>NW_028327176.1:53772500-63772500 GCF_987537825.1 Furipterus horrens | reverse complement strand
AAAACGAAAAAAAAAAAACCAAGGACAGAAATACATGTGTTTCCACTAAAAAAGCATAAATGCACTTCTGAAAATATCACGTTTTACAAAATTCCACACTAAAAATATTAAGACTTATGGGAAAAACAAGGCTAAAAGCAGAATAATCAAAAACCTAGACAGCCCTGTAATTGTGGTACTAACTGACACAATAATATTCCCAATAATATGTTAGCACAATTTAAAAAATATTTTTAATAAATAAATGCTACATTGAATATATAAGCATTAGTCTTTTTAAAAAGGGAATGTGTTGTAAGAAAGGGTTAAGGTTATTAAGTGATAAATATTTTGACAAAAATTTTAAAAATACAATGAGATGATTTTTATAATTATAATTTTAATGTAAAATAAATGACCACCTAAACCAGGAGGCAGCTAAAGAGTGAATATACTTAGTTCAGTACTGCACGTTACTCCAAAACTTACTGTTTGTGGCCCTTGCATGTTCATTCCAGATCTGCTACATATCCCTGCCTGGCACAATACATTCACAGTCTGGAGGAAAATATTTTATCAAACTAATACTTCCCATCTGACTAACATTATTCTCCTGTATACCATTTATAAAGCTCTATCTATCTATATATCTATCTACTTATCATCTATTATCCATGAGAATCATCTTTCTATCCAATTCATGTTGCTGTGTATACATGCTGAAGCACAAAATGTAGCACTGAAAGCCATGTTCAGATAAATGAGTTGTTTCAAATAGCTATACTGGGTCCACAGAATTATTGGGTAGCTGGTTGGTAATTCATGTTTGGAAAGCAATTATTTACTTGGTTGCAAAAGAGTTTCTGTATATCCAATAAATATTTTAGTGTCATAACTAGATGAAATGCCATAGCACTTGATCTCAAAAGTCCTGAGGAGACTTATGGTCAAGATGGAGGCATAGATAGACACAATTTGCTTCCTAGTACAACCATAAGAAGGATAACAACTAACCTCAAAACAGAACTGCCAGAAAATTGAATTGTATGGAAGTCTGACTACCAATGATTCAAAAAAAAAAAAAAAAAAAAAAAGAGGAGAGAAAAAGAAAAAAGAAGACTCTGGGACATCTCTAAAAGTGCCAATATCTGAATCATAGAGATGCCAGAAGCAGAATAGGAAAAGCAAAAATTTAAAAACTTACTTAAAAAAATAATGAAAGCAAACTTTCTTAATTTGGTGACAGAAATAGACATACAAATTCAGGAAGCATAGAGAGTCTGAAACAAGTTGGACACAAAGAGGACCACACCAAGACACATCATAATTAAAATATCAAAGGCCAAAAATAAAGAGAGAATCTTAAATGTAACAAGAGTAAAAAAGAGAGTTACTTACAAAGGAATTCCAATAAGATTCTCAGCTGATTTCTCAAAAGAAACTCTGCAGGCTAGAAGGGACTAGCAAGAGGTATTCAAAGTGATGAAAAGCAAGGACCTACAACTGAGATTACTCTATCCAACAAAGCTTTCATTTAGAATGGAAGGGCAGGTAAAGTGCTTCTCAGATAAGGCAAAGCTAAAGGAGTTCATCATCACCAAGCCATTAATACATGAAATATAAAATAAATGTATTTTATTTAAGAAAAATAAGATCAATAGTATGAACAATTAAAATGACAACAAACACCCACAAAAACAAAAACAAACTAAGCAAACAACTACAAAAGGAACAGAATCATAGATAAAGAGATCATTTGGAGGGTTATCAGCTTGGAGGGCAAAGGGGGAGAAGGGGGAAATGGTGCAGGAATTAAGCATAATTGGTAAGAACAAAATAGACAGGAGGAAGTTGAGAACAATGTAGGAAATAGAGAAGCCCAAGAACTTATATGCATGACCCTTTGACATGAACTAAGGTGGAGGGAGTGCTGGAAGTAAGAGGGTACCAGGTAGAGGGGGGCAAAGGAGGAAAATTGGGACAATTGTAATAGTGTAATCAATGAAACACAGTCGTCATCATCGGCAGCCGTCCGTCTCGAGAGACGATGGTGTAGCTTCTTAAGAGTCTATCTGCACCGCCGAGAATGGCTGTGCAGTCCGACTTGGGAGTGACATCGTATCTGTCTCCTCCCGTGTTGAATCGACATCTTGCGATGACGCTGAAGCTACAGAGCCTGGGCAGGGTGATATGGAGGGTCCGCTGTTGCCCATGCAGCAGACCCCCCCTCTCTTCGCAGCTGAAGGGTCCAAGGGAAAGACGGAGTCAATACAGCTTGGCTTCAGGTGCGCCGCAGGAGTTGCCGGTGTTGACTACAACGTCAAACCGCCTTAGGGACTCCGGCTCCGGATTTTCTGTCGGGGTTTACTCCCTTAGCCTTTCCCCTGAAGAGGTATGCCGCAAGGCAGCGGAGGTTTTTTGGAGTCAGAGTTTTCCTTCTCTGATGTACCCTGACTGGAAGATCGAACCAGCGACACTTAGCTCGCAGGCCGACGCTCAATCCACTGAGCTAAACCAGCCAGGGCACGATGAAACACAGTATTCCCTCACTTATAGTGGGTATTACATTCTAGATGCCCCCATGATAGGTGAAAATCCGCGAAGTAGGAACCTTACATTTATTCTAGTATTTATATATATTTTAAGGCTTTATAAACCTTTCCCACACACTTATAAACCATTCCCAGTCCCTTATTAACCTTTCCCACTCCCCTATTAACCTTTTCCACACTTTTATAAACACTACTTATGTTCTTAAACATATTCTACACTCTTAAACCTATGTAACTTTAACAACATACACAGTACTGCAAAATTCCGTGATATAGCGAAAAATCCGCGATAAATAATTAACTATATTATTTTTTAAAATCCCACAATACAGTGAGGTCACGATAAGTGAACTGTAATATAGGGAGGAACTACTATATATACTTTAAAAAAAGTCCTGGGGACCCCTTATTAACTGGATCAGGTAAATTATTCCATTCTTTTTAATCCGTCCACTGAGAGCCACTTGGAATAGGAAGTGGAATCTGACAAGTCACTCACTGTGAGTTATAAAATGGATAATAATTTTTTAGACAATTAAGCAGGGAAATTAGGGCTGAATATAGCACAATACTTTCATGATTGTTAAGCTGAATTCCATATTTCATTCCAAACACCTAACAAATCAAAGGGAGAAGAAACAGAGAGTCATGGGATTTTTTGTGCTTGCAGATTTTTCTCTTAAAAGATTTGATACAGAATTCACAACACCCAGTATGTTTTTGTAATTCTTTTCCATGGACACAGAGGTACAACATAAAAGTTCTATTGACTGAAGTGACTGGATGACAAGAGCTAATGATGTGCCAATGGCTGGTTTAGTCCAGGGATAAGAAAATTACTTGGCTAAATGCTGCTTGAAGATTAAAAGAATTTTACATATTCAATCATCTAATGAACCAGTGGGTAGTTGAATATGTCTATTAAAATTGAGAGTCAAGGACTTCCGGCCAAGATGGAGGCTTAGACGGACACGCTAGGTCTCCCTCTACAACTATAGTGGAATACAACTACTTCAAAACAAAGGATAACTAGAAATTCCAGAAAATAAAGCTACACGGAAGCCCAACATATGAAGTTATAAACCAGCGGTGCCATTTGGGCAGGTAAGAGTTAAAGAAGGCAAAGCTGCTTGCGGAGCGGCGGGGCGGGGCGGCGAAAAATCCTGGAGGCATTCAAGCCCCTGGCCTGCGCGACTCCTGCGCGACTCCTGCGCGACTCCGGCGTTGGGGGGCAGCTGCAGCATCGCCTTGAACAGTGAGGCCCAGGGGGGCGGGAGGACGGATCCCGGTCTCCTAGCTGAATAACTGTGTGAATCCATCTTGGACCCCCGCCCCCACAGAAAGCACCACAGGGCTGCGAAATAGGTCGCGCGCCTGCCGGTCGCTGATTTGTGACGCGTACGCAGGCACTGCCCCCTGCTCCCGACAGCCAGCCCAGGAAAACAAAACGCATCTGTCAAAATGAGGCAGGCAACTTTAGAAATACCGGTAACACAACTCACCAGACACCAGATAGAGAACCTGACAGATGAACAGATAAGAAACCTGTCAGAGGCTCAGTTCTGGGCCATTGTTATCAGGTGGCTTACAGAATTCACAAAAGAGCAGGAAAAAGATATGAAAGAAGCGAAAAACTTTCATAACGAAAGGAACAAAACCACATATGAGACAGATGGTGAGGAATCCAGAGTCCATTTCAACAAACTGGAATATGGAGAAGAAACTAGCAGTCAACCAATGCAGCGAGAGGAATTGGGAAGCAACAATGAGAGGATCAGAAACCTCTGGGACAGCTATAAAAGGCCCAACATAAGAATCATTGGTTTGCCAGAGAATGAGGAAGATGAACTAGAACTTGAAAAATTGAGTGAAAATATAATAAAGGAGAACTTCCCAGACTTGGGGAAGGGAATAGACTTGCAGGTCCAAGAAGCAAGGAGAGTTCCCAAGAGACTGGACCCAGGGAGAACCACTCCAAGACACATTATAATCAAAATGTCAAAAATTAAAGATAAAGAGAGAATCTTAAAAGCAGCAAGAGAGAAGAAAAGAATTATGTACAAAGGGGTCCCAATTAGACTATCAGCTGACTTCTCAAGGGAAACCCTACAGACAAGAAGGAACTGGCAAGAAATATTCAAAGTAATGAAAATCCAAAACCTACAACCACGAATACTCTATCCAGCGAAATTGTCATTCAGAATAGAAGGACAGAGAAAGTGTTTCCAGGACAAAATAAAACTGAAAGAGTTCATTAGATCCAAACCACTGTTATATGAGAAGTTAAAGGGACTGGTTTAAAAAACAGAAGCTAGGGAGATGAAACAAAGGCAAACGAAACAGGCAACGAGAGTGGAAAAGGAACTGTGGGTAAGGGAAATATAGTGGGGGGAGGTCAACAGGGAGGGGGAGTGGGGAGAGGGAGGGAGACGATATAGGAATTGGAGATCATGGTAGGAGGGAATGGAATAGACGGAGAGAGGTTGGGAGGAACTGTAAGCACAACTAATGGACATAATCTAAAAGGGGGGGACAACTGGAGGGAGGGGGCCACCGGGTGGAGGGGAGCAGAGGGAAGGGAAAGTGGCACAAATGTAATATTTTAATCAATAAAACACATTAAATCTTAAAAAAAAAAAAAAAAAAAAAAAAAAAAATTGAGAGTCAAACAGAATCTGTGAATGAACTTGAGGGTGAAAACAGAATTTCCATCAATGTCATAAATAAGGAATTTGGGTTCTAGAGAAATAATATTTTCAGAGAGGGTTGTTTTACAGTGGGAAGGGAGCAATAGGTTTTCATGAATTTAATCTATGTTAATGGAAGGGAAAATATTTTCAGAGACAGGAAAAAGCATATTCTCCATTAATATATACATTTTATTAGCTTTATATTTTATTATTGAAAAATTACCCTACAATGACTTAATTTGCAAAGCTCAATCCACATCTTTATAGGCTTTCAAATGTTTGATTTTTAGAATAATAAGGTTTATATCTCCTTATTCTACAACTTTCTTTTGCATATCTATATTATTCAACATATTGATATTCTTCAATATGTTTATGTTCATATATTCATGTGTATTATTCCAAATTAGTTTCTACACTATATTCTACAATTAGTTGATTTTTTCCTTTCTTTTTTTAATTATTGCTTTTCAATTACAGTTGTCCCATTTTTCCCCCATTGCCCCTCCAACCTACCCCTCCTCCCACAGTCATATACCCCCCGTTGTCCATGTCCATAAGTCATTTATACATGTTCTTTGAGTAAACCCTTCCTTTACTTATTCCCCTTCTCTCCCTCCCCCCTCCCCCAATAACTGTGATACTGTTTCTTGTTCAATTTAGTTCATTTGTTTGTGTTGTTCCTTAGTATACTGAATTAGGTGATACGATAAGGTTTTTTTTTTTTTTTTCATTGCTTGGCTCATTTCATTAAGCATAATTCCTTCTAGTTCCATCCATGTTGTTGCAAATGGCAGGAGTTCCTTTTTTCTTTCTGCTGCATAGTATTCCATTGTGTAAATGTACAATGGATTTTTGATCCACTCATCTACAGATGGGCACTTAGGCTGTTTCAGGCACTTAGCTATTGTAAACAGCACTGCTATGAACATAGGGGCGCATAAGTTCTTTTGAATTGGTGTTTCAGGATTCTTGGGGTATAACCCTAGCCCTGGAATCGCTGGTTCAAAAGGAAGTTGCATGTTTAGTTTTTTGAGTTAATTCCATACTGTTTTCCATAGTGGCTGCACTAGTCTGCATTCCCACCAACAGTGCAGTAGGGTTCCCATTTCTCAACATCCTCACCAGCACTTGTTGTTGCTTGATTTTTTGATGATGGACATTCTAACTGGTGTAAAGTTGTATCTCATTGTGGGTTTTATTTGCATCTCTCTGATGGTTAGTAATGTTGAGCATTCTTTCATGTGTCTATGGACCTTCTGTGTATCCTTCTTGGAGGAGTGTTTGTTTGGGTCCTTTGCCTATTTTTTAATTGGGCTGTCTGTCTTCTTGGTGTTGAGATTTGTAAGTTCTTTATATATTTTGGAGATCAATCCCTTGTCTGAGGTATCATTGGCAAATATGTTTTCTCATATGGTTGGCTTCCTGTTCATCTTGCTAATGTTTACTTTTGCTGAGCAGAAACTCTTTAGTTTGATGTGGTCCCATTTGTTTATTCTTTCCCTTATTTCCATTGCCTTAGGGGGTGTATTGGGGAAATATTGCTACATGGGATATCTGAAATTCTCCTGCCTATGTTTTCCTCTAGGACTTTTTTTTTTTTAATTTTATTTTTGGTGTCACAGCTTACATTTAAGTCTGTGATCCATCTAGAGTTTATTCTCGTGTGTGGTGTAAGTTGGTGGTCTAGTTTTATTATTTTGCATGTCCCTGTCTAGTTCTCCCAGCACCATTTGTTGAAGAGGCTCTTCTCACTCCATTTTATGCTCCTTCCCTCTTTGGGAAATATTAGTTGACCATATAGTCCTGGGTTTATTTCTGGGCTCTTTATTCTGTTCCATTGATCAATATATCTGTTCTGATGCCAGTACCAGACTGTCTTGATCGCAGTGGCTTTGTAGTATAGTTTGATGTCTGGTATTGTTAATCTTCCTGCTCTGTTGTTCTGTCTCCAGATTGCTTTGGCTATTTGTGGTCTTTTTTGGTTCCATATAAATTTTTGAAGTATTTTTTCTAGGTCTGTGAAATATATCATTGGTATTTTAACAGGGATTGTGTTGAATCTGTAAATTGTTTTGGGTAGTATGAACATTTTAATGATGTTGAGTCTTCCCATCCATGAACATGGTATTTGCTTCCAATTATTTGTGTCTTCCTTAATTTCTTTATTCAGGTTTATGTAGTTTTCTGAGTACAGGTCTTTTATCTCTTTGGTTAAGTTTATTCCTAGGTACTTTATTTTTCTTGTTGTTATAATAAATTTAAGTTTTTTGCAGTTTCTTTATCTGATATATTATTGTAGGTGTAAAGAAATGCCTTAGATTTCTGTATATTTACTTTGTACCCTGCTATTTTGCCATATTTGCTTATTATGTTGAGTAAGTTTTTAGTGGAGTATGTAGAGTTTTCTATATATACTATCATGTCATCTGCAAATAATGATAGTTTTACTTCCTCTTTTCTAATTTGGATGTATTTTATTTCTCTTTCTTGTCTGATCGCTGTGGCTACAACTTCCAAGACTATGTTGAATAACAGTGGAGATAGTGGACATCCTTGTCTTGTCCCTGATCTCAGGGGGAATGCTTTCAGTCTTTGTCCATTGAGTATGATGTTGGCTTCAGGTTTCTCATATATAGCCTTAATTATGTTGAGATATGCTCCCTCTAATTCCATTTTGCTGAGTGTTTTCATCATAAATGGGTGTTGTACTTTATCAAATGCTATTTTTACATCTATTGATATAATCATGTGATTTTTGTCTTTCATTTTGTTTATGTGGTGTATTACATTTATTGATTTGCGAATATTAAACCATCCTTGCATCCCTGGGATGAATCCCAAGTGATCGTGGTGTATGATCATTTTTTAAAATGTGTTTTATTGATTACAGTGTTACATTTGTTCCAATTTCCCTTCCCACTGCTCCCCTCCACCCGGTGACCCCCCTCCCTCCCCTTGTACCCCCCTTTTAGTCCATGTCCATTGGTTGTACATATAGTTTTTCTCAACCTCTCTCCATCTATTCCATTCCCTCCTACGATGTTTCTTAATTCCTATACCATCTGCCTCCCTCTCCCCTTTCCCCTTCCCTGCTGACCTCCCCCCAATATGCTCCCCATACCTATAGTTCTTTTCCACTCTCATTGCCTATTTAGTTTGCCTTTGTTTCAATTTCCTAGCTTCTATTGTTGTTTCTTGTGATGCAGTTTTCATTTTAGTGTTCATAGCTTTGATCCTCCTTTTTCTAAACCAGTCCTTTTAACATCTCATATAACAGTGGTTTGGATCTAATGAACTCTTTCAGTTTTATTTTGTCCTGGAAACACTTTCTCTGCCCGTCTATTCTGAATGACAGCTTCACTGGATAAAGTATTCGTGGTTGTAGGTTTTGGATTTTCATTGCTTTGAATATTTCTTGCCAGTCCCTTCTTGTCTGCAGGGTCTCCCTTGAGAAGTCAGCTGATAGTCTAATTGGGACCCCTTTGTACATGATTCTTTTCTTCTCTCTTGCTTCTTTTAAGATTCTCTCTTTATCTTTAACTCTTGACATTTTGATTATAATGTGTCTTGGAGTGGTTCTCCCTGGGTCCAGTTGTTTTGGAACTCTCTGTGCTTCCTGGAACTGTAAGCCTATTTCCTTCCCCAAGTTTGGGAAGTTCTGCTTTATTATATTTTCACTTAATTTTTAAATTTCTAGTTCTTCTTCTTCACCCTCTGGCAATCCTATGATCCATATATTCGATCTCTTATAGCTGTCCCAGAGGTTTCTGATCCTCTCATCATTTTCCTTGCTTCCCGTTTCCTCTCTCTGCACTGGTTGACTGTTTGTTCCTTCTCTATGTTCTGGTTTGTTGATTTGAACTCTGGATTTTATTTCCTCACCATCTGTCTCATATGAGGTTTTGTTCCTTTCAGTATGAGTGTTTTTCAATTCTTTCTCATCTTTTTCCAGATCTTTTGTTAGTTCTGCAAGCCACCTGATAACAATGGCCCTGAACTGAGCCTCTGACAGGTTTCTTATTTGTTCATCTGTCAGGTCTTCATCTGTTGCCTGGTGAGGTGCGCCACTGGGATTTCTATAGTTGTCTGCCTCATTTTGACAGATGCGTTTTGCTGTCTTGGGCCAGCTATAGGGGGCAGTGCCTGTATACTCGTCACAACCCAGCGACCGGAGGCGATCCGCAACCTTTTTCGCCACGCTGTGGCCCTTTGTCTTCACAACCCAGCGACTGGCGGTGGTCCAGCAACCTTTCTCGCCGCATTGTGGCACTTTGTCATCACTGCCCGGTGACCAGTGGCTATCCGCAACCTATTTCGCAGTGCTGTAGCGCTTTGTGTGTGGGCGGAGGTCCAATATGGATTCCCACAGTTATTCTGCTAGGATACTGGGATCCGTCCTCCCACCCTCTGAGCCTCACTGTTCGGGGTGATGTGGTGGTTGCTTTTCCCAGCGTTGGGTTCGCAAGCTGCTGGGGTTTGACTGCAGCTCAGATTGCTCTCCCTGCCGCTGTCCCTGGTGCTACGGCAAACAGCTCCACCCCCTTTCATTCTTCTTACCTGCCCAAAGGGCGCTGCTGGTTTATAACTTTGTACGTTGGGCTTCTGTGTAGTTTTATTTTCTGGAATTTCTAGTTATCTTTTGTTGTGAAGTAGTTGTATTCCTCTAAGCCTCCATATTGGCCGGAAGTCTCACCTGTATGATCTTTTCAATGTTTTGCTGGGTTCTGTTTGTCAATATTTTGTTGAGAATTCTAGCATTTATGCTCATCAGTGATAATGGCCTGTAGTTTTCTTTCTTTGTTTTGTCTTGACCTGGTTTTGGAATTAGGATAATACTGGCTTCATAGAAAGAGTTTGGGATTCTTCCCTCTTCTTGGATTTTTTAGAATAGTTTAAGAAGGGTAGGAGTTAGTTCTTCCCTAAATGTTTTGTAAACTTCACTTGTGAAGCCATCTGGTCCAGGGCTTTTGTGTGCTGGGAGATTTTTTATTACTGTTTCAATTTCATTCTTTGTTATCAGTCTGTTCGGACTTTCTGCTTCTTCTTGATTCAGTTTTGGAAGATTATATGTTTCTAGAAATTTGTACACTTCATCTAGGTTGTCAAGTTTCTTGTGATACATTTGTTTTTAGTAGTTTCTTACAATCCTTTGTATTTCTGTGATATCAGTTGTGATTTCTTCTCTTTTGTTTCTGATTTTATTTGGGTCTTCTCTATTTTTTTCTTGATGAGCCTGGCTAAAGGCTTATTGATTTTGTTTATTTTTTCAAAGAACCAGCTCCTACTTTTGTTGATCTTTTGAAGTGTTTTTTTAGTCTCTCTATCATTTAATTCTGCTCTGATCTTGTTGATTTCCTTCCTTCTACCTGCCCTGGGTTTCGTTTGTTGTTGTTGTTTTAGTTCTTGTAGCTTTAGGGTTAGATTTTTTATTTGGGATTCTTCTATCCTTTTTAGGTAGGCCTGTATTGCTATGAACTTCCCTCTCAGGACTACTTTTGCTGTGTCCCATAGGTTTTGGGCTGTTGTGTGTTCATTATTATTAGTTTCCAGAAACTTCTTGATTTCTTCCTTGATGTCATTGTTAACCCATTCATTATTTAATAGCATGTTATTCATTTTCTGAGTTTGGATGTCTTTAATTTTTTTTCCTTTAGGTTGATTTCTAGGCATTGTGGTCTGAAAAGATGCTTGATATAATTTCAATTTTCTTTAATTTTTTGAGGTTTGTTTTGTGTCCTATCATGTGGTCTATCTTTGAAAATGTCTCATGTGCATTTCAAAAGAATGTATATTTTGCTTCTCTGGGGTGAAAAGTCCTATATATATCAGTTAAGTCCACTTGGCTTAGTGTGTTGTTCAATGCCTCAATATCCTTGGCATTTCTTTGCTTCAATGATCTGTCTATTGTTGATAATGGAGTGTTAATGTTGCCTACTATGAGTGTGTTGCTGTTGATATTTTTATTGTAGTCTTCTAGTATTTTCCATATATACTTTGGTGCTCCTATGTTGGGTGCATATATGTTTACTAGGATTACATCTTCTTGATGGATTGTTCCCTCAAGTATTATGAAATATCCTCTTTGTCTCTTTTTATGGCCCTTGCTGAGAAATCCATTTTGTCTTTTATATGTATTGCTACCCCAAGTTTTTTTTCATGTCTGTGTACTTAGAATACTTTTTTTTCATCTCTTTACTTTCTGTCTGTGTAAATCTTTTGTTTTTAGGTGTGTTTCTTGTAGACAGCATATATGTGAGTCATGTTTTCATATCCATTCTTCTACCCTATGTCTTTTAAGTGGAACATTTAATCCATTTACATTTGTTATTATTGACATGTGTTTATTCATTTTCCTTTGTACCTGTGTTCCTCTCCCTCTCTTTTTTTCTTCTTTTTCTTCAAGCATTCCCTTTAGCATCTCTTGCATGCTGGTTTTGTGGAGATGTATTCCTTTAGTCTTTCTTTGTCTGAGAAACTCCTTATTTCACCTTCCATTTTGAATGAGAGCCTTGCTGGGTAGAGTATTCTTGGTTATTGGCCTTTGTTTTTCATTGCTTGAAATATTTTTGACCATTTCCTCCTGGCTTGTAATGTTTCTGTTAAGAAATCGGTTGATAGCCTTATCGGAACTCTCTTGTATGCTATTTGCTGCTTTTCTCTTGCTGCTTTTAGGATTCTCACTTTGTCTTTGAATGTTGACATTTTAATTATGATGTGCTTCCTGGACTTGTATGTCTAATTCCTTCACCAAATTTGGGGAGTTTGCTTTCATTATTTTTTCTCATAAGCTTTCAATTTCTTGCTCTTCCTCTTCTCCTTCTGGCACCCCGATGGTTTGAATGTTGGCATGTTTAAAGTTGTCCCAGAGATTCCTAAGCCTCTCCTCATTTTTTTTCAATTCTTGTTTTCTCATTCTACACTGGTTGTTGTTTTCCTTCTTATGTTCCAAATAATTGATTTCAACCTGTTTCCTTCCCTTCACCATTGGTTTTGTGTGGATTTTCCTTCAGTTTATTTAGTATAGCCTTCACTTCTTTTCTTATGCATTTGCCATAGTTAAGCATATTTTTCAAGACTGTGACCATCTTTATCACTAGTGTTTGGAATTCTGCATCTCTTAGGTTGGCTATCTCCTCGTCGCTTAGTACTCCCACCGGAACCTTGATCCATTCTCCCTTTTGGGCCATATCTCTCTGTCTCCTCATCTTGACAGGCTCCTGTGTTTGTTTGCCTCTGTGTCTTAGGTAGAGCTGTCACTTCTGTTATGTTGTAAGGGGCAGAGCCTTTAGGGATTCATAAGTACTTGGGGACCCGTTTTACCATGTTGTGATGCTGTATGTGGGGGAGAAGTCTGAAAGGGAATAATGCCACTTGTTCAGCACTTGCTCCTTTTCCAGGTACTTCTCCCACTTTGTATGGGACTGGCACCTCTCTAGCTGTTGCCCTGGCCTTTGTTCCCAGAATGGGCGGCTCGGCGGATGTTCTAGGACCATGGGGGTTCTTTAAACAAGCGGGCTCTGCTGAGACACTGGCAGTTTCTTTCTGTGCCCCAACCCCCACTGGTTTGCACATCCAAAAGCAATGAGGCTCTATTTTCCCTGGCACTGGCACCATGAGCTGCATGGCCTGGTCTGGAACTGGGAGCTCTCCCCAGATGTCCCTCCTGACTTTTTAAAACGTGGCTGAGCTTTCTGCTGGCCTGCCATTGCTACTGCTGCTGCTGCCAATACACCACATCCTTTCCGCCCCTACTCCGCCCCTTTTACCTGTCTGGATGAGTATTTCTTCTTTATATTTTTGTTTGTTGGACTTCGATGCAGCTTGGTTTTCTGGAACTTCTGGTTGTCTCTAATTTTGAGGTAGCTGTATTCCTTCTTAGTTGTGGAGGGAGATGCAGAGCCTGTCTATGCCTCCATCTTGGCTGGAAGTCTTGTTTCATTTTTCTAAAGAAAAATAACCTGTACCGAATCACATGACAATAAAATTCCTATGACAAAAATAGTATGAATAATAGTATGTTTCTATTCTTGGCTATAGTTTAATGTTGGTTCATAAGAAAAGAACAAGAGTTGTCCATCACATAATTTGTTAGGTTACTTATCCCCACTTTAAAAATTTTAACTTTTATCTCACTAGCATGCTCACCCCTGGTTTGAAAAAGCAGGATTTTCTAGACTAAAAATGAATAAGAATTATTTAACATCATTTAGTAAAATTCCTTAGTATGTTTAATATATTCTCAGTTACAAAGTTTATTTTAGTACATTATATATTTAAATCACCAACAAAACTGAGCCACAAAAATGTACTTATTTTTATAAATATAAGAATGTATTTGGTTTGTCATAATCAGTTTTCAAAATCAGAACACATTATTTCCTTGGTAAAGTATTTGATTAACTACCCAACTTCACACAATGTCATTATCCTTGAAATTTTCAGTGAAATATTAATTATAGCACATATATAACCATTCTTCCCTATGGACTTCAATCATGAATAAGCACAGCTATATTTGTTGTACAGCTCATCATGCAACCACTGCTTTGAGTATGTATCTTTACTCATTTGATCTTACTGACAATATTATCTCCAACTTACTTATTTAAAATTTAATACAAAAAAGCTAAAGAACCTGTGAAATATGACTCTATCATTATGTAGCAGAGCCATAACTAAAGCACAAACCTTGCTTTTCTATACATTCCATGCTACCTCAAACATTATATTTTCTGTATATCACTTAGAATATATAACATAATAGTATGAGAATATTGTTCACTAAGTACATGCTGATTGAATGAAAAAACACATAAAGAGGACTTCAAATAATGAGAAAAAATCATTTTCTAAGAGTAGAGATGGAAACAGTTTTATTCTTTCTTCACAATATAACCAAAATCCTTTAAGAATTCAAATATAGAAATGCCAGAGATAGTCTTAATGTTCTGTTTTTCTTAACAAGAATAAAGACCTTAGACAAACAAAACATAATGCACTTTAATTTGAGACACAAGGTAAAATATAAAGGCATACTAATAACTTTGTGTGAGTCACAGAGGTTAAAGGCAAAGGTAGTCTTATAAAGCTGGATGCTCTGCCTAACATAAATGAGATGAACTATGGAAAGAACTGATAAATATGGTGAAATATGCATTTAGACTGAACTAAGAAATTTAAAATTTGATTACAGTATTTTTGTTGACTTTGTTAATGGTTATGTTATGTTACCTCAAAAAAAAAAAGATAATTTAAGAATGTATCAAGATACTCATTACTGAATCATACAAGAAAGATGCCATTGGACAAGTGTAATTATTGAGTCTTATAATTATGTATTCTGTAAAGCTTAAAATGCCTATCTGCATACACAACACAGTTAACTGAAATATGCTTGAACTACACACACAGTATTTGGAAGAACAAGAGATCAAGTAATTAAAGATGTTCCCTCTGTGAAAAAGTAATGCAGAGGAAAAGTAAATTAAAAGACAATAATTTTTCTGACCATGTTAACTTGTCAAAAGATGTGAACAGACTCCAAGGTGCGGGGAAGTGACACATATCTTAAACATATTGTAAAAAGATTACCTGAATTGAGATTAATTCTAACAAGCAGAATCAAGTTGGTAAAAAAAACCACAGAATTCAAAGCAGCACATAGCTCTGATGTCTCATGGTCATTCATTCAAGCACCAACTCACTCAATAGATTTGACTTTTTGACTCTTGGAGAAAAAAAAATAAAAACAAAACAAACAAAAAACCTCTAGAATTTATTGTATCATCTCACTTTCTTGTTGTATAGATTTTAAAAGATAAGCCAACATGTTACCTTGGCCAAGTGTCTTGGTTGGAGCATTGTCTTGTGCACCAAAATGTTGCAGGTTCAACTCTCAATCAGGGCACATACCTCGGTTGTGGGTTCAGTTCCTGGAGAGGTTACATATGGGAGGTAATCAGTTGCTGTTTCTCTTTCACGTTGATGTTTCTCTCCTTCTCTTCCATCCCCCCAAACCTCCCTCCCGCTATCCCTCTCTAAACTCAATAAAAACACATCCTCAAGTTAGGATTTTAAAAAACAATAAACAAATAAATAAATAGTAGGCATGTTACCTTGAGCCATCCTGTAGTGTGTGGGTTCTTAACTTGGTGTAGGAAAGATTTCACAACACAAGTCCAGGTGATTTGCAGAGTATATATTTTTAAAGCTGGGCACAATGAAACAAACAAACAAAAAAAGAACTTAGGGTAGAAGGAGC
The DNA here is from genome assembly GCF_987537825.1 of Furipterus horrens. Lineage (NCBI taxonomy): Eukaryota > Metazoa > Chordata > Mammalia > Chiroptera > Furipteridae > Furipterus > Furipterus horrens. Next base: position 63,757,015 of record NW_028327176.1, on the reverse strand, counting down.
AACAAGAGAGAGACTAGACAAGGCTGTTTTGGCTCTCTAGAAACATTATGGAAAATAAAGGAGCCAAGGTGGGGCTGCTGTTAGTTCACTGAAAAGTCAGAGGGAAAAAGGGGACCTTGGAAACTGGATCAGGATGTAAGCCTGGGATGAGCTGCCACTGCCCACTGCTCCCCTGGTTGCAAGTCTCGTGGGGACTCTTAGAGTTTAGGAGAAAAGAAGTAAAATCTTCATGCCTCAGAAGGGGAATTGCATGCTCTAGAGCATGCCTGTAATGGGTCTTTGTCTTAGGCTTTTTTTTTCTTTTTCTTTCTGTTGGCGATAACCTAAGGGCAGGGTTTCAGCAGAATATTCATCAGCTTTCCAGGCATGTTTTTAATATGCTGATGCATCAAAATGAGCATATAGGGAATTTGGGGATTATTTTTTGGTCTGCTTTACTGGTGTATTCTTCTCTTGGATCTGTCTGGCTATAATCGGGTTTTTGTTATATGTTCCCATAACTTTTTCTGTCCTTAGGTTTGGGTGGCACAGATGGCATTAATTTGGTCTCTGTTCTGTATTTCTCAGACTGGGGTGATTTAATGTATGCACTCCCTGGTTAGGAAGGACAGGTAGAAAACATTTGCTCTCAAGTGTCCTTGGTTAGGGAAGATAAGGTTTTGCAATTCACTAGCCAGTTTTAAGTGGTTCAACTTTTTGGCCTTATTTATCTTGTCTCAGTTTCCCCATTTCATTTGCCCAGGAATTTTCCTACCTTTTTACTATCCTGCCTCAAACATACAAAGCACTTAAGCAGTTATCTAGCCTATTAACAAACATTAGCTATTGCTATTTTGTTTTTATTTTTTAGAGTAAAATATGTCAGTGAATAACCAATGATTATGTAAGAAAAATGTGAAGGGGTCTGACTTTCAGATAAAACTCAAAGAATTTGGCTTACATTTAAAGTACTTAAATAACTTATAAAATAATAATTCAAATACAATTTGGGGCCAAATGCCTGTGTGAAAAGATTTCAAAATGGAGGCACCTGGGAAAACTCCAAATGATGAACCTTATACCTGTACATCCCAGAAATGACACTTACACTTAGCCTTTCTTTTCAAAGCCTTCATTTCACTAGTCACTGAATACTGATGGCTAGTTACCTAGTGATAGATAAGCCTTGATATTTTGTCACTCATCCAACCAACCAGAGGGGCTCCATAACCATCTCTATTTCCTGCTTTTAGTAAATAAATACCTGGGCTTGATTCGTTTTCAGTGGATCAGTTTACTTGGCTTTGTATTTGTGCTGCTCCATTTCCAAACTGTTATATGATCCAGTAAACTTGGAATTTGATCAAATTCAAATCATTTTATTTTTGTTGATATTGATACCAATCTAAGGTAAGGGATTGCATTATTCTAGAGAGACTAGAGACTACGAAAGTCTGGAAGTTTGTAACACAAAGCAGCACAAGGAAAAGGAAATTAATTTTAGAAATTTTAGGTTTGGTTTATAAGTAACATCAAATTATATATGTGATACATATGTCACATACATGCACATGCATTTCTACCTATACATTTATTTTTATTTTTATATTTACATTTATATTCATATTGCATTTCCATGCAGAGATTTTTGCTTCTTCAAGACATTGTGTTGGATTTCATCATGTGACTTACTTTGATCTTTTGTTGCTTGAATACTACCATACTGACTGACCCTTGGCTTCATGGTTGGAAAATGTGATGTTAACATATTGATGTAAGAAGAGGCTTGAAATATGCTTAAAAGTCTGGATTTGTCCTCTCAGGTTGCTGGCTTCCACATAATAAGAACCTTCTTCCTACTCTTTATGCTGAGGATGCTACAATGAATACACATGAATTCAATTTGTCAATACTAGTCAGACACCACTGAAGCAGAACTTCCTGGCAGATACAACCAAGACCAACAAACCTCAGCCAGCAGACAGATTCAAAAGATAGCATAAATAATTTATACATAAAGCTGTTAAATTTTGAAGTGCTTTCTCATGCAATAATAGCAAGTAACAAATATAAGCACTAGTGATCTGTTAAATAAACAAATTACAAACTATTTTTATTAGAGCATATGTAACCTCTGTATTTGGTATGAATGTCTTTTGCGTGTTTTAATTCTGTTTGGTGAAAGAAATTCTGTAACTATGTAAATAATGTGATAATAAATAAATATTAGGCAAAATATTTTGAAATATTAAAATAATTTTCTCAGTATAAGAAAAACTAGAATTTTCTCAAGAATATATTTATTGTAAAAAAATTTGAGCATTATACACATCTAGAATATGACCAAAGCATGAAGATAATATATGCAATTTTCTTTGAACTTCCGCTAAGTTATTTTCTTCAGTAAAAATCATAGAGTCCTTTGACCAAACATTATTATCTCTACTCCAGAAACATAGCACCAATCTTTGATTTAAACGTGTTAAAAAAAACAAAACCACAACACTCATACTTGGGAGACTATCTGTTCAGATCCCCAGCCTAGTCTATTTGGATTATTTTGTTGGTGGTGAATTGTATGAGTTCTTTTTTTTTAACTTTATTTTTATTATTGACACTATTAAGTGTCCTCATTTCCCACCCTCTTTACCAACCTCCACCTAGCCTCCACTCCTCCCTCTATCTGGGCATCACCACACTGCAGCCTGTGTCTATGGGTTATGCATACTTGTTCTTTGGCTAATCCCTTCACCTTCTTTCATCCAGCCCCCTCCTCCCAATTCCCCTCTGAGTTCTTTTAAAAAATAATTTAAATTTGTTTATTGGTTTTAGAGAGAGATAAAGGGGAAGGAGAGAGAAAGAGAGACAGACAGAGAGAGAGAAACACAATGTGAGAAACATTGATTGGTTGCCTCTTATATGCATGTTCCAACTGAGGATCTAACCCACATCCTAGGTAAATGCCCTGACCAGATCACACTCTCAACATTTTGGTGTATGGAATGATGACCCAACTAACTGAGCCACAGTGGCAAGAGCTAAGTTCTTTATATATTTTGAAAATTAACTCTTTATTGGAGGTGTTTGTAACTCACATTTTGGTGGTTGCTATTTTGTATTATTAATGGTTTCTTTTGCTGTGCAGAAACTTTTTAGTTTGATCTAGTTTAATTCACTTACTTTTGCTTTTTCTTACCTTGTCTTTGATGTTGAATTAATAAAATCCACTCTGAGGCCAAGGTCCATAAGTTTAGTACCTATTTTTTCTTCTATGTATTTTATTGGGAGGTTCATGAAAAAAATTAAGACTAAAGTTACCAGCAAACCCTCCTCTGGGTATCTACCTCCCAAAAAGTAAACACATACACACACACTTATTCACAATATATGCATTCCTCTGATTCCAAAAAAACCTCCGCTGCCTTGCGGCATACCTCTTCAGGGGAAAGGCTAAGGGAGTAAACCCCGACAGAAAATCCGGAGCCGGAGTCCCTAAGGCGGTTTGACGTTGTAGTCAACACCGGCAACTCCTGCGGCGCACCTGAAGCCAAGCTGTATTGACTCCGTCTTTCCCTTGGATCCTTCAGCTGCGAAGAGAGGGGGGGTCTGCTGCATGGGCAACAGCAGATCCTCCATATCACCCTGCCCAGGCTCTGTAGCTTCAGCTTCACTGGAGAGGACACTCCAGCGTCATCGCAAGATGTCGATTCAACACGGGAGGAGACATATACCGTGTCACTCCCGAGTCGGACTGCACAGCCATTCTCGGCGGTGCAGATAGACTCTTAAGAAGCTACACCATCGTCTCTCGAGACGGACGGCTGCCGACGACGACGACGACGACGATATGCATTCCTATGTTTATTGCAGCATTATTCATGGTGCCCAAGACATGGAAACAACTGAGGTGTTCTTTGATAGATGATTGGATAAAGAAGAAGTGGTGTATATACACAATGCAATACTACTCAGCCATAAGAAAATATGAAATACTGCCATTTGTAACAACATGTGTGAATCCTGAGAATATCATGCTGTTACAGAGTGGGGGTCTCCAAAAAACCCCAGAGCCAGCGGGTTGGAGGATGGGGAAAAGGGAACAGCTTTTAATATGCCTTTGCATGACTATGGCTAGTAGCTAGTATCTTAGTTATGCAAATGCATTTGGTTCTTCCAAGGCCCCTAGGAGATAGGAGAAGTTTTGACTACAGAATGGTGCAGAAAGATCATACAGAGCCTGTGCAAGATTCTGTGAATGGTCAGAACTGGTTATCACACCCACTGTGTCACAGGATGCCATCAGGGATTTAAAAATAAGTGGCAACTATTTTAGAGAAGAAGAGAGGAGATCCACACAGTTTTCAAGGAGGGCAGAGAGAACTCCATGCAGTTTGGAAAGGAAAGGGAGTACTCCATGTAGCTTTGAGAGGAGAGAGGACTCCATGTGGCTTGGAAAGGAAAGGGAGTTCATCTCACCCTGGAGCACAATGGCTCAGATACCACCTTGCTTGCTTATAGTCCTCCAGAGGCACAAAGGTGGAACTGCTTATGGTTTCTTGGAATCAAGGTGGGTCATACCTTCAGTTCCTGAAACAACAGCTTTTTACATACATTGATTATTAAGCTTATTAGCTGTTACCTGAAACAAATATTTTTCAATATTTGTGTCTCCCATTATTATGGGCAGAATTAAATGCATATGTAAATAGAATATAGAATCATTTAGATTTATTTGCAGTGTCTCTAAAGTAGCCCTACACATTCTGTGTGTATTTCAATGTGTCACTGACATTTAAATAAAAGAGAAAAAACATTTCATTGTTTGTACTTTGGAAGACCACAGAGATCATTAGTTTAACTACAGTAATTTTCAGTAATTTCACCAAAAGTATTTTTTTAATATTAGTAAACATCAGGAAATTCAATTAACTATTTTTAAAGTTTCAGTATATAAAAGGTACTGTTTTATTTTTTCCCAAAGGAATTCACCACACATCAGTAATTATTAGTGAGCTGGTATACTTTGAATACAATACAGTGTTGGAGCTATTCTCCTCTTTTCTTAGGTTATGGTTAATTTTTTCCCATAAAATAGGACTTATTCATTTAATTATAAATTCAGTTCTCTCCCTTCCCTTCTTTAAAAATTTGAAAACTTCTTATCAACTACCTCATGAAAATTTGATCTTAGGTTAAAAAAAGGGTAAAGATTTTTTTGTATTTCTCCATTTTATTTTAGACACAGCTTTTTACTTGTATGAAAGGCCTTTTTGGTAATATTTTAGTAACTTAATGGAGCTCATATAACACAATAGTATTATAAGCTTTCAGAACCTATTCTAATAGTTTTTTTATTCATAAATATTCTTAGCTATACCATTTTAGAACTGTAACAGAATAAAGTATAATTTCTAGAAATGAGGCTATTAAAAATGATAAACTAAATTATATATATATATATATATATATATATATATATTAGGCATTTTAGAGAGAATAGGTCTCTTTATCACTCTGGATTCATGGCATATAAATTGGAACACATATCACATTTTTCTCCCAACAAAAATATCTTTTCATTAATATTGTGTTCTTCCTAATTTATATCCACATCTTCAGTCTTCACCATTTGCCATAAAAATTTGCTAGCTTTCCTGATTCCTTTCTGTGCTTCCTTTAGCCTTTTTGATAATCCTGGTTTAAAAGCATAGCTATATAAGAGAATACTGAGAACAGAAGGAAGAAAGGATTAGAAGGGATTGGGGGAAAGGCTTAGGTAATATTTCCACATCACATATTTTAAAAATAATGTGTATTTCACAGGACATTGTGGTAAAAAGGGGGCCACATATTAACCTGAAAAGGTAATGGGAGGCCTATAGGACATCCTTACAAAAAATTGGGACCTATAGTAACCACAAAGGATGGTCTAAAATTAAAACTTATTAACTAAAAGCAGTGTATGGTGGGTAGTCATGTCCTGGGCCAGTATTTTTCCCTAACAAAGGTAAATGCTTATCTATCTATTTTTTGCATGATAACATACTTCAGGAATGTCAAGGTAACTTCCCTTTTTCCCAACCTGCTTGGGCACAAGCTGAGGCCAACAAATTCCCTCATTGTTATTGTTACCATGTTAATTGTTGACTTTTAACTATCCCTTACCCACCTATGTAAAAAAAGTATGTATCTATCATTTTACCTTTTATCCAATCCCAGAGGTTTCACCACTTTGCTTTTTTCTGCCTCTTAATTCTATCACCAATTGACTCCATGTAATCACTTTATGGCTCCTCCCTTGATTCCAGTGTATAAGATAAGATCTTAAACTGCCTTTCCCCAGGGTATTTTTCAATCCATTGAGATATTCCTTCCCAGCAATTGTCATCAGTTTGGGTCAAATAAGCTCACCAAAAATACTCCATAGGTTTGAATGTTTCTTACCTTGACAACATGATGTATAGTATCAGTTCAGAAAATCTGCTGTCTGAATTGTCAAAAATAACACAGTGTTCAATTTATTCTGTGGTTCTGTAAACTCGTGTCTCTTTAGACAAGGATAATCTAACAATAATAAAGATTAAAGCCTAGAAATAATAGTAGCTCTTTCCACAGGACAGCCTTACTAATAGCAAATCCAGCTAGACCACCTCTTTCTCTCATGACCACTTTAATCACACTGCTCTTCAAAGTGAACAAATCTGCCATTGTTACAGAACCTCTGGGCTGCTCCAATTGAAAACAAACCCACGGGCTCTTTAGTTAGGGGCCCAATTGCCCGCCGCCAGAATTATAACTCTCAATACCAGAGTTTAGTGAAAAGAAAAATAACTGTTTATTTAATAGTTATATAGATTGTTATTTGTGGGTTTCTGTTAAGTCTTATGTTCTGTAAAACACCCATAAACACATATTCTTGCCTCCCCCCCTACCAAACCAGGCTAGTTTTAGAAAAGTTAAGAGAAACTGTTTCCCTACTTTCCAAACACAGTTCAGCTTTACCAGCAGCTGTCAATCACTCAGTTCTGATTGGGGAGGTCCTTTCTGTGCTGTGGTGCCCTCCAGCTCTCAATGAAGAACCACCTGGATTCTCAGCCTCCTTGCAAACTGCCTTCTTCCTGCAAACTGCATGGATCTTCTCTCCTCAAAACTGCATTGTGAGAGCCTCTTAAAGCAGCCTGGAGACCCTTTCTCCAAGCCACATGAAGAACTTAGCTTCTTTATTCCGCATGGAGAAGGCCCCTTCACCAAGCTGCATGGAGGGGGCGAGAGAGCGAGAGAGTGAGAGCGAGCTAAAATGTCTGCAGCTGCTTATATATCCCTGACTGCGTCCTCTGATGCAGTGGGTGTTGCAAACAGTTCTGACCATTCACAGAACCTTATGTAGGCTCTGTGTGCTTTTTCCATACCATCCCCTGGTTCAAGACTCCTCCCATCTACCTGAGGCTTTGGATGCATTAAAGTCATTTTGCATAAGAAAGACACTAGCCACCAGCCTCAAGCATGTGGAGGCATTCTGAAAAGATGTTCCCTTCTCCCCATCCCCCAGCTGCAAACTCTGGGGATTTTTGGACTTCCCTGTTTCTGTAACAGCATCACCTATAATTAATAATTCTTTGGCCTGCCTCCAGGTCTAACTTTTTCTTACTCATTGAACTCACAACTAGTTATCTAGCCCCTAGATGATTTCAATGAACTTTCACAACACTTCTGTTTGTTAACACAAGATTAAGCACTTAATTATTCTCAATTAATGGTATGTGCCTCAAGTGCTTGCACAGACTGTAAACAGAGCCAGCATTCAAGATCCTTTTTGTAATAAATACTACTTATTTTATTTCCTTATGCATATTTTCTCTTCATTATTGGTTTCTTACATGCTACATTTTTATGCACTCTGACCCCAGCAATAAATTTACCTGGATAATAGATGTAGGGTCCTAATGACCACCTTGATCAGCTAGACATTTACTCCAACTACAGAAAAGATGCACTCATTTCCCAGATGACTAACCATCCCCTCATCCTTTTCTAATTTTTTAAATTAAAAACATTCAGGTGAAAACACAGGCATTTTCTTTTTCATGGGTCTATAGGGGTATATATTTTACCTTTTAATGGATATTACATTTCTGATTGTAATTTATTTAAACATATTAAGATTTTCTTAAATTACAATAAAATTAGTTTTGAATAAATAACCATGATACTGATAACAAAGAGTTATGCTCTTCTCAATACTAGAAGTTTTATAATGTCAGTATTAAGACACTATAAAACACATACCATAACAATAATATGTAAGTGCTTTCTAGGTGAGTAATTGGGAGGTCTAACATTATGATATTGAGGCAGAATAGTAAGAAGCTAGGAAAATTCCTGGGCAAGTGGAATGGGAAAACTGAGACATAAAAATCAAACAAGGTCAAATAAGTTAAGCAACTTGCAGCCAGCTAGTGAATCAAAATTACAGTACTTAACTCTCCTAACCAAGGACACTTGTGAGTAAATGGCTTGTATCTGTTCATCTTAACCAAAGAATACTTGCTTAAATTTCCCTGGTCTGGGATAGAAAACAAAGACCCAACTAATGCCATTTGTGCCAAGACAAATGAAGTCAGGAAAACAAATAACAAAAGCCATTACAAGCCAGACAGACCCAGGGTAAAAGTAAAACAGTATAGTAGACCAAAGAATATCCCCAAACCCCCTATGTACTCATTTAGATACAACAGCATGTTAAAAATGAAACTGTTACAGAGTGAAAGGTGGTTATTTAATGTGGCACCTTGGTATAAAACCCAACAACTAGTGTTGAGGAAAAAAGGTCTTTATTTTCAGTATTCCAACTTGGGGAGGGCAGTGAGCACTTCAGCTCAGAGCCCTGTTCTCCTATGGGACCCAGCACTTCCTTTGTTCCCCCAAAATTTAGAAGCCAAAAACATTTCCAGAAGTTCCCCATCCCTTATCTGTCAGCTCTGTCTTTCAGGATTTGGGGTACAATGTCATCAGCCTCCGTATAACAGTCCAGAAAAACTTGTGCCATGTTGCACTGGATCATGCATGGTTCTCTCTTTGCCCTTCCAAAGCCACATGGAGTTCTCCTCCAAAATGACTGCCACCTTATTTTTAAATCCCCAACTGAGTCCTGTGACACAGTGGGCAGGGTGACTAATTGCAGTCACTTGTAGAATTTTACATAAGCCCCATAAGCTTTTCATTTCTAGTTCATGGTTAAAGCCCCTTCCATATCCTTAGGGACCCTGCTCTGTAGCAAAACTAGAAAATTAATGAATATTCTGCTAAAACCCTACCCTAAGATTCTCATCCACAGAAAGAAGATAAAAAAGCCCTCAGAACAAAGACTCAGCTCAGACTCACCCTAGCGTATGCCTACACCCATTCCCAGGTGTAAATTTATATTTTCTCCTAAATTCTAGGGGTCCCAAGGAGACTTTCAGACAGGGCAGCAGTGGGCAGCGGCAGCTCAACCCAGGTTTACCCCTGATCCTGTCTCCAGGGCCCCCTTTTTCTCTGACTTCCAGGTGAACTAATAGCAGCCCCACCTTGGCTCACTCCTTTCCTATAACTTTTTTTAGGGAGCCAAAGCAGCCCATCTAGGCTCTATCTTCCTATATCTTCTACTCTAAGTCTTTCCTCTGTTTCACTGTCCCCAGCTTTAATAAATGTATTCTCAAAATCACCTGGACACCTTTTGTGAAATCTCTCTTACTCAAAGTCAAGAACTCACATGCTATAGGTCAGCCAAAGGGAGACTTGCTCCAGGTGGTGCCTGTCTGGTAACAATGTCACCTATTATTTCAGTTTATAAATCAGGCATGGTTTTAAATTTAAATTATAACATATTTTACTTAACAACATTCAATACCATAAAAATAAAATAAAGCACACAATGGAAACCATGACTAGGGGGGTATTGAAATAATTAAATCTCAGAAGCACTGAAGAGTTTTGCATACATTTTATTTAACAACTGTGTTCAAAATAACAATAAAAACAGACAAAAATAATCACTTTGTGTTCCTTAAGTCCTTCATTATTATATTATTTAGATATATAATTCTCAGGGATGAACAGCACTAAATGAGTTAGAAATGATATGCAGTGCTGTGTATACTCTCTGACAGTCTAAATTTTCATTAACTCCAGGTGATTCCTGAAACTAATGTTAATAGTTGGTTAGAACAAATTTTAAATTTGAGTCTTTTAAACTAGTTAAAAATTGTTAAAAGTCAAATTATATTATGTTAGCCAAAAAGTCCACTTAGTTTGTTACATAAAATAAAAGACACTTTTTAAATTTTCACCAATAACTTTATTGACTTGGATATTTTGAGTATGTCTGCTATCTCCTGATATTGGCTTCAACTGGGTAGAGGCCAGAGGTCCTGCTAAACATCTTTCAAAGCATAAGAAAACACAGAGCAAAGAATTATTTGGCCAAATTGTCAAGAGTACCAAGAAACTTCGCAAACCTCTTTTGTCAGGTTCAGTCAGTCACAACACCTTCTCCATACACTGCACGAATCTCTTTTTTTGAATTCTAGTTACATTTTTACCTTTTTTGAAATAATAAACCATAATATGCTGAGTGTTGTATATCTTCTTCCACCTTCAATATTAAAATGGCTACATAGAAATTAACCAATTTTGATAAGCTTTTTTTAAATGCACAATGATATGACAGCTGTCAAAATACAATCTAACAAAATTGCTTCTAATGAAGTTAAAGACAACTAAGTGCTACTAGAGCCACACTTCTTGATTGAAAGACTAAACTACAAAACTATAGTAAGAAAGACAGTGTGATATTACATAAACAGAAACGTAGACTAGGATTAGCAATTCAGGATACACATTTGTATTTACAATAAATTGATTTTTCAGCTTTATTGAGGTATGATTAGTAAATAAAATCAAAAGACTATTCAAAGTGTACAATGTGATAATTTTATATACATATAAATTGTGAAACAATTTTCAACAAATATTGCTGGAACGTATGGATATTTACATGCAAAATAATTTATATAGATACCCCCTCACATCTTACAGAGATATTAAGCTTAAATTGAAAAGGTAAAACTATAAAAATATTAGAAGTATAGGGTTAGATCTTTGTCACCTTATTTGGTACAGGATTTTTTAATATAACAACAAATGCATAAACAACAAAAGAAAAATAAATTCTATTTATCATCAAAATTTTGTTTCAAAGATGTCATCAAAAAAGTGAAAACAAAGCCCTGGCTGCTGTGGCTCAGTGGATTGAGTGTCGACCTGTGAGCCAAGTGTCATTGGTTCAATTCCCAGTCAGGACACATGACTCGGTTGCATGTCAGGTCCCCAATTGGGGGTGCAAGTGAGAGGCAACCATACAGTGATGATTCTCTCCTTCTCTTTCTCCTTTCCCCTCTCTCTAAAAATAAATAAATAAACAAAACAACAAACAAATAAATAAATAAATAATTTTTTTTTAAAAAGGAAAAAAGTGAAAAGACAACCCACTGATGGGATCAAATATATGTAAATTTAAGCCCTGATAAAAAAATTTACCTAAAATACATAAATGCCAATGACTTAATTAAACAACAAATAATCCTATTAAAATTGGTAAAGGACCTGAATATATATTTTTATAAAGAAAACAAAACACAGCAAATAAGCCCATAAAAAGTGTTGAACATCATTAGTCATCAAGAAAGTGAAATCAGATACTGGCTAGGAAGCTCAGTTTGTTAGAGTATCATTCCGAAACACAAAAGTTGGTTCAGTCCCCACTCAGGACACATACAAAACTCAACTAATGAATGCATAAATAAGTGAGACAACAAAATGTTTCTCCTCTCTCTCTCCCTCCCTCCATCTCTCCCTCTCTCCTTTCCTCTCTCTTTCTCTCAAAACCAATCAATTTTTTTTTAAAGAAATGAAAACCACAATGAGGCACCACTGAATACATGCTAAGACAAATGTTGATGAGGATATTAAAAAACTGAAACCCTCATATACATTGGTGAAAATTAAAATGGTACAGCTACTTCGGAATACAGTGATATGTCTTTAAAAAATGAAACACAGAGAAAAACAGCTAGAAAAAAACAGCTCTTGAGCAGATCACGTATGAAAATATTTTGGTCCCCACTTACCCTGGGCTCAAGCAGAGGGAAGACAGAGAGGACTAGAGATGCTTGGGGAGAATTTTGTGCGGTGGCTTTGAGAGGATGGGAGAGCAGCCAACCGGGTCCCAGTGCTGATTTATTCCCAATACTGCAGGCAGACCATTCCCCTCTGAGTGGCATCAGCCTGAAGGGAAGCAAAAGCCCCGACTACAGAAAATAAGCTGCCACACCCACGGTCCTTAAGCCTAATGGCTAATCATATATTGAATAGATTAACAACTAAAGGAGACAGACAACGGCAGTAGATCTCTGTTAGTTTCCAACAGGCTGCCTAGGATCAGACTGGTACACATTCTGACACCATCAGGGGCAGATCCAAGAAGTGCAGATCAATCTAAGAAGCAGCAACAAACAATAAGAGTCACAAAAATGGGGAGACAGAGAAACAAACACCATCAAAAGGAAAGAATGCCCAGAAAGAGTGCTAAATGAAACAGAGGTAAGCAAACTATCAGATATGGAATTCAAAACATGGAATATGGGGAAGCTTAATGAGATCAGCGAGCTCAAGGAAAACTACAAAGAACTCCATGGAAACCACAAGGAACTTACAGAGAATTATACCAGCATGAAAAAGGACATAGAAGCTATCAATAAGAGCCAGGAGGAAATGAAGAATACAATCTCTGAATTGAAGAACACAGTACAAGGAATTAAAATCAGGCTAGAGGAAGCAGAAGATTGGATCAGCGAGCTGGAGGACAATGTAGACAAAAACTCCCAGACAGTGCAACAAAATAAAAAAAGACTGAACAAGAATGAAGAAATCTTAAGACATCTGCAGGACAACATGAAATGTAATAAGATTTGAGTCATAGGAAGCCCAGAAGGAGAAGAAGAGGAGCAAGGGATAGAAAACCTGTTTGAAAAATTAATGACATAAAACTTCTTCAATATGATGAGAGAGTCACGCAAGTCCAGGAAGCACAGAGGGTCCCAACGAAGATGAACCACAACAGGACCACTTCAAGACACATCATAATTAAAATGGCAAAAGATCTACATAGACTGAAAGTAAAGGGAAGGAAAAAAGTATTTCAAGCAAATGGATATAAGGAAAAACTGGGGTAGCAATACTTATACCAGACTAGATAAATTTCACAGCAAAGGCCATAAAAAGAGACAAAGAAGGACATTTCATAATACTTAAGGGAAAAATCCATCAAGAATATATAACCTATGTAAACATATATGCGCTCAACATAGGAGCACCTAAATATGTAAGGAAATTTTTGAAAGACTTCAGAAAGGATGTAGACAACAACAAACTCATAGTAGGAGATTTTAACACCCCATTGTCAACAATGGACTGATCTTTAAAGCTAAGAAACACCAAGGATATTGAGGCATTGAAAAAAACTCTAGATCAAATGGACTTATTTAATATATATAGGACTTTTCACCCCAAAGAAGCAAAATATACATTCCTTTCAAATGTACGTGGGACACTTTCAAAGATAGACCACATGATAGGACACAAAACAAGCCTCAACAAATTCAAGAAAATTGAAATTATATCAAGCATCTTCTCAGATCGCAATGCCTTGAAACTGTAAATCAACCTCAAGGAAAAAACTCAAAAACATTCAAACTCATGGAGAATGAATAACATGTTATTAAATAATAAATGAAATAACAATGACATTAAGGAATAAATCAAAAAGTTTCTGGAAATGAATAATAATGAACACACAACAACTTAAAACCTATGGGATACAACAAAAGCAGTCCCGAGAGGAAAGTTTGTAGCAATACAAGACTACCTAAAAAGGATAGGAAAATCTCTAATAAAAATTTAACTCCACAGCTACTAGAACTAGAGGAAAAATAATAGGCAGTGCCCAGAGCAAGTAGAAGAAAGAAAATCATCAAGATCAGAGCAGAATTAAATGACATAGGGACTAAACAAACACTTCAAAAGATCAACAAAAGTAGGAGCTGGTTCTTGGAAAATATAAACAAAATTGACAAGTCTTTGACAGGCTTATCAAGAAAAACAGAGAGAGGACCTGAATAAATATTATCAGAAATGAAAGAGGGGAAATCACAGCAAATATCACAGAAATACAAATGATTGTAAGAAATTATTAAGAACAAATGTATCACAGGTAATTTGACAACCTAGATGAAATGGAAAAATTTCTTGAAACATATAATATTCCAAAAATGGATCAAGAGAAAACAGAAAGCTCAACAGACCAATAACAACTAGTGAAACTGAAGCAGTAATCAAAAAATTTCCAGCACATAAAACCCTGGACTGGATGGTTTTGCAGGTAAATTTTGCAAAACATTTAGGAAAGAACTAACTTTTATCCTTCTCACACTATTACAAAAAATGCAAGAAGAGGAAAAAATCCCAAACTCTTTCTATGAAGCCAGTATTACCCTAATTCCAAAACCAGATCAAGACACAACAAAGAAAGAAAACTAGAGGCCAATATCACTGATGAACATAAATGCAAAAATCCTCTACAAATTATTGGCTAACAGGATCCAGAAACACATTAGAAAGATCATACACCACCATCAAGTGGGATTCATCCCAGGGATGCAAGGATGGCTTAATATTCGCAAATCAATAAATGTAATACACCACCTAAACAAAATGAAAGACAAAACCACATGATCATATCAATAGATGCAGAAAAAGCATTTGACAAAGTACAACACCCATTTATGATGAAAACTCTCAGCAAAATGGGAATAGAGGGATCATACCTCAACATAATAAAGGCCATATCCAAGAAACCTGAAGCCAACAATATATTCAATGGGCAAAAACTGAGAGCATTTCCCCTGAGCTCAGGAACAAGAGAAGAATGTCCACCCTCTCCACTACCATTCAACATAGTCTTGGAAGTTTTAGCCACAACCATCAGACAAGAAAAAGAAATAAAAGGCATCCAAATTGAAAAAAAAAAAGGTAAACCTGTCATTATTTCTCAACGACATGATAGTGTAGAAAGAAAACCCTAAGAAATCCACGAAAAATCTATATTCAGCAAAATATCAGGGTACAAAGTCAATATTCATAAATGGAAGGCATTTCTGTACACCATCAATAACATTTCAGAGATAGAAACTAAAGGAAAATCCCATTTACCCTAGCAACAAGAAAAGTAAAGTGCCTAGGGATAAACTTAACCAAGGAGGTAAAAGTTCTGTATTCAGAAAACTACATAACACTGAAGAAAGAAATTAAGGAAAATACAAATAAATGGAACCATATACCATGTTTATGGATGGGAAAAATCAACATCATTAAAATGTCCTTCCTAACCAAAGCAATTTACAGATTCAATGCAATCCTTATTAAAATATTAACTACTTATTTAACAGATCTAGAACAAATACTCCAAAAATTTATATGGAACCATAAAAGAGCCCGAATAGCCACAGCCATCTTGAGGAAGAAGAACACAGTAGGAGGAATCATATAACCTGAAATCAAACTATACTACAAGGTCACAGTAATCAAAACAGTCTGGTAAAGTCATAAGAACAGACATATAGATCAATGGAACAGAACAGAGAGCCCAGAAATAAACCCAGGTCTATATGGTCAACTAATATTTGACAAAGGGAGGAGAAACATAAAATGGGGTGAGAAGAGCCTCTTCAACAAATGGTGTGGGGAAAACTGGAGAGGGACATTCAAAAAAATGAAACTAGAACACCAACTTACACCACACACGAGAAATAACTTGAGATGGATCAAAGACAAATGTAAGCCATGACACCATAAAAGTCCTAGAGGAAAACATAGGCAGGAAATTTTCAGATATCCCACGTATCAATATTTTTACTGATATATCTCCTAAAGCAATGGAAATAAAGAAAAGAATAAACAAATGTGACTACATCAAACTAAAAAGTTTATGCTCAGCAAAAGAAAACATCAGCAAGATGAAAAAGGAACCAACCATATGGGAAAACATATTTGCCAGTGTTACCTCACATAAGGGATTGATCTTCAAAATAAAGAACTTATATGACTCAACACCAGAAAGACAGAAGGCCAATTAAAAAATGGCAAAAGACCTGTAAAAACACTTCTCCAAGGAGAACATACAGAGGGTCAACAGACATAAGAAAGAATGCTCAACATCACTAACCATCAGAGAGATGCAAATAAAACCCACAATGAGATACAACTTTACACCAGTCAGAATGGCCATCATCAACAAATCAACAAACTACTTGTGCTGGCGAGGATGTGGAGAAAAGGGAAGCCTGGTGCACTGCTAGAGGAAATGCAGACTGGTGCAACCACTATGGAAAACAGTATGGAATTAACTCAAAAAACTGAAAATGGAACTGTCTTTTGAACCAGCAATTCCATTTCTAGGATTATATCTGAGAAATCCTGAAACACCAATTCAAAAGAACCTATGCACCCCTATGTTCATAACAGCACTATTTACAACCTAAGTGTCCATCTATAGATGAGTGGATCAAAAAACTGTAGTACATTTACACAATGGAGTACTATGTAGCAGAAAGAAAGAAGGAACCTCTACCATTTGCAACAACATGAATGGAACTAGAGAGAATTATGATTCATGAAATAAACCAGGCAACAAAGGAAAATACCGTATGCTATCACTTATTGCAGGAGACTAATGAACAACACAAACAAATGAGCAAAATTGAACCAGAGGTATGTAAGCAAGGAATAGACTAACAGGGACAAGGGGCGAGGGGAGAGGGAAGGAAGGGGGTAAGAAGGGGAAGGGTTTAGTCAAAGAACATGTATAAATGACCCATGAACATGGACAACTGGGTGGGGACTGACAGTGGGAGAAGAGGTGTCAGGGTGCAGGGAAGCAATAGGGAAAAAAGTGGGACAACTGTAATAGGAAAACAAACAAAAAAATTTTTAGTGGGAGAAAGGAAAGAAAATACAAAGAATGAAAATGCAATTTTAGTGAATATTAGAAGGATAAGGATTTTCCTTCACAGTGTATATTTTTATCCCTATCTGATTTATCCAGTATTTGGCATTCTGAAGAAGTAAGTAATAACATAAGATTCTTTGAATAAAACTAATAAGACCAGTTGTTAATAGAGGTTTTTTGACCATGACTTTGACCGGAATGTCATGCCTGAAGGAGACATGCTTGGGCTCTTGTTGTTACCAAAAAGCCCTGAGGAACTGGGATTGACTTTTGAAGGTAATAAAAGCCCACAAGGAAAAAGGCCTGATACCTTGGTTGGTTGTGCGGTCCACGGCAATTTTTCCAGGAAGGAATGAAGGTTGTTTTCCTGAAAGATGGCTAGAAGGGACCTTAAGGCACAATGGAAACCCTGAAGGACTTGGAAAAGACAGGTGTTTACATGCAAGGCTAAATGGCAAGTATGTGGCTCACCTTCTGTGCCCTGAAGGTCACCCTAAATGTATCTTGTGTAAGTTTCAGCAAACCAGAACTAAAGATCATAACTGATCATTTGCTGCTCTTCTTGTGTTTATGAAATGAATATTATAAATTAAAAATGGACTTAATGCTGTCCCTTTAATGACAAGGAGGGTAATCTTAAGATGAAGAACAGTGATTCGAGAAACAAGATGGCGGAGGAGTAAGTGGAAGCTACACTAACTTCCTCGCAGAACTAGTCTGGATTTACAACGCAATTTTGGAGAAATCATCTGGAATAACCAACCGAACACCAGCTGGAGAGAAGTCTTATAACCACGGAGAGACAGAAAAGGCCGCTCCATCACAACGTGACCGGTAGGGAGTGCGGAGACGCAGAGGGGCTGACTGGGCTCACACGGGTGGCAGCTGAAGGGACTGAGAAACAGCTCAGCAGCCGGGGATTCCCCTGAGAAGGGCAGGGTCTAAACCCCCAGCTGAGCTTCCCAGCCTACAGCAACAAAGTGGAAAGTAAAATAGTATCCAGCTGAGAAAAGCGAAAAGCCACAGGGTTTCTTGCTAGCCGGAGAGAAACAGCTGGAGAAAAAGAGCTCTTAAGCGGATCACATACAAAAATATTTTGGCCCCCACTTACCCTGGGCTCAAGCGGAGGAAAGGCAGAGAGGACTGGAGATGCTTGGGGAGAGTTTGGTGTGGTGGCTTTGAAGGGCGAGCTGGGGAAGTGGCCGGCCGGGTCCCAGTGCTGACTCATCCCCACACTGCAGGCAGACCATTCCCGGCCAAGTGGTGTCAGCCTGAGGGGAAGCAAAGGCCCTGCCTACAGGAATTAAGCTGCCACACCCACGGTCCTTAAGCCTGATGACTAATCACAGATTGAATAGATTATCAACTAAAGGAGACAGACAAAGGCAGTAGATCCCTGGAAGTCTCCAACAGGCTGCCTAGGCCCAGACTGGT
Source organism: Furipterus horrens (assembly GCF_987537825.1). Classification (NCBI taxonomy): domain Eukaryota; kingdom Metazoa; phylum Chordata; class Mammalia; order Chiroptera; family Furipteridae; genus Furipterus; species Furipterus horrens. The sequence continues at coordinate 63,738,501 of NW_028327176.1, read as the reverse complement.
ACAGGATCTGACGCCACCAGGGGCAGATCCAGGAAGTGCAGATCATTCTAAGAAGCACCAACAAACAATAGGAGTCACAAAAATGGGGAGACAGAGAAACAACCCCCCATCGAAAGGAAAGGCAGAGTCCCCAGAAAGAGTGCTAAATGAAATAGAGGGGAGCCAACTATCAGATATGGAATTGAAAGCATGTATTATGGAGAAGCTCAATGAGCTCAGCGGAAACTACAAAGAACTCCAGAAAAACTACAGTGAACTCCAGAAGAACTATAAGGAACTTACTGAGAATTATACCAGCATCAAAAAGGACATGGAAGCTATCAATAAGAGCCAGGAGGAAATGAAGAATACGATCTCTGAATTGAAGAACACAGTAGAAGGAATTAAAAACAGGCTAGAGGAAGCAGAAGATCGGATCAGCGAGCTGGAGGACAATGTAGACAAAAACTCACAGACAGTGCAACAAAATGAAAAAAGGCTGAACAAGACTGAAGAGGCTCTAAGACAACTGCAGGACAACATGAAACGTAATAATATCCGTATCATAGGAATTCCAGAAGGAGAAGAAGCAGAGCAAGGGATAGAAAACCTCTTTGAAAAACTGATAGAAAACTTTGCTAACATGAAGAGAGAAAGAATCATGCAAGTCCAGGAAGCACAGAGGGTCCCAATGAAGATGAACCCCAACAGGCCCACTTCAAGACACATCATAATTAAAATGCCAACATTCAAAGACAAAGAGAGAATCCTAAAAGCAGCAAGAGAGAAACAACTAATAACATACAAGGGAGCTCCAATAAGGCTATCATCAGATTTCTCAACAGAAACACTAAAAGCCAGAAGGGAATGGCAAAATATATTCCAAGTAATGAAAAACAAAGGCCTACAACCAAGAATACTCTACCCAGCAAGGCTCTCATTCAAAATGGAAGGTGAAATAAGGAGTTTCCAAGACAAAAGAAGGTTAAAAGAATACATCTCCACCAAACCAGTATTGCAAGAGAAGCTAAAGGGTCTGCTTTAAGAAGATGAAGAAACAGAGAGAGACAGAGAGGAACACGAGTACAAAGGGGGAAAATGACAATGAATAAGTACTGAAAGAAAGAAGGAACTTCTACCATTTGCAACAACATGATTGGAACTAGAGAGAATTATGCTTAGCAAAATAAGCCAGGCAACAAAAGAAAATTACCTTATGCTATCACCTGTTACAGGAAACTAATGAACAACACAAACAAATGAGCAAAATTGAACCAGAGGTATGTAAATGAAGAATAAACTAACAGTAACAAAGGGGGAGATGGGAGGGAGAGAAGTAGTAAGAAGGGGAAGGGTCTAGTCAAAGAACATGTATAAATGATCCATGGACCTGGACACCTGGGTGGGGACTGAATGTGGGAGAAGGGAGGGACAAGGTGCAGAGAAGCAAGAGGGGGGAAAATGTGAGACAACTGTAATGGAAAAACAAACAAACAGAAAAATTTTTAGTGGGGGGAAAAAATAAAAATATAAAGAATAGAAATGCAAGTTCAGTGAATATTAGAAGGATAAGGATTTTCCTTCACACTGTATATATTTTCTCCCTATCTGATACCTCCAGAATTTGGCATTCTAAAGAAGTAAGTAATGACCTAAGTTTCTTTGCATAAAACTAATAAGACCAGTTGTTAATAATGATTTTTTTGACTAAGACTTTGACTGGAATGTCATGCCTAAAGGAGAGATGCTTGGGCTTTGGTTGTTACCAAAAATCCCTGAGCAACTGGGACTGACTTTCAAAGGTAATAAAAGTCCACGAGATAAAAGGCCTGGTACCTTGGATGGATGAGCGGTCCATAGCAATATTTCCAGGGAAGGAACAAAGGTTGTTTTCCTGAAAGATGGCTAGAAGGGACCTTAAGGCACAATGGAAAACCAGGAGGACCTGGAAAAGACAGGTGTTTACAGGCAAGGCTGAATGCCAGGTATGTGGCTCAGCTTCTGTGCCCTGAAGGGCAGACTGAAGGTCACCCTAAATGTTCCTTGTGTAAGTTCCAGCAAAGCAGAACTAAAGATCATAAGTGATCATTTGCTGCTCTTCTTGTGTTTATGCAGATGAACAGGATAAATTAAAAATGAACTTAATGCAGACCCTTTAATGACAAGGAGGGTAATCTTAGGGAGAAAAATCAAGATTCAAGGAAGATCACAATGCCCAGTGGTAGACTATAAAGTAGTGCAGCTAACCGTCTTTAAAGTTTCTTTTCATTTAAAATTTGTTTTCATTTGAAAGTTAAACTATGTCTGTGGCATTATCAAAGATGTTTAATATACAGGTAAGAGGAATGTCAAATGCCTTGCAACTGGATGTCTTTCCGATAAGACAGTCCTATAGATCTATAAACGTGTGTGGGTTATATTACATAAATTAACATGTGTTTTCTGTTTTCAAAGGGCATAAGCCTACGATCTCATTACCTGAGTGATTGTCTGTAGGTATAGGCCTCACTTAATCCTGTCTGCATCGCTGCCTCCTGAGACTCAACGTTTTAGATAAAGTAAGTGGCTGGGTTGGTGAAGAATCGGGTGGTCTGTGGGCTTCACTTTAAAACTGGTTTCTCTTTTTTATCCTAAAGGTTTGGACAGAAAGGGCCCAGAGGTCTGAGAGGGGGAAAACCTAAAATATTACCCGCAGTTCAAACTAAGTATAATGGGCAAAAGCATTTTGGACAGGTGAGACATGACTGGGACACCTTCCTCCAAAGAAGCCCTTTTTTTCCCTAATGTGGGACATTGAAAAATTAATACCTGCCTTTTGTCATCTAGTGGTTATGGATTGAATAATGTCTTTTAACCCTGTTGCCAAATCTGTTGCCCCCAGAATACAACAACGATGCCAGCCTGTTAAACCAAGCATGCCATTGTGTAAGGACAGCCACCTGACCTGAAGTCTGCAAGATCTTTCACCATGTGGCAAGGCCAACCTCCCCTTCACACCCCCACTATTATTAGGGATTTCTGTACCCAAGGGTAGGTAGGACAATGACCATTCCCAGCTAGAAGCAGCTAGAGGAGCTCGAGACCTTCACCTATTGTCCTTTATAAGAGTATAAAGGGTCTTAAGTATGAGAGGAGGGGATTCCTATTTTTTATTGTTAAAAAATTAATTAATTAATAATTTTTTTGAAAAAGGAATAATGTAGAAAAGAGTGAAGTCAGAGAACTTGTTTGCACGACCCATGGGCATGGACTGGGGAGGGGGGGGTTGCTGAGTGAGGGGTGTTGCTGGGCAGAGGGGAGCAAAGTGGGAAAAATTGGAGCTATTGTAACAATATAATCAATAAAATATTCTTAAAATTAAAGAATGAAATACAGAGTTATCATTTGACCCAGCAATTCTACTCTTGGGTATTGAAGATAATTGAAAACTCATGTCCATGCAAATTTTTATACCTGAATGTTAATAACAATATTATTGATAATAACCAAAGTTAAAAACTATGCCAAGCTCTATCAACTGATAAAGTGTTTACACAAATTTAATGTCCATACAATTTAAGTATGATTCTGCCATAAAAATGAATAAAATACTGATGCATGCTACAACATGCATGAACCTTGAAAACATACTAAGGGATATAAGCCAGACACAAAAGGCCACATTATGTATTGTACATATGTATTAATTATAAAATTCCATTTATATAAAATGTCCAGAATAAACATTTATGGAAATAGAAGTTAAAATAATACTTGCTAATGTTTGGGTATTGGGGAGTCTGAGGGGTAATGGCTAATGAAGAGGGGTTTTCTTTTTAAGTGATACAGATATTCTAAAATTGATTGCGATGATGGTTAATTAACTCTGAATATACCAAGTACACACATACACACACACATCAAATTGTTAAATGTGTGAATTCTGTCTTAGTAAATTCTTTACTTCCACCAAAAATGAGACATCTGAGCATGGACTGGGGGGCGTTGGGATTGCTGGGGAAGGGGTCTACTGGGCAGAGGGAAGCAAAGGGGAAAAATTGGGACTATTGTAACAACATAATCAATAAAATATACATAAAAAAGAAATGTTAAAATTAACAACAATAATAAAAAAAGAAATGTTAAGATCTAAAAGATATACACTGGTTTTATTTATATTTATTTCATTTGCATTGGATTTTGAGATACATTGGAAGAGAATTGAAGTATCCAGTTTTGGGCTAGTTTTTAATGTTTTATCAGTTTGTCTTCTTTTTTTTATATTTTATTCATGCTGCAGCAGTAACCTTTATTTAAATAAAGGCTTATCAAATTGCAATGATTATATAAAATTCTATTAGTGAGTGCCTGAACAATCAATGTCATTACTCAGTTACCTTCTTCTGTGTTTTAGTGTGTTGAGAGAGATCTTTATGATATATTAACAAATAAAAAATGATTTCACAGCATGCCACATACTCATCTTTGCTTTTTGTTATCTCTCAAGAAGTAAAAGACAGGTCCCCAGGAAGACACAATACCTGAACTCCCCAGTCAGTCTTGAAAGCTCCTGCAGTTTGGCACTTTAAGTTACTCAGAAATTTGACCCAAACTCAACTGCCTTTAAATGTAAGGAAATGTCTTCTAACTTGAGATCAACATATGTTTTTCCACACCCACCAGTATTTCCAAACAAATTCCTACCACTTGGAGGACCTGTCTCTACCACAGAGCTGTTGGTTGGTAAGATGACCCAAAAGCCATATGCAGTTGAGTGAGGGCACCAAATCACAGCACCACAGGGGTCTTTTAGTGAATCATTAAGATACATTAAAGACAACACTTGAATACTACTGTAATTCCCTAGGGTTTTAAAATATTCTCAAGACAACAAGGAGAGACCATTATCAGGAACTCAGAGGCAAAGAGAAGAACAAGAATGCAAAATATATATGTACTTCGGTTTCAGAAATGTTCATTTACTCCTTTGGGACACAATTTTACCAAGCATAATTAGTAAATACTGTTTATGCTCAAAGTTCCCTAATATTGTAAATATTTGTTGATTTATAATATCAAATCTACAATGTAAACTAAATTAGAGCAGAGATGCTTCATCTTCTTTATTGCTTATGTTTGCTAAGTTTTAGCAATGTCTGAAAATAAATAATTTTTACAGAAAAACATAAATGAATAACTAAATAGTAAAATGCAAATTAAAAAAAGTAAAAAGAAATTTTGGATGGGTAGCAGAAACTCTGTTGGCAATTACTAATGCTTCCATAAATGAAAACTATGCTTTAAATTACAACAGTGAGTAATACATTTATAAGGTTATATAAAATGAGGGACAATGTATGTATTTTCCCAGTGGATATTGTCATATACATTTTATTTTATATTTTATATAAAAATGAAATGCAAACTTTTCTGCACTCCCATGAATTCCATTCATATATCCATAATATGGATTTAAACATATGAAATTTAAGAAATTCAGTCCTCCATTGTTTATTTTGTTTTATTTTTTAATTCAGGTTTTTAATTTATTTATTTTTAATTTTATTTTTTGGTTTTTCAATTACGGTTGCCCCATTTTCCCCCATTGCTACCCCCCACCCAGCACATCCCTTCTCCCACAATCATATCTCTCCCCATTGTCCATGTCCATGAGTCATTTATACATGTTCTTTGACTAAACTCTTCCCTTACTTATTCCCCTTCTCTCCTTCCCCCTTTCCCCCTATTGACTGATATTCTGCTCCTTGTCCTATTTAGTTCGTTTGTTTATGTTGTTCTTTAGTTTTCTGTATTAGATGATATCATACGGTATTTTTCTTTCTTTGCCTGGCTTATTTCACTAAGCATAATTCTCTCTAGTCCAATCCATGTTGTTGCAAATGGTAGGAGTTCCTTTTTTCTCTCTGCTGCATAGAATTCCATTGTGTAAATGTACCACAGGTTTTTGATCCACTCATCTACAGATGGGCACTTAGGCTGTTTCCAGCACTTAGTTATTGTAAACAGTGCTGCTATGAACATAAGGATGCATAAGTTCTTTTGAATTAGGGTTTTAGGATTTTTTGAGTATAATCATAGCAGTGGAATTGCTGGTTCGAAAGGCAGTTCCATTTTTAGTTTTTTGAGTTAATTCCATACTGTTTTCCATAGTGGCTGCACCAGTCTGCATTCCCACCAACAGTGCAGTAGGGTTCCCGTTTCTCAACATCCTCACCAGCACTTGTTGATTATTGATTTGTTGATGATGGCCATTCTGACAGGTGTAAAGTGGTATCGCATTGTGGTTTTTATTTGCATCTGTCTGATGGCTAGTGATGGTGAGCATTTTTATATGTGTCTATGGACATTCTGTATGTCCTCTTTGGAGAAGTGTTTGTTCAGTACCTTTGCCCATTTTTTAATTGGGTTGTTGGTTTTCTTGATGTTGAGTCGTACAGGCTCTTTATATATTTTGGAGATCAGTCCCCTGTCTGAGATATCATTGGCAAATATGTTTTTCCATATGGTTAGTTTCATTTTCATCTTGCTGACATTTTCTTTTGCTGAGAAGAAACTCTTTAGTTTGATGTAGTCCCATTTGTTTATTCTTTTATTTTTATTTATTTCTCATGCCTTAGGAGATGTATTCGTGAAGATATTGTTACATGGGATATCAGAAATTTTCCTGGCTATGTTTTTCCTCTTGGACTTTTATGGTGTCACTGCTTACATTTAAGTCTTTGATCCATCTTGAGTTATTTCTCATGTGAGGTGTAAGTTGGTGGTCTAGTTTCATTTTTTTGCAGGTCCCTGTCCAGTTCTCCCAGCACCATTTGTTAAAGAGGTTCTTCTCACTTCATTTTATGTTCATCCCTCCTTTATCAAATATTAGTTGACCGTATAGTCTTAGATTTATTTCTGGATTCCGTTCTATTCCATTGATCTATATGTCTGTTCTTATGCCAGTATCAAACTCTTTTGATCACAGTGGCTTTGTAGTATTGTTTCATAGCTGGTATTGTGATTCCTCCTGTTGCGTTCTTCTGGGTCAAGATAGCTTTTGCTATTTGGGGTCTTTTTGGATTCATATGAATGTTTGGAGTATTTTTTCTAGGTCTGTGAAATATGTCATTGGTATTTTAATATGGATTGCATTGAACCTGCAAATTGCTTTGGGTGGTATTGCCATTTTGATGATGTCGATTCTTTCCATTCAAAAACATGGTATATGCTTCCATTTATTTGTATCTTCCTTAATTTCATTCTTCAATGTTACATAATTTTCAGTGTACAGGTCTTTTATCTCCTTGGTTAGTTTTATTCCTAGGTACTTTATTTTTCTTGTTGCTATAGTAAATGGTATTTTCTTTTTTGTCTCTGTCTCTGATATTTAATTGTTGGTGTACAGAAATGTCTTAGATTTCTGTATATTTACTTTGTACCCTGCTATTTTGCCAATTTCACTGATTATATTGAGTAGTCTTTTACTGGAGTTTATAGGGTTTTCTATGTATAATATCATGTCATCTGCATATAATGATAGCTATACTTCTTCCTTCCCAATTTGGATGTTTTTTATTTCTTTTTCTTGTCTGATTGCTGTGGCTAAGACTTCCAACACTATGTTGAATAGGAGTGGAGAGACTGGACATCCTTGTCTTGTTCCTGATTTCAGGGGGAATGCTTTCAGTTTTTGTCCATTGAGTATGATGTTGGCTTCCAGTTTCTCATATATAGCCTTAATTATGTTAAGGTATGCTCCCTCTATTCCCATATTGCTGAGTCTTTTCATCATAAATGGGTGTTGTGCTTTTTCTGCATCTATTGATAAGATCATGTGATTTTTGTTTTTCATTTTGTTTCGGTGATATATTATATTTACTGATTTGCAAATATAAACTATCCTTGCATCCCAGGGATGAATCCCACGTGATCGTGGTGTATGATCTTTTTAATGTATTGCGGGATCATATTTGCCAATATTTTGTTGAGGATTTTAGCATCTATATTCATCAGATATTGGCTTGTAGTTCTTTTTTTGTTGTTGTTGTGTCTTGACCTGGTTTTGGGATTAGGGTAATACTGGCTTCATAGAAAGTTTGGGATTTTTCCCTCTTCTTGGATTTTTTGGAATAGTTTGAGGAGGGAATGAGTTAGTTCTTCCCTAAATGTTTTGTAAAATTCACCTGTGAACCATCACATTCAGGGTTTTTGTGTGCCAGGAGATTTTTGATTACTATTTCAATTTCTTTTTTTGTTATTAGTCTGTTGAGACCTTCTACTTCTTCTTGATTCAGTTGCAGAAAGTTATATGTTTCTAGAAATTTGTCCATTTTTTCTAGGTTGTCAAATTTCTTGCCATACTGTTGTTTGTAGTAATTTCTTACAATCCTTAGTATTTCTGTTGTATCAGTCGTGATTTCTCCTCTTTTGTTTCTGATTTTGTTTGTTTGGGTCTTCTCTCTTTTTTTCTTGATGAGCCTGGCTAGAGGCTTGTCGATTTTGTTTATTTTTTTGAAGAACCATCTTCTAGTTTCATTGATCTTTTGAATTGTTTATTTGGTCTCTGTGTTATTTAATTCTGCTCTGGTCTTGTGATTTCTTTCATTCTTCTTGCCCAAGGCTTTGTTTGTTGTTGTTGTTCTAGTTCTTGTAGCTTTAGGGTTAGATTTTTTTATTTGAGATTCTTCTATCCTTTTCAGATATGCCTGTATTGCTATGAACGTCCCTCTTAGGACTGCTTTTGCTGTATCCCATAGGTTTTGTGTTATTGTGTGTTCATTATCATTAGTTTCCAGAAATTTCTTGATTTTTTCTTTGATATCATTGTTAACCCATTCATTATTTAATAGTATGTTATTCATTCTCCATGAGTTTGAATGTCTTCGATTTTTTACTCTATGGTTGATTTTTAGTTTTAAAGCATTGTTGTCTGAAAAGATGCTTGAAATAATTTCAATTTTCTTGAATTTGTTGAGGCTTGTTTTGTGTCCTATCATGTGGTCTATCTTTCAAAATGTCCCATGTGCACTTGAAAATAATGTATATTTTGCTTCTTTGGGGTCAAACATTCTATATATATATCAGTTAAGTTCATGTGGTTTAGTGTGTTGTTCAATGCCTGTATATTCTTGTTGTTTCTTTTCTTCAAAGATCTCTCTATTGTTGGTAATGGAGTATTAAAGTTCCCTACTCTGAGTGTGTTGCTGTTAATATCTTTCTTGTGGTCTTCTAGTAGTTTCTTTATGTATTTGGGTGCTCCTATGTTGGGTGCATATATGTTTATCAGTGTTATATCTTCTTGATAGATTGTTCCCTTAAGTATTATAAAATGTCCTTCTTTATTTCTTTTTATTGCCCTTGCTTTGAAATCCGTTTTTTTCTTATGAGTACTGCTACCACAGCTTTATTTTCATGTCTGTTTGCTTGGAATAATTTTTTATATCCCTTTACTTTCAGTCTATGTAAATCTTTTGTTTTGAGGTGTGATTCTTGTAGACAGCAAATATGTGGGTCCTATTTTCTTATCCATTCTGCTACTCTATGTCTTTAAATTGGAACATTTAATCCATTTACATTTAGGGTTATTATTGACATGTATTTATTCATTTCCCTTTGTACCTGTGTTCCTTCCTCTTTTTTTGTTCTTTTTTTTAAAACATTCCCTTTAGCATCTTTTGCATTGCTGGTTTGGTGGAGATGTATTTTTTAAGTTTCCCTTTGGGAAATTCCTTATTTCATTTTCCATCTTGAATGAGAGCCTTGCTGGGTAGAGTATTCTTGGTTGCAGGCCTTTGTTTTTTATTGCTTGAAATATTTTTGGCCATTCCCTTCTGGTTTGTAGTGTTTCTGTTGAGAAATTGGTCTATAGCCTTATTGGAGCTCCCTTGTAGGTTATTTTCTGTTTTTGTCTTGCTGCTTTTAGGATTCTCTCTTTGTCTTGGAATGTTGCCATTTTAATTATGATGTGCCTTGGAGTGGGTTTTTTGGGGTTCCTTGTCATTGGGACTCTCTGTGCTTTTTGAACTTGCATAACTTTTTCTCTCATCAGGTTGGGAAAATTTTCTGTCATTACTTCTCTTATCAGCTTTTCTATTCCTTGTTCCTCTTCTTCTCCCTTTTTTATTCTGATGATCCTGATATTAATTTTTCTCATGCTATTTTTAATTCCCTTACATCTTCTTCATATTTTTTCAGCCTTTTTTCATTTTGTGGTATTGTCTTGGAATGTTTTTCTACATTGTCCTCTAACTCACTGATCCAATACTGTATTTTGTTTAGCCTGCTTTTGATTTATTCTACTGTGTTTTTCAGTTCATAGATTGTATTCTTCATTTCTCCTTGGTTCTTGTTAATAGTTTCTATGTCCTCTTTTATGCTGGTGTAGTTCTTTGTAAGTTCCCTGTAATTTTCTTGGAGATGTTTGTAACTTCCTTGGAGGTGTGGTATTTGTTTTTGACATTGTTGAATATATTGAGCTGCTTAACCACCACTGTTTTGAATTCCATGTCTGACATTTGGGCTATGTCTATTTCATCTACCTCTCTTTCTGAGGATTCCTCTTTTTTTTTTCATTGACAGGTTGTTTATGCATCTTACCATGTTGGATTCTTCTTGTTTGTTCTTGGTTTTTGGATTTGTCTGCTTTGACTTCCCACATTTGTGGTATGAGATTCTTTATAGGAGATCTGGAGGTTTCAGTGGTGCAGTCTCTTTGATATCCTGAGCCTTATTTTCTTGGGATACCCTTTATGTCATTTGTTTATGCTGTCTGGTTATACTTCAGATGCTCTTTGGTGGGATCTTCCCTCTGGCTAGTTGATTGAGAGTCATTTTGTCCACTTTGTCTTGAGTTCTTTTGTGGAGATGCTGTTAAAAACATAAACATACAGCCCAGGCAGGGGACCCACACCCTCAAAAATATCCCCCACCCTCTATCCCACTATCGTCAGCAAATGAACCAGTATTAATATAAATGCAGAGAGGTTGGGGCTTTTATACTATAGGAAGAATAGATAAGAGTTGTTTTTAAAAAGGAAAAATATCATTTTGAGAGATGGGATAATATATTAATAATAGTAGCAAGTAGTGTCGAGACTATGCAAGACAATAGGCAATATTTACATTGTATGTTAATAATAATAAAATAAAAGGATGGAAGAATGCAGAGTATAGTAAGAAAGTAGAATTGTGTAGTATTAGATTTATATAGTAGTTATATTCTATTTATTTAGTGTGAAAAGGAGGCTAAACAAAACAGACAAACAAATAAACAAAAATTAAAGAGGAAGGATGAGAAGGAGTGATGGTATGAAATAAATTAAAGAGATAGTTTAAACATTTTTAAAATAAAAGTAAAAATTAAAATTAAGAAATTAAAAAAATTAAAGTAAAATAAAATACAAATAATAAACTAAAATAGAAATAAAATTTAAAAAAATACAAAAGGAAAGTTTTTACTCAGTTCAGCCCTTGTGTGTCATCTTATTTTTCTGGATCCACAGCTGGTCTAATGAGGTAGGCCAAATATTCCATGTGCAGTGTTGGTTGGGTGCCTGGGTTACTTCCGCACGCCCGTGGTGGCTGGTGGCGTTTGTTTGTCACCTGTTGGAACTCGCCGGGGTGCTATTTCACCCACACACATGCACGCGCAAGGTGACCTGCGTGCTAGCCTCAGGCCTGCTGAGCCACGCCCTGGGGGTTGGTCCCTCGCCCCTTGGGGCGGGGCTCTGGACACTTGTGCACAGTGGAAGTGAGCCTCTGTGAGTCGCCGGCCGCCTGCTGTTCCCACACCTGCCTTGGTGGGCAAGAGCAGAGCTTGTGCAAGTGGTCTGTGCTCCAGCCTGGCACCTCCATTGTTATGAGTATGCAACTTCATTACTAATTTGAAAACTCAGATGTTTACTGTGGAAAACTGTGGCAAATGTATTGCCGCATATGTTCCTAAAATTGTTTAATTTTATGAAAAATAGATGTTGGTATTCTTTATTTTTCCTCCAAGCTTAAGAAATTAGTCAGCATTTGAAGAAACAGTCTAAAACCCATTTACTTTTTAGATGGGTCAACAGAGTTTCAGAGAGAATAAACATTTGGTTACTGCAGGAAGACACAAATCACAATTTCAACATGTTTATTTGTTTTTATAATGCTTTAAGCAAACTAATTTCATTTGGAAGTTATATAGAAACCCATTCTAATGTTTGGCCTTACTCTCTGGCTGTGAATAAAAGGGGTGAGTAAAGACAAGATTATAGACATAATCTCATATATTTAGTACTGAGCTAGTTTCAGACTCTAGAGTTTTTCTCACAGTAACTTTTTTTAACTTTTGCAATCCTTGTCTCAACAGTTTCAGACTTGTAAACCCAAGGAAGTCACTTATCCACTCAGTTTAAATGTGTGTCTCTGTAGAATACTAGTTATAATACTTATCATACAGTGAGAATTGAATGAACTATGTGTTAACACAGTTTTTTCATAAGCAAAAGGCTTTCAAAATATGAGATGATGTGATGATGATGCACTCAGAGGAGGCCTTTAATAGATACAGTGGTAGGTCAAGTGGTAACGGGGACCATCTGCAGTGGAATGACTACACAGAGAATATCACTGTGCTCAGTAGAAGGATAAGTGTCAACTGATATCCTTTCCTTTTAGGCATTTCTATAAGATAAGCAATTTGGTTTGTCAGGCAGAAAGAGCTGCCCCACCATTTATAATTACAGTGATTTTATTTTGTCTGTACACCAAGTGAATTTTTTTCCAGTAAGCCCAAGGGACCATGTAGAAACTCAAATGCCTATTTTGAAATGTATAATTTTAAATAAACTTGTCACTAGTGACCAAAATTAAATTGACCAGCTCTCTCACTGATGGCAATAAGATATAGTAAACTACACTGTATTTGGCAGGTGTGAAACCAAGATAAGAAATGTCAGAATTGAGACTTCCGGCCAAGATGGAGGCTTAGACGGACACGCTAGGTCTCCCTCTACAACTAGAGAGGAATACAACTACTTCAAAACAAAGGATAACTAGAAATTCCAGAAAATAAAACTACACGGAAGCCCAACATATGAAGTTATAAACCAGCGGTGCCATTTGGGCAGGTAAGAGTTAAAGAAGGCAGTGCTGTTTGCGGTCGCACCCGGAGCTGCGGGCGGCGAGGAATCCCGGCTGCGCAAGCCCCTGGCGGTGCGCGACCCCGGCGAGGAGTCCCAGCTACGCAAGCCCCTGGCGGTGCGCAACTCCGGCGCTGGGGAGAGCGGCCGCCGCATCGCCTTGAACAGTGAGGCCCAGGGGGACGGGAGGACGGATCCCGGTCTCCTAGCTGAATAACTGTGTGAATCCATCTTGGACCCCCGCCCCCAAAGAAAGCAACACAGGGCTGCGAAATAGGTCGCGGACTGGCAGGCGCCGGTCGCTGATTTGTGACGCCAAACGGCGCCCGCCGGTCGCTGGGTCATTACAAGTACACAGGCACTGCCCCCGACAGCCGGCCCAAGAAAACAAAACGCGTCTGTCAAAATGAGGCAGACAACTATAGAAATCCTGGTGACACAACTCACCAGACAGCAGATAGAGAACCTGACAGATGAACAGATAATAAACCTGTCAGAGGCTCAGTTCTGGGTCATTGTTATCAGGTGGCTTACAGAATTCACAAAAGAGCAGGAAAGATAAGAAAGAAGCGAAAAAATTTCATAATGAAAGGAACAAAACCGCATACGAGATAGAAGGTGAGAAAAAATCCAGAGTTCATTTCAACAAACTGGAATATGGAGAAGGAACAAGCAGTCAACCAATGCAGCGAGAGGAAATGGGAAGCAACAATGAGAGGATCAGAAACCTCTGGGACAGCTATAAAAGGCCCAACATAAGAATCATTGGTTTGCCAGAGAATGAGGAAGATGAACTAGAACTTGAAAAATTGAGTGAAAATATAATAAAGGAGAACTTCCCAGACTTGGGGAAGGGAATAGACTTGCAGGTCCAGGAAGCAAGGAGAGTTCCCAAGAGACTGGACCCAGGGAGAACCACTCCAAGACACATTATAATCAAAATGTCAAAAATTAAAGATAAAGAGAGAATCTTAAAAGCAGCAAGAGAGAAGAAAAGAATTATGTACAAAGGGGTCCCAATTAGACTATCAGCTGACTTCTCAAGGGAGACCCTACAGGCAAGAAGGGACTGGCAAGAAATATTCAAAGTAATGAAAATCCAAAACCTACAACCACGAATACTCTATCCAGCGAAATTGTCATTCAGAATAGAAGGACAGAGAAAGTGTTTCCAGGACAAAATAAAACTGAAAGAGTTCATTAGATCCAAACCACTGTTATATGAGATGTTAAAGGGACTGGTTTAAAAAAACAGAAGCTAGGGAGATGAAACAAAGGCAAACTAAATAGGCAACGAGAGTGGAAGAGGAACTGTGGGTACGGGAAGCATATTGGGGGGAGGTCAACAGGGAGGGGGAATGGGGAAAGGGAGGGAGATGATATAGGAATTGGGGATCAAGGTAGGAGGGAATGGAATAGACGGAGAGAGGTTGGGAGGAACTGTATGCACAACTAATGGACATAATCTAAAAGGGGGGGACAACTGGAGGGAGGGGGCCACCGGGTGGAGGGGAGCAGAGGGAAGGGAAATTGGCACAAATGTAATATTTTAATCAATAAAACACATTAAATCTGAAAAAAAAAAAAAGAACCAATTGTTAAAAAAAAATGTCAGAATTAATATTTAATGGCATCAGGTAACATGAATATTCTAAGAGTACTGGCTAAGGCTGTCTTCATCTAGACAGGGCTAAGACAGTGATTGCTTCTGTATGACTATGGGATGCTTGCTTTCTGGGTTTCAAGGATGATCAAACTACTTATAACTGACACATTCTTTGTTTAGTTATATTGGTATAAAAAAGCCTGTTTTGTACTCGAAAATCTTTACTCAATAACATAGTGCTTTTAATCTTTAACTCTAAAGTTTAGGAAGAGTTGTGATAAAATTTGACAGACAATTATGCATCTCCTAAGAGAAAAAGTGTTGCAATAAATAAAATAATTTTTTTTTTAAAGAAAAAGTGTTGGTTTTCAAACTCTTCAATTTTTGATGCTTTTTTTTTTCATAATCAAAGTCTCTGCAATGATACACTAAGTTCTAAGTTGGTACCTAAATGTTTATTGGAAAGCTTGGTTTTATGACTAACATGAAGTAGAGACAGATATTATTTTCTGATCTAACACTTAAAATTTCAAACGGTTACAAATGGTTATGATGTTGATGCACTTCACATAGATGTCTGGCTCTGGACAGTGTAAGTTGAAACTAAAAGTCCACCTTAATTACCAAACTTAACCTTGCTAAGAAGTTGCATCCTCCAAGAGGGATGCTGATGTCAAATTTGAATTGAAATGCCATGAGGATAATAAAGATTCTGGCCTTAAACATGTTTTGGGATTCAAGAAAACGTGGGGTAACATAAAACTAAGATCTCTAGAGTTTGCTACCTATAGAGAAACCATAGTTGAAAATTTATTTTTATTCTTGTAAAAAAATTCAATTATAATTTTGATAGGAATTATATCTAGAGAAACCATTGAATAATATTGACACCTTAATATTAGGTCTCTAATACGAGGAACATGGCATATGGTTCTATTTATTTATGTTTCCTTTATTTCAGTAATATTCATAATTTTTATCCTACTGTTATGGCTACATAGGTGGGATTGAACACTCTGAAGCTGTGTATAAAGTTAAGCTAAGGATTTTAATAATGGCCAGGAGTTGAGCAGACCCTGAGCTGGTCTTTAACATGCTCCAACCTACAATGGAGTCTAAATGCTGGGTTTTTATACTCGTGCAGTCTCTTTGTTTCTTCTTTGGTGGGAAACAGCCTTAGGAAGAGGGCCTGGGCTGGACTGCAGGAATGTCTTGGCAGTAACGGGAACAGAAATTCTCAAGGCTATAAGGTTTTTTCCGGCAGCAGCATAGCTCTTCAGCCAGGGACGAACTCCCTGTGAAGCAATCTATTTTCTTAGGGCTAGACATTCTGCAAAGCACAACCTTCACAAATGTTATAAACCAGACACAAGTAAATGGAAGGTGATAGAGGCTGAGGTGCTTTTAGCTTATAAATCACTAATTGCTATAACACTCCTTCTTACATTCCTTTTTTCAAGGCCTTTTAGCAAGTCCTTGCTACTTCTTACAAAGAACATTTAAAGCCCTTACATACTTACATATTGAAACTTTTTACAGGGACTATTTGGTGCCCCTACACTACAAGTTATTTACATCCTTGGTTAATGCCTATTTTCTTCTTTTGGATGCTATTGAAAACAAAATTGTTTTCATAATTTCCTTTTCAGATGGTTCATCATGTATAGCCATGCAATTTATTTTTGTACATTTACTTTGTATCCTGCTACTTTGCTCACTTAATTTATTAGTTCTAAAGTTCCTCTCTCTCTCTCTCTTTTTTTTTGTGTGAAACTATTACAGTTTCGCCTTCTAAGAAACTGTCTTCAGTGAATACAGTCAATTTTACTTCTTCATTTTCAACTTGAATGTCTTTTATTTTGGATTTTTTTTGTCTAATTACTTTTTTTTTTTCTTGCCTAATTGCTCTGGCAAGAAATTGCAGTACTGTATTGAGTAAAAATGACAAGAACAGGCACCTTTGCCTTATTCCTGATCTTAGAAGAAAAGGTTTTAGTCTTTCACCTTTGAGTATGTTTGCTCTATGTGTGTGTGTGTGTGTGTGTGTGTGTGTGTTAATACATGTATTTTTCATATGAGCTAGTTTGCTTTTATACCCAGTTTGTTGAGTGTGTTTTTTTATCATAAAAGTTTGTTGAATCTTTCAAATGCTTTTTTTTTGTATCAATTAAGATAATAAGACATTTGTTTTCTTCATTCTGTTAATCTGCTGTATTATATTGATTTTCTGCATTCTAAAAATAAATCTCACATGGTAACAGTGTATAATTCTTTTAAGTTTCTGCTAAATTTCATTTACTAGTATTTTGTTGGGAACTTTTTTCTTCTTGAGAGAAAAAGAAGAGGAAAGGAAAGAAGAAAAAAAGGAGAGAAACATGATGTGTGAGAAACATCAATTGGTTACCTTCCTTCTGCATGCACCCTGACCAGAGACTGAGCCTGCAACCTAGTCATGGGCCCTGACAGGGAATTGAATTAGCGACCCTTTGTTTTGTGGGATGAGACCCAACAAAATGAGCCACAGAGGCTGAGAGGCTTGTTGAGGATTTTGCATCAAGGTTTATAAAAGATACTGGTCTGTAGTTTTATTTTTTGTAGTATCTTTGTATGGCTTTAGTATACGGTTAATTCTGGACTCAACAAATAATTTAAGAAACATTTCTAAATTTTCAGGGTTTTTTGAAAAGTTTGAGCAGGACTGATGTTAATTATTCTTTAAAAGTTTGGTAGAATTCTTATCCAATTTTCTGGTGTGCAATTGTTCTCTCTTTTAATCCTTTTTATTTCTGTAGAAGAGGTAATAATGTCTTCACTTTCATTTCTGGTTTTAGTAATTAATATTCTCTCTTTTTTTAGCCCATTTAGCTATTCTTAAGTTGTAAAGTTAGGGTATTAATGTGAGATGTTTCTGTTTTTTAATTAAACTTTCATAGCTATTGTTTCTCACTTAACATTGCTTTCTGTGTATCTCATAAGTTTTGTTATATTGTTTCTGTTTTTATTATTCTCTAGGTACTTTGTAATTTTCCTGGACATTTTTGTTTTTAGATCTATTGGTTGTTTAAGAGTGTGTTGTGTAATTTCCACAAATTAATTATGTTTCCAGCTTGCCTTACTTTATTGATTTCTGGTCTGTTTGGAGAAGATACTTTTTGTGAGATCTATGCTTTTAAGTCTATTGAGACTTAATTTGTGGCCTAATATATGGATTTTTCTAGAATGACATATGTGCACTTAAGAAGAATGCTTATTTTGTTCTTATTGGGTAGAGCATTCTATATATTGTTTTTATTTATTTATTTTCTAATTTTGAGTTTATTGGGGTGACATTGGTTAACAAAATGATATAGGTTTCAGGTACACAGTTTAACAACACATCATCTGTACACTGTATTGTGTTCATTACCCCAAGTAAAGTCTCTGTCCATCACCATTTATCCCCCCTATACCCTCTTCCACCTTCCCAAACTCCCCTCCTCCAGGCAATCACTACACTGTTGTCTGTCTCTGTGAGTTTTTATCTTATCTTTTTCTTTTTTTTTCTCTATCTCGTCACCCTCACACACACACACTCAGCCTGCCTTCCCCACTCACAGCTGTCAGCCTGCTCTCTATCTATGAATCTGTCTTTATTTTGCTTGGATTTACCTCAAAAATTAAAAATGAAAATACCTTATGACTCAGCAATTTCACTTGTGGGAATTTACCTGAAGAAACCCCAAGCACTAATTTCAAAGAATATATGCACCCCTGTGTTTCATCACAGTGTTATTTATAATAGCTAATGTTTCAAAGCAGCTCAACTGTCTATGAAGAGATGAGTGCATAAAAAAAGCTGTGGCCTGGTGGCTCAGTTTGTTGAAGCATCATCCCATGCACCAAAAGATTGCAGGTTGATTTCTGATCAGAGCATACACCTAGGTTTCAAGTTCTATCCTTGGTTGGGCCAGATATGGAAGGCAACTGATCGATGTTTCTCTCTCACATCGATGTTTCTCTTCCCCCCTGCTCCTCTTTTTCTTTTTATAAAATCAGTAAATGTATCCCTGAGGATTAAAAAAAATGGTGTGGTACATTTACATGATAGAATACTATGCAACCATTAAAGAAAGAGAAAGAAAGAAAGAAAGAAAGAAAGAAAGAAAGAAAGAAAGAAAGAAAGAAAGAAAGAAAGAAAGAAAGAGAGAGAAAGAAAGAAAGAGAAAGGAAGAAAAGAAAGAAATTTTACCTTTTGCCACAGCATGGAGGGACCTAGAGAGTATTATACTAAGTGCAATAAACCAGCCAGAGGAAGATAAGTGCCTAAGTGCCATATGATTTCATTCATATATGGAATCTAATCAATAAAATGTATATTGTTTAGATTGAATTGGTTTAGTGTACTTTCAAATCCTCCAGTTACTTACTTTTCTTTTGGCTAGTTGGTCATTCCATTATTGAGAATGGAGTATTGAAGTTTTCATCTATTATGGTAGAACTATTTCTCCCTTCAATTCTGTGAAATCTTTTGATATGTATTAATGGCATAGTATTAAGTGTATAAATGTTCATAATTGTTATATATTATATATAGTATTAACATATAATGTGCTTCTTATATCTTGTAAACTTTTTTGATTTAAAGTCTATTTCATCTGATATTAAGTATAGCTACCCCTGCTTTCTCTACTATTTAGATGGGATGTGGTTTTCACTCTTTTCACTTTCTATTTATTTGTCTTTTTATCTAAAGTGAGTTTCTTATAGACAGCATACAGTTGTATTATGTGTTTTTTAATCCATTTTGCTAATCTCTACCTTTGACTGGAGAATTTAATTTATTTACAGATGAAGTAATTACTGATAAAAAATAATTTACTTTTGTTATTTTGCTGTTTTTTTGCATGTCTTATAGATATTTTGATTTTCATATCCTACATTATTACTGTCTTCTTTTGTGATTAGTTGACTCCTTGTAGGGAAACATAAATTCCTTCATCATTTACTTTTATGTAAATTCTGTAGCTATATTCTTTTTTTATATAATTGGTATTACATTTAACATCCTAAAGTCATAACAATCTAGTTTATATTTGTAGCTTATGTTAAATCTAATAACATATAGCAGCTCTGAAATTTACTATTCAAGCCTTCCCTTGAAGTTGCAAGCCTCCAGAAGACTTTAAAGTTACAAAAGAGTTACATCAGACTAGTTCTGCCAATGAAATTATTGTCTGGTCGAGACCTTCTTCTGAGATTCCTGCTATCAAAATGATTTGTTAAAGGTATATTTGATTTGGTCTTTACTCCTGGCTACTGCTTAGCCAATGGAAGTTCAATTTCATAGTTAAGAATATGGTTTCATATACTTAACCACTTAATACTTAAGTGATACAGGAAAATAATTACCTACATGAGATTCTAGTCCCTTCATCTATTATATAAGCCATGGGTTTGGTAGGAAGCTTCTGAAAAAGGTTTACAATGATACATACAAGCACCACTCACACCTTTTCATGTGTGCTTGACCTATCCACTTACTCCTAACAAAAAAACAATGTAGTGAACTTGATAAGATGTCACAGATAATTTATAATATACTGATATTTTTTCTTCCACTCTTCCTTGCTTTTACTTACCTGCCTTTACTGATAAAATAAACTAACACATTGAGGAGATTCATGTGGTTGTAAACCATCCATCAGTAAGATACTCAGGCCTTGGCCCAACAGCCCATGAAGAACTGAATCTATCCCACAATCATGTAAATTAGCCCTTTCCTCATAGAGCCTTGATTGCTAATAGCCCTGGAGTGTTGTCTTTGAGAGAATATGAAGCAAAGGCCCCATATCAACCTTGTTCAGATTTCTGACCAAAAGAAACTATGAAGTAATAAATGCTTGATTTTTTTTTTTTTTTTTAGGTAACAAGGATTTGGGGTAGCTTGTTATGCAGAAAGGGATGATTACCATAATGGATAAACTGCTATCTACCATAGATTTTTTTTGTTGGAATTAAATGATCAGAGGCAAATTATTCTTCCCACATAGTCACTGGTACAGAGTAAGCACTCAAAGAATAATTCCTATTATTCTTGTTTTTTATTTTAATTCAATTAGTACTCAAACTTGATAAATAGATGTTAGTTACATCTCTGGGAGCCACAAATATTCTATGCCTCAAGGAAGATACATACACAATTTAGCTTGTCTGGGTATTAAAACAAATACCTAGAAGCTATACATCAATTGAAAGGAATTATGCTTCCCCCAATGAAGGAGATTTCTTACTCAATTTATTACAAAGATACACAACTTATAATTATTTTAAAATAAAAACAACTAATCTAAGAAAAAGTATTTATGATTACTTTTTACCAACCCAAAACCCTTCTGCTTCATAAGCAAAACATATTCAAGTGGTTATGTCAATTGTTGCTAACCACAATATCAACCAGATTATTTTTCTTATTACATGGTCTAACCTATTATTCTTGCAGACTATTCTGAATTTAACATTATATCTTTGAGTAGCTGTTAATAACTGTATATTCATATATAAAACTCTAAAATCAGTATATTACTAACCCCATTATCCAAGCACATAAAATTCCAAGAAAATTATTTTATCAAGAGATCAGAAAGTAGGATTATGTCAATTGTGTGTAGTGACATTGAGCATCTTTTTATACGTCTATTGGTCATTTGTATGTTCTCTTTGGAGACATGAGTATGCAGGTCCTTTGTGCATTTAAAAAAAAGTTTTGGTTTTTTTTTTTTGTTAAGTTTTGTAAGTTCTTTCTAAATTTTGGCTATTAATTCTTTATCAGATGTATCATCAAATGTGTTCTCCCATTCTGTGGGCTGTCTTTTTATTCTGTTAATATTTTCCTTTGCTGTGCAAAAGTTTTTTAGTTTAATGTGGTTCTATTTTATTAATTTTTAATTTTATTTCCCTTGCCCAGGGAGATATATCTGATAAAACATTGCTACAAGCTATGTCAGAAGTTTTGCTGCCTATGTTTTATACAATTTTTATGGTGTCAGGTCTAACATCAGAGAAATTTAACTGAAATTCACAATGAGACAGCATCTCACACATGTCAGAATGGCTACCATTAATAAACAAACAACAAGTGCTGGAGAGGGTGGAGAAAGAGGAACCTTCTGCATTATTTGGTGAGAATGCAGATTTGTGCAGCCAGTTTGGAGAGCAGTATGGAGATACCTCAAAATTTAAAATACATCTGTCTTTTGACCCAGCAATTCCACATCTGGGAATATATCTGAAGGAACACTAAACACTAATTTGGAAGGACGTAAGCATCCCTATGTTTATCGCAGTGTTATTTACAGTTGCCAAGATATGAAAGCAGCCCGAGTGTCCATAAGTAGATGAGTGGATAAAGCAACTCTGGACGACATTTACACAATGGAGTACTACTCGGCTGTAAAAAAAAGAAAATTTTACCCTTTGCAGCAGCATGAATAGACCTTGAAAACATTGTGCTAAGTGAAATAAGTCAGTCAGAGAAAGATAAATACTATACGATTTTGCTCATATGTGGAATCTAATGAGCAAACTGAACTAACCAGCAAAACAGAGACAGACTCGTAGATAGAGAGCAGGCTGACAGCTAAGTGGGAGAAGGTAGCGGATGGAGGGATTGAGCAAAAAAAGAAAATGGACTCATGGACATGGACAACAGTGTGGTGATTGTGGTGATGAGGATGGGGGTATAAGGGGACTAAATAGTAATGAAAATTCAATAAAAAATAAAAAGCAAAAAAAATAGTTTAAAATATTTTTCTTTTAAGAGGAAGATTTTAAAAACTTTAAGGTATTTAAGAATTAATTTGGGGGAGCTTCCTTGAGATAAAAAAAGAAACATTGAGAGAATTTTCTCACTTGTCCACATAACCAGCTGGTAAGTGGTGGCATTCAGATTTTAACTAAATAAGTCTGACTTCAGAACTTGCATTCTGAGCTTTTATGTTATATGTTACTTACTAGTAATAGCAGTAGCCAAGATTATACCAATCAAGTGATTGATATTTTTCAGACATTTTGTAAATGTTTCATGTATATATTGCAATTAATACTGTGCAATGAATATGTGAATAGGCATTGATGTTAACATTTTATAGGGTAGGGCAGAAAGAAAATAAATGAAGTTATACTTTTATACTAAATGCCCTTATCTTGCTCAGTCTTAAACTTTCTATATCATAATTGATATGCTATGTAAATTTCATGACTGGGGAGTATATGTAGCTGTGTTTCATCATACAAACATTTTAAGAGTTTTTCTGACCATAATGATGTGTAACCCAGGGAGACATATAGAAACAACCTTTAAAGAATTTATTATATCAGATGGAAGATGCACTCGGCGAGGGAATGGCGGCAGATGACATTATCGAATCCAATTGGTCACGTCTCCGCAACGCCATATACAACTCCGCCATTATTGCTTACGGGAAGAAAGAGCGGAAGAACGCTGACTGGTACGAGGCTCACTGGGAAGAAATGGAACCCATGATCGAGGCTAAGAGGAAGGCCCTACTGGCTTACAAGGCCACGCCCACTCCCAGTACACTTCAAGCTCTACGGGCTGCCAGGAACAAAGTCCAGAAGACCGCCCGCCACTGTGCCAACACCTATTGGCTAAACCTGTGCAGAATCATCCAGGAAGCCACCGATATAGGCAACGCACGAGGAATGTATGAGGGTATCAAGAAGGCAACAGGCCCAATCCCCTCCAAGATCACCCCCCTTAAGTCCAAGACAGGTGAGGTCATCACTGACCAGGAACAGCAAATGCGGCGGTGGACCGAGCACTACCTCGAGCTGTACGCAACAAGGAACACCGTAACAGACACTGCTCTTAACGCCATCCCAGACCTACCAGTCACGGAGGAGCTAGACACCCCACCTACTGCGGCAGAACTCGTCAAAGCCATCGACCGCCTCGCTTGCAGGAAAGCACCAGGAAGCAACGGAATCCCTCCAGAAATCCTAAAGAGCAGGAAACCAGTCCTGCTACAGCCGCTCCACCATCTACTCTGTCTCTGCTGGAAGGAGGGTTACATCCCTCAGGATATGAGAGACGCCAACATTATCACCATGTACAAGAACAAAGGAGACCGCAGCGACTGCAACAACTACCGGGGCATCTCTCTCCTCAGCGTCATCGGCAAAGTATTCGCACGGGTCGCCCTTGCCCGCCTGCAGACCCTTGCTTCCCGCGTCTACCCAGAGTCCCAGTGTGGCTTCAGAGCTGGCCGATCAACAGTGGACATGATCTTCTCCCTACACCAGCTGCAGGAGAAGTGTCACGAGCAGCATAAACCACTCTACCTCACCTTTATCGACCTCACGAAGGCGTTTGATCTGGTCAGTCGAAGCGGACTCTTCAGCTTGCTACGGAAGATTGGCTGTCCACCACATCTACTTGCTGTGGTCATGTCCTTTCACGACAACATGCACAGCACGGTGTCCTACA
This sequence comes from Furipterus horrens, assembly GCF_987537825.1. Lineage (NCBI taxonomy): Eukaryota > Metazoa > Chordata > Mammalia > Chiroptera > Furipteridae > Furipterus > Furipterus horrens. The sequence goes on along the minus strand of NW_028327176.1, from coordinate 63,714,332 downwards.
ACAGCGCAACCTCTGAGGCCTTCCCAGTCAGCAGCGGAGTAAAGCAGGGCTGCGTCCTCACGCCTACGCTGTTCGGAATCTTCTTCTCCATGCTCCTCCAATACACCTTTAAGGACTGCAGCGAGGGTGTCTTCATTCACACCAGATCCGATGGCAAGCCCTACAACCTGGCCCGTCTACGAGCCAAGACCAAAGTCAAAGAGGTGCTCATCCGTGAGATGCTCTTCGCCGACGACGCAGCCTTGACATCACACTCCGAAGAGGGACTCCAGCAGTTAGTCACTTGTCTTTCCCACGCATGCAAGGAGTTCGGACTAGCCATCAGCCTGACGAAGACGAACGTTATGGCTCAAGGCACGGGGTCTCCCCCATGCATCACCATCGACAGATACACCCTGGAGGTTGTCAACGATTTCACTTACCTCGGGTCCACCATCTCGAGCTCTCTGTCAGTCGACTTGGAGGTCAATCGGAGAATTGCCAGGGCAGCCACAGTTATGGCCAAACTGAACCGGTGAGCATGGAACAATTCCAGCCTCACTGAGAAAACCAGACTGCGCATCTACCAAGCCTGCGTACTCAGCACTCTCCTCTATGGCAGTGAGACGTGGACCACCTATGCAAGGCACGAAAGGAAACTCAACAGCTTCCACATGAGGTGCCTGCGACGCGTCCTGCATGTCGCCTGGCAGGATAAGGTCCCCAACACCGAGGTGCTGAAGTGAGCCAACATGAGCAGTTTGCATGCAGTTCTTAGTGAGAGATGCCTCAGGTGGCTCGGCCATGTCAAAAGAATGGATGCAGGCCGTATTCCCAAAGACCTCCTCTACGGCGAGCTAGCAGAAGGCCAGAGGATGACAGGGCGCCCAAAACTGCAGTTCAAAGACATCAGCAAAAAGGACATGACACAATGCTCCATCAATCTCAACACATGGGAAGTTCAAGCAGACGACCGCCTAGCCTGGAGGCTCGCGGTCAGGCAAGGTACGTCACGCGCAGAGGCTGCTCGCAACGAGGAGGCGGTCCAGAAAAGATCGAGGCGGAAGCAGCGTCAACAGCGGCAACAACAGCCATCTGCCTTCACCTGTAACAAGTGCGGCAGGGATTGTCACTCCCGAGTCGGACTGCACAGCCATTCTCGGCGGTGCAGATAGACTCTCAAGAAGCTACCCCATCGTCTCTCGAGATGGACGGCTGCCGACGATATCAGAGATTACCAGGCAGATTAAAAGAATCAAAACTTTTTTAGTATGTCCTACAGGATTTGTTACATTTTATTATATATTCATTCAATGAATGATCTCAATGAGTGCCCGCCTGAAAAAGCTGGGCTACAGAGGGAGTTAGAAGTGATTCTTGCTCTTGGAAGGCACACACATTATTTGTGAAAGTTAGCTATGTAGACTTTTAAAGAGGTAAAAAATTTTGCCTGTTTTAGGTTTCAAATATGCTGATATGCATAAATAAAATCATTTTAAAGGATTTTCTATATTTCAAAGTCTAAAAACAAGCAGGCATAAATGAAGAAATTAAAAAGCAAAAGCAGTTCAGTGTTGTTGCCAAGTCCTTTTGTTCCACACCAAGCTATTTTAGTGCGTCCTTTCCCTATTCCATCACTGTCCAAAAGTCATTGCAACTAAAACTGCAGATGGTTCAGGCATGGAACACGTGATGTTCTGTCTTCCAGCTGGCTATCAAAACCTTAGAGAGGAGCTTGTGAGCACACTGCTACTTTTCCTTCTTTATTTTATCTATTTAACAATATGTTTGCAAAACAAGTAGCAGATTTGCATGTGTTAATTGAAAGGGATTATAATCCTTTAGAATTAGAAAAATAAAACTGAAGCCGGAAATGCCAACTCTTTTCTTCTTTTTACTGAGTCCTGGTGTTGTTTTTTCTCCAGCCTTCTTTATCAGCATAAGAATTTTGCTTTATCTTGGCAAGATGAAGCAAGCTGTGCCTCCCAATAAATATTAGAATTGAGTAGTTTCTTGAAAATTCTGCATACCAAGATTATGAGAAATAATCAGATCAATTCAACAGAAAAATCAGACTTGGAGTAGTTTGGTTGGAGATGAACTGGAAGAAATATTATGGTCCAATCTAATCTAAAACTCCTCTGCCTACCATAAGCTTAAAAGTAGTAAGTCAAATTCAACCCACAGAATTATAGTTTTGAATCAAAACCTCCAGAAACTTCCTAACGATACGCAATGGTATGAATGGTAAGAATATAGTACTTACTTACTGGAATCCAAATAAAAAACAAGTTTGTTGCTGGAGAATGACATATCGGGAATACCCACTGTTTTCCACTCCAGCATTTCTGCAAAGTGTAATTCCAAGTTTATGACTAGTAGATTGAGGAAACAAAACCTAAAAAAAAAAAAAAGAATAAATAAACCAAAATGAAATGTGTGCCCAGAACTGCTTCATGCCTTTCAACACTTTATGTCATTTCTGCAAATTCAATGGCCCAGAAGACAGAGCTGTGTGACTACAGCTGGAGGAAACAAAATTTTAGCAATAAAATTTTCAGCCTTCATTTTGTTTAATGCTTTAATTGGCTCAATTTTTCCACCAAAATTTTCCAAGGTAAATAAGACTAATACTTCTAGGATTTTGAAGTAGAAAGGTAGATTCATATTTTGAACTCTCACACATTACAGGAACTAAATTTTAGAGTTCTACCTCTAGACACGCTTGGGATTGGAGAGTTAATGAATTTGGAGTTAAATCTATATAGTATACTTACGTTGAGCTCAAAATTCCTTATCTATAATGTTACCCATTTGTGCAATTAGAAATATAAAATATTTCATCTCAATATAACAGCTGTTGTAATAGTTAAAAGAACCAATATTCTTCTGGATAAAATAAAGTACCTTTTAAAAACTAAGAATTTATGTTTTTATAGCAATTTTAGGTTCACAGCAAAATTGAGAGACTGGTACAGCAGTTCCTCAGATTATGCTGTTCCTTCAACATTATTTTGTTATAATATCAATGAAAAAGAAGAAAACGGTTTCTTGCCCAGGTCACTGCCTGCATGTTCTTTGCCTGTCTCCCCTCTTCTGTGTGAGTTTTCTCCATTACCCTCCCACATCCCAAAGCTGTGAGTAGCGAGGTAAATGGAACTGTCTAAATTGTCCCAGTCACAGTGGGTGTGGGTGTGATGCACTCTGAGACAGAAGCACGTCTTTTTCAGAGTGGGATTCTGTCTTTTGCCCTCAGCTTTGGGGAGAAGGGAAAGGTTCCAGCCCCTGTACTCTAAACTAGGATTAGCAGATAGGAAAATAATGGTCTTACTATTTTACATCATCAATCTTAAATGTATGTATAGCTCAGATTTATTTCAGTGTCTAATATTAGAAGGCTTTGGATCTTTATTTAGAAGTTTGGTAATGTTTTTTTGTGACCAGGAATATGCTGTAGCAATTTAACTTCTATTTATATCAATTAGCCTATAGTAAAATTAAGTTTGTTATACATATTTTCACTTAAAATTGGAGTTTTCAATAACCTTTTGAGAACATGAGGATTTATCTGAGATTTCCCATGTACACACTTACCACCACACATGATTAATTTCCATACTATTGACATTCCTCAACAAAGTAGTACATTTTTACAATTAATAAACCCTAGATAACATACAAGGTGGGGCAAAAATATGTTTACAGTTGTTCGTAGAGAAAATAATATAATAATTAATAGATAACAATCAAGAATATACTCTGTGTTTCGTGTACTTACAACTATAAACCCACTTTTGCCTCACCCTGTAAAATCACTCAAAATTCACTTTTGAACCTTGGAGTTCATTCTTGGTGTGGTACTTCTTATATATTTAGACACATATATTATGATATTTATTCATCGGCAGCCGTCCGTCTCGAGAGACGATGGTGTAGCTTCTTAAGAGTCTATCTGCACCGCCAAGAATGGCTATGCAGTCCGACTCAGGAGTGACACGGTATCTGTCTCCTCCCGTGTTGAATCGACATCTTGCGATGACGCTGGAGTGTCCTCTCCAGTGAAGCTGAAGCTACAAAGCCTGGGCAGGGTGATATGGAGGGTCTGCTGTTGCCCATGCAGCAGACCCCCCCTCTCTTCGCAGCTGAAGGGTCCAAGGGAAAGACGGAGTCAATACAGCTTGGCTTCAGGTGCGCCGCAGGAGTTGCCGGTGTTGACTACAACGTCAAACCGCCTTAGGGACTCCGGCTCCGGATTTTCTGTCGGGGTTTACTCCCTTAGCCTTTCCCCTGAAGAGGTATGCCGCAAGGCAGCGGAGGTTTTTTGGAGTCAGAGTTTTCCTTCTCTGATGTGCCCTGACTGGAAGATCGAACCAGCGACACTTAGCTCGCAGGCCGATGCTCAATCCACTGAGCCAAACCAGCCAGGGTAGATATTTATTCACCAATTACATTATTATACAAAGTATTTCACTGCCATAAAAAATACTCTGCGGGGTAGGGAATGACTATAGGAGAAGGGTTGGGCTGGGTTGTGGGGGAGCAATGGGGGAAAAAAATGGGACAACTATAATCAAAAAACAATAAAACAACAACAACTCTCTATTCTACTATTCATCCTTTTCCCACCATCCCACATCATGGCAACCAATGATTTTCTTTAACTGTTTTCATGATTTTGTCTTTTCCAGAATGGCATATAGATGAACTCACAGAGTGGCTTCTTTCACCCTGTAATATGCATTTAAGTTTCCTCCATTTTAACAGCTTTTCTTGTTTAGTGTTGAATGATAACCCATTGTCTGTATGCACCAGTTTATCATTCTGGCAATGTCTGCCTTTTAATTTGTGCATTTAGACCATTCACTTTCAAAGGAACTATTGATATAATTGAATCAATACCTACCATATTTATACTTAACTGGCAGGGGAGGTACCATGATTATGAAGGTGGTTTTCCCAGGGGAAGGCTTATCCATTGAACTCTGGATATGCTGACCCTTGCAATTTCCCCAAATGTGGGAAACTCGACTGCATAATTTATGGTAGTAAGGGACTGCGTTCACGCTCTCCCCTGAAAAAAATCTACCGTATTTATTACTGTTTTCTACTTGTTACCTTTGTTCTTGTTCCTGTATTTTATTCCCTTTTTTTGTCCTTTGAGCTTTGAATTGAATAGTTTGTATAATTTCATTTTCTCTCCTTACATATCAATAATGATTTTAAAAATTTTAGGTTTTCTTTTAGCTTTCACAGTACATAAATACAACTGATCAAAACCTGCTTTCAAATAACACTGTAGTCTTCAAGGGTAGTTATTAAATTATTGAAAGAAAATAATACAAATTCTTCCATTTTATTATTGATATTATTCAGTTCATATATATATAGTATGCAAAATAGGTATGTGTTTGTATGATATATGTTTGAATACATTGCTCTTATTATTTTGAAAAAAACTCATGTTTGATCAATTGATCAATTAAAACAATAAAAAGTTTTATTTTACCTTAACTTATTCCCTTTTTTAATGCTCATTTTTTCTTTATGTCAGTTTGAGTTTCTGACCTATATACTATTTTCTTTTTTCTAAATAACTTCTAACATTTATCATAAGACAAACTGACAACAAATTTTCTCATTTTTTGTTTGTCTGAAATTCTTTCTTTCTTAACTTTTGAAAGATAACGTCAAAGCTACAGAAGTCTAGGTTGATTGGGTTTTACTCTCAACCTCTTATTCATTTTACTTTTTTTTTATTGCATGGTTTCTGAGGAGAAGTTTCTGATATTTTCGTCTTCATAAGCTTTTTTTTTTTTTTTGGATGGATTTTTTTCTTACCTTTGATTTTCTGTGTCTGAAAATAATTTGCCTAAGCTACATACATTTGGTAGTGATTCTGCTTGGTGCTGTCTGAGCTTCCCAGCTCTATGGCTTGGTTTCTGACATTAATTTAGGGAAATTCTCAGTCAGTATTGTTTCATATATTTCCTTTCATTACTCTCCTAATTTTGATAGTCCCATCATACATATATATGTTAAACCTTTTGTACTTATCCCACAGTCCTTGGGTATTTTGTCTGTTTTCTCAATTTGTCCCCTTTGTCTATTGATTTTTGAAGATTCTATTGCTATAATCTCTAAATTAGAGTTTTTTTACTCAGCTGCGTTCAGTTTACTAACAAACCCATTAAAGGCATCCTTTGTTTCTTTAACAGTGTTTTGTGATCTCTAGCGTTTCTAGAGATAATAACTGTTTGTTATTTTAAGTTTCTAAGAAGGAATGAGATACAAACATATAGAAGAGGGCATGCTTGAAATTGCGATCATGGGGAGGTTGCAGTCTCTGGCAAGACTGGGTCTATTCTGAGAATATGGGAGATAATGTCTTAGATTGATGGAGATTAATTAGGAGAAGATGATTTTAAGGAAGAGCCCAGTTTGTTAGTAGGATGTTTGATGTGGGTTTGTGTGTATGTAAGTCACTAAAACTTTAGAATAGAATAGGGTTGGAAAACATGATAGTGAACTAGAACCTAAATAACTGAAAAATTAAGGCAGGTGAATAGTGAGTTGAAATATGGCGACAATAATGAAGGGTATAAGATAATATAATCTGATATCAAGAGATTCAACACTGTTAGGAGAAGAAAGGAAGAGTGATAAAGAACAAGTGTACAAAGGCTCTGGGATCAAACATACAGCACTTGAGAGTAACATAAGGTTCCAGAAAAATCTAATTATCAATTATGTCAAGAATGATTAGGCAAAAGATTATGATCAAGGGAAGTTGCCTGGCAGGGACTGTAATCAGAAGAATCTAACTCAAGAAGTAGTATAAAATGCTGCAAAATAACTAAAATAAGATATAACAAAGAAATATTAAAGATAAGAGTAGTAATTAATGAAATAGAAAATGAGCAATATAGAGAAGCAACAAAAGCAATGTTGAAGCTTTGACTAACCCAACTGACCAGTAGGCAAGACTAATAAGTATACAGGAGAGGAAACACAAATAACCAAAAACATGGAAGAAAAAGATGGCATAGTTCCAAATCCCGAGTGTTTAATATATTAAAATGCAATGACAGTATTATAAACAATTTCACGAGAGTAAATTTGAAAAGTTAGATCAAATAAGCATGTTACTAAGAAAATAGACTTCCGGCCAAGATGGAGGCTTAGACGGACACGCTCGGTCTCCCTCTACAAATAGAAAGGAATACAACTACTTCAAAACAAAAGATAACTAGAAATTCCAGAAAATAAAACTACACGGAAGCCCAACGTATGAAGTTATAAACCAGCAGCGCCCTTTGGGCAGGTAGGAAGAGCAAAAGTGGGTGGTGCTGTTTGTGGTCGTACCAGGGACAGCGGTAGGGAGAACAATCCCAGCGGCAGGGAGAACAATCCTGGCTGCAGTCGAATCCCCGGCAGCTTGCAACCCCAACGCTGGGGAAAGCAGCCACCACATCGCTTTGAACAGTGAGGCCCAGAGGGCGGGAGGATGGATTCCAGTCTCCTAGCAGAATAACTGTGTGAATCCATCTTGGACCCCCGCCCCCACACAAAAAGCGACACAGGGCTGTGAAAAAGGTTGCGGATTGCCTCGGGTCGCTGGGTTGTGATGAGTATACAGGCACTGCCCCCTATAGCCGGCCCAAGAAAACAAAATACATCTGTCAAAATGAGGCAGACAACTATAGAAATCCCGGTGGTGCAGCTCACCAGGCAACAGATGAAGAATCTGACAGATGAACAAATAAGAAACCTGTCAGAGGCTCAGTTCAGGGCCATTGTTATCAGGTGGCTTGCAGAATTAACAAAAGATCTGGAAAAAGATGAAAAAGAATCAAAAAACACTCAATGAAAGGAACAAAACCACAGACAATACTGATGGTGAGGAAAAAAAATCCAGAGTTCATATCAACAAACCATAACATAGAGAAGGAACAAACAGTCAACCAGTGCAGAGAGAAAAAACGGGAAGCAAGCAAAATGATGAGATGATCAGAAACCTCTGGGACAGCTATAAAAGGCCCAACATAAGAATCATTGGTTTGCTAGAGGGCGAAGAAGATGAACTAGAAACTGAAAAATTAAGTGAAAATATAATAAAGCAGAACTTCCCAAACTTGGGGAAGGAAATAGACTTACAGGTCCAGGAAGCACAGAGAGTTCCAGAAAAACTGGACCCAGGGAGAACCACTCCAAGACACATTATAATCAAAATGTCAAAAGTTAAAGATAAAGAGAGAATCTTAAAAGCAGCAAGAGAGAAGAAAAGAATCATGTACAAAGGGGTCCCAATTAGACTATCAGCTGACTTCTCAAGGGAGACCCTGCAGGCAAGAAGGGACTGGCAAGAAATATTCAAAGCAATGAAAAGCAAAAACCTACAACCACGAATACTCTATCCAGCGAAATTGTCATTCAGAATAGAAGGGCAGAGAAAGTGTTTCCAGGACAAAATAAAACTGAAAGAGTTCATTAGATCCAAACCACTGTTATATGAGATGTTAAAGGGACTGGTTTAGAAGAAGGAGGATCAAAACTATGAAATCTAAAATGAAAACTGCATCACAAGAAACAACAACAGAAGCTAGGGAATTGAAACAAAGGCAAACTAAACAGGCAACGAGGGTGGAAAAAAGAATTATAGGTATGGGGAACATATTGGGGGGAGGTCAACAGGGAGGGAGAACGGGGAGAGGGAGGGAGATGATATAGGAATTAAGAATCATGGTAGGAGGTAATGGAATAGACAGAGAGGTTGAGAAGAACTATATGCACAACTAATGGTAATGGTCTAAAAGGGGGGACAACTGGAGGGAGGGGGGCCACTGGGTGGAGGGGAGCAGAGGGAAGGAAAATTGGGGCAAATGTAACATTATAATCAATAAAACACATTAAAAATTAAAAAAAAGAAAATAGAATTACAAAAATAGAATTATTAAAACATCAAAAAATATTAACAGTTCTATAAATATAAAACCAAAAAGGAAAATCTAGGAAAAGATGACATCATCTGAAAAATAAATCAAATATTCAAATGAGATCTACTGTTCATAAATGAGATGGCACAGATTATATTTCTACTTGTCAGAAACACATTTAGGAAAGAGGTAAACAGAGATCAATGGACAAAACATTTTAAAGAATTGCAAGAATAATAAAAATATTATTGAACAATATTACAGAACTTAAGTTAATGAAAAAGACAATGTGCTAAAAATTGTTAGATTTATAATAATATAGGTATAAATTTTTCTAAGATATTCAGGATAAATCTGTATATTTATACAAAATTAATAAAATATCCAAAAGTGTGTGTATGTGTTTGGGAGGGGTGAATTCAAATTAACTTGAAAATATATGTGAGAAAGTAGGAGGTTAAGAATGGCCAAAAAACATTTGTAGATTATTAAGTTTTGGTCTTTAATAAAATATATAAATATTTTAAAAATTCTATAATTTAAAAATCATGTCATTAAAAGTAAGAGAATAGAAAGCTTAGAAACAGACATAAACTCATACAAACTCTTGATTTTTAATGAAGATACTACACACTACTGGCAAATGTACTTAAAATATAGTTCAAAGAAAAGTATATATCTGTTAGTAAAAAGATATAATATGACTGATACTTCACATCATACGCAAAGTCCAATTTAATGTGGATGCTATAACAAATTATACTTTTAGAAAATAACAGCTTAATAATACGTATTTGGGTAAGGGCTATTTTCCAAAGTAGAAATAATTTAATCCATAAAAGAACTGTTAGTAATTTTGAGCATCTAAATAATACAAACTTATTTTTATTCAGATACAAATAAAGTATGAAAAACAGGCTTAAGAATGGGACAAAATATCATCTGTAAAGAACAAATGCCCCCAAATTTTTGTGATTCATAAACCAATAAGAAATAAGATGTGTAATGGAAAAAGTAAGCAAGAGACTCAAAGATGTATTGCATTAAATGACTCCCACCTTCACAAAACATGTAAAAGTAAACTAAAAAAATTTTTTTAATAAAAAACAGACAGAAATGCACTGACCTTTATCATAATCAGAAAATATAAATTAAAACCACAATGAGAAAACATCATGACTCCATTAAAATGGCTAACTTTCTAAAAAGTATCAGTTGGAGCAACTGGAGCACACATTTATTTTAAATTGTTATAAAGTTTTGAAAATTGTTTATCATCTACCAAAATTTAATTAAAAAACTACTACTTAAACACGTAATTTTATTTCTAAGAATGTATATTACAAAAATGTGTGAATGTGTGCACAAAGAAACAAATAAGCTGTGGCTACATGTAACTGCAGGGATGAATCATGCTAATTTAACACTGAGTTAAAGAAGCAAGATAAGAAATTATGTAAAAGTAATTTCAATTTAGTAATACATTTAATATAACAAATTTTATAAAAGTAATTTCAAAGACCAAAGAAAAACTATAGTGTTTAGAGGTATAAAAATGAGTAGTAAGATGATAGAAAAAAATCAAAGAAGTAATTACCTTTAGAAAATGGAGAGTATGTGGTTTGGAAAGAAGATGTAGAGGCCTTCTGAGTACTGTTTACTTATTTATTTTCTAGTTTTTGACCCTTTTTTGATTACATCAATTTTTAAAATAATTAATTACTAAACTGTATGATAGGTTATGACCTTTCTATTATTTATTTTTAAATTTTAAACCTTATAATAAATATATTTTTAACTAAATTTATTGGGGTAACATTGGTTGATAAGATCATATAGGTTTCAAATGTACATTTCATTGACACATGATCCATAAATTACACTATGTTATGTCCTTATGAACATTTTTGAACATTTAAAAAATTATATAACTGTTCAAGTCTAGGAAATTGAGTTTCTGAGTAAAAGTTACACAATGCTAACTTTGAGTTTATATTTGCCATTATTTCTAAGAGGGGTATATCGTAAGTGCCAGTTAGAGATACTAATTTATTATTTACACATATATACTTATAGTGATACACATGTGAAGTGATATGATTTATCACTTCTTTAAAATGTAAACATGTAATCTCATATATATTAAATAACAACCCCCGGATTTAGCAGTTAGTAAATATGATAGATCAGGATTGTGTTATTTTTCTCTTTTGCATCATATTGTTTTATGTCCTGTGTTAAAATATATACATATATTTCTTATATTACTTTGAAAACTGAATAGTACTAATAGTGTTTAAATTTATTTGCAAGTGATTAAATGAAAATTTTCAATGGATTCTCATTAAAGAATTGGTATTGACCACAATAAGATGTTTAATATTCCTTTGCACTTATGGGCTTTACAGTTATCCTTAGTAACATTATTATTATTTTAATACCACAGAGCAGTAGTTCTCTAAGGGTGATCACTGAAACTGCAGCATCAGCATCATTTGGAACTGTCTTTGAAATACAAATTCTCAAGGTTCATCCCAGTTGAGACATAAACTCCTGGAGGTGGCAGGGAATGGGGGAGATGATGCAAAGAACTGAGCAATCTGTGGTTCAACAAGTTCTTCAGGTTATTCTGAAACATGCTGAAGTTTGAGAACCCGTACCATATGTAGATAATGAGCTCCTGAAGGAAAAGAACTATTAATTAATTAATTAATCATTTTTTATTAGTTCACCCAACCAAACTAATGTTGAGAAATCAGATCTTCTCTCATCTGTGCATGGACCTATTTTTATTGTTGTTTAAAGTATTACCATTATGTATTAAATATGTAATAGCACACAAGTGAGTTTCTCCCAGATATAATAAAAATAATTTTAAAAGCATTGAAATAAGAAATTAAGAAATTTTTAATAACTATTATGCTCTTAACGTGTTCTTTAAAATTATTTTTTTACCATGGATGTCTAAAACCTGGAATCCTCAAGTGGAAACAGCAGTGCTATAATTTGGACCTTTCAGAAAGGAAATGTTGTGTTATGATATTCCAACTGATCTCCAATTCTTATGAAATAAAATTCCTTTATATGCATGATGACACTTAAATATATTCAGTTGAGGCTTGAGGTCTTTTTGTAAACCGACTTGTTGGCAAAATTCATTTCATTCTCATGCTTTTAAGATGACTCTTTTCATCTTTAAGCCAGAAATTATATAATTTTCTCATACTTGGAATCTCTGACTCCTCCTCTGCATTAAGGACTCATATGATTAACTCGCTTACATTTGGATAATCAAGCTAACCCCTCATAAAGGTCAGTTGATTAGAAATGTTATTTACATGTGCAAGGTCCATTTTTCTATGTAATGTAATGTATCCATGACATAACTTCAGAGGTAAAAAAATTCTGCCAACCATGGTTCAACTTCAGACATTATATTATCCAAAAATAATGTAGAAGATATCTGTAATATTATTTAGCTTTTTGGTACTTTAACTCCTTCATATATTTGAGATTTTTTTCTAAACTATTATTAGTTGGTGGTAAGGCCATCCTTCTTCTAGATTCAAAACTTCTGGATTACTTCTCTTGCAATAAAAATTTGGGGCCAGTACATACTGAATTAAGCCAAGATCTGTTGGAAATCAGTTTCTCATGGATGTCTCATGTTTCTGCATATTTTGACTGCCCTTTGTCCTGGACTATCTCTTTAGCATTGTCTGTATATAAACTAGCCTTAGAAAATAGAGATAGCATCTCTTTCTGGAAAAAAAAAATAACAAGTTTTCAATAGGCCTTGAAAGATAAAGATAGTGTTTCCCTGTGGAGCAAAAGGCAGGACTACTCACAGCCTTGGGATGTAGAGATGATGCCTTCCTCCATAACAACAGCTGTTATGATTAGTGCCCATAATAAAGACAAAGATTCTCTATATCTGAAATTCCTCTTCTGTATTACAACCTAATACATATGAAGGCATCCATCTTGGCTCATGTGACTTAGAAAAATGGAAAATAAAGTAAATACTCTACTGTATATGCTTCTTGGATTACATTGAGAAAAATACCTTTGTGTCTGAAAGAGGGGTTTCATTTCTGCTGCCAGCATCCATGAATCTGCAGTAGGCTAATGTGTTTTTTTGCAGATAAGAAAAAATCTCAGTCTTCCTACCTCTTAGCATAGCTGACAAGTATGTTTATATGACTTAAATTTTGAAGTGATTAGAAAAATGGTATCAGGATTCTGAAGGGTACTCACTGTGATTAGAAAAATATAGAAATTAGTTATCAGAACTTTTGGGCCAGCACATTCATCTTGCATTAAAGGATGAGACCCTGGATGTTGTGGGATACAGTATTTCCGGTCATTAGTAATAAGGTGCTAAAATGGTAACATACATAGAACAGGATGAACAGGGGGAGAGAAGCTCTAAGCACTATAACATAAAATGTTGCATCTTATGCTGCCAAATAACTTAGGAATAAAAGAGCAATCTAAAATCTCTCTATTCTCACCTCAAAAACCAAGAAATTTTTATGACTCTAAACACACACATACACATAAATATTGAAAATATGTATTTCCAGAAGTAGACCATAGTAGTACTTTTCCTCCTTAAGAAAATTTGAAGAAAATATTGACAATATGTTACATTCAACCTACCAAAGCTACATGATAAATACAAGTGTATGTGGATTATTAATCTATAAATTATTTGTATGCTTACTATATGAAAAAAGGACTGCTTTTTAATTTTTTTTTTAGTATAGGACCATAACATGATAAGTTGGAGGTGTTTGATAAAATAATTTAAGATTATTCCAAGTTAATAACACAATAAATTCATAAAGATATTTATACATCAAATACCTATATTTAATTTAACATATTTCAGTGTTTATAATGAAAGAAATTAGAAAACTAAGATCCTAACAAGTGATTTATTATAATCTTTCTTTTTTCAAAAAATAATGTTGAAATAACTGAATATTATTACATTAAGAAAATATATTTACATCCCAGAAATAAACCCAGGCCTATATGGTCAACTAATATTTGACAAAGGGGGAAGGAGCATAAAATGGAGTGAGAAGAGCCTCTTTAACAAATGGTGCTGGGAGAACTGGATAGGGACCTGCAAAAAAATAAAACTAGACCACCAACTTACATCACACACCAGAATAAACTCAAGATGGATCGAAGACTTAAATGTAAGCCATGACACCATAAAAGTCCTAGAGAAAAACATAGGCAAGAAAATTTCAAATATACCACATAACAATATTTTCACTGATACATCTCCTAAGGCAAGGGAAATAAGGAAAAAAAAATAAACAAATGGGACTACATCAAACTAAAGAGTTTCTGCTTAGCAAAAGAAAACACTAGCAAGATGAAAAGGAAACCAACCATATGGGAAAAGATATTTTCCAATGATACTTCAGACAAGGGATTGATCTCCAAAATATATAAAGAACTTACACATCTTAACACCAAGAAGACAGACAGCCCAGTTAAAAAATGGGCAAAAGATCTGAACAAACACTTCTCCAAGGAGGATACACAGAGGGTCCATAGACACATGAAAGAATGCTCAACATCACTAAACAGCACAGAGATGCAAATAAAAACCACAATGAGATACCACTTTACACCTGTCAGAATGGCCATCATCAACAAATCAACTAATAACTAGAGCTGGCGAGAATGTGGATAAATGGGAACCCTAGTGCACTGTTGGTGGGAATGCAGACTAGTGCAGCCACTAGGGAAAACAGTATGGAATTACCTCAAAAAACTAAAAATGGAACTGCCATTTGAACCAGTGATTTCACTGCTAGGATTATACCTGAAGAATCTGAAATCCCAGTTCAAAAGAACTTATGCACCCCTATGTTTATAGCAGCACTGTTTACAATAGCTAAGTGCTGAAAACAACCTAAGTGCTCATGTGTAGATAAGTGGATCAAAAAACTGTGGTACATTTACACAATGGAGTACTATGCAGCAGAAAGAAAAAAGGAACTCCTACCATTTGTGACAACATGGATGGAACTAGAGAGAATTATGCTTAGTGAAATAAGCCAGGCAATGAAAGAAAAATACCATATGATATCACCTAATACAGGAGACTAATGAACAACACAAATGAACAAAATAGGACAAGGAACAGAATAACAGTTATCAGGGGGGAAGGGGGAAAGAGAGAATGGGGATAAGTAAGAGAAGGGTCTAGTCAAAGAAACCATATAAATGACTCATAGACATGGACAACGGGGTGGGATATGACTGTGGGAGAAGGGATGAACTGGGTAGGGGGGAGAAATGGGGGAAAATGGGACAACTGTAATTGAAAAACAATAATAAAAAAAAGAAAATGTATTTAAAGGAACTTTCAGTCAGGAAGGTGGAGTAGGTAAATTTGCTCACCTCCTTCCATAACCACATCAAAATTACAACTAAATTATAGGTTGAGCATCATTGGAAACAACATGAAGATTAGCTGAGCAGAAGTTCTATAACTAAGGCTATAAGGAAGCCACATGAAGGAGGATTCAAGACACAGGATAGGTAGGTCCCATACCCAAGGTGTGGCGATTAAAAATTAGGAGACATACTTCAGCTATGGAGGTTCCCTTCTGAAGAGTGAAATTTTTCAGCCCCATAAATGACTTCCCAATCCAGAGCACCAGTGCTGGGAAGAAGAATCCCCATAACATCTGACTGAAAATCAGTGAGGATTGCATTTGAGAAAAGCAAATCTCTGCAAGAGGCCTAGTCATCCTGCTGTTAAAGCACCAGTTCACAGACTCACAAACTCACTTGCTCTAAGCTCCAGTGCAGGGGCATTTGCACCAGGGACATATGGGAACAAACTAAATTGACTAATTTTAGGGAGAGGACAAAAAGGGTAAGGGCTGGGGTAACTCTCTCCAGGGACTGATGTGATGACAGGCACCATTGTTCCTTTGTTGAGCTTTGCTTCCCCACTGCTGGCCAAGCACATGTGCGTGCACAATCTGTGCCTCCATTAATCTCACCAACACTGTTCCCTCTGCCATGGTTATTGCCTGAGACCCTGCACCATCAAAACTCACTTGTCTGGCTCTTGGTTCTTCCAGTGGACCCTCTACACAAGCAGACTGCCTTGACTTACTCTACAGATTTTCCAAAAATCTCTCAAATTCCACACACCCCTATAAGAGCAGTAGTCAGTTTCAATTTGCATTGTAAAACCCATCAGGTGTTCCCAAGCCTGGCATAAGTGGAAGCCAGGCTTGGCCTGGAACATATTATAGCTTCAACTAAGCACCTGTAAGGCTGACGCAGTGGCTACTCACTCAGTTCACACCGTGGTGGCCAACAGAGTCCAAAACCTGGAACAAGTTGTAGCTGATCTTGATTTGCAGCATAGCCTCTCCAAAGCTCTCCAAGCTCAAGACCAATGACAACCAACTGCAGATAACTTTGTAGCTCCTATCAAGTGACCCCAAGCCCAGCAGAAGCAATGGCTTAAGTGCACCAGACCCCTTCCCAAGAAGTTCCAGATCCACCACACATAGGATCCAACTTCAGACTACACCAGAGACTCACTGAACAAGTTCCACAAATGGCACATCTGAAGGACAAATAGAGCTGGCACCCAAGCATTGTTAAAGGGCCTTTTATTCTGAAAGATCAGCACCTGCCCAACAGCTCATCTTCTATAGTCATGGCATAGAAAAAAATGTATAAAATCCTAGAAAGGTACACTTTTCTAAGACTGCATCTGAAAGAAATAGATAATCTGAAAAGGCTGATAACTACTAACAAAATCAAATCAGTAATAATAATAATAATAATAATAATAATAATAATAATAATAATAAAAACTCCAAGCAAACGAAAGCCCTGGAACAGATTCCTTAACAGATTAATTTTACTAATAATCTGAAAAAAAATTAATACCTTTTCTTTTCAAAATATTTCAGAAAAATTAAAGAGGAGAGAAGGCTTTTAAATTCATTTTATGGGGGGGAAGATGGCGGAGGAGTGAGGGGAGGCTGCGCTTTCAGGCTCCCGAGACCCGTCTGCAGTT
Source organism: Furipterus horrens (assembly GCF_987537825.1). Classification (NCBI taxonomy): domain Eukaryota; kingdom Metazoa; phylum Chordata; class Mammalia; order Chiroptera; family Furipteridae; genus Furipterus; species Furipterus horrens. The sequence continues at coordinate 63,697,343 of NW_028327176.1, read as the reverse complement.
TGGGCTAATTGCAGACAGAACATCTCAGTGAGCAGCTGGACACTGGCAGGAGTTGAGCCATGGCACTGCTGGATTAGAGAAAATCCATCTGGGAACAACCTGTTTAGTGAGGATAGCGGAGGAAAAGGGGATGAAACAGGATTCCTGACCGGGATGGCTGCCCGAGCTGTGGCTGGAAGTACACAAAGGTTTTTGGCGACCACAGGCTACCCCGGAGAGGAGTCGGGAGGAGAGCGGATCTCTGCCCGCTGGCAGAGACGGGACTCGACCAAGTGGCATTGGCGCTGAAGGACAGTAGACAGCGTGCTGCCAGGCAAGTGAGAACATAACTGTCCTTTATATTTTTATCTAGTGGACGGTGGAGAGGGGAGGAAAGTTTGGGGGTGGTAAGCCATTCTTGAGGAGCGCAGGCACAGAGGCATGCTCATCCACTCCCCAACCCTACCCTTGGGTCCCGGGGGCGCGCATAGGGAAGTGCTCTCATTCACTGGCCCAGGTGCCTGGGGCAGTGAGTCCGGGTGCCCCTCAGACACTCCCCAATGGACATAAGATCAGTGCCCCAACGGGCACAGGGAGGGCCCACTGAACACGCAGAGGACCGTGCACAGACACCCCTAGCCAGCTCCCGTGGGTGCCGGGCCCCAGGCTGGAAAGCAGACCACTAGCTCAGGCTCTGTTCGTGCCCGCCCAGATGGGTGAGGGAAGGCGGGCGGCTGCAGCACGAGAACAGCTCACTTCCACTGTGCACAAGTGTCCGGGGCGCCACCCGAAGAGGCAAGAGAACAACTCCCGGAGCTCGGCTCAGCAGGACTAAGGGCACGGGCACGCGAGCGCGAAAACACCTCAGCCCAGCAACAATAGGCACCAATCGCGGGGCAAGCTCTCGGCCGCCCCGTCCGTGCAGGGACGCGTGTGCGCGCGCAAGGACACCTCAGCTGGCTCCAGCGGGCAGCAAGGGAACGCGCTGTGCCGGCAACCGTGGGCGCACACCATTGCGGCAACCATGGGTGCACACCATTGCTGCAAGAAACAGAAACCTCTGAACCGCCACACTAGACCAGCTGCGGACACAGAAAAAGAAGACGACACACCAAGGCTGAACTGAGTAAAAATATTCCTTTTTTATTTTTCCACTTTTTTTCTCTCTTTCTTCTTTCTTTCTTTCTTCTTTTTTCTTTTTTCTTTCCCTTCCTTAAAAAAGGAGAGAGGAGAAGAGGAGGGGAGGGGAAGAAAAAGGGAAAAGAAAAATAAACTATATCTCTAATGTGTTGCATATAACCTCTCCTTCTCATCCTTTCTCTTTAATCATTGCTTATTTGTTTGTGTGTCTAGTTTAGCCCCCCTATAACTCTAAATAATAGAATATAATTACTATATAAACCCAATATGATACAATCCCACTTTGTTAATATATTATGCATTTTTCCATTCTTTTCTTCTATTTTTATTAACATACAATGTAAATATTACCTACTGGCTTGCATAGTCTCAATTATTATTAATCTATCACCCAGTCTATCAAAAATTATATTTTTCCTCCCTAAAAACAACTCTTATCTATTCTTCTTATAGGATAAAACTCTAATCTCTTTACATTTATATTAATACGGGCTCATTGGCTGATGACGGCGGGATAGAGGGTGGGGGATATTTTTTGACGGTGTGGGTCTCCTGTCTGGGCTGTGTGCTTATGTTTTTAACAGCATCTCCACAAAAGAACTCAAGACAAAGTGGACAGAGTGACTCTCAATCAACTAGCCAGAAGGAAGATCCTACCAAAGAACATCTGAAATATAACCAGACAGCATAAACAAACGACATAAAGGGTAACCCAAGAACATCAGGCTCAGGATATCAAAGAGACTGCACCACTGAAACCCCCAGATCTCACATAAAGAATCTCACACCACAAAGGAGGGACGTCAAAGCAGACCACCCCCCCCAAAAAAACAAACAAATAAATAAATAAATAAAAACAAGAAGAATCCAACATGGTAAGATGCAAAGATAACCCCTCAATGAAAAGAAAAGAGGAATCTTCAGAAAGAGAGATAGATGAAGTAGACATAGCCCAAATGTCAGACATGGAATTCAAAACAGTGGTGGTAAAGAAGCTCAATATACTTGACATCCTTAAAAACAACTATGACAACCTCCAAGGAAGTTACCAGCAGCTCCAAGAAAATTACAGGGAACTTGCAGAGAACCACACCAGCATAAAAAAAAAAAAGACATAGAAACTGTTAAGAAGAACCAGGAAGAATTGAAGAATTCAATCTCTGAACTGAAAAACACAGTAGAATCAGTCAAAAGCAGACTAAACGAAGCAGAGGATCGGATTAGTGTGTTAGAAGATAATGTAGAGAAAAACTCCCAGACAATACAGCAAAATAAAAAAGATTGAAAAAATAAGAACAAGATGTAAGGGAATTACAGGATAGCATGAGAAGAAATAATATCAGGATCATTGGAATTAGAGAGGGGGAAGAAAAGGAGCATGGAATTGAAAAACTGATAGGAGAAATAGTGACAGAAAATTTTCCGAACCTGATGAGAGAAAAATTATACAAGTTCAGGAAGCGCAGAGAGTTCCAATGAAGAGGAACCCCCAAAAACCCACTCCAAGGCACATCATAATTAAAATGGCGACATTCCAAGACAAAGAGAGAATCCTAAAAGCAGCAAGAGAAAAACAGCAAATAACATACAAGGGAGCTCTGATAAGACTATCGACTGATTTCTCAACAGAAACACTACAAGCCAGAAGGGAATGGTCAAAAATACTTCAAGCAATAAAAAACAAAGGCCTACAACCAAGAATACTCTACCCAGCAAGGCTCTCATTCAAAATAGAAGGTGAAATAAGGAGCTTCTCAGACAAAGAAAGACTAAAAGAATACATCTCCACCAAACCAGCACTGCAAGAGATGCTAAAGGGAGTGTTCTAAGAAAAAAGAAGAAAAAAAAAGAAAAAGAGAAGAGAGGAACAGAGGTACAAAGGGAAATGAATAAATACATGTCAATAATAACCTTAAATGTAAATGGATTAAATGTTCCAATTAAAAGACATAGGGTAACGGAATGGATAAGAAAACAGGACCCACATATTTGCTGTCTACAAGAAACACACCTCAAAACAAAAGATTTACATAGACTGAAAGTAAAGGAATATAAAAAAATATTCCAAGCAAATAAACTGGAAAAAAAAGCCGGGGTAGCAGTCCTCATATCAGACAAAACGGATTTCAAAGCAAGGGCAATAAAAAGAGACAAAGAAGGACATTTCATAATACTTAAAGGAACAATCCATGAAGAAGATATGACTTTGATAAACATATATGCACCCAAAATAGGAGCACCCAAATACATAAAGCAAATACTAGAAGACCACAAGAAGGATATCAACAACAACACACTCATAGTAGGGGACTTCAACACTCCATTATCAACAATAGACAGATAGTCAAAGCAAAGGAACACCAAGGATATACAGGCATTGAACAACACACTAAACCACATGCACCTTACTGATATATATAGGACTTTTCACCCCAAAGAAGCAAAATATACATTCTTTTCAAATGCACATGGGGCATTATCAAAGATAGACCACATGATAGGAAACAAAACAAACCTCGACAAATTCAAGAAAATTGAAATCATATCAAGCATCTTTTCAGACCACAATGCCTTGAAACTAGAAATCAACCTCAGAGAAAAAAATCAAAGACACCCAAACTCATGGGGATTGAATAACATGCTATTAAATAATGAATGGGTTAACAATGACATCAAAGAGGAAATCAAGAAATTTCTAGAAACTAATGATAATGAACACACAACAACCCAAAACCTGTGGGACACAGCAAAAGCAGTCCTGAGAGGGAAGTTTATAGCAATACAGGCATATCTGAAAAGGCTAGAAGAATCTCAAATAAAAAACCTAACCACAATGCTACAAGAACTAGAACAACAACAACAAACAAAGCCTAGGGCAAGAAGAAGGAATGAAATCATCAAGATCAGAGCAGAACTAAATGACATAGAGACTAAACAAACAATCCAAAAGATCAACAAAACTAGGAGCTGGTTCTTCGAAAAAATCAACAAAATCGACAAGCCTCTAGCCAGTCTAATCAACAAAAAAAGAGAGAAGACACAAATAAACAAAATCAGAAATGAAAGAGGAGAAATCACGACTGATACCTCAGAAATACAAATGATAGTTAGAAATTACTTCAGACAACTGTATGACAAGAAATTTGACAATCTAGAAGAAATGGACAAATTTCTAGAAACATACAACCTTCCAAAACTGAATCAAGAAGAAGTGGAAAGTCTCAACAAACCAATAACAAAAAAGGAAATTGAAACAGTAATCCAAAATCTCCCGGCACAAAAAAGCCCTGGACCGGATGGCTTCACAGGCGAATTCTACAAAACATTCAGGGAAGAACTAACTCCTATCCTCCTCAAACTGTTCCAAAAAATCCAAGAAGAGGGGAAAATCCCAAACTCTTTCTATGAAGCCAGTATTATCCTAATCCCCAAACCAGGTCAAGACACAACAAAGAAAGAAAACTACAGGCCAATATCACTGATGAACATCGATGCTAAAATCCTCAATAAAATATTGGCAAACAGGATCCAGCAATAGATCAAAAAGATCATACATCATGATCAAGTGGGCTTCATTCCAGGGATGCAAGGATGGTTTAATATTCGCAAATCAATAAATATAATACATCACCTAAACAGAATGAAAGACAAAAATCACATAATCATTTCAATAGATGCAGAAAAAGCATTTGATAAAGTACAACACCCATTTATGATGAAAACACTCAACAAAATGGGAATAAAGGGAGCATATCTTAACATAATTAAAGCTATATATGAGAAGCCTGAGACCAACATCATACTCAATGGACAAAAACTGAAAGCATTCCCCCTGAACTCAGGAACTAGACAAGGTTGTCTACTCTCTCAACTCCTTTTCAACATAGTGTTGGAAGTCCTAGCCACAGCAATCAGACAAGAAAAAGAAATAAAAGGCATCCAAATTGGGAAAGAGGAAGTAAAACTTTCATTATATGCAGATGACATGATAGTATACCTAGAAAATGCTATAAACTCCACTAAAAGACTACTCGATATAATAAGTGAATTTGGCAAAATCGCAGGGTACAAAATAAATATACAGAAATCTAAGGCATTTCTGTACACCAACAATAAAATATCAGGACAGAAGCAAAAAAGAAAATACCATTTACTATAGCAACAAGAAAAATAAAGTACCTAGGAGTAAACTTAACCAAAGAGATAAAAGACCTGTACTCTGAAAATTACATAACATTGAAGAAAGAAATTAAGGAAGATAAAAATAAATGGAAGCAAATACCATGTTCTTGGATGGGAAGAATCAACATCATGAAAATGGCCATACTACCCAAAGCAATTTACAGATTCAATGCAATTCCTATTAAAATACCAATGACATATTTCACAGACCCAGAACAAACACTCCATAAATTCATATTGAACCAAAAAGACCCCGAATAGCAAAAGCAATCTTGAGACAGAAGAACACAGCAGGAGGAATCACAACACAGATATCAAACAATACTACAAAGTCACTGTGATCAAAACAGTCTGGTACTGGCATAAGAACAGAATAGAGAGTCCAGAAATAAACCCAGGCCTCTATGGTCAACTAATATTTTATAAAGGAGGAACATAAAATGGAGTGAGAAGAGCCTCTTTAACAAATGGTGCTGGGAGAACTGGATAGGGACCTGCAAAAAAATGAAACTAGACCACCAACTTACAGCACACACGAGAATAAACTCAAGATGGATCAAAGACTTAAATGTAAGCCATGACACCATAAAAGTCCTAGAGGAAAACATAGGCATGTAACAATTTCTTCACGGATACATCTCCTAAAGCAAGAGAAATAAAGGAAAAAAATAAGTAAATGGGATTACATCAAACTAAAGAGTTTTTGCTCAGCAAAAGAAAACATCAGCAAGATGAAAAGCAAACCAACCATTTGGGAAAACATATTTGCCAATGACATCACAGACAGGGGACTGATTTCCAAAATATATAAAAAGCTTATACGACTCAACATCAAGAAAACAAACAACCCAATTAAAAAATGGGCAAAGGACATGAACAAACACTTCTCCAAAGAGGACATACAGAAGGTCCATAGACACATGAAAAAATGCTCAACATCATTAGCCATCAGGGAGATGCAAATAAAAACCACAATGAGATACCATTTTACACCAGTCAGAATGGCCATCATCAACAAATCAACAAACAGCAAGTGCTGGCGAGGATGTGGAGAAACAGGAACCCTAATGCACTGTTGGTGGGAATGCAGACTGGTGCAGCCACTGTGAAAAACAGCATGGAATTACCTCAAAAGATTAAAAATGGAACTGCCTTTTGAACCAGCGACTCCACTACTAGGATTATACCCAAAGAATCTTGAAACACCAATTCAAAAGAACTTATGCACCCCTATGTTCATTGCAGCACTGTTTACAATAGCTAAGTGCTGGAAACAACCTAAGTGCCCATCTGTAGATGAGTGGATAAAAAAACAGTGGTACATTTACACAATGGAATACTATGTAGCAGAAAGAAAGAAGGAACTCATGCCACTTGCAACAACATGGATGGAACTAGAGAGAATTATGCTTAGTGAAATAAGCCAGGCAAATAAAGAAAAATACCATATGATATCACCTAATACAGGAAACTAAAGAACAACACAAAGGAACTAAATAGAACAAAGAGCAGAATATCAGTCAATAGGGGGGAGGGGAGAGGGAGAGAAGGGGGATAAGTAAGGGAAGGGTTTAGTCAAAGAACCTGTATAAATGACTTATGGACATGGGCAACAGGGAGGGATATGTTTGCGGGAGAGGGGGTGGGTTCAGTAGGGGAGAGAAATGGGGGAAAATGGGACAACTGTAATTGAAAAACCAAAAAAATAAAAATAAAAAAATAAATAAATTCATTTTATGATACTGAAACTAGACAGACACTAGAAAAAGAGAAAATTATAAGCTAATGCCCATGATAATCACTGATGCAAAAATCCTCAACCAAATATTAGTAAACAAAAATCAGCAATACATTAAAAATATTGTACATCGTGATTAAGTGGGATTTATTCCCAAGATGCAAAGTTGGTTCAATATCTGCAAAGCAGTTAAACTGATACAGCACATTAAAAGATAAAGGATAAAAATAATATGATCATATCGATAGAAATAGAAAAACATTTGACATAATTGAACATCCATTTATAATAACTCTCAACAAAGTAAGAACATACCTCAACAAAGCAAAGGTCATGTATGACAAAACCACAACAAACATCATGCTCAGTGAGAAAGATCATAGCAATGAGAAAAGACAAAGTCATGAAAGGCATCCATATTGGAAAGGAAGAAGTGAAACTGTCATAGTATGTAGATGACATGATACTATATATAGATAACCCTAATATTCCAGTGGAAAACTATTAGAACTCATAAATGAATTCACTAAGGTATCAGGATATCAAATTAATATTCAGAAATCAGTTGTACTTTTATAGATAGAAAAATTAAGAAACAATTTCATTTACAATTACATCATGAAGAATAAAATACTTGGAATAAATTTAACCATGAGGTAAAACACCTGTACTTGTAAAACTAAGACACTACAGAAAGAAATGCTTCATGGTAAAATAATCTATGACAGATGAGGCAAAAAATATACAATGGGCTAAAGAAAATGGGAAAATTGGCAATAGTCCACGTGCCCATCAGTAGACAAATGGTTAAAATAACTATGGGACATTTACAAAATGGAATTCTATTTGGCAGTAAAAAAGAAAGAAATCTTACTGTTTGCAACAACATGGATGGAAATGAAAACTATTATGCTAAGTGAAATAATCCAGTCATGGAAAAAAAAAGCGTATCACCTCACTTATATGTGGAATCTAGGCAAGAAGGTGAATTGGGCAAAGGGGAAGGGAATGGGGACATCTGTAATAATGTAGACAAGAAAAATGAAGGAAAGAAAGCAAACATTGCTGCAATAAACATCCATTAAAAGAAACAAAACAAAACTGACCAACATAGTGAAAACAAGCATGGATACATGGAACAGATTTACAACTATCAGAGGGGAGGGGAGTTGGAAGACTGGGTGAAAGAAAGTAAGGAATTAACCAAAAATAAATATATACATAATAAATAGACACAGACAATAGTGTGATAACCAGAGGGAAAGGCTTTGTAAAGTAATGTCACCTATAAATTTAATACTAATAATAATTAATAAATAAATTATTTTTCTAGAAAAAGGATTTTGGATTTACCCAATTCCCCTTCGCATTCTAACATTGGATTTGGTTTTCTTGTTTTTGATTCAAATACAGATATAACAGTGAGAACAAATATTATACAACAGCAGAATAATATTTGCTATAAATAATTTAAAAAATTCTATATTTGTATATGAATATCCAATTTTCTAGTAACATTTGTAAATAACATCCTTCTCATCACCAGTTGAACATATTTATTTGGTTCTTTTTTTCGGTTTTTCTGGCTTGTTTCACTGAAATATTTTTCTACCTTCATGATAATATCAGAATCTTGTTCTCTGTGACTTTAAAATTTTTGAATCAAGCTCCGTTTCTTTTTATATTGTAATCTTTATATATGTTCTTCATTTGTTCAAAATAGAATTTATGTGTTCTCTTTCATTATTATTACTTTCTCAGTAAACCATCTATATCACTATGATTTTGACACATTTCTACCTAAACTATATTGTAAATTTATGCCCTTCACCAAATTTTGATGTAGCCACATTCTCCTACATAATTCTAAATATTGCTTAACATTTATTTAATTTTCTTGAGTAACAATTAAGAAATTTTCCTATAATACCTATTGACCTTGGCCATTTTTATCAGTTTGGAAGAGTTTGTTTGTATCAATATTTATCACTAATCATTATTATATATTCATTCATGTTTTATTCAGCTTTTAAAACTGTTTTATAATTTATTCAATGTAATGTGTAGTGAATGTATTATACATTTGCTTGTTAAAAGATTAATGTTTAAAACTATGAATTTCACTCTAGGCAGAGTTTTAGCATGACCCCAAAATTCTGAATTAAGCCCTAATTCTTTATTTAAGAAGAAACTGGGTAATTTTCCATTTGGGTTTTACTTTGTCTTAACTTTCATGTCACACACCAAATGTAGCTCTGCCAGTTTTATAGCTTACATAAATTAGGTCATTCATTCTTCCTGTTAACAGTATCCTTAGGCTTATATTTTTTATTGTAAATGTTATGTCCTTTCATATTATACATTTGTAACTAATTATTTATGATGTTTTTATATGTGGCTTAGAAAGTCTAGACCTTAAGAGAAAAAATTAAACTTAAATTATAATCAAGGAAGATTTTCATCATTTTCTTATTGTTCCCTTAGCATGGTATTAGTGCCATTGAAAATGTTTTCATTACTCACACTACACAGTTATTTTCAGAAATTACAATGCTCAAAATATATCATTGTTAAAAAAAACTTTATACCAATCTGATCAATTTAATGTAAATTCCATTTTAAAAGTTATGTTATAAAAATGTATATGTTATCCACAGGGGAGTATTGATTCTTCATATCATAAATTTTATAATATGGAAACAACCTTTAAATCCTTTATTTATTTCTTAGAGTCAGCATACAAATGTCCCTTTATGAGATAATCTAGGATTTTAAATTACATTGAACATATATGAAAAAATGCACATTGGTATAAGAAAAAGTACAAAGCTTTCCACATAGTGTCAAACAGTGATCACATAGGATACAGATGAATACATTAAAAATTATAGAAAATGTTGGTTTTAATTACTATATATATATATATATATATATATATATATATAATTCTTTAATTTCTTTGAGTGTTTTTGAGCCACACTGACAATTTCTAGGAAACAAAATCTCAATGGATTGAGAAAATGCTTCAGAAAACAGCATTTTTACCACTCACTTTGTATACCAGAACCAAAGGGGGAGGTGTAAGTAGGTTACATGAAAACCATTGGTGGTATATAAAGGAGGATAAGAGATTTTGATTAATATAATAAAAACATAATAATTACCGCAGTTGCCACATACAGGAATCCTCACACAAAAAATATCCAAGATTTTACTGTTTACAAATGAGTTAATAAATAAATGCATGTATGTTTCAATCAGTTATTGAACTAAATAGCATGACTTAAAATCACTTAAGTTCTCTTTGAAGAAATATGACAGAAAAAATAGTGTAATGCAAAATAATTGATAATATAGAGTAATAAATGACCACTCAGTGATAAACTGTGGTACCTAAACCTGGAAAAGGGTGAGAAGCATTCCAGGTAAAGGGAGATAAGACTTAAAATTAGAACTGAACATTAGTTATATTTTGAACTGACAGAAGTAGAGATGGAAGGCTGTTCACAGAAATTGCAATAACAAGTGTATAACTGTGAAAAATTATAAAGAGATGTAATATGGTTTCACGAGGGAAAGAGAATGGCAATAAAACAAAGAGTCTTTTAACATAGGGGTACTCTTACATGTGAAATGATGGTGTTTGGATTTTATTTTGAAAATCAATGATTCTTAACAGTTCTTTAATCATAAATACTTTGTGAAAATCAGATAAAAGTTATTAATTATTCTGATGTATGTTACAAATCAGTCAAGCTAGCTTGAAAAAGTTAAACATTTTCAGAACTTTTGTGACCCGACTGGTGTTAGTAGCTTAAAGTAGGCAGTCATGGGGGTATTTATACTATGGAAATAGGCAACAATAAAATCAAGTTTATTTCCTTATTTTCTCCCTCCTTCCTGACTCATCCTTCTCCTCTCCCTCTTCCACATCCTCTTTCATTTTCCTTCTCTCTCTCCCCTCTCTCACTCTCTTTCTCTCATTTTTTTATAGTGAAAGCCAACTCTTAGGCATTTACCAACACACCACTGATTCCCCACTTCTCAACCCTTATTTATTCTTATATACTTAAAACTTTGCAAACAATGGTAATAAGTTCTTTATAAAACCTATGATCTTCTCCATGAATTTATTCTGTTTTATTTATTTATTTGAGAGTAAGATTAGAAACAATCTGTAGTTATTTAGGAGTCATTGAATTTTTAGGTTTAAAAACAGTTCAGAAAGGTAATTTTAAAATGGATTAATCCAGCAATGCAAGTTCAAATATCTTGGAAAATGAACAGATGGAATTTAGATGCACAAGATATAACTTTGTTGTAGTAAAAAAATTAGATTGACCTATATTTAGGTTACTATTTTGAAGTACTGATTATGTACCAAACATTGCAATAAATACTTTATGCACCATGTTTTTTTATTCTTCACAACCTACTGTGGCAGATATTAATAACTGAAATTTACTGAAATATTAACTGGGTCTTATAGCTATAGAAAACCTTGTCCAATTTATAGTTCATACTTGGTAGGATTTGAGTGAAATTTAGTTTGAACATAAAGTATATGTTCTTCAACATTAGGCCATAAATGAACTGGAAAGGCTTTACATCAAAGCAGATGACTCAGAGAGCAAGCCTACTTTATTTAGGGGAACATTGATGTCACAGCTGACTCAACCAGTCAAGATACCAATTTTAGAGAAGAAGAGAAAAATTGCAGTGTACAGTACACTGAGATTGTAAAATGCATGTGGGAATTGTCAGAGTTCTCAAAGTAGAGCCAGTTGCAATCTTATTCTATTAACACAGTTGATCAAAGCTATGTATGATAAATGTTTTCTACTTTGCAAAAATAAAAGAGCATAAAATTCAACAGAAGAGGGAGCCATTGAGCAGAATTTGGTTAGGGGTAAAGTTACCATATCCAAGGCAGGGAAAGTTAAATGAGTCTTCTAATCACTGTCTCTTTTTTTTATCCAATCCCTGAAGAATACTTGACACATGAAAATATTTTTTCAGTATATATCAGCTAAATTAATCATTATTCCCATTTTGTAGTTGATAACACTGACCCTTTCTTGAGTTCATTTAACTATAAATGATAGGAGGCAGAATTTAAACACAGGAATTCAGCATTGAAGTTAAGGTTTTACACCTGGGTGGGCAGATTTAAGTTTCTGAACCAATGCCTTGAGGCCGATGACCTCTTCTCCTCTCTCTCTTATGGGACTATCATTTGCTCTTTTGTCAAATGGCAACAATTCAGTAAATTAAAGAAAGCAGATGGAGAAGCATATCAAGTTGGCAGTACACAATCCACTAAAGTAATTAAGCAGTTTCTTGCAGGAACACGTTCCTCCCTCAAATACAATAATGTGTAACCTTATCGACATTTTTTCTTACAGAGGATTAGCAACATTAAGAAAATTAAGCATCATTAAAAGGCTTGCTATGAAATTGCATATTGAACTATTAAAGCTAAACCCTTTTTTGATTCAACAAAATGTTTTTGTTCTTTTATTTTGTGAAGATCAATTTAGTGAAGGAAAAAAATTCAGAGAAGGAAGATGGAAAATCAAAGAGACTGGCATAGTCTTATGCCAAAGGCGATTAGTGGCTTATTTCCAACTGGGTGCTATAACAACCTTACTTAGAAGCCTCTTCTAGATAAATTATCTAGCAACATAAACTGACAGGAAAAAAATAAATAGTAGAGAGTGACTCATCTGTGACACCTGTGCTGCTGCATAAATTCCGTTTTAGTGTTTCCCAAAGGTAGCTAGCAGCTGAAGGCAATCTCTAACTAACATACACACATACACACACTGTGTTTCTTTTCATTGGTTTGTTGTCTTTCCTCCACAGAACATAATCTTCATTATGGTAGGACTTTATTTTGTTCACCTCTGTATCCCCTCTACCAAGAACATGATGTAGCAGTATATAGATAATAAATATTTATTGTATATCAAAAAATAAAACTATCCATATTGCCTTAAAGGGATGCTATGTTTACCAAGCACATGGATGCAAAGTTTTTATCCCAGACCTTATATTAGCAAAAAGATTATGGTTCAGTTTGGTATTGGAAGAACTCTACTTTTAATAGTCTGTATTTCTCAGAAATTTTAGTCTCTTATCCTAGAAAAAATAAATTCTTCATTTTCTGTTAAATCAGTAGCAAATGACTAGTTAAACTGACAGAGGCAGAAGAAGATACTTACTGCTCATTTTTGTGGTGTTCAGACTATACATAAATTTATTACCTCTTAGAGAGTGTAAGATATTTTCTAATCATTGGAAATAAATAGGAATTATCAAATTTAGAAATCATGCATTAAAAAAACTGGAAGCCCTGGTGCTATGGCTCAGTGCATTGAGCATCGGTCTGTGAACCAAGTGTTGCTGGTTCGATTCCCACTCAGGGCACATGACTAGGTTGCACGCCAGATCCCCAGTTGGGGGCGCGTGAGAGGCAACCGCACATTGATGTTTCTCTCCCTCTCTTTCTACCTTCCCCTCTCGCTAAAAACAGATAAGTAAAATAAAATAAAGTAACCTTGTTATAAAATGTAAAAACAAAACAAAACTGGAGGATGGGGATTTGGAAATAATTTTATTCATGAGAAAGGACAGATACAGTTTATTCAGAGATAAATTGTCTGCTTTTAAGCTAGGGAGTTTCTGTCTTCATCAACTGCTTTTCTTTCCCAGCCAGCATCTCCTTTACATCATATAGCTATGGGTCAGAAGAAACATTCTACCTGCAAAACACACACAAAAACACGCACATTACAATACTTATAAGCTGTTCATATTTTAAGGAGGTGTGAGAGAGTAAGACAGCATGAGAGGGGGAACTAGGATTGTGTCATAATTGTGTATGTGTGATGAGTTGTGCAGACTTGTGAAGTCTTTTTGTTTTTATGCACCCCTAACAGCTGAATTTGCTCAACCTTTAAAATACATTCCAGTCTTAGATCTAGTTTGAAATTTCTACTTTGTTATTATTAAAATGTGTATTGACTTAGAAAGACTTTAAATTTAATTTGATTAAAAAACAACAATAAATTTTTAAGTCTTGGTTACAGAACAGCTTACATACTCAAAATTCACACACACACACACACATACACACACACACACACACACAAAACAGATGACTATAACTGGATGTTCATGTAATTTTAAGTGATATATGTGATATGATAATTATGTCAGACTACAGGCCTAGACTTAGATTGTTCTGGAAAAATCAGAATGCTAACTAAGTGTATTGCTACCCTAGTTGAAATTCCATGTTGAAGTTTTTAATGCAAGAACTATGCTTTAAGTTGATGGAGATATATGTGCATATGAACAATTGCCTTTTCTTTTGTGAATGGTATGTTTTAATGGATGAAGGATGAACCAGACTTTCAAAGACATGTATCTTTACCATACGTATAGGGTATGCAAAAACTTTCCACATAGAAAAATTGCAAGGTTACAGAGGTATCAATGTCTTTTGTAGATTTAGGGAAAAAAATAAAATTGTAGTGGGTGATATGAGCATTGTTCAGTTGCTTATAACATCATTTAAAGCTTCTTACCTGCTTTACAAAATATTTAAAAACTGATAGGATATATAACAAAAAGGTGTCTGCCTAAAACAAGAAATTTATTCTGTACAAAAATCATTCTAAAATTAAGCATTATTATCTATCAACTTACAAATGCTTGTCATTAAATAATTTAGTTTTTTAAATTTAATTTTCTCAGTGACTAGGGCATTAAAACATTATAGAAGTGCAATAAAATTATTTGAATTAATCCATAGCATCAGCAAAATCTTATTGCTATACTTCCCACATACCTGTTACTGCTTACCCCACATAAAATAAAAAGCAAATAAATAATTTGAATTTTTTAATAACTCCTAAAATGTATCTTTTTATAGAATAAAAATGCTTTACTTTTTATTTTAAAATAGGAAATGGCATGACCTTCAGTTAAAAATAGAAGATTAATCTGGAAATACAAATGTGATTCTGTTAAGGAAATAGCTAATATTAAATCTTCTGCGAATTGGCTCTGACAGGTGATGTAGTTGGAGCGCAAGATGTGTTTATGGAAAGGGCATAGTGTAACATATAGTACATAATATAAAAAAGATTATGTTGTTTAAGGAGTACCTAAGAAATTCATCCAAATTTTATTTTATCCAAGCAAATCATGCACAATCCCACCACATTTTATATGACTGTCATGATTTGTGAAGTCACCTGTGATTTACAAATATCTAGTAGTTTCTCAACATGCAATACATAAGTCTCCATCTGCTTTGATTTTCTGGAAGTTTAGTATCTCTTTGCCAGAACTACGGTAGTTTCTATACTGCCTGGGTGCATATTCATATATGAAAATGTAGATATATATGCTTCTTGTCACCTGGAGAATCAAAACTCAGCTAAATATTATACTACACTAAAATATGCCAGGAATCCATTATTATAGTGCATTAGATTTCTACTACAGAGAAGGAAAACTCTGATTCCAAAAAACCTCCGCTGCCTTGCGGCATACCTCCTCAGGGGAAAGGCTAAGGGAGTAAACCCCGACAGAAAATCCGGAGCCGGAGTCCCTAAGGCGGTTTGATGTTGTAGTCAACACCGGCAACTCCTGCGGCGCACCTGAAGCCAAGCTGTATTGACTCTGTCTTTCCCCTTGGATACTTCAGCTGCGAAGAGAGGGGGGGTCTGCTGCATGGGCAACAGCTGGCCCTCCATATCACCCTGCCCAGGCTTTGTAGCTTCACTGGAGAGGACACTCCAGCGTCATCGCAAGATTTCGACTTAACACGGGAGGAGACAGTTACCGGTTATAAGCTCATCCGATTGGCGAAGGAAACGAGCGCTAGGGGACTCCTCTGACGGTGGGAGAGGTCATCGCACCTCACTGGACAGCTACCGCCCGCCTCAAGCTGGGCAGCCCCAGCCAATTAGGTGCCGTCTTGCCATGGCTCGCCTGCCCCACTGGGTGCGTGGGGATCAGAGAGGCGCCTCTCGAAAAGTGGGCCACAAAACACCCGCACCAGTTAATTCCAAGCAAACAACAAGAAAGAAGCCTCCAGCTCTTTGCCTCGCTAGCTGGAACATCAGGACCATGTGCCCCGGACTTACTGCAGACCTTCCGTGGATCAATGGTGCCAGGAAAACCGCTGTCATCGATAGGGAACTGGCACGACTAAACATCGACATTGCGGCTCTACAGGAGACCCGGTTGGCCGACAACGGAACTATCAGAGAAACCAACTACACCTTCTACTGGCAAGGGAAGTCTCCGGACCAACCAAGACAGCACGGTGTTGGGTTCGCTGTGAAGAACACACTTGTTAACTCCATAGAGCCACCCACAGGAGGCACAGAGAGATTACTTACCCTCCGATTGTCAACAACTTTCGGCCCAGTCAGCATTCTTAGCGTGTATGCCCCAACCCTCTGCGCCACCACTGAAGAGAAAGAACAGTTCTACCATGCACTGGACGAAGCGTTATCCAAGATCCCCAGAAGTAACGCTCTTTATCTCCTTGGAGACTTCAACGCAAGAGTAGGAGCCAACCACATGGCCTGGCCCACCTGCCTCGGAAACTTTGGGAGAGGAAAGATCAATGAGAATGGTCAGCGACTGCTTGAGCTTTTGTGTCACCACGGCCTGTGCATGACAAACACATTCTTCAAGTGCAAAGAGATCCACCAGCTGTCATGGAGGCACCCCCGCTCCCGCCACTGGCACCAGCTTGACCTCGTCATCACCAGAAGAACGGATATTGGCAGCACCCTCCTCACCCGCAGCTACCACAGTGCAGACTGCGACACGGACCATGCCCTCGTGGTAAGCAAGGTGCGCATAATGTCGAAGAGGTTGCACCACTCCAAGATGAAGGGTCGCCCACGCGTCAACACCAGTTGTGCCAGCAACCCAGTTAAGACCCAGCAATTCATCAACAGGATGGAAGATGCACTCGGCAAGGGAATGGCGGCAGATGACATTATCGAATCCAATTGGCCATGTCTCCGCGACGCCATATACAACTCCGCCATTATTGCTTATGGGAAGAAAGAGCGGAAGAACGCTGACTGGTACGAGGCTCACTGGGAAGAAATGGAACCCGTGATCGAGGCTAAGAGGAAGGCCCTACTGGCTTACAAGGCCACGCCCACTCCAAGTACACTTCAAGCTCTACGGGCTGCCAGGAACAAAGTCCAGAAGACCGCCCGCCACTGTGCCAACACCTATTGGCTAAACCTGTGCAGAAGCATCCAGGAAGCCGCCGATATAGGCAACGCACGAGGAATGTATGAGGGTATCAAGAAGGCAACAGGCCCAATCCCCTCCAAGATCGCCCCCCTTAAGTCCAAGACAGGTGAGGTCATCACTGACCAGGAACAGCAAATGCGGCGGTGGACCGAGCACTACCTCGAGCTATACGCAACGAAGAACACCGTAACAGACACTGCTCTTAATGCCATCCCAGACCTACCAGTCATGGAGGAGGTAGACACCCCACCTACTGCGGCAGAGCTCGGCAAAGCCATCGACCGCCTCGCTTGCGGGAAAGCACCAGGAAGCGACGGAATCCCTCCAGAAATCCTAAAGAGCGGGAAACCAGTCCTGCTACAGCCGCTCCACCATCTACTCTGTCGCTGCTGGAAGGAGGGTTACATCCCCCAGGATATGAGAGACGCCAACATTATCACCATGTACAAGAACAAAGGAGACCGCAGCGACTGCAACAACTACCGGGGCATCTCTCTCCTCAGCGTCGTGGGCAAAGTATTCGCCCGGGTCGCTCTTGCCCGCCTGCAGACCCTTGCTTCCCGCGTCTACCCAGAGTCCCAGTGTGGCTTCAGAGCTGGCCGATCAACAGTGGACATGATCTTCTCCCTACACCAGCTGCAGGAAAAGTGTCACGAGCCGCATAAACCACTCTACCTCGCCTTTATCGACCTCACGAAGGCGTTTGATCTGGTCAGTCGAAGCGGACTCTTCAGCTTGCTACGGAAGATTGGCTGTCCACCACATCTGCTTGCTGTGGTCATGTCCTTTCACGACAACATGCACAGCACGGTGTCCTACAACGGCGCAACCTCTGAGGCCTTCCCAGTCAGCAGCGGAGTAAAGCAGGGCTGCGTCCTCGTGCCTACGCTGTTCGGAATCTTCTTCTCCATGCTCCTCCAATACGCCTTTAGGGACTGCAGCGAGGGTGTCTTCATTCACACCAGATCCGATGGCAAGCTCTACAACCTGGCCCGTCTACGAGCCAAAACCAAAGTCAAAGAGGTGCTCATCCGTGAGATGCTCTTCGCCGACGACGCAGCCTTGACATCACACTCCGAAGAGGGACTCCAGCAGCTAGTCACTTGCCTTTCCCACGCATGCAAGGAGTTCGGACTAGCCATCAGCCTGACGAAGACGAACGTTATGGCTCAAGGCACGGGGACTCCCCCATGCATCACCATCGACGGATACACCCTGGAGGTTGTCAACGATTTCACTTACCTCGGGTCCACCATCTCGAGCTCTCTGTCAGTCGACTTGGAGGTCCACCGGAGAATCGCCAGGGCAGCCACAGTTATGGCCAGACTGAACCGGCGAGCGTGGAACAATTCCAGCCTCACTGAGAAAACCAGACTGCGCATCTACCAAGCCTGCGTACTCAGCACTCTCCTCTATGGCAGCGAGACGTGGACCACCTACGCACGGCACGAAAGGAAACTCAACAGCTTCCACATGAGGTGCCTGCGACGAGTCCTGCATGTCGCCTGGCAGGATAAAGTTCCCAACACCGAGGTGCTGAAGTGACCCAACATGAGCAGTTTGCATGCAGTTCTTAGCGAGAGATGCCTCAGGTGGCTCGGCCATGTCAAAAGAATGGATGCAGGCCGTATCCCCAAAGACCTCCTCTACGGCGAGCTAGCAGAAGGCCAGAGGATGACAGGGCGCCCAAAACTGCAGTTCAAAGACATCTGCAAAAAGGACATGACACAATGCTCCATCAATCTCAACACATGGGAAGTTCAAGCAGACGACCGCCTAGCCTGGATGCTCGCGGTCAGGCAAGGTACGTCACGCGCAGAGGCTGCGCGCAACGAGGAGGCGGTCCAGAAAAGATCGAGGCGGAAGCAGCGTCTACAGCAGCAACAACAGCCATCTGCCTTCACCTGTACCAAGTGCAGCAGGGATTGTCACTCCCGAGTCGGACTGCACAGCCATTCTCGGCGGTGCAGATAGACTCTCAAGAAGCTACGCCACCGTCTCTCGAGACGGACGGCTGCTGACGACGACCCCTACCGGTAATTTTTGAGGAAATGATTAAGTAAGCAAATCTAGTAGAAATCTCATCGGCAGCCGTCCGTCTCGAGAGACGATGGCGTAGCTTCTTGAGAGTCTATCTGCACCGCCGAGAATGGCTGTGCAGTCCGACTCGGGAGTGACAATCCCTGCCGCACTTGTTACAGGTGAAGGCAGATGGCTGTTGTTGCTGCTGTAGACGCTGCTTCCGCCTCGATCTTTTCTGGACCGTCTCCTCGTTGCGCGCAGCCTCTGCGCGTGACGTACCTTGCCTGACCGCGAGCATCCAGGCTAGGCGGTCGTCTGCTTGAACTTCCCATGTGTTGAGATTGATGGAGCATTGTGTCATGTCCTTTTTGCAGATGTCTTTGAACCGCAGTTTTGGGCGCCCTGTCATCCTCTGGCCTTCTGCTAGCTCGCCGTAGAGGAGGTCTTTGGGAATACGGCCTGCATCCATTCTTTTGACATGGCCGAGCCACCTGAGGCATCTCTCACTAAGAACTGCATGCAAACTGCTCATGTTGGCTCACTTCAGCACCTCGGTGTTGGGGACCTTATCCTGCCAGGCGACATGCAGGTCTCGTCGCAGGCACCTCATGTGGAAGCTGTTGAGTTTCCTTTCGTGCCTTGCGTAGGTGATCCACGTCTCGCTGCCATAGAGGAGAGTGCTGAGTACGCAGGCTTGGTAGATGCGCAGTCTGGTTTTCTCAGTGAGGCTGGAATTGTTCCACGCTCGCCGGTTCAGTCTGGCCATAACTGTGGCTGCCCTGGCGATTCTCTGGTGGACCTCCAAGTCGACTGACAGAGAGCTCGAGATGGTGGACCCGAGGTAAGTGAAGTCGTTGACAACCTCCAGGGTGTATCCGTCGATGGAGATGCATGGGGGAGTCCCCATGTCTTGAGCCATAACATTCGTCTTCGTCAGGCTGATGGCTAGTCCGAACTCCTTGCATGCGTGGGAAAGGCAAGTGACTAGCTGCTGGAGTCCCTCTTCGGAGTGTGATGTCAAAGCTGCGTCGTCGGCGAAGAGCATCTCACGGATGAGCACCTCTTTGACTTTGTTCTTGGCTCGTAGACGGGCCAGGTTGTAGAGCTTGCCATCGGATCTGGTGTGAATGAAGACACCCTCGCTGCAGTCCTTAAAGGCGTATTGGAGGAGCATGGAGAAGAAGATTCCGAACAGCGTAGGCGCGAGGACGCAGCCCTGCTTTACTCCGCTGCTGACTGGGAAGGCCTCAGAGGTTGCGCCGTTGTAGGACACCGTGCTGTGCATGTTGTCGTGAAAGGACATGACCACAGCAAGCAGATGTGGTGGACAGCCAATCTTCCGTAGCAAGCTGAAGAGTCCGCTTCGACTGACCAGATCAAACGCCTTCGTGAGGTCGATAAAGGCGAGGTAGAGTGGTTTATGCTGCTCGCGACACTTCTCCTGCAGCTGGTGTAGGGAGAAGATCATGTCCACTGTTGATCGGCCAGCTCTGAAGCCACACTGGGACTCTGGGTAGACGCGGGAAGCAAGGGTCTGCAGGCGGGCAAGGGCGACCCGGGCGAATACTTTGCCGACGACGCTGAGGAGAGAGATGCCCCGGTAGTTGTTGCAGTCGCTGCGGTCTCCTTTGTTCTTGTACATGGTGATAATGTTGGCGTCTCTCATATCCTGGGGGATGTAACCCTCCTTCCAGCAGCGACAGAGTAGATGGTGGAGCGGCTGTAGCAGGACTGGTTTCCCGCTCTTTAGGATTTCTGGAGGGATTCCGTCGCTTCCTGGTGCTTTCCCGCAAGCGAGGCGGTCGATGGCTTTGCTGAGCTCTGCCGCAGTAGGTGGGGTGTCTAGCTCCTCCATGACTGGTAGGTCTGGGATGGCGTTAAGAGCAGTGTCTGTTACGGTGTTCTTCGTTGCGTATAGCTCGAGGTAGTGCTCGGTCCACCGCCGCATTTGCTGTTCCTGGTCAGTGATGACCTCACCTGTCTTGGACTTAAGGGGGGCGATCTTGGAGGGGATTGGGCCTGTTGCCTTCTTGATACCCTCATACATTCCTCGTGCGTTGCCTATATCGGCGGCTTCCTGAATGCTTCTGCACAGGTTTAGCCAATAGGTGTTGGCACAGTGGCGGGCGGTCTTCTGGACTTTGTTCCTGGCAGCCCGTAGAGCTTGAAGTGTACTTGGAGTGGGCGTGGCCTTGTAAGCCAGTAGGGCCTTCCTCTTAGCCTCGATCACGGGTTCCATTTCTTCCCAGTGAGCCTCATACCAGTCAGCGTTCTTCCGCTCTTTCTTCCCGTAAGCAATAATGGCGGAGTTGTATATGGCGTCACGGAGACGTGGCCAATTGGATTCGATAATGTCATCTGCTGCCACTCCCTCGCCGAGTGCATCTTCCATCTTGTTGATGAATTGCTGGGTCTTAACTGGGTTGCTGGCACAACTGGTGTTGACGCGTGGGCGACCCTTCATCTTGGAGTGGTGCAACCTCTTCGGCATTATGCGCACCTTGCTTACCACGAGGGCATGGTCCGTGTCGCAGTCTGCACTGTGGTAGCTGCGGGTGAGGAGGGTGCTGCCAATATCCGTTCTTCTGGTGATGACGAGGTCAAGCTGGTGCCAGTGGCGGGAGCGGGGGTGCCTCCATGACACCTGGTGTATCTCTTTGCACTTGAAGAATGTGTTTGTCACGCACAGGCCGTGGTGACACAAAAGCTCAAGCAGTCGCTGACCATTCTCATTGATCTTTCCTCTCCCAAAGTTTCCAAGGCAGGTGGGCCAGGCCATGTGGTCGGCTCCTACTCTTGCGTTGAAGTCTCCAAGGAGATAAAGAGCGTTACTTCTGGGGATCTTGGATAACGCTTCGTCCAGTGCATGGTAGAACTGTTCTTTTTCTTCGAAGGTGGCGCAGAGGGTTGGGGCGTACGCGCTAAGAATGCTGACTGGGCCGAAAGTTGTTGACAATCGGAGGGTAAGTAATCTCTCTGTGCCTCCTGTGGGTGGCTCTATGGAGTTAACAAGCGTGTTCTTCACAGCGAACCCAACACCGTGCTGTCTTGGTTGGTCCGGAGACTTCCCTTGCCAGTAGAAGGTGTAGTTGGTTTCTCTGATAGTTCCGTTGTCGGCCAACCGGGTCTCCTGTAGAGCCGCAATGTCGATGTTTAGTCGTGCCAGTTCCCTATCGATGACAGCGGTTTTCCTGGCACCATTGATCCACGGAAGGTCTGCAGTAAGTCCGGGGCACATGGTCCTGATGTTCCAGCTAGCGAGGCAAAGAGCTGGAGGCTTCTTTCTTGTTGTTTGCTTGGAATTAACTGGTGCGGGTGTTTTGTGGCCCACTTTTCGAGAGGCGCCTCTCTGATCCCCACGCACCCAGTGGGGCAGGCGAGCCATGGCAAGACGGCACCTAATTGGCTGGGGCTGCCCAGCTTGAGGCGGGCGGTAGCTGTCCAGTGAGGTGCGATGACCTCTCCCACCGTCAGAGGAGTCCCCTGGCGCTCGTTTCCTTCGCCAATCGGATGAGCTTATAACCGGTATCTGTCTCCTCCCATGTTGAGTCGACATCTTGCGATGACGCTGGAGTGTCCTCTCCAGTGAAGCTGAAGCTACAGAGCCTGGGCACGGTGATATGGAGGGTCTGCTGTTGCCCATGCAGCAGACCCCCCCCTCTCTTCGCAGCTGAAGGGTCCAAGGGAAAGACGAAATCAATATAGCTTGGCTTCAGGTGCGCCGCAGGAGTTGCCGGTGTTGACTACAATGTCAAACCGCCTTAGGGACTCCGGCTCCGGATTTTCTGTCGGGGTTTACTCCCTTAGCCTTTCCCCTGAAGAGGTATGCCGCAAGGCAGCGGAGGTTTTTTGGAGTCAGAGTTTTCCTTCTCTGATTTTATAGATGTCCTTCCTCTTTCCTCCTTTACAGGAGTAGAGATGGCCCACTTGGTGTCTGAGCCACCTGCCCCCTCCAGGACCTGATTCCCTGATAGTAGATGTAGGAAGGATAGTAGATGTAGGTAACCGGTAGAGCTTTACTGGTATTTGCTGACTATTAGTGCAGATTATGAGTAACTTCTTCTAGCAAATGAGTAATATAAGTGATGCATTGATTTCAATTAAATCAACCGAGTGCTGTTGCCTTTCATATATAAAAAGTTTGTTCATCTTTATATGACAATTTGATCACTAGCTCACAAACTGTTTGGAAAAGGATACAAATTGTTTAGATGGACTTCTGGCCAAGATGGAGGCCTAGACAGACACACTGCATCCCCCTCCACAACTAAGAAGGAATACAACTATCTTAAAACCAGAGACAAGCAGAAGTTCCAGAACACTGAGCTACATGGAAGTCCAACAAACAGAGATATAAAGAAGAAATACTCACCCAGACATATAGGAGGTGTGGAGCCGGAGCAGAGAGGACACGGAAAAATACTGTTGACATATCTTCCTAGACAATTCTAGAACTCGGACATTTATGGAGTTCATTGCCAGACGAGGAGCAGAGAGGACACGGTGTGGTGGTGGCAGCAGCGGCGGCAGCATCAGGCCGGTGGAAAGCTCAGTCACAAGTCAAAACCCAAAGTTTTATTTATTTATTTTCAGAAACAGTATAAATTCACTAATTGGTGCTTTCCATGCAAGAGTTTTTCCTGTAATGTGTCCTTGTATAGGAGCTCCTTCTTCTTCCTGAGGGATATCAGTATATATCTGGACCATGGCCAATACTGTTCAATGACCCTTCCCGCAGGTCGAGCAACGAGGACCCTAGAGGGGGAGTGAGGATGAAGAAGAGGCAAGAGACACAAAGAGAGGAGACAAGACAGTGCTCTGATCAAGTCTCATTTACTCTTAGTCAAAACAGCATTCTTATAGCTCAGGAGAAGAGGAATTTTTCATTCGGGGGGAACGCAGCTGCAGCTTGGGTGTTATCTGGTAGATATGAGTTAAACTGTGGGACAGCAATCCCAGGAACAGAAAGAGGGATGTTGCCGTAGTAAGGAGTAAACAACTATTATGGGATGGTGAGGCCATGCCAAGCAGAACTTTAGGATGTCAGTTAGTAAGACTTCAGCTGGGGAACTTTTTAGTTCCCCACAGTTCAAGGTCAGTACTTTCCTTCCAATAAACACTTAGTTTTCAAATGCACTTTTATCACATCTCTGGCCTAGTTGTCTTTACATCCTATACATCAATTGTTTCTCCCAAGGTGTGTGTGAGTGTGTGAGACACAATTTACTTTAAAAAATACCAGCTACTTTTTGGTTGTCTTCTCTATATAATTACTACATCACACCTATACCATGGCCTTAGGTAAACATTTGCATATGTTGTAAGAAAACAAATGTCTCTTATACAAATTTGTCTTGACAAAGTACTCAAGTTCCTCATGAATTGTATGGTAAACTGAAATCAACATTATACATTTCACATAGTGAAAACCTGATAACTTTACACAGAAGCAGAGAAAAACATCCATTCCAAAGACTATGTTTCTAACTATAGGAAATCATTGACATAAATTTTTATTAGGCTAATGAGTGTGTGTGGGTGCAGGGAGAAGTGTCTTCATATATAGTGAAGGGATTACTTAGTTCCAGGGTAGTCGAAGGACAACTTGAACAGAAAGATTCGTTTGACAAGAATGTTTTCTTTTCTTTCCTGTTTATTTTATACAAGTACTACATCAACCCCAAACAAGCTCATAATTTAAAAAATTAGTACAGGCTATGAGAATCTTAAATTTGAATTTAAATCTGAAATTACTGACTTGATTGCACTGAAATACAAACATTTTAAACTTCTACCTGTAATTTGTGGGTATTATAATGTATCCATACTGAGGTGATAGTCATTGTATTTGAAACAATGTTGATCTCATTGGAAATATTGAAATAGAAACACTTCTCTTTCATAAAAGTAATAAAAACATCTGACTTGTTTTTAAGTACTAAATATGGAGCACAATTTTTGACAATCAATATTCGTTAAGTAACAACAACCAAAAATAAAAAACTATAGAGTCCTCAAAAATCTAGCAATAATCAGTCAAATAAAATATTTTACATTTAATGTAATGGTAATCTATGTGATAAAGAAAATGTCAGTAATATCAGAGATATCATACAAAATATTTGACATACTTGGTCTTATTCCTGTTTTCATATAAGTAAATGAAAAATTAGAAGATTTTTCAGCTTATATATTGAAGTAAATACTCATTTATTTTGGTTTCTTGAAAACACTAGATGTTAGGGATTAAAAACTTTAAAAGCACCAGTGACATTTTATAACTTCAGAGCAGCACAGGAAACAATTTACAAACTGTGACAAAAAATTGCTACCATATTAAAAAGAAGAAAATTTTAAGTTGTCATAATTACCGTAGTCTGGATCTAAACTCTTCAAAAATTATGCTGTGTTTGATGGTTTCAGATACCTATAGCCTTACTTGATGGAAAAAGAGGAATCAACCTTGGAACTATGCACCTGGGATGTGTGGGAAGAAACAGAGGCTCAATGGATTCTTCTCCTTTGTCCCTAGAAACTGACAGCTGGCCTTAACAAGCTCTTGGGTGGCAAATTGTTAAGCTTCCTTGCATGGATAAGTGGAACAGAGTCCTTCAACCACAACTGATTACCAAATCAATAAAACTGGTTACTGAAAAAAGTTTGTCATTGTGCCTTAATAGTATTTTTAAAATTTCTTATGATAAAAAATGAATTTAGATTTTGATGAACATGGTAGGAGAAGGGGTTAAAAAAATATACATAGTCACCTATCCCCATTGACAACCAGGTGAAGCGATTATTTAATGCATTTTATTTTATTTTTATTTTTTTTCATTTATTTATTTATTTTTCTTTTATTTTTTTGGTTTTTCAATTACAGTGCATTTTAAAGTATTCTTTTACAAGACTGATTTTCTAATTTTACTGGAATCATTAAAATGACCCTTCTTTCTCTTAACTCTTATCAAAGGGTAACAGCTATTTTGTGAGTGTGAATACAAAACTTAGAGAGGTTGTTAAAACAAACTAAATTTAAATTTTACATCAACTAAATTTCTGTTGCCTCACAAAATTATTTTCCAAATACACAATAATCTAGATAGAACATAAAAATTAATACATGTCTTCCTTTTTTCTGAATGAAGACATACACTTTCAAACAATTATAATTTTCTCTCAATTACTATTTAGAGCTGTATCATTTATTTAATAAAACCCCTCTATGTGGATTATTCCAATTTTGTCTTAATAAAGCAATCAGCACCTAGAGATGTTATCCTTTATACTGGGTGTTGACTGCATGTGATGCTAAGGTACTACTATACAAAAAACACTTATCACTTAGATTTGCTTCTCGTTCCACTCTGTAGGGTGCACCCTTTTATGGGATAGAGTCCTTGTCGTAGGTGTATGCCTCCATGTTAAGTACTGTTGGTATACAATTGGAGTGGAAAGCACGAATATCTGCATCTTGTCACTCATGTGTAGGACACTGTGGCAGAAGCAGCTAGTTAAACACCAAAATTCACAATTCCTTCCATAGTAAAGAGTTGCTATTTTGAACTAAATACCAACAAAAGGGCATAAAAAAGTATAAAGTTCACTGGTAAAGGAGCATATATATATATACATATATAGAATATTGTAATACTGTAAATGTATTTTATAAATCACTTTTGATACTAATATAAAAGTTAAAGTCAAAAGAAGTAAGAATAGTCATAACTAAAAATTTTGTTAAAGGATATACAATATAAAGCATGCAAATTTTCACAACAATTACATAAGTTTTGGAAGAAGGAGAGGTAAAACTCTCGGGTTTTATGCACGATTGAAATTAAGTTGTCTTCACTTTAAATTAGACATTTATAAGATGTTTTATGTAGGCCTTATACTAACTACAAAGAAAATACTTATAGAAGACATACATAAGGAATCAAAACATATCATTACAAAAATAAAAGAAACACAAATGAATACATCAACAATGGAAATAAGAATAAAAGAACTATAAGACAGAAAACAATTAACAAAATGACAATAGTAATTCCTGATCAATAATTATATATAAATAGATTTAACCCCCCTAGTCAAAGAAACCCAATGGCTGAATGAATAATAAAATAAAATAAAACTATAAATTTTGTAAAAGAAATTCACTTTAAATTTAAGAATACACATAGGCTTAAAGTGAATGGATTGAAAATATGTACATGCCAAAGATAATAAAAAAGCAAAGGTGGCTATATTCCATAGACAAAACAGAGTTGAAGTTAAAAAGTTGCTAAAAAAGACAAAGAAATGTATTTTATAATAACAAGATCAACTCATTATCAAGTTACTATAGATAGATGATAGATAGAATGATTGATACATATCTCAAACATCAGAACACCTAAATACTTCCAGCCAAGATGGAGGCCTAGATTGACATGCTCAATCTCCCTCCAAAACTAAGAAGGAATACATCTACTGCAAAACCAGATAATGAGAAGCTCCAGAAAATAAAGCTACATGAAAGTCCAGTGTATGAAGTTATAAACAAGTGCTGTTTGTCTGGACGGGTAGGAGGGGAGAAGCCAGGGTGGAGAGATCAAGAGGTGCTGGTGGCGGTGGCTGCAGCGACGGCAGTGGGACAGCGGTGGGATGGCGGTAAGCACAGACACCCATATTTAAAAAGAGGCAAGGAACACCTGGGGAGCACCCTCGGCTACAGACCAAATCCATCAGCTCATGATTCTAACACTGGGGAAGGCAGACCCCCATTGTCTCAGACTGTGAAGGCTGGAGGGGGTGGGGAAGGAGGAAGAAGCTCCTGATCTCTCAGCAGAAAGTAAATGGAAAGGATCCATCTTGGACACCCGCCCCCACACAAAATGCCACAGCATGGTGAGAAAGGACACTTGGTAGTCATGAGTACATGGGGCTCCGCCGCCTATGGCATAGGAGGTGTGATAGCCCTGCCCAGGAAGCAAAGGTAAACACAAAACTGTCAGAATGGCAGCAATCATGATAGAGATCCCAGTCACACAGCTGACCAGACACCAAATATCTGATCTAACATATCAGCAGATAGAAAAACTTTCTCAGGCAGAGTTCAGAGCTTTGGTTATATGAATGCTTACAAACCTGACAGCAGATCTTAAACAAGACAGGGAATTAACAAAGGCTAGTCCTGCTGAAAAGAATGAAAACACATATGAAACTAGTGGTGAGGGAAAGAAAACCAGGGATTGAATCAACAAATCAGAACATAGGGAAGGAACAAACACTCAACCAGTGCAGAAAGAGGGAACAAAAAGCGAGGAGAATGAGGAGAGGTTCAGAAACCTATGGGACAGCTATAAGTGGGCCAACATCCGAATCATAGTGTTGCCAGGAGGTGAAGAACTAAAAATTGAAAAATTATGTGAAAAAATAATGAAGCAGAACTTCCTGAACTTGGGAAAGGAAATAGACTTACAGGTCCAGTAAGCACAGAGAGTTCCAAAAAAACTGGACCCAGGGAGAACCACACCAAGACACATTATAATCAAAATGTCAAAAATTAAAGATAGAGAATCTTAAAAGCAGCAAGAGAGAAGAAGAGAATTATATACAAAGGGATCCCAATAAGACTCTCAGCTGACTTCTAAAAATAAATCTGCAGGCAAGAAGGGACTGGCAAGTAATGAAAAGCAAAAATCTACAACCACTATTACTCTATCCAGTGAAGCTGTCATTCAGAATAGAAGGGCAGAGAAAGTGCTTCTGGGACAAAATAAAACTGAAGGAGTTCATCAGATCTAAATCATTGTTAAATGAAATGTTAAAGGGACTTGTTAAGGAGAAGGAGGATCAGAACCAAGAACATTAAAATGAAAACTGTAACACAACAACCAACAACAGAAACTAGGGAATTGAAACAAAGGCAAACTAAGCAGGCAATGAGAGTGGAAAAAGATTATAGGTATGGGAAACATATTATTGGAGGTCATCTGGGAGGGGGAAAAGGGGGAAAGGGAGGGAGATGGTACAGCAATTAAGAAGCATAGTAGGAGCAAGTGGAGTAGATAGATAGATATTGAGAAGAACTATATGCACAACCAATGGGCATGGACTAAGGGGGGGGCAACTGAAGGGGGTGCACTGGGTGGAGGGGAACAATGGGAAAAGAAATTGGGACAACTGTAACAGCATAATCAATAAAGCATATTTTTAAGAAAAGCACCTAAATACATAAAGCAAACATTGGCAGAAATTAAGATGGTTAGACAGCAATACAATAATAGCAGAAACCTTCAATACCCCACTTACAGTAATAGAACATCCAACAGAAAATCAATAAATTGAGAACTTAGTACTTAAACAATGATATAGACCATTGGACCTCATATTTATATACCATTCCATCTAACAGTGGCAAAACACTTCTCAAACAAACACAAAATATTCTCCAGGATAGACTATATGTAATGTCACAAAACACATCTTAACAAATGTAAAGAGATTGAAACCAGAGCAGGTATATTTTCTATCTACAATGATATGAAACCAGAAATCAATAATGAAAGTAAAGCTGGGAAATTTACAAAAATGTAGATATAAAAACAACAAAATTCTGAACAAAACAAGTCAAAGAAGATATATGTAAATACATATCATTAACTATTTGTTATATTTACCTACTGTTTCTAGAGATTTCTATGTTAATAGGATTCAAATCACCATGACTACTTAAATTTTGGAATAAGTAATATTTTAATATTCCCCAAAGTTATTTAATCAATAATTATTTTCTACTGGATCATGATAAAAAAATGATTGCTGACAAATATACACCAGAATTAGTCTGAGAGTGATGAAAGTTCACAGATATTGTAATTAAACAAATTTTCATGGAATGAAGTTATTTAAGCTCTAGAAGTATTATTTATTTGATAAATATATGCTATAGAAAAGGAGTCTATATATCAAGTATATTCATCCATTTGTATATTCATTTATTGACTAGATACACATAGAAAGAATAGTTTATAGTAGAAAGTCAGGGTATACACATGTATGTTATCAATTTTCTACATCAGTGAATTACAGTCTAGTTGGGTATATAGGAACACGAATAATTTTAATTAAATATAAGGTGTATAATAATATAAATAAAAACAGCATGCCATCAGTTGCAAAATAAAAATGTCATCTACTAGTAGAATGAGTATTGTCTACAATTTTACATTTGAATTTATATCTTCATCTTGAGTTACATTTTAATATTTGACATCTTCACTGTTTCATGTGATTTCTGGATTTGAATATATAGAAAGTAATCTTTATTCTTTAGGTCAAACTGATTTGGGAGACATATCTTACTTTAATTTTATAAGTGGCTATGTTGAAATCTTAAAATATGATGGCACATGACTTTCAATTAAACAAAACATAGACTGAGATTTTCAAATTATTCTCCTGTATGTATTTAGCTATCACTGACATAGCATTTTGAGAATTTTAAAATATCCACACTATTCTTCAGCTAGATTTCCTCATTTAACAATTAATCTTGAGTCATTTTAAAGTTAGTAGATGGAGATTTAACTTATTCTCTTTTATATTAATGTAAAACCTAGTATCATACTATGCACCACATTTTTCTCTATTATTTTATCATTTGATATTGCAAATATTTCTAAATCATTTTTGCCACTATGAATTAAACTACAATACACAATTCAATATGTAGTTATATGCATGCATGTGTTTATACTTATATTTTCACTTGCTTTGAGATATATATATGGCATTGTTAAAAGTGGAAGATCTCACTTTGAGCTATAGTTGACAGTTGGAACTCAATAAGTAGGAGACAGTAGTCTTAGCATGAGCCCAAAACCAAATACATCAGGTAAACTAGAAATAAGAGAGTCTCAGAAGATACTTAAAAACTTTTTAAAATAGAATAAGGGTTTAAACCCATTTTAT
This sequence comes from Furipterus horrens, assembly GCF_987537825.1. Lineage (NCBI taxonomy): Eukaryota > Metazoa > Chordata > Mammalia > Chiroptera > Furipteridae > Furipterus > Furipterus horrens. The sequence continues at coordinate 63,666,025 of NW_028327176.1, read as the reverse complement.
TGACTAATCACTCCAGCCAGTACCATATTCCATTGCCTGTTGACTCAGAGGCCTGAGATGTCACAGGTGGCCAGGTGGCTGTCTTAACTTCCAATTTAATAGGATCATTGTTGTGTTTTCTGGTGGAAGCATTCCTCCTCCTGGAACTAAGGTCTCTAGGCCATCAAAGCATAAAATCATTGGATCAGGAAGCAAACATTTTTCTAGTGAGTCATAGTTGTGTTATCACTCTCGTTTCCATCCCTTGATTTCTAAACCTGTGAATTCTGGTTATTTGATAAATATTATCATGTATTAGCGACTAATTCAGAGTATAAATGGAGAACCTTGCCTGAGCCCTGAGAGATGTTGCCACTTAGCTGGTACTGTGTTTGAAACTTCAAAAAGCCCTTCCATTATTCTAACCAGCTCCTTTAGGATGCTACAAAAGTTGAGACCAGGGAATTCCATGATAATTCGGCCTATTGCTTCTTTTTCTATGCACTTCTTTTGCTATGAAAATAATCTCCTTGATCTGAAGCAATGCTATGTGGAATACTATGACAGTGGATAAAGCATTCTATAAGTTCAGACGTGACAGTAGTGGCAGAGGCATTGCGTGCAAGGAAAGTAAATCTATATACTGAGTATTTATTCTAGTAAGGACCAAAACATTGCCCTTGCCATGATAGATGATGTCCAATGCAATTATCTTGCTACCAGCTAGCTGGCTGATTACCCTGAGGAATGGTGTCTTTTCAAGAGTTCAATGTTTGTCTCTACTTCTTACAGATTAGTCACTCAGACATGATCAGGTCAGCTTTCGTGAGGAGAAGTCTATTGCTAAGACTATGCAGAATCTCCATCCCTACCACCACAAATGTGTTCATAAACACATTGGGCAATGACAGGATGGTTGGTAGAAGAAACAGGTATCCACCAAATGGATCATTCTGTTCACTTGATTTTTTAAAACTATCTTCTTATGAGAATATATTTTTGTGGGCATTCAAATGGGACACAAATACCTTCCTATTTTTTGTTCACAAATTTCTTTGTCAGAAATTTTCAGTAATGTTCTTTCCAAGTCCCTGAGCATCTAGCTAAAACATTGACCAGAGCCTATGAATTAATATATAATTTCATGTTGGTGCAAAAGTAATGTCTTACTTTTTTAAAAGAAATTTTTAGATAGTATTTATTAAATTTGTGCCTCTTCTTATAATTCTCTGATGTCACAGTGACTACTTTATACCTTATTTTTTCAGATTATCAAAGTATTGCTTATAATCATCTGCAATATTTGCACCCATGTTCATCCCATCTAAAGATTACATTAGAAATGTTTTACTCTATGAGTTTCATAAAGGTGCCAATGCAAGTACAGTGGCAAAGTCTATTCAGAGCATTTATAAGGATGATGCAGTGACTAAAAGAAGTTACAGGAGGTAGTTTTCCCATTTCTGAAGTGGAGATTTCAGTTTGAAAAAACAAGCCAAGAGAGGGTTATCCTGAAAAACTTGATTCCAAAGTGCTGGAAGCTGTTGTCACAGGAAACCCCACCATTAACTCTAGGGAACTTGCAGAACATTTTAACATAGCCCATACAACCATGCTACACCAACTGAAAAGTATCAGAAAGGTTTCAGTAGTTGGAAAATGGGTCACACACAAACTGTCTCCAGAGAACCTGCAACAGCATTTTTGCTTGTTGTGAATCATTGCTTTTGTGACACCTTCAGGTACCATTTTTAGGTAGGCTTGTTTTAGGTGCTGAGAAGTGGATCCTTTACCATAATGTTAAATGGATCAGTCACGGAGGAAGAAGAGTTCAACAACCAAAAGGAGGACTTCATCCGAAGAAGAGCATGTTGAGTGTTTGATGAGATATGGAAGAAATTGTCCATTATGAATTGTCAGACAATAATCAAACAATTACTCCTAATCTTTATTGTGAGCAACTTCATCATTTGAAAGCAGCTTTGAACCAAAAGTGACTCTCCTTAGTCAACAGAAAAGGTGCCATCTTCCACCACAATAATGCTTGTCCTCACACAGTTTGACTCACTAAAAATTTCTTGAAAGAGCTTGGTTGGGAAATATTGTTTCATCCTCCATATTCTCCTGATCTTGCTCCTTCTGATTTTATCACTTGTTTCAGGGACTACAGAACTATTTTGATAGTCTTAGGTTGACATCAAGATAAGAGGTTGAAAATTAGCTGGATTCATATTTTGCTTCAAAACCTAAAGAATTTTACAAGTGTGGCATTTATAAGCTTGTTGACAGATGGAATGAGGTTCTAGAAAGCAAAGGAAGTTATGTTAATGAATAATATTTTCATAATCATGGACTTCTTTACTTTTAAAATACACCTCAAAATCGGACATTATTTTTGCATCAACCTTATATTTCCATGTCTGGCCAGTTATCCTTCCAAACAAAGTGTAATCAGGCACACTACCCAGAGTTCCTCCCACTGAGTGAATCTCCATTCCCCACTGTCATCAGGGATGTCCCATAAAGGGGCTGTAACACTAAAACTCTTCACTGTAGGGGGCTGCCTGCATGTCATACAGAACCGAGTTTTTTCTTCTCTGTGAACTGATTATAGGGTACTTCCCACTGAGCCACTGGGAGACAGAAGCCATATAGCAGAAATGGAGATGATGGACTTTTGAGCCACTGTTTTATGTAACTGATTTGAGCCATTTCTTCATGTAAACTTCAGGGCCTACTTGGGCATATATATCACTTCCATTGGATGTATATCAAGTCCATATGGCTTAGTGGGTCAAACAGCATCTACTTTATGATGAGAAACTCAAGTTGCATTGTAACATAGTGACCGATGGTCAAATTCAATTTCTACTAAGACCAGTAGCAATTTAAGAGCTGTTTCTCAAAAGGAGAGTAATTATCTACAGAAGATGGCAAGGGCAAGACTTTGCTCTAAAATCCTAGAGGCCTGAACTGCAAGTCACCCACAGGGTCCTGCATGTGGCTCCAAACAGCATCCCTATTAGCCACTTACACTTCAAGTATCATTGGATCTGATGGAACATATGGCCCAAATGGCAGGGCAGCTTCCATAGCAGCCTGGACCTTTTGCTATGACTTCTCTTATGTTGAGCCCCACTCAAAACTAGCAGCTTCTTGGTTCACTTAATAAATGGGCTGGATTAATACATCCTCAGAAAAAAATATGTTGCCTACCAAATCCAAAGAGGCCCACTGAGCATTGTGACTCTTTCCTGGATGTTGGAGGAGCCATATGCAAAAAATATCCTTAACCTTAGAGGAAATAGATCTACATAAACCATGCCATTGGATCCCTGTAAATCTTATGGAGATAGAAATTCACAAAATGATAGTTGGAGTTTTTTCCCCACCCTATCACACACAGAAGTATTACCAATATGTCTAGAGTAGTTGTTTTTGCTTAGTATGCTCAATTATCATGTCATCAACATAATGGAACAGTGTGACATCTCATATAAAAGAGAAGCAAATAAGATCTCTGAAAGCTAAATTGTGATATAAGGTTGGATAGTTGATACACCCCTGAAGTAGGACAATTAAGATGCCTTGCCAGCTGAAAGCTAACTGCTAGTCTTATGGATAGGGATGGAGAAAAATACATTTACCATATCAATATCTGCATACCAAGTACCCAGGGATATGTTAATTTTCTGAAGTAATAAAACCACATCTGGCTCAGCTATTGGAGGCACTACTTAGTTAAACCTATGCTATCCACCGTCATTCTGTAATGGGATAGGTGGGAGCGAACAACGCTGGAAAGCAAGGGACACTGATTTGGGCAGGGAAACTACAAATTTGGCATAAGACTGATCCCCTTCTTGCTAGGAAAGGCAGAGGATGGGGAAAGCTGCCAAGGCTGCAAATTAAAAGCATCCTGTCTTCTCCAAGGTAGGGAGAAGCTGAAGAAACAGAAGACACAGTGTTTGAGGCATGTTGCATAACAAAGACAGCAATCAACTGTAAAGAAGCCAGCATGTGTAACCCTGACAACAAGGCAGCCAGTGCTTTCCCAGCAGGGAGGGGCTGGGAAAAGAGACTCCTTGGTAGCAGTTTTTAAGGAGGTGGGGCAAAAGAAAATATGGCAGACACTGTCCATCATTAGTTGGAAGGCTAGATAGTCTCCCTGGCTTCTGGAGCGCATGGAATTCTGGGAGAGAGGACTCTTTAAACAAGAAACAGGGAGAAGCTTGCTTTCTGGGCTCTCTTGCTTTGGCTCTTGTCTCTTAGCTCTCTTGCTTTGGCACTTGGTGTAGGATCTTGGCTTTCTTGGCCCTTGGCACATGGGACTTCTGGTTGCAGGTGTGCTTGGATGCTCTGGGTCTCTGACCCTTGCTCCCCAAAAGGATGGGAGCATTTGTAGGACTAGCAGATACTGGACCCACTAGGGGTTTAGACCCTACATGATTGAAAACTTGCTCCTGGAGACAGGGTCCCATGCTGGGATTCATATACCTCCTGAGGCTCAAGCCTCTGGGACACTACAACCCAGTCCAGCATGGCACATGAGTCCTGGGCTGCTACATGGAGACAGAGAGCAGTGCACCCCTAAGACAGAGCTGCTGCAAGAAAATGGCAACTCTGAAACCCATGAGTACACATTCCAGAGGGGATGGAGATCTGGTTGTGTGATTGGCTTAAGCTCCAGAAGGATAGATAAGGAAATTGGGAACTTCTGGGCATGGCTTTGGCTTATAATCTTTTGGTGAGCAAGAGAAGTTCTGGTCTCACTGGGGAGAAGGGCTCAGAGCAGCAGTGTTCTCAGCTTCCCCAAGCTTGGAACCCTGCTAATATAAACCTGTTTCCTTCAACACAAATCTTTGGATCACATTTACAAAAGGTGACTAGTGGTGAACTCCATGCTGCACAGTTACAATCTCTAAGGTCTATTTGTGTTCTGCACAAGCCATATAGCAATGTTGAAGAACAATGTGGTGGAAATGACAACCTGTATATTATTTGAGTCCCTGATGTAGCTCTAATATCTATATCTTTTTCCAGGAATACAATATTATTTTTGGTGTACTATTTTCATACTATTCCCAATGACTTTCACTTGGTCTTTGCCACTTAAGAGCCCTCGTTCTACAGGAAAGGGAACTGATGTGGGGATGCACCAGCTGTTAAATATAACTACTCCAGTTTTGCATCTCAAACTGGGGAAATAGCCACAGGTTAGTTTCAGTAATTCACTGAACTCACTGAGACAAGTCAGAGCTAAAACTCAATTGATCACGTGATCTCAATAAAACATTTCTTTGGAGGGCCATAGATATATTTTGTGTCACTATGATGTTTTGGGATCATCAGTTCAGAACCATGTCTATTAGTTGCTGAAAAGTCAGTACATTTTTTTTTTCAATGCAATTACCCTGGTAAAAGATCATAGCTCCTTTTGAGGAAGGCTAGCAGAAAAATCAACAGAATAATTTTACAGTATTGTACCACAGTCTTTCCTCTAAGGAACTGGCCTCCCCTTTCTTCAAGGGACTTTGGGTTTATATACTTAGCTCAGGTATAGGAATTAATTGAAGGGCCATGACTTCATGTCTATCATATGAGTTAGATTTTGTTTACTTGACATAAAAATTTTCTGAATATAGAGATCAAATGAGAATTTAATTGGCTTCCTATATTCTTTTTTAAATTTCTTTTCTTTTTTAAGTATATTTTATTGAATATGTTGTTACAGTAGTTCCAATTTTTTTCCCTTTGCTCCCCTCTGCCCAGTACTGCCCTTCCCTCCAGCAGTCCCACCCTCCTTACTTCATGTCCATAGGTCGTACATATAAGTTCTTGGGCTTCACCCTTTCTTATATTATTCTTAATATCCTCCTGTCTATTTTGTACCAACCGATTATGCTTCTTAGTCCTTGCACCATTTCCCCATTTCTCCCCCTCCCCCCTCCCAGCTGATAACCCTTCCAATGATCCCCATACCTATGATTCTGTTCCTATTCTGGTTTGCTTAGTTGGATTTTGTCATTATTTTTTAGATTCAGTTGTTGATAGTTGTGAGTTTGTTGTCATTTTAGTGTTCATAATTTTGATCTTCTTTTTCTTAAGTAAGTCCCTTTGACATTTCATATAATAATGGCTTGGTGATGATGAGCTCCTTTAGCTTCACCTTGTCTGGGAAGAACTTCATCTGTCTTTCCATTTCAAATGATAGCTTTGCTGGATAGAGTAATCCTAGTTGCAGGTTCCTTTTCATCACATTGAATACCGTTTGCCAGTCCATTCCTGCCTGCAAAGTGTCCTCTGAGAAATCAGCGGATAGTCCTATAGGCAACCCACCTCTACTTCTCTCTTGCTGCCCCCAGGACTCTGTCTTTATCTTTCACCTTTGGCATCTCAGTCATAATGCATCCTGGTGTGGTCCCCTGTGGGTCCAGCTCACCTCCATGCTTCCTGGACCTGTATGTCCATCTCCTTCACAAAATTTGGGAAGTTTTCCTCATTTTTTTCAATTCTTGCTTCCTCATTCTGCAATGGTTAACATTTTTTTTTCTTCCTTATGTTCCAAATTATTGATTTGAACACTGTTTTTCTTCCCTTCACCATTGGTTTTGTGTGAATTTTCCTTTGTTTCACTTAGCATAGCCTTCACTTCATCTCTTATATGTTTGCCATACTCAAGCATATCTGTCAAGCCTGTGAGCATCTTTATCACCAGTGTTTTGAATTCTGCATCTGTTAGGGTGTCTATCTCCTCATCTGTGAGGTTGGCTATCTCCTTGTCACTTAGTTCTCCCACTGGAACTTTGATCCGTTCCCCCTTTTGGGCCATATTTCTCTGTCTCCTCATTCTGACAGGCTCTTGTGTTTGTTCACGTCTGCATCTCAGGTAAAGCTGCTGCTTCTGTTACATTGTAAGGGGCAGAACCTTAGGGATTCGTCAGTACAGGGTGACCTGTTTCACCAGGTTGTGGCGCTGTATGTGTGGGAAGAGTCTGAGAAGAAACAATGCCGGCAGCCTAGCACTTGCCCCTTTTCCTGGCACCTTTCTCACCTCCACACCAGACTGACGCCCAACTAGCTGCTGCCCTGGCAGTCATTCCCAGGGTGGATGGGTCTGCGGACATTCTAGGACTGTGGGGGTCCTTTAAACAAGTGGACTCTGCACAAGTGGATGGGCAGTTTTTGCCTGCATGCCAACCCCCACTGGTCTGCACAGTCAGAAGCAATTAGGCTTGATTTTCCCCAGTGCTGGGACCATGAGCTGTGAGTTCTGGTGAGGAGCTGGAAACACTCCCCAGGTGTCCCTCCTGACCATTTAAAATGTGTGACTGTGATTTCTGCCAGCCCGCTGCTGCTGCCGCTGCTCTACCACCACACTGCATCCTCTCTGCCCCAGCTCTGCCCCTCCTACCTGTCTGGACGAGTATTTCCTCTTTATATCTTTGTTTGCTGGACTTCCATGTAGTTTGATTTTCTGGAACTTCTGGTTGTTTCTAGTTTTGAAGTAGTTGTATTCCTTCTTTGTTGTGGAGGGAGACACCGCATGTCTGTCTATGCTTCCACCTTGGTCAGAAGTCTGATTCCATTATCTTAACATAGATCAAAATCTGCTCCTCAATTATTTTCTTATTAGTCTCACTTAAAGTTTGAATCATTTTTGATACTTTATTCTTGTTTTTCCTTTGCTCCATCTCCATATATATTTAACTGGTTAAAATCTTTATATCAGCTATGACTCTTTAGTCTCTCCCTTTAATATAAATCCCCATTGCCTCTGTCAAAGTATGTATTATTATATATCTCAATAAGCATGAATTTGCTATCCATAGCCTCAACTCTCAAACCAATGCTTCCCATTTCATGTGGCTAATAATAAATGAATTTTTACACAAATTTCTCTCTTCATTATAACCTGAATCTGCTGTTATTTCACCTGTGAACCCAAAAGGTGGATTTGGCCTTCATTTTAGCAGGATAGTTCATCTACTCCTTTTAGCTTTAAGTCAGTCTTTGACATTTTTTGGAACAGTGATGTTTAAATTATAGACTCATTCAGGCTGCTATGAGCACAGAACATGCCCTCAAATTATAAGTGTATTTGTGTTGGTAGGCAAGTGCATTTATTAGTATTAATGTATCAATTATTATAAATTACTTCTCAGAACTTCTCTTTCACCAATAATAAAGTGATTAGTTGCATTTTGCAAATGATCACACTATTTCCCATGCCCCATACAATAGAGCCTCTCATTATCTAACCCAGAAAAACCCTTATTATTTCTTCTTATTTACTTCCCCTTTTTCTGTTAGTCTAACAATCAGTAGAAATCTTAACATTGTTTCAAAAGCTTCATAATTGTTCCTTCATACCCTGCACTGATACCAGATTGATTGCTAAACTTTATTCGTTTTTCTACTTTATTTCTATATAGCTGGAACAATGAAACACATTTTAAACAAAAAGAAAACTGACTTTGGAACTTTCAACAGTCTTGTGTTTAAGACCAGGAAGAAGAAACACTTTCAACCTCTACCCTATAGACCAATTCAGACATAAGTGATTGTAGTCTTTTCATTTAGTGATTTTTTGTTGCATGTTTATTTTAAAAGTGACTAATTTTTAAATGTTAATTTAATATTTTAAATGCATTCACAAATTATAGAAACATTTCTTTGACAAAGAAGTTGGTTCACATTTGAAGCTGATAAAAACTAAATGTGAAACCAAAATATTACATTGCTCTATATAAAAGAACTCAGATTAAACTGTGAATCAATAACCAAATTAATAACTGTCTCAGTTAAACAATTCAACATTAAAAATCAACAGAAACCATTAAATTGTGAACCCAGCTTAATTTACAAAAAGTTTATCTTTAAGCTCAGTTCAGAGTAATTTACTTGGGCAGTAATGACCCAGCAGTATATGGAAAGTTCCATCTATTTCTCTCAGATGCTAAAGGCTGATTAGAATGATGAATTTCCCAGAGATTCCACACTAATCCCATATGTAGATGATTTACCTTTATGCTCTAGGCCATATTAAGCTTCCAAGAGGACACAATTTACCTATTATAACAGCTAGCCATAAAGGGACATGGAGTCTCAAAGTGTTGCTGGAAGAAATAGGATTCTTCCATCAAATTGTTAGGTAGAAAAGGTAGTAAACTAAGGCAGAGAGGAGGAGGGAGACATGTCACACCCATTGATTTCACTGTCCCGAGCCTGGTCCGATAAGATTGCCAGGTGTTTGAACATCACAAACAAAGATAATGCAGGAGGAAGGAAGCTCTTGAAACACTGTACTGAGAAAGGGAGCTTCTGTGGCAATTTTACTAATTAAGACAAAGACCCTTTGCTAACTGAGAAAGGAAGCCTTTGTAGCTGTACATTATTGCCAAGGTTTAGAAGGGGACAATAGGGGTCACTAGAAGCTGACTAAAGTACTAAAATTGAACCCCAATAGCAGTGCCAACTTGTGGCTTTAGCTCAATGTATGAAACAAACTTACTAACAAATTTGCTAACAACTTTATTTCCTCTATGTGTGGGGCACTCAGACTAGCCAGGTGCCTGCTTGCAGCTTTGTGCTCATATGTGTTTCATAAATAAACTTGCTATCTCATTTTCACTATATGTGCTGCTTCTCACTTGAATTTGTCTCTTGTGAGCAAGACAAGAACGGAGGAGAGGCAGAGATCCCCTTGACTCAGGTTTCCTTGGTAACAGTATAGCAGAAAATGCATTTCAGGGATACATGCATAGGATGGTTTAAGGTATGCTGGCAAGATTTATAGGAGCAAAAACAAAGGAACGGCTTAGTTGCTGTTTCATCCATGACCAGCTCAGCTTCATCTCTTTAAGGAAGTCCAGCCTCTGGGACTGCAGACCCACACTTGTCCCATCAAGCCCTGGAGGGGGTCCAGGAACCAGAGCTGCTGTGCCATTAGGCTGGCCTCTGAGGCTCCAGGAGTCCAACATAGTCTCTGTTCCCATATGGTCTGCAATTAATCAATGTTGCAGTTTGGCTGGTGTGGCAGCTGAAGAGAGAGCATAAATGCCTTGGGCCTTCGTTAAGCTTTGATCATATTTCCTTGGACTTTGGTGATAATAGTCTTTCTTTCAAACTATCCAATCCCATTTCTGGCTCTTCCTAGGGCTATACCAGTGCTTCTGTCTATCCAATCCCTTTTCCCATGTATGTCTACTCCCCTTTATGGTTGTCATATTGGCTTCAATTGAGGATGCCTCAGCAAAGAAATTTTCCCATCACTGTTTATTCCTCCTCCCCCTTTCCTTCTTTAATCTGGGGGAATGGGCTGGTTGTTCCCTGGGGAGGTTAGAAGTAGGTCTTTTCTGCCTGTTCAAAGACTTAGCATCCATTTGGTGAAAATACAGCTGTTCACTGGAGTCTGTGAAGCTGCCCCTTCCTAGTTAATCTGGTTTAATGACTGAATCCATTTGTGTCCTTCCTTTGTTACTAACTACTTATTGCAACACTATTATAATAAGATGTCATGTCCAATAACTAAAATTTCATTATTAATTTAATAAATACATATATTGATGGCTTTTTTTGAAGCTAAATTTTAAACAAAACCAAAAGATACTTGAAAATATTACATAGATAATTGGAGCAGATCCTGAATATCAGGAAGAGCAATCATGATAAAAATATATTGGTTTCATTTACAACACACAGAGAGAAAGGCAAGAACTGGGAGTAAAAAAAAGAATGTGAGCATTTACACAGCAATACTCATGTTCTCCAAAGGTAGTTAATGTTATGCTATTTATATACCTTAATTTATCTCAGATTTCACCAAACAGATGAGGTAGGAGTGCTTGCAGTTAACAAATGAGAAAAGGGCTGAGATCATTTAAAGAAGTTACCCATGATTACACAGCATATGAAGTAAAATGCAAGACTTGCAATCAGCTCTGTTTTGCATTGAAGCCATGCTCCTTTGATGTTTAAGAATATAAACAACAAAGAATGGGCCAGCTAGGAAAGGCATCTCTTTAATACTTTAGAAACTAGGAAACTTTCAGAGACAAATATGATAAACAATAGAAAGCTTTTTGCATCTACGAATAATTGCATATACATAATTGTTAGTCACAAACTGGCCCAAGTAAAGAAATTGAAGGAGAGACCAAAGAAGAGGCAGGCCACTCTGGATTAGTAGGTGGCAGGTATAACAAACCAGGGAACTTAACATAGGAGGTTTCTCTTGGGCATTTGTAAGATGAGTAAATCTTCTCATTTGCCCTCCCAACCCCCCAGAATTATAAATTTTTATACAGAGGCCTTACTGGGTTCAATCATATATACCACCTATAGATAGTCTCAACAGCTTACTCATTGAAGCCTGCCTTCTTGAAAATGTCTCTTAGGTGGGAAGAACTACCTTTTGGAGAGGAGATAGGTTGAGGAGCCTCAGATTGCCCAGATCTAGCTGGTGGGCCAATGAGGGTCATGTCCTCTGGATGACTTCTTATAACAATTAACAGACACAGACCCATAAAGTCCAGAAATCTTTTTCTTCAGGCTTAGACAATTCATTTAATTTTCCCCTCACCATGTCTTTACTTAATCAACAATTATGTAATTATACCTAGTTAAGCATTATAAAAATATCTAAATTAGCATTGTTTGAGCCCCTTCACATATTAATGTCTGGATGTCTTATAAAACACATTGCCTTATTAAATCTTCACTGGGATATTGCTTGTTATTATACTATGCTATCCTAGAGTCTCAGAAGGTTGTCAGGATACAGGAAATAAATGGTAATGGAAAAATACAATAAAAATTAAATAAATCTAGTGAAGGCAAATATCTTTCTCCTCATTTATGGAAATAAAAATTAAGTGATAATCCTCTCCCATAAAACTGTCAGGATCTCCTATATCAGGGACCAAGAGCTAGTCACTACTGCTAGAAAATTAACCACATAACAAAGCCCAGTCAGCTTTAGAGAGCCTCTTTCATGCCTGCGACCATGGGTACTTTGTGTATTAGCTAATTCAACAAGTGTGGAAATGCAAGAGAGACTGACAGAAATCCCAGGTTATTGAAATCCTTGTCCACAGTGTAAGACTTTTGATAAGTGTTACGTGGGGGTCACCTATGGCTTCATGTTCTGTGTCGTACTGAGATGAGATGTCCAGTTACATATTTCTCTTTAAATGTCCTTATGACCAATTCTTTGTGCTTTTTATTGTTTTTGTTCCAATTCCTTGATAATTTAGATAGTGTTAGATACTGCCCTTATGTAAGTATGAATTCGCAATGCAGAATATCATGTGTACCAGGCAGAATGGACAACATTTCACTGGAAAAAAATTTTCTCTCTTCGCTGCCCATAAGGCAGCAATGTTGACTTCTGATTAACACTATGATTCCATTTAATCAGCCTGAAGCTGGTGCCAATACATTATACAACGCCATGTCTATACCAGAATTATTTTGTTTTTCTACTTTAGTTAACTGGTAATAGAAAATGTTCTATGAGACTATCAGCATTCCAAGCTGCAAGATCTTTTAAAAACATTTTCTTAGGATCACAAATCTTTTATCACAAGTTTATGCAACAAGTCCTTAGTTTTTGCATCAATTTTATGGATATTTTGGGGAGTGAGCAGGAATATCAATATAATAGTACATCCAACGTTGTTATTTTGTGATTTATCCCTCTACTAATCTCCCTTTAATAGGCCATTATTTCACCTGTATTTACATTAACTTACCCTGCACACTAATAGGACATTACCCAATGAATGAACTAGAACTCAGGTACACAAACACGTAATTTCCAATTCAAACTTTGCTAAGATATATACCCCTTCTTCCTTAGAAAACACACTAAAATATATTTCATACATTAATCCTCATTTTAGTGAACTATTATATATATTTTTTCTTGAGCAATCATTATCTTTAGGATATATTTACAACTTGACAATGGGACAAACTTGGATGCAAGTCCAATTATAGATAGAGTGGTGACAGATAATAGGGAAATGAAGCATACTTTTAGATATCTCCTCCTAGGGCATCCCCTCAGGTGAGGGGACTATAACATCTTCAACAGAAAGTTATCAGAAAAGGAGGTGTGAGGACAATAGTCTGTCAGGCTCCCTCACCCCAGATGCCCAGGTGTGGGCTGCTTAGAGATAATTAGATTCGCATGCGCAGTGTACTTGCAGTTATATAAGCATTGATGTCATATTTTGACTAGTAGTCGGCTTTGTCTATGCATAATATAAAAGAGGTGGAACCCCCATGAGAGTACTTGGTGGAAGGCAGGCAGTGACAGCAGGGATGCCTGCAGGGGCAGCGGGCAGCGAGTGAATGGCGAGGATGCACGTGTGAATACTATAATGTCTGCAATAAAGGAAGTGTCAGAGATCCCAACCTTGCCTTGAATATTCTTCTGATTGCTAGACAAAAAGAATCTGCATTGGGTTCCACAACAGAAAGGACAGCTTTTTTATTTGGGAAGAGAATTGCAAAGGAGTATTTTTAGGCATCAGGGACCTCCAGATCCTCCTGGATAACACTATTTCAACATTTCAGGTAATATTTTTTCTTATTTATTTGAATTAATGTCTCTTACACAAATACCAGAAAAAGCTAAGAATACAGCTGACAGTACAATTCAACAACAAATCCTAAATTTGATTTCTGACCATCTCAACTGCCCGGTTATAAGAGGAGAGTTATTTCAATGTATTTATACATGGTCCTTGAGTTTTAGTTTGCAGCTTGAGAGCAGAATTTAAGAATTTGAGCTAGGCTATTCTTTAACTTTACATTTACCCAGGGAAATATTTAATATCTACCGTACTGTGTGGCTTTTGAATTCTTGCTCTTCACAATATCTGTGGCAACAGCTGTGTAATAGTCAAGGGCAACTTCTACCACAGAATAACATTGTTTCCCTCTTATGTGCCATGGGCTGTGAAACCCTGTACCAAATTACAATCATAGTTTTTCTCCCAATTGTAAATAGATATACTTAAGGCTTTGTTGAATAGTTCCATTTAGTTACAACTCTATAGTTTTAATCAAAACATTCTGACTTTAGTTACATAAGCAAAAAGGTAATTACTGGAGGGAAAGTCTAGAAAACAGACTTGGGCCTTAGTAGTTATCAATGCAGTTCAGATGTGCTTGGTTTTGACACAATCATAAAGCAGGAACAGAATCATGAGAATTTAGCTCAAAGGATAAAATTAGCTCCAAATATTTAGGTCTATTTACTCATTTTATTATAATTCATTTTTTAGGAAAGAAACATTTACCCCTATATACCTGAAATGAATAAGCTGGGAAACAACAAAAAATTAGCCTTGATGAGCATAATGTTCAGCTGTGGGAGAAAATATTCATAAGCTTCTTAGAGCATAATTTGCCAGCTCCATGTGTCCTAAGACTTTGGGCATCAGTCAGGAAGTTCCACAGCTGCATGGAAAAAATGTAAATCTTTCAACAAGCTATGTGATGATTATTTAAGATAAATTTCTCATTCTTCAGCTAGTGGAATGTTGGCTTGGAGCAGAGCTGAGCTTCTCAGCCACCCAACCCCTGGTTCATGATTGGGATATAAGTTCCAATTCTGATGATGTGGAGCCACCATGATGATTGCTTACTTCTGGCTTTAGCACGAAGTATGTAAGAACTTATTTATATTTCAGATACCCAAGATGATGGAAGAATAAATGGAAGCTACACTAACCTCCTTCCAGGACCAATCTGTAATTACAACTAAATTGTAGTGAAATCATCTGGTGTAACAAACTGAAAAATAGCTGGAGAGAAGCCTTATAACCATGAATATGCAGAAGAAACCACTTTACCACAATGTGAAAGGTACAGAGTGCAGAGGACATGTGAGGGCTGGCTTGGCTCCCATGGGTGGCAGCTGAAGTACTGGAGAAAAATTTAGTGGATGGGGGGTTCCTCTGAGAACTGTAAGGTCTAATCTGCAAGCTGAACTCCCCAGCCTGCAGCACCAGAGCTAGAAAGGAACCCAGATAACATCCAGTTGTGACAAGCCATAAAGGAACCCAGATAACACCCAGTTGTGCCAGGGAGAGGCAGCTTGAGACACAGAGAGCCTCTTAAAGGGCCAATGAATAAAAATTTATTTGCAGCCACTTACCCTGGGCTCCAACAAAAGGGGGAGGCAGAGTAGACTAGAGATGCTTGGGGGAGCAGCCACCAGGATCCTTGTGCTGAGTCATTTGCCACATTGAAGGAGCCATATTGCTCAGGCAAGTCACCCTCATCCAAGTGGCATCATCATAAGGGGAAGAAATAGCTCCACCTTCAGAAATTACTCTGCCACATCATGTGGTGCTTAAGCCTGACTGCTGATTATAGATTGACTAGATTAACAAATGAAGGAGACAGCCACAAACTGGATTGCTGGTAGTCTCAAACCGGCTTCCTAAGGCCAGACTGGGACACCATCTGACATCACCAGGGTGAATCCAGAGAGATAAAACAGTGCTAAACACTAGATTCTACTGAGATGGATTCCACCATGGCCTTCTTCATGATTTGCGTTATTTTTTCTCTTACATGGCTTTTTAACATTCATTTCTTGTCCTTCAAGTCTGTGCCTATTAGGTCTCTAATTTTTATATTGTAGTTTATTTAAAATCTCACATTTGGCTCCTTAATTATTCTCTTACTCCATTTTACCTTCTTTTCTGTTCTGATTTTCATTTTAAATTTTATTTTCTCTCTTGCCACAACTTGTTCCCATTCCACACTCTTATTATTTCTCCCCACTCTAGCCTCTCAAAACCATTTTTCTTGTCATTAGTCATCTTACATTCTTTTTCGTGTTTTTAAAATACCCTTATTCTTTCTCCATTTTTATCAATATTTGCTCATTGGTTGTAGATATGGTGGCGGCTTTTGTATTTCTTCAATTTTATTTCTAGATCGTCATTATTTTTATATTTCAAATCTCAAGTTTTACTGTTCCCTTCTCCTACTCCATTCTGCCTTCCTCCTGCCCTTCATTTTTATTTTTATTTTAAAATAGAATTTTTCCCTGTCATAACCTGGTTTTTATTCTTTACTCTTAATATAATTTCTCCCTCTATCCTTGCAAAATCACTTCTCATTTCTCTAGATAGCTCTTAAGGCTTTCTTTTTTTAATTTTTATATCTATCTCACCTATATTAAGCTTTGCTCATTTATTGATAGTACTGTGCAGAATCTTTTTCTTTACTTTGGTTCCTAATTTTTCCTTCTTGCACTATGTGGTTTTGTTTTTAATTTAAATTTTAACCTAATACTATATGCTTCCCTTCTCTTACTCCATTTGGCCATCTTTCCTCTCTTTCTTGTTTATAATGTAAATTTTACTTTCTCTCTTTGCTTTTTCTCTATTCCTTAGTTTCATTATTGCTCCCCCTCTACAATATCAAAATCACTTTTTTAGTTATCTCATGTTAATTTTTTATCTTATATAATAGTCTTAATCTCTTTATTACTTTATTAAAATTGGCTCATTTTCTTTTGATAGTGTGATTGTGGGTGGGAGAATTTTTGTGAGTGTTGGTTTGTTTCCTGGGCTATTCGGTTTTGTTCTGGCAGCACCTGTACAACATCATATAAGACATGGTGGGCAGAGTGACTCCCAGCCAGCCAGAGGAAAGGACCCATCAAAGAATAACAAAATAACAACCATAACCCAGTTACAACCAGAAATCCCACATGAATGTCATGAAGGGCATCCCAATAGCATCAAGTTCAGGAGATCAAGGAGCTTACACTACTGCATCCCACAGCTTTCCTACCACAGAAGATCACACCAAAAGCAGAGTCAAAGCAGATCAATCTAAGAAGCAGAAACAAACAAGAAAAAACATCTAAAATGGGAAAACAAAGAAAGAATGCACAATTGAAAGGAAAGGAGGAATCTCCAGAAAGAGTGCTAAATGGAACAGAAGCAAGCAAACTATCAGATATTGAGTTCAAAATAATGGATAAAAGAATGCTCAATGAGCTCAGTGAGAACCACAAAAAACTCTAGGGAAGCTATGAAAAAACTTACTGTGAACTACACCAGAATTAAAAAAGAACATAGAGACTATGTATAAGAGCCTGGAGGGTCTGAACAGTACAATTTCTGAATTGAAGAACACAGTGGAAAAAATTAAATGAGACTAGATGAAGCAGAGGACTGGATCAGTGAGTTAGAAAAAATTCCCAAACAGAGTAACAAATTCCCAAACAGATCAACAAAACAAAAAATACTGAAAAAGAACAAATAGGGTTTAAAGGAGCTTCAGGGCAAAATAAAACATAGAAATATCTGTATCATAGAAATACCAGAAGAAGAGGATCAAGGGATAGAAAACCTGTTTGAAAAAGTAATGACAGAAAATTTTTCTAACGTGATAAGAAAAGAAGTCACACAAGTTCAGGAAGTACTGAGGGTCCCAATAAAGATGAATCCAAATAGCCCACTCGAAAATACACCATAATTAAATTGACAAAAGTTAAAGACAAAGAGATAATCTTAAAGGCAGCAAGGGAGCTCTGATAAAGCTCTCAGCAGAAACACTACAAGCCAGAAGGGAATAGCAAGAAATATTCCAGGTAATAAAAAGCAAAGGCCTGCAACAAAGACTGTTCTACCCACCAAGTTTCTCATTTAAAATGGAAGGCAAAATAAGGAGTTTCCGAGACAAAAAAAAGAAGGCTAAGAATACATCTCCACAATCCAGCATTGCAAGACATGCTAAAAGGACATCCTTAAGAATATGAGAAAGAGCGAGAGACAGAAAGAAATAAAGAGGACCTCATATACAAAGGGAAAAATGGCTGTGAACAAGTACTTTGAATAATAACCTAAAATGTAAATAGATTAAATGCTCTATTCAAAAGAGATAGGGTAGCTGAATGGATAAGAAAACTTGACCTGCATATATGTTGTCTACAAGAGACCCACCACAGAAAAAAGGATCTACACAGACTGAAAGTAAAGGTATGGAAAAATATTTCAAACAAATGGATAAAAATAAATCTGGGGAAGCAAAATTTATATCAGAAAAAATAGATTTCAAAACAAAAACCATAAAAAGAGACTAAGAAGGACACTACATAATGCTTAAAGTAATAATACATTAAGAAGATATAACCGTTGTAAACATATATGCACCCAACATAGAGGCACCAAAATATATACAGAAAATCTTGGAAGACTTCAAGAAAAATATCTATGGGGTGGAAGATGGCGGAGGAGTGAGGAGAGGCTGCGGTTTCAGGCTCCCGAGACCCGTCTGCAGTTTGGGCTAACTGCAGACAGAACATCTCAGTGACCAGCTGGACACCGGCAGGAGTCGAGCCAAGGCACTGCTGGATTAGAGAAAATCCATCTGGGAACAACCTGTTTAGTGAGGATAGCGGAGGAAAAGGGGACAAAATGGGATTCCTGACCGGGGTGGCTGCCAGAGCTGTGGCTGGAAGTAAACAAAGGCTTTTTAGCGACCACAGGCTACCCGGGAGAGGAGTTGGGAGGAGAGCAGATCTCTGCCCGCTGGCAGAGACAGGACTCGACCAAGTGGCATTGGCGCTGAAGGACAGGAGACAGCGTGCTGCCAGGCAAGTGAGAACATAATTCTCCTTTATATTTTTCTCTAGTGGACGGTGGAGAGGGAAGGAAAGTTTGGGGGTGGTAGGCCATTCTTGAAGAGCGCAGGCGCAGTGGAGCGCTCATCCACTCCCCAACCCTACCCTTGGGTCACGGAGGAGCGCATAGGGAAGTGTCCTCATTCACTGGCCCAGGTGCGCGGAGCTGCAAGTCCAGGTGCCCCTCGGACACACGCCAACAGACATAAAATCAGTGACCCAATGGGCGCAGGGAGGGCCCACTGGACACGCAGAAGACAGTGCGCAGTCACCCCTGGCCAGCCCAGTGGGCGCCAGGCCGAAGTACCAGGCCAGAATCCGGAGCACAGAACACTTGCCCAGGCTCTGCACGTGCCCGCTCAGGAGGTGCGGGAATGGTGGGTGACTGCGGCGAGGGAACAGCGGGCAGCAGCGACTCACAGACACTCACGTCTGTTGAGCACAAGTGTCTGCGGCCCTGCCCTAAGACGCAAAAGACCAACTCCCGGAACATGGTGCTGCAGGCCTGAGGCTAGCTCCCCAGCCGCTTGGGTGCACACTGGCACTCTAGCCAAAAAACACCTCAAGGGCTTTCCCAGAGCGCAGCAAGGCCTGCTTTCCAGGAGCTTGGCGTGGCAGGCCTGAGCTTAGCTCCCCAGCCGCCTTGGGCACGCACTGATGCTTGAGTGAAAAAAACACCTTGCCAGCTTCCCCAGAGCGCGGCATGGCCTGCTTTCCTGGAGCACGGCGTGGCAGACCTGAGGTGGGCTCTTGGCTGCCTTGCATTGCACCCTGCCTGCCACCTCATGCACACCACTGCTGTAAGGAATAGGAATCTCTGACCCATCACATTAGACCAGCTGTGGACGCAGAAAAAGAAAACGACACAAGAAGGCTGAACTGAGTAAAAACATTCCTTTCTTTTTTTTCTTTTTCCCTTTTTCCTTTTTCTTTTCTTCCTGAAAGAGGAGGGGAGGAGGGAGAAGGGAAAGGAACGAGGAAAAAACAAAATATATCTCTAATCTGTTTTATATAATCTTTCCTTCTTATCCCTCTTCTTCAATTGTTGTTTATTTGTTTGTGGGCCTAGTTTAGCCTCCCTTTTACTCTAAATAAATAGACTATAACTACTACATAAATCCAATACTATATAATTCCACTTTCCTACTATATTCTGCACTCTTCCCCCTTTTTTCTATAGTTATTAACATACAACGTAAATATTACCTACTGCCTTGCACAGTCTCAACTATTATTAACCTATTATCCCCTCTCTCAAAAATCATATTTTTCCTTGACTAAAACAACTCTTATCTATTCTTCCTATAGTGTAAAAGCTCTAATCTCTCTACATTTATATTAATACTGGCTCGTTGGCTGATGATAGCAGGATAGAGGGTGGGGGATATTTTTGAGGGTGCGGGTCTCCTGCTGGGGCTGTGTGTTTATGTTTTTAACAGCATCTCCACAAAAGAATTTGAGATAAAGTGGATAGACTGACTCTCAATCAACAAGCCAGAAGGAATATCTTAACAAAAAATGTGAAATATAACCAGACAGCATAAACAAATGATATAAAAGGTACCCCAAGAACATTAGGCTCAGGAGATCAAAGAGACTGCACCACTGAAACCCCCAGATCTACCATAAAAAATCTCATACCACAAAGGTGGGAAGGCAAAGCAGACAAATCCAAATAACAAAAACAAACAAGAAGAATCCAACATGGTGAGATGCAGAAACAACCTATCAATAAAAAGAAAAGAGGAATCCCCAGAAAGAGAGGTAGATGGAATAGACATAGCCCAAATATCAGACATGGAATTCAAAACTATGGTGGTGAAGAAGCTCAATATGCTCGAAAACATCAAAAACAACTATGACAACCTCCAAGGGAGTTACCAACAGCTCCAAGAAAATTACAGGGAACTTGCAGAGAACTACACAAGCATAAAAAAAGACATAGAAACTATCAAAAAGAACCAGGAAAAAATGAAGAATGCAATCTCTGAACTGAAAAACACAGTAGAATCAGTCAAAAGCAGACTAAACGAAGCAGAGGATCGAATTAGTGAGTTAGAGGATAATGTAGGTAATAATTCTCAAATGATACAGCAAAATGAAAAAAGATTGAAAAAATATGAACAAGATGTAAGGGAATTACAGGATAGCATGATAAAAAATAATATCAGGCTCATAGGAATAAGAGAGAGGGAAGAAAAGGAGCATGGAATTGAAAAACTGATAGGAGAAATAGTGACAGAAAATTTTCCGAACCTGATGAGAGAAAAAATTATGCAAGTCCAAGAAGCACTGAGAGTTCCAATAAAGAGGAATCCCCCAAAACCCACTCCAAGGCACGTCATAGTTAAAATGGCAACATTCCAAGACAAAGAGAGAATCCTAAAAGCAGCAAGAGAAAAACAGCAAATAACTTACAAGGGAGCTCCAATAAGGCTATCGACCGATTTCTCAACAGAAACATTACAAGCCAGAAGGGAATGGTCAAAAATATTTCAAGCAATGAAAAACAAAGGTCTACAACCAAGAATACTCTACCCAGCAAGGCTCTCATTCAAAATAGAAGGTGAAATAAGGAGTTTCTCAGACAAAGGAAGACTAAAAGAATACATCTCCACAAAACCAGCATTGCAAGAGATGCTAAAGGGAATATTCTAAGAAAAAGGAAGAGAAAAAACAAAAAAAGAGTAGAGGAACAGAGATACAAAAAGGAAATGAATAAACACATGTCAATAATAACCTTAAATGTAAATGGTTTAAATGCTCCAATTAAAAGACATAGGGTAACGGAATGGATAAGAAAACAGGACCCACATATTTGCTGTCTACAAGAAACACACCTCAAAACAAAAGATTTACATAGACTGAAAGTAAAGGGATATAAAAAAATAATCCAAGCAAATGGACCTGAAAAAAAAGCTGGGGTAGCAGTCCTCATATCAGACAAAACGGATTTCAAAGCAAGGGCAATAAAAAGAGACAAAGAAGGACATTTCATAATACTTAAAGGAATGATTCATCAAGAAGATATAACACTGATAAACATATATGCACCCAAAATAGGAGCACCCAAATACATAAAGCAAATACTAGAAGACCACAAGAAGGATATTAACAACAACACACTCATAGTAGGGGACTTCAACACTCCATTATCAACAATAGACAGATCATCCAAGCAAAGAAACACGAAGGATATACAGGCATTGAACAACACACTAAACCACATGGACTTAACTGATACATATAGAACTTTTCACCCCAAAGAAGCAAAATATACATTCTTTTCAAATGCACATGGGACATTTTCAAAGAGAGACCACATGATAGGACACAAAACAAGCTTCAACAAATTCAAGAAAATTGAAATCATATCAAGCATCTTTTCAGACCACAATGCCTTGAAACTAAAAATCAACCTCAGGGAAAGAAATCAAAGACACCCAAACTCATGGAGAATGAATAACACACTCTTAAATAACAAATGGGTTAACAATGACATCAAAGAGGAAATCAAGAAATTTCTAGAAACTAATGACAATGAACATACAACAGCCCAAAACCTATGGGACATAGCAAAGCAGTCCTAAGAGGGAAGTTCATAGCAATACAGGCCTATCTGAAAAGGCTAGAAGAATCTCAAATAAAAAACCTAACCATAAAGCTACAAGAACTAAAACAGCAACAACAAACAAAGCCTAGGGCAAAAAGAAGAAAGGAAATCATCAAGATCAAAGCAGAATTAAACGACGTAGAATCTAAACGAACAATCCAAAAAATCAACAAAACTAGGAGCTGGTTCTCTGAAAAAATAAACAAAATTGACAAGCCTCTAGCCAGGCTCATTAAGAGAAAAAGAGAGTAGACCCAAATAAACAAAATCAGAAATGAAAGAGGAGAAATCACGACTGATACCTCAGAAATACAAACAATTATAAGAAATTACTACAAACAACTATATGGCAAGAAATTGGACAACCTAGTTGAAATGCACAGATTTCTAGAAACATATAACCTTCCAAAACTGAATCGAGAAGTAGAAAGTCTCAACAGACCAATAACAAAGAAGAAAATTGAAACAGTAATCCAAAATCTCCCTGCACACAAAAGCCCTGGACCGGGTGGCTTCACAGGCGAATTCTACAAAACATTCAGGGAAGAACTAACTCCTGCCCTCCTCAAACTATTACAAAAAAACCAAGAAGAGGGAAAAATCTCAAACTCTTTCTATGAAGCCACTATTACCCTAATCCCAAAATCAGGTCAAGACACAGAAAAGAAAGAAAACTACAGGCCAATATCACTGATGAACATAGATGCTAAAATCCTCAATAAAATTTTGGCAAACAGGATCCAATAATACATCAAAAAGATCATACAACATGATCAAGTGGGATTCATCCCAGCGATGCAAGGATGGTTGAATATTCACAAATCAATAAATATAATACATCATCTAAACAAAATGAAAGACAAAAATCACATGATCATATCTATAGATGCAGAAAAATCATTTGATAAAATACAATACCCATCTATGTTGAAAACACTCAGCAAAATGGGAATAGAGGGATCATACCTTAACATCATTAAGGCTATATATGAGAAGCCTGAGGCCAACATCATACTCAATGGACAAAAACTGAAAGCATTCCCCCTGAAATCAGGAACTATACAAGGCTGTCCACTCTCCCCACTTCTATTCATCATAGTGTTGGAAGTCCTAGCCACAGCAATCAGACAAGACAAAGAAATAAAAGGCATCCAAATTGGGAAAGAAGAAGTAAAACTATCACTATTTGCAGATGACATGATAGTATACCTAGAAAACCCTATAAACTCCACTAAAAGACTACTTGATATAATAAGTGAATTTGGCAAAATAGCAGGGTACAAAATAAATATACAGAAATCTAAGGCATTTCTGTACACCAACAATAAAATATCAGAGACAGAGGCAAAAAAGAAAATATCATTTACTATAGCAACAAGAAAAATAAAGTACCTAGGAGTAAACTTAACCAAAGAGATAAAAGACCTGTACACCGAAAATTATGCGACATTGAAGAAAGAAATTAAGGAAGATACAAATAAATGGAGGCAAATACCATGTTCTTGGATGGGAAGAGTCAACATCATCAAAATGGCCATACTACCCAAAGTAATTTACAAATTCAATGCAATCCATATTAAAATACCAATGACATATATCACTGACCTAGAACAAATCCTCCAAAAATTCATATGGAACCAAAAAAGACCCCGAATAGCAAAAGCAATCTTGAAACAGAAGAACACAGCAGGAGGAATCACGATACCAGACATCAAACAATACTACAAAGCCACTGTGATCAAAACAGTCTGGTACTGGCATAAGAACAGACATATAGATCAGTGGAACAGAATTGAAAGCCCAGAAATAAACCCAGGCCTCTATGGTCAACTAATCTTTGATAAAGGAGGAAGGAGCATAAAATGGAGTGAGAAGAGCCTCTTTAACAAATGGTGCTGGGAGAACTGGACAGGGATGTGCAAAAAAATGAAACTAGACCACCAAGTTACACCACACACAAGAATAAACTCAAGATGGATTAAAGACTTAAGTGTAAGCCATGATACCATAAAAGTCCTAGAGGAAAACATAGGCAGGAAGATTTCAGATATCACACGTAACAGTATCTTCATGGATACGTCTCCTAAGGCAAGAGAAATAAAGGAAAAAACAAACAAATGGGACTACATCAAACTAAAAAGTTTCTGCTCATCAAAAGAAAACATCGGCAAGATGAAAAGGAAACCAACCATATGGGAAAACATATTTGCCAATGATATCACAGACAGGGGACTGATCTCCAAAATATATAAAGAGCTTATACAACTCAACATCAAGAAAACAAACAACCCAATTCAAAAATGGGCAAAGGACCTGAGCAAACACTCTCCGAAGAGAACATATAGAAGGTCCATAGGCACATGAAAAAATGCTCAACATCATTGGCCATCAGAGAGATGCAAGTAAAAACCACAATGAGATACCACCTTATACCTGTCAGAATGGCCATCATCAACAAATCAACAAACAACAAGTGCTGGCGAGGATGTGGAGAAACAGGAACCCTACTGCACTGTTGGAGGGAATGCAGACTGGTGCAGCCACTATGGAAAACAGTATGGAATTACCTCAAAAAACTAATAATGGAACTGCCATTTGAACCAGTGATTCCACTGCTAGGATTATACCCGAAAAATCCTAAAACCCTAATTCAAAAAAACTTATGCACCCCTATGTTCATAGCAGCCATGTTTACAATAGCTAAGTGCTGGAAACAGCCTAAGTTCCCGTCTGTAGATGAGTGGATCAAAAAACAGTGGTACATCTACACAATGGAATACTATGGAGCAGAAAGAAAGAAGGAACTCCTGCCATTTGCGACAACATGGATGGAATTAGATAGAATTATGCTTAGTGAGATAAGCCAGGCAAAGAAAGCAAAATACCATATGATATCACCCAATACAGGAAACTAAAGAGCAACACAAACAAACTAAATAGGCAAAGACTAGAATAGTAGACAGTAAGGGGAAGGGGGGAGGGAGAGAAGGAGGATAAGTAAGGGAATGGTCTAGTCAAGGAACGTGTATGAATGACTCATGGACATGGACAACGGGGAGGGATATAATTGTGGGAGAAGGGATGGGCTGGGAGGGGGGAGCAAAAGGGGAAAAATGGGACAACTGTAATTGAATAACCAAAAAATAAAATTAAAAAAAAAAGAAAAAAAATTATCTATGGCAACACATTCATTTTCAACCATGGATAGATCTTTGAAGCAAAGAATCAACAAGGATATTTTGGCATTTAAAAACACTCTAGAGAAAAAAGACTTAATTGATATATGTATATATAATCCTTTACCCTGAAGAAGCAAAATATTCATTCTTTTCAAATACACACAGACCATTTTCAAAGGTAGACCACATGGTAGGTTACAAATCAAGTCACAACTAATTCAAGAAAACTAAAATTATAACACAGATTTTCTCAGATCACAATGGCTTGAAATTAAATTGACCTCAAGGAAAAAACTCAAAACATTCAAATTCATGGAGGCTGAATAACATGCTATTAAATAGTGAATGGGTTAACACTGAGATCAAAGAATAAATCAAAATGTTTCTGGAAACAAATTAATTTGAACACACAATGACCCATAACCTATGGAACACATCAAAGGCAGTCCTGAGAAAGAAGTTCATAGCAATACAGGGCTATCTATAGAAGATAGAAAAATCTAAAATAAACAACCTAACTTTACATCTAGAAGAACTAGAAGAACAATAACAAACAAAACCCAGACTGAGTAGAAGGAAGGATATAAGATAAGAGCAGAATTGATTGACATAGAGACTAAAAGAACAACTCAAAAGATTAGTAAATCCAGGATCTGGTTACCTAAAAAGATAAACAAAATTAACAAGTCATTAACCAGACTCATGAAGAAAAGAGAGGACCCAAATAATAAAATCAGATATGAAAGAGGAGAAATCACAATGGATACCACATAAATACAAAGGAGTGTGATAAATTACTATGAATAACTATAGGCAAAGAAATTTGACAACCTGAGAAAAATGGACAAATTTTTAGAAACATATAATCTTCCAAAACTGAATCAAGAGGAAGCAGAAAGCCTGAATAGACAGACACAATTTTTGGTATTGAAGGAGTAATTTAAAATCTCCTGGCTGGACAACTTCACAGATGAATTTTACCAAAAATTTAAGAAACTGATATTTCTCATCCTTCTCAAACTACTACAGAAAATTCAAGAAGAGGGAAGACTTCAAAACTTATTTAATGAGGTCAGTATTGTCCAGTTCCAAAATGAGGTAAATACACAACAAAAAGGAAAACTACAGGCCAATACTGCTGATGAATATAGATGCTAAAATTCTTTACAAAATATTGGCAAACCAGATCCAGCCACAAATTTAAAAGATCAGACACCATGAACAATTGGGATTCATCCCTGGGGTGCAAGGATGGTATAATAATTACAAATCAATAAATGTAATACACCACATAAAGAAAATGAAAGACGAATATCACATGATCATTTCAATAGATGAAAAAAAGAATTTAATAAAGTACAGCACCCATTTATGATTAAAATGTTTAACAAAGTGGGCATAGATGGAACATACCTCAACTAATAAATACCACTTATGAGAAACCTGCAGCCAAGTTCCTGAGATCAGGAACAAGAGAAGGATGTTCACTCTCTCCGCTCCTATTCAAAATAGTCTTGGAAGTTCTAGCCACAACAGTCAGACGAGAAAAAGAAATAAAAGGCATCCAAATTGGAAGGAAGGAGGTAAACCATCATTATTTGTACATGACATGATAGTGTACATAGAAAACCTTACAGCTCTACAAAAAAGCTACTCGACTTAATAAGTGAATTTGACAAAATAGTGGGATTCAAAGTCAATATTCAGAAATCAAAGGCATTTTTGTATATAAACAATGAAATATCAGAAACAGAAACTAGGGAAAAAATACCATTTACTATAGCAACAAGAAACATAAAGTATCTAGTAAAAAACAACCAAAAAGGTAAAAGATCTATACTTGGAAAACTACAGAAAACTGAAGAATGAAATTAAGGAAGATACAAATAAATGGAAGCATATACCGTGTTCATGGATTACAAGACTCAACATTATTAAAATGTCTATTCTAACCAAGCAATCTATAGATTCAATGTAATTCCTATTAAAATACCAATGGCATATTTTACAGATTAAGAACACATTTTTAAAAAATGTATATGGAACCAAAAATGACCTCAAACAGCCTCAGCAATCTTGAGAAAGAAGATCAACTAAGAAGGATACTAATATTGATATAAAACTATATTAAAAGGCCACTGTAATTAAGACAGTCTGGTACTGGCATGAGAACAGACACACAGATCAATGAACAGAATAGAGAGCCCCCAAATAAACCCATGTCTGTATGGTCAATTAACATTTGACAAAGATGCCAGGATTATAAAAAAAAAAAATGGTGTTGGGAGGTCTGGACAGGTAAGTGCAGAAAAATGAAACTACATCACCTACTTACACTATACACCAGAGTAAATACAAAATGGATAAAAGACTTACACATAAGCCATGACATCATAGAATTCCTAGAAGAAAATATAGGCAATAAAGTTTCAGATATCCCATGCAGCAATATTTTTGCCTATATATCCTCTAGGGCATGGGAAATGACGAAATGAACAAATGGGACAACATCAAACTAAAAAGCTTCTGCACAACTGAAGAAAACATCATCAAAATGGAAAGGGAACAAACCATAGGGGAGAACATATTTGCTAATGATACCTAGAACAAGGGTTTGATCTCCAAAATATCTAAAGAACTCATACAATTCAACAGCAGGAAGACAATCCAAATTAAAAATGTGCAAAGGACCTAAACAGACACTTCTCCAAACAGGAGATACAGAAGGCCCATAGGCATATGAAAGGATGCTCAACATCACTAGCTATCAGAGAGATGCAAATTAAAATCACAATGAGTGGGAATTGACTCTGAGACTGGGGGGAGGGGGAATAGGTGGGGCAGCGGAGAGTTATGGTGGGAATATTGGGACAACTGTAAAAGAACAACGATTTAAAAAAGGTTAAAAAAAACCCAACGCAATGAGATGGGTCCTCACACTGGTTCAAAATGGCCATCAATTACAAATCAAAAAACAACATGTGCTGGTGAGGATGTGGAGGAAAGGGAACCCTAGTGCACTCTTGGTGGGAATGCAGACCTGTGTAGGCACTGTGGAAAACAGTATGAAATTTCCTCAAAAAACTAAAAATGGAACTGCCCTTTAGTTAGTGATTTCACTGCTGCAAATATACCTTAAGAATCCTGAAAGAACAATTTAAAAGAACCTATGCACCCCTACATTCATAGCAGCATTATTTACAATAGCCAAGTGCTGGAAACAACCTAAGTGCCTATCTGTAGAGGAGTGGATCAAAAAACTGTGGTACGTTTACACAGTGGAGTTCTATGTAGCAGAAAGAAAGAAGGAACTTCTACCATGTCAACAGCATGGATAGAACTGGAGAGCATTATGTTAAATAAAATGAGCCAGGGAGTGAAAAACAAATACCATATGATCTCACCTATAAAGAGCAACCTAATAAATAAAACAATCATGAGCAAAATAGAACCAGAGGCATGGAAACAAGGAACAAACTGACGTTGACCAGAAGGATGCAGGAAGGTAGATAAGGTGGGGGAGGGTCTAGTCAAGGAACAGGTATAATTGAGCCATGGACATGGACAACGGGGTGAGAATTGACTGTGGGAGTGGCGTGGAGGCGGCGTGGAAGAGCAACATGGAAAATTGAGACAACTGTAATAGAAGAATCATAAAAAAGGAGAAAGATATATTTCTCAGTCAGAATGGTTAGTTATAGGTCTCTGAGAGTTCCCACTGCTCTTGCCTTTGAGGAGTAGTGAAATATACTTTGCCACTTTTACATAATGGTTATTTTGAGCTAAAAGCACTTAAAAAACAGGAGATAGAAAGAGCAGTTGATGTTCTCTTTTCTTCCTGGAAACAGGCAATAAAAATTTCCATGTGAAAGATGCTTTCCCTGTACAAAAACAAAACCAAAAACAAAAACAAAAAACAATCCTCCCCATACACAAAACTCCTCACCTTTCTTCAATAAGTGGAATAGCTTTCTCACATAGTTTACACATATACATCTCTTTATTCAACCTAGTATGAACTTCTTTAGGTTTGCCATTTCTTTGGATCTTATTTTCCATATAGGTGTTCTTATATCATACAAGAAATAAAAATGTGTATGTTTTTCTCCTGTCTATCTGTCTTCTGTTTAATTATCTGGCCCAGCCAAAAACCTAAAGAAGATAGAGATAAAAACTTGTTTCACTTATACCTCTTAGTTATATTATGCTAAGTTTAATAGGAAGATATTTTAGAGTAAGCAAAAATAAATTCAATTATCAAATTTGACATTTATTAGCTGTGTGATTATTTAATAAATTTTTTAAATTCTGTATTTCAGGTTTCTCATCTATAGAATGGAAATAAAAATATGTATATCAGGTTGTTGCTAAAGAAAATAAAAACTATACATGGGTTTAGCATAATGCTAGGCAAAAGTACAGATTAAAATATGGTAGCTTTCACTATAATTTCTATCTTCACTTTATCTTCTTTTATAAGAGCGATTCTTTCTATATTTTCTACAAGCCCATCAGACTTTGGGATATATAAGATGTATATTTTTAGTCCTTACACTTTCTCTTGGTAATCTTTTTCTATTAATGTTTTCCTGGATTCATTACCCTCTCTAACTCTGTCTGTCAACAACAAAGACTTTGCCAATCTAACTCCTCTTTATTTATTTTCCCAAATTGTGTCTCTTTCATCAGTTATTTTCTCACATATATATCATTTAATTAAGG
Source organism: Furipterus horrens (assembly GCF_987537825.1). NCBI lineage: Eukaryota > Metazoa > Chordata > Mammalia > Chiroptera > Furipteridae > Furipterus > Furipterus horrens. The sequence continues at coordinate 63,635,868 of NW_028327176.1, read as the reverse complement.
GGTACAAAATCAAACCATCATGTTAAATTAAGAAGTTACTGAATACCCTGTTTATTGAAGGAAAAACAAAAAACTTAGTAGAGACCAAGAGTAAGAGATTATCATTCAGATTTTTAGAATAGTTCAAGAACAAAAATGGAAGATTGAGAGGTCAGTTTCTCAGCTCTAGATATGTAGTTCTTGATCCATTGCCAGAGGAAAGATTCCTAGTTATCCAAAAGACACTCATTTACAAGAAGCATCACATAAACATTTCATTTTAAGTTCTAACTACAGGAACAGATGTACTAAGATGTACATTAGAGGCCCTGAGCACATCCTAAAACTGTAAAATGTGGCTTTGTTTCTCCACAAAAACCAGAGACAGAGACCCAAAATAATATTAAGTTTCATACATATAGTAGGCATATAACAATGATTTTTTTTCACTATAGAGAGAAGACTAAAACTGTTGTAATACAAAACCATAAAATGTTGGGGGACATGAAATGTTTTCTCACATCCAAGATTACTCAAACTGGAGCATTTTCCACTTAAAAAATTGAAAGAGATTATTTCAAGGTCAATAAAACATGTTCTACTGTACTTGAAAGTTAATTTGTGAAAATTATTATCCTGAAAGTAACGAGTGGTACACACTGATAATATTAATTGCATTCTCGTCTATTGGTAGGGATACATGGAAACATTTATTACAAATTTTCTATTCTCTCTATCTCTCTCTCATACACACATCTTATACTTCTCTATAGAGAACACGTGATAAATATCAATCATTAAGTGTTTTACAGAGTCATACAAAACCAAGAAAATATTAAAAGGTATTCTTCAATAGGAAAAAATTGTTTTTGATTAAAAAGTGGAATGAAAGACTGAACTATTGTACTTCTTAAATCTTAAATGTATTCTGTGGACATATAAAACATTGCACTATGACAACTGAGAAAACGAGTCAGTTTCAATACTTAGTAGCTGTGTGATCTTGTAAACCTTGGTTTATCTTTAAAATGGCAAAAACAAATCCACACAGTTACATCGGTGAAATAATATGGGATAATAAACTCTGTAACTGGTGTTTTGCAATTATAAATAATAATTAAATTGTTTTAATTATTATCAACATTTGTAATATTATCATTTATATAATATAAAAAAAGCAAAATTAAGCTACATTAGTTAGTAATCTCACATTTTCTACCATTGACTCAGATGGAGGGTACTGACCATCACAGAAAACTCAACAAAACATAAAATATATAAACTCTATATTAAATAGACAACAGCTACATATATGTATTGTTCTAAATCAACTATCATTGGGTATTATGTAGAATTATAGAAAATAATAGCATGACTTCAAGAGCAAAAAATGGCTATCATATAGAACTACAAAATTGAAATAATTTCCATCCACATTACATTCTTAGGGTTCCCGAAAGCAGAGGTTGGATCTCATTTCGTACAATACCCAGAGACATAGACAAAAATTACAGAGCCATGCATGATGTTTTGTATACAAGGCAATAAAGGAAGTTTATAGAAATTAAAAAAAAAAGACTTTGGCAGAACTTAAAAAAATTGTGCTTTCAAAATTCCTGGAGTGGAGTCAATGAAATTAAGAAATGAAATTGTTATGTTTTACCAATGAGCAAAACTAGGATTAAGAAATCAATAAAGCATACTTTAGTTCAAAGTAGAAAATCCTCAGGACATATTGAAATGGTCTTTTTGAAATATAGTGTTACTCTTCCATGACAAAGCTCTAGAGGATGCTAAAATAGCAGTATAATATATATGGCACAAACACTCCTGTTTCCCACTTTACCAATTACAGAAACAACTAATTATTATATATTATTTTCTTCTGAGCATAGATGAGGTATGCATTTTTCTTAGCATATACAACAGCTAGTAAATAAAATAGATTAACTATGACAATCAATATAAAATTTATTTGGAATACTGAAGTAAATTATTTCTGTCTCTTTAAATCCTAAGATCTTATGAGTCAATATTCTGTGTTTTCAGAAATATGCAATGAATAATTTTTGTGATTCTAGTATCTGTTCTACAAATACAATGTGAAATCCAGATTGCTTCACTGTAAAGTTTTATGATAGCCATCCCTCTAAAGATTTGAGAAAATATTGAAAAACACTTTCAAAATGTTTTCAGTAACTATTAATCATATGCCAAGAGAATAATAGCACAGATCTTCCTTAAAATAAAATAAAAATTGGTAAAAATATTACTCTGTGTGGAAAGTGTTTAGTGACTTACAACATAGATAAAATTTTACTGGACTTGTTACAAATGTAATATATAGGAACACAGAAAACTGTGTTTCAACAAATTTCATTTAAAAATCTGTGTACATATGAAAATAAGATTATCCAAAAAATGATAATTAGAAGCCAAAAAAGATCATTCACCTACAAAATTGTATTTACATTGTGAAAATAAATTGTGCTCAAGTCATAAAATTCAAAAATAGCCATGCATTGTTTAATTACAGGGATACTCAATATCACTGTCTTTCACCTCCACATCTTGTCCCACTGGAAGGAAGGTCTTCAGGCACATAATCAATGGAGCTGTCATCTCCTATGATGGCAATGCCACCTTCAGGAATACCTCTTAAAGGACTTGCCTGGCAGTCTTCTTGAGGAGATGGTCTCTTCAAAAATATATGTCCCTAGTGGTTGTCTTTGCTTTGTTTTCATCATTTTCTTTTAAAGCAGAAAATACATCACGAACGTTTCTCTCTTTAACTGGAAAACTTTCAGTCTTGGGGTTCATCTTTCCATGTTAGGGTCCATGTCTTCAACTATTTTAATTGGTATGCTGAGGTCTACATAAGCTTTTGCTAAAACCTTCAGAGTGAACTTTCTTTTTTCTTTTCTTCAGTTTTCTTTTTCTCTTGATTCTTCTTCAGCTATGCATTCTTGTTCCAGTTCCAAGAACTCCTCAATAGTCAATATCTCAAGAACTGCCTCTGGAGCTCCTCAATGTCATCCTCATTCACACTGAGGAAAAATTTTCTTGCCATTTTCAACTACAGCTTTGCTGATTTTTGCAACCTCCTTATGCTTGGCAAATCCTTTGATGTCATAGATGAACCTCTTAAATATGTCTTCCAGATGCTATTCATACACTTCTTGGTTGACAACACCCTAATCCCAAGCAAGATCCTTGATGCAGTTATAAATGGTGTTATCCTTCCAGAATTGCATCAGTGTTTTCTCAGGGTCTTCCTCAGTTGCAGCAATAGCCTGGGCAAAAGTCTACTTTATATGATATTCTTTAAAAACTGCTATAACTCCTTGATTTTTTGGTTGAATCAAAAAGAGGTGGCATATAGAGGGTGAAATGCAACTTTGATATTGGTATGAGGATCATCAATAAAAAGAGGATGTTCAGGAGCATTATCACAGTAAGCAAAATCTCTAAAGGTTTGTTAATTTTCAAACAGCACTCCTCCATTTTGTTGGCATAGCAATTCAAGAGGGTGTCTTGGAAGAGGAGTTGGGCCATTTATGACTCTTTATTGTCCCTGTGATAACTGGCAGTGTTTACTTGCTAATCTGCTTGAAGGCCCTTGGGTTCTCACTATACAAGATCACAAAGGGTTTTCATTTGTAGCCAGCAGGATGGCCCTAAACAAGACTGTTATCCTGTCTTAAAAAGTCTTGCAATTTGGCATTGACTTGGCCTCCTTATAGATAAAAGTCCTTTCAGTCATCTTTCCAGAATAAGGATGTTTCATTCATATTGTATATTTTACTCCACAGTTAGCTTATTTGAAGTTTCCAAAAAATTCTATAGCTTTCTTTACATCAGTATTTATAGATACACTACTCAATTTCACATTGTATAATAAATGATGATTCTTGAATTATTTATACCACCCATACTTAGCAGTAAATTTAACATCATAATTGGGTTCAGCCTTTTCTTTCAATATTGCAAACAAATTCACTTTAGCCATGATCATCATGATGCTCAAAGATATATGCATTTGTGTCTTTCTTCAATCCCAGTCATTAGAAGTTTCTTCATGTCTGATATAGGTCTTTACTGAGTTCCTGACAGTCTTGTTGCTTTTAATGAACCAGATCATTTAATAGTTTTCATCACATTGCTTTTGTTGTTCAATATTGTAGCAATAGTAGAATGGGACATGCCTGACTAGAGAGCAATAACTGTTGCTGATTTTCTACTTTTGTAGTGCTTAATCAATTTAATTTTATTTATAGGTCAATCACTTGACTTGGCCTCTTCCTGACAATATTAGCAGTGAATTTTGTGTGATTAGGGATAATGATAAACAAAACAACATGAGATTATGTCAAACACTAAGAAAAATGATGCAATTAATAAACAAAAGATGTACAAAGATGTTGCCAATGTAAGACAGTATACTTCTTTACAGACACACTTTTCTAATAAGTAGATGTACACTCTAAAATAACAATAAGATGTATAATACAGTAAATATACACACCAGGAACATATTTATTATCAGTATCAAATATTATGTACTGTACATAGTTGCATGTGCTCTTTTATAAGACTGGCAGTGAGGTAGGTTTGTTTACACCAGCATCACCACCAACCCAAGAGTAATGCATTGAGCTATGACATTAAGATGTCTGTGACATCGATAAGAGATAGGAATTCTTCAGCTTCATTATAATCTCATAGGACTACCATCATATACTATATATATGTAGTCAGTTTTTGACTGAAATGTAATTATGCGGTGTATGACTGCATTTTATTGGTAATACAAGGTGGTTGTGATGCAGTCATAGAGCAGTTGGCTAAAACCTTCAGTTTTCTTCCTGACATTTTCTTTCAAAAATTTTTTTTTCATTTATTGATTTTTAGAGAAAGAGAAGGAAAGAGAGAGAAAGGGGGGATGGAGAGAGAGAGAGAGAGAGAGAGAGAGAGAGAGAGAGATTAATTTGTTGTTCCACATATTTATGCATTCATTGATTAATTTGTATATGTACCCTGACTGGGGATTGAACCTGCAACCTTGGTGTGCCAGGATGATGCTCTAACCAACTGAGCTATGTGTCCAGGGCCTGACATTATTTTCACTAAACTTATTTTGATTTAAATAACTAAATATTCCAGTTTTTGTTAGTTATCCAATGCTGCACAACAAATTACCCCAAGATAGTATTTTATTATATCTAGCCATGGCTAAGCTCGGTAATTTGATTCAGGTTTCTTACAAAACTGTAATCAACATGTCAGCTAGGACTATGGTCTTATTTGAACGGTCAAGTGGGGACAATCCACTTCCAAACTTACTCACATATAGATGTTCTGTATCTTCTAGGTTATACTCTATGGTTGGTTCTATGGTTTGCAATATATTCATGTAAATATCCAGTTTTAGAACAGGCACTAAACTTGGAGTCAGTTATATGAATTCCATCCCCAGTTTTATAACCAACTAGTTGAAGATGAGCATGTAGACTTACATATTCTCTCTACGCTTAATTTCTTATGTTTGTTAAAAATGGGAAGCAAACACAAAACATGGGAACAGTCAGTCCTAAAAGTTCACTGTTAAAATTCTTAATTGTTAATAAAATTCTTGCACTCAAATTCAGATATACTATGCTAGCAGAGAGTAACAATTCATTATTTGCTTCTGACTTAGTGAGGAACTGTTGAATGGATGCCTTAACAGTGAGTAAATATTGAAAAGACAGTTAAGACAGGTGATATGCAAAACATTATGTCCAATATGCCTTTAAATTTAATACTTTATTAATTTATTATTAGAAAATGTTTCTAATAAAATCATACAACAGTTACTACTTTTGATATTGATATGTATGCTCACCAGAGAAAGTGTTCAAATGGTTAAAGCACTTGAAATTGCTTTCAAAAATTATAAAATCACAAAAATGTATAAAAGTTATACTTTATATTGTCTTTACTTGTAATATGGAGTATATTTGTTTCTGAGAGTAAATGTGTCAATAGACTGAAATAGCCACATTTAATTTGGCTGCTTTACCCAATGTATAGTCTCTCTCTCTCTCTCTCTCTCTCTCTCTCTCTCTCTCTCTTTCTCTCTCTCTACCTATCTACCTATATCTATCATCTATCTATCATCTCTATCTCTATTTCTAGCATATCTCTATTTATCTCTAACCCTATCAACTATCTCTATCTTTATCTGTATTTGTATCCACCTCTGTATTTATCAGTCTATATAACTATCATCTATCATCTATTCATTTACCTTCTTAAAACCTTTCCACTTTGAAACATATGGAAAACAAAATCTTAATTGTTCTTATGATAAGAAGCCTTCTAAAATAATCCAGATGATCCACATTTCTGTGCAATTTCCTCCCTGTGTCAGTGAGATGGACCCCAGTGATTTGCTTCTAATAAATAAAATGTAAAAGTGATTGTCACTTTCAAACTTAGTCGCCATCTCTTGTCTTCTTATACTCTATACCTCTCTCTCTCATCATTTTCCTTGCTTCCTCTAATGAAGCACAGTGCCATGTTTTGAACAACTCAATGCAGAGACCTGTGTGATAAGAAACTGAGGCCAGTCTCTAAAAGTTATTAATTAAAGTCTTTGTCTCATAGCCCATGAGAAATAAAAACAGGACAACACCAGGTGCATAAGTGAAGCTTTCCTTAATCTAGCCTTCAGAGAGTGCAGCCCCGATTCACTTGTGAGAGAATTCAGCCTTGTGAGACACCATGAGCCAGACAATTCAGATAAGCAGAGTCTTAACCCACAAAGACAGTGAGATAATAAATGTTTTGGGCAGCTATGTTTTGTCAAAATTTGCTATAAAACAGTAGATTACTAATACATTCCTCCTGCTATATTGACCTCTGGTGAATAAAACTATGTTATTGTTTTGTTTGTTATACTATGTCTTTTCTCACCATAACATTCTGAAAATTAGACTGGTGCATGTTGGCAACAGAGAATAAGTAGGCTGAAGACACACACACACACACACACAGAGTAGTCACTACACACAAATTCTGAAACATTAATGGATTGAAATTGAAATCTGAATTTTCAGTTTGAAGACATAAATATCTATGAAATGTTTCTTATGTTAAAGATGCAACAAAGCAACTTGTGATTCTGAGTTCTGAGAATAACAGAAAAACCTATTAGATTAGCATTTGCATTTATCTCATTCAAATTCTTTTGTCAAATAATAAGAAACATTTTTACTTTTTGCTTTAGTCTTTTTACAGTCCTCCCTCAGTTCTTTATAGTTTATTTTTATTTCATGATTTTGCAATTATTTGTTTTTATTGTCTTTAGAACTTTCAGGTTTCTGAAGGTCTAATAATTGAATAATTCATTAAGATGTGCTTGAAATAATTACCACTGGTTAAAAACAAAGGCTGATAAAATTTTGCTGCTTAAAATCAAATAATAAATTTTAATATGATCCAGGGATCATAATAAGTGGAAGTGGTTGCATTATGTATCTTAATAATGGTAAATGTAGGTTATTTAAAGATGCTAAATAGGAAGTTCTTCAGAAGGAAGGGTACTTTTCCAAATAGCTCCCTCTGAAAAGGTCAACGTTGGAACTTAGAATTAGCATCTTTGTCTTTGGACCTGAGGGACAGCCAAATGTCACAATTAAATTGTGGCCTTAGCTAATGCTGTAAACAGACAATTGCCCCAGGATGGTAATTTGATATGTGCAATTGCATTCTATCAGCAGCTGGATAACACTTCATGTAAAGTATTCAGAATTCTGCAAGGAATGGAGACAAAGAGAGAAACAAACTTGAAACTCAGGACCTGAACCTCCACCATGAGGGAGTGGTAGTGTTAACCCAGGTTTGGGGCGTCTCCTCAATAAATAAGGGACCTACCTCTTATTACATATATTTAAAAAAGACAACTAATATTAAAAAAACTGACTTGTTTAAAAGAAGATTCGAAATATCCAACTATCAATATGGTTAATTAAAAAGCAGCCAAATCTCTCAAGTTTAAAGTTGAATCATGAACATGAAGTTCATTATGTCATTATTTCAAAGTGACAGCATCAAAACATTAAGAAAAAAGGAATAAAATTGTCTAATTTATATTCAGAATGCCATTAGAAATCTTTAAAAATATATTTCTTTGGGAAATCTTAATATATATTATAGTAAGTTTCAGTCTATGAAAAATTGATAAATATGTATTATTATTTGACCCTGATAATAAACATTGCAAGTAAAGTAAGGAAGGGCTTTTGCATTTTATTGTCATTTAAAAATAAAAGAAAAAATTCAGAGAAGTTAAAAGATTTATTAAAGAGTATTGCTAGTGGGAGATCCAAGAGGGCGGAGGATTAAGTGGAAGCTACACTAACCTCCTCCTAGGACCGATCTGGACTTACAACTTTCACAAGAAATTTGACAACCTAGATGAAATGGACAAATTTCTGGAAACATATAATCTTCTAAAACCAAATAAAGAAGAAGCAGAAAGCCTTAACAGACCAATAAAAACTAGTGAAATTGAAGCAGTAATCAAAAAACTCCCAGCACACAAAAGCCCTGGACCAGATGGCTTCACAGGTGAATTTTACAAAACATTTAGGAAAGAACTAACTCCTATGCTCCTCAGACTGTTCCAAAGAATCCAAGAAGAGGGAAGACTCCCAAACTATTTTTATGAAGCCATTATTACTCTAATTCCAAAGCCAGGTCAAGACACAACACAGAAATAATACTACAGGCCAATATCGTGGATGAACATAGATGTGAAAATCCTCAACAAAATATTGGCAAACACGACCCAGCTACACATTAGGAAAATTAAACACCATGATCCAGGATCCAGCTACACATTAGGAAGATCACACACCACTATCAAGTGGGATTTATCCCAGGGACGCAAGGTTGGTTTAATATATATTCACAAATCAATAAACGTAATACACCACATAAACAAAATGAAAGACAAAAACCACATGATCACATCAATAGATGCAGAAAAAGCATTTGACAAAGTACAACACCTATTTATGATGAAAACACTCAGCAAAATTGGAATAGAGAGAGCATATCTCAACATAATAAAGGCCATATATGAGAAACCTGAAGCCAACATCATACTCAATGGGCAAAAACTGAGAGCATTCCGCCTGAGGTCAGGAACAAGACAAAGACAAGGATGTCCTCTCTCTCCACTCCTATTCAACATAGTCTTGGAAGTTCTAGCCACAGCAATCAGACATGAAAGAGAAATAAAAGGCACCCAAATTGGAAAAGAGGAAGTAAAAGTGTCATTATATGCAGATGACATGATAGTGTACATAGAAAATCCTATAGACTCCACTAAAAAACTACTCGACCTAATAAGTGAATCTGGCAAAATAGCAGGGTACAAAGTCAATATTCAGAAATTGAAGGTATTTCTGTACACCAACAATAAAATATCAGAGGTAGAAACTAGAAAAAAATCCCATTTACTGTAGCAACAAGAAAATTAAAGTATCTAGGAATAATCCTAACAAGGAGGTAACAGACCTGTACCAGAAAACTATATAATACTGAAGAAAGAAATTAAGGATGATACAAATAGCACTGGTGATCTTCATAAGAACTTTGCTTTGGTCTTTGAGGTTGCCAAAGTGGCTATAAAAATCAAATAAACAGGGAGATTAACTACCAAACAGAAGAATATATTTCTCCTTCCTTTGCTCAATAGAGGGTAATATCAATTGGTATAGTTATTTGGATCATGCTTGTCAGAAGGTTAGAAGAAGTGCAATAATTTCTAGATGGGATTTGAGAAACACAAAAACCTTTGTCTAACAATTGACCAAGACCTAATGCTGGTTCTGAATTTTTACTGTAATTATTATTTTAGTATAAAAATTGAATGATTAAACGTTGTCTTTTAAAGATATAAATATGTGTATAGAAGTAACATGTTAATCAATTGCAACTTATTAATCTGTTAACATTTTTGAGTTAATTATATTTGTTAATTTAGATACTAAAGATGTACAAGAAAAGTTAAGAGAATAGGCATTAGACAGCTAAGATCTCATTTCAGTAGTTGGTGGAAATTATCAGAAAATGTTCAGAATACCAGAGTGTAAGAAACACTTCAAAACAAGAAGAACATAGCAAATAAAAGGCTAATCTTGATTTATATAACAACTTTTCTAATCTTTCAGTCATTTTTATCTGCATTAAAAACCCTTATTTTGAATTCTTTAGAAGATGGGACAGATAATAAAACTCTTAATTACATGATTTTAGATTTACCATTAAAAAATGGTGAAAGAGAGATTAGGGTGTTTGTTATTTATTGTGTTGGCCAAAATGTCCACTTAGATTTTTCTGTAAAATAAAAGCACATTTTTCATTTTCACCAATAACTTTATTGATTTGGGTATTTTGAGTATGTCAGCTATCTCCTGCATGGTATTATGTTAATTGTTCTCAATTAATGTCCCAATTTGATTGCTATAAACTTCAACTGGTATACCTGACCATGAAACATCATCCAGCAAGAAATCTCCATCATGAAACATTGCAAACCATTTTTGAAATGTTTGATCATTCAGAACACTTTCCCCATAGTCTGCACAAATCTTCTTTTTGTGTGTGTTTCAGTGTCATTTTAACCTTTCTTGAAATAATAAAACATTATATACCAAAAATGTTGTGTATTTTCTTCTGTCTTCAATATTAAAATGGCTATACAAAAATTCACCAATTCTGATATTGTTGTCATTTTTTAATGCATGCTGATATAACAGCTGTCACAATACAATCTAACAAAGTTGTTTTGAATAAAGTTCAAGACAACTAAGTGCTAACAGAGTCACCCTACAGAAAAAACAAATGAATATATAGCCAACTCAATATATATTTGTTTCTAGAGGGTTCTGTATCATATAATTATAATTAAAAATGGAGGACCATGCTAAAACAGTGTTAAGACATCTTGTGAGTATATCTTTTCTCTAATTAAACATCTGAAAAAATTAGGATACTCTTTAATGGTCTAGTTATTTGAAAATTTTGACTATTAGAAATTTACTTGTTATAACAAAATTTACTTTATATTTAATTTATTAGTCCAAAAACTCTGGCACTATATAAATGAAAGACATGTAATCTTTCTTCCAAATATTAAAACTTAGATAAAATGAAAATACATTTCCCAATGAATCTTTCTTTATTACTGAAAATTTTTTTCACATATATAGTATTGATTTCATTTAAACTCTGGTTACTTTCACTGGATACATTCCAACTTGTTAATGTAGCTGTTTAAAAATGTGATTCCAGAACTAAACTAAATAGTAAGAGATATAGAATAATATGAACACAGTTTTGTATATTTATTCTCTCTCCACTAGAGTACACTACCTTTCAGTAACCTAATTACATAAGAGTTCAGAATTGTAACATCATATTATTTATTTAAATAGTCAGACATCTACAACATGATATATTTTTGTATATTATTCAACTTAGTAAAATCATTATATTTTTTAATTTAATTAATATAGGACTCACTATTTTTCTTACTAAATTTCTACTTTGATGATTCAGTACATTAGTCTAATCTGCTCAGCTTCTTCAGTATTCTACTTACAATCAAAGTTATTAACAGACTGTCTCATCTTTTTCTTATCCAAAGATTCAGCAAACTCAAAGAGCAGATTGATGATTTGGACTTAGACAAAATAAAATTAAATTAAATCTTCATCTCTTATTATGTGACCTGAACCTTTGAGAGTCAATTTCTTTATAGGTAAATTGGGGAGTCACTACAGTCATAGAACTTTTATAAAGATTAACATTAATTAAACATGTAAATTATTCAGAACAATATACCTGTATAACTTGATGAGAGAAAAATCGCTATTATGACCATTATTGATTCCATCCAAGCTACTAGTAAAATTAAACATAAATTCAAATTATATTATAGTCACTTAATCGATTTATACAAGGACCAAGTTGGTTCACCTAATTTCAGTTTGTTAATCACTCATAAATATTAATAACCCCCAGTTACTTAAAATTTAATGCCATTTCATATGAAGGCATGTCAACTAAAGTCAAATTTCTTAGAAATAAATATACCTAGTAATTAAAAAAAATCAAACTATTTAAGTATCTTTAATTTTGTCTATGAATCACATTTTAGACATCACAAAAGGCCATTTATCAATCTCTAAATTTTATAAATGTATTTTACCTTGTCCCAAGTGATGCAAACATGTCATAACACTTCAACTTCATTCTTCCACATCAAAAATTATGTATTAATTTGTGTGTACTTTTTTAAATCTAAACTTTGTAAAATATTATTTTCTTCAGTTAACATTAGCTTAGTGTTTCTTATGTATACTTAACACATTTTGTGTTTTTTCTTGTTTCTTAGTACTTAAATCATCTATTATCACAACATTTGGAATATTCTTAGGAGAGCATATGCAGGTGGCATTCCATGTCCATTTTTTTGCAGAAAATGTCTTTATATCACTTTCATTTTGAAAGATGCCTTCACTGGTTATAATGATCCTGGTTGACAGTTGTTCCTCTCTCAGCACACTGACATTGTCATATTTCTGTTTTCTGATATCCATTGTGACAGTAGAGAAGCATTCTCTCAAACTGTTACCCCCTTTAGGGTAAAATGTTAGTCTTGCAGTTTATAAAATCTATGTCACTTCTTTGGCACTTTTTATCATCACCATGTTGTAAATTTCATTTTATTTATCCTGCTTGAAATTCTTGTGAGTCTATGGGTTTCTTAACCTTTCATAATTTATTTCATTGGTCACTCATCAGTTTTACAAAATCTGGAAATTTTACCTTTGAATATTTTCTTTAGTACACTTTTCTATTCTTTTTTGAAACTTCAGTCAGTAAAAAGAATTGATCAAGGTATGTAGCCCAAAATAATAGTGGAAATACAAGTCAGCATTCTTCATCACGTTCTATGTAATGCTATTGTTATTTGCATTTTAAGGAAACCTATTAAGATCTAAGTAGCGTGAAAAGATGGACCACTTATTATTTACCACTAAAAAAGGTATTCAGTAATTATTTTTAAAAATTAATTAATGGGAAACAGTACCAAAACAACCATTAGCTAAGTCAGTGAATAATATGATGTTGAAAGAGGGATTTGAAACAAAATGGAGCATTGATGGCCAAATTGAAACTACCATTTGAGCTGAAGATCTCTCTTTCTAATCTACAGAGTCTTAACTATTGTGGACATTTGCAGTTAATGGAATTATGGAGTCAGGAAAAGGTAAAGTTGGGAAAAATAATTTAACTACAGTGAACATAAAGACTATAGTAAGAATACACACACACACACACACATACACATACTTCCTTTTTTTTAGATCAAAAAATGGTAAAAAACCTAGACTCTGTCAAGAAACTTGATTCTATCTCTGATTCTTTCTTTGATTATTTTATGTTGAGGAGGCTGGTTTTACTCTCCATGGCTAGGCTGACTCATCAAAAAAGTTAGTTGAGTGGAATGATCTTTGTAGCAGACTCCAGAAGGGAATATGTTATTCAACATGACAAGGCCAATAAATCACAGGTATTTACTGAAACATTTACTAAGTTGATTAAAAATGCATTTGTGATAATTTGCATAGTTAGGTTACTATAGGCGATCTCTACATTTTTAGTCAGTTTCTGTATAAATGCACAAGCCACAGTATGTGGTAACAGACAACTCATAAGTAGTTTGTCCATCTTGAGTTAGCCAACACAGACACACAACTTGCTTTTATATTACACTGATCTGCCTAGGATTGTGTGGTAGGTAAATAGCCTGAAGGATTGTTTAACCAGGGCCCAACATTGCAACGGAGGATTCTCACATAATAAAACATGGACTTGTTTCTCTTTCTTCAATGAACACCAATACACACACATATGCATTCACAAACACAGACAAGATATATGAAAATCATATTTATTTCAATTAGATAGTTAATTTGCTGTGGAAATTCTACATTGTAGATACCACTGTAATGTGAGTCTTTAATTGTATGGTAATCCAGGCATCTCCACTGAATAAACACACCATCTTCTTCCAACTGTTCAATATTAAGATACTAGTAGCTGTGCAAACTTTCTAATGTCATGGGTTCCTTACTTGTAAATCAGGAATATGATTCTTTTTCCTCAATTAAAAGTTGGTGGGTACATGGAAGTGACTGGTGTTCATGATTAACTCAGAGCTTCATGTTTATTTATTTGTTTTATTTGTTTCACTTTCTTTCTAATTTAATTGATTTGGTAAAGTAAAAATGACTTACATTTTATTCTCTGATCTTTATGATTATTAAGTATTTGGCTTAAGGGAATTTTTTTCAATAGTTTTACAGGTAAATTGTAAGAGAAACAACTGAAAGAACAACAAAAATTTCTACACATGGGATCCACAATTAAGAATTGTGATTCAGACTAACTTCTACCTGCTTATATTTCCCAGTGCTATTTATTTTGGCTTTTTATTTTTCCTCTTCTCCACCTCATCTCCTCCTACTTCTACTCTCCTCTCCCTTTCTTTTCCCCATCTCCTAGTTCTTCTTTTTTCTGTCTCTTCTCTCTCTCTCTGTCTCTCTCTCTCTCTCTCTGTCTCTCTCATTGTAATTAGATAAAATATGGAGAAAATCTAAGTGAAGCAAAATCCATTGATGATGCAAACTTCCACTTGACTACAAGGTTAACTGGGAATAGTGTCCAAGTATAGTCAATGGCTTATGAATGTGCTTGGTTAAAAGATACTGTAAGATATACATTGTACATCACAACCTAGAATACACATAAAATTTTGAAAATAAAATTCTCTGAAGTCTCCTTACCAATGGAATATGCAGTATACACATTTTCTGCTTGACTTTAATCTAGTTCATTTTAAAGTATAATGTTTGTGTCTACAAAGTTGTTTTTATTTATTTTTGACAATCTACGAATGTAACCTAGTTTTAAAAATCTCTTATTAAATGATATTCATTGTCATAACTTTATTTTTTACTTAAAAATATTTGCTTTAATCTTTATTCTATTTTTTCTATTACAATTTAGTCCCCTTATGCTCCTCTCCCTCCCAGGAATCACCACACTGTTGTCCATGTCCATGAGTCTTTTTTTCTTTTTGCTCAATCTCTCCACCTCCTAAACTCCCCTCCCCACTAGCTGTTGTCTGCTCTCTGTCATGAGTCTATCCCCATTTTATCTGTTAGTTCACAAAAATCCTAGAAGAAAACATAGATAGCAAAATCTTGGACATTGCTCATAGCAAGTTTTTATTGAATGTATCTCCCCAGGTAAAGGAAACAAAAGATAAAAATAAATAAATGGGACTATATCAAACTAAATTTTTTTTGCACAGCAAAGGAAATCATCAACAAAATGAAAATACAACCCACAGAATGGGGGAAATATTCACAATACATCTGATAAAGGGTTAATATTCAAACTTTATAAAATACTTATAAAACTCAACACCAAAAAAAACAAAAAGCAACCAAACAATCCAATTAAAAATGGGCAAAGGACCTGAACAGACACTTCTCCAAAGAGGACATATAGACATATGAAAAGATGCTCAACATCACTATACATGAGACAAAGGCAAATTAAAACCACAATGAGATACCATCTCACACCTGTCAGTATGGTTATTGTTAATAAATCAACAAACAACAAATGTTGACAAGGATGTGGAGAAAGAAGACCTTTTTTGCACTGTGGGTAGTAATGCAGACTGATGCAGCCACTGAAAAGCACTATGGAGATTCTTCAAAAAATTAAAAATGGGTGATCTGCCTTTGATCCACTTCTGGGAACATGTCCAAAGGAACCCAAAACACTAACTCAAAAAACTGTTAGCGCCCCTATGTTCATTGCAATGTTATTTACAGTCACCAAGATATGGAAGCTGCCCAAGTGTCCATTAGTAGGTGAGTGGATAAAACAATTATGGGACATTCACACAATGGGATACTACTTAGCCATAAAAAAAAAAAAATTATCTTTGCAACAGTATGGATGGGCCTGGAGAACATTATGCTAAGTGAATTAAACCAGTCAGAGAGAGACAAATACCATGTGATTTCTCTCATATATATCTAATGGATAAACTGAACTAACAAGGAAAATGGAGATAGACTTATAGATGGAGGGCAGGATGACAGATATTGGGAGGGGAGGTTAGGGGAGTCAGATTGAGCAAAAAGGAAAAAGGACTCATTAACATGGACAACAGTGTGGCGATTGCTGGGGTAGCAGGGTATAAAGGGACTAAATGATAATGAAAAAATACAATAAAGGTTTAAAAAGTAAACATAATAAAATAAAATTGATAACATCCTATAATTAACTTGATAACAAACTTTGGCCAAGTAATTGACTTAAATTAACCAATCTGGACATTAGAACATATATATATATATGCCAAATTTGTAAGGACTATGTTTTAAACAGTAAGACTTTAAAAACATTGAGAACTTCAAATAAGTTATAAAGTTTTCCAAAATTCTAACTCTTTAATAATTCTGCATTATCTCTTAGCAATAACATAGACTTTCATAGAAATTTATATGTGCCAGGACTCAAATAGATTTTTTGCCTTTTAAGGTAATTTTTAATGCTTATGAAAGTCCTAAATTGGTTGTACTACCTAAATCCCAAAAATTTATAGAGAAGAAATGCAGGAGCAGACTTGTTAAGTAACTTTTCCAAGGTCATTAGTTTATTAAATAACAAAGCAAGGATTGAAACTTAGTCAATCTGTACCCACAGTTCATTCTCAAAAAATGCGGGTGGAGATAACTTTGTCCAGTTTAAATAAGAAGCAGTGTTGAGCAGAACAAATTAAGCAGTTACTAATGGCAGGGTTGAACTCCAAGTTCATAGTAGAAAGTGAAAATTATTACAATCCCAGACTTCAGGAATAGAAGACAGAACACTTTTCCCACTGTATCTTGTTATGGGGGTCACCAAGGAAAACACAATACAGTCAAGCACTGGTGGAGCAATCCTTTTTCTCACAAAGAGAGATGAAATAGAGTAAGATAAGCTCTAATAATTTGCATCGTTCATTTATGTCTAGCTAGCAGGTCGCCCCCCCCAGCCAAAGCAGATGTAGGCAATTGGCCCATTCTTACCCCTCTTGTAGAAGGACCCCACTCCTTCCCCTCAGGCATCTAAAATACTTAAAGCTGGGGTGAACTTGATGGCCACTGATGCACAAGTTTAAGCAGAACAAAGAAATGCACCTTGAATCTGAAACAATAAAAGATATTCCTACAGAAAACCATAAGCCAGTCATGATAGTCTGTCTCAGGCTGAGTGGACTCTTCATCTCTTGCTCACTGTCCAAAGTCCATCTTTATTTGGCTGAGTAGTGTTCAAAATATTGTGCACATAAAACTTTTTCTCAGCATACAACCATATCTATTCATTTACATACTTCCTTTGGTTCCTTTCCTCACAATAATGTAGCCCATTTCTCCTATTTACTATCTGTCCCTTAAAAAAACATTGTGGATGCCCGATATAAGCTATTGTTCTGTACTTATTTCCCAATCTGTAAAGCTAAACATATGAATCATGTATTAATATATCAGCCTGTTCCATCCATGTAGTAGTTATCTATTTTTTCAACTATTATGTTGAGAAATATAATTGTGTACAGTACTTTTATTTCTTATTTAATTTAATGCACTTACAACCATTATCTCATTTAAGTTTCATAATTATTGCACAGAATAGGACAATCAATTAAAATTCTTTCCAATACACAGATTTTAAAAAGCCAAGCTGAAGACATGCTAATAAATCTCACAAGTATCACCAAGCAGACTTACAAATTCTGGACAGATACTACCAAGACATCATGAGAATAACTCTATTCCAGTGTATTATTAAATTCATAATGGCTTTAGAAGACTTAGTTTTTTTCAGCAAATACTTATATAGAGCTTGCATGTGGCAGACATACTTCTAAGCCTTTTATAAATGTTAATTTACTTTGTACTAATTACAAAACTACGAGGCAAGTGTAATAATTAATGTCACTTAACATAAATGATAAATGACAAAATGGAGGTAAAGATAGTTGTGGTAACTGACCAAAGGTCCCACAGTTACTGAATGATGGAGCTTAGATTTGAAATCAGGACTTTAAAGTCAATGCTTTGAAGGGCTAAGTCCTATGGAACTCATATATTGGTGTTTGTGTTTTAAAATAAAGATCCAGTTGAGATTAGA
Organism: Furipterus horrens; assembly: GCF_987537825.1. Taxonomy (NCBI): domain Eukaryota; kingdom Metazoa; phylum Chordata; class Mammalia; order Chiroptera; family Furipteridae; genus Furipterus; species Furipterus horrens. The sequence goes on along the minus strand of NW_028327176.1, from coordinate 63,617,568 downwards.
AAATTCACCATACATGCCTTTAGAAAGCCTATATGTTGACTATTTTCAATCTGATGACTTACGAATAAAAATGGAAATAGAGAATAATAAATCTTAAGTAATGCATATTGAAAACATATTTAATGTAAATACTCAATTGGCTAAAAGAAACCCTGATACAGAATTTCTTTCACTTGACTTTCTCAGACACTTAACATTGTTATTTTTTACTATTATATAAATAAACTTAGGCTTAACATATGCGGTAATTCTTTCTAACCATTTTTTATTTCTAGGCTTAAAACATTAACCACATTTTTAAAGCATTGGATAGAAAAATAAAAATCCTTTAAAAAGATACACATGGTAGAATAATAACTCCCTGCCAACTTTCACCATTAAATTGTGAACATATGTCTTTTCCAGGTGGAAACTTCAAGATTGAGTATATCTTTATTCCAATCCTTCTGACATGCTGACTTTAAGATATTTGGAAACCTACATCTGAGTGAGAAGAGTAATGACATAGAACAGACTCTCTAACTAATCTACAATGAGTTTGTTAAAATCACAGCCATATTCTCTCCCTCTCACACCAAAACTTCTCAGCTGTCCCTCAGGACCTCAGCAGAGAGGCCAGCCAATACTGCTTTCCTCATTCTTCCAGGCCCCAAACCCATCCCTGCCTGGACACCACTCAGATTGTTGCAGAGCCAGCTCCACTGTTTTCTCGGCTACTTACTACTGAGGAGAGCCCTGGAAATACAGTCCAATGAATCTTATAGGACTGCCCGTAATTATGATAGGGGGAAAAAATAGTTTCCCTCCCCCAAATGTCCACATCTTAATTCTGAAACCTATAAATATCTTACCTTATATGGCAAAGAGAAATTGGTTGCAGATAGAATTAAGATTGCTAATCAACTGACTTTAATAGGGAGATCATCCTGGAGGACCTGCTGGGTTAATGTAATCGCAGGGGCCCGTAAAAGTGGCAAAAAAGTGGCAAAAGAGGTCAAAGTGATATAATGTGAGAAGGATGACCTGACTATGTACGCTTTGAAGATGAAGTAAAACAGAAGACAAGGAATGTGGGCAGCCTTTAGACACTGCCCTCTTCTTTTAGTAAAGAGAGGAAATCAAATTATTTTCTAGAACCTCCGGAAAGGAACACAGTCCTACTAACACTGATTTTAGCCACTGAGACCTGTGATGAACTTCTAATATACAGAACTGTAATGTAATACATTTGTGGTTTTGTTGACACAAAGCTTATGATAATCTGTCAGATCACCAGTAAAAAAAAAACACTAATTTAACTATAAGTGACACTTTTCTTGGAGAGGAAGGAATATGTGGGAGGGCTACTGGTAAATACAGTGGGCAGAGGAACAAAAGGCTCTCCTCCATATCTGCTCCAGTCTAAATTAGGCACACCCCTTTTACTTACATACTTTACACATACCTCTGTTACTCCACTTATCACATTGTATATAAATTGAGATATGTCTGGTTATCAATGAAACAGAGTAACTTAAGGACCACAGTATCTTTGCATTTTTAAAGTTATTCAACATTAAATGAGTACTACCTATGACCTACTACTTAAAAAAGAGATTGGAAAGCAGTTAATAGCCCTCAAGATGTTTACTTGCTGGTATCACTCTGAAGAAGCTACCAGCCTCTCTCAGTGACTTACAATGGCAAATGTTTATTTCTTGCCTATATTTTATGAGCAACATGGGTCAGCTCTGGCTCTACTCCACACATTCTCTGATCCAAAATCCAGACTCATGAAGTAGCCTTCTTCTACTGCCTTGCCTCTCTAAAGACTAAAAGAATAGAAATTTTATTATTACTCATGCATTACCTCTAAAAGCTTTTCCCTGCAGGAAACACACTTTCTTTTGCTCTAATTCTATTATTCAGAGCAAATCTAAAGGCCACACCTTGAGCCAGTGTAGCAAGGTATTATACTCGTCGCCTAAGAAGATGAAGCTAATATGCAGAAGAAAGAAAAAAGAAAAATAAACACCACACATATAATACATCACACGACTTACCCCTACCTTAACTGTCTATAAGGAACAATTTAGTTCCAGCCTTCCATGAACAATGGAAGGAATTCACATTGATCACCACATCAACACTTGACAGTCTACAGTCTACCCTAAATGTGATTTTGTCATTTTAAATTAATAAAACTAGATGAACTTTATTTCAACAACACTTAAATAATTCTAGATATAAGATTAGTGCTCAATAAATGTTCATACAGTGCTAATGAAATATTTTATATTTTTCTTAAAAAAGACATGTTATAATACAAATCTATTAAACTTTTGTATGTACTTGACCTGGATATAAGGCCACTATGTCTTCATATTAGGGCAAACATTTTGAATTAGAAGCTGTCTACAATATGATATAATAATAATAGCTTCATAAAAACTTACATATATTTAGAGACCGAAACAAGCTTTTAAATATGTTTTGTTAACTGAAAATGCCCTCTCTCAAAGTACACACACATGCACACAAACATATGATATAAAAAATAATAATGTATTTTTAAATTTTATATGTATGTGGGATGGAACAGGATCTGATATTTTGAAAAACTAGATAATATATATATATTTTTTAATTATAAGCAATTTTCAAAAAATATAATTCAATAAATTTCCCTGGATACTAACACTCTGCGGAAGATAATTTTATCTTCTCTATTTTAAAAAGCAATTTAAAATCTTGCAGGACATTAGAGACATTACTTATATTTGTAGCCCATTACAATTTATAAGGTACTTTCATATATTATTTGGTTCTCACAAAAACCCCATGAAGGCAAAGTATTCTCTCTCGGCAGCCGTCCGTCTCGAGAGACGATGGTGTAGCTTCTCAAGAGTCTATCTGCACTGCCAAGAATGGCTGTGCAGTCCGACTCGGGAGTGACACGGTATCTGTTTCCTCCCGTGTTGAATCGACATCTTGCGATGACGCTGGAGTGTCCTCTCCAGTGGAGCTGAAGCTACAGAGCCTGGGCAGGGTGATATGGAGGGTCTGCTGTTGTCCATGCAGCAGACCCCCCCTCTCTTCGCAGCTGAAGGGTCCAAGGGAAAGACAGAGTCAATACAGCTTGGCTTCAGGTGCGCCGCAGGAGTTGCCGGTGTTGACTACAACATCAAACCGCCTTAGGGACTCCGGCTCCGGATTTTCTGTCGGGGTTTACTCCCTTAGCCTTTCCCCTGAAGAGGTATGCCGCAAGGCAGCGGAGGTTTTTTGGAATCAGAGTTTTCCTTCTCTGATGTGCCCTGACTGGAAGATCGAACCAGCGACACTTAGCTCGCAGGCCGACGCTCAATCCACTGAGCCAAACCAGCCAGGACAAATCTTTAAAACACAGTGAGGAAAAAGACCTGGCTGAGGGCCTCTGCCTAAAGTCAGACACTGGTCTGGCACTGGGGCAGCTGTGGTGAATGAGATGATGTCCCTGGATCCAGGAAGCTGGCACCTGGAAGGAGAGACAGACACGGATGAACAGCACTTTCAAATTATAACAAGGGCAGTGGTCTTTCAGGGGAGGCAACATTGATATTAGGGAGACCTGACAATGCTAGCCAGGAGAAAAGTATTCCAGACGGAGGGAACAGAATAGTCAAATAGCCTAGCTCATAGCATATAATAGGTCGTTATTAAAAAATATTTATTGTTGGAATGAATTAATAGATCCCTATGCTAGTTATAATTAAGATGAACTTTTAAAAAAGTAACTATTTTGCTCAAGGAAGCAGACTGTGAAGACAGGACTCATTTTTCTGAGCAAATCTCTTTTCTCTTCACTATAAACATGACTTTTCTGTGAATGTGAGCTCATTTGTTCAGATGGTACTTAAAAATAGAAAAGAGAGGGAGGTGCGGGAGTAAAGTGGGACAAATATATAGTGATGGAAGATAGTTTTATTTTGGGTGGTGGGCACACAATGCAATACACAGATTATATATCATAGAAATGTACACTTGAAACCTGTATGATTTTATTAACCAATGTCACCCCAATAAATTTAATAAAAATAAATTAAATATAAATTGGTTTTAGATCTAAAAGTTTAGTAAAGTAAGTCATTTACCTTTAAATGTAATATTGATAAATTTATTCATGCATATATATAAAAACATATTTACTTGAAAATTTGAAGAACACTGGGTTCAGTGTAACTAGTGATGCAAAGCAGTAAGAGTGTAGCTTCTGGCTCCTATTTTTTGTCATGAACTGCATAGAAACGTAGTGGAGCCTAAGGACCCATTCTCAGAATACATTTTTTAAATGCATAAAATAAAATATGTAGAAATACAAAGGAAAGCCATTGTATTTAAGAATAGTTCTATTCATGTTTAAAACCACCACATGAGTAGTTAAATCATTATGTTGGTTATTGTAATTATCAATAATTATCTATGAACTTTTAATATTATATGCCCTATTAGGAGGAGAAGGAAGCTGGTGTAATAAACATGTATTTGTTCAAAAAGAAAACAAAGGTGAAAATGTACATTTTACTCCATAAAACATCAACAATAACACACAGCTAAGATTTAACACTACAGTTTTAAAGTTCATGAAAATGAAAGAATTATGAATTTTATTCTACACTCTTCTGGGTGAACCTGAGCTAATCATTTAATATACTTTTTATACCTTCCAAAGGGAGAGGATTTTATATATAGTCAACACTATTTCCTGGATTGTTGTGAAGGTTAAACATACTAATATATGAACAAAAACTTTGAAATTTATATGTCACTTAAACATAGAATGTTACTAAATAATCAATAAAATATGAAATAAAAAATAAGACCATAATACTTGAAGTTATGTAATAGTGTATGAATAGTAGAATGTTTAATAAAGGAGTTGAAGAAAATCACAGAACACCCAGTTTATGTTTAATTTTCAAGTTTATGGTGCAAATAGCTAAGGTAGCTGCAGATATGGTCTGCGATAGTAAGAGAATGTTAACTTAAATAAGACATATTTGAATAAATGAGGGAAGAAAAAAGGAAGGAAAAAATGAAGGTAAGAAGAAAAGAAAGAAGGGAAGAAAGGAAAAACATTTAAAATACCTTAAGAATCCACCACAAATTTATCAAATTAATAAATAAATTTATAAAGTATCAGAATGCAAACTTAATATAAAGAAATCCATAATGTTTCTATATATACTAATAACAAATAATCAGAAAGAAACTGAGAAAGCAATCCCATTTACAACTGTATCAAAATGAATAAAATACCTTTAAATTTAACCAGAGATGAAAGACCTTTACTCTGAAAACTATGACATTGAAAAAGGAAAAAAAAAAGTATACAAATGGAAAGATATGCTACACCCATATATTGAAAAGATTACTATAATTATAATGACTGTACCACCCCTCAAAATCTACAAATTCAATGCAATTTCTATCAAAATGCCAATGGTATTCTTCTCAGAATGGATTCACAAGAGTCAACGAAAAGACAAAGCAGACTTTGGAAAGAACAAAATTGAAGGTATGCTCCCTGATTTCAAGCTATACTGTGATACAAGGCTATAGTGATCAAAAGAGTATGGTACTGGCACAAAAAGAGACACATACAACAATGAAACAGAATAGAGAGCTCAGAAGTATATTCCAACTTATATATTTAATTAATCTTTGACAAAGGAAACAAGAATATACATTTCTCCAACAAGTGATAGTAGTAAAATTGGGAAGAAACATTCAAAACAATAGAACTGGACTACGCTTATACAATATACAAAAGTAAACTCAATATAGATGAGAAAATTAAATGTAAGACCTGAAACAATTAAACCCCTAGAATAAAACAGGTAGCAAATCACTTGGTATCAGTCTTAGTAATAATTTTTGGATATGTCTCCTTGAGAAAGGGAAACAAAAGCAAAAATAAACAATTAGGACTTCACCAGACTAAAAAGCTTCTGCACAGCAAAGGAAACCATCAACAAAAAAATAAGAAAACTTACTGGATAGGAGAGTATTTTCACAAATGATACATTAAATAAAGCATTGATATTCAAAATACATAAGGAATTAATATAGTTCAGTAACCAAAAAACAAATGATCCAATAAAAATGGGCAGAGATCATAAAGAAACATTTTTCTAAAGAACACATGAAAAGATGAATGCTCAACACTACTAATTATCAAGAAAAGCAATCAAATCACAGTGAGGTACCACATTTCCCTAGTCAGAATGGTTGTTATCAAAATGTCAGCATATAAGAAACGTTGTTAAAATTGTGGAGAAAAAGGAAACCCTCATGGACTATTAGTGGGACTGCAAATTGGTCAAGCCGCTATGGAAAATAGTATGAAGATTTCATAAATTACTAAAAGTAGAACTACCATAAGATGCAACAATTCTTCTCAGTACTTATCTGAAACACATACACTCAAATGTAAGAAGATATATGTACCCTTATGTTCATTCCAGCATTATTTACAATAACCAAATTATGGAACCAACCAGAGTGCCTACTGATAGATGAACGAATAAAGATGTTGTGGCATATATATATAATAATTATTATTACTCAACAATAAAAATAATGAAGTCCTGCCATTTGCAACAAGAAGGATGTACCTAGAGGGTATTACGCTAAGGAAAGTAAGACAGAACAACAAATACTATATGCTCTTATTTATATATCAAAATAAAAAATTCAATACAGATGAAAAAATAAAACAGAACAAATGTAAATTCATAGAAACAATGTGGTTATGGTTGCCAGAGGGAAGAGGATAGAGAATGAGTGAAAAAGATGAAGGGGAATATTGTGTGATAACTTTGTAAAATGGTATATAGTTACTAGACTTAGTGTGGTGAGCAACCATAAGGCCTATAAATGTTGACTCTGCAAGAGAGCACCTTTAGGTTGTACCCATAATGAAAAAGATACATCTAGATGTGTTTTACAACATAAGACCTAATAATCGAATACTTAATTAGCAAAAAATTTGGTGAAAATGTATGATTTCTACATCACCTAAAGCTCCAAAGGAAGGGGACCTTATTTGAAATACTTAAAAGGGCAAATGAAATTCAAGCTGGCACAAGGGACTGCAAACATAAGAAAAAAGTCTCTGCAAAATTACCAGGATCCAAGGCTCTTTGATGTGAAGTAGCCACCTCATAACTAGCAAATAATTACAGGTTTGTAAAATATACTAGGTGGCAATCATTGAGAATACCACCTATGTCCCTTATGACACTGTCATGCATTTTTAGTTTCAAAAGCTACTCTCCTTCCTCATTTTGGTCAAAATCTTAGTGCAAATTATACAAATCAGGTAAAATACTGACACAAAATTGGAGGATTATGTATCATAAACACACATATGTATATTTGTGAGTACTTATATATGTACATATAGATTTACTATGTAAAAATTTTGTGATGCCTATGGAAAAAACGATTCTCTCTCACACACACACACTCTACCTGAAGAATCCTATACTAAATCTCATATTTACTGCCACCTATAGATAGTCACTGCTATCCCAGTTGTATGAATGTTTTGGAATATTTTTGTGCCATTTAATATGTATATTGTCCACATTTTTCTAACATAATGAGATGACACACAATGCTTCAAAAATGTTTTTCAAAGTTATTATAACTTGTACATATATTAGGGCCATATAACAAAGTCATTACTTCAAAGTGCCTAATATCACAATATGGCTGCCCTATAAATTATTTAAGCATATACACATATTAATATTTAAATTTTCTTCATTTTTTGCTATTGGATGTTAAGTAAAACTTAACATAAATACAACTATTCATGCACACACAAAAACACATTGCTAATTTACTGAAGAAAAATATCTCATGATTTATTTATTTGTACACTCCAACTATAAAGAATTGTCATAAACATTTTATTCAATATATTATTCATTTCTATTTTTTTCTTAGAATCACCTATTTATGTTCATACATCTCATAGAATCCACAACTGACATTAGAAAAGCTAGCACATAAGAGCAGCTACATCTATCAAAGATGCATTGAAAAAGCAGCTTTGGAAAAGGTTCTCACATGAGTAGATAGACTTATTAACAGCCAGCTAACCCTGCCGCATTTGTCTGTAGAAGAATTTGTAAAAATGGTCAGTCTAATTCAGGTGACTCTCCAACTTATTTCTATTTTCCCTAATCCTCATTAAATTGGTTCGGTTTAAATCCTTGTTTATACTTTATGAAACTAAAAGAAAAAGCAGATTAAGTTAAATGGTCATGTAGTTGGATCAACTGTTTATAATAGAGTGCCTAATCTTCTCCTTTGTTTTGCTTGTGTTTTGTTTTTGTTTTTTTCCTGTAGAAAACCTGAGACTATTTTAGTGTGATATTAAGGAGAGGACACCCCCAAAACTCTGACAATAGGGAACAAAAATAACCAAAGAACAAAGAAACTTGTGAAATATTTTTCCTCTTTTGTTTTCCTAATTTTCTGCTTAAGCTATTACCATGAGGCATAAAAGGTTGCTTCAAAAGTAAAAAGAAAAAATGTATCATGTAATAATGGTGTTTGCTAACATTTTCTTGGTCAACTGAGCAAATGCATTAGTTTTGACTGTCTATGTTTACCCATTTGGAAAGGGAAAGAAAGCAATTTACAGAATAAAAGTATACCCCAATTCACTTTATGAAGGACCCTCTGATGAGTGAGGTATGATAATTGGATAGGAGAGGTGTATTAAATCTAACCAGTCTCCACACACTCTGTGGAAACCCAACCAGAATATCCCGATGGGAAATCCTCCTGATGTTGACAGTCTTATTCTTTTTCATCTGATTCATATTATTTATATACCCTCTTTCTATGGCACAGAATCTGTGTGTATTCTACCCTGTGATTCCTTCCTTATGTCAACAACTTGGTTAGATACCTATTATCTTCAGCCATAATCACCAGGTACTTCTATTATTTATGGTTGTGTCCTTCCCAGCCACATTACAGGGGCAAAGTTTTGTTCATGGGCCTCTGTAGTCTGTTCACATGCCTAACATGTATAAAACCTCTACATATCAGCAGTTTATCTACTCTGCTTGCTGACTGTATCAACCAGTTAAGGACCTATAGTGTCCTAACTTGAATAAAATCAAAATGTCTTGAAGGTTTGTAGAGTTTAAATATATTCAACTTAATTGTAGTCACCAATTTATTGATGATCATGTACATTTCATTATTTACTCATGTAATTTATTAAATGATGAGACCATATGGTCTTTGCAATATGATTTTCTCTCAGTTTTATTAACATTTGATAAACAACTTTGGTATAATTTACTGCTTACATATATTTCTATCTCTTCTTTGGAACAGTCTCTATTGAAGAGACATAGATTTTCTATAGGAGATATGATAATAAAATTTCAAATAAATGTAATCCAGTGTCTTGGTCAACAGTGGCACTGATGATAAATGGCTTGCGCTGTCATAAAAATGAAGACAGTTCTATTGGGAAAGTGACTGCTTTGGTTTTCTGTCATATCTTTTGATGTTGGCAAAAACTAGACCTTTTCTAACTTTACTTTTTAAGAACGTGAACAAAACCACTTAGTGTATTTCAGCAACTATCATATATTCACTTTGTTTAACCTTTTTAACTCATACTTTAATCTCATATGTTTTCTTCTCTACTGAGATTATACTATAGATATTCTAAATGGTTTGGTAAAAAAACTTAGTCATTTTTAGTGATTCTGAATTTATCTCCACGTTTGGCCAGAAACCATTTCATTCTTCTGAACCATCTCACTCTTATTTGGGATTTATTATTTCTCTCCTAGGTAATTTCTTTCTATCTGTTCCTTCAAACAGACAGTTTGCCCAGAAAATATGACCAATTTTTCATTTCAGGGTCATTTATAAGTAATACATTTTAAATAAATCTCCAATCACAGTGTCATCCCTCATGTCCTGGGAAAATGCTTTAATTTACTCCATTGGCAGGTGTAACTGCAGGTGTTGCATCCCAGCTTAGGTGAATTCCTCTGGGTCCTTTCTCTGCAGGTTAAGGCGTTAATCAGAGAGGCATATAAAGTTAAAAGTGGTAAGAATTAAGAGACTATTTATGTCCCTGGCCAGTGTATCTCAGATGGTTGGAGCATCATCCTATAAAGCAAAAGGTCACAGCTTCAATTACTGGTCAGGGCACAGCCTAGGATGTGGGTTTGGTTTTCAGTCAGTGTGTGTACAAGAGGCAACCAATCTCTCTTTACTCTCTTTATAAAATCAATGAACATGTCCTCAGGTGAAGAAAAAATACATTCTTGAAGAGATGCTGAAAGTTAAGAAACCATGAAGTTTGTGTGAAGCAGGATATCAAGTCAAAGTTCATCCAACCAGGTTCAGTGAGTGGGAGACAGAACAAGGTAATAAGTAAGAATGTGATCTCTAGCGTCAATATACTGGGATCAAATTATAACTGGCACCAGCCACATGACTTCAAATAAGTTACATAAATTTCTAATATTATAGTAATACTTTAATTGATAATACAAATGGTAATGATACCCCATGCCATTTTTGTGATGATTACATGATTTAACATACAATGCCACTTAGAACAATGCCTAGCTCATAATCTATGCAAGTTTGGATTTTATACAAAAGTGCATGGGTCACTTTATTGTTCTAACTTTGACTGTGCAGCAGTGCCCTGTAGGTCTTGAGATATTTACTACTTAGAATACAGTTTCTCAAGACAGACTCTCTATAGTATAACCTCTTGCGGGCAATGGTTAAAAAATCCAGATCTCCTCAACCCCTAGATGGCTAAATTTTAGCAAGCATTTAGGTACTTTTTTTGCACACAGTAGTTTGAGACAACAAAAAATGAGGCACGGTAAAAGTGGCCTCTGACAGTACCATGTTACATAATGCTTATGACATTTATGTCAAAATAGGAATAAAACCTGATATAACAAATTATGTAAAAACATGTATTGTACAAAATTTTCAGATGGTTTTGAGTATGTCATTTTATTGTTCAGAAAGCTACCTTGCTATTTGAAATTTGGAGTTACTCAGCGAACATAAACAGAAACAGCTTAGGTTTCTATTCAACAATATTTTTCTGTACTTTTGTCTTCCAGTAGCTGCAATAATATTTTTATTGTATTGACTTCTTTTTTGCAATTATGGTTGAAACAACTAGTTTCTCTAGATTCCTAGAAGTGATTAGCAGAGAAAATTCTGTATACAAATACTCTATATTAGCCACTAATGACCGTTAAAAAATAGAACGAAGGAAGAAAGAAAAGAAGGAAGAAGGAAAGAAGGAAGGAAGGAAGGATAGAAGGAAGGGAGGGAGAACTGATGAGCAAAGAGATATGTGAGCTTAACAAAAGTTGGAAGATTCACTTCTGGACATTTGAATATGTTCATGTTCATGTACTTTAGAAGTGACCACCAGTAACATCAAATTTAAAACATTTCAACATGATTCAACAGGATATCTTTATCACTACGCCCCCTTAATACGTCCCAACATTGTTATTTTATCTACTAATTGATATATTAGGGAGCTGCATTTGCATGGATTTCTTAAATCTACATATCTAAAATCAGAATTAATGGACAAACGGTTTATATTTGGGCAAGGTTCAATTACACTATTTAAAAAATTAAACTGACCTTAAACTGACAGGTTTTAAAGGAAGATTAAAACATTCATATATTTCTGGTCTATTTTCAGTAGTAGTTATAATCAGATATCGGAAGCCCAATACATGTACGTCATTTTTATATCTAAAAGGCTAAGATACATTCAATTAGACAACAGTGTAGCCTCTAATATCATCTTTACCTGATTCGATTAATCTCTCACTGAATCACTGTTAAACAGCTGTCAGATAATGGAAAAGTACTGAGACAAAGCTTCAGTTTGTATTAGAATGATACTAGAGATGTGAACGTCATATGCGGACAATAATTTTCACCTGTTAGCAAAGTGCCTTGTAAATAGTTATTAATTCTTCATCAGGTAACATCATTACAGAAATATTAATTCTAACTTGCTCTGCTGTAACATAACAAAACACTTTCTATGCTCATGTTAAAATACAATTGTAATTTAGATCTCACATATCTTGATCTTATCCATCTAAGCATTGTTCAAGCTTAAATCACATTGTTTAAGCGTAAATCTCAGTGTCCAAGAGGTCTGCCAGGAAAGTGGGAGTTCCTGAGATTTGTCTTCATATTTTTACTTGTAGATTATCTGTGCTAAAATTGATTCAGACTTTATAGCATTAAGCTAAGAATGTGCATTATTTAATATGAAGAGTAATAGAGTTTCTTAGACACTTTGCTGTTTCAAATCAAGAAATAGCTATTAGTGTGTTTACACAGATTATTTGTTATAAGGAAACTATAGCACCTGTACAATAGAGAAGCATATAACTATTTGTTGATAAAAATTAACATCTTTAGTGTGCTCTTAGAGGAAAATACCCTGTGAAAGATATAACATCATCCATGCACTATTCCTGCTGGGAATTCATGAAGAAATATAAAACACTAATGAGAAATATTCATAATAAATAGTAATAATAAGGTACTACTATATATTTAAAATATCAATGTTTTAATAAAGAAAGAATGTTTCTTTTACTATTCCACATTAAAAAAATACTAAAGATGCATTAAAAATAAATTAAATAATTCACCACTGGTTGAATCTTGTACTGGAGAGTAAAAAACATTATAAAGGAAACTATAGAGGGTTAGTTTAAAAATGAATAAGGACAGTAAGTTAGTATTAGTAATCTCCTGCTAGAGATGAAAAAGATCAGATGTTGGAAATTTACTTAACTTAATCTATACAATTAATAAAGATTCATGCCAAGATTTGAATGCTGAAGTACTGATTGTATTTATTATATTTCCATTATATTAAATCTGCTATTTATTTGACCTAAACTTTCCATTTACAAATAAGAAAAGTGAAGACTTAAGACATTAGGTGATTTGATTCATGACACACAGATCACTGGTAGACTAAAATACTACTTTGATCAATTAACTGACTACAGATGAAAAGACAATGTTAAATGAAGTCACCCCAAGACATGCAATCTATCTGAATGAGCAAGGCAAATTCATGAAATTATAATAGGAAATTGACTTAAACAAGTGTGAGGCTAGATTATTATTAAACTCCCTTCATTCTTTTGAACAATTAGTAATTCATGATTTATTCATTTTAGAGTGGATTTTCTTTATTAAAATATACATACAGAACAGTGCACAAATTTTAAGTGTAAATCTCAGTTAACTTATAAAGTGAACAACCCATGTTACTATATCCCAGATCAAAGACTATATCAAAGGCTAGAATACATGCAGTACCCTAAAAGCCCCAGGTCTTTCTATCTCACCAAGGGAACAACTACTCTGACCTCAATCACTGATATTCCTTCTGCCTGCTTTAGAATGTGCTATACATGATGTCATGAAACATGAATTCTCCTGTGTCTGTCTTTTTTGCTCAACATTAAAAAAATATAATCACATTGTTGATTATTGAAATAATCTATTTATTTCTTTTAATTGTAAGCACTTTCAAAACTTCTGAAATATCAAGGCATAGAAAATGTGAATGTTAGGAAAATGACACCTCCCTGAATATGCCTGAATTATAGAAGAAAAACGTTATAGCCTCTGAGCTTGGGTAATATTTTCTCTAGGGGAAATTTAACTTAAGAAATAAGGTTAGTTGGAGCCAAGCAGTATAAATATGCATTGATTCAGATGGCAAGCCTGGGAGCTGAATAATGAGGTTAGAGGTGGTTTGTAACAATAATAAGAATATAAATCCAAGAAATTCAGATTCTTTGAAGGGAGCACTTCAGGCCCTTTGTTACTTTGTGTACAGTTTAATTTGACATAGTCATCTTTTATTCAAGCATGGGGGTTACTCTGATATAGTTTGTTAGGCTTGTAATTAAACAAGTTCTCATGTTAAAATGGACACTTATTCTTCCCACCTTTATTGAAAACTGTGTAATCTGTTTATTTACTTCTCTCTTACACAGTGTACCTTAATCTATTAATTAATTGTTTCAGTTTAAACATTTGCTTTTGTTAACATAATTAACATTACATTACTCTTTTCTTACTCAGATGATCCAAGTTCTTTATTCATGGTCAAAAGGATTTGTTGTTGTTGTGGTTTAATGTAAAGTCCCCATACATTTCATATTTGTAACTTGTCTAGATGGTACAGCATGAGCTTAGGTAAATTAAGTGCCTTCACTACTTCAACTCTCCTATGCAAGACTTTTTCCCCTTTTTATTCTGTTGAATTCTAGTAGTCTCTTCCTTAAACATGTTATGTCCTTATAAGTCATTTATTTCACTGCTTCCTGATAACCAAGTGGAGCTCATAATCACGTAATTCTTTTTGGGGTGACATTAAATATCTAAAAACGTTTTCCCTGCAAATTGTTTAAACCAATGAATTTGATTTGAGGATACTAAAACACCAAGTTATAGTGCAAAAGTTAAGCCTGTGTCAAAGCTCATATTTAGAGTGATTTATATTTCAGAATAAACCTAAGCTGAGAAACACTTCCTGCTCTTAGTCACATTATTGGGTTATTTATTTATTTAGTAATTCTTTATAGCACATATATGCCAAATTCTGATCTATAGATTTTACAAATTAACTAATTTAATCTCCCTTACAAACCTGTAAGGTAAGTACTTTATGATTTGCACTTCATAAACAAGAAAACTGAAATGATATTGAAGTCAAGTAATTAAACAAATTGCCAGTGGTTACATACCTGGAAAATGGTAAACTAACCCATTAAGTCTGCCTGCATCCATAGTTCATGTTGTTAAATGGCTATACTGATTTTAAAGAGGTCCATATTGGAGATTAAAAGGTTCACTCTCCAAAAAGATTTGAGCCTTTCCTAACTCTGACTTTTAGTGCCAATTTTTTTAATTGTGGGTCTATTTTAGTTTTAAAAACTTTATCCTGTCTTGCTCTTTATGGGATTCTTCTCCCCTGTTTAAAAAGCTCTTCTAAAAATGAAGTCTTGCATTATTTGTTATGTTCTTTTCTCCTATCTAGTCTATTCTAGAAAGAATGAAGTCATAGCTTAGTCTCCAGGCTGTAGTAGACTTCACTGATAAAACCTTTGTATCTATCTTTGCTCAGTTTCACTCTCAGGACGCTTAAACTTTGACTTTGTTGACTCCACTCACTCTAACTGAAAAAGAGACATTTGATTAAGATCCCTGGGGAGAAGTAGGAGGGGCTGTAGGAAGAGTTTGCTAAAGAAATGGAAGGCAATCTAGAATGGGACTGGCCTCTAGAACAAAGGGAAATAAAAGAAGAATTAGCTCTTGCCTCTTGAGCTTTTTCTGACTCCTAAGCTGACTCTCTCTGGCTCTGGCTCTCAGGCTTGCTCTGAAGCTTGCTCTCAGGCTCTTCTTCTTTGAGGGTGCATGGATGATTGTGCTGCAGTTGCTTGCATTCCAATGGATGGTATTTTGGATGGGACGGAAGTCCTCACACACCTGAGGATTAGGCTGGCCTGGCAGAGGATGGCAGGTTTAGTCTTTGGGTGTTCTAGAGGGAATAGGCTCTGAGGCAGAAGCCTGCCATTCTTCTGGAATTGTGTAACTTTTGTGTTTTATACTGTTTTATTTTGTAAACTAGCCCTATAGAACCTAACAGGGGAAAAGATAGAAGAACCTAAGTGTTAGAGTTTAGCCTTAATTGGTAGGCTTAAGTTACTGCTTTTGAATAAAGACTCCTTTCCTTTATCATGAAACCTTTGGTCATATTTCTCAGATTCTTGAACTCATCTCCTTCAAAGATCATATCTTCCACACCACTTCATTACCAATGCTAACAATCATCATCTTTATACATTCTCTTCTACCACTAGTATCTCTGTTTTTTTCCACCCACCCAATTAGGATTTTTATACCAAGAATCTATGACTCCATATAAATGATTTTCATAGTCACTCACATACTTGGTGTCACCATTTTTCTTAGATCATAATTTATGATAAATCATATCAATCTCCCCCTTATATACACTTTTAACTATTTTTCCCATTAATGAATACAACTTTCTTGCCAAAGCCACATTCCTGACTAAATGTAAGAGGTTTTATAGTCCACACGCACCAAGGCAGGTTTATGTGCATGGGAAAAAAAACAAAACCATAAAACTACATTGATTCATTTCACTTTAAATTCAAGACCACACGCCACAGTGCATGCTCTAATACTACCAGGCATTCATACAGTATGCACCCAGTCCATTCACTCTTGAACTATGTATGTACATATATGTTATTGACTTAAGAGAAACTTCATAGCGTCCTGTTAAATGAAGAAAGCAGGCTGTAAAACCAAATGAAAAATATTTAATAGGGTACCATTTTTCTTGATTAAGAAATAAGCTATTTTGCTTTTTGAATTCTGAGTTTTATTTTGTTCAAAATGCTTACAATTGGTTAATATTTACATAAAATATGTATATCAAAAAGAAGCATCTCAATAACTCAAACTGCTTATAATAAAATATAGAGAGCTAAAGAAAGTAATACCAAGATTACTGTTTTCAGAAACTGAATAACTTGAAAGAAATAAAGCATAATAATAAAAGGATATACAAATATTTTACCTAGTAAAAAGATGCAGAAACTCTCCATGGGAGTATTAATCAATTGGTGCCTCTGTGATACACTGTATAAAATTTGTGTAGTGGTTTACATCATGCATCTCGGCTTTATTCTCTACAATGAAATAGGTTCCTGATTTCTAGGATTAAGGATTAATATTATTCGCTCTGATTCTCTCTTCATGACTTTAAATTGGCCCCCAAAGATTTTTGGCTGTATTTCTAAATCTTTAAATTATAGGTAAGCATCAAGATTTATGAATGTATTACTGTCCGATAGTGTGGGGAACTAAAAAGTTCCTCAGCTGAAGTCTTACTAACTGGCATCCTAAAGTTCTGCTTGGCATGGCCTCACCATCCCATAATAGTTGTTTACTCCTTACTAGGGCAACGACCCTCTTTCTGTTCCTGGGATTGTTGTCCTGCAGTTTAACTCATATCTACCAGATAACGCCCAAGCTGCAGCTGCGTTCCCACCGAATGAAAAATTCCTCCTCTCCTGAGCTATAAGAATACTGTTTTGACTAAGAATAAATGAGACTTGATCAGAGCACTGTCTTGTCTCCATTCTTTGTGCCTCTTGTCCCTTTCTCATCCTCACTCCCCCTCTAGGGTCCTCATTGCTCGACCTGCGGGACGGGTCAAGTGGCGTCCAACGTGGGGCCCGAGAACGGGGGGACTCAGTGAAGGACGCCGTTCGAGGAGCCGGCCAAGTAGAGAAGAGGAAAAGGCTACGCGGGAACCTGCCGCGCTGACCTCACCTCGGTAAGTGAACGGCGATCATGGGTCAAGAAATGAGCCGACATGAGCTTTTTGTTGAACAGCTCGGACAGGCATTAAAGGCACGAGGAGTAAAGGTTAAAGTAAAACAGTTGCTGAAATATTTTGATTATATCAAACACTTTTGTCCCTGGTTTCCCACTGAAGGGAACATTGATCCACGACGGTGGAAAAGAGTAGGAGATGCTTTAAAAGACTTTTATGATACATTTGGTCCAGAGAAGGTTCCTGTAACTGCCTTCTGTTATTGGAATCTAATAGATGAACTCCTATCTCAAAGGCATAGTGATCCTGTAGTAGCTAATGTAGTAGAAAAAGGTCAAAATATCTTAGAGACAGAGCATAAGGAGGAAAATAGAAAAAATAAGGGAAATGACAGCCGAGAGGAGGATGATTTAATATCTCTTGAGAGTGACGGTGAGGACAAGGTAGTCAAACCGAAAGGAAAACAGAACAGTCCAAAGAGTAAGCTGTCAAAGGGTCAGACTACTGAAGGGGGAGCTGCGGCACCTAAAGAAGTGTCGGTAAAATCAAAAAAGAAGTTATATCCAGACCTATCAGAATATATTGCAAATAATTCTGACGAGGAAGAGGTTGATTGGGATAGCTTGGCGGAAGAGGCAGCCAGATACAATAACCTTGGCTGTCCGCCTCTGAAAACAAGGCCACTGCCCTATACCTCACCCTCTGCTCCCCCCTCTGCGTACCCTGTCCTTGATCCTCAAAAAGAACTGAGGGATAAAATTGAACATTTAAAAGAACAAACAAAATTAGAGAAGGAACATCAGGAATTAATAAGACAATTAGAGGGGCTAAAAATAGGAAAGCAGAAAAAAGAAATTGAGCCTTCTCTGGAGGGCCCTCCGAGCCAGAGGCCCCCAGTCAGAGGAGCAGCCCCCAAAATACCCCAAAATACCCCAATACTAGGCTTAGAAGAAATGGAAGCATTTCCGGTATCAGAAACAGTAGATGCCCAGGGACAGGCCTGGTGACACCACACTGGATTTGATTTCAAAGTCATAAAAGAATTGAAAACAGCAGTAGCTCAATACGGAGCCACGGCTCCTTACACTATGGCCATTTTAGAATCGGTCACAGATCAGTG
Organism: Furipterus horrens; assembly: GCF_987537825.1. Classification (NCBI taxonomy): domain Eukaryota; kingdom Metazoa; phylum Chordata; class Mammalia; order Chiroptera; family Furipteridae; genus Furipterus; species Furipterus horrens. Next base: position 63,598,969 of record NW_028327176.1, on the reverse strand, counting down.
GCTCACTCCAAGTGATTGGCAAACTTTGGCTCGAGCGACCCTAGCTGGAGGAGACTATCTCCTCTGGAAATCAGAATATATAGAAATCTGTAAGGATACTGCTAGGCGCAATATACAAGCAAATAATGGGTGGAATTTTGATATGTTAATTGGAGAAGACAACTATGCAATTAGTGACAATCAAATGCAATATGATCCAGGACTTTTTGCTCAAATTCAGTCAGCAGGTACAAGAGCATGGAGGAAGCTCCCCACTAAGGGTGATATGAGCTCCTCTCTCACTAACATTAAACAAGGACTAGATGAGCCTTTTGCAGATTTTGTCCATAGACTCATTACTGCAGCTGGTAGAATTTTTGGCAGCGCCGATGCAGGCACAGATTTTGTCAAGCAATTGGCCTTCGAAAATGCAAATGCTGCCTGCCAGGCAGCTATTAGGCCATACAAAAAGAAAACTGATTTAAGCAGCTATATATGCTTGTGCTCTGACATCGGAGCGGCCTACCAACAAGGCCTACCTCGCATATGATGTAACTGATACAGGGGTTTCTAAACCGAGGTGGCATTGTGTAAATAAGCCTCCCATCATACTCACTACCAATGGCAAACCAGGAGCATGTCCCAAGGAATGCACCACCTTCTATAATCAAATGCATTCTACTTGTTATGAGTCAGTACAGGAATGTATCTCCTCTAATGTCACTTATTTTACTGCCATACTGCAAAAAGTGCAAAATGCTATTAGCCGAGGAGACTGGGGGTCCAACCCTTCACCAATTGGGTCTACTAAGTATCTACAGGCCTCTTGCCAAGGCACTGTTGGAAAGCCAGTATGCTGGCATAAGAAGGCCCCTATACATGTTTCTGATAGTGGTGGTCCACAAGATAGAATAAGAGAAATCTCAGTACAAAAACAAATAGAACATCTCATAACAAACCTGTATCCAAAAATCAATTACCACCCTCTGGCATTACCTAAACCACGGGGAATAGATTTAGATACCCAAACCACTGACATCTTGACGGCCACCCACCGAGCCCTTAACATCTCCAACCCCCAACTAGCTGAAGAATGCTGGCTATGTATGACTTTAGGCACACCTATGCCTCTAGCCATTCCTGCTAATATCGCCTCCTTTAATAAGTCTCATCAAAATTGTAGCCCCAGCTTGCCCTTTAGAGTACAGCCCATGTATTTTCCTGCTTCCCTCTGCCTCCAAGGTAAGTCTCAAAATAATAGCTTTGATATTCATGTTGGATTTGTTGAATTTGCTAACTGTAGTAGCATAGTGAACCATAGCAACTCCCTCTGCCCAGGCAAAGGGCAGGTGTTTGGTTGTGGAGGAAATTTAGCATTTTCATCCTTGCCCAACAATTGGACAGGAATATGTGTCCTAGCTACCTTATTGCCAGACATAGATATAGTTTCCGGAGATGACCCTGTTCCCATTCCCAGTTTTGACTACATTGCAGGTCGCCACAAAAGAGCAGTATCATTCATCCCCCTACTAGTAGGGTTAGGCGTTTCAGGAGCGTTAGCTACAGGGACAACAGGGTTAGGAATTGCAGCTCACTCCTACACAAAGCTCTCTAATCAGCTAATCGATGATGTTCAAGCTTTGTCCAGCACCATTAATGACATCCAAGATCAGTTAGACTCCCTAGCTGAAGTAGTTCTCCAAAATAGGAGGGGACTAGACCTGCTAACAGCAGAACAGGGAGGAATATGCTTGGCTTTGCAGGAACATTGCTGCTTCTATGCCAACAAATCGGGCATCGTCCGAGACAAAATAAAGAAGCTGCAGGAAGACCTAGTGAAAAGAAGAAGAGAACTCGTCGAAAATCCCCTGTGGAGCGGACTTAATGGGGCCCTTCCCTATCTCCTCCCACTTTTAGGACCTCTCTTAGGGCTACTCCTGCTGCTATCCTTAGGACCTTTCATTTTCAATAAGGTGATGGCCTTTATCAAGCAACAAATAGATGCCATAAAAATGCAGCCAATACAGGTCCATTATCATAAATTAGAACAAGCTGAGACTGCAACTTACCATGATGCTCATACACGTAACTAATGCCTTGGTGAGCTGGACTGGACAGTCAATGACGGGCAACCGGAGACCACACGCACTGCCAGCCGCCACCTAAGACAGGTATCTGGCCAAAAAATGAAGCTGCCCTAGATAACCAATGACAGGTAAGGCAAGGTTAGCTCCGTGTGGCGATCTCCCGACCTAAGACAGGCGCAGTCCCCGCAAGGCTCTCAGCTTAAATAAAATAAAAAAGGGGGACCTGTGGGGAACTAAAAAGTTCCTCAGCTGAAGTCTTACTAACTGGCATCCTAAAGTTCTGCTTGGCATGGCCTCACCATCCCATAATAGTTGTTTACTCCTTACTAGGGCAACGACCCTCTTTCTGTTCCTGGGATTGTTGTCCTGCAGTTTAACTCATATCTACCAGATAACGCCCAAGCTGCAGCTGCGTTCCCACCGAATGAAAAATTCCTCCTCTCCTGAGCTATAAGAATACTGTTTTGACTAAGAATAAATGAGACTTGATCAGAGCACTGTCTTGTCTCCATTCTTTGTGTCTCTTGTCCCTTTCTCATCCTCACTCCCCTTCTAGGGTCCTCGTTGCTCAACCTGCGGGACGGGTCACGATAGGGAGAAATAATTTCCCCCTGAAACAATTCTTCAAATTTTTATCAAATATTATTACTGTCTTGATCATGTTTCTTTTCTTCTACCCCTGTCTTCTATAGACTTCGAACATTCTCAAAATAATCTTATGGTTTTGTCTTGTTTTTCTGCATGAAGACAGTAATTAAGTTGCTTTACACAAATACCACAAAACATGAAAGTTAAAATGTTTTAGAACTATTTGTATTTTCAAAAAGTAACAGAAATTTTTAAAGGGGGAAGAGATTATTGCAATTTCAGTTATACAGGGACGATGCTCTGTCTTTTAGAAATAAATATATGGTCTGAGCTATTTGTAAGAGGCTGCATTCACTTTTGTGAATTTTTAAAAAGACTTTCAACACGTTTTCCCATTTTATCATGGGTATTTATGAGTGTACCTGCCCACATCATGCTGAGTGTTCAGTAGTTTTTGATCCAAAAATGACATGACTCCTATGCTTCTCCCCTCTATTTACCTGATCTCACCAGAGCAAATTTTTTGTGTTCTCCCAGATTAAAAGAGTCCTCAAAGGTAAACTTTTTGTCAATGTGGAAGAGGTGAAACAAAAATCAGCAATACAAAAGGACATCAAAATCAACAAGTTCGAAAACTGTTTTGAGCAATGGAAAAAAATGTCTCAATAGGTGTATGGCATCAAATGGAGAGTACTTTGAAGGTGAGTGAAGTTTTAAGATGTGAAAATAAGTACACAAATTTTAATAAGTAAATTCCATTCCATTGGGGGGGTCTCCCCTCATACACAGGTCAAAGTTTACCAGGGTCATGAACTCACTTAAGAAATTGTGACTCTCCTGTACAAAAGTGATTCCAGATATTAAATTGTGTTGGAAGAATTATGTCCCAAACTTGTGTGTATCCTTCTTATTATCTTTTGTTTGTTTTATAAACCTTCTTCTCTTTAATTCCTCTCATCTGACCCACTGGGTAACTTTTCTGGTTTTAACCACTCTACTTCTATTAATTTATTTTCCCTCCTGGCTTTATGGTTGTTTGTCAATGTCATAATGGATTGACCTAGTGATAACTAAATGAATGCCCTCAGTGAGCGTGCGTGCACGCACAGACACACACACACACACACACACACACTTTTTAGCACCCTCATAGATAATACTGACAAAACTTGGCCTTGTCTCTAAGTTATTCAGGGACAAAGTTACTCTGATGATTGTTTTATTTTCTGCTTTTTCTCTGTTTTTCTAAACATAGCTTATTGCTATAGTTCCACCTCACTATCTTCTGCCAATCTACTCCCAAAAGAATGCATATCAAATTTAAAATATTAATATTTAAGCTATTCTCACTGAATTATTAGTTACTTAATTTACCTCTATATGTATTCCTAGTGCTAAAGATTCTAAATTGCATAGGCTACTATTACTTTGAAATACAATTTATTGTCATAACCTTTCATGATAAAAATACTAAAATATTTTGTAATAGCTTTAAATCTTATATGATAAATTATTTTATTATCAAATTTAATCACAGAAAAAGAAACCCATCATGTTCACTGTAAGACTTACCATTCTATTGTTAAAACATTTTCTAAGGTGGTCCTGAAGCAATCCATTTATATTCAAACCTGATGTTTTTAGTTATGAAAATAATGTGCTTGCAGAAGTTATGCAATATTCTGCAATTCAACTGACTCTTCAATTTCACTTTTGAAAATAATTCACTTTTGGCTATAAGATATTTTGTGTGACAGCCCCTGATTACGCATTTAACATGTGCTCTTAGTCAATTTAACCCTGAACACTTAAAATAATTCATAATTTTTAAATGTGCAAATCCTTTGGCTACTTTTAGAACATTAATTTGTGACTGTGACTATGTTAAAATTACACATTTGCTTATCACAGAACAACATTCAAAATGCCCACTTTACTTGCCAATCATTATTTAATGAAAATTATTATTCTTTAATTGGGAATAATTATTTTACCAACAATAGTTTTCTATTTCAACTTATTGTTATGATATTTGTTAAGGTACTTTTCTTATCTTCTTGTGTTGCACAGCAAGAAATGAGACCAATGTTCAATATTTGTTATTACTTAGTGTCATGTCCATAGAAGCAACAGTTTAGGAATTAATGAAAATTTACAGTATTAAACAATTAGTCATTTAAAAAACATCTTTGAAGCTCTTAAGGTAAAATGATTAACAATGAGACTGCTGCTGACACATTTTTCCCCATGTAGGGTGTTTCCTTAAGAACATTATAGATCCACTAAAACTATATATAGTTATATATATGTATATATACATTAAATTTTAAATGAAAGTCCATGGATCTTCTGACCCTGGGAACCCTCCAGAACTAACTCAAAGGTCTCTTAAAAGCTAACCATAAGAAAACTACAACATAGTTTTAATTTACTTCTCTGATGGCTTGTGATATGAGCACCTTTTCATATGTCCATGGGTTCCCTGTATGTCCTCCTCAGAGAAGTGTACATTCAGGTCCTTTGCCCATTTTTAAATTGGATTGTTTTTCTTCCAGGCATTGAGTTGTATGAGTTCTTTATGTATTTAAAAAATCAAGCCCATGTTCAATGTATAATTTGCAAATATGTTTTCCCATATGGTCAGTTCCCTTTTCATTTTGATGATGGTTTCTTTAGCTATGCAGAAGCTTTTTAATTTGATGTAGTCCCATTTGTTAATTTTTTCCTTTATTTCCCTTACCCTAGGAGATATATTGGCAAAAATATTGCTATGTGAGATATCTGACATTTTTAAAAATTATTTGTTTGTTTGTTTGTAGAGAGAGGGGAAAAGAGAAAAAGAGGGAGAGAAACATCACTGTGTGGTTGCCTCTCACTCACGCCCCCAACTGGGGACCTATGAGCAACCTAGTCGTGTGCCCTGACTGGGAATCAAACCAGCGACACTTGGTTCACAGGCTGACACTCAATCCACTGAGCCACAGCAGCCAGGGCTTAACATTTTTCTATGTTGTCTCTAGGATTTTCATAGTGTCATGACTTATATTTAAGATTTTCATCTATTTTTACTTTATTCTTGTGTATAATTTAAGTTGGTGGTCTAGTTTCATTTCTTTTACATGTACCAACCAGTCCAGTTATCCCAACACCAGTAATTGAAGAAGCTATTTTTACTTTATTGTATTCTTATACACCCTTTGTCAAATATTAATTGACCATAGACATAGATTTATTTCTGGGCTGTCTATTCTGTTCCATTGATCTATGCATCTGTTCTTATGCCAGTACCAGACTAGACATCAGAGAAAAGCAAAGTAATACCACAGTGAGATATCACCTCACACTGGTCAAAATGGCTATCAACAAACAAATCAACAAATGAGTTCTGGCGAGAATGCAGAGAAAATGGAACCCTAGTGCACTGTTGGTGGGAATGCAAACTGGTGCAGCCATTGTGGAAAACTATGGAATGTACTGAAAACACTAAAAATGGAACTGCCTTTTGACTCAGTGATTCCACTGCTGGGGATATACCCTGAGAATACTGAATCACCAGTTCAAAAGAACTTAAACACCCCTGTTTTCACAGCAGTGCTACTTACAATAGCTAAGTGCTGGAAACAGCCTAAGTGCCCATCAATAAATGAATGGATCAAACAACTGTGGTACATTTACACAGAGGAATACCACACAACAGAAACAATGAAAGAACTCTTACTTTTTGCAACAGCATGGATGGAAATGGAGATTATGCTAAGTGAAATAAACCAGTCACTGAAAGACAAATACCACATGATCTCACCTATAAAAGGAATCTAATGAACAAAATAAACTGACAAAAAAGTAAAACCAAAAGAATGAAAACAGGGAACAGACACAATGACCAGATGGGAGGAGAATAATGGTGAAAAGAATGGGCAGGGACTAATTAAAGAATATATATGAATGATCCATGGATATGGACAACAGTGTGGGAATTGACTGTGGGAGTGGGTGGTAGAATGGGCAGAGGAGGGCAAAGAGGCAGCAATTAAGACAACTGTAATAAATAACAATTTAACAAATTTGGAACAAAAAAAATTCACATAGTATATCAGAAAAATTTTTTATTATCTCTTCTACTCTGTATAAATTTTTGTGACATTTTCTTTCCAAATGTTGTAGTTGCTTCCATTATACTATATATGCTTGTAACTCTGATAATGCTTTTTCAATATTAGAATTATGTTCTCCCATACTTTTCTGTTAAAATGAAGGAATCATTTGTTGGCAAGACTATTTTCCTCAAGAGAAAAACATTGCTTCAAGAAACAAATAACTTGAGACTGCCAACTTTTAAACTTGATATAACTATCTAGTACTCTAAAAATAAAAAATGGAAACACTAAATTGCGGTAAAATATTGTAGTAAACACAGCAAATAATAAATGTAAGTTTAATAAGGAGCTTGAAAATGTAATTAGAAAAATAACTGAAAAATTCACTGTAGAAAACTAGGGGGGAAATATTACTGAATCATCAAAGTGGAGAGAAAAATAGCCACTAAAAGCTGATCTACTTCTGTAGAAGCTAGAGGAACTTAAACTAAATTATCAGTGAGATACCACTCCCATTACCTCATTAAGAACACAATAATAAAATAAGTGATGAGTCCCATGATATTGGAGGTCCTGAAGTATAAAACATAACTTTTCCATTTACTACTAATAAAATGTGTGTATATTTATTTTAAAACCTCATTACATTACATTATGCCATACTACTAAAAAAAAGTCCCTTCGACTAATTAATTGTATCAAAATAAGAATGTAGACTGTAGTATTTTCTGTTAGAGGAAACAAAAAATGTAAGAACTCTAAATGTGAATTATCAGGAAGGGAAACATTTAATAAAATCTGCTATCACCAACCATGGATTATTACTGAGTTAGATCTTTATTAGTTTGCCTGAAGGAATTCTAGAATGCTTTTTGAACAAAAAAATAGTCTGTGTTACACTATTTATATGACAATAAATAACACAAATGTCATGCAAGATGGTATTTTAACTGTAAATGAGGAGTGTGTGGGATGTGGGAGGTCAAAGAATAGGAGAGTGAAAAAGGAATGAGGGCATAAATAAATAAATTTTAATAAATGAAATAGTGCTTGAAATCAAAACATTATACAGAATGTAACTTATTTATGTAGTTATACATTTAGCTAGAAATTTATGCATAGACATAGGCATTAAATAATGATTGCAAAAAAATTACATCTATACTTATCTCTGAGTGCTGAAATTTCCAAGTAATTTTTTTCTTTCTTTAACTTTTATCATTTATATAATAAAAATTAGCTATTTTAATTTCATAAGAATATTGTCAAAGGCAACACTTCTTTTGGAAAAACTGATTAGCTCATGTCGGATGCATTCAGCAATTGGATGTGCAAACATAACTGCATAGATGTGGAAACTACGAAAATCTGAGGCATACATGCAAAATTGTCTTTTATTTTTCTTTTCTGTTTTTTGTTTGTTTTGTCTTGTTTTTCTTTTTCTTTTTTCTGTGTAGAGGGGGGAAATGTGAGTTCCTCCAGAATAACAAAAAAAAAACACTTCTATTGAACATATCTCCCCTTTAGAGCTACTTAAATAAAGGTCTGAGCAATATGCATACCTATGTAGCTCTTTGTAATTGTAAGTTTATGAATACTTTTCTTTTTACATTAATTAAGATAAACACTAAAAAATGTAGTCAATCCCAAGTAGATGATTTAGTTTATTTACATTTGAAAGGTAGTTCTCACTCTGGTTAGACCATAAATCCCAGAGAATAGTAAGCAAGTATAATCCAGCACCTCAAGAAAATACACAAAGAGTAACCTGGGGCACCTGTCCATCTTTCCAGAATAATCTTTTGGGACCAAACAAGCAAATAGTTGGAAATAGAGTGAGGCAACAGTGACAAAGCAGCAATCACAACACTTCTGATTAAAAATTTCAGTACCTTTTTATCGGTCTGAAGTCATTTTTATCCAAGGCTAAAATGGTGGTTTCTTCTTATTCTCCATTCCTGATATTGGGCTAGGGCTGGGTATATGGTAGACATTACATACACATATATCATATGGAATTGTTTAACTGAATTAATCCTTTGTTACTGGGGTTCTTTTTGTTTTTAAAGTACACAAAATGATTGTTTGCAATTATTTTGTAAAATTTCACCATTTGCCATCCTTGAGGTTGGATCAGGATATGTATAAATAAAGCAAACATGTGTATGTAGCCCTGGCTGCTGTGGCTCAGTGGATTGAGCGTTGGCCTGTGAGCCAAGTGTCCCTGGTTTGATTTCCAGTCAGGGCAGGTTACTAGGTTGCACGTCAGGTCCCCAGATGGGGGTGTGAGTGAGAGGCAACCACGCAGTGATGTTTCTCTCCCTCTTTTTCTCCTTTCCTCTCTCTCTAAAAATAAATAAACAAATAAATAAATTATTAAAAAAAAAAAAACCTGTGTGGAGGAAAATGTACATGAAACTTTGAAACAGATAGACAAGCAAGCCATTGTATTTTCCCTTATTCAAATATATATCATAGTGTGGGCCTGTAACATAAAATCATTTTTAATACCTTAGGGAAGCTCAAATAAATAAAAAATTTATATCAATGAGTGACAGAATATAGCACCCCAAAATATAGTACTCTGGCATATTGACTATTTTGAGTTAAAGTTACTTTAAAAAGATATGCAAAAAAATTACCCTGACCTTTCTTCTTTTCTTAAGATAAGATGTTTCCATGGAAAAAATGTTTTTCACATACAAGGAGGAAAGAACCATTCTTATCATCATGAATGAGAGGTTGATACCAAGAGAATTCTGTACAAACCGACCTTGGTAAAATAATTCTTATCTTCCTTTAGCCTCTCCATATGGTTTTGTGACTTTTCCACAATAGCCACTTAGTTCATTTCACATAAAAACTGATGTTTCACCCTTTCTTGATTTTCTTAAGAGAGCTCTCCTGTCACACACACACAAAAATACTTACAAAAAATTGTACAATTTCTCTTATTAATCTGTCTTTTGTCAGTCTAATTCTCAGACCCAGTTGAAAAACCCAAAGATGGTGGAGGTAGTTTTTTGCCCTACCTACAATATCAAATAAAACTTTTGATAACCTCTATTTAAACCCAGCTAATCAGCCTATGAGGCTTTTTTTACTTACTTTATGGGGATTATCAAAGGGAAAGCAGGATGAGTAGAGGAAGAAGAGGGTAAAGGAGGGATACATGGTGACAAACACGACTTGAGGGAACACACAATATAGCATAGATGATGTATTATAGAATTGTATAACTGAAACCTATATAACTTTATGAACAAATGTCACTTCTATAAATTCAATAAAATATTAAAAAATAAAAATAAACCCAGCTACTTAATTCTGGGCAATGTTTCTTGAAATAAGTGTGCCAATGTTTTCTACTTTTTAAAAATTATGTTTTTATTTTTTAATTGCAGTTGGCATACACCATTATATTAGTTTCAGGTGTATACCTCAGTAATTATAGACATTATATATCTAATTAAGTGATTATCCTGGTAAGTCTTGTACCCATTTGACATCATACATAGTTATTAGAATATTATTGACTATATTCCCTATACTGTACTTTACATCCCCATGACTATTCTGTGACAACCGATTTGTACTTCTTAATCCCTTCACTTTTTTCACCCATTCTCATATCCTTCTTCCCATCTAGCAAGCATCAAAATATTTTCTGTTTCTGTTCTGCTTGTTCATTTATTTTTTTTTAGATTTAATTGCTGAAAGATATGTATTTACTGCCATTTTATTGTTCATATTTTTTTTATTTTTTCCTTTTTCTTTTTTTTAAAGAAGATCCCTTAACATTTCATGTGATACTGGTTTGATGGTGATGGACTCCTTTAGATTTTTCTTGTCTGGGAAGTGCTTTGCTTGGTAGAGTAATCATGGTTGTAGTTCCTTTTTTTCCATCACTTTGAATATTTTTGCAACTCCCTTCTGGCTTAGAAAGATTATGTTGGAAAAAAATCCAATTTCTTCTACTTCTGAAAATAAATGAGTGCATTATAATTTAACATTAGCATTTGTTTTATCTAAGTAGTTTTGTGCAGAAGGACCAAATCCAATTCCCAATGCCAATGAAATCTTTTTTTCTAAAGTTTTAATTAAGATATTAAATAACACCTGACTTTACAGCAACCCTGGCAGCACTGATTCTGACTCATATTCTTTGATATTTTATCACAGTGATTGATTTATTCATTGTCATCTCATCTTTTTCTATAGCCTGGCAAGTTTTTTTTCTCCTCTGTTCAACAGCATATTCCAAGCTAAACCTTTCCAAATTAGTTTATGAAATCAAACTGCATGGGACATGTTCACTAAAGGTCACATATCAAAATGTCCTAGACTTCCTTCCTGTGCTAATTTGGATCTTTATTGAAAAAAAACTGTGTTAGGATAATTTCTGCATAAAACAGATACGTGGCTTGTTGCTCAAAATTCCACACTCAACTAAGCTCTATTTTCCTACATTTTAAATATTGGAACATCACATACATAAAAAGCTAATTTTAACCGTGTCATGTCCTCAGAATTTTATAAAAATCTAACTAATATTTAATTCAGCATCTCTGATATAAAAAATATATGTAAATTTTTCCAAATATCTTTGAAAACTTAATAACTTTATTCATTTATAATAAAAAAGAGTGGATCATCCAAACCGTAGGTCATGTTTAATGAACCTGTCACTGCAATTTGAGTAAACTGTTTGTTGGTTTGTTTGTTTTGGATTCATTTGCTCTAATTATCCTGGAACAATATACCCTTTAGTCACCCAGAGGTGTCTGCTGTTAGGGACACTGTCATTTGTTGGATGCCTCCACTTATATACTTTCTAGGTCTTGAAGGAAGACCCAAACCTGTGTCATTAAATGTGTCAGTCCCTTGGGTTAAAAAAAAAATGACATCTGAAGGCCAATGTCAGATTAAATGTATAAAATGCATACTATATGGGAGGAAAAGTCTTGGAGGGATTTCTGCACCCTCTGGTTAATTTATTATCCTTTTCATTCATGTAGAAGATAACTTTTTAGAGGCAACTATTCAACAGATAGAAAGTCCTATGCTAGGAGCTGGTTTGCTTTCAGAAGCAAATAATCCTGGATAAGATAGTCAAGGACACTACCAATTTTGGAGAAATACAGATGAGTCAGATAATTGTTCATGGAATCCTATGCAACCAGATGACAGTTGTACTACAATCAAGAAATAAAACAGACTTGGTGGTGGAGGAAATGGTGACTACTATGTGATTTTCCCTAAGGGTCATCAGATTTTGTTCTATATAGAATAAAGCCAAGTGAGGCCAAGTAGAACATCAGGAGAGGTAGTAAATTTGGCATAAAAACAAAGATATTAACTTCAAAAGCCCTATGTTTACAAAATTTGTCATTTATATCAATAACAGAGCTTACTTCACCAAAAGAAAAATAGTAAAGTCTAACTCACAAGGTGACAATGAAGATTAAGTTCGACAGTATACATACCTTGAAGTTCTGTGTAACAGATATTAGTTCCTTATAACAAATTCAAATGTTGATTTTAGTTTCATTTGCTTAAATAATTTAAAGAAAGGGCAGCCATCATTTTTTAACAGTATTTGGAATTAGCTTGCTTTTAAATAACCCAGGATAAATGTATAAATGGTAAGAGAAATATGTGTTTTCTTTTTTTTCTATTTAAATATAAACAATACTGTAACTTAAACATTAGATTTGCATATACAATTTTAAACCTCCATTTGATATCTAGTGGAAAGTCCAAAGTCTTTCCCTACACTTCTAAAAATTCCCAGTCTTATATTCTGTTTCTGATGACTTCTTATTCTCAATTGTTTTACTTCTAGTGCCTGGGTTATTTGGGATCATAGTCCCTCATAAGCACTTACTTCAGGGTATGAGTATGTTTAGTACACTTGACTAATATTATCTCATTTAAAAACTCTTAATACTAAATGCAAGTGTTCCTCAAAATCTTTAAGTTACTTCCAGGATGGTAATTTCTCTTTGAAAATTTTTTTCTAGCAACCCTCAATGCACCACTCTAACATATTACTTGATTTACTCTTTTCTCTCTTAGTTGTTTCTAAATCAATGTACATGCAACATTTTTAGTTTTCTCTATGAGTTGCTACTTCATTTCAAATATTTTTTTAGGATCTCATGTTTTCCATTTAAAATGCTCTGTCAGCATATTTTATACAAAAAATCATCAGGAAATATGTCATATGAATCCCTTGAGGGTGTGGGTATTTTAGTGAGTTGTGAATATCAACATTCTTTATTTAATTTTGCTATCAAGTATTTATTAAGCATGAGATCTCCACATAAGAATTGTAATACTAGCTTTAACCTTTGTTCTTTAAATATTTTCTACATATTAGACTATTTAATTTTTAAAAACAACCCAATGATGTAAATAGTCAGTATCCCAGTTTTATGCATCAAGAAAGACCCAATATATTTAAGAAACTGGGCTAAACTTCCATGATTAGTTAATGACAAACTTTTAGAGTCTAAGCCTTTGACAAAAATGATACTATCTCTTTACAATTCTTAAAAATTTTTGAAAAATATAATGTTAATTTTAGGTTTTACTACATTATTGTAACTTTCTCTGAATATCCTCAATATTCAAAGAGATCTTCGAGGATAAAAATGTATGTTCTGTTTTCTTATCCATTCAGCTATCTGCCTTTTGATTGGAGAATTTAATCCATTTACATTTAAGGTTATCATTGATAGGTATTTATTCATTGTGATTTTTTTTCCTTCGTACCTGTTTTCTTCTCTCTCTCTCTCTCTCCATTTCTTCATTTTCTTAAAGCAGTCCCTTTAGCATCTTCGAAATATATAGAGAACTTATATGACTCAACACCAAGAAGACAGACAATCCAATTAAACAATAGGCAAAGGACCTGAATGGGCAATTTTCCAAGGAGGACATACAGGGGGTCCATAGGCATATGAAAGAATGCTCAACCTCACTAGCCATTAGAGAAGTGCAGATTAAAACCACAATGAGATACCACCTCACATCAGTCAGAATTGGCATCATTAACAAATAAACAACAAGTTGTAGCAAGGTTGTAGAGAAAAGGGAACCCTAGTGCTCTGTTGGTGGGAATGCAGACTAGTGCAGCCACTGTGTAAAACAGTATGGAATTACCTCAAAAAACTAGAAATGGAACTGCTTTTTGATCCCGTTATTCCACTGCTACGATTATACCCAAAGAATCCTGAAACACCAATTCAAAAGAACCAATACAACCCTATGTTCGTAATAGCACTATTTACAATAACCAAGTGCTGGAAACAGCCTAAATACCCATCCGTGGATGAGCGGATCAAAAAACTGTGGTACATTTTTACACAATGGAATAGTAGGCAGAAGAAGAAAAGAAGGAACTTTTATTCTTTGTGAAAACATGGATAGAACTGGAGAGTATTATGCTTAGTGAAATAAGCCAGGAAGCTAAAGACAAATACCATATTATCTCACCTAACACAGGAAACTAATGAACAAAACAAATGAGCAAAATAGAACCAGAGGCATTATAAATAAGGAACAGATTGACAGTGACCAGAGAGGAGGGGACAGGGGGAAAAAAGGGTAAAGAAGGGAAAAGTCTAATCAAGGAACAAGTATAAATGATCCATGGACATGGACAACTGTATGGGAATTGACTGTGGGAAAAGGAGGAGGTGAGCAGGGCAGGGGAGAGCAATGGGGAAAAAATTGACAATGTAATAAAAAAACAATAAAAAGGAAAAACAGTGTGTGTGTTTTGCAGTAAAAAAAAATGACTTTACTCATTGTTAAAATCCCTAAAAATGGTTTTTCAAGGATGTTAAAAACAAATTTAGTATTTTCATATAGACTAGAATCATCTATCTATAAATAGATATTTGTTTCTTGTTTGCTTATTTCTCTAAGTTGGTTTAGTAATCTTATGATTGTAACTTTCAATCATAAAGAACATTTCTTCTTCATAATATACTCTCACCAGTACATATTTATTGTACTGGTAATTTTCTTATATTAAAAATTTATGCTACAATTGTTATAGTTATGTCCTTGAATTTTTTTCTCTGGGTACATATTTATAAAGTTGATATCATTTTGCCTTTTAGCATACCAATTTCATGTCTTGATCTATCATCTTTATCTTTATATCTATTTAGTCATTATAAAGCAAGTACAGATTTATTGAATTCTTATTGTTATTGCAAATAATATGTTGGCTTATTTATGTAACTTCGAGTAGTAACATTATGTAAGCTTGAAAGCATAGTTTATTCATATTCACTTGAATTGTCTTTCCTATCTGTACCTTAATGCAATTAATAATAACAGTTTGGCAGTCCTGGAACAAATCCTGCCTTAATACTCATGAGAAGTATAACTTTTGACAATTTACCTAATCTGCTAACTTTGAAAACATAAGATATACATTAGGTACTTACCCAGTAGTTTATGGTGTACTTGGTGCTAATGACATTTGGTTTCCTTTGCATTCTTTCTTAACTATTCTTTTTCTTTCCTATCTTATTTGGCTCTTCCTTTCTTCTCTGATCAGTTCTTCAACTTATGAGAATTTTCTCAAGGTAATTCCCTCTGGGAACTCTTCTGGACTCACCTGAACCATCTGAAAAGTACTTGCTAGAATTCATGCTTTAACTAATTCTTGATTATAAATAAGATTTAGTATCTTATTAATTCCATATATCTAATTTCTTAACAGTAAGATTATATGCTCACTAAAGTCATAAAATTTCTCTATATGCAATTGCAATATGTTTTTAAAGTATTTTATATCAAGGGCAATATGCTGTATAGTGAACATATTTAGTAAATATGCTTTATTGATTTTGTTTGTATTTACTTTAAAAGTATGCTATGATGACATCATTCAATGTTGGAAAATAGATTTCATTAATAGTACTCACTGGAAAAGTTGCATCAGGGTCTTTGGCCCAGGTATACGAGCCATTTCTTATATCTAAGGCAGATTTAAAAATACATATTATGTTTTTCATTACACTGAACTGAGAAAAATAAATTTTGCCATAGAGAACAAGTTCTTCCAAGTTAAAGAACAATAGCTCAAGGTACAGAATAATAATATTGTATTTTAAAATATGCCATTTTCTGAAAACTATTTTATTATTTTTAATAAACCCTTCTTGGGCTATGTTTCCATAGACAAAATTAAGATGATAATTGTGATAATTATTCCAATAGTTCTCCTACAGAAAAGCATGACAGAACTACTATTGCAAAAAATAAACTTGTTAAGCCTGAACTTGAACTATTAACTTTTTATTGTTTTTTAGAGAGGAAGAGAGAGAGGGAGAGAGAAAGAGAGAGAGAGAAACATTTATTTGTTGTTTTACTTATTTATGCATTCATTGTTTCCTCTTGTATGTACTCTGACCAAAGATTAAACATACAACCTTGGCATATAGGGGCAATGCTCCAAACAACTGAGCTACCTGTGTCTGAATAACATCACAAACAAGTGTATGGTAAATTCTGACCATTATTGGGATAAATTATTCCTATCTCCTATTGTTTCTTCTCCATCCATTAAGTAATAGTAATGATAATAATAATAATAATTTAAAATTTTTAAATGTTCTTTTACACTGGCACCAAGTGAAAGTTGGCAAAACAGTATTTGAATCACCCTCAAAATTTGGAGGGAGTGACTTATTGCCTAATAACAAATCAAAAACTAATCTTTAGAGTTAATTATCTTCAAATTTGCTTGTAACTTACTTTACAAGTCTACCTCCCTATCTTAATTCATGCCAAATAGTCTAGTCCTGTTCTGCATATTCACATTTTGTGACTTTTCTTTTTCTATCCTTTTAAACCACAAAAAGCCTTGTATAAGTCAGGTTTAAATGAGTATCTTCCCTATTACAGAGCAAGTTCCTCAGAGCTTATGGTCTTCAAGGCAATGGACAAAAAGGTGCCTTGCACAAAGCAAGTCCAGCTGTGATTCAGGCTGTAGCCCAACTACCATCCAATCCACAGATTTCAGGTACTTTGGGCCTTTCCAGGTGGCTTTTGTTTATATGGATCTGCCATACAATTTGTTATTGTTGGTTTGAATTTGTTGCTTGAAGAGATGAATGACCATGGTGAAGTATGCTTACATCTCACAGAGGGAGTGGGGTTGTCTTGAGAAAGAAAGGAGATAGGAAATATCTTGGGAGATTGACAGCAGTAGCTCATGATCACCAAAGCTGTACAAATGCTTAGAAACAATTCCTGTTTTCTTTTTGCTCAGAGCTTAGCTTCAGTATTCTTAGGTAGAAACAAAATATATTGAAAACACTAGAGGCTGCCTCTGTACCCACAGGAAGAAATGTTCTGTGGGAACATGGACCTTATTGTTTTAAAATTACTCTTTTCCAAACTGTAGCTCTGTCATAATCAACTCTTCTCCCCAACTGCCCCACAAAAGCTATATATTTCTACACCTGTATTAGTCTTTAACCTTTCTTTGGAATCTCATCTCTACTCCTTCATACAATCAAATTTGACTCATCCTTCAAGGTTCAGCTTGTCAGAACTTTACAAAAAGCTTTCCCTAATAATCTTTTTCTGCTGTGATCATCAATTTTTATTCATTATTGTTTCCACATTATTTGATTTAATTGCATTGCTCTTTAAATTGTTTATCTTGAGAGATCCAAGATGGCGAAGGAGTAAATGGAAGCTACACTAACCTCCTCCCAGGACCAGTCTGGATTTACAACTTAATTTTGGAGAAATCATCTGAAATAACCAATGGAACACTAGCTGGAAAGAAGTCTTATAACCACGGAGAGACAGAAAAGGCTGCTACATCACAACTTGACCGGTAGGGAGTGCGGAGACGCGGAAGGGCTGGCTGGGCTCACACAGGTGGCAGCTGAAGGGACTGAGAAACAGCTCAGCAGCCGGGGATTCCCCCTGAGAAGGGCAGGGTCTAAACCCCCAGCTGGGCTTACCAGCCTACAGCAACAGAGTGGAAAGTAAAATAGTATCAGCTGTGAAAAGCGAAAAGCCACAGGGTTTCTTGCTAGCCGGAGAGAAACAGCAGAAGAAAAAGAGCTCTTAAGTGGATCACATACGAAAATATTTTGGCCACCACTTACCCTGGGCTCAAGCAGAGGGAAGGCAGAGAGGACTGGAGACACTTGGGGAGAGTTTGGCATGGTGGCTTTGAGGGGAGAACTGGAGGAGCAGCCGACTGGGTCCCAGTGCTGACTCATCCCCAGTACTGCAGGTAGACCATTCACCTCCAAGTGGCATCAGCCTGAGGGGAAGCAAAAGCCCTGCCTACAGGAATTAAGCTGCCACACCCACAGTCCTTAAGCCTGACAGCTAATCACAGATTGAGTAGATTAACAATCAAAGAAGACAGACAACAGCAGTAGATCCCTGGAAGTCTCCAGCAGGCTGCCTAGGGCCAGACTGGTACATGATCTGACGCCACCAGAGGCAGATCCAGGAAGTGCAGATCATTCTAAGAAGCACCAACAAACAATAGGAGTCAAAAAAATGGGGAGACAGAGAAACAACCTCCCATCAAGAGGAAAGGTAGAATCCCCAGAAAGAGTGCTAAATGAAATAGAGGGGAGCAAACTATGAGATATGGAATTTAAAACATGGATTATGGAGAAGCTGAATGAGCTCAGCGGAAACTACAAAGAACTCCAGAAAAACTACAAGGAACTCACAGAAAATTACGTGAGCATGAAAAAGGACATAGAAGCTATCAATAAGAGCCAGGAGGAAATGAAGAATATGATCTCTGAATTGAAGAACACAGTAGAAGTAATTAAAAGCAGGCTAGAGGAAGCAGAAGATCGGATCAGCGAGCTGGAGGACAACCTACACAAAAACTCCCAGACAATGCAACAAAATGAAAAAAGACTGAACAAGACTGAAGAGGCTCTAAGACAGCTGCAGGACAACATGAAACGTAATAATATCCGTATCATAGGAATTCCAGAAGGAGAAGAAGAAGAGCAAGGGATAGAAAACCTCTTTGAAAAACTAATGACAGAAAACTTCCCTAACATGACGAGAGAAAGAGTCACGCAAGTCCAGGAAGCACAGAGGGTCCCAATGAAGATGAACGCCAACAGGCCCACCTCAAGACACATCATAATTAAAATGGCAACATTCAAAGACAAAGAGAGGATCCTAAAAGCAGCAAGAGAAAAACAACTAATAACATACAAGGGTACTCCAATAAGGCTATCATCAGATTTCTCAGCAGAAACACTACAAGCCAGAAGGGAATGGCAAAAAATATTCCAAGCAATGAAAAACAAAGGCCTACAACCTAGAATACTATACCCGGCAAAGCTCTCATTCAAAATGGAGGGTGAAATAAGGAGCTTCCAAGACAAAAGAAGGCTAAAAGAATACATCTCCACCAAACCATCAATGCAAGAGATGCTAAAGGGTCTGCTCTAAGAAGATAAAGAAACAGAGAGAGACAGAGAAGAACACGAGTACAAAGGGGAAAAATGACAATGAAGAAGTACTTATCGGTAATAACCTTAAATGTAAATGGATTAAACGCTCCAATTAAAAGACATACGGTACCTGAATGGATTAGAAAGAATGACCCACATATATGCTGTCAACAAGAGACCCACCTTAGAACAAAAGATCTACACAGACTGAAAGTGAAGGGATGGAAAAAAGTATTTCAAGCAAATGAGCATGAAAAAAAAGCCGGGGTAGCAATACTTATATCAGACAAAACAGATTTCACAGCAAAGTCCATAAAAAGAGACAAAGAAGGGCATTTCATAATACTTAAGGGAAAAATCCATCAAGAAGATATAACCCTTATAAATATATATGCACCCAACTTAGGAGCACCCAAATATATAAGGAAACTTTTGAAAGACTCCAAGAAAGATATAGACAACAACACACTCATAGTAGGAGACTCTAACACCCCATTGTCAACAATGGACAGATCTTCGAAGCAAAGAAACACCAAAGATATTGAGGCACTGAACAACACTCTAGATCAAATGGACTTAGTCGATATATATAGAAGTTTTCACCCCAAAGAAGCAAAATATACATACTTCTCAAGTGCACATGGAACATTTTCAAAGATAGACCACATGGTAGGACACAAAACAAGCCTTAACAAATTCAAGAAAATTGAAATTATATCAAGCATCTTCTCAGATCACAATGGCTTAAAATTGGAAATCAACCTCAAGGAAAAAACTCAAAAACATTCAAACTCATGGAGAATGAATAACATGCTATTAAATAATGAATGGGTTAACAATGACATCAAGGAAGAAATCAAAAAGTTTCTGGAAACTAATGATAATGAACACACAACAACCCAAAACCTATGGGATACAGCGAAAGCAGTCCTAAGAGGAAAGTTCATAGCAATACAGGCCTACCTAAAAAAGCTAGAGGAATATCTAATAAAAAATTTAACCCTACAGCTACAAGATCTAGAGGAAGAACAACAAGCAAAGCCCAGATCAAGTAGAAGGAAGGAAATCATCAAGATCAGAGCAGAATTAAATGACATAGAATCTAAACTAACAATTCAAAAGATCAACAAAAGTAGGAGCTGGTTCTTTGAAAAAATAAACAAAACTGACAAGCCTTTAACCAGGCTCATCAAGGAAAAAAAGAGAGAGGACCCAAATAAATAAAATCAGAAATGAAAGAGGAGAAATCACAACTGATACCACAGAAATACAAAGGATTATAAGAAATTATTACGAACAACTGTATGGCAAGAAATTTGACAACCTAGAGGAAATGGAAAAATTCCTGGAAACCTGTAGTCTTCCCAAACTGAATCAAGAAGAAGCAGAAAGTCTGAATAGACCAATAACAGCTAGTGAAATTGAAGCAGTAATCAAAAAACTCCCAGCACACAAAAGCCCTGGACCGGACGGCTTCACAAGTGAATTCTACAAAACATTTAGGAAAGAACTAACTCCTATCCTCCTAAAACTATTCCAAACATCCAAGAAGAGGGAAGACTGCCAAACTCATTCTATGAAGCCAGTATAACACTTATTCCAAAACCAGGTCAAGACACAACAAAGAAAGAAAACTACAGGCCAATATCGCTGATGAACATAGATGCTAAAATCCTCAACAAAATATTGGCAAACCGGATCCAGCAACACATTAGAAAGATCATACACCACGATCAAGTAGGATTCATCCCAGGGATGCAAGGATGGTTTAACATTCGCAAATCAATAAACGTAATACACCACATAAACAAAATGAAAAACAAAAACCACATGATAATATCAATAGATGCGGAAAAAGCATTTGATAAAGTACAACACCCATTTATGATAAAAACTCTCAGCAAAATGGGAATAGAGGGAGCATACCTCAACATAATAAAGGCCATATATGAGAAACCTGAAGCCAACATCATACTCAATGGGCAAAAACTGAGAGCATTCCCCGTGAGATCAGGAACAAGACAAGGATGTCCGCTCTCTCCACTCCTATTCAACATAGTCTTGGAAGTTCTAGCCACCACAATCAGACAAGAAAGAGAAATAAAAGGCATCCAAATTGGAAAAGAGGAAGTAAAACTGTCATTATTTGCAGATGACATGATAGTGTACATAGAAAACCCTATAGACTCCACAAAAAAACTACTCGACCTAATAAGTGAATTCAGCAAAATAGCAGGATACAAAGTCAATATTAAGAACTCAAAGGCATTTTTATACACCAACAATAAAAACTCAGAGATAGAAACTGAAAGAAAAATTCAATTTACCATAGCAACAAGAAAAATAAAATACCTAGGAATAAACTTAACCAAGAAGGTAAAGGACCTGTACTCAGAAAACCACATAACACTGAAGAAAGAAATTAAAGAAGATACAAATAAATGGAAGCATATACCATGCTCATTGATGGGAAGAATCAACATCATTAAAATGGCCATACTACCAAAAGTAATTTATAGATTCAATGCAATCCCTATTAAAATACCAGCAACATATTTCACAGACCTAGAACAAATACTTCAAAAATTTATATGGAACCAAAAAAGAGCCCGAATAGCCACAGCAATTTTGAGGAAGAACACAGTAGGAGGAATCACAATACCTGATATCAAACTATACTACAAGGCCACGGTAATCAAAACAGTCTGCTGCTGGCATAAAAACAGACATATAGATCAATGGAACAGAATAGAGAGCCCAGAAATAAACCCAGGTTCATATGGTCAACTAATATTTGACAAAGGGGGAAAGAACATCAAATGGAGTGAAAAGAGCCTCTTCAACAAATGGTGTTGGGAGAACTGGACAGGGACATGCAAAAAAATGAAACTAGACCACCAACTTACACCATACACCAGAATAAACTCAAAATGGATCAAAGACTTAAATGTAAGCCGTGATACCATAAAAGTCCTAGAGGAAAAAATAGGCAGGAAAATTTCAGATATCCCACATAGCAACATTTTCACTGATATATCTCCTAAGGCAAGGGAAATAAAGGAAAAAATAAACAAATGGGACTACATCAAACTAAAAAGTTTCTGCTCAGCTAAAGAAAACATCAGCAAGATGAAAAGGAAACCAACCATATGGGAAAATATATTCGCCAATGACATCTCAGACAAGGGATTGATCTCCAAAATATATAAAGAACTCATACGACTCAACACCAAGAAGACAGACAACCCAATTAAAAAATGGGCAAAGGACCTGAACAAACACTTCTCCAAAGAAGACATACAGAGGGCCCATAGACATATGAAATATGCTCAACATCACTAGCCATCAGAGAGATGCAAATAAAAACCACAATGAGATACCACCTCACACCAGTCAGAATGGCCATCATCAACAAATCAACAAACATCTTGTGCTGGAGAGGATGCGGAGAAACGGGAACCCTGGTGCATTGCTGGTGGGAATGCAGACTGGTGCAGCCACTATGGAAAACAGTTTGGAATTTCCTCAAAAAACTAAAAATGGAACTGCCTTTTGAACCAGCAATTCCATTACTGGGATTATATCCGAAAAATCCTGAAACACCAATTCAAAAGAACCTATGCACTCCAATGTTCATAGCAGCACTATTTACAATAGCCAAGTGCTGGAAACAACCTAAATGCCCATCTGTAGATGAGTGGATCAAAAAACTGTGGTACATTTACACAATGGAGTTCTATGTAGCAGAAAGAAAGAAGGAACTTCTACCATTTGCAACAACATGGATGGAACTAGAGAGAATTATGCTTAGCGAAATAAGCCAGGCAACGAAAGAAAAATATCTTATGCTGTCACCTATTACAGGAAACTAATGAACAACACAAACAAATGAGCAAAATTGAACCAGAGGGCATAAGCCTATGACCGCATTACCTGAGTGATTGTCTGTACACATAAGCCTCACTTAATCCTCCCTGCAGCGCTGTCTCCTGAGACTCAACAGTTTGGCTGAACTAAATGGCTGAGTTGGTGAAGAATGGGGTGGTCTGTGGGCTTCACTTTAAAACTGAATTCTCTTTTCTATCCTAATGGCTTGGACAGAAAGGGCCCAGAGGTCTGAGAGGGGGGAAACATAAACTATTTCCCTCAGCCCAAACTAAATATAATGGGCAAAAGGGTTTTGGACAGGCGAGATGTGCCTAGCACACCTTCCTCCAAAGAAGCCCTTTTTTTTTTTTTTTTCTCCTAATGTGGAACATTGAAAAATTAATCCCTGCCTTTTGTCACCTAGTAGTTATGGATTGAATGATGCTTTTTAACCCTTTTTGCCAAATCTGTTGCCCCCAGAACACAACATGGATGCCAGCCTGCTAAACCAAGAACGCCGTTGTCCGGAGACAGCCAACTGACCTGGAGTCTGCACAATCCTTCCCCATGTGGGAAGGCCACCCTCCCCTCCACACCCCCACTATTATTAGGGATTTCTGGACCCAAGGGTAGGTAGGACGACGACCATGTCCAGCTTGAAGCAGCTAGAGGAGCTTGAGACCTTCGCCCATTGTCCTTTACAAGATTACAAAGGGTCTTAATATCTGAGAGGGAGGGATAGTTATTTTTTATGAATCATGGGTATTGACTTGGGGGGGGATACTGGGGGAGGGAGATACTGGGTGGAGGGGAGTAAAGGGGAAAAAATTGGAACTACTGTAACAACATAATCAATAAAATATACTTAAAAAAATTGTTTATCTTGAATAGCTTGAAGGCTTCTTTCCTGTCAGATCTTCACCTAATCTGGAGAATGGTTTTAATCTATTTCAGGGTTCATATGCCAAATTGGGGATCCATAATGCTTTATGAAGTGGAAGCCCTATGATAAATTATTGTTTTAGTTGAAACTTGGATCTACTGATTACTAACTTAGGTTGGATTTTACCTGTAAAGTGAAGATAATTTTACATGCCCCACAGATTTTTATAAATATTGCATAAGATTTTCCAGATAAGTATTTAAACAGGACTTGGAACGTGACCGAAGAGGTCTAAACTCTATATTTTTGTATTAAGTATTTTTTTACCTATATTATTTTACTTATAAAGTAACTGTCAATTACACTTGGGGAAAATATATATGCTATATGATCTATGTAACTAAAAAAACAACCTTAAGAATAAAAATTTTTAAAGGGTATTTATAACCCAGAAATGCATGCCTTAATTTTTGTTGTACATGTAGCCCCCATATAACATGGTACTTCTATAACACAGTTTTTCTCTAACATTATATGACTATAGAAAATATCCAAGAATTGCTAGTAGAAGAAAAAAGTGAAGAAGCAATTTTGGTGGAAATAACATCTGGATAACTTAGAGGACAATAGAACTGATGAAAATGAAGAAGTTAAACAGTTTATTCTAAAAAGCATAAAGGTCTACTTTGCCAAACAGTCATACTTCTTGAAGATTCTTGCACTGAAAGGAGCACAAAGTTTGAGAGAACTTCATGAGTGCTTAGCACCATATAGCAAAATTTATAAAGATGTCTTAGCTAAACAAGCAATATAAAGTAACAGATTTTTTTGCAAAAAGTAGAGCATTTAAATTGATAATGCTGAAGAAAGTTCAGAGAATGAGGATATCTTGTCAAAAAGAAAATGTATTTGGTTAATGTAGTTTAGTAGTGATGATGACAAAAACATTATTTAATGCATGTTAATATGTAATACTTTTGATGAGTATTGCTTTAATAAATATATTTCTCTTAATTATAAAAATACAATAGTATTTTTTTTAATTTTGGAATCTAACCCTCCTTTTTGCACTAGTTCTTTGTTCTGTGTAATATGGATTCACATAAGAGCATTTGTTAAGAACCTAACAACCGTGTTATACGAGGGTTACCTGTAGTTAAGAATAAAAAGAAGGTTCTAGAAAAAAAAGTACAACACTGAGGGTAAGCCATAATGTAAACTATAAACTTGGAGTGATTGTGATGTAAATGTGTGGGTTCATCAACTGTAACAAATGTACTACCTTGGTGGAGGATGGTGATAATGGGAAGATTTGAGATACATAGTAAATCTCAATACCCTCTCAATTTTTTTTTTCAGATTTAATGTGTTTTATTGATTAAAATATTACATTTGTGCCAATTTCCCTTCCCTCTGCTCCCCTCCACCCGGTGGCCCCCCTCCCTCCAGTTGTCCCCCCCTTTTAGATTATGTCCATTAGTTGTGCATACAGTTCCTCCCAATCTCTCTCCATCTATTCCATTCCCTCCTACCATGATCCCCAATTCCTATATCGTCTCCCTCCCTCTCCCTACTCCCCCTCCCTGTTGACCTCCCCCCACTATGCTTCCCTTACCCACAGTTCCTTTTCCACTCTCGTTGCCTGTTTCGTTTGCCTTTGTTTCATCTCCCTAGCTTCTGTTTTTTAAACCAGTCCCTTTAACATCTCATATAACAGTGGTTTGGATCTAATGAACTCTTTCAGTTTTATTTTGTCCTGGAAACACTTTCTCTGTCCTTCTATTCTGAATGACAATTTTGCTGGATAGAGTATTCGTGGTTGTAGGTTTTGGATTTTCATTACTTTGAATATTTCTTGCCAGTCCCTTCTTGCCTGTAGTGTTTCCCTTGAGAAGTCAGCTGATAGTCTAATTGGGACCCCTTTGTACATAATTCTTTTCTTCTCTCTTGCTGCTTTTAAGATTCTCTCTTTATCCTTAATTTTTGACATTTTGATTATAATGTGTCTTGGAGTGGTTCTCCCTGGGTCCAGTCTCTTGGGAACTCTCCTTGCTTCCTGGACCTGCATGTCTATTCCCTTCCCCAAGTCTGGGAAGTTCTCCTTTATTATATTTTCACTCAATTTTTCAAGTTCTAGTTCATCTTCCTCATTCTCTGGCAAACCAATGATTCTTATGTTGGGCCTTTTATAGCTGTCCCAGAGGTTTCTGATCCTCTCATTGTTGCTTGCCATTTCCTCTCGCTGCATTGGTTGACTGCTTGTTCCTTCTCCATATTCCAGTTTGTTGAAATGAACTCTGGATTCCTCACCATCTGTCTCATATGTGGTTTTGTTCCTTTCGTTATGAAAGTTTTTCGCTTCTTTCATATCTTTTTCCTGCTCTTTTGTGAATTCTGTAAGCCACCTGATAACAATGGCCCAGAACTGAGCCTCTGACAGGTTTCTTATCTGTTCATCTGTCAGGTTCTCTATCTGCTGTCTGGTGAGTTGTGCCACCGGGATTTCTATAGTTGTCTGCCTCATTTTGACAGATGCGTTTTGTTTTCCTGGGCTGGCTGTTGGGGGCAGTGCCTGTGTACGCGTCACAAATCAGCGACCGGCCGGCGCCTGCCTGTCTGCGACCTATTTCGCAGCCCTGTGGTGCTTTCTGTGGGGGCGGGGGTCCAAGATGGATTCACACAGTTATTCAGCTAGGAGACCGGGATCCGTCCTCCCGCCCCCCTGGGCCTCACTGTTCAAGGCGATGCTGCGGCTGCTCTCCCCAGCGCCTGGAGTCGCGCACGCCAGGGGCTTGACTGGAGTCGCGCACGCCAGGGGCTTGATTGCCTCCCGGATTTTTCGCCGCCCCGCCCGCCGCTCCGCAAACAGCTTTGCCTTCTTTAACTCTTACCTGCCCAAATGGCACCGCTGGTTTATAACTTCATATGTTGGGCTTCCGTGTAGTTTTATTTTCTGGAATTTCTAGTTATCCTTTGTTTTGAAGTAGTTGTATTCCTCTATAGTTGTAGAGGAAGACCTAGCGTGTCCATCTAAGCCTCCGTCTTGGCCGGAAGTCTTCAATTTTTTGATAAAACTAAAGTTGTTCTAAAAATAGCATCCTTTTTAAAGTATACTTTATTGATTATGCTGTTACAGTAGTCCCAATTTCTTTTCTCTTTGCTCCCCCTTTCCTCCAGTAATCCAACCCCATTAATTCATGTCCATGGGTCGTGCTAATAAGTTATCTGGCTTCACCTTTTCCTATATTATTCTTAATGTTCCCATGTCTATTTGGTACAAACCAATTATGCTTATTAGTTCCTGTACTATTTCCCCTTTTCTGCCCCTTCCCCCCCCCCCCCAGGTGATAATCCTGCAAATGATCCCACACCTATGATTCAGTTTCTGATCTGGCTGTTTGCTTAGTTTGTTTTGTTTTATTTTTTAGATTCAATTGTTGATAGTTGTGAGTTTGTTGTCATTTTAATGTTCCTAGGGTTGATCTTCTTTTTCTTAAATAAGTCCCTTTAGCATTTTATATAATAGTGGCTTGGTGATGATGAACTCCTTTAGCTTTATCTGTCTGGGAAGCACTTCATCTGCCCTTCTATTCTAAATGATAGCTTTGCTAGATAGTAGTATTGGGTGTAAGTCTTTGCTTTTTATCACTTTGAATACTTCTTGCCATCCCCTTTTTGCCTGCAAAGTTTCTTTTGAGAAAGCTGTTTCTTTTGATAAATAGTCTTATAGGCACCCCAATGTAGGTAACTCTGCTTTTCTCTTGCTGCTTTTAAGATTCTCTCTCTATCTTGAACCTTTAGCATTTTAACTATGATGTGTCTTGTTGTCATCCTCTTTGGGTCTAGCTTGTTTGGAACTCTGTGATTCCTGGACTTGTATGTCTGTTTCCTTGGTCAAATTGGGAAGTTTTTCTTTATTATTTTTTCACACAAGGTTTTGATTTCTTGCTCTTCCTCTTTTCCTTCTGGCACCCCTATGATTAGGATGTTGGCATGTTTAAATTTGTCCCTGAGGTTCCTAAGCATCTCCACATTTTTTTCAATTCTTGTTTCCTCATTTTGTACTAGTTGACTGTTTTTTCTTCCTTATATTCCAAGTCATTAATTTAAACCCCAGTTTCCTTCTCTTCACCATTGGTGTGTGGATTTTCCTTCATTTCATTTAACATAGCTTTCACTTATTCTCTTATGTGTTTGTCATACCTAAGCATATCTGTCACGTCGGTAAGAATCTTTATCACCAGTGTTTTAAATTCTTCATCTGTTTTGTTGGCTACCTCCTTATTGCTTAGTTTTCTCATGGGAACCTTGATCTGTTCCCTCTTTTGGGCCATACATCTCTGTCTCCTGTGTTTGCCTCTGTGTCTTAGGTAGAGCTGTCATTGCTGTTACATTGTAAGGGGTGAAGCCTTAGGGCTTCATCAGTACAGGTTGACCCATTCCACCACATTATGGTACTGTGTGTGGAGGAGGAATCCGAGAAGGAACAATGCTGCCTGCTCAGCACTTGCTGCTTCCCCAGGCACTTCTCCCACTTCTGTATGGGACTGGTACCTCTCTAGCACCTCTCTAGCTGTTGTTCTGGGTATCATTCCCAGAGTGAGTGGATGTGAAGATGTTCTAGGACTGTGTGGGCCCTTTAAACAAGCAGATTCTGCTGAGAGACTGGCAGTTTTTCCTCCACCCAAGGCCCACTGGTTTGCACAGTCAGAAGCAATGAGGCTTTATTTTCCCCAGTGCTGGGACCATGAACTGTGCAGTCTGGTGCTGGGAGTGCTCCCCACATGTCCCTCCTGACTCTTTAAAATGTACGAATGCCACCATGATATCACATCCTCTCCACCCCTGCTCCTCCCCTCCTACCTGTCTGGATGAGCATTTCTTCTTTATATCTTTGTTGGGCTTCCATGCATCTCTATTTTCTGGAACTTCTGGTTGTCTCTAGTTTTGAGGTAGTTGTCTTCCTTTTTAGTTGTGGAGGGAGATGCAGCATGTCTGTGTAGTTCTCCATCTTGGTTGGAAGTCTAAAATAGCATCTTAATAGAAAAATAAATTAGAGGGCTATATACAGACTCAAAGTGAAGTATTATTTTACTTACGGAAGATGTCTTTTAAAATATAATTCTCAGAATATCATTTACTTCTATTGGGCACAGTGATTTAGCTACCACTTGTTTTGGGAGAAAAGGATAAAATATAAAGAAACCTGTTAATTTGTAAGATCTATTATTTTCTGGTTTTAAGTTTTATTATTTCTGATCTTTTATACTACCTGTATCTTCACCTAATATCTTAAACAATGAGAATATTTAAATAAAATAGTGACCATGAGACACCTGATATTTTTTGGTAGAAAAATTAGCTCAGGGAATATAAACAGTTTTAATCATAAGCATAAAATCTACAGATGTACTTTAGTATCAAAAAGTAATGTTAGAACTCCCCCGTTCTTTTTCATTTTCAATCTATAAATAGCTATAGACATTATAATGCAGTCACAGGCCACAAGTGGCTCTTGAGCACTTGAAATGTGAGTGTGATTGATAATTTTTAATATTGATTATTTTTAGTTCATTCAAATTTAAAATATGAAACTAAATTTAGTTATTGGGAAATACTTAAGCATGTTTGTAATGACTTGGTCATGCAAATTTATATATGCAATTTTAAACTTCATAGAATCAAATACAAATCAAGAATTCCCAATAAAAATGTAATGTCTATATTAAATGTAATGTCATTTATAATTGCTATTTTATTATATATTAGAATAATATTTTTAATATATTGTATTGAAAATATTGTATATGTTGTATGGATAAAAGTTATAATAATATCATCTGTATTTTTTTCCTTGTCTTTTTAAATGTGGTTACTAGAAAATTTCAAGTGATCTGTGTGGCTCACGTTACTATTTCTATTGATGTTCTGCTCTGAATACAGTACAATATATTGTAAATAGGATATGCCAGTATTTCCTGTATCTCCTTTCTTATTTGGGGTTTTTCTCCTAGAATTGAAATCATCCCTGAATTTCCAGGAAAAATAATTTTCCAATAAAGACGATGTCATCATAGCCATTGAATAGCTAAAGGAGCTTATTCACTTAAAACACTCAAAAGTAGACATATCAGATATATTTTTAGTTAATTTAGAAGCTGAATGTTCTAAGGACAGACTTGAATTACCGTTCAGATGCAATCAGATGAAAAAATGGTAATGCTAGCAATTGAGTTCTAGTCTTCCCTCTGCATTAGTTCCTTTCCACATAGAAGCCCACCTGTTTCAATTTAGAGATATCTAGTATCATAAAGATCACTTCTCTGCATTACCTACTTTAAGGCATTTTGTTTAAACAACAGCTTAAAGATCACATAGTTTAGTGTGTAAATTTCAAAAGTTTAACTATTAAACTGTGATTTTTGTATATTTACATATTTGTTTTTTTATGAGCAGTAACTCTATCTTGAGCCTAATTCTTTTACTCTAAAGTAAAATTTTAAGTGGAATATAATGTTATATTTCAGATAAAAATGAAGCTCTGGAAAAAAGCTCTATAAAAATGTCAAAAACTTAACCAGTTCCCACTCAGTGTTCTTTAGAGCTGCTATGTGGGTCCCTGGCACACCTCTCTGGAAAAGAGGAAAACATACTAACAAAATTTTCTATAGCTCTAGAAAGCATGTCCTACATATGAGAATGTTGGATTCAAAATAAGTTTTAGTCACAGAATAGCTATGCAAATTTAGGCTGCCACTCAAACCATCAGAGGCTTTCTTCCTATATAAAACAGAAGTTGAGATTAATTATTTCAAGGGACTTTTGTAAAAAGTAAATAAAATAATGTTCACATTTTTCTGGCATATATAAGCAAATTTTTGTATTTTACCTTATGTACCTTGACTTAATTTATTCTCTCTTATCTATATTTGTCAATTTTATACATTATTCCCTATACCGTTCCCAGAGCAATCTACTAAAATACAAATTTAGCGATGTCACTATTTCTGCCCCACAGAAGAAAATTAATCAAGCTTAGCATAGCAAATAAGATAATCCATGAGCTGTGCCCTAACTTCCTTCAGCTCCTGTGACTTACTGCTTTGCGCTGTGGGATCTAATAACACTGAACAGAATAAATCATGCCTCAGTGCTTTATCTTATGCCATGTTTTTTATCTATGGCACCCCTGACTTTCCAAATATGTGTGACTATTAAAACATAATTATGTAGAGTACACTCCATCTTAATCAGAAATGATTTGTTTGTTTGTAAATAAACAAAGCAAACAACCAAAAATTTAGTCATGATGATTTCATGTGAGAATGACTTAATTCCAGGATGTTGGAGTATTTTACAAACCTAAGGAAAAAAAGTCTAACTAAAACTCATAAAACTTATTTTTCACTCTTATTTTTTCCCTCTGCCTGTTGGCTTTTTCCCTGCTTCCACCACTCCCGATTTCTAAAGGACCATTAAGGGTGGTGTCAACAGTTCCTGAGCCGATGATGGCATAGGGGTCCAGGACCTACTAGTAACTTTCTAAGTCTCTCTGAGTCCCAATTTAAAAGATCCAAAAGGAATCATCTGTTTGGACTCACTGGGCTAAGGAATTTATGCTTTGTTTTTGCTGCAAATGTAGGAAAATTCTCTACATATGAATTTTTTTAACAAAAAACTTACTAATATACCTGGGTATAATTTTTCACTTATCTTAAATCTGCTTTTTTAGAATCTTGGAATATACAAAAATAATAATCAGTGCTACGTATATGTAAGCACTTTTAATTTTTAGGAAGTCTCACATTTAATGAACAAAGTTTTAAAAAAATATGTAACTACTTTATCTTGATGGGCAAGTAGCTAGTATGTATGCACTCATTCCTCCAAACAGGGACAGCTAGGTAGTCAAATCACATTTTCAGGTACAAAAAATAAGATTTAGAGAGGGTAAGCCCTTTGTTCAGGTACTCACATTTAGTAAGTAGCACAGCTGAAAGTCCAACATCAATCTGACCATAATATCTGTGCTTTCTTTGAATGATGGAATCATTCTGCTCATCAAAAAGGAGTGCAACCTTGAATCTGTCTTTAATGTTACATCCCTGTAGATTTAAGAAAAATAGAATAAAATGATGATAATAATAGAGTAACAAACACTTAAAGAGTGCTTACACTTGCTAGATACTCTTTAAGAATATATGTATGTGTGTGTGGTGTATGTACATATGTATATATGCATATGGCCTGTCCAGAAAAAGTCCAGCCACTGTTAATATAACCAGAATGGTTTGCGTGACATCAGTGTAACCTGGCAGCAAAAAAGAGTAGACTGGAATGTGCATGTGTGTGAGTGAACAATGCTGACTTCACTGGGCTAGTTAGTAGGGTGGTAGACACCATTGAGTGAGCATGTGTCTGTG
Organism: Furipterus horrens; assembly: GCF_987537825.1. NCBI lineage: Eukaryota > Metazoa > Chordata > Mammalia > Chiroptera > Furipteridae > Furipterus > Furipterus horrens. The sequence continues at coordinate 63,566,563 of NW_028327176.1, read as the reverse complement.
TGGCCTTCTCATTAATAGTGACTGAGCAAGTAGAGTAATGAATCTGCATCAAATTTTGTGTTAAAGCTTGAACACTCCTTATGGAAACTTTGGATGATTCAGAAAGCTGCAACTATGGCAACTGGTGATTGGCAACTTTATCAAGGCAGTAGCTCACTCTAGCATCACATCTCTTGCAGTTTTTTGTTGAAACATCAAATCACCCAGGTGACTCAGTCACCCCTACAGTCAAGATTTGGTGCCCTGTGTCTTCTAGCTTTTCTCAGAACTAAAACCACCTTTAAAAAGAAAGATATTTCAGACTGTTGATGAGATTGAGGAAAATACAACAAGGCAGCTGATGGTGACTGGGAGAACTATGTGAGGTCCCAAGGTGCCTACTTTGAAGGGGACTGAGGCATCATTGTCCAATGTAAAATTTTTCTATTTTCATATTACATGACTGGATACATTCTGGATACATATAAAATATATGTGTTTATATGTATATAAATTTATCTTCACAGTATGTTAAAGGACAGCTTCAATTACTGTCCACTGAGAGAGAAAATAAATCAACTCACAGTAGATCACAACCAAGAAATAGAAAATCACAGTAGATATCCTGGTAATCCGTAAGCTAAATGCTCTTAACTGTAAAAACTTTTAAAATTTATTAAGAGACCTAAAGTTGTGTTAATAAGCAGAAGTGCTATGAGGGGTGTCCACAACGATTGAAGTAGAGAACAATGGTATTTACAGAGACCTATTGTCATTGCTACTGTAAAAAATATACGCCACCTCCACCCAAAAGAGAGTTTTCCTGGCACAAAGATCCACTGGTCTGAGTTTAGAGATAACTTCAAAGATAGATATGTCACTCTTAGTTCATGTCAGAAATGTTTAAATCATATAACTAACAACCCTTGTTTAAATTACGTGTTCATCTGGAAAGTTTTAATTATGCTGTATTTTCCTTTTCAGATTTCTCAGCACTAAAACACTGTGATGTTTAGAGAGATTAAATGCATTGTCTCAGAGATTCTACTTATAATTTTAGATTAACAAACTGTCATTAGCATAGCACAAGAGTACATTAACAAATTGTCATTGCTAATGCCAGTTGATAATTTTATTATTCATGTATAGTCAAATTGGATGTTGATATTTCAATACAGAAGGTGGCTATAGTAATTTATGAAAAGCACTTTACCAAAAGTGTAATCTATGGTGTAAGAACTTTCACAGGATTCCATACAGGACCACATTTGAGTCATTTTCTTATTTACTAGGAAAAAAAACACTAAGTTTTGCCCAGGTTTCTTTGGAAATCTCCCCTGTATCCACTGATTCTTCCAATTTTCCATGGCCATTTAATGGCTCCAACCCTCAATAACTAGTATTATGGATGTTATATTAAGAGCTCCTCTCAGCCTAAGTGCCCATCTGTAGACGAGTGGATCAAAAAACTGTGGTACATTTACACAATGGAATACTATGCAGCAGAAAGAAAGAAGGAACTCCTGCCATTTTTGACAACATGGGTGGAACTAGAGAGAATTATGCTTAGTGAAATAAGCCAGGCAAAGAAAGAAAAATACCATATGATATCACCTAATACAGGAAACTAAAGAGCAACACAAACAAATGAACTAAACAGAAAAAGGAGCAGAATAACAGTCAATAGGGGGGAGGGGAGAGGGAGAGAAGGGGGATAAGTAAGGGAAGGGTTTAGTCAAGGAACATGTATAAATGACTCATGAACACGGACAATGGGGAGGGATATGATTGTGGGAGAAGGGGTGGGCTGGGTGGGGAGAGCAATGGGGAAAAAATGGGACAACTGTAATTGAAAAACCAAAAAAAAAAAAAAAAAAAAAAAAAAAAAAAAGGAGACTTTGACCAAAATGATATTATCTCTTGGGAGTGAATACTTAAAAATCATTTCAAAGTTACTTACCTGATCTTTTATTTTGTAATGAAATACTCTAATCTTCGACGTGAATGACTATTAAGGTATGAAGTAATATATACAAGTTCAGAGAAGGAAAACTCTGATTCCAAAGAACCTCCGCTGCCTTGCGGCATACCTCTTCAGGGGAAAGGCTAAGGGAGTAAACCCCGACAGAAAATCCGGAGCCGGAGTCCCTAAGGCGGTTTGACGTTGTAGTCAACACCGGCAACTCCTGCGGCGCACCTGAAGCCAAGCTGTATTGACTCCGTCTTTCCCTTGGATCCTTCAGCTGCGAAGAGAGGGGGGGTCTGCTGCATGGGCAACAGCAGACCCTCCATATCACCCCGCCCAGGCTCTGTAGCTTCAGCTTCACTGGAGAGGACACTCCAGCGTCATCGCAAGATGTCGATTCAACACGGGAGGAGACAGATACCGTGTCACTCCCGAGTCGGACTGCACAGCCATTCTCGGCGGTGCAGATAGACTCTTAAGAAGCTACACCATCATCTCTCGAGACGGATGGCTGCCGACGATGAATATATACAAGTACCTAATTATCATTTTAACATTTCCAACATGATAAATTTTCTTACTGCTGTCCAAGCTGTAGCTGTTAAGAAAAATAAATAAATTTAAGTACTATTAAATATGTTTTAGTTTCTGTCAAATAAATACATTTCTAAAACTTTTAAAGAGAAAATTTTAAAAGGTCAGGGCTAATCCAGTGATCTGTTGACTACTTAAAGACATTAATGATCCAAATATAGAGAATCAATCCAGTTTTTGTTTTTGTTTTTCCCTTTATTTCTAACTAAAGGAATATATTTCATTATGCTTATGATGTAGTTTGCCTATAATTTTTGTTAAGATTGCACTTGACCCATATTGAGACAAATGTTTCAGTGAGAAGAAAGAGAAGCTAATTTTTCCATCAATTTACACAACAACATTTTTAAAGAAAACACTATTTTGAAGATTTTTCTCTCTGAATTTTTCTAAAAGCCTAGTTTCTTTTCCCAGTGTAACTAAATCCTACTTATTCTTGCATAGTTCCTCAATAATCCATGAAGACTTTCATAATCACTTCTGACCACACAGAGACTACTTCTCTTTGAAAATCTGTAATATTTCTCTACTGCTCTATTTGCTATTAAGAATTCGGATCAAGTTTTCTAGTTCATTATAAAGATGGGTATTAATCATTAAATTAAAAATTAGCATATTATTGTTGAGCTTTTATTCTCCAGAATTGAATTATTTGTCTTTTCAGTTCCATTGCCAGGTTCTTCTGGGAGTTTTACTTATATAAAGCTTTCTTCAAGGACAACAAGGAGGCTCAGAAAGAAAAATATATGTATGACAAACACAACATAATATATGTGTAAATGTATGCATGAGATTATATGTATGAGAGATACAACATAAAACATAATATATACATTTTATATATATATATATATATATATATATATATATATATATATATAAGACACAACATAAGGACAGTAATATTCCTTGAATTAAGTAACTGCCAGCCTTATTAATGCAATACCAGTTAAGTCTGAGCCTTCATCCTTATACTTCCAAGCCAGAGATGGTCATAAAAATCTTGCTGCAGCTATGGTCAATGATATAATAATCACTTAGAGTTTTCATCTCAAGTGTGGTAAGTTGGCCATTACCTCTAAAAAAGCTGATGTAGCACATCCCTGCTTTTACATCTTGAACCACTTTGCTTTTCACTCTGTTGTCGTGAATATTTATCACCATCATGGGAGATGGTGTACTAAAGGTCACCTGGTGAGATGGCACACATACAGTTTAGGGAACTTGGCCATGAGAAGGTGTATGGAGGGCAGGGGGGGAGGTACCTAGTACCCAATGCTCCACATCGCACATATTTGGTCCCAATAATAGCTACTTTTACTACTTTTATGATTTAGACATCTATCTTTGTGTGCAATGCCATTGCTAAACTATAAAATGTCTTTGTGTAATTATGAAAAATGTGCCCCCTACTCTGAAAGAAAGAAATCCTCACCAACATTTGGTGTTATGTGTTCTAGATTTTGCTATTCTAAGATACATAGTAGTATTTCATTGTTAGTTTAACTTGCATTTGTCTGATGACATATGATGTGGATAATATTTTCATACGCTTAGTTTTCTATCTGTATATCTTCTTTGAAGAGGTGTCTGTTAAAGTCTTTGGCCAATTTTTAATTTTTTTGTTTGTTTTCTGCATGTTTAATTTTGAGGGTTCTTTGTATATTTCAGACATAATTTCTTTATCAGATGTGTTTTTTGCAAATATTTTCTCCTGGTGCTTGTCTTGTCTTTTTCTTCTCTTCATACTGTTTTTCACAGAGCAGAAGTTTTACATTTTAATATATTTCAGCTTATCCATTTCTTATTTGAATGTACCTTTTGTGTAGTATCTATGAAATAATGCCAAAACAAAGGTCACATAGATATTATACTATGTTATCTTTTAGGAGTTTATAGTTTTTCATTTCACATTTAGGTCTATGATCAATTTTGAGTTAATTTTTCTGAAAGGTGTACATGTCAACTTGCTCCAGCTCCTTTTGCTGAAAAGTAGATTTTTGTTCCACTGTTTTTCCTTTTCTCCTTTATCAAAGATCAGTTGACTATATATATCTGTCTATTTCTGGGATCTCTTATTCTATTACATTGATCTGTTTCTCTATGCTTTTGCCAATACCATAGTCTTGATTACTGTAACTATTGTAAGTCATGAAGCTAGGCAGTGTCAGCTCTCTCTTTTCTTCCACTGTCAGGCTATTCCGGGCATTTTGTTTCCCCATATAAGCTTTACTAGAATTTTGTCTATATCCAGAGAATATCATGCTAGAATTTTGATTGAGATTGCATTGAGTATTTAGATTGTTAGGAATAGATACCTTGACTATATTGAGACTTTCTAGTAATCAAATACAGTATTTCTCCATTTATTTAGTTTTTCTTTGGTTTCTCACAGTTTATTAGTTTTTCTAATATAGACCTTGTACATATTTTATAAGATCTATAAATATGTATTTCATTTTTAAGGTGCTAATATAATAGTATTACATTTTTTATTTCATATTTCACATAGTCATTGCTGATACCTAAGAAATTTAAAGATTTTAGAATATTAACCTTATATCCTGCAACTTTGTTTAATTACTTATTATTTCTAAGATTTTTGGCTGATTGTTACAGATTTTGTACAAGGATCATTATATTATCTGTGACCAAAGTCAGTTTTATTTCTTATTTCCCAATTTGTATATTTTATATTTCTTTTTATTATCTAATTGCATTAACAAGGTCTTACAGTACAATGTTGAAAAGGAATGATGAGGGAGAAGGACATCCGTGCCTTATTCTTGATCTTAGTGAGAAAGCTTAAAGTTTCTCACATTAAGTATAGTATTAGTTGTAGAATTTTTGTAGACATTTTTTATATGATAAAAAAGTTTCTTCTATCTTATTTATGGAGCCTTATCATGAATGAGTATTGAATTGTCAAATGTTTTTATACACCTTCTTGATATTATAAGGTAATTTTTATTTTTTAACCTATTGATGTGAAGACTTACATTAACTGATTTTTAAATATGAAGCCACCTTAGCATATCTAGAATAAATCTTACTTATTTGCACTGTACAGTTTTTATACATTCTTGAAATCCATTTGCTAATATTTTATTGAGAATTTATGCATATCTATGCATGAAAAATATCGTTCAGTAGTTTGCTTTTCCGGTACTATCTTCATCTAGTTCTGATGTTAGGGTTATATTGACCTCATAGAATGATGTAGAAAATATTTCCTCTGCCTCTATATTCCAAAAAATGTTACCCATAATTAGTATAATTTCTTGCTTAAATATTGAGTAGAATTCACCAGGTAAACAATCTGGGGTTTTACCTTCTGTTTTAAGGTTATTAATGATTTATAAAATTTTCTTAATAATTATTAGCCTACTTAGATTGTCTATTTCTTATTTATTGTGTGAGTGTTTTCAAATTGTGTCTTTCAAGAAATTGGTTGAATATACATTTTTAATCTTTTTTTATTCTTGTTCATTTTAATGTCAAATGTGGAACTACCAGGCTGTATTATCTTAATTTCATGCTGTACAGATAAAATCTTCACAAGTACTTCCCCCAGACTAACATTCCTAGAAATTAGTTTATGTGCCTATAATAGAGTTTGTATCCAACTATGTCATTCTTTCCCAGAATTTAAACAATTGTTTCCAGGCAGATAAACATCAGATCTATATCTCAAGCTTCAAGTGTTCCCCTAATATCTTTTTTTTAAATCACTTTTTTGCTGTCGTTCTATTACAGGTGTCCCAATTTCCCCCCTTTGCCCTCCTCTGCCTAGCACACTTCCCACTTCCACAATCCTCACATAGTTATCCATGTCCATGGGTCCTTCATACATGTTCTTTGTCTAGTCCTTTCTCTTCTTTCTACCATTATCTCTCTCCTCCCTCCTGTGGTCACTTTCAGTCTGTTCCATATTTCCATGCCTCTGGTTCTTTTTTGCTCATTAGTTTATTTTGTTCAACAGATTCCTGTTGTAGGTGAAATCATATATTTGTCATTTACTGACTGGCTAATTTCTCTTAATATAATGTTCTTCAGTTCCATCCATGCTGCTGTGAAAGGTGAAAGTTCCTTCTTTCTTTCTGCTACATAGTACGCCATTGTGTAAATGTACCGTAATTTTTTGATACACTCATTTACTGATGGGCACTTAGGTTGTTTCCAGCACTTGGCTATTGTAAATAATGCTGTTATGAACATAGTGGTAGATAAGTTCTTTTGAATTGGCGATTCAGGATTCTTAGAATATATTCTCAGCATTGGGATCACTGGGTCAGAAGGCAATTCCATTTTTAATTTTTTGAGAAAATTCCATATTATTTTGCACAGTGGCTGCACCAGTCTGCGTTACCACCAATAGTGCACTAAGGTTCCTTTTTGTCACATATGTGGATGCTTTCTTCCTTTACTCAAAAGTGAATATTGTAAAGCAAAATATTTTCAACTTTCTCCTGAGTCATACTTATTTTCTCTAAAATGAAATCATCATCAGTTTCATTTTTTTCTATCTAATTTCCTGGTAAAATAGTATACCCTCTATATGGGAAATCTTGGCAAGGTATTTTGAGATGGAGAGGAATTTGCTATATATTATATTCAATATATTCTGACAACTTAGTGCATACTTTTAAAATAAATGAGTCATTATTATGCTCAAAGTCATTACCTGAGTATACATTCTGAGACTAGCCTGTTGGAATTTTTGTGGTATTTATTGTTGTTATTGTGATGTTGGCATTTTTATTTGTTTTATTTTTTACTTTTTTAGAGTGGATAAAGGGTGCCTTTCAGAACCCTACAAAGTAGGATGTAAAATACGCAACCTAATATATTTCTCCAGCTCTCAATAAGTAAAATCTAAGTTGCCATAGGAAAGTCAGTCAGCTTTAGGTTAGGAGATGGCAAGGGGACTTTTGCTGAAAGAGAGAACATAACACTCAGAAAGATGTCAAGTTTAGACACTAAGCAGTTCTAATAAATACTTGTAGGACATACATTTGTAATTTTATTATCTTTCTAAATATTATTTTTTCTTTCTTCAAAACCAGCATTCTTATTTTAGACTCTGTATTTTTCATCCTCATGAAACAATTTGATTCATATATCTATTCAAAAAATGTTTTTCATGGTCCATTACATATTTCCTGTTTAAAGAGAACACAGTTTGTGTATACAGAGATTCCATACATTTTTCTTAAAGGTTTAATTAAATAAAGATAAGGACTTTTGGGGGGAGTGGAGATAAGATTATTCTTCATTTTCTCTGCTACCTGACTACTTTAACTTATTTGCAAGAGTGATAAATGATTTGTATAGGAGTATTACAATAAAGATATATGTTCTTTTCCTTGAAATTCATCAGTAAGACATAGCTATAGATATGATTATTTAGCACCATTACCTTTGAAATATCATATTCTGTGTTAAAAATCATATAATTTATTCTTTCTTACATATAATTATTAAATAAGTATACTATTTTAAATATATCTATATATGCATAAGTATCCCAACTTTTGTTTAAAGTTAACTTGAAATTTTATAAGGATTGAAGATTAGTGTAGAGAACTTTGAACTTTATGGGAGTTCATGCAAAATCATAAGAAAAAAGTATTTTTTTCACTTTTTTTTTCTTTTGAATATTAAACTCCTGAATATTAGGTGGGAAATTTTCTTTCTCATCTTATGAATCATTTACACATAATCTTTGTGAATGGCTCTATCTAAAAGATACAGAATGCTTTAAATAAGAAAAAATAACACCTCCAGAATGAGCTGTATTCAACAAGAAAGTTATCAATCACAGCATGGTTTGAAAAATAGTTTCAAAATAAAATTGAAAAAGGCATACCAAAACATAGGAACTGTTCAGAATTTTGAAATTTTACAAACGTGATTTTAGGCCATGCTTATATGTCTCTCATCAAAATGGGTGAGATAGAGCTTTTATTTTGAGTCTTTGAACAATGTTCCAAGAAATGCCAAGGAAGTGTACCAGATAGAGTCTTGTTCTATTTATGTATAAATTTCCTAATTAGGTCAATGAAAATAGAACAATTACCTTCTGTGCAAGGGACCTAACATTGTTAAATTGTCAATATGCAAATATACCAATTAGAGCCTCAAAAACGGTAATAGATACAGTCTGTAAGGGAGAGTGGAAGAATAGGGAGAAAAAGTTTTAGTTATTTATTTATATTTTTGCTTGAGTATATATTTTATATACAGTTTTCTCTCTTCATAATGTGTAAAGCTTGTGGGGTTTAAAGAATGGGCACTAACAGGTCCAAAATTCAAATATGTTTAGCTTCCCTCTCAATATATCATCCCAAATAATTTGGAAAGAAACTAACACAAAGTTTAGTTTCCTCCTTGCATCCTTAAGAGAGATTGGTGTGGTTTTGCCATGTTTGAAAATGAGATGAGAAATGAAATAAAAGCTCCATCCAGCCCTCAGTTCCCTGAAAACCAATGTATGAAAAGCTACCTCATGTGGAGTGTTGTTTAGAACAGTTGCTGACCACTTCAATCTCTATGGTAATTGCAATAGAGAAAAACGATCTCTAAGGTAACCAGAAATCAAGCAAAAAAAAAAAAAAGATTTCTAGATTAATATTCTATTAATTAGAAGTGGATTATAATAATTAAAATTTTTACACCATTTTACTAGTACACTTTCAGAAGCTCACTTTCATTGCTGCCTTAAAATATTTCTTCTACTCTTACTGTATAATCTATCAAGGAAGTAAAATTTCCCATTATCAGGGATTTATTTATTTTGTTTTATATTTGGAGCCTCCCGAAATCTGCATAGGCCACTGCCTTCTTTTTAGTTGTTAGCATTGATTATATTGTCAGAGAAATTATTGACAACAATATAAGGTATTGAGATTCACTGAATTGAGTCAACCTGAATTGAAATCAGACAGGCCCCAGCATGACAGTTTACAGATATATATTTTTTACTTCAGAAAAGAAGATAGAGCAGATAATAAGGCCCTACCAGGAAAAAGGCTAACTGGTAGATACTAAGGCCCCTGCAAGAGAAGACACCTACTAAAAAGGGTTCTCAGTAGCTTAACTGGGTTAAAATATAAAAAGGAAGCCTAGCAACCATTTTTACACAGGGGCCTCTCACATAAACCCCACCTCAGGGAGAAGGCTGCACTAAGCTGCCTGCCTCCCACACTAAACTTCCTGCCTGAATCATGTTCCTGCCAGCCAAACCAACCTTTATAAAGGCATTTCTGGACTTGTGTTTCAACCAATAGGACTAAGGCTTTTCTTGTCTGATCAGAGATTCACAGCTATACCACATCAATATATTCATCAACCAATCAGTATGTTCCATTCTGACCAATCGGGACAGTGTCTTTTGCAACCAATCAAACATTGAGCATTTGGAGTCCTTGTTTGCACAAGAACAGGTCATTCAGAGACTGGGGTGGGAAGTTCTGTCTATATAAGTCAGCTCTTCTCTGGTTTGGAATGTACATTTTTCCTTTTCTGGAATACTGAAGACTGTGTTTCCCTTGTCACAGCAGAGCAGACCAGCCTGGGAGCAGAGTGACCAGAGTAGAGTAGGGCAGAGCAGAGCAGAGCTGAGCTGTCTAGCTAAAGAGGGCCTGACCTCAGGGCCACCTTATCCTAGGAAATACTAAAAGCCATGGTGTTTTGCCAGGGTGCTGCTTTATAATTGAGCTGTAACACTATTGAGCTGCAACACTATTGAGCTGCTTTAGAGAAATGCTGTTCTCATACCTGTGCTGTAGCACAATTGAGCTGTTTGCGTTTAATAGTTGCTTCTTCGCAACACCACAAACTGGGGATTCTGTTGGTGTAGAATTGACACCAACAACCATCAGTTGACAGTACCAAGGATTGTCTATATCGTACCTTAAGGCTTGAGTTACCTGCCATATGCTAGTCTAGGAAGAGGGGGTTTAATACATTGATTGACTTACGGAAAGATTCACTTCAGACCATCCTATGATAAAGGGAGAGAGTTAAATACGAATCACTTACCACATGGATTTGCTAGTTGGCTTACAATTTCACCCCTCAAAAGAAGGATGCCTTATTTATTTTGTAACTGAAAAATCTCCATTTCTTTCTGACCCCTGAGAATGAGTTGCTAAGTGTTGCACTTTATCCTTTAAGCTCTAAAATAAAATAAATTACATAATTTCTAGGTTACTCTGAAACAGATTCTACAGCTTCAATATTCCTTGAAGGAAAAGAATTGAAATGTAAGATTTTTAAAAACTTTTCTCCCACCCCCAAATTCCTGGTGAAAGATTTCAATAGATATATGTTCAATAAAGAGGTGAGAATGATATTAAAGGGAATTTGAAAGGAATTAATATTAGTGTTGTTTATTTAGAGTGTTGGTTGTACATACTTCAATGCATGAAATATAAATATATTTTTGGGTTTATCAATTATATTTGGATTTAATCTTGATATACCTGCCATGGCAAATAATGCTTTTTAATTTAAATATAACACAATAACATTAAAAATATATTTTATTTTAGAAATTTAGAATTTGGAAACTGATGTGAACCATGCCATTAGAACACATGTGGCAAGATACTAAAGGGATATATATTTTAACAGAAGCTTTCCTTTGAACCTGCCTTTATTCCAGATGATGCTCAAAAGGTAACGTTTTTCAACCTTATTTTTTAAAAAATAATTCCTCCTTAAATAACAGTTGGTAGTTAGATGTATACTTATAACTTGCTAAATGGGTTACTGCCCTTATTTCCCTTATTTTATTAAAGTCAAGCCAGTTTTTAATGGTGGGAGGAATACTATTCTGCAAAAAGTTTGGATCTTCAGGGAGTTAGGCTGCGAGTGGCTATCGAAAAAGTAGCTGGGGCAGGATGCCTTTGTTTCTATACAAGGAGGAAAGTTGAAGAATTCACACATTCTTTAACATTTTTCCCTATCATTTTATCCTTCCATGCTAGGTCCATCTGCATAGATTAATCCCTTTCTGGCTTTCTCTGTGGAGTCAGCATTTCACAGACTGATTAGATACTGTCAGTGCAGGTCAAGTGCAAGATAACATTACCCAAATTTAAGGCTGTTTAGATTCTCTCAGGGTGCATGAACATAAATCATATAGGTTAAAGCTTTAAAAGGAATTATAGTTGCAAAGAATGAACCACATAGTAAGAGGTTGTTCTATGATGATTTCTACTTAGCTGTATGTAAGGTAGAGTTGCAACACAATATATATTATGCCTTTGAAACATCATAACTTTAAAGCATTTTATATTTACTTCAGGATATGTCATTAGGACAATACACCAATGCCATGCCATGGTATCAGTGGCTTCATATTATACATTTGGTTTTTTTTTACTCACTGGCTTGTGTATTCATTATTCAGAGAAAACATTGCTATTTTAGTTGAAAATGTTGACTACCAACTTTTTTTCGAAGTTATTTATTTATTTATTTATTTATTTATTTTTACATGCATCATGAACTCTACTGGACAATTAAGATATTTTATAGAAATTTAATTATACTTTCTTTTATCATGAGGAAAACAAAACCAAGTATAAAAGATATAGATATATACATATAGATAAATATATATCCCTTACACAGACATGTATAAATACAATGAAAAATACATTTACATATATATGCATGTATATAACTTTTAAATACATATATAGGAATGTATATATATATATGTGTATGTGTATATGTGTCGTCGGCAGCCGTCCGTCTCGAGAGACGATGGTGTAGCTTCTTAAGAGTCTATCTGCACCGCCGAGAATGGCTGTGCAGTCCGACTCGGGAGTGACACGGTATCTGTCTCCTCCCGTGTTGAATCGACATCTTGCGATGACGCTGGAGTGTCCTCTCCAGTGAAGCTGAAGCTACAGAGCCTGGGCAGGGTGATATGGAGGGTCTGCTCTTGCCCATGCAGCAGACCCCCCCTCTCTTTGCAGCTGAAGGGTCCAAGGGAAAGACGGAGTCAATACAGCTTGGCTTCAGGTGCGCCGCAGGAGTTGCCGGTGTTGACTACAACGTCAAACCGCCTTAAGGACTCTGGCTCCGGATTTTCTGTCGGGGTTTACTCCCTTAGCCTTTCCCCTGAAGAGGTATGCCGCAAGGCAGCCGAGGTTTTTTGGAGTCAGAGTTTTCCTTCTCTGATGTGCCCTGACTGGAAGATCGAACCAGCGACACTTAGCTCGCAGGCCGACGCTCAATCCACTGAGCCAAACCAGCCAGGGACAATGTGTATATGTGTAAATACGATGAAAATAATACATAATATAAAGAACTGTATAAATTCACAGAATTTTCCAGTCTGTCTTAAAGCACTGTCTAATGTAATTTTCTGTAATGAAAAATGTTCTATAATTGCTCCTGTACAATATGGTAGCAGTCAGGGCACATCAGAGAAGGAAAACTCTGACTCCAAAAAACCTCCGCTGCCTTGCGGCATACCTCTTCAGGGGAAAGGCTAAGGGAGTAAACCCCGACAGAAAATCCGGAGCCGGAGTCCCTAAGGCGATTTGACGTTGTAGTCAACACCGGCAACTCCTGCGGCGCACCTGAAGCCAAGCTGTATTGACTCCGTCTTTCCCTTGGACCCTTCAGCTGCAAAGAGAGGGGGGGTCTGCTGCATGGGCAAGAGCAGACCCTCCATATCACCCTGCCCAGGCTCTGTAGCTTCAGCTTCACTGGAGAGGACACTCCAGCGTCATCGCAAGATGTCGATTCAACACGGAGGAGACAGATACCGTGTCACTCCCAAGTCGGACTGCACAGCCATTCTCGGCGGTGCAGATAGACTCTTAAGAAGCTACACCATCGTCTCTCGAGACGGACGGCTGCAGACGACGACAATATGGTAGTTGCTGTCCTCATGTGACTATGGAATACTTGAAATGTGGCTAGCATGTCTGAAGAACTAAATTTCAATTAAATTTAATTTTAATTAAATGAGATATGAAGAGCCAAATGTACTTAGTAGATACAATATAGAACAGCAAAGAAAATAGATACCAGAGAATATTTGATTTTAGCCTTGGTAAGTGAGTCAGGGGTTTCACAACTAATAGCCAAGATTAAACTATATTACAGAAAAAGAAAAATATTCTCTATTGTTTATTCATTCATTCATTATAAAATCATAATACCAAATGTGTGTTAATTTTTTTCAATATATATGCTAATTATTTTCTTTCTATAATTACCCTTTCTATAAGCACCAATATTATCCACTTTAGAAATAAAGAAACAGACATAAAAAGATTAATTTAAACACAGTTAGTAGCAGCAGAGACAGAATTCAAACTAAGGGGGTCTGGCTCTATAGTTCATGTCCTACTCTAATTGCAACAGAATGCCAACCATGGATAACATCAAGCCTTTTGCTTTAAGTGACTACACTGCTTTCTTTAGGGAAAAGGAACATTCGATTAATTTACTGAAACAATACATATTTGTGATTCATAATTTCAAACCCTATATAAGGTCCTTGAAAGAAAGGCAAAACACAAACCTATGGTCAGGGTTCTAGAGTCTTCATGGTAAGATTCATTAAAATACTCATTCATTTAAATTGCTGACTGGGGTGATTGTGAAGTCCTCAGAGAAAGTGATTATTGTGAAAAATTGTAGAAGCTTAGGCTCCATGGAAGTAAGAAAGGAGAAATTCGTCATGAAATAGATCATATACCAATAAAAAACAATGAGTAAAAGGATTGGAGGTGGGGCCAGGGGGGGCAGGTAGGAGTCAAAATCATAGGGAGAATTAATGGAGTGTTCTAAATGAACCAGAGGTTGTGGGTGGAAGAAATTTGGGGTTTTAGGCTGGGCAGGAAAGTTAGGATAAGACAATAAGAGGATGATTTACTTGGGGAGGAACTACCATCGAAGTCAAGATGTGGAGATATATGAGGAAACATATTGTACTTTGTAATTCTGAAAAAACACCATAAAGAATCTACAGTCTTACCTCCCAATAGAAATAAAAATGCCATGACCTAATTGCTTTGGTGCCTTGAAGTGGCTTAGTAATAAATCCATACCCTTCTCTCTAAGAGTCCAGGAGCAAGAAGATATATCTTTAATTTTCTCCCCTATTTTGGTTTAAAAACACAGCTGTAATGCGACTTGAGAAGGTAGCTCAATTCTTAGATCTATCTTCTGACATATCAAATAGGGTCAAGGAAATCTGACTGATCTACCTCATGTTATAGCTTTGACTATCAGATTAACTAATGGAAGTATTTTACTTCACAAGACTGTAACTTCAAATGGTAATTGAAGACTGTGATTGTGGTAGAAAGACTTCCTCACTGAATCAATAGATTTTGATTGCTTACCATATCCCAAATATAGCACAAATTTTAATTAAAAAATAAATAAAATAGCACCTACCTGTAGATAATGGAGTAGTTAGCAGATAATGAAACAAATATACAAACAAATGGAAATTCATTAATTGGAATATACACAGCATTAAGTCACTTTAGAGAAGGTAGGTTAATTAAGCTTTCGTGCCAGAGGAGCTTTTAGCTGTTATTTATGAGCATGTGCAACCCATTCTTTGATCAATTTCCCTTTGCATCCAATGGCACTAATGTACAATTGTTGGTAAATATATTCATTAAGTGAGATTTATGGCTCCATCTATATGCACCAGTGCAGTCTTGCTCTTTATGAATAATCAGACACAGCATTAACTGGTAAGTCCATGTATTATTTTCAAGAATTTTAATTTTTTTTATGTAGAATGTTTTGATGAAAAATACTATAATATTTCCAAATATCTAGATGTGGCTATACTCATACATAGCCACAGCAAACACAGTTAGGAACATATTTATTTTCTTTCAGATTAATTTTATGCTGGGGGTTTTACTGTGGTTTGGTTTGATTCTTATTTTTCTCTTTAGGCTGTTTGATCAATTTTAAATTACTCTTGGTGAGCAGCACAATTTCAGGACAACATTTTGAAGCTATCAAGGGTCAATTACTGTAACTTTTCATTTTTCTAAAAGACTGGTAAAAATATTATTTTACAAAGAACCTAGTGGAATTTCTCTTAGGTTGGGTATTATTTCACATATCACTTAAGGAGGTAGGAAAGATTTCAATGTGCTTGAAGTTTTCTTACATAGAAAATTAAGAACTATTGCACAGAGGAAATATTTCATGGCATTAGCTTTTTGCTGTTGTCATATTTCAAGTAGATGGTGAATCTAGTCCATAGGAAGAGAGAAATGAACAAGAGGTTTTTGGGAGGAAGTTAGGAATACAGTAGCATATAAAACATAATATATATATACATATATACATATATGTATATATACATATTATAACATATTGTGTAATAAACTTAAATCCAATTCCTTTGTGATCTCTCTTGTGATACTATTAAAAGTGTTCTTTGTCAAAAAAAGAAAAATATAGACTAGAACATAAGTGTAGTCCCTATACCCTATGGTACAAGCTGACCTCAGACAATGGTGGTTTTTAAGAGAGAGATAGGGGGTAACACATGTACAAAGGCAAAAAAAAAATCACAATGAATAAATACCTATCAATAATAACCTTAAATGTAAATTAATTGAATGCTTCAATAAAAAGGCATAGGGTAGCTAAATGGATAAGAAAACATGAGCCACATATATGCTGTCTACAAAAGACACACTTCAGAACAAAAGATCTACACACTGAAAGTGAAGGGATGAAAAAAAGGATTTCAAGCAAATGGACATGAAAAAAAAAAGAGCAAGGTTAACTGTACTTATATCAGACAAAATAGATTTCAAAACAAAGGGCATAAAAAAGCACACAGAAGGACATTTCATAATACTTAAGGAAACAATCCATCAAGAACATATAACGCTGGTAAACATATATGCACCCAACATAAGAACATCCAAATATATAAGGAAAATTTTGGAAGACTATAAGAAAGATATTAACAGCAACACACTCATAGTAGAGGACTTTAACACCCTATTATTGACAATAGACAGATCTTAAAAGCAAAGAAACACCAAGGATATTGAGGCATTGAACAACATGCTAGATCAAATGTACTTAATAGATATGTATAGAACTTATCACCCCAGAGAAGCAAATTATACATTATTTTCAAGTGCACATGGAAGATTCTCAAAAATATACCACATGGTAGGACACAAAACAAGCTTCAACAAATTCAAGAAAAATTGAAATTATATCAAGCCTCTTTTTAGATCACAATGATCTGAACCAAAAAACCAACCTCAAGGGAAAAACTCAAATACATTCAAATTCATGGAGAATGAATAACATGCTATTAAATATTGAATGGGTTAACAAGGACATCATGGAAGAAATCAAAAAGTTTCTGAAAACTAATGATAATGAACACACAACAGCCCAAAACCTATGAGACACAGCAAAGACAGTCCTGAAAGGGAGTTCATAGCAATACAGGCCTGCAGAAAAAGGATAGAAGAATCTCAAATAATCAAATCTGACCTTATAGCTATAAGAACTTGAGGAAAAACAACAAACAAAGCTCAGGGCAAGTAGAAGAAAGGAAATCATTATGATCAGAGCAGAATTAAATGACATGGAGAATAAACAAATAATACAAAAGATCAACAAAACTAGGAGCTTGTTCATTTAAAAGATAAACAAAATTGACAAGCCTTTAGCCAGGCTTATCAAGAAAAAAAGAGAGAACCCAAATAAACAAAATCAGAAATGAAAGAGGAGAAATCACAACCGATACCATGAAAATACAAAGAATTGTAAGAAATTACTATGAATGAATATATGACAAGAGATTTTACAACCTGGATGAAATGGACAAATTTCTGGAAACATATAATCTTCTGAAACTGAATCGAGAAGAAGCAGAAAGCCTGAATAGACCAAAAACAACTAGTGAAGTTGAAGCAGTAATCAAAAAACTCCTAGCAAACCAAAGCCCTGGACCAGATGGCCTCACAGGTGAATTTCACAAAACATTTTGGTAAGAACTAACTCCTATACTTCTCAAAATATTCCAGGAAAATCAAAAAGAGAGAAAACTCCCAAACTCTTTCTATGAAGCCAGTATTACCTTAATTCCAAAACCACATCAAGACACAACAAAGAAAGAAAACCACAGGTAAATATCGCTGATAAACATACATGCTAAAATCCTCAACAAAATATTGGCAAACTGGATCCAGCAACAATTAAAAAGATCATATGCCACAATGAAGTGGGATTGATTCCAGGATGCAAGCATGGTTTAATATTCACAAATCAATAAACAATATACCACATAAACAAAATGAAAGACAAAAATCACATGATTATATCAATAGATGCAGAAAAAGCATTTGATAAAGTACAACACACACTTATGATGAAAACACTCAACAAAATGGAAGTAGAAGGAGCATACCTCAAACAAAACAAAGGCCATATATAAGAAATCTGAATTCAACATCATACTCAATGGGCAAAAACTGAGAGCATTGCCCCTGAGGTTATTCAATGTGATTTTGGAAGTTCTAGCCACAGCAATCAGACAAGAAAAAGAAAAAAAAGGCATCCAAATTGGAAAGAATTACACCCAAAGAATCCTGAAATGCCAATTCAAAAGAACCTGTGCACCCCTATGTTCAAAGCAGCACTATCCACAAAACCTAGTGCTGGAAATAGCCTAAATGCCCATCTGTAGATGACTGAATCAAAAAACTGTGGTACATTTACACAACAGAATACTATGCAACAGAAAAAAAGAAGGAACTCCTACCATTTGCAACAATGTAGATGGAACTGGAGAGTATTATACTTAGTGAAATAAGCCAGGCAGTGAAAGACAAATACCATTTATCACCTAATACAGAACACGATTGAACAGCACAAACAAATGAGCAAATTACAACCAGAGGCAAGTAAACAAGGAATAGACTGACAGTGACAAGGGGGAGGGGGAAGGGGACAGAAGAATAAAGAAGGGGAAGGGTTTAGTCAAGGGACTAGTATAAATGACCCATGCAGTAATGGGGTGGGGAAGGACTGTGGGAGAAGAGGTGGGAAGGGCTGGGGAGAGCAATGGGGGAAAAAGTGGAACAACAGTAATAGAAAAAACAATAAAAAGACAAAAGAAATGTTTACACTTCTTTGTATCCACAAAAATAAGTAGCATGTTAAGAATTATCAAGCCTGTTGCATGTAAACTGCTTTTAGGTCTGCCATTTCTCATAAATACCCACATGGTAATTTTCAGGTAACATGTTTTTAGATTAGGCATGCTCAAATATTTCCATTGCCAGAATCTTGTCATAGGGAGATGAATTCTCCCTCATTTTATAGTCATCTGATTGAAACCTACAGTTTCATTTATGTATCAGTTTCTAGATTTCAAAAAAATATTTCCTTCTTTATTATTGTTTGGTCAGTGATATAACACTGTTTCTAACCTTATTCAAGGACTAGACAATTTCTTGAATAACAAAGGTATAAATTAAATATCCTGTGTTTCTCTAGACTTGTTTTTAACTTTTGATTCATTAACAAAAGTCTAATTCAAACCCCAATCTTCACTCCAATAGCACATATAGTATACTTCCTGGAATACAGGGTGTCACAAAAAATGTATCCTTAATTTTAATGATTATAAAGTCTCTATTTATTAGCATACAGTTCCCTTTCAACACTCTCAATAAACTACATAAATGTACTCTTTTATACTTAGCGCCTGTTTTGAAACTGATGACCACTCTGGTCTAGACATTGCTGGCAATGCAAAACAATGGAATCACAAACATCACGAATCATTTCATTTGGTATTTGGGCACATTTTCTTCCAATGGCTACTTGTAATTCGTCAATGGTTTAAGGATTTTTAGCCTAAACATTATTCTTGAGAAATCCCCAAAGGAAAAAGTGTAGTGGTGTGAGGTCTGGTGAACGTGCAGGGTAATCTACAGGACCATTTTGCCCGATCCATTTGTTTGGCAGTTTCTCATTAAGATAGGCCCTTACATCACAATGGTAATGTGGAGGTGCTCCATCTTGTTGGAAATAAAAGTCCTCATCATGAAAATCTTCACGAATACATGGCATGGCTAATTTTTGCAGTAAATTCAAGTACGTGGCACCAGTTACAGTAACTGCAAGAAAAAAAGCCCCAATGAATCTATGTGCGGATAAGCCGCACCACACTGTCAGTCCTGTCTCTGCACTTCCACTGTGTTTTCATACTTCTAATAGCGCTTCAGAATAAACTTTCTTGGTTCAAAACTTAATCTGTTTTCAGCCATTATTTCTCAACCCTTAAATCTAAAACAAAAACAGTTCAGCAAGTTACCAGCTATTAAAGTGTGGATACATTTTTTTGTGATATCTTGTATATCTGTATATCCCACTTAGTTTTTCTTATACATTTTACCAAAAGTGGAGGGATAATGCTCCTTTTTGAGAGAGAGACAGATGCTAATACCAAATATTTAGGAAACCTCGAAAATCCCTTCTCATTTGGTACAAATCTTTTTTCTTCTATATTTCTGATAGTGCAAATTGGGTTAAGAATAGATAGAATATGAAGCTTATTAAGTGTGATATGAATATTTCGCCAATAACTGAAATGTGAAGAGCAGTGTAGCACAGTGATTAAATATGCATCATATAGCAAAAGTCACCTGGGTTTAAATCTTGAGTTCTTTCCCATCAGTCTTATCACCCAGGTCAGTTATTTAATGTGTTCATTTTGAATTCATACTAACTTAAATAAAATGGAAAAATACTGACTAGAACATAATAAATACACAACAATCTTTATAATAGCACAGATATATCTTATTTCTTGATGTATTATCTGAAAATATTTAGGTTTTCTCACAAAAATTACATAAAACTATTTTAGTGGGTCAATATTCAAGCATAAAATCAACAGCAGTTGGCCAGTGAACATTAAGCACAGGCCAATATTTAAAAAATGGATCTGAATCTGACCAAGATTATCTAATTTTCTATTCAATTCACAATTTACAGGAAATAAGGCACAAGGACTTGTTGAACTCCACTATGGGGTAAGGTCATTGAAATTCAACTGTAAATATATTTATTTACAAGACAATGCGAGGGGATAGAGAGGGATGAATTCTTTACTCTTAGCCCTTCTTGAGGGATTGTTGACTATGAGATGAGCTTTACCCAGGAAATTAACAACTGAAAAACTTCAGAAAATGGACTAAGTGTGAGCTTTTTAAAATATAAAGTGTACATCTAACATTTTAAAAATTGAAAAGAGAGAAAAAGTACAATGTTATATGTTATAATAAAGTTAGAAATAGTGTAAAAAATACAGAGACAAGGAAGTTGACCAAAGGAAAATAGAATAAGTTCACTGTATTGGAGATAGGAGTGTCAAAGAATACTGATAAAAATTGATAAGCCACATAGTAAAAGGTTAAATAAGAAAACAGAATCCAGTATAATTCAAAATGTTAAACATAAAGAATATATACATATGTAATTATATATTTATATATTTACTTATATTTTCATATACACAACTTATAGAAAAAGGCATAGCAAAAATAAAAATATACATAATTATAATTATTATAGAATTGAGATAAAATACATGAATCATAATAATATATGTAAATTCACTTCTCTGACCCACTAAGAATATTATTTTAATTTTCTCACAAAACAGTGTCTATAAGCTATATATAAGATACATACTGAAAAAATAGTGAGTGATTCAGAACAACTAAAAATAAAAGGATGTATCAAAGTATTCCAGGGAAATAAAAACAAACAACAAAAAAAGCAGGGAAGCAAAGCTGATTTTATTTTATTTTACTTTATTTTAATGTGTTTTATTGATTATAATATTACATTTGTGTCAATTTCCCTTCCCTCTGCTCCCCTCCACCCGGTGGCCCCCCTCCCTCCAGTTGTCCCCCCCTTTTAGATCATGTCCATTAGTTGTGCATACAGTTCTTCTCAACCTCTCTCTGTCTATTCCATTCCCTCCTACCATGATCCTTAATTCCTATATCATCTCCCTCCCTCTCCCCATTCCCCCTCCCTGTTGACCTCCCCCCAATATGTTCCCCGTACCTATAGTTCTTTTTCCACTCTCGTTGCCTGTTTAGTTTGCCTTTGTTTCAATTCCCTAGCTTCTGTTGTTTCTTGTGATGCAGTTTTCATTTTAGATTTCATTGTCTTGATCCTCCTTTTTCTAAACCAGTCCCTTTAACATCTCATATAACAGTGGTTTGGATCTAATGAACTCTTTCAGTTTTATTTTGTCCTGGAAACACTTTCTCTGTCCTTCTATTCTGAATGACAATTTCGCTGAATAGAGTATTCGTGGTTGTAGGTTTTGGATTTTCATTACTTTGAATATTTCTTGCCAGTCCCTTCTTGCCTGCAGGGTTTCCCTTGAGAAGTCAGCTGATAGTCTAATTGGGACCCCTTTGTACATAATTCTTTTCTTCTCTCCTGCTGCTTTTAAGATTCTCTCTTTATCTTTAATTTTTGACATTTTGATTATAATGTGTCTTGGAGTAGTTCTCCCTGGGTCCAGTTTTTTTGGAACTCTCTGTGCTTCCTGGACCTGTAAGTCTATTTCCTTCCCCAAGTCTGGGAAGTTCTCCTTTATTATATTTTCACTCACTTTTTCAAGTTCTAGTTCATCTTCCTCGCTCTCTGGCAAACCAATGATTCTTATGTTGGGCCTTTTATAGCTGTCCCAGAGGTTTCTGATCCTCTCATCGTTGCTTCCCATTTCCTCTCTCTGCATTGGTTGACTGCTTGTTCCTTCTCCATATTCCAGTTTGTTGAAATGAACTCTGGATTTTTTTTCCTCACCATCTGTCTCGTATGTGGTTTTGTTCCTTTCGTTATGAGTGTTTTTGCTTCTTTCTCATCTTTTTCCAGATCTTTTGTGAATTCTGTAAGCCACCTGATAACAATGGCCCAGAACTGAGCCTCTGACAGGTTTCTTATCTGTTCATCTGTCAGGTTCTCCATCTGTTGCCTGGTGAGCTGTGTCACCGGGATTTCTATAGTTGTCTGCCTCATTTTGACAGATGCGTTTTGTTTTCTTGGGCCGGCTGTAGGGGGCAGTGCCTGTGTACTCGTAATGACCCAGCGACCGGCGCCATTCGGCAACCTTTATTGTTGTGCCGTGGTGCTTTGTTGTCACAATCCAGTGACCGGTGCCTGTCCACGACCTATTTCGCAGCCCTGTGGCGCTTTCTTTGGGGGCAGGGGTCCAAGATGGATTCACACAGTTATTCCGCTAGGAGACCGGGATCCGTCCTCCCGCCCCCCTGGGCCTCACTGTTCAAGGCGATGTGGTGGCTGCTTTCCCCAGCGTTGGGGTCGCGAGCTGCCAGGGGTTCGACTGCAGCCGGGATTGTTTTCCCCGCCGCTGTCCCAGGTGCGACCGCAAACAGCACCGCCCCCTTTCACTCTTACCTGCCCAAAGGGCGCCGCTGGTTTATAACTTCATATATTGGGCTTCCGTGTAGTTTTATTTTCTGGAATTTCTAGTTATCCTTTGTTTTGAAGTAGTTGTATTCCTCTCTAGTTGTAGAGGGATACCTAGCGCGTCCATCTAAGCCTCCATCTTGGCCAGAAGTCCGCAAAGCTGATTTTAGACAAATAGAAGTCCAATTCAAAAATTAAACAAGACAAAGAACACCTTTTAATACTAAAAGCTACAATTTAAATCCTCACTGTGTGGCTCATTTGGTTAGAGCATTGTCATGTACACCAAAAGGAGGTTGGGGGTTCAATTCCTAGTCAGGGCACATACCTAGGTTGCAGGGTCCATCCAGGGTCATGGGAGGCAACTGATAGATGTTTTTCTCTCACATCATGTCTCTCTCTCTCTCTCTCTCTCTCTCCCCTTTCTCTCTCTTGAAAGTCAATAAACATCCTTAGGTGAGGATTTTTTTTTAAATTTTAAAATAAGGTACAATTAAAAATGAAGCTATAATATTTATGAATATTCATTCACCCAATAAACCACAACTTTTGTGAGGAATAGAACGTCGTCGTCGTCGTCGGCAGCCGTCCGTCTCGAGAGACGATGGTGTAGCTTCTTAAGAGTCTATCTGCACCGCCGAGAATGGCTGTGCAGTCCGACTCGGGAGTGACATGGTATCTGTCTCCTCCCGTGTTGAATCAACATCTTGCGATGACGCTGAAGCTACAGAGCCTGGGCAGGGTGATATGGAGGGTCTGCTGTTGCCCATGCAGCAGACCCCCCCTCTCTTCGCAGCTGAAGGGTCCAAGGGAAAGACGGAGTCGATACAGCTTGGCTTCAGGTGCGCCGCAGGAGTTGCCGGTGTTGACTACAACGTCAAACCGCCTTAGGGACTCCGGCTCCAGATTTTCTGTCGGGGTTTACTCCCTTAGCCTTTCCCCTGAAGAGGTATGCCGCAAGGCAGCGGAGGTTTTTTGGAGTCAGAGTTTTCCTTCTCTGATGTACCCTGACTGGAAGATCGAACCAGCGACACTTAGCTCGCAGGCCGACGCTCAATCCACTGAGCTAAACCAGCCAGGGCCACAGGAATAGAACAGGATATGAAAATAGACATAGGACCACATTAACAATAGAATGCTTTAATACAACACTCAACAAAAGAGAGATCAGATGGACAATAAAAGAGAACAGAAGGGGTAGAAAATATATGACAGATTTTATGGCTATATATCAAACTCTATATGCTGATAATAAAGACTACTTACTCATTCTTTTGAAGTACCCATGGTACATTCAAAAATTATTATATTTTAGATAATAAATAAAACAGCAAAAATTTCTATAATAGAAATATTATGAAAACCACTTCTGGTCATGATGTCATAAAACTAAATTTACTAACAAAAAGAAAAGACAGAGAAGCCCTTCTGTTTGGAAATTAAATATGTTTTCTATTAACATTTCTGGAGTAAAGAAGAAATATAAACTCAAATTTAAATTTTTCAAAAAACAGTGATAACAAACATAGTGCATATTAGAATCTATGAGATATATCTAAACTAGCCATTAACACAAAACACTTTTATCAAAATAAATAAAAAGAATGAAAATAGATTATTTAAATTTCCAGTACAGAAAACTAGAAAAAGAACAACAACAACAAAAAAATAAAAATTAAAAGAATTTACACAAAGAGAAAGGTAAGAGACAAGTGGAATATTAAGTTCAGAATATTAATTAAAGCCTTTCTTATGAAAGAACAATCCATTACTACTCTGATTAAAATAAGAAAGTAGAAATATAATTAATAAGAAATGACAAAGAGAAAATAAGAACAGAAACAAAGAGGTTTTTGAAAACCATAAAAGACAAATTGGCAGACGAGCCCAAAAAATTTCACAGGGATTAGCTACAAAATGTTTGAAGACTAGATTGTGCCAATGCTGTATAAATTATCCCAGGGCCTTGAAAAGGAAGGCAATAAACACAGGAATAAAAATGTAGGTATTAGTGAAATCATTAAATGGTTAGAAAAAGGATAAGAAAAAGGGAATGCGAATGGTGTAATAGGAACGAGGAAGAAGTGACATTTCTATGAGTAAGCCTTTTTGTGTATAGCTCTGACTCTTAGAACCGTAATGTGCCTTTTTAAAATAAAAACATAAACAATTAAAATCAACCACTGTGTATTAAAACCTAAAACAGAATTTAACTGTAACAAATAACCCTAACTGTATGAATAAGATAACCACAGTGAAGTGGGTGAGGAAATAACTAAAGTAACTTAGAAACTGTGATTGATTCAATGTTATAAGAACAAAAACAAAATAAGCTGTAATAAATTCTATGTACTAGTTAGTAAATTTGTTTTTCCCAGGAAAATTATATAGCAATTCTGAAACTAATTTAGATGTTTCATAAGATAGAAAAATCATTAACTCTAATGAGAACCATTTCTCAGATTTGGGCAAAAACAGATACGAGTGAGGGGGGATGTTAAATCAAACCTGTGGTTTCAATTGGAATCACAGGTGTCAGAATGAACTCGTAGTTTTTAATATACCTAAATAGCTGTAGATGTGTTTATATGTGATTTACTGTATGTGTAAATATAAATATTTAGAAATGTTTTTTGACACCTTTCTTCAGTAAAAACAGGTTGTCTTGATGCCTTGAAGAACGGGGGCACAAAGAAAACAAGATGAGTCTGAAATAACTTGCACCGGAAAGCTCAGAGGCACTGAAATGGGCGAGGACAAGTGAGAACAAAGAGGAGGAAAGCAGAAGTGCTAAAGGGCCGTAGCTGAAAATACTTGTCAATTAAATAATAAATTACCATGAATAAATGCTGGTATATACAAATAATTAAATTTTATAATTCAATAAAGGATAAGGGGCAGCTATTTTTTATAGAAGAGTTCCAATTAATAAACAGAGAAAGAATTTAAAGAGTATAAACTCCCCCTTAAGCAAATGTTTTATAATTCTTGCAGGCAAGATTTAATTTATTAATGAACAAAAACATAGTGAGTGAAAGACTGAGGAGAAACAAAATACTCACATGGTCTCAATGTATCTGCCCTACAATACTGATTGATTAAAAAGAGAAAAACAGTAATGTTACAGTAGGAATCAGGCATATGTCAACTAAAGTGATGAAAGCTAACATCAACAGTAATAAGACATATTAACATTATCTTCTCCTGATATGATCCTGAGCCCTTGAGCATGGAATATTGTTTAAAAAAATAGAAAGAACTATTTGACAGAACCACACACCAGAGCAGAAATCTAAGCATGGCCCTTAGAATTTGACAGATCAAATAGAGGATTTGAGTAACACAATTACTTGATTATATGTAACACATGTGTACTTGTGCTCCCTTCCTCTGCCCAACACCAACAGCTTAGAGTATTTTACTGAAGTTTTGTTTGTATTCAACACACACACAGACACACACACACACACACACACACACACACAAAGAATAGTTATGTAAAATGAAATTAGGAGTTTTGAGAAGAAATCTGTTAAAGGAATAAAGAGCCAGAAGAGGAGTAGGGATGTAGAGGGAAAAAGAAATAGAACAACAAATACCCGAAAAGAAAGTGAAATGATACATATTAAATAAAAAAATTATAGACTTCCAAAACAGATGGAGGCCTAGACAAACACACTGCATCTCCCTCCACAACTAAGAAGAAATACAACTACCTCAAAAATAGAGACAACCAGAAGTTCCAGAAAAGCTGCATGGATGTCCAACAAAGATATAAAGACAGGTAGGAGGGTCAGAGTCAGGGTGGAGAGGATGCTGTGTGGTGGTGGCAGCAGCAGGCCAGCAGAAATCACAGTCACATGTTTTAAAAAGTAGGGAAGGATACCTAGGGAGCACTCCAAGCACCAGACCTGACTGCACAGCTCACAGTTCCAGCACCAGGGAAAATAAAGCCTCATTGCTTCTGACTGTGAAAATCAGTGGGGGTTGGGGAGGATAAAGAAACTGCCAGTGTCTCAGCAGAGTCCCCTTGTTTAAAGGGGCCTCATGGTCTTAAAACTTCCACAGACCCCCCCACTCCCACCCCATTCTGGGAACAATGGCCAGAGCAACAGCTAGAGGGGCACCAGTCACATATGGGAAGTGGAGAACTGCTTGGAAAAAGGGCAAGTGCTGATCAAGTCGCACTGTTCCCTCTCAGACCCTTCCCCCAGTGTCACAACATGGTAAAACAGTCTCCCTGTAATGAGGAATGCCTAAGGCTCTGCCCCTTACAATGTAACAGGTGCGACAGCTCTACCTAAGACACAGAGGCAAACAAACACAGGAGCCTATCAAGATGAGGAGACAGAGAAGTATGGCTCAAAAGAGGGACTGGATCAAGGTTCCAGTAGGAGAACTAAGTGATAATGAGATAGCCAACTAAACAGATGAGTTCAAAACACTGATGATAAAGATGCTCACAGACTTGCCAATATGCTTAAGTATGTGTCGACTGCATAAGGGAAGATGTGAAGTCTATGTTAAATGAAACAAAGAAAAATCCACACAAAAACAATTGTGAAGGGAAAGAAACTGAGGTTCAAATCAATAATTTGGAAGAAAAGAAAGAAGAAGAAAAAAACAGTCAATCAGTACAAATTAAAGAAACAAGAATTGAAAGAAAAGGGGAGAGGCTTAGGAACCTCTGGGACAACTTTATACATACCAAAATCCAAATCATAGGGGTGCCAGAAGGAGAAGAGGAAGAGCAAGAAATCGAAAGCTTATGTGAAAAAATAATGAAGAAAAACTTCCCAAATTTGATGAAGGAAATAGACATACAAGTCCAGAAAGCACAGAGAGTCCCCAAAAAGCTAGACCCTAAGAGGACAACATTAAGACAGATCATAATTAAAATGCCAAAGGTAAAAGATAAAGAGAGAATCTTAAAATCAGCAAGAGAAAAGCAGAGAGATACCTATGAAGGGGTTTCCATAAGGCTATCAGCTGATTTCTCTAAAGAAACTTTTCAGGCAAGAAGAGACTGGCAAGAAGTATTCAATGTGATGAAAAGCAAGAGTCTACAACCAATATTACTCTATCCAGCAAAGCTATTATTTAGAATGGAACAGTAGATAAAGTTTTCCCAGACAAGGTAAAGCTAAAGGAATTCATCATCACCAAGCCATTATTATATGGAATGTTAAAGGGACTTATTTTAGAAAAAGAAACTCAAAACTATGAACATTAAAATGACAACAAACTCACAACTGAATCTAAAAAATAAGAACAAAAACAAATCAAGCAAACAACCAGAATGGGAACAAAACCATAGGTACAGGGATTGTTTGGAGGGTTATCAGCTGGGAGGGGGAAAGGGAGAAATGGGGAAATGGTGCAAGGATTAAGAAGCATAATTTATTGGTACAAAATAGACAGGAGGAAGTTAAGAATAATATAGGAAAGGGTGAAGTCAAAGAACTTATATGGACAACCCATGGACATGAACTAAGGTGGGGGGGTGGGATGCTGGAGGAAAGAGGATTACTAGAAGTAAGGAAACAAAAGGAAAAGAAATTGGGACAACTGTAACAGCATAATCAATAACATATACTTAAAAATAAAAATAAAAAAATAAAAAGTTATAAATTGTCTTACTCTTTACTATGTGGTAAAACTTCTCCCACTGCTGTCCCACAGAATCTGAAAACTCATCAATGAACCTTCATGTGTCACTAATACTCCTTTGTCAGTAATTAAATAATATACAAGAGAGAACTTGTCCTATCTCATAAGAGAAAAAATTCCCTGCAAATTCCAGTCTGGAGGAGGGACAGGGCTTCTTTAGACCATTTAATTAAGATTTGGAACGTTCTTACCTGTATTGTATAAGACAAATACAGATTATATCCCTGCTCCACACATAGTTAAAAGCTTACACATATGAATATATATTTGTACCTACACATGCATATGATTGCTGTGTGTAAGTGCATGTGCATTTACATGGATAAATGAGTGTATGCTAATTGAGCCTTAACATCAAAATTGAGAGAATCATACTCTCATCAAATATCTACTGAATTTGTAAAAGTAAATGAAAATAGGCAAAGCCTATTTTTTTCAGAGCTTGATTTAACAAGAAGTTAGCCATCGTTTGTGAATGGCAGAGACTCAAAGACAGGCAGAACACTGGGGAAGTCTTATAATGGAAAAAATGGAAAAGATTCAGGTAAATATATTCGGTGTTTAGGAATTTCCAATGCACTTTAATATATTAAAAGCTTTGATATATCTAATTATACATTTACTAAATATATAATTGTTTTACTTAGAAATTTCCCAAATATATTTGAACCAATAACAGTTTCATTTAATATTCATTTTTCTACCGTTGAAATGCTAAAAAAAGAAGTTTCTAAAGAGAAAGTTTTCAATAAAACTTTGATGTGCTTTGATCAATAAAAGCACATATGTGTCTGAATATACCTATCTTTATACAGAAACAAAATCAAGTGAAATATTAACACTTGAAATAATGTTAATTACAAATGTAAAGGAACTCTGAAAAAAATCTATACATTTTTTAAAGATATGTCCCAAAGAAATGCCTAGTAAAGTTGAGATGTTCTATTTTCATGAATAGGAATATTTGTTTTTAAATCTGACAATTTTCTCCAAATTAATTCATAAATTTATTTTACTCTTTTTCAAAGAAAGAAAATTTTACAGTGGATGTTTTATCAGATTGATTATAAAATTTCTGTAGAAGACTAATATGTGTGAATTGTCAAGATTTGCAAGATAAAAAAGAGCAAGATAAGAAAACTTCTTTTAAAAAGTAACTGAACACCCAATAGGCTTTTGATAATCTCAGCTTCCGCTGCTCACAAACCCTGAAAACATTCTGGTTTTCAACTCTTTTTTGAAATCTGTGACTCAAAAAAAGAGGAGGAACAGAGCATCTTTAGACCATTTAATTAAGATTTGGAACATTCTTACCTGGATTGTATAAGAAAAAGAAATACAGGTGATGTCCCTTCTCCAGACATAGTTAAAACTTTGTGTAAGTTAGCTTGAACTACAGTTTTATTAGTTATCTATTGCTGCAAAGCAAATGACACCAAACATAGTAACTTGAAACACTATTTATTATGTCATAGTCTCTGTGGGTCAGGAGCTTAGCTGGGTGCCTCAGAAAAGAAACAGCTATTTTATAAATATTATATAATTTACAAAAAAATGGGGTTGTTGATAAATTGATGGATGAAGTAGTTCAGGAGAGTCGTCGTCGGCAGCCGCCCGTCTCGAGAGACGATGGTGTAGCTTCTTAAGAGTCTATCTGCACCGCCGAGAATGGCTGTGCAGTCCGACTCGGGAGTGACACGGTATCTGTCTCCTCCCGTGTTGAATCGACATCTTGCGATGACGCTGGAGTGTCCTCTCCAGTGAAGCTGAAGCTACAGAGCCTGGGCAGGGTGATATGGAGGGTCTGCTGTTGCCCATGCAGCAGACCCCCCCTCTCTTCGCAGCTGAAGGGTCCAAGGGAAAGACGGAGTCAATACAGCTTGGCTTCAGGTGCGCCGCAGGAGTTGCCGGTGTTGACTACAACGTCAAACCGCCTTAGGGACTCCGGCTCCAGATTTTCTGTCGGGGTTTACTCCCTTAGCCTTTCCCCTGAAGAGGTATGCCGCAAGGCAGCGGAGAGTTCAGGAGAGTACTCCTAAGAAAAGTGAAATCTTAAAAATAAAAATAATAATTGGAAATTTGATAATTATAAATCAATAAGCATTAAATGGGTTTAATAGCAGACTGAACATTACAGAATAAAGAAGTGAGCTGGAAGATAAAAGAAATCATTTCAAGTGAAGGAGATACATAAATACTTTGGAGAGAAAAAAATATATAGCTTGAGTGACTTGAGTTAATAAAATATATTCTAAATGTTGTTGCTACCATAGTCTACATGGCATTGTAGAAACAGATGGAAAAAGGAGTAAGGAAAAAGCAAAAAGTGTAGGAGGTGATGGGTATCATTTTTCAAATATGATGAAAACTCTTAACTTACAGGCTAAAGAATATAAAAAGTCCCCAGGCAGAAAATAATATCTGACTTTTAGGAGAGCAAGAGTAAAAATGTAACAGAATTAAATGCTCAGCCTCTCTGACTCCGAGCCTGATTTGTCCAATAGCTTTTGTTTAATATTGCATATAGATGTGCTGGTCACTAGAGGAATTCTTCTTGTGGCCTGAGTTTTACAAAAACAGCTCCTTATGAGAAAGTATTTCTCTCAGGCAGCTAAGGAAAATGCACAGTACTGTTTACCAAGGAGTTTCAGGAACCTCCTGACCAGATGTCACATCAACTACAGTCAACAGACTAAGTTCAATCTTCTTTGGACTTCTGCTGATATCCAGGTATCCGCTTCATACAATAGTAAATCACCTCTCACCCCTCGCAATTCCCCATCCTTTTACATAAAAGAAGCCTGAACTCTGTAGTTTCTTAAGGTGGAATTAAGGTACCACTAAGTCTCCTATCTTTTCAGTTGGCATCTTCTTGACCAATAAACATTTTATTATTCCAAATCCTGATGTTTTAGTGTGGCCTTTTTAAGATTCAGTCACCTGGACTTTGGGCCAGAAAACAATTTGGTGGAAGGGAAGATGGTGGCGGAGTGAGGAGAGGCTGAGGTTTCAGGCTCCCGAGACTCTTCTGTAGTTTGGGCTAACTGCAGACAGAACATCTCAGTGAGCAGCTGGACACTGGCAGGAGTCGAGCCAAGGCACTGCTGGATTAGAGAAAATCCATCTGGGAACAACCTGTTTAGGGAGGATAGTGGAGAAAAAGGGGACGAAACGGGACTCCTGACTGGGGCGGCTGCCGGAGCTGTGGCTGGAAGGACACGAAGGATTTTGGGGGACCACAGGCTGCCCCGGGAGAGGAGTTGGGAGGAGAGCGGATCTCTGCCCGCTGGCAGAGACCGGACTCGACCAAGTGGCATTGGCGCTGAAGGACAGGAGACAGCGTGCTGCCGGGCAAGTGAGAACATAATTCTCCTTTATATTTTTCTCTAGTGGATGGTGGAGAGGGGAGGAAAGTTTGGGGGTGGTACGCCATTCTTGAGGAGCGCAGGCGCAGTGATGGACTCATTCACCCCCCACCCTCCCCTTGGGTCGCGGGGGCACGCATAGGGAAGAGCCCTCATTCACTGGCCCAGGTGCGCAGGGCTGCGTGTCCAGGTTCCCCTCGGACACACGCCAACAGACATAAAATCAGTGACCCAATGGGCGCAGGGAGGGCCCACTGGACACGCAGAAGACTGTGCACAAATGCCCCTGGCCAGCCCAGTGGGCGCCAGGCTGGAGTACCAGGCCGGAATCCGGAGCGCAGAGCACTTGCCCAGGCTCTGAGCGTGCCCGCTCAGGAGTTGCAGGAACGGTGGGCAGCAGGACTCACAGACACTCACTTCTATGGAGCACAAGTATCTGCAGCCCTGCCCTAAGAGGCGAAAGTCCAACGCCCAGAACACGGCGCTGCAGGCCTAAGGCTAGCTCCCCAGCCGCTTGGGTGCACACCTGCACTTGAGCCAAAAAACACCTCAAGGGCTTTCCCGGAGCGCAGCGTGGCCGGCTTCCTCGGAGCGCGCCGAGGCCAGCTTTCTAGGAACGCAGCACGGCAGGCCGGAGCTTAGTTCCCTGTACACCTTGGGCGCGCACTGGTGCTCAAGCCAAAAAAAACACCTGGAGGGCTTTCCTAGAGCTTGGTGCGGCCAGCTTTCTGGGAGCGCGGCCCGGCAGGCCTGAGCTTAGTTCCCCAGCCGCCTTGGGCACTAAACCAGTGTTCAAGCCCAAAAAACACCTGGAGGGCTTTCCTGGAGCTTGGCGTGTCATGCTTTCTAGGAGCTTGGCACGGCAGGCCTGAGCTTAGTTCCCCAGCCACCTTGGGTGCTAAACTGGTGTTCGAGCCAAAAAAACTATGGGAGGGCTTTCCTGGAGCTTGGCGGGGCCTTCTTTCTGGGAGCGCAGCGCGGCAGGCCTGAGCTTAGTCCCCAGCTGCCTTGGGCGCACACTGATGCTTGAGTGAAAAAAAAAAAAAACAAAACACCTTGCCAGCTTCCCCAAAGTGTGGCGTGGCCTGCTTTCCTGGAGCGCGGTGTGGCAGACCTGAGGTGGGCTCTTGGCTGCCTTGCATTGCGCCCTGCCGGCCACCTCGCGCACACCACTGCTACAAGGAATAGGAATCTCTGACTCATCACATTAGACTAGCTGTGGACGCAGAAAAAGAAGACGACACAAGAAGGCTGAACTGACATCTCCACAAAAGAATTCGAGATAAAGTGGATAGAGTGACTCCCATCAACAAGCCAGAAGGAATATCCTAGCAACAACAACAACAACAACAAAAAATCTGAAATATAACCAGACAGCATAAACAAACGATATAAAAGGTACCCCAAGAACATCAGGCTCAGGAGATCAAAGAGACTGCACCACTGAATCCCCCAGATCTACCATAAAAAATCTCATACCACAAAGGTGGGAAGGCAAAGCAGACAAATCCAAATAACAAAAACAAACAAGAAGAATCCAACATGGTAAGATGCAGAAACAACCTCTCAATGAAAAGAAAAGAGGAATCCCCAGAAAGAGAGGTAGATGGAATAGACATAGCCCAAATGTCAGACATGAAATTCAAAACTATGGTGGTGAAGAAGCTCAATATGCTCAAAAACCTCAAAAACAACTATGACAACCTCCAAGGGAGTTACCAACAGCTCCAAGAAAATTACAGGGATCTTGCAGAGAACTACACCAGCATAAAAAAAGACATAGAAACTATCAACAAGAACCAGGAAGAAACGAAGAATACAATCTATGAACTGAGAAACACAGTAGAATCAGTCAAAAGCAGACTAAAAGAAGCAGAGGATCGAATTAGTGAGTTAGAGGATAATGTACGAAATAATTCTCAAATGATACAGCAAAATGAAAAAAGATTGAAAAAATATGAACAAGATGTAAGGGAATTACAGGATAGCATTAGAAAAAATAATTTAAGGATCGTCAGAATACGAGAGGGGGAAGAAAAGGAGCATGGAATTGAAAATCTGATAGGAGAAATAGTGACAGAAAATTTTCTGAACCTGATGAGAGAAAAAGCTATGCAAGTCGAAGAAGCACGAAGAGTTCCAATCAAGAGGAACCCCCAAAAACCCACCCCAAGGCACATCATAGTTAAAATGGCAACATTCCAAGACAAAGAGAGAATCTTAAAAGCAGCAAGAGAAAAACAGCAAATAACTTACAAGGGAGCTCCAATAAGGCTATCTACCGATTTCTCAACAGAATCATTACAAGCCAGAAGGGAATGGTCAAAAATATTTCAAGCAATGAAAAACAAAGGCCTACAACCAAGAATACTCTACCCAGCAAGGCTCTCATTCAAAATAGAAGGTGAAATAAGGAGTTTCTCAGACAAAGGAAGACTAAAAGAATACATCCCCACCAAACCAGCATTGCAAGAGATGCTAAAGGGAGTGTTCTAAGAAAAAGGAAGAAAAGAACAAGAGAGGAGAGGAACAGAGGTACAAAGGGAAATGAATAAATAAACGTCAATAATAACTTTAAATGTAAATGGATTAAATGCTCCTATTAAAAGACATAGGGTAACAGAATGGATAAGACCCCCATATTTGCTGTCTACAAGAAACGCACCTCAAAACAAAAGATTTACATAGACTGAAAGTAAAGGGATAGAAAAAAATATTCCAAGCAAATGGACCGGAAAAAAAAGCTGGGGTAGCAGTCCTCATATCAGACAAAACGGATTTCAAAGCAAGGGCAATAAAAAGAGACAAAGAAGGACATTTCGTAATACTTAAAGGAACGATTCATCAAGAAGATATAACACTGATAAACATATATGCACCCAACATAGAGGCACCCAAATACATAAAGCAAGTACTAGAAGACCACAGGAAGGATATCAACAACAACACACTCATAGTAGGGGACTTCAACACTCCATTATCAACAATAGACAGATCATCCAAGCAAAGAAACACGAAGGATATACAGGCATTGAACAACACACTAAACCACATGGACTTAACTGATATATATAGAACTTTTCACCCCAAAGAAGCAAAATATACATTCTATTCAAATGCACATGGGACATTTTCAAAGATAGACCACATGATAAAACACAAAACAAGCCTCAACAACTTCAAGAAAATTGAAATCATATCAAGCATCTTTTCAGACCACAACGCCTTGAAACTAAAAATCAACCTCAGGGAAAAAGATCAAAGACACCCAAACTCATGGAGAATGAATAACAGGCTATTAAATAACGAATGGGTTAACAATGACATCAAAGAGGAAATCAAGAAATTTCTAGAAACTAATGACAATGAACACACAACAGCCCAAAACCTATGGGACACAGCAAAAGCAGTCCTAAGAGGGAAGTTCATAGCAATACAGGCATATCTGAAAAGGATAGAAGAATTTCAAATAAAAAACCTAACCATAAAGCTACAAGAACTAGAACAGCAACAACAAACAAAGCCTAGGGCAAAAAGAAGAAAGGAAATCATCAAGATCAAAGCAGAATTAAACGACATAGAAATGAAACGAACAATCCAAAAAAATCAACAAAACTAGGAGTTGGTTCTTTGAAAAAATAAACAAAATTGACAAACCTCTAGCCAGGCTCATCAAGAAAAAAAGAGAGAAGACCCAGATAAACAAAATCAGAAATGAAAGAGGAGAAATCACGACTGATACCTCAGAAATACAAACAATTATAAGAAATTAGTATAAACAACTCTATGGCAAGAAATTTGACAACCTAGTAGAAATGGACAGATTTCTAGAAACATATAACCTTCCAAAACTGAATCAAGAAGAAGTAGAAAGTCTCAACAGACCAATAACAAAGAAGGAAATTGAAACAGTAATCCAAAATCTCCCTGCACACAAAAGCTCTGGACCGGATGGCTTCACAGGCGAATTTTACAAAACATTTAGGGAAGAACTAACTCCTACCCTCCTCAAACTATTCCAGAAAATCCAAGAAGAGGGAAAAATCCCAAACTCTTTCTATGAAGCCAGTATTACCCTAATCCCAAAACCAGGTCAAGACACAGCAAAGAAAGAAAACTACAGGCCAATATCACTGATGAACATAGATGCTAAAATCCTCAATAAAATTTTGGCAAACAGGATCCAACAATACATCAAAAAGATCATACACCATGATCAAGTGGGATTCATCCCAGGGATGCAAGGATGGTTGAATATTCGCAATTCAATAAATATGATACATCACCTAAACAAAATGAAAGACAAAAATCACATGATCATATCAATAGATGCAGAAAAAGCATTTGATAAAGTACAACACTCATTTATGTTGAAAACACTCAGCAAAATGGGAATAGAGGGAGCATACCTTAACATCATTAAGGGTATATATGAGAAGCCTGAAGCCAACATCATACTCAATGGACAAAAACTGAAAGCATTCCCCCTGAAATCAGGAACTAGACAAGGCTGTCCACTCTCCCCACTTCTGTTCAACATAGTATTGGAAGTCCTAGCCACAGCAATCAAACAAGACAAAAATAAAAGGCATCCAAATTGGGAAAGAAGAAGTAAAACTATCACTATTTGCAGATGACATGATAGTATACCTAGAAAACCCTATAAACTCCACTAAAAGACTACTTGATATAATAAGTGAATTTGGCAAAATAGCAGGGTACAAAATAAATATACAGAAATCTAAGGCATTTCTGTACACCAACAATAAAATATCAGAGACAGAAGCAAAAAAGAAAATACCATTTACTACAGCAACAAGAAAAATAAAGAACCTAGGAATAAACTTAACCAAAGAGATAAAAGACCTGTACTCTGAAAATTATGCAACATTGAAGAAAGAAATTAAGGAAGATACAAATAAATGGAGGCAAATACCATGTTCTTGGATGGGAAGAATCAACATCATCAAAATGGCCATACTACCCAAAGCAATTTACAAATTCAATGCAATCCCTATTAAAATACAAATGACATATTTCACTGACCTAGAACAAATCCTCCAAAAATTCATATGGAACCAAAAAAGACCCCGAATAGCAAAAGCATTCTTGAAACAGAAGAAAACAGCAGGAGGAATCATGATACCAGACATAAAACAATACTACAAAGCCACTGTGATCAAAACAGTCTGGTACTGGCATAAGAACAGACATATAGATCAGTGGAACAGAATTGAAAGCCCGGAAATAAACCCAGCCCTCTATGGTCAACTAATCTTTGATAAAGGAGGAAAGAACATAAAATGGAGTGAGAAGAGCCTCTTTAACAAATGGTGCTGGGAGAACTGGACAGGGATGTGCAAAAAAATGAAACTAGACCACCAACTTACACCACACACGAGAATAAACTCAAGATGGATTAAAGACTTAAATGTAAGCCATGATACCATAAAAGTCCTAGAGGAAAACATAGGCAGGAAGATTTCAGATATCACACGTAACAATATCTTCATGGATACATCTCCTAAGGCAAGAGAAATAAAGGAAAAAATAAACAAATGGGACTACATCAAACTAAAAAGTTTCTGCTCAGCAAAAGAAAACATCAGTAAGATGAAAAGGAAACCAACCATATGGGAAAATATACTTGCCAATGATATCACAGACAGGGGACTGATCTTCAAAATATATAAAGAGCTTATACGACTCAACATCAAGAAAACAAACAACCCAATTAAAAAATGGGCAAAGGACCTGAACAAACACTTTTCTGAAGAGGACATACAAAAGGTCCATAGACACATGAAAAAATGCTCAACATCGTTGGCCATCATAGAGATGCAAGTAAAAACCACAATGAGATACCACTTTACACCTGTCAGAATGGCCATCATCAACAAATCAACAAACAAGAAGTGCTGGCGAGGATGTGGAGAAACAGGAACCCTACTGCACTGTTGGTGGGAATGCAGACTGGTGCAGCCACTATGGAAAACAGTATGGAATTACCTCAAAAAACTAAAAATGGAACTGCCATTTGAACCAGTGATTCCACTGCTAGGATTATACCCGAAAAATCCTGAAACCCTAATTCAAGAGAACTTATGCACCCCTATGTTCATAGCAGCCCTGTTTACAATAGCTAAGTGCTGAAAACAGCCTAGGTGCCTGTCTGTGGATGAGTGGATCAAAAAACAGTGGTACATCTACACAATGGAATACTATGTAGCAGAAAGAAAGAAGGAACTCCTGCCATTTGTGACAACATGGATGGAATTAGAGAGAATTGTGCTTAGTGAAATAAGCCAGGCAAAGAAAGCAAAATACCATATGATATCACCCAATACAGGAAACTAAAGAGCAACACAAACAAACGAACTAAATAGACAAAGACTAGAATAGTAGTCAGTAGGGGGGAGGGGGGAGGGAGAGAAGGGGGATAACTAAGGGAAGGGTCAGGTCAAGGAACATATATGAATGACTCATGGACATGGACAACGGGGAGGGATATAATTGTGGGAGAAGGGATGGGCTTGGAGGGGGGAGCAATGGGGGAAAAATGGGACAACTGTAATTGAATAACAAAAAATAAAATTAAAAAAAAAAAAGAAAGAAAACAATTTGGTGAGCCAGCTAATAGGTGATGCCCATGGCATTCCAGCCCTGGCTGGGGTTCCTTCTTGAGTCCCAAGCAGCTTCCAAGGCCATTTTGCCTTGGGGCTTAGGAGGAACTTCACCTGGGAAGAGCTGGCAGCCATCAGCACATGACTTGTTTGGAATAAGAAAAATATCTGTGGACTTTGGTCTACCATCAGTTTTGTTTCTGGGGTAAATGCCCTCAGAATCTGTGAAGGGTTGGTTCCAGGATTCCCTGCAGATACCAAAATTTGCACATGCTCAAGTCTGCTTTATAAAGTGTCATAGAACAATGCATAAAAAGAACATTCTGCATCGGAATTCCCAACCATTGACGGAAACAGTACTGGTAATTATGCATTGAAAAATGCATATAAGTGGACTTACATAGTTTAAAACCACATTGTT
Organism: Furipterus horrens; assembly: GCF_987537825.1. NCBI lineage: Eukaryota > Metazoa > Chordata > Mammalia > Chiroptera > Furipteridae > Furipterus > Furipterus horrens. Next base: position 63,527,440 of record NW_028327176.1, on the reverse strand, counting down.
CAAGGGCAAACTGTATATACTAGCAATAAACAATTGTAAAAATGCTACAGAAACACCTTTTACAATAAAGTAAGAAATTAGAAAAATATTTAAAAGACATCTAAGAACTCTATATTGAAAAATAAAAATATTGCTGAGAAATAAAAAGGCATAGATAATTTTTAAAATATATAATTTTCACTAATTGGAAGAACTGACATTGCTTGAAAAATCCATTATCCCTATAGTGATCCTTAAAGTCAATGAAATACTAACTACGTAATTTTTTTTGTTCATTTGCTTTTAACACACAAGGAAAGTGACATGCTTATTCCAAATGAGTTTGACACGTTAGTTGTAGAAACACTGCAGGGTTTTAAAACCAAAAACATCATAAAGACCATGGCTCATAGTATGGTGGCATTTGACTTTCAGAGACTAAAGTGAAATAAAAGATTTACTAGCTATTAAAGTGATCCATATCTGTTGCTGATGAAGATCAAAATCAGGTTTATCAGCATGCCTTTTATTTTTGCTTTGATATAGACAAGCACATTTTCACACATGAGAAAGCACAGCAGTGCATTCTCATCTGAGTTCAGTTTCAAACTATGTGACCCGCAATTATTTTATTGTACAAAGCTACAATTGAGTTTTATGGAAATAGAATCACTATATTTTTAAGTGCATGTGTATGTATTATAAGTGAAATCTTATAATCCTTTCAACTTGCATATCATAATTACATGTGTTAATATGTGTCTTCCTGCTAATCAGTCTTCATATATTAAGACTGTCCTGTGGCCTTATTTCACATGAAGTAAACTCAACTGCACTCCAGTCTTGGGACCTGATCAAGCAGGACTTATTTGAGAGTAGAATGTATAAGCATAAGGGAATAGTTCCATTGTGTGCCTATGTTCTTGGTACAATTAAAATGATGCACTACAAACAAGTAGGGCCCAAAGGGGCCACACAAAGACACATCATAATTAACATGCCAAAGATTAAAGATAAAGAGAGACTATTAAAAGCAGCAAGAGAAAAGCAGAGTTACCTATAAAGGGGTGCCTATAAGACTATCAGCTGATTTCTCAAAAGAAACTTTGCAGGCAAAAAGGGACAGGCCAGAAGTATTCAATGTGATGAAAAGGAAGGACCTATAACCAAGATTACTCTATCCAGCAAAGCTATCATTTAGAATGGAAGGGCAGATGAAGTGCTTCCCAGACAAGGTAAAGCTAAAGGAGCTCAACATTACCAAGCCATTATAATATGAAATGTTAAAGGGACTTAAATAAGAAAAAAGATAAAAAATATGAACATTAAAATGACAATAAACAACTTTCAACAACTGAATCTAAAAAACAAAAACAAAATAAGCAAACAATCAGAACAGAAACAGAATTATAGGTATGGAGATCATTCGGAGGGTTATCAGCTGGGAGGGGGAATGGGGAGAATGGGGGAAATGGTGCAGAGATTAAGAAGCATAATTAGTAGGAACAAAACAGACAGGGGGATCCTAAGAATAGTATAAGAAAAGGAGAAGCCAAAGAACGTTCACACATGACTCAAGGACATGAACTAAGGGGGCTATTGCTGGAGGAAAGAGAGGGTACTGGGTGGAAGGGGGAAAAGAAAAATTTGAACAACTGTAATAATATAATCAATAAAATATACTTAAAAAACAAAAAAAGATGTACGCTTTATAACTCTCCACACTCTTGCTTTGCTGACATCACTAGAGAGTTAGAGGAGTTTATGAAAACTTAACACTTCTAATAACATAAGCTATGAGTAATGGAAAAGACATGACAACAAAAAGCTTTGGTTAATTTCTTAGCTAAATTTAATAAATTGGAAAGCAGTCTTCAATCGCCTAAGAGATGCTTCAGCTTTACTTGCTGTCCTCTGGTTTTAACATTGATTGTAATTAAAATTTAGATGTAATTTTTAATTTAAATCACCAGAGATGGGTGTTTATTCAGGATTACCGGGCTTTTTCCCATCAGCTACTAGTAATTAAGAATATTTGACTGGTTATTATTCTCTATATATTTCCTTTGAATACATACTGACAGGGGTTATTCAGAGGATAACCACTTTGCCCTTGGTTTTAGGAATTTGTGAATAAACCTAATTAGAAAACTTGTTAACATGTGAAACGAGTTTGACAGATTTTATCCAAGCAACTGTAAATACTGCCATTTTCGTCACAGGATCAACATTGTTTTCTATACACTTTTTTTTTTTTCCCTAGTGATGATGGTGGGGCATTGAAAAAAAGAATCTTGTTTGGCTAAAAGACCCAGAGATGAGAGATTCCAATGTTCCATTTGGCATTAAAATTATTCCTAGGGACAAAAATAAAGTCTCCATATAGAAGCAACAAACATTTTTAGACCTTAGTTATCAATATTTACTTCTTATCAAAACTTATCATAATCTATCTTTTACAAAGATGTAAAATTCTCACCCTTTGTAGAAACTACAACCTATAAGACCCTACATTATCTGGTTCCAGTTTCTTTTCTGATATAATTTTCAATCCACTTCACCTTTCTTACTCAGTTTTAGACATATTGGCTTTGACAAGCCTTGAATAAAATAAGTATGTTTCAGGCATTGCTTCTTCTTTGTGGTAGCTTATATTCCCTGATGTCATATATCCCCAAATATTCTTATAGCTGGCTTCTGAATGTCCTGCTCCATGGAACTCATCATCGACAACACCAATAACAAATAGAGAAATATTTCTTGTGAACAAAGACCGCCCCAGTGTGAGCAATTTTTGGCTCAGAGCCTGTTTCCTCAAATGACCTTCCTGAATACATATCACACCATTTAATATTGTCCTACACTTTCTATCCTTCTTTTTTCTCTGCTTTATTTTTTTTTAACAGTTATCATTACTGATTACAAATAACCTCAGCACAGGCAAACACACACAGGCACACACATTTATTTTATTTTTACTTTAAAAAATTGTTTAATTCTCACTTGAGGACATGTGTATTGATTTTAGAGAGATGGCAAGGGAGGGAGACAGAGAGAGAAACATTTATGTAAGAGAGAAACATAAATTGGTTGCCTCTCACTCCCTGATGGGGGACTGAACCCACAACTCAGGCATGTGCCTTGACCAAGAATTGAATCCATGACCTCTTGGTTTAAAGGATGGTTTAAGAAGGGAAGTTGCTTCAACCAACTGAGCCACACCAGCCAGGTCCACACAATTATTTTAGATGACCTTCCCTAGAATGGCACTTGAGTCATAAACACTTTCCAGTGAACATGTAATATATTTAAGAAATAAGCCTTTAATTATAAGAGATGGGGGGGTTTGGTCTTGTTCATTTCCAGTACATACCAAGCCTATTTTATGTTCAGTTTTATTTTATTCTATGTGAAACATTAATAATCCCAGTACAGCTTATTAAAATGTACTTCCTTTTCTGTCTACTTTACAATGCCAGTTCTGAAGTAAACCCAATCTGCATATTTGTGAACATTTGGTAAAAGGATTTCTAGATCTTTACAAAAGAAGAAAAGACATTAGAAATAGTACCTTCATAGGTAACTATATTATTCTTTTCCTTATTATTTAAATTATTTTAAAGTAATTGGTTGTGATTGTTAAAAATAATACATCACTGTGATTTTATAACATACACAAATATAAAAGCAGCCAACATCCAGTTCAAAAGGAAATAAATGGAAGTCGTCGTCGGCAGCCGTCCGTCTCGAGAGACGATGGTGTAGCTTCTTAAGAGTCTATCTGCACCGCCGAGAATGGCTGTGCAGTCCGACTCGGGAGTGACACGGTATCTGTCTCCTCCCGTGTTGAATCGACATCTTGCGATGACGCTGGAGTGTCCTCTCCAGTGAAGCTGAAGCTACAGAGCCTGGGCAGGGTGATATGGAGGGTCTGCTGTTGCCCATGCAGCAGACCCCCCCTCTCTTCGCAGCTGAAGGGTCCAAGGGAAAGACGGAGTCAATACAGCTTGGCTTCAGGTGCGCCGCAGGAGTTGCCGGTGTTGACTACAACGTCAAACCGCCTTAGGGACTCCGGCTCCGGATTTTCTGTCGGGGTTTACTCCCTTAGCCTTTCCCCTGAAGAGGTATGCTGCAAGGCAGCGGAGGTTTTTTTTTGGAATCCTTCTCTGATGTGCCCTGACTGGAAGATCGAACCAGCGACACTTAGCTCGCAGGCCGATGCTCAATCCACTGAGCCAAACCAGCCAGGGGCGATAAATGGAAGTATACCTTTGTAAAATCTGACACTGTACAGAAAGAGGTATATTATCACTTGAAAGGTAGACATTAATAATCTAACTATTTATAATGTATACCCTACACAGCAACAATTGAAGTAATGAAACAAACAGTTATTGCTAATAAATAAGCAAAGGTGATAAAATGAAATGATGAAAAAAAGTCTTTAGCTTAATCTAAATATTTAACTGAGCCTTCCATCTAACACAGGGAAAAATCCTAACTGCGATTTGAACCATAAATCTAATTCATACTCTAAGCATATTCTAAATCTATACCTAAAGGCAAAGCCTAAAGTTGAATGTATCATAATTCTAAGTATTTTACTAAATACTATGTATTTTATTAAACACAGCAGTATGCACACCTAACCATATTGAAAATGGTTTCACACAAATATCAGTAGAAGCAGAATCTCTAACACTTTACACTTTGTTAAAAATATGTTTTTCACATATATCACTAAATAAAGCATAAAATGTACCAGGCAATACTAAGCAAATCATGTTCTAAACATATTATCATATTCAACTAATTTCAAAATTAATTTAACTCCAAACTTAATCCTAAACAAAATCATAAACCTGAACTTAAGTCTAATCTTAACCATAACCTTATATATAAGTAGGCCCAAACATAAAACTAATATTAACTTTAACCCTAAATATAACCCTAACCCTAATAATATCATAAGCTTAATATACCTCTCACTCTAACAATTTCACACCACTGTAAGAGTTACCTTAACCTTAAGTTTAACCTGATGCCTATTCATAAACCTAAAAATAAATCTAAATAATTCTACTTTAATTCTAAATCTGTTCCTATCATAAACTTGTATTATTTTAAATATTTATTGAATTTATTGGGGTGACAACAGTTAATAAAATTATATAGGCTTCAGCTGCACAATTCTATAGCACATCAGCTCATCATCTTTATGTTGTATTGTATTTTTAAAATAACCCATCACTAATCTAACCCTAATTTTAACGTAACCATGACCCCTTCTCAAGCTGTACCTAAATAAATTTGTACAGCACTAGAAACTGCTAATTGCAACCATAAACCTAAGAATAACACTAACCCTAAACTTAACACCAAAACAAAATTTAATTCTAAACCTGTTCTAAGTCTAACTGAACCTATTAATAAGCTTAAAGCTGATTCCAAGAACTGTAACCCTAACTCTAATATTAGCTCAAACTCTAAGCTTAACCTTGTCCTAGTCCTAATTCCACCCATACCCTAAGCATATGCTTAACCATGTGTGTTTCATTTTATATACAGTCATGTGCCATATAAGAACATTTCAGTCAACCACAGTCACCTGAGTTTATAATGGAGCTAAAAAATTTCCACTGTACTGACTTGGTGCAATACAATACATTTGTGATGGTGCTGGTGTAAACAAAACTACTCTGCTGCTAGCAATATAAAGAATAGCACATATACTTACTTATGTATATACATAATGTTTATTAATAATAATTATATTACTGGTTTATGTATTTAATATACTTCACTTTTTAATTGTGGTTTAAGAATGTACTCTTTCTTCTTTTAAAAAACATTTACTGTAAAATGGTATGCCATGAAATATCAGCAGCAGACTCATATATTTTATATACCATGTCACTTGACAGCATCATTTTTTTTTCTTGCACTTGATTTAAACACACATTGTTTTGTATTTTTGATTTTGTTTTGTTTAAATGTATTTTATTATATTTTTAACCCATTATCATTTATCCCCTTTATACCCTCTTCTACCTCCACCCACCTACATCCTCCTTGCAATTACCACACTGTTGTCTGTCTGAGTCCTTTTTCTTTTTTGATCCATCCCTCCACCCTCTATTCTCCCCCCAATAGCTGTCATCCTGCTATCTATGAGTTTCTCTCTATTTTGTTTATTAGTTCAGTTTGTTCATTAGATTACACATATGAGTGAAATCATATGGTATTTGTCTTTCTCTGATTGGCTTATTTTCACATAGCATAATGTCATTCAGGTCCATCCATGCTGTCACAAGGGTAAAATTTTATTTATTTTTACATCCAATTACAGTTTCATTGTATAAACATCTCCTAGTTGTTTTATCTACTCATATACTGATGAATACTTGGGCTACTTTCAAATCTTGGTGATTGTAAATATTGCTGCAATGCACATAGGTGTGTTTATATTCTTTTGAATTAGTGTTTCAGGTTTCTTCACATAAATTCCCAAATGTGAAATCACAGTGTCATAAGACACTTTCATTTTTAATTTTTTGAGATAGCTCCATATTTCTTTCCACAGTGGCTGCACCAGTCTGCATTCCCACCAACAGTGCTGTAGAGTTCCCCTTTCTCCACATCCTCGCCAGCACTTGTTATTTGCTGATTTGTTGATGATGGCCATTCTGACAGGTGTAAAGTGGTATCTCATGTGGCTTTTATTTGAATCTCTCTGATGGCTAGTGATGTTGAGCATTTTTTCATGTGTCTATGGAACTTCTGTATGTCCTCTTTGGAGAAGTGTTTGTTCAGGAGCTCTTTATATATTTTGGAGATAAGTCCCTTGTCTGAGATATCATTGACAAATATGTTTTTCCATATAGTTGGTTTCCTTTTCATCTTGCTGATGTTTTCTTTTGCTGAGCAGAAACTCTTTAGTTTGATGTAGTCCCATTTGTTTATTTTTTCCTTTATTTCTCTTGCCTTAGGAAATGTATCCATGAAAATATTGTTACGTGGAATATCAGAAATTTTTTTGCCTATGTTTTCCTTTAGGACTTTTATGGTGTCACAGCTTACATTTAAGTCTTTGATCCATCTTGAGTTTATTCGGCTGCGTGGTGTAAGTTGGTGGTCTAGTTTCATTTTTTCCACATTCATGTCCAGTTCTCCCAACACCATTTGTTTAAGAGGCTCTTCTCACTCCATTTTATTCTCCTTCCTCCTTTTTCAAATAAGAGTTGACTGTATAGTCCTGGATTTATTTCTGGACTCTCTATTCTGTTCCATTGATCTATATGTCTATTCTTATGCCAGTACCAGACTGTTTTGATCACAGTGGCTTTGTGGTATTGTTTGATGTCTGGTATTGTAATTTCTCCTGCTGTGTTCTTCTGTGTCAAGATTGCTCTGGTTATCCGAGGTATTTTTTTGGTTCCATATGAATTTTTGAAGTATTTGTTCTAGGTCTGGGAAATATGTCATTGATATTTTTAATAGGGATTGCACTGAATCTGTAAATTGCTTTGGGTAGTATGGCCATTTTGATTATGTTGATTCTTCCCATCCAAGAAAATAGTATTTGATTCCATTGATTTGTATCTTCCTTAATTTATTTCTTCTATGTTACATAACTTTCAGATTACAGGTCTTTTATCTCTTTGATTAAGTTTATTTCTAGGTTCTTTATTTTTCTTGTTGCTACAGTAAATGGTATTTTCTTTTTTGTCTCTGTCTCTGATATTTTATTGTTGGTGTACAGAAATGCCTTAGATTTCTGTATATTTATTTTGTACCCTGCTGTTTTTTAAAATTCACTTATTATATCAAGTAGGTCTGTAGTGTAGTTTATAGGGTTTTCTATGTATACTATCATGTCATCTGCATATAATGATAGTTTTACTTCTTTCACAATTTGGATGCCTTATTTCTTTTTCTTGCCTGATTGCTGTGGCTATGACTTCTGACACTATGTTGAATAGAAGTGGAGAGAGTGGACATCCTTGTCTCGTTCCTGTGCTCAGGGGCAATGCTCTCAATTTTTGCCCATTGAGTATGATGTTGACTTCAGGTTTCTCATACATAGCCTTAATTATGTTAAGCTGTGCTCCTTCTATTCTTATTTTGCTGAGTGTTTTCATCATAAATGGGTGTTATATTTTATCAAATGCTTTTTCTGCATCTAATGATAAGATCATGTGATTTTTGTCTTTCATTTTGTTTAGGTGATGTATCATATTTATTGATTTGCGATTATTAAACCATTCTTGCATCCCTGGGATGAATCCCACTTGATCGTGGTATATGATCTTTTTAATGTATTGCTGGATGCTGTTTGCCAATATTTTGTTGAGGATTTTAGCATCTATGTTCAGCAGTGATATTGGCCTGTAGTTTTCTTTCTTTGTTGTGTCTTGACCTGGTTTTGGAATTAGGGTAATGCTGACTTCATAGAAAGAGTTTGGGATTTTTCCCTCTTCTTGGATTTTTTGGAATAGTTTGAGGAGGGTAGGAGTTAGTTCTTCCCTAAATGTTTTATAAAATTTGCCTGTGAAGCCATCTGGTCCAGGGCTTTTGTGTGCAGGGAGATTTTGGATTACTGTTTCAATTTCCTTCTTTGTTATTGGTCTGTTGAGACTTTCTACTTTTTTTTGATTCAGTTTTGGAAGGTTATATGTTTCTAGAAATTTGTCCATTTCTTCTAGGTTGTCCAATTTCTTGCCATACAGTTGTTTGTAGTAATTTCTTACAATTCTTTGTATTTCTGTGGTATCAGTCATAATTTCTCCTCTTTTGTTTTTGATTTTATTTATTCGGGTCTTTTCAGTTTTTTTTTTTTTTTTCTTGATGAGCCTGGCTAAAGGCTTGTTAAATTTGTTTATTTTTTCAAAGAACCAGCTTCTAGTTTTGTTGATATTTTGAATTGTTTGTTTAGTCTCTATGTCATTTAAGTATGTTCTGATCTTGATGATTTCCTTCCTTCTACTTGCCCTAGGCTTTGCTTTTTATTGATATATTTCTTGTAGCTTTAGGGTTAGATTTTTTATTTGAGATTCTTCTATCCTTTTTACATATGCCTGTATTGCTATGAACTACCCTCTCAGGACTGGTTTTGCTGATTTCCATAGGTTTTGGGTTGTTGTGTGTTCATTATCATTAATTTCCAGAAACTTCTTGATTAATCTTTTAATGTCATTATTAATCCATTCATCATTTAATAGCATGTTATTTAATCTCCATGAGTTTGGGTGTCTTTGATTTTTTTCCCTGAGGTTGATTTTTAGTTTCAAGGCATTGTGGTCTGAAAAGATGATTATTATAATTTTAATTTTTTTGAATTTGTTGAGGCTTGTGTTGTGTCCTATCATGTGGTCTGTCTTTGAAAATGTCCCATGTGCATTTGAATAGAATGTATATTTTGCTTCTTTGGGGTGAAAAATTCTATATATATCAGTTAAGTCCATGTGGTTTAGTGTGTTTTTCAATGCCTGTATATCCTTGGTGTTACTTTGCTTCGAAGATATGTCTATTGATGATAATGGAGTGTTAAAGTCCCCTACTATGAGTGTGTTGCTGTTAATATCCTTCTTTGTGGCCTTCTAGTACTTTCTTTATGTATTTGGGTGCTCCTATGTTGGGTGCATATATGTTTATTAGTGTTATATCTTCTTGATGGATTGTTCCCTTAAGTATTATGAAATGTTCTTCTTTGTCTCTTTTTATGGCCCTTGCTGTGAAATCCATTTTGTCTGATATGAGTACTGCTACCCCAGCTTTTTCTTCTTGTCCGTTCGCTTGGAATATTTTTCTCCATCCCTTCACTTTCAGTCTGTGTCTTTTGTTTTGAGGCACGTTTCTTGTAGACAGCAAAGATGTGGGTCCTGTTTTTGTATCCATTCCATTACCCTATGTCTTTTAATTGTAGCATTTAATCCATTTACATTTAAGGTTATTATTGACAGGTATTTATTCATTTCCCTTTGTACCTGTGTATCACCCCTTCTCTTTTTCTTCTTCTTTTCCTTAAAGCATTCTGTTTAGCACCTCTTGCATTTCTGGTTTGGTGGAGATTTATTCTTTTAGTCTTCATTTGTCTGGGAAACTCCTTATTTCACCTTCCATTTTGAATGAGAGCCTTGCTGGGCAGAGTATTCTTGGTTGTAGGCCTCTGTTTTTCATTGCTTGAAATATTTTTGACGATTCCCTTCTGGCCTGTAGTGTTTCTGTTGAGAAATTGGTCGATAGCCTTATCAAAGCTCTCTTGTATGTTATTTGCTGTTTTTCTCTTGCTGCTTTTAGGATTCTCTCTTTGTCTTTGAATGTTACCATTTTAATTATGATGTGACTTGGAGTGGGCCTTTTGGGGTTCCTCTTTATTGGTATACTCTTTGCTTCCTGGACTTGCATGACTTTCTCTCATCAGGTTAGAAAAATTTTCTGTCATTACTTCTCCTATCAGCTTCTCTATTCTTTGTTCTCCTTCTACTCCCTCTTTTATTCCAATGATCCGGATATAATTTTGTCTCATATTATCCTGTAATTCCCTTAGGCCATCTTCATACTTTTTCAATCTTTTTTCATTTTGTTGTATTTTCTGGGAATTTTTTCTACATTGTCCTCTAACTCACTGATCCGATCCTCTGCTTTGTTTAGTCTGCTTTTGATTGATTCTACTGAGTTTTTCAGTCCAGAGATTGTGTTCTTCATTTCTTCCTGGTTCTTATTAATAGTTTCTATGTCTTTTTTTATGCTGGTGTAGTTCTCCATAAGTTCCCTGTAATTTTCTTCGAGCTGTTGGTAACTTCCTTGGAGGGTGTTATAGTTATTTTTGAGGTTGTTGAGTACATTGAGCTTTTTCACCAACATTATTTTGAATTCCATGTCTGACATTTGGGTTATGTCTATTCCATCTACCTCTCTTTCTGGGGATTCCTCTTTCCCTTTCATTGGGAGGTTGTTTCTGCATCTTCCCATGTTGGATTTTTTTCGTTTTTTTTTGTTTTTTTGGATTTGTCTGTTTTGATTTCCCTCCTTGGAGGTATGAGATTCTTTATAGGAGATCTGGAGGTTTCAGTGGAGCAGTCTCTTTGATCTCCTGAGCCTGATGTTCTTGCAGTACCCTTTATGTCATTTGTTTATGCTGTCTGGTTATATTTCAGTTACTCTTTGGTAGAACCTTCCCTCTGGCTAGTGTATTGAGAGTCACTCTGCCCACCTTGTCTCGAGTTCTTTTGTGGTAATTCTGTTAAAAACATAAACACATAGACCGGGCAAGAAACCCACACCCACAAAAATATCCCCTACTCTTTATCCCACTATCGGCATCAAATGAACCAGTATTAATATAAGTGTAAAGAGGTTAGGGCTATTATAATATAGGAGAAATGAATAAGGGTTCTTTTAAGTGAAGAAAATATGATTTTTTTTTGAGGAGAAACAAGATGGTGGAGGAGTGAGTGGAAGCTACACTAACTTCCTCCCAGAACTAGTATGGATTTACAATGTAATTTTGGAGAAATCATCTGGAATAACCAACCAAACACCAGCTGGAAAGAAGTCTTATAACCATGGAGAGATAGAAAAGGCCGCTACATCACAATGTGACCAGTAGAGAGTGCGGAGACGTGGAAGGGCTGGCTGGTGTCACACGGGTAGCAGCTGAAGGGACTGAGAAACAGTTCAGCAGCCGGGGATTTCCCCTGAGAAGGGCAGGATCTAAAACCCAGCTGAGCTTCCCAGCCTACAGCAACAGAGTGGAAAGTAAAATAGTACCCAGCTGAGAAAAGTGAAAAGCCACAGGGTTTCTTGCTAGCCAGAGAGAAACAGCTGGAGAAAAAGAGCTCTTAAGCGGATCACATATGAAAATATTCTGCCCCCACTTACCCTGGGCACAAGCAGAGGGAAGACAGAGAGGACTGGAAATGCTTGGGGAGAGTTTGGTGTGGTGGCTTTGAGGGGAGAGCTGGGGAAGTGACAGGCCGGGTCCCAGTGCTGACTCATCCCTAGTACTGCAGGCAGACCATTCCCGGCCAAGTGGCATCAACCTGAGGGGAAGCAAAAGCCCTGCCTACAGGAATTAAGCTGCCACACCCACGGTCCTTAAGCCTAATCACAGATTGAATAGATTAACAACTAAAGGAGTCAGACAAAGGCAGTAGATCCCTGGAAGTCTCCAACAGGCTGCCTAGGCCCAGACTGGTACAGGATCTGACGCCACCAGGGGCAGATCCAGGAAGTGCAGATCATTCTAAGAAGCACCAACAAACAATAGGAGTCACAAAAATGGGGAGACAGAGAAACAACCCCCCATCGAAAGGAAAGGTAGAGTCCTCAGAAAGAGTGCTAAATGAAATAGAGGGGAGCCAACTATCAGATATGGAATTGAAAGCATGTATTGTGGAGAAGCTCAATGAGCTCAGCGGAAATTACAAAGAACTCCAGAAAAACTACAGTGAACTCCAGAAGAACTATAAGGAACTTACTGAGAATTATACCAGCATCAAAAAGGACATGGAAGCTATCAATAAGAGCCAGGAGGAAATGAAGAATATGATCTCTGAATTGAAGGACATAGTAGAAGAAATTAAAAACAGGCTAGAGGAAGCAGAAGATCGGATCAGCGAGCTGGAGGGCAATGTAGACAAAAACTCACAGACAGTGCAACAAAATGAAAAAAGACTGAACAAGACTGAAGAGGCTCTAAGACAGCTGCAGGACAACATGAAATGTAATAATATCCGTATCATAGGAATTCCAGAAGGAGAAGGAGAAGAGCAAGGAATAGAAAACCTCTTTGAAAAACTAATGACAGAAAACTTCCCTCACATGAGGAAAGAGTCACGCAAGTCCAGGAAGCACAGAGGGTCCCAATGAAGATGAACCCCAACAGGCCCACTTCAAGACACATCATAATTAAAATGCCAACATTCAAAGACAAAGGGAGAATCCTAAAAGCAGCAAGAGAGAAACAACTAATAGCATACAAGGGAGCTCCAATAAGGCTATCATCAGATTTCTCAGCAGAAACACTACAAGCCAGAAGGGAATGGCAAAATATATTCCAAGTAATGAAAAACAAAGGCCTACAACCAAGAATACTCTACCCAGCAAGGCTCTCATTCAAAATGGAAGATGAAATAAGGAGTTTCCAAGACAAAAGAAGGCTAAAAGAATACATCTCCACCAAACCATCATTGCAAGAGATGCTAAAGGGTCTGCTTTAAGAAGATGAAGAAACAGAGAGAGACAGAGAGGAACATGAGTACAAAGGGGGAAAATGACAATGAATAAGTACTGAAAGAAAGAAGGAACTTCTACCATTTGCAACAACATGATTCGAACTAGAGAGAATTATGCTTAGCGAAATAAGCCAGGCAATGAAAGAAATTTACCTTATGCTATCACCTGTTACAAGAAACTAATGAACAACACAAAGAAATGAGCAAAATTGAACCAGAGGTATGTAAACAAGGAATAAACTAACAGTAACAAAGTGGGAGATGGGAGGGAGAGAAGGGGTAAGAAGGGAAGGGTCTAGTCAAAGAACATGTATAGATGACCCATGGACATGGACAACTGGGTGGAGACTGAATGTGGAAGAAGGGGGGCAGGGGGCAGGGAAGCAAGAGGGGGAAAAAAGTGAGACAACTGTAATGGAAAAACAAACAAACAGAAAAATTTTTAGTGGGGGGAAAAATAAAAATATAAAGAATAGAAATGCAAGTTCAGTGAATATTAGAAGGACAAGGATTTTCCTTCACACTGTATATTTTTCTCCCTATCTGATCCCTCCAGAATTTGGCATTCTAAAGAAGTAAGTAATGACCTAAGTTTCTTTGCATAAAACTAATAAGACCAGTTGTTAATAGAGGTTTTTTTTTTCTTTTTTAACTAAAACTTTGACTGGAATGTCATGCCTAAAGGAGACATGCTTGGGCTTTGGTTGTTACCAAAAAGCACTGAGCAACTGGGACTGACTTTCAAAGGTAATAAAAGTCCACGAGATAAAAGGCCTGGTACTTTGGATGGATGAGCGGTCCATAGCAATCTTTCCAGGGAAGGAATGAAGGTTGTTTTCCTGAAAGATGGCTAGAAGGGACCTTAAGGCACAATGGAAAACCAGGAGGACCTGGAAAAGACAGGTGTTTACAGGCAAGGCTGAATGCCAGGTATGTGGATCTGCTTCTGTGCCTTGAAGGGGAGACTGAAGGTCACCCTAAATGTTCCTTGGGTAAGTTCCAGCAAAGCAGAACTAAAGATCATAAGTGATCATTTGCTGCTCTTGTTGTGTTTATGCAAATGAACAGGATAAATTAAAAATGGACTTAATGCAGTCCCTTTAATGACAAGGAGGGTAATCTTTGGGAGAAAAATGATGATTCAAGGAAGATCACAATGCCCAGTGGTAGACTATAAAGTAGTGCAGCTAACCGTCTTTAAAGTTTCTTTTCACTTAAAATTTGTTTTCATTTGAAAGTTAAACTATGTCTGTGGCATTATCAAAGATGTTTAATTTACAGGCAAGAAGAATGTCAAATGCCTTGCAACTGGATGTGTTTCCGATAAGACAGACCTACAGATTTAGAGACTTGTATGTGGGTTATGTTACATAAATTAACATGTGTTTTCTGTTTTCAAAGGTCATAAGCCTACAATCTCATTACCTGAGTGATTATCTGTACGTATAGGCCTCACTTAATCCTGTCTGCATTGCTGCCTCCTGAGACTCAATGGTTTGGCTGAACTAAGTGGCCAGGTTCGTGAAGAACGGGGTGGTCTGTGGGCTTCACTTTAAAACTGGTTTCTTTTTTCTATCCTAATGGCTTGGACAGAAAGAGTCCAGAGGCCTGAGAGGGGGGAAACCTAAAATATTTCCCTCGGTCCAAACTAAGTATAATGGGCAAAAGGGTTTTGGACAGGTGAGATGTACCTGGCATACCTTCCTTCAAAGAAGCCCTTCTTTTCCCTAATGTGGGACATTGAAAAATTAATACCTGTCTTTTGTCATCTAGTGGTTACGGATTGAATGATGTCCTTTAACCCTGTTGCCCCCAGAATACAACAAGGATGCCAGCCTGTTAAACCAAGCATGCCGTTGTCCAGAGACAGCCAATCAACCTGGAGTCTGCACGATCCTTCCCCTTGTGGGAAGGCCACCCTCCCCTCCACACCCCCAGTCTTATTAGGGATTTCTTGACCCAAGGGTAGGTAGGACGACAACCATGTCCAGCTTGAAGCAAATAGAGGAGCTCGAGACCTTCGCCCATTGCCCTTTATAAGATTGTAAAGGGTCTTAAGTCTGAGAGGGAGGGATTGTTATTTTTTATTAAAATATTTAAGTAATTAATTAATTATTTTAAAAAAAAGAAGAAGAAAATATGAAAGGGTCAGACAGGATAGCTTGTATGTACGACCCATGGGCATGGACTTGGGGAGGGGATTGTTGGGGAAGGGAGGTGCTGGGCGGAGGGGAGCAAAGGGGAAAAATTGGAACTATTGTAACAATGTAATCAATAAAATATACTTAAAAAAAGAAAATATGATTTTTGAGAAGGGAGATAATAGAGTAATAATAGTAACAAGTAGTGTTAAGACTGTGCAAGACAGTAAGTAATACTTACATTGTATGTTAATAATAAAAAAAGAGAAAGGGAAGAATGCAGGATACAGTAAGAAAGTGGTAGTGTTAGTATTAGATTTATATAGTAGTTATATGCTATATAATTAATGTGAAAGGGAGGCTAAACAAAACAAACAAACAAAAATTAAACATGAAGATGGGAGGGAGAGATGGTATGAAACATATTAAAGAGATAGTTTAAAGAAAAAAGAAAGAAAAAAATTCATATAAAAAACTAGAATTAAAATTTAAAAGAAAGTTTTTCCTCAGTTCAGCCTTTGTGTGAAGTCTTCTTTTTCTGGATCCACACCTGGTCAAAATTCCATTTGTTTCCAATTTTTCCTGGTTGGCTGGCTGTGAGGAGCTCTGGCTGGTTTCTGTGGCTGCTTTTCTCTCCCTCTGGGGCCTGTTGTAACTATCTGCTATGAGCCGCAGAGTTGGGTCTCTCCCCACTTGTCCTGCGGTGCCCTCCAGCAGTCCTCAGGCTTCTCTAGGAATGCTGTTCTGCTGGCAAGCCAGTGTGCATGTTGCTAGTCCCCACCCTGCCTTGGATCGTGCCTTCGCTCCTCCTCCCAAGAAGTCTCTATGCTCCAAGCCACAGCACCAGGCTGTGTCCGTCCCTGGCTGGTAGCATTTCACCATCCATCCGTGTACACTGCCGACCCACCTGGGGCCCCCTCTGAGCCCACGTTTCTGTCACAGCTCTCCCGGCCCAGCTCCCCTCCTTTCTGTTCAGTGGCACCGCAATGCGCACACCCAGGGTGTGGGGCTCCCAGCTCAGACATGCTAGTCCAGGGGTTCCCCACCCTGACTCAGTTCACAGAGCTTCCCACAGTCTGGGCCACTCGTGGTCCTTCTGCACCTCCAGCTGTTTCAAGGAAACCTTCCTATCGTCTCCCTCAGGGATTCTGCTGGTCCCAGCACCTATGGAAAGCAGCCAGTTTCCAAGCAGATCTGGGCCAATGAGCTTGGTCTGCAGCTGCTCCTCTGGGGTGCGGTGTGGCAGCGGTACCAGGCTCAGCAGGCTCAGTGACTCCCCTTGAGTGCACGGGTGAGTCTTTTGCCCCTTTCCACACCACTCCTGCACGCTCTTCCCTGCTCGCGCTGTCCAACATTCACACTCACTCACTCGTCTCTGTGTTTGTACTCCAAACCTTTCTGTGATAGGGGCGAGCAGAAATCACTGCTGCTGGTCTGCTGCTGTCCCTCTGGGGTGCGGTGCAGCAGTGGCGCTGGGCTCCACGACTCCCCTTGAGAGCATGGGTGAGCCCTTTGCCCCTTTCCCACTCTGCTCCCACACTCCCCTCCCTGCTTGAGCTATCCGAAACTCGCACTCACTCACTCATCTCCATGTCTGTACTCTAAGCCTTTCCACAATAGAAGCAAGCAGACAACACTGCTACCTACTCCATCGCCATCTTCTGTGCATCTCTCGGTTCTTTATATATATTTGGATATTAACCCCTTGTCAGAGTTATTGCTTGCAAATATCTTCTCCCATTCAATTGGTTGCTTTTTTGTTTTACTGACTGTTATTTTTTGCTGTGCAGAATATTTTTAGTTTAATATAGTCCCATTCACTTATTTTTGCATTTATTTTTCTTTCCTTTGGGGTCTAATTAATAAAATCTTCTCCAAGACCAAGGTCCATAAGTTTAGTACCTAACAGGACAAAATCCCCTTTTCAGGACCTCTTTGCCAGAGGTAGCTTGACCAACTCTTGTTTTATGAGCCTCAATCCTCAGGACTAGAAAATTACTGGAAGCACCCTGAAGGAACAGAGAGAGGTTCTGAGAACCTGACAGACCACAATGTCAGGACCCTGCCCCCAAAGATAACATCAGTCAAGATGTAGCCTGCACCAGACCAACTGAAACATCCTGTTCTACAACCACCAGATTGCCTAATAAATGCTCAAAGCCCCTGTATTTTGTTGCTGGTGTATCTCTCGATACCATGCCACTCTATGAATGTAAATAAAAACTTTTTTTTCCTGCCTTTTCTTCTCTCTGAATTCTTTCATAGCCTGCATCAGCTGCTACCTTAACAGTATCTATGCTTTCTTTTATGTAACTTATTGTTTCAGATCTTATGTTTAGGTCTTTAATCTGTTTTGAGTTCATTTCTGTATATGGAGACAAACTGTAATCTAGTTTTATCTACTTATTGAATGTGTCTTTTTAATTTTCCCAGCACCACTTATTGAAGAGGTTTTCTTTTCTCTATGGAATACTTTTGACTCTTTGTCAAAAATTTATTTGCCTGTATACATATTGGTTTATTTCTGGGCTCTCAATTCTGTTCCGCATGTTTTTTTTTTTTTTCATGCCAATACCATGCTATTTTGATTATCACTTTGTAGTATAATCTGAAGTAAAGAAGTGTGATGTCTCTGGCTTCATTCTTTTTTTCTCAGTATTGCTTTGGCCATTCAGGATCTTTTGTACTTTCAGGCAACTCTGATTTTGTTGTTGTTGTTGTTGTTGTTTTTCTTTAGAAAATGTCATTGGGATTTTGATGGGGATTGCATTAAATCTGTCTATTGCTCTGAGTAGTACATATATTTTAACTACGTTGGTATCCTAAAAACTACAAAGCATTAATAAGAGAGATTGAAAAATAAAATGAAATGGAAAGATAGTCTGTGTTCATGGATTAAAGGATAATTCTGCCAAGTGCAGAATTTTGGACTAGTATTTTGTCTCAAAACTAAATATTTTACTCTGTTCTATTACTGCTTGTATGTGTTCTGAGGAATACTCAGATATAATTCTTATCTCTGTTCCTTTATAGGTAGCAGGTAAGAGGTTTTTTTCCTCTTGTTTCTTTCAGAATTTTTAATTTATCTTTGATATTATGAATATGCCTAGGTGTAGTTTTTCTGACATTTTCCTGCTTGGTGGTCTCTGAACTTCCTGGATTTGTGGTTTTGTGTCTGACATTAAGTCTGGGAAGTTCTCAGTTATTATAGTTTCAAATATTTCTTCTTTTGTTTTCTCTCTTCCTGGTGTTTATATTACACATATATTTTCTGTAGTTGTCCCATAGTTCTTGGATATTATATTCTTATTTCAGCTTTTTATTTTCTGTTTGCTTTTCATTTTGGGACATATCAACTGAGATATCTTCAAACTCAGACTTAGTAGTCATACATGTCCAGTCTATTAATTAGCACCTCAAAGAGCTTCTTCACTTCTGTCACATTATTTTTGATGTCTAACTTTATTGGTCTTTTCTTAGGATTTACATCTCTCTGCTTACATTGCCCACCTGTTCTTGCCTGTCATCTAGTTTACCTATTAGATCCCTGTAGGGAACCACTCCTCATGGTTTAGGGAATTGTAGCCCCAGCCTGAGCATGACTGCTGCCAGCATTCTGGCCATGCCTGTCTTTAAGTCTCAACATAAGGCTGTGTGTGAGACATACCCAAAAGCCACTCAGAGGGTTTCCATGGGAATTAGATTTGAAAAATATTTATTATGCTTTTATGCTTTAGAACTTGCTCTGCTTTCTTTATCTGTAGTATAACATAAACAGTCTCTAGATAGGAATGTATGAAACCTTGAACCTAATGCCAGTGTGGCATCAAGATGTTTGATAAACTATGACACAAACTGGTCACTGTGCCCCCTGTACTTGTACATGTAATCTGTTACTGTTAGCTGTAACCCTAATACCTCCAAACTATTGATGATTCATGAATCTTGACCTTGTATCTCTCATGTGTATCCTCCTCAATAAAAGACATAAGAGATGAAGGTTTGGCTGCTGGTCTCCACTAAAGAGGCAGCCACCTTCCTTCCCCCAGACATAATGAAGTGTCTTGGGTAAAAGTTTGTTCCACCATGGTCACGAAGCCTCTGTTGGACAGAGCAACTTCCAACCAAGCCTAGGGTGTGTGTGGCACCTTCACCATATCTGGCACCTGGATGTGGGGCACTCAGAGAAGGCACATCTGGAACGGCTGCAGGACCAAGAGCCAGACCACAGACAACCACACTGCACAGATGGAAATTTTGGTGCCTCGCCCACGGTAAGGGCCGCAATCCCCAGGCTCTTTCTGGGAAGGGCTGCCTATGTGGTTTAGTTCAGGAAGGGATGATTTCTTTCTGCCACTCTCTCTGGCAGGGGTTTTTGGTTTTGCCGTTCTCTCCTCTCATTCAGAGGACCATTTTGGCTTCTCTCGTTCAATAAATCGACACAAAATTGTGGGCACGGGTCGAGCAGTTAAAAGCCGATAGGGCGCTTGTTGCTAGAAGTTTCCCATGACAGAATAAGCTAGTACATGAGCCAGGTTAAAACACTAGGCACCTGCAAGTTGCAAGTCAAAGTCTGTACAACATCAGGAACACAGTCACAAGCACTCATTGTCCAACCCTGTGGAATTTCCCACCAATTAGGATTTTATCAGAATGAGAAAAGCTTTAGGCCAGAAATAGGATTTATATGAGGGCTCTGGCGATGACTGAGCTCCAAAGATAAGAGACACTTCCTCCCTCTGGCCCGAATTCTCGGGTGTCCCTATGTGAGTTGGTACCTAGCAGAGGTGTCTGGGGTCATCCCCCGAGACGTATAGGGGCCTCATAGAAAATTCCCTTCACAGTAATATAATTCTTGGCTCATCCAGGGATGTGCAAAATAAGAACTGGTCATTCAGCACTCCAAGCCCTTCCAGTTGTTTTAGATGACTGGAAGAGAAACCAAGACATGCAAGAAGTTGGGATGACCAAGGCGTGACACTGTTGGGAGCCCTCCTCACAAGCAGCACACTTTGACCCACTACACTAATTAATCCTTAGTTTAGTTAGGAAAATTACTGGTCCACTTTGAACGAGAGGCAGAAAAAGGGGAAAAATCAAAATCAACAAAAAAGGACCCACTTCCCATGAAAGAATGGGGTCAGAATTATCTAAAAAACAAGAGCTTTATTTTCAGTTGTTATAGCAACTGGTAAAAGGAACTGGATATCAAGTTAAGGAAAGGTATCTTGTTAATTTAGTATATTACTCAAATACTTAACTAATTCATGTTTCTCAATACTAAGAACTGAATTTTTGTCAGTCTATATTAATATTACATGCCTTTTATTATCACTTTAAATAAATAGTCAAATATCATTTCATAATATATAATCCTTAGTTGACAAAATTTCCAAGATTTAAAAAGTTAAAAACTTCCTTATAACCTTGAGGTATTTCAAAAGGCCCTCGAAATATCTCAAGGATTTATTATTTTCTTCTTACCAAAAAGAAGAAAACTCTAGACCAATCAGGCTTGATACATTTTAAAATACTTGGAAAGCTTTGTCAAATAAGAAAATTTTACAAAAGAACTCAAAAACAATTTGCTTTTGAGAACACTAATGAAAATTGTAAAACAGTTCTTCATCCTCTTAAACAAAACTTTCAAAATATTAGTCCATTTATTCAAACTTGTCAAAATACTAGCATGGAAAATTATAAGGCATCTCTGCTCACCACAGCCATCTTTACAGCAACCACCAAAAGTCAAAAAGAAATTAAATGCTTTGCTTGTAGAAAGACAGATCACCTTAGGAAGGACTGCCACAATAATCAGAAAGAAAATTCTAAGTCTCCAAAAAAAGGATTGTTCTTGTTGCGACAAGGGCAAACATTAGGCCAAGGACTGTAAGTCCAAATTTAATAAGAATGGCAAATGGATAGCGTCCTCTGACAATCAGGGAAACTGGCAGCGGGATACGGGCTCCAGCATCCGGAATCAAAACAGGAACCCCCAAGGCCCCGACAATCAAATGTTTTGGACTCAGGGCAGTACCAAGTCACAGACCTTGGAGCAGCCACAAGGAGGAGCGCAGGGCTGGACTTGGTCACCACCCAGCAACGAACTCTTAAAAAACAAGATCGTATCTATGTTGCTACTACTAAAGTATAGGGACCTTTGCCTAACAAATGTATAGGTTTAATAATTGGCCAATCTAGCCTTATTCTTAAGGGTATTATTATTCAACCAGAAGTTATTAACTCTAATGGCCTTTTCTGTGGAAAAAGAAAAAAACTATCCTCAAAACTATATGGTATTACAAGGAATCCTAAATCACTAAAACAATATTAAAAGAGAAAAATAAGATCCCTTAGCATATCAGCAATAGTTTTAATTTCCCGGTTTGATAATTCCAACATCCCTGCCATATCTTGTTCTTATACTTGTTCTAACTCTTCAAATTGTGTTTTTTTGCCTTTTTGCATGCCTTTTAATTTTCCTTGGTAGCCAGACATGTATTAGTAGAAGGAACTGCTGTAAAGAGGCCCTTAGTAATGTGGTGGTTAGGTGTGCAGGAGAATAGGGGTAGGGAAGTGTTCTGCAGTCCTTTAGTTAGGTTTCAGTGTTTTAGTGAGCCTATGCCTCTGCACTGTGAGATTTCCAAATGATTCTCAGTACGTAGTTTTCTCTTCCCTTAGGTAAGAATTGCCTGGAGTTAGCCATTTCTTCTCTCCCACATGCAAGGCTAGAGCTGACCTGTGTTTGGTATTACCCTTGTCCCATTCAATTAAGCTTGAACAATAAACCAGCAAGTTAGGATCTGGTCAACTAATTTCACCTGAGGAAGTGCCTTGTTAAGTAGAAAAGAGTGCCTCAGTATATGTCAAGTCTTTTCCTATTCCCTTTGACATTCCAGAAGGATGAGGAGATTTTTATCTGATACTTATAGCAGGAATCTGATCCAACACCTGGAGATATATCTTGCAGTTCATGACTGGGTTCTCCAGGAACTTTTAATCTCTCAGAGATTTTCACAATGAGCTTCCAGTAATTTGCCATTTATGGTTCAGATTTTCCTCTCCTGGCACAGATGGCCACAGCTATTTCTACTCATGAGTCTCTACTCTGGTAGGTTGTTACTCTCTGCAGTCATTTTCTGTTTCCAATCTATAGTCAGTGGTTTGCCCTGTGTCCTCCCCCAACTTATAGATCCAAAAAGAGTTGTTGATTTTTCAGTCTTTTCAGTTTTTCCTGTTGTTAGATGGAGCAGCAACTTCTAAACTCCTTATAGGTGGAAGCAGAATCCAGATTTCTCCTCACTTTTTTAATTTTTGTTAATTCTTTCTATTTTACAGATTGTGTTGATTTCATATTCTGTCCTTAAGTTGACAGAGTCTATCCACTATCACCTCCACATTTTTTAAATGTATTTTATTGATTATATTGTTACAATTGTTCCAATTTTCTCCCCCCTACTCCCCTCCACCCAGCATCTCCTTCCCCCAGCAATCCCCCCCCAAGTCCATACCCATGGTTCGTAAATACAGCTTTCCCGCTTCACCCTTTCATATATTCTTCTTCTTCTTCTCTTTTTTTTTAGTAAATATGTGATTAATTAATTATTTTAACAATAAAAAATAACAATCCCTCCCTCTCAGATATTAAGACCCTTTATAATCTTATAAAGGACAATGGGCGAAGGTCTCAAGCTCCTTTAGCTGCTTCAAGCTGGACATGATCGTTGTACTACCTACCCTTGGGTCCAGAAATCCCTAACAAGAGTGGGGGTGTGGAGAGGAGGATGGCCTTCCCACATGGGGAAGGATCGTGCAGACTCCAGGTTAGTTGGCTGTCTCTGGACAACAGCGTACTTGGTTTAAAAGGCTGGCATCCTTGTTGTGTTCTGGTGGCAACAGATTTGGCAAAAAGGGTTAAAAGACATCATTCAATCAATAACCACTAGATGACAAAAGGCAGGAATTAATTTTTCAATGTTCCACATTAGGGGAAAAAAAAAAAGAAAAAAAGGCTTCTTTGGAAGAAGGTGTGCTAGGCACATCTCACCTGTCAAAAACCCTTTTGCCCATTATAATTAGTTTGGGCTGAGGGAAATATTTTAGGTTTCTGCCCTCTCAGACCTCTGGGTCCTTTCTGTCCAAGCCATTAGGATAGAAGAGAGAAACCATTTTTAAAGTGAAACCCACAGACCACCCCATTCTTCACCAACCCAGCCATTTAGTTCAGCCAAACCATTGAGTCTCAGGAGGCAGCGCTGCAGAGAGGATTAAGTGAGGCTTATACGCACAATCACTCAGGTAATGAGGTCATAGGCTTATGCCCTTTGAAAACAGAAAACACATGTTAATTTATGTAACATAACCAACAAACAAGTCTCTAAATCTGTAAGACTGTCTTATTGAGAAGACATCCAGTTGCAAGGCACTTGACATTCTACTTGCCTGCAACTTAAATATCTTTGATGATATCACAGACATGGTTTAACTTTCAAGTGAAAACATATTTTAAATGAAAAGAAACTTTAAAGACGGTAGACTACTTTATAGTCTACCACTGATCATTGTGATTTTCCTTGAATAATGATTTTTCTCCCTAAGATTACCCTCCTTGTCATTAAAGGGACTACAGTAAGTCCATTTTTAATTTATCCTGTTAATTTGCATAAACACAACAAAAGCAGCAAATGATCACTTATGATCTTTAGTTCTGCTTTGCTGGAACTTACCCAAGGAACATTTAGGGTGACCTTCAGTTTTCTCAGGGCACAGAAGCTGGGCCACATACCTGGCATTCATCCTTGCCTGTACACACGTGTCCTTTCCAAGTCTTTCTGGTTTTTCATTGTGCCTTAAGGTCCCTTCTAGCCATCTTTCAGAAAAACCATCTTCGTTCCTTCCCTGGAAAGATTGCTGTGGACAACACAACCAACCATGGTAGCAGGCCTTTTATCTCGCAGGCTTTTATTACCTTTGAAAGTCACTCCCAGTTCCTCAGGGCTTTGCGGTAACAACCTGAGCCCAAGCATGTCTCCTTCAGGCTTGACATTCCAGTCAAAGACTTCGTCAAAAAAAAAGAACCTCTATTAACCACTGGTCTTATTAGTTTTATACAAAGAAACTTATGTCATTACTTACTTCTTTAGAATGCCAAACTCTGGAGGGATCAAATAGGGAGAAAAATATACAACGTGAAGGAAAATCTTAGTCCTAATATTCACTGAACTGGCATTTCCATTTTTCATATATTCATTTATCCCCCACTAAAAAAAGTTTTGTTTGTTTTTCTATTACAGTTGTCTCACTTTTTCCCCTCTTGCTTCCCTACACCCTGCCCCTCCCTTCCCCCACATTCAGTCCCCACACAGTTGCCCATGTCCGTGGGTCATTTATACATGTTCTGTGACTAGAACCTTCCCCTTCTTACCCCCTTCTCTCCCTCCCACCTCCCCACTTGTTACTGTTAGTCTACTTCTTGTTTACATACCTCTGGTTCAATTTTGCTCATTTGTTTGTGTTGTTCATTAGTTTCCTGTAATAGGTGGACAGCATAAGGTATTTTTCTTTTGTTGCCTGGCTTATTTCGCTAAGCATAATTCTCTAGTTCCATCCATGTTGTTGTAAATGGTAGAAGTTCCTTCTTTCTGCTACATAGTACTCCATTGTGTAATTGTACCACAGTTTTTTGATCCACTCATCTACAGATGGGCACTTAGGTTGTTTTCAGAACTTGGCTATTGTAAATAGTGCTGCTATGAATATGGGAGTGCATAGGTCCTTTTGAATTGGTGTTTCAGGATTTTTTGGATATAATCCTAGCAATGGATTGCTAGTTCAAAAGGCAGTTTCAGTTTTATTTTTTTGAGGAAATTCCAAACTGTTTTCCATAGTGGCTGTACCAGTCTGCATTCCCACCAGAAATGCACCAGAGTTCCCATTTCTCTGCATCCTCTCCAGCACAAGTTGTTTGTTGATTTGTTGATGATGGCCATTCTTACTGGTGTGAGGTGGTATCTCATTGTGGTTTTTATTTGCATCTCTCTGATGGCTAGTGATGTTCAGCATTTTTTCATATGTCTATGGGCCCTCTGTATGTCCTCTTTGGAGAAGTGTTTGTTCAGGTCCTTTGCCCATTTTTTAATTGGGTTGCCTGTCTTCTTGGTGTTGAGTCACATTAGTTCTTTATATATTTTGGAGATCAATCCCTTGTTTGAGATGTCATTGGTGAATATATTTTCCCATATGGTTGGTTTCCTTTTCATTTTGCTGATGTTTTCTTTAGGTGAGCAGAAAATTTTTAGTTTGATGTAGTCCCATTTGTTTATTCTTTCCTTTATTTCCCTTGCCTTAGAAGATATATCAGTGAAAATGTTGCTACGCAAGATATATGAAATGTTCCTGCTTATTTTTTCCTTTAGGACTTTTATGGTATCACAGCTTACATTTAAGTCTTTGATCCATCTTGAGTTTATTCTGGTGTATGGTGTAAGTTGGTGGTCTAGTTTCATTTTTTTGCATGTCCCTGTCCAGTTCTCCCAACACCATTTGTTGAAGAGGCTATTTTCACTCCATTTGATGTCCCTTCCCCCTTTGTCAAATATTAGTTGACCATATAGACCTGGGTTTATTTCTAGGCTCTCTGTTCTGTTCCATTGATCTATATGTCTGTTTTTATGCCAGTACCAGATTGTTTTGATTACCATGCCCTTGTAGTATAATTTGATATGAGGTATTGTGATTCTTCCAATCTTCTGTCTCAAGATTGCTGTGGCTATTCGGGCTCTTTTTCGGTTCCATATAAATTTTTGAAGTACTTTTTCTAGATCTGTGAAATATGTCATTGGTATTTTAATAGGGATTGCATTGAATTTATAAATTGCTTTAGGTAGTATGGCCATTTTAATGATTTTGATTCTTCCCATCCATGAACATGTTATATGCTTCCATTTATTTGTATCTTCTTTAATTTCTTTCTTCAGTGTTATGTAGATTTCTGTGTACAGGTCTTTTACCTCCTTGGTTAAGTTTACTCCTAGGTACTTTACTTTTCTTGTTGCTATGGTAAGTGGGATTTTTCTTTCAGTTTCTATCTCTGAGTTTTTATTGTTGGTGTACAAAAATGCCTTCGATGTCTTAATATTGACTTATATCTTGCTATTTTGCCGAATTCACTTATTAGGTTGAGTAGTTTTTTGTCGAGTCTATAGGGTTTTCTATGTACACTATCATGTCATCTGCAAATAATGACAGTTTACTTACTCTTTTCGAATTTGGATGCCTTTTTTTTCTCTTTCTTGTCTGATTGCTGTGGCTAGAACTTCCAAGACTATGTTGAATAGGAGTGGAGAGAGCAGACATCCTTGTCTTGTTCCTGATCTCAGGGGAAATGCTCTCAGTTTTTGCCCATTGAGTATGATGTTAGCTTCAGGTTTCTTGTATATGGCCTTTATTATGTTGAGGTATGCTCCCTCTATTCCCATTTTGCTGAGAGTTTTCATCATAAATGGGTGTTGTACTTTATCAAATGTTTTTTCTGCACCTATTGATATGATCGTGTGGTTTTTGTCTTTCATTTTGTTTATGTTGTGTATTACATTTATTGATTTGTGAATATTAAACCATCCTTGCATCCCTTGGATGAATCCCACTTGATCGTGCTGTATGATCTTTCTAATGTGTTGCTGGATCCGGTTTGCCAATATTTTGTTGAGGATTTTAGCATCTATGTTCATCAGTGATATAGGCCTGTAGTTTTCTTTCTTTGTTGTGTCTTGACCTGGTTTTGGAATTAGGGTTATAATGGCTTCATAGTACAAGTTTGGGAGTCTTCGATCTTCTTTTATCTTTTGGAATACTCTGAGGAGGATAGGAGTTAGTTCTTTCCTAAATGTTTTGTAGAATTCACTTGTGAAACCATCCAGTCAAGGGCTTTTGTGTGCTCAGAGTTTTTTGATTACTGCTTCAATTTCACTAACTGTTATTGGTCTATTCAGACTTTCTGCTTCTTCTTGATTCAGTTTGGGAAGACTATAGGTTTCCAGGGATTTGTCCATTTCCTTTAGGTTGTCAAATTTCTTGCCATACATTGTTCATAATAATTTCTTACAATCCTTTGTATTTCTGTGGTATCGGTTGTGATTTCTCCCCTTTCATTTCTGATTTTATTTATTTGGGTCATCTCTCTTTTTTTCTTGATGAGCCTGGTTAAAGGCTTGTCAGTTTTGTTTATCTTTTCAAAGAACCAGCTTCTAATTTTGTTGATCTTTTGAATTGTTAGTTTAGTCTCTATGTCATTTAATTGTGGTCTGATCTTGATGATTTCCTTCCTTCTACTTGATCTGGGCTTTGCTTGTTGTTCTTCCTCTAGTTCTCGTAGCTGTAGGGTTAAATTTTTTATTAGAGATTCTTCTAGCTTTTTTAGGTAGGCCTGTATTGCTACGAACTTTACTCTCAGGACTGCTTTCGCTGTATTTCATAGGTTTTGAGTTGTTGTTGTGTGTTCATTATCATTAGTTTCCAGAAACTTTTTGATTTCTTCCTTGATGTCATTGTTAACCCATTCATTAATTAATAGCATGTTATTCATTCTCAATGCGTTTAAATGTTTTTGAGTTTTTTCCTTCAGGTTGATTTCCAATTATAAGCCATTGTGATCTGAGAAGATGCTTGATATAATTTCAATTTTCTTGAATTTGTTGAAGCTTGTTTTGTGTCCTACCATGTAGTCTATCTCTGAAAATGTTCCATGTGCACTTCAGAAGAATGCATATTTTGCTTCTTTGGGGTGAAAACTTCTACATATATCGACTAAATCAATTTGATCTAGAGTGTTGTTCAGTGCCTCAATATCTTTGGTGTTTCTTTGCTTCGAACATCTGTCTATTGTTGACAATGGGGTGTTAAAATCCCCTACTATGAGTGTGTTGCTGTCTATATCTTTCTTGGGGTTTTTCAAAATTTTCCTTATATATTTGGGTGCTCCTAAATTGGTTGCATATATATCTATAAGGATTATATCTTCTTGATGGATTATTCCCTTGAGTATTATGGAATGCCCTTCTTTGTCTCTTTTTATGGCCCTTGCTGTGAAATCTGTTTTGTCTGATATAAATATTGCTACCACAGCTTTTTTTTCATGTCCATTTGCTTGAAATACTTTTTTCCATCCCTTTACTTTCAGTCTGTGTAGATCTTTTGTTCTAAGGTGGGTCTCTTGTAGACAGCATATATGTGGGTCATTCTTTCTAATCCACTCAGCTACCCTATGTCTTTTAATTGGAGCATTTAATCCATTTACATTTAAGGTTATTACCAATAAGTTCTTATTCATTGTCATTTTTCCCCTTTGTACTCGTGTTCTTCTCTGTCTCTCTCTGTTTCTTTATCTTCTTAAAGCAGACCCTTTAGCATCTCTTGCAATGATGGTTTGGTGGAGATGTATTCTTTTAGCCTTCTTTTGTCTTGGAAACTCCTTATTTCACCCTCCATTTTGAATGAGAGCTTTGCTGGGTAGAGCATTCTTGGTTGTAGGCCTTTGTTTTTCATTTCTTGGGATATTTTTTGCCATTCCCTTCTGGCTTGTAGTGTTTCTGCTGAGAAATCTGATGATAGCCTTATTGGAGCTCCCTTGTATGTTATTAGTTGTTTCTCTCTTGCTGCTTTTAGGATTCTCTCTTTGTCTTTGAATGTTGGCATTTTAATTATGATGTGTCTTGAAGTGGGCCTGTTGGGGTTCATCTTCATTGGGACCCTTTGTGCTTCCTGGACTTGCGTTACTCTTCTCTCTTCATGTTAGGGAAGTTTTCTGTCATTAGTTTTTCAAAGAGGTTTTCTATCCCTTGACCTTTTATTTCCTCCTTCTGGAATTCCTATGATACGGATATTATTACGTTTCATGTTGTCCTGCAGCTGTCTTAGAGCCTCTTCAGTCTTGTTCAGTCTTTTTTCATTTTGTTGTACTGTCTGGGAGTTTTCGTCTACATTGTCTTCCAGCTCGCTGATCTGATCCTCTGCTTCCTCTAGTCAGCTTTTAATTTCTTCTCCTGTGTTCTTCAATTCAGAGATCATATTCTTCATTTCCTCCTGGCTCTTATTGATAGCTTCTATGTCCTTTTTCATGCTGGTGTAATTCTCAGTAAGTTCCTTGTAGTTTTTCTGGAGTTCCTTGTATATTCCCTGGAGTTCTTTGTAGTTCCTGCTGAGCTCATTCAGCTTCTCCATAATCCATGTTTTGAATTCTATATCTGATCGTTTGCTCCCCTCTATTTCATTTAGCACTCTTTCTGGGTAGTCTACCTTTCCTTTTGATGGGGGGTTGTTTCTCTGTCTCCCCATTTTTGTGACTCCTATTGTTTGTTGGTGTTTCTTAGAATGATCTGCACTTCCTGGATCTGCCTCTGGTAGCATCAGATCATGTACCAGTCTGGCCCAGGCAGCCTGTTCCTGTTGGAGACTTCCAGGGATTTACTGCCTTTGTCTGTCTTTTTTAGTTGTTAATCTACTCAATCTGTGAGTAGTCGTCAGGATTAAGGACCATGGGTGTGGCAGCTTAATTCCTGTAGGCAGGGATTTTATTTACCCTCAGGCTGACACAACTTGGAGGGGAATGGTCTGCCTGCTGTACTGGGGCTGAGTCAGCACTGGCTGGTCCTGGAAGGAGGTTATTGTAGCTTCCACTTACTTCCTCTGCCATCTTGGATCTCCGTCTGTGTTGTCCTTGATGTTATTTGTTTAATCTGTCTGGTTGTATTTCAGCTACTCTTTGGTGGGTTTTTTCTTCTGGTTAGTAGATTGAGAGTCACTCTGCCCACCTTGTCTTGAGATCTTTTGTGGAGGTGCTGCTAAAACCTAATCACATGACCCAAGCAAGAAACCCACACCCTCCAATAATATGTCCCCCAAGTACAATCTCACTATAGGTTGCAAATGAGCCCATATTAATATACTTGTGGAGGTATTGGGACTCTTATTTCATAGGAGAAACAGATAGGAGTTGTTTTAAGTGAAGGAAGGGTAATTTTTGAGAGGGAAGTTGATAGAGTAATAATATTAGCAATTGGGATCAAGGCTATGTAAGACCATGATTAACATTTACACTGTATGTTTGAAAAGGAGGAGAGGGTTACAGTGTGTAGTGAGAAAGTGGAAGTGTATAGTATTAGGATTATATAATCGGTATATGCTATTTTTTACTGTGGAAGGGAAGATAGACACAACAGATATCCAGGCAGACAGACAGCCAGAAATTGTATCAGAGGGCTGAGGAGGTTAGAAGGTAGGAAACAGATTGAGAAAGAATTTTTCAAGAATAAAAATACAGAGTAGAAAATAGCAAGACATGAAGGGAGAGAGAAAAGAGAGAGGAAGTCAAGAAGAGAAGGGTAGAAGAGAGAACGAAAGAAGAAGGGGAGGGAGAAGAGGGGGGACAGGATAAAAATTTAAAAATATATATATTATAAAAAATAGGAGATTAAAACATGATATAAAATAGCAAGATAGAAAGAGAGAATATATAGAGAGAGGAATAAGAGATGGGAAAGCAAGAGGATGGGGGAGGGAAAGAACACGGGCGAGGGAAGGAAATCAAGAGGAAGAGGAGATATTAGGGAGGGAAAGATTGAAATTGAAGAGTTGACTAAAGATAGGGTGAAGTAGAGAAATACAAGAGAGAGAGAAAGAAGAGATGGGATGGGGAGGAAAGAGGGAAGGGGTAAGAAGGGGAGGGTGAAGGGGGAGGGAAATAGATTAGAATTAAAATTTAAATATTAAAAGATTAGAATATAAAGTGAAATAGGGAGAGAGAAAGAAAGAGAGAGAATATTTATAGGGAGAAAGGAAAGTAAGGGCAAGGGGGGAAAGAAAATCGAATGTAGACTGAAGGGGGACAAAATAAAGGAGGAAATTTAATAAAATTGAAGGTGCGTAGTGCAGAGAAAGGAGAGAGAGATAAAGGAAACGGAGGGAGGATGAGTATAGGGGGAGGGAAGGGGATTGGAAGAAGGGAATAGGAAGGAAAAGGAGAGAACTTAAAATTAAAAAATTAACTGAGAATAGGATGAAGGGGAGACATGCTAAGGGGAGAGAAGGGAGGGAAGAGGAGGGGAGAAAAGGAGAGAGAATAAGAAAGGACGGGAGGGGCAGTTAGAGAGAGAGTGATAAATAAAAGAATGAGAGGATTTTAAGTCAATTCAACTTTTAGGCACAGTCTCTGGGTATTTTTGGTTTGTTTGTTTTTTGTTTTTCCTTCCTTCCTTCCTGAGTCCGCCCCTATTCAAAATTCCATGGGTTTCAAATCTTTTCTGGTTGGTTGGCTGGCTGTGGGAAGGTCCTGCTTGATTCTGGAATTGCTAGTCTTTTATTCGTGGGCCTACCGCCGCTCTGCTGTGAGCTGCGTTTAGTTGTCCCCTCCTGTGGCACCCTCAGCCCTCCTCAAGCTTGTCCAGTTACTCCTTCCCACTGTTGGTCCAGCCTGTGCCTGCCAGCAATCCCCGCCCTGCCTCCAGTCATGTCTCTATTCCCAGGCTACAGCTTCTGCTCTCTTCCCTGTCTATATGCCTGTGCACCCTACCTCTCTCCCTGTCTCAAGACTGTCCCTTTTTTCTGCAGGACTCTGGCACAGTCGGTCAAAGTGCCGGGCCCAGTGGCACTCTCCTGCCCAGGAGCTCTCCACCAGTCTGGAGTTCTGAGTTCCGCAGCAGCTTTTCTGTGCGGCCCATCTCCTTGCCCCCAAACTGTCCCTTTGTTCTGTAGGGCCCTAACAAAAGTGCTGTGCGCACCCGGAATGCCAAGCTTTCGGTCAGAGGTTTCCCTCTAGATTCACATCACACAGTTTCTCCCAGTCTTGGTTGTTCACTGTTTTCTCACTCCTCTGGCTTTTCCAGCCAAATCCTCTCCCTAACTCCCTACAAGAATTCACTTATCGGTGTGCCCCTAGCAGGGGGAGCCTCCAAGCAGCTCTCGGCTAGTGAGCTCTCCAGCTTGGTACTGCAGACACTCTGGGTCCCGGAATGACTCAGCCTGCAGTGCGTTGTAAACCCCTCCACCCCCCTCCACGCTGCTCCCACGCCCTCCTCCCTGTTCACGCTATCAGAGATCCACACTCACTCAGTCACTCCTCTCCACATTCGTTCCTGGAGTCTCTCCTTAACAGGAGCGAGCTGAGAACACTGCCCCTACTCTGCCACCATCTTCCCAAGTCTTCACCTCCACTTTTTAATTTAACCTGTTCAGAGAGGATTTTTTTTAAATATATATTTTATTTTTATTATATCCTCCAGTACTATAATTTTCATTTGTTTTTTTTATAAATTCTATACTTTTTCTGAGACTTTTTTGATTTAAATAAAGCGTGTATTTAACCATTGCATAGCTTTTATAACGCTTGATTTAAAATCCTTGTTATATAATTTCAATATATGGTTCAACTTAGTACTATCATTTAGCTATCATTTCATTCATGTTATGATTTTTTTGGTCCATGGTATTATGAGTGATGTTAGGATGCATTTTGAAGTAAAAGAGGTGTCCCAAAGCTGGAAAACTCTTGGTGAACAAGGGATGTGGTAAAATATCCCTGCCAATGTCCCCTGTCTGCCCCAGTGTCTCTAAATGGAGGAAGAAAGTAATTGCCTGTGGGGCTTCTCACACTGCGCCACTTGGGAAGGTTAAACCATTTACTGCTTCTAATCAATAACCCTGCTCATTGTGACTGA
Organism: Furipterus horrens; assembly: GCF_987537825.1. Classification (NCBI taxonomy): domain Eukaryota; kingdom Metazoa; phylum Chordata; class Mammalia; order Chiroptera; family Furipteridae; genus Furipterus; species Furipterus horrens. The sequence continues at coordinate 63,494,374 of NW_028327176.1, read as the reverse complement.
AGTTCTCTTTCTAATTCCCTCTGCTTGTCCACATTTCTTTGAGGACAGGAGGAGGATCCTAGACCAATGAGAATGAAGAAGCTTCCTATACCAGGTCACTTGCTGCAGCTGAGTCTCTCCTGGTGGTTATGCCTGGCAGTCTCAGTTCTTTGGGTGAAAAAGGGAACTTTTAGACTTGGCAGAGAATGGGAATAAGTACTTTCCCTGTAGCTCACTTTTGGCTGGGTGCCCAATCTCTATCACTTATCTGGTATAAATTTCATTTAATGTTTGAGAGGGAATTTCATTCAATTTGGGAAAGAAATGGGTGTATTTTTGCCTTCTTCCATTGTTTGGTTGAAAGTCAGGAAATGCTGATCTAAGTAGCCCACCCCTTTGGGATTGGGTGGGTACAGGTACATGCTATTGCACTATTCCTCCAGTGTTTCTTCTTACCACATTTCAAGGTTATTCTTCAGTTGTTTCCTGAACTATTTTTAGGATTTATAGTTGCATTTTCTGGGAAGGAGTAGAGAAAAAAATGGGCCTATGCCATGTTGTCTGAACAAAAGTGACCTGTGACATTTTTCCTGCAGTGTATATATGAACATTCATAACAATTGTATTGAATCACAATTCAGACAGAGTTTGTGAATCTAAATATTTAGGAAAATCCCTAAGTGATTCTGATCAGGAGATATACTGTACAGATAAACTGCAACTTTTGACACAGATAATTTCTAAACATGGGATGTTTTAATCTAAGTTGTGTTAACTATTCTTTGTATTTTAATAAATATTTGGCTTGCATATATAATTTTAAAGAAAGAATATATGTCAATAGAAATCATGCTATTCCCAGGAGTTTATTAATTCTTCAGAGCTAGATATTCCAAAATGTATTCCTAAAAATTTCAGAACAATTAAGGCTATAATATGTCCCTCTCAATTTAATTGTATTTAATAATGGCTGAAAAGAGAAGAGACTGAACAAAGTTTATACTTAAGTTCTCAAGTTAACAGGTACAGACATGAGACTTAACCATGTTAATTATGTAATTCTGTGAAGACATTTTATCTGATTACGGGTAGTAAATTAAAAGATGGTCCCAAGGTTAGTAGAGGTAACCCCCCAAATGTGTAATTTATCTCCATAGGGAATTTTTATGGTCTGATCTGATGAGGTTTAGCTAATTTTAAGATGTGAAAATGAACATGGAAACATATCTCAACACTTTGTCCTTGATTCATAACAATTTTAGGATGTTATAATTACTCCAAAAAATTCAGAATTCTACTCATTATAATTGTGCTTTTATTCTGTATGCTTCTATATTTCATTGGGAATAAAAGGAAAATCAATGTTTTTCTTTCTCTAACAAAGGATCTTTTATTGAAGGTGGCAATGATTGTCCTCTAAGAAAAAATTCTAAAAGACGTCAATACTGATGAAAAAAAACAACTTGTTTGTTAATTTTTATTCCATTATTCAGTGTAGTTTTCTTAATTGGAGAGATAGAATCAAAGCATAATTTTTCAGAGGTCAGCACCTTGTTTCTCATCTGTTGATTTCTATTCTTTTAAAAGTTAAGTAATAACAGTACTTCTATAACTAAAACCTACTTCTTATAAATTAATAATTTCTTCTATTCACCAAAAATATTTCAGTCCATGTAGATTGCAGAGCAAAAGGTTTTAGGGAAAAAAATTAAATAAGCACATCCTCGAAAAAGTTTAAAATCAATGAAGCAACTATTGTGCTTAATAAATCAGTGAGTATATAAGTACAAAATAATAAAACTCTTATATTGAGCATGTAAAATATATTGAAACAAACTTCAAACATTGAATATTTCTTTTTGATCCAAAAACCCAAGTAGGGTGTTTTGCAAATGGTCCTAAAATGTTAGCATACTCATACAATATATACTTATCCAATCAAACTCATATATTTCTCACATGTGATGCTTCTCTTCATCTCAGTCCTAAATAACACTATTCTGATTAACAGCTCATAACCATGTTCTTTCATTTTTTTTTCTACAACACACTTAAAAACTACATCACCCACCATTGCAATAAACCTTAAATGGGAAATCATCAATCTAGACCTGGACAATCTGAGAAAACCTTGTATTGATGTACACCCACCTTCCCAATTATCTTAATTGCACACATACAACACAACTCCTATTCACCCCAGGTTGAAGGCCAATATAAGCAAATACAATATAAGAGAGAGAAGGAGAGAGAGAGAGAAAGGGAGAGATCCATTTTAACATCCCTTGCTAAGACTGGCTCTTGATACTTCTGAACTGGATAAACAGAACTTTGAATATGGAGAAAAGCAACTATCTTATAAGGCTAGTTATAATAACTGTGTTAGAAATTTCTTGCCTACATTGTCCAAATTAACACTTTCAGTAAATATTTTTGGAGATTTTTTGACTCCAAATACTTTTCTCTGTGTTAGTCTATAAGATCACAACTACCACCACTAGCAGCAAACACATAAAAATTGAAACCAAGTGGAAACTAAACTCTTTATGTTCTATCTTTATGAAATTTTCAAGTTACTAGAGGATGAATATATTAAGTAATAATGACAAAAATGAAAAATTATCAATACCACAAGTGTTAAAAGTACATATGCTAACAATTTAACCAATCCTGGGAAGTCAGAAAAATGTTCTGTGATGGAAGTGACATTTGATTTTAAATTTAACAGATAAATAAGATTAGCCAGTATAAGATTATAAACAAATACTTTTAATGTTTCTGTACATTTAAAGCTTTATAAACTCATTTTAATAATTTTTTTTTGTTAAAAGAAAGCACTGGAAAGTAATCCATTATTCATTATAGATTTGTTGCTAACATATGTTGCTGAGAGGATCTCTGCAAAATTGTTCTCAAGTAAAGTGACCATAACTGGTAAAAGTATAAACACGAAACAAAAATATTAGAGACTATATTCTAACAACTCAGTAAGAAAAGCAAGAGTCTGTAACACCAGACCACTATTCTTCTCCCTTTTCTTCTGCAACCCAGCATGGCATAAGCTCCACCCTGGACACATGGTCATGAAGATGCTGTGTCCTCTAGTCTTAGCTCCCAACTAAGAGCTATGGTACCTCTCTAGTAGGGACAAACCATCAATAATCCCTATAACCCCAGCTCCATCTTGCAGAGGTTGCCAAATTCCATGTGAGTGTTGTAGAAGTTAGGGGAACTTTTTCTTTTTTCTCCATCCAGCTGCTACATAGCACAGCAAGTCACAAATCAAGCAAGTCCTAAATCTTAGAATCCTGATTGTCTTCAATCTACCTTGCTCTTTAGGCAGTGGTTCCAAGCCATAAAATGCAAGCCAAGAATTCCAGAAATTTTTGCTCATGTCCAGTGTCAATCTGAGAGAAACAGGCCATAACAACATACCTCTCTCTGGAGTAGAGACTCCACAATTTTGTACAGGAAAGGTAGGACATAAGAACAAAGAACTCCAAAGCTATCCTCAAAGGAATTAATTTTATGTAGAATAAAGTGTGGGGAAGTTTGAGCATAAAGCACCCACATGCACAAAGTAGAGTTTGATGATAAGTAATTAGAGGATTCTGGAAATTCCATAAAATTGACAAGTTAGATTGTAAAACAGTTAGTTTATAGAGAAAACCAGAGGAAAAGACTGCTAAGAAGAGCACTTCTTTTATCAGAATAAACTTCAGATATGAACCTTAAGAACTATACCTTTTAATTTTAATTGAATTAGACTGTGGAACAATTTATGCCCCAGGTCATTGTCAAAAACTATAAGCAATTACCCAATAATTAGCAGAGTACTGGAGCTGATATGATACCAATAGACAGCTTAACAGAAATAAGGAAAGAGACACTCAAAGTGTCTTTCCAAAATCAGTTATCCTAAGGTGCAAGTGGGCATGCCCAAGACTAGATACTCTGAGGAGTGACTAGGGAAACTTTATGCTGGAGAGGAAATAAACTTCACTAAAATCACCTACCAAATCACTAAACAAATAAGCAAAAAGACAATGACTCACCTTAGGGACTGGAGAGTATGTTTGCACAACTCTGTTAATATATTAAATATTTATAAACACATGTATGAGTCGTCGTTGGCAGCCGTCCATCTCGAGAGACGATGGTGTAGCTTCTTAAGAGTCTATCTGCACCGCTGAGAATGGCTGCGCAGTCCGACTCGGGAGTGACACGGTATCTGTCTCCTCCCGTGTTGAATCGACATCTTGCGATGACGCTGGAGTGTCCTCTCCAGTGAAGCTGAAGCTACAGAGCCTGGGCAGGGTGATATGGAGGGTCTGCTGTTGCCCATGCAGCAGACCCCCCCTCTCTTCGCAGCTGAGGGATCCAAGGGAAAGACGGAGTCAATACAGCTTGGCTTCAGGTGCACCGCAGGAGTTGCCGGTGTTGACTACAACGTCAAACCACCTTAGGGACTCCGGCTCCGGATTTTCTGTCGGGGTTTACTCCCTTAGCCTTTCCCCTGAAGAGGTATGCCGCAAGGCAGCGGAGGTTTTTTGGAATCAGAGTTTTCCTTCTCTGAACATGTATGAGTATATATAAATATATAAATGATTAGTTTGTATGGTATTTGAAATATATCTCAGTGATTATTCTATGAAAATTCACAATGAAATTAAATAATGAGACAACTCCAGAGAGGTTTATTTACTTAACTAGCAAAATCATGTTGAATTTTCAAAGGCTGGCCTACAGTCTAAGTCTTAGGAGATATTTTTTCTTTTTTTGCACCCTGCTTATTTTTTCATGGAAATATTTATTTATGTATTAAAAGATCAAAGTGGTGAAAAAAGGAGAAACAAAATGGTAATCTTTCCCCTAAATAATAGAGGAAATTCATATTTCCTTAAACTTTGCCCAGAAAGTGAACCTGTCATTCATGTATTTCCTACCTGACTCTTGTTGGGTAACTTTGGGAGGATGCTGCGCATCGGGCTACTGATTCTGCAATGTTAATTTCTCTGCTGACTGTGCTGTGAGTATTAAACAAAATCTGACCCTGATAAAAAGACTTTGCACATTTAGGATAAAATCAACAAGGTAAACATTACAAATATAACAATTAGCCATAGGAGTTGAGAAAACAGAGATCATAGTAAATGGAAAAAGAAAAACTAGACATTGCCCTGAATTCAATTAGACTGTAGAGAAGGAAGAAGCCATAGGTCTCCTAAAAATTGTATAAGCCATTTTAAACACTATATTTTTCCAAGAATCATGGGAATGTTGGAAAAATTGTAAGAATGCAAAAATTTAATAAATTTTGCTTTCACAAAAATATTTATTTAACTATCATAAAGAAGATAAGCAAGGGTGGATAAGGGAGAATTATTAGGACACTATTGTGATACTAGAAAGAGAAAGAAGGAGAAAAAGGAAGACAATAAGATGGATTTAAATGAATAAAAACAGAAATAAGAACTTCCAGCCAAGATGAAGGCCTAGACAGACACGCTGGGTCTCCCTCCACAACTAAGAAGGAATACAACTACCTCAGAACTAGAGACAACCATAAGTTCCAGAAAATCGAGCCGCATGTAAGTCCAACAAACAAAGGTATAAAGAAGAAATACTCATCCAGACAGGTAGGAGAGGCAGAGAGGACTCAGTGTAGTTGCAGCAGCAGTGGAAGGCTGGCAGAAAGAGCAGTCACATGTTTTAAAAAGTCAGGAGGGACACCTGGGGAGCACTCTTAGCACCAGACCAGACCACGCAGCTCACAGTCCCAGCACTGGAGAAAATAAAGCTTCATTGCTTCTGACTGTGCAAACCAGTGGGCAATGAGGCAGAGGAAGAAACAGCAGAGTCCACTTATTTAAAGGGCCCCCATGGTCCTAGAACATCCACAGACCCGCATACTCTGGGAACGATGGCCAGGCTAACAGATAGAGAGATGCCAGTCCCAAATGGAAGTGGAAGAAGTGCCTGGAACAGGTGCGAGTGCTGAGCAAGTGGTATTTTTCCCTCTCAGATGCCTCCCCCCACATACAGTGCCACAAGATGGTGAAATGAGTCGCCCTATACTGATGAATACCTAAGGCTCTGCCCCTTAAAAATGTAACAGGAATGATAGATATGCCTAAGACACAGAGGTAAACAAACACAGGAGCTTGTCAAGATGAGGAGACAGAGAAGTATAGCCCAAAAGGGGGAATGGATCAAGGTTCCAGTGGGAGAAATAAGTGACGAGGAGATAGCGAACCTAAAAAATGAGGAGATAGCCAACCTAATAGATGCAGAGTTCAAAACACTGGTGATAAAGATGCTCACAGGCTTGACAGATATGCTTAAGTAAGGCAAACGCATAAGGGAAGAAGCGAAGGCTATGCTAAGTGAAGCAAAGGAAAATCCACACAAAACCAAAGGTGAAGGGAAGAAAACTGGGGTTCAAATCAATGATATGGAGCATAAGGAAAAAAAAGGAAGTCAATCGGTACAGAATGAGAAAATAAGAATTGAAAAAAAAAATGAGGAGAAGTTTAGGAACCTCTGGGGCAACTTTAAACATGCCAACATCCAAACCATAGGGATGCCAGAAGGAGAAGAGGATAAACAAGAAATTGAAAACTTATGTGATAAAATAATGAAGAAAAACTTGCAAAATTTCGCAAAGGAAACAGATATACAAGTCCAGGAATCACAGAGAGTTTCAACCAAGCTAGACCCAAAAAGGACCACACCAAGACACATCATAATTCAAATGCAAAAGGTGAAAGATGGAGAATCTTAAAAGCAGCAAGAGAAAAGCAGAGAGTTACCTATAAAGGGGTGCCTATAAGATTGTCAGCTGATTTCTCAAAAGAAACTTTGCAGGCAAGAGGGAACTGGCAAGAAGTACTCCAGGTGATGAAAAGCAAAGACTTACAACCAAGATTACTCTATCCAGCAAAGCTATCATTTAGAATGGAAGGGTAGATGAAGTGCTTCCCAGACAAGGGAAAGCTAAAGGAGCTCATCATCACTAAGCTATTATTATATGAAATGTCAAAGGGACTTACTTAAGAAAAAGATCAAAACTATGAACATTAAAATGACAACAAACTCACAACTATCAACAACTGAATTTAAAAATTAAAAACAAAATCCAACTAAGCAAACCAGAAGAGGAACAGAATCATAGTATGAGGATCATTTGGAGGGTTATCACCTGGAAGGGGGGAGGAGGAGAAATGGGGAAATGATGCAGGGACTAAGAAGCAAAATTGGGTGGTACAAAATAGACAGGGGGGAGTTATGAATAATGTAGGAAAAGGTGAAGCCAAAGAACTTATATGCATTACCCATGGACATGAACTAAGAGTAGTGGGCTTGCTGAAGGGAAGGGGGGTACTGGGCAGAGGGGAAGAAAAGGGGAAAAAATTGGGACTGCTGTAACAACTTAATCAATAAAATATACTTAAAAATAACAGAAATAAAAACAAAAAAGATAATATTGCCAAAAATTGATAATATATAGGGTATAAGGGTAGGAATAAGAAGCCTTTTCAGAGTGACTCCTAGTTTTCTGTCTTGTGACACTGAATGGAGAATTGTACTGGTCATTAGTAAGGGATGGCAGTACAAGACTAACTTGTGAATTAATTTTAAAAAATCTCTGCGAGTATGTAGCTAACAGGAGAGGTCTGAATTTGTGATTTATATATATTTCCCCATTAAACATTTATTGATTTATTTTTGTTTAGAATTTAACTTTTTATTTCATTTGAAAGTCTTTAATTTATATATATGTCTTTTGGACAATACTGATTATTTATTTTTTTCTCATTTTAAAATTTTATTATTGTTTAATTACAGTTGTTCCAATTTTTCCCCCATTGCTATCCCCTGCCCACCTCCAGTCAATTCCCACCCTGTTGTTCATGTCCATGGGTCATTTATACTTGTTCCTTGACCAGACACCTTCCTCTGCTTTCTCTTAACCCCTCCCCCTTTAGTTTGTTCCTTATTTCCATGTCACTGGTTCTATTTTGCTCATTTGTTTGTTTTATTTATTAGGTTCCTGTTATAGATGATATCATATGGTATTTGTCTTTCACCATCTGGCTTATTTCACATAGCACAATACTCTCCATTTCCATCCATGCTGTTGCCAGGGTAGAAAGTCCTTCTCTCTTTCTGCTGCATAGTATTCCATTGTGTAAATGTACCACAGTTTTTTGATCCACTCATTTACTGATTGGTACTTAGGCTGTTTCCAGCACTTGGCTATTGTTAATGATGTTTCTATGAACATAGAGGTGCATAGATTCTTTTGAATTGATGCTTCAGGATTCTTTTGGTATAATCACAGCAGTAAGATCACTGGATCAATAGGCAGTTCCTTTTTTTTTTTTTGAGGAAATTTTATATTGTTTTCAACAGGGCCACACCAGGCTGCATTTCCACCAGAGAAACTTGTTGTTTATTAATTTCTTAATAATGGCCATTCTGGATGGTGGCAGAGTAGGTAGTGGTGTTGTCTGCTCACTCCCATCGTGGAAGGACTTGGAGTGCAAACACGGAGAGGAGTGAGTGAGAGCAGATTTCAGACAGCACAAACAGGGAAGGGAGTATGGGAGCAGCATGAAGGAGAGTGGAAAGTTCAGCCGTGCACTCCAGGCTGTCACTGGTCCTCCCGTACTGGCATGTCTGCCATACTGCACCTGAGGGGGCCAGCTGCTGACCAGCTTGTTAGCCAGGAGCTACTTGGAGGCTTTTCCCTGCCAGGAGTGCACCGATGAGCAAAGTCTCACAGGGAGTCAGCGAGAGGTTTTGGCTGGAGGTGTGGGAGGAGAGTGAACAACCCACACTGGGAGAAACTATGAACTGAGTCTAGGTGGGACCCCCTTGGCTGCAACCTGGGACTGAAAGCTCTGCACTCTGGGTGCTCGAGGCACTCGCGCCAGGGCCCCACTAAGCAAAGGGGCAGATTTGAACCACAGAGAGGGGCCCATATGGGAACTGCAGACTTGGTAGGGACCCCAGGCCAGCAGGTGGAGCATGCAGGCATATACGCAGGGAAGTGATTGGATGCTGTAGCTCAGGAATGGAGACAGAACTGGAGGTAGAGTAGAGACTAGTGGCATGCACACGCTGGCCCAACAGCAGAACAACGTTGCTAGACAAGCCCGAGGAGGGCTGAGTGTGCCGCAGGAGGCTACTCAACTAAATGAGGCTCACAGCAGAGCGGCAGCAGGCCCACGAGCGAGAGATTAGCAGCCCCAGAATCAAGCTGGGTCTCCCAACAGTCAGCCAACCAACCAGAAAAGACTTGAAACCCATGGAATTTTGACCAGGGGCAGATTCAGAAAAAAAAGAAGACTGCGCTCAAAGGTTGAACTGAGTAAAACTCTTTCTTTTTTGTTTGTTTCCTTTTTATTTTTCTTCCTTTCTTTTTTTTTCTTCCTTTCCCTTTTCTTTCTGTTTTTAAAAAACTCTTTCTTTAATCTGTTTCCTACCTTATATCCCTCCTATCCTTCTTCTTTAATTTTTGTTTGTTTGTTTGTCTGTTTTGTTTATCCTCCATCTCACACTAAACATATAGCATATAACTGCTGTATAAACCTAATACTATATACTTCCACTTTCTCACTTCATTCTGCATTCTTCCCTTATTAAGAAAATAATGTAAATATTACTTACTGTCTTGTATAGCTTGACCTTACTTGCTACTATTATTATTATTCTATCATCTTTCCTCTCAAAAATCATCTTTCTTCCATTTAAAACAACTCCTCTCTGTCTCTCCTATAATATAATAGTCTTAACCTCTCTACATTTATATTAATACTGGCACGTTTGCTGATGATAGTGGGATTCTGGGTGGGGGATATTTTGCAGGGTGTGGGTTTCTTGCTTGGGTTGTGCATTAGTTTTAACAGCATCTCCACAAAAGAACCCAAGACAAGGTGGGCAGAGCGACTCTCAATCAACTAGCCAGAGGGAAAGATCCACCAAAGATTAACTGAAGTATACTGAGACAGCTTAAACAAATGGCATAAAGGGCAACAAAAGAGCATCAGGCTCAGAATATCAAAGGGACTACACCACTGAATCCCCCCAGGTCTCCTATAAAGAATCTCATATCACAAACGGGAGTAATAAAAAAAGACAAATCTAACAAACAAAAACAAACAAGAAGAACCCAATATGGGGAGACAAAGAAACAACCTCGCAATGAAAGGAAAAGAGGAACCTCCAGAAAAAGAGATAGACGGAATAACATAAGCCAACTATCAGACAAGGAAATCAAAAAAATTGTTATAAAAAAGCTCAATGACCTTGAAAATCTCAAAGAAAACTACGACAAACTTCAGGGAAATTATCAGCAACTCCAAGAAAACTACAAAGAGTTGCAGGGAAGCTACAAGGAACTTACAGAGAACAACACCAGCATAAAAAAAGAACATAGAAACTGTTAATAAGAACTAAGAAGAAATGAAGAATGCCATATCTGAACTGAAGAACACAGTAGAATCAATCAAAAGCAGGCTAAATGAAGCAGAGGATTGGATCACTGAGTAGGAGGACAATGTAGAAAAAAGTTCCCAAAAATACAAAAAAATGAAAAAAGAATGAAAAAGAATGAAGAAGGTTTAAGAGAAATTCAGAACAACATCAGACCAAACAACATTAGAATCATAGGAATACAAAAAGGAGAAGAGGAGGAAAAAAGAATAGAAAACCTGATTGAAAAAGTAATGACAGAAAACTTTCCTAACCTGATGAGAGAAAAAATCAGGCAAATCAGGAAGCACAGAGGATCTCAATGAAGATGATTTTTAAAAGGTCGACTCCAAGGCACATCATAATTAAAATGGCAACATTCAAAGACAAAGCGAGAATTTTAAAAGCAGCAAGAGAGAAACAGCAAATAATGTACAAGGGAGCTCCGATAAGGGTAGCAACTGACTTCTCAACAAAAACACTACAAGCCAGAAAGAAATGGCAAAAAATATTTCAAGCAATGAAAAACAAAGGCCTACAACCAAGACTACTCTACCCAGCAAGGCTCTAATTGAAAATGAAAGCTGAAATAAGAAGTTTCTAAGACAAAGGAAGACTAAAAGAATACATCTCCACCAAGCAGCATTGCAAGATATGCTAAAGGGAATGCTTTAAGAAAAAGAAGAAAAAAAAAAAAAAAAAAGAGAGGGAGAGGAACACAGGTACAAAGGGAAATTAATAAATACCTGTCAATAATAACCTTAAATGTAAATGGATTAAATGCTCCAATTAAAAGACAGGGTAGCAGAATGGATATGAAAACATGACCCAAATATATGCTGTCTACAAGAGACACAACTCAAAACAAAAGATTTACACTAACTGAAAGTGAAGGGATAGAAAAAAGTATTTAAAGCAAATGGACATGAAAAAAAAAGAAGCTGGAGTAGCCATACTTATATCAGACAAAACAGATTTCACAGCAAAGGCCATAAAGAAAGAGGAAGAAGGACATTTTATAATACTTAAGGAAAAAATTCATCTGGAAGATACAACCCTTATAAAAACATATGCAGCCAACATAGGAGCACCCAAACATGTAAGAAAAATTCTGAAAGACTTCAGGAAGGATATAGATAGCAACACATTCATAGTAGGAGACTTTAACACCCCATTGCCAACAATGGACAGATCTTCAAAGCAAAGAAACACCAAAGATATTGAGGCATTGAACAACACTCTAGTCTAGATGAAATGGACTTAGTTGATATATATAGGACTTGTCACCCCAAATAAGCAAAATATACATGCTTTTCAAGTGCACATGGAACATTTTCAAAGATAGACTACATGGTAGAACACAAAACAAGCTTTAACAAATTCAAGAAAATTGAAATTATATTAAGCATCTTCTCAGATCACAATGGCTTAAAACTGGAAATCAAACTCAAAGAAAAACTCAAAAACATTCAAACTCATGGAGAATGAATAACATGCTATTAAATAATGAATAGGTTAACAATGACATTAAGGAAGAAATCAAAATTTTCTGGAAACTAATGATAATGAACACACAACAGCCCCAAACCTATAGGATACAGTGAAAGCAGTCCTGAGAGGGAAGTTCATAGCAATACAGGCCTATATAAAAAGTATAGAAGAATCTTTAATAAAAATCTAATCCTATAGCTACAAGAACTAAAGGAAGAACAACAAGCAAAACCTTGAGCAAGTAGAAGGAAGAAAATCACAAGATCAGAGCAGAATTAAATGACATAGGGAACAAACAAACAATTCAGAAGATCAACAAAAGGAGGAGCTGGTTCATTTAAAAGATAAACAAAATTGACAAGCCTTTAACCAAGCTCATCAAGAAAAAAAGAGAGAGGACTCAAATAAATAAAATCAGCAATGAAAGAGGAGAAATCACAAAAGATACCACAGAAATACAAAGGATTGTAAGAAATTATTATGAAAAACTATATGGCAAGAAATTTGACAACCTAGATGAAATGGACAAATTTCTGGAAACATATAATCTAAAACTGAATCAAGAAGAAGCAGAAAGCCTGAATAGACCAATAACAACTAGTTAAATTTAAAAACTTCCGGCACACAAAAGCCCTGGACCGGATGGCTTCACAGGTGAATATTACAAAACATTTAGGAAAGAACTAATTCCTATACTTCTCAGACTATTCCAAAAAATCCAAGAAGAGGGGTGACTCCCAAACTCTTTCTATGAATCCAGTATTACCCTAATTTCAAAACCAGGTCAAGACACAACAAAAAAAGAAAACATTGGCCAGTGTTGCTGATGAACATAGATGCTAAAATCCTTAATGAAATATAGGCAAACCAGGTCCAGCAACACATTAGAAAGATTATACACCATGATCAAGTGGGATTCATTTCAAGATGCAAGGATGGTTTAATGTTCACAAATCAATAAATGTAATACAGCACATAAACAAAATGCAAGACAAAAACCACATAATCATATCAATTAATGCAGAAAAAGCATTTGATAAAGTACAACACCCATTTATGATGAAAACACTCAGCAAAATGGGAATAGAGGAAGCATACATCAACATAATAAAGGCCATATATGAGAAACCTGAAGACAATATCATACTCAATGGGCAAAAACTGAGAACATTCCCCCTGAGCTCAGGAAAAAGACAAGGATGTCCACTCTCTCCATTCTTATTCAACACAGTCTTGGAAGTTCTAGCCACAGCAATCAGACAAGAAAGAGAAATAAAAGGCATCCAAATTGGGAAGGAGAAAGTAAAACTGTCATTATTTGCAGATTATATGATAGTGTATATAGAAAACCCTATAGACTCCACGAGAAAACTACTCAACCTAATACATGAATTTGGCAAAATAGCAGGGTATAAAGTTAATATACAGAAATTGAAGGCACTTCTTTACACCAACAATAAAATATTAGAGTTAGAAACTAAAAAAATAAAAAAATCCCATTTACTATAGCAACAAAAAAAATAAAGTACCTAGAGATAAACTTAAGCAGAGATAAAAGATCTGTACTCAGAAAACTACATAACACTGAAGAAAGAAATTAAGGAAGATACAAATAAAAGGACGCAAATACCATGTCCATGGATGGGAATAATCAACATCATTAAAATGTCCATACTACCCAAAGCAGTTTACAGATTCAATGTAATCCCTATTAAAATATCAATGACATATTTCATGGACCTAGAACAAATACTTCAAAAATTTATATGGAACCGAAAAAAGACCCTGAATAAGCCAAAACAATCTTTAGACAGAAGAACACAGCAGGAGGAATCACAATACCAGACATCAAAGTATACTACAAAGCCACTGTGATCAAAACAATCTGCTGCTGGCATAAGAACAGACATATATATCAATGGAACAGAACAGAGGGCCCAGAAATAAACCCAGGTCTATATGGTCAACTAATATTTGACAAAGGGGGAAGGAGCATAAAATGGAGTGAGAAGAGACTCTTCAACAAATGATGCTAGGAGAACTGGACAGAGACGAGCAGAAAATGAAACTAGACCACCAACTTACACTATACACCAGAATAAACTCAAGATAGATCAAAGACTTAAATGCAAGCTGTGACACCATAAAAGTACTAGAGGAAAACATAGGCAGAAAAATTTCAGATATCCTGCATAACAATATTTTCACCAATAGATCTCCTAAGGCAAAGGAAATAAAGGAAAGAATAAACAAATGGGACTACATCAAACTAAAGAGTTTCTGGCACTGGCTGCTGTGGCTCAGTGGATTGAGTGTTGGCCTGCAAACCAATTGTCATTGGTTCGATTCCCAGTCAAGGCAAATGACTAGGTTGCATGCTAGGTCCCCAGTTGGGGGTGTGTGAGAGGGAATCACACATTGATGTTTCCCTCCCTCTCTTTCTCCTTTCCCCTCTTTCTAAACACAGATAAATAAAATAAAACTAAAATAACCTTGTTAAAAAAAAATGTTTCTGCTCAGCAAAAGAAAACATCAGCAAGATGAGAAGGAAACCAACCATATGGGAAAACATATGTCAATGATACCTCAGACAAGAGATTGATCTCCAAAATATGTAAAGAACTTTCACATCTCAACACCAAGAAGACAGACAGCCCAATTGAAAAATGGGCAAAGGATCTGAACAAACACTTCTTCAAGGAGGATACACAGAGGATCCATAGACATATGAAAGAATGCTCAACATCACTGACCAGCAGAGAGATGCAAATAAAAACCACAATGAGATAGCACTTTATACCTCTCAGAATGGCTGTCATCAAGAAATTAACAAACAGCAAGTGCTGGCCAGAATGTTGAGAAACGGGAACCCTACTGCACTGTTGGTGGGAATGCAGACTGGTGCAGCCACTATGGAAAACAGTATGAAATTACCTCAAAAAACTAAAAATGGAACTACCTTATGAACCAGTCATTCCACTGCTAAGATTTTACCAGAAGAATCCTGAAACACTAAATCAAAAGAACTTATGCACCCCTACATTCATAGCAGCACTCTTTACATTGGCCAACTGCTGGAAACAGCGTAAGTGCCCACCTGTAGATGAGAGGATTAAAAAACTGGTATATTTGTATGATGGAATACTATGCAGCAGAAAGAAAGAAGGAACTCCTACCATTTGCGACAACATGGATGGAACTAGAGAGAATTATACTTAGTGAAATAAGCCAGGCAATGAAAGAAAAATACCATATGATATCACCTGATACAGGAGACTAATGAACAACACAAACAAGTGAACAAAACCGAACAAGGGACAGAAAGTAGTTATCGGGGGTGGGGGCAATAAGTGGGATAAGTAGGGGAAGGGTCTAGTCAAAGTACATGTACAAATGCACATGGACATGGACTGAAAGGTGGGGAATGACAGTGGGAGAAGGGGTGGGCTGGGTGGGGGGGCACAATGGGGGAAAATGGGACAACTGTAATTGAAAAACAAAAAAAATTATTTTAAACTAAATATATGCTATCTTCATAAAGGAATGATAAATATGCTTTATCATTATATTCCCATTCAACAATTAAAAAGTACAAATATAAAACAAATATATACTGATATAATTAAAGAACATAAAAATGTAAAGGTCATTTTGTTTTAGGAAGGTCTTGTGACATGAAGTACTCTTACATAAAAGTACTCTTACATCAACATATGTTGATATGTTTGCTGATATATACAAGAGGTGACCCCTTTGGATGCAGAAAGGAGAAATAGCAGAAATGTGGAAGGAATTCAGTTTTGGAGATGTGGGTTGATTCTTAAGTATAATTATTTTGAGTAATTAACTTCTGTTTGCCAGAGAAATGCCTAGTTTAAATATCTTCTTTAAAATGATCATTTTGTTTTCTTGATAACAATGGATAACACAGGAAGACCCTCCTCCACTATAGAGAGACTGTACACATATTGAATAATCATCATACTACCTCTATGCCATCACCTCCACCATGGATATTTCCCTAAATAACTGCCTGGCACAAGGACTGAAGGCCGTAATATACAAGCCCATCTAACATTACCTTTGTACCACAGGAGACTGTTTACCTGCATGCTGGCAATACTACCTTCCCAAGTATGGGTTTTGATGTTAGAAAATGTGTGTTTGGCAATCTGCGTTATGTTGTAACATATTTTTTAATGACATCTATGAACTGCTCCTATACTAATAGCAATCTAATTAATTTTTCAAATTTTCATATGAACTTTATGAAGCCTCATATTATTTACACCGATAACGCTGACACACTAAAATTGTCTCCCATGAAAATATAAAAGAGAAAATTGTCAGAGCATACTTGCTCTGAGACATCACATGGAGACCACTGTGAGAGCAGGCAACAGGTTTATTGAGGGAAAGGGGGGGAAAGGGAGGAGATTAGAGGCAACTCCTGGACTGACTTGAAGGCCCATAGGAACAAGGGGGATGGGGAGCAAGGGAATGGGGATTCCTGGTCCTCCACGGGGGCCTGTAGGAGTCCCACCTGGCCTTCTGCAGGTGCTCTTTTTAAACTTGCTAACCACACATTTCAGTGAGGGTGAGTTTGTCATTTAGTATATTCAGTAGATAGTTTGCATCTCATTGCTTCCCTCCTCCCCACCAGGTTAGTTAACATATCCTTTTGTCTGACCAGGTTTGCATCCTGGCTACCTCTATATTCTGACAATAATCAGTGCATATTTTATGAAGAAAGCAAACATTTTTAACAAAAGCACGTTTATGATTAAAATACTTTTAATTTAACACAAACATATTAAATATTTAAAAAATTGAAGTATAAGGGACAATTTCTCAACATTTTGTGGCAATAATATAAGACCAGGTTAGAAGACCTGTGATCTCATTTTTTCACTATGAGACACATACACACACACACACACACACACACACACACACACACACACAGATGTCTGGGAATCCACCAAAATGCAGTACATGGGTTCTCATGAGCAGCAGTAACCAAAGAACATTGACTCCATTCTTTGTGTCCAACTCAGGCTTTTGCCACTCAGAATTCTACTTAGGTGAGTCTCAGTGTTGTCACTAATAATCATGAGAATTTCTTTTTTTAAAAAAGAATTTTATTTATTAATTTTTAGAGAGAAGGAAAGGGAGAAAGAAAGGGAGGGAAACATCAGTGTGTGGTTGCCTCTCACATGCCCCACAACTGGGACCTGGCTTTCAACCCAGGCATGTGCCCTGACTGGGAATTTAGCCTGCAGTCCTTTGGTTTGCAGGCTAGTGTTCAGTCCACTGTGCCACACCAGCCAGGGAAAGAATTCCTTTCTTAGGAAAACTCCAGAGAATCACTAGATTCTGTACAGATTCAAGGAGAATGGTCTCCAGTCATGGTATGTATCTTCTAATCCCAGAATATTCAGTCATAATGACTCAATTGAATTTTATGTCTCTCATAAAAACTTTGTTTCTCTATAAGTCCTCTGGGAAAATAGACTGATCCTTACTCCAAAGGAATAAGAATCCTGAGGCTGGAATAAACACCAGAATTCCATTCATTGGAAAATCCAAGAAATTACTGACAGAAGAAGGGATATTTTTAATGGAAACTTGACTTATCAAAATTTAATTAATATAAAAATATATCCCAGGTGGTTCTGTTTTGTAATATTTTGGTTACTCTACTAATTTAAATTGTGCCCTGTGGCCAGTCACAGCATTTTTACTGTCATTTTTCTCCCTTTTAGGCTCAAGGCAGCTTACCCCTGCATTCACTTCATGACTGCCTCCCAGTATTCTCCCAAGCAAAGTGAAACTGGTAAGGGTTGGCTTCAGTATTCTCCGTCAGCCCCATACTTGCTACCTTTTATTCACCAATCCTATATCTAGTTTCTACAGCATCTCTTGGTAACAAATGCATTTAATCAAAATAAGTAATGTCCTTGGTGAATAATCAAGGACATAAACTGTTGAACAGATTTTCATATCATCTGTATGATTTAATTTATTAATTCTTGCATAATAATTTTCTAAGAAGACTTCATTATACCTTGGCACTTCCTCAACTACTTCATAGTGTTTCTACCCTTGAGATCCATTGTCAGGAGATTAAGTTGCCCTGTAGCTCCTAAAATAAGGAAGAGAGATATCAGAGGCTTCCCTCATGGGAGAAGGTTGTTGTCAAAATGTTATCTCAGTTGATATACTGTAGAGCACATAGAATTATATTAAAACTCCATAGCACAAACTTTATGCTCATCCTGTGGTCAGCTGAGAATGTGTTTGGTATAAAAGCATGTTCAAAAACAAGCTTCACTGAAGTTAATAAATTTAATGACTCAGAGTTCCAAGTTCTTTTTTTATTAACACTATCTACAAGCTTTCTTTGATAGACCTTATAAAATATTGCCAACCTATTTCACACTTCTGTGTGTGTGTTGTGTGTGTAGTTACTCAGATCAAAATATTGCAGTGACTTCCCAGTTGACCCTGCTCTGAAAATCTGGGATAATAAACTGCACACAATGACTCTATCTTATATTTGCAGTTCCTTCTTCCACTATTATTTTAAAACATTAGGGCCAACTACAATAGACGGGCCTTCAAGTTACATTTTTAGGAATGAGTCATCAGAAGACAGAAAACAGTATCAATGTATATACAAACTGTAAAATTATGGAAGAATATAAAATTGCTCAGGTTTGCTCTTTTTATAATTGTCTGACCATTTTCTCATATTGAATACCCTTCAAATTTTTAATGAGCCAGACCCATGTGGTTGATTTTAATTGGTAGATGAGTCCCACCTCACAGTCATTCATCTAGGTTACAGACTAAGCAATAGTATTATTTAACATCTCCGTAGGTGATTCTGTTATATAGTGAAAGTTGAAAACTACATAAGTAAAGCAAGAAAAAGTAGGTAACTGTAAGCTATGAGCCCTATCCCAAAGTTAGTCTTGAATGGATCCAAACGTAGGTAACTCATGAGAGGAAAAATTACCAATTAATTAAATCAGAATTAACAATCATTTTAGTTCAAAACTACCTATGAATACTTGATATGGTCCAGGTACTAAATCATTATTGGTGTTTAACTTTAAAGACAGAGACTATTTTTTTTGTGATGGTTTCTGTGTAAAATAATTTTTATTGATTAACTCTAATAAGTATACTACTAATAGAACAGGAAACATGTAACATATTGTTTATAAACATCAGTTTCTTCTTTTGTTAAATGAAAAAAGATAGTTATTATGATGAATTATGTGAGACTGCCTATCACATATACACTAAATAAATACTGGGTTGGCCAAAAATTTGTTGTTTCTTTTTTTTTATACAATGGCTATAGTAGTGCTTAGTTGTCTTTAACTTCATTCAAAGCAATTCTGTTAGATTGTATTATGACAGCTGTCATATCAGCATGCATTAAAAAAACATAAAAATTGGTGAATTTTTGTGCAGCCATTTTAATATTAAAGATGGAAGAAGATATGCAACATTTGGCATATTATGCTTTATTATTTAAAGAAAGGTAAAAACGCAACTGAAGACAAAAAAAGATTTGTGCAGTGTACAGAGAAGGTGCTATGACTGAACATGTCAAATGTGGTTCACAGTTTCTTGATACTACTGACATGTTGGGCAACTAATTTTTTGCTGTGGGGCTGTCTTATGCATTGAAAGATGTTTAGCTGCACCCCTGACCTCTACCCACTAGAAGCCAATAGCAGGAGATAAACTGACATACTCAAAATATCTAGATCAATAAAGTTATTGGTGAGACAGAGACTCTATTCTTGAGGATTGTACAATGAATGCCATAATTACAAATTATCTGGCATTCTTGAAGTAGGGAATAATTGTTGTACTTTATTTTATGTAAATTAGTCTTCAATTAAAGTTACTAATAATGTAGTAATAAAACAAATAAAAGTTGTGAAAGATAATTATACAGAAACATGTCAAACATTACCCACGTGTGAATTTCATCTCTAGTATGGCAGATAAAGTTGCCAGCAGGTCGATTCTCCCACAGTTATAAATTTAATCTCAAAATAAAATTAAAAGAATTCTACAAAAAATCTAAAGAATAAGTAATCACAGGATGTTTTGAGAGGATGGAGTCTTGCAAGAAGGGTGTAGTACAGTTACATTTATTGTCCTCATAGCATTGGTCTGAGGAGAGGCTAAAGTTTGTCTTAAACTCCAATAGGAACATGTTAGGTTTCCAGCCTAGGGAAGTCACAGCTGTTGAAAAGTGAGGGGATTCCCTGGATAAAAAAAACAAAAACAAAAACAAAAAAACCTCCAATTCTGTGAAAACCTCTGCCTTTGTCTTGCTTATCCTTGACTTATATCTGCATGGAATACTGCACAAACAGCATAATCAGGCCTCAAAAAGAATCAAACTTACATCTAAGTGGCCACTAACCTCAGACAAGGCAAAGTTTGCAGTTTCAGGCTAATTGAGTTAATTTTCTGCTAAAATGACAAAAACCATTATTCAGGGAAATATAAGTGGTTCCACAGACCATACAACATATTGTTCACAGGTTCTAGAATACATTCCAATCTATTCAACATAAATAAAACAGGAACATATTATGCATTCACACAAAGTAAAAATTGAGCCACAAAGTAAAAATTGAGCCACCCCAAAATGATCTAGATTTTGGAATTTTAAAGTAATGAGCTAAAGAAAAATATAAATTACAAAAAAAGAAAAAAAAACCTCAAAAGAATATATATAGGAATAATAGAATAAAAATAAATAAAATTCTTTGAAATGACTTTATAGCAAAATATACATAATAGAGACAAAAGTCACTGAATATTGTCATGTTTCTGTATAGTTAAAGATGTCGGGGACCCTTTTATTAGAGGTGTACCAATGGATAAGATTAGGAACTTCAGGGATGATTCAAATACTGAAAGATTGTCCAGGAGTCATAAATTTACATTTCAAAGGGAAATGAGCCATGGAGCCATTGATATATTCCAGGGGTTGTAAACTAGGGTGGTTTATTTTATTCCCTGATCACCAGATATTTATTTATATTCCAAATGGTAAGAAACCATGTTTTCTCTTTTTTATCCCTGAGGAGAAATAAGGAGATTAAATTTCTCTCTCTTAGAGGGACAAATAGGAACAGCATATATCTAAGTCACTAGATTCGCATTACTATGGTATGGCCTCCATACATAGATACTGCCCATTTGTTTTTGTTTTTTTACATATCCTCAGAGAGAAGAGATTGGACAAGGGGAAGCAATGTGGTTATTGCTATACTATAAGCAACTGATAGAACTAAACTGAACTAAAGAGAACTGACAGAATTAATAATTAACCTGCGCCTGCCACAGGGAACTGTCTACTTTCTTAATAGGGCAAATAATTATAGATACTAAAAGCTTATTATGAACTTGAAGAAAGATTATCCAAGCCAAATAACAGAAAGAAAAATACATTATTAAAACTCAAAGAGAGATAGAAAAAGTACCAGGAAAATGCAGTAAAATTTTAAGAAATCCAAGAAGGAATGGGGTTGGGGGAAGATAAAGACAGACAGACAGAAGCCCTGGCTGGTGTGGCTCAGTGAAAAAAGTAGATCAAAAATCTGTGGTACATTTACACAGTGGAATACTTCATAGCAAGAAGAAAGGAATTCTTACCCTTAGAGAGAACATGGATGGAAATGGAGAGTATTATGCTAAGTGAGGTAAGCCAGACAGCAAAAGACAAATACTATATATTCTCACCTATAAGAGGAACCTAGTGAACAAAACAAACAAACAAGAACCAGTTACAGGGGATTAAGAAACAAACTGACAGCTACCAAAGGGGAGGGTGAAGGGGGATAACAGGGGAAAGAAGGGAAAAGGTCTAGTCAAGGAACAAGTGTAAAGGACCCATGGATATGGACAACAGGGTGGGGATTGACTGTGGGGGTGGGAAGGTAAGCGGGACAGCGGGAAAATCGAGACAACTGTAATTGAACAACAATAAAAAAATTTAAAAACGAACAAACAAAAAAAACATACAGACAGAAAAAAGAGTGAAAAATTTTGAAAAAAAAAAATGACCTGTTTTTAAATTTCACAAAATATGTAAATTTATAGGTTGATGCAGTTCAACAAACCCTGAGAGGGAAAACACAAAGAAAGTCATGCTGCAGCAATTGAAAGTCAAGCTACTTAAAAGCGTACATAGACTATTTTGAATGTAGTCAAAGAAAAAGAACACATCAGAAATAGAGGGTTATCATGCTAGAAACAATTGAGGTCAGAAGATAATGGAACAGCTCTCAAGTTATGAAAAAAAAATCATCAAGCCAGAATTATATATTTGGTGAAAATATGCTTCAAGAACAAAGGCAAAGTAACAATTTCAGATGAAAGAAAACTAAAGGAATGTATTGTCTGCCACTACAAGAAATGTCAAAGGAAATTTTTTAGGCTCAAGAAAACTGACACTAGAGGGAAATTTGTATCTTCAGTAGAAACATAAAATATTGAAAATGGCTTATACATCGGTAGATATAAAACTTTATTTTCCATTAATTATTTAAAAATAGGCATGATTATGATAACAAAACATAACATTATCTTGATAGATTTATATTACATGTAAATGCAATGCATATGACAAGTATAGTAAAAACGATGGCAGATGGGATGGTAAATACAATGAATCTATATGGCTATAAATTTCCTAATTTTCTATATGTCAGGGTAGCCCTGTTCTGAGAAATCGCCCAGAGACTACTGTGGGAACAGATAACTGGTTTATTGAGGGAACAAAGGAACAGGGCAGGGGGAAAGGCAATTCCCCGGAATGATTCAACGGCCTGTAGGAGCAAGGGAAATGGCGGCAGATGGGGTAGGGGTAGCTCCCGGTTCTCCTCGTGGGCCCGTAGGAGAAAGGGAATAGGGGAGGGTGATTCCTGGTTCTCCTTGTGTGCCTGTAGAAATCGCCACCAGCACTTTTGCAGAAACCTTTTTTATACACCTTTCAGTAAGGGGGAGTTTGCTTATTGACATATTCAGTAGGTCATTTACATCTCATTGCTTTCCCCCTCCCACACCAGCTTAGTTAACATATCGGTCTAAGTCCATTAGCATTTCCTCTGGGAAAGTTTCAGTCCATCAATATGTCTTTTGGGAATGGCTAAGTCCAGGGCCAGGTTGATTACCAAAGTCCAAAGTCCAGGTGTCCATGATCTGGCACTATAGTGGTACATTATCAACTTTCAACAAACTGTAAAACATTCAAGTTTCAATATCAGAGTAAGGAATAAAAAAATAAAGTAAGGCAATAGAGATAAAAAATTAATCAATAGATTGAAATGGAATTGGAAAATATACAAATAATAAAAAACTTATAAAAGAGAGAAAGATACACAAAGAAAAAAGGGAAAATAAAACAAGTTACAAAGTAACTCAAATGCCTGATATTGTCTTCTCTGATTTCTTTTATTTGGCCTTTGACATTGATAAGCAAGACTGTTAGTAGCATCACTCACAGATGTCTCCATGTTATAAGTCTTAGTGGAAGGGACAAAGAACTGGACCAGAAAGTGGACAACTTAGCAAAGAATGGCAAGTATACACACAGACACACACATGCAAAATGTAAACAAGACTGTTAATCTCTAATTCTATCTTCATATGTAAAGTTACTTCCTTCTAGTACTATTTATGCTGTTCAAATAAAGAATATTGATGAATTGGAAACAAGCATTATTAAAAAATTATAAATAATAGTAGTGATCCAATATATTGAGTTGTGCCTCATCTCTTTATTAATATTAACATAATATTAAAGTGATAATAATAAGTAAAAGTCTAGATGTAATTTTTAAAAAGAGATGATGATTTTGATATGTTTTTGACTTTCTATATTAGGGCCAAACTATAATAAATAAACTTTTTAAAATTAAGAATACAAAATTGTTTTTTTAATTTATTTTTATTTTTAATATATTTTATTGATTATGCTGTTACAGTTGTCCCAATTTCTTTTCCCTTTGTCCCCCTCCACCCAGTGACCCACCTCCCTCCAGTAGTCCCCCACCTTAGTCCATGCCCATTGGTTGTGCATATAGTTCTTCTCAACATCTTCCTGTCTACTCCACTCCCTCCTACTATGCTTCTTAACTCCTATACCATCTCTCTCACTTTCCCCCCTTCCCCCTCCACACTGACATACCCCCAAAATATTCCCCATATCTATAATTCTTTTCCCACTCTCGTTGCCTACTTAGTTTGCCTTTGTTTTGATTCCCTAGCTTCTGTTGTTGGTTGCTGTGATACAGTTTTCATTTTAATGTTCATAGTTTTGATCCTCTTTCTCCTGAAAAGGTCCCTTTAACATTTTATATAACAGTGGTTTGGATCTGATGAACTCCCTCAGTTTTACTTTGTCCTGGAAGGCTTTCTTTGCCTTTTTTTCCCTGAAGAACAGCTTTGCTGGATAGGGTAATTGTGGTTGTAGGTTTTTGACTCATTACTTTGAATATTTCTTACCAGTCCCTTCTTGCCTTCAGAGTTTCTTTTGAGAAATCAGCTGATAGTCTTATTGGGCCCCCTTTGTACATAATTATCTTCTTCTCTCTTGCTGCTTTTAAGATTTTCTCTTTATCCTTAATTTTTGACATTTTGATTATAATGTGTCTTGGTGTGGCTTTCATTGGGTCCGGTTTATTTGGAACTCTCTGTGCTTCCTGGACCTGTAAGTCTATTTCCTTTCCCAAGTTAGGGAAGTTCTGCTTTCATTATTTTTTCACATAATTTTTAAATTTTTAGTTCTTCTTAACCTTGTGGCAACGTTATGATTTGAATGTTGGCCTGCTTATAGCTCTCCCATAGGTTTCTGAGCCTCCTCATTTTCCTCACTTTTTGTTTTCTCTTTCTGCACTGGTTGACTGTTTTTTCCTTCCCTACGTTCCGATTTGTTGATTTGATCCCTGGTTTTCTTTCTCTCACCACTAGTTTCATATGTGTTTTTGTTCATTTCAGCAGGACTAGCCTTCATTCCTTTTCTGTCTTGTTTAAGATCTGCTGCCAGGTCTGTAAGCATTCATATAACCAAAGCTCTGAACTGTGCCTCATAAAGATTTCCTATCTGCTGCTTCATTAGATTAGATACTTGTTGTCTGGTTAGCTGCATGACTCGATCTCTATCATGATCTGTTCCATCCTGAGAGTTTTGTGTTTACCTTTGCTTCCTTGGCAGGGCTCTCATACCTCCTATGCTATAGGGGGTGGAGCCCCATGCCCTCATCGCTACTGGGTGAACCTTCTCACCATGCTGTGGCATTTTCTGTGGGGGCGGGGGTACAAGATGGATTCCTGCCATTCACCCTCTGCTGAGACTGGCAGCCTCCTCTGTTCCCATGCCCTCTGGGCCTCAGAGTTCAAGGCAAAGGGGGTCTGCCTTCCCTGATGTTGGAATCACGAGCTGACAGGTCTGGTCTATAGCCAAGGGTGCTCCCCAGGTGCTTCTCACTTCCCCTTAAATACGGGTGTCTGTGCTCACTGCCATCCCGCTGCCGTTCCCGCTACTGCCACCGCCAGCACAGCTTGACCTCTCCGCTCTAGCCTCGTCCCTTCTACCAGTCCGGATGAGCACCACTTCTTTATAACTTCATACGTTGGACTTCCATTTATTTTCTCGAACTTCTAGTTATTTCTGGTTTTGCGGTAGCTGTATTCTTTCTTAGTTGTGGAGCGAGACAGAGCATGTCAGTCTAGGCCTCCATCTTGGCCGGAAGTCTTCAAAATTGTTTTAAGGGTTAATTATTAATGTTGTGCATCCATACTTTCACAAGATACACCAGCCTGGGAGGTGAAAATACTTCTGGAGGTAAACTGAAGATAAACAATCTGCCAAAACTCTTTTGTAGAGGGAATAATAATAATAATAAAGTGTGTAATAATCCATATTTAAGTAGGAAATAAAGACACATAATATGCTGTTTATTTCTATTCCTTGGGAACAAATGAAAGAGAAGTTGGAGGATAAATGCAGAAAGTAAAACAATAAGTGATTCACTGGAAAAATATTTAAACGTTCAAGATGATAAAATAATTTAAAAATATATAAAAATAAAAACAAAGTTCAAACTTAATTAACTTAAATTAACCAATAATCTTAATGACTAAATATTATTCAGATACATATTTTTAGTTCTTTCAAGAATTGAAATAATTTGCTAAGAGTAACTGCAGAAAGGAAAAGGATTAAAAATTTGGAGATTCATGTGTCTTGAAGTTCAACAGCCTTTATCATCCAGTATAATAATATCTTTTTAAAATTGGAAAGAAAAAAGCTTTGAAAGAGATAAAAGATAAGGAATGATGGTGGATTGCATCTCTGTGTACTTCTTGGTAGAAAAACACAAGCAATCTCACTATTTTTTATATCAAGTTATCCTCTTTATCATTTTTCTTTGCCACTCTGTTCACACATTTTAATATACATTTCTAGAGAGAAAAGACAATATCATTTTCTCTCAAAGTAATTGCTCATGTCCCCCTACTAAACCCCTCATCCCACAACACACAAGAAACTGTATCAATAGTGGCAGTTGTCAACCTCTAAAAGGCATAAAGCCTTACATTTAAATGGCCTTCGATATTCTGCTACTCAATTCACCTACCTTAATTTGTGTACTTCATACTGTGTGGTGTGCTGGGAGCATTCCAGCATAGAGATTGGAAACAGCCAGAGCAAAATAGGATTAGGAATGTAGAAAACTAATTTTGCAGACCAGTTTGGTGCCAACTGTCAGATGTTAAAAGTTCAAATCATCAAGCAAGGAACCTTATTAACTGAGCGTGCTCCTGCTTCATAGTTATGCAAGTGTCCTGATTGAAGGACTCACAAATACCTGCCAAAAGCAAATTGCATCTTCAGGTACATTTCTTCTTTTCTTGATGTTCAATATACTCTGTTATCTTGTACTAAGTAAGTGTATCACCTTTCATGTAAATTATTGATAATGGAGTTATTATAAAGACCTTAAATATATACTGAATTAACAAAAGAAAAAAAAGTCTTTAGTAGTCAGTGTTTCATTGCAGATGACTTAAACTGCTCTATTTTATTAGAAAGATATTTATATAGTATGATGGACCAGATCCACTTCTTGCTTCATAATAGAATTATGCAGTCTTACTTTCTGCCATGATAAGGTAGTGATTTCACACTCCTTGATGTTAGGCTATCATTTGACTTGCTTTGGCCAATGGGATATTACCAGATACATAAAAGCACTGGGTGGAATTACATTTGTTTATGTGATTAAGCTTTTTCTCATCCATCTACCATTGCCAGGGGAAAATCATTCCTCAGCAAGTCTGCATTCCTAGAAGAATGTGATTCACGTGAAGGTGTTCTGCCAGGCTAAGCCGATCCTGAATTAGCACATACCCAACTACCCATAAACATGTGAAAAAATAAATGCTTGTTGTTGAACACTGGTGGGGAATTTTGGTTCTTTGTTATGCATCATTATTTAGAAAAAGTTAATTAAAAGTTCCAGTGAATTAGGTACTGACAGGAATATCCAAAGGCCCCAAAAAGCTGACTGTAGACCAAACCTCTTTTTTTTCTTCTTTTTTAAAATTGTTAATCTATTATAGTTGTCCCATTTTTCCCCCTTTGCTCTTTCCTGCTCCGCCTACCTTCGCCCACCTCTGCTGGCTCCCACAGTCAGTCCCCACCCCGTTGTCCATGTCCACGGGTCATTTATACTAGTTCCTTGACTAGACCCTTCCCTTTTTTTCCCCCCTTTTCCCCCTCTACCGCCCCCTCTGGTCACTGTCAGTTTGTTCCTTGTTTCCATGCCTCTGGCTCTATTTTGCTCATTTGTTTGTTTTGTTATTAGGTTCCTGTATTAGGTGATATCATATGGTATTTTTCTTTCACCACCTGGCTTACTCCATGAAGCATAGTACTCTCCAATTCCATCCATGTTGTCTCAAAATGTAGGAGTTCCTTCTTTCTTTCTGCTACATAGTATTCCATTGTGTAAATGTACCACAGTTTTTTGGACCAAACCTCTTTAAGAATAACTCTACAGAACCAAACTAGATGGTCCATGTGGAAACTGCCCCTTCTGATACAATTACTCAGTTGCTATAGGATCCACTGATTCAAATATCACTTGAGTTGTCTCATATAATATGCTACAAGCATTTGGCTAATGAAATACCTATTTATTTTTTGGGGAAAAGCAATAATATACTATCAAACCTTAATTGATTTGACTTTAAAGACTAAAAATGACTGAGTTAGAAAATATGCAGATATTGCCCCTCATTTGAGCAAGTCAGGGCTCACCAGGGACAGGCAAAAGGTGCCATTAATCAATATTAAAATACAAGTATAGTAATATGTTCTTCTTGATATAAAAATAACATCCAAATGCCACAGGAGCATCAATTAGCTCTTTTATTATTTATTATTTCTACTTCTCCCTTTAGCCAAGTAACAACAAAGTAGCAAAATCAAAAAAAAAAAGAAAGAAAAAGAAAAAGAAAAGAAAATTTACCATAAAGAAAGAATGCAGCTCTTATATTCATGGAATGGTGGGAAATTACATCTCATTCAAGGTTCAACACATCAAATTCTTTCACTTGCTTAACCACTTTGACATAATGCAGTAACATTAGTAGCATCCAAACTCCAGCAGAGAGTAAGCCACAGAACCTATGTGCTGGTTTCATGGGTGCTGACATCTGGATTGGTAAATAGTTATCTATATTATTGAATTGATCTAATACAATTTAATGGAACATTTACAGAATCACAATATTCCTATATATCTCATTGTCATGGTCATATTGAAATATCATTATTATAAAATATAAATACATATTTAAATCAATTTTGGTTCAGTTTAAGATAATTTTACGATGTTTAGAAAAAAACATACCATGATAACTCATAATCTTAGTCTCATTGTGAGAAAAACATCTGATTGGGTAAAAGTACATTTAATTTTCTACCAATATCTGTAATCCTCAAAACTATCAAGATCAGCAAAAATAAAAAATAAAAATAGTCTGAAAAACTATCACAGCGAACAGCATATTAAAGATACATAAAAACTCAGTGTAGTGTGCTTTCCTGAATGGCACTGTGAAATAGAATAAGTATTTTAGAAAGCAAAAACTTTTTAAAAATCTGAATAAAGTATAAAATTCAGTTAATAGTGGCATGATATGTATGAAAAATCTGTATTATCTTCACAATTTTTTCATAAATCTAGAGCTATTCTAAAATTTTTAAAAAATATTTGAAAAAATAAAATAACAAAAAATAATTCTGTCAAGAATACAAGTTTTCATTGTCAAAAAGGTGTGGGTAGGTCTTGAGAATCACATGATCCAAATATAATATTCAGAATCTCAAACTAATCTTACCTAAGACAGGGAAAATTTGAAATAACTTTTTTTTTCTCCAGGAGGAAAGAATCATATATTTAAGCATGTATTCTAGCAACAAAATAGTTTTAAAGAACCAGTGCAACCTTTACTCTTATGGGCTAGATCATCAAGGTGCTATAAACATTCTAAGTGAAGACCAACGGGTAGAAAACTGGAAGAGCTATGACAGCAAATGTAAAAATCTGGACATAATTACATCTTAAGTACTTTTTTCTTTTTTTCTGAGGGATTTCTATATCTTTGGTCTTATTCCTGAGACATGACATTGCTTATAGATAAAAATAAATGAATTATTTAAATGTAACTTTTATCTGTCCTGACTTGGTGTAGCTCAGTGATTTAGGTATTGCCCTATGAAGCATAAGGGGGCAGGTTTGATTCCCAGTAAGGGCACATGTCTGATCCCGGTGTGGGGTGTGCGCGAGCCAACCAATTGGTGTTTCTCTCCCACTTTTTTTCCCCTCCCTTCCCCTCTCTCTAAAACTAAAATAAACATTCCTTTTCTCTGTTCTTGTTATAATGTAAATAATGCCTTTCTTGTGGATGGAAAAGAAGAAAAGCATATATGGTCACATTGAATGTTTTACTCTTGCTTAATTTGACATTCTTGAAAAAAATACACATATTAGAATTAAAATCTTGCTTTATAAAGTGTTGATCATGGACAGGCAAAAAACTTGCTAGAAATGTGAAATCTCATACCTCATCCCAGAACTTCTGAACAAACTACTCATTTTAACAAAATCTGAAAGTGATTTGTATCTTCATTAAAATTTGTAATACACTGAATTAAACTACTTCATAAGCTCTTAATGGCAACTACCTAACACACACACTCACGCATATGCAGAAACATTCTTAATCATTCATTTCTTTTACAAACTAGCAATTGATAAACTCTCATGAACTTATCTTCAAAAGGGCTATATGAATATGGGGTCAGGACTAGAAAAAAAGAGGTGGGTGGGTGTCATTTTTTCACTTATTTTCTACATGACACTGGTATGCTGATTATGTATTCTGAGCCTCATTTACTTTATCTACAAAGTGGGGGTAATACTGTCAACCATGATTGCTTCACAGGAGTTTTTATGAGACTAACAATCAATGATTCATGTGTCTACTTTGCATAAAGTATTATAGCCATATGCATTTTAACATTATGATTACTATTAGCATCATTCGATGAAGGGAAATGTCACAGTTATAAATACAGTATTTCTAAGTCTACAAGGCCAAAAACAGGCAGGCTAAGTTTATTTGTTGCTATGGTATTATATATCAGATAGATGAATTTGATATAGAATTTTCTTCAGTTGATTTCCTCTTGAGTAGGATATTTTTCTTTTTTTTTTTTTCTCTAATGTGTTTTATTGATTAAAATATTACATTTGTGCCAATTTCCCTTCCCTCTGCTCCCCTCCACCCGGTGGCCCCCCTCCCTCCAGTTGTCCCCCCCTTTTAGATTATGTCCATTAGTTGTGCATACAGTTCCTCCCAACCTCTCTCCGTCTATTCCATTCCCTCCTACCTTGATCCCCAATTCCTATATCATCTCCCTCCCTTTCCCCATTCCCCCTCCCTGTTGACCTCCCCCCAATATGCTTCCCGTACCCACAGTTCCTTTTCCACTCTCGTTGCCTATTTAGTTTGCCTTTGTTTCATCTCCCTAGCTTCTGTTTTTTTAAATCAGTCCCTTTAACATCTCATATAACAGTGGTTTGGATCTAATGAACTCTTTCAGTTTTATTTTGTCCTGGAAACACTTTCTCTGTCCTTCTATTCTGAATGACAATTTCGCTGGATAGAGTATTCGTGGTTGTAGGTTTTGGATTTTCATTACTTTGAATATTTCTTGCCAGTCCCTTCTTGCCTGTAGGGTCTCCCTTGAGAAGTCAGCTGATAGTCTAATTGGGACCCCTTTGTACATAATTCTTTTCTTCTCTCTTGCTGCTTTTAAGATTCTCTCTTTATCTTTAATTTTTGACATTTTGATTATAATGTGTCTTGGAGTGGTTCTCCCTGGGTCCAGTCTCTTGGGAACTCTCCTTGCTTCCTGGACCTGCAAGTCTATTCCCTTCCCCAAGTCTGGGAAGTTCTCCTTTATTATATTTTCACTCAATTTTTCAAGTTCTAGTTCATCTTCCTCATTCTCTGGCAAACCAATGATTTTTATGTTGGGCCTTTTATAGCTGTCCCAGAGGTTTCTGATCCTCTCATTGTTGCTTGCCATTTCCTCTCGCTGCATTGGTTGACTGCTTGTTTCTTCTCCATATTCCAGTTTGTTGAAATGAACTCTGGATTTTTTCTCACCTTCTATCTCGTATGCGGTTTTGTTCCTTTCGTTATGAAATTTTTTCGCTTCTTTCTTATCTTTTTCCTGCTCTTTTGTGAATTCTGTAAGCCACCTGATAACAATGGCCCAGAACTGAGCCTCTGACAGGTTTCTTATCTGTTCATCTGTCAGGTTCTCTATCTGCTGTCTGGTGAGTTGTGTCACCGGGATTTCTATAGTTGTCTGCCTCATTTTGACAGATGCGTTTTGTTTTCTTGGGCCGGCTGTCCGGGGCAGTGCCTGTGTACTCGTAATGACCCAGCGACCGGCGCCGTTTGGCGTCACAAATCAGCGACCGGCGCCTGCCTGTCCGCGACCTATTTCGCAGCCCTGTGGTGCTTTCTTTGGGGGCGGGGGTCCAAGATGGATTCACACAGTTATTCAGCTAGGAGACCGGGATCTGTCCTCCCGCCCCCCTGGGCCTCACTGTTCAAGGCGATGCGGCGGCCGCTCTCCCCAGCGCCGGAGTCGCGCACCGCCAGGGGCTTGCGTAGCCGGGATTCCTTGCCGCCCGCCGCTCGGGGTGCGACCGCAAACAGCACTGCCCTCTTTAACTCTTACCTGCCCAAATGGCACCGCTGGTTTATAACTTCATATGTTGGACTTCCGTGTAGTTTTATTTTCTGGAATTTCTAGTTATCCTTTGTTTTGAAGTAGTTGTATTCCTCTCTAGTTGTAGAGGGAGACCTAGCGTGTCCGTCTAAGCCTCCATCTTGGCCGGAACGATATTTTTCTTTTCATAATTCACATCTCCTCATAACATTCTAACTACAGTAAAAGTTTCAATTATCAATATAGCAAAATTAATGAGGAAAAACAAAAGGTTAATAAAAATATTGTTAGATCTCCAGTTAAATATTTCTTTAATTAAACTTTAAATAAACATCAATATAGTTATACACAGTTATTTTTATCAATATTTAATTAATAATACATAGGAACACTTTAAATTAATACCAAATTTCAATGTTAGTTCTAATACATGTATATAAATTATCTTTTACCCTCACTGTCTTTGTAAAGGCAAGTTAATTTTACAGACATTTTCTAAAAAACAAATCTGATACCCTTGCTTACAACCTTCTCCATTAACAATATTGCTTTACTCCCTTATATCTAGTTTCCCATAGATGTAACATCAACAGTTAAGGGATTGCTTCCTATTTTTATGTATTAAAAATAATAACTGAATACGCATACATAAAGTAATAGAAATGTCTCTCAGATTAGGTTAAAAATTCTCAAATCAGAATCTCTGGGTCAATGCTATCCCTCTTATAAGTGCTTTTACATACATTTTCAAATTGTATCTTTCCCTCATAATTTTTACCAATATAGTCTCCCAAACAAAAGATGAAAATAGCCATTGCTACCTTTCATCCCAACGCCAATGGTTATCTTTAAAAATCAACCAAATTAATAGGCAAACGAAGAATCTCATTTTTATTTGTATTCATTAGATTTACAGGAGAAAGTAGAATTCTAATTTTATCATTCATTTTAAAATATTTGTCTTTATTTTTCCTGCTCACTTTCAGAGAAATTAATTTTTTTACATTGTTTTTATATTGACTTGTGCTTTTTTCCTGCAATTTACCATAAATATAAATGAAATAAAATATTCATTTTATTATTGAAGATGAGATAGGTGTCAAATGTGAAAAAAGTTTTTAATTGATAATTTTCATTTAATTGTATTATTTTATGTAAGATATTTATATTTTAAAGTTACACTAATCTCACCCTTTATTTTTATTTGTTTTTTTCCAATTTACAGTGGTCTAATTATATATTTTCTTCTAATATTTTATCTCAATATTTTAACTCTTGCATTTACTTGTAAATTTTATTCAATTCTTTGATGTAATAATTTAAAATTTTTGTTTATCTATTTGTCTCAAGATCATGTGTAATATTTAGCCTTCTATCCATTGTTTTTTATTTTTTTATTTTTTTTCAGTAGGGTTTTTTAATTTTTTTTTAATTTTTGGTTTTTCAATTACAGTTGTCCCCTTTTCCCCCAATTTCTCTCCCCCACCCAACCCACACCCTCTCCTACAATCATATCCCTCCTCGTTGTCCATGTCCATGAGTCATTTATACAGGTTCTTCGACTAAACCCTTCCCTTACTTATCCCCCTTCTCTCCCTCTCCCCTCCCCCCTATTGACTGCTATTTGGCTCTTTGTTCTATTTAGTTCCTTTGTTTGTGTTGTTCTTTAGTTTCCTGTATTAGGTGATATTATATGGTATTTTTCTTTCATTGCCTGGCTTATTTCACTAAGCATAATTCTCTCTAGTTCCATCCATGTTGTTGCAAATGGCAGGAGTTCCTTCTTTCTTTCTGCTACATAGTATTCCATTGTGTAAATGTACCACAGTTTGTTGGTCCACTCATAGACAGATGGGCACTTAGGTTGTTTCCAGCACTTAGCTATTGTAAACAGGGCTGCAATGAACATAGGGGTGCATAAGTTCTTTTGAATTGGTGTTTCAAGATTCTTCAGGTATAATCCTAGTAGTGGAGTCGCTGGTTCAAAAGGCAGTTCCATTTTTAATCTTTTGAGGTAATTCCATACTGTTCTCCATAGTGGCTGCACCAGTCTGCATTCCCACCAACAGTGCAGTAGGGTTCCCGTTTCTCCACATCCTAGCCTGCACTTGTTTGTTGATTTTTTGATGATGGCCATTCTGACTGGTGTAAAATGGTATCTCATTGTGGTTTTTATTTGCATCTCCCTGATGGCTAATGATGTTGAGCATTTTTTCATGTGTCTATGGACCTTCTGTATGTCTTCTTCGGAGAAGTGTTTGTTCAGGTCCTTTGCCCATTTTTGAATAGGGTTGTTTGTTTTCTTGATGTTGAGTTGTATCAGCTCTTTATATATTTTGGAAATCAGTCCCCTGTCTGTGATGTCATAGGCAAATATGTTTTCCCATATGGTTGGTTTCCTTTTCATCTTGCTGATGTTTTCTTTTGCTGAGCAATAACTCTTTAGTTTGATGTAATCCCATTTATTTATTTTTTCCTTTATTTCTCTTGCCTTAGGAGATGTATCCGTGAAGAAATTGTTACGTGAGATATCTGAAATTTTTCTGCCTATGTTTTCCTCTAGGACTTTTATGGTGTCATGGCTTACATTTAAGTCTTTGATCCATCTTGACTTTATTCTCGTGTGTGGTGTAAGTTGGTGGTCTAGTTTCATGTTTTTGCAGGTCCCTATCCAGTTCTCCCAGCACCATTTGTTAAAGAGGCTCTTCTCACTCCATTTTACGTTCCTTCCTCCTTTATCAAATATTAGTTCACCATAGAGGCCTGGGTTTATTTCTGGACTCTCTATTCTGTTCCACTGATCTATATGTCTGTTCTTATGCCAGTACCAGACTGTTTTGATTACAGTGGCTTTGTAGTATTGTTTGATATCTGGTGTTGTGATTCCTCCTGCTGTGTTCTTCTGTCTCAAGATAGTTTTTGCTATTCAGGGTCTTTTTTGGTTCCATATGATTTTATGGAGTATTTGTTCTAGGTCTGTGAAATAAGTCATTGGTATTTTAATAGGGATTGCATTGAATCTGTAAATTACTTTGGGTAGTATGGCCATTTTGATGATGTTGATTCTTCCTATCCAAGGACATGGTATTTGTTTCCATTTTTTTGTATCTTCCTTAATTTCTTTCTTCAATGTTATGTAATTTTCAAAGTACAAGTCTTTTATCTCTTTGGTTCAGTTTACTCCTAGGTACTTTATTTTTCTTGTTGCTATAGTAAATGGTATTTTCTTTTTTGTCTCTGTCTCTGATATTTTATTGTTGGTGTACAGAAATGCCTTAGATTTCTGAATATTTATTTTGTACCCTGCGATTTTGCCAAATTCACTTATTATATCAAGTAGTCTTTTAGTGGAATTTATAGGATTTTCTAGGTATACTATCATGTCATCTGCATATAATCAAAGTTTTACTTCCTCTTTCCCAATTTGGATGCCTTTTATTTCTTTGTCTTGTCCGATTGCTGTGGCTAGGACTTCCAACACTATATTGAAAAGGAGTAGAGAGTGGACAACCTTGTCCAGTTCCTGAGTTCAGGGGGAAAGCTTTCATTTTTTTCCATTGAGTATGATGTTGGCCTCAGGATTCTCATATATAGCCTTAATTATGTTAAGGTATGCTCCCTCTATTCCCATTTTGCTGAGTGTTTTCATCATAAATGGGTGTTGTACTTTATCAAATGCTTTTTCTGCATCTATTGATATGATCATGTGATTTTTGTCTTTCATTTTGTTTAGGTGATGTGTTATATTTATTGATTTGCATATATTAAACCATCCTTGCATCCCTGAAATGAAACCCACTTGATCATGATGTATGATCTTTTTGATGTATTGCTGGATCCTGTTTGCCAATATTTTATTGAGGATTTTAGCATCTATGTTCATCAGTGATATTGGCCTGTAGTTTTCTTTCTTTGTTGTGTCTTGACCTGGTTTGGGGATTAGGATAATGCTGGCTTCATAGAAAGAGTTTGGGATTTTCCCCTCTTCTTGGAATTTTGGGAACAGTTTGAGGAGGATAGGAGTTGGTTCTACCCTGAATGTTTTGTAGAGTTCGCCTGTGAAGCCATCCGGTCTAGGGCTTTTGTGTGCAGGGAGATTTTTGATTACTGTTTCAATTTCCTTTTTTGTTATTGGTCTGTTGAGACTTTCCACTTCTTCTTGATTCAGTTTTGGAAGGTTATATGTTTCTAGAAATTTGTCCATTTGTTCTAGATTGTCAAATTTCTTGTCATACAGTTGTCTGTAGTAATTTCTACCTATCATTTGTATTTCTGAGGTATCAGTTGTGATTTCTCCTCTTTCATTTCTGATTTTGTTTATTTGTTTCTTCTCTCTTTTTTTCTTGATTAGACTGGCTAGATGCTTGTCGATTTTGTATATTTTTTCAAAGAACCAGCTCCTAGTTTTGTTGATCTTTTGGATTGTTTGTTTAGTCTCTATGTCATTTAGTTCTGCTCTGATCTTGATGATTTCATTCCTTCTTCTTGCCCTAGGCTTTGTTTGTTGTTGTTGTTCTAGTTCTTGTAGCTTTATGGTTAGGTTTTTTATTTGAGATTCTTCTATCCTTTTCAGATATGCCTGTATTGCTATGAACTTCCCTCTTAGGACTGCTTTTGCTGTGTCCCACAGGTTTTGTGCTGTTATGTGCTCATTATCATTAGTTTCTAGAAATTTCTTGATTTCCTCTTTGATGTCATTGTTAACCCATTCATTATTTAATAGCATGTTATTCAATCCCCATGAGTTTGGGTGTCTTTGATTTTTTTCTCTGAGGTTGATTTCTAGTTTCAAGGCATTGTGATCTGAAAAGATGCTTGATATGATTTCAATTTTCTTGAATTTGTTGAGGCTTGTTTTGTGACCTATCATGTGGTCTATCTTTGAAAATGTCCCATGTGCCTTTGAAAAGATTGTATATTTTGCTTCTTTGGGGTGAAAAGTTCTATATATATCAGTTAAGTCCATGTGGTTTAGTGTGTTGTTCAATGCCTGTATATCTTTGGTGTTTCTTTGCTTGGATGATCTGTCTATTGTTGATAATGGAGTGTTAAAGTCCCCTACTATGAGTGTGTTGTTGTTGATATCCTTTTTGTGGTCTTCTAGTATTTGCTTTATGTATTTGGGTGCTCCTATGTTGGGTGCATATATGTTTATCAAAGTCATATCTTCTTGATGGATTGTTCCTTTAAGTATTATGAAATGTCCTTGTTTGTCTCTTTTTATTGCCCTTGCTTTGAAATCCGTTTTGTCTGATATGAGGACTGCTACCCCGGCTTTTTTTTCCGGTCCGTTTGCTTGGAATATTTTTTTATATCCCTTTACTTTCAGTCTGTGTAAATCTTTTGTTTTCAGTTGTGTTTCTTGTAAACAGCAAATATGTGGGTCCTATTTTCTTATCCATTCCATTACCCTATGTCTTTTAATTGGAGCATTTAATCCATTTACATTTAAGGTTATTATTGACGTGTATTTACTCATTGCCCTTTTTACCTCTGTTCCTCTCCTCTCTTGTTCTTTTCTTCTTTTTTCTTAGAACACTCCCTTTTGCATCTCTTGCAATGCTGGTTTGGTGGAGATGTATTCTTTCAGTCTTCCTTTGTCTGAGAAACTCCTTATTTCACCTTCTATTTTGAATGAGAGCCTTGCTGGGTAGAGTATTCTTGGTTGTAGGCCTTTGTTTTTCATTGCTTGAAGTATTTTTGACCATTCCCTTCTGGCTTGTAATGTTTCTGTTGAGAAATCAGTTGATAGCCTTATCGGAGCTCCCTTGTATGTTATTTGCTGTTTTTCTCTTGCTGCTTTTAGGATTCTCTCTTTGTCTTGGAATGTTGCCATTTTAATTATGATGTGCCTTGGAGTGGGTTTTTGGGGGTTCCTCTTCATTGGAACTCTCTGTGCTTCCTGAACTTGTATAACTTTTTCTCTCATCAGGTTCGGAAAATTTTCTGTCACTATTTCTCCTATCAGTTTTTCAATTCCATGCTGGTTTTCTTCTCCCTCTCTTATTCCTATGATCCTGATATTATTATTTTTAATGCTATCCTGTAATTCCCTTACATCTTGTTCATATTTTGTCAATCTTTTTTCATTTTGCTGTATTGTCTGGGAGTTTTTCTCTACATTATCTTCTAACTCACTAATCCGATCCTCTGCTTCGTTTAGTCTGCTTTTGACGGATTCTACTGTGTTTTTCAGTTCAGAGATTGAATTCTTCATTTCTCCCTGGTTCTTGTTGATAGTTTCTATGTCTTTTTTTATGCTGGTGTAGTTCTCTGCAAGTTCCCTGTAATTTTCTTGGAGCTGTTGGTAACTTCCTTGGAGGTTGTCATAGTTGTTTTTGAGGTTTTCGAGTATATTGAGCTTCTTTACCACCATTGTTTTGAATTCCATGTCTGACATTTGGGCTATGTCTATTTCATCTATCTCTCTTTCTGAGGATTCCTCTTTTCTCTTCATTGAGGGGTTATTTTTGCATCTTACCATGTTGGATTCTTTTTGTTTTTATTTATTTATTTGTTTGTTTGTTTTTGGCGGGGGTGGTCTGCTTTGACTTCCCTCCTTTGTGGTGTGAGATTCTTTGTCAGAGATCTGGGGCTTTCAGTGGTGCAGTCTCTTTGATATCCTGAGCCTGATGTTCTTGAGTTACCCTTTATGTCGTTTGTTTATGCTGTTTGGTTATATTTCAGATGTTCTTTGGTAGGATCTTCTGTCTGGCTAGTTGGTTGAGAGTCACTTTATCCACTTTGTCTTGAGTTCTTTTGTGGATATGCTGTTAAAAACATAAACACACAGCCCAGGCAGGAGACCCACACCCTCAAAAAGTATTCCCCACTCTCTATCCCGCTATCGTCAGCCAACGAGCCCGTATTAATACAAATATAAAGAGATTAGAGCTTTTATACTATAAGAAGAATAGATAAGAGTTGTTTTGGGGGAGGAAAAATATAATTTTTGATAGAGGGGGTGATAGATTAATAATAGTTGAGACTATGCAAGCCAGTAGGTAATATTTACATTGTATGTTAATAAAAATAGAAGAAAAGGATGGAAAAATGCATAATGTAGTAAGAAAGTGGGATTGTATTGTATTGGGTTTATATAGTAATTATATTCTATTATTTAGAGTGATAGGGGGGCTAAACTAGACACACAAACAAATAAACAATGATTAAAGATAAAGGGTGAGAAGGAGAGGTTATATGCAACACGTTAGAGATAAAGTTTGTTGTTCTTTTTGGAAGGGGAGGAAAAAAATAACCCCCTCAAAAAACTGAAGAAAATAGGAGAAAGAAAAGAGTAAGAAAGAAAGAAAGAAAAGAAAGAAGAAAGAAGAAAGAAAGAAAGAAGAAAGAGAGAAAAAAATTGGAAAAAAAAAAGCGATGTTTTTACTCCGTTTTAGCCTTGGTGTGTCGCCTTCTTTTTCTGCGTCCGCAGCTGGTCTAGTGTGGCGGTTCAGAGGTTCTTGTTTCTTGCAGCACTGGTGTGTGCCTGCGGTTGCCAGCAAGGCGCGCTCTCTTGCTGCCCGCTGGAGCCAGTTGAGATGTCCTTGTGAGGGAGCCCCTGCATGGGTGGGGCGGCCCGAGAGTTTGCCCTGAGGTTGGCGCCTATTGTTGCCAGCCCGAGGTGTTTCTGCGTTCACACCAAGGTGTCCCTGCACACACGCCGGCGGCCTGAGAACTTGCCCCGCGATTGGCGCCTATTGTCCCCGGGCTGAGGTGTTTTCTCGCTCCGTGCCTGTGCCCTTAGTCCCGCTGAGCTGAGCTCCGGGAGTTGGTCTCTCGCCTCTTAGGGCGGGGCCCCGGACACTTGTGCACAGTGGGAGTGAGTGTCTGTGAGTCTTTGTCGCCTGCTGTTCCAGTGCTGCAGCCACCCGCCTTCCCTCACCCACCTGGGCGGGCACAAACAGAGCCTGAGCTAGTGGTCTGCTTTCCGGCCTGGGGCCTGGCACCCACGGGAGCTGTCTAGGGGTATCTGTGCATGGTCCTCTGCGTGTTCAATGGGCCCTCCCTGTGCCCGTTGGGGCACAGATCTTATGTCCGTTGGGGAGTGTCCGAGGGACACCTGGACTCACAGCCCCGCGCACCTGGGCCAGTGAATGAGAGCACTGCCCTATGCGTGCCCCTACGACCCAAGGGTAGGGTTGGGAAGTGGATGAGTGAGCCTCTGTGCCTGCGCTCCTCAAGAATGGCCTACCACCCCCAAACTTTCCTCCCCTCTCCACCATCCACTAGAGAAAAATATAAAGGAGAATTATGTTCTCACTTGCCCGGCAGCACGCTGTCTCCTGTCCTTCAGC
Organism: Furipterus horrens; assembly: GCF_987537825.1. NCBI lineage: Eukaryota > Metazoa > Chordata > Mammalia > Chiroptera > Furipteridae > Furipterus > Furipterus horrens. The sequence continues at coordinate 63,453,763 of NW_028327176.1, read as the reverse complement.
GCCAATGCCACTTGGTCGAGTCCCGTCTCTGCCAGCGGGCAGAGATCCGCTCTCATCCCAACTCCTCTACTGGGTAGCCTGTGGTCGCCAAAAAGCCTTTGTGTCCTTCCAGCCACAGCTCCGGCAGCCACCCCAGTCAGGAATCCCGTTTCGTCCCCTTTTCCTCCGCTATCCTCACTAAACAGGTTGTTCCCAGATGGATTTTCTCTAATCCAGCAGTGCCTTGGCTCGACTCCTGCCAGTGTCCAGCTGCTCACTGAGATGTTCTGGCTGAAATTAGCCCAAACTGCAGACGGGTCTCGGGAGCCTGAAACTGCAGCCTCTCCTCACTCCTATGCCATCTTGAGAATCTTCCATTGTTTTTTAAATGCCACTGTTATGTTGTTTATATTGTAATAGAAACTAGATTGTCAATTGCCATTCAGTTTATTTTTATTGGTTTGATTATTGTGCTTATTCTATCAGAAACGGAGGATTTTTGTTTTTGGTTTTTAATTTACTATCTACTATAGCTCTAAAACACTTTACTTTCCGGTAGACAATATTCCCTTCACAATTATTGTTTTTTTACATTTTCATAATTACATATAATTGTTTTACCTAAAAATTAACACACCTATCTAAAGGGTACATGATGATATTTTTATTGGCATATGATTAAAATATCGTCTTACATAAGTCAGATATTTATGCAATTTACTTAAGATATGCTGTATCTTTTTCCATCTGTCATTTTGAGTCCTTTTATAATTTTTTCCTTAAGAACATACTATTACTAATGGTAGTAGCAATATCTGTATGTAGTTTTTCTTAAAATAAAATTGGAAACCCAGAGCCTATGCTATTCTGAGTACAATTTTACAGCATTTGTACCTGTCAAATATAGGAATTCCCATTATCTATGGCTACGCTCCAAAAGAAGTTTTTTTTGTATAAAAAGAAAAACAGATAGTGATCCCACATGTTAACACTCTCCACTAGGCAAACATGACTTTATGTATTCTGTACCAATTAGCTTATGCTTATATGAAATGTTCTATACAATGAATAAAAAAAAATCTATCTACATAAACTTATATGAACAGTGACTTAATTTTTATAAACACAATTTCAATATAAATTATTTTATTTAATTGAAAAGTCAGATTCAGATGAGAAACTTGAGACTCACCAAGGTGAAGTTAAATGATTTGGATTACACTTCTAATGAGGAACAGAGCCTGTTTTGCATAAAGGTGCTTCTGTCAGTGAATCACTGTTCATCAGGGTTTCCTAAGGTTTGGCCTACCAAGTCAGTTCTACTGGAATAGGTAAGATTAATAATCTCTGAGCAGGAATGGGTCAAGTCTGGAGTTAATTCAATAGGCATTAAGGAGGCTGCATTTAATGTATTGCAGGTTTTTACTCTTACTTCAGGATTGTCCAGAAAAAGGGCCTGATATCTGGTTAATCTATTTTCTAGGAAAGGGAGTTATAGATCCAGCATAGGCCAAGTTAATAGTGCTAGCTGTTAGCAGCTCCATGGGCAGTCAGCACTAGATATTCATAGGTAGCCAGGGCCTGTGATTTGGGCCATAGGAATTTGTGGACCCATTTGAATTCCTGAAGCTATCTATGAATATCTAGTCCTGACTGGCTAATGAAATGCTGCCTCATTAATACTTGACTTTCTGAAGAGGATGGACCTAGATTAGAGTATTTCCTGAATGCCTCAGTCAGCCTGTTATAGAAGAGAGAAGGATTCTCTTTCTTTCCTTGTGTTATTTCTCTATTTTGGCATAATTTACAGGCTTCCTAATGCATTGTTTCATCCCAGCTAATAAACACTGAATCATGGTGTTCCTGTTTCTGTTTGCACCTTGAGTATCATAGTCCCAATCAGGCTCTTGATTAGGGACTATTTGAGCTGCCGGTCCTACATAACTGTAGTTTTGAGCATGTAATTGGTCTGCATGTTTGTAGGCCTCTTCTTAAATTTGTTGCTTCTCTTCTGGAGAACAACAGAAGGTCAGGATTAGATAAAGTTCTCTCCAGGACATATCAAAGGCAATAGTTTATGTTTGGAAGTTGCTAGTGATGCAAGAGGGATCCTCAGAGAAGTTTCCTAGTGTACTTTTGCTACAGGTCAGCTATTAAAAAGGGTACATGTATCCAAATAGGGCCTTCTGTACCTGATACTTCTGTTAGGGACTGCAGGGCAGGAGCGGTGGGGAGATATGAGGCTCTGCTCCCAGTATGCCCCGCTGGACTAAGTTTCTGATAGTAAGGTAGAGGAGATGTTAGTTCTTCTGAAGTGGGAGCTGGAGCTTCAGGACTCTGCGGCCTACTTGGTTCCCCCTGAGAGACATGTGGGGAACTTAGAACAGGGTCATCTAGGATATCATTGTTGACCCCTAGAGTGGCTGCCTCCCTTGGCCCAGAACAGAGGGCTAGGTTGTGATTCACTGTCGTGAAGGCTTAAACATAGGGAACCTCTGGCCATTTGTCCAACCTTTTACAAAACAGGAGGGAGAGGGGAGCGGGGGAATTGGGACAACTGTAAGAGCATAAACAATAAAACATGTTTTTTTTTTAAAAGGAACAGAGTTGGGAATAGAAGCCAGGCACGCAGAATGCTGTTGCTATTCAAACACAAGCATCTCCTGTCTGATGCAACACAAAGGATATTTTTAAATTACTATGTTTTATTTTGGCCCATAATTAATCACACAAAAATCTGTCATATACCAAGATTTGTCACTATTATAAACATATTTTTAAGCCTTTGTTTTTAGTTACCTGTGTCATACTAAGATTATAGTTAATCATTTACTTAAGTCTGCATATATGAGGTTTGTCCAGAAAAAGTCCAGACATTGTTAATATATTAAGAATGGTTTGTGCAACATCCATGTAACCTGGCAGCCAAGCAGAGTGGACTGGAATGCACATGTGTAAATAATGGCAACTTCACTGTACTAGCCAGAAAGAGTGGTAGACACCATTGAGTGAGCACATGTACTGTGTGGCCATCACATTCAAAATGACTAAGCAAGTATAGCAACAAATCTGCATCAAATTTTGCATTAAGCTTGAACATTCCTCCACAGAAACTCTTCAGATGATTCAGAAGGCCGCAGATATTGGTAACTTCATCAGGACAATGCACCTCCTCATGTATCACAAGGGAAGATAGCTGTGTCTCTTTGCCAGCCATGACTGCTATGATCACATGAGTGGATATCTTACGTGTGTCCCCCTGCCATATATGTCTAGAGTGACTTAAGCAGTTTTCCTCTTGAACCAAAGTATCATGGCTGCCTGAAAGGCATTTTAGTTAACACGAGTGACTCCCCTTTGTTATATATATGTTATGCTATATTGAGCAGACCAATGTCATTTAATTGGTCCTGCTTTCCTTACAATTTCAGCTTAGAAATGCAGTATTCAGTGGAAAGGGAGAGTGTGCTCTCCCAGCCAGAGGGGAGCTGACTTATATAGACTGAAGTCCTTGCCCCTGGGACTTTTGCAAATTGAGATCTCCAAATCCTGCTTAAATAAATAAACATTGCCTCTCCCACAAATAAGGCATGAGGAGGACCTGTGAGGAAAATGAGGGTGCTTTCCCCTCCTTCCTGAATTTCAGGGGACATAAAAAAAAGCAGCCTCCAATGTTGTTCTTTGAGGCCGAGCTGCCTCTAATGCCCCGGCTCAGTTGGAAACTACTCTGTCCAGCAGAGGTTTCACGACCACAGCAGAACAAATCTATCCAGAACACTGTATTTTGTCTGGGGGGTAGGGAGGAGGCTGTTCCCTCTAGTGGAGAAAGCACACGATCTCCGTCCCTCATGCTTTTCATTGAGAAGGGTATGCATGGGAGATACAAGGTCAAAATTCATAAATCATCAATAGCTTTTAGGCACTTGGATTACAGTTGAAAATAACAGATCACAAGTACAAGTACAGAGGGCACAGTGACCAGTCTGTGTCAGGGTCTATTAAATATCTTGACACCACACTGGCATTAGGTGCAAAGTTTCATACATTCCATGCTAGAGATTTTTTATAGTTAACTAAGAGATAAGAAAAGCAGAGCAAGTTCCAAAGTATAATAAGCATTCTTTAAATTCAGTTTCCATTGAAACCCTCTGAACGGTCTTTGGTCATGTCTTTCGCGCAGCCTTCCAGTGTCTGTTGAGACTTAAAGATAAGCCAGAGATCCAAGATGGTGGAGGAGTAAGTGGAAGATACACTAACCTCCACTCAGGACCATCTTGATTTACAACTTAATTTTGGAGAAATCATATGGAATAACCAACTGAACACTAGCTGGAGAAGCTACACCATTGTCTCTTGAGACGGACGGCTGCCGACGATGACTAGCTGGAGAGAAGCCTTATAATCATGGAGAGACAGAAAAGGCCACTACATCACAACGTGACCAGTAGGGAGTATGAAGATGCGAAAGAGCTGGCTGAGCTCCCACAGGTGGCAGCTGAAGGGACTGAGAAACAGCTCAGCAGCTGTGGGTTCCCCCTGAGAAGGGCAGGGTCTAAACCCCTAGCTGGGCTTCCCAGCCTACAGCAACAGAGTGGAAAGTAAAATAGTATCCAGCTGTGAAAAGCAAAAAGCTACAGGGTTCCTTGTTAGCTGGAGAAAAAGAGCTCTTAACTGAATCACGTATGAAAATATTTTGGCCCCACTTACCCTGGGCTCAAGCAGAGGGAAGGCAGAGAGGACTAGAGACGCTTTGGGAGAATTTGGCGTGGTGGCTTTGAAGAGAGAACTGGGGAAGCAGCAAACTGGGTCCCAGTGCTGACTCATTCCCAATACTGCAGGCAGACCATTCCCCTCTGAATGGCATCAGCCTGAGGGGAAGCAAAAGCCCTGCCTAGAGGAATTAAGCTGCCACACCCTCGATCCTTAAGCCTGATGGCTAATCACAGATTGAATAGATTAACAACTAAGGAGACAGACAAAGGCAGTCGGCAGCCATCCATCTCGAGAGAGACGATGGTGTAGCTTCTTAAGAGTCTATCTGCACCGCCGAGAATGGCTGTGCAGTCCGACTTGGGAGTGACACGGTATCTGTCTCCTCCCGTGTTGAATCGACATCTTGCGATGACGCTGGAGTGTCCTCTCCAGTGAAGCTACAGAGCCTGGGCAGGGTGATATGGAGGGTCTGCTGTTGCCCATGCAGCAGACGCCCCCTCTCTTCGCAGCTGAAGGGTCCAAGGGAAAGACGGAGTCAATACAGCTTGGCTTCAGGTGCGCCGCAGGAGTTGCCGGTGTTGACTACAATGTCAAACCGCCTTAGGGACTCCGGCTCCGGATTTTCTGTCGGGGTTTACTCCCTTAGCCTTTCCCCTGAAGAGGTATGTCGCAAGGCAGCGGAGGTTTTTTGGAGTCAGAGTTTTCCTTCTCTGATGTGCCCTGACTGGAAGATCGAACCAGCGACACTTAGCTCGCAGGCTGATGCTCAATCCACTGAGCCAAACTAGTCCTTCCTAGACAAAGGCAGTAGATCCCTGGTAATCTCCAACAGGCTGCCTATGGCCAGACTGGTACATGATATGATGCCACCAGGGTCAGATCCAGGAAGTGCAGATCAATCTAAGAAGCAGCAACAAACAAGAGTCACAAAAATGGGGAGAGAGAGAAACAATCCCCCATCAAAAGGAAAGGTATAATCCCCAGAAAGAGTGCTAAATAAAATAGAGGGAAGCAAACTATCAGATATGGAACTCAAAACATGGATTATGGGGAAGATGAATGAGCTCAGCGACCTCAAGAAAAACTACAAAGAACTCCAGGGAAACTACCAGGAATTCCAGGGGAACTACAAAAAACTTACGGAGAATTATACCAGCATGAAAAAAGACCAATAAGAACCAGGAGGAAATGAAGAATACAATTTCTGAATTGAAGAACACATAGAAGGAATTAAAAGCAGGCTAGAGGAAGCAGAAGATCGAATCAGTGAGCCTGAGGGCAATGTAGAAAAAAACTCCCAGACAGTGCAACAAAATTAAAAAAGACTGAACAAGAATGAAGAGGTTTTAAGACAGCTGCAGGACAACATGAAACATAATAATATCCGTATCATAGGAATTCCAGACGGAGAAGAAGAGGAGCAAGGGATAGAAAACCTCTTTGAAAAGCTAATTACAAAAAACTTCCCTAACATGATGAGAGAAAGAGTAATGCAAGTCCAGGAAGCACAGAGGGTCCCAATGAAGCTGAACCCCAACAGGCCCACTTCAAGACACATCATAATTAAAATGACAACATTGAAAGACAAAGAGAGAATCCTAAAAGCAGCAAGAGAGAAACAACTAATAACACACAAGAGAGCTCCAATAAGGCTACCATTAGATTTCTCAGCAGAAACACTACAAGCCAGAAGGGAATGGCGAAAAAATATTCCAAGCAATGAAAAACAAAGGCCTACAACCAAGAATACTCTACCCAGCAAGGCTCTCATTCAAAATAGAAGGTGAAATAAGGAGTTTCCAAGACAAAGAAAGCTAAAAGAATACATCTCCACCAAACTAGCATTGCAAGAGATGCTAAAGGTTTTGCTTTAAGAAGATGAAGAGACAGAGAGAGAGACAGAGAGGAACACAAGTACAAAGGGGAAAATGACAATGAGTATGTACCTATCAGTAATAACCTTAAATGTAAATGGATTAAATGCTCCAATCGAAAGGCATAAGGTAGCTGAATGGATTAGAAAGCATGACCCACATATATGCTGTCAACAAGAGACCCAACTTAGAACAAACAATCTATACAGACTGAAAGTAAAGAGATAGAAAAAAGTATTTCAAGCAAATGGACATGAAAAAAAAGCTGGGGTAGCAATACTTATTTCAGACAAAATAGATTTCACAGCAAAGGCCATAAAAAAGGGCAGAGAAGGACATTTCATAATATTTAAGGGAAAAATTCATCAAGAAGGTATAATCCTTGTAAACATATAAGCACCCAACATAAGAGCACCCAAATATGTAAGAAAATTTTTGAAAGACTTCAGGAAGGACATAGACAGCAAAACAGTCATAGCAGGGGACTTTAACACGCCATTATCAACAATGGACAGATCTTCAAAACAAAGAAACACCAAAGATGTTGAGGCATTGAACAACACTTTAGACCAAATGGACTTGCTTGATATATGTAGAACTTTCACTCCAAAGAAGCAAAATATACATTTTTTTCAAGTGCATATGGAACATTTTCAAAGATAGACCACATGGTGGGACACAAAACAAACCTCAACAAATTCAGGAAAATTGAAATTATGTTAAACATCTTCTCAGATCACAATGGCTTAAAATTAAAAACCAACCTCAAGGAAAAAACTCAAAAACATTCAAACTCATGTAAAATGAATAACATTCTATTAAATAATGAATGGGTTAAGAATGACATCAAAGAAGAAATCAAAAAGTAACTGAAAGCTAATGATAATGAACACACAACCCAAAACCTATGAGATACAGTGAAAGAAGTCCTGAGAGGAAAGTTTATAGCAATACAGGCATACCTACAAAAGATAGAAGAATCGCTAATAGAAATCTTAACACTACAGCTACAAGAACTAGAGGAAGAACAACAAACAAAGCCCAGAGAAAGTAGAAGGAAGGAAATCATCAAGATCAGAGCACAATTAAATGATATAGAGACTAAACAAACAATTCAAAATATCAACAAAAGTAGGAGATGGTTCTTTGAAAAGATAAACAAAATTGTCAAGCCTTTAACCAGGCTCATCAAGTAAAAAAAGAGAGAGGATCCAAGTAAATAAAATCAGAAATGAAAGAGGAGAAATCACAACTAATACCACAGAAATACAAAGGATTGTAAGAAATTATTATGAACAACTGTATGGCAAGAAATTTGACAACCTAGAGGAAATGGACAAATTTCTGGAAACATAATCTTCCAAAACTGAATCAAAAAGAAGCAGAAAGCCTGAATAGACCAATAACAACTAGTGAAATCGAAGCAATAATCAAAAGACTCCCAGCACAAAAAAGTCCTGGACTGGATGGCTTCACAGGTGAATTTTACAAAATACTTAGGAAAGAATTAACTCCTATCCTCCTCAGACTATTCCAAAAAATCCAAGAAGAGGGAAGACTTCCCAACTCTTTCTATGAAGCCAGTATTACCCTAATTCCAAAACCAGGTCAAGACACAACAAAGAAAGAAAACTACTGGCCAATATTGCTGATGAACATAGATGCTAAAATCCTCATGAAATGTTGGCTAACAGGATCCAGCAACACATTAGAGAGATTATATACCATGATCAAGTGGGATTCATTCCAAGCTGCAAGGATGGTTTAATATTTGCAAATTAATAAACATAATACATCACATAAACAAAATGAAAGACAAAAATCACATAATCATATCAATAGATACAGAAAAAGCATTTGATAAAGTACAACATCCATTTATGATGAAAACACTCCGTAAAATGGGAATAGAGGGAGCATACATCAATATAATAAAAGCCATATATGAGAAACCTAAAGCCAACATCCTACACAATGGGCAAAAACTGAGAGCATTCCCCCTGAGCTCAGGAACAAGACAAGGATGTCCCCCCTCTCCACTCCTATTTAACATAGTGTTGGGAGTTCTAGCCACAGCAATCAGACAAGAAAGAGAAATAATAAAAATCCAAATTAGAAAAGAGTAATTAAAACTGTCATTATTTGCAGATTATATGATAGTGTACATAGAAAACTCTATAGACTCCACAACAAAACTACTCAACCTAATCAGTGAATTTTGCAACTAGCAGGGTACAAAGTCAATATACAAAAATTGAAGGCATTTCTAACACCAACAATAAAGTTTCAGAGATAGAATCTAAAAGAAAAACCTCGTTTACCATAGCAACAAGAAAAATAAAGTACCTAGGGATAAACTTAACCAAGGAGGTAAAAGACCTGTACTCAGAAAACTACATAACACTGAAGAAAGAAATTAAGGAAGATACAAATAAATGGAAGCATATACCATGTCCATGGATGGGAAGAATCAAAATCATTAAAATGGCCATACTACGTAAAGCGATTTATAAATTCAATGCAATCCCTATTAAAATACCAATGACATAGTTCACAGATCTAGAAAAAGTACTTCAAAAATTTATATGGAACCGAAAAAGAGCCCGAATAGCCACAGCAATCTTGAGGCAGAAGATTGGAAGAATCACAATACCTGATATCAAACTATACTACAAGGGTATGGTAATCAAAACAGCCTGATACTGGCATAAGAACAGACATATATATCAGTGGAACAGAGTAGAGAGCCCAGAAATAAACCCAGGTCTATATGGTCAACTAACATTTGACAAAGGGTGAAGGAACTTAAAATAGAGTGAGAAGAGCCTCTTCAACAAATGATGTTGGAAGAACTGGACAGGGACATGCAAAAATATGAAACTAGACCATGAACTTTCATTGTACAGCAGAATAAACTCAAGATGAATCAATGACTTAAATGTAAGCCATGGCACCATAAAAGTCCTAAAGGAAAACATAGGCAGGAAAATTTCAGATATCCCACATAGCAACATTTTCACTGATATATCTCCTAAGGCAAGTGGAATAAAGGGAAGAATAAACAAATGGGACTACATCAAACTAAAGAGTTTCTGCTCAGCAAAAGAAAACATCAGCAAGGTGAAAAGGGAACCAATTATATGGGAAAATATATTAGCCAATGATACCTCAGAAAAGGTATTGTTTTCAAAAATATATAAAGAACTTATATGACTCAACACCAAGAAGACAGGCAACCCAATTAAAAAATGGGCAGAGGACCTAAACAAACACTTCTCCAAAGAGGACATACAGAGGGTCCATAGACATATGAAAGATTACTCAACATCAATAGCTACCAGAGAGATGCAAATAAAAACCACAATGAGATACCACCTCACACCAGTCAGAATGGCCATTATCAACAAATCAACAAACAACTTGTGCTGGCAAGGATGCAGAGAAAAGGGAACCCTGGTGCACTGCTGGAGGAAATGCGGACTGGTGCAGCCACTATGGAAAACTGTATGAAATTTTCTCAAAAAACTAAAAATGGAACTGCCTTTTGAACCAGCATTTCTATTGCTAGGATTATATCTGAAAAATTCTGAAACACCAATTCAAAAGAACCTATGCACCCCTATGTTCATAGCAGCACTAGTTACAATAGCCAAGTGCTGGAAACAACGTAAGTGCCCGTCTGTAGATGAGTGGATCAAAAAACTGTGGCACATTTACACAATGAAGTACTATGTAGCAGAAAAAAGATGAAACTTCTACCATTTGCAAAAACATGGATGGAACTAGAGAGAATTATGCTTAGCAAAATAAGCCAGGCAACGAAAGAAAAATACCTTATGCTATCACCTATTACAGGAGACTAATGAACGACACAAACAAATGAGCGAATTTGGACTAGAGGTATGTAAACAAGGAATAGACTAACAGTGACAAGGGGGGAGGGAGGAGGGAGAGAAGGAGGTAAGAAGGGGAAGGGTCTAGTCAAAGAACATGTATAAATGACCCACGGACATGGACAACTGGGTGGGGACTGACTGTGGGACAAGGGGTGGGCAGGGTCCAGGGAAGCAAGAGGGAAAAAAAGTGGGACAAGTATAATGGAAAAACAAACAAACAAAAAAATATTTAGTTGGGGATATAAAGAAAATATAAAGAATGGAAATGCAATTTTAGTGAATAGTAGAAGGACAAGATTTTCCTTCACACTGTATATTTTTCTCCCTACCTTATTCCTCCAGAATTTGGTATTCTGAAGAAGTAAGTAATGCCATAAGGTTCTTTGCATAAAACTAATAAGACCAGTTGTTAATAGAGGTTTTTTTGACCAAGACTTTGACTGGTATGTCATGCCTAAAGGAGACAGGCTTGGGCTCTGGTTGTTACCAAAAAGCCCTGAGGATCTAGGATTAACTTTCTAAGGTAATAAAAGCCCACGAGAAAAAAGGCCTGGTACCTTGGTTGGTTGTGTGGTCCATGGCAATCTTTCCAGGCGGTCATCTAATCCCCTTGCTACAGGTTATAGGAACAGCAGGATATATGTCTCCAACAAGGAGAGAGGGAAAAAAAATGACACTTTTAAAACTCAGGCCTCTTTTCTTCAAACTGACACAAGTAGCAGTAGGTAGCTGCTTGGTTGCCAATCAACAACACCTCAAAACTGTAACTAAATGGCCCTCAATCTCCTCACTGCTTCAGCAGGGGGAATATACCTATATCTTGAGGAAAAGTATTGTTACACATGAATAAAACTAATGTCTATTCTAGACATCCTCTTCAATAGAAAAGGAAGAGGAGTAATCAGGTAGGCTACTGGCCAAACAAAAGTTTCCCAATATAAATCCTAAATAGGATAGTAATAGGCCAAATAAAACAATTGAAAAACTTCTCAGGAAAGCTCAAAAGTATATGTTAGAAAAGAGGAGAAGAAGCAGGAACTTCAAAAAGCTGCAGGATATCTCTGCAAATCTAGGAACTTTTAGCTGCCAAATACTAAGTTTAAGTATAGTCCTTCACTGTGTAGAAAAGAACAAGAATTAGAAAAGGATGTTATAGTTAAATCTAAAAAAGTAAAGGGTATTTAGAAAGTTTATGAATGTTACAGAAGGTCTATAGAAAGTTGTAATAATAAAAAAAAAGGTTGTGAACTTTTTTAAACCTAGGAAGAGGAAACCTGAATAACTTATAGTTTGATTGTATAGTTACTGTACTTTGTATTAGCATTGGCCATATGCTCTGAAAGGAAAATTGAGGTTTCCCAGAAAAAGTTAAAACTTCACATATAGGAAAGTAAACAAAAGAAAGTTTAAAGTATAAAAATAAAAGTTTGTAAAAGGTATATAGAAGATTTGTTAAAAGTTTGTAAAAGTTCTAAAAGAAATTATATAGTTTTAATAATAAAAAGTATGACATAAAAATGCAATTTTAGTAAATACTGAAAGAACAAGAATTTTCCTTCACACTGTATATTTTTCTCCCTAACTAATCCCTCCAGAATTTGGCAATTTAAAAAAGTAAGTAATAACATTAGATTTCTTTGCATAAAACTAAAAAGACCAGTTGTGAATAAAGGTATTGTTAACCAAGACTTTGACTGGAATAACATGCCTGAAGGAGGCATGCTTAGGCTATGGTTGTTACCAGACAGCCCTAAAGAACTGGACTTGACTTTTGAAGCTAAGAAAAGACCATAAGGAAAATGCCTGGCACCTTGGTTAGTTGTGCGGTTCATGGCAATCTTTCCAGGAAGGAATGAAGGTTGCTCTCCTGAAAAACGGCTAGAAGAAACCTTAAGGCACAACAGAAAATCCAAAGGACTTGAAAAAAGCAGGTATTTACAGGCAAGGCTAAATGGCAGGTGTGTAGCTCAGCTTCTGTGCCCTAATAGGCAGACTAACAGTCAGCATGAAGGTTCCTTATACAAGTTCCAGCAAAGTAGACTTAAAGATCATGTGTGATCAATCACTGCTCTTGTTGTGTTTATGCAAATAAACAGGCTAAATTAAAACTAGACTTAATACAGTCCCTTTAATGACAAGGAGGGTAATCTTAGGGAGAAAAATCACGACTCAAAGAAAATCACAGTACTCAGTGATAAACTATAAACGAGTATAGCTAACTGTCTATAAAGTTTATCTTCATTTAAAGTTGGTTTTCATTTGAAAGTTAAACCAGGTCTGTGACATTATCAAAAATGTTTAATTTACAGGCAAGAAGAATGTCAAGTACATTACGACTGAATGTCTTCCCAATAAGATAGTCTCTTAGATATAGAGACTAAATTGTGAATTGTATTGTATAAATTAACATGTATGTTCTTTCTGCTTTCATAGGGCATAAGCCTATAATCTCATTACATATAGGCCTCACTTAAGAAGCCCATCTGCATCGCCACCTCCTAAGACTCAACATTTTGGCTAAACTAAGTAGTTAGAATATGACAAGGATGCCAGTTTGTCCAACAGTGCCTGCCCTTAGAAACCAAGCATGCCGCTACCTGGGACAGCTGACTGACCTGGACTCTGAAAAATTCTTCCCCATGAGGGAAGGCCACCCTCCCCTCCACCCCTACTCTTATTTGGGATTCCTAGACCCAAGAGTAGGTAGGACGATGACCATGTTCAGCTTGAAGCAGCTAAAAAAGCATGAGACCTTCACCCATTGTCCTTTATAAAATAAAGGATCTTAAGTCTAAGAAGGGGAATTGTACAGGGGCTTCATTCCATAAGGGCTTAGAAAAGTTTTCGTCCTAAGGTCGCAATATCACCCTTTAAACACCCCGGACTCAAGGATTTGAATCCCCAAATAAAACCAGTGGGGAATGTTACAGATCATTTTACCTTCTTACCTCCAGCAGTCCTGTAGCCCTAAGCTCCAAGGTTGCAACAATAGAGGAACTTAGCCAAAGAAGCTGGACTTCTGCGGTTGCATGCTCAAGCCAAGCGTAATGAACAGTTGACCAGAATGTGCTACCCTTGTGCGATGACCTAGAAACCCGTTTGTGTGCACAAAGTTGTTTGTTCAGCCAAGTTCTTGCAACAGTTCCTGTACCCGCAGGCACAGGGATATAGTTTTTTTCCTTTATAAGCATCCTGAAACTGAGGTTCAGGGCTACTCACTTGAATCCCTGCGTGGAGTGAGAGTAGGTAGTCATTGGCCAGCTAATAAAGGCTCTTTAAATTCTAATTTGGTTGTCTCCGACTGTTTGGTTCTTGTACTATGCTCCATAACAGAAGCCAGAGAACTTGTATGTACAACGCATGCGCATGGACTGGTGGTGGTGGGGATTTCTGGGGGAGGGGTGGTGTTGGGCAGAGGGGAGCAAAGGGGAAAAAATTGGAACTATTTTAACAATATAATCAGTAAAATTTATTTAAAAAAAATAAAAAAGTTTCAGTAGGTAACTTAAAGGAATTTTTATGAAGTGTTTTTTATCAAGATTCAGATGTATGTATAATGTAATCCCATTTTATAAAACAAGTAAAAATGAGGGGAAAAAAAAAGATAAGCCGGGGAGGGGGTGCGGCAAGTCTGGCTGATGGCCGGGGTTCCAATTCCTGAAACCACAAGGAGTGGTTCTCCACAGTTCTTCATCTAGAGCAGGAAAAGCTGGCCCAGTGACCCTGAAGGCCCAGCTGTGTACCCTCTGGTGATGATGAGGTTGCATGGCCCACGTGGACACTCACTCACTCATGCTTGATGTACTTGGCCTTGAGTGTTCTTCTGGCCAACTAGGACCACGACTCCAACTGGCGGGACAGTGTGTAACTACAGGACAGAGTGATACCTGTGAGCTCCCAGGAGCCACATCTCAGGTGTCCTTCTCTGAGTCTGGTGCCCCAGGAGTTGCTACACAAAGGCTGGAGCTGACCAGGGAGCCACAGACACAGGCAGTCCATCCCTGCCCTTGCCCAACTCCTCCACAGCCTTACCTTTCCTTCTCGCTGAGCCGCTCCAGGGCCCAGAAGCAGGCCCAGAATTGCTCCTCGGGCTCAAGGTGGTATTGTTCAGCAGCTTCCTGCAGGAGCACTATCTCCTCCATGATCTTCAGTTCCTGGGATCCATGGGAAGGGGAGGATGCAGATGCTGAGGGAGGTGGGGCGATGGTGGGGCAGGGGACTGGTCCTGGGCCTTTGCACACATGAGCACTCTCCTTCCCCCTAATTCCACCCAGGCCCTACCTGTGCTCAGAGGTGGGCATTGCCAGCCCCTCCTACAAGAACTTATCCTTGACGTGATCCTCCTGCCCTCAGCCAATGATCAAAGTGGTCTCCCCCTTCTGGTGTCAAACTCCCAGTAAATGTAGGGTGAAGGTGATAGAGCCCAGGAGTGTGCTGACCAGGGCGTCTCTGACCTCCACTCCCTTCCCCTGCTCCTCAGGAGGCGCCACAGCTGCTCACCTTCCTCTTCTTCTCTCTGTTTTTCACGTGTCCCTGGAAGGCAGATGGCCAAGGTCTCTCAGAAAGGGTCCCCCGTGGCCGTGGCTTGCCCCTTACATTCACCCCTGCTCATGTGAAACTACAGCCAGAACCCAGGAGGGGCCAGGACACACACAAACACAGGACTTAGACTCAGGCCAGGCTCTGGGCTCCAAAAGAGGGGCTCGTGGGTCCCTATGATGGGTATGATGTCCCCGCTCCCAAGGACAGTTGTGCTGAGAACTCAGGGCTCAGTATGGGGGCCCTCTCCTCCCCAAATGGCAACCCTGGTCAGCCCACGTTGGCCCCAAGTCACCAACCTCAGGGTAGTCAGGTACTGCATTGTGCAGCATGCTCAGGTCACTTAGGAAGATCCCAAGAAAAGGTATATACTGTGCAATCGAGGTGAGGGTGGGGTGAGCTCCTGCTCTCAGGTGCCCCCACAGACCCTCCTCTGAAACACTCCCATCCTCAGCCTCCTAGCCCACCCCAGGGTTCCCACATGGAGCAGCTCAGCACCCTTAGGTCCTCCCCTCAATTTTCCCCTTCTCTCACTCTCCAAGAACACTGGACTCCTCCTAATCACCTCCCAGGACACATTTTTGGCTAATCACAGGTTCTGTGGTCCTGGGCTCAGCCCCACCCCTACCTCCACCTCCACCCTGCACCCAGCTCTTCCAGGTCCTCCTTCTGGTTACTTCTAATGGAGGGTTTCCGTTTCCATGGGAACAGGAGAAAGGCCACCTTCTTTTCAAATGGAGGCCTTCAACCGGGAGGGCAGCCCCCCCACCCCCCCTTTCCTGAGATCCTTTCCAGACCCAGAGCTCCCACCAGACAGGCTCACTCACATTCTTCTGCTGCTGCTTCTGAGCTCCCCGGAGGTTCAGCATCAGAGTGGCAAACCTGGAGGGCCGCTTCTGCCAGGGTTCAGGTCAGGGTCACCGAGGCCACACTGCCCTCACCCCTTTTCACCCCGCCACCCCTGACCTCAGACCCTGGACAACGGACCCAAGTCGGCTGGCACCAATGCTACTCTGACTCCTGCATGCTCTGATTCTAGAACAATCCCAGCTACAACACCCCATTGGTGTGTAACCTTAGGCCTGGGGCCTCCCCTCCTAGACCCCTTTCCTCCTCTGTCAAGTGTGAGAGCTCCATGAGGCTCACAGGTTCTCTTGAGGACTCAGTGTCAGATCACTGTAATCATGGTTCATGCCCTCAGCCCTCCAGCTGGAACAGGGCAGAGAGCTTAGCTCGGTCCTTTCCTGCCCTGAAGCTCAGGACCACTCTGTGGGGCCTGCAGCACACGTCATCCCTCCACATCGCTCAGGAGGAGACAGATACCAACAGGGGACAGTGACTGCCTAAGGGTCCCACAGAGGGGAGGCTGCTTGCCCCTCCCAGCCAGAGGCTTTGTACCATCTGCCCTCACTTCACCCCCAGCCCCACCACTGACCAGGGCCCTGTCCTCAGGGCTCTCAGCTTGTGCTCCAGGCTTCCTGAGGGACAGGCATCTCGGGAGCCCCATTGAGCAGATCCTGCCTGCCCAACCCCACTGGAGTCTCTGCCCACTGGGCTGGAACCAAGGCCATGCCAGCCTTCACCTCCCCATGGAAGCCCAGGATCTTCCCCTGCACAGCAGTCTTTCCTCATCCACTCAAGGATGGGACCCTCAAGGTGCCCCTAGGGACTGGCAGGGTAGGGAATGACAGGACACCTTGCCTCCTCACTGACATGAGGCTTCTGAGCTCTGTTCAGGAAGGATCCACTGAGAATCCATCAGAGCCCCAGACATCTCTCAGAAATCCCCCAGGCCTGTGGCATCGCCCACTGGGCACCGAGGGATAATCCTGGCTGTGACTGACCAGCAGCGAGCGCTATCGGGGGACAGCGGAAGTCACGGAACGCGTACTTCCGTTTCTCTGGTCCAGCAATCGGGACCTGAGGCCGAGCAGCCGTTTTGTGACGCTGGCGGGTAGGAACCCCCTTCAGTGCCCGTCCCCATCCCCGGGGCCGGCGGGGTGCCCTCCTCTCGGTGGTGTGGCGAAGATGGAAGGAGCAGCAGGGGTTCGGCTTCCTGGGGACAGGCTGGGCTGGTGTAGGGAAGAAGGCCCCTCATCCTCCCCATTCACCCAACAGCCTGGTAGAAGCTAAGTGCCAGTGGATGGACCAGCATGGAAGCCAGGGACCGGCTAACTCTGCCAGCTCAGCCCCCACCAGCTATGCCATGACCGGGGCCTCCTGCCCCTTAAACTGCTCCCCACCTGCCCATGGACCAAAGAGATCCCTCTTCCTGTTAATCAGACCGATAAGGTGAACATTTTCAGAGAACCTTGAAGTGACAAACTAGCAAAGCCACAACCTGCATAGTCCCCCCTCCTTCACACCCTCCTCTCTTCCCAGACCTCCAGCTTTGGCTCCATGTCCCTGAACTGTGTGGTGGTCATTCCACTGTCAACTTTGTGCAGTTTCTTTAATGTCACTGAGCTCCTCCTGAGGGGTGTGGGAGAGGAAAAGACATGATTAGAAATAATGGGGGTTGGGGGGGTTAAGGGCAAATTCCTTTGGACAATCTGAGGTTTCAAACTGCCCTGGTGAGGGTTTTCACTGGGCTCCTCTGAGCACGAAGGTCTCTGTGGGACGGGGCAGTGGCCCTCATGGTGGTCATCTGGGCCTCCATTCCCACACCTATTGGATAGCTCTGCTTTGACCAGTTTTGGGCTCAACTGAGCACAGGGTTCTGTGGCTATAAACACTGGAAAATCTCCAGTTGGCTCAATGTTTTTCCTGGCACTTAAGGAAACAGATTCCTGAAGCAGAGCTAGCGGCCTGAGGTCCCAGGGAAGCTTAGAGACCTCACCCATCAGTCCTGTCCCTGTCCCCAGGGTTGGTTGCCTCCTAGGAGATGCCAGATGCTGAGGGGACATTGGGAGACACATATGGGAGACCCCACACCATCTGTCCTCTCATGGGGAAAGGCCTACCTACCTTGACACTTTGTCCCATGTGTCCTTTAAACGATGGATGGGCACGCTGTGCAAAGCAGCTAAAATTGCGTGCATAGATGCCATGTTCCTCAGGGTCCTGCACTCCTGTGGAGGGAAGAGATGAGCTGTGAGCTGAAGAGCTAGAGCTCTAGCTCTGGTCCCCTCCATCGATACCTCTGCTGGGGGACAGATCGCACTTGGCGGGTACATTTAAGATCCAAAGACCAACACTCTCAGAGAGGAGGATCTTAGTTAAACCAAAGGACAGAGCCAGGTAGGAAGTGAACTTCCCACCACTGGGACCTGAGAATCAAGGTCAGCATGTCCCTGGTGGAAAGGACCTAGTAACTGTCACGGCTCAGACCTCACGCCTCCATCCTGAGAACTGATAAAATGGTATCAGCATTTTTTTAAGTCCCTGGAGAGGGACACCACTGGGCCTCCCATAACATACCTTGGCCACCTTGATCCAGTGCTCCACCACTCTGGCCCTGTCCCAGGCCACCATGCTTGGGTCCCCAAGGCAGGTGGTGATAACATAGTGGACCACGATGTTGAACTGGGCGATGGTGGCTCGGACAGTCGAGGCCAGGCGTTTTTTGCCAGGCTTGTCCTTCTGGGACCATACGGAGCCCAGGCACTGGTGGGGCAGCACCTTCTTGAACAACTCCTGGGGAGAAAGTGGAGTGTCACCCAGGCCCGCCACACCCCAGCTCAGTATCCCCAGTCACCGTCAGGGATCACTAAAGCTCAGCAAGCTGAGGATGTGACAGCCTTGTGGGAGTCCCTAGGATTCATTTCCTGTCCACTGAGGGCACTGGATGACCCCAGACTCAAGTCTGGTGGGGAAGGCACAGGAGCATCTTCCCCAGCCCATCCTCACCTACTCCAAGCTCCAGGATGCGGCTCAAGCATGCTCCCCCTAAAGGGGGCCTCTTCCAGCATCCTGGTCACCCCTCTGAGCTGCACATTCAGCGCACATTCCCCATGGCAGCTACAACCACGGGCTTTGTTTGTTCGTCTCCCTTGGAGTTGCGTACCCATCAGGTGCCTAATAAGTGCTGAGGCTGCTGAGCCTCATGGGCAGCTGGATGGGTGACCCACATACCTGGCTGCACACAGTGAGCTCCCCTCCTCACCTGATGGGCCGGGACCCACCCAGCTTTCAGTGTGGTGCTACATTCTGTGCAGCACGGCCTGGGAGTGTCCACCTCCACTGTCCTCAGGAGGACAGAGAACGCTTGGGGGTTGGGAAAGTTGCCCAGGACCCATTGAGGGTATGTGGTGTAGCTGTGATTTGGATCCAGATCCTAGGAGTTTGGGTTGGGAAAAGCCAGGTCTGGGCAGCTGACAGCAGAGGGAAGGCTTGTCCTACCCCATCCTGAGAGCCCCGCTGCTCACCACATCCATCGCTGTCAGTTGCTCTGCCACCAGTCTCGGAGGGAAACTCAGAATGGTCTGCTTCTCCTCCCTTAAAAGAGGCTTAGTGGTCACAACCCTAGAGTTGTCCGGTGTAGGGGACGGAGCTGGCGGTCCAGATGGCTCCAGCTCATGAGCTGGCCCTGGGGCTGCAGGTGAGGTTGGTGCTGGCCCCGGGTATGGCTTCAGCACTAGCACATTAGGACCAGGTTGCAGCCCTGGGGTAGGCCCTCCCTCTGGCTCTGGAGTGCTCTGGAGCTCTGGCGGTGGAACTGGAGCAGGATAAAGAGAAAGGTTCATGCATATGCCTGACTTTCCTGTGCCTTTCCAGAGACAGGAGAGATGCAGCTATCTTTAATGAATCTCTGTCCCATGTAGCGCCCCCTCCCTCACCCTCCGATCCTCTACCCAGACTGCAGTCCCCTCACCTTTCAGCTCTGGGTCCGTGGGCTCTAGATGCTCCAGCTCTACCTGCAGAATCTGGACGTGGCTTACCAGGTTTGAAGCAGAGAAGTTGACTTGCACAGAGGTCTGCTTCAGGGTGAACCAGGGATAAAGTAGAGGCTGGTTCAAATATCGTATCTCATCCATCCATGTTCCTGTGACAGAAGCAATGGCCCTGGGGGAGGCAGGTGGGCAGCAAAGTCAGATTCCTGGCCTTTGCTTCCACACTACCCTCCCATGGCAGCTTCATTGAAACCTGGGTCTTTGTGCTTGCCCCTGCGCATCCAAGGGACAGCCCCATGCCACCTGCCGACCCCTGTGGTTGTCCTGGGACTAGCAGGCTCGGTGATCGAGGAGGCTTAACAGCCTGTGGGGTTTCTTCTTCCAATTGACAGTTCTCCTGAACGTCCTGTACATGGCCTACCCCAGCCCTCCATGCACCTGGGCATCTGGACTGAGGACTGAGATAGACTTGTGAGATGCCTGCTCATTACAATCCTGTTCTGAGCCTGGTGACGGTGGTCAGATGAGATGGACATGGAGAAAAGCAGGCAGAGCAGGATGGCTCTGTGGTGTGGATGGGGCTCTTGGGGATAACTCATCCAAGCCTCCCCTCTGGTTCTAGGGAATCTGGGACCCCATCCACTATTCTTTTTGACCCTTGGCCTCCTAAAGTGGAAGCCACCATACCGTAGCTAGCCCTTGGGAATTAGCACATGTGCAAGATCACAGTTCTGCCTGGCCTTGTCCAATCACAGTCCCCATTTTGTAGACCCAGGAGGCCCTCCTTCTGGACCCAAAGCTCACTCACTTTTTTATTTGATCTTGCGGTGTGTCACCCTGGTCGTTATAAAGAGGTATGCCTCCAGATGCCGAGAAGACACTGATGGCATCAGGTCTGATGGATGGCAGACAGGACCTGTGGATGGTGTCTAGTGTGACTGTCTGATTCACTGGCTAGAACTGAGGCCCAGGGACTTTGTCTGCTTCACTCATTGAATTACGCTAAGTGTCTTCAAAAGTGCATCCTGGTAGTAAGTGCTTAATCTACAATGTCAAGTACATGAACTTGAACAGGACCATTTCAGATATCCCAGAGGGCCTGGGCCACTTCTATCCCCAGAGATCCCTAATGTGGCTACACCAAAGACAAGGTCAAAGATCAGCTAAGTGGATTCTCAAACTTCCTGACAGGTTGTTTTCCAGGTCTCTTTCCAAACTGAGAAATGCCACAGGCCACTCACGGGTGAGTCAGGTGACTTTTCATGGGGGAGAGAGAAACAGCGGCCATGGACAACCGCAGCGCGCCCAGCAGCCCTTCCTGCAGAGCCAGGCAGCAGGTGAGACCTGCCATGGCTTTTCCCCACAGTAGACCCTACAAGAACCTTATGAGGTTTATCTTCCACCACTGCACGTTTCAGAGGAACAGACTGAGGCTCAGACAGATGTGGTGACATTTTCAAGACACACAGCTAGCAATGGGCAGAGTCACCACTGTGCTAAAGATGGGGTGTGGGCTCACCTGGTAAACAGCTGGTCCAGGAGCTGGTGGGCTCTGGAGAAGGCTGGGTGGATGGACATGAAGGTGGAGACATGGGGGCTGTTTCCACCCAGGAAAGCTGGTACCATGGTCCCCATCACCTTCTCCAGTGCGCCTTCCTGGAGGGCCCGTATCCTGCGGGCCTCACGTAGGTTAGGGCTTAACTCAGGTGCACACTGGCTTGGACAAAAGAAGAGCATCCAGTCAGCAGCATCACCATGAGTCACCAGGAGGATGGGGGTCCATCTGAAGCTCACCCAGGAAATCTCAGCCCCCTCAGGGACATGAAAAGAGGAAGGACAGGGGTGCCCATGTTGAACAGTTCTAGGTTTTAAAAGTACCATTTAAGTTTGGTGGGGGTGTGTGCGTGTTTATACAATTGTCTTTTAGGCATATTTTTAGCTGAGGAACAGCAGACCGCCTTGTATTGAGTCTGTATTAAGGGTGTTGTCCCCATGAGTCCTCAACAGACATGACCATTACAGAGATGAGGGCACAGAGGTTTTGGGGTGTCAAATGGCTGCTCAAGGTCATGCAGGTCAGAACAGAGAACTGTCCTACTTGCCATTCCCTCTCCGCTACCTGAGTCTTCTCTCCTTCTGACGTGGATGGAAGTGTCTGAGAACCTTGCCCCTTCCCAGCTTAGAGAGAGTGTACAGGATAGACACAGTCCACGAAAACCACTCACTTCAAAACAGACACTTATTTTACTTCCTTTCCCATGAAAGGGCATTGTGAGACCCTCATTATGAAGATCCCAGATTCTTCAAAGGGGCAAATGTCTAGAGACATTAGACTGGAGAAAACCAATCACCAGGCAGGAATATGAACAATGACTGGGGAAGGTTAAAAGCTGAGAGGTGACTCAAAGTACCTGGAAGGTGATTGGAAATCAAAGAACACTGAGATGACCTTGAACAAATTGACACCAGATTGCTCGAAACTGAAAAAGATGGGAAATGCCTGGGCCAGGCTAGGAGCCAGGCAGCAGCTGCCATGAGAAACTGCTCTTGGCAATGTCACTGCTGCAGCCTTTTCAATTTGGAATCTGTCTGCAGCTGTTAAAATTGTACATGTGCATGTCTTTCCACCAGCAGTCCCATCCCTGGGCAAGTATCTGCACCTTGGGGCCGTATCTTTGTGGGCTGAATTGTGTCACCCTACTGCCATGACTTTGTAACCTGTAGAATGTCATTACATGCCTGTATTTGGACTTATGGTCTTTGGTGAAGGAGTTAAGTTAGACCTCACTGGGGCGGGGCCTAATCCAGTATGACTGGTGTCCTTTGAAGAGGTGAGGGGATACATGGAAGCCCAGACGGTGTCCCTGTGACACCGAGATAGAAGACAGCTCTCTACAAGCCAAGGAGAGACCCCTCTGGAGAAAGCAGCCCTGCCGACACCCCCATCTCTAACGTCTAGCCTCTAGAATTGTGTGAAAGTGAATGTGTGCTCTTTAGGCCACCCGATGTGGCCCTATGTCATGGCAGCCAAAGCAAACACGGTCCACTCGGACGCCCTTAAGTGTTTGCGGCTGCACTGCTGAAATGACACCCGAATTGCACTGCGTGGAGGTCCAACAGCCCTGAGAGGCTGCATCGCTGATGCCAATGTACTTCCTTATAAAATATTAAGAACATAAGTGAAGTCACAGTTCGTGCCCTGGCAAGGCCTTGTGATATGTTCTGTGGATGACAAGTAGCAGAGAAACATCTACAGGAGCTTAATTCTGTCCTCCCCTTTTCTTTGCATAAACCATCATGACACGTGTGATGATGTGCAGACTTGGAGAAGGCCTGCAAGGACAGTGGAGCTGACCACTCTACAGGACACCTGGGGCAGGTGCTTAAAACAACAAAATAGCAAAGTGCAGATGTGCCCATGGTCTGCTGAGAAGGGAAACAACACACCTTTTTCTCTACTATTCCTACAAATACGCGAGAAGTGTCTTTCTACCCTCCCATGTAGCCAGTGGGAAAAGTGGAGATCCAGATTGCTTTGTGAATGGTACTGTGGGACACTCCAGTGGGAAAGCTCTGGAGGGCCACAGGGGAGTCCCCACATTTGAGTCTGGGTTCTTGGTCCTCCCTGGCCATCCTTGGGTCCTGGGTGTGGAGACCCCTCTGGACCAGCCCTCACCTCGGACCAGCCCTCACCTCAGACCAGCACTGGTACTGGATGGTGTTGGCCTGGTGCGCCTGTCCCATGGCCCTGTAGGTGGGGTAGTGGGACTCATGGACCAGTGCCCTGACGACGTCCTCAATGGAGCTCTGCAAAGATAGAGCAGGGGACTGAGCCAGTAGCCTCGGGAAGCTTCCACCCAATCCGTGGTCCTGTGCAATGGCATACCTAGCAAACTAGGACACAGTCTGTCAGGACAGAGTGAGGATGTTCCCGCAGCCCTGCTGAAGTGACAGAACTAAATCATATCAAGGTCTAACAACAGTGAAAGGCTGAATTGGTGAGGAAATTACCTCCTTTATGAAATATTATGGAATGAATAAGACCACCACTCCTCACCTGGCCAGCCTACAGTGGTTTGCTGTGCTCTGTGAGATGACAAGTTGCAGAGAAATGTATCCAGTACCTTAATCCCAACTCTTTTTTTTTTTTTTTTTTTTTTATAGAGACTACCCTATCAAGTGTGATGATGTACAAGGCTCTGAGAAGGTCTGCAGGGACAGGAGCTGACTGCTACACAGGATACCTGGGACAGGTAGGTAAACAACCGAAATGAGCAAAATGCAGACAGCAAGAATTATTTTTTTCTATGATTCCAACAAAACCATGAAGAGTGTATTTCTATTTCTACCCTGTCACAAATCTGGTCAGGAGGATTAGAGATAGAGATTTTGGGGGGGACAGTAGTCCTTTGAAAATGTTGAGGCCCCAGATTTGAGTCTGTGTTCTAGTGCCACCCCAGTGATCCCAGGGTCCTAGGTGTGGGCCAGTTCTCACCTCAGGCTGATACTGGATGGTGTTCCTGGCCTGGTGACCTTGTGCCTTGTACCGGTTGATGGCATAGGTAAACCCATCAGCCAGCTCCTCTGTGATCTCCGGGGTGGAGTGCTACAAAGACAGAACCCAGTTATGGCCAGGAGGCATCAGGGGCCTGCCTGGGCATTGCCACTGGCGGAGACGCCCACCACAGATTCTGCTCCCACAACAGACAGAGGGGCTTCCGCAAAGACCTCCGGCCAGTGAAAGAACAAGATGGCACCACGAGGACTCCCAATGAACAAGCAAGTAAAGGAGCTTGGTCCCCAGCACTCAGCTCCCCATCATGCTGGCCATGACCTGGACAGTGTACATGACTGCCCCAGCAGGCTTTCAAGTGTTAACAAGCTGCTCCTGCCCAGGATAGGAATGCCCTTCATTCAACGCTTTCCCTCACCACCCTCAACACACACACACAGTCAAAATGGGAGGTAAGGGATGTGGGGCTTCCCAGGGGGATCCGTGCTGGGCCTTGGACTGGAATGGCCTTCCTGGGCTGCCCTCTGGTACCTGAGCATTCCTCGTGCCAGAGGGTGAGAGGTGTTGAAGGCGAGGTTTGTGCCAACATCGACAACAACAGAAACATCCCTCACTCTGGGCTTCTTTCCGCCCAGAGTCTCAGGAAATTGGGAAACACCAAGGAATCATCCTGCTCTCTTAACTGTTTTCAGTCAAGTGAGTAGATAGGGTTGCTTGGTTACCAGAATTATAACTTCTCTCGTGATGTCACAGAGGAAGTGAAGTCATCCCTCAAAGTTCCATTACCTGGGCCCCCTTCTACAATCAGAGCCACACAGAGCCTCCTCTGAGCTGTTGACCTCCAACTGTCCTTGACCATGTCATCTCCACACCTGTACCACGATACCCAGCACAATCCTCCTCAAAGCCCCCTGGGAATGGGCCAGGTTCCCAGCTTTGAGGAGAGAGCCGAGTCCAGATGTCTGGCACTTTGGCTCTTTTGAACACTCAGCCTCCTTACACGTGCTCACGTTATCTTCCATTTGAATGGAAACCAGGCTCTGTTGGTAGCCCAGAGCCCAGAGCAGCCACCTCCAGGGGTTGCTAGACTTTTTCCCGCCCTGATGGGATCTCAGGACACAGAAAACAACTTTCCCACAGGCATGTGCTGTTACCCCTAGAAAACCTTCAGTATTCTTCACTACCTGGCCACTTATTGTGCATTAAAAAGACTTGTTTCATTTTGTCCCTCAAGACCACTAGACCCTAGAGGGTGGCAATTGGGTCCTGGTCAGGTTTTGTGTGTTTCTCATTTCCATTGCCCAAGTACTGAAGATAAAACTGAGCTGTGGCAGGAGCTTAATAAATATTTGGTGAACGAATGCTTGAATGAAACTAGTATTATTATGTCGTTTGATAGTTGGAAAGACAAAGACTCAGAAACATACTGAGTTGGGGTCCCTCAGACAAGCTGCAGGAGCCATGCTCAGGTCTTCCATTTGACCCCTGAGGCATGCTCTGCTCACCACCCCTCAGGGCACCAATTTGCACAACCTCAGAGAGGCTTACCTGGTGCTTTGAAAACCACTCTGGGTACAGGGGCCCTCTGAGCATCAATCCTGACTTTTCCAGATCTGAGGACCTGGCAGAACATCTCTATGACTGGGTGTGCTTATTGGCAGTTGAGCGTGTATTGAAAGCCCGACACGTCTGAATAAAATGGGCAGAAAATTCAGGTCCTTTTCTCCATTCTTCATACTTCCAGTCAATGTCTTAAGCATGCTACCCCTTTCAGATGAGACACCTCCCCTTCCCAAGCCTGTCTTTGATTTCTGAGCCAGTGGAGTTTGCAGAGCTCACTGAGGTCAGCACACCCTCAGAGAAGCCAAGCTCATGGCCCAAGACAGAGCCCACATGTGGAAAGGGGCGTGGTGCTAGGGCAGAGGTCCTGGGCTCTGTGGGACGGGCTCCATCTAATGGTGGGAGTGTGGATCCAGCACCCAGGCAGCAGCACGGGGGGGGTGGGGGGTGGAAGGGGAAGACTTCGCTGATGCTGCACCTTCTGTGGGCCTCCCATCGCAGCTGCCCCGGCTCCCAGAGAAAAACCATTACTATCCCGGTGTAGGTGGCTTCTCACCAGCACCTGCATGCTCTGCCCACTTTCGCAGTGAATGATTTCATGCCTGTTGGAGCCACTGTGTGGACAGGGCTGGCACTGAGGGTTTTGGATTAAAATAAAGCGGCCACGTCAGTCCGGTTTGGCTGCACTGGACTTGAGCACAAGGACGACAATGTCCTCCTCATTCAGCACAAGCCACCGCTCTTTTCCGTCCCCATTCAGCAAACACTCCACCCCTGCTCAGGGTCCACAGGACTTGCCTCTGCTTCTTTCAGGAGCCAGTCTGTGGTTCCCAGTCTTCCAGGCCTAGTGGCCTGGATTCCTCCTCAGGAGGGATCCCAAGACCAGTCCTCTCAGAGCTCATGAGAATGACATCCCTGAGCCTGAGGGTCCTGACAGGGTCATGGACCTCTCTGCTCCTCCCAGAGCCAGATCTACTCTTGCCACGCCACCCCTCCCCCCATGTGGCAGCAGGTTCACAGGTTACCTCCCATCCCTACAGTCCCACAGACTCTTCTGCTGATCCTCCACCCCAGGCAGTCCCAGGGAACAGTCACCCTTTCTGTTCTGGCCTGGCTTCTCTTCTACACAGCCCCACCCCAATTTCAAATCCAGCCTGGGTCTGCCTCATTCTTCAGCCCTGTCACACAAAGCCTATGGATGTTGTTGAAGCTCCTAATTCTCATTTTACCTAAACTAACTTATTTTAAAGTGGGAGGAATAGGAACAGTTGAGAGGAGGAAAAACGAAATGTGGCTCTTAGCAAGCCCCCACAGTAACTGCTGGTGTCAGGGTCTGTCTAACTCCCAATAAATCTACTGCCCCCATAGTCAACTGCTGATGTCAGTGATGTCCTGTGTCTTTCAAAGATATCCTAGTCTGCTGGCAAGAATTTAATAACTTCTCTGTGTTAGTAAGCCTCTCTGTTCTCAGAGCCAACTTCCCCAAAGCCATCTACAGAGTCCCTTCAACTCCCTCCCAGCTCCCTTACCCTCTTTAAAAATCCCTGCCTTTCTTTTGCTCGCTGCTGACACCTTCCTGCCTCCCTGGTTTCAGCCCACTTGTGCAGCTGGCCAGATAAATCTTTTAGACTCATGGCTTGTTCTCCTGTCGTTTCTCCTCTCTCTGTCATCAGACTTAACAGTGGCGATAAATGTTAGCATGAGAGGTCTACAGATCATCTAAATATTGTCCTCATCCCACTCCCTATTCCTCTGAACAAAAAAAAATAGAGACAACTTCAGGTACGTTTTAAATCAACACTTTATTTGAAAAAAAAAATAAAGAAAAACAAAGTTTCAATCACCAAGCAAACAATTCACACGGCCATTTTCTGGAATAATGAGAACAATACAAGTTATCACTGTGGAGAGGTGGAATCCGTGCCAGGTCCTGGGCTGTGGGTCTGA
Source organism: Furipterus horrens (assembly GCF_987537825.1). Classification (NCBI taxonomy): domain Eukaryota; kingdom Metazoa; phylum Chordata; class Mammalia; order Chiroptera; family Furipteridae; genus Furipterus; species Furipterus horrens. Next base: position 63,425,910 of record NW_028327176.1, on the reverse strand, counting down.
CTCCATCATTCTTGCCCACCCCATAAACTTTTATAGGTCATGGGACAGGTCAGCGATGTGAGACTATCTCTCCAAGTGAAACCAGAAAAATCAGTGTTCAGGCAGCCTGTCCTCTACCAGACCCAATAAGCAGAGACAGGGATTGAGTCTTTATGGGTGCTTTTTTCAGGTGGTCAGTGATCTGAGAAGACAGCAGGTTTGTACCCTAATAGGCTGTCTTAAATTCCATTATAAATGGGCCCTTTATATAAGGATAAGAAAGTATAGGTAAAGGGTTTGGAATTCTGGGAAAAGGTTAATTGGATAAAAGCTTCATTATTCTTTCATCTGTGTCATGGGTGGTGGTCCTTGTGCCTTGAGCAGTGGCCTTTGTGTCCTGGGCAGTGGTCACCTCACCTGGAGTACAATGGCTCAGATACTGTTTTGATTGCTTACAGTCCTCTTGAAGCACAAAGATGGAACTGCTTATGGTTTCCTGAAAACAAGGTGGGTCACACCATTGATTAGTAAGCTTATTAGCTGTCACCTGAAACTAAAATTTTCCAACATTTGAGTTCCCCATCATTCTCCCACTATTAGTTTAAACTATCTTATTTTTATGAGATCAGTTTTATTTGGAAGTACTCATTTTGTTGTTGAGCATGTATCTTAACATTGGCAATACATTTAATCACAGATCTACGTAAGGGGGCACAGTGCATGCAACACACACTGTGATAGAGCACAAAACAGTTTTTAGCACATTTGACAAAAGGTGCACACTCTCCAGCTGGGGCTACATTAGTGACTTTTAAGAAAAATGTTTCCCTGTCTTTTATAGTTACCACAGATTCCCAATGATAAATATCAGAGTAGTTATTTAATAAAATAAAGTATAATTTCAAAGGCTTTCCAAGGCTGTACGAACACCTATAGGACATGTAGTGAAAGTCTATTCAACATAAGTTCCTCCTGCAAGACAAAATTCAGAGATGTTGAGAACATTTTTGTTAAGTATATCCAAATATTTCCATCTAATTTGAAAGGAACAAGTTCTCCATGATGTGAGGTTAAACAAAAAGTAGTGAAAAGAATATAAATCATTGATTTGAAAGATGTTTTTTAGGTCTTCTTGAGGCTCAGTGTTCCATTGATTCTCCAGTGCTTTCTTTACTCTGGTGTGATGAAACCAGTTTTATTCCTGCCAACTTCACCACGATGGGGTGGTGAGGAGAACATCCCAAGGTCCAGTCTGCTTTTCTTCTAGTTGGCTCTCTGGAAATCCTGTCTTCCAGGTCTTGAGTAGCACCTTATCTCCAAGCTCAAAAATAATGTAGCAAACGTACAGGGAAGAAGCCTCTAATATAAGCAAGGTCATTAATTACTTATCTCCCACCCCAATCATAGTCTGAAATGGTTGTCCATACACAATTTCATAAGGACTCAATTGAGGAGGCAACCTTATCCTGAGCAGGGAAATAGGTAAAGCTTGATCCCAATGGAAATGAGTTTCTTGGCACAGCTTGGTTATCTTTTTCTTCATGTGATTCATCTTCTCTACCTTCCCAGAAGCCTGAGGTCTACATGCCATGTGGAATCTCCTCTTGATTCCTAAACATTTACTAATCTTCTGTGTAATTTTTGAAACAAAAGCAAGTCCATTATTGTTCTGTATGCTGTCAGGGAGGACAAAACAAGGGATTTTTTCTTTGGTAAGGCTTTCACTACATCTGAGGATTTATCAGTTCCAGTAGGATAGACTTCTACAAAGACTAGCAAATATTTCCATTGTCAGACCTTTGGCATCTGGGTAAAGTCTATTTGGCATGGCCATGGACTTCAGAATGGCAGAGAAGTCTTTGAGTGCAGCAAAAGTGGAAATTTCTGTAATCTACCCTCTAGGATGTCAATGAAGCTGTTCATAAGATAATCACTTACTAAAAGCACTGCAATACAAGTTTTCTCAAAGGGCAGTGTTGGCAGCAACCATTGGCTATAGGGTATGATAAACTACCATGCACAGCAGGGTCCTGGTGCTGAGTAAGTTGTGAGCAGTGCAGGAGCCTGGTGAATGAGTTCCAAAATGAAGAAACAAAATGCTTTCTTTCTGCAATGTAATCCCATCACTGTCTACCAATAAATCTTAGTATTGTGCCATCTGGTAAAGAAAAAATATTAAAAGGACCTCAATTCATTTTCAAAAAAAAGAAGAAAATGTATGAATTGGGAACACAGAGATAATAAATTAAAAACCAAAAGAGAGATCATTTATGTTAATAAATCTACTCTTTCTTACTGAAATAACATGGTTTCTAGATGCAGCTATTAAGCTTTACTTAAGAGAAGTTTAATTAAAACTCAAGGACTGATTCTAAGAAGCACCAAAAAACAATAGGAGTCACAAAAATGGGGAGACAGAGAAACAACCCCCCCATCAAAAGGAAAGGTAGAATCCCCAGAAAGAGTGCTAAATAAAATATAGGGGAGCAAACTATCAGATATGGAATTCAAAACAAGGAACTCCAGAAAAACTACAAGGAACTTACTGAGAATTATACCAGCATGAAAAAGGACATAGAAGCTATCAATAAGAGCCAGGAGGAAATGAAGAATATGATCTCTGAATTGAAGAACACAGTAGAAGGAATTAAAATCAGACTAGAGGAAGCAGAAGATTGGATCAGTGAGCTAGAAGACAATGTAGACAAAAACTCCCAGACAGGGCAACAAAATTAAAGAAGACTGAACAAGACTGAAGAGACTCTAAGACAGCTGCAGGACAACATGAAACGTAATAATATCCATATCATAGGAATTCCAGAAGGAGAAGAAAAAGAGCAAGGGGTAGAAAACCTCTTTGAAAAAATAATGACAGAAAACCTCCCTAACACGAGGAGAGAAAGAGTCATGCAAGTCCAGGAAGCACAAAAGTTCCCAATGAAGATGAACCCCAAAAGGCCCACTTCAAGACACATCATAATTAAAATGCCAACATTCAAAGACAAAGAGAGAATCCTAAAAGCAGCAAGAGAGAAACAACTAATAACATATAAGGGAGCTCCAATAAGGCTATCATCAGATTTCTCAGCAACAACACTACAAGCCAGAAGGAAATGGCAAAAAATATCCCAAGCAATGAAAAACAAAGGCCTACAACCAAGAATACTCTACCCAGCAAGACTCTCATTCAAAATGGAAGGTGAAATAAGGAGTTTCCAAGACAAAAGAAGGCTAAAAGAGTACATCTCCACCAAACCAGCATTGCAAGAGATGCTAAAGGATGTGCTTTAAAAAGATGAAGAAACAGAGAGAAACAGAGAGGAACACGAGTACAAAGGGGGAAAATGACAATGAATAAGTACTGAAAGAAAGAAGGCACTTCCACCATTTGCAACAACATGGATGGAACTAGAGAAAATTATGCTTAGCGAAATAAGCCAGGCAATGAAAGAAAAATACCTTATGCTATCACCTATTACAGGAAACTAATGAACAACACAAACAAATGAGCATAATTTAACCAGAGGGCATAAGCCTATGATCTCATTACCCGAGTGATTGTCTGTACATATAGGCCTCACTTAATACTGTCTGCATCGCTGCCTCCTGAGACTCAATGGCTTGGCTGAACTAAGTGGCTGGGTTGGTGAAGAATGGGGTGGTCTGTGGGCTTCACTTTAAAATTGGTTTCTCTTTTCTGTCCTAATGGCTTGGACAGAAAGAGCCCAGAGGTCTGAGAGGAGGAAATCTAAAATATTTCCTTCAGCCCAAACTAAGTATAATGGGAAAAAGGGTTTTGGACAGGTGAGATGTACCTGGCACACCTTCCTCCAAAGAAGCCCTTCTTTTCCCTAATGTGGGACATTGAAAAATTAATACCTGCCTTTTGTCATCTAGTTGTTATGGATTAAATGATGTCTTTATACTCTGTTGCCAAATCTGTTGCCCCCAGAATACAACAAGGATGCCAGCCTTTTTTTTTTTTTTTATTAAGTGGAATTTTGAAAGTATATTTTATTGATTATGTTGTTACAGTAGTCCCAATTTTTTCCCCTTTGCTCTCCTCTGCCCAATACCCCATTCGCTCCAGCAATCCCACCCCCCTTAGTTCATGTCCATGGGTCGTGAATATAAGTTCTTTGGCTTCACCCTTTCCTATACTATTCTTAACATCTTCCTGTCTATTTTGTACCAACCAATTATGCTTCTTATTTCCTGCACCATTTCCCCATTTCTCCCCTTCCCTCTCTGAGCTGATAAGGATGCCAGCCTTTTAAATCAAGCATGCCATTTTCTAGGGACAGCCAACCGACCTGGAGTCTGCACAATCCTTCTCCATGTGGGAAGGCCACCCTCCCCTCCACACCCCACTCTTATTAGGGATTTCTGAATCAAGGGTAGGTAGGATGACAACCATGTCCAGCTTGAAGCAGCTAGAGGAGCTTGAGACCTTTGCCCATTGTCTTTTATAAGATTATAAAGGGTCTTAAGTCTGAGTGGGAGGGATTGTTATTTTTTATTGTTAAAATAATTAATTAATAATAATTAATTAATTATCTTAAAAAAGAAGAAGAATATATGAAAGGGTGAGGCAGGAGAGCTTGTATGTACGACCCATGAGCATGGACTTGGGGGGATTTTGGGGGGCTGCTGGGCGGAGGGGAGCAAAGAGGAAAAATTTGGAACTATTGTAACAATATAATCAATAAAATATACTTAAAAAAAACTCAAGGACTTTTTAAATTCTAATTTTAACCTAAGTATTTCTGTCTTAATAAAACCATTACAATGTGAAAAAGCATTTGCTCTACCTCACCGCATAGTTAACAAAATATTTCATTGAACTTCATGCATATTTTAGCTCCTTATGAACTTTAAGCATAGAATTAGACATTTTGTTACCAAGTACATTAGAAGAAATAGGGAAATATTCACAAACACAGATACGAAGTGGTCATAAATGCATAAAGAGAAACTGAGTGTGCGGTATCATACAGAGAAAGAAAGATGAAAGTTTTCTAATTAAGAATGTATTCATCATTTTTTCCACTGTCTTATCTCTCCCAAACAAATCTAAACTATAAAAATCACTCTTTGTAAATAGCTGTTTTTATGGTTAGAAACTATTAATATGCCTTTTATGCATTTCTCATCTGCCCCAGTGAAATTCAGGAACATGACTGCTGAATCTTTAACTCTCCTTCTTCCCATTAAACTTGGATTTAAAACATTGTACTTCCATTGGGCAGGGGCAATTGAGTTCATATGTGTGTCTATGTGTGTGTTTATATAGTTTTTGTTCTCTCTCTAGATTAAAAAAAAAGTATGCATGATACAAGATTGAATTCCAGGTAATGAAAACCATGATATCAATGTTAATGACTCAAGTAATGGAGAAAAGAAGAGACTGTTGAATCTAGCAGTTATTCATTTATCACTCACTTTTTATCTACATTATACACAGGGCACAAAGAAGAGTAGCAAATATGTAAGAATGGGTTTATTGTGAGGATGATGTTGCCTATCTCCAGTCAATATCAAAACTATGCTATTGGTTTTTACAATCACTTCTCCCTTAATTTCTTTCCCCTCAACTTGACTTGTGCCTTCTTTTTTTTAGTACACATACTCTCAAAATATAACTGCTCTAGATGAGGCTGCTTCTTTGATGTCACTCTCACGTTTCTTATCTTGACGCTTCCCTCTCTGGCTTTTAAATTCATAGCATTATGGCTCTTGCCTACCACTTCCTCAAAGCTCATTCCAGGGTCACTCTTGGTGCTTTTTTATTGTCCTTGAATTTCATCAAATGTTCACACCATTTTGACATGCTCTCTTTCCATGGACTTTGTAGCACATACTAGCTTATTTTCTCTACTTCTTTAGCTCCATTTAGAAGTAATCAAAACCTATCAAGATCTTGAAGATAGATACTCCCTGTTCAGTGCTCTATTCTTAATCCTCCTTTGGTCTTACTGTATATTCTGCCTGGAGGGTTTTCTGCACTCCCAATTATACTATCATTTTTAGGCTGGTGACTTCCTCATCTCTTAATAGATATGTTTCTTTGATTGCCTACATATTTTTTCTCGGTGGCATTATTTCATAACAGATAAAAAAGGCAAATATGGGCAAGATTACGAATAAGATTAGTTAAGCACATTTTTTTTTACCATGTTACAGGAAATCTTAAAGCAGACAAATTGTATAAGTTAAAACATAGGGCAGAATATAACAATGTAAATGGGAATAAAATTACTATTCTATGGATGTGGTATAATATTTGGGTCAGCATCTTGAAACAAGAAATGACTGGGTCAAAATCAGTGGTTCCCTGGAGGCTTAGGTAAAGACATTTTAATCCAGCATAAATATCTATTAACAAAAGAAAATATTGATATGCTGTATTTTATTAAAATTTAGAACCTCTATTTGAGAACAATATTATCAATTAAAAAAGAGCCACACCATGGTGAAAGAAATATACTTGCTACATATGGAATAAAAGGGTTCTCATTTATAAAATATATGACAAACTTACAGATATCAATCTGAAAATGACAAATAATGCAATAAAAAAATAGATAAAACAATTAAACAACATTTCACACAAGAGGAAATATAAATGACCAGTAAAAACACTTATTATGAAAAAACTATCAACCTCATTTGTTTATAAAAAACTTCAAAATGAACTAAAATATAATGGCACAATACATCCTCAATATTGACAAGTATTTATACCTCTCTAAACTAAATGTTGAAGACTTTGTGTACCATGGTAGCCATCATATGTTGCTGGTGGAGGTTTAAATTGGTTCAATCATGTTGGAAAAACATGTGCTAATTATCACTAACATTAAACATAATTATACCCTTTGACCCAGCAATTTAATTCCTAAATATTTACTCTACATAAATGCATACTAATGTGTACCAGGATATATGTTTCTGAATATTTTAAGTAACACTCAAATTAATAGACAAAACTTATTACAATGTATAACTTTATTAAAAATGAAATAAATTCTGCTATATTCATATAATGGAATAGTGTTCATCGATGAAAATAAACTACCTCTAAAAACTATGTGACTCTTAAAAATACATATTTTGCAAAAGGAGCTAGGCAAATAATAATGCACTTCCTATGACTCCATTCATTTAGTATAAAAATAATCTACTGTTTTAGAAAATATAATTAGGTGGAGAAAGGTATAAAGTAAAAAAAGAAAGTGGATAGCATAAATGTCAGGATATTTGTGGCTTCTAGCAGAAAATGATCAGGAAGAGCAGTCAAAACATCCTGGAATACTTAGGCACAACATTCTTTTTTATTTTCTGCACTGCATATGTACTGCCCAGGTGCTTGCTTTTCAGTATGTTAAGCTGCATGTTTTTGTGCTTCAATGTGTGTTATATTAAACAGTAAAAAATTAAGATATTGGTATCATGTATTTGAAACTATAGGCATATAAGATTCAGGTTCAGCATTCAAGTATTTAGAAAAGGAAGAAACATAAACGCAAATATACAAACACATCAATACAATATAAAGACAAGTGTCAAACTATGTCATAGTTCAAGTCTTAGAATGACATTCATAATTTTGAATGTCATTCAAAAGATACACATAAGCTTTGTGAGTGTGAAAAATGTCAACAAGCTGATATTTTGTGTAAGACTCATTAGAACTATTTTAGATGGCAGTTTAAAATCTGATTATATCCAGAAATCTCTGATCTTTATATCACATTTAAGCTGCCAACACTGATTACATCCACTGAAATTTTCTAAATTCATAGCTACTCTAAAGTCCAGGATCCTAAGAAATTTGTGGTACTTACACAGACAGATAGTTGCATGTACAGTAACTGGGTGTCACATTTCATCTGGAGCCAGAAGTCATATGCCTTCAGAATGCTCTTGTTCCTTGCTGAACCAATGCCCAAGGCACTCGACCATGATATCAATTTTTGGTAGGTTTCCTTATTACATGAGACACTAGTAGCTGTGATGTCCTGGCTGGTTTGGCTCAGTGGATTGAGCGTCGGCCTGCGAGCTAAGTGTCGCTGGTTCGATCTTCCAGTCAGGGCACATCAGAGAAGGAAAACTCTGACTCCAAAAAACCTCCGCTGCCTTGCGGCATACCTCTTCAGGGGAAAGGCTAAGGGAGTAAACCCCGACAGAAAATCCGGAGCCGGAGTCCCTAAGGCGGTTTGACGTTGTAGTCAACACCGGCAACTCCTGCGGCGCACCTGAACCCAAGCTGTATTGACTCCGTCTTTCCCTTGGACCCTTCAGCTGCGAAGAGAGGGGGGGTCTGCTGCATGGGCAACAGCAGACCCTCCATATCACCCTGCCCAGGCTCTGTAGCTTCAGCTTCACTGGGGAGGACACTCCAGCGTCATCACAAGATGTCGATTCAACACGGGAGGAGACAGATACCGTATCACTCCCGAGTTGAACGGCACAGCCATTCTCGGCGGTGCAGATAGACTCTTAAGAAGCTACACCATCGTCTCTCGAGACGGACGGCTGCCGACGACGAGTAGCTGTGATACAAATTGTCACAAAAACGGTCTATGCATTTGAGGCTTGCTTTCTTTTTCTTTGCTTAGAAAGGTAAGGCTGAAATCTGAATAAGTCTGAGCTAGCCTCTATTCTGAGAAACCACCTGAGTGGAATTGAAGTTCCTCAGTCAATAGTCTGAAAATTGCCAGTCATATGAGTGACACCATCTGTTTTATTCATTTCCTGCCACATTAAAAACCATCCCAAAGTGAAGTGGCTTAAAACAACAGTTTACTTCCTCCAGAACACTGTATTTGGATTTGGCTGGGCAGGAATTAACTGAACTTGCTTTACTTGTCAGCTGGAACAATTTAAAGGCTATAAGCTTATATCATCTGAAGACTTACATTTCTCTGGTGATTGATGGTGACTGTAGATTGGGTGTGTTATTTCCTCCCAGGGAGGGACTCCGTGTGATTTACCTGCACAGGCCAGTTAGGTCTTCCTCTGAGCATCTTTGTTGGTTGAAGAATGGTTGTCTCAAGAAACCGGCCTAGGCATAAATTTCAGAGTCCTTTCTAACCCAGTTTCTACAACAGGCCCACCTAAACTGAAAGGGAGAAAATATGGACTCCAGCTTTCAATGAAGGAGTGTCAATATCACATGGTAAGAATAACATATAAGATTTTTAAAAAACATATTGCTGTTGTCACTGTTGAAAAATGTACTCCATCAGATTTTTTTTAGACCAGTGATTTTCAACCTTTTTCATCTCATGGCACGCATAAACTAATTACTAAAATTATGTGGCATACTAAAAATTATATTTTTTTGCCATTCTGACAAAAATAGGTATAATTTTGATTCATTCACACCAGATGGCTATTGCTGTGCTGGCTTTTTTATTTGACAATCTAAGGGAAGAGAGGTCAATGCCTCTGAATAAATAGTCAGGTATTGCATGTTTTAAAGTTTTTTGTGGCACACCAGCCACAAATCACTGTTTTATACTATTCAGACAGCTAACCTGCCCATAGAACTTCAGCCTTAAGAATGAGCCCAGAAAAGACCTGTATAAGAATCATCCGAGTTGCCAACCCAATATATTGTAAACTGATAAATGATGGTTATTTTGGGGTCCAAAAATCTGTTTTCCAAGAGATGACCATCCAGTTTGGTTTCAGAAAACACTCCCTGTGTGGCTTACATGATTTTATTCCCCATTTGCCTTTGTACACTGGCATCAGTTAACTCCTTCTTCATATCAATTTCTTCTTACTTTGAAAGATGTCTAGCATATCAACACCATTAAAATGAGGTAGGTTATCCTCCTTGCTAGTCTTACCAGAAAATGTAGAGAAATAGGACTCTGACTGGATCTGTTTGGATCACATGAACATCCTTATATCAATCACTATAATCAAGAGAGTTAAATGTGCAGAGGTTACTCTGAGTCACTCATATACTCATGCCTGTAGTGAGAAGAAAGAATCAAATCCACCAGAGCCTAACTATGAATGAAGGAGACCTGGCTCCTCAAAGAAATGCTGGACAAATATGCAATCCAATGTCTCCTTAAGCTTCAAAACATATCATTTCTGCTATCCCTATTTGATCTCCTAAATATATAACTAAGTTTGCCTTCTCTTTTTACTATATTTGATTGAACACAGCTTGACTGTATTTAAGATACTCCATTGCAGCTAACTTTTGTTTTGTGTTCCAAACATGACTAAACTATTGTGCCTAATAGGCTTTAAGGATGATGAATGTTGGTTCAGCCCTCAACCCTTTCTTCCGGGAGAGAGTTTGGAAGGTTAAGTTCCTATAATATCAAAAGTAAGTGAAACAAAGAAGTTGGTGCATTGGTGATGTTTAAATAAACATAAAATACACTTATTGTGTTAAAACAACAGTTCAAATTCTAATCTTCTAAAAACTTCACTTTTGAATATACTTTTGAATTTTCACATAAAAATGCCTACATCATTCATCAAATGTGTCCTCTGTAATGCCACACAACAATCTGCTCCCCCAGTTAATCCATATGGATCATACTTATGTATTTGGGAATGGAATAACAGGCTAAGAACTTCTATTAAGTAAATAATAAGAGCTATGATAAAAATTTTATTGTATTTTTAAGTGATATGCCATGATTTCAGAGTTTTTTTCTTTAGACCATGTGTAGCTGAATAGATTTAAAAATATGTTAATAGACTTTCCTTCTCAAGCAAAAAAGTTATTCTGAATCTCTAAAAATTAATTGGGATTTAAGCAGAATTAATTTGGTTAGGGAGTGTGTGTGCATGTGTGCACGTGTGCACGCATGCACAGGAGTGGGCAAGTCAGGGAAAGGCATTTTGTGAGAGAGGGAGAGATGATTTTAATTTATTTTATAAATTATATATATAAAAGTGATTTCTTTAAGTGGATAACATAAAATTGGGTAAAGACAAATATAGTATTGCTTAAACTTATTAGCTAGTTAATGTGCACTATTTTTGATCATTCAAACACTAAAAGGGTCAGAGCAAGCCAACTACAAATATTAACATGGCTTAATTAAAAATGATCACTAATTTTTTTAAAGTATATCTTATTGATTACATTGTTACAATAGTTCCAGTTTTTCCCCTTTGCTCCCCTCTGCCCTGTACCCCTCTTCTCTCCAGCAATCCCAGCCTACTTAGTTCATGTCCATGGGTCGTGCATATAAGTTCTTTGGCTTCACCCTTTCCTATATTATTATTAACATCCCCCTCTCTATTTTGTACCAACCAATTATGCTTCTTAGTCCCTGCACCATTTCCCCATTTCTTCCCCTCCTCCCTCCCAGCTAATAACTCTCCAAATGATCCCCATACCTATGATTCTGTTCCTATTCTGGTTTGCTTAGTTGGATTTTGTTTTTATTTTTTAGATTCAGTTGTTGATAGTTGTGAGTTTGTTGTCATTTTAGTGTTCATAGTTTAGATCTTTTTCTTAAGTAAGTTCCTTTGACATTTCATATAATAATGGCTTGGTGATGATGAACTCCTTTACCTTCACCTTGTCTGGGAAGCACTTTCTCTGCCCTTCCATTCCAAATGATAGCTTTGTTGGATAGAGTAATCTTGGTTGTAGGTTGATTTTTATCACATTGAACACTTCTTCCCAGTCCTTTTCTGCCTGCAAAGTGTCCTCTGAGAAATCAGCTGATAGTCCAACAGGCACCCCCCTTAGGCAACTCTCTGTCTCTCACTCCTCCCCCCAGGACTCTGTCTTTATCTTTCACCTTTGGCATCTCAATCATAATGCATCCATCCTCGTGTGTCCCTTCTCGGTCCAGCTCGCCCAGGATCCTCCGTGCTTCCTGAACCTGTATGTCCATCTCCTTCGCAAAATTTGGGAAGTTTTCCTCATTTTTCTCAATTTTTGCCTGCTCATTCTGCACTGGTTAACTGTTTTTTTCTTCCTTATGTACCAAATTATTGATTTGAACACCGGTTTTCTTCCCTTCACCATTGGTTTTGTGTGGGTTTTCTTTCGTTTCACTTAGCATAACCTTCACTTCTTCTCTTATGCTTCTGCCATACTCAAGCATATATGTCAAGCCTGTGAGCATTTTTATCACCAGTGTTTTGAATTCTGCATCTGTTAGATTGTCTATCTTCTCATCTGTTGGGTTGACTATCTCCTCGTCGCTTAGTTCTCCCACTGGAACCTTGATCCATTTCCCCTTTCAGGCCATACTTCTCTGTCTCCTCATTCTGACAGGCTCCTGTGTGTGTTTGCCTCCGCATCCCAGGTAGAGTTGTTGCTCCTGTTATGTTGTAAGGGGTGAAGCCTTAGGGATTTATCAGTACAGGGCAACCTGTTTCACCACGTTGTGGCGCTGTTTGTTGGGGAGGGGTCTGAGAGGGAACAATGCTGCCTGCCCAGCACTCACCCTTTTCCAGGCACCTCTCCCACTTCTGCACTGGACTGGCGCCCCTCTCGCTGCTGCCCTGGCCATTGTTCCCAGAGTGGGTGGGTCTGCAGTAGTTCTAGGATGGTGGGGGCCTTTTAAACAAGTGGACTCTTCTGAGACCAGCAGTTTCTTCCTCTGCCCTAACTCCCACTGGTTTGCACAGTCAGAAGCAATGAGGCTTGATTTTCTCCAGAGCTGGGACCATGAGTTTCGATGTCTGGTGAGGAGCTGGGAATGCTCCCCAGGTGTCCCTCCTGACTTTTTAAAATGTGTAACTGTGCTTTTCCCTGGCCTGCTGCTGCTGCCGCTGCTGCTACCACCACACTGCATCCTCTCTGCCCTGACTCCGCTCCTCCTACCTGTCTGGATGAGTATTTCTTCTTTATATCTTTGTTTGCTGGACTTCCATGTGTAGGAAACAAGTAAATAGTGACTCCCAAACCAGTAGAAAGTCATTAGTAACAAAGGGCAAATGTAATTAAAGGGTCTCTGAGAAGGGAGCTGACAGCATTAGCATATTCACAAATCACAATAGGGGCATTTAGATGATCGAGTTAGATTGTAACTCCCGAGTATCCAGTAACAGAGAAAAGAGGAAGGAGGAGAGGGGAGGGGGAGCTAATTGCGTTAGGGCGAGGAAGCTGATCGCTCTCACTTTAGGTCCAGGAAGCTCATTAATTTCACTTTACTGTGGCAATTTCAGGGTGGGGAAGCCAAGACTATAAAACCAGCCATCTTTGTCTACTTGGTGCACACATTCTCCTGGCTATGAGGGTGTGTCCGGCTCTGCAGACTCGTGAATAAAGGTCTCGCTTAACTGCTCAAGTCCTGTGTTCCAGTTTTTATTGTGAGCGTTTCTCACACGTGCAGTTTGATTTTCTGGAACTTCTGGTTGTTTCTAGTTTTGAGGTAGTTGTATGCCTTCTTAGTTGTGGAAGGAGACACAGCGTGTCTGTCTATGCCTCCCTCTTGTCCAAAAGTGATCATTAATTCTTAATGGAATATCAAGACACACATGCAAAGACTCCTTTTATGTGGTTTCTACTAAAGCCAAAGAAAAATAGATTCAAGTCATTAAAACATGATTAAAAGGATAATATCTGTTTTCCCCCATCGTTTTGCTTGATTTCTTCCAGTCATAATTTAGAATTTATCAGACCTTTTCCCCAAATATCTCCATCAATGCAGTGACACTTTTTAATGACTATGGCCTTAATGTTTCCTTTGCATTATTGTTCCTAAACAAGTATATTGTAAAACTCTCTTTTTTTCTTATGCCAAATTCTATTTCTTGGAGAAATGAATATACGTACGTAAAAAGAGCATTAAAGCTTTGAAACTCATTTTAATTCCCTTGTAATGACTTCCATAGTGCTTTCAAAAGATCTAATCTCCCTGCAAGATAGTAACTCATGAACTTTTTAAGAAAGAGCCCTTGCTTTACATAGCTTTCAAACTATTTTATTGCTACAGCAAAAAAAAATTAGCGTGTAAGTTGCACAATATATATTTTTGTAGGTTTAGAAAAATTGTATTGATTAAAAAAATGTTTGTCCATGTCCCTCACAAAAGGAAGATACTGTGCTAAAACTAAGCTGTTTTCCCATCTGGTTAACTTGTATTTAGTATATACCAAAGTTCTTCCCTTCTACTATTATTTTCAAGTAAATCAAACCAGACAAAACTTGAGAAAAATTGTAAATCCAGGGAAGCTAGTTTATACTACCACTAGTCTTTCTACTTACTGCTGTTGATGGACTGAATGCTCCTCTGTTTCTTTCCCACTAAGAATCCAATGATTAACATAAACTCTTGACTACACAGTTTTTCCATTAAACTTATTTATCTTAATAAAGACATCTTGAATATTTTATGTTCCAGAAAAGAATAGATACATGGGATAAAACTTCTGACCTAATAAGATCTATGTCTTCTAGGAAATCTATATCACTACTGAGGTATAATATTGGTTGGTTAATTTGGTTTCTGTTTTAAATCCCATATTTTATCTGTGAATATTCAAAATCCAAGCATTTTCCTGTCACTGTAATTACTATTTTGTTTCTGTCAAAATAGATGAAATTAGATATGGTTCTTAAAATGCTTCTTTTTCTCTAAGGAAGAATCATATAAGTTTGAGAGGTCCTGCTTAGAGAAAGCTCTGAAAAAAATTAAAATACATAAATAATTTTTTTACCCATTGCCTAATGTCACAGACTTTCATGTGTTATGAAATAAATACCAACAAGACATTCTGCAGAATAATTTCCCAATCAGGACTACCTCAAATAAATTTTTATTTACCTTTTCCTTTAAGACTATATACAATAATGTTACAAATTTTGTAAAATATACTTAGGCAAACAAGTTCGCAAGGTTTTAAAATTGCTGTGTATAATCAATGTCATCATTCAGTGGAATAAAGTAATTAGCATAGGAATATTTTTGTGTTCATAATATTTTTTGCTGGAAAGCTCATGAGTATATACACAAATTCTAAGCTTGACTTTTTTCTTATTGATATGTGAGAGGTGAGTTATTTGAATAATACAGAGGAGTAGGAAGAGTATTAGAAAGGAAAGTTAAACATAGTTTTAATTTAGAGCACATTTCTGGTCATCTGAATTAGAACAAAGCTCTAATGTTTCATTTGAAATTTAATTATTTTGATAAATGCAAACAGACAATTCAAATAATTTAGGTGACTTATGATGTTTGTTTGTAGGTGAATTATTTTGTATAAATTAGTTGGCAAGTTGGTTTTATTCCATTATTTCAAAATATACCTCATTTAAAATTTTACCCATTTGATATTTATGAGAAGCCTATTTACTCTGTAACAGTCACGTTTTCTAAATTGAATCTGGCACAACACTTATGAACCCTAGAATATAGATGATCCTCAGAATAAGTATGTATTTCCGTATCATTTGAATGTATGTTATTGTCTCATCTCCATGATGTAAGACTCAAAAGTTTTGTTCACTGCCATATATCCAATGTCTACAACAATGCTTACCATGAGTAAATATTCATGATTTTGAAGAAAAAAATATGAGAAAAAGAAAGAAAGAAAAGGAAAAGAGAGAAAAAGGAGAAGGAGGGATAGAAGAAAGAAAGGAAAGAAAAAAAGATTGCTTCGCCTTTCTTCAGGCATCCAGGATTGAGAAAAGGTTTGTGTGTATTCAATTTCTACTCATTGTGCTCTATCAGTCTTATGTTCTTGAATCCAGAAGATGTAGGGGTTGCACTAAGAAAATGACTCTCAGAGTTGGCAATTTTCTGCAAAGGAATTATGACGTATATAGTAACATTTTTCCTGACCCTTGAGGGGAAATTAAGTATGGATAATTAATTGAGACTTTTCTGGGAGAAAAACCCATGAACATATAATTTACAACTCTTGGTCTTGAGTTCCTTTACCGAACAAATGTTCAAAACTATAACATTCACAAAGTAATTACTATATACCCAGCAAGAAAATCTTAGCACTAAATGCTGCAAAAATTTCAGTTTGTAGCAATCTTATCTAAAATTCCAATGAATTCTGTAGCATATTGCATACTTGAGAAACTGTTCTCTGTGTAGCAATTCACAAGAAGTAATGAAAACTTTGCTTTTTGGTATTAATAAGTTCCCCAGGAAATCAGGTTATCTTACCCTTACTGGCGTATCTCAGTGAGTTGGATGCCCTCCCACAGAGCAAAAGGTCACCAGATTGATTCTGGTCAGGGTACATGCATGGGTTATGGTGGTCCCAGTTGGGGGTGAGCGAGAGGCAGCCAAACAATGTTTTTCTCCCTCTCTTCCTCCTTGCCTTCCCGTCTCTCTAAAAATAAATGAATAATTAAATAAAATCTTAAAAACAGAAAAAAGAAAACAAATTACCTCAATGAACAAGGCAACAAAAATAAAGAGGGAATTGAAGAAGTTTAAAGCAGCTTTTGACTGTTAATTCCAGGACCCTTGGATAATCTCATTTACCTATAGCTAAAAATTTCTAGCTCCTAGTTCAGGAAACCATCACTCTCCCTGTTGTTGGAGAGATCACACAGATGTATCATCAATATAGGCTGCAGCTGTATTGTTTCAGTGATAGCCTACCCTTCAACAATCTCAAGAGACTTTATCGAAAATTTTCAGCCATTTCCAACATATCATGTAATGCTATCCTTCTAAATCACAAAATAAATGTTTGTGGTGATCTATTTATTCATCTTTGTAGAATAATTACTGTGTCCATAATTTCCTGCTAATCAATCTTCCTCAATTTTTCAAATACTTCTGCAGAAATTCTTAATTGTTAGATATATTAAAATAAGATATGAGAAGAAAATGAATAATATCAATAACAAAAATAACACACAATTTAATTTCCTCTTCTAAAGAATTCATTTTATAAATTAAAAGGTACATGAAACAAGTTAATAAAAAAAATAATCTGTGCCCTCTCTTAGTTCATAGATATTTAATCCTAGTTACCTAACTAGAAATTATTTTCCTTTGTCAAGTCAGTCAAGATAGTGACAAATGTAGGTCCTGAACTCCCTACCCTCTCACAGGCACACTGAATATATGGCTATACATGGAGGAATTCCTGTGAAAGATAGTCCTGTGAAAGATATCTAGAACTCTTGTATGTTGGGAAAATAAGAAAACATCCACACTGAAACAGGCTCTTGTTATAAACCCTATCCCCAGCAAAGTGCCATACATTGGAGAGAATTTTCAAATCCCAGCTTCTCCCCAAGGAGTGAAATATTTGGATACCATATACAGTATCACAGCATTTAAGACTTTTACCCCATAGAGGAGAAACAGAAATGAGAAGACCATATGAAGACAGAGGCAGAGACTGGAGTATGCAGCCACAGACAGTACCAACAGTCACCAGAAGGTAAAAAAGACAAAAATGCCTCCCCTAGATCTTCCAGAGGGAGGAGCATGGCTTGACTTTAATTTCAGACTTCTGGCAGTCCAAAAGTGAAAGAATCCATTTCTGTTGTAACCCACCCAGTTTTTGGTCATTAGTAATGGTGGCTTCAGGACATAAACTTTCCAGTCATTCTGTAAATACTAACCTCCCAGTATTAAACCTTTCTGAGAAAAAGGGAAAAAAAAAAGGTCTCAGTAGAGATATGAGATCCCAAAACATCTAGTTCTGAGAAGAAACAGGGCTTGCATTCCAGAAACCCATAAGACTACAGCAAAGAAGGTGTTCTCAATGGAATTGTGAGCACTTTTGTGAATTTCCCAAGGCTCAGTATGGGGAGAAGACAAAATTGCTCATCTCCCGTTCTCTCCCTAAAGAGGGTTTATCTACATATTTTAAAAGCTACTGCCTTAGAGCCAGACTTCTAATTTATATGGCAGGTAGAAGTGGCTGCAGTCCTGTCCAGACTGAAGAAGCCAGTGGTCATCACGCTCACATTCTCCCTTTAGCCTGCTCCAAGAATAAAACCAAAACAAGTATCATCCTAGTAAAAGCTTGCGCACACATTTGGTGCACTGGCTTTTGAAGATGCCACCAAGGAATGGGCCTCATATTGCCTGGCTCTGATAGTCAAATGAGTCTTGCATTCACCAGCACCACAGGATTATAACAAAAGAAAAAAAAAAAAGGCAGTTTTTAACAGATGCAGAAGCACCTCTCTGTAATTATCCTCCTGAGGCCAGCAAAGGAGTAACAGGAAAAAATACCCATCTCCCAGTTTCTCTTAAGAAAGGACTTAACTACATACTTTCCCAGTACTTCTGTGATCCACCCTTTGGGGACATTGAAAAGTCTTGGTATACCCTCAACTACCAGGACCCACTAAGAATAAAGAAGGCAGCTTGAATAAATACAACAGGCTGAGAAACAGCTAGGAGATCAGGCCAGGCTAATTGATAAGTTTCACCTCCTGCACAAGACCATTCTGTCAAGACTCAGAGAGGTTACTGTTTTATCTAATGTATAGAAAACAATACAAAAAAATCAAGAAAAATGAAGAAATAAAGGAATATTATCCAAAAATATAACAAATCTCCAGAAACAGAGCTTGATGAAACAGAGATAAGTGACTTACCTGATAGAAAGTTTAAAAATATCATCCTAAAGGTGCTCACTGAAGTCAGGAATACAATGAATGAACAAAATGAGAATTTTAAAATGAAATAAAAATATTAAAATAATCAAACAAAAATCACAGGACTGAAGACAAGATACCTAAACTGAAAAAATTCAAAAGGAGAGTTCATTATCAGACTAGAACAAGTAAAAAATTAAGCAGCATACTAAAAAACAGGGCAGTTTAATTTATCCAATAAGAGGAACAAAAAGGAAAAAAATGTAAAAACATGAAGATAGCTTGAGGGAATAATGGGACACCTCAAGCAGACCGTCGGCAGCCGTCCGTCTCGAGAGACGATGGTGTAGCTTCTTAAGAGTCCATCTGCACCGCCGAGAATGGCTGTGCAGTCCGACTCGGGAGTGACACGGTATCTGTCTCCTCTCATGTTGAATCGACATCTTGCGATGACGCTGGAGTGTCCTCTCCAGTGAAGCTGAAGCTACAGAGCCTGGGCAGGGTGATATGGAGGGTCTGCTGTTGCCCATGCAGCAGACCCCCCCTCTCTTCGCAGCTGAAGGGTCCAAGGGAAAGACGGAGTCAATACAGCTTGGCTTCAGGTGCGCCGCAGGAGTTGCCAGTGTTGACTACAACGTCAAACCGCCTTAGGGACTCCAGCTCCGGATTTTCTGTCGGGGTTTACTCCCTTAGCCTTTCCCCTGAAGAGGTATGCCGCAAGGCAGCGGAGGTTTTTTGGAGTCAGAGTTTTCCTTCTCTGATGTGCCCTGACTGGAAGATCGAACCAGCGACACTTAGCTCGCAGGCCGACGCTCAATCCACTGAGCCAAACCAGCCAGGGCTAACCTCAAGCAGACCAATATTTATGTAATTAAAGTTTCAGAAGATGAGGAAAGAGAGAAAGGTACAGATAGCTTATTGAAAGATATAATGGATAAAAACATCTCTAACTTGGGGGAAAGAATAGACATCCAGGTCCAGGAAATCCAGAAAGATTACCAAAAATATAAATCCAAAGTAACCCATTCTGTGACATACTATAATTAAATACTTAAAATTTAAAGACAAAGGGAGAATCTTAGGAGCAGCAAAAGGAAACCAACTTCTTAATACACCATAATACTATAAGCAGATTTTTCAGCAAAACCTTTGGAGACCTAAATGGAGTGGCCAATATATTAAAATTTCTAAAAGACTAAAACTTTCATTTGAGACTCTTCTATTGGGAACAGGTGTCCTTCAGAACTGAAGAAGAGCTAAAACGTTTTTCAGACAAATTAAAGTTGAGGGAATGCATCACCACTATACTGGCCTTACCAAAAAAATGTTAAAAGAAGATCTTTAAGCTGAAATAAAGGGACACTAACTAGTAACATGAAAATAGATGAAAGTATACAGTTCACTGCTCTAACTAAATATAAAAATTTAGAACACTCTAATGTTGTTATCATGGATAAAATATTCAAACTCCAGCATGCAGATTAAAAGATAAAAGTATAAAAAATAACTATTACTATAACTTTTTAATAAATATATAATGTAAAAACATGTAATGACATAAAAAACATGTAATGACATAAAAACATGTGTTGGGGGAGCTTTTGTGTGTATTATAAGTGGTTTTCAACTTAAAATGAATGGTTAAAAATATAGATGTTTTATGCATGCATCATGATAATCACAAAGCAAAATTTTTGGTAAAAACACAAAACATAAAGGAAACAAAGTATACCACTACAGAAAATCTTTCTATAACAAAGGAAGAGAGAAAGAGGGGTACAAGGAAAAAACAATTACAAATCAGCTTATAAAACAATGAGTTAAATGGCAGTAGTAGATTCATATGTATCAATAACTTTAAATGTAAATGGACTAGCCCTGGCTGTGTATCTCAGTTGGTTGGAGCATTGTTGCGATACACCAAAGTTGTAGGTTCAATCTCTGATCATGACACATACAAGAAACAACCAGTAAATGTATGGATAAGTGGAACAATAAATCAATGATGTCTCTTTCTCTCTCCCTCTTTCTCTCTCTCTCTCCCCTTCCCTCCCTCTTTCTCTCAGATCAATAAAAACAAAAATTTAAAAATAAATAGGTTAAGTTTTCTAATCAAAAGACATAAAGCAGTCAAATGAATTAAAAAGAGAAAGACCCACTATATGCTTCCTACAAGAGACTCACTTCAGCTTTGAGAATACACATAAACAAGAGGTAAAGGGGAAAAAAAAGCATATTCTATGCAAATGAAAACCAAAAAAAGCAAGGTTAACTACACTTATATGTAAGACAAAGACTGTTACAAGAGACCAAGAAAGTCATTATATGCAGAAATATCTCGTTTTATTGTTCTTTATTGTTTGTGTTTCACAGATATTTCCCTTTTTACAAATTGAAGGTAATATCCTCCCCAGCAAAAAAATTATAACTCATTGAAAGCTCAGGTAATGGTTAGCATATTTTAGTGAGAAAGTATTTTTAATTAAGGTATCTACATTTTTAAAAAAGAAATAATGCTATTATTGCACATTTAATATACAGTATAGTTTAAACAAAACTTTTAACCCTGACCGGTGTGGCTCAGTTGGTTGGGCATTGTTCCACAAAGTGAAAGGCTGCCAGTTAGATTTCCAGTCAAGGCACATACCTGGGTTGTGGGTTCAAACCCAGTCAGGGCACATATAAGAGACAAGTGATCAATGTTTTTCTTCCACACCAGTTTTTCTCCCTTTTTTTCTCCCTCCTATTCCCTCTCTCTAAAAATAAATAATCAAAATCTCTTTTAAAAATCCTTTATATGCATTGGGAAAACAAAAAAAGATTTGTGTCACCCACTTCATTGTAATAATCACTTTACTGCAGGGGTCTGAAACTGAACTCACAATATCTCTGAGATATGCCTGTAGTGATAAAGGTAAATTCATCAAGATATAACATTTGTATATACTTATGAACTCAACATAAGAACACCTAAATATATAAAGCAAATATGAACAGATCTAAGGGAGACATAGCAACAGAATAACAGCAGGTAACTTCAATATTGACTTTCAACAATGGATAGGTCATCCAAACATAAAATCAAGAAAGAATAATTAGACTTAAATTACTCATTAAATAAGAGATACAAAAGACATATTCTAAACATCTCATCCAATAGCAGCAGAATGCACATTCTTCTCAAGAGCACATGGGACATTATTCGATATAAGGGTTATTTTTTGCAACAAAAGATGTCAATAAATGTAAGAAGATTGTGATCATCTGAAGCATCCTTTTCAACTACAAGTATATAAAACTAAAAAGACACTCACAAAGATGTAGAGATTAAACAACATGGTCCTGAATAACCTATGAATCAAAGAAAATGGAAGTACAACAAATGAAAACTTATGGGATTCAACAAATATACTTGGATCAGGGAAATTTATAGTGATAGATGCCTACATTTAGTTTTTAAAAATCTCAAATAATCTAACATTACACCTCAGGGAAGTAGAAAAAAAAGAACTTACTAAGTCCAAAGTTGCTAGAAGAAAGAATATAACAAAGCTCAGAATGGGAATGAATTTAATAGAGACCAAAAAGAGGATAGAAAAATTAAGGTCAGTAAAATTAAGATACTTATTTTTTCTTGGAAAGGTAAACAAAACAGACAAATTTTAGCTAAACTTAATCAAGGAGAAAAAAGAAGATGCAAACGAATTATATCGGTGAAAGAGGAAACATTACAAATGATATCAGAAAAATACAAAGAGTCATTACAGACTACTATGAACAATCATATGTCAAAAATTAAACAACATAGAAGTTATACATAAATACCTAGAAATATACAACTTAACTACACTGAAACCTTGAGTAGAACATTTGAACAGAACAATTACTAGTAAGGAGATTGAATCAGTAATAAAAAACCTCTTAACAAAGAAAAGTCCAGGGACAAATAGCTTCACTGGTGAATTCTACAAAACATTTAAAAAATAGTAAATGTCAATTTTTTTTCAATCTCTTCCAAAAAATATAAGAGAAGGGGACATTTTCAAACTTAAGATGCCAGGATTACCTTGATACCAATGTTATAAGAACACTAAAATAAAAGATAATTACAGTCAAATATTCTTGATGAACATAAATGCAAATATCCTCAACAATATATTAGCAAACTGAATAAACAATACATTAAAAAAGATTATACACCATGATCATTTGGTTTTTACTCCAGGAATTCAAAGGTGCTTCAACATCCACAAGTCACTCAGTATAATACACCCATTAATGAAATAAGTATAAAGATTATATCATTATCTCAATAGATGCAGAAAAAACATTTGACAACATCCAACATCTATTCATGATAAAAACTCTCAACAAATCAGATATAGAGAAAATATTCCTCAACATAATAAACACCATATATGACGATTCCATAGTTAACATACTTTATGATAAAAGATGAAAGCTTTTCCTCCAAGATTAGTAACTAGAACAGGATGCCCACTTTGGCTGCTTTTATTCACCTTTTATTACACATAGCACTGGAAGTCTTAGCCAGAGCAATTGGGAAGAAAAAAAACAAAATAATAAGCATCTAAATTGAAAAAGAAGAAGTAAAAGTGTCTCTATTTTCAAATAACATAATATTATATATAGAAATCCCTAAAGACCCCAGACACATACACAAAAAGAAACCTATTAAAACATAAAAATGTAACTAAAGCTTCAGGATACAAAATTAATATATAATAAATCAGTTACATTTCTATATACCAAACAATTTAGAAATAATCCTTTTTACAATAACATCCAAAAAAATAAAATACATACTTAAGAATAAGTTTAACCAAAGAGGCAAAAGTTCTGTACACTGAAAATTATACAACATTTAATAAATTGTAAAAGACACAAATTAATGAATAAATAATTCATGTTCATAAACTTGGAAAATTAGTATTGTTAAAATGTTCATACTTCCCAAAGCAACAGATTGAGTACAATCCCTATCAAAGTTCCAATGTCATTTTTACAGAATAGACAAAACTATACTAAAATTTGTATGGAACCACAAAAAACTCATAGTAGCCAAAGCAATCTAGAGAAATGAGAACAAAGCTGAAGGCATCACATTCCCTGATTTCAAACTATACTATTAAATTATAATAATTAAAACAATATGGTAGTATCAATATGGACCAAAGAAACAGAATTGAGAACCCAGAAATAAAGCCATGCATGTCGTATTAATTTTTAACAAAGAAAAGAATTTACAGTAGGGAAAGGTAATTTTTTCATAAATGCTGGGAATAATAGATAGGCACACACAAAGTGATGAAACAAACTAGATTTTTATTTACGCCATACCAAAAAAAAAAAATCAATGCATAAAGGATTGAAAACTAGAATGAATAACCAGAAATATAAATTTCCTAAGAAAGAAGATAAAAGACAAGCTCCTTGACATTAGCCTTTATAACATTTTTTTTATTTCACACCAAAAGCAAAGGTGACAAAAACAAATATAAACAAGTGAGACTATATCAAATTTAAAAAGCTCTGCACAGAAAAAAGAAAAAAAAGACAGCCTATGGAATGAGAAAATATTTGCAAGCCACATATCTGATAATGGGTTAATGTAAAATATACAAGAAATTTATACAACTCAATAGAAGAAAATGAATCAAAACATGAACAAAGGATCTGCTTGAACATTTTCCCAGATGACATACAAGTGACGAATAGGTACATAAAAATGTTCTCAGCGTCACTAATAATCAAGATAATTCAAATCAAAATCACCACGAGATATCACTTTGCACCTGTTAGGATGGTACAGCCATTATGGAGAACATTATGTTGGTGTTTTTAAATATCTAGCCAAAGAAAACAAAATCATTATCTCGAGAGACATCTGTACTTCTTTGTTCATACAGCATTATTCACAATAGACAAGGTATGAAAACAATATATGTGTACAATGACAACACACAAACTAATAAATTAAATATCATACACACACACACACACAAATATATCCAATGGAATATTATTCAGGCTTTATAGAGAAAAAAGATCCTCTCATTTGTGGCAACATGGATCAATTGGAATGGCATTATGTTAAGTAAAATAAATGAGAGCAAAAGCAAATAGTGCACAGTAGCACTTATATTTGGACTAAAAAGAAATGTTGAACTCATGGAAACAGAGAGTAGAAAGTGGTTGCTGGGGGCTGGGAAATGGGGAAAATAGGAAGCAGTTTTTAAAACTACAGAATTTCAGTTATAACATTAGTAAGTTATTTGACTCTAATGTACAATATGGTGGCTATAGTTGTTAACGCTGTGTTATGTAATAGAAATTTGTTAAGAGATTAGAACATAGATTTTTCTCACCGAGAGAGAGGGAGAGAGAGAGAGAGAGAGAGAGAGAGAGAGAGAGAGAGAGAGATACGAAGTGATGGAGTCATGAATGTATTGATTAATCCAGAGAGGGAAATCCATTCACAATGCTCATTTTAAATATCTTACAGTGAAAGTCATTCTAGAGGAGTGTGAGGTCTCAACCCCATTCTGGGACACCCATCCCAGAGCACCAGAGCCAGGAAAAAGGAACTGCATAGCAACTAGCAGTGAAAATCTGTGGGTACTCTGTTTGCCAGGAATAAGAGGGAGGCTGCTAGAATCCCAGGTGCCCTACTAAAAAGCCAATTCCCAAGAGCTTGTTCTCAGCACTAACCCACAGCTCTGGTAGAGGAAGGTGATTCAGGGCACATGGGTGTCATAAAGAGAAGATATGCATAAAGTGGTCCCAAACCTGGAGAGCTGGCTACTGAGGTCCCAGTCCTGAGTCAATGTCACACATCACCCTCATGCTCCATTTTCCCAAGGTTGAGTACTTCTATTCTTACAGCCTGGGGAGTGCATTAACCTGCTTCTCCAAATACTGGTGATACTACAAAAGATCATTGGTGCACACTTTCTCTGTAGAAACTATTAATGGACACTCAGACACTGAACTTTGAGGCTTTGGAATGGGGACAAGTTTTTCCACCCATCTGAATGCTCAGCCAGCAGCTTCCCCAACAGGGAGACTATTTTGGTCTATCTTCCCAACGCCTGCTGGCCCTGCCCTGCTAAGCTAAGTTCTGCAAGGGATGAAAAGGCCACTAAGACCTGAGAACTTCGGGGTGTATCACCCTCAAAAACTCTGGTTCAGAGCTCAAGTGGGTATGGCTATGGAGCTTGGGAGAGGCATGTAACTTACCCCATCCTGAGTCTCAGCTACCACCACCCCTAGCAGAAGACTGTCCTGATCTGTTTCCCCAAATCACTGGCCCCACCATGCTGAATTTGTTTTTGCAGTGGTGACAGCTGGCTGCACCCAACCTGAACTAGTGCTGCAGTACTTTTGGGGAGCTAAAGTAAGAGACTCTATAAGAGAGCGAGTGGTATAGTTCTGGAGTATGGGCCAAATTCCTCCCATTGTGCGCATGACCATGTGACCCCAGAGTAGGGAACTAACTAGTTCCATCTTCTCACACAGTGCCCAAGTAGGGGACTAACTATTCCTGTCTTCCTGATTCAGTTGCCCTACCCTACTGAGCTTATGCCATGTGGAAGATGAAGTGTGATACAGCCAGCTGGGATCCATTCTACAGTAAATTTTCAAAAGGCTCTAAAGGAAACCTAGGCAACCTCACAGGGTGGCAGAGTATCCAACAGGTAAATGCTAAATTCAGAGAGCCTTGGACCTTTTATTGATTTACACCCAGTTCAGAGCTTCAGGAAGCCAAACCCTATATACAGCTTTTCCCCTCCCACTATATCCAGGCCTAGTAGATGCAGCCACTATCAGTGAATAGTGTGGTAGCACCAGACAAGTAGTTCAAGGCCAATTACACACAACCTCTAACATTGACCTGCACCAGAACTCCATCCAAGTGGTTCCAGAACAAATAAAACCAGTGGTAGCTGGACCCAAATAGCCACACAAATGACACATCCAAAGGGGAGCTCCAGTAGGCAACAGACTCTGCTAAAAAAACTCCACCTTGAGTGGCAGCCCCTAAACAGTGACTCATACATGCTGAATGAGGTCTATCCTTATAGTCAGCCAGCCCGACAGTTATCTATACCAACAAATGGGTCACATTCAAGACTCAACTAAGAAAGGAAGGAGCATGTAAACCACAGGAAAAAAAAATTCTGTAGTACCTACCTAGGTAATCTAGAAGACTGCACCACTGAGACCCACTAGGTACCTATATCTGAAAACCCTGATAAGAAACTTAGGAGTCATAGAAAATCTACCTAATATACAGAGTCAAGCACAAAAAGGCAGACAAAAAAGGGGATACAAAGATATATGCCCCTAGTGAGAGAACAGGAGAAATCCCCAGAAAAAGAATAAAATGAAATAGAAGCAACCAAGATAACAAATGCAGTTTAAACAAATGGTTATAAGTTTCCTCAAGGACCTTAGGGGAAAAATGAATGTTCCCAGTGAGAATTTAAACAAAGATAGAGTAAACATTAATAAATTAATAAGATCACAGAAACCATAAAAAATAACCAGTAAGAAATAAAAACTGCAATATATGAAATGAAGAATGCACTAGAAGAAATCAACAACAGGTTAGATGAAGCACAGGACTGAATGAGCAATTTAGAAGACAAGATAATAGTAAGCACTTAAGCACTGCATCAAAAGAAAAGAGGTGTGTTTCTTGTAGACAGCAAATATGTGGGTCCTGTTTTCTTATCCATTCTGCTACCCTATGTCTTTTAATCGGAGCATTTAACCCATTTACATTTAAGATTATTATTGACATGTATTTATTCATTTCCCTTTGTACCTGTGTTCCTCTCCTCTTTTTTTCTTCTTTTTCTTAAAACATTCCATTTAGCATCTCTTGCATTGCTGGTTTGGTGGAAATGTACTCTTTTAGTCTTCCTTTATCTGGGAAACTTTATTTCACCTTCCATTTTGAATCAGAGCCTTGCTGGGTAGAGTAGTCTTGGTTGGAGGCCTTTGTTTTTCATTGCTTGAAATATTCTTGACCATTCCCTTCCGGTTTGTAGTGTTTCTGTTGAGAAATCGGTCGATAGCCTTATCGGAGCTCCCTTGTATGTTATTTGCTGTTTTTCTCTTGCTGCTTTTAGGATTCTCTCTTTGTCTTTGAATGTTGCCATTTTAATTATGATGTGCCTTAGAGTGGGTTTTTTGGGGTTCCTCTTCATTGGGACTCTCTATGCTTCTTGGACTTGCATGACTTTCTCTCATCAGGTTGGGAAAATTTTCTGTCATTACTTCTATCAGCTTTTCTATTCCTCACTCCTCTTCTTCTCCCTCTTTTAGTCCGATGATACTGATATTATTTTTTCTCATGCTATCCGGTAATTTCCTTATATCTTGTTCATATTTTTTCAATCTTTTTTCATTTTGTTGCATTTTCTGGGAATGTTTTTCTACATTGTCTTCTAACTCACTGATCTGATCCTCTGCTTCATTTAGCCTGCTTTTGATTGATTCTACTGTGTTTTTCAGTTCAGAGATTGAATTCTTCATTTCTTCCTGGTTCTTGTTGATAGTTTCTGTGTTCTTTTTTTTGCTGGTATAGTTCTCTGTAAGTTCCCTGTAATATTCTTGGAGCTGCTGGTAACTTCCTTGGAGGTTGTCATAGTTGTTTTTAAGGTTGTCGAGTATATATTGAGCTTCTTCACCACCATTATTTTGAATTCCATGTCTGACATTTGGGCTATGCCTATTCCATCTACCTCTCTTTCTGGGGATTCCCCTTTTCTTTTCATTGAGAGGTTGTTTCTGCATTTTACATTGTTGGATTCTTCTTGTTTTTTTTTGTTTTGGGGGTTTGTCTGCTTTGACTTTCTACCTTTGTGGTATGAAATTCTTTATATGAGATCTGGGGCTTTCAGTGGTGCAGTCTTTTTGATCTCCTGAGCCTGATGTTCTTGGGTTACCCTTTATGTTGTTTGTTTATGCTGTTTTGTTATATTTCAGATGCTCTTTAGAGGAAAACATAGGCAGGAAAATTTCAGATATTCCATGTAACAATATTTTCACAGATACATCTACTAAGATAAGAGAAAGAAAGGAAAAAATAAACAAATGAGACTACATCAAACTAAAGAGTTTCTGCTCAGCAAAAGAAAATATCAGCAAGATGAAAAGGAAACCAGCCATATGAAAAAACATATTTACCAATGATATCTCAGACAGGGAACTGATCTCCAAAATATATAAAGAGCTTATATGACTCAACATCAAGAAAACAAACAACCCAATTAAAAAAATGGGCAAAGGATCTGAACAAACACTTCTCCAAAGAGGACATACAGAAGGTCCATAGACACGTGAAAAAATTCTCAATATCACTATCCATCAGAGAGATGCAAATAAAAACCACAACGAGATACCACTTTACACCAATCAGAAGGGCCATCATCAACAAATCAACAAACAACAAGTGCTGGCGAGGATGTGGAGAAACATGAACCATAGTGCACTGTTGGTGGGAATGCAGACTGGTGCAGCCATTATGGAAAACAGTATGGAATTACCTCAAAAAACTAAAAATGGAACTGCCTTTTGAACCAGCGATTCCACTGCTAGGTTTATACCCGAAAAATCCTAAAACCCTAATTCAAAAGAACTTATGCACCCCTATGTTCATAGCAACACTCTTTACAATAGCTAAGTGCTGAAAACAGCCTAAGTGTCCATCTGTAGGTGAGTGGATCAAAAAACAGTGGTACATTTACACAATGGAATACTATACAGCAGAGAGAAAGAAGGAACTCTTGACATTTTCGACAACATGGATGGAACTAGAGAGAATTATGCTTAGTGAAATAAGCCAGGCAAAGAAAGAAAAATACCATATGATATCACCTAATACAGGAAACTAAAGAACAACATAAACAAATGAACTAAATAGGACAAGGAGCACAATAACAGTCAATAGGGGAGAGGGGGGAGGGAGAGAAGGGGCATAAGTAAGGGAAGGGTTTAGTCAAAGAACGTGTATAAATGACTCTTGGACATGGACAACGGTGAAGGATATGATTGTGGCATAAGGGGTGGGCTGCATGGGGGGGAGCAATGGGGGGAAAATGAAACAACTGTAATTGAAAAACCAAAAAATAAAATTGAAAAGAAAAGAAAAGAAAATTAATATTAGTGAGAAAAGTTTAAGGTCCCTCTGCAACGACATCAAGCATAACACTATCCAAATTATAGGGATACCAGAAAGAAATGAGAGTGAGAAAGAGATCAAGAATCTGTTTGAAGAAATAATTGCTGAAGAGATTCCTAACCGTTGAAGAAAAATTTCATACAAAATCAGGGATTACAGAGAATTTCTATCAAGATGAACCTAAAGAGGCCCACACCAAGACACATTATAATTAAAATGACCAAGTTTAAAGACAAAGAGAGAATCTTAAAAGGAGCAAGAGACAGTCAGCTATCTACAATGGAGCTCCAATAAAGCTGTCAGCTGATTTCTCAACATAAGCACTTCGGACCAGAGGGATTAACATAAAATATTCAAAGTGATAAAAAACAAGCAACTGCAACCAAGACTACTTTATCCAGCAAGGCTCTTATTGAAGGCAAAATAAAAAGCTTCACAGACAAAGAAAAGTTTATAACCACCAGTATTGTAAAAATGCTAAAGAAATTTATTTTAAGATGAAAAAGACAAAAAAAGGGGGGAAAATACACAGAGAAATAACATAGGTATAAATAATAAAATGGCAAAAAATAAGTATCAACAATAATAATTTTAAAAATGTAAGAAAAAGGAAGACTTTCTTGCTCATTTTATGAGACCAATATTATTCTAATTCCAAAAGCAGATAAAGACACTGCAAAGAAATAAAAATTATAGGCCAATATCCCTGATGAACATAGATGCTAAAATACTAAAGAAAATATTAGCAAACCAAATACAGCAATACATTAAAAAGATTATACACCATGATCAAATGAACTTTACAAAAGAGATTCAACAATATTTGCAATTTAAGAAATGTGATACAAAATATAAACAAAATAAAGGTCTAAAATAACATGATTATATCAATAGATTTGATAAAAAGTGGCACCCATTTATGATAAAAACTCTCAGAAGGGGTAAATAGAGCGATCATCCTTAATATAATAAAGGCCATAGAAGAAAAATCCACAGCCAACCTCATAATCAATGGGAAAAAACTAAAAGTGTTTTTCTTAAGATAAGAAATAAGGCAGGACTGTCTGCTTTCACCACTTCTATTTAACATAGTACTGGAAGTTCTAGCCACAGCAATCAGACAAGAAAAATAAATAAAGTCATCCAAATCGGAAAGGAGAAGGTAAAGCTGTCATTATTCTCAGATAACATGATACTGTATACAGAAAACTCTAAGGACTTCACCAAAAATCTCCTAGAACTAATAAGTGAATATGGTAAAGTAGCAGAATACAAAATTAATATTTAGATATTGGTCGCATTTTTATACACCAATAATGAACTATCAGAAATACAATTTAAGAAAACAATTCCAGTTATTATTACAGCAAAATAAATAAGATACCAGGAATATATTTTACCAAGGTGGTAAAAGACCTGTACAATGCCCACACTACTCAAAGTTATCTATAGGTTTAATTAAATTCCTATTAAAACACCAATGGCATATTTAACAGATCTAAAACAAACATTTCAAAAATCTATGTGGAACCAAAAATAGACCCAAAATAGTCTCAGCAAATTTTAGAAAAATAAAAAGTTGGAGGTATCACAACTCTGATATCATACTATACTACAAAGCCATTGTAATCAAAACATCCTTGTACTGATATAAGAACAGTAATGTAGATCAATGGAACAGAAAAGAGTCCAGAAATAAACCCATGACTTTATGGTTAATTAATATTTTAGAAAAATGCAAGAACATACCATGGAGTAAAGAAAATCTCTTCAATATATTGTGTTGGGGAAATTGGAGAGGTACATGCAAAAAAATTAAACTAGACCAGCTTACACTATACATAAAAATAAACACAAAACTACAAAAAATTCTTCAAGAGAACATAGGCAGTAAAATCTCAGATTTCAAGCAGCAATATTTTTGGGCAAATGAAACAAAGAAAAAATTAAATAAATGGGGCTACATCAATCTAAAAATATTTTTGCCTGGAAAAGAAATTACAACAAAATGAAAAGGTAACCCACTGAATGAGAGAGCATATTCACCAATCGTCGGCAGCCGTCCGTCTCGAGAAACGATGGTGTAGCTTCTCAAGAGTCTATCTGCACCGCCGAGAATGGTTGTGCAGTCCGACTCGGGAGTGACACGGTATCTGTCTCCTCCCGTGTTGAATCGACATCTTGCGATGACGCTGAAGCTACAGAGCCTGGGCAGGGTGATATGGAGGGTCTGCTGTTGCCCATGCAGCAGACCCCCCCTCTCTTCGCAGCTGAAGGGTCCAAGGGAAAGACGGAGTCAATACAGCTTGGCTTCAGGTGCGCCTCAGGAGTTGCCGGTGTTGACTACAACGTCAAACCGCCTTAGGGACTCCGGCTCCGGATTTTCTGTCAGGGTTTACTCCCTTAGCCTTTCCCCTGAAGAGGTATGCCGCAAGGCAGCGGAGGTTTTTTGGAGTCAGAGTTTTCCTTCTCTGATGTACCCTGACTGGAAGATCGAACCAGCGACACTTAGCTCGCAGGCCGACGCTCAATCCACTGAGCTAAACCAGCCAGGGCCAATATTCACCAATAATACATGTGATAAAGAGTTAATATTCAAATTATAAAATGAACTTATGCAACTGAGCACCAAGAAATCAAACAATCTAATTAAAACAAGGGCAGAAGATCTGAATAGACACTTCTGCAAGGAGGACATACAGATTGCCAATAGACATAAAAAGGTACTTAACATTACTAATCATCAGAGAGATGCAAATTAAAACCACAATGACATATCACCTCACACCTGTCAGAATGGATATCATCAATGAATCAATAGACAACAGTATTGAAGATGATATAGATGAAAATAAACCCCTGTGCACTCTTGGTGGGAATGCAGACTCATACAGTCACTGTGGAAAACAGTTAAGGAGTTTCCTCAAAAAAAAAAACAAACTAAAAATAAAACTGCCTTTGACACAGTGATTCCACTTCTGGGAATATATTCAAAGAAACCCAAATAATTCTAAAGAATATATATACTCCTATCTATTATGTTCATTGCAGTGTTATTCACAATAGCCGAGGTGTGAAATATAGCCCAAATGCCCATCGGTGGATGAGTGCATAAAAAAGCTGTGGAATATTTACACAATGGAATACTACTCAGTCATAAAAGAGAAGGAAATCTTACCTTTTGTGACAGCATGGATGGACCTGGAGAGTAGTATTATGCTGAGTGAAATAAACTAGTCAGAGAAAGACAAATACCATATGATCTCATTTATATGTGGAACTTAATGAACAAAACAGTTTAACAAGCAAAATAGAAATAGCAGCATTCATGCATAGAACAGATTTACAGATGTCAGAGAAAAGGAGGTTGAGGAGCTGGGTAAAAAAATGAAGATATATATACATATATATCTTTTATGCATATATTTTTTTTGGAAAATAACTGATAAAATAAGTTTCGATGGGTTATTTTAAATATTATCCAAGGTAGAAATAATGGATAATAAACAAAAGCATAGTATCATTTTTTTAATTTATTATTAATTGAGAAAATATTAAATAAGTGACTGTGATGTGCTAGGAGCTCTTCTAAGTGGTATGCATTGAACAATGAGAAATCAAAGTCACTCATTTTATAAAAATTATAGTCTGGTGCTTGGCAGAGAAAAAAATCTACTAATAATACAAAATCAAGATATTTTAATATATTTTTAAATTCTGTGGAAAAATAAAATAATGTAGCATCATGCTATCCTTTATTACTTCTGGATTTTGATGTATAGGTGTACTTCATTTTGTCATGTTTAGGTTTTGTATATTTTATTTAATCCAAGATGGAGGCTTAGACGGACACGCTTGGTCTCCCTCTACAACTAGAAAGAAATACAACTACCTCAAAACAAAAGATAACTAGAAATTCCAGAAAATAAAACTACACGGAAGCCCAACATACGAAGTTATAAACCAGTGGCGCTCGTCGGGCAGGTAAGAAGAGCGAAAGTGGGTGGTGCTGTTTGCGGTAGCACCAGGGACAGCAGCAGGGAGAGCAATCCTGGCTGCAGTCAAGCCACAGCAGCTCCTGACCCCAACACTGGGAAAAGCAGCCACCACATTGCCTTGGACAGTGAGGCCCAGAGGGCGGGAGGACCGATCCGGGACTCCAAGCGGAGATTAATGGCAGGAATCCATCTTGGACCCCCCACCCCCACACAAAGCACAATAGCACCACAAAATATGTTGCGGATCACCACAGGTTGCTGGGTTCTGACAACAAAGTGCCACAGCACCGCAAAATAGGTTGCAGATAGCCACTAGTCGCTGGGTAGTGATGACAAAGGGCCACAACTGCGGCAAAAAAGGTTGCGGATCATCGCCAGTTGCGGGGTTGTGACGAGTACACAGGCACTGCCCCCTATAGCTGGCCCAAGAAAGCAAAACTCAAATCTGTCAAAATGAGGCAGACAACTATAGAAATCCCGGTGGCGCAGCTCACCAGGCAACAGATGAAGAATCTGACAGATGAACAAATAAGAAACCTGTCAGACGCTCAGTTTAGAGCCATTGTTTTAAGGTGGCTTAAAGAATTAACAAAAGATTTGGAAAAAATAAGAAAGGGTTGAAAACCACTTATACTGAAAAGAATAAACATGCATATGAGATAAATGGTGAGGAAATAAAATCCAGAGTTCAAATCAACAAACCAGAACATAGAGAAGGAACAAACAGTCAACCAGTGCGGAGAGAGGAGACAGGAAGCAAGGAAAATGATGAGAGGATCAGAAACCTCTGGGACAGCTACAAGAGACTGAACATAAAAATTATAGGATTGCCAGAGGGCGACGAAAAAGAACTATAAATTGAAAAATTAAGTGAAAATATAATAAAGCAGAACTTCCCAAACTTGGGGAAGGAAATAGACTTACAGGTCCAGGAAGCACAGAGAGTTCCAGAAAAACTGGACCCAGGGAGAACCACTCCAAGTCACATTATAATCAAAATGTCAAAAGTTAAAGATAAAGAGAGAATCTTAAAAGCAGCAAGAGAGAAGAAAAGAATCATGTACAAAGGGGTCCCAATTAGACTATCAGCTGACTTCTCAAGGGAGACCCTGCAGGCAAGAAGGGACTGGCAAGAAATATTCAAAGTAGTGAAAATCCAAAACCTACAGTCACGAATACTCTATCCAGCGAAATTGTCATTCAGAATAGAAGGGCAGAGAAAGTGCTTCCAGGACAAAATAAAACTGAAAGAGTTCATCAGATCCAAACCACTGTTATATGAGATGTTAAAGGGACTGGTTTAGGAGAAGGAGGATCAAAACTATGAACACTAAAATGAAAACTGCAGCACAAGAACCAACAACAGAAGCTAGGGAATTGAAACAAAGGCAGACTAAATAGGTAACGAGAGTAGAAAAAGAACTATAGGTACGGGGAACATATTGGGGAGAGGTCAGCAGGGAGGAGTTAGGGAGGGAGATGGTACAGGAATTAAGAAGCACAGTAGGAGAGAATGGAGTAGACAGGAAGAGGTTGAGAAGAACTGTATGCACAACCAATGGACATGGACTAAAATGGGGGGACAACTGGAGGGAAGGGGGCAACCGGGTGGAGGGGAGCAAAGGGAAGGGAAATTGGGACAACTATAACAGTATAATCAATAAAACATATTTTTAAAAAGTATATTTTTACATTCAATATTAGTTTTTAGTAATTTCAGGTGGACAGAATAATGGTTAGATAATCATATACTTTACAACATATTCTCACAATATTGCCAGTACCCACCTAGCACCATGTATAGTTATTACAATATTATTAACTATTTCCCCTATACTATAATTTGCATCCCTGTGACTATTCTGTAACTACCAATGTGTACCTCTTAATATCTCTTAATACCTTCCTCTTTTCACTCAGTTCCTTTAACACCTCTCCCCTGTTGCAACTATCAGTCTGTTTTCTGTATATATGAGTCTGTTTCTGTTTGTTTTTTTATATTCTTCTTTAGAGTCCACATATAAGTGGAATCGTTTAGCACTTTTCGTTCCCTTACTGACTTATTTCACTTAACATAATACCGTCTAGTTTTATTTATGTTGTTACAAATGGTAAGGCTTCTTTTTTTCTACAGCTGAGTAATATTTCATTGTGTAAATGTACCACAATTTTTTCATAAGCTTGTCTGTTGCTGGATACTTGGGCTGTTTCCATATCTTGGCTATTGTAAATAACACTGTAAAGGACATAAGCATTCACATATTCCTATGAATTAGTGTTTGAAATGTATCATAAATAAAAGATGCTATTGATAATAGAATAAACAGAATGTTTTGTTCCAAAATCAACATCAGATAATACAATAGACAATAGTCTTTTTGTCATAATTGGTCTATTTTGGAATACCAAAGAAGTTGGTATTAGGAACAATTAGGAACACTAAAGAAAGAAAGAATTGAATGTTTGGAGGATGGAGAAAAACATTATCTCAGTTTGGATCTTATTGAGTTTGATAGAGCTTTGAATCATCTAGTTAGAAATATCTATTTTAAACTTGAATGTAATGGTAAGCACTCTGGAGAGGTCTTATATAAAGATGTAACTTCTAATGAGGTTACTTTATGTTTCAGTAACAAAACACTCCTGACTCTTCTTTGGCAGGAAGACTGTTCATTATAGTCATGAACACTTGTTGACTAAAAATCCACAAAGGTATAATTACATCACTTCAATAAGAAGCTTTAAACAGAAAAAAAGAACACTTTGAACTCTTTATTGGTTCTTAAATTTTTCCACCTGAAATTAACGTGTTTCTTATTTCATGTGCTAAAGCAGGACACAAGGTCAGTCCTAATTTATATATGGCATGGAGAATAATTATCATTTTTGCATGTAGTGTCAAGATAATTGAAAACATTGATGAGCATTACCAATATGTTTGAGAAAGTTAGGAGACATTTGCAATTTGGAGGTAGTTTAAGGCATGTAAATGCATGAGATTGTTTATAGAGTGCTTTAAAGTGAAAAGTACATATAGCAAAAAATAAAATCAATTATAAAGAGTAACAATTTTTAGTGGCCATTATCTGAAAGAATAATCCACTCTTTATTAGTGTAATTTAAATATCTTTAGAAAAGTAGTTAATGAGTAGTAAAAATATCTAAAAGCTAACTAGAAAGGGAAGGAAGTCCAATAAACAAAGATATAAAGAAGAAATAATCATCCAGACAGGTAGGAGAGGCAGAGCCGAGGCGGAGAGGATGCAGTGTGGTGGCAGCAGCAGCAGCAGTGGGAGTGGCAGGCAGGTGGAAAGCACAGTCACACATTTTAAAAGTTTGAGAGGGACACCTGGGGAGCATTCCAGCTCCTCACCAGATCATGCAGCTCACTATCCCAGCACCAGGGAAAATCAAGCCTTATTGCTTCTAACTATGCAAACCAGTGGGAGTTGGGGTGGAGGAGGAAACTGCTGTCTTTCAGCAGAGTCTGCTTGTTTGGAGGGCCCTCAGGAACATCTGCAGACCCACCCACTCTGGGAACAACAGCCAGGGCAATGGCTAGAGAGGCACCAGTCAAATACAAGAGTGGGAGAGGTGCCTGGAGGAGGGGCGAGTGCTGGGCAGGCAGCATTGTTCCCTCTCTGACCCCTCCCCCACATACAGTTCCACAACATGGCGAAACAGGTTACCCTGTACTGACAAATACATAAGACTCTGCCCCTTACAATATAACAGGAGTGACAGCTCCACCTAAGACACAGAGGCAAAGAAACACAGGAGCCTGTCAAGATGAGAAGACAGAAAAGTATGGCCCAAAGTGGGGAACAAATCAAGGTTCCAGTGGGAGGACTAAGTGACAAGGAGATAATCAATCTAACAGACAAGGAGGTAGCCAACCTTACAGATGCAGAATTCAAAACACTGGTGATAAAGATGCTCACAGGCTTGACAAATATGCTTGAGTATGGCAAATGCATCAGGGAAGAAGTGAAGGCTATGCTAAATGAAACAAAGGAAAATCCACACAAAACTAATGGTGAAGAAAAGAAAACCGGTTCAAATCAACGATTTGGAATATAAGGAAGACTGTACAGCATGTACAGTACAGAATGCGGAAACAAGAATTGCAAAAAATGAGGAGAGGTTTGGGAACCTCTGGGACAACTTTAAACATGCCAACATCCAAGTCATGGGGGTGCCTGAAGGAGAAGAGGAAGAGCAAGAAATTGAAAACTTATGTGAAAAAACAATAAAGGAAAACTTCCCAAATTTGGCAAAGGAAATAGACATACAAGTTCAGGAAGCACAGAGAGTCCCATACAAGCTAGACCCAAAGAGGACCACACCAAGACACATCATCATTAAATATCAAAAGTTAAAGATAAAGAGAGAATCTTGAAAGCAGCAAGAGAAAAGCAGAGATTTACTTACAGAGGGGTGCCTATAAAACTGTCAGCTGATTTCTCAAAAGAAACTTTACAGGCAAGAAGGGACTGGCAGGAAGTATTCAATGTGATGAAAAGCAGGGACCTACAACCAAGATTACTCTATCCAGCAAAGCTATCATTTAGAATGGAAGGGCGGATGAAGTGCTTCCCAGACAAGGTCGGCAGCCATCCATCTCGAGAGACGATGGTGTAGCTTCTTAAGAGTCTATCTGCACCGCCGAGAATGGCTGTGCAGTCCAACTCGGGAGTGACATGGTATCTGTCTCCTCCCGTGTTGAATCGCCATCTTGTGATGACGCTGGAGTGTCCTCTCCAGTGAAGCTGAAGCTACAGAGCCTGGGCAGGGTGATATGGAGGGTCTGCTGTTGCCCATGCAGCAGACCCCCCCTCTCTTCGCAGCTGAAGGGTCCAAGGGAAAGACGGAGTCAATACAGCTTGGCTTCAGGTGCGCCGCAGGAGTTGCCGATGTTGACTACAACGTCAAACCGCCTTAGGGACTCCGGCTCCGGATTTTCTGTCGGGGTTTACTCCCTTAGCCTTTCCCCTAAAGAGGTATGCCGCAAGGCAGCGGAGGTTTTTTGGAGTCAGAGTTTTCCTTCTCTGATGTGCCCTGACTGGAAGATCGAACCAGCGACACTTAGCTTGCAGGCCGACGCTCAATCCACTGAGCCAAACCAGCCAGGGACACCAGACAAGGTAAAGCTAAAAGAATTCATTATCACCAAGCCATTATTATATGAAATGTCAAAGGGACTTACTTAAGAAAAAGATCTAAACTATGAACACTAAAATGACAACAAACTCACAACTATCAACAACTGAATCTAAAAAATAAAAACAAAATCCAACTAAGCAAACCGGAATAGGAACAGAATCATAGGTATGGGGATCATTTGGAGGGTTATCAGTTGGTAGGGGGGAGGGGGAGAAATGGGGAAACTTGCAGAGATTAAGAAGCTTAATAGGTTGGTACAAAATAGACAGGGGGAAGTTAAAAATAATACAGAAAAGGGTGAAGCCAAAGAAGTTATATGCATGACCTATAGACATGAACTAAGGGGGGTGGGATTGCTGGGAGAGGGGGAGTACTGGGCAGAGGGAAGCAAAAGGGAAAAAATTGAGACTACTGTAACAACATTATCAATAAAATATACACAAAAAAGGGTAAAGTTTGGGTTTTGCAGCGCCCTTCAGAAGTTGGATCCCAGGGCATGTGCCTGGGGCAACCGTCATTAAATCCGCCTCTTTCCAGAGGCACAGAAACATGGAACAGACAGGAACAAGAGGGAGCAGCAGGGATGTAGGGACTGATTGAGAGAAGGTAAATGGATTAGTCCAAAGACAAATATGAATGACCCATTAACATGGACAATCATGTGGCGATTAACTGTAGGAGTGGGGTCAGGCCTGGTGGAGTGGGGCAAAAGGGAAAAAATTCGGAAACTCTGATAGCATAAACAACAAAATATAAAAATTAAAAATTATTTATTATTTACCATATGCCATGAATTATGTTATACCATTATCTAATTTATGTTCTCAGTTTTAGCTTTGTCCTTTCAATTAATTTTCATTTATTAATAAAATAATACCAATAAAGTTAAATTTAAAAATTAAATAAAATAAAGGATTAGTTGTTACATCTGAAGCCTCATATAACCAAACAAAAGGCATAATGCATAGTGGACCTCTTTGCATTTTGGAGGTAATATATTCCTCATTTGGGTGTGTTATTCCAGCCTTTTTATTGCATGACCCAAAAATCTATGTGTGTTGAATGTAGAAGAAGGCGCTGCAACTAATCCAGGCTACTGGCTGCTTTGCCACCTGGACCATATGATCCAGTAGATCCAATGCTGCATAAAGTGACAGCATCAGATAGGGATGCTGTTTGGAGTCTTTGGCAGGTCTCTATAGTTGAAACAGAGCACACAGTTAAAATTTTGGAGCAAAACTCTATTATTCTCTATAGATAACTACTATCTTTTTCAGAAACAGCTTTTGGGCTGATAGTGGGCTCTGATAAAAACTGAACACTTTACCATGAGTCACGAAGTTATTATGCCTATCATATACTAGCTGTTGCATGATCGACTAAGCCATAAAATTGGTCATGCACAGCAGCACTCCATTATCTAATGGAAGTGAAGGATAAGTTGTTTCACCTTACATAAGAAGTATTGATTTTATATCACCATGTTTAAGTTATGGAATATCAGAGAGAAGAGTAAAGATCACTCAACTATTTGCATCCTTTTCTGCAAAAAGGATACGTATGTTTTGGATGATACACAGGATAGTTGTACCATAGTAGGTGGAAGAATACACTTATTTTATTTGTTATTATCTTTATTTGGAGATTAAGTATAGTTTAAGGGGATGTGTATGGGTGCCAACTTGACAAGGAGTGGACTAGTGACTGCCCCTTTTATGTGTCAAATTGGGTGGGCCACAAGGTACTTGAATATTTTGTCAAACATTTTCTGGGTGTTTCTGTGAGGATGTTTTTGGATGAGGCTCACATTTAAATTGGTAGAATTTAAGTTAAGGAGATATCCCTTCATAATGTGAGCAGGTCTCATCTAATCAGTTGAATATCTGAACAGAACAAAAAGATCAGTTTCTATCCTCTCGAAACCCACTCCCTAAAAAGAGGGAATTCTGCAGGAGACTGTTTTCAACTTCATCGGCAACATTGGCTTGTCCTAGTTCTTCAGCAGATGGCTTTCAGAGAAAAGGTAAAAATGACAAAAAGTGAGGGTGTTTTCTATTTTTAAGGTCAAAATTCTGAATGCCCATTTAGCTGAGAATTTATTTCAAAGGGAGAAAGTAATAACAGGTCTTGTTTTTTCTTTAGGTGGCAGATGCAATGGAAAAGAGAAAAAGCCCAGAAAAAAGTAATTCTTATGGGATTGCTTCTTTCTTTTTGTTTGATTAAT
Source organism: Furipterus horrens (assembly GCF_987537825.1). Lineage (NCBI taxonomy): Eukaryota > Metazoa > Chordata > Mammalia > Chiroptera > Furipteridae > Furipterus > Furipterus horrens. Next base: position 63,384,799 of record NW_028327176.1, on the reverse strand, counting down.
TATACTTGTTAAATGAGAAAAAAAAAGTACTGTTTTGGTTTAAATAGTTTCTGGCTTTGTGTTTGATAGATAAAAAGTCCTAAATCAATGTTGTTTTCTATATTCTTACGAAGCATAAAGTATTTTTTATATCATCCCTTCCTGTGGTTCTTTTCCTCTTTTACTTCTTGTCAATCACTCAAATTATTACTTTATAACTTTACCACTGCTCTTTCTGTCCAATTGTGAATATTCTTTCTTCTTTTTTCCCCCTTCCATCTATCTCAGAAGGAGAGCTAACATTTATGTCTGCAGTGAATTTTCTAGTACTAAGCAAGTACTAAGGACAGGGCTGGTAATGCTGCCAAGGCAGATGAATAACATGTTTTTCCTCTTTGGTTACATGGAAGAAAACCTAGGTGAAATTTTTTTTAAACTCATTTTATAAATAGAAATTTATTTGTTCTCCACTTGGAGAAAACTAAGGCGGCTGTTCTTGTAATAGTAAATTGAGGCAGTCATCAAATCTGAAGGGCTGAGAAAAATACCAATATTTGGAGAGATGCAATTTAGAAGATTAACAGAAATGTTTATAGAACCCCCTGGGTCCTGGCTGACTTTCACAGGCCAGTGAAAGAAACTTTTCAACTGCAGAGAGAACTGAGGCAGCAGAGAATCCCACAGGTGTCTGCTTGCTTCATGGAAATTGTCAGGGTGCATGAATTAGCTATTAAAGAGAAAAATAAACATTTGAAGTTACATGAATATTAGACTACCAGCAAGGAAACCAAACTAAATTTAAGAGGAGAAAATAGCCATGTCCTTTGGAGTTGATATATGTGACTATTTGCAAAGTTATATGCTTATGTTTCCCTAAGGGCTGAGTTAGATTGGGCCAGGAAAACGACTAGGGAGAGACTTCCCCTCTTCTCTGCCTCACACACCAGAATGGATGTTTCAGATAGTTCCGCTTCCCCAGTGTGTTATAAATGAAGCACTCTATGACTAGGTCTTTCTTGGGGATGCTGTTGATCCTGCCTCAAAATATTCTTGTGACTTACCTTGTATTTTGTGTTCACTTAATTTTCCTTCAAATCTCTACTGTGTCAATCACAAATGGTTGAGCAGAGATTAGTGGGGTCATTGCCTAAAAAAAAAGACTTGTATTGCCATTAAAATTAGTGTTTTTATGGGAACAGGTCTCTTTATCATCAATTTAGTAAGTTATAGAAAACAGTAGTTTTTAGTTTTTGTTTAATAGCCACACTTTCTTCCTTTGATAACTTACATAGAAGGGTTAAAGGAGGGTTTCAGAATGGTAGGGATGCAGTACCCCCACTGCCTTTTCACATGCATATTCCCTCTTTCCCAAAATGACTCCTATGTGACATCAGTCCAATTACTGAGGGCCTGTGTATAATATATATTATAAAGACTGAGGGATATTTGCTATCTTAAATTTAAAACCTTGGTCATTACTTGGTAGATTATTTGTAAAATACTAATATAAAGGCTTGGGCAGTAATCAATTATACAATATTTGAATATTACCTGCTCTTAAAGTGATGTGAGATTTAATTAAAGACTGAAAAACATGAAAGGAAAAAATATTACAAAAAAAGATAATTGCTAAGGCCTATATAAATTCTGTTCAAGAATGATTTCTTATGTATATAGGAATAGAACCATAGTGAGAGCACCCAAGATTATTTTGGTGTCAACAAACATGAGTCATAATGAGTTAAATAGAGTTAATTATTTTTTTCTACCAGCCTTCTCTCCTCTGCCTTTCTAGAAAAACAAAACAGTTAAAAAGTCAGGTCTAAGATGAAGAAATATTATGTTAATTTAAAAAATAGGTAGACTAGACAGAGAAAGGACAAGGAATGATTTTCTATCAGCTCTCTTCCTAAGCCATCCCAAATACACACACAGTGTGAATAAAGTTAGTGTGCTTCCTTGAACAAACAGATTCAAGAAAAGTCCTCTCTGAGTTCTCTTCATCTGCTACTCAGACTATAATCTCTCTCTACATAAATATCTTCTGTCTGTTTATTCAACACAAACTTTTGAGTGCTATAATGAGCCAGGCATTTCACTAGGTACCAAGTAGGTATTTGAGGTAAAAGATTCAATTTTTCCCTTAGTTCTTTCATGGGAAATCATTTGTATCATTTCTAAAGGATAATGCCAATTTCTACCCCTCACTGGCATAATTACCTAAGGAAATAAAAAGAGTAGATATTAGCCCTGGATTCTTTGGCTCAGTGGATTGAGCATTGACCTGCCAGCCAAGTGTCGCTGGTTCGATTCCCAGTCAGGGCATTTTACTAGGTTGCACGTCAGGTCCCCACTTGGGGGCATGAGTGAGAGGCAACCACACAGTGATGTTTCTCTCCCTCTCTTTCTCCTTTCCTCTCTCTCTAAAAGTAAAATAAAATAAACAAATAAATTATTTTTTTAAAAAAGAGTAGATATTCTATTACATGTAGTACCACTTTATCAGAATAAAATATGAAAAAGATGGCAGAAGAATATAACAAAGTATTTGTGCCATTTGCTTGAATGTGAGTCTTTTTACCTTTCCTCACAGTTTCTCAGAGGTTAAAAGGAAAGAAATGAAACTCTCATCACTCTTATTTTTGGTCAAGCAACCCTGAGGGCTACTTCATGTTTTTCTGTGTGTGAATAATACTCTGGTGCTGAGAGCAACTGGTTTGTGTTTTATTTTATTGTAAAGCAATTTTAGGCTCCAGTTGAACATTTCATTTCTTCTTTATTAAATTTCATGATTGTTCTTTTACCTTAGGTACATAGAGTAGTAGCACTTATATTTTTGGAGAGAACATTTTCTCCAATGTAAGTGCTTATTATAAAAAAAAAAAAAACCTTCTGATTTTCAGTATAAGAGATCTAGGAAAGATAAGCTGAACATTGTTATTTAGACCCTGAAAGGGCAAAGTGCAGGCACTTGTACAATAGGGAGGGAGGAAGTGGTGAAGAAGTTGAACTGACCTAATTAATGTGATGCCTAATCAATGTGGCAAAAAGGGCCAAACCTTCATGGTTGAGATGTGACTGATAATGGACTTCATGTCTGTGAACTGTCATTATTGAAATAATGAATGTGAACTTTGCTGAGGTTTGATGAAAAAGACACAAACTGCTAGTGAGTATGATGAACTTAAGGTGAGGTTCAAGTGTCACTTTTTCTATCAAGTCCTCTATGATTATATCAACCCTCATTTTTCTTCCTTTTCAATGAATTTATATATTGCTTCTTTCACTGCCATACAACTTATTTAACTATTTTTCCCATTATTTATTCTTCTTTTCAAAACTTTTAAATACTTATTGCTCCTGCTTTATGTGGTTATACACTACTCCTTAACTAGCTTGCAAACCTTTAAAGACAATGGTTATATCCTCAAAGTGATCAAGTGACATGGTAGAATTATATTAATGTAACCATACTACTTATATAATGTATCACTATTATAATATTTAAAACATAGAATCTGCATTTCCACAGTTTATGTAATTTTCCCAAGTGTTGATGTTAAAATCTAAACCCAGATTTATAGAACTTTATAGCTCATATTTATTCTGTCATAAAAACACTGGAATTCTACTCAAACTATCATAATTCTAGTTTGATCTCAGTGACCTTCTAGTAGTACAACTGTGGACATTTGCTTCCTTTCACTGACCCTCAATTGCATTGTTCATAAGATGAATATAATATCTCTCCTGAAAAATCTCTTAATATAAAGTTTCAACAAAAACATAATAAATACGAAGAAATATCTATAGAAAAAGGTATACAAATTAATGTATATTATCTCAGATCTTCTTTTGTACTCCTTATAGTTTAGTATTGTGTTAAAATGTGAAAGATAATCACTATTTTATTTTTATTTTATTTGTTTGTTTGTTTGTTTTTCAATTAAGTTGTCCCATTTTATCCTCCAATGCTCGCCCACCACCCAGCCCACCCCTTCTCCCACAATCATATCCTCTCATTGTCCATATCCATGAGTCATTAATACATGTTCTTTGACTAAACCCTTCCCTTACTTATCCCCTTTCTCTCCCTCCCCCTGCCCCCCTAATAAATGTTATTCTGTTTCTTGTTCTATTTAGTTCATTTGTTTGTGTTGTTCCTTAGTCTCCTGTATTAGGTGATAACATATGGTATTTTTCTTTCTTTGCCTGGCTTATTTCAATAACCATAATTCACTCTAGTTCCATCCATGTTGTCGCAAATGGCAGGAGTTCCTTCTTTCTCTCTGCTGCATAGTATTCTATTGTGTAAATGAACCACAGTTTTTGATCCACTCATCTACAGCTGGGCATTTAGGCTGTTTCCAGCACTTAGCTATTGTAAACCGTGCTGCTATGAACATAGGGGTGCATAAGCTTTTTTGAATTAGGGTTTTAGGATTTTTCAGGTATAATCACCAACAGTGGATCGCTGCTTCAAAAGGCTGTTCCATTTTTAGTCTTTTGAGTTAATTCCATATTGTTTTTCACAGTGGCTGCATCATTCTGCATTCCCACTAACAGTGCACTACGGTTATCATTTCTCCACATCCTCACCAGCATTTGTTCTTTGTTGACTTGTTGACGATGACCATCCTGACTGGTGTAAAGTGATATCTCATTCTGGTTTTTATTTACATCTCTCTGATGGCTAGTGATGTTGAGTATTTTATCATATCTGTATGGACCTCTGTATGTCCTCTTCAGAGAAGTGTTTGTTCAGGTCCTTTGCCCATTTTTAAATTGGGTTGTCTCTTTTCTTAATGTTGAGTCATATAAGTTCTTTATATATTTTGGAGATCAGTTCCCTGTCTGAGGTATCACTGGCAAATATGTTTTCCCATATGGTTGGTTTCCTTTTCATCTTGCTGATATTTTCTTTTGCTGAGCAAAAACTCTGTAGTTTCATATAGTCCCAATTGTTTATTTTTTCCTTTATTTCGCTTGCCTTAGGAGATGTATCCATGAAGATATTGTTACGTGGCATACCTGAAATTTTCTTGCCTATGTTTTCCTCAAGGACTTTTATGGTGTTATGGCTGACATTTAAGTCCTTGATCCATCTTGAGTTTATTCTCATGTGTGGTGTAAGTTGGTGGTCTAGTTTTCTTTTTTTTCACTTTTCTCTCCAGTTTTCCCACCACCATTTGTTGAAGAGGCTCTTCTCACTCCATTTTATGTTCCATCCTCCTTTATCAAATATTAGTTGACCATACAGTCCTGGATTTATTTCTGGACTCTCTATTCTGTTCCACTGATCTATATGTCTGTTCTTATGCCAGTACCGGACTGTTTTGATCACAGTGGCTTTGTAGTATTGTTTGATGTCTGGTATTGTAATTTCTCCTGCTGTGTTCTTCTGTCTTAAGATTTCTTTGGCTATTCAGCGTCTTTTTTGATTCCATATGAATTTTTGGAGTATTTTTTCTATGTCTGGGAAATATGTCATTGGTATTTTAATAGGGATTGCATTGAATTTGTAAATTGCTTTGGGTAGTATGGCCATTTTAATGATGTTGATTCTTCCCATCCAAGAACATGGTATTTGCTTCCATTTATTTGTATCTTCCTTAATTTCTTTCTTCAGTGTTACATAATTTTCAGAGAACAGATCTCTTATCTCTTTGGTTAAGTTTATTCCTAGGTACTTTACTTTTCTTGTTGCTATAGTAAATGGTGTTTTCTTTTTTGTCTCTGTCTCTGATATTTTATTGTTGGTATATAGAAATGCCTAAGATTTCTGTATATTTATTTTGTACCCTGCTATTTTGCCAAATTTACTTATTATATTGAGTAGGTTTTCAGTGGAGTCTATAGAGTTTTCTATGTATACTATCATGTCATCTCTATATAATGATAGTTTTACTTCCTCTTTCCCAATTTGGATGTCTTTTATATCTTTTTCTTGTCTGATTGCTGTGGCTAGGACTACCAACACTATGTTGAGTAGGAGTGGGGATAGTGGACATCCTTGTCTTGTTCCTGATCTCAGGGGGAATGCTTTCATTTTTTGTTCATTGAATATGATGTTGTCTTCAGGTTTCTCGTATATAGCCTTAATTATGTTAAGGTATGCTCCCTCTATTCCCATTTTGCTGACTGTTTTCATCATAAATGGGTGTTGTACTCTATCAAAACCTAGTTCTTCACCTATTGAGATGACGATGTGATTTTTGTCTTTTATTTTCTTTAGGTGATGTATTATATATATTGATTTGTGAATATTAAACCATTGTTGCATCCGTGGGATGAATTCCACTTGATCTTGGTGTATGATCTTTTTAATGTGTTGCTGGATAATTTCTGCCAATATTTTGTTGAGGATTTTAGCATCTATGTTCATCAGTGATATTGGCCTGTAGTTTTCTTTCTTTGTTGTGTCTTGACCTGGTTTTGGAATTAGGGTAATACTGGCTTCATAGAAAGAGTTTGGGATTTTTTCCTCTTCTGAATTTTTTGGTGTAATTTGAGAAGGGTATGAGTTAGTTCTTCCCTAAATGTTTTGTAAAATTTGCCTGTGAAGCAATACGGTCCAGGGCTTATGTGTGCCAGGAAATTTTTGATTACTATTTCAATTTCATTCTTTGTTATTGGTCTATTGAGACTTTATACTTCTTCTTGATTCAGTTTTGGAAGATTATATGTCTCTAGAAGTTTGTCCATTTCATCTAGGTGGTCAAATTTCTTGCCATACAGTTGTTTGTGGTAATTTCTTACAATCCTTTGTATTTCTGTGGAATCAGTCGTGATTTCTCTTCTAATGTTTCTGATTTTGTTATTTGGGTCTTCTCTCTTCTTTTACTTGATGAGCCTGGCTAAAGGATTGTCAATTTAAAAAATTTTTTTAAAGAACCAGCTCCTACTTTTGTTAATATTTTGAATTGTTTGTTTAGTCTCTGTCATTTAATTCTGCTCTGATTTTGATGATTTCCTTTCTTCTACTTGCCCTAGGCTTTGTTTGTTGTTCTATTTCCTTAGCTTTAGGGTTAGATTTTTTTATTTGAGATTCTTCTATCCTTTTCAGATATGCCTGTATTGCTACCAACTTCCCTCTCAGAACTGCTTTTGCTGTGTCCCATATGTTTTGGGCTGTTGTGTGTTCATTATCATTAGTTTCCAGAAATTTCTTGAATTCCTCTTTGATGTCATTGTTAACCCATTCATTATTTAATAGCATGTTATTCATTCTTCATGAGTTTGGATGTCTTTGATTTTTTTTCTTTGAGTTTGATTTATAATTTCAAGGCAATTTGGTCTGAAAAGATGCTTGATATGATTTCAATTTTCTTGAATTTGTTGAGGCTTGTTTTCTGTCCTATCATGTGGTCTATCTTTGAAAATGTCCATGCGCCTTTGAAAAGAATGTATATTTTGCTTCTTTGGGGTAAAAAGTTCTCTATATATCAGTTAAGTCTATTTGGTTTAGTGTGTTGTTCAATGCCTGTATATCCTTGGTGTTCCTTTGTATTGAGGATCTGTCTATTGTTGATAATGGAGTGTTGACGTCCCCTACTATGAGTGTGTTGCTGTTAATATTCTTCTTGTGGTCTTCTAGTATCTTCTTTATATATCTGGGTGCTCCTATGTTGGGTGCATGTATGTTTATCAGTGTTATATCTTCTTGATGGAATGTTCCCTTAAGTATTATGAAATGTCCTTCTTTGTGTCTTTTTATGGCCCTTGCTTTGGAATCAGTTTTGTTTGAAATGAGTATTGCTACCCAAGCTTTTTTTCATGTCCATTTGCTTGAAATACTTTTTTTCATCCATTCACTTTCAGTCTGTGTAAATCTTTTGTTTTGAGGTGTGTTTCTCCTAGGCAGCAAATATTTGGGTCCTGATTTCTTATCCATTCCGCTACCCTATGTCTTTTAATTGGAGCATTTAATCTATTTACATTTAAGGTTATTATTGACCTGTATTTATCCATTTCCCTTTGTACCTGTGTTCCTTTCCCTATTTTTTTTTCTTCTCCTTCTTAGATCATTTCATTTAGCATCTCTTTGCAATGCTGGTTTGGTGGAGATGTATTCTTTTAGTCTTCCTTTGTCTGAGAAACTCCTTATTTCACCTTCTATTTTGAATGAGAGCCTTGCTGGGTAGAGTATTCTTGGTTGTAGGCCTTTGTTTTTCATTGCTTGAAATATTTTCGACCATTTCTTTTAACTTGTAGTGTTTTTGTTGAGAAATCGGTCAATAGCCCTATCGGAGCTCCCTTGTGAGTTATTTGCTGTTTTTCTATTGCTCCTTTTAGGATACTCACTTTGTTTTAAATGATGCCATTTTAATTATGATATGCCTTGGAGTGGGTTTTTTTGGTTCCTCTCCATTGGGACTCTCTGTTCTTCTTGGTCTTGCATGACTTTTTCTCTCATCAGGATAGGAAAATTTTCCGTCATTACTTTTTCTATCAGGTTTTCTATCCCTTGTTCTTCTTCTTCTCCTTCTTGTATTCCTATGATTGAATATTTTTTTGTCTCATGTTGTCCTGTAATTTCATTAGGCCTTCTTCATACTTCTTCAATCATTTTTTATTTTGTTTTAGTCTCTGGTAATTTATTTTTTATTTTATTTTATTTATTTATTTTGGTTTTTCAATTACAGTTGTCACCTTTTCCCCCAATTTCTCTCCTCCACCCAACCCACCCCCTCTCCCACAATCATATCCCTCTCCATTGTCCATGTCCATGAGTCATTTATACGGGTCCTTTGACTAAACCCTTCCCTTACTTATCCCCCTTCTTTCCCTCTCCCCTCCCCCCTATTGAATGCTATTCTGCTCTTTGTTCTATTTAGTTCCTTTGTTTGTGTTGTTCTTTAGTTTCCTGTATTAGGTGATATTATATGGTATTTTTCTTTCTTTGCCTGGCTTATTTCATTAAGCATAAGTCTCTCTAGTTCCATCCATGTTGTCAAAAATGGCAGGTGTTCCTTCTTTCTTTCTGCTACATAGTATTCCATTGTGTAAATGCACCACAGTTTTTTGATCCACTCATCTACAGATGGGCACTTAGGTTGTTTCCAGCACTTAGCTATTGTAAACAGTGCTGCAATGAACATAGGGGTGCATAAGTTCTTTTGAATTGGTGTTTCAAGATTCTTCAGGTATAATCCTAGTAGTGGAGTCGCTGGTTCAAAAGGCAGTTCCATTTTTAATCTTTTGAGGTAATTCCATACTGTTCTCCATAGTGGCTGCACCAATCTGAATTCCCACCAACAGTGCAGTAGGGTTCCCGTTTCTCCACATCCTTGCCAGCACTTGTTGTTCGTCGATTTGTTGATGATGGCCATTCTGACTAGTGTAAAATGGTATCTCATTGTGGTTTTTATTTGCATCTCCCTGATGGCTAATGATGTTGAGCATTTTTTCATGTGTCTATGGACCTTCTGTATGTCCTCTTCGGAGAAGTGTTTGTTCAGGTCCTTTGCCCATTTTTGAACTGGGTTGTTTGTTTTCTTGATGTTGAGTCGTATCAGCTCTTTATATATTTTGGAAATCAGTCCCCTGTCTGTGATGTAATTGGCAAATATGTTTTCCCATATGGTTGGTTTCCTTTTCATCTTGCTGATGTTTTCTTTTGCTGAGCAGAAACTTTTAGTTTGATGTAATCCCATTTATTTATTTTTTCCTTTATTTCTCTTGCTTTAGGAGATGTATCCGTGAAGAAATTGTTACGTGAGATATCTGATATTTTCTTGCCTATGTTTTCCTCTAGGACTTTTATGGTGTCATGGCTTACATTTAAGTCTTTGATCCATCTTGAGTTTATTCTCGTGTGTGGTGTAAGTTGGTGGTCTAGTTTCATTTTTTTGCAGGTCCCTTTCCAGTTCTCCCAGCATCATTTGTTGAAGAGGCTCTTCTCACTCCATTTTATATTCCTTCCTCCTTTATCAAATATTAGTTGACCATAGAGGCCTGGGTTTATTTCTGGACTCTCTATTCTGTTCCACTGATCTATATGTCTGTTCTTATGCCAGTACCAGACTGTTTTGATTACAGTGGCTTTGTAGTATTGTTTGATATCTAGTGTTGTGATACCTCCTGCTGTGTTCTTCTGTCTCAAGATTGCTTTTGCTATTCGGGGTCTTTTTTGGTTCCATATGAATTTATGGAATATTTGTTCTAAGTCTGTGAAATAAGTCATTGGTGTTTTAATAGGGATTGCATTGAATCTGTAAATTACTTTGGGTAGTATGGCCATTTTGATGATGTTGATTCTTCCCATCCAAGAACATGGTATTTGCTTCCATTTATTTGCATCTTCCTTTATTTCTTTCTTCAATGTTATGTAATTTTCAGAGTACAGGTGTTTTATCTCTTTGGTTAAGTTTATCCCTAGGTACTTTATTTTTCTTGTTGCTATAGTAAATGGTATTTTCTTTTTTATCTCGGTCTCTGCTATTTTATTGTTGGTGTAGAGAAATGCCTTAGATTTCTGTATATTTATTTTGTACCCTGCGATTTTGCCAAATTTGCTTATTATATCGAGTAGTTTTTTAATGGAGTTTATAGGATTTTCTAGGTACACTATCATGTCATCTGCATATAATGAAAGCTTTACTTCTTCTTTCCCAATTTGGATGCCTTTTATTTCTTTTTCTTTTTCTTGTCTGATGGTAATTTTTTTTCTACATTGTCCTCTAACTCAATGATCTGATCCTCTGCTTCATTTAGTCTGCTTTTGATTGATTCTACTGTGTTTTTCAGTTCAGAGATTGTGTTTTTCATTTCCTCCTGGTTCTTATTAATAGTTTCTATGTCCTTTTTCATGCTGGTGTAGTTCTCCATAAGTTCCCTATAGCTTCCCAGCAAGTCTTTGTAATTTTCTTGGATTTACTGATGATTTCCTTGGAATTTCTCATAGTTTTCTTTGAGATTGTCAAGTACATTGAGCTTTTTCATCACCATTATTTTGAATTTCATATCTGATATTTTGGTTATATCTATTCCATCTACCTCTCTTTCTGGGGATTCCTCTTTTTCTTTCATTAGGAGGTTGTTTCTGTGTCTTCCCATGTTGGATTCTTCTTGTTTGTTTTTGTTTTTTGGATTTCTTTGCTTTGAATTTCCACCTTTGTGATATGAAATTATTTATAGGAGATCTGGGGGTTTCAGTGGTGCAGTCTCTTTGATCTCCTGAGGCTGACACTCTTGTGATACCCTTTATGTCATTTGTTTATGCTCTGGTTATATATCAGTTACTCTTTGATGGGAACTTCCCTCCGGCTAGTTGATTGAGAGTCACTCTGCCTGCCTTGTCTTGAGTTCTTTTGTGTAGATGCTGTTAAAAACATAAACACACAGCCCAGGCAAGAAACCCACACCCTCAAAAAAACTCCCATCCTGTATCCCACTATCGGCAGCAAATGAGCCATTATCAATATAAATGTAGATAGTTTAGGACTATTATACTATAGGAGAAATACATAAGAGTTGTTTTAAATTAAAAAAAAGATTTTTGAGAGGGGGAGTGATAGAGTAATAATAATAGGAAGTAGTGTCAAGGCTATGAAAGACAGTAAGTAATATTTTCATTGTATGTTAAAATAAAAAAGAGAGGGAGGAATGCAGAATAAAGTAAGAAAGTGGAAGTGTATAGTATTAGATTTTATAGTAGTTATATGCTATATATTTAGTGTGAAAGAGAGGCTAAACAAAACAGACAAACAAACAAAAATTAAAGAGGAAGGATGGAAGGGAGAGATGGTATAAAATAGATTAAAGAGATAGTTTTAAAAAATAAAAAATAAAAATAATTAATAAAAGTTTTAAAAAATTAAATAAAAATAAAAATAAAATAAAATGCAAATAAAAAATAAAACAGAAATAAAAATTTTTTAAAAGAAAATTTTTACTCAGTTCAGCCTTTGTGTGCAGTCTTATTTTTCTGGATCTGCACCTGGTCAAAATTCCATGAGTTTCAAATTTTTTCTGGCTGGCTGTGAGGAGATCTGGCTGGTTTCTGTAACTGCTTTTCTCTCACTCATGGGCCTGCTGTAACTATCTGCTGTGAGCCGCAGAGTTGAGTCTCGACCCACTTGTCCTGTGGCACCCTCCAGCAGTCCTCAGGCTTCTCTAGCAATGTTGTTTCACTCATCTCCCTGTTTGTATCCCAAGCTTTCCACAATAGGAGCGAGCAGACAACACTGCTACCTACTCCACCGCCATCTTCCTCCCTCAACAATCAACTATTTTTAAATGCCATAGTTTTTTAAATGATTAGGTAAATAGAGTGAAGGAGCAGGCCTATAAAATATTTAATCAATTCTTTTATGTTGTTTTATTTTTTAATGTGTTTTATTGATTATAGTGTTACATTTGTCCCAATTTCCCTTCCCTCTGCTACCCTCCACCTGGTGGCTCCCCTTCCTCCCCTTGTCCCCCCTTTTAGTCCATGTCCATTGGTTTTGCATATAGTTCTTCTCAACCTCTCTCTGTCTATTCCATTCCCTCCTACTATGCTTCCTAATTTCTATACCATCTCCCTCCCTCTCCCCTTTCCCCCTCCCTGCTGACCTCCCCCTAATATGCTCCCCATACCTATAGTTCTTTTTCCACTCTCGTTGCCTATTTAGTTTGCCTTTGTTTCAATTCCTTAGCTTCTGTTGTTGTTTCTTGTGATGCAGTTTTCATTTTAGTGTTCATAGTTTTGATACTCCTTTTCCTAAACCAGCCCCTTTAACATCTTATATAACAGTGGTTTGGATCTAATGAACTCTTTCAGTTTTGTTTTGTCCTGGAAGCACTTTCTCTGCCCTTCTATTCTGAATGACAGATTCGCTGGATAGAGTATTCGTGGCTTTAGGTTTTGGGTTTTCATTACTTTGAATATTTCTTGCCAGTCCCTTCTTGCCTGCAGGGTCCCCCTTGAGAAGTCAGCTGATAGTCTAATTGGGACCCCTTTGTACATGATTCTTTTCTTCTCTCTTGCTGCTTTTAAGATTCTCTCTTTATCTTTAACTTTTGACATTTTGATTATAGTGTGTCTTGGAGTGGTTCTCCCTGGGTCCAGTTTTTTGGAACTCTCTGTGCTTCCTGGACCTGTACATCTATTTCCTTCCCCAAGTTTGGGAAGTTCTCCTTTATTATATTTTCACTTAATTTTTCAATTTCTAGTTCTTCTTCTTCACTCTCTGGCAATTCGATAATCCATATGTTCCATCTCTTATAGCTGTCCCAGAGGTTTCTGATGAGACGGATCGTTTCATCATCGTTTTTCTTGCTTACTGTTTCCTCTCTCTGCACTGGTTGACTGTTTGTTCCTTCTCTATGTTCTGGTTTGTTGATTTGAACTCTGAATTTTATTTCCTCACCATCTGTCTTGTATGTGGTTTTGTTCCTTTTAGTATGAGTGTTTTTCAATATTTTCTCATCTTTTTCCAGATCTTTTGTTAATTCTGCAAGCCACCTGATAACAATGGCCCTGAACTGAGCCTCTGATAGGTTTCTTATTTGTTCATCTGTCAGGTTCTTCATCTGTTGCCTGGTGAGCTGCGCCACCAGGATTTCTATAGTTGTCTGCCTCATTTTGACAGATGTGTTTTGTTTTCTTGGGCCGGCCATAGGGGGCAATGCCTGTGTATTCGTCACTACCCAGCGACCAGCAGTGATCCGCAACCTTTTTCGCTGTGCTGTGGCCCTTTGTTGTCACTACCCAGTGACCGGCGGCAGTCCAATAACCTTTCTCGCCGTGCTGTGGCGCTTTGGCATCACTGCTCAGCGACCAGTGGCAATCCGCAACCTATTTCGCAGCGCTATGACGCTTTGTGCGGGGGCGGGCGTCCAAGATGGATTCCCGTAGTTATTCCACTAGGAGACCGGGATCCGTCCTCCTGCCCTCTGGGCCTCACTGTTTGGGGTGATGTGGTGGCTGCTTTTCCCAGCATTGGGGTTGCAAGCTGTCGAGGTTGGACTGCAGCCGGGATTGTTCTCCCTGCCAATGTCCCTTGTGCTACCACAAACAACACTGCCCACTTTCGCTCTTACCTGCCCAAAGAGTGCTGCCGGTTTATAACTTTGTATGTTGGGCTTCTGTGTAGTTTTATTTTCTGGAATTTCTAGTTATCTTTTGTTTTGAAGTAGTTGTATTCCTCTCTAGTTGTAGAGGGAGACTGAGCGTGTCCGTCTAAGCCTCCATCTTGGCCAGACTTCATCCTTATGTTGTTTTAAAATTTAATTTCACGTGTGTGTGTGTGTGTGTGTGTGTGTACGTGTTTACTGTGTGGAACAGTAAACCGTGTATTGAGTGGGACTAAAAAAAGTTTTCTGTCTGAATAATCCACAATAACAGACTACATATATCTATATGTATATATGTATATATATAGATAGATAGATAAATAGATAGATAAATAGATAGATATACATATAGATATAGATATCTCCTTTGAAAAACTCAGTCTGTTAATACACCAGGGAAAAAAATTCAACTGCAATTATTGATTTGATGTATTAAAGTGATAATTGTGCCCCATAAGATAATTATAATACTAAAACCCAATATTCTTCATTTAAAAAAATCTGGAACATTGCCTGATCTTCATTTTTGATGTACTCTCTCCAGTACCCAAGGTATAAAAATTTAAATTCAATTTTCTATAATATGATGTTTACTTAAAATTGTTATTATGAAAGGTTATTAAATTGGTAGCCCCCTATAAACCTGCCTTCTAGTAGTCAGATGCTTATGTAATCCACTTATACTTTAATTCTGGACTTGGCCATATAGTTTGTTTTGATCAATTATACATTAGCATAGCAATGAAAGCAAGAGACTTGAGAAGAAATTGTACTCTGGACCTGTCATCTTAGAACACTTCTCCTGGAAATTAGCCAACATTCTCTAAAGAAGCTCAGAAAAGATTACTGAATAATGAAAAGTGACTCATAAAAATAGAAACCTTCACAACAAAAAAAAGAAAACTACATACCAATATCACTGATGAACATAGATGCTAAAATCCTCAACAAAATATTGGCAAACAGGATCCAGCAATACATCAAAAAGATCATACACCACCATCAAGTGGGATTCATCCCAGGGATGCAACGATGGTTTAATATTCACAAATCAATATATATAATACATCACCTAGACAGAATGAAAGACAAAAATCACACGATCATATCAATAGATGCAGAAAAAGCATTTGACAAAGTACAACACCCATTTATGATGAAAACACTCAGCAAAATGAGAATAGAGGGAGCATACCTTAACATAATTGAAGCTATATATGAGAAGCCTGAAGCCAACATCATACTCAATGGACAAAAACTGAAAGCATTCCCCCTGAGAACAGGAACAAGACAAAGATGTCCACTCTCTCCACTTCTATTCAACATAGTGTTAGAAGTCCTAGCCACAGCAATCAGATAAGAAAAAGATACAAAAGGCATCCAAGTTGGAACGAGGAAGTAAAACTATCATTATATGCAGATGACATGATAGTATACATAGAAAACCCTATAAACGCCACTAAAAGACTACTCGATATAATAAGTGAATTTTAAAAAATAGCAGGGTACAAAATAAATATACAGAAATCTAAGGCATTTCTGTATACCAACAATAAAATATCAGAGACAGAGACAAAAAGAAAATACCATTTACTATAGCAACAAGAAAAGTAAAGTACCTAGGAATAAACTTAACCAGAGAGATAAAGTATCTGTTCAACACGGGAGGAGACAGATACCATGTCACTCCCGAGTCGGACTGCACAGCCATTCTCGGCGGTGCAGATAGACTCTTGAGAAGCTACACCATCGTCTCTCGAGACGGACAGCTGCCGACGGGGGAAAGTATCTGTACTCTGAAAATTACATAACATTGAAGAAAGAAGTTAAGGAAGATACAAATAAATGGAATCAAATACTAATGTTCTTGGATGGGAAGAATTAACATCATCAAAATGGCCATACTACCCAAAGCAATTTACAGATTCAATGCAATCCCTATTAAAATACCTAGGACATATTTTACAGACCTAGAACAAATACTCCAAAAATTCATATGGAACCAAAATAGACCCCAAATAACAAAAGCAATCTTGAGACAGAACACGGCAGGAGGTATCACAATACCGGACATCAAACAATACTACAAAGCCACTGTGATCAAAACAATCTGGTACTGGCATAAGAACAGTCATGTAGATCAGTGGAACAGGATAGAGTCCAGAAATAAACCCAGTCCTCTATGGTCAACTAATATTTGATAAAGGGAGATGGAACATAAAATGGAGTGAGAAGAGCCTCTTCAACAAATGGTGCTGGGAGAACTGGACAGGGACATGCAAAAAAATGAAACTGGACCACCAACTTACACCACACATGAGAATAAACTCAAGATGGATCAAAGACTTAAATGTAAGCTGTGACACCATAAAAGTCCTAGAGGAAAACATAGGCAAGAAAATTTCAGATATCTCACATAACAATATCTTCATGTATACATCTCCTAAGGCAAGAGAAATAAAGGAAAAAATAAACAAATGGGACTACATGAAACTACAGAGTTTTTGCTCAGCAAAAGAAAATATCAGCAAGATGAAAAGGAAACCAACCATATGGGAAAACATATTTGCCAATGATATCACAGACAGGGAACTGATCTCCAAAATATATAAAGAGCCTATACAACTCAACATCAAGAAAACAAACAGTCCAATTAAAAAATGGGCAAAGAACCTGAATAAACACTTCTCCAAAGAGGACATACAGAAGGTTCATAGACACATGAAAAAATGCTCAACATCATTAGCTATCAGATAGATGCAAATAAAAACCACAATGAGATACCACTTTACACCTGTCAGAATAGCCATCATCAACAAATCAACAAACAACAAGTGCTGGCGAGAATGTGGAGAAACGGGAACCCTAGTGCACAGTGCAGCCACTGTGCAAAACAGTATGGAATTACGTCAAAAAACTAAAAATGGAACTGCCTTTTGAACCAGCGATTCCACTGCTAGGATTATACCCAAAATATTCTAAAACCCTAATTCAAAAGAACTTATGCACTCCTATGTTCATAGCAGCACTGTTTACAATAGCTAAGTACTGAAAACAGCCTCAGTGTCCATCTGTGTGTGATTGGATCAAAAAACTGTGGTACATTTACACAATAGAATACTATGTAGCAGAAAGAAAGAAGGAACTCCTGCCATTTTTGACAACATGGATGGAACTAGAGAGAATTATGCTTAGTGAAATAAGGCAGGTGAAGAAAAAAAAATACCATATGATAACACCTAATACAGGAAACTAAAGAACAACATAAACAAATGAACTAAATAGGACAAGGAGAAGAATAGCAGTCAATAGGTGGAAGGGGGAGGGAGAGAAGGGGGATAAGTTAGGGAAGGGTTTATTCAAGGAACATGTTTAAATGACTCATGCACATGGATAACAGGGAGGAATATGATTGTGGGAGAGGGGATAGGCTGTATTGGGGGAAGCAATGGGGGGAAAATCGGACAACTGTAATTGAAAAACCAAAATAAGTAAATAAAGAAATAAAAATAATGGAGATGTAACTATTTTTTGTTTCAACTTTTTTGAAAGACCATATCATAGTCCACACCTCTCATTAATAACAAATAAAACAAAATTTATCTTGGAAGTTTTTCTCTTCATATCTGATTAAATGTTTTTAACTCAATGCATATACTGAATGGAAAGCCTGGAAACTTCAAACCACTGAAATAACAAATATGAATTTTATAATGCAATCAAATTACATCAGTACCTTTCTCTGACTCTCTCCATCCTGAAGATTCTATACTTGCTATTTGATCACCCATAGTAGCTACTATTTAAAAAATATTTTATCAGCTAATATATATTAATAAACTTTTTTAGAGTAGTTTTAGGAATACAAAATGACTGCAAAGATAGTATGTAGTGTTCCTATATACCCCACACCTAATTTTTCTTATTACTACCATTTTATATAGTATACTTGTCACAACTAATGAACATGTATTAATATATTATTGTTAACTAAGTCTGTAATTTATTCAAATTTCCTTAGTTTAATTCTAACCTTCTTCTTTCCCATTTTAGAATCTTATTCAGGATAACATTATATTTAATCATCATGAGTTCTTAGGCTTCTCTAGACTATGATGGTTTCTAAGTCTTTTCTTGTTTTTTTTTTCCCCCCAAGGCAAAAAGTTTTTTTCTGTTTTTATTTATTTATGTTTGTTGTTTTTCTATTTTCTTGGTTTTCCCAAGGCAAAAAGTTTTTTCTGTTTTTATTTATTTATTTTTGTTGTTTTTCTATTTTCTTGGTTTTTGAGTACCTTGATAGTTTTGAGGAATAGTAGTTCAGTATTTCATAGAATATCACTTAACTGAGATTGATATGATGTTTTTTTTTTATGGCTAAACTGTGGTAATATGTTTTGGGAATAAGATCACAGGGTAAAAATCCATTCTTATCACACTATACCTAGGATACATACTATTAATATGATTTATTACTGTTGATGTTAACCTTGATCACATGACTTAAATTTCTATTTCTCGAGTTCTTAAAGCATAAAGTTACTCTTATTTTCTCTTTCCCTGTTACTGTATTCTTTGGAAGAAACTCATTGTGCCCACAAATTAGAGGGTGAGAAGTATGTTCAAATGTCTTTAAAGGTGAAACATCTAAAAAATCTACTTGGAGTTCTGAAAGGGATATTTGTTTATTCTCCCCCAGTTATTATTTATTCTAGAATTTATTTATGTCAGTATAGACTCATGGATATTTATTTTTTAGATTATTATAATCCAATACAATTTTTTTTCTTTTGCTCAGACTGTTTCATCGAACCTCATTCAGTTGTCTTCTGTATCCATTAGACATCCTTCTGTCATTGTGTTGCTTTTATTTTTTGTTAGGTTTTTGCATTCTTTTGCTTTTTGGAATTACATGACTCTAGGTTAATCTTATATACTATTTCCTAGGTCCTACAACAAATTATTTTTCTAAGTAAACCTTTTTTGTTTAATTGGAGAGTAGTATTAGAAACCAATATTGTGGCACTAGTTGACTATATTTATTTGAGTCAGTTTCTAAGCTTTCTATTCTGCTGTGTTGATCTGTATTTCTAGTCTCACAAATATTCCACATTTCTGACTACTGTAGCTTTAGAGATGTCTTCAAATTGGGTAATGTGAGTCATCTAACTTTTTTCTTCAGTATTATGTTAGGTATGTAATGTATTTTTTGCTCCATAGGCGTGTTTTTTTTCCCCACAAAAGTAGGGGGAAATGTCTGTGCATCTTATGGAGCAAATATTGCGTCACAGATCATGATGTGTATTATATGACCTGTTAGCAGTGGTGACAGCTGTTAAAAGAGGAAGCGGTGGGCCTATGCAAAACCCCTGGGGACACTTAAATGTCCCACTTTACTGCTGAATCTCAGGACATCTTGTCAGTTGCCATCCACCTCTGCCCATCACCTGGGACTTGGAGAGTGCAGAGAGCCACCTGACACTCCCAGCTACAATCACTGACCTGTTGAATCAGCTGAGGCTAATAATGGGTATGAGGCACAGTGACAATTGCCAATTGTCTTTGACACTTGGTGAGGTCTGTGTCAGTAGAACCACCTCCAGTCACCAATCACTGTCTTAAGCTCTGCCAATCACAAAAGGCAGATGCGTGGAACTGAAGTAACATGTTCTTGGCTGGCTACTGGCTCCATCAGATGCTACAACTGTCTTGTCTACCTCCATACTATTTCCAGTGCACACCAGATTTCTGTGTGAGGAGGCCAGCAGTAACTGGGTGAGCAGCCATAAATGCTGAAGTTAGTAATATATAAAGGCAGTTATGGTGGGGTCACTATTCTAGTAGTAACACAAGCACTGAGGGGATTAAGGGTTATTACTAGCCATAAGAGGTACTGGAGGTAGTCTGCCAGACACTAGGATAGTGATACTCTCAGTGACTGTTACAACTAGTGATACCTCTTAACTCCCTCAATGCCTGTTATTAAAGGCCCCTATAAATTTTGACATTAGTGATGATAATTTCTTGGGGTTCCCAGAAAACTAGAAGAGTACTTGAACCTTATAGTCTCTCATCATTTGTTAATGACAGTGATGATGGTTCTTAATACTACTGTTGACTGCTCTTCACTTAACATGGATGAAATATTATTCTGTTATATTTTATTAAATATTTTAGTACACCAGTTGGTTCAGAATATTTTTTTCCTGTTTTCCTCCTCTAAATCTAGATACGTCTTATGGTCAGGAGCATTGTATAGTGTGAAAAATACAGTAAGTCTTTTGCCTTCTCATATAAATTTTAGAATTAGTTTGTCAATAGTTACAAATAGTTCACTGGGATTTTGGTTGGGATTGCATTGAATCTATAAATCAAATTACAAATAATTGTTACTTTAGCAATATTGAATCTTCAAATTTATGAACATGAACTATCTGTTTATTTAGATAATTAATAAATATCTATAATTTCCAGTTTGTAATACTAACCATTATGTTAATTTTTTATTGCATTAAGATAGCATTTATGGGTACCTTGTTTGAATTGTTTTAAAAGGATGGGCTGGGTTTGTTTTTATTTTATTTTTTGTACCATAAAAGAGAGATTTCTAGATACATGTTAATTTTGTTTCTTATATTTGGGAGGGGGAGAATTTCTAGTTTTTGATATTCACTTTGAATTTTTAGGCTATTTCAATACATATGTAGAAAAAGTCAAACTACCTAAAATGCTTAATTTATATTTGCTTAATGGGGTGTGAAACTTAGAAATATTTGAAATATTAGTACTTAAAATTCAAAATGTAATACTCAAAGATCTGGATGAGAGAAAATTAGTTGTTCAATACTTACATCATAGTCAATGTTCTCAGTAAAGTCACCCCAAATCAATGAATATATCATGCTGAATTCTAAACAGTAGGCAATACTGATGTTAAATATTTGATCGATTTTGGGCCTCGATCTATTGCTTTATGCAGTGTGTAGAAAGAGAAAATTCTAAACTTACCCTGATCAATATAAATACAATATCTTCCTTTTTATTAAGTGGCACTTTAGAACAGATATTTTCTTTCAATAATAATACCATTAAGATGACATAATTTTGTAATTATTCTTAACATTATTTTCTCCACCATTCTACAGGAGGTTTTAGTGTTCTTAAAAATATTAATTTAGAATCTCCACAAAACATCATCTATAGAAAATATAGTTATATCAAGAACTCTTGATTAGAATGGTTATTAGTAACAAAGAAAATACTGTAGATTTACAGTTGTTTGTATGAAAAGTAATAGAGTAATTTATAAATAATATTATAATAATAAACTCGGGACTTCTGGCCAAGATGGAGGCATAAACAGATACACTGCATCTCCCTCCACAACTAAGAAGGAATACAACTACCTCAGAACTAGAGACAACCAGAAGTTTCAGAAAATAAGACTACATGGAAGTCCAACAAACAAAGATATAAAGAAGAACTAATTATCCAGATAGGTAGGAGTGGTGAGGCCAGGGCAGAGAAAATGCGATGTGGTGATGGCAACAGTGGAGGCTGCGGCAGGCTGGTGGAAAGTAAAGTTACACGTTTTAAAAAGTCAGAAGGGAAACCAAGGGAGTGTTCCCAGCCCCTCACCAGACTACACAGCTCACTGTCCCAGCACCAGGGAAATTCAAGCCTCATTGCTTCTGACTATGCAAACCAGTGGGGGATTGGGTCAGAGGCAGAAATTTCTGGTCTCTCAGCAGAGTCTTCTTCTTTAAAGGGCCCCCGCAGTCCTAGAACATCCACAGACCCATCCACTCTGAGAATGACAGCCAGGGAAATGGCTAGAGAAGCACCAGTCCTATATAGAAGTAGAAGTGCCTGGAAAAGGGGCAAGTGCTGAGAAAGTGGCATAGTTCCCTCTCAGACCTCTTGCCCACATACAGCACCACTACATGGTAAAACAGGTCACCCTGTACTGATAAATCTCTAAGGCTCTGTCCGCCCCTTACAACATAACAGTTGCAACAGCTCTATGTAAGACACAGAGGCAAGCAAACACAGGAGCCTGTAAAGATGAGGAGACAGAAAAGTATGGCCCAAAAGAGGGAACGGATCAAGGTTCCAGTGGGAGAACTAAGTGACAAGGAGATAGCCAACCTAACAGATGATGAAATAGCCAACCTTACAGATGCAGAATTCCAAACACTGTTGATAAAGATGCTCATATGATTGACAGATATGCTTGAGTATGGCAAACACATAAGAGCAGAAGTGAAGGCTATGTTAAGTGAAATTTTAAAAATCCACACAAAACCAATGGTGAAGGGAAGGAAATCAGGGTTCAAATCAATGATTTTGAACATAAGGAGGAAAAAATAAAACATCAACCAGTATAGAATGAAGACACAAGAATTGAAAAAAAAAATGAGGAGAGGACTGGGAATTTCTGGGACAACTTTAAATGTGCCAACATTTGAATCATGGGGGTATCAGAAGGAGAAGAGGAAGAGCAAGAAATTGAAAACTTATTTGAAAAATAATGGAGGAAAAATTCCCAAATTTTGTGAAGGAAATAGACATGTAAGTCCAGGAAGCACAGAGAGTCACAGGAGAGCTGGACCCAGAGGGAACCACACCAAGACATATCATAATTAAAAAGCCAAAGGTTTAAGATAAAGAGAGGATTCTAAAAGCAGCAAAAGAGAAGTGGAGAGTTGCCTACAAAGGGGTGCTTATAAGACTGTCAGCTGATTTTTCAAAAGACACTTTGCAGGAAAGAAGGGACTGGCAAGCAGTATTCAATGTGATGAAAAATAAGGACCTACAACCAAGATTACTCTATCCAGCAAAGCTATCATTTGAAATGGAAGGGCAGATGAAGTGCTTCCGAGATGAGGTAAAACTAAAAGAATTCATCATCACGAAGTCATTATTATATGAAATGTCAAAGGGACTTACTTAAGAAAAAGAAGATCAAAACTATGAACACTAAAATGACAACAAACTCACAACTCTCAACAACTGAATCTAAAAAATAAAAACAAAATCTAAATAAGCAAACCAGAATAGGAACAGAATCATAGGTAAGGGGATCATTTGGAGGGTTATCAGCTGGGAGGGGGGGCAAGTGGGGAAATGGTGCCAGGATTAAGAAGTATAATTGGTTGGTATAAAATAGACAGGGGGAAGTTAAGAATAATATAGGAAAGGGTGAAGCCAAAGAACTTATATGCATAACCCATGAACGTGAACTAAGGGGGTTCGGATTCCTGGAGGGAAGTGGGTACTGGGCATAGGGAAGCAAAGGAGAAAAAAATTGGCACTACTGCAACAACATAATCAATAAAATATACTTAAAGAAAGAATAAACTCTTTCACAAACTCGTAACTCTTATCCTACTTTTTCCCTAGCCTATATTTTAAGTTCCAATCAAGAATAAGTGTCTATCAGTGATAAGTGGATAAAACAAATTTGGACATTTACACAATGGAACACTACTCAGCCAAAAGTAGAAGAAAAGTTTACCCTTTGAGACAGTATGGATGGACCTGGAAAGCATTATGCTAAGTGAAATAAGCCAGTGAGATAAAAACAAATACCACATGATTTCATTCTTATTTGGAATCTAATGAACAAACTGACCTAATAAGCAACACAGAGACAAACTCATAGACAACTAAAGGGCAGGGGTAGGTTAGAGGGTGGAGAAATTGAGGAAAAGTGGAAATCAGACTCATGGACACGAACAACAGTGCAGTGATTGTTCCCCCTCAGACCCCCCTCCCACACATACAGTGCCATAACATGGTAAAATGGGTCGCCTGTACTGAAAGATACCTAAGCTCTACCCCTTACAATGTAACAGGTTTGACAGCTCTACCTAAGAAACAGAGGCAAACAAACACAGAAGCTTGTCAAGATGAGGAGACAGAGAACTATAGCACAAAGGATGTAACAGGTCAAGGTTCCAGTGAGAGAACTAAGTGATGAGGATATAGCCAACCTAACAGATGCAGAGTTTATAACACTGGTGATAAAGATGCTCACAGGCTTGACAGGTATGTTTAAGTACAGCAAATGCATAAGAAAAGAAGTGAAGTCTATGCTAAATAAAATGAAAAAAAATATCCACACAAAACCAATGGTGAAGGGAAGAAAACCAGGGTTCAAATCAATGATTTGGAATATAGGGGGGAAAAAAAGTCAACCAGTACAGAACGAGGAAACAAGAATTGAAAAAAAATGAGGAGAGGCTTAAGAACCTCTGGGACAACCCTAAGTGTGTCAACATCCAAATCATAGGGGTGATGGAAGAAGAAGAGAAAAGCAAGAAATTGAAAGCATATGTGAAAAAAATAAAGAAGGAATACTTCCCAAATCTGGTGGAGGAAATAGACATACAAATATAGGAAGCACAGGGAGTCCCAAGCCAGCTAGACCCAAAGAGGAGCATACCAAGACACATCATGATTAAAATGTTAAAGGTTTAACAAAGAGAGAATCTTACAAGCAGCAAGAGAAAAGCAGTTACCTACAAAGGGTGCCTATAAGACTATCAGCTTATTTCTCAAAGAAAACTTTGCAGGCAAGAAGAGACTGGAACAACATATTCAAAGTGATGAAAAGCAAGGACCTACAATCAAGACTACTCTATTCAGCAAAGCTATTATTTGGAATGGAAGGGCACATAAAGTGCTTCCCAGACAAGGTAAAGCTAAAGAAGTTCATCATCACCGAGCCAGTATTATATGAAATATTAAAGGAACTCTTTTAAGAAAAAGAAGATCAAAACTATGAACACTAAAATGACAACAAACTCACAACTCTCAACAACTGAATCTAAAACATAAAAACAAAATCCAACAAAGCAAACCAGAATAGGAACAGAATCATGGGTATGGGGATCGTTTGGAGGGTTATCAGTGGGTGAGGGAAGGAGGAGAAATGGGGAAATGGTACAAGGATTAAGAGGCATAATTGGTTAGTACAAAATAGACAAGGGGAAGTTAAAAATAATACAGGAAAGGGTGAAGCCAAGGAACTTATGTGCATGACTCATGGATGTGAATTAAGGTGGGTAAGATTGTTGGAGGGAAGGGGCATACTGGGCAGAGGGGAGCAAAGGGAAAAAAATTGGGACTACTGTAACACCATAATCAATAAAATATACTTTAAATAAATAAATAAATGAAGTAGATACCTAATTTTTCCAAAGGAAAACAGAACCCTACATTGTTGAAATCTGGTTTCTTTTTATAATAATTTTACCTTAGAGAAAGTCTTAATATATGTTAGAAAGAGAGAAATATGTCAATCCAAAATTTTTTATTTTAATTTTAAATTTAAAAAAATACTCCATATATGTTAAAATGAAAATTTAGTATTTACTTGAGAGTTTCAGCATAGTCCTCAAAGAACTGTCTTTAGTCTGTTCAAAAAAGTACTTTATTTTCTCTTGTGTTGAGTCTGCTTCTATTTGATCACCAGAGAAATGTGTTTGATGAGTTTGCTATATAACTTTATAAATCGATATGCTTATTCTTTTAGACTGGTAAGCTTCATCTTATTTTGAGTCATGAAAACCTAATTAAATATAAATTAATTATTTCTATAATTTGGGATGAGTGAGGGCAGAATTAAAGAATTCTATGTAAGATTGATTTAGTTTTCCCAAGGATGTGAAATGAAAAGTCCTTCATGAAGGGTGGAGGTAAAGTTAGAATCTGAGAGCAAAATATTTTTTGAAGTATTGCTTTGGGAAAAATAATTTACAAACAGTAATTTGTGCCACTGAGGATGAATGAAAAATATTAGCCTAGAGCTTAGTTATAAATAAGCATTTTTGGTTTGAATTTTAAAATATCTAATAAATACTCAAATATTTCCTTTGTAATAGAAAAGTCTACCCAAGGCTACTAAAGAACTAGCATCAGAAGGCAAACTCAGTTGTCTCTTTAAATGGCTGTTCAGTTCATTATCAGGAGAAAAAAATAACAATAAACAAAAAATAATAACATAGGAGGAAAAAAGAGAAAAAATGTCTTCTAAGAGTTGTCTTCTTCTTGGCTCAAATATATAAGCATATTTGAGAGGCCTACTGAAAGTTTTAGTTTCTCCATCATGTATGATCTAAAGCATGGAGGGATATCCAAGAAATAGATGTCTACTTTTCACCACACATCACTGGACACTGTGCAAAGCCTACCACATCACCTGTGTCTGCGCAGTCTCACCACCCATTTTCTTTTATGCTGGACTCCCTACTTTAAAAATATGTTTAAATTTAGTATTTCTGGTATCTCTCACTACTGAAAGAGTTACATTTTAGACCTAATTTACACAACAAATACAATTTTCAGACATACAATAACATTTTACAACATGATACTTCTTCAGCACACTTGGAAAAAAGTGGAGGTATTATCAAGTGTTATTAGAAGAAATCACTGCCTGCAACAAATTATAATTTGACTTCCAAATCTTTCCATGTCAAACCTTAATACAATGACATATTCGTGTTTTTAATGAAAATTATTATTCATATGAGTACTAAGACTGAAAAAATAGAGTTTTTTCTTTACCTAAATTGATAAAGTACAAGAATATGATTAGAATATTAAGTGCTTGTGAATGCAATTGAAATGCAAAAAATTAAATTCAAATGAGTTAAGAAAAAATTCAAGTGAGGAGAGAGCTGATTGTGAACATAAAATGTCTTAGGTAGCACAGGTAATATTGAAAAGAAAAATCAGCTTTCATGACTTGAATATTAGCAGAGGTGAGTACACTGAAGGTTGTGGCTAGGGAGTTTCAACACTACGCATGCATCCAATAAATATTTATTAAGTGCCTCCTTCGTAGTTCTGAGGATACCGTAGCAAAGAAAGATAGCCCCTGTATTCATGGCGATTAAGTCTATCAGAGTAAATAGTTAATAAACAATAAACAATGAATATAAAATGAAGTAGGTGATAATATAGTCTATGAAAAATAGTGTTAAGTAGAAAGTGGTGAAGTTGATTCTATATGACAAAAGGTGTTTACATAACCAAACAAGCAGGTTCTGCTGCCTGCTGTAAGGAAAACCAAACTCATGAGACAGGTGCTTGTAAAAAAGGAAAGAGGTTTATTTAAGTGAATGTGACCTGGGAGAATGGGGGGACTCTCGTCTCAAAGAACACCACCAATGCCATCCTCCTTAAGCTTCTGGTTCTTATAAGGATAGGCAAGGAAGGGTTGATATTTCTATTCAATTATCTTTCTAGCTTTTGATGCTCTTGGTGTAAGAATATCCCATTGGACCATCTTGGCCAATGAAGGAGATTCTCTGGAGGTCCTACTGACTGTCTAGAGTAGTGGAAGGTAAAGTACAGAACACGCCATCAGGAATCCTAAAGATATCATAGTCCTCAGCCTACATCCCTACACCAGACAGGCACCTGCACATCATGGGTGGGGGTAACTGGTTGGAATCCACTGGACTTGCCAGGATCCCCACATGCCCTCATTTTCTTTGCAGCTCCTGCATGGCTGCTACTCCAAAGTGGCCAGCTAGGTGTGTGCTCTGACTGTTGGCTGCCTACAGTAACAGAGAGATTTCTTTAATTGGGTAAATAAGTGATGCAGTGTTGAAGGTTATATAAAGATCTGGCAAAGTGGATTTCTGGAAATTGAAACATTGGACACAAGACCCCTAAGACAGAGGGTTGCTTGTTGTGCTTGAAGAACACAACAGAAACCAAATAGCTGCAGTGAAGTGAGAAATGGGAAAGAAGATAGGATATATGATGACAGCAGTAGCCAGAGCAAAATTAATGTAGACATGGTAATAATTCTGGATATTTTTTTGAGGCACATGAAAAATTACAGGGATTTTAGAAAATAAATGGCATGAGAGATGGCATACCTTCTGTAGTATCACTCTGGTGTTTGGAAAACTATACTGATGAGTAGAAGGGTGGAATGAGGAAAACCTCTCAGGTGCTAGAGATTATGATAGGCTTGTAGGAGTTATTCTGATGTGATAGTGGTAACATTAGTGGGAGGTGTTTGGACTGTGGGGATGTTCTGAAGGTAAAAGCAAAACAATTTGCTAACAGATGAGGAATGAGTTAGAGATGTTTAGAATATTTTAAAGGTTCTTATCTTTGGCAATAGAAATGATAAAGTTACCATGTAATAGGTTGAAAAAAAGTTAGAAAAGGGAAAATATAAACTGATAAGATCAGAATTTAAATTTTACTTATTAAATTTGACTTGTTGATTCAAACTTTCACATGGAGATATCAGGTAGGAAAATAAATATACCTGGCATTTGCATACAGATAGTTTTTAAAGTCATATATCTGGGAGAGATCATCAAGACAGATGAGAAGTTTGAGAAATGAGTCCAAAGGACTTCAAGATTTAGATATAAAATATTCAGCAACCAATGTTTAATAAATTAGGTGAAAGAGAGTGATGGCTAGAATGAAAGAAAGGGAGTGTTTCAGGAAAAAGGGAGTGGTCACCTAGGTTAAATATGTAATAAGTTGAGTAAAGTGACGCCAGAAATAATATCGCTGGTTTTAGCAACATGAAGGTCATGAGTGTCCCAACAAAGAGCAGTTTTATTGAAGTTGAAAAATAAAATACGATTGCGGTAAATTCAACTGAAAATGGGAGGAGGGGTGTGAAATAACACATTTTCTACAAAGGGGAGCAGATGCACAAGGTGATTTCTGTGGATGGGAATTTGAGGTTACAAAAGAGTGTATGAGATTTTTGGATAGAAGATACTGCAGCATTTTGGTATGATTATGATGATACTCCAACGGAGAAAAAGCTGTTGTTCCTGTAGAATTAAAATGTTAAAGTACAGAATTGAAATGCAGAAGTCACATCCTTGAGTAGATGAGATTCAATATGTAAGTATAGAGGTTTGTCTAAGACAGCAGTGTGGATAATTTCACTACTATAATGAAGGAAAGGTCAAGTACTCTATAAATCTAGTTAATATGATAGGGCTTTTGGGAGCACATGGAAGTTATTTGTGTTTTGTCACAGCATTTACTTTGAATATTTCTTGCCAGTCCCTTCTGGCCTGCAGAGTTTCTTTTGAGGAATCAGCTGATAGTTTTATTAGGACCCCTTTGTACATAATTCTTTTCTTCTCTCTTGCTGCTTTTAAGATTCACTCTTTATCATTAATTTTTGACATTTTGATTATAATGTGTCTTGGAGTGGTTCTCCCCAGGTCCAGTTTTTTTGGAACTCTCTGTGCTTCCTGGACCTGTAAATCTATTTCCTTCCCCAAGTTAGGGAAGTTCTGTTTTATTATTTTTTCACATAATTTTTCACTTTCTAGTTTTTCTTCTTCACCTTCTGGCAACCCTATGATTCAGATGTTGGCCTGCTTATAGCCGTCCCATAAGTTTCTGAGCCTCTCCTCATTTTCCTCACTTTTCATTTCCTCTTTTTGCACTGGTTGACTGTTCCTTCCCAATGTTCTGATTTGTTGATTTGATCCCTGGTTTTCTTGCCCTCACCACTAGTTTCATATGTGTTTTTGTTCATTTCAGCAGGACTAGCCTTCATTCCTTCCCAGTCTTATTTAAGATCTGCTGTCAGGTCTGTAAATATTTGTATAACCAAAACTCTGAACTGTGCCTCAGAAAGATTTCCTATCTGCTGTTTTGTTAGATTAGATATTTGCTGTCTGGTCAGCTGCATCACTGGGATCTCTATCATAATCTGTGCCATCCTGACAGTTTTGTGTTTACTTTTGCTTCCAGGGTGGGGCTGTCACACCTCCTATGCTATAGGGGGTGGAGCCCCATGCACTCATCACAACTGGGTACCCTTCTAACCATGCTGTGGTGTTTTCTGTGGGGGTGGGGGGTCCAAGATGGATTCCTGATGTTCACTCTCCACTGAGAGACCAGGAGCCTCCTTCTCTGTCCCAAACCTCTCTGGGCCTCACAGTCCAAGGCAATGGGGGTCTGCCTTCCCTGGTGTTGGAATCGCAAGCTGATGGGTCTGGTCTGTAGCCAGAGGTGCTCCCCAGATGCTTCTTGCCTCCCCTTAAATACGGGTGTCTGTGCTTACTGCTGTCCCACCACCGTCGCTGCTGCTTATGCTGCCAGCACAGTTTGACCTGTCCACCTTGGCTTCGCCCCTCCTACCCGTCCAGATGAGCACCAATTTTTCATAACTTTATATGTTGGATTTCCATTTATTTTCTGGAACTTCTGGTTATTCCTGATTTTGTGGTAGTTATATTTCTTCTCAGTAGTAGAGGGAGATAGAGCATGTCAGTCTAGGCCTCCATCTTGTCCGGAAGTCCTAGGTGTGTTTGCCTCTGTGTCTTAGGTAGAGCTGTTGCAACTTTTATGTTGTAAGGGGCAGAGCCTTAGGAATTTGTCAGTATAGGGCAACTCATTTCACCACGTTGTGGTGCTATATGTGGGGGAGGTGTCTGAGAAGAAACAATGCTGCTTGCCCAGCATTTGCCCCTTTTCCAGGCACTTCTCCCACCTCCATATAGGACTTGTGCCTCTCTAGCTGTTGCCCTGGTTGTCATTCCCAGAGTGGATGTGTCTGCGGACATTTTAGGACTATGGGGGCCCTTTAAACAAGTAGATTCTGCTGAGAGACCAGCAGTTTTTGCCTCCTCCCCAACCCCCACTGGTTTTTACAGTCAAAAGCAATGAGGCTTGATTTTCCCCTGTACTGCGACAGTGAGCTGCACGGTCTGGTGAGGAACTGGGAATGCTCCCCAGGTGTCCTTCCTGACTTTTAAAAACATGTAACTGTGCTTTCTGCTGGCCTGCCGCTGCTGCTGCCACCACCACACTGTGTCCTCTTCGCCCCAGCTCCGCCCCTTCTACCTGTCTGGATGAGTATTTCTTCTTTATATCTTTGTTTGTTGGACTTCCATGCAGTTTCTTTTTCTGGAACTTCTTGTTATTTCTAGTTTTGAGGTAGTTGTATTTCTTCTTTGTTGTGAAGGGAGATGCAGCGTGTCTGTCTAGCCTCTATCTTGGTCAGAAGTCCACCTAAACTCCATTTTCTCTGTGCACAAACACAATGAAAAAAAAAAAAAAACTGACATGTTTTTATAATATTTAATTTTGTTTGAATTTAAGAAATATTTTTCCCGTAAAAGTCATGATATTCCCATTCTACAAGATGGCAGCTACAATAAAAAGAAAAAAAAAATTAGTGAAATTGAATGTGGTGAAGTTGGCAAAATGATGAAAACTTATTATGTGCATTCAATGGAGAACTAATGCTAAACTCTGATTTTTGTTTTCAATCTTCCTTGTGTGCCTCTAACCTTATTTATTTCTCTGCATAAGACAAGCACAGGATCCAGAGACTGCAGCTTCTTAATTAACTGCCAAGTAAAATTAGTCACCAGAGGGAGCCCATATTATTCCATATTATTCCTTAAAAGCAATCAACAGAACACTGAGGATAAAATGAAAATACATGTAGAGAATGAGACAGAGAAGTTCAAGGAAAGTACAGGATGCTCTTTTACTGTTTCTTGAATTTCAGTTTTCTCTCAATTTCAAGCCTCAGTAAGAATTAATGTTTATAGATTCAAAAGGCCTTTTATTTTTTTAATAGCAAACACATAGAAAGAAACAAAACTCACTTCCCCCCCTAGTCCTACCCCCACCACCTCAGTGACTGATCATCAGTTGACCTGCAGTTTTACTTAACACAAAAATTGCTTTCTATATTCTGCTTCAATTTACCCATTAATAAGACATTTTGTTAGGTTTCTGGGCAGGTTAACTATGATAATTTCTAAACAATGAAAGTGTCAATAATTTGCCCAATTCTTTTTTAAATGAAATCAAGTTTGGCCATGTATTTAACAGATTAAATTGTCTACAAATTTTGATCTTTTAATTAAGCATGAAAGAAAGAAGAGTTTAAAATAGAAGAAACCTCTCACTTCAAAGTACTTTCTATTGTGAAATTCTAGTTTTAGGATTCTATAAAATAAATAAATAGAATCTATAAGTGATTGTCAATTAATCGATTTAAATTGGCTGAACAATGGATTGCTCTCTCTCTCTCTGTTTTTTTGTTTTTTGACAAATTTAGGACAAAATTTAAAGCAGGCCTTTGGTACTATGTAAATGAAACCCTTGTATGTTTGATTGTGCTAAGATGGAACAAAATGCCATAGCTACTGTACTCTGTGATCTCTCTTGATCTTGGTTACCCAGATATTGAGCTCAAAGATCCGGAGCAAAATCATGGACTATTCAGATTTTTTAAATGATAAATGCTCATATTTCTATCACTGAGAATATGAGTAAAAGTCTACTGGAACTTGTTTCTCTTTTCAATCTGTAATCATGATTTGATTGACTTATTTTTACATAATAAATTCTGCAAGAACTGTCTTTAAATATCTAGGAAAAAGGAGTGAAACCTCTCACTCCTTTTGTAAACATTTGAATCCCAAATGGTAGTTTTACTCTTGCTATTTACCTATTTAATTGAAATGTAGAGAATCCTCTTATTTCATGTTACTTTCTTTACCATCCTTAGAATAAAACAATAGCAAAGTAGACTTCATGTATTTTGGCCCCATTTCTGAATCTGTATGTAAAGTGTAGTGAACAGGTTATTGGGTATGTGTTCTGGCGAGAAAGACTTTGACTCCTAATTCTGGCTGCATTATTTTTTACCTGTGTGACCTTGGAAAACTTAGTTAATCTCTCTGTTTTCCAATTTTAAAACCAGATTACTAAAACTGGGAGCTAATAATAGTTATTACCTAAGACACTTATTGACACTATTAAATAAGCCACTCACATGTTAAGAATATTCTCAGGGAAATATAAGTTATCAGTAAATGTTATTTATTGCTGCTAATTATTTTTTCTTACTATTGTTCTTGATGTTATATTAAACAAACACAGAACCCAATGATAACCATCCCATCATCTCTCCATTTCATTCTCCTCAAATTGAGCTAAGCTTCTTTGATTTTTTACTTAGACAATTTTTTTTTTCTTCAACTGGGCACTTTCATGTATAACTAAATTGTTTTCTCCATTAAAACTATAATTCTTCCCTTAATGACATTAAACATTTTTGTAAACTTGACCTCCTCTCCAATTATTTCACTATGTATTTGGAATGAATATATATGTATTCATTGTGGCCAAAATATGAAATGGAAGCATGTACCCAAAGAGGCTTCTCATGCTCATCCATTTGAAGCCATTTTCTATAGAAATGCACCTGTAGGAGTTATGTACACAGCAGCACTGTGGTGAAAGACTTAGATCACAGTGCTCTTTGTAGGGTCCAGGGATCTGATGTACAGACCTCGGTTATGGAGTAGATGGGGATGGTGGTGGAGGCAGTGGGGAATTTTTATGCGTTAGGAGGAGATTAAGGGAACAAGAAGGATCTGGATATTTTAAGCCATTATATTTTTACCATGTGTCTACTAGAAAGTATTGTGGTTGATTGACAAAACTAGTTCATAATGAGTACTGAACACAACAAAAACAACAAAAAAAATCACAATGATAGGTTTCTGAATTAAATTTGTAATAATATAATATTAATATAAATAACAAAGTTATATTTTCCCCTGAAACGTTATCTAAATAATTTTCCCTGATTTGTATTTGTTTTATATGACCACAAATGTCACTTAAAAGTAAAGTCTATATTTTTCCGGTCTTACAAAAATTAAATTAATTACTGGTGATTAAGAGGATTTCTGACACTTTCTGTTTAATTTATTATAGTATAGTGGTATTTTCCACATGATTATGATACAGAGAGTACTGGTTAAGATCACTAGGGCGAAGTAGGAGGGGCTGTAGGAGGAGTTTGCCAAGGCAATGGAAAGCAGTCTAGGAAGGGATTGGCTGAGAAGCTGAATGCCTCCAGAGCCAATGGAAATAAAAAGGGCTGGCTCTTTGGCTCAAGAGCTCTTCTGGTTTCTAAGCTGGCTCTGGCTCTCAAGCTCACTCTCAGGCACTTCTTTCTCGAGGATGTCTGGATGATCATGCTACAGCTGCCTGTGTTTCTCATAGGATAGTATTTTGGATGGGAAGGAACTCCAGACACAGCCTAGAATTGGCTTGCCAGGCAGAGGGTGGCAGGTTTATTCTTAGCGTGTTCTAGAGGGAACAGGTTCTGTGGCATAAACCTGCCATTCTTATGGAATTGTGTAGCTTTTGTGTATTATGTTGTTTTGGTTTCTAAACTAAGCCTACACAAACTATGAGGGGAAATGGTAGGAGAACTCAGGTGTTAGAGTTTAGCCTTAATTGAAAGGCTTACATTATTAAAACTGTGACTTGATAGGCTTAAGTGACTGCCTTTGAACAAGGACTCTTATTTTTATTTATTTATTTTTAAAATATATTTTATTGATTATGTTGTTACAATAGTCCCAATTCTTTTTCCCTTTGCTTCCCTCAACCAAGTACCCCCCCCTTAGTTCATGTCCATGGGTCATGCATATAAGTTCTTTGGCTTCACCCTTTCCTATATTATTCTTAACTCCCCCCCTGTCTATTTTGTACCAACCAATTATGCTTCTTAATCCCTGAACCATTTCCCAATTTATCCCCCTTCTCTCTCCCAGCTGATAACCCTCCAAGTGATTTCCATACCTATGATTCTGGTTTGCTTAATTAGATTTTGTTTTTATTTTTTAGATTCAGTTGTTGAGAGTTGTAAGTTTGTTGTCATATTAGTGTTCATAGTTTTAGTCTTCTTTTTCTTGAATAAGTCCCTTTAACATTTCATATAATAATGACTTGGTGATGATGAACTCCTTTAACTTTACCTTGTCTGGGAAGCACTTTATCTGCCCTTCCATTCTAAATTATAGCTTTGCTGGATAGAGTAATCTTGGTTGTAGGTCCTTGCTTTTCATGACATTGAATACTGTTTGCCAGTCCCTTCTTGCCTGAAAAGTTTCTTTTGAGAAATCAGCTGACAGTCTTTAGGCACCCCTTTGTAAGTAACTATCTGATTTTCTCTTGCTGCTTTTAAGATTCTCTCTTTATCTTTAGATATTTTAATGATGATGTGTCTTGGTATGGTCCTCTTTGGGTCTAGCTGGCTTGGGAATCTCTGTGCTTCCTGGACTTGTATGCCTACTTTCTTTGCCAAATTTGGTAAGTTTTCCTTCATTATTTTTTCACATAAGATTTCAATTTCTTGCTCATTTTTTTCTCCTTCTGGCACCCCTATGATTTGAATATAGGCATGTTTAAAGTTGTTCCAGAAGTTCCTAAGCCTCTTCTCATTTTTTTTCAATCTTTGTCTCCTCATTCTGTACTGGTCGACTGTTTTTTTCTTCCTTATGTTTCAAATCATTGACTTGAAACCCAGTTTCCTTTCCTTCACCATTTGTTTTGTGTAAAAATTTTTTTTGTTTGTTTCACTTAGCATAGCCTTCACTTCTTTCCTTATGCATTTGCCATACTCAAGCATATCTGTCAAGCCTATGAGCATCTTTATTACCAGTGTTTTGAACTCTACATCTGTTAGATTGGCTCTCTCCTCATCATTTAGTTCTCTCACTGGAAACTTGATCAGTTCCCTCGTTTGGACCATACTTCTCTGTCTCCTCCTCCTGTTGACAAACTTCTCTATTTTTTGCTTCTGTGTCTTAAGTAAGCTGTGGCTCCTGTTATGTTATAAGGGTCAGAGCCTTATATATTTGTCAGTAGAGGGCGACCCATTTCACCACACTGTGGCACTGTGTGTAGTGGAGGGGTCTGAGAGGGAACAATGCCACCTGCTCAGCACTCTTCCAGGCACCTCTCCCACCTCCATATGGGACTGGCGCCTCTCTAGCTGTTGCCCTGGCCATCGTTCCCAGAATGGATGCGTCTGCGGACTTTCTAGGACCATGGGGGCCCTTCAAACAAGCAGACCCTACTGAGAGACTGGCAGTTTCTTCCTCTGTCTGCTTCATTGCCCACTGGTTTGTAGAGTCAGAAGCAATAAAGCTCTTATTTTCCCTAGTGCTGGGACTGTGAGCTGCACGGCCTGCTCTGGTGCTGAGAATGTTCCCCAGGTGTCCCTTACAACTTTTTAAAACATGTGACTGCATTTTCTGCCGACCTGCCACTCCTGCTGCTGCCACATCTGCTGCCACCACCACACCACTTCCTCTCCACCCCGATTCTGCCCCTCCTACCTGTCTGGATGATTATTTCTTCTTTATATCTTTGTTTGTTGGACTTTCATGCATCTTGATTTTCTGGGACTTCTGATTGTGTCTAGTTTTGAGGTAGTTGTGTCCCTTCTTAGCTGTGGAGAGAGATGCAGCATGTCTGTCTACACCTCCATCTTGGCTGGAAGTCTATATAGTAAT
This sequence comes from Furipterus horrens, assembly GCF_987537825.1. Classification (NCBI taxonomy): domain Eukaryota; kingdom Metazoa; phylum Chordata; class Mammalia; order Chiroptera; family Furipteridae; genus Furipterus; species Furipterus horrens. The sequence continues at coordinate 63,348,407 of NW_028327176.1, read as the reverse complement.
CTTTTCTTTTATCACCAAACCTTTGCCTCTGGCATTTTGTCAAAAGGGTGACAGCGGGCAGCAGGACCTCAACTGCTGTTCAGTAACAATTATTTGGAAGAATGATGATGATAATTATATATATAGGCAGTTCTCACTTTTAAAGTAATGCCACATCATAAAAATGCTCATGCAAGTGAAAATATGCAGTGATCATAATCAATGGAAAAGCTATAATTGTTCTGTGACCTTTAAAATGTCTGCCAAAACATAAAAAATTCTATTGTCATTTAGAAATATATGGGAAAGTGGAAAAAAATAGTAAACTAATATATATTTAGTACACTATAATTTAAAATGAGAAATAATGCAAAATAATGTGTTTTAATTCTATGTAAAAAATAATCAAGAATAGTTTAAATAATGATTACCTTCTCATTGAATACCACCTGATGGAGTAACCATCTTTTCTATGCCCTGCTAAATTTCATGTTTCCTCCCAAGTTTGGATCACCTTCTAGCATTTTATTGTTTGTGCTCCCAATGTCATGAATATATGTTCAAGGATTCCTTTAATGTCAAGGTTTTCTTGCCGGTGTCACTTCTTCTGGGATATGTTCATCATTTTTATCACAACCACTTCATTTATGTTGATAAGGTCACCTTCACTAAGTTTCTCTGCCTGTATACCTAAAGGTTCTTCAATGGCAGCTGTGTCATTTCTATGGTAGCTGTGTCATTTCTATGGTTTGCTATTTCTTCTGTAACTGCATTTATGTTCAATTTTAATATTACTTACAATGTTATTATTCTTCACTTCTTTGCTATTTCATTTTTTGTTGGCATAATTTCTCTTTTGATTATCCATTTTTATAAAATAGCACAGAGGATTATAACTCAGAGACAAAGATACAATATAATAATATGCTTTACTGTCTGTGGATGAATCAGGTAACAGAAATACAGTGCCCAATTATACAACAGTCTATTAAAGAAGTAATATGATTGGTTTTGAACATGATGTTTAACTGTTCTTTTTGTAGGATAACATTTAGATTATTTTATTTATTATTTATTTTTATCAAAAAATTTTTATAGCCAGTTGTACAATTCTATAAATATACCATCTGTATATTGTATCGCGGGTTCACTACCTGAGGTTACACCTTACTGTGTTCTATCTCCTCACTCCCCACTTTATCTCTGGTAATCACCATACTGTTGGCTGTGTCTATGAGACTTTATTTGTATTGTTTTGCCTAATTCTTTTACCTTTTTTACTCTGTTCCCCCAAACTCCTCCTCTTTGACACTTGTCAGTCTGTTCTCTGATTCCTTGAAATCTATTCTATGTTGTTTGTTATTTTATTTAGATTCCACAAATGAGTGAAATCATCTTTCTCTGACTGGTTTATTTCACTTAGCATAATTCTCTAGTGGTCCATTCCATGCTTTCACAAAGTATATGCTTTTCTTATTTTTTTATGGCTGAGTGGTATGCCATTGTGCAAATGTACCAGAGCTTTTTTATTTATTCATCCACTGATGGACACTTGGGCTGCTTCCAAATCTTGGCTATTATAAATAATGTTTCAATTAACATAGCAGTGCATATGTTCTTTTGAATTAGTGCCGGGTTTCTTCAGATATATTCCCAGGAGTGAAATTGGTAGGTCATAAAGCAGTTCCATTTAAAAGTTGTTGTTTTTTTGAGGTAACTCCATCCTGCTCTCCAAAGTTGCTGCACCAGTCTGCATTCACAGCATCAATACACATCCTCACCAACACTTGCTTGTTGATTTATTGATGATAGCCATTCTGACAGGTGTGAGGTGGTATCTCATTGTGGTTTTTACTTGCATCTCTCTGATGATTAGTGACTTTGAACATCTTTTCATATATCTAATGTCTGTCCTCTTTCGAGAAGTGTCTATTCAGTTCCTTTGCCCATTTTTTAATTGGGATTGTTTATTTCTTTGGTGTTAAGTTTTATGTTATTTATAAATTTTGAATATAACCCATTATCAGCTGTATCATTGGCAAATGTGTTCTCTTATTCAGTGGGTTGTCTTCATTTTTCAATAGTTTCCTTTGCTTTGCAAAATATTTTTAATTTTCTTCTATGAGTGTTATGGTTTCAAGTCTAACATTTAAATCTTTAATCCATTTTGAATTTACTCATGTATGGTGTAAGAAGGTGATCTAGCTTCCTTTTTTTTTTTTTTTTTTTGCATATATCTGTTCTATTTCCCAACACCATATGTTAAATAGACTGTTTTACCTCATTGTATATTCCTGATTCCTTTGTAAAATATTAATAGACCAAAAAGATGTGGGTTTATTTCTGGACTCTCTATTCTGTTTCACTGATTTATATGTCTGTTTTTATGCCAGTACTATGCTGTTTTTATTAATATAGCATTGTAGTATAGTCTGATATCAGGTAGCATGGTTCCCCCAATCTTGTTCTTCTTTCTCAAGATTGCTGGGCTATTCAAGGTCTTTGTGGTTCCATACATTTTTGGAATATTTGTTTTAGAGTTTTGAGAAATATGCCATTGGTATTTTGTTAGGAACTGCATTGAATCTGTAGATTGCTTTGGGTAATGTGGACATTTTAATGTTGTTAATTCTTCTCATCCATGAACACGGTATATGCTTTTACTTATTTGTATCTTCTTTACTTTCTTTTTTCAGTTATTTATAATTTTCCTATAGAGGACTTACATACTTGGTTAAATTTATTCCCAGACAATTTTTGGGGGGTGCAATTGTAAATGGGATTTTTTACTTTATTTCCTTTTTTGATAGTTTCATTATTGATGCATACACCTGCAACTGGTTTCTGGATTTATTTTATATTCTGCTATCCTACTGAATTTATTGATCATTTCTAGAAAATTTTTGGTGAAATCATTAAGATTCTCTATATAGAGTATCAGGTCATTTGCAGATAATGACAGTTTTACTTCTTCCTTTCTAATTTGGATGCTTTTCATTGCTTCCTCTTGGCTGATTGCCATGGCTAGAACTTCCAGTATTATGTTGATTAAGAGTGTTGAAAGCAGACATTCCTGTTTTATTATTGGTTGCAAGAAATTCACTTGTAGTTTTTTCCCATTGAACATAATGTTTGTTGTGGGTTTGTCATAGATGGCCTTTGTTACATTGAGGTATGGTTCCTCTAATCCCAACTTGCTGAGAGTTTTTATCATAAATGGGTGCTGGATTTTATCAAATGCTTTTTCTGTATCTATTCATATGATCATGTGATTGTTATCCTTTATTTTGTTTATATGGTATACCCTGGAATAAATCCCACTTGATTATGGTATATGATCTTTTTAATGCATATCTGCATCTGGTTTGGTAATATTTTATTGAGAATTTTTACATTTATGTTCATCTGGGATATTGGCCAATAATTTTCTTTGTAGTGTTTTTATCTGGTTTTGGAATGAGGATATGCTGGCTTCATAAAATGAGCTCAGGAGTCTTCCTGTATCTTGAAATTTTGGAATATTTTGAGAGGGATAGGTGTTAGTTCTTCTTTACATGTTTGGTAAAATTGGCCTGTGAAGCCAGTTGGTCCAGGATTTTTGTTTGTTGGGATTATTTAAATGACTGCTTTAAATGCATTGGTTGTTACCTGTCTGTTCAGATTTTCAGATTCTTCTTGGCCTGAAGTGCTAGCAGAAAAGGTTGTAATTTCTGCAATTATGTGTAGTTCTTTTACCTTGGTAACTGAAATTTGAATGATAATGTTAGAAGACTGGTTTTAACTAAACTGTGGTAACTAAGATTTGTGCATGTTTCAAACAAGAGCAGTCTGCATATACATTGAGATGTATTTTAATTTATTAGCCACTTCTTTGCCAAATCTGTTGGCCTAAGCAGAATCTCCACATGCACATATAAATACTCAAAAAATATCCATAGTCAATCTCTAGCATAGGTGTGTAATTATTACCTATCCTTAAGAATTTTGAATATCTTTCTCTAGAGTTGAGATATAATATAAACAATTATAATTATTAAACAATCTATGATATAATAATTGTTACAAGTCTCAAGGAATAGATATTTTCATAAGAAAAAATTAAATAACGCGTGAAAATGGTCAACATTTAGACAGTTTTTGTCTGTTGCTTTATAATGAGAAAACTTATGAGTAAATTCTAGTATTTGAAACCACTTGGGATTTGTTTGTTTGTTTTTACCAATTCAGGATCATTTTACTGGAGCTTTGTGAAGAAAATGATTTCTCATTTGCATTTAGATCCAGACAAGAGTTATTCAAGATGACCTTTGATGTCATCGCCCATATTGCAGACTGTTGGATCTGTTTTGTTTTAATTAATATGCTTTTGAAGAGATTCAGACAAATGACCTCAACATCTTCAAACACTTTACCTGCAAGTAAATCAATGCTGAGGGAACTAAATTCCTTCCTCTAGTGGGGAGAGGTGAGGGGTATCTTGCATCCCTTGCAGTCTCTACTTGGAAGTTGATTAGTTCTTTCACTTTTTTCACTACTGGTGCAGGGGAAAAATTATTTTTTAATCTTCACCTTCAATTTTCAAGGTGTGAGGTGTGCTTATCCAGACAGTATTAACTGGTTCTCTACCTAGCATAACCTCCGAAACCCCTGTACTTCTATGCATTTTAGCTTGGCCTAACTTTGTATGTTTTTCATACTGTCTATTAAAAAAAAAAAAAAAAGCTATTTCTTCATTAGTGTATTTTGTGGCTGTATCATCACCAGCATTGTGTTAAATTTTTTCCTAGTGTGATAAGCATAGAAATTAAGTAAAATGCTCTTTTCTGCCTGAGGATCATGTTTACTATCTCCCATTTAATCTCAGACAGTATCTGAAGCATTTTAAGAGACACCATTACCCAGTAAAAATAAATGATCAGAAATAGTTCCAGCATGCTAAGCTTGGATATTAAAATACAAATGATAGTACCAACAACTGTTATATTGTATATACTCAGATTTTTATTAAATTAATATACCATTCAGTCAAAATTGTTCTAGAAGCTCATATTCAATTCCCAATTGAGATTTTTTTCATTTACAGGGAAGAAAATAAAAACAAGCCAATAAGCTGAAAAAACAGTACCGTATATGACTGTGGAAATAAAGATAGAAATTTTAGCTAATGTCTTTATTTGTATGGGATGCTAATGAATCACCAAATTCTGTTCTATTAAATATGCTAATATTTACAAAGGCCTGCTATCACCTGACAGTGTGCTGAAAATTGGATAAATTATGAATAAACATAAACTCTACTTTTAAAAAATTGATACTCTATAACAAATATTTGAAGTGTCCATTTCCATTTCAAGCAGTGGTCAGGGGACAGTTAACTTTCTGCTTAGTCATGAGAATATGACTGATGCAAGTGAGACTCCTATCAAAAGTGACAACTTTGCAGTTTGGAATGAGGGAAAGGATCTCACTAGAGAGACAAGGTAGAGTAGAGGCCAATGGAAGGGGAGGGGAAGAAGCATTCCAGGGCACACCAACAATAAACAAAGACAGAAGACTACAAAACAGAACTGTGCTTTGCTGTCCCGTAACTAACATTACGGATGCTGATAAAAAGATAAGGCAGCAGACAGGTCAGTGGAGGTGGTTTTGAAGTTGTTTGTCTACTGTACCACTAAATGTGGGATGAATCCTAATGGTGAGAGGGCCTGTGAAGTGACACAATAATGCAAGCTCCCTTCTCCAGCTGCAGGTAATTCTTAAATAGCATTATTGACAGAAAGAAAGCTGATCCCTCCTTTCTGCTTCCACCTTCTTTCTTCCTTTCTTCATAAAGAAATTTTAAATCATTTTTTTGGATTTTGTGGTTTTATCACTTTATATAGAAAATGAAATATTTTAAGAAAATACACATATATTCACCAACTTTTTACCAATTTAATCTATGCACATAGTTTTAAACAAAATGTGTTCATGATCATAAAAATATATTTACTGTTAGCAAAATATCACACTTTCCCACTACTTACATAATAATTTTTAAATATAATTTGTAAGTCTATTTCCTGCTAAAAGATGTTATTAAAAATGTAAAAAAACATAAAGTGAAATGCAAAATTTACTAATACACTTCTCACCATCAATTTCTACTTTCAAAAACTTGTAATGATTTCTTATGTATCTTTCAGTAATTTAACATACATATTTATGTGTATATATAAATACATATTATTTTGCTTGCAAATCAATGCATACTACATATAGTATGACTTTTACATTTTTAAAAAACATCTAGAAGTTTTCCATATTAGTATATGTAGACTTCCTCTTCCTTTTCAATGACTGATTATTACATTTTGTAGATTAGTTGTGTTTATAATATTTATCTTTGGTATTTAGACATTTCTAATTTTTTTATCAAAATGTTCAACTAATAACTTTGTTCATGCAATTTTGCTTGCTTTTATGTAAAAATCTAAAGGATACTTTATAGAAATAATGTTATTGCATTAAAGTGTTCGGACATTTTAGATTTTGATAACATTTCATATATGTTGAGTCAATTTATACTTCTATTAGTAGCTTATGTAAACAGCTGTTTCTCCAAACTTACTTATACTAAAGATGATCAAACATTTCATCTTAGCAAATATGATATTTGAAAACTGTGGAATCCTATAGTCTGTCTCTATCTGAAAAGCACTTTCAGTTATGTTTTATCTTCCTATTCATATACTTTGCTTATTTTATTCTATTAGGTTATCAATATTTCCATATTATTTTCAAAGAAGTATGCACATAATTAATATACATACACATTTTCTCTCATATAAGTGACTATACTTGTCCTTACATGCCTTCAATTTTACTTGTATTATTTCATTTTCAACATTTAATAAATGGTTTTAATTTTGGATGAATGGGTGGGGGGTGGTTTGGGACTTCAAAGGGCAGGAAAGCAACTGACATGGAGATGGAAAAGCAAATGTTTGGGAAATAAATGTTTGTTGGGTCAACTTTAGCAATAGAACACAGAGAGGACTTTGAACAAAGTTGCCTTTCCAGGTTCCTTTTTGCTTATCACACAGAAGTTTATATTAAACTATTGTTATCTGTGATGATAGCTCCCTTGCTAGAGGGAGTTATCTACCTAAATTCCTTATAGGCAGTTAGGGAGGACATCAAATGTTACTTTGTTGTTGTTGTTGTTATTGCTTTTTGTTTGTTTGTTTCTTTTATTTCTTTATCAACTTAAAATTTATATCCCAAAAGACATACTTTGGTGTAGCAAATTCTGCTTCTAAGTGCAGTCTATGAATCTTTCACTTTATAGAATTTGCCTTTAGTGTCATGTTTAGGAAATTTTTAATTAGTTTCATTTACAACTAAGAAAAACACTAAATGAATAAAAACAAAGAGAATTTGAATGGCAATTTCAGCAAAAAGCATTTCAATATTTTTTTGGAGGCCTAAAATCAGATAAATTAGAATAACTGATTTAGGAGGGCGGACAAAACTACATACTAAAATTCTTGGAGATGCAGAATAACTAAAGATTTGAATAGGAAGAATTGAATACCTCAGCTCTGATACATATGGCCAAAACAAGACTATACTCCTAGCCTTAACTTCCAAAAATTAGGAAGAAAAAAAAAAGTTTATTCTCAAGAAAATCTGAACTAGAAATGCTCTGAATATAGGAGTATCAAACCCAGTGGTAACAAGGTGAGCCTCAAAGCTCTTAGAAAAATGTGGAGGGTGAGAGTCTGAATGCGGGCTGCTCCCGTGCTTCTTTCCTATCCTCTGCTTTTAGAACTCAGTCAACAATACCAAACTCCAGTGTATGTTCTTATGTGGAAAATTGCAGAATTCTAAAAAATATCTTGTGATACAAATATTTAGGTGTTTCCTCAATGAAAAGCTATTTGTAATGTAGACTCTGTATAAATGTTCATAATCAGCAAGGTCTGCTTGAATATTTGACTCTTTCAAGAAGGCTTCCAGGACAAAATAATACTTGTTGGAAGAAAAAATCATGAGTACATTGTGAGAATGGAAGGGAATAGTGGTGGTATATAAAGGCAAATATAAAAGATACATATCTTCTACTATAAAAGAAAGTTAATAGGTAATGGTCTATAGTGGATAAATTAAGAAATAGAAATATAAGTATATTCTTTATAAATATGCAGGTAATAAACCAGAAGAAACAGGTTCATGTATTACTCTGCTAATTTTTGTTTTAGATCTTTCTCTTAAATGCATGGGGTATTGGTTTTGTAAAATTAAAAAATATATATATATATGTATATACACACACACTGCATTATATTAATAGACTATATCTTCTTCAGGCCATTAATTATATTATTTCTTTGTTTTCTTTATTTTTTTATTTCATTTATACCTTTACACAATTTGTGTCTTTTTGATGGGGGTAAAAAATAATTTAATAATTGCAGGTCCTCACCTTCGTTTGGAACAATGGCAGTTTAGGAAGACATCCTCATCACTACTTGAGCATAAAGAATATGGCAGTAAAATCAGAATACAAATAAGTATCACTTAAACTAATCCTGCTTGATGTTTCATGGAGAAAATAAAGTGGCTTTTAGAGGACACCTACCTCACCTGCATTTACATCTTCCTCTCCTGAACTATGGAAACGCTGTTGATAAACTTTCTAAGGGGAAATCCTCTTCATCTGTTCATAGCACCCTTTCCCCACTCACCTAATGAAAACATTACTCCAATTCTCCCTTTTCTTTTCTACTCGATTGCACCAATCAGCACAAAAACACATGTATTTTCTGAATATTTAATTTAATGAATAAGACAGTAAACAAATAATTATTTTGACTCAATCTCTTTCAACTTGCTATACCATCTCTCTTCTTTATAGCAAGCGATTCACCTCACATTTTGTCTATCCTCACTGACCCCAGATGTTAGATTCTCATTGTCTCTTAAAGTCACCCCAATAAAACTACCACTTTAAATGTTACCAAACAGCAATTGAGGTCCCGCTGCCTCCACCAAAATTCCGGAGGCAAAGGTTTGGTAATAAAAAGTCTTTATTCAAAAGCAGTTACTTAGACCTATCAAGTCACAGCTTTAATTACTTAAGCCTATTAATTAAGGCTAAACTCTAACACTCAGATTCACCGATCATTTCCCTTGTTAGTTTCTATAGGGTTAGTTTCCAAACCAAAACAACATAATATACAAAGGCTACACAATTCCAGAAGAATGGCAGGCTTCTCCCTCAGAGCTTATTCCCTCTAGAGCACCCAAAGAATAAACCTGCGACCCTCTGCCAGGCCAGCCAGATCCTAGGCTGTACCTGGTGTTCCTTCCCATCCAAAATATCATCCACTGGGAAATGCAGGCAGTGATAGCATGCTCATCCAGGTATACTCGAGGAAGAAGAGCCTGAGAGCAGAACCAGAGCCTGAGAGAGAGCCAGCTCAGGAGCCAGAAAAGCTCTTGAGCCAAAGAACCAGCCTTCTTTTTATTTCCATTGGCTCTGGAGGCATCCAAATCCTCAGCCAATTCCATCCTAAACTGCTTTCCATTGCCTCAGCAAACTCCTCCTATGGCCCCTCCTACTTCTCCCCAGTGATCTTAATCAGATCTCTCTGTATCATAATTACCCCCCTAAAGTGTACATTTCCAAAATTACCAATGACAACTATGTTTCCATATGTAGTAATTATATCAGTAGTGCTCACTCTCACTTTCCTGAAATGCTGTTTTCAGGTAGCTTCTGAAGGATATAACACGCTCTACTGACTTTCCTTCTTCCTCATTTGTTACTTTTCCTTATCCCTCAGTATATCCTTCTGTATACTGATATGCCCTCAGCTCTGGCTATGGATCTCTTCTCTATTTCTGTGTGAGTTTAGCTCGTCCTATTGATTTAAATATAACAAATATTTCCAAGTTGCATCCCCTTCTGAGACCTCTTTTTTTAATTCATGAGTCAAATTATTAACCGTCAAAAGTATCCCTACTTTTAATAGACCTCTGCAATTTAACACCAGGTTATGTTCCTGACTTAATATGAATTTTTGGACTCTCTCAAATATGTTTCTCCTGCATTTTTTTCTGTTTCTGTAAATGTCACTCCAACTTTCTCATTGAACAGACCAAATAATCTTACAGGCATGCTTTTTTCTTTATCTTACAGCTTCTATCCATTTTTAGTAAATCTTGTATGTTGTTAGTGAAGTATCCAAAATCCCATCACTTTTCATACCTCTAATGCTTTCTTCCTGGTCCAAATTACCATAATTTTTCATTCAGATAACCGTGGTAGTCTTCTAAATGGATTATTTGTTTTTTTCTTCTGTCTACTCTCAATATAGCATCCTGAGTGAACTGATTGTAGTGATTGTTTCACTATATAGATCAAGTTAAATACTTTAAATATATGCAATTTTATTTATCAAATATATTTCAATAAACCTGGTGGGGTGAGGGATTGATCTCTTGGTTCATGCATGTCTCTCTTCAAATATTTAATGGCTTCTAGCATTCAAGTGAAAGTCAATACCTTACAATCACTACATAGCCTTCTATTACCTTCTCTCCCTCTCTCCATCAGTCACTCCACTCTAGCCATTTTGGCTGCCTTGCTATTCCTTAAAGAAGGTGAACTCCCTCAAACATCAGGGCCTTTACGCATGCTATTTTTTTTTACCTGGAAATATCTTTCTCTTAATTTCTTGACCCTGCTTCACTGCTGTTCCATCACTTCAGATATCTAATTAAATGCTACTTGTAAATTATGCCTATCCTGATTATTTAATTATTAAAGGCTGCCATCTCCAATTTTTTTTATGGAAGAAAAAGTAGGAGGAACATGAAAGTATATAAAGTAAAAAGGTGTAAATCTACGCCAAGCACATACAGACTCATTCTGCAAAGGATACCATTTTGGTAACTTTTCCAGTTTTAATATGCATAAAGCCTTTGACAAAATACTTCTTCCTAAAAATTTCATCTCTTTCTTTTTTCTTCCTATATGAGAGAATCATTTAAAATTTATTGTGCCTTCCATATAACTCTCCCTCAGGTATTTGAAGAATTATTTTCCCCACTTTATCTTCCCATTTTCAAAATAAATACTTTTTTTTACTACTTTCTATGTCTATAAGCTTAGAAGTAAAATATGTTGTCATATTTGACTTCTCCCCCCATTACTCTAAACATAAATTGTATCTTCAGCTTCCTGTATTTAAATTCATTTAGCAATCTGGCAAACTTTTGTCTAAATCTTTATCCTAAAAACAAGTTAGAACTGTCTTATCATATCCAAATTACCTTGAATATAAATTTAGTTTTTATAATATATTGTTAAGCTTTTGAACTTTTAGTATATGTCTCACTAGAGAAGATTTTTTTTTAAGTTGGAGTTCAATTATTCTGCTTTGTCACCTTATTCTATTTATGTCACATTGCTGTATTTTTCCAAATAATAGGCCTATCCTTTTCTCCTACTTCTTATTAATCAAAACAAAAGCAAATAAATAAATAAAACTTATGTAAATTAGTTTGTAATACTTTATGAATATCAGTTTATTCTGGCTCTGGTTTTAGTCTGGGTTATAACTGAAAGGTTGTAGGTTCCATTCCTAGCCAGGGCACCCATCTTGGTTGTGGATTTGGTCCCTGGTCTGGGTGCATACAGGAGGCAACCAATGGATGTTTCTCTCTCACATCAATTTTTCTCTCTCTTCCTATCTCTCTGGAGGCAATGAAAAAAAAAGCCATCAGGTGAGGATAAAAATGATAATAAAAAAAATTCCTAGGAGGTATGATTTTTAAATTTTAAACAATAATCTCTAAGTGTGAGGGAAATGAATTACCAAGAGGTTAATTATCTTCTAACCTCACAGTTAATAAATGGTAGAGCTGAAATTTGTCCCAGCTGAAATGGCTCCTATATGCCTATACTTTGAGCCATTACACTAGGATGTCTCACTGTAAAAAAGACCCAGATCTTAGATTTTTACTCTTCTTAACAGACAATTTTCTCAGAATTTAGTACATTAAAAGAAAAAAAGAGAAAAGTGGAATAACGTCCGTTTCACACTCCTAAAATTGTATTACACTGATGTATCTGTGCCAGAAAGAAATCACTGTGTCTAAGATTTGTTTTTCTCTTCACAGTTCAGTAGTTTCTTTCTAAATTCTATTTTGGCAGGTAGACAAGGTCACAAAATACCTAACTGGTTGTTAAGCAAGCCTCTCCCAACCACAAAGTCAGTGACATTTGCAGCTTTTTAATTACACACACATCTCTTTCATTTTGCATAGTGCTGAGCAATAAAAACCAATACATATTTTTTTTTCACTCTGGGTGGCTATTTGGGACAAAAGCATTTGTAGTATGTGTTGATCACAACATCTATGTTTTTGTGGTTTATAAAATGCAGGAGTTCATTCACTAGATTATAATAAATTTATAGTCGTGAGGTACAAAAGAGTTAGGTAATGTTTGCTGTTGTTTCCTTTTTGGAAAATATATAGCCTGCAGATGTAGAAGTGCTGACTATTGGGGAACCAAAGTTGATTTAAAAGAAGCAAATAGTATGACATAAAGTTACATTACAATAACTTTTAAGAATTTGAGCAGGAGACATGGAAGCCAAGACAACACGGAAGATGAGGGTACTATCACATGCAAATGAGTGCTTCCTGGCAAGATTTAGAGACTGGTTGGCTCTGTAAGAGACAGAAATTAAACAAATTATAATTTCACTTATTGCTTATACCACAACAAGCAAATGAAAATTAAGGAGCAGGTTTGCATGTCTGAAATCAGAATCTGAGTAACACAATTTTTGTGTCTCTATAGTCTGTGCCAACTTTTTAAAATATGCTTAATTGTTTATGCTATTATAGTAGTCCCAAATTATTTTCCCTTTGTTCCCCTCAACCCAGTGAACCCCTCCCTCCAGTTGTCCCCCCCTTAGTCCATGCCCATTGGTTGTGCATATAGTTTTTCTCAACATCTTCCTATCTACTTCACTCCCTCCTATGCTTCTCAATTTCTGTACCATCTCCCTCCCTTTTCCCCTTACCCCTCCCCACAGACCTTTCCCCAAAATGTTCTCCATACCTATAATTCTTTTCCCACTCTCATTGACTACTTAGTCTGCCTTTGTTCAATTCCCTAACTTCTGTTGTTGGTTGTTGTGATATAGTTTTCATTTTAATGTTCATAGTTTTGATCCTTCTTCTCCTAAACAAGTCCCTTTAGCATCTCATATAACAGTGGTTTGGATCTGATGAACTCCTTCAGTTTTACTTTGTCCTGGAAGCACTTTCTCTGCCCTTCTATTCTGAATGACAGCTTCGCTGGATAGAGTAATCATGATTGTAGATTTTTGCTTTTTACTACTTTGAATATTTCTTGCCAGTCCCTTCTTGCCTGCAGAGTTTCTTTTGAGAAATCAGCTGAGAGTCTTATTGGAACCGCATTGTATGTAATTATCTTCTTCTCTCTCGCTGTTTTTAAGATTCTCTTTATCCTTATTTTTGACATTTTGATTATGATGTGTCTTGATATGGTTCTCCCTGGGTCCAATATTTTTGTAACTCTCTGTGCTTCCTGGACCTGTAAGTCTATTTCCTTCCCCAAGTTAGGGAAGTTCTGCTTCATTATTTTTTCACATAATTTTTTAATTTTTTAGTTGTTCTTCTTCACCTTCTGGCAGCCCTGTGATTCAGATGTTGGCCTGCTTATAGCTGTCTGATAAGTTTCTGAGCCTCTCCTCATTTTTCTCACTTCTCGTTTCCTTTTTCTGCACCGGTTGACTATTTGTTCCTTCCCTATGTTCCAACTTGTTGGTTTGATCCCTGGTTTTCTCTCCCTCACCACTTGTTTTATATGTGTTTTTGTTTGTTTCAGCAGGACTAGTCTTGATTCCTTCCCCGTCTTGTTTAAGATCTGCTGTCAGGTCTATAAGCATTCTTATAACCAGAGTTCTGAACAGAGCCTCAGAAAGATTTCCTATCTGCTGCTTCATTAGATTAGATGTTTGCTGTCTGGTCAGCTGCATCACCAGGAACTCTATCATGATCTGTGCCATCCTGACCATTGTGTGTTTACTTTTGCTTCCTGGACAGGGCTGTCAAATCTCATATGCTATAGGGGATGGAGCCCCATGCACTCATCACAATTGGGCGACCTGTCTCACCACACTGTGGCATTTTCCGTGGGGGTGGGGGTCTCAGACAGATTTCTGCTGTTCACTCTGAGCTGAGAGACTGGGAGCCTCCTCCTCCATCCCTACCCGCTCTGGGGCTCACAGTCCAAGGCAATGGAGGTCTGCATTCCCCGGCTTTGGAATCGCAAGCTGATGGGTCTGTTCTGCAGCCAGAGGTGCTCCCAGGTGCTTCTTGCCTCCCCCTAATATTGGTGTCTGTGCTTACCGCTGTCCTGCCTCTGTTGCTGCTGCTGCTGCTGCGGACAGCACAAACTTGAACTCTCCTCCCTGGTGTCGCTGCTGCTGCCGTGGACAGCACAGACTTGGACTCTCCTCCCTGGCTTCGCCCCTCCTACCTGTCTGGATGAGGACCACTTCTTTATAACTTCATATGCTGCACTTCTATTTATTTTCTGGAACTTCTGGTTATTTCTGGTTTTACAGTAGTTGTATTTCTTCTTAGTTGTGGAGGGAGATGGAGTATGTCAGTCTAGGCCTCCATCTTGGCCAGAAGTCTCCTGTGTTTGTTTGCCTCCATGTCCCAGGCAGAGCTGTTGCTCTTACTATGTTGTAAGGGGCAGAGCCCTAGGTATTTGTCAATAACGGGCAACCTGTTTCACCACGTTGTGGCGCTGTATGTGGGAGAAGGGTCTGAGAAGGAAAAATGCTGCTTGCCCAACCCTCGTCCCTTTTCCAGGCACTTCTTCTACTTCCACACCGGCCTGGCACCCCTCCAGCTGCTGCCAGGGCCGTCGTTCCCAGAGTGAGTGTGTTTGTGGATGTTCTAGGTCCATGGGTGTCCTTTAAACAAGTGGACTCTGCTGAGATGCCGGCAGTTGCTGTGTGCGTCCCGACCCTACTGGTTTGCACTGTCAAAAGCTATGAGGCTTGATTTTCCCTGATGCTGGGACAATGGGCTGCACAGTCTGGTGAGGATGCGGGGAATGCTCCCCAGGGGCCCCTCCTGACTTTTTTAAAACGTGCAACTGCTTTCCACCAGGCTGTTGCTATTGCCATGCTGCCACTACCACACCATGTCCTCTTTGCCCCTGCTCCGCCCCTCCTACCTGTCTGGATGAGTATTTCTTTTTTATATATTTGTTTGCTGGACTTCCATGCATTATGATTTTCTGGAACTTCTAGTTGTTTCTAGTTTTGAGATAGTTGTATTCCTTCTTAGTTGTGGAGGGAGATGCAGCATGTCTGTCGATTCCTCAATCTTGGCCAGAAGTCCTGTGCCAACTTTTAAATGTCATTATTCTTATGTCTACAGAAATGAAAATTATTCAGCTGTGTTACATAGGAAATATTTTATACATCAGCTGAATCTTAAGTGCCATTTGAATAATTGTTTTGGAAGCTTTTTTAAAATTTCAATGAAGGAGATATAGGAGGGCATTTTGAACTGGAGGAACAGAAATTTCAAAGTTTGGGCCATTAAGTATCATATTAAGAATCTTATTTTTTTAAAGTGTGGATGCTCTTTATTTGAAGAATATCCACTGGTCATATATTACTGTGATACATCACTGAGCATTAACTTGGATCTTTTCTCTTTATGTGATATATTTATACCTCCTATAGAACTAAGGAGAAAATCACTGTTGATACTTTATTCATCTTGGTTCTCTTTTGAGTTGATAGAAACGTTCCATGCATGTAGAGATTGCACTTTGAATGGGTGAGAATTATCGCGACACCATAAAACTCAAAGGATCATAATAAATAATTTATAAGATGGGAAAAAAATTCAATAGCAAAGACTAAAACAACCACAGCAATATAAAAATAGTGCCTTGCAAATTTTATTCATCCAATATGTTAAAGGTAAAACATAATAATTTAAAGCTTTGAGACACATAAATATTAGATATCAGAATGTCATATTTTGGCCATATCTGCAGTACATGTCGAACCATTACAAATGTTAATGTGTTCAATACATTTGTTTCTCAGTAACTAAATAACCATAAAATATTTAACATTCAAAGCACCTATTTAAAATTCCCAATTCAAATTTTAAAATGCGTTTGAACTAAATTTAAAATGATAAGATGCAAAGTTTAACAGTATAATTATTTATGCTTTTGTAAAAAGAAAATCACTGGATGCCATATATCTGGATTGAGACATTAAGTTTTATAGGTTCTTGAATCAAAAAAAATAAAAAATTTAATCAGGAAGGAGAAGAGACCTGATATCTGAGATCAGGAGGGAGAAAGAAAGGGTTGCCACTATCATCTATGGTGGAACAGGTCTTACCAAGTTAGATAAAGCTGTGATACTCAAACTTTTTGATTCAGGAAGAGCTACTGTGAGTGGTTTCCAGAGAGGAATCAGTGTGGTTACATCATATGAGTAGAACCTATGCTGCAAAACAAACTACTCCAATATTTACTGGCTTAAAATAACAACTATTCCATTGTTTCCCGTAATTCTTTAATCTGGACTGTAGCCAGCTGGGTGTTTCTTCTGTTTCTCAAGGCAGATGCTAGGGATAGAATGTTTGAGCTGTTCTTCCTAACTCACATGTTTTGTGCTTCATCTGGGATAGCTAAAATAGAAATTGTTGAAGATCTCTCTCTATGTAGCCCCTAACACTTGAGCTCTCTAAAAGAAATATGCTTTCAGGGTAATAATATTTCTTACCGAAAACTGGCTTCCAAAAAAGAGTTTCACAAAAGTTCAAAACCTAACTTTGAACTCTTTTAGAAGTTTTGTAACCATTTCAACCATATTTTTTGGTTATAGGAAACTATAGGAAACTTGAAGACCAGACCACATACTCCAAATGATGAGAAATGGATTCCACCTATTGATTGAAGCAATGGTAATGTACTTGTGGCCACCTACCACAGAAAACCAGGCTCTCTTCAACTTATGATTGATTACCTGTATGATTGGCAGGCATTCTTGACATCATCTCTTGGTCAAGATACCTGCATTTGCACCTGACCAGTAGGTGAAATGAAATACAGAGTACAACATATCCTTTAGCAGGCACATGCTGAAAATTGCCCTCACCACTTCTGCTATCATTTCTTAGTCAAACTTTAACTTATTAGTACAACCACATTCAGCTCTAATGGAAGCTGGAAAATATAGTCTTCAGGAAGACAAGTATCCAGCTATGAAATCTGGGACTCTTTTTCTATTAAAAAGGGGGAGGGAAGACATTGTGGGACAACTAAAAGTTTCTGGCACAAAACGAAGTAGTATTTAAGTTGTATATATTTTTCCTAATCTTCACAGCTTGAAGTTTTATTCCTGTCTACTATGTAGTATATTCTTCATAAAGTACAATACAGAATATTGCCAGTTGGCTGTGGGAAATAAGGCATCTCTACTGGAGGTATTTTCTTTCTTTTTTTTATTTTTAAGTATATTTTATTGATTATGTTGTTACAGTAGTTCCAATTTTTTTCTCTTTGTTCTCCTCTTCCAGTAGCCTCCTTCCCTCAAGCAATCCCACCCCCCTTAGTTCATGTCCATGGGTTGTGCATATAAGTTCTTTGGCTTCACCCTTTCCTATGTTATTCTTAACTTCCCCCTGTCTGTTTTGCACCAACCAATTATGCTTCTTAATCCCTCACCATTTCCCCATTTCCCCCCCTTCTCCCTCCCAACTGATAACCCTCCAAATGATTTCCATACCTATTATTCTGTTCCTATTCTCGTTTGCTTAGTTGAATATTATTTTTATTTTTTAGATTCAGTTGTTGATAGTTGTGCATTTGTTGTCATTTTAATGTTCATAGTTTTGATCTTCTTTTTCTTAAAGGAGTCCCTTTAACATTTTATATAATAATGGCTTGTCTGGGAAGCTTCATATGCCTTTCCATTCTAAATGATAGCTTTGCTGGATAGAGTACTCTTGGTAGTAGGTTTTTGCTTTTCATCACATTGAATATTTCTTGCCAGTCCCTTCTTTCCTGCAAAGTATCTTTTGAGAAATGAGCTGATAGTCTTATAGGTACCCTTTTGTAGGTAACTCTCTGCTTTTCTCTTGCTGCTTTTAAGATTCTTTCTTTATCTTGAACCTTGGTATTTTAGTTATGATGTGTCTTGGTGTGGTCCTCTTTGGGTCTAGCTTGTTTGGGACACTCTGTGTTTCCTGGACTTGTATGTCTGTTTCATTCACCAAATTTGGGGAGTTTTTCTTCATTATTTTTTCACATAAGCTTTCAACATCTTGTTCTTCCTCTTCTCCTTCTGGCACCCCTATGATTTGGATGTTGTTATTTTAAAGTTGTCCTAGAGATTCCTAAGCCTCTCCTCATTTTTTTCAATTCCTGTTTTCTCATTCTGTTATGGTTGACTGTTTTTCTCTTTCTTATGTTCCAAATCATTGATTTGAACCCTGGTCTCTTTCTCTTCACCTTTGGTTTTGTGTGCACTTTCCTTTGTTTCATTTAGCATAGCCTTCACTTCTTCTCTTGTGTGTTTGCCATACTTAAGCAAATCTGTCAAGTCTGTGGGCATCTTTATCACCAGTATTTTGAACTCTATGTCTGTTAGGTTGGCTATCTTCTTGTCTGTTAGGTTAACAATCTCCTCATTTGTTAGGCTGGCTATCTCCTCATCGCTTAGTTCTCCCACTGGAATCATGATCCATTCCCTCTTTTGGGCCATACTTCTCTGTCTCCTCATCTTGACAGGCTCCTATGTTTGTTTGCCTTTGTGTCTTAGGTAGAGCTATCACACCTGTTACATTGTAAGGGGTGGAGCCTTTGGTATTCATCAGTATGGGTGACCAGTTTTACCACACTGTGGCACTGTATGTGGGGGAGAGATCTGAGAGGGAACAGTGCCGCTTGTTCAGTACTTGCCCTTTTTCCGGGCATCTCTCCTACTTCTGTATGGGACTGGTACCTCTCTAATTGTTGCCCTGGTCATTGTTCCCAGAATGGGTGGGTATGCAAAAGTTCTAAGACCATGAGGTTCCTTTAAATAAGCTAACTCTGCTGAGAGACTGGCAGTTTGTTTCTCCACCCCACCCCCCACTAATTTGCACAGTCAGAAGCAATAAGGCTTTACAGTATTTTCCCTGGCACTGGAACCGTGAGCTGTGCGGTTCAGTCCAGTGCTGAGAGTGCTCCCTAGGTGTCCCTACCTACTTTTTAAAATGTGTGACTGTGCTTTCTGCTGGCCTGCCACTGCTGCCAATACTGCTACCACTACACCACATCCTCTCCACCCTGGCCACACCCATCCTACCTGTGTGGATGAGTATTTCTTTTTTATATCTTTGTTGGACTTCCATGCAGCTCGATTTTCTGAAAGTTTTGGTTGTCTCTAGTATTTAGGTAGTTGTATTCCTTCTTAGTTGTGGAAGGAGATGCAGCGTGTCTGACTATGCCTCCATCTTGGCCAGAAGTCTGGAGATATTTTCTTTTAATGGCATTTCCTATGATAACCTGCTTTGTTCAGCCTTCATTCATGGATTGCAAGCTCTCATCTCTCCTCTCCTAGAAGCTATAGGCATTTTCCTAATGATGTTGCATTCTTGGATAGATATGAATACAATCAATTGGTTCTCTGAATACAAAATTCAGCTGAGCTATCAGGAAAAAATTGTACCAGTGTGTCTCTTCTGAGTTTGACTGTCATCTTAATAACTTTTAACAATGTTTGCTTTTTATTCAATACTGATCATCCCTGTTCCACACACACACACACACACACACACACAAAATGATTGTTTTATAGGCATTTTATTTAGAAATAACACAATAGTGTTTGTCTAAATAAGAACAAAGTAAGTTCCCTCAAAGCACTTGCCAAATGCATTAGGAACTCATAGTCCATCACTGCCCAAGACACACTTAAGTGATCATTCCCTCTACTCATCCAGATAGTTATATTTACAGAATACAAAATAATAGTACTGAATTCAGGTAGTTTGTTTTCTCTTCATTGATGTAAACTGAACATTAAAAAGCAAAGGCAAGCCGGAAAACATTAACTTAATCTTATGAAGTGATTTACAATGTTATCACAAAACTCAACATTTTCTTCAGCAACATTTTATCTGTAAAATATATTTAACATTTCCTCCTTTTTGCTTATATCTCACACAACTTTTACTAATTTACCTTCTTAATCTTTATTCTCAAAGTTTCCTCACAATATTGAACTTGATTACGTGACTCCTTACCATCCAAATGAATATTCTCTGCCTACCTGCATTGATTTTGAGTACCTGACTGGGCTTTTATAGCTCTCGTAGTTTGGATAATGTCATCTTGGTTTATTGTCCCAGAATCATGTTCTCTGTAAAGTTCCAAGTTAGAATTTTCAAAAAGAAGAATTTACAAGACATAGGAGAGGGGGGATGACATTCAAGTAGAAGTCATTACTCTCCTATGGTCACCATAGTCAGTTGCTGTGACAGACTTGCAGAGGTGCCATTGTGTTTCTGCCCCACTCTCTTCTGCTCTGTGTTCAGATCTTCTTCTTGAATGCTGACGCTGTTAGTCAGCAGCAGCTCTAGGTCCTCCAGTAGATGTTTTCAGTAGATGGCAGCTACGCAGAAACAAAGTTTTCTTTTCTTTTCTTTTTTTTTTTTTGAGATTTTATTTATGTATTTTTAGAGAGAGGGGAAGGAGAGAGAGAGAATCATCAATGTGTAGTTGCCTCTCATAAGCCCCAAACTGGAGACCTGGCCTGCAACCTAGGTATTTGCCCTGACTGTGAATCAAACTGGTGACCCTTTGGTTTATAGACCAGTGCTCAATCCATTGGGGTATACCAGCCATGGCATCAAAGTTTTATATAGACCTTTCCACAAGCTTTTTCTTTGAAGATCATTTTAGCCAATGAACATGCTTTAATTCTCAGATTGACTGGTTGGGGGAAAATCTACAATTCTCAACTCTCTCCTGAACATTTACTTCCAAGCTCATTCCAAACTATCTAATTCTTAGTACTCAATATATATCTCTCAGTCAAAATAAATATTTCTTCATCTCTGATTGAATCCTGATCTTTTAAGTCCCTGAAGAGGAAAAGACCCATTTCATCAACTAGACCGATTATCTCAGAATGACAAAAATAAACATTTCTGTTTAATTTGTTTAATACATTGTTCAGTTAGTATTTTATATTGTTCATAGCTAACATAAGTAACATATAGGCTCTCTTGAAACTTATCCTAAGTAATAGAATTGCCCTCAGTACCAAAATTATCCTTATCTTACCCTGGTTAAGGGGAATGTAAATCAGATCCAATTTCATAGAAATTTCATACACAAGAACAATATAGCTGTACCTATTTTTTTCTTACTGCTGTATCCCCAACATATAATAAAAACAAAAAGACATGTAGGCAAAAAGCAAATAAGTATTTATTGAATAATAAAATCAATCTTTTTTGAATACTGAATTCTTTATAGATAAAACATAGACATTTTAGGAAATATGGTAAATATTTTACACCCCTGGGGTAACATTTACCTGATATAGAGGTAATTCATTCAATGAATCACTTTAATTTTCAATTACACTTTCATAGCCTAGGTGTTAAGAATTAGTTCAGATAATAAGTCTCATTGAAATTCTAAATTAGATATCATATTTCTTAAAGCCATGGTTTTCTCCTGTGGAGGAGTCATAAATTGCAAGAGGTTTATGAATCCATCCATTCACTAGACATTATCAGAATATTAAAATATATATCTAGTACATATTTGAATTGCTATTTTAAAATGCATCTGAAGACCATATTTGATTAATAAATTTAACACATATTTAAGAGTTACTAGAATCATACTGTAAATTTTCCCATATTTTCTCTTAATCAGTAAATACTAAAATCAAAGTTAAGTCATCTGTGTCTCTACAAATAAAATCATAGAGGATAAAAATATATCATATTCAACTAAGTTATCCTCCCTCAAAAGTCTCATTGAAATGTCGAAAGTGGTATGTAAATAGATGCAAGATTCTGTAACAGCATTGAGAAACAAGGAAGGACACCATCCACGAATCAAAACATCAAACAAACCTTAGAAAAATATAGTGCAAATGAAACAAAATTAAGAGAAGGTCAGAAAGCCCTAATTGAATTCTGGCCACATTGAATGTGGTGAGGGGCAAAAAACCAGGTACCCCACAGGTAATAGCTTGGTGGATCATGCTGTAGAAATCCACCAAGATTACCAGCAGTGATAGAGTACAGATGATAACATTTCATGGCAGTTGGCAGTAGACAAGTCTCAGCTGTGATAAATAATGTTGAAACTTACTTTTGTACAATGGAGCAGGAAGATATTTTGTGCATTCTAATGTAATGCCATATGAAATATATAGGATCAACTGACAAGTATTTTCACCAAATATGTTGAACCTGAATCTCTTTTGGCCTTTATATATAGATTAAAGTTTAAAAGAAATAAATATCTCAACATCAGAAAACATTAGAACAAATCCATAAAGTGGAATATTCTACAAGACGATGAACTGGGTATTTTCAGTAGCTCAATTACATGGAAAAAAGTGGGTGTGGTAATGCTCATCAAGTGAGCAGACCTTGTTTGATTCCTGATTTAAAGGCAAAATAAAAAACACAAACATTTGTTAGGCATGAATCTGTTATTGTGGCTCCATACAAAAATGTCTTTAATCTGTAGAGACTAATTATTTATGGATGATTAATTTTGATAGGCAACACCCTCCTACCACCACACCAAAATGTTCACATCCTAATCCCTAGAACCTATAAACATATTGTGTTATATTGATAAAGAAGAATTATGGATCAATGGAGTTAAGGTTGCTAATCAGCTGATTTTAAAATAGAGAAATTACATTTTATTATTTAGATGGGCTCAGCATCATCATAAAAGGGTGCTTTGAATGTAAAAAAAGAAAGAATATTTAGTGTGAGTAATGTGATGTGAGAAAGACTCAACCAGCCATGTCTGACTTTGAAAATGTAAAGGGACCATAAGCCAAGGAATGGGCAGGCCTACAGAAATTGGAAAAGGCAATAAAAGAGATTATCCCTGGAGAAATACATGTTTTAAATAAATTATGCTGTATTTGGAGGCATAGCAAACTAGACAGAAAATTCAGGACACTCTCACTGGGGATGCAAAGGAAAACAAATAAAAGAGATAATAATAATAAATTTAAATGCATAGATTTCAAGTCCACAAAAAGAAATGCTAGAAACCTCCCATTTGTAAATAGTGGTAGAGTGAATGCTTTGTAAATTATAGTTGAGTTTAGCATCCTGAATTTTATTCTTATATACATTCTTGCCCAACCCTTAAAAATCATCTCCCACACCAAAGAAAATAGATACATTTGAATTGGGGGGAGGTATTTAAAATAGGATCATGTTGTTTCTTGATTAAAATTCTTCCTTTTATGAAATAGTACAGAAATCCTTAGTATTCTCTTCAGTCAGAGGACCAGCCCTTCTGTGCTTCCTGCCATTCTCTCCTCTTTCTCTTCACTTCAACCCTAATAACTTCCTTTCACTTGTCTTCTGCTTCTTCTTCACTCAAGGTTTTCATACTTTTGCTTTCCTCTTACCTTTAATTCTCCCTCTGCTACCAACTCCTTGCCAGCATATCCACTTCCTAGGAAACCACATATTAAATAGCATCTAAGACAGAAGGGAAAAAACCTGGATTTCCAGACAATGATTCACATTTTGAATAACTATAGTACATTATACATATTTTTCTCAGTAGTTGTAAGAATTGAAATAAAACTGTTGCCATAAAATATAAATATATTGAAAGAAGAAAAAGTGAATTGAAAGTTGCTTTTGTCTTTGTTTTCGTTTTCATAAAATAGTTCCTATCATGATGGCTTCATGGAAGCAGGAACACATCTTTTTTATCTAGTACAGATTAGATAGTCTTAAATTATATGCTGAATAAGTTTCTAAAAAAATTATGTATTTAAATTTCTATTATTAAAGTAAGTTTACTCAGAAGCATTAAGATAACACATTCCACCTCTGAAAGATGAAATAAGCAAAAATTAATGGTAAAACATGTTTGGTCATCATGTGTGCATATAATGAATATATAAATCTAACATTTCATATTACTAAAAATAAATATTTTTCAAATTTCTGAATTATTTTCAAAAAATGTTAGAAATTATACATGCCACATTATAAGAGTTCAGTGCAAACTACATGACATTATTAAAAAGATAGTAAAAACCTCCCAAAATCAAACCATATGGAATACCCCAAAAAGGTAAAAGCTCTTCTACACATTATCTGGGTCAAAGAGAAAGTTATTATAGTAATTTTAGTCTATTTCAAAAATTACAAGTGTCAGTTAAAAAAAAAAGATAGGAAGATTACACATTTGCACATTTCACTGTATCAAAATGACCAAATTGAACACAAATAAATATAAAGGGGGTAATTTCCCTAATTTAAAAGAGAAAGTTTGAAACAAAATTAAAAGAAAAAAATAAAAACTTCAAACTGTTTTATGATACAGTGTTATTTGGGCAAAATCAACAAAGGTCATAAGAAAACTTTTTTCCTTGAATCAGTTTAAACTTTCAAAGTCATATGCTTCTAATTGCCTCTAATATGCTTCACACCTCAACTCTGCTCTGTAGTCTAAAAACAGTCATAGACAACAAAGGTGTGATGCTTTGTTCAATAACATTTTATTAACATGAAAATTTTAATTCTGTAAAATTTATTTATTTATTTTTTCATTAGAAATATTTTTTATTAATTATAACAAATGCATCACACTAAGGTAAGATAACAATGGAAGAAATGCGTAAAGGATATATGGGAACTATAATCTCAATTTTTCTGTAAATCTAAAATTGTTCTAAACAATATTTTTAAAGTATTTCAAAGTTTACAAGTACATAGTAACACAAATGTATAGAAAAAAAGTCTAGCAATACCTCTGTTACTATCCAAATAATTGGAGACATATTAAAGGGAAGGTAAAAGAGAAAATAAAAACCAATTTAGGCTTCTCTCTCATCAGCAGAAAAGTTTTATTCTTTATAAGGACAAACAAGTTATACCACATCCAAGGCCTTACCTTACAGACACAAACCAAAGTAGCCATTTAAAGCATTAGATATGGAGGCATGAGAAACACGGGGGAAAATGCTTCGCTGTCTGCAGCTTACAACAAACTGCTCCATCGACAGGCAGCTGAGCTCTGCTAGCGCTTGGGTGTGGCTGAGGGGAGTACAGCTACAGAACCAAAGGAGAACCGCTGTTTTCTACAAGTACTGAAGCATTTTAAGACTGTATTGGTAGGGATATATTTCGATGGTGAAGGAAGAGGGGAAAAGAGCCGAGTCCCTTCCCACAGGGCATTAGGCAGCCTTGCACAGGGTGACGGCAGAGAAGCGGACTTCTCCTTGCTCACGCTCAGTGAATTCTCTGCAGACCTTGGCGGCATCTTGCAGCAGCGAGTACTCTGCACTGGTGCCGTGGTTCACCGGAAAAGGCATTCGTCCATCAAGTTCATAGAGGTGGACATCCATGTTGTTAAACAGAATAAAATGGAAGTTCACTTTGTCATCTACCCGACACTGGCCTTCTTGTGACAGGGCGTCATGGGCTGCCTGAATGGCCTCATTCTTCTCGAAGCATTTTGCTCTGTCTTCAGGGGACAACTTCTCGGTTTCAGAAAGAAACTGTTTCAGAACTGACCCATTCTCAAATTCCAGTTTGTCCTGATTATTGGCCACTGCGTGTGTAAGTCCGATGGTACCACAGGAGTTCCCAATGGTCTGCTTCATGAAGTACACTTTAGGGCTGACTTCCTGCCCCTTCAGCTCTTCAATCTGTTTTTTTCTTAAGTTCTCATGCTGGGCAGTGAGTGGAAACAGCAGCAGCAGCGCGCAGGCCGGAGCAGGCACCGAGCTCAGAGTCTCCTCCTCCAGCCCCAGCACGTCCACGAAGCGCCACTGGCCGGCGACAACCCCAGCCGGGCCAGCACTTTGTTCAGCATCTCGGGGTTAATCTCCATGGGTTTGAGCTGCATCTTCGCGAACAGCAGGTGAGATCACTACTCAGAGAAGTAAGATTTATATAACAAAAAATATTATTTTTTTATTTTTCTGTTTTCAATCATTTAAAAATATAAACATGTAAGAAACATTCATAGCTTCCAACAGGGGATGCCTTTCCACTTATATGTATCTTCTTTAATTTATTTTATCAATGTGCTATATTTTTCAGTGTACATATCTCTTAAATTATTGGTTAGATACATTCTTAAGTATTTTACTATTTTTATGCTATTGTTTTCATAACATTGTTTTTTTATTTTTTCAAATAATTTGTCACTAGTGTATGGAAATACAACTGATTATTATATACTGAATTTTTATTCAGAAAATATACCGAATTTGTTTACTAGTTCTAACATTTTTGGTGTCATCTTTAGGAACTTCTATATATTAATATAAGACTATGTAATCTGCTGGGACAATTTTACTTTTCCTTTCTTATTTGGATGCCTTTAATTTATTTTTCTTGCCTGATTGCTTTGGCTAGAAATTCCAGTACTATGTTAAATAAAAATGGTGAGAGTGGGTACTCTTGTTTTGTTCCTGATCTTGAAGAAAAAGTTTTTAACCTTTTATCATTAAGTATAATGTTAGCTGTAGATTTGTCATATATGGATTTCTTATGATAAAATATGTTTCTTCTGTTCCCAATTTGTTGAGACTTTTTACCACAAATTGTTACTGAATTTTGTCAAATGTTTACTTCTTCATTTGTTGAAATGACATATTTTTATCTTTCATTTTACTATTGTAATTTATCACATTTATTGATTTATATATGTTGTACTATTTTTTTATGTCAGAAATAATTTCTACTGGATCATGTAGTATAACCCTTTTAATGTCCTATTGAATTTAGTTTTCTGTTTTTTCTTGAGAATTTTTTTTCATTTATATTCATTAGGCATATTGATCTGTAGTTTTCTATAGAGTCCTTATTTGGCTTTGATATAACAGTAATGCTGACTTTGTAAAATGACTTTGGAACTGTTCCCTTGTATTCAATATTTTTGTAAGAGATTGAGAAAAATTAGCATTAATGCTTCTTTAGGTGTTTCATAGAAATCACCAGTGAAATCATCTGTCTGGGCTTTTCTTAGTTGGAAGGTTTCCAATTATTGTTTCAGTCTCTTTATACAGTATTGATCTCTTCATATTTCTACTTCTTCATGATTTAGTCTTGGTATATATCTAGGAATTTATCAGTTTTTTTCTACACTATCTTCTTTGTTTGCATAGAATTGTTCATAGTCGAGTCGGCAGCCGTCCGTCTCGAGAGACGATGGTGTAGCTTCTTAAGAGTCTATCTGCACCGCCGAGAATGGCTGTGCAGTCCAACTCGGGAGTGACACGGTATCTGTCTCCTCTCGTGTTGAATCGACATCTTGCGATGACGCTGGAGTGTCCTCTCCAGTGAAGCTGAAGCTACAGAGCCTGGGCAGGGTGATATGGAGGGTCTGCTGTTGCCCATGCAGCAGACCCCCCCTCTCTTCGCAGCTGAAGGGTCCAAGGGAAAGACGGAGTCAATACAGCTTGGGTTCAGGTGCGCCGCAGGAGTTGCCGGTGTTGACTACAACGTCAAATCGCCTTAGGGACTCCGGCTCCGGATTTTCTGTCGGGGTTTACTCCCTTAGCCTTTCCCCTGAAGAGGTATGCCGCAAGGCAGCGGAGGTTTTTTGGAGTCAGAGTTTTCCTTCTCTGATGTGCCCTGACTGGAAGATCGAACCAGCGACACTTAGCTCGCAGGCCGACGCTCAATCCACTGAGCCAAACCAGCCAGGGGTATTGTTCATAGTAGTTTCTTACATTCATTTGTATTTCTGTGCTATCAGCTGTAAATTTTTCTCTTTCATTTATTATTTAATGCATTTGGCCCTTATTCTAATTTTTATTTGTTAGTCTAGTTAAAGCTTTCTATATTTTATCTTTTCAAAAAAAAAGTTCTTGTTTTGTTAATCTTTTCTAATATATTTCTAGTCTCTATTTCATTTCTTTCTAGTCTAATCTTTTGTACTTCCTTCCATCTGACAACATTTGAACTACTTAATTCTTCCTATTCTATTTTCTTAAGGTGTAAAGTTGGGTTTTTTATTTGAGTTTTTTTTTTTTTTTTTTTTTGGTTGACATCTTTTTTCTGTCAGTATTTTGAATATATCAGCCCACATCATTAAGGCATTCTTTTGCATGTTTGAGTCTGCTATTGAGACTATTAGTTTTTTTCTATAATCATTGAATTTTCAGCCCTAGGATGTCTACTTGTTTGTTTGTATTTGAAGGTTTATATTTCTGTGTTGAATTTCTCATTTTTTATGTATTCTTTTACTAAATTTCATTTTGCTTTCTGTCTTTGAGTTCTCATAGTTCACTGAACCTCTCTAAGAGGACTCCTAACTTGTCAGATTGTTCACAGATATCCATATCTTTAGCTTCAGTTATTAGAACTTTATTAGTTCTATTTATTGTCATCATGTTTATCTGATTTTTCATGATCATTGACTCCTTGCATTGGTATATGTGCATTGATTAAGTGATTTCCTCTTCCAAACATTGTAAGTTTCTTTGGTATGGAAAGACCTCCACCAGTCTGTTTAGCTTGGGATACTAGACAGATTAGCTGGTAGCATCTGTGGGTAAGTAGGGCTTTCTGTAGGATATCAAATTCATTGAGACCACCACCCATGCTCTGAGTCCAGAGTGTATGCTACAGCTTGGCTCCATGGCTGGTTGAGCCTTCCTGTTGTCTGTGCTCTATGATCAATAGTGCTTCTGAGTGTTCTTATTAATCCTGTATGGCTGCTGGCTATACTCCACATTTTGCTGGGGCCACTTGCTGGGCTGTGCAATCACTTTGGTCAGAAAGGGTTTTAGATAAACTCTGTTCTCTGTCAGGGTGACATTAGAGGTTGGTGAAAATTAATGGTTTGAATTTGCCATCACTCCTGGTCAGGTGTATCTCAAGTTCTGTTCCATTACCAGGTTGTACACTGTCTAGATATGTTTGGGTTGGGCCATAAGCTCTGTTCTGAAGTTGGGGGTGCAAGCGCAGGCTGATATTCATGATCTGATAGTTCTCTGACTATGCTCTGCTTATGTAAAAAAGAAAAACAAAATTGCTGACCAAAATTATTTTAGTTGGGAGAGTGTATAGCTGTATTCTGAAGTTGGGTGGGTATACAGAATTCACACCTGAGTGGAATAACTGCCTGGGATCCCTGCTTAGACAAGACCCCAGTCTGTGTTCAGTAGTCAGTCAGGTTATATGTTGGAATCTACTGCTGGGTAGGTCTATAGGTTGGACTATGTGACTAGGAAGAGCTATAAGGTAGACTTCAAGGTTTCCCAGGGTCATTGTTCAGGCTCATTGGTTGTGTGCAGCCAGAGGCTATTTTCAACTGTTGAGCAGGTCTACTTGTTAGGCTCCCTGCCTGGATATGTTTATAGGAGGGTCTCCAAAGCTACCTGGATTCTTTAGCCTGGCTTTCTAAATGAGTGGGAGTAAAAACTCAGCTCAGTAGTTTGCCAGGACTGAAAATATGCTTCCCTGTTCATACAGGGTAGTAGAATGGGTTACAGTATGTACTATTGACTGGGACCCAAATGAGACATAAATGCTAAATGCACTTTTTGGCCAGACAGGGCCACCAGCTCAACTCTGGAGACGGGCAAAGATTCTGACTGAAATATCTTCTTAAGTGATGCTTTGAGCAATTATACTGTCTGCCAATATCTGAGCACTAATTGATGTAAGCACATATCCTCTCTATGTAATCCCTCATGGTAGAGTGTCACAGATTCCCCCAGTAATCCCTATAGGGAAGAATCAAATGGGCCTTAGGAAGCATCCTGCAACACTGGGGAAGCTGTATGTCTACCTTGGACTCTCTTTTACCCCTGAAGAGAGCATAGGCCTGGGGGGTGGAGGGACACTCTCAGTGCAGCTCTGTGACAGCCTGGTAGAAGGGTGATGTGGTAGTGTGAAGTCAATCCTCTACCCTTGTAATGTTCTCCTTTTTGTTCTCTGTAGTCCAGACCAGTACTTCAGCCTCACACCCAGGTTCTAGAATTTTTATAATGATGCTTTGTCTTTGGATAGTTGCTAGCTGGTCTTGTGAGAGCAAGTGAGGTCAGGACTGACCTATGTGATCATCATGATAATGTCACTAGCAATTGACATTCCTGTACTTTATACAAATATACTATATCACCAAACAACAGAAACACAATCTTTTTGCTTTTACATATGTTTGTTTTCTCCTTTTTATTGACCAGCTTCCCTAACTGAAATAAGTAAATCCTAAACATGGCAATAGTTTGGGAGACAAATAAGATATATTGAATTTCATTGATTTTAAAATGCCCATTCTCTCACAAGTAGCACACATATTATCAGTGTTCTATTACTATTAATAGTGTCTTTCAGTATTTGTAAAACAATCAGGAGTTGTGAAGTAGTTTTTAGTGCCTGCACATATACAGACTTGGTCATCTATTTTATTTCTCAGTGCAATTGTTTTATAAGTTTTATTGTTGCTACACACGTTGAGTTTAATCACCATTTAAAATGGCATCACAAAGTTAACCATGAGTCATTCATATTGTAAAATAAAATGTCCTTAACTATACAGGAAAATTCTGAAACATACATTTGCTATCAATACAGAAAATTTTGTTGTTGGAAGAATGACAGTGATTCCACATTTTATTGTAAAGCAACCATCAAATACTATGCAGAACCTAAGAAAAGATGATGTCCACAAGTAGATAAAGCTGAATTAAATTGTATTCCTGAGATACATGAAAGAATTGTTTATTACACAACAAACAACGCATCTAAATGTAGATGGAATTTCTAACCATCTTAGAACAGACTGAAGAAATTTTAAAAAACAAGAGGCTTTTGTGATGTATTCTTGAAGCATTGAGTTATGGTTAAATTAACTGTTAAATTTTTAATTATATGTTAACTAATTATGGGTTTCATAATCAAGTAGTCGTCGTCGTCGGCAGCCGTCCGTCTCGAGAGACGATGGTGTAGCTTCTTAAGAGTCTATCTGCACCGCCGAGAATGGCTGTGCAGTCCGACTCGGGAGTGACATGGTAGTATCTGTCTCCTCCCGTGTTGAATCGACATCTTGCGATGACGCTGAAGCTACAGAGCCTGGGCAGGGTAATATGGAGGGTCTGCTGTTGCCCATGCAGCAGACCCCCCCTCTCTTCGCAGCTGAAGGATCCAAGGGAAAGACGGAGTCAATACAGCTTGGGTTCAGGTGCGCCGCAGGAGTTGCCGGTGTTGACTACAACGTCAAACCGCCTTAGGGACTCCGGCTCCGGATTTTCTGTCGGGGTTTACTCCCTTAGCCTTTCCCCTGAAGAGGTATGCCGCAAGGCAGCGGAGGTTTTTTGGAGTCAGAGTTTTCCTTCTCTGATGTACCCTGACTGGAAGATCGAACCAGCGACACTTAGCTCGCAGGCCGACGCTCAATCCACTGAGCTAAACCAGCCAGGGCAAATAATCAAGTAGTAGAGTTGATAAAATATGGCAATAGATCTTAAGGTAATTTTGAAATGGCCAACTAATGTTGAATTAGGGAAAATAATACTTTCAGTGTAAATACAAATGTTTAGAAATTGTCTTTTCCCTTCTCTTGGATATTCCTCAAAGCAATAATTTCGGAGATATTTTTCAATTGTAGGTACTAAAAATACTTATATATATATATATATATACATATATATATGTATATATATGTGTGTGTGTGTATATATATATAAACTATTCTCAAATATCATGTTTTATAAATTTAATTCAGAAAAATATTATACAATGTACAAATAAAAACAGAGACAAAAACTAGAATATCCAGTGTTGGATTCCATGAGATTCTATCCTCTTTTCTCATTATTAACTTTTGTACAGATTTGTGAATTATTTCTCTTTCTTAATTGTAAATTATTGTATTTACTTTTTAAAAAAATTAGTTATCCTGAAATTTTTTCTTATTAATTCTTGAAAATATAGCCAAACCAATCACCATATAAAGGTCTTTCTTTGCATTTATATTTTGTTTTTATTTTCTCTCTCTTTTTTAATTATTGTTTACTCTATTACAGTTTTCTCAATTTTTCCCTCTTTATCCCCCTCTGCTGAGCCCACCCCCTGGTACCACAGTCAGTGCTTACACTGTTGTCCATGTCCATTGGTCATTCATACATATTCTTTAACTAACTCTTTCCACTTCTTTTCACCAGCCCCCCCGCCCTTTTCTCTGGCAGCTGTCTGTTCTATGTTTCCATGTCTCTGGTTCTATTTTGCTCATTAGGTTTTTTTTCCCATAGATTCCTCTTATAAGTAAGATCATATGGTATTTGTCTTTCACTGACTAGCTTATTTCAGTTAGCATAATAATCTCCAGTTCCATCCTTGGTGTCACAAAGAGTAGGAATTCCCTCTTCTTTCTTTCTACTGTGTAGTATTTCAGAGTGTAAATGTACCATGGTTTTTTATTCCATTCATCTACTGAGTGGCATGTAGGCAGTTTCCAACTCTTGGCTTTTGTATATGGTACTGCTATGAACATAGGGGTGCATAACTTCTTTGGAATCGGTGTTTTGGGGTTCTTAAGGTATATTACCAGAAATGGATCACTGGTCAAAAGGCAGTTCCATTTTTAATTTTTGGGGGAAATTTCATACTGTTTTTCATAGTGGCTACACCAGTCTGCTTCCCTCCAATAGTGCACCAGGGTTCCCTTTTCTTCACATCCTCACCAGCACTTGTTGTCCATTGATTTATTAATGATGGCCGTTTTGACAAATGTGAGGCGATATCTCATTGTGATTTTTATTTGCATCTCTCTAATGGCTAGTGATATTGAAAATTTTTTCATATGCCTATAGGCCCTCTCTGTGTCCTCCTTGGAGACCTATCTATTCAGGTTTTATGCCCATTTTTTAATTTGACTGTTTGTCTTTCTTGTGCTGACTCTTATGAGTTCTTTATATATCTTGGAGATCAAACCCTTATCTAATATATCATTAGCAAATATGTTTCCCATGCAGTCAGTTCCCTTTTCATTTTGAAGATGGTTTCTTAAGCTTTGCAGAAGCTTTTTAATTTAATATAGTCTGATTTGTTTATTTTTTCCTTTATTTTCCCTGCTCTATGAGATATAATGGCAAACACATTGATACATGGGATATCCGTGATTTCATTGTCTGTGTTCTCTTCTAGGACTTTTATGGTATCACAACTTATATTTAAATTCTTAACCCATTTTGAGTTTATTTCATTGTATGGTATAAGTTGATGGTCTGTTTTATTTTTATGCATGCACAAATTCAGTTCTCCGAACACCATTTATTGAAGAGGCTATTTTCACTCCATTGTTTGCTGCTGCCTACTTTGCCAAATAGTAATTGACTACAGTGACATAGGTTTATTTCTGGCTTTCTGTTCTCT
The DNA here is from genome assembly GCF_987537825.1 of Furipterus horrens. Lineage (NCBI taxonomy): Eukaryota > Metazoa > Chordata > Mammalia > Chiroptera > Furipteridae > Furipterus > Furipterus horrens. The sequence continues at coordinate 63,314,729 of NW_028327176.1, read as the reverse complement.
TCCACTGATCTACATGTCCGTTCTTATACTAGTACTAGACTGTTTTGATTATAGTGGCCTTGTAGTATATAGTTTAATATCGGGTATTTTGACCCCTCTAACTAAAGGGACTGCTTTAAGAAGAAAAAAGAGAAAAGAAAGAGAGAGAGGAACACAGGTACAAAGGGAAAAATGGCAATGAAAAAGTAACTATCAATAATAACCTTAAATGTAAATGGAGTAAATACTCTAATCAAAAGCATAGGGTAGCTGAATGGATAAGAAAGCATGACCTATATATATACTGTCTACAAGAGACACACCAGAACAAAAGATGTACAGAGGCTGAAAGTGAAGGGATGAAAAAAAATATTCCAAGCAAGTGGACATGAAAAAAAAAAGTTGGGTTAACAATATATATATATATATATATATATATATATATATATATACATCAAACAAAATAGACTTCAAAACAAAGACCATAACAAGAGACAAAGAAGATCATTACATAATACTTAAGGGAGTAGTCCAACAAGAGGATATAACTCTTGTAAACATATATGCAAACAATATAGGAGCACCTAAGTGTAACATATAAAGAGAATATTGGAGGACTTTAAGAAAAAGATAGACAGCAATATAGTCATTGTAAGGAATTTTTAACAACCCACTGTGAACAATAGATAGATTTTTCAAACAATTAATAAAAATATTGTAACCTTGAATGAATGGCATTATAGATCAAATTGACTTAACTGATATTTACACAACATTTCCACCCAAAGAAGCAAAATATACATTCTTCTTAAACACACATGGATCATTCTCAAAGTCTGCATTGTAGAATGCAAAACAAGCCTTAACAAATTCAAGAAAATTGAAGTAATATGAAGCATCTTCTCAGATTACAATGGATTGAAACTAGAAACCAATCTCTAGAAAAAAACTCAAAAACATTAAAATATTCAGAGTCTGAATAACTTGTCATTAAATAAAAAATGGGTTAACAATGAGATCAAGGAAGAAATAAAAAATATTTGGAAACAAATGAAAGCAAACACACAACAGCCCAAAACCATAGGACACAGCAAAGGCAGTCCTCATAAGGAAGTTAATAGCCATACAGGCCTACCTAAAAAAAATAGAAAAATCTCAAATAAATAACCTAACCCTACATCTAAAACTAAAGGAACAACAACAAACAAAACCCAAAGCAAGCATAAAAAAGGAAATAACTAAGAACAGAGCATAATTAAACAACATAGAAACTAAAAAAAATAAAATCCAAAGGATTGATGAATTCAGGATGTGATTCTTTGAAAATATAAGCAAAATTGACACACTGTTGACCAGAGTCATCAAGAAAAAAAGAGAATACAAATAATCAAAATCATAAATAAAAGAAATAACAACTGATACCACAGAAACATAAAGTATTATAAGAAATTGGACAACCTGCGTGAAATAGACCAATTTCTAGAAACTTATGGTCTTTCAAAACTGAATTAGGAAGAAGCAGAATACCTGAATCAACAGAGAACAATTCACAAAATTGAAGCAGTAATCAAAAAACTATGGCACACAAAAGCCCTGGACGAGATAGATTCACAGGAGAATTTTACTAAATGTTCAAAGAACTAACACTGATCCTTCTCAAATTATTCCAAAAAATTAAAGAAGAGGGAAGATTCTCAAACTCTTTTTATGAGGCCAGTATTATCCTGATCCCAAAACTAGGTAAGGATATAACAAACAAGGAAAATTATAGGTCAATATCTCTGATGAAGATGGTGCTAAAATCCTCAATAAAGTACTAGCAAACTAGATCCAGTAATACATTAAAAAGATCATACACCATATCAAGTGAGATTTATACTAAGGATACAAGGTTAGTAAAATATTCACAAATCAATAAATGTCATTATCATAAAAACAAAATGAAAATAAAAAATCACATGTTCATATTAATAGATGCAGAAAAAGGATTTGATAAAATAGAGCACCCATTTGTTATAAAAACACTCAGCAAAGTGGGATTAGAAGGAGCATATGTCAACATAATAAACACCATATTAAAAAAACTTACTGCCAACATCATACTCAATGGGTAAAAACTAAAAGTGTTACCATTAAGATCAGGAATAAGACAAAGACATTCACTTTCACTACTCTTACTTAACATAATACTGGAGATCCTAGCCACAGTGTTTAGACAAGAAGAAAAAAGAAAAGGCATGCAAATTAGAAAGGAGAAAGTAAAACTATCATCCACAGATGACAGAATAGTGTATATAGAAAATGTTATACGCTCCACCAGATAACTACTTGACCTAACCAGTGAATCTGGCAAAGGAGTGGGACACAATGTCAGTATTTAGAAATCAATAGCATTTTTGTACATCAACAACAAAATATCAGAAAATGAAACTAAGCAAAAAAAAAAACAAAAAAAACAAAAAACTCCTCTGCTATAGCAACAACAGTAAAATATAAAGTACATGTAAATAAATTTAGCCAAGAAAGTAATAGATCTGTACTTGAAAAACTATAGAACACTGAAGAAAGAAAATGAGGAAGATATTATACAAATAAGTGGAAGCATGTACCCTGTTCATGGATTGGAAGAATTAACATCATTAAAATTCCATACTACCCAAAGCAATCTACAGATTCAACACAATTCCTATTAACACACCAATGGCATATTTCATAGATCTAAAACAAATACTTTAAAATTTTATATAGAACCAAAAAAAGACCCTGAACAGCTATAGCAATCTTGAGAAAGAAGAACAACAAAGTTGGAGGAATCACAATACCTGATATAAAAGGTTTCTTAACCCAAGGTGTCTGATGGAAATATTTGTCTAAGTTCATGATCTGTTGCAATAACTAGACCTCTTCATGAGATATATGTTGATTCCCTTAATTGTTCACTTTGGGAAGAGCCAGCCAAAAATATATCTATTTATGATTATTCCATCTACAGTTGGCTATTATTTTAGCAAGGTTTTATGTGCACAAATGTTCCTAATTGGGTCAGTAATGTATTATATAAATTAGGCATGTAAAAATTGTCACTAAATTAGAATACTTTAGAGAATAATGAAATGGATATTTTAAGATAAACACAAAATTGCTTCATATGACCATGGAAAAATGGAGAATCCCAAGTAAATGTGATGTAAGTAAAGAACTACATACAGAGAAATGAATAATGTAAAGAATTAATTTATGTGAATGTACTTTGTTGAATAATATTTCATCAACAGGATGTAAAGAATTATTGAATGGCTTTGCATATATGTAGCTAACTCCCTTACCAAAAGTAAAAATTGAAGTTATAAAGGAACTAGATTAACAACAGAGAGAGTAGCTTTCCAGTATAATGCAGTTGTCATTCGTCTGTCAAATTATCATACAGGTGAAGGCTTCTGAGAAAATATATTGAGTTGAGGGATGGGTGAAATCAATCTGGTAGATAGAATTACCAGATTTTAATATGTGTCAGTAAAAAACTACAGGTTTCTTTTTTTATATACTATTTCCCTGCATCCCAATACTGCACCTCCAATTTGCCATTTTATCTTTTATCAGAATGTTTGAAAAAGTTATTCCCATAGCTGAAATGAAGTCAGCTATGTTACTTTTACTTGTCTTGATCAAGTCATTTATCTCTCTTGGTCTTAGTGTCTAATTATAAAATGAGAGATGCTGTCCCAAAAAGCCCTAATGATTACTGTTTTTTGTCATGCTTATTAATGTTTATTCTAGAACAGTCTGAAAAAAAGGCTGGATATTTCTCAGAAGATATTTCTTGCTCAATTTGGGTCCATCATTGGATTTCCCCACTGTTCTATTAAGTATTGGTGGAGTCTTTATAAGATACCATGGTCTTCTTGAAGTAAGTTAAAATGGAAAAAGAGACTCAAAAATAAAAATAACCTTCCAACATAAAATCATAATGTAGGATAGTAAAATATGTTTAATAATTGGGTTTGATGACACAAGACAACATTTAGAAAATGTCTTAAGTTGGAGTGCTCACTGTTTACAACAATTTTAACTAAAAACGTATTACAAGTACATTGAATAAATATTTTATAATCTTAAAGTTGGCATGGGTTTTTAAAAGTATGTCATGAAAGTCAAAAACATCAATTGTAGTATCAAGTTTACATGTGTACAAAACAAACAAAATAAAAAACAAAAAACAAAAAAAATAGAGAATAAACATTTTCATTCCATGAAAATGCCCTAAAAATATATGAAGTGCTTATACAACTCAAGTAATGATTTGCTCTCATAGATAAGTAAACTGGAGATCATTTGTAAAATTTTAATTGCAGACAAAAAGTTTTCAGTGATCATATGAAAATAGCATAACTTTTAAAAACAGTAACTAAATCGTTGAGTATCAGATTAAGAATTATAAAGGTTAAAAGGTACTTAGATTTGGTAAAATTATGAGAAAAAAAGGCTGTTTACTGTTGTTGACAGAAAAAAATTTATCTAGTGTCCAATTATCACAGCTTCTACTCTTCTTTCAAAAGGAAATTCATAGATTAAGCCAGTGTATAATTTTCCTGGTTATGTACCACACTATGTTCCTACTTTTCTCAAGGAACAATATTTTCTTTCTCAGCTTTACACAAGGAAAAAATAAAAAACAAAAAGAGTGTTTTATGTTTTGTAAAAGTCTTGCCCTTTGAATTTAGAAGCTTTGCCCTTACAGGTGTGACTCTTACCTTAGGTTAAAGATTATTTAATAAATTAGCATCAGTGGGACTTTAAATGGCAATAGTTGAAATAAAGAACATTCCATGGGGTGAATGGAGAAAAGTACATTTCATAAAGCTTAGTGAGGCAAAAGCTGATAAAGAACATAGTACATACACAGGAAGCAGAAGACATAGTCTTAAAGCTTTACTCTTAACCTGTAATATGAATAAAACCCTTGAATTTTCCAACGCTCATGTTTTGTTCTGTTTTGTTTTTTAGTCACAGTAAAAAAATAAGACCTGTTTCACCTAACATAAATCTTGTCATGAAGAATGAATTCCAAGTGTGGTAATAAATATGGAAGGTGTTTTATGACCACAAAGCATTACCCAAATGTGGCCAATTAACATCTTATCATCATTTATGTTAAAAAAGATCTAACTTCAATTCAACAGGCATTTTTGAAGATATATTTATATATAGCTCTAATATAGAAACCATAAGAAATGGAAAAATAAATGTAATATATTTCCTTCCTTTAAGAAATGTTTACCCTATATCATAACTCAATATATAACATCACTAAATGCATAACATTATGAGAAAACTGAGTAAGAAAATGATTTTAAGGATAAGATACACATCTGTTCATTGATTGGTTAGAAAAATAGTAAGTTCTATGACATATCTATAACTGTATTTTCTACAGGAAACCTAAACTCAAACTCCAAAGCTAAGCTCATCATCTTTCCATGAATTCTTACCACCAAAAAACAAAAGTAAATGGAAGCATTGAATTCCTGATTATGATAACTTGTTAAATGCTAGTGGCATTAACAAGTTCTCTAAAAGCCTTACAATAACTTTCATCTGATCAATAAGCAACATCTTTTAAGTCTATGCACTTTATCATGCTTTAATTTTATTAATTTTAATCTAAAGTAGTGTAAATGATTTTTGGTATTGAAAAGAATGTTTGTGTCCTCCCCCAAACTGCAGCCCCATCTCCTAATGTGACAATATTAGCACTTCAGGCCTTAGAGAGCTAATTAGGTTTAGATGAGGTGATGAGGATAGAACCCCATAGTGGGATCAGTTCTCTTATCAGAAAAGGAGGAGACACCAGAGCTTCCTCTGTCATTTGAGGGTACAGCAAGAAGACAAATACCTGCAGGCCAGGAAGAGGGCCATCACCAAGAATTGAATCTGCCAGGCCATTATTCTGTAAATTGGGGCTTGGCCACTAGGTGCCTTTAACTTACATTACGTAACAATTTGTGTTGAAAGAAAGAGGTTTTTATTAATAGGGTTTTTTAAATGTATTTTATTGATTATATTGTTACAATAGTTCCAATTTTCTCCTCTTTCCTCCCCTCCACCCAGCATCTCCCTCCCCCAGCAATCACCCCCCAAGTCCATACCCATGGTTCGTACATACAAGCTTTCCCGCTTCACCCTTTCATATATTCTTCTTCTTCTCCTCTTTTTTTTTTAGTAAATATGTGATTAATTAATTACTTTAACAATAAAAAATAACAATCCCTCCCTCTCAGATATTAAGACCCTTTGTAATCTTATAAAGGACAATGGGCAAAGGTCTCAAGCTCCTCTAGCTGCTTCAAGCTGGACATGGTCATTGTCCTACCTACCCTTGGGTCCAGAAATCCCTAATAAGAGTGGGGGAGTGGAGGGGAGGGTGGCCTTCATACATGGGGAAGGATCATGCAGACTCCAGGTCAGTTGGCTGTCTCTGGACAATGGCTTGCTTGGTTTAACAGGCTGGCATCCTTGTTGTGTTCTGGGGGCAACAGATTTGGCAAAAAGGGTTAAAAGACATTATTCAATCCATAACAACTAGATGACAAAAGGCAGGGATTAATTTTTCAATGTTCCACATTAGGGGAAAAAAAAAGAAAAAAGCAAAAGCAAAAAGGGCTTCTTTGGATGAAGGTGTGCTAGGCACATCTCACCTGTCCAAAACCCTTTTGCTCATTATACTTAGTTTGGGCTGACAGAAATAGTTTAGGTTTCCCCCCTCTCAGACCTCTGGATCATTTCTGTCCAAGCCATTAGAATAGAAAAGAGAAAACATTTTTAAAGTGAAGCCCACAGACCACCCCATTCTTCATCAACCCAGCCACTTAGTTCAGCCAAACCGTTGACTCTCAGGAGGCAGCGCTGCAGAGAGGATTAAGTGAGGTTTATACATACAGACAATCACTTGGGTAATGCAGTCATAGGCTTATGCCCTTTGAAAACAAAAAACACATGGTAATTTATGTAACATAACCCACAAACAAGTCTCTAAATCTGTAAGACTGTCTTATTGGGAAGACATCCAGTTGCAAGGCACTTGACATTCTACTTGCCTGCAACTTAAATATCTTTGATGATATCACAGACATGGTTTAACTTTCAAGTGAAAACATATTTTAAATGAAAAGAAACTTTAAAGATGGTTAGCTGCACTACTTTATAGTCTACCACTGATCATTGTGATTTTTCTTGAATAATGATTTTTCTCCCTAAGATTACCCTCCTTGTCATTAAAGGGACTACAGTAAGTCCATTTTTAATTTATCCTGTTAATTTGCATAAACACAACAAGAGCAGCGAATGATCACTTATGATCTTTAGTTCTGCTTTGCTGGAACTTACCCAAGGAACATTTAGGGTGACCTTCAGTTTGCTCAGGGCACAGAAGCTGGGCCACATACCTGGCATTCATCCTTGCTTGTACACACCTGTCCTTTCCAAGTCTTTCTGGTTTTTCATTGTGCCTTAAGGTCCCTTCTAGCCAGCTTTCAGGGAAACAGCCTTCGTTCCTTCCCTGGAAAGATTGCTGTGGACCGCACAACGAAACAGGGTACCAGGCCTTTTATCTCGCGGGCTTTTATTACCTTTGAAAGTCATTCCGAGTTCCTCAGGGCTTTTTGGTAACAACCTGAGCCCAAGCATGCATCCTTTAGGCTTGACATTCCAGTCAAAGACTTGGTCAAAAAAAAAAAAAAAAGAAAAAAGGAACCTCTATTAACAACTGGTCTTATTAGTTTTATGCAAAAAAACTTATGTCATTACTTACTTGTTTAGAATGCCAAATTCTGGAGGGATCAGATAAGGAGAAAAATATACAATGTGAAGAAAAATCTTTGTCCTAATATTCACTGAACTGGCATTTCCATTTTTCATATTTTCATTTTTCCCCCACTAAAAATTTTTTGTTTTTCCATTACAGTTGTCCCACTTTTTTTCCCCCTCTTGCTTCCTTGCACTCTATCCCCTCCTTCTCCAACATTTAGTCCCCACTCAGTTGTCCATGTTCGTGGGTCATTTATACATGTTCTTTGACTAGATCCTTCCCCTTCTTACCCCCTTCTCTACCTCCCCCCTCCCCCCTTGTTACTGTTAGTCTACTCCTTTTTTACATACCTCTGGTTCAATTTTGCTCATTTGTTTGTGTTATTCATTAGTTTCCTGTAATAGGTGACAGCATAAGGTATTTTTCTTTCGTTGCCTGGCTTATTTCGCTAAGCATAATTCTCTCTAGTTCCATCCATGTTGTTGCAAATGGTAGAAGTTCCTTCTTTCTTTCTGCTACATAGTACTCCATTGTGTAAATGTACCACAGTTTTTTGATTCACTCCTCTACAGATGGGCACTTAGGTTGTTTCCAGCTCTTGGCTATTTTATTTATTTATTTATTTTTTAAAGTATATTTTATTGATTATGTTGTTACAGTAGTTCCAATTTTTTCCCCTTTACTCCCCTCCACCCAGTATCTCCCTCCCCCAGCATCCCCCCCCGAGTCCATACCCATGGTTCGTAAAAAATAACTATCCCTCCCTCTCAGATATTAAGACCCTTTGTAATCTTGTAAAGGACAATGGGCGAAGGTCTCAAGCTCCTCTAGCTGCTTCAAGCTGGACATGGTCGTCGTCCTACCTACCCTTGGGTCCAGAAATCCCTAATAACAGTGGGGGTATGGAGGGGAGGATGGCCTTCCCACATGGGGAAGGATTGTGCAGACTCCAGGTCAGTTGGCTGTCTCCGGACAACGGCGTGCTTGGTTTAGCAGGCTGGCATCCTTGTTGTGTTTCAGCCATTTAGTTCAGCCAAACTGTTGAGTCTCCGGAGGCAGCGCTGCAGAGAGGATTAAGTGAGGTTTATGCGTACAGACAATCACTCAGGTAATGCGGTCATAGGCTTATGCCCTCTGGTTCAATTTTGCTCATTTGTTTGTGTTGTTCATTAGTTTCCTGTAATAGGTGACAGCATAACGTATTTTTCTTTCGTTGCCTGGCTTATTTCGCTAAGCATAATTCTCTCTAGTTCCATCCATGTTGTTGCAAATGGTAGAAGTTCCTTCTTTCTTTCTGCTACATAGAACTCCATTGTGTAAATGTACCACAGTTTTTTGATCCACTCATCTACAGATGGGCATTTAGGTTGTTTCCAGCACTTGGCTATTGTAAATAGTGCTGCTATGAACATTGGAGTGCATAGGTTCTTTTGAATTGGTGTTTCAGGATTTTTCGGATATAATCCCAGTAATGGAATTGCTGGTTCAAAAGGCAGTTCCATTTTTAGTTTTTTGAGGAAATTCCAAACTGTTTTCCATAGTGGCTGCACCAGTCTGCATTCCCACCAGCAATGCACCAGGGTTCCCGTTTCTCCGCATCCTCTCCAGCACAAGTTGTTTGTTGATTTGTTGATTATGGCCATTCTGACTGGTGTGAGGTGGTATCTCATTGTGGTTTTTATTTGCATCTCTCTGATGGCTAGTGATGTTGAGCATATTTTCATATGTCTATGGGCCCTCCGTATGTCTTCTTTGGAGAAGTGTTTGTTCAGGTCCTTTGCCCATTTTTTAATTGGGTTGTCTGTCTTCTTGGTGTTGAGTCGTATGAGTTCTTTATATATTTTGGAGATCAATCCCTTGTCTGAGATGTCATTGGCGAATATATTTTCCCATATGGTTGGTTTCCTTTTCATCTTGCTGATGTTTTCTTTAGCTGAGCAGAAACTTTTTAGTTTGATGTAGTCCCATTTGTTTATTCTTTCCTTTATTTCCCTTGCCTTAGGAGATATATCAGTGAAAATGTTGCTACGTGGGATATCTGAAATTTTCCTGCCTATTTTTTCCTCTAGGACTTTTATGGTATCACGGCTTACATTTAAGTCTTTGATCCATTTTGAGTTTATTCTGGTGTATGGTGTAAGTTGGTGGTCTAGTTTCATTTTTTTGCATGTCCCTGTCCAGTTCTCCCAACACCATTTGTTGAAGAGGCTCTTTTCACTCCATTTGATGTTCTTTCCCCCTTTGTCAAATATAAGTTGACCATATGAACCTGGGTTTATTTCTGGGCTCTCTATTCTGTTCCATTGATCTATATGTCTGTTTTTATGCCAGTACCAGACTGTTTTGATTACCGTGGCCTTGTAGTATAGTTTGATATCAGGTATTGTGATTCCTCCTACTGTGTTCTTCTTCCTCAAAATTGCTGTGGCTATTCGGGCTCTTTTTTGGTTCCATATAAATTTTTGAAGTATTTGTTCTAGGTCTGTGAAATATGTTGCTGGTATTTTAATAGGGATTGCATTGAATCTATAAATTGCTTTGGGTAGTATGGACATTTTAATGATGTTGATTCTTCCCATCCATGAGCATGGTATATGCTTCCATTTATTTGTATCTTCTTTAATTTCTTTCTTCAATGTTATGTAGTTTTCTGAGTACAGGTCTTTTACCTCCTTGGTTAAGTTTATTCCTAGGTATTTTATTTTTCTTGTTGCTATGGTAAATTGAATTTTTCTTTCAGTTTCTATCTCTGAGTTTTTATTGTTGGTGTATAAAAATGCCTTTGATTTCTTAATATTGACTTTGTATCCTGCTATTTTGCCGAATTCACTTATTAGGTTGAGTAGTTTTTTTGTGGAGTCTATAGGGTTTTCTATGTACACTATCATGTCATCTGCAAATAATGACAGTTTTACTTCCTCTTTTCCAATTTGGATGCCTTTTATTTCTCTTTCTTGTCTGATTGCGGTGGCTAGAACTTCCAAGACTATGTTGAATAGGAGTGGGGAGAGCGGACATCCTTGTCTTGTTCCTGATCTCAGGGGGAATGCTCTCAGTTTTTGCCCATTGAGTATGATGTTGGCTTCAGGTTTCTCATATATGGCCTTTATTATGTTGAGGTATGCTCCCTCTATTCCCATTTTGCTGAGAGTTTTTATCATAAATGGGTGTTGTACTTTATCAAATGCTTTTTCTGCATCTATTGATATTATCATGTGGTTTTTGTCTTTCATTTTGTTTATGTGGTGTATTACGTTTATTGATTTATGAATGTTAAACCATCCTTGCATCCCTGGGATGAATCCTACTTGATCGTGGTGTATGATCTTTCTAATGTGTTGCTGGATCCGGTTTGCCAATATTTTGTTGAGGATTTTAGCATCTATGTTCATCAGCGATATTGGCCTGTAGTTTTCTTTCTTTGTTGTGTCTTGACCTGATTTTGGAATTAGGGTTATACTGGCTTCATAGAATGAGTTTGGCAGTCTTCCCTCTTCTTGTATCTTTTGGAATAGTCTGAGAAGGATAGGAGTTAGTTCTTTCCTAAATGTTTTGTAGAATTCACTTGTGAAGCCATCCGGTCCAGGGCTTTTGTGTGCTGGGAGTTTTTTGATTACTGCTTCAATTTCACTAGCTGTTATTGGTCTATTCAGACTTTCTGCTTCTTCTTGATTCAGTTTGGGAAGACTATAGGTTTCCAGGAATCTGTCCATTTCCTCTAGGTTGTCAAATTTCTTGCCATACAGTTGTTCATAATAATTTCTTATAATCCTTTGTATTTCTGTGGTATCAGTTGTGATTTCTCCTCTTTCATTTCTGATTTTATTTATTTGGGTCCTCTCTCTTTTTTTCTTGATGAGCCTGCTTAAAGGCTTGTCAATTTTGTTTATTTTTTCAAAGAACCAGCTCCTACTTTTGTTGATCTTTTGAATTGTTAGTTTAGACTCTATGTCATTTAATTCTGCTCTGATCTTGATGATTTCCTTCCTTCTACTTGATCTGGGCTTTGCTTGTTGTTCTTCCTCTAGATCTTGTAGCTGTAGGGTTAAATTTTTTATTAGATATTCCTCTAGCTTTTTTAGGTAGGCCTGTATTGCTATGAACTTTCCTGTTAGGACTGCTTTCGCTGTATCCCATAGGTTTTGGGTTGTTGTGTGTTCATTATCATTAGTTTCCAGAAACTTTTTGATTTCTTCCTTGATGTCATTGTTAACCCATTCATTATTTAATAGCATGTTATTCATTCTCCATGAGTTTGAATGTTTTTGAGTTTTTTCCTTGAGGTTGATTTCCAATTTTAAGGCATTGTGATCTGAGAAGATGCTTGATATAATTTCAATTTTCTTGAATTTGTTAAGGCTTGTTTTGTGTCCTACCATGTGGTCTATCTTTGAAAATGTTCCATGTGCACTTGAGAAGTATGTATATTTTGCTTCTTTGGGGTGAAAACTTCTATATATATCGACTAAGTCCATTTGATCTAGAGTGTTGTTCAGTGCCTCCATATCTTTGGTGTTTCTTTGCTTCGAAGATCTGTCCATTGTTGACAATGGGGTGTTAAAGTCCCCTACTATGAGTGTGTTGTTGTCTATATCTTTCTTGGAGTCTTTCAAAAGTTTCCTTACATATTTGGGTGCTCCTAAGTTGGGTGCATATATATTTATAAGGGTTATATCTTCTTGATGGATTTTTCCCTTAAGTATTATGAAATGCCCTTCTTTGTCTCTTTTTATGGACTTTGCTGTGAAATCTGTTTTGTCTGATATAAGTATTGCTACCCCAGCTTTTTTTTCATGTCCATTTGCTTGGAATACATTTTTCCATCCCTTTACTTTCAGTCTGTGTAGATCTTTTGTTCTAAGGTGAGTCTCTTGTAGACAGCATATATGTGGGTCATTCTTTCTAATCCATTCAGCTACCCTATGTCTTTTAATTGGAGCGTTTAATCCATTTACATTTAAGGTTATTACTGATAAGTACTTATTCATTGTCATTTTTCCCCTTTGTACTCGTGTTCTTCTCTGTCTCTCTCTGTTTCTTTATCTTCTTAGAGCAGACCTTTTAGCATCTCTTGCATTGCTGGTTTGGTGGAGATGTATTCTTTTAGCCTTCTTTTGTCTTGGAAGCTCCTTATTTCACCCTCCATTTTGAATGAGAGCTTTGCTGGGTATAGTATTCTAGGTTGTAGGCCTTTGTTTTTCATTGCTTGGAATACTTTTTGCCATTCCCTTCTGGCTTGTAGTGTTTCTGCTGAGAAATCTGATGATAGCCTTATTGGAGCTCCCTTGTATGTTATTAGTTGTTTCTCTCTTGCTGCTTTTAGGATCCTCTCTTTGTCTTTGAATGTTGCCATTTTAATTATGATGTGTCTTGAGGTGGGCCTGTTGGGGTTCATCTTCATTGGGACCCTCTGTGCTTCCTGGACTTGCGTGACTCTTTCTCTCATCATGTTAGGAAAGTTTTCTGTCATTAGTTTTTCAAAGAGGTTTTCTATCCCTTGCTCTTCTTCTTCTCCTTCTGGAATTCCTATGATACGGATATTATTACGTTTCATGTTGTCCTGCAGCTGTCTTAGAACCTCTTCAGTCTTGTTCAGTCTTTTTTCATTTTGTTGCATTGTCTGGGAGTTTTTGTGTAGGTTGTCCTCCAGCTCGCTGATCCGATCTTCTGCTTCCTCTAGCCTGCTTTTAATTCCTTCTATTGTGTTCTTCAATTCAGAGATCGTATTTTTCATTTCCTCCTGGCTCTTATTGATAGCTTCTATGTCCTTTTTCATGCTCACGTAATTTTCTGTGAGTTCCTTGTAGTTTTTCTGGAGTTCTTTGAAGTTTCCGCTGAGCTCATTCAGCTTCTCCATAATCCATGTTTTGAATTCCATATCTGATAGTTCGCTCCCCTCTATTTCATTTAGCACTCTTTCTGGGGATTCTACCTTTCCTTTTGATGGGAGGTTGTTTCTCTGTCTCCCCATTTTTTTGACTCCTATTGTTTGTTCGTGCTTCTTGGAATGATCTGCACTTCCTGGATCTGCCTCTGGTGGCGTCAGATCATGTACCAGTCTGGCCCTAGGCAGCCTGTTGGAGACTTCCAGGGATCTACTGCTGTTGTCTGTCTTCTTTGATTGTTAATCTATTCAATCTGTGATTAGCTGTCAGGCTTAAGGACTGTGGGTGTGGCAGCTTAATTCCTGTAGGCAGGGCTTTTGCTTCCCCTCAGGCTGACGCCACTTGGAGGGGAATGGTCTACCCGCAGTACTGGGGATGAGTCAGCACTGGGACCCAGTCAGCTGCTCCTCCAGTTCTCCCCTCAAAGCCACCGTGCCAAATTCTCCCCAAGTGTCTCCAGTCCTCTCTGCCTTTCCTCTGCTTGAGCCCAGGGTAAGTGGTGGCCAAAATATTTTCGTATGTGATCCACTTAAGAGCTCTTTTTCTCCTGCTGTTTCTCTCCGGCTAGCAAGAAAGCCTGTGGCTTTTCGCTTTTCACAGCTGATACTATTTTACTTTCCACTCTGTCGCTGTAGGCTGGGAAGCCCAGCTGGGGGTTTAGACCCTGCCCTTCTCAGGGGGAATCCCCGGCTGCTGAGCTGTTTCTCAGTCCCTTCAGCAGCCACCCGTGTGAGCCCAGCCAGCCCTTCCGCGTCTCCGCACTCCCTACCGGTCACGTTGTGATGTAGCGGCCTTTTCTGTCTCTCCGTGGTTATAAGACTTCTTTCCAGCTAGTGTTCCGTTGGTTATTCCAGATGATTTCTCCAAAATTAAGTTGTAAATCCAAACTGGTTCTGGGAGGAGGTTAGTGTAGCTTCCACTTACTCCTCCGCCATCTTGGATCTCGCTCTTGGCTATTTTAAATAGTGCTGCTATGAACATAGGGGTGTATCGGTTCTTTTGAATTCGTGTCATGGGACTTTTCAGATATAATTCTAGCAATGGAATTGCTGGTTCAAAGGAGAGTTCCATTTTTAGTTTTTTGAGGAAATTTCAAACTGTTTTCCATAGTGGCTGCACCAGTCTGCATTCCCACCAGCAAGGCACAGGGTTCCCATTTTTCCACATCATCTCCAGCACAAGTTGTTTGTTGATTTGTTGATTATGGCCATTCTGACTGGTGTGAGGTGGTATCTCATTGTGGTTTTTATTTGCCTCTCTCTGGTGGCTAGTGATGTTGAGCATTCTTTCATATGTCTATGGACCCTCTCTATGTCCTCTTTGCAGAAGTGTTTGTTCAGGTCCTTTGCCCATTTTTTAATTGGGTTGTCTGTCTTCTTGGTGTTCAGTTATATGAGTTCTTTATATATTTTGGAGATCAATCCCTTGTCTGAGATGTCATTGGCGAATATATTTTCCCATATGGTTAGTTTACTTTTCATCTTGCTGATCTTTTCTTTAGGTGAGCAGAAACTTTTTAGTTTGATGTAATCCCATTTGTTTATTCTTTCCTTTATTCCCCTTGCTTTAAGAGATATATCAGTGAAAATGTTGCTACATGGGATATCTGAAATTTTTCTGCCTATTTTATGGACTTTTATGGTGTCACAGCCTACACATAAGTCTTTGATCCATTTTGAGTTTATTCTGGTGTATGGTGTAAGTTGGTGGTCTAATTTCATTTTTTTGCATATTTCTTTCCAGTTCTCCCAACACTATTTATTAAAGAGACTCTTCTCATTCTATTTTATGGTCCTTCCCCCTTTGTTATATATTAGTTGACCATATAGACCTGGGTTTATTTCTGGGCTCTCTATTCTGTTCCATTGATCTATATGTCTGTTTTTATGCCAGTACCAGACTGTTTTCATTACTGTGGCCTTGTAGTATAGTTTGATATCAGGCATTGTGATTCCTCCTACTGTGTTCTTCTTCCTCAAAATTGCTGTAGCTATTCGGGCTCTTTTTTGGTGCCATATAAATTTTTGAAGTATTTGTTCTACGTCTGTGAAAAATATCATTGGTATTTTAATAGGGATTGCATTGAATTTATAAATTGCTTTGGGTAGTATGGACATTTTAATAATGTTGATTCTTCCCATCCATGAGCATGGTATATGCTTCCATTTATTTGTATTTTATTTAATTTCTTTCTTCAGTGTTATGTAGTTTTCTGAGTACAGGTCTTTTACCTCCTTGGTTAAGTTTATTCCTAGGTACTTTATTTTTCTTGTTGCTATGGTAAATGAGATTTATTTTTCAGTTTCTGTCTTTGAGATTTTGTTGTTGGTGTAAAGAAATGCATTCGATTTTTGAATATTGACTTTGTACCCTGCTATTTTGCTGAATTCACTTACTAGTTTGAGTAGTTTTTTTGTGTAGTCTATAGGGTTTTCTATGTACACTATCATGTTATCTGCAAATAATGACAGTTTTACTTCCTCTTTTCCAATTTGGATGCCTTCTATTTCTCTTTCTTGTCTGATTGCTGTGGCTAGAACTTCCAAGACTATGTTGAATAGGAGTGGAGAGAGCAGACATCCTTGTCTTGTTCCTGATCTCAGGGGGAATGCTCTCAGTTTTTGCCCATTGAGTATGATGTAGGCTTCAGGTTTCTCGTATATGGCCTTTATTATGTTGAGGTATGCTCCCTCTATTCCCATTTTGCTGAGAGTTTTCATCATAAATGGATGTTGTACTTTATCAAATGCCTTTTTTTTTTGTTTTTTCAATTAGAGTTGTCCCCTTTTCCCCTAATTTCTCTCCCCTACCCAACCCACCCCCTCTCCCGCAATCATATCCCTCCCCGTTGTCCATGTCCATGAGTCTTTTATACGGGTTCTTTGACTAATCCCTTCCCTTACTTACCCCCCTTCTCTCCCTCTCCCCTCCCCCCTATTGACTGCTATTCTGCTCTTTGTTCTATTTAGTTCCTTTGTTTGTGTTGTTCTTTAGTTTCCTGTTCAAATGCCTTTTTTGCATCTATTGATATGATCATGTGGTTTTTTCTTTTCATTTTGTTTATGTGGTGTATTACATTTATTGATTTGTGAATATTAAACCATCCTTGCATCCCTGGGATGAATCCCACTTGATCGTGGTGTATGATCTTTCTAATATTTTGCTGGATCCGGTTTGCCAATATTTTGTTGAGGATTTTACCATCTATGTTCATCAGTGATATTGGCCTGTAGTTTTCTTTCTTTGTTGTGTCTTGACCTGGTTTTGGAATTAGGGTAATACTGGCTTCATAGAACGAGTTTGGGAGTCTTCACTCTTCTTGGATTTTTAGGAATAGTCTGAGGAGGATAGGAGTTAGTTCTTTCCTAAATGTTTTGTAGAATTCACCTGTGAAGCCATCTGGTCCAGGGCTTTTTTGTACTGAGAGTTTTTTGATTACTTCTTCAATTTCACTAGTTGTTATTGGTCTGTTCAGGCTTTCTGCTTCTTCTTGATTCAGTTTTGGAAGACTGTATGTTTCCAGGAATTTGTCAATTTACTCTAGGTTGTCAAATTTCTTGCCATACAGTTGTTCATAATAATTTCTTACAATCCTTTGTATTTCTGTGGTATCGGTTGTGATTTTTCCTCTTCGTTTTGATTTTATTTATTTGGGCCCTCTCTCTTTCTTTCTTGATGAGCCTGGTTAAAGGCTTGTCAATTTTGTTTATCTTTTCAAAGAACCAGCCCCTACTTATGTTGATCTTTTGAATTGTTAGTTTAGTCTCTATGTCATTTAATTGTGGTCTGATCTTGATGATTTCCTTCCTTCTACTTGATCTGGGCTTTGTTTGTTGTTCTTCCTCTATTTCTTGTAGAATTTTTAACATTTTGATTATAATATGTCCTGGTGTGGTTCTCCCCACGTCCAGTTTTTTTTGAACTCTTTGTGCTTCTTGGATCTGTTAGTCTATTTCTTTCCCCTAGTTAGGGAAGTTCTGCTTCATTATTTTTTTCACATAATTTTTCACTTTCTAGTTCTTCTTCTTCACCTTCTGGCAACACTATGATTTGGATGTTGTCCTGCTTATAGCTGTCCCATAGGTTTCTGAGCCTCTCCACATTTTCCTCACTTCTTGTTTCCTCTTTCAGCACTGGTTGACTGTTTGTTCCTTTCCTATGTTCCAATTCGTTGATTTGATCCCTGGTTTTCTTTCCATCACCACAAGTTTTCTATGTGTTTTCATTTATTTCAGCAGGACTAGCCCTCATTCTTCCCCTCTCATTTAAGATCTGCTGTTAGGTCTGTAAGCATTCATATAGCCAAAGTGCTGAAGTGTGCCTCAGAAAGATTTCCTATCTCTGAGCTGTTAGATTAGGTATTTGCTGTCTGGTAAGCTGTGTCACTGGAATCTCTATCACAATCTGTGCCATCCTGACAGTTTTGTGTTTACTTGCTTCCTGGATGAGGCTGTCACCAAAAGCTAGGTTTTTAACTACTAGAATAAAAGAGCTAAATTTATAAGATCATGAAAATAATAGTCCTCTAATTACATAAGACATTGACATTAGGAAAGTAAAAATGATGCTTTTGCAAATTTGTTTGCTTTATGTTTTCAAATAGAAGATTTAATATCATATTTGGCTATGACTGTTAATGCAAACCAATCAGCTCTTTGTTGATGTGATGGAGATACAATTTTCGGCAGGCAAAAATTTGGGTTGGTTTCCCAAAATTGTAAGTTAGAAGTAGAAAATTTAGACAGAAATTATAACACACATATTTTAAAGTATTGAAGAGCTATCCAGACCAGAGATGAACTATGGTGTCAAACTAGAGACAAAAGACCTTATACAGGTGAACCCAAATTTTGCCTTTCTCCTGCTGATGATTGATAATACTGAATGTGAAAGCCAATAAGAAGAGCAGCACCTTCAGCAGAAATATGGGGTTGAAGGTACAAAAATTGGAATTTAGAGCCTCCAATGGCATGTAAGAAAAGACCCACATAACAGAATTACAAACAAGAACAAAAAGATAATTATATTCTAGGAAATAAAAGCAAAATGGAAAATTTCAACAGAAAAATGGTGATACTCAGCAAAAAAAATGGGATGACTATAGAAAATAAAACATGTAGAACTTAAAAATATAACTACACCTTGAGGTTTCAAATAACAAGATAAAATTAAGGAACCAAGAAATATGTCAAAAGAAAACATTCTGTTCTCTATTATTGTGGATTATAGTCTGATTTTATCTTCTCAGATATTTTACTCCTTTATCTCTGGAGATGGTTAATTTATATTGTATTAGCCTCAGTTGTATAGTATAATGGTTAGACAATTATATATATACTTTATAAAATGTCCCCACCCCCACTAATATTCCCCATACCCTCCTGGCACCATACTTAACGGTTACAATATTATTAACTATATTACCTATGTTGTACTTTACATCCTTGGTTAATTTTATGTTTCATCTTTCTGAGCCACAAAGCTCCCAGACATTTGGTAAAGCATTATTATTATTGTGTCAATGAGGGTGTTTATAGATAATAATAATCTCTGAATTGATTGAATAAAGTAAAATGTCTTTCCTAAGGTGGATGGGCCCCATCCATTTAATTGAAGACCTGAATAGAACAAAAGAGCTGAATAAGACAGAACTTTTCTTTCCTGACTGTTAACCTGGAACTTTGATCTTCTTCTGTCCTCAAACTCAAACTGAAACATCAGCTTTTCTTGAGTATTGGCCTGCTGGCTTTCTGACCTTTCTGACTAGAACTGACACTGTCTGCTCTCTTCGTTCTCCATCCTTCAGACTAGGACTGAAGCTGTATACACTGATTATCCTGAGTCTCCAGAGACTTGACTGCAAATCTTGGGACTTGTCAGCCTATGTAATCACATGAGTCAATTCCTTCCAATATCTATCTATCACCTATTATTTATCTATCTATACATCTATCATCTTCTGTCTATGCATTTGCATGTGCACACACACATACACTATTGATTCTGTTTCTCTGGAAAATCCTATTACATTACTTTTCTTCATCATTGTCTTATTCTCTGCCGAACCATTCCCAATGGCACATAAACAAGCTCTAGCATCTCTGCCCTTAACCTCAGTTTCTCCTGCTTACTGTTCATTGGTTGCTTACTCATTGGTTATACTTTTTTACTTCCCCTTTTCCTTTTATGATGGTTGAGGGTGTGAGGTGGGAGAAGGGAAGTTGGTGATGACCCAGTAATCCAAAGCTTTGAGTGAAGAGTCCCAGTATAAGCTAAACATATTACCTGTTAAATTCCTGAAATCTATCACTCTGCAAACTTTTCCGTCTTTTGTGTTTTTATCCATACATTTTATAAATTGACTTGAGTCCCAGGCAACCACCTACTCTTTTCTGTCTTTATGAATTTGACTACTCTAAGGCACTTAAAAATACCTTGCCCTTCCTTGATCTTACTGATAATTTTTAAGAAAAAAAATTTAGTTTACCTTGATTATTTACTTTATTTTAAGGAAATATTATTTGTTTAAATAGACTAGTCTTCAAGTACCAATATTTTTTAAGTATGGTTTTTAAAATGCCAGGATCATAGGACCTTTATCTGTCATGGTTGCAAGATCAAAAACTATGTATCAGTTCATGAACTAAGCTGTCAATAACATAGCCAAGTGTAAAGAATGTGTAAACACATTGCCATTTGAATTTAAACTAGGTGAAAATGTTATTTCCAGATAAATTTTTTCACTTTAATGCAGAGATAGAGATATCATTGAAATTCATGTTTGAAAGATGACACTGCTCAAAGTACCACACTCTGTGGGTCAGTGGTACCTGTTTGATCTCCAAGCAAAATTGGGTACAGTTTTTATCCTGGAGAAAGAAGAGCAGTAGTTTCTTCATGTCTTCTGTTTTGTTGCTTCTTCTAGGGCAGATGATGATGCTACTTTGACTCTTAATACCTGTCTTACTTTTGCTCAGGAGTGAAGTTTTGTGTTTTTTACTTGCTTGGTTGATAGTTTTGTTTGTTTGCTTCTTTGTTTGTCTTGGGAGAAGTGTTGGTATGATGCAGTCAAGTGAGGGAAAATAATGATTAATTTTGTGCAAAGTGAATAGCTTGGCTTATACTCAAGCTCATTTCTATTTGTAAATGAATCTCAGGGACAGAACTGATTTGCGTCATACCATTATTTTTGAGTTTTATGATATTTGGTGACTTACTCTTCCAACTCTCATTTCTTTTATCTGCAAAATATAACAGGAATATTTCCTTTTAATATGAGGAATAAAGACTTCGGGTATATAAAGTATAAAATATGTATTGATATTAAATCTAATATATTCTTATATAATTTAGTATTTTAATATAGAATATATAGCTCAGCAGAAACCTAATAAACTATAGCTATAATACATTTTCATGTATCCCTGTGTATTTAATAATTTTTTCTTAGTAAATATTTTTCTAAACTTTTTTACATTTGTTGTTAAATTACAGATAACATAAATTTTAAATTTTAGTATCTTAACCATTTTAAGAGTATAGTTCAGTGGCATTAAGTCCATTCATATTGTTGTGCAACCATTAACTCTTTCATCTTGCAGAATTGAAACTCTATACCCTTTATTTTTCATTCCTCCCTCCCTGAGCCCCTGGAAACCACCATTCTACGTCCTGTCTTTATAACTTTAGCTACTCTAAGGACCTCATATAATTGGAATCATACAGCATTCCTCTTTTTGTTCAATTGACATAGAATAATGTCCTCAAGTTTTATCCATGTTAAAGCACATTTGGAAAGGTACCACCTCTTTTAGGCTGAATAACATTCTAGTGTAGGCATAACCATATTTTGTTTATCCATTCATGCGTTGATGAACACTTATGTTGCTTTCACCTTTTAGCTCTTGTAAGTAGCGACAATGGTAGTAAAGGTTGCAACAATGACTGCTACCTCTAGGTCTGTCCCTGTTTGTCTTCAATCAGAATTGACAGTTAGTGATTAGGGCACAAATCCCTGATATTTGAAGGACAGGGTTCACCTTGCCCTTCCTGGTCCCTACAAGCTGCACCAGAAACATGTACACAGCTGCCTGCCACAGGGCTAGGGTTAGAAGATGATTAACTGCTACCAAGCCAATAGATGGAATTGACAACAGTTAACAAATATTTACCATCATCCAGGCCTTCTAGTAGAAGTTGCAAGGTTTTTAATAGAATTCAGAGTTTCGAGAGATTACAAAATGTAATTGTTGTCTAGATGGGAAGACAGATTCCTATTACTTCCTACTCTGCCATCTTCCAGGAATTTTCTGTTCATTAAATATTTTGAGAAAAATGTATTTGACAGAAATTAACAAAGCAATCTGTACTTTTTTGCATTTATTTACTTTTCATTTATTCATGGATTGAATGTCATTTAATAGTTCTCCAAGGTTCCAAGGCAAATAATAATACAACCACCTGGCTTCTAAATGTTTGAAGTCTAATGGAAGAGACAGACATAAGTCAACAACTATAGTCCCATGTAAATAGTGTCTTAACTGAACACTGCACAAGCTTCAGGGTGTTGTGCCTTCTGCTTGAGTGAGAGAAAGTGGTTGTGAGAGAGCAAGATATATTTCATTTAACCCACAGCTATCTCCTTCATGTGAATAATTGCTAATACCTGAATATCCTTCTACTCTGTCTCTACCTTAGCTGCTTTACCACCTTTGAGGTTCTTTGAAGAAGGCACGCCTGTATCAAATGTAATAAATTGGGTGAACCATTCATTAGTTTTTATCCACAATCTCCCTTTGTATTCTTTTCCTCTCTCTTTCAGTGGTTTACCAATTTCTTAGATGTATCTCTTCTCGTGAATCAGTTTTTCTGTTTCTTCCTGAATTTGTTCATCAATTTATTAATTCATTGAGTAAACATTTTTTTAACATCTCATGTGTTCTAGGGACAATACTAGGTAATTTGCTACTACCTGAAAAAAAGAACAGCAAATAATACAAGTTAGTCTCTACACTGTGAAACCTGTAGGCTAAGTAAAGTATGTAGACATTAAATAAGTAAATCTGTTGGATGAAATACTTAACTTTCTATCTCTCTCTCAAATACACTAATATAACATTTTTAAATATTTTATTGGGTTTATGTTTTAATGACTCACAAAATAGGAAATTACAACCCTTTTTTGAAGTTCCATTTAATTTTGCTTCTTTTCTGCCACAAACCCACATAAATGGATATTTCTTTTTTGTTTTCTTTTTGCAGTCTCGGTGTTTAGTCTGAGATGGCTCCTTTTAAATTGAGAAGGCTCTTGCAGCTGTTTGTTATATTTTTCAGTCTTCAATGGGTGATGGACATGCCACCATTCCCAAACCCTAATGGATTTTACTCCTGTTACCCTTTCATACCAGGTCAAGAATAATTCAGGCCTTCCATGGAGATGGCTTTGGAGAGCTTCTGATATCTTTGTCTGACAGTGAGTCACATCTGCTCTGCCTTTGTCCACTCACCAGGGACAGAAATAGTACATAGTGGGACATCATGTTCTGCATTATTTAACAAGTGTGAGGAAGACACCCCTAGAGAATAATGTAATTTTAAACTGGAAAAAATGATTAAGAATCATGGACATGAAAGAAACAGCAGCAAGCAGATGTTGTAAAACACCAGTAAGGAGGGGAAAAGTGGTGACAGATGAGAGTGAAATGATTTTCCTCCTAAGTCTTGCATTCTTACTCAGTCATGACAGATGGAGAAGCAATCACTAAGACATAAGATCCTATTGGTCTCACTGCCCTTTCCACAATAGAACTTGATGAAAATACTTTCTGAAGGTAATAGAATGATAAAAGGAAATGCACTGTTTCATTTATTAATCAAGATTCAATTTATCTTACTCATTTGAGAGAGCAAGCTGTGTAGGAAAAAAACAATCTTCAGAGAAGAGAGACATGGCTTTGAATCCTAATTCTTTTACTTGCTACCTGTATAACCTTGAATGATTTTCTTTTCCTTTATGAGCCTTAGTATTCACACTTATACTAGATTAAAAGCTATTATTTATTGAAACCTTGACTTGTACTGCTCATTAGACTAATCAGTTTTATTGCCTCATTAATCCTTCCAAAAGAAAGCTTGAGGTACATATTATTAGCTGATTTCTACCAGAGGGGAAAAAAAACAAAATTATTTAATGAGTTTAATTAATTTATAAATGTTGTCAGTCTAATTAGAAGTTGGATGCACAGGTGATAGCATAAGGAGTACCTAGATTCAAATCTCAGATTCATCAGAGAAGCTTGGAAGTCTTTTTTTTTTTTTTTTTTTTTTTTCTTTTTTAATCCTTACCCATGAACATACTTACTGATTTTAGTAAAGGGAAAGCAAAGGAGAGAGAGAGGGGGAGAGAAACTTCCATGTGTGAGTGAAACATTGGTTGTTTGCTTTTCATACATGCCTAGATCAAGAACCAAACACGTAATCTAGGCGTGTGACCCAAATAGGAATCAAACTTGAGACCATTCTATCCATAGGACAATACTCCAACCAACTGAACCATGCCAGCCAGGGCACTTGGACATATTTTTAAACTTCTGTGTGATAGTTTCTTCATGGATAAATGTGAGTATTGAGTATAGCTGCATTATGTAAAATTTATGGAGTTAGATGAGATAGTATGTGTTTTTAGTGTTAATCATGAAACCTAGTAACTGTTCGATACAAATTAATCAATATTATGTATAATATTTTCTATATCAATACATTATTATTCCTACTGTCATCATTTTTAATGCTGGGTTACTCAGTGTCTAACTCATAGATGTAAATTTAAACCCAGGTCTGTCTGACTCCAAAGCCCTCACTCTATCCATCAACAATAATTAATGCTCTTGCTATAGTTGCTATAGTGCAGACAAATCACAACTCATATTAGGTGTTGAATGCTTTCTATTGTAATTCCTCCTAGACTCTTTTTTTCTTCTAGCTGTCAAGAGAATAAAAACTTGCATTTGAAAATAACTATAACTCTGCCTTTCAATTTTGCCTGTAAATATTTTCAATTATCACTGAATTCCTGAGATGGTTCTCTTTCAAACTATTTTGAGACTCTTTATCCTTGTTTTATCTTGTAAATATTGATGATAGTTAGGATATATAGTTGGCCAAACTTTCTCCTCCTTCACCTTATTTTGGTATACCAATTATATGCCAACTATTCAGTCAAAAAAAATCTGGATATACTAAGAAGAGATTTTCTTTGAAATGCTATTACAAGAAGTGTGGGAAAAGGTTCCTGTGAAAGGGCCATAGGGACTATTGCATAAGAGAGAACACTATGACCACATGATATGCAAGTTTGACAAAAGAGTTTTTCTTTTATAGGAAGGAACAAACAAGGGTAGAAGAACCAGGTGTCGGAAAAGGAGATGAGGAGTGGCAAGAATAAACAATAGATTAGAGATTATTTTTTCTTTTCCTGAGGTTACCTTATTCTCAGGGAAGACTGTTAAAGATAGGCTGTATACTGGACCTGGCTGAGAGTGAGCCAAAGACCAGGTACCTGGGGCAAGAAGAGAATCTTAACCAGTGTTTGGTTAAATATTACCAAGTAAAGCGGGGCCCACTCACATGGCACTTTGGTGTATGACCCAACAATTAGGTCTTTATTTACAATATTTCAACCTTCGGGTGGGGGGGCTGGAAGCACTTCAGCACAGAGCCCTGTTCTCCCACAACACCCAACATTTCCTTTGCTCCCCAAAAGGCTATAAACCAAAACCAAGCCCAGTAGTGCTCCATGCCTTATCCTTCAGGATCTTGGGTATGTTGTCTTCAGCCTCCATATAATAGTCCAGGAAACTATGTGTTGTGTTACAGTGGATCATGGTGAAGTCCAAGAAAGACACAAGTCCTAAGAGAGAGCCCTTTCCATATGTCCTGAGTTCTAAGAGTCCAGATAGAGTCCAGAACTGTAGGGCAGAGTCTTTGGTGGCTTTGTAGTCAGCTAGAGTGGGCACCATCAAAGCAGAAGCACACCTGCTTTCTTACTAGCCCCAGGCTGCATGGCTGGATGCTGACTACAAACCATATAGCTGCTTGCTCCTTCTCACATATCTGCTACATTCAGTTCCTTCTTACATGGCTGCTACAGCATGCTCCTCACACCATGGCACTCCTCCATCATGCTTCTCTTCTCAAGGCTGCCAGCCCTTCTTTTAAATTCTGAAAGTCACTGACACCTTTTGCCCAGGGGCAGTAACGCAGCTATTATCTAGCTATCAGCTTGCCATAGATAAGCAAAGTACCTTAAAAGCTGTATTATCTCCTTCCCCTATTCCCCAAACCATGGACTATGGGAACTGTGGGGACCCTTCCCCCACTCTGTTTCAAAACAGCACTTTTTATTATTTATCAGGCAAAGGATGAAAATGTGGAGTACTTGTATCTGGTCTGTGTCTTGTCTTCTTTTCTTGGTGGCACCACCAAAACTGACATGGTCACCTAAGATAGAAATCTCAAGATAGAAAAGGAAAAACAGCAAATGATTTTGTCAAATCCAATTTTATCTTTGTGTCACATACTTAACATGTATGAACTATAGACCAACAGAAGAAAGAAAAAAAAATGAAGCAAGATATATTTGGAAATAAGTAAAAGTCTAGAGCATCATAATAACAAAGAAGTTTGTTAATAAACAAAATTATATAAACATTTTGAAACTTCCATTTCTACACTTAAAAATATATAATTCTTATTTTTCAGTGCCACAAAAAATCTTTTTCCATGGCATTATTTTTGCATTCATTAATATTTTTGGAATACAACCATTTAATCCATTAATATTCTATTACATTAGATGTTCATATCATTTCTGTTTCAAAAATTTACCTAAAATATTTTTCCCTAAGGATATATTTCTAGAAGTGCAGATGGGGAATCAAAAGGAATGGACATCATATAGAGTAAATTATCTTATAAGAAGTGACTACAATTTTACCCTGCCCAGTAAGAAAAAAAAAATTATCAATTTCTGTACGCTGTTAAAAAGGAAGCTAGAGGCTCAGAATGGAGTTACTTGAGCTAAGTTCATGTCATTTAACTGAGGTTTAATACCTAACTTAATTGCAGTTTCAGTCTCTTCCAGGAATGTAATCTTTTTTTTAAATTAAATTTATTGAGGTGATATTGGTTAATAAAATTATGTAGGTTTCAAGTGTACAGTTTTATGATACATCATGTGTATATTGCATTGTGTGCCCACCACCCAGTCAAATCTTATAACCTTAATCAATGCATCTGCCATATCTTGGTTATCACTAATGAGGTAATTTGCCTGATAGACCACTTGACTTTCCCCAGAGAAGGGTAACTTTGCCTGAAACAATCCACTCTGAAAACTAAGTTCCTTGTTGCACCCACTTTCTGCCTTTTCAAGTTTTTCCTTCAGAGATCTTTTCTATTTGTTAGAGGGTTTGCTGCCTGATTGATGAATTTTTGAATTAAACCAGTTTGATCTTTAAATTTATTCAGGTGAATTCTGTTTTTAACAACACTGACAAATAATAAGAATTATTTTTATAAGTATAAACTTTATTTTGTGGTTACTTTGCATTTATTTGACTATTAGTATGTTTGAACTTTTCTTTATATGTGTTTGACCATTGAGACACATTAAATAGATGGATACACACATAAAATACTTTCATTCTGAATGCTGATTTAAAATACTAATACTAGAGAAATGACCAGCTACATTTTATAACAACTAGAAAAATATTATCTAAACCAATGTTTATTGAAATAATATATACCATGTCAATTACATTACAATTATCTGACAATTAAATTATTATTTTAATATCAAAAACAAATCTCTGAAGTAGAAGTTCTCATTTCATAAAAAAAGAAAATTCAGGATTAAAGAATGTCAAGTAACTTTTCACAAAATATATAGTGTAAACACAAAATTAATTTTAGACTGTAATAAAAATAAAAAGCAAACATCTTCTCTAATTCAGTTGGTTGCTTTTTTGTTTATCTGACAGTTTCTTTTGCTATGCAGAAGCTTTTTAGTTTGATATAATCTCATTCATTTATGTTTGCTTTTACTTTTCTTGCCTTTGGGATAAAATTCATAAAATTCTTTCTAAAACCAAGGTCCACTAGTTTAGTACCTATGTTTTCTTCTGTGTAATTTATTGTTTCAGGTCTTATATTTAGGTTTTTGATCCATTTTGAGTTAATTTTTGAATATGGAGAAAAATAACAGTCTAGTTTCATTCATTTGCATGTGACTTTCCAATTTCCCCAGTACCATTTATTTAAAAGGCTTTATTTTCTCCATTGCATGTTTTGGCTGCTTCATCAAAACTTACCTGCCCATATACATATAGGTTTGTAGATATACTTCTGAGCTCTTAATTCTGTTCCCTTGGTTTGTGTGTCTGTTTTTCTGCCAATCTTATGTCATTTTTGATTGAAAACAACAGCTCTGAAAAGCAATTAATACCCCAAATATATAAAGAACTCATACAACTCAGTATAAAAAAACAAACAATCTAATTAAAAAATGGGCAGAGGACCTCAATAGATACTTCTCCCAAAAAGGCATACAAATGACCAACAGATATATGAAAAAAAAGAAGACCCAACTTCAGTAACTATTAAGGAAATGAAAACCAAAGCTACAATGAGATACCACATTATACCTGTTAGAATGGTCATTATTAACAACATAAGTAATACATGTTAGACAGGTTGTGGAGAAAAACAAACCCTTATTCACTGCTGATGGGAATATAAAGGAAGAGCCAATATGAAAAACAGTAGAAAGGTTCCTCAAAAATTAAGAATAGAGTTATCATATGGTCTGACAATCTTTCTTCTGGGTATCTACCCAAAAATTTTGAAAAAAAATATTTGCAAAAATATATGTGCCCCTATGTTCATTGTAGCATTATTATGGTGGCCAAGACAAGGAAAGCCAACTTTCCCTTGATAGATAGATAATATCTTACTCAGCATAAGCAACAAATGAACCAAGTATATAAACAAACAAAAACTCATAGACATAGATCACAGTATGATGGTTACCAGAAGGAAAGGGGGTTAAGAGGAGTAATGAAGGGTAGAGGGGTTCAAGTATATGATCATGGAAGGAGATTTGACTTTGGGTGCTGGACACACAGTGCAATATACAGATTAAGTATCATAAAATTATATAAGATTATACAAGTGAAACATATGATTTTATTAACTGATATCACTGCAATAAATTTAATAAAAATAATTTTTTTTAAAAGCATTTATTTGAGTAAAAATATATGCAACCCAGGAGACAAAGATTCATATAGCCACTTAAATTTTGTTCTGCCAAGTCAAAGGGAGCAAGTTTCCACCAAGTTTCCAACTAGGTCCATTTTATATAAATTAAGCATCCTAATTTGTACACTTTTGATTGGTCCTAATCATGATGTCCTGA
Organism: Furipterus horrens; assembly: GCF_987537825.1. Taxonomy (NCBI): domain Eukaryota; kingdom Metazoa; phylum Chordata; class Mammalia; order Chiroptera; family Furipteridae; genus Furipterus; species Furipterus horrens. The sequence goes on along the minus strand of NW_028327176.1, from coordinate 63,285,583 downwards.
TTGATTGGCATCATGTACTCTAATTATTCATTATGGAATAGTTCTGATCAATTGATTGAAAACAAACAAACAAACAAAAACTCTCTTATAACAGTTGAATCAAAATAAGTAAAAGAGCAGTACATATGGTGGGAAGTCAAAAGTTCAGTCTGAGATATTTCCCAGTATATAGAATATGTGAGATGGCCATGTCAGCAAATGGTCTCTAGACTCTTACTATTCAAAAAATTTGGGCCCCCAGTTAACCACAGAAAGTCCAATTCAGCAGATAAATTCATTCTCAAGGTTTATATCAAGTGAATCTTTCTTCTTAAGATCCGCAATAGATAGATACATAGATAATAGATGATAGATGATGATGAAGAAGAAGATGATAGATGATACATAGATGATAGATGATAGGTAGATAGATGATGGATATAAAAAGGATAATGGGGCTAGGATTTTCAACTTTGGGACTATCCTAAAATAGCATAATTTGACATCATACATACTTGGAAAATCTGAATGTACTCAGATGTTTCTTTTTTCTTTTTTTTCTTATAAAATGGCATACTTCAGACTAGTAGATTTACAAAGCAGGGATGGGTAAAGTTGAACAAATAGTACACAGGGAGGAGAGTCATGATCAGAGGAAAAAGGTGCCAAATGTATTCCTAGTTTGTCTTAGTGTCGTTGAAAGAGAGGAAAATGTTTTTTTTTTTGTTTTTTTGTTTTTTATGTTCAGGATGTCCAGATCTAAGCAATTAAACTAATGACTAAATCAATGGATCACTTTACATTAGATTTATAACTTACAATTAAAATGGAAAAAGTTCACAGTTTTCATAACACTTTTATATAAATATTTGGATTACTGACATAATAGTTATATCCTTTATGTTGACTGTTTCCAGTCAAAGCACATGGGGGCGTGAGTGAGTCAACCACACAGTGTTGTTTCTCTCTCTCTCTTTCTCCTTTCCCCTCTCTAAAAATGTAAAATAAACAAACAGACAAACAAATAAGCAAATCATTTAAAAAAAAAGAAGAGGTGGGTGAAAATTAAAAACTACAGGAAGAGAAATTAAAATTTTTTTTCTTGAAATTCTAGTTAACGTTTTAAAACTAAAAACTATTATATATTTATAAAGAGATAAATTCACGTTATATGGGGCATAATAATAAAATAATAAAAGCTATAACTGGTGGTCTGTTGCCTCCCTTGACATACATCCATTCTATGTAAGAAAAGAAAAACCACTTTGATTATAATTTTTAGTAGTAATTAAATATCACATGGCTTTTTGCCTCTCCCAATGAAGAAAGAGGAACATGCTTTCCATTCCCAAATCAAAGAGAATGAGGGTTGCTAATGGAAGGGCTTAAGAGCCTAGCAGTTGCTTGCACCAAAAAAAAAACAAAAAACAAAAAAAAAAAACGAGAGCTGGGTGTCTTACTCACTAGATGAAAAAAACAAAACAAAAAAACCCAAAAACCTATCTGTCTGTGATCAACAGCTTTGGTAAAATTACAAGGGACTTGCAGATATAAAAGCACACACACATACACACGCTTAGGGATTTAGGGGGTCGTGTAACAATAAAATTGTTGCTTGTTTCCCTGTTGAGCTCTGAAGTCCCCGGTATGACAAGAGCAGACCACAATAATAGGAAAAAGAGAGTAAGGAAGCTATATTTTGAATGATTTTTTAGGGCAAATACCCTCCAAATTTACTAGCCCTGGTATGTGTTTCTCAAATATCTTACAAAGATATACACTTTTGAAATTATGCTTCAGGATACAGCCATGTTTTTTTCATAATCCTTAGTGTTGCACCTAATTGATAATATAAGCCTCGATTTATTATACTTGCCTGAGGAATTTGTTCTAGAAATTTGAACTTGTCTTATTTCTCCTTTCCAGATCATGTGCATTCATTGTTTATGATTTTGTATCAATTAATTACTAATAGCTGAAAGGACATTATCACAATGTCTATAGAGCTGTGTCAGCAGGTAGTGTAGGGGCACCAGATACTCCCTGTAAAAAGTTACAGAGGTCTGCTAAATATGTAAATATATAGGGGCTTCAGATGTTCTCTGTAAGAAGTAGCAAAGGCTTGCTAAAAAGCCTTAAAAGAAAGGAATGTTATAGCCGTTCAGTGATTTACAAGCTAAAAGACCCCAGCTTATCCCCTGTGTCCTTCAATTTGCTTGTAACTTGTTTATAACTCTTGTAGTTATGTCTTTCAAAATGTCTAGCCTTTTTGCAAAAATAATTGGTTTACAAAGAATTCAACCTAATAGGCTGCAGCTGCAAGCTAAAGATGACCTTATAGCCTTGCGAATTTCTGTTCCTGTTACTGCCAAAACATTCCTGTAGCTCTGCCCAGCCCCCACTTCTCAGGGCTACTTCCTGCCAAAAGAGAAACAAAGAAGCACAGCCCCTTATATAAACCTTGCCCTAAACCCCATTCCATGTCGGTGCTTTGTTTGAGACAAGTTCTCTGCCCAAACGCCAGCAAATAAATCCTTTGCTTGCTTTAATCCACTGCTCTGGAGTGTTCAATCTCATTTATGTATCTGCAACAGTGGAAGGGTCTTTTGTCGGCTTGGACAACTTTCTTGTGATCACCAAGGAAACCTCTTGCTGCCATTGCACAGTGGTTCATGCAACAGCTACCAGAGGGCAGCCAGGAGGATGGTTCAGAAACTGGCTTGATGATGTATCTAAGAGCCATGGTGCCCCTGTTGACTTCCTGTTGCTTTGTTAGTGTATATCTATATCGTGGTTCAATTATTGCAGCCTCACTGTATTGTGGGATTATAAAAAATATTATATTTAATATTTATCGTGGATTTTTTGCTATATCATGGGATTTTGCGGTACTGTATACATATGTTGTTAAAGTTACATAGGTTTAAGAGTGTAGAATATGTTTAAGAACATAAGTAGTGTTTATAAAAGTGTGGAAAAGGTTAATAAGGAAATAGGAAAAGTTAATAAGGGACTGGGAATGGTTTATAAGAGTGTGGGAAGGGTTTATAAAGCCTTAAAATATACATAAAAGCTAAAATTAATGTAAGGTTTCTACTTGGCGAATTTTCACCATCGCGGGGTGGGGGGAGGTGTCTAGAGTGGAATACCTGTGATAAGTGAGGGAATACTGTATGTATTTCAGTTTCTATAGTACTGGAAAGCTGTCATACATTTTCTCCTCTAATTAACAGGGAACAAAGATGGGTCAGTTAAACCAAATCCTGGTAGAACTACACACAAAATGCCAGTTCTGGCCTTGACTGCTGCCACAGTGACACTGATGGTACCTCAGGTCAGCCTGGTAAGGACTAGGATTACCTTGTGATGAAATATGTACAAAACTCTTTTAAGTGAGAAACGGTGAGGCTTCTTGCCTACAGAAGCCAATTTCTTACTGTAACGGTGAAGACGTGTACCTTTTTAGTGGCAAATGTTAGGTTTCTTTGAGTTTAGATCCATGTGCATGTGTGCATGTAAAACATTTGAAACAGACTTTGAAAATTGCAGTAGAACCTCTAAGTTTCTTATGTACTGGATGCAAGAACTTAAATTAACTCCATTAATAAATTATCTCTCTCTTTAGGCAAAATTCTAATGATTTTGTAATTATTAAACATTAATCAGTTTCTGCCCTTGTTCTATAGTTTCTTATATATTTGAATGAAATGTGAATAATGCAAGATTCTGCTTTCTGTCACAGATTTCAGAGGCAAAATTCTCTGATGCTATTTCAAAAGAGATGAAAATAGTATGTGTTAGATTTTTTTAAAAGGGTTTTATTTTGGACTTTGTTACAAACTAACCTCTCTGAACTTCATTTAATCATTAATAATAGAAGAGACCATTGGTATTCCCCACAGGTTTGTTGTGAAAGTTAAATTAAAATATTATGTGCCATATACTCTGTAAAATAGGTTGTCAAATATGAAATCTATTAATATTATTCTTATTTTAGCTTTAATTTTACAGTGCCTTGCATGAAGCGAGATAGTTTGATTTCATTAAAGTAACATTTTAAGGGATAATCTACCATCTTCTTTCTCCTATTTTACCTGTTCAGAGAGATTAAATTGATTTCTTCAGCAAACCTTTATTGAGAGCCTATAATGCACAATACAATAATCCTAGATGCTATAGGCATTAAAAAGATGAATAAGAAATTGAATTGGATTTAAAAGATATCAAAATTCAGTATGAAATATAACATGCACCCATATATTTTTTCATACAAAGTAAAACCAAAAGTGCTATAAAAAAAACAAAAAGAAAGAATATGGGATTATAAAAAAAAGTGAAAGGAGACTAATTTCAAACTGCAAAGGATGTGGAAATTAGAAAAGTCATTCAGGAAAGAAAAATTGAGTGTAGTCTTTAAATATGGACAGTGTGGAGAGTATGGAAAAAGCAGAGTGAAAAACCTGAATGTAAAGAAAAAAAAATTTTCCTGAAGGAAATACATGGAAGAGTAAATTGATATGAGCAAATATTAGAAGATAAGCTGTAGGCTGAATGCCATTATAGTGTTTTTATTTGTTTGCTTCTAATCTTAGGTATAAAGTAGTCTAAAGTGTGATGATGGTGTTAGTTATGATCCTGGACACACGAGTAATTCCAGCAAGCAAAATGGAGACGATCAGGGGTCCGCTGCACTCTCTAGCAAGTCAGCAGCGAGCATGAGACCCCACGTCCTTTTGTTAGGATTTCAAAAGTTACAAAAAAAGAACAAGTGGAGGGGTGAGTTCTACAGCTAACAGTGAAGGAATTTCTTACAATGTATCATCAAAGTGTAAAACACAGCTAGGATAACTCATGGCTTAGATAGCACCTATCAAGGATACAAAACAGACTGCCTACTCCTCAAGGCCGGCTCCAATTAAGACTTTATCCACAAGGAGGCAGATGGAGTACTTAACAGACTTCTTTGTTCTCAGGATTCCATGACTCAGTGGCCTGTACAGCCTAGAGCCCCAGGCAGAGACAAGGCCAGCTTATCTCCTGAGCCACAGGACACCTGGACGGAGGAGCATGTAAACATGCGCCTACCCAGAGGTCTGAGTTCCTTCAACAGTAGTCAGTCCCCAGGATGGCCTGTAATCACCCTCCCTTTATTACTCATTCTTTTACATAGTTTCAATCCACATCAAAAGAACTCACCTTGTGTGATCCACAGTGTACAGGGATGACAACATGTCTTCTGAGTTTAGATAGTAAAAATCATTATTACTTTTTTGGTCTCTTGTTTTCTCTGGGGAAGCCTGGCACCAAGCCATGAAAATCCTTTAGAGTCAGTCCCATGGAGAGGCCAACGTAACTGAGGCCTCTAGCCCACATTCAAAATACCTAGAAGTTCTGTGAGTGAGCCACCTCAAGTCAAGCCTTCAGATGACTGCAGTTCCAGCCAACAACTGACTGAAGCTTCATGCAAGACTAATTTTGTACCAGCCTACTGAAATACACCTGGATTCCTGACCCATAAAGTCTCTGAGAGATAATAAATGAGTATTGCTGTTGTGAACCATTAATTTTGGAGTAATTTGATAAGCAGCATAAGACAATAGAAGGTAATTATTATTTTACTTAGAAAGTTATATACAAATATAAATTTTGGGTTTGAATTATTTCTTTACAATTTGTTTGACATATAAGTTTAAAAAAATCTCTCCAAATCATAACCTCTTTTATAAGGTTAATCTAGATGATTATATATATAGTATATATAAATAGATAGTATTGACATAAAAGTGTTGGGAAGTTTATATAAAATAATATACATATAAAATGTTTATTATTGCTCAGTTCATTGAAAGCATTTGATAAATGTAGCTTTTTAAAATCTTTGTTCTCAGATTAAATATTTTGAACATATAACCATCATGCCAAATAATGATTTTATATGAAGTAAAATTCTGGAAGAAATAGTTTATACTGTTGTGTAATCTAAAATTGAAAAAAAAAAACTGTCCTATCAATGTATTACAACTGCTAAAATTTAATAAAATAATCCATCTATTTGTTACAATAGATAAATAAATGTACCTCTTAAGACTTCTTAAGACTTCTTCCTTTTCTTTATTTTACTCCAGTCAGACCCAAAAAAAATGTTTTCAGAGAAACACACACAGAAAGTCTGTCCTGAAGTATCCATCTGTGTCATATGAAAAATAGTAATTTATTGAAGAAGATACAAGATACAAGAAACATTGTACATATACATAGGACAATGGTACCTCAGTCCCCTTCAAAGTAGGCACCTTGGGATTTCACACAGTTCTCCCAACTGCCATCAGCTGACCTACTGTATTTTCCTGAATTGCACCAATGGTCTGAAATCTCTTCCCTTTCAAAGGTGGTTTTAATTTTGGGAAGAGCCAGAAGTCACAGGATGCAAAATCTTGACTGTAAGGGGGCTGAGTCCCCTGGGTGATTTGATGTTTTGCCAAAAATCTCTGCACAAGACATGATGTATTATCATGATGAAGCTGCCAATTACCAGTTGCCCATAGCTACAGCCTTCAGAATCATCCAAAAAGTTTCCGCAGGGGAATGTTCAGGCTTAACACAAAATTTGATGCACATTTGTTGCTCTACTCAGTCATTTTGAATATGACAGCCACACAGTACACATGCTTACTCAATGGCATCTACCATCCCCATTGACTAGTACAGTGAAGTTGCCATTGTGTACATGTGTGCATCCCAGTCCACTCTCCTTAGTTGCTAGGTTCCATCAATGTCGTGCAGACTGTTCTCATTATATTAACCATTGTTGGATTTTTTTCTGGACAGGCTTTATATATATATATGATGGTCAATTAAAGATACAATCAATGAGTGTAGAGAGGGGTGGCTCTCAGTCTACCATGAATTTGTCATTATCTTCAAGTGCCACCTATAATGTTCTCTAAGAGTAGGAGTCTTGGAGGAGAGTAGGAGTCTTGGAGGAAAGTAGGAAATCAGAAGCACTTATTGCTTAACTACACATCTTCACATTAACTTGATTACTATTATATCAAGTTTTGAATCCTAGGTTATGCCTGGAACCCAGGAAATGTAAGAAAGTGATTCAAGGCTACTCTACTCCAGTACTAGACCAAGACACTGAGTTCCTATTTTGAGACAGTTTGCTAGAGAGGAGCATTAGTGTTTCCTTCCATCACCTGTGGAAATCCTACTGTCACATAGTTAATGTGTGCTCAGTCTTCAAATGCAGGTTTGTTGATTCCAAATCCTGATGTTCTCAGGACTCCAGAGAAAATCCTGAGTTTCTCTGTTTTCTAGATACTAGTTATCTTCCAGGACCCAGTTGGCTTTCTATTTTCTGAATTCTAAATTTCAGACTTCTGACTCAGCCTCTTCCACAAGCCTGGACAATTTTACAGCAAATTCCCATATTTAACTTATCAAATGTTATTTCTTAACTTCTGTTTTATTATGTTTTTGAGGTGAAGTTGCCTCCAGCACTCTAGGCTCTGTTGGAAACTGCTCAGTCCAGCAGAGGTTTCATAACCATGGTGGAACAAATCGACCCAGGACATTATATTATGTCTGGGGGGAAGGAAGGTGGCTGCTCTTTCTAGGGGAGAACAGCAATCAGACCTTCGCCCCTCATACCTTTTATTGAGGAGGATACACATGGGAGATACAAAGTGAAAATTTATGAATTATCAATAGCTTTTAGGCATTTGGATTACAGTTGACAATAACAGATTACATGTACCAGTACAGAGGGCACAGTGACCAGTCTGTGTCAGGGTATATCGAATATTTTGATGCCACACTGGCATTAGGTACAAGGTTTCATACATTTCTTGCTAGAGATTGTCTATATTACATTAAGAGATAATAAAAGCAGAGCAAATTCTAAAGCATAATAAGCATTCTTTAAATCCAATTCCCATGGAAACCTTCTGAGTGGCTTTTGGTTATGTCTCCCATGCAGCCTTATGTTGAGACTTAAAGACAAGCACAGCCAGGGGGGCGGTGGCAAGTCAGGCTCAGGCCAGAGCTACAATTCCCTAAACCACAAGGAGCAGTTCCCTACATATTTTATTTTATATTTTGCTAATAGATCATATATTTTACAAACATGATGCAAGGGTTCCTTCATATGCATTCGTAAGAGCCTTCTAAAATGATGAACTAGTCATACTTCTCTGATACGATACTAAAACACTATTTCAAATTTTCCTGATATTGCTAATATCATGCATCAAATTATGCCATGCAAGAATGTTTCTGGTGGTGAAGAGAGCTCAGTAGGGAAAATCTAAGTAGTTTGGAAATCCAGAGCAGCTGTCATGCTGACACCTCTCTAGCTATGAGCCAGGACTGAAAAGACAGGCAGAAACAGTCTCATTACCTTGGAGCTCTGCTCCTTGGCAGGAATGAACCTGTGCAGAATCCTGGGGACAAAGAAAAGGAAGTGTTCGGGTAGCAGCCCAATAACATTTCACTTAAGCCATCTGGCTGAAAAATGTGATATGTAATATTTGAGAAATATAGAATAGCCAAGAGAGATGAGGGATTCTTTATATTAAAAAGGAAAAGAATTCACTTTTGGCCATTTTTCTTGGTCCTCTTTAAGTTATCTCCTATTGTTACAAGGAAAGAATATTTTTACAGTAAAAATCGTACTCAATGCTAATAACAATGATACTAATAATAGCAGTGAAAATAAACATGTGATTTGTAATTAGAGGTTTGGTACTATTGGAAGAAAGCCTTTATGCTTTGAAAAAAATATGAACTTTTGTGAGTTCCTACTTGCAGATTTTAGTTTCCCTGTCCTAGCCAGGCCCTGATTTAATAACCTTTAGTTTAATGAAACAAACCTTAATAGAACTGAGTTTACTCACTAGAAAATGCACTTTTATATTCCAGAGGGCAATGGTCTAAGCCTATGTATTACTGTTGTTAGCTATGGCCTTTTAATTGACCATTATAGAATTCCCATCCTCTCCTTTCTTCCCCCTCTCTTTTCTTTCCTTTCTCTTCCTTTTTTCCACCCCAGTAAAGTATCTTGAGAGAAAAGAATGACAACTCTTTTTCATATATCAATTCTTTGAAAGTTTTAGTTATTTTTACAATAAATAACTTCCAGATTATTTTGATAATTTATCTTTGAATATTTCTAAAAAAAAAAAAAAACAATTACCCAAACACCCACTTTCAATACTTTCATAACCTAGACTTTGAGGGATTATACAGGAAGAACTCAGAATCACTTGGGGAAATAAATGCTCTTTAGTTGGCTGAGGAAAACCTACAAATGTATCACATGCATGCACAGGACTTAAGAAACAGGAGAGAAATCCAGTAAGAATTGTGTGTGAGATGTGAACATAGAAATGCATGTGTGTGTGCTGTATGGGGGGGGGGCATGTGAGCATGTGCATGTGAGTGGGAGAGGTAACTTGTGGATATGTGTGTGTATATGCCTATGTGCTTATTTGGAGAGGCAGGAAGTTTGAGGAAAATAGATTAGGCATTGAAAAGTAAAAATCCCATCATTATTACAGTCTTTAGTTATGTAATCTTGATAAAGTCATAAATCCAAGGCCTCAATTTTACCTTTAAAACAGGTGTCATAAGTATGCAGTAAAAGTAAACTTGAGAGGAGAGACTTTGGAATTTCTGTCCAAGATGGAGGTGTAGACAAACATGCTGGGTCACCCTCCACAATTAAGAAGAACTCGTCGTCAGCAGCCGTCCGTCTCGAGAGACGATGGTGTAGCTTCTTAAGAGTCTATCTGCACCGCCGAGAATGGCTGTGCAGTCCGACTCGGGAGTGACACGGTATCTGTCTCCTCCCGTGTTGAATCGACATCTTGCGATGACGCTGGAGTGTCCTCTCCAGTGAAGCCGAAGCTACAGAGCCTGGGCAGGGTGATATGGAGGGTCTGCTGTTGCCCATGCAGCAGACCCCCCCTCTCTTCACAGCTGAAGGGTCCAAGGGAAAGACGGAGTCAATACAGCTTGGCTTCAGGTGTGCTGCAGGAGTTGCCGGTGTTGACTACAACATCAAACCGCCTTAGGGACTCCGGCTCCGGATTTTCTGCGGGGTTTACTCCCTTAGCCTTTCCCCTGAAGAGGTATGCCGCAAGGCAGCAGAGGTTTTTTGGAGTCAGAGTTTTCCTTCTCTGATGTGCCCTGACTGGAAGATCGAACCAGCGACACTTAGCTCGCAGGCCGACGCTCAATCCACTGAGCCAAAACTAGAAACAAACAGAAGTTTTAGAAAATCAAACTGAATGGAAGTCCAACAATAAAGATATAAAGAAGAAATACTCATTCAGACAGGTAGGAGGGGCAGAGCCAGGGTGGAGAGGACTCGGTGTGGTGGTGGCAGTAGCGGCAGCAGCGACAGACTGGTGGAAAGCACAGTTGCATGTTTTAAGAAGTCAGGAGGAACATCTGGGGAGCATTCCCAGCTTTTGACCAGACTGCGCGGCTCATGGTTCCAGCACCGGGGAAAATAAAGCCTCATTACTTCTGACTGTGCAAATCAGTGGGGGTTGGTGTGGAGGCAGAAAATGCAGGTCTCTCAGCAGAGTCTGCTTGCTTAAAGGGCCCCAATGGTCCTAGAACATTCACTGATCCATCCACTCTGGGAACCAGGGCAATAGCTAGAGAGGTTCCAGTCCCATACGGAAGTGGGAGAAGTGCCTGAAAAAGGGGCAAGTGCTGGATAAATGGCATTGTTCCCTCAGACCCCTCCCCCACATACAGCACCACAACGTAGAGAAACAGTTCTCCCTGTACTGTTGAATCTCTAAGGGTCCACCCCTTACAACTTAACAGTTTCAATAGCTCTACCTAAGACACAGAGGCAAACAAACACAGGACCCTGTCAAGATGGGGAGACAGAGAAGTATGGCCCAAAAGAGGGAACAGATTAAGGTTCCAGTGGGAGAACTAAGTGACGAGGAGATAGCCAACCTAACAGATGCAGAATTCAAAACACTGGTGATAAAGTTGTTCACAGACTTGACAGATATTCTTAAGCATGGCAAGCACATAACGGAAGAAGTGAAGGCTATGCTAAGTGAAATGAAGGAAAATCCACACAAAACCAATGGTGAAGGAAAGAAAACTGGGGTTCAAATCAATGATTTGGAACATAAGGAAGAAAAAAACAGTCAGCCAGTACAGAATGAGGAAACAAGAATTGAAAAAAAATGAGGAGGGGCTTGGGAACTTTTGGGACAACTTTAAATGTGCCAACATCCAAATCATGGGGGTGTCAGAAGGAGAAGAGGAAGAGCAAGAAATTGAAAACTTATGTGAAAAAATAATGAAGGAAAACTCCCCAACTTTGGCGAAGGAAACAGACACACAAGTCCAGGAAGCACAGAGTTCTGAGTGAGCTGGACCCAGAGGGAACCACTCCAAGACACTTCATGATTAAAATGCCAAAGGTTAAAGATAAAGAGAGAATTTTTAAAGCAGCAAGAGAGAAGTGGAGAGTTGCCTACAATCAGGTGCCTAAAGACTATCAGCTTATTTCTCAAAAGAAACTTTTCAGGCAAGAAGGGACTGGCAAACAGTATTCAATGTCATGAAAAGCAAGGACCTACAACCAAGATTACTCTATCCAGCAAAGTTATCATTTAGAATGGAAGGGCAGATAGTGTTTCCCAGACAAAGTAAAGTTAAAGGAGTTCATCATCACCAAGTCATTATTATATGAAATGTTAAAGGGACTTATTCAAGAAAAAGAAGATCAAAACTATGAACACTAATATGACAACAAACTTACAACTATCAACAACTGAGTTTTAAAAATAAAAACAAAATCCAATTAAGCAAACCAGAATCATAGGTATGGGAATCACTTGGAGGGTTATCAGCTGGGAGATGGAAGGGGGAGAAATGGGGAAATGGTTCAGGGATTAAAAAGCATAATAAGCTGGTACAAAATAGACAGGGGTAAATTGAGAGTAATATAAGAAATGGTGAAGCCAAAGAACTTATATGCATGACCCATGGACATGAACTAAAGGGGGTAGGATTGCTGGAGGGGAGAGTGGTCCTGGGCAGAGGGTAGCAAAGGGGAAAAAATTGGAGTTATTGTAACAATATAATCAATAAAATATACTTTAAAAAAAGTAAACTTGATAAGATTATATATGTGAAATTCCATTTTAATTTATAAAATACATTATAAAAATGCTTTGTCATAATTATTATTATTTCTCTATACTAAAGTATATATCAATTTCCTCTATTATGCAAATCAAATGCAATAATACAAAGCATCTTGAAAGCACAATCTTTGAAAATCTTGGTGAATTCAGCCCTGGCCTAACCTCTCCTTCACTTCCTGCTAAACAAACTTACCAACTCACCATAAAACTCTTGACATTAGGCTTACCAATTTCTGATTTAAGATGGAATGTATAACCTACATGTGGGAAATATCTTTACAATTATGCAATAATGAGTTCCTAGAGGACAAGGGTCTATTCCAACCACAACTCCATCCTAATTTAAGAACACTGACTTAGGAGTTAGGCTGCCTGAAACTGAAACCTGTCCTGACTATTTATTAACTGTTGTAAACATTACTTAATATTGCCTTGCGTAATTCTTATAATCTGTATTTGAAGAATATAACTTTCTAGGATTTTTGAAAGGATTAAAATTTTAATCTAGGTAACTCTTAAGAACAGTGTATAGTAAATAGTCAATTCTCAGTAATATTTGTATTATCATGAACAGAATAATAGATCATCATACACTAGTGGGCTCTATAAATACTGTGTGATGATAAAGATAATCTATAGTGATATTTAAATGCTCTCTTAAAAAGTATATAGAGTAATTATAAACAAAAAGAGAGGAGAATACTTTGCAAAAACTATTAAATATAATAAATAACTTGTGTATATAAAGTCCCTGGTTGCATGAAATAAATAAGATGTAGAACATGGACTGAACAAAAATACAAATAAAAACTAAGTTGATGTATTAGCCCTGATTATAAAAATTAAAAGCCAAAAATCTGTCATATTATCTGAATTATAAACTTCTCAGTTATTAAAACTATGTCGCCTAAATTGTTAACTCTTCCTAGTCTTTCCACCTTCTTATAAATATTTCTAAACAATGACATCATTATGAGACCAAGCCTAAAATTCTTAATTATTAAAGCTTGATGGAGCAAATTAAGATCCTGGTTCCCATCCATTAGCTTGGGCTTTCCAGGACACATCTCTCTAATATGTTGATTCAGTGGCAGGAGGACCTGAGCTTATCTGCATAAATTTAGCAATATTCAAAGATAAATTATGAAAGTAATCTTGTCATATATTTTAAAATGTCTGATTTTTCAAGCTGTATACATATAAAATGGTTCTCTCCTGAATTTTTAGCCTCATAAATTAAAAGTATGTTAAATCTATGAGAAAATGATGCAGAAATTAGGAGGGTAGCCAGAATTTAATGTGGTGCTGAGCATAAGAGAGCCCAAGGAAAACAGTAGTTATTAAAACAAATGAAATACCCCAAGTAGTATTTATGGAGGCAGTCAGAAGTTTGTTTAATAAGCTCTTGGAGAACGATCTGAAACAGAGGAAGTAGCTAATCACTAATCGAGTCTTCAAGTGTTGCGTTACATACCAAAGGACTAGCAAAAACATCTTAACTGTACCTTTCTTAGGAACAGTCTCAGTAATTTAACATATCAGAGAGATCTTAATGATACACTATGGCAGTTTTAATTAATTTTTTAATCCATATGCAAGAACTCAATGAGTACTTTACCTCCTCTCCATATGCTCTAAAATTTGCTAGTTACATTTCAATATAATGCATTGTTGCAGTAGTAGAATGTTAGGAGTGGGTTTTGTTTTGTTGTTTTAACACATGAGATCAAGATAATATAGTATTTTTTAGGAGTCTGATTTAATTTAGAGGATGGGGAAGGACACAATATCTATTGGGTCACTGGTTCTCAGTCATAGGTTAGTTTGCCCTCTTCCTCTGCAGATATTTGTCAATTCCAGAGACATTTTTTGGTGTCATAGCTAGGACCACACCACTGGCATCTAGTGAGTATAGGTCAGGGAAGCTATTAAGTACCCTACAATGCAAAGTATAGCCTCCCATAACAATGAGTTACCAGAAACAAAATATTAGCAGTGCTGAAACTGAAAAATTCTCTATTAGATGAAAGATAAGTACTGCTTCAACTATATAAAACATTTGCTTTATATTGAATAAACCCCATTTTCTTAGATTGTGTACAAATGACCTACTTTTTTGAAATCTGTTTCAATAAAAATTGAATGATCTAGTTAAATTGAATACTACTCTCTAATAGGGCAAGTCAAAGGTGGATAAGGAAAAAGGAGGGCTTAGGACTCTACCTCTATGAAAGAAATTATCTGCATTAAAATTGGGCAAAGGAAATAGAATTCATTTTCTTGTGAGTTGATAAAGAACTGAACATTTTGAAAATGATCATAAAGAAGATGGGTATTCAGGTTGAGAATAGCCAACCATGCTTGCTATTAGCCCCAAAAGATTTAAGGAGGAATTGCAATTTTGGCCTAATTTGTATTCAGCGAACAGTGTTTTTTAATTAAATACTTAAGGGTTATCTGCCTACCACAAAAAGAGTAGCGGTAGGGTCAGCTGAAGAGGGTCAGCAATGAGGGCTTATATCACTTTTCTAGTAACCATTGCTTTTGTTCCCAGTTTGTCTAGTAATAAAACATAGATAAATCAAAGCTGAGAGGAGATATGAAAACTTCCTGTGAAGAAAACAAAGATTTAACAAAAATGAACAGATATCTCCTTGGAAAAAAAACCCTGAAAATATCTAGTATTTTACAATATCTGAAAAAATATTACAAAAACAAAGAAAATAATATTATTCCAAGATAATCTTCTAATAGGACAAGTAGAAAAAAGTCTATGACTTGAAAATTAGGTAATCTGAGAAAGAATCCAGCAAGCCTGAGCTATGCCCACCCCCTCTTTTTTCACTGGCTAGGGCAAATTCCCTTCAGTTATTTATTTGCAGAGCAAACAACGATAGACCTGTCCCTTGTGTGGGGTGTGTGTGCGCTTGCGTGTGTGTGTGTTGGAGGCAGGGATTAGGTTTAGAGACTAGTTTCCACCTTTATTAGCCATTTTCCCCCCAAATTCAACTGTTATTTCTTTGTTTGTTCTGGCTTTTGGGCATGAAGTACCAGACAACTCATACTTATATTGGTATATTATCAAAATTAACTTTAAGATCTCAATCTGTGTCCAACTATATTATCAAATTTAGTCATTTATTTAATCCCCAAGTACCATATATGTTCCTCTAGATAGATAAATGTTAATAACATAATATCAGCTATATCAATATAGCCTTTTTCTGTGCATAAACACATTTGAGTTTTTTTTTTAATCAAATTCAAGGGGGAGTATAAGTTTAAAACAATAAATTTTCTTTACCTTAAAATACAAAAAAGCACAAAAAAGAATCTTAAATACGTATTATTCCTTTTCAGTCAGTTTGATATAATTTTGTAACAGAACCCCTGGGCTCTCCAATTGAAACAGAACCCATGGGCTGTTTTGTTAGGGGCCCGATTGCCCGCCGCCAGAATTATAACTCTCAATACCAGAATTTAGTGAAAAGAAAGAGAATTGTTTATTAGTTATATAGATTTAGATCATTTGCGGATTTCTGCCGTTAAGTCTTATGTTCCCTAAAACACCCACAAACACATATTTCTGCCTCCCCTTACCAAACCGGGCTAGTTTTAGAAAAGTTAGAGATGCTGTTTCCCTACTTCCTAGACACAGTTCAGATTTACCGGTAGCTGCTAATCATTCAATTCTGATTGGGGAGGCCTTGTCTCTGTTACAGTGCCTGCCAGTTTTTAATCCAGAACCATGTGGATTTCTAGCCTCCTTGTGAACTGCATGGAGTTCCTCCTTCTCAAAACCGCATGGAGTGTCTTCCTTTTCAAAGCAGCATGGTGTCCCCTTCTCAAAACCTCATGGAGTACCCAGTTAAAATGTCTGCCATTTATTTTTAAAACCCTGATGGCGTCCTGTGATGCAGTGGGCATGGTACCCAGTTCTGACCATTCAAAGAACCTCACACAGGCTCTGTGTGCTCTTTCCATACCATCCCATGGTCCAAGACCCCTCCCATCTTCTTGAGGCCTTGGAAGCATCAAAGCCATTTGCATAACAAGACACTAGCCACTAGCCCCAGACATGCAAAGGCTTCCTGAAAGCTGCTTCCTTTTCCCCATTCCCCAGCCTGCAGGATTTGGGGACCCCTAGACACCCCTGTTCTGTAACTATTTGACTCAGATAGAGTGTTAGAGTTCCCTAAAGTTATCTTTCACAAGAATGAATGCAGTTAGTTAGCATCTCTGAAATTGAATAAATTGCATAATTAACACATTATTGGTCCTAAATTTCCACAAATGACCGACCTTAGAGTCACCCCAAGAAAAATGATGGTTTTTGAAGCCAGTTTAGTCTAATCCTATGTTTTTATGACTAAAGGCCATAAAGACAGTCTCCATGATGACTGATAAAAAAAGAAACTAAGATCTCTTCTTTTGTTTATACTTGTCAGAATATACATTTATGACAGTTCTCCAAAATATGTAACCTATAAAATTGTAGTAAGTTAAGAAGAATTATTCATTAAGAATTTAAGCATTGCATTAAGAATGAACCATACCTTTTGGGAAATAAAATATTTTTGTGAGGTGATCATTGCTGATGTTTGACATTTACTTTTGTCTTTCCCTTCTGGACACATGTTAAGATCAAAATTTCTAGCACCATAAGACAATTGTGGCTAAAAATTATTAAATGGAAGTAACATGCCTCCCTTTTGGAACCTTTATTTCAATATGAAATTGCCCAGAGCACTATTTTTCTCTGCCAAGGTCATTGGTAATAATCCAGGTAGCACACGATCCATCAACCTGAGCTCCAGAATAAGAACGTGAATAAAGAGATTCATTTTGAAGGCTAGAATTATGCTCTGCATGTTACAAATCATTAATTTATTTGGTAAGGCAATTGTGTGTGCCTAGTTAGAAGAGTGATAGGTCCTGTGGTAAATAGAATAAGAGATTCCTAAATATACTTATGTTCTAACCCCTATTACCCATAAATATATTAGCTTGCACAGCCAAAAATATTTTTTCTAATTTCATCAAGTTAATGTACATGAGGTGGAAAGATCATTAGAGTAATCTTAATATAATCAAAAAGGTATTTCCTTATAGATGGCTCAGAATTAAGAAATATGATGAATACAGAGTGAGGTTCCTAGAAGATGGGGCCAGGAGCTATGAGCCAAGGGATTCAGGTAATCTCTGGAAACTGGAAAAGACAAGGGAACAGAATCTCTCTTAGCCACTCCAGAGCAAGAAATCTCTGATTTTATCTTGCTATAACCAATTTTGAATTTCTGATCTTCAGAAATATAAGATCATAAATTTGTGTAATCTAGTATCTAACTGATTTGTTCTTCCTGAATAAGATTCTAAGAGTGATGGTCCATGATCCACAGACATGGATCCAGAAGTACTTTTCAAGACCATGATGCAAATAAGTCAAAAAGAGCAGGTAAGGATAAAAAAAAAATCAAAGCCCACAGAAAATAAAGTTTCTTTATTGAACAGTGTAGAAAATACTGTTGGGATAAGTGAGAGTTATGGTGTCCAGTTGGTATTTTTTTTCTTTTTTTGGTTTAACATATGCTATGGTTTGAATGTGTCATCCCAAAATTCATATGTGGGAAAACCTAACGCCCAATGTGATAGCATTGATAGTTGACACCTTTGGGAGTTGCTTAAATTATGAGGGTGGAACTCTCATAAATGGGACTAGTGTTCTTTCAAGGAATTAGCGAAAGAACATTTTTGCATTACCCACAGACACAGACAACAGTGTGGTGATGGCCAGAGGGAAGCGGGGTGGGCACTGGGTAGAGGGAAGCGGGGTTGGGACTGGGTAGAGGTGGGAAAAGGAGAGAATAGGGACATCTGTAATAGCGTAAACAATAAAAATAAAGAAAAAAGAAAGAGACTTCAGAAAGCTCCCTAGCTCTCCTGCCATTTGGAGTACAGGAAGGAAGTGCCCTGTGAACCGCAAAACAGTCCCTCACTAGATACTGAATCTGCTGGCACAAATGTTGGATTTTCAGCTTCTAGAATTGTGAAAAATAAATTTTTGTTGTTTATTAGCTACTCTGTTATTTTGTTATATCAGTCAAATAAATTAAGATAACATAGTGAAATAAGCCAGGCAATGAAAGAAAAATACCATATGATATCACCTGATACAGGAGACTAATGAATGACACAAACAAATGAACACAAGGAACAGAGTAACAGTTATCAGGGGAAAGGGGGAGGGAGAGAAGAGGGGTAAGTAGGGGAAGGGTTTAGTAAAAGAACTAGTATAAATAACCCATGGACACAGACAACGGGGTGGGGATTGACTGTGGAAGAAGGGGTGGGTTGGGTGGGGGGTAGCAATGAGGGAAAAACTGAGAAAATTGTAATAGAAAAACAATAAAAATAAAATTAAAAAAAGAAAACAAAAAGAATTAAGGTAGCATACATTAAGGACAAAATTTAAATTGTTGAGTAGACAAGCTCCTCTGATTTTCTAATTGTGCTTTATCAATGGTGGGTGTTTTTGTTGTCACTGTCAGGGAGAGTTGTGAGGCCATAATGGTGATTTTAGTTTGCATAATGTTAAGGATTATCCTGAGTACAAGTCTCAAGAGCAGAGATCATCTTTGCTGGACATTTTTAATTGATGGGATGACCACTGTTAGTTGTTGGAAGGATTATTTTTCATGGTGAAGTCATGACCTAAGTCAAGGTAGATAAAGATTTTAATGGAGATGACTTATTTTTTTTATTGGTATGGGAAATATGCAGCCAGATCTAGAATCCAATGTTATTTGGAATTTGAATGCTTCTCATAAGCAACTTCCTTTATTTTACTTCTTTAAATCTTATTCACTATTTATATGTCAGCTTAAAATTAACCTCCTGATACAAGGATTTTATTACACCTCTGAGAAGTGGTCAGGAACTGAGCTGTATAATTAAAGGGCATTTATTATTTCTGTGTGTGTGCGTGTGTGTGTGTGTGTGTGAACACCATAATAATGGAAGTTCTGTATTTTTTTACTGACTGTGATTAATTTATGGAAGAACCAACATCCCTCATTTTAAGACATCATGGACCATAAGTGTGTGGATTCCCTTCCTACATTAATATACCAGAGGTAAACTCATGAACCAAATCATAACCATTTAACATTATATTCTCTTAGCAATAGTTAGTGATTGAGAGATGAGTGTATGTCTCAAGATAGAAAAAAACAGTAATATTACAGAATATCTTGTGCTACATTCTGGGATGACTATGAAAGAAGCCAACAGAGATTATGAGCTATGTGAATAATGTAGGCTTAGGGACCAAGTAACGCAGTGGTCACTTCTTCAACATTCTGTAGAAGAAAAAAAGCCCGAGGAAATTGAGAAAAGAAAATAAACTCCAGAAGTCTGTTTAGCTACCTGGATCTGGATCTGGATCTAAGCCATGCCTTAAAGGAGAGGGACCTGCATTTTCCAGGAAAGTGGGTGAATAAGTCACTTGCAACCTTTTCATTTTGAATAAATTGAGTTATATTTCTGTTACTTGCTATCAAAATTATACTAATATACTATATTGGTATCCTTAGCACATAACTATATGTTGAGCACTTAGGAACCATTTACTAACATGTTATTCAGTGAGTGTCTTAGCCAGCATGGGCTGCCCTAATAAAGTACCATATGCTGGGTTGCTCAAACAACATAAATTTATTTTTTATGGTTCCTGAGGCTAGAAGTCTGAATTCAAGGTGCCAGCACAGTTGGAATTTGGTCAGAGTCCTCTTTCTGGCTTGTAGATGGCCACCTTCTCACTGTGTCCTCAAACGATGGGGAGAGAGAGAGCAATCTCTCTGGTGCCTCTTCTTATAAAAACAACACTCCCATCAGAGGGACCAACCCTCATGACCTCATCTAAGCCTAGTCATTCTCAAAGTTCCATTTCCAAATACCATCACATTAGAGGTTAGGGATTCAATATATGAATTTTTGGAGGTTACATTTAGGTTCATAGAAATAAGAAACTGATTAAATAAGTAAATCCAAAGATTTATAATATTTGTTGTAGTTGTATGAGAATAAAAAATACTATGCTGGTCAAATTTTGAAATAAATATTATACTCATGATTGATTATATCCTATATTTTACTCAAAAACACAGATATTGGGGTTATAACTTGAGGATGGAGATTAATAAATGGCTTAAAGCTTATATTATAGGTTAAATTACCAAACATGAAAACTTAACTTATGATACTTATCAGATTTTTTAAGCATAGATTAGTGGTTTCCAAATTCCATAATTTGAGAATATTAATACATTGTATCTCATTTGTGTTGAGTAGAGAAAAAACTATTTAAGAATTATTTCTTGAACATAAACTATATAATAGTCTAACGCTACTATGTTGGTACCATCTATTGAAATCATAATGCTCAATGCTTTACGTAAAAGAAATTTGTGTGTATGAGAAAACTGCATGAAGAACAACACTCTGAAGAATGCCTGGCTTTATCATTACTTGCAGCAAATGAAAAAAGTATTTGCAGAAGCAAATATGAGGGAGAGAAGGATGTAGATTTCTGATGGAATTTATGATTACTGCAAACTCCTCATGGTTCTATAATACTAGCAAAGAGCATAGCAACTTCACAGTTATTAAATTGTCAGCCAATGAATTCTTTACTGTGATGTAGAAGAGAATCTATTTTAAATATTTCTGCTTTCTGAGTCTATAGAAAACAAGTGAAAATACATATATTTTCCTTGGTTTATTTCTATTTCTATTCAACTAAAATAATTATCATAGCAGATAGAGCTATGAAGGACATTTTACATAGGCTAATATGTTTCCTCTATAAACTGACCAAAATATTAGAGATGAAATCTCCAAGTAGATCTTAATTCATCTTCCCCTTTCAAGAGTCTTCACTGCAGAACAGAGCCTGTGGTTACAGAGCATCGAGTGTATTTTTTATTTTTCTGATCCAAGGCTAAAAATACTGAAGAGTTTTGACAAGAGAAAGCTATACTCTTCCCTACTCCTGCAAATATGTACTTTCACATTGATTCTGCATGTACCTTTTGGCAGATTATTATGATCAAGTTTCCAGGTCTTCAACAAAAGGAACTATTATACACAAAATTCAAAGCTTGATTTAGCTTTAACAACCCTTGTAAGAATAAATATAAGAAATTACTCTCAGAAAAAGCTGAATCACTCACACCATCATTCAGTCTGGCTTCTTCCATTGTGTGATTGGTGGCATATCAATCCAGTTCTTATTTTTTAGAAAATGTTATTTATTGTGTTAATAATCAAGGTGAATGTATTTTGGAGTCCCATAGAATTAGAATCTGGTTTTAGCATTAAATACCAACTGTATAATCTTTGAAATATATCTTTGGGGTTCAGTTTGTTCACATATATGATGAGTGTATTCATTATTATTACATTTAAATTTCCATTTCCTGCATTGTGGTAGATTATGTACCCAGAATAATCATATAAAAAATACTATGTAATATGCAAAAATATGTTACTAAGCAATATTTTTCATCACAAAACCTTCTAAAGATCCCAAATGTTAATCAATGGTGGTTTGGTTGACTAAGTTATGGCAAAATCATACCAAAAAGTAGCAGGTAACAAAAAAAAAAAAGAGATATCTTTATATATTACTGTAAAATATATTCAGATTTTACAGTTGGCTTAAAAATCTAAGTGTATAAAGTATGTATGGAAGGCTAAAATTTATCAAAAATAAATGTACTTTTATATTTAAATGTGTTAAAAAGTTAAAAGAAAATTACACATAAAACAAAATGAATATTACTAATAGGAAAGGGAATTCACATAATAAAGAGAACATTTAAAAGCTAGGTTTATTAGAATATGCCTTTTTTTCTTATATTTTTATAACCATATAAATAATTTACAAAATTTTAGAACAAAATTAACTTTAAAATAGTGGTATCTAAAAACAATGAGTGACATGATGGCAATGGGTATTGCTAGTTTCTACATGATTTCCTTGGAGAAATGGCTGACTCTTGGTTGAAGAAGAAAACACAGAAAATGAGCTGAGAATATCTTGTAGTAACAGAAAGAAAGGGAACTATCAGACTGTGAGGATCATGTTTCAGACTCAGGTGTCATCTTAAAGAAATGACTACTAATCCTGATGTGCAGCTTAGTGGTTGGGGCACCATTCTGCAAACCAAAAGATCACCAGAATGATTCCCAGTCAGGGCACATGCCTCGATTGTGGACCTGTTCCTTAGTAGGGGGACTGCAAGAGACAACTGATCAATGTTCTTCTCCCTCATCTTTCTCCCTCCCTTCTCCTCTTTCTAAATTAAAAAAAAAAAAATACTACTAGCCAACTATGAAATAATCAAACATCAGTAAATAAATGCCAACAATTAACACAATCACATAAATTATGTTACCATATATAGATTTACAATGACAATAATAACTCCCATACAATTGCATAAGGCAATGTAAGATGCTAGTGAATCAACTGACCATTAAAAAAATGTCAAATTAAGATAAAGAACCACATATTTGTGTTGTATTTTCTATACAGTTTGAAAGTAAAGCACCCCAAACCAGCTTTTAATCTTGTAAGTTTCTGCTGAATACAGGAGACTTGAGTTTCTATGTTGCTATCAGGATATTGTACAAAGAATAAGAAATGAATGTTCATACCTGGCCAAGGAAGGAATTCTAAAGGAAATGCTGGGGAATACAACACCCCTCTGAGAACTCATAACAACAGGCCAGCCCAAGGGCAAATTTGTAGTAAAAGTTTTATGCTATCCACTTCACTAGAAAAACATTTTTTATAAAATATAGCCGAGGTGAGCAAGAGATGTTGGAAAAAATAAAAAATCTCCAAAGCATCTGCTTTCAAATCAGGCCATAAAAAATGCACACAAATAAATTTCTAATAAAAAATAATTAGCACTTTATAGTCAACAAATTAAAAACAAACAAGGAAATATGCACTAAATTGACAGCTAAATAAAATAGACAAATCAGATATGCAGCATTTGAGATATTAAAATTTTCTATCACATCATGCAAGAGTAATAAGCTCACACATACTTGCTAAAAGAATTAAGCACTGTCCATAAAATGTTATGGGGTGAGGACTGCTACAAATGTGAACTTGATCTTTCCTGTACTTTGTCCTATGCAACATATACCTTTGCTGATTTTAATCCATATCCTTTCACTATAATAAACTATAACTGAGTATAACAGCTTTACTGAGTTGTTCTAGCAAATCACTGAATTTGAGGGTGATGTTGAGGACCACCCACAGAATGACTTAGGTAAGAAAACCTAAAAGTGGTGTGAAGAGAAAAGGGAGTGGTTAAACACTGATCTATAATTTTCCTAAATAGGAAAATTACCAAGCTGCCTTGTGGGACCTAGGATTGATTTATTGTACCACACTCAAATTGTATACGTCATAGAGGAAATAAGGATAATTACATAGAGCAGTATAAGTCAGGTAGGTCAAGAGTCAGGCAAAACTAAAAGTAGCATTAACAGAGTTCTTTGGTACATCTTTGTTTCTGCAGTAGTGGCTTTGATCAATTAGACACATCTTTATCTCCACTAGGATGTCTTCTAATCTGGAAGACCAAAAATTAAGTTAACGAATAAGTAAATAAATACAATGAGATCATCAATGTTGACACTTAGTCAGTTCTACAAGTTTTAGGAAAGAGACTTGGGGTTGTTACACCTACCACTAGTACTACCGGTCAGGTAGCCTTGATCTGAGAAATCAGCTGGAGGACAGTCTAGGATTTTATACCAGGTTATTGAAGGAAGTAAGGAAAAGGGCTTAGAGGTAAGAGGAAACTCCCAGACCAACTCAAGGGCCTGTAGGAGCAAGGGAAGGAGGCATGGAAACTCCTGTTCCACCTCGAGGGCCTGTAGGAGTCCCGTGCCTGTGTGCCTGCAAGCACCATCTCCACCCCTTTCCAAACATAGATTTTGGTTAAGGTGAGTTTACCCATCAACACATTCAGCAGGTTAATTTGCATACAATTCATTTGAACATGTTGAAAGTATGGGCAGGCCGTCCAGCTGCCACCATGTCCTGACACTACCTCTATGCTCAAAAGCATGGTTTTAGATCCACTAAGCCTGGGGTCCATATCTTCTCTCTACGAACTCCATTAATACCTATTTGTGTTTTCTACAGAGGTTTTCAACCTCTAATTAGTTTCGATTTGCCCATACTTATAATGAATATAGTATCATTATATCATAGTGCATTGTGATTCTATTTTAAGACATAATGTTATATTCATATGGGATTTTAGTAAATATCAAATGAGACAATAACTGTAAATAATTTAGCATGGTGACTAAACAGAGGCATGTACAGATTATGTAATTAAATTATTTTTTTTAAGGTTGTGACAGTCATTAGAAGCAGCAGCAGCAGTTATATGAGTGTTTTGTATTCACTAAGTCATCATAGACCTCTGAAGCATTTTACAGTACAGTGTTCATATGATAAAAGTTCAGAGATCTCCCATGCTAGTTAGCAGACCACTTACTCTCATGGTTTTCTAAGTGCGGAGAATACAGGCGTCTTATATTATATAGTTGTTAATTGATGGCATTGTAATTTAGTTACAGAGATAAACAGAGAAATACAATGAACCCAGTCACAGATTTAAAGTTATGAGTTCAGGGTAAAAAGTAAAGTTCAGGACATACCAGTAACAACAACAACAACAAAAAATGGCAAAGAAAGCAGAAGGTTAATTTGCTCAAGACATCTGAAGCCTACTATCAATGAAGGCACAATGTCTCAACCCCTAAATAGGGGGTCAGTCTGAGAAGGTGTCACTCCATAGGTGTCACTCCATTTAGAGAACTGGAGACCCAGTGCTCTCAAGGGCCCAGAAATGAACAATGTCGGGGACAGAAACAAGTTTAGTCTGGCTAATACATTAGCTTTACAAAAGTTGTTGATCTATTCCTTTGGTTAGCAGAAACTTCCACCAACCTAATCAATGAACCCAAATCCAAAATTAACCCTTCTAATTTGCTAAACCATGAAGCACAAGTGTATTTATTGTTGTTGTGCTATAATTGCTTTTAACAGAACCATGGACAGAATAAAAGAAGAAACAGAGGCGGATTCAACTGCGGGAGCACCGAGCGCTTGTCCTGGGCCCCAACTTCTGAAATACCCCGCAAAACCCCAACTTTACACTTTTTTATTTTCGTTGTTGCTCTCTTTTTTTTTTTTTAAGGGGCCCGATATTTTCTTTTGCGCCCATGGCCTCAATCGATTTTAATCTGCCTCCACAAAGAAATACTTAGTATCAAAAATACCGGCCCTAATTCAGCCAGTGGTAATTTAGTTTATATATTTTCTGAATTATTCAAAAAGAACAACACTAGAATAAATCTTTAAAATGCACTAATGTTAAGTAGAAGAACCAACTTAGGCTGCTGGTAAACAGAAATATTAAGCTAATGGTATGTAAATACTTTCAGGAGTCCTCCATAAATGGGTGGATGCCCAGAGTGAATAGGAGGGGAACCAGTCTTAAAACCCAAATATCCCCTTATCTTTATGATGTGATGATTTCTACTCAAGGAACATTTTCTAAGCTTACCCATAATTTACTTCTAAATTTAATTTAGTGTTTAACACTTAAGAGAATTTTAAGTTTCTTACTGTTTAAAGATTTCTAAATAATATAGAAATCTTTTTGGAGTGGGGAATGGGATAGCAATTAAGTTTTCATCTAGTAAAACTTGAGCAGTGATTAATTTTTCAATACTGACTATGACTGAAAAACTGACTGCAGGAGTAATGAATATATTCTGGAAGCATAACTGGAAAAAGAGAAAGGAGTAAAGTTGTATTGAAACAGAAGTTTGGAAATAAATGATGGTAATCTTTACCTTTTGCAAAATTATTCCTAAAATAAGTTAAAATCAATTAAAACATCAAATAATTACACTGCATACCTTAAATTTACACAATATCATGTCAATTATATCTCAACAAAACTGGAAAAGATTGAGAAAAGAATTTTAAGCCATTGTAAGTGAGTGTAGACTGTTATAGTACAAATGAGTGGATATCTCATGGTTGCTTGAATTGAGGTATCGTGATTGGGCAAAGAAATAAGGAGGCCTATCAGGTTATTCAGGAGTTTGATGGTGGTTCCTATGAAGCCGAAAATGCCCTCTGCAGAAAGGAAAATGTAAATAACTAATGTTGTAATACTGATAAGTGAGTTACTCATTCACAATTATCAGAGAATGATTATTATGCTTGATGATGATGATGATGATATGGATATTTTTTCAATGGCTAATATTAATGTCACATAAGTAAACATTAATAGATATTTATTATATTCACACATGATAAGTTTATAAGAGAAGTAAGTATTAAAGAAGTTTGAAGAATATTGAATCTGAGAGGCATATAGAAATCCAGTTTTACATCAATTTTTTATGGACTAGTCTTTAACTTTGCAGAAGGTACTCCATTTACCCACTTGTAAGGCAACGGATTTATATCTTAAGATATCCAAGCATTTTTAGGTCTTTATTATTCCCACATGGAATAGTTTCCAAACTTGTGGAGGCCATATAGAAAGACAATTTCATAGAGAATGATTTTTGTGTGTGCACACATATACACACATGTGTACACTCCTACATTGCCCTTGATATGTTAATTTTATATATAAACAAAAGAAATGTTTAATTTGATGTATTGAAGGAAAGAATTTTAAAAATCTTTTTAAATTAAGGTAGTTGACTCAGAAAAAGGTGCTTAGAGCAGCATCTGCAATAAAGGAGCTAACTCTGATCCCTCAATCCCTGAGAATCATTCTTTTGTATAGCCATGTTTATAGTGTATACAGGAATCAGAGAAAAAAGTAATAAATCCAGAAAAGCAAATAAGTTTTCTAATTTGTCCTAATAATTTCTAACAATAATATATTTAGGTTAAGTATGTTGAAATGCTGGTTAAAACCATGGAATCTGCTTTTGTTCAAACCTGAGTTCTTCGAATTTTGAAACTAGGTTAGTTTCTTAACCTATTAATTGCTCAGTTCCTCATTCTTAAATGAAATGTTCATTATTTAACCCAGCAACCCCATTTCCAAATAATCTTGAGAAATAAAAACATGTCTCAAAAATTATATAGCCATACAAAAAACTCTGACACAAATACTTAATGTGGTTTTATTTGTAATCACCAAAAAGCAACCCAAGTGTCCACTAACTTGTGAATAGACTAACCAGGTACATCCACATAATGTGATACTACTCAAGAATAAAAAGGAATGAATTACTGACACACACATGGATACTTGCAACAGTGTGGATGAATCTCTAATGCATTATGTAACGTGAATAAAACCAAAAATAAAAGGCTGTATATTATATAATTCAATTTGAATGTTAATATGGAAAGGCAAAAGCATGAAGACACAATAGAAATCAGTAGTTATCAAGAGCTGTGGGTGAGAAGAGAGTATTCACCCCAAAGAGTATGGGGAACTTTTGGGAATAATGAAGCTATTAAAAAATGTGTGATTATATGACTTTATATATTTATTAAAGCTCATAGAACTGTATATTAGCAGAGAGCAATTTTGTAAGTTAAATCTCAAAACACCTTTAAAAAAAACCACATGATAGAAGTACCTAGTTCATCAGGTTGTTGTGAAAATTAAGATAATGGTATAGTTTTTGACATATTAAACACTTAGCAAATGCTAGCTACCAGTATTTTCATTAACCTTACTTTTCAGAATTTTAGTGATAATAATTTTTGCTAGCTGAAAATTATTTCTAAATAAAAAATGTTACTCTCTAATAACCTTTTATGAAAATTGATGTTTTTTAGTTTATTAATAGTTTAGTTTATAGTGAGGCCCACCTGTTTGTAACAGGTTAAAAATAATTACAACACTCTCAGGACTATGTTTTCAAGAAAGATTCACATATTGCTGTGGTGCATGAGTTTTAGTGCCAAATGATATCTAGTTATCAGAAAAACTAAATGAAAAGGAAATTTGCTTACTTTTCAGAGCTATTTTTTTTTTCACAGTCTCCAACCCTCCAACCTAGAGACCAAGAACAGGACATTTTTTCCATTTCCCCAGCACCCTGCTCTCTTTCATTTCTACTTCTTAGCATCTCTCTGCTCCCTACACTGTGTACAGAAGTTGTGGGATTGTCTACTCCTGCATCCATGGCAAAGGCTTTCCACTTATATCCCATCTTCACATTTGCTCACTTCTGCAAGAATCTCGATTGGCTAAGGCAGTCAAGTCATCTCCTCTCCTTTAAATAGTGCCTTTTTGTACCTTAAGTCACTTGGCAAGTAAAGGTATCTCAACCAATGCACTTATAATTCCTACTAGTTCTTTTTGTTTTTTATGGTTTTTTGTTTGTTTGTTTGGTTTGGTTTGGGTTTGGGTTTTGGGGGGTTTCTTTCTTTCTTTCTTTTTCCTTTTTTAAGCCAGGGAAATTTTCTGTAAACTCTTTGAAAATACTGTTTTGTAAAAATTTTCTTTGGCTTGATTTCCCATCACAATTTAAAAATAATAAAACACATCTGTACTTCTCCAATTCTTATTTCTAGCATCAAATAGATGTTTGATAGATTTAAAAATGTACATTTTTTTGGTTCACAAAAATAAATAAAATTACTTAGAATTTTCACTACTATGTTTGAACTGAGTATAAGGGTTTTGAGCTAATTTCACTGAATATTTCTCTTAGAACTTTAAAAATAGAAAGATTGCTCTTAAAAAGTCAAAAAGAATGCATCAAATATCTAGCACAAATGCCAGTCTTTTTCATAGTGAACATAAAAATTGAGAGAAGTTGTCTTTATTGATTAAAAAAGTTATTAACAATAAATTATTGCCCAAGAATTTTCCACAACATTCTTTTGCTTTTTAAAAGTTTATTTCATCCTAATATCATTTATATACAAAGTCATTACTTCCTGTCATTCCTAGATTTTCAGTAAGAGCTCTGTATCTACAAAACTTTATTCCCCTTGACCTTATGTATACTTGAAATCTCATAATTAAAACGTTTTTTCAATTTATGTGAATTTTTTCTCATTCATAAACTAAAATATTTTATGGAGAAGTTAGCACTTTACTTTCTTACTAGTTCTTTGAACTTGGTACTAAGAAATTAGGAATTTCATTAGTCATTTCATTAGATCCAGTTTTAACATAGGTAATTGAGGACCAGTGAAGTCAATGAAGATATGTTGAAGTAGACAAAGAGATGAGACTATTAAAGATAGAGTTTCAAAAGAAATAAACAACTTAGGGAAAATGAGAGAGAAGATCAGTCTAAATCCTCCGCTTCCCTTCCCCACCCCCCACCTCCAATATTGCCATCCTTTTTGGGGGGAATGAGTCTGCTCTCCTGCTTACAAATCCACCAGGAATCCTCAAGTAACTTTACAAAAAAAAAAGAAAGTAAAAGAACTGAATAAGAAAGAAAAGAAAAGGAGAAGAAAGGAAAGGAAAGGAAAGAAAAGTTGATTGCCAAGAGGAGACTACAAAGAAAAAAAAAAGATAAATTGGAATAAGTAATTACACACCAAAAGGGGAGAGGCTGGAAGATTTTTTAAAGTTTACCCAGGACAAAAGTTCTTAACCTATGTACAACCCCAGCCTTAATAAATATAAATATCCTACACCTTTATCAAACTTATTTGAAATTCATATTAAAATAAATATCATTACTAACATATATCAAAGAAAACTCACTGGTCCCTTTTTTATTTCCATGATACACAGAACTTCCTGGTAATTTTTATATCACAGCTTCCCTATTTCAGGATATTTCCTCCTCCCCTAACTTCAAAATAATCAATAAGAGTCTGATACAACCCTCTCAATTTAGAGGAAAGAAAAAGATAAAAACAAATTGTGACCCCTATTATATTAAATTAAAAGATATGTCGGAGGCTACCTAGGTAGTGAGAAATAGAATGGGAAATAAATCCTGTTTGCCTGATCAACATGTAATCAACTCCTAGATTGTGAGATATTGATAGAACTATAAAAAGATTCTAATAGAGAAAGATAAGACTGAGTAACAGTATCCCCAGATTCAGACTGCCTGGGCGCACATCAGGGATTATCCATGTGCTGATCTGGGACAAGTATTGAATGTCTCTGCCTGTCTGATTCCACACCTGAAAACAGAAAGAGTACATGGTTGTGACAAAAACTAGATGTTGAATGTAAAAAAAAGAGCATGGTTCTCAGGACATAGAAAGCATACAATACACATTAACTATATTATTATTATCATGACTATTAGCAAAAGATTTCAAAGTAAAAATGTGAGGTGAACTGGATTTGACCTGTACAGCCTAAATCCCTGTTATGGGCTAAATTGTGCACACCCAAAACATATATGTTAATACCTTGACCTGCAATGTTACAGTATTTATAGTGTCAAACAATGATTGTTGGTGCTAATTCAATGCCAACAGAAATCACGGGGTGCCATGAAAGAGAGAACCTTATTCCGTGCAAACAGTACAATTGCAAAGCACCATGGCTGTGGTACAGCTCAATTGTGTGTTATAGTTCAGTTATGAAATAGCAGGACTGTGAAACAGCACAGATGGGTGGTGACCCTCAGTCCAGGCACCCCTTGGGGGAGTCCAGCTACGCAGCTCTACCCTGCTAAAATCCACTATCTGCTCTGGTCTGGTCTGCTCTGCTCCAGTTCACTGTGCTGTGGTTTGGCAAAATGCCTTCAGTGTTCCAGCTCTAGTCTGGGAAACATAGTTTCCAGTTTTTGGTGAAAAGGGAAAGTATGCTCATCCAGCCAGAGGGGAGTTGACATACATAACAAAAAGTCCCCACCCTGGACCCTGATTGGTCTATCTTCACATACATTTGGATTTCAAATACTCAAAGTCTGATTGATCTAAATAGCACTGTCCTCATTGATCAGAATGGAGTCACTCTGATTGTTCAATGAAGATGCTAAAGAGCAAATAGCTGTGCAGCTGCAATTGGATGGGGAAAGTCTAAGCCTTATTGGTTGAAATAGAATTTCAGTAACTGCTTTATAAGGGCTGGCTCAGGTGGCAGGAACACAGTGTAGGAAGACCATTCAGTGTAGGCTTCTCCCTGAAGCTTGCTTATGTGAGAGACCCCTGTTAAGCAACAACCACTTACAAATTTGAACCCAGTTAGACATGAGGAGCCCTTCTCAACAGTTGCATTCATTCTTGGGGTCAATTATAGACAGAGCTTGTCAGAACATGGAGGCAGCTAGAATGCACACCTGGACTTTTGGTATATGCTAATCAACCTCGGCCTGGACTTAGCAATTCCCAAAGATGTGCTGATGGACTTAGCAGTTCCCAAAAGATATGTTGACGGACTGAAACCATTTCCAGGGGAAATAAATGGTGACAAACCTAGCCCGATATGTTAACTAACCTGGTGTTTTGTGTGTGTGTGTGTGTGTGGTGAGGGGGGACAGTGAGCAATCAGATGTAAATGACCTACTGAATATGTTGATGAGCAAACTCACCCTCACCAAAATGTGTGTTTGACAAGTATAAAAAAAGGTGCCTGCAGAAGCAGAAGTGCAGGTGGAACTCCTACGGGCCCACGAGGAGGACCAGGAGTCCCCGTTCCCCATTCCTTGTCCCCCGTTCCCCGTTCCCCTTGGTCCTATGGGCCCTTGAGTTGGTCTGGGAGCTGCCTCTCCCCTACCCCCCTTTCCCCTTTTTCTCTCAGTAAACCCATTGCCTAATCCCACAGTGGTCTCCGGGTGATTTCTCAGAGCAAGGCTGCTCTGACATTTTGGTGCCAAAACCCAGGAGGAGCTCTGATAGTGGTCAACCGCAGCCTGCGGGCAGGGGAGCAGTGGGCTGCAGCAGCACGTCCCAGCCTTAGCCCCTGACCCGCCTGTTGGAACCCTCTTGCCTCTCCTCTCGCACCTTGCTCAGAGATCTGCCTGTCCCCAACCTCCACCTCCGGACCCTTTGCCATGGCCTGCCCTCCGTCCACACCGGACACCAACTAGTCGACTTTTGTCTCATTGGGTGAGTCTCTCATCAGGTTGACCATCTCGTTTCTGAGCCTACTGTGGCTCTGCTCAAAAATCCTAGGCCTAGGTCAGTCTTCCTTGGGGCCTTGTGCCTCGCCTCGCTGGACTTACACCGGCGGCTGGGGATGCCCACCCTGTTGGCAAGTTCATTTCAGGCCTTTGGGCCCTGGAGTCTTTGATATTGGTTGGACTTCCAGAGGTGGCTGGGAATGCGCTCTCCCTGGACAGTTCGCTGGAGGCCTTTGTGCCTCATAGAATCAGCCGCATAAGTGGGGATACCCCTTAACCCTCCGGATCCATTTTGTCTCAGGCTCAGCCTCTGGGTCATTACTCTCAGTGAAGCATATCAGTCCCTACTAAAAAAGTTAATTTCTCTCTTTACTGTTACCAGACCTCCAAATTCTTACTGATCTTGACAATTATCTCAGGCATAATGGCAAATGGCCCAAAGTTCCATACACAGAGGCTTTTTTAAATTCTTCACAGCAGACCATCTCTTTGCTCTTCCTGCTCCCCCCTCCAACTTACTCTCCTTCAACTGACCTCTGCCTACAGTTCCTCTGTGTCAAAAAGCTCCCCTGACCACCCCCATTTCTATCTGCTTTACAAAGTAGTTGCTGTGTTTGTTTTCCAGCCAAGCAGCCACCTAATCACCCAGCAGGAGGTGACCTATTCACTGCCTGCCTAACCCAAGCCTTGACGAAAAAGCTGTAAAAAGTTTTTCTTATATTTGCCTAAAAGCTAAGGTTCTGTTTAGTAAAATAATTATGTATTGTTGTATATTACTCAAATACTTAACTAATATTCAAAAGTTCATATCTCTCAATGCTAAGAACTGAATTTTTGTCAGCCTATTAATGTTATATACTTTTTATTATCACTTTAAATAGTCAATATCATGTCATAATATATATATTCCTTAAGTCAAATGTTTGACAATATTTCTAGAATTTAAAATTAAAAAAAGTTTTTCTATAACTTTGAGGTATTTCAAAGGGCCTTTGAAATATCTCAAAGGTTTATTATTTTCTTCTTACCAAAAAGAAGAAAACTCTAGACCAATCAGGCTTAATACATTTTAAAATACTTGAAAAGCTTTGTTAAATAAAAAAATGTTACAAAAATCTCCAAAAGTCTATAAAATTCTATTTATAATTCTAATAATTATTTTAAAATGTAATATTGCGAATTGCATATATTACAAAGTTGTAAATAGTCTGCGTAAATTAAAAAAGAAAAAGAAAGTGACACTTTTGAACTCCAGCCGTTTTTCAGCTGCAGCCTTTCTCTCCAGCCCCTGCCCTGAGAGAGCAGGGCAGGAGTGGGGTGGCCATTCTAAGGCAGGAACTCTTAAAAGTCACTTTTGTAATAGAAGCTGGCCAGATGTTTGTGGGAAATTGCAAAAGGTAAATAAATGGGCCAGACAAAACAATTAAAAAACTCCTCAAAAAAACTAAAAATATATACATTAGAGAGAGGAGGAGAAGCAGAAGTTTGTTTAAAGCTTCAGAATATCTCTGCAAATCTAGGAACTTCTAGTTGCTACATACTGAGTTTGAGTATAGTCTTTCACAGTGTGAAGAAAAAAAAACAAGAACTGGAAGCATGTTATGGTTAAATCTAAAGAAATAAAAGGTATTTTAGAAAGTGTGTGAATATTGCAGAAGGTCTGTGGAAAGTTGTAAATATTAATGAAAAAGGGTGTGAAAGTTTGAACCTGAAGAAAAAGAAACCTCAGCTGCTTATTTTCTAATATTCTGTTTCTGCTCTGGAAAGGAGATTGAGGTTTCCCAGCGAGAGTTAAAGCTTCACACATGGTTTCCCAGTCAGGACACATTACTAGGTTGCACATCAGGTCCCCGGTTGGGGGCACGAGTGAGAGGCAACCACACAGTGATGTTTCTCTCCCTCTCTTTCTCCTTTCGTCTCTCTCTAAAAATAAAATAAATAAATAAATAAACAAACAAATAAAAAAAAGCTTCACACTATGTAGAAAAGTGAACAAGGGAGAGTGTAAGGCATGGAAATGAAGAAGGTTTGTGAAAGGTATATAGAAGTTTTGTTAGATGGTTTTAGCAATGGAAAGTATAGGGCACAGAGATGCAATTTTAGTGAGT
Organism: Furipterus horrens; assembly: GCF_987537825.1. Classification (NCBI taxonomy): domain Eukaryota; kingdom Metazoa; phylum Chordata; class Mammalia; order Chiroptera; family Furipteridae; genus Furipterus; species Furipterus horrens. The sequence goes on along the minus strand of NW_028327176.1, from coordinate 63,251,163 downwards.
ATTAGAACAAGAATTTTCCTTCCTCATTTACATTTTTCTCCCTACCTGATCTCTCCAGAATCTGGCTTTCTGAAGGAGTGAGTGATGACTCCATGTTTCTTTGCATGAAACTAATAAGACAGGTTGTTAACAGGGGTTTTGTCAATGGAGGCTTTGACTAGAATGTCACGCCTGAAGGAGGTGTGCCTGGGCTCTGGTCGTTACCAGAAAACCCCAAGGAACTGGGATTGACTTTCAAAGCTGACGAAAGCCCATGAGAAAAAAGCCTGGTACCTTGGTGGGTTGTGTGATTCATGGCAATCTTTCATGGGAAGGAATGAAGGTTGCTTTCTTTAAAAATGGCTAAAAAGAACCTTAAAGCACAATGGAAAACCTCAAGGACTGGAAAGAAGCAGGTGTTTACAGGCGAGGCCAGGTGGCTGGTGTGTGACTCAGCTTCTGTGCCTTGAAGGGCACAGTCAATCTGAAGGTTCCTTGTGTAAGTTCTAGCAAAGTGGACTTAAAGATCATATGCAATCAATAGCTGCTCTTGTTGTGTTCATGAAAATGAACAGGCTAAATTAAAACTGGACTTAATCCAATGCCTTTAATGACAATGAGGGTGATCTTAAGGAGAAAAATTATTATTTAAGAAAAATCACAATGCTCACTGGTGGACTATAGACTAGTGCAGCTAACTGTCTTCAAAGTTTATTTTCATTAGGAAGTTAAAACTGGGTTTGTGACATCAGAGATGCTCAATATACAGGGGAAAAAAATCTTTCAAATTGCAGCTATTAAATGTCATTCCAAAAAGGTTTTGAACTAGATGTCTTCCCAAGACAGTTTTACAGACTCAGTGACTGGTTTGTAAATTGTGGTATAAATTAACAATCTTGGACAAGTTTGCTCATTTCAGATTTGTCTATCCACCTAACCCATTCCAGCCAGGGGACCGAGTCTTACTAAAGACCTGGAAGACTCAAGGCCCTATCCACCAGCTAGCCAAATAATAGACTTCCATCCTGTGGACAATGCATTCTTCCTGAAGCTGATGGGAATCAAATCCTGAATCTACCACACAGCATCATTATCCATAGGACAGTCAATGCAGCTACAGCACAGGCAACCCACTCAACCACAATGCTGAGAGGTTACTGCTACCAGCCCACACACCAGGCTGAGACACACACCACTTGAATGGGAGTAAAAGCCCCACAACCCCTTACACCTTTGCTAACACTACTTTAGCTCTCATTCTCGGACCCTGCCCCCTGTGACTCCTTGTCAGCTACGGCTACGGCACAGACAGCTCACACCATCATGCTCCAGCTCCTCAGTTCCAACCCCTGCCAGCACAAGAAACATGGAAATATAAACACGGAGGGTAATGTACACTCTGACTATGCCCATATTGTTACAGAACCCCTGGGCTGCTCCAATTGAAAACAAACCCATGGGCTCTTTAGTTAGGGGTCCAATTGCCCGCCGCCAGAATTACAACTCTGAATATTATATTTGAGTGAAAAGAAAATTGTTTATTTAATAGTTACACATATCCTTGCCTCCCCTCTACCAAACCTAGCCAGTTTTAGGGAGGTCATAAGCACAGTTTCCCTACTTCCTAGGCACAGTTCAGCTTTACCAGCAGCTGCCAATCACTCAATCTGATTGGGGAGGTCCTTTCTGTGCTGTGGTGCCCTCCAGCTCTCAATGCAGGACCACCTGGATTCTCTGCCTCCTTGCAAACTGTCTTCTTTCTGTAAACCACGTGGACCTCCTCTCCTTCTCCAGAGCACCCCTGCGAACACTCACCAGTGAGGGAGACAGCCCCAGAGCGTGCCCCACCTAAAGTGTTCGCAGATGATTATATATCCCTGACTGCGTCCTCTGACGCAGTGGGTGTTGCAAACAGTTCTGACCATTCACAGAACCCCACGTAGGCTCTGTGTGCTTTCCATACCATCACCTGGTTCAAGACTCCTCCCATCCACCTGAGGCTTTGGATGCATTAAAGCAATTTATGTAATGAAAGACACCAGCCATCAGCCTCAGGCATGTGGAGGCATTCTGAAAGCTGCTTCCTTCTCCCCATCCCCCAGCCTCAAACTCCAGGGATTTTTGGACTCCCCTGTTTCTGTAACAATATGTCAGCACGAAGTAGTCAGAATGACTGCGATGCCCTTTTCCCCTAAACCCTCCATCGGTGACCCTGTACCTCAGCATCATTCTTTTTATTACAAACAAAAGACTGGGAATGTTAGAACATGGAGGCAGCTAGGAGGCACACCTGGACTTTTGGTATAGGCTAATCAACCTGGCACTGTACATAGCCATTCCCAAAGATATGCTGATGGATTTAGCAATTCCCAAAAGATATGTTGATGGACTGAAACTATTCCAGGGGAAATGGTAATGACCCTAGCCTGATATGTTAGCTAACCTGGTGTATGTGTATGTGTGTGTGTGGGGGGAGCAATCAGATATAAATGATCTACTGAATATGTTGATAAGCAAACTCACCCTCACCAAAATGTGTGGTTGACAAGTATAAAAAAGGTGCCTGCAGAAGTGCAGGTGGGACTCCTGCCAATGAGGAGGACTGGGAGTCCCCATTCCCCATTCCCCATTCCCCATTCTCCTTGCTCCTAAGGGCCCTTGAGTTGGTCCAGGAGCTGCTTCTCTCTTTCCTCCCCTCCCCCCCCCACCCTTTTCCCTCAATAAACCCATTACCTAGTCCCACAGTGGTCTCCAGGTGATTTCTCAGAGCAAGGCTACTCTGACAGGGCTTTTAAAGAGGCAATTAAGGTGAAATAAGGACATAAGGGTGGGACCCTACCTAATGTGACAGGACTGGTGTTCTTATAAGAAGAGAAGGAGTCCACAGGCATCTCTCTTTCTCTCCAAGCACACAAAGAAAAGGCCCTGCGAGGACTCAGCAAAGAAAGCCGGGTAGACAGACCTCAGCAGAATGCAACCCTTGCCAGGACCTTGATCTTGGACTTCCAGGCTGCAGAACTGAGAGAAAATAACTTTCTTTCATTTAAGATACCAATCTGTAGTATTTTATTATGGGTGCCTGAGCAGACTAATATACTCCTTATTCTTGATCTCTCACTTCTGACATGGAACTTTTAAGTGCTACTTCCTTACCAATGGGTGAGGCCATGCAAAATCACTGATAAAATGCTATTATCAATTTTTGCTTTTGACCATGCTGGCAAACTTTTTCTTTAAAGAGATCGGTAGTATTGTAAACTTTTCAGCCACATGATCTCTGTCATCTCTATTCAACTCAGCCATTGTAATGTGGAAGCCACCACAGATAATACATCGTCGTCGTCGGCAGCCGTCCGTCTCGAGAGACGATGGTGTAGCTTCTTAAGAGTCTATCTGCACCGCCGAGAATGGTTGTGCAGTCTGACTCGGGAGTGACACGGTATCTGTCTCCTCCCGTGTTGAATCGACATCTTACGATGACGCTGGAGTGTCCTCTCCAGTGAAGCTGAAGCTACAGAGCCTGGGCAGGGTGATATGGAGGGTCTGCTGTTGCCCATGCAGCAGACCCCCCCTCTCTTCGCAGCTGAAGGGTCCAAGGGAAAGACGGAGTCAATACAGCTTGGCTTCAGGTGCGCCGCAGGAGTTGCCGGTGTTGACTACAACGTCAAACCGCCTTAGGGACTCCGGCTCCGGATTTTCTGTCGGGGTTTACTCCCTTAGCCTTTCCCCTGAAGAGGTATGCCGCAAGGCAGCGGAGGTTTTTTGGAGTCAGAGTTTTCCTTCTCTGATGTGCCCTGACTGGAAGATCGAACCAGCGACACTTAGCTCGCAGGCCGACGCTCAATCCAGCCAGGGGCACAGATAATACATAAACTTGTGAGTATGAGAATGTTCTGATAAAATTTTATGTAAAGACACTGACATTTAAATTTTACACAGCTTTAAAGTGTTACAAAATATTATGCTCCTTTGAATTTTTTCAATCATTTAAAAATAGAAAAAAGTTTTCTTAGCTTGCCAGCTCCTGTATTAGAACATTTGTTTAGTTACCACTATTTACTCTCCCTTCAATTTCTCTTATGTTGAAATGGCTTTCCCAGCTTTTATTCACTTAAGGCAAAGTATACTGTAAAGCTTTACTGGTTAAAGAAAAGTTAGGAAATCTGTAATATTTCCCAATGACCTAGGTCCCTAGATCACACCACTTTGATTCAACTCAAAGGAATTCACTTGAATACAAAAGACCATTTCCTTGACAGAACTCTTTCTCCATAGAACAAATTGAATTGGCAATTTCTGTTTTAGACCTGGCTTTAATGACATTAAATGAGTTAATATAGGCAAAAAATGTCTGAAAAACCTATTTAAATAATAATGCAATATACTTTCTCAGACATGATTTTTTATTTTGATATTGATTTCTTTAGTTAGTCATAGATCCTTGCTACCACAAAAGTCCCTTAAGGCCAGTCACTGTGGCTTTCTATTCATCTTTGTATCTGAGAACCTAGTAAAATGCCAGACAGTAGTAGGCTCATCAAAACAATTTATGGTATTAAATTCTGTTATGATGAAAATGATGATGATGATTGCCTTTCACATTCAAATGCACCACTGTCAAAACTACTCATTATTTTTCTCACAAAACTGGATAATGTGCTTGACGTCCTTGTGCATAGCTGAGTCATCACTTTCCATAAGATTATCTGTATATTACAGCCCTGCCAATCACTTTGGAAGAACGTAACTCAAAAGTCTAGATTAAAATACACACACACACACACACACACACATCTTTTTCCTTTCTTTTCAATTTACCCACATTGATCAATTATCAAGTAATGCAGAGTCAATCATTGTAACTTTGTCAGCAGCCCCCTTTCCTTTTCCAGTATATCTCTCCTGTGTTCTGGTTTTCACTATTTTTCACATGAATGAATGTAATATTCTCTTAGCTGCTTGCCGTACTTTCTGTCTTCCTATATAGTTTCCTACTCAAATTTATCCACGCCTGTACAAAGTACGTGAAAAACCCCTTTTCCTCAGCATTTAACACTCTCCATCTTCATACTTTCTCTCAGGCTACTCCACTCACCTGGAATTTTTACTTTTCACATCTGCCCATATATCAAAATCCAATCTATTCTTGAAAATTCATCTCAAACAAAGTATTTAACTGAAACTGTTCTCAGTGTCCCTATTCATTGTGAATACTCTCTTCCTTGTATCTCCATAGTAAATTTTTTCTTGCTTATACCATTTTAAATGCCATTATGGCCCTGAACATACATTTTGATCTCTCTTTTAGTGGATTTTACATTTCTGAAGGGTACAAACTATCATTTTAAACTTTATATTCTCTGTCTTCCCTATGCATAATATATAATAATAACTATATTGTTTTCATCAATATGTTTTCCCAATTTAATTCGATACTTCCTTCTTATCTCAGGCATTTAGTGAGATTCTTTTAGAGTGTGAACAAAACTATAGTTGACTCTTTGATGGAACAGATTTAAGATCAAATTGTAGTTTTCTTGCTGTTGAGAAAATTATACGCATTATGTCTGCAAATAGCTTCAAGTTTAAGAGGGGACAGAGTATAGCAATGAACAAAACAGAATTGATTTGGAAAGTCTTCTTTAAGGACCTAAGCAGAGTCTCTCATATTTATCTAAATACTTAATTAACCTAGAGTTGCATTAAGAATAACTTATGGTTAAAATGTTGAAAATAAAGGCATTGGTGTTAATGGAGTTTTTATTTAATATTAAGATTATTAAGGTATGAGAATTTTTTGAACACCTAAGATCCTATTGAATTAAGGACTCCAAGAATTCAAACATGGACATTATTAGTGTCATTACTTAGTGTTTATTCTTTTGGACTTCATTTGGAACATGGCCTGATACTTATGCACACTACCTCTCTGCTGAAGTCATCTGTCTATTATCACTTGCCATTTACACCATGTTGTCATAGACTGGGGAGGCATTGTTTTCAACTTAATCCAGTGGATGCAGGGTTGCCACTGAGAACAATTGAAAATGGATGTATTCCAATCTCAGACTTTTCATTAAAGAAAAGGAAGGGGTAAGGTTGAAAGAACATGTAGAGTGTGATAGTGTATTTGAATAGAAACGTCATTATTTTTAAAGATCTTTTATTTGTCTGGGTTATCCTTTTGTTTTGGTTTGAAATTTTTCAAAGAATTTAACAAAAGGGTGATTATATGCTTGCCTTTACAGAGTCTGTGACTGAAGAAATAGTGCTGGTGTGAAGTTCTATTCTCTGGAGACTGCAGATGCAGTGTGATTAGTTGTGACATTTTGAAGGGTGTGAATGGATTTAGAAGAACAATATAATGGACACAGATTGCATTTTGAATGAGTTGCCAAATGGTTATAAACTCAAGCACCATCAACCATCTTATTTTTCTGTCATTGTTTTAGAGGTCAAAAAAAGTAGAAAAACTGTACTAATTTGTTTAAAGCTAATTTGTATCAGATTTTTCAAACACATATTATCAAAGATAATATTTCATGGAGGACTGTGACTTTAATACAGATGTATGCAGACCCAGTAACTATTATAAATGGGAAACTGATATACTATGTCATGTAGATATGTTTTTTTCTATTTTCCAAGGTTTGGAAAAACAGATGTCATATGTATCCAGAAAAAAGAAATTGATCAACTAGATGTTTGACTGTTTAAGGATACTATTTTTCTTCCTCCTAAAAGTCTGACATTGATTATATATCACAGAACAAGTATGTTGTTTGATGACTCAGTTACTAAAGGTAGTATTAGCTGATTAAAAAGATCTAGAAATACATCCCAGAAAAGCTATTCTTCATTATATACAAAAGCAAAGCAGTTTGAAAACATGTTATTTTTTATTAAAGCAGAATTTGCCTGGGCACGTAGATTTCCTAAGCTGTGTTTGTATTTCTTGTTTTGGTCCATGTGGTTGACTTAGAGCCCTCTTTAATTTTATTTCCCTAGGTGTGTATTGTGTTTCCTCCAACTAATTTCACCAGATCACAGAGCTACCAGCTGGTGGCTCACCTGGCCCTAAGAGTTTGGCTGTGGTTCTCACTGCTGAACAGAAACAACTCAAAGAACACCAATATCAGACAAGATAACTCTGTGCTGTGATGGGATAACACAAAGCAGACCAACCTGTTATGTGTTAACACAGCCAAAAGCAAGCATTGCACAAACCACAAAATGATCATACATCTCCCTCTCTAAACAAAGATGACAGACTTCTGGTCCTTTAGCAATTATGGTCTTAGCTCTAAACTGCTCCTAGTGCTCCCAGATAAAAATTATTGATGTTACCAATCACAGAATTACCCTCACTTTTTCACAATACCCAAAACCAGAGAAAAGACCTGTTTCTTTGATCTTTCTCAAAATTACCTAATATGGGCCCAAATTTTATAATTAATCCCTCCTGACACCCTCTAAGTGAGACAGCTCTTAGCTCCTCAGGATATACCATCTTCATTTTTGCAGCAAATAATAAACTCAGTTTTATTTGCTAATGTGTGTGTTCTTGGTGATCACTGGCAGGTAGGCATTTACAATTTATTCACTGAGCATTTATTATATAAATTCCATAATCCTAGTGCTCTGTTTGATACCATCATAAATAAAAACTATGATGACATCTATGCTCTAAACAGGTATACAACATTTTGAAGATTAGCACATGTCAGGCACTATGCTGATTATTTTATGGGCATTAACAAAGTGGTCTTTACTACAATCCCTGTAGAGATTGTTGTCCTTACTATAAAGCTGTTCTTACAAGATTTAATGTACTGTTCACAGCCACAGTGGCAGAGATGAAAATTAACCACTCAGATCACCTACTGAAGGGATTGACAGCCCAGCTGCCACACCCTTGATTCTCTTTTGTGTTGCCAATGAGACCCTTCTGAGCTTCCCCCAGGGGGAAAAAATGAGCATTATTACAGAACAGAACTCCTATAATGGACATCTATATCTCAAGACACCCCATTGGCCTAGCCAAACCTTTCTTAGAACTGAACAGCACTCTGAGACCTCCCTACCCAATTTTCATCCTTTCCTTCTCTTTTTTCACAAGCACCGAACCTGAATTGTGGTCTAAAGTCTATGTAGCTTTCTTGCCTTTGTCCATCACAAGTGTTTCTCCAATACATCATTTACACAGCCAATCCCATCTGGCACCTATTTTATTTCTTAGAGCAGCAGTCCCCAACCTTTTTGGCACCAGAGACCAATTTCGTGGAAGACAGTTTTTCCATGGACCAGGGTGGGGAGGGATGGTTTCAGGATAATTCAAGCACATTGTGCTCAAGCTCCCCTCCTGCTGTGTGGCCTGGTTCCTAACAGACCCAGAAGGTACAAGTCCACATCCTGGAGGTTGGGGACTCCTGACTTAGAGGACCAGAAATCACCAATCATTCAAAGCATGAACAGAGGAGTAAAATTTTAATATCTGACAGTCTGTTGCTCTCCCTAGTGTTTTTAACAATCAGTGAAAGAATGAATCCACTTTAACTGTCAAATCTTGAAGGAAGACTAAAATTTCAAACAAGCAAACTTAACAAAGATAGTGCCAAACATTTAGTCAAATGTGTTTGAGCTGTTTTATGCTTAATTTCATTTGTGAGATATGGGTTTCTTTCTTTTTTCCTCTTCCATGTATTCCTGAAACATTTGTTTGCCTCTTGCCTCTGATACCTATATTTGAATTGTGGATTTCCATAGTCCACTATCTCTGACTAGAACTTTCCCCTGTAAAAAAAAAAATTATCCTTCAGATTCACTCTGCTTTTTTTGGGGGAGGTTCTGAAGGTTTCATTTGGTTGCTCTTTTTCATTTACTTTGTGCTTATCACACATGATGAAAGTCATTGGTTCTCCTATTTTTGTCTTTCTCGGTATCAACAGAAAACAATACTTTTAGAAAAATGCCGATCTGAACAGAGTTTCTAATATATCATTATTAATAAATATATGAATAAATATAGTATCTTATTATTAAATGACTGAATAAGTGAATGGATAAATAATTATTAATTAGTTACTCTGATTTACCTCTAAATTGTACATTTCTGCATGTATTAAGTGGTGTCTGTTCTGACTCATGTGAATGTCTGATGTTTCCACTGCTGCTTGCCCACTGTACTGACTCATAAAACTTGAAGTCATATGCTCTACTAGGTAATATCTTAACAAGGCCTATGTATCTTAACTGTTTTTTTTAAATCACCATATCCTTGGATATTACATTATAGGCATATGATAACATGGAATGTAAGTCTCATGATGGCAATGACTTCGTCTGTCCTGCAATTGTTCTAGTCTTGCATCTGACACATGTTAGGAATTTAATGAATGACCATATAACAGAGTATACAGAATGCTATAAAACACAACAGAAAAACTTAAGAAGATAAGACTTCCTACAGGTTTTTTGACAGGATAGAAACTTAACCTTTAGAGAAATAGCAGATGTACTTAATTACATAACTGAATTATTGGAAAGTCTTCAGCACACCCCAGAGTTCTAATAATTACATTGAGGTCCATAATACCCCAATACAGGTATTCACTTTTTCTTTCAAATTTTGCCTTATGTCATAACATTAGTATTTCCTTTCATGAACCAAAAGAATTCCAAAGGAAATTTTGATTTTACCAAAAAAGTCAAAAAGCAAAAATAGCATTAAGCATTCATTTTGTAGCAAAGCTGGTGTACAGGCAGCACACCCCAGGGAAGTGGGAGCAGCCCAGCTAAGCTCCTTCCCCAGGAATGACACTAGGCATCTATCTCAGCATCAGGCTGCCATAGCTTTGAACTGTGTCTGTGAGCATCTGGGCTTTTGTCTATTTACTTTGTTCATCTGTTAACAAGATGTGTCTTAAAATATCAGAAAAGCCTGAGAGCCCCTACTTCTAAGGATGCTATGCTTAGCATAAAACTGGATGTAATTAAGTACATGTACATTGAATTTGAGATCTAGGAAAGCTTAAAATGTTTTCCATATAAAGTAATGGTAATTTCTTCTTCACATTATACCATTTTAGTTTATGAAAGTTTCTTAGAAAGACTCTACTTTGGGATTGTGGTGGGAACCTGTATTCATTGCAAGGATGGCAAAACATGCCATACGTGATCTCATCAAACTTTATCCATTCATTACTAAAGCAGTCATCTTTGGCTCAGTGAGATGTTTGAAGTCCAGAATCTAGACAAGCAGGCAATTAAGTAAATATAATTTGAAAATATTCTCTACATCCAGTATGGTATGTAACTGAAGTTCTGGTAAGCACTATTTTACTGCAGATTACCTTCTTTATGATCCACACAAAAATTATAAGAAGGCTATCTAGGTGTGGTAAGTGGAACAAACTAGTTGTTGTGTTTAGCAAAGAATGAAGTAGATATGGTTTATAGATTTAAATATTCTCTATGCAGAGAATTAACTACTTATTTATGGGACAATAAATCTTCATTGAGATGTTGTACTTAAAGTTGGAAGACTTCTAGGTGGTAACATTTCCTGTAATAGACATGAGTCTATAAAGAATTCATAAGAATACCTGGATTAAAATAGAATATGGTTGAAATTATCATGTGGATGTTTCAGCAAGACAAAGCAAAAATTATTGTACAATAATGTTATTCAAAAATAATACAGATCCCCTCATGGCAGGGCAACAATACTCTAGTTAAGACTTTGCTGTTTCAAAAGAAGAGGCTCATATTGACCTAAATTTATTATAAAAATGTTAAATAAAATTCAACATCAATTCTTGGCATGGAACTACTTTATAAAAAATTATATTTGTACTGCCCTAAATCTCTGACTTACATTTAGTTAATCATTCAATAATGCATCTGTCAAATCCTTCCTGATTGCCTGATAAGTGCCAAGCAAATTGGAGACTACAGAATTCAATCTGGAAGGGAAGTTAAGTAAGCCCCCTCCAATTGTGAGCATGCTCCTTAGTTTATACAGGCTGCCTCAGCATCCTCAGAAACATGTGCCCATTGAAGTTTCAGTGTCAGACAAATAAGGTAAGAGAGGTTGCACAATGAGGAAAAGGACCAACAGTTTAAAATTAGAAGCCATCTGGCCTAAAATACACACCACCACATTGGACAAACAATTTTTATGTTGTTTTACTTAGTGTATCTGCTTACAAGAAACATGAAGATTCTCAGCTTCTGTTATGGAATAAAAAACTTAGATATATTGCAATTTACAATAATATGAATTGATTTTGAGAGTATTTTGCTAAGTGAAATAAGTCAGATGGAAAAGAACAAAAACTTTGATTTCACTTATATGTGACATAAACAAAAAGTAACAAACAAAGCAAGCAAACAAAACAAACTTTTTAGATACAGATAACAGAATGGCAGTTACCAGGGGTAGTAGAGGGTGCAGGAAAGACAAAGAGGGTAAAGGGGATCAAATATATGGTGATGGAAGAAGACTAGGTAGGCACACAATACTCATAGAGTATACAGATGTCATATTATGAAGTTGTATACCTGAAATTTATGTAATGTTATTAAACAATATTACCTCCAATAAATTAAATTTAAAAGAAAAACTTAGGATTTGTTCAAACTAACTTTCAAATGATAATTATTAATGTAAAACCTTTACCAAAAACCCCACTTTTGATTATCACTCTGAAACAAATACTAGTGCTTAGTAAACACACTGATTCAAATAAATTGCCTATTTTATGCTTTATTTTTTCATCACAACATCTTAGAAATAAAGTAGAGCAAAAAGTTCAATATTTTGTCCAAGAACACAATTCCAGAAAATGACTGACATACTTGTAATATTTTAAGGCAATATGAGTTAAGACTGTTAGATAAAATTTACACAGAGATAAATTTTGATTCAAAATAAAAATTATTTTCAGTGATTATAGTGCTGCATTAATTGAACACACTGATTCTTGACACAATGTCTTCATAACTTAGGTCTTAGGTCCTAAGAGTATTGAGTAGAAATTAACCAGTAATCTGTCACAGATAGTTTATGTGTAACTGAACTATATGTCTACCCGCTATAAATTATTATAACATTTAAATGTTAAAACATTCTTGTCTTAGTCTAAAACCTTAGCTGAAAAAAAAATTTAGTTCAGGTTGCTTACATATATATATATATATAAATTTACCATAAATAAATAGAAGAATAAAGAAAAAATTTCATGGAAGCCAATAGGTAGAAATAGAGAATGGTCCCAAGGTGAACTAAGGTAATGTTCAGTTTCTCTCTGATATATATTAATATGTATTATTAATATATATAAAATTAATATGTATTTCAAATATAGTTAGCATATTTATGTCAGTTTTACCTGAATAAATGTTTAAAAGGTGAATCTTGAGTTTGACCAGTGAGTTTAGTTGTTAGACCATTGTGCTAATAAAAAGTGAATCTCTTCTATTGTAAGAAAATTAAGTGATAAAAATAATTTCTTTAGCTCTGCATATATATATGTTTGTTGTGTTTGGGTATATATACATGTGTATACTCATACACACACACAAACACACACACACAAAAATGGTCTGTCTGGAAACAGTCTATCCATTGTTAATATAAGGGCAGTTCGCATGACATCAATGTAACCTGGCATCCAAGGAGAGTGGACTGGAATGCACATGCATGAACAGTAATGATTTCACTTTACTAGTCAATGGGGGCAGTAGACACCCTTGAGTGAGCATGTCTACTGTATGGCCATCATATTCAAAATGATTGAGAGAGAAGAGCTATGAACTGTGTCAAATTTTGCATTAAATTTGAACATTCCTCCACAGAAACTATTTGGATGACTCAGAAGGCTGTAGCTATGGGCAACTGCTGATAGGCAACTTCATCATGACAATGTCTCCACTCCTGTGCAGAGTTTTTTGGTGAAATATCAAATCAACCAGTTGACTCTGTCCCCCTACAGCCCAGATTTGGTGCTTTGTGACTTCTGGCTTTTCCCACAACTAAAATCTCCTTTGAAAGGGAAGGGATTTCAGACCACCCATCAGATTCAGGAAAATATGACAGAGGCATTTGATGGCAATTGAAACTATGTGAAGTCGCAAGGTGCCTATTTTGAAGGAGACTGATGTTTAATTGCCATGTGTGCAATGTTTTTTGTATTCTATATCTTCTTCGATAAATGTCTCTTTTTCTTTTTATATGACTGGATACCTTCTGGATAGACCTCATGTGTGTGTGTGTGTACATATGAAAGACAGCAAGGGTGTACATGCTACATTTATTAGTCTCAGGAAACTTAAATCTATGGTTAAAATAAATTCAAGTGAGGTAGGATATCTTATTTTATTAGAAGTTATGCTAAGTATTAATCACCCTTTTTTTATCCGCATTCAACTGCTACCAGCTTAGGTTGCCAAATTATTTCAGGATTTGGATCCAGAAGCCCTATGAACCTAAGCTGGGTTGAAAAATCATTTTTATTTTATGCATAAATTATTTGGCATTAAACTTTTCTCTGATGATGTTTCCATTCATTATTTAATCCTTTTGGCCACCAACATCCTCCAAACCAAGACTTTCACATGAGTCTGCCAGAACACCATTCTCTTGTGACAAATTTGAATGGTCATCCCAAGATAACAGATGAGCCATATGATTTGAATTAGTGCCCATCAATGATCACTCACAGATGCACAACTGAGTGATGGAGCTGGCAAAGATTTACATCAGTCCATATGCCCTAATTTGACCTGGGCATCAAACAGACTGAGTGTCTTTCCACCCACACAAGCATTTAGCTTATTATAGCTACCCTCTCTGCCATAGGCCTGTTTTGTGAGTCCATGCAATTCTCTACATATTCCAGCACTTGTTTTTCTTCATAAATTAGATAAGGATAATTATGTTAACCTCCAGCCTCCAAGACTACCTCCAGGGGATAGTATAGGATTAAGGTAGTGACTCTAAAGTGTGCAAAGAAAAATTGAATCCATGAAATAATATCACCCCAATAAATTTAATAAAATAGTATACAGATATGCAGATCTAGAAAAACAATTTTTTATTCCTACTTTTTAAGAATGAAAAAGATTCACCTTTTAAAACATTTACTCAGGTATAACTAATATTCAGCATGCTGACTGTATTTGAGCTGTAATGTACAATTTAATGAGTTTTGGCATATGTGTATACTTGTGAAATCATCACTAAACATATCAATCATACTAAAAGTTGCTATGTGTACCTTTGAAATCCCACCTTCCCACTGCCCATCCCATAATATAATTAAGAAACCATTGATCTGTTAAATAGGCAATTTTGTAGTTTTATAATTTTATATAAATGACATCATAAAGTGTTTACTTTCTGTTTTATTTAAAGGTTTCTTTCAGCCTAATTGTGGGCAACCGCTTCTCTTGGTTTAAGGAATTGTAGACCCGGCCTGAGCATGGTGAGCCGCCAGCTTTCTGGCCATGCTTGCCTCTAAGTCTCAACATAAGGCTGCGTGCGGAACATGACTGACAACCACTCAGAGGGTTGCCATGGGAATTGGATCAAAGGATGCTCATTATGCTTTAGAACTTGCTCTGCTTTCCTTATCAGTAATGTAACATAAACAATCTCTAGCAAGGAGTGTATGAAACCTTGCACCTGGTCAAGATGTTTTATGGACCCTGACACAGACTGGTCACTGCGACCCCATACTGGTATGTGTAATCTGTTACTGTCAAACGCCTAATGACTATTGATGATATATGAATTTTAACCTTGTATCTCTCGCATGTATCCTCCTCAATAAAAGGCATGAGGGATGAAAGTTTGGCTGCTGGTCTCCACTAGAGAGGCAGTCTCCTTCCTTCCCCGAGACATAATAAAGTGTCCTGGGTAAAAGTTTGTTCCACCGTTGTCACGAAGCCTCTGCTGGACAAAGCAACTTCCAACCAAGCCTAGGGTGTGTGTGGTACCTCTGCCAAACCTAATTATTCCGAGATTCATCTATATTGTTGTTGATCAGTAGTAGTCTATAATATTACTTCTTTATTTACTCCTCTATTGATGGACATTTGGCATATTTCCAGTTTATTGATGAACTAGGTAAAACAGGTATGAATCTACTTTTTGGTAGAGGCATATGATCTAATTTCTCCTAGGTAAATTTAGAAGTAGAATGGTTAATTGAAAATACATATTAATTTATTTAAAGAACATCCAAAGTAGTTCATGATTTTCTTAAAATTTGTTTGTGTATGTTGAATTCCTTCATCAGAAAAACAATGGGAAAATATTTTTCTTAGATTGTGACTTGTATTTTCATTATTTCAACAATTTATTTTGAAGAGGAAAATATTTTAAGTTTTTGATATGATAAAAGTAAATTTATATATTTTAAATATAGATTATACTTTTGGTGTTATGTCTAAGAAACTTTTGGTTAATCTTGTGTCAAAAATATTTTCTTATAAGTCTTTGTTTAGTAGTTTTATGGACTTACATTTCACAATTGTGTTTGTGATATATTGTGAGTCAATTTTTGTATACAGTATAATATGAGGTATAGAGTGAAATTATTGTTTTGAATATGATTGTCCAATTGTCTCAGCACCGTTTGTTGAAAATTGTCCATCTTCTCTGAATTATCATTATACCTTTGTTAAAAATCAATTATTCTCTTAAGTATGAGTCTATTTCAGTAGTTTCTGTTCTGCTTCATTGATCTTTTTGTTTATTTTTATATCAATATCACACTATTTTAATTACTATAACATCATAATACACTTTGAAATAAAGTTGTAGTAGGCATTTACATAATTAATTTTTACATATATTTTAAATTTGACTGGTAAAATTCTACAACAAAAACCCACTGGTATTTTAATTTGGATTGTTGTGAACCTATACATTAACTTGGGGAAAATGACATCTTAATATTGTTATGATTTCTGAACATGAAATTTCTCAACACTTATTTAGGTTGTATGTATCTCAATAATGTTTTATATTATTTATTAAACAAACCTGGAACATATTTTGTCAGATTTGTTCCTATTTCATATTCTTGTAGCTATTATAAATAGTACTGTTTTTAATTTTTAATTCCAAATATGAAAAACAGTATAGAAATACAACTGATATTTGTATACTGATCTATTTTGCAACCTTGCTAATTTTGTTCAAATTGTAGGCCTTGTTTTAGTTTTGTAGAACCTATCAGAGTTTCTACATAGATTATCATATCAAATATAAATTTAAAATATTTTGTATTTCTTCCTTTCCAATTTGATGTTTTTTTTCCCCCTTGCTTGCTTTCTTGCACTGGCTAGAACCACCAGTAAAATAATGAATAGAAGTAAGAATGTATATTCAAGTCTTCTTGATCTTAGGAGAAAAATATTCAATCATTCTCAGATAAGTAGCTGCAGGTTTGTTTTATTTTAGCATGTTTCTGCAGACTCCCTTTATTAGACTGAAAAAGATGTTTGTCTTTTTTTCAGGGAGGTTCATTTTTCCTATCTGCAATTTTATGAGTATCTTTTTGGATTTTGGATTTTTTCAAATGTGTTTATGCATGTTTGTGTATGTATCTATTGAGATGATAACCTGGTTTTTCATTGTTAGTTTGCTAATATGAATTTTATTTTCAAATGTAAAATCAATCTGACTTGAGATAAACCCTGATAAGTCACTGTTTAGGTCAAGTTTCTCCAGCTAAATAACACTAATCATATATATATCCCCCCCCCCCCCCAGTCTATATATATATTTCCCCCCTGTCTGCTGAAGAAGCATGAGAAAGTGAGAAAGAGAGAGGAGGATGTTTTAAGAAATTGATTCATTACCCAATTGTGAGGCCTGCAAGTCTGCAATTCGTAGGGCAGCCTAAATATCTGGACACCTGGGAACTCATAAAGGATTTCTATGTTACAGTCTTGAAACAGAATTTCTTCAATTCTGGGAAATCTCAGTTTTTGCTCTTAAGGCCTAAGCTTTTTGGATAATGCTCACTCATATTATCAAAAGTAACTTCCTTTAAAGTCAACTGATTATAATGTTATTCATATCTGCAAAATACCTTCACAGCAGCATCAAGACTGTGTGTTTGACTGAATAACTAGGTGCCATAACCTAGTCAAACTGAAACATGGAATTAAGAATTATAGTCATATTATTCCCTTTATTAATTGTTAGATTCAGTAGAAATCTTTCATCTGTTCTTATGAGAGATGCTGGTCTAAAGTTCATTATTTTGTTTTGTTTCTGATAATATCTTTTATAACAGTTTTAGTATGAAGGTATTGCTGGTATTGCTATGAGGGTAGTCCCATTTTCATATTTCTGGATGACTTACACATCAGAGAAGGAAAACTCTGACTCCAAAAAACCTCCGCTGCCTTGCGGCATACCTCTTCAGGGGAAAGGCTAAGGGAGTAAACCCCGACAGAAAATCCGGAGCCGGAGTCCCTAAGGCGGTTTGATGTTGTAGTCAACACCGGCAACTCCTGCGACGCACCTGAAGCCAAGCTGTATTGACTCCGTCTTTCCCTTGGACCCTTCAGCTGTGAAGAGAGGGGGGGTCTGCTGCATGGGCAACAGCAGACCCTCCATATCACCCTGCCCAGGCTCTGTAGCTTCAGCTTCACTGGAGAGGACACTCCAGCGTCATCACAAGATGTCAATTCAACACGGGAGGAGACAGATACCGTGTCACTCCCGAGTCAGACTGCACAGCCATTCTCGGCAGTGCAGATAGACTCTTAAGAAGCTACACCATCGTCTCTCGAGACGGACGGCTGCCGACGACGACGAAAATTTTCGAAAGTTTTGTTTTTACTATTATTGCTTTTTTAATAATACTACAGGGCAGTTTAGGTTATTTCTTCTAAAATAAACTTTAGTAGTTATGTCACTCAATGAATTTGTCCATTTTATTGAATTTACATTAGACTTATTTTCTTTTTAATATCTGTAGATTCTATAGTGATTTTTCTTTTTTTCTTTTTTAAGTATATTTTATTGATTTTATTGTTACAATAGTTCCAATTTTTTCCCCTTTGTTACCCTCCACCCAGCACCTGCCCCTCCCCCAGCAATCCCCCTCAAACCCATGTCCATAGTTTGTACATACAAGGTCTCCCACTTCACCCTGTTATATATTCCTCTTCTTCTTTTATAATAAATAAACGATTAATTATTTTAATAATAAAAAATAACAATCCTTCCGTCTCAGATATTAAGACCCTTTATAATCTTATAAAGGGCAATTGGCAAAGGTCTCAAGCTCCTCTAGCTGCTTCAAGCTAGACATGGTCGTCGTCCTAGGTACCCTTGGGTCCAGAAATCTCTAATAAGAGTGGGAGTGTCATGGGGAGAGTGGCCTTCCCACATGGGGAAGGATCTTGCAGACTCCAGGTCAGTTGGCTGTCCCCGGACAATGGCATGCTTGGTTTAACAGCCTGGCATCCTTATTGTATTCTGGTGGCAACAGATTTGGCAAAAGTGTTAAAAGACATCATTTAATCCATAACTACTAGATGACAAAAGGCAGGGATTAATTTTTCAATGTCCTACATTAGGGGAAAAAAAAGGGGCTTCTTTGGAGGAAGGTGTCCCAGGCACATCTCACCTGTCCAAAACCCTTTTTCCCATTATACTTAGTTTGGACTGAGGGAAATATTTTAGGTTTCCCCCCTCTCAGACCTCTGTGCCCTTTCTGTCCAAGCCATTAGGATAGAAAAGAGAAATCAATTTTAAAGTGAAGCTCACAGACCACGTCATACTTCACCAACCCAGCCACTTAGTTCAGCCAAACTGTTGAGTCTCAGGAGGCAGCGCTGCAGACAGGATTAAGTGAGGCCTATACGTACAGACAATCACTCAGGTAATGAGATCATAGGTTTATGCCCTTTGAAAACAAAAAACACATGGTAATTTATGTAACATAACCCACAAACAAGTCTCTAAATCTGTAAGACTGTCTTATTGGAAAGACATCCAGTTGAAAGGCATTTAACATTCTTCTTGCCTGTAAATTATATATCTTTGATAACACCACATAGTTTAACTTTCAAGTGAAAACATATTTTAAATGAAAAGAAACTTTAAAGACAATTAGCTGCACTACTTTATAGTCTACCACTGAGCACTGATTTTCCTTGGATAATAATTTTTCTCCCTAAGATTATCCTCCTTGTCATTAAAAGGACTGCATTAAGTCCATTTTTAATTTATCCTGTTCATTTGCATAAACACAACAAGAGCACCAAATGATCACTTATGACCTTTAGTTCTGCTTTGCTGGAACTTACACAAGGAACATTTAGGGTGACCTTCAGTCTGCCCTTCAGGGCACAGAAGCTGAGCCACATACCTGGCATTCAGCCTTGACTGTATACACCTGTCTTTTCCAAGTCCTTCTGGTTTTCCATTGTGCCTGAAGGTCCCTTCTAGCCATCTTTCAAGAAAACAACCTTCATTCCTTCCCTGGAAAGATTGCTGTGGACCGCACAACCAACCACAGTATCAGGCCTTTTATCTCGTGGGCTTTTATTACCTTCGAAAAACATTCCCAGTTCCTCAGGGCTTTTTGGTAACAACCAGAGCCCAAGCACTTCTCCTTTAGGCATGACATTCCAGTCAAAGACTTGGTCAAGAAAAAAAAAACCTCTATTAACAACTGGTCTTATTAGTTTTATGCAAAGAAACTTATGTCATTACTTACTTGTTTAGAATGCCAAATTCTGGAGGGATCAGATAGGGAGAAAAATATACAATATGAAGGAAAATTCTTGTCCTTCTAATATTCACTGAACTGGCATTTCCATTCTTCATATTTTCATTTTTACCCCACTAAAAAAATTTCTGTTTTTTTTTCCATTACAGTTGTCCCACTTTTTTCTCCCTCTTGCTTCCTTCCCCGCACCCTGTCCCTCCCTTCCCCCACATTCAGTCCCCACTCAGTTGCCCATGTCCATGGGTCACTTATACATGTTCTTTGAATAGACCCTTCCCCTTCTTATCCCCTTCTCTCCCTCCCCCCTCACCCTTGTTACTGTTAGTCTCCTCCTTTTTTACATACCTCTGGTTCAATTTTGCTCATTTGTTTGTGTTATTCATTAGTTCCCTGTAATAGGTGACAGCATAAGGTATTTTTCTTTCGTTGCCTGGCTTATTTCGCTAAGCATAATTCTCTCTAGTTCCATCCATGTTGTTGCAAATGGTAGAAGTTCCTTCTTTCTTTCAGTACTTATTCATTGTCATTTTCCTCCTTTGTACTCGTGTTCCTCTCTGTCTCTCTCTGTTTCTTCATCTTCTTAAAGCAGACCCTTTAGCATCTCTTGCAATGCTGGTTTGGTGGAGATGTATTCTTTTAGCCTTCATTTATCTTGGAAATTCCTTATTTCACCTTTCATTTTGAATGAGAGTCTAGCTGGGTAGAGTATTCTTGGTTGTAGGCCTTTGTTTCTCATTGTTTGGAATATTTTTTCCATTCCCTTCTGACTTGTAGTGTTTCTGCTGAGAAATCTGATGATAGCCTTATTGGAGTTCCCTTGTATGTTATTAGTTGTTTCTCTCTTGCTGATTTTAGGATTCTCTCTTTGTCTTTCAATGTTGTCATTTTAATTATGATGTGTCTTGAAGTGGGCCTGTTGGGGTTCATTTTCATTGGGACTCTCTGTGCTTCCAGGACTTGCGTGACTCTTTCTCTCCTCATGTTAGGGAAGTTTTCTGTCATTAGTTTTTCAAACAGGTTTTCTATCCCTTGCTCTTCTTCTCCTTCTGGAATTCCTATAATACGGATATTATTACGTTTCATGTTGTCCTGCAGCTGTCTTAGAGCCTTTTCAGTCTTGTCCAGTCTTTTTTCATTTTGTTACACTGTCTGGGAGTTTTTGTCTACATTGTCTTTCAGCTCACTGATCCGATCTTCTGCTTCCTCTAGCCTGCTTTTAATTCCTTCTATTGTGTTCTTTAATTCAGAGATCATATCCTTCATTTCCTCCTGGCTCTTATTGATAGCCTCCATGTCCTTTTTCATGCTGGTGTAATTCTCATTGAGTTCCTTGTAGTTTTTCTGGAGTTCCTTGTAGTTTCCGCTGAGCTCATTGAGCTTCTCCATAATTCATGTTTTGAATTCCATATCTGATAGTTGGCTCCCCTATATTTCATTTAGCACTTTTTCTGAGTATTCTACCTTTCCTTTCGATGGGGGGTTGTTTCTCTGTCTCCCCACTTTTGTGACTCCTATTGTTTGTTGGTGCTTCTTAGAATGATCTGCACTTCCTGGATCTGCCCCTGGTGGCATCAGATCATGTACCAGTCTGGCCCTAGGCAGCCAGTTGAAGACTTCCAGGGATCTACTGCCTTTGTCTGTCTTCTTTAGTTGTTAATCTATTCAATCTGTGATTAGCCGGCAGGCTTAAGGACCATGGGTGTGGCAGCTTAATTCCTGTAGGCAGGGCCTTTGCTTCCCCTCAGGCTGACGCCACTTGGAGGGGAATGGTCTGCCTGCAGTACTGGGGATGAGTCAGCACTGGGTCCCGGTCATCTGCTCCCCCAGTTCTCCCCTTAAAGCCACCGTGCCAAATTCTCCCCAAGCATCTCTAGTCCTCTCTGCCCTACTTCTGCTTGAGCCCAGGGTAAGTGGGGGCAAAATATTTTCATATGTGATCCACTTAAGAGCTCTTTTTCTCTAGCTGTTTCTCTCCAGCTAGCAAGAGACCCTGTGGCTTTTTGCTTCTTACAGCTGGATAATATTTTACTTTCTACTCTGTTGCTGTAGGCTGGGAAGCTCAGCTGAGGGTTTAGACGCTGCCGTTCTCAGGGGGATCCCCCGGCTGCTGAGCTGTTTCTCAGTCCCTTCAGCTGCCACCCGTGGGAGCCCAGTGAGCCCTTCTGTGTCTCCGCACTCCCTTCTGGTCATGTTGTGATGTAGTGGCCTTTTCTGTCTCTCTGTGGTTATAAGACTTCTCTCCAGCTAGTGTTCAGTTGGTTATTCCAGATGATTTCTCTAAAATTAAGTTGTAAATCCAGACTAGTTCTGGGAGGAGGTTAATGTAGCTTCTGCTTACTCCTCTGCCATCTTGTTTCTCCTATAGTGATTTTTCTATACAATCCCATGTTATTAATTTGTGTCTTCACTCATTTTTTACTGGTCAGTGTGAAAGAAACTTCTCAACTTTCTTGATCATCTCAGACAACCAGCTTTCGGTTTCTTTTCTTTTTTTTTTAGTGTTTCTCTGGGTTCAATTTAATTGGGTTTGGCTTTTATTTATGTTTTTGCTTTATTCTGTTTATGTTTTTCAAGTTCATTGATTTAAGATAATTGATTTAATACTTTTCTCTTATTTTGTCAGATTATAAATTTCCAACTAAATACTGCTTTAGTGGAGTCCCACAGCTTTGATGTGTTGTATTTTTATTTTTGTTTTCCTTTGTAAATTCTTCTTTAAACCACAGCTTATGTACAAGTGTGTCATTTAGTTTAAAAATATATGATAATTCTTCAGATATATTTTATTAATATTTCTTATTTAATTCCACTGTGGTTAGAAAACATACTGTATATAAATTAAGACCTTTAAAATGTACTGAAATTTTGTTATGTTTCAGGATATGTTCTCTTCGTAAATGTCCCAAATGGAGTTGAAAATATTTATTATGAATTCTACAGTTGTTGTGCAAAGTATTTTATAAATTTCAATTAGGTAAAATTAATTGAAATTTTAATTCAGGTCTTTTATAGTCTTACTAATTTTCTACTTGTTCTATCAATTTTTCAAGATGGACATTAAAATTTTATAAGGCAGTCTTTTAAATATAAATGCTTTTATTTAGTATAACTAAATTACAAGCTACATATACAATCAGAATAAATTTTAAAATATGTTTAGTTTTGTGAGTGAGCAAACATAGTGATAGTCCCTCAATCAGTCTGAGCATGTGATACAGTAAGTAGTTTAAGTCTAAAATTTCTGTTTTAATAATACACCTATAAAGGTGATAAAATTTGTTTTTCTATTTCTCCTTTCAGTTCTTTAAGGTTTAGTTTCATGTATTTGAAACTGTTATTTTTGCATAAATGTTCAGGATTGGTATGATTTCTTTATAACCCCACACATTTAGCACTCTAAGACTTTCTTCAACTCAAATTATATCCTTTACTCCAGAATTTATTTTGTATTATATTAATATAGGCACTCAAAATTTCTTTTTATTAATGTTAAGATGTATTATTTCCCATTATTTTATTTTTTTACTTGTGTCTCTATATTAAAACTACATTCCAATGTAAGCAGTATTAACTTGGTCTTGCTTCTTCAACCAATCAGAAAATCTCTAACTTTTAATTATATTTAATATGATAATGTCAGTGGGAATCTATGATTTAACTATTTGTTTTCTTTTTGTCAGTCTCTATTTGTTTTTCCTTTTTTGTGCATTCTTTTGCATTGACTATGTTATTATTTTGTTTTATATTTATGTTAACCTATCAACTACAACTTATTGTGTTTCTACTTAAGGAGTTGCTTTGGAGTTTATAATATACATCTTTATCTTAATGATGTTGACCTCCAAGTAACATGGTATAAATTCAATATATTGTTGATAGCCATACAATAATGCACTTCCATGCCCCACGTTCTAGTCTGTATTTTGTTGTTTATGCTATTGTTGACATAATTTTTATTTATATATGTGTTATAAACTCATTCATTGTAATTAAAAAAATAGTCAGTTATACATTAATGTGCCAAGTGATGGTCATTGGCATCAATTCAATGCCACCAGGAGTCCCCAGTTTGGGTTATGGCAAAGAAGGAAACTTTATTCAGTTCAAAACAGCTCAACTGTGATATAGCATAGGTATGGAATAGCTCAATTGTGATATAGCATGGCTCTGAAGCAGCCCTGGGGCCAGAGCCCTCAGCAGCTAGACTGCTCTGCTCTGTTCTGCTCTGTGCTGATCTGCTTTGCATAGCCCTGGTCTGCTGTGCTATGCTCTGGTCTGGTCCATTCTGTGCTGTTCTGCTCTAGCCTGCACTAGTCTATTCTTCTCTGCTCCAGAGAGACATTTTCAGTGCTTCAGTTCAGCTAGAAAACACCCATGGAAAGTGCAAGTGTTCTCTCAAAGCCGGAGGGGAGCCAGCTTTATATAGCCAACAGTTCCCATCTCCCGGTACTTGACTGGTCTATCTTTATGCAAATGAGGACTCCAAATCCTCACAGTTTGATTGGTCCAAAAGTTACTGTCCTGGTGGATCAGAATAGAGCTGCTCTTGTTGTAACTCCTTTTAAAAAGCTTGGTCAGATGCCAGAAACACAGTGCAGGCAGGCAGTTCAGTGCAGGGGTAAAGTTTTCTTTGAAGTGCACTTTTAGTAAGAAGCCCCTGTGTAGAAATGGCTGCGCCTTTTTTCTTTCTCAGGGTCCACAAAAAGTACTTACCCCAAAAGAAAAGTAATATACAAATATTCATGTAGTTACCTTTATTCCTGGTATATTTTGTTCCATTTTTTTCTACCTTGTAATGATTTCTCTTTGCCTGAATGACTAATATGTTTTGAAGTGTGAATTTGCTGGTGATATATATTTCTAGCTTTTGTATGTCTGAAAATGTTTTATTTTGCCTTCTTTTTTAGAAATATGTTTGCTAGGCTTAGACTTACAGGTTTAGAGGGTTTTTTTTTTAATTCTAAAATATTGCTCCACATTATTTTCAATTGCTTTTTTTTTTTTTGAGTGAGAGTTTTTCTGTTATATTACAAAAGAAAAAAAATAGGATTTTATGTTTCCTATCTAACATATAAAGAGCTTGGAAGCCATCACTTCCATTTTCACAATGATAACAACAAAGCTGAAAACTGAAAATTAACAACCTTTCTTAGATCTAACAGAGAAACTGGGTCTCAGGACAAATGACTGAAACCTGGAGAGACAGGCAAATATGAAGAGTCACATATTAAGCAGAAACCACCGCCGGAGCCAAAATAAAGTAAGAATACTTAAAAGGTAGTTGACTAACTGCTGGACACTGTGTATGGACCACCTTGAAAGGAAAAAACTCCTGGATGCCCGACCTTGGTGGCATCTGCACACTTTCATGAGTTTAATCTCCAGGTGCTTCAGCAGATTCTTATAGTAAATATTGGAAAATAATTCCTTTCTACTTTCAGCAAGAAGAGGGAAAAAATAGCTGCTATGAAATAAGCCTCCTGCTTTCTGTACTCCTTAACAAAACTTTTTGCCCTTAAGAGAGTCTATTTTGTAGAGCTAAATCAATGTAGAGGAAGGAAAATATCTACCTGCAGCACCTTCTAGTTTTCCAGTGAGCAGAGGGATAAACTAGAAAGTTGAAAGGCACTTAGTCACAGCACAGGTGAAGAGACTAGTTAAAATACTGAGATTCAATCATAGGATTACAGAATACTTCTTCTCCCACCACATCTAACTATTGTAAAAACAAGACCCCTATGTAATAACAGGAGATTACAACTGAAAATAATTTCAAGACTCAGACCCTATTTAAGAATTCTCTAGGGAAACATAAAGATAGCACAGGAAATAAACACTAGGTCACCAGTGGAAATTTTAGCTCTGACACCTACAGCTACAGCAAACAATAATATAGCCTTACTACCAGTCATATAAACATAAAACCACAAAATAAAGACCTATTCTTCTTGTTTCCTTTTACTTGATATATATCATGTCTGTCTTTCAACTAAAATTAACTAGTTGTGTTTCAGTGCAAAAATATAGTCTTCAGATACAGTGTATACATCAGAACTAGAGCTAGATATGACATAGATTTTTAAAATATCAAAACAAAAACTTAAAATATCTATGATTAATATGCTAAAGATTCTAATAGAAAAACTGAATGAGGTATAAGATGACTAATGTAAGTAGAGAGATGGAAACTCTAAGAGAATATCATAAGAAAATACTGAAAGTCCAAAATGTTGTAACAGAAATTAAAAAAATGGCTTTTAACGGGCTCATCAGTAGATTGTAAACAGGTGTGGGAAAAATCAGTAAGCTTAAGGATATAGCAACAAATAATTCTCAAAGCAAAATTCCAAAGGAAAAAAGAAGGAAGAAGATGAAATTTAATATCTAAGAACTCTGGATAGTTCAAGAAAAGGTGCAACATATACATAATTTAATAACAGAAGAAGAAAAAGAAAGAAACAGAAGAAATGTTTAAAGTAAGAGTTTCTGAGAGCTTTATAACATTGTTATCAGATACAAATCCAGCAACTCAACACCAAGCAGGAAAATACCAAAAAGAAATGCCAAAACAAACAACAACAACAAAAACACACCCTTCACCTAGGCATTTCAAACTCAAACTTCAGAACATCAGAGACAAAGAGAAACTCTTTAAAGAAGCTGGTGGGGAAGGGGGATGATATACCTAACCTATGGAGTAAGAAGCATAAGAAATACATCAGTCTTCTCTTCAGCCATTACAAAATAAACAAACAAAGGTAGAATTTTCAATTCAGCAAAAATTATCCTTCAAAAGTGAAAAAGAAACAAATACTTTCTCATACAAACAAAATTTGAGAAAATTTGTTGCCAGTAGACCTAACTTGTAAGAAATGTTAAAAGATTTTCAGAGAGAAGAAAAACAGTCTCAGAAATTCAGACATACATAAAGAAAAAAAAGCCACATGAGAAGGAATAAATAAAGGTAAATAAAATATTTTTCTATTACATTTTCTTTGACTTAATCTTTATTGTATTTTTTTCTATTACCATTTAATCCCCTATACCCTGCTCCTCCCAGCAATCACTACACTATTGTCCATGTCCATGAGTTCTTTTTCATTTTTGCTCAATACCTCCACCCCCTAACCACCCTACCCCACTTAGCTGTTATTCTGCTCTTCAGGATGGATCTAGAGAACATTATGCTAAGTGAAATAAGCCAGTCAGAGAAAGACAAATGCCATATGATTTCACTCACATGTGGAATCTAATGAACAAGCTGAATTAACAAGGAAAATGGGGAGAGACTTTATATTTTTCTTATTCTTAAATTTTCTAATAGATAGCAATTTGTTCAAAACAATAGCAACAATACTTTGAATAATCATAGCTTATGGTTAAGTGAAATGTATGACAACAATGTTATAATGGATGAGAGAGAGGAATTTGGAATAAAGTAGCTGAACTAATAATAAAGTGGTATAGTGTTATTTAAAACAGACTTCAATTAGTTGTAAATGTATATTGCAAACTCTATGGCTTCCACTAAAATTTATTTGTATGTATAATTGATATGCTAAGAGAGATGATGAAATTGAATCTTGAATCCTATAAAATATACAATTAAAAACAAAATGCAAAAAAATGGGGACAAAAAAGAAACAAAGGACAACAAATAGAAAATAATGACAAGTAGGGTAAATATTAAAGCAACTTTATCAATAATTAAGCTATTTTAAATATAAGTGGTCTTAACATACAGAGAGTATCAGGTTGGATTACAAAAAGAATGTATGCTGTCAACAGAAAACACAGTTTAATTATAAACACAGATAGGTTAAAAGTAAAGAGATGGAGGATATCTTATATTAATACTAACCAAAAGCAAGCTAGAGTAGTTATATTAGTATTGGACAAAGCAGATTTCAGTGCAAGAAAAAATTCAGATATAAAGAAGGCATCACATAGAGATAAAGGAATCCATTTTTCAAGTAAGCATATGATTCTTAATGTGTATATACCCAATAATTATAACTCAAAATAAGTGAGAAAGGCAATGATAGAACTAAAAGGAGATATAAACAAATCTACTACTATAGTTGGAAATTTTAAGCCCTAATAAGAATAACAGAGATCCTATAGAAAGAAAATTAGTAACTACATATTTGAATGGAACAGCACCAACATTCAATTGAATCTAATTGATATTTATAAAATACTTCATCCAATAACATTGAAAGCTCACATGAAACAGTCCTCAAAATACTGTACTGAATCATAAAACACACCTTAGCAAATTTAAAACAAATTATATAAAGTATATTCTTAGATAACAATAGAATTAAACTAGACATCTATAGCAGAAAGAAGCTAGAGAATCTCAAAATATTTGGGTATTTGTATATTAAAAAACATTTTGAAATAATACAATATTAAATACATATATAAAAAAGATGAAAATCTAAAATTAATTATCTCAGCTTTAACACTAAGAAAAAGGAAAACGTAGAACAAATTGAATAAAGAAATAATAAAAATCAGAATAGAAATTAAATTGCAAACAGAAATTAATATTGAAAAATCAAAAAAATTAAAAGCTGGCCCTAGAAAAGAGAGATAAGTTTGATAAAATTTATAGCCAAGTTAAACAGGAAAAAAATAAAGACAAAAGACCAAATTATTAACATCAGAAATTAAATTGGGGACTTCCGGTCAAGATGGAGGCTTAGACGGACACGCTAAGTCTCCCTCTACAACTAGAGAGGAATACAACTACCTCAAAACAAAATATAACTAGCAATTCCAGAAAATAAAACTACACAGAAGCCCAACGTATGAAGTTATAAACCAGGGGTGCTCATGGGGCAGGTAAGAGCGAAAGTGGGTGGTGCTGTTTGCGATAGCTCCAGGGACAGCAGGAGGAAGAATAGTCCTGGCTGCAGTCAAGCCACAGCAGCTACTGACCCCAACGCTGGGAAAAGCAGCCACCACATTGCCCTGGACGGTGAGGCCCAGAGGGCAAGAGGACAGACGTGAGTCTAGTGGAGAGTAGCGGCAGAAATCCATCTTGGACACCCGCCCACACACAAAGTGCCACAGCGCCGTGAAATAGGTTGCAGATTGCCACTGGTTGCTGGGTAGTGACCACAAAGTGCCACAGCACCGGGAAATGGGTTGTGGATTGCCGCCGGTCACTGGGTTATGACGAGTACACAGGCACTACCCCCTATAGGCGGCCCAAGAAAGCAAAATGCATCGGTCAAAATGAGGCAGACAACTATAGAAATCCCGGTGGTGCAGCTCACTAGGCAACAGATGAAGAATCTGACAGACGAACAAATAAGAAACCTGTTAGAGGCTCAGTTCAGGGCCATTGTTATCAGGTGGCTTACAGAATTAACAAAAGATTTGTAAAAGACGAGAAAGGATTGAAAAATACTTATACTGAAAAGAACAAAACCTCCTATGAGACAGATGGTGAGGAAATAAAATCCAGAGTTCAAGTCAACAAACTGGAACATAGAGAAGGAACAAACAATCAACCAGTGTGGAGAGAAGAAACAGGAAGCAAGGAAAATGAGGAGAGGATAAAAAACCTCTGTAAAAGCTGTAAGAGACCCAATATAAGAATAATAGGATTGCCAGAGGGCGAAGAAGAAGAACTAGAAATTGAAAAATTAAGTGAAAATATAATAAAGCAGAACTTCCCAAACTTGGGGAAGGAAATAGACTTACAGGTCCAGGAAGCACAGAGAGTTCCAGAAAAACTGGACCCAGGGAGAACCACTCCAAGTCACATTATAATCAAAATGTCAAAAGTTAAATATAAAGAGAGAATCTTAAAAGCAGCAAGAGAGAAGAGAAGAATCATGTACAAAGGGGTCCCAATTAGACTATCAGCTAATTTCTCAAGGGAGACCCTGCAGGCAAGGAGGGACTGGCAAGAAATATTCAAAGTAATGAAAATCCAAAACCTAAAGCCATGAATACTCTATCCAGTGAAATTGTCATTCAGAATAGAAGGGCAGAGAAAGTGCTTCCAGGACAAAATAAAACTGAAAGAGTTCATTAGATCCAAACCACTATTATATGAGATGTTAAAGGGACTGGTTTAGAAAAAGGAGGATCAAAACTATGAAACACTAAAATGAAAACTGCAACACAAGAACCAACAACAGAAGCTAGGGAATTGAAACAAAGGCAAACTAAATAGGCAACGAGAATAGAAAAAGAACTATAGGTATTGGGAACATATTGGGGGAGGTCAGCAGGGAGGGGTGAGGAGGTAAGAGAGGGAGATGATACCGGAATTAAGAAGCATAGTAGGAGGAAATGGAGGAGACAGGAAGAGGTTGAGAAGAACTATATGCACAACCAATGGACATGGACTAAAGAGGGCGGGGATAACTGGAGGGAGGGGGGTCACTGTGTGGAGGGGGGCAGAGGGAAGGGAAATTGGGACAACTATAACAGTATAATCAATAAAACATTAAAAAAAAGAAATGAAATTGGGATCAGCACAAATGGTTTCATGGTCATTAAAATGACAATAAAGGAATATTTTGAGCAGCTTTCTGCCTCTAACCTTGAAAACTTAGATGAAATAGACCAAATTCTTGAAAGATATGATCAACCAAAAATGACACTAGGAGAAAGAGATTATTCAAATAGGCTTATATGTATTAGAGAAATTGAGCAACAAGTAATAATCTTCCAAAAACAGAAAGAACCAGGCCCAGTTTGGTTCACTGTGAATTTTATCAAGAACTAAAAGAAAAATACCGATTCTCTAGAATCTCATCCAGAAAATCAAAGTAGAGAGAATACTATATAAAATGTTTTATTAATCTAATATCAAATTCAAACTAAGACATTACCATGGAGAAAAATTATAGAACAATATCTCACATAAACATGGATGTAAACATCTTCAATAACTATTAGCAATAAATCCAACAATGTATATTAAAAAATATATACATCATGTTCAAGTGGGAATATTCCAAGTATGCAAGGCTGGTTTAACACTTGAAAATCAATTCTGTAACTCATCATATTAATAGGCTAAATGAGAAAAATCATATGGTCATATCAATGTGCAGAAACCAACATTTGACAAGTTCAATATTGACTCATGTTGTAAACTTTCAGTAAACCAAGAATGGATGAAACTTCCCCAACTTGATAAATAATATCTGCAAAAACACCTAGAGCTAACATCATAATTAATGGTAAGAAACTACTTGTTTTTTCCCTATCATCAAGAGCAAGGTAAGAATGTCCTCCCTCACCCTTTCATTTCAACATCATACCAGAGAACCTTACTATTTCGATAAGACAAGAAAAGGAAATAAAATAAATACAGACTGGGAAAGAAGAAATAACTGTCTTTGTTCCCAAATGATATGATTGTTTATGTAGAAAATCCCATAAAATTGGGAAAAAAAAACCTCTCAGAACTAATAAGCAATTATAGAACAGTTGCAGGATACAAGGTTAATATGTAAAACATCATTGAGACACCACTACACACCTATTAGATGGTTAAAATAAAAAATACTGACAACACCAAATGTTGACGATGATGTGGAGAAACAGGAACTTTCATT
This sequence comes from Furipterus horrens, assembly GCF_987537825.1. Taxonomy (NCBI): domain Eukaryota; kingdom Metazoa; phylum Chordata; class Mammalia; order Chiroptera; family Furipteridae; genus Furipterus; species Furipterus horrens. The sequence continues at coordinate 63,219,830 of NW_028327176.1, read as the reverse complement.
CACTACTGGTGTTCATTCCAAATGGTATATCAACTTTAGAAGACAGTTTGGAAATTTCTTAAAAAAAGAAAATATTGGTTCATAATATGATCCAGAAATCACACTCTTAGGTATTTGCCCAAATAAGATAAAAACTTATGTCCACATAAAAATCTACAGATGAATGTTTATAGCAGTTTTATTCATAATTGTAAAAACTTGAAAGAAATGAACTGTAAAGCTTAAAAAAAAACATGGAGGAAATTTAAATGTTAAGTAAAGGAAGCCAATCTGGAAAGTGATATGCTGTATGATTCCAACTATATGACATACTGGAAAAGGCAGAATTGTAGATACACTGAAATTCACTGGTTTCCAGGAGTTCAGAGCAAAGGGAATTGGGATGGATATATGAAGCAAAGGACATTTTTAGGGCATGAAACTATTTTGTATTATGCTGTAAAAGTGGACAAATAACATTATACATTTGTCAAAACCCTAAATGTAAATTAATTACTTTAGTTAATGATAATATATCAATATTTGGTCATTGATTGCTACAATGTATAACATTATTACAATATGTTAATAATATTGGAGAAGCTGTGTTGGAAGAAAGGAGAGTAGAACCAACATAGGCAACCTGGTTCTTTCTGCAAAAGATTTAGCAAACTTAAATGTGCTCTTTAAAACAAAAAACTATAAAAAACTTAAAAGAATTCTTTTTAGAATAAATTAATTTATTAATTACAATTGATGGGATTTTTACATTTTTTAATTTAGGATTTTATATATATTTTTCAAATACAGTCTATAGAATTAGGTAGAAAAGCAACTACATTTCATTTTTACCAATGTCTACAGTTTTCACAGCAGAGTTTTTAGTGTACATTTTAATTGGTGTCAGTCATGTTCCTTTTTTTGTATGTTTTATTAATTATGCTGTAACAGTTGTCCCAATTACTTTTCCCTTTGCTCCCCTCCACCCAGCAACACCCCTCCCTCCAGCAGTCCCCCACACTTAGTCCATGTCCACAGTTATGCATAAAGCTCTTCTCAACATCCCCTGTCTATTCCCCACCCTCCTACTATGCTTATTAATTCCAGAACCATTTTCCTCCATTTCACCCTTTCCCCTCCCAGCTGCCCTCCTCCCACATGCTACCCATACCTCTGATTCTGTTCCCACTCTAGTTGTCTGCTTAGTTTGCCTTTGTTACATTCCCTAACTTCTGTTGTTGATAGTTGTGATACTGTTTTCATTTTAATGTTCATAGCTTTGATATCCTTTTTCTTAAATAAGTCCCCTTAACATTTCATATAATAATGGTTTGGTGATGATGAACTCCGTCAGCTTTACTTTGTCTGGGAAGCACTTTATCTGTCTTTCCATTCTGAATGATACCTCTGCTGGATAGAGTAATCTTGGTTGTAGGGCCTTGCTTTTCATCACTTTGAACATTTTCTGCCAGTCCCTTCTTGCCTGCAAAGTTTCTTTTGAGAAATAAGCTGACAGTCTAATAGGTACTCCTTTGTAAGTAATTCTCCTCTTCTCTCTGGCTGCTTTTAAGATTCTCTCTTTATCCTTAACCTTTGGCATTTGGATTATGATGTGTCTAGCTGTGGTCCTCCCTGGGTCTAGTTTGTTTGGGATTCTCTGTGCTTCCTGGACCCATATGTCCATTTCCTTCCCCAAATTAGGGAAGTTTTCCTTCATTATTTTTTCACATAATTTTTCAATTTCTTGCTCTCCCTCTTCACCTTCTGGCAACCCTATGATTTCGATGTTGGCACATTTATAGCTATCCCAGAGGTTTCTAAGCCTCTCCTCATTTTTTAAAATTCTCATTTCCTCCATCTGTACTGGTTCATTATGTTCCAATTTGTTGATTTGAACCCTGGTTTCCTTTCCTTCACCAATTGTTTCATATGGATTTTTCTTCATTTCAGCCAGGATAGCCTTCATTCTTTTCCCATCCTGTTTAATCTTTGTTGTTAGAGTTGTGAGCATTCTAATCACCAGTGCCTTAAATTGTGCTTCTGTTAGCTCTCTCCTCATCCCTTAGGCATGCTGTCTGCTCGTTGCTTAGTTGTGCCACTGGGACCTTGATCTGCCCCTGCTTCTGGGTCATACTTCTCTGTCTCCTCATCTTTCTGTGTTTGTCTCTGTGATTTGGGCAAGGGCTGTTGCACCTCTTATGTTATAGGGAGCGGAGCCTTAGGTATTCATCAGTACAGGGCAACTCATTTCACCTCGTTATGGTGCTGTATGTGTGGGAGGGGTCAGAGAGGGAACAATGCCACTTGTTCAAAACTTGCCCCTTTTTCAGGCACTTCTCCAACTTCTGTATGGGACTGGTGCCTCTCTAGCCTTTGTCCTGCCTTTCATTCCCAGAGTGGGTAGGTCTGCGGAAGTTCTAGGACCATGGCAGCCCTTTAAACAAGCGGACTCTGCTGAGACACTGGCAGTTTCTTCCTTTGTCCTAACATTCACTGGTTTGCATAATCAGAAGCAATGAGGCTTAATTTTCCCTGGCGCTTGGACCATGATCTGCAGGGTTTGGTGAGGAGCTGGAAACGCTCCCCAGGTGTCCCTCCTGACTTTTTAAAACATGTAACTGTGCTTTCCACCATCCTGCCACTGACGCTGTTGCTGCCAGCACACCATGTCCTCTCTGTCCCAGATCTGCCCCTCCTACCTGTCTGGATGAGTATTTCTTCTTTATATCTTTGTTGTTGAACTTCCATGCAGCTTGATTTTCTGGAACTTCTGGTTGTCTCTAGTTTTGAGATAGTTGTATTCCTTCTTAGTTGTGGAGGGAGACCCAGCATGTCTGTCTAGGCCTCCATCTTGGCCGGAAGTCCGGTGTTGTATTTTTACTTCTTTATATTGCAAAACAAACTTTCTTTATCAATTAAGTTTTTTTGAAGAACTGCCTATACAGTCTCATGCATAAATTGATAATCTTAGAATCAACTTATGTATGATTTTGCTTGTATGGCTTGAAGGATAAAGTGTACAAAAGGAGAATACAAATTCTTGTTGCTTAGACATGTTATCATTGCACCACATTCACTCCCTTTGATCCTCATATGCTTACAAGTTTTGTTTACTATGTTTTATACACCTAATACCTGGCAGTTACCTAGCCATCATCCCTACCCTTTTCTACTTGGTGTTCTATCACAATGATGATTTAATAAAATATTAGAAAGAGTTTTAGCAATAAGGAAATCAAATAGTATTTGAAACTAGGATTTGATTAATTTTCAACATCTATTTAACGTGAAATTCTATTTGCTTTCTCTTTAAACTCCTTTAAGAATTTAACATAGGAACCTATAAGACTAAACAAAACATCATAAATTATCCAGTCAATTTTTTTAAAGGATACCAAGAGAAGAATATTTAAATATTGACCTTCCTCTTCTGGTCAGAAAATACATATTTTGAATACACTTCCAACTCATTATTTCGGCCTGAGATATGGTAGTGTCACTTATTGCTTTCATGAAGGGCCTTGGAGTCCAGAGTTCATGGTAGCAAAACTAGCCTTGCTGGCATGTTTGCTGCTATGTAAATAAACTGAACTTGCTAGAAGTGGTCTTTTAACTACTATTAATCTCTCCTGGTTCTTATTCTTGCAGTTGAAGTAGCTACTTGTTTACATTATACACATGCACACAAATGGCTCACTCAGGAGACAGGTAACGGAGTTCAGAGCATTTGGCAGCCACTGTGGTGCTGTATTAAAATAAACATATTTTAACTCCATATGTTTAAGCACTGACCATAAGTAATAAAAATGATAATAATGATTACTGTATACTGTGTCCTATGATTCAGATATTTTGTTCACAATTGACATACATTGTCACACTTAATAATCATAAAAACTTCACTGGTAGATACCACTATGATAATTTTTAGTTGGAACTTCAAGTCGTATGCAGATTAAACTCTAAAGTCCCATAGGGAATAATGGGCAGAGGAGCAAGAATTTAAACATAGGTTGTTTGACTTACAGTCAGTGCTTATAATCACTACTATAATCGGTCAGAGAAAAGCTGTTAAAAATATACACATATGATCAATCACATTACTTATTTTCACAATAATGCTGTATAATAAAAATTCCACAAAATTTAGTGATGTACAATAATAATCCTTTCATACATGTGTCTGTGGGCCCAATGGAATATAGCTGATTTAGATAGAGCTGTGCTAGGTTCCAAGCTGTATGTTGAATCACAATCTGCTTTATGAGACTTATACTTATCAGAGCAGCCTTCATTTGAAGTATGTTATTCTTAGAGTGAAATGCAGGACCTAAAAATGACCATTATGCTAATCTAATAAAGTCCATGAATTTTGACAATTTGATCAATTCTTTTGCAGGATATTGGCTTTTTGGTACATTACTAAAAGATATATAGGTGTGGAATTATTCAAACCAAGAGGCAATAAAGACCTTTATTTATTTACGGCTTTTAAAAATTATTTTTTTAACTAATATATTGTATCATGCCTGTATGATTTCTTGACACCCAAATCCAGGAGAGGAAGAATTGGAGGAGATTATACACTCAGGGTCACAGCATGATAAGTAAACTTTTTTTTTATAATAAAAATATTTGCTTCATAAAAGCATTGAATGGTTTTAAAAGTCATGTGGCAAACAAATTTGTCTTATGCAGGTGGAATCAATTTAGAAAAATGCCTGTGCCTTTTCCACCACATGTTCAGCCTTACAATCTTTTTTCTTAGTACTCAAAACAAACATTTGGGAATATTCTGAGATTATGAGACAAGTTCTCCTCATTTTGCATTGCCCCATTGCCATCTGGATGCAAAATACAAAGTAGCACCGTTTCTTTAAAAAAAAAAAAAAACCCAGAAAAAACTATCTTGGGAAACACAGAGCCATGGTTAATTTAATACTTAATCTGAATTGTAACTAATTTTATCAGAATTCTAATGAATTTCAGGCAGGGAAAAAAGAGGTCCATTCCAGAGCCTCAGAATTCAGTACAAGTTTAGTAATTTTTTAACTTCATGATATGGTATAAATTTAATTTACAATTTTTATTTTGTTATTCAAGACAAGAAGGTTACTGAGGAGACTTGTCATTGAATCTGCCATTGCCAGGCTCTACTTGTATGCAAGACTATAATAAGAGCATTAAGAATGAAGAATGCTGGAATTAGGTTATTATGATAAAGACTGGAAAGATTTTCACTTACAACAGACTGAACACTTGTTACTCTCCATTTTGGAAAAAGAAAATGTCAAGGTTTATACAATTATAAAACAGATGAGTATGGACATAGCACCATGGAAGTCTGAAAAATGTGTTAAAGAGTCAGAAAAAGGGATGCATGCTATAACTTGTTAAAAGATATAGGACTTAATTAATTTATATGCTCTTAAAAACAGCAGTTACATGGTTAAATTTTATCTTAAAGTAAGTATAGGCTGGTAGTGTAAATTATTAAGGATAGCTTTCATTGGTCTGTAGCTATTTTAGAATTCCGACTGCACATTTGTTTCCCTCATATCAAACCAAGATGCTCTAGTATTTATTTCCCATTGGCCCTTTATTATCCCTACACCACCATACTTGTATCTTTTAGATAGGTCAAGTAGTGATAATATGAAATCCCTGTTGTGGTTGAATATTATAACTTAACCTTTTCTTAACTGATATTACAAACAATTTAACAGAGTATTTTTGGCTCTATAGACATTGCACCTTGGGGAGAGCCATAAATGTTAAAATGTATATCTAAGTATCTAAGATGCTCCAAGCATAAAAGAAAACATGAAGGTTTAAGGACAATGTGAATGAGTTCATGACTTGGTTGGGAAAAAAAGTTTTTGGGGTTAAAAAGATGGCAATACAGGGATTTTTAGTACCACTCATCTCCTCCCAGAAACAAACCTAGTCATCCTTTCATGGAATGTGACATGTTCCATTCATCTTCATCACAAATCTCAGCCTCAGGGTTGCACCAGCACCACCAGCTCCTGTGATGATAAGCCTCCGGTCCACCTTACCACCAGGAAGACCCCCATGGCCACACGTTCAGGTCAGTTCCCATGATCTCAGGCTTCCAGTCTGCCTTGGAACCGATCAGCATCTGTGGACCCAGGCTTCTACCCTGTCTCAGTAGCCATGATGGCCCCTGTAGACCCAGCCTCCACACCGGCTCCCGTGGCTACAGATTCCAGGTCTGACCCAGTGTCAAGCTGTTGTCAATGGTATCAAGCTCCAGGCTGGCCTTTAAGAGCCCAGATTCTCAGCCTGCCCCTAGACTGACCCCACCTCATGGACCAAGATGGCCCTAGTGTAAAGCTGTTGTCAACAGTCTCAAGCTCCATGCTGGCTTTCAAGAACCCAGACTCTCAGTTTGCCCCTACACTGGGACCACCTCATGGACCCAGATGCCAGGCCCACACATGCAGACCTAGAGTACTGTAATCAAAACAGTATGGTACTGGCATAAAAACAAACACAAAGACCAGTAGAACAGAAATTGAGATCTCAGAAATAAACCCATCCATAATTCAAGATTAGTCCAGAATGTATGCAACCATGTAATTTGCAAAATAGAGACATTTATTGAAGAAGATACAGGATACAAAAACATTGTACATAGGAATTTGACACCTTGATCCCCTTCAAAGTAGGCACCTCTGGGCCTCACACAATTCTCCCAATTGCCATCAGCTGTCCCATCATATTTTCCTGAATCTCAGCAATGGTCTGAAATCTCTTCCCTTTCAAAGGTGGTTTTAGTTTCAGGAAAGCCAGAAGTCATAAGGCGCCAAATCTGGATTTTTGGGAGACTAAGTCATCTGGGTGATTTGCTGTTTTGCAAAAAAACTCTTCATGAACTGTGATGCATGAACAGGTGCATTGTCACGATGAAGCTGCCAATCACCAGTTGCCCATAACTCTGGCCTTCTGAATCATCCAAATAGTTTCTGTGGAGGAAGGTTCAAGCTTAATGCAAAATTCGATGCAGATTTATTGCTCTACTTGCCCATTTCGAATGCAATGGCCACACAGTACACATGCTCATTCAACAACATCTACCACCCTCATTGACTAGTACAGTGAAGTCATTATTGTTTATCCATGGGCATTCCAGTCCACTCTTCTTGGCCTCCAGTTTACATCAATGTCATGCAAAATGTTCTCATTATATTAACAAGAGCTGGACTTTTTCTGGACAGACTATCGTCGGCAGCCGTCCGTCTCGAGAGACGATGGTGTAGCTTCTTAAGAGTCTATCTACACCGCTGAGAATGGCTGTGCAGTCTGACTCGGGAGTGACACGGTATCTGTCTCCTCCCGTGTTGAATCGACATCTTGCGATGACGCTGGAGTGTCCTCTCCAGTGAAGCTGAAGCTACAGAGCCTGGGCAGGGTGATATGGAGGGTCTGCTGTTGCCCATGCAGCACACCCCCCCTCTCTTCGCAGCTGAAGGGTCCAAGGGAAAGACGGAGTCAATACAGCTTGGCTTCAGGTGCGCCGCAGGAGTTGCCGGTGTTGACTACAACGTCAAACCGCCTTAGGGACTCTGGCTCCAGATTTTCTGTCGGGGTTTACTCCCTTAGCCTTTCCCCTGAAGAGGTATGCCACAAGGCAGCGGAGGTTTTTTGGAATCAGAGTTTTCCTTCTCTGATGTGCCCTGACTGGAAGATCGAACCAGCGACACTTAGCTCGCAGGCCGACTCTCAATCCACTGAGCCAAACCAGCCAGGTACGGACAGACTATATATATATACATATATATGTATTCAAATAATTTTTGACAAAGGAGCCAAGAATATACAATGTGAAAAGTCTAGTCACTTTAATAAAGGAAAAATGTTGGGAAAATTGGATAATTTCAAGTAGAAAAATTAAACTGTAATCTTAAATCACTTATAAAAATTAACTCAGCATGGATTAAAGACTTAAATGTAAAATCTGGATCTGTAAAATTCCAGGAAAAAACATAGAAAGAGTTATTAACATTAGTATGAGCAATATTTTGGGGGGATATGACACCAAAAATGCAGCAACAAAAATAAAAGTAAACAAACAGGGCTATATCAGGCTCAAAGTTTTCTGCACTGCAAAAGAAACAAGCAACAGAATTAAGAGACAATCTACCAAATAGGAGAAAATATTTTCAAACCATATATCTAATACGGGGAGGATAAAGTAATCCAATTAAAAATGAGAAGAGCACTGGAATAGGCATTTTTTCCCAAAGAAAACATATATTAGGTACATGAAAAAGTGCTCATCACTAATAATCAGAGTAATCCTTACATGCTACACAACCTAAGGAAAACACTTAATGTCATCTTGCATTTAAAGAGGATAACAATACCTGATCATTTTAACTTATAATTTGCTCTTCAAGTCAAATGAACTAACCAACCCCCACTTTTGTTCCATTTTCTGCAGTAAATATTTATTTATTTATTTTGTTATTTTATCTGGAGAACATATTTACATTGATTTTATAGGATAGAGGAAGGGGGAGGGAGGGAGGAAAGGAGAGAGAGAGACAGACAAACAGATAGATAGACATCAATGTGAGAGAAAAACATTGATTAGTTGCCTCCTGTATGTGCCCAGACCAGGGATGGAAGCTACCCCCAGACATGTGGCCTGACCAGGAATCAAATCAGCACTCTTTAGGTATGTGGAAGGACACTCCAACCATTTGAACCATGCAGCCAGGCTGCAGTAAGCATTTATTAATTGATGATGAGATAAAATGTTTGTAAGAAATTGGAGACAGCTCAAATGCAATCTCCACTCTGAAGACTTCTTTAGACTTTCCAACTCATACTTAATCCCACATATTTCCTCACTGAGACTTGGAGGATGCAGGGTAATTACAAGCACTTAATTCTCTAAAACTCTGATTTCCCCCCAGTTCCACAAGGTGAAGAATCCATTACAGTAAATGTGTAGCAGAACAGAAAGTACACTTACCTAGCTTAAACATGCCCAAGATGCTTTTCCTGAATTTTAAGCAACACATGTGACCTGGTCCATTCTAGTTTCAGGTTCAAAGGCATCAAGTCAGTCCTGTGTATTAGCACCTAAAATATCCTTCAAAACCTGCTTGGTCCCCTCAGACCTGGAAGTTACGCATTTCTGGGAGATATTCAAGTGCATCTGTGGGGTTTCTAGCCATGTCTCACCAACAGAACTCACGGTCAGGTCCCCAGGAGCTCCTTCCTGGTCTCAGAGTCAATGAAAGAGATTCTTTCTATCATTGCCTGGATGAAAATGCCCAGGGCAAAAATGTCAGCTGTGTAGTGTCCCTCCCACATTTCAGGGGCCATGTAGAATTCTGAGCCACAGGTTGAGGACAGCCACTCTTTATTCGCATTCACATTTTTGTTGTTTTGATAGCCCTCCCTTCCTGGAGGTATAGAAAGGGAAGGGGAGAGCCATGAGGGGTGGTGATAGCCAGGCCCAGACCACAGTCCTTGTTTCATCCAAGTCTGCCTGCTTAAGGATGACTGTCCCTGACCACTCCTTGATGAGTAAGCTTTCTGACAGTCCTTGTGTATGATGTGGTTCTGCGCAGGAAGGCAGTAGTGCTCCTGGGCTGTAGCATGAAGATTTAGTTGACGGCTATGGAACAGGATGTACTGATTGAGGTCTCCACCTTCATGGAACTGCAATAAACTAGAGTAGCAAGGCTGCTCAGCATGGCCTAGAACCCTTTTTCCTTTGAGCAAGGTTTCTACCAGGTAAAGCTGAGAGCTCTTGTGACCAGGGTTCATGCTCTGGGTTAGCCAGCCGCCCTGGCAGATGCCTTCCTCCAAGGGCATGGCTTTCTGGTGGTGCCACAAGAGGCTGGTCAGGGCTTGGAATCCCGCTAGTGCAGCTCCACATTCTCTGAAGTCCAACAGATCTTCCTGACTGCCACATGGCCCACAGCATCCTGCCACTGCCACATAATCTACACAATTCTTCCATAGCTGCTGTGTTGGCTCTCTGCCAACAGGCTGGGACACTGTAGCATGGACCCAACCCACCACTGCATGAGATAGGCTTCTAGCTTTTGGCCTCAATGCCACTGGAATAAAGTTTCAAGAAAAACTATAAATATATTAAATTTTTCATAGAAGATTTTTGTTTTGAAATGCATCCCTTGTTATTTATAGCTTTCATAACAGTGTGGATATAATTTTAATGTGAATTACAAAATATGAGTTGTAGCTCTGTAAAGATAATTAAAAACATTTCCATTTGCTTCTATCTAGGTCCTACTGTAGCAAGAAGAATCTCACCTGCCTCATTCCTTCTTGCTTGAACAGATGGATCATAAACATATGGTCCTACCCAGGAACATTTAGTCTCATCCCATTACACCTGCTGGTGAAGGGAAAGATATAGAACAGCCACTTTCCAATTCATACATTTATAACCATCCAAGAGAATGGTTGTGCTGGCCTTGCTGCCTAGCTTGGTTTGTCCTTGGCTTGTTACCAATAATAAAAAAGTAAATTACAGTAATTGCTGACCATTAGTTATCATATGTATACAGACCTTAAGAACTGTATGACTTCAAGAGTAGGTAAAGAAAATGGACCCGAAACACAGGCAACATGTGAAGACTAAACTTTTTTCAATTTTTAGTTTGAAGAAATAGTCAGGAAATGGGCCTTGTTCAAAGGGCCGAAAAACAATGCTATCTTTGAGATTGGCCTACTTATTTTCAGGAATCCCCTGCAATCTAGCCTAAGGAACATCATATGCATGTGAAAATATGCATCTACAAGTATGTTAATGGGTGTTTACCATTTACCATAAAAATTTGTAACAAAAATTAGCGTTTATAATGGACTGCATGAAGAAATTATAGTATCTGTATACAGTGAGAAACTTGGTATATATATCAATTATGATGAGTAAAATGGAAGTTATTTAGCTGTACATTTTGTCCATGAAAAGGCATATTGCATAAATTGTCTATTACAATACAATTTAGTTTGGATAGTTCTACCTTTTCAGATGCAGCTATGTTTAGAGTAGTTGAATTGAAACTTGTACATTGCATAATTTATCCTTTATCTTTTATGCTTCCTACAGCCAGTTCAGTTATTTTCCCTAAATTGTTCAGGCTTATGAGAAAAAAAATCAGTCAAAATTATTAATAGTTATTTGAAAGAGAAATAATAGAAAAATTTGTCAAATTAAAAATTGGTATAGACTTAACCTTATATTTCTTTAGCTTTTCAATGATAGAAAGTGAAACATAGATACCTGTTTTTGTTTTTTTTTTCATTCCCCATCACCTGAGAGAGTATTTTTCATTCTGTTTGTTCTAACATGGCCAAGACAATATGTGTAGTGCACTCACTTGTTAGGAAACCCCTTTATTTGAGTCAGGTTGTATATGAGATTTCATCTTTGGAGAACCCCCCAAAAGAATTTTCAAAGAATGTGTATTTTAATCAACTGAAAAGAAGAGAGACCCATCTGTCCCAACTGATATGGACTTTCACCAGTATGAAACTAGGAGGAAGGAGCAGGTGATGTCTGCAGACAACCATTAGCCCAGGTGTGCTAGAATCAAAGCCATGTGTTCCATTTGGATTACAGCCATCACAGAGTCCTGTCCTTTACTCAAAATATCCCTGTTTCACCAGAATGCACCATATAAGTTAGAAAATAAAGGTGAACCAATGTAGGAAAATGGCACCTGAAGGTATAAATGTGACAACAGATCATACGGAACTTGTTAAGACCTTACTAAAAGAGTACTTTTGTTTGCAATCCTCCACTTAGCAAAATTCTGTCAGTGGTACCTTCACTCTGTTTTGGCACATATGGGGATAAACTTATTGCTCTCTTTCAGCACTTGTTTTACTTCTTGAATGTTTGTTTATGGGGAAAATTAATGTAGAATGCAACTTGCAATTAGTTTTTATATTTTTAATGACAGGTTCCCATAAAATACCTTGTATCAAAATATAGAAAGCAGTGACATTAATAAGGTATACAGATGCTTAGACCCAGATCTGAAAAAGGAAGCCAAATCAATTGAGTTTACTGAAAACAAATTTTAGTCACTTGACAGGATCTCTAGAAATTTTGTAATTGGTAATCTATTTAGTAATTTGAATATTAAGAAGTGATTTATGACCAAAGTCATGATATAATTAGACCCTGAATGTTAAAAAATGATCAAGATACTCATTTTTATCTGTCCATGTGTATATCAAGTTATGATGAGTGCTTCAGTTCATATTCTGTTGAAGACTGCTCTGGACATGGTTTGAAAGATAAGCAAATGAGTATAGTCCTTGCCTTCTCGGAGATTGGTTATAGGAGTGATTTCAGTATATCAATCATTGAGCTTCAGAGAAACTTGGAAACATTTTCAGAAATAGAGATTCCCAGGACCCTCATATCAGAACTTCTTTGGTTGTAATACATCAACTCTAGTTCAATCAAGGAAGATACTTTTTTTTTAAACTTCCCATATCTGAAGTAACAATTCAGCTAACTAAAAACTGAGAATGTACATTGAGTGTATACTTATCTCTATCAGAAATGTTTCCCTCTTTCAATTTTCCATAGCATACACAACTTTAAAAAATTAGGTAACATTTCTCTGTGAGTCTTCTCATTTCCAAATCTCTGACAATGACTATTCTTGATCATTGTCTAATTCTCTGATGATAAGAAGACAATACACACATAATTAGCTCTTTTGATGGATTTTTCTATTCTGTGCATTTCATAAATATGGAACTGTACAATATGTAACCCAATTCAGGAAACAGATCATCCTAAAAATCAAGGCCTTCAATCTATGAATGCAGGATATTTTTCCATGTATTTACAAATTATTTCAATAATATTTAATATATTTAAATTTACAAATTTTGCACTTTTATTGTGAAAGCCATACATAAATATTTTATTTTTTGATGCTATCGTACATAAATAATTTTTTTAAATTTACTTTTGTATTGTTCATTGATAATGTATAGAAAAAATCTTAAGGTGGTAGATTACCTCTTTAAATGCTTTGTCTCCCAATACAATTGCACTAAAAGGTACTAAGGGTTCATACTTCAGCATATGAATTTTAAGGAGACACATTGCAGCCATAACACTACCATTAGGTACACCCCCTTGCTAACTCACCATAGAAATGTATTGTGAAAAAAACTTGAATACATTTTTTGCATATTGAGTGACTATAATTAGGGGTTTTAGTTGCTACAGCATAATCTAGGGAGTTCTGAATACCATTTTTTACTCAATAATAATATTTCATATATCAGTCTATGCAAAATAATAAAAACAGTGACCCAAAACCACAATGTCCCTGCTCTAATGGACTATAAATTTTATTGTATGGGGGTAATAAATGCTAAACAGAAAAAAAGAACTCACATCACTGGATGATGAGTCAGATAATTTTGTGAACTAATCTGGGATTGTGAATTCTTGGAAATTCATACAATCCATGAAATTTAATAATGTATATAATTGAAATAAAATAATCTATAAAGGCCATTGAAAACTAACTGAAAACCATTTAAAAGATGTATTTACATTGTTTCCTTTCATTATACTAAAAGTATATTTTATACATTCAGAGTCTTTTCTATGGTGAAGCTGAGAGGCAGATAGTTCAATTAAATTGTCTAAGGTCACATAACTAGTTAGGGGGGAAATTTAGGTCCATAAAAGGACTTTATTACCAGACCTTGCATATATATATATATATATATATATATATATATATATATTTTTTTTTTTTTTTTAGTTTATCATCACACTTTTGCTTCATTGACTTAAATTTTAATTTTAAAATGTTAGGATTTCTTTGATTCATGCTTTAAAATCCTGGAGGTTAAGTGAACTATTTTGTTGATGGGGAACGGCATTTCTGTAATTCCTTGCCTGATGAAGCCTATAATAATTCTTTCATTTCTTATCCCTTAAGTATTCACATTTGATGCAAGCTGAAGAGCCTACTGTATCACATGTTTGTGTGTGTGTGTGTGTGTGTGTATAATTGATGGATATTATTATTTAAAGATTACTCAAAAAGACCTCAGTTGATGAGAATTCATTTTTTTTAACTTCTGAAAGTTAAGTCATTGATAGAATTCAGCATTTTATAATTTTAATGAACTTGATTTTTTTGAAAATATGCAAATCAAAGGAAATGTTGGCCTTTTTCTGTTTTTCTCTATGGAATTGACTTTCTTTTTCTTGCTTCTACCAAAAGATATAATTATGAGATTACCTATAATCCTATTAATATAAGGGATACTCTTTATAAGATTAGCAGTTTCCCTCTTTACAGTATTTGATTACTAGTTTTCCAAAGATTTTGTGCATATCTGTAACATCTTGTATATGATAAATGCCAGCTGATAAGACAATAGCTTGGTAGAATATAGAGTCAAAGATCAGTACAGTACAAAGAGTAAAATGTCAATAGTATTCCATAAAAGATATAAAACAGTAAATAAAAAGGCAAATTTTCTGATATTTGACCTTGTATTAGCAATTCTGTATAGAATATGATAGTACCACTATAGAGTTCAGGGAAAAAACATCATAATAGGTTAATACAGAAATTTCAAATCACTAGTCTTGAGATGGTCCCCCTAAACCACCAGAGAATAAACCCATTCTTATCACCAAATACAAGGAATTTAGGACCAAGAAATATGTACAAGCAAACCTTGTTAAAATAACCCTTATCTTTCAGTTTATATTTACACCATGTACTCCCTTAGGCTAAGCCCCTTGGTCTTGTCAATTCTTTTCAAGATTTTATTTATTTACTTTTAGAGAGAGGGGAAGGAAGGGAAAGAAATATTGATGTTAGAGAGAAATATCAATTGGTTGCCTCCCAGGGACCAAACCCATAACCCATACATGGTTTCCTGATGGGGAATCAACCGGCAACCAACTGGGCTACACAAGTCAGGACTAAATTCTTTACAAATTTATCCTCTCTTTGCCTAAAAGATATAAAAGCTCCCTGATCTGGTCACTTCAAGTCTTCATTCTCTTGTGAAGGACCCCATGTACATGTAAAAATTCAATAAAACGTGTATGCTTTTCTCCTGTTAATTTATCTTATATTAGTTTAATTCTTAGGAGTATCTACAGACCCAAAAAGAATGAAGGAGAATTTTGGTCTCTTACACTACAGACATCCTGGCCTCTGGGACCAGGAGCTGAGCTTCGCATAGGGCAGTCACCAATGCAAGCAGGACACCAGGGGTCCAGCACCCCACAGGCAGGTGACGAAGAGCTAGGAGCAAGTGTCAGACTCCTTTGTGCAGACATGTCACTAGAGCTTTGTGCCTTTGTGCCTTCTCTCCTTAGAAGTGGTCACTTGCAGAAGTTTGTTTATTACTCAGGTGCTTTGGTCCTCAATGGTCTCAGACTTCCCACAGCCATCTGAATCCTCTTCTACCAATCCAGGGGAAACATGGCATGCCCACTGATTTGTGTTAGCCTCTCTCATTCCCCCTCCCTCAAATCTCTGACCACAAAGGTGATACTCTTCACACACCCCAAGTCATCTCCTGGGCTTTGTCTTTTCTTTTCTTTTCCTTTTTTTGCCTTCCCTTGCCTGCCTTCCCTTGCCTTTGCCTTTGTCTTTGCCTTTGTCTTTGCCTTGCCTTTCTTTTCTTCTCTTTTCTTTCTTTTCTTTTTCTTTTTATTCTCTTTCCTTTTTTAATATAGCTGAGTTTCTCTGGTGTTAAGTAGATTTCAAATTTAGTATTATTTCTCTTACTGTGATATGCTGGCACTAAACAAAGAAACAAACTATCATCTTCCTAAAAGCAGTCAAATAAGTCAACTAAATAGTAACCTCTTTTTTTTTCTTCTTCTTCTTCTTCTTCTTCTTCTTCTTCTTCTTTTTTTTTTTTAGGAACTCATCTCATTCCTGAGGTGACATGTCAACCTTGGAGCGTTAAGGCTCTGAGAGAACATGATTCAATTGTGAAATAAAGAGCAATATTTAGAGTCAGAGCATTATTTTTAAGGTGCCAGACAACTTTGTACATATTAAAAATGATCTTGAACAATTTGTTTATTTAGATTTTGTACATATAATTCAATGGAGAAAAATAATGTTTAAACTTATTTCTATAGCAAATAAATATATACATGTATTTGATGTGTATGATCTATATGACAGCAGAGTTGAATGGAAAAAGTACAGAGTAGGAGGTATGTGATCTGCTTCCTGGGTTTGTTGCTGCTTTGCAATTATTTTAAAACCTTACCTCTGCTAACTCTAATAGTTCCATAAAATACTTTTTAAAAATGTTTTAATATGAACTTATATGAATAAAGTTGCTTTTCTTTCATTTATCAAAAAGTCTTTCCCTCCTAAGTTCAGTCTTGCATCAGGTATGTTTCATGTAGCATATTGATTGTATGTGGCAACAAATCAGCAGCTTCATCTGATTACATGTATTTTCTGCTTTATAATAAGGCCATGGATATGCTAAAACATGTCACCCTGTTTCCAAAAATCAACCTAAATAGGTATCTGTAAGCATACATCTTGAAAAGTCAGGTTGGAAAGAAACTAAATAGTGAATTCTGAATAATTGTGATGCAGGGAGCAGAATAATGCACACAGTTTGTATGCTGCATGGTGACTCAGCATTTCTATTTGTCTCTACTCATGTTTCATTAAGTTTTTTCATATAATGATTGAAACACAGGACTATATCCTTAACCAATATGATGGCAGATGGTAAAAAAAAAAGCAAGACAATATACTACCTGACACTGATCATGAGCTAGAAAGACAGCACAATATTCTAGCACATTGTTCTAAGTGATTAAGTCAGTATCTCCATCGATCAGCACACCGTATTTTTGGAATAGATTCAATTGCATTGGTACATAGAAAGTAAAAAGGGAAAACATTTCTTTGACCTCTGAAACTGCAGAACTCAGTTACCTAATATCAGCAGCACCATTTCATTATGGAAAAGCATTATGATAATTGTATGTAATATAATATAATATATCAAAAACTGTTGGAACTTGAGTAAATCACTTGATCTTGAGCTTCAGTTTCTTTCAACACTCCTTCCCCTGAGTTCTCACTCTGTTCTATTTATTGTCATGTTTCACATGGATTATTTTCATAAGAACCTTAAAATATAGGTATATGGTATTTTCTCATTCTGTGGGCAGCTTATCAAGGTAGAGAAAGTATAGCTATTGGGCCAGGATGTATAGTAAGTAGAAAATCTGCGTACAAAGGCAGGTAGTTTCTTTTTCAACTTCATGTATTCATAATTAATAATTAGCCTCAAAGACCTGTGCTTGTTTCAGTATTCAATTGGACCATGGATATCAATATTTTGACAATATATTCTATAACTTACTACAATATAAAAACTACTCAGGTAAATAAGCAAGAAAACTTTTTCTATGCTAGGAGGCAGGCAAATTATAGTTCTGGGGCCAAATGCGCTTCACATCTGTTATTCTAAATACAGTTCTATTGGAACACTGCCATGCTCATTTTTTTATGTATTATCTATGGCTGTTTTTGTGCTACAGTTGCAGAATGAAGTATTGCAACAGAGATTTGTGGACTAAAAACACTAAAATATTTACTAGATGGCCCTTTAGAGAAATGTGATGACACTTGGTATCATATAAACTTTATTGCTTTCTCTTGAATTAATTAAAGATAGCTAAACACCTATACTTCAGAATGAACAGCCTGTCTCTTTCTAGCTTTCAATATAGTGGGGAGATTTCCAGCTCCAAGTGAGGTAGTGCATCATCAGGGAAATATCCAGCAGTTGATACACACATCACATTAATGTGGATATTTGGTAGAATACCAAGGTTAAAGGGAAATGGAACTGGGAATCTGTAAAGGTAAATGCATCATACATTGCAACAAATCATTAAGGAGCATCTAATTTATGACAAGGTTCATTGTGGGCATTTAGGGTGAAGTGGTGAAGGAGGGAACAAATAATGTCCCTTGCCTTCTTGACATAAGAGAAATCCCTGAAAACAAGAAATTGCTATTTCATTATAATTCTTAGTCTTGACCATATAAAAATATTTCCACCTTTGGTATCTACCTGGTGGAAGCAGTACTTAGTCCTTTCCTTCCTTCTCTACTCCGTATACTGCTTCATTAGGATCATTTCTCTTTATAGCTACTCTAGATTCCCCTGTGTTCCCCAGCTGCTCACCGTAGTTACTGCTCCTGCTCCTCCTGCCTACTCCCCAACCTACTGCCCTCTATTTCTGAGCCCAGGGTTTTACAGGGAATTTAAGCAGAGCTAGAGTAGGGACTCATCATGACAGCCAACTTCAGTAAGCTGAAGTTATAAAGGCAGTGGCTAAGAGCATACAATGGATGGTATGTATTTGAGCTAAAATAAAAAATAATAATAAAGTATCTCATAAAGTTTTATATATAAAATTAGTTCAAACTGTTTGGAAAGAAACACTTTCAAACTCAGAATTTGCAAGGGCTTAAGAGGGAAAAACAATGAGATTCAGTCTGAATTCACAAATATCTAGGCTTGTGTAAACTGGTAGAAGATGTAATTCAGTTTTGTTTAGCAGTGATAAAGGAAAGAGCATGGAAATATATTTATTACATACCAAGATTTCAAGAACTATAATATATCATTTCTTTCCAGCTCTGGTCCTTCCTTATACAAAAACATACTCATTATGTCCTTGCAAACACATACAAAAGCTAATGAAGCTCATGAGAAATGTAGGTAAAATTAGACCATACCCAGGCTATAAATAAAGCTGTTTTTCTCTTTTCCTTTCACACTGTCATGTTAGATACTTCCTCTGCCAGATGTTAAAGATTCTGATTGATATTGTACTACTGCAGGTCTCTAAAATGTCTTTCCCACTCCAGATCACCCCACAACATGACTCTATCCCCATTTTTGGGCTTTGTAGGCCTGATTGCCCCACCAAATTTAGTCCTGAATCTCCCTCTAACCAGCTGTCCACACCTGGCCATTCAATCATGGCCTACTTTAATCTCAGAATTATTGCACAAACTTTGTCTTCACTGTCTTTGCTGGTAGAAAACAGCACATAACTTCACTTGGACAAAGACAATAGATTTGTCTAGACCCCTGGTTCTCAAATGCTGGTGAGTGTCTGAATTATCTGGAGAGCTTGTTCAAATACTCTGTCTCCACCCCAGAATTTCTGATTCAGGATTTATGGGGTGGAGACTAAAAATTTGCATTTCTACCAAGACTTCTGGTCTGGAGAGCACATTTGGAGATAAGCTGTTCTAGAACTCCTGGCTCTGTTTTCCTCCTTCTACTTTGCTATCAGAAGCTGGGTATCTATCTAAAGAAATTCAAAACATCAGTTCAAAAAGACACTAATATATGCATCCTTATGTTTATTGCAGCATTATCTACAATAGCAAAGACATGGAAGCAACCTAAGTGTTCATCATTAGACAGTTAGATAAAGACTATGTGGTACATGTATACAATGAAATATTACTTAGCCATAAAAAGAATAAAATTTTATTATTTGCGACAACATGGATGCACCTAGATATATTATATAAGTGAAATAATTAAGACTTATAAAGAAAGTGACATATGATTTCACTTATATGTGGAATCTAGAAAACAAAGTAAACAAACAAAACAGAAACAAACTCATTAGATACAGAGAGGACAACTGATGGTTGTCAGATGGGAGGGGGTTGGGGATGAGTAAAAAATGTGAAGGGATTAAGAAGTACACATTGGCAGTTACAAAATAGGCATGGGACTATAAACTACAGCATAGGGAGTGTAGTCAATAATATTGTAATAGTTGTGTATTGTATCAGGTGGGTACTAGACTTACTGAGGGAATCAGTTCATAAGTTGTATAAATGTCTAACCACAATGCTGTATACCTGAAACTAATATAATATAGAATATCAAATTAAATTTTAAAATATGGAAAACAAACAGATTCTAAATTCTAAAAATGGCAACCTCTTGCTTGCAATTATCAGGCGGAATTATGAACAAATTGCTTCCCTTATAGAATCACTAATAATCAATCTCAGCTTTTAGTTCTAGCATTCCCTATTGCTAAAGCCCTTGGACTCTGTCCACCAAACTACTTATAAATCTCCAGTGATCCCTTGCCTTCTCTTCATATTGTCTCTGCACATGCTGATTCCTTTTGTCTTCCTGAAAACTGGGTTGCAAGCATAGGCTTATATAGACAATGTCACCTTTCCTATAAAGCAGTCTCAATTTCTTTGAAAGTATTAGGCACTTCATTTTCTACATGTCTTGCATTTACATATGTTAGGGCCCTTATTCCATTGTGTTGCAATTGCTTTTTTGTCTTTCTCCAAGAAAGGAGTATGTTTCTTGAGTGAACTGACAGGGATGGCATAACTGTCAATGTAAAATCCCACAGCATCTTGCACGGAACATGGCACACTTGAGGTGATCAATATTTTTAAAATAAATTATTCCACTGTATGACACTCACCATATCTGTGCTGTGAGCTATATCTTTTTTTTTTTTTTTTCCCTAATGCTTCCTCTATAAAACCTAAACTAAATCATACATTACACTAACACTATTCAGGAGTCAGCATTTTTTCTTCATATCCTTCAAAATCCTATTAGAAGCACTATCTTAGCCTCGTTCTGTGTAGAGTCAAGCTTAAAATAATAACATGTATGCTTTTATAATAAGAAGAAAAGCAAACAACATCTGATATGTATTCTATTGCCTACTTTTATGTATTTGGACATATTGCTTACAACTCATTTTTCATTAATCTTCAAAACATTTTATGAAATGAGTGCTATTGTTAGTTTCATATTACAGATGGAGAAAAAGAGAAACTAAGAATGTTTCAAATTTTATGCAGATTTTAAATAGTAGTTATTGATTTAAGGACTCTAGAAATATGTTCAAAAACTCACCCTTGGAGATTAATGTTACTTCAATATTTGAAAAAGTCCTAGAACAATTCTTGAATTTAAAGAACATTCATCTTATGAAATAATTTGTCCTATACTTTGTTTGAGGGAGATAAGTTATCCAGATTGTATGTTGTGGGTTTTTGTTTTGTTTTGTTTTTCAGTCAGTCTCAAAATTTTTGAGTGTTGGTCCAGGGTGACACATCTGTGTAGCAGAACTATGTCCACAGTTTCTGGTTCTTGAGCAGAACTTCTAGTTCTGTTGGAGAATCAGGAGAAGGCAACTGCTCCTTTACTACCAGAACCCAAAAAGGAGGTTATGTAAGTGCTAAAGTCGTCGGCAGCCGTCTGTCTCGAGAGACGATGGTGTAGCTTCTTAAGAGTCTATCTGCACCGCCGAGAATGGCTGTGCAGTCCGACTCGGGAGTGACATGGTATCTGTCTCCTCCCGTGTTGAATCAACATCTTGCGATGACGCTGGAGTGTCCTCTCCAGTGAAGCTGAAGCTACAGAGCCTGGGCAGGGTGATATGGAGGGTCTGCTGTTGCCCATGTGCTAAAGTAGATTTTATGATTTAGGAGTTTCTAGAAGTGTAAGCTAGACTGATTGTGTAAAATGGGACATAGACTGGTGGTGGTGGTGGTGGGAGTGTTCTGAAAGATAGGACAGTCAAGTGGAAAATATCCTGCTAGAATGATCTTGATTAGGACACAGGGGCTCACTATCCAACAAACTGTATTTCTTCACAACAAATCTAGAAATGAATCTTATTTTATGTCCTTGTCATCATTGTACTGCGTTGTTGAATATTCATTATTTGTACTATCTTACACCAATTAACAAAGAACTTGATTCTGTCCCATAATGCCATCGGTATTTTTAAAATACTACTGGCAACATTAGCCACTTTAATTTAACCAAAATTATCTTTTACCTCTATTGCTTTAAGTTGATCCCTATAAATATTTGTAGAGTGACTACTATGTGTGAGACTATGAACCAAATATCTTATCACAGATATGTGAATCAATAGCATTCAGTCTAACTCTTAAAGACCCTAAAATCCAACAAGGAAGACAGAGGATTTAATGAACTTGAAAAAAATTTTTAACCCAGACAGTCAACTTCCAGAACCCAGAGTCCAAATCACTACTTTACTCCCTTCAATAAGTGGGGAATAATCCTTGAGAAGGACACTGGTATGATTAGAGGTGCATAGTAGGAAGATTAAATCAGGTGGCAGTGTTTAGGAAAATTTATACCAGAAGTGTCTTCAGAAGGTTTGACTTAGAAAGAGGAGATATGGAGCATGTTCAAAAGCTTGGGCTCTTCTTGACTTAAATCCTAATCTATTTTCTTGCTATGTGATTTTTTAAAAACTTGTTTAACTATCCTAAGCCTCATTTTTCCTACTGGTAACATAGGGAAGATACCAATGTTATTGTGATGATTCATTGGCAAAAGGCATGGAAATTACTTAACAAGATGCCTGTCACTTAAAAAGTGTTTTACAGTTGTTAATTATTAATGTGATTGCATTATTATCATTTCTATTACTTAGTGTGGAGACAAAGAGAGAAATACTTATGAGGGACATTATAGGAGAACAAAAAAATACAACTTGCCGACATCTGAAGAAAGGAGCAAGTAGGGGATGTCAAGGTGACTCTAAATTATTAATTCAGGGTGGAGGGAGAAACAGCATCATCAGTACACATGAGAACAACAATGATTCCTGCTATTTAAATCATGTCTTGGCAGCAGAACTAACAATAACAACTGCAAATAAGATTATTTGGAGTCAGTCTTCCACCATCTCCTTTTTAGGTCCACCTATTCCCTGAATGCATGCAATTTAGGAACAAAGTGTGACAACAGGCCAACAACATTATGCTTATAAGTGACCATAATTTGAAGTTAAAATTATGGCCAACCAAGAGACCCAATGAAAGCCATTTTTATTTTCATTTTCAAAATAACATATCCATACTGTTTTTATGTTTTGTCCTTTCTTATTGTCCATTGCTAACCTATTACTAAACTTTGCAATTTCAATCTCAAAATATTTCTCCCCAGATATGTTATATTGATCAATATATCATGAAAAATTAAAGACTCTTCAGCATAACTTATTTTCAGTTAGTGGTAATTTAGACAATGCTTAATATTAACAAGAAAGAATTCTCATGGCAACATTCTTTACAGTCTTGAGAAAAATAAAAGGTGACAGCTATGTTCCAATTATTTTACTGCTAAATAAAAATCTAATTAATCTTAGCCACTGAGGGATTGGAACTTCCTTGGACCAAAGGGAAAAAAAGCAGCTTTGGCCAACAGGAATTTTTTTTTCAGTTCATAGACCTGGTGAACACATTGGAAGTCTTGCTGACAAAGCTTAAGTTATTATCTTGCTTATGAAATTATATGAAGTTGATTATAAAAGCTACAAATGAACAGATCCAGTAAAGTTATAGGTACTTTCATTACACAAAGCAAAAATTTATTTATAATAATAGAACAAGCAAAATAGAGACAGACTCATAGAGAGCAGGTTGACAGCTTGGTGGAGGAGGGGGGTGGCTTGGCTAAGGAGGTGGAGAGATAGAGCAAAAAAAGAAAAAAGAGAATAAACTCATGGACAGGAACAACAATGTGGTGGGGAAGGGCTTGGGGCAGGTGGAGGAGGGTATAGGGGGGACAAATGATGATGAAAAGCAACTTGACTTGTGTGGTGAACACACAATACCGTATACAGATCATGGGTTGTAGAATTGTGCCCCTGAAACCTCTATAATTTTGTCAATCAATGTCAGCCCAAACAAATTCAATTAAAAATAACAGAAATGTAAAGAAAATTAGATTGTATAAAAATGTCTGTGTAAAGTAGGACAGAGACAATATTAATTATTTCCTTGTCTTAGATCCATCTTGCTACTGTCTAATGTGAGATAGTATTTGATTAGAAAATTCTGTTTGCCAGCTGCATTGAGCACTTTAAGAAATGTCTTCTGGAGGTCCCTCCTGAGTACCCCATGGTAAAGTTATATCTTACCACCTTATCTTTCATGACTTTGTCTCTTAGAAATCTCAATCCTTTTGTCTCTTTCTTCTGTAAGACAGTACTGCAGAGAAGTTGTTCTCTATACCTAGCTAAATGTCTATGTGCCATATTCTTATCCCTTCAGGTTCTTTTCTGTGTATGGATTCTATAATTAACAAAAATGTGATTTGTTTTCTAAGGGTTTTCCTGAGCGGGACCTTAATTCTTCCATCAACTTTTAATATTCTAAAAAAATATATTTTATTTTTTAAGTATTTAAGAGCTATTATACTCTCCTCTATTTCCCAAGTTCACCTTAGTTTCTCCTGCTCAATTTGCTCTCATCACTTTCAGAATGATCTTCTGAGACCCATTAAGCAAAAGTGTATTTTGAATATTTAATACTGGAAAATAGGATTAGATAAAGGAAACCCAAAAGTACTTCACATAAATTGAAAGTTTCTGCACCACTGCCCTGATACTATATATCCTGAAAACAAAAGTTACATTAAGTGGCAAGTCACTGCAAAGCCAAAGGAAACAAATTATTATATACAAATCATTCCAGAAGAAACAATATTTGAGAATAAATAACAGATCTTAAATTTGGCTATAGTGAGGGTTTGACATGACTCAAGCCTTTCTATGCAAGAGGTCTGGATTAATGGTCTAGACTGATTACTAAAGAGCCTCTAACAACTAGTGGTTAAATAGGCAGCTCTCGCCCAGGTATTATTTTGGATCCTTCGTAGTTATATGCAAGTTTTGTAGAACAGATTTTCTATTTGGAAATAGAGTATGAGAATGTGCATGCATAGGTGTGTGTTCAGCAAGCATACCCTCACAAGGATGGATACAATTTCACTACTGGTTCATATAAATAGGACCATATTGGTTCTTGAGGTGAGTACATTTTTCCTTCAAAACTCCTGCCTAGAAGGAAATATCACAGTTTAATAAAACTTAAAATGTTAGTACAGCCTTATATGCCATGGTGTCATCAAGGGAAATGATTACATCAGTTTTTCAAAGACCTTGAAGATTGCTAAATTGGAAAAATAACATATGATCAGAAAGTCCAGGAAGATGGCGGAGGAGTGAGGGGAGGCTGCACTCTCAGACTCCCGAGACCCGTCTGCAGTTTGGGCTAATTGCAGACAGAACATCTCAGTGAGCAGCTGGACACTGGCAGGAGTCGAGCCTTGGCACTGCTGGATTAGAGAAAAACCATCTGGGAACAACCTGTTTAGTGAAGATAGCAGAGGAAAAGGGGACGAAATGGCATTCCTGACTGGGGCGGCTGCCCGAGCTGCGGCTGAAAGGACACAAAGGCTTATTGGGAACCACAGGCTTCCCCAGAGGGAAGTCATGAGGAAAGCGGATCTCTGCCCGCTGGCAGAGACAGGACTCGACCAGGTGGCATAGGCGCTGAAAGATGGGAGACAGCATGCTGCTGAGCAAGTGAAATCATAATTTTTTTCTTTATATTTTTCTCTTGTGAACTGCGGAGAGGGGGGGAAAGTTCGGGGGTGAAAGTACATTCTTGAGGAGTGCAGGCGAAGAGGTGCACGCGCTCACTCCCCAACCCTCCCCTTGGGTCGCGGGTGCACATAGGGAAGTGCCATCATTCACTGGCCCAGGTGCACAGGGCTGAGAGTCCAGTGGACCCTCGGACATACCCCAACAGACATAAGATCAGTGCCCAAATGGGCTCAGGGAGGGACCTCTGGATACACAGAAGACTGTGCGCAGTCGCCCCTGGTCAGCTCCAGTGGGAGCCAGGCCAGAACGCAGAGCATTCACTTGGGCTCGGCGCCTACCCGCCCAGGCGGGTTCGGGAATAGTGGGTGGCTGTGGCACTGGAACAGCAGGCAGCAGTGACTCACAGACACTCACCTGGAGCGCTGCGCTGAGGCTAGATCCCCAGCTGCCTTGGGCAAGCAGGGGCACACAAGTAAAAAAATACCTCGCTGACATCAATAGGCACCAATCGCTCACTTCCACTATACAGGAGTGTCTGGGGCCCAGCACTGGCAGGCGAGAGACCATCTCCTGGAGTACAGTGCAGCAGACCTGAGGATAACTCCCTGGCCACCTTGGGAAACTCCCGGAGCGCTATGCGACAGACCTGAGGCAGGCTCTCAGGCCACCTTACCCGCTCACAGGCATGCCTGCAAAGACACCTTGGCTAGCTCCAACAGACACCGAAGAAACGCGCAGTGTGGGGGCCCACTGCTGCAAGGAACAGGAACCTCTGACCCACCTCATTACACCAGCTGTGGATACAGAAAAACAAGCCAACACACAAAGGCTGACCTGACATCTCCATAAAAGAATTCAAGATAAAGTGGATAGAGTGACTCTCAATCAACAAGCCAGAAGGAAGATCCTAATAAAGAGCATCTGAAATATAACCAGACAGCATAAACAAATGACATAAAGGGTACCCCAAGAACATCAGGCTCAGGAGATCAAAGAGACTGTACCACTGAAACCCCCAGATCTACCATAAAAAATCTCATACCACAAAGGTGGGAAGGCAAAGAAGACAAACCCAAAAAACAAAAACAAACAAGAAGAGTCCAACATGGTAAGATGCAGAAACAACCTCTCAATGAAAAGAAAAGAGGAATCCCCAGAAAGAGAGGTAGATGGAATAGACATAGCCCAAATGTCAGACATGGAATTCAAAACTATGGTGGTGAAGAAGCTCAATATGCTCGAAAACCTCAAAAACAACTATGACAACCTCCAAGGAAGTTACCAACAGCTCCAAGAAAATTACAGAGAACTTGCAGAGAACTACACCAGCATAAAAAAAGACATAGAAACTATCAACAAGAACCAGGAAGAAATGAAGAATGCAATCTCTGAACTGAAAAACACAGTAGAATCAGTCAATAGGAGACTAAACGAGGCAGAGGATCATATTAGTGTGTTAGAGGATAATGTAGGAAACAATTCTCAAACAATACAGCAAAATGAAAAAAGATTGCAAAAATATGAACAAGATGTAAGGGAATTACAGGATAGTATGATAAGAAATAATATCAGGATCATCGGAATAAGAGAGGGAGAAGAAAAGGAGCATGGAATTGAAAAACTGATAGGAGAAATAGTGACAGAAAATTTTCTGAACCTGATGAGAGAAAAAGTAATGCAAGTCCAAGAAGCACTGAGAGTTCCAATAAAGAGGAACCCCCAAAAACCCACTCCAAGGCACATCATAGTTAAAATGGCAACATTGCAAGACAAAGAAAGAATCCTAAAAGCAGCAAGAGAAAAACAGCAAATAACTTACAAAGGAGCTCCAATAAGGCTATCAACTGATTTCTCAGCAGAAACACTAGAAGCCAGAAGGGAATGGTCAAAAATATTTCAAGCAATGAAAAACAATGGCCTACAACCAAGAATACTCTACCCAGCAAGGCTCTCATTCAAAATAGAAGGTGAAATAAGGAGTTTCTCAGACAAAGGAAGACTAAAAGAATACATTTCCACCAAACCACCATTGCAAGAGATGCTAAAGGGAATATTCTAAGAAAAAGTAAGAGAAAAAACAAAAAAAGAGTAGAGGAACAGAGATACAAAGGGAAATGAATAAATACATGTCAATGATAACCTTAAATGTAAATGGATTAAATGCCTCAATTAAAAGACATAGGGTA
This sequence comes from Furipterus horrens, assembly GCF_987537825.1. Lineage (NCBI taxonomy): Eukaryota > Metazoa > Chordata > Mammalia > Chiroptera > Furipteridae > Furipterus > Furipterus horrens. The sequence continues at coordinate 63,192,143 of NW_028327176.1, read as the reverse complement.
ACGGAATGGATAAGAAAACAGGACCCACATATTTGCTGTCTACAAGAAACACAACTCAAAACAAAAGATTTACATAGACTAAAAGTAAAGGGATATAAAAAAATATTTCAAGCAAATGGAACTGAAAAAAAAAGCTGGGGTAGCAGTGCTCATATCAGACAAAATGGATTTCAAAGCAAGGGCAATAAAAAGAGACAAAGAAGGACATTTCATAATACTTAAAGGAAAAATCCATCAAGAAGATATAACACTGATAAACATATATACATCCAACATAGGAGCACCCAATTATATAAAGCAAATACCAGAAGATCACAAGAAAAATATTAACAACAACACACTCATAGTAGGGGACTTCAGCACTCCAATATCAACAATTGACAGATCATCCAAGCAAAGAAACACCAAAGATATACAGGCATTGAACAACACATTAAACCACATGGACTTAACTGATATATATAGAACTTTTCACCCCAAACAAGAAAAATATACATTCTTTTCAAAGGCACATGGGATATTTTCAAAGATAGACCACATAATAGTACACAAAACAAACCTCAACAAATTCAAGAAAATTGAAATCATATCAAGCATCTTTTCAGACCACAATGCCTTGAAACTAAAAATCAACCTCAGGGAAAAAAATCAAAGACACCCAAACTCATGGAGAATGAATAACGTACTATTAAATAGTGAATGGGTTAACAATGACATCAAAGAGGAAATAAAGAAATTTCTAGAAACTAATGATAATGAACACACAACAGCCCAAAACCTATGGGACACAGCAAAAGCAGTCCTAAGAGGGAAGTTCATAGCAATACAGGCATATCTGAAAAGACTAGAAGAATCTCAAATTAAAAAAATCTAATCCTAAAGCTACAAGAACTAGAACAACAACAACAAACAAAGCCTAGGGCAAAAAGAAGAAAGGAAATCATCAAGATCAAAGCAGGATTAAACGACATAGAAACTAAACGAACAATCCAAAAAATCAACAAAACTAGGAGCTGGTTCTTTGAAAAAATAAAATCGACAAGCCTCTAGCCAGGCTCATGAAGAAAACAAGAGAGAAGACCCAAGTAAACAAAATCAGAAGTGAAAGAGGAGAAATCACGACTAATACCTCAGAAATACAAACAATTATAAGAAATTACTACAAACAACTATATGGCAAGAAATTTGACAACCTAGTAGAAATGGACAGATTTCTAGAAACATATAACCTTCCAAAACTGAATCAAGAAGAAGTAGAAAGTCTCAACAGATCAATAACAAAGAAGGAAATTGAAACAGTAATCAAAAATCTCCCTGCGCACAAAAGCCCTGGACCAGATGGCTTCACAGGTGAATTTTACAAAACATTTAGGGAAGAACTAACTCCTACCCTCCTCAAACTATTCCAAGAAATCCAAGAAGAGGGAAAAATCCCAAACTCTTTCTATGAAGCTAGTATTACCCTATTCCCAAAACCAGGTCAAGACCCAGCAAAGAAAGAAAATTACAGGCCAATATCACTGATGAACATAGATGCTAAAATCCTCAATAAAATTTTGGCAAACAGGATCCAGCAATACATCAAAAAGATCATACACCATGATCAAGTGGGATTCATTCCAGGGATGCAAGGATGGTTTAATATTCACAAATCAATAAATATAATACATCACCTAAACAAAATGAAAGACAAAAATCACATGATTATATAAATAGATGCAGAAAAATCATTTGATAAAGTACAACACCCATTTATGATGAAAACGCTCAGCAAAATGGGAATAAAGGGTGAATACCTTAACATAATTGAAGCTATATATGAGAAGCCTGAAGCCAACATCATATTAATGGAAAAAAACTGAAAACATTCCTCCTGAAATCAGGAACTAGACAAGGCTGTCCACTCTCCCCACTTCTATTCAACATAGTGTTGGAAGTCCTAGCCACAGCAATCAGACAAGACAAAGAAATAAAAGGCATCCAAATTGGGAAAGAAGAAGTAAAACTATCACTACTTGCAGACGACATGATAGTATACCTAGAAAACCCTATAAACTCCACTAAAAGACTACTCGATGTAATAAGTGAATTTGGCAAAATAGCAGGGTACAAAATAAATATACAGAAATCTAAGGAATTTCTGTACACCAACAATAAAATATCAGAGACAGAGGCAAAAAAAGAAAATACCATTTACTATAGCAACAAGAAAAATAAAGTACCTAGGAATAAACTTAACCAAAGAGATAAAAGACCTGTACACTGAAAATTATGCAACATTGAAGAAAGAAATTAAGGAAGATACAAATAAATGGAAGCAAATACCATGTTCTTGGATGGGAAGAATCAACATCATCAAAATGGCCATACTACCCAAAGCAGTTTACAGATTCAATGCAATCCCTATTAAAATACCAATGACATATATCACTGACCTAGAAAAAATCCTCTAAAAATTCATATGAAACCAAAAAGACCCTGAATAGCAAAAGCAATCTTGAAACAGAAGAACACAGCAGGAGGAATCACGATACCAGACATCAAACAATATTACAAAGCCACTGTGATCAAAACAGCCTGATACTGGCATAAGAAGAGACATATAGATCAGTGGAACAGAATAGAGAGCCCAGAAATAAACCCAGGCCTCTATGGTCAACTAATCTTTGATAAAGGTGGAAGGAACAAAAAATGGAGTGAGAAGAACCTCTTTAACAAATGGTGCTGGGAGAACTGGGTAAGGACTTGCAAAAACAATGAAACTAGACCACCAACTTACACCACACACGAGAATAAACTCAAGATGGATTAAAGACTGAAATGTAAGTCGTGACACCATAAAAGTCCTAGAGGAAAACATAGGCAGGAAAATTTCAGATATCCCACGTAACAATATCTTCACAGATACATCTCCTAAGGCAAGAGAAATAAAGGAAAAAATAAACAAATGGGACTACATCAAACTAAAGAGTTTCTGCTCAGCAAAAGAAAACATCAGCAAGATGAAAAGGAAACCAACCATATGGGAAAACATATTTGCCAATGATATCACAGACAGGGGACTGATCTCCAAAATATATAAAAAGCTGATACAACTCAACATCAAGAAAACAAACAACCCAATTAAAAAATGGGCAAAGGACCTGAACAGACACTTCTCCAAAGAGGACATACAGAAGTTCCATAGGCACATGAAAAAATGCTCAACATCATTGGCCATCAGGCAGATGCAAATAAAAACCACAATGAGATACCACTTTATACCAGTCAGAATGGCCATCATCAACAAATCAACAAACAATAAATGCTGGCGAGGATGTGGAGAAACGTGAACCCTACTGCACTGCTGGTGGGAATGCAGACTAGTGCAGCCACTATGGAAAACAGTATGGAATTACCTCAAAAAACTAAAAATGGAACTGCCTTTTGAACCAGTGATTCCACTGCTAGGATTATACCTGAAAAATCCTAAAACCCTAATTCAAAAAAACCTATGCACTTCTATGTTCATAGCAGCCCTGTTTACAATGGCTAAGTGCTGGAAACAGCCTAAGTGCTCATCGGTCGATGAGTGGATCAAAAAACTGTGGCACATTTACACAATGGAATACTATGTAACAGAAAGAAAGAAGGAACTCCTGCCATTTGCAACAACATGGATGGAACTAGAGAAAATTATGCTTAGTGAAATAAGCCAGGCAAAGAAAGCAAAATACCATATGATATCACCTAATACAGGAAACTAAAGAGCAACACAAACAAACGAACTAAACAGGCAAAGACTAGAATAGTAGTATCACACTAAAGGGACTTAGGAACCTGACCCAGCATGTCTGGGAAGCAGGGGACTGTGCAGAATGGATTCTCCTGCTGGAACAGCAAGCCAGGGACTAGACAGCCAGGAGTTGAACATCTGGGTTTCCTTACAGCCAGGCAGGTCCTGTCATGGGCAGGTTTGCCCAACTCCCACCTGTTGGATTACAGGCTCTGCAGATCAGTGATATCAGGCTCAGGAGGCCCCTGCTTGGCACATATCTGTAGGGGAAAGAAAAAAGCACTGAAAGGGCCCTTTCTGAACTTTTACCAGACATTATGAGCTACACTGTTCTTCAGGTCCTGATCCACTGAAACCAGCAGAGTGGAGAGATTATAGACATGCACAAGGGGTTCTTGGGGTCACACTCAGCCTCAGCTTTTAGACAGAACTGCCATCTGCACCAAGCAGGAAAGAACTGACCCTTTTACACATTTGGGCACTCACACAGGAAACAGACTGCTAATTCACCAGAAATCATACATTATTGGAAATAATTAGGGACAGACCAAGACTTGTGGTGAGGGGGTGGGAAAACACTCCCACCATCTTCCCTGAAGACTGAACAGTGCCCCACGGATTCTACCCTCTGGATCACACCAGAGACTCCCTCTGGAGGCAGGTGGGGTTGGTACTGGCAGTGCTTTTGGATCATTAAATGAACCACTCCTCGGTGTTGTGCTGATGGAAAGCCAGCAAGGGCAGAATAGTAGGGACCAGCCAAGCCTGAACAAGACAGTTATAGACTGCAGATCACTTATAGTCTCAAACAGGCTGTCTAGGGCCAGACTAGGAAACCATCTCACATTACCAGGTATGGATCCAGAAAGAGAAAAAAGTGGCAACCACTAGATTCTGCTGAGATGAATTCCACCATAGTTTTCATTATTTGTGCTTTTTTTTCCTCCTGCATAGCTTTTTAACATTTTCTTTTTCTTCAAATTCATGTTTATTATTTCACTAGTGTTTTTTTTAATTTTAGTTTATTTCAAATCTCATACTTTACTCCTCCCTTCTCTTACTCCATTTTGACTTCTTCCTTCTTCTTATTTTTGTTTTAAATTTTATTTTTTCTCTTTTTATGACTTATTTCTTTTCTGCACTCTTACTATTTCTACCCCATCCAGCTTCTCAAAACCATTTTTCTTGTCATCAGTCACCTCACGTTCTTTTTCCCATTCTTAAAATACCCTTATTCTCCCTCCACCTTTGTCAATCTTTGCTTGTTGGTTGTTGAAATGGTGGTCATTGTTGCATTTCTTTTTTATTCCTAGATCTATAATATTTTTGTATTTTAAATCTCAAATTTTGCTGTTTCCCTCTCCTGCTCCATTTTGCCTTCTTCCAATACTTTCCCTTTTTTTATCCTCTCTTAGCCTGGTTTTCATTCCCCAATCTTATTTCTTCTCCATCACTATTTTCCCTTAGACATCACATAAGCTTTTTTCTTTCTTTTTTTTTTTCCTTTTTATTCCCTTTCCACCCATATTAATCTTTGCTCGTTTGTCATTGATATTGCTGTGGTAGATCTTTTTCTTTATTTGGTTCATATTCTTTTATTATTTTTTAAAAATGTAAACCTCATACTATACTATTCCTTTTTTCACTTCATTTTGTCTCTTTCCTCCATTTTTTATTTATGATGAAAATTTATTTTCTTTCTCCACCATGTTTCTATTCCCTAATCTTATATTGCCCCTCCTTCTACCCTCTCAAAACTATTTTTCTTTCAGTTAGTCACCTCATATTCATTTTTACTTTGTTATAATAGTCTTAATCTATTTACATCTTTATTAATATTTGCTCATTTGTTCTTGATAGTGCAGTTGTGGGTGGGGGTTATTTTTGTGGGTGTAAGTTTTGTTTCCTGGGTTGTTTTTTTGTTGTTGTTCTGGCAGCATCTGTACAACAGTATACAAGATATGGTGGGCAGTGTAACACACTTTAGCCATCTAGAAGGAAGAACCCACCAAAGAATGACCCAACAACAACCAAAACCCAATTGCAACAATAAAGCCCACAAAAAATGGCATAAGGGGCATTCCAAGAGCATCCAGCTTAAGAAATCAAGGAGACTGCATGACTGAGTTCACAGGGCTCCTACCACAGAAGAACTCCCAAAAAAGACAGGGAGTCAAAGCAAATCAATATAATACATGGAAATGAACAAGAGGAGTCACCTAAAATGGGGAGACAAAGAAACAACCCAAAGTTGAAAAGAAAGAAGGAATCCCCCCAAATAGTGCTAAGTAAAATTGAAACAACCTATCATACTTAGAGTTCAAAATAATAGTTATAAGAATGCTCAAGGAACTCAGTGAGTACTACAAGGGTCTCTATGGAAGCAATAAGGAAATTATTGGGAACTAAATCAGCATGAAAAAGGACATAGAAACTATACATAAAAGCCATGAGGAAATGAAAAATACAATATCTGAAGTGAAGAACGCACTAGAATGAATTAAAAGAAGGCTAGATGAAGCAGAGGACTGAATTAGCAAGTTGGGAGACAAGGAAAAAAACAACAACACTCAGACAGAGCAACAAAATGAAAAGAGACTTAAAAATAATGAAGATTATTTAAGGATATGCAGGAAAACATGAAACATAATAATATTCATCTCATAGGGATACCAGAAGGAGAAGAGGAGCAAGGGACAGAAAACTTGTTTGAAAAAATAATGACAGAAAATCTTCTAACTTGTTGAGGAAAAACTAATACAAGGTCAGTAAGCACAAAGGATTTCAATCAAGATGAACCCAAAGAGGCCCATTCCAAGGCACATCATAATAAAAATGGCAGATTTTAAGGACAAAAGAGAATCTTAAAGGCAGCAAAGGGAAAAACAGCTAGTAACATACAAGGGAGTGCTAATAAGGCTATTAGATGATTTCTCAACAGAAACACTATAAGCCAGAAGGCAGTGCCACAGAATATACCAAGTCATAAAGATCAAAGTTCTACAACCAAGACTACTCTACTCAGCAATGCTCTCATTTAAAATGGAAGACAAGCATGGCTTGTATGGCTCAGTGGATTAAGTGTTGACCAATGAATGGAAAGATTACTGGTTTAATTACTAATCACAGCACATGCCTGGGTTGTGGGCCAGGTCCCTAGTTGGAAGTGTGCAGGAAGTAGCCAGTTGATGTTTCTCTCCCTTTCTTTCTCTCTCCTCACCTTTCTCTAAAAATAAATAAATAAATAAAACCTTTAAAAAAATAAAATAGAAGGCAAAATTAAAAGCTTCCCCGCCCCCCTCCCGCCCCCCCCACAAAAAGGCTAAAGGAGTAAATCTATCCCCACCAAACCAGCATAGGGAGAGATACTAGAGGAACTGCTTTAAGAAGATGAAGAAAAAGTAATAGAGGGTAACTCAGGTAGGTACAAAGGAAAAAAATGGCAATGATAAGTACCTATCAACAATGTAAATGATTTAAATGCTCCAATCAAAAGACATAGAGTAGCTAAATGGATAAGAAAACACAACCCACATATATATTATCTACAAGAGACCCACCTCAGAACAAAAGATATACACAGACTAAAAGTGAAGAGGTGAAAAAAATATTCCAAGCAAAGAGACATGAAAAAAAGCTGGAGTAGTAACACTTATATCAGACAAGCAAGTCTTCATAATAAAAGGCTATAACAAGAGACAAACAAGGCCATTACATAATACTTAAGCAAGTAGCCCAACAAAAGGATATAACCCTTGCAAACATAATATACCCAACCTAGGAGCACCTAAATATATAAGGAAAATCTTGGAGGACTTCAAATAGATAATGATAGCAACAAAGTCATTGTGAAGGAATTTAACACCCCACTGTCAACAATGCATAGAACGTTCAAACAAAGGATCAACAAGGAAATTGAGGCATTGAACAACAATAAATCAAATAAACTTAAGCAATATATACAGAACCTTTCACCCCAAAGAAGAAAAATATACATTTTTTTAAAATGCACATGGAACATTCTAAAAAAATAGGCCACATGGTAATACACAAAACAATCCTGAACAAATTTAAGATAATTGAAAACATATCAAGATCACAATGGCTTGAAACTAAAAATCAACCTCAAGGAGAAAGTCAAACAATTCAAATACATGGAGATTCAATAAGATGTTATTATATAATGAATGGGTTAACAACGAGATCAAGGAAGAAATAAAAAAAAAAATCAAGAAATAAATGAAAATAAACACAACAATGGAAACCTATGGGTCACAGCGAAGGCAGTCCTGAAAGTTTATAGCAATGCAGACCCACCTAAAGAAGATAGAAAAGACTCAAATAAACAAGCTAACCCTCCATCTACAGAAATGAAAGGAGCAACAACAAAAAGCAAAGAGTGAGTAGATGGAAAGAAATAATCAATATTAGAGCAGAATTAAATTACATAGAGACTAAAATAATAATTCAAAAGACAATGAATCCTGGAGCTAGTTCTATGAAAAGGTAAACAAAATTGACACACCTTTAACCAGACTCATCATGAAAAATAGAAGACCCAAATAAATAAAATCAGAAATGAAAGAGAAGAAATTTCAACTGATATGACAGAAATGCAAAAGATTATAATAAATTACTACAAACAACTATATCCCAAGATATTGGACAACCTGGGTGAAATGGAAAAATTTCCAGAAACATACAATCTTCCAAAATGGAATCTAGAACAAGCAAAAGGCCTGAATAGAACAATAACAATTGGTGAAATTGGAGCAATAATTTAAAAAACTCCCAGTACAAAAAAGCCCTGGCACAGGAGAATTTTTCAAACATTTAAAGAAGAACTAACTCCTATTCTTCTCAAACTATTCCAAAAAATTCAAGAAGAGGAAAGAATCCCAAAATCTTTTTAATGAGGTCAGTATTATCCTAATTTCAAAATCAGGTATACTCACAACAAAGAAAGAAACCTACAGGCTATTTCTGGTGAACATAGATGCTAAAATCCTCTACAAAATATTGGCAATCTGGATCCAGCAACACACCACAATCAAGTGGGATTCATCCCCGGGATGCAAGGACAGTACAATATTTGCAAATCAAAAAACATTATACATGAAATAAACAAAATGAAAGACAAAAATCACATGATTATATCAATAGATGCTGAAAAAGCATTTGATAAACTCCAGCACCCATTTATGATAAAAACACTTAGCAGAGTGGGAATAGAGGGAGCATACCTTAACATAATAAAGGCCATATATGAGAAACCTATAGCCAACATCATACTCAATGGCCAAAAAGTAAAAGCTTTTCCCACAAGATCAGGAAGAAGACAAAGGTGTCTGCTTTCATGACTGTCATTCAACATAGTACTGGAAGTTCTAGCCACAGTGATGAGACAAGAAAAAGAAATAAAAGGCATCTAAATTGGAAAGGAAGAAGTAAAACAGTCATTATTTGCAGAAGACTTGATAGTGTACATAGAACACCATATAGTCTCCACCAAAAAATACTCGACCTAATAAGTGGATTTGGCAAAATAGTGGGATACAAAGTCAATATTCAGAAATTGAGGGCATCTTTGTATACAACAATGAAATATCAGAAACAGAAATTAGGAGGGGAATCCCATTTACAGTAGCAACAAGACAAAATAAATACCTAGGAATAAACTTAACCAAGGAGGCAAAAGGCCTGTACTCAGAAAACTGAGTACACCAAAGAAAGAAATTAAGGAAGATACAAATCAATGGAAAAATATACTGTATTCATGGATTGGAAAAATTAACATCATTAAAATATCCGTACTACCCAAAGAAATCTATAGATTCAATATAATTCCTTCTAAAATACCAATTGCATATTTCACAGATCTTTAACAAATACTTCAAAATTTATATGGAAACAAAATTGACCCAGAATACCCTTAGCAATCTTGAGAAAAAAACAAAGTAGAAGGGATCACAATACCTGATATCAAACTATACTACAAGGCCTCTGTAATCAAAACAGTCTGGTATTGGCATAAGAACAGACTAATAGATCAATGGAACAGAATAGAGAGCCCAGAAATAAACCCATGTCTCTATGGTCAATTAATATTTGAGAAAGGGGGCACGAGCATAAAATGGAGTACAAATATCCTCTTCTTTAAATAGTGTTGGGAAAACTGGGATGGTATATGCAAAAAGAAAAAAAAAAAAGAAAGAAAAGGAAAAAAGAAAGAAAGAAAGAAAAAGAAACTAGACCATAACATACCATGCACTAGAATAAACTCAAAATGGATAAAATACTTAAATATAGGTTGTAACACCATAAAAGTCCTAGAGGAAAACATAGGCAGTAAAATTTCAGATAGCCCATGTAGCAATATATCTCCTTGGGCAAGGGAAATAAAGGAAAAAAATAAATAAATGGAATTACATCAAATTAAAAACTTTTGCATGGCTAAAAATACCATCATCAAAATGAAAAGGGAACTGGCCATATAGGAGAACATATTTGCCAGTGATGCCTCAGATAATGTTTTGATCTCAAAAACATATAGACTCATATGACTCAACACCAGGAAAACAAACAATCTAATTAAAAAATGGTCAAAGGTACTGAACAGACACTTCTCTGAGGAAGACATACAGATGGCCCATAGACATATGAAAGGGTGCCCAACATCACTATCAATCATAGAGATGCAAATTAAAACCACAATAACATATCACCTCACACCTGTCAGAGTGGCCATCATTAATAAATCAACAAAAAAGTGCTTGTGAGGACGTGGAGAAAAGAAAAGCTTAGTGCACTCTTGGTGAGAATGCAGACTGTGGAAAGCAGTATGGAATTTCCTTAAAAAAGTAAAAATAGAATTCTTTTTGACCCAGTGATTAAACTGCTGAGAATATACCATAAGAATCCCAAAACACCAATTTAAAAATACTTATGCACCCCTATGTTCATAGCAGTGTTATTGTAATAGCCAAGTGCTGGAAACAACATAAGTCCCATCAGTAGATGAGTGGATAAAAAAACTGTGGTGCATTTAGACAATGGAATACTATGCAGCAGAAAGAGAACTGAAAAATATTATGCTAAGTGAAATAAGTCAGTTGGTAAAAGAAAAATACCATATGACCTCACTTATAAGAGGAACCTAATGAACAAAGCAAATGAACGAGCAAAATAGAACCACAGGCATGGAAACATGGAGCAGACTGACAGTGATCAGAGGGGAGGGGAGAGGGAGATAAAGGTGAAAGAAGAGGAAGGCACTAGTAAAAGAACATGTATGAATTACCCATGGACATGGACAATAGGGAAGAGGATTGACTGTGGGAGTAGGGGGTGAGCTAGGTGGAGGATGGCAAGAGGGGAACACTTGGGACAACTGTAATAAAATAGAATAAAATAAAATAATAAAATAAAACAATGTTCACATCCACAAACAGAAAATGTGCTTTAATAGCAGGAAACCACTAAATAAACTGAAAGCAAAGCAAGTTTTTGAATTCCAGCAAGATATTTATGCCTGCCTAAATGTCTGAGCCTAGAGTCTTCTTTCCTGGTTATTTTAGTGGAAAATAATAATGATATTAATAATAGCAAATTGATTTTGAGCATTATTCTTATATGAGTCACTGTGTTTTTTAACATTCAATACTTTAGTAGGTTTTGAATATATTGCCCCCTTTGATCCTGGCAACATTTCCTTGAGCTTATTCCTTCTTTAAAAATAAGGAACTGTAACTTAGAGATTTACTTTGCAAGTTGTAGAAAGATATTGAAGATATCCACAAACGAATTCATTTTTATTCAATCAACAAAAAAATGTTCAAAGAAGATGAGGGGGGAACTGGTTTTCCAGTAATGAGGTTCAATATTTTGTCCATATATTTCCTAATATCAGCTATTGCAAGATTATACATAACCTCTCCTCTTAACACTTGCTCCATGCTCCAGGGCATTAATGGAGTCATAGAAGGGTTTGTAACACTAAACTTATAACATCATTACATTTTTGTGAGCAAGACACTAACATACTCTTTGGTGTACAAATACATTCCTGTGAATAGAAGGAGAGAAGAAAAGATGAGTAGCATGTATTGAGTTATTTTACATTTCCACTGCTCTAAGATTCACATTTTGCAGGAAGCAGAGGAAAATAAAACATAAAGACACCTATAAACCAGAAGAGAATTTCATAGAAGAGAACCTAAAAAGAACTGTGTGGATTTTTTTTTATAGCAAAAATAGTGTTGGAGAGACAGTTTGACAAATGGAAGAAGTACTTAAATCTCAGGCATTCAAATGGGATTTAATCAGTAGCTAAGTAGCATGCCCCCACCTTTAACTTCTTTTTTAAACTGAAAAATCAGTTCCTACTAAATTTTCTGTTTCATATGCTGATGTATGCAAAGTATTTGTTTTTCTCTAGGGGTATCACTAGAACAAATTCATGGGAGATTTGTAAATCACACATGTCATGAATTGCAAAGATATTAGGTCCAGATAACTATGAACATGCCTGCATAATATCATACAGTTAGATTTACTACTGAGGAAAAAGAAAATATTTAAAAGGCTTCACTGCTTCCCTCTCTTCTAATAAAGTAAATGTGCAACACATTACAAGTCATAATCCTCTGAGTGATATTACAGTTTTCAAGGAAGACAAAAATATCACAAGGTCCATGTGAGGAGAACAATCCTTTCTAGAAAGAAAAAGACAGAACCATACAAATTTCCATTCTCCTAAGAAGAGTTGGCCTAAGTAATTGCTTTTTCTTCACCTGTGATACTAGGTTAGATGTAGAGAAGAGCTTGGTGCCCCAGAAAGCAGTTTACCCTATATGACTTGGTGTGCACCAAAATATCCTTTGTCTAGGACTTCTGGCAAAGACGGAGGCATAGGTAGACATACTGCATCTCCCTCCACAAATAAGAAGGAATACAACTACCTCAAAACTAGAAACAACCAGAAGTTCCAGAAAATTAAATTGCATGGAAGTCCAGCAAACAAAGATATAAAGAAGAAATACTCATCCAGACAGGTAGGAGGGGTGGAGAGCGGGCAGAGAGGATGCGGAGTGGTGTCAGCAGCAGTGGCAGTGGTAACAGAAAGCACAGTCACACGTTTTAAAGTCAGGAGGGACACCTGGGGAGTGCTCCCAGCTCCTCACCGAACCTAGCAGCTCACAGTCCCAGCACTGGGGAAAATCAAGCCTCATTGCTTTTGACTGTGCAAACCAGTGGGGGTCAGGGTGGAGGCAGAAACTACTGGTCTCTCAGCAGAGTCCACTTGTTGAAATGGCTGCTACTGTCCTAGAATGTCCATAGACCCACCCACTCTGGGAACAATGGCCAGGGCAGCAGCTAGAGGGGCGCCAGTCCAGTGTGAAAGTGGGAGAGGTGTCTGGAAAAGGGGTGAGTGCTGGGCAGGTGGCATTGTTCTCTCTCGGACCCCTCCCCCACATACAATGCCACAATGTGGTGAAATAGGTTGCCCTGAACTGATGAATCCTTAAAGCTCCGCCCCTTACAATGTAACAGGAGTGACAGCTCTACCTGGGACATGGAGGCAAACAAGCACAGGAGCCTGTCAGAATGAGGAGACAGAGAAGTATGGTCCAAAGGCGGGAACAGATAAAGGTTCCAGTGGGAGAACTAAGGGATGAGGAGATAGACAACCTAACAGATAAGGAGACAGACAACGTAACACAGAATTCAAAACACTGGTGATAAAGATGCTCACAGGCTTGACAGATATGCTTGAGTATGGCAAATGCATAAGAGAAGTGAAGGCTATGCTAAGTGAAATGAAGAAAAATCCACACAAAACCAATGGTGAAGGGAAGGAAACCAGGGTTCAAATCAATGACTTGGAACATAAGGAAGAAAAAAAAAGTCAACCAATGCAGAATGAGGAAGCAAGAATTGAAAAAAATGAGTAAAACATCCCAAATTTTGTGAAGGAGATGAACATACAGGTCTGGGAAGCACAGAGGGTCCTGGGTGAGCTGGGCCCAGAGGGAACCACATCAACATGCATCATGATTGAGATGCCAAAGGTGAAAGATAAAGAGAGAGTCCTGGGGGCAGCAAGAGAGGGGCAGAGAGTTGCCTACAGGGGGATGCCTATAGGACTATCAGCTGACTTCTCAGAGAACACTGTGCAGGCAGGAAGGGACTGGCAAGCAGTATTCAATATGATAAAAGACAACCTGCAACCAGAACTACTCTATCGAGCAAGGCTATCATTTGGAATGGAAGGGCAGATGAAGTGCTTCCCAGAAAAGGTAAAGCTAAAGGAGTTTATCATCACCAAACCATTATTATATGAAATGTCAAAAGAACTTAAGAAAAAGAAGATCAAAACTATGAACACTAAAATGACAAAACTCACAACTATCCACAACTGAATCTAAAAAACAAAAACAAAATCCAACTAAGCAAACCAGAATAGGAACAGAATCATAGGTATGGGAATCATTTGGAAAGTTATCAGCTGGGAGGGGTGAGGGGGGGAAGTGGGGATATGGTGCAGGAATTAAGAAGCAAAATCAATTAGTACAAAATAGACAGGGGGAAGTTTAGAATATAGGAAACGGTGAAGCCAAAGAACTTATATGCACAACCCATGGACATGAACTAAGTGGGGTTGGATTGCTGGAGGGAAGGGGGTACTGCGCAGAGGGGAGCAAAGGGGAAAAAATTGGAATTAGTGTAACAACATAATCAATAGAATGTACTTTTTAAAAAAGTCTTATTGCTTCTGACTGTAAAAACCAGTGGGTGTTGGGGCGGAGGAGGAAACTGCCCATCTGTCAGCAGAGTCCATTTCTTTAGAGGGCCCCCATGGTCCTAGAACACCCACATACTTACCCACTCTGGGAACCACAACCAGGGCAACAGATAAAGAGTTTCCAGTCCCATACAGGAAATGGGAGAAGTGCCTGGAAAAGGGGTGAATGCTGAGCAAGCGGCATTATTCCCTCTCAGACTCCTCCCTCACATACAGCACCACAACATGATGAAATGGGTTTCCCCATACTGATGAATACCTAAGGGTCTGCCGTTTGTAATGTAACAAGTACAATAGCTCTACCTAAGACACAGAGACATATACAGGAGCCTGTCAAATTGAGGAGACAGAGAAATATGGCCCAAAAGAGAGAACAGATCAAGGTTCCAGTGGGAGAACTAAGCGAAAAAGAGATAGCCAACCTAATAGATGTAGAATTCAAAACATTGGTGATCAGGATGCTCACAGACTTGGCAGATATGCTTGAGTACAGCAAGCACAGAAGGGAAGAAGTGAAGGCTATACTAAGTGAAATGAAGGAAAATTCACATGAAACTAATGGTGAAGGGAAGGAAACCAGGGTTCAAACCAATGATTTGGAACATAAGGAAGAATAAACAGTCAATCAGTACAGAATGAAGAAACAAGAACTGAAAAAAATGAGGAACCTCTGAGGCAACTTTTAACATGCCAACATCTGAATCATAGGGGTGCCAGAAGAAGAAGAGCAGGAAATTGAAAATTTATGTGAAAAAATAAATAAATAAAAAGGAGAACTTCCCAATTTGGCGAAGGAAATAGACATGCAAGTCCAGGAAGGACAAAGAGTCCCAAAGAAGATGGACACAAAGAGAACCACACCAAGACACATCATAAGTTAAATACAAAATGTGAAAGATAAAGAGAGAATCTTAAAAGCAGCAAGAGAAAAGAAGAGTTACCTACAAAGGGTTGCTTATAAGACTATCAGCTAATTTCTCAAAAGAGACTTTGCAAGTAAGATGGGACTGGCAAGAAGAATTCAAAATTATGAAAAAGCAAGGACCTACAACCAAGATTACTCTATCCAGCAAAGCTATCATTTATAATAAAAGAGCAGATAAAATGTTTGCCAGACAGGGTAAAGGTAAAGGAGTTCATCATCACCCAGCTATTATTATATGAAATGTTAAAGGGACATATTTATGAAAAAGAAGATCAAAACTATGAACGTTAAAAGGGCAACAAACTCACAACTGTCAACAACTGAATCTAAAGAATAAAAACAAACTGAGCAAACAACCGGAATAGGAGCAGTATCATAGCATAGGTATGGGGATCATTTGGAGGGTTAGCAGCTGGGAGGGGGGAAGGAGAGAAATGAGGACTAAGAAGCACAATTGGATAGTACAAAATGGACAGGGGAAAGTTAAGAATAATATAGAAAAGTGTGAAGCCAAAGAACTTATATGCACAACCCATGGTCATGAACTAAGGGGGTGCTATTTTTGCAGTGAAGGGGGTACTGGGAAGAGGGGAACAAAAGGAAAAGAAATTGGGACTACTGTAACAGCGTAATCAATTAAAATATACTTTAAAAAATGTCCCTTGTCTACAAACCCACCATAACACCTACACAGTCGGGCCTTTAGGCATTCATTAAGTAAAAAGGGGCCATGTCTGAGGTAGAATGCACTAAACATGACCAGCAAACAATATCATATCACCATGGTGAAGAGAGCTCTGGATATGAAGCAGTCACAGGACAGGGAAGGAAGAACACAGTTAGTACAAGGTACTGTTAATGGGAAAATGCACAAGCAATTACTGTAATCAAAATCCCCAAAAGTACTACTGCAGCTTGTGGGGAAGATGTGATCACTAAAAGGGACATAGAGCTGTACTAAAAGCAGTACTCGCCAACTCTATGTTAAGTGTAGTTTCTGTATAATGTGTATACAGGCAATTAATTAGCCAGTGAATTCAGTCTGTGCATGTAGCAAGTATAGGTACAACCCAGACCCTATCTTTCTTTTCTAGCAATATCCTCTGCTGAAATTATTGAAACATATGTTCATACACTTTAGATACAATTTCTGTCAGCTAGCAAGGCAATTTATAAAAATGAGCATCTTTTATTTATGTAAGTGAGCAGTACTCACAGTAATGTGTAGACCAGCATGTGTAGTACAGAGGGCGGTGGCTGCTGTGTCCTACATACCATACTGCTGGTCCCACACTCGGGGCAGGGTTTTAGAAGTAGAATAGGAATGCAATGTACTCTTCGAAGCTGATGAAGCCTGCTTGCTCTGTGTAGCCCCAAATTATTATCAGTAGAATGTGACAACAAAATGTTTAAGTAGAAAGAGGCATCTGGATTTCTATGATATGCCTTGGCGCCTCACAGTCTTGCTACCTATCTCCTTATGTCGAAGTATGCTTCCCTTTGTTCTTACTCCAGACCATTTGGTGGAGATCCGCATGCTTACCCCGTGCATTTCTGCACATAGCAAACTCAATAAAAATCCTGACTGAGAAAGGAGGGATCAGTGATCTCCTATGAGAGACACTCACCCTTCTCTCTCCTCAGACAATTTGTTTCTGAGTCAGTTCTTTCATCTGCGTGGAGGTGTGGGATGGGGAACCTCTCAGTAATGGTGTATTTTCTCCTAGGATAATTATACTTTATGTACCAGACAAGGCAGCTGAAGGACTGGGCCATATACTAATTGTTACAGAACATCAGGGGCACTAGCGATTTGAGTAAGTATGGTGCCAGGAAAACTTCACAGAGGACACTAAGTACAGGTATCCCTGCTTTTTGAGAGTATGTATTGTGCCCCTTCATTTTTACAAAAGACCTACATTAGTATCTGGTTTTGGCTAACAGAAAGAAATTTTTGTTTTTACAAATAAAGAGCAAAAAGCAAAAATAGCATTCAGTGTTTGTTTTGCAGCGAGCCATCTGGAGGCAGCACTCACTGGCACAGCGAGAGTGTCGCCACCGAGCGCCCCTTCGGGGGAACTACACCTAGCAAGTAGCATCTCTGCCTAACCTCGATTTACTTTGTGCATCTGTTAGCAAGGTGTGTCCTAAGGTACCCGAAAAACATTATACTTAACATAAAACTGGGCATAATTAAGTATATTTGGTATGATTTTATAGGTTATTGTTGGGGGTCTGAAAATGCTCAACTTTTTTCCTTATAAATTAATAGTAATTGCATCTTCACTTTTCACCATTTTGGCTTGCAAAGGGTTTCTTAGGAACACTATGTTCATATCGTGAGGCACACCTGTATTGAAGACTGTGTAGGGAATGGAGCAAATCACACACATTACACTGCGTGAAAACAGTATTAAATGGGCATTGGTTGGGGGAAAAACACATGTCAAAAATTTTCCTTTTCTAGCTTGGGTATTTTCTTGATGCATATCCCCAAAGCATTGTTTTAAAAGTCTCTCTCCCTCTCTTCTTAAACCTCACATATTAGAGAGCAGACTAAAGCAGAGGAAAAGACAAAACAATATGCACGGTGAGTCATCTGGGTACCTGTGTTGCTAAGGCTACCGATTCTGACACAGAGGGAGGAAAGGGAATATTACTTACCAGCAAATGACTGAGTCATATCTACCTCTCATAAAAATGCGTTAGCTTGAGCTGTTCTAACCAATAAGTGCTTAAAGTCCTGTGAATGCCTTCACAATTGTTTCTGTGGATTTAACTTTCTCTAACAAAGTACAATTGATTTTATGCTAGCAACCAACAATTTGGTTTTCTTAATATACTCATATCAGTAATGAATTCTTACAGAAACACCTTTCATTTTCTTCACTAGGTACATATATTTATACAAAGGCATGAATGTTCCATGCAAATCCATTTTTATAATACCTGTTGAAATTGAAAGGAGTGTGCTTTCGAAAATAGTTATAAGCCTGGACATTCACATCTAACCATAGAGATTAAACTCACATTCAAAACTTTCCCCAAAGGTCTGTAAATGCTGGTATAAGTTCCATAAACTGAAATACATTACTGTAAGGTTAAGAGAGAATATCATTGTTAACGATGCTCCTTAGTGCACTTATAATTTCCTTCTAACAGTTATTGGCTGAGAGGCATTCTCAAGCCATATGGACATATATTCTCTGGTAATAGTTGAAATGCCAATGTGAGCGCTGGCATTCTCATATTTTACTATAGGCTACATGGGGAGCAAAAATGTCCTCAGTTCACTTCTCTTTAAAAATATTTCAGAGAGGACCAATGTGGCATGTAAAATGGACTTCCTTCAAAGTCAGCTTTTCTTGGGAATGGTTCTGCACTATGTTTAGGTTTAGCTTCCATTAGCCTGGATCATTAGGTCTTTTAATTTGCTATCATTCAAGACATTTTATAACTTGGTGCTGGGTGGCTGCTCCTGGAAAATTTTTGGTCCCACTTTACACCTTAACACGTAAATCTCCATCATTTGGATCTCCAAGCAGCAAAAAGAATTAGCTAGTGAATCTGGAAAAGGAGAGTACTACTGCAGGGGCTTTTATCACAGACAAACACACTTGTACTCTAATGAAATCAATTGGCGTATTGCAAAACCTGCTCTGATTCCTGTTCAAGAATCCTGTCAAGTAAATCATACTGTGCACTTCTACTCTAATCCTGCATCCCCCATGGTCCTGCCCATGGAACACCCATCCTAAAGTACCAATTATTCCCATATGAGCATGTCCTAGGTTTTAATTTAGTATAATCCAGTCAGGCAGTACATTATAACCTGATCACTGATTTTTGGGGAGGGAAGGGATAGTTGATGATTTCTTTACAAAGTGATTTTTTCTGTTTTTATTTGGGGGGTGTGGTATGCTCAACACTAAAATTTAGTTCTTAATAAAAGGTTAATAATATATGAATTTTTCAACCTATCAACTAGTAAATATATTTAAATATGTGTTTGCGTACCCCATTTAATAACCAGAAAAATTAGGTGAATCTTCAAGTCTATAAGGCAAGAATGTGGCAGGTAGGACTTGAAGTGAGGTAAATTATTTATAACTGCAGGAGACCTTCAATAGCTATCTTATGAACTTTTAGAGGAATCTCATATAACTGTAAGTACACTTTGAGGATACCTTTGATACTTATGTACTATTTCTATCTGCAATCGATTGCCAACTTCTGTTAATTTAGAGCATTGTAGTCATCATTTACTGACTTACTAGGCACTGTAATATGGACTTTATATCTATTGCCATGTTTGATAATTTACAGGAGACCTCTGGTACTGGTGATATTATTCTTGTTTTATAGATGAGATCTGAAGCTTGAAAATGTTGAGCTTTCTTCTTGAGGCCATACTGTCAGTAAGCTGAGGATCATAGAAATCAGTCATGTCTGTCTCTAGAGCCTGTGCTCATCATATTTTGCCACACTGCTTTAAATTCTAATCTTTTCACTATTCCACACTTTCTATCTTCTTCTCATTCTCTCAAACTTTTGTGTCTTCTCATTTCTGTGTTATTATCATTGCCCTTTGCAAGAACTCTCTGTATCCAGTGATTCCTTATTGGGAGGCTGTCTGTTCACCATTGTCTGTGCGAATCATCTGAAACAGCTTAACTCATTACTCATTTCCTTGATAAAAATCTTTTAAATGGTTAGTTCACTGACTGAAATGTTCATCTTGACATCAGAGAATAATCCCAAAGTTAATTTCAAATACTTCTACAACTCTATTTCAACTTGAAATGCCACTCAGATGGAAGGGCAGATGAGTATGTAATCTGTGCATCTCCTGTCTATTTTGATGTCACATCTTTTTCTGACTTTCTTCCAAATCTGATTAATGACAAACCATTCATGATTAAAGTACCAGTTTTAATGCTTTTCTATTCATGTCACTGAAATTGGCAACTCTCTACGCTCCCTGAATTCCCATAACTCTTGTTCAATTTTTCAGTTATGAAATGTATTATTGTTTACTTTACAAAGCTCTGTACAGGTATTATTTCCTCAATTAGCCTAATAGATTTTGAATGACTGAGACTTTTTACTCTCTTGTCTACACTTCCGTCTCTGAATCTGGCCCATACCACAACCTGACTGGCCTAATTCCTGTCTCCAACTCTAGCACACTTGACTCTTCATCTCATTCAGTCCTACCAAGTTTGGGTATTGATTGCTAAGACTTTGGTCCTCTAGAGTGGTAGACTATCCTGTCTTGCCTGGAACTGTTCCAATTTTCCTGCAATTGTCCTACTTTCAGAACTCCATTACCCATATCTGGGAAATTTTTTCAGTAATAGGTAAACCAGAATGGTTGTCATCTATGTGCACTCTGATAATTATGTCCCTTCTTTCATTTGACTTTTGATCAGTAGAGAGCTTACCAAATATTATCTGATTAATGGCAATACACCACTTTTCTAGACTAATCATAGTATTCTGTACTCTACCCTCTGCAAATATAAGTTGTTGGGACTTCCCTAGAGCCTTGTCATTTTTTCCCTTCCACAAGAATATTCTTCCTTCCTGTCTTTTTCTCTATCCCCAAGGCTTACACTTATACTTTTGTTTTGTGTTGCCTTGTTTACTTTTTTCATTGTTATATTATTTTAATAAGAATGTTGTTTCTGGTACTGTGGAGATCATAAAGATCTTTTAACTATGTACAGAGTAGTCTATAATCTAATCTTTATTTCTAGGGTTTAGAGTTACAACTCTAGTTTGTTTAATCCCTTCAATTTTATTTTCCTCTTGAGAAAGGCTGCCACATCAGAGACTTTTTCAAAAGACAGGTTTCTAATGGGTTGGCAAATGTTTGTGAATTTTCCCTTCTTCATCTGTAAAATGTTGTCAATAATTTTCTGTTGGTTTCTTTGAATTAACCAGGTGAAAAAAAAACCTAAGTGCATATTTCAATACCTCGAGTGTTATAAATGTTCAATAAAACAAGTTATCATTAGGAAACACAAAGTAGTAGGTTGTCATTAATAAAAAGAGAAAATGCATAGTATTTCAGTGACACTAACTTCATGATGCCTTGCAGGGGCCTTAAAGCACTAGGCTACTTGCTACAAAGGAATCGAATCTAAGATAATGAAAATAAAGGGTGAACAGTTAGAAGAGTCTATTGCTTTGGTTGGGGTAAACTAATCCCACTCCTATTCATTTCACCTCAATTCTTGTTACTAATTTGATAAAATATACTGTGGTGAGGTTCATGCTAACCTGTATTATAAGGTAACACTAAAACAAAATCTCTGAATCTACCTCCAAAAATATCTCCCACAGGGCCAGAACTATCCTAAAACCCAGGATTAGTGTAAGGCAAGTGAGACATTAGTCTCAGGAGCACAATCTAAGGATGTTTTAAAAGAATCAGTAGTTGAAATAATAATACTTAATAAAATCTTAATTTTTTTTAATTTGTGGATTTTAGAGAAGGAGAAAAAAACATCAATTTGTTGTTGCACTTATTTATGCATTCATTGGTTGCTTCTTGCATGTGCCCTGACTGGGAATTGAACCTGCAATCTTGGCATTTTGGAATGATGCTCTAAGCATCTGAGCTGCCTGGCCAGGACAATAGAATGCTTTTTATAATCAAAATTATTTCAAAGAATATGATAAAAATAAATCAAAAGTTAAAACAGATATATGATCAGTGTTTCTACTTTTTTCCTTTTGCTCTAGGCTCCAATATGTCTTCTCATATCACCAATATTCCAACACAAACACAAAAATATATAAAAGAATCTAGATTAATAAAAATATATTTAAACAGTTTTATATGAGGTATAAGGATAAAAAGTATTCCCACAATGAATTCAGATTAGAATTTTATATACTTGGTTTCTAGGATCCTAAACAATAGGGATATTTTGGTAAGCCTTGTGGTGATTGTTGTCTCAGAATTAGATAACAAGATATCTGCATTAAAGGGAACTGAGAAGGAATCTAACATTTGCCTGAGATCTATTATGAATAAAGACTTCTAACTCTATGATTTTATCTAATCCTCAGAGCAATTTATTAATATTTTAGATATCAGGAAACTGAACTTCATGGAAGCAAACAGCTTTCTCACATGGTAAATGTCTTAACTTATCAAGATTTGTCTAACTTCTAAGTGATATCCTTTCTACCACTTTTTATTTAGATCGTTCATGCCTTCAAGTAGAGTGGAATTGATAATGCCTTGACAGTCCAACAGTCTTATTTTATTATTCTCTTTCTCAACTCTCTCTCTCTCATCTATCTTTCTCTCTCTCTCTCTCTTGACTGGTGTGACTGGATTACAGGCCTTAACAAATATCAATCTCTTTCCCAGTATGTTTTCTCAACCGTCTGCCACCTTATAACTTAATTTTTCCAGATGCCCCATTTGAGCATACATTTTTAAATTATAGAGCATGTGTATTTATATTCCCTGATCTATAATTGAATAGTTTCATAGGAATTATTTTGTATTTCTTGCTAAATATTCCTCCATAATTTTAAATAACTTAAAAAAAATTTTTTAACAAGGTTACTTAATTTTTTTATTTTTTTAAAGTTTATTTATTTTATTTTATTTATCTATTTTTGGAGAAGAGGAAAGGAGAAAGAGAGGGAGAGAAACATCAATGTGTGGTTGCCTCTCACGCGCAACCAACTGGGAATCAAACCAGCGACACTTGGTTCACAGGCTGATGCTCAATCCACTGAGCCACACCAGCCACGGCCTAAATAACTTTTGACAGGCAAAAAAAACAGTCTCATACTAATTTATTAATATTCTCCCTTTATATCTAATGCAGTGCTATAAAAGGAATTCTACTTAAAGTTTTATTTAGTCAATAAATAATTTAATAAGTTAATCATTTATTTAATACTTATGTGATCATATTATAGTACTTTATTTAGATATTTAAAATTTAAATTTTGTCTTATTGTAGAATTCTGTATAGATAATTAAACTATTTCAATACATTCCAGCCAATCATGCTCAGTATCTTTATTTCACCATATGAAGAATTACTGTAGTTGGTCATTGGGATGAATCTCACCATGGCCAAAAAATTGTCAGCATGCTTGCCAAGTGACTTCAACTAGCTAAAAGGACATATCTTTGGCCCTTTGCCACAATGCAATGATGACATAACCACTTTCTGAGAAGTGACTTATTGTGCAAAGTAAATAAAAGGATCCCAGGTTGTTATTTTGCAAATTGCATTCTGTAGTGCTACAGCTATTCCCTATAAAGGTCTGAGAGGGTTGAGTTGTCTTTGGTGAATGACAGACTTTTGCCTTAGGAGAAATTACTCAACAATAATAACACTGAAACAGAGAGGGTAGACAACCTGGAAAATAAATGATTATTGAATAAATGGCAATGATGGAAACCTTGGCCTGTCTTTTGTAGGAGAGACTTCGTAAGACCATTGCAAAGATTTTTAATAGTACAGTAAAAGCACTGGACACCCTCCTGCAAAAAAAATAACAAAGAGTCATACACTTCTCACAAATTTTCACATTTGTCTGCTCCCTCATAATAGTTCTCTGCACTTCCAAATATTTAATGAAAATTTCAAAAGGATTTAATTAATTTAATTTTAATTTATTTCTCCTTTATGATTTTTTATTTACCATTGTTATTTACATAATGAAAAAACTCCAGTCCTCCACACGCACCTGCACACAAACTTAGAACTTCACCACCACTTAGAAAATGAATGGTTGTGAAATAGAGCTGGGTAAGGAACTATTAGTAACTTCTATTCAGATATTTTACTGATGACATGGTTAACTTCACCATAATAAGGAAGCCAGGGCTATAATTTCTGGTTCTAGATGGGATTGTTAAACTTGGCTAATGATTGAATTACCTCTGACACTTTCTCAAATTCTCCTCCATTTATCTTATACCAAGTTCTTCAAACTTTTCCAACAGTTTCTCATTATAGATTCTATAAAATTTAACTTATTCAGTCAGTTAAGTGAAAGAAACACAGATTATGTGTTTACATATGAGGTCTGGTTTGAAAAAGTCCAGCCATGTTAATATAACAAGAATGGCTTGCACAACATCAATATAACCTGTCAACCAAGAGCCAAGGAAAGTGGACTGAAATGTGCATGTGTGAACAATGATGACTTCACTGTATTAGTCAGTGGGGGTGATAGATGTTGTTCGAGTATGTGTAATGTGTGGCCATCACATTCAAAAGAACTGAACTAGTAGAGCAACAAATCTGCATCAAATTTTGCATTAAGCTTGAACATTTCTTCATAGAAACTATTCAGATGATTCAGAAGGCCACAGTTACGGGCAACTGGCGATTGACAGCTTCATCATAACAATGCACCTGCTCATGCATCATGTCTCAGGCAGAGTTTTTTGTCAAAACATAAAATCTCCCAAATTTGGTGCTCTATGACATCTGGCTTTTCCCAAAACTAAAATCACCTTTGAAAGGGAAGAGATTTCAGACTGATCATCCATGATACTCAGGAAAATACAATGGGGCAGCTGATGGTGATTGGAAGAACTGTGTGAGGTCTCAAGGTGCCTCCTTTGAAGGGGACTGGAGCCATCATTATCCTATGTACAATGTTTCTTGTATCTTGTATCTTCTTCAATAAATATTTCTATTTTTATATTACATGGCTGGATACCTTCTGGATGGACCTCACATTTAGTCTTCAAAAGTAGATATTGATGATTTTGAAGTCTGTGGATATTCTCTGATGTAATTTACATTTTCTACTCTGCCTTAGTCCCAGTCTTGTTAATAAAGCCTGAGGTAAGCTTTGAAAGTAAAATATACACCAGAATAAAAATAAATTAATAAACATATCCTCACCACAAGGTTAGAAGACAATTTGTAGATAAACTGTTCATGCCTTTGCATGTGACTCTGACAGTGAAGGTAAAAGGGCAAGTACAAAATCTATAAGATTAACGAGACTGATTCCACAGTTTTTATCTTGAGTTGAGAAAGCAAGCAGTCATATTGATGAGTCTGACTGTGAGTTTCAGGCCCAAGCAAGGGAGTCAAGGTGGATAACTTTGATTTGGGAGCAATATAGAAGGGTGATTGTCAGTTCCAGTGTATTGGAGGACTACAGGTCTAATTGGCAGCAAAAGAAACTCAAAAACAAAGTGACACTGGAAAAATGACTCATTTATGTCCTTTTATTTTTTCAACAAATATATATTGATCACTTATCTATTCTCATCTTCAGGAATAAGTTGGATAAGGAATTGAGCTCTAAGCTCTACGCAGTGAGAGGCTGAGGCTGGCTTCAATGTAGAACAGGGTCTAGGTAGAGGTCTTTAATAATTTAATCAAGAAATAAAGAAAGCAGAGATGACAGAGAATGTGAACAGGAATGAGATCATGTGGGCAGGGTAGAAATGAGCCCTTTAGATATTATGCCAATTACGAAGATAAATTTTCTTTAAATATTAGGTGGGTCAAAAAATTCATTTGATTTTTTTCATTAAAAAAAGACACATTTTTCATTTTCACCAATAACTTTATTTCGAGTATGCCTGCTATCTCCCTTGTAGTATAACATAGATTGTTTTCAGTTAATGTTTTGATTTGATAACTATCAACTTGAACTGGACTACCCAACCATGGAGCGATGTCCAGTGACAAATCTCCAGCATGAAACTTGGCAAACCACTTTTGACAAATTTGATTAGTCACAGCACCTTCCCCATACATTGCATAACTCTTTTTTAGTGTTTCACTTGTTTTTACCTTTCAGGTTTCTCATATACTGCCTTTATTATGTTGATGTATGCTCCCTCTATTCCCATTTTGCTGAGAGTTTTCATCATAAATGGGTGTTCAAATTTGTGAAATGCTTTTTCTGCATCTATTGATATGATCATGTGATTTTTGTCTTTCATTTTTTTTTTTAGGTGGTATATTATATTTATTGCTTTGCGAATATTAAACCATCCTTGTAAACCTGGGATGAATCCCACTTGATCATGGTGTATGATCTTTTTAATGTGTTGCTGGATCCGGTTTGCTAATATTTTGTTGAGCATTTTAGCATCTATGTTCATCAGCGATATTGACCAGTAGTTTTCTTTCTTTGT
Organism: Furipterus horrens; assembly: GCF_987537825.1. Lineage (NCBI taxonomy): Eukaryota > Metazoa > Chordata > Mammalia > Chiroptera > Furipteridae > Furipterus > Furipterus horrens. The sequence continues at coordinate 63,165,484 of NW_028327176.1, read as the reverse complement.
TGTGTCTTGACCTGGTTTTGGAATTAGGGTAATGCTGGATTCATAGAAAGAGTTTGGGAGTTTTCCCTCTTCTTGGATTTTTTGGAATTATTTGAGAAGGGTAGGAGTTAGTTCTTCCCTAAATATTTTGTAAAATTAGCCCGTGAAGCCATATGGTCCAGGGCTTTTGTGTGTCAGGAGATTTTTGATTACTGTTTCAATTTCACTCTTTGTTATTGGTCTGTTCAGGCTTTCTACTTCTTGATTCAGTTTTGGAAGATTATATGTTTCTAAAAATTTTTCCATTTCATCTAGGTTTCAAGTTTCTTTTCATACAGTTGTTTGTAGTAATTTCTTACAATCCTTTGTATTTCTGTGATATCAGTCATAATTTCTCCTCTTTCACTTCTAATTTTATTTATTTGGGTCCTCTCTCTTTTTTTCTTGATGAGCCTGGCTAAAGGCTTGTTGATTTTGTTTATTTTTTCAAAGAACAGCTCCTAACTTTCTTCATCTTTTGAATTATTTTTTCAGTCTCTATGTCATTTAACTCTGCTCTGATCTTGATGCTTTCTTTCCTTCTCACTCTAGGCTTTGTTTGTTGTTGTTGCTCTAGTTCTTGTAGCTGTAGGGTTAGATTTTTTATTTGACATTCTTCTATCATTTTCAGGTAGGCCTGTATTGCTATGAACTTTCCTCTCAGGATTGCTTTAGCTGTGTCCCATAGGTTTGGAGCTGCTGTGAGTTTATTATTACTAGTTTCCAGAAATGTCTTGGTTTCTTCATTGATGTCATTGTTAACCCATTCATTATTTAATAACATGTTATTCATTCTCCATGAGTTTGGATGTCTTTGATTTTTTTTCTTGAGATTGATTTCTAGTTTCAAGGCATTTGGTCTGAAAAGATGCTTGATATAATTTCAGTTTCTTTAATTTTTTTGAGGCTTGTTTTGTGTCCTATCATGTGCTCTATCTTTGAAAATGTTCCATGTGCATTTGAAAAAAAAATGTATATTTTGCTTCTTTGGGGTGAAAAGTTCTATATACATATCAGTTAATTCCATTTGGTTTAGTGTGTTGTTCAATGTCTCAATATCCTTGGTGTTTCTTTGCTTTGAAGATTACTCTGTTGTTGATAATGGGGTGTTGAAGTCCCCTACTATGAGTGTGTTGCTGTTGATGTCCTTCTTGTAGTCTTCTAGTATTTTCCTTATATACTTGGGTGCTCCTATGTTGGGTGCATATATGTTTACCAGGGTTATATCTTCTTGATGGATTATTCCCTTAAGTATTATGAAATGTCCTTCTTTGTCTCTTTTCATGGCCCTTGCTTTGGAATCCATTTTGTCTGATATAAGTATTGCTACCCCAGCTTTTTTTCATGTCCATTTGCTTGGAATACTTTTTTTCATCCCTTCACTTTCAGTCAGTGTAAATCTTTTGTTTTGAGGTATGTGTCTTGTAGACAGCATATATGTGGGTCATATTTTTATATCCATTCCACTACCCTATTTTTTAATTGGAGAATTTAATCTTTTTACATTTACGGTTATTATTGAAAGGTATTTATTCATTTCCCTTTGTACCTCTGTTCCTCTCCCTCTCTCTTTTTCCTTTTTCTTTTTTAAAGCATTCCCTTTAGCATCTCTTGCAATGCTGGTTTGGTGGAGATGTATTCTTTTAGTTTTCCTTTGTCTAAGAAACTCCTTATTTCACCTTCCATTTTGAATGAGAGCCTTGCTGGGTAGAGTATTCTTGGTTGTAGGCCTTTGTTTTTCACTGCTTGAAATATTTTTTGCCATTCCCTTCTGGCTTGTAGTGTCTCTGTTGAGAAATCAGTTGATAGCCTCATCGGAGCTCCCTTGTATGTTATTTTCTGTTTTTCTCTTGCTGTTTTTAGGATTCTCTCTTTGTCTTTGAATGTTGCCATTTTAATTATGATGTGCCTTAGAGTGGGCCTTTTTGGGTTCATCTTCATCGGGACCCTCTGTGTTTCCTGGACTTGCATGACTTTTTCCCTCATCAGGTTAGAAAAAGTTTCTGTCTTTAGTTTTTCTATCAGGTTTTCTATCCCTTGCTCCTCCTCTTCTCTTTCTTGTATTCTGAAAGGGAGGAAGACAGAGAGGAACATTGATGTGTGAGACATCAATTGCTATCCTCTCACACAACCCCCACCTGGGGACCTAGCCCACAACTCAGGCATGTGCTTTGACTGGAGATTGAGCCAGTGACCTTTTGGTTCACAGTCCAGCACTCAACCCACTGAGCCACATACTGTTCTTAGAGTATAAGTTTAATAAGGTTCTGCTGACATTCCAAACACGTCTGTTTTGTTTATTTATTTTGCAATTTTATTACTAGTTGTGTCAAAACTTCCAAATATAATAATCATGTCACAGTAATCCCCAGAGCTAGATTTTGAATTAACTCAGCAAAGAAAGTCAAAATTTTTCATGATGTTATGTCATGTGCACCAGGCAACTGCAGTGTCCTTCACTAAATGTAAAAGTAGGACAAGTGGACATAGATAGACTCCACTGGCCAAACAGCAACTACATAATTTTTTTCAGGATCTGTGTGTATATATACATAAAGCTTCCATATAAAGTGAAAATGACTTTTTTATATTCATTCATTCTTTTATTATCCATTTTTAAATTTGTTCATTCTTTTAAAAAGATTACTCTTCAAAAAGCTTGATATATTGGGTACCATCGCCTAATAAAAGGTGAAATAAATATTTATTGTGACCTCAGAATATTTACAGTTGTAGGAAAATGTCATATACTCAGAAAATTGTGAAAAAGAGCATACAGTAAGAAGAAGCCTAACTATTGTCAGTGCCTTAGGGAAAAGTCAGAGAAGTCTTAGGGGTGAGCTCCACTAATGCTGTGAAAGATGCTCAAGGTCCCTGCACCTCAGTTACCTATGTTATAAAACAGAGTTTGTGGTAGTACACCCTTGATTGTGTCACTGAGGGACTGAGTGAGATAAACCATGCAAAGTAATGTCCTTAAAATAAAGTTTATGTTATAAGGCTCAATATATATTAGGGCCCCATTTAGGATCAAAAAAGCTTAGATGGTGCTCATGCATGTTAATTAATTTCAGTAATTGGAAACATTGTTTTCTCTAGTTAAAAAAATGTTTAAGTTTTTCATCCTACATACTGTGGTGCAAGAATGACTATCTTGACTTAAACCCAGATTCAGCTACTAGTTATTATAAGTTTTTCCATGGATTTTAACCCCTTTTAATGCATGACTTTTAGCCTTTAGTAGAATAATAGATACTATATAGTGAGAAATTCATTCACAATATTACCTATTTGGTGGATTAACCAGTCCATTCAGTCATCCAATCACTTTGACTGACAGTGAATATAAGTATAAGGAATGGATTGACTGCAATGATCCAAAGCACTGTTCTTGTACGCATTTGGCAGGTTAATTCAGGCTCTCTGGTATATTACAAACTGACTTTAGAGAGTCACTGATGCAGGAATTTACTGAAACTAAGAGTGTGGAACAGATTTTACTGTTTATATGACATCTGTACATAGAAAAAAGATAAGCAGTGATTTCTGAAAATTGGGTAGGTTTCCTTAATATCAAAATATTCCTATTCCATATGCTCATTGTTACTTGCTAAGTAAAAAAAAATTATTTCATAGTGTAAGATGCTGCTTAAAATGTCAGTTTTCTGTAAGTGAGAATGGGCTGGGACCTACATCCCTCCTAAGTTGTAAATGATGTATATTCAGATCTTTTTCTGAAAGCAGATATCCAAAAGGCAAGGAGTCATGGGACATATGAGATGTGTCATCTCAGTGGGGAGAAACAGAGAACACACAATTTTTTTAAAAATGCTATACTAGTTCATCTGAGTGAAAAAAGCTAGAGCAGGAGATCCAAGGTGGTGGTGGAGTATGTGGAAGATATACTCATCTGCTCTGAGAACAAAACTGGAATTACAACTAAGATATAAAACAATCAACCTGAATAACCATCTGAAGACCAGGTAATCACATGTCTTATAACATAGGATGTACAAAAGAAACAACATAGAGACTAATAGAAAGGGTGGAGATATAGAAAGAGCTGGCCCTGCTCACATGGGCAGCAGCTGAGATGCTGGAGGAATATCTCAGCTCCAAAGGTTATTCATGAGGAGCACATGATCTCAATCCCATGCCAGATACCAAGCCCAGAGTGCCAGAGCTGGAAAGAGGCACCCACATAACATTTGGCTGTGAAAATCAGCAAGGATTCTGCCTGCCCGGGAGAGATGGGAGTCCGATAGATACGTAGGTGCATTCTAAAAGGGCCAGTGAACAAAATCTTGTTTGCAGCCACTGACCGAGGGCTCCAGTGGAAGTAAGGTAGAGGAAACTAGAGTTGTGTGAAGATAGACTGGGTTTTGTTGCTATGAGAAGAGGGCTGAAAGGATAGCATCCAGGATCCCTGCATTGAGTTGCTCTCCCACAATGCAGGTGCCATCTTTCTTGGGTGGAGAACTCCCCTCCTTAGGGCATCACCTTGGGGAAATGCAATAGTTCCATCCTCTGGACTCACTGTCACCCAACCTATAGCATTTGTACTCTGCTGAGGAGTCCAGCTGTCTGGACTTTAGTATAGAGGTTTGAGCAGACTCAGTGTGTAACAGTGTCTGAGTTGTGTGGATTTCAGATTAGAACCACTATCCTAATCTTCCCCTAAGCCTGATTAGCACCTCCTTCTCCTGAGATTTTCACTAGCCCCATCCTCCTGACTCCAAGCTGCACTTTCCTGCTGAGCTCAGGTGCCAAAGCAGAATCTGAGACAGAATGAGTTGTGTGTGTATAGGATGCGGACCATTTTTCCCTTGCACACCTGACTGGTGCAGAGCCTTCCCTTCACACATTCATATTTTGGTCTGTTTGGACCTGATAAACTCTGTTGTCCTTACCCTGACTAATTCCTGACACTCTTCCCTGCCACAAAGGGCAGCTAGACTTGGTATACCCTGGGATTTTTTTCTGAATAGCTTCAGACACAGCATTGGCACTGAGTTTGAACCTGTACCATCTGGTGAACACCACTCACACCTACCAGATAATTCACTAAGAACCTACCTCATACAACTCAAGTACCACCAGAGGCTCTTTCAGTGACTGAGCCTAACAGAGAGCTGGCAGGGGAAGCAAGTGGAAGCAGATCTCCAGGATTCCTGGATCTTTTGCTGACCTACTCCCAGACTCAGTGCTGGTGGAGGCCAGCCTTGGTGTTCAGCTTGATTCTTCCCATGCATATCAAGGCCAATTAGAGTCAGCTACAAAATGTAGCTCCAAACAGATTGCACAGCATTAGTCATAGGCAGTATCTGACATTGACTTGCACCAGTGTATCACCCTAAAGGTCCTAGAACAGACACACCCATGGACCAGCTTCAGACAACATCAGAGCAGAATACAAATAGCTTCACAAGCAATATATCTAGAGAGAAATCTCATCAAGCACAAACCCTGTTGAGGCAAATCATCTGCATGTGGTCAAGACCTACACAGAAACTTGTACATCATGTTCAGGGTCAATGGTCACAGTCAGCCAGCCTAAGGGTAAACCCCATGAACAAACAAGCCAATAGCAATCAAGACTAAATTACAACAGGAAGGCTCAACATACCTCACTCAAGGGACGTTTCTGAAGCATCAAGTTTAGGCGATCAAGCACACTGTGATTCTGAGTCCCAAGAGACACCAACTACATAAGTCTACCCTACCAAACACATAGAACACAAAGAGGCATCCAAAATGATGAGGCAAAGAAACATGCATCAAATGAAAGAACAGGATAAATCTCCAGAAAAAAAAGTGCTAAATGAAATAGAAGTGACCAGTTTACTATAGAGTTTTTTTTCTAAAAATGGTTATAAAGATGCTTAAGGAACTTAGTGAAAATTTTAATAGCATGAAAAAACAGAAAGAATAACAAAAAACAGTCAGAAATGAAAAATACAATATCTGAAATACACAAGAAGGAATAAACAGTAGGTTAGAGGAAGCAGAGGATCAAATCAGCAACTTGGAAGATAAAGTAGCATAAAAAAACCAATCAGAGCAGGAACAAAAAAGAATTATAAAAATGAAGATAGTTTAAGGGTCCTTTTGAAAACATGAAAAGTAAAAATATCTGCATCAGGGTACCATAAGAAGAGAGTTGAAGGTATTGAGAACCTATTCGAAGAGGTAATAACTGAAAAATTCTTTAACTTGGTGAAGGAAAAAGACACACAAGTCCAGGAGGCACGGAGATTACAAAACAAGATGAATCCAAAGAGGCCTACATCAAGACACATCATAATTAACATGGCAAAGGTTAAAGAAAAAGAGAAAATCTTAAAAGTAACAAGAGAAAAACAGTTTACTAGAAAAGAGCTCCAATAATATTGTAAGAAGATTTCTCAAGGGTAACATTTCAGGCCAGAAGGAATTGGCATGAAATATTCAAAGTTATTAAAAGCAAGAACCTACAACCAAGCCTATTTTACCCAGCAAGGCTATCATTTAAAATTGAAGGAGAAACAAAGAACTCTCCAATCAATAAAGAGCTAAAGGTTTTCATTTACACCAAACCAATATTACAATAAATATTAAAAGGTCTTCTTTAAGGGGGAGAAGAAAAATAAAACAGATGAACATAGTTGTAGGGAACCGATCCTTGTGGTTTAGGGAATTGTAGCCCCGACCTGAGCATGACTTCCGCCGGCATCCTGGCCATGCTTGTCTTTAAGTCTCAACATAAGGCTGCACAGGAAACATAACCGAAAGCCACTCAGAGGGTTTCCGTGGGAATTGGATTTAAAGAACACTTATTATGCTTTAGAACTTGCTCTGCCTTCTTTATCATTAATATAACATAAACAATCTCTAGCAAGAAATGTATGAAACCTTGCACCTACTGCCAGTGTGGCATTAAGATGTTTGATAGACCCTGACACAGACTAGTCACTGTGTCCTCTATACTAGTAGATGTAATCTGTTACTGTCAACTGTAATCCTAATGCCTCCACTGTATATTTAATTGGTCCCAGACATGCGAGTAATTCCAGCAAGCAAAATGGAGATGATCGGGGGGCCTCTGCACACTCAGGCAAGTCAGCGGAGAGCATGAGATCCCACTGTATTTTTATTAGGATTTCAAAAGTTACAAAAAAGAGCAAGGAGAGGGGTGAGTTTTACAGCTAACAGTGAAAGGATTTTACAATGTGTCGTTAAGTGTAAAATACAGCTAAGGTAACTTATGACTTATATAGCACCTATTAAGGATACAAAGTAGACCCATTAATCCTCAAGGCCAGCTCCAATTAAGACTTTATTTACAAGGAGGCAGATGGAGTACTTAACAGACCCCTTTGATCTCAGGATTCCATGACCCAGTGGCCTGAACAGCCTAGAGCCACAGGCAGAGACAAGGCCAGCTTATCTCTTGAGCCACAGGACACCTGGACGGAGGAGCATGTGAACATGCCCCTACCCAGAGATCTGAGTTCCTGCTACACTCCACACTATTGATGATTCATGAATCTTGACCTTGTATCTCTCATGTGTATCCTCCTCAATAAAAGGCATGAGGGAAGAAGGTCTAATCGCTATTCTCCACTAGAGAGAGCAGTCATCTTCCTTCCCCCAGACATAATAAATTGTCCTGGGTAAAAGTTATTTCATCAGATGTAATAAAGTATCCTGGGTAAGAGTTTGTTCCATCATGGTCATGAAGACTCTGCTGGACAGAGCAGATTCCAACCGAGCCTAGGGTGTGAGAGGCACATCTGCCTCACATAGTTATTAATATTAAAGTGACAATAAATATGTACATAGTAACAATCACTTTAAATGTGAATGAATTAAATGTTCCAATCAAAAGAAGTAAAGTAGTTGAATAGATGAGAAAATGGGGACACACCTCAAAAGGAAAAATAGACACGACTAAAAATAAAGAAATGAAAGAAATATTTTTATGTAAATGAAAATGAAAAAGCTTAGGTAGCAACACTTATCTAACAAAATAGATTTTAAAACAGAGGCTATAATAAGAGACAAAAAGGGAGTCTACATAATGATTAAAGGAGCAATGCAACAAATGGATATAATCTTTGTAAACATTTATGCACCCTACATAGGAGTACCTAAACTTACAAAGCAAAAGTTAATGGACGTAAAAGGAGAGATCAAAAGTAATAACAGTCGGAGATCCAAGATGGCAGAGGAGTAAGTGGAAGCTACACTAACCTCCTCCCAGGACCAATCTGGAATTACCGCTTAATTGTGGAAAAATTATCTGGAACAACCAACTGAACACTAGCTGGAGAGGTCTTATAACCACAGAGAGAAAGAAAAGGACACTTCATCACAACATGATGGATAGAAAGTGTGGAGATGCAAAAGAGATGGCTGGGCTTCCACAAGTGGCAGCTGAAGGAACTGAGAAACAGCTCAGCAGCTGGGGATTCCTCCTGAGAAGCACAGGTTCTAAACCCCCAGCTGGGTTTCCCAGCCTACAGCAACAGAGTGGAAAGTAAAATAGTATCCAGCTGTGAAAAGCGAAAAGCCACGGGTTTTTTTTTTTTTTTTTTTTTTTTTTTGCTGGCCTGAAAGAAATAGCTGGAGACAAAGAGCTCTTAAACGGATCACGTATGAAAATATTTTGGCACCCACTTACCCTCGGCTCAAGCAGAGGAAGGGCAGAGAGGACTAGAGATGCTTGGAGAGAATTTGGTGTGGTGGCGTTGAGGGGAGAACTGGAGGAGCAGCCTACTGAGTCCCAGTGCTGACTCATTCCCCATACTTCAGGCAAACCATTCCCCTTCAAGTGACATCAGCCTGAGGGGAAGCAAAAACCCTGCCTACAGGAATTAAGCTGCCCCACCCTTGGTTCTTAAACCTGATGCCTGATCACAGATTGAATAAATTAACAACTAAAGGAGACAGATCTCTGGCAGTCTCCAACAGGCTGCCTAGGCACAGATAGATACATGATCTGACACCACCAGGGGGCAGATCCAGAAAGTGCAGATCAATCTAAGAAGCAGCAAAAAACAAGAAGAGTCACAAAAATGGGGAAACAGGGAAACAACCCCCAATCAAAAGGAAAGGAGGAATCCCCAGAAAGAGTGCTAAATGCAATAGAGAAAAGCAAAATAATATCATGGAATTGAAAAAATGGATTATAGGGAAGCTCAATGAGCTCAGTGAGCTCAAAGAAAACTACAAAGAACTCCATGGAAACTACAAGGAATTTACTGAGAATTACACAAACATGAAAAAGGATATAGAAGCTTTCATTAAGAGTCAGGAGAAAATGCAGAATACAATTTCTGGATTGAAGAACACAGTAGAAGGAATTAAAAGCAGGCTAGAGGCAACAGAAAATCGGATTAGTGAGCTGGAGGACAACGTAGAAAAAAATCCACAGGCAGTGCAACAAAATGAAAAAAAGACTGAAAAGAATGAAGAGCTTTTAAGACAGCTGAGGGATAACATGAAACATAATAGTATTCATATCATTTAAGGAGAAAAATCATAATTCAAGGAAAATCACAATGCCCAGTGGTAGACTATAAAGTAGTGCAACTAACTGTCTTTAAAGTTTATTTTCATTTAAAGTCTGTTTTCATTTGAAAGTTAAACTAGGTCTGCTTAATTTACAAGCAAGAAGAATGTTAAATGCCTTGCAACTGAATATCTTCCCAATAAGACAGTATTGCAGATCTAGAGACTGGTTTGTGGGTTATGTTGCATAAATTAACATGTGTGTTCTTTTTTCATAGGGCATAAGCCTATGATCTCATAACCTGAGTGATTTTCTGTATGTGTGGGTCTCACTTAAGCCTGTCTGCATCGCTGCCTCCTGAGACTCAACAGTTTGGCTGAAGTAAGTGGTTGGGTTGGTGAAGTATGGGGTGATCTGTAGGCCTCAGTTTAAAACTGGTTTCTCTTTTCTATCCTAATGGCTTGGACAGAAAGGGCCCAGAGGTCTGAGGGGGGTAAACCTAAAATATTCCCCTCAGCTCAAATTAAGTATAATGGACAAAAGGGCTTCAGACAGGTGTGATGCACCTTGCACACCTTCCTTCAAAGAAGCCTTTTTTTTTTTCTTAATCTGGGACATTGAAAAATTAATACCTGCCTTTGTCATCTAATGGTTATGGTTTTAATCGTACCTTTTAACCCTGTTGCCAAATCTGTTGCCTCCAAAATACAACAAGGATGCCAGCTTGTTAAACCGAGCATGCCATTTGTTGGCCAGGGACAGTCAACTTAACTGGAGTCTGAAAGACCCTTCCCCATGTGGGAAGGCCACCCTCCTCTCCACACCCCCACACTTACTAGGGATTTCTTGACCCAAGGGATTGGTAGGATGATGACCATGTTAAGCTTGAAGCAGCTAAAGGAGCATGAGACCTTTACTCATTGTCCTTTATAAGATTATAAAGGGTCTTAAGTCTGAGAGGAACGAATTGTTACAGAACAGGGGTACCCCCCAAAATTAATTAATTAATTAATTTTAAGAAAGTAATAATAGTCATAATAAGGAATTTTAACACCCCATTGGCATCAATGTATAAATCTGGGCAGAAAATCAACAATGAAACAGTGGTCTTAAATAATACACTAGATTAAATGGATCTCACTATCTTCACAGCACTTCAGCCCAAGGCAGCAGATTATACATTCTCTTCAAATGTATAGAAACATTTTTTTTTAAGATAGACCACATATTAGGACACAAAACAACAAGTCTCAATAAATTTAAGAATATTGAAATGATATCAAGTATCTTCTCCAACCATAATGGAATGAAACTAGAACAAGTATCTTCTCCAATCATAATGGAATGAAACTAGAAATCAATCACAAGAAAATAAACACACACATATACACACAACACACACAACGTGATGGTTAAATAACATGTTACTAAGCAATTAGTGGATTAACAATGTGATCAAGGAAGAAATCAAAAGATACCTTAAAACAAGTGAAAATGAAAATAAAACAACACAAAATCTATGGGACAAATGAAAGCAGTTCTAAAAGGAAAATTCATAGCATTACAAACCTACCTCTAAAAAACAAGAAAAGATCTCAGATAAAAAATTCTATCTTTACACTTAAAGGAAGTAGAGAAAGAACAACAAACAAGCCCAAAGTGAATGGAAGAATGAAAATAATAAAAATCAGAGCAGAAATATATTAAATAGTATAAAAAATAAAAAAAGATTAATAAAACCAACAGCTAGTTCTTTGAAAAGGTAAAAAGATTGATAAACCTTAACTAGATTTATCAAGAAAGAGAGAGAGAAAGAGAAAGAGAGGACCCAAATAAATAAAATCAGAAATGAAAGAAGAGGAGTAACAACTGACACCAAAGAAGTACAAAGGTTTGTAAGAAAATATTATGCATAAATATATGCTAACAAAATAGACAATGTTGAGAGAGATATTTAGGATGTCTCTTAAACATATAGTCGTCGTCGGCAGCCGTCCGTCTCGAGAGACGATGGTGTAGCTTCTTAAGAGTCTATCTGCACCGCCGAGAATGGCTGTGCAGTCCGACTCGGGAGTGACATGGTATCTGTCTCCTCCCGTGTTGAATCGACATCATGCGATGACGCTGAAGCTACAGAGCCTGGGCAGGGTAATATGGAGGGTCTGCTGTTGCCCATGCAGCAGACCCCCCCTCTCTTCGCAGCTGAAGGGTCCAAGGGAAAGACGGAGTCGATACAGCTTGGCTTCAGGTGCGCCGCAGGAGTTGCCGGTGTTGACTACAATGTCAAACCGCCTTAGGGACTCCGGCTCCGGATTTTCTGTCGGGGTTTACTCCCTTAGCCTTTCCCCTGAAGAGGTATGCCGCAAGGCAGCGGAGGTTTTTTGGAGTCAGAGTTTTCCTTCTCTGATTAAACATATAGTATCCCCTTACTAACTACTAAACTTTACACTTAAAGCCTTCTCACAAAATAAAAAGGAGGGAAAATAATGCAGAAACCCACAAAAGGGGAAGTGCAACTGAAGAATGATGCTAGGGAGAACAAAGAAAATATCCAATAAAAATTAGACATGCCATGTTCAGATTGTAACCCTGAAGTACCCAGCCAGTGGAAAAATGGGGGAGGGCATCTCACATTAGGCTTAAAAGCTAACACCTTACTTTGGTGTGCCTACCCTTTGGTTGTGCACCCATTTCTGCAGAATTGTGAACACAATAAATGCCTCACTTTGCTACTGAAGTCCTGTGTCCCAGTGTTTTATTGTGAGCATTTCTCACAATCTCAGCAAAGTGGACAAATTCCTAGAAATACATAATCTTTCAAAGCAATCACAAAAACCAGAAAATCTGAATAGACCAATTAGAACTTATGAGAGTGAAGCAGTAATCAAAAACTCCCCAAAACCAAAATGCTGGACCAGGTGGCTTTACAGGTGAATTTTACTAAACACTCAAAGAAGAACTAATACCTATTTTCTCAAGCTCTTTCAAAAAATTCAAGACGAGAGATGACTCTCAAGCACATTTTACAAGGCCAATATTACTTTAATTCCAAAACCAGATAAGTACACACAAAGAAAGAAAATTATAGGGCAATATTTCTAAAATATATAGATGCTAAAACCCTCAACAAAATATTAGTAAAGTAGATCCAGCAGTACATTAAAAAAATCATACCATGATCAAGTGAGAGTCATCCAAGGGATGCAAGAATGGTACAATATTTGCAAATCAATAAGCATGATAAGCCCCATAAACTAAATGAAGGATAAAAAAATCACATGATCATTTTAGTAAATGCAGGAAAAGCATTTGATAAAATCTAGAACATATTTATGACAAAAACTTTTAGCAAAGTAGATATAGAGGAAACACACCTCAACATAATAAAGGCCAGATATTACAAACCCAAAGTCAACATCATACATCACAGGCAGAAACTAAAAGTATTTCCCTTATCAGCAACAAGACCGGGATTTCTGTTTTCACCATTATTATTCAATATAGTACTGGAAATCCTAGGTACAGCAATCAGACAAGAAGAGGAAATAAAAGGCATCCAAATTGGAAAAGAGGAAGTAAAACAGTCATTATTTACAGATGACATTATACTGTATATAGAAAACTAAAAAGATTCCACAAAAAACCTACTACAACTTATAAATGAACTCAGTAAAGTGGCAGGATACAAAATAAATATCCAGAAATTAGGTGAATTTTTAGACACCAATAATGAACTATCAGAAAAGGAAATTAAAAAAACATCCCATTAACACTTGCACAAAAATGTACCTAGGAATAAATTTAACCAAGGGTGTAAAAGACCTGTACTCAAGTAATTTTAAGACCATAAAAAAAAAAAAATTAAAGCTACAAGTAAGTGGAAGCATATATAGAATTTGTGGATATAAAAATTTGACAGCTTCAAAATGTTTATACTACCCAAATCAATTCACAGATTCAATGCAATTCTTATCAAAATATGAATGTTATATTTCACAAAACTAAAACAAATATTCCAAAAACTGATAGGGAACCACAGAAAATCATGACTAGCCACAGTTAATCTTGAGAAGGAAGACAAACTTGGAAGAATCATGCTACCTGACATTAAACTATACTACAAGGCCATAATAATCAAATAGCATGGTATTGGCATAACAAACATATCAATCAATGGAACACAGTAGAGAGGCCCGAACTAAATCCACACCTTTATTGTAAATTAATATTTGACAAAGGAGGCAAGAACATACGATGGGGTAAAGAGAGTCTATTCAATAAATGGTGTTGGGAAAATTGGACAGATACATGCCAAAAAATGCACAAATATCTTCTTATACCATACACAAGAATAAAATAAAAAGAGATAAAAAACTTAAATGTAAGACTCAAAAACCTTGGCACTAAAATCTTGGAGATTTCTTATAGCAATATCTTTTTCTGATATATCTTTTTGGACATTAGGAACAAAAGAAAAATTAAACACATGGGACTACATCAAACTAAAAGTTACTGCATAGCAAAAGAAACCATCAACAAAAAGAAACGGCAACCTACTGAATGGAAGAACATATTTAGTAATGATACACCTGGTAAGTGGTTAATATACAAAATGTATAAAGAATACAATGCCAAAAATAAAATAAAAAAGCAATCCGGTTTTAACAAATGGGCAAAGGACCTGAATAGACAATTCTCCAAAGAGGATATAGAGATGGCCAAAAGATATATGAAAAGATGCTTAATATCACTAATATCAGAGAAATACAAATTAAAACCACAATAAGATACCACCTCACACCTGTTAGAATGCTTATCATCAATAAAACAAGAGAATGTGGAGAAAAGTGAACCTTTCTTCACTGGTGGTGGGAATGCAGATTAGTGCAGCCATTGTGAAGAACAGTGTGAGGTTTCCTCAAAAAAATAAAATAAAATAATAGAATTGCCTAATGTCCCATGTATTCACTTCTAGGAATATATAGGAAGAAACCTGGAACATTAATTTGAAGAAATATATGCACCCCTGTGTTCATTACAGTATTATTTACAATAGCCAATATTTGGAAGAAATTTAAGTATCCATCAGTATATTAGTGCACAAAAAAGCTGTGGTACATTTACACAATAGAATAATACTTGGCCATATTAAAAAAGAAAATCTTACCTTTTGAAACAGCACGGGTGTGCCTTGAGAATATTATGCTAAGTGTAATAAGCCAGTTAGAGAAAGACAAATGCCATATGGTTTCACTTATATGTGGAATCTAATGAAAAAAATAAACAATCAAAATAGAAACAGACTCATAGATACAGCAAACAGACTGACAGCTGTCAGATGGGAGGAGAATTTATGTGCTGGGTAAAAAAGGTGAAGAAATTAAACAAAATAACAACAAACAACAACAACAAAAGCACCTAATAGACATAGACAAGAGTATGGTGATTACCAGAGGGAAAGGGGATAGAGGGAGGTGGAAGAGGGTAAAGGTGAGGATAAAGAGTGATGGAAAGAAACTTGACTTGGGTCATGAATACACAATACCATATACAGATGATGTATTATAACATTGTAATAAACAATACCATATACAGATGATGTATTATAACATTGTACACTTGAAGCATATATAATTTTATTAACCAATGTCACACCAATAAATTCAATAAAATTAAAAAATATATAAAAGACAGAGATCCAAGATGGCAGAGGAGTAAATGGAAGCTACACTAACCTCCTCCCAGGACCAGTCTGGATTTACAACTTAATTTCGGAGAAATCATCTGGAATAACCAACGGAACACTAGCTGGAAAGAAGTCTTATAACCACGGAGAGACAGAAAAGGCTGCTACATCACAACTTGACCGGTAGGGAGTGCGGAGACGCGGAAGGACTGGCTGGGCTCACATGGGTGGCAGCTGAAGGGACTGAGAAACAGCTCAGCAGCCGGGGATTCCCCCTGAGAAGGGCAGGGTCTAAACCCCCAGCTGGGCTTCCCAGCCTACAGCAACAGAGTGGAAAGTAAAATAGTATCAGCTGTGAAAAGCGAAAAGCCACAGGGTTTCTTGCTAGCCGGAGAGAAACAGCAGGAGAAAAAGAGATCTTAAGTGGATCACATACGAAAATATTTTGGCCACCACTTACCCTGAGCTCAAGCACAGGGAAGGCAGAGAGGACTGGAGACACTTGGGGAGAGTTTGGCACGGTGGCTTTGAGGGGAGAACTGGAGGAGCAGCCGACTGGGTTCCAGTGCTGACTCATCCCCAGTACTGCGGGTAGACCATTCCCCTCCAAGTGGCGGCAGCCTGAGGGGAAGCAAAAGCCCTGCCTACAGGAATTAAGCTGCCACACCCATGGTCCTTAAGCCTGACGGCTAACCACAGACAGAATAGATTAACAACTAAAGAAGCCAGACAAAGGCAGTAGATCCCTTGAAGTCTCCAACAGGCTGCCTAGGGCCAGACTGGTACAGGATCTGACGCCACCAGAGGCAGATCCAGGAAGTGCAGATCATTCTAAGAAGCACCAACAAACAATAAGAGTCACAAAAATGGGGAGACAGAGAAACAACCCCCCATCAAAAGGAAAGGTAGAATCCCCAGAAAGAGTGCTAAATGAAATAGAGGGGAGCGAACTATCAGATATGGAATTCAAAACATGGATTATGGAGAAGCTCAATGAGCTCAGCGGAAACTACAAAGAACTCTAGAAAAACTACAAGGAACTCACAGAAAATTACGTGAGCATGAAAAAGGACATAGAAGCTATCAATAAGAGCCAGGAGGAAATGAAGAATACGATCTCTGAATTGAAGAACACAGTAGAAGGAATTAAAAGCAGGCTAGAGGAAGCAGAAGATCGGATCAGCGAGCTGGAGGACAACCTACACAAAAACTCCCAGACAATGCAAAAAAATGAAAAAAGACTGAACAAGACTGAAGAGGTTCTAAGACAGCTGCAGGACAACATGAAACGTAATAATATCCGTATCATAGGAATTCCAGAAGGAGAAGAAGAAGAGCAAGGGATAGAAAACCTCTTTGAAAAACTAATGACAGAAAACTTCCCTAACATGACGAGAGAAAGAGTCACGCAAGTCCAGGAAGCACAGAGGGTCCCAATGAAGATGAACCCCAACAGGCCCACCTCAAGACACATCATAATTAAAATGGCAACATTCAAAGACAAAGAGAGGATCCTAAAAGCAGCAAGAGAGAAACAACTAATAACATACAAGGGTACTCCAATAAGGCTATCATCAGATTTCTCAGCAGAAACACTACAAGCCAGAAGGGAATGGCAAAAAGTATTCCAAGCAATGAAAAACAAAGGCCTACAACCTAGAATACTATACCCAGCAAAGCTCTCATTCAAAATGGAGGGTGAAATAAGGAGTTTCCAAGACAAAAGAAGGCTAAAAGAATACATCTCCACCAAACCAGCAATGCAAGAGATGCTAAAGGGTCTGCTCTAAAAAGATAAAGAAACAGAGAGAGACAGAGAAGAACACGAGTACAAAGGGGAAAAATGACAATGAAGAAGTACTTATCGGTAATAACCTTAAATGTAAATGGATTAAACGCTCCAATTAAAAGACATAGGGTAGCTGAATGGATTAGAAAGAATGACCCACATATATGCTGTCTACAAGGGACTCACCTTAGAACAAAAGATCTACACAGACTGAAAGTAAAGGAATGGAAAAAAGTATTTCAAGCAAATGGGCATGAAAAAAAAAAGCCGGGGTAGCAATACTTATATCAGACAAAACAGATTTCACAGCAAAGTCCATAAAAAGAGACAAAGAAGGGCATTTCATAATACTTAAGGGAAAAATCCATCAAGAAGATATAACCCTTATAAATATATATGCACCCAACTTAGGAGCACCCAAATATATAAGGAAACTCTTGAAAGACTCCAAGAAAGATATAGACAACAACACACTCATAGTAGGGGACTTTAACACCCCATTGTCAACAATGGACAGATCTTCGAAGCAAAGAAACACCAAAGATATTGAGGCACTGAACAACACTCTAGATCAAATGGACTTAGTTGATATATATAGAAGTTTTCACCCCAAAGAAGCAAAATATACATACTTCTCAAGTGCACATGGAACATTTTCAAAGATAGACCACATGGTAGGACACAAAACAAGCCTTAACAAATTCAAGAAAATTGAAATTATATCAAGCATCTTCTCAGATCACAATGGCTTAAAATTGGAAATCAACCTCAAGGAAAAAACTCAAAAACATTCAAACTCATGGAGAATGAATAACATGCTATTAAATAATGAATGGGTTAACAATGACATCAAGGAAGAAATCAAAAAGTTTCTGGAAACTAATGATAATGAACACACAACAACCCAAAACCTATGGGATACAGCGAAAGCAGTCCTAAGAGGAAAGTTCATAGCAATACAGGCCTACCTAAAAAAGCTAGAGGAATATCTAATAAAAAATTTAACCCTACAGCTACAAGATCTAGAGGAAGAGTAACAAGCAAAGCCCAGATCAAGTAGAAGGAAGGAAATCATCAAGATAAGAGCAGAATTAAATGACATAGAGTCTAAACTAACAATTCAAAAGATCAACAAAAGTAGGAGCTGGTTCTTTGAAAAAATAAACAAAATTGACAAGCTTTTAACCAGGCTCATCAAGAAAAAAAGAGAGAGGACCCAAATAAATAAAATCAGAAACGAAAGAGGAGAAATCACAACTGATACCACAGAAATACAAAGGATTATAAGAAATTATTACGAACAACTGTATGGCAAGAAATTTGACAACCTAGAGGAAATGGACAAATTCCTGGAAACCTATAGTCTTCCCAAACTGAATCAAGAAGAAGCAGAAAGTCTGAATAGACCAATAACAGCTAGTGAAATTGAAGCAGTAATCAAAAAACTCCCAGTACACAAAAGCCCTGGACCGGATGGCTTCACAAGTGAATTCTACAAAACATTTAGGAAAGAACTAACTCCTATCCTTCTCAGACTATTCTAAAAGATACAAGAAGAGGGAAGACTGCCAAACTCATTCTATGAAGCCAGTATAACCCTAATTCCAAAACCAGGTCAAGACACAACAAAGAAAGAAAACTACAGGCCAATATCGCTGATGAACATAGATGCTAAAATCCTCAACAAAATATTGGCAAACCGGATCCAGCAACACATTAGAAAGATCATACACCACGATCAAGTAGGATTCATCCCAGGGATGCAAGGATGGTTTAACATTCGCAAATCAATAAACGTAATACACCACATAAACAAAATGAAAAACAAAAACCACATGATAATATCAATAGATGCAGAAAAAGCATTTGATAAAGTACAACACCCATTTATGATAAAAACTCTTAGCAAAATGGGAATAGAGGGAGCATACCTCAACATAATAAAGGCCATATATGAGAAACCTGAAGCCAACATCATACTCAATGGGCAAAAACTGAGAGCATTCCCCCTGAGATCAGGAACAAGACAAGGATGTCCGCTCTCTCCACTCCTATTCAACATAGTCTTGGAAGTTCTAGCCACCGCAATCAGACAAGAAAGAGAAATAAAAGGCATCCAAATTGGAAAAGAGGAAGTAAAACTGTCATTATTTGCAGATGACATGATAGTGTACATAGAAAACCCGATAGACTACACAAAAAAACTACTCGACCTAATAAGTGAATTCGGCAAAATAGCAGGATACAAAGTCAATATTAAGAAATCAAAGGCATTTTTATACACCAACAATAAAAACTCAGAGATAGAAACTGAAAGAAAAATTCAATTTACCATAGCAACAAGAAAAATAAAATACCTAAGAATAAACTTAACCAAGGAGGTAAAAGACCTGTACTCAGAAAACTACATAACACTGAAGAAAGAAATTAAGAAAGATACAAATAAATGGAAGCATATACCATGCTCATGGATGGGAAGAATCAACATCATTAAAATGTCCATACTACCCAAAGCAATTTATAGATTCAATGCAATCCCTATTAAAATACCAGCAATTATTTTACAGACCTAGAACAAATACTTCAAAAATTTACATGGAACCAAAAAAGACCCCAAATAGCAACAGCAATCTTTTGAATAAAGACTCCTTTCCTTTATCACCAAACCTTTGCCTCTGGAACTCTGCCTAGAGGATGTTAGTGAGTAGGAGGATCCTAACTTGCTGTTCAGTAACAGTTTAAAAGCATGGTATCATTTCAGAGGAGATTCTTAGAAATAATTCTACACAGATTGTTTTGAAACTATATTCCAACAGTCCTAGTGCAAATCTTTATCAGTTAAAGCATCCCATTCAAGGCATCATATACCGCTAGAAACAAGTTTTAATATACTCTACCTGGTATGGTCCTTTCCCTACGTACACCTACTAAGCTTATGCTTTTTCTTGTGTAGGTCACATATACTTCCTCCTTTTCTAGAAATATGTTGTTAGTATAATACATTTCTTATAGTTGTTGTGACTTAAACCAATATGAATACATTGCTATTAACTAAATCATATGACTCATATTTTATTAATTTTTACTTACTGTCCTTTTTCATTTGTTTTATGATCCCATCCAGGATATATCACATTCAGTTGTATCATCTCCTTAGGCTTCTTTTGACTGACATAGTTTTTCAGATATTGTTTTTGATGCATTTCAAGAAACACTGATCATGTATTTTTTAGGACAGTCCTTTGTTGAAATTTGATTTTTTTAAAAAATTAAACTAGGGGATATAGGTTTTGAAGAAGACTGCAAAGATAAAGGCCAATTTATCATATCATGTCAAGGGTATATACAGTCAATGCAATAAATCTTGACCACCTGACTAAGCTAGTGTTATCACATTTCTCCACTGCAAAGTTGCTCTTTTTTTCCTTCTTTTCCATACTGTACTTCTATACTGTACTCACTGGAAGGAAGTCATTATGCATGCCTATACTAAGGAATGGGGAATTATACTCCCCTTCCTTAAACTGAAGTATTTACATATATTATTTGTACTTTTTCTGCCCAGATTTGTCTCTTCTTTTTTTATTTCTGTATCTGATCATTTACTTATAACAGTATGAAGTCATGTATACTTATTTTGTATTTTTCACTTATAACCCGTACTATTTCATGTATTTTGTTTCTCAAAATTTTTTAAATTTAGCTTTTGGGGACATTTTCAGTTGGCTTTGTATCTCTTTGACATACCCCTATCAATGTGCAGTTGATTTTTTGCTTTTGAGCACTCCCCTACTTTCTAGCAATACAAAATGCTTTATATTTATCTTGTATATTTCCTGTATTAACCTTAGAATCAGACATTTTCTAAGGAGACTTTACTTTCACTGGAGGATGGTATTAGAAACCAAGATCTGGATGCTAGGTATGCTCACTGTGATTAGAGTGTTGTTGCTTATAGACCTTGTCAGCTGATACATCAAGCAAATGTATGATGTGTATATATTAATCCATGTAAATACAAATATCTATAAAAATCCTATATGTAAGCATATGTATCTATATAAGCTTAATCTTGAGTTTATATTAATATACCCAATTCTAATCTATCACCACATAGAATCATTCTAGCCTTGTACCCTGCCTATAAATTTCTACTCCAACAGGGAGAAACCTGGCTGCCAACATCTCACATTCATGTACTTAACTTTCAAGTTCCTCTATGCATGTATTAACGTAATGGTTTTAGAATTGTTAGTTCATACCCTATAGATAATAATTTTATCAACTGGAGTACATCACAGATATACATTTCCATCTGCTTTTAGTCTTCAACTGCACTCAGTCTAAGAGCACCTTATTCCTATAACCCTTTAGTGATATTAAGTCAGCACCTTATTCCTATCACTCTTTAGTGATATTTCATACATTTGTAATATATTTAGAATCACCTGTAACATCTGCATTACATTGTGGGATCATCGGACCTCTTAATATTTTTTTTAAATTTGTATACATATAAAGGTTACTCTTTGTGCTGCATAGTTCTATAGGTTTTAACAAATGTTTAATGTATATTTACCATTATAGTATTACACAGTAAATTTTCATCACCATACAAAGTTCTTTGTGTTTCAATATTTAACCTGCCAACTGTCACCCCTGCTGAATTTCTGACTACCGCTGATGTTAACCCCTTGTATACTTTTGCCTTTTCCAGAATGCCATATATCATACAACGTGTAACTTTTTAAGACTGGTTTATTTTACTTATCAACATGTAATTGAGATTTGACCTTTTTCACATCTCTTACTAGCTTGTTATTGTAGAATACTATAATAAATAGTTCAATGAATGGATGTACAATTTATTAACCTATTTAAGTATATTTTGATTACTTCTAGTATTGGAACTTAATAAAGGTGTTATAAATATTTGCATGTTTTTGTTGACATATATATCATATATATAATCTGGCATGCATATCACATATATGATATATGTCACATATATGCATATACAGTAGTCCCTCTCTATATCGCAGTCCCACTGATTGTGGGATTTTAAAAACATTATAGTTAATTATCGTGGATCTTTTGCTATGTCGCAGGATTTTACAGTACTGTGTACATATGTTGTTAAAGTTATGTAGGTTTGAGTGTAGAATCGTTGTCGGCAGCCGTCCGTCTCGAGAGACGATGGTGTAGCTTCTTAAGAGTCTATCTGCACCGCCGAGAATGGCTGTGCAGTCCGACTCGGGAGTGACATGGTATCTGTCTCCTCCCGTGTTGAATCGACATCTTGCGATGACGCTGAAGCTACAGAGCCTGGGCAGGGTAATATGGAGGGTCTGCTGTTGCCCATGCAGCAGACCCCCCCTCTCTTCGCAGCTGAAGGGTCCAAGGGAAAGACGGAGTCAATACAGCTTGGCTTCAGGTGCGCCGCAGGAGTTGCCGGTGTTGACTACAACGTCAAACCGCCTTAGGGACTCCGGCTCCGGATTTTCTGTCGGGGTTTACTCCCTTAGCCTTTCCCCTGAAGAGGTATGCCGCAAGGCAGCGGAGGTTTTTTGGAGTCAGAGTTTTCCTTCTCTGTGAGTGTAGAATATGTTTAAGAATATCAGTAGTGTTTATTAAAGTGTGGAAAATGTTAATAAGGGAACGGGAAAGGTTAATAAGGGAATGGGAATGGTTTATAAGTGTGTGGGAAAATATATAAATACTAAAATAAATGTAAGGTTCTTCACGGGTTTTCACCTATCACAGGGGGTGTGTGTCTAGAACATAATACCCATGATAAGTGAGGGAATATTATATATATATATATTATATATATATTAATTAGGTATGATACTCAGTAGTGTTATTGCTATATTGTATGGTAAGACAGATTTCATTAGTGTATCATTTAACAATTCTGCCATCAATAACCAAAAACGGAGAGTTCAATGAGACAACATATCCTTGCCAGAAGTTAAAATGATCAGTTTGTATATTTGAGCATTATAATGTGTAGTGGTATAATGTTGTTGTTTTAACTAGCACTTCTTTAATGAAAAATGATACTCAGCATTTCTTATAAGTATTTGCCATCTGTGTATCTTCTTTAGTGAGATGCCTCTTCAGATCTCTTACCCATTCTTTTAACTTGTTTTTTTGTGTTTGTTTGTTATTGTTGAGGTTAAACATGTATGCTTTAATTAAATTATTTGATCAGATATGTTTTTGTCAATATTTTCTTCCAGTCTATGGCTTATATTTCCATTGTCTTAACAGTATTTTTTAAGAGGAAATTTTATTTTAATAAATTTTGACATTAATTTTTTATTTCATGAATTACAATTTTGTCATTGTATTTTAAAATTCATTTTCAAACCTAAGATGACACAGATTTTCTCCTATGTTTTTTTCTTGAGGTTGTATAGTTTTATATTTATATTTAGATCTATGATACATCTTGAGCTAATTGAGGGAGATGTTTTCCTCTATTCTGTCCACTGATTTATATGCCTGTCCTTTCACCAATTCCATTTTGTCCTGATTCCTGGGACATTAGAGTAAATTTTGAAGTCACATAGTGTCATTCTTCAGCCAGGAATTTTTTTCTTTGGTATTGTGTTAGTTGTACTGGGTCCTTTTCCTTTCTATATATAGAGGAAAGGGCAAAAATAGGTTTACAGTTGTGAGTACATAGAACAAAGAGTTAATTCTTATATTATTAATTATTTTATTATTTATTTGTATTACAAATGTAAGCTTACTTTTGCCCACTCCTGTATATGAGAATCAGTATATTGATATTGACAAAGCAGTTTACTAGAATTTTTTTTACTGTTATAAAAATGTTTATCATTTATCAAAACCAGTGGACCTCTTATCAAATATTGTTTGGTAACAAAATCTTATCACAGTTTTAATAAATAAGAAAAATAATCTCACTATTTATATCCTTGTCATTAGTTAGACATTCTGCAAGATCACTTAATCC
Source organism: Furipterus horrens (assembly GCF_987537825.1). Taxonomy (NCBI): domain Eukaryota; kingdom Metazoa; phylum Chordata; class Mammalia; order Chiroptera; family Furipteridae; genus Furipterus; species Furipterus horrens. Next base: position 63,141,513 of record NW_028327176.1, on the reverse strand, counting down.
AAACTTATTCAGTATATTGTAATCAGATTCTTGGACATTGCATGTACTCTCTCTTGATCTTGCCAGGCAACTAGTAGCTGCTAGTTCTAATCATCGTGTCTTAGCTGTCACACTCAATGTGTCTAATTTCTGAGTCTTTCATCTCCAAGTAGGGAGCAAGAATCTCCCATCTCTCACCCAATCTGTAGTTATTAATAAATACCTTGATTTGTTCCCATTACAGGTTTGTCTCACTGAACATCAGGACTTTTATTTTCTTTCAGTAAAGCATCATTGTCTTCTTCATCTTAGTTCTCACCTGTTTTTAGTTCTTCAGAAAAAGGTGGTAATTCCTTAGTGTGCTTTATTACCATATTTTCAAGATATTCTGACAAACTTTTAAACTGCTGGTTGGTTGTGTAGAAGAAGTGAGGGTCTCTCTGTGCTAATAGTCTCAGGGCTTTCCAACCAGAATTTGAATTGTTTACAGCCTTATGTTCATTTTCAACCATGTTTTTAGGGTCTGCCTGTTCAATGGCTTCTTCACAGAATTTCTTCAAAGTTGGCATATATTTCCTTGTCTCTGATTTACAGGCTTCCAAATTATTGGGGCAGGGATTCCAAAGCCTTGTTAACTCCTCATTCTCCATCAGAATCTTTATGTTGGATCCTTCACCTAGGAAGACCTCCGGTGCTATTCTCTTTCATACTACTCTCTTCTACATCAAGTAGGTTTTTAGATAGCAGTCAATATACTGATTTTGTAGTATTTTTAACCCAGAGAGGTTGCTCATTAGTTAAAAGATAGCTTGAACTTTTAAATTTAACCTGTCTCTCAAGATAGTAAAATAAAATGAGATACTGCAATAGGAAAGTTGCTGTCACACAATTGTAAATACATCAACTGTTCACTGGTTAAAATTTTTGCAAAATATACATGTTCTTCTCCTGTTTTTAACTCTCCCTTCTTTTTTCTTGAGGCTTGAGTATCAGCCCATTTATAACTCTTGAAAACACCTAGAACTTCTGAATACTAGAGAAAAGTTTTCCATGAAGTATTCTCATAGCATTGCACAGGATTTCTGCAGTATTCCTGAAGCGACCAGAATTTTTAATACAAGTTGTAATCAGTTGGAACGGAGCAAGTTGTTGTAACTTCCTCATCTCCCATTTTGCTTTTTTCTATATCAATTTCTTCTCTATTTTCAGTGTGTTCTAACCCAAGGAACTTTCCTAGTCATTGGTATTAGAAGTGACATTTTCCAGATTAAACTGACTGCAAGTTAAGACCCAATTTCTCAGAAAAAGGGAAAAGCCTGGCCACAAATAATTGAATTTGTCCTTAGAAGACTGCATTCCATGATTTTGATAAACTTCTTAAGATATAAATGCACATGCAGAGTAAATTATTTTTCCAGAAGAATAGAATTATTTGATGTCCAAGTAGCAATATCTTTTTTCCACAAAAGTGAATATTGTATCACACCAATCCAAAGGCAGGCAATCATAAATATCTCCCAAAATACAAAGATGTAGATGTGGTATAGATACCTTCAGTTATACCTCCAAGGGCAAGAGAAATAATAGCTAAAATGTTTCATGTGATGAATGGTTTATAATTTCTTATTCTAGAACACCTCTGAAAACATGGTCAAGGGTACTTTTTTTTTTTTTTTCACTACCAGGTAATTGTCTGAAGGTACTCAACAATGGCTTGATATTTTTGTCACTCAGGACCTCTCTGGTATATTTCATGAACTGCAACCATGCTTAGGTAAACTGAAAAATAGCATTGTCAGAGACATCTCAGCTAACGGTGCCCCTTAGAACTTTTTATTAGTATTACGTTGAATCTGCAGATTGTGTTGGGAAAAAATGATGTCAGTTTTGAGTCTTCTAATCCATAAACATGTAAAATCTCTCCATTTAAGCACAGAATTTGTTGTATTCTACAAAATTTGATAAGTTGTATCTTCATATTCATTTCATTTAAACTTAGTTTTAAATTTTAGTTGCTGCTTCTTGTTTGGCATATTTGTTATTCAGAAGTGTGTTGTTTAATCTCTAATAATTTTGCAAATTTTCAGCTCTCTTTCTGTTATCATATCTAGTTTAACTTCATTATGGTCTGAGGATTTATTTGGTATTATTTCTATTCTTTTAAATATATTAAAGTATTTTTATGGCCTAGAGTGTCATCTATCTTGGTAAATGCTCCAAGTGAGCTTGAGAATTTGTATTCTGCTATTGCTGGATGCAATATTTCATCAACATCAATTAAATCAAGTTGGTTGATTAATATTATTGTTCAAGTCAACTACATGTTTTCTTGATCTACTGGTTATTGGAAGTAGGATGTTGAATTATCTAAATATAATAGTAGATTTGTATTTATCTTTTTGCAATTCTATTAGTTTTGTCACATATTTTGACTCTTTTTAGATGTAATAAATTTCTAAACTTAGAAAAGCACAGCTGAAGAAAACTAATACAAGAAAAAATAGAAATTCTAAATATTTACATATGTATTAAAATAGTTGAATTTGTAATTTTTTATTTTAAACAGAGATCTCTAGGTCCACATATATCAATAAATTCTACCAAATATTTAAGGACTGTATTTTTATTTTTTTAAGTATAGTTTATTGATTATATTGTTACAATAGTTCTAATTTTTTCCTCTTTGCTCCCCTCCGCCCAGCACCCCCCTTCCCCAACAATCCCCTCCCCAAGTCCATGCGCATGGGTCATACATACAAGCTCTCCTGCCTCACCCTTTCATATATTCTTCTTTTTTAAAAAAATTAATTAATTAATTAGTTAAATATTTTAACAATAAAAAATAACAATCCCTCCCTCTCAGACTTAAGACCCTTTACAATCTTATAAAGGACAATGGGCGAAGGTCTCGAGCTCCTCTAGCTGCTTCAAGCTGGACATGGTCGTCGTCCTACCTACCCTTGGGTCAAGAAATCCCTAATAAGAGTGGGGGTGTGGAGGGGAGGGTGGCCTTCCCACAAGGGGAAGGATCGTGCAGACTCCAGGTTGGTTGGCTGTCTCTGGACAATGGCGTGCTTGGTTTAACAGGCTGGCATCCTTGTTGTACTCTGGGGGCAACAGGGTTAAAGGACATCATTCAATCCGTAACCACTAGATGACAAAAGACAGGTATTAATTTTTCAATGTCCCACATTAGGGAAAAGAAGGACTTCTTTGGAGGAAGGTATGCCAGGTACATCTCACCTGTCCAAAACCCTTTTGCCCATTATACTTAGTTTGGACCGAGGGAAATATTTTAGGTTTCCCCCCTCTCAGGCCTCTGGGCTCTTTCTGTCCAAGCCATTAGGATAGAAAAGAGAAACTAGTTTTAAAGTGAAGCCCACAGACCACCCCATTCTTCACCAACCCAGCCACTTAGTTGAGCCAAACCATTGAGTCTCAGGAGTCAGCGATGAAGAAAGGATTAAGTGAGGCCTATACGTACAGACAATCACTCAGGTAATGAGATCGTAGGCTTATGCCCTTTGAAAACAGAAAACACATGTTAATTTATGTAACATAACCCACGTACAAGTCTCTAAATCTGTAGGACTGTCTTATTGGGAAGACATCCAGTTGTAAGACATTTGACATTCTTCTTGCCTGTAAATTAAACATCTTTGATAATGCCACAGATATAGTTTAACTTTCAAATGAAAACAAATTTTAAATGAAAAGAAACTTTAAAGACGGTTAGCTGCACTACTTTATAGTCTACCACTGGGCATTGTGATCTTCCTTGAATCCTGATTTTTCTCCCTAAGATTACCCTCCTTGTCATTAAAGGGACTGCATTAAGTTCATTTTTAATTTATCCTGTTCATTTGCATAAACACAACAAGAGCAGCAAATGATCACTTATGATCTTTAGTTCTGCTTTGCTGGAACTTAGGCAAGGAACATTTAGGGTGACCTTCAGTCTTCCCTTCAGGACACAGAAGCTGAGCCACATACCTGGCATTCAGCCTTGCCTGTAAACACCTGTCTTTTCCAGGTCCTCCTGGTTTTCCATTGTGCCTTAAGGTCCCTTCTAGCCATCTTTCAGGAAAACAACCTTCATTCTTTCCCTGGAAAGATTGCCATGGACCGCTCATCCATCCAAGGTACCAGGCCTTTTATCTCGTGGACTTTTATTACCTTTGAAAGTCAGTCCCAGTTGCTCAGGGCTTTTTGGTAACAACCAAAGCCCAAGCATGTCTCCTTTAGGCATGACATTCCAGTCAAAGTCTTAGTTAAAAAAAAAAAAAAACAAAAAAAAACCCTCTATTAACAACTGGTCTTATTAGTTTTATGCAAAGAAACTTAGGTCATTACTTACTTCTTTAGAATGCCAAATTCTGTAGGGATCAGATAGGGAGAAAATATATACAGTGTGAAGGAAAATCCTAGTCCTTCTAATATTCACTGAACTTGCATTTCTATTCTTTATATTTTTATTTTTCCCCCCACTAAAAATTTTTCTGTGTGTTTGTTTTTCCATTACAGTTGTCTCACTTTTTTCCCCCTCTTGCTTCCCTGCCCCCTGCCCCCCCTTCTTCCACATTCAGTCTCCACCCAGTTGTCCATGTCCATGGGTCATTTATACATGTTCTTTGACTAGACTCTTCCCCTTCTTACCACTTCTCTCCCTCCCATCTCCCCCTTTGTTACTGTTAGTTTATTCCTTGTTTACGTACCTCTGGTTCAATTTTGCTCATTTGTTTGTGTTGTTCATTAGTTTCCTGTAACAGGTGATAGCATAAGGTAATTTTCTTTTGTTGCCTGGCTTATTTCGCTAAGCATAATTCGCTCTAGCTCCAATCATGTTGTTGCAAATGGTAGAAGTTCCTTCTTTCTTTCAGTACTTATTCATTGTCATTTTCCCCTTTTGTACTTGTGTTCCTCTCTGTCTCTCTCTGTTTCTTCATCTTCTTAAAGCAGACCTTTTAGCAACTCTTGCAATGCTGGTTTGGTGGAGATGTATTTTTTTAGCTTTCTTTTGTCTTGGAAACTCCTTATTTCACCTTCCATTTTGAATGAGAGCCTTGCTGGGTAGAGTATTCTTGGTTGTAGGCCTTTGTTTTTCATTACTTGGAATATTACCTGGCTGGTTTGGCTCAGTGGATTGAGCGTCGGCCTGCGAGCTAAGTGTCGCTGGTTTGATCTTCCAGTCAGGGCACATCAGAGAAGGAAAACTCTGACTCCAAAAAACCTCCGCTGCCTTGCGGCATACCTCTTCAGGGGAAAGGCTAAGGGAGTAAACCCCGACAGAAAATCCGGAGCCGGAGTCCCTAAGGCGGTTTGACGTTGTAGTCAACACCGGCAACTCCTGCGGCGCACCTGAAGCCAAGCTGTATTGACTCCGACTTTTGCTTGGACCCTTCAGCTGCGAAGAGAGGGTGGGGGGGTCTGCTGCATGGGCAACAGCAGACCCTCCATATCACCCTGCCCAGGCTTTGTAGCTTCAGCTTCACTGGAGAGGACACTCCAGCGTCATCGCAAGATGTCGATTCAACACGGGAGGAGACAGATACCGTGTCACTCCCGAGTCGGACTGCATAGCCATTCTCGGCGGTGCAGATAGACTCTTAAGAAGCTACACCATCGTCTCTCGAGATGGACGGGTATGGGCAACAGCAGACCCTCCATATCACCCTGCCCAGGCTTTGTAGCTTCAGCTTCACTGGAGAGGACACTCCAGCGTCATCGCAAGATGTCGATTCAACACGGGAGGAGACAGATACCGTGTCACTCCTGAGTCGGACTGCATAGCCATTCTCGGCGGTGCAGATAAACTCTTAAGAAGCTACACCATCATCTCTCGAGATGGACGGGTATGGGCAACAGCAGACCCTCCATATCACCCTGCCCAGGCTCTGTAGCTTCAGCTTCACTGGAGAGGACACTCCAGCGTCATCGCAAGATGTCGATTCAACACAGGAGGAGACAGATACCATGTCACTCCCGAGTCGGACTGCACAGCCAGTCTCGGCGGTGCAGATAGACTCTTAAGAAGCTACACCATCGTCTCTCGAGACGGACGGCTGCCGCCGCCGCTGACTTGGAATATTTTTTGCCATTCCCTTCTGGCTTGTAGTGTTTCTGCTGAGAAATCTGATGATAGCCTTATTGGAGTACCCTTGTATGTTATTAGTTGTTTCTCTCTTGCTGCTTTTAGGATTCTCTCTTTGTCTTTGAATGTTGGCATTTTAATTATGATGTGTCTTGAATTGGGCCTGTTGGGGTTCATCTTCATTGGGACCCTCTATGCTTCCTGGACTTGAATGATTCTTTCTGTCTTCATGTTAGGGAAGTTTTCTGTCATTAGTTTTTCAAAGAGGTTCTCTATTCCTTGCTCCTTTTCTTCTCCTTTTGGAATTCCTATGATACGGATATTATTATGTTTCATGTTGTCCTGCAGCTGTCTTAGAGCCTCTTCAGTCTTGTTCAGTCTTTTTTCGTTTTGTTGCACTATCTGTGAATTTTTGTCTACATTGTCCTCCAGCTCGCTGATCTGATCTTCTGCTTCCTCTAGCCTGTTTTTAATTCCTTCTACTGTGTTCTTCACTTCAGAGATTGTATTCTTCATTTCCTCCTGGCTCTTATTGATAGCTTCCATGTCCTTTTTGATGCTGGTATAATTCTCAGTAAGTTCCTTATAGTTCTTCTGGAGTTAACTGTAGTTTTTCTGGAGTTCTTTGTAGTTTCCGCTGAGCTCATTGAGCTTCTCCATAATCCATGCTTTCAATTCCATATCTGATAGTTTGCTCCCCTCTATTTCATTTAGCACTCTTTCTGGGGACTCTACCTTTCCTTTCAATGGGGGGTTGTTTCTCTGTCTCCCCATTTTTGTGACTCCTATTGTTTGTTGGTGCTTCTTAGAATGATTTGCACTTCCTGGATCTGCCCCTGGTGACGTCAGATCCTGTACCAGTCTGGGCCTAGGCAGCCTGTTGGAGACTTCCAGGGATCTACTGCCTTTGTCTGTCTCCTTTAGTTGTTAATCTATTCAATCTGTGATTAGCCGTCAGGCTTAAGGACCATGGGTGTGGCAGCTTAATTCCTGTAGGCAGGGCTTTTGCTTCCCCTCAGGCTGACACCAGTTGGCCGGGAATGGTCTGCCTGCAGCACTGGTGATGAATCAGCACTGGGATCCAGCCGGCTGCTTCCCCAGCTCTCCCCTCAAAGCCACCACACCAATCTCTCCCCAAGCATTTCCTGTCCTCTCTGTCTTCCCTCTGCTTGTGCCCAGGGTAAGTGGGGGCAGGATATTTTCATATGTGATCTGCTTAAGAGCTCTTTTTCTCCTGCTGTTTCTCTCCGGCTAGCAAGAAACCCTGTGGCTTTTCGCTTTTCTCAGCTGGATACTATTTTACTTTCCACTCTGTTGCTGTAGGCTGGGAAGCTCAGCTGGGGGTTTGACCCTGCCCTTCTCAGGGGGAATCCCCAGCTGAGCTGTTTCTCAGTCCCTTCAGCTGCTACCCGTGTGATGCCAGCCAGCCCCTTCCGCGTCTCCGCACTCCCTACCGTTCACATTGTGATGTAGCGGCCTTTTCTGTGTCTCCATGGTTATAAGACTTCTCTCCAGCTGGTGTTCGGTTGGTTATTCCAGATGATTTCTCCAAAATTACATTGTAAATCCAGAGTAGTTCTGGGAGGAGGTTAGTGTAGCTTCCACTTACTCCTCCGCCATCTTGTTTCCAGGACTGTATTTTTTTATACCAACTTTTCAATAAGGAGAAAAAGGGGAATGTCCAATTTCCTAATAAAGTGTGGAATTTCATGCTTCCAAAATCAAACAATGTGATTATGAGAAATAAAACTTACATATTGATTGTTCTTGTACATACATAAGCAATCATTATAGCAAGTTTAATGTAATATTTGAAAAGGATATACATTATGGCAAAATTGTGTTTACTTGAAATTTTACAGTTGGTTTAACTTTGAAAAGCAATCAATTATTTGATCATATAATCAGAATAAGAAAAACATTAAAAAGAACCTTATGAATTCAGAAAATTGCTTTTAATAAAATTTAATATTTATAATTTCTCTTTCTAATAGTTTGTTGTTATTTTATAGAAATATAACTTATTTTGCATATTACTTTTGTATAATGCAACTTTACTGAATAAGAATTATTTCTAACACATTTTGTGGTAGAGTCTTTAGAATTTTCTCTATATAAGATTATGCATTCTGAAAATAGGGGCAGTTTTACTTCTTTCTTTCTAATTTAAATGCTTTATAATAATAAGGCATTTATATTCCTTATAATTAGAATTAGAACTGTTGTCCTTGCCTGATTCCTCTGGCTAAGACTTCCAATTCTGTGGAGAATAAGAGTTGTAACATTGGGCACATCTGATTTACTCCTTATCTAAGAGAAAAAGTTTCAAACATTCACTATTGAATATTGACACTTTGTGTGCTTTTTGTGTATCACCTTTATTTTTTTGAGGTGTGATCCTCTATTCACAATTCATTAAAACTTTTATCATGAATGGACGTTGAATTTTTGATATATTTGTTTTGCATCTATTGAAACGATAATTTTTTTTTAACATATACATTGAACAATCCTTTAATCTCAGTGGTAAATCCCATGTGACCATTGTGTATGATCCTTTTAATGTGCTATTGAATTCAGTTGCTTAGTATTTTGTTGAGAATTTTCATATCTCGATTCATCAGGAATGCAGGCCTCTAGTTTGTGCACCTTGGCATGTCTGTATTTGGCTTTGGTGTTAAGGCAATGATGGTGTTGTAAAATGAGATTGGGAGTGTTCTCTCCTCTTCAATTTTTTGTAAAAGTTTAGAAGGACTGTATTGTTCTTCTTTAATTGTTTGGTAGAATTCACCTGTGAAACAATCTGGCTCTAGGCTCTTATTTTGGGGGTGGATTTTGATTACACATTCAATCTCCTTATTCTTAGTAGTTTGTCAGATTTTCTATTTCATCTTAGTAAGTTGTATGTTTTTAGGAATTTCTTCATTTCTTCTACATTGAAAATTTTTAATTTTCCCTTTCAATTTATTCTTGGTTTCATTGGTTGTTTAATTACATATATCTATAAATTTTCCAGCTTTACTTCTGTTATTGCTTTCTATTTCATTTCATTATGTTCAAATCTGCTGAATTTGCTGAAAAATATTTTGTGCCTTAATATATGATCTAAACTAGAAAATGTTCTGTGTGCTCTTAAGTATCTATATACTGCTGCTGTTGCCTTATGGTAAGGCGGGGACGTAGAGTTTCACAGAGTTGGGCAGGTTGCAGGTTGGGTTTCACTATCAAGTAGGTTGCTGGCTCCATTGTTGAGCAAAGTAGCTAGCCTGCCTGGCTCTCTGGTTGAGATGGGCCTCAAGGTGTATCGCACAGTTGGGTTGTCCAGGCTCCCTTGTTAGGTGGGATTGTAGGTTATGCTTCTTGATTGGGTTGAGTTCTGGACTGGACTCTCCATGTGGGAGAAGCCACAGGCTACATTTAGCAATTGGGCAAAGTTGTAGGCTGAGGTTTGCTGTCAACAGTGCTGTAGGATGGGTTCCATAGCCAGGGAAGACTAGTGGCTATATTCTGAGATTTCCCAGTGTCACTCTTAAGGCTCCCTAGTTATGAGGGGTGAGAAGCTATACCATTTAGGCAGAACTGTTAGTTTGAATTCCTTTAGAAGCAGGGTTATATAAGATGAGATGCAAGGTGGCCTGGTTCCTCTGGTTAAGGTTTCTGGTTGGTGGGCCATAGACAATACTAAACAATTGTGGAGCTTCACATTCCCTTCTCTTCCCAGACAGGGCTATAGAATATGTTCTTGACTGGTATGGCTTGTTATCTGGGGACCTGAATAAGGCAGTACTACCAAACTCCCTGACCAGAGAAGATTACCAGCTCAACTCCGGAATAGGCAGAGTTCCTGGCTGGGCTCTCTACTTGCAGCCACTGCAACCATGGTTGAAAGATGAGTCAGACAGTTACCTTGTTCTCTGGTTAGGCTTCCTGGTTGGGCAAGACTAGGGGCTATATTCAGCAGTATATGGGGATTCAAATTTCTTTTACTGTGTGGGTGGGGCCAATAGAGTGAGCTTGATGGCTAGAGATGTGAACTGGGCCAAGCCACCTTCTGAATTTCCCAGTCATCAGGACCACAGATTTAACTCTGCAGATGGGCAAAGACATTGGCTAAGATTTCCGCTCAGGCATTATTGTTGAGATGAGGGATATAGCCTGACAAGATCTGAGAGCTAGTTACTGTAAGCCCTACCTGCCTTCTTAGTCTCCATTAGATTCTCAGTTGCCAAGCCCCACAGATTTCCTCAGTGATCTCTGTGAGGCAGGACCCAAGTGGGCCTCTTGGGAAACAACTTGCAATTCTGAGGGAGATAGATGTTCATTATGGGCTTCTTTTTTACACACTGGAAAACCTGTAGGCCCAAGAGTGTCCTCTCAGTGTTGCACTGTGTTGGTCTAAGGGAGGGGTGATATAGTTAGAGAGTAGCCACTCCTTTGGTCCTTCTAATGTGGTTCTTTATGATCTCTATGGCCCAGGAGTTTGCTTCAGCCTTACTCCTGGTTAATAGGATTTTCATGATTTTTTGTCTATGGTAGTTGCTCATTCATCTTTTTATGAAGGAAACTGAAGTGAGAACAACTTGTGTTACCATCTTGATGATGTCTCAACTGCATTTTAATATCACCCTTAAAATTTGTGATACCTGATGTTGGCCCCAGCTGTTTAGTGTTGCCTCCCAGGACAATATCAACATACTCTGCTTTTATAGATTTTGCTTCCTGTGTTCCATTAACCAAATAACAAAAAAGGGTTATCCCTCAGTACTCACTTGTTTTCTCAGATAAACCAGTAAGGCAGCTAGTAGGACCCTGAGTGAAGGGAACACCAGATTGGTCAAGTTTGAGTAAAACAAACAACAAACAAGCAAAACACACCAGGTAGAACTTCATCCAGAATATGTATATTTATATTGGGGAAAGTAATTGACTAACTCTGAGCCTCCAGGGAGATTATATATATATATATATATATATATATATATATATATATATATATATATATATATGAAAAATAGCAATATGATCTAGAAACTAGACTTTGAACTTTAATTTCAGGGATTTTTCAGAATTTTCTGAGTCTTGAAAAAAATGAAGAGGAGACTACAAAGAGCAGCAGCAGAGAGACCTTGAAGTATAGAATTATTAATACTAACTTCCCTATTAGCTACTTATTATAAATAGTAAAATAAATTTTCAAAATTTAGAAATGTTGAAGATAACATCAACTGGGGAAACAAGTAGGAGCATTTACCACTACATGTTGCTAGGTTGCTGGTTTGGTTTTTTTATTTGTTTGTTTTAATAGAAAATCAAATATATCATGGAGGTAAAACAACATTTTCTAGATCTTCTAGTGGAAAAATGATGAAACCAGGATTTGAATCAGTTCAATTCTAAGTATTGAACTTTTAGAAACTAGGTTGTAATAGTTCTACAGTTATCTAATTCCTGTTTTTAGTTTCACAATCTGTAAAATGGGAGAAAGGTTTTGTTTGACAGGTGACAGGAGGATGCCATTGACAGAGGAATTCTGTCCTAGTTGATTTCTAAATTCCTTCTTGACTCTAGCTACCTATGATTGAATTGACTTTTAATATAATATCTGAAAACAGCAGGTATTTAGAAAGCATTTACAAAATGAAAATGTGAAGTCTAATGAAATATCTTGCTTTGTCAAACAAATGAATTTGCAGCCATATTTGACAAAAATTTTAGTTTTCCATTTTTAAGGAATTGTTAGCACATTTCCAATTAATTTTTACTTAAGTTATTTCAACTAGCAACACATTAGAGCAACTTCTTTCCTTGTCAGACATTACTATATTACTCTTTCAAAAGCTAGTCACATTTCTCTCTCTCTCTCTCTCTCTCTCTCTCTCTCTCTCTCTCTCTCTCTCTCTCTCTTTTGCTCTTTCTTTCATTTCTTTTTAAATAGTGTCAGTGGTGACAAGTGTCATCAGACCCCTAGAAGCTGATATAAGGTTTGTAAATAACCTTTAGCCACCTTCAGCCAGGACAGACAGAAGACATGACATCTGATGTCTCCCACTCTATGATCAGCTAGCTATCTGTAATTTGCATCACTGTTAACATCTAATGGAATAATTGGCATCTTCTGTTTGAAAGACTCACCAAAGCCTGAGAAATCCTAAACAGAGAAAACTGCCAATACACAGTAGTTGTCTGCTTAACCTCTTCAGTTAACTGGCACTGAGCATTATAAGGGTTTACCCAAACCACACTGAAGTGAGTTCCCAGGAGTTTTCTCCTGTTTTACAGGTAACTGGATGATGCATTATATATCTAATAAACCCATTTCCACACTACATTAGAGGGGTATCAAAGCAAACCAAACAGCTTCTCACCAAAATGAAGGAATCTAGGGGAGATTTCAGGATGTTCCTTGCTTTCTGTTTCACACAATGATTTATAATAATGTTCTGGTATTTCCTTGAGGTCATATTATATTTATACTATATATTATTTTGCTCATTTTTTACCGCAGAAAACAATAACAAAATTCTTTCATTTCTGTAAAGCAATAACTACTGCTTCACTGGGTATAGCACTGAATCAAATTGTATCTCTACAGAAAAATATTGAAAATGCTGAAGTGCCACAGATTTAAATGAAACATTACAATGCTTGGAGTAGTGCATTTTGTGCTGAAGAAATCTCATCTCTATTTCAAAAAATATATATAACATAATCTCAGATATTGATAAAATCTATTGCCAAATTTGTCATTTACATATGTCAATGTCCTTACAAATAATACAATTTAACTTGACTAACTATTTTAAAGGAAAGAGGGCAGTAAGAAGAAATCTACGGAACAAGTGATTTGGCTGATTTTTGTATGAGGAGTGTTTTTGTGATTGATCTTCTTGTCTCTTTTAGAAAATTTATTTTCTGTGATGGAGTTTGGTGTCAACTGATAGTTTCTGCTGATACTAATGCATAAAGATCACCATAGAGGGCATCTACCACATTGGGACGCACCAGAAGCATAGGAAACATGATGCCTCTATGCTCCCACTTCTCTCCCTTTTAAAGCACAAGCCCCTCCTCCTGCCTCCCTCTCACTCAACCCTGGTGGTTTCTTTTGTCTTCAGACCATCACTTAGGAGAAAACTTAAGTAATTACATATGCACAATTCTAACTGTTTTGATGAAATCATTGGGATTCTATAACAGCAGCTCAGGGGGCAAATCTAGCCCACTGCTTGTTTTTGTATAGCTCATGAACTAAGAATTGATTTTACAAATGAATATCTGTAATCAATTTGGTAATAGAGAACACTAATTTTTAAGCCCAACTGAGTAAAATGTTATTTCCCAGAAAGAATTTCATTCTCATTTTAAACTTATATCCCCCCCAAAAGACTCAATTGTTATCATTACATTTTGAATACATTATTATAAACTTGACAGCTTATATCAACTCATATTTAGTATCCCACATTCTTTAGGTCAGAAACCTGGGTGTACTCAGCCAAGTTCTCTGTTCAGGGTCTCACAAAGCCATAATCAAGATGTTCACCAGGCTAAATTCTTATTTAGAAACTCAGAAGACAAATAAACTTCTAATTTTTTTCAGGATTTTTGCTGAAATCAGTTGCTATTGGTTGTAGGACTGAGGTGGCTAAGGCTCCTTGCAGGCTATCAGCCAGGAGCCTCTCAGATCCCTGAAGCCATGCATACAGTTTCTTGCCATTATCTTTCTCCATTTCAAAAACAAAGCTTAGTCCCTATGTCAAATCCTAGCCATCCTCCTGATTTCTCTGAACTCTTATTCTGCTACCAGCTCTAGAAAACTGTTTTACAGAGCTTATGTTATTTTATACATCTCACCTAGATGATTTCCCTGTCCTAAGAACAACTAATTGGTAACTTCAAACATATCTATAAAATCCCTTTTTCCATGCAATTTAACATAATAATTGGAGTAATACCAGGTTATGAAAACCCTGAAGAATTCTACCTTCAACAGCTGGATAATAGAGTTTGCCTATTTTCAAATGTATTATGTAATTCTAATATAATTTTTTAATTTTTAAAATTATTTTAAAATTTTTCAATTATAGTTTATATATAATATTATATTAGTTTCAGGTATACACCCCAGTGATTAGACATTATATAGCTTACTAAGGAATCATCCCAATATATCTCATACCCATCTGACACCATACATATGATTTAAGCAATGTATATATCCACCATCAGTTTCTGGGATTTCCTATTGATGTCATTAATATTTGGTATAATTATACTTTTTAATTGTTGCCAATTTGGCAGGTACATTTTATATTTTTATTTAGAATGTTTTCAAACACCCAGAAAATTTAAGAGACTAGTACAAAGATCTTTTCTGCCCTGAACTGTTCAAGCATATGTTGTTGACATGATGTCCCATCATCTTCAAGTAGTTTAATGTTTCCTTTAATTAAGAATATTATCTTAGACTTCTGGCCAAGATGGAGGCTGAGACTGACACATACCATCTCCCTTCACAGCTAAGAAGGAAGACAACTACCGCAAAACCAGAAATAACCAGAAGTTCCAGAAAATAAAGCTACATGGAAGTCCAACGTATGAAGTTATAAAGATGTGGTGCTCATCCAGATGGGTAGGAGGGGTGAAGCCAGGGCGGAGAGGTCAAGCTATGCTGGAGGCAGCAGTTGTGGGGACAGAGGAGGGACAGCGGTAAGCACAGGCGCCCATATTTAAGGGGAGGCAAGAAGCACCTGGGGAGCACCCCTGGCTACAGACGAAACCCATCAGCTCACGATTCCAATGCCAGGGAAGACAGACCCCCATTGTCTCAGACTGTGAGGGCCGGAGGGTGTGGGGATGGAGGAGGAGGCACACAGTCTTTCAGCAGAGAGTGAACAGCAGGAATCCATCTTGGACGCCCACCCCCACACAAAATGCCACAATGTGGTGAGAAGGGTGGCCCAATATTGATGAGTGCATGAGGCTCTGCCCCCTATAGTGTAGGAGGTGTGACAGTCCCACCCAGGAAGCAAAGGTAAACACAAAATTGTCAGGATGGCACAGATCATGATAGAGATCCCAGTGACACAGCTGACCAGACAGCAAATATCTAATCTTAACTGATCAGTAGATAAGAAATCTTTCTAAGGCACAGTTCAGAGCTTTGGTTATATGAATGTTTACAGACCTGACAGCAGATCTTAAACAAGATGGGGAAGGAATGAAGGCTAGTCTTGCTGAAATGAACAAAAACACATATGAAACTAGTGGTGAGGGCAAGAAAACCAGGGATCAAATCTACAAATCAAAACACAGGGAAGGAACTAACAGTCAACCAGTGCAGAAAGAAGAAATGAAAAGTGAGTAAAATGAGAGGCTCAGAAATCATTGGACAGCTATGAACAGGCCAACATCTGAATCACAGGGCTGCTAGAAGGTAAAGAAGAAGAACTAGAAATTGAAAAATTATGTGAAAAAATAATGAAGCAGAACTTTCTTAATTTGGGGAAGGAAATAGAATTACAGGTCCAGGAAGCACAGAGAATACCAAGAAAACTGGACCTAGAGAGAACCATACCAAGACACATTATAATCAAAATGTGAAAAATGAAGGAGCAAGAAAGAATCTTAAAAGCAGCAAGAGAGAAAAGGAGAATTACATACAAAGGGGTCCCAATTTGACTATCAGCTGATTTCTCAAAAGAAACTCTGCAGGCAAGAAGGGACTGGCAAGAAATATTCAAAATAATGAAGAGCAGAAATCTACAACCATGATTATTCTATCCAGCGAAGCTGTCATTCAGAATAGAAGAGAAGAGAAAGTGCTTCCAGGACAAAGTAAAACTGAAGGAGTTCATCAGATTCAAACCACTGTTATATGAAATGTTAAAGGGACTTGTTTAGGAGAGAGGGTCAAAACTATGAACATTAAAATGAAAACCGTATCACAACAACCAACAACAGAAGCTAGGGAATTGAAACAAGGGCAAACTAAGTAGGCAACAAGAGTGGGAAAAGAATTATAGGTATGGGGAACATTTGGGGGGGAGGTCAGCAAGGAGGAGGAATGGGGGAAAGGGAAGGAGATGGTACAGGAATTAAGAAGCATAATAGAAGGGAGTGGAGTAGACAGGAAGATGTTGAGAAGAACTATATGCACAACCAATGGGCATGGACTAAGGTGGGGGAGCAACTGGATGGAGGAATGTCACTGGGTGGAGAGGATCAAAGGGAAAAGAAATTGGGACAACTGTAACAGCATAATTAATAAAGCATGTTTAAAAAAAGAATATCTTATGTAACCATAATACAATTATCCAAATGAAACTAACACTAACATATTACTAACACTAACATATAATATGAAGATAAGTAATCTTCATATTATATACATATTATCAATTGTCCTGATATTGTTCTTCACAAGAAAGAGACCCAATGCAGGATCAAAAGTTACACTTCACTGTTGTGTTTATTTAGCTTCCCCCAATTTAGAACAGTTTTCAATCTTCATTTGACTTGGTCATCGACACTTTTGAAGATGGCAGGCGAGTTATTTTATGGAGTGTCCCTCAATGTGGGTTTATTTGATGCTTTTTCATATTTAAATTCAGATAGTCTAGTTTTGGAAAGAATATTCCAGAAGTGTTGTTATGCTCTTCTCCTTGCACCCTATTGGGTGATATGCAATTTTTTTTTGCCCATTACCTGATATTGTTAACTTGACTCACTTTACTAAAATGATACTTGTCAGGCTTTCAACTGTAAAATTACTCTTATTTCCCTTTTTTAGTTGAAATGTAAAGTGTTGGGAGGTGCTTTGAGACTATGCAAATCACTGCTCTTGATGAAACTTTCACCTACTGATTTTTATCTTCACTGATATTTCTGGGTGAATTAATTTTTTACTATAATTGCCAATAAATTATGACTTTCTAATTCCATTATTTATTCTTTACTTATTATTTAGCATTTTATTAAAAGAAAAACTTTTGGCATTTATGTATTTATCATCATCAATCTATCTATTGGTATGAATTAATCATTTCAATTTTACTCAAAACATCATAATTCATTAATATTGCTTTGGGTTTTTCAAGTAAGTGCTCACTTAAGCTGGTTCTTGTGTCTGTTTGTCAGTGATGTCCCTATCATTCTTAGGGCAGTTATTTATCTCCTGACAAACAAAATATTCCAGGCTCATATTGTCTTCCACTTTGCCAGTCCTGAAATTAACCATCTCTTTAAGGAGGCCTAGTTTGCTTTATGGAATAATATTATTTAGAAATTAAGATATTCAAGCTGATGATGCACATCTTCATTTGAGTATTGTTACTCCAAATTTTAGTAGGAAAAAAGAGAACGGACACATATGCATACACACACATCTCTATTTACATACCCTTGTATATTAAACAATATGATAAAACTCTGATGCAGTTTCAACTCAAAACTGGAGTTCATTATGCTTTTCTCTTATTCATATGTGCAGCTTTTTTTCCAAAAGTGAACCACTTGGCTTCCATTATCCTCAATATGTTTGCCTAATGGTTACCTCCCCCTGTAAGTAGTCAACAACCCATCACGTCCACTGAGTCTTTCTATATTCTCACATGATCTCTTTTAGTTCAAGATCTGACACCACACACAGGGCTGCCACTGTTGTCACCCACACAGATATCCCTTTCTTCTCTCTTGGGCTCAGACATCCTTTGCTAGCCTGCTGTTACTGGTGTCATTACAAAATGAATGTCCTTCTATCCCACATAGATTCATTCCACCCACCTCAAGCTGCCTCCTCCAATTCCTTGCATGCACATTCAAACCTAGACACTTTGAGACAGATAGCCTTCTACCCTATTCCAAAACCCTATACACATGAATACTTACCATGCTTGGGCTTACACAATGACTTACAATATTCCCTCACTTATCATGGGTATTATGTTCCAGACAGCCCTGTGAAGTAGGAACCTTACATTTATTCTACACTCTTAAACCTATGTAACTTTAACAACATACGTATGCAGTACCACAAAATCCTACGATATAGCAAAAAATCCTTATACATAATTAACTATAATATTTTTTTAAAATCCCGCAATATAGTGAGGCCATGATAAGTGAACTGTGATATAGCGAGGGACTACTGTATATTAAATCATTCAAGAAGGGAAGCAGAAAGGGAGGAAAATATGGATAGTGGAATGAAGGAAAATTAACACACTGATATAATTAGCACTTCCACAATTGTAATGAGCTTGAAACCCTTTCATGTACATTGGCTATTATTAGTATTTTGCCTTTTGAGTAGCATATGTTATCTATCTTATCCATTGGAGGGTGATATATACCCATTCATGCTAATGTGTAGGAGTACTTTATATAATGTTAATACTAATAAGTTATATTTTGCCTGTACTTTTGCGTTTCCTAACTTCATTTTGTTTTCAGTGTATATAGATGCTCAATTTTTCCACAGTCATTTAATGTATGACAGCCTTCCTCCAGAAGTCTGCAGTGTGCAATGCCACCTGTCATAAATCAAATATGAATAAAAGTGTGAGTTTGTTTCTGGGGTCTTCATTTTGTTTTATTAGTCTTCATTTATTCATATACTAATATTATATGCATTATTATTATATCATGGTGCAATAATTTCCATCTTTTTCTTCTTAAGAGTGGTTATTCAAGGAGCTTTGCATATACTCATGTATGTATTTTAATTTTAGCTACAATATTTAAATAAAATTTGTGTTGCAATTACTACTTACATTGTGTTAAATCTTCACATAAGTTGGAATCCTTAAATCTATGAACATCAAATGTATTTCTTACATCATGCAGGTCTTCTTTAATGATTTTCAATATATATTTTGATTTTAGAGAGAGAGAAAGAAAGAAAGAGGGAGAGAGAGAGATACATTAATTTGTTTATTTATTTATTTTTTTAAAAAAGATTTTATTTATTAATTTTTAGAGAGGAAGGGAGAGAGAAAGAGAGAGACTTTATATCCTCTTTCATCTCTGCCCACCCCCCAACCCACCCAAAAATGATCACAGTGTTGTCAGTGTCCACGAGTTCTTTTTCTTTATTGATCAATCCCTCCACCCACCAAACCCCTGCCCAGAGCTATCAGACTGTTCTCTATCTATGAGTCTGTCTCTGTTTTGCTTGTTTGTTCAGTTTGTTCATTAGATTCCGCATCTGAGTGAAATCATATGGTATTTGTCTTTCTCTGACTGGCTCATTTCACTCAGCATTATGTTCTCCAGGTCCATCCATGCTGTTACAAAAGGTAAAATTTTCTTCTTTTTACAGCTGAATAAATGTCCCATATTTGTTTTATTCACTCATCTATGGATGGACACTTGGGATGTTTCCAAATATTGGCTATTGTAAATAATGCTACAATAAAGATAGGGATGCTTATTTCTTTCAAATTAGGTTTCTTCAGATAAATTCCCAGAAATGAAATTGCTGGGTTATAAGACAGTTCCATTTTTATTTTTTTAAAGTATCTCCATATTGCTTCCCACAGTGATTGCACCAATTTGCATTCCCACCAACAGTGCAATTGTTCCCCTTTTTCCACATCTTCACCAGCACTTGTTGTTTACTGTTTTATTAATGATAGCCACCAAAACAAACAAACAATCTAGTTAAAAAATGGTCAAAGGACCTGAATAGGCACTCCTCCAAGGAGGATACACAGAGGGCCAATAGACATATGAAAAGATGCTCAATGGCACTAATCATCAGAAAAATGCAGATTAAAACCACAATGAGATATCACCTCACATCTGTAAGAGGCCATGCCTATTGATTATTTATTTTTAATTTTAGAGAGAGAGAGAGAGAGGAGAAACACTGATGGGTAGCTTGCTATACAGGCCATGAATGGGGACTTAACCCTGCAACCCAGGCATGTGCCCTGACTGGGAATCAAACCTGTGACCCTTTGGTTTACAGGACTACATTCTGACCAACTGAGCCACACCAGCCAGGGCAGCTTTTTACATGACTTTAAGGACAGTGTGGCAACTTCCAAGCTCCTTGCATGAAGAAACAGAAACCTGTCTTGTCTTTGCCACAAAGTATGTTGAATTTTATCAATAGCTATTTTTTCTACCTAAATTGATTTTTATCATACACTATATGCTTCTGCTAATGAAAATAATTCAACTGAGTAAATTAAAAACATAATAGGCTTTATTAAATTGTGGATGGAAAAGGGGCTACATACTAAGCTTGACAAGCTCAAGGGAGGCCAGCATGGCTGCCTTACAAACACAGAGATCTAAAATAACCACATAGTATGGTCTGAATGTAAAAATGCCTAACTAAAAGCCAGTCATAGCAGTAATATCCTAGGCCAGAATCTTCCTTGACAAAGGTCAGTCTTTATCTTAACTGAGCATATCCATTGTTTTTTTTTTACATGTACCATATCATACCTTTGCATGTCAGAATAATCCTCTTTTTTCCAGACCCCTCAGGGCACAATCTCTCACCAAAGTATTGGACCAAGGAAACCTTGTTATCTCTATGAGCTGTAAATGTAATTGTTAACTATCCTGTACCTATCAATATAAAAAAAGCATTTGTCCCTCCATTTTAGTCTTTATTCAATCCCAGAGATTTCCCTGCTTTGTTTTCTTCCACCTCCCTAATCTATCACAAATAAATTTCAAGTAACCTCTTTACATGTCTTCCTTTGATTCTGATGTATACAATAAACTGCAAAACTGCCATGTTCTGGAGCATTTTCTCAATCCATTGAGATTTTGCTTCCCAGCAATTGTCATCAATTTGGCTCAAATAAACTCATAAACTCTTAAACGTTTGGACATCTTTTAAGGTTGGCAACATGACATATATTGGGAAGCATCCCATCTAGGAACTAAAAGGGTACTCTGAGGAGTTGTACAAAGTGAAAGGTTTTTTAAAAAAGAAAGGTGGGGTAAGGGAGCTATTAATAAAAGGAAAGAAAGGGTAATTTTTAGATGCAGCTTATATTAGATCATTGTACTTTGTTTCTTTTTTCTGATCAATGAAAAACAAACATCTATTAATTTAATCATCCTTTTAATTATCAATTTCTGGCTTTCTTGTTCCTTTCCAGTATATTCAATTATGTATTATTTTGACTTTGGTTATTTTCTAGATAACCTAAGAGACACTACAAAAAGGAATTACCTAGAAACATGAACTGTCCATCGCAGAATAAACCAATAAAACTGTTCTAATTTTGTTACTATGCTAGGAGGATGATTGAAAAAATAGGATTATTTCTTAAGCAATATATTTTTTGCTGCCATCATGCTGCCTTTTAACAAGGAAGGACCAAGAAAAAAAGAATTAGCATTCGATTCTGAAGTTCTAGACAGATAAGGCTACACTGACATGTATTTTTTGGTAAGTGACCTGCAAGTTTCATTTCACAACAGCAAAGTACTGTCTATGGGATGTATTAAGCAAGTGCTTACACTTTTTGTATGATTATTGATAAGTGCAAAGTGGCAGGATTTGGGCATGAGGTGAGAGATTAAGGATAAAGTGCTAAATGAAGTAGAGCAGTCAAGACGGGGCACTGATGCACTCCTAATTATGCAAATACAAAATTTGATCTGACACAAAGGTGCTAATGAGAGTAAGCAAACTCTTCATTAAGAATGTATCATTTTGGAGAAACAAGATGGTGGAAGAGTAAGTGGAAGCTACACTAATCTCCTCCCAAAACTAGTCTGGATTTACAACTTAATTTTGTAGAAATCATCTGGAATAACCAACCGAACACCAGCTGGAGAGAAGTCTTATAACCACGGAGAGACAGAAAAGGCCGCTATATCACAATGTGACAAGTAGGGAGTGCGGAGATGCAAAAGGGATGGCTGGGCTCACACAGGTGGCAGCTGAAGGGACTGAGAAACAGCTCAGCAGCCAGGGGACCCCCCTGAGAACAGCAGCATCTAAACCCTCAGCTGAGCTTCCCAGCCTACAGCAACAGAGTGGAAAGTAAAATAGTATCCAGCTGTGAAAAGCAAAAAGCCACAGGGTTTCTTGCTAGCCAGAGAGAAACAATGGGAGAGAAAGAGCTCTTAAGCAGATCACATATGAAAATATTTTGGCCCCCACTTACCCTGGGATCAAGCAGAGGAAAGGCAGAGACAACTAGAGATGCTTGGGGAGAGTTTGGTGTGGTGGCTTTTAGGGGAGAACTGGGGAAGCAGCCAACCAGGTCCCAGTGCTGACTCATCCCCAGTACAGCAGGCAGACCATTCCACTCCCCATCCAAGTGGCATCAGCCTGAGGGGACGCAAAAGCCCTGCCTACAGGAATTAAGCTGCCACACCCACGGTCCTTAAGCCTGATGGCTAATCACAGCTTGAATAGATTAACAACTAAAGAAGTCAGTCAAAGGCAGTAGATCCCTGGAAGTCTCCAACAGGCTCCCTAGACAGAGACTGGTATAGGATCTGATGCCACCAGGGGCAGATCCAGGAAGTGCAGATCATTCTAAGAAGCACCAACAAACAATAGGAGTCACAAAAATGGGGAGACAGAGAAACAACCCCCCATCAAAAGGAAAGGTAGAATCCCCAGAAAGAGTGCTAAATGAAATAGAGGGGAGCAAACTATCAGATATGGAATTCAAAACATGGATTATGGAGAAGCTCAATAAGCTCAGCGGAAACTACAAGGAACTCCAGAAAAACTACAAGGAACTTACTGAGAATTACACCAGCATGAAAAAGGACATAGAAGCTATCAATAAGAGCCAGGCGGAAATGAAGAATACAATCTCTGAATTGGAGAACACAGTAGAAGGAATTAAAAAGCAGGCAAGAGGAAGCAGAAGATCGGATCAGTGAGCTGGAAGATGATGTAGACAAAACTCCCAGACAGTGCAACAAAATGAAAAAAGACTGAATAAGACTGAAGAAGTTCTAAGACAGCTGCAGGACAACATGAAACATAATAATATCTGTATTATAGGAATTCCAGAAGGAGAAGAAGAAGAGCAAGGGACAGAAAACCTCTTTGAAAAACTAATGACAGAAAACTTCCCTAACGTGAAGAGAGAAAGAGTCACACAAGTGCAGAAAGTACAAAGGGTCCCAATTAAGATGAACACCAAAAGACCTACTTCAAGACACATCATAATTAAAGTGGCAACATTCAAGGACAAAGAGAGAATCCTAAAAGCAGCAAGAGAGAAACAACTAATAACATACAAGGGAACTCCAATAAGGCTATCATCAGATTTCTCAGCAGACACACTACAAGCCAGAAGGGAATGACAAAAAATATTCCAAGCAATGAAAAACAAAGGCCTACAACCAAGACTACTTCACCCAGCAAGACTCTCATTCAAAATGGAAGGTGAAATAAGGAGTTTCCAAGTAAAATAAGGCTAAAAGAATACATCTCCATCAAACCAGCATTGCAAAAGATGCTAAAGGGTCTGCTTTAAAAAGATGAAGAAACAGAGAGAGACAGAGAGGAACATGAGTACAAAGGGGGAAAATGACAATGAATAAATACTGAAAGAAAGAAGGAACTTCTACCATTTGCAACAACATAGATGGAACTACAGAGAATTATGCTTAGCGAAATAAGCCAGGCAACGAAAGAAAAATACCTTATGCTGTCACCTATTACAGGAAACTAATGAACAACACAAATGAGCAAAATTGAACCAGAGGTATGTAAACAAGGAATAAACTAACAGTAACAAAGGGGGATATGGGAGGGAGAGAAGGGGGTAAGAAGGGGAAGGGTCTAGTCAAAGAACATGTATAAATGACCCAGGGATATGGACAACTGGGTGGGGACTGAATGTTGGAGAAGGGGGGGCAGAATGCAGGGAAGCAAGAGGGAGAAAAAAGTGGGAAAACTGTAATGGAAAAACAAACAAAAAAATTTTAGTGGGGAAAAAATGATAATATAAAGAATGAAAATGCAAGTTCAGTGAATATAAGGACAAGAATTTTCCTTCACACTGTATATTTTTCTTCCTATCCTATTCCTCCAGAGTTTGGCATCTTAACAAGTAATGACATAAGTTTCTTTGCATAAAACTAATAAGATCAGTTAATAGAGGGTTTGTTTTTTTTTTTGACTAAGACTTTGACTGGAATGTCATGCCTAAAAAAGACATACTTGGGCTCTTGTTGTTACCAAAAAGCACTGAGGAACTGGGATTGACTTTCAAAGGTAATAAAACCCCACGAGATAAAAGGCCTGGTACCTTGGTTGGATGTGCAGTCCATGGCAATCTTTCCAGGGAAGGAATGAAGGTTGTTTTCCTGAAAGATGGCTAGAAGGGACCTTAAGGCACAATGGAGAACAGGAAGGACTTGGAAAAGACAGGTGTTTACAGGCAAGGCTGAATGCCAAGTATGTGGTTCTGCTTCTGTGCCCTGAAGGGCAGACTGAAGGTCACCTTAAATGTTCATTGTGTAAGTTCCAGCAAAGCAGAACTAAAGATCATAAGTGATCATTTTCTGCTCTTGTTGTGTTTATGCAAGTGAACAGGATAAATTAAAAATGGACTCAATGTAGTCCCTTTAATGACAAGGAGGGTAATCTTAGGGAGAAAAACTGTGATTCAAGGAAAATTACAATGCTCAATGGTAGACTATAAAGTAGTGCAGCTAATTGTTTTTAAAGTTTATCTTCATTTAAAGTTTGTTTTGATTTGAAAATTAAACTATGTCTGTGGTATTATCAAAGATGTTTAATTTATAAGCAAGAAAAATGTCAAATGCCTTGCAACTGAATGTCTTTCTGATAAGACAGTCCTACAGATTTAGAGACTTGTATGTGGGTTATGTTACATAAATTAACATGTGTTTTCTGTTTTTAAAGGGAATAAGCCTATGATCTCATTACCTGAGTGATTGTCTGTATGTATAGACCTCACTTAATCTAGTCTGCATCGCTGCCTCCTGAGACTCAATGGTTTGGCTGAACTAAGTGGCTGGGTTGGTGAAGAATAGGGTGGTCTGTGGGCTTCACTTTAAAACTGTTTCTCTTTTCTGTCCTAATGGCTTGGACATAAAGAGCCCAGAGGTCTTAGAGGGGGGAAACCTAAAATATTCTTCTCAACCCAAACTAAGTATAATGGGCAAAAGGGTTCTGGACAGGTCAGATGTACCTGGCACTCCTTCCTCCAAAGAAGCCCTTCTTTTCCCTAATGTGGGACATTGAAAAATTAATACCTGTCTTTTGTCATCTAGTGGTTATGGATTGAATGATGTCTTTTAATCCTGTTGTCAAATCTGTTGCCTCCAGAATACAACAAGGATGCCAGCCTGTTAAATCAAACATGCCATTGTCTGGGGACAGCCAACCGACCTGATGTCTGCATGATCCTTCCCCATGTGGGAAGGCCACCCCTGCCTCCTAACCCCCACTCTTATTAGGGATTTCTGGACCTAAGGGTAGGTAGGATTATGACCATGTCCAGCTTGAAGCAGCTAGAGGAGCTCAGGAATTCGCCCATTGTTTTTTATAAGATTATAAAGGGTCTTAAGTCTGAGAGGGAGGGATTGTTATTTTTTATTGTTAAAATAATTAATTAATTATTTATTTATTTAAAAATATAGAATATATGAAAGGGCGAGGCAAGAGAGCTTGTATGTACGACCCATGGGCATGGACTTGGGGGTGGATTGTTGGGGCATGGGAGTGCTGGGTGGAGTGGAGCAAAGAAAAAAAATTGGAATTATTGTAACAACATAATCAATAAAATATACTTAAAAAGAAAAAAAGAAAGAATGAATTATTTTTATATATTAGATCTCAAGAACTGATAGCGCAGGATATTGCTAGCTTAACTGATGACCAGCTGAATGCACATATTTAGGGCACTGCAATTGGAAATGCATGCAGTGTAGTTATAGAAAATGATGGTGGGAGAGGCAATTTGTAGTTGAAGAGGCAAAAGAAGGCAAAGCTACACAGAAATATTGAGCTCATCAGGGGACTTATGAAACATAACTTTGTCCGAATGCATTCTGTGAAAATCAAAAATTGACCAGAGAGTCAGACTAATGAATACCTAGATCACATAGTATCAAAAAGAAGAAGGGAAGAAAGAAAGAAAGAAAGAAAGAAAGAAAGAAAGAAAGAAAGAAAGAAAGAAAGAAAGAAAGAAAGAAAGAAAGAAAGAAAGTATTACCATAAAGAGGTGATTATAGGAGGCCTGGGAAAGAGAAGGTTGTTAAAATCTAGAGATTTTCACCAATCTCATACTATTTAGCCTTTATAATTTGGAACTGCAATATGAAATTCAGAAGTACTATAGATATTCTATGGAATTGCTGATTTTCTACCTTAGGCATTTTTATTGAAGCAAAAGTTTGGTATTGATTTAACCATTTGGAGAGACAGGCACTGAGAAATTTGTGAGGGTTGTTCGGGGTAAATATACAAAATTGGCTCAGCAGCCTAATTTCACTGTTCAAAGGTTATAGCGGTCTTCAATCACAGTATGTAATATAAAGATATAAGGGTCCTAGATAAAGTAATGGAGAGACCCTAAAGATGAGCATATGATAGTGAAGAATTAAGTGGCTAGCAACACCAGATGTAATGACAGGAATGTAGTCCCTGCTGCAAGTTCTTTCATTGGCTAACATGACACCAGGAATAGACATTATGCCAGGGAAAGAATGAGGCACTACAGAGTTTAAAAGGACCAGCTTCAGAATCGAGGGAATAATCAGAATTCCAAAATTTTGAGATTTGGAATCTGGAATTCTGGCACAGATAACGTCATTACAATATGAAAATCACCAAGCTTAAGGAAACACTGATTTCAGCATTAGAATACCAAACATGAGCATATTTAATATTAAGCCCCATCATAGTTGAATGAAATAGACTAAGAGTGGCTAGAATCCATAAAATTTTCTGTCACATTCAGAAATGGTGTGGAAAGCAATAAAAAAGGAGAAACATCAATGGATCCAACTGACAGTGGTAGAAGAAATGTAAAGATAGAAGACTAAAAAACAATAATTATAAAAACCCAATAAATTTATATGGCTTGTTTATCTCATCAATTCTGATTACTATTTGTTAATACAAGCAAGCTTCACAGTCTAACTATTATGCTCTCCTTTTAATAATGTAATTAAGATGTTTGATTGATTAGTGCTATCATTTCTTAGCAAAACTTGTTCTTCTTTCCCCAATCTTGTCCTCCTAGTGACTTTCCTATATAATTTGGTGCATCATCAATTACATGCACTATGGCAACTGATCCCAAGGTTTTTCTCTTTTATTCTTTTACTAGGAAACTTGTTTCATATTTATAAAATGCCTCAGAAAAACTTATCCTGGAACTCTAAACATGTCAAGATGAAACCATTGACTTCTCTTGCAAATTGGCTCCTCTTCCACACTCTTCCTACGCAGTCTAATCTCATTATCAATGGATTTCATATCTGTGATTTTATCTACACACTAAAATTTGTAAATCCAAAATCAATACCCATAGCACTATTATAATTATCTATAGACATGTGTAGAGTGGGAAAAATCTTTAAGACACAGTATACACGTTTCCAGCAAAGGTAAAAAAAAAAAAAAAAAAGGCAACATTCTGCCTTGTTTGGCCTCTCAGATGTAAACAAGCTTTTCATGATATATTTAAGGTCATGTTTTGCAGTTTTGTCCTGTTATGGGTTTTTTTGTTTTGTTTATTTGTTTGTTTTGGTTATTTTGATGTTTAAAATGTCCCCCAAGTACAGTGCTGAAGTGCTTTCTGGTATACTCAAGCACAAGAAAGCTGTAATGTGTCTAATAGAGAAAATTTGTGCTTAGATAAGTTTTGTTCAAATATGGGTTGCAATACTGTTAGCTGTGAGTGCAATATTGGTAAATCAAAAAACAAATATTAAACAAGGTGTCTTTAAATTGTAAGGCATGTGAATCAAAGTTATGTACTGATTGGTGACCAGAGGTTCATAAGAGCCTACCTTGTGTCTCTCCTAGGGGTAATGGTTCAGTATTCAACAGTTCAGTGTTTATGATGACTCTATAGAACATACTATGGCAAAACATAAAAATTAACTGTGTATCAGCAACTATATTATTCTTAAGATCATTTACACATTTTGTACCTTAGGCTTCAGTCTTTATCATACCCTAGATGAATGACTAGGGCAGAGGTAAATTTTTATTCGAGCCAGGAAAAAAATAAATCTGAAAAAGAATGTCTGATTCCCAAGAGCAAAAAGTCAGTGTAATGTAATTGCTGAGTTCTTTAAAGATGAGCAGGCAAAGCTGAAAAGAGAATCATACAGAAAGGATGCAGAAAAAGAAATCCAAGTGTGAAAAAGAGTTCTCTCAATACAACAGGGACTTCAATATCATGTGTGGAAGGGCAGGAGGTGATTTTGTCAACAGCCCTCATGTGTGCCATGCATGTGACACATTATCCTGCCTACCTGGCACTGAGTGGCCCTACATCACTCCTGATGTCCTTAGACCTGTACCTGTTCAGAATAATGGCATTTCCTTGGATGTCAGTAGTTATAGATTCTGTTGTTTTAAACTTTTCTTCCCACCAAGTCTTGTCTCCTTTACTGTGTTTCTATTAAAATATTTCACCTTAAGACACCCAACAAAACCTTTGCAATTTCAGCCTTGAGCGCTCCCTGGAAGAGGTCATCTTTGGTAAGGGAACATTACCATTATTTCCTCCATCCACAAATAGAGGTGATATTAATACCAGCTGCTGATACATAGCCAGAATAGCTGTGAGGATATTAAGCACATGTGATAAAATATTTCTATTAAGTTGAGGATTCTCAGAGCCTTTCATTCTTCCTAAACCTTTGGGGCTTCCCAATTACCTGCACACCATTTTTAAGAAAATGTATAGAAGTCAAAACTGATTATTGATTATCACAAAACTAAGGTGTCTCCCTGTGACCCCTACCCCTGTGAAAAGAGTTTGGTTTTGAAAAGAAACAGCTGGAAAGTCAATTATTATGTGAATTTCAAAAGGTTGAATGAATCCTAAACCATGTGAACCAAAAGCTTCTATATAGCAAAAGCATAAGGATCAGAGTTTTAAAGATCTTTTAAATTGTTAATCTCAGTACTAAGCTATTTTTCCACCTACTGAGAATGTTATAAACAAATACAATTAATCTTAGAGCTTGGTCTGCATTATAACAAGTGCACATGGAATTTCTCAGTGTTAAATTGTGATAATATGTAAGTATAATAGAACTTGAGCAACAGAAGGCTCATACATTTGGGTAATAGGTTTTCTCATGGAATTGATGCAACTGCAGCTCCTGTCTGAATGAGTAAATATTAGTTGGATGGATGGGAGGAAAAGGGTAATATTAGGTTTGCAATCAGCATGGACACAGGCAGAGTGTGTGAGAAAAAAAAAATTAACTGAATGATGCAAGATGGCTTCCTGGGAGAAAATGGGATGTAAGCATGGAGTCATATGCACAAGGTAACTACAGAAATTATTACTTAATGTAAGAGGCAATTATTCTACTTTCTTAAGTACATAAAAAGAAAATGTGTTGGGCAAAATAAGCAGGACAGATTAGAAAAGTCTGAAGACAGACTGAAAACAAAGTGACAAGCTAAAAAACCATTTCAGATACCTGGCCTAGAAGCAAGTACTCCCATGCCCAAAGTCTCATTGGCTGGAGTATAATTTTTCTCCTGGGACAATATATATAGTGTGTGAACTGGGACATATATTTGGTTGTTCCTAAATTCTATGGCCATTTCATCACTTCTAATTCTTCTTACTAAAGTAGCATCCTTAATAGTTTTCCCACTCTAAGCTGTGTATCAAAATTGTCTTCTGAAAACCCAAATTAGATGGTATTACTTCTCAAATTACACAAGGGAAATTTTTTAAAATATAGTTCCTGTTGAGTTTGATTTTTTCAGCTGTTTTAGACTTATATACACATGCTGATTTCAAAACTGCAGTTAGTTTTCTTCCATCATGTCAAGTTTCTCTCTACAGCTTACCTCAATGTGACTACTCTAAGCTGTATAGAGCCTGGAATGAGGGAAGCACTAGTGCTCTCATACTGGCTGAGAGCAAACCTCCTCAAGTGGGGATGGGTGGGGGACAATCTTGGAGATCAGCGACAGGTTCATACTTGTCCAAGCTATTCAGTTACACATGAGGAAGTGTGGTGAGAGGTTGTGTGCTGCTCCGTATAATGAATCATATTTTGAAGTGTAGTCTGAGTTCTTGTCTGTGTACAAGGAGTTAGCAGAACTTATTTTTTTATTTACATACTACTTATTTCCTTTCCTTCAGATCATGTTTGCCTCTGCTATTTCTCATCATAAGTGCCTAAACAACTCTGATTCATTTTGTTTTATCTGTGGCAGTTTCACCATTCCCAGTCAAAGGCCAAACATTAGTGCACTTGTCAGGCAAGCCTATTTTGCATATTTTAAAGTAACATTTGGTGATCAAGATAAGTATTGGGCTCCTCACAAGGTGTGCAAGCAGTGTGTCCAGAATTTACAGATGTGGACAAAGGAAACGTGATAACTTGCCATTTGGTATACCTATGGTTTGGTGAGAGCCCAGAGATCATTCAAGTGACTATTCTTTTTGTATAGTGAAAACATCAGGATATAACAAGAAAAACAAATGTAAAATAGAGTATCGTAGTCTACCATCAGCTATACACCCTGTGCCTCATTCAGCTGAAATCCCAGTGCCAGTTTACATTGAATTAACCTCTTTCGAAAAACAGGAGTATGGTGAAAACTAAGTGACAACAATGATGAAGATTTTGAAACCAAAGATGACTCAGTTCATAAGGGATTTCATCAGCATGAGTAGAATGATTTGGCACAAGATTTGGGACTATCCAAAACTCCTAGCATCAAAACTGCATGAGAAAAACTTGCTTGAAAAAGGAGTGAAGGTATCCTATTTTCGATCAAGAGAAAGTGCATTTCTGCAGTACTTTTGAAGTGACGGTGGCTTTATGTACTGTATTGCCATAATGTACATGATTTAATAGAGGAATTGGGAATTCCAATCTATAACACAACTGAATGATGACTGTTCACTGTTCATCAATGGCTCAAAGTGGATCTCAAAGTGTATCTTCCTCCACAATGGCAACTTATTTGGTGCAGTCCCAGTTGGCCATTCAGTTTGTTTTCATGTAGAATATGAAGACATAAAGAGAGTCATTGATCTGTTGCAATATCACAAGCACAATTGGATCATCTGTGTTTACCTTCAAATGGTCTGCTCCCTTCTTGGTCAGCAAAATGTATACACCAAGTATCCCTGTTTACTGAGCATGGGACAGCAGAGCTTGTGAGAAGCATTGGGTGGAGTTGATTTAGCCTCCAAGATCCGACCTCAAACCTGGTGATCCAAACATTCTAGATGAGCTTTATTCAGGAGAACATAAAGTTGCAGTAAAAAAAAAAAAAGTAACAATAATAAATAACACTGGGGAACACAATTTTCATTGAGTTAGATCTGACACTTGTTTTTGACTAACTTTTGGCATCTGAATCCAAAAATGACCCCGGTTTTTCTCTATCACATCAACTTTTTAAGGTAAAGAATATCCTCCCTTTGTCCCAAAAAATAATACAAAATGTACATACAAAGTGAAATAAAATACCAACATTTTCTTTATGTTTTTATATCTGCTGGGTCTATTGCAGTGCCAGCAACATAATAGGCACCCAACAATTTACATCGATATGTAAAATTCATAGAGGCACACAAAAGTTATGAGTGAATAGTCTTGTTCCTAAAATTAAAGGAAGGTAAGTTGAAAACTGAAAAAAAAAAAAAAAAAAAAAAAACAAGAAAAAAAGCACCTGGAAGCTTCGTTTTCTGTTATTTCTTCTTTAGCAGATTTTTTCACATGTAGTTTAAATAATGTTACTGAGTGAAAAGGGTGTTCTTTCACATGATGCTTTGGTATAAATCCCAACAATTAGTGTTGAGGAAAACAGGTCTTTATTTATAATATTCCAACCTGGGGAGGGATGTGAGCATTTCTGCCCAGAGCCTGGTTCTCCCATGGGACCCAGCACTTCCCTTGTTTCCCCAAAGGCAATAAACCAAAACCATGCCCAGAAGTTCCTCATTCCTTTTCTGTCAGCTCTCTTCTCAGGATCTGGAGTACAATGTCATCAACCTCCATATAGTAGTCCAGGAAAGCATGTGCCATGTTGCACTGGATCATGGTGAAGTCCTAAGTTTTAGCAGAGTCCTTTCTGCTTGTCCTGAGTTCCAAAAGACCAAAAATCCAAAAGTCCAAAAGTCCAAATGTCCAAAAGTCCAGTCGTTGGAGTTTTCTGAAGTTGGCAAATTAAAGCAGCAGCAGCAGCAGCAACAGACCAGCTTTCTTACTAGCCCAGGCCACATGGCATTCCTTTCTTTCTTTCAGACTGTATGGCCCCAAATGCTTTCAAAACCCCATGGTTCTCTCTTTTACTTTTCAAAACCACATGGTTCTCCCCCTTGCAAATTGTTGCCACCTTATTTTTAAATCCCTGACCATGGCCTGTGATGCAGTGGGCTTGGTAACAGGTTTTGACCATTTCCAGAACTGTGTGCAGGTCCTATATGCTTTTTCCTCACCATTCTTTGGCCAAGACCCCTCCTATGACCTTGGGGCCTTGGAAGAACCAAAGCTATTTGCATAACTAAGACACTAGCTACCTGCCATAGATATGCAAAGGCATCTTGAAAGCTCTCCCCTCCACCATCCCCAAACCACGAGCTCTGGGGAATTTTAGGGACCCTGCTCTGTAACAATATGAGTCCTATGACTAAGAAGTAGAAGTTTGTGATCAAATAACATGTTAGAGCTCATCACATCCTTTTTTTTTTTTAATGATTCAGTTTCATATTAAAGCTTCAGTTTTTTCCTTAGTAACAGAATTTTCTACTGCATGAGAAATGCCTAGTTCTATCCATAGAAATAGTTTTCAATGGCACATTCATTGGGAATTCTTCACTGCGAATTAATCCTTTTCCAAATCAAACCCTTTATAGTTGAGTCATCTCTACCTTATACCTAGATCTTATTAACATTTTCTTCAATGAAAAAAGCTCTTGGTATTTTCAGATACAGACATTTCTAGCCTAGGCCACAGGGATACCATGAATACTCATCCTCATTTTTATTTGAAACTCTGTACTTGTTAAACTTTTTTTGTAGTTATTAATTCCAAAAAAAAATTCTGTGAAGACCTATGGTTTAAAACAAATTATAATCTAAATAAACAGAAGATTGTATGAAAAGAGCAAATAAAGTTTTATGAGTCGGGCACAAAAT
This sequence comes from Furipterus horrens, assembly GCF_987537825.1. NCBI lineage: Eukaryota > Metazoa > Chordata > Mammalia > Chiroptera > Furipteridae > Furipterus > Furipterus horrens. The sequence goes on along the minus strand of NW_028327176.1, from coordinate 63,108,104 downwards.
CTAAAGACTGAGTTGAATATTGACTGATATTATTTTAGGAACCCATACAAAAATTGTTTATTTTTTCTCTTAAAAGAAATAAAGAACAAAAATAAAAGCAAAACAACCTTTTTCCTTACCTTTTATTTGTGATTCTTGGACATTTGCCTTATAAGAGTTACATGTCAGAGAAACCAATGGAGTAAAAATGACAATGACCTTAGAAAAAGCATTTTCAACTCTCAAGATATTTCTTTTCCCTTTGATATATTTTGAAGAAAGCAGAGAAACAAGACTCTTTTTTCCCTGTTTATCCATAGGAAAAGAGTTAAAAACTTGTTTGAAATTCAAGTTTTTAAAAATGCCGTTAAGGGAAGACTTTGCGTGAGAAAACATACCTGGAACTAATGAACACACACTATTATGCATCAGGAAGTTGCTCATTCTTCTAAAATAGATTCATAAATTTTCCTTCCAGATTCCAGATGATAGAGCTAAATTTGCCAACTTTTTTGTTTGTTTGTACTGCAACTGACAAGATCAGAAGAAATAAATTTGGTAATTTAGGGAACAATTCCCATTTGAAGAAGTGAGGGGATTCAGATTACCCAACATTCAGGATCCACATTGTATTTTAGAAATGCATTACCTGCAATTGTGAACTAAAATACAGTTGTGTTGTTGGAACATGAAACTACCAAAAAGAAAAGTTAATTATGGCTGTGTATATTCATACTGTTTACCAGAGAGTCATTGCCACATTTGATCACCTGTGGCATTACCTTGATGAACTATAAATATTTACTAAAATATGATATGGTGAAATATTCCATATATACATTTCTAATTTAAATTATTCTATATGTTGCCAATATGTGACTTCTATTACGCTAAATATCAAAACCAGAATTTCCAAAATATAGAATGAGACCAGATAAGAAGTCTTTTACCACTGATCAATCAACTGTGTCTTCAAGTAAGTAAGTATCTTTAGCTAAATGAAGACTGGGTTTTTCAGGTGAGGAAACCTAAGAAATAGTTAAATTGTACTTTCCATAGTGACCATACTTAACTACATTTAAGAAAATATACTGAGAATAGTGCTTTAAAAAAATAAGATAAATCCAAGTAAATGTAAAAGACAAATGCTTACAAACTCATAAAAGTGTAATTATACAAAATGCATACAATTTCCATTATTAGCCTAGTACTCCTATCTTACTTTTTCTTCACAGTAATGTCAAATATATTTTCCTTGAAAATCCCTAGTTAATTTAATGAATGACTGACATTGCAGAAAATGATATAATTGCGCATACAGTTGTAGGTAATCATTTAAAGAAAACATTATGAGGTAGTCATTGTCTTTTATTTGATTTATTAACTAAAACATTACTAGGATTTTTCCCCCAGAGGCAAGATTAAGGGGAATAAAATATGTAAATAAAGTATTTATTTTCAGATTTTGAAGAAAAAATTTTTGAGACTATGTCTTCAAAACAGATTTTTCATCCTACTCTTTTAAACTAAAGAAAGAAGATATTTATCAAGAAGGGCTCCTGGTGGCTAACTGGGCTCAAATTAAAAAATAATGTCTAGTAGCTGTTTTTAAATAGGGGCCTCTTGTGCCAACACGTGCTTCAGGAAGACACCTGGATGTACTAAGCTGATGGCCTCCTCCATTGATCTGCCTACCAACACTATGCTCCTGTTAGCTGAGCCAGCCCTTATGAAGGAGTTTCTGGAATTATACTTCAACAAAATACTACTTAGACTTTCCCTGGCCAAGCAGAGCTGCTAAGCTATATTCCCATTAGCATCTTCTCTGACCAATCAGAGTGGCTCTATTCTGCCCAGTCAAAAGAGTGCTTTTTGGGTCAAACTGTCAAGATTTGGAGTATTCATTTGCATAAGGATGGACCAATCAGGAACCAAGGGTCAGAACTTCTGTATATATAAGTCAGCTCCCCTCTGACTCAGAGAATACACTTTCCCTTTCAACAAAATACTGTGTTTCCCTAGCTGGAGCTGGAGCTGAAACAGCAAAGATATCTTGCCACACCAAAATGGAGCAGACCATGCTGTTCCACAGCAGTGCTGTTTCATATTTTAGCTGTACCACTGTTAAGCTGCTCCACAGCCATGCTGCATCATGAATGAAGTGTTGGCACTGAATAAAGTCTTCTTTACCACACCCAACTTGGAGGGTTTTTTTGGCATTGAAATGGAACTAATGACCATCAGTTGACAGCAGTGAGCATATAATGAACCAGAAGTTGGGACTAGGAAAAAAATAAAGAATTCAAAATCATAAGAAAGAGAAAAGCAAGCGGCCACCTGATTAAATTAAATAAAAAACAAAGGCAAACAATTTAGTAAGTAGAATAGGCATACATGGACAAGGGAAACCAAGCAAGCTTCAAATAATGCACAGTGAAATATTTTTAGGAAGAAGAATGGTGTCAGCAAACCAAGGAGATCATACTTTGAAATTTTGTTATGCTCTCTTAAAAGTGAAAATTCTAGGATATTAAAAATCTGGAATGCTCTCTCTTCTCTGAAATTTTTTAAATATATGTTTTAAACCTAGCAAAACATAGCTCCCTTCCTTTATATAACTATTATTTCTTTTTAAAAAGGTATTTTAGTCCTCTCAAATCTGATGGTGAAGAATGATCTATTCAGTTTGGTTCAAGACAAACATACATCCTGGGCTATAAAACAAAACTTTTTTGACCATAATGCAACCAAATTTTAAATCAATAACATAAAGACAATCAGAAAGATTGGAAATTGAACAATGTTCTATGGATACACTCATGAGCCAAAGAGAAAGTCTCAAGGAAATAAAAAATATGCACTAAACTGAATTAAAATGAAAATACAACATATTAAATTACATGGGACACAGCTAAATCAGTGTTGAGGAGGCTATCTATAACATGAAATGCATTTATTGGAAAAGAGGAAAGATATAAATAATCTAAGATTCCATTTCAAGAACTAAGAAAAAAGGAGAGTAAAATAAACCAAAAGCAAGCAGAATGAAGGAAATAATTTTAAAAAGCACAGAAATCAATGCTTTGACAACAGAAAATAGAGAAAGTCAACAAAAAATCTGGTTTTCCGAAAATATTAAGAAAATTGACAAATCTCTAGCAAGAACAGCAAAAAGAGGGAAGACAAATTAGCAATATGAAGTGCACGATATCACTATATACCTAGCAAACATCAAAAAAGATTATAAAGAAGTGCTACAAGCAACTCAACACCCAGAAAATTTTAAACTGAAATGAAATGGACAATTCCCTGGAAAAGCATAACGTGCTACACCTAATAAGGAATTGACTATTCAAATACAGCTATAACTATAAATGAGGTAGAATTTATAATTAAAAAACTCACAAATAGAAATATCCAAGCAAAGACAACATCACTAAAGAATTATACAAGCCAATTAAAGAAAAATTACACCAATTTACAAAATAGGAGAATGGTGACGATCCCAGTTATGTTATGAAGTTAGTGTTAACTAGATACTAAAACAAGACAATGATAATACAAAAGAAAAAGAAAGAAAGAGAAGAAATCTGTAGACCAAAATTCCTCATACATTTCAACACATAAGTCACATTAAAACATTAGCAAGTTGAGACCTCTGGCCAAGATTGAGGCATAAAAGACGTGCTGTGTCTCCCTCCACAACTAAGAAGGGATACACCTACCTCAAAACTAGAAACAACCAGAAGTTCCAGAAAATCAAAATGCATGGAAGTCCAGCAAACAAAGATATAAAGAAGAAATACTCATCCAGACAGGTAGGAGGGGCGGAGCCAGGGCAGAGGGGATGCGGTGTGATGGTGGCAGCAGCGGCAACAGCAGCAGGCCAGGGGAAAGTGCAGTTACACATTTTAAAAAGTCAGGAGAGACACAGGGGATCATTCCCAGCTCCTCACGAGACTGCGCAGCTCACAGTCCGAGCACTGAGGAAAATCGTGCCTCATTGTTTCTGACTGTGCAAACAAGTGGGAGTTGAGATGGAGGCAGAAACTGCCAGTGTCTCAGCAGAGTTCGCTTGTTTAAATGGCCCCAATGGACCTAGAATATCTGCAGACCCACTCACTCGGAGAGCGATGGCCAGGGAAGCAGCTAGAGGGGCACCAGTCCAGTGCAGAAGTGCAAGAAGTACCTAGAAAAGGGGCGAGTGCTGGGCAGGCGGCATTGTTCCTTCTCAGACCCCTCCCCTGCATACAGCGCCACAATGTAGTGAAACAAGTCACCTGTTACTGAGGAATACCTAAGACTCCACCCCATGCAATATAGTAGGAATGACAGCTCTCCCTAGGACATGGAAACAAACAAACACAGGAGACTTCCAGCCAAAATGGAGGCCTAGACTGACACGCTCCATCTCCCTCCACAACAAAGAAGGAATACAACTACCACAAAACCAGAAATAACCAGAAGTTCCGGAAAATGAATGAAAGTCCAACGTATGAAGTTATAAAGAAGTGATGCTTGTCTGGACAGGTAGGAGGGGTGAAGCTGGGTAGGAGAGTTCAAGCTGTGCTGTCTGTGGCAGCAGCACCGATGGAGGCAGTACAGTGCTAAGCACAGACACCCGTATTTAGGGGGAGCTGAGAAGCACCTGGGGAGCAATCCTGACTGCAGACCAGACCCGTAAGCTTATGATTCCAAAACCAGGGGAGGCAGACCTCCATTGCCTTGGACTGTGAGGCCTGGAGAGGGTGGGGACAGAGGAGGAGGCTCCTGGTCTCTCAGTGAACAGAGAACAGCAGGAATTCATCTTGGACCCGCACCCCCGCAGAAAATGCCACAGCATGGTGAGACAGGTCGCCCGGTTGTGACGAGTGCACAGGGCTCTGCCCCCTGTAGTGTAGGAGGTGTGACAGTCCTGCCCAGGAAGCAAAGGTAAACACAAAATGGTCAGGATGGCACAGATCATGATAGAAATCCCAGTGACGCTCCTGACCAGACAGCAAATATCTAACCTAACGAAGCAGCAGATAGGAAATCTTTCTGATGCTCAGTTCAGAGTTTTGCTTATAAAAATGCTTACAGACCTAACACTAGATCTCAAACAAGATGGGTAAGGAATGAAGGGTAGTCTTGCTGAAATGAACAAAAACACATATGAAACTAATGGTGAGGGCAAGAAAACCAGGGATCAAATCAACAAATCAGAACATAGGGAAGGAACAAACAGTCAATCAGTGCAGAAAAAGGAAACAAGAAGTGAGGAAAATAAGGAGAGGCTCAGAAACCTATGAGACAGCTATAAGCGGGCCAACATCTGAATCATAGGGCTGCCAGACGATGAAGAAGAAGAACTAGAAATTGAAAAATTATGTGAAAAAATACTGAAGCAGAACTTCCCTAACTTGGGGAAGGAAATAGACTTACAGGTCCAAGAAGCACAGAGAGTTCAAAAAAAAAACTGGACCCAGGGAGAACCACACCAAGACACATTATAATCAAAATGTCAAAAATTAAGGATCAAGAGAGAATCTTAAAAGCAGCAAGAGAGAAGAGGAAAATTACATACAAAGGGATTTCAATAAGACTATCAGCTGATTTCTCAAAAGAAACTCTGCAGGCAAGAAGGGACTGGCAAGAAATATTCAAAGTAATGAAAAGCAGAAATCTACAACCATGATTATTCTATCCAGTGAAGCTGTCATTCAGAATAGAAGAGCAGAGAAAGTGCTTCCAGGACAAAGTAAAACTGAAGGAGTTCATCAGATCCAAACCACTGTTATATGAAATGTTAAAGGGACTTGTTTAGGAGAAGGAGGATCAAAACTATGAACATTAAAATGAAAACTGTATCACAACAACCAACAACAGAAGCTAGGGAATTGAAACAAAGGCAGACTAAGTAGGCAATGAGAGTGTGAAAACAATTATAGGTATGGGGAATATTTTGGGGGGAGGTCAGTGGGGAGGGGGAAGAGGGGAAAGGGAGGGAGGTGGTACAGGAATTAAGAAGCACAGTATGAGGGAGTAGAGTAGATAGGAAGATGTTGAGAAGAACTATATGCACGACCAATAGACATGGACTAAGGGGGGCGGACAACTGGAAGGAGGGGGGTCACTGGGTTGAGGGGAACAAAGGGAAAAGAAATTGGGACAACTGTAATGGCATAAACAATAAAACATATTTTAAAAAAGCAGCACGTTGAAATCAGCAATACATAAACACAAGTAAACAACATAACCAAGTAAGCTATATACAGGGGTGCATGGCTAGTTTAATGTTTATAATATCCCAATATAATCTACCATGTTAACTGGCTAATAAATTAAAATCATGAGATAATATAAATTGTTTCCAAAAGAGCATTCAAGGCTTTGGTTGGCTAGCTCAGTTGGTTAGAGCATCATTGCAATATGCTAAGATTTAGGGTTCAATTCCTGGTCAGGGCACATAAAAGAAGACACCAATAAATGCATAAATAAGTAGAACAACAAATTAATGTCTGTCTGTCTGTCTCTCACTCTCTGTCTCTGTTTCTCTCTCTCTGCATCTCTTTCTTCCTCTCTCCCTTCTTCCTCTCTTTGAAAAAAAACAAGCATTTGATAAAATTTGATACCTAATCGTGATAAAAACTCTCGAGATAATAAGGAAGAATTAAATGTTGTTTGAGCCACATTGCTTATGGTATTTTGTTATAACAGCATGAGCTGACTAAGAAAATGCTTAAAACTTAACAGTAAAAGAATCATACAATTTGTTGATGGGTCAAAGATATGAAGATACATTTCAATGAAGATTATTCATTTACAAATGACAAGCCTATAATAAGATTTTCAATATTGTTTGTCATTTAGAAAATCCTAACTGAAATACCAATGAAATATTCCAACATACATATTAGAATACATTTTTAAAAATTAAATTTATTGAGGTGACATTGGTTAATAAAATTATATAGGTTTCAAGTGTACATTTCTATGATATATGGAAATATGTATTACTAATTTAAAAAATTTTACCCTCTTTAATTAGAATTTTGAGGAATTCTTTTAAACTTTATTATCTCTTATTTTTGCCAAGTATTAGGCCAAAAGAGCCTATCCTTTTATTATTATTATTATTATTATTATTATTATTATTATTATCTCATTTTTTCCCCTTTGATCTTGCCTTAGTGGCAAATTGCTGAAGGTAGATACAAGATGCCCATCTCCTAACTGCAGCTGTATTCCTTACTTTATCCTGTGATAATGGGGAAGTCATTTTTTCTCTTTTGCAACTTTAGTTATCTAAGGTGAAAAGTTTGGGTTAGACTGCTGTTCTCAATCAACCAAGACCCCATACTCTCATTTTGCTTCAAATATATAGTAAAAGTTCTTTTTAATCATGAAATAAAAATAATAAAAATGTAGTTTATTTGTGCATTTATTTTAAACAATGAAAATAACAATAACAACAGTGTAAAGGAGAGATGAAAGTGAATATTTATAAAAAAAATAATATGCAATCATTAGACTTGGTTACATTATGACTCCCCTTAGAGGAAGGTACAGAATGGATTTCCAAGATAATTTTAAGTCCAAAAACTTTATAATAAAGTTTCATTCAAAATCTATTTACATTAGTTATTTACACAATTATGTTATATATGTGTGTCTGTGTGTGCCTGTCTGTGTTTTTAGTTAATTTCACTAACAAAAAGAATCGATAACATTTTAAAGATTCAAGTGTATTCTTTCTGTGTTCTAATTAATATTTGTTACTCTTCTTTTAATTTTTTAAAAATATTTATTTGTTTTCCGAGAGAGAAGAAGGGAGGGAGAGAGAGAGAGGGAGAGAAACATTGATGTTTGAGAAAAAACATCAATCTGTTGTCTCTTATACATTCACAGTTGGGGATCTGGCCCACAACCCAGGCATGTATCCAGATAGGGAATCAAACCACTGACCTTTCAATTCATAAACTGGCACTCAATCCACTGAGCCACTGAGCCACACAAGCCAGAACTCTTCTTTGCATTTGTTGAGGCATGCTTAGATAATCCAAAATAAAAACAAAAACAAAGAAAACATTTGTAAGACTGAATGTGCTAAAAATATCTTACTCTGTAGAATGAAAGCTTTGTAGGATTATAGAATCTCATAACTGGCTAGGTTTTCTGAAACTTATTACTTGATAAGAAAAACTATGCTATCCATGCATATATTCAACTTTCTCTTCAACACATTCAGACATGGTGATCTAACTAATTCATAGGCAGTCAAGAGACAACAAACAAACCTGAATTTCAGGAATTTGAGACTTCTTTCAAAACTCAGCATTTTCATGTGACTTTTGAAACACTTTGACAGAGAATGCTCCCTTGGTCCTTTTGGAAATGCGACCAGGTAGAATGCTAATCACCACAGCTAAGCTGACTTGAGAAATTGAAAATAACAGGCTATATCTGAATGCTGAATATTCATATCTCCACTTGAATAATTTTTTTTCCTCTTGATATTCACCAACAAAGACTTGTATAATAAATGACTCTTTGATGTATGGTACTTCTCAGGCATTAAATTTTGTCTTTTGCCTTAGGACTTATCATACATAGAACATATAACATACCTAGAAGATTCTTCCAGTGAGTAACACTGCTTGTTAATGCTGAACCAAATTTAAATCTCTCTAGACTCACAATGAGATTGCTTGTTCACCTGGTTGTTTTATTCAACTAATGATTTTGCAATATCACACTCAATTGAATAATTATACAAGTAGAGAAGCTGAATGCCCATCTTTTATAGATTAGAATAATTTAAAATGCAGTTTTGCTATTCCATTAAGCAGTTACCACCTTTTAATGAGGCAAACACAACAAGGTAGACACAATGATATGTAACAAACAAGAGAAAGAAAATACAATTTGGGGATGTAGAAATTGTCATGTAATACCTGTTAGGAAAAGCCATTTTTACTTATCATCACAGAAAAATATACCTGAAAGAGACTCCAGGATAACCTTAACATACATCACACACACCCACGCACACACACACTCATATGCATTTATATTTAAAAATAAATGGAAGACTAGAGAATTGACATGTTTCTCATTTTATATGGATAATTATTAGCAAAACCAGGTCCAAACTTTTTATAACAGGATTTATTTTCCTCTTGAAATAGCCCAACCCTGTTCTCAGAGTGTGAATAATATGTGTGCTTACTTCTCTGTTGAGAATTTCAGGGAAAGATTGTTTTGTCTCCTTTTTTATTTTTCCTATGTCCATGCCCTCAGTAGGTTCTCTTGTTTTTGCCATAGTGCTTCTCTTAAAACATAGTTTAAATCCAGCAATTTAGTGCTATTTATGGAAGTTCCATTGGGATAACATATGGCAGGACTATTCATTCTCCTGTGGGTGCCTGGCCATGGGTCATAGGTTATTCATTTCTAGTTTTAGTTCAGCTGTGAAGTGAGAGTGGGTTAGAACATGCTTCTTTGGAAATAGCAGCACCTCATTTTAAAATGGCCTTAATATAAGTGTATCTGTATAATTAAGTAGGAAAAAGTAAAAAACAGTTTACATTATTTAGTAAAGTATTTACATTTTAAAAAGATTCTTCTTCAACGAATCTGGGCATTTTTGTATTTTAAAAAATGTTATATGTTTATGTATTGGGACTTTAAGGACAAAGCAATTCTAGAACCATATTAATCGCACATTTAAATTTATCAGGTTCATATTGTCTATGTATCTACAGCATCATATCATGAGGCAGTCATAAGGATCGTGTCCTTAATTTAGGTGAATATCATTTAACTGCATGCATAAATACACTTCATTTTAAAAAACAGTTTTTACTGAAGAAGTCTGGGGAAGACAATTTTGGAAAAGGGTTTTCACAGCCACTTTGAAATTAAGAAACAGACTGACAGTAACCAGAGAGGAGGGGGAGGGGATAATGGTGGAAAGAAGAGGAAGGGTCTAGTCAAGGAACATATATAAATAACCCATGGACATGGACAGCAGAGTAGGGATTGATTGTGGGAGCAGGGGCTGGATGGGGCAGAGGAGAGCAATGGATGGAAATTGGGACAACTGTAATAGAACAACAATAAAAAATAAAAATAAACTCTTACTGCTGAAAAATAAATCCATATCAACCATGTATAATTGACACCCATTTTCTTCTTTACAATAAGCAGATCATAGAATTATTAATTAAGAATTATTTTTGCTATGACCATTTTCATCTACATATGCATATTTTAGGGTACTTCTTAAAATATTTTTATCATTGAAATCATATTATTTCTGATATTTAGAATTTATGCAGTAGCTTAATGAATTTTTGCAAGGTTAATTTCCAAAACATGGAATTCATTAAATGTTAAAATATGTTCATCCATTTCAGAAAATGAACCACTCTGGTGTTGAAATTGTATAAGTCATATAAAAAATGTCACAGAGGGGGTCATTTTCCTGTAATACATCACTCTTTTGTTTAGATTGAAAGTGATAAAGAGGGTAAGGGAAAATAATAGATGATATGCCTCATTTATAATGCTTTTTCACTCTAAAAAGACCCCCATAACCATCCTTTATATGCATGTCAGGTTGCTGCAAGTGAGTGATTTTTTTCTTTTTTTTATTTGAGACTAAATTTATGGGAATTCTAAACAAAGTTAATTTCCAAACTAACAGCGATATTAATAAAGCACCTATGTAAATACTAAACCTTCATTATGTTTTTCATACATGGACTTGGACTAGGTTTGGCTGTATTGTGGAAGTTCTAGAACAAACCCTACTATTCAAAGTAAGGTGGAGACTTAGACTGTATTGATGCAGGCAATCTGAGATAAAAATTTTATCAACTTAAAAGTAATTCTGGAATATTAATCATATTCTTCTAGAAGCTTAAATAACTGAGCTTAGAATGTTATTATTTCTGCTTTTAGATATGTATTTCCTTCCAGTTTCTAGTTCTTATGTTTGTGTGTTTATAATCTTAATCTCTTTGAAAATTGATACACTATCATAAACATATATTGAGGAAAAGAATAAACAAACAGCAAGAGAAAAAGAAATGTTTCCTCTATTTAAGTTAGACCTGAGCTATTCCAGAAGGATTGATTTGACAGGTGAATGATTCAGAGATTAAGGGAGATGATGCATTTCTTCCCAGTATCACTAAGGCATGACTGTGTAGTATTTTATTATATGTTCTTATTGAAGAAAATAAACTGGTTTAAATTAACTGAATATAAATTCTTTTGGTTACACATAATCCAATTCTTTCCAACCAGTGATTAGACAGCAATCAGCATTGATTTATATGTGAACAGAATAGGTAGCTACTTTGTGACATATTATTTTAGAATTTCTATTAAACACATTTTCTTAGTAATTTCAGAAAATTTTATAATGGGGACAGTTCTTTTTGTACCAGAATTTGAATTAATGCTGTAATAGTATAAGAATCAGAAATTAGTGACTCAGGTGAAATATTATATATCATGTAATACTGCTAATGCTGCTATGATTATACTCACAAGGGGGGGGTAAATGACTGTTAGATTATATCTGAGCTCCAATTTTGTAGAGGGTATGGAAAGGGAGCCTTGGGGCTCATTAAAACTCTGAAGAAGGGAAAGGAGAGGATGAGGACAGAGGGGGAAACAGACAGAATGGGAGCATAGATGAAGTACTAATAGGTTCTGCTTAGACTGATCATGGATACAAGTTTTTTAAGAGGAGCAAAAATCAACAACGTGTGCTGAGACTTTTTTTCCTGTAAAATTCCATATATTGATCCAATTTAGTCCTGTATAACATAATTTTCATCAGCATTGTGTGATCTGAGAGGCAATCAAAGAATTTCTCGTCAACTGTATTCTGTTATCTCATCAAGTAAATGTCACAGCCCTACAGAATAATGTTTCCACTATGATAGACATTTTACCAAATTGGAGATCTCATACAATTGCAATTGTTTCTTTTAAGAGTAAAATGATGCTAACAACAGTGTTAAGCCATTACCAGGAGCAGTTTAATGTCTCATAGGCAATAAGAGGGCTCATGGTTTTAGGAAAGGAGATGGAAGTACAAAAAAATGGGAGAAAGCTTCCAAAAAGTAGCCATTCTCTTTTGAATTTGCTTTATTTGAGATATTTCAAAATAACATTCTCAACATACCCAAGGCTGAACTTTGCCATTGAACTATAACATTTTGATAAATAAAACAGTTTGTACAATGCCCACACTTTCAAAGTTGAATGCATAATTTCTCTCATCATTTTTACCACATATGTGATAATGAAAATACTTTATATGTGACTGGGTTCTTGTGAGGATTGATATATAAGTAGTAGCTTGGTGCATGTCAATTAGTATGTTTCCAAGTGCTGGTTCCTTAAATTATGAATACATAATTTAAGAGATTTTTGTTTATTATTTTCTATTATTTTTAACCAAAGACAGAGGAAATGAATAATCAATTAAACAACAATCTAAGTGAAATCGATAGCTCTCTGTAACAGGACTATAGCACTGAGCAATGAAAAGCACTTGAATATTCTCAATTTGGTGATATAAGCAGCATCATTTTAAGAGTCAGAAAAGTAATCTTTTTTTAAAGATTTCATTATTTTTAGAGAGAGAAGAAGGGAGGGAGAAAGAGAGGGAGAGCAACATTAATGTGAGAGAGAAACATTGATATGTTGTCTCTTATACATACCTCAACCAGGACAGAACCCGCAATCAGGTATGTGTCCTGACTTGGAATTGAACTGGTCACCTTTTGCTTTTCAAACTGACACGCAACCAACTGAGCCACACTAAGCAGGCCTTTTAATTTTTTTTTAAATTCCATTTATTTATGTTTAGAGAGAGGGAAGAGAGGGAACTTTTCAGTTTTACTACTTCCTCTGTGACTTCTGATGAAGAATTTCTTTCTTCTGAGTTTCTGGCTCATTATCTGTAAACTGAGGAAAACATTTCCTACCTTTTAGAAATATTAAATTGATAAAAGTTAATAATGATTCTAAACATTTAGTATGCTAACATTAAGCTCTTTTCTTTATTTACTTGGGGAGTTGGAAAATTGGAGATATGAAGCTGTTTTAAACACATTGTTTGATTTCCAGAAATTTACTTAATCCCTTTGGGTTTAATTTTTATTCTTTAAAATACTGATGATTACAATGGTGCCTGTTCTTCCTACATCATTATATTAGGATTGAATGAATGACACAGTGGATGCAAATGACTTTTAAAAAGTACATTGTTCTACCTCTATGGAAAACAATTTATGAAATTTTATTTTTTTACTGAACTTTGGCTCCAACTGAATCACAAAATCTACTGACTTCATAAAAATAATTGTATTCTCATCTTACAAACTTTCATACTAAATTATTTAGGTTTGAAATGTCATGACAGGGCAACTTCTATTTTTTCAAGATTTATTGAGATATAACTGATAAACAATATTGTGTGAGCTTAAGGTAAACAACATGATAATTTAATATGCAGGTATATTGTGAAATGATTACCACATTAAGATTAATGAACAAATTCATCACCTCACATACTTGCCTTTTTTGGGATGAGAATACTTAAGATCTAGTCTACAAGGAAATTTCCAGTATATAATAGAGTATGAATCACTATATCCATCACACTTTGATTTAGATCCCAAGAACTGACTCATCTTATAAGTTTGTACTTTTGACCAACATATCTCTATTTGCCCCATCCCTTAGTCCTTGGTAACCATCAATCTATGCTCTGTTTCTATGATTTCAACCTTTTTTGATTCCACATACTTTTTTTGATAATGTCACAAATGACAAGATGTACCTCCTTTTAAATACTGAATAATAAACTATTGTGTGTGTGTGTGTGTGTGTGTGTGTCACATTTTCTTCATCTATTTGTCTGTTGACAAACAATAAGTTGTATTCATGTTTTGGCTATGGTGGATAACAGTGCAACACTTGGAAGTGCAGATTTCTCCTCAATATCTTAATTTTATTTATTTTTTATATATACCCAGAAATGGAATTTCTGGATCACATAATAGTTCTATTTTAATTTTTAAATGAACCTCTCAATGTTTTCTGTAATGGCTGTACTGGTTTACATTCCCACCAACAGAGCACATATACATATATATGACAAATATTGGTATAGTTTTGTTACAGTTTAATTGCCATACTTTTTCTTAGTGTGTATAAAATGATGGTATGACATAATGTATAACATCTCAGGGGAAGCAATAAAAAGGTATTGTGGTACAACCTTGTTTATTTCAGTATTTTCTCATGTTATTTGTAGGTCTTTTGTTTAATAGTTTCAATGAGATATACTTTACATGACATAAACATCATTTTTTTTGTTTCTTGTTTTTTAAGATTTTATTTATTTATTTTTAGAGAAAGAAAAAGGGGAGGAAAAGAGATGGGGAGAAACATTGGTGTGAGAGAAAAATATTGATCAGTTTCCTCTCATATGCACTCCAATCGAAACTGCAACTCAGGTATGTCCCCTGACAAGGAATTGAACAGGTGACCTTTTGTTTTTGGGGTTATGCCCAACCAATGAGCCACACGAGTCAGGACTAAACTTCTCCTTTCAAATGTGCAAATTTTAATGTTGTAAATTTTAAATATTGTGCAAATATCACCACAGTTCATTTTTAAAATGTCTTTATTGCTCCTAAAAGAACCCTTATATCCATTTGCACTTTATTCCAATTCCCATGACTATTCCTATGCCCTAGGAACCTATTATAGATATGTGTGTTTTCTTTTTTGGTTAATTCCCATAAGTGGAATCATAAAATACACAGTCTTTTATGTATGAACCCTTTCATTTAGCATAGTATTAAGGTTGATCCATTTTGTAGTTTGTATCAGAATCAGTGGGAATGCGGAATAAATGGATACCTCCCTAACTGGCATGATTAGCATCAAACCATTCCTGTGACAGCATGTCCTTTTTATATCTCCCATGAACAGGTGGCAATACAGGCTTCACAATCAGAAATAATTGCATTTGAGTTTTGGCTCCTGTAAAATGATATTTCCTGAGAAAAGCCTTGGTTTCTTCATTAGAAAAATGGAGACAAAATCATACCTGACTTTCAAGGCTGTTGTGATGATTAAGCAGATTAAGCCTTGATATGATCCTAATGAGTTACAGAAATAAAAAAGAGAGAGAGAAAATGCAGTAAGGAATTAAAACAGCAATTTATTTTCTTCTACCTCTATTTATATCTTCCCTAGTTTCTATCATTTTCCCTTTCATTTTCAAAACAATTAAAATTTCTGCTACTGGCATAGTCTCTATTGTTAGAGAGGGTGGAAGAGAGAAAATGAGAGAGGAAGAGAGCATGAGATTTCAGTGTTATTTTTTTCTTAAGTCTTAGGAAGCTTTGGGAAAAAAATCAAATTCCTTTTGAACAGGTATGAGTTAAACTTATTTAGATGAAAAAAAAGCTGAAGACTGTAGCACTGTTTCTTTATATGTTAAAGGAGGAGAAGTGATGCCTTGGGAACATACAGCTGTCTCTAGATCTACAGGAAGGGCTGTCTCGGGAGAGGAAAATTATACTTGTTTTACCTGGCCCTGATATTAGTGAAATTATTGGATAGTAGTCTTCATCTCAGTATTATGGGAAAAATACTTTGTAGCACTTAAAACATGTTTACTCTGCTCTCCAATGATCAGAAATGTCTAACACCAGACCAGACTGCCATAGGACAGAAGCGGACACACTGGAGATCAGGTGTAGAGTGCTCGACTATTAAAAAAAAACTATTTCTTGAGTGGCTTGGGAGGTTGAGTTAATGATCCTGCACATCCCTTCCATCATAAAGTTTCTATTGTGTGGGGCTTTTGTAAGGGTTTTTAATGGCTAATACAATGAAGTTACAGATGGTAAAATTTTAGGATGGCAGGACAAATATTTTGGAGCAGGAATGGTTCCAACCAAATGTTCCTTTTAAAACTTCTTCCTTGGCAGAACTATCAAAATATGGCTTTGGCATTTCCAGAGGTATGTTTATTTTTACAGTTAACTAAAAGGAAGGCAACTGTTTTTGAAAGTGACTGTTTAGCTTTAAGAATTTGATTCTAAAGGTATGTATCTCAAGGGAAATGGAGAAAAGCTATATAGTATGGAGATCTGTTTCTTTCTTTTTTTCACGTCATACCTAGCCTCTTTTCAAAATAAAATACTTATTAATTTTTGTGAAATTTATTATTCCCATTTTTATATAGTTCTGAACTGTATCCTGGCTATTTATGTAATAATGTGACCTGATAATGGCTAACATTATAACCCAGCGCCCCTCCTCCTTTTAATAGCAATTTGTCAAAGAATGGGCTCATTACCCACTCTCCTAAAGGTCCTCCTTTCCCTTTTGCTTTATACAATTCAGATAATTTAAGTCTTTATTTCTCTATAGCCAAGGCTCTCTTTCTAGGAGAAGGAGAAAGTGGGACAAAACATTCAGAGGGTCATGGAGAGAGAAGAAAATAAATTGAAAAATTATATATTTTGAATTTCTGAAGTTTTGGAGGCATACTCAAGCCCTGAGGCCTCGCATAAGTGAGCTAATACATTTTCATTATTTTCTCTTAAGCTTGTTTGACCTGGATCATTTTCTCTTCCAACTTGAACCCTGAATATTGGTGAATACCCCAAGAGAAAATTTTAATATGCAGGATTGGCTGAGTTGAGGTGGGATGGTAAGTAATAAAGACTCCTTATACATGATTAGGAAATCATCATCATAATAATAATACTTTTTTTAAAGTATATTTTATTGATTATCTTGTTACAGTAGTCCCAATATTTTTCCCCTTTGCTCCCCTCTGCCCAGTACCCAACTTCCCTCCAGCAATCCCATCCCCCTTAGTTCATGTCCATGGATTGTGCATATAAGTTCTTTGGCTTCACCCTTTCCTACATTATTCTTAACTTCCTCATGTTTATTTTGTACCAACCGATTATGCTTCTTAATCCCCGCACCATATCCCCATTTCTCCCCCTCTCCCCTCCCAGTTGATAACCCTCCAAATGATCCCCTTACCTATGATTCTGTTCCTATTCTGGTTTGCTTAGTAGGATTTTGTTTTTACTTTTTAGATTCGGTTGTTGATAGTTGTGAGTTTGTTGTCATTTTAGTGTTCATGGTTTTGAACTTCTTTTTCTTAAGTGAGTCCCTTTGACATTTCATATAATAATGGCTTGGTGATGATGAACTCCTTTAGCTTTACATTTTCTGGGAAGCACTTCATCTGCCCTTCCATTCCAGATGATAGTTTTGCTGGATAGAATAATCCTGGTTGCAGGTTACCTTTCATCACATTGAATACTGCTTGCCAGTCCCTTCCTGCCTGCAAAGTGTCCCCTGAGAAATCAGCTGATAGTCTTATAGGCACCTCCCTGTAGGCAACTCTCCACCTCTCTCTTGCTGCACCCAGAACTCTCTCTTTATCTCTCACCTTCGGCATCTCAATCATGATGCGTCCTGGTGTGGTCCCTTCTGGGTCCAGCTCACCTGGGGCCCTTTGTGCTTCCCAGACCTGTATGTCCATCTCCTTTGCAAAATTTGAGAAGTTTTGCTCATTTTTTTCAATTCTTGCTTCCTCATTCTGCACTGGTTGGCTGTTTTTTTTTTTCTTTTTTTCTTTATGTTTCAAATCATTGATTTGAACTCTGGTTTCTTTCCTTTCACCATTGGTTTTGTGTGGATTTTCCTTCGTTTCACTCAGCATAGCCTTCACTTCTTTTCTTATGCATTTGCCATACTCAAGCATATTTGTCAAGCTTGTGACATCTTTATCACCAGTGTTTTGAATTCTGCATATGTTAGGTTGTCTACCTCCTCATCGGTTAGGTTGGCTATCTCCTTGTCGCTTAGTTCTCCCACTGGAACCTTAATCCATTCCCCCTTTGGGACATACTTCTCTTTCTTCTCCTTCTTACAGGCTCCTATGTTTGTATGCCTCCACATCAAAGGTAGAGCTGTGGTTCCTGTTACATTCTAAGGAGCAGAGCCTTAGGGATTTGTCAGTACAGAGCGACCTGTTTCACCACATTGTGGTGCTGTATGTAGGGAAGGGATCTGAGAGGGAACAAAGCTGCCTGTCCAGCACTCACCCCTTCTCTAGGCACCTCTCCCATTTCCACACTGGACTGAAACCTATCTAGTTGTTGCCCTGGCCATCGTTCCCAGAGTGGGTGGGTCTGTAGATTTTCTAGGACCATGGAGACCCTTTAAACAAGTGGATTCTGCTGAGACCAGCAGTTTCTGCCTCCACCCAACCCCCACTGGTCTGCACAGTCAGGAGCAATGAGGCTTGATTTTCCCAGGTGCTGAGACGGTGAGCTGCGAGGTCCGGTGAGGAGCTGTGAAAGCTCCCCAGGTGTCCCTCCTGACTTCTTAAAACATGTAACCGTGCTTTCCGCTGTCCTGCCACTGACGCTGCTGCTGCCACCACCACACCGCGTCCTCTCTGCCCTGGCTCTGCCCCTCCTACCTGTCTGGATGAGTATTTCTTCTTTATGTCTTTGTTTTTTGGACTTCCATGCAGCTTGATTGTATGGAACTTCTGGTTGTCTCTAGTTTTGAGGTAGTCGTATTCCTTCTTAGTTGTGGAGGGTGACACAGCATGTCTGTCTACGCCTCTATCTTGTCCAGAAGTCTCTATAATAATGATGATGATGCTTGTTTTTAAATTACATTTAAACTATCAACTCTAGAGACTTCAAAGACATTGTTATGGATACCTACTTAAGTTTTGAAAGTTTGATAGGAAAAAAGTCAGAAACTTGGACTTTGTGTGGGCTGCTTCTAACATCCTCTTAAAAGATTCTACATAAAAAAGAAAGATGCTTCTAAGCTAATAACTTTAGTAACAAAAAAGAGCAGCATAAAGTTTTGAGAAGAGGTGGACATTTAAGGAGCAAAAGAAAAAAGATTGATTTCCCAAATGTTCTCCCAAATCCCTCCTGCTGAGCACCAAATGACCTGAAGGGATAGTGATTCCAATGTAAATTGTATTTCACCTAGAGCAGCCAAGTGGCAAAGAGGCAATTTGCCAATGCCTTCATGTTCCAGCCAAATACAGTAGTTTTTCCATAGGTTCACTTTTTGCAGTTTCAGTTACCTGTAGTCAAACTATGCTCCAAAAATATCAAATATAAAATTTCAAATAAACAAGTCATAAGCTTCAGATTGCATACCATTCTGAGTAGCATAATTAAATCTCACATTTTCCTATTCTGTCTTGACTGAAATATGAATTTTACTTTTCTCCAGTGCCTCCATGCTGCATACCCTGCCTGTTCATTAGTCACTTAGTAGTCCTCTGAGTTATCAGATCAACTGTCCCAATATCTCAGTGCTTGTGTTCAAGTAATCCTCATTTTACTTAATAATGCCTGCAAAGCAAAAAACAAAACAAACAAACAAACAAACAAACAAATAAGTAGTGGTGCTGAAAATTTGGATATGCCTAAGAGAAGCTGTAAAGTGATTTCTTTATCAAAAATGGTATATAAGCATAGGGCAATACATAGTATATATGGTACTATTCATGGTTTCAGGTATCCACTTGGTTTCTTGGAATGTATCCCCCATGGATAAGGGGAACAACTGCATTTTACTTCCATCAGATACAAAATACAACATAAATATATTTAGTTAGGTCTAAGCCACCTGACATTGAATAAAAGAACAATAGGGTATATAATGAAGGACAATTTCTCAATTGAATTCCTGTGTGTTAATTACTGGAGAATCCTAGAATGGACACTTAATGCAGCCAACAGTGTTCTAAAGATTGTATTGACAGAAAAAAATCTAAGAATGCCAAGGGTAACACTTCAAATTAGAGAAATGAGAGCCAAGTATCTTTATCACATGATATAAAAATGGCTATAGAGGTTTGTTTAAGTTATCTTTTCTTTTTCTTCCATTATTACCTATTGCAAGTTTTGTAATGATTGTAATAATCATTGATTGAAAG
This sequence comes from Furipterus horrens, assembly GCF_987537825.1. Lineage (NCBI taxonomy): Eukaryota > Metazoa > Chordata > Mammalia > Chiroptera > Furipteridae > Furipterus > Furipterus horrens. The sequence goes on along the minus strand of NW_028327176.1, from coordinate 63,088,093 downwards.
GTATAAAGGTAACATAGAGGACATCTGGATTTGGGCCTCATTGCTGAATGCACTAACTTTACACCAACCTGTATGTCTCAGCTTTGTTTTGAGTGTATTTTATTTTTGTATTCAGGAAATTTGCATTATAGTTGAAGAGGAAATTCTTCAAAATACATTTATGTAAAAACTGATGAAGATTCTCTTTTTGACCAGTTCTACACAGGCTCTTCTTAGCTCTTTTTTATGTAGGCCTTGATATTTATACTTTTCTGTTTGTCTCTGTGTTGTTCAGTTTTAGCAAGAATCCTGATAGGTTGGTTTAGCCAGAAGTTCTCCTTATCCCTGATATTTTCTCTTAGAAATTTTCCATTGTTGGGGAAGAAAAGTTTTCCTCTACCTTATGAAGGTTCTTTTGACTCGTTTAATAATAAAATTTGCCTGAAACAGATTAACAGGAGTAAAAACGTTTAATTTCATATGTACAGTAACCCATGTACATGAGAGGTTTGAATACAGAAAGGTAAAATGAGGCATAAATGCCATCTTCATCCAAAAAATGGGATGGGAATCTGAGGCTTCAGAGGGGAGGAAAGTAATACATAAGACAATAAGAAGAGCAGATGTTCAGTAGATATTTGCTCTGCCATACAGATGAGTGATAGAAATTTATTTCTGATAATAACTCATTATGGACAAGGCCCCTAATTAAAACCCTTTAAGGGAGAGGTAAGTTTTCTCTTCAGCCCACAGAGGGTCTCAACTGCTGTTAGCTCCAATAATTCTCATGGCAAAGTGGCACATCTTAGGGAGGCCTGTTCTGCACCCCTTCAACATCTTTGGCCCCCCATATTGCTCCTTGGTATAAATCCCCACTTTTTTTTCTTGTATTCAGAGTTGAGCCGCATCTCTCTCCCCTATTACAGAATTCCATTGCAGTAACACTCATGTATCTATTTCAATAGTTCCACTTTAATAAAATTTTCTTACTGTTATTTATCAAATCTCTTACATCATTTTTTTATTTAACAAAAGAAATAGAAAATACACTCTAAGTCCAGATTTTATTTAATATACACAGAGAGACATTTGCATTTCTGTAGTGTTTTCTTAAATGCCAGTAAATTAATCTTTATTTAGGAGATTTCAAGAAAGGTATTTTAGTGCAGAGAGCTTGTTTGATCACCCTTAAAGATCAAACAATTTGGCAACAATTACTTCAACATATAAAAGTCAAGTTGTGTTTTCCCAAAAAAAAGCAAAAATAGGTTGTAACTTCAAACACATGGACTTCGTGTTTTGCAATAGTATTATGAAAAACTCTCACAGTGTCTAAGGGACATAGGATTAACAGCAAAAGAAATCAGACCAATAAGAAAAGGCCAACAGTGTCTGGAAAAAATGTATAAAGAGTTTTCCTGTTTGTGGCAAGATACTTTTTTTTTTTTTTTAAAAGCAACACTTTCATATTAATTGCCTATCAACTAGAAACAGTAGAAAATGATGCCAATGAGCTCACCGAACTGCTGTTATTTTTTGTTTTCATTTGGTTTTTAAATTATTACTTTATTCTACTCACCATCCCTCTTGGCTATAGAATTTCATTACCCCCCCCCACTTTTCTTGTCTGTAATTATAACTCAAATTCAAAGGCTTAATTAAGAAAAAGAAATTTCTGACAACTTCTTTTCAATAAAAAATCTCACTGAGCAGTTTAATCTATTCAAGAGCAACTACAGTAAAGCTTTCTCTTAATGATCGATATTGTTCTCCTCTGAGGCTTTGACCTCATCAAAGTAGTTAGTCCTATGGGTTTGTTTGGTAACTTTCTCCTGAATAAGTCTTTGAATTTAAAATTATTTGCTGCCTGAAGGCATAATGTTTCTGCCAGCAAACATTTTATCTACATAACAAATCTAGAACAATAGGTGATATTTGAACTTAACATAGAAATTTACAAAATAAAATAGAGTAAAAGAAAGGGAAAGGAAAAAGAAAAAATGTAAAAAAAAAAAGAGAAGAAAAAATCAGAAGTGGTAAGTTCTCTATGTTGGCATAAAAATATTTAAAAACTATAGAAATTTCTATGAGTTTTATTGGGTTTATTTGAGCCAAACTGAGAACATGCCCAGAAGCAAGATCTCAACAGAATGAGAAAATGCTTCCAAAACTTCAGTTGTGTGGTTATTTTTATGCACTTGGGGTTAAAGAAGGGAACATAAGGAAGATGACATATAATCAATCCACTGATGGTAGAGTAAGAAGACAGGAGAAAGCCAGGCTGGGAAATACTATGATTGGATAAGGCAAAATGAAGAGATTCATATTTCTTTTACATTTGTTTATATAAGATAGTTAACATTTACAGTAAACAGGAATGGTATTCAAGTAACAATATGCTCAAGAACACTGGACAGGGCTTGCCTAAGGCAAAAATAAACATTTTACTAAAGACTTAATAGTCTGGCCCGTGACTACCCACCATGACCTGCCCAGTTAAGACTTCATGATCATCCTGTGAGGTTACTTTGGCCATTAAGATAATAAGATTTCCTACCTAACCCCTGTTTTGTTCACATCTATGCAAGAAGAACTCTGGGAGGTAATCCTATTGTCATTTGCTTTTGTCCCTGACACCATTTTGCCCCATTCCCTATTTTCATACTAACAAAGACTCTTTCCATGACCAAACTTTTGTCAGGCTCCTCTGAGTTCCCTGTTTGATTCAATCATCATGTCTTTGCATCACTCATCTTTATCAAGAACCCTGCTAAATATCCTTCCACATCTGATAAAATTACTCATCCCCTACCCATGGTATCTGGTCACTGTAGCCTGTCTTCAGAAAGGATCCTGTTGAGTCAGTTTAACCAAAATTACCTCCTCTCCATATTTTATGTTAACATATTTTATTAATCTAATGACCATACTCTGCTCCTTGAATAAATCTGTTGTGTTTGAAACTGAGCCCAGTTTTACACTGAGACGTCTTTTCCTCTATGGCAATAGTTCCTGAATAAAATTTGTTTTTACCATGTTAACTACTGTTCAGCTCTGGTTTTCTTTACCAGTTATAAAAACCTTTCTTTTCCCTGGTCAGTAAAATGAAATCAACCCTAATATTATGCACCATCTGTTTATCATTTTGCCCTTCACTTCTGAATTTAACTTGTAAATCTTTATTCATAAAGACTGTAAAGTAGTGTAATATGTATATATACACAGTGAAAAGCATTTGAGCTCCCATAATTTCTTATTTCCTAAAAGCACAGCCTCCCAAAAGAACTCAGTAGTCATAAATCCCTTCCCAAGGAAAAATTTTAATCCTCCCAGGGAAAAGAATTCTGTACCACACTGTTGCAGAACCAATGCAGACTCTTCTTGTCTGGCAAATGGAAAAATATGCAAGGTAAGGATAGGATGTCTGACATTCCTTTATTGCAGATATTATAGCATTCATGCTTTCCCTCTGCTGTGGGTGTGCACTGAACCACCAGCCAACTGCCAACCGTGCTCCCACCACTCATCACTCCCATCGCTCACTGCACACTCTCTTGTCACTCACCATGTGAACACTCTCATGGAGGTTCCACCCCTTATATGTTAGGCACAGACAAAGCCAGTTACTAGCCAAAAATATGACATCAATGCTTATATAACTACATGTGTGCTGCTCATGTGAATCTAATTATTATCTCTATGCAGCCCAGCCTGGGCATCCAGGGTGAGGGAGCCTGACATATTGTCCTCACAAACACCCAAACAGACATTGTTACAAAACTACCACATCTCCCATTTGTTCTCGTAAGGGCCTATGTATCTTTCCCACAAGTCATTTGTTTTTTCCTGAAGTGCAGTCTTGCCTTCCTTCTAAGAAGCCATTTTTTTTCCTGCATGGAAGAGTGCTATATCTCTCCCTTTTCTCTGTGAAGATAGTATTTAAACCTCAAATTTAAATGTCTCCTTGCTTCACATTCCTTTGTGAACTCTAGTGAATATGTACTTAATCAAACCTGTTTTTCTCAGAATAACATCTTTGGTCAGTTTAATTTGCAGGTCCCTAATTAAAAATCAAAGAGGGTAGAAAAAAGTTTTTTATTTTCTACAATAAATTTTAGAGTTAAATCCCTCACCGCTGAATACCTACTGAGCTACACAGAACCAAGCTCCCATTTTATGATGGGTGTAACTGTATTTTATTAGACTTATAGCACAAAAAGCCTTGTTTTTTCTCTTTGAATGAATGATGAGTTCTTAAGTATAGAATTATTTTATGTTCATCTTTAAAATTTCTTTATAACTTACATACTAAATAAAAAGTATGCTTAATGGAGATCTATTGAATAAATGAGTAGACTATAGAAACACATATATTAATTATCCCATAGACGGATAGTCAGTACAATCAGAATGTTGTCCCAGACATCTTCTCAGTACCCTAATTTTATCTCTGAGATTCAGCAACTCACTACATCATCAAAAAACATGATGTCTGAAACTTGTAAATATCCCAACACCCTCTTAAGGATTTGATTAAACATGCATATGAACTACGTTATTTCATTATTACATTCAGAGTGAGGCTAAGAATAAGATTGATTTTGATCAGTTATTTTTCCTTATTTTTCTTTTCTTCAACTTGATAATAATCCAAGTCTTGTTTTCTTCGTGATATTGAAGATAAATCATATATCTATTTAATTTTTGTCTACTTAAATGCTTTCTGCTTGTCCCTTTTTTTGTCTAGAATGTAAAATACACTAAGGAAGTGACAGATATGTTCTTTATTATTATATTCTAATAGTGCATAGGGCATATAATAGCTACAACACAAACACACACACAGTCTTAAAAATAGTGAATAAATAAACATCAGTATTATTACTGTTGATTAAAAGTTATCAAAAATAAAATTAATCTCTCTCAATCCTATTATTCTGCATTACAGTAGTTCCTCCCTATATCATGGTTCTCTTATCGCTGCCTCACTGTATCGCAGGACTTTGAAAAATATTATATTTAATTATTTCTCATGGATTTTTTGCTATATCACTGGATTTTGCACTACTGTATATGTATGTTAAAGTTACGTAGGTTTAAGAGTGTAGAATAAACGTAAGGTTCCTACTTCATGGGGGGGTCTAGAACATAATACCCATGATAAGTGAGGGAATACTGTATTTCTCCCACTGTTCCTGCAGACTTAATCAAATTCTTGAAGAATTTTTATGTCATGTAATATTTTTTATCCAAGGGCTATCATATGTGATAGTATCTAATACATAATAGGAAAATAACTAACACTAACTTAGGACCTACTATTTTTCAATCATATTGCTTGGAGCAGTTTATTTAATTTCACAAGAATGCTATTGGATAGAGATTCCTAATTTCATAGAAGCAAACTGAAGGCTATACACTGTAACTTGTTTAAGCTTATGCATTCAATAAGTCATATATCTAGAATTCAACATTTAAATTATAGTTTACATCTTTAAGCAGTTTGAGCTTCCTCCTTGTAGATTGTGTATTTTTATTCTGTAGTAACAATAACAAATTAAAGAGATTTTCCCTTTAAGAATGAGAGTTGAGAAAAAACTATCAGATTGTAGCTTAAACTCAAATTATTTTACCAGCTGTTTTTTGTACTGAGAGTTCAGTTCAGCAAAATAAGGGAATTTTGTTTCAAGATAAGAGCACCCCAGTGTGATTAAACTTGAAAAAGCATTTTAGGGAATAACTATTTTACATGCATATATCTTCCAAGGGATGTATCAGTCAGACACATTGCAACCTAAGCAGATCTCTCCTCTTGAGGAAATATAAATCATTGATGAATGAAAGAAAATAAACAAGGGTCCAATGAATTAAGTAGCTATTTGGGAGCTGTCCTAGTTTATTATCTCCACTAGAGTACAATAAAAGGACAGAGAAAGAAAGTAGGTGAAAGCTAGCATAAGTATTTCTTAGTAAGAAGTTATACAAAATAATTCCAGAGAGGTTAGAAACAACTCTGAAATGCGAGGTATCCTGGAAGGATCCTCATTATAGAAAAAGGATGTATAACCAGAGGGAGGGGACTACTAGTCCAACAAGAACAGTGTGCTACTAAACAATAGGATAGGTTCAGACAAGGGACTGTCAACTAGCCTAAAGGAAATATTAAGTTGGGAAAAAATAGACATACTGCAATGAACTTTTTAAAGGCTTGCACTAAAATATGGCTAAGTTTTCTATTTATGTCCTTCTTCAAAAGTTATTTTCTCAAATAGTCTATAAGGGCAAAAGAGTATCTCATTTCACTAAAACCCAAAGAAGTGACATTTTAAGAGTTCTTTTTTAAAGTGACATTTATATTTTTCCTAAATTTTAAAGTAATGAGCACTAAAAAAGTATTTTGCTAATTAGATGTGGGTATTTTTTTAGATATGACTTTTATTTATAAATTCCTACCTATACATGCCTGTTTAATATAAATAATACTATTTATAAATTTTATTATATTATGTTTTTCTTGATACCATTCAATCATCATTCTCTCAAGCTTTTAATATCTTTATATATAAACATAACTTTTGAAATTATTATTTCAGCGTAGAAATGTATGTAAATTGTATAAATATTTCCCTCGTAATGTGTATTTCAGATTTTCTCCCTATGACAAATGCACTAATGTAAAATTCTGCATGCACATCAGATCATTTTTATCCAGCTAAATTTATCAAAATTACTGATTCAAAAGATGTATATTTAAACATCATAAGGCACACATTTCCTATGCCCTACCAGTACAACTGGTCTTTATCACACTGCATAAATGGTTAGGCAGGGCTTTCTTCAAACTGGCCCATACAGGATATGTGATTGCTTTGTGCCTGTTTGATATGGTCTAAGACAAAATTATTTATAAGCCATAAGATGCTGAGACATAGACAGGACCAGTCATTTCTACCTGCCTATTGCAGTACCACAACTTGTGGTTCGTGTGTTTCTGATATCAGTTCTTGGTCTGTGGCCAGGCTCTGGAGGGTACAATTTCGTTCTGAATCTGGAAACAAAGGATGCTGAAAGAGGATCTGAGGGATGAAGAGAGTTTAATTTTTTTTTTAATTGCAAGCAGGGACAGCTGTGTAATTTCTTGCTATTATTTGAGAAGACCCTCGGTCACACAGTTGCTATCAAATTAATAGGACAATTGTTGAAAAGTTTGATATGGTTTCCACTTCAAGCCAAGGTTTTGAAGAGGCATTGCCTAGCAAGTGGCACCTTCTGCAGGATCAGTCTTCATAACAGAAAGTTGGAGCAAGAGGATGTCTGCCAGTGAATTACACTATTTTGAAGAACTGTCCTGGAGTTGTCATACTGTCCAGTTTTTGCTGCTGTCCCCTCTGTTCTGCTTACCTTGACCTGGATAAAAGACTGAATATCAATATTTTATTTTGTTTTTGGTTGCTGCACTCCCCCTCAAATCTACATACTTAGGGATTAACAGGAAGAAAAAAATTAATATTGATTGCATAGGTAACCAATATAACCCATTTAGCAAAAACATTTGGCACATAGTTAATAAATAGGTGCTAATATTGTTAAATATCATATAGCAAAGTAAGATAGATACAGCATTTATAAAAAAGAGAAAGTTGTGATATTTCTTGTTTTTTTCTGAATGCTGTGTGTGTGTCTTTAGGCATATGAATCTGTCCTAGGTTCCTACTTGCCCAACACATTCAGATGTGAGACTTGTGTCCAGCTCGAGGTCCCCATTTGCTTACTGTTTCCTTCACTACAATGACGGGAAACCTGATTGGGAAGGGACCATCTTTCAGATAGAGTTCTACTGGAATTTTCCTCAAGGGATTGCAATAAGTATCGAACCCTCCCCCAAAACTCCTTCAAATATGAAAGTTAATGACTAAAATTTCCTGTGTGAGGACTGTGTGCATTAGATGATTGGTCAATATAATCCTTAAAATTTTCCTCCAGTTCAAGAATTCTCTTGTAAATAGAAATTCTCTTTTTCTTTTAACATTTACAACACTTAGTACAGCATCTCTAATAAACCATAGACAGAATAAATGGGAATTCAGTTTTTATTAAGAGGAAGTAACTCTTTATGTAAAAATAAAATCTATGATTATTTGTTTTGGAAAGGAGAAGGAGGATAAGGATATTGTGTGTATATGTTCTTTGTGGAAAAGATTTTAGCAGCTTTGCAATCTGAATTTTCATATTTTACTTTTTGTTGATAAAGAACAAACATTCATGTAATTACAGGTTTTTCATGAGAGAGTCTTTGTAGTTTATTCCTTATTAATAGTAGAATTTAAGAGTCAGATCTGGATATTTTCAATGATCTTATTTAAAATAGTGGAAAATAAAAGAAATAAAACAGTGGGAAGCTAGTCTGAGTCAGAAAAAGTGAGTGAGAGTAGATTGTAAGGAAACAAAACTGACTCTAAAGATTAAAGGCTAATAAGTAAAAACAATGTCATAATATTAACAATATTAAGACTATTTTTGATTCTGGTGCATACCAATGCTTATCACATTTTGCATATCAATTAAGAGTGTGTTCTCGTGAAAGGATATCCAGTAGGAAGTACATTTCATCCAGGTATCTGTTCATTACACTTTTATTATTGTAAACATTATAAAGTGATAAGTGATTCAGACCTTAGTAGAGCTTACACACTGTTGTTTATTCTTATTAGAGCAGTTTGTCTTATCTGCCTTAAATTTATACATTTCTGCTTATTCTTGCGAAGGCAGTTGCTTTATCTGCCTCAGCCATGACAAATTTGAATACATAAGAGAGTATAAAAAATTAGATTATTCTGTTCCAGTCTTCACCTGAAAGCTTAAAAATACTTTTATAGTAATAAAAGCTACAAGAAATAAGAGATCAGAATTAAAGCATTGCTTTGCAAATCTCTCTTTTATTAAAAGTACTATCATTATAATTCTTGGGCTACAAATTTTTTGTACTAGACAAAGAGATAAGATTAATTATTTGGACCACCATTTTAAATGAACTTTAACACACAAAAAGAAGTGAAGACTTCCGGCCAAGATGGAGGCTTAGACGGACACGCTAGGTCTCCCTCTACAACTATACAGGAATACAACTACTTCAAAACAAAGGATAACTAGAAATTCCAGAAAATAAAACTACACGGAAGTCCAACATATGAAGTTATAAACCAACGGTGCCATTTGGGCAGGTAAGAGTTAAAGTGGGCAGTGCTGTTTGCGGTCGCACCCGGAGCGGCGGGCGGCGAGGAGTCCCGGTGGCCAAGCCCCTGGCGGTGCGCGACCCCGGCGAGGAGTCCCAGTGGCCAAGTCCCTGGCGGTGCGCGACCCCGGCGAGGAGTCCCGGTGGCCAAGTCCCTGGCGGTGCGCGACCCCGGCGAGGAGTCCCGGTGGCCAAGTCCCTGGCGGTGCGCGACCCCGGCGAGGAGTCCCGGTGACCAAGCCCCTGGCGGTGCGCGCACCGCGACTCCGGAGCTGGGGAGAGCGGCCACCGCATCGCCTTGAACAGTGAGGCCCAGGGGGGCGGGAGGACGGATCCCGGTCTCCTAGCTGAATAACTGTGTGAATCCATCTTGGACCCCCGCCCCCACAGAAAGCACCACAGGGCTGCAAAATAGGTCGCGGACAAGCAGGCGCCGGTCGCTAATTTGTGACGCGTACGCAAGCACTGCCCCCACAGCCAGCCCAAGAAAACAAAAAGCATCTGTCAAAATGAGGCAGGCAACTTTAGAAATACCAGTAACACAACTCACCAGGCAGCAGATAGAGAACCTGACAGATGAACAGATAAGAAACCTGTCAGAGGCTCAGTTCTGGGCCATTGTTATCAGGTGGCTTACAGAATTCACAAAAGAGCAGGAAAAAGATATGAAAGAAGCGAAAAACTTTCATAACGAAAGGAACAAAACCGCATACGAGATAGAAGGAAAGGAAATAAAATCCAGAGTTCATTTCAACAAACTGGAATTTGGAGAAGGAACAAGCAGTCAACCAATGCAGAGAGAGGAAATGGCAAGCAACAATGAGAGGATCAGAAACCTCTGGGACAGCTATAAAAGGCCCAACATAAGAATCATTGGTTTGCCAGAGAATGAGGAAGATGAACTAGAACTTGAAAAATTGAGTGAAAATATAATAAAGGAGAACTTCCCAGACTTGGGAAAGGGAATAGACCTGCAGGTCCAGGAAGCAAGGAGAGTTCCCAAGAGACTGGACCCAGGGAGAACCACTCCAAGACACATTATAATCAAAATGTCAAAAATTAAAGATAAAGAGAGAATCTTAAAAGCAGCAAGAGAGAAGAAAAGAATTATGTACAAAGGGGTCCCAATTAGACTATCAGCTGACTTCTCAAGGGAGACCCTACAAGCAAGAAGAGACTGGCAAGAAATATTCAAAGTAATGAAAATCCAAAACCTACAACCACGAATACTCTATCCAGCGAAATTGTCATTCAGAATAGAAGGACAGAGAAAGTGTTTCCAGGACAAAATAAAACTGAAAGAGTTCATTAGATCCAAACCACTGTTATATGAGATGTTAAAGGGACTGGTTTAAAAAAAAAAAAACAAGCTAGGGAGATGAAACAAAGGCAAACTAAATAGGCAACGAGAGGGAAAGAGGAACTGTGGGTACGGGAAGCATATTGGGGGGAGGTCAACAGGGAGGGGGAATGGGGAAAGGGAGGGAGATGATATAGGAATTGGGGATCAAGGTAGGAGGGAATGGAATAGACGGAGAGAGGTTGGGAGGAACTGTATGCACAACTAATGGACATAATCTAAAAGGGGGGGACAACTGGAGGGAGGGGGGCCACCGGGTGGAGGGGAGCAGAGGGAAGGGAAATTGGCACAAATGTAATAATTTAATCAATAAAACACATTAAATAATTAAAAAAAAAAAAGATATAGAAGCAATCCACATGCCCATCAATAGACAAGTGGAGCCCTGGCCGCTGTGGCTCAGTGGATTGAGCATCAGCCTGCAAACCAAGTGTCGCTGGTTCAATTCCCAGTCAGGGCACATGACTAAGGTTGCATGCCAGGTCCCCAGCTGGGGGCATGTAAGAGGCAACCACACATTGATGTTTCTCTCCCTCTCTTTCTCCTTTCCCCTCTCTCTAAAAACAGACAAATAAAATAAAATAAAGTAAAATCAAGTAACCTTGTTAAAAAATAAATTAATTAATAAAAAAATAGACAAGTGGATAAATAAGCTGTGGTACATATATACAATAAAATATTATTAGGGCATAAAAAAGAATTAAATCTTAACATATGTATCAGCATAGATGGACCTAGAAGGTATCATGTTAAGTGAAATAAGTCAGACAGAGAAAGACAAATAACATTTTACTTATATGTGGAATCTAAAGAGCAAAATAAATGAACAAACAAAATAAGCCCTAGCTGGTGTGGCTCAGTGGATTGAGCACTGGCCTGCAAACAAAAAGATTGCTAGTTCGATTCCTGGTCAGGGCACATCCCTGGGTTGTGGGCCAGGTCCCTGGTTGGGGGCGTGCAAGAGGCAACCAATGTTTCTCTCACACATTGATGAGTCTCTCCTTCTCTTTCTCCCTCCCTTCCCCTATCCCTCAAAAAAAAAAAAAAAGAAAAAAAGAACTCATCAGGCAGAGATCTGACTGATGGTTGCTGGAGGGGAGGGAGGTTGAAAGGCTGGGGTGAAAAAAATGAAGAAATTAAGAAGTACAAATTGGTAGTCACAATATAGTCACAGGGGTATAAAGTACAACATAAGGCACATAGTTAATAATATTGTACTAACTATGTATACTGCCAGGTGGATACTTGAAATATTGGGGAGACCACTTTGTAAAGTATATGATTCTCTAACCACTATGCTGTACACCTGAAACTAATACAAAATAATATTGAATGTAAATGTAATTGAAAAATAAAATTTAAAAAAGAATACTATGAAAGTTAGGCTTTAATAAAGTTGTCATGAAAATGCAAAAAAAAAAAAAAAAAAGAAGGGAAGATCTAGAAGGTACCCTGAATCATTCTTTTCTCTACCCCTCCCCACATTCAGCCCATTTCATATGCTAAACTGATCCTTTTGCTGTCACCATTACATCTCACATAGGTCTTGCAAAATATGTAAATTTATTTTTTCTTGTTCTTGCTAAACTTGTTTCATATGTGAGTATTTTGCAAGTTGTTCCCTAAATTTAGAGCAGTTTGAATGCAGAATTTTAAATTATAAAGTCCTCTTTGACCTTCAGGTTTTAAAACTGTCATTCAAGAGTGAAGCCCTTCCTAATCAACAACCGGAGGAAATTTCCCACTCAAGTCATTATCATATCATCTTATTGTTATGTCTTTATAGAAAAGATAGTATCAAAAGTATCACATTCAATTATTTGTACTGAGAGTTTAAAAATAGAATTATAGTTCAAAACTATGCAAATATACTATAGAATTTTTATGTCATAAAATTTATGCAACCTTGTTTTATGAACACTCCAACTTTATCCTACTAAAAAACATTGCAACTTAGATTGTTCAATTGATATCTCTTTTCAGTCAAAATGTTTTCTTAATAGATTTGATATTCTGTTTAATTATAACATATCTCAGATAAACAGAGTTTTGGGTCATCTAGTTTGTTTAGTAAATTCTCAGTGATTCCCTGTTCTGCATCCAAAGTCCTACAAATTCTCAATATGAAGTCACAGTGTACAAAGGTGTTTACTCTCTCATTGTGACATTAGAGCCATCTTGTTTTCTGGAGTGAAATATCTGGTGACATTTGGTTCCAGACACACAGAAAAGTGAACAATTTTTCTGGATGTTTGGAATGAGAATTGGAAACAAGCATTGGAAACTATGGTCCTCACCATTGTCTTAAATGTTTGTGCACATGATGGCATCTTTGACCTTTGCTTGGGTTTATGATGGTCTGCATTTCCATCAAAACTGTCACATGGTCTCACCAGTTATACAGAACTGTGCACATGTATTCATGAAGAAACAGATGCACTAGCATAGATTCATCTATCTGATTTATTTTTCTGCCATCTTCCCTGCACTACATTGGATATAAAATGCAGCCTGCCTCATGCGTCTGTATTGAGGATTAGGTCAATATTTCTGATGTATTCAGGCTTACACTTGCCATTACATTCTACCCTGATATTGAGTCTGAGAGTGTGCCTTTTTAAGATCTTCAGACTGATCTAATAATCAAATAGACGAGACAGAATGACAGAAGAAAATACCCGTTTATTATATGTGTACACAAAGTGACATATAATAAGAATAGGGGACCAAGGGACACATTAGTCAATTAAGGATTCTATGCCTTTCTGGACTAAAGAGAGGGATGCAGGGATCTGGGATTTCAAAGACAAATTACTCAATAATTCCAGGAAAATGAGAAAGACCAAGCACTGGCTAAACAAATTCTTGCTAGGTCATCCAGAAACAATGGAACACAGAAAGGAGACCAGCAAATGAACTTTGCTAGGCTCTTCTCTGTCAGTCACACTTAGTTTATATTTAGCTAAGGTGAGAGCTCCCTTCCTTTAAACAGGTTTTTCTGTCTGAATTTCTCCAGGCAGGTAATGGGGAGGATCCATATTTCTTTCTGAGTCTTTTGTTTCTTTAAAGTAACCAGCTTAACATAATATCTCAAAAAAAGGGGCATGTTCAGGGTGGCAAATTCTGTTCCCCTCAATTTTATTAGTTAGAAAAATTATAAAATAAATATATTCTATTAATAAGCAGCACTTTTTCTAGGGAAGGGATGTTAACTGAGGAAAAGTAGAAGTTGAGAATAGTGTTCACATATAAATAAGGAATAAAGGTCATCATGGAAGGAAGATAAGAACTATAATTGAGCTAGATTGAAATAAGTTTGTATATGTGTTATTGTAGTCAATTAACTAGTTACTACTAAAAAAAGGGAGCAAAGGGAATTAGACATTGAGTTTAATAAACCGGGGAGCATAAGCCTGTTTACTTCACCAGGAAGTTACAGCTTCACACTCCAGGGGATTATAGCATTTCTCTACCAAGGGGATTAATACTCCTCCACTCCCTGCTCCAGGCAGTACAGTAGTCCCTTTCTATATCATGGTTCACTTATCGCAGCCTCACTGTATTGCGGGATTTTTAAAAACATTATAGTTAATTATGTATTGCGGATTTTTTGCTATATTGCAGGATTTTGCGGTACTGTATGTTGTTAAAGTTATGTAGGTTTAAGAGTGTAGAATATGTTTAAGAACATAAGTAGTGTGTATAGAAGTGTGGAAAAGGTCAATAAGGGAGTAGAAAAGGTTAATAAGGGACTGGGAATGGTTTATATGAGTATGGGAAGGGTTTATAAAGCCTTAAAATATATATAAATACTAAAATAAATGTAAGGTTTCTACTTCTCAGATTTTCACCTATCGCGGGGGGAGGGGGTCTAGAACATAATACCCATGATAAACAAGGGAATACTGTACTGAATTATAGTGGGCAGAGGGAACTGCTTGACCACAGAGGCCTGTCAGTCTAACTAGAAGGTGGACTTATCAAAAAGCTTGTAAAAGCATGAGAAGTTGATTGGCTATTTTGAAAAATCACCTGTGTGTGTCCCAAAGTCAAGCTCATGTAATCCCAGGGGAACAAAGAAGCACACCCCTGCCTTACTTGTGACCTGAACTCATCCCATTCATTCACATGCTCTCTCATCTGGGAGCAGGTGAACATGCAGTTCTAGCATTACTGGGACACACAGCAGACTACATGGTCTCCAAAGACTAAGCTTTAATATGAAGCAAAAACTCTGAACACTGGCTTTTGCTTTAACCTTGCTAAGGACAGAGTTGAATTTTTTCTATAGTGATATGGAGAGGGATGGGACATTGGAAATCCAGGGACAGATTTCTACCCAAATAAACCATGTCACATCACAATCCCTGGGCATGGGTCCTTGGAATGTTTTCCTCACAATCCCAGGAAAAGCCTGATTTCTACCATCAATGAATGAAAATATCAGAGAAGTGCAACTAATGCACAATAGAGCTAGGGTAGGTACATAGAATGAAAAAAGCATAAACTGAGCAGCTGGCTGTAGGAACTAAAGCACAGCAAGAAAGCAATGCATAGGTAGTGTGGGTATTTGTTTTATATCAGAGATTGGCAAGCCTGCCTGATAATGGTTCGTGTAAGTATTTTAGGATTTGTGAGTCATACTCAGCTTTGTTGTTATAATGTGAAAGCAATAAAGAACAATTCATAAATAATGAGCAGGCTGTATTCCAATGAAATTGTACTTTTTGGATATTGGAAATAAAAGTTTATATAATTTCAATGTGTAATATTATTATTTTAATTTTTGTTCAATTATTTATAAAAAGAGCCTTCTTAACTTGTAGGGAGTAAAACAACCATGTGGTATAATAAATTTGACTCATATGCATATGTAGGTTTATATATAATTTATTCATTCCTATATATAATATGTATGTGTGTGTATATATATAGACACACCAGAAAAAGTCTAGCCAATGTTAATATAAAATGAACAGTTTGAGTGACATCGATGCAACATGACAGCCAACCAGAGTGCACTATAATGCTCATGTTTGAACAATGACAGCTTCACTGTACTAGTCAGTGGGGTCTGTAGATTCCACTGAGTGAGCATGCGTATGTGTGGCTGTCACATTTAAAATAACTGAATGAGCAGAACAACAACTCTGCATCAAATTTTGCATTAAGTTTGAACATTCCTGCATAAAAACTATTTGGTGATTCAGAAGGCCCCAGCCATGGTCAACTGGTGATCGGCAGCTTCATCACAACAATGTGCCTGCACACGTGTCACATCTTCTGCAGTTTTTTGGCAAAACATCAAATCAACCAGGTAACTCAGCTCCCCTATAGCCCAGATTTGGTGACCTGTGACTTCTGGCTTTTCCCAAAACTGAAATCACCTTTGAAAAGGAAGAGATTTGAGATCATTGATGAGATTCAGGAAAATATGACAGGGGCAGCTGATGGCAATTAGGACTATGTGAAGTCTCAAGATGCCTACTTTGAAGGGGACTGAGGTGTTCTTGTCCTGTGTACAATGCTTCTTGTATCTTGTATCTTCTTCAATAAATGTCTCTATTTTGTATATTACATGGCTGGATACCTTCTGGACAGACCATGTATATGTCGTCGTCGTCGGCAGCCGTCTGTCTCGAGAGACGATGGTGTAGCTTCTTAAGAGTCTATCTGCACCGCTGAGAATGGCTGTGCAGTCTGACTCGGGAGTGACACGGTATCTGTCTCCTCCCGTGTTGAATCAACATCTTGCGATGACGCTGGAGTGTCCTCTCCAGTGAAGCTGAAGCTACAGAGCCTGGGCAGGGTGATATGGAGGGTCTGCTGTTGCCCATGCAGCAGACCCCCCCTCTCTTCGCAGCTGAAGGGTCCAAGGGAAAGACGGAGTCAATACAGCTTGGCTTCAGGTGTGCCGCAGGAGTTGCCGGTGTTGACTACAACGTCAAACCGCCTTAGGGACTCCGGCTCCGGATTTTCTGTTGGGGTTTACTCCCTTAGCCTTTCCCCTGAAGAGGTATGCCGCAAGGCAGCGGAGGTTTTTTGGAGTCAGAGTTTTCCTTCTCTGATGTGCCCTGACTGGAAGATCGAACCAGCGACACTTAGCTCGCAATTATATATATATATATATGCAATTATATATATACATATCACATCTCTCTTTAAAGTCATGTGATTTTCTGGAAGAAAATAATAACTTAGTAATAATATTTATTAAGACTTTATCAATAAAAATAATGCCCTGCTCTCGAGATGCTTACAGTCTAGGTCAGATGAATGCAGTGGCCTCCCATTACCCTCAGGATGAAGTCTAAGACCTTTAACCTGACTCACCAGGCCATTTGACCCTCCAACCTCTCCATCTTGCATTGTGTGTCCAACCATATTGAATCTGCTTCATACTCAGCTCCTGTCCCAAGTCCATGCTTCTTGATTCTTACACTTATTGTGTCCATTGGTTAGAATAACCTTGCCCATTGCTTTTGCCCTAATGTTAGTAATTTTGTATGCTATCATTTCAGTGCTGTATATCCTGTGCTATAACTTCACATTTTTCTTTAAATTCAGTTTTAATATTCAAAGAAACCTGTTCTAGGCCCAAAATAAGCTAGAAAAGGAGAAAAGAAAAAAGAAAAAAAAAGTTTATCAGTTTCATTAAAAAGAAAAAGATCTCTTTTAATGGTTATGTGACACTTCCCATTGTTTGCTTTCTAAGTGGCTGAATGAAAAACTATCTTTCAGAGTTGTTAATGCTGCTTTATCTGAACAATAACAAATGGAGAAATAAAATGTTTAAACATAAACATACTGAAGAACTAGTTAAATAAATAAAATTTTATACTCAAGATATTATTTTTTATCCTAAAATAAATGTGCCATGTAAATGTTGACTTTTTTTCAGGAAGTAGGATAAGATCCTTCTATAATTCTATTTGAGAATATAGCATTTTCATAAATAGTGTAGATAAGTGACTGTACATTTTAACTATTGAAATTGTTATGATCTCAACATCTTCCTACTCAAATAGAAGTGTCTTTGTTACTTTATATTTTAGGCCTTCTAAATGATTGGGCATCTAGGTCAAGTACCACTTCCTCACAGGCAGTCATTGGGAGACAGACTTATATATGGATCAAAGATCTGAAAAAATGTAGACTTAACTCTACAGTCTCAAACAAACTGTTGCATCACCTTTGTAAGTGTCCAGATGGCAGAGCAGGACTTACTTCAGCAGGGTTCTGGTGCTCACTAACTTCACCGCTCAGCGTGTCGCTTATAGAGGTGGTTTAGTGGTGGTGCTTTGATGTGATCTGAAGCTGTTTATTGGGTACACTGGCTTTGAGGCCTCCCAGGAAGTGAAGGTCATTGCCTATGTGCAAGTCACTGCCTTTGTGCTGCCTTGGGCCACCTTACATAAGCTACAAAGTGATGTGCAAGTAGCTGCTACTTGTGCTGGGCTTTATTTAGGTGCTCTGCTGGAGCCAACCTCTGAACAAAGGCTGGGTGTTGCTAGTGCTGGGCCTGGGGCCATTTAGAGAGAGGCACAGAGCATACTGAGGCCAAATATTGCTTGTTTGAGAGATTTTAGGAAAACCTGAAGCCTGAGCCAAGACTGGCCATGGTGTGGTTTAAAAGCCATTGAAAACAGCTTAGGTGGACCTGAAAGTTGGGTGGAGCTGGACCTAAGAGAATCATCAGGCAGGGCTAGCAGTGTCAGCTGAGTTCATGGAGACTCAGATATGGCACTCATTTACTGGCTCTGTGTATGTATTAGGTGGGGGGGGGTCTCACAAAAAGAACAATGGCCTTTGCCAGCACTTCTCTCTGGGAGAAAGCTGCCACCCAGATCTTCTCTGATACTGGACAATTCAGTTCCTCTCTGTAGTCTCTGGTGCCTTTTAAGCTGTTTCCCCCATACTGGAATCAGAGGGAATGAGTCTGAGTAAGTCTGTGTATGAGCCTTTAGTAGGAACTGTGGGGATCCAGAAGATCTTCATCTCCTGCAGCTTCCATTCTCACTGTTTTTTAAAGTATATTTTATTAATTATGCCTTTACAGTTGTCCCAAATGGTTTTTCCCCTTTGCTCTCCTCTTTCCAGTATCCTCTTTCCCTCCAGCAACCCTACCCCCCATAGTTCATGTCCATGGGTTGTGCATATAAGTTCTTTGGTTTTACCCTTTCCTATATTACTCTTAACATCCCCTTGTCTATTTTGTACCTACCAATTATGCTTCTCAATCCCTGCACCTTTTCCCCATTTCACCTCCTTTCCCCTCACAACCGATAACCCTCCAAAGAATCCCCAAACCTATGATTCTGTTTCTATTCTAGTTGTTTGTTTAATTTGTTTTGGTTTTTAATTTTTAGATTCTGTAGCTAATAGCTGTGAGTTTGTTGTCATTTTAATGTTCATAGTTTTGACCTTTTTCCTAAATAAATCCATTTAACACTTCATATAATAATGACTTGGTGATGATGAACTCCTTTAACTTTACCTTGTCTGGGAAGCACTTTTTCTGTCATTTCATTCTAAATAATAGCTTTGCTGAATAGAGTAATTTTGGTTGTAAGTCCTTGCTTTTTATCACTAAATACTTCTTCACCAGTCCCTTCTTGCCCGCAAAGTTTCTTTTGAGAAATTAGTTGATAGTCTTATAGGCACCCCTTTGTAGGTAACTCTCTGCTTTTCTCTTGCTGCTTTTAAGATTATCTCTTTATCTTTCTCCTTTGGCATCGTAATTATGATGTGTCTTGGTGTGGTCCTCTTTGGGTCTAGCTTGTTTGGGGTTCTTTGTGCTTCCTAGACTTGCATGTTTATTCACTTCCCCAAATTAGGGAAGTTTTCTTCATTTTTTCTCATATGAGTTTTCAATTTCTTGCTCTTCCTCTTCTTCTTCTGACACCACTATCATTCACATATTGGCACATTTAAAGCTGTCCCAGAGGTTCCTAAGCCACTCCTCATTATTTTCAATTTTTGTTTCTTTATTCTGTACTGTTTGACTGTTTATTTCTTCCTTATGTTGCACATTGTTGATTTGAACCCCAGCTTCCTTCCCTTCACCATTGGTTTTCCTTCATTTCACTTAGTATAGCCTTAACTTCTTCCCTTATGTGTTTGCCATAATCAAGCATGCCAGTCAAGTCTGTAAGCATTGTTATCACAGTGTTTTGAACTTTAAATCTGTTATGTTGGCTACCTCCTTGTCGCTTAGTTCTCCCACTGAAACCTTGACGTGTTCCCTTTTTCAGGCCATATTTCTTTGTCTCCTCAACATGACAGCCTCCTGTGTTTGCCTCTGTGTCTTAGACAGAGCTGTCACACCTGTTATGTTGTAAGGGGCAGAGCCTTAGGTATTTGTCTACAGGGTGACCCGTTTCACCATGTTGTGACACTGTATGTGGGGGAGGGGTCTGAGAGGGAACAATGCCACTTGCTTAGCATTTGTCCCATTTCCAAGCAGTTCTCCCACTTCCCAAAAGAGACTGATATCCCTCTAGCTGTTGCCCTGCTTGTGGTTCCCAGAGTGGGTTGGTTTGCAAATGTTCTAGGACCCTGGGGGCCCTTTAAACAAGTAAACTCTGCTGAGAGACTGGCAGTTTCTTCTGCTGCTACAACCCTTTCTGGTTTACACCATCAGAAGCAATGAGGCTTTTGTTTTCTCTGGTGCTGGAACTGTGAGCTGCAAGGTTTGGTCTAGGGCTGGGATCACTTCCCATGTGTCCCTCCCAACTTTAAAAATGTGTAACTGCACTTTGCAATGACCTGGCACAGCTACTGCCTTGCTGCTGTGACCACCACCACCACTGCCACCATACCGCATCCTCTCCACCCCAGCTCTGCCCCCTCCTACCTGTCTGGATGAGTATTACTTTTTTATATCGTTGGTTGTTGGACTTCCATGCAGTTTAATTTCCTGGAAGTTCTTGTTGTTTTTAGTTTTGAGGTGGTTGTATTCCTTCTTATGGTTGTGGAGGGAGATGCAGCATGTCTACCTATGCCTCCATCTTGGCCAGAACTTCCTCCTGTTCATTTTTACTACCAGAAGTTATGGGTACTTCTCTTTCCAAGCACTGGAATCCTGGCCTGGGGGTCTGATGTGGGTCAGAAGGTCTCCCACAGCCAAGCTATCCCTCCCAATTCTTATCTGTCACATGTGGGTGTGAGACCAGCCCCTTCTGCACTACTCCTACCAGTCTTTATGTGCCTTCTTTTCTAGTTCCCTAGTTGTAGAATTTCATTCAGCTATATTTCAGGTCATTCTAGATGGTGGTTGTTCTGCAGTTTAATTGTTGATATTGTTATATTGTGTTCTCTTATGTGTTTTTTGGAGTATGAATGTATTTGCTCATGTAACTGAAAACGTCATTGTTAGTAATGATCATGAATTGTGTAATTAATTAAGTCAAGTATGAAGAATGCAAAACCCACAGGTTGTGCCTTCATTCCAGTATTTTTTTCATAAGGGATATTGGCCACTTATGTCGATAATGTAACCACATCCCCTCTAATCCTTGTATACCACTTTATCATCACACTTTATTCAGCTGCATCAAAATAGTGCTGTTGTGATTGCTTTATAGTCTTCATACAAGTCCTGCTGAGTCACAGCCCAATAATGAAAAGCATTTACCTTAAAATAAAATTATGATGTGGTTGTATTATAGATTGGTTTTCTCTGTACGGCGACACCAGCCGAGGTTTAGGAAATGGGTAGATGAGGTGTACAGTGGTGTGTGTGTGGCTGCAAGGAAAACGTAGATCTCCAGTGCAAGAGGATTCTGGGGAGGGAGCAGAGAAATAAAGGGAAATGAGAGTTCCTAAATGTGACAGGGACTCTGGGTTTGACAGATATTTGCATAAAACTTTGGAGAGACAGAAGAATGGTTGGATTGAATAATCTAGGTTTTGTGAAAATGTAAATTAGAAGGGGGAAATTGTGCAATCATAGCATGTGTTTCTTATGTTACCTTCGGCTGTTTTTCAAACAATTTTCTTATTTTTGTACTCACTTTACTTACCACTCACCTTTGATTTATTTATTTTTCTACTCTCTCTTTTTTATGAAATTTCTCTTTTCTCTAGGTTACCTTATTATAGCTAAAGATATATCTCTGGGGCTTTATTTCCAATTCTATTGCTAGCTTATTTTATAATCTGGAACAAACTTTAGCACTTTATGAAAGTGCTTGAGTATTAGAGCTGAAAAGAAACTATAAGATCATTCGCTTTAATATTCTCTCATTCTTCCTAATGAGAAAATAAAATTAAAGCTTAGAGGGGTGAGGAGAATTGCTTCCTGTCAAGAAGTTTGTCAGTAGCAAACCAAAGTGAAGCCAGACATCCCAACAACTATTTCATAACTCATAATAGTGAGCAATTTAGGTTTGGGTGACAAAAAACTCTTTGCAAAATATTGGCTTATTTTATTTCTTTAAAGTAGGATGTTTAAAAGACAAAAGTAGTATAGGCAAACTTATGTGGAAAATCTAGTCTTAATCAAACATTTGGTGATAGTATTATTAGATGAAAAGGGTTAAATAAATTCAAATGCTATATTTATTCAGGTTAATATACCCTTATCATTACAGTAATGAAAACAAGCTGAATTTTAAAAATTATGTGTTTACGTGCTTCCTTACTATAAATGATTCACAGAGACATATTAAGACACATATACACAATCAAATTGGGTAAAGGAATTATCTAGTGTAAGAGCAGAAAGAAACATTTACCTCTCCACCATCCAACTTGACTCAGAGAAAAGGAGGAGGAATTTGTTAATGACAATAGAAACTAAAATTAGTGCTCAATGATCTCCTAGACATCAGGAAAATTTTAACTAAACAAAATTAAAATGAAACCCTGAAGCAATGTATGAAGTATGTTCTATCCAAATAACCCCTGCTTATCTCCAGCAGAAAATAACGGGCTTTTCATTGACTGGAATTGTGAATTCTTCCTTCCCTTTCACCTTTGAGCACTCTTCTCAGATGGTGATACTGCATCTCCCCTTTCCTCACTCATCCCAATTCATGTGTTCTTCACTTTAATTTTGGACTATTCTTACACAGATGTGTAAATGGGAAGAAAGAAACCCTTTAAATTTGGTGATAGAAAGTTAAACACACAAGAAAAACAATGGATCCTTTCTCTCACGGGCACCTCAATTTAAAAAGTTGAGTGGAATAGTTATATTTATAACACAAAAAATAAATCAAGTTAAATACAGCAGTTCTGTACATTGGCATAAACCATGATGGTACATTCAATGATAAGTAAATAGAAAAGGAGTAAACATCAACTCATTTAAAAAATTTATTTAAAAAATAGAACAAAGAATTCAACATGTAAAGGTATAGTGTGCGTTTGTTCTTGGAAGAAAATTCAGAAAGACTTACTTGATATGACTATTTTATTGAGCAAGAAACACAATATTTATGACCAGGGAAACTTCAAAATGGAAACTGGTATCAGAGGCATGACATTTTTGCCATGGCTTATAAATTGAAAATGAAGAAGTCTGGAAGACTTTTATCTTTTATAATTATTGAATATTACAATGGGAGAGGGGAGAGTCTCCAGAGAGTAGGGAGTAGTTTAAAAGTGATTATCTTATACAATTTTAGGATGATTACTTAAATTTTATGATTATCAGAAGTATTTACAAGAAGTAACCTAAGTTTTGCTTTTGTTTACCAAATAAACTAGACTTTTGCTTTACATGGCTTAAATGGTTTTGTCTACCTGAGGTTATTCAAGATTGGTCTCATTTATTTTAACAGTATGTCATGTAAGTGCAAAATACATATAGAAAACTGTAAAATTTATTCTTGAAAAATACAAAGTATTTTAAAACTGTGAACAAACTCTTGTAAAGATTACCATATAAAAAATAGAATATCACCAACTCCTAGTTACTTATTTGCTCCTTCTCTTACATTTTATTCCTTCTCAGATTTCTGAGATTTTCTATATGGGACTTTTTTCTGAGGAATTCCTTTTAATATTTCCTTTAGTGTTGCCTTCCTGGCCATAAGTGCTCTGTTTTTGGTCTACAGATGTTTTAATTCATGTTAACTTTTTAGGATGTTTTTTCTGTATTATAGATTTTCAGGCTGCAAGCGTTTCTTTTTCTATACTTTGAAACTGTATTTCAATTTTTTTCATTTTTATAATTTTTAGTGAGAATTCAGTTGCCTGTGTTTTTTGCATTTTTTTGTTTTTTTTTTTTTTAATTTTTTTATTGAATTTACTGGAGTGACATTGGTCAATAAAATTATATGGGTTTCAAGTATACAGTTCTATAATACATCATCTGTATGTTGCATTGTGTTTACCACCAAAAGCCAAGTTTCTGTATGTCATCATTTAACTACCCTATACCCTCTTCCACCTCCTTTCCCCCCCTTCTCTGCAGGTAATCACCATACTATTGTCTGTATCTATGAGTTACTTACCTATTTTTTGCTTAATCCCTTCACCTTTTTCACCCAGCCCTCCCATTTAAAAGCTGTCAGTCTGTTCTGTTTCTATGAGTCTGTTTCTGTTTTGTTTGTTTGATTTGTTTACCTCATTCTACATATTAGTGAAATCCTATGGTAACTGTCTGACTGGCTTATTTCACTTAGCATAATACTCTCCAGGTTCATCCACGCTGTCCCAAAAGGTAATATTTCCCTCCGTTTTACATCTCAGTAGTATTTCATTGTGTAAACATGTTTCCTTCAAAGTGAATAATCTTTTTACTCAAATAAATTGAAAATATTCTCTTTGCCAGGTTTCAGCATTTTTTCTAATGTGCCTGGGTATGTTTGTGTGTGTGTATTAGATGATGTATGTGCCACCCAGATGATTTTTCTTCCAGGACTGAAGCACTCATTCTGCCAGCTCCTAAGTGTGTTGGCAATTAATTATTTTCCTTTGAGTCTGTCTTTAGGTTTCTTCTTAGAAAAAATTCACCTTACACTCCCTTCCTGGTGGTACTCATATTCAATGTGTGGTTGATGAATACATATAAAGACCTTTCCCCTATCTTCTAATTCAGAACATCTCTTAAGAACTACCTTCACTCTCAAGATCACCATGGGTTGGCTGAAGCCTTTAAAATTGCTTTGAAGTTCAACCTCTCACTCTGACCTGTTCAGCTTAGTCCACCCTGCCACAGGTGTTGACTCCAAGAGTATAACAAACTTCCTGGATGCAAATATCCACCACAGATTTAACTTCTAAAAGATTTTAATTTGCAATAGTATGTGTATTTTAGTACACTGCTTGAGGATTGTAGTGATTTGTGCTTCTGTGACTTGATGTGCTTAATTAATTTTGGAAATTTTTATTTTATTAAATATTCAATATTTCTCCTGCCTTGTTCTTTTTCTGTTATCTAACTAGAAATACAAATATACCTATAATCAAATTTTCACCATTCTAAAATATGTATAATTTTCTTTTATTCTCTGTGCTTCAGTCTAAATAATTTCTACTCATATATCTTCCAGTTCACTATTCTTGTATGTAGTTGTACCTAAATCTACAGCCATCTATGGTAAAAAGTTTACCCACGGATGTTCCAAAAACAAACTTTTCTCAGGTATGTTTTGCCAAAATTATATTTTAGATAATAATAGGGTGGCACACAGGGACTAGAAAAAGATTTAATAAATAATTTTCTATTAGTGAACTCATTGTTTTTGGTGAATTCAAGCAAATGTCATTATCAGTTGCACATAGGTTTAGATATAATATTGAATAACAGAAAGCAGACACACAAGAATTAATCTTGATTTTGAATGGAAGAAATCAGACACACAAGATGTCTCTATTTTAAAAATTCAATTAAGAACTATAGGTGTAATAAAAGGAGACGAACTGTGAACAGAATGAAGATTTCAAATTGGGGAGTGGTACAAGAGATTTATGGAGTATTGGTGCTATGGTACAACTTCATTCCGTTCCAGAGCAGCCAGCGGGGTCGGTCCTAGTGCGGTCTACCTGTAGGCAAAAACTCTGGGGACAGAGTCCAGTGCAAAGGAAAAGGAATCCTTTATTTAAAGCATGTACAGCTTGAAATAATAGTAGGTTTCTGCCTCAAAGACTGTTTCTTTTAAAAGGTCTCAGAGAAAATCACTCGGCCACCCTCTACCAGCTCAGCTCAGTGTTGTATCAGGAACCTCTCCTCCCACCTAAAGTGCTGTCCTCTTCATTCACGTGTCCTGCTCCCTACTTGTGGGGTACTGACCTCTTCCTCTGGCTCCTTCCCCACATGTACAGTGCGTCGGCGGTCCGGCCTGGGCTGGAGCAGGCAGAGCGGAGCCATGACGGGATGTGCCTTGTTGCCCCGGCCCCCCACTGGAGAACTACATGTGGCCACTACATGTGGCTTCTGGCTGGTGGGCCACATACTGCTGCTGGAGCTGACCAGGGCTTCTGCTGAAGGAGCCCGCAGGCGATTAGCCAGTGGGCGGATGGCTACCTCCATGGCTTCACATAAGGGGAGGGTCGAGGTTAGCCCCCTCGGCTTCCCATGTGGGGAAGGAGCAAGGGCTTGCCCTGCAGCTAAGTTCCCGGAGCTGCCAGCCCACGCTGACTCCCCTCCTACCTGAGTCCACTGACCTCCAGGCAGGCCCTAGAGCACTGAGAGAGCCCTGGAAACGTTCCCAAACCACTCAGTCATTAAGGCCAGGAGCCCAGGCTCTCTGGCCCATGCAGGTATGAAAGAGGGGGGAATCCAAAAGAGCAGTGTTTCTGCTCAGCTTTTAAAGGCTCCAACAGAATCCCCTGCATGGCCAGTGTACACTGCCTTGATTTCCAGGGTAATATATGCTATTTCAGCAGCTGCAGTGGGACTGCCACTTTTGCACCCCTCCCCCATTTCCAGGGTGGAGATGTCTCCTTGTTACACTAGCAAAATTCTATTTCTTGATGTGAGTGTTGGTTACATGGCTATTTGCTTTGTAATCATTTATGAACTGGATATGTTTGGGTTCTTTACCCTTTTGTGTAAATCTAATTATAACACGTATTAAAGAAAAAGATATAGATTAAAAACAAATCATATAAATGACAGAAAATGGCCCACCCATAAATACAAAGATGCTTAAAGACATTAATTAGATTATTTGTTTTATATTATTGATAATTATATTTATTGAGATGACATTTTCTAATGACATACACATTTTGCTGTATAACATTATTATATAGTATCTGTATTTTTTACTGCATACTTACCACTCAATTTAATTTTCTTCCATTGTCATAGACTTGACCTTCCTTTACCCAATTCACCCTCTGCTCACACTCCTTCTCAGGTAACTACTCCTCTGAGACCAATGTTCAGAAGCTTAGTGCCCATTTTTTACTTATCTATCTTTCAATTTTAGGTCTTACATTCAAGTTTTTATTTATTAGTTCATTTTGTGTATGGTGTTAAAATAGTTGTCTGTATTTATTCTTTTGCATACAACTGTCCAGTTTTTCCAAGACCATTTATTAAAGAGATTTTCTTTTTTCTATTGTATGTTCTTGGGTCCTTTGTCAGAAATTAGTTTTTCATATATGTGTAGGGTTTTTTTTCTGGGCGTTTATTTCTGCTACATTGGTCTATGTGCCTCATTTTCTGCCATTGTCATACTGTTTTGATGACTATAGGTTAGTAGTATAGTTGGAAGTCAATGAATATGAGACCTCCAGCTCTGTACTTAATTTAGTCTCAGGATTGCTTTTGCAATTAGGTTCTTGTGGTTCCATAAAAATGTGAAGATTTATTATTTTATTTCAGTGAAAAATGACACTGGGATTTTGATATGGGTTGTATTAAATCTATAAGTTGTTTTAGGTAAAGCAATATTTTAACAATATTAATTATTCCAATCTATGATCACAAAATGGATTTTTTTTGTCTTCAACTTATTTCAACAATGTCTTCTGGTTTCATTGTATAGGTATTTCACCTCCTTTGCTAAGTTTATTCTTAGATATTTATTTGTGACAATTGTAAATTGTTTTCTTCTTTTATTTGTCTTTCTGATACTTTGTTAGTATTTGTTAGGCAAATTTTATGAAAGTGTAGGCCAAATTTTTAAAGGAGGTAATATCTCTTTCAGGGTTGTATAGCAAAAAAGAACTCTTATCATATGCTGATAGAAGTAAAAAATAACTCAAACACTTTGGAAGATTTGAATTACTGTTGAATTTAAACACTTTTGCACAGTCTATTCAGGAGTATATGCCCCAGAGAAATTCATGTAGTTTTTGCCTAGGAATGTCTGAAAGAATGTAGCAGTCTCATTTATAATAACAGATGAAACAACCCAAAGTCCATTAAAAGTTAAATGGAAAAATAAATTAGCATGTAATTATATACTTGAACAACGATTAATAGAACAAAAGCATAAACTGCAGCTATATATAATAGTTTGGTTAAGTCTCATAAAACCCCAATTAGAAAAGCAGCCCGTCACCAAAATATAGAGAGAAAATGATTATAGCAAAATAAATTTCAAAAATAATTAAAACTAAACCAGGTATTATTTAGGAATACATGCAGATATGCTCACACTATTAAGAAAAAGAAGAGACAATTAAACAATCAGGACACTGTTTATTGCTAGGGGAGGATATTAGGTAAAGGTCAGGAGTCCAAAGGCCACTCCTAAGTTATTACCACTAACTTTCTATTTCTTATACCACAATATGAAAACATGGATATTAATTTTGTTCTTTCTTAATACACTGTTTCATTCCTATATTTTTAATATGCTTTATTGATTATGCTGTTACAGTTGTCCCAATTTCTTTTCCCTTTATTTCCCTCCACCCAGTGACACCCCCCTCCAGCTGTCCGCACCACTTAATCCATGCCCATTGGTTGTGCATATAGTTCTCAACATCTTCCTGCCAACTCTATTCCCTCAAACTATACTTCTTACTTCCTGTACCATTTCCCTCCCTTTCTCTTCTTCTCCCTCCCCACTGATCTCCGCCCATAATGTTCCCCATACCTATAACTCTTTTCCCACTCTCCTTGACTACTTAGTTTGCCTTTGTTTCAGTTCCCTAGCTTCTGTTGCTGGTTGTTGTGATACAGTTTTCATTTTAATGTTTATAGTTTTGATCCTCCTTCTCCTAAATAAGTCCCCTTAACATTTCATATAACAATAGTTTGGATCTGATGAACTCCTTCAGTTTTATTTTGTCCTGGAAGCACTTTCTCTGCCCTTTTATTCTGAATGACAGCTTCGCTAGTTAGAGTAATCGTGGTTGTAGGTTTTTGCTTTTCATTACCTTGAATATTTCTTGCCAGTCCCTTCTTGACTGCAAAGTTTCTTTTGAGAAATCAGTTGAGTCTTATAGGGACCCCTTTGTATATAATTCTCTTCTCTCTTGCTGCTTTTAAGATTTTCTCTTGGTCCTAAATTTTTGACATTTTGATTATAATGTGTCTTGGTATGGTTCTCCGTGGGTCCAGTATTTTTGGAACTCTCTGTGCTTCCTGGACTTGTAAGTCTATTTCCTTCCCCAAGTTAGGGAAGTGTTGATGCATTATTTTTTTCACATAATTTTTCAATTTCTAGTTGTTCTTCTTTATCTTCTGGAAACCCTATGATTTGGATGTTGTCCCACTATAGCTGTCCCATAGGTTCCTGAGCCTCTCCTCATTTTTCTCACTTCTTGTTTCCTCTTTCTGCACTGATTGACTGTTTATTCCTTGCCTATGTTCTGATTTGTTGATTTGATCCCTGGTTTTCTTGCCCTCACCACTAGTTTTGTATGTGTTTTCATTAATTTAAGCTGGACTAGCCTTCATTTCTTCCCCATCTTGTTTAAGATCTGCTGTTAGGTCTGTAAGAATTTTTATAACCAAAGCTCTGAATTGTGCCTCAGAAAGATTTCCTATCTGCCGATCAGTTAAATTAGATATTTGCTGTCTGATGAGCTGCATCACTTGGATCTCTATCATGACATGTGCCATCCTGACAGTTTTGTGTTTACCTTTGCTTCCTGGGTGGGGCTGTCACATTTCCTGTGCTATAGAGGACAGAACCTCATGCACTCATCACAACCAGGCAGCTCTTCTCACCACGATGTGGCATTTTCTGTGGGGGTGGGTGTCCAAGATGTATTCCTGCTGCTCACTCTCTGTTGAGAGGCTGGGAGCCACCTCCTCCATCCTGACCCCATCAGGCTCTCACAATCCAAGGCAATTGGGGTCTGCCTTCCCTGGTTTTAGGGTTGCAAGCTGATAGGTCTGGTCTGCAGCAAGGTGTGCTCCCCAGATGCTTCTTGCCTCCCCTTAAATACAGGTGTCTGTGCTTACCACCATCCTGCCACCATCACCACTGCTGCTACCGCCAGCACAGGTTGACCTTTCCACCCATCTTCATCCTTCCTGTCTGTCTGGATGAGCACCACTTCTTTATAATGTTTACGTTGGACTTCCATTTATTTTCTTGAACTTCTGGTTATTTCTGGTTTTGAGTTAGTTGTTTTCCTTCTTAGTTTTGAAGGGAGATGGAGCGTGTTATTCTAGGCCTCCATCTTGGCCGGAGTCTCTCATACCTATTTTTAAAGAATGCCATATTTTATTTTAGCTACTTATAAAAGAGAGGGATTAGTATATAAAAAATGTATATAGGAGAAGCCCAGAGAGGCTAAAGTTTCCGCAGAGGGCACCGTCGGGGAGATGCAGCCCTGGATGATGGAAGGGTTGGGCTTGCTACCTCTGCACCAAGACAGTGAATCTGGTGAGACAAGTAAGCATTGTGTTGGTCTCCATTGCAATAACATTTGGTATATGATACACTTGAATGTGCCTGTTTTTCTAAACATAGATTCCTAATAGTTAAAAATTAAGTAAAAATGCAGCAGATCCCTGGTAGTCTCCAACAGGCTGTCTAGGGAAAGACTGGTACATGATCTGATGCCACCAGGGGCAGATCCAGGAAGTGAAGATCAATCTAAGGAGCAGCAACAAACAATAAGAGTCACAAAAATGGAGAGACAGAGAAACAACCAACCATCGAAAGGAAAGGAAGAATCCCCAGAAACAGTGCTAAATGAAATAGAGGGGAGCAAACTATCATATATGGAATTTAAAACATGGATTATGGGGAAGATGAATGAGCTCAGTGAGCTCAAGAGAAATTACAAAGAACTCCAGGGAAACTACAAGGAACTTATTGAGAATTACACCAGCATAAAAGAGGACATAAAAGCTATCAATAAGAGCCAGGAGGAAATAAGGAGTACAATCTCTGAATTGAAGAACACACTAGAAGGAATTAAAGGCAGGCTAGAGAAAGCAAAAGATCAGATCAGTGAGCTGGAGGACAATGTAGACAAAAACTCCCAGACAGTGCAACAAAATTAAAAAAAAAAAAAAAAAGACTGAACAAGAATGAAGAGGTTCTAAGACAGCTGCAGGATAACATGAAACATAATAATATCCATATCATAGGAATTCCAAAAAGAGAAGAAGAAGAGCAAGGGATAGAAAACCTTTTTGAAAAACTAATGACAGAAAACTTCCCTAACATAAGGAGAGAAAGAGTCACGCAAGTCCAGGAAGCACAGAGGGTCCCAATGAAGATGAACCCCAACAGGCCCACTTTAAGACACATTGTAATTAAAGTGGCAACATTCAAGGACAAAGAGAGAATCCTAAAAGCAGCAAGAGAAAAACAGCAAATAACATACAAGGGAGCTCCAATAAGGCTATCATCAGATTTCTCAGCAGAAACACTACAAGCCAGAAGGGAATGGCAAAAAATATTCCAAGCAATGAAAAACAAAGGCCTACAACCAAAAATATTCTACCCAGCAAGGTGCTCATTCAAAATGGAAGGTGAAATAAGGAGTTTCAAAGACAAAAGAAGGCTAAAAGAATACATCTCCAAACCAGCATTGCAAGAGATGCTAAAGGGCCTGCTTTAAGAAGATGAAGAAACAGAGAGAGAAAGAGAGGAACACGAATACAAAGGGGGGACATGATAATGAATAAGTCCCTATGTTCATTGCAGCACTATTTACAATAGCCAAGTGCTGGAAACAACCTAAGTGCCCATCTTTAGATGAGTGGATCAAAAAACTGTGATATATTTACACAATGGAATACTATGTAGCAGAAGGAAAGAAGGAACTTCTACCATTTGCAACAACATGGATGGAACTAGAGAGAATTATGCTTAGTGAAATAAGCCAGGCAATGAAAGAAAAATACCTTATGCTGTCACCTGTTACAGGAAACTAATGAACAACACAAACAAATGAGCAAAATTGAACCAGAGGTATGTAAACAAGGAGTAGACTAACAGTAACAAGGGGGGGGAGGGGGGAGGGAGAGAAAGGGGTAAGAAGGGGAAGGGTCTATTCAAAGGACATGTATAAATGACCCACGGATATGGGCAACTGGGTGGGGACTGAATGTGGGAGAAGGGGGCCAGGGTGCAGGGAAGCAAGAGGGGGTAAAAAGTGGGACAACTGTAATGAAAAAACAAAAAAAAATTTTAATGGGGGAAAAAATGAAAATATAAAGAATGGAAATGCAAGTTCAGTGAATATAAGGACGAGGATTTTCCTTCACACTGTATATTTTTCTCCCTATTCAATCCCTCCAGAGTTTGGCATTCTAAACAAGTAAGTAATGACATAAGTTTCTTTGCATAAAACTAATAAGACCAGTTGTCAATAGAGGTTTTTTTTTTTTAACCAAGACTTTGACTGGAATGTCATCCCTAAATGAGACATGCTTGGGCTCTGGTTGTTACCAAAAAAACCCTGAGGAACTGGGATTGACTTTCAAAGGTAATAAAAGTCCATGAGATAAAAGGCCCGGTACCTTGGTCGGTTGTGTGGTCCACAGCAATCTTTCCCGGGAAGGAATGAAGGTTTTCCTGAAAGATGGCTAGAAGAGACCTTACGGCACAATAGAAAACCTGAAGGACTTGGAAAAGACAGGTGTTTACAGGCAAGGCTCAATGGCAGGTATGTGGCTCAGCCTCTGTGCCCTGAAGGGCAGAATGAAGGTCACCCTAAATGTTCCTTGCGTAAGTTCCAGCAAAGCAGAACTAAAGATCATAAGTGATCATTTTCTGCTCTTGTTGTGTTTATGCAAAGGAACAGGATAAATTAAAAATGGACTTAATGCAATCCCTTTAATGACAAGGAGGGTAATCTTAGGGAGAAAAACTGTGATTCAAGGAAAATCACAATGATCAATGGCAGACTATAAAGTAGTGCAGCTAACCATCTTTAAAGTTTCTTTTCATTTAAAATATGTTTTCATTTGAAAGTTAAACTATGTCTGTGGCATTATCAAAGATGTTTAATTTACAGGCAAGAAGAATGTCAAATGCCTTGCAACTGGATGTCTTTCCGATAAGACAGTCCTACAGATCTATAAACTTGTGTGTGGGTTATGTTACATAAATTAACATGTGTTTTCCATTTTCAGAGGGCATAAGCATATGATTTTATTACCTGAGTGATTGTCTGCAGGTATAGGCCTCACTTAATTCTGTCTGCAGAGCTGCCTCCTGAGACTCAGTGGTTTGGCTGAACTAAGTGGCTGGGTTGGTGAAGAATGGGGAGGTCTATGGGCTTCACTTTAAAACTGGTTTCTCTTTTCTATCCTAATGGCTTGGACCTTAAGGGCCCAGATGTCTGAGAAGGGGGAAACCCAAAATATTTCCCTCAGCCCAAGCTAAGTATAATGGGCAAAAAGATTTTGGACAGGGGAGACATGCCTGGCACGCCTTCCTCCAAAGAAGCCCTTTTTTTCCATAATGTGGGACATTGAAAAATTAATACCTGCATTTTGTCATCTAGTGGTTATGGATCGAATGATGTCTTTTAACCCTTTTGCCAAATCTGTTGCCTCCAGAATACAACAAGGATGCTAGCCTGTTAAACCAAGTACGCTGTTGTCCAGGGATAGCCAACTGACCTGGAGTCTGCACGATCCTTCCCCATGTGGGAAGGTCACCCTCCCCTCCACACCCCCACTCTTATTAGAGATTTCTAGACCCAAGAGTAGGTAGGACGATGACCATGTCCAGCTTGAAGCAGCTAGAGGAGCTTGAGACTTTCGCCCATCCTCCTTTATAAGATTATAAAGGGTCTTAAGTCTGAGAGGGAGGGATTGTTATTTTTTTATTGTTAAAAAATTAATTAATTATTTTATTAAAAAAAGAATAACATAGGAAAGGGTGAAGCGGGAGAGCTTGTATGTACAACCCATAGGCATGGAATGTGAGGGGGATGGGGATTGCTGGGGGAAAGTGGTGCTGGATGGAGGGGAGCAAGCAGGAAAAGATTGGAGCTATTATAACAATATAATCAATAAAATATACTTAAAATTAAGTAAAAAAACGGATATAAAAATTTTAAGCAACACTAAGATATGTTTGCCATGGAAAGGGGCAGACAGGCAGAACTGCATTTAAAAGGAAATAGTCTTACAAGTGATAATGGTTTCAAGCTACTGAGGAGAGGAGAAGTTAAGTAAGTTATCCAAGTTCTTCAGCCAGTATATGACAAAGTCAAGGTCTTAGCTCTCCTTTTTTTAAGGTTTGCTTTAGGTGTCTGGGTCCATCTTAATCATCTTCTTGTTGTTGGTTTAAAAAATAATAGTAATAATGGCTTCCATATTCTTTCCATTACTCTGCAATATCAAGAGGTTTTTAAGTACAGTATTCCTTCACTCATCATGGGTATTACATTCTAGACCCCCCTGCAATAGATGAAAATCTGCGAAGTAGGAACCTTACATTTATTTTAGTATTTATATATATTTTAAGGATCTATGAACCATTCCCACACACTTATAAACTATTTCCAGTCCCTTGTTAACCTTTTCCACACTTTTATAAACACTACTTATGTTCTTAAACATATTCTACACCCTTAGACCTATGTAACTTTAACAACATACATATACAGTACTGTAAAATTTTATATGGGTACTCACCAGTGAAGAACACTACAACTTGAATGATGAAGGTGATGAATTAGCTGTGCAATACTGATGACGATGAAGGTGATTAAGGTGATATGAATGTACTACACAGCAAAAAATAGCATTACAGCTCTTCTAAAAGCACCACTTCATCAGGCGCTTCTTCAGGTGGTGTAGTAGTATCTTAGGCCTCATCCGTAACTTCTACTTCTGCTAAAGGCATAGGCATAACTGACCTCTTCATTCGAGTGATGGACATAGTTATGGGGAGTTGCTGGCGCTGCTTCTTTTTCTGATTGAGAATGTTTTTATAAACTGACATGGCACTGTCAACTGAATTTGCAAACTGCAATGAATGAACCATATGGGGTCCCATTCTTCAGCCATTCATTAAAGTTCTTTGGCCATTCTGACCATGGTTACAAGACAATCAAGTGTTAGGCCAACCTCCTCCTCTTCTTCAACCCATTGTTCATCTTGTTCCACATCCTCTTCTTCACTTGCTGATTTAGTCAGCTCCTCCAGGTCTTTGTCCATCAATGGTTGAGAGTGCACATCGATCAGGGTATTTACGTCTCCAGTAGTCATGTCACTGTAGCCCTCTCCTCCAAGTGTTTTTGCCATCTTCACGGCCTTATCGACCACAGAGAGATGGATTTCATCAGGAGAGAATCCCTTGTAGTCATGGACCACTTCTGGACACAATTTTTTCCAGCTGGCATTCAAAGTCTCACTCTTCATTTTATTTATGGCCTTTTGAATATTTTGGAGGCATGATGCAATTGTGTACTCATGCCAGTATGCCTTTAGTTAGAAGTCTTCATCCGAGTCCATAGCTTCAATAAGGTTTTACAGGGTGTTTCAGGTATAGAGTACCTTAAAAGCATGAATAACATCTTGATTCATTCGCTGAGTGAGTGATATGGTGTTCAGCAGTGAGAAGTCTATCTGGATGCCATCATATGTCAGGTCAATAGCATGACCTCCAACATTTTCCATTATCAGAAGCACTTTGAAATGAAGGCCTTTCTCTGCCACATAAACTTTAACCTCCAGGATAAAACATTGATGAAACCAGTCATCAGGAGTTTTGTGATCCAAGTCTTAGGGTTGTGCATCCAGTACACAAGCAACATATTCTTATTTTTGTTTTTTAGGGTCCTTGGGTTCTTGGGCTTATAAATAAGCCCTGACTTTATCATAAAGCCTGCAGTATTCCCACACATGATTAAAGTTACCCTATCTTTTGGGGCCTTGAAACCAAAGGGTTTTGCTTCTTCCTTCATAATGAAAGTGTGAGATGGCATCCATTTTCAGAATAAGCCCGTTTCATCCATGTTGAAAACTTGTTCAGGCTTATATCCTCATTCCTTTATGATATTTTTGAACATGTTGCTCATGTACTCCTTGGCTCCAGCTTTATATACAGAGGCAGCCTCTCCATGCAGAGAAATGCTATTGAGTCCAAAGAGTGTCTGAAATTTGTCAAACCAGCTCTTGCTGACACTGAATGGGGTTGGTCTGGTTGGAGAAGCATTTGAAGGTCCTGCTTCAGCATCATCATTGTTGTTCTCTTTTTCATTTTCATCACCGTCATGATCATCCCTCTTTGGGATGATCATACAGTTGCTTGACCTTCATTTGGATGGTGTTTGTATCCAGTGAGATATAGTAGTCCCTCACTATATTGTGGTTCACTTATCATGGCCTCGCCATATTGCCAGATTTTAAAAACTATTATATTTAATTATTTATCCAAGATTTTTTGCTATATCTTGGGATTTTGTGGTACTGTATACATATGTTGTTAAAGTTACATAGGTTTAAGAGTGTAGAATGAATGTAAGGTTCCTTCTTGTGGGGGGGGGGTCTGGAACGTAATACCCATGATAAATGAGGGAATACTGTATTCTTTTTTCTGCAATCATTTATCCACACAGTTAATACAGACTCCATCTTCACAATGATCTTATTGTGTGAAGTAATCACCCTCTTTGTTGTTTTGTGGAAAGTCACTGATGCCGTAGACCTGATATTCTCCTTGTCTTTCTTTATATAGTGAACCTTAGACTTGTTGATCCCCTAATGGCGGCCAACAGATGCATAGCTTCTCCCTTTCTTCAACATGTCGAGAAGTTCCACCTTCTGCCTTATGGTAAGCATCTTCCTCTGGTGCTTGGGTTCACTGCCAGAATCCTTAGAAGATGCAGAAAGTTTGAGTGGCATTGTAAGGCTTGCAATAAATTCAGTCTTTAAGGAAAATTTCACAAAACACAACACCACAGAGCAAAACTATGCACAGCTGTTGGAGATAGGAGTGAAGTGAACAAGGTGTGATGCTGACTGTATGCGCACAGTGTGGGAGAGCAGACAGACTGATGTTACGATTACTGAGCCAATCAGCACCCAGGATACACAAGACAGTGTTCTGGTTTGTTGCCTTCCATCAATCAGCCAATTGTGTGCCATGTACAATCTCACATAGGAAAACAAGCTAGAGCATACTTCTTGTTTTAGCATAATGTATGTGTTCATCAGCAAAAAAAAAAAACATATTGTAAACAGTGTCCAATATTTTAGTTTGATTTAATAGTCTTTTAATGTTAGAATCATTTATTATATTTATTATTTTTGAAAATTTTTAGGTAAAAATCACTAAAATCATAAATCGTCGGCAGCCGTCCGACTCGAGAGACGATGGTGTAGCTTCTTAAGAGTCTATCTGCACCGCCGAGAATGGCTGTGCAGTCCTACTCGGGAGTGACACGGTATCTGTCTCCTCCCGTGTTGAATCGACATCTTGCGATGACGCTGGAGTGTCCTCTCCAGTGAAGCTGAAGCTACAGAGCCTGGGAAGGGTGATATGGAGGGTCTGCTGTTGCCCATGCAGCAGACCCCCCCTCTCTTCGCAGCTGAGGGATCCAAGGGAAAGACGGAGTCAATACAGCTCGGCTTCAGGTGCGCCGCAGGAGTTGCCGGTGTTGACTACAACGTCAAACCGCCTTAGGGACTCCGGCTCCGGATTTTCTGTTGGGGTTTACTCCCTTAGCCTTTCCCCTGAAGAGGTATGCTGCAAGGCAGCGGAGGTTTTTTGGAGTCAGAGTTTTCCTTCTCTGATGTGCCCTGACTGGAAGATCGAACCAGCGACACTTAGCTCGCAGGCCGACGCTCAATCCACTGAGCCAAAACAGCCAGGGCAAAAATCATAAATACTACGCATATAAATATGTATACGGTGCCACAAAATCCCATGATATAGCAAAAAATCTGCAATAAATAATTAAATATAATATTTTTTAAAATCCCGCGATACAATGAGGCCATGATAAGTGAACTGCAATATAGAGAGGGACTACTATAACAGTTTCCTTCACAGAGCTCTAGTAGCTGGATGCTTTCACATCTCTGTGCCATGTAGATCTGCATTCTTGATATATCTTCTGTGCCAATGACTACAGTTCACTCTTCATTCATGACACTGGGCAACACGATCTCTATTGAGTTAGATCTGACACTTGGTTTTGACTAACTTTTGGCATCTGAATCCAAAAATGATGCCAGTTTTTCTCTATCACGTCAGCTTTTTAAGGTACAGGATACCCTCCCTTTGTCCCAAATATCATACAAAATGTACATACAAAGGAAAATAAAGAAAAAAATGACCTGAATATACTGTTTATTTAGAGTTATTTTATTTACATAAAGGCTATATATTGTTACTGTAAGTCAAATTATGTACAAGTAGCAACGTTGGGCTACAAAACATTCATATTAATGTGTAAATTTATGCTTATAGCTTTTCCTGGAGTGTTCAATCTGTGGACAATCTTGCCTGGTGCTCCAACAATAGTAAGCCATCATACATACATTCCATCTATCCTGATACCATGCCTCCATGACCTTCAAATCTTGGTGGAATTGTTCACCTTGCTCATCACTGGCTGCACCAAGGTTTTTCAGGAAGTCAGCAAGATGGCTATGCAGAA
Source organism: Furipterus horrens (assembly GCF_987537825.1). Taxonomy (NCBI): domain Eukaryota; kingdom Metazoa; phylum Chordata; class Mammalia; order Chiroptera; family Furipteridae; genus Furipterus; species Furipterus horrens. The sequence goes on along the minus strand of NW_028327176.1, from coordinate 63,049,574 downwards.
AATGCACGTTGATGCTCATGTTGCAACCAAGCATTTTGAGGTTCTCCAGGAGTTTCTGGACAATTTTAGTGTAATTCTGTGCTCATATAATTCCAAGAAAGTCCTTGACAAAGTTTTGAATGACAACCAAGCATTCCTTTGGAGTTCTGACATTGTCCTAATTAAATATTTAATGAGCTTCTGAATCTGTGGACTGTCAAGCACACCGGCCTTTACCTTTTCAAATGACAGGCTAGGAAATGCCAAAGTGAGATACTTGAAACAGTCTCCTTCAGTTGGCAAAGCTTTCACAAATTGCTTCATGAGACCCAGTTTTATGTGCAGAGGTGGGAATGTAATGTTCTTCCTGTCAACAAGTGGCTCATGTAAAATGTTTGGATCACCAGTTTTGAGGTCAGATTTTGGAGGCCAATTCAACTCCACCCAATGCTTCTCATGACCTCTGCTGTCCCACATACACAGTAAACAGGGGTACTTGGTGTATACCTGACCAAGAAGGAAGCAGACCATTTGAAGGTCAACACACATGATCCAATTGTGCTTGTGATATTGCAACAGATCAATGACTCTTTATGTCTTCATGTTTTTCACAAAAACAAACTGAATAGCCAATTGGGACTGAACCAACTAAATTGCCATTGTGGAGGAGGACACACTTCAAGCTCTGCTTTGAGCTGTCGAAGATCAGTTACCAGTCAGTTGCATTCTAGATTGGAATTCTCAATTCCTCCATTAAACCATGTATGTTATGACAATTCACAAAGCTACCATCACTTTGAAAGTACTGCAGAAATGCACTTTCTCTTGATCAAAAGTAGGATGCCTTCACTCCTTTTTCAAGCAAGTTTTTCTCATGCAGTCTTGAGTCTGAGCTAGGAGTTCTGAAGCCTTTTTGGATAGTCCCAAATCTTGTGCCACATCATTCAACTCATGCTGATCAAATCCCTTATGAACTGAGTCATCTTTGGTTTCAAAATCCTTATCATTGCTGTGACTTAGTTCTTAATCATACTCCTGTTTTTGAAAGAGGGTAGTTCAATGAAAACTGGCATTGGGATTTCAGCTGAATGAGGCACTGGGCATATAGTTGATGGTAGACCAGGATACTCTATTTTACATTTATTTTTCTTTTTATATCCTGACGTTTTCACTATACAAAAGGAACACTCACTTGAATGATCTCTGGGCTCTCGCCAAACCATAGGTATTCCAAATGGCAATTTGTCACGTGTTCCATTCATCCACATCCATAAATTCTCAACACACTGCTTGCACACCTTGTGAGGGGCCCAAGACTTATCTTGATCACCAAGTGTTACTTTATAATATGCAAAATAGGCTTGCCTGACAAATGCACTGATGTTTGTCCTTTGGGAATGGTGAAACTGCCACAGATTTAACAAAATAAATCAGGGTTGTTTAGGCACTTATGATGAGAAATAGCAGAGGCAGACATGATCTGAAGGAAAGGAAATAAGTACGTATGTAAATTAATAAATAAATTCTGCTAACTCCTTGTATACAGACAAGTACTCAGACTACACTTCTGAATATGATTCACTATATAGAGCAGCACACAACTCCTCACCACAGTATCTCATGTGTAACTGAATAACCTAGACAAGTATGAACCTGTCACTGGTCTGCAAGGTTATCCCCCATCCTTTCTCACTCAAGGGAGGTTTGCTCTCAGCCAATAGGAGAGCACTAGTGCTTCCCTCCATCCAGGCTCAATCCAGCCTAGAGTGGTTGCATTAACATAAGCTGTCGAGAAAAACCTTGATGTGATAGAAGAAAACTAACTGCAGTTTTGAAATCAACATGCCTATTTAAGTGTAAAACAGCTGAAAAATAGAACTCAACAGGAATTGTGTTAAAAATTGTTCCCCAGTGTAATTAGAGAAAAAAAATACAGTAAGTTCATATTTATGAGTCTCACTTTATTTACTTGTGAAGTGAAAGCATCAACTCATAAACTGTTGTGAGAACTAATAAGCATCTATTTCATAAGAATGTTGTGAAGAAAGAAATGCCATTATGTATGTGGTGCTTAAATCTGTGATACCTATTCGTCATCGGCAGCCGTCCGTCTCGAGAGACGATGGTGTAGCTTCTTAAGAGTCTATCTGCACCGCCGAGAATGGCTGTGCAGTCCGACTCGGGAGTGACACAGTATCTGTCTCCTCCCGTGTTGAATCGACATCTTGCGATGACGCTGGAGTGTCCTCTCCAGTGAAGCTGAAGCTACAGAGCCTGGGAAGGGTGATATGGAGGATCTGCTGTTGCCCATGCAGCACACCCCCCCTCTCTTCGCAGCTGAAGGGTCCAAGGGAAAGACGGAGTCAATACAGCTTGGCTTCAGGTGTGCCGTAGGAGTTGCCGGTGTTGACTACAACGTCAAACCGCCTTAGGGACTCCAGCTCCGGATTTTCTGTCGGGGTTTACTCCCTTAGCCTTTCCCCTGAAGAGGTATGCCGCAAGGCAGCGGAGGTTTTTTGGAGTCAGAGTTTTCCTTCTCTGATGTGCCCTGACTGGAAGATCGAACCAGCGACACTTAGCTCGCAGGCCGATGCTCAATCCACTGAGCCAAACCAGCCAGGGCTATGTCTATAGGTACAATATTGTATAGCACATCTCTAGAATTTATTCATCTTGCCTAACTGAGACTTTAACCTCATTGATTAGTAACTTCACATTTCTTCATCCCCTAGCCTCTGAGAACCAACATTCCATTATTTAATTCTATGAAAAAAACTATTTTAGATGCCTCATGTAAGTGGAATCATACAGTCTCTGTCTTTCTAAGACTGACTTATTTCATTTAGCATAATGTCCTCAGGGTTCATCTATTTTGTTACATCTTGCAAAATCCTTTTTAAGACTAAAAGGAATTTCATTGTACATATATTTTACTATATACCACATTTTCTTTATCTGTTTATCAGTCAGAGGATATTCAGGTTGTTTTCACATCTTAGCTATTGTGATTAGTGCCGCAGTGAACACAGGAGAGGTAATATCTCTTTGAGATCCTGATTTCAACCTATTTGTATAAATACCTATAAGTGGGATTATTAAATTATATGGCATTTCTGTTTTTTATTTTTCGATGACCTACCATAATGTTTTCTACAGCAGCTGTACCATTCTGCACTTCCATCAGCAGTGTGCAAGGGTTCCAAGTTCTCCAAATCCTCACCAATACTTGTCTTTTATTTCTTTGATAATAGCTGACAGGTATGAGGTGATATACTATTTGTGGTTTTGATCTCTAATTCCCTGATGATTAGTAACCTTGAACATGTTTTCATAAACCTGTTGGCCATCTGTATGTCTTCTTTGAATAAATATCTATCCAAGTCCACAGCTCATTTTTAAATCAGATTACCAGAGTGTTTATTTATACAATTAAATTGGAGAAGTTCCCCCCATATATAATGTGTTTTGCTTCCTCTTACTTCATCTTTCTTTTCGTTATCTAAATAGTTTTTAATTCTAGCATTCACCAATACAAAAGTATTTCTAATCCATTCACACAGAACTTTATACTGACCATGTTATTATAATTGGTTTGATGTTCTGATAAGATCAATAGAAATATCACCTGTTCCAGACTAAAAGCCCTATTTCTCATGCAGGAACCATAATGGTTTCTGGTCATGACCACAGAGTATTTTATCATAAGAAATGAACAACAGAGGAGAAACAAGATGGCGGAGGAGTAAGTGGAAGCTACACTAACTTCCTCCCAGAACTAGTCTGGATTTACAACATAATTTTGGAGAAATCATCTGGAATAACCAACCGAACACCAGCTGGAGAGAAGTCTTATAACCACGGAGAGACAGAAAAGGCTGCTACATCACAACGTGACCGGTAGGGAGTGTGGAGATGCGGAAAGGCTGACTGGGCTCCCATGGGTGGCAACTGAAGGGACTGAGAAACAGCTCAGCAGCTGGGGGCTTCCCCTGAGAAGGGCAGGGTCTAAACCCCCAGCTGAGCTTCCCAGCCTACAGCAACAGAGTGGAAAGTAAAATAGTATCCAGCTGAGAAAAGCAAAAAGCCACAGGGTTTCTTGCTAGCCGGAGAGAAACAGCTGGAGAAAAAGAGCTCTTAAGCGGATCACATACAAAAATATTTTAGCCCCCACTTACCCTGGGCACAAGCAGTGGGAAGACAGAGAGGACTGGAAATGCTTGGGGAGAGTTTGGTGTGGTGGCTTTGAGGGGAGAGCTGGGGAAGCAGCCGGCCGGGTCCCAGTGCTGACTCATCCCCACACTGCAGGCAGACCATTCCCAGCCAAGGGGCGTCCTGATACCTATTATGCTCATATTAAATCTTAGTAATTATTCATAAAGTTCTAAGTGTCTACTGACCTTAGTGAGAATAAGAATTTGGCCTTTCTGGGTTTTAATTATATAGAATAGGCATTTGTCACCTTGATCAAATCATTTACAATCTCTAAACACCAATTCTTGACTGTCAAATGAAGAGATGGGTCTGCAAATTCAGAATATTTTGACATTTAAGAGAGATAAGAATAGGCACTTAAAAAGAATATTCACTAACTCTAAGAAATTATTAGTATTGGCTGGATAAATAATATAACTTATTGGCACTAAAATATTTCTTAAACATGAAAATCTAACAATAAAACATTTGGATTTTGATAACTTTTAAATTGCAAACAACTGAAAGAACTTTTCTTAACCTCTCCTTAATTTTCATAGCTGTCCCTGTTGAAAGCTCTTAGAATCTCTCCTCTAAATGGGGAGGGTAAGAATACACAATTTGCAAACAATTTCAAGTGAGTATTGTCCACTCATTATGTCCAGAGACCTCCTTACAGATCTATGAATTCAACATTAAGTTTTTTTGCCTTTACTTTTTTTTTTATTCATTTTTTTTCTCATGGCAAAATAGACTAACATAAATGTACTATCATAAATATTTTTAAGTGTACACTTTAGTGGTATGGAACTATTGAGTACATTCATATTGTAGAATAACCATCACCATCTTCCAGTCCCAGAACTGTTGTTTTTGTTTGTTTGTTTGTTTGTTTGTTTGTTTTTTAAGCAAAACTAAAGCTCTCTACCTATTGAACAATAATTTCAGTTCAGTGACGCTCACTGCCCAGCCCCTGGCAACTGCAATTCCAATTTCTTTTTTGTTTTTAATCTCATCTTTTCCCCCATGTCTCTTGTAAGTGCTAGTCTAGTCTTTGTAACTGTAAGTGTGGCTTTAAAAAGAAAATTAAAGATAACATATTTAAGTGAAATAAGCATAATATTTCCTAGCTTAATCCATGTTGAAGGATTTCCTATTATTAAGGCTGAATACTATAAAATTGTGTATGAACATGTGCATGCAACAATATATATACACATGATATGCACAGTGTGTATATGTGCATGTATCATATATTATGTATATATCATGTTTTCATCTATTGTCAGACACTTAGGTAGTTTCCATGTCGTAGTTATTTTGAATTATGCTGAATTGAATTTGGGAATGTAGATATCTCTTTGAGATATTATCATTTTTCTTTTGGATGTATGCACATAAATGAGATTATTGGATCATAGTGTAGTTATATATAATTTTTGACAAAAAAATATACTGTTTTACATAATGGCTTTACCAACCTACATTTCACCAAAAGTGTACAAGGGTTTTTTTTCTCTACATTCTTGTCAACACTTTCTATATTCTGACTTTTTAGTAAGAGCCATTCAAACAAGTGTAAAGTGATATTGTGATTTTGATTTACCTTTTCTTTATCATTAGTGATACTGAGAATCTTTTCAAACACCTGTTAGCCATTTGCATGTTGGTTTTTTTTTTTTTTTGAAAAAAAATAAACCCAATTGAAGTCCTGTATCCATTTTTAAAATTAGGATTTCTTTTTCAAGTGAATATCCAATTTACTCAATACTATTTACTGAAAACTTTCTTTCTCTGTTGTGTATTCTCTTGCGTTTGCCAAAATTAGTTGACTTTGTATGTGTGAATTAATTTTGGGTTTCTCTTTTCTGTTCCATTGTTCTATATGTCTGTTTTTATGCCAGTATTATACTGTTTTGATTATTATACTTTTGCTCTTCCTGCTCAAGAAAACTTAGGCTATTCAGGGTCTTTGGGGGGTCCATATGAATTTTAGAATTTTTTCTTTTATTTTTTGTTTTTTCAATTACAGTTGTCCCATTTCTCCCCAATGGCTCCCCCCCAACCCACCCCTTCTCCTGCAATCATATCCCTCCCCATTGTCCATGTCCATGAGTCATTTATACACGTTCCTTGACTAGACCCTTCCCTTACTTATCCCCCTTCTCTCCCTCCCCCCTCCTCACTATTGACTACTATTCTACTCTTTGTCCTATTTAGTTCGTTTGTTTGTGTTGTTCTTTAGTTTCCTGTATTAGGTGATATCATATGGTATTTTGCTTTCTTTGCCTGGCTTATTTCACTAAGCATAATTCTCTCTAGTTCCATCCATGTTGTCGCAAATGGCAGGAGTTCCTTCTTTCTTTCTGCTACATAGTATTCCATTGTGTAAATGTACCACAGTTTTTTGACCCACTCATCTACAGATGGGCACTTAGGCTGTTTCCAGTACTTAGCTATTGTAAACAGGGCTGCTATGAACATAGAAGTGCATAAGTTTTTTGAATTAGGGTTTTAGGATTTTTCGGGTATAATCCTAGCAGTGGAATCACTGGTTCAAAAGGCAGTTCCATTTTTAGTTTTTCGAGGTAACTCCATACTATTTTCCATAGTGGCTGCACTTGTCTGCATTCCAGCCAACAGTGCAGTAGGGTTCCCATTTCTTCACATCCTCGCCAGCACTTGTTGTTTGTTGATTTGTTGATGATGGCCATTCTGACTGGTGTAAAGTGCTATCTCATTGTAGTTTTTATTTGCATGTCTCTGATGGCCAATGATGTTGAGCATTTTTTCATGTGTCTATGCACTTTCTGTATGTCTTCTTCGGAGAAGTGTTTGTTCAGGTCCTTTGCCCATTTTTTAATTGGGTTGTTTGTTTTCTTGATGTTGAGTCATATAAGCTCTTTATATATTTTGGAGATCAGTCCCCTGTCTGTGATATCATTGGCAAACATGTTTTCCCATATGGTTGGTTTCCTTTTCATCTTGCTGATGTTTTCTTTTGCTGAGCAGAAACTCTTTAGTTTGATGTAGTTCCATTTGTTTATTTTTCCTTTATTTCTCTTGCCTTAGGAGATGTATCCATGAAAATACAGTTATGTGGGATATCTGAAATTTCCCTGCCTATGTTTTCCTCTAGGACTTTTACGGTGTCGTGGCTTACATTTAAGTCTTTGATCCATCTTGAGTTTATTCTCATGTGTAGTGTAAGTTGGTGGTCTAGTTTCATTTTTTTGCATGTCCCTGTCCTAGCACCATTTGTTAAAGAGGCTCTTCTCACTCCACTTTATGTTCCTTCCTCCTTTATCAAATATTAGTTGACCATAGAGGCCTGGATTTATTTCTGGACTCTCTATTCCATTCCATTGATCTATATGTCTGTTCTTATGCCAGTACCAGACTGTTTTGATCACAGTGGCTTTGTAGTATTGTTTGATGTCTGGTATCATGATTCCTCCTGCTGTGTTCTTCTGTTTCAAGATTGCTTTGGCTATTTGGTGTCTTTTTTGGTTCCATATAAATTTTTGGAGTATTTGTTCTAGGTCAGTGAAATATGTCATTGGTATTTTAATAGGAATTGCATTGAATCTGTAAATTACTCTGGGTAGTATGGCCATTTTGATGATGTTGATTCTTCCCATTCAAGAACATGATATTTGCTTCCATTTATTTGTACCTTCCTTAATTTCTTTCTACAATGTTGTGTAATTTTCAGAGTACAGGTCTTTTATCTCTTTGGTTAAGTTTATTACTAGGTACCTTATTTTTCTTGTTGCTATAGTAAATGGTATTTTCTTTTTTTGTCTCTGTCTCTGATATTTTATTGTTGGTGTACAGAAATGCCTTAGATTTCTGTATATTTATTATGTACCCTGCTCTTTTGCCAAATTCACTTATAATATCGAGTAGTCTTTTAGTGGATTTTATAGGGTTTTCTAGGTATACTATCATGTCATCTGCATATAGCGATAGTTTTATTTCTTCTTTTTCAATTTGAATGCCTTTTATTTCTTTTTCTTGTCTGATTGCTGTGGCTAGGACTTTCCACACTATGTTGAATAGGAGTGGAGAGAGTGGACAGCCTTGTCTGGTTCCTGATTTCAGGGGGAATGCTTTCAGTTTTTGTCCATTGAGTATAATGTTAGCTTTAGGCTTCTCATATATAGCCTTAATTATGTTAAGGTATACTCCCTCTCTTCCCATTTTGCTGAGTGCTTTCATCATAAATGGGTGTTGTACTTTATCAAATGCTTTTTCTGCATCTATTGATATGATCATGTGATTTTTGTCTTTCATTTTGTTTAGGTGGTGTTTTATATTTATTGATTTGCGAATATTAAACCATCCTTGCATCGCTGGGGTGAATCCCACTGGATCATGGTGTATGATCTTTTTGATGTATTGCTGGATCCTGTTTGCCAATATTTTATTGAGGATTTTAGCATCTATTTTCATCAGTGATATTGGCCTGTAATTTTCTTTCTTCGTTGTGTCTTGACCTGGTTTTGGGATTAGTGTGATACTGGCTTCATAGAAAGAGTTTGGGATTTTTCTCTCTTCTTGAGTTTTTTGGAATAGTTTGAGGAGGGTAGGAGTTAGTTCTTCCCTAAATGTTTTGTAAAATTCACCTGTGAAGCCATCCGGTCCAGGGCTTTTGTGTGCAGGGAGATTTTTGATTACTATTTCAATTTCCTTCTTTGTTATTGGTCTGTTGAGACTTTCTATTTTTTTTGATTCAGTTTTGGAAGGTTATATGTTTCTAGAAATTTGTCCATTTCTTCTAGGTTGTCCAATTTCTTGCCATACAGTTGTTTGTAGTAATTCTTTACAATCTTTTGTATTTCTGTCGTATCAGTCATTATTTCTCCTCTTTCATTTCTGATTTTGTTTACTTGGGTCTTCTCTCTTGTTTTCTTGATGAGCCTGGCTAGAGGCATGTCGATTTTGTTTATTTTTTCAAAAAACCCGCTCCTAGTTTTGTTGATCTTTTGAATTGTTTGTTTAATCTCTATGTCACTTAATTCTGCTCTGAACTTGATGATTTCTTTCCTTCTTCTTGCCCTAGGCTTTGCTTGTTGTTGTTGTAGTTCTAGTTCTTGTAGCTTTAGGGTTAGATTTTTTATTTGAGCTTCTTCTACCCTTTTCAGATATGCCTGTATTGCTATGAACTTCCCTCTTAGGAGTGCTTTTGCTGTGTCCCATAGGTTTTGGGCTGTTGTGTGTTCATTGTCATTAGTTTCTAGAAATTTCTTGATTTCTTCTTTGATGTCATTGTTAACCCATTCATTGTGTAATAGCGTGTTATTCATTGTCCATGAGTTTGGGTGTCTTTGATTTTTTTCTGTGAGGTTGATTTTTAGTTTCAAGGCATTGTGGTCTGAAAAGATGCTTGATATGATTTCAATTTTCTTGAATTTGTTGAGGCTTGTTTTGTGTTCTATCATGTGGTCTATCTTTGAATATGTTCCATGTGCATTTGAAAAGAATGTATATTTTTCTTCTTTGGGGTGAAAAGTTCTATATATATCAGTTAAGTCCATGTGGTTTAGTGTGTTGTTCAATGCCTGTATATCCTTGATGTTTCTTTCCTTCGATGATCTGTCTATTGTTGATAAGGGTGTGTTGAAGTCCCCTACTATGAGTGTGTTGTTGTTAACGTCCTTCTTGTGGTCTTCTAGTATTTGCTTTATGTATTTGGGTGCTCCTATGTTGGGTCCATATATGTTTATCAGTGTTATATCTTCTTGATGGATTCTTCCTTTAAGTATTATGAAATGTCCTTCTTTGTCTCTTTTTATTGCCCTTGCTTTGGAATCCTTTTTATCTGATATAAGGACTGCTACCTCAGCTTTTTTTTCAGGTCCATTTGCCTGGAATATTTTTTTATATCCCTTTACTTTTAGTCTGTGTAAGTCTTTTGTTTTGAGGTGTGTTTCTTGTAGACAGCAAATATGTGGGTCCTGTTTTCTTACCCATTCCGTTACCCTATATCTTTTAATTGGAGCATTTAATCCATTTACATTTAAGGTTATTATTGACATGTATTTATTCATTTCCCTCTGTACCTCTGTTCCTCTACTCCTTTTTCTCTTCCTTTTTCTTAGAACATTCCCTTTAGCATCTCTTGCAATGCTGGTTTGGTGAAGATGTATTCTTTTAGTCTTCCTTTGTCTGAGAAACGCCTTGCTGGGTAGAGTATTCTTGGTTGTAGGCCTTTGTTTTTCATTGCTTGAAATATTTTTGACCATTTCCTTCTGGCTTGTAGTGTTTCTGTTGAGAAATCGGTCGATAGCCTTATTGGAGCTCCCTTGTATGTTACGTGCTGTTTTTCTCTTGCTGCTTTTAAGATTCTCTCTTTTTCTTGGAATGTTGCCATTTTAACTATGATGTGCCTTGGAGTGGGTTTTTTTGGATTCCTCTTTATTGGAACTCTCTGTGCTTCCTGGACTTGCATAACTTTTTCTCTCATCAGGTTGGGAAAATTTTCTGTCACTATTTCTCCTATCAGTTTTTCTATTCATTTTTTTCTGATCCCTTTTTAATTCCAATGACTCTGGTATTGTTCTTCCTTATGCTATCCTGTAATTACCTTACCTGTTCTTCATACTTTTTCAATCTTTTTCCATTTTGCTTTATCATCTGAGAATTTTTTTCTACATTATCTTCTAACTCAATAATCTGATCCTCTGCTTCATTTAGTCTGCTTTTGACTGATTCTACTGTGTTTTTTAGTTGAGAGATTGCATTCTTCATTTCTTCCTGGTTCTTGTTCATAGTTTCTATGTCTTTTTTTTATGCTGATGTAATTCTCTGCAAGTTGCCTGTAATTTTCTTGGAGCTGTTGGTAACTTCCTTGGAGGTTGTCATAGTTGTTTTTAAGGTTGTTGAGTATATTGAGCTTCTTCACCAGGGTTGTTTTGAATTTCGTGTCTGACATTTGGGCTATGTCTATTCCATCTACCTCTCTTTCTGGGGATTCCTCTTTTCTTTTCATTGAGAGGTTGTTTCTGCATCTTACCATGTTGGATTCTTCTTGTATATGTTTGTTTTTTGGGTTTTTCTGCTTTGACTTCCCACCTTTGTGGTATGAGATTCTTTATTTGAGACCTGGGGGAATAAGTGGTTCAGTCTCTTTGATCTCCTGAGCATGATGTTCTTGGGGTACCCTTTATGTCGTTTGTTTATGCTGTCTGGTTATATTTCAGATGCTCTTTGGTAGGATCTTCCTTCTGGCTAATTGATTGAGAGTCACTCTATCCACTTCGTCTTGAGTTCTTTTGTGGAGATGCTGTTAAAAGCATAAACACACAGCCCCGGCTGGAGACCTGCACCCTCAAAAATATCTTCCACCCTCTATGCTGCTATCGTCAGCCAACGAGCCAGTATTAATATAAATGTCGAGAGATTAGAGCTTTTATACTATAGGAAGAATAGATAAGAGTTGTTTTTAGGGATGAAAAATATTATTTTTGAGAGATGGCCGAGATCCGCTCTCCTCCTGACTTCCCTCTGGGGATGCCTGTGGTCCCCAAAAAGCCTTTGTGTACTTCCAGCCGCAGCTCAGGCAGCCACCCCAGTCAGGAACCCCGTTTCATCCCTTTTTCTTTCACTAGCCTCACTAAACAGGTTGTTCCCAGATGGTTTTTCTCTAATCCAGCAGTGCCAAGGCTCGATTCCTACCAGTGTCCAGCTGCTCACTGAGATGTTCTGTCTGCAATTAGTCCAAACTACAGATGGGTCTCGGGAGCCTGAAAGCACAGCCTCCCCTCACTCCTCTGCCATCTTCCTCAGTGAATTTTAGGATTTTTAAAAATTTTTGTAAAAAATGCCCATGAAATTTGATGGGATTGCATTGAAACTTTAGATTGCTTTGGGTAGCATAGACACTTTAATGATATTAGTTCTTCCAAGCCATGAACATGGATATCTTTTCATTTATTTGTACCTTCAGTTTTTTTTCAATAATGCTTTATAGTTTCCGCTGTAAAAATCTTTTACCACCATGGTTCAATTTATTCCTAAAGATTGTATTTTAATATTATTGTAAATGGGATATTTTTATTAATACCTTTCAGATAGCTTGTTGTTAGTGTGTAAAAATATAACTAATTTTTATACATTTATTTTGTAACCTGCAACTTTACAGAATTTATTTATTAGGTATAACAGCTTATTTGTTGAGTCTTTAAGGCTATAAATATATATATGTATATATATATGATTATATGATCACATCATCTTCAGAGACAATTTTACTTCTATTTCATTTAGATGCCTTGTATTTCTAATTAGTTCAAGAATAAAAAAGGAAAGGAAGCAAAACTAGAATAGATACAAGGCGCTTCAATTTAACTCTATGCTACTACAAAAGGTTGAGTCCCACCCTGAGTGGGAAAGAGATTTAGGTTTTGTATATAAATCCAACAATTTAATCCCATCTCTGTATAATTTTAGTTTACCTACCCTTTTAAAATAATGTGAAATGTAAATAGACTCCTGCCTTCTTCATGTGGTTGGTATGAAAATAAAAAATAAAGTTAATGTGTATAAAACAGCCATGATATGCTTTGCTCATATATATCAATGCTACTTTTAATATAATCATCATCTGTTATGTTTTCAAACACACATTTCCTTTGGGCAGACTTAGTAACAATGTTCATTTGCTTCTCTATCTCACAGAATGGTTCATCTTCCCCTGGAATTAATTTTCAGGGATGAGGCCAAGTTAGGAATATTATATAGACCAGGAAAAAGGCACTCAACTAGAGTTAAAAAAGATGATGAGTCTGATTAGTAGATGTCTAACTGGTTCAGTGTAAAGAGGATCAAGAGCAGGGTTACCAGGGAACTGATAGAGTTAGGGAAAGCAGTCTGGAAAAATCTGCTTACATTTCTGTATTTTGGTTTCTGGTATGGCATAAACCATAGGTCATAATTTGTCTCAGTACTCTTGGGAATAATGCTCTTAGGGTGTATGTTGGAAGGTTAAGTGTTTATCTGTAGGTTCTAATCCATGTTGTTTTATAGGTTCTCAGGAACATCATTTTTTAAAAGTAAAATCCATTCTTGCCTATGTTATTTTTCTGAGTTAGGAGCTCCACCCCTCAATATTTGATAGGAATAAAACCATCTTGTGTGCCAACACACTGCGTAGAAAGAATGAAAAAGAGAATGGAGAATTTTTTTCCAATAATCTGGTGATAAATCATTCATCTGAATGGTTTATAATTTTGTTATGGAAATGATGAACTTCTCCTAAATGGATTGCAATATACCCTACACAACACATTTTTAAATTTCCTTCCTTGGCACATACATAAAAAGTCCCACTATAAGTGATGGAACTTAATGTTAGCTTGAATGTGTTTTTAATGAAAACTGTTGATAAAGCCATTATGTGTGGCAGAAACCCTAGAGTCCTCTCTTCTACAAGATGATTTTGCCCTTCAATACTTTCCTCTGCCATTTTATATGTCCTAAAAACCCAGGGACTGCTATAAAGTTGAGCAAAATGAGATTGTACTAAAAGACATGGGAAGGGTTTCTGTTACTTACCTCAAGACTGTGTTCAGAAGGAAGAGCAGTTTTTTAAAAAATTGAAATGACCATATTAATTATTACTTAGTTCAATTGTACTTTTATTCTTTTAAAAATGCAGACAAAAAAAGCTAAATCTTGACTAAGAGTTAAACATAATGAATTGAAGTCAGAAATGGATTTTCTATTTTCCTCCAGATTTCACTATAGTGACAATACAGAGGAAAAGGTAACAAACCAATGAGAATTGTGAAAATGTACATTTATCCAACAGTGTGGCTAATGCACCAACAGATTTTAGAAGGTGGAAATGGACAATAGAGGATTATTCATTGACTTACCAAGTAAAGGAGACCTTGTCTAATTTAACATACTGGAGTGAGTACCTTCAGAAAAGAATAAAAAAGAGATGCATGGTTTACCAGATAGAAATTTCAAAAACTTCATGTTTGATGGCACAGGCTACACAGTAAGATGGGGGCAAAGCTTTATCCTAAGAGATTAACCAAAGAGTTTAGTTGAAAACCTATCATCAGAGTTGCGATAACCATGGGCATCCTCCCCTACCCACTTGCCTCACCTTCAACCTCATAGTCATGTAATTAATTCACCAAGCTTGTCAGAAGATATCGTTTTCTGAAAATATTTTACTTGAGAGCGTATGGCTTTCTAGATAAAAGAGAGTGGGTATGGAGAGCTAAGGTGAGAAAATAAAAACACAGAAATAAAATGGAAGCTAAAAAGAGAACGATGAAGTGTCTCAGGTACTTTGCATCACCCCGCAATCATTCTATATCCTCCCCAAGCTGGAGCCTGGAATATGGTTTCTAAAGAAACTCAATTTCATGGAAATAGCTATCTTTAAAAAATCTGAAATGTGCTATCTTTTCCCCTCAAAGTCTGTCTGTCCACTCAAACACCTTGCATGCAAAAGTCCTCTTGTACTTATGCCCCATCTATTATCTTAAACTCAAAATTACCTTTCCAGTGCCTTAATTTTAGTTATGGATAGAGAGTCAATAATTACCAGAATGATTATAAGATGTTTGAGAGAGCTTACATGAATGGGAAGAACATTAACAAATGAAGCTGAATAAAACAAGCAGTACAGTAAGCAGATGAAAATTACATACAAACACTAGCTTCAGATACATAAAGCTATCACATTACACAAAAGGATAACACTACAAATATGTACAGAATAAAAAGATCATTTGAAATTATCCAGGATGAAGAAATAATTTGAAATAAAAATTAAAGTAATAGAGCAATAGTAATAGGTTGTGAATATAAATTCAATAAAATTGTTTACAAGGTAGAATAGTAAAAAAATGAAGGAAGAAAAGGATCAATCCAAGAGGTCCAACTACCAGAGATAACAGGGATATCAGAAAAATAAAAAGGGGAGAATGGATATAGAGATGTTTCAAACAAATACAATAATAATAATATGATAAAATATATAATAAAAATATTCTCCAAAACTTATATACATGTATTTTCTAAATAATGTATGAATGAATGGGCAGTACACTTAATGATAAAAGCCCACAGCAAGTCACATCTTTATGAAAATTCAGAATATCAAAAATTAAAAGAAAGACCCAAAAGCAGCCAGAAGAACAAGATAAAAATTATATACAAAAGGAATGAGAGTAAAAAGTACTTTTTTTTTAACAACCCCAAGATTTGGAAATTAAATGAAATAATGACTTTAAAATCTAAAAGAAAAAAAGTTTATTTTAACCAAGAATTTAATCCACTAGCAACTATAGATCAATAATAAAGATAAAATAAATATCTTTTTAGGCCTTCAGATAATAAATATTTTTCTATCATATAATTGTACAACCTAAGTTCCCCAGAACTAAACAGGGTAGGAAGACAGATGAGGAAATCTTCAGAAATAAAATGGAAATGAGTATTTAGCACTATGTTTGACCACTGGGAAGAACTATTACTCTATCCACGGCAGATATGCTTGTAAAAATTCCATGAGAAGAAAGAAAATATTATCAAGGGACACTACTGAGGTGATCAGTGAAAAATATTTGTGGAATTATAGTCGCATAAATAAAAATTACTTACATAAAAAATGGACATAGCTTAAAGATGGAGGGTTGAAAGATGTGTGGAAGACTGGAAATCTCACTTTCAACAACTATGAAGGTCAGTAATATGATCTACCATTTTAATAAAAATTAATTATAAGCAAATTATTTACAAATATGAAGACAAAACATGGGAAGGCACAGGTAAACACTGAATATGGTGGCCTCTGATGATCAGGAAATATATCTGGGAAAAGTTGAAGCAGAAGAATATTGTATATTGTTGCACCCATCTGAGTATTAGTTGATGTTTCAAATGTATAAAAAGTATAACTTTGATACAAATAAAATATATAGAAAAAGCACTGATAATATGGAGGTCATATTTGTGTTTAAAATCAGCAAACAATTCATAGATAGTCACCTTGCAAATATACCTCTCTATAGTATGAATCCTGTGTTTCTAGTTTAGTTTGAAGTCATCAGTAATCATAAATAAGTGACTGTATTAATTACTTTAATATACTTAAATATTCCTATAGATTACTTGGTTAGAATCAGAAGTCTAAATGTTCTGCAATATTCTGAGGACCTGGCCTTATTTGAGGAATACCAGGCTTTCCCTTCTGATGAGGTTTGACTGATGTTTCTAGTGAAGTGAGTGTGGTCACTTCCTTTGTTTGGAAAACTGAAATAAGCTAACTAGACATATCTCTCAAAACTCTACATGTGCATAGTTACATTACTCTAAAAACTGGAAACCTGTTCAAAATTATTCTTCTGGGACAATAGTTTACCAACATGGATCATTAAGAAAAAACTTGCACACATTTAATTTTGATTTATACTTGATCTCAAAACAGGAAAATGTGGTTTTACACCTCCCCCTTTTATCTTCCAAAAAGCATAAAGATATAATCATAGGTTCTGATAAATTCCACTCAGTTATATAGTGCTGTGAAAGGCTAAAGAAATGATGATGACTCTAATTTTATTAATCACCTTTAGAAAATAATTAATAGTTAATTTTAAAATAAAAACATGTCAACAACATTGGATTTTCCTTTCACTTTTGATAAGTGAGAAGAAACCTACTTATTTTTATTTGACCACATCTACTCAGGACAACTGAATAAGCAAATTGTGTTTTCGTATCTTTTATGAATATTTTTCTGACAATCATACTGATCAAATGTGACAATTGAAGGATAGTAAACATATGATGGTTCCACTTCAAGGACTGAAAGAAGTTACAACTCAAAAATCAAAACCTCATTATTTTAAGTGTAAATTCAATCCGAAGATGTGGCTTGTTTAGAAAACAGAACAAATTATTGAATGTGTATGATATATAACAAGATATCTATGCTAGGTGATAGCCTCCCTGCCTTTTTCTTTCACTTCCTCAAAAACCAAATAATGGAAAATTATACAAAATCAGATTTTATATTAAAAAATATAGACTCCTGGCTTCCCTTGAAAAATCAGAAGACCTTCTAGTATTGGTCTTGTCCTCAAAGCAATATCTGCAGGAGATAAATAATACCTTCCCATGGTAGAGTAGCTTAAGCTCTGGCTTTATTCATTAATACTTCACTCACTTATATTATCCATACAAACCATAAAGGCATTTAATTTTTTATTACTGTAATGAGATACAAAAACAGATACTCAAAATAATTTCTAGAGTTGGTGATGATGTCAGTAACTTAATCAAATAAGGAATTTAATGTTTATTACCCATCATAGATATATTTTCTTATATCATACCTATTCAAAATTTATCTTGTGTTCTAATTCCTTGAAAAAAAAAAAAAGAAATACAAAGCTTTAAGAAAATAGGCCAAAGGAAATCAAACAGGAACATGAAAGATTTTCTTTTGTGGAATCACATGCCTTTGACATCTACTTTCAGGAGATAAAAATCATAGGTAGGTTCTGTTGTAGTTCACTTTTTCTGACTCCTTCATACCCACCCCACCCCCATTGTTGGGCCCTTTAAGCCACACATTAGTCCTCAAAAAACATTCTTCTTTCTCTTCCCTCTGTACTTCTGCTCATCTTTGTTCTTACTGAAAGGTTGTTCTCCTGCCCTTCTCCCTGAAACTAATTCTCAACCCTCAAGGCAAAATAATTCCCTCCTTTATTAAAAAATCTTCCCTAATTTACCCCTGAATGTGCCAGCTTGCATGCATGCATGCACACACATACACACACACTTTCCAGAGGGAATTAATACCTCTTCTTTTTGCTACCAGGCCAAACTAGATTAACTATATTAAATGCAATATATAATTGTTTACTTGTCTGTCTCATAACAACTATAGATTACTTAGTGGCAGGTACACTGAACATCATTCATTTTTATAGCCTTAGGTTCTGGACCAGGGCCTAGCATATAAGGCACTCATTAAAGGCTTGTTAGATGAATGAACAGTAAGGTGCCTGAAATTATATAATTAATATGTAATTATTTAAGAACACTTTAAAAATTATTTAAGTTATTGGGGCAATATTGATTAATATTATATAAATTTTAGGTGTACAACTTTATAATAGGACATTTGTATACTCTATTGTGTGCTCACTACCTGAAGTCTAGTCTCCTTATAACATCATATATTCTACCCTTTTTACCCTTCTAATCTTCTCCCATCCCTCTTCCCTCTAGTGACCACCATTCTGTTGTCTGTTTCTATGAGTTTTGTTTGTTTATGTTTGCTTTGTTTGTTCATTTGTTGCTTTTTGTTTTATATCCTGCATATGAGTGAAATCATATAGTTCTTGTCCTTTTCCATCTGACTTATTTTACTTAGCATAATACTCTCAAGATCCATTCATGTTGTCACAAATGGCAGTATTTTATTTTTTATGGCTAATTCCACTGCACATATGTATCATATCTTCTTTATTCAGCCAGCTGTTGAAGAAAACTTAAGGTGTTTTTCCATATCTTGGCTATTGTGAATAATGCTGCAATGAATATAGGAGTACACATATTTTTACAAATAATTGTTTCCCAAATTTTGGGGTAGATACCCAGAAGAGGGATTGCTGGGTCATATTGACTCCTTTTAGAATGCACGTAGCCTTGTGAGAGAGTGTTTGAGCTTTTCAATCAATTAAAACAAGTAAGGAGTAGTATTTACAAGGAATAAGGACACAGGGAGGGGAAGGAGCCAAAACTTTTCATAGTTTTTTAGTCTTACCTTGCCTAAAGCTCGTGTGAAAAAATAGAAGCAAGGGTTGATTTTATCTCGATATTAACAATACTTTTATCATTATATCCACTGTCTCTTTCAAACACAAGTATACAGAGTTTCCTATGAAGGCTGAAGGTCAATAAATTTGTCCACGATTGTTTGGCACAGAAACTTTACCTAAATTTTGTATTACATGAATTCAACCAAAATATATCTGGTACTACTCCCAAGGGAAAGTGGTTGCCTGAGTGGTTTCTGGAGTATAGATGAACAAATTAGCAAATCCAAAATGAACATGTGTCTTTCATATTTATGCTTTTGTCTACTCTTTCAAACTAGCCAAATGATCATTGTTTTAGTCTGAGATTGAATGTCACAGATAGATTGAATGTCACAGTGTTGCAATTTTTTTCAAGATTTATTCCATAATTTAGCTTGAATAAAAAGACTCATGAAAATATCTACCCCAGCTCTCATCAACTTCTTTTATATTATATTTCATGTACCCTGGACACATATTCATGGATATACATAGATACAACTTCTACAATGCTGCAGTTTTTCTTGACTTAAAAAAATTAAATGTGATTTTCTTAGATTAGCTTGGATACTTCCCTATGGTTTTAGTTTGTTTGTGGAACAAGGGAGAGATTAATGGCATCTTTTTCAGTCTAAATATATGGACTTGTTATTGCAGCCAGAAACATTGCTTAAATTTTGTAGAAAGAAACATATGTTTTGGTGTGTCGTGATAGTTATGTGACATGGTGCTGTGTATATGCTGAAGCTTGACTGTATCTGCCACTTGGGTGCACTAAGACCATTTCCTTAGCAAATAGCCATGTCTTTTACTAGGCTTAGAAAATTGGAAATTGTGAAAATGAGGGTGAGTTGAGAAGCAAAAAGTGCTACATTAACTTTGGGTGTTTGCATCCCTGAACTTGGCGATATGCACACACATTCCTAGTTGGAGAAGGCATGTGCAGGTGAACTTATTGCAGGCCAATTTGGTGGATTATTAAGGTACTCCAGTGACTCAATAGAAATAATTTATTAAATTGTTCCTTCTTCACAGGAAGTTTTCTAAAACAAAATGGCGAGGGGGGTTGCTTTTCAAGATACTGCAAATGCTATATGTGATCCAATGGAAGTTTCTAAAACAGCTGCAAATCTGAATCAGTGAGAAGATTTTCACAGATTCCTGGACCCAGTCTCAGTCCTACTGACTCAAATTTTGTTAATGAAACTCATACTTTTGTATTTCTCCAAGTTTCTGCCACTGATTATGAGGCTTTCAATTTAGCACTTCCCTATTTACCAGCATTTTGGAACAACTTCTTTAGATGAATCAGGTCTCTTTCCACTCTACTGTTCTGAAATCCTGATTCTGGGAGAAGGCCAGACAACTCACATAAATAGTATAATCTGTATTTCAGTATTGCCAATAAAGCAAAAGTAACTTTAAAAATATTTAAAACAATTTTTAAAACTCAGGGCACTCTTCTGTGCCATGTTTTTCAACTAATCAGATCCAGGGATAATAATATTAGAAAAAGAATAAGCATTTTATAATTTATTAATTGAATAGGCACATTATGTCTTTGGGCACCATTTATATGGTCTCAGCTATACAACTTCACTTAGAATCTTATTGCTCAGCTGCACTTTTTCCTCCTTTCTTCCTATTGCATTTTCTTCACTGACATCAGCAGACTATCATAATCTGAAAATATGTTCTCTTTAGCTGAATCAACTTGTTTGGATTAGGCAGCTCTAGAAAATCCTCTCTTAGATGATGAAGTTATTGCCACTCATGGACATCATCACTGCTTTCAACTGTGCATAATTATTCTGCACAGGGTTACCCTTTGCATTCAGTCAGAGAAAGCTACCAGTAAATGTTTCCATAAATCTTATTAACTCCACTAATTCTTTTCACCTTTTGAATACAAGGGGATTTAGTTCCCAAGTTTCTTCCAAGGTGCTCAACATACTAGACAATTAGTAAATTCCATCTGATGTGTTGTCTTGGTGTAGGTTGTTATTTTTTATTGGCTCTATCAGCTCTTCCAGATTGTCATGCCACTTATTTCTTCCTGCTGGCTTTTGAGTATTTGCACAAAGATGAGATACTATGAATCCTGGCTTATCTCCTAATTAAGCTGAATGTAACACTGTGTATATGAGGCTAAGTCTTCTGGCTTTATTTTTAAATTAATCACTCTGTCCCCTCTACAGAAACCACGTTTTCATTATGCTAATGGTTTGCCCAGAAAAAAGGAAGCACAGGTGGTTCCTGTGGAATATTTGGATCTCAGGACCTATGGTTTCTGCCAAGTTGAAGTTCAATAAATTTGCCTCTTTATTAGTCAGGTTAATACAATATGCCATCTATGATCAGGAAAGACAATGTTAACTAGCTGTCAGACCAGCAATCAGAGGTGAGTTCAAATACACTGTAATACTGATTACTCAGGTGTCTCCTCATTTGAAAGGTAAGGAATCTGACCCCATCAATGGCTTTCAAATGCCAAGAGAGTGCAGCACATCATCAGGAACATGTGTTATATCATGGAAACCTAAAATCCTGTTAAACAAAAATATGTAAGTTTAAAAAATAAGAAACTACAGAGCTTAGTAATTTTATGAAAGTCCCAGTGAATTATAATGCATCTAGTTCTGAATACTAAAATTAGACTCCACAAAATAACATAATCTGGGGACTTTATTGGATAAGATAAAAATTACCTGAACAATTCTCCCTTATTCGGTTTGACTAATCTTTCCCTGCTAAGCTGTAAAAGGAACATATGATCCAGAAAATATAAAATAAATAGATGAGCGCAACACTCAAAGTGTTGTTTCCCCTTAAACATATGACACTTAAAAAAAAAAAAACACTTTTGATAAACAAACATCTCTCTGTATTCCTAAAGAGACAAAATAACTGTATCTACCTGGGGGATGGAGTCGGGTTGTTGCATAGATAGTTAGCTAGATATTAATTAAGGGAGGAGACAGAATTGGACATTGAGTTTAATAAACTTGGAAGCATAAGCCTGCTTGCTTAGCCACAAAGCTACAGCATTTACAGACTCATTTGTATACTTCAGGGAACTTCTGCTGAAGATATTTAATTCTAGATGCACAGGGAATCTCCCCAGGAGCACTGTCTGCCCTTCAGTATTGGATTGTTCTGGGACACAATGGGAGGGTTGACCATAGAATCCTGTGAGTTTAGCTATAGGTGGACCTATCAAAAGCCTCAGAAGCTCGGGAATCCCTGGCTGCTGTGGCTCAGTGGATTGAGCGTTGGCCTGCGAACCAAGTGTCGCTGGTTCGATTCCCAGTCAGGACACACGACTAGGTTGCACAGCAGACCCCCAGTTGGGGGCGCATGAGAGGCAACCGCACATTGATGTTTCTCTCCCTCTCTTTCTCCTTTACCCTCTCTCTAAAAAGTGATAAATAAAATAAAATTAAAATTAAAAAAAAGTAACCTCGTTAAAAAATTAATTAATAATTAAAAAAAAAAAAAAGCTTGGGAAGTGCGTTCTCTCTCTCTCTAGATGACCAGCACTTGCCCATTCACTTGTGCATTCTCTCTTGCCCGGGAGCATACACCATGTCAGTCTAGCAGCTACTGGGGCTTGAGGTGGACTGAGCAAGCTCCAAAAGACTAAGATTGTTTTGGCCTTTCTAAGGACACAGTTGGACATTTTTCAACGGAGGGATAGAAGGATATGGGAAATTGGAAACCCAGGGGCAGATTCCCAACTCAGTAAACCTTGCCATTTCACAGTCTTCCATGTGTGTTTCCTTGGAATGCTTTCCTTGTGATCCCATGGAAGATCCTGATTTCCACCAACAACAGAGTGAACTGGAGTCTTTAGTTAAAAGAGGCATGAAATAAGTGATTCAGGTATACTCTATTCTAAGCCTTAGAGAAAGTGTTTTTTGTGTTTTTTGAGTTCATGTATTTAATGTTTCCTTTTATCATTAAATTACTAAGGTGTTGAGGAAAAAATATATAAACAGAAAGAAGCCAACAAGGATATTTTCCTACTAAGGTAGTCTAAGCAAAAAGGTTCTGTTTAGAGAAAAGGTTATGTTTAGACTCATCTCAGTGCTTGAGATTATATATTAGTGCTCAAATCCTGGCTGTGAACAAAGTGAATATTTCCTAAAACATACTCTCTAGGCAAAGTCCTGTTCTAAACACTTTATATGTACAGGTGTTTGCATTTCCAAAAATTATCATATTCTTTAAACTTGTAAACAAAAAATAACAGAGTTCATAGGAAAAAAATAATTCAGATAATCACTTAAAACCTCTGCAACTTTGTATCTAGTATTCTAACAAAAATTATAATGATACAGATAAATACCCAAGAATAAGATAAAAGATTGTTAAATTTCTACTAGACAAAAAAAAGTAAATATAAAATTTTATATATAAAAAGCTGAATGCAGATTAATGAAAGTATGATAAAAAGAAAGTTAGAGTCTACTGATGTGTGAAGACAAGAGAACAAGGTAAAGAGATTGGTGAGAAACCAGACCAGATTCATACAGGAGAAAATTTGAGTGAATTCATTTAATCCTGAGTTTTTGTATAGCTTGCACTTTTCATTAAGCTTCTGTTATATACTAATAAAAAATGTAAACACAGAATAAGGAAAATCATGTATGACTAAACATAATATCCATATTTACTGATTCTGTGTAAATAATTCTTATTCCCAATCCTTACTTCTCCCCTTGCATAGAGTGTATTTTCCCTTTTCCTAAAATGGTCTTCTTTTCATTGAACTCTAACCCTCTCAACCATTGGAATATGACTCAATATTGATTTTTATCAGAAAGGCTGCTGTTAGCTATCTGTGTTTATTTTATAAATATGCAGAGTTCAACATTGCATTTTGTGAACTGTAGTCATAAATGGCTGATTAACTCAACATTATCTGATTTTTACCTTGGCCTTTCTTCTTTTGTATATGTTAACAGAGTAAACTCATCTACTTTATTTATATCAATACATCTTTTCTATGCTTTTTACAACTTTATATTTCAAAAAAAGGCTACCAAGGAACAAAGACATATGAAAGAATAAATAAGTGTATTCCTCATATTTTTTTCAAGGTATTATATGTCAAGAGTAGATTGTCAGTCTCAGAATGGCCACTACAGTGGCCTCCTTACTAGAGGGCCACAAAAGTTTCCTAAGTGAGTTACTCATTCTGAAAAGTCTACTTCTTTATCCCTGACTGTTAAGATTCACCTACAACCTACAAATATAAAAATATTCTGATTGAAGTTGGTAGTGTCATACTCATAAGTTCACAGTTTCTTCTCGCATTTCCCCCTTACATTACTTCTTTAGCTTTGAGATTGTTTAATTTTTTATTTTATCTCATGGTACCTATTACTGAGCTATGTCTTAGAGTTTTCAGAACCCTGTCATTATTCTCCCCTTGGTTCCTTAAATTCTTATGATTTTGGTGTACTGTTTCTCTAATAGACAATATTTTATTCAGCTTTAATCTACAGACCCATGAAAGCCTACTCAGTCTTTCTATCTCCTTCAATAAGAGAGAGGAATCAAATAGTGGCCAGCTTTCCTACAATACAAACTTAGCTTTTTCTCACTTGACCTGTTCTTCCTCAGTTATATGTTTCTCTACAGGCATCAAGAATACATGACTGATAAAAGCACAGAAAAAAAAGTTTATTTCAAGAAGCAGAGCTCATGCTGCATTAACTATCATCTTGTACTAAACTTCACCCCAAAGTAAATATATTGTTCAGTCAGCAGTCACAGAATGTTAGCTATTTTTATACAAACTGATGCCTCTAGACTAAAATATTAAACATATTAAAAGGTAGCATGAATTTTGTGCTTCACATATTATAATTCATTAAATCCTCATAACAATCCTGTGATTTAATTATTATAACAATGTATTAAAAGACTAACTTTATTTAACAATGGAGATATAGCTTGGGCTCAAGCAGTAGAGATTCAGATACCATGTATTTACTTATTTTGCTAGCTTCCAGTTCTTTCTAAAATTGATTAAGAAGGTAACCTCTAGATCAAGGAGAAGATAGTGAGAAGGTATACTGTGTGTAGTGATAATGTCACAGATATGGTGATGGGAGGGTATCAATAATTTTTTCTCTCCTAATTGCCAAATAGACTAGTGGAGTCCAACTGGAAAGCTCTGGCAGCATTTTCATCTCCAATATTTAAGCATACAAACCCCTCAGGTATTGGATGTAGAAACTCATCAGGAAGGTCAATCTCATGGACAATTAATCTTGTCAAACTGAATAATAAAACTTCAGGATTGAGGGATTAACAATAGAAAATGTTAGAGAATTTCAGAGGATTTCAAAATTTTTCTAATAGTCATAAGATTGAAAAGAATAGAGCAGCAATGTTAACTGACTTCGATAAGAAAAAGATGTTCCCAACTATTAGTAGAGATATAAGAAGGAGAAGAGCTTCAAAGACATGATAGACAGTTAGGCAAAATATCAGAAATTAAGCACCAGAACAAAAGCAGGGTCATGTCCAGGAACAGATATACTTTTATCATATTGGAGAGCGAAAGTCCAAAATAGTAAGAGTAACTCGAATTTGTAAGAAAATCTGAGATCAAAGATTGTAAATTGGAATAAGTAAAAGCTAGGTTTTTATAGTAGGTAAAATTTTGATGAAGATATGATGGTATAAATTCTTTTACAAAACTAAGACCTCGTTTTAAAAAAGAAATCTCTTAAAATCCTAAAGTTAACTAATTCTGTACTTCAACAACCAATTTCATACGGTAACAGCCAAGCACTGACACTTTGAAAGTGAAAAGGGCTGTCATTAATAATAACATTAGACAATAATATAAAGTTAATTGTCCCAGGGAAACTGATACATATGATCACCTTATTAAGGGTATAGTTACATGAGCAAGTTGAGGTTCTAATTTATTCCCAAAGTGATGTAAAAAGTTTGAAGTACAGTAATTAAAACAGATCTGGGCTAGAGGCTGCAATGTCTGAATTCCATACCTAAATATGCAGATTTGACAAGTCACATATTTTTCCAAGCCTTTATTTTTTAAGTATATTTTATTGATCATATTGTTACAACAGTTCCAATTTTTTTCCCCTTTGCTACCCTCCACCCAGCACCCCCCCTCCACCAGCAATCCTTCCCCAAATCCATGCCCATGGTTCATACATACAAGCTCTCCCGCTTCATCCTTTCATATATTCTTCTTCTCTTTTTTAAATAAATAATGATTAATTAATTATTTTAATAATAAAAAATAATAATCCCTCCCTCTCAGATATTAAGACCCTTTATAATCTTATAAAGGACAATGGGTGAAGGTCTCAAGCTCCTCTAGCTGCTTCAAGCTGGACATGGTCATCGTCCTACCTACCCTTGGGTCTAGAAATCCCTAATAAGAGTCGGGGTATGGAGGGGAGGGTGACCTTCTCACATGGGGAAGGATTGTGCAGACTCCAGGTCAGTTGGCTGTCCCTGGACAACGGCATACTTGGTTTAACAGGCTGGCATCCTTGTTGTATTCTGGGGGCAAGAAATTTGGCAACAGGATTAAAAGATATCATTCGATCCATAACTACTAGATGACAAAAGGCAGGAATTAATTTTTCAATGTCCCACATTAGGGGAAAAAAAGGGTATCTTTGGAGGAAGGTGTGCCAGGTACATCTCACCTGTCTAAAACCCTTTTGCCCATTATATTTAGTTTGGGCTGAGGGAAATATTTTAGGTTTCCCCCCTCACAGACCTCTGGGCCCTTTCAGTCCAAGCCATTAGGATAGAAAAGAGAAACCACAGACTTCCCCATTCTTCGCTAACCCAGCCACTTAGTTTAGCCAAACCGTTGAGTCTCAGGAGGCAGCGCTGCAGAGAGGATTAAGTGAGGCCTATACATACAGACAATCACTCAGGTAATGAGATCATAGGCTTATGCCCTTTAAAAACAGAAAACACGTTAATTTATGTAACATAACCCACAAACAAGTCTCTAAATCTGTAAGACTGTCTTATTAGAAAGACACCCAGTTGCAAGGCATTTGACATTCTTCTTGCCTGTAAATTAAACATCTTTGATGATACCACAGACATAGTTTAACTTTCAAGTGAAAACATATTTTAAATGAAAAGAAATTTTAAAGACGGTTAGCTTCAGAACTTTATAGTCTACCACTGATCATTGTGATTTTTCTTGAATAACGATTTTTCTTCCTAAGATTACCCTCCTTGTCATTAAAGGAACTGCATTAAGTCCAGTTTTAATTTATCCTGTTCATTTGCATAAACACAACAAGAGCAGAAAATGATCACTTATGATCTTTAGTTCTGCTTTGCTGGAACTTATGCAAGGAACATTTAGAGTGACCTCCAGTCTGTTCTTCAGGGCACAGAAGCTGAGCCACATACCTGCCATTCAGCCTTGCCTGTGTACACCTGTCTTTTCCAAGTCCTTCTGGTTTTTCATTGTGCCTTAAGGTCCCTTCTAGCCATCTTTCAGGGAAACGACTTTCATTCCTTCCCTGGAAAGATTGTTGTGGACCGCACAACCAACCACAGTACCAGGCCTTTTATCTTGTGGGCCTTTATTACCTTTGAAAGTCAATTCCAGTTCCTCAGGGCTTTTTGGTAACAACCAGAGCCCAAGCATATCTCCTTTAGGAATGACATTCCAGTAAAAGTCTTGGTCAAAAAAAACCTCTATTGACAACTGGTCTTATTAGTTTTATGCAAAAAAACTTATGTCATTACTTACTTGTTTAGAATGCCAAACTATGGAGGTATCAGATAAGGAGAAAAATATACAATGTGAAAGAAAATTCTTGTCCTTCTAATATTCACTGAATTGGAATTTCCATTCTTCATATTTTCATTTTTCCCCCACTAAAATTTTTTTTATTTGTTTTTCCATTACAGTTGTCCCACTTTTTTCCCCCTCTTGCTTCCCTGCACCTTGTCCCTCCCTTCCTTCATATTCAGTCCCCACTTAGTTGTCCATGTCTGTGGGTCATTTGTACATGTTCTTTGAATAGGCCCTTCCCCTTCTTATCCCCTTTTCTCCCTCCTGCCTCCCCCTTGTTATTACTGTTAGTCTACTCCTTGTTTAAGCCCTGGCTGGTTTAGCTCAGTGGATTGAGCGTCGGCCTGCGAGCTAAGTGTCGCTGGTTCGATCTTCCAGTCAGGGTACATCAGAGAAGGAAAACTCTGACTCCAAAAAACCTCCACTGCCTTGCAGCATACCTCTTCAGGGGAAAGGCTAAGGGAGTAAACCCCGACAGAAAATCTGGAGCCGGAGTCCCTAAGGCGGTTTGACGTTGTGGTCAACACCGGCAACTCCTGCGGCGCACCTGAAGCCAAGCTGTATCGACTCCGTCTTTCCCTTGGACCCTTCAGCTGCGAAGAGAGGGGGGGGTCTGCTGCATGGGCAACAGCAGACCCTCCATATCAACCTGCCCAGGCTCTGTAGCTTCAGCGTCATCGCAAGATGTCGATTCAACATGGGAGGAGACAGATACCATGTCACTCCCGAGTCGGACTGCACAGCCATTCTCAGCAGTGCAGATGGACTCTTAAGAAGCTACACCATCGTCTCTCGAGATGGACGGCTGCCGACGACGACTCCTTGTTTACATACCTCTGGTTCAATTTTGCTCATTTGTTTGTGTTGTTCATTAGTTTCCTGTAATAGGTGACAGCATAAGGTATTTTTCTTTCATTGCCTGGCTTATTTCACTAAGCACAATTCTCTCTAGTACCATCCATGTTGTTGCAGATGGTAGAAGTTCCTTCTTTCTGCTACATAGTACTCCATTGTGTAAATGTACCACAGTTTTTTGATCCACTCATCTACAGACAGGCACTTAGGTTGTTTCCAGCACTTGGCTATTATAAATAGTGCTGCTATAAACATAGGGGTGCATAGGTTCTTTTGAATTGGTGTTTCAGGATTTTTCGGATATAATCCTAGCATTGGAATTGCTGGTTCAAAAGGCAGTTCCATTTTTAGTTTTTTGAGGAAATTCCAAACTGTTTTCCATAGTAGCTGCACCAGTCTGCATTCCCACCAGCAATGCACCAGGGTTCCCATTTCTCCACATCCTCTCCAGCACAAGTTGTTTGTTGATTTGTTGATAATGGCCATTCTGACTGGTGTGAGGTGATATCTCATTGTGGTTTTTTTTGCATCTCTCTGATGGCTAGTGATGTTGAGCATTCTTTCATATGTCTATGGACCCTCTGTATGTCCTCTTTGAGAAGTGTTTGTTCAGGTCCTTTGCCCATTTTTTAATTGGGTTGTCTGTCTTCTTGGTGTTGAGATGTATGAGTTCTTTATATATTTTGGAGATCAATTCCTTGTCTGAGATATCATTGGCAAATATATTTTTCCATATGGTTGGCTTCCTTTTCATCTTTCTGATGTTTTCTTTTGCTGAGCAGAAACTCTTTAGTTTGATGTAGTCCCATTTGTTTATTCTTTCCTTTATTTCCCTTGCCTTAGGAGATATATCAGTGAAAATGTTGCTACGTGGGATATCTGAAATTTTCCTGCCTATGTTTTCCTCTAGGACTTTTATGGTATCACAGCTTACATTTAAGTCTTTGATCCATCTTGAGTTTATTCTCATGTGTGGTGTAAGTTGGTGGTCTAGTTTCATTTTTTTGCATGTCCCTGTCCAGTTCTCCCAACACCATTTGTTGAAGAGGCTTTTTTCACTCCATTTGATGTCCCTTCCCCCTTTGTCAAATATTAGTTGACCATATAGACCTGGGTTTATTTCTGAGCTCTCTATTCTGTTCCATTGATCTATATGTCTGTTCTTATGCCAGTACCAGACTGTTTTGATTGCTGTGGCCTTGTAGTATAGTTTGATATCAGGTATTGTGATTCCTCCTACTGTGTTCTTCTTTCTCAAGATTGCTGTGGCTATTCGGGCTCTTTTTTGGTTCCATATGAATTTTTGAAGTATTTGTTCTAGGTCTGTGAAAAATGTCATTGGTATTTTAATAGAGATTGCATTGAATCTATAAATTGCTTTGGGTAGTATGGACATTTTAATGATGTTGATTCTTCCCATCCATGAGTATGGTATATGCTTCCATTAATTTGTATCTTCTTTAATTTCTTTCTTCAGTATTATGTAGTTTTTTGAGTACAGGTCTTTTACCTCCTTGGTTAAGTTTATTTCTAGGTACTTTATTTTTCTTGTTACTATGGTAAATGGGATTTTTCTTTCAGTTTCTATCTCTGAGGTTTTATTGTTGGTGTACAGAAATGCCTTCGATTCCTGAATATTGACTTTGTACCCTGCTATTTTGCTGAATTCACTTATTAATCCAAGCCTTTCTTTGTTTTTCTTTTTCCACAGGTCTATTGACACTCCTCAGTTTAGAATTATGTAGGAGCTCAAATGAGGAAATGCTCTGAATGATAAAAAAAGATTATGTAAACCTACTTGTATGGGAGGTTTTAAGGTAGGCGAGATTGGCTGCTGTCTACCTGGACAATTTCAAGGCAACCAGATAGATTCCTCAATTCTCTGAAATATATCTTCTACAGTATTTGAGGCATAATATTAAAAATTAAGGCATTCATTTAACTACATAAGGAAGAATTCATACTAATAATTTTTCGTTACATATATTTTAGTTCATATCTAGGCGAATATGATTTTGACTTTTTTTGAAATCAGAACCTAAAGTAAAACTAAAATAGAGCCTTCAGTTATTCCTGCAGGAGGACAATAGGGTATAAAATTTGAAGTGATATAAGCTAAAGAAACTGTCCATAAGGCAACATGTCTGGCGTACTTTTGTATCAAGAAGCATTTAAACCAAGATGTAATCAATGATTTTC
Organism: Furipterus horrens; assembly: GCF_987537825.1. Classification (NCBI taxonomy): domain Eukaryota; kingdom Metazoa; phylum Chordata; class Mammalia; order Chiroptera; family Furipteridae; genus Furipterus; species Furipterus horrens. The sequence continues at coordinate 63,018,692 of NW_028327176.1, read as the reverse complement.
TCCTCATGATGCCAGTGCAGCATTGTGAAGAGTGAAATACTAATTGAATCAGCATGTTGTCATGTCTACACAGTTTGGATTGATTAGCTTGACAGACATTTTCATCTGCTTGATGATACTGCGTGTTGGATCTGGCATTGCACAGAGGCAGCCTAACATCAATAATGTTCATGTGGCAGGAGAAATTAGAGATGATTGATGGTATTCACAAAGTGAAAGTATTTGGTGATTAAATCTGAAATATCAAATCTCAGAAGCTTCGCTCAGTGATCTCAATCTCCCAGATCTCTGTGTTAGGTCCTGGAGGAGAGATTCTCAGAGAAAACATTAGACACACAGAACGTTAGACACAAGAACATTTTGGAAGCAAGCCACAGTAGTTTGTTACTAGTATTAGTTAAATCACAGAAGTATGCCATCATATAATTAGGTTCAAGTTATTTTTGTGAAAGATCATTTTATTTCCCCCCCCTTTTCTTTTCTTGAGAGGAAAGCACATAATTTTGTTCAACTCATGAAACAGTTTCTAGCATGAAGACATGTAGTTTTGAGAAGGCACACTGCATGGTGTATTGTAACATTGTCAACATTTTCACCAGTTGCCTTCTGTGGATGTGGCTGGTTTTTTACTACATGGTTTATTTCTCAATGTTAAGAAGAGGTAGGCAATATATATTTGACTGACTTCTAATATGCTTCTCATACACTAATAAATATAACTACATACTACTTAATAAACATTTATTATTAGTTAATTCTCAACCTGGAAACTTGATAAAGTATATTAAAATTTAGAGAAGTCACTTAAATTCTTTTGGGCAAAAATGTGAATATAATTTAATCCAAGAAATTACTTGCTCTTATAATATTAATCTTTCTTAAACTTATTAATTCCATTGTGATCTAAATTAGTGGAGCAATGGAACAAGAATAAAAAGGTGATAAAGTGGTGTTCAGAGCCAGAAAACAAGTGGTGCCTGACTACAAATTGAAGGTATGAAGAAATCAATTGCTTCCATCCAGAATGGCAGACACTCTGTTCCCCGGAATGAACTTGAGGGTGAATGTGTACACACATGCATACATACAGCAATCCTTTCTCTACTTGTGTGCAAGCTGGTGCATTTGTGTTATCTATTGAAAAGGAGGAAAAAATCAAAATATAAAATGCAATGAAAAGTTGGGAAGAAATATTAGAAAGCAGGCTATATTTTTTATACTTTCTTGTTGTGTGATTGTTCTGTCAGGTACATTACTTCCTTATCATAGGCTATCCCTAACCTAAATCCTTCACAGTGCATTTAGAACTAAATAAAGCATTAATATGCTCATTTATGTGAAATGTTCTCTTCACTGTTACCTCTGGCAATCATTTAACTGAATTTGATATGGAGAACACATTGATATTGTAAAGGTTAATGATCCAATAATTAACAACACTCATTTTCAGAAAATGGCTTGAGTCTGTTTCATAGAAAACAATTTGTTCAGTAGTCTCCGAAGTCCAAGGTAAGTGTCTTTCTTTTTATGCTAGCAGCAGAAGATTATCATTGTCCTCAAGCACACAAGAGTATTCACAAATAATATGGTTAGTGGTTCCTGTTGTGTCTTCAATAGCTCAGCACAGAAGTGTTAAATAAGGCAAGAGGGTTTCTTTGGCACAAGAGCAACCTAACAGCAAATGATAGAAAAGAGTCCAACCAGGTAGAAAGTGCTTGATATCAAGTGTGTGACAGGAGGCATAAGTAATCTAGAGTCTGGATTTGCAAAGTGAATTCGATCAGGCAAGGCAAGAGCTAGAAGAGAACATTATTTGGAGGTCCTTATGGTAGGCAAGCAGTGCATAAGGATAATAATCAAAAAGAACTGTAAGAAGGTGAGTCCTAGACAAATATTAGAGGACTTCAGTTTTTAAGTGAGTGTTCACCTTTAGGAGGGGCAGAGTCTTTCTTTAATAACACTTGATTTCAATATAAAAAATTAGCCTATTGTTACCATGAATTACTGCTTCTTGTGTGCCAAATTATTAGGATTATCTATAGTTAGTTAATACTTTCCCTAAATCCATGAAGTATATTTTATCATCCTCACAATACAGATACAAGTGAGACAGAGAAGTGGTTTATCTAATTTCCACAGCTACTACAATATATGACAGATCATCTACTCTTATTACTGGTTTTGATAACAAAGGCTGAGAGCAAAACCCGTATTCAATAGTAATGTGTCACCTCCAGAATTCTTTCATCATTGTTGATATTGTTGTCATTGTCATAATAAGTGACAAAAGCTGCAGCAATATCATCATCAACCACATCTTTATCATGTTTTACAGAATACTGTTCCCTGATTTTTTTCTCTGTTCATAAGTTATATTTCTGATAGTCATCCAAAAGATAAGCTTCCTCAGCAAGAACCATGACTATTATAAATATATCTCAAGTTACTTAAGAACCCTCATACTTCTCAGAAACTTAATGTTCACTACAGGTTCCAGTTATAAAAACAAATGCTAAGTATATCAAACAGGGTAAATTTAATCAAAGGCTTTGGTTACACGAGTGATAGGTGAGCCTATCAGGCACGAATTAGATTTCTCAATAAGTTGAAAGAACTAAAGGAAAATGAAGAGAACATATTTCTTGATCTATGAACTTGAGTCCATCTAGGAAGGACTAAAACCAATGCCAGGGATACCCATGGCAGTATGGGACCACAAAGAATGAATGAAGCATCCCTCTATAATTTTACCAAAAATGAAAGTAAAACCTGAATCACCTCTGGAGATACTAATCAAGGCAGAAAGAGGTGGGCAGAGATGCTATGGCTTCTCCTTTCTTCCAACTCTCACTAGCAAATCCTCACTACTGCCTCTTTGTCTTAACCCAGCAGGAAATCAGCTCACAGGAGAACTGCGGAAATTCAAAGTGTAGGATTGCTGTCCTGTCCCACTGAATGAGGCAGAGAAAAGGTGAAGAGTGGATCTGAGCACAAATAAGATAGTACATGGTACAACAATCAAGTTTCAAGTGATGGCTGCTTATCTTATTGGAGGGTCCCTTATTAAGTCCCTAAAACTGAATTTCCATGAACCGAATAACCTATATCAATTTTCTATCAGTTCTATAAATTCTCTGAGGTTTCTTACCTCACAATTCTGAAAGTCTAATGTCTGAAATGGGTCTCACTGGGCTAAAAATTAAATCAGATCTGTATTTCTTTCTGGAGGTTCTAGGGGATAATTTCTCCATCCCCTTTCCAGCCTTTTAGAGACCATCCATATTCACAGTTCATATCCACCTTCCATCTCCAAAGCCAGCAAATCTTCTTACTTCTTGACTTCCTGAGTCTTCTGTATTCCTTTTAAAGACCTTTTAAAACCCCTACTCAAGGACTCCAGTGATTACATGGGAAATAGCTGGATAAGTCATGGTTAACAATTAGCAAACTTAATGCCATCTTCTACCATAATTATACTTTGCTTTGTGAGATATTATAGTCACCATTTCTGGACAGGAGGGCACGGGCATCTTGGGGACCCATTATTCTTGTGGAAGAAAAGCAACCATGTACTAAACCTGACAAGCTCAGGGAAGACCTGTGTGGCAGCCTTACAAACTCAGAAACCTAAAGTAACCATAAAGGGCAGTCTGAAATTAAAACTTAAAGAGAAGTAGTTCATGGCATACAGTTATATTCTAAGCCAGTATTTATTTCAGACAAAGGTCAATCTTTACCTTAACTGAGTCTGTCTGTTGTCTTTTTGCATCTATGATAGCATACCTTTGGAATGTCAAATTTTCTTTTCCAGATCCTTCAAAACACAGGCACCGCACCCAGAGGAGACTACAAATCCTCTTATTGTTATAGTTATCATGTTGTTGACTGTTACTATCCTGTACCCACCTATGCAAAAGGTGTATGTATTGTGTCACTTTTTATTCCATCCCAGACGTTCCTCCCTCTCCCACTTTGCTTCATCCCTAATTTATCACCAATGAATTTCATGTAACCCACTTATGCTTCTTCTTTTGATTATAATATATAAAATAAGGTTCTAAACTGCCATTCTGTGAAGAATTTTTTAATCCCTTGAGATTTGCTTCCCAGCAATTGTCAGTTTTGCTCAAATAAACTCATTGAAAATTCTCTACAGGTTCAAATGCTTCTTACATTTGTTACCAGGGAGAGACACAGTCAGCCCCCACCTCCACCTCCCTAGCTTGTTCCTTGGTTCTTGTCTTGCTCACAAGAGATGGATTCAAGTGAGAGACAAACACATATAATAAAATAGATAGCAAGTTTATGTATAAAACACATGTGAACACAACACTGCAAGCAGGCTACCAGCTAGTCTGAGTGCTCCATGTATAGAAGAAATCAAGTTGTTAATAAGTTTATTAGTAAGTTTGTTCTATACACCTGAGCCGAGGCTACATGTGGGCACACAGCTAATCTGAGTGTGCTGACTCATGGGGTTCAGGGGTTATACACTTTAGTCATATTTCTAGGTTCCCCCTTCTCCTCACCCTTCTAAACCTTGGGAACAATGTACAGCTATAAAGGTTTTCTTTCTCAGCTAGTAAAGGCTTTTTGTCTAGTTAGTGAAATTGTTACAGATGCTCCCTTTGCCAGCACATAGTCTCAGGGTTCCCCTCCTCCTGCGCTATCCCTGCTTGTGATAATCAGAATGCTTGGCAATCTTATTGGACCAGGCTCAGGTTTGCTGAGTAATGGGTGAGACATGTCTCCTCCTCCCTGCCTTAGTTTGCTACCTATACCATCTAGCACATTGACACTCTGCTTAGCTTGTAATGTATTCTTTTAATAGTATAATTTCCAACACAATCTCTATTTTTGATAAAAATACACTGTGGGGCCTTCATGCAATACAGTAAAGAGAAGCAGAAAACTCATTTTATTTATGTTGATAAAATGCAACTGAACCTGCTCAAAGTCCTTACCATATTTTCAATGTCAGTTTAGAACCTAGATATAATTTTGGTTGCTTGGAAGACTGTGTTCCTTCTTTCTCTTTTAAAGATTCTTTTTATTGTTCCAGATAGTTAACATACTTGTGATTGACTTTTGTTTAATCAAGTTGTCACTATTTCAAGCACCAGAATTGAATAAAATAAATACCTACTTTCCTAGTGATTTTAGGTAATTGTATATTAGTAAAACAAATTAGTTCACCCGAATGGGTTTCATTTTGTTTGTTGATCATAGTTGTTGAGTCATCTTGGCAAATATCCTAGAGAGGAAACCGACTGCATCTGAGAACAAATCTATGCTCTGGAGTCTAATCAAGGCTCCCTTCTTTGGAATTAGGTTCAAGGTATAAAACCTTCATATTGAAATCCTGACCTCTTCCCCTAGAAACTAATCCTTACATGGACAAATCCTTGAGTACCTATGTATCTATGAGGCAGAGGAAAATATTACTTGTTACTTTCTTTAAATTCTCTTTTGCCAAATACTCTTTCTTATAATTAGATTGATTGGTTACTATGAGGACACTTTGACAGTGGACACACCAATATAGAGGCATTTGATGTGACATTTTTATTAAATTTATCAAAAATGCTTAACATATATGACAACTCTACCACAAAAATATTTTAAATGCCTACTTTGATTTTACTCACATGTAAAGAAATTGAGATGCTTTAAATGTAATTTGGCTTAATTATATAATATGCTTTTAAGACACATTTATAGATTCTATCTACTCATATACATTCAAACAAATATAACATTAAAATTAGGTGCAATTATACAGATTTGTAAAAAACACATATTCAACTACATATGTTAAAATTCTGCTTTTCCCAATTTCTAGCTCTGTGGCTTTAGGTGAGGTACTTCATTTCTCTGTTTATATACGTTCCTGCCTGTGTAAAATGAAGAAAAATGCTGCTATCTGTAAGAATGGAGTCACTCAGAAGGCTATTAAGATGTAGCGAGCAGGAAAAAGTTTATTGGGAGAATCAGCAAATGGGAAGGGAGCTATGCCATGGGTGGCTCTGGTTCCGAACTCCTAAGGAAGGAGGGAGTTACTTTATAGGAGGAAGAAAATAGGAACTATTGAGTTTAGTGGCCATTTGGTTCTCTTGCAGCTGCAAGTATGACGGGCTGATCAAGGCCAAATGTGGCTTTGTTTGATGCACCCTGTTATTTCCCATGCAGCTATAGGTGGGAGACTCCTGGCCCAAAATATTGTTATCTCCCAGGCAGCAGAAGGCAGGTGTGGGGAGGGCATGGGAACTGAGGCTGTCATTCTAGCTTTTTGTTTTAATAAATGGGTGTGAGGGGCGGGGTGTGTTTTTTGGGGTGGCAGAGTAGTTTTGTAGGACAGAGACCAGTTGGGAAAGTGGTTGTTGAATCTCTCTTCTATAATGACTTCCTGCTGAGTTAGAGGGGTGGAAGGGAGTTCACTGCTGTCTCTTGCCATGGGATGATATCTGAAAGATCTTAATAAGAGTACATTATGGACAGTAAAGGCTGTTATGGATTGGACCATTTTTTGAATAAAGTTAATTAGCAGTTTGAGGAAGCAAGGGTCAAGGGCAAGGAATAATAGGAAAAGCTGTGAAGTTATGAGAGGAACTAGGATTGCTTTGAAGGGAGAGGAGAGTATGAGAGGAAGGTTTCAAACCAGGATTCTCTTTATGTCCATTCCCTAGCTTGGGCAATAATGTCAATGTATTTTTTAAGTACTTGTAAATTTTCTTTTATTGTGCCTTTATTGTTAATGTAAAGACAACAAGTTTTGTTTAGTATGGCAGAGGTTCCCCCTACTTTGACTGTGAGGATGTCTAGGGCCCTCCTGTTTTGGAGAACTATGTCCGCTAGGCTGTTTAGGGATTCTTGCTGTTTTTTAGAGCTTGGAGGGTGGCATTCTAAGATTCTTGAATGAATAAAGAGAGATTTAGTACTGATTTCTCTAATTGGGGTATTCCTGCGAACCAGAAGAAGCCTCCATATATGGAGTGCCCTATTCTCAGTTGTTCAAGGATAGGGTTGCTGTACACAGTGCTGCCAAACTCAGACCACAGCTGATCTTGTTTGTATCAGGGGCAGGATAACAGGTAGGTCTTGAGGAGGGAGCCAAGGTTGGGAATTGCCTTGGAAGTGGCCATTTGCTGGTGGCTTAGTATAGAGGCATCTAGTATTAGAGTGACTATCATACAATACAGGTCCTAGTCCAGTAAGGAGGAATTATTAGGTATGTTTGCGTACCACATAGGAAGTGATATCCCATCCCTTGAAGGGAAAAAGCAGTGCTATATTTTGCTTTGGTGATGGCACTGCAACTGGGGTGAGTTTTGTTTTTTATTGACTGGCACCAAACATTATGGAGGATTTTGTGAAGAAATTTTTGGCCGTATTGATTAAATTGAAAATCCATGATCCATGTAGGGGTGGAAGGAAAACATGAAAGTGTTTGTATGATTGTGAATTTGGGATAATATGCAAGGATGGGCAGGAGCTCTTGGTCAAGCTTTAGTGTGTGAAGCTAGGTGTAGGGTGTGGTTGCAGAGAAGGGAAGGGTTGAATGCACCCAAGGAACGAGGCTGAATGTGGGTGCCATTGACATGTCTGAAACAGATGCAGAGAGCGGCAGGACCCATAATATGAGTGAGGATGGCTACTGGCTGGGCTGCTCCAGAGAGATCTGTAGAACACATGTAGTAAGGGAATGGAAGAAAGTGGGAAGTAAGGTTATATAAGGTGGTGAGATTGGGTCGGAAGGCGATTACCTCAATGTCTGGGTGGTGGGAGGAGTGGGGGCAGATCCAGCAGTTGATTTTGTTGGTTAAGTGCGCTGTTCACTGTATCGTGGTGGCTAAATGATGTCGATATGAGGTGGCAAAGGTTAGAAGGGCGATAACTGTAATTGTTAGGGGAGTCAGCATGATTACAGTGATTCGAGTAAGTCTGCAAGGGATAGAACTAGGATGAAAGTGTAAAAGTAAATTTCATCAGGGGTGTAGTCACTGAGAGTGTCCTGCAGCCAGGCATCTGAGATGCATTCTAAAAACTGAGAGATAGTCTGGGGTGGGATGCTTTTTGTATAATAAAAGTTCTTGTGAGATGAGATGAGTAGAGTGGGGCCTGTGGAAGGCTCGCTTAGAGGAGGGTTGGGCTCAGGTGATTTTTACGGTCAGGTTTCCAATGGGGGTGCAGGAATACATGAGACACCAGGAATACATGCTTTGTCTCTTCTTGGATGTGGGTGAGCTGAGTGATGGTGGGTTCAAGATCCGAGGTTAGAGGATATTCAGGTACCTGAGGAGCAAGTTTGATACAGGAGAAATGTACTCAATATGGGATATTTTTTAGCTGGGTTAGCATGCCAGTTGATGTATTGTTTGGGATAATAAAGCATGTAGTGGTCTTGTACTTATGTGAAATTCATTATGGAGTTTGGTGAGGATATGTTGAGCATGATTATTGGGGAGAATTATTTTGTTATGTAGATGAGATTATATTTTGTTGGGTTGCTTCAAGCTTAACTAGGGTGCGCATCTTTCTTCTTCTGTATAAGTAGATGCTTCGGTAGGCATTGTAAGGAGGATGAAAGAGGCATGGGTTGTTTTTTTTTTCTCGGTGTCTGCTTTGTGATATCTCTGAGCTATGAGATCTGTCCTGGCCTGATGTCCCTTGCAGTGGATAACCGCTGCTTTTTTGGGGAGCTGAGCTGCTTGAAAAAGTTTGAGGATGAGATGTTTGTTGATGATGGGAGAGTGTTTAGAGGTAAGATATCCCCTTTCTTTTCAAATTGAGATGTGTAAATGTATGATGTGACAGGATATTTGGAGTCAGTGTATATATATTGACCTGACAATTTTTTGCAAGGGCCAAGGCCTGCATTAGGGCAATAAGTTCTGCCTGTTGGGAAGAGGTACTGGAGGGCAAGTTTTCTGACTCAATGATGGAGGCGAGGGTAGTGATGGCATATTCTGCTCCCTATGGGCTAGTCTTGTAGGAGTTTCTATCTATAAACCAGGATTCTGCCTGGGGTAAAGGGGTGTTTTGTATGTTGGGGAAGAAGTGTAAAAATGAGGAGATATGTTGAGTGCAATCATGGGTATGGGTGTGGAAGTGGGGGAGGGGAAGCAATGAGGCAGGGTTGAGGGCAAGAGCTGATTTATGTAGGGAGATTTGAGGATTTTGAAGCAGTTGTGCATGTAAAAACTGAATTTGGGGTAGGGAGGCTGCAGCAATGGCCTGGTGTGTTAGTAGGCCAGAAATAACATGAGAGGAGTGGACTCTTACCTGGGCAAAGGGAACTAGCTCAAGGGTTTCTTGACTGAGAATTGCTGATGCCACTAAGGAGCAGAGGCAGCTGGCCACCCTAGGAAGGGGTAATTGAGCGGCTTGGGAAAATAGGCTATAATCCATTGGTCTGGTCCATATTGCTGTGCTAATAGCCTGAGAGCAAAGCCATCTTTTATGTCAGTGTATAGGATAAAAGGTTTATTTGGGTTTGGAAGGGCTTGGCCAAGTGCCATTTTGAGTGTGGTAAAAGGCTTAAGAGGGCTCGAGGGTTTTCTAGGGGTTCAGACAGGTCTTTAGCTGATGCCTGATATAAAGGTTTGACCAGGGATCCAAAATTAGGTATCCAAGTTCAGGAAAAATTGGCAAGGCCTAAAATTATTAGGAGTTTTATTTAGTATGGGGCAGGGGTAAGGTAGTTATTAGGTCCTGTCTTTCTGGAGTTAAGTGTTTATGAGTGGGGGTGATGGCAAGTCCAAGATATGTAACCTGAATTTGAGAGAACTGACCTTTGTTTCGTGACATGTGGTATCCCCAGCTGGCAAGAAAGTTTAGGATTTGGGCAGTATGGAGATGAGAAAAGTTCTCAGATGGACTACAGAAGAGGAGATCATCCACGTACTATAGGAGGACGCTTGGGGAAAGGTGAAGCTGCTGTAAGTTGGTTCTAAGGCTTGACTGAAGAGGTGGGTTCTATCTCAAAACCCTTGAGGCAGGACTGTCCACATTAGTTGCTGGGTTATTTTTGTGGTTGGGTCAGTCCAGGTGAGGCAAAGAGGTCTTGGAACGCCAGGGAGCATGGAATAGTGGAGAAGGTATCTTTGATGTCCAGGATGGTGAAGTGGGAGGTTTGAGGTAGGATGCGCAACAAGAGAGAATAAGGGTTAAGGACGATGGAGTTGATAGAGACTGTGGCTTCATTGATTGCACAGAGATCTTGGACAAGACGGCGAGACTCATTGTTTTTTTTTTACTGCTAGGATGGATGAATTGGCAGGAGAGGCAGCAGGTCAAAGCAGACCTACTCCCAGCAGGCAGTCTATAATAAGCTTCAGATTATTTAAGGCCAATGGGGTTAATGGGTATTGAGGTTTGTTGGTGATATGGGAGACATCTTTTAGGGTTACAGAGACCGGAGTGTGGTGGGAGGCAACAGAAAGATTGTTTGTGTTCCAGACAGCGGAATTGACTGCTGTTAGCCAGGATGGCAAGGGAGTGTCTGGGATAGTGTGAAGGAACTTTGCTAAAATTAGAAGAAGAATGAGTGAGGTGGGATTATCTGGTGAGGGCATGGAGTCAAAACAACCAAGAGATATAGATGTGTGCAGTTTGGTCAGAATATCGCATCGGAGAAGTGGGGTTGGGCAGTGGGGCAGTACTAGAAAAGAGTGGGTGAATGCCTGATGCCCAATGAGATAAGTTAGGGGAGGGATACTAAGGGGTTTGGTCACCTTGCCATCTATTCCTACAACCATTATTGCAGAGGGAGTTAGGAGCCCTGAAAATTTGTGCAGGACAGAATATATAGCTCCCGTATCAAGGATAAAGGAAACAAGCTTACCTGCCACCAATATGTTTATCCTGGGTTCTTCAGCCATGATGGCAAGAGGTGGGGCTCCTGAACCTGGGCCCTGTCAGGTGATGGAATATCCGAGGAGGTCTGGGACTGAGAAGCCCATGTCCAGTTCCACTGCTGAGGTAGGCAATCTAGTCCCCTTGTTAGAGGCCTTAGGACAGTCAATCTTCCAGTGACCTATCTTCTGACAGAGAGGGCAGGGACCTGGAGGAGGTAAAGTAGGAGTTTGGACAGAGCTTTGCCCAATATTCCTTCTGACTGCACTGCAAACAGGGGCTCAGAGGTGCCTGATGGTGGAGGCTTTGTCCTTAGGCTTATTTTGCCCCTTGGAGGAGTTCCCCATGGCATTAGCCAGCAAAAGATAGTGCTTGTCTTCCCATTCCTCTTGGTCCTTTTCCCTCTCCTTTTCTTTTTGTTCCTGTTCCTCTTGCCAGTTGTTGAACACTCGGAAGGTGACCTGAATAAGTTTACTTTGTGGGGTCTTGGGACTCACCTCTAACTTTTGGAGCTTTTTTAAAATCTCTGGGGCTGATTGACTAATGAAATGGGTATGTAAAAAGAGGTGTCCCTCTGGCGAAGTGGGGTCTAGACTGGTGTATTTTTGGATGGATTCTGTGAGCCTTGTTAAGAAGGCGTCTGGAGCCCTGGCTGCTGTGGCTCAATGGAATGAGCATTGGCCTGCAAGCCAAGTGTTGCTGGTTTTATTCCTAGTCAGGTCACATGACTAGTTTATACATCAGGTCCCCAGTTGGGGACGTGAGTGAGAGGCAACCACACAGTGATGTTTCTCTCCCTCTCTTTCTCCTTTCCCCTCTCTCTAAAAATAAATAAATAAACCAACAAATTTAAAAAATTTTTAAAAAAGAAGGTGGCTGGAAGGGTTTTGTCATAATTGACAGCTTTAAAGCCTGTTTTGTGTATCCCAGCAAGGAGACACGCAGGGAATTGTGACATTTTGGGAAGGTCAGGGGAATTTATCTGATTGTCCCAATGAGGGGGTTGTGGGGACTGCTACCAACCCAACTGGATAGTAAGTATCTGTGGGTCTGTCAGCATAAGCCATGGTAGCACCCTGATACGATTTTTTTCTTCGGGGGTATTGGTAGAAATAAGGATGGTGGTGATGTCCTGGTAAGTAAGGTCATAGGTCTGGGTTAAGTATCTGAACTCTTCGATGAAACGAGTGGGGTCCTCAGAGAAAGAACTGAGATACAGCCTAATTTGGGAAAGATCAGCGAAATTGAAGGGAACGTGTACTCACATGACACCATTTCTACCAGTGACCTCTTGGAGGGGATAGAGACCAGAAGGGTGAAGCTGATTGGAGGGGGAGGGAACCAGGAAAGAGGAGGTAGGGATGGGTCTGCAGGATCAGGTATGGGAAGGAGAAGACCCGGGGTCTTGGGGGGATGGGGACTATGAGAAGTTAGGTGACTGGGGTCCTGAAGGGGGCTAGGGGGTGTCCAGCGCAGGGTCATAGGGAGGTGGGTGGTCAGTGAGATTGAAGGTGTCTGAGGAAGAAGTTAGAGGGGGTTCAGAGGGTCGAGGGGAAGGTGGATTTTCCTGTGCAAGGACAATTTGGTGTGTAGTGCGCTGTTCACAGAGTGTTTTCTCCGAAGGGTCCAGAAAGCCTGAACATAGGGAATTTCTGACCACTTGCCTAACAGCTGGAGAAAACTTTCGAGGTCTGTGAGAACTCCAAAGTCAAGTGTGCCATTTTCTAGCCACCAACTCTGGTTATCCAGAGGATATTGGGGCCACGTGACAGTGGACAGAAAGACAAGTCAACAGGCCTTGATTTCTTCATTTAGTTGGAGAGGTCTGAGGTTATGGACTGAACACCCAAGAAGGGTATCTTTGGGTGACAGAGACTGACCAATTCCCATGGTGATGGTTAGGGTTAATGTGAGTGCAAGAAAGAGGAGTAGGGTGGTTCTAAGCTAATGTTCCCAGCTCCACAATCGATGGAGATGAGTGTCCCCATTTCAGCCATAGAGTGGAGGACCTAAGGCCAAGAGGAGAGGCACTGATTCATTCCTGGCATCCCCAGGAGTTGTCAGGCCACAGAGTGCAGGTCCACATTGACTCGAGGAGTCAGGAGACTCCGAGAGTGGTTCTGACTGAGCTCTCAGATTTAAGGCCAAACTGCCTGGAGTGGTCTCAGATAGACCAGGAAACAGAACCACTGGAGGAGACAAAGGCAAGGACTCACCCACGAATCTGATGACTGGTGTTGACTGAGAATAAATGGTGGTCAGGGAAGGTGTCGGAGGAAAAAGGAGGCGGATGGAGTCAGCAAGCCAGAGGGGAAGCTCGAGCTGCCAATTCATGGAGATCTGAGAGACTCTAGGTCCAAGGATTGGGACCAGCGCAGGGCCAAAGTTCAACTCAGGAGTCCCAATCGAGCCGGTGTCCCAATCCCAGGTTTCAGCACCATAATGTAAGAATGGAGTTGCTCAGGAGGCCATTAAGATGTGGCAATCAGGGAAAAAGTTTATTGAGAGAATCAGCAGGCAGGGAGGGAGCCCTGCCACAGGCGGTCCAAGCTTAGCAAGTGGGGAGGGAGTCATGCCATGGGTGGCTAGGGCTCTGAGCTTCTAGGGGAGAGAGGGGTTGATATATAGGGGGAAGAAAAAGAGGGATTTTTGAGCTTAGTCAGCTGTTTGGTTATCTCGCAGCTGTGGGTGCAATGGGCTGATCAAAGCGGAACACGGTTTTAGTTTATTTTCAGTTTGAAGCACCCCGTTATCTCCCAGGCAGTTGCAGATGGGGAACTTCCAGCCCTGAAACATCATTATCTCCTAGGCAGCTGCAGGCGGGGGTGGGGGTGGGGCATGGGAACTGGGGATGTCACTATGTGACTTTCATCCTGCTGTAACCTAGAGTGGGAGAACAGAGGGAAAGGAGAATACCATTTCTTAACCTGGTGTTTGCCACTTTATACATACTATGTCACTTAATTGTTATAAATAGGCTAGGATTAAAGCATTCCTATTACATTTTTTTAATGAAGAAATAGGGTGTAAAAGTAAGGAAATAACTTTCCTAAGGACACAAAGTTAGTAAGTGATAGCATTAAGATTTATATACAGGTTTGTCTAATCCAAATATTCACACTATTTTTTAACACCAGAAGGTGTGATGTTCAAGCATTGATTAAATACTTTTTATTTAATGTATACTTGAAGAGATGATAGATACATAATAATCAAAAGTCCATTGATACCATGGCATAATAAAGTATTATATATCATAAAATTACCTAACCTGATTTCAATATTTACATCACCCCATGGAACTTTGTCAGTGCTTTAATAGAACTCTTTATTGATGCATTTTACTTAATCCCAAACATGTGTAGTAATAATATTTAATATCTTTGGTTGTTCCCTACTATATATTCAAGTTACCTTAATTACTTGTCTTGGAAAGAAACACAATTTCAGCCCTGCCTACCTCAAAAGCTCATTTTGAGATTTTAGAAAGATACTACAAATAAGCTTCAAAAGGTTCTGTGGTGTTCATTATTATGTAGTTCTATGTATATTTTTACATATAAGAAAATATCATCATTGTCAAAAGGTAATTTAAAGCACACTTTTATTTCATGTTCTTAGATCAGTTGAGACAAATTCCATTTGCTTATGCACAAGTGTAGGTGATCTGCAAAAATAATTCTCATAAGTACCTTTGACATTTACTGTAGGGCAGTAAGTAAGAAAGACAGGCAGATGTAGGTACACATTTCTGTCTGGCACAGGTTGGCTCTAGGTGTGTCTTTATTGTTCTATTTCCATTGTTCTCCGTTTGGAGTGCAATAAATTAGTAATACCTCAGAATTCTAGAGAACTAATTTTTTTCTAAAGGCATCATATATCTTAAGGAAAAAGCCTATAGCAAGTCCAACATTAATGTGAAATACTGTGAATTAAAAATCTGACTTGGGGGAGAGAGGTAAGATGGCGGAGGAGTGAGGAGAGGTTGCGGTTTTAGGCTCCGGAGACCCATCTGCAGTTTGGTCTAATTGCAGACAGAACATCTCAGTGAGCAGCTGGACATTGGCGGGAGTTGAGCCAAGGCACTGCTGGATTAGAGAAAATCCATCTGGGAACAACCTGTTTAGTGAGGATAGCGGAGAAAAAGGGGACAAAACGGGATTCCTGACTGGGGCGGCTGCCTGAGCTGTGGCGGGAAGCACACAAAGGATTTTTGGCGACCACAGGCTACCCCAGAGAGGAGTCAGGCGGAGAGCGGATCTCTGCCCGCTGGCAGAGATGGGACCCGACCAAGTGGCATTGGCGCTGAAGGACAGGAGACAGCGTGCTGCCGGGCAAGTGAGAACATAATTCTCCTTTATATTTTTCTCTAGTGGACGGTGGAGATGGGAGGAAAGTTTGGGGGTGGTAGGCCATTCTGGAGGAGCCCAGGCGCAGAGGCCCGCTCATCCACTCCTCAACCCTACCATTGGGTCGCGGGGGCGCACATAGGGAAGTGCTCTCATTCACTGGCCCAGGTGCGAGGGGCCGTGAGTCCAAGTGTCCCTCGGACACTCCCCAACGGACATAAGATCAGTGCCCCAACGGGCACAGGGAGTGCCCACTGAACACGCAGAGGACTGTGCACAGACACCCCTAGACAGCTCCCATGGGCGCAGGGCCCCAGGCTGGAAAGCAGACCACTAGCGCAGGCTCTGTTTGTGCCCGCCCAGACGGGTGAGGGAAGGTGGGCAGCTGCAGCACGGGAACAGCGGGAGGCGGCGACCCACGGACGCTCGATTCCACTGAGCACAAGTGTCCCTGGCCCTGCCATAAGAGGCGAGAGACCAACTCCCGGAGCTCGGCTCAGCCTCAGCGGGACTGAGGGCACGGGGCGGCGCGCGAGCGCAAAAGCACCTCAGCCCGGGGTCAGTTGGTGCCAATCCCGGGGAAAGCTCTTGGGCCACCCGCGCGGGCAGGGACACCTCAGCACGAACGCGGAACCGCCGCGGCCCAACGAGGGCAGGAGCCAATCCCGGGGAAAGTGCTCGGGCCACCCGCGTGGGCAGGGACACCTCGGCACGAACGGGGAACTGCTGCGGCCCAGCGAAAGCAGGAGCGAATCCCGGGGAAAGTGCTCGGGCCGCCCGCGTGGGCAGGGACACCTCGGCGCGAACTGGGAACCACCGCGGTCTGGCAGCAGTGGGCTCCAACCACGGGGCAAACTCTCGGGCCGCCCAAGAGCACAGGGGCTTGCGCGCAAGGGCACCTCAACTGGCTCCAGCAAGCAGCAAGGGAGCGCGCCGTGCCGGCAACCGCGGGCGCGCACCATAGCGGCAACCGGGGGCGCACACCAGTCCTGCAAAAAACAAGAACCTCTGACCTGCCACACTAGACCAGCTGCGGACCCAGAAAAAGAAGGCAACACACCAAGGCTAAAACAGAGTAAAAACATCGATTTTTTTTTCCAAATTTTTTCTCCCAAATTTTTTCTCCTTTGTTCTTTCTTTCTTCTTAATTATTTCTTTTCTTTCCTTCTTTCTTTATTCTTTTCCTGGGGTTTTTTTGGGGGGTTTTGGGGGGGTATATATATATATTTTTTTAATTTTTTTTCTCTCTTTTTTCTTTCTTTCTTTTTATTCTTTCTTTTCTATCTTTCTTTGTTCCTTTCTTTCTTCCCTTTTGGGGTTTTTTTTTAGGGGGGTTTTGTGGTAAATTTTTTATTTTCTTCTCTTTCTTCTTTTCTTTCTTCTATTTTCTTGGGGATTTTTTGGGGGGTGTTTTTCCTTCACCTCTTCCAATAATAACAAACTTTATCTCTAACGTGTTGCATATAACCTCTCCTTCTCATCCTTTCTCTTTAATCGTGGTTTATTCGTTTGTGTGTCTAGCTTAGCCCCCCTATCACTCTAAATAATATAATATAATTACTATATAAACCCAAATACAATACAATCCCACTTTCTTAGTATACTATGTATTTTTCTATCCTTTTCTTCTATTTTTATTAACATACAATGTAAATATTACTAACTGGCTTGCACAGTCTCAACTATTATTAATCTATCAACCCCTCTATCAAAAATTATATTTTTCCTCCCCCAAAACAACTCTTATCTATTCTTCTTATAGTATAAAAGCTCAAATCTCTTTACATTTATTTTAATACAGGCTAGTTGGCTAACGATAGCAGGATAGAGTGGGGGATACTTTCTGAGGGTGTGGGTCTCCTGCCTGGGCTGTGTGTTTATGTCTTTAACAGCATATCCACAAAAGAACTCAAGACAAAGCAGATAGAGTGACTCTCAACCAAGTAGCCAGAAGGAAGATCCTATCAAAGAACATCTGAAATATAACCGAACAGCATAAACAAACGACATAAAGGGTAACTCAAGACCATCAGGCTCAGGATATCAAAGAGACTGCACCACTGAAACTCCCAGACCTTCGATAAAGAATATTACACCACAAAGGAGGGAAGTCAAAGCAGACTACCCCCCCCAAAATAAATAAATAAATAAATAAATAAATAAATAAATAAATAAATAAATAAAAACAAAAAGAATCCAACATGGTAAGACGCAAAAATAACCCCTCAATGAAAAGAAAAGAGGAATCCTCAGAAAGAGAGATAGACGAAATAGACATAGCCCAAATGTCAGACATGGAATTCAAAACAATGGTGGTAAAGAAGCTCAATATACTTGACATCCTTAAAATCAACTATGACAACCTTCAAGGAAGTTACCAGCAGCTCCAAGAAAATTACAGGGAACTGGCAGAGAACTACACCAGCATAAAAAAAGACATAGAAATTGTTAACAGGAACCAGGAAGAACTTAAGAATACAATCTCTGAACTGAAAAACACAGTAGAATCAGTCAAAAGCAGACTTAACGAAGCAGAGGATTGGATTAGTGAGTTAGAAGATAATGTAGAGAAAAACTCCCAGACAATACAGCAAAATGAAAAACGATTGAAAAAATATGAACAAGATGTAAGGGAATTACAGGATAGCATTAGGAAAAATAATTTAAGGATCATCGGAATACGAGAGGGAGAAGAAAAGGAACATGGAATTGAAAATCTGATAGGAGAAATAGGGACAGAAAATTTTCCGAACCTGATGAGAGGAAAAGCTATGCAAGTCCAAGAAGCACTGAGAGTTCCAATCAAGAGGAACCCCCAAAAACCCACTCCAAGGCACATCATAGTTAAAATGGCAACATTCCAAGACAAAGAGAGAATCCTAAAAGCAGCAAGAGGAAAGCAGCAAATAACATACAAGGGAGCTCCGATAAGGCTATCAACTGATTTCTCAACAGAAACATTACAAGGCAGAAGGGAATGGTCAAAAATATTTCAAGAAATGAAAAACAAAGGCCTACAACCAAGAATACTCTACCCAGCAAGGCTCTCATTCAAAATAGAAGGTGAAATAAGGAGTTTCTCAGACAAAGGAAGACTGAAAGAATACATCTCCACCAAACCAGCATTGCAAGAGATGCTAAAGGGACTGTTCTAAGAAAAAAAGAAGAAAAAAACAAGAGAGGAGAGGAACAGAGGTACAAAGGGAAATGAATAAATACACGTCAATAATAACCTTAAATGTAAATGGATTAAATGCTCCAATTAAAAGACATAGGGTAACGGAATGGATAAGAAAACAGGACCCACATATTTGCTGTCTACAAGAAACACACCTCAAAACAAAAGATTTACACAGACTGAAAGTAAAGGGATATAAAAAAATATTCCAAGCAAACGGACCGGAAAAAAAAGCCGGGGTAGCAGTTCTCATATCAGACAAAATGCATTTCAAAGCAAGGACAATAAAAAGAGACAAAGAAGGACACTTCATAATACTTAAAGGAACAATCCATCAAGAAGATATGACTTTGATAAACATATATGCACCCAACATAGGAGCACCCAAATACATAAAGCAAATACTAGAAGACCACAAAAAGGATATCAACAACAACACACTCATAGTAGGGGACTTCAACACTCCATTATCAACAATAGACAGATCATCAAAGCAAAGAAACACCAAGGATATACAGGCATTGAACAACACACTAAACCACATGGATCTAACTGATATATATAGAACTTTTCACCCCAAAGAAGCAAAATATACATTCTTTTCAAGTGCACATGGGACATTTTCAAAGATAGACCACATGATAGGTCACAAAACAAGCCTCAACAAATTCAAGAAAATTGAAATCATATCAAGCATCTTTTCAGATCACAATGCCCTGAAACTAGAAATCAACCTCAGAGAAAAAAATCAAAGACACCCAAACTCATGGAGATTGAATAACATGCTATTAAATAATGAATGGGTTAACAATGACATCAAAGAAGCAATCAAGAAATTTCTAGATAGACTTCCGGCCAAGATGGAGGCTTAGACGGACACGCTAGGTCTCCCTCTACAACTATAGAGGAATACAACTACTTCAAAACAAAGGATAACTAGAAATTCCAGAAAATAAAGCTACACGGAAGCCCAACATATGAAGTTATAAACCAGCGGTGCCATTTGGGCAGGTAAGAGTTAAAGAAGGCAAAGCTGCTTGCGGAGCGGCGGGGCGGGGCGGCGAGGCGAAAAATCCTGGAGGCATTCAAGCCCCTGGCGTGCGCGACTCCAACCAAGCCCCTGGCCTGCGCGACTCCTGCGCGACTCCTGCGCGACTCCTGCGCGACTCCGGTGCTGGGGAGAGCGGCCGCAGCATCGCCTTGAACAGTGAGGCCCAGGGGGGCGGGAGGACGGATCCCGGTCTCCTAGCTGAATAACTGTGTGAATCCATCTTGGACCCCCGCCCCCACAGAAAGCACCACAGGGCTGCGAAATAGGTCGCACACCTGCCGGTCGCTGATTTGTGACGCGTACGCAGGCACTGCCCCCTGCTCCCGACAGCCAGCCCAGGAAAACAAAACGCATCTGTCAAAATGAGGCAGGCAACTTTAGAAATACCGGTAACACAACTCACCAGACAGCAGATAGAGAACCTGACAGATGAACAGATAAGAAACCTGTCAGAGGCTCAGTTCTGGGCCATTGTTATCAGGTGGCTTACAGAATTCACAAAAGAGCAGGAAAAAGATATGAAAGAAGCGAAAAACTTTCATAACGAAAGGAACAAAACCACATATGAGACAGATGATGAGGAATCCAGAGTCCATTTCAACAAACTGGAATATGGAGAAGAAACTAGCAGTCAACCAATGCAGCGAGAGGAAATGGGAAGCAACAATGAGAGGATCAGAAACCTCTGGGACAGCTATAAAAGGCCCAACATAAGAATCATTGGTTTGCCAGAGAATGAGGAAGATGAACTAGAACTTGAAAAATTGAGTGAAAATATAATAAAGGAGAACTTCCCAGACTTGGGGAAGGGAATAGACTTGCAGGTCCAAGAAGCAAGGAGAGTTCCCAAGAGACTGGACCCAGGGAGAACCACTCCAAGACACATTATAATCAAAATGTCAAAAATTAAAGATAAAGAGAGAATCTTAAAAGCAGCAAGAGAGAAGAAAAGAATTATGTACAAAGGGGTCCCAATTAGACTATCAGCTGACTTCTCAAGGGAAACCCTACAGACAAGAAGGAACTGGCAAGAAATATTCAAAGTAATGAAAATCCAAAACCTACAACCACGAATACTCTATCCAGCGAAATTGTCATTCAGAATAGAAGGACAGAGAAAGTGTTTCCAGGACAAAATAAAACTGAAAGAGTTCATTAGATCCAAACCACTGTTATATGAGAAGTTAAAGGGACTGGTTTAAAAAACAGAAGCTAGGGAGATGAAACAAAGGCAAACGAAACAGGCAACGAGAGTGGAAAAGGAACTGTGGGTAAGGGAAATATAGTGGGGGGAGGTCAACAGGGAGGGGGAGTGGGGAGAGGGAGGGAGATGATATAGGAATTGGAGATCATGGTAGGAGGGAATGGAATAGACGGAGAGAGGTTGGGAGGAACTGTAAGCACAACTAATGGACATAATCTAAAAGGGGGGGACAACTGGAGGGAGGGGGCCACCGGGTGGAGGGGAGCAGAGGGAAGGGAAAGTGGCACAAATGTAATATTTTAATCAATAAAACACATTAAATCTTAAAAAAAAAAAAAAAAAAAAAAAAAAAAAGAAATTTCTAGAAACTAATGATAATGAGCACACAACAACCCAAAACCTGTGGGACACAGCAAAAGCAGTCCTGAGAGGGAAGTTTATAGCAATACAGGCATATCTGAAAAGGCTAGAAGAATCTCAAATAAAAAACCTAACCACAATGCTACAAGAACTAGAACAACAACAACAACAAACAAAGCCTAGAGCAAGAAGAAGGAATGAAATCATCAAGATCAGAGCAGAACTAAATGACATAGAGACTAAACAAACAATCCAAAAGATCAACAAAACTAGGAGCTGGTTCTTCGAAAAAATCAACAAAATCGACAAGCCTCTAGCCAGTCTAATCAAGAAAAAAAGAGAGAAGACACAAATAAACAAAATCAGAAATGAAAGAGAAGAAATCACGACTGATACCTCAGAAATACAAATGATAGTTAGAAATTACTTCAGACAACTGTATGACAAGAAATTTGACAATCTAGAAGAAATGGACAAATTTCTAGAAACATACAACCTTCCAAAACTAAATCAAGAAGAAGTGGAAAGTCTCAACAAACCAATAACAAAAAAGGAAATTGAAACAGTAATCCAAAATCTCCCGGCACACAAAAGCCCTGGACCGGATGGCTTCACAGGCGAATTCTACAAAACATTCAGGGAAGAACTAACTCCTATCCTCCTCAAACTGTTCCAAAAAATCCAAGAAGACGGGAAAATCCCAAACTCTTTCTATGAAGCCAGTATTATCCTAATCCCCAAACCAGGTCAAGACACAACAAAGAAAGAAAACTACAGGCCAATATCACTGATGAACATCGATGCTAAAATCCTCAATAAAATATTGGCACACAGGATCCAGCAATACATCAAAAAGATCATACATCATGATCAAGTGGGCTTCATTCCAGGGATGCAAGGATGGTTTAATATTCGCAAATCAATAAATATAATACATCACCTAAACAGAATGAAAGACAAAAATCACATGATCATATCAATAGATGCAGAAAAAGCATTTGATAAAGTACAACACCCATTTATGATGAAAACACTCAGCAAAATGGGAATAAAGGGAGCATATCTTAACATAATTAAGGCTATATATGAGAAGCCTGAGGCCAACATCATACTCAATGGACAAAAACTGAAAGCATTCCCCCTGAACTCAGGAACTAGACAAGGTTGTCCACTCTCTCCACTCCTTTTCAACATAGTGTTGGAAGTCCTAGCCACAGCAATCAGACAAGACAAAGAAATAAAAGGCATCCAAATTGGGAAAGAGAAAGTGAAACTTTCATTATATGCAGATGACATGATAGTATACCTAGAAAATCCTATAAAATCCACTAAAAGACTACTCAATATAATAAGTGAATTTGGCAAAATAGCAGGGTAAAAAATAAATATACAGAAATCTAAGGCATTTCTGTACACCAACAATAAAATAGCAGAGACAGAGACAAAAAAGAAAATACCATTTACTATAGCAACAAGAAAAATAAAGTACCTAGGAGTAAACTTAACCAAAGAGATAAAAGACCTGTACTCTGAAAATTACATAACATTGAAGAAAGAAATTAAGGAAGATACAAATAAATGGAGGCAAATACCATGTTCTTGGATGGGAAGAATCAACATCATCAAAATGGCCATACTACCCAAAGCAATTTACAAATTCAATGCAATCCCTATTAAAATACCAATGACATATTTCACAGACCTAGAACAAATACTCCATAAATTCATATGGAACCAAAAAAGACCCCGAATAGCAAAAGCAATCTTGAGACAGAAGAACACAGCAGGAGGAATCACAACACCAGATATCAAACAATACTACAAAGCCACTGTAATCAAAACAGTATGGTACTGGCATAAGAACAGACATATAGATCAGTGGAACAGAATAGAGAGTCCAGAAATAAACCCAGGCCTCTATGGTCAACTAATCTTTGATAAAGGAGGAAGGAACATAAAATGGAGTGAGAAGAGCCTCTTTAACAAATGGTGCTGGGAGAACTGGATAGGGACCTGCAAAAAAATGAAACTAGACCACCAACTTACACCACAGACGAGAATAAACTCAAGATGGATCAAAGACTTAAATGTAAGCCATGACACCGTAAAAGTCCTAGAGGAAAACATAGGCAAGAAAATATCAGATATCTCACGTAACAATCTCTTCACGGATACATCTCCTAAAGCAAGAGAAATAAAGGAAAAAATAAGTAAATGGGATTACATCAAACTGAAGAGTTTCTGCTCAGCAAAAGAAAACATCAGCAAGATGAAAAGGAAACCAACCATATGGGAAAACATATTTGCCAATGACATCACAGACAGGGGACTGATTTCCAAAATATATAAAGAGCTGGTACGACTCAACATCAAGAAAACAAACAACCCAATTAAAAAATGGGCAAGGGACCTGAACAAACACTTCTCCAAAGAGGACATACAGAAGGTCCATAGACACATGAAAAAATGCTCAACATCATTAGCCATCAGGGAGATGCAAATAAAAACCACAATGAGATACCATTTTACACCAGTCAGAATGGCCATCATCAACAAATCAACAAGCAACAAGTGCTGGCGAGGATGTGGAGAAACGGGAACCCTACTGCACTGTTGGTGGGAATGCAGACTGGTGCAGCCACTATGGAGAACAGTATGGAATTACCTCAAAAGATTAAAAATGGAACTGCCTTTTGAACCAATGACTCCACTACTAGGATTATACCCGAAGAATCTTGAAACCCCAATTCAAAAGAACTTATGCACCCCTATGTTCATAGTAGCACTGTTTACAATAGCTAAGTGCTGGAAACAACCTAAGTGCCCATCTGTAGATGAGTGGATCAAAAAACTGTGGTACATTTACACAATGGAATACTATGTAGCAGAAAGAAAGAAGGAACTCCTGCCATTTGCAACAACATGGATGGAACTAGAGAGAATTATGCTTAGTGAAATAAGCCAGGCAAAGAAAGAAAAATACCATATGATATCACCTAATACAGGAAACTAAAGAACAACACAAACAAAGGAACTAAATAGAACAAAGAGCAGAATAGCAGTCAATGGGGGGAGGGGAGAGGGAGAGAAGGGGGATAAGTAAGGGAAGGGTTTAATTAAAGAGCCTGTATGAAAGACTCATGGACATGGACAACGGGAAGGGAAATGATTGTGGGAGAGGGGGTGGGTTGGGTGGGGGAGAGAAATTGGGGGAAAAGGGGACAACTGTAATTGAAAAACCAAAAAAAAAAAATTAAAAAAAAAAAATTCTGACTTGGGGATATCAGAAATTCTAGTATCTGGAGACTGTGAAAATCAACACATATTTTACTATATTTGTGCTCACAATCCCCCACTGCTGTGTAAAAAGAAAAAGAAATGTTTGCCTCCAGATCTAAAGCAAATAAACCAGAAGTTTAAATTACATAACACTACAAAGAAGGATCAGAACTTACATCTTTGCAATAAATGGTGAGAATGGACCTCTACTATTTTTTGGCAATTTAAATTTATTTTCATCTACTCATAATATCTCATTTTCTTTTTTATAATTCTTAAAGTATCCCATTGGATTCCAACAACAGTACTTGAGATACACAAGGTAGCATTAGGTTTATTTAACATACAGCATAAATTATATAAGCGGTCAGTGATTTTGGCAAAGCTAAACAGAAAGAAGAAAATCTAGTAATTAATCCTTGTATAAAAAATTTTAAGCCTCTGGAATTGCACTTTAAAATGCAGTTTTAGAATCAGGCAACATTGACAACTATTATTGGTTTCATGGAATGTGTCAACCACTTCGTAAGTATAGGTAGATGACTTGCCTACCCTCTGAAAGTTTATATTCTAGTGAAAAGATCTGAAGTTAAAAAATAATAAATATCTCCATAATTATAATGAAAGATATGTATGTTGCTGTTTTTAGAGTCACATCACAGAACCTATACTGGAATAAGCAGAGATCATATAAGAGATTGAACACTGTAAACTGAGTGTTTAATGTAGTCAACAATGTTAGAAATGACACAATTTAGCATATTGACAACATTCAGATTGTGGATCAAAGTAGCTTCTGCAAAGGAGATGAGGTGATGAGTCGTCGTCGTCGGCAGCCGTCCGTCTCGAGAGACGATGGTGTAGCTTCTCAAGAGTCTATCTGCACCGCCGAGAATGGCTGTGCAGTCCGACTCGGGAGTGACACGGTATCTGTTTCCTCCCGTGTTGAATCGACATCTTGCGATGACGCTGAAGCTACAGAGCCTGGGCAGGGTGATATGGAGGGTCTGCTGTTGCCCATGCAGCAGACCCCCCCTCTCTTCGCAGCTGAAGGGTCCAAGGGAAAGACGGAGTCAATACAGCTTGGCTTCAGGTGCGCCGCAGGAGTTGCCGGTGTTGACTACAACGTCGAACCGCCTTAGGGACTCCGGCTCCGGATTTTCTGTCGGGGTTTACTCCCTTAGCCTTTCCCCTGAAGAGGTATGCCGCAAGGCAGCGGAGGTTTTTTGGAGTCAAAGTTTTCCTTCTCTGATGTACCCTGACTGGAAGATCGAACCAGCGACACTTAGCTCGCAGGCCGACGCTCAATCCACTGAGCTAAACCAGCCAGGGCGAGGTGATGAGTAGAGGTGAGAATACCAGCAAGTCTGACACTATAGTGTAAGTAAGCTTCCCGGGTCATACCTTCAGTCTCTGAGATAATGGATAGTCTGGAGGGAGAATGTGACATGGCACAAGATTCTTTTCCTCTTGACTTTGCTCTATCTTTCCCATTTCTTAAATTGGCAAAGTTTGTCAAGCCATTTATTAAAAAATAATTCCTAACTTTTTCTCTTCACTTGATTTTCACAATCAGACCCAGATTTCAGTTATGTCTTAAATCTCTGTTATATTTTTCTTCATCCCATTTTCCTCCAGCATTGCTGTTTATCAGACTTTATCATTCCTAGTTGGATTATTTCTAATCCATTATAACACCCACCTCCACTTCAAGCCATCTAACACATTGTCAGAGTAATCTTTCAAAAATTCATTTTTTTCATATCTCCTTGCTAGTTATTGCTTCAGTGTTCTCTGAAAATTCCATTGTCATCATAAACATTTATCTGTGCACCTTTATCTTACTCATGTAAGTAAGATTCCACTAGATTTTCTAAATTGAATCTTCTTTCTCTTGTTTTGTATGCTCTGTGGAAATTGCTGATTTTTCTACACTCCATGCTCAAGTCAAAGGTAGTTAGTGCTATTCAAAGGCATTGCATTTTCATCCTTAATTACGAAATTTTCCATCAAGGTCCATGTCAACATATATTTTGTCCATTTGTCCTCCTTCAGTGGCTACTCTGGGCTGACAGAGGGGTCCTAGAAGCTGACTTAGAGCAACATAGATGAAGATTGGTCAGTAGAGTTTGTGATGCTTATGAGAAATTCATGTGGAGATGGACACCTTTTTTTGTTTGTCTGTTTCTTCCTTTAGTAGTTTCTTTTCTTCCCTTCCTTTCTTCCTCTTCCCTTTTTGCCTTCTATCATTTTTTTCCTATCTCTCCTTTTTTCTTCCCTTGCTTTCTTGTTTCCTCTGTTTTTTCTTTTTTTCTATCAAGGAATAAGACAATGCAGAATAGTGATACTCAGACAATCCCTTCCTGAGAACATCTGGGCAGAAAGTAGAAAGTCTCAATCCCTCCAAGGCAATGGCCTGCACATGTCTAGAGCCTACACAAACATTAAACATTTCTACCAATCCTCAAGTTTCACATGTTTTTATGTCCTCTTCTTTCTCCCAGTTTCCCACTTCCTTGTAGAATCCTCTATTCTGAACCATATGTAAAATCCAACAATTTTTTTTAAGTAAAAAATATTTTAAAAGTATTATACTATATATTTTAAGTAGAGTACAGTTCATTAGCATTTCAGGCAGAAAAGGATTTAGTTGGGTGGATGAAGGACAGACACTTTTATTATCTTGGCAATATATCATTCACATAGAGCAGAAGTTTTCACTATTCTTAAAATAGTGTTCAGCCTTCATATTGTAGGAGAATTTTGCTGTCATTTCTATCCTAGACCAATTTCTCTCCACCCTTTTTTCCCCTCTTATTTCTCCTCCTCACATATCTCTTCATCTCTTTTCTTTTAGACTATTCACCTCTTTTGGTTCCTTCTCAGAATCAGAAGCAAAGGTACCATTTGGTTTTACTTTTTGTCTCATGCATATTAGCTTCTGTTTTCTCCCAGGTCTTGGTATCTGTCAACCTCCATGCCCAAGGAGTTTATGAAGGAATTTATGCCATACATAAACTATCAAAAATTTACTAATAGAATCAAGACTAAAATATTTTTTTGAGCTTTCTCTTTCCCTGAATTCACATTGTCTTATTCTTACAACAGGATAAAGACACTGTGTTTCTTGTCTTTCATCACTTACCTTAACATTTAGCCACTAAATTCTTACACTCATTCACTGAATTAACAGCACTTACTGATCAATTTTCTGTACAGTTGTCTATATAGTGACAAGGATCTTAAGAGGACTATTGCAGTGTTTTATGTGGCCTGATGAATACATATTTTTGGAGATTCTTTTTTATACAGAATGATAACTCTAAACTTAGCTATGCAACAGTATTATTTATAATTAATCATGACATATTATAAGTCCTAAAAATCTGACTAATACCACCAATAATAAGCTGTCCATAGAATAATGTATTTTTTATTAATTAGTAGCCTGATGGTACTCTATGTTACTTCCCTCATACATTTTTTGATACAAAATCACTTTTGGGGGGGGACAACTTTTTTTGCTCTTTTCTATGCAAAAAAAAATAAGCTATTCATTTATCATGGTTATTGCTCTTATTCATTTATTCATTACAGTTTTATTTTTCCACTTCCCAATTTATTATTAGTGATGTCATAAATATTTTTAGAATTCTTGTCAAATTTAGAAAAGCATCAACCCATCTCATTCACAAAGAGCTTTAAGAGTTTTGGGCATTTTGAATTTTATTCCAGTGAATAAATATTCTTTGGGTTGATGTCACATGTTGACAAGGTTTTTGTTGATGTCCTATTGGAGCGGCATATTATACATCTTATGTTATCTACTTTGGTCTGAGTATTTCATGTCAATTTCTTTTAGTTCACTCTTTAATGACAGTAGCCACTGTCCTACATGACAGGAAAACAAGTGTAATGGAGATGTCATTATGGTGAGATCCCATTTTTAGCTGTCTGTAGTTAAAATATTACACTCTGTCAAATTTTATGACCATGACCAAGTGAACATGTTGCTAAAACTCCTCGTAAGGGAGCTTAGAAAAGTGAGGACTGATTTAACTTAAGCTTCTTTTGTTTTATGGCAACTGAGTAATTCTTCCTCTGGGTATTGCTTTTAAGATATTTGCAGAACATTATAAAAGTGATCCATATCAACACCTTTAAGACAAGAATTTTGTTAATTTTTCCCTGACTGTAACAGTTGTATGGCTTACCTATGTCTTGAGTAACATCCCTATTATAGTTAATAATAATAATGTGCAATAATCTCATCCAAAATGAAGGGATTTTTATAATACTGGAAACAATGTACTCATTTTTTTTTTAGACACAATAATGTGATTACTAACATTATGCAATGAAACTTTTGCACTAACAATGATATCCTAATAATTTAGCAAAGCAATGTAAATTATATTTAAGTTGATGAATTGATGGCCCTTAAACTAAAACTAGCAATTATCAGTAGTAAATAATGAATCTAACTTTCCCCTTCAGTGACCTCTTCACCCGGAATTTAACTTTTGATTTGGGGTCCAGAAAATTGAGAAAGGATGTCCAGGTTATGTCCACATGGCTGCTAATCCAAATGCCTCATCTCTGCCCCATACCTACTTCAGGTACCACGATTCTATTGTATGGTATTGTCTCCTTATTTCCCAAGACACAATGAGGAAAGTCAGTCTACTCAGACTATGCCCACCTGCATGTGTTTTCCCCTTTGTACCTTCATAGCCATGTCCTCAGTTCAGGCACTTAGATTCACTTACCTGTGTTAGACTAAAAGAATCATTAACCTCATCCCTGCCTTTATGATACTTGCTTCATCCCAAAACAGATCTATTTTTATTATTATAAAAATGTAACTTTTGAAATATTTGGATTAGTTTTTTTTCTAAATGTATGTCTCCTTAGGGTTACCAAAATATCATTTAAATTTATTTTCACATATTATAAGACCTTTCATGCATAGTCAACTCCTTGTAGTTTCTTGAACAATGTCTGACACATGTTTTTTTTCCTATAATGTGTGAGCTTACACATTTGTAGTTCTGAAAACTCCTGCTCATTCTTCAAGTACTCACTTGAAGTCTACACTTTATGATGTCTTCCCTGACTTCCCTAGACACAGATAAATCTTTTTATGCATTCATTTTAGATACAAATTTGCATCTGAAGAGTTCTCAGAATTTTTCCCTTATGATTTACATATTTGTCTTTTCACTAGACTATTTATACCTTCCATCATATATACATTATATATACATCATATAACTGGAGCATAAGAAGCACTTCTTAAGCATTTGTTAAATGAGCTAAATAACAAATATAGTTATTTTTCTTCAAAATATTGTCTGCATTGATACTTCATTCAAATTCCCAGTTTTTATTGGTTTATTCACCAAAATAAAAATATGGTTAAATTCTATTTATTTTTCATTATTGTGACAATTTTTCAAAATTGAGAAAATATTTTTAACATTTTAGTTCTATCATAATTCCATCCATTTGTGTTACTTAAATATTTCTACATATATGTATTGAGACTGAAGTGGAATATCTTAATACAGCATATCTGCTCAAAAGTAAGTGGACAAAACTTATCACCTAGATGATTTGCATGCTCACCCACCTCCTAGCCACTAAATTATGTTATAACTGAGTCACTTGAACCTAGTAGCCCAAACTTAAAAGCAAGATAAGTGATTTTTTTTTAACAGATGTCAATTGAGAAGTTGCTGAGTCAGGTCCTACTAAAAACACCCTGGAGAATGGCACCCATATTTACCTACTGATCAATCCAGAAAACTGAAGCTCAGCTTATCTCTCCACATTCAGTCAAGTCCTCATATGATCCTTTCATTACATCTCTATAAAATCCTTCCTAGCCAGCCTTACTTCTCTTTCTAATCCATCTGGTTAATTTTTTTAAGCCATATATGCTCAACTTCCAAACACCAGTATCATTTATCACAAAACTAGTGATTTGGGCCACTCTTACATTTTATCTACTATAATTTTATTTTATTTTATTTTTTTAATGTATTTTATTGATTATATTGTTACAACGGTTCCAATTTTCTCCCCTTTACTCCCCTCCACCCAGCATCTCCCTCCCCCAGCAACCCCCCCAAGTCCATACCCCTGGTTCGTAAAAAATAACTATCCCCCCCTCTCAGATATTAAGGCCCTTTGTAATCTTGTAAAGGACAATGGGCGAAGGTCTCGTGCTCCTCTAGCTGCTTCAAGCTGGACATGGTCATCGTCCTACCTATCCTTGGGTCCAGAAATCCCTAATAAGAGTGGGGGTGTGGAGGGGAGGGTGGCCTTCCCACATGGGGAAGGATCGTGCAGACTCCAGGTCAGTTGGCTGTCTCCGGTCAACGGCGTGCTTGGTTTAACAGGCTGGCATCCTTGTTGTGTTCTGGGGGCAACAGATTTGGCAAAAAGGGTTAAAAGACATCATTCAATCCATAACTACTAGATGACAAAAGGCAGGGATTAATTCTTCAATGTTCCATATTAGGAAAAAGAGAAGGAAAAAAAAAGAAAAAGAAAAAAAGGGCTTCTTTGGAGGAACGTGTGCTTGGCACATCTCACCTGTCCAAAACCCTTTTGCCCATTATACTTAGTTTGGGCTGAGGGAAATAGTTTAGGTTTTCCCCCTCTCAGACCTCTGGGCCTTTTCTGTCCAAGCCATTAGGATAGAAAAGAGAAACCAGTTTTAAAGTGAAGCCCACAGACCACCCCATTCTTCATCAACCCAGCCACTTAGTTCAGCCAAACCATTGAATCTCAGGAGGCAGCGCTGCAGAGAGGATTAAGTGAGGCTTATGCATACAGACAATCACTCAGGTAATGCGATCATAGGCTTATGTCCTTTGAAAACAGAAAACACGTGTTAATTTATGTAACAAAACCCACAAACAAGTCTCTAAATCTGTAAGACTGTCTTATTGGAAAGACATCCAGTTGCAAAGCCTTTGACATTCTCCTGGCCTGTAAATTAAACATCTTTGATGCTATCACAGACATAGTTTAACTTTCAAATGAAAACATATTTTAAATAAAAAGAAACTTTAACACGGTTAGCTGCACTACTTTATAGTCTGCCATTGATCATTGTGATTTTCCTTGAACAATGATTTTTCTCCCTAAGGTTACCCTCCTTGTCTTTAAAGGGACTACATTAAGTCCATTTTTAATTTATCCTGTTCATTTGCATAAACATAACAAGAGCAACAAATGATTACTTATGATCTTTAGTTCTGCTTTGCTGGAACTTACCCAAGGAATATTTGGGGTGACCCTCAGTCTGTTCTTCAGGGCACAGAAGCTGAGCCACATATCTGGCATTCATCCTTGCCTGTACACACCTGTCCTTTCCAAGTCTTTCTAGTTTTTCATTGTGCCTTAAGGTCCCTTCTAGCCATCTTTCAGGAAAGCAACCTTCGTTCCTTCCCTGGAAAGATTGCTGTGGACCGCACAACCAACCATGGTACCAGGCCTTTTATCTCACAGGCTTTTATTACCTTTGAAAGTCATTCCCAGTTCCTCAGGGCTTTTTGGTAACAACCTGAGCCCAAGTATGTCTCCTTTAGGCTTGACATTCCAGTCAAAGACTTGGTAAAAAAAAAAAAAAAAAAGGAACCTCTATTAACAACTGGTCTTATTAGTTTTATGCAAAGAAACTTATGTCATTACTTACTTGTTTAGTATGCCAAACCCTGGAGGGATCAAATAGGGAGAAATATATACAATGTGAAGGGAAATCTTTGTCCTAATATTCACTGAACTGGCATTTCCATTCTTTTTAAAGTGTGCCATAATCTTTCACTTGGAACTTTCATTCTACTGATACAATACCTTGATTTCCTGCACTTGTAGGAACTACAAGACTATTTTAAGACTTGACAGCTTCCTTATCTGTTCTGTTTCATTTTTCCCATGCTACTGCCACAATGTTTTATTTGGACAAAATCACCATTTCTATGCATAAGGCCTCAAAAAGGTGCCTTGAGTGCAGTGATGAATGTCTATGCTTTGAATTAGAGAATAGAATTGTTATCCAAGATATGTCAGTTATCTACTTATTTTGGATAAGACAGAGTGTCTCAAACTTTTAACACACTGTTGACCAGTCACAAAAAAACATGTTTTCAAGCCCAAATGTTGTTGACCAATAACAAGTTAACTCATGTTTGCACTTGCATTAGCTTATAAAATTTTAAAACTGAGAGTAATATAGGATTTTGTAAATAAATTTTGTAAATTGTTTTATTTTCATATTTAATTATGGAAAAAATGACCGGTAATATGGGATAGTTTTTGTATAAAATTACCTGTCAACAATGCGTTAAGTATGGAATAGATCTTAAATAAGTCTCGTTCTTCTTTTCCCAACGAGACAACTGAGTGCCTCAGAGAATATGAGTAATCTGTTGCAACAGCTGGTTTAATGAGAGTCTGGCTTGAAATTCAGATCTCTTAGAAACATTGTGGGAAACTACTAAGCCTATTAAATTTTCTGAGCCTTTGTTTTCTTGTATTTAAAATGAGAATCATATCATCCTTTTCTTACCTCATGAAGTTATTTTAAATAATAAGCCAACTCATAGATATAAAGCATCCTGATAAGCAGAAGTGTCTATAATAATATGCAATATTATTAGTGGAGGGTCTTTCAGAACCTGCTACTTGCTGTGGAATGACAGGTAGTCATTATTTTATTCTATTTTCTTGAATTGAGTTTTGATTGCTAAGCCCTCCCCAATTCTTTGCACACTATAATTATATCTCTTTACATGGGTAAACAAACAGCAACCTATATGAGTATGCTGATCCTACAGTGGGTTTATTCTAATATAAAATCAATTGGAATTAGATACTGAGAATATCCAAGCTGGAGCAATAGGCATCCTAGGACTGGGAGGAAAAGAAGATATTCACCAGAAATAAAGACAAGAGGAAGCAAAAACAGAGTAAGGACTGTTCATTATGGGAAAATGGAAAGTAAGAGTTGCTATGCACCTAATATCTGCTGGGAATACTTAAGCTACATTTACACACCTGACATTGACAAGAAAGGGGTGGAAGACTGATGGGAATAACTCATCTAAAACAGGTAGAACCACAATTCAAACTGGGTCTGCCTGTTTATGGAACACCTGTTTTTTTCACTATTCCATGGTGGCTCTTGATTTATCATCACAGACGATTGAAATAAAAAAGCTAGAAGCCAGAAATCTGCAGCTCATTGGGAATTTTTCTGCGCTACATATATAGAAGAATATAAAAATTAATCAGATTATGACAACAATGCCCTGATGATGGTGGGTGACTGCTATGGTTGTGTCAGAAGCCTACCTGGTGCTATTCCAGGAGCCAAATTAAAGACCTGAGGATAGAGAAAGACTTCCTCACCAGACAGAAGGTTAGAATGTGTGCTGAGGAGTCTAACACCTTGAGACTGATGAAGTTCACCTAATTACTATGATTTTTAGAAAACTGGTGATTTAATGTATGAGTTAATACTACTTTCTGTTGTGAACATAACTTCCCTTTAGGATATCTCATACTTTCACATCAAAGAATCCCAAATAAAAACTTTTAAATCATTTTGTGTGTTTTCATACATATAGCTAAGTGCTAATCAATATTTTCATTTAAGGGTTTCATGGTAAATCTTTAAAATTACAAACAATTTTTTAAAATTCTTCAAATTTAGTTCTTAAACACTATGGACTTTGTTAATAAAAAAGAAGAAGAAGAAGAAGAACTTTGTGTTTTTCTTTTCAGCCCCCATAAACAACCCATAGCAAGTCCTATCAATTCTGTCTTCTAACTTTACTTACACACTTCATTTTTACTCCATTCCTATTACTATTACCACTTGTTCCATGCACCAGTGCATAAAGCCACTTTTCATTGCATAACAACTGTCCTTCTCAACCCCAAATGCATTCTTCACATATTAGGCAGAGCAACACCTATGAATGCATAGCTGATTATATCACTCTCAGTAGTAATTTCCAACTTAATTAAAATATAGTTCAATTACCTTCACACTGTATGTATTATTTTTAAGGTGCTGCTGAAGTTTTAGAGCATACATCCAATGTGTCCTATGCTGAGAAACTGAGATTTCCTTATAATATGTCATTTTATCAACCTGAATCTCCCCTTTCTAATCTTTATTACATTTGGAAGTTATGCTTTGGGCTAAAAATCAATTTAAATTGTATATTTTCCGACAGACTGTCAGCTCACTAAGAGGGGAACTGGTTTGTGTAGCCCACCATTGTGTCCTTATCCCCGATCATAATACCCTAAAAAATTAGTGCCAATTAATATTTGTTGAATAAAGTCATGATTAAATAGCTTACCAGTTAGTTGACAGTAAAATAAATTAAATCATTCATATTGAAATAAATATTCAGAGACATCATTGCTAGGTTTATAATTTTGTGGAATAAAGATAAAAATGCTCTTTTTTAGTTATTTTTTGG
The DNA here is from genome assembly GCF_987537825.1 of Furipterus horrens. NCBI lineage: Eukaryota > Metazoa > Chordata > Mammalia > Chiroptera > Furipteridae > Furipterus > Furipterus horrens. The sequence goes on along the minus strand of NW_028327176.1, from coordinate 62,983,909 downwards.
ATAAGGAAGTAGTAAGTAAATTAGCTTATTTTTTTAAAGTTCAGTTCAAGGGACCTCACTTTTGTGATGACTTTCTTGAAAACACCAGCCCAAAGTAATATTGTAACTTTCCTACTTACTCTGAAAATTATTATCTACACTAGCCCTTTCAGCACTTGCAATATTCTGCCTCATCTAATTATCCAGAAGACATATGTGTTATGTCCTTAAGTCCCTTAGATATCAGCTCTAATGGGCCCATAGACTCTTGGAATTGAATTCAAGCCTGCCACTGTGCTGAATACATCAAGGGATCAATTATGAAATAGGCGAATAAGTAAATTAATGAATAATTTGGAAAGAGATGCACATTTCAATGTTCTGTGGAATAAGGATGAGAAATGTTCTGGACAAATTTATCTTTCATTATTTTGGAATGAGTCAAAGAAATAGAAAAATTAAGACCATCCTTTATGATACCTGCAAAGATATGACCATAATAGAGCTATAATTTTTTTTCTGAAAATATATTTGTCTAGTGAGTTTCCTTGTGTTTCTTTCTTTTAAATGCTAGAACATTGAATACCCTTGTTTTCAATTTTGTGTATCTAGAAAGAAATATCTCAGCAGTACTTAACTTTTAAAGTAAAATAATAATTATCTTATCATAATCTACCAATTTTTTTATTTTTAGGCAATTCCTTTCTGACTTCTTTTTTTAGAACTCAATATGCATACATTTCTATAGTTATAGTAAATGTTTGTTTTATTATTTTTGCATTATGACTTGAGTAAAAAATTATTTCATGAGTTCTTTTGCCTTTATGCAATAGACACATTCATAAAAAGTTTGATGTTAATAGAATTAGTTTATTTTTATTAAAGTATATTAACCCTGGCTGGTTTGGCTCAGTGGATTGAGCATCGGCCTGCGAGCTAAGTGTCGCTGGTTCGATCTTCCAGTCAGGGCACATCAGAGAAGGAAAACTCTGACTCCAAAAAACCTCCGCTGCCTTGCGGCATACCTCTTCAGGGGAAAGGCTAAGGGAGTAAACCCCGACAGAAAATCCGGAGCCGGAGTCCCTAAGGCGGTTTGACGTTGTAGTCAACACCGGCAACTCCTGCGGCGCACCTGAAGCCAAGCTGTATTGACTCCGTCTTTCCCTTGGACCCTTCAGCTGCGAAGAGAGGGGGGGTCTGCTGCATGGGCAACAGCAGACCCTCCATATCACCCTGCCCAGGCTCTGTAGCTTCGGCTTCACTGGAGAGGACGCTCCAGCGTCATCGCAAGATGTCGATTCGACACGGGAGGAGACAGATACCGTGTCACTCCCGAGTCGGACTGCACGGCCATTCTCGGCGGTGCAGATGGACTCTTGAAAAGCTACACCATCGTCTCTCGAGACGGATGGCTGCCGACGACGACGACGACGATATTAGTTTTACATTAGGTGGGATGTTAGCCAAGATGGGCACTAGTATTTTTTCCATTTTAGTTTATAAAAGTTAGTAACATTTCTAATATATTTGTCTTCATCTGCCATTGAAGTTTAATGAAAAATTACTCTCGGTATTTACTATAGTTAGAAAATAAACATCATGGTAGGAAAATCGTAGCTTTTAGGGTTTATGAAGACCCTGGTTTGATTTGTGCCTTTGAGACTTACTAGCCATGTTATCTAAAGAAAGTTATTTTAATTGTTTGAGTCTCTGTTTCTTCCCCCATAAAATGGATTTGATAACACAGGGGAACATTCTTTAACATAATTCCTGTTGAGTTTGATTTTTCAGCTGTTTTAGACTTAAATAGGCACGTTGATTTCAAAACTGCAGTTAGTTTTCCTCTGCCACATCAAGTTTTTCTCTACAGCTTATCTTAATGTGATCACTCTAGACTGGATAGAGCCTGAATTAAGGGAAGCACTAGTGCTCTCCTATTGGCTGAGAGCAAACCTCCCTTAAGTGGGGAGGGGTGGGGGATGACCTTGGAGACCAGTGACAGGTTCACACATGTCCAAGCTATTCAGTTACACATGAGACAGTGTGGTAAGAGCTTGTGTGCTGCTCTATATAGTGAATCGTATTCCGAAGTGTAGTCCGAGTTCTTGTCTGTATACAAGGAGTTATCAGAATTTATTTTTTTATTTACATACGTACTTACTTCATTTCCTTCAGATCATGTCTGCCTCTGCTATTTCTTGTCATAAGTGCCTAAACAACCCTGATTTATTTTGTTATATCTATGGCAGTTTCACCATTCCCAGTCAAAGGACAAACATCAGCACTTTGTCAGGCAAGCCTACTTTGCATATTTTAAAGTAATACTTGGTGATCAAGATAAGTCTTGGGCCCCTCACAAGGTATGCAAGAAATGCGTTGAGAGTTTATGGTTGTGGACGAAGGGAACACGTGATAAATTGCCATTTGGTATACCTGTGGTTTAGCGGGAGCCCAGAGATCATTCAAGTAACTGTTACTTTTGTATAGTGAAAACATCAGGATATAACAAGAAAAATAAGTGTAAAATAGAATATGCCCAGTGCCTCATTCAGCTAAAATCCCAGTGCCAGTTTTCATTTAGCTAACCTCTTTCGAAAAACAGGAGTATGGTGAAGAACTAAGTGACAGCAATGATAAAGATTTTGAAACCAAAGATGATTCAATTTCTAAGGGATTGATCAGCATGAGTTGGCATGAGATTTTGGACTATCCAAAAAAGGCTTCAGAACTCCTAGCATCAAGACTGCATGAGAAAAACTTGCTTGAAAAAGGAGCGAAGGCATCCTACTTTTGATCAAGAGAAAGTGCATTTCTGCAGTACTTTCAAAGTGACAATAGCTTTGTGTATTGTCATAACATATATAGTTTAATGGAGGAATTGTGAATTCCAATCTATAATGCAACTGAATGGCAACTGTTCATTGACAGCTCAAAGTGGAGCTTGAAGTGTGTCCTCCTCCACAATGGCAATTTATTTGGTGCAGTCTCAATTGGAAATTAAGTTTATTTTCATGAAAAGTATGAAGACATAAAGAGAGTCATTGATCTGTTGCAATATCACAAGCACAATTGGATCATGTGTGCTGACCTTCAAATGGTCTGCTTCCTTCTTGGTCAGCAATGCAGGTATACCAAGTATCCCTGTTTTCTCTGTATGTGGGACAGCAGAGCTCATGAGAAGCATTGGGTGGACTCAGACTGGCCTCCAAGATCTGACCTCAAACCTGGTGATTCAAACATTCTACATGAGCCGCTAGTTGACAGAAACAATGTTGTATTCCCACCTCTGCACATAAAACTAGGTCTCATAAAGCAATTTGTGAAAGCTTTGCCAACTGAAGGAGACTGTTTTAAGTATCTCATTTTGGCATTTTCTAGCTTGTCATTTGAATAGATAAAATACCTTAATATGTATGTTTGGTAGCAGAACTTTATTATTCGTACACAATTTGACTTACAGTAACAATATATAGCCTTTATATGAATAAAATAACTCTAAATAAACAATATATTCAGGTAATTTTTAAATTTTCTTTTGTATGTATATTTTGAATGATTTTTGGGACAAAGGGAGGGTATCAAGTACCTTAAAAAGTTGACATGATAGAGAAAAACTGTAGTCATGTTTAAATTCAGATACCAAAAGTTAGTCAAAAACAAGTATCAGATCTAACTCAACAAAAATTGTGTTCCCCAGTGTAATTCCTTCTCAGAAGAATATCATGAGAAAACAGATAAAACACATGGTAAAAAGCAACATAGACGCTAATTTCTTCTCCTGTTTCTTTCTATTTTCCATCTTTCCCCTCAACCACACCACACACTATCTTCATACTTTAAAAAATAAACTCCTCCTAACTCCTAATCTCATACATTTTGCAAGTAGCTAAAATAAAACAGATAAAATTTGGTTTCAGTTTGACAGTTGAAATATGAAGTTCTGCTAGCATTTTCTTTTCTTTATTAATATATGAAAGGATTACATTAAATATTATAAGCCTGATAGCTTTTTCTTTTCTTTTCCTAAATGGTAATCTTTAACAATAGCAGCAACAACTAAAAACAATTAGAAAAACCACTCTTTATTAAACACTCATGTAGAATAACTGTCCTAAATACTTTACATATATTATTTCTTTTTCTTTTCTGATTTTCAATTACAGTTGCTGCCAGGTTACATCAATGTATCACAAACTGTTCTCGTTATATTAACAATGGCTGAACTGTTCCTAGACAGACTTCATATATGTTAATATATATGCACGTATTTATATAAACATAAATCTAAAAATACATATTTATACATGTATAAATATATTTATTCATATATACATATGTATTTGTAAAGAGCACTGGTTTCTGAGAACTAACAGGAAAAAAACTATATTTATTTTATTTTATTTTTTCCAATTTTAGTTTATTTTATTATTATTATTATTATTTTTGGATTTTCAGTTACAGTTGTCCCATTTTTCCTGCATTGCTCTCCCCCACCCAGCCCACCCCTTCTCCCACAATCATATGCCTCCCCATCGTCCATGTCCATGAGCCACTTATACACGTTCTTTGACTAAACCCTTCCCTTACTTACCCCCTTCTCTCCCTCCCCCCTCCCCCCTATTGACTGCTATTCTGCTCTTTGTCCTATTTAGTTCGTTTGTTTGTGTTGTTCTTTAGTTTCCTGTATTAGGTGATATCATATGGTATTTTTCTTTCTTTGCCTGGCTTATTTCACTAAGCATAATTCTCTCTAGTTCCATCCATGTTGTTGCAAATGGCAGGAGTTCCTTCTTTCTTTCTGCTACATGGTATTCCGCTGTGTAAATGTACCACAGTTTTTTGACCCAATCATCTACAGATGGGCATTTAGGTTGTTTCCAGCACTTAGCTATTGTAAACAGTGCTACTATGAACATAGGGGTGCATAAGTTCTTTTGAATTAGCGTTTTAGGATTTTTCAGGTATAGTCCTAGCAGTGGAATCGCTGGTTCAAAAGGCAGTTCCATTTTTAGTTTTTGGAGGTAATTCCATACTGTTTTCCACAGTGGCTGCACCAGTCTGCATTCCCACCAACAGTGCAGTAGGGTTCACGTTTCTCCACATCCTCGCCAGCACTTGTTGTTTGTTGATTGGTTGATGACGGCCATTCTTCCTGGTGTAAAATGGTATCTCATTGTGGTTTTTATTTGCACCTGCCTGATGGCTAATGAAGTTGAGCATTTTTTCATATGTCTAAGGACCTTCTGTATGTCCTCTTCGGAGAAGTGTTTGTTCAGGTCCTTTGCCCATTTTTTAATTGGGTTGTCTGTCTTCTTGATGTTCAGTCATATAAGCTCTTTATATATTTTGGAGATCAGCCTCCTGTCTGTGATGTCATGGGCAAATATGCTTTCCCATATGGTTGGTTTCCTTTTCATCTTGCTGATGTTTTCTTTTGCTGAGCAGAAACTTTTTAGTTTGATGTAGTCCCATTTGTTTATTTTTTCCTTTATTTCTCTTGCCTTAGGAGATGTATCCATGAAGATATTGTTATGTGAGATATCTGAAATTTTCTTGCCTATGTTTTCCTCTAGGACTTTTATGGTGTCATGGCTTACATTTAAGTCTTTGATCCATCTTGAGTTTATTCTCATGTGTGGTGTAAGTTGGTGGTCTAGTTTCATTTTTTTGCAAGTATCTGTCCAGTTCTCCCAGCACCATTTGTTAAAGAGGCTCTTCTCACTCCATATATTCCTGGATTAATTTCTGGACTCTCTATTCTGTTCCATTGACCTATATGTATGTTCTTATGCCAGTACCAGACTGCTTTGATCACCGTGGTCTTGTAGTATAATTTGATATCAGGTATTGTGATTCCTCCTACTGTGTTCTTCTTCCTCAAAATTGCTGTGGCTATTCGGGCTCTTTTTTGGTTTCATATAAATTTTTGGAGTATTTGTTCTAGGTCTGTGAAATATGTCATTGGTATTTTAATAGGGATTGCATTGAATCTGTAAATTACTCTGGGTAGTATGGCCGTTTTGATGATGTTGATTCTTCCCATCCAAGAACATGGTATTTGCTTCCATTTATTTGTATCTTCTTTAATTTCTTTCTTCAATGTTATGTAATTTTCAGAGTACAGGTCTTTTATCTCTTTGGTTAAGTTTACTCCTAGGTACTTTATTTTTCTCGTTGCTATGGTAAATGGTATTTTCTTTTTTGTCTCTGTCTCTGATATTTTATAGTTGGTGTACAGAAATGCCTTAGATTTCTGTATATTTATTTTTTACCCTGCTATTTTGCCAAATTCACTTATTATATCGAGTAGTCTTTTAGTGGAGTTTATAGGGTTTTCTAGGTATATTATCATGTCATCTGCATATAATGATAGTTTCACTTCTTCCTTCCCAATTTGGATGCCTTTTATTTCTTTGTCTTGTCTGATTGCTGTGGCTAGGACTTCCAACACTATGTTGAATAGGAGTGGAGAGAGTGGACAGCCTTGTCTAGTTCCTGATTTCAGGGGGAATGCTTTCAGTTTTTTTCCATTGAGTATGATGTTGGCTTCAGGCTTCTCATATATAGCCTTAATTATGTTAAGTTATGCTCCCTCTATTCCCATTTTGCTGAGTGTTTTCATCATAAATGGGTGTTGTACTTTATCAAATGCTTTCTCTGCATCTATTGATATGATCATGTGAATTTTGTATTTCATTTTGTTTAAGTGGTGTATTTTATTTACTGATTTGCGAATATTAAACCATCCTTGCATCCCTGGGATGAATCTCACTTGATCGTGGTGTATGATCTTTTTGATGTATTGCTGGATCCTGTGTGCCAATATTTTATTGAAGATTTTGGCGTTTATGTTCATCAGTGATACTGGCCTGTAATATTCTTTCTTTGTTGTATCTTGACCTGGTTTTGGGATTAGGGTAACACTGGCTTCATAGAAAGAGTTTGGGATTTTTCCCTCTTCTTGGATTTTTTGGAACAGTTTGAGGAGGGTAGGAGTTAGTTCTTCCCTAAATGTTTTGTAAAATTCGCCTGTGAAGCCATCCGGTCCAGGGCTTTTGTGTGCAGGGAGATTTTTGATTACTGTTTCAATTTCCTTCTTTGTTATTGGTCTGTTGAGACTTTCTACTTCTTCTTGATTCAGTTTTGGAAGGTTATATGTTTCTAGAAATTTGTCCATTTCTTCTAGGTTGTCCAATTTCTTGCCATACAGTTGTTTGTAGTAATTCCTTACAGTCTTTTGTATTTCTGTCATATCAGTCGTTATTTGTCCTTTTTTGTTTCTGATTTTGTTTATTTGGGTCTTCTCTCTTTTTTTCTTGATGAGCCTGGATAGAGGCTTGTCGATTTTGTTTATTTTTTTGAAGAATCCGCTCCTAGTTTTGTTGATCTTTTGGATTGTTTGTTTAGTCCCTATGTCATTTAATTCTGCTCTGATCTTGATGATTTCCTTCCTTCTTCTTGCCCTAGGCTTTGTTTGTTGTTGTTGTTCTAGTTCTTGTAGCTTTAGGGTTAGGTTTTTTTATTTGAGCTTCTTCTATCCTTTTCAGATATGCCTGTATTGCTATGAACTCCCCTCTTAGGAGTGCTTTTGCTGTATCCCATAGGTTTTGGCCTGTTGTGTGTTCATTATCATTAGTTTCTAGAAGTTTCTTGATTTCTTCTTTGATGTCATTGTTAACCCATTCATTGTGTAATAGCATGTTATTCATTGTCCATGAGTTTGGGTGTCTTTGATTTTTTTCTCTGAGGTTGATTTCTAGTTTCAAGGCATTGTGGTCCAAAAAGATGCTTGATATAATTTCAATTTTCTTTAATTTGTTGAGGCTAGTTTTGTGTCCTATCATGTGGTCTATTTTTGAAAATGCCCCATGTGCATTTGGAAAGAATGTATATTTTTCTTCTTTGGGGTGAAAAGTTTGATATATATCAGTTAAGTCCATGTGGTTTAGTGTGTTGTTCAATGCCTGTATATCCTTGGTGTTTCTTTGCTTTGATGATCTGTCTATTGTTGATAAGGGTGTGTTGAAGTCCCCTACTATGAGTGTGTTGTTGTTAATGTCCTTCTTGTGGTCTTCTAGTATTTGCTTTATGTATTTGGGTGCTCCTATGTTGGGTGCATATATGTTTATCAGTGTTATATCTTCTTGATGGATTGTTCCTTTAAGTATCATGAAATGTCCTTCTTTTTCTCTTTTTATTGCCCTTGCTTTGAAATCCATTTTGTCTGATATGAGGACTGCTACCCCAGCTTTTCTTTCAGGTCTGTTTGCTTGGAATATTTTTTTATATCCCTTTACTTTCAGTCTATGTAAATCTTTTGTTTTGAGGTGTGTTTCTTATAGACAGCAAATATGTGGGTCCTGTTTTCTTATCCATTCCTTTACTGTGTCTTTTAATTGGAGCACTTAACCCATTTACATTTAAGGTTATTATTAACGTGTATTTATTCATTTCCCTTTGTACCTCTGTTCCTCTCCTCTTTTTTTTTTCTTCTTTTTCCTTAGAACATTCCCTTTAGCATCTCTTGTAATGCTGGTTCTGTGGAGATGTATTCTTTTAGTCTTCCTTTGCCTGAGAAACTCCTTATTTCACCTTCCATTTTGAATGAGAGCCTTGCTGGGTAGAGTATTCTTGGTTGTAGGCCTTTGTTTTTCATTGCTTGAAATATTTTTGACCATTCCCTTCTGGCTTGTGGTGTTCAGTAGTCATGGGCACCATCAGAAAAATGTCAGCGCTGCTGGAGTAGGTCACACACACAGGCCCCATAAAAAATAGTGATCAGCGGAATTGGAGACCTTGGAGAAGACAGGATTTGTATGCATATTTAAGTCTATCCAGCTCTCTGTTGAGTAAAACTTCTTTGGGTTCTTAACATCATTTGTGTGGTTAATAAGGGAGCAAGTTGCTAGTGGCAACAACCAATTTCTCCGATTTGAATTCTTCATAAATAAAACCTGAGGCACACACAGGGCTATATTTCAGAAGAGTTCCAGTGTATCTGTATGACTATTTATCTCATTTGTTATTGAGGAAACTCTAGGAGAACACAATGTATCTCTCAAGACAGTGGTTAAACTCTAGTAAGCAAAAAAACTCTTAAGCACTTTAATACAACAAAAATGTATTTCTTACACATATTCAGACCCAACTGAGGATTTTGCTTATCATAGTTACTCTAGAACCTAGGATAACAGAAGCTCTAGCTTGATGTATATTTCCAAGATTATTAAAACAATAAGAAAGAATACATAGAATTGCATACCAGTTGTTAAACCTTCCATTCAAGAGTGAGATGCACCACTTGAGTCATATGGTCATCTCACCTTCATATAGAGCAGGGAAGTGAAATGCTATCATGCCTGGAAGTATATGGTGATTAACACAAATGACTGCCACACACAGAGGAAGTATGACACAAAATCCTAGGAAATTTTATGTTTTATTCTCAGTCACCCAGGCCTAAGGAATGGGTCAGAAAGTGAATGCATTCACATTAGTATAGTGAAGTGGTTTCTTTCAGAATTTATATACTAAAAGTTATTGGGGGTTTTCAATAATTCACTTCAAATAAATAGTAGAGGTTTGTACTCTGAAATAATAAGAATTTTTTTTTTTTTGTACTGACACTAAAGGTGGTTAATTGTCCAATTCAACAGTTTTCACTGATGGAAAAAATGTAGAAGTTGTGAAGAAACCAAACTTACAATATCTACCAGAGCCAGTGATCACCAAGGGCCTGAAATCTGAGCAGACTTTACAATAGCTCAGTCAGACATATACTAGAACACTTTAGGGCAGTGAGCTGTTCAGCTATTGATATATTATATTCAGCACCTATGAAAGATACCTGAGGTGAGAAATATGATGTAATTTCAACTATATAAATAAGTGCTGCCTCTGAAGTCTTTTCTCAGAGGAGAACATACAAAATAACCTTCAGAAGCAATGTTCCTTTCCCTTGTCAAATTGCTTTTGTCATCCAAAAACAGTCATAATATTTTATTTTCATATGATACATTAAAAATGTAACTCAGGTCTCTTAATTACTTCACTATATACTTTAATATACAATGATTGGATTAGAGTAAGTTAATTCAGTGTTTCATTTTTACTTAATTGAAGCAAATATAATATACTATTTGGAAGAAGATTTTATGTTACAATTCTTTACCAAAATCATTCAACTGGATAGAGAATTTTTTTAATCCAGAATGTTTTGTTCAGCAAATTCAAAAGTCCCTGATGGCTACAAGTAGGAAATTTGAAGTAATTCGCCATACATATTTCTTCTGTGTTTCCTTTGGAGACATTTATTCTTAGCACAAATTGAAATAAAATTACTTTTATTATATAGACAAAGGGATCTGAGATTATGCAGCTCAAAAAAACAATCATCCAATTGGACAAGTAAATATATCATTTTATCTTAAAGAAAGTATCACTTTTTGGTCTTTGAGAAGTAACAAAATTATAAATAAGCTAAAATGGATATTATTTACACATATATTTCTAAGATTTATATTCAAGAGACCTGATTTTGAATCTTAATTCTGCTACCTACTTTATATGCACTTCTGCCAAGTTACTTAATCCATCAGAGCCATAAATTTCACATACTGTTTTGTTAATATTTCACATGTTAATCATAAAAATTTTTACTATGAACTAAAACCATACCTTAAATAAGAAAAGCCTAGACTATTCTATTATCATAGATAAAACATTTGTAATTGAGACCATATAATATATTTAGTGTCACATAAAGACCACAACTGGAAAAATGGTGAGGTAAACCATAGCAATCTTTAAAAATTATTATGAGTATTACTTACTGCATTACTGCTAGACAGCCCTGGCTGGTTTGGCTCAGTGGATTGAGCGTCGGCCTGCGAGCTAAGTGTCGCTGGTTCGATCTTCCAGTCAGGGCACATCAGAGAAGGAAAACTCTGACTCCAAAAAACCTCCGCTGCCTTGCGGCATACCTCTTCAGGGGAAAGGCTAAGGGAGTAAACCCCGACAGAAAATCCGGAGCCGGAGTCCCTAAGGCGGTTCGACGTTGTAGTCAACACCGGCAACTCCTGCGGCGCACCTGAAGCCAAGCTGTATTGACTCCGTCTTTCCCTTGGACGCTTCAGCTGCGAAGAGAGGGGGGGTCTGCTGCATGGGCAACAGCAGACCCTCCATATCACCCTGCCCAGGCTCTGTAGCTTCAGCTTCACTGGAGAGGACACTCCAGCGTCATCGCAAGATGTCGATTCAACACGTGAGGAGACAGATACCGTGTCACTCCCGAGTCGGACTGCACAGCCATTCTCGGCGGTGCAGATAGACTCTTAAGAAGCTACACCATCGTCTCTCGAGACGGACGGCTGCCGACGACGACGACTGCTAGACAAACATCATTTCTATTTAAAAAATGTAGTTTCCAAAAGTAGAAAAAAGGTTCTTTTTCTCTCCTCCCTCCATCTTTGTTTGTTTGTTTTCTTACTTTTTGATCTAGGAGTTGCATTAACACAGAGATGTACATTTTAAAACCATTAATACTGTTTTTTTTTTCTTTTCGTGTTGTTTGATATTAACTTTTGTTTTCTTTTTTCCCTCACTATCCACAAATATTTAAATGTGAAAATCAAGTAGAAAATGTTTTCTTCTTTTACCTAATATGTTGTTTTTAAGTATATTTTATTGATTTTGTTGTTACAGTAGTTTCAGTTTTTTCCCCTTTGCTCCCCTCTGCCTAGTACCTCCTATCCTTCAGCAATCCCACCCCCCTTAGTTCATGTCCACCGGTCATGCATATATGTTCTTTGACTTCATCCTTTCCTATGTTATTCTTAACTTCCCTCTGTCTATTTGGTATTTACCAATTATGCTCATTCCCTGCACCATTTCTCCATTTCTCTCTCTCCCCCCTCCCAACTGATAAGCCTCCAAATGATCCCTATACCTATGATTCTCTTCCTATTCTGGTTTGCTTAGTTGGATTTTGTTCTTATTTTTAAAATTCAGTTGTTGATAGTTGTGAGTTTGCTGTCATTTTAATGTTCATAATTTTGATCTTCTTTTCTTAAGTAAGTCCCTTTGACATTTCATATAATAATGGCTTGGTGATGATGAACTCCTTTAGCTTTGCCTTGTCTGGGAAGCACTTCATCTGCCCTTCCCTTCTAAATGATAGCTTTTCTGGATAGAGTAATCTTGGTTGTAAGTCCTTGCTTTACATCACATTGAATACTTCTTGCCAGTCCCTTCTTGACAGCAAAGTTTCTTTTGAGAAATCAGCTGATAGTCTTACAGGCACCCATTAGTAGGTAACTCTCTGCTTTTCTCTTGCTACTTTTAAAATTCTCTATTTATCTTTAACCTTTGGCATTTTGATTATGATGTGTCTTGGTCCTTTTACGGTCTAGCTTGTTTGGGACTCTCTGTGCTTTCTGGACTTATATATCTATTTCCTTCGCCAAATATGGGGAGTTTTTCTTCATTTTTTTCTCACATAAGTTTTCAATTTCTTGCTTTTCCTCTTCTTCTGGCGTCCAGTTTGTTTGGATGTTGACATGTTTAAAGTTGTCCCAGAGGTTCCTAAGCCTCTCCTCATTTTTTTTTCAGTTCTTGTTTCCTCTTCTGTACTGGTTGACTGTTGTTTTCCTCCTTATGTTCCAAATCATTGATTTGAACCCTGGTTTCCTTCCCTTCACCATTGGTTTTGTGTGGATTTTCCTTCGTTTCATTTAGCATAGCCTTCACTTCTTCCCTTTTGTGTTTGCCATACTTAAGCATATCTGTCAAGCCTCTGAGCATTTTATAACCAGTGTTTTGAATTCTGCATCTGTTAGCTTAGCTATCTTGGCTATCTTCTCATTTGTTAGGTTGGCTATCTCCTTGTCGCTTAATTCTCCCACTGGAATCTTGATCTGTTCTCCCTTTTGGGCCATACTTCTCTTTCTCCTCGTCTTGACAGGCTCCTGTGTTTGTTTGCCTCTGTGTCTTAGGTAGTGCTGTTGCTTCTGTTATGTTGTAAGGGGCAGAGCCTTAGGTTTCTCATCAGTAGAGGGCGACCTGTTTCACCATGTTGTGATGCTATATGTGGGGGAGGGGTCTGAGAGGGAACAATGCTGCTTGTTCAGCACTCGCCCCCTTTCCAGGCACTTCTCCCACTTTGTATGAGACTGGCACCTCCCTAGTTGATGCCCTGGCTGTCGTTCCCAGAGTGGGTGGGTCTGCAGACATTCTAGGACCATTGGGGTCCTTTAAACAACCAGACTCTTCTGAGAGACCAGCTGTTTTCTTCCTCTGCTCCAACTTCTACTTGTTTGCACAGTCAGAAGCAATGAGGCTTTATTTTACCTGGGGCTGTGATCGTGAGCTGCGTGGTCTGATCTAGTCTGGTCTGGGAGTGCTCCCCAGGTGTCCCTCCTGACTTTTTAAAATGTGTGACTGTGCTTTCGGGCAGCCTGTGCTGCCCCCACCACACTGCATCTTCTCCACCTCAGCTCCGTCCCTCCTACCTGTCTGGATGAGTATTTCTTCTTTATATGTTTGTTTGTTGGACTTCCATGCAGCTGGATATTCTGGAACTTCTGGTTGTCTCTAGTTTTGAGGTACTTGTATTCCTTCTTAGTTGTGGAGGGAGAAGCAACATATCTGTCTAGGCCTCCATCCTGGCTGGAAGTCTAATTCTGTATTTGATGTCTACCAGTTGATTGATTTTAACTGTATTAATCTTGTATTAAAAAAACCTGAAAAATATGATTTAAAAAAATTACCCAAGAAATTGCTTTTGTCATTTTTCTATGTTGTTCAGCATCTCCAGACCAAAGGAGGCCTAAGCCTTTTTCTTTGATATGCAAGGAGTAATTTTTAACTTCCTTGGGTGTGCTATGAAATCATAGTCATGTTTGAAATGAGACACAGAAGCAAGAGGCTTCTTTATTTCAAAATAAATTTGAGGTCACTGAGGGAGATAAATTTATTTTTATTCATGTGAGAACCCTGGTTACCTTTTAGAATTATGACATGTGCCTTCGTTTTCTGCCTTAAGTCTTAACAAATATAAAACTGATGATACCTATGCGTCTCTGTCACAGATAATACATTATTCATTGATATTTTTCTTCTTTTTCAGAGTTTAGGATAATAAAAGGTAGTTCCCCAGCTTCAAATTGGGTGTGTTTACATGACTTGCTTTAACCAATTAAGTATGAGTGGAAATTGAGTGTTTTATTTCCAGGGCTAAACATTTTGTGAAAAGGCTGCTGGGATTGAGGAAGGGTGTGCTGCTGTAGGGGTGAACTGCCATACCTTCCCATGCAGAACATCCTCCCTGGACAGGTGACTGAATACACAATGGCCCAAACATGAAAAAACTAAGTCTTTGCTTTTTGAGTCATCACAATTTTGAAGCTTGTTTATTTCCACATTCCGGACAAACTCAACCTGATTTATGTAATTCCTTTTTCCAGAAGCTTTCAGAATTATCATTTGCCTGCCAGGATTTCTTCAAGAAAGATGATCAAAGACTCATTCCTTCCAACTAAGCAGATCTAGTCTTTTTTTTTTTTTTAATGTTTTCTTGTTCTACAAGTGTTGGTTCATGACAAACAAAACTAAATGCTAGGGTTGTTTTTAAAAAATACAAAGTAAAACACTTTATCAATAGGAAGTTTAATATCTTGCCAGAAAATTACTTAACTGAAGCCTCAGTTATCCTTAGCTAAAATTTTGCTTGTAACTCATTTAATTAATCTCACATGCTCTTTCCCTACTTCGCAGTAAACAGGAGTTCTGTTTGGTATTTCCACATACAAAATAACATTATGGGTGATATTTTTCATCATTATTTGAAAAAATGGTGTAAATCCCTCATCTCTGTGACCAGCATTTATAAAGTTACTGTCCATTTCCATTGCTTCTTACCTTATAAAAAGCAAGGTTTCTAAAGTTGCTGTTCCAAAGATAAATTATTCAGTGATTTATTGAATTTCTAATAAGTGATAGGCCAGGGATTAGACTTCAGTCTGAGAAGGGATTTGGGGCTGCTGGACAGACTTAAACAGGATATAGCTCTTTCCTCATAGTTTAGCATCTAGTGGGGACACAAAGCTATATAAAATAAACCCTCCTTCCTTCAAAAACAAACAGTAATCATATACTTAATTGTGTCTAACTGGAAGTATTTCCAAATGAGAAAGAGCATAGCATGGCATTTTTTGTACCACACTTAAGTCTTTATTGTAATGGACAAGTCACTTATTATTTCTTGGAGTCTCAGTTTCCATGTTTGTAAAATGAGAAGATTGGTTAAAATATCATCCAAGGGTCCCACAGACTCTGAGAAATTGTGATTAAGGATTACAAAGTTCACACTCATACTATTTTCATATTTGGAATTTATTTAAATTATCCACTGACATGCTGTTTCTGAGTCTCATTTTCTCCATTTTGAGATGCAAAATACCCCAGGATTAGCACTGAGTATGGATAGATTCAGCATTTGGTTTTGTACGTAGAAGGTCAATATACTTTCACTCAGTGTCTGGATGTAGGGAAGCCCCTGAAAGTGAAGTGACCTATGCTTAGTGGCACCCAAAAGATAGTTATCATAGAGGCTACACAGATTGATGAAGGGGCGAGTCACAGAATAGAATAGATTAATGGCATGTTAAAATGAAAGAGGGAGAAAAATCTCTTTGACCTTAAAATTAAAGAAGCCCAAGATATCAATTACTGAAAATGCTAGCCCTTCTCACTGACAGCATTGAAATACTCATGAGAATTAGCCTTTTGTCTTCTTATTTTAATGCATTATATTTAAAAATTTTCAATCACAAAAGGTGATCTCTAATAGGGTGTTTAAAGTTCTTTTAAAAATTCATTACCTATCAATTTTCTCCTGAATCATACTATCTTTCTATACTAAAGTATGTTTTTCCTAATTCTCTTGCTCAGATTTTAAATGTTTATATTAATATTCAGTAAAAAAATTGATATTAAATTTTAGCAGAACAGGATGGATTAGACACATATTCTTAGTTATTTGGACATTGCCAGACAGGGTATTTGTTGCCAATGGGTTCTGTTAAAATTTAATAGGTAATTTAATTAATTTGTTATTTAATCTGTGAAATATTTAATTTTTAATAGCTTTTGTACTGTTTCCTAGGAAAATTATGATGTTTTCTTTAAAGATAGTGAAACAAATAGGCACTTGGACTGCTTCCAAATCTTGGTGATTGTAAATAATGCTGCAATGAACATAGGGGTGCATATATTCTTTGTAATTACTGTTTCAGGTTCCTTTGGATATATTCCCAGAAGTGGAATTGCTGGGTCATAAGGCCCTTTCAATTATAATTTTTTGAGGTCACTCCATACTGTTTGCCATAGTGGCTGCACCAGACTGTATTCCCAGCAACAGTGCATGAGGGTTTCCTTTTCTCCACATCCTTGTCAACATTTTTGTTTTGTTGACTTATTGATAATAACCATTCTGACAGGCGTAAAGTGTTATCTCATTGTGGATGAGTGGATAAAAAAAATGTGATACAAAAAAAAAAAAAAAAAAAGAAAGAAATGTGGTACATTTCCACAATAGAATACTATTCAGATGTAAAAAATAAGAAAATCTGTCCTTTGCAACAGCATGGAATGGCATAGAAAGTATTATGCTAAGTGAAATAAGCCAGTCAGAGAAAGACAAGCAGCATAATTTTACTTATGTGTGGAGTCTAATGAGCAAAATAAACTAACAAAGTGGAGACAGACTCATGGATACAGAGAGCAGCCTGACAGCTGTTAGAGGAAAGGGGTTTGGGGAGCTGGGTGAGAAGGGTCAAGGGATTAAACAAAGAAAGAAAAGAAAGACTCATGGACCCAGGCAACAGTATGGTGCTTGCCAGAGGGAAAGGGGAGTGGGGGGAGATAGAAGAGGATAAAGGGGGGATAAATGGTGAGGGAAGGAGACTTAATTTGGAGTGGTAAACACACAATGTAATACACAGATGATCCACTTTATAATTGTATACCTGAAACTTTTATAATTTTATTAACCAATGTCACCCAATAAATCCTGGTTTTAATAAATAAATAATAAAAAATAAAAGGCTAGTAAAGCAAATAGCATGTGATTAAAATATCTTAAACTGGATTATTAAAAGTAAGGGGGGGGAAAATAGGGCACATAAGACATTAAAAATATAATGGTGCAAAAAATCTGGGAAATTGAATTCAAATATAGTAATAACAAACAATTATATAGTATCTGTTATATACCAGCCAGTGCTGAAAATAATTTACAAATATTACCTCATTTAAATCCCACAAGAGCCCACCAAAGGATTGCTGCTATAAATATAAATTAAAGAATAAGAGACAAAGAATGTTTTAATGACTTAACCAGGGTTGTGCAGAATTCAAATCCAGCATTCTGCCTCCAGCAATTATTCCTTTAACTACTATATTGTGACTAAACTTATTGAGTAGCAATATAAATGGACTAAAATCTTAATGTAAAAGACAAGAACAGCAAACCACATTCTAAAAATTAAAGTATCATGCTGTAAACTGAAATTCATCTAAGACATAAGGAGAGAGACTTAGAAAAGGGAATAGTAAAAGTTATATTAGGCAAGTACAATACTAACCTAAATTAAGTTGTTAATAGTTATTAACAACAAATAACACAGACTTTAAATAAACAATAGATATAGGGAGAATGACCTCAAAATGTTAAAAACCTTAATTTCCCAGGAGTATTAAAGCATAATAAGCCAATATAAGCTCGTATACACCTAAAAATATACCTTTTCACAATATCTTAAACAAAAACCAACAGAATTTGAATGAGAAATTGATGGATCTTTAACTTCATTTTTTTTCTAAGAAAATATTTATTGATTTTGTTTCAGAAACTCCACTTATACCTTTAATAAGTTATTGTTTTACAAATACTTGCTAGAGCCATAATAACAGTTTCGATTCATCCAATGCTGGAAACCTAATGGCAAAACTCAGTGACTGCTGGCAATAATGCACAAAAATCTTTTAAATCATATCTCAGTTAGCTCTAGAAATTGCTCATTTCAGGGCTCCCTGGAGTCTCATTGCTGGTCTTTTCCACTCGAGATAAACAAAAGCATAGTTCTTACATATATCTTCAATATTTGTGTTTGTGTTGTGGTGGTAGCAGTGGCAGTGGCCTTTATTTTGCCCTAATTTTTAAATTAGTAGATTCACTAAGCAAAAATACAAATACATTTAGAAAATTCAAATAATTCTCTTGACTAACTTGATCTAGTAGATGTATATGGAAATTGCAATGAGTAATGGGAGAATACATAAAATTTGTTAAAAACTACAGTGTGCTAGACCATCAACCAAGTCTCACAAATTTTAGAATTCTACAGATCATGGGTTTCAATCACAATGCAACTTAGTTAAAATTTACAATAATTATGATTGAAAATTAAAGAAACATAATTCTTAACTAATTATTAATTATATAAAAAATCATAATGATATAAAATGTTTAAAGCAGGGTAAGAAAATAGTATATGCAAAACTTAAAAATAGCACTAAGGTAGCAACAAAATAAAATTTGTAGCCTCAATTTTTAATATTCATAATGATGAAAATCTTAAATGACTAAACTAAGAAACTAATTTTATTATTTATTATTTTAATAGTTTGTTTTATTGCATTATTTCCATTACCATTTATCCCCCTTAATTATTCTTCCACCTCCACTGCTTTTCCCCTCCAATCACCACACTGTTGTCAGTGTCCATAAATTTAAAAGGTCAAAAATGGGGAGTTTTTAAAAATAAATTATCTCAATGAAACAAAAAACAAAAAGAAAGAATATGATAAAATTGATAGAATCCATTGAAATAGAAATCAAATAAGGAATAAACACAGTTCAGAATTCCCTATATAAAAAAAATAAAAATAACATTGACAGTGGTTCACTAGATTAATTTAAGCATTAACAATATTAGCAATTAAAAAAGAACTATGAGCTTAGTATCAAAATCCAGTTGCTTCATATAAGTAAGATATGAGTAAATAGTCACATGTAATTTCAATTTTGAACAAGATATTCTAGAGAATAAAAATGAAAATAAAATAAAGTAAATGCTATTCAAGGCATATTATGTGACTAGTAAAACATTGATGTCAAAATCATAGATAGAACATAGAAAAATCAATTTATGAACATGGAAGTAAAATCAGTAAACTGTATGTAGCAATATGTAAAAGAGACAATATATTATGCTTTGTATATTTCTGTGAGGCATATGTGATAAATTTATAAGAGAAAAATAATGAATTACTTTAAATACTTTATTTATTAAAATATTTTTAAATGCCAATGTTATAATTCCTAGGAAGCAGGGATGAATTAGACTGATCTAAATAAGGCACACAGGGAACACATATAGCAATAAATTTTCTATTTCTTATAATAGATGATGAGTGCATAAATGTCCTTTTAATTAAAATGTATTAAATGGGCCATAGACATTTAGTACTCAGTTGTATAAAGATAATTGAAACAACATGTAAGGAGTCATGGAATGGGAGTTGGGAAAACAGATTTCTAGGCTGTGTCCTTACTAGCTGCAAACGTTTGGGCATATATTTCAATCATTTGGCAAGTTTATCTAAGATGTAAAGATATTTTATTTTGAAGTTACCAAAGAAAATTATGATGTTAAGTGAAGAGGAGTCAGAGAGGAAGAGGCATTCATCCAGGATGTCTAAAATATATGTTTGCTGCTTTTTGAAAAGAAAATTTGAGATATTTTTCTACCTTAGAACTGCTATTTCTTCTATAGGAAATGAAGTGGCATTTAAAAAATATTATTTCATCTCCTCATCAGCTATTTTCAAAACATTTCTTCAACTCCCATTGTTAAAGGATAAGGTCCATGACTCTTGTATTGAAGGCTTGCTAATATTGCTTTAATCAATTTCTCTCTTTAATTTCTTCTCTAAATCCTGCTCTGTTCACATTGATTTAGTTGCTCAAATGATTATTTTCCTATCTCTGAGTATTTTGACAATACATTTGAAATATAGAAGGCACTTTGGTCATCTCCATGCATTTAAACACCACTAATTCTTCGGGATACAGCTGAAACTACTCCCCTGATTGCAAGGATCCTTTTCATAAACTACAGTAAGTCTTCACTTAACATCACCGATTGATTCTTGGCAACTGCAGTTTTAAGCAGAAGGAAATACAAGGGATATCCAATATAAATGAAATTATCTTCTGGAGGGCAGACCCCTTGTACTACAGGCTTCCCCCACCAGGTGAGTGCTCTAGGAAACCATTTGTATCAGGTTACCAGCTGGCATTGTTGTGAGAGGCTACCTTTGGCTTCACTGAATATTTTTTTGAAGAATCTTTTCGACATGTTTACCCATTTCATGATGGGTGATTTACAAGTGCACCTGTCCACACCATACTGGGTGTTCAGCAGTTTTTGACCAAAAATGGCATAACCCTCATGCCCCACCCTTCCTATTCTCCTGATCTCACCCCAAACAAATTCTTTTTGTTTCCCTGGATGAAAAAGAAGTCCTCAAAGGGAAACATTTTGCTGATGTGGAAAAGGTGAAACAGAAAATGACAGAAGCCTAAAAGGCATCAAAATCAACAAGTTCAAAAAATGTTTTGAGCAGTGGAAAAAATTCTCAATAGGTGTATTGCATCAAACAGAGAGTACTTTGAAGGTGATGGAGATTTAAACATGTAAAAATAAATACACAATTTTTACTAAGTAAATTATTTTTTAAGTCTCCCTTCATATAACAAAACCAATTTCACCACAGTCTAATTGATATAAGTAAGAGTTAAGTTCCTACCACATACTTCTGTCACAAAAACATCACCAAACTTCTAAATAAAGATCCAAAACATGTCTAATATTAAACATGGAAATAAATGTGAACTACATATACACAAGAAATATTCATAAATAACAGTAAGATTAATCTTTTTCCAAACTGTTAACTCCAATTCAGGGTGGCCAGAACATCTCCCAGTAGCTCAGGTCACCAGTCAGGATGCACACTGGGTCAGATATTTACACACAACACAGACACCACATACACCACAAAGCAGACATGCTAGTTCACCTTCAGAAGATGAAAGGAAACCAGAATCCTCTGAGAAAACCCAAGCAGACATGGGGAGACTATCCCAACTTCACACAGACAGTTGCTCCTACGGGAAATTGTTCTTCTTTTTAATTACCAACATTATAATGAAATGACATTGGACACAAGGATGTTTTGTATGGAGTGCGAGGGTTCATTTATCCTAGTCAATCAACTTTGAGCAGCAATGTTAAAACTGGGTGAAGCTGATTCTTTCTTTCAGGTTTCCTCCATCTATGCTTTCTCTGCACATTCCCCTAACTGACTTGGTGGTAGGTGGAGAAAAATGGCCTGGTCTCATCTTTAGCTCCTTTTCCTCTACGCCTTGATTTAGCAGAAATAGACCCCACTCTAATATTTTTTTCTGGCATCACTCCACTCCTGCTTCTGATACTCCAAGTTAAGGTATATGAGATATAATATACCTTCAAAACAATCTCATTTACTTATAGAATGCTGCATTGTCTGGAAATATGGAAGACCCAAATCAACTCATGCTGTCCTTCAATAAACAGAGATTGAGAGCCCCTGTGTGCCAAGCAGTTCAGAACATTAAGCTGAACTGAATACTCTGGTTCTCCCTACGTGGAGGTTAAAGATGCTTTTAAGTCCTTTATTAATTTTATCATACCTGCCAGGTAATATTTTTCAGAGCATATAATGTGCAACTGTAAGTTTTAATATTTTACAAATAATTTATTTGTTCTATTTTAATTACTTTTTATCCATTTCAGTGGGCTTCAGAGATGGGGTAATTCAAAAGTGCTTCTTCCTGAATTCTCTATTCACCTTATTTCCTTAAACCTTATCGTGCCTTGACCTTCAGAGATTACGTGCTTTAATACCTATACAACTGTGAGGCAAGTGCTCCTGTTCACTGGTTTGCAAGTCCTTCTGGAAGTTGGTTTGCTTCTTTCCTGAGTCTTTTGGTTACTTTTTGGTCCTGCTTTCATTCTTTTTGCCCAAATTCATGAGATAGCTTCATGAATGAAATTTGTATATTGCATACTGGTTGGATTTTGTTGGGGATGAAGACCAGGCAGCTGTCAGAAAATTAATTTAATGCATCTTTCCAAAATATACAGAGCTCTGTGCACAAGCCTCCACATTATTTTGTATTTTGCTCCATGCAATAGTCTCTGAAAGAAATTATGGCATGCATAATTATTAAATAAAAATTCTAGACAGAGTATGACTTAGACTAGTCTGTGTCTTTGTTGGGACTTTTGAAAAATAAATTCTGAACAAGAAAAAAGTGTGATTCACCATTCATTCCATTTATCTTTTTTTCTTTTAAGTATGTCAGGCATTGTGATGTTTTACTCTGATTATTGCATATTGTGATATTCAATATTACATATTTAGGCAATCAATATACTGTGTTTTATAACACCCTAATAAATAGTGCTGAATGTTATGTTTGACATTTTGAAATTTGACAGTGGCCTTCAAATCAAAGATGTATTGATTTAATAGGTGGCAATAACTGTGTGTGAAAAAATCTCATTGTATTTTTATTTCCTACTTTTTTATGTATGAAAGACACACCCATTATTTTAAGATAATTCATGTGATTTTTATGCATATTAAAATACTGAAAGTAACTGTGTGCATGGTGGTCTTAAAGAGAGACTTTGATTTTAGATATCTGTTATTACCCAAGCCTAGAATGCACCAAGGTCTGTCTACCTTCACATTCTTGAACTTTCCAGAATGCCCAGCACTAGGACACTCTACTGCAGATCAAAGTCAGATATTCTAAAATTTTTAAAGTATATTTTATTGATTATGTTTTTACAGTAGTTCAAATTTTTCCTCTTTGCTTCCCTCTGCCCAGTACCCACCTTCCCTCCAGCAATCCCACCCCTTTTAGTTCATATCTATGGGTCATACATAAAAGTTCTTTGGCTTCACCCTTTCCTATATTATTCTTAACTACCCCCAGCTTATTTTGTACCAACTGATTATGCTTCTTAATCCCTGCACCATATCCCCATTTCTCCCCCTTCCGCCTCCCGGCTGATAACCCTCCAAATGATCCCCATACCTAAGATTCTGTTCCTATTCTGGTTTGCTTAGTTGGGTTTTGTTTTTATTTTTTTAGATTCAGTTGTTGATAGTTGTAAGTTTGTTGTCATTTTAGTGTTTATAGTTTTGATCTTCTTTTTCTTAAGTAAGTCCCTTTGACATTTTATACAATAATGGCTTGGTTATGATGAACTCCTTTAGCTTTACTTTGTCTGGAAAGCACTTCATCTGCCCTTCCATTCCAAATGATAGCCTTGCTCAGTAGAGTAGTCCCAGTTGCAGGTTGCCTTTCATCACATTGAATACTGCTTGCCAGTCCCTTCCTGTCTGCAAAGTGTTGTCTGAGAAATCAGCTGATTGTCCTACAGGTACCCCCCTGTAGGCAACTCTTCGCCTCTCTTTTGCTGCCCCCAGGACTCTCTCTGTATCTTTTACCTTTGGTATCTCAATCATGATGCATCCTGGTGTGGTCCCCTCTGGGTACAGTCACACAGGACCCGCCGTGCTTCCCAGACCTGTGTGTCCATCTCCTTCACAAAATTTGAAAAGTTTTCCTCATTTTTTTCAGTTCTTGTTTCCTCATTCTGCACTGCTTAACTGTTTTCTTTTTTTTCTTCCTTATGTTCTGAATCATTGATTTGAACCCTGGTTTCTTTCCCTTCACCATTGGTTTTGTGTGGATTTTCCTTCATTTTACTTAGCATAACCTTCACTTCTTCTCTCATGTGTTTTTTGTACTCAAGCATATCAGTCAAGCCTGTGAGCATCTTTATCACCAGTGTTTTGAATTCTGCATCTGTGAGGTTGTCTAGCTCCTCATCTGTTAGGTAGGCTATCTCCTCATCGCTTAGTTCTCCCACTGGAACCTTGATCCATTTCCCCTTTTGGCCCATACTTCTCTGCCTCCTCATTCTGACAGGCTCCTGTGTTTGTTTGCCTCCGTATTCCAGGTAGAGCTGTCACTCCTGTTATGTTGTAAGGGGTGGAGTCTTAGGGATTCATCAGTACAGGGGGACCTATTTCACCACATTGTGGCGCTGTGGGGGGGGGGAGGGGTCCAAGAGGGAACAATGCTGCTTGTCCAGCACTCGCCCCTTTTCCAGGCACCTCTCCCACTTACGCACCGGACTGGCAGTCCTCTAGCTGCTGCCCTGGCCGTCATTCCCAGAGTGGGTGGGTCTGCAGACATTCTAGGGCCATGGGGGCCCTTTAAACAAGCGAACTCTGCTGAGAGACCAGCAGTTTCTGCCTCCACCTCAACCCCCACTGGTCTGCACAGTCAGAAGCAATGAGGCTTGATTTTCCCTGGTGCTCTGACTGTGAGCTGCTAGGTCTAGTGAGGGGCTGGGAACGCTCACCAGGTGTTCCTCCTGACTTTAAAATGTGTGACTGTACTCTCTGCCAGCCTGCCGCTGCTGCCGCTGTCATCACACCACGTCCTCTCCGCCCCGGCTCCATCCCTCCTACCTGTCTGGCTAAGTATTTCTTCTTTATATCTTTGTTTGATGGACTTCCATGCAGCTTGATTTTCTGGAACCTCTGGTTGTTTCTAGTTTTGAAGTAGTTGTATTCCTTCTTAGTTGAGGAGGGAAATGCAGCGTGTTTGTCTACGCTTCCATCTTGGCCAGAAGTCCAGATAGTCTAAATTTTTGAATCAACTTGCTAAGTACACAGCCTAATGAACTCTGTTGTTCTTTTATGCCTATAAAATTTTTACTGCTATTTCATTGTGGCCACATTCTGCTCTTTATTGATTTATTAACTTCTATCTATAACAATTTCTTTCATTAAATCACATTAATTGACTACCATACCACTATAGGAAAAATATGTACTCACCATTTAATAAGTTTTCTTTCTTGGTGCTGATTTTTATCATATTGATATTAGAGCCAGAGAGAGACACATGCTTATTTTATTTATCCAGAGCAACACTGTCAATATAACATGTTGCTAATTTTGTTTTAGCAAGATGTTTGTTGTGCATAGATTTCAAAATGTATTTTGTAACTCATTTATATTATGTGGGTGTTTTGAATGTCCTCACATATTTTGGTATTTATTTTTCTATCTGTTTAGTCTTGTTGTGCAATAAAGTTAATGTTAAAAGGAAATCTAAAAAGAGAGAGGAGCTTGTCTGGAGAAGGAAAAACAAGAAATCTTATTTAGGCAATTCTTCCCCTGCCAGTGTTTATTAAAGCTTTGTGCTTCTCGTGAAAGGGTTTCTTCTCTCTGCCCCTCCCACCAGTAACCTTTTTTGTCTTCATTCATCATTTCTTTAAAGAATATTTTTCTTGTCTCTAGTTTTTCTGTTGGAATTTTTATTATACAAGTAATATTTCTGTTTTCTCTCAGACCCAATTAGTCAACACAAAAGTGAGGCTGAAAAATCAGACATTTAGCTGGATTTTGAATTATAAAAAGAGATTTTGGATGGTGTAGCATCCTCTGGCACTTGTTAAGTCAATTCAAGAGTAATCTATTGAGCTTGTTATTCCATTTCTATTTCTGGGCTGAGTACTCTCTGGAATACTAAAAATTCATGGAGGAGAAAATTCTGATTAAAGTAACTTTTGTTCTAGTATTGAAAGCATGACATACATACAGTGCATAATTTAAAGAAAAATGTAAAACTTCTTTCTTAAATAAACATTTTGTTGTTCTATTACAGTTTTTCCAATTTTTCCCCTTTGCTCTCCTCCACCTTTCTCAATATTCTCTCTCACCCTGTTGACCATATCCATGCATCACTCATACATGCTCCTTGACTAGTCCCTTCCCTTTCTTTCCACCCTTATTGCCCTTCCCCCACCACTCTGGTCACTGTCAGTCTGTTCCTTGTTTCCATGACTCTGGTTCTATTTTGCTCATTTGTTTGTTATGTTCATTAGTTTCCTCATAGAAGTGAGATCATATGGTATTTGTCTTTTGTCACCTTGCTTATTTCACTTAGTATAATAATGTCCAGTTGCATCCATGCTTTTGCAAAAGGTAGGAGTTACTTAATTCTTTTCACTGCCTACTATTCCATTGTGTAAATGTACCACAGTTCTTTTATCCACTCCTTTACTAATGGGCACTTAGGCTGTTTCCAGCACTTGCCTATTGTAAATAATGCTGCTATGAACACTGGGATGCATAAATTCTTTTGAACTGGTATTTCAGGTTTCTTCTGGTATAATCCCAGCAGTGAGATCACTGGGTCAAATGGCAGTTCCATTTTTAGTTTTTTGAGGAAACTCCATACTGTTTTCCATAGTGGCTGCACAAATCTGCAGTAGGGTTCCCTTTTTTCCACATCCTTACCAGCACTTGTTTGTTGATTTGTTAATGATGACCATTCTAATAAGTGTGAGTTGGTATCTAATTTTGGTTTTGATTTGCATCTCTCTGATGGATAATGATATTGAGCACCCTTTCATATGTCTATGGGCCCTCTGTATGTCTGCCTTGAAGTATCTGTTCATGTCCTTTTTAAATTGAGTTGTTTGTCTTTCTGGTGTTGAGTCATATGAGTTCTTTATATATTTTGGAGATCAAACCCTTGCAAAAACATGAGATACAAATAATATTCAATGATTGAAGACATATTTGTACACCAACAATGAAATATCAGAAAGAGAAATTAGGAAAAAGATTCCATTTACTATAATAACAAGAAAAATAAAGTACTTAGGAATAAACTTAACCAAGGAGGTAAAGGCCCATACTTGAAAAACTACAGAACACTAAAGAAAGAAATTAAAGGAGATACAAATAAACAAAAGCATACACTGCATTTATGGATTGTAAAAATTAACATCATTAAAATGTCCATACTATCCAAAGCGATCTATAGATTCAATGCAATCCCTATTAAAATATCAATGGCATATTTCACAGATCTAGAACAAATATTTCAAAAATTTGTATGGAACCCAAAACAACGCTGAAAAGCCTCAGCAATCTTGAGAAAGAAGAACAAAGTAGGAGGTTTCACAATACCTGATATTAAACTATATTACAAGACCACTGTAATCAGAACAGTTTGGTACTGGCACAAGAATAGATATATAGATCTATAGAATAATATAGAGAGCCCAGAAATAAACCCAGGTATCTATGGTCAATTAATATTTGAGAAAGGGGGAAGGAGCATAAAATGGAGTAAAAATAGCCTCTTCAATAAATGGGGTTGTAAGATTTGGAGAAGTACATGTAAAAGAAAGAAACTAGACCACCAACTTATACCATACACCAGAATAAACTCAAGAAGGACAAAAGACTTAAATATAAGTTGTGACACCATAAAAGTCCTGGAGGAAAACATAGGCAGTAAAATTTCAGATATCCCATATAGCCATATTTTTGCCAGTGTATCTCCTAGGGCAAGGGAGATAAAGGAAAAAATAAACAAATGAGACTATATCAAAGTAAAAAGCTTGCATGACTAAAGAAATCATCAAAATGAAAAAAGATTCAACTGTATGGAAAAACATTTTTGCCAAAGAATGTAAAACTTCTTAACAAATTGTTAATATTCTGGTAGAGACTCCTGGGAAAAAGATCTATTAATGTGGAAATTTTCATGAAAAGTAAAACTTAGCAAGTCACCAAATGTTAATAATTTCTCTCTTGTGAAAATTGAGTTTAATGAATAACATTCTATTAAACCTAACTTATAATCAAGAGTAAGAAGCATAGCAATTTTAGATTTATAAAGTGTGAAAAGTGCACATATTAGAGCTGATGAAATATAATGTATTAATATTTATGTTGAAATGTTTGTAAATATGTTTCTTTTTGGTATGTTTATGAATCAATTTAGTCCATGGTCTTAAAATTTAAACACTCCACTCTGATGAGTTTTTACCTGTTTCCCTCCCACATATGATCCATGTGATCATGATGGCTTAGCCTTCAAATATATCCCAATGTTATTCCATCCTAAAGCTTCTAATGTTGCTGTACTAGACCAAACCCTAACCATCACCACTGGACCACAGCAGAAGCCTTCTAAATGTCCTCAGTTTTCAAACATGTTAAGGTAAAATCTATTGGATTGGTCAAAAAGCCTGTTAAGTTTTTTTTTTTTTTTTTGATAGAAGACACATTTTTTATTTTCACCAATAACTTTATTGATTTGGATATTTGGAGTGTGTCAGCTATCTTCCACTATTGGCTTCTAGTGGGTAGAGGCAGGGGTGCTGCTAAACATCTTCCAATGCATAAGACAACCCCACAGCAAATAATTATTTGGCCAAAATGTTAATAGTACCAAGAAACTTTGCAAACCACTTCTGACATGTTTGATTAGTCACAACACCTTCTCCATGTACTGCACAAATCTTTTTTTGCATTTCATTTGTTTTTACCTTTTTTGAAATAATAAAGCATAATACCCTGAAAATGTTTCAAATTTTCTTTCATCTTCAATATTAAAATGGCTGCACAAAAATTCAGGAATTTTGATATCTTTTTTAAATGCACACTGGTATGAAGGTGTCACAATACAAGCTAACAAAATTGTTTTGAATGAAGATGAGACAACTAAGCACTACTCAAGTCACTGGACAAAAAAAAAAAAAAAAAAAAATGAACTTTCTGACCAATTCAATATCTACCAGAAAATAGCCAAAGTGACCTAAAATTAGTAATGTTGCTTCCCTACCTAAAAACCTGCACAGCTTCTCATTGTGCTCATAATAAACTTTAAAC
Organism: Furipterus horrens; assembly: GCF_987537825.1. Classification (NCBI taxonomy): domain Eukaryota; kingdom Metazoa; phylum Chordata; class Mammalia; order Chiroptera; family Furipteridae; genus Furipterus; species Furipterus horrens. The sequence goes on along the minus strand of NW_028327176.1, from coordinate 62,955,040 downwards.
TATTTATCACAATCCAATTTTATTGCTTCTGCTTCCTTCCCTGATTTCATCTGATGTTCTTCTATTCCCAACTTCTTATTCCTCAGCCACATTCAGATGTTAGTTGTTCACTGAATACCCTCACCTGTTATGGCCTTGATATTTCAAAAATTTTGCACTTGGTATTTTTCTCTGTCCAGATACATCTCTCAGCAAGGCTGTGCAGTGGTTAAGAGTATGGACTGTGAACTCTGATGTCCTGGTTAAAGACCTAGCTTTGATAACTACCAGGTGCATGACATGAGAAAGTTACCTACCTCTGACACTAAATAATGAGGATAATGTTTGCATGTACTTCTGAGTGTTGTAATGAGGATTAAGTGATTTTACTTGTGTAAGGTGCTTAGAAAGTGGGGAAGTGGAAGAAGTAGCTACATAGATTTTGCCATTGTTATCTTGTTAATTGTCAGGCCTCTTTTAAAATATTTCCTTGGTTAGTTATTCTGTCTGCCTTTTATAGAATATTATAGACAAGCACCTAAACTTATAATATTTACTTACTTGTTTACTTATTTGTTATATGTGTTACCCTCAAAAATATGTTACATGAACAAAAAGGCTTTGCTATTCTTATTCCCCACTTTATCTCTACTTAAGGGAACATTGTCTGGCACATACTAAATATTTGTTAAAATAAAGAGAGAAATTGGAAGTTTAAAATACAATTTTAAACCTTTTGGTAATTTTTGTTTCCTAGCCAATATTCCACCAAGCACTGGCCTTATGAGGTGTATAAACAATCACAGAATTCCATAATCCAGGTAATATGTTTTCCTGTTCTGATCAATTGCCATTCCACCAAAAGAGCCAGTGAAGAATCTATGTATTTACAAGATCTAATATGAAACATTATGAATGTTGTATCTCAACCATGTTAGCTTCAGTCTTTAAAAACCCACTGATAGGTTGAGACACTATCTCTAAGAAGTCTCTACTACACCAATGTCTTAAGGCAGGAGGTATTTGTGGGGAGAGCTAAATGATGTTCTTAGAAGGAAGAATTCTTGGAGCCAAGACTCTAAGTAACAGCAACATAATATTTTAAATTATTAAGGAAAATATTAAACTTTATATAAGGATGGGCTTCAAAGAAATACTTGGATTCATCTGGACTTTTAAAATGTAAATAATTCACCTCTGGCCAAGTAGCATAGTTTGTTAGAGCATTGTTCCAATATGCCAAGGTCATGGGTTTGAGCCCCAGTTAGGAGACACACAAGAATCAACCAATGAATCCATCAGTAAGTGGAACAACAGACTGATGTTTCTTTCTCTTTCTCTTACTCTCCCTCTAAGATTAATTTTTTAAAAAACTTTAAAAAGTAAATAAAAATAAAATATAATTAAACTAAAGATTTTTGGGCAATAGTGTCTCAAACAGTTTAATGCTTAAACACCTCTCTCTGTGAATAATAATGTCAAACCTATACCTGTCTGCTTCAATAATAATTTATCATTTTAATACAATTTCTTCACAAACAGAATTTTCCAGAATTCATTAATTATAAAAGAAAAAAAAAGCTAACCACTGAATATGGATTTTGCATTATGCATTCTGTTCATATCTCCAGCCATCACTTGCTATGCTAGACATGTTCTCTAGACTCTCTGCTGTGTATTAGAACATACAGAATATTTGTAATTGAATCTCCAGTTTGTCAAATGTAATTTAGAGTGTGTTTGTGGGGTCCCAGTTCAAGAGTCTAATTAGAGATAGTTTTAAAAAATAAAATAACTGCAGCTATATAAAAGAATAAGTGGTGGCTGAGCACCATTGCCATCATTCATGGAGCTTGCCAGTATTTGAGATGTTATTTTATCATGAATTTTTATTTTTAATGTGCTCTTAATTAAAATTACTTCCTCATCTATGATTACCTGTTTAGAAGGCATATAGTTTTCCCAGAATACAGAAAATATTTAAAATAACCTCAAAATTAAAAAGTTCATAATCTTTATAGCTGATTAGCTCAGTTATTGACTAATGAAACTAATGTGATCCAGTGATCACAAGAGCTCAATGACTTGACACAGTCATGGGCTGACTCTCCCAGCCTACTTAAATAGATTAAATATGTTTATTTAACCATAACAGAAATAAAGTTATAATGATTAAATAAACTCTGGGGTTATTTGTCTATGAACAGACTATAGGAATTGAGACACTACTTGTAGAAAATATATCAATTAATATTGTTATGTAAGATGTATGTCTCTTTTTTTCTAACTCTATATGGCACCTCAAGTTTCTATTACCACTTTCTTCTCCTGAATCCCCATCTTTTTTTCCTTATTAATTATTTTCTGTTTTTTATTTAAGATTACCAAAACATTTTTACACACTCCTGTATTCTTATACTGACCACAAAAGAAACTGAGAAATAGAACTGCTGGTTTATGATGACAGAAGCTTCTGTTACAATTTTATTCTTAGCTTCCCCATACAATTCAGCCAACCTCAAGAGATTAAACTAAGAGCTGAATAATGATGAATAATGACAAGAAGTAGTATTTTGGATACATAAAGTAAGGTGAGAATAAGTTAACAAAAGAGGAAAAAGGACAGAGGCTTTAAGTGACATTGGTATTTCTTAAATTAAATGAGATGAATCTAGGAAAAACATAATTTTTTTCTCTTGAATTTCACTTTGTGGCAAAAAACAGTTAATGCTTATTCTAGAAGTAGACTTCTAATGTAAGGTGTGCCCTTGTCTAGAAGTGATAAATAACTCTCTTGAAGTATGTACTCGATTTATCTTGTCCTACATTTTTGTAGGGTTCCCATGGCTCCTGTTTAGTTTGAATTGCATTCTGATTTTCAGTTAGTCTTTCACAATTTCTTATCTTAACCAGTTTTTTCATGTTTTTTTTTTCTATCTATTCTCTTGGTCATTTTCATACCCACATAAAAATACTAATCCTTTCATTGGTGGTTTTTCAATACCTTCTATTAATAAAAGTAAAGACTCATCGTCGGCAGCCGTCCGTCTCGAGAGACGATGGTGTAGCTTCTTAAGAGTCTATCTGCACCGCCGAGAATGGCTGTGCAGTCCGACTCGGGAGTGACACGGTATCTGTCTCCTCCCGTGTTGAATCGACATCTTGCGATGACGCTGGAGTGTCCTCTCCAGTGAAGCTGAAGCTACAGAGCCTGGGCAGGGTGATATGGAAGGTCTGCTGTTGCCCATGCAGCAGACACCCCCTCTCTTCGCAGCTGAAGTATCCAAGGGAAAGACGGAGTCAATACAGCTTGGCTTCAGGTGCGCCGCAGGAGTTGCCGGTGTTGACTACAACGTCAAACCGCCTTAGGGACTCCGGTTCCGGATTTTCTGTCGGGGTTTACTCCCTTAGCCTTTCCCCTGAAGAGGTATGCCACAAGGCAGCGGAGGTTTTTTGGCGTCAGAGTTTTCCTTCTCTGATGTGCCCTGACTGGAAGATCGAACCAGTGACACTTAGCTCGCAGGCCGACGCTCAATCCACTGAGCCAAACCAGCCAGGGCCCTGCCCCAATACTATTTCCCCCATTTTAACAAAGATGGGAAAACCGAGACTCTAAAAAATTAAGTCTTGCCCAAGGTCACACAGCTTCTTAGGGAATGGAGCCTAGTCTGTGATTCCAGTGGCATTGTCCCCTCCCCTCACTCCTGCCTTTCAACTCCCAGAGTTGAGTCCATCAACTAGCATTTGCCAAGTCTGGTATAGTGCTCTTCTTAAAGACTAAACTATTCTAAATAAGTAAACACAACAATATAGTGCATTAAAAAGCAGTTTCTTTTTTCTTAAAAATCCCACGTCCAGTTTTGATTTTAATCATCATCCAGGGACTAATTTCCATTCATTTTGAAACCCTGCTATCCACAAGGATGTTGCATATCATAGGAAAGGAAGGAGATGGTTGGCCAGGCCACATTAAAAATATTTAAGTTGCTAGACTTCCAGCTAAGATGAAGGCCTAGACAGACATGCTGTGTCTCCCTCCACAACTATGAAGAAACACAACTACCTTAAACCTAGAGATAACCAAAAGTTCCAGAATATTGAGCTTTATGTAAGTCCAATAAGCAAAGATATAAAGAAGGAATACTTATCCAGACATGTAGGAGGGATGAAGCCAGAGGGGAGAGAATGTGGTGTGGTGGTGGCAGTGGCAGGCTGGCAGAAAGCTCAGTTGCATATTTTAAAAAGTCAGGAGAGATACCTGGGGAGCACTCCCAGCACCAGACTGAACCACACAGCTCATAGTTCCAGCACTGGGGAAAATAAAGACTCATTGCTTCTGACTGTGCAAACCAGTGTGGGATTGGGGCAGAGGAAGAAACTGCTGGTCTCTCTATAGACTCCACTTGTTTAAAGGGCCTCCATGGTCCTAGAATATCCACAGACCCACCCACTCTGGGAACAACAGCCAGGGCAACAGCTAGAGAGGCACCAGTCCCATAAGTAAGTGGGAGAAGTGCCTGGAAAAGGGGCAAGTGCTGAGCAAGAGGCATTGTTCCCACTCAGACCCTCTCCCACATACAGCGCCACAACGTGGTGAAATGGGTCACCCATACTGACGAACACCTAAGACTCCACCCCTTACAACATAACAGGTGCAACAGCTCTATCTAAGACACAGAGGTAAACAAACACAGGAGCCTGTCAAGATGAGGAATAGCATGGCCTAAAAGAGAGAACAGATCAAGGTTACAATGGGAAAACTAAGCAACACAGAGATAGCCAACTTAACAGATGTAGAGTTCAAAACACTGGTGTTAAAGATACTTGCAGGCTTGACAGATATGCTTAACTATGGCAAACACACAGAGAAAAAGTGAAGGCTATGCTAAATGAAACAAAGGAAAATACACACAAAACCAATGATGAAGGGAAGGAAACCAGGGTTCAAATAAATTATTTGGAACATAATTAAGAAAAAAAAAAAAAAAAAACCAGTACAGAATGAGGAAACAAGAATTGAAAAAAATGAGGAGAGGCTTAGGAACCTCTGGGACAACTTTAAGCATGCCAACATCCAAATCATAGGGGTGCCAGAAGGAGAACAAGAAAAGCAAGAAATTGAAAGTTTATGTGAAGAAATAATGAAGAAAAACTTGCAAAATTTGGCAAAGGAATTAGACATATAAGTCCAAGAAGCACAGAGAGTCCCAAAGAAGCTAGACCCAAAGAGGACCACACCAAGACACATCATAATCAAAATGCCAAAGGTTAAAGATATAGAGAGAATCTTAAAAGCAGCAAGAGGAAGGCAGAGATTTGCCTACAAAGGAGTGCCTATAAGACTATCAGCTGATTTCTCAAAAGAAACTCTGCAAGCGAGAAGGGACTGGCAAGAAGTATTTAATGTGATGAAAAGCAAGGACCTACAACCACGATTACTCTATCCAGCAAAGTTATCATTTAGAATGGAAGGGAAGATAGAGTGCTTCCCAGACAAGGTAAAGCTAAAGGAGTTCATCATCACCAAGCCATTATTATATAGAATGTTAAAAGGACTTGTTTAAGAAAAAGAAGATCAAAACTATGAACACTAAAATGACAACAAACTCACAACTATCAACAACTGAATCTAAAAAATAAGAACAAAATCTAACTAAGCAAACCAGAATAGGAATAGAATCATAGGTATGAGGATCATTTGGAGGGTTATCAGCTGGGATGGGGAAGGGGGAATAATGTGGAAATGGTGCAGGGATTAAGAAGCATAATTGGTTGGTACAAAATAGAAAGGAGGGTGTTAAGAATAATAAGGATGAAGCCAAAAAAATTATATGCACAACTCATGGACATGAACTAAGTGAGGTGGGATTGCCGAAGGGAAGGGGAGTACTGGTTGGAGGAGAGCAAAGGGGAAAAAATTGGGACTACTGTAACAACATAATCAATAAAATATACTTAAAAATTAAAATTTAAAAATTAATATTTAAGTTGCTGATGAATTAGAAATTACAAAAATTAAGACTCCTTGCATCCCTTGAGCAACATTTAGTAAAATATCCCAATGTAAATATAGGGGGATAAAGAAAATATTATCTTTTCCTTGGAAGTCATGTTTTTGGCTACAATTCTATTGCTATAAATTAAGGGTAGAACTGATTTTTCTTATTTTTGGCTAGCCAGCAGTTTTGTCCACATATTAATACATGTAAAGAATCCTGTTTATATTAATGATTTCCTAAAATTTATAATGCACAGGTAGCAGTTATCGCTCTATAAAAATATCCCAAAACATAATTACTTAAAACAACAAAACTTATTAACAGTTTCTGAGCCTCAGGATTCTTGTGTGATTCTGGTTTAATGTTTCTCTCTTGGTTGCAGCCAAGCTGATGGCTAGGCCTGTAACATCTGTAAAACCTTTACTCACATAGCTTATACTTTTAAGTGGAGCATTCTCATGGCAGTTGGATGGAGTCGTCAGTTTCTCACTGGCTGTTGGCTGGAAGGCTCAGAACTTTCACGTGAGACTCTCCCCAAAGCTCACAGAACTGACAGAGTGTAATCAAGATAATGTAGCTACTTTGCTCAGAGTAAAAGATAGAGGGCAAGAGGAAAATGGGTGGGACAAGGAAAGAAAAAAAGAGGAGAGAAAATGAAAAGAGGGAAGAGAAAAAAAAAAGAGGGAGAAGGGGGTGAGAAAGAGAGAAAGCCTAAGATAAAAGTTGTAGACTTTTGTCTCCTAATATAAGAGACACACCCTCACTTCTTCCATAAGCTGTTGGTCACAGAGACTAACACCATGTGGCTGGATACAAGGTGAGAGGGGATGATATACGATTATGAAAAGCAGGAAGTGGCATTATGGTGGACTACTAGAGTCTGGCTACTAAATCTTCCAATGTTATGATCTTTCTATGTGTAGTCTACAGTAAGATATTTATGAAATAGTGTTTTAACTATAAGATATTTACAGTATATTAATATTACTAGAAAACCAGGATATTGACATTCAAATAAATATTAAAAATATAGAAGAAACCAGAATATTGGTTCTTTTTTCCAAAAGTAGGGGAATCTCAAAGCCTTCTCTTATTTTTCAACAATGCTTCATATTTCTTGATTCCATTCCTCCATCAAATGCTATCTTATCTTTTTAGTCTTCTTTGGGATCAGTGACTAAGGTATGGTAAATTAATGTGTGCTAAGTAATTAATGGGTTCTTTTCTAGAGAAACAGGTCTTTTTATTTGAAGGTAATATTTTTGAACCATTTTTTAAAATCTTAAACCAAATTCCATACATAAGATAGGTCAAGTGATTTTATTTTATATTATTTATTTTATTTTACTTATTTGTAATTCATAATTTATTTTACTTCATTTCAGTGGTGGAAGAATCTTTTTGCATTCTTCATATCATGTGAACCAGTCTGACTAGATTACTGTTGGCGTTGTCATGTTTGAGGGTCATGAGTTTTTACTAGAACATGAATTATCATTTTCTTAATCAGGATGTAAGAAGTAGTTTTGTCTCAAACAGAGAAAACAGTACAGGAAATGAACAGAGTTGCATTCCAGTCTTGACTAAACTATAAATTAATCCTGATATCAGGGATAACATTTTTTATTTGTTTAAAAATGTATTCATTTAACTTTTAGGTGTCTCAGTTTTATCATCTCTAATTAAGGACTTTAGTATAACTATGCCTTAGGAGAATTTTAGACTTAAATTCTTATCAATGGATATAGTGTTTTGCCCCTGGACTTCCATTTCATCAATGTTGAAATACCCGAAGAGATAGATTTATATTATATGGATGAACACAAAGCAAAATATCAACAGAAATTATTTCTCAGTCAAAGATGATGCAAAACCCTGCATTCCCAACACCTCAGTGTGTTCACTTCTAAAGTAAGGATTGATTTTTATCTCTTTTCTGACCAACTTGACCCCCCCCAAAAAAAAACCCTAATAAAACTGAGTCTGAATAGAGCGTGAATTCTGAATGGTTAATAGTAACCTGGGCATAATTTACACCAAGAGAAGCCAGACCACTTATTACTCTAAATAGAATTCAGGGGGAAATATTGTCTGTCTGTTTCTTATTTTCTTGAGTTTACAGTACTCTATCTACATTTATAGTTTAAGAAACTTGAAAAAAATACAAGATTTTCCTGCTTAAACTGTCTTCCAAATACTTGATATTAAACTTGACCTTAAAATAGAAAGAGATTAAAACCACATTGAATTTACCTTACTGGTTTGGCCTCCCAAGAATATTTTTCATTCCATTTTCTTTGGACTCACCTCTTCTCCATCTGCCTACACATTTTTGTCATACTTAGAGAGGCTATCTTTCCTTTTAAAGCTATTGTACTCTGTAATGACCTTTCTAAAATCTAGAGTCCCATCTACCTTTCTACTGTTTTGAATTGGTCATCTCAAGCCATTTACCTCTGCTTTGTCATCCTACTTAGTATTCTTTAATTTATTCATTCTTTCTGTTGCAATTTATTTACATGTAATTTCATGAAGAAGTTTTTAAACTTCTTCAGAGTACTTGCTTATATTAATGATGCTCTATCTAATTATACTGTGTGACACAGCTTGCCCATTTAGACTCAAGTACTCTCATGGTACTTTCTACTTTATCTTCTGCTAGGAAACTAATATTGTTTCAAGATTGCATTTTAGAGACTTTATAAACTATTCTGAGAAGGGTGATGGAAAGGAGAATCAGGAAACCTGCATTCTATTCTAAATTTTTCCTCACAGATCATTGTAGTGTGTTTTTTTTTTTCTTTCAAATTTATGTCAACACCACTTATTGGATACATACAATGAGCCAGACTCTGTACCTAGAGTTCAGTATTAAAGATAAATAACTCCTACTGGATGTAATGGCACACAGTGAAGAAAGGAGAGCAATAGAATTCAAAAGAACAGTGATAGTCTTGTACTAAGTACCATAGAATCACAAAAAAGTAATCCATCTATTCTATCTACAGAAAAAAAAAATCTCTCAGAGACTAGGTTACAAATGACCTTATAAGTGCAGATGAATAGCAATTTGCCAAGCAAAAGGGAAAAATGAGTTAGATAAAACAAGCAGCCACCATGAGCTTAGAATTAGAAAAGCAAATTGAACTTGCTTGTCCTGAATAAATAATATAGATTGCTGGTTTCTTCTTCCACAATTAACACCAGTGAAACTAAAGAAGAAAAAGAAAAGCATGGATTTGAGAAACTATTAAAACAAATAATGATTGTTGTCCTGTTCTGGACGTGAGATGGAAGGATTGGCTGCAGATGAGACCTAGAAAAAACAGTATAAAAAGAGTTTGGAGGAATGTTTTTAGGCTTAGCTCTTACGACTTCTTGGAGTTGTCTTAGAAGAGATAGTGTGAGCCCCCTTTCCACATGGAAATCAACAACAGCCTGGGAAGCCTTTTGAATTAGGTGAAATTAGGATCTTGCAAAAGCCTTACTGAGGTGAGGAATTAATATTGCTTATTTAGGATATCCTCTACTCCCTTCCTTCCAAGCACACAAGTTTAAGTCAAAAAAGCCCTCAGCTTTTCATAAGGGTTAGGTAGGTTATAACCCACTTCCTTCTTTCCAATTTGCTATTTCCTGGTAGTTTAAAGGTGAGCCCCTCGACCAGAGGTTTTCTTCCATATTTTGCCTAGGCTTCTCTGCCCTGGAGTTCATCTCGTTCCCCATCTTTTTACTCACCTAGATGACCGCACGTTAATGTCTTAATTTCTGTCCTTTCCCACCACACATAAGAAGATGTAGAAATGGATACAGAAAATTCAACTCATTCACTTAAATGTCACAAGACTAAGACAGTGACAGTGCCGGGCAATGAACCATGGAATCTGATTTCAAGACCCATGTTATTAGACATATATTTCATGTATTAATACACAGTTTTCTGTATATGGAGAATGTGAACATACATAACACATCTTACAGATATACATTAATGCAAAGTCCCAGAGAAATGACTACCCAAGCCATGTATTGGACACTTGAACCCATTTGAACATCACAATGCTTATTCCTGGCAAGGGTGTGTGGGAGCTCTCATTGAAACCCAAGAGAAGGAGTAAGCAGTTATAACAGGGAGGACATCTGGCCTCTGGGTGTGGATATCACTTTTAGAGAAAATCATCCATATATTAAATTTTTAATGACAGCGATTAAGCATTTGAAAGAGTCCATATGCACACAAGTCTAGTCCAGAGGCACAAGAAAGCACAAGTTTGAGTTAACACAGTGTAATTCTTGCCATCCTCTATTTTCTATAAATTGGGGAGTTTGGTGTAAGAAGCTCAGATTTGGTATGGGGTCCCCAGAATGAAACATGGATATGAAAAGAGAAGGTGGTTTAGAGTATTTAATTCCAGAGTGAGGCCATGTTGGTAAACATGAAATCATCAAAAATACCAAAACCTTCCTGACCAAGGCAGAAGGCACAAATGGTCTGAAAAGAAATATGGAAGAAGAGTGATTTGGAGGTTTTCCATAGAGAAAAACTTAAGGCAATGGAATGCAAAAGAGAAAGCTTTCTAAGGAAATTTGGTTGCTGTACCTGTGGGTATAAAGATAGCCATTGTGTTGCATAGTTAAACTGAGCTGATGTCTACCAAATTTTCTTGGCCAGCTGCCTAAAGACTGAGTGCCAGGTTCATGGAGAGAACAAGACTATCATCACCATAAAGTCTTGAGTCCAAGTAAGCAGCACAACCTCTAGAAACAATATAGGAAAATGGAAATATAAGGTTTTGTAACCAAATGCAGATTTTATGAAAGCAAAGGGAAAAAGGATGCCCCACTTTCACTCTAGAATTGAGAGTAACCATTATCAAAAGAAAACAGAATTGTAGCCATGGACTGATATGTCTGATATCCAAATGTGAAGGCATAAGTGGCTCCTTACTTGAATCACAAGTTTTCTGTGACCATAAATCTGACGTGTAGGTGGAGCAATTCACAATCTGTTTCAGGTGTTCTTTACCATGTTTGCTATTATTTAAATCAAAGCAGATTCAGAGGTTTTTCTCCCTTCAGTGCTTCAAGTATTGCTGGAGGTATACCAGGTGTTTGTGCTAAATGTGATTCCTGCTTCAACTTCTACCACCTCACCCTTTAGTTTGTGTTCAAGTTTTTTTTCTGAAGTGCCTATACTGAGCCACTTTTAGAACTAAACACAAGAAAGGAAAAATCCTTCATACATTATGGCCACTCATTCCTCTTTCTGCTTGTTGCAATTGTAAATGTGTAGTCTTCCCAGAAAAGGATAAATGTAATGGAGGTCAAAGGTCGGCATTCTTGTCCTAAAGCAGACTTTTCAAACCAAGTTGCCTTCATAAAGGATTTCTCAGGAACAAAGGCTGGTTTTGTTGCAGGGATAACACTTGTTTAAAAATAAAACAAGCAACAAACCAAAAAAAAAAAAAAGAACTTCTCTGGACTGAAAAGTTTCTCAGCATTCAGCTCCATTCAATCCAACTATTATTGAGATTACTGAAATTCTATTATATGTCACAGCTCATAATAGCCACTTAAGAGTCTAAAATCATAAATAGATAGCCACTCCCTTCAAATTATAATTCTTTAGTAGGGGAAAAAGTGATTCAAACAATTATAGTGGTTAGCATATTCCAATAAATTATCTCATATAGAAGAGACATGAGGCACTGAGGAAAATGAGCTTCTTTTCACTGAGAAAATCTTGCAAGGATTTTAACAAAGATGGAGGAAATGGAAGATTATGGTAAGCAGAGAAAGGATGGAAGATAAAGAACATTCCAGGAATAGTAGAAATTATAGACACACAGATGTTTATAAGTACATAGTCTAAATTCTCAATGAATTATGTATCCAACAGTGGTTGGATTTGAGAAAGCAAGCTAATTTGCTTTCTTCAAGATCAATAACATTTTCTTGATGATCTTCTTGTTCAGCATTGTTTACTTAGGAAGAAAAACTTTCTGAGCTTTAAAGAATTAGATAAATCATATCAGTAGTCTAAACCCAAGTTTTCATCTACGCATGCATTATTATTTTGAGAAATCACCCATCAACAAATATTTAACTTCTATGTATCAGGATGTGTCCTAGGCAACAATAGCATAGAGAAGAGTGAGAGACAAATCTCCTGCCCTTTGGAGACTTACATTGCATGCATCTTAAGAAATTAGAATGATATAGAATTTCAGCATGAGTTCACTAATATACTATTTTTATGTAACCACTGTCTATAAAATCTCCAAAGCTTAGTGTCCTGAATTATAAAATATATTTAATAAAACCTCCTAAAACTACTATATTTTACTAAGTTTTATATTCACCACAGACAAAAAGTAGTTTGTGTGCTATAGAGTATTACACAAGAGTAAGTTATGATCAATAACAAAGTCACCATAATTTTTTCTATTTTTCAAATATTTTATTCTGGAAAATCATGAAAATACCATGGAAAGTTTATTTTAAACTCAAAAAGGTAATTATTTTTAATAAGGAAAAAAAAACTGAGGTAGACTCTTGTGAACGTGTCTAACATAGCACAGAAAGTTCTATATTATTAATGTGATAAAAATCCAAGTGAATTTCACATGGTTCTATCCTGGGCCTAAAGGCAATGGAGAGGAGGACAAAAATAATTAAGAAAAATAAAAGGGGGATAAATTTAGTGTACATGGAGCTGAAATAAATATGATGACTTGAGGGAGAAAGAAAAATTTAGGATGGATGGTTGTGAGCCACTGTGCAGACTGACCAATGTACAGAATTCAGAAACAAAAACAGGTTCAGGGTTCAACAGAATATTTTTAGCTTGAGCTACTTAGAATGTTACATGCCATATTAATATCTATTGTTATATAATAAATGATCCCAAATCTTAGCAGCTTAAAACAAAAAATGATCATTAATTCACATGTTTTGTGAGGATCAGCAACATAGAAATAGCTTAGAAGAGTAGTTCTGGATCAGTTTCTCTTGAAGTTGTAGTGAAGCTGTGGGTCAAGTCTGTGCTCCTATCAAGTAGAATCAATTCCAAGATCATTCACATAGCTATTAGCAGAGGGCTCCGGTTTCTCATCATGAAGTCTCTCAGTGGGCTACTTCTGACATAGTTTCCTCTAGGGCAAATGATCAGAGAAAGTGAGGATAGAGAACTCAAGAGCCAACTCTCTTTCTTTTTTGTAACCTATGAGCACTATTTCTGCCATATGCATAATGATCACAAAGACCAGTCCTGATCCAATGTTCAAGAGTGAATATATCAGGAAGTGAGGGTCATCTTAGAGTCTGCCTATCATAATTTAATTAAAGATATCCAGAAGATTAATAAATGAACAGGTGAGGTACTGAAAGGAGAGGTGTGAGAGTTAGAGGTGATAAATTGGATATTTTTAGCTTATGGGTAGAATTTGAAGCCCTAGAAGAAAAGTAAAAGGCCCAGGTTAGAGATATTGTAGACCAATCATCCTCACAGGAGTACATAGACAACCCACTGTCCATCATAAGGGGGCTACAAAGGTAGGAGTGGGATGTCTGCACATAAATTTCTAAAATCTTTTTTGACATTTAAAAAGACATTTTCAGAAACTCTGTGTGATTTTACCCCACCTAAATATGAGATCTGTCCAGAAAAAGTCCAGCCATTGTTAATATAATGAGAACAGTTTGCCTGACATCATTGTAACCTGGCAGCCAAGGAAAGTGGACTGCAATGTGCATGTGTGAACAATGACTGCACTGCACTAGTCAGTGGGGGCAGTAGATGCCATTGAGTGAGCATATGTACTATGTGGCCATCACATTCAAAATAACTGAGCAAGTAGAGAAACAAATCTACATCAAATTCTGTGTTAAACTTAAACATTCCTCTGTGAAACTATTATGATGATTCAGAAAGCTGCAGCTATGGACAACTGGTGATCAGCAGCTTCACAATGACAATGTGCCCACTCATGCATCATGTCTCATGCAGAGGTTTTTGGTGAAACATCAAATCACCCAGGTCACTCAGCTCCCCTACAGACCAGAGTTTGTACCCTGTGATTTCTGACTTTTCCCCCAAACCAAAATCACCTTTAAAAGGGATAAGATTTCAGACCATTGTCAGTGAGATTCAGGGGAATAAAACAGGGCAGCTGATGATGATTGGGAGAAGTGTGTGAGGTTCCAAAGTATCTCCTTTGAAGGGGACTGAGGCATTATTGTCCTATTCACAATGTTTCTTGTATCTTATATCTTCAATAAATCTATTTTCCATAGTATGTGACTAGATACTTCTTGGACCGACCTTTGTATGTTATAACCTTTTAAGAGTCATTGCTTCATTTCCTAAGTTTATTCAACAAATATTTAGAAACCTAGTATATAAAAAAGATATAATATTTGTCATTATGCATGAGAAATATCATAAATAAAATATCTCAGGTGAAGAGCATTTGGATGAAAGTAGAGAGAAAATAGCCCCTGAAAAAGATTGAGAATTTTCCAGAAACAAAAATAGCAAATTTCATTCATCAAATGAAAGAGAATCTTATGAAGAAAAAAATTAGTAGTGAAATTAAGGGTAAAACTTAACAAATAATAACAAATGAGAAACAAATAAGAAATAAAGAAAAAGAAAAGAATTAACAAGACATAGTTAACAAATCAATATGAAGAAAAAAACCTAAGTGTCTGTTGATAATGGAGATCCTAAAAGAGAACTAATTTTTTACATTATTTTTTTAATTTATTTTTTAATTTTTTTTTTGGTTTTTCAATTACAGTTGTCCCATTTTTTCCCCATTGCTCCCCACCACCCCTTCTCCCGTAATCATATCCCTCCCCATTGTCCATGTCCACGAGTCATTTATATACGTTCCTTGACTAAACCCTTCCCTTACTTATCCCCCTTCTCTCCCTCCCCCCTCCCCCCAACGACTGTTATTCTGCTCCTTGTCCTATTTAGTTCATTTGTTTGTTTTTCTTTAGTTTCCTGTATTAGGTGATATCATATGGTATTTTTCTTTCTTTGCCTGGCTTATTTCACTAAGCATAATTCTCTCTAGTTCCATCCATGTTGTTGCAAATGGCAGGTGTTCCTTCTTTATCTCTGCTGCATAGTATTCCATTGTGTAAATATACCACCCATCATTTTGATCCACTCATCTACAGATGGGCATTTAGGCTGTTTCCAGCACTTAGCTATTGTAAACAGTGCTGCTATGAACATAGGGGGGCATAAGTGCTTTTGAATTAGGGTTTTAGAATTTTTCGGGTATAGTCCTAACAGTGGAATCACTGGTTCAAAAGGCAGTTCCATTTATAGTTTTTTGAGGAAATTCCATACTGTTTTCCACAGTGGCTGCACCAGTCTGCATTCCCACCAACAGTGCAGTAGGGTTCCTGTTTCTCCACATCCTCGCCAGCACTTGTTGTTGGTTGATTTGTTAATGATGGCCATTCTAACAGGTGTAAAGTGGTATCTCATTGTAGTTTTTATTTGCATCTGCCTGATGGCTAATGATGTTGAGCATTTTTTCATGTATCTATGGACCTTCTGTATGTCCTCTTCAGAGAAGTGTTTGTTCAGGTCCTTTGCCCATTTTTTAATTGGATTGTTTGTTTTCTTGATGTTGAGTCGCATCAGCTCTTTATATATTTGGGAGATCAGTCCACTGTCAGAGATATTATTGGCAAATATGTTTTCCCTTATGGTTGGTTTCCTTTTCATCTTGCTGATGTTTTCTTTTGCTGAGCAGAAACTCTTTAGTTTGATGTAGTTCCATTTGTTTATTTTTTCCTTTATTTCTCTTGCCTTCGGAGATGTATTCATAAAAATATTGTTCTGTGGGATATCTGAAATTTTCTTGCCTATGTTTTCCTCTATAACTTCTATGGTGTCACGGCTTACATTTAAGTCTTTGATCCATCTTGAGTTTATTCTTGTGTGTGGTGTACGTCAGTGGTCTAGTTTCATTGTTTTACAGGTCCCTGTCCAGTTCTCTCAGCATCATTTGTTAAAGAGGATCTTCTCACTCCATTTTATGTTCTTTCCTCCTTTATAAAATATTACTTGACCATATATTCCTGGATTAATTTCTGGACTCTCTATTCTGTTTATTGATCTACATGTCTATTCTTATGCCAGTACCAGACTGTTTTGATCACACTGGCTTAGTAGTATTGTTTGATGTCTGGTATTGTGATTCCTCCTGCTATGTTCTTCTGTCTCAAGATAGCTTTGGCTATTCGGGGTCTTTTTTGGCTTCATATGAATTTTTGGAGTATTTCTTCTGGGTCAGTGAAATACGTCATTGGTATTTTAATAGGGATTGCATTGAATCTGTAAATTACTCTTGGTAGTATGGCCATTTTAATGATGTTGATTCTTCCCATCCAAGAACATGATATTTGCTCCCATTTATTTGTATCATCCTTAATTTCTTTCTTCAATGTTACATAATTTTCAGAGTACAGGTCTTTTATCTCTTTGGTTAAGTTTATTACTAGGTACCTTATTTTTCTTGTTGCTCCAGTAAATGGTATTTTCTTTTCTGTTTATGTCTCTAATATTTTATTGTTGGTGTACAGAAATGCCTTAGACTTCTGTATATTTATTTTTTATCCTGCTATTTTGTAAAATTCACTTGTTATACCGAGTAGTCTTTTAGTGGAGTCTATAGGGTTTTCTATGTATACTATCATGTCATCTGCATATAATGATAGTTTTACTTCTTCTTTCCCAGTTTGTATATCTTTTATTTCTTTTTCTTGTCTGATTGCTGTGGCTAGGACTTCCAACACTATGTTGAATAGGAGTGGAGAGAGTGGACAGCCTTGTCTTGTTCCGGAGCTCAAGGGGAATGCTTTCAGTTTTTGTCCATTGAGTATGATGTTGGCTCAGGTTTCTCATATATAGCCTTAAGTATGTTAATGTATGCCCCCTCTATTCCCATTTAGCTGAGTGTTTTCATAATAAATAGGTGTTGTACTTTATCAAATGCTTTTTCTGCATCTATTGATATGATCATGTGAATTTTGTATTTCATTTTGTTTAGGCGATGTATTATATTTATTGATTTGTGAATATTAAACCATTCTTGCATCCCTGGGATGAGTTCCACTTGATCATGGTGTATGATCTTTTTGATGTGTTGCTAGATCCTGTTTACCAATATTTTGTTGAAGATTTTAGCATCTATATTCATCAGTGATATTGACCTGTAGTTTACCTTCTCTGTTGTGTCTTGACCTGTTTTTGGAATTAGGGTAATACTGGCTTCATAGAAAGAGTTTGGGATTTTTCCCTCTTCTTGGATTTTTTGGAATAGTTTGAGGAGGGTAGGAGTTAGTTCTTCCCTAAATGTTTTGTAAAATTCACCTGTGAAGCCATCCAGTCCAGGGCTTTTGTGTGCCAGAAAATTTTTGACTACTGTTTCAATTTTATTCTTTGTTACTGGTCTGTTGAGACTTTCTACTTCTTGATTCAGTTTTGGAAGGTTATATGTTTCCAGAAATTTGTCCATTTCTTCTAGGTTGTCAAGTTTCTTGCCGTACAGTTGTTTGTAGTAATTTCTTACAATCCTTTGTATTTCTGTGGTATCAGTCATGATTTCTCCTCTTTCGTTTCTGATTTTTTTATTTGATGAGCCTGACTAAAGGCTTGTCGATTTTATTTATTTTCTCAAAACACCAGCTCCTAGTTTCATTGATCTTTTGAATTGTTTGTTTGGTCTCTATGTCATTTAATTCTGCTCTGATCTTGATGATTTCCTTCCTTCTCCTTGCCCTAGGTTTTGTTTGTTGTTGTTCTACTTCTTGTAACTTTAGGGTTAGATTTTTTATTTGAGCTTCTTCTATCCTTTTCAGATATGCCTCTATTGCTATGAACTTCCCTCTTAGGACTGCTTTGGCTGTGTCCTGTAGGTTTGGGTCTGTTGTGTGTTCAATATCATTAGTTACCAAAAATTTCTTAATTTCTTCTTTGATGTCATTGTTAACCCATTCCTTATTTAATAGCATGTTACTCATTGTCTATAACTTTGGATATCTTTGATTTTTTTCTCTGAGGTTAATTTATAGTTTCAAGGCATCATGGTCTGAAAAGATGCTTGATATGTTTTCAATTTTGTTGAATTTTTTGACGCTTGTTTTGTGTCCTATTATGTGATCTATCTTTGAAAATGTCTCATGTACATTTGAAAAAAATGTAGATTTTGCTTCTTTCGGGTGAAAAGTTCTATACATATCAGTTAAATCCATGTGGTTTAGTGTTTTGTTCAATGCCTGTATATCCTTGGTGTTTCTTTGCTTCAAAGATTTGTCTATTGTTGATAATGGAGTGTTAAAGTCCCGTTCTATGAGTATGTTACTGTTAATATCCTTCTTGTGGTCTTCTAACATTTTCTTTATGTATATGGGTGCTTCTATGTTGGGTGCATATATGATTATCAGTGTTATAACTTCTTGATGGATTGTTCCCTTAAGTATTATGAAATGTCCTTCTTTGTCTCTTTTTATTGCCCTTGCTTTGGAATCTGTTTTGTCTGATATGAGTACTGCTACCCCTCCTTTTTTATCATGTCCGTTTGCTTGGAATATTTTTTGTATCCCTTCACTTTCAGTCTGTGTAAATCTTTTGTTTTGAGGTGTGTTTCTTGTGGACAACAAATATGTGGGTCCTGTTTTCTTATCCATTCCGTTACCCTCTGTCTTTTAATTGGAGCATTTAATCTGTTTACAATTAAGGTTATTATTAACATGTATTTATTCATATCCTTTTGTACCTGTGTTTCTCTCCTCTTTTTTTCTTGTTTTTCTTAAACATTCCCTTTAGCATCTCTTGCAATGCTGGTTTGGTGGAGATGTATTCTTTTAGTCTTCTTTTGTGTGGGAAACTCCTTATTTCACCTTCCATTTTGAATGAGAGCCTTGCTGGGTTGAGTATTCTTGGTTGTAGGCCTTTGGTTTTCATTGCTTGAAATATTTTTGACCATTCCCTTATGGCTTGTATTGTTTCTGCTGAGAAATCTGATGATAGCCTTATCGGAGCTCCCTTGTATGTTATTTGCTGTTTTTCTCTTGCTGCTTTTAGGATTCTCTCTTTGTCTTGGAATGTTGCCATTTTAATTATGATGTGCCTTGGAGTGCGTGTTTTTGGTTTCCTCTTCATTGGGACTCTCTGTGCTTCCTGAACTTGCATAACTTTTTTTCTCATCAGGTTGGGAAATTTTTCTGTCATTATTTCTCCTATCAGCTTTTCCATTTTTTGTTGTTCTTCTTCTCCCTCTTTTATTTCAATGACTTGGGCGTTATTTTTCCTCATGCTATCCTGTAATTCCCTTACATCTTTTTCATAGTTTTTCAATCTTTTTTAATTTTGTTGTATTGTCTGGGAACTTTTTTCTACATTGCCCTCTAACTCACTGATCCAATCCTCTGCTTCGTTTAGTCTGCTTTTGACTGATTCTAATGTGTTTTTCAGTTCACAGATTGTATTCTTTATTTCTTCCTGGTTCTTCTTAATAGTTTCTATATCCTTTTTTATGCTGGTGGAGTTCTCCATAAGTTCCCTGTAATTTTCTTGGAGCTGTTGGTAACTTCCTTGGAGGTTTTTGTAATTGTTTTTGAGATTGTTGAGTATATTCAGATTCATCACCACCATTGTTTTGAATTCCACGTCTGACATTTGGGCTATTTCTATTTCATCTACCTCTCTTTCTGGGGATTTCTATTTTCTTTTCATTGAGAGGTTATTTCTGCGTCTTACCATGTTGGATTCTTCTTGTTTGTTTTTATTTTTTGGGTTTGTCTGCTTTAACTTACCAACTTTGTGGCATGAAATTCTTTATAGGAGATCTCAGGGTTTCAGTGGTGCAGTCTCTTTGATCTCCTGAGCCTGATGTTCTTGGGGTACCCTTTATGTCATTTGTTTGTCCTGTCTGGTTATATTTCAGATGCTTTTTAGTGGGATCTTCCCTCTGGCTAGTTGATTGAGATTCACTCTATCCACTTCGTCTTGAGTTCTTTTGTGGAGATGCTGTTAAAGTCATAAATACACAGTCCAGGCAGGAGACCCACACCCTCAAAAATATTTCCCACCCTCTATCCTGCTATCATCAGCAAATGAGTTTGTATTAATATAAATGTAGAGAAGTTAGGGCTATTATACTATAGGAGAAATAGATGAGTGTTTTTAAAAAGGAAAGATATGATTTTTGAGAGGGGATGATAGATTAATAATAGTAGCAACTAGTGTCAAGACTGTGCAAGACAGTAGGTAATATTTACATTTATGTTAATAATAATAAAAGAAAGGGAGGAGAGTATGCAGAATACAGTAAGAAAGTGGAATTTTATAGTATTAGAATTATATAGCAGTTATATTCTATTTAGTGTGAAAGAGAGCCTAAACAAAACAGATAAACAAATAAGCAAAAATTAAAGAGGAAGGATGAGAAGGATAGTATAAAACAAATTGAAGAGATAGATTTTTTAAAATTTTATTTAATAAAAGTAAAAATTAAAATAAAATTAAAAATTAAAAATTAAAAAAATAAAAATAAAATACAAATAAAAAACTAAAATAGAAATAAAACTTTTAAAAATACAAAAGCAAAGTTTTTACTCAGTTCAGCCTTTGTGTGTCATCTTCTTTTTTTGGATCGACATCTGGTCTAATGAGGCAGGCCAGAGGTTCCTGATCCTTGAAGCAACGGTGTGTGCCTGCGTGTGGTATTGGTCATGCACCCGGGTTACTCCTGCGCGCATGCTGTGACTGTTGTGTTCATTTGGCGCCTGTTTGGAGCCAACCGGGGTGCTTGTGCATGTGTGTGTGTGCAAGCGCTACGTGGCCTACGTGCTAGACTCAGGCCTGCCAAGTCGGGCCCTGGGAGTCGGTCTCCACCCTTTGGGGCGGGGCCCCCGACACTTGTGCACGAAGTCAGTGTCTGTGAGTCCCTGCAGCCCACTGTTCCCATGCTGCAGCTGCCTGCTGTTCCCGCACCTGCCTGGGTGGGCACGAGCAGAGCTAGTGGAAGTGGGCTGTGCTCTGGCCTGGTGCCCACTGGGGCTGGCCAGGGGTTTCTGTGCACGGTCTTCTGTGTGCCCAGCAGACCCTCCCTGTGCCCATTGGGGCACTGATCTTATGTCTGTTTGAGTGTGTCCAAGGGGCACCTGGATGCTCTGCCAGAGACCTGGAGGTGCGCCTAGGCCAGTGTATGAGAGCACTTCCTTGTGCGCGCCCACGCTACCCAAGGGGAGGGTTGGGGAGTGGGCAAGCGCTCTTCTGTGCCTGCGCTCCTCAAGAATTTCCTATCACCCCCAACCTTTCCTCCCCTCTCTGCAGTACACAGGAGAAAAATATACAGGAAAATCACATTCTCACATGCACAGCAGTACATTGTTTCTTGTCTTTCAGTGCCAGGTGCCACCTGGCCCACTCCCGGCTCTGCCAGCAGGCAGAGATCTGTTCTCCTCCTGACTCCTCTCTGGGGAAGCCTGAGGTCACTAAAAAGCCTTTGTGTACTTCCAGCTGCAGCTCAGGGAGCCACCCCAGTCAGAAATCCCATCTTGTCTTTTTTTTCCTCTGCTATCCTCACCAAACAGGTTGTACCCAGATGGTTTTCTCTAATCCAGCAGTGCCAAGACTCGACTCCTGCCAGTGTCCAGCTTCTCACTGAGATGTTATGTCTGCAATTAGTCCAAACTACAGACAGGTCTCGGGAGCCAGAAAGTGCAGCCTCCCCACTCCTCTGCCATCTTCTCAAGGACTCGAATTTAAATCAGATTTTGTCCTATGCTACTCATTGACTTGGGATTGGCAGAGATGTAACTAACAATTGCAGTCCACTGTGTAGTCTAAGAAGAGAAGGAAGCAAAACTGGCTAAGCCTTATTAAGTCAAGAAGCTGCAGCTTCACAGACACCCAAGAAGCAGAGTTGCACCCTTCGCCAAAGGGAGACCAGCTGGAGCTTTTTACATTATTGACAGTCATTGCATACTTTTTCCAAAATACATATCATCTTAGATCAACCCAGGCTTAGGTAGAATTTTGAAACAGAGAGAGTAACTTTTAGTCTCTACCTTTTCCTGTTAAAAGTGAGCTTGCTTATTTTTTAATCTTATCCACTCCTTTAGAACAAAATTTCATTAAATTTAACTCTTAGAAGAAAAAGTTATATGGAACACCTCTATTGTAGGATATTCTTCCAAGAAATAACATTTTTTTAGTTTAATCAGATTCATTCAGTAACAATTATTTCTTTTTTTTCATATTTCACATTCAATTTATGAGCAAATCATTCTGCTTACCTTCAGAAAAGACAGATTTATACCACTTCTCAGTATTACTATCAGACACATGCTGGCCCAACTTCCCTCAGTTCTCACTTGAATTATTACAAAAAATTCTAACTCTTCACCCTGGCTCCCTCAGATTTCTTGACCAATGCTGATTATTCCTAGAACCACAGGTCAACCAAGCCTAGTAAAATGTAAGTTAGATCAGGTCCTTCTTTACCTAAAATCTTGTCCCTTTCATGGGCTAGATTCAATTTGAATTTTATCTCTTACTCTGGAATTTCAATTATCTTTATAGTAAAAGTATTTTTTTTAGCTTCAGAGAAGAAAATCATTCTCCTTGTGTACATAACAGCATGTTGATTGTCCTTCTTGTAGTGCAATCTTTTGTACTTCCAGCAAATGTACAGATGGAGAGCTCTCGATATATACAAATAAGCTACCTCAAATACATAAAACAAAAGATATTGGCCCCAATCCATCATCAATATATTTTAATGTAAAAAATAAATAAAACTACGCTAATTTTATTTCTTAATTTATTTTACAAGTCATAGTTACTTCCTGTCCTTAGCCATATTAATTCATATTGATGACATTTGGTTTGAATTCAACATTTGGTTGAATTCAAGCAGCCTACAGTTCTTTAAATAAGAAACTGGTTTTAAAACCTTTTAGTAATTTTTTTATGATTAAATACTGTTAATGTGCTTGAGGCGATAGAAATGATTGTGGTTAATACATAAATTAAATATTCAGTCTATATCTCTCCCAATTAAAAAAAAAATAATTCTATTATATTTGCCCACTAAAAATAATGGCAATATTTTCCAGTGTCTTGATGCAAATATCTACAACTGATAATCTCAGATTTTTAAAAATAGATTTTGTGAAGGTTTCCTGGTATACAAGTTGATCTAAAAAGCTTTTCTTGAAAGTCATAATCATAAATTTGCCATAAGGGATACACTAACACTGTTATTTGAATTTCTTCATCAAACTGTTTCCAGCATGGTATCTAGGAGGCTTTACTAGAAGATATACTTCATATTAGTGAATCCTGGTTCAGAGGCAAACCCACGCAGAAATGAGTCCCAGAGAGCAGTCTAATGCCACCAGACCCCTAACTATAAAATCAATGCCAATTTCAAATTCTGCAAGATGTCCGTGAAGGTTTTGCCACAATTTTTGTCTACCTACATGTTAGCCTCATTATATACTCACATTCATCCTGTGGTCCAATCATACTTGACTCGTTCACTGTTTTTCAAAGGTGCAATGTGTATTTTTCCCTTCCAGCTAAGTTTGTTTTTACAGTTGTTATGATATAGTGTACATTTTATTCTAGTTTTCTTATAATATCAGATTGGGCATTTTTCTGTATTATCACAAGGGCTTTGTAAACAGTGTTTTATGATTTAATTCCCTCCATTTAGTGGCTAAACCAAGTTTACAGCCATCTCCTAACACACATTTCCCTGTGTTATTTATCATCTTTCCATGGGAGGCTTGCTCAAGCTCCCTGAACATCCTTTGAAGAAGGAGGCAAGCACTCAAAATTCTCTATGTCCTATAGTCCTTGGCTATAACCATTTCTTTAAGACATGAGAGCAGGCAAGAGTTTAATAGCAGGCTTTCTCAAGCTTGGGTAAACTAAAGGATTTCTTTTTAAGGGTTTTTAAAATTTTTGAGATAATTTTAAATTTGCAAATAAATTAGAAATGTACTATATACAGAGAGTTTGCATACAGCTTTTATTCAATTTCCATTTAATCTGCAACCTCCATTAGCACAAAATATTTAATTACCTTATTAACATTGATAAAATATTCTAACTAATGTAACCATTTTTTCCTCTATTGTTTGTTTTAATATCTAACTCAGGACCCACATGGATTTGTCTTGTCTATAGTCTTCCCAATCTCAGAGAGTTCCTCAGTCTTTCTTGTCTTGCATATTTTTTATTTTTTTCATATTTTTCATGTCTCTTTTGAAGGGTTAATTAGTTTGCAGAATGTTCCTCAACTTGAAGTTGGGTGGTGTTTATAGTTATTAGACTGACGCTGTGACTTTATGGGAAGAAAACAGCAGAGTTATTATGTCTTCAGTGCATCATTTTAGAAGGTACATTAGGTTCGTATTTTTTACTGATGATGTTATTCTTAACCACTTGACTAAGGTGATGTCTAACAGGTTTCTCTATTGTAAATTTACATTTTTTCCCTTTGAAATTACTAAATATTTGAGGTAACACGCTTTGAGATTAGGTAAATACTCTGTTTCTGCTTAAATTTTCAACTACTTATTTCTACATTGTTTAATGAAACTTGCCCAGGAAATTATTACTACAATATACTAAATTATAATTTTCTATTTTCTTCATTAATTATAAATTATTCATCAGAATTATTGTACAGGAAAGAGTTGTCACAGCTCCCACCACTTTTATTTATTTAATTATTTATTTGTATAAGTATGAACTCGTGGATATATTTTTTTAATTTCTTTTTCTTTTCTTTCTTCTTTTCCTTTTTTCTTTTACATTCTGACATTGCAAGATGCTCAGACTTGTCATTATTTTTCTTGTTCAACTTCTGGAATCAGCCATTTCACCAAGGAGCTATATTCTGTAAAAAGCGTATTTCTGCTGTCATTGGAGAATGGTATTAGACACTAAGATGTGCTGGGTGTGTTCATTGCTACTGTATATGACTGATTCTCATCCCTTTCAGAGAACAGCACTAAGAAAACAATATATATGTATGTAAATACACATGCACACACAAACATACATACTAATCATGCATATACACCTCTGTATTTAATTCTGTATCTCTGGGTGTGTATATGTATTTTGTTTAGTCTGTACTGATATATATGGCTTTATTCTAGCTTCCACCCTTTCCTTATTTATAATTTTTTTCATTGAGAATCTGGATCTCACTTGTTTGTTTGATTGATTGTTTACTTATTTAGTCAAACTTTTTATACAAATAATGTGGTTTCAATATTCTTCACCTGTACTGCTGTGAGAAACAAATGTACCACCAAAGATACAGTGTTTGTATTCAGCTCTTTTTGTCTATGGTCTTTTAGTGTGTTGGGTCTGAGACCCCCAAATAGCGAGGTAGGCTCTGGTCCTATGGTGAAGAAAAACTTCCATGGAGCCTTCAGGAGCTTTTTCATGCTTTATTGGTGTGGCATGACCAAGAGTGCTGGCAGTAGTCTTGCACCTACTTTACAGTGTCATGGGTTTATATACACTTGTTACACAAAGGTGGCTTCTAGCCAAGTGGTGACATCACCTGTTGAATCAGATACCAGAACTCACATGCTGAATAAGCTAACTGGAAATCATAATCCTGAAGTAGGCCCAACTCCATTTTGAAACCTGAAACCTTGGCCACATGTAGAGCCAGGGCCTTACCCTGATATAGTGTCCTTCCCTAATAACATTTGTAAGTTAAAATGGCACATCTTCTGTACAGGCCCACCACTGTTAAATATCACCAACTATGATTTTTCTGCTTGAGCTTCTATGGAGATTAGATCACAGTGATATAATGGCCCTGCCTATTCAAGGAATGCAGATATGAATAAAACAGTCTCTGCTCTCAAGGAGTCTGTTGCTTAAGAACTGGTTGGTGTCTTTCTTTTTTGTTCAGAATACTGATCATTCAGTCACAATACGCTACCTGAAATAGGACTGAATTTAGCAAATGTTATTTCAAGAATTGAATAAAAGAATGAATGTTTTATGTAAATAGGAAAGAAAGAGGTCTTAAAGGACACAAAAAACATTGAGATTGAAGATGCAGAATTATTTGATGGTTAGGAGTTCTGACCATAGAGTTGTCCATACCCAGATTTGAATCCTGACTCTGCCATTAACTGCTACCTATGCATACCTGAAGTTGCAGAGGAGTATTAGAAAGAATTACAGGCAATTAATAATACTGAGAAGACCAAATTGCACAGTGATTTTGAGGAAACTAGAAAATTGTTGATACTCGCAAAAATTCTAGACAGTACAAGTGGGCACCCCTCCCCAAAAAGGAATTATCTTCTGGAGAGAAGACCCCTTGTATTAGAGTTTCCCATGCTAGGTGAGTGTTCTAAGAACCCATCTGTATCAGTGTACCAATTGGTGTTGTTGTGAGAGGCTGCATTTGTTTCAGTAGATTTTTTTTGAAGTCTGTAAACATGTTTTCCCATTTCATGATGAGTGATTTACAAGAGCACCTGCCCACCCTGCACTGAATGTTCATCAGTTTTTGACCAAAAATGACATGGCCCCCATTCCCCACCCTCTCTGATCTTGCCCCTGAGCTACTTATTTTTAGTTTCCCTGGATGAAAAAAGGGGAAGTCCTCAAGGGAACCATTTGGTCGATGTGGAATAGGTGAAACAAAAACCAGCAGAAGCACTAAAAGGTATCAAAATGGACAAGTTCAAAAACTGTTTTGAGCAGTGGAAAAAAAACATCTCAATAGGTGCATTGCATCAAGTGGAGAGTACTTTGAAGATGATGGAAATTTAAACATGTAAGAATAAATACACAATTTTTTATAAATAAATTCCATTTTCAGGGTCCCCCCTCATATATGGCTCCCATGACTCAGAGGGGAAATATGCTAAAAAAATTCTTAGATACATATACTTATGGTCATTTTGTTTTAATTCATTAGATATTTTTAAATTTGAGTACTGCTTCTGAGACTTTTTTTTTTCTTATATTCCCTTTACAACACCAGCCAACCTCCAAAGTGGTTATAGGATCTTGCTGAGTGTGGCTGATGTAAAAATTACATCTGTGAAGTAGCAAGGAGCAAAGCCTCTTTGAAAGCACAAATCATTTTCTTCATGTTTAATTTGTATTATTTTCCCTTTCCCTGTACTTGGATAACAACTTCCAATTTATTTTATGAGTAGATAGGGGAGTTGTTGGTTCACTGAAGGTATTCTCAAATTATATTCATTTGAATAGACATCAATAAAACATTTCTTAAGGTAATCTGGTGAACATTAAAATTATTGAAATCACCAGCTCAATATTGGTAATATTTTACTTTCCCCCTTAACTAAGTATGACCCTTTCTGAGGATGCACTTTGATGAATTAGTCATCTGAAGTCTGTGAGTCATTCACTCAATAAGGATCCATTTTTAAGCTCTTTGTTTTCTCTATCATTTCTCTTCAGGATGCCATAAACCTTGACATTATGGACACTATAAAAAAATGTTTTTTTAAAAAGCCAGAGGACATAGATTCTTCAGTAGGGCCTATTTCAAAGAAAGAATGTGGTAAATATATACTTGAATTATGTAAATGATTAATTGTTATTTTATTCAACCTTGGGGGAATAAAGCCAACAAGCATTTATTTGAATCCCCCAAAAATTATAATACAGGGGCATGAATTCAGGCAGAAACCCAAATTCTATCCCAGTTTCAGGGCAAAGGCAAGGGATTTTTATGAGAAAATGAAAGGAAATAATTACATGAATAGAGGGAAATGTTTCTATTGGTGTTAATAAGCTAAGTTACTTTTTAGCTATATATGGTTGGTTACTGATTCCAAAGAATGTCCATAATTATCAGTCCTTGTGGTCAGGATGGCTGCTTTCCTATTAGCTTTACAAATAGTTCTTTTTAAGACAATGTTGGTTTGGCCCAGTCCAAAAGTTGTTCACCCAGTTTAAACATTCCAAAAGTTCAAGGAGTGAGACATGCAAGTTAATCTCTCTGGCATGGGTACTCTTGCTCTATTTTAAAATGTCTCCACTTATGTCTACTTTTCACATTTCCTCCTCTTTATCAATATCTTTTTTCAAAACATCACTGATCAGTCATTAGAAAGGAACACCAATCAGTTATTAGAAACCTTGCTGATGATCATTTCCAGTATGTCATGTCATTGTGGACCTGTCATCATCAGGAAAACATTTTCCTGTGCATGCAGGAGAGAAAGTGGTTTCCTTAGCAACCTTCAGCTACATTTGGGCAACAAGAGCTCCTGAAAAAAGAAAGTTTTTACTGTTATACTCCTTTAAAAGAAAACATCTTCTGCAGGTCCCAAAGTTTCTCACAGGAAGTGTCCTAGGCCTTAGTGATCATCTCAAAGCACTGAGTGACCATTATTTGAATGGTGTTCTTATAACACTGAACTATGAAAAACAGTCAAAGATTCATAACAGCAAAAATCCCTATAGCAAACAAAATGCTAAATCCAGTCAGTCTGAAGAATAGATCTGAACCAGGAGGCAATACCTGAGGTCAGCTATAAATGAGATTAAAAAATCATGGGGTGTTTAGTGGGCACTGTATTTAACTGTCACATGTGCCTGCCTGGGTTTCATTTAATTCTGTCTCTATTATGACAGAGGTGTTCAAGTGAGTACAACAGGAGGTATAAATAACTGAAAGCCCCACTTCTTCAGTTTGGATATATTCAAAACATTCAAATGTCTAATATAACTTGTTTGAGAAAATGCAGTTGTTTTGGCAGTTATTGCTTTAGTGACAGATTCACAATATTTACTAAAATTTTAGATAAATTTATAATTATTTATTCATTCCAAGTAGTGCCTGCCCAAGTAAAAAGTACTCTTCCAAACCTGGCAGCTTTGCTGGGGTTAACACTGCCAGGTGTTGAACATCCTGAGTGGTGTATACAACCACTTTCACATTTTTAATCTGTGATATAGATTTAGAGGTGATGCCAAATGCTGAGTTTCTGACTGTTCACATAATGAATTAGAAGTGACCTTTTATATTACTACCTATTATAGTCCTCATTTGCAAGATAGAAGGAGACTGATCAAAATATGCACAAGGAAAAAAAATGAGCTCAGTAGCAAGCACTGCACTGCAATTGCAATATGTTCTGCAAAGACAGGATCCTCAGGGCATGTTCCAAAACCACCAATTAATAAAGTGACCCTGTTTTATTTAATAGGGTGATCAACATAAAAAAAGGCAATGAGGTATAACAGTATTTTTTAAAATATCAATAATCTGGGGCATCCCACAAATGTCGACTTATTAAAAATTGAAGGATTTCAACAGTATTATAAGGCAGAACTAATGTGAAAAAGATGAGGAACAGAGTTAAGGCAATGTTCATGATTAAACAGGCCTGGTCTGGACTCTGATTAGCTATTTACAACAGATGTGATCTGTTCTCTTTTTAATTTAAAATATTTTATTTGCTGGGCAGTACAGTTATGTGCAGAAGCTTTTTTGGTTACAAGTTTTGGTGTTTAATTTCTTTATCTCCATTAATTAACTGGATATCAAACAGATAAAACTAAATGCATAGGTTGACTTGTAATTATTTCAAAGGGTGAAAGCTTATGTTTGCCAAAGAAGCCAGATCTAAGATTTAGAGGAGCTAATAGCAATGCCTTTAGCCAAGGTAACTTTTTGTAACATACACTATTTTAAGACAATATCTGTCATTATGACTGATAACATTACATATCACATATTTAGACATTTTATATAATTTGTGGAACATTTTATACCAACAATAAGATATGCCTACAAATACAACATAATTATTTCTTATTTGACAATGTTTCTCATATAATGTTAACAATGTGAAATAGCCTAATTAGTTTAATATCTCCCTTTTAAAAAGAGAGAGAGAGAGAGAGAGAGAGAGAGAGAGAGAGAAAGATCAATCCTTTGAAATGTTCCAGGGACCCTTCTTGAAAAATCTTAAAGCTATCTTCAGGTTAAGAGAGACTCAGTTTTAAAATGTAAGTTGTGGGAAGGTTGTCAAAAATATCAAAGGTTTAAAACACTTGGTCAAATAGGGTCATAGATCATCATTAGATGATACTCATCCATTTAACAAGAGTAACAAAGACTTTAGTACAGAAAGTTAAAAAGTTGTTAACAAAACTTAGCTCTTTTAATATTAATTAGACTCAGTTTAATTAAGCAATTAAGAAAACTGATAATAAATAACACAGATAATTATTTTAATAAAACAATCTCTTTGGTTATTTTTTTTTATAGTCTATCTCTCTTTTTAATATATATTGTCCCCTAGCTTATTTATTTCTTCACAGCAGGCTGGCCCTATTAGTTCAAAAGCCTGACAGTACAAAACTCAAATGTGTTTACATCCAGTTTTACTTTTATTTTTTGATGTTTTCCTCCTTTATTATAAATTAACGGTAGTGATATATCAAGCATATTGAAGAATTCACAAATGTATTTTTTCTCATTGCCCTGTCTATAAGAATTGTATTCATTTGCAATATATATAGCATATTCTAACTGAAAAGCTGCTACAGACATTGCTTTTCTTTTCTTTTTTTTTCTTATTTAAGAACATTTTATTGATTATGCTGTTACAGTAGTCCCAATTTCTTTTCCCTTTGCTCCCCTCTGCCCAGTACCTCCCTTCCCTCCAGCAATCCCACCCCTCTTAGTTCATGTCCATGGGTTGTGTATATAAGTTCTTTGGCTTCACGCTTTCCTATATCATTCTTAACTTCCCTTGTCTATTTTGTTCCTATTAATTATGCTTTTTAATCCCTGTATCATTTCCCCATTTCTCTCCCTTCCCCCTCCCAGCTGATAACCCTTCAAATGATCCCCATACCTATGATTCTGTTCTTATTCTGCTTTGCTTAGTTGAATTTTGTTTTTACTTTTTTAGATTCAGTTGTTGATAGTTGTGAATTTGTCATTTTAGTGTTCATAGTTTTGATCTTCTTTTTCTTAAATAAGTCCCTTTGACATTTCATATAATAATGGCTTGGTGATGATAAACTCCTTTAGCTTTACCTTGTCTGAGAAGCACTTTATCTGCCCTTCCATTATAAATGATAACTTTGCTGGATAGAGTAATTTTGGTTGTAGGTACTTGCTTTTCATCATTTTGAATTCTTCTTGCCAGTCCCTTCTTGCCTGCAAAGTGTCTTTTGGGAAATCGTCTGATAGTCTTATGGGAACTCCTTTGTAGGTAACTCTCTGCTTTTCTCTTGCTGTTTTTAAGATTCTCTATCTTTAAGCTTTGGCATTTTGATTATGATGTGTCTTGGCATCATCCTCTTTGGGTCTAGCTTATTTGGGACTCTCTGTGCTTCCTGGACTTGTATGTTTATTTCCTTCACCAAATCTGGGAAGTTTTCCTTCCTTACTTTTTTACATAAATTTCAATTTCTTTCTCTTCCTCTTCTCCTTCTGGCACCCCTGGTTCAGATGTTAGCACATTTAAAGTTTTCCTAGAGGTTCCTAAGTCTCTCCTCATTTTTTTTCAATTTTTGTTTTCTCATTTGTACTGGTTGACTTTATTTCTTCCTTGTGTTCCAAATCATTGATTTGAACTGTGGTTTCCTTCCCTTGACCACTGGTTTTGTGTAGATTTTTCTTTGTTTCACTTAGCTTAGCCTTCACTTCTTCTCTTTTGCATTTGCCATACTCAAGCATGTTTGTCAAGTCTGTGAGCATCTTTATCACCAGTGTTTTGAACTCTCCATCTGTTAGGTTGGCTATCTCCTTGTCTGTTAAGTGGGCTATCTCCTCTATGATTAGGTTTCCTACTGGAACCTTGATCCATTCCCTCTTTCAGGCCATGCTTCTCTGTCTCCTCAACTTGACAGTCTCCTGTGTTTGCCTCTGTGTCTTAGCTAGAGCTGTTGTACCTGTTACATTGTAAGGGACAGAGCGTCAGGTATTCATCAGTATGGAGCAACCTATTCACCACATTGTGGTGCTATATGTGGGGAAGAGGTCTGAGAAGGAACAATGCCACTTGCTTTGCACTCACCTGTTTTTCAGGCACTTCGCCCGCTTCCTATATGGAACTGACGCCTCTCTAGCTATTGTTCTGGCCATAGTACCCAGAGTGGGTGGGTCTGTGGACATTCTAGAACTATGGGGGCCCTCTAAACAAATGGATTCTGCTGAGGGGCTGGCAGTTTCTGCCTCTGCCCCAACCCCCACTGGTTTGCATAGTCAGAAGCAATAAGGCTTTATTTTCCCTGGCACTGAAACTGTGAGCTGAGTGCTCTGGTGTGGTGCTGAGAATGCTCCCCAGGTGTCCCTCCCTACTTTTTTAAATAAGTGACTGCACCTTCCACTGGCCTGCTACCACTGCCACTACACTGTGTCCTCTTTGCCCCAGCTCTGCCCCTCCTACCTGTCTGGATGAGTATTTCTTCTTTATATCTTTGTTTGTTGGACTTCCATGCAGTTTGATTTTCTGGAGCTTCTGGTTGTCTCCAGTTTTGAGGTAGTTGTATTCCTTCTTAGTTGTGGAGGGAAACACACTGTGTCTATCTATGTCTCCACCTTGGCCAGAAGTCCCTTCTTTTATAATCTTTTATTAGGAGTATAAAATAGTACAAGAAAACTGTCCTTTTAGAAGATAAAATAATTTTTAATTTTAATCTTATGTAAGCACATCATAGACAATAAAATTTAGAGCAAATATACTTAATATTCTTCAGCTTGATTATGCATAACATTTCTTAAGATTCCTTTTCACAAACCTACAACTTTATGTCCATTTTAATCTCTAGTTCTTTTATCGATTAAGAAAAATTTTTTTTTCATTTTACATAATTACTTCATTTCCTTGGAAAATGTATCTCCATACCTCCTACCTTCTTTCACCAAAAAACGTATATAAATTTATATTCATATTAATTAGAATTTTTCACACTTAAAAATCTTAATGTCTTATGTATAAATTTTATTTAAAAATAAAAGATTAGCTTAGACCTACTTAGCAGCATTTTCTTTGGAAATAATATAGATATTTAATAAATGTTTATTATTTAACTCAACTTAGTGAAAGACTAAAGCTTTAAGTTGCCAAAAATATTTTGGAAGCTATTTTTAAGAATACATACCATAACACATAAATATTTTACCTTAAAGCTTTTATCCCACATATTTATTTAACTAACTTGCTTTTAACAATTAAGTTTAGGTAATATATAAATGTTTTACTACACCAAGTTATTTTTTGTACTAACAAGTAACATGAACTCATTTGTTTTCTAGGACACCTAGGTAAAATAAAAATATGATATATTAAATGTTGACAACTCTTCAACGGCTATTTTAATTAAACCAAAAATTTAAATTACCTTTAATACTAAATATTTTTTTCATGACCTGAAAAACATTTGGGTTAGTTTTCACTTTATTTAAATTTACATGTGTCTAATATCTTTGAGTCAGAGCTCTTTACAAATCAATTTTACTAATATCCTCCAGAAGTAGAAAAATATAATAGTTCTACAACACATACATCAACAAACATAAATATTAAGACATATGCAACTGAAGACCTGAAAATCTTATTTTAAAATTTTAGTCCTGGCTAGTGTCACTTAGCAGATTGAGCACCAGCCTGCAAATAAAGGCTCATCCGTTATACTCCTAGTCAGGGGTTGTGGCCAGATCCCCAGTTGGGTGTATGCAAGAGGCAACAACACATTGACATTTCTCTCCCTACCTTTCTCCCTCCTGTCTTCTCTCTCTAAAAATAAATAAATTAAATGATTTTTAAAAATTTTAAATAAAATTTTAACCATGAGATAGATACAATATTGCAAAACTCACTACCTTATAAAAAACAGCTAGAATAATCTAAGTTTATTCATTCAGATAGCTAATAGTTTTACTACTTGTGGAGAAAATTTTTAAGTTTTGTATTTGTCCTTTGCAAACAATTCTAAGGAGGCTGAAGGGGAGGAGCTAAATTTAGGCAAGGGTGTCTTTATAGTGACTTATGCTTCTAAAAAAACTTTCCTATCTTTTTTCCCTTGATTAAATTAACTGGAATGAGTTTCAGGGCCGCAGCAAGCTATGTTCACTGATTTTGTAGAGATCTATAGAACAAAGGTACTTGCTTTCAGATGATCTATTCTTTGACTTTTTATAGGAGGCCCTGGGAAATAGCTTAAGAGGCCAAAATATTTCCACCAGACTTTGAGTATCAGCTTTCAATTCTGCCAGATTAGTTTGATTATTCAGTGATTCCTGAAAGAAGGAAGTAGTAACGTATTGGTCTTCTACAGTCCTTTGTTTTAGGTAACTCGTATCTTTAATTTTTTATTAGCTTATTACTACAAATCTTATTGAAAACTTGTGGAGACTATTGCTTTTAAGTGTCTGCATTAAAGTTACCTACTTAGATGACCAGTGTTTTTAAAAATAATCCTTTTAGATCTGTTTTTGAAGTCATTTTATCTATTAGAAACCCTGCTTACCAATCAAAGTATTCATTCTATTATCTCCAAGATGTTTGAAATCCACTGTCCTTTTAGGTGGAGGTGTCTGTGAGTGTGGGGGGGTGAGGGTGGGGTGCTTAAGGAACTTACCTAAAACAAAGTTTCTCCAGAGTTGCCATTAGAGTTTTAAATTATTTTGGTTAAATTGCTTTATTTTATTAAAAAGTCACAAGAGGAGGGTCCAAAATATTTGTACATATAACCAGCTGGAGTTTCTGAGAAAGAGATTCTTGAGATCTTTTAGAGTGTGAAAATCCCATTTAAATCAATTTCCCTGAGAGCTAGCAAGGTTGTAGAGAAAATGACTAAAGAATTGCAAGCCCCAGGTCTTTTCTCCTGCTTCTCACCTACTGGATCCAGCTGCCTGGAATTCCCTGGCAAATTTGGTACCAAATGCATGTCAATATGTGCACCTTTAGGATGGCAGAGACCAAAGAATGTATTCTCATAGGTCAAAAGCCAAACTTTCAAGACTAAAGGAAAAACTCTATCCAATTTTTTGTTACATGCACATAAACAGCTTTAGCTAAGCCTTGGAGCTCTTGGATCCTAACTGATACATAAAAGGGATGTGCTCCCCTCTCAGATTTAAGACCCTTTATAATCTTATAAAGGACAATAGGCAAAGGTCTGGTGCTTTAAGCTGGACATGGTCATCAGTCTACCTGCCCTTGGGTTCAGAAATCCCTAATAAGAGTGCGGGTGTAGCAGGGAGGGTGGCCTTCCCACATGGGGAAAGATCTTGCAGACTCCAGGTCAGTTGGCTGTCCCTGGACAACAGTGTGCTTGGTTTAACAGGCTGGCATCCTTGTTGTATTCCAGCCACTTAGTTCAGCCAAACTGTTGAGTCTCGGGAGGCAGCGATGCAGACAGAATTAAGTGAGGCCTATACGTACAATCACTCAGGTAATGAGAACATAGGCTTATGCATTCTCTTATTAAAAATTAATTAATTAATTAACTTAAAATTTGATATAAGAAAGGGTGAAGCCAGGGAGCTTATATGCATGACTCATGGACATGAAATAAGGGGGATGGAATTGCTGGGGAATGGGGGGTGCTGGGCAGAGGAGAGCAAAGGGGAAAAAATATTGGAATTATTGTAAAAATATAATTAATAAAATATACTTAAAGAAAAAAAGGGATGTGCCACAGGCAGGCTTAGGGACTGTGATGATTTATCAATACCTTCTTTTTTAGAAATTTACTTGAGCTTGGATGATGACCTAATGACAATCTAACCCATTCTGTGACTGATTTTTTTTTAATCACAGGTACCTTTATTTAAGGTGGCTAACTCAATTCTTATACTTCAATGCTCACCTTGATCCATCAGTTTGCAGCTTTGGCTTCCAAGATTCCTTTTGCAATAGCTTTTATCTCATGTGCATATAACTCACAATGAATTTCATTCTTATGACAAATAACACAGCAGACAAAGAAAAGGAACAAAAGTGTGCAAATTGAATGAGTACTCACCCCCCAGCGAATTTCTTACAAGCATGACAGTCATGAAGAAACCCCTCTTATGGCAAATTTCCCATGTGGTAGCAAGCTCCTGTGGCAGCAGCTGAAAGCTGGCACTGAGACAGTTGTCCTCGAGCAATCACTAACTCGGAGAGAAACCCCACACCGTTTTAAAGAAAGTCACCTGACCTCAACCAAAAAGGAGAGAGGTCTGAGTCCAAGAGGACTCACAATAATGGGAGATGCTGGTCCCTGAAAGTGGTTAGTAAAAAAGAGAATCATGTGA
The DNA here is from genome assembly GCF_987537825.1 of Furipterus horrens. NCBI lineage: Eukaryota > Metazoa > Chordata > Mammalia > Chiroptera > Furipteridae > Furipterus > Furipterus horrens. The sequence goes on along the minus strand of NW_028327176.1, from coordinate 62,918,733 downwards.
GTACTGTGCCTGGTTTTAGGGGATGCCTACCCGTGAAGGTGTGATCACTTCAGGTTCCCATTCTGACAACATACTAAACCTGACAAGCTCAGGGGAGGCCAGCATGACAGCTTTACAAACTCAGGGACCTAAAGTAACCACATATGGATGGTCTAAAATTGAAATTTCCTAATTAAAAGTGAGTCATAGCAGGTAGTCATGTCCTATGCAGTTATCTTCCTTGACAAAGGCCAATCTTTATGTTAACTGAGCTTGTTTATTGTCTTTTTGCATCTATAATAATATGCATTTGGAATGTCATGCTAATTTCCTTTTTCCCGCCTCTCAGGGTACAATCTCCCACCGGAGCAGGAGACCACAAAACCCCTCATTTTTATTGTTATCTTGTTAATTGTTAAATGTTAACTATCCTGCACCCACCAATGCAAAAGAAGTATGTATCTATTTGTTTTACTTTTTATCCAGTCCCAAAGATATCCCTGCTTTCCCTTCTCCTGTTTCCCTGATCTATCACCAATGGATTTCACATAACCCACTTCTGTCTGCCATTCTCCAGAGCATTTTCTCAATCTGTTGAGATTTTGCTTCCCAGCAATTGACCTCAGTTAGGCTCAGACAAACCCATAAAAATTTGTACAGTTTTAACCATTTCTTTTTCTTTTTTGTATGTTTTATTGATTATGCTGTTACAGTTGTCCCAATTTCTTTTCCCTTTGCTCCTCTCTGCCCAGCACCCTCCCTCGCTCTAACAGTCTGACGCCCCTTAGTTCATGTCCATGGTTCATGCATATAAGTTCCTTGACTTTACTCTTTCCTATATTATTCTTAACTTCCCCATCTATTCTGCACCCTCCTACTATGATTCTCAATTCCTGCACCATTTCCCTCCTTCTCCTCCCAGGTTTGAACATTTCTTATATCCAAATATGTTAACCTTGAAATAAAAAGCCAAAGTGAGAGGCAACAAACATTTATTTGAACTAAAACAACAACAATAACAACAATAACAAAAGAATTGCAATCCAGGGGTGTAGATTCAGTTAGGAACCCAAATTATGTCCTGCTTTCAGGGTGAAGGCAAGAGGTGCTTGTGAGAAAAGGAAGGGCAATAATCACATGATTAGAAGAAAAGACATTCTATTACTATTAACAACCTAAGTTATTCTTTAGCTCTACATGGCTGGTTACTGATTCTAAAGAACATCCATAATCATCAGTTCTTGTGGTCAAAACGACTGCTTTCTTGTTAGCTTTCCAAAGAATTGTTTGTAAAAAAATGTTGGTTTGGCCTTGTCCAAAGTTTGTATTATCCAGTTCAAACATTCCAAAGATTCAAGGAGTTAGGTGTGCAAGGAATCTTCCCTGGAATGGCTGCTCTAGCTCTGTTTCAAGTGGCTCCACTTGTGTCAACTTTTTACAAACAAACTCTTGCAATGCCCTATAAAAGCAATCATCCATGAGGCAAGGGCCAGCCCTGAATCTATTTTGTCTAAAAATAACTTTAAGTCATTATAATGAGGTTATAACTTATAACCTCTGATTTTCATGATTGCATTATATCCTGAATAATTCAAGAATTATTTATAGAGTTACTATATACAAAAGTGTGGACAAATGTAAGAGGTCCACTTAGAACAGAAAAGAAACTCATGGCTAGTACCAGCAAAGCTTTTCTATGCCCAAAAGAATAAGGGCAATGATTCTCCAAGTGTGAACGCTGGACCAGCAGTATTAGCACCACCTGGGAACATGTTCAGTGTACAATTTTCAAAAACTCTGAGGTTGGGGCCTAGCCATCTATGTTTAAACAAGTAATTCTGATGCATGCTGATATGTGAGAAACAATGGCCTAGTAAAACACACAGATTCCTGGTGCTCAGAAGAATCATGTCAAACATCATGCCTTGTCCTTTAACTGGGAAATAAAGCCAAATAAGGCTGAATATAAATGCAAGTTTACCTGGGCCAGTTGAGGTTTATACCTCTTGAACACATGTAACCATTAGTAGTGAGTGTCTCTTTTACTCTCAAATATTTCCCAGTTTAGCAGAAAAATCACAGTCATCTCAGCCTAAGTTGTGTTATAGCATGTGAGCCAGGAGAACAAATATCTAAACTTTCTGCCTCTCCTTCCTCTCATCTTTTGGCAGGACTCTTAGTGCCCAAACCTTGTTGAAATCCCAGTGGCATATGAACTCTGGATATAGTTCACACAGGTCAGTCAACTAGAATGGGCATAAAGCAGTAGAGTGAAGGTAAAAAATGGAACTGGGGTGGCAAGTAGAAGCAGTTTCTCACATTTGTTTTGTTTTGTTTTCTTTATTAATTTCAAAGAAAAGTAAAAATAGTGTACTCATTTCTTTCTTACTTTGTTTACATGTTTTTCTATTGAGTCCTCAATAAATGCCACTCCTTTTTCCCAGATAACAAAATATTCACTTCTAAATATTTTCTACTGAGTTTCTTTGTTTTTTTCACTTTCAAAATTGAGAAATGGAGACAAAATCAAGATAAGGCAAAGTTCCCCAAAATACACTTCTTATGCATTAAAGTTTTCCCACTTTAACTCTGATAGCTTCAAAATTCAGCCATTAACTTCCATACTGTTTGATGAAAAAAGACAACATTGTTATCTCTTTACTACAGATGACCACATCTTTGCATGAATTTAGGTTAGGAACTGTGGTATTTGATATAATTAAGTTTTTTTAAAAAATTTACATAAATTTACTCATTCAGATGTTTACTTGATATCAGTATGGCTCCCTTCTCCCTCAGAAACATGGATAAAGTTGGCCCAAACTCCATTTTCTAACCCTGTATCAATCCAGAATGTTGTCCATAGTTTCTATCCATTTCCATGATTGTTCTCTCCTCCTTTTAAACTTACGTATTTTGCTTTTGTGCTGTCTTCATTCTGTTGATAATAACCTTAGATGCAGAACTCTGCTTTTGTGCTGTCATTGTTTCTTGTATAACTTTCACTGCATATTGAGAAGTGAGTACATCACATACCCTTCTCTCATAACATCTATAGTCCCATCACAGTATGTCCTGTTTTTTTTTGTTGTTGTTTGTTTGTTTGTTTTGTAGGATGCGGCACAAACTATTTGAAATAATATTGTTCATTAACTCAATTAATTTTCAATATTTATATTATTATATTGTATACAACGAGAGCAATTTTATTCTGCTTTACTTATTGTTATAGTTCCTATGCCTAGCATATGGTAAAATTGCAATAAATAATAACTTAATAAGTAGCCAACTAAATAAGTGAATGGATGAATGAATGAATAACAGTGCATGCATTTCACCTCTTTTCTCTTTTTTTCCTCTGGTCTTTTTATCACTTTTTAAAACATCCCCTCCTCTCCCTACATTTTATCTTTGTTCTCCTCTCTCTCCCCTTCCTCCTTCTTCTAATTTTCCCTCTCCTCCTTCTTCTATTTTTCTCCTCCACAAGATATCTTTTATATTCAGAAACCCTTAGAATATTAGCTTTCACAGAAAGGCATTTATACAATTTTTTCATTTAAATAATTTAGAGCTTTCTCTAAATAGAATTCTCATGGACAAAATTTTAACTGACGTTTATGCAGCAAATATTTATTTATTATACCAGCTGTATGCCAGTGCTACACTAGTTAATGGGGCTACTAGGAGAAGCATAGCAGACATATAATTGTTATTTATGTGGGGCCTCAGCATGGTGGGAATAGGAGATATTAATTAAATGATTAATTATGCAATGGCTCATTATCACAAACTGAGATTAGGACTATGAAGAAAAGTAATAAGGAATCATGAAAGCATATTAAGGGGGAACCAGATATCATCTGGACATTCAAATAAGACTTCCCTAGGCAGTGATTTTAAATTAATAGAGTAATAGAATAATTTTATTAAGCAAAAAGATGGTAAAAGCACATGCAAAGGTCCTGATGTGGGAGGAAACAGATCTGATTCATAAAAATGAAAAGACTGGATACTCTGAACAGAAAGTTAGACTTAAAAAAGATGATGCAAAATTTTGAGATCAAGTTACATAACTTAACATCATCATCAGATAAATAGAAAACCATATAAGGGTTTAACATGGACTTTTAATTTAAAATATTCATTCATCTATAATACAGTGTGGAGAATGGATTGAAAATGATTATAAATATTTACATAGAGGCCAGTTAAGAAATTTTTGTAGTTGCCCAGGTGAATGATGATGATAGCTGATGATTATAGAAATGTAGAGAAGTGGACATATTTCAGCAGTTATTCCAAAGGAAAATAAATAAAGCTAAATTGGAATTTTACCTCTGATGTGGCTATTTCCTCTTAATTGTGGATTCCAGAGAACCTAGAGATTGTCTAAAGAAGCTACCCTGAAAGAAGCAATGGCCTTTGCCAATTGAAGTTTGCTGCCTCAAAATTCAATAACACAGGAGTCCTCAATCTGGGATATAGTGAAAGGAGAGTCTTTATTCAACTGAAATGACTCAAGTGAAGCAGCCCAGGTGCTGCAGCTCCAGTATTATGGCTCAGATGTTATAGCTCAGAGCTACATGTCAAGCCAGGAAAACAGAACCCCAAAAAGCTCCCCCAAGACAAAGTGGAGGCTGGCTTATATAGAAAAAGCCCCTCTCCCATCCCTGATTGGTTCATTACTTTGTAAATAAGACTAAATCTGCACAATTTTATTGGTCCAAATAGTGCTGCCCTTATTGGTGATTGGTTGCTTTGGAGCTACTCTAATTGGTCTGGAAAGATGAAAATGAAGATATAGCTGTACTACTCTGATTGGGTGGGTAGGTCTCAGTCTAATTAGTCAAAATACAATTCCAGGAACTTTTTAAAAAAGGTTGGCCCAGATAGCAGAAACACAGTGTGGGAAGCTTGGCAGCCCATTCTGTGGCTTTTCACTGAAATGCAGTGTGCATGAGATGCCTTTGTAAACAATGGCTGCTGGGTTCTGGTTATGAATTTCGGCTGAGTTAAATCCGAAGAGTCCTTCTTGGCAGGTATTTTCTTTCTCAGTGTTGACACTTCTGGTTGAAGTACCTGTCACTTCAAAAATCCTACTTTTTCATGAATGGTGCTTGTTATTTGCTTGTTTTCCTGAATAATATAAATCAGTAATTAAAAATATAAAAATGGTGTAAAACAATACAATGACTATCCAAATCTATCACTAAAATTAAAAGCTAAATTATTACAAAAAATAAAATTAGCATGCTGAAGCATTCTATTACAGGGATAAACACCAATTAATATTTTTTAATATTTATCATAGGAAGCTTTAGATTTTCTTTGAAACAGCTTGTGTATAAACATTCTTTTCTATACCTCATGAAATGAATGCATTAGGGTTTTGTTAGGTTTTATAGTTTGGAGCAGATATTATCATTTGTTCCTAAATAGTTTGCACAAATTTACTCTACACTTAAAATTGACACATTAAAAAACTGTAAATCTAATGAGAATGAAAGTATATTCCATGTAATACTATTTCTTCATGAATAATTTGATTATTTTGCATTTGTATCTTTACTACTGAAGTTCTAATTCTTGATGTGTTTATTGGCCAATCACATTTCTTCTATGAATTGCTTGTTTTATATTGGTGTGCGTGTGTGTGTGTGTGTGTGTGTGTGTTTCTTATTGTTATGTAAATTCTCAATATATTCTGGATTGGGACCTTTCATGTAACTGTAATAAATATTTTCTCCTCATTGTGAGTTGTCTTTTCACTTTTTCTTTCTTTATTGATTGATGATTTTTTAATTAAAATTAAATGAATACGTTTTACTTTATATTATGTTTATTGACTCTTTTTTAAAAGAAACATATCATTACCTAAAGTATATAAAGATGTCTTCTCATATCTCAAAGTTAATTTTTGTGTGTATAGCTTAACTGATTTTTTAAAAAACTATATGGTGAACATGACAATTTTTTTCCCCTCTATGAAAGCCAATTGTAAGAGCACTATTAGTTGAAGTCTTTCTTAATCCTTCTCAGGAATACAAAATAATGTATCTAGAATTGATTTTGTTATACCAATGTGTACGTATAATTTTCTTTTACCATAAAATTTTAATTTCTATCATCTAATTATAAATCATGACTCTAGCAGACTAGGACATACACCTTATTTTATTCAAAATCACATTATTACTAGTCTTTTACTTTTCTACAGATCATTTAGAACTAAAATTTTGGTTTTCTGTGATTACAGTAATGTTAAATTTATTTTTAAAAATTTAGGAAGAATTGACATTTCCAAAACATAATTATCCTGCTTATGAATATGGCATATTTGTCCCTTCTCCATCTTCTTTTGATAGTGTTCACTTTCTCCAATAAGGCATTCACATTTGTGCTAGTTTCATGATTATTTTAACTTTAAAGTAAATTCTACATTTGAAAATATTTTTATAATAAAAATTTATCTTCTAATTATATCTTCTAAAAATGCTAAATTCTCTTATGAGTGTATATTTCTAGGGAAGATAATTGTGCCAACAGATAATAATGTTAGAGTCTACCTTTAAAATCTTCACAAATTTATTTTAATTGTTTCCATTCACTACAGAAATGTCTAGTATGATAAATACAAGTTAAAAATAAAGCATTAATAATTTAAAATGCTCTCATCCAATCAAAAGTCTAAGTAGAACAAAACACTGACCTTTCTTCCAAGTAAGAGAGAATTCTTTCTGCCGGACTTCCTTTCAGCTAGGACATAGGCTTCTCCTACCTTCAGTTCAAATGAAGCATTGGCTGTTCCTGAGTCTTGAGCCTGCCTGTCTTCTACATTGTTTCTCCTGGTTCTCAGGGCTTTGGATTCAGATGGGAAATGCACCCTCAGCTCTACTGGGTCTCCAGCTTCCAACTCTCTCTGTAGATCTCCACACTTGTTAGCATGCATTATCATATGAGCCCATTCCTTAAAATAAATCTGCTTATTTCTCTCTCTCTCTCTCTCTCTCTCTCTCTCTCTCTCTCTCTCTCTCTATATATATATATATATATATATATATATGCTATTAGTTATTTTTCTCTGGAGTACTCTGACTTATACAATATAGTATCCTTTTCTGATTTTGGTATAGGGTTATATTGGAATACTTGCCTCATAAAACTAATTGGAACAAATTTTCATTCAGTGAAATTATTTGTATAATAGAGAGATTACGTTTTCTTAGAAATATTGTGATACTGTCAATAGAGCAAATTGGGCTTTTAGGGCCTTTTTTTTTTCTTTTTTTTTTTTACCCAAACTGTTTAACTTTCTTTCTGGAAAACCCTCCTGCCTTAATTAGTGAGCAGATACAGGCTTTTATTGTTTGTTTGTTTTAATAGCCATCTATATTTTTGAAAGTTAAAAAAAATCTCTTTCAAAAACATAGATGATATAAATATTTAAAAAACAGACAAAAATAGTGCTCACTAATTAAGGTGAGAGGGTTTCACACTCTTTTCTCTTACCTTTTCTAACATTATATGAGCTTTATAAATGACTACTAGGGTCTTTCTCTCCTTTCCTTATCAAACTGCCAGAAGCTTTTCTATTTTGTCATTTTAATATGCATACTTGTAGTGATTTGTTCCTCTCAATTACATATATTATTTTTACTTAATATTTATTCTATTTCTTTTTTTACTTTTTACTGTTTTTATTTTCCTAACTTCTTAATTAGATGGTTTTTCAATAAAAATTTAAGCTAAAATTTTCTCAAAGTACTGCACTGGCTGCATCTAAAATATTTTGTTATATAGTATTTCTCTTTTCTTTTTTTAAAATTAAATTTATAATTTTTCTGTAATGATATAAATATTAAGATGACAAACTTTACAGTTTGTTTTTGTTGTCCATTCACTATTTGTTATTCAGTGAATTTATTTATTTTTTGCTTTATAGTTGTTAATATACATCAGAGTAAAGTAACTTCAAATTCGACTGAAAATGTCAGAGCATCTTACTTTATTTTTTTCCTTTATATTTATTACCGACACTATTACAGATGTCCCCATTTTCCCCCCTTTTGCCCACCTCCACCAACCCCCTGCACCCCTTCCCTCTGACCATCACCACACTGTTGTCTGTGTCTATGGGTAATGCATATATGTTCTTTGCCTAATCTCCTTTCCCTTCTTTCATTTAGTCCCTCCCCACCATCTCCCCTCTGACAGCTACCTGTCTGTCCCATGTATCCAAACTTCTGTTTCTGTTTTGTTCATCAGTTTACTTTAATAAGGATCAGTTTATTTTGTTAATTAATGTTACCTTAAGATAACTATTACTTCAGATTTTTTTTATTTTTAAGTTTTCTAGGTAATGGAATTTTATTTTTCTACCTACAGAAACTCTCTGACTTAAATTTGTTTAGAATTTAACATTCTCACACCTGCCCAAAATTGCAACTTCAAACACTTTAAACAGGTAATCCAGCTTCCGGCAGAATATTTATTTTATTTTATTTTGTCAAATTAAACATTACTCCAGTTGCTCAGAAGGTGTGCTGAACAAACTATAAACAGTGAACCCTAAGGGATAAAAATTAAGTATATGTCTGCTTGAAGAAAAAACTGCTAATATACTCTCTTAGTACTTAGCTGTGTGGACCATTTATGTGGAACTTAGTATATAGGAGCCTAAACAATGCTTTTATTGTTATACATTTTTGTGTGCATAAAATGCCTAAACAAGTAGAATGCAATGGCCTTAATACCAGAGAGTATATCCCAGTGTTTAAATGCCCATATTTGTCAAAGTGGCCCATATTTAGTAGAATATAAGTAAATAAAAATTCTACATATTTAGTTATGAAAAAATTTATGATACATATAAGATAAATTATTTATTTTGATGTATATCTATTAAAATCATATCCAATATTTTTGGATTCTGATTTTGTTCTTAGCTATTTAAAATAGCTAAACTTAAAGAGGTATAGGCAGGTTCAAAATAAAACTATGGAAGAAGGAGTACCAAATGCACATTAATCAAAAAAAGGTTGGTGTTGATATGCTGGTAATATAGAGACTGTTTGATAATAAAGATCTATTAAGAATAAAAGTGATCAGGGGGGCACCGCTGCCAACTGGGCTGCGGACCGATGCGAGATGGTGGCCACTGAGGGGGTCGGCGAGGCTACGCAGGGCAGCGACCCCAATCAGTCCCAGCCGCCAACGCCCCAGCCGCAACCCCCGCTGCTCCAGCAGCAGCAAGAAGTGATGGAGATTGAGGCCAGAGAAGGGGTGGCATCCCCTATGGACGACGGGTCCCTGAGCCTGGACTCATCTATCTATGTTCTGTACAGAGATAGAGCAGAATGGGCTGATATAGATCCAGTGCATCAGAATGATGGCCCCAATCCAGTGGGCCAGATTATTTATAGTGAAAAATTTCGATATGTTTATGATTATTTCCGGGCCGTTCTGCAGCAGGATGAAAGAAGTAAACGAGTTTTTAAACTAACCAGAGATGCTATTGAGTTAAATGCAGCCAGTTATACTGTGTGGCATTTCTGGAAAGTTCTCTTAAAGTCACTCCAAAAGGATCTACATGAGGAAATGAACTATATCACTGCAATAATTGAAGAACAGCCCCAAAACTATCAAGTTTGGCATCACAGGCGAGTATTAGTGGAATGGCTAAAAGATCCCTCTCAGGAGCTTGAGTTTATTGCTGATATTCTTAATCAGGATGCAAAGAATTATCATGCCTGGCAACATCGACAGTGGCTTATTCAGGAATTTAAACTTTGAGATAATGAGCTGCAGTATGTAGACCAGCTTCTTACAGAGGATGTGAGAAATAATTCTGTCTGGAACCAAAGATACTTCGTAATTTCTAACACCACTGGCTACAATGATCGTGCTGTATTGGAACAAGAAGTCCAGTACACTTTGGAAATGATCAAACTAGTACCACATAATGAAAGTGCATGGAATTATTTGAAAGGGATTTTGCAGGATCATGGTCTTTCCAAATATCTCAATCTGTTAAACCAGCTACTTGATTTGCAATGAAGTCACAGTTCCCCCTACCTAATTGTCTTTCTTGTGGATATCTATGAAGATATGCTAGAAGACCAATGTGACAACAAGGAGGACGTTCTTAATAAAGCATTAGAGTTATGCGAAATCCTAGCTAAAGAAAAGGACACTATAAGGAAGGAATATTGGAGATATATTGGAAGATCCCTTCAAAGCAAACACAGCACAGAAAGTGACCCACCAACAAATGTACAGCAATAACACCATGTAGAAGAACTTGATAGAATGCTTTTATTTTTTTGAGACTCTAATGCAGGAGTGTAAAACTAGAGTGATCATTCCTTTTGCCTGTGGTGTAGTTTGCATTACACAGGTATTGCTTTTTAACAAGAACTAAGTGTAATGTTCCTAGGGTGCTGATGCTATTTATACTAGCTCTAAGAAATTTCTTTTAAAACAAATTTGGGTGGAGGGAGAAGAAACAGAGTTCCGTAAAGGAACCTTTGTAGTCTTATCAACATTTAATCCCTTAGCATCAACTCCTCCCTAAATGGTATATGCATCGGGATTTGCAGGAGTAATGGTTGTATATAACTTGTATGTGATGGATGTGAGGTAACTTAAATTTTGGTTCAGGAAGCAAGGAATGCAATTGTTACATTGGAGCTACTGTGCCACTCCCACAGTATCTTGCTATCACCATAACCAACTAATGCCAAAAGTATGGTTTTGTAATAAAATTATAGATGTATCCTAAACAAACAAAAAAGAATAAAAGTGATCAAAATACAGAAAGAACCATTTCACCAAGAAAAAATATTGTTATATACCTAATCATATAGCTTCAAAATATGTAAAGCAAATATATATGTAATTATAAGGAGAAATGTCTAAGGAAAAGTCTGATGGAATCCATCATCACAGTAGAAAAGCATTTTCTCAAAAAGAAAATGAGATTGATTGAATAGACAAAAGTATAAAAGAATGTACAGAAGTTTTAAAAGACAGAATAACAGACTTAATGTAATAGTCATTCTAAAACAAAATACTCCTAAATTAATGTTTATGTCTTTTTAATGTATGCATAAGATGTATTTATTTATTTATCATTTATAAGGTGTTTTTAAAAATGGGACATGAAGTACTCCAATAAAGCTCAATACATTTCAAAGAACAACTATCATTCAGAACCAAAAGATAGTTTAGAATATTTGAATTATCTTACTTTGATTTTCTTCTTCCAGGCTTTTATTTCAACTCTATAGACTAGTCTCAAATTCTGTTAACTCATCTTGTCCATGCCTTCAAATGGAGCCTTCAAGGAAAGTCCTTCATCATCTCCTTTCACCCATGCCACCTCTCTCTTTCTGACCTGCCTCCTTCCACTCTCTACTCTGTTCGTTTCATGTACACTGGCCTCCTTGCTGAGACCTGAAGATGTTTCCAACACAGAATTTTTTATGTTTTCTTTTTTATTTATAACATTTTAAATCTAAATCTTCACATGGTTTAATCCCAATAGAAGAGATTATTTTTGCTTTAACTTATCAAGTGTGCAACATAGAATAATGCCCCCAATATATCCACATTTATCCAGAACTGTGTATCTGTTACTGAACACGTCAAAAAGACTTGGCAAGGTGATTAATTAAGGATTTGAGAGAGGGAGAGTATTCTGGATTATTCAGTAATGCCTAATATAATCATCAAGGATACTTATAATAAGGAAGAAACAAGGTCAAAGTTGGAGAAAAGTTAATATGATGATGGAAACAAAGGGAGAAAAATACTATGTGATATGAAGCTCTAAACAGAGGGATCAAGAGAATTCTATAAACTGTAAAAAGTCAAATGAATTGCCAGAGCCTCCAAAAAGAACACAAGTGCTAACATTCATTTTAGGATTTCTGACCTCTAAACCATACACAATAAATTTGTGTTCCTATAAACCACTAAGTTTGTGGTAATTTATTACAACAACCATAAAAAATGAAATTATTAGATTTCCTTGATATTTCCTTTTAGTGTAGGATGGAGCCATATGGTTATCAGTTTTACCCAATGGGCTGTGAGCAGAAGAAATATGTATGACCTTGGGACTAAAGCATTTAAAATCTGACCTATGACTGTCTCATCTCTCTTCCCAGAGTACAGGGTTGCACAAGGCTGCAAACTCCTGTGAAGCCCAAACACAGTGGAGCTGCCATTAGCCTTGCTGCCTTAATGACTGTGTGGAGCATAGCACCTTCCCCACCCTCACTGCACATGCAATGGAGACAAGGAATAATCTCCACTTGCATTATCACACTGATGTTCCAGTCAATTTATAACTGAAGCATAGGCTATCACTACTCTGAATAATACAAGGTCTGTCCATAAAGTATCCTACCATGTAATATGAAAAATAGAGGCATTTATTAAAGAAGATGCAAGAAACATTGTCCTCAGCCCACTTCCAAGTAGGCACCTTGGGGCCTCACACAGTTCTCCCAGTTGCCATTAGCTGCCCTGTCACATTTTCTTCATTCTCACTGATGGTCTGAAATCTCTTCTCTTTCAAAGTTTATTTTAGTTTTAGGAAAAGACAGAAGTTGCAGGGTGCCAAATCTGGCTTTAGAGGAGCTGAGTCACCTGAGTGATTTGATGTTTTGCCAAAACACTCTGCATGAGATATGATGCATGAGTGGGCACATTATCATGATGAAGCTGCCAGAAAGCAGTTGCCTATAGCTGTGGCCTTCTGAATCATCGAAATAGTTGCTGTGGAGGAATGTCCAAGCTTAATGCAAAATTTGATGCAGATTTGTTGCTGTACTCAGTCAGTCATTTTGTTTTGTTTTTTAAGTATATTTTATTGATTATATTGTTACAATACTTCCAATTTTTCCCCTTTGCTCCCCTCCGCCCAGCAGCCCCCTCCCACAACAACTCCCCCCCAAGTCCATGCCCATGGGTCATACCTACAAGCTCTCCTGCTTCACCTTTTCATATATTCTTCTTCTTCTTCTTTTTAAAATAATTAATTATTTTAACAATAAAAAATAACAATCCCTCCCTCTCAGACTTAAAACCCTTTATAACCTTATAAAGGACAATGGGCGAAGGTCTCGAGCTCCTCTAGCTGCTTCAAGCTGGACATGGTCATTGTCCTACATACACTTGGGTCCAGAAATCCCTAATAAGAGTGGGGGTGTGGAGGGGAGGGTGGCCTTCCCACATGGGGGAGAATCGTGCAGACTCCAGGTTGGTTGGCTGTCCCCAGACAACGGCATGCTTGATTTAACAGGCTGGCATCCTTGTTGCATTCTAGAGGCAACAGATTTGGCAACAAGGTTAAAGGACATCATTCAATCCATAACCACTAGATGACGAAAGACAGGGATTAAGTTTTCAATGTCCCACATTAGGGAAAAGAAGGGCTTCTTTGGGGGAACGTGTGCCAGGTACATCTCACCTGTCCAAAACCCTTTTGCCCATTATACTTAGTTTGGGCTGAGAGAAATATTTTAGGTTTCCCCCCTCTCAGGCCTCTGGGCTCTTTCTGTCCAAGCCTTTAGGACAGAAAAGAGAAACCAGTTTTAAAGTGAAGCCCACAGACCACCCCATTCTTCACCAGCCCAGCCAGTTAGATCGGCCAAACCATTGAGTCTCAGGAGTCAGCGATGAAGAAAGGATTAAGTGAGGCCTATACATACAGACAATCACCCAGGCAATGAGATCATAGGCTTATGCCCTTTGAAAACAGAAAACACATGCTAATTTATGTAACATAACCCACATACAAGTCTCTAAATCTGTAGGACTATCATCAGAAAGACACCCAGTTGCAAGGCACTTGACATTCTTCTTGCCTGTAAATTAAACATCCTTGGTAATGCCACAGACATAGTTTAACTTTCAAATGAAAACAAATTTTAAATGAAAAGAAAGCTTAAAGACGTCTAGCTGCACTACTTTACAGTCCACCACTGAGCATTGTGATTTTCCTTGAATCGCGATTTTTCTCCCTAAGATTACCCTCCTTGTCATTAAAGGGACTGCATTAAGTCCATTTTTAATTTATCTTGTTCATTTGCATAAACACAACAAGAGCAGAAAATGATCACTTATGATCTTTAGTTTCTCTTTGCTAGAACTTACGCAAGGAACATTTAGGGTGACCTTCAGTCTGCCCTTCAAGGCACAGAAGCAGAACCACATACCTGGCATTCAGCCTTGCCTGTAAACACCTGTCTTTTCCAAGTCCTTCTGGTTTTCCATTGTACCTTAAGGTCCCATCTAGCCATCTTTCAGGAAAACAACCTTCATTCCTTCCCTGGAAAGATTGACATCAACCGCGCACCCATCCAAGCTACCAGGCCTTTTATCTCGTGGACTTTTATTACCTTTGAAAGTCAATCCCAGTTCCTCAGGGCTTTTTGGTAACAACCAAAACCCAAGCATGTCTCCTTCAGGCATGACATTCCAGTCAAAGTCTTAGTTAAAAAAAAAAAAAAAAAAACCCTCTATTAACAACTGGTCTTATTAGTTTTATGCAAAGAAACTTATGTCATTACTTACTTCTCTAGAATGACAAACTCTGGAGGGATCAGATAGGGAGAAAAATATACAGTGTGAAGGAAAATCCTTGTCTTTCTAATATTCACTGAACTTGCATTTCTACTCTTTATATTCATTTTTTCCCCTACTAAAAAATTTTTTTGTTTTTCCATTACAGTTGTCCCACTTTTTCCCCCTCTTGCTTCCCTGCACCCTGCCCCCCTTCTCGCACATTCAGTCCCCACCCAGTTGTCCATGTCCATGGGTCATTTATACATGTTCTTTGACTAGACTCTTCCCCTTCTTACCCCCTCTTCTCCCTCCCATCTCCCCCTTTGTTAGTGTTAGTTTATTCCTTGTTTACATACCTCTGGTTCAATTTTGCTCATTTGTTTGTGTTGTTCATTAGTTTTCTGTAATAGGTGATAGCCTAAGTTATTTTTCTTTCATTGCCTGGCTTATTTTGCTAAGCATAATTCTCCCTAGTTCCAACCATGTTGTTGCAAATGGTAGAAGTTCCTTCTTTCTTTCAGTACTTATTCATTGTCATTTTCCCCCTTTGTACTCGTGTTCCTCTCTGTCTCTCTCTGTTTCTTCATCTTCTTAAAGCAGACCCTTTAGCATCTCTTGCAATGCTGGTTTGGTGGAAATGTATTCTTTTAGCCTTCTTTTGTCTTGGAAACTCCTTATTTCACCTTCCATTTTGAATAAGAGCCTTGCTGGGTAGAGTATTCTTGGTTGTAGGGCTTTGTTTTTCATTGCTTGGAATATTTTTTTGCCATTCCCTTCTGGCTTGTAGTGTTTCTGCTGAGAAATCTGATGATAGCCTTATTGGAGCTCCCTTGTATGTCATTAGTTGTTTCTCTCTTGCTGCTTTCAGGATTCTCTCTTTGTCTTTGAATGTTGGCATTTTAATTATGATGTGTCTTGAAGTGGGCCTTTTGGGGTTCATCTTCATTGGGACCCTCTGTGCTTCCTGGACTTGCGTGACTGTTTCTCTCCTCATGTTAGGGAAGATTTCTGTCATTAGTTTTTCAAAGAGGTTTTCTATCCCTTGCTCTTTTTCTTCTCCTTCTGGAATTCCTATGATACGAATATTATTATGTTTCATTTCATCCTGCAGCTGTCTTAGAACCTCTTCAGTATTGTTCAGTCTTTTTTCATTTTGTTGCACTGTCTGAGAGTTTTTAAGTTGTGTTCCAGCTCACTGATCTAATCTTCTGCTTCCTCTAGGCTGTTTTTAATTCCTTCTACTGTGTTCTTCAATTCAGAGATTGTATTCTTCATTTCCTCTTGGCTCTTATTGATAGCTTCCATGTCCTTTTTCATGCTGGTGTAATTCTCAGTAAGTTCCTTGTAGTTTTTCTGGGGTTCTTTGTAGTTTCCGCTGAGCTCATTGAGCTTCTCCATAATCCATGTTTTGAATTCCATATCTGATAGTTTGCTCCCCTCTATTTCATTTAGCACTCTTTCTGGGGATTCTACCTTTCCTTTCGATGGGGGGTTGTTTCTCTGTCTCCCCATTTTTGTGACTCCTATTGTTTGTTGGTGCTTCTTAGAATGATCTGCACTTCCTGGATCTGCCCCTGGTGGCGTCAGATCATGTACCAGTCTGGGCCTAGGCAGCCTGCTGGAGACTTCCAGGGATCTACTGCCTTTGGCTGTCTTCTTTAGTTGTTAATCTATTCTATCTGTGATTAGCTGTCAGGCTTAAGGACTGTGGGTGTGGCAGCTTAATACCTGTAGGCAGGGCTTTTGCTTCCCCTCAGGCTGACGCCACTTGGAGGGGAATGGTCTGCCTGCAATACTAGGGATGAGTCAGCACTGGGACCCGGCCAGCCGCTTCCCCAGCTCTCCCCTCAAAGCCACCACACCAAACTCTTTCCAAGTGTCCCCAGTCCTCTATGCTTTCCCTCTGCTTGAGCCCAGGGTAAGTGGGGGCCAAAATATTTTTGTATGTGGTCCACTTAAGAGCTCTTTTCCTCCCACTGTTTCTCTTCAGCTAGCAAGAAACCTGTGGCTTCTTGCTTTTCACAGCTGAATACTATTTTACTTTTCACTCTGTTACTGTAGCCTGGGAAGTCCAGCTGGCGGTTTAGACCCTGCCCTTCTTAGGGGGAGCCCCCGGCTAATGACCTGTTTCTCAGTCCCTTCAGCTGCCACCTGTGTGAGCCCAGCCAGCCCTTCTGTGTCTCTGCACTCCCTATCAGTCACGTTGTGATGTAGCGGCCTTTTCTGTCTCTCCGTGGTTATAAGACTTCTCTCCAGCTAGTGTTTGGTTGATTATTCCATATGATTTCTCCAAAATTAAGTTGTAAATCCAAACTAGTTCTGGGAGGAGGTTAGTGTAGCTTCCACTCACTCCTCCACCATCTTGTTTCTCCTCACTCAGTCATTTTGAATGCGATGGCCGCACAGTACCATGCTCACTCAATGGTGTCCACCATCCCCACTGACTAGTACAGTGAAGTCATCATTGTTCACGCATGCATATTTCAGTCCACTCTCCTTGGCTGCCAGGTTACACTGATGTCGTGCAAACCTTCTCATTATACTAATAATGGCTGGACTTTTCCTAGACAGACCTCATACTTCTCCTGCAGTCTTCTCCCAAATGTCACCTTCTCAGAAAATATTTGTCTAACTATATATAAATTAACCCCTTGCTCTGGCAATAAGTTTCTCTCTGTCCTTGGTTGAGTTTAGCATCTTTCTTTCTTTTTCTTCCCAGTAGCAGTTTTTATTGTCTGTCACATGTGTTATTTTGTTTTCACAGGTAACATTTGTTAATACCATTTTATAAGTTTCAGATGTAGAACATAGTAATTCAAAATCTGTATATACTATAATATGTTCACTACCAAAGATTTTATTTCCATACATCATATATTTGTCCATTTCACCCTCCCCCTTATCCCCTTTCCCCTGTGGTAACCATCTATTTGTACCTATGATGTGTTTTTTTTGTTTGTTTGTTTGTTTATAGTTTTGTTCTCTTTGTTTTTTGCCTTATATTTCACATAGGGTGAAATCACAGTTTTTGTTCTTTTTCATATGAATTATGTATTTCACTTAGCATAATGCCTTCAAAGTCCATCCTTGTATTTATTGTAGCATTGTCAACAATAGCTAAGATATGGAAACAGTCTTAAGTGTTCATCAATGAATGAATGGATAAAGAAGAATGCCACTCAGTCATTACAAGTATGAACTGTTGCCATTCGTGGCAACTTATTATTGTTATTATTTTTAATCAGCAGTCTCCCCCCACACTAATATGACCTCAGGAATTGGTAGAGGCTTGTGAGTGTCAACTCCAATAGGGCATAGACTTTTTTATCTGTTTGTCTGTTTTTTTCCTGGCACCTAGAACGGTGTCTGCATGTTTTATAGGTTAGATGGATTAGTCTGTACTAGTGGCTATCCTTTTGACCCTTTTATTCCTGATTAGACTTGTTTAAATTTACTTTCTAGCTTCAGTTTCTATCCCAGGGTGCTCTAGCTATTTATTCTTAAACTGTCATTTCAATTCTTCTTGTCTGCAAATCCTACTTTGCAAATAAGGCAAGAACTGTTTTGTTTTATTTTTTTCACTTCTTAACTTTGATAGAAAAGGAAAGAAAAGGAAAAAACAAGAACAATAATACTTGGGCCAAGAACAAATTTTATGCTAGAGATCTGGTTTCATAAATAAATGTCAGCCACCTTCAAGGAGCTCATGACCTTTAGAGGTTGCATGCAATCAAGTCAAAGTTATGATTGATGAGTAAATGCATTTTTTAACTTTTACTAAAATATTGAGATTAATACATATTGCCTAAATAAAATTTCAGGAGTATGGTAAGTTTAAATTGGATAATTTATCATTTATTCAGAAAAAATAGTGACTATTCACTATACAGAAGTTACTATAGTAAGTGCTGAAAATACAAAAGTGAGCTCAGCCCACACTATCATTGCCCTCATGTAGCCTATGGGATTAGTAGAGGCTTGTGAGGAAAGGAAGAGTGATGTTTCAGAGGAAATGGGAAGAGAAATTGCATGTGGGCTGTGATAAATTAAAGTTGATCTGGAATGCCTGAGGTCATCAAATCATTTAACAGAAGAATAACATGATCTTCAATGCAATTTAGAAAGATTGTTCTGTTAACAAATGCAGTAGATAGATGGGAAGTGAACAAGACTATAGGCAGGGTGTCCTATTATAACGATTCTAAAGAAAAAAATATAAGATTTTTTAAAAATTGTCATGACAATCACTATAGAAGGTAATTGACATAGCAACATTTAACCTTTCACACCTCAAAGAAAAAGATTGATTCAGAAATAAAGTCAATCAAGACATTGAAGCAAACCTTTTATTCTGAAATACCCTCATTGAAACTAGGCAGGTTGTAACCTTAATTTAAGTGGTATTTTCTAGGTGTCCTGATAATGATTTTATGCATCATGGATCTCAAACCATATGCTTAGCTTTAATTTTTTTATGACCTTCTCAGATAACACCTGTTAATTTCCCCAAAAGATATTCAGTTTAAACCATCCAGATATTTCAGACTAAAAGAAACTGTGAAAATTATAATTTTTGACAGTAATAGAAGTCTACTTTGATTTTAAATTTAGAACATATTTATCAACGGATCAAGTAACTGGCGAAGTTCTTATCCCACTATCATTTATTTTTCTCAGTGACAACTTTTTGTTTGTACTGTATCTGTTGATCATGGACAGCTGGAATTATATAGTTTTTATAAATCTAAATTTTTGTTGAAATAAAAAACACAATAACTTCACCCAATTTCAAGAGGGTCCTAAGAGAGAAAACAAAAACAGTTACTCAGAGTGACACTGAAACCTGAAATGAGATGCTTTTGTCTTTTAAACATTGTCATAATAATGGCTTTAGCTTAAAGAGCGGTTACCTGTACTGGGCCTGCACTCAGCATTTCACATATATTGTCACAGGCTGTCTTCACAATAGCACTCTACACATGTATTTCTGTGTTAACAAAGAGTGAAGTGAAGCTCACACAACCTAATTCATACCAGTGATGAAGGAGAATAGGATGAGTTCATACCTTTCCGACTCCTCAGTCATTCTCAGTCTGTGGTATTGTAGCCTACTCTGAGTTTAACCCAGTTATGACCTGGGGTATTAATCCTTCTGATCCTAGAAAAGGTTTTGAGCTTTCCCAAACTTTCAATGTGTCATTACTTGAAGTCACTCTAATAACAAGAAATCAGAATACAAACATGCCACCTAGCTGGTTTGTCAAGACAGACTTCAAGAAGAGACCAAGCCTAACTAGGTTTGCCAGAGTGGGTTGAGTATGAAGGTGATGAACATGGTGGGCATTCTCAGTAAATGTTAGGATGGACAAGAGCAAGGAGGTTTGTGTTATTGACACTCAAATATTTTTCTAGGCCATATCTGCTGTCACTTGTGTTCCTTCCAGCTCCAGGACAGAAAAACAAAAACCAGCATCACAGACAGGCATTTGAATACATGGTGCTCCATTCAAGGAGGATGGAGGCAGACAGTTGTACCCATATTATGTATGTGGGCTGGGATCATGCCTTCTCCATGATGTGATGCATGAACCACTGCTAGCCAATAATCATTAAGTATTTATAACCTGGATGATGCTGGATCCTGACTACAGCTGGGAAATCCCAAACAAAATTCAAAATAAGTGAAGTGATATCACATAGAGAGCCCATTTCAGATTGCCAGGTGGGATCTACCCAACAGCCACAGCAAAAGATAAGTCAACCCAAGAAAAACTCAGTAAAGAAAACTGCTGGCAGGAACTGAAGGGACGGAGGAGGCAAAATTGCAGGAAACCTGACACAACTTCAGAGATTTGTTTTGTTTTTGTTCTGGTTTTCCCTCAATAGAATATAAAGTCATTTTACGCCTTCATTAAAATTTAAACTATTTGTCCCTTGACCACTATCATTCTCACATAAGAGCAGTATTATTCATGACTGAAACTCACATGCATTGTGAATCAGATTTTAGAGGATTATTGCATCTTTGTTTTATCTGCTTCTTGCCATATTTTTGTTTATTAATGTTTCTCTATCTTTGGCTGGACACTTGATATTATCCTCTTCTAAGGCCCATCTCACCATTAGGACACCCATGTGAAATAGATATCCTTGGAAGAGCACTACTTTGACTTTTCCTATAATCAGAAAACTTTCTTAGAAGCCTCAATTAAACTTCAAATTCACTTATAAATGTAATTTTTTTAAAACCCTGGCTGGTGTGGCTCAGTGGATGGAGTGCCAGCCTGTGAACCAAAGCATCACTGGTTCGATTCCCAGTCATGGCACAACCCTGGATTGCAGTCAGTTTCCCCAGTTGGGGGCATGAGAGAGGAAACCACACATTGACGCTTATCTCCCTTTCTTTTTCCCTCCCTTTCCCTTTCTCTAAAAATAAATAAATAAAATATTTAAAAATAAAAATAAATAAATAAGTAGAATGTAATTTTGTGTGTGTGTGTGGTTGCTATGATAAGGTATTGCATTACCAAAAGATGAGAAGGTAGGTACTGGTTGACTCAGACAATGCAAGTAATGCATATAGCATCAAAAAACAGCCAAATAGTATAGTTCCTATTTCACTGTGGACAGAATGACTATTGTAAGACTCACAGCTGCAATTCTAGTTGACATACAGTCTAAGAGATAGTGAGGAAACAGGTAACATGAGTTCTTTTTGTGTGAACATTTAATGGGAATTTAAGGAAAAATTATGAAAATCATAGCAGAGATGTGGCGTGTGGCTCTGGACAATGTACTTTTCTCAGAAGAAACTTGGGAAATATATCTTTCTAAGGCTCAGAAATGGTGTCTTTGAAGTTCATCCTAGAAGAGAGAAAGGTGAGGTTCTTCAGATGGGCTAGGAGACAGAATGTTTCTTTGAGACAATGTATGGTACCAATTGAATATCCTTTTCTATGTTGAAATGCATGTTGAAAATTTATCCAGCAAGGTTTGCTCAAATGTGAGAAACCAGAGTTCTAGGAAAAAGAGAGAGGGGCTTTTTTGAATCTTAGTTGGAGGATTCAAGAGAGAAAATACTCTACCTTCTGTGAGCATTTATACAGCTCAGAGGAAGCTAGTGAAATGTCCATTAGCAGAAGTAGATTGAGTGAGGGCCACAAGTTAAGCATGATGGTAAGCACACCTCTGGCAAGGTGTGAGCCATGAGGCAGGAATAATGATGGCTGTGACTTGATCAGGGAACATTAGGACTACTAGTGGGCACAACTAGTGAAGCCATGTGTTTCTGCCTATAAGTAGTGGAAAACATGCCTGTACCACCTGGATTGTACCAGCACAAAGAGGTGAGCTCCACAGTGAACACTGAATAGGAACAAAATGGAAAGTAAGAGCCACAATGCCACATAGACAGCACAGAGAGCTGACCCAAAGGCAAAGCACACTCACTTTTCCAGGCTATGTTACCCATTCCTTTTTTGTTTTCTTTCTGACTAGTTAGGGCAAGGAAACCATTGGTTATCTAATAAGAACAACAAAGAAGATTAAAAACTCCAGTATTTATCCTCAATATTTAATCAGAACACCCTAAGATGTCCCTGCAAGAGAACCAGAGGAATTTTTTTTTCAGTTGAACTTTGGAAACAAAGTTGTGCAAATTAGAATATTGGCTATGTATTTACTATTGGACATTCAGCAAAAGTAATTAAAATGTTTGATTTTACTTTCCTAAAATATAAAAACGGTCATATATAATTTTCAGGAACATTCTGAGGATTAGCATAGGGATATGTTTGATAATATTTAGCATGATGTTTTATTCATTGCAAATATACACACACACAAATCATAGTTTTGCTTTTCCTCCTTTATTTGAAAAGAAAGACTGGGTGGTAGCATTTAGATTAACAGTGGGCATAACATAGAAAAAACATTTATCTTGCTAATTTTGTTTCTAGAATTGTTTTGCTATTAAATAATTCAAGTATAATAGTAGATTATATTTAATCTACAATTAAATTTCACTGTGCTATATACAAAGCCAGAGGTAACATAACCTCTCCAGAATGCAGCACCTGCTTAATTAGATGAATGAATTGAGGTCAATTGAAGTCTTTGTTGTCACTAACATTGGGACTCTGGAATACAGTAACTGTAATAGAGGGCAGGCACACCGTCACTGCCTACAAAGAAGGCCCAGGGTGTGGTGAGGCTAGTCTGAGATGAAAAAAAAGATAAATTCTCTCACCAAGCTATAATTGGCACTTACTTTACAGATTTGTAGCAATTTAAAAATATATAAAAGCAAATATCTTGCCAGGGGTGTAAAATTCACCATCAGGTATTAGCAGTTTCAAGGTTCTATAGAGAAAATTGAGTGGCTGGTTAAATGTAGCTCAATCATTGCCTTGAACAAAAATAGCACATATGTGATAGTCTGCAAAAACCACTGTGCAAGAAATACCTGGCCTTATGCTTCAGAGCTTGAACAGATTGTTGGCTGGGGTGAGAAAAAAAAATTATTTCTTTTACATCTCACAGTGAAATTAGTCCAGAGCATTCTGGGAACTCATTCATTTCTTTACAACATCTGTAATGAATACTGAATATTGACCTCTTTAGACTGCTATGTTTTGTTGAGAATATGGTTTCTATATTCAAGGGAAAGTTTATTTGAGAATAATGAAGACATTTCACATAGCATCCCCCTATTCATATCTAGAAAAAAGCTGAATCCTGTCCTCAGGATGTGCAATAGAATACCAAAGGTAAAAGTAAAAATGTAGAGATCACTGCTGCTCTGTGGCCAATTCATCACAGAAAACCCATCTCATGGCTGTGGGCTGGTGTCATCTGTAACACTGTTATTTGCTTGAGGAGATGCATGCATGTCAAAACTGACAGAAAGCAGACTTGCCCCCGATGTTGTCCTTTCTACACTATTTCAATTGCATTGCCCTGGGGTTGTATAAGCTTTTGGTTAACACTACATGTTCATCCCTTAGAATACATTGTTATAAGGAAGAAAATACACAGTGTTATGTTGCCATTTTTCCATTATTAATCTGTTATGATTGACATTCAAGATACAGCCAGATGTGACTTTAGAATCATTCTAAATACAAAACTGTCAGCACTCATTATTGATCAGTTGCAGTTCGTGTGCAATTATTAACCCATTTAAACCTAACTGCATCATACACTATTAAATACTGATAAAGACTGACCACTTTGTAAAATAAAAAAAAATAAAAAAAAACGTTTTAAAACTTGCAGGACTTACATACCAAAGATCTGGACATCATATTCCTTTTCCTTTCTCTTCCACATCAAAGCTATAATATCAGCAATATCATTTTATCTGCTCACTTTCATAAACCCTACACATTAACAAAAATTTTTAATATCTTTCCAAATATGATAAATCATATTATTGAAATTATAGACTGAATAAAACTTAGAGCTACTATTTTTTAAAAAGACACAAATTCTAAGCTTTAAATGTATAAATATCAAAATGTGAAATATTATTGATAAGGACAATCATCTTAAAGCAGCTTATTTTTCTCTTGTTTTTGTGAATACACTACTTGAAAACCTCATAATGTAGGAGATGGGGCAACTGCCTCATCTGTCTCATTCAATCTTGGTCTTTATTAAAATTTTTCAATGCATAGCAAGAACAAATAGCATTATACCATGATTCTAATATACTACACAATATCCTGTTTAACTGAATAGAAATCACAGTTATATACATGATTCTGCATATGTGTAGCTTGTTGTTTTATAAAGTTGTAAATATTTCTTAAATAATAAAAATTTGAAATCTGCTTTTAGAATTCCCAGTGGCACTCTCACAGAGATAAACTAAGTAAAAACATTATTACCCAACCTTATTTCACTTCAGTGGTGATAAGGCTTACATGAAATAGGCACGATCAATTCTAACTCAGCTATCCACATCACCATGTAATTAGTCTTCAGATTTATAAAAATAAACTTCTTAAGTGACCCAGACTTTATTTAGTTGCCAGAGTCTTTATGCTGGTCATACAAAGCATTATGATAAGGTCAATGAAGGCCACCGAGAAACTGGACACAGTTCCTTCATTCAAATAGACAATAATGTTGTTTGTAAATATATATTTTTATCTCCATCATGCTCCCCTCTCTAATGCATACCCTCTTCACCATTTATATTAAAGGGAAGAGGAGACAGTCATTTTAAGCAACCATCATGTTTTTTCCAGGGCATTCTCTCTTTTATTGTCCATCACATCTCTTTTATCTCAGTTCTTCGTTCAGACCATAAGTACACTTCTGACTCTACAATATTTTCTTTCTCAAAAATATTTAAATAAAAGTTGTCAATATTTTTAGGCCTTGGTGTTCTGGAGACATTTCCTATTATTTTTACTCTCTTTACATCACACCTTCTTCTAAAAAAGTAGTTTTGCATTCTAACACTGACCTTAAAAAGCCCAACATGAAGTAAGTGGTCATTTTAGGCCACATATCACACACTGGTTTACTCAATGAAGGTAGCCACTTACTCTGCCTAATCATACAGCCCACTCTGACAGGGTCATCAGAGACCTTGGGTTAGAGGTACTATCCCTTCCTCTGTTCTGATTGTGTGTGAATAAGCTTTTACTAAAATATCAATCAATAAACAAATGAATATATGTATATGTGTATATATATATATATATCATTTACTTTCAATATAAAATATGGTGGGAGGGTTACTAATTATATAATGAAAGTCTGTAGAACCACAGCATTTATCAAAAACACAGTAGTAAATGGAAACAATTCTATTGTGTTTGGTGTAACAAAATGTGTATACACACACGCACACACACACACATACACTTAAAAATGGAAGTTTAAGCACCTTCTGTCAGCCTTTATGACTTTAAGGGCAGTAAGCAATAGATAATGACCTGGGGAAACAAAAGAAATCAAAGTTAAACATAATTGCTTTAAAGAGGGTGTGAAAATGAAAATACATTCACATTTCCTTTGACCAAAGTAAAGCAAATTAATTGGATTTTCTGAGTCATAAATGTGAATGCCAAAAACACATATTGAGGCCAGTCTATGGAAAGTAATTAAAACACTAGCAAATATTGACTTTGTGCAGGGTGCTATACTAAAGACTTTAAATGCATCATGTATTTAATTCACACAACATCCTGTTAAGTACATATATATCTCCATTATGCACTAAGTCATGCAGCTAGCAAATGGTAGAGCTGAATTTAGAACCTAAAACTGTTTATCAATAAAGCTCAGCACCTAAAACAGTGCAAGACCCAAAGCAAGTGTTCCATAAATACTTAGTGCTATTTAAAGGAGTATTCTACTCCTTTACATGTGGTTGTAGCAGACCATGCACATAGACCTGGCTGCCACATAGCTACTATGATTTTATAGGTTATGCAGTCTCTACTCAAATGAATAATATATTTGCCTCTCAAAATTAATTTTAAATGCCACTTTTGGGTTTTATCCCTTTAACATTGTTCTTTGACTTGCAGAAAAGTTCAAATTACCATTGAAAATATAAACCATAAAACAGACTCTTTATTGAGACTATTTTGAAATTAGGTGGGAGTTTGGAGAGGGGCAATCATGAGCATCTTTAAAAAGAGAACTTACTTTACTTTGTAGATAAATTTTAATCCCATCTCTCAACCCCCACACCCATGAAGGGCCAATAATAATGAAACAATAATGATAGTAATATCAATAGTAATTAGTGGTGTTGAGGTACTACCATTGATATTTCTATTATCATTAGTACTTCTATAAGAACTACTAGTACACCCCTTATGAAAATTCACAGTGCTTTGGCGACCCCATACAAACTTGCTCATCCAAAAATAAGAGGCAAAAAAAAAGGAGGCTGAGAGGGAAAGCAAGTGGTATTATTCTCTCCATCTGGGACATAAGCTTCTACACAGCTTGGCTGTTCTCTAAGATTAAACTAGATACCAAAGAGATAGGGCTCTGACTCACATGTTTCCCTTTACCATATAATAAAATGTTATAATGCAATGTCGCAAAAATAAACAAAAACTGAAAGGTATAGGGAAAAAAAGAGATCTAAAAGATATCTGTGATAGTCGTTTGGAAATTTGGATGTCCGCCAGTATTGCCTATGGACACAAATTTCATGGCCTCTGTTCCCACACCTATCACAAAAATGATTTTTATTTTACATCCCAACTGCAACTGCAACATCTATATTTGCATCTGTTAAAAATTTCCAAAGAAATTTATTTAAAGATAGATGATAGAAACTATACAAACTTGGATCTATTAGAATATCATTTTACATGAGAAGTTCTACTGACCACTTCTGTATCTTAGTCTTTTGTATTTTTTAATATTCCATTATTTTAATGAAAAAAAAGTATATTCTCATATAAATGCAAATATATTGTATAATTTAAAAAGTGAAACTTGCGGAGATCCATGATGACGGAGGAGTAAGTAGAAGCTACACAAACCTCTTCCCCTGGCCAGTCTGGATTTACAACTTAATTGTGGAGAAATCATCTGGAATAACCAACTGAACAATAGCTGGAGAGAAGTCTTATGATGACAGACAGACAGAAAAGGCTGCTACATCACAATGTGACCAGTAGGGAGTGTGGAGATGTGAAAGGGCTGGCTGAGCTCCCATGGGTGGCAGCTTAAGGGACTGAGAAACAGCTCAACAGTCAAGGGTTCCCCCTGAGAAAATAAGGGTCTAAACCCCCAGCTGAGCTTCCCAGCCTACAGCAACAAAGTGGAAAGTAAAATAGTATCCAGCTGTAAGAAGCAAAAAGCCACAGGGTCTCTTGCTAGCTGGAGAGAAACAGCTGGAGAAAAAGAGCTCTTAAGTGGATCACGTAAAAATATATTTTGGCCCCCACTTACCCTGGGCTCAAGCAGAGGGAAGACAGAGAAGACTAGAGATTCTTGGGAGTATTTGGTGAAGTGGCTTTGAGGGGAGAACTGGGGAAGCAGCCAACAAGGTCCCAGTACTGACTCATTTCCAATACTGCAGGCAGACCATTCCCCTCTGAGTGGTGTTAGCCTGAGGGGAAGCAAAAACCCTGCCTACAAGAATTAAGCTGCCCCACCATTGGTCCTTAACACTTTGTGTATGGGTGGCAAGAATTCTCGTCATTTCTAAAAGGCATTTAAATTCCCTGGTACACAACATGTTAAGCCTGACAGCTAATCACAGATTGAATAGATTAACAACTAAAGGAGATAGACAAAGGTGGTAGATCCCTGGTAGTCTCCAACAGGCTGCCTAGGCCAAGACTGGTACATAATCTGATGTCACCAGGGGCAGATACAGGAAGTGCAGATCAATCTAAGAAGCAACAACAAACAATAAGAGTCCCCACAAAAATGGGGAGACAGAGAAACAACCACCCATCGAAAGGAAAGGTAGAAACCCCAGAAAGAGTGCTAAATAAAATAGAGAAAAGCAAACTATCAGATATGGAATTCAATAAATGGATTATGGGGAAGTTTAACGAGCTCAGCAAGCTTAAAGAAAACTACAAAGAACTCCAGGGAAATTACAAGGGACTCCAGGGAAACTACAAAGAACTTACCGAGAATTACACCAGCATGAAAAAGGACATAGAAGCTATCAATAAGAACCAGGAGAAAATGAAGAATACAATTTCTGAATTAAAGAACACAGTAGAAGGAATTAAAAGCAGGCTAGAGGAAGCAGAAGATCAGATCAACGACCTGGAGGACAACATAGAAAAACTCCCAGATAGTGCAATGAAATGAAAAAAGATTGAAAAATAATGTAGAGGTTTTAAGACAGCTATAGGACAACGCAAAATGTAATAATATCCATATCATAGGAATTCCAGAAGAAGAAGAAGAGCAAGGGATAGAAAAACTGTTTGAAAAAATAATGACAGAAAATTTCCCTTACATAATGAGAGAATGACTCATGCAAGTGCAGGAAGCATAGAGGGGCCCAATGAAGATGAACTCCAAGAGGCTCACTTCAAGGCACATCATAATTAAAATGGCAACATTCAAAGACAAAGAAAGAATCCTAAAAGTGGCAAGAGAGAAACAACTCATAACATACGAGAAACCTGAAGCCAACATCATACTCAATGGGCAAAAACTGAGATCATTCCCCCTGAGCTCAAGAACAAGACAAGGATGTCCACTCTCTCCACTCCTATTCAACATAGTCTTGGAGGTTATAGCCAGAGCAATCAGACAAGAAAAAGAAATAAAAGTCATCCAAATTGGAAAAGAAAAAGTAAAACTGTCATTATTTGCAGCTGACATGATACTGTACATAGAAAACCCTATAGACCCCACGAAAAAGCTACTCAACTTAATAAGTGAATTTGGTACAATAGCAGGGTACAAAGTCAATATTCAGAAATCAAAGGCATTTCTGTACACCAACAATAAAATTTCAGAAATAGAAATTAAAAGAAAAACCCCATTTACCATAGCAACAAGAAAAATAAAGTACCTAGGAATAAACTTAACCAAGGAGGTAAAAGACCTATACTCAAAAAATTACATAACGCTGAAGAAAGAAATTAAGGAAGATAGAAATAAATGGAAGTATATACCATGGTCATGGATGGGAAGAATCAACATCATTAAAATATCCATACTACCCAAAGAAATTTATAGATTCAATGCAATTCCTATTAAAATACAAATGACATATTTCACAGACCTAGAACAAATACTTCAAAAATTCATATGGATCCAAAAAATAGCCCGAATAGCCACAGCAATCTTGAGGCAGAAGAACACAGTAGGAGGAATCACAATACCTTATATCAAACTATACTACAAGGCTATGGTAATCAAAACAGTCTGGTACTGGCATAAGAACAGACATATAGATCAATGGAACAAAATAGAGAGCCCAGAAATAAACCCAAGTCTATATGGTCAACTAATATTTAACAAACGGGGAAGGAACATAAAGTGGAAGAAGAAGAGCCTCTTCAACAATGATGTTGGGAGATCTGGACAGGGACATGCAAAAAAATGAAACTAGACCACCAACTTACACTGTACACCAGAATAAACACAAGATGGATCAAAGACTTAAATGTAAGCCATGGCACCATAAAAGTCTTAAAGGAAAAAATAGGGAGGAAAATTTCATATATCCCACATAGCAACATTTTCACTGATATATCTCCTAAGACAAGGGAAATAAAAAAAAATTAAAAAAAAAAGAATAAACGAACAGGACTACATCAAACTAAAAAGTTTCTGTTCAGTGAAGGAAAACATCAGCAAGATAAAAAGGGAACCAACCGTATGGGGAACTATATTTGCCAATGATACCTCAGACAAGGGATTGATCTCTAAAATATATAAAGAACTTATATGACTCAAAACCAAGAAGACAGACAACCTCATTTAAAAATGAGCAAAGGACCTGAACAAACACTTCTCCAAAGAGGACATACAGAAGGTCCATAGACACATGAAAGAATGCTCAACATCACTGGCCATCAGAGAGATGCAAATAAAAACCACAATGAGATACCACCTCACACCAGTCAGAATGGCCATCATCAACAAATCAGCAAACAACTTGTGCTGGCGAGGATGTAGAGAAAAGGGAATCCTGGTGCACTGCTGGTGGGAATGCAGACTAGTGCAGCCACTATGGAAAACAGTTTGGAATTTCCTCAAAAAACTAAAAATGGAACTGCCTTTTGAACCAGCAATTCCATTGCTAGGATTATACCAGAAAAATCCTGAAACACCAGTTCAAAAGAACCTTTGCACCCCTATGTTCATAGCAGCACTATTTACAATTGCCAAGTTCTGGAAACAACCTAAGTGATCGTCTGTAGGTGAGTGGATCAAAAAACTGTGGTGCATTTACACAATGGAGCACTAGTAGCAGAAAGGAAGAAGAAATTTCTACTATTTGCAACAACATGGATGGAACTAGAGAGAATTATGCTTAGCAAAATAAGCCAGGCAATGAAAAAAAAATACTTCATGCTATCACCTATTGCAGGAGACTAATGAACAACACAAACAAATGAGCAAAATTGAACCAGAGGTATGTAAACAAGAAATAAACTAACAGTGACAAAGGGGAACGGGAGGGAGAGAAGTGGGTAAGAAGGGGAACGGTCTAGTCAAAGAACAAGTGTAAATGACCCACGGACATAGACAACTGGGTGGGGACTGAATGTGGGAGAAGGGGTGGGCAGGGTCCAGGGAAGCAATAGGGGAAAAAAAGTGGGACAACTGTAATGGAAAAACAAACAAAAAAATCTTTTAGTGGGGGAAAACAAAAAAAAAATATATATATATATAAATAATAGAAATGAAATTTTAGTGAATAGTAGAAGGACAAGGGTTTTACTTCACACTGTATATTTTTCTCCCTTCCTGATCCCTCAATAATTTGGCATTCTGAAGAAGTAAGTATTGACATAAGTTTCTTTCCATAAAACGAATAAGACCAGTTGTTAATAGAGGTTTTTTTGACCAAGACTTTGACTGGAATGTCATGCCTAAAGGAGACATGCTTGGGCTCTAGTTATTACCAAAAAGCCCCGAGGAACTAAGATTGACTTTTGAAGGTAATAAAAGCCCACGAGAAAAAAGGCCTGGTACCTTGGTTGGTTGTGCGGTCCACAGCAATTTTTCTAGGGAAGGAATGAAGGTTGTTTTTCTGAAAGATGGCTAGAAGTTACTTCAAGGCACAATGGAAAACCTGAAGGACTTGGAAAAGACAGGTGTTTACAGGCAAGGCTGAATGGCAGGTATGTGGCTCAGCTTCTGTGTCTTGAAGGGCAGACTGAAGGTCACTTCAAATGTTCCTTGTGTAAGTTCCAGCAAAGCAGAACTAAAGATCATAAGCGATCATTTGATGTTCTTGCTCTGTTTATGCAAATGAAGAGGATAAATTAAAAATGGACTTAATGTAGTCCCTTTAATGACAAGGAGGGTAATCTTAGGGAGAAAAATCATTATTCAAGGAAAATCACAATGATCAGTGGTAGACTATAAAATAGTGCAGCTAATTGTCTGTAAAGTTTCTTTTCATTTAAAGTTTGTTTTCTTTTGAAAGTTAAACTATGTCTGTGGCATCATCAAAGATGCTTAATTTACAGGCAAGAAGAATGTTAAATGCCCTGCAATTGGATATCTTTCCAATAAGACAGTCTTACTGATTTAGAGACTGGTTTGTGGGTTATGTTGCATAAATTAACATGTGTTTTCTGTTTTCAAAGGGAATAAGCCTACAATCTCATTACCTGAGTGATCGTCTGTACATATAGGCCTCACTTAATCCTGTCTGCATCACTGCATCCTGAGACTCAGTGGTTTGGCTGAACTAAGTGGCTGGGTTGGTGAACAATGGGCTGGTTTGTGGGCTTCAATTTTAAAGCGGGTTTCTCTTTTCTATCTTAATGGGTTAGACAGAAAGGTCCCAGAGGTCTGAGAAGGGGGAAACCTAAAATATTTCCCTCAGCCCAAACTAAGTATAGTGGGTAAAAGAGTTTTGGACAGGTGAGATGGGCCTGGCACACCTTCCTCCAAAGAAGCCCTTTTTTCCTTAATGTGGGACAATGAAAAATTAATACCTGCCTTTTGTCATCTAGTTGTTATGGATTGAATTGAAGCCTTTTAACCCCATTGCCAAATCTGTTGCCCCAGAATACAACAAGGATGCCAGCCTATTAAACCAAGCACGCCATTGTCCAGGTACAGCCAACTGACCTGGAGTCTGCAAGATCTTTTACCATGTGGGAAGGCCACCCTCCCCTCCACACCCCCACTCTTATTAGGGATTTTTGGACCCAAGGGTAGGTAGGACGACAACCATGTCCTGCTTGAAGCAGTCAGAGGAGCTTGAGACCTTTGCCTACTGTCCTTTATAAGATTATAAAGCATCTTATGTCTGAGGGAGGGGGGGATTGCCATTTTTTATTGTTAAAAAAATTATTTATTCACTTATTTAAAAAATATAATATAGGGAAGAGTGAAGCCAAAGAACTTGTATGTACGACCCATGGGCATGGACTGGGGTGTGTGTGGGGTGGTATGGTGGGGGAGGGGTCGTGCTGGGCAGAGGGGTGTAAAGGGGAAAAAATTGGAACTATTGTAACAATATAATCAATAAAATATACTTTTAAAAAAAGGAAGTAACACTTGCCCTGGTCAGGTGGCTCAGTTGTTTGGAGTATATAGTCTTGTACACAAAAGGTTGCAGGTTTGATTCCAGTCAGGATACATACCTAGATTGTGGGTTTGATCCTCAGTGGGGTTCATACTGTAGTCAATTGGTCGATGTTTCTCTCTTTTATCTATGTTAGAAAAGATGAAAGATCTCAAATTAATAATCTAAGTTTACACCTTAGGAAACTAGAAAAAGTAAATCAAATTTAAACCTAAGTAAGCAGCTCTGGCTGATTTAGCTCAGTGGATTGAGTACCATCCTGTAAACCAAAGGGTAGCTGGTTCAATTTCTAGTCAGAGCACATGCCTGGGTTGTGGGCCGGGTCCCAAATGGGGGCATGCAAGAAGCAAACACACATTGATGTTTATCTCTCTTTAAAAAAAGAATTTATTTATTTATTTGTTTATTTATTTATTTATTTTATAGAGAGAGGTGAAAGGATAAAGAGAGGGAGAAAAACATCACTGTGTGGTTGCTTCTAACTTGCGCCCCCAACTGGGGATCTGACATGCAACCTATTCATGTGCCCTGACTGGGAATCATACCAGTGACACTTGGCTCACAGGCTGATGCTCAATCCGCTGAGCCAAAGCAGCCAGGGCTTTATCTTCCTTTCTTTCTCCTTCCCTTTCCTGCTCTCTAAAAATAAATAAAATATTTAAAGCTAAGTAAGCAGAAAAATATAATAAAAGTTATAGTAAAAAATCAATATGATTGAAAATAGAAAGTGGAGACTATCGATGAAACCAAAAGGTAATTTCTTAAAAAGAATAAAGTTGATATGCATAAAAATAGGAAAACTAAGAAAAACAAAGAGAGAAAGTATATCAAACAATGAAAGAAATTACATCACTACAGATCCCATGGGAGTTGGCCAGAAAATGAAAAAAATTCTAAGAACAATTCTATGCTTGCTAAACTGATAAACTAAATGAAATGAATAAATTTTTGAGAGACACAGTATGATAATACTACCCCAAAATAAAGGGGCAATCTCAATAGACTTACAACTATTAAAGAAATTAAATCAATAATCAATATCCTTCCCAAACAGACAGTACTAGGACCAGATGTGTTCATTAATAAGCTCTACTAAACATTTAAGAAAGAAATTATGCCAATTTTCCACCATCTCTTTCAGAGTAGAAGCAGAAGGAGCATTTCATAACTCATTTTATAAGAATTATGTCTATCCCAAAACCAGGCAAAATATTAAAAAACAAATTAATGATAAATCTTTCTCATAAACCTAAATGCAAAATTTTTCAATAGAATATTAGAAAATTTAATTCAAAACTATAAAAAGAATTATATATCATGACTAAGTGGGAATTATCCTAAGAATGAAAAACGGGTTCAACACTTTCAAATCAATTAATGTAACTTATCACATCATCAGGATTTTTAAAAAACTAATGATCATATCAATAGATGCAGAGTAAGCATTTGACAAACTCAGTACCATTCATGATGAAAATTCTCCATAAAATAGGAATAGAGTAAAACTTTATCAACTTGATCATGAATATGTAGAGAAACCTAGTAGCTAACATCATACTTAATGATGAGTAACTTTAAGCTTTCCCATTAAGTTTAAGTGCAAGGCAAAGATGTCCCCTTGCATCTCTCTTTTTTTATGTATTTCTTCCTAATCTGTATACATTTTCTTCTTTTTCTTGCCTTATTGTATCAGGGTCTATTTTCAATGCAATGAGGCAAGAAAAAGAAGTAAATACAGTATTCCCTCACTAATTGCAGGTATTATGTTCTAGACACTCCTGCGATAGGTGAAAATCCACTAAGTAGGAACCTTACATTTATTTTAATATTTATACATATTTTAAGGCTGTATAAACCTTTCCCACACACTTATAAACCATTCTCAGTCCCTTATTAACCTTTCCTATTCTCTTATTAACCTTTTCCACACTTTTATAAACACTACTTATGTTCTTGAACATATTCTACACTCTTAAACCTACGTAACTTTAACAACATATGTATACAGTACTGCAAAATCCCACGATATATCAAAAAATCCACAATAAATAATTAAATATAATATTTTTAAAAGTCCCACATTACAGTGAGTCCTCAGTAAGTGAACCACAATATAGAGAGGGACTACGGTATATACAAATTGCCAAGAAAGACATAAAACTATCATTGTTCACAGATAACATGATGTCTGCATTGAAAATTCTAAAGAATTGTCAAAAATCTTTTAACACTAATAGATTACTGTAGCAAGATTACAAACTATGAGGTTATAGTTTGGAGACAATATTTGCAAAAGGCATATCTAACAAAGTACCATTATCCAAAATATACGAAGAATAATTAACTCAAAAAAATAAAAATAAAACAAGCAACCCAATTTTAAAAAGTGGGCCAAAGACTGTAATGGACACCTCACCA
Organism: Furipterus horrens; assembly: GCF_987537825.1. NCBI lineage: Eukaryota > Metazoa > Chordata > Mammalia > Chiroptera > Furipteridae > Furipterus > Furipterus horrens. The sequence goes on along the minus strand of NW_028327176.1, from coordinate 62,883,530 downwards.
AAGAAAAGGTACAGAAGGCAAATCAACATATGAAAAGATGTGAAACATCATGTTATCAGAAAAATGCAACTTAAAATGACAATGAAGTACTTCTACACATACACTAGAATGACCAAAATACGGAATACTAACTCTAAATAATGATGAGGATGTGAAGTAACAAGGGTCTCGTTCACTACTACTGTGAATGCAAAATACTACAACTACTTTGTAAATCAGTGTGGTGGTTTCTTAGAAAACTACACATATTTTACCATATAATCCAGCAATCTCACCCCTTAGTATTTACCCAAAGGAATTGAAAACTATGTTCACACAAAAATCTGTACATGGATGTTTATAGAAGATTTATTTATAATTGCCAAAACTCCAAAGCAACCAAGATGTTCTTTAGTAGGTGATTGGATATATAAACCATGGTGCAACTACAAGAATGAATTAGCTATCAAGTAATAATAGACATAGAGAAAACAAATGCAAATTACTAAGTGAAAGATGCAATCTGGAAAGGTTATGTATTATCTGACTGCAACTGCATGACATTTTGAAAAAAGCAAAACTATGGAGACAATATAAAGATCATGGGTTACCAGGAGTAGGGGGAAGTAGGATAAGTAGGTGGAAATACAGTGGATGCTTAAGTCAGTGAAAATACTCTGTACGATATATAATGCTAGATACATGTTATTATACATTTATCCAAACCCACCTACTGTAAAACACCAAGAGTGAATCTTAATATGACTATGGACTTTGAATGATAATGATGTGTCATCATTGGTAACAAAAGCACCCCTCTGGTGGAGGATGTTTTAACCGGGGGGATGTTATGTGAGTGTTGGGAGAGGGGCTTTATGGGAATCTGTACATTCTGCTCAATTTTGCTTTCAAACTAGAACTACTCTAAAAAATGATGACTATTTAAGAAAACACACAAAACATAAAATCTGTCATGTTAATTATTTTAAGTCAGAATTTACTATTGTTTTTTTAAATTTTTTATTATTGATTATGCTGTTACAGTTGTCCCAATTTCCTTCCCCCCTGCTGCCCCCCTCCCTCCAGTTGTCTCCCCCCTTAGTCCATGTCCATTGGTCCTGCATATAATTCTTTTCAACATCTTCCTATCCACTCCACTCCCTCCCACTATGCTTCCCAATTCCTGCACCATCTCCCTCCCTCTGCCCCCTCCCCATCCCCGCTGAACTCCCCCAAATATGCTTTTCTTACCTATAATTATTTTTCCCTTCTCGTTGCCTACTTAGTTTTCCCTTGCCTCAGTTCCCTAGCTTCTGCTGTTGGTTGTTGTAATACAGTTTTCATTTTAATGTTCATTGTCCTGATCCTCCTTCTTCTAAACAAGTCCCTTTAACATCTCATATAACAGTGGTTTGGACCTAACAAACTTCTTCAGCCTTACTTTGTCCTGGAAACACTTTCTCTGCCCTTCTATCCTGAATGAGAGTTTCACTGGATAGAGTAATTGTGGTTGTAGGTTTTTAATTTTCATTGCTTTGAATATTTCTTGCCAATCTCTTCTTGTCTGTAAAGTCTCCTTTGAGATATCCGCTGATAGTCTAATTGGGACCCCTTTGTACATTATTCTTCTCTTCTGTCTTGCTGCTTTTAAGATTCTCTCTTTATCTTTAATTTTTGACATTTTGATGATAATGTGTCTTGGTGTGGTTCTCCCTGGGTCCAGTCTATCCGGAACTTTCTGTGCTTCTTGGACCTTTAAGTTCACCTCCTTCCCCAAGTTAGGGAAGTTCAGCTTCATTATTTTTTCACATAATTTTCTATTTCTAATTCTTCTTCTTCACCCTCTGGCAATCCAACAACCCAAATGTTCGTTCTCTTATAGCTGTCCCAGAGGTTTCTGAGCCTCTCGTCATATTCCTCATTCTTCGTTTCCTCTTTCTGCACTGGTTGACTGTGCCTTCCGTATGTTCCGATTTGTTGATTTGATCCATGGCTTTCCCTTCCTCATCACTTGTCTTGTATGTATTTTTGTTCATTTCAGCAGGGCTAGCCTTCATTCCTTCCCAGTCTTGATTCAGCTCCACTGTTAAGTCTGTAAGCTGTCTTATAACTATGGCTCTAAACTGAGCTTCTGAAAGATTCACTATTTGTTCCTCAGTCAAGGCTTTTATTTGTTTTTTCATTAGCTGTGTGATTGGTATTTCAATCATTAATTCTGCCATCCTGACCATTTTGTTTATCTTTCCCTCTTGGGCGGGGCGCTGTCACACCTCCTACGCTGTATTGGGCGGAGCTCCATGTGCTTGTCACAACCTGGCGACCTTTCTCACCACCCTGTGGTGCTTTGCCTGGGGGGCGGGGGGGGGGGGAGTCCAAGATGGATTCCTGCTGTTACTCTCTGCTGGCGAACAGGGCTGCCTTCCAACGGGGTCTGCCCTCTCCGCTGTTGGAATTGTGAGCCAAAGGATTCAGTCTGCAGCTGGGGCGGCCCCCAGACGCCTCTCTCCTCCCCCCAAACACAGGCGTCTGTTCACCAGGTCCTGCCGTTCGCCGCTGCGGCTGCCGCCTCCAGCACAGTTCAATCTTTCTCAGCCTTGGGCTTGCACTTCCTACCCCCCATCTGGATGAGCACCACTTGTTTATGACTTCCTACGTTGGACTTCCATGTAGCTTTATTTTCAGGAACTTCTTATTATTTTTAGTTTTGCATTAGCTGTAATCCTTCTTAGTTGTAGAGGGAGACAGAGCGTGTTGGTCTATGTCTCCATCTTGGCCAAAGTCCTGAATTTACTATTGTTAAGTGCATTCATGTTGTGCATATACTCACCAAAACATTTTTTACCTTACAAAACTTAAACTCTATCCTCATTAAAAAAAAAAAAAAAAAAATTCCCCACCCATCTACCTTAAATCCCTGCCAAACATAATTCTCCTTTTCTCTCCATGAATTTAAGTACACTAGGCACCTCATGTAAGAGGAATGATATAGTATTTGTCTCTCTGTCACTGGCTTATTTCACTTAACATATGTCCTCATGGTTCATCCATTTTGTGATTGTGTCAAAATTTTCTAACTTTTTAATGCTTGATAATATTACATTTTATGCATATACTACATTATATTTAAATTTTCATCCATTGATGAAGAGTTGAGTTGCTTCTACGTTTTGGCTATTGTGCATAATGCTGCTATGATCATAGATTTACAAATATCTTTAAGCCCCAGATTTTATTTCTATTGGATATATATCCAGAAATGGAATTGTTAGATTATGTGATAATTTTATTTTTAATCTTTTGGGTATTTTTTACAGTTTTCGACACAGCTGCACAGTTTTACATTCCTACTAGCAGTGCACAAGGGTTCCAATCATTCCACATCTTTGTCAATGCTTATTATTTTCTGTCTGTGTTAATAGCCATTCAAATGAGTGAGAAGTGATATTTCACTGGGGTTTTGATTTATACTACCTAATAATTAGTGATGTTGAACATCTTTTTATGTATTTATTGGAGATTTGTGTATCTTCTTTGGATAAGTGTCTATTCAAGTTCTTTGTTTAATCAATTTTTTTTGTTGTTGTCACTGTTGAGTTTTAGGATATTAATCCTCTGTCAAATATAAGTATGTGATTTATAAATATTTTCTCCCATCCTGTGAGTTGCTGTTGATAGTATCGTTTGATCCACAAACTTTAATTTTGGTGAATTCCAATTTATTTTTTTTGTTGTTGCCAGTGACCTTGGTGACATACTTATAACCTGCTTTTAATTTACTTTGTGATAAATTATAGGAATAATTTTTTGTAACTGCATATAGGTATATACACTCTTTTCAATTTTTACATGGGTTTAACAATAGTTATGTAAAATAATTTATTTTATATATTTTCTTATTAAAGTGTGTTTAGGTTACTTCTAATATTTTATTATTGTAAGTCCTGTTGTAAAAATATCATTATATATACATCTGTAAATCTTTCTATATTTTATGTTATTAAAAAGAATGTTGGGGATCAAAGGAAAATACATTATTCTTTTGCTGTATTCTACTAATTGCCCTTAAAAATCCTGCCACTTATAGAATAATCAATTTTTTTATTCTCTTGACTAAAATTGCTACTATCACTTCAACTTTTTAATCAAATGGGTCAAACATGACATTTTATTGCTGCCTGAATTTGAACAATCATGATTATCAATGTCTAAACACTTTTATTGATATTATTTCAAAGAATTGCTTGCTCAATTTTAGTCTGTTTGACCTATTGATTATTTTTCTTAATAGATTTGTAGTTGTTTTTATATTATGAATATTAGCTCTATTTTATATATATATATATATATTTAATTTGGGGGTAGCATTTTAACTTTGTTTATGGGAAAGGTTATGTTTATTATCTTAATTTTGTGGTATCACCTGCTAATGTTTATACACTTAGACCACTTAATCAATATTTTGTTTCTGAGTTTTGTTTGTGACTTCTGAAAATTTTCCCTACCTATAAGGTTATAACAATATTTGTTATGCTATCATATGCTAATAATCACAGCTACCCACCATGGTGCAATGCTGTAGGCAATACACAAAAGTATAAAGCCAGGAAATGGGTCACTGGAGCCATCCAATAGGCTGGTTAATCAGAATAAACTATAGGGCCATAGAACAACTTTAATTGTAAATGATGTTGGTGCTAATATCTTTGCAGTGGAAGTAGCAGTCACCTCCTCCTGTGTTTCTTATCTTCAGGAGAGAGATACCTTCCATCATCTCTGCTAGGTGTTCTGAGGCTTTCTGAGAACTCGTAAGGATATGCTGGCTTCACACTTCTTGTTTCCTCTTACGGCAGAATTCTTAAGTTTACATGCTTGCTCTCTATCTCTGTCCAGTAATGCACCAGGCTGGGTGCTAACAGCTTCCCTATTGTTTTCCCAATGTGGTGCTAAATGCTGTCTAGTTTGTAGTTTCTCCCTGGCAGATTTGGATGACTTTCTAAATGTCTGCCTAAGCTCACCCTCACCACCATCAGGACCCTACACAGGGAGCTTGCCATGGGGTGGGATTTTTCATGGATAAGGTATACAAAGTGCTGCGAGTGACAGTGAGCCAAATAGGGGGTTCTGTAGACAGAGTATCTCAGCAGCTTGGTGAGCCTCTTGATGGAGTCTGTGATGCAGTTAGTAGGAGTAGAATCTTTATCCCTTTTTCTATGTTCCACACCCTGGCTGCTAGTCTCCTAGCCGCTATTCATTCTGCTCCCCCACCCCCACTTGTGCAGCTCATGACTCAGTACTCTGGATGGTAAGAGGAAGAACTGGGTTGCTTTGGCAGAATTCTCCACAGCTGGGGAAGCCAGGCGATTATTTACATGCTTTCATTTTTCCTTACAGGAGAATTCATGGCGCTAATCTGTTTCTCCTTGAGGGAGGAGTGATGCAGGTAAAATCAAACTGTTCCTTCTACTCTCTCCAATGTCTCCAATCTAGTTGTGTGTTATTTGTCTCTATCATGCCCTGAATTTTTTTGGCTGGACTCCTGGACTTCCACCATAACTCTCTTGTCTTTAGGTGATTGTCTAGGTCAGTGCTCCCCAAGGTCTCCCAGAACACAGCCTGTTGCATAGCAAACAGCAGGCTGGAAATTTAGGTAAGAGTTAATGTTTCAGTTTTGAGTCCAAATTCTGTGTATCAGAAAGCTGGAAACTTGAACAGGATTCCTGCATTATCATTTGGAGGCACAATTTCTTCTCCTTCAGGAAACCTCACTATTAATAAAACAACTAACTGGACATCATAACTTCACCATTTTGACATTTAAATTAAATATCACACCACTTTCTTCTAGAAACTTTCAATGCCATAAAACATTGGCCCAATCTACTTCCTTTGTTGGAATGATGGTAGAAGCACATTTTGTGAGAGAGACTTTATCAATCCAAGACACTGACCAATCCACATTGGGCATAACAGCAGTAGTTAGAAATATACACCATTGGTTATTTGGGGTTGTTTATTGCTGCAGTGCAATCTAGTCTACTCTATGTGACAGAGTGGTTGTATGTATGTGTTTTTTTTTATGTTCAAATTAATAAAATATGCTTTAAAATGAAGGTATTTTAAGAGATGTAAAAAGGCCTGGATCTAAAATAGCAAACCTCCCATTATAACATTTAGCTTGCAGTACTAGTGCATTTTAAATTATTCAAAGTTGTCTATACCCTGAAACTCATCAGACTGTAACCAAGTACATTTATTTAAGGGACATCTGAAAGAATATTTAATGCAAGGCTGTTTTACTGTTATAAATGTATATGTCTAAGAAATGTCATAGTGATGTGAATGATTTGTTGATATTAAATATTTGGAGTATGTTAACCTACAAAATGAAGAAACAGTATAAGTTGAATATTTGGACTGGGATTTAATTATTCAGCAGTATTACTGGAAAAAAAACAAAAATAAAAGGTAAGGTACATGCTCCTTTCCTGCACAACTCAAAAATTACTTATCAATCAGAACACTAATGTTAAGATCTGTTTTATTTTTAGAAAACATAATTCTTGATAAAAAATCTACCATAAAAATATATATTTCTTCATCCAGTGCCATTAATATTATATTCTATGCAGCGTAATAAGGATCATACCAGGAATAATATGGATTGTACTCTTGCTTACATTATTTGAGAACTTTCTTATCTAGTATCTTACTTAAGATATACTTACAAGATAAAAATATCTGCACAGTGGCTAAATAAAGGAAGAGATATATTTGGTAATAAGTCAGTTCAAAATAGTTCAAATGCATCTTGTAGGCAGCATTCATAAAGCCAGCTCAGTATAAGATGTCACTTATTTTATGCCTTGTAACAGAATCACTACACACTTAGTAATGTGCTTGTACTAGCTCTAGCTTTCTTCCTAATATGGGGAGATAATTTGTCCCAACTGTAGGTAATACATAAGTCATATCCTCCTTCTAATATATCTCAACTCTTCAGACTTTGCCTGTGGTGAAGAGAAACAAAAAAATGTTCCATTAATATATAAAAAAACCAACCTCACCAGAGATAGAACTCAGAATAAGGGATGTATAAATGCTTGCTTTTAAGATTTGTCAAGATTTCAAAAATTATAATTAATGGTGAACATGTTACACTGCTGGTAAGATTTCCTTCCAGACTATTTAGTATTGAATGTTAAAAAATACACTCAATTGTTGAACCAAAAATCCCACACATAATAAATTATCCTGAAGACAATATAATGGAAAATAATAATGTATGTACAAGGAGGTATCTCAGTGTATTGTTTGAAGTTGTAGAAAGTGGGGCAAAATATAATAGTTATTTATAACTATTAAATAAAATATGAGGTAGCATTTTCATACATATAATTGCAGGCATAAATTTGATCATTATATATGACATGCATGAATATCATCCCCTTTTGTAAACATTTATTTAACTTTATTTATAAGCACCTATACATAATAGTCATAAAAATATGTCACATTGACTCTCAAAATATTAACAGCATTATATGCAAGCATTGTGATTATATTATTATATATAATTAAAATGTTTACTTAACTTATTTAATATTTTTCTTAAATGAAAATGTATTGTTTTCATAAAAAAATAACATCCTTGGATATATTAACTGAGTCATATACAAATGGTCTGTAAGTCAGGTTATAGGGTACAAATTTAAATTTAAGCAACTTATATTTTATTGTCTTGTGATAAAAAGATGACTTTATTCAAGAGTATAAACCGGTAAGCATTGTGAAACAAAGTTTAGATAATTACAATATACAAAGATATACACTATTCTCTGACTAAACTGGTTTTCACCTAATTCATGTTTCACTCATAATATTATTACTCTTATTTATTTCATTCCCATGTGTTCCAATGAGACTGGGTGTGTTGAAGACAAAGAAGGAGATGCCTGAAGCAGTAAAAGGGTAATCATAGTAGCATGACTTTTTAATTATTTCTACTAGTTTCTTGTTATATAATCCCATAAGTTAAGAGAATGAAAGCACTTGAAGTGCACTGTATTCTACAATGAAATCTATTTCCAAGCATGTGGTGAAAAATATACTAAATACAAAAATGACAGAAAACCCAAAAACTATTAACAAATTAAAAGATTGTTTTACAGTTAAGATAAATGGTCTTGGTGAACTAATGGCTCCTTGTTTAGCTCTTTCTCTTCCTGTTAATTCTGGTAGGAAAAATGGCCCATGTAGTATTTTGGGGTTTAACTGTTCTGAACGTTTTTTTTTAAAGATTAAAAATTAATTTAGCAACTACAATTCATTCTCAGGGATTTTGGGTGGTTCTATATCATGAAAATTGTTAAAAGGTTAGAATTATTATGTTGATGATGAAAATAGTGTGGTTTTTGTCACCTAAGGACACATTATATGGGTGTCTTTTCTTTTTTTGATGCTTAAAGTGGAGTTAAAGTCTATAGCATACTTTCAAACTATTCCAGGCTGGAAAGCTAATAAAATAGATAGGTCTTTGGGGCAAGCCTGTATTTCAATGACAAGAGACCCAATTTTATCTGATATTAGGCAAGAAAATGAAAGTTTGAAAACTATTAGGATTCTATCCTCAAATTCTAGTGTGTAGAAGACTCGTGAATTTTTACTGTAATTGCCAGTGGAAACATATACAGGGGTAACAGCATGACCATCCTTCAAGCACATATAATTTGAAAAATAGTTGTTTCCATGACAGTGAACTTCACAGTCAAATTAATACTTCCCTTTTAACCTACATAATTAAAAACATGAAAATCTTAGAAGGCTTAATAAGTTCTGCAAGATTATTATTAGATCATTTTTACCTCTATAAGGTCCTAGTTCTAACCTCATATGTCACAGCAGTAGTTTTTTAAGATAACCCTCTCCAAAGCTGGATGGTACCTATCTTCATCAGCATAACATCTTTAATTGCACCACCACCCAATGTGCACTGCTGGTGTAGTAAAGGAAGGAGAACTGGCCTTCAAATTACAATACCTGAGTTTAAATCTCATCTGCTATTCTTACAAATTTTAGAAAATTTATTAACTTTGCCTAGTCTTTGTTTCTCAAAACATAATGTGAATAAAATAATTTACATCATGGTTATATAGAGTTAACCAATCAGAATGAGGTTATAGTCATGCAGGAGAGAAATATTATAGTAAGTCAACAATGTGCTGTGCAAATAATGGTTAGAACTGCTAAAATTCAAAAAAAATATGCAAAAAAAATACATATTATACCACTGTTTAAATAAAGAAAAACTTGTATAAAGAAATGACAATTAAGCTGAGGCCTGAATGATATTATGAGACTGTCAGGCAACACTGGGAAGTAAAGTTATCTGAGGCAGGTCTGATATAAACTAAAGTTAGAAAAAAAACTTTAAAATCAGAAATAAATGGAAGCAATTAAGATGTCTTTTAATAGGTGGATGGATAAGCTAATTATAGTATATCTATGGAATGGAATATTATTGTGTTAAGAATAAATGACTTATCAAGCCACAGAAAGACATGCTCAAATATTGAATGCATACTGCTAAGTTAAAGAAGCCAGACTGAAAAGGCTTCATACAATATAATTCCAATTATATGACATTATGGAAAAGACAAAACTATAGAAACAATAAAAAATATCACTGGTTGCCAGGGCTTTGGGGGAAGGGGAAGTAGGTTGGCTGAGTGAGCACAGGGACTTGTTTAAGGTGGTAAAACTATCCTTTATAATGCCACAATTGTGAATATATTACATTATATATCTGTTAAAACTCATTGAACTTTATAACAAATAAAATGAACCTGAATACATGCAGATTTATAAAAAATATTTAAGAATTCAAGATAACATCCAGGATGGAATACAAAAATGCAGAAAAAAATGTCTATAAATAAATGAAATAATCCTTTGAATGTGGCGGGAAAAAAACTGCTGGCCTAAATATGTTTGGAAAGTGGAGTCTGTAAAACTAATGGCAAAGATGCTGTGCATAAGCACTGCACTCCAGGTGGTAATTGTATTTGCACAGGGATATGAGTTAACAATTCTGATGCTTTTATACATGAATCCTGGAAGTAAACAATTAAATAGTTGGTAAGCAGTGGTGGTGGGCAAGTGTTTCATTATTGTAGCAGGAAATTAAAAATAAGTAAGGGGGGAGGTTGTGAAAATCCAAGTGGTAATGAATTAAAATTGGAGATATCAGGAAAAACTCATCTTTAGCTTAATGTAGATACCAATGCATGCTGATATACACACACACACACACAAACACACACACACATGTATGTATGTGTATATATATATATATGTATGTGTGTGTATATATATATACATATACATGTATATATATATATATCAGCTGAAAGAATCTAGAAGTAATAACATCCCAGTTTTGATTTCTAATAACATTTTTAAAATAAAAGGAACCAGGGATCCTTGGGGAAATTGCTGAGTCTAGGACAGGGGCACTAAATATATAAGATGAATATGGAGCATCTTGTACAAAGAAGTAAGGAAATCCAAAGAAAAACAGAAACAAAACCTCACAATAATGGGAATATATTAAAGGAAAACAAGAACTGACAAAAAGAGCTTACCCACAGCAAAACCTGGAGAAATTTGACCAACAAAATAAAATACCACAGGCTTAAATTCCAAAGTATAAAATAAATATCAATACATCCATATTTATATAAATGCATAATTAAATAAATTAATAAATAGGAGAGGAGAGGTAAATCTCCCAATCAAAAGAATTTTTTTTAAAGTGATAAAAAGAAAAGTAAATTTTGAGTGGAGAATGCTGACAAACACTCTTTAGCCATATTATCAAGGTCAACATCAATAATCATTAGTTATGTTAAAAGTACATATCCTTGATATAATGTGATAAGAACATTTAATCTCCATGGTCTTTCCCCCAAAATCCTAATCTCAAGTCTAATCATGAAAAAAAAAAAAGAAAAATCCCAACAGAGAGCTATTTTACAAAATACCTAACCACTATTCCTTAAACTGTCAAGTTCATCATAAACAAACAAAATCTGTAAAACTTTTACAGTCATGAGGAGCCTAGGAAAATGTGATGACAAAATCTAATGTGGTGTCCTAGATGGCATATTGAAAAATATAATAGTCATTTGGTAAAAACTAAAAAAAATGTTAAAAAATACACTTTGGTTACCAATAATATACATCATTAGTTCATCAATTATAACAAATATATCATATTAATATCATGTTAATAATAAGGGAAACTGGTTGTTGGAATTATTGGAACTTTCATATACTTCTCAGTTTTTATGTAAAAGCAAAACTGTTCTAAAAACTAATGTTTATTTTAAAAACTGAAGGAAAGATCCCTGGAACATAGTATGCGAAAGAGAAGGGTAATTACTTGATAAGCTGAAAAGCTAGTTACATGTCTGATTGAAATTTCTTCTCAGTGCAATGGGAAGCAAGTAGATAATTTAAATCTGGTGTGTGACATGATCCCATTTTGGTTTAAAAAATAATAATAAAACTCTAGCTGTTGTACAGAAAAATGGAAGAATTGGGAGTAAGTGGGAAAAGGATGTGAGGATTAAAACTGGGTGACACTAAAAAGTGTTGTAATAGTAATAGATATGATATTAGCTGTGAAAATTTAGATGGAAGTGTAACACATGATGTACATTTTAGATGTAAAATAGAAAAGCTTAGTTATAGATAGAACGTTGGGTTGAAGTAGAGTGAATTGTCAATGACAGATTTCTCACATTCTGGTAGGAGAAAACTTACAGAGATGAATAGAAATACAAGAATATGGACAAAAATCATCTAGAATTTTGTTTTGGACATGAAAAGTTTGGGAAGCTTTGATCCATATAAGTGCAGCTATCAAACAGTCAATTGAATATCCAGAAGAGAGGTCAAGAGAAGAATTTAGTATTTAATGTATTATAAATGATACAGACACACAAAAAAAGATTATATGAAGACAAAATACAAAGCAAAAAGATGAAACCAGGAAGAACTCAAGTAGTTAAATGGAATAGTAGGAGTTAGTGAGGAAAATAAGGAGGTATTCACAATTTGGAGACATGAAAGTGTTTTAAGAGGAGGAAGTGTTCAAACCTATTATATGCCGCTTTGAGTTCTAAAAAAATATATATATTTTACTGGACGCTAATATACAGTGGTCATTTTTATGTCTAAGAACAGTTTTGTATAATAGTATGAATGGGAATCATGCATTGAAGAGTAAATGGTAGGTAAGGAAATCGATATAACAGGTGTTGAAATATCTCTTTCAGATAGTTTGAATGTGGTGTAGAAAAAGAAATAGGGCTATAGTTGAGAGAATATATAAAACAAATGTGGGGTATTTTCAGATAGATTTACTTTTAGAGATTTGAGGAGGACACTGGGCTCCTTAAAAAAAATTAGAGGTGGCACCTGGAACACGTGAGAAAGTATTAGTATTTTATACAAAGAGAAAAACGATCTTTATGGTAAGAAGGTGGAAGGAAGTTGATGGAAGAAGACAATGATTGATGTAGAGACTAACATTTAAATTATTTTGGATAAGGAAATTTTTAAAATCATTTTTATTTCCTCCATAAAACAAAGACCTATTAGCTTAATCTTAGTATTGTGATTTGGGTATGCAATAGGTAATTTTTCTAGTGCACACACTAGATAGATCCAATGTGTTGTAGAGCCAAGTACTCCTTTTAAGGAGGTGACCATGACATTATAAAGACAACATTTGGGGACTTCCAGCCAAGAAGGAGGCATAGACAGACATGCTGCATCTCCCTCCACAACTAAGAAGGAGTACAGCTACCTCAAAACTAGAAACAACCAGAAGTTCCAGAAAATCAAAGTGCATGGAAGTCCAGCAAACAAAGATATGAAGAAGAAATATTCATCCATATAGATAGGAGGGTTGGAGCCAGGGCGGAGAGGATGTGGTGTGGTGGTGGCAGCAGCAGCAGGCCAGCAGAAGGCACAGTCACACATTCCAAAAAGTCGAGAGAGACACCTGGGGAGCATTCCCAGTTCCTCACCAGACTTTGCAGCTCACAGTCCCAGCACTGGGGAAAATCAAGCCTCATTGCTTCTGACTATGCAAACCAGTGGGGGTTGGGGTGGAGGCAGAAACTGCTGGTCTCTCAGTAGAGTCCACTTGTTTAAAGGGCCCTCATAGTCCTAGAACATCCGCAGACGCACCCACTCTGGGAATGACGGCCAGGACAGCAGTTAGAGGGGCACCAGTCTGGTACAGAAGTGGGAGAGTTGCCTGGAAAAGGAGCGAGTATTGGGCAGGTGGCATTGTTTTCTCTCAGACCACTCTCCCACATATGTGGTGAAACAGGTCGCCCTGTACAGATGAATTCTTAAGGCTCCGCCCCTTATACATAACAGGATTGACAGCTCTACCTAGGATGCGGAGGCAAAAAAAACATAGGAACCTGTAAGAATGAGGAGAGAGAGAAGTACGGCCCAAAGGGGGAACGGGGATCGAAGATGACAGAGAAGTAAGTGGAAGCTACACTAACCTCCTCCCAGGACCAGTCTGGATTTAAACTTAATTTTGGAGAAATCGTCTGGAATAACAAACTAAACACTAGCTGAAGAGAAGTCTTATAACCATGGAGAGACAGAAAAGGCCGCTACATTACAACGTGACCGGTAGGGAGTGCAGAGATGCGGAAGGGCTGGCTGGGCTCCCACAGGTGGCAGCTAAAGGCACTGAGAAACAGATCATCAGCCGGGGGCTCTCCTTGAGAAGGGCAGGGTCTAAACCCCCAGCTAGACTTCCCAGGCTACAGTAACAGAGTGAAAAGTAAAATAGTATCCAGCTGTGAAAAGCAAAAAGCCACAGGTTTCTTGCTAGCCGAAGAGAAACAGTGGGAAGAAAAGAGCTCTTAAGTGGACCACATAAAAAAATATTTTGCCCCCCACTTACCCTGGGCTCAAGCAGAGGGAAGGCAGAGAGGACTGGGGACACTTGGGGAGAGTTTGGCTTAGTGGCTTTGAGGGGAGAACAGAGGGAGCGGCCGAACAGGTCCCAGTGCTGACTCATCCCCAGTACTACAGGCAGACCATTCCCCTCCAAGTGGCATCAGCCTGAGGGGAAGCAAAAGCCCTGCCTACAGGAATTAAGCTGCCACACCCACAGTCCTTAATCCTGACAGCTAATCACAGCTTGAATAGATTAACAACTAAAGAGTTCAGACAAAGGCAGTAGATTCATGAAAGTCTTCAATAGGCTGCCTAGGGCCAGACTGGTACATGATATGAAGCCACCAGGGGCAGATCCAGGAAGTGCAGATCATTCTAAGAAGCACCAACAAACAATAGGAGTCACAAAAAGGGAAAGACAGAGAAACAAACCCCCATTGAAAGGAAAGGTAGAATCCCCAGAAAGAGTGCTAAATGAAATATAGGGAACCAAACTCTCAGATATGGAATTCAAAACATGGATTATGGAGAAGCTCAATTAGCTCAGCAGAAACTACAAAGAACTCAAGGGAAACTACAGGGAACTCCAGAAAAACTACAAGGAACTTACAGAGAATTACACCAGCATGAAAAAGGACATAGAAGCTATCAATAAGAGCCAGGAGAAAATGAAGAATATGAACTCTGAATTGAATAACACAGTAGAAGGAATTATGAGCATACTAAGGGAAGCAGAAGATTGGATCAGTGAGTTGAGGACAATGTAGACAAAAACTCGCAGACAGTGCAACAAAATGAAAAAAGACTGAACAATACTGAAGAGGTTCTAAGACAGCTGAAGGACAACACGTAATGTAATAATATTCGTATCATAGGAATTCCAGAAGGAGAAGAAAAAGAGCAAGGGATAGAAAACATCTTTGAAAAACTAATGACAGAAATCTTCCCTAACATGAGAAGAGAAAAAGTCACGCAAGTACAGGAAGCACAGAGGGTCCCAATAAAGATGAACCCCAAAAGGCCCACTTCAAGACACATCATGATTAAAATGGCAATATTCAAAGACAAAGGGAGAATCCTAAAAGCAGCAAGAGAGAAACAACTAATAACATGCAAGGGAGCTCCAATAAGGCTATCATCAGATTTCTCAGCAGAAACATTACAAGTCAGAGGGGAATGGCAAAAAAATATTCCAAGCAATGAAAAACAAAGGCCTAAAACCAAGACTACTCTACCCAGCAAGGCTCTCATTCAAAATGAAAGGTAAAATAAGGAGTTTCAAAGACAAAAGAAGGCTAAAAGAATACATCTCCATGAAACGAGCATTGCAAAAAATGCTAAAGGGTCTGCTTTAAGAAGATGAAGAAACAGAGAGAGACAAGAGAGACAGAGAGGAACACGAGTACAAAGGAGGAAAATGACACTGAAAAAGTACTTATTGGTAATAGCTTTAAATGTAAATGGATTAAATTCTCCAATCAAAAGACATAGGGTAGCTGAATGAATTAGAAGGCATGACCCACATATGTGCTGTCTACAAGAGACCCACCTTAGAACAAAAAATCTACACAGACTAAAAGTGAAGGGATGGAAAAAAGTATTTCAAGCAAATGGACATAAAAAAAAAAAAGATGCAGCAATACTAGTATCAGACAAAAAAAATTGACAGCAAAGGCTATAAAAAGAGACAAAGAAGGACATTTCAAAATACTTAAGGAAAAAAATTCATCAAGAAAATATAACTCATAAATATATACGCACCCAACTTAGGAGCACCTAAATATGTAAGGAAATTTTTGAAAGACTCCAAGAAAGATATAGACAGCAACACACTTATAGTAGGGGACTTTAACATCCCATTGTCAACAATGGACAGATCTTCGAAGCAAAGAAACACCAAAGATATTGAGGCACTGAACAACACTCTAGATCAAATGGACTTAGTCTATATATATAGAACATTTCACCCCACAGAAGCAAAATATACGTTCTTCTCAAGTGCACATGGAACATTTTCAAAGATAGACCACATGGTAGGACACAAAACAAGCTTCAACAAATTCAAGAAAATTGAAATTATATCAAGCATCTTCTCAGATCACAATGGCTTAAAATTGGAAATCAACCTCAAGGAAAAAGTCAAAAATATTCAAACTCATGGAGAACATGCTATTAAATAATGAATGGGTTAACAAAGACATCAACGAAGAAATCAAAAAGTTTATGAAAAATAATGATAATGAACACACAACAACCCAAAACCTATGAGATACAGCAAAAGAAGTCCTGAGAGGAAAGTTCATAGCAATACAGGCCTACATTAAAAGAGCTAGAAGAATCTCCAATGAAAAATTTAACCCTACAGCTAAAAGAACTAGAGGAAGAACAAGCAACACCCAGATCAAATAGAAGAAAGGAAATCATCAAGATCAGAGCAGAATTAAATGACATAGAGACTAAACTAACAATTCAAAAGATCAATATAAGTAGGAACTGGTTCTTTGAAAAGATAAACAAAATTGACAAGCCTTTAACCGGGCTCATCAAGAAAAAACGAGAACCCAAATAAATAAAATCAGTAACGAATTAGGAGAAATCACAACCGATACCACAGAAATACAAAGGATTGTAAGAAATTATTATAAACAATGGTATGGCAAGAAATTTGACAACCTAGAGGAAATGGACAGATTCCTGGGAACATATAGTCTTACAAAACTGAATCACAAAGAAGCAGAAAGCCTGAATAGACCAATAACAACTAGTTAAATTGAAGCAGTAATCAAAAAACTCCCAGCACACAAAAGCCCTGGACTGGATGGCTTCACAGGTGAATTCTTGAAAACATTTAGGAAAGAACTAACTCCTACTCTCTTCAGACTATTCCAAAATATCCAAGAAGAGGGAAGACTCCCAAACTCGTTCCATGAAGCCAGTGTTACCCTAATTCCAAAACCAGGTCAAGACACAACAAAGAAAGAAAACTACAGGCCAATATCGTTGATCAACATAGATGCTAAAATCCTCAACAAAATATTGGCAAACCGGATCCAGCAACACATTAGAAAGATCATACACCACGATCAAGTGGTATTCATTCCAGGGATGGAAGGACGGTTTAATATTCTCAAATCAATAAATGTAATACACCACATAAACAAAATGAAAGACAAAAACCACATGATCATATCAATAGATGCAGTAAAAGCATTTGATAAAGTACAACACCCATGTATGACGAAAACTTTCAGCAAAATGAAAATAGAGGGGGCATACCTAAACATAATAAAGGCCATATACGAGAAACCTGAAGCCAGCATCATACTCAATATGCAAAATCTGAGAACATTTTCCCTGAGGTCAGGAACAAGACAAGGACGTCCACTCTCTCCACTCCTATTCAATATAGTCTTGGAAGTTATAGACACAGCAATCAGACAAGAAAGAGAAATAAAAGACATCCAAGTTGGAAAAGAAGAAGTAAAACTGTCATTATTTGCATATGGCATGATAGTGTACATTGAAAACCCTATACACTCCATAAAAAAATCTACTCGACCTAATAAGTGAATACGGCAAAATAGCAGGGTACAAAGTCAATATTCAGAAATCGAAGGCATTTCTGTACACCAACAATAAAATCCCAGAGACAGAAACTAAAAAAAAAATCCTATTTACCATAGCAACAAGAAAAATAAAGTACCTAGGAACAAACTTAACCAAGGAGGTAAAAGACCTGTACTCAGAAAACTACATGACACTGAAGAAAGAAATTAAGGAAGATACAAATGAATGGAAGCATATGCCTTGCTCACGGATGGGAAGACTCAACATCATTAAATGTCCATACTACCCAAAACAATTTATAGATTCAATACAATCCCTATTAAAATACCAATGACATATTTCAGCAATCTAGCACAAGTATTTCAAAAATTTATAATCAACCAAAAAAGATCTGGAATAGCCACAGCAATCTTGAGGCAGAAGAACACAGCAGGAGGAATCACAATACCTGATATCAAACTATATTACAAGGCCACGGTAATCAAAACAGTCTGGTACTGGCATAAGAACAGACATACAGATCAATGGAACATAATAGAGAGCCCAGAAATAAGCCAAGGTCTATATGGTCAAGTAATATTTGACAAAGGGGGAAGGGACATCAAATGGAGTGAAAACAGCATCTTTAACAAATGGTGTTGGGAGAACTGGACAGGGACATGCAAAAAAATGAAATTAGACCAACAACTTACACCATACACCAGAATAAACTCAAAATAGATCAAAGAGTTAAATGTAAGCCATAACACTATAAGAGTCCTAGAGGAAAAAATTGGCAGGAAAATTTCAGATATCCCATGTAGCAACATTTTCACTGACATATCTCCTAAGGCAAGGGAAATAAAGTCAAGAATAAACAAATGGGACTACATCAAACTTAAAAGTTTCTGCTCAGCAAAAGAAAACATCAGCAAGATGAAAAGGAAATGAACTATATGGGAAAATATATTTGCCAATGATATCTCAGACAAGGGATTGATCTCCAAAATATATAAAGAACTCATACAACTCAACACCAAGAAGACAGACAACCCAATTAAAAAATGGGCAAAGGACCTGAACAAACATTTCTCTAAAGAAGACATACAGAGGGTCCACAGACATATGAAAAAATGCTCAACATCACTAGCCATCAGAGACATGCAAATAAAAACCACAACAAGATACCACCTCACACTAGTCAGAATGGCCATCTTCAACAAATCAACAAACAACTTGTGCTGGAGAGGATGCAGAGAAATGGGAACCCTGGTGCATTGCTGGTAGGAATGCAGATTGGTGCAGCCACTATGGAAAAGAGTTTGGAATTTCCTCAAAAAAATTAAAAATGGAACTGCTTTTTGATCCAGCAATTCCATTGCCAGGATTATATCCGAAAAATTCTGAAACAGCAATTCAAAGGAATGTATGCACACAATGTTCATAGCAGCACTATTTACAATAGCCAAGTGCTGGAAACAACCTAAGTGCCCATCTGTAGATGAATGGATCAAAAAACTGTGGTACATTTACAAAAAGGAGTACTATGTAGCAGAAAGAAAAAAGGAACTTCTACCATTTGCAACAATGTGGATGGAACTAGAGAGAATTATGCTTAGTGAAATAAACCAGGCAACAAAATAAAATTACCTTATGCTGTCACCTATTACAGGAAACTAAAGAACACAAACAAATGCGCAAAATTTAACCAGACATATGTAAACAAGGAGTAGACTAACAGTAACAAGGGGGTAGGTGGATTGGAGAGAAGGGGGTAAGAAGAGGAAGGGTCTAGTCAAAGAACATGTATAAATGACCCATGGACATAGACAACTGAGTGGGGACCAAATGTGGGAGAAGGTGGGGGACAGGGTGCAGGGAAGCAAGACGGGGAAAAAAGAGGGACTACTGTAATGGGAAAAAAAATTTTAGTGGGGGAAAAACAAAAATATGAAGAATGGAAATGCCAGTTCAGTGAATATTAGAAGGACAAAGATTTTCCTTCACACTGTATATTTTTCTCCCTATCTGATCCCTCCAGAGTTTGGCATTCTAAAGAAGTAAGTAATGACTTAAGTGTCTTTGCATAAAACTAATAAGACCAGTTGTTAATAGAGGTTTTTTTGACTAAGACTTTGACTGCAATGTCATGCCTAAAGGAGACATGCTTGGGCTCTGGTTGTTACCAAAAAGCACTGAGGAACTGGGATTGACTTTCAAAGGTAATAAAAGCCAACGAGATAAAAGGTCTGGTACCGTGATTGGTTGTGCAGTCCACAGCAATCTTTCCAGGGGAGGGAATGAAGGTTGTTTTCCTGAAAGATGGCTAGAAGGGACCTTGATGCACAACGGAAACTCTGAAGGACTTGGAAAAGACAGGTGTGTACAGGCAAGGCTGAATGCCAGGTATGTGGTTTAGCTTCTGTGCCCTGAAGTGCAGACTGAAGGTCACCCTAAATGTTTTTTGCGTAAGATCCAGCAAAGCAGAACTAAAGATCTTAAGTGATCATTTTCTGCTCTTGTTGTGTTTATGCAAATGAACAGGATAAATTAAAAATGGACTTAATGCAATCCCTTTAATGACAAGGAGGGTAATCTTAGGGAGAAAAATCGCGATTCAAGGAAAATCACAATGATCAATGGCAGACTATAAAGTAGTGCAGCTAACCATCTTTAAAGTTTCTTTTCATTTAAAATATGTTTTCATTTGAAAGTTAAACTATGTCTGTGATAGCATCAAAGATGTTTAATTTACAGGCCAGGAGAATGTCAAAGGCTTTGCAACTGGATGTCTTTCCAATAAGACAGTCTTACAGATTTAAAGACATGTTTGTGGGTTATGTTACATAAATTAACATGTGTTTTCTGTTTTCAAAGGGCATAAGCCTATGATCTCATTACCTGAGTGATTGTCTGTAGGTAGAGGCTTCACTGAATCCTGTCTGCAAGCGCTGCCTCCTGAGACTCAATGGTTTGGTTGAACTAAATGGCTGGTTTGCTGAAGTATGGGGTGGTCTGTGGGCTTCACTTTAAAACTGGTTTCTCTTTTTTATTCTAATGGCTTGGACAGAAAGTGTCCAGAGGTCTGAGAGGGGGGAAACCTAAAATATTTTTCTCAGCCCAAACTAAGTATAATGGGCAAAAGAATTTTGGACAGGTGAGGTGTGCCTGCCACACCTTCCTCCAAAGAAGCCCCTTTTTTCCCTAATGTGGGACATTGAGAAATTAATCCCTGCCTTCTGTTATCTAATGGTTATGCATTGAATGATATCTTTTAACCCTGTTGCCAAATCTGTTGCCCTCAGAATACAACAAGGATGCCAACCTGTTAAACCAAGGACACCATTGTCCGGGGACAGCTAACTGACCTGGAGTCTGCACGATCCTTCCCCATGTGGGAAGGACACCCCCCCTCCACACCCCCACTATTATTAGGGATTTCTGGACCCAAGGGTAGGTAGGACGATGACCATGTCCAGCTTGAAGCAGCTAGAGGAGCTCTAGACCTTCACCCATTGTCCTTTATAAGATTATAAAGGGTCTTAAGTCTGAGTGTGAGGGATTGTTATTTTTTATTGTTGAAATAATTAAGCATTTATTTATTAAAAAAGAAAAGAACAAGAATATATGTAAAGGTGGAGCTGGAGAGCTTGTATGTACATCCCATGGGCATGAACTTGGCGTGGGATTGCTGGGGGAGGGAGGGTGCTTGGTGGAGAGGAGCAAAGGGGAAAAAAT
Source organism: Furipterus horrens (assembly GCF_987537825.1). Taxonomy (NCBI): domain Eukaryota; kingdom Metazoa; phylum Chordata; class Mammalia; order Chiroptera; family Furipteridae; genus Furipterus; species Furipterus horrens. Next base: position 62,862,275 of record NW_028327176.1, on the reverse strand, counting down.
TGGAACTATTGTAACAATGTAATCAATAAAATATACTTTAATAAATAAATAAATAAATAAATTGTAAAAAAGAAAGGAGGGTAATGGATCAAGGTTCCGGTTAGAGAACTAAGCGATGAGGAGATAGCTAACCTAAGAGACGCAGAATTCAAAGCCTGGTGATAAAGATGCTCACAGGCTTGACAGATATGCTTGAGTATGAAAAACGCATGAGAGAAGAAGTGAAAGTTATGCTAAGTAAAATGAAGGAAAATCCACACAAAACCAATGGTAAATGAAAAGAAACCAGAGTTCAAATCAATGATTTGGGACATAAGGAAGAAAAAAAATATTCAACCAATGCAGAATGAGGAAGCAAGAATTGAAAAAATGAGGAAAACTTCCCAAATTTTGTGAAGGAAATTGACATACAGGTCCAGGAAGCATGGAGGGTCCCAGGAGAGCTGGACCCAGAGGGGCACAAGGACGCATCATGATTGAGATGCCAAAGGTGAAAGATAAAGAGAGAGTCCTGGGGACAGCAAGAGAGAGGTGGAGAGTTGCCTACAGGGGGGTGCCTATGGGACTATAAGCTGATTTCTCAGAGGACACTTTGCAGGCAGGAAGGGACTGGCAAGCAGTATTCAATGTGATGAAAGGCAACCTGCAACCAGGATTACTCTATCCAGCAAAGCTTTTATTTGGAATGGAAGGGCAGATGAGGTGCTTCCCAGACAAGGTAAAGCTAAAGGAGCTCATCATCACCAAGCCATTATTATATAAAATGTCAAAGGGACTTATTTAAGAAAAGAAGATCAAAACTATGAACATTAAAATGACAACAAAATTACATCTATCAGGCCCTGGCTGCTGTGGCACAGTGGATTGAGCATTGGCCTGCGAGACAAGTGTCGCTGGTTCAATTCCCAGTCAGGCCACATGATTCGGTTATACGTCAGGGTCCCCAGTTGGGGGTGTGAGTGAGAGGCAACCACACAGTGATATTTCTCTTTCTCTCTTTCTCCTTTCCCCTCTCTCTCAAAATAAATAAATAAACAAACAAACAAATAAAAATATTACAGCTATCAACAACTGATCTAAAAAAATAAAAACAAAATCCAACTAAGCAAACCAGAATAGGAACAGAATCATAGGTATGGGAATCATTTGGAGGGTTATCAGCTGGGAGGGAGAAAGGGGAGAAATAGGGATATGGTGCAGGGATTAAGAAGCATAATCAGTTGGTACAAAATAAGCTGCGGGAAGTTAAGAATAATATGGGAAAGGGCGAAGCCAAAGAACTTATATGCATAACCCATGGACATGAACTAAGGGGGGTGAGACTGCGGGAGGGAAGGTGGGTACTGGGGGAAGGGGAAAAAATTGGAACTATTGTAACAATATAATCAATAAAATATACTTTAAAAAAAGACAACTTTTGGGCAGCTGTGTGCAAGAATAGAATGCAATTGGCTTATTACATCTCCAGTTGAGGTTATGGAAGAAAGAAAATGAGATGAGTGAATGAATAAAACTCTGAACATAAGTATGTGTCATAAAATGTCAGCAGGATGGCAAAGGAAGCAGAGGCAGAAATAGTGTGTTAAGTGCTCCATAAAACATAAGGAAGTCAATAGATTGTGAGAGCATATTGGATCAGTAGGTATAATTAATGCTAGTTGCAACAGTACAAAAATCCTCAAATTATCATTGACAAGAACAAGAAAAAGTAATTTCTAAGAAAAGTTTGAACTGTATTAGTGAGGACTTTATTCTATCTAGTGACTATTGTTTAGAATCCCTCCATTTTGTCATTCTGTCACCTCAAAGATGACTTCCAAAGTTACTTAAGCGGAAGAAGCAGGAAACCAAAGATGCACTTTTTTTTTTTTTTTTTTTACTGCCTATACTTTAACCAGAGTTAACCACATAAACTGTATTTGCTCCAAAGGAGTTTGCTATGGTGGACATTTGTCAAACACTTTCTCTGCCACAGGGGCCAAAGGTTACGTTCAATGTCAACCTAAATTAGATGAGCTCAGAATAAATAAAGCTATAAACTGAATTCATTATGCTAGCAATTTGTGGTATTTTCATTTATTTATTTAACAGTTTTTAAATTAAAAATATATATGGCTTGACCCTGAGGTTGTATGGCTAAAATATAGAAGGTGAAAAGGACTTTGGAAATGGAATTGTCTATAACTGAGCACAGAAAAAATTTCAATGAAGAATGTCTACAGATTTTAGCAACCAGATGGAGAAGAAAATGTTATAGGTATATGGCATAAACTTGGAAATAGCTGAGAATTTTTAAAAATGAAGGGAAAGTTTATGACCTAAAAGAGACACTGAGGAATGATAATGAAGACATTTCCAGATCCCTATCATTATATACTGTGGATGGGGGAGAATGTGAAGTCTCCTCTAGAGAGGTGATTAGATGATATATTAGAAGAGAATAAGATTTTAGGTAAAGCAAAATGAGTGGGGAAATGTTCCAGGAAAATTTGAGAGCATTAGGGAGCTTGTATAAGCCAGCAGAATAGAAATAGAATTTTAGAGGAAAGGGTATGGTGGAATAAGTTGAAGAAAAAAGGGTGCGTATAGGTCATTATGTGGATGAGATTTCAGAAAATAATTAAAAATCAAAAAGTTTAAACTAACTAAAGTTGCTGTCTTAAGTACTATAAAAATATATAAATAAAAAGGAAAATACACTGAAAATAAAATTCTAGAAAATGGAAATATAAATGTACTCTGTAATTAGTTTTTCTTTTGCTTTTTAAACTTTTTATTCCTTTTTGTCTTTTTATCTAGTCTTCAAATTTCCTCAAATAAGTGATCATATTGTGAATTTTCCTATCATTTTCATAGCAATTATTGAGTATTTCTGGATTTATTATATAAGTCCTTCTAGTAAAGATTAACTTACCAAAGTAGTCGTACCTTATATTTTTACCTGGCCTATCTTGAATAATAGGCTTTCAGTGACTAAACTAACAATATAAAGGAAAAGCCAATGTGATTATTTGAAGTCTATCACTTTCCTGAATAACTTAATAACTAAATAACAAAATAATTTTTTTAGGATTTCCGGCCAAGATGAAGGCTTAAACTGACATGCTCTGTCTCCCTCCACAACTAAGAAGGAATACATCTACCGCAAAACCAGAAATAACCAGAAGTTTCAGAAAATAAAGCTACATGGAAGTCCAAGATATGAATTTATAAAGAAGTGGTGCTCATCCAGATGGGTAGGAGGGGCGAAGCCAGGGTGGAGAGGTCGAGCTATGCTGGCAGCGAAAGCTGTGGCAATGGCAGTGGGACAGTGGTAAGCACAGACACCCATATTTAAAAAGAGGCAAGAAACACCTGGGGAGCAGCCCCAGCTGCAGACCAGACCCCTCTGCTCACAATTCCAATGTCAGGGAAGACAGACACCCCATTGCCTCAGACTGTGAAGGCTGGATGGGGTGGGAATGGAGGAAGAAGCTCCTGGTCTTTCAGCAGAGAGTAAATGGCAAGAATTTATCTTGGACTTCCACCCACACACAAACCCCACAGTATGGTGAGAAATGTCACCCAATAGTGACAAGTGCATGTAGCTCTGTCCCCTATAGCATAGGAAGTTTGACAACCCCACTCAGGAAGCAAAGGTGAACACAAAATTGTCAGGATGGCGGAGATCATGATAGAGATCCCAGTGATGCAGCTGACTGGCCAGCAAATATCTGATCTATTGGATTAGCAGATAGGAAATCTTTCTGAGGCACAGTTCAGAGCTTTGGTTATAAGAATGCTTACAGACCTGAAAGCAGATCTTAAACAAGATGGGGAAGAAGTGAAGGCTAGTCCTGCTGAAATTAATGAAAACACACATGAAACTAGTGGTGAGGGCAAGAAAATCAGGGATCAAATCAACAAATCAGAACATAGGGAAGGAACAAGCAGTCAATCAGTGCAAAAAGAGGAAACAAAAAGTGAGCAAAATGAGAATAGGCTCAGAAATCTATGGGACAACTATAAGTGGGCCAACATCTGAATCATAGGGCTGCCAGAAGGTGAAGAAGAACTACAAATTGAAAAATTATGTGAAAAAATACTGAAGCAGAACTTCCCTAACTTGGGGAAGGAAATACAGGTCCAGGAAGCACAGAGTTCCAAAAAAATTGGACCCAGAGACCAAGACACATTATAATCAAAATGTCAAAAACTAAGGATAAAGAGAGAATCTTAAAAGCAGCAAGAGAGAAGAAGAGAACTACATATAAAGGGGTTCCTATAAGACTCTTAGCTGATTTTTCAAAGGAGATTCTGCAGGCAAGAAGGGACTGGCAAGAAATATTCAAAGTAATGAAAAGCAAAAACCTACAACCATGATTAGTTTATCCAACGAAGCTGTCATTCAGAATAGAAGGGCAGAGAAAGTGCTTTCATGACAAAGTAAAACTGAAGGAGTTCATTAGATCCAAATCACTGTTATATGAAATGTTAAAGGGACTTGTTTAGGAGAAAGAGGATGAAAACAATGAACATTAAAATGAAAACTGCATCACAACAACCAACAACAGAAGCTAGGGAATTGAAACAAAGGCAAACTAAGTAGGCAACGAGAGTGGGAAAAGAATTATAGATATGGAGAACATATTGGTGGGAGGTCAGCTGGGAGGGGGAGGGGGAAAAGGGAGGGAGATGGTACAGGAATTAAGAAGCACAGTAAGAGGGAGTGGAGTAGATAAGAAGAGGTTGAGAAGGACTATATCACAACCAATGGGCATGGACTAGGGGGGACAACTGGACAGAGGGAAATAAAAGGAAAAGAAATTGGGACAACTGTAACAGCATAATCAATGAAGCATAAAAATAATAATTGTTTTGTTCCCCCATCCCCCAACATTTTTTATACACAGACTTAGAGGGGGAAAAAAACCTTAAAAAGTAGGTATGTTTGCTATAGAAAATGAGGTATTGATATAGTTGATTGAGATATTTTGTTTTCCAAGGTGTAATTACCTTGGACTACTCAAATATGTTTTTCAAACCCTTTAACTCATTTGATTCATAATTATACAAATATTTCTGCATTATTTCTCTCTCCTTCAAAAGGCAGGGGTGGTGCTAGAAAAAAAGAAACTCAAAAATTTGGTAGAATCCAAGATCTGTTCCAGTAGGCTCTTAAAGAAATGAATGGCATTAAACTGGTGAATAATTGTGAGACACAGAAGAGCCTAAATATTTCTTTAAAAAAAAAAAAAAACAAGAAAGATCATCAGCAATATCTTCTGTCCAAAATTAACAGGCACCCTATCTCTCACTTATACCCACCTCCCAATCCAACATTGTCAAGGAAAACAAATGAAGGTAAGTTTCAGTGAGATTGGAAAATATAGCTAAAGCTGTCCGAGAAAGGAAAGGACTGTTTTTACCCATAGGGTGCTTCCCCATCCTGGAAATGGGTAAGTTGACATGATCATCTATAAGTTACCATGTAGAATGAGGTGAATCTTCCATAGGTTGAAAGACCTAGGTGTTTTCCATTATCTCTTTACTCCAAGGAGTCTAAATCAATAACAAGACTGTAGTTGTATGGTATTTCTGCTGGTTTGACTAGCCTGAAGACAATTTGACTGGATAATGAGTGATTGGCACTTTTTGATTTATGTCAGCACAACATATATCTAAAGCTCCCCTCTTTCTGACTGAACTTTGAAGGCTACGTGGTTGAAGGTTTGCTTTGAGCTTGGTTCCTCTGTAATTCATGCAGTTTCAAATCAATGTCTGTCTACTTCTAGGCTCAATGAAACACAGTACTGCTGCTGACTGCTAAGGGGAAGAAAAAAGCTCCATAAAGAGATTCCCATGTATCTCTGCCTCGGGAGTCATTCTACTGTTTCTATAGAAACATTCACCAGACAGAAACATGATGTACTGTGCAAGTGAATGAAAAGGCATACAGGCATGTTCCTTTCATCACAACATTTCATGGAGTGCAAACACTCAATAAAATAAAATAAAAATTGCTGAACTTAATTCTTTATTCTGACAAATAAATTGTTCAGTAGAATATAAGTTCTATTCAGAAATCATATATGATGCTCATTTTGTTTTCTTTCTCAAAGTTAAACATTTTCTTCAGAATGATTTATAGAATATTGGGAAAACTAAGAAGGGAAATAACCCATATGTATAAAGTGCCCACTATGCACCAAATTCTTTTCATGCATTTATATTTAACATTTCCTCAGGAGGAAATAGAGATTTAGAATTCACACGATTTTCTTTAAATGGCACAACATTCAAATTGAAAAGCATAGGCTAAGGTCAGTCTATGTATGATTGTAAAGTCCAATGTGTTCTTTGTATCCTTAGTAGAAATGAAGGTGTCCAGGAAGTAAGATGGCAGACAGTGGGGAAAAGGCATGGATTTAGGAATCAAATTATGAAACAATGAAAAAGGATCAGAAGTGTAGCAAAAGGAGGGATACAGTGGATTAAGAATGGGCCTGAGGACTTCCTGTCAACAAGGAGGCCTGGAGAGACACACTGCGTCTCCCTCCACAACTAAGAAGGAAAATAATGACATTAAAACTAGAGACTATCAGAAGTTCCAAAAAATCGAGCAGCATGGAAGTACAATAAACAAAGATATAAAGAAAAAATACTCATCCAGACAGGTAGGAGAAGCGGATCCAGGGCGTAGAGAACTTAGTGTGGTGGTGGCAGCAGTGGTGGCAGCAGCAGGCTGCCAGAAAGCACAGTCACACTTTTTAAAAAGTGAGGAGGAACAGAGAATCCAAGATGGAAGAGGAGGAAGTGGAAGCTACACTAACCTCCTCTCAGGACCAGTCTGGACTTAGAACTTAATTGTGGAGAAATCATCTGTAATAACCAACTGATCAATAGCTGTAAAGAAGTCTTATAACCACAGAGAGAGAGAAAAGGTCACTTCATCACAACATGACCAGTAGGAAGTGCAGAGATGCAAAAGGGCTGGCTGGGCTCACACGTATGGCAGATGATGGACTGAGAAACAGCTCAGCAGCCAGGAGTTCCACCTGAGAAGGGCAGAGTCTAAACCCCCAGCTGGGCTTCCCAGCCAATAGCAACAGAGCAGAAAGTAAAATAGCATTCAGCTCTGAAAAGTGAAAAGACACAGGGTTTCTTGTTGGCCTGAGAAAAACAGCTGGAGAAAAACAGCTCTTAAGCAGATCACGTACAAAAATATTTTGGCCCCCACTTATCCTGGGCTCAAGCAGAGCGAGAGCAGAGAGGACTAGGATGCTTGGGGAGAATTTGGGGCAGTGGTTTTGAGGGGAGAAGTAAGAAAGTAGCTGAACGGGTCCCAGTGCTGACTCATTCCCCATACTTCAGGCAGACCATTCCTCTCCAAGTGGTGTCAGCCCGAGGGGAAGCAAAAGCCCCACCTACAGGAGTTAAGCTGCCCCACCCTTGGTCCTTAAGCCTAATGGTTTATCACAGATTGAATAGATTAACAAATAAAGGAGACAGACAAATGCAGTAGATCTCTGGTAGTCTCTAAGAGGCTGCCTAGTCCCAGACTGGTACACTATTTGACGCCACCAGAGGCAGATCCAGGAAGTGCAGATCAATCTAAGAAGCAGCAACAAACAAGAAGAGTCACAAAAATGGGGAGACAGAGAAAGAATCCCCCATTGGAAGGAAAGGAGGAATCTTCATAAAGAGTGCTAAATGAAATAGAGGAGAGCAAACTATCAGACATGGAATTCAAAAGATATATTATAGCAGTGGTTCTCAACCTTCCTAATGCTGTGACCCTTTAATACAGTTCCTCATGTTGTGGTGACCCCAACCGTAAAATTATTTTTGTTGCTACTTCATAACTGTAATTTTGCTACTGTTATGAATCATAATGTAAATATCTGATATGCAGGATGTATTTTCATTGTTAAAAATTGAACATAATTAAAGCATAGTGATTAATCACAAAAATAATATGTAATTATATAAGTGTTTTCTGATGGTCTTAGGCAACCCCTGTGAAAGGGTTGTTTGACCACCAAAGGGGTCGCAACCCACATGTTGAGAACCACTGGATTATAGGAAAGCACAATGAGATCAGTGAGCTCAAAGAAAACTACAAAGAACTCCAGGGAAACTACAAGGAACTTACTGAGAATTACACCAGCATGAAAAAGGACATAGAAGCTATCAATAAGAGCCAGGAGGAAATGAAGAATACAATTTCTGAATTGAAGAACACAGTAGAAGAAATTAAAAGCAGGCTAGAGGAAGCAGAAGATCGGATCAACGAACTGGAAGACAATGTAGACAAAAACTCCCAGACAGTGCAACAAAATGAAAAAAGACTGAACAAGACTCAAGAGGCTCTAAAACAGCTGCAGGACAACATGAAACATAATAATATCCGTATCATAGGATTTCCAGAAGGAGAAGAAGAAGAGCAAGGGATAGAAAACCTCTTTGAAAAACTAATGACAGAAAACTTCCCTAACTATATGAGAGAAAGAGTAATGCAAGTCCAGGAAGCATAGAGGGTCCTGATGAAGATGAAGCCCAATAGGCCTACTTCAAGACACATCATAGTTAAAATGGCAACATTCAAAGACAAAGAGAGAATCCTAAAAGCAGCAAGAGAGAAACAGCTAATAACATACAAGGGAGCTCCAATAAGGCTATCATCAGATTTCTCAGCAGAAACACTACAAGACAGAAGGGAATGACAAAAAATATTCCAAGCAATGAAAAACAAAGACCTACAACCAAGACTACTCTACCCAGCAAAGCTCCCATTCAAAATGGAAGGTGAAATAAGGAGTGTCCCAGACAACAGAAGGCTAAAAGAATACATCTCCACCAAACCATCATTGCAAGAGATGCTAACAGGTTTACTTTAAGAAGATAAAGAAGGAGAGAGACAGAGAGGAACACAAGTACAAAGGGGGGAAATGACAATGAATAAGTACCTATCAATATTAACCTTAAATGTAAATGAATTAAATGCATCAATCAAAAGACATAGGGTAGCTGAATGGATTAGAAATCATGACCCACATATATGCTGTCTACAAGAGACCCACCTCAAAACAAAAAATCTATACGGACTGAAACTGAAGGGATGAAAACAAAGTATTTCAAGCAAATGGATATTTAAAAAAAAAAAAAAAAAAAAAGCTGGTTGAGCATCGGTCTGTGAGCCAAGTGTCTCTGTTTCGATTCCGAGTCAGGGCACATGACTAGGTTGCACTCCAGATATCCAGTTGGAGTGTGTGAGAGGCAACCACACATTGATGTTTCTCTCTCTTGCTTTCTCCTTTTCCTCTCTCTAAAATAAGATAAATAAAATAAAATAAAATAAAAGTAACTTTCTTTAAAAAAATGGAAAAAAAAGCAGGGGTAGCAAAACTTTATCAGACAAAACAGATTTCACAGCAAAGGCCATAAAAAGAGACAAAGAAGGACATTTCATAACACTTAAGGAAAAAAATCTATCAAGAAGGTATAACCCTTGTAAACATATATTCACCCAATACAGGAGCACCCAAATATGTAAAGAAATTTTCAGAAGACTTCAGGAAGGGTATAGACAGCAACACACTCATAGTAGAGGACTTTAACACCCCATTGTCAGCAATGGACAGACCTTCGAAAGAAAGAAACACCAAAGATATTGAGGCATTGAAGAACACTGTAGATCAAATGGACTTAGTTAATACATATAGAACTTTTCACCCCAAAGAAGCAAAATATACATTCTTTTCAAGTGCACATGGAATATTTTCAAAAATAGGCGACAAGATGGACACAAAACAAGCGTCAACTAATTCAAGAATATTGTAATTATATCTAGCATCTTCTCACTTCACAATGGTTTAAAACTGGAAAACAACCTCAAGGAAAAAACTCAAAAACAGTCAAATTCATGGAGAACGAATATCACACTATTAAATAATGAATAGGTTAACAATGAAATCAAGGAAGAAATAAAAAATTTTCTGGAAACAAATGATAATGAACACACAACAACCCAAAACCTATGGGATACAGTGAAAGCAGTCCTGAGAGGAAAGTTTATAGCAATACAGGCCTACCTAAAAAGGATAGAAGAACCTCTAATAAAAAAATCTAACCCTACAGCTACAAGAACTAGAGAACAACAACAAACAAAGCCCAGATAGAGTAGAAGAAAGGAAATCATCAAGATAAGAGTAGAATTAAATGACATAGAGACTAAACAAACAATTCAAAAGATCAACAAAAGTAGGAGATGGTTCTTTGAAAAGATAAAATTGTCAAGCCTTTAACCAGGGTCATCAAGAAAAAAAGAGAAAGGACCCAAATAAATAAAATCAGAAATGAAAGAGGAGAAATCGCAACTGGTATCACAGAAATCCAAAGGATTGTAAGAAATTATTACGAACAACCGTATGGCAAGAAATTTGACAACCTAGAAGAAATTGGCAAATTTCTGGAACCATATAATTTTCCAAAACTGAATCAAGAAGCAGCAGAAATCCTGAATAGATCAATAATCACTAGTGAAATTGAAGCAGTAATCAAAAAACACCCATCACACAAAAGCCCTGGACCAGATGGCTTCATAGGTGAATTTTACAAAACATATAGGAAAGAACTAACTACTATCACTTATTATAGGAGACTAATGAACAATACAGACAAACAAGCAAAATTAAACCAGAGGTATCAAAACAAGGAGTAAAGTGGCAATTACAAGGGGGACAGAGGGGAGAGAGAGAAGGGGGTAAGAAAAGGAAGGGTCTAGTTAAAGAACATGTATAAATCACCCATAGACATGGACAATTGGGTGTGGATTGACTGTGGAGAAGGCATGAGCGGAGTGTGGGAAGAATTAGGGGGAAAAGTGGGACAACTTTAATAGAAATACAAACAAACAAAGTTTTTAGTGGGGGAAACAATGAAAACAAAATAAATTAATAAATGAGCCAGCACCCCCCCCCCAAATAGCACCCTCACATGTAGGACAATGAACAAAAGAAAATGTAAAGTATGGAAATGCAATTTTAGTGAATATTAGAAGGACAAGGATTTTTCTTTACATTGTATAATTTTTCCCTACCTGAACCCTCCAGAATTTGGCATTCTGAAGAAGTAAGTATGACAAGTTAATAGAGGGCTTTTTTTGTTTTTTTTTTTTGTTTTTTTACCATGACCTTCACTGGAATGTCATGCCCAAAGGAGACAAGCTTGGGCTCTGGTTGTTATTAAAAAGCCCTGAGGAACTAGGATTGACTTTTGAATGTAATAAAAGCCCACGAGAAAAAAGGCCTGGTACCTTGATTGGTTGTGTGGTCCATGGCAATCTTTCCAGAAAAGAAGCAAAAATTACTTTTCTGAAAGATGGCTAGAAGGGACCTGAAAACCCGAAGTACTTGGAAAAGACAGGTGTTTATAGGCAAGGCTGAATGGCAGGTATGTGGCTCAAATCCTGTCCCTGAAGGGCAGACTAAGGGTCACCCTAAGGGTTCCTTGTGTTCTAGCAATGTAGACTTAAAGATCATATGTGAACATTTGCTACTCTTGTTGTGTTTATGAAAATGAACAGGATGAATTAAAACTGGACTTAATACAGTCACTTTAATGACAAGGAGGGTAATCTTAAGGAGAAAAATGATGATTCAAGGAAAATCACGATGATCAGTGGTAGGCTATAAAGTAGTGCAGCTAACTGTCTTTAAAGTTTCTTTTCATTTAAAGTTTGTTTTCATTTGAAATTTAAACAAGGTCTGTGACATCATCAAATATGCTTAATTTACAGACAAGAAGAATATCAAAAGTCTTGCAACTGGATGTCTTTCCAATAAGACAGTCTTACAGATTCAGAGACTGGTTTTTGGGCTAGGTTGCATAAATTAACATATGTTTTCTGTTTTCAAAGCGCTTAAGCCTATGATATCAGTACCTCAGTGATTGTACTTATAGACCTCACTTAATCCTGTTTGCATCGCTGCCTCCTGATACTCAGTGGTTTGGCTGAACTAAGTGTCTGGGCTGGTGAAGAATGGGGTGGTCTGTGGGCCTCATTTTAAAACTAGTTTCTCTTTTCTATCCTAATGACTTGGAAATAAAGGGTCCAGAGGTCTGAGATGGGGGGGGGGACCTAAAATATTCCCCTCAGCCCAAACTAAGTATAATGGGCAAAAGAGTTTTGGACAGGTGTGATGTGTCTGGTACACCTTCCTCCAGAGAAGTATTTTTTTCCCTAATGTGGGACATTAAAAAATTAATCCCTGCCTTTTGTCATTTAGTTGTTATGGATTGAATGATCCCTTTTAACCCCGGTGCCAAATCTGTTTCCCCCAGAATACAACAAGGATGCCAGCCTGTTAAACCAAGCACAGCATTGTCTGGGGACAGCCAACTGACCTGGAGTCTGCAAGGTTATTCCCCGTGTGGAATGGCCACCCTTCCCTCCACACCCCCACTCTTATTAGCGATTTCTGGACTCAAGGGTAGGTAGGTCGATGACCATGTCCAGCTTGAAGCAGCTAGAGGAGCACGATACCTTCGCCCATTGTTCTTTATAAGATTATAAAGGGTCTTAAGTCTGAGAGGGGGAGACTGTTATTTTTTATTGTTATAAAAATAATTAATAAATTAATTAAAAATAAAAAGGAAAGGGTAGAGCCAGAGAACTTGTATGCACGACCCATAAACATGAACTAAAGTAGGTGAGATTGCTGGGGGAAGGGGGTTAGTGGGCAGAGGGGAGCAAAGTGTAAAAATTGGAACCAATATAACAATATAATCTATAAAATATACTTTTAAAAAAGTCAGAAGAGACACCTGGGGATCACTCCCAGCACCAGAACAGTCAACGCAGTTCATGGTCCCGGCACCAGAAAAAATAGAGCCTCATTGCTTTTGACTGCAAACCAGTGGGGATTGGGGGGAAGAAGAAACAGCCAGTGTCTCAACAGAGTCTGCTTGTTTAAAGGGCCCCCATGATCCTGGAACATCAACAGTACCACCCACTCTGGGAACAACAGCCAGGACAACAACTAGAGAGGTGTGAATCTCATACAAAGTGGGAGAACTGTCTGGAAAAGGGGCGAGTGCTGAGCAAATGACATTGTTCCCTCTCAGAACCTTCCCCCACATACAGCACCACAATGTGGTGAAACACGTTGCCCTGTACTCATGAGAAAACCTAAAGCTCTGCCCCTTACAATGTAATAGGAGTGACAGCTCTACCTAAGACACAGGGGAAAACAAACACAGGAGCCTGTCAAGATGTGGAGACAGAGAAGTATGGCTCAAAAGAGGAAACGGATCAAGGTTCCAGTGGGAGAATTAAGTGACAAGGACATAGCCAACCTAACAAACGAGGAAACAGCCTAACAGTTGCAGAGTTCAAAACACTGGTGATAAAGATGCTCACAGGCTTGACAGATATGCTAAGTATGGCAGACATATAAGGGAAGAAGTGAAGGCTATGCTAAATGAAATGAAGAAAATCCACTCAAAACTCATGGTGAAGGGAAGGAAACCGGGGTTCAAATTAATGATTTTGAACATAAGGAAGAAAACAACACTCAACCAGTACAGAATAAGGAAACAAGAACTGAAAAAAAATGTGGAGAGGCTTAGGAAAATCTGGAACAACTTTAAACATGCCAACATCTAAACCATAGTGGTGCCAGAAGAAGAGGAAGAGCAAGAAATTGAAAACTTATGTGAGAAAATAATGAAGAAAAACTCCCCATACTTGGCAAAGGAATAGACATATAAGTCCAGGAAGCACAGAGAGTCCCGAACAAGCTAGACCCAAAAAGGACCACTCCAAGACACATCATAATCAAAATGCCAAAGGTTAAAGATATAGAGAGAATCTTAAAAGTAGCAAGAGAAAAGCAGAGTCACCTATAAAGGGGTGCCTGTAAGACTATCAGCTGATTTCTGAAAAGAAACTTTGCAGGCAAGAAGGGACTGGTAAGCAGTATTCAATGTGATGAAAAGCAACCTACAACCAAGATTAGTCTATCCAGCAAAGCTATCATTTGGAATGGAAGGGCAGATGAAGTGCTTCCCAGACAAGGTAAAGCTAAAGGAGCTCATCATCACCAAACCCTTATTATATGAAATGTTAAAAGGACTTACTTAAGAAAAAGATCAAAATTATGAACATTTAAATGACAACAAACTCACAACTATCAACAACTGAATCTAAAAAATAAGAACAAAATCCAACTAAGCAAACCAGAATAGAAATAGAATCATAGATATGGGGATCATTTGGAGGGTTATCAGCTGCGAAGTGGAAGGGGGATAAATGGGGAAATGGTGCAGGGATTAAGAAGCATAATTGGTAAATGCAAACTAGACAGGAGGTAGTTCAGAATAATATAGGAAAGGGTGAAGCCAAAGAACTTATACTGGGCAGAAGGGAGCAAAGGGGAAAAACATTGAAACTACTGTAACAATGTAATCAAGAAAATATACTTAAAAATAAAAAAAAACAAGAATGGGCCTGAAAGCTGGTAATAATATCAGAGATCTAGGAACTGGTTCAATTCAGAGTGTATTAGTATTGAAGCTCAGAAGTTGCTAATGAGTGTAGAATTCAGATGTTTTAGTAACAGGAGTCAATTTGAGAGTCTGAAATTAATTTTATATATACCAAGAATGCTTCAGTCTTTTGCTGCCAATCATAACTAACTCTGGAAAATAGAGGAACATTCAATTAAAATGTACTGTTTTATTAATAGTAACTGCTGTTCATTTTAGGCAAATGAGCTTAGGAAAGACTGAGTTGACACCTGGCCTCAACATGAAACCTAGGTAAAGTTTCTTATATTATATCAAATCTATGTAATGTTGGCACCACGCTCACATTTTCTGAGAGGAAAAAGTGGTGATTGGGTAAGTCAGACCAGCCATTCCTCATCTTAGCTGTCTCTTTGAGAAATGTACAAAAGTGATTTATTAGCACATTGCATTCTTGCCATTTCTGATGTCCTTATAGGTGGTCAATCATTTGGTATCATAGCCTTACTAGCCTTACCTTGCTGTCCTGGATTTCTGATGCCCACCTGAAAAAAGAGATCTCTGGGTCTCTTCTGCACTTCCCTCAAAGATTATATAATAGTTACTATTATGCCTCAGGGTTCTATATCTAAAAATCACTTCTAACATCTGTGTATAATCTTCCTTTGTATGTAGGGTTTGTCTGGTCCCTCTATCCTTGTCCTCTCAGTAAATTTTTGAACACCTCTCCTAATTTATCACATATTCACATAAGCAACTTAGCTGTCTTTCTAGGTAGATTCCAAGTTCCTTGAGGCCAAGGACTTTGTCTTATTCACATTTATTTCCCAGCATCAATAAGAGTGCATGATATGCCACAAATGATTTTAGATTACCTGTGAATTACATTGCAGCATCCATGACATTGGATTCTCCATTGTCCACTGGATCCACACAAACAATTCTAATCCTTTTTCCACATGACAACTTTTGATATATTAATATATAAAGCACTTAAAGTGTCCCCCATTACTAATCTTTTGTTTTTTGATCCTTAGATCTCCTGGTATTTCACCCATTTTTTTCTTATAGCAAAGCTTTGAGTTTGTTTATCATGTTGATGGTCTTCTTTTCAGTATTCCTCTAAACGCTTGGCACCCTCATGAAGAATGATAGCTGAGATGGATGTGCCATCAGTCAAATTTTCCTTTCCATAAATATGTTCAACTCTAGTTCTGTTTTATGGGCATGCAAGTGGGAAATTTGAAAATGTTGATGAGGATTATCTAATTTCTTTCACTTTGTCTCTATTGAACCATTTTCTAATGGATTTCAAATGTCTTCCTTAAGATGTCTTCATCCTCTGGTACCTGTATTCTCCCTTTATGAAAGTATTCAGTTTCTTAGTTTTAACAAGAACTTTTCATTTTTTAATGTTGATATGCATGAATTTTGTGAAGTCTAGATAATACCTATTATTTGTTCTTTCCCCCTTCTGGTTTCACATGACAAGCAAGACAGAAAGCAGTTTTCACTTAAGAAGTAGAACTCAAACTAATCAGTTTTGAATTCAAGGTTTTCTAGTATCTTTCCCTAATCCAGATATCTCACCCCTTATGTGCTCTACACTGTAGCCAAAAGCATTTCCCTGTTCTTCCAAACATGTATGCTTCCATTTGTTTCATGTGTTCATAATCATTCTCTCTACAGCAAATCTAAATATGCTTGATAAAACCCTAACCATCAAGTCTTTTTCTTGATTTTTTTTCTACTCTCATTTGTTGGTATATCCAAAAGATAGATGTATCCCAGAAGAGTTTGGGTTAACATATACATATAATATATTCTCAAGAATGTTCCTATCTATACTAAAAATTTCTGAATAACAAAACTTCATTTTTTTATATTCCTGCTACTCTGTGTTAATTATGTAATATTGCATCACAAAATGCCCTAATTATAACAACTTAAATATGGGCCCACATGGCCCATATGGAACTGAGAGAAATCTCTTCTCATCCAACAGTTCTTGATAAACTAAATTCTGTTAACAATATGCTCTTGGAAGCAGGTACTTATCTAACTGAACTTTAAGAGGACTCATCTTCAACAAACACTTGGAATGTACCCTTGTAAGAAACTCTGAGAAAAGGACCCAACTAAGCCGCTCCCAGAGTCCTGAACCAGAGAACTGGTACTTTTCAACACAAACCTATTAATAGATGGTAATTGGAAGTATGAAATTTTCAAGGTTATTTAAATTAAAAAAAAATCCTTATAGATAGCAAAACTTTAAATTATAAGTATGGGAGGTTACAAATTTGTGGCACACTAATTTTATCTCATATTTGTTTCCATCAATCTCTTTCTAACCATAGCTACATTTCTGTATAATTTTACCCTTGTTGATTCCCAATCATTTTCTATCCCTGCTCTAAAACAAGAAAATAGTAGTAGTCTGTGGTGTATCCCTCAAAATATATTTGTTGCTGTTATCAATTCTGATTACTCCTTAACCATTTTAATTTCTGCTGCTTTATTTGCCTTAATGAATATTGTTAAAATGGTATTAAAAATCAAATTAAATTGAGATTCAGTGATAATAACAACACAGTATAGAAGTTCCTCATTAAGGTTTCTCACAGTAATATGAACTCCTGCACCTTTCAATTTACATACAACTGCTTCCTATGTGAACCTAAAATAGAACTTGTTATAGTCATTAAAAATGGCTGGTTATTCTGTATCTGAATGTCTTTAAAGTCATAAAATGATACCCAAGCTGGAGTGACCTATTTAGATTTTGCATGCCCAATTGCTCACATTCAAATTACTAGGCCATTTAACCTCTATTCTAAGGTTTATTTATATTTTGTTCCAAATACTTGAGCTCAAGAGACTACTCAAGAAAGATTCTAAAGAGTTGTATGGTATAAACATAAAAATTTAGTCTTAAATCTTATAGCCAAATACCTTAGTTCATACTGATTGGTTTCTGTTATAATTTCTAAATTTGCTGTATACTTTTTCTATGGGTCTCTCCTATAGAGAGAATTCCTGCATTGTACATAGTCATTTGAGCTCCCACCCAGTGAATCTCCACTTTGGACTCAGTCATTTGAGCTTCTCCTTAAGCCAGACTCTCAATGGCTGGATTTCTTCCACCAAATCCCAGTGCCCCTGTGACTAAGTTTCCTACATCAATTTTCCTCTCACTAAGTGTCTTTTTTACTGGATATGTACCTTTTTTGAGGGGGTAGGGGCTAGACTATATACAGCAGTTCATTTGTATCTTTGATAATTTATTGAGTTATAGCTCGGGGAGTTCATAGTTTAATTATCTTAGCATATATTCTTTTCTCTCAAAGCAATAGAACATTTTTGTTTTCAATTTTAGGTCTCTGGTTTTAAGAATTCCCTTAATTTCAAGTTCTGCACTTTCTTTTCAGTCTTTGCCTATTCAAGCAAACAATGAAAGTCTGATCTCTAAGACTCAGCCTTTTGCTCAGTCGATCAGTCTCTGTCTCCCTCTCTCTCTCTCTTTCTCTCCCCTCTCTCTCTTTCCCTCCCTCTGTTTGTGTGTGTGTATGTGTGTCTCCCTTTCTCTCTTAAAAAAAAATTAAAAGTATTACTGTAGGGTTCAGCCCTTTGTCCTAAGACAATGAGAACCCAGTCTATAATTACATTGAAAAATTTCCTTCCACTAGTTGGCTGAAGTCAGGTTATATTTTGCATACTGAAGCCTAGTTTACAGACTGTTTGTGGCTGACTGAACCCTTAAACAGTATATTTCTTACTTAGATTGTGCTCTGCTTCATGTAATGATGAATTTAGATTTGTTTTACTTTTATATTAGCCTACGTCTCCATATAAGTGGTTGCGGCTTTGGTTCAATGACTTGAGAAAAACATGACTAAAGTCTGAAAGTTTCTTAGATTTGTGTGTGTATATATGTGTGTGTGCATGTGTGTGTGTGTGTGTGTGTGTGTGTGTATCTTTCTCTGACTGAACTATTTCACTTACTCTCCAGGTCCATCCATGCTGTTGCAAAAGAGAAATGTTCCCATTGATCTCTACATTTTACCTAAAATCACTTGCAGTCATAAGCAATTTCCTTCATCAATATAAATACTGTATTTGTCTTTGTTGTTTTTCTGATGTCAATTTTTTTCCTATTCTGGAGTTCCTTCTGTTAATGTCTACCACTTCCTGGTTTAGCTAATTTGGACATTGAAAATAAACTATACCTTAGCAGTTTGTTAACTAAACACCTGACTTATGTAATTTTCAGGTCTAATCCATAGTTATCACACTTAGAGACAGAAAACATAGCTTTCCATTCATAAATAATGCTCTTTTAAATATTTCACTTCTATCTTGGTAGTAGCAAAATTATTATATTTGCATTGCTCTAATGTAGCTTGGATCGTTTTTATTATTTCTTTTATTTAATAAAGAAGGAAACAGAAACCTAGATGACTTGTTGAGGACTCTCAAAGATAACACTATTAACCAGTGACAAAACTAGATTAAAATCACAGCAACCATTCAATAAACTAACACATGTGAAATCATTTTGCATAATACAAATAATGCTGTCTATGAAGTATAATATATTTATTTAAAAGGTACTATAAGTATTGTATAATATATGTCAGTTTTAATTACCTATTATTCTAAAATAAATGAGTGAAATAAGGCATACTCTTTTTGTCCTGACTGAAATAAGATATATTTTCAGTTCATATGGCAAATATTTTGCAAATTATTAATAACAATGTCTTACACACAAAAATAATTTCCATATACTTGAATAAATATTAGTATTATTTAATGTATGCCAGAAGACCACTTCAAAATATGGTGTTGCCATGATGATAACTGTGGAGCATATAACAATGCATCCTCTTCAAAGTGGAAGGTTTTGGCCATCATTATCCACTGATTTTCTTATGTTTCAAATATGGGAGTTATATTCCATTCAAAGCATCTTCCTATTCATAGTAGTCACCAAATCCAGTGTTTTTTAGTAAATATTGCTCCAAACGATATTGCTACTATATTCCTCCTGCTTCCACCTTTATTTTGATCCTCATTACATGGACCACTAGAAAATGTCCCCTAAATAGTTTTTCTTCCTCAAGTCTCTTCTTACTTCAGGCTGTTCTTCACTGAATTGTATGAGCTGTTGTACTTAAACACAAATCAAAATCCCTTTTCTGTAACTTAAAGTATTTCAACGGGACATTTCACTACCAAATATAGTCTGTGCACACTTTACATTATCTCAGTAAGTTCTACATTTTCTTCATTTCTTCATCTGCTTCTTCAATATTTTCTTCCATTTTGAATTTAAACCTTGAGATATTTCTTTTTTAAAAAATATGTTTTATTGATTATGCTGTTACAGTTGTCCCAATTTCTTTTCCCTCTGCTCCCCTCCACCCGGAGGCTCCCCTCCCTCCAGTTGTCCCCCACTTATAGTCCATGTCCATTGGTTGTGCATCTAGTTCTTCTCAACCTCTTTCCGTCTACTCCACTCCCTCCTATTATGCTTCTTAATTCCTGTACCATCTCCCTTCCTTTCCTCTCTTCCCCCTCCCCACTGACCTCCCCCCAATATGTTCCCCATACCGATAGTTCTTTTTCCACTCTCGGTGCCTACTTAGTTTGCCTTTGTTTGAGTTTCCTAGCTTCTGTTGTTGGTTGTTGTGATGCAGTTTTCATTTCAATGTTCATAGTTTTGATCCTCCTTCTTCTAAACCAGTCCCTTTAACATCTTATATAATAGTGGTTTGGATCTAATGAACTCCTTCAGTTTTACTTTGTCCTGGAAGCACTTTCTCTGACCTTCTATTCTGAATGACAATTTTGCTAGATAGAGTATTTGTGACTGTAGGTGTTTGATTTTCATTAGTTTGATTATTTCTTGCCAGTCCCTTCTTCCCTGCAGGGTCTCCTTTGAGAAATCAGCTGATTGTCTAATTGAGACCCCTTTGTTCAAAATTCTCTTCTTCTGTCTTGCTACTTTTAAGATTCTCTCTTTATTTTTAATTTTTGACAATTTGATTATAATGTGTCTTGGAGTGGTTCTCCCTGGGTCTAGTTTTTCTGGAACTCTCTGTGCTTCCTGGACCTGTAAGTCTATTTCCTTCCCCAAGTTTGAGAAGTTCTGCTTTATTATTTTTTCACATAGCTTTTCAATTTCTAGTTCTTCTTCTTTGCCTGCTGGCAATCCTATTATTTGAATGTTCATTCGTTTATAGTTGTCCCAGAGGTTTCTGTGCCTCTCCTCACTTTCCTTACTTTTTGTTTCCTCTTTCTGCACTGGTTGACTGTTTCTTCCTTCCCTATGTTCCGATTTGTTGATTTGATCTCTGGATTTTATTTCCTCACCACTTGTCTCGTATGTGTTTTTGTTCGTTTCATATGATTAGCTTTTGTTCCTTCCCTGTCTTGTTCCAAGTCTTTTGTTAATTTTGTAAGCCACCATATGACTATAGCTCTGAACTGAGCCTCAGAAAGATTTCCTATTTGTTTGTCTGTCAGGTCCCACATCTGCTGCCTGGTGAGCTGCATCACCGGGATTTCAATCATTGTCTGCTTCATTCTGACAGTCTTGTGTTTAGCTTTGCTTCCTGGGCAGGCTATAGGGGGCGGAGCCCTGTGCACTCATCACTACCCGGCGACCAGAGGTGATGGGTTACCTTTTCCACGTACTGTGGCACTTTGTGTGGGGGCGGGGGTCCAAGATGGATTCCTCCTGTTACTCTCCGCTGAGAGACCGAGATCAGTTCCTCCCCCCTCTGGGCCTCACCGTCTGAGGCAATGGTGGGGGGCTGCCAGCATTGGAATCGCGAGCTGCAGGGTCTTGACTGCAGCGGGGATTGTTCCCCTGGCATTTCTCGCAGTCCCACCGCTATCCCCACTGCTATCACAAACAGCACTGTGGTTTCTCACCCCTCCTACCCGTCCAGACAAGCACCACTGGTTTATAACTTCATACGCTGTGCTTCCATGTAGTTTTATTTTCTGGAATTTTTGGTTATCTTTTGTTTTGAGGTAGTTGTATTCCTACTTAGTTGTAGAGGGAGACCAAGTGTGTCAGTCTAAGCCTCCATCTTGGCTGGAAGAGAGATATTTCTAAATATGTATAACCTTCTAAAGGCAATTCTTATTTTCTTTCTTCCTCCTTCTAACTCTGTGCTCTTTGAATGTGGCGTCCCCATTTGGAAGGCCAAGCCATGTCTTTTGTTGTTGTTGTTTTTAGAAAATGTATCCTTCTAAAACTGCTGAAAGTTTGCTTTGCTTTTCTTTTTTCCTTTTTTTTTTTTGGCCAAGATTACTTGACTGACTTAGGAGAAATAAACCCTCTTACCTTTGTGTGGCAAAGGTGAGTTATACATATGTTATGATATATGTCACTGTAGATTGTATGTTTTTCTTGATTTTAATCTACACCCTTTTTCTTTCTGCTGCTTAAGCCACCTCTATCAAACCAGCACTTAATTATATGTCTGATATATAGTTGGATTCTCCCAATATCATTGAATAAACATATAAAATTATATCAAAGATAAAGGAAAGACTAAAGTGGAAAAAAAGATGCAAAATCCTCTTTTATCAGTGAACTCTTTAAATAGAGTAGCTCACCAAACCTGCGGACCAGGTCTATGCAAGTAAAGCTATAATTAAACTTTTCCCTACCTAAGAGATGATTGTATTCATCACAAATTTTTTATTTTGGGTAGTTAATATATAAGAGGCTCAGAATGGTTATAATACATTTTTTACTATATGATTAAAACTATATTAAGAAAGAAAACAAGGTGCAGAATAGGAAGTACAATGTACTATTGTTTATATAAATAAAAACAATATATGTGTCTATGTATAAGTGTGAATGTCTTCATTTGTATATGCATAGAATAGCTTTAAACAGTTGTTACCTTTAATGGTAGTATTCTATGTGTCACAGGCCAAAAATAAGAAGTTCATTTATTTTTCACAATTTTTACAATATACTCTTTTCTAATTTGTTAATTTTATCCCATATAAATATGTACATAATTTAACATTTACTATGGACATATTTGTGATATAGTTACCCAAAATATGTTGCAAAAAAACCTTAAATGAAAGCATAAGTTTTTAGATTTTTATTGAGCAGAATCACTCAGGGGTTTACAATGAGCACCAAGAATTTTAGGCTTATTTAGGTTTCATTTATATAGGACCACTGTGTTACAGTAGAGTAATTAGCAGAAGGAAAATAAAGGCATGACCCTCACCATTGCAATCTGACAAAGAACTTAATAAAGGAGGCTAGAAGCAGAGGGAGACGTGTCTCACCCACGTGTCTCACCCACTAACTCAACAGTTCTGAGCCTGGTTCAATAATATTACCAGGTGTTCCAACATCACAGGATACACAATGCTAACACTGGAGGAGGGAAGTTCTTGAAATTATATGTATCCTTTCCACTCTCTGGGAAGAAAGCCTTTGAAACTATACTTTCATTTCAAGGCCAGCAAGGTGGAAGAGGGTCCATGGTACCTAAAGAAAAAGTCCATATACCAAATTTGCTTAATTGCCTACCTCTGATCACTATTTGTTTTATTACAATGGAGTCTTTAATGCTTATAGAAAGAGACCATAAATAACTTTGGGTAACTGCCCCAACTTTAATTAACTGCCTCCCTTCACTTATGTGTTTTACAAAAGATGAACAAATGGAATCTGGGGCAAGATAAGGATTTGGGCTAACAAAACCCTACATGTGACTAAGTTTAGGTATTCATATTCCCCTGAGAAAAGCTGGAACCACCTTTATCCATCAATCAATATGTAGTTCTTCATCCCTATCACTTCAACTATATAAGTCCTCAGAACAAAGAACTTATGCTCTTGGTGTTCTTGCCTCTCTGTCCACCAGGCCTCTGGCCACCCTAAGGTGAGCTTGCCACCCTGGCCTTTTGCCACCCTTGATTTTGCTCTCCCATTCACTAATAAAATTTGTGTGCACACTAATACGCTCACTAATCTGCAATTCTTTACTGCTCTAGTGAGAAGAACCAGGGTTCCTCTGATAACAACTGGACCTCCTAAACAGACCACTAGATGTGCTTTGCTGATTTTTCATTCTGCAAATTAACTAAATTCACTCATTTGACAAATTATTCTATTACCATGTACATAAAGTTTAAACTTTTGTCTCTAAGAAAAGTAAAGCATAGTTTGCTGGTTCACTTAATTTGTACAGACAGCTTTCATAGATAAGTAACACAAAACTAAATGAGGATTTTTTCCCCCTCTAATATGTTTATTACCTGAGCTGTTGCTTTTCTGAAGTCCTTTGTTCATTTGATGAAATCAGACCAATCAAAATAGTGGGAAATGTCAAAAACAGACAAAATTATCCTGACTAAAAATGAAAAAAGAAAAAAATTATTTGTATTAACTCTTCTCTCAGTGGCACCTTGTTCACAGCAGAGGCATTTTTCAACATGAACTCCAAAGTTAACTTTTGAGATGATTTATAAAGCAGAAGTAGGTCATAACTATCCAAAGTAAATCCATTGAGAAATATTGACAAAGCAAACATTCCCTGCCATTTCATCACATCTCTGTGCTTAAATGGGGATCTATTCATCTCAGGAGGACACTATCATACTGAACTGCTGGTTCTTTGAATGGAGTTATAACTTAACTGGTATGAACTCATTCTTGACAATGGTTTGCTATAAGTTATGAATCATCATTTATTTCAGCAAAGCTGTAGTTCTTGAAATACTAGACACTGCATCTGACTGTGTTGCTATTGACAACAAATCTTTAGCAATAAGAGTAAAAATAAATAAACAAATAAATAAATAATAAATAAATAAATAAAATTCCCCCAGTCCTAAGATCACAGCTTAGACTAGTATGATATGATACTGGAATCATTAGAGGAGGCTGAGTGGTTGGGCTTCTTACCACACCTTTCCCAAAAGGATAAATTTACTGACACTTCTTGGTTGAAATGTTTCTGTGTTTATGACCCTTTTCCTTGGATATAGGTTTCCACCATACATCTAGCTATGAGCTGTTCTCCTATCATGTCTCAGGACAGCTCCAAATCCCAGATACACCATGACTTCTCTTAGGAAAAATTGACCTCTAATTACAGCACAGATGTAACATGGCCACAGTCTTATGTATTACAGTACAATGCCCTCTTACGTATAGTAACTGTGGTCAAAGACTGAATATATAGAAATGCTTCCAAAACTACCTGTTCACACGCCTGAAAAAATTACTAAAAGATCATGAGCATAGTGTGGAGTAAATATTGTACAATAACTTTAGAAAATGTTTAGTTAAAATGAATTATTTTAAGATATTTAGAAAAATATATCTTGCTTCTTTATGAAATAGGAGCTATAAATAAACTATGATCTATAGTGTCTATGAGCACCTACTTATTTTAAAAGTTGTATATTCAGCACTGCTTTCTTGAATTCTCACAGCAATCTTGGGGACAAGTGTGTTCTCCAGAAGTGATTCTGAGGCTCCATTTAATGACAGAAGTTTTATGAGATAATATCTTATAATAAACACATTTGGAAGAGAGAAGACATCAAGATTGGACAACAGAGAAGTCCACGTGTATAGCAGGTACAAACAAGAATAAGTCCAACAAAGCTCTGAAGCTAAAATTTCCCATCAGAGTTGTTTAATATTGGGCTGAAGTGGTCAAGCCTTTAAGCCCATTTCCATCAGTCATTGCACATGGACTGTCCCCAGAAGGAATTGGCTTTGGGTGAGTTGGCAACTGAGGCAATCATTGAAGAGGCTGATAGCTGAAACCTGTCTGCAGATATCACTACCATCAACCAGGTCAAGAACTGCTTTGAAGACAAATCTGGGCAGCATGTCTCCATGACCATTATATCCCTCTTATCAGAGAGATAAGAGAAATAATGTGTGTAAAACCTTGTAACAAATAGTAGATCTCTAAATCACAACCTGTTGTGATTTTTTTATTCTATTGTAAAACCACAGCTCTTCCCAATACTCTCAAACTACCTCTTAAAAATTAAAAACAAAACAAAACTAAAACTCTTTAATATAATCTGATTTAAAACCCTTTTTAATACCCAATTTACAAAGCACCTTTTTTCTTTCTAGTCCAACATTTCACACAGATTTTTCATCATATAGATTTCCTTTATCTCAGAATAATATTTCCTGTTTTTTTTTTCAAAAAAATTTACTGTCTAAACATTTTATTTTATCTATTTGCTGATGTCTCTGAAAACTTGCCCCATTAATTATTCCCTCCTTTTTACCTTCAGTTTCTCCCCTATGGTTTATTTTTCTCACCACATTTAACCGTATTCCAGGTTTCCTGTTTCTAAAAGAGGGTTTCCCATAGTGGCTTTCTCACTCCACTGTCTCCATTTGCATCTGTTTCACACCAGTTTCTAAACTCCTGGAAATCTAGTTTAGTCCTCATTTTTTATATTTAAAATCTACAAAAATCTAGATTTGTCTCCATTTCCTGTACTTTCTCAAAGTACACTACAAATGGAAATTTGAAAATGCAATACTCTTTTTATTTTCTCATTGGCTTAAAAAGTAAACTTCTGTCCCTTGCTTTTCACTCCTGTGCACATTTTAGTGTGTCCTGTCACCTTCTCCAATTCTCTGGCCTCTTGTCAATTCTCTGACTCTGAAGGTTTTAATTCTCTGCACTGCCTCATAGACCTTCCTTCCCCTTGTTTGTGCTGCTCCTGTGGTGAGTTAATTTCTATCTATATCTCACACTATGATCACATTATATTAGTTTACAGTAGAAATTTACAACTTTATTGTTATGCCAACACGTTTCCAACAATTGAGAGTCTAGTAATAATACTAGTTATTGACCCAGCAATACACTTCATTTAAACAAGGAGGTATCTGTACCTTAGGAATGTATGAATTGTGTCAAGACAGACATAAATAATTCATTACGTATAGTACATTCTATAGTAGAGTACTAAGGCAACATAGGGAAGTATCTTATATTCCAAACTGGGTAGTCAGCAAAAGTTCTATTTATTCAAAGGTAAGTAGTATATTGCTTTCTATTTCATAACAGTATGAAAATTGGTTAATTAAATGAGTAAAATGAATGATTTTTTTAAAATTAAAGAACCAATCAAGCAAAATCTAAAACTAATTTTGAGAATTAAATAACAAATATACATATATACTATATATAGTATATATATAGTATATAGTATATATATATATATATATATATATATATATAGAGAGAGAGAGAGAGAGAGAGAGAGAGAGAGAGAGAGAGTCTCCATATAATATATACATACACTTACATAATTATTTTGGGGTCGGTTTACTATCTATGTAAAAGTTAAAGTATGTGCTTATTTTCTTCAATGATGAAATGCAAAGAATGGTATCCTCTTTTCAAAGAGAATAACTCAAGTGAGGTTCACATTACACATCGGGAGAACTAGCTTCATCTGAAACTCAGATGATCATAAATGAATGATTAAAGTGTAACCAATACCCCTCAAGTGAAGCCCTCTACATATCCAGAAAACTAAACCTTCTGCTTTCCTCTGAAAAGTTAAACTTTATCCATCTTTGTTTGTTTTGATTGCTAAGAATCCTGAAACCATGAGTTCTCAGCATGTATTTAGTTCAAAATAAGTTTGCAACATGTCTATAGGCCAATAACTCATGACCTACTGGTTTGTTTGTTTTTTTCTTTTTCATAGAAGGAGATATAATAAAGGAACCTTGAGGCAATGATTTGTGAGCCTGCTTTGCAGAAAATAAACCACCCCCCTGAATGTGACCATCCAAATAAGCCCCAATGTATGCAAGTTGAGAACTTATCAGAAAGCTGAAAAACCGCAGGAATTTATGCTAACTTCTTCCCATGTTCCCCTTTCTCTGTTTAAAAATCCTTAACTTGTTACCAGACCAAAGTCCATGTGTCAAAACTCAAAATGTCAGAGTTTGGAGTAAAGAATATTTTATTTCTTGAGAAGATGCCAACCGAGAAGTTAGGAGACTTAGTAGTGCCTGAAATTCATTTGCTTGTTAGACCAGGACATAGGTTTTTAAGAGGCTAGGGGAAACAAATATGCTTCGAATGTGCTGGAAGGGTAAGTTTAAACCAAATGAACTTGGAACCTGGCCATTTATGGTAAATGGGTGTTACCACCAATATTCTTGGACAATGGACCCTTCAATTCTAAAAGGGTTCTGATGTTCAAGCTTTGATTATGCCCTGATACTTTGTTTCATGTTGGAAAGGGGAAATTTTGACTTAGGTTCCAAGTGCAGCTGGAGGTCAAAGTTCTCTCTTTTGTGCATGCACAGGCTGCAGTCATAACTTGTAGTCTTTATCTTTGTCTCTGAAAAGCAATTCAGTATCTTGTTAAACAGGTAAGACCATTTTGAGCTGGTCTGCAGTTACAAACCAAGTCCAGCGAATAAGATGGATTTGAGGCGTTTTGATGTCTACCATCTTCTTGTTCGGACTTCTTGGTCAATAAACTTTCTATTGTTCAAACTCTTATATTTTGACTTTTGGATATTTGAAGCATTGGGCACATGAACCACAGTTCATTAGCAGAAGCCTCTATGACAGGAAGTTTTTCAGAAACATACTTGGTATTTATGAACTGTTCTTAGGTGCCAGCACTGTGAAAATGAAATGGGATGCAGAAAAAAGTCCCCAAAACAGAAATGTTTCCCACAGCCCATGTTTGGGGGATGGAGGAAGTGGCTTAAGGTAATTTTCATAAAAATGGTTAGGTACTAGCCATGCCTTTCCTGCAGGGAAGCTGTGCTGCCTCCCGAATAAAAAGATCTACATGACTTTCAGTACATATAGTGCCAAGTATGAGGTAACATAGTATGTTCTAGGTCAGGATTTAAAGGAAGGTCAGGTAGCCATGAATGGGGGAGCCATTGAAAAGGTACCCATATGGTTTGAAAGGATGTAGAAGAGCCCTCTCATCTGTCATGAGGTCTGGTGTAAAAGGAGGTGCCATGCAATTTGGAGTAAGAAGGTGCCACGGAGTTTTGGATTAAGAGCCAGAATAAGAAAGAGGAGACTGACTGTGAAACCTTCCTGGAAAACATGGAGCACAACTGATAGATGGGAAATTGTGGGAACCTGCCTAACCAAGCATGGATTAGCGGGAGATGCCTGAAATGCTGAACTGTGACCAGGAATGCTGAGCTTACAGACTTCTGCTTTTCTGAAAGATGGTACATCTGACGGACATATCCTGAAACTGGCCTGGTTTGACAAAGGGAGGCAGGATTATGTGTTTGAGTGTGTTTTAAAGGGGAGTGGGATTTATGGGCAGAAATCTGCCTTATTCTGAATCTGTATAACCTTTAAATAAACCCCTTTCTTTTTTTCACCAAATTCTTACATTGGGAATCATGCTTCTTGGTGGCAGGCAATTGAATCCCACAGCTTTTCCAGAACAGCATAGGTTGGGGTTCTGTAACAAAAGTACTAACCAATAGTGTATGTAATAGAACCAATAGTATATGAGATGGGAACACTGCTCTCAAACCTATAAATAAGTTTACATGTAAATAAATCTATTTGGAAATACAAGACTAACACAAACAAACAAGCATCAATTATACTCAATGTTTTTTGAGTACTCTCTGCAGTTCGGTTCAAATTTTTTTTACCAATTACCAGTGATGGAAGAGTGGTACATATGAGGCAGGAATAGAGGGTGGAGGGTGCAAATGAAACTAATATTAAAGAGTACTTTTAATTTTCTCATTTTTTTAATCAACATTAAAAGGGTGTCAGAAGACATGGGTTGAAAGACTGAACATTAGCTTTTATAACCTCCCTCACACTTCTTATTTTATTACTCAAATTAATTCCTTCACCAACCACCATAATTAGATATAAATCCATTATTAAGAATGGCCTGCTGACAGACCTTTAGCATCAGCAAAGAAATGGAAATAAGCACTGAAGAAAGATGGGTATGAAGGTTAAGTTTTTCAGTTTGTGGCCATGTCTGAAGTGGGAGGAAGTCCCTCAAAGCATAGATTGATGGTAGATGTTAAAGAATAAAATAAAATATATTAAAAACTTTACCTTTAGGCCTTGGTAATTTTTGTCAAGGAGTATATTAAGGGGAAGCTTGTTGGAAAATATTAATCACAAAAATCACCTCAATTAAAGTCGTAGCATCTGTAGATTGAGGGAGAATAAAGGGAGAAAAGAGAAACACAGAGAAAGAATGAAGATTAATAGAGCTTCTTTATTTTGATATGCTAATAGGTCTTGTCTGAGGTACTGAATAATTGTAGCACCCTATGCAAAGTCAACACCATTGTGCTCACATTGTGTTTTTGTCAAGGTAAGAAATATTCAAAGCTGTAGGGAATTTTTGATGAGTTTATTTGAACCAAACTGATGACAATTGCTGGGAAGCAATATGTCAGTGGATTGAGAAATGCTCTGGAGAATAGCAGTTTAGCATCTTATTTTATACATTAGAATCAGAGGAGACAAAAGGGAGTTACACAAAATCCATTGGTGAGTGGATAAAAAGTAAAATGATAGACACATACTTCTTTTACAAAGGTGGGTGAGGGATAGTTAACAGTCAACGATTAACATGATAACAATAACAATGAGGGAACTTTTGGTCTCTGCTTGTTTCCAAGGGGTTTGGAAAAAAATGGAAGTTACCTTGACATTGGAAAGGTATGTTATAGATGCAAAAAGACAATAGACAGATAAAGATTTACCTTTATTAGAAAAAAAAAGAACTGGCCTAGGACATGACTACCAACCATGAACTGCTTTTAGTTAATAAGTTTTAATTTCAGGCTACCCTTTGTGATTACTTTAGGTCTCTGAGTTTGTAAGGCTGACTCACAGGCCTCCCCTGAGCTTTTCAGGTTAATATTTTCCTGAATCAAATGCAGATAAAGAAACAACTTTCTCATTCCTTTATAATACAGGCCTATAGGTGTCAAATGTATCTTGGCTTATAATTTTTAAGAGTTTCAAAAAATGCAGACATTTGGGCCCAAACTCAGAGACTTAGTTCAATAGTTGTGGGATGGAATCTGAGAGTTCACATGTATAACATGTCTCATGTGACGCTGATGACACTGGCTTTGGAAACTCACTTGAAGGAACTTCCAAACTGCTGCATAATAATCTTTGTTGCTATAAAATAGGCATATACCACTGCTGGGTCTAACTGAAATTTACATTTCCAAAGAAGACTGTATTTGTCCAGCTCTACAGACCAGTCTGCATTTTTAAAAATAAAATCACACCATGCTCATCTCTTAGCTAAAATACTTCAAAAGGTAAAATTCATTCAATTTTGGACCATTAGCTTCACAAATAAGAAATAAGTTGATTCCCATAACCCACCCCAATCACCTGTCTTTGCTTCTGCTCTTTCATGCCCCAGGCCAAAATGAGAAAATAATAAAGCAAATATGGAGATCTCCTTTGTAAAGATCAACCAAATCAACTTCTGGTAAAATAAGATTGAATTCTACTTATATAACAGAAACATTCTCAAAATAGAGGGACAAAGGGAATAAAGAATACAAATACTTGCATTGAGTTGCATTTTCTTTATGACAACAACCATGGCTATACTACTTATTGGATCTCAGCATTATCAATCTAAATTTTGCCATCTTCTCTGTATTGCAGAGGCTGTAGGGCTGGAAGACACATTTCTGACTCTTTTTCTGTAGGGCTCTGGTTCATATTATACCAATGACAGGTTGTTGCATAAGATTTGGAAGAAGGAATGTCATTTCTGTTTACAGTGGCAGGCAGGTGTCTGGCCCACTGATTACAGGTATGAGGGCTTTGGTAGAGGGTGGGTATGTGTGCTTTGATGAAGGCAAGGGATAAGGTTTTATCAGTGATTTCCTTATTTTCCTATATGATGCTTCATGCAGTAAATTTTCTGCTGGGTATTCTCTGCAAGTACAGCATATCCTTAATTCCTGCACACGAGCAGTCTTTCTTACATTCTAATGTTACTGGATATCATTTTTAAAATCTTTTAGATTTTAATTTTGACATGTGTTTGACTGTGGAATTTATTGCAAATAAGATATCAAGAGAGTCTATTTACTGACATCTTATACCAATGAAAGCCAGCTATACACAAGTAAGATAGTATGTTTAAAAAATAAAATCCTCCTGAATAGTTTTGTGATCTAATAAGCTTTGTCAATGTAAGAAACACTGAAACCTGTAGAGAATGTTTTTGTTTCTGTTTTTTAATTTATTGGAGCCAAACTAATGATAACTGCCAGGAAGCAAAACCTCAACTAGTTGAGATAATGCCCTGAGAATGTCAGTTTAGCACCTTGTTTTATATATTAAAATCAAAGGAAGAGCCAGATGGGGTTACATGAAATGATAGATTAGGGAGGTGGGAGAAAGGAAAGTGGGAATATCTCTGGAATTTGATACAAAGTAAAACAGAGACACATAATTTCCTTACATTGGTGGGTATACAATAGTTAACATGAACATTTATAGTACATAGAGATGGTTTGCAGGAGAACAAAATAACACTGGAGCTCCCTGGGGTCTCTGCTCTGATAGAGATTATGCCCTGAGGGGTCCAGATAAAAGGGGATTAACTTGATATTCCAAAGGTATGTTATCTTAGATGCAAAAAGACAACAGACAGGCTCAGTTAAGGTAAAGGTTTGTTAGGGGGAGATAACTGGCCTAGGATGTGACTACTCACCATGAACTACTTTTAGTTAATAAGTTTTCATTTCACACCATCCTTTGTGGTTACCTTAGGTCTATGAGTTTGTAAGGCTGCCACACAGTCCTCCCCCAAGTTTGTAAAGTGAATATGTGGCCCCTTTTCTTCCACAGCTTTATTTAATGATTCATGAATCAGGCAGCATCCCACCTGCAAATGGAAGGGAACACCGAAAAGCTGTACAAAATGAAATGCATTTAGAGGCATAAAGAAGGCGGGAAGAAAAAGTTAAGAGAATGGATTATTTCAGGAAAAGTCATCTTTCCTTAGGGAAAGGCAAGAATTTCTCAGGCAGATTATCTCACTAGTGCTGACTAAAAAATTCCAGTTGACTTCTTAAAATTACATTCCTGTGAGAGGCTGAAACTGCAATGACATAAGGTATTAAGTCTTGTTTTGCTGATATGGGCTTTACACAAGTGACTTTATTTAGGGTCTATTGTCTCTTCTTTTAACGGTATTAAATAAGTTTGACTTTAGTGATGGTTAAAGCTTCTTGTAAT
This sequence comes from Furipterus horrens, assembly GCF_987537825.1. Classification (NCBI taxonomy): domain Eukaryota; kingdom Metazoa; phylum Chordata; class Mammalia; order Chiroptera; family Furipteridae; genus Furipterus; species Furipterus horrens. The sequence continues at coordinate 62,829,462 of NW_028327176.1, read as the reverse complement.
CCTCATGACATGAATAATGAAGTACAGTATTCCCTCACTTATCATGGATTTTACATTCTGGACCCTCCCGCGGTAGGTGAAAATCCGTTGAAGTAGAAACCTTACATTTATTTCAGTATTTACATATATTTTAAAGCTTTATAAACCCTTCCCACACACTTATAAGCCATTCCCAGTCCCTTATTAACCTTTCCCACTCCCTTATTAACCTTTTCTATACTTTTATAAACACTAATGTTCTTAAACATATTCTACACTCTTAAACCTACATAACTTTAACAACATACATATACAATACTGTAAAATCCTGTGATATAGCAAAAAATTTGCGATAATTAAATATAATATTTTTAAAAGCCCATGATACAGTGAGGCCGTGATAAGTGAACTGCCATATAGAGAGAGACTACTGTACTATTATTTATATGTTTCCTTTGGAAAATTTCAAGAAATTTGGTGTCAAATAACTTGTACTTGACACTTAGATGCTTGTAGGGGACTGTTCTGTGTGGTTTTAGGAATTGTAGCCAAGCTGCAAGCTAGTGCCACCTCACTCCCACTCCACCCCCAAAAGGCCTATAATACTTGACCGGAAAACTTGGAAGGTAGAGGCAGACATTACTTAAAGGCCACTCAATAGGTTCACATCGGGACTGGATTTGAAGAATGCATATTTTGCTTTAGAGTTTGCTCTGCTTTTTTGATCTCATTAACTATAAACAGTGTGTAGCTAAAAATGTATGAATCCTTTCACCTAATGTCAGTATGGTATCAGGATGTTTAACAGACCCTGACAGAGACTGGTTCCTGTGTTCCTTACATTGTTATCTGTAATCAGTAACTGTCAACTGTAACCCAAGCATCTAAAGCTAATTGACGATTTATGAATCTTGACCTTGTATTTCCCGAATCCCCTCCTCAATAAAGGAGTCTAGGACAAGACATTCAATGCACTTCTTCACTAGACAGGTTTATCACCTCTCCTTCCTCCAGACAAAATAGAGTGTCCTGGATAAATTTGTTCTCTCATCTGTGATCCTGAAACCTCTGCCTGACATGGAGTTTCCCACTGATCTGGGGTGTTGGAGGCAGAGAGCCTTAGCTGTTAACTAACTTGCAACTAATACAATTTCAAACATTTTTCTCCATCACCTCAGTTTAATGATTGGTTCATATTTGTATATAGAAGAACTCGGGATAAGACTGTGGGACATTTACTGTCATAGAATAGTGAGTCACACTCATGGCTGGTGTTTGTTTGTTTTCTTTCTTTTATATAACCACTAATAGCTCCAGCCTTCTCCACCTTATAATTATTATTTGATTCCTGAGAAAACATGCTGTTTAGTCCCTTGATATGGGTCTCACAGATTCAGAATGTATAACACTAAAAATAGTTTTGTTATAAACACATCTAGGAAAGACCCAAGATGGTGGAGGAGTGAGTGGAAGCTACACTAACCTCCTCCCAGGACCAATCTGGAATTACAACTTTATTGTGGAGAAATCATCTGGAATAACCAACTGAACACTAACTGGAGAGAAATCTTATAACCACAGACAGACAGAAAAGGCCACTTCATCACTACATGACTGATGGAAAGTATGGAGAGGTGAAAGGGCTGAAGGGACTGAGAAACAGCTCAGCAGCCAGAGGTTCCCCCTGAGAAGGGTGTGCTCTAAACCCCCAGCTGGGCTTCCCAGATTACAGCAAGAGAGAAAAAAGTAAGATAGCACCCAGCTTTAAGAAGTGAAAAGCTGCATAGTTCTTTTGGGGGGGGGGTGTAGTCTGAAAGAAACAGCTGAATACGAAGAGTTCTTAAAGGAATCACATACAAAAATATATTGGCACCCACTTACCATGGGCTCAAGCAGAGGGAGGTCATAGAGAACTAGAGACACTTAAGGAGAGTTTGGGGGGTAGCTTTGAAGAGAGAACTGAGGGGGCAGGTGACAGGGTCCCAGTGCTGAATCATTCCCCATGCAGCAGTCAGATGACTTCCCTCCAAGGGGCATCACCTGAGGGGAAGCAATAGCTCCACCCAAAGAATTAATCTGACTCACTGTCAGTACTTAAGCCTGATGACTGATGACAGATTGAATAGATTAACAACTAAAGGAGAAAGACAAAGGCACTAGATTTATGGTAGTGTCCAACAGGCTGCCTAGGCCCAGCCTATACACAATCTGATGCCTCCAGGGACAGATCCAGGAAGTGCAGATCAATCTAAGAAGCAGAAACAAAAAAGAAGAGTCACATAATTGGGGAGACATAGAAACAACCCCTCATTGAAAGGAAAAAAGGAATCCCCAGAAAGAGTGCTAAATGAAATAGAGGGAAGCAAACTATCAGACATGGAATTCAAAATATGGATTATAGGGAAGCTAATAAGCTCAGTGAGCTGAAAGAGAACTACAAAGAACTCCAAGGAAACTACAAGGAACTTACTGAGAATTACACCAACAGGAAAAAGGACATAGAAACTATCAGTAAGAACCAGGAAGAAATGAAGAATACAATTTCCGAATTGAAGAACACAGTAGAAGGAATTAAAAGCAGGCTAAAGGAAACAGAAGATCGAATCGTTGAGCTGGAGGACAATGTAGAAAACAATTACCAGACAGTGCAACAAAACAAAACAAGACTGAAAAAGAATGAAGATGTTTTAAGAGAGCCACAGGACAACATGAAAAATAATAATATCTGAATCGTAGGAATTCCAGAAGAAGAAGAGGAGCATGGGCTACAAAATCTGTTTGAAAAACTAATGACAGAAAACTTCCTTAACTTTATGAGAGAAAGAATCATGCAAGTCCAGGAAGCACAGAGGGTCCCAATGAAGATGAACCACAATAGCCCCACTCCAAGACACATCAAAATTAAAATGGTAAAACTCAAAGACAAAGACAGAATCCTAAAAGCAGCAAGAGAGAAACAGCTAATAACATACAAGGGAGCTCCAATAAGACTATCATCAGATTTATCAGCAGAAACACTACAAGTTAGAAGGGAATGGCAAAAATATTCCAAGCGATGAAAAACAAAGGCCTACAACCAAGACTACTCTACCCAGCAAAGCTCTCATTCAAAATGGAAGGTGAAATAAGGAGTTTCCCAGACAAAAGAAGGCTAAAAGAATACATCTCCACCAAACCAGCATTGCAAGAGATGCTAAAGGGTCTGTCTGAAAAAGAGGAAGAAACAGAGAGAGACAGAGAATAATACAAGTACAAGTACAAAGAAGAAAATTACATTGAATGAGTACCTATTGATAATAAATTTAAATGTAAATGCACCAATCAAAAGACATTGGGTAACTGAATGGATTAGAAAGCATTACCTACATATATGCTGTCTACAAGAGACACACTTCAGAACAAAAGAACTACAAAGACTGAAAGCGAAGCGGTGGAAAAAAATATTTCAAGCTGATGGACGTGAAACAAGGCTGGGGTAGCAATACTTATATCAAATAAAACAGATTTCACAGCAAGGGGCATAAAAAGAGACAAAGAAAGACATTTCATAATACTGAAGGGAAAAAAATTCATCAAGATGATATAACCCTTGTAAACACATATGCACCCAACAGAGGAGCACCCAAATATATAAGAAAAATCTTGAAGGACTTCGAGAAGAATATCAACTGCAACATACTCATAGTAGGGGAATTTAACACTCTATTGTCAATGATGGACAGATCTTCAAAGCAAAGAAACACCAAAAATATTGAGGCATTGATCAACATTTTAGATCAAATGAACTTAATTGATATATATAGAACTTTTCACCCTAAAGAAGCAAAATATACATTCTTTCCAAGTGCACATGGAATATTTTCCAAGATAAACCACATGGTAGGAAACAAAATAAGCCTCAACAAATTCAAGAAAATTGAAATGATGTCAAGCATCTCTCAGATTGCAATGGCTTGAAACTGGAAATCAACCTCAAGGATAAAACTCAAAAACATTCGAAGCCATGGAGAATGAAAAATATTATATTCAATAATGAATGGGTTAATAATAAAGGAAGAAATAAAAAAGTTTCTGAAAACAAATGATAACAAACACACAACAATCTAAAACCTATGGGACACAGTGAAAGCAGTCTTGAGATGGAAGTTCATAGCAATACAAGCAGACCTAAAAAGGATAGGAGAATTTCAAATAAAAAATCTAACCCAACATCTATAAGAACTAGAGGGAGAAAAATAAACAAAGCCCAGAGCAAGTAGAAGGAAGAAAATCATCAAGATCAGAGCAGAATTAAACGACATAGAGACTGAACAAAGAATTTAAAAGATCAATAAAACTAGGAGCTGGTTTTTGGAAAAGATAAACAAAGTTGACAGGCCTTTAACCAAGCTCATCAAGAAAAAAAAAAAGAGAGAGAGTACCCAAATAAACTAAATCAGAAATGAAAGAGGAATCACAGCCAATATCACAGGAATACAAAGGATTGTAAGAAATTACTGCAAACAATTGTATCACAAGAAATTTAAAAACCTAGATGAAATGGACAAATTTCTAGAAACATATTATCTTCTGAAACTGAATCAAGAAGAAGCAGAAAGCCTAAACAGCCCAAAAAGAACAAGTGAAATTGAAGCAGTAAAAAAAAAAAAAAACCTCACGGCACAGAAAAGCCCTGGACCAGATGGCTTCACAGTTGAATATTACAAAACACGTAGGAAAGAACTAACTCCTATCTTTCTCAAACTATTCCAAAAAATCCAAGAAGAGGGAAAACTCCCAAACTCTTTCTTTGAAGCTAGAATTACACTAACCAAAAACAGGTCAATACACAACAAAGAAAGAAAACTACAGGCCAATATCGCTGAGGAACATAGATACTAAAACCATTAACAAAATATTGGCAACCCGGATCCAACAACACATTAAAAAGATCATACACCATGATCAAGTGGGATTCATCCCAGGGATGCAAGGATGGTTTAATATTTGCAAATAAATAAACATAATACACCACATAAACAAAATAAAATAAAAAAATTACATGATCATATTAATAGATGTTGAAAAGCATTTGATAAAGTGCAACACCCATTTATGGTGAAAATACTCAGAAAAATGAGAATAGAGGGAGCATACCTCAACATAATAAAGGCCATATAGGAGAAACCTGAAGCCAACATCATACTCAATGGGCAAAAACTGAGAGCATTCCCCCTGAGGTCAGGAACAAGACAAGGGTGTCCACTCCCTCCACTCTTATTGAACATAATCTTGGAAGTTCTAGCATCAGCAATCAGACAAGAAAGAGAAATAAAAGGCATTCAAATTGAAAAAGAGGAAGTAAAACTGTCATTATTTTACAGATGACATAATAGAAAACCCTACAGAGTCCACAAAAAAAAACTACTCTACCTAATAAGTGAATTTGGCAAAATAGCAGGGTACAAATTCAATATACAAAAATTGAAAACATTTCTTTACACCAACAATAAAATTTCAGAGATAGAAACTAGAAAAATATTCTATTTACTATAGCAAGAAGAAAAATAAAGTACTTAGGAATAAATTTAACCAAGCAAGAAAAAGACCTGTACTTGGAAAACTACATAATACTGAAGAAAGAAATTAAGGAAGATACAAATAAATGGAAGCATGTACCATGTTCATGGATGGGAAGAATCAACATAATTAAAATGTCCATACTACCCAAAGCAATTTATAGATTCAATGCAATCCCTATTAAAATACCAATGACATACTTCAGCAATCTAGAACAAGTTCTTCAAAAATATATAATCAACCAGAAAAGACCTGGAATAGCCACAGCAATCTTGAGGCAGAAGAACACAGCAGGAGGAATCACAATACCTGATATCAAACTATACTACAAGGCCACGATAATCAAAACAGTCTGGTACTGGCATAAGAACAGACATGCAGATCAATGGAACAGAATAGAGAGCTCAGACATAACCAAGGTCTATATGGTCAACTAATATTTGACAAAGGGAGAAGGAACATAAAATGGAGTGAAAAGAGGCTCTTCAATGAACAGTGTTGGGAGACCTGGACAGAGACATGTAAAAAATGAAACTAGACCATCAACTTACACCATACACCAGAAGAAACACAACATGGATTAAAAACTTAAATGTAAGCCATGACACCATAAAAGTCCTACAGGAAAATATAGGCTGGAAAATTTTGATATCCCATTTAGCAATATTTTCACTGATACATCTCCTAAGGCAAGGGATATAAAGGAAAGAATAAACAAATGGGACTATGTCAAACTAAAGAGTTTCTGCTCAGCAAGATGAAAAGGGAACCAACCATATGGGAAAATATATTTGCCAATAATACCTCAGACAAGGGATTGATCTCCAAAATCTATAAAGAAGTTATAATACTCAACACCAAGAAAGATAATCCAATTAAAAAATGGGCAAAGGACCTAAACAAACACTTCATTAAGGAGGGCATACGAATAGTCGATAGGCCTATGAAAGAATGCTTAACATCACTGGCTGTCAGAGAGATGAAAATTAAACACAATGAGTGAGCACCTCACACTAGTCAGCATGGCCATTATCAACAAATCAACAAACATCAAGTGGTGGCAAGGATGTGGAGAAAAGGAAACCCTAGTGTACTGTTGGTGGGAATGCAGACTGGTGTAGACACTGTGGAAAACATTATGGAATTACCTCAAAAAACTAAAAATGGAACTGCCTTTTGAACCAGCAATTCCATTGCTAGGTTTATACCTGAAGAATCCTGAAACACCAATTCAAAAGGACCTATGCATCCCTATGTTTACAGCAGCACTGTTTTCAATAGCCAAGTGCTGGGAATAGCTTAAGTACTCATCTGTAGATGAGTGGATCAAAAAACTGTGGTACATTTACACAATGGAGTACTATGTAGCAGAAAAAAATGAAAGAACTCCTACCACTTGTGACAACATGGATGGAACTAGAGAGAATTATGCTCAGTGAAATAAGCCAAGCAGTGAAAGACAAATGCCACATGATATCACTTAATACAGAAAACTAATGAACAACACAAACAAATGAGCAAAATTTAACCAGAGATGTGTAAACAAGGAGCAGAATAACAGTTACAAGGTGGGGAGAGGGGAGAGAGCAAAGCGGAGTAAGAAGGGGAAGGGTCTAGTCAAGGAACTAGTTTAAAGGACTCATGGACATGAACATTGGGGTGGGGATTGACTGTAGGAGAAGTAGTGGGGAGAGTGCAGGGAAGCAAAGGGAAAAGTTGGATAACTGTAATAGAAAATCAATTAAGTGAATTAAAAAGTTGGATAAGTGTAATAGAAAAACAATTAAATATATAAATAAATAATACAAATCTAAAAAATTATCTAAACTATTTCAAAAACTAGTTAAGCACTAAGATACACAATTTCCTAATATTAACAAACATGATTGGTACTTCTTTAATTGCTCCAAATTACATCTTCTTAGACTATAAAATACTTTCTAAGTCTAATAGATAGACAGAGTACAATAGTACATGTTCTGAGATTACAAATTATATGTTACTTAAACCAATGAACTCAAGAACTGGATCATAGACTTTGTTATCTGATGTTCTCAACTTCTTTGGTTACATTACTCTTGTAAGACCACAATGCCTGGACTAAAAAGTTGGTTTGACAGTGACATTTTTTGATACTAATCTATTTGTACAAATAACCAAGTTTAAAGTCTGGTTAATGTGTTCATGCTAGCTAGCACCAACTTATTTGACACAGAAAGATCTCAGGGACAAAATTGAGACACGATTCTATTCCTGAGTTTATCAGTAATGAGTTACAATTCCTGGGCAACGTGATTAGCTATAACTTCATTTGGTCTCAATGTTCTGTTCTGTAAAACAAAACTGCTTTATAACAATAGAGGAGATAACATCAAAACTATAGCATTTTTAATACTTATAATAAATTCATAATTTCGCTCGGTGTGACCCCACTTGCTTATAGAATCAGCTTTTAACGAAGCCTTGAATGTGATTCTATTTCATTGGAACAAACTGTGCTTTTACATACTTATTCTGTCATTTAATTGCAGTAAGACTGATATTCAATCAAAGAAAAATTGTTTTGAAATAGGGGACTTCCGGTCAAGACAGTATCATAGATAAACATGCTTCACATCCTTGCACCACCCCAGCAAAAATTGCAACTAGATTACAGAACAAATATCATACAGATTCATCAGAAAATTGAACCGTAATGAAGTCCAACAACCAAGGTTTTAAAGAAGCCCCATTCATCAAGATGTGTAGGAGGGACAGAGACATGGAGACATATGGAGATGTGCAGAGAGGTGGAGAGGTGTGCAGAGGCATGGAGATTCAGAGTGGCATGGAGAAGCATAGATACATGAATGAGTGATCCAACATCCACGAGTGGTAGATAATAATTGGAAGGGATACCTCCGGATCAAAGGATTCCAACCCCAGACCTGATGACTCAACTCAGGATTACAGCATCAGGAAGATAAGTCCCCATAAATTTTGGCTGTAAAAAACAGTGGAGGTTGGGGCAGCAAAAGAAACTGAGGGGGTCTCAAGAGACTTCTCTTAAAGGGTCTGCAATGGACTTAGGGCTTAGACTCACCCTGTCTGGGATTCAGCATTAAAGCAACAGCTGAAAGGACACCAGTAGCATACAGGAAGAAATTGAAGTGACTGGCAACAGGGAAAGTGCCAAGAGATAGCTTCCATCTGGGAAAAACTCCAGAGACCAGGCAGTGACATTGTCACCTCTCCAAGCCCTCCCCCACACAGAGCCACAAAGCATTGACACAGGATGCCCTTTCCTGGCAATTACCTAAGGCTGCACTTTTCTACAATAGGCCACACTACTAAGAGAGGGAGTCAAATCAGCTCTACCTAATACACAGAAACAAACACAAGGAGGCTGCCAAATGGAAAAGACAAAGACATATAGCCCAAAGGAAAGAACAGAACAAAACTTCAGAAAAAGAACTAAACAAAATGGAGCTAGCAACCTATCAGGTGCAGAGTTCAAAACAATAGTTACCAAGATTCTCAAGGAACTCATTGAATACTTCAACAGCATAAAAAACACCCAGGCAGAAATAAAGTTTACATTAAGTGACATAAAGAAAAACCTACAGGGAACCAACAGTGGAGGGGATGAAGCTAAGAATCAAATCAACAATTTGGAACATAAGGAGAAAAAAAAATTCAACCAGAACAAGAAAAAGAAAAAAAATAATTTAAAAAAGGAGAATACAATAAGGAGCTACTGGAACATCTTCAAATGTACCAAGAACCAAATTATAGGGGTGCTAGAAGGAGAAAGAAAGAGCAAAAAACTGAAAACTTATTTGAAAACCTAATGAAAGAAAACTTCCCTAATTTGGTGAGGCAATAGACATACAAGTATAAGAAGCACAGAGAGTTCCAAACAAGTTGGACCCCAAAGAGGACCACACTAAGGCACATCATAGTTAAAATGCCAGAGGTTAAAGATAAAGAGAGAATCTTAAAAGTAGCAAGAGAAAAGCAGAGATACCTACAAAGGGGTACCTATAAGACTATCATCTGATTTCTCAAAAGAAACTTTGCAGGCAAGAAGGGACTGACAAGAAGTATTCAAAGTGATGAAAAGCAAGGACCTACAACCTAGGTTACTCTATCCAGCAAAGCTATCATTTAGAATGGAAGGGCAGGTAAAGTGCTTCCCAGACAAGGTAAAACTAAAGGAATTTATCATCATCAAGCCATTATTAGATAAAATGTTAAAGGGAACTATATAAGAAAAAGAAGATGAAAACTATGAACATTAAAATGGCAACAAATGCACGACTATCAACAACTGAATTTAAAAAACAAACTAAGCAAACAGCAGAAGAACAGAATCATAGATATGGAGATCATTTGGAGGGTTATCAGCTAGGAGGGAAAAGGGAAAAAATGGGTGTAATGGTGTAGGGATTAAGAAGTACAAATTGGCAGGCACAAAGTTGTGGAATGTTAATAGTATAGAAAATAGAGTAGCCAGAGAATTTGTAAGCATGACCCATGGGACCCATGGATATGAATTAATGGGGGAGATATTCCTGGAGGGTATGGCGATATTGGGTGGAGAGAAGCAAATGGAGAAAACTTGGAACTTAATAAAATATGTTTTTTTAAAAAGATAAATTGTTTTGAGCAAAAAGCATACTCCTATGTGGCAATTAGTTCATAGCAGTCTCTTCACAACGGTAATTTAGGCCAGTGATGAATCACTTTCAAATAAATACTACCTCTGTATGGAGTACATATAACTGGCTTTCACAGAGAGCTGTGCACTTCAAGATACTGACTTGCATTTACCATGACAGTGGTTTGTATAAATTGTCACATTTTACCAGATTTGCTTTGGAAATAGCTGCAGAAGTTTCTGAAACATTTTTGTATATCTAAGGCCAGTGCAGAAAGTAAGCTATCATTCAGGCTCTCAGCAAACAGCATTTGACACCCTAGATTAAACAATAGAGAAACACTGTCACTCAACCCAGGAGTAGCTTTTATCTTTGGAGTGACCTTTTCCTTAAGACAAGTGCCTTAATGGTTGCTGACATTTGAAACAAAAATTTCAAAAATAAAATAAAATCTAAAAAGGTTAAAAGTTTTCTAAAATCATGTGTAAAATGTTTAGAGCTTGCTAAGTGACAGTCAAAAGAACTCTTGGTGCTGTTAAAAGCAAACATTCTCTTTCCCTTGCATTAATGCAACACTAAAATGGTTCCAGTTTAAAACAAAAGTGAGGAATACAAAGAGATATTTTCCCCATAGCAGCAATTTTTTTTCTTTCATTCTCTATAGATGGTTTATGAGATTAGTAACCTGTCAGCTAAAAATAAACTCAAGTGTCCAAAGGACTGTGGATGGAAAACTGATATTGGTATGCAAATCCAAGCCATAAGCATCACCTCTGTGAGGCAAGGAATGATTTTAGTTCAGTTAAACTAAAAAAGAATTTTCTCTTTGTGCATCTGTTACTCAATATTTACCAATTGCAAGAAACAACGCGAGGAAATATTTTTTTCTCCTGAGTTTGTAGTGGGGATTGTTCTCCATAAAATCTGTATAATTCTTATCTTCAGTACAAAAATAACTAAAAAGGGATTGATTTATTTACCAGTTAGTCTATAAAGTAAACAACAAATTTGATTTATGTTCTCTTCTCATCTGGGCAGCCAATTCATTCAGCAAGATCAAATGGATTTTTTTAGAAGACACGCATTCATTTGGTCATTCATTTGCTGGATGCTTAAAGGATAAATTGATGAATGAAAGAATGAATACCCCAAAGGGAAAGATAGAAAGAAAGGAGATTATACACCATACACCATCCCTATAATACCATTGGCAAAGCACAATGTGTGCCCTCATCCTGCTTAGGCCAAGTGGCTTCTACTTTGCTCTATGAAGCCAGAGCATTTGAGTGTTAGGGAATCATCTGAATCTGCAGATGTGTGATCCCAGACAGGCACGGAATATGAGTAATGTAATGAAACTTAGAGGTTACAGATGAGGAAACTGAGGCACAGAGACAAATCTAGCTGGTAAAGTTAGATTTGGGTAATAAACCAAACTATTGAGCTGAGTTTGCAGGAGAGTGTGGTCAGTGGCTATTGGTCTTTTTATTTTCAAGACCGCTTTTATTTTTTTTCATGAAAGTGACTGATATATAGTGTAATAAGAGAGAGAATGTGAAAAGAGAAAATTAAAATGGGAGAAGATGATAGTAGGCATAACAGAAATCAAGAAATAAAAAAGTAAAGCCATCTACTATAAGAAGGATAGATCTAAAAGAAATGATAATTCAAGCTGAAAATATTTTATTCAGAGTTATGTGAATTAATTCAACAATGCTGTTTGTTTCTTTTTCTTTGTTTATGTCTTTGTTTGTTTTGTTTGTCTATTTTTTCTTAGCTTCTGAGTTAAGAGAAATAGAATGCACACAACATCATCAAAAAGTAGTAAGGAGAAAGAAGGAAATATTTTTTTTTAATGTGATTTTTGATTCTACTTTTGAGGCTAATTTACTTCTTGGTAGTATGACTTTTTATTAGCCATTCCTTAAATGCATTCATTCATTAAACAAGCTTTTAAAGAAAAGTTCAGAGAGTTTCAAAATACACAACTCTCTACAGAAGTAGTTCATGGTATTGGAGGAACAGCTTCTTAGAATTACCCGCTGAGATTATTATTTTTTTAATTAATTAATTATTTATTTTTTTAAATTTTATTTTTTGGTTATTCAGTTACAGTTGTCCCATTTTTGCTCCATTGCTCCCCCCTCCCAGCCCATCCCTTCTCCCACAATTATATCCCTCCCCATTGTCCATGTCCATGAGTCATTCATATATGTTCCTTGACTAGACCCTTCCCTTACTTATCCCCCTTCTCTCCCTCCCCCCTCCCCCCTACTGACTACTATTCTAGTCTTTGCCTATTTAGTTCGTTTGTTTGTGTTGCTCTTTAGTTTCCTGTATTAGGTGATATCATATGGTATTATGCTTTCTTTGCCTGGCTTATTTCACTAAGCATAATTCTCTCTAGTTCCATCCATGTTGTCGCAAATGGCAGGAGTTCCTTCTTTCTTTCTGCTACATAGTATTCCATTGTGTAAATGTACCACAGTTTTTTGATCCACTCATCTACAGATGGGCACTTAGGCTGTTTCCAGCACTTAGCTATTGTAAACAGGGCTGCTATGAACATAGGGGTGCATAAGTTTTTTTGAATTAGGGTTTTAGGATTTTTTGGGTATAATCCTAGCAGTGGAATCACTGGTTCAAATGGCAGTTCCATTTTTAGTTTTTTGAGGTAATTCCTTACTGTTTTCCATAGTGGCTGCACCAGTCTGCATTCACCCCGAGAGAGGGGCCCATGCCTTGGAAAGCATCGTGGTTCCGGCGGCGTCTGGTGAGCTCTCGCCGGCCCTTGAAAATCCGGGGGAGAGGGTATAAATCTGGCGGAGACGGGAGCCGCAAGGCGTCCAGTGCGGTAACGCGACCGATCCCGGAGAAGCCGGCCGGAGCCCCGGGGAGAGTTCTCTCTTTTTTTAAAAATTTATATGGCATCTCTCCTCTGGCACATCCTGAGGACCTTTTCCCAATAGTCCCTCCCATTGTCAGTGGCTGTGGCTGTCACTTCCATGATGATACTGTTACCAATGCAATTAGATAAGCCTTTGTGTTATATGATGGAAACATATTTAAAACTGAAAAATATTTAAAATATTTTGTCCTGAATTCAATATCAAAACAAACAAACAAAAAATAACATAATTTCAAAATAATTTAATTTCTTTTTATTTGAATTAAATATTTTTCACAATTAGTGTACTTAAAAGGCTAGCTTAAAGAGTTTTGAAAACAAATAAAATGAAGGCACCTTTTATAAAGTAATTTTTCTTTTGGACAAACCATCTCATTCTGGCTGATAGAGAATAACATTATCAATTTGTTATTCTTTTTTTAAAGTATATTTTATTGATTATATTGTTACCATAGTTCCATTTATTCCCCTTTATTCCCCTCTGCTCAGCACCACACCTCCCCCATCACCCCCCCCCCCTCAAGTCCATGCCCATGAGTCACACGTACAAGTTCTCTGGCTTCACCCTTTCATATATTCTTCTTCTTTTTATTTTTTTAAATTAATTAATTAATTATCCTAACAATAAAATAAAGCAATCCCTCACTCTCAGACTTAAGCCCCTTTATAATCTTATAAAGGACAATTGGCGAAGGTCTCGAGCTCCTCTAGCTGCTTCAAGCTGGACATGGTCATCGTCCTACCTACCCTTGGGTCCAGAAATCCCAAATAAGAGTGGGGTTGTGGAGGGGAGGGTGGCCTTCCCACATGGAAAAGGATCTTGCAGACTCCAGGTCAGTTGGCTGTCCACGGACAATGGCATGCTTGATTTAACAGGCTGGCATCCTTGTTGTATTCTGGGGGCAACAGATTTGGCAACAGGGTTAAAAGACATCATTCAATCCATAACCACTAGATGACAAAAGGCAGGTATTAATTTTTCAATGTCCCACATTAAGGAAAAAAAGGGCTTCTTTGGAGAAAGGTGTGCGGGGCATATCTCACCTGTCCAAAACCCTTTTGCCCATTATACTTAGTTTGGGCTGAGGGAAATTTGTTATTCTTAACTATTTTTTCTAAGGATCATACAAATGAATCAAGCAGGACAGATTTAAGAGACGACAGAAAATGGAGGGAAATGGTAAATGTATTACTGAATTAGATGAAAATAACTTTCTAAGGTCCAGATGCTTTTTCCACATCAACATGTGAACCTACCATTATGAAAAAGAAACCAGCTATACAAGTTAATGCAAAATCTTACATTAAAAAAATATTGGCAATTAAACCACAGCTTTAAGAGAACTTCATTCTTACACAAAGTATATGCATGGGCCATATAAGGATTTTAGGCTACCAGTTTTTAATCTCTGAGTTAAGAAAATAAAATTTTTCTTTATTTATGTTTCATTTTGGTTCTTGCAAGTGGCTATGTCATTTGAATTAGTTATGTGGAAATAGACATGTATAGACCTGACTGATGTCATTCAAGGTTCACTGAAGCAGAAAAAAGCAGCTCTAATCTAAAACAGCAAGTACTGATTTTCAGGGATTTTCACCAATCAAAAACTTTTCAAAATAGATTTCGAGGATTTGTCAATGTCAAGGACATTAAAACAAAATGAAAACTAATGCCAAATACAGCCTCCCTCACTTCCAGTGAAATTTGACCAGTGAGGAGGGGAGTGGTTGCTGTTCACATCTAGTCCTACTTGGTAGAGGCCAGAAATTCTACCAAATATCCTATAATGTCCAGAACAGTCTCCCTTAACATGGAATTATGTAGCCCAAAATGACAAGATTATGAGGTTGAAAATTTCTGCTTACTCAAAACTGACCCTCCATTGGCAGAAAAGTTTAAATTCAGTAAAAGTGTAAGTTTGGGAATAAACTGATATAGATATTTTTAAAATATCAAATGTGTTTATAAATTATATTTTAAAATTATAAATCTGTAGTTAATGAATATACTTGTACAGTATATACTTGCTGAGATATTTTCTATTATTCAGGTGATATTCATATAACCAGATTAACCATTTAAAAAAATGAATAATTTAATTGTATACAATATCTTCACAATATTGTATGACTATTACCTGTACCAAATACTTATCATCCACAAAGGAGATCCTGTACCTAGTAAGCAGTTGTTCCCCATTTTCTCTCCACCACCCCCTTCTCAATCCCCAGGCAATCATCTATCTACATTCTTAACTCTATTCTGGTATTTCATATAAATATAATCATGCAATAAATGACCTTCTACATGTGGCTTACTTCAGTTACCATGCTCTTTATATATTCTGAATAGTATACCCTTATCCCATATATGATTTATAAATATTGTGTGCCATTATATAGGTTGTCTATTGACTTTCTTTATAACACTCTTTGACAAATAAATGTTATTTTGATGAAATCTAATTTATCTATTTTTTTTCATTCATTGTTCATGTTTTAGGTATCATATCTAATAATCTATAATCAATCCCAAGATTGTAATAATTTACTCCCCTGATTTATTTTAAGAGTTTTCTCGTTTTAGTTCATATTTGTAGGCCATTTATCCATTTTTAGTTTTTGTATATGATGTGAGGTAGGGGTCAACTTTATTCTCTTGCATATGGATATTCAGTTGTGTTTTTATTTTTTATATTTTCAGTAACTAAAGAGACCATTTTTTCCCCATGGAAAAGATAAACCCCTTGTCAAAATTTAACTGACCAGATATGTATGCGTTTATTTTTGGACTTTCAATTTTACTGGTCCATATATCTATCTGATGCAAGTACTACACTTTTAATTTTTATAGACTAATTATAAATTTTGAAATCAGGAATTGTGAGGTGAGTACTTTTATATACACAGCACTGTATAAGATACTGGATAAAAGTTTAAATGAAAACTAGCACCTTTCTTATTGGGAAAAAACTTTATATATAAATGAATAGAAAATATTAATGCAAACCATCATATAACTTAATACGAAAATGTGTTGTTAATATAATAAGAATCATAAAGGGAGAGAATAGGAAGATACAACAATCCCAAAAGGTTGGAAGTTTTATGGATGAAGTAGGAACTGATACCAACTTTCAAGGAAAGATTAGAATTTATATGATGAAAAAGAGAAAATTTAAAAATATTTACATTGAATTTTTCTTTATATATTTTCTAGCTCACCATGTCCTGCTATTACTCTGGCTTTCATGTACTAGGAATGTGGTTAATAAGTAACTAAGATCAGGAAAACTAGCTTCTTTTGAACTATATAGATCAACAATTTTCAACCTTTTTTATTTGATGCCACACATAAACTAATTATTAAACTTCTGCAGCACACTAAATATTTACTTTTTGCTGATATGCCAAAAAAAAAGTTTTAATTTTGATTCATTTACATCAGATAGCTATTGCTTCATTGGCTGTTTTTTTTCTTTTTTTTCCAATGGAAGGGAAAAGAAGTTACTGCCTTTGACTAAATAGTCAGGTATTAAATGTTTTAAAAATTCATGTGGTACACTTTTTAAAAATTACTGATATAGGTGACTGAGTAGTAAAGAGTTCTAGAGGCTAAAGACCAATGAATTCTGCCAATATTGGTGTTACAATCAAGAACACCTTTCTAGTAGGTCCCACCTCATTCTTAAAACCCCCATTGTGCTCTGGCATGCTGGCAAGTTCAGTGTTTGGCCTTCTTCTGTACTGGGTGTAACCTATTTTACTCTTCTTGCTTACTTTGTGTGGGGTCAATACATGGCTCCCCCACCACTCATGATGAGGGCTGGCCACATGGCCCCTGGTCAGAAGAAATGTGTACTGTTTTGGGAATGGATTGTAACTCTCTCCTTATCTCCTTTCAGAAGAGGTTTCTTGTCCTGTGACTAGTCCTTGATCTTTTTCTTCTGCACATACATGCTGATGTAATGTAGCTCCAGGCCACATGTAGGTTAGTGCAACCTGGACCAGTGCTGCCTCATACTGGAAGAAGTTCGGTCTCTCTCACACAGACCCAGAGCCATCAGTGCACACCTCTGTAATGTGAGTAATAAAAGGCATGTCTGTTATCAAGCAAAACAAGGCTCGTTCACATGGTGCCTTGGTGTATGACCCAACAATTAATGTGGAGAAAAACAGGTCTTTACTTACAATATTCCAACCTTGGGGGAGCTGTGAGTACTTCAGCTCAGAGCCCTGTTCTCCCACAAGACTCAGCACTTCCTTTGCTATCCAAAAGGCTGTAATCCAAAATCAAGCTCAATAGTTCCCCATTCCTTATGATCAAAGCACCAGCATGCCTGCTTTCTTATTAGCCCAGGCCTGACCACAAACTGCATACCTGTTTCTTCCTTCTCACTGTGACCAGCTTCACTACAAACTGCATAGCTGCTACTTAATTACAGGCAGCATGGGTTAATGCTCTTCTGGCTCATGGCTCCTTCCTAATGGCTATTCCTCCTCTTCTCTTCTGTACTCACTCCACCCATATGGCCCTCTCCCATGGCATACTAGCTCTCATACAAAGCTGCCAAGCTGCTACATCATGACTTTCTTCCTACACACCAGACATCCTAGTCAACTCCCATCTGCACCCTTTCAGACCATGTGGCTTCTCCCCAATGCTCCTTTATCATCGCACCCCTTTTCAAGGCTACCTGCACCGTATGTCATTGTTATGAAAAATATCTTAAACCTATCATCTGCCCTTTTACCTGGGGGCAACATAACTTCCCTTCAGAAAAGGCTAGTATCTTAATCCTATAGTCCACCCTTTTGCCTTGGGCTTCAGCACAGCCATTATCTAGTTACCAACTTGCCATAGATATGCAAAGTGCCTTAAAAGCTGTACTATCTCCTTTCCTCATCCCCAAAACCATGATCTGTGGGGACTTTTGGGGAGGCCTCCTGCTCTGTTACATGTCCACCTATGCTAGTCCTTCAGGTGTTTTTTTTTTTTTTTCTTGGGAATATCATGAATATGTAAGTAGCTTCCTGGTTTAGGACTCTGCACTACACTTTGTAACACATTTCTATTGTGTTTGCTTTTTGATTTTACATATCATAGTCGTCGTCATGTCGTCGGCAGCCGTCCGTCTCGAGAGACGATGGTGTAGCTTCTTAAGAGTCTATCTGCACCGCCGAGAATGGTTGTGCAGTCCAACTTGGGAGTGACACGGTATCTGTCTCCTCCCATGTTGAATCGACATCTTGCGATGACGCTGGAGTGTCCTCTCCAGTGAAGCTGAAGCTACAGAGCCTGGGCAGGGTGATATGGAGGGTCTGCTGTTGCCCATGCAGCAGACCCCCCCTCTCTTCGCAGCTGAAGGGTCCAAGGGAAAGACGGAGTCAATACAGCTTGGCTTCAGGTGCGCCGCAGGAGTTGCCGGTGTTGACTACAACATATCATAGTAAGATAAAAAATATCTACATATGCAAACTAAAATGATTTGTGAATTTTTTTAAAAGAAGTAAGCAGCAATTCAGCCTTTCCTATTTTTTTAACTGACCAATATATGATTAACTTACAGCTCATTTCTTCTGTTATCTTTGACTTGTCCTCTGTCCCTCCCTCCATTTCTTCTTGCCTTCTTACCTTTCTCCTTTCCTTTCTCTTTATTTTTAGAATTAATTTGCCTCCTCATGCAAATCCCTGATTCTACCACAACTCTAAACTCTTTTCCTTTCTTACTAGTTAGGGGGTGTTAAAGCACAGATTTCATATAACTAACTCTTCCCTGTGTTTGCTGAGAATGTTATTAAGGAAGGTGGATTTAAGAATTATGGCATGTTATCCTTAATCAGTTATTTTATGCTAACTGTTTAAGGCTCAGCAGAATTATTTTTAGTCTACTTTACATCAAATTCCATATCTTCTAAAAAAATGCTGTAGAAAACCATTGATGTTGGTTTGCCTTAACCATGCAGCATTCCTGAGGTAAGTGTGTTTCTAAAGATGATTTTGAGCTCATAGAACACAAAGAAAATTTCAAGCTAAATCAGAGAGGGCCCCTCACTCTCAAAAACAAATCAAAATAAAAAATAAAATTGAAATACAGAGAAAATTTAATCAATGGATTTACAATTGCCCAGTCGTTGATATAAAGTTGAAAAATCAGTCACCTAATTTATTTATTTTTTTAAATTTCCTGAGTATTTTTAATCGATGAAGATTAGTCTTTTCTATCTTAAGGGATCAATATATGTATAAGTGTGTGTGCATGTGTATATATATGTGTGTGCATATGTATACATATGTGTGTGATATACCTGTTAATTAACTGTTTCTAAAGTGAGTTTTTTCAAAAAATTACTGAAGAGTCTAACTTAAAAACTGTGGATTCTGAAAGAAAATGTTTTTGCCCAAGATTCAGATAATTGAAGAGAAATTCTTCTCAAGGAGTGTATTTTAAACACTCCATTCTGGCATTTACTTGAATTGCTATAATAATAATTATCAAACAGAATAGTCTTCTTGTACCTGATGGATAGCTTTATGAACATCCAAAGACATTCTCATAACCATGAGCTGTATAAAAGTAAGTACCTTCGGAATGGAATATAAACATCTTAGGCTGCTTCAGTCCTTTGAGGTTGTAGAGGGCTGATGGAACAGAGAGGGAGCACTGATTTATTGTAATGCTAAATAATATACAAGGGGAGTCTGCAATCCAGCTCTGAAAATACAGAGCTAAAATTGACAGAGAATCCTGAGAATTGCACTCCAGCAGCAAACATAGACAGAATTTCTGATGCCACATTGTTTTCTATAGTTCCTGCATCCCCACATAATTGAATATAATGCTGGGGTTGTGGAGACACACATGCATCCCCTCCATACCCATAGCAGCAGGTGATGTTAGGTGCTTTGCAACTGTGTGAGCACATCTTAGTAAACTCCTCTCTACCTAATTCCTCTGTGTAGCAAAGTGCTTAGCTCTGGGCTAGTTTCTTTTCATTGCAATGTATAACACTTATTTGAGCTATCTGCATGTGTTTGACACAGCTGCTCAACCTCTCTGAGTTTGTTTAACTGTGAAGTGAGATGCTTTAGCATGATGCTACATGTAAAAGCTTGTGTGTAACTATTGCATGATAAGGAAAATGAAAGAACACTTGTGTTTCAATGATTCAATACATTTTAGTTCAGAACCTACTATTAAGAGTTAACAACAAGGTTTTTAGGGATAATTTTTACAGAATAATGGAGCTGAGTGCCTCAGAAAGATATCCTAGCTCAATTATATTCCATAGAACTTTCTTTAATAATGAATAGAAAATTTGTATCTTTGCTGTCCAATACAGATGTCACTAGTCACATGTAGCTGTTAAGTTCTTATAATGTGATTAGTGTGAATAAAGAACTAATTTTTTTAAATGTTAAGTAATTAAATTTAAATAGAAATAGTTGTATGTGGTCAGTGGTTGCTATATTAGCACAGATTCTAGCCTCTATTTCTTAAAAATATTGATAATGTATGCAATTATGAAGCAATTGCTTGTTTAGATCTTCTCAATTACAATTTAAAGAATCATTTAGCATCTTAGTTTACTCAGATTTTATTCTTAATGTTGTCTTCACATTTCTCTGTGCCAGGGATTGTGGCAATGACTTGATATATGTTACTTAAGACATAGCCCATGTTGATTCCCAGTCCGGGCATATGAATAGGTTGCACATCAGGTCCCCAGTGGGGGTGTGAGTGAGAGGCAACCACACAGTGATGTTTCTCTCCCTCTCTTTCTCCTTTCCCCCCTCTCTAAAAATAAAATAAACAAACAAACAAACAAACAAATAAAATTATTTTAAAAAAAACGACATAGCCCAGAGACCTCAGGTGATACACTGCCTGCTACATACGGGTATAAGAAATCCTATCACAGTCATGTGGTTTGATACAGATAAGCATAGGGTGCTACTGGGATCCAGAGAAAGTCATTTACAGTTGACTAAAAAAAAAGCTTCCCAAAAGAGGTAAAATTTGAATTGAGTTTGAAAAATAAAAAGAAATAATGGGATACAATTACTAAAAATAAATAAATAAATAAATATTTAGCATTTATGAATAAAAATAAAATAAGATGGTTTTAATAGAATAACTATGTTTTAAGGGGAAAAAAAGAATTTTTCAGCTTCTTAAAAAGGAAAAGAAGCTGACAGCTAGATTGGTAAGTACATGAATTAACAATGCATCTCATATGGGACTACAATGACCCTAGAGGTTATTGCCTTTTGTAATCTAAAGGCTTGGGGTTTGGAATCTCTCCAGGATACTGGACCAGGTCATGAAATTGGAAACAGAAGCTTCCATAAAGTCAGAGTCCTGTAGGAAAAGCCTGCACCCCCAATGAAAGATTTCACTAGCCACCAGAGAAGAGAGTTAACCAATCTCTATCTTTAAGACATTGATTCTCAAAGTAGGCTGCATATTGATATTATCACCTACGATGCTGATGAACAACTAAATGCACAACAAATGAACAAAACACAAAGATACTGAGGCCATATATTGCAGACTAATCAAATCAGAATCTGTTGGCATCTATCTTAACTTGAAGCTCCACAGGCAATTCCAAAGTGCTGTCAACTTTGAAAACTGCCATGGGTGGTGATCCTTCCTCTCTGAGTATTTAGGACCTAAATTTCATGCAAAATTGGGATTTAAATTTATTTTGATGCCTTGAACAGAAAATCATATTCAGAAGTACTAGCAAGAACATCTTCCCTAAATTGTTGACACTCCTGGGGCTCCTGGCAAAAGCACCATGAAAGGATAGTCCCACAATTTAGGATGCAAGAAACCCCCACAAATAAAAGAAGCTCCTCTAAAGTTGAACTGAAAAACAAAAGCAACAAACAAAAAAATCTAAATAAAAAAATTTACAACCAGCAGCAATATAAGACAAAATTAGAAATCCAAGATATCAAGAAAGTTGAATGATAACTTGAAGGAGTATATTTTATCTTTGATAATGATTAAAACTATAAAAAGTACAAACTATAGAAACAGTCAAACATATTGCAGGCTTATGTTGTGCCAGGTTATTCCAGGTACATTCTATGGGCTTGGTGTTGCACATAGTGTGAGAAAGTAAAAAAAGAAAACACCTAGAGAAGAACGTGTTTATGAGGGAGCTTTTTAAATTGACTTTTATCTTTTATTTTAAGTTGTTAAGTAGAAAATGGCTTTTCAATGCATTGTTGCTAGGATAATTTTCCTAATGAATATTTAACAGATAATTTTCCTATATTTTAGAGAAAAGAGGAAAACTTAGAACACGTAGCCAATCATCATTCATACATCCTATTGGTTTTGTTGTTTCTCTGGAGAACCCTAATACATAGGATAAATTGCATATTAACTCTAATTCTTCACTGGTTTCTATATGTACATCAATTTACATTTGACTTCACACTCTGACTTGCTTTGACCATGAGCTCTTAACCTACTAACTCTACCAGAGGCTTGAAAGCATGCGTGCTTCACTGAGTCTTCTGTCCTATGCCTCTACCATTTTCACCAGAAGGATAAATTCTAACTAGCCCAAGGGAGATCGGAGACACATGGGACAGAGTTGATCCAGATTTTTTAAGGCATTGTGTGGATGACTGAAGTAAAGTATAGATGAAGAACAATTATGAAAGGGGGCTGGGCCTGTTATGTAAGTCATCCATGTGACTATCAAAGTCCTACTTATTTTGTCTGGGGTTTTGGAAAATGATCATCCTCTCCTGGAAGGAGATGCAAGTCTTAGAGATAAGACAAAAATGAAATGCATACTGTGTCAAGAATCAGAACATAAATGCTTTCTTTAATATTTTCAAATGGTTCATAGAAAAATTAAAGTAATCCCTACTTAGTTATGCTGGAAAAAGTGTAGATAAAATTTAATGAAAATAAGCTTGAATATTTGTCTTCGAGATAACCCAGGGAACTCGATTATATCAAATTCATATTAACCTTAAACTTTTTTCAAATATATATAATCAAACAAGATTGAATGCTTCAAGTATTCCTGTTCCCAGAATACTTTAAACCACAGAATAGTAGATACATGGTTTGTTATATTAGAGAATAAATCAACTAAGATATATTAATTTTTGACCAAGCCAGAAACTTCCATAATTTAATTTAATTATTTACTGTATATTATTTTCCTCTTTAACTCTCAAATTTTCCTGTGGTCTATTCAAATCAGACCTAATTGCAGAACTTTGAAATAAACATGTTTAATGTTAAATACCAAATTTCTATGTAACAGCTGTGTGACAGTGGGTACATTATTCAATCTTCCTAAAGCTCCGTTTGCTTATTTAGTAATGTGAGGGTAAAAACAGAATCTATTAATACTATTGGGTGCAAAATAACAAATACAACACAATCGAAAAGCTTATCACAGTGCCTAGAGCCTGATTTGTGCTCAAGTGTCAACTATGAACAGCTATGATTATAACCACAGCTTGTTACATTGCCTGATTCTTTTTTAAAAATAATTTATTTATTTGTTTATTTATTTATTTAT
The DNA here is from genome assembly GCF_987537825.1 of Furipterus horrens. Classification (NCBI taxonomy): domain Eukaryota; kingdom Metazoa; phylum Chordata; class Mammalia; order Chiroptera; family Furipteridae; genus Furipterus; species Furipterus horrens. Next base: position 62,805,813 of record NW_028327176.1, on the reverse strand, counting down.
TTTTAGAGAGAGAGGAAAGGAGAAAGAGAGGGAGAGAAACATCACTGTGTGGTGCCTCTTACTCATGCCCCCAACTGGGGACCTGACATGCAACCTAGTCATGTGCCCTGACTGGGAATTGAACCAGCGACACTTGGCTTGCAGGCCAATGCTCAATCCACTGAGCCACAGCAGCCAGGGCTGCCTGATTCTTTATGAAATCCAGGGAGGCACGCATCTTCACTTTTGTTGTTTTCTTCACACAACCTGACACACAAAATGAGTTCAATAAATATATATTGATATAACAAATGTTATCTATCTTATAGGATGTGGTTAGGATTTATCATCAATCCCAGTACCCTTGGAGTATCCTTGTATTTCTCTGAGTTTCTTAATACCAGGATTTCTTTCAAATCTATTTCTTCAGTAGAGGCAAAATGTTGAAATTTCACTAATCTTAGAACTATATTCAAAGTGCTTCTTAGATTAATTATTGCTTTCCACATTCACTATACCCACTGATAGAACCAAAGCTGTGTTTATACTTGCAGGCAGAGGTGCTGGTTATGTATCACTAACTCATCTGATTTCAGTCTCTCTTTAGTCTCTCTGGCCATCCAATCATGGGTATCCTGATAAAGATGACCAAGGGAAATCCGAGAGAAAAGGATTACAGCAGAGGATCTATCTGTCTGGACTTCCAGGGTTTGTGGTAGGATGGGCAATGCAGAATAAGAGAAATTAATGGTAACTGCCTTCATGATGGCTTCTAATTTATTTCCTTATCCCCAGAGGTGGATTAAGGTTCCGTTGAGGCCCTGGGCTCAGAAGAAAACATTGGGCCCCTTAAAAAAAAAGAGAGACAGGGAAAATAAAAATACCTGTTAACCATATTTTATGCAGTGTATTAATGAAACAAAACTTGGTGTCATTAGAAAAAGTGTAAAGTCGGGGTTTTGCAGAGTCCTTCAGAAGTCGGGGCCCAGGGTGCATGGCTGGTGCACCCACCATTAAATCTGCCTTTGCTTATCTCAACCCTTTTCTTCAATGAGTTCTCCCACTGTCCATTCAGCATCAGCCTCCTTCCAATCAATTTATTTACTCTCTTGTGTACAAATTGATATTCTTTCCATGAACTTATCCCCCCCCTTTTTCTGCACAAGGAAACTATAATAATTAAAGAGATTTTTGCATTCAACTCTGAGCAAGAAAAATGGAGTGTTCCTTACAAGAACTGTAGGCCTAACATTCTTGAAGTTTTTCCACAACTGCTTACCTCTGCTTCTGTGCATGACTTTTGTAGGAAATGTCAAGTTTCCTTGCCTTGACAGTAGGGTAAGGAGCCCAGCAAGTTATATTCTTGTTTGTTTGTTTATATTGAGGGGTTTTTTTTTGGGGGGGGGGTTATGAGATAGAATAAATCTGGATTCACTTCATGTTTTTCTTAGACAGAAAAAGAAATACATACATTTATTTTCATTCATACTTCTATAATATTTGACACATTAAAAAGAAAAAGGCAAACTACTTGCTTTTTCCTTATAAAATGGATCCATATTAAAGAACCACATGCATAGTATTTTACAACTTGTTTTCCCCTGGTTGTCTTTGAAAGTTTCTCATTAATCAAGAAAAATTCAGTAAGTGCTTTTGATGTGCAAGCTACTGAGAACACAAAGACTCATATTTAATGAACATATGAGCACATATTAAGTATCAGACACTATTTTAGATACTGCCCAAGAACTGTTTAACTCCACATCAAACCCATAATCCCAGCATTCAGGAATTCACTGTCAGGTGACCTGCAATCCAACAAAAATCAATGATATATCAAAATCTGAACAAAATGTACAAGGCACAGAGAGGAGTGGCAAACCTCATCTGTCAGCAGATCTCAGAAGATCTTCAAGGAGATGGGATTCATTGGCTGAAAAAAAAGAAAAAAGGACCTGCTTGAACAGTAACATGGAGGATGAACAGGCGTAGGAATTATAAATCCAGGAAGCATGGAGCTCAGGTCTTAAAAGAGACAGAATACGGTCTGCAATACAAATAGCTAAATCAAAAAGCCTCTTGCCAGCCATTTCAGATTTCAGGAGTTTCTCCAACTACAAAATCCCATAGATCATTTATGTATTGTGCTACTTGCTTGGGTTAAGAAAACTTACAACAGCATTACAAAGAAGTTTAAGATACATATTAAACACACACATAATCATCTGAAGTTGCAATGATTTGAGATACCTATTTTACACATTTAAGGGCATATTTTTTTATGTGTTGTTCTATGTAAATATATACCTTTATGAACAAAAATAAAAATGGATCATACTTTTCCCTAACTTCTCAATGTGTATTTTTTATTGTTTATTGCTTATGCTATTACAGTTGTTCCTGCTTTTTCTCCCTTTTCCCACCTCCATTCCTCTCCCTGTACATTATTTTAAAGAGTATATTTTATATGAAGTCCTTGTTATGCAGGACTTATTTTTCAGTTTGTTATACCTGTGCATTTTAATAATCTTTCCATTGCATTGTTTTATAAATACAAATATGATGTATAATGCTCATTGAAGTTGTATGTTTTTTTTTAAGTTTTAACACAAAAATATGTAAAGTGAAACATAAAGAACTGCTGTCTTCCAACTTACTCTCTCATTGTTTTTTATTTTACTCCAACTCCAATACTATTGTACCAGTTTTAAGTATTTGATGTGTATTCTTGTAATGCTTTGTTTTTGATTCCATATACATGTAGTAACTCTAATGTCTCCATATATATAAACATATATGTATATATTATTGTATGCATAATTTACCATCTATAAAAATATTAATACTTGTAAATATTGTCTTTCCAATAATTCAGATCACAGACATCTTTAACACCAAGTTATAAAAGTTAAACTAATTTTTTTAAACTGGTGTTCAGTATTGCATGTTACAGATTGGTCCAGTTTTATTAGCTCCAATCTATGTTCAATTAATTTGAAAGAAATTTACATTAGGAGGAATTAGTAAAACTATTTTCCAAAGGTTTTAGATTTTAAACCTGAAGTTTATTCAGAAATTATTTAGTGAAAAAATTTTCCCTCTATTAGTTAGGTACAGAAATGAATAGAAGTCATAAAAATATAAAAATAGTACTAGAATAGCTGGATATATTGATTTTTCAAATTAATAATAATGTGGAAAATTAAATATACTTAATGTAAACAAAAACATGATAAGATGCATGGTATTTTAATCATAGTCTCTGTGAGGAAGTGCTCCTAACACAACTACACTTTTTATGATTCCTAGAGGTGCATAGAATTCAAAGAGCCATTAGCAATTGGTAGATATCCAAGACTGAATTACAGTATTGAAGGTACTTCCACGTACAAAACTATGAAAGACTACAATCATGCTGTAGAACTGCCTTCTTGTTAGAAAATAATTTTTTTCTCTAATTATCCATTTCTTTGTCTATAAAGATGGAATAATATTTGCTCTGTCTTGCAGAAGTGTTGTGAATTTCAGCTGCTAAGAATCTGTATGATAATGCATATATAAGATAAAGCATCATCCAAATATAAGATATTGCATTGAAAGTTGGCATATGTGTGTATGTGTGATAATTATACATATATAATTATTAAATAATATAGATTATAGTAATATCAGCAAAATATTTAAGAGACTTTCTAGGGAAGGCTTCTTATGAAATATTCTGTCCCAATATTATGTGGAATACACATCAATCTATGTATCACATTTTTTTGTAGTTTTTGGCTTCTATATTAGAGTTATTTAGCTATTGAAAAATTTTCTAAGTATTCAGAAAGTATTTTGTATTGGTGTAGTCAAGTTTTTATATTACCAGTTAAAAATGTTAATAACATACACTAAATTTCCTCCTCAACTTCAAAACTTTTTTTAATGTATTTTATTGATTATAGTGTAACATTTGTCCCAATTTCCCTTCCCTTTGCTCCCCTCCACCTGGTGGCCCCCCTCCCTCCAGTTGTCCCCCCTTTCTAGTCCATGTCCATTGTTTGTGCATATAGTTCTTCTCAACCTCTCTCTGTCTATTACATTTCCTCGTACTATGCTTCTTAATTCCTATACCATCTCCCTCCCTCTCCCTCTTCCCCCTTCCTGCTGACCTCCCCCCAATATGCTCCCCATACCTATAGTTCTTTTTCCACTCTCGTTGCCTATTTAGTTTGCCTTTGTTTCAATTCCCTAGCTTCTGTTGTTGTTTCTTGTGATGCAGTTTTCATTTTAGCGTTCATAGTTTTGATCCTCCTTTTTCTAAACCAGTCCCTTTAACATCTCATATAATAGTGGTTTGGATCTAACGAACTCTTTCAGTTTTATTTTGTCCTGGAAACACTTTCTCTGCCCTTCTATTCTCAATGACAGTTTCGCTGGATAGAGTATTCGTGGTTGTAGGTTTTGGATTTTCATTACTTTGAATATTTCTTGCCAGTCCCTTCTTGCCTGCAGGGTCTCCCTTGAGAAGTCAGCTGATAGTCTAATTGGGACCCCTTTGTACATGATTATTTTCTTTTCTCTTGCTTCTTTTAAGATTCTCTCTTTATCTTTAATTTTTGACATTTTGATTATAACGTGTCTTGGAGTGGTTCTCCCTGGGTCCAGTTTTTCTGGAACTCTCTGTGCTTCCTGGACCTGTACATCTATTTCCTTCCCCAAGCTTGGGAAGTTCTGCTTTATTATATTTTCACTTAATTTTTCAATTTCTAGTTCATCTTCTTCGCCCTCTGGTAAACCAATGATTCTTATATTGGGTCTCTTATAGCTGTCCCAGAGGTTTCTGATCCTCTCATCATTTTCTTTGCTTTCTGTTTCCTCTCTCTGCACTGGTTGACTGTTTGTTCCTTCTCAGGTCCTATTTTGATGACAATAGTTCTTTGACTTACACAGCTGAGCAGAATTTCTCCCCAGCCTCAATCGTTTGCAGGTATTCCTTCTGCCATTCCTGTTCTTCACAAAATAATGAGAAACAACCAAAAACTATGCAATAAAATAAAATGCTAACTAACTAAAGTCAACATTAGTTTTGTGACATTTAATTTAGCCAGAATTGATGTAAATTTATCATGGTAAGTAGAAGTGTATCTATCTCCAAATGGGCACTGATAAAAACTAGGGATTATGCATATATTATTATTTTATTGCTTATGTATGAATGATAGATATGAGCAGGAGAGTTAAGACGATTCTTGGAGGCCTGAGTTCAGTAATCAGCCCTGCCATGTATTACCCCATGCATGGAGCTTTTAATAGATTGCTTTTGTATACATAATAGTACCTACTTTTTATGGTTTAGTTGTGGAAGATTAAAAGAGATAATATACACAATAAATACTGTTATTAAGTTTGATTCTACATATGATTTTTATTTAATTATTTTACATTTTACATTTGGAGTTAAACTGGTTAATAATATCATATAGGTTCCAAGTATATATTTCTATGATACTAGAAACCAACAACAGAACAAAGAGGCAACTGACTGAATGGGAGATGATATTTGCAAACAACAGCTTTGGCTAAAGTTTAATATCCAAAATATATAAAGAACTCATAGAACTTAACACCAAGCAAACAAACAATCCAATTGAAAAATGGGTAGGGAACCTGAACAGACACCTCTCCCCAAATGACATACAAACAGAGGACAGATATATGAAATGTTCAACTTCCCTGGATATTAGGGAGATACAAATCAAAACTACCATGAGATATCACCTCAATTCTGTCAGGATGGCTATTATCAACAAGACAAGTGCTAACAAGTGTTGGAGAGATTGTGAGAAAAGGGAACCCTCATTCACTGCTGGTGGGAACATATGATTTTTTATAAATGTTTTATTGATTATGCTGTTACAGTTGTCCCAATTTCTTTTCCCTCTGCTCCTCTCTACAGAGTGACACCCCCTCCCTCCAGTTGTCCCCCACCCTTAGTCCATGCCCATTGGTTGTGCATATAGTTCTTCTCAACTTCCTCCTGTCTACTCCACTCCCTCCTACTAAGCTTCTTAATTCCTGCACCATCTCCCTCCCTTTTCCCCCTTCCCCCTACCCACTTACCTCCCCCTAATATGTTCCCCGTACCTATAATTTTTTCCCACTCTCATTGCCTACTTAATTTTCTTTAGTTTCAATTTCCTAGCTTTTGTTGTTGGTTGTTGTGATACAGTTTTCATTTTAATGTTCATAGTTTTGATCCTCCTTCTCCTAAACAAGTCCCTTTAACATCTCATATAAACAGTGGTTTGGACCTAATGAACTCCTTCAGTTTTACTTTGTCCTAGAAGCACTTTCTCTGCCCTTCTATTCTCAATGACAGCTTTGCTAATTAGAGTAATTGTGGTTGTAGGTTTTTGCTTTTCATTACTTTGAATATTTCTTGCCAGTCCCTTCTTGCCTGCAGAGTCTCCTTAGAGAAATCAGTTGATAGTCTTATTGGGACCCCTTTGTACATAATTCTCTTCTTCTGTCTTGCTGCTTTTAAGATTCTCTCTGGATCCTTAATTTCTGACATTTTGATTATAATGTGTCTTGGCATGGTCCTCCCTGGGTCCAGTTTTTTTGGAACTCTCTGTGCTTCCTGGACCTGTAAGTCTATTTCCTTCCCCAAGTTAGGGAAGTTCTGCTTTATTATTTTTTCACTAATTTTTCAACTTCTAGTTCTTCTTCACCTTTTTTGCAACCCTATAATTCAGATGTTGGCTCACTTTTAGCTGTCCCATAGGTTCCTGAGCCTCTTCTCATTTTCCTCATTTTTTGTTTCCTCTTTCTGCACAGGTTGACTGCTTGTTCCTTCCCTATGTTCCAATTTGTCTATTTGATCCCTGTTTTTTCTTCCCTCATCACTTGTTTTGTATGTGTTTTCATTCATTTCAGCAGGACTAGCCTTCATTCCTTCTCCATCTTGATTTAGATCCGCTGTTAGTTCTGTAAGCTGTCTTATAATTATAGCTCTGAACTAAGCCTCAGAAAGATTATCTATCTGCTGGTCCAATAAATCATGTATTTGCTGGCTGGTCAGCTGCATGATTGGGATCTCTATCATGATCCCTGCCATCCTGACAGTTCGTGTTTATAGTACCTTTGTTTCCTGAGTGTGGCTGTCACACCTCCTATGCTATAGGGGGCGGAGCCCCATGCACTGGTCACTATAGGGAGACCCTTCTCACCACACTGTGGCGCTTTGTGTGTGAGTGGGGGTCCAAGATGGATTCCTGCTGTTCACTCTCTGCTGAGAGGCTGGGAGCTTCCTCCTCCATCCCCACGCCCTCCAGTCCTCACAGTCTGAGGCAATGGGGGTCTGCCTTCCCCAACATTGGAATTGTGAGCTAATAGGTTTGGTCTGTAGCTAGGGATGCTTCCAGGTGCTTCTTGCCTCCCTTTAAGTATGGGTGTCTGTGCTTACCGCTGTCCCACTGCCCACTGATGCAGCTGCCACCGCCAGCACAGCTTGACCTCTCCACCCCAGCCTTGCCCTTCCTACCCATCTGGATGAGCACCACTTGTTTATAACTTCATATGTTGGACTTCCATGTAGCTTTACTTTCTGGAACTTCTGGTTATTTCTGTTTTTTGTGGTAATCGTAGTTTCTTAGTTGTGGAGGGAGATGAAGCATGTCAGTCTAGGCCTCCATCTTGGCTGGAAGTCCTGATTTTTTTAGAACACTAATTTTTATTGAGCTTTTACTATACTTCAAGTAGTGAGATAAGTTGTTTACATTTATCATCTAATTTTACTGTCACAATATATTATTATCATTTCCTCTTTTCAGATATGTCACTGAAGTTTACAAATTTTTAATGACTAGCTCAAGTCCCTGAGCTGGGGAGCGATTAATATACCTTATATTTTGAACATGAATCCTCTGACTTTAAAGCCCAAGTCCTTATCAACTATACTATAAGTATATGAGTGAATATTATACCTCTTTGGAAAAATTCAATTTACTATCTCCTCCTTACTTTAATGGCTAAGAAACTTACAAGTTTTTTTTATCTACTAATAACTCATAAATTACATTTCCATTCCCATCATCCCATGTTTTTGCCTGTATTTCTTTAAGTCATTTCAAATTATATATAACAGAATAAATAATATAAGAATTTAAAATATTTACTAACATAATTGTCCTAGGCACTGAGAAAATCTCATAAGAAATTGACAGTAGTTTATTTTGTCAATATTCCCGCTATAGAGTTAACCAGGTATGCAAATCAATACAAGCGATCTTAGTGTAAGAAACAAATAAATGGAGCTCTCTTAAGGAAGGAAAAAGGACCCCCCCAAAATGCAATGATTTGCAATGCAAAGAGCACCAGTGTTGGTGTCAGAGGCCTTGATCTAGTTTCTCCCAATGTGGCCTTGGACATGACAGTCAGTGCCAATGAATGGAGAGCCAGCTTTCTCATCTGCCAGATAGTAATTCCCTACTCACATTGCAAAGTGAACTTTTAAAGTAAATGTATAAACCATTATAAGCATCTTTTACTGTTATGTTGCTGTTGTTGGGATGTTGTATTTAAAGAGAGAAAAGATAAATCTTTCAGGTCCTCTTTAGTAATCGCATATTAGGATTGTGGTCCTAATCTGAATTTTCAATTTAGTCTTACCTTATTTTGATCTTTTTGTTACAAAAAAAAAAAAAAACAAAAACTTAGACTTCAAAAAGATTTTTGCCAAATATCAATGTCTAGCCACTTTTAATTTGCAGAATACCTAAAAAAAATCTATGTTTTCTATAAAAGACTTTCACTTTATTCCTTCTTTTGGCAAATATATGAGAGCTAACTAAATTACACTGCCTGAATTTTCTGGCATTTCTTAGAATAATTTAAAATATCACATGTATCCATGGGTATAGGCGGGAGGATGTTGAGTGGTAGGAAAAGGGTTATATATATGAAAATATATGTAAATAAAATTCATATTAGATAAGAAAATAAGCAAAGGTCTCATTCTCCTTTAAATAATTCTTGTACTTGTAAGGAGTTATTTATGTGCTAATTCAATGTTTGTAAACTCCAAGAAAGCAGAGAAGGTATCTGTCTTTTTATTTGTGTATCTACTTTGTCTAACAGTGTTTATGACACATAGATGTTACTTAATAAGTGGATTTTTATTAGAAATTATTGGAATGTATAATCAAGCTAATGAATGAATGCAGTTTGGGAATGGAAAAATAGGCAGACCAAGCTTACTCACAATGAAGAGTCATAATTGGGGAGTAGCTTTTTTAAAAAATAGGTTGGGCGATGGAAAACTAGATTTTTGTGATCTTGAGAGCCAGACAAAGGGATTTCAACTTGATTTGGTGGAAATAAAAAGCAAGTAGACAGATGGCAAGAATAAATTGAGAGATAAAGTGAAGATTAACAATAACCAATTTGGTTTGTTCCATTGATTACAGTTTTTTTCCTCTCAAAATTATTTTTTGTAGCCTTAGTTGATTTTTCTCTCTCTCTCTAGAACAGAATAGAATAAGAGAATAGTGAGGGCCTGAGAAGAAGCTTACCTGATTTAAGTAGACAAGAGAAAGAACAGGTGGCTCACCTGTATGGCTCTGTTGGTTAGGTGTCCTCCTGCAAAGTGAAATGTCCAGGCTCCAGGCAACTGATCGATGTTTCTCTCTCACATCTATGCTGCTCTCCCTCTTTTTATTCCTCCCTTCCTCTCTCTCTAAAAATAAATAACAAAATCTAAAAAAGAACAGGTGGCATAAAACACAACTAGAAATCAGAAACTGACAGTCATGATACCCACATTGTATTCACACAGCTATCCCTTAAACTAAGGAATAGTCCACTGTGTCAAGGGTCACCAAATGACACTTAGGCTACATTATCTCCTAGAACTACTCTAAAGTTATTATGCTTATATTTATTCTTTATAAGAGCAAAATAATATACATTTGGATCAACAAAGGAAAAGATGCTTCAGGCAAAGTCTGAAGGAAACCAGTTTCAAGCTTTGAAGTATCTCCTTCCAGTGAAGCCACATGGAATAGATTTAATTTTCCCCAGTAATGATGTATGACAATACACAAAATAATGCTGCCAACCAGAAAACCTTATCTAATCTGTTCAGAGTTTTTATTGGGGGTGTTATATAGGCCTTCAGCATGTTTGTAACTGGCCTCAGTTACTCAGGCTCCAGACCCTCAAATAGAAAGCTGTGCTCACATTGATCACATTGTTAATATAAACTATTTAAAACTAGTGTAGTGTGGCTCAAGTCCTCAGACAAACACACCCTTATCAAATGAAAAATTTCAGGAGCTCAGTTCCCAGGAGCCAGGCAAGGGCCAGCCCTGAAAACAGGCCTTTCTTGGGAATCTATATGATTTGAGAAATCCAGGCCTGCAGAGTTAATCTTTCCTGTGCACCCACATTTTAAAAACTGTCAAAAATGTTTATGAAACAGGATTGTGCCTGCAAACCTAAAGGTAGAAGAACATATAAAGAAGAGAGAAAAGGTCCAGTCTACTCTTAAGCTCTATTTAACAAGTTAAGTGAGCAACAGGAAGGGGATAAGCCAATACTACAAAAAACAAAAAGCATGTAATTTCAGAAAACTGCCTCTACTTTATAAATTAAAGGGTAAATAATTTAGCAATATTTAATTGACATTTTATTAAAATGAGTATGCAAGGCACTTGATGAATACCTGCGAAAGCCTGCCCTTTATGTGTCTATCCTTGACTCTTGAAAGAAAGAAACTAGTTATAAGGTATTAATTCAGCTTACATGGATGCTATATTTATGACAGCCTAGGCCAATGGCAGAAGATGCATTGAGAAAACAAGGCAAATATTCATTGTTTTTAAACATTTCCTTGTCATTCCAACCAACTAACAGCACTTGTGCATTTTAATACCCATTTTAATACCAGCTCAGACTCTCTTTGCCTACTTCAGTTAATATATAAGTTCATGGTCCAGTAGAAAATATCCAACTTAATTTTTTAAATATATTTTTGTGGAAATAAATTCATATATAAAGTTTTGCTTAGTAAATATGTCCAAAGGGGACCCTTAAACTATGAATTTAAGGATTTATGATGCTGATGCAGAAGTCAATAACATTAATTATTCCTTAAGAGGTCTGAAGAAATTTAAGAACATATTGGGGAATAAAATATAAAAGTGACTCCCACGTGATCATCTAAACATGTTAAGCAACAACAATATTTCTCCACTTATAAAATTCAGTGATCAATACTTGTACTGCCTCTCTCTTTTGGAGATGGACATGTCCTGAAATCATATGCAGGCTTAGTTAGAAACTGGTTAGTTGTACATGAACCAGGCTCTCTTTATCTTCAATTCATATCTATTTATATTTAAATTAGTTTGACTAGAGAAAAAATGATGTGTTTATCACATCCTCGCTCATGGTAACATTTTATGTATCAATGGAAATGTTAATTATCATAATATCTGGTTAAGAATTTTGAAAAACAAATTTCGCCCCAATCATCTCCATTAGGTTGGTATTATGCCTTACATTGTCATATATTAATTCATTGACCTCTCCAGTTTTTACTTCTACTTTTTATATTATTTTATAATCTGAATGTGAATCCATATGATTTTTTTTTTAATATTTTGCTTATTTACTTTTTAGAGAGAAGGTAAGGAGGAGAGCGAGGGAGAAAGACACCAATGTGCCAGAGATACATTGATTGGTTACTTCTCACACTCCCTCAACTGGGGACCTGGCCTGCAACCCAAACTTGTGCCCTGACTGAGAATCAAACTAACAACTTTTTGGTTTCCAGTCTGGTTCTCAATTCACTGAGCTACACCAGCCAGGGCAGAAGATATTTCTTAGAGTGTGAGGTAGAGTGGTTTTATTTTCAGTTTCATTTAGTCTGGTTGTGAATATTGCTGGCAAGTTATAAAATACGATAGCTGTCAATATCTGTTCCTAATTCATCTCATTAAGCAAAACAGTAAGTTAAGGGAAGGATTTTTACAGATCCTTATCTCTAACTTATTAAGTGACTTACTTTCTGTGAAGATTTTCACCAACCTGAGATTACTCCAAAACAAAACCTTTTTTTTTCCTTACTGGGCATAAGAAAAGGCCAGGTTTATGATGCTGATGCAAAATTAAATTTAAAAAATATGTACAACTCCTTCAGTTTTTGATGTCAGAACAAAATTCAAGACAATTGAGGTAAATTAATGGGTGGGTCCATAAAACAAGCAGTGTAATTTTCTATGACTCTCCTGTTTCCTTGATTTGAGCTCTACTAGAGGAGAGGTCTAATTTGTGAATAAACCATTCAGAAATAAAATCTCAGGGTGTTTTTATAAAGTGAAATAATGAGTGGAAAGAGCCAATGTTTTCATTCTTTGAATCAAAACAGGCAATTTTAGAAAGTTTGATAGTGTTTCAAGATTTATGAAAATGTACCCAGTTATTATTCTAAACTTTGTTTTTAAAATATATTTCCTTAATATTATGAATCCACTGATAAAAAAATTATATTTTAATTTAAAATAAAGGCAATAAGAAATTGTTGTTTACATGATCATGACCATAAAAATGTGGGTACATTGTACAAATAAGGTGGTGTGGTCATTGTCTGGTGTCCCTGTATTTTCTACTTGAAGCCAAATGTCATTTCAGACAACTACCATCTAGTACAACTGCTTTAACCACCACTATCATTTATTGAACAGTTACTATGTGTTAGCACTTTTGAAAGCATGTTGCACACAGTGTCTCACTCAGTTCTCAGTTCAATTTATAAAAAGCACATTATGCCTACTTTAAAGAAATTAGAATTCAGCGAATTTAATAAAAGTGCTCAAAGTCATTGCCAAAGGTAAGTGACAGAGGAGAGATACAAATCCAACTATGTTTCTGGAGTCTGTGCTCTGAAATACAGTGCTGTCTCTCTTCATGCACTTATATCTATAATTTTATAATTGCTATTTCTGAGTTATGTCTGTGAAGCAGAAAGATGGAAAGATAATGTTTTTGTTGAGCAGGAGAAGAGAGTGAGGTTCAGAGGACTCAAGCAGTAAACCCAACATTATGCAGAGAAAAGCCTCTGTACCAAGTTCCACTAATCCCAGGTCCAGAGCTTTTCTCATTGGATCTACTATTCCAGTCTCTGCACCTCACAAAATAAAAGCATCATTTCAAAGGGGCTTCCCATTTTCTTCCACCTTATATTCCTGGTTTAAAGCCAAAGTTCTATTTGCCGATAATTTTGATAAAAGACTACGACAAATATGGTGATGAAAGGATGCATTCTTTGTTCTCAAATTAAACACACGAAGGAACAAATTTAATAAAAAATTAACCACTGCTGTATTGGGGATCACAAAAACATTGTTGTAGAAGTGGAGATACAGGGAAAATTAGGTCTCCAACTTGCAAGATGTGACATCTGAGATTATTCTAACATTCCTTTTTTTTTTTTTTAATGGAGAAAAGAAGAGAAACAAAAAAATTTTTAAAGACTTTACTTATTGATTTTTAGATAAAGGAGAAAGTAGTGAGAAAGAGAGGGAGAGAAACATCAATATGTGGATGCCTCTTGCACACCTCCAACTGGGAACCTGGCGTGCAACCCAGGCGTGTGCCCTAACAGGAATTGAACTGGCACCCTTTTGGTTCTCAGGCTGGCACTCAATCCACTGAGCCACACCAGTTGGGCTGGAGTGAAGACAGAATGAGTCAGTTGTAAAACTCTCATGGGCATGGTATATGGACAAAAACAATAATTGGTACAATTTACCAAGGAAGAGTGTAGGAATTTGAAGGGATTGAATGAAAAATATGAAACTGAAAGAACACTGTATGATAATGGCATTTTACTAGAGAGCCTGAAGCATCTGTTTCTTGTTGCCTCAATGGATGGGAGCAATGGAACATAAAAGTATCTCTCAGGTGAGAAAATATTCCAGAGTGTTTCACAATATAGTACAATAAAATTTTTATCTGAATACAACAATTTTAAAGAAGAGTGAAAAAAATAAAGTAGCTATTGCATTTGGAGTTGTTCACTTTTTATAATTTCATACAATTTGTGCTCAATATGTACCTGGTGAGCATAACTCAAGAAACAAATACAAATATTTGGTTGCTAAGAATATTTGATATATTATAAATAATTTCACCACAGTGATACAAATATGTTATATACTTCCACCTGTTAATCTATTAAGGAAAATGCATAAATATAAGAAGTATTATGCAAAGAGAGAATTAAGGGTGAAGGAGTGAAAGAAAAATGTAACCTTAATAGAAGAGAAAAACTGAGATTGCAAACGAACCCATTAATTAACAATGGTCTGGCCCTCGGAGGCAAAACTAATATAAAACACTGGCATGTAACATAATGCATGTTTTCTAGGTCTGCTTTAAAATATTAGTCCCTAAAAGAAAATAAAAATGGGCATTAATTTGCTTTGCATAGGCAAGAAGTATTAATAAAATTAAAAATGGTAATATATGACATTTAAATAAAAGTTCACTCAAAAAGGGGATGCTTCTCAGAGATGTGATTAAATAAAATATTTAAACATTTTTAATCTATCTACTAGTACGACTGCAGAGTCTACCTATTATTAGGGAGAGGGTTGCAGATATGCAGCTGGTTAACAGTACTATTTAAATTCAGAAGTATCACACACCACTTAATAATTTACAGTCCATGTGGAAGACTATATCATATATTATTTATGATAGCAATAGCTCAGGGATATAGCAATACAAAATATATTTCTCAAGCTCCAATTATTGCCTTCCGGGTCACTTTAGAGTGAAAAAATTTTGATTTGCTACTTAGGGAAGTCACTATTCACACCAGCCACTGAAAGAAATATCACTGACTGATGGCAATCTCTGGAATGAGGTTAGAAAATGAAACAAGTGAGGAAGTGGGTGGCGAGCCGCCAATGGTTGCTCTAGCGATACTTTTAAGTCGTTCAGACCTGGAAATTGTCTTTAAGAAAGGATGAGCCTGAGCTATTAAGAAAAAAAAAAAGGTATCTGTCTAGATTCCAAGAAACCACCCTTTCCCTGCCAGAAGTACCTCTTCCGCCTAGTTCACCGAAGCCACTGAGGGACGATCTATAACCACATCTTCATTTATCGGTTTAAGCGGCATAATTGATTCTGTGGAATACCACAATGATGCCACTCCCCAATTAAGGACTGAGACATTCGTTGCTCCAGTTTCTGGACATGCTGGCATCATAAAATGTCAACTGAACCCTTCTCTGGAAATTGCACTATTCAGAAAAGCACTGAATTTCCCAAGGTTACAACCCTTCAGGGAGGAGCAGCCTACATCCAATGAGGGTTCAACGCAAGGGAATAAGGGGTTGGCCTCTTTGCTTTAAGAAAACAACTTTATAAGATTTTTTTCCCAAGTCCAGAATTGCCCGTGGAACCAGCTGAAGACCTTGAGGTGACTGTACCTCAGTTCAATACTTCCTTCTGTCCTCTCCTGTTTCCTTCACTCACCTCCTGTTGTTGATCACAGAGGCACTCATCAGTTTTGCCCACAAATGCCAAATTCAGAATCTTTTTTCCTTAGGGACCTTATGTAAGGTAGTTTGTCCCAAGAATGCCTGAGGAAGATGACTTTAAACTACGAATTTGGAGCTACCACCAGCTAACTGGCAATTGGAACGCCACTGTTGCTATAATGTAGAACATTTTAGCACCTTGCCTGTAGGAGCAGTGCAATAATTGAGACCTTCACCTGGGCAAACCAAGAGGGGCCATGTACACTACTAAAGGCATGTCTCAGGCACTTAAGAATTCTATGCAAGTAATAGTCATTAGGACAATGGATAGAATAATTCTTACTAGGAATTATTGTGCATTGGATGAAAAAATAAAAGGCAGCATATAATTAATGACTAATTGAAAGCTCAGAGTGAAAGCTAGAGGGCTTCCTTGGTAACATGTACTGAAATTCTCTTTTTTTGTAGTTGAATGATGGAAAAGGGTTTAAAATCAAGCCTAGGACTTAAGTATAATAGTAACAAAGTTGTAGAGGAAGTTGAATTCTCAAACTTGGAATATGCCTTACTAAGATCAGGATCCTAATTAGGAAGGAGTAAAACCCAGAAGTATGTGAGAAAGTTATTTGGGTGAATGTCCTCCAAAATACAGAATACTCAACTACTTTCAAAGATTCAGGGCCTAAGAGGCCTACTACTCCTTGTCAAATGCCAGAGCTCTTCCCCTGATTAAAATCAATGTAGGAGTTACTACTTTGCAAAAAACCATGCACCCCAATCAGGATCTATCCACACCTTTCCTTTAATCCACACATCAATAATTAGGACTCGGTAACAACATAGTCAAGCTGGGGAACTGTGTGGCTTACTATAATGGGAAGGGACTACACCCTGAATTCACTGCTGGGCTCAGCCAACATTTACTATTATGAATCAGGCAAGTGAGTCCTCATAAGATTAGTTTTGAGGATGCTGGATTAAGGAGAGAACATAAAGTTGAAAGAAGAGTTTATGGATAAACTCCTGTAATAGAAGATTTCATATCTTGGCATGATCCTAAGTTTGCTTTTTTAAGCTTTGGGAAGGTGATGTCTCATCCTGAACGATATAGAAATGCATACAACATAAGGCTGGAAATCTCACTAATGGGGAGACCAGAGGACAGTTGGTTTGCCCAGATGATAAGGTGTGTTGGAAATAAGGGTCCAAGCACTGTTGAGCAGCTCACTGGTTGTCTTCTGCAGACCAGAACTAGCAGTTAGAGATGGCTGTTATAGCATTGGGCTTATACGTGGCAGTAGGAATAATAAGATTGTAAAAATAAATAAATATGTAAATAGATAACAGGTGGTAGACAGGAAGTATAATCATCAAAACAAGTAAGACTACCTAAGAGGTAGCTGGATAATATTTTAAATAAACTAAGGAAGATCTAAAGGACCCATCAAGAAGCTTAAAAATATTTGAAGTCCCTAGAGAAGTAGTTTTCAACCAGGAGGAATTTTCTCAAGGGGCATTTGGCAATGTCTAGGGATATTTTTGGTTGTCCCAACTGAGAAAATGATGTTACTGGCATAAAGGAGGTAGAGGCCAGGAATGTTAGGATACATCTTACAATGCTCAGGAAAGCCCACCATGAGAAAGAATTATCCAGACTACATACAATCCCCACAATTTTGAGTCTGAGAAACCCTGCTGTAGGAATAAGGCTGATAGAATCAGAATAAATTAAGGATATCTCATCAAGAGGTGAAAAGTAGACATTACCAAACCAGTTGTAACTCCCAGGTTAATTTCCAGATTGAAGCCAGTTTCCCAGATCCAGAATCCACTGACTGAAGGAAGCACTGGTTATCCTGGGGAAAAGACATTAAAATGCCACAGGTATTATATAATATAATGATTCTCATAGTCCTTTCCCAAATAGAACAATAGCCATTTACTCAGGTAACTTCTGCTGGGAAAGGGAATACACAAAGTTTTAAAGATTGATGGGGAAAGAAATCAAGGTAATATTACTATTTATGGGCAAAAAAAATAATAATAAAATTAGCGCTCCTAGAACAGGCATATGTTGGGGGACAGATAATAAATGAAGGTTTGGAACACATTGGTGTCTCAGTGTATCTGCTGTTTCCACAGACCCAGCCAGTAATTATTTTCCATGTCTCCAAAGTATATTTGAAATTAACATGTATAATAGTTAGCAGGATTCAAAAATTGGTTACTTGACCTGCTTTGGATCAGTTATTTTAGTGGAAGCCTCTATAACTATCTCTCTCCACTGCCAGTCAAATAGTCGTCGTCGTCGGCAGCCGTCCGTCTCGAGAGACGATGGTGTAGCTTCTTCAGAGTCTATCTGCACCGCCAAGAATGGCTGTGCAGTCCGACTCGGGAGTGACATGGTATCTGTCTCCTCCCGTGTTGAATTGACATCTTGCGATGACGCTGAAGCTACAGAGCCTGGGCAGGGTAATATGGAGGGTCTGCTGTTGCCCATGCAGCAGACCCCCCCTCTCTTCGCAGCTGAAGGGTCCAAGGGAAAGACGGAGTCGATACAGCTTGGGTTCAGGTGCGCCGCAGGAGTTGCCGGTGTTGACTACAACGTCAAACCGCCTTAGGGACTCCGGCTCCGGATTTTCTGTCGGGGTTTACTCCCTTAGCCTTTCCCCTGAAGAGGTATGCCGCAAGGCAGCGGAGGTTTTTTGGAGTCAGAGTTTTCCTTCTCTGATGTACCCTGACTGGAAGATCGAACCAGCGACACTTAGCTCGCAGGCCGACGCTCAATCCACTGAGCTAAACCAGCCAGGGCACAGTCAAATAGTAAAGCAGAAACAATTGTCAAAATTATTTTCACCTTTAAAAGATAAGGAAATAGGGACTGGCACATGAAAAGAAAAAGAAAAAGAAAAGAAAAAATGAGAAAATTTATATAAAGCAACAATCTTCCAAAAATGATATGTCATGAGACCAAGAGAGTGTTTTGTGAGATATGGGAAACAAAGAAGGAGACCCCTAATATTTTTAAAGTTCACTACCCTTAAATAGAGTTTTTGACTACAGCACAAACAGACAAAACCCAAGATGAGTCTGGCGGGCTCACATAATTGAGAATATGGAATTGAGAATCCAGGAGACCAGAGAGGACAGAACTTTCGTCGTCGTCGTCGGCAGCTGTCCGTCTCGAGAGACGATGGTGTAGCTTCTTAAGAGTCTATCTGCACCGCCGAGAATGGTTGTGCAGTCCGACTCGGGAGTGACACGGTATCTGTCTCCTCCCGTGTTGAATCGACATCTTGCGATGACGCTGGAGTGTCCTCTCCAGTGAAGCTGAAGCTACAGAGCCTGGGAAGGGTGATATGGAGGGTCTGCTGTTGCCCATGCAGCAGACCCCCCCTCTCTTCGCAGCTGAGGGATCCAAGGGAAAGACGGAGTCAATACAGCTTGGGTTCAGGTGCGCCGCAGGAGTTGCCGGTGTTGACTACAACGTCAAACCGCCTTAGGGACTCCGGCTCCGGATTTTCTGTCGGGGTTTACTCCCTTAGCCTTTCCCCTGAAGAGGTATGCCGCAAGGCAGCGGAGGTTTTTTGGAATCAGAGTTTTCCTTCTCTGATGTACCCTGACTGGAAGATCGAACCAGCGACACTTAGCTCGCAGGCCGACGCTCAATCCACTGAGCCAAACCAGCCAGGGGAAACAGAACTTTAAGGACAGAGAAAAGAATGGAGCATAGGAACAGAATTCTGGAGATTGGCAGAGGAAGAACTACAGAGTTCTGCAGAGGGTTCTCCTTGAATATTCAGCAGAGTAGTGATGACCACATGCAAATGAGAAAACTACCTGAGGACAAGAAAAGAGTCACTTGAAAGAATTGAGGAAAAAATACCTAATACACAAAATGGAAAAAATTGCTTACCATACCACTCAGAATTATAAACCTCATAATCCATGATGAACTGAGTAGACTAATCAGAAGCCTTTTGTATTACTGGTAATATATGTATGGCCCCACCTAACAGATTTTAAAAAGCTAGATCAAAAATAATTAACTTTTTTCTAAACACTTAACAACATCACAAGATTCGAGATCCAAAAAGTAAAATTAACATTGTCTGACATCAAATTAGAAAATTGCCAGATTCAAGAGTTAGAATTAGCAGATACTGCTAAAAGTAAAACACACTTAAGAAAACCTTACACACTTCATTCATCCCTGCCCTTGCCAAAAAAATAAAATAAAATAATAATAATAGCCTGAGAAATTCAGCACAAGACAGTTTCATCTAATCATCAAGTCAGGTACTAGATATTCTCATCGGGTCTTTCATTCACTCTATCTCTCTCATAAAAAGCGGCAAGACACAAGGTCTCAGTTTAGGCTTAATGTAGAATCAGTCAGATCAGGTTTTGGTCTACTTTAGTTTTGTTCTACTGGTGAGTAGTATAGGGAAAAATATGCCTCTATGATTCGTAAATTATATGTTGCTCTTGTCCATATATTACTCTGAGGTATCTCATAGAGAAGGGTTCTATATCTGCAACAATCTTCTAGATATTTTTTTAAGTCTGCTATGCAAATACACACATATTTCAATGCAACTTTAATCCAAGCACATATTACTTACATGCGCAACCCATGGACATGAACTTATATGCACAACCCCTAGACATGAAGTAAATGGGGAGGGGTTACTGGAGGGAAGGGGGGTACTAGATGGAGGGGAGCAAAGGGAAAAAAATCTGGGACGACTGTAACAGCGTAATCAATAAAATATACTTTAAAAAAGACAAGCTATCCCGTACTTATTTGGAAAATCGCTAACCCAATGTTGAAATATATTTTGTTTAGTGAAAGAAGATATATTAAAAAGAAAACATATTATATAATTCCAGTCATATAACATTCTTAAAAGGCAAAGACTAAGGAATGAAAAACAGAGCAATGTTTTCCAGTTGTGGTGGGAAAGGTGGCTGATGATAAAAAGATACACAAGAGAATGTTTAAGGTAATAGGACTGTTCTGTATGACGCTGAAGTGATGGATACATGTCTTTATGCATTTATCAAAACCCATAGAATTGTACATCATAAAGGGTAAGATTCAAAGCATGCAAAATTAAAAAAAAAAATCTATCAGGTGCCTGGCATTCCAGAATGTAATGCAGCTCTGACAAATAAATTTAACTGAATAAAAAATTAATGACATAACCTTACTGTAGGGAGTATATATTTTAAAAAGTTGATCTAATTAACATTTAAAATGATGTTTAGACTAGAAACTGATAAATCTAAATGGATCTGCACATGAACACTGTACTGGAGTTGGTAAATGTATTCCATATTGATATATGGCAGCGATTTTCAACTGGTGTGCCACAAGACTTTTTAAAACAGGCAATATTTGACTATTTAGTCAGGGGAAATGACCTCTTTTCCCTTGGGTAGTCAAATAATAAAATAATAACATCCAACACAATAATAGCCATCTAGTACAAATAAATCAAAATTATAATTATTTTTGTCAGATCGACAAAAATATGTAGATTTTTTGTGTGCTGCAGAATTTTAGTAATTAGTTTATGTATGTTATGAAATAAAAAGGTTGCAAATTGTTGATGTATGGTGTAACAATTCTGTATCTGCTTTGTCAATTCAGGTTAAACAACTAAGAAAATGGGTGATGGATTGTGTGGCCAGGTTTCTCACTGTTGGACATGGAAAGTAGAAAAAAGTAAGAGAAAATGGCTAGAATGAGTGAAATGGTACCAGACTGTAGTTAGACACATCAATAGAAAATCAGGTTTAGTTTTATATAGATAGAGATGGATAGATACAGAAATAATGATAAATAAGTATGTATACCTATATTTGTAATATACATGCATATCTAACCTACATAGTTTACTAAGAGATTCTGGAAGCAATAACAATTCACTAGCTAAGAGCACACCCAATGATCAGTTTTTGGTTTCTAAATGCCATTATTCAATAAAAAGGACAGGGACTCCTTGTAGATATGGCTAATTCTAGGGCCGGGTCAAGTAATGTAAGAAATGAGTTTGGGATACCTTCTAGTATCAGAAAGCAAGAAAATGCTCAACACATTAGGAAATACAAATTGGTAGTTACAGAATAGTCATGGGGATGTAAAGCACATCATAGGGAATATAGTCAACAATATTCTAATAACCATGTTTTGTGTCAGATGGGTGCAAGATTTATCTGGATGATCACTTAGTTATGTAATGTCTAAGCACTGGGGTGTACACCTGAAAATAATTAATGACACATGTCAACTGTAATTAAAAAGGAAGAAGAAGGAGGAAGAGGGGGAGGAAGAAGAAGAGAAGGAGAAAGGAAAGAAAGGAGAAAAGAAAAGAAAAAAAATAAGTTCTCAAAAAGATAAGGAAGAGAATATATCAAAAGAATATAAAGGTCACCTGGCCAGGTAGCTCAGTTGCTGGTTTGATCTCTAGTAGGGGCACATATGGGAGGCAACCAATCAAAATTTCATCCTCATATCAGTGTATTTCTCTCTGTCTCTCTGTCTCTGTCTCTGTCTCTCTCTCTCTCTTTGAAAATCAATAAACATATCCTCTGGTGAGGATTAAAAAAAAAAAGTATATCGAAGCCAAATTGAAAGAGCTTCTAAGAAATGCCAGGAAAATAAATAAATAAATAAGGAAAACCTACTGATGGTCAAAGCTGGAACGATTATAGTAACAAAATGCATAGAGTGGTATTGGGTTAAAACCTATTGTATAAAACAAATATAAATGAGTCCGTACTGATATTAATAAATGAACAAATAAATAAATGGGGAAGAAGGGACAAATCCTCCTTACAAAAGAATTACAAATAATGTAAGTAAATAATGCCCCCTCCAGGAGATGGAGCTGAATACCATAACCATTCATGTTAAAACACTTATAAAACTATATTAAAAGAAAAAATTTTAATCTGAATGAGTATATCCAAAAATCTACAAAGATCCTATTGCATGGTAAATATTAAATACTTCCCATTTATAAATAAGAATGAGACACATAGAATTATTAGCCAGTGATGCAAGCAAAGAAAAAAAATTAAATGCATAACAATAAAAAAGAAGGGGGAAAAAGTGCATTTATTTTTAAACAATGACATGATTGTTTACATGGAAATTCTAAGGTAATATATTAAGATTTTTTTATAATTGGATGTGTCAAGGTTGTGATTCAAGGTCCCTGTGTAAAAATCACATATCTTTATATATTACATAATGATAAAAATAGAATATGAAACTTTCAATGATACTATTTTAATAACATTTAAAATGTCCAAAACATAAAAATAAACTTCATAAAATATGTGCACTACTTTTAATCAAAACATTGATTGATACTATGAGAAATTAAAGGAAATTAAGTAATTCAAAGGATATGTCATTAGATACTGAAAGAGTCAAAGTTATAAAGATGTACTCCCAAATCAATACATCCTGTACCATAGCAATAAAAATTACTCAGACTCTTGAGAGGTTTGAGGGTGGAGTAATGGTGTGGATGCTATGAATTGACAAGCTTATTTAAAACTTTATATGAAAAAAATAACCAAGACAAATATTGACAAACAATAACGATGGAGGCATCTATTAGATACCAAGCATTATGTAAAACCTCCTTAATATAAGACAGTATATTGGTGCATGGATAGATGAACAGAGCAATGGAACAGAATAGAGACTCCAGAAACAGATGCAAACATAGTCATTTGATATAACATAATAAACCTACAATGCAGCGCAATCAGAAAAATTATATTTTTAATAAAGTCTTTATCTCTTCATTTATACTTTTATTA
The DNA here is from genome assembly GCF_987537825.1 of Furipterus horrens. Lineage (NCBI taxonomy): Eukaryota > Metazoa > Chordata > Mammalia > Chiroptera > Furipteridae > Furipterus > Furipterus horrens. The sequence goes on along the minus strand of NW_028327176.1, from coordinate 62,782,456 downwards.
ATAGGCCTTTCAGTTTCTCTTAAGTCACTTTATTTTTCCATTTTCTATCTAACATTTAGTTATTTCAGACTCTAATGCTTAAAAAACAGACATGAGGAGCTTGACTTTCACATCTTCACAAAGAACATTATGTTCACCTTTTTCCAGTGTGTAGCTCTTCTAGAGACCCTAGGTTTGTGCTTGCTTGTGTATCAGGCCCAAGTAAATGTTGCAAAGACAACAAGAACAGTTTATTTTCTGTTGATCACAAGCCTGGATAAATTGAAGGTGAACTTTTCAAATATACCATCACTAACCATGAAAAATTGTTTTCATAAAAACACTAACCATGTTTAATTGACTATTTAAATTGTTTTTGCCTATTAGATAGGTATTTAAAGTTATGAATGTGGTTTCAATACAGCTTTAGACATTTCTCCCAGGTTCAAAATTTTAGAGCTTTTATTAATTTGTTTTCCAAATATTCTGTGATTTCAATTTTACTTTCCACTTTTACCCATTAAATAACAGGGAAATTTGTGCATATGGGAGAATTTGCATATTTATTGTTTCTTTTTTAAGTATATTTTATTGATTATATTATTACAATAGTTCCAATTTTTTCCCCTTTGCTACATCCACCCAGTACCCACCCTCACCCAGCAATCCACCCCCCCAAGTCCATGCCCATGGGTCGTACATTCAAGTTCTCCCACTTCACCCTTTTGTATATTCTTCTTTTTTTTAAATAAATAAATGATTAATTAATTATTTTAACAATAAAAAATAACAATCCCTCCCTCTCAGACTTAAGACCCTTTATAATCTTATAAAGGACAATGGGCAAAGGTCTCGAGCTCCTCTAGTTGCTTCAAGCTGGACATGGTTGTCATCCTACCTACCCTTGGGTCCAGAAATCCCTAATAAGAGTGAGGGTGTAGATGGGAGGGTGGCCTTCCCACATGGGGAAGGATCATGCAGACTCCAGGTCAGTTGGCTGTCCCTGGACAATGGCGTGCTTGGTTTAACAGGCTGGCAACCTTGTCGTATTCTGGGGGCAATGGATTTGGCAACAGGGTTAAAAGACATCATTCAATCCATAACCACTAGATGACAAAAGGCAGGTATTAATTTTTCAATGTCCCACATTAAGGAAAAAAAGAGCTTCTTTGGAGGAAAGTGTGTCAGGCACATCTCACCTGTCCAAAACCCTTTTTTCCCATTATACTTAGTTTGGGCTGAGGGAAATATTTTAGGTTTCCCCCCTCTGAGACCTCTGAGACCTTTCTGTCCAAGCCATTAGGATAAAAAAGAGAAACCAATTTTAAAGTGAAGCCCACAGACTACCCCATACTTCACCAACCCAGCCACTTAGTTCAGCCAAACTGTTGAGTCTCAGGAGGCAGCGATGCAGACAGAATTAAGTGAGGCCTATACATATAGACAATCACTCAGGTAATGAGATCATAGGCTTATGCCCTTTGAAAACAGAAAACACATGTTAATTTATGTAACATAACCCACAAACAAGTCTCTAAATCTGTAAGACTGTCTTATTGGAAAGACATCCAGTTGCAAGGCATTTGACATTCTTCTTGCCTTAAATTAAACATCTTTGATGATACCACAGACAGTATAACTTTCAAATGAAAACATATTTTAAATGAAAAGAAACTTTAAAGATGGTTAGCTGCATTACTTTATAGTCTACCACTGATCATTGTGATTTTCCTTGAATAATGATTTTTCTCCCTAAAATTACCCTCCTTGTCATTAAAGGGACTGCATTGAGTCCAGTTTTAATTTATCCTGTTCATTCGCATAAACACAACAAGAGCAGCAAATGATCACCTTTAGTCTACCCTTCAGGGCACAGAAGCTGAGCCACATACCTGCCATTCAGCCTTGCCTGTACACATCTGTCTTTTCCAAGTCTTTCTGGTTTTTCATTGTGCCTTAAAGTTTCATCTAGCCATTTTTCAGGAAAACAACCTTCATCCCTTCCCTGGAAAGATTGCTATGGACCGCACAACCAACCAAGGTACCAGGCCTTTTTTCTCGTGGGCTTTTATTACCTTCGAAAGTCATTCCCAGTTCCTCAGGGATTTTTGGTAACAACCAGAGCCCAAGCATGTCTCCTTTAGGCATGACATTCCAGTCAACATCTTGGTCAAAAAAAAATCTCTATTAACAACTGGTCTTATTGGTTTTATGCAAAGAAACTTATGTCATTACTTCTTTAGAATGCCAAACTCTGGAGGGATCAGATAGGGAGAAAAAATATACAGTGTGAAGGAAAATCCTTGTCCTTCTAATATTCACTGAACTGGCATTTCTATTCTTTATATTTTTGTTTTTCCCCCACTAAAATTTTTTTGTTTATTTTTCCATTACAGTTGTCCCACTTTTTTTCCCCCTCTTGCTTTCCTGCACCCTGTCCCCCTCTTCTCCTACATTCAGTCCCCACTCAGTTGTCCATGTCTGTGGGTCATTTATACATGTTCTTTGACTAGACCCATCCCCTTCTTATCCCCTTCTCTCCCTCCTGCCTCCCCCCTTGTTACTGTTAGTATACTCCTTGTTTACATACCTCTGGTTCAATTTTGCTCATTTGTTTGTGTTGTTCATTAGTTTCCTGTAACAGGTGACAGCATAAGGTATTTTTATTTTGTTGCCTGGTTTATTTCGCTAAGCATAATTTTCTCTAGTACCATCCATGTTGTTGTAAATGGTAGAAGTTCTGTTTCTTGGTTTTAAAGTATCTTGGTTCACATACTAGCTAGTTAAGTTATCAGAATTTGGTCTTAATACTTCTCTATTTCAAAATATCTTTTTTTTTTTTTTTTGCTTATAGATTTCCAGTCCATTTAAAAAAAATAAGTATTCAATTACTTTAAATTATTTTATGGTATTTTTAAATTAGTTTTCCTTTCCCTAGCACTATTCTTAATTAGTTCACTAATACTTTGAAAAGATAAAGTTTTTAAATATTGTCTAGTATTTGAGTTCATTATGTTATGTTTTTTATCTGAAAAAAAATTGAGTTCTGTTCTGTCTCAATATAAATCTCAGTTGCTGATCCTCTGCCTTTTTTTCTGGTCAACTGCTTTCTCAGAAGTTCTTCACTGAATAGACTGTAAAGATGAGAATGGTTGTAATGTATCAAATCCAAACTCTCCACCCACTGTGTATAGGGAGGCCTAGTTAACTTTCTTTTTTTTTTTTTTTTTAGTTAACTTTCATTGTATAGGAAATTCTGGATCTCATAGTGTGAAGATAAGACAAGAGATGGAGTAATGCATAGTCTCTCTTGATGTCCATTTGTGAGAACAAATTTGAGCTTACCTTAAGGTGATGGCTGAGAAAATCCATGTTAGCTATTATTGTTATAAACTGCTTTTATTTTCTGTGTATTACTGAGTGCTTTTTAGAAGGGTCAAGAGGTCAGAAAATATTTTAAGTATTCAATATTCAACATAAAGTAGAATGTTTCTGAGTTTTTTAGGAATTACTTTTATACTAATATTTTATTTTGAAGTATATTACACTCTACATGGCTGTAAATATTGAAAATTCCTGGGTTTATCTCACAGGTCTTAAAGGACATTTGCAATATATTTTTTTGTGTACAAGTAGCAGTTGCCTGTGGATTTTCATTTAGTTTTTTAATACACAAACTCAAATATAGATATGACTGCCTACCCTAATAAAATCTAAATTCTTAATTTTTTTTTCACATACCATCTTTTCAAAGCCAAAAGGACAAAAAGGAAGTATTTGCTGAACAGCAATCCTATTGTTTTGGTCACTCTACTTTTTAACTTTGCCTTTCTCTGGATGTTTGTTGATTTTACTGTAGTGCTATATATCAAAGCTAATCTTGGACTGCAACAAGACTATGTTCCTCGACTACTTACTCTCACGCCAGTGCAGATTCACAGTTAATCTTCTCTTAGAAATGCTAACCTATAAGTTCATAAAACAAAGACAACAACAATGTAATCCAGTTTTTTGAAGTACAAACTCAATTAACAAAAATATAACTTTGTCATAAGAGCTTACCATCTCTTGTTAATTTAAAAAAATCTGAGAATAAGTTTGCTAAGATTCTAAATCATAAGTAATATATATATATGAAAACAAAGGAACTAAGCTAAGAGGGTGAATTGGGGTTTGAAGCAAATGGGTTATATAATAAGAACCAGGTATGAGAAACATATACAAATGGAAGATATGATTTAAAGATTAAGCAATTTCTGAAGTGACATCAGAGGTTTTCCCTAGATTGCTTGTGACCTTACAAACGAATGAAAAAAAAAGCATCGAAGAAAAGTGAAGCCCATATTTATATTGCTGTTAAATGCTGAAACTGCAAAGCCATACTAAACATTTTGTAAAATGCCTCTCACTCTGGCCATGAAATCAGTGAAAAATTGCACAGAAAAGAAACAGAGACATATTATTTCACAACTCCTCTGAAAAATAAAGCACTTTGGAGATTTCTGCCTGACACCTCCCCATCAAAAATAAATACTTATAAAGAATAAGATGCCTAGAGTCTCAAAGAAATTCATATATTGCTTCAGAAAATGGCCACAACTGCTTTTATTAAAATGTTAATTCAGGAAAATATGAATATTATTTATAAAATGTGTGAAAATGAGTTCTACTTTCAACCATGAAGCATTTTCTTTCACAATTTATTAGTAAACTACCAATACTACCTTCTAAATGCTGCTCACCTTCCTTATTTTTTATTATAGTCCAAACCACCACCATCTCTGATAAAATTTTTACAACATTCTAAAATTCATCTCACAGAATTCAGATGTGCTACTCTCCAGGTTTATCTCAACAATGCATTCAGAGTGGTGTAAATAACAGACATCATTCTCTTATTCAGAACACTTCTAGCATTTTCTTATTACGAAGCTTAATTTCTTCAGTGTGACTTAGAAGGCTCTTCATGAAGTGCTCTTAGTGTACATTCTTGCAACTTTGTTAACATTTTCGTTTTACCTTCAAGGTTTTGTCTGTGCTTGTCAAGTTCACCATTGTTTACCTAATGCTTAGCCCAATTCTGATTCCTAAATTTAGCCCAACATCTTCAAGGCAGAGAGACATCATATGGAGTGATCATAGCTATAGTAATAAAGATTAAATATTTTACATAAAAGACTAGGAAAACAGAGAGAGATATGTCTTAGTGAGCTCTCTGTGGTGTAGCAATCTTGTTCATAGTTCTGTAGCAAAAGAAAAAAATCAATATTGTATTTCAACTGAGACTTGAAGGATTAAACTTTGCATCATATTTAAAGTATGAGAATTGTGAAAAGACATGATCTGAAGAGAACCCAGAATAGTTCAACATTTGAAAATCAATAAATATAATCCATCACATCAACAGGCTAAAAAAGAAAAACCACATGATCATACCAAAAGATGCAGAGAAAGCATTTGACAAAATCCAACACCCATTCATGATAAAAAAATAAAACTCTCAGTAAACTAGAAATAGAGGGGGACTTTTTCAGTTGAAAAAGACTATCCACCAAAACTTCGTAGGTAACATCATACTTTATAAAAAATAAACACCTTTATTACATGAGCTAAGATCAGAGGGAGGAGAATATATTTGCTTTCTGGATCTTGATTTTCCTCAGTTTGAACTACAACTCCTTGCCTACCAGCACACAACCAACTGTTCAGCCAGCTGACTTGCTCTTGGAGCAATGCATGTAAGACGCTTGTCCTGCCGGAACAGTTCCTCTAGAAGACTGCTGATTTCGGCATTCTTTTTCCTTTTATCATATTTCTTCTGAATTTTCTTTGGTTGATTTTTGTTTAAAATCTTTTCCTCCTCAGCAGTCAGCTTGGCTCCCTTCTTGTGACCCATGGGCAGTGCCTAGTGGGACTCATACCACAGTTGGTATATATAGTGCCCTGCCAAAGAGCATAATGTAGTTCTCTACTAGGTCTTGGTACAGACCAGTTCATTGTGGAGTGCACTGTAGAGAACATCAATAACCCTTGTTTTGTATGTACAACACTCCAAGCTCCAGGAGAAATCAACTACAACCAACCTCAAGGTGTGGTACTTCTTGTTGCCTCCCAGCATGCAGACTCTATGTATGCAGTGGGGACCAATATTAGTGTTGGCAGCAGGGAATCCCAGCGCTTATTTTTGTTTCTTATGGTAAGGCTTTTTCTTTCTTGTAGCACTTGTGCCAGTTGTCCCAAGAGCTGCCCATTTCTTCGCACCTTCTGGAAAAGCACAATAGCATCATACTTAATGATGGAGTACTCAAAGCTTTTCTGCTAAGTTTAGTTACAAGGCAAGGATGTTTCCTATCACCAATCCATTTCAACATAGTATTAGAATTATTTGCTAATGGAATACAGCAAGGAAGGAAGTAAAGACATATAGTTTAGGGGAAAAATGCAAAACTGTTATTGTTTGCAGATGAAAAATTTATGTGGAAAATCTAAAAGAATTGACAAGAAATCTCTTGAAACTAGTAAACGATTATATGGGGTTTCAAGGATATAAAGTTAAAAAACAAAAGTTTATTGTTTTCCTATATTCCAATAATGAACATGTGAAATTTGAGAATTAAAAACACAATTACATTTACATAGCAACCCCATAATGAAATACTTTGGTATAAATTAAAGTGTGTGAAGAAAACTACATAACTCTAATGAATAAAATCAAAGAATTAAATCAATGGGAAGATATTCCATGTTTATTGATAGGAATATTCAACTTTGTCAGGATGTCTTCCTTTCTAACTTGATGTATAGATTCAATGTAATTCTAACTAAAATCCCAGTAAATTGTTTTATGGATGTTTACACACTTATTCTAAAGTTTATATGCAGCAGCAGCAAATCCAGAATCGCCAACATAATGTTTAAAAAGAACAAAATAGAAGGACCGAAACTAACTAACCTCAAGACTTATCATAAATCTCCAACAATTAAGATAAAGTGGTATTGGAAAAATACAAAGTCTGGCTGGAAAATTCCAGCCATTGTTAATATAATGAGAATGATTTGTGTGACATCAGTGTAACCTGGCAGCCAAGGGGGGTGGACTGGAATGCACATGCATGAACAATGATGACTTCAGTGGGGGCAGTGCCATTAAGTGAGCATGTGTAGTGTGTGGTTGTCACATTCAAAATGACTGAACAAATAGAGCAATGAATCTGCATCAAATTTTGCATTAAGCTTGAACATTACTTTGTGGCCGCAGCTATGGGCAACTGGTGATTGGCAGCTTCATTACAATAATGTGCCTGTTCATGCATCACATCTGGTGCAGAGTTTTTTGCAAAACATCAAATCACCAAGGTGACTCAGCCCCTCTACAGCCCATATTCGGCACCTTGCAACTTTTGGCTATTCCCAAAACTAAAATCACCTTTGAAAGGGAAGAGACTTCAGACTGTCAATGAGTTTCAGAAAAATACAAAGGGGCAGCTGATGGCAATTGAGAGAACTGTGTGAGGTCCCAAGGTTCCTACTCTGAAGGGGACTGAAATGTTATGGTCCTTACATACAATGTTTCTTGTGTCTTGTATCTTCTTCAATAAATGTCTATACTTTTTATATTACATGGCTGGATATCTTCTGAACACACCTCATATATCAAGGGAACAGAATACTGAACCCAGTACTGATCCCCATAAACATAGATAACTAATCTTTTTTTGTTGCTATTCTACAACAGTTGTCCCAACTTTTCCCCTTGTCCTCCTCTGCCCAGCACAACGTCCATTCCCACAATCAATTTTCACACTGTTGTCCATGTCCATGGGTCTTTCATACATGCTCTTTAACTAGTTCCTTCCCCTTCTTTCCACCATTATCCCCTTCCCCCCTAATCACTGTCAATCTGTTCCATGTTTCCATGCCTGTGGTTCTATTCTGTTTGTTTATTTTGTTCATTAGATTACTCTTATAGGTGAGATCATATGGTATTTGTCTTTCACTGACTGGTTTATTTCACTTAGCATAATATTCTTCAGTTCTATCCATGCTGTTGCAAAAGGTCGGAGTTTCTTCTTTCTTTCTGTTGCATAGTACTCCATTGTGCAAATGTACCACAGTTTTTTGATCCATTCACCCACTGATGGGCACTTAAGCTGTTTTCAGCACTTGACTATTATAAATAGGGCTGCTATGAATATAAGGGTGCATAGGTTCTTCTAAATTAAGGATTTGGACCTGGCTGCTGTGGCTCAGTGGATTAAGCATCAGCCTGTGAGTTAAGTGGCGCTGGTTCGATTTCCAGTCAGGGTACATTACTAGGTTGCACATCAGGTCCCCAGTTGGGGGCACAAGTGAGAGGCAACCACACAGTGATGTTTCTCTCCCTCTCTCCTTTTCTCTCTCTTTAAAAATAAAACAAACAAATAAATTTAAAAATTAATTAATTAATTAAGGATTTTGGATTCTTAAGATATATTCCCAACAGTGAAATTACTGGGTCAAAAAGCAGGTCCATTTTTAATTTTTTTGCTTTTTGGTTTTTTTTGAGAAAATTCTATTTTGTTTCCCACAGTGGCTAAACCAGTCTGCTTTCCAACCAACAGTGTACTGGTTTTACCTTCCAGAAATTTTATAGTTTTGCATTTCATATTTAGATATATGTTCCATTTTGAGTTAATATTTGTGAAGGGTTTAAGGTCTGTGTATAGATTCATTTGCATATGGATGTTAAGTTGTCCCAGCACCATTTGTTGAAGAGACTATCCTAGCTTCATTGTATTTCCTCTTATCTTTCATTAAATATTAGAGAAAAGGTTCATCTTTGGAAAATAAATATACTATTTTTTTGAAAACGAGGGAGGCTATGCTTGTGTAGGGGCTGGTGTATATGGGAAATCTCTGCATCTTTCTTTCAATTATGTTGTAAGCCTAAAACTGCACTAAGATAATCTTAAAAAACACTTTGCAGCATAAATAAAGTTAAAGAGTTATAAAAAACTATGCTCTGATGAGAAAATATTAGGAACTGAGTGTGGCTAAACACCTATGACATGGGAACATATGTAAGAAATAATTTGAAGAAAGGTTGGACAACATCATCAAAGATTATAAATTCCAAAGTAGAAAATGTGGATATGCTATAGTTAATAGGGATTTTTTAAAGAGTAAAGTGATATGATAACTGTTAAAGATAGCTAGGTTATATTATAGATGACTTACTGGACTGGGACTGGGGGATGTTTCAAAGAGACAAGAACATCAATGAATGAAGTGTATTTATTCAAACATAACTCTTGGTAGGGCAAAATTGTGTAAGGTATATGATTATAAGGTTTTGCTCTTTGCTTCACTTTATAAGAGTTGATGTAGCATAAAACCTTACAGCCTGATAAGCCTAGGTTCAAATTCCATCTCCAGAAATGCTAGTTGTGAGACCTTAGGTAAATAAGTTAGTCTCTTTAGCCCTTGTTTTTCACCCATAAAATCAAGAAAATAATGGTGATTTCATTAAAATTTATAAAAATAATGGAAAGTAGTCAATGTCAAACTCCTAAATTGAAGTAATGGCACAAAATTGATGCATAATAATCTATAATTGTTATAACTATTATGCTTAAGCACAATGCTTTAATGATTAATTTCTAAAAATAGTTTTAATTTTACATATAATAAACAAAATACTGTTCACTTAATAACATACCAGCATTTCCTCCCCTATAAATACAACTTCATCATTGTATGTCTGTGTTCTTTCTGCTCCTTGGGTTCTCTTTACCACATTATATGTTATGTGGCAACAGCAGGGAAGAAGGGAAGTTTGAACCACTCTGACAGAAGCCTATTTGTATTTGTAGACTCATGATGGAAATTGTCCCTCCTCAGTGTGGTATGCTACTCCCTTTGTGTCACTGTTTATTGGGCCTGATGGTAGTAACCCCCTTGATGCCCAACATCAGCGGGCCACAACAGGATATCACAATAGCCTACATGAAGAGATAGTGAGATTTTACAATATAACTGCCTGTGGGATAGATTTGAATGAATATTTATGGTGATATATCAATGATCTTGCTGGACAGAGAAAATAAAGTAGCAGAAAAAAAGTGATTTTCAGGATTTTGGCCTATTAAATTGTATAATTTAATGTAACTGAGAAATCATTTGTCCTTTTTTCCTTATTTCTGATTTTTTCTGAAATGTCTTACTTTCTCCTAGCACCTATTTGAACCCATAATTCATCATTTAAGAAAGTTTTCTCTACGATATACTTCTGCATAATCATCACTGAGAAATATAGTATTTACTGATGAGCAGGAAAGGTATTAGATTACATGCTCTTAATAAATTTTAAAAAACTCTCTTAAAGCATCTACGTGGATGAATCATAATTCTTTCCATTTTGCCGATGACTCTTACACCCACATGACTGTCAGTCTTACTGGAGGCTCTTCTTTCTTCTGATTCCTCTATGTATTTCTAATCACACATCCATTGTGATGTAGAATAATTAAGTCTTTTTCCCGGTTTCCATTTCTAAAGTAACATATGAAATTCATAAGATGGTCAGGAAGAAATCTTTCTCTTCCTGCGGTATATTTGATATGATTTATTAAAATATCACTACTCCCAAAAGAGTCACATCCCCAAAAGAATAATAGTCAGAAGCCCTTTTTAATCTTTATATAATATTAACTATGAAAGAGTAAGTCATTTAAAAACTAGGAACTGCTTGTATGCTTGGGAAGCAAGATTTGCATATGTTCAATTTTAGCATAAATTGTTTTATTAACATCCAATTGTGACATCTTGTATACTGTTGAAAATAAGGGTTTTTATACTATGGCCAGGGATGAATCAGCAAGATTAGTATATGTATGACAAATAAATGATCTGAACATATAGATTATAATACAATAGGGCTGGGATTAAGTGAGGAAAAGGCCTGTAGGGCTTTCCACACCAAGATGTGTTTGCGGTTGTCCACTCAGTTACTGAACTTACTTACAGGTCACCCACTAGATAGGAATTCTTTTATATCCCTCAATATTTCATGAGAAATCAACATGCATGTTCTTTTAGTTATTAATACATAATTATTAATACATAATTAAAAAACATTCTTTTTTAACTATAAAATTTAGATAAAGTTAAAGACAGAATAAACATTTTTCTTAATGTTTATATCTTTTGTTTTGAACTGGATATCCCATGTTATAACTTGGATGTGTCATTTGCAAAGACAGCCATTATTTTGTGTGTGTTTCTTTTTTGTTTGATTTTTTAATGACAGCTTAAATTTAATATTATGTTGTATTAGATTCAAGTGTACAGCATAGTAGTTATACAATTTATACTTTACAAAGTGTTACCCCAATATTTCCAATACCCACCTGACACCATACATGGTTAGTACAGTATAACTGATTGCCTTCTTTATACTTTATTTTACATTCCTATTACTATTTTATAACTTCCAACTTGTACTTTCTAATCCTTGTACATTTCACACCAGTTCCCAGTCCCCTTTGCCCTATGGCACCATCAGTCTGATCTCAGTATCTGTGAATCTGTTTCAATTTTGTTTGTTCATTTATTTTGTTCTTTAGATTTCACATATAAGTGAGATTATGTGGCATTTATCAAAAGCCATTATTTTGAACTTGTAATTTTTAAAGATTGGACTTATATAAGCTGCCTTAATGCATGGCTAACATATATCTAGTAATAATAACTACATTTATAAATTCAAATGTTGTTCTAAAAGTTTTATATATGCTAGCATATTTAGTTCTTAAAATCATTTTATAAAGTAGATAGATTATTAAGTAGATAATAAAACTTATGAAGTTCTAGTCTGATCCTTATTTTAAAAATGAAGAAAATTAGTCAGAGTAAGGTAAGTTACATGATCAAAGTTGCACAGCTGGTAAATTCGAACACATGCAGTGGAGTTCCAGCACTGATACTCGGGAAACTGTTTTACCTTGTATTCTTTTTATCTGCTTGTTACAACAATAAAGTTTCAAAGATTCAGAGTGGCTGTAACTTACCCAAATATACAATTCATAAATGGATATACAGTAATTTTAAAAATCTATGACTGTTGTCTCCACACTAGTGTTTTGTTTGTGTCTTAATTTTTGGGTGGCTACTTTTCCTTTTTTATATCTTTTATGCTACAGCCACACAAACTATGACAAACTTTAGAGAGAAAAGACTGGTGATCAGAACAAGTTATTTACTCCACATAAATTAATCAAGTACTGCTGGTATACAAAAATAAGCAATACCACCACCAACAACAAAAAGGTCCCTGATCCTTAGATACAGTGGTAGAGTCAAACTGTTATCAGAGGAAATTAGTTCTTGTGATGTCACTAGGAAAATATTTTCTGAGACCTGCAAGAGAGGATGGGGTTTTGTGTTAAACTTTACTGATGATGTAAAATTAATGGGGTCCACCTCCTTACTTCCCAATATCCCGTCTCTATCTGTCTCACCATGGAAAAAGTCTAGCAGTGTCTTCAGCGAGGCCAACACAAAGTCAGTGTAAGGAGTTTCTGCTCCATAGTAGAGTGCAGTTCAGTCCAGGATCCAGCTAGCTTACCATGTGCTTCTGTTCTGTGGTATTCAGGTTCCTTCCTGGATCCTGCATGATGAGTCTGCATGGCCATGGGCCACAAGGCAGGTAAGGGCACCGGGCAGGAGTGAGAGGATGCATCACTGCATGGGATGAGTGCAGGTCACCTGGGCGAGAGAGAGAGAACACGCAAACAAGTTTTTTGTTCCCTGGAATTATATTAGTTTAGACTTGGAAAAAAACAGAAGTTTTTTTAAAATGACCAATTTCCCAGGCTTTTGCAGGTTTTGGATGGGTCCAAACCCACTAGTTAGACTGACAGACCTCTATGGTCTAGCACTTCCCTAAGCCCAGCAACAATCTGATGCTAGAAGGGGGAAGGGAGAAGTGTTAATCCCTTTGGTGAAGCAATGCTGTAATTGCTCAGGGTATGAAGCTATGGCTTCCTCGTTAAGCAAGCAGATTTACGTTCCCCATTTTATTAAGCTCAATGTCTAAGTCCCTTTGTTTTCTTTTTCTGATTCATAATTATGTAAATACCGATGGTAACAAAATGAGAAAATGTGCAGTTACCATCCTCTTAAGAGTGGAGCAGGGACTGAGACTTAGTGATTTTCTTCCAAAGAATAAAGAATAAAAAGGGGAAAATAGTAACTTTCTGGAGGATAAACCCAGCAAATGCTACCTTAGCCAAGTGATCAAAGATAACATCAATAGAAATAAGCCATATTGATACAATGTACCTCTTGGTGTGAGATAAAAAGGAAGGAACTTCACCTCTATGGTATTCTTCCTCAGAACTCACAAACACAGTCTAATTATAAGAAAACAGTGGGGGGAGGAACCCAAAATGAGAGACATATAAAACATGGTCAGGGCTTATAAAACATGGCCAGGGCTTTTGAAAAGTATTAGTTATAAAAAATAACTGCTGAGAAAATATAATAGATTAGAGGAGACAAATTAAATGCAATGTTTTATTCTATACTGGATCTTGGAACTGATAAAAGAAATTAGTGGGAAACCTACTTAGTGGTGAAATCCAAATAATGTTTTAAATTCAGTCAACAATGTTGTACCAAGGTAAATGTCTTAATTTTAATAAATGTACCATGGTCATATGTTATAAGGGGAAGCTAAGTGAAGGGTAATGGGTACTAAATTCTTCTGATAATTTAAAACTCACTTAATGAAAAGTTGCCAATAATTACAATGTTGGTAAGTATTATAACAAAAGAGCAGAGTGCTTTTGAGAACACATATGAAGAAGAATCCAGGGCAGTGGCTGGCAAATTATAGTCTGCTACAAATTCTGCCCTGGTCTTTCATGAGATGACCTGAGAGCTAAGAATTCTTTTAGCAGTTTAAAGGGTTGGAAATACAATAAAACAACAAGAAAAAAATGTGACATAGATCTTATACACTCTGCAAAACTAAAATACTACCTATTGGACCTTTGCAGAAAAACATTGCTACCCTCTGGTTGAGAGAATCCAGAAATAACACTTGGAAGGAGCAACTTCTAAACTAAAAACTGACAAGTTGAAAGGAGCCAGCCTAAGGAAGCAAGATATGAATAGGAGGGAAGGGTAAGATGCTAAAAAGAAAGGCAACATTCCAGGTCAAAGGAAGGCATGAGAGAAGGCAGAGGAAACAAAGTGAGATTATGGCTTGTTTGAAAACTAGGAGTAGAAATAATGGCCATGTGCCTGGAGTGCTTAATGTGCATGGGAGGAGTTGATGCCAGTGAGATAAACCAAGGTTGCAGCCTGCAGGCCACATGAACATATCCGAACTTCATATGAAGTGGTTGGATAGCTATAAACTGGCTAGTGACATGATCTGCTGTGTATATTTAAAACAGTTCTCTCTGGCTTAAATATGGAGAGAGAAATTGAGAAGGAAGAAATCTGGAGACTGACAGATCATTTAGGCTTTTGTAGTATTCTATTTAAAAATATATAATAATGTTGGCTTGTTCTGAGATAATGACCAGTAGATAGAGGAAACTGAAGAAATTTGAGCTGGTTTTTGAAGTAGCATTGGTAGCATTGAATATAGACACAGAGGGAGGGAGATGCCAAAAATGACAGCACACATGGCTGTTACCAAGGTTACAAATAGATGTGTGCCAGCGGGTTTTGGAGGAAAGGATGTGACCTGGTTCGGGAGCAACTAGTACTGATAACCGTCTATATCCTGAGGTTTAGATTCCCAGTCATATGGGCAATGAAGCTTCCGTTGGAAAACTGGCTACCACATTAATGAAGCTATAAAACCTAAGATATCTTGTAACTTTAAAGACTACTTAGTGAAGTCTCTAATCCTGGTTTACATAAATTCTACAGACTTTTCTGCCAGAGAGCCATCCACCTGATCTGAAATATACTAACTTCCCACCCCTTGCCCCAAGTGAAAAAATGCTCCCTGGAAACAGTGACTTAAAAGTGAAAGAGCAACGTGCTGGGAAATCTAATAAGTAATGGGTTCCTAATAGCTCTATTGTCCTAAAACTCTGCAGCAGACAAGAATTATTGAAAGCGGGCTGCCTGTGGGCTGTTCCTCTGTTCTCACCCTGAAACCTGGCTATTTCAAGTCAGGAGCCCTGGCAGCTGCTGCAGGAGGAGGCAGACTCCTTTGTTCATTGTTCTGCTTTTTCCTGCATCAGAGTGCTCATCTGAGAGACAAGTTATGGCTGTTTTCTGGGATAGCTATTCCAAGGCTCTTTATTTATTACTCTGGTAACTCTTCACCTCAAAACTAAAACTGCCAGTTAAGAATGTATTGGAAAGTCAAGGAGAGCTGTCAGTTTAGTTTAACTTCACAGTATACTTAGTTATGTCATTCATGTCTTTTTAAATGAAAAAGAATATCCCTTTGTAAGGGATATTCATAGGTATTCTTTCAAATAAGAGCTTTCTATCACTCTCAAACATATGTAGTGTTAAATTATTTTTGCTTTAGATCTCTTTCTTAAACCATTGAGTGGAAAAACATGGTTTATTTCACTCAGCATAGAAACTTTGAAAAGCCTCACTCTTTGGCATTAAAAATCATAAACAAGTTGTTACCACTCACCAGGTGACTTTAATCTTGAGCATCAAAATTTAATGGCATAGGACTCAATAGGTAAGAAAAAATAACTAGAAAACTAGTGATAGCTGCTCTTTCAATCTTAAACTTAAAAAGAAAAAAACACAATTTTTTTGTATATGATCATTTGGTGTTTTAAAAATGTCTTTTATTAAGAGATAAGTAGAAAAATGTGCAAGGTTACTTAGTTTACCTTGGTAATTTAATTTGCAAAGACATCTCTCCAGTGGATTCAGTTTCCTTGGATCTTCATGCTTCAAAGCATGTGTGTGTGTGCGTGTATTTGTGGGTGTGTGTATTAATATGCCAGCATGATCCAAAACTTACATGGATATCATTATTATCTATAAAAATAATGATTACATGATGCTTTTTCAAGATGCCTAGGAAATCTAAGTAGCCAGTAAAATTGGTTATCTGGGAAGCCAAGATGTAACTGGAAAAAATAAATCAAACTTTATTATAGGAAATTTTCCTAAAATGTCTAAGGCCATGGAGGCCAATAGTGGATTCTCTGTAGTGAAATCACTTATCAAATTCAGATCTTGCAAATTCTCAGTATCATCCTAAACATGAATTACTATTTACCATATAGTTGGAAATGTGACAAGAAAGTTGTAAGTTATTTTCTTAGTGAGTCAAGAATATCTCTGACTAAGTCCCCCAATCTGGATTAATTTTTATGCAATATTATTGATATTTATCAAACATCTACTATTTTCTAAAATTTCTGTCACAGAGAAAACATAAGGTATCTTGGAGAATTTTACAGATCCAGACATCTTTTTGAGAGTTTTATTTTGCTTATATAATAAATGTTTATATATTTAATCACTTGATAACATAGAAGAAAATAAAACATCAAAAAGAATGACATTTCTGATATAGATGTAACTGGATCACTTTGGAGCTTTGATGATAACAAAAAGAAATGTGCTTGATAGTTCTCATAAACTTTTGGAAAGAAAAATTTTACATAGAAAGTATGGCTATGATCCAATGACCAGAAGCTTTAGATAACAATATGATTCAATATTAATCAGCACCTCAAAAATAAAATTCTTGCCACATATTCACAAATAAACTTAAGAGGAAATTAAGTGAGAACTATCTAAAATTCATTGTAAAAGCCCAAAGCCTTTTGGCAAGATTATAAATTTTCTCCCTCTCCCTCCTTCTCTCCCTCCCTCCCTTCCTTCTTCCCTTCCTTCCTTCTTTCCTTCTTTCCTTCCTTCCTTCCTTCCTTCTTTCCTTCTTCTTTTTTTAAAATTATAAGACGAAGAAGAGATACAAATACACAAAGAAGAATACAAGCATGTAACAAAAATATAGTGTCAGAAGATCTGAGCTCAAAATGAGCTGTGAGAGTGTTGAATACAAGAAAAGTACTTCTTCAGGCAATGTTTGCAGAGAAGGGTAAATGGGAAAGGTAGGGTAACCTGTTTGAGGTAGGAGCTATTATTATAACAGAAGCCAAAGAGAAAGTAGTTTACTCTAATCTATTTTTTAATTTTATTTTCAGCATCAAGCAGAAAGCTCTTCGAACTTAAGAGATAGAAAAGAGAGAATTAAATGCTTAAATTTGGTATTGCATGGTTTAAAGCCTGTACACACCAGAAAGATAACATCAGTTATTGAAGCATGCAGGTTTAAAAAATGGGTAGAATGTGGAACAACAGAGAACTAAAAAGCACATGTGTAGCCAAAGAATTTTAAGTTTCATTACAAAGAATAAGAATACATTTTGTGGTGAAAATGCTGACTAGGAACTGATTGCTTTTCTACTTTCTTTCAAAACTAGAAACACTTGTTTGGACTTTCAATTCTGGAATTGCTGTGTATAAAATGTCCTTAAAAAATCTCCCAATACATAACACCCATGAATAATGAATGTATCTTTGTAAAAATTGGTGTTTTTTTGGTTCGTTAGTTGGTCAATTTGCTTTTACTTGTTTGTTTGTTTTTTAAATCACTCCTTACTACTGAAGAAAGTAAGAGATATCTCAGCGATCACAGATTTAAAAAGGGAGCTAGAAACTA
Organism: Furipterus horrens; assembly: GCF_987537825.1. Taxonomy (NCBI): domain Eukaryota; kingdom Metazoa; phylum Chordata; class Mammalia; order Chiroptera; family Furipteridae; genus Furipterus; species Furipterus horrens. The sequence goes on along the minus strand of NW_028327176.1, from coordinate 62,764,767 downwards.
GAGGTAAGTCAGACTAGATTTGAAGCTACTCTGGAGCCTATGCAGACCCTAATAACAAAGTGAAAAGGTGTGATGGGAAAAAAAAACATTATACTGTCAAAAGAAACAACATTTATCAACTGTCCTGGATTACTCTACAGGTTCAAAAGGTGTTACTTGAGAATTGAGAAGCATCCACCTGCTATCACATAGGTTTGCATTTATCTTCTTCGTGTAGTCATGAGTACCCCCAGACAAATGTTAAGTTGGAATGGCTCACAAAACAAAAATGCTGCTCAACTTAAAAAACAAAACTAAATAATAGAACAAGGATCTTGGAAAAAGACACAAATGGTCATGTACCTGACATTGCAGACCAATGTTTGAATGGTGAAAAAATGTAATAAATGCTGCTGAGGATTATAATACAATATGGTTGATTCTTACTTCACTTCATGTACACAAGTCAATACAGGTGAATTAAATATTAGCTATGACAAAAAAAAAACCCTTGAAATTTTTAGAATAAAACATGCAATTATATAATGATAACTTCTGTAAATAAATGGACTTCTTATCACAAAATATTCAGATTATATTGAAAGTATTGATAAATTGACTATATTTAAAATAAAATTTACATAATAACAACTAGAAAAATTAGTTCAGCTATATCCCATGAAAAGATAGTTATAATACATCTAACCAAAATGTTAATATAAAATATAATAAATATTATATATTAATAAAACTAAAAACAATAATATAAGTAGAAAAATATGTGCAAAAGAAGTAACAGACAATCCACAAAAGAGGCCAACTGAATTGTTAATAAATACTGGTAAAGACAATTAACTTCATGATTAAACACTGTCAATTAGGAAACATAAATGAATTTTTTTATACCCATCAAAAAAAAAGCATTTTTTAAATTGTAAAATTAACAAGAATTGTTAAAGGTGTGCCAAAACATAACTACTATATATATTATACTAGAGGAAATGTAAAATGATACAATCAATATAATCTACAATTTGGAAAAAATGGAAAATGTATAGCAAACACTAGCAAATGTGAAAATTTATATATCCAGGACCCAATAATCCAGATATATAGTCTAAAGAAAATCTCATACATGTATGGACGATGACATTTTACAAAAAAAATTCTGATATTAAATCAGAAAAAAACAACAATATCAAGCAACAAAAGAATTGATAAAAAAACTGTTGTATATTTATACAATTAACATTAAAAAAACTACAGACACACATGTCAACTTTGGTGTATTTCACATATATTTTAATAGAAAAAATTCCACAAGAATATATACAATGTATTTCATTTGCACACAATTTAAAAGCATGCATAAAAGACCCTGTTTTTTAAACTTTATCTGTCACAAAATTATAAACCAAAACACAGAAGTGGGTAACAAGTCATGATAGGAATTATGCATAGTATGCAAGGAAGGGGTAAGTCAACAATGAAGGATATCATGGAGTTCTCTTAGATTTGGCTGTTTATTAAAGTAGGTTAACTATATGGACATTTATTGTATTATTTTGTACTTATTTATATGTAATAGAATTATGATAAATACATAGTTTAACAGAGTGATTTGAATCCTACACTTATTTATCCTAATTTGTTTAGTTAACATCACTATATTGAAATTGAGATTATAAATGCTCTTATAATTTCTAAATCAAAATCTAATGTGAATCTTCAACTGAATTTCCTTGATAGTTTTAGAAGTGACTGCTTACTTTCTTCCTCTTTGTGTTATAAAATGCATTTAAGTATACTTCATGGAAAAATATGTGTGTGTATGTGTTAACATATTTTTTAAATGCTTTTTGTTATTTTTCTTTTTTTTTCTACTGGAATTTCAAATATAAGAATTTAAACCAATTATTGCTAAGGCTTGTTCCATATTTTCCCCCAGACCAGCCCTTGTAAATTCTTGTACTTACTTTTTGACACTTTTTTCCTCATGTTTTAAAGGGTACTGATTTTCATTCTTTAGTATCAAATCCACTCATAAGTTCATTCAGTAAATTTGCTTCATTTTATTTTTTTGCATTGTTTTTAGATCTAGATGTTGCATTGTATTTTTTCTACATTATGTTCATATTTTTTCTTTAAATCCTTGAATATATTTGTAATACAAACTTTAAAGTATTTTTCTTTTAAATACACCTACCAAGGCATGGCTCATCTGGAGATGCTACTGAATGCCACAGATGTTTACTGTAATGACATCTTTCCATTCTGGCTAATACCACAATCTCTCTATATCACACTCAAACAAGTATCTTTATTTTAAGCTTTCAAAATAACAAATGCTGTCTAAGATGTGCAGCAGCCAACTGTTATATCCCCTCATGGGAAATGTTAATCAGTGAGCTCTGAAAATTGGTCAGTTTACCACTTCCTGGTAGTAGTTTTTTCAAAGTAATTGTTATTTGCTTGGTCCTGTGTAGTTGGTCCCAAATATGTACACCTTAGAATTAAAATAAAGACTCAAGAGGAACTTGAAGTATATTTCTGAAGCTCTGATAATCTTCCCTGTAAAATCTATCCACTTTAATTCTTCCTCAACTCTATTATATGTCTTCCTAATTCACTAAGACCTCCATATTGGCTTCACAATAATCGTGAAAAAATGGCAAGCCAGAAACGAGTGAAATAACAGGGTTTGCTTGCTTGCTTAATTTGTTTCCCTTATCTCAGGGATCACAGGCTGTACTGCCTGCTAACTATTATCTGAAAAGGATCGTTTCACATATTTTGAGTTGTTCAGTTGTTTAGAGTAAGAGTACAGTCCAATACCATTTATTCCATTTTGGCTACATATTGCTTTTTAAATAAAATAACATCATTTAAATACCTGTTTAGTCAAAAGAAAAAAGTCCAAAGAATAAAGACATTTTAGAATTGACTTCATATTAGTGCAAGTTATATATCTATCCTCAATTGCATTGGACAGCATAAAGCAAGAAAAACTCCCCAAAGGAATTTGTATGTAATTAGAAAGGACTTGATAATAATAAAGTGTATTGAGTACACTATGTAATCCCCAAATAGATAAAGTTATGTTAAATCACATGTGTAATTTTCTAATTAAAAAAAGACTGCACTCTCTGCTGCTTCTGAATTAAATATATTCATAAACCTCTAGAGCAAAGTTTTATTTGATTTTCACTTACATCAGACTCATATTTGCCACAGTTATAATAAAATTCTGATTTTGATGGTATTCAGCTAAAGGAGTACTGATATTTTTTGAGAAATCAATATTATTTTAATAATATGCATATGTTTATATTTAAATTTTCTTTAAAAGTTTTATGAATATTAACTTTTAGAATGTTGACCCTCCCTTGATCATAATTATTTGATATTACTAATTTAACCAGATGAGACTAGTAGACTAGTGGTCAAAAGAAATGAAACATGACTCAAAGCTTGAACAAAAATAAAAATGTACTTTATGACCATATAAGAATCACAAATAGTATTTATTAAGTACTTATATGTAGCAGGAACTTTTCTGAGTACTTTATAAAATATTTTTTAATCCTTTTCATCTACCTTTGAGATAAGTTCTATTTCTATCACTATTTTATTGATGCAATAGCAGGGGCTCAGAAAGATTAATATTTTTTTCCAAAGACACAAGACTAGGAAAAAACAGTATTCAAATCCTGTTTCTAGGCTGATTCTAGATATCTTTTGAATAAACTAGATGTCATCACACAATTTACCACAAAGAAATGTCTAGTAACATTTACTATGGTGTCCTGTGTCTATTTACCCTACAATAAACTGAACATTGGAATAAACAACATTTAATGTTTTAGCAATATAAAACCCAATTGCACATTCTTGTTTCTTTCTTTTAATTTCAAAGATAAAAATCTTACTCCCTAACATGGATGCCTTTTAGGAATTTATACCAGCTCTCTAGTGTTCTTGGGATTCATTTTCCATCTATCTTAGATGAAAAGATCTATTAAGTCTTCAACTAAAATGGCATTATAGTTATTTGAACGTATATAGTTTGCTTATAGAGATAATTTGTCAGTGCAAATTAAATTATTAGCAAGTATAGTTTATCTTTTCATTTGGAAGCAATTTTTAATGACATATTTTGCAAATAAAATAATTAAACCAGATAAGTGAATTTCAACTGTGACAGTCCACATTTATATGTGTAAAATAACCCCTATTAATTATATTATTTATTTATTTATTTATTTGATAAATACTTCATATATTTTAATCTGGTACAGTCATATTTAGTCTGCCTATTATTGGAGGTTCTGTACAGTATCAAACACACATTTTCTTTTTGAAGTTTAATACTCCTATATTTGTAACATAGTAAATTAGTATTGGAAAAGATCATTGAGAGGATATGACCAGTAGGTAATTTGGGATCTGGACCCAGGCAATGGGAGGCTACTGCCCTCTCCCTGTCCTTGGATTTACCTTTCTACTCACCTCCCCACAGCCAAGTCTTTTTCAAGGAAACAGCTTTGAAAAAACTATATGTTTTTGAGACCATCTTAACCACATACATGACTGAACCCAATTAAGGCCTCTATATAAACGTTTTAAGATCCAAAGGGGCAAATGCAGAGATAAGCTCCTCTTTCAGATGCCCAAGACAAGTCTCCTATGTAAGTTCTCCTTATTATCAAACTGGCCACCTACTAATCTTGAATGACTTGCCTGTTTCTTCTGCCTCTTCTTGCCCTCCATGTATGGTGAGCCAGTTTCAGAATGTCTCAGGGAAGCTCTCATGTTTGCAAATCAATAATTAGTATTTTAGCATATAGTGTATTAATATATGCCTTCTTTTAATCTTTTTCAATATAAAGACAATGAAACCATCTGAGTATAGGATTTTCTTTCTAGGAATTATTTCACTACAAATTATTTTATTTAATACAGATAAGGTATTCAGGTTATTCCTTTATTAGTAGTATGTTTTGGTAAACTACTTGTGTTAAATTGGCTTTGATTACTTGGATTTAGATATACTATATTTCTATTTATTTCTATTAGTTTCACATGTTCATTTTCTCCACATTTCTTTTCTTCCATATGTTATATTGTTTGTATATGTTTTAATAATTCTATTTTACCTCCTTGACTGACAAAGTAGCTAGAACTTTTTTTATTTTCTTTAATAGTTGCTGTAGAGTTTATGGTGTGTATCTCTATATTATACTACTTTATGTAAAATAAAATTACCTTACTTTAGTGCAATTCCAGTTTCTCCTCCTGGCATTCATTATATTATTGCCATGTACTTTGATAAACTTTATATTGTAGTCTTATTGTTCTTGCTTTATACAATATTTTCAAATAGATTTCAGAATCAAGATTAACACATTGTTTTTTATTTTTATATCTTTTTAGTTTGGGGGGTTTGTGTGTGTGTGTGTGTGTGTGTGTGTGTGTGTGCTCATAATTACTTTGGTTAGATGGAGATTTCCACCTGATATTATTTTTATTCTGACTGAAGAACTATCTCTAATATTTGCATAGTACAGTTTGCTAGTGACAAATTCTTACACTTTTTATTATACCTGGAAAACTATTTTATTATATCTGAAAAAGTTTTTATCTTGCTTTTGAATATATTTTCCCTACAAAAAATATTTTTGCTAAGTTGACTTTTTAAAAAAATAATTAAAAAGATACAACTTTACTGTCTCTATACTCACATTTTTTTCAACAGAGCTTCATTGCCTCTTTTAAAATTTTTTCTATGTCTTATTTAATATTTTTACTTTTTTCTCTATCCTCTTGAAAATATGGAATAAAGTTATAACTATTTTAATGTCTTTATATACCAGTTAGTAAATCTGCGTAATTCTTATGTTATCTTGTAATAATTTCTTTATCTTGTCACTATAAATCACATTTTTCTGCCTCTTTTTATGCCTGGTAATATTTCAGCAGGTGCCAGATATTGTGAATTTATCTTGTTGGAACTTAGATATTTTCACACTTCTATAAAAATTATTGAGCTCTGTTCTGAGATGCAGTTAAGTTACTTGGAAACAATTTTTTTTTTCAAGATTTTTTTTTCCTTTATTAGGACAAAAACAACTTTAAATTAGTACTGCTTTTGTCTTACCATTGGGGCATTTTCCTTCTAACTATTACTTAACCCAGTGCCTCATGAATTATAAGACTGTTTCTTTAGCTGGTGGGAATATGAAATTATCCCAGTACTGTGTGATTCCTGCTCCTCTTGGGCTGCTCTCTTTCAGGTGTTGGGTAGTTTCCTAACATGCATGAGCTGACCAATACTCAGCTTCGGGGAGACCTTCAGCAGATCTCCAAAGCCCACACTCTCTCTTTTCTGCTTCTTCTTCTTCAGAACTTGGTCCTGTGAGCTCTAATTTGATCTATTGGGATTCCCAGGTATGACTTCTCAAGTTAGGGAGACTGCCAGACTTCAACCATTTTCTCCTTTCTGTAATGCAATCCAGAAACTGTCTAGTCAGTAAGCTAGAGCAATCAAAGGGCCCATTTCTTTCCTCTATTTCAGTGTTTATTGTCATTTGTTGCTTGATGCTCATTGTCTAAAATCCATTCTCCCATTTTTTGCCTTTTTATAATTGCTATACGTGGAGAGAAAAATTAAGTCCTGTTATTCCTCCTTGGTCACAGAAGAAGTCTGTAACTGTAGTTATTACTTTTTATAAAAAATAGTTTTTCATAGTTATGTCAAACAAGATATCTTTTATACTTTCTTGGACAACAAAAAGATTAATTTCTTCTTATCTCCTTTTAGTATGGGGGGACTAATTTTAGAACCAAATAATATGATAGTTATGTCAGTTGCACTTTTCCATTTTCCATATAGACAAAAACTGGTTTCTTTATTCATGTGGGCAACATATCCATAGTCCCAAATATCCATAGCCTCTGAGTCTATTAGCCTTATAAATTAGCACACCATGAACCAGTGTGCTTACCTCTCTGACTCTGATTCCCTTATTCATTTTAACTTTTGGGGATTTCCTTGTCTTTGTTTAAAGTTCATTGATTTAAAAATATATAAATTTGTCATATTTTATCCAGTATTATATGGAATTGTGGTGGGGAAGGGGAATACAAATTAGCTCTGTTGTAATTTTTTTCATTTCATTTTATTGTGTTACTTTTTATATATGTGGGTTGTTTACATAATACTTTATTTGTAGATTATACATGCAGATCGAGGGAACTTCTGAGAATCTTGATCCTTAGGATACATAAAAAGTATGACAACTCACTATTCAGAAATTTGTCAATAAGTCTGGGGATTTTCCAATTACAGATTAAAAGAGCATACAGAAAGAGCATGCAGAAAGTTGAGAATAGTTTCATAAGATCACTTTTTGGAATATGATGGTATTGAAGAACATAAAGTAGAAGAGAAAAACTAAACAAAAATGCAGGTACAGTAAAATCAACTAAGAAGAGAGATGGGAATAGTAAGGATAACAAAGGTGGAACTAACACAACTAAAGTGTAGTAGACGAGCCACATTAGGTAAAAGCAGTAGATAAAGCTCAACAAGATTTGTTCTATTTTACATAAAAGACAAAAAAGCAAAGACCATGAAGTCAGATTATTTATATTCTAGTTCCTTAAGGATCTGAAACTAGCTTAATTTTAGAGCAATAATAATGTTTTTATTCCAAATGGAAAACAAAGCTTAATGATCTCGTTGTCTGCTTCTTTTTAGCAAGTTGGGTTTCAAATACTTCAAAATGTCTGTGAATTTAAGACAGTTGTTTCTTTTAAAAAGTAATTATAAACTAATTGGGCAAAGACAAATATGGAAAACACAAAATTTGATTAAAGAATTTAAAAAAACAGAAAATAATAGGAACAAAATTAATTAGATTTTAATGAGAGCAAATAAATCTTACAACTATAACACACTACCTCTAGTTAGAAATTGGCTTGATGGTTAGTTTTCTGTACCAGAATTTTCAACATAATTATTAACACTCTTTCATAAACAGATTTGGAATTCTTACACAGTTAATGTTTTATGGACCAGAATATACATGCACTCAAATATAAATGTACATAGCATAAAAATAATTGAATGTTTGTAATTATAAAATATACATACTTCTCTTTATACTTTTATAAATTTAATGATTCACATACTCATTTCCTCACCATGGTAGGTTATAAAATACAAAATATAAGCTTTTAATCTCAAAACAAACACAAGTAAGATTGATTCAAGCCTCCATTAAATTGCTCCTGCCAATTAGTCTCTCCTTCCCCTCTAATAAAAGAGGAATATCTAAACTTTATCTTCAATATATTCTGATCGTACTTTTTCAATCTAACATAATTTCCCCCAATTCCCAAATTAAGTCTTTTCTCTTATTTAAGCCTGTGTATACCTTTTAACATGCAGTTTTTCCCTAATTGCTTGTCTCACTCTCTGCTCAACATAAAAATAACATCCATCCTTATAAGTCCAATTTAAATTATACCTCCCTGCTTGAACACTCAATCTCTCCACATTTTTTTCCTCTTTGCTTAATTCCAAATATAATGTTAGACCACACAGTGAATCATTTAATTATTATTTATTTTCTCTATTTTTCTTTTATTAAAATTTTTTTAAATCCTCAAATAATTTGAAATTTCTCTGAAAGAAAAAAAAATCAAGTTTATTCTTCTTCCCTACTTTTCAAAGAGCATGATACACAAATAAATAAAAGGAAGTATCCCAAACATACTAGTTATGATTGATTGTTGATTGAGAGATATTATGTATGGGGTCAACTCAGGAATAAGACACTCCTAGAGAGGTCTTTCCTAGATAATTCCATCTCCATTTTTGTCTTTATTGATATGGCTGAAGGCATACAAAACTAATACCTTCAAAGAGTTATTTGCATGACTAAATACTAATATAAGCTTTTGATCCTTCCAAGGTACTAGTGAAATTTGAACTTGGCCCTTGGTTTTCTCTCCAGGACATGCTTCTTTGACAGTCTATCTACTAATTTTAGTATCTTGTGACTTTGATAAACTGATAATTTCCAAAATCATCAAGTCCTGGTTCCTTTTGCTTAATAGTTGTTCTCTAGTTTATCCCATTTTACTATAAGTAGGAAGCTGAGAATAGGCTATGCCCTCAACACTTTGCTTGAAATTCTTTTCAGCTAATTATCAAAGTTCATTGCCTTAAACTGTGCTTTCCATCTTATTGTAGGACACAATTTAATTATGCTTCTGCCTTTAAATAAGTAAATGTGTTATTTTTCAATAACACATTCTTTATTTCCTTCTGAACCCTCACAAATTGTGCTTTCAATGTCTACCAACAGTCTATTTGTAATGATTTAAATATTGTCTAAGACAATACAGAATTTCTCTACTATGCCCTTCCTTTTTTGAATCCTCACTAGGAGAGTCATTAGCATCCACATTTCTGATAACAGGCTGTTTAAGGCAATCAAAGCAGCATCAGTCATGTTCTTCAAAATCCTTCTAACTTCTATCCATTACCCAATTTTAGTGCCATTTTCACATTCTTAGATATGTGCCACAACATCATCCCATTTTGGGGTACTAAAACCCATATTAGTTTTCTATTTTGTCTCTAAAAACCTACCACAAAATTAGTGGCTTCATGCAACACACATTTATTATCATATAGTCATGAAGGTCACAAGTCCAAAAAAGGATTTAAAAGGCTGTTTCCTCTGGAAGCTCTAAAGGAAAGGTTGTTTCCTTGCCTTTCTTACCTTCTAGAGACTATCAGCATTCCTTGACTCATGGTCCATGTCACTTTAACCTCAGCTTCTATCTTCATACTGTCTTCTCTGATCTGACCTGCTGCCTTCTTTTTAAAAGTACCATGAAGATTACATTGAGCCCACCCAGAACATTCAGGATAATATCTCAATATCAAGATGCTTAACTTAATTACATCAGCAAAGTCCCTCTTGTCAAGCAAGTAACATATCTATAGGTCCCGGAGATTAAGATATGTATATCCCAGAGAGCCATTATTCATCTTAACAGAGTTTTGTTTTGTTTTTTAAAGTATAGTATTTAATTTATTATATATAAGCTTGTTTTAAGAATTAAAATAAATTAATTTGTGTTTAGCACTTAAGAAATTCTTGATCTGTCACATGTGCTCAATAAATAAAACATGGAGGGAGAATGATGGCAGAGGAGTGAGGGGAGGCTGCACTTTCTGGCTCCCGATACTCATCTGTAGTTTGGACTAATTGCAGACAGAACATCTCAGTGAGCAGCTGGACACTGGCAAGAGTCGAGCCTTGGCACTGCTAGAAGTACACAAAGGCTTTTTGGTGACCACAGGCTTCCCCGGCGAGGAATCGGGAGGAGAGCAGATCTCTGCTCGCTGGCAGAGACAGGACTGGGTCAGGTGGCATCTGGCCCTGAAAGACAAGAAACAGCATACTGCTGTGCATGTGAGAACGTGATTTTTCCTTTATATTTTTCTCTTGTGGACTGCAGAGAGGGGAGGAAAGGTCGGGGGTGATAGGACATTCTTGAGGAGCGCAGGCGCAGAAGTGTGCTCGCTTACTCCCCAACCCACTCCTTGGATCACATGGGCATGCACAGGGAAGTACCCTCATTCACTGGCCCAGGTGCATGGGGCCGTGTGTCCATGTGCCCCTCAGACACAACCAAACAGACATAAGATTAGTGCCCCAACGGGTGCAGGGAGGGCCTGCTGGGCATGCAGAAGATTGTGTGTACAGCCCTGGCCATGCCCAATGGGCACCAGGCCAGAGTGCAGACCACTTTCATGGGCTCTGCTCAGGTCGACCCAGGCAGGTGCGGGAACTGTGGGTGGTGGTGACACAGCTGCTCACTTCCACCGTGCACAAGTGTCTGTGGCCCTGCCCCAAGGGATGAGAGACCAATTCTGGGGCACAGTTCGTCAGGCCTGAGGCTAACCGAAGGCCACCTTGCATGCACACAAGAACCCCAGCCAGCTGCAAAAGGCACCAAAGGAACGCCTGCCACGACAGGCGCACACCACTGCGGCAGGGAACAGAAACCTCTGGCCCATCTCATTAAACCAGCTGTGGAATCAGAAAAAGAAGGCAACACACGAAGGCTGAACTGAGTAAAAACTTTCCTTTTATATATTTTTTAGTTGTTTTATTTGATTTTAATTTTTTAAATGTCTTATTTTTAATTTTAATTTTAGTTTTTATCTTTTAAAAATTTTTTTTCTTAAAAAATATCTCTTTAATTTGTTTTATACCATCTGTCCTTCTCATCCTTCCTCTTTAATTTTTGTTTATTTGTTTGTCTGTCTAGTTTAGCCTCCCCTTAAAACTAAATAAATAGAATATGACTACTATATAAATCTAATACTATACAATTCCACTTTCTTACTATACTCTGCATTCTTCCCTCCTTTTCTTTTATTATTATTAACATACAATGTAAATATTACCTACTGTCTTGCATAGTCTCGACACTGCTTGCTACTATTATTAATCTATCATCCGCTCTCTCAAAAATCATATTTTTCCTCCTTAAAAACAACTCTTATCTATTATTCCTACAGTATAAAAGCCCTAATCTCCCTACATTTATATTAATACTGGCTCATTTGCTGATGATAGTGGGATATAGGGTGGGAGATATTTTTGAGGGTGTGGGTTTCCTGCCTGGGCTGTATATTCATGTTTTTAACAGCATCTCCACAAAAGAACTCAAGACAAAGTGGACAGAGTGACTCTCAATCAACTAACCAGAGGGAAGATCCTACCAAAGAGCATCTGAAATATAACCAGGCAGCATAAACAAACAACATAAAGGGTACCCCAAGAACATCAGGCTTAGGAGATCAAAGAGACTGCACCACTGAAACCCCCAGATCTCCTATAAAAAAAATCTCATACCACAAGGGTAGGAAGTCAAAGCAGACAAACCCAAAAAACTAAAACAAACAATAAGAATCCAACATGGTAAGATGCAAAAACAACCTCACAATGAAAAGAAAAGAGAAATCCCCAGAAAGAAAGGTAGATGGAATAGACATAGCCCAAATGTCATACATGGAATTCAAAACAATGGTGGTGAAGAAGCTCAATATACTCGACAACCTTAAAAACAACTATGACCACCTCCAAGGAAGTTACCAGCAGCTCCAAGAAAATTACAGGGAACTTGCAGAGAACTACACCAGCATAAAAAAAGACATAGAAATTATAAACAAGAACCAGGAAGAAATGAAGAATACAATCTCTGAACTGAAAAAACACAGTAGAATCAATCAAAAGCAGGCTAAATGAAGCAGAGGATTGGATCAGTGAGTTAGAGGAAAATGTAGAAAAAAATTCCCAGACAATACAAAATGAAAAAAGATTGAAAAAATATGAACAAGATGTAAGGGAATTACAAGATAGCATGAGAAAAAACAATATCAGGATCATCGGAATAAAAGAGGGAGAAGAAGAGGAGTGAGGAAAAGAAAAGCTGATAGGAGAAGTAATGACAGAAAATTTTCCCAACCTAATGAGAGAAAAAGTTATGCAAGTTCAAGAAGCACAGGGAGTCCCAATGAAGAGAAAACCAAAAAAAAAAACCCACTCCAAGGCACATCATAATTAAAATGGCAACATTCAAAGACAAAGAGAGAATCTGAAAGCAGCAAGAGAAAAAGAGCAAATAACATACAAGGGAACTCCGATAAGGCTATCGACCGATTTCTCAACAGAAACACTACAAGCCAGAAGGGAATGGTCAAAAATATTTCAAGCAATGAAAAACAAAGGCCTACAACCAAGAATACTCTACCCAGCAAGGCTCTCATTCAAATAGAAGGTGAAATAAGGAGTTTACCAGTCAAAGGAAGACTAAAAGAATAGATGTCCACCAAACCAGCATTACAAAGAGATGCTAAAGAAAATGTTCTAAGAAAAAGAAAGGGGAAAAAAAAGTAGAGGAACAGAGGTACAAAGGGAAATGAATAAATACATGTCAATAATAACCTTAAATGTAAATGGATTAAATGCTCCAATTAAAAGACATACGGTAATGAAATGGATAAGAAAACAGGACCCACATATTTGCTGTCCACAAGAAACACACCTCAAAACAAAAGATTTACACAGACTGAAAGTAAAGGGATATAAAAAAATATTCCAAGCAAATGGACATGAAAAAAAAGCTGGGGTAGCAGTAATCTTATGAGACAAATGGATTTCAAAGGAAGGGCAATAAAAAGAGATAAAGAAGAACATTTCATAATACTTAAGGGAACAATCCAACAAGAAGATATAACACTGATAATCATGTATGCACCCAACATAGGAGCACCCAAATACATAAAGAAAATAATAGAAGGCCACAAGAAGGATGTTAACAGCAACACACTCATAGTAGGGGATTTTAACACTCCATTATCAACAATAGACAGATCTTCGAAGCAAAGAAACACCAAGGATATACAGGCATTGAACAACACACTAAACCACATGGACTTAACTGATATATATATAACTTTTCACCCCAAAGAAGCAAAATATAGATTCTTTTCAAATTCACATGTGACATTTTCAAAGAGAGACCACATGATAGGACACAAAACAAGCCTCAACAAATTCAACAAAATTGAAAACATATCAAGCATCTTTTCAGACCACAGTGCCTTGAAACTAAAAATCAACCTCAGAGAAAAAAATCAAAGACACCCAAACTCATGGACAATGAATAACATGCTATTAAAAAATGAATGGGTTAACAATGACATCAAAGAAGAAATCAAGAAGTTTCTGGAACTAATGATATTGAACACACAACAACCCAAAACCTATGGGACACAGCAAAAGCAGTCCTAAGAGGGAAGTTCATAGCAATACAGGCATATCTGAAAAGGATAGAAGAATCTCAAATACAAAGTCTAATCCTAAAGCTACAAATACTAGAACAAAAACAACAAACAAAGCCCATGGCAAGACGAAGGAAGGAAATCGTCAAGATCAGAGCAGAATTAAATGACATAGAGACCAAACAAACAATTCAAATGATCAACAAAACTAGGAGCTGACTCTTCGAAAAAATAAACAAAATCGACAAGCCTCAAGCCAGGCTCATCAAGAAAACAAGAGAGAATACCCAAATAAACAAAATCAGAAATATAAAAGGAGAAATCACGACTGATACCACAGAAATGCAGAGGATTGTAAGAAATTACTACAAACAACTGTATGGCAAGAAATTTGACAACCTAGAAGAAATGGACAAGTTTCTGGAAACATGTAACCTTCCAAAACTGAATCAAGAAGTAGAAAGTCTCAACAGACCAATAACAAAGAAGGAAATTGAAACAGTAATCAAAAATCTCCCGGCACACAAAAGCCTGGACGGGATGACTTCACGGCGAATTTTACAAAACATTTAGGGAAGAACTAACTCCTATCCTCCTTAAACTATTCCAAAAAATCCAAAAAGAGGGGAAAATCCCAAACTCTGTCTATGAATCCACTATTACCCTAATTCCAAAACCAGGTTAAGACACAACAAAGAAAGAAAATTACAGACCAATATCACTGATGAACATAGATGCTAAAATCCTCAACAAAATATTGGCAAATAGGATCCAGCAATACATTAAAAAGATCATACACCATGATCAAGTGGGATTCATCCCAGGGATGCAAGGATGGTTTAATATTCACAAATTAATATCATAATACACCACCTAAACAAAATGAAAAACAAAAATTACATCATCATATAAATAGATGCAGAAAAAGCATTTGATAATGTACAATATCCATTTACGATGAAAACACTCAGCAGACTGGGAATAGAGGAATCATACCTCAATATAATTAAGGCTATATATGAGAAACCTGAAGCTAACATCATACTCAATGCACAAAAACTGAAAGCATTCCCCCTGAAATCAGGAATAAGACAAGGCTGCCCACTCTCACCATTCCTATTCAGAAATGAACATGCCTAGATGCTGCCTTTGGAAAATGAGATGATTCAAATATCTGGGGTGGGATGGTGATGTAGTAAAATGTAATAAGTCTCTTTATTTTCCTTATGTAGTTATTTCATATTTAGGTATTATCTTAAGAAAATGATTTATTTTCATTGAAAATGTAATTAATTTTGTTCTTTAGGTAAATTGAAAAAAATGAAAACCAACCTCAATTTTTCACTATAATGAACTATTTAAATAAATTATGATATGAGTAATTGCTTGTCACTTAAACATTTCTGAGAAATGTTTATTTATTGATGTGAGGAAATGTTTATTATATATTGGTAAGTGTAAAAAAACAGTCATCAAAGAAAACATGCAAAATACTTTCAAGTTTACAGGATTCAAAATACTTTTTCTTTGCATTTTTCCTAATTTTCTAGAGTATACATAAAATATTTGCATAATAAAAAGAAGTCATTAAAAATCTAGAAACCTTACAAAAACATGTTTTTTATTTTTTAGAAGTATAAATTTTAAAAAATGAATAAACATGAGTTTAGAATATACCCCCACCAAAAAAAGAAAAAAACAAGAAAGACATGGGATATAAAATATACAGTAATACATAATGTCATTTATTTGGGATTAAAAACAGAATAAATCTCATCTTTGGTTCTGTCTTGAATTAGGTTAATTATTTTGCCTCTCTTAACTATATTTTCCTGATCTTTAAAGTTGATAGAGTAATATTAAGTATCTCATAGAGTTTTGTGAATACTATATGAATTAATCAATGCAAAGTAATTTAGCAGTGTTTGTCACATAATAAGTGCTCAATAAAATTTAGATTAACACCATTATTATCATCATAATCAACAAATGAAAATTGTAGTTTCTTAGCTCCAATTTCAGTAAATATAAGTAATTTATACTTAATACAGGATTCACTCAATAAATATAAGGATTTCTGAGATAAATGAATTAAGTGAAGTTGCTTTTTGTTACCTCTCATACTTCCTACCCCTATCCCCTCCTTTGGAACTACAGATTTACCTTTCTCCACATCATTTTTTCTTTTTCTCCTACACACATACCTTTCACTATGATAGATAATTAAATTGTTTCATATGTTTATTACCTGTCATAAGATTTCTTAAGTCATATTCTCTAGTTTTTTATGTCTATTGCCATACCTCAGGTTGTACAACTGTGGCTGGCAGAGTAGGCACTCAATAAATATTTGCTAAATGAATGAATAAATGAATAAATGCAATCCTGGTTTACATCTGATTGGGACAGAACACCTAGACTCTTGGTGCACTCACTGGCCAGATATGAAAGGGTGTGTGTGCATCAGATTCCATCTAAGTGATTAAATACAAGAAGTGTGGCAGAGTGGGTGGGCTAATGATTTAAATATGCTATATATATGGAATATAAATTATTATATTTTCATCCTTATCTTCCTAATATACCTAGTGTTATGGTATCCTTCTCTTACCTTACAGCCACTTGAAACAATAAAGTATTTTTTTCTAATTTGGGTTAAATGTATTATGATTCTATCTGGTGCTGAAAGAGTTTTTTTTTTTTTTTTTTTTTTGGTTATTGATAGCATTTTTATAATTATTATCAGCCTCAAAACCAAACCTTGTATTTTTTTATTTCTTTGTAAATTTGGTTTGTTTGTTAAAAGAATATTTCAAATTTAAAGAGCACTCTTCCACGACTAAGAGATGTAGCAGATCTATGTACTACACAGGAAAACATGCACACACACAATTAGAAAACAAAGAAACATGTCCCAGATAAAAGATTAGGGCAAAACTCCAGGAAAAAAAAAAAAAGGTAAACAAAATAGAGGCAAGTAATAAGATGCAGAGTTCAAAGCACTGATTATGAGAATGCTCAATGAACTTAAGGGGAGAAAAGATTATTTTAGTGAGACCTTTAGCATAGAGATAGGAAAAAGATTGATAAAAACCATATAAAAGAACCAGAAAGAAATGAAGAATACATTAGATGGAATCCACAGATAATTAGATGAAGCACAGGATTCAATCAGTAACTTGGAAGACAAGGTAGCAGAAAATACCCAACTAGAATGGCAAAAAGAAAAAAACGATTAAAATAAGGATAGTGGATAGTTTAAGGAACCTCTGGGATAACAACGAGCGTAACAATGTTCACATTATAGGAGTACCAGAAGGAGGAGAAAACAAGGAGTAAAAATCCATATAAATAAATAATGAATGACTGAAAATGTCCCTAACATGGTAAAAGAAATAGATTTAAATGTCCAGCAGGTACAGAGAATCCCAAACAAGATGAACACAAATAGGTCCACTTCAAACACATTGTAATTAAGACATCAAAGGTTAAAGACAAAGAAGCTTAAAAGCATCAAGAGAAAAGCAGTTAGTTACCTGAAAGGAAATTCCCATTATATTGTCAGCTGATTTTTCAGCAGAGACCTTGTAGGCCAGAAGGGACTGGCACAAAATATTCAAAGTGATGAAAAGCAAAAACCTACAACCATGATTACTCTATCCAGTGAAGCTGTCATCCAGAATAGAAGGGCAGAGAAAGTTCTTCCAGGACAAAGTAAAACTAAAGTAGTTCATCAGATCCAAACCACTGTTATATGAAATGTTAAAGGGACTTGTTTAGGAGAAAGAGGATCAAAACTATGAACATTAAAATGAGAACTGTATCACAACAACCAACAACAGAAGCTAGGGAATCAAAACAAAGGCAAACTAAGTAGGCAATTAAAGTGGGAAAAGAATTATAGGTATGGGGAACATTCTGGGGGGAGGCCAGCCAGAAGGGGGTAGGGGGAAATGGGAGGGAGATGGTACAGGAATCAAGTAGCATAGCAGGAGGGAGTGGAGTAGATAAGAAGATGTTGAGAAGAACTATATGCACAACCAATGGGCATGGACTAGGGGGGACAACTGGAGGGAGGGGGTCACTGGGTGGAGGGAAACAAGGCGAAAATAAATTGGGACAACTGTAACAGCATAATCAATGAAGCATATTAAAAAATAAATAAATAATTGTAGCTTGGTATATACAAACCAAAATCTACCATAGATATATAAGAAATAAAAAGAAAATAATTCAAACACAACACTATAGAAAGTTATCAACATACAAGAGAACAAAAGAATTAGAAATGGACAAAGAATAAACTTCAAAAAATTATAAAACAATTAATAAAATGGCAATAAGTACATATCTATTAATAATCACTTAAAATTGATTAAATATTCCAACCAAAGGACTAATGAATAAACAAGATGTGGTACACATATACAGTAGAATATTTCTCAGCCATAAAAGAAATAGTAATAAAATCTACCTTTTGGGACATCATGGATGGACTTGGAGAGTATTATGCTAAGTGAAATAAACCAGAGAAAGACAAATACCATGTGATTTCATTTATATGTGGAATCTAATGAACAAAACAAACAAACAAACTCATAGATAGAGAGAACAAACTGATGATTACCGGATGGGAGGGGAGCTGAGGAGATGGTTGTAAAGGTAAAGGGATTAGAAGTACAAATTGTTAGTTACAAAAATAGTCACAGAGATATAAAGTACAGTTTGTGGAATGCAGTCACTAATATAATACCTATATATGGTGTCAGGTTTGTGAATTTATCAAGGGGATCACTTTGTAAGTTATATAGATGTCTAACCACTATGCTTTACAACTGAAACTAATATAATACTGAATGTCAACTGTAATTTAAAATTTTTAGATCAAGTTAAAAAGAGCAATAGACTATAGGGACCAATTCAACAAACAAAGAACCTCCCAGTAAATGTTTAAGAATATACTTTGTGGGCATTAGAATATATTCTGGAAAACTAGTGAAAGAAGAGGAGTCATTACTTAGAACTCCCTTTGGAAGTTTGGTCATTTCTTCAAGGTTCAATTCTCACAAGATAGTCCTCATGTCTTATATCCCTCATCTCCAATTGGGAATAAAGTCTTCTTCTAAGCCAATTTTATAACAGTTTTAAACTTCAACTCAGATTAGCAAATTGAAAACACTTTATAAAAAGTGAAGCTATATATATATATTTTTTGGTGTTGAGTTTTGTGAGCTCTTTATAAATTTTAGATATTAACCCCTTACCAGATGTATTGGTGAATATGTTCTCCCATTCTGTAGGTTGTCTTTTCATTTTGCTGATATTTTCCTTTGCTGTGCAAAACCTTTTTAGTTTGAGGTAGTCCTATTTATTTATTTTTTTGTTTCCTTTGCCTGGGGATATATATCTGATAAAATATTGCTATGAATAATATCTGAGATTACACTGCCTACATTTTCTTCCATAATTTTTATAGTTGCAGGTGTAACATTTAAGTCTTTAAACCATTTTGAATTCATTCTTCTGTGTGGAATAAGAAGGTGATCTAGTTTAATTTTTCTGCATGTGTCTGTCCAATTATTCCAACACCATTTATTAAATAAAAAACAACCCAATTTAAAAATGAGCAAAGGACCTGAATAGACACTTCTTCAAAGAGGACATATAGATGGCCAATAGACATATGAGAAGATGCTCAATGTCACTAACCATCAGAGAAATGCAAGTTAAAACTACAATGAGATATCACCTCACACCTGTCAGAATGATTATCATCAATAACTCAACAAACAAGTGCTGGTGAGGATGAGGAGAAAAAGGAACCCTTTTGTACTGTTTGTGGGAATGCAGATTGGTGCAGCCACAGTGGAAAGCAGTATGCAGATACCTCAAAAAAATAAAAATGGATCTGCCTTTTGACCCAGCAATCCCACTTCTGAGAATATATCTGAAGAAACCCAAAACACAAATTCGAAAGAACATTAACACCCCGATCTATGTTCTTTGCAGTGTTATTTACAATCACTAACATATGGAAGCAGCCTAAGTGTCCATCAGTAGATGAGTGGATAAAACAACTATGGGATATTTACACAATGAAATACTACTCAACCATAAAAGAGAAGAAAATTTTACCCTTTGTAACAGCATGGATGGACCTAGAGAACATTATGCTAAGTGAAATAAGCCAGTCAGAATAAAACAAATACCATATGATTTCACTCATATGTGGAATCTAATGAGCAAACAACACTAACAAGCAAAATAGAGACAGACTCATATGAAGAGAGCAGTATGACAGCTAATTGGGGAGGAGGTTACAGGGTGGAGGGGTTGAGCGAAAAGGATGAAAGACTCATGGACAACAGTGTGGTGATTGTGGGTGAGGGAAAGTTATAAGGAGGAATAAATGGTAATGGAAAAAATACAATAAAGATTAAAAAATGAATAAATAAATACATAGAGGACCCATAGCAGTCTCAGGTTTTGTTCTGACATTTTTGCCCATATAAAGATGTTCAGATTTCTTAATAAGAAAAAATTTCTTAAGTCATTATTTCTTCTTATATGAGCTCTTTACTCCAGGTATATTAGTCTTTCTGTTTACCTTTACAAAATGCTTTACTCTTTATCATTTTACTCTCCCTTTTTCTTTTAAATCTTCACCAGAGGATATTATTGATTGCTTTCTGTATGTGACCCAAGCGGGAATCAAACACACAACCTTTTCTTGTAAGGGATGACACTCCAACCAACTTAGCCACCCATCCGGGGCTTACTCATTTTATTTTTATTTTCCTGAACTGTCCGTATTATTCACCATGAAGCATATATTTCAAAATGAGGATTCTGAATAAAAACTATTGCTTAAGTGTTTAAGATAAATTTGGCTATTTATCACATTGTACTATATATATGATTATTCATTCTGAGCAATTTTAAGGTGGTAATTTTATAGTAATTTTTAAAACTGTTCACAGTGAAGTAAACCAAAGGTGTCAGCATAGGTAGTAGTACACAAACAGGAAAGTAAGCCCTGAAATATTCTCAAATATGGTAGTTCCCTGGTGGTTGACTCTTTTAGGCAAAATTCTCAGATATTGTGCTGAGATAAGATCTTTATAGGAGCCATTCTAGGTAAATTACTTACTGCTTAGGACAGCACCCTAACTGCATTTAATGATAGAGCATTGACCTTTATTATAACATAAGTAGATTGCCCTAAACAAGAGTAGGTATTCTGTGGTAGAATAATAAGCAACAGATAGGATTGTGTCAGTTAGGCAATGAATCTCTAGGGAGGTGAAACAGGAGCATGTTGACCTCACTTCCAGAGTTTGCAAGATTTCAGTTTTATCAGGCAGAAGTAGGGAGATGTGAGCCTCCTAATATAGGAGCCACTTTATTAAAATTATATTAATACATACAATTCAGGAAGCAGTATTGCCCAAACTTTCACTAAGTCATTGCTGAATGAAAAGGATAGACATTTCCACTAGGTAATCATGGCAAAAGCTTAACACTTTGGGTACAGAGAGTAGTTAAAAACCATTATAAATATGTATGGACAATCTTGAAAATAAGGACAAAATTCAGAGATGTGAAATTAATAAAATATTAATACAATTAAAAGATGGGTTTTAAAAGAAATATTATAAATACTTCAGTACCTTAGGTTAAAAACTAAAGTGTGGTCAATGAGGTGTGAAGCATATGTACACAATAATAATCAGAATAAAATCCCCTGCAATAAAAAAGAAAGGAGGGATCTCAGGTAAAAATAATATAAAAATTACCAGTAAGACATATTGTGGTTAAGATATTTATATGAGAGCGTGAGTTTATATCAGGCAGTTGTATGGAGGGAAAAAAGCAAAAAAATGCAACACACAAGTAATATGGTTTCAACTTCTTCAGACACTCCATCGTAACATTCAGACTGTATGACAAAAATATAAAATAATCTGAGGGGAGGTAGGGGAAAAGTTTCTCACCTATACAATTTTGGAAATGAATTTAGACTATGAGATTAAAGGCAAAAGGTACTATAATAAGGATTTCACTCCAGCTGGTAAGGGTGTTTTTCACAGGGATATGGGTTAATAAATATTAAACCACTATACATTTATACTGGTAATGACAGAGGATCAGATCCAGGTTTCTTATTGTTAACGACAGCTTAAGCAAGGTAAGAAGACTAGAATGCTTCAGGTGGTACTGGATTAGCATTAGAGGCATCAGTTTTTAATATTATACAGATGGGTAATTGTAGAAACATAGGTGAGTGTACATGCACAATTTGGTACACACAAATATATTTCTTTACTCTGTCACTTAAAAGGGTCAAGAATCAATAATACCTCAGGAACAATAGCACACACAGTACCTCAATCTTGTTTTTTAATATCGTTCTTCAATAAAAAGAATCATGGGTCCTTGGAAAAATGGCTAAATTTAGGACTGGGTCAGAGAATAGACAAGACGAGCCTATAATTCCTTGCAATGCCAGAAAGTAAAGGAGGGCTGAAAAAATCAATTGATGTGGGTGTTAACAAACAGCAGTTGGGATCCTGCTGTCCGCTGCCAATCTCTAGTCAAAATTCCAGAGGCAAAGGTTTGGTGATAAAGTAAAATAATTTATTCAAAAGCAGTCACTTAAGCCTATCAAGTAACAGCTTTAAGTTACTTAAGCCTATCAATTAAGGCTAAACTCTAACACCTGAGTTTTCCTAGCATTCCCCTGTTAATTTCTGTAGGGTTAGTTTACAAACTAAAACAACAGAATGCATAAAAGCTACACAATTTGGGAAGAATAGCAGGCTTCTGTCTCAGAGCCTGTTGCCTCTAGAACACCCAAAGAATAACCTTGCCACCCCTCTGACAGGCCAGCCCATGCCTAGGCTGTGCCTAGAGTTCCTTCCCATCCCAAATACCGTCCATTGGGAAATGAAGGCAGCTGTAGCACCATTATCCAGCAACCCTCAAGGAAGAAGAGAGCCTGAGAGCCAGAGCTAGCCAGTCCAGGAGTCAGAATAGCTGGAGAGCGAGAGCCAACCCTCTTTTTATTTCCATTGGCTCTAGAGGCATTCAGCTACTCAGCCAATTCCATTCTAGACTGCTTTCCATTGCCTCAGCAAACTCCTCCTATGGCCCCTCCTACTTCTCCCCAGTGATCTTAATCAGATCTCTATGTATCAGGGATATATTGAAAGAATCCACTGAAAGAGCTCCAAAGCTAGAATAATTGAAGCATAAAAATAAAGTAATATTCTATTAAAACCCAAATTATAAAAGTATTATCCACAAGTCTATACTGACATAAATGAATGCCTGAATAAAGAAGAAAATGGCAAAGAGTAGATGAATATCCTAGGTAGTATTCTGAGCAATTTATCCCTATTTCATTTTTAAGGGAGTGGATCACACCTTCTGATGCCTTAAGGGAAGACTGCATGTGGTGACTTTCTTCTAAAAGAAACAGTATGAGAAGGGGCTGGGAATTGTAACTTTACAGCGGAGAAGCCTGCCATATGCTACCTCAGCTAGGTAAACTGGCTACCAGGTGGTCAAGATTAACATAAAAAAAAAAAAAGTCATGTAGTCATGATGCTAGTATCCACCCTTGGTATGATATAATGAAAATGGCACTTTACCTCTGTAGCCTTCCTTCCACAAGCTTATTACCCATGTAAAGCATGAGGAAGATATCAGACAAATCCTTAACTTCAAAGACAGCAACATTGGGCCAAGTTCTCACACTGGCATTTTTCTGAGTTTCTTTTCTGCCTCTTTTTTCTACTTTTAAACATGCTTTCATTACATTGAGCTTATCTGAACAATCTTAAGTAATTCTTCTATTTTAAGGTCAATTGATTAGCATTAAAGTCATATACTACTTTTTTTTCTTTTGCCATATAAGAAAACAATCACAAGTTTTATGAATTAGACATGGATATCTTTAGGAGACTATTCTACTCAAAATTAAAACACATTCAGTATATTCTGTAATTCTTTCTTAATCTTAGAAATATATTTTAGAATATATTATGCTTTGAGAAAAAGAAATATTTACCTGAAATTTAGCAATTCAGTTTTTTATTTTCTTTATAAAATTAAAATAAATTAATTTAACATATTAAACATTCTCTGTTTGATGCATTTTCAATTTCTATAGATCTGTCAATGTATCTATCTATGCATCTATCATTATAGAATAAATAGAATATTACTTGAAAATATGCATATTTTGATTCATATGACATTAAGCTTGTTTTATTATATTAATTTTTGAGTTTAAATATTCATTTTTAACTAATAAAATTTATGTTATTAATATCAATTAAATTTATTTATTTTAATTAAATTTATTAATAAAATTTATTTTTATTTTAATTTATTTTTATTCTGAGAGCTCTGTAAAAAATGATATCCATGTATAAAATTTACTCTTTAATCCTAAAAATTATTTTTAAAAACTGAATCTGAAGTTGTTACTTATTTGAGGCCATAAGAAATCTAATAGAATATAGCCTGTGGTTGATAGTTGGGATATTTTATTAACTTGAATTTATAGAAGATAAGCCAAGAAATATTTGACTAGGGTTCTGATCATTCTAATAAAAATAAAAAATAAAAATAATTGGAATATAAAGTTTAATAATTTGATAAACAGGAAGAGATATATTATAATTTAACAAAAGATATGCAAAAATCCAGTTAATTAGTTGCAGTGTTAGTACAGAAGTGTAGGCTTATTTCTAACTTTGAACATAACTTTTTTTCCTAAAATCATCATTTACTAAAAAAAAAGTTGTAATATATTTGGGGTTATGTATTTCCTTGGAAATTTGATTACAAATCAGAACAAATTTATTTTTCTCAAAATTAAAAAAATATGCTAAGTTTTGCAGTTAATGTAAGATGTTCTCTGACCCAAAATTAAAAGCAAAAAATTTAGAACCAGTTATGACAAGGGGAGCTAGTAGTTATGGGGTTACATTTAATAATAAAGAAACATCTCTAAAAGCTTATGAACTTGAATAATGATTAATATGCCTACTACCTATTACATACAGTTGGTCAACTTTTATTGAGCATTAATTATACTCCCCGGAACAAGGTTAAAGCCTGTGGAATACACTAGAAGAAGAAAGTTATCCATTCAAGGACTTCATAATAGGCTTGGATATATAAGGGATAATATATGTGAAGCAGACAAAACATATTTACTATAAGAGTGAGAACCTCCATTAAAAAATTATACAATCATGAACTTTTAGTTCTCTTTTATCTGAAATTTTCTCACTTAAAAACGGTTTAGACTAAAGTAACTCTAACTGCACTCAGGCTTTAATATTATTATATGATTACATCAACAACAATAGGTCAAAGCATCTCAGACATAGCAGAATGGGATCCAGCAAAAAATAAAAAGTTTAACTTCTGTCCAAAGGTCTAAATTCACACCATTCTTTTTGTCTCTGCCTTGTTCCCTTGAATCTAGCAGCCTACATAGATCATTTCTGCTTATCTCTAGCAGTGTCATCTTATGGAAGGTTGTTTTTTCCTGATGCTTAAAAAAATTTTACCTGAAGAACCAAAATACTGTTCCCTGTATTTTGAACGCAGAAAGTCCCCAACAAGAAGGACCATCTTTTGGAGTTTTTATTGGGTGATCCCTATTTAGAAAAATGTGTTTTACCATCCATTACATCCCCTTTATCTCTCAATTTATGTAAAAATAACACTGAGAAAAATTAAAATCTTTTGTGGGTGTATGTGCATATTTATAGAGAAAGGTTGTTCCCTTTAATATAGTCCCCTTTGGAGTGAAAATGGCAGAACTGTTCTTCAATAGTAGGGCAGAATCTCTGTCAATGCATGATGATAAATTAGACTTTTCAGCATCCTCCTCTGAAAGCCATTGCACCCCTGGGTCTTCAGAACACCTGAGGTTCCTAAGGTTTAGGGATTTGGAGGAGTTAAGAGAGAGGACACTAGCAGCAGGAGAAGAGTGCAATTGCTCTTTTATGTGGCATAAATAGGAATTTTTCCCAGAATCAATAAGACAACATTGTTGTAGCTGAACTTGAGCCATCGTCATTTAACTACTCATTGAATGAAGGAGACAAGCCAAAGGAGAGCTGAGGGGTATATTTTGTGTTCACCACTCCAGTTATACTTTTTTACTTTTCTCTAGGAGATGATATAGTGCACCATATGGGAAGCCTCCAGTGTCCAAGTGGGTTCTTCCTATGAAAGATATCTATAGGGCATGAGAAGGTGGGAGGAGAGGAAAAGGGATTACTTTCCAGCACCATGACTGCCGCACTTCTTTTGGCAGTGGCTCTTCCTTTCCCTAAGCAATAGCTTCTGCAGAGGGGCCTTTCCCCAGTGACTAAAGCCATAGATAGGCCTGCCAGACACTTCCATCTGCACACTCCAGCTCACATTGAAATTCAGTAACTGTTTCTTTATCTTGCTCTTCAAGACTAGTAACAGTTTTTAGATAATTCTGATCCCTGCACACATCACCATCCTCTGTTGGTTCACTGAATCTAATGCACAACAATGTAAATAATTTACTAATTAATCTTTTTCACTACTCCTGTTGAGTCTATCTATTCTCTGCTGGGAATCCAGCTGATACAGGTTAAGGTGTTCTAGATTATATTTAACTCCAAAGCATGGGCAAAGAGCAACAGAAGTAGGATGATGAGAAAATGGATCTTCAGGATCAGACATTTGGAACCAGAGCATCCTTGAAACAACTCAGAAGAACCCTGCAAAACACAGGATCTTTTCAGGCAGATTTTGTTGTTGTTTTGTTTTTGTTTTGGTTTTTGGTTTTGGTCAGGGGAAGAAATGTGCCCAGCCATTTAGACCTCTATTTTACTCTTTAACTTACCCTTCCCCTTGCCTAAGAGCAGAGAGGATGCATGGGAAAGAGAACAGGTACAAAAAGTGAAAAAGATTATTCTAGTCCACTTCAAACCCACCTTAAGACTCCAAGTCCTAAGGCTAAAGCCATAGATGGATCTAGCCTACAGTAAGGGAAGAGAGGAAAATTACTTTTAAGTAAAATTTTTAAGTGAACAGAAATAGACTTTGAAACTGAAATGAGGTAGTTTGAATTAACTCAAGTTATAAAAGGATCATTGGAAAGGGTGTTTACATAAAATTTCCAAGAAGTTACTGAAAAAATGAAATGGCTTGTCATTTAAACCCGTGGAGAAGTGAGAGTCTTCAAAAAATAAACCATACCAGGTGTGATATGCTGTGGTCATCCTGCTTTAGGCTTAATCAAGCAATAACAAATATGTAGCTATTACATTTCACCAGTTCCACCTATGAGGTATAATTATGAAAGAATGTGTTATGATTTGCTTTTCTTCATCTGAATTTGGTTAGTAGCACTCAATTTTTCTCATTCCTTAGGTGATTTAACAAGTAAGGGGAAGCTACACTAACTTCCTCCCAGAACTAGTCTGGATTTACAATGTAATTTTGGAGAAATCATCTGGAATAACCAACCGAACACCAACTGGAGAGAAGTCTTATAACCACGGAGAGACAGAAAAGGCCGCTACATCACAACGTGACCGGTAGGGAGTGCGGAGATGCGGAAGGGGCTGGCTGGCGTCACACGGGTGGCAGCTGAAGGGACTGAGAAACAGCTCAGCAGCCGGGGATTCCCCCTGAGAAGGGCAGGTTCTAAACCCCCAGCTGAGCTTCCCAGCCTACAGCAACAGAGTGGAAAGTAAAATAGTATCCAGCTGAGAAAAGCGAAAAGCCACAGGGTTTCTTGCTAGCCGGAGAGAAACAGCTGGAGAAAAAGAGCCCTTAAGCGGATCACATATGAAAATGTTCTGCCCCCACTTAACCTGGGCACAAGCAGAGGGAAGACAGAGAGGACAGGAGATACTTGGGGAGAGTTTGGCATGGTGGCTTTGAGGGGAGAACTGGGGAAGCAGCCGACTGGGTCCCAGTGCTGACTCATCCCCAGTGCTGCAGGCAGACCATTCCCAGCCAAGTGGCGTCAGCCTGAGGGGAAGCAAAAACCCTGCCTATAGGAATTAAGCTGCCACACCCACGGTCCTTAAGCCTGATGGCTAATCACAGATTGAATAGATTAACAACTAAAGGAGACAGACAAAGGCAGTAGATCCCTGGAAGTCTCCAACAGGCTGCCTAGGCCCAGACTGGTACAGGATCTGACGCCACCAGGGGCAGATCCAGGAAGTGCAGATAATTCTAAGAAGCACCAACAAACAATAGGAGTCACAAAAATGGGGAGACAGAGAAACAACTCCCCATTGAAAGGAAAGGTAGAGTCCCCAGAAAGAGTGCTAAATGAAATAGAGAGGAGCAAACTATCAGATATGGAATTGAAAGCATGGATTATGGAGAAGCTCAATGAGCTCAGCGGAAACTACAAAGAACTCCAGAAAAACTATAGTGAACTCCAGAAGAACTATAAGGAACTTACTGAGAATTATACCAGCATCAAAAAGGACATGGAAGCTATCAATAAGAGCCAGGAGGAAATGAAGAATACGATCTCTGAATTGAAGAACACAGTAGAAGGAATTAAAAACAGGCTAGAGGAAGCAGAAGGTCAGATCAGCGAGCTGGAGGACAATGTAGACAAAAAACTCACAGACAGTGCAATGAAATGAAAAAAGACTGAACAAGACTGAAGAGGCTCTAAGACAGCTGCAGGACAACATGAAACATAATAATATCCGTATCATAGGAATTCCAGAAGGAGAAGAAGAAGAGCAAGGAATAGAAAACCTCTTTGAAAAACTAATGACAGAAAACTTCCCTAACATGAAGAGAGAAAGAATCATGCAAGTCCAGGAAGCACAGAGGGTCCCAATGAAGATGAACCCCAACAGGCCCACTTCAAGACACATCATAATTAAAATGCCAACATTCAAAGACAAAGAGAGAATCCTAAAAGCAGCAAGAGAGAAACAACTAATGACATACAAGGTAGCTCCAATAAGGCTATCATCAGATTTCTCAGCAGAAATACTACAAGCCAGAAGGGAATGGCAAAATATATTCCAAGTAATGAAAAACAAAGGCCTACGACCAAGAATACTCTACCCAGCAAGGCTCTCATTCAAAATGGTAGGTGAAATTAGGAGTTTCCAAGACAAAGGAAGGCTAAAAGAATACATCTCCACCAAACCAGCATTGCAAGAGATGCTAAAGGGTCTGCTTTAAGAAGATGAAGAAACAGAGAGAGACAGAGAGGAACACGAGTACAAAGGGGGGAAATGACAATGAATAAGTACTGAAAGAAAGAAGGAACTTCTACCATTTGCAACAACATGATTGGAACTAGAGAGAATTATGCTTAGTGAAATAAGCCAGGCAACAAAAGAAAATTACCTTATGCTATCACCTGTTACAGGAAACTAATGAACAACACAAACAAATGAGCAAAATTGAACCAGAGGTACGTAAACAAGGAATAAACTAACAGTAACAAAGGGGGAGATGGGAGGGAGAGAAGTGGTAAGAAGGGAAAGGGTCTAGTCAAAGAACATGTATAAATGACCCATGGACATGGACAACTGGGTGGAGACTGAATGTGGAAGAAGGGGGGGGCAGGGTGCAGGGAAGCAAGGGAGGGAAAAAAGTGAGACAACAGTAATGGAAAAACAAACAGAAAAATTTTTAGTGGAGGGAAAAAATAAAAATATAAAGAATAGAAATGCAAGTTAAAACTGGTTTCTCTTTTCTATCCTAATGGCTTGTACAGAAAGAGCCCAGAGGCCTGACAGGGGGGAAACCTAAAATATTTCCCTCAGTCCAAACTAAGTATAATGGGCAAAAGGGTTTTGGACAGGTGAGATGTACCTGGCATACCTTCCTCCAAAGAAGTCCTTCTTTTCCCTAATGTGGGACATTGAAAAATTAATACCTGTCTTTTGTCATCTAGTGGTTACGGATTGAATGATGTCCTTTAACCCTGTTGCCCCCAGAATACAAAAAGGATGCCAGCCTCTTAAACCAAGCATGCCGTTGTCCAGAGACAGCCAACCAACCTGGAGTCTGCACGATCCTTCCCCTTGTGGGAAGGCCACCCTCCCCTCCACACCCCCACTCTTATTTGGGATTTCTTGACCCAAGGGTAGGTAGGACGACGACCATGTCCAGCTTGAAGCAGCTAGAGGAGCTCGAGACCTTCGTCCATTGTCTTTTATAAGATTGTAAAGGGTCTTAAGTCTGAGAGGGAGGGATTATTATTTTTTATTGTTAAAATATTTAACTAATTAATTAATTATTTTTAAAAAAAGAAGAAGAATATATGAAAGGGTGTGGCAGGAGAGCTTGTATGTACGACCCATGGGCATGGACTTGGGGAGGGGATTGTTGGGGAAGGGGGGTGCTGGGTGGAGGGGAGCAAAGGGGAAAAAATTGGAACTATTGTAACAATATAATCAATAAAATATACTTAAAAAAAAAAAAACCCAAAACTATAGAGTTCATTGAGCTTCCAGATTGGCAAACACATGGAAGAGCTGGGAGTGTGGCTTACTGAGAGAAGGCATTGGTGACACTTCTCATATATCTTGCTCGATGCATCTGGATGTTCATCTGCATCCTTTATTATATCATTTTATATCATTTCTGTGAGCTACTCTAACAGATCAACCCAAGTAAAGGGTTGCAAAACTTCCAATTTATAGCCAATTGTTGAGGAGCAGAGGTGATAACTTGGACTTGCAATTGGCATCTGAAGATGTGGGGTCAGGGTAGATAGTGTCAGAGTTGAGTTAAATTGTAGGGCAACCAGCTGGTATCACAGAAATGCTTGGTGTGGGAAAACTTCCAAATATCCAGTGTCAGAAGTGTTTTGAATGTGGCAGTCACGTGAGAGTAAAGGAGAAACACAAGAAGAAGAGTTTTTTTAAATCAACTCTCTTCCACCCCATTCCCATTTGCTGTTTTTGCCCATTCTTCAGAAAAAAAATTTAATTACTTTATAATGATGCAGGTTCCTTGAAATGGTCAAATACATTCCATACTTAATGATTTAAAGCTCTCTTTCCCCAAATTTCATGTGAAGAGGGCAGGATAAGTCCACTCCAAATTTTCGGCTTTCAACCGTTTTATATCCTCAACCTCAAAATGGATAAGGGGGTTGATAGACATGAGTTCTTAAATTTCCATTGCAATATCATTCTGTTTTTCTTCAAATCTCAGCAAAAACATTTCCCACATGAAACTGTGGTGTGGCACTTTAAGGATTTCCTCATATTGCTTTAAGTAAA
Organism: Furipterus horrens; assembly: GCF_987537825.1. Classification (NCBI taxonomy): domain Eukaryota; kingdom Metazoa; phylum Chordata; class Mammalia; order Chiroptera; family Furipteridae; genus Furipterus; species Furipterus horrens. Next base: position 62,733,621 of record NW_028327176.1, on the reverse strand, counting down.
CCCTTGTATTATAGACTAAATGATTATGTTACCCCAAAAATTATATGTTGAGGCCTTAATCCCCAGTGTGACAATATCTGGAGTAAAATACTTTGGGTAGTATTCAAGTTAGATAAGGTCATGAGGGTGAAACCCTTATGATGGGATTTGTGTCTTTATAAGAAGAGAAAGATAAAAAAGAATTCACTCTTATTCTCTCTCTCTCTCTTTCTCTTTTTCTTTCTCTCTCTCTCTTTCCTAATGTGAGGATACCATGAAAAGGTGTTTATCTGAAAGCTGGAGGAGGGCCTTAATCAAGATTCAACTATGACAGCACATTGATCTTGGACTTCCCAGCCTCTATAACTGTAATAAATAAATGCCTTGGTTTAAGCCACTTAGTTTATGGTTTGTTGTTTTAAAAGCTCAAGAAGACTAAGAGATCCTGGATGTTGATATGCCCCAAACTCCACCCAAAAAATCGTTTCAGAGATTTTGTGGTTTCTCTGCTCCTACACATGGTGAATTTTCTTTCTGCGTGGACTACACTGTACACAATTTGATCCATGTTCATGAGGAGTAGGAGAGACATGGTAAGTCAATGTATACTCTCTCCCTCAATTCCTTTCTCTTTGTTGCAGTGTCTCACAACCAGGAAGTTAGAGCCGATTTGCAAACTTTGTAAACTCACATCATCCCCTTATGGCTTACCCAGCACACTACAAATTAATTTAGTCCAAATTTTATTTCTATGGGTATTTCACAAAGAATGTGAACTCACTCGGTGAGTCTGAGGTACCTGTATTATCATCCATCTTCTGAAAGAGGGACAGGTGTCTTTGTAAACCATACAGAAAACCCATCTCTATGGAAAAAAAGGTCAATTTATTGAAAAAGACACTTCGTATTTTGCTTTCAGTGAGCTTGACTGGACACTTGATGGATCATAAATAAGTGTGTCAAGTCATTAACCTGTGGTAGAATGGTCAGCATAGTCCTGTTTATAGAGCTAGTAATGAATCAGAGACAAGGAGAAATGTTCAGGTAAGGAGATTAATCACTTGCATTGAAAACAGTGGGTGAGGAGAGGCTCAGTCCCACTTCTTCCACTAAACTTTTATATATTTTATAATAACCTCTTAATACTTGTCTTGCCCCCCTGGCTGGTTTGGCTCAGTGGATTGAGCGTCGGCCTGCGAGCTAAGTGTCGCTGGTTCGATCTTCCAGTCAGGGCACATCAGAGAAGGAAAACTCTGACTCCAAAAAACCTCCGCTGCCTTGCGGCATACCTCTTCAGGGGAAAGGCTAAGGGAGTAAACCCCAACAGAAAATCCGGAGCCCGAGTCCCTAAGGCAGTTTGACGTTGTAGTCATCACTGGCAACTCCTGCGGCGCACCTGAAGCCAAGCTGTATTGACTCCGTCTTTCCCTTGGACCCTTCAGCTGCGAAGAGAGGTGGGGTCTGCTGCATGGGCAACAGCAGACCCTCCATATCACCCTGCCCAGGCTCTGTAGCTTCAGCTTCACTGGAGAGGACACTCCAGCATCATCGCAAGATGTCGATTCGACACGAGAGGAGACAGATACCGTGTCACTCCCGAGTCGGACTGCACAGCCATTCTCGGTGATGCAGATAGACTCTTAAGAAGCTACACCATCGTCTCTCGAGACGGACGGCTGCTGACCGACTTCTCTCGCTGTATGCTAGCCATAAAATTCAGAAAATACATTTTTCACCCTGGCTGGTGTGGCTCAGTGGATTGAGTGCTGGCCCGTGAACCAAAATATCACAGGTTCGATTCCCAGTCTGGGCACATGCCTGGGTTGTGAGCCAGGTCCCCAGTTGGGGGTGTGTGAGAGGCAACCACACATTGATGTTTCTCTTCCTCCCTTTCTCCCTCCCTTCCCTCTCTACATAACAAAATTGTTTTAAAAATCTTAAAAAAAAAAAAAAAGAATGAGCAATGCTCTACAAATTATTTCTATTAGTTTAAAAAAATACATTTTTCCTCATCCAAAGTGTTGGAAAGTATATCCTGTATTTTGCATATTCAGGCTGTGGATTAGGTCATAAATTCCATGAGAGAAGGCACTGGATTTTTTTTAAAAAAATTGTAGACTTGGTTTCCACTAAAGTATCTAATCTCTAGTATAAACTTACTTAAGTATTTTTTTGAGTAGAATGAAATCTAAATTGCATTCATTCATGTTAAGCATGTCCCCAGTTTTAGAGGCCATCTGGAGTCATAGTAATTGCAGAGTAAATTACTTAATTTTAAGCTAATTTTATGCAAGAAGAGTGCATTAACAAGCCCTGCTCTCACCTTATTTTATGATCAGGGATCTTTTGAAGTGGAGGCTATTATATAACTATTGTCTCCCTGTCCTTCTACTCTCCCAGCTCCAGCAGAGATCAAAGTTGAAGAAAGACACCATTCTTTATGTGCTCAGGCATAAGGTGGCAGGATTGCTGGCAATGGGCAGTAACTATTTTATACTTGTCAAGAAGTTGAATGTAAGATAATGGTATTTTAAAGATGAAATAGATCATCTAAAAGCAAAAATAGCAGATGCTGTTAGCCACAGTTTAGGCATAAATCAGTCAATTGAATGGGAACTGAAGCACCTAATAACCGGAAATTACTACAATAAATATAAAGTGATGTGCTTTTTTCAATTAATTGCAAATTAATATTTTAGAAAAATCTTTTAAAACACTTTCCCTGGTGGGTAAAGGTGAAGCTGACAACCATGTATCTGGGTATGTAGTAGGGCAAAAACATATGAGGGAGAGCAAATCACCTTTCTGATCCACAAATTGGATTCACTTTCTTTCCTCCTCAGGTGTGCAGTAGTACTTTCATCCATTTTAGATTTATTTTGTCCTGCAAAAAAACAGTGAGCTCATACCAATTGATAAATAATAATTTTTTTGTGATCAAAATTGGAGCCTTTAGAAGGCAATACTTAATATAAAATTAGGAATCACTGGCAGTGTAATTACTAAGATTATGGAAAAGATGTGGAACTTTTCTGTGTAAAAGATTCTCTTCTTGTATATTAGAAAGTATACAATATGGATAACTGTCAACTCCAGATTGGTAAACTCCATTAAATGTTAAACTGGATCTAAATATAGAAACATTTCATGAGGAGTGAGATTAGTTTTTTCACATTAAAAATATTAAACAGTAGTTACCAAGGACACTGAAGTGTAGATAGTCACATACAAATATCTCAAAATTCAGAAATAAACAAAAGCATCTTTAGGAATGAAGACTGAAGAAAATAGATATTAATAAGGAATAGAGCCATCTCCACATTTTTTTTACTCACAGGGGATTTAAGTAATTTAGTTTTCTGTAAACTATTGGGATTGCAGGTTTATTAGGGCTTATTATCTGTTTTAGTTTGTTTTACAATATTTTGAGTCTAATCTAAATGACAATTATATAGGATAAAGAAAGGTATAAAAACATTTAGATATTTTAAAGAAGACAGGGTGTTCAAAACATGCAGAGAGACCTGTTGAAAAAAAAAAATAGAAAAAGAGAGTAGAGATTGCAACATGTGAAGAGAGAGGAGAAGAGAGTCAATTAGAACAGGGCTTTTTCAGGAGAGAAAGATTAATATCTTTCAGATGTTTTAGTGTTTATGTATATGACTTCAGAGTATAACTTCCAAATGCAGCCACAGCACCTTACCAGAACCAAGCCATGCCAGTGTAAGACCAAAATGTTCAAATTTCCTAAGTATAAAATCCCTGAACTTTCACAGCTCTATGACATTTACTTCTACTGAAGTAATAGCTCACCAATTCTTGGAATGTTCTGGAGAGAGTCTGATCTTGCTCAGAACAAGATTTACTCCACAGTGATGACCTAGGTAACTTTCTGGGGGACAGTGAGCATCATGTCTACATGACCATCATTGAGACACACCTAGAAATTAAAATACTGGGGCCTTCCTTCCCTATCTCAAATTAATATGTGAGTCAGAGAAAGGTTGAGATAGATATATTTTATATTGGACAATAGTAAATGAGTCTGCAGTAAATACTCTATTTGAAAACACTACTGGTTGATTTCCACATAATATATCAAACTGAGTTGAGGGAATTTAACACAACTTATTTTAAAATTTAAACCACTGTAGCTTTGACATATACATACTGTTATTTAAAAAGATTGAATCATGAGTTCCACTCCACATGTCTACTGAGGAAAGAAAGAACAAGAAGGATATCCAAACTAAACTACTACCAGGTGTGTGCGTGTGTGTGTGTGTGTGTGTGTGTGTGTGTGTGTGTGTGTGTGTGAGAGAGAGACAGAGAGAGAGAGGTGAGAAAAAAAATTGGGGGGGGTGATTTATCACATCAAGAGAAGGTAAAGTTAGCTTATTCTCACACCTGATCACCCACCCATCCTACCATACTTAGAAAAGATAGTTGTGCCCTTACCCAGTTATGTTAATGTTATATAGTTTAATAATCCTGAAGGCTTACCTACATGCATAAACAATTAAATAATTGATACTTATAAGTTTTAACTTACTTATCAAAAACTTATGATCAGTGAGATAGGTTTTGAGGGAAAATTTTAGGGATGAGTTTTAGGGGAAACAATTTAAAGTAAGAAAAAATTTTTTTAGGCTGTAGCATAAGTTACATATTATATTTAATCCTAAGAAAGTTTGAGCACGTAAGATATTAACTGCATCTATGACACTTTTATATAGTCATATACACACAGGGACCTACATTCAACCAGAATCATTAGTGATTGCCTTAATAAGTTTAGGCTGCTATAACAAAGAACAATAGGCTGAATGGCTTATAAACAATAGATTTTACTTCAGGTTCTCTCTTTCCCTTCCTCTATCCCTCCCTCTCCTTCCACTGCCTATGTGTTCCTTTTTTAGTATGTCCCTTTTCTTTCTTCTAAGCTTCAAGTGCCCTTATTTTGCCCCTTTAACTTGTTTCCTGAGCCCACCCATGCAGGCCAGCTGGCTCACTTCTTCTACCATTCACTTCTATCTCCATGATGTTGTAAATAAACTTTTGTTTGTAATAAAAACAAAAATCAAAAAACAATTTCTTACAGTTATTTGATAAGAAGTTATTTACATATTAAGGTCCTTTACAAATCAGATATCACAAGACGGGAACCATAATTTACTTGAATTGCACCTTTGTGAGAAGTTTAATTAAGAATCTCCTAGAGTCAATTATAGTCTAGAATGCATCACACATTTTATGAGCCTCAAACAAGGAGAAGAGTGCAGTAGTTATGTTAAACTACCAGGATTTAAATCACTGGTTCACTGCTTACCAGACTGTCGACTTTGGTGAGTTACGTAAGCAGACTAAGTCTCAGTTTCGTCATCAGTAAATGGGATTATAGTAATAAGTCATAAATAACAGATAATTGTATCTCTTTATACTCTGTCTTCAGAACCCCTTGGCATAAAAAGTCAACAAAGCATTTGTGTTATATAGTAGATTCCTATAAAAATGAAAGAGTATTGGCATTACAGTATATGATTTTTATGTGATCAATGAAACCATCGCTTGAATGGATTTTCTAGACCAGCCCTGCCCAATAGAAATACAATGCGAGCCACTTATATAGTTTCAATTTATCTCGTGTCACATTTTTAAAAAGCAGTTTAACTTGTAGTCACTAGAAAAACTGTTAGAGATACTTTACATGTTTTCAGTTCTAAGTCTTTGAAATCCAGCAAATATTTTATTCACATAGCTCATCTCAATTGGCGTAGCCATATTTCATATGTGCAATAGCCACAGGTGGTTAGTGGCTACTTATTTTGGCCAGTGCAGAGCCAGAAGAGATCACCTAGATCACCTGGGACATAAGATAAAATTACCCCTCTTGTGCTCATAGAACACTTGTCATTCATTTCATTTGTGCCTACTCTTGACCTAAGCACCCTTTTTGATCGACACGTGGGCAGCTACAACCCATTACTGAGAGTTAGCATATAAAATGAAACTTACCTGTAAACCTGAATCTACATAAATGCTTATAAATTTCTAACTGTTGTAGAAAAATGTTCTTTGGTCACAAAATGTTTCTCTAACTGGCAATGGTGAATCATTAGTCCTATAAACAGATTATCAGATATCATTAGCTTTAGCGAAAAGAGTCGGTAAGGCTGAATAATTTGTTTACAGAAAAGCTGTCTCTTAAAAATAATTTTCTATGATTGTGTATTGTAAACATTTATTAAACTACAGTATTACTTAAGGCTAAATATATTAAAATCTGTAGGTTAGCAAAAGCTTAAATTAGTTATTTGACACAGGGATTTTTTTTCCTAGTGTTTTCCAGGTACACCCCCTCCCCCACCTTTATTCCCAGTGATATATCAGTAATGATTTTTCAGGACCCTCACTTCACACCCACAAAGCCTGAGAAACAATTTCCCCATCACACACTTACTTTTCCGTGGATCATCAATATTACATTTATATTAGTAAGCAGAATCTGACCATTTTTGTAGATTCCTTTGAGTAACATAGTTTTTGTGACTGTCAGAAAAGTCAACCTCTACAATTAAATGAATGAAATGGAGAATCTATCTCAAGGTCATGTTAACTTCTTTCTAAAAAGTGATAAATTTGTAAATACCATAAAGAAAACACCCAGTTGCTGAACTGAACAAATAAAATTTTTTCACACTGGTCATGACACTCACCCTTTTACAACATAAAAAGTATATATTCCTGTGCTTCTCTCTGCTCTAGCAATTTCTTACAGATCTTTAAACTGGAAAAGGCATCGCTTTTGAGATGGAAATCTTATTGAAAAAACCAAGCAAGTCATTAGCTGAGAAATTTGTAAATGGGTGTGCTCCAGGGCACCAAAAAATGACTTAATTGGTTACAAAATCCCAAAAGGCTATGTGAGGATTGATATTTTTATCCAAAATCCAGTGTGACTCTACCCTTATTGAGAGGAGAAAAAATATACCTAAATACTACCTAACAGAATATGTGATTTCAGGAGCGGGGCCAGGTCTTTTATGGCCCCAATTCCTCCTTGACTTGCTGATTGATGCCTCAACGTGTAACATTATAGATTCATGTCTATGACTTAAATCTTAACCTTTGTTGAAATGCAATTGCTCCTGGGGATTTTAACAAGTTAAATATGAATGACTATTTTGGTACTTTCCAAGTAGCTCAAATTGTAGCTGACCCCCATTGACCCCAGACTCAGGTAGACCTTATACTACTTGTACACTAATCATAGTGGGTATGGGAGAATAACTAGGAGTAAAGTCATATTCTAAAATAAAATTTGCTTTTCCTCAACCATTAAGTCAGGACAATTTTCTGTGTTTCATATGCATGTGTAAGAATGAAGGCTTAGGTCTTCTGATCCAGTGCTTTTTCTTTGACCTATAAACAAGAAGTCGGATGGAGGAAGACAACACTGGCAGAGAGGAGAGTGCTCCTGCTTCATGCTCAGGAGAGTGTTCAGTCAGGAGCTTACATGCAAACTGACCAGTGTGCTTTGTTCATATAAAGAAGTTTTTATCTTTAAAAAATGATTTATATATGATACTTTGATTTAAGTTATACAGGGAATATCTTTTTTAGGTGTCTTTCCAATTCCGAAAGCTTCAATTAAAGGTCTCAGAGCCAAACCATTGCTGAGGTATTATTTCACTCTTTATAATTTATTATTCTTAAGTACCTTCTAATGGGTTTCACTGATTTGTTCATTGTCCTTATCACCAGTCAGGTTGGCCATTTATCCAGTGTGTTGACATTCATATTGATTTTTGAATAGCCTTCAATGTCTTTCTTCATTTGGGCAGGGTTGATGAGCCTATTCTCAAGTAAACAAGTAATTGAAAAGAGGATATTTTCTATTTGTATTTAGTGGTTTTTAAAACACACACACACACACACACACACACTGTATGGAGTCAGGTGGCTGCAATTGCAGAAGAGTTAAAAAGATCTTAGGAAGTACACTAATGTGGGTCTTAATAATAATTACTTTTACTTCCATAGCACTTGCTAGATTCTAGGAATCCTTTTAAAGGCAGTAAATTCACTTAATATTTAAACCCTAAAAAGTAAATATTATTATTCTCATTTTATATATGATGAGATTGAAGCACAGAGAGGTTAATTAACTTTTTCAATATTATACAGTATTTCTACCCTTAAAGTCATAAACTGAAAGGCTGGAGAAGAACATATCAGTACATAATTAAACAACAAAGAATATATCCCCTACCATATCCAGCTAAGCTTTTCAAGACAGCTTAATAGAAGTTGATCTAACTATAACTTTCATTCTGACAAACAAAGGGAGTCTGTGGAGCTCTTGACTGGCTGAAACTGGTGGAGTTGGCTTTAGGAAGGAGAGAAACACATATTAATGTAGAAAGTTACATATGTACTTAAGAGACTGAGTAAAACAATTTAGCTATTGTTACTGGAAGTTAGGCTATGACTACTGAAAATGGAAAGCAAGAGCCATGTTGAGCTGAAGAAAAATGTGCAAGCAAAGAATTGTGGCGGGAGATTGAGGCATCTCTGAAAGAGCCCATCAAGGAAAAGGTGCGAAATTAGGACACAGTTCTTGCTCTACTCATCCCTGAACAAATTCAACAACATGGATCTTGAAAATCAACCATGTGTGCTTGGAATAAATGTAAAAATATATCAGCTCAAACTACAAGTACCAGCATATGTGTTCAGGTATTATCTTGTGTTTTTCCCCAAACACTAAAATGTAAGGATATTTGCCACTCCCAACTGATTCATTCATTAGACTACATAAATATGGTAGGCACTGGTAGGCACTGAAAAGTGAGACCTACTGTTTGAAACCCTTTAAGATCTTGTAATATGCTTTTATGTAGATTGCCATCTTTACCATCACAGCAGTTAAAGCAGTTGTTGTTTTCTTGATTTTGTACATAGAGATGGAGATTCTGAAGAGAACTGAATATCATTCTCATTTAGTACCAGTAACTAAGTAATACTTTTGTACACTCTTACCTCTTGTAGCAAACCCGTTAAGAGTGAGGTGTTATCTCCAAGGACACTGAGGCCCAGTGTTTCCATAATTGTCTTAACACACAATACCTGATCACACAGTCAACAGCTGGAGAGATCAGGAAGTTTTAAAAGGTGTGGGCTCCAGCTTATACTCTTAATTACCTTATTAGAAAATGTACACACCAAAAGCAAAAGTAAAGTCAGACTTCTGCTGAATTTGTAAAAGCCTTCCTGGAGCATCAAACACATTGCAAACATTAATAATGTAAATTCCTTGGGAGTCCCAAATTACTGCAGTAAGCATCAGCCCAAATTAACCTTTTCAATAACCAAATATAGTTCAGCTATTTTTCTATTTTTGTAGTTGATTTTGAGTTTGCCATGCAACATGTGAAAATCCATTTGAGTTTTACATAATTTATTTGTAAATGAGGTAAAGTTATTTCAACTTTATCAGATTGTTCTTTTTGATACTTATGCTTTTGGGATCATAGGGAAAAAAATTACCAAATTTAAAATCATTAAGATCTACCCCTGTGTTTCTTCTAGAGTTTCATGGGTTTAGTTTGTATATTTAGGTCATTTGATCCATTTTGTATGTTGTATTCAGTAGGGTTCAATCTCACAATTTTGCATGTAAAAATCTAGTTACCCAACACATTTATTTTAACAAGACATTAGTCTTATTACCCAAGACTATTATTTTTCCAATAAGTGGACTTAATATCTTTATTGAAATTAATTGTCCATGATTATATGAGTTTATTTCTGGATTCTCAATTCTAATTTATTAACCTACATGTCTCTTTTTGCCATTATGTTTGGGAAGCAGTGCAAGTTCAGTTTTCTTTTGGGCAACTGGAAGAATATGCGAGGTAAAGATGGACTTCTGACATTCCTTTATCGCAGATATTACAGCATTTGCGCTTGCTTTCTGCCATGTGCATGTGTTGAACCACAGCAGACCATCAAACATGCTCGCCATGCACATTCCTGGGGGGATTCCACTCCTTATATACTATACATAGACAAAGCCAGCTACTCGCCAAAATATGACATCAAAGCTTATATAACTGCGAGTATGCTGCACATGCGAATCTAGTTATTATCTCTAAGCAACCCAGCCTGGGCATCCAGGGTGAGGGGGCCTGACAAATTCTATTGTCCTCACACATTACCACACTGTTTTCATTACTATAGCATTGCAACAACTTTTGAAATAAAAAAACATGAGTCAGACTTACTTTTCTAGATTATTTTGGATATTAGTGGTCCCTTGCAATTCTATGTGAATTTGAGAATTGACATTTATATTTCTTTTTAAAAAATGGGCTTTTGGAATTTTATAAGGACTGCATTGAATCTTTTTAAACCATTTTAAGAAGTATTGACATTTCAACAGTAATATATCTTCAAATACATAAACATGGTATGACTTTCCACTTACTCAGTTCTTTAATGTCTTTCAGCAATGTTTCGTGGTTTTAATTGTACAAACCTTTCCACGCTTGTTTAAATGTATTCTTATCTACTCTTTTTTTTTTTCAGATTCTACTCTAAATTTTTATTCCAGGTATATTAATAACCAACTGATTTTTGTATGTTGATCTTGCATCCTACCGTTTTTTGTCTTGCTTATGACACCTAGTAACTTTCTTGTAGATTTTTGAGTACTTTCTAGGTATAAGAATGGGTCATCTCTGATTTCCGGCCAAGATGGAGGCATAGACAGACACGCTGAATCTCCATCCACAACTAAGAAGGAATACAACTACCTCAAAACTAGAAACAACCAGAACTTCTAGAAAATCAAAGTGCATGGAAGTCTAGCAAACAAAGATATAAAGAAGAAATATTCATCCAGACAGGTAGGAGGGGGGAGCTGGGGCAGAAAGAAAGCAGTGTGGTGGCGGCAGCAGCAGCAGACCAGTAGTAAGTGCAGTTCCACATTTTAAAAAGTCAGGAAAAACACCTGGGGAGCATTCCCAGCCCTCACTAGACTGTGCAGCTCACTGTCCTAGCACCGGGGAAAAAAAGCCTAATTGCTTTTGACTGTGGAAACCAGTGGGGGTTGGGACAGAGGCAGAAACTGCCAGTCTCTCAGCAGAGTCCCCTTGTTTAAAGGGCCCCCACAGACCAAGAACATCCGCAGACCCACTCACTCTGGGAACAATGGCCAGGAGAGCAGCTAGAGGGGCACCAGTTTGATATGAAAGTGGGAGAGGTGCCTGGAAAAGGGGTGAGTGCTGGGCAAGTAGCATTGTTCCCTCTCAGACCCATCTCCCGCATACAGTGCCACAACGTGGTGAAACAGGTCGCCCATTACTGATGAATGTCTAAGGCTCTGCCCCTCACAACTTCATAGGAGCAACAGCTCTCCCTGGGACACAGAAGCAAACAAACACAGGAGACTTCCGGTCAAGTTGCAGGCTTAAACTGACATACTCCATCTCCCTCCACAGTTAAGAAGGAATACAACTACCGTGAAACCAGAAATAACCAGAATACCAGAAAATAAATGGAAGTCCAACATATGAAATTATCAAGAACTGGTGCTCATCCAGACAGGTAGGAGGGGTGAAGTCAGGGAGGAGAGATCAAGCTGTGCTGTCTGCAATAGCAGCAGCGATGGAGGCAGGACAGTGGTAAGCACAGACACCCATATTTAAGGGGAAGCAAGAAGCACCTGGGGAGCACCCCTGGCTGCAGACAAGACCCGTCAGCTTGTGATTCCAAAGCCGGGAAGACAGACCTCCATTGCCTTGGACTGTGAGGCCCAGAGGGGGTGGGGACGGAGGAGGACGCTCCCAGTCTCTCAGCGGAGAGTGAATGGCAGGAATCCACTTTGGACCCCCACTCCCCACAGAAAACGCCACAGCGTGGTGAGATGGGTCACCTGGTTGTGACGAGGGCATGAGGCTCCGCCCCCTATAGCCCTGCCCAGGAAGCAAAGGTAAAGACAAAACAGTCAGAATGGCACAGATCATGATAGAGGTCCCAGTGACACAGCTGACCAGACAGAAAATATCTAATCTAACAAAGCAGCAGACAGGAAATCTTTCTGAGGCTCAGTTTAGAGCTTTGGTTATAAAAATGCTTACAGACCTAACAGAAGATCTTAAACAAGACGGTGAAAGAATGAAGGCTAGTCCTGCTGAAATGAACAAAAACACATATGAAACTAGTGGTGAAGGCAAGAAAACCAGGGATCAAATCAACAAATCAGAACATAGGGAAGGAACAAACAGTCAACCAGTGCAGAAAGAGGAAACGAGAAGTGAAGAAAATGAGGAGAGGCTCATAAACCTATTGGACAGCTATAAGTGGGCCAACATCTGAATCATAGGGGTGCCAGAAGGTGAAGAAAAAGAACTAGAAATTAAAAAGCTATGTGAAAAATTAATGAAGCAGAATTTTCTTAATTTGGGGAAGGAGGTTCAGTAAGCACAGAGAGTTCCAAAACAACTGGACCCAGAGAGAACCACACCAAGACACATTATAATCAAAATGTCAAAAATTAAGGATAAAAAGAGAATCTTAAAAGCAGCAAGAGAGAAGAAGAGAACTACATGTAAAGGGGTTCCTATAAGACTCTTAGCTGATTTTTCAAAAGAAACTCTGCGGGCAAGAAGGGACTGGCAAGAAATATTCAAAGTAGTGAAAAGCAAAAACTTACAACCACGATTACTCTATCTGGTGAAGCTGTCATTCAGAATAGAAGGGCAGAGAAAGTGCTTCCGGGACAAAGTAAAACTGAAGGAGTTCATCAGGTCCAAAACATTGTTACACAAAATGTTAAAGGAACTTGTTTAGGAAAAGAAGGATCAAAACTATGAACATTAAAATGAAAACTGTATCGCAACAACCAACAACAGAAGCTAGGGAATTGAAACAAAGACAAACTAAGTAGACAACAAGAGTGGGAAAGAAATTATAGGTATGTGGAATATTTTGGGGGGAGGTCAGAGAGAGGAAACGGAGGGAAATGGTGCAGGAATTAAGAAGCATAGTAGGAGGGAGTGGAGTAGACAGGAAGAGGTTTAAATTCATTTACATTTTCTCTATAAGCTATTTATTTTTTGTCCATTATTTTCTATTCTACTGTCTTCTATGCATTTAGTTCATTTTTCTTTTTTTAATGTTATTTATATTTTTTGTTTCTCTGACTTCTAGGTATTTTATTTTTGGTTACCATGAACATTATGTTTAATATCCAAAATGTATAACAATCTCGTTTAGTTAATAAGAATTAAGTTTTAATAATATACAAAAATACTACGTCTATAGATTTTCATGTATCCATGTATGTTGACAAAAATTTCATTTTCATATGTTAAGAGCCTAATAACATTGATTTGTAAATATATGCATTTGCATTTTAAATTCTGTAGGAAATAAAAAAAGGAATTATGAACAAAAAATACAATAATGTAGACTTTTATATTTGCCTGTTTTTACCTTTATGAGCAATCTCTATTTCTTTGCGTGGCCTGAAGTTACTGTCTAGGGTTTTCTTAAATCAACTTCAAGGACTAATTTCTTTTAGTATCTCTAATGAGACAGAGTTAGAGGTTTTGAACTCCTTATGCTTCTGTTTAACTGTCAATGTCTTAATTGATTCTCTTTTTTGAAGGAGAATTATGCTAGATATTGAATTCTTGATTGGCAGATTATTCTCTTTCAGCTTTTCAAATATGTCATGCTATTGCTGTCTGATATGAGGTATTATCCAATGATAATCTTATTGAAGATCCTGTGTATAAGTAACTTATTTATTGATGCTTTGATAATTTTATTTGTCTTTTATTTTTCACAGTTTATTATGTTTCTTAGTGTGGATCTCTTTTAGTTTATCCTACTTGGGTTTATTGATCCTTTTGAATGTGTGAATTTACATCTTTTCCTCATATCTACAAAATTGTCTATTATTTCTCAAATATTTTTATTCCACTTTCTCTTTCACTCCACTCGCCTTCTGGGACTTTATAATACTTACGATACGATGGTTGATTTCATGATGTGCTATATATCTCTTAGCCTCTGTTCTTTTTTTCTCTGCTCCTCAGACACAATGTTTTGTCTCTCTTCTTAGTCTGTCTTCTGCCTAGTTGAATATGTTTTTGAAGTCCTCTAGTGAAATTTTCACTTCAATTTTGTAATTTTAAGTCCAGATATTTTATTGGTTTCTTTGCATTATTTCTATCACTTTTTTGATATTCTCCTTTTGTTCTTATTTTATTTTCCTGATTTGCTTTGGTTCTTTGTTCATATATACTTTTAACTCTTTAAGCCTATTTAAGATCATTGTTCCATTCTGGTAAGTCTGATTCCTGAGCTTTCTTAGAACAGTTTCTGAATATTTTGCTCCTTTAAATGGCCAGGCTTTCCTTTGTTTGTTTTGTTTGTTCTTTAATGCTTTGTGATGTTTTTGTTGAAAACCAGACATTGGAATACCATAATGTGAAAATTCTGAAAGTCAGATTTTCCCTCTTCTGAGAATGTGCTAAAGATTTCTGATTATTGAAATATAGTAAGTAATCCATTTGTTTAGTAAATTTTCCTTCTATTTTTGAAGAGTTTGCATAGAAATTTCATTTTAAATAATACAAAAGCTTCCCTCTACATTTAAAGTCAAAATATTTATTGAAGACCATTATAAATGTTAAAAATAAAGAAAACTTAAAAATACTCAAAACCTAACACATTTAAGCATAAGAGTATTCAGCAATTTAAAATGGTTTATGTATTATATTTGTCCGTGTGTGTATGTGTGCAACAAAGTCAGGGTCTTATTATAGTGGCCTCACCTGACTTTATTATGTGAGCATAGACACCATGGTAACAGTTAAAATAATTGTGATTTTTTAAAAAACTGCATTTTTTTATCATATAGATGTGCCATGATTTATTTATTATATGATTGACATTTTTCTTCTGATAAGCATATTTTTTAATAAATCTTTTAACTTGGTCATGTGATATCTATAAAACAAAATTTTATTTGTGCAATTATATGGTCAATGATGAAAATATTAAAACATCTTCAGAAAGTTTTTACCAATATACATTTTTTCTCAGCAGTTTGAGTGTGCCTACAATCTAATTTTTATATCAGTAGTAATTTGCATTTGCAGAGCACCTGGTATTATCATCATGTATCAGTTCTTTTAAATATGCTAAGAGGGAGGTATAATAATGTCATCATTTTAATTTCACAGTGAGAAAACTGAAAATCAAAGATATTATATGATTTGCTCAAATATAGACTATAAATTGCAAAGTTAGTAGTCAAAGCCTTCTAAACTGTAGTTTTAATGTTTTATGACATGCTATTGTTTCTTATACCTAAAGAATGGGCTGAATAGGAAGGATGACATATTTGCCAACTCCAGTACAATGGAACTTAAAATATGTGAAAAGTGGTTGCCACATTTGAGACATGTTAGTCAAAGTAATGAGATTTCCAAATATTCTCTTTAAAATAATTAGATCCAAAGATTTCCTATGTAGTTACAAAACATATAAATTCAAGATATTATTTTGAATCAGAGAGAAAGAGAAGTAACCACTTCCATGTCTCACAAAACAACTTATATATGTTCCACATGAATTTACTAAAACTCAGGTTTGTCATCATGGGATGGTGGACAGAGAGTGTGTTTAGCAAATACTGATTTAGAACTATATCTAATTATAGCAATTGTTAGTTGCTCAAACACTGTCTAGTATTCTCTTCTTCCTATTTATAACTGAATTCTTACTAAGTACAATGTATAATATATGTGGTAGAATGAATAATGTCCCCCTAAACTGCCCAAGTTCTAGTCCCTGAAACCTGTGACTATGCTACTGTACATGGTAAAAAAAAAGTTGCAGATGAAATTAAATTAATGTTATTGAGATGGGGAGATTATCCTGGTTTATCTGGATATGCCCAATTTAACAAGAAGGGTTCTCATCAGAGGAAGGCAAGATAATCTGATTCAGAGAGGAAGAACTAGATGATCAAAGAAGAAAGCAAAGGTCGGAGGTAAAAATACTATATTGCTGTCTTTGAAGATAAAGAAACGTCATGAGCCAAGAAACACATGAAGCTTCCAGAACCTGGAAATGGCAAGGAAATGCTGTTTTCAAAGGTGTGCAGGTCACTAAGCCCTTGATTTCATTTAGTCCAGCAAAACTGAGTTTGGAATTTGAACATCTAGAACTATAAATTAATAAATTTATGTTGTTTCATGCCAATAAGTTTGTGGTCATTTGTATATCGGAAATAAAAAACAAATACATGTTTTAATACAAATTAATTTCACATTTTTTTTAAATTCAAGAAGATTGTTGAATAAGACTTATTTGGATAAATCACTTTTGTATAGAAGACATTAAACAGTACAGAAAAAATATGAGATATTTTTCAAATAACCACAAACAGGCATTTCTGAAAGATCTCAATAATGCTAATAAAAGATTTCAGTGGGGAAATATGTTAAAATATAATGAAAGACAAAAAGAAGGTTATCTGAATAAATTAAAGGATATTATTGGACAGGATAAAATATTTTTAATATTTTACAAGTTAATTTTTATATTTAAATCTATAATTATTTCAGAATAAAAATGTTAGTTGTAGTGTTTTAGAATTAAGTAACTATTCTCTAAAATATATACAGAATAATTATAGTTCAAAGAAACTAACTTTAAAGAATTAAATAACAGAGCAGATATTTGTTATATAGATATTAGTACATTTTAATTCAAGATAACAATGTTATAAGTCTGAGAACAAGTTATATGGGCAATGAACGAAACAGGGAGCTCATCTGGGGACCCACATATATGAAGGCCTGTCCAGAAAAGTCCAGCCATTGTTAAATAATGATAACAGTTTGCGTAACATGACAGTCAAGGGGAGTAGACTGGAATGTGCATGTGTGAACAATAAGAACTTCACTGTACTAGTCATTGGGGGCAATAGATGCCTTTGAGTGAACATGTGTACTGTGTGGCTGTTGCATTCAAAATGACTGAGCAAATAGAGCAATGAATCTGCATCAAATTTGCATAAGCTTGAACATGCCTTTGCAGAAACTGTTTGGATGATTCAGAAGGCCACAGCTTTGGGCAACTGGAGGTTGGAAGCTTCATCATGACAAGGTGCCCTCATGTCTTATACAGAGGATTTTTGCAAAGCATTAAATCACCCAGGTGACTCAGCCCCCCTACAACCCATATTTGGTTCCCTGTGATTTCTGCCTTTTCCCCAAACCAAAATCACCTTTGGAAGAGAAGAGATATCAGACAAATATGATGGGGCAGCTAATGGTCCCTTGAGGAACTGTGTGAGGTCTGAAGGTGTCTACTTTGAAGGGGACTGAGGTGTCATTGTCTTATGTACAATGTTTCTTGTATTTTCTATCTTCTTCAATAAAGGTCTCTATTTTTGTATATTACATGGTAATTATAATTGAATTTGTCCAAAACGGAACATATAAGGATAAAGCCTAAATGGATTAAAAAAATATAAAAACATAGCACTCTAAAATTTTTGAAATAAAATATACATAAAGTAAAATGCACTAATTTTACATTAGTAATTTTTAGCAAATATATACACCTGTGTGACTGTCAACATAATCAAAGTGGTTTTGAACATTTCCATCAGCCCCAAAAATATCTACCTTGTGATTCTTATAGCTATGCTTTTTCACTCATGGCTCAAGTCAACATTTGACATGCTTTCTATCACTATATATTTATTGATGTGTCTTTTCTAGAGTTTCATATATATGGAAATATATAGTGTTTATTCTTTAATGTCCTTCATTGTTCCTTCATAACAATGATTTTCATATCCATCCATGTGCCTTCAAGTATCAAGATAGTATTCATTTTTCTTGCTGAGTACTATCTTATTGTACAGATATACCAACATTTGTTCACGCATTCACCTATGTGCATCTGGATTTTTTTAGTAAATGGTAATTTAAAATAAATATTCTACAGACTTGAATTTTTAAGTCTTTGTGTGAATACAGTATTTATAAATCTTGTTTAAATACATATTAACATAATTGCTGCATCATACAAGTGGTGTTTAAATTTATGAAAGAGTATATAATATTTTCCAAAGTGATTGTACCTTCCTTAACATTTAGAATTGTCAGTCTGATTTTATTCATTTTACTGGCATTGTAGCAAGTTGTGGATTAATTTCCATTCCTGGAATAAATTTAATTTGGTTATGGTATATTATTATTCCTTATATTGCTGATTATAGTTTCTTACTTTTTAGAAATTATTTTAAAATGTATTTTCATGAGGATAGTGTGGTGAAATTGCTGGTTTGTTGTCATGTGTCTGCTTAATTACTTTTGTCTAGTATTTTTTTTTACTTTGAATTTAGAAGAATGTTGACCTCATACAATGAATTGAAAATTCTCTTCCTTCTCTACTTTTTAATAGTTTATGTTACCCAACTAAAGGGTTCTATTTGCCTGTACCCATCAAAGCCCAATAACATGAGCAGAAGCTTGCAGTCAAAAAAGTAAGGGCTTATTATTTGAGGAAGTGGCCCATGACGGGAGTCATAGTTGAGCTAATGCTAAATGACCTGACTCCCTGATGGCTTCCAAAGAATGGGTTATATAGGGGAAAAATCATTACTTAGAGTGACCGAGTGAATTAAGGTCACGGTCAAGGTCACAGTCTAGGTCATGATCTCTACAGCTTGTACTGTACTAGGGTAGGGGGTAGTTGATCATTGCAACGGGTCCTGATGTTAGCCATAGTATCACTTCATCTGGTTTCACTACCTTTCTGGACCTGGAGTTTAAACAAAACTGAGACCTAATTGTTAGCTTTAGTTTAATTGAATCTCTTTTTCTGTGGTCAATAGACCCAAGGCTTTGTTCTTAAGATTATTTGATTCCAATCAGAACCTCACTGTCCTAAGGTCTTACTGACAAAGCCAGTTTGAATCAAAAGGAAAAAAAAGAGAAAAGGTAATATTAAAGAAACAGAGGTTCTGCAGGGTTACAATTATTATAAAATTATTATTATTAAAAAATGTTTCACATTGGTAGAGTCCACCACTGAAACTGCCTCATTCTGAATTTTTTTTCTTTTTAAAAAAATGTTTTATTGATTATGCTGTTACAGTTGTCCCAATTTATTTTCCCTCTGCTTCCCTCCACCCAGTGACCCCCTCCCTTAAGTTGCCCCCCCTTAGTCCATGCCCATTGGTTGTGCATATAGTTCTTCTCAACATCTTCCAGACTACTTCATTCCCTCCTACTATGCTTCTTAATTCCTGCATAATCTCCCTCCCTTTCCCACCTTCCCCCTCCCACTAACCTCCCCGCAATATGTTCCCCATACCTATAATTCTTTTTCTACTCACATTGCGTACTTAGTTTGCCTTTGTTTCAATTCCCTAGCTTCTGTTGTTGGTTGTTGTCATACAGTTTTCATTTTAATGTTCATAGTTTTGATCCTCCTTCTTCTAAACAAGTCCCTTTAACATCTCATATAACAGTGGTTTGGATCTAATGAACTCCTTCAGTTTTACTTTGTCCTGGAAGCAATTTCTCTGCCCTTCTATTCTGAATGACAGCTTTGCTAGATAGAATAATCGTGGTTGCAGGTTTTTGCTTTTTATTACTTTAAATATTTCTTGCCAGTCCCTTCTTGCCTGCAGAGTCTCCTTTGAAAAATCAGCTAAGAGTCTTATAGGAACCCCTTTATATGTAGTTCTCTTCTTCTCTCTTGCTGCTTTTAAGATTCTCTCTTTATCCTTAATTTTTGACAATTTGATTATAATGTGTCTTGGTGTTGTTTTCCCTGGGTCCAGTTTTTTTTTTTAACTCTCTGTGCTTCCTGGACCTGTATTTCCTTCCCCAAGTTAGGGAAGTTCTGCTTCATTATTTTTTCACATAATTTTTCAATTTCTAGTTCTTCTTCTTCACCGTCTGGCAACCCTATAATTTGGATGTTCACTCTCTTATAGTTGTCCCAGAGGCTTCTGAGCTTCTCCCCATTTTCCTCACTTTTTGTTTCCTCTTTCTGCACTGGCTGACTGTTTGTTCCTTCCTTATGTTCTTATTTGTTGGTTTGATCCCTGGTTTTCTTTCCCTCACCACTTATTTTGTACATGTTTTCATTTGTTTCAGCAGGGCTAACCTTCATTCGTTCCCCATCTTGATTAAGTCCCGCTGTTATTTTTTTTTTTATTTTTTTATTTTTTGGTTATTCAATTACAGTTGTCCCAATTTTCCCCCATTGCTCCCCCCTCCCAGCCCATCCCTTCTCCCACAATTATATCCCTCCCCGTTGTCCATGTCCATGAGTCATTCGTATACGTTCCTTGACTAGACCCTTCCCTTACTTATCCCCCTTCTCTCCCTCCCCCCTCCCCCCTACTGACTACTATTCTAGTCTTTGCCTATTTAGTTTGTTTGTTTGTGTTGCTCTTTAGTTTCCTGTATTAGGTGATATCATATGGTATTAGGCTTTCTTTGCCTGGCTTATTTCACTAAGCATAATTCTCTCTAGTTCCATCCATGTTGTCGCAAATGGCAGGAGTTCCTTCTTTCTTTCTGCTACATAGTATTCCATTGCCCACTGTTATTTCTGTAAGTTGTCTTATAACTATAGCTCTGAACTGAGCCTCAGAAAGATTATCTATCTCTTTGTCCATTAATTCATGTATTTGCTTTCTGGTCAGCTATGTGATTGGGATCTCTATCATTATCCCTGCCATCCTGACAGTTTTTGTTTCACCTTTCCTTCTTGGGCGGGGCTGTCACATCTCCTACACTATGGGAAGCAGAGCCCGGTGCACTCATCACTACCGGGCGACCCTTCTCACCACACTGAGGTGCTTTGTGTGGGGGTGGGGATCCAAGATGAATTCTTGCCATTTACTCTCTGCTGAGAGATCAGGAGCAGCCTCCTCCATCCTCACGCCCTCCAAGGCAATGGGGGTCTGCCTTCCCTGGCATTGGAATCACCAGCTGATGGGTTTGTCTGCAGCTAAGGGGTACTCCCAGGCCCTTCTCGCCTCCCCTTAAATACGTGTGTCTGTGCTTACCACAGTCCTGCCGCCCCTCGCTGCAGCTGCCACTGCCAGCACAGCTTGACCTCTCTGGCCTGGCTTCACCCCTCCTACCCGTCCGGATGAGCACCACTTGGTAATAACTTCATACGTTGGAATTTCATGTAGCTTTATTTTCTGGAACTTCTGGTTATTTCTGGTTTTGTGGTAGTTGTAGTCCTTCTTAGTTGTGGAGGGAGACAGAGCATGTCAGTCTAGGCCTCCATCTTGGCCAAAAGTCCTCTTTTTTTCTTTTTCTTAACATCAAATATAATTGCCTCAATACATATAAAGCTATTCAGGTTACCAGTTTCTTCCTGAGAAAACTTTAAAATTGTATTTTTCAAAGAAATTGTCTGTTTGGTTTCTGTTTGTTAAATTTTTGTCTATAAATATTATTATTACTCCTTTATTATTATTGTGGTACTTATAAGGCTGATAGTGACCTCTTCTCTTTCCTTCTATTGGTGATTTGTGTCTTCTCTTTTTCTAGTATATTTAGCTAGAGTTTATAATTCTTTTTTTAAAAAAAATAATTTGTTTGTTTATTTATTTATTTATTTTTAGAGAGAGGGGAAAGGAGAAAGAGAGAAAGAGAAACATCACTGTGTGGTTGCCTCTCACTCACACCCCCAACTGGGGACCTGACGTGCAACCTAGTCATGTGCCCTGACTGGGAACCGAACCAGTGACACTTGGCTTGCAGGCCGATGCTCAATCCACTGAGCCACAGCAGCCAGGGCTTTAGAGTTTATAAATTTTATTGATATTTTAAAGTAACAGATTTGAGTCATTCATTCTTGTTATTATTTCTACTTTAACTGATTTTTGTTCTTTAAAACCCCCTTTCTATACTTATTTTGGTTTAACTTTATTTTGCTTTTCTAGCTTCTTAAAGTAAATCGTCGGCAGCCGTCTGTCTCAAGAGACGATGGTGTAGCTTCTTAAGAGTCCATCTGCACCGCCGAGAATGGCTGTGCAGTCCGACTCGGGAGTGACATGGTATCTGTCTCCTCCCGTGTCGAATCGACATCTTGCGATGACGCTGGAGTGTCCTCTCCAGTGAAACTGAAGCTACAGAGCCTGGGCAGGGTGATATGGAGGGTCTGCTGTTGCCCGTGCAGAAGATCCCCCCTCTCTTCGCAGCTGAAGGGTCCAAGGGAAAGACGGAGTCAATACAGCTTGGCTTTAGGTGCGCCGCAGGAGTTGCCGGTGTTGACTACAACGTCAAACTGCCTTAGGGACTCCGGCTCCGGATTTTCTGTTGGGGTTTACTCCCTTAGCCTTTCCCCTGAAGAGGTATGCCGCAAGGCAGCGGAGGTTTTTTGGAGTCAGAGTTTTCCTTCTCTGATGTGCCCTGACTGGAAGATTGAACCAGCGACACTTAGCTCGCAGGCCGACGCTCAATCCACTGAGCCAAACCAGCCAGGGGCTAAGGTAAATACACTATATATTATTTGTATTCTTTACTTCTTTTCTAATAAAAATATTTAAAACTATAAATTTTGCTCTAATTACTGCTTTAGCTTCATTTTATAAAAGTATTAAGTTTTGTTCTATTTCAGTTACATATACTTTCAATGTGTTATGTTCTCAAGCCAAAAATTTCTTAATAGATTTCCCATTTGATCTTGATCATTTTTGGAGGGGTGATTCTATAAATACTAAGTAAGATGAGTTTGTAGATATTTCTGTTCATTAGAGAAAGATTAAGAAAATTACAAAGGCATTGCATTTCTTTGTTAAACCGACTTAAACAGCTACCAATCTCCAGGAATCTAGCTAATTGTAGCAAATAGTCTTTTCTGGAAAACCAAAAAGAAAGATTGAGATACTTCTTACAAAGTTTAACCCAATATCAGTACATAGAAAGTACAGAAATTACTGAGCACTGCTATTTCATTATACTGAAATGCAAGTGTAACACTGGAAAGATCACAAGCTTTGAGTCATAAATTATGACTTTAAGTGTTTTTCTTCTCAATTGCTGACTGTGTAACCCCAAGAAATTACATAAACCACTTCTGCTTCAGTGTCTCCATCTATAATGTTAGAAAAGTATTACATATTTACATTGTTGAGATTTAATAGAGATAATGCAGTTGAAATGCTTGGCATTTATATTCATTAAATTTTATTTTGCTTTTGAAAAATAGCTCTAGTTGTATCAAGGGAACAGGTCAAAACATCAAAAAAAAAAAAAAGTCTGTGCACCTGGAAAGGATGACAGTAATACAACGACCCCTTTCAAATCATACTGTAGTATTTAAACCACCATATGTCATCACAGATGGCATACTGGCAGGAGAGAACTGAGATATTTCAGATGACAAAATAGAGTCAAAAGCACTTTAATAGTTCATCAAGAAGGTCTAAAATTCTTGAAACTACATCTAACAAGATTATATACAAAACATTTGGTTTTAGATTTAAAAAGCAATCCTACAGGATTGAAAAATGAGAGATTAATTTAATAGTTTTGATACAAAAGTCAACATTTTTGTTGACCACAAAATCACTTTAAAACAATAACATAATGCATATGAAGATAGTTCAAGGTAATTGGCCAAAGTTACATCTGTTTCTCTTTACAATGAAGATTTTATAAAATGATGATAAAAATAGACACAAGAAAACAAATTAGTCATATTTGAGAATGAGAAATCTCTACCTATTCATGGACAAAGTAGATCTGTTAGTGGTGGACACATTACCAGAATGTTACCTGTGATTAGACCTTGATTCAGCATCCTTGATACCTGAGTTCTGGCTAAGAAAAAATTCAGAATCATGACACATATACAACCAAAAGTTTATTTCAAAAGTCGCAGAGGTATAAGAAGTAAGCTATTAAAGAAGTAAGCCAGATGAGCTATGTGGGATCAGGAAACAAGTTACAGAGGCAAATTAAGGGCCCTTGGAGCTTAGGAAAGAGAGGCAAGGAAAGCACACATGGGAGAGGGGGGCTGGGGCATGCTCCATAAAGGGAATCACCAGCCGTGTTCTTTGTCCTAACGGCTTTGAAGGGTGGGGACTTTAGGGGAGGCTTCACGACAGGATCTCAATAGAATATTTATTAGCTCTCTTGGTGTGTCCTTTCAGGATCATGGTCTCTACTGATTGGTTGGCACCAGGGCAGATGGTCATTAGTCAATGCAACTGGTCCTGACATCAGCCATGGCATGGCTTATCTACCATATTTTTCATGCCATAAGATGCACTCTTTTCCCCCAAAAGTGAGGGAAAATGTCTGTGTGTCTTATGGAGCAAATATTGTGTTACAGACCATGATGTGTATTACCTGACCTATCAGCGGTGGCAACAGCTGTTAGAAGAGGAAGCAGTGGGCCCATGCAATACTCCTGGGGATGCTTAAATGTCCCACTTTACTGCTGAATATCAGGGCATCTGGTCAGTTGCTGTCCACCTCTGCTCATCACTCAGGATCTGGGAGAGTGCAGAGAGCCACTTGACACTCCCAGCTACAACTGCTAATCTATTGAATCAGCTGAGGCTAATAACAGGTATGAGGCACAGTGCCAATTGCCAATTGTCTTTGACACTGGGTGAGGTCTGTATCAACAGAACCACCCCCAATCACCAATCACTGTGTCTTAAGCTCTGCCAATCACAGGAGGCAGATGGATGGAGCTGAAATAACATATTCTCAGCTGGCTACTGGCTTCATTAGATGCTACAGTCATCTCATCTACCTCCATACTGTTTCCAGTGCATACCAGGTTTCTCTGTGAGGAGGCCAGCAGTAACAGGGTGAGCAGCCATAAATGCTGAAGTTTGTAGTATATAAAGAGAGTTATGTTGGTGTCACTATTCTAGTAGTAACACAGGAACTGAGGGGATTAAGAGGTATCACTAGCCATAACAGGCACTGGGGGTAATCTGCCAGAACCTGTAACTAGGATAGTGATACTCTCAGTGACTGTTACAACTAGTGATACCTCTTAATTCCCTCAATGCCTCTTATTAAAGGCCCCCATAAATTCTGACAGTAGCAATGATGAGTTCTTGGGGTTCCCAGAAAACTAGAAGAGTACTTGAACCTTAAAGTCTCTCCTCATTTGTTAATGACAGTGATGATGGTTCTTAATACTGCTGTTGACTGCTGTTCACTTTCTAGGGTTGAAATATTATTCTGTTACATTTTATTAAATATTTTAGTACACCATTTGGTTCACTTTTTTTTTTTTCCTCTTGTTTTTCTCCTCTAAACCTAGGTGCATCTTATGGTCAGGCTCATCTTATAGTGTGAAAAATACGATAATTTTGCTGCTTTTCTGAGCCTGGAGCTAAAACACAGCTGAGCCCTAGATGTTATCCCTAAGAATTAATGCTTGAGACTGATCATGCAAGGGCCTAGATGAGAATTGCATGAGGCCACTCCTTATTCCTCCTTCAAAGGAAGTCTACCAGCAACATGCCAAAGGAGGAAAGATTAGTGAAGAGTCCAAGCCACATGACCAAAGATATGAAAAGTCAGGGGTCTAAACAACATGACCAGCAATATGCTAAGGGAGGAAAGATAACATATGGTAGCTGGCCCATCATCCTTTCTCTGCTCATGTCTGTCTAACTGCCTACCACAGAACTAGGAAATCAGGGACAAGTACCCATAGGTGCCAATTGCAGTGGAAGAGAAAGCTTTCTAGATGTTCAATGGAATTACAACAATTCTAGCACAAAGGGAGTAAGTGAAAACAGTAGCTGTAACAGGAGTTTGGTTGAAATAATAAATATTAAATTGCTTTGCCAGTCCAATCTCTACATTCTTACCACCACCATTTCATTCCCCATTCCCCAAGTGGAATATAAGAAAATAACATTTTAAAACTACACATTATCAAGTGAGGATTAGTACTTAAAGAAAATAACATCCTAAAAAGAATTAGGACTTATAATGTGGTCTTTGGACTCCTAGAGAAAGGCACACCCATACTAGAATTTGGTTGTCCCTAGTCTAAGATGAAGTCTCTGCCTCTGACATTGAAATAAATATTTCTACTTTAAACATCACACAAATCCTAGAAAAATTTAATAATATTTCCTACTCATGAGAGTATCTTGAGAGAAAAAAGAAAAGAATTTTGTAGGCAGAAAAATATAGGTACAAGTAAGCAATAATGCTGAAAAAAAATTTTTTTAAGTAAATCAATGCCATTACAAAAATCTCTTATTTCCTTGTAGTTAAAAGGTCTAATTGGTTTAGCCGCTGTGGAAAGCAGTATGGAGTTACCTCAAAAAAAAAAAATTAAAGATGAAACTGCTTTATGACCCAGTGATTTCAACCCTGGAAATGTATCCAAAGAAACCTGAAACACTAATTTAAAAGAATATATGCACCTCTATGTTCATAGCAGCACTATTTGCTTTAGCCAAGATCTGGAAACAGCCCAAGTGTCCACCAGTAGATCAATGGATAATAAAGCTCTTCTACATTTATTGATAGAATGGAATACTACTCAACCATAAAAAGAAAGAAATCTTACCTTTTGCAACAGCATGGTTGGACCTAGGGAATGTTATGCAAATGAAATAAATGAGTCAAAGACAAATGCCATATGATTTCATTTGTATGTGGAATCTAATGAACAAAATAAACTAACAAAATAGAATTAGACTCAGAGCTTTCAGAGGAGAGGAGGTAGGAAGGCTAAATGAAAAAGGCGAAGGGATTAAGCAAAACAACAACAACAAAAACTCAAAAACAGAAATCAGCATGATCATTAGCAGAGGAAAATGGGGTTGGGGAGGAGTAGGAGAGGATAAAGGATGGACAAGTGAAGATGGAAAGAGACATGACCTAGGGAGATAAACAAACAATACAGTATATAGATAATATATAATAGGATTATATACCTTAAACTATGTAATTGTATTAACCAATGTAAACCCAATACATTTAATAAAAATAAAAATGAAATCTAATTGTGATTTACTGTGAAATATAGTCGTCGGCAGCCGTCCGTCTCGAGAGACGATGGTGTAGCTTCTTAAGGGTCTATCTGCACTGCCGAGAATGGCTGTGCAGTCCGACTCGGGAGTGACACGGTATCTGTCTCCTCCCGTGTTGAATCGACATCTTGCGATGACGCTGGAGTGTCCTCTCCAGTGAAGCTGAAGCTACAGAGCCTGGGCAGGGTGATATGGAGGGTCTGCTGTTGCCCATGCAGCAGACCCCCCCTCTCTTCGCAGCCGAAGGGTCCAAGGGAAAGACGGAGTCAATACAGCTTGGTTTCAGGTGCGCCGCAGGAGTTGCCGGTGTTGACTACAACGTCAAACCACCTTAGGGACTCCGGCTCCGGATTTTCTGTCGGGGTTTACTCCCTTAGCCTTTCCCCTGAAGAGGTATGTCGCAAGGCAGCGGAGGTTTTTTGGAGTCAGAGTGAAATATAGTAGTTATTTATTTATTATCCAATATCTATATTTTTAAAATACCATTAGCAGAGATCTGTTTCAAGTAATGTCTAGCTAATAACATATTAATCCCCCTAAAAATTAAAGTTATAAATTTAAACAATACACTAAGAAATAACCAAATGAAGGCACTGGAAAGTTGCCAAAAGCAAGTAAAAACTGGAAAGCAGTTGATATCTATATCAGGAAAATGTAATGACCAGGAATTATGCCTTGCGAGTTTTTTTCCAGTGGGTACTCCTCAGTCTGTGCGATTCAAGTTTGCACTAAGTTCCGATCTGGACGCTCAGGGCAGCCTCTTCCATCACTAATAACTCTCATGCCTTCCAGGCAGCTCTTAACTCATGCTCCTGGCTCAGGTCCCCTTTCAACTCTTGAACCTGCCCTCCCAATACAAGTGACTCCCGAAATGCCTCACACGAAATGGTGAGAAATAACCAGCCCCCCCTTATCTGCTCTCTCCCTGACGTTTCTATTCTCTAGAGAGCCCCCTATCTTCAGCAGAACCTTCTTTATTGCCTCAGGGGTCACTTCTACACCTTCTCAATCTTGTGTGCGCACCTAAGTCTTCAACATGGTCACCACTACAAGCACCACATACATGGCTGTAGCCGACCTCTGCTTCATAATGTCCATCTGCAGTGAATCCTATTCGCGATGTGAATTCTAGCACAAGAGCCCAGCTCCAAGAAGGTTTACTTTGGATTCAGTGAGACCAAAAAATGACAGTGGAACTCTGGAGAGGGAATTCATACCAGTTTAATCTTGCTTGCTGTAGCGGACATGACCAGGAATCAAATCTGCCTTTCAATTCTTGCAGTGGCCAGTGAGAACAGGAATCAAAGCATTTGCTTTCTGTCTCACATCTGTGGACAAGGACAGGAACAACAGGATCTGCCTTCAATCTAGTCTCACAACAGTGGGTGAGAACAGGGGTTAAAGCATGTGTGCTGCCTCAACAACAGGGTCTCATATATATGAAATCGAAAGTGGCACATGGCCAATCCTAACTGTGAGATAGCATAACACTTATGCACTAAGAAATTCTCTTAGATAATGGTGACCTGGGAAAATACATGCATGTGGAGGCAGGGATCCTGGCTATGGTCACCCTGACATAACAGAGGTATATAAAATATCATAAGTAACATTATTATAATTTCCTTGAAAAGCTATAACAACACAAATTTCATATTAATAATAAAATTTATAGTTTTTATCAGAAACATTACCACAAAGAAAACTTAAGGTCCATGTGATTTCACTGTTGAGTTCTCTCATTCATGGATAATAAATCATGACTTATATCGTCGGCAGCCGTCCGTCTCGAGAGACGATGGTGTAGCTTCTTAAGAGTCTATCTGCACCGCCGAGAATGGCTGTGCAGTCCGACTCGGGAGTGACATGGTATCTGTCTCCTCCCGTGTTGAATTGACATCTTGCGATGACGCTGAAGCTACAGAGCCTGGGCAGGGTAATATGGAGGGTCTGCTGTTGCCCATGCAGCAGACCCCCCCTCTCTTCGCAGCTGAAGGGTCCAAGGGAAAGACGGAGTCGATACAGCTTGGGTTCAGGTGCGCCGCAGGAGTTGCCGGTATTGACTACAACGTCAAACCGCCTTAGGGACTCCGGCTCCGGATTTTCTGTCGGGGTTTACTCCCTTAGCCTTTCCCCTGAAGAGGTATGCCGCAAGGCAGCGGAGGTTTTTTGGAGTCAGAGTTTTCCTTCTCTGATGTACCCTGACTGGAAGATCGAACCAGCGACACTTAGCTCGCAGGCCGACGCTCAATCCACTGAGCTAAACCAGCCAGGGCCACATGACTTATATAAACTTGTTCTAAAAATAAGAGTAAAGAAACTTCTTCACACATTTTATAAAGCCAGAAAATCCAGATATAGAAACCAGTCTTACACATTACTATAAACAAAACCACAGATTAAAAATTTCTGAAAGAAAAGCAAAGTCAAACCAGCAATATATGTGATGTAAAATAATTTATTATTAAGTGGCATTTTTCCAAGTTTCCAAGAATGGTTTAACATTTAAAGATGACTGACAGTAATTTACCAATTGAATACAAAGGAGAAAAATTATAGGATCTCAGTAAAGGCAGAAAAATTACTTAGTAAAGTTCAGCATCCATCTATAATTTAAAACTCTCAGTAAACTATAAGTGGAAGGAAACTTCTTAGTATGATAAAAGACATCTACAAAACTCCTATGGATAATGCCATGTTGAACTGTAAAATAGTAAATATTTCCCTTTAATTCAGAAACACAGCTCTGGTGTCTAGTCTCACCATTTGTTTGTAACCTTGCATTGAATATTCTAGCAATATGGCAAGAAAAATAAATAAAGTGCATGTAGTTTAGAAAGGAAGAAGTAAAACTAAATTCATTCACATTCATTCATTGCTAATAAAGAAATCCTCAGGGAAATTAATAATTGGCTGATAACTAAGAAATTAATTTACCAAGATTGTGACCTGACCCATGCAGCTTAGTTGGATGGGCGTCATCCACAGAGATAAAAGGTCACTGGTTCAGTTTCCTGATCAGGGCACATGCCTGGGTTGCAGGCCCATTCTGGTTGGGGTGGGTGAGAGGCAACCAATTGATATTTCTCTTACACATCGATGTACCTCTCTCTCTCTTTCTCCCCCCACCCCCCTCTCTCTAAAAATAAATAAAATATTTTTTTAATTTACTAAGACTGCAGGATACATGGTCAAACATAAAATCAAATTTTGTTTCTATATAGTAGCAACTAATACTGGCAAATAACATAAAAACTAAAACTACATTTCAAAGTAAAAAACATTCAATGCATATAAATACAATGAAAATATATGCAAAAAATTACACTAAAAACTATAAAACTTACTAAGACAAATTTTAAAACAAACAAATATGGAGATATATTATGTTCAAAATTGAATGTCTTAATAACATTAAGGAGTCAGTTTTTCACTACTTGATCTATAAGTTCAGTGTCTTCCAAATCATAGTCATAGTAAACTAGTTATAGGTTCTGACAAGCTGGTTGTAAAATGTACATGAAAATTCAAAGAACTTATAATAAATAACAATACACAGAGAACAACATTAAAAGAATAGCAAAGCAAGTTGCACTAAATATTAACAGTTGTTGAATCTAGGTAAAGATTATGTAGAAATTTTTCATGTTCTTGTCACTTCTCTCCAACTTTAAAATTATACCAAAATAAAAATTTCTAAAAGAAAAATAAACTCTTGGTCAAGCTCTGTGTTCTCATTCTTACACATAAATATTCATCAAAATTTTATTTTTAATATTCCCTTGATTTTTAAATATGACTTAAACTATATCACCAATAAACAATTGTATTTTATTACTTCTGAAACAACTGATAAAAGTAGTTTCATATTGTACCTTTGTCACCTAACATTATGTTTCAATTAATAGTATCCTGACCTTGTGCATATTTTTCTCTTATTTAAATGGGGAAAAATAAATTCATATTTATTCTTCTGTTAATTGACATTTGGCTTTTCCATTCATTAGTAATTATAAACATCACACGATGCACTTGTACAAGAATTTATATAGATAAGATACTTTAGAAGAATGTCTGTGGATCCTAGAGTATGTACTTTTTCAGACTTATGAAAGAACCCAATGCTAATTCTTAAAATTGTGATTCCAACTTAGACTCCTGTGAGTGGAAGTCACAAAGATATACTTTCAAATTAGTAGGAAATGATGGAATATTCAGTAAGTATTTCTAAGTAATTAAGGATCGATTTGAAAGTAAATGAAGTTGAGTCCTTACCTTTCCTAGTACCTAAAAGTAATGGTCACGAGGATTACACATAATGTGAGTCTCAACCTAAAATTTTCAGAAGGCAGTTTTGGTAACATTTTTATAGCCTCTGGAGAGAAATAAGTTTATTAAAAAGATACAAAAAACACAACATTAAAGACAATATTGACCTGTACATTTAATTTCAAATTATAAATATTGTTTGTAAAGGTAAAACCTAAAACTTCAAGACAAGTTATGAACTAAGAGAAATTAATTTAAGTCATTGTTTCTGAGAAAATAACCTGTATCAAGAATATATAATCTTCAAACCAATAGTGTAAATTAGGCATAACTTTTTTCTTATCGCCTAGCATTACAAATAGGAACTACAGGGCTAGTAGAGAGTTTTGCTGCATTTATTATTCAAACACCCATATCTTTTTGTGAGTGCTGTTCCTGCACTCTCATTATCCTGTGTGTTTTCCTACAGTGAATGATCAGTACTGGCTGGCTCCCCAGTAAACATGGAATGTAGGATGCAGTAGAAAAAGAAAGTAAGCAATTCTCTTTGAAGGAAATGATGTAGAAGTTGCACACCTTATATCCATTTAAAATTTTCTGAAGAAATTAACCACATGGCTACATACATTTATTCTTTTCCAAATGTATATAATAATTTATTATTTAAAATAGGAGAGATGGATACTGGTTGAAAATTATCAGTACTTCTCATGGTGTTGGGCTTTTGGTTGTCATAATATTATTCCTGTATAATGTAACACATAGTCTTTTCATCAGAGATATGATCTATATGATAAGAATAATTTTAAGTTTTAATTAAATGTTGTACTTGGTTTATAATAATCTACAAAATAAATGATTATAAATCAACTCTGCTAACATGAGAAGACTGCATCTTCCAACTGTTCAGTTCATAGTTTTCTATATACCATTGTGTTATATCAAGCTTATTACTTTGATTTTTCATATGTTTTCACTAATGTTTAGAATTTTTGATTTATGAATAAAAAATCAAGAGATTCATGTTCTATCATGATAATAATTTTATAAATTTCTGTATTAATTTGTATTCTGATTTATTATTATGAAGATTTTTATCAGAAAGATATAAGCTTTAAATTTAATTATTTTACTGAGGACTTGCATTTGTATGACCTGATTTGTCAATATGGAATGACAATCTTTAACCTTAGTAATTCTTATCATATTAAAATCCAATAAGACTAAAAGTGCTATAGCTACATCAGTTTCATTCTGACTATATTTTCCTGGAAAATAATATTTTGGAGGTAATATTATCTATAATTTATTTTTATCATTTTTATTTATTAGTTGTTATGCTCTTCCTATAAAAGTGCAGCTAAACTTTTTATATGAAATCTGAAAAGTTATTTCTTTTAACTAAGTGCACTTTAATTTCTTATAAATAATGATGGAACATCATTGATTTTATTTGTCCTCATCGTTATTTTTTTCTTTGATATCTCCTTTTATTATTTTTACACCAACTTCATTTCTATTTACATTATTTTCATGCTTACTCTTAAATTTTACTATATATTAGCAACAAAGCTTAAGGTTAAGCAGTATTTAACTTTTCTCCCCACTAGTATGTGGATCTCAGAAGAAGTTATTTTAATTAACATCTTCCTACGTTACAAGCTCTTGTCAAGCAGTAATTAAGATTTGTTTTCTTTAGTTTATAATTTAAACTGTGTTATCAATATTATTTTCCACAATAGTTGGGTTAGATTTAAATCAACATTTATTAGTTAATTTGCTAATATTTTCCTTTGAATCTTATACCTTTATTGGGAATAATTTTCCTGTTTTGTAGATACATATTTTATCAATTTTTTTAGTAAATTAAAAGACTATCACCATTTGTCATGAAGTAAAACTTTGACATAGATTCTTAATTTGAAATTTGGTTACATCTTTGAAGATATTACTTTACTTTTTTAAAATTTCCCTTGTTACAAAAGAGCAATCTATTGTCAGGATAAAAATTAATCTTTGGTTGGTGATCCATCTTTAAACTCTTCAAAACACTTTTTTTTTGACTTTCATAATTTATAGTT
Source organism: Furipterus horrens (assembly GCF_987537825.1). Taxonomy (NCBI): domain Eukaryota; kingdom Metazoa; phylum Chordata; class Mammalia; order Chiroptera; family Furipteridae; genus Furipterus; species Furipterus horrens. The sequence goes on along the minus strand of NW_028327176.1, from coordinate 62,700,192 downwards.
TTATTTAAATATTTTTTTCAATTACAGTTGTCCCATTTCCCCTCATTCCTCCCCTCCACCAAGCCCATCCCTTCTCCCCAGTCATATCCCACCCCATTGTTCATGTACATGAGTCATTTATACATGTTCTTTGACTAGACCCTTTCCTCATTTGTCCTCCTTCTCCTCCTCCCTGTCCCCTGATAATTGTTATTCTGTTTATTGTTCAATTTTGTTCATTTGTTTATCTTGTTCATTAGTCTCCTGTATTAGGTGATATCATACGGTATTTTTCTTTACTTGCCTGGCTTATTTCACTAAGCATAATTCTCTCTAGTTCCATCCATGTTGTCACAAATGGTAGAAGTTCCTACCTTCTTTCTGTTGCATACTATTCCATTGTGTAAATGTACCACAATTTTTTAATCCATTCATCTACAGATGGGCACTTAGGCTGTTTCCAACACTTAGCTATTGTAAGCAGCACTGCTGTGAACATAGGGGGGTGTATAAGTTCTTTTGAATTGGGGTTTCAGGATTCTTCAGGTATAATCCTAGCAGTGGAATCACTGGTTCAAAAGGCAGTTCCATTTTTAGTTTTTTGAGGAAATTCCATACTGTTTTCCATACTGGCTGCACTAGTCTGCATTCCCACCAACAGTGCACTAGGGTTCCAATTTCTCCACATCCCCATCAGCACTTGTTGTTGGTTGATTTGTTGATGATGGCCATTCTGACAGTTATAGAGTGGGATCTCATTGTAATTTTTATTTGCATCTCTCTGATCGTTAGTGATGTTGAGCATTCTTTCATGTGTCTATGGACCTTCTGTGTATCTTCCTTGAAGAAGTGTTTGTTTAGGTCTTTTGCCCATTTTTTAAATTAGGTTGTCTGTCTTCTTGGTGTTGAAATGTGTAAGTTCTTTATATATTTTGGAGATCAATCCCTTGTCTAAGGTATCATTGGCAAATATGTTTTCCCATATGGTTTTTTCCCTTTTCATCTTGCTGAGCAGAAACTCTTTAGTTTGATGTAGTCCAATTTGTTTATTCTTTCCTTTATTTCCCTTGCTTTAGGAGATGTATCAGTGAAAATATTGCTAAATGGGATACCTGAAATTTTCTAGCCTATGCTTCCTGTAGGGCTTTTATGGTGTCTTGGCTTACATTTAGGTCTTTGATCCATCTTGAGTTTATTCTGGTGTGTGGCATAAGTTGGTGGTCTAGTTTCAATTCTTTGCATGTCCCTGTCCAGTTCTCCCAGCACCATTTGTTGAAGAGGCTATTCTCACTCCATTTTATGCTCCTACCCCTTTGTCAAATATTAGTTGACCATATAGGCCTGGGCTTATTTCTGGGCTTTCCATTGATCTATATGTCTGTTCTTATGCCAATAGCAGACTGTTTTGACCACAGTGGCTTTGTAGTATAGTTTTATATCTGGTATTATAATTTTTCCTGTGTATTCTTCAGTCTCAAGATTGCTGTGGCTATTTGGGCTCTTTTTTTGGTTCCATATAAATTTTTGAAGTATTTGTTCTAAGTCTGTGAAATATGTCACTGGTATTTTAATAGGGATTGCGTTGAATCTGTAAATTGCTTTGGGTAGTATGGCCATTTTAATGATGTTGATTCTTCCCATCCATGAACATGATATTTGCTTCCATTTATTTTTATCTTTCTTAATTTCTTTCTTTGATATTACATAGTTTTCCAAGTACAGGTCTTCTATCTCTTTGGTTAAAATTATTACTAGGTACTTTATTTTTCTTGTTGCTATGGTAAATGGGATTTTTTTTTCTACTTTCTATCTCTGATATTTTATTGTTGGTGTACAAAATTCCTTAGATTTCTGTATATTTACTTTGTACCCAGCTATTTTGCCAAATTCACTTATTAGGTCAAGTAGATTTTTAGTGGAGTCTATAGGGTTTTCTGTGTATATTATTATGTCGTCTGCAAATAATGACAGTTTTACTTCCTCTTTCCCAATTTGGATTTCTTTTATTTCTCTTTCTTGTCTTATTGCTGTGGCTAGAACTTCCAACACTATGTTTAATAGGAGTGGAGAGAGCGGACATCCTTGTCTTGTTCCTGATCTCAGGGGGGAATGCTTAAAGTTTTTGTCCATTGAGTATAATGTTGGCTTCATATATAGGCTTAGTTATGTTGAGGTATGCTCCCTCTATTCCCAGTTTGCTAAGAGTTTTCATCATAAATGGATGTTGTGCTTTATTAAGTGCTTTTTCTGCATCCATTGATATAATTTTGTGATATTTTGGTCTTTCATTTTGTTTAGGTGGTGTATTATATTTATTGATTTGAGAATACTAAACCATCCCTGCATCCCTGGGATGAATCCCATTTGATCATGGTGTATGATCTTTTTAATGTGTTGCTGGATCCTGTTTGCCAATATTTTGTTAGGAATTTTGGCATCTGTGTTCATCAGTAATATTGGCCTGTAGTTTTCTTTCTTTGTTATGTCTTGACCTGGTTTGGAATTAGGGTAATACTGGTTTCATAGAAAGAGTTTGGGATTTTTCCCTTTTCTTGGATATTTTGGTATGCTTTGAGAACGGTAGGAGTTAGTTCTTCCCTAAATGTTTTGTAAAATTTGCCTGTGAAGCCATCTGGTCCAGGGGTTTTGGGTGCCCAGAGTTTTTTGATTACTGTTTCAATTTCACTCTTTTTCAGGCTTTCTTCTTCTTCTTGATTCAGTTTTGGAAGATTATATGTTTCCAGAAATTTTTCCATTTTATTTAGGTTGTCAAGTTTCTTGCAATATAATTGTTTGTAATAATTTCTTACGATCCATTGTATTTCTGTGATATCAGTCATGATTTCTCCTCTTTCATTTCTGATTTTGTTTATTTGGGTCCTCTCCTTTTCTTGCTGAGACAGGCTAAAGGCTTGTCAGTTTTGTTTATTTTTTCAAAGAACCAGCTCCTAGTTTTGTTGCTCTTTTGAATTGTTTTTTTAGCCTCTATGTCATGTAATTCAGCTCTGATCTTGATGATCTCATTCCTTCTACTCGCCCTGGGCTTTGTTTTTGTTGTTATAGTTCTTGTAGCTGTAGGGTTAGATTTTTTATTAGAGATTCTTTTTTCCTTTTCATGTAGGCCTGTGTTGCTATGAAATTTCCTCTCAGGAATGCTTTTGCTGTGTCCCATAGGTTTTGGGCTATTGTGTGTTCATTATTATTAGTTTTCAGAAACTTTTTTATTTCTTCCTTGATGTCATTGTTAACGCATTCATTATTTAATATCATGTTGTTCATTCTCCATGAGTTTGGATGTCTGATTTTATGCCTTGAGGTTGATTTCTAGTTTCAGGGCATTGTGGTCTAAAAAGATGCTTGATATAATTTCAGTTTTCTTGAATTAGTTGAGGCTTGTTTTGTGTCCTATTATGTGGTCTATCTTTGAAAATGTCCCATGTGCATTTCAAAAGACTGTATATTTTGCTTATTTGGGATGAAAAGTTCTATACATATCAGTTAAGACTATTTGGTTTAGTGTGTTGTTCAATGCCTGTATATCCTTGGTGTTCCTTTGCATCGAGGATCTGTCTATTGTTGATAATGGGATGTTAAAGTCCTCTACTATGATTGTGCTGCTGTTAATATCCTTCTTGTAGTCTTCTAGTATTTTCCTTATATATCTGGGTGTTCCCATGTTGGGTGCATATATGTTTATAAGGGTTATATCTTCTTGATGGATTGTTCCTTTAAGTATTGTGAAATGTCCTTCTTTGTCTCTTTTTATAGCCTTTGTTGTGAAATTTGTTTTGTCTGATATAAGTATTGCTACCCCAGCTTTTTTTTAATGTCCATTTGCTTGGAATACTTTTTTCCATTCCTTCACTTTCAGTCTGTGTAAATCTTTTGTTTTGAGGTGTGTTTCTTTTAGACAGCATATATGTGGGTCATGTTTTCATTTCCATTCCGCTACTCTATGTCTTTTAATTGAAACATTTAATCCATTTACATTTAAGGTTATTACTGACAGGTGTTTATTCATATCCCTTTGTCCCTGTGTTTCTCTCCCTCTCTTTTTTCTTCTTTTCTTAAAGCATTCCCTTTAGCATCTCTTGCAATGCTGGTTTGGTGGAGATGTATTCTTTTAGCCTTCTTTTATCTTGGAAAGTCCTTATTTCACCTTCCATTTTGAATGAGAGCCTTGCTGGGTAGAGTATTCTTGGTTGTAGGCCTTTGTTTTTCATTGCTTGGAATATTTTATGCCATTTTCTTCTGGCTTATAGAGTTTCTGTTGAGAAATCATTTGATTGCCTTTTCTGAGCTGCCTCGTATGTTATTTGATGTTTTCCTCTTACTGCTTTTAGGATTCTCTCTTTGTCTTTGAATGTTGCCATCTTGATTATGATGTGCCTTGGACTGGGCCTTTTTGGGTTCATCTTCATTGGGACCCTCTGTTCTTCCTGGATTTTCATAATTTTTTCTCTCATCAGGGTAGAAAAATTTTCTGTCATTACTTTTTCTATCAGGTTTTCTATCCATTGCTCCCCATCTTCTCCTTCTTGTATCCCTATGATTCTAATGTTGTTTAGTCTCATGTTGTCCTGCAGTTCTCTTAAACCCTCTTCATTATTTTTATATCTTTTTTCATTTTGTTGTATTGTCTGGGAATTTTCTCTACATTGTCCTCTAAGTCACTGATCCAATCATCTGCTTCATTTAGCCTGTTTTTGATTGATTCTACTGTGTTCTTCAGTTCAGAAATTGTATTCTTTATTTATTCCTGGTTCTTATTAATAGTTTCTATGTCTTTTATGCTGGTGTAGTTCTCTGTAAGTTCCGTGTAGCTTCCCTGAAATTCTCTGTAGTTTTCTTGGAGTTCCTTGGAATTTCCCTAGAGTTTGTCATAGTTTTCTTTGAGATTGTCAAGTTCATTGATCTTCTTTATAACCAGTCTTTTGAATTCCATGTCTGATAGTTGGCTATGTCTATTCCATATATCTCTCTTTCTGGGGATTCCTCTTTTTCTTTCATTGGGAGGTTGTTTCTCTGTCTCCCCATGTTGGATGCTTCTTGTTTGCTTTTGTTTATTAGATTTGTCTGCTTTGATTTCCTGCCTTTGTGGTATGAGATTCTTTATAGGAGACCTGAGGGATTCAGTGGTGCAGTCTCTTTGATCTCCTGAGCCTGATGCTCTAAGGATGCCCTTTATGCCATTTGTTTAAACTGTCTGGTTGTATTTTAGTTACTCTTTGGTGCATCCTTTCCTCTGGCTGATTGAGAGTCACTCTGCCCATTTTGTCTTGAATTCTTTTGTGGAGATGCTGTTAAAACATAAACACACAACCCAGGCAAGAAACCCACTCCCTCAAACATATCCCCCACCCACAATCCCACTATCATAGCAAATGAGCCAGTATTAATATAAATGTAGATAGGTTAAGACTATTATACTATAGGAGAAACAGATAAGAGTTATTTTAACTGAAAGAAAGATGATTTTTGAGAGGGAAGATGATAGAAGAATAATAGTAGCAAGTAGGGTCAAGGCTATGCGAGACAGTAAGTAACATTTACATTTTATGTTTGAAAATGGAGGGAAGAATACAGAATGAAGTGAAAGAGTGGAAGTTCATAGTATTAGGTTTATACAGCAGTTATATGCTATATGTTTAGAGTGAGATGGAGGATAAACAAAACAGATGAACAAACAAACAAAAATTAAGGAATAAGGATAAGAGGAAGAGAAGGTAGGCAACAGACTAAAGAAAGAGTTTAAAAATTTAAAAGAAAAAAAAGAGTTTTTATTTAGTTCAATCTTTGGGTGCAACCTTCTTTTTTTGGATCTGCCCCTGGTCAAAATTCCATGGGTTTCAAGTCTTTTCTGGCTGACTGGCTGTGAGGAGACCCAGCTTGATTCTGGGGCTGCTAGTCTCTCACTCATGGGCCTGCTGCCCCTCTACTGTGAGCCGCACTTAGTTGAGTCCCCTCCCCCCTTGGTCCTGTGGCACCCTCAGCCCTCCTCAGGCTTGTCTAGCAATGCTGCTCTGCTTGTGGGTCAGTGTGTGCATGCCAATAATCTCTGCTCAGCCTCAAGTCCTGTCTCCATCCCCAAGCTGCAGCACTGGCTTGCTTCCCTGCCAGTATGCCTGTATGTACCACCTGCCCGCCTAGGGTCTTTACCATGTCTGCGGCTTTCCCCTATTGGCCCCTCTCTGTGGCTCAGTTTTGCCCCTATGTTTGGTGGGGCCCTGGTGCGAGTGCCCAGAGTGCAGAGCTGTCAGTCCAGGATTGCCAGCCAAGGGAGTCCCCACCTAGACTCAGTTCATACAGTTTCTCACAGTCCTGGCTGTTCACTGTTTTCCCATGCCTTCAGGTGTCTCAGCCAAACCTTCTAGCTGACTCCCTCTGGGTCTTTGCTGGTAGGTGCGCCCTTGGCAGGGGGAGGCCTCCATGCAGATCCTGGCTAATGAGCCGGTCAGCAGCTGCCCTTTCAGGTGAGATGAGGCAGAAGAGCTGGGCTGGGAAGCCCAGTGAGTGACTAAGCCTGGAGACTCAGCCTGGAGAACAAGGCCAAACTTTCTGCCCTCCTTCACGCCTCTCCCACACTCCTGTTCTCACTGTCTGAAATCCGCACTCAATCACTTCTCTCTGTGTTTGCACTCAAAGTCTAGATGTGTTTTTTGTTTGTTTGTTTTGTGGCTTGTTGTTTTCAGTGCATATATATATATATATATATAACTGTATAAATTTATGTAATACTATACAGAAGACAACTAACAGTAAGTTCAGGAAGCAAGATAAATGAGGATAATAGTGTTTCTGTTCATATGAAGAGACTTGCTATAACTGGAAGTAAGATACTTATTGCCCCTGGCTACTGTGGCTCAGTGGATTGAGCATCGGCTGGTTCAATTCCCAGTCAGGGCACTTGACTAGGTTGCACATCAGGCCCCCAGTTGGGGGCGCGAGTGAGAGGCAACCACACAGTGATGTTTCTCTCCCTCTTTTCTCCTTTTCCCCTCTCTAAAAATAAATAAGCAAACAAACAAGCAAATAAATTATATAAAAAAAGATCATTATTGCCACATGGAAATCCTAAGCATTTTTGGCTATATATATTTTTATTTTAAAATTTAAACTATGTTATGATATAATTGCAAACATTAAAGAAATGTGCAAAGGTATGGAGTACTCACTTCAGCAGCACACATACTAAAATTGGAACAATACAGAGAAGGTTAGCATGGCCCCTACGCAAGGATAACACAGAAATTCATGAAGCATTCCATATTTTTAGTCAGAATGGCCATCATCAACAAAACAATAAACAATAAGTGTTGGTGAGGATGTGGAGAAAAGGGAATCCTAGAGCACAGCTGGTGAGAATGCAGACTGGTGCAGCCACAATGGAAAGCAGTATGGAATTACCTCAAAAAACTAAAAATGGAACTGCCTTTTGACCCAGCAATTCCATTGCTAGGATTATATCTGAAAAATCCTGAAACATCAATTCAAAAAATCTTATGGTCTCCTATGTTCATAGCAGCACTATTTACAATAGCCAAGTGCTGGAAACAGCCTAAGTGCCCATCTGTAGATGAGTGGATTAAAAAATTGTGGTACATTTACACAATGGAATACCATCCAGCAGAAAGAAAGAAGGAACTCCTACCATTTGCGACAACATAGATGGAACTAGAGAGAATTATGCTTAGCAAAATAAGCCAGGCCACAAAAAACAAATACCATATGATACTACCTAATACAAGAAACTAATGAACCACACAAACAAAAGAGCAAAATTGAACCAGAGGGGAGGCATGTAAACAAGTAGCAAACTAATAATGAAAATCCAAAACCTACAGCCACAAATACTCTACACAGCAAAATTGTCATTCGAAATAGAAGGGCAGAGAAAGTGCTTCCAGGACAAAATAAAACTGAAAGAGTTCATTAGATCGAAACCACTATTATATGAGTTGTTAAAGGGACTGGTTTAGAAGAAGGAGGATCAAAACAATGAACATTAAAATGAAAACTACATGACAAGGACCAACAACAAAAGCTAGGGAATTGAAACAAAGGCAAACTAAATAGGCAATAAGAGTGGAAAAAGAACTATAGGTATGGGGAGGGGGAAAGGGGAGAGGGAGGGAGATAGTACAGGAATTAAGAAGCATAGTAGGAGGGAATGGAATAGACAGGAAGAGTTTGAGAAGAACTATATGCACAACCAATGGACATGGACTAAAAGGGGGCAACAACTGGAGGGAGGGGGGCCACCGGTAGAGGGCAGCAGAGGGAAGGGGAATTGGGACAACTGTAACAGTATAATCAATAAAAGATATTAAAAAAAAAAAACAAGTAGCAGACTAACAGTTACCAAGGGGGAGCAGGGAGGAATAGAAGGGGGTAAGTAAGGGAGGGTCTAGTCAAAGAACTAGTATAAATGTCCCATGGACATGGGTAATGAGGTTGTAGATTGACTCTGGGAGAAGGGGTGAACTGGGTGGGTGGGGAGCAATGGGGAAAAAGTGGGACAACTCTAATAGAAAAACAATAAATAAATTTAAAAAAAAAGAGAATAAGTTGGAGATACAAATTCCCTTTACCCCCAAATTTTTTCTTATGTTATTTCTTAAGAACAATAATATTATTATGTTACACAAACACAGGGGCTTATCAAATGAATAAATTTAACATTAATTCACTACTATTATCAAATCCTAAATTACTATTTCAATTTCATAAGTCATGACAATTATATTTTTTATAGATTTTTGTATTTTTCCTTCTGTGCTCTAGCATCCAATACAATATCAGGCATAACACTTAGTTAATTTAGACTCTATTAATTTATAAATATACATTATTAAAATATGCCACTAATTCTAGTCACTATGTTTCTTTTTTCTGAAAATATGTGAATTTTTCAAAATTTAATCAACAATTGTATTTTTGCCCAATTATGTCTCTTCTTTCTTGTTGGGGTCCATAATGTGTATGATAGAAATTTTTATCTTTCCTTTGGTTCACTGATATTCTGCTTGCTTTTCCCAAACTTGTTTTTGTTGTTGTTATTTTTATTTAAATTGTTATTTCTATACTTCTGTTAAACACACCCAATAATTTTTCAAATTTTAGACTTTTACTTCTAGATTTTCTATTTGAATTTCATTTATAGTTTTCTATTTCTCTACTTAAAATTTTATCAGTTCATTTGTTAAAATTGTATTTCTTTTAAGTTCTTAATTGTGTATAATAGTTGTGTTGGAATTATTCTATGCTGATTCCAACATTCTGTCATCTCAAAGTCAGTTTCTATGGACTCCTTATTTTCCTGCTATTGAGTTATATTTTCTAGCTTCATTGTCCAATAAATCATAATTCATACAAGACATTGTTCTTTACAGCCTATTATAATTAATTATCATATAAAGGATGTCTGCTACATTACTTTTTTATGGTTAAGTAAGGGAGTCCTAGACCTAGATGCTTATATTTTTAAGTAAATTCTTTTGGTAGATGAATGCTGATAATCAGTTCTGTGGTACTAAAACATAGCTTCCAATTACTCTATGCAGATCTAGGGAGCGCCTACGGGACCCACAAATCAGATTTACTGAGCTCTAATATGTAACTTTATTCTGAATGCAGTTCATGTCTTACTCTGTTTTCATTTGGCACAAGGCATGTATCTTTACATAAGCCACAAGGCACAGGTAAAGTTATGTATATATTTTGTAAATATATGTATCTTATATTGCATGTACATGTATTCTGTTTCCCTACCTGCAATACTGACACCACATTACTTTAAAGAAAAAAATGCATTACTAGTTAATTTATGATACTCAATTTAAAAACTATTCCATTAAAGAATGAAATATCTGATAACAATGATGATATATAACTTCTTGTTCAATTATCAATCCTGATTTGGCAGTTTTTAAAGTCTATTGAGTTTAAAACATTTTTTTTAATATTTGATTTTTTTCTTATATTATCTTTGAGCTCATTCTACTGTTATAATATGAAACAAACAACAGATATTATTTTGGAACTCTTCAATTTACCATCATATAAATACACTCCCCCCACAATATACTCCCATCAGAAAACACTAAAATGCTCTTATACTATTCTAATAATTTAGCTTTAAGAATGAAAATAGATTTGTACCAAAATCTGAGGGATTACCACAGTTATTTGTTTGTGCCATACTTCACAAGTGTCCATGTTGAGATTTTCTCTCTCGTTTGCCATAAGCTTCATAAGGATGCATATTGGGATTTTCTCTCTCCTTCATCGTCTCCATCCAGTTAGCATACTGTTAATCATCAGTAAATACGCCATTGTGAAAATACAGACAGAGTAGGGTGAAGGTTCAGGAGGCCTCTGGAACCTTCTTTTAAGCAAGACTTTAGAAATGGCAATATTATAATTTTTTAAAATACACTTAGCTCTGACTGGTGTGGCTCAGTGGATTGAGTGTCAGCCTGTTAACTTGAAAGTTCCCAGTTCAATTCCCAGTGAGGGCACATGGCTGGGTTGCGGGCCAGCTCCCCAGCTGAGGGTGTGCAAGAGGCAACCAATCAATGTATCTCTCATACATTGATACTTCTCTCCCTGTCCTTCTCCCTCCTCTCTCCTCTTTCTAAAAATAAATAAAAAAATATTTTTTAAAATAAAAAATAAACTTAATTTTAGTGATTTATATGTTATTTGTTGGTTGAGTTAATTTGAACACATCAGGAATCTTCTCTGAATATATGTGATGATCCATATTCAGTTACCCTCACAGGCTTAAAGTGAGAATAACACATAAAGATATTTAAATGTTATTAAAAATAAAACATGGATACAACTAAAAGAGTCTGTGCTTGTTGCCCAGAGGCTAAGAAAGCATATTCCTGAGAAGTATGTTTTCGATACTGCCAGGAATGGTCCTCCTTTACATAAATATTAAATTTCTTAAGTTTTCCACTAATCATTTTCCCAGAAAAATGATGTCATACTATTTCATTTAAAAATTAGATATAAGATTTAGTGATTGACGTTGACATTTAGGTATAAATGACAGTAGAAACTCTACTGTGAGTTGCTTTGTTAGTGGAAAGGTAAAAACCAATAAGTTTGATGGGTTGAAGTACATGCTGTTTGTCTCTATATTTGGATTTTTCCTGACTCATGGGCATTGGCTGAGAGTCTGCCATATGGTCAGGCTAAAGGGCAATGGAAACCAAGCCTATCAAAAAATGCTCATATAGGGCAAAGTCCTATGAAAATTTGAGGACTGAATTAAAGTAAGATATTCTTATGAAGTATCTCTTCCAGAACTGGAAGATGATTGGAACTGCCAAGTGGATATCCTGGTATGCTCACTTGAGGTGGCCACATTGACATCGAGAGGATGTAACTATGCAGAAATGTGCTGAAATTAAGTATACGCTCCTTGGTACTTCTGAGGCATAAATGCCAGTAGAATTGTTCTGTCAATTAACAAAAGACAAAGAGATCAGATAGCTATGGGGGAAGGAGGTAACCCTGGGGGAAGGCAAAGGTCCCACACATAGCTCACTACTTGTTCTCATGTTGGTAGTCCAAGGGGGCTATAAATGATCCTAACAGTGGTAGACTTTGAATATAAGGCTTTCCTTACCCATTGGTAGGTGCTTCAAATACTATAAAAATACTGGAACAGACTTGGACAGCTTAGTCACATTTCCTCAGGACAAGGAACATCATATCATCCTCAGAGTAATGGTTGGAGAAAATTAAGATGAGCAATTAAAAATTTATTGTCTAAAACTGGGTGAGATGAAGGCATGACTGGCTGGTTTGCAAGTGTATGCTTACACTCAATCTGAAAAGGAGACTGAGGAGGGTCCCTAGTAGATATTCTTCCACTTTTCTAGTGAAGCTGAGGATGAAGAGGTAAGATAAGATGCTGGTATGACTATATTATTTTTGTTTTCCCCCAGATCACTTCAAATTTACTTTTGTCCCTCATGCAGTATTGTAAATGAAGGAGCATATAAAAAATTGCTAAAGTGGTTCTGGGAGGGAAGATGGCGAGGAGTGAGGGGAGGCTGCGCTTTCAGGCTCCCGAGACCCATCTATAGTTTGGACTAATTGCAGACATAACACCTCAGTTAACATTTGGACACTGGCAGGAGTTGAGCCTTGGTGCTGCTGGGTCAGAGAAGACCATCTGGGAGCAACCTGTTTGGTGAGGATAGCAGAGGAGAAAGGGACGAGATGGGATTTCTGACTGTGTTGGCCTCCCGAGCTGCGGTTGGAGGTACACAAAAACTTTTTAGTGATCACAGGCTTCCCCAGAGAGGAATCGAGAGGAAACTGGGGCTCTGCCCGCTGGTAGAGCCAGGAGTGGGCCAGGTGGCATCTGGCTCTGAGAGGCAAGAAACAGCGTGCTGCTGTGTATGTAAGAAGGTGTCTTTCCTTTTTATTTTTCTCTTTTACTCTGCAGAGAAGGGAGGAGAGGTTAGGGGTGGGATGAGATCTTGAGGAGAGCAGGCGCAGAAGTGTCCTCGCCCACTCCCCAACCCTCCCCCTAAGTCATGCGAGCACGCACAGGGAGGTGCCCCCATCCGCTGGCCCAGGTGTGCAACCAAGTCGCTGGATGCCACGTCCAGGTGACCCTGGGGCCCGCCCCAACAGGCATAAAATCAAAGCACCAGCAGACCGGCACAGATGCACACCTCTGCCGTGCTCTGGAGTTTGTGGCTCCGACCCAATGGGCACAAAATCAACCTGCTGGGGATGCAGGCGACTGTGTGCCAGCACTCCTGTCCTGCCCCAATAGGCGCCAAACCAACATGCCAGCCACTTGCCCAAGTGCTACTTGCGCACACCCAAGCAGGCGGCCGCAGCTCAAAGACGCCCACCTCCACTGTGCACAAGTGGCCGGGGCCACGCCCCAAGGGGCGAAAAACCAACTACCCTGGAATGGCTCAGCAGGCAAGAGACTAGGGCGCAGGTCACCGTGCACGTACTCACATGCACGCATACACAAGCACCCCAGCCAGCTCCAACAGGAGCCAAATGAACACACTGGCCACTGCACTTGGGTGTCACCCAGGTGTGCGACCCAGCGGCTGCAAGGCTAGCACGCCCAATGCCACACGCAGGTGCACACCACTGCCGCTGTACTCAGGAACTTCTGGCCCACCTCAATAGGCACCAAACCAATGCTCCAGCCACTGTGCCCAGGTGCCACCTGGGCATGCCCCAGTGGGTGTGAAACCAATGCAACACCCACCCCAATAGGCCCACAACAATCCCGCCCACTGGTAAATAGAAGCCTCTCTCTCCACTGTAACAGGAGAGCAATCAGTCTGCTTTTGACCCACCCGCCCTTGTGCAAAATGGGTCAACCCGCCCCTGGCCTTCACAAGAGAAGGCACTCACCTCTGGCTGAGGACAAAGGACAGTGAAATGAACTAGAGATACTCTGTAATAAGTTTTGGGTTTTGGCCCTTGAGGAAGAGCTGAGAGAGCAGCCGACTAGGTCCTAGTACAGAAGCATCGCAAGTGCTATGGGAGAAATCACTTAAGCAGACTGGTTTCCTCCAAGTGGAGTCAACTGGAGACAGCAACCCAACAACTGTATACAAGAAGTTCACACAATAAAGGCAGAAAATAAAAGCAGATCAATCTAAGAAGTAGAAACAAGACCAGTGCCCACAATGGGGAGGCGGAATAACACCCCACCAAACAGAAACAGCACCCCACCAAAAAGAAAGGAGGAATTCCCAGAAGGAAGGACAGATGACATAGAAGCGAGCAAGCTATCGGACATGCAATTCAAAACAATAGTAATGAGGAAGCTCAATGAACTCGACAAACTCAAAAAAATTCTAATGATCTCCAGCGGAGCTATAAAGAGCTCCAAGGAACCCATAAGGAGCTTACTGAAAACTACACCAGCATAAAAAAGACATACAGGCTTATGCCCTTTGAAAACAGAAAACACATGTTAATTTATGTAACATAACCCACACACAAGTTTATAGATCTGTAGGACTGTCTTATAGGAAAGACATCCAGTTGCAAGGCATTTGACATTCTTCTTGCCTGTAAATTAAACATCTTTGATAATGCCACAGACATAGTTTAACTTTCAAATGAAAACAAATTTTAAATGAAAAGAAACTTTAAAGATGGTTAGCTGCATACTTTATAGTTGATCACTGGGCATTGTGATCTTCCTTGATGCCAGCCTGTTAAACCAAGCATGCCGTTGTCCAGAGACAGCCAACCAACCTGGAGTCTGCATGATCCTTCCCCTTGTAGGAAGGCCACCCTCCCCTCCACATCCCCACTCTTATTAGGGATTTCTTGACCCAAGGATAGGTAGGACGACGACCATGTCCAGCTTGAAGCAACTAGAGGAGCTCGAGACCTTCGTCCATTGTCCTTTATAAGATTGTAAAGGGTTTTAAGTCTGACAGGGAGGGATTGTTATTTTTTATTGTTAAAATATTTAACTAATTAATTAATTATTTTTTAAAAAAAGAAGAATATATGAAAGGGTGAGCCATGGGCATGGACTTAGGGAGGGGATTGTTGGGGAAGGGGGGTGCTGGGTGGAGGGGAGCAAGGGGGAAAAATTGGAACTATTGTAACAATATAATCAATAAAATATACTTAAAAAAAAGACATATAAACTATCAGCAAGAACCAATAAGAAATGAAGAATACAATTTCTGAATTAAAGAACGCAGTAGAATTAATCAAAAGCAGTCTAAATGAAGCAGGGGACCAGATCAGTGAGTTAGAGGACAACGTGAAAAAAAATTCCCAAACAATACAATAAAATGAAAAATACTGAAAAAAAGTGAAGAGACTTTAAGAGGACTGCAGGACAACATGAGTTGAAACAACATTCAGATAATAGGGATAAAAGAAGAAGAAGAAAAACAAGGGGTAGAAAGCCTGATTGAAAAAGTCATGATAAAAAATTTTCCTAAATTGATGAGAGAAATAGTCATGCAAGTTCAAGAAGCACAGAAAGTCCCTAAGAAAATGAATCCAAAAATGCCTACTCCAGGGCACATCATAATTAAAATGGCAACATTCAAAGACAAAGAGAAAATCCTAAAAGCAGCAAGAGAAAAACAGCAAATAAAATACAAAGTAGCTCAGATAAGGCTATCAACTGATTTCTCAACAGAAACACTACAAGCCAGAAGGGAATGGCAAAAAATATCGAAGCAATGAAAAACAAAGGCCTACAACCAAGAATACTCTACCCAGCAAGGCTCTCATTCAAAATGGAAGGTGAAATAAGGAGTTTCTCAGACAAAGGAAGACTAAAAGAATACATCTCCACCAAACCAATTTTGCAAGAAATGCTAAAGGGAATGATGTAAGAAAAAGAAGAATAAAAGAGAGAGAGAGAGGAAGACAGGAACAAAGGGAAATAAATAAATTCCTGTCAATAATAACCTTACATGCAAATGGATTAAATGCTACAATCAAAAGACATAGGGTAGCAGATTGGATATGAAAATATGACCCACATATATGCTATCTACAAGAGACACACCTCAAGACAAAAGATTTACACAGACTGAAAGTGAAGGGATGAAAAAAAGTATTCCAAGTCAATAGACATGAAAAAAAGCTGGGGTAGCAATACTTATATCAGGTAAAACTGATTTCACAGCAAAGGCCATAAGAAGAGACGAGAAGGATATTTCATAATACTTAAGGGAATGATCCATCAAGAAGATATAACACTCATAAACATATTTTGCACCCAACATAGGTGCACCAAAATATTTAAGGAAAATATTGGAAGACTACAAAAAATATATCAACAGCAGCACACTCATAGAAGGGAACTTTAATACCCCATTGTCAACAATGGACAGATCTTTGAAGCAAAGAAACACCAAAAACATCGAGGCATTGAAAAACACTATAGACAAAATGGACTTAATTGATATACTTAGAACTTTTCACCCCACAAAAGCAAAATATACATTCTTTTCAAATGCACATGGGACATTTTGAAAGATAGACCACATGGTAGGACACAAAAGAAGCCTCAACGAATTCAAGAAAATTGAAATTATATCAAGTATCCTCTCAGATCATAATGCCCTGAAACTAGAAATTAACCTCAAGGAAAAAACTCAAAAACATTCAAACTGACAGTGAATGAATAACATGCTATTAAATAATGAATGGGTTAATAATGACATCAAGGAAGAAATCAAAAAGTTTCTGGAAACTAATGATAATGAACACACAACAACCCAAAACCAATGGGACACAGCAACAGCAGTCCTGAGAGGAAAGTTCATAGAAATACAGGCATATATGAAAAGGATTGAAGAATCCCAAATAAAAAATTTAACCCTACAGCTACAGGAACTAGAACAATAATAACAAACAAAGCCCAGAACAACTAGAAGGAAGGAGATCATCAAAATAAGAGCAGAATTAAATGACATAGAGACTAAACTAACAATTCAAAAGATCAACAAAAGTAGGAGCTGCTTCTTTGAAAAGATAAACAAAATTGACAAAACTTTAGCTAGGGTCATCAAGTAAAAAAGAGACAGAACCCAAATAAAATCAGAAACAAAAAAGGAGATATCAAAACCTATATCACAGAAATACAAAGGATTGTAAGAAATTATTACAAACAACTATATGACAAGAAACTTGACAACCTAGATGAAATAAACAAATTTCTAAAAACATATAATCTTCCTAAACTAAATCAAGAAGAAGCAGAAAGCCTGAATAGATGGATAACAAAGAATGAAATTGAAACAGTAATCAAAAAACTTCCAGCACACAAAAGCCCTGGACCAAATGGCTTTGCAGGCGAATTTTAGAAAACATTTAGGGAAGAACTAACACCTAATCTTCTCAAACTATTCCAAAAAATCCAAGAAGAGGGAAAAATCCCAAACTCGTTCTATAAAACTGGTATTACCCTAATTCCAAAACCAGGTCAAGACACAACAAGGAAAGAAAACTACAGGCCAATATTACTGATGAACATAGATGCTAAAATCCTCAACAGAATGTTGGAGAACCAGATCCAGCAACACATTAAAAAGATCATACATTATGATCAAGTGGGATTCATCCCAGGGATGCAAGGATGGTTTAATATTTACAAATCAATACATGTAATACAACACATAAACAAAATGAAAGAAAAAAACCACATGATCATATCAATAGATGCTGAAAAGGCATTTGATAAAGTACAACACCCATTTATGATGAAAACACTCAGCAAACTGGGAATAGAGGGAGCATACCTCAACATAATAAAGGCCATATATGAGAAACCTGTAGCCCACATCATACTCATGGGTCAAAAACTGAAAGCATTCCCCTGAGATCAGGAACAAGGCAAGAATGTCCACTCCCTCCATGGCTGTTCAACATAGCATTGGAAGTTCTAGCCACAGCAATGAGACAAGAAAAAGAAATAAAAGGCATCCAAATTGGAAAAGAAAAAGTAAAACTGTCACTTTTTGCAGACGACCTAATAGTATACACAGAAAACCCAATAGACTCCACTAAAAAACTACTTGACCTAGTAAGTGAATCTGGCAAAATAGCAGGGTTCAAAGTCAATATCCAGAAATCAAAGGCATTTCTATATACCAACAATAAAATATCAGAGATAGAAACTAGAAAAAAAATCCCATTTACTATAGCAACAAGAAAAATAAAGTACCTAGGAATAAATTTAACCAAAGAGGTAAAAGACCTGTATTCAGACAATTACATAACCCTGAAGAAAGAAATTAAGGAAGATACAAATAAATGGAAGCATATACCATGTTCATAGATTAGAAGAATCAACATTATTAAAATGTCCATACTACCCAAAACAATTTATAGATTCGATGCAATCCCTATTAAAATACCAGCAACGTATTTCACAGACCTAGAACAAGTACTTCAAAATTTATATGAAACCAAAAAAGAGCCCGAATGGCCACAGCAATCTTGAGACAGAAGAACACAATAGGAGGACTCACAATACCTGATATCAAACTATACTACAAGCCCACTTGAATCAAAACAGCTTGGTACTGGCATAAGAACAGACATATAGATCAATGGAACGGAATAGAGAGCCCAGGGAATAGGAAGATGGTGGCAGAGTAGGGGCAGTGTTCTCTGCTCGCTCGTTACAGAGGGACTTCAGGAGTAAACACAGAGAGGAGTGACTGAGTGAGTGTGGATCTCGAATAGCGTGAACAGGGAGGGGAATGTGGGAGCAGCGTGGATGGGGGTGGAGGGGTCTACTATGCACTACAGGCTGAGTCGCTACGGGACCCAGTGCATCTGTGGTACCATGCCCGAGGGCTCATTAGCTAGGAGCTACTTGGAGGCTCCCCTGCTAGGAACGCACCGGCCATTGAAGTCTCATAGGGAGTTAGGGAGATGATTTGGCTGAAAAAGCAAGAGGCGTGGGAGAACAGTGAACAACCAGGACTCGGAGAAACTGTGTGATCTGAGTCTAGGGAGAAACCTCCTCATCTGCAACCCCCGACTCCGACTGAGAGCTTGGCATTCAGGGCACGCAGGACGCTCACGCTAGGGCCCTACAGAGCAAAGGGACAGTTTTGGGGCAAGGATACGGGCTGCGCAGGAAAGCCGCCATGGAACTCCGGACCTGGGGAGAACTCCTGGGCAGGAGAGCACCACTTGCCCCCGGTGCTTTGACCAATTGCACTAGAACACCACAGAACAAAGGGGCAGTTTGGGGGCAAGGAGAGAAATAGCGCGTGCAGGGCGTGTAGGCCAGGAGGGGAGCGAAGGCTGTGGCTTGGTTGTGGAGATGGTGTGGGGGTGGGGAGAAGGGCCAGCACAGAAGGACTGCAGCGGAACACCAGAGGCTGGGAGAACTCCTAGGCAGGAGACCGCCGTTCCACCTGACGCATTGACCGATCACACTAGAGTCCTGCAGAACAAAGGGATGGTGTTGGGGCAGGGAGGGAGGTAGCGAGCAGGCATATAGAGGGGGAAGTGAGTGGAAGCTGTAGCATGGGAACAGAGACACGACTGCAGGCAGGGCGGGGATTGCTGGCAGGCACAGCCTGGCCCAAAGGTGGGAAGGAGTAGCTGGACAAGCCTGAGGAGGGCTGAGGGTGCCACAGGAGGGGACAACTAAATGCAGCTCACAGCAGAGCGGCGGTAGGCCCACGAATAAAAGACTAGCAACCCAAGAATCAAGCAGGACCTTCCCAGAGCCAGCCAAACAACAAGAAAAGATTTGAAACCCATGGAATTTTGACTAGGGGCAGACCCAGGAAGGAAGGAAGAAAAAAAACAAAACAAAAACAAAACAGAGACTGTGCCTAAAAGTTAAATTGAGTTAAAATTCTTTCATTGTTTTATTTCTTACTCTCTCTCTCTTACTGTCCCTCCTTTCCTTTTCTATTCTCCTTCTTTTCTGCCCTCCTCTTCCCTCTTTTCCTCTCTTTAGAATGTCTCTCCTTCATCCTATTCTTTGTTAGTTTTTTAATTTTATTTTTTTTCCTTTCCTTCCTATTCCTTTCTTCTTATTTCCTTCCCTCCCCCTTATCCTCGTCCTCCCTCCATTTCCCTTCTCTTTCCTTCTTTTGCATTAAGTACTTTCAATTTTATTAAATTTCTTTCTTTATTTCATCCCCTTCCCTCTCCATTCATTTTTTTCTTCTCTTTCCCTTCTTTCCCTCCTCTCTCTCTCTCTCTATTCTCTTTCTTTCTTTCTCTCTATTCTAATTTATTTTCTAATTTTTTAATTTTTAAATTTTAATTTTAATCTATTCTCTTCCCTCTCCCCTTCTTATCCTTTTTCTCTTTTCTCCCCATCTCTTCTCTCCTTTCTCTCTCTCTTGTATTTCTCTCATTCATCCTATCTTTTGTCAATTCTTTAATTTCAATTTTTCTCCCTCTCTCCTCTTCCTTTCTATTTCCTTCCCCACTTATTCTCTTCCTCCATCCCTCTTCTTCTTTCTTTCCTTCTAGGTACTTTTAATTTTATTACTTTTTTCTTTACTTTGCCCTCCTCTCCCTCTCCATTCATTTCTTTTTTCTCCCCTTTCCCACCTCTTATTCCTCTCTCTCTCTATTCTTCTTTCTTTCTATCCCTCTATTTTATATCATTTTTTAATCTTTTATTTTTTAATTTTAATTTTAATTTGTTCCTGTCCCTCCTCTTACTCCCCTTCTTCTTTCTTCCTCTTTCCTACATTCCTCTTCTCTGCGTTCTCTCTCTCTTTCCTCTCTCTTCTTGCGATTTTCTATTCTGTATTTTTATTCTTGAAAGATTCTTTTTCTAATCTGTTTCCTACCTTTTAACCCCCATATCCCTCTGCCTCAATTTTTGGCCATCTGTCTGCTTGAATGTCTGTTGTGTCTATCCTTCCTTTCACACTAAACATATAGCATATACCTACTATATAAACCTACTATTATACACTTATACTTTCCCACACCATACTGAAACACTCTCCTCCTTTTCAAACATACAGTGTAAATGTTAATTGCTGTCTTGCATAGCTTTGACCCCAAGTGCTAATATTATTACTCTATCACCTTCCCTCTCAAAAATCATCCTTCCTTCATTTAAAACAACTCCTATCTGTTTCTCCTATGAAATAAGTGTCATAATATCTCTACAAGTATATTAATACTGGCTCTTTTGCAGCCAATAGTGAGAATGTAGTTGGGGGAGATATCGGAGGGTGTGGGTTTCTTGCCTGGGTTGTGTGATTACATTTTAACAGCACCTCCACAAAAGAATTCAAGACAAGGTGGGCAGAGTGACTCTCAATCAACTAACCAGAGGAAAATATGCACCAAAGAGTAGCTGAAATATAACCAGACAGATTAACCAAACAACATAAAGGGCAACACAAGAGCATCAGGCTCAGAAGATCAAAGAAACTGCACCACTGAATCCCCCAGATCTCCTATAAAGAATCTCATACCACGAAAGTCAGAAGTCAAAGCAGAAAATCTAATAAACAAAAACAAACAAGAAGAATTCAACATGGGGAGATGTAGAAACAACATACCAATGAAAGAAAAAGAGGAATCCCCAGAAAGAGAGCTATATAGAACAGACACAAGCAAACTATCAGACACAACATAAAAAAATGGTTATTATGAAACTTAATGACACTGACAACCTCAAAGAAAACTACAAGAAACTTCAGGAAAATTACCAGCAACTCCAAGGAAACTACAAAGAACTACAGGGAAGCTACAAGGAACTTACAGAGAACTACACCAGCATAAAAAATAAAATAGAAAATATTAATAAGAACCAGGAAGAAATGAAGAATAGAATCTCTGAATTGAAGAACACATTAGAATCAACCAAAAGCAGGCTAAATGAAGCAGATGATCGGATCAGTGAATTAGAGGACAATGTAGAAAAAAATTCCCAGACAATACATCAAAATGACAAAAGGTTAAAAGAGAACGAAGAGAGTTTAAGAGAACTGCAAGATAACATGAGACAAAAGAACATTAGAACCATACGGATACAAGAAGGAGAAGAAGAAGAAAAAGGAATAGAAAACCTGATTGAAAAGTAATGATACAAAATATTTCTAACTTGATGAGAGGTAAAGTCATGCAAATCCAGGAATCACAGAGGGTCCCAAGGAAGATAAACCCAAACAGGCCCATCCAAAGAAACATCATAATTAAAATTGCAACATTCAAAGACAAAGCAAGAATCCTAAAAGCAGCAAGACAAAAACAGCAAAAAACATACAGGGCAGCTCAGATAAGGCTAGCAACTGACTTCTCAACAGAAACACTACAAGCCAGATGGGGATGGCAAAAAATATTTCAAGCAATGAAAAACAAAGGCCTACAACCAAGAATACTCTACCCAGAAAGGTTCTCACTTAAAATGGAAGGTGAAATAAGGAGTTTGTCAGACAAAGGAAGACTAAAAGAATACATCTCCATCAAACCAGCTTTGCAAGAGATGCTAAAGGGAATGATGTAAGAAAAAGAAGAAAACAAGAGAAGGAGAGAAACACAAGTACAAAGGGAAATGAATAAATACCTGTCAATAATAACCTTAAATGTAAATGGATTAAATGCTCCAATTAAAAGACATAGGGTAGCAGAATGGATACAAAAACAGGACCCACATATCTGCTGTCTACAGGAGACACACCTCAAAACAAAAGATTTACACAGACTGAAAGTGAAGAGATGGAAAAAGTTTTATCAAGCAAACTGACATTTAAAAAAAAGCTTAGGTAGCAATACTTGTATCTGACAAAACAGATTTCAAAGCAAAGGTCATAAAAAGAGACAAAGAAGAACATTACATAATACTTAAAGGAAACACCAATTAACAAGATATAACCCTTATAAACATATATGCACCCAACATGGGAGCACCCAAATATGTAAACACAATTTTGAAAGACTTCAGGAAGGATATAGACAACAACACATTCATAGTAGGAGACTTTAACTCACCATTGTCAAAAATAAACAGATCTTTGAAGCAAAGAAACATCAAATATATTGAGGCATTAAACAACACCCTGGACAAAATGGACTTAGTTGATATATACAGAATATTTCATTCCAAGGAAGCAAAATATACATTTTTCTCAAGTGCACATGGAACATTTTCAAAGATAGACCACATGATAGGACACAAAAGAAGCCTCAACAAATTCAATAAAATTGAAATTATATCAAGCATCTTCTCAGATCACAACGGCTTAAAATTAGAAATCAACTTTAAGGAAAAAACTCAAAAACATTCAAACTTATAGAGAATGAATAACATGCTATTAAATAATGAGTGGGTTAACAATGACATCAAGGAAGAAATCAAAAAGTTTATGGAAACAAATGCTAAGGAACACAAAACAACCCAAAACCTATGGGATACAGCAAAAGCAATCCTGAGAGGAAAATTCATAGCAATACAGGCTTACCTAAAAAGGAGAAAAAAATCTCTAATAAAAATCTAATCCTAGAGAAAAAAAAAAAAAAAAACTAGAAAAAGAACAACAACCAAACCCAGAACAAATAGAAGGGAATAAATCATCAAAATTAGAGCAGAATTAAATGGCATAGAGACCAAACAAACAATTCAAAAGATCAACAAAATTAGAAGCTGGTTCTTTGAAAAGATAAACAAAACTGATGAACCTTTAACCAGGCTCATCAAGAAAAATAGAGAGAGGACCCAAATAAATAAAATCAGAAATGAAAGAGGAGAAATCACAACTGATACCACAGAAATACAAACAATTTTAAGAAACTATTACAAACAACTGTACCACAAAAAAAATGTGACAACCTAGATGAAATGGACAAATTTCTGGAAACATAATCTGACAAAAATGAATCAAGAAGAAGCAGAAAGCCTGAATAGACCAATAACAACCAGCGAAATTGAAACAGTAATCAAAAAACTTCCAACACACAAAAGCCCTAGACAGGATGGCTTCACAGGTGAATTTTACAAAACATTTAGGAAAGAAATAACTCCTGTCCTTCTCAGACTATTCCAAAAAATCCAAAAAGAGGGAAAACTCCCAAACTCGTTCTATGAAGCCAGTATTACCCTAATTCCAAAACCAGATCAAGACACAACAAAGAAAGAAAACTACCAGCCAATATCGCTGATGAACGTAGATGCTAAAATCCTCAAAAAAATATTGAAAAACCGAATCCAACAACACATTAAAAGAATTATACACCACGATCAAGTGGCAGTCATCTTAGGGATGCGTGGATGGCTTAATATTCACAAATCAATGAATGTAACAGACCAAATAACCAAATTGAAAGACAAAAACCACATGATCATATCAATAGTTGCTGAAAAGACATTTGATAAAGTACAGCACCCATTTATGATAAAAACACTCAGCAAAATGGGAATAGAGGGAGCATACATCAGCATAATAAAGACCATATATGAGAAACCTGAAGCCAACATCATACTCAAAGGCCAAAAACTGAAAGCATTCCCCTGAGATCAGGAGCAAGACAAGAATGTCCACTCTCTCCACTCCTATTCAACATAGTCTTATAAGTTCTAGCCACAGCAATCAGACAAGAAAGAGAAATAAAAGGTATTCAAATTGGAAAAGAAGAAGTAAAACTGTCATTATTTGCAGACATGGCAGTGTACATAGAAAACCCTATAGACTCCACAAAAAAAACTACTCGACCTAATAAGTGAATTCGGCAAAATAGCAGGGTTCAAAATCAATATCCAGAAATCGAAGGCATTTCTGTACACCAACAATAAAACATCAGAGATAAAAACTAAAAGAAAAATCCCACTTACCATAGCAACAAGAGAAATAAAGTACATAGGAATAAACCTAACCAAGGAGGTAAAAGACCTTTACCCACAAAACTACATAACACTGAAGAAAGAAATTAAGGAAGATATAAATAATTGAAAAGATAACCATGTTCATGGATGGGAAGAATCAACATCATTAAAATGTTAATACTACCCAAAGCAATTTACAAGTTCAATGCAATCCCTATTCAAATACCAATGACATATTTCACAGACCTAGACCAAATACTTTAAAAATTTATATGGGGCCAAAAAAGAGCCTGAATAGCCACAGCAATCTTGAGGAAGAAGGACACAGTAGGAGGAATCACAATACCTGATATCAAACTATACTACAAGGGCACAGTAATCAAAACAGGTGCTGGCATAAGAACAGACATAGACCAATGGAACAGGATAGAGAGCCTAAAAATAAACTCAGGTCTATATGGTCAACTAGTATTTGACAAAGGGGGTAGGAACGTAAAATGGAGAGAGAAGAGCCTCTTCAACAAATGGTGTTTGGAAAACTGGACAGGGACATGCAAAAAAATGAAACTAGACCATCAACTAACACCGTATACCAGAATAAACTCAAGACGGTTCAAAGACTTAAATGTAAGTCGTGGCACCATAAAAGTCCTAGAAGAAAACATAGGCAGAAAAATTTCAGATATCCCATTTTCACTGATATATCTCCTAAGGCAAGGGAAATAAAGGAAAGAATAAACAAATGGAACTACATCAAACTGAAGAGTTTCTGCTCATCAAAAGAAAACATCAGCAAGATGAAAAGTTAACCAGCCGTATGGGAAAATATATTTATCAATGATACCTCAGACAAGGGATTGATCTCCAAAATATATAAAAAACTTATATGACTCAATGCTAAGAAGACAGACAACCCAATAAAAAAAATGGCCAAAGGACCTGAACAAACATTTCTCCAAGGAGGATATGCAGAGGTTCCAGAGGCATATGAAAGTATGCTCAACATCACTAGCCATCAAAGAGATGCAAATAAAAACCACAATGAGATACCACCTCACACCAGTCAGAATGGCCATCATCAACAAATCAACAAACAACGTGTGCTGGCAAGGATGCGGAGAGAAGGGAACCCTAGTGCACTACTGGTGGGAATGCAGACTGGTGCAGCCACAATGGAAAACAGTTTGGAACTTCCTCAAAAAACTAAAAATTGAACTGCCTTTTGAACCAACAATTCCATTACTAGCACTATATTCAAAAAATCCTGAAACACCAATCCAAAAGAGTCTATGCACTCCAATGTTCATAGCAGCACTATTTACAATAGCCAAGTGCTGGAAACAACCTAAATGCCTGTCTGTAGATGAATGGATCAAAAAACTGTGGTACATTTACATAATGGAGTACTACATACTAGAAAGCAGGAAGGAACTCCTACCATTTGCAACAACATGGATGGAACTGGAGAGAATTATGCTTAGTGAAATAAGTCAGGCAACGAAAGAAAAATACCTTATGCTGTCACCTATTACAGGACACTAATGAACAACATGAACAAATGAGCAAAATTGAAACAGAGGTATGTGAACAAGGTGTAGAATAACAATGACAAGGGGGAAGAGGGGAGGGAGAGAAGGGGAAAAGAAGGGGAAGGGTCTAGTCAAAGAACATAGATATATGACCCATGGCTATGGACAACTGTGTAGGGACTGACTGTGGGAGAAAGAGTGAGTAGGGAGAGGGGAAGCAATAGGAAAAAAAAAGTGGGACAAATGAAATAGATAAACAAACAAACATTTTTACTATTTTCTCTTTCCCTCTGTAGTGGGGGGAAGAGAGAAAAAAAAGAAAAAGAAAATATAAAGAATGGAAATGCAATTCCAGTGAATATTAGAAGGAAAAAGATTTTCCTTCACGCTGTATATTTTTCTTTCTACCTGATCTCTCTATAAATTGGCACCCTGAAGAAGTAAGTAATGACATAAGGTTCTTTGCATGAAAAAAATAAGACCAGTTGTTAATAGAGGTCTGGTCGACCAAGACTTTGACTGGAATGTCATGCCTAAAAAGACATGCTTAGGCTCTGGTTGCTACCAAAAGCCCTAAGGAAGAAAGGGTAACCTTAGAAGGTAATAAAAGCCCACGAAGAAAAAGGCCTGGTACCTAGGTTGGATATGCAGTCCATGGCAATCTTTCCATAGAAAGAATGAAGGTTGCTCTCCTGAGAGATGGCTAAAAGGAACCTTAAAGCACAATAAAAAACCTGATGGACTTGGAAAAGACAGCTGTCTACAGACAAGGCTGAATGGCAGTTATGTGGCTCAACTTCGGTGCCCTGAAGGGCAGACTGAAGGTCACCCTAAATGTTCCATGTGTAAGTTCCAGCAAAGCAGACTTAAAGATCAGAAGTGATCATTTGCTGCTCTTGTTGAGTTCATCCAAAGGAACAGGATAAATTAAAAAACGGAGCTAATACAGTCCCTTCAATAACAGGGGGGTAAGCTTAGGGAGAAAAATTGTGACTCAAGGAAAATCACAATGCCCATTGGTAAACTATAAAGTAATACAGCTAACCGTTGTTAAAGTCTTTTCATTTAAAGTTACCTTGCATTTGAAAATTAAACTAGATCTGTGACATCATCAAAGATGCTTAATTTACAGGCAAGAAGAATGTCAAACACCTTGGAACTGGATGTCTTCCCATTAAGACAAGCTTACAGAACTAGAGAATGGTTTGTGGGTTATACTACATAAATTAACATGTGTTTCCTGTTTTCAAAGGGTATAAGCCTAGGATCTCACTACCTGAGTGATTGTCTATACATATAGGCCTCACTTCATCCTGTCTGCATCGCTGCCTCCTGAGACTGAACGGTTTGGCTGTATCAAGTGGCTGGGTTGGTGAAGAATGGGATGGTCTGTGGGCTTCACCTTAAAACAGGTTTCTCTTTTCTATTGCAATGGCTTGGACAGAAAAGACCCAGAGGTCTAAGATGGGGGGAAACCTAAAATATTTCACCCAGCCCTAGCTAAATATAGTGGACAAAGAGGTTCTGGACAGATATGATGTGCTTAGCATACCTTTCTCCAAAGACACCCCTCTTTTTTCCCCTAATTGGGGACATTGAAAAATTAATACCTGCCTTTTGTCAGCTAGTGGTTATGAATTGAATGATGCCTTCTAACCCTGTTGCCAAATCTGTTGCCCCCAGAATACAACAAGTATACCAGCCTGTTAAACCAAGCACGCCATTGTCTGGGGATAGCCAGCTGACATGGAGTCTGCAAGATCCTTCCCCATGTGGAAAGGCCACCCTCACCTTCAGACCCCCACTCTTACTAGGGATTTCTGGACCCAAGGATAGGTAGGATGATGACCATGCCCAGCTTGAAGCAGCTAGAAGAGCAGGAGACTGTTGCCCACTGTCCTCTATAAGATTACAAAGGGTCTAAAGCCTGAGGGGGGGAAGAAATGCTACTTTTTTTATTATTGTTATAAAAAATTAATTAATGAAATAATCCTAAAATAATGGTAACATGGGAAAGGGAGAAACTGGAGAGATTACCTACAGGAACCATGGACATGGACTGGGAGAGGAGGGATTGCTGGAGGAGGGGCATGCTGGGCAGGAGGGAGCAAAGGGGAAAAAATGGAACTACTGTGACAATATAATCTATAAAATGTAATTTAAAAAAAATAAAAAATAAAAAAAGAATAGAGAGCCCAGAAATAAACCTAGGCCTCTATGGTCAACTAATATTTGTCAAAGGGGAAAGGAACCTAAAATGGAGTGAGAAGAGCTTCTTCAACAAATGGTATTGAGAAAACTGGACAGGGACATGCCAAAAAATGAAACGAGATCACCAGCTTACACCACACACTAGAATAAACTCAAGATGGATCAAAGACTTAAATGTAAGACATGACACCAAAAAAAAAAAATCCTAGAGGAAAACATAGGTAGGAAATATTAGATATCTCATGTAACAATATTTTCACTGATACATCTCCTAAGGCAAGGGAAATAAAGGAAAAAAATAAACAAATGGGACTACATCAAACTAAAGAGTTTCTGCTCAACAAAAGAAAACATCAGCAAGATAAAAAGGGAAACAACCATATGGGAAAACATATTTGCCAATGATATATCAGATAAGAGATTGATCTCCAAAATATATAAAGGACTTATACATCTCAACACCAAGAAGACAGACAACCCAATTAAAAAATGGGCAAAGGACCTGAACAAACAATTCTCAAAGGAGGATATACAGAGGGTTCAGAGGCATATGAAAGAATGCTCAACATCACTAGCCATCAGAGAAATACAAATAAAAACTACAATGAGATACCACTTCACACCACTCAGAATGGCCATCATCAACAAATCAACAAACAACAAGTGCTGGCGAGGATGTGGAGAAACGGGAACCCTACTGCACTGTTGGTGGGAATGCAGACTGGTGCAGCCACTATGGAGAACAGTATGGAATTTCCTCAAAAAACTAAAAATGGAACTGCCTCTTGAACCAGCAATTCTATTGCTAGGATTATACCTGAATAATTCTGAAACCCTAATTCAAAAGAACTTATATACCCCTATGTTCATAGCAGCAGTGTTTACAATAGCCAAGTGCTGGAAACAACCTAAGTGCCCATCTGTAGATGAGTGGATTAAAAAACTGTGGTACATTTACACAATGGAGTACTATGCAGCAGAAAGAAAGAAGGAACTTCTGCCATTTCCAACAACATAGATGGAACTAGAGAGAATTATGCTTAGCGAAATAAGCCAGGCAATGAAAGAAAAACACCATATGCTATCACCTGATACAGGAAACTAATGAACAACACAAATAAATGAACAACACAAATAAATGAACAAAATTGAACAAGAAACAGAGTAACAGTTAGCAGGGGGAGGGGGAAGAAGGGAGGGAAAGAGCTAAGTAGGGGAAGGTTTAGCAAAGGAACTAATATAAATAACCCATGAACATGGACAACGGGGTCGTCGGGATGGACCGTGGGAGAAGGGATGGGCTTGGGGGGGGTAACAATGAGGGAAAAAGTGGGACAATTGTAACAGAAAATCAATAAAAATAAATTAAAAAAAAATTGCTTAAATATGTTCACAAAAGCATTGCTACTATTATTAAAAAGGACATGAGTGAAAATCAGTAGATCCATGTATATAATCTCCAGACATGATTTGACAGTGCACACAAAAAATGATATCAACTAATGAGGCTTGATATTTTGTGAAGTAACAGTCACAGTATCAAATTCAGGAGAAATAGTGTGTTATAGCTAGAGATCTGTTTAAAAAACAAATAAATTTAACAAAATTATAATGAATAATGATAATTACTGAAATAAAAATAGTCAAAATAAAAAACAATAAAGATGTAAAGCATGTGCTATAAACTAAAGATATGATCAGTTTTACTGTCTTAACTAGGATTTCTTTGTGTCAATGTACCATATAAAGACCTAGATTTTTCTCTGTGTGTCTTTATTAAAGTTGTCTAGAATTTCCAAGTGTAATGTAGGTAAATAGTAATGATAATAAATTTAGGTAAATAGTTATAAGCCTAGGAAAAAAAAAAAAAAACAGTGAGATGCACAAAGTTTATTTAAAAATTTCCATGATAGGTTCAGTCAAATAAGTGGTCCAAATACATGTGCATTTTTTAAAAGTTAGATAAAACATAAGAAAATTTAGTATTAATGCTTTTATGAAGACTGGTATATAAAAATATATTTGAGACTTTAAGTGAGAAATAATAGGCAAAATAAATATATAACAATGTTGAGGTTTTTTTTACCATAATTCAGATAACCAGCTATCCTGATAAAAAACTGTAATTCATGACCTCAGATTTCCTCACAGACTTAGAATGTATTGACCTGATTTGATATAGCAATTACGTTCAATATCTGAAGAGAAAGTGACATATTTTAAATCACTTTTATACTGAAGGTCCATTTTCCTAATCTTTTTTTTCTAAAAACTATTAAAAGGGAAATCATATTGACTATAAACTTAACGATAGTTATAGGTTAGCTGAGATTTTGAGATAGCAGGGCAAATTTTTGTCCTTGACTTTTAAATATTAGATGAGCTTTTAAATTATATATTTTTTCTTAACCTACCAGAAGCTATAGTATCATCTCAAAATTTTGTTTCACTCTTCTCAACAAATAATAATATTTTCTATTTGATCATTCCTCCAAAAAGTTTTCCAATTTTTTCAGTGTAGTAGATTAGAACTAGAATTTAAACACTGGCAGTTGATATTATCCAATTAGAATAAAAAGAGGCACTGCTTGCTTTGATTCATTTTGACTTCGGGGAAATAGAGTTGAAAGAGGGAACAGAAATAAAGCTTGAAAATAAATTTGGCTTTTGAAAGCACAATTTCCCAGCCAAATTGAGAGAATCTTGCTTGACATGAAGGTCAGATCAAATGCTAAACCTGATGTTATTTCAATTGATTTGAGCCTAAAAGTTCAGCTGAGTTCTTCCTGATAGAGACCTTCAGATGAATGACATTTAGCCCAATACACTGCATGAAATTCAATGTGGAAACTATCATGTATTCATTTACAAAATACATTAAAAGAGGAAAGATTGCATTGTACAGTATAAAATGAAATGACCTGAGAATTTTTCTAATAATATTATTGCCAATCTGACACTAATTTATAAAATATAAAATCAACTTTTTCTCTCTGAGACACAGAATCCTAACACAAATGGGGGGGGGGTAGAGAGAAAATATTTGAAGGAAATCAGTGTTTATCAAATAGCTTTTAGAAAATGACATTTTTACAGACAAATAACATTCAAGTTCAAAGATTAAAAATTCAAGTGGCAGCAGTCTTTAATCCATGTTAGTAAATCAGTAGTCCTAACCAGCAACCAAAGTAACAAATAAATTTTGAGGTGTTATGATAATCCCAAAGATGTAGAAATGGAAAATCCCTCCCTGGTAATGAGTGACAAGCTCTCTAAGTAGGCTGCAGCTTAGATCTCAGGGAGAAAATTAACTGATATTTAAAATTCTTACCTCCTCCCAAGTTAAATAGCAATGGTCTAGTTTGCACGTTGAGACTTGTTTGTTGGTGGGAGTTACAGACACTAAAAAGGTTCCAGCCCAGAATGACAGGGCCATGGCAGTGGTTTTTTGTTTGTTTTTGTTTTTGTTTTTGTTTTGTTTTGAACTTGCCTAAAGATACAAATCACCTGGGAACATTTGATAAAGCACAGCATACATGGTCCTTCTCCCGGAGGTTCTGATTCAGTAACACTCAAGGGCATCGGAATTGATATTATTTGTTTCAGGTAATGCCTACAATCAGAGAGTTTGGAAAACTGAGGTGGAAGGCATTCTATAGGTTTGAAAACAGTCTCACAAGCTCCAATTCTTTTATAGTTATTTTAAAGAGTTCATTCAAACCAGACTGCTTTTGCATCTCAGCATTGCTTACTTAACAGTTATTTCATTTGAGTCCAATTTAAAGAGATGTTTTATTTAAAAAATAATTTCTGAGATAGGGTAACCCCTCAATAAATGTTAGTAACTTATTTTCTAAAGCCTAAACCAGGTACATTAATTATTTTAACTTACCACCAAGATATTACCTATTAAATTATAACTCAACAGTAAGATTTCATCAACTATAAAACTCATCTCAATCTAAGAAATATTAAAATAAGAAAAACTTTTCTTAGAATAAACAAAATACACACCTAGATAAGCCCAAGAAGCAATATACATGAGTAAAACAACATGAGTAAGAAATATTAGGGAGCAGAATTCCTGTCAAGGCCCATCATTCCTAAAGAACTACTGATATAGATATGCCAGCAGAAGGAGACATAAACCAAGATGAATCAAAGGTAAGCACAGGGATGGGAAACCATGTAGTTAGAATCAATTAAGTGTCTTCAAAATATTTTTGAAATATATACTTATATATGTTATTATATTTATATGTGATTATATATATATGTAATCACAAATTAGTAGTGTTTTAGAAATAGTTAACTTAATACTGCAGAAAGTAATTACAAGGATGAAAGGGCTGAGAGCATTATGCAACTGATAACTAAAATTTACTAAGAACTATATACTATGTTAGAATGACATTTTTTAAATCAATTGAAAGCAATAAAAAGTATATAAAATAATTATATAAAATAATTTAGAGATTTCAAGCCAATAAAGGTTAAAAAAAAATGTTGACACACGACAGAATTTTATTCTTTGTTATGTTTGAATAATATCATGACACATTGTACACTTTAGTGTTGTATGTCAATTATATCTCAAAGAAATGTTAAAAAACACTTTTTTAAGTTTACATGTATAAAATAGAAAAAAGAAAAAGCACTCAACATAAAATACAAAATAAGATCACAGTTGTAACTTAAAACTGTACTAATAACAATGCATAAAAATTGTTTACTAATTCCACAACAAATGTAAAATTGAATATAATTAAATATAGTGTTGTGGTTTTAAAAGTGCAATACCGAAAATAAAAATCACAGAAATTTGAAAAATAAATTAAAAACTATAGTAAAAAGCAATAAGAAAGTAATATATAATTTAAAGCAGAAAAGACACTTCATGAAAATAAAAGAAATAAAGTATCATACAGATACAGAAAATGATACATTTTATGCATTTGATAATATACTTTCCTATATATAAAAATCATATATTTGTATATATAATTGACAAGGTAATAAATATAAATGATCTAATATTAGAGTTAAATATTTTAACATTTTTCCGTCAATTTTCAGACAAATTAGATTAAAAATAAATAATTGTGTATACAATTTTGAATATGATGTCAATAATTTGATTTAATATAGATTATACATAATAAAAACACATGAAAAATTTCAAATATTAACTAAATGCCATGCTGCAAAATCAAACTCTCAGATTTCAAATAATAAATATAATGTATATTCTTTGACCACAATCAATGTAATTAGAAAACAATAAAATTTAAAACTTTTTCAAGGCAACAAATAAATGAAGCAAATACATAGAAACTCAAACTATAACTAAATAATTCATAGGTATGAATACACCTATTTAACTTTTAAAATATTTAAAATTTGACAAAATTGAAAGAATTACTATAAGGTAATGCTAAAATGGCACTTAGATGAAAGTATCATCCTAAATGTTTTCTTAAAGGACAATACTAGGTCTGCCCAGAAAGTATTCAGTCACATAATATGAAAAATAGAGTCGTTTATTGAAGAAGATACAAGATACAAGAAACATTGTACATAGGACAATGATGTCTCAGTCCCCTTCAAAGTTATGACCTTCTTGGGGCAATCTGGTTCATTGGCAGTGGTTTGAATCAAGTCATTAGCAACTTCTGCATGATGTTCATTCTGCTCAGGTAGCAGAAGCTGTGAAACAAATTTTGCCATGACACATTTCTTGTGAGGAATGTGTCAAAACCTCAGACACAGTAATTTTTGGTATCTTCAGATCGGCTTCTAGTTTTCACACTGTCATTCACTGATCTTTGTTGATTGTAGCCTGTACACATTTAACATTCTCAGATATTCTGCTGTTGCAGGCCTTCCAGAATGTGGATCAATTTCAAGAGATTATTGACCATCTTTGAAGTACTTGTGCTACACTTTTATTTGTGCTGACTCATTGCTTTGTCCCCGAATGTGGGAGACAGGCAGGCGTGGTTTGAAAGACTTTGACAACCACAGTGTGGAGACCTGCTCTAAGATGGGAACTTGGGACTTAACCAGCAGGTTTCTTATCTTTCATGCTTGCTCTGAATCCCACCCTCTGGGAGATTTTAAAGATAGAATAGAAATACAAAGTGGCTTTTAAGGAAAAGGGAACCTGCTCTGCTTTTCTCTGTATACTCTCAACTCCTTGTCAGTAAAATGTGAAGAACAGAACGATTAAGTAAGAGGAAATGTTTTTGAACTTGTGTAAAATACTTGGAGGTTTCAATCCTATATTGATTTGCATTTCCCTTTTACTCCCTACCATTTGGGGAAGGGCTACATGTTTTCATCATGCATTTCCCCATGTGGAAAGTAGATAAAAACCCTGGCTAATAAAGAAATGAGGGCAATTTTCCTCAGAGAAAACCCCCTCCTTTCCTTCCTCAGATGGTGAGTATCTGTGTAGTTTTTTCATCCACTCTGAGGGACCCAGAGTCTCTTACACCCAAAAGCCCTCTGAATCATCCAAATAGTTTCCATGGAGGAATATTCAAGTTTAATGCAAAATTTGATGCAGATTCATTGCTTTACTTGTTCAATAATTTTCAATGCAATGGCCACAGAGTCAGTACACATACTTACTCAAGGGCATCTACCACTCCCACTGACTAGTACAGTGAAGTTGTCATTGTTCACACATGCACATTCCAGTTAACTCTCCTTGGCTGCCAGGTTACACAGGTGTCATGCAAACTGTTCTCATTACATTAATATAGATATATATACATACATGTATACTCACACATACATATAGTTTTACAGACATATATTATATATAATGTTATCTCTAGAACATTATATTTCATCTATTAGGCTTTCCTATCAATAAATACACCAAATTTCTCCATTTACTTATGCTCCTTCAATATTTTTTAACTTTCTATAAGTAATAAAGAAGACCAAAACTATCTCTTTAGAAGACTTAGCCTTAATCATTTTATTGGTATTTAGTGTTACAAATCATTTGTTTAAAGATTTTCTTTTTGTTTTACATCTTTGTAAATGTAGATATTAGATATGTCTATATTAATTTTTCTGCTAAGATATTTTTACTTTTTTACCTCTGATGATTTCTATCCCTTTGTACCTTGTACATTATCTATGCTTATTAATAGTGAAGATTTATATACTCCCTAATTTATGCTCTACATTTTTTACTCTTTTTGTGTTCTTTTTCATCTTTTTGCTCCATTTGATGTCTTGGGTCAGTTTCTTTAGTTCATCTTCCATTATACTATTGTTTTTATTCCTGCTATGTATTTAGCCTTTCTAAAATGTCTATTGATCTGGTCTTTTCTGTGATAATTCTATTTTTTAAAGTTCTGTTTTTTTAAGTATATTTTATTGATTAGGTTATTACAGTAGTCCCAATTGTTTTCCCTTTGCTCTTCTCATCTCAGTATCTCCTTCCCTACAGCAATCCTACCCTCTTTAGTTCATGTCAATGGATCATGCATATAAGTTCTTTTACTTCATCCTTTCCTATATTATTCTTAACTTCCCCCTGTTTATTTTGTAACAACAAATTATGCTTCTTTATCCCTGTACCATTTCCCCATTTCTCCCCCTTCCCTCTCCAACCTGATAACCCTCCAAATTATCCCATATCTATGATTCTGTTCCTATTCTGATTTGCTTAGTTGGATTTTGTTTTTATTTTTTAGATTCAGTTGTTGATAGTTCTGAGTTTGTTGTCATTTTAATGTTCATAGTTTTGATCTTATTTTTTGTAAATAAGTCCCTTTAACATTTTATATAATAAAGACTTGGTGATGATGAACTCCTTTAGCTTTGTCTTGTCTGGGAAGCCCTCTCTCTGCCCTTCCATTCTAAATAATAGCTTTGCTGGATAAAGTAACCTTGGTTGTAGGTCTGGGTTTTCATCACTTTGAATGGTTCTTGCCAGTCCCTTCTTGCCTGCAAAGTTTCTTTTGAGAAACAGGCTGATAGTCTTATAGGCACCCCTTTGTTAGTAACTCTGATTTTCCTTTCTACTTTTAAAATTTTGTCTTTATCTTGAACCTTTGGCATTTTAATGATGATGTGTCCTTGGTGTGCTCCTCTTCGGGTCTAGCTTCTTTGGGACTCTCTGTGCTTCCTGGACTTGTATGTCTATTTTCTTCACCAAATTTGGTAAGTTTTCCTTCATTATTTTTTCAGATAAGCTTTTAATTTTTTGTTCTTTCTCTTCTCCTTCTGGCACCCCAATGATTCAGATGGTGGCATGTTTAAAGTTGTCTGAGAGGTTACTAAGCTTCTCCTTATTTTTTTCAATTATTGTTTCCTCATTCTGTGCTGGTTGACTGATTTTTCTTCCTTTTATTCCAACTCATTGATTTGAACCCCCGTTTCCTTCCCTTCACCATTGGTTTTGTGTTGATTTTCCTTCATTTCATTTAGCATAGTTTTCACTTCTTCCTTTATGCTTTTTCCATACTCAAGCATATTTGTCAAACCTGTGAGCATCTTTATCACCAGTGTTTTGAACTCTGCATATGTTATGTTGGCTATCTCCTCGTTGCTTAGTTCTCCCACTGGAATCTTGATCCGTTCCCTCTTTTGTGCCACACTTTTCTGTCTCATCATCTTGACAGGCCCCTGTGTTTCTCTGCCTCTGTGTCTTAGGTAGAGCTATCACACCTGTTACATTGTAAGGAGTGGAGCCTTAGGTATTTGTCAGTACAGAGTGACCTGTTTCACCACGTTGTGGTGCTGAGTGTGGGAGAGGGGTTTGAGAGGGAACAACACTGCTTGCTCAGCACTTGCCCTTTTCCAGGCATTTCTCCCAGTTCTGTATGGGACTGGCGCCCCTCTAGCTGTTGCCCTCGCTGCAGTTCCCAGAGTGGGTGGGTCTGTAGATGTTCTAGGACTGTGGGGACCCTTTAAACAAGTAGATTCTACTGAGAGACTGGCAGTTTCTTCTTCCACCCCAACCCCCATTAGTTGAATAGTCAGAAGCTATGAGGCTTTGTTTTCCTGGTGTTGGTACCGTAAGCTCTTTGGTCTGGTCTGGTCCTGGGAGTTTTAAAAACTCTCTAGTTTTTAAAATGTGTGACTGCGCTTTCTGCCAGCCTGCTGCTGCTGACACTGCTGCTGGAACCACACCAAATCCTCTCCACCCTGGCTCTGCCCCTCCTACCTGTCTGGATGAGTATTTCTTCTTTATATCTTTGGTTGTTGGTCTTCAATACAGCTCTATTTTCTGGAACTTCTGGTTTTCTCTAGTTTTGAGGTAGTTGTATTTTTTCTTAGTTGTGATGGGAGATGCAGTGTGTCTGTCTAGGCCTCCATCTTGTCCGGAAGTCCCTAAAGTTCTGTTAAAAATTTTTTTTTATCATTTCCATATTTTCTTATTACTTGTTCATATTTCTCATTAACTTATTTATTAAAATATTTTACACAAACCATTTTATATTTATGCATCCTCAAAACCATCCCCAGATTTAATAATGGTTTAAAAATATGCACAGCAGACTTCTGGCCAAGATGGCCATCTCCCTCCACAACTAAGAAGGAATACAACTACCTCAAAACCAGAAATAACTGGAAGTTCCAGAAAATACAGGTACATGGAAGTCCAACGTATAAAGTTATAAAGAAGTGGTGCTTGTCTGAATGGGTAGGAGGGGCAAAGCCAGGGCGGAGAGGTCAAGCTGTGCTGGCAGCAGCAGCTGTGGTGATAGAGGCAGGATAGAGGTAAGCACAGACACCCACTTCTAAAGGTAGGCAAGAAGTGCCTGGGGAGCACCCCCAACTGCAGACCAAAACTGTCAGCTCATGATTCCAATGCTGGGGAAGGCAGACCTCCATTGTCTTGGACTGTGAGGGCCAGAGGGGGTGGGAACGGAGGATGAGGCTCCTGGTCTCTCAGCGGAGAGTGAATGGCAGGAACCCATATTGGACCCCCGCCCCCACACAAAATGTCACAGTGTGGTGAGAAGGGTCACCTGGTAGTGACAAGTGCACAGGGCTCTGCCACCGATAGCATAGGACATGTGACAGCCTTCACAGGAAGCAGAGGTAAACACAAAACTATCAGGATGGCACAGATTATGATAGAGACCCCAGTGACACAGCTGACCAGACAGCAAATATCCGATCTAATGGATCAGCAGATAAGACATATTTCTGAGGCACAGTTCAGAGCTTTGGTTATACAAATGCTTATAGATGTAACAGCAGATCTTAAACAAGATGGGGAAGGATTGAAGGCTAGTCCTCCTGAAATGAATGAAAACATGCAAAACTAGTGGTGAGGGAAAGGAAACCAGGCATCAAACTAACAAATTGGAACATAGGGAAGGAACAGTCAACCAGTGCAGAAAGAGGAACAAAAAAGTGAGGAAAATGAGGAGAGGCTCAAAAACCTATGGGACAACTATAAGCAGGCCAAATCTGAATCATAGGATTTTCAGAAGGTGAAGAAGAATTACTAGAAATTGAAAAATTATGTGAAAAAATAATGAAGTAGAACTTCCCTAACTTGGGGAAAGAACAGAGAGTTCCAAATCAAAATATAAAAAATTAGGGCTAAAGAGAGAATCTTAAAAGCAGGAAGAGAGAAGAAGAGAATTACATAGAAAAGGATACCAATAAGATTGTCAGCTGAGAGACTGCTACAGGATCTGACACCACCAGAGGCAGATCCAGGAAGTGCAGATCATTCTAAGAAGCACCAACAAACAATAGGAGTCACAAAAATGGGGAGACAGAGAAACAACCTCCCATCAAAAGGAAAGGTAGAATCCCCAGAAAGGGTGCTAAATGAAATAGAAGGGAGCGAACTATCAGATATGGAATTCAAAACATGGATTATGGAGAAGCTGAATGAGCTCAGCAGAAAGTACAGAGAACTCCAGGGAAACTACAAAGAACTCCAGAAAAACTACAAGGAACTCACAGAGAATTACACGAGCATGAAAAAGGACATAGAAGCTATCACTAAGAGCCAGGAGGAAATGAAGAATACGATCTCTGAATTGAAGAACAAAGTAGAAGGAATTAAAAACAGGCTAGAGGAAGCAGAAGATCGGATCAGCGAGCTGGAGGACAACGTACACAAAAACTCCCAGACAACGCAACAAAATGAAGAAAGACTGAACAAGACTGAAGAGGTCCAAAGACAGCTGCAGCACAACATGAAACGTAATAATATCCATATCATAGGAATTCCAGAAGGAGAAGAAGAAGAGCAAGGGATAGAAAACCTCTTTGAAAAACTAATGACAGAAAACTTCCCTCACATGAGGAGAGAAAGAGTCACGCAAGTTCAGGAAGCACAGAGGGTCCCAATGAAGATGAACCCCAAGAGGCCCACTTCAAAACACATCATCATTAAAATGGCAACATTCAAAGACAAAGAGAGGATCCTAAAAGCAACAAGAGAGAAACAACTAATAACACACAAGGGAGCTCCAATAAGGCTATCATCAGATTTCTCAGCAGAAACAGTACAAGCCAGAAGGGAATGGCAAAAAATATTCCAAGCAATGAAAAACAAAGGCCTACAACCTAGAATACTATACCCAGCAAAGCTCTCATTCAAAACGGAGGGTGAAATAAGGAGCTTCCAAGACAAAAGAAGGCTAAAAGAATACATCTCCAACAAACCAGCAATGCAAGAGATGCTAAAGGGTCTACTCTAAGAAGATAAAGAAACAGAGAGACAGAGAAGAACATGAGTACAAAGGGGAAAAATGACAATGAATAAATACTTATCGGTAATAACCTTAAATGTAAATGGATTAAACGCTCCAATTAAAAGACATAGGGTAGCTGAATGGATTAGAAAGAATGACCCACATATATGCTGTCTACAAGAGATCCACCTTAGAACAAAAGACCTACACAGACTGGAAGTAAAGGGATGGAAAAAGTTATTTCAAGCAAATGGACATGAAAAAAAAGCCGGGGTAGCAGTACTTGTATCAGACAAAACAGATTTCACAGCAAAGTCCATAAAAAGAGACAAAGAAGGGCATTTCATAATACTTAAGGGAAAAATCCATCAAGAAGATATAACCCTTATAAATATATATGCACCCAACTTAGGAGCACCCAAATATATAAGGAAAATTTTGAAAGACTCCAAGAAAGATATAGACAGCAACACACTCATAGTAGGGGACTTTAACACCCCATTGTCAACAATGGACAGATCTTCGAAGCAAAGAAACACCAAAGATATTGAGGCACTGAACAACACTCTAGATCAAATGGACTTAGTCGATATATATAGAAGTTTTCACCCCAAAGAAGCAAAATATACATACTTCTCAAGTGCACATGGAACATTTTCAAAGATAGACCACATGGTAGGAAACAAAACAAGCCTTAACAAATTCAAGAAAATTGAAATTACATCAAGTATCTTCTCAGATCACAATGGCTTAAAATTGGAAATCAACCTCAAGGAAAAAACTCAAAAACATTCAAACTCATGGAGAATGAATAACATGCTATTAAATAATGAATGGGTTAACAATGATATCAATAAAGAAATCAAAAAGTTTCTGGAAACTAATGATAATGAACACACAACAACCCAAAACCTATGAGATACAGCAAAAGCAGTCCTAAGAGGAAAGTTCATAGCAATACAGGCCTATCTAAAAGAGCTGGAAGAATCTCTAATAAAAAATTTAACCCTACAGCTACAAGAACTAGAGGAAGAACAACAAGCAAAGCCCAGATCAAGTAAAAGAAAGGAAATCATCAAGATCAGAGCACAATTAAATGACATAGAGTCTAAACTAACAGTTCAAAAGATCAACAAAAGTAGGAGCTGATTCTTTGAAAAGATAAACAAAATTGACAAGCCTTTAATCAGGCTCATCAAGAAAAAAAAGAGAGAGGACACAAATAAATAAAGTCAGAAACGAAAGAGGAGAAATCACAACTGATACAACAGAAATACAAAGGATTGTAAGAAATTATTATGAACAACTGTATGGCAAGAAATTTGACAACCTAGAGGAAATGGACAAATTCCTGGAAACCTATAGTCTTCCCAAACTGAATCAAGAAGAAGCAGAAAGTCTGAATAGACCAATAACAGCTAGTGAAATTGAAGCAGTAATGAAAAAACTCCCAGCACACAAAAGCCCTGGACCGGATGGCTTCACAAGTGAAATCTACAAAACTTTTAGGAAAGAACTAACTCTTATCCTCCTCAGACTATTCCAAAAAATACAAGAAGAGGAAAGACTCCCAAACTCATTCTATGAAGCCACTATTACCCTAATTCCAAAACGAGGTCAAGACACAACAAAGAAAGAAAACTACAGACCAATATCGCTGATGAACACAGATGCTAAAAACCTCAACAAAATATTGGAAAACCGGATCCAGCAACATATTAGAAAGATCATACACCACGATCAAGTGGGATTCATCCATGGGATGCAAGGATGGTTTAATATTCGCAAATCAATAAACGTAATACACACATAAACAAAATGAAAGACAAAAACCACATGATAATATCAATAGATGCAGAAAAAGCATTTGATAAAGTACAACACCCATTTATGATAAAAACTCTAAGCAAAATGGGAATAGAGGGAGCGTACCTCAACATAATAAAGGCCATATATGAGAAACCTGAAGCCAACATCATACTCAATGGGCAAAAACTGAGAGCATTCCCCCTGAGATCAGGAACAAGACAAGGATGTCCGCTCTCTCCACTCCTATTCAACATAGTCTTGGAAGTTCTAGCCACCACAATCAGACAAGAAAAAGAAGTAAAAGGCATCCAAATTGGGAAAGAGGAAGTAAAACTGTCATTATTTGCAGATGACATGATAGTGTACATAGAAAACCCTATAGACTCCACAAAAAAACTACTCAACCTAATAAGAGAATTCGGCAAAATAGCAGGATACAAAGTCAATATTAAGAAATCGAAGGCATTTTTATACACCAACAATAAAAACTCAGAGATAGAAACTGAAAGAAAAATCCCATTTACCATAGCAACAAGAAAAATAAAATACCTAGGAATAAACTTAATCAAGCAGGTAAAAGACCTGTACTCAGAAAACTACATAACACTGAAGAAAGAAATTAAAGAAGATACAAATAAATGGAATCATATACCATGCTCATGGATGGGAAGAATCAACATCGTTAAAATGTCCATACTACCCAAAGCAATTTATAGATTCAATGCAATCCCTATTAGAATACCAGCGACATACTTCACAAACCTAGAACAAATACTTCAAAAATTTATATGGAATCAAAAAAGAGCCCGAATAGCCACAGCAATTTTGAGGAAGAACACAGTAGGAGGAATCACAATACCTGATATCAAACTATACTACAAGGCCACGGTAATCAAAACAGTCTGGTACTGGCATAAAAACAGACATATAGATCAATGTAACAGAATAGAGAGCCCAGAAATAAACTCAGGTTCATATGGTCAACTAATATTTGACAAAGGGGGAAAGAACATCAAATGGAACGA
This sequence comes from Furipterus horrens, assembly GCF_987537825.1. Taxonomy (NCBI): domain Eukaryota; kingdom Metazoa; phylum Chordata; class Mammalia; order Chiroptera; family Furipteridae; genus Furipterus; species Furipterus horrens. The sequence goes on along the minus strand of NW_028327176.1, from coordinate 62,657,639 downwards.
AAAGAGCCTCTTCAACAAATGGTGTTGGGAGAACTGGACAGGGACATGCAAAAAAATGAAACTAGACCACCAACTTACACCATACACCAGAATAAACTCAAAATGGATTAAAGCCATAAATGTAAGCCGTGATACCATAAAAGTCCTAGAGGAAAAGATAGGCAGGAAAATTTCAGATATCCCATGTAGCAACTTTTTCACTGATATATGTCCTAAGGCAAGGGAAATAAAGGAAAGAATAAACAAATGGGACTACATCAAACTAAAAAGTTTCTGCTCAGCAAAAGAAAACATCAGCAAGATGAAAAGAAAACCAACCATATGGGAAAATATATTTGCCAATGACATCTCAGACAAGGGATTGATCTCCAAAATATATAAAGAACTCATACGACTCAACACCAAGAAGACAGACAACCCAATTAAAAAATGGGCAAAGGACCTGAACAAACACTTCTCCAAAGAAGACATACAGAGGGCCCATAGACATATGAAAGTATGCTCAACATCACTAGCCATCAGAGAGATGCAAATAAAAACCACAATGAGATACCACCTCACACCAGTCAGAATGGCCATCATCAACAAATCAACAAACAACTTCTGCTGGAGAGGATGTAGAGAAATGGGAACCCTGGTGCATTGCTGGTGGGAATGCAGACTGGTGCAGCCACTGTGGAAAACAGTTTGGAATTTCCTCAAAAAACTAAAAATGGAACTGCCTTTTGAACCAGCAATTCCATTGCTAGGATTATATCCAAAAAGTCCTGAAAAACCAATTCAAAAGAACCTGTGCACTCCAATGTTCATAGCAGCACTATTTACAATAGCCAAGTGCTGGAAACAACCTAAATGCCCATCTGTAGATGAGTGGATCAAAAAACTGTGGTACATTTACACAATGGAGTTCTATGTAGCAGAAAGAAAGAAGGAACTTCTACCATTTGCAACAACATTGATGGAACTACAGAAAATTATGCTTAGTGAAATAAGCCAGGGAACATAAGAAAAATACCTTATGCTGTCACCTATTACAGGAAACTAATGAACAACACAAACAAATGAGCAAAATTAAGCCAGAGCTATGTAAACAAGAAGTCGTCGTCGGCAGCCGTCCGTCTCGAGAGATGATGGTGTAGCTTCTTCAGAGTCTATCTGCACCGCCAAGAATGGCTGTGCAGTCCGACTCGGGAGTGACATGGTATCTGTCTCCTCCCGTGTTGAATCGACATCTTGCGATGACGCTGAAGCTACAGAGCCTGGGCAGGGTAATATGGAGGGTCTGCTGTTGCCCATGCAGCAGACCCCCCCTCTCTTCGCAGCTGAAGGGTCCAAGGGAAAGACGGAGTCAATACAGCTTGGCTTCAGGTGCGCCGCAGGAGTTGCCGGTGTTGACTACAACGTCAAACCGCCTTAGGGACTCCGGCTCCGGATTTTCTGTCGGGGTTTACTCCCTTAGCCTTTCCCCTGAAGAGGTATGCCGCAAGGCAGCGGAGGTTTTTTGGAGTCAGAGTTTTCCTTCTCTGATGTACCCTGACTGGAAGATCGAACCAGCGACACTTAGCTCGCAGGCCGACGCTCAATCCACTGAGCTAAACCAGCCAGGGCATAAACAAGAAGTAGACTAACAGTAACAAGGGGGGAGGTGGGAGGGAGAGAAGGGGGTAAGAAGGGGAAGTGACAAGTCAAAGAACATGTATAAATGACCCACGGGCATGGGCAACTGAGTGGGGACTGAATGTGGGGGAAGGGAGGGGCAGGGTACAGGGAAGGAAGAGGGGGAAAAAAGTGAGACAACTGTAATGGAAAAACAAACAAAAAACTTTTTTTAGTGGGGGAAAAAAGAAAATATGAAGAATGGAAATGCCAGTTCAGTGAATATTTGGTCAAAGATTTTCCTTCACGTTGTATATTTTTCTCCCTATTTGATCTCTCCAAAGTTTGGCATTCCTAACAAGTAAGTAATGACTTAAGTTTCTTTGCATAGACCTAATAAGACCAGTTGTTAATAGAGGTTCCTTTTTTTTGACCAAGTCTTTGACTGGAATGTCAAGCCTAAAGGAGACATACTTGGGCTCAAGTTGTTACCAAAAAGCCCTGAGGAACTGGGAATGACTTTCAAACGTAATAAAAGCCCACGAGATAAAAGGCCTTCTACCATGGTTGGTTGTGCGGTCCACAGCAATCTCTACAGGGAAGGAACGAAGGTTGCTTTCCTGAAAGATGGCTAGAAGGGACCTTAAGGCACAATGGAAAACCAGAAAGACTTGGAAAGGACAGGTGTGTACAGGCAAGGATGAATGCCAGGTATGTGGCCCAGCTTCTGGGCCCTGAAGAGCAGACTGAGGGTCACCCTAAATGTTCCTTGGGTAAGTTCCAGCAAAGCAGAACTAAAGTTCATAAGTGATCATTTGCTGTTCTTGTTATGTTTATGCAAATGAACAGGATAAATTAAAAATGGACTTAATGTAGTCTCTTTAAAAGACAAGTAGGGTAATCTTAGGGAGAAAAATCATTATTCAAGGAAAATCAGAATGATCAGTAGTAGACTGTAAAGTAGGTCAGCTAACTGTCTTAAAAGTTTCTTCTCATTTAAAATACGTTTTCACTTGAAAATTGAACCATGTCTGTGATATCACCAGAGATTCAAGTTGCAGGCAAGTAGAATGTCAAGTGCCTTGCAACTGGATGTCTTCCCAATAAGACAGTCTTACAGATTTAGAGACTTGTTTGTTGGTTATGTTACATAAATTAACATGTGTTTAAAAAAAAAAAGATTGTCAGCTGATTTCTCAATAGAAACTCTGCAGGTAAGAAGGGACTGGCAAGAAATATTCAAAGTAATAAAAATCAAAAACTTACAACCACGATTACTCTATCTAGTGAAGCTGTCATTCAGAATAGAAGGGCAGAGAAAGTGCTTCCAGGACAAAGTAAAACTGAAGAAGTTCATTAGATCCAAACACCACTGTTATATGAGATGTTAAAGGGACTTGTTTAGGGGAAGGAGGATCAAAACTATGAACATTAAAATGAAAACTGTATCAGAACAACCAACAACAGAAGCTAGGGAATTGAAACAAGGGCAAACTAAGTAGACAACGGGAGTGGAAAAAGAATGATAGGTATGGGGAACATTTTTGGGGGTGGTCAGTGGGGAGGGGGAATCGGGGAAAGGGAGGGAGAGAGTAGAGGAATTAAGAAGCATAACAGGAGGGAGTAGAGTAGATAGGAAGATGTTGAGAAGAACTATATGCACAACCAATAAACATGGACTAAGTGGAGTCAACTTGAGGGAGAGGGGTCACTGGGTGGAGGGGAACAAAGGGGAAAGAAATTGGGACAATTGTGATGGCATAAACAATAAAGCATATTTTTTAAAAGGATAAAAATAAAAATAAAAACAAAAACAAACTAACCAACCAAACAGAACAGGAATAGAATCATAGGTATGGGGATCATTTGGAGGGTTATCAGTGGGGAGGGGGAAGGGGGATAAATAGGGTAATGGTGCAGGAATCAAGAAGCATAATTGGTAAGAACAAAATAGACATGGAGAAGTTAAGAATAATATAGGAAATGGAGAAGCCAAAAAACTTATATGCACTACTCATGGACATGAACGAAGTGGGGGATTGCTGGAAGGAAGGGGGAGTACAGGGCAGAGGAGGGCAAAAAGTGAAAAACTTGGACAACTTTAACCTTAAATATACCTTAAAAATAAAATAAAAAAATTAACTTAAAAAAAGCATATTAAAAAAAACATGCACAGAACTCAGCATATAGTCATATTTATATCTATGAATTATAACAGTGAAAAGATACAAATTAAAATCAGCAAAAAGAAAAAGGTTCATGGGGTAAAGCTCAGGGGAGACCAGGAGCAAGCTTCTGAGAGTCCTTTTACAGTTTAGTCACAACAGGACATGCTTAATTTCTCTACCAACAAGAAACAATACAGGTGAAATGTATAATATTGTTTTTAAATGTAGAGGCCAAAATGCCCATCAATAAAAAAGCTTTGTAAAAGTATACAATGGGATCTCATGAAGCAATTAAGGTGAAAAAGCTAGACTTATATTTACAACATTTGAGCTGTGAAACATTAGGCTTACTAAGCACTCACACAAAAAATGTTATATTTTAAGTGATATGTTTTTTCACACTACTCTTCTTTTGAATTTCTTTGAATTTTAATTATTTTGCTTTTAATAAAATTTATATTTTTCAGTACTATGTTAGTACTAGTCAATTGTTTTATTGTTTCTTATCTAATAATAAATGTATATATAATTATAAAATTTATTTTGAATGTTGGTTTGGAAACATACCAAATTTTGATGTGCAGTGTACTAGATATATCTTTTCCTGCACTCTGTCCTATTTCCTCCACTTCTGAAAGAGACAGAGAGAAGGAGGGAGGGGTTTAGAAAAAGAGGAAGGGATAAAAGGAGAAAAAAGGAAAGAAAGAAGAAAGAAAAGCTTCACAACACTTTTCAAAGAATTGGCTCTTATATTCTATATTCTCTGGATAATAGAGAAAGCTGGTGAAGAATTATAAACTACGTTAAATTCTTTATTACATGTCTTATTTGAATTATAGAATACTTGCTTTTGAAGAACACTGTAATTTTACATTTTTGTGTTTAAGTAATATCTGTCTCATGATATTGGCAACTCATGAATTATCAAAAATAAACATATATTCAGTATTCAATAAATATTTTTGATAGTCTGATTGAATAAGGAAATGAATACATTAATGAATCATTGAGATTTTCCAAGTTTTATTTCATTAGAGAAAGGTGGAAGGGAGATTTTGTTCCAGACATGTCAATAAGTTGTTATTTTTTCCTCTCTATTTGTAGAAATTTGTATAGTCTCCTGATTTAAACCTGTGAGATCAACATGTTTTCTCAGATCCAAATCTAATAAACCAACTAAACATAATTGTGGACAAGATTTATTAATATTTAAAACTTAAACGATGTGCCAATATAAAAATTTTTGGTCTCGACAAAAGTTAATGTAAAGAAAACAAACAAAAAACAATAAAAGAGCCAGAAATTTATATCTATCCATTGATTATACACATATACCCTGTAGGTAAGAATAGAAAAATCCCCAAAGCCTACATAAATATATAACATGAGTCAGGTAACAGGACCATCAATTTTGTATGTAGGTATTCAATAACATGTAATGTTCAAAGGGATTCATGATAACTGAAAGGAGAGCCCAGTAATAGAAAAAGAAAGGAAAAGGTGTTTGATGGGTGTGATCTTAAATAGAATACAAATATTATAATTAATGCCATTTTTTAGAGGCTATATATACCAAAGACAGAGTATTTAAAGTACATAAACACTTTAAAGAAACTGTGATAAGTTGTCAGTTTTACCAAATTTTCAACCTTATACCATAAATAGAGTTTCAGTCACTATTGTCACATTAACAACATGAAATCAAGGTAGAGGTCATGAATATGAGTGTATATAACAGCATTAATCTTCCCTGTTCCTAGTGTTTAAAAAGGTTTCATGGACAGAGTTAATATTTTATCCACTTAAATATACACCATAAAGATTCTCAGAGCCTTGCTATACAGTGACTCATACCAAGGTCCCTGTCACTCTATGCCTCTCATTATTTGAAACCAGTTATTTCAGTTATCAATGTCTAGAAATGAATTGAATGGCCTTTTATCATGTCATCAAAACTTATTTCATATTTTATACATAGCATTTGGAAGATATTTGCAGGTTTATTTTCAATTATCCACACAACCTAGTCAAGGAATTTCTAATGTGATCATTCTGTGGACTGCTTGTTAACTAATGCAGCCTGCAACAATGATTGCCTCATTAAATTATTAATACTTGCTTTGCATCCATCCAATGTAGAGCTAAATTTATTCTGCCCATTTTGTCACTGTGATAAGCAGCATTCAAGAATTATTTAGTCTTCATAACAAAGAGTTATTATGTTCATCATCATTATCACCATCACCCCACTTTTCAGGGGAGGACTGTGAAACATATATTAATAAAATTGGACAAGCACATAGTCTTAAAACTGCTGATTTGCAAAGACAGTCCTTAAACACAAAGCTTGTACCCAAACCCACTACCCAATGTTAACTCATGGCAGTCACTCATCCAAACTTTCACTACTGCAGTTACTATTTTAAATAAAAAATAGATAATCATCAGAGACTTCTTTTTATTTTTTAATTTTATTTTTTGGTTTTTCAATTACTGTTGTCCCATTTCCCCCCATTGCTCCCCCCCCAGCCCCTCCCTTCTCCCACAATCATTTCCCCCTCCGTTGTCCATGTCCATGAGTCATTTATACACGTTCCTTGACTAAACTCTTCCCTTATTATCCCCTTTCTCTCTCTCCCCCCTCTCCACTATTGACTGTTATTCTGCTCCTGGTCCCATTTAGTTCATTTGTTTATGTTGTTTTTAGTTTCTTGTATTAGTTGATATCATATGGTATTTTTCTTTCTTTGCCTGGCTTATTTCACTAAGCATAATTCTCTCTAGTTCCATACACGTTGTCACAAATGGCAGGAGTTTCTTCTTTTTCTCTGCTGCATAATATTCCATTGTGTAAATGTACCACAGTTTTTTGATCCACTCATCTACAGAAGGGCATTTAGGCTGTTTCCAGTACTTGGCTATTATAAACAGTGCTGCTATGAACATAGGGGTGCATAAGTTCTTTTGAATTAGGGTTTCAGGATTTTTCAGGTATAATCCTAGCAGTGGAATCACTGGTTCAAAAGGCAGTTCCATTTTTAGTTTATTGAGGAAATTCCATACTGTTTTTCACAGTGACTGTACCAGTCTGCATTCCCACCAACAGTGCACTAGGATTCCTGTTTCTCCACATCCTCGCTAGCACTTGTTTGTTGATTTGTCGATGATGGCCATTCTGACTGGTATAAAGCGGTATCACATTGTGGTTTTTATTTGTGTCTCTCTGATGGCTAGTGTTGTTGAGCATTTTTTCATGAGTTTATGCACGTTCTGTATGTACTCTTCGGAGAAGTGTTTGTTCATGTCCTTTCCCCATTTTTTAATTGGGTTGTCTCTTTTCTTGATGTTGAGTTGTATAAGCTCTTTATATATTTTGAAGATCAGTTCCCTGTCTGACATATTATTGGCAAATATGTTTTCCAATATGGTTGGTTTCCTATTCATCTTGCTAAAGTTTTCTTTTGCTGAGCAAAAACTTTTCAGTTTGATGTAGTCCCATTTGTTTATTTTTTCCTTCTTTTCTCTTGCCTTAGGAGATGTATCCATGAAGATATTGTTAGATGGGTTATCTGAAATTTTCCTGCCTATGTTTTCCTTTAGGACTTTTATAGTATCACAGCTTACATTTAATCTTTGATCCATCTTGAGTTCATTCTGGTGTGTGGTGTAAGTTGGTGGTCTAGTTTTATTTTTTTGCACATCTCTGTCCAGTTCTCCCAGCACCATTTGTTGAAGAGGCTCTTCTCACTCCATTTTATGTTTCTTCCTCCTTTATCAAATATTAGTTGACCGTATACTCCTGCATTTATTTCTGGACTCTCTATTCTGTTCCATTGATCTATATGTCTATTATTATGCCAGTACCAGACCTGGTTTGGAATTAGGGTAATACTGGCTTCATAGAAGGAGCTTGGAATTTTTCCCTCTTCTTAGATTCTTTGGAATAGTTTGAGAAGATTGGGTGTTAGTTCTTCCCTAAATGTTTTGTAAAATTCGCCTGTGGAGCCATTTGGCCCAGGGCTATGTGTGCTGGTATATTTTTGATTACTGTTTCAATTTCCTTCTTTGTTATTGGTCTGTTGAGACTTTCCACTTCTTCTTGATTCAGTTTTGGAAGGTTATATGTTTCCAGAAATTTGTCCATTTCTTCTAGGTTGTCCAATTTCTTGCCATACAGTCATTTGTAGTAATTTCTTATAATTGTTTGTATTTCTGTGGTATGGGTCGTGATTTCTCCTCTTTCATTTCTGATTTTGTTTATTGGGGTCTTCTCTCTATTTTTCTTGATGAGCTTGGCTAAAGGCTGTCAGTTTTGTTTATTTCTTTTAAAGAATCAGCTCCTAGTTTTGTTGATCTTTTGAATTGTTTGTTTGGTCTCTATGTCATTTAATTCTGCTCTGATCTTGATGATTTCCTTCCTTCTTCTTGTCCTAGGCTTTGCTTGTTGTTGTTGTTCTAGTTCTTGTAGTTTTAGGGTTAGATTTTGTATTTGAGATTCTTCTACCTTTTCCAGATATGCCTGTATTGCTATGAACTTCCGTCTTAGGACTGCTTTTGCTGTGTCCCATAGGTTTTGGGCTGTTGTGTGTTCATTATCATTAGTTTCCAGAAATTTCTTGATTTCTTCTTTGATGTCATTGTTAACCCATTCATTATTTAAGAGCGTGTTATTCATTCTCCATGAGTTTGGGTGTCTTTTATTTTTTTCTCTGAGGTTGATATTTAGTTTCAAGGCATTGTGGTCTGAAAAGATGCTTGATGTGATTACAATTTTCTTGAATATTTTGAGGCTTGTTTTGTGTTTTATCATGTCGTCTATCTTCAAAAATATCCCATGTGCATTTGAAATAAATGTATATTTTGCTTATTTGGGGTGAAAAGTTATATATATAACAGTTAAGTCCACGTGGTTTAGTGTGTTGTTCAATGCTTGTATATCCTTGGTATTTCTTTGCTTCGAAGATCTGTCTATTGTTGATAATGAAGTGTTAAAGTCCCCTACTATGAGGGTGTTACTGTTAATATCCTTCTTATGGTCTTCTAGTATTTTTTTTTTTTATGTATTTGGGTGCTCCTATGTTGGGTCCATATATGTTTATCAGTGTTATATCTTCTTGATGGATTGTTCCCTTAAGTATTATGAAATGTCCTTCTTTATCTCTATTTATTGCCCTTCCTCTGAAATTCGTTTTGTCTGATATGAGTACAGCTACCCCAGCTTTTTTTTAATCTCCGTTTGCTTGGAATACTTTTTTATATTTCTTTATTTTCAGTCTATGTAAATCTTTTGTTTTGAGGTGTGTTTCTTGTAGATAACAAATATGTGGGTCCTGTTTTCTTATCCATTCCATTACCCTATGTCTTTTAACTGAAGCATTTAATCCATTTACATTCAAGATTATTATTGACATGTATTTATTCATTTCCCTTTGTACCTGTGTTCCTCTCCTCTTTTTTTCTTCTTTTCTTAAAACATTCTCTTTAGCATCTCTTATAATGCTGGTTTTGTGGAGATGTATTCTTTTAGTCTTCCTTTGTCTGGGAAACTTCTTATTTCATCTTTCATTTTGAATGAGAGCCTTGCTGGGTAGAGTATTCTTGATTGTAGGCCTTTTTTTTTTTCATTGCTTGAAATATTTTTTTTTTTTTTTTTTTTTTAAATGTGTTTTATTGATTAAATTATTACATTTGTGCCAATTTCCCTTCCCTCTGCTCCCCTCCACCCGGTGGCCCCCCTCCCTCCAGTTGTCCCCCCCTTTTAGATTATGTCCATTAGTTGTGCATACAGTTCCTCCCAACCTCTCTCCGTCTATTCCATTCCCTCCTACCTTGATCCCCAATTCCTATATTATCTCCCTCCCTTTCCCCATTCCCCCTCCCTGTTGACCTCCCCCCAATGTGCTTCCCGTACCCACAGTTCCTCTTTCCCTCTCGTTGCCTATTTAGTTTGCCTTTGTTTCATCTCCCTAGCTTCTGTTTTTTTTTTTTTTTAAACCAGTCCCTTTAACATCTCATATAACAGTGGTTTGGATCTAATGAACTCTTTCAGTTTTATTTTGTCCTGGAAACACTTTCTCTGTCCTTCTATTCTGAATGACAATTTCGCTGGATAGAGTATTCGTGGTTGTAGGTTTTGGATTTTCATTACTTTGAATATTTCTTGCCAGTTTCTTCTTGCCTGTAGGGTTTCCCTTGAGAAGTCAGCTGATAGTCTAATTGGGACCCCTTTGTACATAATTCTTTTCTTCTCTCTTGCTGCTTTTAAGATTCTCTCTTTATCTTTAATTTTTGACATTTTGATTATAATGTGTCTTGGAGTGGTTCTCCCTGGGTCCAGTCTCTTGGGAACTCTCCTTGCTTCCTGGACCTGCAGGTCTATTCCCTTTCCCAAGTCTGGGAAGTTCTCCTTTATTATATTTTCACTCAATTTTTCAAGTTCTAGTTCATCTTCCTCATTTTCTGGCAAACCAATGATTCTTATGTTGGGCCTTTTATAGCTGTCCCAGAGGTTTCTGATCCTTTCGTTGTTGCTTCCCATTTCCTCTCTCTGCATTGGTTGACTGCTTGCTTCTTCTCCAAATTCCAGTTTGTTGAATTGAACTCTGGATTTTATTTCCTTTCCTTCTATCTCGTATGCGGTTTTGTTCCTTTCGTTATGAAAGTTTTTCGCTTCTTTCATATCTTTTTCCTGCTCTTTTGTGAATTCTGTAAGCCACCTGATAACAATGGCCCAGAACTGAGCCTCTGACAGGTTTCTTATCTGTTCATCTGTCAGGTTCTCTATCTGCTGCCTGGTGAGTTGTGTTACCGGTATTTCTAAAGTTGCCTGCCTCATTTTGACAGATGCTTTTTGTTTTCTTGGGCCGGCTGTGGGGGCAGTGCCTGCGTACGCGTCACAAATTAGCGACCGGCGCCTGCTTGTCCGCGACCTATTTCGTAGCCCTGTGGTGCTTTCTGTGGGGGCGGGGGTCCAAGATGGATTCACACAGTTATTCAGCTAGGAGACCGGGATCCGTCCTCCCGCCCCCCTGGGCCTCACTGTTCAAGGCGATGCGGCGGCCGCTCTCCCCAGCTCCGGAGTCGCGCACCGCCCGGGACTTGGCCACCGGGACTCCTCGCCGGGGTCGCGCACCGCCAGGGACTTGGCCTCCGGGACTCCTCGCCGGGGTCGCGCACCGCCAGGGGCTTGCGTAGCCGCTCTCCCCAGCTCCGGAGTCGCGCACCCCCCGGGACTTGGCCACTGGGACTCCTCGCCGGGTCGCGCACCGCCAGGCCAGGGGCTTGGCCACCGGGACTCCTCGCCGCCCGCCGCTCCGGGTGCGACCGCAAACAGCACTGCCCACTTTAACTCTTACCTGCCCAAATGGCACCGTTGGTTTGTAATTTCATATGTTGGACTTCCGTGTAGTTTTATTTTCTGGAATTTCTAGTTATCCTTTGTTTTGAAGTAGTTGTATTCCTGTATAGTTGTAGAGGGAGACCTAGCGTGTCCGTCTAAGCCTCCATCTTGGCCGGAAGTCGTCATTGCTTGAAATATTTTTGACCATTCCCTTATGGCTTGTAGTGTTTCTGTTGAGAAATTGATCGATAGCGTTATCAAAGCTCCCTTGTATGTTATTTGCTATTTTTCTCTTGCTGCTTTCAGAATTCTCTCTTTGTCTTTGAATGTTGCCATTTTAATTATGATGTGCCTTAGCGTGGGTTTTTTTTTGGTTCCTCTTCTTTGGGACTCTCTGTGCTTCTTGAACTTGGATAACTTTTTCTCTCATTAGATTGGTAAAATTTTCTGTCATTATTTTTCTATCAGCTTTTCTTCTATTCCTCACTCCTCTTCTTCTCCCTCTTTTATTCCGATGATTCTGATAGTGTTTTTTCTCCTGCTATCTTGTAATTCCCTTACATCTTGTTCATAGTTTTTCAATCTTTTTTCATTTTGTTTTATTGTCTGGGAATTGTTTTCTACATTGTCCTCTAACTCACTGATCCGATCCTCTGCTTTGTTTAGCCTGCTTTTGATTGATTCTACCGTGTCTTTCAGTTCAGAGATTGCATTCTTCATTTCTTCCCGGTTCTTGTTAATAGTTTCCATGTCCTTTTTTATGCTGGTGTAGTTCTCCATAAGTTCCTTGTAATTTCCTGGAGCTGCTGGTAACTTCCTTGGAGGTTGTTGTAATTGTTTTTGAGGTTGTCGGGTATATTGAGCTTCTTCACACCATTGTTTTGAATTCCATGTCTGACATTTGGGCTATGTCTATTCCATCTACCTCTTTTTCTGGGGATTCCTCTTTTCTTTTCATTGTGAGGTTGTTTCTGCATCTTACCATGTTGGATTCTTCTTGTTTGTTTTTGTTTTTTGAGTTTGTCTGCTTTGACTTCCCACCTTTGTGGTATGAGATTCTTTATAGGAGATCTGGGGGTTTCAGTGGTGCAGTCTTTTTGATCTTCTAAGCCTGATGTTCGTGGGATACCCTTTATGTCATTTGTTTATGCTGTCTGGTTATATTTCAGATGCTCTTTGGTAGGATCTTCCCTCTGACTAGTTGACTGAGAGTCACTCTGTCTACTTTTTCTTTAGTTCTTTTGTAGAGATTCTGTTAAAAACATAAACACACAGCCCAAGCAGGAAACTCACACCCTCAAAAATATCCCCCACCCTCTACCCTGTTATCGTCAGCAAATGAGCCAATATTAATATAAATGTAGAGAGATTAGGGCTTTTATTCTATAGGAAGAATAGATAAGAGTTGTTTTTAAGGAGGAAAAATATTATTTTTGAGAGAGGGAATGATAAATAATAGTAGCAAGTAGAGTCAAGACTATGCAAGACAGGTAATATTTACATTGTACGTTAATAATAATAAAAGAAAAAGAGGGAAGAATGCAGAATATAGTAAGAAAGTGGAATTGTATAGTATTAGATTTATATAGTAGTTATATTCTATTCATTTAGTGTGAAAGTGAGGCTAAACTAGACAGACAAACAAATAAACAAAAATTAAAGAGGAAGGATGAGAAGGGCAGATGGTATGAAACAAATTAAAGAGATGGTTTTTTTAAAAAGAAAAATAAATAAATGAAAGTAAAAATTAAAAATAAGAAATTTTAAAAAATTAAAATCAAAATACAAATAAAAAAACTAAAATAGAAATACAAATTTTAAAAAATACAAAAGGGAAGTTTTTACTCAGTTCAGCCTTTGTGTGTCATCTTCTTTTTCTGGATCCACAGCTGGTCTAATGAGGCGGGTCAGAGGTTCCTGTTCTTTGCAGCAGTGGTGTGTACCCGTGGTGGCCTGCGTTCATTTGGCGCCTTTTAGAGCCGACCTGGGTGCTTGTGCAGTGCGCTCACAAGGTCGCCTTCATGCTAGCCTCAGGCCAGCCGAACCTCACCCCGGGAGTTGGTCTCTTGCCCCTGGGGGCGGAGCCCTGGAGACTTGTGCATGGTGGAAGTGAGTGTCTGTGAGTCTCTGCCACCCACTGTTCCCATGCTGCAGCTGCCCTTCATTTCCACACCTGCCTGGGCAGGCAGGAGCAGAGCCCACGCAAGTGATCTGCACTTTGGCCTGGCTCCCTCTGGGGCTGACCAGTGGTGTCTGTGCATGATCTTCTGCATGCCCACCGGCCCTCCCTGCGCCCATTGGGCGCCCACTGATCTTATGTCTGTTGGGGTGTGTCCAAGGGGCACCAGACGTGCGGCCCTGTGCACCTGGGCCAGTGAATGAGGTCTCTTCCCTGTGCACACCTGCATGACCCAAGGGAAGGGTTGGGGAGCGGGTGAGTGCACTTCTGCGCCTGCGCTCCTCAAGAATGTCCTATTACCCTTGATCTTTCCTCCCCTCTCTGCAGTACACAAGAGAAAAATATAAAGAAAATCATGGTCTCACATGCATAGCAGTGCGCTGTTTCTTGTCTTTCAGGGCCAGATGCTACCTGACCTAGTCCTGTCTCTGCCAGCGGGCAGAGATCTGCTCTCCTCCCGATTCCTCTCTGGAAAAGCCTGTGGTCACCAAAAAGCCTTTGTGTACTTCCAGCTGTAGCTCGGGCAGCCACCCCAGTCAGGAATCCCATTTTGTCCCCTTTTCCTCCGCTATCCTCACTAAACAGGTTGTTCCCAGATGGCTTTCTCTAATCCAGCAGTGCCAAGGCTCAACTCCTGCCAGTGTCCAGCTGCTCACTGAGATGTTCTGTTGGCAATTAGCCCAAACTACAGATGGGTCTCAGGAGCCTGAAAGCGCAGTCTCCCCTCACTCCTCTGCCATCTTCTCTCACCAGAGACTTCTAATTAACCTCAATTATACCTAGCTACAAAAGCTATTTATAAACAATTAAAAACAGGCACAGTGAAAAACAATTTTTATGACAGAAATAAAAATTTATAGCTAGGTTTTACTCATAGTGTATGATAGGATGCATCTAGAGGATAATTCATTTCTGTGCCCTCTTATGTTCTTAAATCTGGTATTGCCTGAATCTGAGTTTGTACATTTAGAAACCTTAAACTCTATTTAAAAAAAACAAAAAACAATTTCCTCTTATTGAAACATTTACTTATTTTTTTAAATTAAAAATATTTTGCTTATACTGATACAAGGCAAAAAGGCAATTGAGTTCTGCTCACTTGAGTGATGAATAAGAACCAGGCCTCCACTTGAGTGCAAATGAACTGTCTAGTCTGCTACAGTTGTTTCCAGATGGAAATAGCTTAGGTATACTTTTATTATTATTTTATTTTATTTTTTTGGTCCTGGTGGCTTGGTTTACATGTATACATTTTGAATAGTCATTGACATAGAGATTTTTTTTCCTATTAACCTACTTGCTATCCTGGTTGGGAAAATTTCTGAATTAAGAGTATCATATTCAAGTAATTTATCAGTAATTAAACTCTTGGAATTTATAGAAGTTTTACTTGAATTTTTTTTTTCTGTCCTGACACCTTAAAGGTTTACTGGCCAGTCTAAAGGAAATATGTTCACTCCAAATGAGCAATATTTATATATCCTTTCAAGACATCATTTTTTGTTATTTTATGCTTGATTTAAATTTTTATCTGGTTTATACAATGTAATTTATTTTAACAGTTTAAAGATATTATGTTAAGATAATTTTCCACCTCTGTGCCGAATATTTTTTCACTCCTTTTAATTTGCTGAATCACTTAACTGAGTATATTATATTCAGTTCCTTGTAAAGTCTCTGTACATTTCAGTGATCTATATATTTTCTGAATTATTAAAATGACATTTTCTTATTGTGTACACTCACACAAAAACACATAGTGTATTATAATATCTTTATAGATTGATTAACATGGGTTCAAATTTTAAGTATGTATTATAGAAATATGGTGATTATTATTAATTTTTTCAGGAGACAAGTAAGAAAAACATTTTTAAATGAAAAATCCAGAATGTAGAATGATTTTCATTATTCACGTCTCTTAAAACATACCAGATTATACACGTATCACACAAAATTGTAAAGTAGGTAAATTTAGCCATTAAATCTCTAGACATACTTTTGTCAAATCTAGTGTCATAAGAATCATTGTCAGTTCTCATTTTCTTGTTTCATACATAGTCAATCAGATTCCTATTTTTATTATAACTATTTCATTTGACACATTCACTTTAAAAAAGACTTTTCCTTTGACTTTTAAGGTAAAATCAACAGAGGCTTGGAGCAAGCTTTTCACATATAGGAAACTGAGTTAAAGGAGGCAAACTAGCAAGTGACAAACTTGTACCACATTATGGATGACACACACAAGCAAGGGGAGGGTATTGTTAAAGGTTCCTTCATCAAAAGGAGAGGAAAAAAAATCAGTAAAGTTGAATACCATGATCAAGACAAAATTATGAATTACTCAAAAGGCGTGTGGTCTTGAATAATGGTCTTAATTATAAACTTTATGATTATAGACAAGTTATTTTATTTCTCTGGGCCTGTTTTCTCATCAGTAAAATACAGTATATAATTACACTACTTTATATACAGACACTCATACACATATAGACATATATTTTCACACATTTAATTATGTTATAAAGGTTAATTTCAGAAAAAAAAATTCTGCCTCATGTTTTCAGATAATTTTATTGGTTATTTGATTTTGATGGTACCAAGAGTGCAAAAGTGCCCAGTTTAATGCTAGAATCAGCATCAAATTTATATTAGAAGCACAAGCCTTTGCAGTGTTTTTTTAAAACAAATTTTAGAAGGTATAATTCACATAGGCTTTATCTTATTAAAGTACACAATCCAGTAGTTTTTAGTATATTCACAAAGTTGTGCAGTGACCATAACCATCTAACTCCAAAAGATTTAAATCCCGCACAAAGACCTTTTACCCATTAGCAACAACTCACGTTAGCAATCAGCATTCTTCCCAAACCCAGCCTTGTCAGTCCTTAGTCTATATTCTTTATCTGTGGAGGTGCTTATTCTTGATATATTTTATAATAAACTGAATCAGGCCATAAGTGTTTTTCTGTGACTTATTTCTTTCATTTAGCATGTTTTCAAAGTTCATCTATGTTGTAGTATATATTAGTAGTACTTTATTTCTTTTTTTATCCTTTATTCATAGACCTATTTTTTATAACACTTTTAGATTTACAGAAAATTTGAGAATTCTCATATATCTCACACCCAATTTTTTCTATCACTAACACCTTAGGTAAGTATATTTGTTACAACTAATGAATAAATATTGATCCATTATCGTTTACTTAGATTTCCTTTGCTTTTATCCAATGTACATTTTCTGTTACAGCATCCCATCTAAAATACTCCATTACATTTAGTTGTCATGGCTCCTTAGGCTCCTTTTGGCTATGGAAGTTCCTCATGCTTTTCCTGATTTTGAGGACAAGTTGTCAGGTGGCTTGTAGGATGCCCTATTATTAGAATATGTCTGATTATTTTCTCATGGAGAGACTGGGGTTCTGGGTAATTGGGAGGAAGTTCACAGAGGTGAAGTATAACTTCATTAGATATATGTACTGTCAACATGATTTATAATATTAGCCTTGATCTCCTGGCTAAAATCGATACAACATAACATTAATCTTTATTTTCCCATTCTACATCATACATTTTCTAAGGGAATCCCTATTTGCAGCCCATAACTAAGGTGTAGGAGTATGTTCTTTCCCTTGAAGAATAGCTTATCCAGATCATTTGGCATTCTGAACAGAAGATTTGTCTCTTCTTTCTCACATTTTTGTTTTTGTTATTGATTTGCCAGAGAGAGAGAAACATTGATTTTTTTGTTCCATTTATTTATACATCCATTGTTTGTTTCTTGTATGTGCTCTGACCAAGGACCACACCTGCAACCTTGGCTTATCAAGACAACATTCTAGCCAAATAAGCTTTGTCTCTTCTTTCTTATTTATTAATTTATTTAATGATTTATTTATATAAGTATGAATTTAAGAATATTCATTTTATACTTTGGCTTATAATTCAACACTATTTTAATTTATTGGTCCAATTTTGAATGTATTGACCATCAAGAGCTCTTTCACTTGGCTCTTATGTACCTTTGAAATACTTCATCAGAGAGGGGTTTTGGTTTTTGGAACACTTCCTTATGTGAACACCTACTCAGGCTCATCTTGTATATTTTCTGCCACAGTCTTGAAATCAGCCATTTCTCCAAGGAGCCCTAGTTCTTATTAGTGAAGAATAATATCAAAAACCAATAACTGGACACTGCGCATGCTCCATTTATTATATAGGCTTTCTCAGGTAACCAAATAAAAACTACATGTGCATATATGTACATAAATATTCTTATATATAACAATCTGTATTTGTAATAAACTAAACATCAGCTCATAGTGATGGGTCTAGCTTTACTATATTTTCATGGATCATGCTAGTTTCCTCTCCCTGCTTATCTTTAAACTTAAATTCCAATAGTGTGAAACTTAGCTCATACCTTCTACCATCCATTTACTTAATCATTATATTTCAGTATATATGAACAGCATTATCAGAATTGTTCATCATAGCCCCTGAGAAACAGCTTTATTAACCAAAGTACAATTATTTGCACTTGCTTAAGTTTCTGTCTTATTGGGTCCATCATTTCCAATTATTACTTAAGTCAGCACCTTTTCCCCATCCTGTTCAATGAGGTTGTTTCATACATTAGTAATACAGTCAGTAGCTCCTGTCACAACCTGCATTTCTTCCTAAAATTTCCAAACTGTTAAATAAATATATAATTTTAATATATTTATATTAAGGTTAATTTATTGTATTATTTAATTATATGAATTTTGACAAGTACATAGTGTCATATATGCTTCCTTAAATTCTTGATAACATTCACCAGTGAAATCTCTTGAGTTTACTAGTACCTTTATTGGAATGTTATTAATTTCCAATGCATATATTTGATAGTACAGTTCTAGTTAGATGATTGTATGTCTCCTTCTGTGAGTTCTAAGAGTTTGTGTCTTTCAAGGAATCAGCTCATTTTAATTCAGTTATCAAATTTTTGGACATAGAATTATTTGTACTATACCTTTATTTTCCTTTTGAGAACTATAAAATCAAAAGTGATTATTTCTCATTTTGAATAATGGCAATTTGTATCTTCTCTCTCTCTTTATTATTTTTTTTCATATTTAGCCTGCATATACACATCAATTATATTCACTTAAAAAAACTTTTTGTTTTGTTAACTTTCTGTATTGATTTTCTACTTTCAATTGTATTGACCTATACTCTAATTTTTATTATTTCTTTTTTTCCTGCTAGCTTTGATTTTAAATTGCTTACTTTTCTAGTTTCCAAAAGTAGAAGCTTAGTTTATACATTCTTTTCTAATAATGCATTTAGTGCTATAAATTTCCTTCTAATTCTTAATTTAACTGCACACAATAAATTTAATTTTAATTTTAATTTATTTTAAAATATTTTAAATTTCTCTTGAGACCTCCATGTATACTTTAGTCACACATCATATGTTGTCTGATCTCCAAATACTTTGGGTTAACCACTTATCTTTCTTTTTATTAACTTCTAGTGTAACACCACTATGGTCTGAGTACATATTTTGTATAAATTGTACTCTCTTAAATTTAGTTAAGTGTGTTTTATGGCCCAGAATGTTGTTTATCTTCATTAATGTTCTATATAAACTTAAAGATAATGTATATTCTGATGTTATTGGATTAAATATTCTATAACTGTCAAAGAAATAAAATAGATTGATGAAGCTATACAAGAAAATTGTGTTTTTACTAATTTTTTGTTTGTTCTTTCTATCAATAATAGAAAGTTAACTGTTAAAAACTTCAACTATAAAAATAAATTTATTGATTTCTCGAATATCTATGAGATTTTGCCTCACATATTTTGATGTTTCCTTTTAGGAGCATAAATGCTAACAATTGCTATATTATCTTATAGATTTGACTCCTTATCATCATGCAATGTCCCTCTTTATCACTGAATATTATTTTTGTTTTAAAATCTTCATCTTGAATTAGTAAACTCTAGGTTTCTTTTGATTAGTTCTCTCATATATAAATTTCTTCATATTTTATTTTTAATATACCTATGTCTTTATTTTAAAATTTGTTTCTTGGGGAACAGTGGGCAGCAGCAACTCACGGACACTCACTTCTACTGAGCACAAGTGTCCAGGGCCCCGCCCTAAGAGGTGAGAGACCAACTCACAGAGCGTGGATGGCAGGACTGAAGCTAGCACTCTGGCATCTGAAATATAACCAGACAGCATAAATAAATGACATAAAGGGCATCCCAAGAACATCAGGCTTAGAAGATCAAAGAGACTGCACCACTGAAACCCTCAGATCTCTTATAAAGAATCTCATACCACAAAGGTGGGAAGTCAAAGCAGACAAACCCAAAAAGCAAAAACAAACAAGAAGAATCCAACATGGTAAGATGCAGAAACAAGCTCTCAATGAAAAGAAAAGAGGAATCCCCAGAAAGAGAGGTAGATAGAATAGACATAGCCCAAATGTCAGACATGGAATTCAAAACAATGTTGGTGAAGAAGCTCAATATACTTGACAACCTTAAAAACAACTATGACAACCTCCAAGGAAATTACTAACAGCTCTGAGAAAATTACAGGGAACTTGCAGAGAACTACACCAGCATAAAAAAAGACATAGAAACTGTCAACAAGAACCGGGAATAAATGAAGAATGCAATCTGTGAACTGAAAAGCACAGTAGAATCAGTCAAAAGGAGACTAAACGAGGCAGAGGATCAAATTAGTGAGTTAGAAGATAACTTAGAAAAAAATTATCAGATGATACAGGAAAATGAAAAAAGATTCCAAAAGTATGAAGAAGAGGTAAGGGAATTACAAAATAGCATAAGGAAGGACAATATCAGAGTCATTGAAGTTAAAGAGGTATCAGAAGAATAAGGAATAGATAAACTGGTCAGAGAAATAGTGACAGAAAATATTCCCAACCTGATGAGAGAAAAAGTTATACAAGTCCAGGAAGCACAGAGTTCCAATAAAGAGGAACCCCCCAAAACCCACTCCAAGGCACATCACAGTTAAAAGGCCAACATTCCAAGAAAAGAGAGGATCCTAAAAGCAGCAAGAGAAAAACAGCAAATAACATACAAGGGAGCTCCGGTAAGGCTATTGACTGATTTCTCAACAGAAACATTACAAGCCAGAAGGGAATGGTCAAAAATATTTCAAGCAATGAAAAACAAAGGCCTACAACCAAGAATACTCTACCCAGCAAGGCTCTCATTCAAAATGGAAGGTGAAATAAGGAGTTTCTCAGACAAAGGAAAACTAAAAGAACACATTTCCACCAAACCAGCATTGCAAGGGATGTTAAAGAAAATGTTCTAAGAAAAAGGAAGGGGGGAAAAAAAAGTAGAGGAACAGAGGTACAAACGGAAATGAATAAATACATGTCAATAATAAATTTAAATGTAAATGGATTAAATGCTCCAATTAAAAGACATGGGGTAATGGAATGGATAAGAAAACAGGACCCACATATTTTCTGTGTACAAGAAACACACCTCAAAACAAAATATTTACATAGACTGAAAGTAAAGGAATATAAAAAAATATTCCAAACAAACAGACCTGAAAGAAAAGCCAGGGTAGCAGTCCTCATATCAGACAAAATGGATTTCAAAACAAGGGCAATAAAAAGAGACAAAGAAGGACATTTCATAATACTTAAAGGAACAATCCATAAAGAAGATATAACACTGATAAATATATATGCACCCAACATAGGAGCACCCAAATACATAAAGCAAATACTAGAACACCACAAGAAAGACATTAACAACAACACACTCATAATAGGGGACTTCAACACACCATTATCAACAATAGACAGATCATTGAAGCAAAGAAACACCAAGAATATACAGGCACTGAACAGCACACTAAACCACATGGACTTAACTGATATATATATAACTTTACACCCCAAATAAGCAAAATATACATTCTTTTCAAATGCACATGGGATATTTTCAAAGCTAGACGACATGATAGGACACAAAACAAGCCTCAACAAATTCAAGAAAATTGAAATCATATCAAGCATCTTTTCAGACCACAATGCCTTGAAACTAAATATCAACCTCAGAGAAAAAAATAAAAGACACCTAAACTCATGGAGAATGAATAACACGCTCTTAAATAATGAATGGGTTAACAATGACATCAAAGAAGAAATCAAGAAATTTCTGGAAAGTAATGACAATGAACACACAACAGTCCAAAACCTATGGGACACAGCAAAAGCAGTCCCACGATGGAAGTTCATAGCAATACAGGCATATCTGGAAAAGGATAGAAGAAGCTCAAATACGAAATCTAACCATAAAGCTATAAGAACTAGAACAACAACAAGCAAAGCCTAGGGCAATAAGACAGAAGGAAATAATCAAGATCAGAGCAGAATTAAATGACATAGAGACTAAACAAACAATCCAAAAAATCAACAAAACTAGGAGCTGGTTCTTTGAAAAAATAAACAAAATCGACAAACCTCTAGCCATGCTCATCAAGAAAAAAAGAGAGAAGACCCAAATAAACAAAATCAGAAATGAAAGAGGAGAAATCATGACTGATACCAGAGAAATACAAACAGTTGTAAGAAATTACTACAAACAATTGTATGGCAAGAAATTGGACAACCTAGAAGAAAAGGACAAATTTCTAGAAACATATAACCTTCCAAAACTGAATCAAGAAGAAGTGGAAAGTCTCAACAGACCAATAACAAAGAAGGATATTGAAACAGTAATCAAAAATCTCCCTGCGCACAAAAACCCTGGACCGAATGGCTTCACAGGCATATTTTACAAAACATTTAGGGAAGAACTAACACTTAATCTTCTCAAACTATTCCAAAAAATTTAAGAAGAGGGAAAAATCCCAAACTCCTTCTGTGAAGCCAGTATTACACTAATCCCAAAACCAGGTCAAGACACAACAAAGAAAGAAAACTACAGGCCAATATCACTAATGAACAGAGATGCTAAAATCCTCAATAAAATATTGGCAAACAGAATCCAGCAATACATCAAAAAGATTATACACCACGATCAAGTGGGATTCATCCCAGGGATGCAAGGGTGGTTTAATATTTGCAAATCAATAAATACAATGCATCGCCTAAACAGAATGAAAGACAAAAATCACATGATCATATCAATAGATGCTGAGAAAGCATTTGATAAAGTACAACACCCATTTATGATGAAATCTCTCAGCAAAATGGGAATAGAGGGAGCATACCTTTACAGAATTAAGGCTATATATGAGAAGCCTGAAGCCAACATCATACTCAATGGACAAAAACTGAAAGCATTCCCCCTGAAATCAGAAACCAGACAAGGCTGTCCAATCTCTCCACTCCTATTCAACATAGTGTTGGAAGTCATAGCCACAGCAATCAGATAAGAAAAAAAAAAAAGGCATCCAAATTGGGAAAGAAGAAATAAAACTATCATTATATGCAGATGACATGATAGTATACCTAGAAAATCCTATAAACTCCACTAAAAGACTACTCGATATAAGTGAATTTTACAAAATAGCAGAGTACAAAATAAATATACAGAAATCAAAGGCATTTCTGTACATCAACAATAAAATATTGGAGACAGAGACAAAAAAGAAAATACCATTCACTATAGCAACAAGAAAAATAAAGTACCTAGGAATAAATTTAACCAAAGAGTTAAAAGACCTGTACACTGAAAATTACCCAACATTGAAGAAAGAAATTAAGGAAGATACAAATAAATGGAAGCAACTACCATGTTCTTGGATGGGAAGAATTAACATCACCAAAATGGCCATACTACTCAAAGCAATTTACAGATTCAATGCAATCCCTATTAAAATACCAATGGCATATTTCACTGACCTAGAACAAATACTCCAAAAATTCATATGGAACCAAAAAGACCTGGAAAGCCAAAGCAATCTTGAAACAGAAGAACACAGCAGGAGGAATCACAATACCAGACATCAAACAGTACTACAAAGCTACTGTGATCAAAACAGTCTGATACTGGCATAAGAACAGACATATAGGTCAGTGGAACAGAATAGAGAGCCCACAAATAAACCCAGGCCTCTATGGTCAACTAATATTTGATAAAAGAGGAAGGAACATAAAATAGAGTGAGAAGAGCCTCTTTAACAAACGGTGCTGGGAGAACTGGACAGGGACATGCAAAAAAATGAAATTAGACCACCAACTTACACCACACAGAAGAATAAACTCAAGATGGATCAAAGACTTAAATGTAAGCCGTGATACCATAAAAGTCCTAGAGGAAAACATAGGCAGGAAAATTTCAGATATTCCACGTAACAATATCTTCAAGGATAGATCTCCTAAGGCAAGAGAAATAAAGGAAAAATTAAACAAATTGGACTACATCAAACTAAAGAGGTTTTGCTCAGCAAAAGAAAACATCAGCAAGATGAAAAGGAAACCAACCATATGGGAAAACATATTTGCCAATGATATCACAGACAGGAGACTGATCTCCAAAATATATAAAGAGCTTATACGACTCAACATCAAGAAAAGAGACAACCCAATTAAAAAATGGGCAAATGACATGAACAAAAACTTCTCTGAAGAGGACATACAGAAGGCATATAAAAGAATGCTCAACATCATTGGCCATCAGGGAGATGCAAATAAAAACCACAATGAGATAGCACTTCACACCAGTCAGAATGGCCATCATCAACAAATCAACAAACAACAAATGCTGGCAAGGATGTGGTGAAACGGGAACCCTACTGCACTGTTGGTGGGAATGCAGACTAGTGCAGCCAGTATGGAAAACAGTATTAAATTACTTCAAAAAACTAAAAATGGAACTGTCTTCTGAACCAGTGATTCCACTACTAGGATTATACCCGAAAAATCCTAAAATCCTAAATGAAAAAGACTTATGCACCCCTATGTTCGTAGCAGCCCTGTTTACAATAGCTAAGTACTGGAAACAGCCTAAATGCCCTTCTGTAGATGAGTGGATCAAAAAACTGTGGTACATCTACACAATGGAATACTATGTAGCAGACAGAAAGATGGAACTCCTGCTATTTGCAACAACATTGATGGGACTAGAGAGAATTATTCTTAGTGAAATAAGCCAGGCAAAGAAAGCAAAATACTATATGATATCACCTAATACAGGAAACTAAAGAACAACACAAACAAACATCTAAATAGGACAAAGAGTAGAATAGTAGTCATTAGGGGGGAGTGGGGAGGGAGAGAAGGGGGGTAAGTAAGGGAAGGGTCTAGTCAAGGAACATGTATAAATGACTCATGGATATGGACAACGGGGAGGCATATGATTATGGGAGAAGGGGTGGGGGGGAGCAATGGGGGAAAAATGGGACAACTGTAATTGAAAAACCAAAAAATAAAAGAAAAAAAAAGAAAAAGAATTAATCTGATTTCTGTAATCATCTTTTCCTTGTGTTAAAAAAATAATTTTACTTTCTATGTGTATATTTCTAACCATATAATTTATTCTTTTCAGTTTTTTACTTTGTATGTAGAATCATGTTAGGAAATCTCAATGTGTGTCTACGTGTATTTGTTTAAATATATTCATATATCCTGTTTCTTTTACTCAGATTTATTCATGATATGTAGGTAGCTCTATCTCAATGTGTTTTATTTCTATACAATATTCCATTATATAACTTTACCAAAAATGACCCATTTTGCTGTTCATCTTCACTTGGATTGTTTTTATCTAAGGGCTGTGAAAACAAAGGTGTATGAACACTTGTATATGGCTGACCTGGTATATATGTTCACAGGGTGTCTATTGTGGTTATATATAGAAATGACATAGCTGAGTCAGAGTTATGAATTAGTAGGTTAAGGCAGACTGTTTTAAAATGAGTGTACTAATTTACACCACCATCAGTGGCCTATGAGAGTTCCCGTTACTCCAAATTCTCACCAATAGTTGCCATACAAAATTTTGTGCTAATCTGGTGTGTGTGTAATGATGTATCTTTATAGCTTTAACTTATGTTTGTAAGTGATTTTATCTTTGGAGTAAAGTGGTTCCTGGAAAAAATAAAAATAAAATAATAAAATAAAATTTGTTTCTTGTAGAAAACATTTATTAGGTCATTAAAATAAAAAATAAAAAGAAACTCTTACATTTTGCAACAACATGGATGAATCTAGAGAATATTATGCTAAGTAAATTAAGCCAGTCAGTGAAAGGCAAATATCATATGATCTCACTTATATGTAGAATCTAATGAACACAATAAACTGATGAACAAAATAGTAACAGAAGCTAAGACACATGAAACAGACTGACAGCTGCCAGAAGGGCAGGTTGGGGATGTGATTAAAGATGTTGAAGGAATTAATCAAAGAGTATTTATACACAACTCACAGACAGGGACACAGACAATAACATGGAGATTGACTAAGGAGGGGAGAGTATGGGACTGGATAGAGGTGTGGAAAGGGAAAAAAAGCAGGAACAAGTGGAATAGCAGAAACAACAAAAATAAATAAATAATTTTACTCTGATAGTCTCTGAATTTTAATTGATATGTTAGACCATTTACATTTCAGTGATTTTGATATAGCTGGTTTAATAATGACTATTCCTGTACATATGAACAGGAGCCAAAAAGATACAGAGGGGAAAGAATACCTCTTCAATAAATGGTGTTGAGAAAATTGGAAAGTCACATGCAAAAGAATAAAATTAGACTGCTATTTGTCCCCATATAAAAAAATTAACTCAAAATAAATCAAGAACCTAAATGTAAGATTTAAAACAATAAATTACTTAGAAGAAAACATAAGTACTAATCTTATGGGCCTTTGTCTTAGAGAAGATTTTATGAATTTGACACCAAATGCAAGAAAAGTAAAACAAAAATAAATAAATGGGCCTATATCAAACTAAAAAGCTTCTGCACAATAAACTGCCAACAAAATGCAAAGGCAACTGATTGAATGGGAGAAGATATTTGCAAACACCAGCTCCAACAAAGGATCAATATCCAAAATATATAAAGAACTAATGCAACTCAACACAAAATTAACAATCCAATTAACAATTATACAGAGGACCTGAACAGACAGTTCTCCCAAGAAGACATACAAATGGCCAACAGATATATAAAAAGATGCTCAACTTCAACAGCTATTAGAAAAATGCAAATCAAAACTATAATGAGATACCTACTGACATCTGTCAGAATGGTTATTATCAACAAGACAAGTAATAACAAATGTTGGAGAGGTTGTGGAGAGAAAGGAAATCTAATTCACTGCTGGTAGGAATGTAAGCTGGTATAGGCACTATGGAAAATAGTATGGAGGTTCCTCAAAATATTAAGAATAGAGTTACCATATGACATAGAAATCCCTTTTCTGGGTATCTAACTGAAAATTTTGAAAACATTTATTCACAAAGATATATAAGATCTTTCCAGAAGGTATCCAGCCCCATAATTTGAAAAATAGAATTTATTGAAGAAGATACAAGATATAAGAAACATTGTACATAGGACAATAAAACTATAGTCCCCTTCATAGTAGGCACCTGGGGACCTCTCACAGTTTCCCCAATCGCCATCAGCTGCCCCATTGTATTTTCCTGAATCTCACTGACAGTCTGAAATCTTCTCCTTTTCAAAAGTGATTTTAGTTTGAGAAAAACCAGAAATCACAGGGCACCAAATCTGGACTGTATGGGGGCTGAGTCACCTGGGTGATTTGATGTTTCACAAAAAAACTCTGCACGAGACATGATGCATGAGCAGGTGCATTGTTGTGATGAAGGTACCAATCACCAGTCACCCATAGCTACAACCTTCTGATTCATCCAAATAGTTTCTATGGAAGAATGTTCAAGCATAACATAAAATTTTATGCAGATTCGTTGCTCTACTCACTCAGTCATTTTGAGTACAACAGCCATACAGTACACATGCTCACTCAATGGAGTGTACTGCCCACATTGACTAGTATAGTGAAATCACCATTGTTCACACATGTGCATTTCAGTCCACTCTCCTTGACTGTGAGGTTACATTGATGTCGCACAAATCATTCTCATAATATTAACAATGGCTCATCTTTTTCCTGGTAGACCTCATATGTCCCCTTATGTACATTGCAGCATTATTCACAGTAGCCAAGGTGAAACAACCAAAATGTCCTTTGATAGATGATTGGAAAAAGAAGATGTATTACATACATACAATGAAATACTATTCAGCCACAAGAAAATATTAAATACTGCTATATTTAACATCATGCTTAGCTAAATAAGTCAGTTAGGAAAAAACTAAGAACTGTATGAATTCACTCATGTGTGGGATATAAAATTGAATCTCATAGACGCAGACAATGGTATGGTAGATCCCAAAGGAAAAGGAGTGGGGAGCAGTAAAGGGTAAAAGGGGCCAATATATGTTGACAGAAGATGATTGACTTTGGATGATGGACACATACTGCAGTATACAGATCATAGATCATAGAAATGCATACTTGACACCTATATAATTTTACTAACCAATGTCACCCAAATAAACCTAATAAAAAGTTAAAAAATTGATGTCTCTTCATTGATATTTTCTTAATCTCAATTCCTTTAGAGTTGAGCCCACTGCTCCACATTACTGTGTTCCTGCTTCATCTTTAATACAATCTCAGGTACCATTAAGTAAATGAGCACATCTAATACAGTCATATTTTACATGTTTTCCACACCAAAATATAAAGACCTCTTCTCTTGAACCCTGATGAGAAAAACTTTTGAGAGGGATGAAAGAAATACAGCCAGAGCCAAACAATAACAAAATATTTCCACTTCTCAATTTTGGTAAGGGACAACTGTCAGAACAAACCTTTTATATGGTTCACACTTTCCAATTTGTTTTTTCAAACTAGAGTCTCTTTTCTTCTTTCCAATTTTAACTACTTCATCCTCTAGGTTTACCTATGCATTCAGATCTAGCAAAAATGTATTCAATCATCTTCCCTTACAAGTAATAAATAAGGACTAAGATACAGACAATCCTCTTTTACAACCAATGATAAATGCATTAATGCATGCAGTGCTGAATCAAAAAGAATAATATTAACATGCCCAGGTAATCTAGACTCTAGTTTACCTTAATTACTCTTTATTACTGCTCAGTAACCCAATGCTACATTATTCTTCTTCCAACCAAGAAGATCAATGTAAAACCATTTATAATTTTTTTCCAGCAGGCTACAGTCTGTGGCTACAAAGGCTAAGAGCAATACAAACATATATTATTGAACTTTTTAACTTTTCCCTCTCATTTTAGTTTCTAAATACAACTTGTCATATCTTTTAAAATGTGCTGCAATTGGTAGCATGTAAGCAGTAGAGAAAGGTTCACTTATATGATTTGCTTTGATATCTTTTTGTCTTCCAATCTTCCTCTCATATGAGCTTAGAAATCTGCTTAGCTATACACATTCATTCTTATACTTATGCAAGATTTTATTATAATAACACTTGTCAGTTATTCCCTCCTTACATTCATTGTTAGGAAAGAGTACTGTGAGTGATGTGGCCTATGCAGTTTTTGCTTTCTGGTTTCTTTGAATAGCACCACCTGGAGAGGCATTTTTGCAAACACAAAGCATTAAACTTTATTTGTGAAAAGTCACCTACAGAATTCTTACTAAAAAAGAGGAGAAAACTGGCATATTATTTAGATAAATGTTGAAAATAATAAAGAATATTTTGAGAATGATACATTTTCTCAGAGTTGAGACTGGATAACACACATACACATACATACACACACACTGTACCAAATGCAGTAAAAACTGAAAATCTAAGTGATTGTAATAATTAATTGTGATTTTTCCTTATGTTGAGAACCCATTGAAATAATATTTCTTTATCTTCAAAGCCTGGTAGAGTAATTTGTCAGATAGGACAAATTTTCATCATATCCCTTTCTTGGTATCTGTGCAAAGTTCCTTGCCTTGGCACTGTTTCTGTTTCATCTCCTTACACCCAGAATTTGTTTTGCACAAACATGTATTGTATAGAAATTCACAATCTGAGGGTCCCTTCATGGGAACCACTGGGTGAAGATCAAAGGACAAAGGTACAGACTGATTTCGTATGTTTACAAAAGAAATACCAGATGGAAAATTTGAGTAATATTTAACTAGTACAGATTTTTAAAAATAGTAATGACAACAACAATTTCCAGAGGAAAAGTACACATTTTATCTGTTCTTGTGTTTGTTTATAAGGATGTTTGGTAGCATCACATTAAAAATTAATTACTTTGTTGACATTTAATTAATTCTGACTGTTAATGAAATACAAGAAAATTATGAATAAATGAGGAAATAAAAGGTCCCAAGAAGTCATTTTAATAGCAAGCTGTGAAAAAGTAGGACTAGAAAAAAATGGTTTTAAGATCATTTACATAGACTAGCTTCCAATTTGCTTGCTAGGAGAATGTTTTAGCTTTCTTTCCAGCAGGATACTTCCAAAAAGCTACTCTTCCCAGCTGCTTTCTCAATGAAAGAAAGGCCATGATGGAATTTATCCTGAATAGAGCAGTTTATAGTTAAATGTTTTCTTGTTGCTTAAGTTTAAATTTGTCAGTGTAGGTCCTTGGCCTTATTTTTTAATATAATAACTTTTCTTATGTGGTTTTAGTATTATAATCAAGTAAGAGTTTTACATTTCTATTGTTCTTATAAGATGACTTAAGAGGCTTTTATTCTTTTATTACATGAAATTTTAAAAACTACTTTCTATTGGGTTGGCCAAGAAGTTAGTTTAGTTTTTTCTATTTGATGGCTCTAGTACTGCTTAGTTGTCTTTAACTTCATTCAAAACAATTTTGTTAGGTTGTATTGTGACAGCTGTCCTATCAGCATGCATTTTTTTAAAAGTATCAAAATTGCTGAATTTTTGTGGAGCCATTTAATATTGAAGATTAAAGAAAGTATGCAACATTTTTGGCATATTATGTTTTGTTATTTCAAGAAAGCTAAAAGTGCAACTAAAATGCGAAAAAAAGGATTTGTTCAGTGTATGGGAAAGGTACTGTGACTGATCCAACGTGTCAAAGTGGTTTTCAAAGTTTCTTGGTATTATTGACATTTTTTGCCAAATAATTCTTTGCTGTGGGGCTGTCTAGAAGATGTTGGGCAGCACCCTGGGCCTCTATCCACTAGAAGCCAAGAGCAAGGGAAGCCAACATACTCAAAATATCCATATAAATAAAGTTATTGATGAAAATGAAAAATGTGCCTTTTATTTTATGGAAGAAACTAAATGGGCTTTTTGGTCAACCCAATACTTTCTTTTCTCTTTTAAAGTTAAAATAGAACTCAGCTGTGATTTCATGTGACTCAGATATCTTTTAACTTTATGTTAATCTCCTTTTCAATATATTCTATAGTAAGAGAATACTAAATAAAAAGAGAACATAGAGGAAAGGAATCTTCTGATGAAATTGTAAGGTCTCACCTTTTATCATCCATCAGTACCAATGTAGGAACTTAAAAAAAAATGTTGGGCTCAATTCCCACATACCCTGATTTAATTGGTCTGATCTAGGGCCTTAACATTGTTTATTTGTTTATTTATTTATTTTCTCAGTACAATCCAGTCATAATAATAAGGATTCAGAGTTGAAAATGTTAGATCAATACTTTGAAAATATTTCAAGCATTTCTACTAGATATTTTAAAATTTCTGGAAGTCAGTATTTACATAGTATTCTTTATAGCTATTAACCTCTTCTAAAGTTAAGTTTTCTATTTAATTTCTAATCCTATATATTTCTACTCTTTTCCTTCAGTCACACTCATAAAGAACTAATTGATGTTACTGATATTTTCAAAGCAATAACTTTGGAAATATATACCTTTTCTACTTAAAAAAAACTATGATTAATTTTATCTTTTATCTTAATTCTTCTTACTGTTTATTTTAGGTTATTATGTTATTATATTTTTACTTATGTAAAGTAAGCTTTTTATTTAGATTTAGCATTTCCTCTTGTGATAAGGGCATTTAAGTATATAAATATATTTTGAGTTCAGCTTTTACACTTTTCTGTAGATTTTGTTTTAATGTGTCTATACTGATTTATAGTTAATTTGTAGTTTCAGTTTTTATTTACTTTATATTTAAATTACCTTAGGTAATTTTGCAAATATTTATTTTCAAATAAAGATTTCTGATACATTTTCAAAAGTTACTTCACATTCACTGCATTATGAACAGACCATAGTCAGTAAACTCACTCCTCTTTTTATTTAAAAGGAGGGGTGGGTGGGGCAGGGGAGAGCAATGGGGGGAAAATGGAGCAATTATAATAGAACAAACATTAAAAATTTTAAATAAAATTAATTATATTATTGTAAACCTTGAAGCACTTTTTTTTTTACTGGAGATGAATTTATTTATTTATTTATTTATTTAATTTGTTGGTATGATATTGTTTAATAAAATTATATAGGTTTCAGGTATACTGTTCCATAATACATTATCTGTATATTGTATTTTGTGTTCACCACCCTAAGTCTCCTTCCATCACCACCTATTTTCCCTACATCCTCTTCTACCTTTCCCACCCACCTTTTCCTCTGATAATCACCATTCTATTGTCTTTGTCTATGAATTTATTCAGTTTTCTCTTTACTCCCTTCACATTTTTCACCCAGCACCGCAGAAGCCCACTCCTCTGAGAGCTGTCAGTTGTTCTCTGTATATGAGTTTGTTTGTATAATCTCATATTAAGTGAGATTATATGGTACTTGTCTTTTGCTGACTGGCTTATTTCACTTAGCATAATGTTTTCTAGATCCAACCATACTGTCACAAAGGATAAGATCCCCCCTTTTTATGGTTGAGTAGTATTCCATGGTGTAAATGTACCACAGCATTTTTATCTGCTCATCTATTAATGGGCACTTGTGCTGCTTCCAAATCTTGGCTGTTGTAATTGAACACAGGGGTGCATATATTCTTTTGAATTAATGTTTCAAGTTTGTTCAGACATATCCCCAGAAGTGGAATTGCTGGGTCATAAAATAGTTTCATTTTTAATTTTCTGTGATAACTCCATACTGCTTTCCACAGTGCCTGCACCTGTCTGCATTCCCACCAAGAGTCACAAACATTTCCTTTTCTCTGCATCCTCACAAACACTTGCTGTTTTATTGATGATATCCATTTTGACAGGTGTGATGTAATATCTCATTTTCATTTTAATTTGTATTTCTATGATAATTAGTGACATTAGACATCCATCTATATGTCTACTGGCCATCTGTATGTCCTCTTTGGACAAGTATCTTTTCAGGTTCTTTTCCAATTTTTTATAAATTGAATTATTTCTTTTGTGTATGTGTGTAAATTTTGGATATGATCCCATTATCAGATGTATCATTGACTAATACGGTCTCTCTCCCATTTAGTGGGTAGACATTTTTTTTTTTTGATGGTTTCCTTTGCTGTGCAAAACCTTTTTAATTTGATGTAGTCTCATTTGTTTATTTTTTTTCTTTTGTTTCTCTTGCCTAAGGCAATATATCAGAAAAAATACTGTTACAAAAATTTTCTAGATTTTACTGCCTATATTTCCTTCTAGAATTTTTATGGTTTTGAGTCTAAAATGTAAGTCTTTAATTCATTTTGAGTTTATTTTTATGTATGATGTAAGAATGTGGCTTAGCCTTGACATGTATGGCTCAGTTGGTTGGGACTTTCCCTGAAAAGCAAAAAGTCAGGATTTCTGGTCAGAGCACATGCCTGGGGGCAGGTTCAGTCACAGAGTAGGGCACATATGAGAGAAAACTGATCAATGTTTCTCCCTCACATCAATGTTTTTCACCCTGTCTTTCTTCCTCACTTTGCATTTCTCTAAAAATAAATAAAATATTTTAAAAAGAAAAGAAAGTGGTTTAGTTTCATGTTTTTAGTGTATCTGTCCAGTTTTTTCAACGCTATTTATTAAATGGACTATCTTCACACCATTGTTTGTTTTTGCCTCCTTTGTCAAATATTAATTGACCATAATAGTGTGGGTTTATTTCTTTCTGAGCTCTCTATCCTGTTCCATTGATCTATATGTGTGTTTTGTTTTGTTTTGTTTTTTTGGCTAGTATCATGCTGTTTTGATTACTATCACCTTATAGTATAATTTGATATCAGGTAGCATGATTCCTCCAACTTTGTTCTTCTTTCTCAATATTGCTATGGTTATTGAGTCTTTTGTGGTTTTATATAAATTTTTGGAATATTTGTTCTAGTTCTGTGAAATACACCATTGGTATCTTGACTAGGAATCACACTGAATCTATAGATTGCTTTGGGTAGTATGGACATTTTAATAATGTTAATTTTTCCTACCCGTGAACACAGTATGTGCTTCCACTTATTTGTATCTTCTTCAGTGTCTTATGATTTTCTCAGTGCAGGTATTTTAGATCCTTTGTTAAATTTATTTCTAGGTATTTTATCTTTTGATGCAGTTTTAATTGGGATTGTTTTCTTAGTTTCTCTTTCTGACAGCTTGTTATTACCATATAAAAATGCAAGTGATTTCTGGATATTTATTTTATATTCTGTTACTTCACTGAACTCATTTATCAGTTCTAGTAGGTCTTTTTGCTTGGTGGACTTTTCAGGGTTCTCTATATACAATATAATGCCATCTGCAAATAATGACAGTTTTACTTCATCTTTTCTAATTTTGATGACATTAATTTCTTCTTCTTTTCTGATTGCTATGGCTAAAACATCAGTACTATGTAGAACAAGAGTGGTGAAAGCAGACACCCCGATCTTGTACCAGATCTTAAGGGAAACACTTCTAGTGTTTTCCCATTGAATCTGATTGACTGTGGGTTTGTCATACATGGCCTTTGTTATGTTAAGGTATGATCCCTTTATTTCCACTTTGTTGAAATTTTTCATCATAAATGAATGCTGGATTATGTCACATGCTTTTTCTGTGTCTAATGATATGATCATGTGATTTTTATGCTTCATTTTTTTCATGTAGTATGTCACATTTATTGATTTGTGGATATTATACAACATTGCATCCCCCAAATAATCCCACTTGATCATAGTGTATAATCATTTTAATGTATTGCTGAATTTAGTATGCTAACATTTTGTTGAGGATTTTAGAGTCTATGTTTAGCAGGAATATTGACCTATAATTTTCTTTCTTTGTAGTGTCTTTCTTTATCTGGTTTTGGGATTAGGATAAATGCTCAAAAAATAAGCTTTGGAGTCTTCCCTCATCTTGAATTTTTTAGAGTAGTTTGAGAATGATAGGTGTTAGTTCTTCTTTGAATGTTTGGTAAAATTAATCTATGAAGCTGTCTAGTCCAAAAGTTTTGTTTGTTGGGAGGTTTTTTTGATTACTGCTTTAATTTCCTAGTTGTAATCTGTCCAGATTCACTGATTCTTCCTCATTCAGTCTGGAATATTGTATGTTTCTAGGAACTTACCTATTTTATCCAGAATGTTCAATTTGTTGACATAATACTTGTTTGTAATATTTTTTAAATAATCTTTTGTATTTCTTTGATGTCAGTTGTTACGTCTCCTCTCTCATGTCTGATTTTATTTATTTGAGACCTCTCTATTCTTTTCTTAATAAGTTTGTTTAAAGGTTTGTCAGTCTTGTTTATGCTTTCAAAGAGCCAGCTCTGGGTTTCATTGATCTTTCATATATTTTTTTAGACTCTATTTTATTTATTTCTGCCCTGATCTTTATTTCTTTCCTTCTATTTTCTTAGGGCTTGTTTATTGTTGTTTTTCTAGTTCTTTTAAGAATAAAGTTAGATTGTTTATTTGAAAAAGCTTGTTTCTTGAGGTAGGAACTTCAATGTTATGAATTTCTCTTTTAGAACTTCTTTTGCTATGTACCATAAATTTTGAGTTGTTGTGATTTACTTTTGTTTCAATGTATTTTTTTAATTTCTTCCTTGATTTCATTGTTAGCACATTCATTATTAAGTCATATGTTATTTAGCCTCTATGTTTTGTGTGTTTTTCAGTTTTTTTCTTGTGACTAATTACTATTTTATACAATCATGGTCTGAGAAGATGCTCAATGTGATTTCAATCTTTTTAAATTTATTGAGACTTGTTTTGTGTTCTAATATGTGGTCTAGCTTAGAACATGTTCCATGTGCATTTGAAAAGAATGTATATTCTGTTCCTTTTGGGTGAAAAGCTCTGAAGATATCAATTAAATCCCTCTGACCTAGTGTGCCATTTAAGTCCGCTGTTTCCTTTTTTATTTTCTGTCTGAAAGATTGGTCAACTGATGTCAATGGGTGTTAAAATCCTCCACTTGGACTGTACTACTGTCAATCTCACCCTTTATGTTCATTAAAATTTGCTTTATATATTTAGGTGCTCATATGTTGGGTGAATAAATGTTTACAAGGGTTATATCTTCTTGTTAGATTGCTTCCATTATCATTATGTAATGTCTTTCTTTGTCTTACTATAACTCTATTTAAAGTCTATTTTGTCAGATATAAATATTGCTACCTAGTTTTTTCCTTTCCATTTGCATAACATATCTTTTTCCATTCCTTTACTTTTGTCTCTGTCCATCTTCTGTTCTAAGCTGGGTCTCTTTTAGACATTATATATATATGGTATTGTTTTCTATCCATTCACCTACCTTCTCTTTTGGTTGGAGCATTTAAGCCTTTTACATTTAAAGTGATTATTGATAGATATGCATTTATTGCTATTTTATACTTTTAACTATGTTCCTCTGGGTTCTTTCCCTTTTTCATTTCCTTCCCTTTTCTTTGTCTTTTCTCTTTTCTTCACTTTTCTTCTCCTTCTCCTTCTTCTTCTTCCTCTTCCTCCTCCTGTTCCTTCTTCTTTCTTCCTCTTTCTCTTCTGCCTCCTCCTCCTTCTTCTCCTCCTCCACACTTAATCATTTCTTGTGATACTGGTTTGTTGGTAGCAAACTTCTTTAGCTTTCACTTCTCTGGAAAGCTCTTTATTTCTCCTTCAGTTATAAATGATAGTCTTGCTGGGTAAAGTAGTATTGGTTATAGATCCTTCCTTTTCATTATTCTGAATATTTCATGACAATTTCTTCTGGCCTGAAACAGTTCAGCTGACAGTTTTATGGAAACTCCCTTGTAGTTAACTAATATTCTTTCTCTTGCTGCTTTTAAGATTCTCTCTTTGTCTTTAACATATGTCATTTTAATTATGGTGTGTCATAGTTTACCCTTCTGTACTCACTTTATTTAGGACTCTGTGCTTCTTGGATTTATGTGTCTTTTTTCTTCATCAGGTTAAGAGAGTTTTCAGTCATTATTTCTTCAAATAGGTTCTTAATCCCTCACTCTCTCTTCTATGATGAAGATGTTGTTACACTTCATGTATCCCAAAGTTCCCTTAAATAATCCTCATTTTTTTAATGTTTTTCTTTTCTTTTCCTTTTTGTATTCTGCTTTGATTGCTTTTTTCCCCTACATTTCCTTTCAAATCACTTATTTAATCCTCTGCTTCTTCCAATCTAAAGTTTATTCTTAACAATGTATTCTTCATTCCAGATAGTATATTATTTATTTCTGTTTATTTTTTAGTTTCTTTGTCCTTTTTTATGCTGTTGAGCATCCTTACAACCATTGTTTTGAACTCTATATCTGATAAATTTCTTGCTTCCATTTCATTTAATTCTTTATCTGGAGAATTATGTTCTTTCATTTGGGGCATGTTTGTCTCCCCATTTTAACTAACTATTTTGTTTGTTACTATGTACTAGATAGTTCTGCTGTGACTCTAAGCCTTTGGGAGGTGGCCCTATGTGGTACGTGTCTTTGGGGTTCAGTGGTGCAGTATCCTTGATCACCTGGACTGGGTGTCACAGGAATGTCCTTTGTGTGGGTTGTGTGGGACCTTTGCTGTAATTGAGTCTGGATTATTATTGGCCCATTTATGTGTGGTATTAACCTGTGGTAGGGTAACTGTGAGGCTCAACATTGACCAGGGTATGCAACCTGCTGTGTAGGTGCTGGCTATACTAAACAGACTTTGTCTCAGTAGGGTTTGGTGCCTGCAGTGGTTTTTCTTTGGATATGCTGCTTATGAAGCTAATTGAATCCTGCTTTGATGTCGTCTGAAGCTGGTTACTAAGTATGAATTTCTGGGCCTCTTAGGAGAAACTCTGGTGCGGCCCAATGTCATATATTGCATGTGACTGGCCCTGAGCAACCTGTTTTGGAAGTAAAAGTGATCCACAGTTTGTAGCTTTTTTTACTTGGCCTGCATGTGCATGGGAAGGTGAACAGGATGACTTTTACCTCCACCAAGTGAGGAAGCAGGTCAGCAAAAGTCCAAGGGAAACTCAAGTTCTGCCTGCTTCTGTTTCCACCTGCCATCTGATTATTAGACTCGGTCACTAAAAGATCTTCTGGTGGTACTCGAGTTTCATGAGGTAGGTTCTCAGTGAGTCACCAGGTAGGAAAAAGGGGTGTTCACCAGATTGATACAGGTGCAAACTCAGTGCAAGTGCTGGATCTGAGGCCATTCAGCAAATGTCCCCAAATATGTCAAGTCTAGCTGCACCCAGTAGGGGTTTGCACACTCTTTTGTTGAAGTAAGGTCTCAGAAAGTTGTCAAGATGAGGTCAGCAGAGTTTGTCATGCACAAACAGACCAAGATTTGGTCCTGTGCATGGAGGACTCTGCATTGGTTGGGCAGGTGAGAGAAAAATGCTCCCTGTTTTAGAGCCAGACAACTCAATTTGTCCTGTATTTGAGGAGATGGAGCTCAGCAGGGTTGGATGGGGCTAATGAATCTCCTGTGAGGAGAAGGTGCCGATCAGCCTTTGGGCAAGGTAACAAGTGTGGCTCTCTCTCCAGAGTTACGCAACTCAGTCTGTCCCAGATTTTGCCCCAATCTCAGCAGGATAGAGGTACTCAGAGTCAGGTGAGTGGGGGCCCAAATCCTGAAGGTTAGGTTTGCCTGAAGCCCAGAGAGTGGGGCTAGAGGATCTCCCATGAAGGAGAGCATCAGTCAGGTTCACAAAAAAGTGGGGGGAATGGCCCCTACACAAGAGCAATACAACTCAGTCACTGATACCCTCTGAATCTGCTCAGACCTCTACATACTGGCCAAGGCAACTGACATTTCAGCAGGACATAAACTCCATAGGGAGGGGGGCAACAGAGGGTTCAGAGGGTTGAGCTGTTGCTTTCCCCCAGTCTGATGCTCTAAGGAGAAGAGTGCTCTACCCTCCCCCTCTCAGAAAACATGGTATCTTCAGTGTGTGGAAATGACTCAGTCATGGATCCTAGCAGATATCCTTTCAGATTTCTCCCCAGAGCCACAAATCTCAGTCTCTCCCAGGGCTTGTGGCTGCAAATGAAATTTTGTGCATTGGCTTTTTAAGAGTGTGCCTCTGCCTCTAGTGGACTCTTGTCTCTCCCTGATGGACAGAAACCCTGCTGCTTTTGACAGTTAGATGTTATGTGAACACCTCTTCTTGGTTCTAGTTCTCTGGACTGGCATGCCCAGGTTCGAATTAAAATTCCTCACTATTCAGGAGGAAACCTCAACAGCTGAAACATCTTTCTAGTACCTCAGTGCCTGCCTGTGGAAGCTGGGTCAGCCCTTTTTGCATCTCTGCCCTTCCTACCAGTCTCAATGTGGCTTCTCTAAATCCTTGGTTATAAGACTTCTCTTCTGCTAGACTTCATTTAGTTATTCAGGATAATTGTTCTATAATCTAGTTGTAATTCTAGTTTAATTTTGAGAGAAGGTGAGTGTAGCTTCCACTTACTCCACTGCCATCTTCTTGGAGATAATTTTAAAAACAAAATGATATATTAAAATCAGTTACTATAATCCTCTTTAATCAAGTCAACATTACATTCTATGAGTTTTTGTTTCACACACTACATGACTTCAGAGTGAACATATATCATTCTCATTATTCTTTCTCTTTGATTATAGCCAGTAGAGAATAGTACATAGTTTTGTTCATTGACTTTGTGCCTGCAACTATGCTGAATCGTTGTAGTCTATTACAGATTCAATTAAATTTTCTATTTAATTGAATTTATCACCTGCAAATAATGTTAACATTTCTGATTTTCCATTTTAATTTATTTTTCTTCTCTAAATTTATATGCCAGGTTCTCCAATTTTATGCTATGTATCTATTATTATCTATATTAAAGTAAATGTACTTCCACTTTTTTTAACTGCTTATGATTTTGCTTGAGATTTTTGTTAGTTGCCTTTCAGCTATGTTTAATCCGCTGTAAAACTAGCCCACTGAGTTTCTAATTCGGGTCATTTTACTTTTTATCCTGATATGTAATTTTTTCCAGATCATTTAATTGATTTTTCAAAGATCACTTAAATGGTTTCCTGCCTAATATTTCAGTTTTGCTTGCACCTCCATGCACATTGGTAACAAATAAAGTTTGTTTTGAAATATGTCTGGCAATTCAAATATCTCTAATACTTGTGAACCTGTTTTCACTTATTTCTACTGGTACTTGCTCATATTTTATTTATTTTTTATATATCCGATTACCTCTAATTATATTTTAGCCACCGTATAAAAATGTTTTGAACAAATATTTTGAGACTTGGTTGATACTATCTTTCTTTGCCCTTCCAGGTGTCAGAGGATTTACATAATGAAAGATCATTTTAGTCCTATTTCAAGTCTTGAAGTTTTTCCTGATTATGCAAATGACATGAAACTGATCAGAAAATCCTATACTGGCTTGCTTACTTCCAATTCTTTTCAATTTTTAACAACCCTTTGAGAGTTGAACCCAGTAAGTGAT
This sequence comes from Furipterus horrens, assembly GCF_987537825.1. Taxonomy (NCBI): domain Eukaryota; kingdom Metazoa; phylum Chordata; class Mammalia; order Chiroptera; family Furipteridae; genus Furipterus; species Furipterus horrens. The sequence goes on along the minus strand of NW_028327176.1, from coordinate 62,617,481 downwards.
TTATACAGATTTCCACACTTGCCAAGCCCTGTACTCTGGTTTTTGTCTCTCAAGTTCCAGTTGGCTATCAAAAACGCCAATCAGCCTCTCAGCTTTATTTTCTACCTTGTCAATCTCAGGGAAAGGTAATTGCATGTGGTGGCATATTTCTGCAACCTAGGTCTCTTCTAGATATTAGTTTAGTAATATATCACTGTTCTGTTAATGATGTCAGGAGGATTTTAAAATAATATTTCTCTTATTTTATTGAATTGTCTTCCGCTGAAAAGAGGGACTCAATGTTATTATTATTATGGATATTACTACATCATTATCACCACCATAACCATCAGAATTACCATGTAATTCATATTGTCATCTCTTCCCTCCAGAAGTTTAATTTCCTGGAAGCTACATGATCTGTGTTTATCTTTTCCATTTTTTTTCTTGCTTACTGTCCTTTTGGGTATGTTGTAATTACTCTTTGTGCATTTATGGTGACACAGGTCTAATGGTTCCTGTACTAGAGACAACCTGAGAGAGAAATAAGTGCTTTGGTTTCTAACATTGTCAGCAGCTATCTTGTTACCTGGGCAAATGGTTAGTTCATTGCCAAAGGTAAAGAAAGAATTCTTAAGACACTGAGCAACTTTAAAAACCTTGAGAGATTTGGAATTTTTGTCTGTTTTAGTGAAAACAAAACTGACATATTTTGGAAGACTGTAGAACCTAAAAATACTATGATAAACAATTTGGGAGAAACGCATTTAAAATTAAATTTACATTTTATATACATATGTAATATTGTGTTATTTGCAAGACTTTAATGTGACAACACCCTCTTCTTTCACTTTTATCTCTTTTTCTGCTACTGATTGGCTGTTCTTACTGATAATATCAGTTGGTTATTCCTTATTGAAGACAAGGGTTCCATGGTTCTCACTTTTCTTCAACATCATTGCCTGAATATTTTTCCCTAATGATATTTTATTTAAATATTTATTTGTATTAATTATTAGTATTCCAAAGCTATGTGCACATGCCTACATGTAGGGTGCTTGCAGAATTAACTACCATAAGAAACTGTTGCTACTTTTTTCTTACAAACACATCATGCTTTGTGCAATAAGAAGCTTCTTGGAAGGGTGCAATGTATTAATGATGAACAATGTAGTGTTCTTATTGTTAATTATTAATGCAATTCTACCTAAACTTTGGGAAGTTTCATAAAGACTAAAATTTCTGACACTTAATAAATAGCCCTGCAACTTAAACACATCACTTAACAACTTTGGGTCTCAATTTCCTGATCTGTAAATTGGGATAATAACAGCACCGTTCTCATAAGACATTTACGAGAATTAAATAAATTAAATACATCTGACAATTTTGAAGAGCATCTGACAATTAGTAATTGCTATTACCTAGGTGTTTATATGAAATATTAGGTAATAAATTGCTCACCAAAAATTAATTCTATTTTTGACAATAAAGCACCCTTACCTTAAATGTACACCTAGAATTTGGAAACCCAGAAATCTCTTTTAACTCCCCACCCTTTCCCAACACCCTAAATAAGGTAAGTACTTGCTGGGCTAAAGAAAAAAGGTCTCTTCTAAATTTTTGAGTTTCCTCATCCACATTCAGTGTTTCTCTCTCTCTTTCTCTCTCTCCATTTTTGGCATCATGACACAGCAAACATAAGTCACATCTATAGTAAATGGTCACTTTGTGGAATCGACAGATTATAACTGAGCAGAAAGACCAGGACCACGCTGTCTTGATCTGCTTTACTTCAGTATTTTTCAGAGTACTTGCTGCCCCCCATTACTACATTATAAAACCAACTTAGTGGATCAGAATAACCACTGAAAGAATTAAGTCAATTTACAAGTAAATATTATAGAATAAAAATTACATTTAAAATTAAGTATAATTTCATGAAACTCTATTTTCAGTGTGTGTGTAATTTTTCTATGTTACAAAGACTTTTATTGTGGCTTATGATCCAGAAATTGAGAAGCAATGCTTTATTTCATGTATGGTTGAATATAAAGAATAAATAATAAATTTATTTCTTCATGAGTAAAAGAGGTTATGAGAGAAAAGAACCACCCAAGCCTTAATTCTGGCTTTGTAAAAACTCTTTTCCAGGCCTCCAAACCTCTGATGTTGCAGAGTCTTTGTGAGACAGGGGAGGCATTCAGGTAGTGACCATAATGTTTAAAGAAGCCAGAGATGCTGATGCTTATAAATATTTACTCAAATGGAGGTACTAGAAAGGTATTTTTTAAAGTCTTTATGAATAGTGATATAATCCCCAATTGTTTATCTCAGATCTAGCAAAATCCTTTCAAGTTCCCACCCACCAACACACACAACCAACACTTCAATTAGGAACCTCTTGGGCTAAGGAAAGCTATCCTGCATTGATCTGTGCATTCCACTGCACTATAATGTCTTTTTTTCACATCAACAATATTAGGATAATATATGCTAACTTTGGCAAAATACATTGAAAATCTAATACAATTATACAGTATATATGTTGATGGAAGATGATTCTTCTAGCCAAATCATAACCCATCTGAAGACTTTTGCTGACTCATTGGAAGAATTGCTCAATTAAAAAAAAAAAATGATGGTAACAGAGAGGAAAGTATTGTGGAGGTTCAGAATGAGCCAACCCAAGGCATGCCTCAGTGGTATGTAGATTACTTTGAGCTAAAGGCAATTTTAACTTCAGGCTCAAGAAAAATTTCTAGTCCTCCCTTTAACTACTTAGAATTTTAATCAGGAACCTTGCCAATAATAAGAGATTATCAGAGATAACTTGTTCTGACCTATCTATAGGACAGGGCAGACTTCTATGTAGGGGACTGCTTTGTCTGGTATCAGGAACTGTAGCCTTGCTGTGAGCTAGGCCTTGCAAAAGGCCTGTTAAGTCTCAACCAGAAAACTGGGAAAGCTGGAGGCAGGCATGACCCAATAGTTGCACCAAGGGTTCCTGTGGGAAATCAGGCTTAAAGAATGTATATTATGCTTTGATGCTTGCTCTGCTCTAAATACTCATCCTTAACATAAACAAAATGTCCAAAATCAAAGGTCAGAAAAATGTATGAAAATCTGCACCTGGTGATCCTCTGGTGCTTGAGTGTCCAGTGGGCCTTTACCTAAAGTGATCACTGTGATCCTTTCATTGTTACTCATAATTCCTAGAAGTTAATAGTAACCAAAGCATTTGGAGTTAATTGGTGATTTATGTATCCTGACTGTATACCCTTCTCAATAAAAGGCAGGAGGAACGGGAGTTTGGGACTTTTCTCCCTTAGAGAGAACTGCCACCTCTCTTCCACCCAGACAGAAATCAGTGTCTGGGTTAATTCATTTCTCCTCATCCATGATCTCAAAACCTCTGCAGAACAGAGAGTTTCCACTGAGCTGGGACGTGCCCCCCCACTTCTATTTCTAAAGGTCTGCTTTATTTTTATCTTGCAATGACACCTTTAAACCCCCAAGGTGTGTTACCTCATCTCTAGCTCAGGATGTCTTATATACCTCAATCTCCCTTTCTATCCATAAGCTTTTCATGCATTCAAGGTCTCTCTCTCTCCCATATATGAGGTTCCCATGCACATGATATTATTTTTTTTACATAAATTAACCCATTTATTATAGGCTAGCAATGTTTCAAATTGTGGAGCTTCTACTGGTCTTTCAATTCCTTCAGTCTTCTGATGGCCAACTTGACTGTGACAGCAGAAGTGGTGTTGGAGGCCCAGTCACCTACATGCAGGAGCCACCGTGCCAGATGCCCACAGCACACCTCTTCATCTTGGTTTTGTCACAAAAGGAGCAAGTGTACTTGGCATGCTGGCTGATCTCAATCTTCCTCACCACTTTCCTGAGGGAGGCACCATAATGGGTGCCATACTTGTCGACGATACCGACCTTCTTAGTGCGTTTAACCATTTCGTCGCTTAGAAGGTCACAACCGAAGAGTGATATTAAATTTTATTTTTGTCTTTTTAGTCTGCCTTCTGGTGATTTGATTATTTGACTAGTCAAAATAACTAGAAGAGGGAAATGGGAATTCTTCCCCTTCCACATAGTATCAAATCAATTTTGAATTTATAAAAGAAGAAAAGAGATAATCTGATATAGACATATTTGTAACACAGACTTAAGTAAAGTCAAATGCAAAAATTTAAGAGTTAGTACACATGTATGAATGACCCATGGACACTTATAATGTGTGGGAATTCATTGTGAGAGCAGGGGGTGGGCTGGGTGGAGGAGTGCAAAAGGGGAAAAATTGGGACAACTGCAGTAGAATAAATAAGAACAAAAGAAAAGAATGAGTACACAGATATAAAAAAGTTAATCTTCAATATATGGAAGTAGAGGCATGATGTCAGGTGTTTCATTGGAAATGATATTGACATAGGTACTTTTAATGAACTTATGCACTCTACTCTATGGGTTGTACTAGTTTTTGCTTTTAAATTATGAAACTGATATAAAGAAGGACTCATGGACATGGACAACAGTGTGGTGATTACTGGGGGAGAGATGTATAAGGGGACTAAATGGTAATGGAAAAAAATTATAAAGATTAAATCAAAAAATTAAAATAAAATAAAAAAGATTTAGGATTTAGGGACTAAAATTATGCATACATACACACACACACAGGTTTTTAATCCTTAAATTTATTATTACTGTAAAAATTTGAGTAATTTAGTCTCATCCCATTATATCCAACTTACTGACATGCTCAGAAAAGAAAATGCTAACAAGCACAAGTCAACACAAACTATAAATTACAGATATTATATTGAAATTCAGATTTGTTAATACCAATTCATATGGTTTTCCACTCCACTATCTGAAAATAATAATTTTTAAGTTACTGACTAGAAAAAAGACATTGAGAACAAACCAGCCACTCAGAATAAATCTGTAAATGGGTAAAGGAGGCAAATACCAGTAACAGAGAGACAAATCCTGGTTTTATCCCACATAACTACTACAAGAGGAAAGTAAGGCATCAAACAGTGGCTTTGAATGGACCCAGTTCTCTTGGCCAAAGAGATTTGAATATAAATTTTATAATTTTGGTCTGATTCATTATTGGAAATCAATAGATAAAAGGTGAATAATGAAATGGGTGGTTAAGTGAAAATAGGAGATGTGCTAAATATGGTCAAATTTGAAAAAAGAAAATCATAAACTGTAAGCCTGACAATGATGTATGAGGCTGAAAATAAATGGTAGCATTGAGGCAGGTTATTAAAAAGCTTGGCAAGTGCAATGGGGAAACAGAGACAGATAACTGAACAAACTTGTCGAGCAATTTACAGCCAGGTAATAAACTCAAGGTCTTATTTTCCTTAAAGACATTTAGGAGTAAATAGTTTACACATTTTAGACCACACTGGGGCAGACCCACCTCTGTCTTGGTCCCTCTTCAGTGACATTCTTTAAAAGTGTTACTGCCCACAAAATGACTCCAGTCCCTCTATGTGCTCATTTTGGCACATCAACATATGAAAAGAACTCACTGGAAAGCTTAGACTCTCCCCTGAAACCTCCAGTAGGATTATTGCCTGCAAAATACAGATAAAAATCCATAGAACAAAAAGAAAATATGTGGCTAGGCCTTTTTGGACTGTACCAGTGCCCTTCACTTAGGCATGTACTTAAAAACAAAACAAAACTCTAAGGGTCCCCACAAGACTTGCAAACAGGGGAACAGTAGGCAGTGGCAGCTCTTCCTGTGCTGACCCCTTGAACTTGTCTCCAAGGCCCCTTTTCTCTGACTTTTCAGTGAGCCAACAGCAGCTCCACCTTGGCTCACTTTTGTCACTGAAAATTTCTCATTGAAATTAAAGCAGCCCTTCACTGGCTCTCTTCTGTTGGTTCTTCTATCCAATGCCCTTCCCTGTTTCACTGTCCCCAGCTCTAATAAACATACTCTTAAAATCACCTGGATATATATTGTAAAATCTTTCCTGCATGAAGCCAAGAACCCACACACCACCAACAGCCTGAAGGAGACCCACTCTGGCTAGTCCCAGTCTGGTAACAACATCTCAATATAAAAGACTCAAATATTATTGTGAAGAATGTGAGCTAATCTTGTGTGCAATACAAAAAACGTTGATCATTTTTGCCAAGCAGAATTAATTGATCAAAAATGGGTTTTAGAAAAAAAAAATTTCAGTGCTAGTAAGGAAGATGAAATACATGTGAGAGGAAAAAGTTTAAAGGTCTACTTGTCCCCAAAAGGTGAACAGATTCGGGTGAGAAATTAAATTTTTCAGTGCTTATATCAGGCATATATGTGCATTATCTTGAATTTCATTACAACAATGTTATGTGGAAATTATTTATTCTATTTTGTATATGAAAAAGAAAAAACAAGCCTCAGAGATTCTAGACAGACTAGACAATCTCTTAAAGCCACTAAGTGATAGAATCAGGATAAGAAGCTAGTTTGGCTCTTTACTGTCCTATTTACCTCTCACTTCCATCAAGTTAAGTGACATTTACTAGAAAAATTAAATGGTGTAACCATGCAATAAAATTATTTTCTTCAATTTGACTTTTACTTTTTGTATTTTTCTTTGACTCAAACTGGCCTCACCCAGTACTCTGACTCACCCATCTCTCTCTCCCTTGCTTAATCATTAAGCCCTCGTGACAATGAGTTTCCAGTCAGCATCCAGTGGTCTTAGAAACAACATCTTAGGTCTATTAACCACAGGGACAGCTTTTAATCAAACTAAAGATGGTTTCTTGGCCTCATTGTTTTTCAACTCTGGACCCAGGGAAGTGAAAGAACCCACTAAACAAATCTTTCCAAAATCAGACAGAACAACTCCATGCCTGATTAACTACCCCCTACCCTAGTGCCAACAATCAGTTGAGACCACAAACCTAGCTCCTTTATTCAACATGATTAATGATCTTTTTCCTTATACAATATATCCCTTGGAGTCACTGGGGAGCCAGGTCTTTGAATATTGGTTCACATGACTTTGGGTGTGGTACTATCTCTTCAAATAATAAACTCATACTTTCTTGGCTGCAAACTGTTGATGTCTAATTGGACTTTGATGTATGCCAACAAACGGACCCCTTCAGTCTGGTAACAACGGCAGTAGGACGTTTAAAGTAGTTAATAAATGTTGTTTCACATTGATGAAATGCACTGTCATGGGCAAGACTGCCTATAAGCTGAGCCATAAAGCCAACTATTTATTTTAAATTAGAAAAGACTGCTCTCTTGTACTCAATTTGAATTACAATGAAGGTAAAAGATTCCTGCAGCCTGGAACTGAATCCATTTCTGGTTATCAACATAGCAATGTGATTATTACAAATGCCTTCTCTCTCTCTCTCTCTCTCTCTCTCTCTCTCTCTGTCTCTCTCTCTCTCCCCCTCTTTCTCTCTCTCTCTCTCCCTCTTTCTCTCTCTCTCTTTCTTAACCAACGTGATCCATTTGACTTTTTCTTTTTGCTTCAATGGTAGGGAAAGTAATTTAATACATGCTAATTAATTCTAAATGTACATAAATCATTTTCCCATGTGATTTGTATTCTGAATTAAATGTATTTCAAATACCCAAGGTGTAAAAAAAAAAAAAAAAGTCTATCATATGTGTTGGCATAATTCTAATAATCATGTAATTTATAAGCAAAAAAAAAAAAAGAAAAAAGGAAAAGATTACATGACCTCAAGTCACTCAGAAATGAGCCTTTTCTCTTACTTTTCACTTCTTTATCAGTCTGTCAATTAGAGAAATTAAGTATATCCCCATCTTGTTTTACTTTTAGCAGTATATTAATATTGAATGGGTAATTCCTTTGCAAAATTGGTTTGCTTTTTTACATTAAGAAAAATGTAAATAAATATAAATTCACTAATTTAATTATTTATACATTCTACAATACATTTTATGACAACCTAATAAATTCCAAGCATTATTTTAAGGGCTATAAATAAGATAGTGAAAAAGAAAGTGAATGTATATATTTGTTTTTACAGAATTTAAAATCTATCAAAAGAGAAGAGGTAATATAAACAAGCAAATAATCCTGGTACTGAACAGAGATGGGGTCCTGCTACCTGCTACCCATAAATTCTGGTGTCAAACATTAGGTGAAAAAGGAAAGGAGTCTTTTATTCAAAAGCTACACAATTTTGGAAGAATGGCAGGCTTCTGCCCCACAGCCTGACCCTCTAAAACACCCAAAGGAAAAAAAAAGAAAAACTACCTTTTGCCAGATTAGTTCAAAGCTGCACTTGGAATTCCTTCTCACATTAAAAATACCATCCTCTGAGAAACGAGGCCACCTTAGCTGACTCCTGATCTTAGCTGGCTTCAGGCATCTTTCTGGGGCTTCAGGTGTTTATTTCTAGAGTCTGCATGTGGCCCATGCAGCCACACTACTGCTGCTGCTTCCCACACCCTGCCAGAAGGCTGCCAGACCACATGGTCTCCAGGGCTTGCAGGCCCAGGAATGCTCAGCCCCTGACATGGCCAGCCAGGGGAAAGAAAAAGGGCAAGACTCTGCCCATCCTTCGTTTAAATCTCTGAGTCCAAAATTCCATGCTCTCTGGAAGCCAATCCCATGGGCGACACTGCCCCTCCCAGTGCTGCCGTGTTAACCTCCACCCTGTACACGTGTGGCTGTGACCTCTCCAGCCTGTGAAAACTGTGCAAGCTTGCTTCTGTTGTGTCACCTGCCACGTGGTGGTTTGGTTGCCACAGAAACGCGACCCTGCAGTCTCTCATGCTGCTTTAGGTGTTGAAAAATCTGTCAAGCACTGAGCTGCAGCTTCAATCCCACCATCTCCAGCATTTCCTGACCCCTTCCTTCTCCAGGGCCTGAGATCTCTTCAACCACCTGGGGATTCCTCCCCTCTCCCCTGCAATCTCGCAGATACCCCTGTATCAATTCACAAGGATGCTAATTTGGGATGTATTAAGGAAAGAAATCATGGTGTGGTAGAAAGACTTTATGATGGTTGGTGATTTTGTTTTGGGGTTTTTTTTTTTTTTTTTGGTTTGTTTGTTTTTGCTATTTAGTGGTGTGATTAGAAATGTTGTCTTTGAAGCAGTGACATTTAAACTGAGCTCTATAAAACCAGAGCAATTAGCCCTTCAAAAATATGAGCCAGACATATTCCTGGCATAGGAAAGCTAAGTATAAAGGAAATAAGGAAGGATCAGCTCCTCTCAGGAACACCAAGGGCAGTGCCACTAAATTTGGTGAGTAAACAGTAGTTGTAGGCAAAAGTCGGATCACCTCAGATCTATATACCATGGCAAGGAGTTTAGGCTAAGTGTGATGGAAACCCAAGGCAGTTATTAAGCATATGGGTGACATAATCCACTTAGTTTAAGCTCCACCAGAGCTAGGATCTCTGTTTTGTTTATTTTGATATTTTCTCAAACCTCTCAAGCATTGTCTGACATGGAATATATGCTCCATTAATGTATGTTGAACAAAAAATATACATAAGTATTTTTCTGCAATTTTTTGGTAAGGGGAAAGTTGAGACAATGTTTTCTGAGTCAGATGTCCAGCCTTAGTCTAATCAACTGTAACCTAGTTAGTCATTCTATGTCTAGGGATTAGATGAACTAATAGCACAAAATAGAATAAATCAATTGAATAACAGGTTCACCACAGATCTCTTCTAGTTCTATGACACTATGTATAAACAGCTATTTTTCTTCTTGTCATGTCAGGGTGACCATAGCCAGGACCCTCATCTCCACACGCATGTGTTTTTATTTGCCTAGGTCACCCTTATCTAAGAGAGTTCTTTCTTAGTAAGCATTACACAGCTCAGATGGGCCGGATGCCACCTTTGTTGATTTCATGTATATATACGGGTCCCTGCTGTTCCGGCAGGGCGGGTGATTTTGGCTCCCAGGATTCCCTGTCTTTGCCCACTGCTGCAGGACAAGAGTGGAGGCAGATGATCCCTTGGCCCCAGTTCTTGCATGACACCATGAGAAATGAAAGGCAGATCCTGCTGTCCCTGTCCTCGCCCACAGGAGTGAGACTGAACTGGTATGAATTTCCTCTCCAACCATCCACCACTGTTTTTCAGTCTCACTGAATCCAAGGTAAACCTGCATGGAGTTGAAATCCTACCCTCCGCTTCTTGAATTGTATGAATTTATACTTTGTGTCAGGGACAAGTCCTGAAATAACCAAGGTTTCTTAGGCAACAATATAGCAAGGCTTTGGAATGAAAACACGTGAAACAGACTAGTTAGTAAAAATAGTGTAAGCAGTAACGCATAAGCAGAGTAGGAATGAAAGGCCAGGTATGGAATGTCACCAAGGTGGAGAGCCCTGGGTACCTAGAAAAACTCAGAAAACAGAGACCTTGCCCCCAGAGTGACCTTGCCCCCAGAGTGACCTTTTCTCTCCTAACATATTGCTGGTCATGTGGCTTAGATCCCCTGACCTTTTATATCAATGGCTATGCAGTTCTGGATCCACTCCTGACATTTCCTCCCCTAACATGTCACTAATCATGGTAGTACCCCTTAGAGGAGACACAAGGGGACTGGAGAATAGCCTTATACAACTCCCATGCAAGCCTTTGCACGACTACTTCCTTAAGCTTTAAGCCCTCAGGACAATGAGGTTCTGACCCACATCAAATAATCTTAAGAACAAGCCTCGAATCTGTTGACCACAGAGACAGAGTTTTAGTCAAACTAGAGATACCATCTAGGCCTCAGTTGTGTTTCAGATCCAGGCTCAGAAAAGCAGCAGAACCAGGTAATGCCATGGCTGATAACATGAACACCTGCAATGATTAATGAGTACCTGCCCTAGAGCAGACCAATCGGTAGGGACCACAACCCTGAAAGGACACACCTGGAAAAGCATATAAATATTTCATTGAAATCTTCCCTTGGGAACTCCTCTAGGTCCTCCTATAGAGAGTGGATAGAAATCCTCAGGACAGAGGACACAGTGTGGCTCTTCTCTATCTCTGCCTCTCTGTTGAGCCAGCCCACCTTTCCCCTACCCCCTTCTGAAGCAGTTAGTTCTCTCTATGGAGCATGCTTGTGTTTTTCCCCAATCCCTTCCCCCAGGTGCATTTTCCTTGCCTTTCTTTCTCTTTCTCTTAAGCACCAAGGGCCCTTATTTTGCCTCTGTAACTTGTTTTCTGAATCCATTTCTTCTGTATCTCACTTTTACTACCTCTGGGACTTTCTAAATAAACTTTCTCTTATTGTTTGAGTCTTGATTGCAACTTATTTCAGAGCCAAAACTCAAGTACCAAAGTTGTTGAACCGAGATCTGGTCTGACTGCATGAATATAATACGTGGGTCATTTTGCTGCCAACATAAGTTCTCAGCAAAAACTTTTTTTTCCTTCCATTGAGTGCAAGGGTCAAAAGGATCAAGCTTTCTTGGGAAAGGGATGCTCTTCGGGTTTTTGTATTGTCTTTATTCTGGAGTCTTCTCTACTGTTTTCACTTTGACAGATTCTGGATGTACCTCTTTTTCCTCATGCCTCATTCAGTAGAAGTATAAGCTCAAAATCCTCAAAGAAACTCAAAGCTGAGAACTGACTTCCCTTCACTTTTATCTAAGGTCCAGTTTCACACAGTTTGAAAGCACTACAGTTTCCTTACTTGTCTAATTGTTTCAGTTTGGCAATTTGTTTAGGTTCTTCAATTTTTCATTGTAGTACAAAAAGAAATTCAGGCCCTAGAATTAACTCAAAACTAGAAACCATTTTGTTTAACTTTTTGAAAGAATTGTATTCTTACATAGTAGTTTTATAAGAAGTGCACAACATTTTCATTTATTCTTTCATTTGTTCTTCTGGATATTATGAGCTTGGCATGTGTTTGGAATTGTGAAATAAAAATAATTATTTAATCATTTTAAGGATTTTGAAAAATAAAGTCAATTTCCTAATAAATGAAAAGACATACTTCCTTGATTCTCTCCAGAGAGAAACATAATTATACTGCAGTATTGATTGTTTACTTTCTTGTTATCAGGAAGGGAGTTTTCAGCTGTGATGAACATGCTGTTTTCATGTACTTTAAGTCACCAGGTTTGGCACCTGGGTTTGCTTTTGGTTACTCCTACTTACCTGTTTTAAGAATGATGTTTGGCTTCAGAAAATTCAACCAATGATAACTGTATGTGAAATTTGCAAACACAAAACTGGCTAATGTTCAAATACTTTGTCGAACCTTTTTGTAATATTTGGATTAAAGTAACAAAAATGAAAGTGAAGGCAATGGTGAGAGAAATTTGCAGGCTATAAAATCAGGACTCACAGATGCTAATCAGCTGTATCCATTAATTGGATTTTGAAAAGAACCAAAATGAGAATGTTGAATATAGATTAGGTTCAGACTTAATCAGGTTAATATTAATTCTGGTCAATTTACCTAGTAATTTAGCCCCTCTCTTCCTTAAATTTCATCCCAGCTTATATCAAAAAGATCTTCAGAATGGTAGCATATGGTGCAGGCATCTGTAAGTTGCAGCTGTGAATTTCAGCTGCCATTTTGAGGTTGGGACAAAAGCACAGTTTAAATAGCTATTTCTGGAGCCCTGACATAATGGTAAACACAGTGCAGAGGCTAAACTTAAACTCACAAGGACCTATGCTCAATATCAATTCTCTGCATACCTGGTAAGTAAGAATGTTTGAATATAATGTCTTTCTCTGACTTCTGATGGGTTCCCCAATTCCTGTGCTCACAGTGACCTTCAGAAGCCCTTTGGCTGCACAAGCCCATCTTTAGGCCCCAGTCCAAGCACATCTAACCTTAGACACATCAATTATTTACACCTCATTCTCGCACCACAACATTAAATCTTTCTCTCCTATGTTTCATGATCTTGAAATTTTACCCTGCAAGCTAAGTAACTGGATAACTGAAAAGCTTCAAAGTGTTTTTCATTCAGTTTGGTTTATTTTGTTGTTATTTATTTATTTGTTTGTATCTTTATAGATAATGAGGCCCTGTCTATTAAAACTCTTGAATTTTTTTTTTAACTCTGAGCATCAAACCAAAGAATATCATGAAAGACTTCATGACTTAAAGAAGTACCAGATTTACTTACCATGAATGCTATGGCTGAATAATTGTCAATTCATATTGACCAGCTGCAATTTGTACATAGCATCATAGCATATCCCTTGATTTGAAACTAAAAGGGTCTATTATGTTCATTTTATTTTATACACAAAGAAAACACTTTAATAAAATAGAACATTTACTTATATGTGAAATTCAGCCCTAAATAATGGTACATACTTAGAGTTCATTATTTATCTGTAAAAGACAGTGTGAGAAGATAGAGACTGAGGCTTAGAGTAATATTAAAATAAAATTTTAAAAGTTTTTCTATTCTGATAAGGGCACACAAGTTCTCATGCATGAATCTGAGAATAAAATAATATATTCAGGGTTAATACTCACTTTTACTTAATCATTATAGGTACTCTTCCTGGCAAGACTGCTCATTTTATCTGTTTAATTTGGAAAGATTACAATTACAGGAAATAATTTTATCTGAAAAAACAAAATTCAAATGGATATTGAAATCTGTTGAGATTTCTGATGTCCCATAATTTCTGGGATTGAGATAATGTAAATTCAAGTTTAAAAAAGACCCATAAAGTAATCTCATATAAGTTATATGTGACTGATTTTTCCATGGAATATTAAGCCTGGGTCTTTCACCATGTTGGCTTTTTTTTTTTTAATTTAAATTATGAGAAGGTTCACCTGTGGACTAAGTAGCTGATGGGAGTGGGGAGGTGTCTTGGAAAACATTCTTTAATTATTTAACATTTTAAATAATTATTGCTCTTAATTTTAACTTATTCTAGAGTTATTCAATTGATAGTCAATTTTTTAAGGTCTGAGTTAGAACTAGTGTGTGAAAGAAATAATATAAAATTGTTAAAAATAAAGACCAAAGCCAAGGACGCTGAGATATAAGGTTTATTAAGAGAAACCTGCCGGGCTGTCTTGAAAGAGAGAATAGCAGCTGGCCTACAGGCTGGAGAGATTTTAAAGGGAGGGATAGGGAAATGGCGGGAACAGGATAACGGGGTGCCTAGTGATTGGTTGGGTATGTTGGTAATGGCGGGAACAATGGCAGGGATAACGGAGCACTTGGTGATTGGTTGGGCATGTTCCCTGGGAAAAGAATAGAATAAGAAAGGAAAAAATTTTCTACCCCTTACTGGTGTTTTGCAAGATTTTGGACACTTTCCACCAGATGCCTCAACTGCCATTGTCTGTGGTTTTATTTCCTGCCAAGCAACTTATTGGGGTGGGGGTTTTTGAGGCCCTTACTGAACCTAAGAAGAATGAGTAACATGCAGTATAGAACAATCGATAATTTGGAGCTAAATGGTTTACTTCTCACAGTAAGTGTTAGGGGAGGTCAAACAAGAAAGCTTTATTTGGGAAGTGGGATTGTAATTGGCCATAATTTAGGTGTTCTAAGAGGAACAGAAGATATTTCAGTTAAGAGTTGTTTTTTCAACAGAAGTGAATGGGGTATGATTCAGGGTAGTTTACCAAAATCTGAAGTTTCAAAGCTCCCATTATGTTGTGGAAGTCTCCAGTTAAAGGTATTATTTCCAAATTCACACACCAATTATAGCTGTACCGATTGGTAGTTCTGTGAATTAGAGATTTACATCGTTTCCCTGTTTCACAGCTTCCCATTCTGGAAATTGGTGAAGATAATAATATTTACAGATTAGAGGCTAAAAGAGATGAAGAGATAGTCTAAAAACAAATAAAAATCATCATCATCAACAACAACAGCAACAAAAAGAAAACATTTGCACTGTGCCTACCATATAGTAAGTCTCTATTTTGCTACTCTTGTTTCAGAAGTTTGCTGATAATCTTAATTGCAGAAGTAGGAGATATGTGCCTTTAGTGTATCTCTTCTGATATTATAAATTCTACCATTAAAAATCTATCTTGGCAGAGGCCTGATGGAGGGGGGAAAATGGCGGACATCTGTAATAGTGTCAACAATAAAAAAAAAATATCCTCATTGATTATGCCTAGATCAGTCTTTATAGAGTGTATAATGACAAATGCACATAATGTAATATGCCATTTCTTTCCTTACATGTTTTATTCATCTATTTACTGATCAGACATTTTCAGTTACTACCAGTTTTCATGGCACCTTTTACATGGTTAGTCAGTATAAAATGGTTAAACCACAAAAGAGCTGTGTTACTGATAGGGGTCATGTTTAATAACCATTACCTGAGTAGAGTAATAGAATCTATATTTTAGTCATATATACCACATTAGTGAGTTTTTTTAAAACTACACAGCTATTTTCCATTGTAGATGTCCCTTAGCAATATGCTTTTCAATGAACTTCTGTACTTATTTCTGCCTTGCACCCAACAGTTCTATCAAATTTTGCTAGGAATTTCATCCAGTTGCTCAGATTATTAAAACTTGGAGTTATTCTTAACTGTTCTTCTTAGTTTGTATATTATATTTGATTCTTAAAAAAGAAAATCTGACTGACTGTGCTACAGTATCTATTCATTTACCTCAATTTTCTCTGCAGCTACATGGTCCTGGCTATCATCACCGCTCATCTGGATTGTTGCAATTGCCTCACAACACATTATCCTGCACCTACCCTTGATTTTCTATCACCTACTCCAATAGCTATAACAGGGATTAATTCAAACACGAAATTACATAGATTCTCTTTTCAAACTCCATCAACGGATCCTCTTTCTACTCAATAAAACATAAGTATGTTAAGGCCCTACTTGATCTTATCATTCATTACAACTCAGATTAATGTTGTAAATTAAAGTTTTATATCCCATGCATGATTCATTCCATTTTAGTTCTACAGGATTCCTTACTGTCTTTCAAACACAGTAACCAAACTCACACCTTAAACCAAGTTCTCAAGTTTTCTCCTTTACCTGGACTGCTCTTTTCACAAATATATACATAGGATATCGTAACCTTCAATCTAAATTCTCACTTTTTAAATGAGGCCTAACTCAGATAACTGCCTAATATTGGGTATTTTGGCAAATTGTCTTTTTTAACGTGTCTTAATATAAGTTGGAGGTAGCAATCTTTCCCCTGCTCCTAACAATCTCTTATATCAGCTGCCTCCTTATTTTAACATAAACTGGGAGCATCGGAAATGATTTAAAAAGGCACAGTGTCCTGCTTTCAGGTAGATAGAATTCCTCATTTTTCATTTTATATAACTTGAGTCTCAATAACACTAAGTAACCTGCTCATAGTCACACAAAAAGTAAGTGACTGAGGTGACTTGTACCATGGTGCCTTCTGCCTTATGTTTCTAGTACCACATAGAGTTCTTTACCTGAGCCAAGAGTGAACAAACCTGGGAATGGAACCCTCTGTATCATTGTAAAGTGTATTAATAGTACCCAGAGCCAATATAATAATGGAAGTTATTAAGCAGAGGGACTTGCCCATCTACATGGATCCCTTTGGATAAAAAGCCTGACATGGATTTCTCACAGGTGCCAATACAATCTCAAAAGCCGTTTGGGTTTTTTTCTTTTTCTTTTTAATGTCTGATTATAAAAGTTTGCAACATAAAGTTTCATCATGAAAACCCTGACATAGCCTTAAGTACTATAAAACTAGCAGGCAAAGCTATAATAATTTCAGTTTTATAATATAATTTGAAATTGAATCACTCTCATTTCATGGCAAAGTCAATATTGCTAATGGATTAGAAACATGGCTAATAAAAATATTATTGAGTTCATATTTAAGGAATCACATGAAAAAAATTTTCTTGTAGTCTATGGCACTTGAAACTTGGCATTGATATGAAAAAAGAAATTTTAATTTTACTTTAGCAAGGAAATGTTTGATGGTCAAGATAAAAGAAGCTAAAAGAAGGTCTCGTGTGGGGGACCATTTTGTGTGTTATCAGAAACTGTAGCCTTGCTACAAGCCAGGTCTTGAAAGAGGCCTGTAAGTCTTGACTTGTAAACCAGGAAGGCTAGAAGGCAGGCATGACCCAATAACTACTCCGAGGGTTCCCATAGAAATTGGACTTAAAGTTTGTGTACTATGCTTTGAAGGTTGTTCTGCTTTTCTTATCAGTTGCTTTAGAATATCCGAGATCAAAGCCCAGAAAACATATGAAATCTTGCACCTGGTAGTCATCTGACACCAGAATGTTCACTGAACCCTGATCTAGAATGTTCACTGTGTTCCTTGCATTCTCTATAATCAATAGTGGTTGATAGTAATGCAAGTGTTTGAAGCTGACTGGTGATGTATGTATCCTGAATGTACGCTCCCATACATGCCTTTCTCAATAAAAGGCATCGGAAAAGAGAGTTTGAGGCTTTTCTCCTCTAGAGAGAACTGTCACCTTTCTTCCTCCCAGACAGAAATCAGTGTCTGGGTCATCTCATTTCTCCTCATCCATTATCCCAAAACCTCTGCTGGACAGAGAGTTTCCACCCAGCTGAGGTGTGCACCTGCAGTCTAGTAAAGGTCTTGAAAATTGCGCTGACATTCCCCATTCTGTTAATAAACTACCATTGCAAGACTAGGGCCCAAATGTGTAAGGCCTAATATACCAAGGTGAGTCATTGCAAGAGGCTATCCATAAAGTAAAAACCTGTGATTTCCACAAGCATATTCTAGATATCTGCCAATTGAACAATGAATTCAGAATCCTAGATAAGAGATTAATCTACACTATTTTCTAGCACTGTAAATTTAGGGAAATTATCCTCTCTCTGAGTTTGTTTTATCTACCATATAAGGGGAAGGTCTAAAAGGATGTGACTATTTTATGCTTCTGTAATTCTACAATATTCCATAAAGGTGCCATGTTCCTCTCATTTAAAATATTCCAAATTTCCAAATATTAAGAATTACCCTCTGGAGGCCTGCTTTAATACTGGATACAGCTTCTTTGCTTTGCAGACAAAAGTTCTCAATTTCCTATATAAAAAAGCATACATCTTAAAGATTAAAACTGATTTTTTGAAAGATTAGTTTCCTATGTTTGTAATTAAATAGGGAGTAGTGCTGAATGTTTTTATCAGGGAACCAGTTCTAGCTATATCATACTTAAATGTATATTTTGAAAGCATGGTTCAAATTTTTTATTTGACACATCTAATTTTTAATAATTTCATTCATATTTTTAAAAATCTCAAGCCGTAAATAAATCATCCATAACATCTATAGTTAGTGTAAGAGCCAGAATTAGGACTAAGAATCCTCAATGTAATTCTTAATTCTATATTGTTTTCTGTGCCACACTTCATCTCTCTATATAAACGTTTTCCATTTTTCAAAACTTGTATAAGTTGTCACCAGCTAGAATGTGATAATCTTGCCCAAGATATATAACTTCAATGTAATTCTAATGTACTCACACAGAAGCCTGTACTGTTAAAAAAATGGCAGTCTCAAAAAGTAACATTCTATTAAAGACAAAAAAGAAAAAAAATTCTGTGAACAGTTCCAAATTAAAAGAGATCATAAATTCATGGAAACGAAATGAAATATATGGTTCTTGATTAGATCCTAGACAGAAAAATATATCCTATTAAAGACAGAATTGGAATAATTTGTGAAGGTTGAGAATAGACTATATATTAGATAATGGTATTATATCAATGTTTTATTTTCTGAATATGTCATTTCTGTGTTCATGTATGAGTATATTGTTTTTAGTAAAGTTTTTTTTTCTTTCTGTAAGATGGCTCTAGTAGCACTTAGTTGTCTTTAACTTCACTTGAAACAATTTTGTTAGATTATATTGTGACTTCAATACAATCTGGTCATATCAGCATGCATTTTTTTAAAAACCTTATCAACATTGGTGGATTTTTATATAGTGATTTTACTATTGATGATGGAATAAAATATGCAACATTTTTGACATATTATGCTTTACTATTTTTTAAATCATAATAATAATTATTATTGTTTATTCTATTACAGTTTTCCTGATGATTTCCCCCTTTGCCCTTCTCCATCCAGCCCACCACATGCTCCTACAGTCCATCCCCACACCATCGTCCATGTTTATGGGTCACTCATACATGTTCTTTGACTAATCTCTTCCCCTCCACTCCCTTTTCCTCTGGCAGCTGTCAGTCTTTTTCTTGTTTCCATGTCTCTGGTTCTGTCTTGCCCATTATTTTATTCATTATATTTCTGTTATAAGTGAGACCATATGGTATTTATCCTTCACCTACTGGCTTATTTCACCTAGCATAATAATCCCTAGTTCCATCCATGCTATCGCAAAGGGTAGGGATTCAAGAAAGCTAAAAATGCAACTGAAACACAAAAAAAATTGTGCAGTGTATTGAGAAGGTGCTGTGGCTGATCAAATGTGTCAAAAGTGGTTTGCAAAGTTTTGTGCTTGAGATTTCTTGCTGGACTGTACTCCACTGTCAGGTAGACCAGTTGAAGATGATAGCAATTAAATCAAGACATTAACTGAGAACAATCAATGTTATATCACATGGGAGATAGCCAATATACTCAAAATATTCAAATCAATAAAATTATTGGTGAAAATGAAAAATGTGTCTTTTAGTTTATGGAAAAAACCCATACATACATTTTTGGCTACTCCAGTAGATATGCACCCAAGCACTTTGTTTGAAGGGTTATGATGTCTGATGTCTGTAACTTATTCTCACAAGTTCAGTAAAATAGTAAGAACTATAAGAAGAAAAAGAAGGATGTGCCAAAATATTAAGAATTGATTAACTTAAGTGAAATATATTCTGGATATCATTATGTTGTTTTCAAAAAATGTTTGCAGATTTGAGATTTTTTTCAAAATAAAATATTTTTATAAGACAGATATTTCACAACTTTTTAAAACATTTCTGTCATTAGAGTATGGATGTATCTTTCTTTAAAAGCTATGGTCTTTGAAATACATTTCACCTTCACATTGGAATTTACATAAAATATATTTCTGTTAATGTATAAATCTACTAGTAGAATGTGAGGGCCTTAAGGAGGAAGCCACTTACTCATTGTGTTCCTTTTTAGCATCTGATAGTGTATTTGCATATAATATGTATTGACTTAATAATAAATTGATAAAATAATTAATTCAATTTCAATATATTTAAGTGTACTAATATGCTAGATATAGGCTTAATTTGGGGGATTACTTACTGCCCTACATAAACCTTCCAAAAATTTCTGTTGCACTTTAAAAGTGCTTCAAATAGCTTCCACCCATATTTTTCTATTTTTATCCATCTCTGACCTTATCTATTTCTCTCTTTCTTACTTATTCTACCTCAATTACATGTGTCATATATCTGTTTATAAACAAATACATCTTTGAACATATTATTTTCCAAGATTGTTAACTAGTTTGAAGAAAAGCCAAGACAGGAGACCCAGATATACCTGAGGCAGGACAAGGGTGAGTATTGAGCAAAGAAGTAATTCTGGAGGAACCAATACTAAAGGTGTCCTTCAAAAATAGTTGCACCAAGTCAAGGCATGGTGTTTTCAGAATTTAGACTAGTCACATGTGGCAGAAATGTACACAGTAAGCATGGAAGCATGAGACCTGACATAGCAGATAATCACATATCATTTCATGAAGAATATAACATATCATGCTAAAGGATTTTTATTTATCTTGAATGTTATGAAGATAGTTTGAAGAAATATAAGTGGAGGAGTTACACAGTAAGAATTCTTTTCATTTTTTTCATTTTTATTGAACTTATTGGGGTGACACTGGTTATCAAAATTGTACAGGTTTCAGGTACACAATTTGGTAACACATCATCTGTACAATGTATTGTGTGTTCAACCCCTGAGTCAAGTCTCCATCCATCACACAATAGAAATTGAATTTTAAGACAAACATTCTGAATTATAAAGTGAAAACAAAATAAAGAGACCAATAAAAATATGACAGACATTATTTAAAAGACTGTATTCTTAATCCAGTTGAGAAATTAAGGATAATAGTCCCTGAACACAGGGATGCTCAAGGTAGGGGGAAAAGTGGAATTGAAAGATACCAAAAAAATGGACTTGATAGAGTTTATTAATATGCTGGAAAAATAAAGGACAGAGCAAAGCAAATATAAACATGATTTCTCACTTTTATGGTTTAGGGAAATAAATTCAGTGCAATGCTATTTACTAAGAAAAATAATATGGAGGAAAGAAATTCTATTTCTTCCAAAATTAGTAGCTATTTTGAACTAACCCAACTGCTGAGAACAACTACAAAATCTGAAGACATCACAAAGTCATCAGGGAAGGTAGTACTATAGGGTCAAGACTTAAAAAAGAGGAAAATTATGAGGAATGAGTTTAATTTTTGATATAGATTTGCCCTTGATCTATTAGAAAGCAGTGGTTATGATATGAAAAAGATAAGGGGAAAAAAGCTAGAGCTGAGAATCATGGAAATGAAATTTCATTCACAGTGGATTTACAGTTCTTGAATGAGAAATGAATTTTGGACCAACAGAAAAGAAGTTCCATAGTGAAAACCTCAGGTATTCATTAAGCACTCAAAGGAGCTGCAGCTTCAGAGTAAATAAGAAATGTGAGTAGACCACACAAGAACGGAATCTGAGTTTTGCATCATTTCAATACTAATTATATAATAAAAATGCATCCTTAATCTGAGAGATAAAGGCCGTGACCAGTGTGACTCAGTGGGTTGGGCCTTGTCCCACAAACTGAAAGGTCACCAGTTGGTTTCCTAGTTGGGGCACATGCCTGGGTTGCAAGCCAGGTCCCCAGTTGGGGTCATGGGAAAGGTGACCCATCAATGTTTCTCCTGCACATCAATGTTTCTCTCCCTTTCATTCTCCCTCCCTTCTCCTCTGTCTAAAAATAAATAAATAAAATCATTTAAATTTTAAAAACAAGACAAATGGTGCATCCTTCTTTAGATTATTCAGGGTCTTAAATAACTTTTATAATTATACCTATAATATTCAGCACATATATAATACTAACTAAGATTAAGAATTGGTATTGGCCAAAATAAGATTGAAAAAAAGCTGATTCAAATATTAAAGAATTTTTGTAATCAAATATTACATAAATAAATAAATTATTGTGAGAACCAGGTTTATTTATTTATTTTTTTCAGATTTAATGTGTTTTATTGATTAAAATATTACATTTGTGCCAATTTCCCTTCCCTCTGCTCCCCTCTACCCGGTGGCCCCCCTCCCTCCAGTTGTCCCCCCCTTTTAGATTATGTCCATTAGTTGTGCATACAGTTCCTCCCAACCTCTCTCCGTCTATTCCATTCCCTCCTACCTTGATCCCCAATTCCTATATCATCTCCCTCCCTTTCCCCATTCCCCCTCCCTGTTGACCTCCCCCCAATATGCTTCCCGTAACCACAGTTCCTCTTCCACTCTCGTTGCCTATTTAGTTTGCCTTTGTTTCATCTCCCTAGCTTCTGTTTTTTTAAACCAGTCCCTTTAACATCTCATATAACAGTGGTTTGGATCTAATGAACTCTTTCAGTTTTATTTTGTCCTGGAAACACTTTCTCTGTCCTTCTATTCTGAATGACAATTTCGCTGGATAGAGTATTCGTGGTTGTAGGTTTTGGATTTTCATTACTTTGAATATTTCTTGCCAGTCCCTTCTTGCCTGTAGGGTCTCCCTTGAGAAGTCAGCTGATAGTCTAATTGGGACCCCTTTGTACATAATTCTTTTCTTCTCTCTTGCTGCTTTTAAGATTCTCTCTTTATCTTTAATTTTTGACATTTTGATTATAATGTGTCTTGGAGTGGTTCTCCCTGGGTCCAGTCTCTTGGGAACTCTCCTTGCTTCCTGGACCTGCAAGTCTATTCCCTTCCCCAAGTCTGGGAAGTTCTCCTTTATTATATTTTCACTCAATTTTTCAAGTTCTAGTTCATCTTCCTCATTCTCTGGCAAACCAATGATTCTTATGTTGGGCCTTTTATAGCTGTCCCAGAGGTTTCTGATCCTCTCATTGTTGCTTCCCATTTCCTCTCGGTGCATTGGTTGACTGCTTGTTCCTTCTCCATATTCCAGTTTGTTGAAATGAACTCTGGATTTTATTTCCTTTCCTTCTGTCTCGTATGCGGTTTTGTTCCTTTCGTTATGAAAGTTTTTCGCTTCTTTCTTATCTTTTTCCTGCTCTTTTGTGAATTCTGTAAGCCACCTGATAACAATGGCCCAGAACTGAGCCTCTGACAGGTTTCTTATCTGTTCATCTGTCAGGTTCTCTATCTGCTGCCTGGTGAGCTGTGCCGCCGGGATTTCTATAGTTGTCTGCCACATTTTGACAGATGCGTTTTGTTTTCTTGGGCCGGCTGTCGGGGGCAGTGCCTGTGTACGCGTCACAAGTCAGCGACCGGCGCCTGTCTGCGACCTATTTCGCAGCCCTGTGGTGCTTTCTTTCTTTGGGGGCGGGGGTCCAAGATGGATTCACACAGTTATTCAGCTAGGAGACCGGGATCCGTCCTCCCGCCCCCCTGGGCCTCACTGTTCAAGGCGATGCGGTGGCCGCTCTCCCCAGCGCTGGGGTCGCGCACTGCCAGGGGCTTGACTGCCGCCGGGATTTTTCGCCGCCCCGCCGCTCCGCAAACAGCTTTGCCCTCTTTGACTCTTACCTGCCCAAATGGCACCGCTGGTTTATAACTTCATATGTTGGGCTTCCGTGTAGTTTTATTTTCTGGAATTTCTAGTTATCCTTTGTTTCGAAGTAGTTGTATTCTTCCCTAGCTGTAGAGGGAGACCTAGCGTGTCCGTCTAAGCCTCCATCTTGGCCGGAAGTCTTTCCCAGGGGAGTGAGAACCAGGTTTAAAAAGAAAACAGTTGAACATTCTAGTACAAAATATGACTGAACTTCTGTCAAGATGGCAGCCTCCTCACACAACCATATCAAAATTGTAATTAAAAAATAGAACAACTATCACTCAGAACTGTTAGAAACTGAGTTGAATGGAAGGCTGACAACTATAGAATTAAAGAAACCACATCCACCCAGATTGATAGGAGGGGCAGAGACATGGAACAGATAGGTTCCACATCCCTGTTTGGTGGATAAAATCCAGGAAGGATATCTTGGGAGTGAGGAGTCCCAGCTCTTCACCAGGCCCCTCAGCCCAGGGTTCCAGTGACAAGAAGGTAAGCCCCTATAACTTCTAGCTGCAAAAACAAGTGGGGATTGAGTTGGTGGAAGAAACCTCTGGAGTCCCAAGCAGTTCCTCTTAAAGAGCTGACACATGGACTAACTCAGACTCACTCCCTATGAGCTCCAGCACCAGGGTAGTGGCTTGAAAGGCACTAGTGGCATACAGGGAGAAACTGAAGTATCTGCCATCAAGGTGAGCAGAGGTCATTGTTCCTTTTCTGAACCCTCCCCCACAGAGTCACAGAAACAGCAGGCAGGTGCCATATCTGAAACTCCATCAAGCTGGCTAACACTGTTTGCCCCACCCCAGAGATTCCCAGATTTACTGGCCCATTCAAGCTATATTTCCATATGAATGGCTGATCTTGGGTCATGCTTGAAACTTTCTAAATCCTCTCAAACAAGCAACAGCCAGTGAGCCCCCAGCCCCTGTGCCTCTTGCTAAGTGGCCCAGGCCTGACACTATCACCAGCCAGCCTAGATTCACAGCTTGGTTTCACCTTGGAATCTCCAAACCCAGGGCAAGTAGCAGCCATCTCAGATTGCTTTATAGCTCAGGCAGGGTGGCCCTGGGCAGAACACAGGTGGGGGCTGACCTTGACCTGCACCACCCAGGAAAACCCCAGAGCCTGCACACCCAGTGGACAGCTACAGAACACTTTGGAGCACTACCACTGTGTCCTCCACAGAGGGCAGAGGTTGGTGGTCAGTGGTCACAGCAAGTTCTTGCAGCTGACTGGCCTAGGTAAATACCTCCTATTAACCTGCCCAAGCAATCAAGGCTCAGCTACAAGAGGAGAGTATACTCACCCACACAAAGTGCACACCTTGAGAACTCAGCTTGGGCGCTAGGTGAAGCTGTGCCACTGGACACTGTAGGACACTTACTACATTAGGCCACACTACCAAGACAGGGAGTCATAGCAGTTCTACATAATACATAGAAACAAACACAGGGAGTCTGCCAAAATGAGGAGACAAAGAAACATGGTCCAAATGAAGGAACAGATCAAAACTCCCCAGAAATAACTAAACAAAATGGAGATAAACAATCTATAAGATGTGGAATTCACAACACTGGTTATAAGGATGCTTGAGAAACTTAGTGAGAACCTCAACAGCATAAAAAAGATCCAGTCAGAAACAAAGGATACACTAATTGAAATAAAGAACCATTTACAGGAAAACAACAGTAGAGTGGATGAAACCAAGAATCAAATCAATAATTTGGAACTTAAGAAAGCAAAAACAAACAATCAGAACAAAAAGAAGAAAAAATATCCAGAAAAAAAAAAAAAAGGATAGTGTAAACAGTCTCTGGGACAACTTCAAGCATTCCAACATTTGCATGATAAGGGTGCTAGAAAGAGAAGAAAAAGAACAAGAAGTTGGAAATCCATTTGAAAAAAATAATGAAAGAAAACTTCACTAATTTGGTGAAGGAAATAGAGAAAGAGAAAATCCCAAGCAAGATGGATGCAGAGAGGCACCAAGATGCATTATGATTAAAATATGAAAAATTAAAGAGAGCATCTAAAAGCAACAAGAGAAAAGCAGTTAGTTACCTACAAGGGAATTCCCATAACATTGTCAGCTGATTTCTCAAAAGAAACTTTGCAGGCTAGAAGGGAATGGCAAGAAATATTCAAAGTCATGAAAAGCAGAGACCCACAGCCAAGCTTGCTCTATCCAGCAAGTATATCATTTAAAATTGAAGGGCAGATAAAGAGCTTCCCAGACAGGAGAAAACTAAAGAGGTTCACCATCACCAAACAATTATTATATGAAATGTTAAAGGGACTTATTTAAGCTAAAGAAGATCAAAACTATGAACAATAAAATGGCAATAAATACATACCTATAAACAATTGAATTTTTAAAAAAGATGGGAGGAAGGGGTGGGAAAATAGGTGAAGAGGTAAGGGGATTAAGAAATACAAATATAGTTACAGAATAGCCATGGAAATGTAACCTACAATACAGGAAATGGGTAGCTATAGAACCTATATGCATGACCTATAGACATGAACAATGATAGGAGGATTGCCTGCGGCACTGGGGGATGCTGGGTGGATGGGAGCAAGGTGGGAAAATTGGGACAACTGTAATCACATAATCAATAAAATATGACTGAAATTAACTCAAGAAGTGGGCTTCACAGCAGATTAGAAGCGGATGAAGAAAATTAGTGCACTAAATAACATAAAAGAAGAAACCATGTTTACTGAAGAATGCCGATAAAAATAATGTAATACTATAGAAAAAGAGTAAAAGATATAATATGTATATAAAATTAGAAATCTCATAAGAATAACTGAGCACCAAGTAGATAATGAAATACATAATAAAAGAAAATTTTCCAAAATTGAGAAAATATATCCAGCCACAAATTCAAGAAGTGCAACAGACTCAAACAAAATAAAATTTTAAAGCATATAAAGAAAGGAAAAGTGTAATCTTCAAAAAGATTAAGAAAAAAATTACTACTGTATTTTCAACATAAATATAAAACCCAAAGGAATTCTTTATTTTGAAAATAAATTATCTTAAGTGAATCTTACATAAATATATTTTTAAAGAAATAATAACTATGCAATTTTAATAATGAGTTATACACATGCACACACACTGCTACTTAAAATATATTTCAAGAAGATAGAAGATGACTTTTGATAATAAACTTAGAGATGCAGGATGGAATCAAGAGTGGGGAAAAGGGTATGCATGTGTGTACATCTGATATAATACAGTAAAAACAATTATTATTTATTAAAAGTATTAAACATATATAGCATTAAAATACATGGTGATAATGGGACATAAGGTAGAAGGTGAATGAAAAACTGAAAACATTCTTATGACTCATGTTTTTGAAAAGTGGATAAAGGACTAATTTATATTAACTTTGAATAAACTATAAAGTATATATTTTAGGGTAAACACTAAAAGAAAACAGAATGTACAAATAATAAAATAATTTATGGAGAGAAAGATGAAATAATACATTAATAATTTGTTTGCCCAAGACAAGAAAAAAAGAGACTTATGGATACAGAACATAGAAACAAACAAAAACAATACTAAGATTATAGATTTAAACCTGCATATATATCATTCTATTATAGACAAATTAACTTATTTAAACTATAAAGATTGCTTAAAACAGAACCATCTTAATTAGATAGATTAGATAGGTAGATAGATAGATAAAAGAGAAATGTATCGAAACTGCTAAAGTGATTGATATCTGTTACCCCCTTTTATCCTAAAGTTAAGCCCTATGATGATTAGGTTTAGTATGTTATTATCACTTTACAAACACAACAAATTTAATTCAACAAATATGTAGATATTTGGTGGCTTTTGGTGTCACTATAACCCTGGTACTATGGACCTTAACTTATGTCGATACTGCATAAATATCATACTAGGGTTCTATTCAAAATTTGTGAAGCCAGTTAACTCAGCTGTGTATCACAGGCCTGCCATACTTGTTATAACTCAAGTTCAAATAATATAGTCATGTCTCCTTGGGACTCCCATTCTCAGACTATGAAGAGCTTCCTTTCCCCATGTCACAAGAGTTAGTTGTTCCCCTTGCTCTTTAGAGCACTGTTTCATAATATACATATTTTCATATATTTTCAAATTATTTTTGAATTGCACCTTTATCATTTTGTTTTAACTGCTGTCATTTTAAAGAATACTGCATACTGAAAAATGCACAGAAGACCAATTAACTACCAATTTATCCCAGTACTAGTGAATCAGAGAATGACTCAGCATGTTTTTGAAGTTCCAAAATACTAGAAATGCATGGAAGTTAATGTTTGCATCCAATTCTAGCTCTGTGACTACTCATCATTTTATCATTCTCATCTATCAATCTTTTCGCCTCTCATATATTTATTGAATACAGTGACAACAAACACACTTTTTAAAAATATCTAGTCCTATTCTGATCCCGCCGTGGTTTCAATACTTTTGGAGGTGAGTTATCCAAGATTCTAGTCTCCCAGTTCTTTAATATATTCAATTCTTGTGATTTTTATTCTATAAACAGACAATACCCTGGGTCTTGTTTCACCTGAATCATTGTGCTTCTATAATAGCTAACATATCACTAACAAGCAAAAGAGAGACAGACTCATGTATTGATAGCAGGGTAACAGCTATTGTGGAGAGGTTAAGGTGTGAAGGGATCTAACAAAAAGGAAAAAGGACTCATGGACATGGACAACAGTTTGGTGATTGGAAAAGAGAGTTTAAGGGGGTTAATGGTAATGGAAAAAATACAATAAAAATGTCTTAAAAAGAAACTTAAAAACATCTAATGTATCACATTCTGACTGTAATCTTTCAAGCTCAAGCTTATTCTTTGCTTCCCACAATAATACATTTTCTGATGGTGTCCTTCTATTTCTGTCACTTTTACTCCCTTTATCCTACTTTATTAATTACTTTATTGATAGTGCCTAATTCCTTTGCTTTCAGCATAGTGACTCCTCCTTATCTGATATCATTGTTTACTCAGTGTAGAATTATTAATTCATAATTTTGAATTTACACTTATGAACAGCCTCAATCCCTTTGTCCACTTGCAATTCCATAGCTCTCCCTAGACTAAACTGCACACTTGGACCAATATAAATTGCTGCCTTATTCCATTCTTGTGTAACAGAAGAAATAGAGGAAGGAAGAAAGAAACAAAGAGAAAAAGAAAGAGAGAGAGAGAGAGAAAGAAAGAAAGAGAGAAAGACAGAAAGAAAAAGTCATCCAATCATAACCTCCTTCCCAGTTCCTAACTGCCCTAAAGAGCTTTTGCCTTTTTTTTATCACAGAGAAAATAAAGCAATTAGATAAGAACTTTTAATCTACCTACCTCATATATAAATTTAATTATAGCTATACATATCTTTATCCCCATTTCTTCTTTCTGTAATTATAACAGTTCCTTCATTCTATCTAAAGTTATCCCCTTACGCTATACTCTGGATCCCATAACAGTGTGCTGCTAGATGTAAAATTTAATTTTTATGTCTATCTTGTCACACATTTTTTTCCACTTAGATTTTTTCTGCCTTCCTTCCCTAAGGAACATAAATATGTTCAAACTATTCTCAACTAAAAACAAAAACAACATATTAACCTTACATCTGTCTAATGAAACATTATTATTTCATTGTCGTTAAAGAAATATATTCTCTGAGAAACCCTCTATACTTAAAAATGAATTTCTTCAAATGCCAATCACTCTTTGCTACAGTATAACAAGGTTTCTTTACATACCATCACATCACTGAAACTGTGTTCAAATAGATCATTAAAGTTGCTAAATTAAATATATGTATGTGTGTATCCTACATTTCTTCAGCATAACTTTGGTTCCTTGGGAAGTAGACTCTGAGATGAAGACTAGCATTCAGAAAAATCCTTGATATCAGCACCTGTTGAGAAAAAGTAGCAGGACTGGGCAGAAGAAAAAGTTGAGCTGCACTGCAGTCTCATTGGAGTCCTAAACCAGATCTATAGGAAATTCTAAGGCTGAGATGACTCTTCAGAGTTGTCCTGAGTTAGAGAGTAAAGACTGGAGCTTTATACCAGTCAGTCACTGAATGCAGATATTGGGAAGGAGGTGTGAACTAAGATGACACAGTTCTCTTCAACTAGGAAATTCCTTGTAGAGCTGCAATTTTCAACCTTTTTCACCTCATGGCACATGTAAACTAATTACTAGAATTCTGCTGCACACCAAAAAAAAAAATATATTTTTGCACATCTGACAAAGAAAATAGGTATAATTTTGATTAATTCACATCAGATGGCTATTGTTGTGTTGGCTGTTGTCATTTTTTTAAATCTTAAAATCAAAGGAAAAAGCAGTAAGTGCCCCTGACTAAAGAGTCAGGTATTGAGTGTTTTAAAAATTCTTGTGGCACACCAGTTGAAAATCACTGTTATAGAGGATTAAAAGCTCCAGACTCTATGACAATGGTACAGCCAGTTGCTAGAACAATAAGTTCTTCACTTCTGAAGGGGATCTAGACTGTGCATCACAGCATCCAACACAGCAATGTTTACCAATCCCAGCTTCTTAAGAAATGCCTCTTTCCTATGTTCTACAACTACACTTACAAGACTTATCCACCAAAATTAAGCCTTGGAAATTGTTGTTGGCTCTTTTTCCTCAACTGGCTGAACTTTGTACAAGACTACTTATTTTGGCTTCTAATTATAGGAGATACACAGAAGATACTGCTTCTAAAAAAAGGCCCCTTTCCTTAATTCCATGCTTGACTGCATTCCAAAGCTTTGTTCAGTCATGCTTTCTAATCGTAAATTTGTAAGCACTTTATCAGTTCTAATGGAACTATATCATGATAACTTTTAAACTCTTAACCTCTGTCCTGGCCAGCATGGCTCAGTTGGTTGGGTGTTGTCCCAAAAGGCAGAAGGTCATGGTTCAACTCCCAGTCATGGTACATGCCTGAGTTGCAGGTCGGTCCCAGTGGGCATGCAGGTGAAAGGCAACAATTGATGTTTCTCTCACACATTGATGCTTCTCTCTTTCTCCCTCCTTGCCCATTCTATAAAAATAATTAAATAAAATCCTTTTTAAAATTATTTTTAAAATCTTAACCTCTAATACAGAATATTTTCCTATTTACTGGACATTTCCTTAACTGGTATTTCAACTTCAAAATATATAAAACTGAACTCATCATTTTTTATCTTAAAATGCCATTTTCCATACCTTCTTTTAAAATAAAAATTTTATATTAAAATTGTTTATTCATAGAGAAAATTATACAAATAGTGATTGTTCAGATAAATTATCATAAAGCAAACCTACCCAATTTAGTGTCACCTGTGAAGAAATAAAATATTGTAAGAACACTAGAAACCTTTCTCATGATCCCTTCTTTTTCTTCAAAGATAGCCACCTTATGATTTTGGGCTTTTATTTTCTTTCCTTGTGATGTCTTTGTTTTTTTTCCTCCAGCTTTATTTACATATAATTGACATATATGTAAAATTGTGTAAGTTTAAGGTGTACAATGTGATGATTTGATCCACATACATATTGTGAAATAATTATCATGATAAGGTTAGTTAACATATTCATCACCTCACATAATTACTATTTTGGTTTTAAGATTTATTCAGTTAGTAAATTTCAAGTATATAATATAATATTGTTAACTATAGTCATTATGCTGTACATTAGATGCCCAAAACTTGTTCATCTTATAACTGAAAGTTACATTCTTTGACAAACATTTCCTCACTTCCCTCATCACTCAGCCCCTTGGTAAACATCATTTTACTCTTTGTTTTTACCCTGGCTGGTTTGGCTCAGTGGATTGAGGAGTGTCAGCCTGCGAGCTAAGTGTCGCTGGTTCGATCTTCCAGTCAGGGCACATCAGAGAAGGAAAACTCTGACTCCAAAAATCCTCCGCTGCCTTGCGGCATACCTCTTCAGGGGAAAGGCTAAGGGAGTAAACCCCGACAGAAAATCCGGAGCCGGAGTCCCTAAGGCGGTTTGACGTTGTAGTCAACACCGGCAACTCCTGCGGCGCACCTGAAGCCAAGCTGTATTGACTCCGTCTTTCCCTTGGATCCTTCAGCTGCGAAGAGAGGGGGGGTCTGCTGCATGGGCAACAGCAGACCCTCCATATCACCCTGCCCAGGCTCTGTAGCTTCAGCTCCACTGGAGAGGACACTCCAGCATCATTGCAAGATGTCGATTCAACACGGGAGGAGACAGATACCGTGTCACTCCCGAGTCGGACTGCACAACCATTCTCGGCGGTGCAGATAGACTCTTAAGAAGCTACACCATCGTCTCTCTCGAGACGGACGGCTGCCGACGACGACGACTCTTTGTTTCTATGTGTTCATTTTTTTTATTTTTTAGATTTCACATATGTATAAGTGAGATAATACAAGAGCTGTCTTACTCTGTCTAATTTACTTTGCTTAGCATAATGCCTTCAAGTTTCATACAGGTTGTTGAAAATGGCAGAATTTCCCTCTTTTTTAATGTTTCAGTATTATATATGTATGTATATCACAGTTTCTTTATACATTCATTCATTAGTGGACCTTTAGGTTTATCTTTAATTTTATTCATGCCCCCCAAATTAACACTCTTCTAATGAGTCTTTCATCTCTACTGAAGGTAAAGAAATTAACATTAACTCATGTTTTAGAGTTTATTGTTTGAGTGGAGGAATATTAAAAATTTCTGACTGAAGAGTCTGCTCAACCCATAAGATAATGGTGGGGAATAATGCCAAGCCCATAACATTTTGAAGAATCATGTTAAAAATACTTTCTTACTTGAATCTTTTTTATATTTACCTCCTTAATCTAAAGAGCTATACCCAGAAATCAAGATCATTAGCCATAGGTCTGTTCCTTCTCATCATTAAATATTAACATAAAAATAAATCAATTTATTATTCTTTCAACAAACACCTTTTAGACATTGGCTACATAAAAAGAACTGGATAAGACAACATGTCTGTAAGGCAATTATTATTGTTCTTGAAAAGCCCATAGACTAGCAATAGTGAAGAAATAGA
Organism: Furipterus horrens; assembly: GCF_987537825.1. Lineage (NCBI taxonomy): Eukaryota > Metazoa > Chordata > Mammalia > Chiroptera > Furipteridae > Furipterus > Furipterus horrens. The sequence continues at coordinate 62,584,678 of NW_028327176.1, read as the reverse complement.
ATATATGATCATAAAAGTGATTTGATTAATTTAATTAAATCAAAGAGTTCAATGAACCTAGATATGCAATGACTAATAGGATAACTTGGGGAGCATTAAAAATCCCAGCACTGGTCACTAATCAATTCTCATATATATTCATTGAATTGAATAGCATGTCTTCATTTTGTACAGTGCTTTTTCACTATAAAAGATAATAGTCAAGAGAGAGATAACTGTACAATCTTGCATCTCAATAATGAAGACATGTTGAAGTACTACACTGATGTATAAATGATTGACTAAAATCCATCAGAGTACTTCTTGTTTGTAGGAGTGAAAATAAAATAATAGAACTTTCTATTGCAATGGAAAAATGTGTGATTAGAATTAATGTTAAATGATTATTCATGTATGTCCTCTCCATCTTAAGCTTTGGTATATTTTTAATAATCTAGATGCTAACATGCATTATGTTGATAAGATTCTATAAGTAGGATATATGTGGTGAGTTTACATCAATTAGTTTGAAATGTGAGTTTGGAAAAAGAAAATGTAACCAATTAGTTAGATAGATTGTCCAACTTGTAAAATGCATTATTTCATTTTGAGTTGATTACTTCTATCATAGATTTACTTAATACAATTAAATAACCAGGCTATTTGCTGTTACTTGGTAACCCCAGCATATTTTCATGGCATGGTGCAATGGATGAATTGATCTACCAAACAAAATTACATTTGTTCATCGGGTTTATAAAAGAGTGCTAAGAAATTCCAATAAGTAATTTCAACCTGTTCTAATAAATTGAAACTAAATCTGAAAAGCTGTTAGATCTGAGACAAGAAAGAAAGAAACAAAGTTTGTTTTGTTTTGCAAGTTTGTACTTTCACAGTTTTTGCATTTATCCAATGAAAATAATAAAGCACACATGAGCTGGGCATAAGAGTCATGTGTACATTTTTTTCCATATTGTACAATAGCCTATTATTCAAATATGTGCAGAGTTTTCAGATATTGAACAATTGTTCTCCACACTTACTTCATAGTGAAAAAAATAAAGCAAAGCTATTTTAAAACAGGCAAGATTACACTGTGAAGTTAGGAAAGGCTTCTTGAATGTCAGTGATGTGGTCAGGGTCACCTAGCCTGACGTATCCTCTAATGGTAATGCAGACTCAATTCAATAGGGTGAAGATGGCTGCTTTCAGGAACCTAGGAGTATGTGAATAATGACATGAAAATTCATGCGTTATATTTTGTTACTTAGTAACATGAAAGGTAGAATACATATGTAATGAGTTTGCAGTACTTTCAGTTAAAAATACAAAACAAATCAAAACAAAAACAGCTATGTAATGTAACTAAGAGTTGTTGTTGTTGTTTTTTCTCCACCAATAAGAAGTCTGGAAGAAGGCAGTCTATATCCAAGGTAGCTATTGAAGCTCAATAATGCTTTTGGGAGCAGGCCTATATCAATATTTTTGCTACATTATTTTTAGTGCATAAACCTTCATTTTTATGTTTGTCACTTTTATTACCTAAGACAGGTTAGAACATGCTGTGATCTTTAAGAATGCCTATACCTCAGGGGTTCAACACAGTCAACATTTTTTTTTTGAGTATTTGTTTTTTAAAAATTATTTATTTGTTCATTATTTTTCTACTATAGTTGTCCCACTTTTTTCCCCATTGCTCCCTTCCCTAGCCCACCCCCTCTCCCACAGTCAATCCCCGCCTTGTTGTACATGTCCATGGGTTATTTATACTAGTTCCTTTAACCTGTATTTTGTTCACACAAAGTCCACTGTGCATAAAGTGAATCTCCACGGCAGCTCTCTTCCATACAATGACAAAACAATCCAAGCCAATTTCAGCACATTGCTGCCATGGTCCCCAATGCAAAAGATGAAAGAGAACTGGGTGGGACCAGGGTTTTTTACTGCCTCATTCATATATCATTGAACAAATTCAACGTAAGGCACAATGAGTATAGTTTTGCATGCACTAGTGACATGGAGGTATAGAATATTGAGGGTAATAGTAATAAATAACTCATCACTGTATGGTCAAGATGCCAGTTGTACCTTCAGACTCTATGTATGGTTCCCAAACCTAAAAGGGAGGGGAGAGAGAGAGAAAATATGAAAAGAATCAAACATCCTTTTGTAGAGACATCAGCTATTCCCTGTAGAAAGTCGCAGAGGTTTGCTAAATATGTAAATATGTAGGGGCTTCAAATGTTCTTTGTAAGATGTAGCAGGGACTTGCTAAAAAGCATTGGAGAGAGGAATGTGGGGAGGAGTAGCAATTGGTGATTTACAAGCTAAAAGCACCACAGCCTCTATCACCTTCCATTTGCTTGTGTCTTGTTTGTAACTGTTGTGAAAAGTTATATTTTACAGAATATCCAGCCCTTTGAAGATAAATTGCTTTGCAGAGAATTCCTCCCTGGCTGAAGAGTTATGCTGCCGGAGATAAGTTTATGGCCTTGCGAACTTTTAGCCCTGCGGAACCTCTGGCCCTGAGAACTTTATTTCTGTTTGACACTCCTGCAGCCCTGTCCTGCCACGCCCCCTCCCCAATAGGCTGCATCTCACTAAAGAAAGAAAGCCAAATCCTATATAAACCCCTGCCCGAAACCCCAGTCCCCCGCCAGTGCACTATTGAGACAGGGTCTCTGCCCGACAGCCAGCTTAATAAAACTTTGCTTGCTTTAATCCACTGCTCCAGAGTGTTCAATCTCGCTTATGTAGCCGTAACACTTTCACTTACATATATATTTACTTTTTATTTGGAGAAGCACATAATTACTAAGACAGACTTTTCATAATAGAAAAGCTGGGTTGTGCAATTTTGCACAAATAATTTTGTAAGAATATTTTGCCTCAGACAACATTACAGGGTGTTATCAAAATGGTGGTGAAAAGGTTACTTGAATTAAAAACACTAAGGCTAAATCTTTGTTTATTATCTAGCTTTGGGAAAAAGAGGTCCCTACTATCCCATCACACCCAGGTACTGTGTATTAATGTTGACAGCATCAGGTTCTTATATAATGTGATTCACAAAATTTCTTCCCATGTATCACTACAGGCCAAAATTACAGTATCTACACTGATGTCATAATGAGATGTTAGAGGCCAAAGTATCAAGATATGAGTATAGTTTTGTAGAGAATTTTACAGATTGGAATGGAGCCAAAGAAATTGCCAAGAGTGACGCTTAAGAACTAAATGCTGGAGGATTCCCTAGAGCCTGGGCTAACAGTGGCCAAAAGAAGAACCAGCGAATAATTGAACTGAAAGGTGCCTCAGAGCCTCTACTGACTTTTAAGCTGGAACACTTTGGCTTCACTTCTAGAACCTCCAGAATGGCCAGTCTATTGGTAGAAAGGTGTGTTTCTGACTAAGACACAATATCAGATCATGTGTTTGGGGTAAGAGAAAGCACTAGGGAAAAGATGATAACTTCCAGGGACTTAATGAAGGAAGAATCTCCCTCCTGCTTTCCTCTCCAGCAGTATTTTTAAGTGCCAGCACTGAGAAAAGGGAAATAGTCACGTTACTACTGTGACTCTTAGTAATTTTTCTAACTCTAGGGGCTCAGAATAATAATAATGTAAATAGTATCAAGTTTACACCATGGGATCAACCACACCCATACTGGAGGTATTATAAATTAGTGATTTTCAAGCAGATAATACTCCACGTATGTCATACCATATACCATGTTTAATATAGATGCCCCTACCTGGTCTGCCTTGATTTTTCTCTCTTTAACCATTACTCAAGCTTGATGGAGTCCTTAAATGATATGGTCAGCGAGCAGGTGGTTAAAAATAAATGTTCTTAGTCACACTTCCTGGGGGTGGTTACTCTGTGATCTTGAGTAAATTAAACTATTTGATTTTTGAACTTCTTCTCTTGGAAATCATTAATAACTACCAATGTAGTAGAATTCTTGTGAGGTTAAATATAAATGCACTTAAACTTTTCTATATTATTATTATTATTAACCTGCTGAATCCAGAAATACTTTATAAAGGGGATTTCTTGTACCAATAGCAATTATTGCCCCAAAATTATTGCTTGTGACACTATATGTTAAAAATAAACTAACAAATACAAGGAATAAACATTTCTGCTCTTTTTTACAATGGCAGATCTGGTAAACATATATACTAATTCAAGAAAGAGATATTATTACAATTTATATATGTTGTTTCTGATCAAATGGAAGAAAATATAGAATTGTTTTTAAACAATTGAATACATCATTAAATTTTGAATTATTTTTCAAAATGTCTTACAGTTAAAAGGAACTGAAGTTCTCTACTTTCATTCCTTAAGAGCTATTTTGAGAATAGAAATATTAAAATAAAGATTTACTTTTCTTTACCTTGCAATAGTGAGGCTCCTATAGTGTTCTATTCAGTTGGTCACACTCATATGTCAAACCATGATGTATCCAATGGGCTTGGTTCAGAACACCAAAGATATAAGAATGGACACCTGCTGGTCACCTGGGCAAATGTAAAGCAACTTAAAATAATGTTTTATAGCCATTAAAATTATGTTCAGTCTAAACATTTTATTTACTGTGACATTCTAATAATTTTTGTGTTATTTTGTTTTCAGGGGCTCTGATGAGGTATCTGATATCTTTGAAATCTATTAAAATTATAAGAAGCTTTACTGTGATCACTAATTAAAATAAGTAATTGCTTTCCTTGTCAGATACTGCATTAAGCATTGTACGTACTATCTTGTTTAAGTCCCATATTTACTCTATAAGGTCAACATTATCTCCACATTCCAGAGAGGCTGAATAATATGAGCCATATCTTTCTACCCCACTGCCTGTACTCATAGCAGTTGTGTTATTTGAAACCCTCTAACACTTTGCTTACTATAAAATAATGCTTGTCTTTCTTAGTTAAATAAACAAATTAACAAAATACAATTATGTTTTTGTCTTAGTTGAATAAACACATTAACAAGGAAAATTAACAAACAATAATTATAATTTTACTATGAAATATATAAGTGTAATATTTATACAATTAATAGTACATTGGATCTAGGCATATTTAGAAAGGCCAGTTTTTAAACAAATAAGCCATTTATGTTATGGACTAAGAAAAAAAGGAATATTTAAAATAAATAAAAGAGTAGCCATACTTTCATTTATTTGTAAACGTTAGTAAGCAGTGACATGTCATTGAAAATTACTTTATAAACCAGACTAGTGTATATTAATACTTTATGATATTAATACGTTATACCCCATCCCCATTGCCTTTGTTAATTTTAGTTAAATTTTCTTTAAAAAATTTTTTAATTTATTGATTTGAGAGAGAGAGGCATAGATTTGTTATTTCACTTAATTATGCATTCATTGGCTGATTCTTGTATGTACCCTGATGGGAGACTGAACCTGCAACTTTGGTATAGTGGGACAATGCTCTAATAAACTCAGCTATCTGGCTAGGGCCTAGTTAAATTTTCAAAATAAGTTATTGTCAACAAATGGAGATGGCTAATTTTATATCTATATTAAACAACAAAGATTGACTTCTGCTTTGTCCCATATACCAAAAAAATACTCAAAATGGATTATAAATATTAAATGTAACACTAAAAAGTATCAATTTCTAGAACAAATATAAAGAAAAACTTTAAAAATTTAGGTTAGACAATGATTTAGTAGCCACAAAACACATGATCCCTAAAGAAACTCATAAATAAACAGACATTCAAAATGTAAAATATTTACTCTTTAAAAGACACTGCTAAAAGAATTAAAATACAAGCCATAGACTGGAATAAATCATTTGAAAATCATATAGAACATGAAGAACTCATATCCAGAATATGCATATAAAGAACTCTCAAAATGCAATAATATAAAGTAAATAGCCCAACTAAAAATGGGCAAACAATTTGAATAGATGTGTCTCCAGGGATGCTATTTAGATAGTAAGTAATTATTTAAACATGTGGTTGTATTTCATCTTTTTTATGGATGAGTAATATTTTATTATATATATGTACCACATCTTCTTTATCCAATCATTTATTGAAGAACATTTAGGCTATTTCCATGACTTGGCCACCATGAATAATGCTGCAATAGACATAGAGGTGCATATATATTTGTGAAAAAGATACTGCCATTTGCAACAACATTGATGGATCTTGAGAATATCAAGCTAAGAAAAATAAGTCAGAAAGAAAAATTTAAGAATATGAATTCACTCATATGTGGCAAATAAAACTTAAAGCAACACATAAACAAACAAGAAAAACAAACAAATGAAACCTCATATACACAGACAACAGTATGATGTTTTCTAGAGGAAAGGGGTTGCGGGGAGTAAAGGGTAAATGGGGTTAAATATATTGTGAAAAAAGGAAACTTGACTTTGGTTGGTAAACACAATGCTATATACAGATGATATATCATAGAATCGTACACTTGAAAAGTATATTATCTTATTAGCCAATGTCACTCCAATAAACTTAATTTTTTAAAAAAAAGGTCAACACCATTAGTCATTCGGGAAATGAAATCCAAATACCAAACCACAATAAAATATAAGTACATACCTACTGAAATGACTGCAATTTTAAAAAATTGACCATACAAAGCTCTGGTGAGGAGACAGAAGTCATATATTTCTGGAGGGAAATTAAAATGGTACAATTATTTTGGCAAACGATTTATCAGTTTCTTAAATAAATTAAACATACACCTATTACTTGATCTGGATTTTCCACTCCTAGGTAGTTACTTAAGAGAAAAGAAACCATATGTCCTTACAAAAGTTTATAAATATAGAGCAGTTTTATTTATAATAGCTAAACTATTGAACAATTGAAATTCTCTAACAGGAAATAGAAAAACAAATTGTGACATATCCATACAATGGAGTATTACTTAGTGATATAAAAAAAATTAACTATTAATACTTAAAACAGATAAATCTATCTCAAAATAATTATGCTGAGAGAAAATAAGCCAGACAAGATAAGAGGTCATACTGTGTGATTTTATTATATAAAATCTGAGAAATGCAAACTAATATTCATTGATGGAAAACACACCATTGGTTATCTGGGGATGAGAGGAGGAAAAGTAAGGAAGAGATTACAAATGATGTACTAGGGCACCTTTGGAAATAATAAATATGTTTCTTATATTGCTTGTGGTAATGGTTTTATGGGTGCCTAATCATGTATATATCAAAATTGTTATGAAATCATACATCTTAAATATGTGAAGTTTTTTGTACAAGTATGTCAATTTTACCTGAATGGTGTTATTTTGAAACGCTCATCAAACTCTAAAAAATATATAATTGTATTTAGTAAAATTAAAACTATTCAAAAATGATATATTTAATAAAATAAGCACTACAAGTAATATAAATAAATAAGCATAAATAAAAAATAATAAATAAAGTACGCTTTTCAAACTGTGCCTTTCTAGTTTTCTGGAGATTCTCATATGTCTCTGGCACTTGAGAATTTCAATCTAGAGGACTAAGTCCGCTTATAGCTGCTTAGCTTGCTGCCTTCAAAGCACTATCATGAACTATTTTTGCTTTCTTTAAAAATAACTTCATATTTTTACAGGTCTTTATAGTCAAAAAGCTCTAAGAAGCTCATGTGTACTACAAGAGGGTCAGCTTTGTGAATATCATGCTTGTATAGACAATTATGTTTTCAAAGGATTCCTGCATGCAAGACCTTGTTTGATCCTCATCAATCTCCTCATTCAGTCTCCCAGCATCCTCCTCACAGACAACTGATTCCTCAGTATTCTGGCATGTGCTCCAGTGTCACTGCCACTATCACCTATCAACCAAATCCACATATGATTCATCTCCATCTCTTTCTCCACCCAAAGTCTTTCATGCATGATTATTTATGTTAAAAGCAGAGAATGCCAGAGTTGGAGAGACTTCTGGAAATCTTTCAAATCTTTTATTTTACAGATGACACTGAAGCTGAAGCCCATAAAACTTTGTCTTTCTTAGTGACCTAAAAGTACCCTGAGTACATGTCCATCAAATATAAAGTCTTCTATCTAACATGAAAAACACTCCGTAGTAACACCATATCATCCTGACAATTTTGTCTTTCTTCCCACTAAAGTTCTTCTCTCTTAATGGCATTTATAATCTTCATCATTTTGGACAACATAATTATTTCTCTTACATTTAATTTATTGTTATTATCTTTCTCTCACTGGTCCATAAGACAGTAGCTCAGTGAGGGTAATGTCAACTTCTGTTTGTATAACACCAGTATCTAGCACATCGTCTAGTACTAAGTGCAACACAGTAATTATTGGTTGAGTGATTGGAAGAATGATGAATGATCTTCAATATGTTCACATCATTTAAAATACACTATGCTTCTCACTCTCACAACATTTTATGTTCAGAAGCTCTATTTTTATGTGGAATGTTCTTTTAAGGGTGAAAATAAGTAGTTGCTACTTATTTTCAATTGTGGGATGCAGAAAGTGAAGATTAGTGTAATTACTCAATTATCACTTAGGCAGCACTAGACATGGTATTGATTAAATCATTCCACTTGACCTTCTGGCCAAGATACAGACCTAGACAGACACAATGCATCTCCCTCCACAACTAAGAAGGAATACAACTACCTCAAAGCTAGAGACAACCATAAGTTCCAGAAAACTGAGCTACATGAAAGTCCAACAAACATATAAAGAAAAAATACTCATCCAGACAGGTAGGAGGGATGGAGCCGGGGTAGAGAGGATTTGGTGTGGTGGCAGCAGTTGCAAGCCAGCAGAAACTGCAGTCACAGGTTTTAAAAAGTAGGGAGGGACACGTGGGGAGCACTCCCAAAAGCAGACCAGACCACAGGGCTCATGGTTCCAGCACCAGAAAAAATAAAGCCTCATTGCTTCTGACTGTGCAAACAAGTGGGGGTTGGGACAGAGGAAGAAACTGCTAGTCTTTCAGCAAAGTCCACTTGTTTAAAGTGCCCCCATGGTCCTAGAACATCTGCAGACCCACCCACTTTGGGAACAACAGCAAGGGCAACAACTAGAGAGGTGCCAGTTCCATACAGAAGTGGGAGAAGTGCCTGGAAAAGGGGTGAGTGCTGGGAAAATGGCATTGTTCTCTCTCAGGCTCCTACCCCATGTACAGCACCACAACATAGTGAAAAGAGTAATTTATACTGACAAATACCTAAGGCTCTGCCCTTTACAATGTAACAGGTGTGACAGCTCTACCTAAGGCACAGAAGCAAACAAACACAGGAGCATGTCAAGATGAGAAGGCAGAGAAGTATGGCCCAAAAGGGGGAATGGATCAAGGTTCCAGTGGGAGAACTAAGCGACGAGGAGATAGCCAACCTAACAGATGTAGAGTTCAAAACACTGGTGATAAAGATGCTTACAGGCTTGACAGATATGCTTAAGTATGGCAAATGCATGAGGGAAGAAGTGAAGACTAAGTGAAATGAAGAAATATCCACATGAAACCAATGGTGAAGGGAAGGAAACCAGGGTTCAAATCAATGATTTGGAAAATAAGGAAGAAAAAAAAAAAGTCAACCAGTACATAATGGAAACAAGAATTGTAAAAAGTGAGGAGAGGCTTAAACATGCCAACATCTGAATCATAAGGGTACCAGAAGGAGAAGAGGAAGAGCAAAAAATGGAAAGCTTATGTGAAAAAATAATGAAGAAAAACTTTCCAAATTTGGCAATGGAAATGGACATGCAAGTCTAGGAAGCACAAAGAGTCCCAAACAAGCTAGACCCAAAGAGGATCACACCAAGGCACATCATTATTAAAATGCCAAAGGTAAAAGATAAAGAGAGAATCTTACAAGCAGCAAGAGAAAAGCAGAGGGTTACCTACAAAGGGGTGCCTATAAGACTGTCAGCTGATTTCTGAAAAGAAACTTTGCAGGCAAAAAGGGACTGGCAAGAAGTATTTAAAGTGATGAAAAGCAAGGACCTACAACCAAGATTACTCTATCCAGCAAAGCTAACATTTAGAATAAAAGGGCAGATAAAATGCTTACCAGATAAGATAAAGCGAAAGGAGTTTTATCATCACCAACCCTTTATTATATGAAACATTAAAGGGACTTATTTAAGAAAGAGGTGAAAACTATGAACACTAAAATGACAAAAAACTCACAACTATCAACAAATGAATCTCAAAAATAAAAACAAAATCCAACTAAGCAAACCAGAATAGAAACAGAATGATAGGAATTTGGAGGGTTGTCGACTGGAAGGTCTAATGGGGAAATGGTTCAGGGATTAAGAAGCATAACTGTTTGGTACAAAATAGGCAGGGGGGGAATTAAAAATAATATAGGAAAGGGTGAAGCCAAAAAACTTATATGCATGACCCATGGACATGAACTAAGGAGGGTGGAATTGCTGAGGAAAGGACAGTACTGGGCAGAGGGGAGCAAAGGGAAAAAAAATTAGGACTACTGTAAGAACGTGATCAATAAAATATACTTTAAAAAAAGCATTCCACTTGAGTTTCTCCCTCACATCATGGAGAATTACATATGGACTTCTCTCCAAATAAAATGGAAGAGATCCACAATTTTCACATATAATTTTAAAGTAATTGTGACATATAGTGAAATCAGGCAAACACATTTGAAATGGCTCAGAGTCACACACATAAGCAGTATAGAATTGAGCATTATGTATTCCACACCAATTTTTCCCCCTTAAAACTACAATCTTATATCAGGCAGTCCCAAAACTATTTTATGTGGACCTCCAAGACATAGTTTGCAAATATGTGCCTGAAAAGATGTCAGAAGAAGTGTGCAGAATAGTTTTAAGTCATAATCTATTTGCTTTCCTTTCACTCAAGGTTCTGGCAACTATGGATATATGATTTTGCAGTACAGAAATTATGAAAGACTGAGGAAAGATACTAACTGGAGTTTGAATGGATGTATGTAATCAGCAAAACCGCTTTAGAAATAGACCTCATCCAAAACATTAGCAGAAGCAGAATCAAGAGTAGAAAAAACCCAGACTCATAATTACCACTAAGTCTGAATGTTTTATTTTTAATTATCTTGATATAATTTTAGACTTACAAGAAAGCACAAGAATAGTACAAACTTTGTGAAATTCTTTTATGCAGATTCATCCAAATGCTGACATTTCACTATTTTCTCTCCACTTCATCCCCTCCCCACTCTTTCTCTCTTATTGTTTCTTCTCTGAACTTTTAAGATAAAGTTGTAGACATGATGCCAGTTTATCCTAAATAATCCAGAGCACATTCCCTTAAAAAACAAAAATTATCTAAATTAACTACAGATTATTTTTCGAAATCAGGAAATTAATACCAATGCAGCTGCAGATGCTATTCTGATGTCATTTATCCTAATAACATCTTTTATAGTCTGTTTTAATCTGTAACAGTTCCTAAACCCATCTTTGTATTTCATGACATATTTTTTAACAGTTACTTTGAAGAATATCTCTTAATTTAAGCTTGGCTGATATTATTATATAAACAGATTCAGGTTTTGCACATTTGGCTGTGAAAATACATGAGGCTGAGTTCTTCTCAGTGTTTCCTACAGGGAGGCACATGTTGCTAATTGTTACAGCTTGCAATGTTAACTTGGATCAATTGGCTAATGTGCTGTCTGCCAGTCTTACCCACTGTGAGGTTAGTATTTTGCTCTTTGTAATTTATACATAACAAGATATTCTGAGACTATGTAAATATTTTGTTATGCCCTATACATTCACTCACTATTTTCTTTATCCATCCAGGACTCTTGTTTGAATTACTACTGTACTACTGGTCAAGTATTGATTTTCTAAGTTCATCATTTCTTCTACATTTATTCTTTTTCATTAAGGCAAAGAGCAACTTCTCTCTTCTGTCCTCTGTCTCCCTCTATATATATATATATATATATATATATATATATATATAGAGAGAGAGAGAGAGAGAGAGAGAGAGAGAGAGAGAGGTCTGTATGGAAAAAGTTCAGTAATTGTTAATATAATGAAAACTGTTTGCACAACATTGATGTAACCTGGCAGCCAAGGAGAGTGGACTGGAATGTTCATGAGTGAACAATGATGACTTTACTGTACTAGTCAGTGTGAGCGGTGATGCCACCGTTGAGTGAGCATGTGTACAGTGTGGTCATAGAATTCAAAATGATGGAGCAAGTAGAACAAATCTGCATCAAATTTTGTGTTAAGCTTGCAAATTCCTCCAAGAAAACTGTTCATATGATTCATAAGGCCACAGCTATGGGCAACTGGTGATTGGCAGCTTTAGCATGACAATGTGCCTGCTCATGCATCATGTCTCATGCAGAGTTTTTTGGCAAAACATCAAATCACCCAGGTGGCTCAGCCCCCCTACAACCCAGATTTGGTTCCCTGCAATTTCTGGCTTTTCCAAAAATTAAAATCACCATTGAAAGGGAAGAGGTTTCAGACTGTTGATGAGATTCAGGAAAATATGAGAGGCAGCTAATGTTGATTGGGAAAATTGTGTGAGGTCTTAAGGTGCCTACTTCGAAGGAGACTGAAGTATCATTTTCCTATGTAAAGTTTTTTTGTATCTTCTTCAATAAATGTCTCTATTTTTTATATTACATGACTGTATACATTCTGGACTATATATACACATATACACACACACATATATATATACACACACACATATATTCTTAGGTACATATAGATATTTTAGATTATATATGCATATGTATATGTATGTACATACAAACACCCACACACACGTATATATTTAGATAGATATAGAAATCTTAGAATATGTGTTTGATGCTGGAAATTAAGACTTCTGATTTGAGGTATGTTCTCATGCCTCTCGGGTCCAGGTGTTTAATGATCCGAGCAGCAAGCTGGACTCGCTGGTGCCGACAGTCTGACTGCTCAGGCCTCAGGATCTTAAAGACATCCTGTGACTTAAAAAGAATCTTGCTGGGTACTCCATCTTCCCTGATGTTGATAAGGAAATCAAACAAAACTAAGCACAAATGGTGTTTAACCTTGACTGCTTTCTGTTAGTGTTTAAGGAACAGTGCATCCATTCCATAGCCTTAAAAGAATAAGTGATTAGATTTCTGTTTTTCTGTTTTGAATCTATACATGCTATATAGACTTTTTTTATCAGGAAGCGTTCTTTTCAGTTAATCCTTTAAGTTTCAAGTACATTGATTGTAATCATTCTTATGAGCTCATTCCTGGACTCTCCCTGTTGATTAGCATATCTGCAAAATCCAATAAAAGGAAGGTGCTTGCACTGCTCAGTGCTGACCTGCCTGAGCATGCGGCAGCCCTCCGTCTGTCCCATTCTGTCTGCTGGAATTACTTGTGTGCCCTCGACCACAAAGTACTACAACATGTGTTTGTGGAAATCTATGTATATATTTGATGAGTGGGAGCCCCTTTAAAACTGGCTCCTTATATCCTTTAATATGTTCCCATTATTCTTTGAGCATTTTCATCTTTCTAGTTTAATGGAATGCAACAGGAATAGTGTTAAAAATAGTTCCTCTGTGTTAAAGTCTGGGACATTTTTCAGTTGTTTTAGATTTAAATAGGCATGCTTGTATCAAAACTGCAATTAGTTTCCTTCTATCACATCAAGTTTTTCTTTACAGTTTATCTCAATCTGACCACTCTAGGCTGGATTGAGCCTGGATCGAGGGACGCACTAATGCTCTCTTATTGGCTGAAAGCAAACATCCCTTAAGTGGGGAGGGGTAGAGAACAACCTTGGAGACCAGTGACAGGTTCATACTTGTCTAGGCTATTCAATTACACATGAGACAGTGTGGTGAGAGGTTGTGTGCTGCACTATACAGTGAATCATATTCCAAAGTGTAGTCTGAATTCTTGTCTGTATACAAGAAGTTAGCAGAATTTATTTTTTAATTTACACACGTACTTATTTCCTTTCCTTCAGATCATGTCTGCCTCTGCTATTTCTTGTCATAAGTGCCTAAACAACCCTGATTCATTTTGTTATATCTTTGGCAGTTCCACCATTCCCAGTCAAAGGACAAACATTAGCGCGTTTGTCAGGCAAGCTTATTTTGCATATTTTAAAGTAAAACTTGCGGATCAAGATAAGTCTTGGGCCCCTCACAAGGTGTGCAAGCAGTGTGTCAAGAGTTTACAGATGTGGACAAAGGGAACGCGTGACAAATTGCCTTTTGGTATACCTATAGTTTGGTGAGAGCCCAGAGATCATTCAAATGACTATTACTTTTGTATAGTGAAAACGTCAGGATATAACAAAAAAAAAGAAATGTAAAATAGAGTATCCTAGTCTACCATCAGCTATATGCCCAGCGCCTCATTCAGCTGAAATCCCAGTGTCAGTTTTCATCAAACTTCCTTCTTTCAAAAAACAAGAGTATGATGAAGAACTAGGTGACAGCAACAGGGAAGATTTTGAAATTGAAGATGACTCAGTTTGTATGGAATTTGATCAGCATGAGTTGAATGATTTGGCATAAGATTTGGGATTATCCATAAAGGTTTCAGAATTCCTAGCATCAAAATTGCATGAGAAAAACTGGCTTGAAAAAGGAGCAAAGGTATCCTACTTTCAATCAAGAGAAAGTGCATTTCTGCAGTACTTTCAAAGTGATGGTGACTTTGTGTATTGCCATAACATACATGCTTTAATGGAAGAATTGGGAATTCCAGTCTATAATGCAACTGAATGGAGACTGTTCATTGATAGCTCAAAGCGGAGCTTGAAGTCTGTCCTCCTCCACAATGGCAATTTACTTGGTGCAGTCCCAATTGGAAATTCAGTTCGTTTTCATGAAGAATATGAAGACATAAAGAGAGTCATTGATCTGTTGAAATATCACAAGCACAATTGGATCATCTGTGTTGACCTTCAAATGGTCTGCTTCCTGGTTGATCAGCCATGCAGATACACCAAGTATCCCCATTTTCTGTGTATGTGGGACAGCAGAGTTCATGAGAAGCATTGGGTGGAGTTGAATTGGCCTCCAAGATCTGACCTCAAACCTGGTGATCTAAACATTCTACATGAGCCACTTGTTGACAGAAAGAACATTTTATCTCCACCTCTGCACAGAAAACTGGGTCTCATGAAGCAATCTGTTAAACTTTGCCAACTGAAGGAGACTGTTTCCAGTATCTCATTTTGGCATTTCCTAGCCTGTTGTTTGAAAAGATAAAATACCTTAATATGTATGTTTAGTAGCAGAACTTTACTATTTGTATACAATTTGACTTACAGTAACAATATAAACCTTTATATGAATAAAATAACTCTAAACAAACAGTATATTTGGGTAATTTTTTCTTTCTTTTTTTTTTTTGTATGTACATTTTGTATGATTTGGGGGACAAAAGGAGGGTATCCTGTACCTTAAAAAGTTGATGTGATAGAGAAAAATTGGGGTCATTTTTGGATTCAGATGTCAAAAGTTAATCAAAAACAAGTGTCAGATGTAACTCAGCGAAAATTGTGCTCCCCAGTGTAATTAGTCATTTCTGAAGAGCCCTCATTTTTTTCACTTGATATTGGTTTGGAGAGCAAAATAAAGGCACTGGATATGCTCATTTCTATATGAATTTTATTTCTTCTAACTACTTTATTAAAGACAGATTAGAAATACATACAAACATATTTGTTTGTGTATGTATACATACATATACACACCCACAGATATTTTTATTCATTTTTATGTCTAGTTTATGAATTCAGATTGATATTTCTGATTCTTTTCCAACACTTCTAAGATCAAGAACAAAGGCAAGATATTTGTACTACTATCAACATTCTATTAGTCAATGCAATTAGACAATAGTTAGAAATCAAAGGTATAAAAATTGGGTGAAAATAACAAAACTCATTTCTATTGACAGATTATATTGTCATGTTCTTAAAAACAACTAGAGACTCAATAATAAATCTTACTCAAATAATTAAAAAATTCAATATAGTACCAAATTACAAAGTTAGCATGTGTAAATCAATAACCTTCATATACACAAATAATAGAGGATATAATAGTTTTCCCTACTCCACTTAAAATAGCAAAAAAAGTTTAAAATATTTTTAAATACTGTATTTTTAAAGATCAAGTTTATCTTTCAACCAAAAATTGTTTAATAGAAAGTTATTAAATTTCTAGTTTGAATGGATTTTTAAATTTTGTTTAAAACTTCTAGTTTTATTGCATTGTGGTCTAAGAGTGTTATATTTTTACTTTATAAATATTTCTGTTGTTTTTGTGACATAATGTATGGTAAATTTTTGACGCTGCTTCATGCACACTTGAAAAGAGGAGTTTTCTCTATAAACAGTGTATACAGTTCAATATGTAATCATAATCTTATTTGATCTGTCTTTTAATGAGAGTGAAGTGTTAGTGTCTTCTTAGTGTTTCTGTATGTCTTCTTGTACCTCTGATAAGTTTTGCTTTTTAAAGTGGTTGTTATGTTATTTAGCATATAGATATTTATATTCATTATTTCTCTAAGGTAAAATGTAAATTATATCATTAAAAGCTTAATTTTTATAACATTTAATGCTTTGTAATTCAAATTTTACTTTGTCTATATCACTCTCACTGTTTATAGTTGAAGGTATATCTTTGCCGATCCCCCTTTTTTTTAAGCTTTTTTAAATGACTGGTATAGGTATTTTTTTATATGCCATTTAATGTTTTTCTTTTTCTTTTTTTTTTTACATTTTTTCTTCTTAATAGATGAATTAAGACCATTCCTATGTATTGATAGGAGTAATAGTATTTATTTTCATTCTATAATACTTTATTTTAGAATTATGTGATTATGTGATTTTTGCTGTTTCTTTAGTCCTTTACTTTTTTAAAATTTCTTTTGATAATTAAGAAAATTTGTATTTTTGTTCTACCTTTTTAAATGCCCTTCCTTAACCTTTTCTGTTTTGTGAAGACACTTTTTGTTGTTTATTTAATTTAATAAAACCAATGTCTCTAGAATATTAATATAATATTATTGCTTTCATTTTTTGATACCCTCAAGGGCATGGAAATAGTGCTCAAACCTCAGTTATAAAGAAGAAATACCTCAAAAACAAAGGCTGGCAATCAATATCTTCTGAAAGTGTGACCGTCAGCAATAAACTAGAGACCAGGGCAAGGACTTGAACTCTTATTAGTCAGTAAGTGGCCTGTTCCATGTTTCTTTGACAGGGACTCATTCCCATCTGTCATTGGGGCTTCATAGTGTATAAACTGGCAATACTCAAGCCAGTATATAATTATTCTTCCTTTCTGGAGCCTAGGGTATCTTTATCCCTTTGTTCAGTAGACCCTTACATTTCTCAATGAAACTTAATTCTAAAATGTTAGTAAGAAAGCTGATCAGAGTAAGCAGGGGCCCCTGTCCATGTCTTTCTTATAGCATATTCTCAATATATACAGTAACACCTCATTTATCAAAAACACAGTTTAAAAAATACATTTTCATATTTAGTATGTGTTTCCTTCTGCAATAACATTCACTTCATCCTCACTCAGAAGCATCTATAGCTCTTTATTATGTGATTATTATTCTCTTGTGATTTTTTAAATATGTAAATACCTATACTTTTAAATAATGTACTGCAGTTCTGACAATTTTGAGAACTTCTGTAAATAGAATTAATTCTATTTTTCTATAATTTGAATGTTTCAATAAATATTATTTCAGAGATTCATTATTATTGTTCCATATAGCTTTGTTTCTTGAATTTTCAGTGCTGTATGAGATTCCATTTTATAAACACTATTTGTTTATTATGTAAATACTATCATATCACTTTTTTAATAAAGCTCCAGTCACCCATTTACCTTTTGCTGCATCCAAAGAATTGTTCAAATTGTTTGAAACATGGCTTTGGGATGGCCATGGCACTGTGCTAAAACAAACATTGAGTTTGTTGTTTCTAAAACTTTATTGGTTTTTTTTACATATGTCTCTACTAAGATGTCTGCTCCAGTCTTACAATAATTGGCTTCAACAGAAAACATGTATTTATTTTTGTTAAATTATGTATTATTAGAATTATCTCTTGTCCCCACCTGTCATGAACTTTTGGGATCCTTAGCCTGTCATTTCACAAATTTATCTGTCCTCTGGACACATTTATATTTGATCACCTAAATCATGGATTGGGCCATGACAGAATGGACATGATGGCAGCCCTGACACAGATATTCAGAAATATCACTCAGATTGATAGAGCTCTGTTAATCAATACCATTTGAGCAGTTATTATATCAAATTCTTTACTACCTAAATACCCATCCACCCAGTGATAGACTACACTATCACAAGGGACTATTACAACTGGCTTCACTGGAATTCAGTTCTGTCTACTGAATCTTTATCACAGCAGTATGTGGTCTGTCAGAGAAGAAATTGATATTGGTTAAAATGATTTGTCCTTCGTGATCCCTGCTGGGTATAATATCAATTATGTCATTTCTAATGTGCAATATTCACCACTGAAAGATGTTGTGGAACAGATGAGCATGGATTTGGGAGCTTAGAAGTCTTTTCTTTTAGCTTATTTAAAGCATATTAAACATATTAATGACTATTCTGCTCAGCTGCTAGACTTCACCCAAGTTTATGTGCCCTTCAACCCACTCCCCTGTGTATTAGTAATTGCCCATCAACCATAAAGTAATTGTTGGAGAAAGACATGGCTATGTAGATTAAGTCAGTGAATTTTGGTTTTTAAACTGTGTTCCTCATAGTTGCATAAGTTTCTGGGTGGCCAGAATATGGCCAGGGGAGCTGCCCACAGAGTTTCAAACACGTCCATTTACACTTTAATCAAGATGTCGCCAATTTTTTTTATTATAGTCCACATTTCTGTGACTTTTTTTTTCAGTTCTGCTACAAAATGCTTTTTTCTAAATTCCACCATTCCAATTTCCTACCCTTTTCTTCCCACCACATTTTTAACGTGAAGTTATCTTTCCACCCAAGGTGTCCCTATATTTGTTTCTCAAACATATTCCTAACATTTGAGGGGATGGTTCAAAATCATCTGCAGTTATGAACTTTTCTTTGCCTTTTTGAGTGGGATGCAATGTATGTGGTAGAGGCAGTATATGTGGCAGAGAATGTGTGGGTACATATATATGTGTGGGTACAGTTCAGCTGAATAGATATCATATGGTGACATAAATAGGTGAACTTAAACAATGGATTGTTGTTTACTGTATACCATTCCAATGAAGTGAGGCAGCTGGAATCCCCCAGAAGTTAAGCCTTAGCTTTTTTCTTTAGTTCTACCTGGTTTCTTGATACCCTATTATTTTGTCCCTACTTGTCTTTCAAAGGCAAGAATTTTTACCATAATTTTTACTCTTAAGTGATTATTTTAAGTTGCTAACTGTGAAGGGACTATCTCTGCACAAACGTAAAATCTTTTCATTTACAAAGATATGCATTGATAGTAATTGCAAAGATACAAATAAGGTGAGGTGCTCAGGATACAACTACTGTATAACAATCAAGAGCAAATTTACAAGTGTAAAACAATCATTTTATTACATTCTCAAAACTAATGGGTCAGAAATTGAGAGAAAGAGAGAACATAAAAATGGCTTCCTTCTGTTCTACAATATTTGGACCTTCATCTGGGAAAACTCAAAGGCTGGTGGTGACTCAGCCTTTATTAAAATCATCTGGAGATATCTTCATTCACATGGCTGGAAATTGGTGTTAGATGACCGCTGAGGATTCAGCTGAGTTATTGAGTAGCACTTCCAAATGTGACCTCTCAATGTTTCCACATCGGAAATGAACATTTATCTCGTGGGTTATCTGGGCTTCTTTTTAGAATGCTGGCTAGCATCCCCAGGGCAAAAGGCAAAAGCTTATGGCATTTTTATAATCTAACTGCTGAATTCATGTAGCTTCACTTCTTCCATACTGTAGGCATTGTGGGAATGGAAAATATCCACCAAGAACATGAATGACTACCTTGGGAAAATTCAACCTGCCACAGTCCATCTCTGATTATAGCAACATACATCTTGTCCATATACAAACTACATTCATCTCCACATCAGGACTCTCAAATCTCATGGCATTTTAACATGAGGTCGAGTCTAGGATCTAATCACCTAAATCAAATGCAAGTGCAGATAAGATTCCTCATTCTATTCCTCTCATATGAAAATTTAATGAGACAAATGATCTATCCTGCAAATGAAACATACAGTGCTGAGAAAGGTCTAGGGTAATTGTCATGGTTACTGTCACCAAAAAATATGAAAAAAAAACACTTTCACTTTTGTGGAAATTAGTGAATTGTTTTTGTTTATAGTTTAAGTAAATTTATTTTTTCAAAATGTGGTGTATAGGAGAAACAGAACAATTACTCTTTCATAACAATCCTGACATTCAGATGTTCTCTACTGCCAGTGAATTGATTTGAGTTCAGTTGTATTCCCAAGAGGTTGATTTTCATGGGTACAGATGCCACACTCTGGGATTTTTAGTTCCATACTCTAAGATGGTGATTTTCAACCTTTTCATCTTATGGTACACATAAATGAATTACTAAAATTCTGCAGCATACTAAAAATATATTATGCTTTTCAGCCAGTCTGACAAAAAATAGGTTTAATTTTGATTGATTAAAAAATAATAATAGTAATTACGTACACTTTTTGCTCCAAAGTTTTTTGCTTTTTGTTTTTAAATTTTAGACAGAGAGAGAGAGAGAGAGATTTGTTGTTCCACTTATTTATGCATTCATTGGTTAATTCTTGTATGTGCCCTGACTGGGGATCAAACCCACAACACTGGCATATTGGGGCAATGTTCACATCAACTGAGTTACCTGGCCAGGGCCCAAAGAAATTTTTTTAAAAATCAGGTGCTCATAATTGTATATAGGGATTTCTGGTACCAAGAATTAATCAATCAGACACAATCTTATGCAACTCTACTATATGACCTATGTATTGAATATTTATAGCTCAAGATAGGGTATTCACATCAGACAACTATTGTGTTTTTTTTTATTTGACTGTTGCTATTTTCTTATTAGACAATCTAAGGGAAAAGAGATGAGATATTGCAAAAATTCAAAATTTTTAAAAATTCCATAGCACACCAACTGTAAATTGTTGTTCTAAGACAATCTTCCTATTCCTCAAAAATAGTCCACACTTAAAACTGAATAGTTTTTCACCCTGCTTTCTACCTGTAGAAATCTGAGACCTAAAGGTAGTATTGCATTTTGTACAATTTCTATTTTTTAACTTCGTTTATAATCAATTTTATTACATAAAAGCCACACCCACAATTCTTTTTAAGATAAGTCTTTCCCTGGGGCCTTATGTGAGACTGCCTATGAGAAATATCATTAAAAGTATCTTGACTTGGGGTGGCAAACACAAAATACAATATACAGATGATGTATTATAGAATTGTACACCTGAATCCTATATACTTTTATTAATCAATAAATTTAATAAAATAAAATAATAAAATGTGAAAAAATTTTAAAACTATATTATTTCATAAAGAAATTCTGTAAGGCAGGTCTCTAAGCTCCATAAGCGGCATTTTATGTGTTTGAGCAATCCTGTGCAACAATACCATAGGCCTTTCTGAAGATGTAATCATTAAAAAAGTGCATTGTCACTGTGGATGTGATTTTGTCCTGAAGCCCTTTCTTAATCTAAAAATAATTTTCTAACAGGAGAAGCTGAAAATAAAAAATAATTTATTTTTTAGCTTTGCGCAGTGGCAGTATCGTAGCCAATGAGGTTTATCCGAGGCGCGATTATTGCTAATTGAAAAAATAATTTATTTTCAAACCCAGGAAGTCTTGACTTAGATATTGAGCAGTGTCCTTTAGATTGCTCTGTCCTCTTCTTTGAGTATAGGTAATGTAAAGCCAGATGGTACTTTAAATATTCTGATGTGAAATCTTTTAAGGTTAATCATCCATTCTCCATTCTAAATGATACATTTTCCATTATCACATGATTGTTGGAAACAGTGTTGACAAACCTTTTATGGCTACATAACAAGGGTCTCTTTCTTTCCCTATGCCCTCACTGACACTCCTTGAGGATTAATAGTGTTCTCTAAGCTCTGACAGGTCTCCCACCCCACCCCTGACTTGTTTCAAAGACAACGCCACATATCTTGAGGGGTTTTTTTTTTCCATAGAAATCTTTTTTTTTTCCACCAGCTACCAAAATCCCTTGGTTCATTATTGCTGTAAAACAAACAATCTTACAACTGGATTTCTTAAATAACAACAATAATTATTTTACTACCAAATCATCAACTTGACCAAGGCTCTATGAAAATGAATTTCTGCTATCCAACTGGACCTGGAGATCCCCACGATGGGTATGATAGTGCTGGCTGTCACCTGAGAGTTCAGACAGGGCTGTGGATGAGAGCATTAGTTCTTTATGTCAGCCTCTCAATGGGTTACTTGAACTATTGGGATTCTAAGAGTGAACTACCTAACAGAACTAAGAAGAAATTAATAGTGCTTATATGCCCTAGTTTCAAAAATTACATATTATTTCCTTTATTTTAATGTATGAGTATATATGTTTATATCTGTTTATATGTTTAATTTTAAGATTTTACCTACAAGAGTAACAAAAAAATTATTGAAAGAAAAGGGAATACAAAAATCAACATAAAACAAAACATGCAAACCAAGCACACACACACAAATCACTCATTTCACTTATTAATACCGAAGCCTTAATAAAATACACAGCTATCCCATCTATGATAATTTTCTTTAGGATTTAAGATGACTTTATTTCACAACAACCTTAATCTCATAATACTGTATTAAATAAATATCCTATGTAACAGAATTTGGAGGTTGCCAAAGAACCTGAGTATTTAGCTGAAAGAATTGCAAGCCAGCCTCTCACTGCTATATACATTCAAGATTTTAGTTCAATGTGTACTTCTGGGAAGAACAGACTAATTTTCTTTTCTAATTTAGCAATTTAATATAAAAATGTATTGAAATTAAGAATAGCCTCTTGGGCAAAGGCTGAATTGAGAATACTGAAGTCTTCCTTGTGAAGTTCAACTCCATTAATTATGTTTAAAGGACTGACAAAGGCCAATTTAACAGAAGAAATAATAGGGGCTTCTTCCATGAGAAATGATTTGGTATTGCTTTGCTCATCTGAACTCTTTGGGGGAAAAGACTGCAAGTGTGAATGCAGAAAGAATAGAACTATTAACATTTGCAACAATTTGAGCCAAATAATTTTTCTTGCTGGATATTTGAACTGACAGTGGTAATAAATGAAGTAAAATTCTCTGTGAATCCTCAGAGAGCACTGTAGCCAAAGTGAATCAGCAAAGACCTTGAAATGTGGCCATTGAGGTAGTGTGAAGGACACCAGAAGTAAGAGAGATTTCGGGGGCCATGCACTATAAGGAAAATAGATCTAAGTGGGACAAATGTAACAGAAAAACAATAAAAAATAAAATTAAAAATATTACAATAAAAAAGAAAATAGATCTTAAGTAATTAGTACAGAATAGTCACTAAACAAACAAACAAAGAGAACTACAACTAACAATACTAACAAAAACCACTGGTGAGAGAGAATAATCTGAATTCAAGATTTGCCATATTATTAACATATCCAGTTTTCAACAGCAACAACAACAAATTTTTATTTGAACCAGTGATACCACTGTTAGGATTATACCCAAAAAATCCTAAAACTCTAATTCAAAAGAACTTATGCACCCTTATGTTCATAGCAGCACTGTTTACAATAGCTAAATGCTGGTAACAGCCTAAGTGCCCATCTGTAGAGGAGTGGATTAAAAAACTGAGGTACATTTACACAATGGAATACTATGCAGCAGAAAGAAAGAAGGAACTCCTGCCATTTGCGACAACACGGATGGAACTAGAGAGAAGTATGCTTAATGAAATAAGCCAGGCAAAGAAAGAAAAATACCATATGATATCACCTAATACAGGAAACTAAGGAATACCACAAACAAATGAACTAAATAGAACAAGGAACATAATAACAGGTATTAGGGGAGAAGGGAGAGGGAGAGAAGGGGGACAAGTAAAGGAAGGGTTTAGTCAAAGAACATGTATAAATGACTCACGAATATGGACAACGGAGGGGGATATGATTGTGGGAAAAGGGGTGGGCTGGGTAGGGGGAGCAACAGGGGGAAAATGGGACAACTCTAATTGAAAAACAAAATAAAAATTCTATAAAAAAAATTTTTTTTGAGACATTCAAAGAACCAAAAATGTATGGCTCATACAATGGGAAAAAAGTAATCAGTAGAAAGTGATCCTTAGGAAGCCAAGCTATTGTACTTTGTGGACAAAAATAAAAAATAGAATAACTATTTTATATATGTTAAAAGAGAGCAAAAAAACCATGTTTGAAGATTGATGAAAAATATAAGAATGATGTCTCAAAAATTAAAGAATATAGAAAATGAGAGAGAAATTATACAAAAGAATCAATTAGAAAATCTGAGTTGAGAAGTTTAATAACTGAAAATTTAAAAAAAAAATGTACTAGAGGCCTGGACAGCACATTTGAGCTGGCAGAGAAAGAATGAGAAAAATTAAAGAAGGGTCAATTGAAAGCATCCAGTCTGAGGACCAGGAAACAAAAAGGAGGAAGAAAAAAAATGCAGAGATTCAGAGACCTGTGGATCATTAAATATACCAACATACACATAATGGGAGTCCCAGAGGGACAGGAGAGATATGAAGTATCAAAAAGAACACTGAAGAAATATTGGTTGAAAGCCTGCCAAATGTGATGAAAAATTATGACCTACACATCTAAGAAGCTCAACAATTTACAAGAAGTATAAATTCAAAGTGAGCAATATACAGATATGTCAGAATCTGTTAAAAGACAAAATCTTGAAAACAGTAAGAGAATCTAAATATTTACAAGGAAGGGAGAAAGAAAGAAAGAAAGAAAGAAAGAAAGAAAGAAAGAAAGAAGAGAGAGAGAAAGAAAGAGAGAAAGGAAGAGAGAAAGAAGGAGAGAGAGAGAATTTCTCAGAAACAAAACAATACAGATATACACAAGGGAGTACTTGAGGCTGTAGTAAAAGGATACTAGGGAGTAACCTGAATCCACATAAGAAAATAGAGAGCCAATAAAGCTAACTACCTAAATAAATATACAAGGCAGAATAAATTTACTTTTTTTGCTTATAATTTCTAATTATTTTTCTGCTTTAAAAGACAACTAAAGAATGCAATAAAACTAACACCAAGTTGTTGGGCACACAATGTATAAAAATCAAACTTGTGTAACAATAACAGCAAAAATGAGGGCACAGGTAAGGGAACTCTAGAGAAGCAGAATTTTAAAATATAATATTGAAAATAGGTTGGTATTTATCTGGACTAGGTTGTTATATATTAATGTATTAATAGTAATCCTCAGAACAACCATTAAGAAATTAACTTAAAATATAGAGTAAAATAAATTAGAAGGGAATTAAAATGGGACATTAGCAGATAATTATTTAATGCAAAAGAATATGGTAATTAATAAAAGAATACATAAGACATATAGAAAACAATAGCAAAATGAAAGATTAAGTCCTGTCTTCACAATAATCAGATTAAATTTTAAAGATTAAAATCTCTAAAAGGCAGAGATTGGCAGAATGGATTTTTTTTTTTAAGTATTCAACTATGTGTTGTATACAAGTAACACACTTTTTATTTAAAGATTCAAATAAGTTGAAAGTAAAGGATGGAAAAAGTTGCACCATGTGAAATATAACAGGAAAAAAAACTAAGGTGGCTATACTAATATTAGACAAAATAAGTTCCATTAAATATGTTCCAAGATAGGCCATGTGTTAAGCCATATAACATGTCTAAATAAATATAAGAGGATTAATAACCTACAACATATGTTCTCTGACAACAAAATAATTATATGAGTTCAATATCAGAAGGAAATAGGAATTAACAATATGTAGAAATTAAACACCACACTTCTACAAATTCAGGAGGAAAATAAAATAAATAATATAAATTTAAAAATCGAATGAAAACAATATATGAAAATATGTAGATTGCAATGTAAGTGTACTTAGGAAAAAGATGTATATCCAAAATGTTTACATTAGGAAAGAATAAAGTCTAAGATCAATTATCTAAAAATTTAACTTAAGAATCTAGAAAAAGTAGAATAAATTCAACCCAAGTGAAATAGAAAAAAAATATTAAAGATTAAAAGTGGAAAACAATTAAATAAGGAAGAGGATAATAATATTATCTATAAAATCAATGGCCAGTTGTTTAAAAGGATAAGTAAATGTTTTAAAATCACTAGTAAGATTGATATCAAAAACAAAAGAAAAATGTAAGTTGTTGATATTGGGAATGAAATAGAAAACTTTATTACAGAATTTATTGGAACAAAAAATACGTTTTATTCTCACCATTTCTATTCAAGATGGTACAGGAATTTTAATCGGTGAATAGAAACAAAAAGAAGAAATTAAAATAGTACAAAATGAACAGGAAATAAAATCTTTATTTGCAAAAATAAATAGAAAATTCTAAAACATTTATTTAAAAAGCTACCAGAATGAGAACTAATAAGAGCTTAGTATACTTGCAAAATCCAAGATCAGTAAGTAATATTATTTCTATACATGAGCAAAGAAATCGTAAATTAAAGTTTAAACTATCCTTTATCTATGTAACAAAAACATGAGATACATAAAAATAAATATAACAAAATACAAAATAAAAATTTGCTGAGAAAAGTCAAAGAAGACCAATTTATATGCTAAAATGGCAATTCTCAAATTGATGTACAGATTATGATGTAATGCAAAAGTCCAGCAGCATTTTAAAGAAATTGAGAAAGTGAATATCAACTGTATATGAAAAGACAAATGCCTAAATTGGCCACATTAAATTTGATAAAGAAGAACAAAGTTTGTCTCCCTGATTCAAAATTTGCTGTAAAACTGTAATAAACACGACAGCATGGCATTGACATAAAGATATATCAATGAAACAGATATATACCCACGCTTGTGTGAACAATTCATTTTTATTTTTAAAATATATTTTATTGATTTGCCACTACAGTTATCCCAATTTTTCCCCCTTTGCTCCTCCCCTCCACCTGTTAACCTCATTCCCTCCAGTAATCCCATCCCTTAATTCATGTCTATAAATCATTCATATAAGTTCTTTGGCTACTCCTTTTCTTATACTGCTCTTAATATCCCTCTGTCTATTTGGTATCTACCAATCTGTACTTCTTAATCCCCGAACTTTTGCCCCTGTTCCCCCCTCCCCCCTCCCAGCTGATAACACTCCAAATGATCCCCATACCTATGATTCTGTTCCTGTTCTGCTTGTTTGCTTAGTTTGTTTTTTAGATTCAGTTGTAGATAGCTGTGCATTTGTTGCCATTTTAATGTTCATAGTTTTGGTCTTCTTTTTCTTATATAGTTCCTTTAACATTTTCTATATAGCTTGATGAAGATGAACACTTCAGTTTTGTTTTCTTTTTTAAAGTATATTTTATTGATTGTATTGTTACAATAGTTCCAGTTTTTTCCCCTTTGCTCCCCTCCACTCAGCACCCACCTCCCCCAGCAATCCCCCACCAAGTCCATGCCCATGGGTGGTACATACAAGCTCTGCCACTTCACCATTTCATATATTCTTCTTCTTCTTTTTTTTAATATATAAATAATTTATTAATTATTTTAACAATAAAAAATAACAATCCCTCCCTCTCAGACTTAAGACCCTTTATAATCTTATAAAGGACAATGGGTGAAGGTCTCGAGCTCCTCTAGCTGCTTCAACCTGGACATGGTCGTCGTCTTACCTACCCTTGGGTCCAGAAATCCCTAATAAGAGTGGGAGGGTGGAGAGGAGGGTGGCCTTCCCACATGGGGAAGGATCGTGCAGACTCCAAGTCAGTTGACTGTCCCCAGACAACGGCATTCTTGGTTTAACAGGCTGGCATCCTTGTTGTATTCTGGAGGCAACAGATTTGGCAACAGGGTTAAAAAACATCATTCAACCCATAACCACTAGATGACAAAATGAAGGGATTAATTTTTCAATGTCCCACATTAGGAAAAAAGGGGGCTTCTTTGGAGGAAGGTATGCCAGGTACATCTCATGTATCGAAAACTTTCTGCCCATTATACTTAGTTTGGGCTGAGGGAAATATTTTAGGTTTCTCCCCTCTCGGACCTCTGGGCTCTTTCTGTCCAAGCCATTAGGATAGAAAGGAGAAACCAGTTTTAAAGTGAAGCCCACAGACCACACCATACTTCACCAACCCAGCTACTTAGTTCAGCCAAACCATTGAGTCTCAGGAGGCAGCACTGCAGACAGGATTAAGTGAGGCCTACAGACAATCACTCAGGTAATGCGATCATAGGCTTATGCCCTATGAAAACAGAAAACACATGTTAATTTATGTAACATAACCCACAAACAAGTCTCTACCTTGTCTGGGAAGCACTTTATCAGGCCTTCTATTCTAAATGATAGCTTTGTTGGGTAGAGTAACCTAGGTTGTGTAAATTCTTGGTTTTTATCACTTTGAATACTTATTGCCAGTCCCTTCTAGCCTACAAAGCTTCTTTTGAGAAATCAGCTCATAGTAATAGAGACTCCTTTGTAGATAACTCTCTTCTTTTTTCTTGCTGCTTTTAAGATTTTTTTTTTCTTCCTTTTAAAGTATATTTTATTGGTTATGTTGTTACAATAGCCACAATTTTTTTTTCTCTTTGCTCTTCTCTTCCCAGTACCCCTCTCACCTCCACCAACACCCTCGCCCCCTTAGTTCATGTCTATGGGTCATGCATATAAGTTCTTTGGTTTCATCCTTCCCTGTATTATTCTTAATTTCCCTCTGCCTATTTTGTACCAACCAATTATGCTTCTTAATTCCTGTACCATTTCCCCATTCCTCCCCCTTCCCCCTCCCAGTTGATAACTCTCCAAATGATCCCTATACATTATAATTCTGTTCCTATTCTGGTTTGCTTAGTCAAATTTTGTTTTTATTTTTTAGATTCAGTTGTTGATATTTGTGAGTTTGTTGTCATTTTAGTGTTCATAGTGTTGATCTTCTTTTTCTTAAGTAAGTCCCTTTGAAATTTCATATAATAATGGCTTGTTGATGATGAACTCCTTTACCTTTACCTTGTCTGGGAAGCACTTTATCTGCCCTTCCATTCTAAATAATAGCTTTGCTGGATAGAGTAATCTTGGTTGTAGGTCCTTGCTTTTCATCACGTTGAATACTTCTTGACAGCCCCTTCTTGCCTGCAAAGAATCTTTTGAGAAGTCAGCTGATAATCTTATAGGCACCCCTTTGTACGTACCTCTCTGTTTTTCCCTTGCTGCTTTTAAGATTTTCTCTTTATCTTGAATCTTTGGCATTTAATTATGATCTGTCTTGGTGTGGTTCTTTTTGGGTCTAGCTTGTTTGGGACTCCATGCTTCCTGGACTTGTACATCTACTTCCTTCACCAAATATGGTGAGTTTTCCTTCATTATTTTCTCACCTAAGTTTTCAATTTCTTGTTCTTCCTCTTCTCCTTCTGGCACATCTATGATTCAGATGTTGGCACTATTAAAGTTGTCCCAGAGGTTCCTAAGCCTCTCCTCATTTTTTTCAATTCTTGTTTCCTCATTCTGTATTGGTTGACTGTTTCTTCGTTATCTTCCAAATTGTTGATTTGAACCCCAGTTTCCTTCCCTTCATCATTGGTTTTGTATGGGTTTTCCTTTGTTTTATTTAGCATAGCCTTCACTTCTTCCCTTATGCATTTGCCATACTCAAACATATCTATCAAGCCTATGAGCATCTTTATCACCAGTGTTTTGAACTCTATATCTCTTAGGTTGGCCATCTCCTCATCACTGAGTTCTCCCACTGGAACCTTGATCCATT
Source organism: Furipterus horrens (assembly GCF_987537825.1). Classification (NCBI taxonomy): domain Eukaryota; kingdom Metazoa; phylum Chordata; class Mammalia; order Chiroptera; family Furipteridae; genus Furipterus; species Furipterus horrens. The sequence continues at coordinate 62,554,651 of NW_028327176.1, read as the reverse complement.
CCCTTTTTTGGGCCATATTTCTGTCTCCTCATCTTGACAGGCTCCTATGTTTGTTTGCCTCTGTGACTTAGGTAGAGCTGTCAGAACAGTTATGTTATAAGGGGCAGAGCCTTAGATATTTGTCAGTAAAGGGAGACCCATTTCATCATGTTGTGGTGCTGTATGTGGGGGAGGTCTGAGAGGGAACAATGCTGCTTGCTCAGCACTTGCACCTTTTCCAGGCACTTCTCCCACTTCTGTATGGGACTGGCACCTCTCTAGCTGTTGCCCTGGCTGTTGTTCACAGAGTGGGTGGGTCTGCAATTGTTCTAGAACAATTGGGACCCTTTAAACAAGCAGACTCTGCTGAGAAACCAGCAGCTTCTTCCTCCACCCCAAACCCCACTGCTTTGCACAGTCAGAAGCAATGAGGCTTTATTTTCCCTGGAACTGTGAGCTGTGTTGTCTGGCCTGGTGCTGGGAGCGCTCCCCAGGTGTCCCTCCTGACTTCTTAAAACATGTGACTGCACTTTCCACCACCTGCCACTGTCACTGCTGCTGCCACCACCACACCATATAATCTCCACTCTGTCTCCAACCCTCCTACCTGTCTGGCTGGGTATTCTTCTTTATGTCTTTGTTTATTGGACTTCCATGAGCTCGATTTTCTGGAACTTATGGTTGTCTCTAGTTTTGAGGTAGTTGTATTACTTCTTAGCTGTGGAGGGAGATGCAGCATGTCTGTCTCAGCCTCCATCTTGGCCGAAAGTCCCTAAGATTCTGATTTTATCTTTAACCTTTGGCATTTTCATTATGATGTTTCTTGATGTGGTCCTCTTTGAGTCCAGCTTGTTTGGAACTCTTTGTGCTTCCTCAACTTGTATGTGTATTTCCTTCACCAAATTAGGAAAATTTTCTTTCATTACTTTTTCAAATAAGTTTTTAATGTATTGTTCTTTCTCTTCTCCTTCTGGCATCCCTGTGATTTGGATGGTGGTATATTTGGAGATGTCCCATAGGCTCCGTCTTTTAGTCTCATTTAAAAAATTTTTTTTTCTTCTTGCTATTATGATTGAAAGCTTTTTTCTTCCTTATGTTCCAAATCATTTATTTGACTCTTGGCTTCATCTACTCCACTGTTGTTTCCTGTAGATTTTTCTTTATTTCACTTAATGCAACCTTCATTTCTGCCTGGGTTATTTTTATGTTGTTGTGAGACCCAATAATTTCTTTGAGCATCCTGATGACCAGTATTTTGAATTCTGCATCTGATAGGTTACTTATCTTCATGTCATTAGTTATGTTCATGGAATTTTGTTTGCTCTTTCATTTGGGCCATATTTATTGGTCTCCTCAATTTGGCAGCCTCCATGTGTTTGTTTCTATGTATTAGGTAGAGTTACTTTGACTCCCTGCCTTAGTAGAGTGGCCTTTTATAGAAAAGGCACCTGTCTGGATGAAGGTGGATTTTTCAAATCCTTGGTTGTTGGACTTCCATACAGCTCAATTTTATGAAAAATCTGGGTGATGTTTATTTTGTAGTTTAGTTATAATTTTTACTGTAGTTGTGTGTGGAGGAGAAGTATGTTTACCTACACCTCCATCTTGGCCAGGGATTTTTAAAACTGCCCATTGACAGCTGGGTGGTATGGGTGGCTGCCCCTCACATGCACTGTGCCACAGCAAAGCTTCCATGAAAATTTTATTTTAAAAACAGTGAGATGGTAACTGAAGAGAAAATAGATTATTTCCAACAAATGATGCTGGAACAAAGTGGCTATGTATATTGAGAGGGAAATTAGCCTCAAATGTTACCTCAAATGATATACAAAAATTAACTTAAATGAGCTACGGACTTAAATATAGGTGGATAACAATAAACCTTTTATAATTTAAAAGAATAGAAAAATTATGACATCAGATTTGGCAAAATTTTTTGGAAAGTATGCAATAATATGCAAGAAAAATCTTAAATTGGATTTCTTTGAAGTTCAAATTTTTCACTCTAAAATACCCTTTTAGGAAAATGTGAAGTCAAGGCATAAAAGAAAATATTTGCAAAATATATATTATTCAAAGAATTCATATATAAAAATATTTTTAGAAAGAGTTCTCATAACTATCATAATTATACAAACAACCAAATTTTTTAATGGGAAAAAGTTTTGAAAAGATATTTACCAAATGTACACATGAAAAGAATTGTAATTAGATAAATGCTAAAAAATACAGTACAAGGAAACAGATCAATTGTTGCTTGAGCTCAGAATGGTGAGGAAAGAATTGACCATAAAGGGTCAAAAGGGATATTTTGGAGATGATAGAAATACTCTAAATCTTGATTATGGTTACTTGACTGTACTCGTTTTGTTACAGAACCCCTGGACTGCTCCAATTGAAAACAAACCCACGGGCTCTTTAGTCAGGGGCCCGATTGCCCGCCACCAAAATTATAACTCTCAATACAAGAGTTTAATGAAAAGAAAAAGAATTGTTTATTTAATAGTTATATAGATTTAGTTATTTGCGGATTTCTGTTGTTAAGTCTTATATTCTTTAAAACACCCATAAACACATATCCTTGCCTCCCTCCTACCAAACCAGGCTAGTTTTAGAAAAGTTAGAGAAACTGTTTCCCCACTTTCCAAACACAGTTCAGCTTTACCAGCAGCTGCCAATCACTCAATTCTGATTGGGGAGGTCCTTTCTGTGCTGTGGTGCCCTCCAGCTCTCAATGCAGAACCACCTGGATTCTCAGCCTCCTTGCAGACTGCCTTCTTCTTGCAAACCACATGGATCTCCTCTCCTCAAAACCGAATGGCAAGAGCCTCTTAAAGCAGCCTGGAGACCCCTTCTCCAAGCCACATGGAGAACTTAGCGTCTTTATTCCGAATGGAGAAGGCCCCTTCACCAAGCCACATGGAGGGGGCGAGAGAGCAAGAGCGCGCAAGAGCAAGAGGTAAAATGTCCGCAGCTGCTTATATATCCCTGACTGCGTCCTCTGATGCAGTGGGTGTTGCAAAGAGTTCTGACCATTCACAGAACCTTACGTAGGCTCTGTGTGCTTTTTCCATACCATCCCCTGGTTCAAGACTCCTCCCATCTACCTGACGCTTTGGATGCATTAAAGCCATTTTGCATAAGAAAGACACTAGCCACCAGCCTCAGGCATGTGGAGGCATTCTGAAAAGATGCTTCCTTCTCCTCATCGCCCAGCTGAAAACTCTGGGGATTTTTGGACTCCCCTGTTTCTGTAACAGTTTTTTTCTTCCAAAACTAATTTCACATTTTTTAACGTATATTTTATTGATTATATTGTTACAATAGTTCCAATTTTTTCCCCTTTGCTCCCCTCCACCCAGCACCCCCCTTCCCCGACAATCCCCTCCCCAAGTCCATGCCCATGGCTCACCCTTTCATATATTCTTCTTCTTTTTTTTTTAAATAATTAATTAATTAGTTAAATATTTTAACAATAAAAAATAACAATCCCTCCCTCTCAGACTTAAGACCCTTTACAATCTTATAAAGGACAATGGACGAAGGTCTCGAGCTCCTCTAGCTGCTTCAAGCTGGACATGGTCATCGTCCTACCTACACTTGGGTCAAGAAATCCCTAATAAGAGTGGGGGTCTGGAGGGGAGGGTGACATTCCCACAAGGGGAAGGATCGTGCAGACTCCAGGTTGGTTGGCTGTCTCTGGACAACGGCATGCTTGGTTTAACAGGCTGGCATCCTTGTTGTATTCTGTGGGCAACAGGGTTAAAGGACATCATTCAATCCGTAACCACTAGATGACAAAAGACAGGTATTAATTTTTCAATGTCCCACATTAGGGAAAAGAAGGGTTTCTTTGGAGGAAGGTATGCCAGGTACATCTCACCTGTCCAAAACCCTTTTGCCCATTATACTTAGTTTGGACTGAGGGAAATATTTTAGGTTTCCCTTCTCTCAGGCCTCTGGGCTCTTTCTGTCCAAGCCATTAGGATAGAAAAGGGAAACCAGTTTTAAAGTGAAGCCCACAGACCACCCCGTTCTTCACCAACCCAGCCACTTAGTTCAGCCAAACCATTGAGTCTCAGGAGGCAGCAATGCAGACAGGATTAAGTGAGGCCTATATGTACAGACAATCACTCAGGTAATGAGATCGTATGCTTATGCCCTTTGAAAACAGAAAACACATGTTAATTTATGTAACATAACACACATACAAGTCTCTAAATCTGTAGGACTGTCTTATTGGAAACACATCCAGTTGCAAGGCATTTGACATTCTTCTCGCCTGTAAATTAAACATCTTTGATAATGCCACAGACGTAGTTTAACTTTCAAATGAAAACAAATTTTAAATGAAAAGAAACTTTAAAGATGGTTAGCTGCACTACTTTATAGTCTACCACTGGGCATTGTGATCTTCCTTGAATCTTGATTTTTCTCCCTAAGATTACCCTCCTTGTCATTAAAGGGATTGTATTAAGTTCATTTTTAATTTATCCTGTTCATTTGCATAAACATAACAAGAGCAGCAAATGATCACTTATGATCTTTAGTTCTGCTTTGCTGGAACTTAGGCAAGGAACATTCAGGGTGACCTTCAGTCTGCCCTTCAAGGCACAGAAGTTGAGCCACACACCTGGCATTCAGCCTTGCCTGTAAACACCTGTCTTTTCCAGGTCCTCCTGGTTTTCCATTGTGCCTTAAGGTCCCTTCTAGCCATCTTTCAGGAAAACAACCTTCATTCCTTCCCTGGAAAGATTGCTATGGACCGCTCATCCATCCAAGGTACCAGGCCTTTTATCTCATGGACTTTTATTACCTTTGAAAGTCAGTCCCAGTTGCTCAGGGCTTTTTGGTAACAACCAAAGCCCAATCATGTCTCCTTTAGGCATGACATTCCAGTCAAAGTCTTAGTCAAAAAATTGTTATTAAGAACTGGTCTTATTAGTTTTATGCAAAGAAACTTAGGTCATTACTTACTTCTTTAGAATGCCAAATTCTGGAGGGATCAGATAGGGAGAAAATATATACAGTGTTAAGGAAAATCCTTGTCCTTCTAATATTCACTGAACTTGCATTTCTATTCTTTATATTTTTATTTTTCCCCCCACTAAAAATTTTTCTGTTTGTTTGTTTTTCCATTACAATTGTCTCACTTTTTTCCCCCTCTTGCTTCTCTGCACCCTGTCCCTCCCTTCTCCCACATTCAGTCCCCACCCAGTTGTCCATGTCCATGGGTCATTTATACATGTTCTTTGACTAGACCCTTCCCCTTCTTACCGCTTCTCTCCCTCCCATCTCCCCCTTTGTTACTGTTAGTTTATTCCTCGTTTACATACCTCTGGTTCAATTTTGCTCATTTGTTTGTGTTGTTCATTAGTTTCCTTTAACAGGTGATAGCATAAGGTAATTTTCTTTTGTTGCCTGGCTTATTTCGCTAAGCATAATTCTCTCTAGTTCCAATCATGTTGTTGCAAATGGTAGAAGTTCCTTCTTTCTTTCAGTACTTATTCATTGTCATTTCCCCCCTTTGTACTCGTGTTCCTCTCTGTCTCTCTCTGTTTCTTCATCTTCTTAAAGCAGACCCTTTAGCATCTCTTGCAATACTGGTTTGGTGGAAATGTATTCTTTTAACCTTCTTTTGTCTTGGAAACTCCTTATTTCACCTTCCATTTTGAATGAGAGCCTTGCTGGGTAGAGTATTCTTGGTTGTAGGCCTTTGTTTTTCATTACTTGGAATATATTTTGCCATTCCCTTCTGGCTTGTAGTGTTTCTGCTGAGAAATCTGCTGATAGCCTTATTGGAGCTCCCTTGTATGTTATTAGTTGTTTCTCTCTTGCTGCTTTTAGGATTCTCTCTTTGTCTTTGAATGTTGGCATTTTAATTATGATGTGTCTTGAAGTGGGCCTGTTGGGGTTCATCTTCATTGGGACCCTCTGTGCTTCCTGGACTTGCATGATTCTCTCTTCATGTTAGGGAAGTTTTCTGTCATTAGTTTTTCAAAGAGGTTTTCTATTCCTTGCTCTTCTTCTTCTCCTTCTGGAATTCCTATGATACGGATATTATTACGTTTCATGTTGTCCTGCAGCTGTCTTAGAGCCTCTTCAGTCTTGTTCAGTCTTTTTTCATTTCATTGCACTGTCTGTGAGTTTTTGTCTACATTGTCCTCCAGCTCGCTGATCTGATTTTCTGCTTCCTCTAGCCTGTTTTTAATTCCTTCTACTGTGTTCTTCAATTCAGAGATCGTATTCTTCATTTCCTCCTGGCTCTTATTGATAGTTTCCATGTCCTTTTTGATGCTGGTATAATTCTCAGTAAGTTCCTTATAGTTCTTCTGGAGTTCACTGTAGTTTTTCTGGAGTTCTTTGTAGTTTCCGCTGAGCTCATTGAGCTTCTCCATAATACATGCTTTCAATTCCATATCTGATAGTTGGCTCCCCTCTATTTCATTTAGCACTCTTTCTGGGGACTCTACCTTTCCTTTCGATGGGGGGTTGTTTCTCTGTCTCCCCATTTTTGTGACTCCTATTGTTTGTTGGTGCTTCTTAGAATGATCTGCACTTCCTGGGTCTGCCCCTGGTGGCATCAGATCCTGTACCAGTCTGGGCCCAGGCAGCCTGTTGGAGACTTCCAGGAATCTACTGCCTTTGTCTAGCTTCTTTAGTTGTTAATCTATTCAATCTGTGATTAGCCATCAGGCTTAAGGACTGTGGGTGTGGCAGCTTAATTCCTGTAGGCAGGGCTTTTGCTTCCCCTCAGGCTGACGCCACTTGGCCGGGAATGGTCCGCCCGCAGCGTGGGGATGAGTCAGCACTGGGACCCGGTAGGCCGCTTCCCCAGCTCTCCCCTCAAAGCCACCACGCCAAACTCTCCCCAAGCGTCCCCAGTCCTCTCTGCCCTCCCTCTGCTCGAGCCCAGGGCAAGTGAAGGCCAAAATATTTTTGCATGTGATCCGCTTAAGAGCTCTTTTTCTCCAGCTGTTTCTCTGCGGCTAGCAAGAAACCCTGTGGCTTTTCGCTTTTCCCAGCTGGATACTATCCTACCTTCCACTCTGCTGCTGTAGGCTGGGGAGCCTGGCCGGGGGTCTAGACCCTGCCCTTCTCAGGGGGAATCCCTGGCCACTGAGCTGCTTCCCAGTCCCTTCAGCCGCCACCCGTGTGAGCCCAGCCAGCCCCTCCGCATCTCCGCACTCCCCACTGGTCACGCCGTGATGCAGCGGCCTTCTCTGTCTCTCCGTTGCCACAAGACTTCTCTCCAGCTGGTGTTCGGTTGGCTACCCCAGATGATTTCTCCAAAATTACGTTGTAAATCCAGACCAGTTCTGGGAGGAAGCCAGTGCAGCGTCCACCCACTCCTCCGCCATCTTGTTTCTCCTAATTTCACATTTTAAATCAGTGTTCCATTATATGTAAATTATATATTTTTTAAATTCGTTTTTAAAATTCTATAAATGTTTATTAGGTCTTAATCATTCAGAACTGCCTAGAAATGTCAAGTTATATCTCTCTCCTTTGTTGGCAATACACCCCTTATTCTTGAAAAATAGACTAAGTTTTGAAAATTATCTAACTATACTTAGCATGTCATCTGTACTTGGGAGAGCAGCATACACCATTGCAGCACAACTACCTAGGATGGGTTAAAATTTGCTGGCCTTATAGATGGCTTTAAGGGGTTTTAAGATTAAGGACCTCACATCCACACCCCACACATGTTACCAGTTATCTTCTGTTGGATATGCTTGTAATTGTTTCTTGATCTTCCCCTCACATATGATGAGTCACTAACTGGTCATTTTTCAGCCTAGCTTTGCCCTGCAATATATCTATTTCCAAGGTTTCTACATGTGTAAGCCACTCACCTTGACTTCCAAGTTATCATAGAATTTATGCCTTTACTTACAAAAATTAGGGGGCTCTAAGGAGGTAAATGTGTGGCCGTAGAGCACTATATTAGAAAAAGACTTTCAGAACTTTAAATATAAATGGAGATAATGAAAGAAAGAGTTTCTCATACTCCATCGTATATGAGATCTCAGGAGTATGCATTAAAAAAATTATTTCAAATTTAAGTATTTTGTAATTAGGAAATGAACCTTTGGCAATTATGCATTACATATGTAGCAATTGTTTTAACATAAGTAAACCCAGTAAAAATATATATTGACTTTTACATGCAGTTCTTTCAAAAATTAAAACCAGTTGTATTGAAGGACAAAACTTCCATTTTGCTGGTCCAAAATAGGGAAATATATACAGGAGTGGGCAAAATTAGATTTACAGTTGTGTGTATGCAAAACACAATTTATACTTGTATTATTATTTGTTAATTATTGTATTATTTATTTATATTACATCTGTGAACTTACTTTTTCCATCCCTAGATATTTCTCAAACTATATACTGACATGAGAACTGATGGAAATTATTCAAATAATTAAATTCTAGATTTTAGTACTTTTTTTCCCCTGATTTTTAGCATTGAGATGAATCAGCTTCCTGGTTCACTGGCAATAGACTAACTTAGACAATTGATACCAGAGTCAAATGTCAGCTACAGTGTGATTGTGCTGGTAAATGCATGAAAAACATGATGATGGAACCTATCTGGTCATAAGGAGCCTGACCCAAGAAAACACCCAAAGTCGAGCTTTTCACTCTTATCCTTCACCAACTTTGGCCAGTGAGTTTGTTATGTAGGCAGCCAGTTAAATATTAATAAAAGAGAAGGGAGCCAGATGTCTAATTAAGCTATATTAACTAGCAAGGGGCAGCTTCCCAGACACCCCATGGGACAATCGCATTCTCTGCCAAAAAGGTGTTACTCCCAGAGCAGTCAGGGAAGAGGGCTTTCCAAAATCCTCAGGGAACAACCTGCCCCTTCCCGTAGTTCCTCTGCTGAGGCATGAGCAGTAGATGCCAAAATTGTGACTGCAAAGGGGAGGAGTCTAGCCTGGGGAAATCTGGGGAAAGGATCTATAGAATAAGGGCAGAGAACCCTGGAAGATACAGGAAAGGGACTGGGTAGGGGAATGGCCCAGCGCAAGCCCTGGAAAGAATTCAGAAGCTTGGTTAGTCTGAAAGAAAGCTTACCTCTTTCCAGACCCAAGGAGATATAATCAAAGCTTAACAAATGGTTGGAGCCTTTGGCAGTCTCTCTCAGTTGGCTCGCAGGCTAAGGGCCTGGGTGTGGCAGCTGCACTGGCCCAAGCGTAGTGCTGGCAGTGGCCTGGGTGACATTGAGTTGTACTGCATCTCTGGTTCCTGACCTTTCTGGGCCTGATGGATGTGGGCATGGGCATCCAGTCCCAGAAGCTGGACTTCCGCAGAAAGAGAGCTGAGCCACCTGGTTGTGGATGAGGTATACTGCAGCTGAGGGCAGTCCTTTGTTTCCACCCCAGTGAATCTTACCATTATACTTCAAATCCTCCTGTGTGTTAAGTCCCCTCCTGTGATTCTGTGGAAAAATCCTATTTCCAGACCAGCTTGGTCCTGGTCCACATCAGCATCAGGTTCAGAAGCCCTAAACCTATTAATGACCTTTTTCTTAGACTAGAATTTATGCATGTGAAAACTTATCATGTTAATAAGCTTCTTGAGGGCAGAAATAAGCTATAACATTATCTACTGTAAGCCTGAAATTTAATATGTTATATACATATTTAAAATATGATACTTTAGATCTTTACTAGGTGATTGGTTCACAAGGATGTTAATAGTCACCATATGCATATATTCCATTAATAAATATTTATATTAAAGAACCCTGGAGACATTATGATTTACTTGCTTGGACAATTATAATCATTATCATTGTACCTTAGATAACTCAAATAAAGCTCTGATGGATTATGTATCTTGCAAAAAATCATACCTGGTGATTACTAAGAAAGAACTACTGGGAGCAAAATATGTTCAGATGTCCCTTTAATTAATTTTTGAAAAATGAAATTCTGGAGGTTTATGAATGGTTGCCAGATATTAGTTTGCACAATTAAATTTCAGAAATATAAAATAATCTACAACTAAGGATGTCTTAAGTATTGCAGGGACAAACTTATACTAAAAATTGTTTTTCATTTATCTAAATTTCAAACTTAATCTTGGAGTCCTAGTAAATAAAATTTATTTACTAAGTCTGGCAGTGCTGCCAATTGTGAGAAATGCTCACAATAAAAACCGGGACATAGGACTTGAGCAGCAAAGTGAGGTGAGGTGTTTATTCACAAGTCTGCAGAGTCAGATGCACTCTCAACCAAGAGAATGTGCCCGCCAAGTAGACAAAGAAAACTGGTTTTATAGTAATGTGTTTAGCTCCCCCTCCCTAATGCAGTTAGCTCCCCCTTCCTAATTCAATTAGCTCCCCCTCCCCTCTCCTTCTCCCCTGTTTCTCCATTACTGGTTACTTCAGAGTTACAATGTAATGTGATTATCTAAATGCCCCTTTTGTGTTTTGTAAATATGCTATTACTGTCAACAACCTTCTCCTATTTTCCCTTTGTCTGGTGATGACTATCTTTCCCCCTTCAGGATGCCCCTTTTGTGATTTGTAAATATGCTAATGCTGTCAACTTCCTTCCCAGAGATCCTCTAATTACATTTGCCCTTGAGACCCTCTGATTACATTTGCCCTTTGTTACTAATGATTTTCTACTGGTTTGGGAGTCACTATTTCCTTGTTTCTTACACAATGACCCATATATATTTTCATATATTTTGCCTGTGAATTAGTTGATATAAAAAGCTCTAACAGAATAATTTTGACAATACATCGTCACATATTTGGAAAGCAAAATTTACTTGCAAAGGACTGTGCTGAAATAGATGGTATATAAAATAAGGTCCTCTACTCCCAATAAGTTTATAATACATTCATGCAGACAAAAATAATCTAGAGTAGTAACCATGAATAATAAAAGAATAATAACAAAGCTAGTAAGTACTAAATTGTGGGGTAAGAAGTGGGGGGGTAGGGAGTGGAATCAAAACAAGGCAGAGAAGATGTAATCAAGGGAGTGGAGAGGATGAGTAGCTCTAAAGTGAACCTATCTGGGAAAAGTAGGATTCTAAATTGCATCTGATATCTTCGTGTTTAATGCTTGTTGTTGAATGTGTGCAATGGAAGTCCACTTCTCCCAAACAGAGGGAGCAACAAAAATGTACCCAAAAATAAAACAATAATCAATAGATATAAGAGGAGACAGGGATGTGAAGATAAGAAGACAACCTTGAGTAAAGTAGAACAGTTGTTCTTAAAGTGCCGTTCCCAAATAAGGGTATCAGTATCATTATGAATTTATTAGAAATGGAAATTCTCCAGCTTCACTTAAAAATATTTAACCAGAATCATTCATTATTTTAACAAACTCTCTAGTAATTCTGATGTATGATTATAATGATATTTAATAACCTCTAAAGTAGAGTTTGTAAAGGCATCTTCCTTTTTCTGTCAACCAGGACAGCTAGGGTAGAAAGTGCCTACAAAGAGCTGATTTCCAATATCAGATACAAAGCTCACATATAAAGACATTATCCAGATAACTAATTGTCCAAAATCTTTGATTTCTCTTGAAATTATTCAAAGGCCCTGCTAGGTAGCAGAACAACCTTGATGATTAGGAAGCCAACATTATTGATCAAATTTTAATATTAAGAAATCTGTTAGAATCATTAACCCCTAAAATTAAGAATCCAAAGTAATCATTTTATTTATACAACAGTTACCCACTTGACTTACTATTATTAAATAGTATACTTTTATTTCTTTTTCTGGTAAATCTCAGTTGATTTCACTAAAATATAATGCAAAAGGTCTTCAGAAATTTCCTGGTAAATGTTACGATTTTCAAATGAAACTTAATAAAGGAGCTCAATGAGATATTTAACTTTTAATGGAAAGTTTTAGGTCAAGCAGTCATGAATAATAATAATAGATACTTACTGAGTGATAGCTATAAGTAAGATTCTCTTTAGAAGCCCATATATGTATAATCTCAGTGAATCTTCACAAAAACTTTATAGGGCATATTTATCTCTATTTTTATATGAGAAAACTGAAGCATCCAGAAATTGCATAGTTCGCTTAAATTCCTGAAACAACTAGTGGGAGATCAATGTTTATATTTCTGGCAATCTGCAGGCAGAGCCCAAGTTCACAACCATGATGATAGACTACTTGCTATATTTGAGCAAGAGCTTATGATAAAAAAGAAACAATTCTGTGGGATCATTTGATAAATACCACTTAGTTTGTAGAAAGAAATTTACTTCTCAAAGGGAAAACATTATTATGATATAATTAGACAGTGGAATATCAGTTGAAATGTAACAAAATTTTGTAATAATCTGTCAAAATTAGTATTAAAAGATAACTTTTAATGTAAAAGAGACAAAAACAACTTTTAAGATTGTGTAATTACAATAAATAGGTTTTAAAAATTTTAAGCATTCTATACAAATTAATTTTTAAAATATAAGTTTAAACCATTTGTGATGACAATCTTTTTAAATCAGGTTGCACACACAGACAAATATTATAATTTTTTCTATCTCAGAAGATATTAAACATAAATTAGATTGCTTTTATAGTTTAGAGCTGCATTATAAATATTTCTTCTAGTGCTCTATAAGGTATTATTGAAGTTGGCAAATGTGAGGCATATATGTCTAGTAACAAGTAGTGTAATACCTTGTTCATAGTTCTTCATATATATTAGGCATAAGATTGGAGAAGTGGACTGGGGTTATATCAAAGAATGCTGTTATAAATGTTAAAATCTTTATTTTATTTACTATATAATAAGATTTTTATTTTTAATCATGAGTTGTATAATAAGGGGTTAATTTCAGGAAGTACAATATATAAGATGGATGGTAAAGGAGAAAATAGACACAGAAATGAATTGTGAGGTTACTAAAATTGTCCAGATGAGAGGCAATGGAGGTTTTAAATAGGAGTGTTTCAAAAGGAGTTTGAAGGAGGAGTCAGAAATAAAAGGTATTACAATTTCAGAATCAATAGCAGATGAGACTGAAAGAGAGAGAGCTAGAAGATATGGAAGATATGTAAGCCATTAAGCCTTTAGGTTTTATGTGGTTAGTGGTACAGTTAATAAGAAATGCTGAAATAAGCTCTCCAATATGACAACTGTTTCCACTTCTGAAAATGACAAGATGAGATGAGGTTCCTCTGAGGTCCCTTCATGCTTTAAAATTATACACTATTATAAAAATAGATTGAAATTAAAAGTAACTGGGTCAACTTACTAGAAACATAATGAATACGAAGACATAGGCATTGGTATTAAGTTGGAAAATATTCCTTTGTCAATTTCAGCATAGCATTTATAAGCATGCACGTACATAGTGACTACAACAATTTACAATCACACCAACAGTGTATGAGTCTCCACATCCTTACCAATATTTGTTAGTACTTGATTTTTGATGATATCCATTCTGAACAGTGTGAAGTACATCTCATTGTGGTTTTGATTTGAATTTCCCTTCTGATTAGTGATGTTGATCATATTTTCATATGTTGTTGGTCATCTATATGTCTTCTTTGGAGAAGTGCAGATCTTCTGTCCATTTTTAAATTGAACTGTTTGGGCTTTTTTATGTTAACTTGTGAGGTCCTTATGTATTTTGGATATTAACTCCTTATTGAATTTATTGTTTGCAAATAGTTTCTTCCATTTAGTAGATTGTCTTTTTTGTTTTGTTGATGGTCTCTTCTGTTGTACAAAAAATTTTACTTGATATAGTCCCAATTGTTTATACTTTTGTTTGTTTGTTTGTTTTCCTTTTGTTGCCCTTGCCTGAGGAGACATGTTCAAGAAAGAATTGCTGAAAGTGATGCCAATGGGTTCATTCCTTATGTTTTACTTTCAGGAGTTTATGGTTTCAGATCTTATATTTAAGTTTTTTTAAAGTATATTTTATTGATTATGTTGTTACAGTAGTCACAATTTTTTTCCCTTTGCTCCCCTCTGTCTAGTACCCCCCTTCCCTCCAGCAATCCCACCCCCCTTAGTTCATGTCCATGAGCAGTGCATATTAGTTATTTGGTTTCACCCTTTCCTATATTATTCTTAACTTCCCCCTGCCTATTTTGTACCAACAAATTATGCTTCTTAATCCCTGAACCATTTCCCTATTTCTCTTTCTTCCCCCTCCCAGCTGATAACCCTCCAAATGATCCCCATACCTATGATTCTGTTCCTATTCTGGTTTGCTTAGTTGGATTTTGTTTTTATTTTTGAGATTCAGTTGGTGATATTTGTGAGTTTGTTGTCATTTTAGTGTTCATAGTGTTGATCTTCTTTTCCTTAAATAAGTCCCTTTAACATTTCATATAATAAGGGCTTAGTGATGATTAATTCTTTTAGCTTTACCTTGTCGGGGAAACACTTTATCTGCCCTTCCATTCTATATGATAGCTTTGCTGGATAGAGTAGTCTTGGTTTTAGATCCTTGCTTTTCATCACAGTTGATACTTCTTGCCAGTCCCTTATTGCCTACAAAATTCCTTTTGAGAAATCAGCTAATAATCTTATAGACACCCCTTTGTAGGAAACTCTCTGCTTTTCACTTGCTGCTTTTAAGATTCTCTCTTTATCTTTCACCTTTGACATTTTGATTTGATGTGTCTTAGTGTGGTCCTTTTTGGGTCTAGGTTTCTATGTTGTTTGGGACTCTCTGTGCTTCCTCAACTTGTATGTCTATTTTCTTTGCCAAATTTGGGAATTTTTCTTCTTTATTTTTTCACATAAGCTTTCAATTTCTTGCTCTTCCTCTTCTCCTTCTGGCACCCCTATGATTCAGATTTTAGAACGTTTAAAGTTGTCCCAGAGGTTTCTAAGCCTCTCCTCATTTTTTTCAATTCTCGTTTCCTCATTCTGTATTGGTTGACTTTTTTTCTTCCTTATGTTCCAAATGATTGATTTGAACCCCAGTTTTCTTCCCTTCACCATTGGTTTTGTATGGATTTTCCTTTATTTCATTTAGAATAGCCTTCACTTCTTCCTTTACACATTTGCCATACTCAAGCATATCTGTCAAGCCTTTGAGAAACTTTATCACTAGTGTTTTGAACTCTGTGTCTGTTAGGTTGGCTATCTCCTCATCACTTAGTTCTCCCACTGGAACCTTGATCTATTCTCTCTTTTGGACCATACTTCTCTGTCCCCTCATCTTGACAGGCTCCTGTGTTTGTTTGCCTCTGTTCCTTAGGTAGAGCTATCACTCCTGTTACATTGTAAGGGGTGGAGCCTTAGGTATACATCAGTATGAGGCGACCTGTTTCACCATGTTGTGATGCTGTATGTGGGGGAGGGGTCTGAGAGGGAACAATGCTGTTTTTTCAGCACTTGCCCCTTTCCAGGCGCTTCTGTCAATTCTATATGGGACTGGCAACTCTCTAACTATTGCCCTGGCTATTGTTCCCAGAGTGGGTGGTTCTGCGGACATTCTAGGACTGTGGGGACCCTTTAAACAAATGGGCTCTGCTGCGAAACTGGCAGTTTCTTCCCCCACCCCAACCCCCACTGGTTTCCATAGTCAGAAACAATAAGGCTTTATTTTCTCCAGTGCTGGGACCACGAGCTGTGCGGTCTGGTGAGGCTGGGAACACTCCCCAAGTGTTTCTCCTGACTTTTTAAAATGTGTGACTGCTTTTTGTCAGCCTGCCACTGCTGCCACCACACTGGATCCTCTCTGCCTAGTCTCCTCCCCTCCTACCTGTCTGGATGAGTATTTCTTTTTTATATCTTTGTTTATTGGACTTCCATGCAGCTTGATTTTCTAGAACTTCTTGTTGTTTCTAGCATTAAGGTAATTGTATTTCTTCTTACTTGTGGGTGGAGATGTAGCACGTCTATCTAGGCCTCCAACCTGGCCAGAAGTCCATAAATTTTTTCATATTTAAGTTTTTAATCCATTTGAGTTTATCTTTGTTTGTGGTATAAAAAAGTAATCCAACTTCATTTTTTGCATGCATTTGTCCAGTATTCCAACACCCACTTATTAAAGAGATTGTCTTTATCCAATTGTAAATCTTTGTTGTAAATTAGCTGATCATATAAGTGCAGGTTTATTTCTGGTCTTTCTATTCTACTCCATGTTTTCTGTTTTTTTTATGCAGTACCATGTTTTGTTTTGTTTTTTTTTTTGCTGATTTTAACTTTGTAGTACAGTTTTAAATTAGGGAGAGCAATACTTTTCACTTTGCCTTTTCTCAAAGTTTCTTTGGCTATTTTGAGTCATTTGTGGTTTCATATTAATTTTAGAATTAGTTTTTCTAGTTCTGAGAAGAATGCCATTGTTATTTTAATAGAGATTGTATTTAATCTGTATATTGATTTAGGTAGTAAGGACATTTTGACAATATTAATCCTTCTAATCTATGAACAAGATTTAACATTCAATTTATTTGTGTCTTTTTCAATTTCTCCAATGTCTTATAATTTTCAGAGTACATGTCTTTCACACTTTGTTTAAAATTATTCCTGGGTATTTCATTTTTTTGATGCAATTGTAAGTGGAATTGTTTTCTTAATTTCTCCTGATCATTCATTACTGGTATACTATAGAAATAAACAGGTTTATGTATGATGACTTTATGTCCTACAACTTTACTGAATTAATGTATTGTTTTTTTCTTGTTTGTTTGTTTTTTAACCCCCATCTTTGGTCATAGTAATTGAGTTCAGTACCATCTACCCAATGTATGTGTGTTTGTTTGTTTAATGAGTTAATTTAAATTATAGTCATTGTGTTCATGTTCAAAAAACATTGAAGTGCCTACTATATTTTAAACATTGTAATTCATATATAGTCAAATATAACACTACAAAATAAACCAGAAAAGAAATCTCAGTGATATACAATAATAAGTATTTATTTCTCTGTCACATGCCTTTAGATCTCAGGTTCAAATGACCTAGGCTTAGCTTAATGGGTTTGACTGTGAGCTCCAGTTCTGTTCCAGGGCTGCTCCAAGTATCACTTATTAGCCTTATATTATGTCTGATGGAAAAAGACAAGAGGAGAATCATAGCATAAGGTCAACCATACAAGTACACTTCAAGAGTTTACTGCTATTTTGTCCAGTGATATTATGCTGGTCAAAGCAAGTGATATAGCTAAATAAGCACCCAGCCACAAGGCTGGGAAGGCTATGGCAAGGATGTGAGGGTCAGCATGTATATAACTCCAATAAGAAATTGGTATTTTGTGAACAATAATTTATTCCATCATAGAGGAGCAGACATACAAAGTTTATTTGTATGTGGTCTAGTTATCCTGCAGGTTATAGTCACTTTAGGGAAACTGGTAAGTTAAAAGGTGATTCAAACATAGTATATATGTGAAATATGTAAGATCCTTTCCACACTGCTCTCAGCTCATATATGAAAACCCATTACTCATCAAGAATGTATAGAATGGATAGTACCTGATATTAACTCTTCATGGTAACTGGATTAATTCTAGGCATTTTTAAGAAGTAAGAAATTTAGAAGTAGCCATAATTAGGAAAAAGGGTATTGAAAGAGTCATAAAAGGAATCTTGGACACTATTTTTATCTTTATTGTTTTTTTATGTACACTGAACTAGAAAAAATGAGAAAATGCCTAAATCTCAGTTGGGCATACAGCAGGCACCTCCAGCAAAATCAGCTTACTGGATGCCAAGGCAAAGTAAATCCCTGGAAGTAAACTATTTGGTGTCAGAAACACTTTTATTTGTGTTTTCTTTTCACAAGAACTCTATACATAGTTATCACATGATATTAAATTGTGGCATGGTGATCATACAAACACACCTGAAGATAGGAGGTGTTCTGATATGGTCAATGTCAGAATAAATCCTTATGAATATAAAATGACAGGATTATAACTGAATAAAACTTTTAGAATTAAAAAGCGTTTATAAATGGAAACATAATATTTCATTTCTTTTTAAACAATTGTTTTGTGCGTTTTTAGTCTTTTGTCAAACACTCAGTTGTTGACTCTGAGAGTTCTTTGGAGGAGTAACCAAGGACAAAGCTAAGTTCAATTTGGCAGTGTCAACAAGAAGAGGTCTTGTCAATTTGTCATTTTAAGATGGAAATGAGTGAAGGTCAAAGGGACAAGATTAAGAGTGAATCTAAGAAAAAATTGTCAATAGGTCACTATTCTCTACTACCCCATGCTTTATTACAAATAATGAGTCATCTTGACTCACTAATTACCCACCCTGTTCAACAGAATAGGAATGTGAGCTTGAAATCCCAAACAGTATTGACACACTGTCTGTAATTAATATAATCATGGGCTTCCATAAAAGGATTCAGAACCATATTCTCAACAAAAAGGACTTAGAATTATGTTCTCAACAATATATCATTGTTAAATACATCCAAATATTGCAGTAGAGAATGACAGTGATTCTGGTACCTGAAATTAAAAAACAGTAATTCTACTATGGGCTTCTACAAGCCAAGATACAATGTTACTTAATTTTCTTTAGACTATCCCAAATCTAATGCAAGTTTTCCTGTGCTATCACAGCTATATATTCCAAATTCATGTTCAAAATAAGTTCAGAGGAAAGTGTTTTTGAAGTGCATGTCTCAGAGCATGGTTGTTTGAGTGGGCTCTTGTTAAATGCAAGATAGAGTGAATTAGCAGGAGCTGAAGATTAGAACCACATTTAAACATGACAAAAAAACTGGGAGCTAGACAGGCTGCAGGTGTCAAACGAATCACAGCACAGTGGGCAAGATAAGAATCAAAGCATTTACGCAGGGTTTGGAGATCTACTTATAAAAAGATATAAATACATCTAGAATTTAATCAACTGAAAAATCCTCACTACTCAAGATAGTGGTAAGTAGTTGGCATTGTGGAATTTGTACACTGGTCATGGAGCAGCAGTCATCAGAAACTGGATACTTCAGAGACTTTTGGATGCTGTGTAGTTTTACAGACAGACTCTAAAGCATTTGGAAAAATAAAATCAAAATAAAAAAGGCAGTTATAAGAATTAGAGCCTGAACTAAAAAGTTCAAGTTTCAAAAGCAGAGCAAGGTATGTAATCAGAACTTGGGTACTCACAAGTCAAAGCCAACTGATGAGTAGGTAACAATGTTGAATTCCTTAGAATTAGGGTCTAAAGAGCTTGACTGCCTCAGTATTGGCCTTAAAACTGTGTAAAGGCTAAGCTTTTAGATAAGTCAAGAAACATTAACTATGGGTAAAGAAAATGAAGAAGAAAAAAGTTAGTAAACATTCACTATATTCTAAAACAGTGTGGGCTGATAACTTCATATTTGTTGGATAGTAAACTCATCTTGATGAAAATTTCTCTATTTTCATTTCCTGCAGCAATCCCTAATCCTATGCTTGTTCAAAAAAAGTTTTTTATTTTTTTCAAAGTCTATAGAATCTTTGTCTCTGGCTCAAATATTAGCAAAATAAATTAATATATAATAATTTAAATTCACTTTAAAATAATTGTTTATTTTTAGAGAGGGAGAGAAATATTAATGTGTAAGAGAAACATCAACTGGCTGCCTCTTGCATGCTCTCAACTGGGGACCAGGTCCACAACCCAGACATATGTCCTGACCAGTATTCGAACCAGCGACTTTTGGTTCAAGGCCAACTCTCAATCCACTAAGTCACCCCAGCCAGGGCTTAAAAGACAATTCTCTGTACTAAAATAAAAACATTCCTCAAAAAGTGGGAGGTTCGGTTTTCATGATTAAATAGCATTTTTTTTTAATAATAGAAAGGTTTATACCTAGAAAGAAAGGTTTAAACCTAGAAAGTTAAATTGTTTCTCAGAGGTGAAAATGCCAGTCTCATTTATTTCAATCACATCCTTTTAACTTTCACACAAATTCAGATATTACGTATCACATTGTAATGTCTCACAATGTTGTAGACCTGCCCTGTAATTTGTGAGCCTATGAACCTTCAGAAAGAATATTGGTGGTGATGATGCTGCTGATAGATCATCAATTATTAAATAATAATAATATTAGTGAAACCAGGAAAGTTGGCATTTGTACTGCCTGTTACTACCAGAATCAGTAAGTAGAGATGAGGATTTAATCTTTATGGGTGATTTATCTAAATAACCAGTGATCTGAGAGGACGGCCGGTTATGTACCCTCAAAAACCATAATATCCCATTTCAAGGAGATCTTTTTTATAAGGAGAAAAAAGAATAGGTAAGGGGTTTGGAAAAAACGGCTAATTGGATAAGAGTAGCAGTGCAGTGATTTCCCCAGTACTTTATCTGTTAATCAACAATTCTTTATCTGCATTCCATCCCCAGAACACAATGGCTTTGATACCATCTCTATTTGAACAGATCCCCTGGGACACAAATGTTGAATTGCTTGTCAATCTCCTGAAGTCATGTAGGTCATATATTCCAGTTTCTGGAATAACACCTTTCCCTGTGCATTAATCACTTAATCCTATCGACTAAGACTAGAATCTTTAACTCTTGAGTTCTGCTATTATTAACTTCTACTAATTGAACACAGAAATTATATTGAGTAAACTTTATCTATTATTATATTTGATGTATTGACAACCTGTGATTTAGGTTTATTATTACATTATGAATTAAGTAATAAACTCAAAGAAACTAAATGATTTACATAGAAAGTAAATGGAAGTTGTTTTGCCAATTTAGTTTCAACCCTGTGATGTTGGGCTTCTATTTTATGGTCAGAGGAGTAAATTTCTAAGAAAAGGCATAAGAAAGAAGACATCGTCTTCCACAAAAGACTTGAAGTTCTGTCATGTACGTCTTTTCCCAACTTGTTTTCCACACACAGGTATTTAAGGATTTATCCACATCTCTAGCTCCAATGGTAGAAAACCTAGATATAAGCCTAGAGTGATAGTATGGCTTGGATATACAGTGTGTTAAATAATATCTGAATAGGAATCAGGTAGGAGCCATGTGACTTGTTTCCATCACTGATAAAAAACCATAAATCATCTGTGAAGGCCAGAATAGCAAGAGCTGCTGGTGAAAACAAAGTAGAAAATCAACTTTTAGTTTGACATGGTAATAGATGCTAATAGTCAGATAACAGCTTCCAGATATAGTCACATCCAGCATTCCATTAAAGTAACCATCATGCTGGGAAAAAAAAAAATCCAACAACTCTTAAAAAAAGCCAATCGCTCGCAAGAGTTTGAAAGGACATTTATAATCTCTAAGATCTCTAATTATTATTTAAGTGCCCATTTTGATTATCCCCACAGAAAGACTGAGGAAATCAAGCTATTGTGACATTCTACAGCATATAGACAAAGATGCATTGCTATTGTCAGTTCACAGAGCACTCAACAGGATTCTTTACTTGATATAGTGATCTGCTTGGTGCCAAATGATTAGTCAGTGGCCACATTACTAAACGCACATCTTTTATTTAGCTCAGGATTCCTATGGAATAAAATATGTACTATCCCCTCCCCTAAATGAAAATTATTTCATGTTGAAGAAATATTGAGAATAAGAGAGTATTTAGAGATGGAGTTTTAGGGAGGAAACTAGGTTTAGATGTAGTCATAAGGGTGGTACTCTTGTGATAGAATTAGTGCTTTTCTAAAATGAGATACCAAAAAGTTTGCTCTGACACAGCAAGATGAAGGCCATCTGAAATTAAAGAAGAGAGCCCACACCAGGAACCAAATTAGCCTATATTTTAATTTGGATATTCCAGCCTTCAGAACTGTGTGAAAATAAATTCCTATCATTAAGGAACCAGTCTATGGTGTTCCTGAGCAGCCTAAGATAGGGATATTTTCCCCCTACACATTACCTGGCAGTGTGAAAACTGAGGGACCCCAAGATGGGAAGGGCTCTTAAGATAACATTCCTAATGTCCACCTGCCTTTGCATACTCTTCTTTTTCTTTCTCATCTGAAGTGGTCCTCTTTTTTAATTCATATATTATTTTTAACTGTAAAAGATTTTATTGATTTATAGAGAGATGGGAAGGGAGGGTGAAAGAGAGGGAGAGAAATATTGGTTTGACCGGAAATAGAAACTGTGGCCTTTAGTTTTGCCGGCTGACACCCAACCAACTGAGCTACGCCATTCAGGGCTGGAGAGGTGCCTTTTAACAAGCTTTAACTTTGGGTTGCAGGTTGCAAGATTCTGAAAAGGCTCTCAAAAATCTTTCCCAAAACTGGAAAAAGCCTCAGATATGAAAGTGAGCATTAAGCTTCTAGAAAGGATACCCCTATTTCTCCTGCAGTGTATTTCTCCTATTTGCTTCTGATAAAAGTCACAGCCAAATGTAGCCACAAAAGAAAGCTATTTCCAAAACTGCCCATGTTAGGGATAAAGAAGCAAGCCAGTGACTCTCAAACCAGTAGGAGATAATTAACAGATGAATCATGGAAAAGGGGCGAGGAAATGACATTCCGCAGCTTCTCACACACAGCTCTGGGATCAAAAGGAAGAAGATTGTTGTCACCAAACACAGAGAAATGGGAAGATGTAGCTAGATAACTTTGCAAGTAAGTTGGAGATAGACCTATAACTAGATTACCCTTACTTAATCACACCCTGAATTAAGTAATAAATCGTGTTAGATTGAGAACCAGATTAACCAGTGATGGAAAACAGGGGAGAAGGAGAGGGGAGGGGAGCTAAAAACCAGTTTTCTTTGTCTACTTTGCATGCACATGCTCCTGGCTGGCAGTGCAACTGAATGTGCATATTGTGAATAAATGCCTTCTTTGCTGCTCAAGTCCTATGTCCCAGGTTTTATTGTGAGCCTTTCTCACAATTTTGGGGGCTTATCTGGGATCCTCTGCTTGTGTGCGGGAATAGGCTCTGAGCTGAGGCAGGAAAAGGCATCCTACCTGCTTTTGGGTGGCCTGCTCAACCCAGGGCCCATCCAACTCAGTGTCCAGAAACAAACTAGAGAATTCTTGTTGAGAAAGCAGTAGTGTTACAGAACCCCTGGGCTGCTCCAATTGAAAACAAACCCATGGGCTCTTTAGTTAGGGGCCCGATTGCCCGTCACCAAAATTATAACTCTCAATACCAGAGTTTAGTGAAAAGAAAAAGAATTGTTTATTTAACAGTTATATAGATTTAGTTATTTGCGGATTTCTGCTGTTAAGTCTTATGTTCTTTAAAACACCCATAAACACATATCCTTGCCTCCCCCCTACCAAACCAGGCTAGCTTTAGAAAAGTTAGAGAACTGTTTCCCTACTTTCCAAACACAGTTCAGCCTTACCAGCAGCTGCCAATCACTCAATTCTGATTGGGGAGGTCCTTTCTGTGCTGTGGTGCCCTCCAGCTCTCAATGCAGAACCGCCTGGATTCTCAGCCTCCTTGCAAACTGCCTTCTTCCTGCAAACCACATAGATCTTCTCCTCAAAACTGCATGGTGAGAACCTCTTAAAGCAGTCTGGAGACCCCTTCTCCAAGCCACATGGAGAAGGCCCCTTCACCAAGCTGCATGGAGGGAGCGAGAGAGCAAGAGAGCTAAAATGTCCGCAGCTGCTTATATATCCTTGACTGTGTCCTCTGACTCAGTGGGTGTTGCAAACAGTTCTGACCATTCACAGACCCTTACATAGGCTCTGTGTGCTTTTTCCATACCATCCCCTGGTTCAAGACTCCTCCCATCTACCTGAGGCTTTGGATGCATTAAAGCCATTTTGCATAAGAAAGACACTAGCCACCAGCCCTAGGCATGTGGAGGCATCCTAAAAGCTGCTTCCTTCTCCCCATCCCCCAGCCACAAACTCTGGGGATTTTTGGACTCCCCTGTTTCTGTAACAGTAGAACTGATGCAGGGGGGAAACAAAAGCAAACACTGTGGTAACCAGGAAACCTTGTGCACAAGCCAAGAGAATTGGGTTAATTACCACCTTGGTGGTTGGACATATTTGGAGACTGAATGTGTGTGTGCGTGGCTGAGGGCTGTAAGCAAAAAACTTACAATATGGGGGGTTGAGCTCACAGGTTTGTGTGCAAAAAATCTCCAGTTTGGGGCATTGAGCACACAAAGTATAAACAAGAAACTTTCAATAAGGGGGGTTGAGTTCACAAGCCATAGGCAAGAAACTTCCAATATGGGGAATTGAGCTAACGGCGTTTCCATATACAAGAAATCTCCAGTAAGGAGGGTTGAGTATTTGGGGTCTGTATCCAAGAAACTTCCAGTAGGGGGGGTTTAGTATACAGGGTATTGTTACAGAACCCCTGGGCTGCTCCAATTGAAAACAAACCCATGGGCTCTTTAGTTAGGGGCCCGATTGCCTGCTGCCACAATTATAACTCTCAATACCAGAGCTTAGTGTAAAGAAAAAGAATTGTTTATTTAACAGTTATATAGATTTAGATTATTTGCGGATTTCTGCTGTTAAGTCTTACGTTCTTTAAAACACCCATAAACACATATCCTTGCCTCCCCTCTACCAAACCTGGCCAGTCTTAGGAAGGTCAGAAACACCATTTTCCTACTTTCCAAACACAGTTCAGCCTTACCAGCAGCTGCCAATCACTCAATTCTGATTGGGGAGGTCCTTTCTGTGCTGTGGTGCCCTCCAGCTCTCAATGCAGAACCGCCTGGATTCTCAGCCTCCTTGCAAACTGCCGTCTTCCTGCAAATTGCATGGATCTCCTCTCCTTCTCAAAACCGCATGGTGAGAGCCTCTTAAAGTAGCCTGGAGACCCCTTCTCCAAGCCACACGGAGGGAGCACATGAGAGCGAGAGAGCTAAAATGTCCGCAGCTGCTTATATATCCCTGACTGCGTCCTCTGATGCAGTGGGTGTTGTAAACAGTTATGACCACTCACAAAACCTTACGTAGGCTCTGTGTGCCTTTTCCATACCATCCCCTGGTTCAAGACTCCTCCCATCTACCTGAGGTCTTGGAAGCATCCAAGCCATTTTACATAAGAAAGACACTAGCCACCAGCCTCAGGCATGTGGAGGCATTCTGAAAGCTGCTTCCTTCTCCCCATATCCCAGCCGCAAATTCTGGGGATTTCTGGACTCCACTGTTTCTGTAACAATTTCTCAGAGGACACTTTGCAGGCAGGAAGGGGCTGGCAAGAAGTACTCAATGTAATGAAAAGCAACGTACAACCAAGATTACTCTATCCAGCAAAGCTATCATTTGGAATGGCAGGGCAGAGAAAGTGCTTCCCAGACAAGGTGAAGCTAAAGAAGAGCATCATCACCAAACCATTATTATATGACATGTCAAAAAAACTTACTTAAGAAAAAGATCAAAACCATGAACACTGAAATGACAACAAAACTCACAACTCTCAACAACTGAATCTAAAAAATAGAAACAAACCCCAACTAAGCAAACCAGAATAGGAACAGAATCATAGGTATGGGGATCATTTAGACGGTTATCACTGGGAGGGTGGAGGGAGAGAAATGGGGAAATGGTGCAGGGACTAAGCATAATTGGGTGGTACAAAATAGAAAGCAGGTTGTTAAGAATAATATAAAAAAGGGTGAAGCCAAATAGCTTCTATTCACGACCCATGAATATGAACAAAGGGAGGTGGGATTACTGGAGGGAAGTGAGGTACTGGGCAGAGGGGAGCAAAGGGGAAAAAATTGGAACTACTGTAACAACAAAATCAATAAAATATACTTAAGAAAAAAAAAAGAAAACTGGTTTTATACTAACACGATTAGCTTCCCCCTCCCCTCTCCTTCTCCCCTGTTTCCCATTACTGGTTAATCTGGGTTCACAATCTAATGTGATTTATTACTTAACTCAGGGTGTGATTAAGTAAGGATAATCTAGTTACAGGTCTATCTCCAACTTACTTGCAAAGTTATCTAGCTACATCTTCCCATTTCTCTGTGTTTGGTGACAACATTCTTCCTCCTTTTGATCCCAGAGCTGTGTGTGAGGAGCTTCTGAATGTCATTTCCTCGCCCCTTTTCCATGATTCATCTGTTAATTATCTCCTACTGGTTTGAGAGCCACTGGCTTGCTTCTTTATCTCTAAGAATTCCTCCTCTCTCTTTTGGAGAATTGACTACTCAAACCTCTAATTTGTCCCTTCAAAACTCATGAGGATTTCTTGATTCTCTGCCTCATAGCAAGGATTTTCTTCAGCCTCCAGGAGAAGGAGATTATTCTGTTAGTAAATTACTGGCGTCTGTTTAGTTAGCGCAGTCTCATTAATCTCTGAACTAAACCTCTGGTGCAGGGAATAATTTTTTTTTCGGCAGCCGTCCGTCTCGAGAGACGATGGTGTAGCTTCTTAAGAGTCTATCTGCACCGCCGAGAATGGCTGTGCAGTCCGACTCGGGAGTGACACGGTATCTGTCTCCTCCCGTATTAAATCGACATCTTGCGATGACGCTGGAGTGTCCTCTCCAGTGAAGCTGAAGCTACAGAGCCTGGGCAGGGTGATATGGAGGGTCTGCTGTTGCCCATGCAGCAGACTCCCCCTCTCTTCGCAGCTGAAGGGTCCAAGGGAAAGACGGAGTCAATACAGCTTGGCTTCAGGTGCGCTGCAGGAGTTGCCAGTGTTGACTACAACGTCAAACCGCCTTAGGGACTCCGGCTCCGGATTTTCTGTCGGGGTTTACTCCCTTAGCCTTTCCCCTAAAGAGGTATGCCGCAAGGCAGCGGAGGTTTTTTAGAATCAGAGTTTTCCTTCTCTGATGTGCCTTGACTGGAAGATCGAACCAGCGACACTTAGCTCGCAGGCCAACGCTCAATCCACTGAGCCAAACCAGCCAGGGTGCAGGGAATAATAAAGCAGCCTAAAGCAGTAAGGACGCCTGCTACTACTATGAGGGAGAGGAGACAAGAGCTGTCGTGATTGTTCCTTTCCAATTGCCAATCCAGATTTATAATCATCCTGTTATAGGATTGTTGATGCCTGAGTTTTCTGCTAGTTCACATGATAGGGTGGTCAGTCCCTGTAGAGCCTTAGAGATAGTCTCATCAGGTGCTGTATTATTGGGGATAAAAGTGCAACACTGTCCCCCAAGCAGTACATATGCACCTCCTTTTTATGCTAGCATCATATCCAGTGTCATCCTATTCTCCCAGGTCATTCGACTATTGGCATCTAACTGTCGAGCAATTTCTTCTATAACATCCCTGGTATAATAAATAAATCTCGATGATTATAATAAATACAGCTTACCCAGTAAACACTCTTATTAATTGTTGACCACCAGAAGAGGACTGACTCAAACCCTGCCACCATTTGATTCCTAGACTTAAACTCATATGGAACTCCTTTAGGGACCCCAGTGGCATCGATATAGATGTGAGGATCAAATGATCCACCAGGGGCTGTTGACCTCTTTTTCATCACTATTTTATAGTAAAAATCCCTCCCATCTCTTTGGGGCCTTGGAAGAACCAAAACCATTTGTATAACTAAGATTCTAGCTACCAGCCATGGCTATACAAAGGCATCTTGAAGGGTGTCCTCTTCCCCCCACCCCCCAACTACAGGCTCTGGGGAATTTTGGGGGACCTTACTCTGTAACAATTTCTCCCCTCAGACTTAAGACCCTTTATAATCTTATAGAGGACAATGGGCGAAGGTCTCGTGCTCCTCTAGCTGCTTCAAGCTGGACATGGCTGTCGTCCTACCTACGCTTGGGTCTAGAAATCCCTAATAGAGTGGAGTGAGGAGGGGAGGGTAGCCTTACCACATGGGGAAGTGTTAGAAATAAGGACATAGTGACTCCCAAACCAGTAAAAAGTCAGTAACAAAGGGAAAATGTAATTAAAGGGTCTTAAGGGCAAATGTAATTAGAGGATCTCTGAGAAGGGAGCTGACAGCACTGGCATATCTACAAACCACAGAAGGGGCATTTAGATAACTGTGTTAGATTGTAACTCTGGAGTAACCAGTAATGGAGAAACGGGGAAGAAGGAGAGAGGAGGGGGAGCTAATTGTGTTAGGGCAGGGAAGCTAATCGCTCTCACTTTAAGGCAAGGAAGATAATCACTTTAGGGTGGCAATTTTAGGGTGGAGAAGATAATCACTTTAGGGTGGCAATTTCAGGGTGGGGAAGCTAAGACTATAAAACCAGTTTCCTTTGTCTACTTGGCGCGCACATTCTCCTGGCTGTGAGGGTGCGCCCGGCTCTGCAGACTTGTGAATAAAGGCCTCGTTTTACTGCTCAAGTCCTGTGTCCCAGTTTTTATTGTGAGCATTTCTCACAGAAGGATTTTGTAAATTCCAGGTCAGTTGGCTGTCCCCAGGCAGCGGCATGTTCAGTTTCCAAGGGCTGGCACTGCTGAACAAACTGGCATCCTTGTCATATTCTGGGGGCAACAGATTTGGCAACAGCGTGAAAAGGCATAATTAAAACTATAACCACTAGATGACAGCAGGCAGGGATTAATATTTAATGTCCTACATTAGGAAAAAACTTGGCTTCTTTGGCAGAAGGTGTGCAAGGCGTGTCGCACTTGTTCAAAGGTTCAAAGCCCTTTTGAAAACTGAACTTAGTTCAGGCTGAGGGGAATATTTTAGGATTTCCCCCTTCTCAAAACTCTGGGCCCTTTCTGTCCAAGCTATGGGACAGAAAAAGAGAAACCAGTTTTAAAGTGAAGCCCACAGACTGTCCCACACTTTACCAACCCATTCACTTAGTTCAGCCAAACCATTGAGTCTCAGGAGGTGGAGAAGCAGATGGGCTTTTTAAATGAGGCCTATACATACAGACAATTAATCAAGTAATGAGATTATAGGCTTATGGCCTATGCAAACAGAAGGAAGAATATACATGTTAATTCACACAACATGACCCACAAACCAGTCTCTGAATCTGTAAGACTGTAGAGACATCCAGCCACAGGACCTTTGCTGAAATATTTAACAGTGGAAATTTGACAGGCCCTCCTTGCCTGTAGATTGAACATTTTTGATGATTTTACAAACCTGGCTTTAACTTCTAAATGAAAACAAACCTTTAAAGACAATTAGTTACACTAGTTTATAGTCTACCACTGAGCATTGTGATTTTCCTCAAATCATGATTTTTGTCCTTAAGAGTACCCCCCTTGTTATTAAAGAGACTGCATTAAGTCCAGTTTTAATTTAGCCTGTTAATTTGCATAAACACAACAAGAGCAGCAATTGATCACATATCTTTTAAGTCTGCTTTGCTGGAACTCACGCAAAGAACCTTCAGTCTGCCCTCTGGGCACAGAAGCTGATCCACATACCTGCCATCTGGCCTTGCCTGTAAAACCCATGCTTTTCACACAGCCTTCAGGTTTTCCATTGTGCCTTAAGGTTCTTCCTAGCCACCTATCAGAAAAGCAACCTTCGTTCCTTAGAAAGATTGCCATGACCTGTACAACCATCCAGGGTATCAGGCTTTTTCCTCCTTGGCTTTCATTAGCCTTGAAACTCAACTCCCAGTCCTCAGGGCTTTCTGGTAACAACCAGAGCCTAGGCATGCCTCCTTCAGGCATGACATCCCAGTCAAAGCCTCAGCTGACAAAACCACCATTAGCAACTGGTCTTATTAGTTTTAGGCAAAGAAAACTTATGCCATTTCTTACTTCTTTAGAATGCCAAATACTGGAGGATTCAGGTAGAGAGAAAAATATAAAGATGTGAAGGAAAATCCTTGTCCTTCAAAATTGTATCTCCATGCATTATACCTTCCATTACTAAAACCATGCAATTTCTTTTCAAAACCTTTATAAACGTCTAAAAAAACTTTCCATTTTCATGCCTTGCACTTTCCCTGGTCCCCTTTCTTTCATGTGAAGTTTTAACTTTCCCTGGGACACCTCAATTTTTCCTTTCAGAGCATAAATAGAGCAACAATTCAAAACACAGATACCTAGGCCCTCTCTCCAGTATGTCCACTGGCCTCCTCAAGAGAGGCGCCCTTGGCAGAGACATGTTCACTTGCTCGTGCTGGAGCACTCTGTAGCTCCTGGGTCCTGGGAGGCAAAAGGAATTTTTGCTAACTGGTTTACAGACCACCTTTCCTAGGTCTCATTGGTCAAAAACAGATACAGAGAATTCCACACAAAAAAAAAAACCACAGACTAAAGTACGCTTTTATAAAATCAGAACACAAGCAGCTGAGGTTTCCTTTTCCCAGGTTTAAAACTTCCATAACTTTCCTTTTTATCATTACGACCTTCCACAGAACTTTTGCAACATTCACAAACTTTCTAAATACCCTTTACTTTTTTAGATTTAACCATAACATTCTTCCAATCCTTGTTCTTTTCCACACTGTGAAGGACTACTATACTCAAACTCAGTATCTGGCAGCTAAAAGTTCCTAGACTTGCAGAGTAATCCTGCAGCTTTTTTGAAGTTCCTGGTTCTCCTGTCTTCTAACGTACACTTTCTGAGCTTTCCTGAGGAGTTTTTCAATTGTTCTATTTGGCCCATCATCTACTTTCTGGAATTTCTTATAAATATCTGGCCAGCTTCTATTATAATGGTGACTTTTAAGAGTCCCTGCCCTACAGCATTCTCTGGATTTGGACCACAATACTTCTTCATCTGGTCCCTGAGCTTCTGTAGGAATGCTGATGGAGCTGTATCTCGAACGCCTTGGAGACATTCTGTGCTCGGGGAACGGATTCCTTGATTCCCCTGATGATGAGGCTCCTAAAGTCTCTCATCTGACCCCTATCCTCTGGCCTGTTATTCCATTCAGGGTCTATACTGGGAAACTTTTGCTCAGCCAGGACAATTCCCTGACCAGGAGTATGTTCCCTTTCCCATATTCTCATACAAGTCCATGTTATCGTTCCCCTCTCTTCCCCACCGAAGATGTCTAATATAGACATTAATTCCATCCACATGTATATGATGGGTCCAAGGAACTGATCCAATTGTTCTGCTAATCCAAAGGGGTCCTCTGCCAAGTGCTTCATATCGCGCTTGGAGTTTCTCACTCAGTGCTTGTTAAAGGAGCATTTGACATATCCAATATGGGGCCCATGGAGACCTCCCTAAGGGGAAACATTGGCTGCTCTGAGGGTATGGGAAAGTTATTCAGGTCTGCTTACATTATTCTAATTCTTTTCTTAATCTAGAGTAAGTTCCCGCCAGTGCTGTGGGTGTCGTGGGCACGGCTACCCGTTGGGCAGCTGTTAGGTGTCCCTGGCCTGATTCTTCTGTACTATCTGTCCGCGGTGCTTGTGCCAAATTGGCCGCTGGCTGGCCAGGGCTGTAAGGTAGTGGGAGACAGGACAGAGGGTCCCAGGCTTTATCTTCTTTTTCTTTCACAAGGAAGAGACCTACCTGCTGGTAGGTTGTAACCAGCAGAGAGCACATTCCTTGTCTTCCTTAGAAGCTAATGCCTGATCACTCACACATAAGATTAGGGCTTGACAAACCTAAGTTTCATCAGACCCAAATTGGGGCCAGAAAACAGATTGCCCCTTATTGGGTTCCTTTGGCCAAAGGAGATAGCAATATTTTACCATTTTCTGTTTTTCCTTATTCTGGGTCTGGGGATCTTCTCCCCAATGCTCTAATAGTTCCCCTAATTCTTTGGTTTCCCTAGGCTTAGAATTTTTATTTCCCAGCCTCAGTCAATTCCTGTGGCTATGGCTCAATCTGGTTTTGTCCCTAATCCCCCACACTGGATATTTCCTGAACACAAACCTGTGAGCTCAATCTCCTGTATTGGAAGTTTCTTGCTCACACCCTATATACTCAACCCTTCATGGTGGAAGTTTCTTGTATACAGACCTTGAATACTCAACCCCCCTTAATGGAGATTTCTTGTATATGGAAAACGCTGTTAGGTCAACCCCCCGTATTGGAGGTTTCTTGTCCACACCTTGTGTGCTCAACCCCTGTATTGGAAGTTTCTTGCTCATAGCCCTCAACCACTTACACACATTCGATCTCTGAGGATGCCCAAACATCTGGCAGTAATTAACCCAATTTTCTTACCTTGCCCATGGACGAGGTTGCCTGGTTACCACAATGTTTACTCCCCCCCCCCCCCCTGCATCGGTTTTACTCTGTCCCAAGAAGAAGTCTCGTGTCCATTGACAGACACTGTGAGGCGGGTAGACCTTGCATTGAGCGGGCCACCCAAAGCAGGTAGGATGCATCTCCCCCCACAGCTCAGAGCCCCTTCCCACACACAGGCAGAGGATCCCAGACAAGTCCCCAAATTGTGCGAAATGCTCATGATAAAATCGGGACACTGGACTTGAGCAGCAAAGTGCAGCGTTTATTCACAAGTCTGCTGAGTCGGGCGCACCACCAGCCAGGAGAATGTGTGCGTAAGGTAGACAAAGAAAACTGG
Source organism: Furipterus horrens (assembly GCF_987537825.1). Classification (NCBI taxonomy): domain Eukaryota; kingdom Metazoa; phylum Chordata; class Mammalia; order Chiroptera; family Furipteridae; genus Furipterus; species Furipterus horrens. The sequence goes on along the minus strand of NW_028327176.1, from coordinate 62,522,375 downwards.
TTTATACTAATGCGATTAGCTCCCCCTCCTCTCTCCTTCTCCCCTGTTTCTCCATTACTGGTTAATCTGGGTTCACAATCTAACGAAATTAACTACTTAACTCAGGGTGTGATTAAGTAAGGGTAACCTAGTTATAGGTCTATCTCCAACTTACTTGTAACGTTATCTAGCTGCATCTTCCTATTTCTCTGTTTTTGGTGACAACAATCTTCCTCCTTTTGATCCCAGAGATATGTGTGAGGAGCTGCAGAATATCATTTCCTCACCCTTTTTCCTTGATTTATGTCTCCTACTGGTTTGAGAGTCACTGACTTGCTTCTTTATCCCCAACAATACCATGCCCAATGCCTCACCCATAACAAGGTGGTTCAGCTGCATCTCACTGTGGAAGAAGTCTAGCTTCCAGGGCCCACAGGCCCACACTTGTGCCCACCTGACCCTGGAAGTTCAGGGTCAGAGTTGCAGTGCCATCATGTCCAGCACCGAGGCTCCAGTAATCTACCTAGCTCAGGATCTGTCTGCAGCCAGCAACTAAATTCTTAGCTCTGTGACCTTGAAAAAGTTATTTAATGTCCCTATGCCTCATTTCCCCATCTGCAGGTGTGCCACTGAGACACAATTGCATTCCATGTGCTGCCCACCTCCTCCTTGGTGACAAAACATTGTTAAGATTTGATTATATTTCCTTGGGTTTGGGAAGGGGCAGACTTTCTTTCAAATGACCCAATCTTTTTTCTAGCTTTTCCCAGGCTGAGCTAGTGCCCTCCCCCTATGCAGTTCATCTCCTGGGTATTCTGGGGTTTCATGCCCTCATCCTATCTAGTCTTTTTCCAGATTTTCTCAAGGTAGGCTCCTACTGGGTATGCTTCAGTTCGCTTGGCATCTGTTGTACATATGCTTGGTAAAAAAACTTTCCCCTCACTGTTTCTTCTTCCCTCTCCCTCCAGTAATCCAGGAGGCAGATTATTCCCTGGGGTGATTGGAAAGTCAGTTTACTCAGATGTTAATCTCTTTAACAGAGTGATGCCAGCTATTCCCTGGAGTAACTAAAACTGCCCCTTCTTAGTTAATTCAACTTAATCAGATATTTTCTCATTCTTTTTGTTAATATGTAACTAGCTGCCTACAGTTCCTTGAGTTTGGAGAAGGTCTAGGGTACAGAAATCCATGACTGACAAGTTTATTTTGTTTGTTTATTTCAGCTAAAGATACTCCTCTCTAAAGTGCTCAGACACCTGCCAGGGTAAAAGCGGTGCCCCAAGGGCACAGTTCAAATAGTAACACCCAAGCCAGCTGTGTTGTGCAATAAAGCAGTGAATGTTTATTTTATGAACCAAGTTGCCTTCATTTTTTCTTCATTGAAAAAAGATTCTGTTGTTCTCTTTGTCTGTAATATCCTTCTCTCTTTCTCTGTTCTAGTAATCCTTCCAGACTTAGTCTATGTCTCAGCCTTTCTAGCCTAACTTGGGCCTTGGTGGTGATCTGTACATTGAATTCCAATAGCACAATGTATATGGAAATATATATCAAATTATCTTTCCCACCAACTTTTATAAAGTCTTGATATAAAGTATGCCTTTATACCCCCCCTAGAATGCATATAAGCAATACAAATTTATCCATTGTATTCAATTAAATATATACCCACTGGTTACTTAATACATAAAATATAGTGCTAGGCATTGTGGAGGAACACTTGAAGAATTTGTGGCCCAATCCTCAAGAATTACAATCTAAGAAAAAATAATCTATTTTACAAATACTTCTTAGATAAGATTGATTTTACTTTAAATTTTTATTTTATTGTGATGAAAATGTAACGTGAGGTCTAACCTCTTAACAAAAGTTTAAATGTGTAATGCACTATTGTTAACTATAGGCACTGTGTTGCACAACAGATGTCTAGAACATATTCATCTTCTATAACTGAAAATTTTAACCCATTTATTAGCAGCTCCCCATTTCTTTCCTCCAAGATCCTGGTAACCATCATTTCACTCTCTGAATATGAGTTTGAGTACTTTAGTACCTCATATTGTAACAGAGTGTGGTCCCCACAACCCATGGTTTTGGGGATGGGGGAAGGTACTTTGCGTATCTATGGCAGGCTGGTAGTTAGATAATAGTTGCTTTACTGTTGGAATCAAAGACTGGGAAAAGGGTGGGTAAAAAGGTTCAAGGTGACTTGCATATCAATGACAAGGTCATAGCCTCAGTCTTTCCTGAAGGGAAGCTGTGCTGGATATACTGTAAGATACTTTTTATTACAACGAGTATGGTACTCTGGGACAGCATTTAAAATTAGGGCAGCCAGCCATAAGGAAGGGAGCCATGCTGTTTGAAAGGATGAAGAAGGGTCCCACCATCCACCATGAAGCTGGATGTGAAAGAAGGGCCATGTGGTTTGAAAGGATGTAGAAGGGCTCCCATCTGCCATGAGAAGAAGCACAATGGAAGGAGCATGTTAGAGGAGCATGATGGACCAGCAGGTTGTAGCAGTCATGTGAGAAGTAGCCATGCAGTTCGTAGGGGTGAGCTGGCCATGAGGCCTGGGCGAATAAGAAAGTGGGCATGCTGCTGTTTAACCATGCCTGCTCTAGCTAACTCTGAAGATACCAAGGACTCTGCCTGGCAGACTTGGACTCTATCTGAACTTTTGGAACTTGGGACATGTGGTGAGGACACTCTCCATGATACAGTACAACAAAGCACATGCTTTCCTGAAGCTGAAGACAATATACCCTAGATCCTGAAGGAGGGAGCTGACAGATAAGTAATGAAGAACTATTGAACTTGGTTTTAGCTTATAGCCTTTTGGGGAGCAAGGGAAGTGCTGGGTCTCATGGAAAAACAGGGCTCCTAGCAGGAGTGCTTATAGCCTCCCCCAAAGTTGGAATATTGTAACTAAAGACCCTTTTTTCTCAATACTAATTGTTGGGTGATAGACCAAGGCACCACGTGAATGAGTCCCACTTTGCTTGGTAACAATATAACTAAGATTATTCAGTATGTGTTCTTCTGTGACTGGTTTATTTCACTTAGAATAATGTCCTTCAGGCTCACCTATGTTGTTGCATATGGCAGAATTTCCTTCTTTTTTTGAGTGAATAATATTATATTTTATGTGTATGCCACATTTGTTTTATCCATGCATCCATTTAGGTTGTGTCCACATCTTAACTATTATGAATAATAGTTAATGCAAGTGCTAATATATCTTTGAAATCCTGATTTCAATTATTTCCCATAAATATACAAAATTGGAATTGCTGGATTATATTCTAATTCTGTTTTTAGTATTTTGAGGAAACCCCATACTGTTTTTCACAGTGGATGAATGGTTTTGCATTCCCACCAGAGTGGTACAAGATTTCCAATATCTCCAGATCTTCTTCAACACTTGTCATTTCTTTTTCTGAGGTGATACTCATTGTGGTTTTGACTGACATTTTCTTAATGATTAGTGGCATTTGAGCATATTATTTTTATGGGTACTATCATTTTAGAGTTATAAAAGTATAGTAGAGAGACAGAAAGCAATTAAGTATGGAGAAATGTGGGAAGACTTTTTGAATGAGGTGGTCTTTGTTATTAACCTTAAAAATGGATAGAACTCTAGATGAAGATAACAAATTGAACAAAATAATACTTTTTGGGTACGTCCTATGTTTTCTTTTCCGCATTTCAAATGTATTTCTGATTCTTTGAGAAAATTTTTTATTCTGATAAATCAGATCCCTAAAACCTGCATTATAATTGTACTACATGATTTATAATGTTGTTTTTCAAAATATTTTTACAAAACATTATTTTTAAAATATCTATTACAGCCATTAACCCTATTTGTTGACAAGCAACTGGATATTCAGGAAGGTTAATTGACAGATAAAAATAACAGGCTTTGGAACTAAATCCAAGTTTTAAAATTTTACCACTAGTACATCTCTATTTTAACAGCTTTCTTTTTAATTTAGAAAAGAAGTTTTGTTATTTTTTAAAAATCTGAAGTAAGAATATATCATGTCTCTTTTCTATTCTTTGAAAATGTATAGCTTACCCAATTTTGAATGCTATTAAACACATAGATACCTTAAATACCTGTGTACATTTCTAAGGGTGACAGGTATGGGAATATCATCGAATAGGGACTGGACCAACAGTGGGTCTGCCTAGAGCCAGCCTGCAGTGTGTCAGTTCTTGACTTTGTGCGGGAAAGATTTTACAATACAAGTCCAGGTGTTTTTTTTTATTTTTTATTTTTATTTTTAATTTTTGAAAGAGAGGGAGGGAGAAACAGGGAAACATTGATTTGTTGTTCTACTCATCCATGCACCCACTGGCATATTGGAATTATGTTCCAACCAACTGAACTGCATAGCCAGGGCTTTGTCAACATGATTTTGAAAGTGTGTTTGTTAAAGCTGAGGGCTGTGAAACAAATGAAGGACTTAGCATAAAAGAAGCAGCAGGAGAGAGCCTAGGCAGTGCTGCTTTGGCACTCTGACAATATTATGGAAAAAAGTAAGCCACATGGGATGACTACATGAATTCACTAAGTAAAAGTCACAGTGACAGAAGTGAGCCAAGGTGGGGCTGCTTTTAGCTTACTAATGAGCCTAGGATAGAAGAAGTAATAGGAGAGAGCCTAGGCAGTACTCTGCTTTGACTCCTAGAAAGTTTATAGGAAAGGTATGAGCCAAATCAGGGCTGCTGTTTTTTCACCGGGAAGTCAGAGAAAAGGTGGCCTTGGAGGCAGGTTCAGAGGGTAAGCCCTGGATGAGCTACTGTTGCTCATTGCTCCCCTGGTTGCAAGTCTCTTGGGGACCCCTAGAGTTTAGGAGAGAGCAGAGATACATGCCTGAGAAAGGGAGTAGAAAGGCATGGGCATGCTCCAGAGGGAGCCTGCCCTAGCTTTCTTTATATTGAGGGTTTTTATGTTTTCTAAAGGTGGGGAATTTTAGGGGAGGTCTTTGGGGAAGATTTTAATGGAATATTAATTTCCTTTTCAGTTGTGGTTTTGTTACAGAAAAAGGGGTGCCCAAAAACGAACCCCAGAGTTTGTGGATAGGGGATGGGGAAAAGGAAGCAGCTTTTAAGACGCCTTTGCATGTCTGGGGCTAGTTGCTAGTGTCTTTGTTATGCAAAATGGCTTTGATACTCCCAAGGCCCAAGAAGATGGGAGAAGTCTTGAACTGTGGGATGGTACGGAAGGAGCCTACAGAGCCTGCATAGGGTTCTGTGAATGGTTAGAACTGGTTGCAACACCCACTGTGTCAGACGATGCCAGGAATATATAAGCAGCTGTGGACATTTTAGCTCGGACTCGCTCACTCGGACTCTCACTGGGTCTCACACTCTCTCTGGCTCTCTAACTCTCTTGTGCTCTCTCCTTCTCAGTCACACACTCTCTCTCTCGCTCACTAGCTCTCTCTCTTGAGCCCTCTCCATGCGGCTTGGTGAAGGGGCCTTCTCCATGAGGATTAAAGAAGCTGAGTTCTCCACGTGGTTTTGAGAGGGCTCTCCAGGCTGCTTTAAGAGGCTCTCGCCATGCAGTTTTGAGAAGGAGAGGAGATCCATGTGGTTTGCAGGAAGAAGGCAGTTTAAAAGGAGGCTGAGAATCTAGGCGGTTCTGCATTGAGAGCTGGAGGGCACCACAGCACAGAAAGGACCTCCCCAATCAGATTTGAGTGATTGGCAGCTACTGGTAAAGCTGAACTGTGCCTAGGAAGTAGGGAAACGGTGTTTCTGACTTTTCTAAGGCTGGCCTAGTTTGGTAGGGGGAGGCAGGACTATGTGTTTGTGGGTATTTTAAAGAACATTAGACTCAACAGCAGAAATCTGCAAATAATCTAAATCTATTTAACTGTTAAAAAAACAGTTCTTTTTCTTTTTACTAAACTCTAGTACTGAGAGTTGTAATTCTGGCGGCGGGCAATCAGGCCCCTATCTAAATGGCCTGTGGGTTCTGTTTCAGTTGGAGCAACCCAGAGGTTCTGTTACTGTTTCCACTGATTGGTCAGAGCTAGGGTAGGGGGTCATTAGTCATTGCATCTGGTCCAGAGGCAGCCATGGCATTGCTCTGTCTGGTGTTGCTACTTTTCTCAGCCTGGAGCTGAAACACAACTGAAGCCTCAATATTATCTCTAGTTTGACAAAACCTCCATCTCCAAAGTCAACAGACCCCAGACTTTGTGTTACTAAGATTAGTTAATGAGAGTCAGAACTTCATTTTCCTGAGGGCTCAATGCTTAAGGGAGTGGTCATTCAAAGGAGTCATATGATTCTATCCTTCAGCCCTTAATCTATCTCAAGGGGGATCTAAAACTCATGACTAGCAATCTGCCAGGGAAGAAGAGGTCAGGGTAGGGTCCAATCCAAAAGACAAGCAATATGGAAGGTCAGAAGAGGGTCTAAACTGCACAACCTAAGATATGAAAGGTCAGGAGGGTTAAACCACATGACCAGTGATTTGCTCCTGGAGGAAAGGCTACTCTGGGAATGAGGTTCTTGTTTTTCCAGTTTTGCTTCGTGGTAGACACTCGGGCTTCTTCCCCGGTAACTTTCTATATACCTTTCCCATTGTCCTTGCTCTGCTCATGTCTACTAACAGCTTAACACAGAAAGCTATGTTAAAATAAAGATCGTTTTTAGTTAGTGATAAATTTATCACATACACAAAATAAGATAAATCTAAAAAAGAGAAGTAACTTAAAAAGCTATGGTTGTAATGTCTTTCATTAATGATGTGTAATTATTAATTAGAATGCTTCTTGTGTATAACTCATATTTTCAAATACATGTCTTAGAACTTCCTATTTTTACCATTTTAAGAGAGATTCTATAATATATTTTATTCTTCTCACTCTTAAATTTATTTTTTCCTTCTTTCATCTGATCCTTTCTATGAAGGATGCTTTATTCTCTCCTATAATACCTTATAAAAGGTCAAATGTGTACATTTTGTGGGGGCTAAAAAGTATTAATACTTTTCCTCCTACTGCCTAAGCCCTTCTGGCTGGGCTAATAACCAAATTAACAAAGACATATTAACAGGAGAAAATAAAAGTTTTAATACATGTTCATGGGGAAATTCACATAGGCATGGTAAATTCATGAAAATCCCAAAGACAGTGAGGCAACATTGGATATATAAGACATTTTGACAGCAGAGAAAAGGGGGTAAGAGGGTCTTAGATTTCAAAGTGAAAATGGGCAATTTATAGGTAGCTGAGGAAAAGCTGATACTCATGGCAGAAAAATTCTTATTAGATGACCAGAAACAATGGGACACGGGGTATCTACCTAACAAGCACTTGACTAAAGCCCCATTATTTACAATATACTTAATTTAAATTAGGCTAAGGCAGCATCCTAAGATCTTCGTCCTGAAGCAGGTTACTCTGTCTGAATCTCTAGGGCATGAAAGTGGGGGGAAGGTAAAAAATTATGAGTCTTTTGTTTTTTAATAAACAACTTAAAATCAATATCCTAGAAAGTAGCTTCAGGGCGGCAGGATTTTGGTTCCTTCTATTTTCAACTTTAAAATGTTGGAAGCAGAAAGCAAATTATCAGTCTCTTACAATGACAGAAAAGTTGACATTATTTTTTAATTATTTTTTTCTCTAACATTCCCCATAAAAGGCTTCATTTACAATATCACTGGTAATATATTTCTACCATTAAAAATAGTTAAACGTATATTTAGTAGCTCTTGGTGCAGGAAAGGAGTCATTTAAAAATCAATCTTATTTACTTTTTATAGAGTCAGCCCCCACAAAAAGGTCAATATATATTGAAATATAGCAAAAGTCTGATAGGGTTTTCTTATTGAAAAATGTGTTCAACTTTAGAGATAGTTTTTAAAATTTATTATCTTCAAAAGTATAGTTAGACCCAATTTTTTTAATAAGACCCACTTTTGTCTTTGAATGTTAACACTTTATTTTAAGCCTTCAAGATCTAGATTAGGCAATACTTTACCCCAAAGTGTTTGTAGAGTGTTCATTAATCTCAAAGGTGATGATTCAGACCCTGAGGATTCTACCTCAACTCCTATTTTCACTCAATTTTTTGTTCCTAGGTTTTAAAATATAAACTATTTTCTGTGAGAAAAATACCAGAAAGAAATAGCCTAAATCAATACATATTCTAAATATTTGTATAGTGAACTTAAAAATATTTTAAAAACTACATCATAGAGTATTAGATTCTGTGATTTTGTGCAAAAATAGTTGTAATATATAATCCAAATACAATTTAAGTCCACTTGTGTTATTAACCAAACAGGGCTTTTAAAGGTGGACATATGCCCTGACCAACTGGTGTGACTCTGTGGGTTGGGCATTGTCCTGAAAAGTGAAAGGTCACCAGTTTGATTCCTGGTTAGGGCACATGTGTTGGCTGCAGGTTCAGTCCTGGTAAGGGCACATTCAGGAAGCAACCATTGATGTTTCTGTCTCACATTGATGTTTCCCTCTCTCTCACCTTTCCCCTTCCTCTAGAAATAAATAAGTAAAATATATTTTTTAAAAGTTATAGATAGATACATATAGGTTCATAGAAGTGCATAAATATTCATACACTACATTTTAGTTAAAATATTTATTTACAAAATTAAAAAATTTTATAATAGTATGGAAAACATAATTAATTTGTACATAGCAAACATAGTCTTTGACAATTATATCATGATTGACTACAAAATGCAGAAAACCTCATTTCTATTTCCATCACTATTAACTCACTCTTTGTGGACCCAGTATAACCTCTCTCAATTATAGTTTTGACATCTACAAATAGGAATAACCATATCTATGGATCCAGTATGTATCTAGACCAGCTGAAGCTTGAGTAACCCACTCTGTGCTGTGATTTTATGCTGTCAAGTCAGAATGAAGATTTTGATCAGCTATGTATTCATTGTCTTTTTAAGTTCTATTCCATTTCTGTCTTTTCTCCATAATTTGCCACTTTTCTTTACATGTGAAAGTGAGATGAGAAATTATTATTCTTTTTATCATTATGAACATAATCTCCATCATATTCTTTAAAAAGCTTGACAAAAAGAAGCTGCTTCAGACCAAAACTAATCACTGAGATATGTATAGCTCCAACTCCAATATTGTACATTTTACCTCCTTTCTCATCCAAAGAAATTGGCCTGCCTTCATGTATTTCCTGCTGCAGAGATGTCAGTTTGGAATAAACATTTGTAAAGGGCTTTAATCTTCTGGGTAAAAAAAAAGCCTTTTAAAAGTTTATTAGATCTAAAGTACTTTTACAGCTGAGTGTCTGGGCTTTTTCAAATGCCATAGACAATATAAGAATTTAAGAAGATTAGTTTAGAGATAGAAAATTTGCCCTTCTTTGGAGGATTTCATCATAGTCCTCAGCACTGGGTTTTAATAACCATTCAGAAAGGAAGAGATTTTTTAAATGTCCCATTGTCCCCCGACCATCCCTATGTTCAAACTATATTTTTGCATATGTATTCATATGTTGTCATCAGGTTAGTGACTTTGAGAAACTTAATTAAGACAGATTACCTTGACATATATGCTTTTGCCATGTGTCACTCTGCCTTATAGCCACTTAGTTCCTTCTCAGTGAGTAAAATAATTTAAAACAAGCTCTTAAATGGGGTTTATTTTGGTAAAGTATCTAATAACCACAATACATTGAAACCATTTTTGTGGCTAACAATTCTGCATGATTACTCATATAGAGTACACGTATCTGTAAAAAGGAGGCAGTGACATTTTCAACTTGGCCTTCCTAAAGAATTGTTTAACTAACTTAACCACTTAACACCACATTCTTAACATAGGAGTGGTCCTATGCAGACTATAATTTACACATCCAGCTAGTTTTATTTCCTCAAAATTTATTCACTCTTCATTTTATCAGTATTACTCTTATCCTCCTCATAATTATTCTTGCACCTCTCTGACCCTGGCTTTCTTGCCTCTAACCTCTATTCTACTGCTAGAGTGAACAAGTCTGTTTATTCTCTGCTAAATATCCTTCAGTTACTCCCAGCAGAGAAGGAAAACTCTGACTCCAAAAAAACCTCCGCTGCCTTGCGGCATACCTCTTTAGGCGAAAGGCTAAGGGAGTAAACCCCGACAGAAAATCCGGAGCCAGAGTCCCTAAGGCGGTTTGACGTTGTAGTCAACACCGGCAACTCCTGCGGCGCACCTGAAGCCAAGCTGTATTGACTCCGTCTTTCCCTTGGACCCTTCAGCTGCGAAGAGAGGGGGGGTCTGCTGCATGGGCAACAGCAGACCCTCCATATCACCCTGCCCAGGCTCTGTAGCTTCAGCTTCACTGGAGAGGACACTCCAGCGTCATCGCAAGATGTCAATTCAACACGGGAGGAGACAGATACCGTGTCATTCCCGAGTCAATTTCAGCCACTCCTATCTCCCTAGCACCTGTGTGGTCCATCTACATCCTACTCCACCATACGGACACATCCCAAGAATCCTATTTCAAAAACTTTGTTAATTTTATGTTTTTAAATAATTCTTATATTCTCTCTCTGTTTTCTGACCCATGAGGAAATTTCATTATAATCATAACTTCATTTTTGGATAGAGAGTGTGCATACAAGTTAATTAGCAAACTTTAGTAAACATTTCTGCAACTAAGATAATTGTGAATATTCTGCCTCAATATTATTACAAATTATTATATTTTGGTGTCAGGTTCTCCATCTCCTGAGCAGAGTTGGGTAAATTTTGTTTTGTTTCTATCCATGTTTAAGCTTTTCTTTTTTCTTTTTCTAACCATATATATATATATATATATATATATATATATATATATATATATATATGTGTGTGTGTGTGTGTGTGTGTGTGTGTACATACATATATATAATATATATATGCAGATGTGCATGTATATATATGTGCATATATGTGTCTCTTTGTGTGTGTACAGTCAAGGTAAAATATTTACAAACTTAAAAATTATATAGTATATACAGTATAATCAGTATATTATATGGAAAAGCTATTAAGTTTTCCATGTTTATATATGTTTATTATATTTCTAGCTTTTCATTACTAATTTTAGTTATCGCTATTTACTTCCTGATGTGATAAATAAAATCTTGACTATTCTAACTATTGATAGATATCCTCCCCTTCCTCAAATAATAAAATCATTTTTTTACATTTCTGCAATTTATTAGTTTTTTTCACATTATCCTGTCATTATTCCTTCAGCTCTTGTTTGGTCAAGCAATCCAGCTGTATCTAGGTAACTCACCTTATAAGATGAGCAAACTACCAGTTATTTTCCTCAACTCTGTGTCTTTACCACCTCTAAACTCCTTTTATTTGGATTTTTATTGCCAAGTTATAATACTTACATTCTACTTCATAATTAATTATATGTTATGTGCTTATTTATATGTTAATTTTAATAATTAAAAGTCATTTGTGTTTTTGTATTATTGTGGCTATGCATATAAGATACTCTATGTAGTTAATTTATTATTATTATTATTATTATTATTATTATTATTATTATTATTATTAACTTTCTTATATGTCCATTGTTCTTTCTGGAGTTTTAAGTTTTCTTTCTATTTGTACTTTTTGTATTTAATGTAATTTGAAGGATTAAATTGACAAAAAGAACTTGTAATGGATCTTACTCAAAACCAAACTTTGGTAATGATAAAAAGAATGTAGGTGGGTGACAGGTATGATCAATATATTATTTTTCAATAAGAATCCTGAATCACCTTATGCAAGCTTTAAACATATCTCTTTTTTCTATATTAGGATGTTTAGATAGTAACAGATAAATCTTCAGTAACATAGACAGAAATGGTATTTACAAAAAAACAAGTTTCATTTCAATATTCCTCCCTTTTATGTCCTAGTAATTATGGGGCTATGCCTGTAAATTTATAATCTCAAATATATTTACAACAAGTATTGCAGTTCAACAAGATATATTCTGCTAGAAAACTTCTACAGGAAAGATTTGCAGGTATCTTTTCAATGGTAATGTTATTTATACTTGTACAAATATGACTAGTCATTCTCAGGTTTACAAGAAAATGCTGTCCATTGACCATTCTTTCCCATATCCCAGAGGAGAAGGAATGAATAACAGGACTTCTGTTATTATTTTTCTTACAACATTCTTAAGATGTTTTAACTTCTAAAAGACATTATCAAATCTCTAGGCTAGTCTAATTTTCTTCATTTCTCAATATTTGTAACCTTATTCTTTGTTATACCTCTATTCAGGTGTCTTCTAGCAACTTTTCAATTAAATTCCCAGGAAAGGTTGCAGGATATATCAACGTTATGAGTTCTTATATCTTAGAAAATATCTATAAATTATCACATATGATTGGTTCTAAGTTGAAAATAATCTTTCCTCAGAGTTTCAGAGGCTATATTAAGGTATCCTTCAGCACATAGTGCAGCTAATGAAAAATATGATGTATATTTGGTTCTTAATGCCTTTATGGAACAATTGTGCTTATAAAGGACTAGGGTTTAGGTAGAAGGCAGTTAAACATGAGTTCATCATTTCACTCTTTATTAGTCCACTTGTGTACTACCACAAATGACTGATATAAAGTATTTACTAGTTATTTTAGAAACAATTTATTTCTGGAGTGATGTCATTAACTATAATGAATTGAATATTTCACTTAAATATCCAGTGTAAAGAAGGTGGACTTTTACAGAGAAGGCTCACTTTGGGAGGCTGGGCAAAAATTATGCCATTTATCAACCACTTAGTATATAAAAATGCACTAAATGTTTCACACCATTGTCATTTTTAACCCTGAGAGTATTTCTGAAGTTGAGTTATCTTTGTGTATACATTTAAATCTCAGATTTCAGGAGGTTTAAACTGTTTAAATTTGCTTTTAGGTCACACAGATAACTCAAGTTAGAAATTAAACACAGAACTACTTTGCCTAGAACCTACCTACCAGATTAAATTGCTTCTCTCTCACCTGTGAAATAAAATGACCAACTTAAGATCCCTTCCAGTCCTCTGTTATTTTCCAAGAACAACAAAACTCTTCCTCTAACATTTGCTTGAATTATTTTCAGATGTTTGCACAGGATCCATTCCTGGCAGGCATTTGATAATTTGTCAGGTCTTTATTCTAGCCAAATAAAGATGCTCATTTATTTAAATCCATGTGATAATGTTGATTTTATAGTAAAAAATGTGTACTTCAATTTCTTCTTATAAATACCAACCATACTAAGATTTTGACAATGTAAAGCTAATAACACTCAATAGAAATGACTTCTGAAAGCATATGGGGAAGGTGTAAGTAACTGGAACATAATTCACTGAGGCCCATTTTCCTGGTGGGCTTAGCCTACATTTTATAATACAAAGCTAGTTTGATAAAGAAAATTGAGCAGTGTTGGCTACATACTGTGGATTTCCAAAAGATAAAAATTTAATTAGAATGAATAGGGAGGCTTTTATGATCCAGCCCTTTATTTGAGGCATATTTGGAACAAGGGCTGGATTTTGTGAAGTAATAAAGCTGTTACTTAGACCATGAAAGCATCATCATCCATTGTAGAACTTCGAAGGTGTAAATGCAACTTCCTGCATTGAAGCTCCTGGTGATCTGGGGAACTGAACCCAGGAAGAAGCATGTTCCAAGGTTCAAAGAGAAGGAATAGATTGTGCATGGTGCCAATCATGTGAGCGGGTTTTTCTGGCTGAGGTATCTCAGCAATTCTCACTGAAACAAACTACAAAATTAAAATTTGGACCGTGGTGTATGGATTTTACTATTTATTACATGTTTTAATTTAATTTCATGGTAAAAATGTTTATACTGCAGGTATTTCCAGGAATGATACAAAGGGAGGATTGTACTATCCGGAACTGATCCATAAAATGAGTAACCTGGGAACATTGAGGTAATGAAGACACTGACTCAGGAACTGAATGTGTAAAGCATCAATCGCAGTGCTTGGCATAGAGTAAGGGCACATACATTTTAGTTATTTTTGACTCTAACTTGACTTGAAATTTTACATTTTTATTCCCTACTCATTTTCCTAACTTAGACAATTAAGAGGTGTGGGGCAGCAATTTTTCCTGAAAAGTTCCTGCTAAATCACATTATAATGTAACAATTTCCTCAGTCCCTCTCAATGGCAGAGAAGGAAGGAATAATTGAGATCAATAACATAACTTTCTCTGTACTAAAATATAATGATTATTAACTGTGAACCCTAAATTAGTTACCATAAATATGTCACAGTTTCCTCAATTCAGGTGTATTAATTTCCTATTGTTGCATTAAAAATTACCGCAAAACTTGCTGGCTTAGAACAACACATATTTATTACTTCAGTTTCTAAAGAGCAAGAATCTGACCATGGCTTAACTGGATCTGCAGCTTTATAATTTTTCAAAGGCTGTAATAAATTTTCAACTGGGGCAGAATCTGCTTCCAAATTCATTTACATGGTTGTTGAAGAATTCAATTCCTTCTGGGTTTTCACATTGAAGTTATCAGTACATTTCTGGGCATGATTTGGAAGCTGACTTTAATTCCTTGTTATTGAAGCTCTCCCACATAGCAGCAAGCAAGACTGAAGTCACAGACTTTTATAACCTATCTTTGAAGTGATATCTCATAACTTCAGCTATGTGTTTTTCTTCAGAAGGCAAGTCAGTAAGTCTAACCCACACTCAAATAGAGGGTTTTACACAAAGGCATAAATACCAATACATGGGGATCACAAGGGTCATTTTAGAGGCTGACTTTTATAAAGAACACGCTTATATTAGTCTCTGTAGCCCTGACATGTCTGGCTCAATTGCTTGGGCACCATCCCACAAAGCAAGAGATACTGGGTCCTTGGTCAGGGTGCTTACGAAAGGAAACTGATCAATGTTTCTCACATCAATGTTTTTCTCCCTTCCTCTCTAAGAATAAATAATAAATAAATAGGGAAGAATCTCTATAATATATTCAATATTTAATAAATGTTAACTTATTATTGCTAATAATAATGTGTTTACATAGTGTTTTCTTGCTGAACAAATAAAATTTTAAATACTTTACCTCGTTTGAGCCCTTTCAAAAATATTAGCTACATAGACTAGATATTATGCCTATTATATAAATGTGGAAAATGATAATTACTGGAAATTAATTTTGTATTTGGATATCAGGTCCTGAGTTTCAAAGGAAAAGTCTCCCAGGAAAAGTAAGAAAGGAATGAAAAAAATGTGCTTTGTAAACATCTTTGGTCCTATCTCTCCTGAAGACGGGCTTGTGGATTGGTATGCAGCACACATTATGCTTCAGTTTCTATAGCTGTGCAACAAACCACTGTGTGACAGTGGTATAAAATAAGGACATATTTATTTTCCTTACAGATCTGGGAATTGACTAAGCCCAGCAGCAAGTTCTTTGAAACTCTCAAGCACTGGCAGCTTGTTGTTACCTGAGGCTGAAGTCATCCTTTCCATGTTCTTCAGCCTGGGCTGGGCAGTCTGAAACAGCTGGGCTCAATCAGCTGGGTCATCTTTCTGTCCTGTTGTTTCTTTACCTTGTAGGCTTTACCTGTGGATTCCTCTGTAAAGTAAGACTTCTTATGTGGTTGTTGAGGTCTCCAGGAGTGAGTGTTCTAAGTTAAATTGGCAGAAGTTGCATGACCCTTTCTAACATAGCATCACATTCATTGAAATCTGTACATTGGAATAGTCACAAAGGCTTGGCCAATTTCAGAGAGAGGAAAGGTAGAATCTACATCTTCAAGTGAAACATATCTATTTGACATTATTTTTGTTATAGTTTTCTTGAACTTAAAACTAAAACAGCCAGTTATTTTACCAACAAAGTGGTTTTATTCTAGAATAGCAGAGAATTGCAATTCAAGACAGGTAATATAAGGCAAAACCATAGGAAAATCCATAGACCAAGGGAGAGGGCCTTGATTTCATTAGGTTTTAGGAGGAAATTGGTAGAGTTGTTTTGAACAAAAACAAGAATTTGAAGTTGTGAGAGTTTATCATTGGCTGCAAGTTGTGATTAGTGCATTGTTGCCAGGGAAGGGAGGAGCATTCTTCCTTTTTCTTAAGAGCAGCAGATGGAATTCCCCATGTGATTAATGTTCCCCTTATCAAAAATCATCCTTATTTTTCATCTTTCTGCTGGTTACACATGCTGTGACAAGTGGTACATGCATGAGACTTCTCCCCTTTAGGGCTTCCAGACTACATTTTAAATGAAGTTTTCTTTCTTTCTTTTCACATTTTTCCCTTTTAATCATATCCTTCCTCAAAAGCATTGATGACTAAGAGTTAAGTATTCCACATGTAGTGGTTTTGTCCTTCAAAGAAAGGAAGAACTTTTCCTGGTTGCTAGGTCCCACTTTGAAGGTAAGGAATAGATTGGAAACTGTTGAAGCCACATTTTAGTGACAAGGAAGAGTAGGAGGGAGAACTCTTTGACATTATCCATCTAAAGTCTGTATCTAATCAAGGTGGTAAGTATTGGAGGTAAGTGTTGATGCACAGAGCTAGCATCAGCTATTGGGTATATAGTTTTTATAAAGATTTGACATGTAACAGGTACAAAACTTAAAAATTATATGTAAAGCAGAGTTTAAACAATAAGATAAATTTAGTTTATATGATAATTGTAAACAAAGAGCGCAAACCTGAAGGTAACCAGATAAATAGTGACAGCTTCAGTTCCCATGCATTTCCCAGCTCCCGCCTGCCTGCAGCTGCTTGGAAGATAGCGATATTTTGGGCCAGGAGACCCCACAACAGCAGGTTGTGTCAAGCTGACATGCATTTGGCCTTGACAGCCAATCAGACTTGCAGCTGAGAGATAAACAAACTGAACTCAATAGTTCCTTTTTTATTCCCCCTATAAAACAATCCCCTCCTTCCCTAGGAGTCTGGAGTTGGAGCCACCCGCAACATGGCTCCCTCCCAGCTCCCTAATTCCCCCAATAAAATTCTTTTTTCCCGCTCCCTGGATCTTGATGGCCTTCTAAGTGGCTTCGTTCTTACATTATGGTGCTGAAACCTGGGACTGGGACACCAGTTTGACCGGGACTCCCGAGTCGGACTCGGGCCCCAAGCCAGCCCCCAATCCTTGGACTCAGAGACGCTCAGACCTCCATTGGTCGGCGGCTCAAGCTTCCCCTCTGGCTTGCTGACCCCATCCACCTTCTTTTTCCTATGATCCCTTCCCCAACTGCCATTTACTCCCAATCAACACTGGCCCTCAGATTCATGGGTGTGTCCCCATCTTCGTCTCCACTGGTGGTTCTGTTTCCTGGTCTATCCAAGACCATTCCAGGCAGTCTGGCCCTAAATCTGAGCACTCAGTCAGAACCACTCTCAGGGCCATTTGACTCCACAGGTCAATCCGGACCCACTCTCTGGGGCCTGACAACTCCTAGGGATGCCTGGCATGGACCATTGCCTCTTCTCAAGGCCTTTGGCCCTCTGCTCTCTGGTCGAAACAGGGACACTCATCTTGACAGGTTGTGGAGCTGGGAATGTTGGCTTAAATTCGCCCTCCTCCTCCTTGGACTCACATTAACCCTAGCCATCGCCATGGCCATTGGCCAGTCCCTCCCACCCAAAGATACCCCTCTTAGGTGTTTAGTCCATAATCTCAAATCTCTCCAACTAAATGGAGAAGTCAAGGCCTGTCGACTTATCTTTCTGTTCACTGTTGCATGGCCCCAATATCATCTAAATAACCAGAATCGGTAGCTAGAAAATGGCACACTTGACTTCGGAGTTCTCACAGACCTTGATAACTTTCTCCGGCAGTCAGGCAAGTGGTCAGAACTTCCTTATGCTCAGGCTTTGTGTACTCTTCAGAGCAAACACTCTCAGCAAGCAGCTCACTACTCACCAAATTCTCCTTGTCCAGAAAAAGCCACCTTCCTCTTGACCTTCTGTGCCCCTTCTCACCCCTTCTCCTTCTTCCTTGAATAAAAAAATACTCACAATAAAACACTGGGACACAGGATTTTAGCAGTAACTGAAGCAGTTGTTTATTCACAGATCTACAGCTTTGGGCACAGTCGAAAACAAATTCAAAGATGCATGCTGAAAGATGAAGCTGGCTGTTTTTATCCTAATGTGAGTAAAACCACCCCCTCCATTCCTCCCTTTCCCTCCTTCTCCTTCTCTGTTTTTCCATGATGAATACTTTGAAGTTATAATATAACACAATTAACTAAATCAATTAAGGGTGACCTGGTTATAGGTCTATCTCTGGGTCTTCAGTGAAGCTTCCCTCTCTTGTTTGCTGGGTTGTATAGCTGCATTTTCCCATTTCCCAGGGTTTGGTAATGAAGTCCTCTGCTCTGATTTTGGATGTCCTTTGTTCTCAGAAGCATTTGTGCTGAGCCACAGAATGCCACTTTTCTATTGCTAATATTGTTAACTCTGGCTCAAAAACCCTCTAATTACATTTGCTCTTTACTGCTAATTATTTTCTATTGGTTTGGGAGCCACCAGTTTCCTTGCCTCTTACACTTGGAAATCTTCGATCCCGCTGACCACCTACCTCCCTACAACCATGTGCCGGGTGCCCCCTCGCCCCCTTCAGAACCCCAGTCACCTGACTTCTCACAGTCCCCAGCCCTTCAAGACTCCAGACCTTCTCCTCCCCATACTCAATCCCACGGGTCCATCCCTACCTCCCCTTCCCTGGCCCCCTCCCCCACTGGTCAGCCTCATCCCTCTAATCTCTATCCCCTCCGTAAGGTCGCTGGTAAAGATGGTGTCATGTGAATACATGTCCCACTTTCTTATGTGTATCCTTGCAGGGATGTGCAGATTAGGCTTTAAAGCTATCAACTATGACAGAACTCTTAAAATTACCCAGGGTCCTAGTAAAAATCCAGCTGCCTTCTTAACAAGGCTCACAAAATCTGTCCAAAAATACACCAATCTAGACCCCACTTCACTTGAGGAACGCCTCTTTTTACACACCCACTTCATTAGTCAATCGGCCCTAGACATTCAAAAAAGCTCCAAAAGTTTTTAAGCAGCTTTAAAGGAAGAATCTCAATGTTAGTTCAAGTTCAGAAAGACTTCATTTAGGATTTGATTTTGTAAAAGTTTGTCAAAATATTAAAAGGTTTACAAAGTTGACTAAATAGAATCATAGGTCATGATAAAGCAATACTCAATTATCCACTTAGCCAAAAAGACAAAAAAGATTCCAAAGGCAAATGTAGAAGGTGATGTAGCTGCAAGAAGACTTGGCTCTTTCAATATTGGGAAGACTTGGCTTTTCTGAGTAATAAAGTACCTAATAAGGAGAAAACACAAATCTTTGTTTTTAGGCAGTTTACATTAAAGTCAAAGAAATGTTAGGCTTTTAACAGAGAAAAAAATTCTAGTTTTGTACCACTGTACTTTTACTATTAAAATTTATTTTAAATAAACTCATTTTAATTTTAGTAAGTTTGACCATATGTTAAAATTTATTTTCAAAAATTTCTTAGCCAGTTTAACCTTACATTATAACTCTTCTTTAAAGACCCATTCAGTGCTTTTCCATAAACCTTTTATAACTTACCATTATTATTCATCCTTGTGTTACCTTTAAAAAATTTTTTTATCCTGTCACTTATTTTACTTTAGGACAAAATACTTTACTTTTACCTCAACAACAACAAAAAATGCATCTCTATTTCTCATACCACATTTTACCAAAAACATATACTCTACTTTTCAGAAACAGTGATTTTCTTCATTATTATTATCATTAGTAGTAAAAGTTTTGTTAAAAAAAACAAACATTTTTACAAATAATTTTAATTTGATTAGTTCAAATATATTTTTCTATTTCAGAAATTTAAAAGCATATAAGAAAATAATTGATGCAAGATAATTGCTAAAGAATGATTACAGATTTCCTTTTAAAGAGTAGCATATTTTTCTGTGCATTACATTAAATGAACATAAACACCTTCTACAAATATAATTAGAATAAACTATAAGCTTTTGGGAGTTACAATATTATATTCACTCATGTCTACAAGTTTGTCCTGATATTGCTTTGCTAAGTTGAGAAAGCTAGAGGAGACTGGTATATGGGATGACAACTTCTAGACAGAGGGCAGAGAGGTAAGTATTTGGGAAGCTATCACCAGATTCCCAGCCTTGCAAGTAGCTATAAGAAATGGGGGACATTTTTGTTTGTTTGTTTGTTTATTGATTTTTAAGTATATTTTATTAATTATGTTGTTACAGTAGTGCCAGTGACTTTCCCTTTGCTCCCCTCTGCCCAAGACCTCCCTTCCCTCCAGCAATCCCACCACCCCTTAGTTTATGTCCATGGGTAGCACATATAAGTTCTTTGGCTTCACCTTTTTCTATATTATTCTTAACTTCCCCTTGTCTATTTTGTACCAACCAATTATGCTTTTTAACCCCTGCACCATTTTCCCATTTCTCCTTCTCTCTCCCAGCTGATAACCTTCCAAAAGATTCCCATACCTAATATTCTGTTCCTTTTATGGTTTGCTTTGTTTGTTTTTGTTTTTATTTTTTAGATTCAGTTGTTGATAGTTGTAAGTTTGTCATCATTTTAATGTTCATATTTTTTTTCTTAAGCAAGTCCCTTTGACATTTCATATATTAATGGCTTGTTGATGATGAACTCCTTTACCTTTACCTTGTCTGGGAAGCACTTGGTCTGCCCTTCCATTCTAAATGATAGTTTTGCTGGATAGAGTAGTCTTGGTTGTAGGTCCTTGCTTTTCATCATGTTGAATACTTCTTGTAAGCCCCTTCTTCCCTGCAAAGTTTCTTTTGAGAAATCAGCTGATAGTCTTATAGGCACCCCTTTGTAGGTAACTCTTTGCTTTTCACTTGCTGCTTGTAAGATTCTCTCTTTATCTTTCACCTTTGACATTTTGATTTAATGTGTCTTGGTGTGGTCCTTTTTGGGTCTAGGTGGTTTGGGACTCTCTCTGCTTCCTGGACTTCTATGTCTATTTCCTCTTCCTCTTCCTCTTCCTCCTCTGGATCCGATATGGTTCAGATGTTGGCATGTTTAAAGTTGTCTGAGCGGTTCCTAAGCTTCTCCTCATCTTTTTCAATTCTTGTTTCTTCATTCTGTACTGGTCGACTGTTTTTTTCTTCCTTATGTTCCAAATCATTGATTTGAACCCCAATTTTCTTCCCTTCACCATTGATTTGGTGTAGATTTTCCTTTGTTTCATTTGACATAGCCTTCATTTCTTCCCTTATGTATTTGCCATACTTAAGCATATCTGTCAAACCTGTGAGCATTTTTTCACCAGTGTTTTGAACTCTATGTCTGTTAGATTGGCGCTCTCCTCATCTGTGAGGTTGGCTATCTCATCATCGCTTAGTTCTCCAACTGGAACCTTGATCTGTTCCCCTCTTGGGCCATACCTCTGTCTCTTCATCTTGACAGGCTTCTGTGTTTGTTTGCCTCTATGTCTTAGGTAGCACTGTCACATCTGTTACATTGTAAGACATGGAGCCTTAGCTGTCGCACCTGTTATGTTGTAAGGTGTGGAGCCTTAGGTATTTGTCGACCCATTTCACCACGTTGTGGTGCTGTATGTGGGGGAGGGGTCTGAAAGGGAACAATGCTGCTTGCTCAGCACTTGCCACTTTTCTGGGCACTTCTCCCACTTCCACGTGGGACTGGCATTTCTCTAGCTGTTGCGCCGACTATTGTTCCCGGAGTGGGTGGGTCTGCGGATGTTCTAGTACTGTGGGGGTCCTTTAAACAAGTGGACTCTGCTGAGAGACTGGCAGTTTCTTCCTCCACTCCAACGCCCACTTGTTTGCACAGTCAGAAGCAATGAGGCTTTATTTTCCCTGGCACTGGGACCATGAGCTGCTGGTCTGGTGCTGGGAGCGCACCCCAGGTGTCCCTCCTGACTTTTTAAAACATGTGGCTGCACTTTACACCAGCCTGCCACTGCCACCTCTGCTGTCACCTCCATACTGCATCCTCTCCACCCTGTCTCTGCCCCTCCTACCTGTCTGGATGAGTATTTCTTCTTTCTAACTTTTTTTGTTGGACTTCTATGCAGCTTGGTTTTCTGGAACTTCTGGTTGTCTCTAGTTTTGAAGTAGTTGTATTCCTTCTTAGTTGTGGAGGGAGATGCAGCATATCTGTCTAGGCCTCCATCTTGGCCATAAGTCTGTTTATTATTTTTAAACAAAAATTGCTGCCTGGCTTTAAATCTGGAGATAAGGCAAAAAATTATTAGGCTTTACAGTCTGGCTTGGTGAGTTTTCACTTTGTGTGTATAAGAAAAAAAAGATGTTTTTTTTTTTTTGTATTGGTCTCTTCAGCTGAATTTTAGACCATCTTTTCGCTCAATTCATTGTGGTATAAGAGCAGTGGTTTACAAACACGTTGGATAATTTCAAGCAGGAAATATAGTGTATATTATGACCCAGCATATAGCTACACATAAAACTATATAAATAACTGAATAAAATTTAATAAATTGATATAAACTTTTAAAATTTTTCTCTTTTTTAAACTTTTTTTATTGCTTTTCTATTACAGTTGTTTCAATTTTTCCCTCATTGCTCCCCACAACCCAGCCCACTCCATCTCCCACAGTCAATCGTCTCCCATTGTCCGTGTCCATGGTTTATTTATACTAGTTCCTTTTCTAAATCCTTCCCCTACTTACCCCAATATCTGTTACTCTGTTCCTTGTTAAATTTTGTTCATTTGTTTGTATTGTTCATTAGTGTCCTGTATCAGGTGATATCACATGGTATTTTTCTTTCTTTGCCTGGCTTATTTCACTAAGGATAATCCTCTCCAGTTCCACCCATGTTGTTGCAAATGGCAGGAGTTCCTTCTTTCTCTCTGCTACATAGTATTCCATTGTGTAAATGTACCAGTTTTTTAATCCACTCATCTGCAGATGGGCGCTTAGGCTGTTTCCAGCACTTGCCTATTGTAAACAGTGCTGCTATGAACATAGGGGTGCATAGGTTCATTTGAATTGGTGTTTCAGGATTCTTCAGGTATAATCTTAGCAGTGGAATCGCTGGTTCAAAAGGAAGTTCCATTTTTAATTTTTTGAGGTAATTCCATACTGTTTTCCATAGTGGCTGCACCAGTCTGCATTCCCACCAACAGTGCAGTAGGGTTCCCGTTTCTCCACATCCTTACCAGCACTCGTTGTTGGCTAATTTGTTGATGATGGCCATTCTGACTGGTGTAAAGTGGTATCTCATTGTGGTTTTTATTTGCATCTCTCTTATGGTTAGTGATGTTGAGCATTCTTTCATATGCCTATAGACCCTCTGTATATCCTTCTTGGAGAAATATTTGTTCAGGTCTTTTGCACATTTTTTTAATTGGGCTGTCTGTCTTCTTGGTGTTGAGATGTGTAAGTTATTTATATATCTTGGAGATCAATGCATTCTCTGAGGTATTATTGGCAAATATGTTTTCCCATATGGTTGGTTACCTTTTCATCTTACTGATGTTTTCTTTTTGCTGAGCAGAATCTCCTTAGTTTGATGTAGTCCCATTTGTTTATTTTATTTCCTTTATTTCCCTTGCCTTAGAAGATGTATCAATGAAAATATTGTTACATGGGCTATCTCAAATTTTCATGCCTATGTTATCCTCTAGGACTTTTATGGTGTCACGTCTTACATTTAAGTCTTTGATCCATCTTGAGTTCATTCTGGTGTGTGGTGTAAGTTGGTGATCTAGTTTCAATTTTTTTTGCATGTTCCTGTCTAGTTCTCCCAGCACCATTTGTTGAAGAGGCTTTTCTCACTCCAATTTATGTTCCTTCCTCCTTTGTAGAATCTTAGTTGCTCATATAGACCGGGGTTTATTTCTGGACTCTATTCTGTTCTATTGATCAATATGTCTGTTCTTATGCCAGTACCAGGATGTTCTTATTACAGTGGCTTTGTAGTGTAGTTTGGTGGCAGGTATTGTGATTCCTCCTATTGTGTTCTTCTGTCTCAAAATTGCTGTGACTATTTGTTTTATTTTTTGTTGTTGTTGTTGTTGTTGTTGTTGTTCCGTATAAATTTATGAAGTATTTGTTCTTGGTCTGTGAAATACATCACTGGCATTTTAATAGGTATTGCATTGAATCTATAAATTTCTTTGAATAGTATGGACATCATAATGATGTTGATTCTTCTCATCAATGAACACGATACATGCTTCCATTTCTTTGTATTTTTATTAATTTCTTTCTTTGGTGTTATGTAGTTTTCTGAGTACAGGTCTTTTATCTCCTTCATTAAGTTTATTCCTAAGTACTTTATTTTCCTTGTTGCCATAGTAAGTGGGATTTTTTTTTCTAGTTTCTACCTCTGATATTTTATTGTTGGTGTACAGAAATGCCTTCAATTTCTGAATATTGACTTTGTACCCTGCTATTTTGCCAAGTTCATTTATTAGGCCAAGTAGTTTTTTCATGGAGTCTATAAGGTTTTCTATGTATACTATCATGTCATCTGCAAATAATGAAAGTTTTACTTTTTCTTTTCCAATTTGGATGCCTTTTATTTCTTTTTCTTGTCTGGTTGCTGTGGCTAGAACTTCCAGGACTATGTAGGATAGGAGATAGTGGACATCCTTGTCTTGTTCCTGATCTTAGGGGGAATGCTTTCAATTTTTGTCCATTGAGTATGATGTTAGCTCCAGGTTTCTCATATATGGCCTTTATTATTTTGAGGTATGCTCCTTCTATTTCCATTTTGTTGAGTGTTTTCATCTAAATTGGTGTTGTACTTTATGAAATGCTTTTTCAGCATCTATTTATATGATCATGTGACTTTTCTTTCATTTTCTTTATGCAGTGTATTACATTTATTGATTTGTGAATATTAAACCATCCTTGCATTTCACAGATGAATCCCACTTGGTCGTGGTGTATAATCTTCTTAATGTGTTGCTGGATCCAGTTTGCCAATATTTTGTTGAGGATTTTAAGATCTATGTTCATCAGTGATATTGGCTTGCAGTTTTCTGTCTTTGTTGTGTCTTGACCTGGTTTTGGAATCAGGGTAATACTGGCTTCATAGAAAGAGTTTGGGAGTCTTCCCTCTTCTTGGATTTTTTGGAATAATTTGAGAAGGGTAGACATTAGTTCTTCCCTAAATGTTTTGTAAAATTCTTCTGTGAAGTCATCCGGTTCAGGACTTTTGTGTACTGTGAGTATTTTGATTACTATTTTAATTTCATTCTTTGTTATTGTTCTACTCAGGCTTTCTGTTTCTTCTTCATTCAGTTTTGGAAGATTATATGTTTCCAGAAATTTGTCCATTTCATCTAGGTTGTCAGGTTTCTTGCCATACAGTTTTTTGTCGTAGTTTTTTACCATCCTTTGCAATTCTGTAATATCGGTTGTGATTTCTCCTCTTTATTTCTGAATTTGTTTATTTTGGTCTTCTTCTTCTTGATAAGTCTGGCTAAAGGCTTGTTGATTTTGTTTATCTTTTCAAATAACCAGCTCCTATTTTTGTTGATCTTTTGAATTGTTTGTTTAGTCTCTCTGTCATTTAATTCTGCTCTGATCTTGATGATTTCTTTTATTCTACTTGCTCTGGGGTTTTGTTTGCTGTTGTTCCTCTAGTTCTTGTAGCTATAGAGTTAGATTTTTTATTTGAGAATATTCTATCCTTTTTAGCTAGGCTTGTATTGCTATGAACTTTCCTCTCAGGACTGATTTCTCAGTGTCTCATAGGTTTTGGGTTGTTGTGTGTTTATTATCACTTGTTTCCAGAAACTTTTTATTTCTTCCTTGATGTCATTGTTAACACATTCATTATTTAATAGCATGTTGGTCATTCTCCACGAGTTTGAATGTTTTTGAGGTTTTTTCCTGGAGGTCGATTTCCAGTATCAAGACATTGTGATCTCAGAAGATGCTTCATATAATTTTAATTTTCTTGAATTTGTTGATAGTCTTATCGGAGCTCCTTGTATGTTATTTTCTGTTTTTCTCTTGCTGCCTTTAGGATTCTCTCTTTGTCTTTGAATATTGCCATTTTAATTATGTTGTGCTTTGGAGTGGGCCTTTTTGGGTTCATCTTCATTGGAACCCTTGGTGCTTCCTGGACTTGCATGACTTTTTCTCTTATCAAGTTAGTAAAATTTTCTGTCATTACTTTTTAAATCAGGATTTCTATTCCATGCTCCTCTTCTTCTCCTTGATATGGGTATTGTTTTGTTTCATGTTGTTCTGCAGTTCTCTTACACCTTCTTCATTCTTTTTCAGTATATTTTCATTTTGTTGCATTGTCTGGGAATTTGATTCTATGTTGTCTTTTAACTCACGGAGTCAATCCTCTGCTTCTTTTAGCCTGCTTTTGATAGATTGTACTGTGTTCTTCAGTTCATAAATTATATTCTTCATTTCTTCCTGGTTCTTATTGATAGTTTCTATACCCTTTTTTATGCTGGTGTAATTCTCAGTAAGTTCCTTGTAGTTTCCTTGGGGTTCTTTGTAGTTCCCCTGGAGTTCATTGTAGTTTTCTTTTAGTTTGTTGAGTTCATTGAGTTTCCTCATTACTATTGTTTTGGATTCCATGTCTGATAGTTTGCTTGCTTCTATTTCATCTATTCCTACTTCTGGGAATTCCTCCTTTCCTTTTGATGGGGTGTTGTTTCTGTTTAGTGGGATATTATTCTGCCTCCCCATTTTGGGCACTGGTCTTGTTTCTCCTTCTTAGATTGATCTGCTTTTATTTTCTGCCTTTGCAGTGTGACCTTCTTGTATACAGTTTTTGAGCTGCTGCCTCCAACTGATGTCACTTGGAGGGGAGCAGTCTGCTTAAATGATTTGTCCCATAGCACTGGGGATGATTCTGTACTGAGACCTAGTCCACTGCTCTCCTAGCTCTTTCTTGAGAGCTAGCACCCAAAACTTATTACAAAGTGCCACTAGTTCACTTCACCCTACTTTGGCCTCTGCCAGGGGCGAGTGCACTTCCTTGCACAGGCCAGGGGCAGGTTGACCCATTGCACACTGGGGCGGGTGGGTTCCAAAATATTCTGCACACTGGCTTGGGGCCAGCAGTGGGTGGACTGGTTGCTTGTCTGTCCTGGCAGATAGGGAGGCCTCTGCGAGCCGGCAGGTGGCTTTGTTGCATGCTTGTTGGGGCAGGCTAGGGGTGCCTGTGTATGCCTGTTGGGGTGGGACAGGGGTGCCTGGGCATACCAGCAAGCAGGTAGGTGGCCATCTGGTTGAGCAGACCAGGACACTTCCATTTGCGGGCTCGTGCAACCCAGGGGGAGGGTTAGGGAGTGCGGGAGGCCCTTCTGTGCCTGCGTTCCTCAAGAATCTTGCCCCACCCCTAGCCTCTCCTCCCCTCTCTGCAAAAAATAATCATAAGAGAAAAAGAAAAACACGTTAATACACACACAACAGTACTGTGTTCCTTGCCTCAGAGCCAGATGCCACCTGGCCCACTCCTGGCTCTGTCAGTGGGCAGAGCCTCGCTCTCCTCCTGACTCCTCTCTGGGGAAACCTGGTGTCACTAAAAAATCTTTGTGTACTGCCAACCGCAGCTCAGGGAGCCAAGTCAGTCAGAAATCCCTTTCCCCTCTCCTATCTTCACCAGAAAAGTCGCTCCCAGATGGTCTTCTCTGATCCATCACTGCCAAGGCTCAACTCCTGCCAATATCCAGTTGTTAACTGAGATATTCTGTCCACACTTAGCCTAAACTACAGACAGATCTCATGAGCAAGCAAGGACAGCCTCCCCTCACTACTTGGCCATCTTCTCTCCTTGAACATTTTTTTACTTTTATTATAGCATATATCATGCATATATTCTATTTTGTATTTTATAAAATTACTTTTTCAATTATATATGTACATAACAAATAAATTTATAATAACCTTTTCTGAGTATAGATAAAATTGGTGATATATATTATCTTTCTATTATACATTGACATATGTAGATGCCATGTATATTTATATTTAAATAAATGTTAATCATAATTCAACAATGCTCTTGACCACAGCTTGAAAAACAAGAAGTTATAACAAATCCTTGTAAAGTAGGAAAAAGCTCTCAGGAGAGTTCCATTGCTTTTCAGCTCCTAAAGGGGTTCCTGCTGCAATGCCTGCATTCTGTGAACATTAATACACACAGTTTGTGCAAAGTTAATTTACGCTTATTATTCTAAGTGTCTTGACATTTTATCTTTGGTTATTTTGTATTGTCAGCTATTTTTTCAACTTCAACAGTTTTTAATATTGGATTTCCACTGGAAATTAAGAAACAGCAATTGTGAATTATCATATATTAACATTCTGCAGTATGTTAGAAAACATAAATATATTTCTAAATTTTTAGAAGTACATTCTTTCTCAGAATAAAATTTAAATGTGCAATATAACATATTTATTAACAAACCCAATTATTTTTCTTCTTCTGTAAGAAATAAAAAGCCAAATGTAAAAAAAATTTGCTTAGTATTTAATGTTTATCTCATTTGGGAATGACCTAGCTATTCAACGAATATCAGTTATTTGGTTTAACTTAGTATAAACTTTTGAGTTATTTATTTTTATTTCAATTACTTGTTCTTTTTACAATTGTGCTTGAATTAAACATTAAATATTTTGTTATGGCTACATAGGCAAGATTGAACACTCTGAAGCAGTGTATAAAGTAAGCAAAGGATTTTAATAATAGCCAGCAATCAGGCAGAAACTTTGAGCTGGTCTCTAATAAGCTTCTACGTCCAATGGGGTCCAAAAACTGGATTTATATACTGATGATGTTCCTTTGTTTCTTCTTTGTCAGAAAACAGCCTTAGGAAGAGGGGGATGGGCAGGACTGCAAGAATGTCTTGACAGTAACAGGAATAGAAATTTGCAAGGCTATAAGGTTATCTTTAGCTTGCCGCTGCAGCCTTTTAGTTATGTCGAATTCTTTGTAAGCCAATTAATTTTTCAAAAAGGCTAGACACTTTGTAAAACATAACTTTACAAGAGTTATAAACAAGTTACAAGCAAATGGAAGAAGATAGGGGCTAAGCTGGGGTCTCTTAACTTGTAAATCACTGAATGGCTGTAACATTCTTTTTTTTTTTTTAAAGGCTTTTAGCAGGCCTTTGATACTTCTTAGAAAGAACATCTGAAGCCCCTATATATTTACATATTTAGCAGACCTCTGAAACTTTTTACAGGGAACATTTGGTGCCCCTACAATTTAACCATCACTTAGGTTATTTTTCTTGTTGATACACTTCAAAGAATACCTGCTTTTGTATTAAACCAGAAAACTTAAACTAGCATTTATTAATAAATATTTTCTCATCTAAAATTATATACATGCAAAAAAATTGCTTTAGTTTGTATATTTCTGAGAGTATGACTTTACACAATTTTTTAAAGCTAATTCTATAATGCTCTTTACAAATTAATTTTGGCAATACCACTTGGAAGTAGAAAAATATATACATAAACATATACATATGTGTAAAGATAGATATACAGATTTTATAGCTTTTATTTTTAAAAAATTTAACTATATCTCAGATAAAAAACTCAAAGGCATCATTGAATCCAAATTATGTTTCTGTTTCCAGAAGATGAAATTAGTTAAGGTTATACACTCAGGTGGCCAAGTTTTGTTATTTTTGTTTTTATTTTCCCCAAAGATTTTTATTTGCATACTATAAGAGTCCCTTTACAGCTGTTTTTGAAGTCACTTAGTCCTTTTAGATCTTCCACATACCAATCAAAGAATGAACTCAATTGTCTCAAAAGGTTTTGCTTCCTCTCTTCTAAGAGGGACCCTTAAAGTGGACTTACAAAGTTTCCACAGAATGATCATTGGAATTCCAAATTATCCAAAAGTTCACCCATTTTTCGAGAAAGGCAAGAAATACCTGATTCATGGACCAACCCAAATCTATATTGTCTTTGGATTCTTTAAAATGCCTTAGCTATGATGGGCTCAATTTTCCAACAGCTATTAAAAATCACCAGAAATTGTGTTTTCTCCTCTTTTGGCAGGATGAGTGACTAATCAGGAAGCTTTAGCAAACAAAAGAGTACTTACCAGGAAGGGTGGTACCTTTATAAAAAACATATATAGATTCTGGATAAAGCCAGAGAGTTCAAAGCTCAAATAGAATAGAACTTAGATTCAAGAGAGACTTACCCTCAAACTCCAGAGTCAGAGAGAAAACAGTGAGTTATATAGCTTATTGGGCTATGTGGATAAGTGGCACCTTTTTGTTGATCAACCTCTCAATTGTTGGAGACCTTTGGATTCCACTTCTGACACCAAATAATTTTGACCTTAAAAACAAAATGGTCAGTTATTCCACCAGTAAAATGGGTTTATTTGAAAGTATCAGAGAATTGCAATTTGGTGTAAAAAAGATATAGCAAAACTACAGGCAAGTTCAGAGAACAAAGAAGAGGGGCTCATTTTTATTAGGTTATGGGAGAAAATGGGAAGGTTGTTTAGAACAAGTTTATTCAAGGTCATAGTGGCTTTTCATTGGCTGAGAATGGTAGTTAGTGCATTATTTTTACCAAGCAAAGCAGGTCTCATTCATGTGACACCTTGGTGTATGACTCAACAACTAGTGTTGAGAAAAACAGGTCTTTATTTACAATAGTCTAACCTTAGTGGGGGGTGGGGGTGGGCATGGAGAACTTTAGCTCAGAGCCCTGTTCTCCCATGAGACCCAGCACTTCCCTTGCTCCCCAAAAGGGTATAAGCCAAAACCAAGCCCAATAGTTTCCCATCCCTTATATGTCTGCTCTCTCCTTCAGGATCTGGGGTATATTGTCATCAGCCTCTGTATAACAGTCCAGGAACGCATGTGCTGTGCTGCACTAGATTATGGTGAAGTCCAGAAAAGGTACAAGTCCTAAGAGAGTGTCCTTTCCTTGTGTCCTGAGTTATGAGTCCAGAGAGTGTCCAGGACTACAAGACAGAGACCATGGCATCTTCAGAGTAAGCTAGAGTGGGAATGATATAGGCAGCAGCATGCCTGGTTTCCTATTAGCCCAGAATGCATGGCCAAACACTTACTACAAACTGCATAGCTGCTTCTTCTCTACAGGCAGCATGGAGCATGGCTGAATCCCTTTGGGCTTATGGCTCCTTCTTCATGGCTACTCTTCCCCTTCTCTTTTATACTCACTCTGCCTGAATGGCCCTCTCCCATGGCAGACCAGCTCTCCTACAAAGCTACCTGGCTGCTACAACATGACTCTCTCTCCTTACCTGCCAGACCATCTAGTTGAATCCCTTCTACACCCTCTCATATCACAAGGCTTCTCTTCTTTTATCCTCTTGACTCTCCCTAGTTTTATATGCTGGCCCAGAGCACCATATGTCATTGTTACAAAAAGTATCTTAAGCCTATCATTTGCCTTTTTCCCTGGGCTTCAGCACAGCTATTATCTAGTTATCAACTTGCCATAGATATGAAAAGTACCTTAAAAGCTGTATTATCTCCTTTCCTCATCCCCAAAACCATGAGGTTTGGGGAGTTTGGGGAGGGCCCCTGCTCTGTTACATTATTACTAAAGCAGGTAAAAATCTTCCTTAATCTTAAAAGCAAGAGATTAAACTTTTCATGTGATTAATGTTCTCTCCTCAAAATGATTTTTATTTTCCATCTTCCTAATCATTAGGCAGGCTGCAGTGAGTGATATGTGCATAAGATGACCCCCACTCCTGCCCTTCAGGGCTTTCAAATTCTGTTTTAAATAAGGTTTCCTTATTTTCTTTCTTTTAGTTTAAAATTATCATGTCGTGTTCAATTAGGTTATTACTACTAAAATAAGAAAATATGAGTAAACCCCATTTTTATTTTTGTTCCTATTTAATCTCTCTCCACTAATTTAGTTGTACCTTTTGAAGAATTCTTTATATTCATTTTCATGGGTTTCTCAAATTGGCTCCAACTTCAGAATTGTCTAGTTACAGTGAAATGCAGAGAGTTCAAAGCATGAGAGAACATTAACTGAAGCCACTATACCTTCTGAGTCTCTCTGCTTCTCTTTCAACATGGTCAGGGTTACATCATCTCATCTTGCTCATTCTCATTACTTCTCCTTAACACAAAAATTTAGTGCCTTAATGAACTTATGGAAGATCATAAGCATACAACATGTATCTTTAAACAAGGGCATACAAATTTATATTAAAAGATTTTCAGAGCTAAGAAATAAGGAAAGAAAAAATGAAAGCTATATATAACTACAAACAGCATCACCTTCACTGTGAGCACATTTGAAATCTGTAAATTGCCAGTGTACCCTAATCAAAAGAAACATACATCATTAGGCAATACATTATATTTATTACCAAGCCTACTAAAATGGAGTCGTAGAATTTTCTGGATATATTAACTGTTGTATGTCAGATGTGTTGAATATAACATGTCTGCTTTAGCATAAGGAAGCAGATCACAGATGATGATGAAAATTCAGGAAGCCATGACACTTGAGAGTTTAGGAGGTCTGTCATGCTCACAAGTTTATTTATCTATATCCTAAAACCTGCTCTGTTCCTGGCTGCTGTGGCTTAGTGGATTGAGTGTTGGCCTGGGAACCAAGTGTCACTGGTTCGATTCCCAGTCAGGGCACATTACTAGGTTGCATGTCAGGTCCCCTGTTGGGGGCACGTGAGAGGCAACCACACAGTGATGTTTCTCTCCATCTCTTTCTCCTTTCCCCTCTTCTAAAAATACATACATACATACATACATACATACATAAAATTGTTTAAAATAACAAACAAACCTGCTCTGTTATCCTCTCCTCTCCACCTTAAAATAGAATGTGGTTCTTCTATATTAATTGCAAATAATCTACAAAGCAAGCATCTGCATGTGGTTAAGTAAATACCCTTCAGCCAAAGACAACCAGTAGCATACTTATAGTTGAATAAGTTGGGTATGCTGCTTGTTGTAATGAGGAAAAATATATTATGGATTTTAAGTATTAGACAATAATTATTAGAGGATGCAAAGTTGTGTTAATTTTGTAGAATTCAAAGAAGCAAAGCTTTGCTCTGGCTTGAATGCTGTCATAAAGTATGGTTAATTATCTGATTGTTTATTGTAATAATTCTTATTTAGAAGAAAGAATAGGCTGAGGCTAAAATTATAATTGGTAAAGAAGTAACAGAAACTCATTAGCCACAAAAGGGGTGTGTTTGGTCATTTTGTGATTGGACAATGTTTCTATTTTGAGTGCATTCAAACCTGATTACAAACACAGAATGGCCTTGTCTAGTACTAATGTTCAGTGAAAGTGTTATGATCTATCATGAGCACCAAAACACTGCTTATAATAACAGGCCCCAGTTGTCAGAAACTGCTTTTCTTTTTCCATCTTAAAAGAAGTTGCTCAGTTTCCCTCATCTGTACTTTTTCTCATGTAAAAGTGGGTTTGGGTGCTGGGAGGTGGGTATAAGAACAGTGCTTGCTTAGTGGAATCAACCTCTGGCCTCTCATCCCATCATTATTATTTTTTTATTGTTTCTATTCTATATCTCAGTTTCCTAGTCTTTATATTGGACTCACAAATTTTCTCCAATAGCACTTTTATACTTTAAAATCTATCTTCATTTCACACTTTTACTTTTTATAAATTAAAAAAAAATTGAAATAAAACACAAACAGAAAAGTCCACAAAACACAAATGTGAAGGTTAACAGCAATGTCAACACATAATCCCTGTTTAAAATGAAGATAAGGACAAGGAAGAAGAAGAAAAGGGAAGCAGGAGAAGGAAAGAAAGGAGCAAAAGAAGCTGCTGCTGCCACTACAGTATGTCCTGTGTTCTAATTCAACCCTATCATCTTCTTCCTGAGGTATCAACACCCACAATTTTATGGTAAATACTGAGTTTGTATAAATTGTTTATTTTTATATCTCTATTATTTTTTACTATACTAAAATCTATAGTATGTTTTGAATGCCATCATTGTTCTTAAAAAATTGAGTGTGTTAGTAAGTTTCTTTGAGTATGACTATAAAAGAATAAGCAGGAACAAGTAGGACAATTGAGAAAGCATATTGGTAAATGTGATTCAAAAGAGTACTAGCCAATGATAAGGCAAATGGAGTTTATCTTCATCATCTCTAGCAATTTGATTTTTCTTTCAAGTTTTCAGTAGTTTGGGTCCTCTATTTTATTTCCTTATCTGCTAATTTTTAGTTTAGGACAAATATGTATACTATAGGAGAAATGTAAATTACTATTCTCTGTTTTTAAAGTATTTGCATTTTAAATATTTCCTTTTTTTATATTTATGCTCATAGAATTTTAGGAATCAGTTTGTAAAGAAAGATAACATTTAAAAACAGGTTTTCTTGGCAACCCAAATATCATCGTCGGCAGCCGTCCGTCTTGAGAGACGATGGTGTAGCTTCTTAAGAGTCTATCTGCACCGCTGAGAATGGCTGTGCAGTCCGACTCGGGAGTGACACGGTATCTGTCTCCTGCCGTGTTGAATCGACATCTTGCGATGACGCTGGAGTGTCCTCTCCAATGAAGCTGAAGCTACAGAGCCTGGGCAGGGTGATATGGAGGGTCTGCTGTTGCCCATGCAGCAGACCCCCCCCTCTCTTCGCAGCTGAAGGATCCAAGGGAAAGACGGAGTCAATACAGCTTGGCTTCAGGTGCGCCGCAGGAGTTGTTGGTATTGACTACAACATCAAACCGCCTTAGGGACTCCGGCTCCAGATTTTCTGTCGGGGTTTACTCCCTTAGCCTTTCCCCTGAAGAGGTATGCCGCAAGGCAGTGGAGGTTTTAGAGTTTTCCTTCTCTGATGTGCCCTGACTGGAAGATCGAACCAGCGACACTGGGAAGATTAATATAGTAGCAAAAGTAAAAATAAGAAGTTTTAGAGTAGGTAAATTTAGAGATAGGTACCAGGTCATAATTCCTAAGTGAAGAAGTAGTAAAATTTAGGGTATAAGCCAAGACTGAAAAATGTAAGGAAAAGAAAAGATATAGGGAAAAAAAGAACTGACAAGAAGTTCTATAATAAAGGAGTCAAAAAATAAAATTGCCAATTTGATGAACAGAAGAATGGTGGTGTCATTAAGAAATAATAGGAGAAGGTAAGATGGCGGAGGAGTGAGGAGAGGCTGTGGTTTCAGGCTCCGGAGACCCGTCTGCAGTTTGGGCTAATTGCAGACAGAACGTCTCAGTGAGCAGCTGGACACTGGCAGGAGTCAAGCCTTGGCACTGCTGGATTAGAGAAAACCATCTGGGAATGACCTGTTTAGTGAGGATAGCGGAGGAAAAGGGGACGAAATGGAATTCCTGACTGGGGCGGCTGCCCGAGCTGCAGCGGGAAGCACACAAAGGCTTTTTGGCGACCACAGGCTGCCCCGGAGAGGAGTCGGGAGGAGAGCGGATCTCTGCCCGCTGGCAGAGACGGGACTCAACCAAGTGGCATTGGCGCCGAAGGACAGGAGACAGCGTGCTGCCAGGCAAGTGAGAACATAATTCTCCTTTATATTTTTCTTTAGTGGACGGTTGAGAGGGGAGGAAAGTTTGGGGGTGGTAGGCCATTCTTGAGGAGCGCAGGCACAGAGGCGCGCTCATCCACTCCCCAACCCTACCCTTGGGTCGCGGGGGCGCACATAGGGAAGTGCTCTCACTCACTGGCCCAGGTGCACGGACCATGAGTCCAGGCATCCCTCGGACACTCCTCAACGGACATAAGATCAGTGCCCCAATGGGCACAGGGAGGGCCCACTGAACACGCAGAGGACCGTGCGCAGATACCCCTAGACAGCTCCCATGGGAGCCGGGCCCCAGGCCGGAAAGCAGACCACTAGCACAGGCTCTGTTTGTGCCCGCCCAGACGGGTGAGGGAAGGCGGGTGGCTGCAGCATGGGAACAGCGGGCGGCAGCGACTCACAGACGCTCACTTCCACTGAGCACAAGTGTCCACGGCTCTGCCCTAAGACGGGCGGCGCGACAGCGCGAAAACACCTCAGCCCGGGGAAAATAGGCGCCAATCCCGGGGCAAGCTCTCAGGCCGCCCGCGCGTGCAGGGGCTTGCGCGCAGGGGCTCATGGGCAAGGGCACCTCAACTGGCTCCAGCGGGCAGCAAGGGAGCGCGCTGTGCCGGCAACCGCGGGCGCGCACCATTGCGGCAACCGCGGGCGCACACCAGTGCTGCAAGAAACAAGAACCTCTGAACTCCCACACTAGACCAGCTGCGGACGCAGAAAAAGAAGGCAACACACCAAGGCTACAACGGAGTAAAAACATCACTTTTTTTTTTCCCAATTTTTTTTCTCCCTTTCCTCTTTCTTTCTTTCTTTCTTCTTAATTCTTTCTTTTCCTTCTTTCTTTCTTTATTCTTTTCTTTCTTCTCTTTTCTTGGGTTTTTTTGGGGGGGGTATTTTTTTTCAATTTTTTTCTCTCTTCTTTCTTTCTTTCTTCTTTCTTCTTTCTTTTCTATCTTTCTTTGTTCTTTTCTTTCTTCTCTTTTCTTGGGTTTTTTTGGGGGGGTTGTGGTTTTTTATTTTTATTTTCTCTCTTCTTTCTTCTATATTCTTTCTTTTCTTTCTTTCTTTCTTTCTTCTTTTATTTCTTCTATTTTCTTGGGTTTTTGTTTGGGGGGAGTGTTTTTTTTTTTTTCCTCCCCTTCCAAAAAGAATAACAAACTTTATCTCTTACGTGTTGCATATAACCTCTCCTTCTCCTCCTTTCTCTTTAATCGTTGTTTATTCATTTGTGTGTCTAGTTTAGCCCCCCTATCACTCTAAATAATAGAATATAATTACTATATAAACCCAATACAATACAATCCCACTTTCTTACTATATTATGCATTTTTCTATCCTATATCATATAACACTGATTATATCCTATATTACTTTTGAAGAATGACACTTCCTCTGATTGGTAATGTGAAGAGGCCTGCACTGAAAATGAGTAGGCTTGATTTTTGGGCTCCTTCTATCTTGAGGAATTAATTTCAATGAACTTGTCCAATCATTTGATTGCAGTGGTTCTCAACCTTCCTAGTGCCATGAACCTTTAATATAGTTCCTCATGTTATGGTGACCCCCAACCATAACTAAAGCATAGTGATTAATCACAAAGACAATATGTAATTATATGTGTGTTCCAATGGTCTTAGGCAACCCCTGTGAAAGGGTCATTCGACCCCCAAAGGGGTCGCAATCCAGAGGTTGAGGACCACTAGATTAGAGTTTGCTAAGTACCATCTCAATTTTAGGAGCCAGGGAAGTAGTGATATAAGGCACTAGCCTTGCCTTCAACTACCCAGCAGTGCTTAAACTATGTCTCTGGGAACCTATGGGTATCTGAGATCTTTCAAAGATCAGTGAGGTCAAACTAATGCATGCAGAAAAACCAATCAATTTTAACATGAAAATATGAAAAGCTCATTGATAGTGTTTCACTTTCTATTTTGTAACTAATCTCAAGAAACTACCATTTGTTGAGTTTTGTGTAGTGTTAAAGAATAATATCAATGGTTATATGAAAGATTGTTACAATATTCAGTCACAAGTTAAATGCAAAGCATTTGCAAAAATTCATCTATTTTTATTAAGCCATATGTGCCAGAAAAACCATAATGTATACACCTGATAATATAATTATAATCCTCTATATTTTAAAATGTGTAACTTTCTTCCAGCCAATAGAATATAACAATGGTGATGGGATATCACTCCCATACTTATATTTTATTATATAAGATTTCCTCTTAATGGACTGGAGAAAGAGACTTCCTTGCTGGCTGTGAGGAAGTAAGCTGCCATGTTATTATAGAACTTCATGGCAAGGAACTGCTATTGAACTCTAGAGCTGAGCATAACACCTAGCTAACAACCTACAAGGGAAGAGGGACTTCAATCCTACAACTGCAATAAAATGAATTCTGCCATCATCTTAAGTGATCTTCCCCAGTTGAGCCTCCAGTTGGGAACATAACCAAGCAACACCTTGGTTGTAGTGCTATGAGACCTTAAGCAGTGAGGCCTGGATTCCACTCACAGGAGCTGTGAGATTTAAAAATAAAAAAAAATTAAAATATGGTTGTTATTTTAATCCTCTAAATTTGTTGTAACTTCTTAAGCTGCACAGGAAACAAATGCACTACACATGAAAGATATTTGTAAAAAGATTATTAACATGAAATGGGTTTATTATTCTTATTCTTAAATTAATAGTCTTTTAAATTTATTGGTTTATTTTTAAACACAATAAATATCAATAAATGTAACATAAAGGTCTTTGGGGATCTTCATTAATTAAAGAGTGTTAAGGAGTTTTTAGACCAAAAATGTTGAGAACCACTGCTTTATCCTAACTTTTTAATTTCACTCTCCAACATTTTTCACCTTTCCCACATAAAAGCACTCTAGCCATAAGGAAGTGTCTCTGTTTTCCTAATATACTGTCTTAAAGTTTCTGTGTTTTTGTCAATACTGAATGAGTAATCCTCTTTCTGACTTTGCGTACTAAAATTCTGGCTACCATTCACTGTTATGTTCACACTTTACCTCTACTGTTTAGCTCAGAAAGATGAATAGCATAGTGGTTAATTGCACAAAGATATGGAATTACCACATACACCCAGCTATAAGATCTTGGATAAGGTACATAACTTCTTGGGACTTCAAGTTCATATTGTGGCAAGGGAACATAAATCAATAGGGACC
This sequence comes from Furipterus horrens, assembly GCF_987537825.1. Classification (NCBI taxonomy): domain Eukaryota; kingdom Metazoa; phylum Chordata; class Mammalia; order Chiroptera; family Furipteridae; genus Furipterus; species Furipterus horrens. The sequence continues at coordinate 62,483,658 of NW_028327176.1, read as the reverse complement.
TATAAAAGTTAATTGATACAGACCACAGTTATTGGACTAAAATAAAATTTAACTAAAGTAAATAAGTCTACAATAATTATAAGAATATACCTATTTTTGAAGACTTACTATATGCTAGAAAGAAATGGTTTTACTTGATTTATTTTATTACATCTTCATGAAAATTCAACTACAATTATATCCATTTCACAAGTGAAGTTTCTGAGATTGATAGAATTGAAGTATGTGGCCCACATTTCACAGCTTGTGCTCTGACCTCAAACTCAAGCTCTTGACTGCAATGACCCCTTAGACTACATTTTATGTAGACTTCTATCATAGCACTTATTTTATTATCTTTCTTTTTACTTTTCTTTATTCTGCTTCTCCACTTATATGAAAAGAAGTTATGAACTACTCTGATCAGGACATGTCTTCTTCATCCTCATCAACTCAGTGCCAATCACATGCCCCTATTTATTTATTTCATGACATTTAGTATACAAGGTCTGTCTAGAAAGTATCCAGCCATGTAGTATAAAAAATAGAGACATTTATTGAAGAAGATACAAGATACAATAAACATTGTATGTAGAACAATGATGACTCAGTCCCCTTCAAACTAGGCAACTTGGGACCTCACACAGTTCTTCCAATTACCACCAGCTTCCCTGTTGTATTTTCCCAAATCTTGATGGTTTGAAATATTTCCCATTTCAAAGGTGATTTTAGTTTTGGGAGAAGCCAGAAGTGGCAGGGCATAAAATCTATCTGGGCTGTAAGGGGGCTGAATCACCTGGGTGATTTGCCGTTTTGCCAAAAAGCTCTGCATGAATTGTGATGCATGAGCAGACTTGTTGTCATGATGAAGCTGCCAATCACAAATTGTCCATAGCTAGGGCCTTCTGAATTATCCAAATAGTTTCTATGGGAGACTGTTTAAGCTTAACACAAAATTTGATGCAGATTTGTTGCTCTACTTGCTCAGTCATTTTTAACACAATGGCCACACAGTACACATGCTCACTCAACAGCGTCTACTGCTCTCACCTGTTGGAGCCCCCATGGGAAAGTATCAAGACTCAGAGCCCTGCGCAGACCAGGTGAAGGAAACAAAGCCTGTAAGACCTGACTGGAAAACCAGAAAGCTGAGTGCATATGTGCCTAGATGCTATAGCTAGTGGGCCCCAGTGAGGATCGAGTCATGAGAAAATGCTTTAGGTCCTTTGAAGCTTGTCCTGTTTTTTTTACCTCACTTAATCATCTTATCATAACAGCAGCAGAGGTTTTAACTTTAACTCAAAATGAACTTACCCTCCTTATTTTATTGCCATCTGAAGTCTTTGTGTCCAACACACCCTGACCTGAGGAAGATCTCAATGTTCCTTCAATTGTTATCCCTGAACAATATCTGTTTTATGTTAAAAGCACTGTTTAACATTGGTTGATGAGATTTATGTGCATGCTATATGCCCTTAAGCTTACTGCACTCAATAAAAGACCTTGGAGGAAGGCAATCAAGGTGTTTGTCTCTCAGAAATTTGCTGGCCTTCTCTCACCTAGCACAAGCTGCATGGGAAATATTCATTTAAACCACAACACCAGGGGATCTCTGTGGGTCGGGGATCCCCAACAGCCTGGTGCCCAATGTGGGGTCTGGGGTCTAATTTTGGGCTTCACCTATGCTGGGAGGCTACAAGCCACCATCATGGATGGCACACCTAGATCAACCAGAATTGGAGCCTTCATCCCACAGTAAGGGACAGCAGTACCAAATTTCGGTATATCTGCCAGTTCGTCAAAGACAAGGAGAAGGTCTAAAGTTGGTTTTTCAGCAGCTTTGATTTTGTTTCTCCCTTCCTGTCCTCCACCATTTTATTTCTCCCCACTCAAGAAACCCTAGCTGAGTTTAGCAGTGGAGATCAGGAAATTTTGAAACTGAAACTAGTCTGTCTGCCTTTCTTTCAGCACCAAAGGAAATAAGTGGAATAGACTTTCTAAGAAGCAGGGACTTTATTTCCAGGAAGCTCAACAATTTTTCACACACTCCGGATGCAAAGCAGAGGAAAAAACTTTAATTGCACTTTTAAAAGTTGTCAAGGATCATTGCTCTTGGTTCTCTGATGAAGGGATGCTAGATCTAGATGTTTGGGATAGGGCTGGGCCGAAACTGACTTAGCTCCAAGATAGTGGCACCCATATCAGAACTCAAAATTTTGTCACTTGGGGAATGGTTAGGGCAGTATTGGTGTCTTTGCAAACCAGGGCTCATAAGGCTGAAGAAAATACAATTACCCTGAGAATGCTGTACAAAGGACAAGGGTTGTGTTCCCCTTTCTGTCCTTAGAGACTAATTCTAAGTCTACTATGGGGTGGGGAGCCTCTAGGAGTGAATGCCCCTTAGTAGGACAACAAACCAGATAGTTTAGTTGCTTCTCCAGCTGTCATCAGCTGCTACCATTTCTTCTAAAGGCTCCCATGTAATACAAAAACGTTAGTTACAGGCCATGTAAATGGGGGATCAGGAAGTTATGCAAGCATTTCCTATACTCACTGACTAGTACAGTGAAGTTGTCATTGTTCATTATGCGAATTTCAGTCCACTCTCCTTGGCTGCCAGGTTACATAGATGTCTTGGAAATCATTCTTGTTATATTAATAATGGCCGGAATTTTTCTGGGCAGACCTCAGATAATAATTATATTTATTTTCACTTTATTTTTTGTCTCCAGCAACAGAAACTTTGTCTCTTCTTTTCATGACATTTCTTTACTGTATAAAATGCTCCCCAACATGAATTAGGCACTTAGTAAATATTTGTGGAATGAGTAATTATGCCTGATGATTGCTGTTAAGTATTATTCTATTAAATTGATTCACCTCAAGTACAGATAATCCAGGTTTTCATCATCTTCCTTATTGTTTCTCATCATATAAACACATTTCTGTATTATTTCTCCAAATTTAGAATGCCTTTTCTTGGCAATTCATATACTTTTTTGAGACCTAGGTTAAAAAGAAACTAACTGAATCTTTTTCTTAAGCATTCCAGCTCACAATGGATTATTCCTTTAATAATCATCCATTCTAAGAATTCATTTATTAAGAGTAACATTTTTAGCACTTATTCAGTTCTAAACACTGCCCTAACTAAGGATAGAGCATGCAGTAAAAAGAATTTTTGTGTTTTTTGTTTGTTTTTTAGTGTCTGCAGAACAAAAGAAACAATCAACAAAACAAAAAGGCAGTCTACCTAATAGAAGAAAACATTTACAAGCCATTTATTTTAAAAAGTGTTGATATATAAAATATATACAGAACTTACAGAATTCAACATCAAAAATATGGCCAACAGATACCTGAAAAGGTGCTCAACATCACTAATGACCAGGAAATGTAAACCAAAACCAAAATGAGATATCACCTCACACATGTTGGGATGGCTGTTATCAAAAAGACAGAAGATAACAAGTGTTGGGAAAATAAAACTCTTCTACATTGTTAGTGGACATGTAAATTTATAAAGCAATCATGGAAAACAGTATGGTGGCTCCTCAGCAATTTAAAAATGAAACTATCATATGATCCAGCATTTTCACTCTGGGTATATATTCAAATGAAACAAAATTACTAAGATCCAGAAGGTAGAGGAGTAAGTGGAAGGTACAATAACTTCCTTCCATCCTATCTGGAATTAGAACTTTATTGTGGAGAAATCACTTGGAATAACCAACTGAACATTAGCTGGAGAGAAGCCTTATAATCATGGACAGACAGAAAAGGCTGCTTTATCACAATGTGACTCGTAGGGAGTGTGGAGACATGAAAGGGCTGGCTGGGCTCCCACAGGTGGCAGCTGAAGGGACTGAGAAACAGCTCAGCAGCTGGGGGTTCCCCCTAAGAAAGGCGGGGTCTAAACCCCCAGCTGGGCTTCCCAGCCTACACCAACAGAGCAGAAGATAAGATAGTAACCAGCTTTGACAAGTGAAAAGCTGCAGGGTTTTTGTTGTTGTTGGCCTGAAAAAACAACTGGAGACAAAGAGCTCTTAAAGGGATCACGTTAAAAAATATATTAGCACCCACTTACCATGGGCTCCAGCAGAAGGAGGGCAGAGAAGATTAGAGACTTAAGGAGAGTTTGGGGTTGTGGATTTGAGGAGAAAACTAAGGGAGGACCTGACCGGGTCCCAGTGCTGACTCATTCCCCATATTACAGGTAGACTACTCCCCTCCAAGTGGCATCAGCATGAGGGAAAGCAATAAACCCACCTGCAGGAATTAATCTGCCCCACCGTTGGTGCTTAAGCTTGAAAGCTGATCACAGATTGAATAGATTAACAACTACAGGAGACAGACAAAGGCAGTAGATCTCTAGTAGTCTCCAACAGTCTACTTAGGCCCAGACTGGAACACAGTCTGACACCACCAGGGTCAGATCCAGGAAGTGCAGTTCAATCTAAGAGGCAGAAACAAATAAGAGGAGTCACAAAAATTAGGAGATAGAGAAACAAACTCCCATCAAAAGGAAAGGAGGAGTCCCCAGAAAAAGTGCTAAAGGAAATAGAGGTAAGCAAACTATCAGACATGAAATTCAAAATATGGATTACAGGGAAGTTCAATGAGCTCAGCAAACTTAAACAAAACTAAAAAGAACTCTAGGGAAACTATTATACAAGAAACTTAGAATTACACCAGCATTAAAAAACACATAGAAGCTATTAATAAGAACCAGGAGTAAATAAAGAATAGAATTTCTGAATTGAATGACACAGTAGAAGGAATTAAAAGCAGGCTAGAGGAAGCAGAAGATCAGATCAGTGTGCTGGAGGACAACGTGGAAAAAATTCCCAGACAGTGCAACAAAATGAAAAAAGATTTTAAAAGAATTAAGAGGTTTTAAGAGAGTTGCAGGACAACATGAAACATAATAATATCCGTATCATAGGAATACCTGGAGGAGAAGAAGAGGAGCAAGGAATAGAAAACCTGTTTGAAAAACTAATGACAAAAAATTTCCCTAACTTGATGAGAGAAAAAGTCACATAAATCCAGGAAGCACCGAGGGTTCCAATGAAGATGAAACCAAACAGGCCCACTCCAAGACACATTATAATTAAAATGGCAACATTTAAAGGCAAATAAAGAATCCTAAAGGAAGAGAAAAATAGCAAATAACATACAAGGGAGCTGTATTAGGCTATGAGCTGATTTCTCAGCAGAAACACTACAAGCCAGAAGGGAATGGCAAAAAATATTTCAAGCAATGAAAAACAAAGGACTACGACCAAGACTACTCTACCCAGCAAGGCTCTCATTCAAAATAAAAGGTGAAATAAGCAGTTTCCCAGACAAAAAAAAAAGGCTAAAAGAATACATCTCCACCAGATCAGCATTGCAAGAGATGCTAAAGAATCTGCTTTAAGAAGATGAAGAAACAGAGGGAGAGAGAGAGAGAGGAAGAGAAAGAGAGACAGAGAGGAACACAGGTACTAAGGGGAAAAATGACAGTGAATAAGTACCTATCAATAATAACTTTAAATGTAAATAAATTAAATGCATCAATCAAAAGACACAGGGTAGCTGAATGGATTAGAAAGCGTGACCCAAATATATGCTGTCTAGAAGAGACCCACCTCAGAACAAAAGAACTACACACATTGAAAGAGAAGGGATGGAAAAAAATAGTTCCAGCAAATAAAAATAAAAAATAAATAAAAAAGCTGGGTGGGGTAGCAATACTTATATCAGACAAAACAGATTTCACAGCAAAGGCCATTAAAACAGACAAAGAACACTTCATAATACTTAATTGAACAATCCATCAAGAAGATATAACTTGGTAAACATATATGCACTTACTATAGGAGCACCCAAATATATAAGGAAAACCTTGAAGGACTCCAAGAAGGATATAGACAGCAACACACTCATAGTAGGGGACTTTAACACCTCATAGTCAACAATGGACAGATTTTAGAAGCAAAGAAACACTAAGGATATGGAGGCATTGAACAACACTCTAGATCAAAAGGATTTAGTTGATATATATATAGAACTTTTCACCCCAAAGACGCAAAATATACATTCTTTTCAAGTGTACATGGAACATTTTCAAAGACAGACCACATGGTAGGACACAAAACAAGCCTCAATAATTCAAGAAAATTGAAATTATATCAAGCATCTTCTCAGATCACAATGGCTTGAAACTAGAAACCAACAAATCTCAAGGAAAAAACTCAAAAACATTCAAACTCATAGAGAATTAATAACATGCTATTAAATAATGAATGAGTTAACAATGACATCAAGGAGGAAATCAAAAATTTTCTGGAAACAAATGTTAATGAACACACAACAACCCAAAACCTATGAGACACTGCGAAAGCAGTCCTGAGAGGAAAGTTCATAGCAATAAAAAGGATAGAAGATTCTCAAATAAAAAATCTAACTCTACAGCTACAAAAACTAGAGTAATAACGGCAAACAAATCCCAGAGCAAGTAGAATAAAGGAAATCATCAAGATCAGAGCAGAATTGAATGACAGAGAGATTAAACAAACAATTCAAAAGATCAACAAATATAGGAGCTGGTTCTTTGAAAAGATAAACAACATAGACAAGCCTTTAATCAGGCTCATCAAGAAAAGAGAGAGAACCCAAATAAAATCAGAAAGGAAAGAGGAAAAATCACAACCAATATCACAGAAATACAAAGGATTGTAAGAAATTACTACAAACAGCTGTATCACAAAAAATCTGACAACTTTGATGAAATGGATAAATTTCTGGAAACACATAATCTTCTAAAATTGAATCAGGAAGAAGCAGAAAACCTGAATAGACCTATAAAAACTAGTGAAATTGAAGCAGTAATTAAAAAATATCCTGGTACACGAATGCCCTGTACCAGATGGCTTCACAGGTGAATTTTACAAAACATTTAGGGAAGAACTAATGTCTACCCTTCTCAAATTATTCCAAAAAATCCAAGAAGAGGGAAGACTCCCAAACTCTTTCTATGAAGCCAGTATTACCCTGATTCCAAAACCAGGTCAAGACACAACAAAGACAGAAAACTGCAAGCCAATATCACTGATGAACATAGATCTTAAAATCCTCAACAAAATATTGGCAAACTGGATCCAGCAACACATTAAGAAGATTATACACCACGACCAAGTGGGATTCATCTGTGAAATGCAAGGATGGTTTAATATTCACAAATCAATAAATGTAATACACTGCATAAAGAAAATGAAAGAAAAGTCACATGATCATATAAATAGATGCTGAAAAAGCATTTCATAAAGTACAACACCAATTTAGATGAAAACACTCAACAAAATGGAAATAGAAGGAGCATACCTCAAAATAATAAAGGCCATATATGAGAAACCTGGAGCTAACATCATACTCAATGGACAAAAATTGAAAGCATTCCCTCTAAGATCAGGAACAAGACAAGGATGTCCACTATTTCCACTCCTGTTCAATATAGTCTTGGAAGTTCTAGCCACAGTGATCAGATGAGAAAAAGATATAAAAGGCATCCAAATTAGAAAAGAAGAAGTAAAACTTTCATTATTTGCAGATGACATGATAGTGTACATGAAAAACCCTATAGACTCCAGGAAAACACTACTCAACCTAATAAGTGAATTTGGCAAAATAGCAGGGTACAAAGTCAATATTCAGAAATCGAAGGCATTTCTGTACACCAACAATAAATTATCAGAGATAGAAACTAGAAAAAAATCTCATTTACTATAGCATCAATAAAAATAAAGTACTTAGGAATAAACTTAACCAAGGAGGTAAAAGGCCTGTACTCAGAAAACTACATAACATTGAAGAAAGGAATTAAGGAAGATACAAATAAATGAAAGCATATATCATGTTCATGGACAGGAAAAATCAACATCATTAAAAAGTCCGTACTATGCAAAGCAATTTTTAAATTCATCCCAATCCCTATAAAAATTTCAATGACATATTTCACATGTCTAAAACAAATACTTCAAAAATTTATATGGAACCAAAAGAGACTTGGAATAGCCATAGCAATCTTGAGACAGATGAGCACAGTAGGAGGAATTACAATACTTGATATCAAACTATACTACAAGGCCACTGTAATCAAAACAGTCTGGTACTGGCATCCGAACAAACATACAGATTAATGGAACAGAATAGAAAGCTTAGAAATAAACCCAGGTCTTTATGAGCAACTAATTGAAAAAGGGGGAAGGAACATCAAATGGAGTGAGAAGAGCCTCTTCAACAAATGGTGCTGGGATAACTGGACACGGATGTGCAAAATAATGAAACTAGAACACCAACTTACACTATACACCAAAATAAACAAAAGATGGATCAAAGACTTAAATGTAAGCTGTGACACTATAAAAGTCCTAGAGGATAACGTAGGCAAGAAAATTTCAGGTATCTTATGTAGCAATATTTTCACTGATATATCTCCTAAGGCAAGAAAAATAAAGGAAAAAATAAACAAATGGGACTACATTAAACTAAAGAGTTTCTACTCAGCAAAAGAAAACATCAGCAGGATGAAAAGAGAACCAACCATATAGGAAAACATATTTTTCAATGATACTTCAGGCAAGGGATTGATCTTCAAAATATATAAAGAAATTATATATCTCAACACCAAGAAGACAGAGAGCCCAACTGAAAAATAGGCAAAGGACCTGAAGAAACACTTCTCCAAGGAGGATATACAGAGGGTCCATGGGCATATGAAAGAATACTCAACATCACTAGCCATCAGAGGGATGCAAATAAAAACTACAATGAGATACCAGTTTAAACCAGTCAGAATGGCTATCATCAACAAACAAGTACTGCTGAGAATACGGAGAAAAGGGAACCTTAGTGCATTGCTGGTGGGAATGCAGACTGGTGCAGCCACTATGAAAAACAGTATAGAATTTCCTCAAAAAACAAAATGGAACTGACTTTTGATCCAGCAATTCCACTGCTAGGATTATATCCAAAGAATCCTGAAACATCAATTCAAAAGAACCTATGCATCCCTATGTTGATAGCAGCACTATTTACAGTAGCCAAGGGCTGGAAACTACCTAATTGCCCATCTGCAGATGAGTGGATCAAAATACTGGGGTACATTACACAGTGGAATACTATGCAGCAGAAAGAAAAAAGGGACTCCTATCATTTGTTGTCACAAACAACATGGATAGAACTAGAGAGAATTATGCTTAGTGAAATAAGCCAGGCAATGAAAGACAAATACCATATGATATCACCTAATACAGGAAACTAATGTACAACACAAACAAATGAGAAAAATTGAACCAGAGGCATGTAAACAGGAGCAGACTAACAGTGACAAGAGGGGAGAGGGAGGGAGAGAAGCGGGCAAGAAGGGGAAGAGTCTAGTCATGGTTCATGTATAAATTATCCATGGACATGGACAACTGGGTGGGGATTGACTGTGGGAAAATGGGTGGGAAGGGTGGAGGGAAGCAATTGGGGAAAAAGTGGGACAACTGTAATAGAAAAACAATAAATTTTAAAAAATGAAAAAAATTACTGTGAAATATAAATACATGGCTTTGTTCTCCTGTAATTATTGAATATTTCCATACATGCCAATGTTACTAAACACAATGTGCACCTTGCTAGGATAAGTTCACTGCCCAACATTCATAGTCCAAACCCCCATACATAACAACTTGGAAAGGTGACATGTAATGTCCTCAGCTTCTTCAGTCTTATTGCCTTACCTTTTTTCCCTCTTACCTGTGATCCCTTGCATTCAATCACGAATGCATATTATGACATCTGTCTTCTCATATTACCAGTGTATGTTAGTAGTAAGGGCTTACAACATTTATCTGGAAAATTTGTATTTGATTTGGGAAAAGATATTAAACAAAACAAACATAAAATAAAGAATAACAACATAATCCATGAATTTCTATTCAGAGTTGGCCCTGTGTAAACTAAAAAATGGATTAACTAGGGAGTGACTGTGGATATGTAAAGTCTGCTGAATCTTTCTTAATGAAAACCAAGTAAACAGCGCATTTGCCTTGGTTTTGAGGGAACGTTATGTTATATTATCCCAGTATTTTTCTCTGAACATGTTTTCCTTGCTCTTTCTTTGCTCCTCTTCTCAGAGCTCTGTGACTGATGTACATACCATTACAAATATGGCTATGTATCAAATGATACAAATAACACTTTAGTTGGCCAAATTCTTTCCAAAATGTAAGTATTTTTATAGTTGCAACTAAGAAAAAAAGCACTTATTTCAAACATCCCCTTGGGAACAGTGGTAAGAAAAGCCATCATTAGAATACTGCATTATTTCTACAAATAAACAGATGTAGAGCTAAATAAATATGCCAATATTTAAGTGTGTTAAATAATTCCATAGTAGCTTAAAATAGTTACCTTCACTACTCAGGCAAAGCTTCACCTAAAAGGAGGATGAGAGACAATTAGAATGTAATCATAGTCTAATTAAGAATGCAAGTGGTAAGAGACAAAACTTCCAAAATTTATGTATTTATCTAATTGAGTATACAGGAGAGAGAGAGATATAATATACTGTAATCTAAGCATATTGATTATTGTATTTGAAAACTAAAGTTTAATATTAATTAGTTATCAATCAGTATGTGAGGTGGAAAAGGGAGCTATACAGGTAACCCCCATATAACAAAGTTGTTAGGTTCCTAACATATACCATGTTATGGGAGTATGTGTTATACAAAACAAAGAACTAGTACAAAAAGGAGTGTTAGGTTTCAAAAAAATACTATTATATTTTTTAAATTAAGAGAAATACCTTTATTAAAGCAATTTGCATCAAAAGTATTACATATTAATATGAATTAGTTTTCTTTGTCATCACTATTAAGCTCTACTAATGAATGCATTTTCTTTTTGACAAGATATCCTGCTCCTCTGAACTTTCTTCAGCGTTATCTTGTTTTCTATGCTCTACTTTTTGCAAAAAACATCTGTTATTTTATATTGCTTGCTTTTAGCTGAGAGATCTTTATAAATTTTGTTATACAGTGCTAAGCACTTTTGAAGTTCTCTCTTAAACTTTGTGCTCCTTCCAGTGCAAGGATCTTCATTTAAGAAATATGACTCTAAGTCTAAGCCCTTCTTTATGCCTTTTGGAGTAAACTGTTTAACTTCTTCATTTTCATCAGTGCCATCATCCCCTAAGTTATCTTGGCACATTCCAGATGTCATTTCCATCAAAATTGCTTCATCAGTTTCTTCTTTTACCAGTAAGTCTTGGATATCTTCTACAGTCTTATCGTGTTAGAGCGAAACCGTGTTATAGAAGTACCATGTTATATGGGGGGGTCCCCAATTTTCTAACAGTGTTGGAGTGAAACTGTGTTATAGAAGTACTGTGTTATATGGGGGATATCTGTATTTATTGATATGTTATCATGTTATTGATCTTTACATTTGATTCTCACTAAGTGATGAAATATTATGGTAAGTTATAACAAGCAAACAAGCAAATATGCAGAAATATTTTTAGCCTTTATTATTCTGTGTGATTATTCAACTTATTGGTTTCTTCCTCTGATCCATTGCCTCTTCTCATGATATAGGTGTGCTAAGCATCAATCATGATAGGCAGATGAGGTGGCTTTTTTTTTTAAGTATATTTTATTGATTATATTGTTACAATAGTTCCAATTTTTTCCCCTTTGCTCCCCTCCGCTCAGCACCCCCCTCCCCCGACAATCTCCTCCCCAAGTCCATGCCCATGGCTCACCCTTTCATATATTCTTCTTCTTTTTTAAAAAAAAATTAATTAATTAGTTAAATATTTTAACAATAAAAAATAACAATCCCTCCCTCTCAGACTTAAGACCCTTTACAATCTTATAAAGAACAATGGACGAAGGTCTCGAGCTCCTCTAGTTGCTTCAAGCTGGACATGATCGCCGTCCTACCTACCCTTGGGTCAAGAAATCCCTAATAAGAGTAGGGGTGTGGAGGGGAGGGTGGCTTTCCCATAAGGGGAAGGATCGTGCAGACTCCAGGTTGGTTGGCTGTCTCTGGACAACGGCATGCTTGGTTTAACAGGCCGGCATCCTTGTTGTATTCTGGAGGCAACAGGGTTAAAGGACATCATTCAATCCATAACCACTAGATGACAAAAGACAGGTATTAGTTTTTCAATGTCCCACATTAGGGAAAAGAAGGGCTTCTTTAGAGGAAGGTATGCCAGGTACATCTCACCTGTCCAAAACCCTTTTGCCCATTATACTTAGTTTGGACTGAGGGAAATATTTTAGGTTTCCCCCCTGTCAGGCCTCTGGGCTCTTTCTGTCCAAGCCATTAGGATAGAAAAGAGAAACCAGTTTTAAAGTGGAGCCCACAGACCACCCCATTCTTCAGCAACCCAGCCACTTAGTTCAGCCAAACCATTGAGTCTCAGGAGGCAGCAATGCACACAGGATTAAGTGAGGCCTATACGTACAGACAATCACTCAGGTAATGAGATCGTGGGCTTAAGCCCTTTGAAAACAGAAAACACATGTTAATTTATGTAACATAACCCACACACAAGTTTATAGATCTGTAGGACTGTCTTATTGGAAAGACATCCAGTTGCAAGGCATTTGACATTCTTCTTGCCTGTAAATTAAACATCTTTGATAATGCCACAGACATAGTTTAACTTTCATATGAAAACAAATTTAAATGAAAAGAAACTTTAAAGACGGTTAGCTGCACTATTTTATAGTCTACCACTGGGCATTGTGATCTTCCTTGAATCTTGATTTTTCTCCCTAAGATTACCCTCCTTGTCATTAAAGGGACTGCATTAAGTTCATTTTTAATTTATCCTGTTCATTTGCATAAACACAACAAGAGCAGCAAATGATCACTTATGATCTTTAGTTCTGCTTTGCTGGAACTTACGCAAGGAACATTTAGGGTGACCTTCAGTCTGCCCTTCAGGGCACAAAAGCTGAGCCACATACCTGGCATTCAGCCTTGCCTGTAAACACCTGTCTTTTCCAGGTCCTCCTGGTTTTCCATTGTGCCTTAAGGTCCCTTCTAGCCATCTTTCAGGAAAACAACCTTCGTTCCTTCCCTGGAAAGATTGCTATGGACCACTCATCCATCCCAGGTACCAGGCCTTTTATCTCGTGGACTTTTATTACCTTTGAAAGTCAGTCCCAGTTGCTCAGGGCTTTTTGGTAACAACCAAAGCCCAAGCATGTCTCCTTTAGGCATGACATTCCAGTCAAAGTCTTAGTCAAAAAATCGTTATTAACAACTGGTTTTATTAGTTTTATGCAAAGAAACTTAGGTCATTACTTACTTCTTTAGAATGCCAAATTCTGGAGGGATCAGATAGGGAGAAAATATATACAGTGTGAAGGAAAATCCTTGTCCTTCTAATATTCACCGAACGTGCATTTCTATTCTTTATATTTTTATTTTTCCCCCCACTAAAAATTTTTCTGTTTGTTTGTTTTTCCATTACAGTTGTCTCACTTTTTTCCCCTTCTTGCTTCTCTGCATCCTGTCCCTCCCTTCTCCCACATTCAGTCCCCACCCAGCTGTCCATGTCCATGGGTCATTTATGCATGTTCTTTGACTAGACCCTTCCTCTTCTTACCACTTCTCTCCCTCCCATCTCCCCCTTTGTTACTGTTAGTTTATTCCTCGTTTACATACCTCTGGTTCAATTTTGCTCATTTTTTTGTGTTGTTCATTGGTTTCCTTTAACAGGTGATAGCATAAGGTAATTTTCTTTTGTTGCCTGGCTTATTTTGCTAAGCATAATTCTCTCTAGTTCCAATCATGTTGTTGCAAATGGTAGAAGTTCCTTCTTTCTTTCAGTACTTATTCATTGTCATTTTCCCCCTTTGGACTTGTGTTCCTCTCTGTCTCTCTCTGTTTCTTCATCTTCTTAAAGCAGACCCTTTAGCATCTCTTGCAATACTGGTTTGGTGGAGATGTATTCTTTTAGCCTTCCTTTGTCTTGGAAACTCCTTATTTCACCTTCCATTTTGAATGAGAGCCTTGCTGGGTAGAGTATTCTTGGTTGTAGGCCTTTGTTTTTCATTACTTGGAATATATTTTGCCATTCCCTTCTGGCTTGTAGTGTTTCTGCTGAGAAGTCTGATGATAGCCTTATTGGAGCTCCCTTGTATGTTATTAGTTGTTTCTCTCTTGCTGCTTTTAGGATTCTCTCTTTGTCTTTGAATGTTGGCATTTTAATTATGATGTGTCTTGAAGTGGGCCTGTTGGGGTTCATCTTCATTGGGACCCTCTGTGCTTCCTGGACATGCATGATTCTTTCTCTCTTCATGTTAGGGAAGTTTTCTGTCATTAGTTTTTCAAAGAGGTTTTCTATTCCTTGCTCTTCTTCTTCTCTTTCTGGAATTCCTATGATACGGATATTATTACGTTTCATGTTGTCCTGAAGCTGTCTTAGAGCCTCTTCAGTCTTGTTCAGTCTTTTTTCATTTTGTTGCACTGTCTGTGAGTTTTTGTCTACATTGTCCTCCAGCTCGCTGATCCGATCTTCTGCTTCCTCTAGCCTGTTTTTAATTCCTTCTACTGTGTTCTTCAATTCAGAGATCGTATTCTTCATTTCCTCCTGGCTCTTATTGATAGCTTCCATGTCCTTTTTGATGCTGGTATAATTCTCAGTAAGTTCCTTATAGTTCTTCTGGAGTTCACTGTAGTTTTTCTGGAGTTCTTTGTAGTTTCCACTGAGCTCATTGAGCTTCTCCATAATACATGCTTTCAATTCCATATCTGATAGTTGGCTCCCCTCTATTTCATTTAGCACTCTTTCTGGGGGCTCTGCCTTTCCTTTCGATGGGGGGTTGTTTCTCTGTCTCCCCATTTTTGTGACTCCTATTGTTTGTTGGTGCTTCTTAGAATGATCTGCACTTCCTGGATCTGCCCCTGGTGGCGTCAGATCCTGTACCAGTCTGGGCCTAGGCAGCCTGTTGGAGACTTCCAGGGATCTACTGCCTTTGTCTGTCTCCTTTAGTTGTTAATCTATTCAATCTGTGATTAGCCGTCAGGCTTAAGGACTGTGGGTGTGGCAGCTTAATTCCTGTAGGCAGGGCCTTTGCTTCCCCTCAGGCTGACGCCACTTGGCCGGGAATGGTCTGCCTGCAGTGTGGGGATGAGTCAGCCCTGGTACCCGGCTGGCCGCTTCCCCAGCTCTCCTCTCAAAGCCACCACACCAAACTCTCCCCAAGCATCTCCAGTCCTCTCTGCCTTTCCTCCGCTTGAGCCCAGGGTAAGTGGGGGCCAAAATATTTTTGTATGTGATCCGCTTAAGAGCTCTTTTTCTCCAGCTGTTTCTCTCCGGCTAGCAAGAAACCCTGTGGCTTTTCGCTTTTCTCAGCTGGATACTATTTTACTTTCCACTCTGTTGCTGTAGGCTGGGAAGTTCAGCTGGGGGTTTAGACCCTGCCCTTCTCAGGGGGAATCCCCGGCTGCTGATCTGTTTCTCAGTCCCTTCAGCTGCCACCCGTGTGAGCCCAGCCAGCCCTTCTGTGTCTCCGCACTCCCTACTGGTCACGTTGTGATGTCTCTCCGTGGTTATAAGACTTCTCTCCAGCTGGTGTTCGGTTGGTTATTCCAGGTGATTTCTCCAAAATTGCGTTGTAAATCCAGACTAGTTCTGGGAGGAAGTTAGTGTAGCTTCCACTTACTCCTCCACCATCTTGTTTCTCCGAGGTGGCTTATTTTTATAATAAAAAGATTTTTGAAGATTTGTTGACTCGTCCTTATTCTGGTTATAACATCTACTATCTAGATGACTTTGAGCAAGACAAATTTTTGTAAGCCTCAATATCTTCCTTGACAATCAAGAAAATACTACCTGTACAGATGTTCACAAGTTTGCGACATTCAGTTATTTTGTTTGTCCATATAAGCAATATACATAAGTGCATTATATACAAAAGCCTAAAATATAGAATCACCCAAATTACACCCAGTGACCTAAGAAAATATTTATATACATAATGAGTTGTGTCTCACAGATGGCATTCAAATTCTGAGAATTTTATGATGTACGGAAATAAGAACTCTGCTCCAAATAGATTTCATTAGAGATTCACATTCGTCTTTACAAGGATATTCTACATTTACTCATACTTGAAGCTTTTTAAAAATATTTATTTATTTATCATTTTAAATTTATTCAACATGCATTTATTGTATAGAAACCTGTAGGGTTGAAGATTTGTTTAATTCACAGAGAAATAAAAGATAATGGACCTGCCCTCGAGTTGGCATCAGTCTAGTGATATGGTAAAATGGACATAAATGAAATACAAAAGGAGCACTGAGGAAAGAGCAATTTTCATGCTTGTGAAGAAGGAAAAGGGAGTAGGCAAAGGAATTAATTTGAACCCTGCTTCCCATGCTAAAAGATCTCCCACATCAGGGAAAAATGAACCAGTCATTTTGAGTGGCAAGAGAGCCTCTGTTCTCTTTTTGAAGTAAAATTACTTATACTTTATGTAAAGAATTCTAAAAGTTAGGTGACAATCCACTTAGAAATTTCTATTATCTTCTGATGATACTGCATGCATAGCATTTAGTCACTTATTGATCTAAAATGATCATCTTCCTAAACCAGAGAACAATTTTTACCTGCTTCTGCTACACCCTGGAAGAAAACTCACTAATATTTCTGGCTGAGAAAATCTCTATCCCAATAAAGAGGGTTTTATAGCTGTATCTTTTCTATCTAGTATCCAGTTACCTTACTTTGTTCCTCTTGGTTTTCTGGTTGCTGGGCTCTGGATTAAAGAGTTTGGTGACCTCAGTAGATTTGTGTGGTCCAGGATCAGTTCTGATAAGTATCTCTTATTAATTCTAACTATCAGCACTAAACAAGGGAAGCCTAGCCACAGTTTTCCTGCCTCTTCGACTGGTGGTGGGGAACACATCCTACAGGTACTTTCAGAACTTCATCTGCTTGTTTGCGTATATTTTGAGAGGCTGTAACAGGGCATCTCATCACAAAATGTTTCTGCATTGGGTCCTAATGCAGGTCCCAGCATGCTATTCATTCCTCACCAAATAGAGTTTGTAAAGGCCATTGTGCTGCAGCTTGCTGGACATTGTTCAGAGAAATAGCACATCCCTCCATAGAGCCACAAAACATGCAGTTCAAAGCACAGACACATCTCACTGCACTATAATCCCACTCTTCAATAAACACTGTACTCTGGCCTATCATATCTCTACAATAGCTGCAGATGGAATAACACTTTTAGGCAAGTTTAGGGTTTTCTCTTAAATAAGATATGTGTGCAAGTGATGTGAAAAATAGGAGAATAAAACTATGCAATCTTGTCCAATTTTCTCTCTCCATATTTAATGGGACTTGGCATTTCTGTAAATGACATTTAATATTTGAAAGGGCATAATTTCTTTCAGTGCACAGAGGAGTTTCTGTTATGTTTCTGGCAGATAAAGGAAAATTCCTATCTCTACAAGAGATCTGCACTGAAATGTCTGTGAGATGGATGTTTCTCAGTATTTACACATTCCTCGTTGTATCTCAACTGGAACTACATACATCCTTTATTTGGTATTCCTTAATTGGTTTTAATCACTCATATTAATAAAAAAAAATAACCCAAACCAAAAATGCTAGAGCTGCAAGTAGTTATAGAAAAACCTAACTAGATGTTTTTCAGATTGTGTTCTGAGACCCTGCATTCTGGCAGATACCTGGGAGGAGGGCAGAGTGGCCTGTGTAAGGAAGGCTGTGGGCAGCCTGCTTTGCATTTAGAGCAGTTCTGCCTTGAAATGTTTTATACATTAAAACTTTTAGTGAAATTTTGTTTAAAATAAGATTTTATTTATTTAAAACAAACAAAGACACTGCTAAGTTCAAACTATTTATCTCACAAGTGGGGAACTTTATATAAAAGATTAAACAAACCTGGGATGGCTCAACAGAACCTCTGAACTACTAGTGATATTCCAAATTCAAAGAAACAATAATGGGGGGTGGGGGGACAAACCCACAAAGTGAAGGAAGAGTGAGCTCCATTTTAATAGTTACTTTGCTGCAAGTTTTTGTGCTGCATAATTTTATTTTCACATAATACAAAGATAACCTTTCAGTCTTCATTTAATTAATGGCTAAGACGAAAGAGAATATCTCAAATGTGTAATTGCTCCAGGAAATACCTATTTTACTCAAACTTTAGAAGAATTCTTGACACTTTGCATCAATTTATGAGAAGATATAATGTAGTTATAGGAAGAAATAATTTTTTAAAAATTACGATTTCCATTTTTCTTTATAAATTTAAACTTATTTAGAGCAGAGAGTTCTATTATTCCTTCTTTTAACTCTGTAATATATATTTCAATCTGTTTCATTCTTGTATGTATGTGTCTATGTGAATGTATGAGGGAGGACCCAAAAACCTGGAATTTATTTATAAAAAATGTGTATTTATTCTTTCATGTTTAAACTTCAGTCACCTTCAAAGTACTCTCCATTTGATCCAATACACCTTTTGAGACATTTTTTCCACTGCTCAAAATAGTTAGTTTTGGAACTTGTCAATTTTGATGTCTTTTAGTTCTTCTGCTGTTTTTTGTTTCACCCCTTCCACATCTGCAAAACATTTCCCTTTGAGAACTTTTTTCACCTGGGGAAACAAACAAACAAAAAAGTCACCCAGGGCATGATTGAGTGAATAGGGAGGGTGATACACAGAGGTCACCTCGTTTTTGGTCAAAAACTGCTTAACACTCAGTATGGTGTGGGCAGGTGCACTCATAAATCACCCATTATGAAGTGGGCAAGCATTGGAAAAGTCTTCAAAAAATTCACTGAAGCATAATGCGGCTTCTTACAACAACACCAGCTGGTACCCTTCTACAGATTGGTTCCTAGAACATCCACCGAGCTGTGGAAGCCTGTACAAGCAGCCCACCCTCCAGAAGATAATTCCATTTTTGGAGGGTCTCCCCTCATATATATATATAAACTCACATTATGTGTATTAAAGTGTAAAACACTGAGTAGATACATACAATAAATCCACTTCTTGATTTCTTGCTTCTGAAGGAATTTATCAATCATGATTCTTTATAAACATCTTAAGTTTATAGAGACAGATGATATAATTGTGGAATATTAAAATGTCTCAACTGTCTAATTGAGTTAATTAAGCTCTTAAAAAGTATGTCTGAAAGGACACAAGACACTCTTAAAAATTGTGTAATATGTAAAGAAGTCACAGGCCTGGTTTTCACTCTCAAAGAATTTGTGATCTATGGGAAATCATTGACAATTGATAAATAGTTGGTAGTTTCCCAAACTTTGCTGCACATTGGAACCACTTGGGAATCTTTAGAAAATACTGATGTCCAGTAATTACCCCCAGTGGTATATAATTTTATGCCTTGGTACTTAAGAACTACTGGTCTTTCAAACTTTGTTGATCATGAACATCTTCTGAAACCCTGAAACCAGAAGTTCACATTACATACTGACTCCATCATGATGGGGATAGGATATAGGCCTCAGTAATTTTTTTAAATTTATATTTTATTGTTTATGCTTTAGTTTCCCAATTTTCCCCCCTTTCCCTCCCCTCTACTCAACCCCTCCCCAAAGTCCCTCAGGCAATCCTCACACCATTGTCCATGTCTGGTCATGCATATATTTCCTTTGGCTACTGTATTCCCTGTGCTGTACTTTACATCCCAATGACTATTTTGTAACTACCAATTTGTACTTATTAATCCCTTCACCTTTTTCCCAGCCCCCTGATACTCCTCTCATCTGGCAACCATCAAAACATTTTCTGTATCTGTGATTCTCTTTTGTTCTGTTTCTTTATTTTGTTTTTTAGATTCAATTGTTGATGGAAACATATTTATTGCCATTTTATTGTTTATATTTTTTATCTTCTTCTTCTTTAAGAAAACCGTTTAATATTTTATATACTGGTTTGGTGGTGATAAACTCCTTTAGGTTTTTCTTCTCTGGGAAGCTCTTTATCTCTTCTTTGATTCTAAATGATAGCTTTTCTGGGGAGAGTAATTTTGGTTGTAGGTCCTTGGTTTTTGTTTGTTTATTTGTTTTTTTGTGTTTTTCATTACTGTGAATATTTCTTGCCAACCCCTTTTAGCCTACATTTCTTTTGTGAAATCAGCTGATAGTCTTATGGGAGGTCTGTTGTAGGTCACTAACTGTTTTTCTCTTGCTATTTTTAAAGATACACTCTCTTTTTCCTTAACCTTTAATTATAATGTGTCTTGGTGTGTGCCTCTTTTCATCTTGTTTTGAATTTTCTGCACTTCCTAAACTTGTATGTCTGTTTTCTTCACCAAGTTAGGGCAGTTTTCTGTCATTATTTTCTCAAATAGGTTTCCTATGTCTTGCTCTCTCTATTTCCCTTCTGGCACCCCTATAATGCAAGTGTTGGTATACTTGAAGTTGTCCCAGAGGCTCCTTACAGTATCCTCATGTTTTGGATTTTTTTTTCTTCTTGCTGTTCTGATTGGTTGTTTTTTGCTTCCTTATATTCCAAATTGCTGACTTGATTCTTGGCTTCATCCACTCTGCTGTTGATTCCCTATAAATTGTTCTTTATTTCAATTAATGTAGCCTTCATTCTGACTAGATATTTTTTATGCTGATGAGGTTCTCACTAAGCTCATTGAGCACCCTTATAACCAGTGGCTTGAACTCTGCATCTAGCAGATTGCTTGTCTCAATTTTGTTCAGCTCTTTTTCCGGAGTTCTGTTCTCTTCTTTCATGTAGGCCATATTTCTTTGTCTTCTCTTTTTAGCATCCTCCCTGTGTTTGTTTCCATGTATTAGGCAGAGCTGCTACATCTCCCAGGATTGGTAGTGTGGCTTAATGTAGTAGGTGTCCTGCAGGGCCCAGTGGCTCAGATCCCCCTATTACACAAAGTGGGTATTCCAGGTACACCCACTGTGTGGACTGTGTACACTCTCCTGTTGTAGTTGAGCCTCAGTTGCTGTTGGCACACCCAAGGTCAGCCACTGTCTGTGTTCTGTTTGGGGGTCACACAACCTAAGCTGCAAAGTGATCTGCAGATGGCTGCTACTTTTGTTGGGCTTGGAGATGCTCAGTTGAGGCCAAGCTATGAACCAAAGCTGGCTGATGCTAATGCCAGGCCTGGAGAAACTCAGCAAGAGTTACAGAGCTTACTGAAACTAGATGCTGCTTGTCTGAGAGAATTTAGGAAAATCTGAAATATGAGCCAAGATAAGCCATTCATATGAAGAAGCCACTGGCAATAGCTGGGTGGACCCAAAAGTTGGATGGGGCAGGACCTCAGGAAATCATTAAGGTGAGCCGGTTTGAACCAGGTTGATGGAGTTGCAGATGTGGCACCCACCTGCTGGCTCTATAGCTCTGTGGGTGGAGGGCTCCGAGATGGAACAATGACGTCTGCTAGCACTTCTGTCTGTGACCCTCCAAGCTCCTGCCCTGATGCTAAACAATGCATTTCCTCACCGTTTGTCTCTGGTTTCTTTCAACCTACTGTCCCTACACTGGAGCTCAGAGGAAGTGAGTTTGAGGAAGTCTGTGCATGGGCCCTTTAAGAGGAACTGCCCCGTACTCCAGAAGTTTCTGTCTTCCACAGACTCAGTCCTCACTGTTTTTTTTTTTTTTTTTTCAGCCAGAAATTATGGAAGCTTATCTTCCTGGCACTGGAACCCTGGACTTGGGGGCTGGTATGGGGCTGGGACCCCTCACTCCTGGGATATCCATCCAAATTTTTATTGGCCACACGTGGGTGTGGGGCCAGCCTGTTCTGTGTCTCCACACCTCCTGTCAGTCCCAATGTGGTTTCTTCTTTACTACCATACTTGTAGGAGTTCCATTCAGCTTGATTTCTGACAGCTCTGAATGATGTTTGTTCTATAGTTTAGTTGTACTTTTGACGTGGTTCTGCGAGAACGCGATCTGTATTTACCTATACCACCATCTTGACTAGATTTCCAGGCCTCAGTACTTTTTACAAGTCCTCAGATAATTCCAATTAATTCCAGTTGTTCAGCAAAATGTGAGGATCACTTTTCGAAGGCCAGAACCTCATACCCAGAGATTTTGATATAACTGTTCTATAGCAGTGCATGAGCATTGAAGAGTTTTCTAAGTTCCACATGGTATTCTAATGTTTACCCAGAATAAAAACAACTGAGTCAGAGCAGTTGCTCAGACATGGTTGCCTTTGGAATCATTCACACATAGAGATTTTTAAAAAATACAGTCAAGTTTGAAAACTATTGATATAGAGAATCTGTTTCTCTATGTATGGTTTATGGGCTACTAACCTGGTTGTCTTTAGTGAAGATACAGATTATAAAGTTCTTTCACATACTTACTAAATCAGACTTCAGTTTGGGCACAGAAATCTTCATTTTCATAAATTTCTAACAATTTTTAAGGTTATTGATCTAGAGCAGTGGTTCTGAGACCAGTGATAATATTTCCCCTAAGGAGTCAGTTGACAATGTCTGGAATTATTTTGAGCTGTTACAACAGGATGGGTATACCTGTATCTAGTCGGTAGAGTCCATGATGTCTCTAAACCACCTGACATGCCAGTATAGATGGCAGCCCCTTATAATAACTATCCAGTCCAAAATGTATATAGTGCTGAGGTTGGTAAACGTTGTCTTAGAGCAGTTGTTCTTAAAGCTTATTAGTACAAAGATTCCTGGGCCCAGGCACCCACCAAATTTTTTTGACTGAGGTCATCCAGGATGGGACCAAAGAAACTGTAATTCTAACAAGTTCTGGTGATATTGATACTGCTAGTCTAGGAGCTACATTTTGAGAACCTCTGATCTGTTTGTTGTCTCTCATTTTTTATCTAATGCTTCTGAATCTACTTTATTAGAAATGAGGTTCATCAATATATGGAAATTTTAACATAGCATCTAATACTCCTGAGAACTGGAAAATACCCAAGACTATGTACCTCTAAAACTAAAACCAGGCTTTTGGGATTTTATTATCATTTATCTTTATTTTCAGTATCAGTGCCATTTTTTAAATTTTAAATATGTCACTCACCCCAATATAACATTTATTTAGTCTGCAGGTGATTCTAGGCATGCCTTTGGTAAGGAACTCCTTAATAATATAACCAACAAGCTTCAAACATCTGTGGCATATTTAAGGTAGAATTACTAACGTAGTTCAATACAATTTTTACAATCAAGTCCTGTTTAGAAAATAAATACCTTTTATAATACACTTAACTGATAGAATAAACACAGACCATCTCAAATCACAACTCTGAGCTACTTCTCACTGATGTTTTTAAAGACCATTTCTTCTCCAGATTATTGTAATCAACAGCACCAGGCATACACACACACACACACACACACACACACACACAATAAATTAACACCTTCTCTGAATAAAGATATAAAGTGTTTTCATCAGACCCTCAGTTGCTGCTGTCTCCATTAGAGCCATCAATAACAAGAGAGGCAAAAATTATAAATCTGTAACTAGGCAACAAGGACAAAGCTAATGAACACTAGGCTAGAGATGGTAGCCTTTATAAATAAAATCCAAACAGCACCTTAGCTGAATATATTTTTCCAGTTTATTGCTGTCCTGACACAAATGAAACACAGATATATTCTCCACACTTTGTTTGCTTTTTTCTTTTTTCATCTAGTTTATGTCCTTTGTAGAAACAGAGTGAATGTAAAGGAGTCAATAAATAGGAACAAAGCTATTTTACTGTGAATATTTCTGCTTATTGATACTGTCTTATTTTAATATGTCTAATCAGCAAGGTTTCCAAAGTAGTCCTTGGGGTTTCCCTTCAAAACAAGGAACAAAGTGTTCTGAAAACTAGTAAATTCATTCTGTTTACATAAAAACACAATTTTACTTCATTTACGTATATGGCTCTTTTTTTGGTGATCTAGCTTTTTACATGGTTGCTTTTCACCAAGGACATGAACTTCCAAGGAGTAATCTATAAAGTTCTCATGTTATGGCTACATCAGTCTCGCTTGAACACTCTGGAACAGTGGATTAAAGCAAGCAAAGTTTATTAAGCCGGCTGTCAGGCAGAGACTCTGTCTCAACAGTGCACCGAAGGGGGGCTGGGGTTTCGGGCAGGGGTTTATATAGGATTTGGCTTACTTTCTCTAGTGAGATGCAGTTTATTGGGGAGGGGAGTGGCAGGACAGGGCCGCAGGAGTGTCAAACAGAAATAAAGTTCTCAGGGCCAGAGGTTCGCAGGGCCAAAAGTCCGCAGGGCCATATAGTTATCTCTGGCAGCATAACTCTTCAGCCAGAGATGAATTCTCTGTGAAGCAATTTATCTTCAAAGGGCTGGATATTCTGTAAAATATAACTTTCACAAAAGTTACAAACAAGACAAAAGCAAATGGAAGGTGATAGAGGCTGTGGTGCTTTTAGCTTGTAAATCACCAATTGCTACTCCTCCCCACATTCCTCTCTCCAAGGCTTTTAGCAAGTCCCTGCTACTTCTTACAAAGAACATCTGAAGTCCCTACATATTTACATGTTTAGCAAACCTCTGCGACTTTTCTACAAGGAATAGCTGATGCCTCTACACTCATAAAGGTCTAATGATGCAAATATTAATTTAATATCAAACAAAATAAATGTGATTAAAATAACTAGTGCAATTTCTGTTTTTAAATTGTGTATAATCAGTTAAACTTAACTATATATTTTTTTAGGTCAGCAGGAAAACCATGAAACTTTTACCATGAGAATCTCCTAGATGTGCCTAAACTGTTTTCTGTATGTGCTCCATTTATCTCTCACACAGCAGAACAGCCCTCTGGAGGCTTAGTTTTCAAACTGAGTGGTAGGTCCTCTTGCAAAAATAAGAGAACTCAGAAGGGGCCTATAAAAGTACCCAGGGAATGCCACCAGAATATCAGAGAATGTTTCAAGGAGGAGTGGAGAAGTTGTTTATTCACTTTTTATCTTAGAAACAAGTAGATTCTTGGTAGAAAAAAAAGTTTGGGTGCATAAATATGTGGTTGGTATCATTTGCATTTTTTCCGTCTAGGGAGGAGATGACACCAATTTCCTTCAAAAAGAGGGTTCTAAGGAAAATTATGAGATAGGCTGTTCCTTTAAAAGACCACTAAAAGTTTGTAATAAAATGAAAGCAGGAACCCACCTCCATATCAGCACTGGTGGCTACAAGAATGAACATATCCAAAAGACAGAAAGAGGAAGACTGACTAATTCAAAACTCAAGATTACAGGAATGCCTGTCCAGATCCAAGATATGGGTCACAAAGCTAAATCATCTGATCTCTGAGTAGAGATTAACATCAAGAGTATAGAGTATAAGAGGAAGATTTTGTGCCAACTAAAGGTAATCTCAGTAAGTAAAAATTTATGGCTAAGTTTTTCTGGTAAAATTTCAAAGGCCAAAATAATTTCCCTTTTACCACCTATAAAATATGATTATATTATCATCACAAAGCCAGTTAGTTGAGGCACTTAGAGGATAGTATGTTGTGTGTTTTTTTTAATCCATTTTATTATAATTCCTTGTGAAGTTAAAAACAGAGGCAGACCCTTCTAAATAAAGGATAGTAAAACAAAAAGTCGATACCATTAAAAATCAAATTATCTAAAACCTTTAAAAATTTAAAATAACAAACAGGATCCTGAGACAGCATTCCAGCATTAGACACACAATCCTCCTCATCACAGCTACGAGGACTAGATCAGCTTCTGAATTCTCAGAGGGAGAAAGATGGGCCATGTGATTGTTTTAGGTAGCAAAACTGATCATTGCTCTCAACTTTCTGTTTGATTGTCTTTCCAGTGTATAAATTTGCTACTCCTGATCTTTTTGGGCAGCCATCTTGTTTATTTGTATCATTTCTTATGCTCATTCTTTTAGGAGCTGGATAGCAGGGGACAACACAAGCCACAGATATTGAAGCTTCAAGATTGTAGTACATTGACAAAAAGATGATTTCAGATGTAAAAGGAGATGATGCCCTGGAAGTTCCTGAATCCTAATGTTACAGTTAGTGGGATGGTATCGAAATTCATAAAATCCTTGGCACACTGAGGTTACAGGACACCGATTTCCTAGAAACACTTCTTCATGGGCTATCGGTAGATCATTATCAAATTTAGTTGACTTGACTCTGGCCAGGAACAGAGAGGGGCTGCATTGTACATACACTCATACTCTGTAAATACCTGGTTGTTCTCCAGAGCAAGTCCAAATTAGAGAAAAAAGGAGGTACAGCCCTCCTAACATCAGAAAAACCTTCATCTGACCAGAGCCCAAGGCAACATTCACTCAGGGAGCAGGAAGTTCAGTATGTTGTGTTTTATTCAATAAAAAATACACATCCTGCCCTGGTTGGCGTGACTCAGTGGATGGAGTGGCAGCCTGTGTACCAAAGAGTCACTGGTTTGATTCCCAGTCAGGGCACATGCCTGGGTTGCAGGCCAGGTCCCAGCTAGGGGCACATGAGAGGCAACTACACATTGATGTTTCTCTCCCTCTCTTCCTCTTCTCTTCCCCTCTCTCTAAAAATAAAATAAAAATAAAAATAAGTCTTTAAAAAAAAATCCTGAGATAATTTTATTCAAATGAACACACACACACACACACACACACAACTGGGAAAAGAGGACAGGGAAAAAAAAATAAACCAAATGATATTCATAGTAATATAAAGAGCATAATTGAATACGAAAGAGCAATATTTTTGATTTTTAAAACATTCGGTTAATTGTTTCTGGTTAAATAAGATTTAATTATGTGAAACAAAAGACATTAGAGTCTTTAAGGATTAGAATGTTTCATTACATCAGTTTCACACCAAGGCTTTTGGCAAGAAAATTCCCTCAACATTTTACAAATTATTTCAACCACTAATAAAGTAATTATGATGCAGCTTAAAAGTGCAACACTTAACTTTTATAGCAAAATGGCAGAACCAATAAGTAGGCCTTAACACCATAAAACACATGCTAATTGAGTGGAAGGAAATATTGATTGGAGTGGAAATGACCAGTCTGCCAATTTTCATTCACTCATCATATGCCATCGTACATACTCTCCAGCAAATGTGCAACTCTAATGATTATAACAGATAAAGATGGGGATCATCCAAACCAGGGAAAAGGCATAGGACAGATTCATTAAAATATCTTCATTCTTCTCTTTTCTGCTTTGCACAGGAATCTAAGGACCCCAGAGCACATACCTATGCATGTATTTGGTGGCTGGGGATGAAAGATTGTTTTAGTGTTTTGGCACCTCCTTTTGCAAGTTTATATTCAAATCTCAGGAGCAGCAAGAACAGGAGGCAACACATAGAGTGGGGACTACTTTTGTGACCTATTGGTTTGGAGGGCTATTGGTCCAAATGGTAGATGGAAAAAACATCAAAATAATCTATCAAGTACACGGTAAAAACCTCCAATGTCTTCTACAGTTTGTTGGAAGTAAATACACTAAAAATATAAATCATTGTCTATCCTCAAGAATTTTATAGTCTAAATGGCAAACACTTTCTCCTTGCATCATTTAGTCATTTATTAGCAAACACATTTTGTGTGTTTGTCATGTGTCAAGCACTGAACAAGATTAGAGGTGCTTACAATATTTTCACCCTCATTTGAGGACTCTAAAAAAACAAAAACTAAATGAAACAAAACAAAAAAACAAGTAATCTTGTAGAAATAAAACTCTGGTCACTCACTTTTATGACCCACTCTTGTTCTTTGTATGTATCCCAATTCTTTGGAGGTAGCCTTCTCAGGATTTCAGTATCTACTCCTTGCTTCATTTCCGGCTTTTTTGTACAATTCTTCCCTTTGCCCTTTATGTTTTAGCCTTACTACCCTCTTCTTTAAACCCTAAATACACAATATATTCCCTGTTTTGGAGTTTTCATACCATCTGTTCTAGAACTCTCTCTCCCTCTTTCCTAGCTATTTCATTCTTATTATTCAGGACTAGGGTGAGTTTATATGCAAACCTAAGATCCTGAACCTTTTTAAAGCACTTAACAAAATTAGAACTGATCTGTAATTTAGGTGATTTTTTTCCTTTCAGAATAAACAAAAGCAGGAATTTGTTCTGCTAAAAATGCATTCCAAGGATGGTGTCTAATGGATATTAGATTCAATAAAAAGTGTGAATAAATTAATACATTTTTTTAAACCTAGAAAAATACAATTCAGTTGCTACTGGAAAACAAAATGATGCTTTTTGCCACTGTGCTCCAGGACAAGGATAGTGACTGCAATTCAGTGGGAATGACAGTATGTGGATGAACCAGTGGGCTTCTGACAAAATATGCAACAGAAGAGGACAGAGGAAGGATATCAGTGAACATGGGATATATACAGGGAGGGGCAAAAGTAGGTTAAAATACCAGCCATCATTACCTAAAATATAAATTATAAGGAAGAATACAAAATAATAACTATAATGTAAAAATAATAATAAATAACACAACAGTAAATAAATAATACAACAATAAACTGTGTTTTGCCTACTCACAACTGTAAACTACTTTTGCCCACCCCTGTATATGTGTGTATAATTAAAAATTATAATAAATTACAGGAAAACAGTCCAGTGCTAATTTAAAAAATAAAAGAGGGTTCTTAGGGAAAGTTTATTTTATGCTATAACATTTCTGTTCATACCACTTCCCCCTAAAAAAAGAGAAGGAAACAGTCCTGCCAAGAGAAGCAAAGAACATTTTGGCGAGAGGGAGCAGTAATTGATTATAAAAGGCCCAAAGGCAGCCAAGTGATTGGTGTATTAGGAACAATGAGAGGAGTGTCCCAGTAGCCTGGAACTTGGTGAGGAAAGAGACAGTGGCAGGGAAAGAGGTTGAGAACTAAGCCTAAGGACAAGATCCCCTAGAGCTTCTGAAGGCTATGTGGAGAACAGTACCAATAAAATGACATTAGTCTGATCAAGATGGCATAAAATATATTAAAAAATGGGAGTTGCTTATGTCAACTAAAATGGCATTCAGTGAGCTATGACATCTTGGTTCAAGAGAAAAACTGCTAAAGTCACTCTAAGACACATCTGGCAAAGTGACATACTTAAGATATCTACTCACGTGGTCAGAACAGACACATCTGGCAAGGAGACACAGCTAAGATACCTGCCATGTGGTCAGAATGGCCATGTCTGCAGAGTGGGACCACCCACAGATATACTACTGGGGGAATTCCACTCTTACCAGCAGGGGTGTCAAGCAAAACAGCCATGTACCACCCATAGGTGCTTGCACAAATTCCAAACTTGGCATCAGGGGTGCCAAGACATTTATGGAAAGGACCCAGAAGGGTGGAGCACACCACTTTTCACATATAACTGAGGCAGGTTCCAGACCACTGCTGAGAGAGCCGAGCTCCACACACCAGAGTGTTGTTCCAGGCCACGCTGAGCTCCCTTCGCATCAGCCGCCCGAGGCTCTGCCCTGCCTGACTGATTATTTCACCTGCCCTGCTGTCCACCTGGCTCTGGAAACCCTTCCTTGCAAAGTGCTGACATCTCCCCTGCCTACTCTTCTGTCTGCTAGACCTGCAGACTGAGACTCTGGGATTCTGGTTTATTATGCCCAATTGGTTGCTGTGTGTTTGTGTGTTGTAACTCACTTAGGTTATTAAAGTGTGAGTAGGATATTAATGCATGTTGATGCTCTGCTTTGAGTGAACCTGCACTCAATAAAAGCTGAGTGAATAGCATAGTTCCTGTGTGTGACTCTTGTCTATTCCTTGATGCAGGGCTGCACAGCATGGAAGCTAGCTGACCAGCTGTCTGGATGACTTCTAGGAAAGATTATATCATGAACAGATGCTTGTGACAGCTATGAGATGGTTTTGGATTTTAAACACAATAGGAAGCCACTGAACATTTTTAAGCAGAAATGACATGATTCCATTTGTGTTTTAAGTCACTCCGGCTACTGTCAAGATGGCCCACTCCAGGGGAAGTCCTGGGCACTCTGCAAGAGTGACTGGAAATTGGGAAGAGGAACTGAAGTTTTGCTCTATCTTTCTAAATTGATACCATGGTAATCCACGGTCAGAGAAATTGTTCGACTTATGTTTTATTTCTTATAAATATCTGCTGTGTGTATTTCGCTACAGAATTGCACTGTAAACATCTCTAATGTTAATTGTTTATCTTACAAATATGTAACTTCCTGTTGTTATTCTCTTGGTTTT
This sequence comes from Furipterus horrens, assembly GCF_987537825.1. NCBI lineage: Eukaryota > Metazoa > Chordata > Mammalia > Chiroptera > Furipteridae > Furipterus > Furipterus horrens. The sequence continues at coordinate 62,453,392 of NW_028327176.1, read as the reverse complement.
CCATGAGAGGGGGTATGGGCTGTCACCAAATGAGGTCGATACCCACTTGGTTTCAGCAAAGCAAATACCTTGTTATGTCTCTTTCTCCATGTATATGAAGTACCCAAGGATATAAATGTTTTAAAGGGTCCTGCTTTCCTTTCTCATGTCATCACAGAAAACTATATTCTCTAAGAGGTCTGTATTCTTAACAGCTTTCTGGGCTGTAGGATGCTAGATTTTTATTCCTTATCCTTGTGTGTTTTCTATAAGTTATTTTTAGAAACAAGAGACCACTGATATTGACACACTGTGTGATGAGTAGCCTTACATACATAAGCAGACAAATGCACACTTCAGCAAATAGCTATGCCAATAAACACATGCATTGGTACAAAATTTCACAGGCACATTTCTTTGCCTAGAGTATAAAGTGCTATCATAATTATATTTTTCCCAAACGCAGCTGCTAATTCCCAAATAACAAATGGTTTTGTGTTTTTTAAGAGACTTGTTTTTAAGGGGAAAGGGAAGACATGAAGCCGACTCTCAAAATTTCAAAGGTAGCTTTCCATCCTGCTTCTAATCATGTCACTTTGTAGTCTCAGCAACATTTTTTTTTTAAGTTGAAATCCAGTCAAGGTTTAGAGGAAAAAGCAAAATGTAAAATATATAAAGTTTTTTCCCTTGGTGGTGTTTTTATTTTAAAAAAGAATTTACCAATTAAAGGTGAGTATCTGAGAAATACTGATTCACAAAAAAAGAAAAATGTCCTTTGTTATTTATGAAAACATAAGCCCTACCATCCTTTGCTCAAGTTATTATTGGAGAAGTCATATTTTCTAACAGAGGAGGGAGAGGAATATGCTGCACCCAATAAACAGATCAGGGATATCTCCATGAACTGGTTTGCTCCATTTATCATGTGAGTAGTATTGAGCTGATAACCAATGGTCAAAGTCTTTTGGAGTCAAAATTACAAATGTAAAATAAGGTACTCAAGGTGAAATATCAGATAGCTGGGAGACAAAGGGCTTTGATTAGCGAAATCCCAATGTGATGATTTCTCAGGGGTTTTCTTAGTTATTTATTAGGGGGAAATCCTGTCATTTGTTGGAAAGAGCTAGACAATGAGGTGTCAACTCCCTAAGCAGAGACCTAGGCTCACTGTAAGCAGTCAGTGGTGATCTCCAAGCCTTTTTGGAAACTGGAGTTTGATGAGGGAAGGAGAGAGAACATGAGGATGGTGAGAACATGTAATGAGAGACTGATTAAGCCCTGAAGACTGGAGAAAAGATACAAAAGGGAGCCTGAGGACACAAGAATCAACATGGTCAGTCTCACAATGTCACTGATGGCTAGCTTCAAATCAGAGAAGGTAGAGACATGGGCTGCTCATGTTATTTTTTAGACATGCTGTTCATATTGAGAGAGGAATCAGAAAATCAAATATAGCACTGTTACGCATGTGTGAGAAAGGGTTAATTTAGCAGTGCTGGACTGCTCAAACCCTACACAGTCCCAAGAAAGGCTGTTTTCATGACTGACCCTTGGCTGGCTGCTGAGGACTAAGCTCTTGGAACCTTCTGTCTGATAAGGATTTTTGCATGCCCAAGGCCTTGAACCACAGTGTATCAGATTTTCCATAGTGTTTATGCTGATGATGTGATCTATATTGAACATCTGCTTTCCCTCAAGGGGCCTGGAACTTGAGTGACTGAGGTCAGTCACACAGGTGCTATATGCTTATGTGACTAATGCCCAACAGAAACTCTGGACAACCATGCTCAGAAAAGTGTCCATTATAGGCAACCCTTTCCATCTGTTACACATCATTAGTAGGGGGAATTAGGTATATTCTGTGTGACCCTTGGAAAGGGACTATTGGAAGCTTGCTACTGGTTTTTTCCAGACTTCACCTACTGTGTCTTTTCCCTTGTAGATCTTACTTTGTATCCTTTGCTATAGTAAGCCATTATGAAGAGTATGACAGCATTTGAGTTCCATGAGTCCTTATTGAATCATTGAGCCCGAGGGTGGTCTTAGAGGCCTCCAATGCAACTGTCCACTAGAAACCCAATTATTGGTTATTCTAACCAATCATGAAATGCCCACTCTGTACTCTTCATGTAATACAGTTTTAAGGGAGTGACAAGAAGCCTCTCTCTAACAGGTGAGAAGGAATACACATGCACTATTCCGATATACCTGAAGTGGCCTATTTAATACTGAAACCTAACTTCTTACCTATGTGAACTAACCATGGAAGAAAATTATTTTTCTATCAATGTCTCTTTTGTTTGAGTTCAAACAAAAATGTATTGCAACAGTGAAGAATCATGCTTTCCCCAGAAAATGATTCTGACTAGTGGGGTCAAGAACACCATATATGACTGTTACAGAACCCCTGCTGCTCCAATTGAAAACAAACCCATGGGCTCTTTAGTTGGGGGTCCGATTGCCCACCGCCAGAATTACAACTCTGAATATTATAGTTGAGTGAAAAGAAAATTGTTTAATTAACAGTTACACATATCCTTGCCTCCCCTCTACCAAACCTAGCCAGTTTTAGGGGGGTCAGAAACACCGTTTCCCTACTTCCTAGGCACAGTTCATCTTTACCAGCAGCTGCCAATCGCTCAATCTGATTGGGGAGGTCCTTTCTGTGCTGTGGTGCCCTCCAGCTCTCAATGCAGGACCACCTGGATTCTCAGCCTCCTTGCAAACTGTCTTCTTTCTGTAAACTGCGTGGATCTCCTCTCCTTCTCCAGAGCACCCCTGCGAACACCCACCAGTGAGGGAGACAGCCCCAGAGCGCACCGCCCCTAAAGTGTTCACAGCTGCCTATATTATCCCTGACTGCATCCTCTGACGCAGTGGGTGTTGCCAACAGTTCTGACCATTCACAGAACCCCACGTGGGCTCTGTGTGCTTTCCATACTATCACCTGGTTCAAGACTCCTCCCATCCACCTGAGGCCTTGGAAGCATCCAAGCAATTTTGCATAATGAAAGACACCAGCCATCAGCCTCAGGCATGTGGAGGCATTCTGAAAGCTGCTTCCTTCTCCCCATGCTCCAGGGATTTTTGGACTCCCCTCTTTCTGTAACATGACTACTAGTCTTGCTTCTGAAATCTGTGCCCTTATATTTTGAGCTCCTTATAAGCAAGAACCATTATCTTCACCAGAGGCAGATTAAAGTCTGTTGAGGTCCCTTAAAAACAAAAAGAGACAGGAAAAATAAAAATACACATTAACCATATTTTATGCAGCATAGTAATGAAACCAAACTGGGTGTCATTAGAAAAAAGTGTAAAGTTGGGGTTTTGCAGGGCCTTTCAGAAGTCAGGGCCTGGTGTGCATGCTGTTAAATCTGCCTCTGATTCATCAAGACTTACATTATTCACCTTACACAGCATTTGGAGGCTATGTAAGTTATTTTTCTTTTTTTTCACACCCAGAGCTATTCTTCCTTCTGTAGTTTTTTTTTTTTTTTTTTCAGGATTCTGTCCCCTATTAACTGACTCACTCAGACTACCCTGCCTTATGGCTTAATGCTGGGTTTAATCAAAAGGAAGGAGACACTCTCTGGAAATTTGAGTGAGGAAAGAGAGAAAAGTAGAAGTAGTTCATCCTAGTCTCTCTGTCCATGGGTACCACTCTTCTGGCAATGACTATATTCTTCCACAACTTCAGCTCCTTCCTGGTAGACCAGCTCTGCAGCACTAGTACTCCCTGGGCTCCAGCTATAATGTTCCCTTTTCTTGTACCTTCAGACCTCATGGTGATAACTTCCTTTAAACTCTTTACTGAGCCAGTGGAGTGTGCCTTTTGCATCCCACCAGTCAGGAGATTGGCACAAGGGCCTATACTGAAAGCTCATGGAAGGAACTTATAGAGAAACACATAGCCCTGGCTGGTGTGGCTCAGTGGATTGAGCACTGGCCTGTGAACCAAAAGGGTTTCCAGTTTGATTCCCAGGCAGGGCACATGCCTTGGTTGCAGGCCAGGTCCCCGGTTGGGGTTCTACAAGAGGCACATTGATGTTTCTCTCCATCTCTTTCTCTCTCCCTTCCCCTTCTCTATAAAATAAATAAATAAAATATTTAAAAAAAAAAAACAAGAAACACACAAATGAATGAATAATCCCTGCTCTCTCATAATTTACAGAAAATCACGTCGATTAATTAAGCCAAGTCAAAGTGCTTAATTTGTTTCACTTGTCTGAGTTGTAGAGCAACAGAGGCCTTTAAGTTAACCCAAAGACATCAACGGTGAGGGTGTCAGTAAGGCTGGTGGGGGAGTGTGGAAGATGCACTATGAGAATTGATGTGCTAACAGCTATGGCTATGCAGAGGCTAACACTTTCCTCTGCCTTGTTCTCTGGGATCTCCATGTAACTATCAGTCTCACAGCCCAGATGGCAACAACAGCAAAGGTCTTAGTACTGGCAGAAACAAAATTCGCACTCAAAGGGCTGACACAAGGACAGCTTAATGTTGACAGAGGAGTGGGAAACCTCGCCACCTACGTGTCTGCTGCCTGGAGAGAATTTGGAGCCAGAGAAGGGCCAACTGATAGGAATCAAAACAAGCTACTGGCAGAACCCTAGCGCTGATGCAGGAAATGAGTGAGGAAATAAATACTCCAAACTCTTTTATCCTGGTCTAAATTCTACTGCCACTGCTTCCTGCTGATGTAGCCTAATTCAAACCAGATGATATGGGTGATGCAATCCTAGTCTTCCCAGGAATATAGCAGGTGGAATTTGATAGGAGCAGAGAGAAAAGTGGAGAATAGCCCGCATAACACATCTAAAATCTTTTCCAAGGGAAGTGTGAACCTTTGCTTGAACCCTGTTAAGTAAGAACATTGATAACTAGGATGTTAGTACAAATCTGCTGTTTTTGAAAACAAATTTCTGAAACTAAGAAACACCCTCATGAGGAGGGTTTGACAAAAGTATGATACCTTATATATCAGATACATTAGATATTTATCAGATATGTTAGATGGACACCATTCAGCTAATTGTGACCCTTCTAATGATAAAGAAATGAATCAGGACTGACCCCAAGCTCCAAAGTCACCCTCCGGTTCTCTACCCCAACACATTCTTTGAGAACACAATTTGTTTTCTTTTTATCCCAGCATAAGCTTCTGTTTACCCCATTCAAGCTACTCTGCCTGAAAAATCATACTTTCCTTATACCAACTGATACCATTGGTTTAAAAATGATTAGGGTTTATCTCATTATGAAGTCTTTGATCACTGGAGCCAGATCCAGCTGTGAAATTGAGTGTTTCCTTCTCTGTTATAACATTTTTGTCCTAATTAGAGCAAGCGGGGCTGCCTTGGGAAGTTGATTCTTCACCTGCACACATACTATCTGTGCTTACTTTCTATGTTGCTATGTTCTATGAGAGAGCACTTAGGGAACCCATTGGTAAAAACTTATTCAGGAGGTAATTGTGAGGGAAAAAATGAAGCACACCCCAATGAAAACTCATTTTCATTCTATTCCCTACTCTCTCTTATGTAAAAGTTCAACGGCCCCAAGTCTCAGGTTGCAAACAATATTATTGAAAAAATTTTGCTGCTGGAGAATAATCTGATAGAATAGCCCAAGGCAGAATGGAAACAACAAGGCTTTTTGGATCTCACATGAACAGTTTTTTTCTATGGCTGCAGGAAGCTACTATTAATATCCTTTGTCCTAATGTCTAGGACCTGGATATGCAGAAGGGATTAAAACATGTCCATGCGGTTCCAAAGAAAATGTCCACATGATGAGGATGGGGTATTGAGAGGCTTCATATGAAGATAATGGAGAAGAATAGGGTTTGGAAGATAAAGAGAATATATATTTGAAGTTGTGATTGAAGTGAAGGAAGAACAGAAATGATGAGACAAGAAACCAAATCCCTGAACACTAGGCTGGAGGTTTCCCACCAAAGTTTGACAGAATTTAACATGGAGTAATTTTACTCCAACAGGTAAATCATGCTGAAATTTAAAAAATTTGTATTATGTATTATGGAAAATTACAATGAGATGGGGAAATGGTGGCCTTCCTAATATTTGAAATTGATATCAAAAGGGTCAAGATACCAGTTGTTCTGTATATGCATAAAAATGAAAGTGTGGGGTGCAAATCTCTGAAATCTAACTCTTTATAGGTTTTGAGCCATGCCCACTACCACCTCTAAGTGTCTCCTCTCAATAAACCTAGATTCAAATTCCTAGGCAGCTTTCTGGCCATGGCCCTCAACTCCCATCCTATTTTTGATTTGATCTTGGCCATGAAATGGGCTTCCTAATTTCATGATCAAATTAAGCTATTCTATAATAAAATTTCATTTGGAAAGGGCCGAAGCAATGAGTTATTTTACCAAGAGACAAAGTTCTTGTCTTTTCTAATGATATGGTGTCTTGAACCATGGAGACATAGAGAGGAGGATAGGAAGTATTTTACCAAGAAGAACTCTGACTAAGTGTTGAGGTAAATATTCATTTTGCCTTATGATCAAATGCCAAGGTCTATATTATTAGTTAAAAGTAGGCTGATATAAAAACTTATTAATCTACACTTATGGATGACCATTGAAACAGTATCAATATATTATTTTGATAGAATAAGTGAAGTGTTTGTTTCCTTTCTAGATAATTTTTTCCCCTGTGTTCTGGACCAATACCTGCACATCTGAGTTTTGGGTAATATTTTTTTCTACCCTCTACTACATTATAAGCCCACTGCAATATAAAGGTAAACACATTTAGATAAATCTCAAGCCCAACTAATGAAGTTCTCTGCTACTGGTAAGAAGTTAAGGGGGGGACAGGGTTCCTAGAACTTAACTAATAAAAATATCTCAGTACTGAGTCACTTCCTGAAAGACCTACTGGTGTCTTCCAGGTAGATAAGCACTACAGGTGCAAATACACTAGATGTCTTAATAGGATTTCTACCCTCTTTTCATCACAAGTACACACAGATTCACCCCCGTCCCCACATACACATATGTACATACATACGTACACACACAGCTCTACACTTCATCATGTAGGGATCAAAAATATAACTTTTCTCTCACTTTCTAAGGCCTTCCTACTGGACTAACAATCAAATTAACATAAGACAGATTAATAGGAGAAAATGTCCAACTTTGATTACATATGTACATGGGGTGCCATAAAACTGTGAGAGCAACCCTGGCTGGGTGAATCAGTTGGAGCATGGTCTTGTACACCAAAAGGCTGTGGTTTGATCCCTAATCAGGGAAAATACCTAGGTTATGGGTTCGATCCCTGGTTGGGGCATGTACAGGAGGCAACCAATTGATGTTTGTTTCTCACACTGATGTTTCTCTCTCGCTCTCTCTCTCAAAACATATATATATGTTTTCATCTATATATATATATATATATATATATATATATATATATATAGAGAGAGAGAGAGAGAGAGAGAGAGAGAGAGAGAGAGAGAGAGAGAGAGAGAGAGAGAAGGAGTCACATTGTATGGTTGAGGTTTATATGCCATTTTGAACAATAAAGAGGGAGGCAGGGGTCTGGGCTTTCAAAGGAAAAATTAGTAATTCATAGGCCAAACATGTGGTTAACAAATTCTTTCCAGCCCACCCAGAAACAATGGGACACAGAGGAAAGACACAGAGGAAAGGGTTTTGCTTCATTTCTCTTTATCTGCCACATTTAGTTTATATTATGAGCTAAGGTGAGGATCCCTTCCCGTAAGCAAAATTTTCTACCTGAATTCCTTTAGACAAGTAAGGGAGGAAAGTCAAAGTTTCTTTCTGAGTCTTTTGTTTACTAACTGGCTTAAAATCAATATTCCAAACGGCATATTTTGGGGTGGTCAAACTTTGGTCCCTCTCTATCACTTCAAAGAGTATTTTTATTTTAAACAATGATGCTTTAAGAATTAATAACTCAAATGACTCAATCTTGTAATTTTAAGTGAGCTAAAACTTGGAGACATTTTTGGGATTACTTCTCACTTCATAAAATACAGTTGCTATATTGCCCTCCTCACCCAATTCCTCTATTATTTGACACTTGTCTGAAGAAAAAAACCATTGTATTCCACATTTTCTGTGATTTTACATATTATCTATTTTGTTTTGCCCAGAGAGGGACTTAAAGATTACTGGATCCTGAACTCAGTGGTCTTTGCTTTTCAAAAGATAATTTTTTCTTTAAACATTCTTGTCTTCGAAAGCTAATGGGTAAGTGTTGCTCGGTTGGAAACTGGAGTTAGGTACTATCCTAATAATCAACTTCACTTTTCTTCCAAAACATATTTGAAAAAACAAGTGAGTTTGGTTTTTATCAGCTCATTAAATATAAATACATTCATTAGTTAGAAGTAAAAAAGCAGAAGCTTTGTAGTTATGCAACTCGAGTGTGAGCCTGGCTCTGCCATTTATAAGCTGTATGACTTTTTGCATGTTGTTAAACCTTCATTAGCCTGTTTCCTTTAAATCTGAATACTAATAAAACATTTTCAGACAGTTGTTATAAAGGTTAAATGAGATTATCATTATTTTTGAAATCATTATTTATTTCACTCACATTAAGCATAGATTCTTATTAACTCTAGTGTAGTAAGTGATGTATTTAACTCATATGTAAAATGGATCTCTTCTATATATAGCTTTCAGGGACAAATATATAATCAGCTGAGTATATAAATACATATACATCATATATATAAAATCTCTGATACCTCTTTAGCTTATACTAATTGTTCACAAAATGGCTATTAATTTTTCTTAGCTCCACCTTCCTTCCTTTTTTCCTTCATTCTTTCATTCTTCTTTATTTCTTCCTTCTCTCCTTTACTGTTGAGGTACAATTAAAAGGTTGGGGAAAATGCTACCTTGATTGACACTGTCTCCCATCTTCCTCTGAAAGCTCTGCATCTCTAATTACAGAGCATCACAGAGAGTAAATAACTCACCAAGTTCAAATCTGAATACTTCAGAATTGAAAGATGGGTGATTTTACATGTAAGGCCACAGCTCATCTCCATTTCCAATCAGAAATCTAATAAAACAGTGTATCAGTGGACTTCTCCTACTTGTTCCCCCATTAAATTTCATTTTAAGTGTCACTTTGGCTTGTTAAAGGCAAGAACAATAGTCAGAAGATTAATTTGATCAAATTCCGAAGGTTATCTTGCCAGTAGCCTCTGAGCGAAGCAGGTCCCATTAAGCAGGAAGATGAGTGTGCAGTCAGGAGACTCTGGCCCTAGGGTTGAGGGAAAGGACTGTCTTTCCTTAGGCCTCAGAGGAAAAAAAGTCAGGGAGTGAATAATGACATGTTTTTCATAGCGGTATCTGTAGGGCTGAATTGCTTCAAAACTCATGTCCAATTCAACATCAGCATTGTCTATGAAACTTTTCCTGCATCCAGTTCCTCCATCTCCAAGTTCAGGAGAATGCCTGGGATATATGAACTCATGAAGGACTCCCAGTATGTTCCCAGTGAGAAAGCCTAAGTTTATCAAGCTTTGTTTGTTTATCTTTGTTTTTGTTTGTTTGTTTGTTTGTTTTCTCCAAGAGAATCTATCACAATTCTAACCACCTTGTTTACTGATAATTAATATAAACTACAGTTCAGTTTACTGTTAACAAAAAAATTGTCCCACCTATAAAAAAGTTTTATAAGAGTTTGTTTGAGCTCAACTTTTGAGGACATGCACAGATACAAAATCTCAATGGATTGAGAAAATGCTCTGGAGAATGGCAGTTTTGCACTTCCATGTACACACTTAGAATTGAAGAAATAAGGAAGGTACATGAAATCTATTGGTGGTAGATTAAGGAGGTGGGAGAATGTAAAGTAAAAAAAAATCTTTAGGATTGGATAAAAAACAAAATAAAACTCATACATCCACATTGGTGGGTACAGAATAGTTAACATTTAACACTTACTGTACATGGAGATAGCACACAAGGAACAAGAGAGCAATGAAGGTTATGTGGTCTCATGCTCTGGTTCTCTTGTGCTCTTGTGCCAGGGGTTGTACTTTCAAGTCTAGAAAAGAAAATTACTCTAACATTTCAAAGGGTATATTATCCTAGATGCATATGAAAAATGGACAGACCTCATTTAAGGTTAAGATTTGACTTTTGCTAAGGAAGCTATATGTCTGGGACATGACTACCCACTATGACGTACCAAGGTAGGAATTTGTGTGGTTGCTTTCAGTCACTGAGCTTGTCAGGCCTGCCACTGGGATCCCCTTGAGCTTCTCTGGTTTATTACACAACTTCATTTTCTTTCGCAGTCCTAGAGAGCTATACTTGAGAATTATTTAAGTGCAAAAGAAAAATTATGTTTTAGATACAACTTAAATATTTGGAATTGCTACAATTTAAAAGAAAGACAGGAAAAAAGCTAATGTATTAATCAACTTTGTCTACAATAAAACTTCTTTCCAAGCATCTTTCAAATTCCAGTGCCTTGTAAGAATATAACTGCTCCTTTTGTTGCTCACAGGCATCTGGGTTTTCTGTGGCTTCACTGGATGGTTCCAGGTTTCGGACTGGCTTCAGGTATGGTCCCTACATTTCCTTGTTTTCCTAGGACCAGCAACACATAGTCTTCTCATGATGAACTACAGGAGCACAAGAAGGCAACCCAAAACCTGCACATGCAAAGACTGCCCTTGAGTAACATTAGCAGCATGTCCTTGGCCAAAAAGTTCACATAGCTGAGGTGGATATCAGAAAGTGTTATAGAATGGAGAAAATGAAGAACTGAAAGCATTCAACTTTTCATAGTAGCTAATATTTCACTTTATTGCCAGTGCCAGTCACAGTTTTGAATAATTTATAAATATATAATTTAATTCTTACATGATTCTTGTGATATCAGTTTAATATCTCTATAGGTCGGGAAACTGAGGCTTAGAAGGGTTTAGTAACATGTTCAAAGTCAATAAGAAATGATGCCTTATGAACCAAGAGTTCAAGTATAAATCTATTATATTCCAAACTCATCCATCTTTCCATTAAATCATATTGATGCTGCATTGAAGATATTCAAAAATATTAAATTATTATTATTAAAGTAATTATTTTATCATATTATTGACAGAAAAAAAGTTCTGATATATTCTAAATTAAGTTGTAGTTGGACAAACAATGAGTGAAAGAGACAGAGCAGTTAGCCTGTTAACAGAGGAAGGCCAACTAACAAAAAGACTGCTCACAATCATGAATGCATGCTGGAGCTTTGAGTCAACATCCAGAAGTCTTTTAGGTGGCAATGTAACTCCACTGCACAACTTTTTAGGACTGTTGCCTATAACCTGTCAAAAGTAACAAATATTTCTTCTTTACACATTGTATTCCTCTCATAGAACTGCCCCCACTTTACCTTCTGCCATTCTGCCACCCCCTTTATTGATAGGCAATATTAATTCTTTCAAAACAACTAACATCTTTCTTCCTGTGAAACATCATGTATAAAAGCATTTCTCAATTTCAGGATTGTAGATATGCTTGTCTTTTTCACCTAACCATACAGCTTGTGATTTAGACTTCAAGTGCTAGAACCTGGTGTCTCTATTTCTCTCTCCCTCTTCACTATCATTTGACTGAATAAAACTTTTTCAGAAAAACTTTCAGCCATGAAAGTTTTTTTTAACATTAGTAGCAGTTGCTAGTATTGGGCACTATTGTTAGCACTTTGCATATATTAATCATGCCATCAACTCTTTGTGTGATGTAATATTATTATTACCCATTTCATAGAGGAAAATACTGAAGCACAGAAGGTTTATTTAACTTCTCCAATAGCCAGGCCATCTGTCTCTACTACTCTGCTAAACTGCTATATGATAAGCCATAGCCATTCTGGTATTTATGCAATGATGGTGAGAATAATGAGCACATGACACACACTGTATATTCACACCATAATTTCTCATATTTAATCCTCTTGCTTACCTTAGAATAGATACTTAAAATATATTATAAATCTATCCACTTCTCTTCATTTCCACTTCCAACTGGCTAGATTATTCCAGATTATTTCTTGTCTGAAATTCTGCAGGAGCTTTCTGAGCAGTTGCTCTAATTCCTTCCTTATCTCTCTGCAGAACAGCCTAAGTAAGGTAATCTTTGCTAAAATGTAAATCTGGTCATGTCACTTTCCTACTGGAAACCTCTACAGATTCTGTTCACATTTTAAATAACATTCAAACTTCCATTTTGGCATCTCCTGTCTCACATGATTTGATGCCTGCCTACCTCTTTGATCACATCAACATACTCTTTACTCTTTAAGAGCAAACACATAGTTTCTTCCTCCTTAGACAGCAACCCAGGCTATTTTCTGCCCTGGGGCCTTTATACTAAGTCATTGCAGTACGTATTTATAGTCTGAAAAACACCCAATTGAATATTATTCTTAGTATTAATGCTATTTAATATTTGCTTGCTTTGTATGCTTATTTTTTGTCTCTGAAGTACATTGAAGTTTTAACAGAGGAGGGACAGACCTTGCCTGCCTTACTCAGGGTTACCTTATTGTTTCAATTACCTAGAATACCACTCACACAAAGTAGGCACATTGTCAATATCTGTTCAACATGCACATGACTCTGTAAATGAATATATAAAATCCACAGATGAGATACAACCACATTGTCTCATTTAATCCCTATAAAGAAAAAAAAAACTGTTATTATGTATATTTAGAATTCAAGGCTTAATATTAACACACAATTATGACTGTAAATAAGCAAAAATAGTTTTAAATGGTTTGAAATGGTCAACAATAACCCTAATCTTATTCTCTCTGTGCATATGTTAGTTACCTTGAATGCAAAATGGTTAAAATGCCAAGACACATTTGTGTCTGTACATGCATATGTTTGTGTCTGTGTGTCTATAGTATATATATATATATATATATATAAAGAGGGAGAGAAAAAAGATGAAGTTTTTGTTCAGTGAGATATAATAAAAATAAAAATTTTTGTAATTTTGAGTGGTTTTAAAGACTTATGAGGGAAATATTGAGCATATGTGACTTAAAGTTTTGAGCTAACTTTATAACCAAACTCTTAAATTATTTCTTTACTTTAACTGTGTGCATAACTGTATATACATTTTAAATATACAAATTTGGTACTTTTTAGAGAAAAATGGTTGGTTTATGATGATAATAGGTCAATCAAAATACAATCATTTGTACATTTTCAATGTGCTCAGCACTGAAGTATCTACTTTAACTAATTTGACACAAAATTATTATTGTTTATTGAATTTGTTGAGGTGACATTGACACTGACATTGAGGTTAATAAAATCATATAGGTTTCAAGTACATAATTTTACACTACACTTAAATGGCCACTATATGGCAAGCATTGTGGAAAATTCTAAGAAATTAAAAGTGTGTTCTTTATCCACAGCGAGCTTATAATATAATACAAAAGGAAAGCATAACCTTTATAAGCAAACTAAGAAACTGAATAAGGCAAGATCCAATTAAGATTTTAATTATGGGTAAGGAGAGCAGAAGTGCAAAAAGACAAATAGAGGGTTCAGAGAAAAAGATGTTATTAAAGCAGCAAAAGTATTGGGATGATTGACACAAACATAAAAAAAAAATTAATTCAATCTGGTTAGGTAAACCATGTGGAGGAGACTCCAAAGTAGAAAACACACATGCATATGTGTGTGTCTGCATGTGTATGCATACACTTTCTGCAATTATGAACATATTAGACATAACATATCTAATGCACATAACAGCAAGTAGGAAATAGTTACTCACCTTTTCCCAGTTCTCTATTTAATTGCTTCTTCTATTTGTTTTATACAATGTAGGCCTCAACACACATGTATGTTACCTCCTAAGAATAAGGGGATATAAGGCTTAATATCATGGAAGAAGATTTTCAATAATGTGAGAAAAGCAACTTACTTCTTTTCCCAATCATACTGTCTTGGAAGTGCTGCTTTTCATAGGCAAAAGATTACTATTACTTTCTTTTTTGCACCTTTCATATTGATTGCCATCTAATCCACAGAAAGAAAAAAAATCACTTCTTATTCAGGAAAAGTAAGCTACTTTTGTTCATTTCATATAATGGGCAATTTAAGTTAGAGATCTTATCCATTTTCTATTTTGGATACCTGTTTAATAAGCTTGGCACATTCCAAGGGGCTGTATGAAGCTAGCAAGGAAATTCAGAGAAATTGTCCAACACATACTTCATCTCCGAAGATTGCAAAGCTCATCTGAAAGACAATACTGTACTGGATTGATTCCAATTGTCAGGCAAAGTATAGTAGTGTAAGAGATCAGTAGATACTTGAGAATCACTTATCCTTGAATTTAAATTGCTGAAATATTGATACAAGCAAACCTGAGATATTTAAAACTATATACAGTGTTTGATGTTTAAAAGAAACTATAAAGGTTAACAAGTAACAGTAAGAACACAGCAGCCCTGGCTAGTGTGGTTCAGTGGATTGAGCACCAGCCTGTGAACCAAAGGGTCGCTGGTTTGATTCTCAGTCAAGGCACATGCCTGGGTTGCCAGCCAGGTCTCCCCAGTTGGGGGGAGTGTGAGAGAGGCAACCCCTTGATGTATTTCTCAATGTATTATATCTCTCACATATTGATATTTCTCTCCCTCTCTTCCTCCATCCCTTCTCTCTCTAACAATAAGTAAAAAAAAAAATTTTTTAAAAGCAAATATATCTAAAGAAGTATTTTTTACTTTATAATCTGTAAACCTATGTATTTTTCCAGTAGTGACACTGTTGCTCAAAAGTTTACTAGAATTACATAAAACTGCATTTAGAATAGTTTAAAAAACAAAGATAGAAGTCATATTTTTTTAATCAAACTTTATTTTTGACCCCTAAATCTTAATAACAAGTTTAGTCCATAAATAACCACTGGGTGTAGAAATTATTCAGGGGAATCAATTATATCATGGTCCCAAGAATTTTATTTCATTTCCTCTATCCACCCCCTGAAAATGAACAGAATGAAAAAGGTGTTAATTTAAAAACAATCTCTAAATGGAAATCCCAGGACAGATTTGCATATCAACATGACAGACTGTAAATTGTACCTGTTAGTTTAGATTATATATATATCTTTTGGATATTAAATTCTTCTGCTTCATCTGTGAAAAATTAAGTCTCATATTTAATCACATATTTTTATATAGCCACATATATTACTTATTAGAATTTTTACAATGTAGGCCATTCTGGGTGGATATACCATTTTTTAAATGTTTTTTTCCTAAAATTTCTATGAAGTTATTAAAAAATAGGAAAATTTTATGTTGACAAGGTAACTGTAGGGAAAGAAACAGATTTCTACAATACTAATTAGGAGTCACCACCTTTATTTTATTTTATTTTATTTTTTTAATTTTATTTTTTGTTATTCAATTACAGTTGTCCCATTTTTCCCCCATTGCTCCCCCCTCCCAGCCCATCCCTTCTCCCACAATTATATCCCTCCCCGTTGTCCATGTCCATGAGTCATTCATATACGTTCCTTGACCTGACCCTTCCCTTACTTATCCCCCTTCTCTCGGAGTCACCACCTTTAGAAAAAGTTTAAATTATAAAATTTTAAAAACGTTAGAAAGTAACAATCAACCTTTTCTTTTTAAAAGCTCTATAAATAAGCTGGAATTAGAAAGCTCCTAAATAATCTTTTTTTTTTTTTCAGTTTATTTCTTATGTTGTACCTTTTACTAACTTGAAAACATAAAATTCCACATGACAGAAATTGTTGACTTTCACCCTGGCTTGTGTGGCTTGATTGGTTGGAGCATTGTCCCGTATACCGAAAGGTTGCAGGTTCAATTCCCAATCAGAGCAGATGCCTTGGTTGTGGGTTCCTTCCCTGGTTGGGGTGTGTACAGCGGGCAACCAATCAATCTTCCTCTCTCATGTTAATGTCTCTTTCTGTCTCCCCTATCCTTCCTCTTTCTCTAAAAGCAATGAAAAATGTCCTCAGATGAGGATAATTTTTTTTTAATTGTTGACTTTCTACCCAAAGGAAATACTATCCTTGTTACTGGTGAAAGGAACTTAGTTTTATTTCAGTATTCCTTGGCACTATACTCAAGTAAAGTGGGCTCTACTTTATGATAAATTATAACTAGTTTTGGCTGGTGAAAGATAGGAGTCTGCATGTAGCCACTGGACATAGAGAGAAGGTGGCTGGGAACTTCTGGGACTGGTTTACTCCATAATAAAAGAGGTATCACCAGGAGAAACCCTGTCCTTTCTTATTATTTTTTGGGCACTCCTGTATGAAGATATCAAATTAGAGCTTTGATACCTATGTTGTAGCTATGATAAGAAATAAATAAATAAATAAATATATAAATAACAGAGATGCTCCTTACACACCTGAACAATTGCCAATCTATTGAATTAATCAAATTTGAAAACCTTTATTTTCAGAAATATCATTATGTAAAATATTAATCTTTATATTGTAAACCACTTTCCGGCAGGTGTTCTGATACCTCAGCAAATTATATATATATATATATATATATGATGAATTTCAAATGAAATTATTGACTTCAATTTAATAACTACTAGATAGACTGAATTATTATCTGCACAAGGAGCAAAAAGCAACAGCTCTAGTCCACAAGAAGTGGGTAACTCACATCCTTGTTGATGCAGTAATATTACTCTTATTAAAACAATAAAGCTTTAATTAAGTACCAAGTCTCAAAAAACCTTAAAACACATTTTTAATGTTCAAAGGAAATATAGACACTTATTTATTTGTTCCTCAACCTTAGTCTAAAACTCTATTGAAAGAGGATACAAAAATCACCTTTGATAAGATATCTAAAATTGATTTTTAAAATCATGACATAAGTCATATTAGAGGAGAGGCCTCTGCTGGAAAAAAGAAAACGTAGTTTTATATATTAGAAAAACATAAAACGGTGTAAAAGGAATAGGGACAAACAAGTAGACCAAAAGGAATATCATGCATGCAATAGTGACAAGTAGAAAAAAAAAACAAAAAAAAAACAGGACTACTGAGTACATAACCCAAAGGGAAGAAACAGCTGATGCTCCTGATTCTTACTCTTATGAGATCAATATATCTATTTTTAAGTATATTTTATTGATTATATTGTTACACAATAGTTCCAATTTTTTTTCCTTTTGCTACCCTCTACCTAGCACACCCCCTCTGCCAGCAATGTCACCCCCCAGCCCAGTCCATGCCTGTGGGTTATGCATACAAGTTCCCTGGCTTCACCCTTTCCTATATTATTCTTAAAAAAAAATTAATTTTTTATAACAATAAAAAATAACAATCCCCCCCTCTCAGACTTAAGATCCTTTATAATCTTATAAAGGACAATGGGCAAAGATCCCGTGCTCCTCTAACTGCTTCAAGCTGGACATGGTCATCTTCCTATCTACCCATGGGTCCAAAAATCCCTAATAAGAGTGGGGGTTGGGGAGAGTGGCCTTCCCACATGGGGAAGAATCTTGCAGACTCAACGTCAGTTGGCTGTCCCCAGACAATGGCGTGCTTGGTTTAACAGGCTGGCATCCTTGTATTCTGGGGGCAACTGATTTGGCAACATGGTTAAAATGCATCATTCAATCCATAACCACTAGATGACAAAAGGCAGGGATTAATTTTTCAATGTCCCACATTAGGTAAAAAAAAGGCTTCTTTGGAGGAAGTTGTGCCAGGCACGTCACACTTGTCCAAAACCCTTTTGCCCACTATATTTAGTTTGGGCTGAGGGGAATATTTTAGGTTTTCCCCGTCTCAGACCTCTGGGCCCTTTCTGTCCAACCCATTAGGATAGAAAAGAGAAACCATTTTTAAAGTAAAGTCCACAGATCACCCCATTCTTCACCAAGTCATCCACTTAATTCAGCCAAACCATTGAGTCTCAGGAGGCAGCGATGCAGACACGATTAAGTGAGGCCTAAATATACAGAAAATCACTCAGGTAATGATATCATAGGCTTATGCCCTTTGAAAACAGAAAACACATGTTAATTTATGCAACATAACCGACAAACCAGTCTCTAAATCTATAAGACTATCTTATTGGAAAGACATCCAGGGGCAAGGCATTTGACATTCTTCTTGCCTGTAAATTAAGCATCTTTGGTGATGCCACAGACCTAGTTTAAGTTTCAAATGAAAACAAACTTTAAATAAAAAGAAACTTTAAAGTCAATTAGCTGCACTATTTTATAGTCTACCACTGAGCATTGTGATTTTCCTTGAATCACGATTTTTCTCAAGATTACCCTCCTTGTCATTAAAGAGACTGCATTAAGTCCATTTTAAATTTATCCTGTTTTTTTGCATAAGACAACTAGAGCAACAAATGATCATTTATGATCTTTAAGTATGCTTTGTGGAACTTACACAAGGAATATTTAAAGTGACTTTCAGTCTACTTTTTAGGGCACAGGAGTTGAGCCACATACCTGCCATTCAGCCTTGCCTGTAAACACCTGTCCTTTCCAAGTCTTTCAGGTTTTCCATTGTGCCTTAAGGTACCTCCTAGCCATCTTTCAGGAAAGCAACCTTCATTCCTTCCCTGAAAATATTGCCATGGACCACACAAGCAACCAAGATACTAGGCCTTTTTTCTTGAGGGCTTTTATTGCCTTTGAAAGTAAATCCTAGTTCCTTACGGGTTTTTGGTAACAATCAGAGCTCAAACATGTCTTCTTTAGGCATGACATTCCAATCAAAGTCTAGGTCAACAAAACCACTATTCACAACTGGTCTTATTAGTTTTATGCAAAGAACCTTATGTCATTACTTACTTCTTCAGAATGCCAAATTCTGGAGGGATCAGGTAGAGAGAAAAACATACAGTATGAAGGAAAAATCCTTGTCCTTATAATATTCACTAAAATTGCATTTCTATTCCTTATATTATCTTTTTTACCCCATTAAAAATTTTTGTTTGTTTTTCTATTACAGCTGTCCCACTTTTTTTCCCTATTGTTTCCCCACACCCTGCCCACCCCTTCTTTCACAGTCAGTCCCCACCCAGTTGTCCATGTCCATGGGTCATTTATGCATGTTCTTTGACTATACCCTTCCCCTTCTTATCCCATCTCTACCTCCCTCCTCCCCGCCCTTGTCACTGTTAGTCTACTCCTTGTTTACATCCATCTGGTTCAATTTTGCTCATTTTTTTGTGTGTTATTCATTAGTCTCCTGTAATAGGTGATATCATAAGGTATTTTTCTTTTGTTGCCTGGCTTATTTTGTTAAGCATAATTCTCTCTAGTTCCATCCATGTTGTTGCAAATAGAAGTTCCTTCTTTCTTTCTGCTACATAGTACTACATTGTGTAAACGTACCACAATTTTTTGATCCATTCATCTACAGATGGACACTTAGGTTGTTTCCAGTACTTTGTTATTGTAAATAGTGCTGCTATGAACATAGGGGTGCATAGGTTCTTTTGAATTGGTGTTTCAGGATTCTTTGGCTATAATCCTAGCAATGGAAATGCTGGTTCAAAAGGCAGTTCCATTTTTAGTTTTCTGAGCATATTCCATACTGTTTTCTATAGTGGTTGCACCAGTCTGCATTCCCACCAGCAATGCACGAGGGTTCTGTTTCTCCGCATCCTCTCCAGCACAAGTTGTTTGTTGATTTGTTGATGATGGACATTCTGAATGGTGTGAGGTGGTATCTCTTTGTGGTTTTTATTTGCATCTCTCTGGTGGATAGTGATGTTGAGCATTTTTTCATGTGTTTATGGACCCTCTGTATGTACTCTTTGGAGAAGCATTTGTTCAGGTCCTTTGCCCATTTTTTTAATCGGGTTGTCTGTCTTCTTGGTGTTGAGTCGTATAAGTTCTTTATATATTTTGGATATCAGTCCCTCATCTGAGGTATCATTGGCAAATGTATTTTCTCATATGGTTGTTCCCTTTTCATTTTGCTAATGTTTTCTTTTGCTGAGCAGAAGCTCTTTCATTTGATGTAGTTCCATTTGTTTATACTTTCCATTATTTCCCTTGCCTTAGGAGATATATCAGTGAAAATGGTGTTATGCAGGATATCTGAAATTTTCCTGCCTATGTGTTCCTCTAGGACTTTTATGGTGCCATGGCTTACATTTAAGTCTTTGATCCACCTTGAGTTTATTCTGGTATATGGCATAAGTTGGTGCTCTAGTTTCATTTTTTTGCATGTCCCTGTCCTGTTCTCCCAACACCATTTGTTGAAGAGACTCTTTTTACTCCATTTTATGTTCTTTCCCCCTTTGTCAAATATTAGTTGATCATATAGACCTGGGTTTATTTCAGAGCTCTGTATTCTGTTCCATTGATCTAAATATCTGTTCTCATACCAGTACTAGGCTGTTTTGATTAAAATGGCTTTGTAGTATAGTTTGATATCAGGTATTGTGATTCCTCCTACTGTGTTTTTATTCCTCAAAATTGCTATAGCTATTTGGGCTCTATTTTGGTTACATATATATTTTTGAAGTATTTGTTCTAGGTTTGTGGAAAATGTCATTAGTATTTTAATAGGGATTGCATTGAATCTATAAATTGCTTTGGGTAGTATGGAACATTTTAATGATGTTTGATTCTTCTTATCCATGAACACTTTATTTGGATCTTCCTTAATTTCTTTCTTTAGTGTTATGTAGCTTTCTGAGTGCAGGTCTTTTACCTCTTTGGTTAAGTTTGTTCCTAGGTACTTTATTTTTCTTGTTGCTATGATAAATGAAATTTTTCTTCTAGTTTATATCTCTGATATTTTATTGCTGGTGTACAGAAATGCCTTCAATTTCTGAATATTGACTTTGTACCCTGCTCTTTTGCCAAATTCAATGATTAGGCCTAGCATTTATTTTGTGGAGTCTGTACGGTTTTCTATGTACACTATCATGTCATCTGTAAATAATGACAGTTTTATTTCCTCTTTTCCAATTTGGATGCCTTTTATTTCTCTTTCTTGTCTATAACTTTCTTGGCTATAACTTCCAACACTATCTTGAATAGGAGTGGAGATAGTGGACATCCTTCTCTTGTTCCTGACCTCAGGGAGAATGCTTTCAGTTTTTGTCCACTGAGTATGATGTTGGCTTCAGGTTTCTCATATATGGCCTTTATTATGTTGAGGTATACTTCCTCTATTCCCATTTTGCTGAGAGTTTTCATCACAAATGGGTGTTGTACTTTATACAATGCCTTTTCTACATCTATTGATATGATCATGTGGTTTTTGTCTTTCATTTTGTTTATGTGGTGTTTTAGATTTATTGATTTGTGAATATTAAACCATCCTTGCATCCCTAAGATGAAACCCACTTGATCGTGGTGTATGATCTTTCTAATGTGTTGCTGGATCCTGTTTGCCGATATTTTGTTTAGGATTTTAGCATCTATGTTCATCAGAGATAATGGCTTGTAGTTTTCTTTCTTTCTTGTATCTTGACCTGGTTTTGGGATTAAGAAAATACTGGCTTCATAGAACAAGTTTGGGATTTGTCTCTCTTCTTGGATTTTTTGGAATAGTCTGAGAAGGATAGGAGTTAGTTCTTTCCTAAATGTTTTGCAAAATTCACCTGTGAAGCCATCTGGTCCAGGGCTTTTATGTGCCAGGAGTTTCTTGATTACTGCTTCAATTTCACTAGTTGTTATTGGTCTGTTCAGGCTTTCTGCTTTCTTGATTCAATTTTGAAAGATTACATGTTTCTAGAAATTTGTCCATTTCATCTAGGTTGTCAAATTTCTTGTGATACAGTTGTTTGTAATAATTTCTTACAATCCTTTGTACTTCTGTGGTATCGGTTGTGATTTCTCCTCTTTCATTTCTGATTTTATTTGGGTCCTCTCTCTTTTTATCTTGATGAGCCTAGTTAAAGGCTTGCTGATTTTGTTTATCTTTTCAAAGAACCAGCTCTTACTTTTGTTGATCTTTTCAATTGTTTGTTTCATCTTTCTGTCATTTAATTCTGCTCTGGTTTTGATGATTTCCTTTCTTCTACTCACTCTGGACTTTGTCTGTTGTTGTTGTTCTAGTTCTTATAGCTGTAGGGTGAGATTTTTTATTAGAGGTTCTTCCATTTCTTTTAGATAGGCCTGTATCGCTATTAACTTTCCTCTCAGGACTGCTTTCACTGCATCCCATAGGTTTTGGGTTGTTGTGTGTTACATTTGTTTCCAGAAACTTTTTGATTTCCTCCTTGATGTCATTGTTAACCCATTCATTATTTAATAGCATGTTATTGATTCTCCATGAGTCTGAATGTTTTTGAGTTTATCCCTTGAGGTTGATTTTCAGTTTCAAGCCATTGTGATCTGAGAAGATGCTTCATATAACTTCAGTTCCCTTGAATTTGTTGAGGCTTGTTTTGTGTCCTACTATGTGGTCTATTTTTGAATATATTCCATGTGCACTTGAAAAGAATGTATATTTTGCATCTTTGGGGTGAAAAGTTTTTTATATATCAACTAAGTCCATTTTGTCTGGAGTGTTGTTCAATGCCTCAATATCCTTGGTGTTGCTTTGCTTTTAAGACCTGTCCATTGTTTACAATGGGGTGTTAAAGTCCTCTACTATGAGTGTGTTGCTGTCTATATCCTTCTTGAAGTTCTTGAAAAATTTCCTTACATACTTGGGTGCTCCTATGTTGGGTACATATATGTTTACAAGGCTTATATCTTCTTGATGGATTTTTTTCTTAAGTATCATGAAATATCCTTCTTTGTCTCTTTTTTATGGACTTTGCTATGAAATCATTTTGTGATATAAGTATTGCTACCCCAGTTTTTTTTTTTTATGTCCATTTGCCTGAGATACTTTTTTTCCATCACTTCACTTTCAGTCTGTGTAGATCTTTTGTTCTAAGGTGGGTCTCTTATAGACATCATATATGTGGGTCATGCTTTCTAATGCATTCAGCTACCCTATGTTTTTTTTTATTGGTGCATTTAACCCATTTACATATAATGTTATTACCAATAGGTACTTATTCATTGCCATTTTCCTTCTTTGTACTTGTGTTCCTCTCTATCTTTCTCTGTTTCTTCATTTTCTTAAAGCAGACCATTCAGCATCTCTTGCAATGCTGGTTTGGTGGAGATGTATTCTTTTAGCCTTCCTTTGTCTGGGAAACTGCTTATTTTACCTTCCATTTTGTACAAGAGCTTTGCTGGGTAGAGTATTCTTGGTGGTAGACCTTTGTTTTTTATTGCTTGGAATATTTTTTGCCATTCCCTTCTGGCTTGTAGTGTTTCTGCTGAGAAATCTGATAATAGCCTTATTGGAGCTTTTTTTTGTATATTATTAGCTGTTTCTCTCTTGCTGCTTTTATGATTCTCTCTTTGTCTTTGAGTTTTGCCATTTTAATTATGATGTGTTTTGAAGTGGGCCTAATGGGTTTCCTCTTCATTGGGACCCTCTGTGCTTCCTGGACTTGCGTGACTCTTTCTCTCATAAAGTTAGAGAAGTTTTCTGTCATTAGTTTTTCAAAAAGGTTTTCTATCCCATGCTCCTCTTCTTCTTCTGAAATTTTTATGATTTAGATATTATGCTTCATGTTGTTCTGCAGCTCTCTTAAAACCTCTTCATTCTTTTTCAGTCTATTTCATTTGGGAATATTTTTCTATGTTGTCCTCCAACTCACTGATCAGATCTTCTGCTTCCTCTAGCCTGCTTTTAATTCATTCTACTGTGTTCTTCAATTCAGAAATTCTATTCTTCATTTCCTCCTGGTTTTTACTGATGACTTCTATGTTCTTTTTCATGCTGGTGTAATTCTCAGTAAGTTCCTTATTGTTTCCCTGGCGTTCCTTGTAGTTTCCCTGGAGTTCTTTGTAGTTTTCTTTAAGCTCACTGATCTCATCAAGCTTCCCTATTATCCATCTTTTGAATTCCATGTCTGATAGTTTGCTTCCTTCTATTTCTTTAGTACTATTTCTGGGCATCCTTCCTTTTCTTTCGATGGTTGGTTGTTTCTCTGTCTCTCCATTTTTGTGACTCTTCTTGTTTGTTGCTGCTTCTTAGATTGATCTGCACTTCTTGGATCTTCAGATAAATATATCTTAATCAACCATAAAAAAAGAGAAGGATATTGTGCCATTTGCAACAAATATTTTATGATTTTACTTCTATTTGAAATCTATAAAAACAAACTTAACTCATAGAAGCAGAGAGGAGATCGACATTTGCCAGAGTTGAAGTTTAGGGAGCTGGGAAAAATGGGTCAAAATGTGTAGATTTGCAGTTATAAATTAAATAAATTCATAGATGTAACTGATAACATAGTGACTATAATTAAAAATATTTTATTATATATTTAAATGTTGCTAAGAGAATATATCTTAAAAGTTCTCATCACAAAATAAAATACAACTGGTAGGTGATATAATTAACTACTTGTGCAAGAATTTCACAATATATACATATATCAAATCATATGCGAGACTGCAATTTGACTTCCGGCCTAGATGGAGGTGTAGACAGACACATGTGTCTCCCTCCACAACTAAGAAGGAATACAACTACCTCCAAACTAGAAACAACCAGAAGTTTTAGAAAATCAAACTATATAGAAGTCCAGCAAACAAAGATATAAAGAAGAAATACTAATCCAGAGAGGTAGGAGAGGCAGAGCCAGGGTGGAGAGGACGTGGTGTGGTGGTGACAGCAGCGGCAGTAGAAGCAAGCAGGCAGAAAGTGCAGTCACACGTTTTAAAAAGTCAAGAGAGATACCTGGGGAGCATTCCCAGCTCCTCACCAGACCTTGCAGTTCATGGCCCCAGCACCAGGGAAAGTCAAGCCTCATTGCTTCTGACTATGCAGAGCAGTGAGGGTTAGGGTTGAGGCAGAAACTGCCAGTCTCTCAGGATAGTACGCTTGTTTATAGGACCCCCACAGTCCTAGAATGTCCACAGACCCACCCACTCTGGGAACAACAGCCAGGGCAGCAGCTAGAGGGGTGCCAGTCTGGTGCGGATGTGGGAGAGGTCCCTGGGTAAGGGGCGAGTGCTGGGCAGGTGTCATTGTTCCTTCTCAGACCCCTCCCCCTTGTACAGTGCCACAACGTGGCAAAACAGGTCACCTTGTAATGTCGAATCCCTAAGACTCCGCCCCTTACAATGTAACAGGAGTGACAGCTCTAGCTGCGATGCAGAGACAAACAAACACAGGAGCCTGTCAGAACGAGGAGACAGAGAAATATGGTCCAAAAGAGGGAACAGATCAAGGTTCCAGTGGGAGAACTAAGCGATGAGGAGGTAGCCAAACTAAAAGATGAGGAGATAGACAACCTAACAGATGAAGAATTCAAAATACTGGTGATAAAGATGCTCACAGACTTCACAAATACGTATGAGTGTGGCAAACGCATATAAGAAGAAGTGAAAGCTATGCTAAGTGAAATGAAGGAAAATCCACACAAAACCAATGGTGAAGGGAAGAAAAGCAGGTTCAAATCAATGACTTGGAACTTAATGAAGAAAAAGACAGTCAACCATTGCAGAATGAGGAAGCAAGAATTGAAAAAAATGAGGAAAACTTCCCAAATTTTGTGAAGGAGATGGACATACAGGACCAGGAAGCACAGAGGGCCCCAGTCGATCTAAACCCAGAGGGGACCACACCAGGATGAATCATGATTGAGATGCCAAGGGTGAAAGATAAAGAGAGAGTGTTGGGGGTAGCAAGAGAGAGGTGGAGAGTTGCCTACAGGGGGCTCCCTATAGGACTATCGGTTGATTTCTCAGAGGACCCTTTGCAGGCAGGAAGAGACTGGCATAAGTATTCAATGTGATGTAAGGCAATGAGAATTACTCTATCCAGCAAGGCTATCATTTAGAATGGAAGGGCAGATGAAGTGCTTCCCAGACAAGGTAAAGGAAAGGAGTTCATCATCGCCAAGCCATTATTATATGAAATGTCAAAGGGACTTACTTAAGAAAAAGAAAATCAAAACTATGAACACTAAAATGACAACAAACTCACAACTATTAAGAATTGAATCTAAAAAATAAAAACAAAATCCAACTAAGCAAACCAGAATAGGAACAGAATCGTAGGTATAGGGATCATTTGGAGGGTTATCAGCTGGGAGAGGGGAGGGGGAGAAATGGGGAAATTGTGCAGTGATTAAGAAGCATAATTGGTTGGTACAAAATAGACAAGGGGAAATTAATAATATAGGAAAAGGTGAAGCCAAAGAACTTATATGTATGACCCATGGACATGAACTAAGAGGGGGGGGAATTGCTGGAGGGAAGGGAAGTACTGGGTAGAGGGGAGCAAAGGGGAAAATTTGAACTACTGTAACAACATAATCAATAAAATATACTTTAAAAAAGTTTAAAAAAAGTATAAAGTAATCACACAGAGAGATTAAAGTAAATCATTAGATAAAATCTTGCCTGAATGTATTACTTTGGGAAATAAAAAATACATATTGAACATTTGAAATGTCACTGAAGTCATGAGTATTCTCCTGTTCCATATTCTCAGCTCATACTCATTGCATAATATTATCTGTTTGGTGAATGTGGTCACTTGAAGATAATTTGAGATCAAGAATAGAATAATGTATCCATGTATATGTATGTATAATATAAATGCAATATATAGTTAATATGTTTATCTTCTTTTGGTTCATATTAAAATTCTCTGGGAATGTGTCAAGGATACATTTATAATGGTGCTGAAGTGCTGAACTGAACTTCTCATCACCTGTGTTCTTGTAAGTACAAGTAGTTGATTAGATTGGAAAGTGATCTGCCAAAGATAAGGGATGGACTTTTGAAATGGAGGTTATTTCTATTCCCCCAAGGGGAAGAAAGGCCTATGATAATTGATAAAACACCTGACAGTTTATAACATTAGGCTTATAGAAGCACCAAACAAATGAAAGATAAATCTTGTTTTAGTATCATATATATGTGTATCCAGTAAAGAAAACAGGAAGAGCAGTTAGAAGGCAGCTCCAGTATTCATGGCAAGATATAAAGTCTATCCTTGAATGTAACTGAAAAATAAAACTTAAGGGTCAATTTAACAATACACACTAAAAAATAATAAAAAACATGGCTTAAGGATTGGTTAAATATGAAGCAAGTTAAATAAAGGAAAGACATTAAGGTATGATGATGCTACTCTCTGATGATGAGAACACAGCAGTAACCTTTAGTTAAGAGGGTAATATGACTAGCAAGAAAAAGAAAAAAAACTTAGCCAATCAATTGCAAGAAAATCTAGTCACTTTCAGATTTTCTTAGTCATTCTTAGTCATTCGAGATTTAAACTAAGCCAAATTTGCATTTTTACCCTCAGCATATAAAAATGAGCAAATAAATGTGGAGTGAGGTCATGGAAGTACATATAACTTAGAATTTATTATTTGGTACCTAAGGTCTGGCTGTTTATGCATAATCTATAAGACTGTTTCTATAAATTGTACCATAAGATGGTATAGTAGCAGTCAGCCAAGGTTCCTCCCTAAATTAAACCAATAAAAGAAAATAAAACATAACTAGACAAGGCCCAAAGTGGAAAACTTAAATAAGTATGTAAAACAGTCATATATGAAAAAATAACACACAAGTCCCAGCAAGTACCAAAAGAATGATTATCAATAGTGTGTTGGAAAATTTGCTGAGAAAAGTAGCTAGCTAGCTGTCCAAGCTAGGGAGATTCCAGTATAAAAAAGGAAAAACAGCCCTGGCTGCTATGGCTCAGTAGATTGAGCGTCAGCCTGCGAGCCAAGTGTCGCTGGTTCGATTCCCAGTCAGGGCACATAACCAGGTTGCACGTCAGGTCCCCAGTTGTGGGTGCGAGTGAGAGGCAACCACACAGTTATGTTTCTCTTCCTCTCCTCCTTTCCCCTCTCTCTAAAAATAAAATAAACAAACAAACAAACAAATAAAAAAAAGGCAGTTTGTGCCCGTGTAGCCACCACTGGTTATTAAAAAAAAGAAAGGAAAACAGATCTTAGTCTACCCACAGTCAATAAGTAGTTATAACAACATGTCCATTTTTATTAAATTAAAACTCTTTAAAAATCTAAAATTATTATGTTGACTAATGTTAACCTCATATTAAGTATTTCATGTCCACTGTTTTCTTTAATTCTCATAATAATTTTATAAAACTGGAATAATTTTTTGATATTTTAAAAATATTTAATATTTAAAATGACTTAGTAACTGAGCTGGTAAGTAGTAAAACAGGACTCATGTTTAGATTTGTCTAACTCCGACTTCATGCTTCTACCACTACACTCCTTTATTTGCCATGTTCAATGTATTTGGTATCAGTTGTACACATATAATCAATGTGTGATACACATATAATCAAATATTATCAATTCACTTATGAGTGAATCATCAGTGGGAGCACTTATGAGACTTTCCTGTGCCCTGAGTTTGTGTTCTGACTCCATCTTATACTAACTGTGTTAATATATACAGGTCATTTATTTGTGTGTGTGTGTGTGTGTCTGCTTCCTCATCTATATAACGGAGTAAAAACAGCAATAAAATAATTGCCCTACCAATCTTTCAATATTGTTTTGGCTCACAAAGTACCTAATAGATAGAAAACACAATTTTAAAGCGATAGATCAATAGGTGATAGATAGATAGCATGACTACTATCAGAAAATTTTAACATTCCAGATGGAATTTGTAAAATTTTAGAAAGATAGGAATTGGCCTTTCAATGCAATGTTCATAAGGTAATTCATGAACCTATTCTGAAAATATGAAGCATCCAAAAAAGAAGTATTTGGAAACTTATTTGGTAGTGTTGTACTATAATAAAACAAAACATTGTTGTCAGATCATTTTAAAGACAAATTCAACTTTAAATGGCCAGAGAGAAAAAAAATAGGCTCACCATTTCCAACTCCTCTGACCTCAGTTTTCATTTTTAGGTATCTGATGTTCCACTGTGTCACATACTTTACAAAAAAAAAATGGTTAATTATTATATTTTTATTAGTTCAGTGAATACTCCATCAACACATTGTCAGTTTCCTGGATTAAAATGATTGTGACAAGTTTCCAACTGATGTATGAGTAAATGTGTGGGCAGCCTAAGGCAATGATGGCAAGGATTCTTCAATTTTAAAGCATTATATAGAAATAGTCATTAGAAAGAACAAAGGAAAACAAAACAAATCTGGAAACCACAGTCAATGCTAAAATTATAGCAGAAAATATTTAAAGGCTGTACATTGAGAATAACTGACCTATACTCATAAATCAGATGTATTTCCTCTTGCACTAGTGGGTATGTAAGTAAATTCAATAAAACACAATTGCAATATTGGAAAACTGCAGCAGTATCAATTTAGATGATCTATAACACACAGAAATGAGAAATCACAAAGTACAAGTTTTTGTCATGTTCATTAGCATAACTTCTTATTTCATACAGTCAATAAAAATTCAAATCAATTTCCCAAATCTGTGCAGGATGTAAAAATTATCAGTATTCACAATCCAGTTGTAAGTTAGGAGGATTGAACATCATGGTTTCTGGCAAGATGATAAGAGTCTTACTGAATCTATGCACATTTTATCACAAATAAGTATTACCTGCACTTATAACAAGTCAGTGAATCAGCAGCTAGGTTTAAAATGTCTATTTGCCAACACAACTTGGGAGTACTCAAAAGTCCAGATAGCTTTCCATTATCTTATCAATGCATCAGTAAGTAGGTTTTTAGTATCTACCCTCTGTTCATATTTGTGCTGCTGTTAGTTCCCATCTTGTTTTCTTTTTACTAGTTGCTCAAATCTACACACTCACCCTTATCACCAAGCAATTAACATTTTCTAAATGAATTCTAGTTTGAAAGTTAGCGCCAAAGAAAGCAAAGTATTTGTCAGTTGTTTCGGAATCTATGCCTCTGACTGTAAATATGTTTGTGCACAATGAGTGATCTCAAGCCATCTGTATTGTCCTAATGAATTTTCTTCCATATAATCCACCCTTACGCACTCAATTACAGTGTTTATTATAGTTGGATTTCACTGCCTCTAACTCACATTTCCCAGTTAGCCTGAGCTACTCAGGCATTTGCCCACCGGAGCTCCCCTGCTATCTTGCTGAGCTTGCGCTGACACAGTGAGCTAAACTCTACTTCTCTGAAAGCACATATTCCTCTCTTAGTTATTGCTCAAGATCATGTCCAGATTACATCAATATCAACATTCTCAACCCAGGAAGAGATATCACCTTTTTACTCCTCTGATTTGATAGAAAAAAAAATCCTAAATTACATACTGAAAGGAACCCAGAAAGTAATCTATCACTATCCTCATACTAAAGATAAAAACCTGACACAGTCATTGAGATCTTAGCTGAAGTAGAAGGCTGCTGTGATTCATTACTAGGATAGCCACACTGCAAAGCTCATGTTAATTCTTCTTTTCCACAAGAGTCTGACAGCACTAGAGTAATAGATAAGTGAAGTCAGATTATGGAGAACCTTGAAATCAATGCAGGAGAGATTGCAACTTCTATGTTGTGTTTTGAGTAGGAAAAATCCAAGTTTAAGTGGAATTTTAGTATAGTGACCATACACTGATTTGCTCACAGAAGATCTGGATTTTACGTATGTCTGGTAAAACTTTTAATAGTGCTACCTTTCACTCAAAAGAGATTCTCTATCTGGACAAAACATTATCGTCACCCTGAATTTTTTGCAGATGATCATGTGAGGCAGTTTAGATTAATGGGCAAAGTATTCACTGTTTATTATGCCCCTGAAACAGTCAGCTATTGTCCAAACAATAATGTTCTGTTCAATATCTTTTATCTAACTCTCTTGATCAAACACATGTGCCTTTGGTTCACATGTCACCTCAGTTACCTCACTTCTTTTTTTTAAGTATATTTTATTGATTATGCTGTTACAGTAGTCCCAATTTCTTTTCCCTTTTCTCCTTTCTAACCAGTACCCCCCTTCCCTCCAGCAACCCCACCTGCCTTAGTTCATGTCCATAGGTCTTGCATATAAGTTCTTTGGCTTCTCCATTTACTATACTATTCTTAACATTCCCCTGTCTATTTTGTTCCTACCAGTTATGCTTCTTGATCTCTGCACCATTTTCCCCTTTCTCCCTCTTCCTCTTCCCAGCTGAAAACCCTCCAAATGATCCCCATACCTATGATGCTTTTCCTGTTCTGGTTGTTTGCTTTGTTTGTTCTTGTTTTTGTTTTTATTTTTTAGATTCAGTTGTTGATAGTTGTGAGTTTGTTGTCATTTTAGTGTTCATAGTTTTGATCTTCTTTTTCTTAAATTAATCCCTTT
This sequence comes from Furipterus horrens, assembly GCF_987537825.1. Classification (NCBI taxonomy): domain Eukaryota; kingdom Metazoa; phylum Chordata; class Mammalia; order Chiroptera; family Furipteridae; genus Furipterus; species Furipterus horrens. The sequence continues at coordinate 62,422,058 of NW_028327176.1, read as the reverse complement.
AACATTTCATATATAATGGCTTGGTGATAATGAACTCCTTCAGCTTTACCTTGTCAGGGAAGCACTTCATCTGCCCTTCCATTCTAAATGATAGCTTTGCTGGATAGAGTAATCTTGATTCTAGGTCCTTGCTTTTCCTCACTTTGAATACTTCTTGCCTGTCCCTTCTTGCCTGCAAAGTTTCTTTTAAGAAATCAGCAGACAGTCTTATGGGAACTCCTTTGTAGGTAACTCTCTGCTTTTCTCTTGCTGCTTTTAAGATTCTCTTTTTATATTTAACCTTTGGCATTTTAATTATGATGTGTCTTGGTGTGGTCTTCTTGGGGTCCAACTTGTCTGGGACTCCCTGTGCTTCCTGGACTTGTATGTCTATTTTCTTTGCCAAATTAGGGAAGTTTTCTTACATCGTTTTTTCAAGTAAGCTTTCATTTTTTTGCTCTTCCTCTTCTTCTGGCACTCCAATGATTCAGATGTTGGTATATTTAAAATTGTCCCAGAGGTTCTTAATTCTCCTCTTGTTTTGTTTTGTTTTTTTTCCAAATTCTTGTTTCTTTTTTCTGTTCCAAGTGAATGTTTATTTCTTCCTTTTGTTCCAACTCATTGATTTGAATCCTGGCTTCATTCCCATCACTGTTTTTTCCCTGTATATTTTTCTGTATTTCACGTGTTATAACCTTCACATCTTCCTTTATTTTGTGATCATACTCAATCACTTTTCTGAGCATCCTGATTACCAGTGTTTTGAACTCTGAATATGATAGGTTAACAATCTCCATTTTGTTTAGTTCTTTTTCTAGGGTTTTGTTCCGTACTTTCACTTGGGCCATTTTTCTTTGCCTCAATTTGGCAGCCTTCCTGTGTTTGTGTCTGTGTATTATGTAGAGCTGCTTTGACTCCATGTGTTGGTATTTGACCTAATGGAATAGGTGTCCTGTAGGGTCCAGTGGCACAGCCTTGCCTATCAACCCAAGATGGGTACTTGAGGTGCACCCTTCATGTGCACTGAGTACACCACCTCTTGTAGTTGAGCCTTGGTTGCTATTAGCAGATCAATGGAAGGAATTTACCCAGGCTAGTCAGCTGTAAGGACTAGCTGTGACCACTGACCATCAACCTCCACCCTTTGTGGAGGATCAGATGTGCAGGGGCCAAGTGGTGATGCTCCAATGTGGTCTGTAGCTGTCCACTGGGTTCACTGGCCCTGGGGTTTTCTCGGTGGTACAGACCATGGTCAGCCTCTATCTGTGTTTTTTCATGTCCACTCTGCCTTAGTTATAAAGCAGTCTTAGATGGATGCCATTTGTGCTAGACTTAGACATTCCCAGGTGGACCCAACCTGTAAATCTAAGCTGCCTACTGGTAGTGCCGAGCCTAGAGCTCACTGAGGCCAGCTGTTTGTTTGATAGGATTTATAAACTTGTGAAGCATGAGCCAAGACCAGCCATTCATAAGGAAAAGCAGCCTGGGTGGATCAGGAAGTTGGGTGGGACAGAGTCTCTGGAGATCTCCAAGGTGAATCAAACAGTGCTCTCCAGGTTGATGGAGTCTCAAGTATGGTACCAGCTTCCCAGTTCCATTTCAATAGATGTGGTTTCTTTAATTTTGTAGTTGTCAGACTTCCATTCAACTTGATTTCTGATGGTTTTGGTTGATGATTGTACTATATTTTAGTTGTAATTTTGATGTGGTTCTGCAAGGAGGCAAGCCACATCTGCCTATGATGTCATCTTGACTGGGTCCTTTTACAAACATGTTATCTCACTTCTGCCTGAGAGTTCATGTGTGTAAACAAAAATAGAATGACTTCTTAGTTATGACTTTCCTGGAAGTTAATATTCTTCAACTGCTCACTATACACTCTCAACATATCATTGGCTTTTCCCATAATAACTTTATTTTATTATTATTAAAACTTGATGTCTAATTATGCCACATTCATTTTGATTTCTAGATGTAATAGTCTTTCCTTAGCTTATATAATAATTAAATGATCTGTACCTGTTTCCCCATGAAGTTTTAATTTTCATATAATTAGTCATATAAATCTTTAAACAGTTTTTAAGAAAGGTGGTGGTGTGCCAATGCTCACATTAAAATTCAGGTTTAAATCTTAATGACTTAGAAAGTCTGTATCAGCTCTGAAGTCTGTGAAAGGTGTAATGTAAATCTCTTCTACATATAAAGCTGAAGGGACTATATACTCTTCCATACTATTGCTCAATATCCTCTTCTTACACATTACCCCTTAAAATCAGTGGGATAAAAGTGCTAATGGATATATGTATAAAATCTTAATTGACCTCTATTTGACTGCTCATCTTCAATAACACCTAAGACTGTTAGCAAAGTGTACACTTATCCTTGAGATAGTGACAATGATGCTAAGAAGCAGACAGGACTTATTTATAGGATATCCCTGGCACAAAAGTGACTTAAATACAAAAACAGATATGCAGAGTTTGCCTTGGTGAAAGGACTTCATGTATACCATGAGATAAAAGGAAATAAACTAGCTACTGATATGTGCAGATACCAATATTTATTAGGCTTTTTTTTAATGGAGAGTAAATCAGAAAAAAAATAAACTAATGAAAATACTTATCAATGGGAAAGATAGAATATCAATTCAAAATGATAAGATGGAGCATAATTTTAAAATAAATCAATATAAATCAAAGGATATTTTAGAAATTATACTTTGAGTTTTCACATAATTCAAATAGATTATTTGAAATAAAACATATATGAAAATAGGACTAGAAAATAACTAAAACACTAAACACTAAACTATCTAAAATAATGAAACTAAAGACACTGGATATTATGCAGTGAAGAACGGTGATTTCTGAGAGATAAGGGAAACATGAATTGAATCCTACATTGACCCCAGCTTACTATGTGAAGAAAGTTTCAAGGAGAAATTCAGGATGGGAAATCTATGCAGAGCCCACAGTCTCCCTTGTTGAGGAGATGGAGCTTGGAGTCAGGAAAAGCCAAGGAGGATAGCATACATAGGGGAAAGGAGCAGGAAAACAAGAAGAAGAGCTGCACAAAGAGGGATCCCAAACATCTGCATGGCACTTGTAGATTCCTAAACATATAGAATATAGGTATTGCTTTTACTGTTCTTTTCTATTTATTCTACCAATGTTACCACTTATGAGTCAGTTTTACTTTACTGATTTTTTTTCTCCTTATTATGAGCTACCTTTTCCAAATTCTTTATTTTTCTGGTACTTTCTGATTTTATGTCAGAAATGAATGTTACCTTGATGGATGCTGTATATTTTTCATATTCTCCTAAATATATTTGAACTTTTATTTTTGATACAATAAATTAGGTAGAAACCATTTGAACCTCTCAGGTCTTTTAGGCTTGTTGGATGAAACCAGAACTACATTAATCTAGGTTTAATTTTTATTTCTACTGGTAAGGTAAGACTTTTCTACTCAACATCATAATCCCTAATATATGATAATTTGAGTCTGAGTAGTAATGATAGCTGCTGATCTGACTTATGAGCACTGTTCCTGCTAATCCTTTTGTTCCCTACCCTTGAGTATTTCCTGATATGCACACACTAATCAGTACATAATTAAGTTACTTATAAAATTATCAGATTGGTTTAAAATAAAGATCCATATATGTTGCCAAAAATAGTCATTTAAATATAAAAACAGAAAAAAATAGTAAAAGGTTGGAAAAAGAGTTCATGCTGATGCTGATAAAAGAGAGTTGGAGTGGATATTTTAATATTGCATTAAAGAGATTTCAAAACAGTCTCTAATCAGAGAAAAAGAGGATCATTTCATAACAATAAAGGGGTCAATTCACAGATATAGCATTCCTGTGTATGCACCTAACAGAAGAGTTTTAAAGTGACTGAAGTAAAACTAATAGAAATTCAAGGAAAAATCTTAAATATAGTTAGAGATTTTAATAGTTTTATCTTATAATGAACAGTATAAGTAGAAATCAAACATTAAAAAGATAGACTATTTGAACAACCTATCAGTCAATTTTGCCTAATTTATATTTATTCAATATCCCAAACAAAAACAGCAGCAGAATATACATACTTTACAAGTATACATGGAGCATTTATAAACATAAACCATATGTGTATTATAAAAACTTTTTCAGCAAATTTAAAGAAATTCAAGCCATACAAAGTATGCTTTCTTATTATAATAGAAATAAAGTAATTTTAATAACAGAAAAATAAACAATACTGAGAATCCCCAAATATTTGGAAACTAAACATAATTTTAAATAATCAATGTGTCAAAGATGAAATCAGAAGTAAAAGTTTTGAAGTATTTGAAACTAGATAAAAATGAAAGTGTATTAAAATTTATGAGAAGCAGCTAAAACAACATTTAGCAAAAATATTATAGGAGTAATTCTATATTAGAAAACATAATCTCAGTAATAAACTTTAGCTTCCATCTTAAGAAACTAGAAAAACAAACCATGAAACTGGAGACTGAAAGCAAAAGAAAACCAAAACCAAAATCATCATCAATCATCATCTTCATCATCACCTAGAAAATAAAATAAAAAACAAGCAAGAGAGAAAGAGAGACAGAGGGAAACAAATCACAATAAAATAATACATATTTATTAGAATGTTTAAAATTTAAAAATTGACTATATCAAATATTGTCAACTGTAACAACTTTAAGTTTCATAACTGGTGGTAAGAATGTAAAATGATACCAATGCATTGCAGCACAATTGGCAGTTTATGAAAAAGTTAAAACAAATACTAACTATATACCCAGGCAGTGTAGTCTAAGGCATTTGCTCAAGAGAAACAAAGTATGTGTTCACACAGTCTTTTACATGAATATTTATAGCAGCTTTATTTACAGTAGTAAAATACAAGAACTAACTCCATACACTTCATGGAGTGACTGGATAAATAAAAAAGTTGTATACCCATACAATACAATAGAATACTGCTCAGTTATAAAAAGGATCAATATGTTAATTCATGCAAAAACATAAATGAATAAGTATTCTGAGAAAAAAAAAACAGCAAAATTTACCAAAAAATCATAAACGTGTACATGTTGTATGAATCATTTATACAAAATTCTAGGAAAAGCAAGATAATCTATAATGAGAAGAAATAGATCAGTAATTGACTAGGCTTGAAGGAAGGGAAGGAGTTCTGGGAGAATATGAGTATAGAAAGGGACATCAGGAATGGTTCTATTATCTTATTGTGGTAGTGATTTAGTGAATTCATAGATATACCAAACTTATAAATTATCTATTTTAAATGTGTGAAGCTTATTGAATATCAATAAAGCTGTGTGTTTGTGTGTGCACATGCTTAACAAACAGGTTGGTAAACAAGAAGAAAAAAGTAGGGTGAGATAAGGAAGTGTTCAGAAATAATGTTTCAAAATTAAAATTAACATTAGAATCAATAAAATGCAGACAAAAAGTAGTATTTCATAATTACTTGCTAATAAATTTGAGAAAATATCAAAAAATAAATGCTGATGGGTTGTCAGAAAGATGGTGAAAAGGGCAGTTCCAGATCCTTCTTACCTCCATTAAGACATTGACTAAATGAGAGTATTGTACCTGAAACAACACCCTTTCTGAGAAATCCAGAAACCAGCTAAGAAGCTATTGTACTTGAAGAAAATGTAAAACCAGCTACATTAAAGCAGTAGAAAACATTGTGATACTTATCATAGTTTCTTTTGCCAGCTCAGTGTAATGTGACCTGGAGAAAATGCTCAGTTCCTAGTTTAATTCTGGGGATGGAAAGAGAAGACAGAAACATATGACCAATGTTGAGACATTTTGAGAAGCTGACTGAAGGATTTGTATCTGTCTTGCCTGAATCTCAAGCTGACAGGAAATGGTGCTAGGCTGGGGGCTACCGAGAACAAAGGTGATGATTTATACTAGAACGTGGTCAATTGCTACAGTCCTTCCATTCAGCTCCGTATGGAACAAGTGGGAACAAAGTCATAAATTCCTGAGTTACCCTTGGGAAAAAAGGAGATTTGGTGTATGTGCTCAAAAAGGAGGCTTTCTGGCCTGCCTCGATCAGTTTCAGTATTGCCTGACTCAGAGCACTGACAGGACCCAGTAAATTATAGGATCATAAAAGCTGATGAGAACAAGAGAGTTGGGTGGTTTGTAGCAGTCCAGAGAACCTACCGTACATCAAAGAATAGAAATTACAAGATCCCAAGAAAAGAAACAAGCAAACCTATTAAATTGTGAATTTATATGCACATGTCTGGAGAAGATTCACTCACTGATAATATTTGAGAGGTCCCTAGAATATCTAGCTGAGTTGATTGGTGGTGGTCTTTTCCTATATGATGTCAGTCTATAAAGATTGGAAAAGTCAGTGTTTTTGTTTTCAAATATGTGGATCCTAACACAAAGAATCAGAAAAATATTGCAGAATCATACAAACAATATTTCTACAGAAACCAATACTGAGAAAATGAAGGCATATGAATTGCCAGAAAATAATCATCACAAATATTATCAACATGCACAGAAAAACAATGAACAAATCAGAATATCAACAAATAAATTAAAATGATACAACAAAAAATGAAACAAATTTTGGAGCTGGAAAATACAATAACTGCACTGAAAAATTCACTAGAGGGGTTAAATGACAGACTTGATTAAACAGGAAAAAAAAAAAAAACAGAAAACTTGAAGAAATCATTTGAAATTACTGAGTCAGAGCAACAAAAAGAAAGATAAAACAGTAAGAAAGCTGAAGGAGCCCTGGCTGATGTTAGTCAGTGGATTGAGTGCCAGCATGCAAATCAAAGGGTTGTCGGTTCGATTCCCAGCCAGGGCATATGCCTGGGTTGTGGGCCAAGTCCCCAGTTGGGAGCACATGAAAGGAAACCACACATTTCTGTTTCCCTCTCTTCCTTCCTCCCTTCCCCTCTCTTTAAAAATAAAAAAGATAAAAAAATTAAAATAATAAAAAAGAAAGCTGAAGGAAAAAGTGAAACACCACCAAAGAGGCCAACATTATGCACTATGGGAATCTAGAAGAAGAGAGGGAAACAGGGGAAGAAAGGCTGTTTAGAGAAATAATTTCCAAAAATATTCTAAGGGGAAAGAAAATGTATATTCAGATACAAGAAGCCCTATGGATAGGAAGAAATCAAAGAAGTCTAAATTAGGACACATTACAATCGAGTTGTCAAAAGTCAAAAACATGTAAATAATTTTGAAAGCAGAAAGAGAAAAAATCCATACAAAAGAAGCTCCCATTAAACCACCAGTGGATTTGTCAGAAGAATCTTGCAGACCAGAAGGGAATAGATGATAAAATCAAAGTGATAAAAAACAAAAACACAAAATGCCAATCAACAGTAGTGTAACCAACAAAAACAGTTTCTTAAAAATAAAAGAAAAATAAAGACTCTCTTTAATAAACAAAAGCCAAGAGAGTCCATTACCAACAGACCTATCTTATAAGCAATGATACAGAGAGGTCTTTGAATTGGAACAAAATAATTCTAAGTAGTAAGATCAAAACATGTGAAAGTACGATATCTCTGGTAAAATCAAATTTATAGACAGATACAAAATACTATAAAACTGTAAGAATTGTGCACAAATTACTTTTAATTCTGCTATATATATTAAACAACCAAAATTTTGATTATATAAATATATTAATGTATAGACAATATAAAAATGTAATTTGTGATGTCAAAAACACAGTGGGAAGGTAAGTAAAAGCATAGAGTCTTTGTATGCAAATGAAGGTGTTATTACTAGCTTAAAATAGATTGTTATAGGATGTTTTATGTAAGCCTCACACATTTTATGCAACCACAAAAAATACCTATAGAAGATACAAAACACAAAAACAAATTAAAAAGGAATCAAAACGTCACTACAAAAAACAACAAAACACAATGACAGCAAGAAAGGAAAAGAGGATTATGAAAGCCATAAGCTAGACAGAAAACAATTAACAAAGAGGCAATATTGTTATTTTTTTTTCTATCAGTAATTACGATAAAATGGATTAAGCCCTGGCTGCTGTGGCTCAGTGGATTTAGCGTTGGCCTGTGAGCCAAGTGTTGCTGGTTCGATTCCCAGTCAGGGCACATTACTAGGTTGCACGTCAGGTCCCTAGTTGGGGGCGCAAGTGAGAGACAACCACACAGTGATGTTTCTCTCCCTCTCTGTCTTCTTTCCTCTCTCTCTAAAAAATAAAATAAATAAACAAACAACTTAATTAATTAATTTAAAAAAGATAAAATAGATTAAAGTCTGATCAAAAGGCATAGAGTGGTTGAATAGATTTTTTTAAAAGATAAAATTATATACTATCTATAAGAGACTCACTTTAGATAAAATGAAACACATAGGCTGAAGTAAAAAGATAGAAAATGTGGTAACCTAAAAGAGAAGTGGTATTTTATATTAGATAAAATAAATTTTAAGTCAAAATTGTCAAAAGAGTCAATGTAAGATATCATATAATGATAAAAGTGTCAATTCACCAGGAAGAAATGACAGTTATAAATATTTACCCCACAATTGAAGCACTTAAATAATGAAGCAAATATTAATAGAACTGAAGAAAGAAATAAACATTAACACAATAATAGTAGAATATTTCAGTGTTCCACAGTAATGAATAGATTATCTATGTAGAAGATCAATATTGAAATGAATGTTTTGAACACTATACAGAAAAAGAACTTAACAAACATATACTCAACATTTCACCCAACAGCAGAAGAATACACATTATTCTCAAGTACACACAGAATATTTCCAGGATAGATCATTTATTAAGTCACCAAAAAAGGCTTCACCAATTGAAGATGGAAACCATATCAAGTATCTTTTCTGATCGCAATGTAATAAAACTAGAAATCAGTAGAAAAAATGGAAAATTCACAAATATATGTAAATTGGATAATTTCGGCAGCCGTCCGTCTCGAGAGACGATGGTGTAGCTTCTTAAGAGTCTATCTGCACTGCCGAGAATGGTTGTGCAGTCCGACTCGGGAGTGACACGGTATCTGTCATCTTGCGATGACGCTGTAGTGTCCTCTCCAGTGGAGCTGAAGCTACAGAGCCTGGGCAGGGTGATATGGAGGGTCTGCTGTTGCCCATGCAGCAGACCCCCCCCTCTCTTCGCAGCTGAAGGATCCAAGGGAAAGACGGAGTCAATACAGCTTGGCTTCAGGTGCGCCGCAGGAGTTGCCGGTGTTGACTACAACGTCAAACCGCCTTAGGGACTCCGGCTCCGGATTTTCTGTCGGGGTTTACTCCCTTAGCCTTTCCCCTGAAGAGGTATGCCGCAAGGCAGCAGAGGTTTTTTGGAATCAGAGTTTTCCTTCTCCGAAATTGGATAATACACTACTGAAAAATAGGTAAAAAAAAAGAAATAAAAGAAAAATTTTAAAAATATCTTGGCAAATGCAATGAAAAACACAACATACAAAATCTAATAGGATACTGTAATAGCCATACTAGAAGAAAGTTTAAAAAAGTAATTGCCTACATTTAAAAATAAAAATTAAGCAATCTAACTTTATACACTAAATAACTAGGAAAAAAAAAGGAAATAACTAAGCTAACAGTTAGCAAACAAAAGGAAATAAAAAAAGTTAGAACAGAAACAAACAAAAAACAACAACAAAGAACAAAAGAAAAAATAAATGAAAGAAAAAGTCGTTTTTTTGAAAATATTAACAAAATTGACAAACCTTTAGCTAGACTAAGAATAAAAGGAAGACACAAATGAAATGAGAAATTAAAAAATTATAACTAATGACAAAATAAAAACAATTAGAAACGACTACTATAAAAAAATGGTATCAACAAACTGAATAACCTAGAAAAAATGGATAAGTTCCAGAAATATATTACCTAGCAAGACTGAATTATAAAGAAATTGAAAATCTGATTAAGCCTATAACTAATGAGATTGACTCAGTAATCAAAAACTTCTCCACAAATCAAGCTAAGGACCAGATGGCTTTACTATTACGTTTTTTATATTTTGTGGTGAACGTTTAAAGAAAGCAAATTGGCAATCATTTTCAAATTCTTCCAAATAAAGAGGAAAGAAAATTTCCAAATATTTTATGATACCAGCCTTGATATTAAAGCCAGACAAAGATCCTATAAGAAAAGAAATCTATCGGCTAATGCCCTTGATGAATATAGATAAAAACCCTTAACAAAATACTAGCAAACTTAATTCAAGAGCACATTAGTAAGGTCATATACCTCTACCAAGTGAGATTGATCCCCAGAAGTCTAGGATGTTACAATGTATGAAAATTAATGTGATACACAACATTAATAAAACAAATGATAAAAATCATAAAATTATCTCAATACATGCAGAAAAGCATTTAAAAATCAACATATTTTCATGTTAAGAACACTAAGAATAGAAAAAAATTACATCAACATTTTAAAAGTCATATGGAAAGCCAACATTTAATGTACTCAATGGTGAAAAACTAAGAGCTTTTTTTTCCCTCTAATATTAAGAACAAGGCAAGAATGACCACTGTGGCTGCTTCTATTCAACATAGTATTGGAAGTCATAGCTGGATCATTTAAGCAAGAAAAATAGACATCTAAATCAGGAAAGAAGCAATAAAATGTTTTCTATTTGCAGATGACACAAACTTATATGTAAAACACCCTAAAGATTGCCCCCCCATCACAAAAATCTGTTAATACTACTAAATGAATTCAGCAAAATTTCAGAATACAGTCTCAACATACAAAGTCAGTTGTGTTTCTATATACTAACAACAACTTTCTGCCAAGGAAATTAAAAATGCAATCTTATTCCTGATGGCATCAAAAAGAATAAAAGACTTAGAAATAAGCATAACCAAGGAGATAAAAGACTTGTTGGCTGAAAACTACAAAACATGGCTGTAAGAAATTAAAGACGCAAATAAATGGAAAGACATCTTGAGTTTGTAGTTTGGAAATTTTAATATTGCTAACATGTTAATACTACTCAAAGCAATCTGTAGACTGAAAGCAATCCCTATCAAAATGTCAATGATAGTGTTTGTAGAAGTAGAAGAAAATCCTAAAATTCATATGAAACCACAAAGGAACAAGACGGAGTAGCCAGACAAACTTGAGACATAAAAACGAGTAGGATACCTCACATTCATGACATATTACAAAGCTGCAGAAATCAAAACAATATGGTACTGCTATAAAGACAAATAACACAAGTGGAACAGAATAGAGAGCCCAGAAACAAACGCATGCATATAAAGTCAACTACACTTTGGTAAGGGAGCCAGGAATATTTATTTGATGGGGAAAAGATAGTCTCTTCAACAAATAATGTTGGTATAACTAGATATTCACATGCAGAGGAATAAAATGGGATTGTCACCTAATATCATATACAAAAATGAACTCAAAATGCATTAGATACTTAAATATAAATCTGAAAGTTTAAAACTCTTACAAAAAATATAAATAGAAAACTTTATGACACTGAACATGACAATCATTTCTTGGATATATCAGCAAAACATAAGCATTACAGCAAAAATAGACAAATAATACTACATCAAACTAAATAACATCTGCATAGCAAAGGAAAGAGTCAACAGAGTGAAAAGGCAATGTACAGAAAATATTTGAAAAGTTTATATTTGATAAGGGGTTAATATCCAAAATATGTAAGAAAATTATTTAACTCAATGGCAAAACAACAAATAGCTTGATTAAAAAATGGACAAGAGATATGAGTAGACATTTCCCCAAAGAAGATATACATAAGACCTACAAGTATATAAAAAATGTTCAGTATCACAAATTATCATGTGTTATGGGCAGTAAGTTTGTGTCCCTCCCCACCAAATTCATATGTTGAGATCTCAACTCTCAATACTATGGTATTAAGAACAGAAGCTTTTTGTAGATAATTAGGTCATGAAGTGAACCCTCAACAATGGGATTAATGCCCTTGTAAAAGGGCCTCAGAGGGCTAACTCTGCCCATTTCTGTGTAAGGACACAAAAAAAGTAAAGTCTACAAACCAGAACAATGTCGCTTATCAGAACCCAACCACACTGGCACGCTGATAGACTTCTAGCCTCTAGAACTGTGAAAAATAAATTTCTGTTGTTTATAAGCCACCAGTCTGTCCTATTTTCATATAGCTCCCCAAACAAACTAAGATATCATGGCAGTACAAATCTAAACTACAATGACTAGTCGACATCTGTTAGGACAGGCATTGTCAAAAGAAAGTAAATAAGTGTTGGTGAGGATGTAGAGAAATTGGAAACATTGGGCACTGTTGATGAGAATGTAAAATGGTGTTGCCACCATTAAAAAACAGTATGGGGGGGTCCTCAAAAGAATAAAAATAGAAGTACCTATAACAATTAATGTGTTTAAATGTTTTTACTAAAATTAGAAAACAGAATCTCAAAGAGATATTTGCACTCTCATGTTCATTGGATCATTACTCTAAACAGCTAATTAGTGTTAACAACCAAAGTGTCCAGCAATAGAGGAATGAACAAAGAAAATGTGTATTATACAGTTGACCCTTGAACAGCATGGTCCCCTTATTTTTATTTTTTATTTTTTCACTAAATGCCTGTACTATTTTTGATCTGAAGTTGGGAGTCTGTAGATGCAGAGGGCTGGCAAGTATGCATTGATCTATTCCATTTTACATAGAAGGCTTGACTATCCATACATTTTTGGTATCAGCAGGGGTGGGGTGGTCCTCAAACCAATCTCCCCCAGGAACCAAGGAACACCTTAAATTTTGGGGGTATCAAACATCATATGTGTATTTTTGACTGTGCACTATGTGTGCCCCTAATCTCCATGTTGTTCAAAGGTCAACTGTATATATGATAACATGTTATTCAGCCTAAAGAAAGAAGGAAATCCTGTCAGATGCTACAACATTAATGACTAGTGAAGACATTTGACTAATTGAAATAAGCCTGCCACAGAAAAACCTTTATATTTATATGAGGTATCTATAGTCATCATACTTGAAGAAGCAAAACATAGAATGGTGGTTTGCCCAGGGTTGGGCAAAGGGAAAATGAGGAGTTGCTGTTTTGTTTTTTTGTTTGTTTTGCTTTAATTATTTATTTAGTTTTTTTGCATGAAATTCAAGTCATGAAAGATAAAAAGTTTGTATATCTGCTATAAAGCAAAATACATACAGGTAACCATTTTGTACTATATTATTAAAAATTTAAACATAAATTGTATGTTACATTTTTTTTTACAATAATAAAAGACAATAGTGAGGGAGAACATAAGTCATCAGAAAAACAAAGATAAAAGCACTTTAAGAGTTAGTCTTAGAAATTAGGAGAAGAAAATAAAATAATTTGAAGTCATACCTAACCTTGAATTAGAAGAAATAATTTGTTGCCCTAAAAAAGATCTGAATTCATAGATTAGGAAGTTTAATAGAGTGATAGAATAATGAGAGAAAAACACAGAACAATGCATGCTGAAAATTAATTGATATACTATAAAATTTAAATCTTATGATAATTAAAAGAAAAAAAATGCTTAGTAATAAAAATCAGATTAGTTTAAACCTCTGCTCAGCCTCTTAAAATACCAGAAGGTAGTGGATACAATCTTGAGCCAGAGGGAATTGTGATTCACAAAATAACAAACCCAACCCATAGAAAGAAGAGAGCAAAGCCCAGTATGGAAGTTGCACAACAGGCCTAGAGATCATTTGAGCTCATTACAGCTAAAAGACATAGATCTTTTTTATCAGAATATAAGTATACCACAAAGGCTTATTTGTTATTTATTCTAGACATTTGGTCTGAAGTAATTTTTACTAAAATTTAAATCTTATTGTGCTGTTTCCTCTCTTCCAAGGTTTTCAGGGGTTAATCATTACCTTCAGAAGAAAATTTAAGTATGACATAGAATAATATACAAACTTGATCCCTGATTACATATGCAGCCTCACTGCTTCCTTGTTATAGTTCCTTAATTTTTAGCTGTACCAGCCTGCTTGCATTTCCCTAGCTTAGTCATTTACCCTCACTTCTTTGTACTTTTCCCCTATTACTCTTTTTAAATTGGGTATCTTCCACATTTGTCCAATTTAAGATTCAGTTCAATGGTCTTTTAATCTTAGAAATGTTTACTAATAATACCAAACCTAGTTACATTTTGCTTTTCTGTGTTCATTCTCCATCATCCCATTTAAAAAGTTATTTTATAATAGCACCGCTCACACTGTTTTGTGATCATTGATATTTTGACTGTTTACTATGACATATAAATATCTTGAGGAGTTTATGTTGTTTATTATTTTCTTGAAACATATAATAAATATAAAATATCTGCATGTATACATTTTTAGTAAATATTTGCTAAATAAATGAGTCAGTAAATAAATCTAAAACTTTTGCTTTCTTACATGTTATACTAGTGTTTTAATATTCTTCAAAATATATATTTACCTACTTTAAATATAATCCTATTTCTTTTTTTCTGCATTGATATAAATAATTTATCATAAAATTCACACAAACCTTCCTGTTCTTAAATTATCACTACCCATGCAGAGGATAAAATTCTATGAAGACAGATTGAGAATAACCAAGGAGCTAGAAGCTGAACATTCTCATAGCTCATAAGAACAAAGACATTCAGGTTACAACCAGCAGAGTGAAGAGTCTTATGTAAACAACTGGAGCACTCAGTAGAAAAAGTAGAATCATACACCATGGTAGTAGGGCTAAACATGTCTTAGATCAGTGATTCTCAACAAAGGAAAATTTTATCCACCGGTAGACATTTAGTAATATCCAGACATTTTTGGTTGTCTCAAATGTGAGGGATGAGAGATGCTACTCTTATCTGGTAAATAAAGTCCTAGGATGCAGCTAAACATCCTGTCCTTCTCAGGAGAGACCCCTGCAACAAAGAAATGTCTGGAAGCAAATGTCTATGGTACTGCAGCTGATAAACATTGTCCTACATCTAAAGGCTACTCTAGATATTCCCTAAAAAACTTAAAGTCTTAAAAGGATGAAGCTGATTGACAAGAAACTTATAGCCTTCCACAACACTCTTCAATAAAGGCAAAAAATCTAGGATTAAAACAACAGAATATTCATAACATCCATCATTCAATTAAAAAAAATCTAAAAGCAAGAAATGTGACCTACATACAGCAGAAAAATCAAGCAAAAGAATCAAATCAGGAATGACAGAAATATGGAATGACTTTAATAAAGACTTTAAACAGGACTTTAATAAGAACTTTAAAAGCTTTAAAAATATGCTTATAAATTTTAATGAAAAAAACCATAATTAGAAGAGTCATCAAGGACTTAAAAAATAGAACTTTTAATTTTAATTTTAAATTTTACTAGATTATAATAATAGTAACTAGGCACTGTGGAAATGATCAATGATCTTTAAGACATAGATAAATAATAAGGCAAAAATAAAAATACAAATTACAAGACCAGGTAAAAATTAAATATTAAATTTTGGGGACAAAATAGAAAATGCTATAATATACATTTATAGGAATACAAGAAAGAAAGGGACAGGAATATACATCTGAAGAACAACTAGCCAAGAAAAACAATTTAAAAAGACACCAAATTTGATAAAAACTATAAACTTGCACAGTTAAAAATAAGCAGGAATAGAATAACCATTTCTTTCAGGTTACTGAAACACATGGAGTCCTTCATAAGATAGAGCATATTCTGAATTGTAAAACAGATATAAATAAATTTAAGTAAATTAAATTATATAGAGTATTCTGAGTTAAGCGAGATATCAATAAAAGTATTTTTAAATTCCCAGATGTGTGGAAATGCAAAAATAGAATTCTAAATAGCCATGAGCCAAAGAAAAATTACAAAGAAAATTAGACAATATATTGAACTGAATGAAAACTAAAACACAAAATGTCAAATTCATTGCTTCTGACTTCTGCTTCAAGATGTGGAAATCTAGAAAGAGTATTGCTTCTACAATGACACTAAAAACAAATAAATAAATAAATTACAAAATGCAAAGATATTAGTTTTCTTAAATCCATGAAAGAGGTTAGGTCACAGGCTAAACAACTATTGGAGAGATCAGCACCTGCAGGGAGGGATGAGACATGAGCATTGGCTTGTCAAAGAAGATACAACCAAACACAGAAAGAAGAGTAATTTAGAAGAATTCATTTAGAAGTAGTTAGCAAATTGGTGGAGACCAAGTGTGTGCTGGTGAGAGTGTGCTGTTTCTTGGGAGCCAAAAATACTAATACATTGAGGCTTGTATTAGTTTCCTTGGACTGCCATAATTTCCCAAAATATTAAAAACCAGTGGCTCAAAACAATAGAAATTTATTCTCTTACACTTCTGCAAACTAAGATTCTGAAATCATGGTGTTGGCTGGGCCACACTCTCCCCAAAACCTCAAAGGGATCATCCCTCCTTGTATATTCCAGTTCCTGATAGACCCAGACTTGTGGCAGCATGATTTTAATCTCTGTTTCTGCCTTTATATGGCCACCTTCTATCTGCATCGCTCTCTCCTTCTTGTAAGGGGAGCAGTCCTATTGGATTAAGTGTCCAGTCTAGTATGATCTTAACTAATTACAACTGCAAGTACCATATTCCCAAATAAGCTTACATTCTGAGCTGCTGTGGTTTAGGACTTCAACATATCTTATGAATGGATGCAACTCAACCCATCAAACAACGCAAAGAAATTTTTGGAGAAAGTCCTAAGGTCTAGGAAAGTAAAACATTGGCCCTTAAGGAGGTTTAAAAATTCCCTCCACATCCTTTTTTTCTTTCTTCTCTTTGTTAAAAAAAATGCTTTAATTTTTATCAAGAAAAGAAACACTGTCTCCCAATACTTCTGAGATTAAAAAACAAGAAAAAAGCATTTCTAGCTCTCCCACCTATGTATAATTCTGCACTAGAGACTGATACATTCTTTTTGTTAAGATACTCCTACCTTTTCTTAGCCAAGTTTAGTGTGTGTGTCTGTGATGATATAGAGGAACAAATTTCAATGGCCTTAGTCATTTAGAATGTAATGAAAATTTAGTTTCTTCCATCAGCCAGGATTAGGCAGAAAGAAGAGACAAGATTTTCTTAAGCTGATCTCCACCAACATCACAGTTTAAAAGAAGACATAACTTCATTTTTCACACTAAAGTATTCTGGTCATCATTCAAGTTTTATGTTAAGTAAAAAGTGTATTGACAGCAGGTCCTGGCCTGTCATCTATAGAGGAATGTCTAGTTTTGAGATAGGCTTGCTTGTTCTCTCATTGAAAGAGCCATTGAGAAATTGTGGTGTTACAGAATTGTTCTCACTCTGTCAAGACAAGATGTTAATGGGCCCTGCTGCCTTTCCCTGAAACATCTTCAGAATGTACCGTGAATCAAATGAAGAATTAGCATTGGATCAGAAAATTCAAAACAGAAAGACCAACAGAAGTGAAGAAGAACACTCTTTCCCACTTTCTGAAAGTCCATTAATTAGTACATTGATATTCTAAATTCTAAAATATAAAATCAACATTAGTTATTAACCTCAATATTATTTTTAAGTTAATAGCAATATTATTCCACGTATGTTATTATTTATAATGACTTAGTAAGTATGAGCTTTCATTGATGCAAGTCTCAGATATGTAAGTTAAACAGAAATGTCATTTTTAGGAAAATGTATTAGTCATCAGTGCAAGTGGGGAGAAATGATACAGCCCCCTCTGTGCCCTCATTCTCCCCGGTAGCATCGGAGGCTGTGAGAGAGGTAGTGTCATTCATTCAGGCTAGTGTGAGACCCTTTCACTCCAAACAAGATGTGTATTCTAATGACTTAGGTTTTATTTATTTTTTGTTTAAATGAGATAGGACTTTTAGAGCTGTCATGGCAAAGGTATGAAGATTGGGTATAAGTGTAAACCATTGACCATTCTAAGAATAAGATATGTGCTCTAGAGTTCCTTTCCATTGCCTGCAGTTCCTTTCCTTAGCGAAAATGTCCTGAAGCACTTTCTATGCATCAGAGTTTCTGATAAGTATTTTATATAATTAATTTCACTGAGTTGTCACAATTACCTTTTGGGTGGAGACTGTGAATACTTTCATTTTCACTACATCCAACTCAGGGTGCAGAGATATTTTGATGAACTTCCTATAGCTTTCTAAATTCTCTCTTACTTCTTGACTTCTTGGTAACATTCCTTTCAAAAATCTCCATAAATGCATAAACACCAAAAATAATATTGTGTATGTTTGGGTTAATTCCTACAAACTGATGGACAGACTAGCTGAAAGAACTGTTTCAAGTTTTCCCAAGGAATATATGATTTTAAGAATGAATTGTTAAATGCCTTATGTTGGAAGTACAACGAAATCTCTGTGTCTTACAAAAATAAAGGCTTGGTTTCTTTGCTCATATTTTGACCATAATAGTTCATCTGAGACACCGCTCCACATTTTTACATGTATGCACTCTAGTTTGGGTATACCTGACTCATGTCAGAGGAAAAAGAGGATGGTAGGTCACTTGAGCTTTAAAGTGAAATATATTAAATTTGACATTAAGAGGAGTAAAATATATAATCTTTGAGTAGCTTGATATCCTAGACAAAAGAACAATAAATATTTTGATCAATAGTACATTTTACTGAAATAATTGCCTCTTATATTAATGCAGTAGGATCATCAATTAAAATCTACTTCAGAAGTCTTTAAAAGAATATTTTTAAATGACAATGACTAAGAATGATTTAAGAGAAGTTAAATATGATGTTCATGTTTCTGGAAAATTATGAATTTAAAAGATTGAGCAGTGAAAATTATAAAAAGCTCATTCTAAAATACTATATTTGAGGTGTCATTATTTATATAAATTATCTAATGATATGGCTATCCTTATAGACTAAGTTTGCTTTTGAAATAGAGATTTTTGAGTAGTCAGTGTATGGGTTATTGTTCAAATCCAGTAAGTGGATAGAATTATCCTGGGAGGAAGCCTAGAGTAAACAGCAATTGGCTACAGATGACACTTAACAGAAAGCCACAATTTAAGGGGAAGTCAGCGCTAAGAAATTTAGGAGTGTAGACTTTAAAAAATTAATTACTGTAGAAAACCAGAAAAATATGGGATCAACTTCAATTTAACTAACTTGAATCTCTGAATTTCCTGCAGAATTCTGGTGTGATCATAGCTTATGTCAGGTAATTTCATGATGTACCCTGACTATGCTTGTAAAGAATGCTGTCCCACAAAATCAAAGAAGCAAGACATTTCATTTGGAGAAAAGACAATCCAATAACAGTGCCACCCTCCACCTCCCCTTGAACTGCTCTTTATCCTTCACGATCTAACATCTATTTCGGACATGCACTAGGTCTTGGGGTCAGTTTGTGTGCTTTACCAATCAACAGAAACCGTAAAAGGGGTGGTAAATAAAACCTTACTAAAGTAATAACAGCATAGGCAAAAGTACTTGTGATATGAAAGGCAAAAGCACTTGTGATATGAATACAAGGCAAATAAGTAAGAAAGACTATACAAATGTAGGTTCTGCTTGTAGAATATTATTGTTTTAACTTAGTTCTCTATTGCCTATAACAATTCAAAGCTTGCTGAGAGACTGCACACTGAACTGTGCTCCCTTGGATCATATTCACAAAAATATATCTAGTACTTGTAAAACATCTAATAGCAGGAACTTCAAAACACATTTCATTAACTGAAAGCACTTTAATTTGATACTTTTCTAAGAACTAGTTTTGAGTCTTACTTCCCAAATAGTTCTTACATCTAACTATTTTTATGTTCTTGTCACCACACTTGCAAATGATTACCATCAGCAACAGCATGGGTGACCTGATCTCTTTGCTTCCATTTTTGCCACTTTCACAGAAATGGTTTTTAAAAATGTAACAATATATTTCACTCTTCTGATCAAAGGTTCTCAAAAGTGCCACTTTCTCTTCAACGTAAAGCCAGCCCTCCCTTTTTCTATGGCCCAGAATGTTCATTGCACCCCATACCCCCAACCTCTATTTTTCCTGACTCTGTACAATGCAGGAGCATTCACTTCTTCTCTGATTCTTAAAAACAATAATTCCTTTCCTGTTTCTGTATAATTGAACTCACTGTTCCTTTTTCTCAACATGCTTTCATTATTTTGTTTTGTTTTGTTTGTTTTTTTGCACAGTGGGCTCCTTTTCATCCTTTAGATAAGTTCAAGTGCCATCCCCTCTGAAAAACACCTCCAATGTTCTTACCTAAACTGATTTCCCCTTACTATTTAAAATTTCATCATCCTGTACATTTTTTCATAGAACTGTCAGAATTATTAATAATCTAGTGTATGTTTAAAAGGGTACTTAATACTGTATATTTTCTCCAGCCACAGGAGCAGAGACTTTATCTGACAGGCTAACTATATTCTCAGAACTTAACAGAGTATCTGTCACAAATAGATATTTCATGTCTTTGTTGAATAAAATAATGAATGGATGAACAAGTAAGGAAAAGCATAGCTTCTGAGAAGGAAATGGGGAAGAGAACTGGGAGATGGAGAAATCACAGGACAGATTCCACTAAATTCACAGTTTTGCTGAAGTCTGACTACAAGTGTGTATGTGCTTTTGTGCATAAAGCTAGTGTGTAGGGAACGGAGAGAAAACTGGAGAGAGCTCAGATGATCTATCCTTCAAAGTAAAACCTCCCAGATGCCCCTGAAAACAGCAGATGTCTGCTAAGGTTCCATTTGTTCCCTCTGAGCCTTTAAATTTCTCACCCTATTTACAGCTCTGTCGAGGGAAACATTAGAAGAAATAAAATTTTTGAAAATTGTTTTAGCATAGCAATTCCAGTGATGTGCCTCCCAGAATTGTTCACATGTAACCCAAAAGCCCTTGGCATATAGCAGGAGTTTCGAAGACGTGCTCAATGACGTAGAGAGAAGTAGAAATGTACTTAAGACCAGATCTCTATATGCCAAGATATTTATTTTGCTATTCTCCTTCCTCCTCCTTACTCACCACAAATGCATTCCGAATCCTACCTTAAAATCTTTGAAGAATTCAACCACCTCTTGTGACATGCTAATAACAACAATTTGACTGAGTGTTTACCTTGTGCAATGCACTATGAGTACTTTCAATGTCTTAGCTCATTTCATCTGCCTGTAATCTGTAAAGCAACCCAAGAGTCCAGCCCAGGTTATACCCCCTTTACACGAGATGACAGAATGTGCCCCAAATCACATGCCTGTCAAATGAGAGAAGTGGGGTTTGAACATTAGTAGTTCACACTGCTTAATAGATAGTCTCTCACTGCAGCAGGAGGATAAGTAACAATTCAGCCAACTGCAGAGAAGGACACTGAAATTCCTATGATATATGTGTAATATTTCCTAAACAAGTTTAACTCCTTTTATTCCTTTCAAAAAGTCTTTCAGAATGAGTTTCATATCAAATACAAAAGAAGTAAATCTGCTTTTAAAAACCTTTTTCATAAGGAGTGAAATTTAAAAGACCTCTATTTCAGCTTCAGATGTTACCAAGTTATATGGGAGAAGCTGCCTGGTAGTGCAGATGGTGGGTGGTGCCAGTGTTGGGCAGTGCTGGTGGAGTAGGTTGACATTGCTTCCCACACTTTAATGGAGGGAATGGCTAAAATGTTAACCCTTAAGGTGCCATGATTAGTGAAGGGTAATATGGGACCAAAAGAAGTAACAATATATAATTTTCAGAATTTACTATAAAACTCAAATGAGAGACCTTTCCTTAAATAATTATTAAAAATTTTACAACACTAACAGCAAAACTTTAAACTAAAAATTTAAACCTTCTGATCACATGGACTTAACTACATAGGTTGTATACCCCTAAAACTGTTTCTACTCACAGACAAGTCTGAGGAAAACTGTCAAGTTAGCAAAATTTTCATTGCTAAATTAAACTCTTTCTTTCCTCAAGTTTCTTGTTTCCACTTTGTCCAATATCCCTTCTGCAGTTTTCTTCAGCACCCTGACCTAAGCCAACAATGTCCTCACTGAGTATTTCTTTCCCTGTCTCCCTTATCAAAACTTCTTGTCTTTTTCTTCTCTCAACATGTATCAGCCACATATTATATAATTGATTTTTAACAAATATTGGAATTTGAGAGGTGAAAATTATACAACCTCTGTTTTAGAAGGGAACAAACTCTAAGGAAAGGGGTGGAAAAGAAAAGAAAAGAAAGAAAAAGAAAGAAAAGAAAGAAAGAAAGAAAGAAAGAAAGAAAGAAAGAAAGAAAGAAAGAAAGAAAGAAAGAAAGAAAGGAAGGAAGGAAGGAAGGAAGGAAGGAAGAAAGAAAGAAGGGAAGAAAGAGGAGAAGTGAGGAAAGGAAGAATGATTCTATCTGGAGTAGTTGAAAAAGAGGCATATATGCACCAGTCTGGGAATCAGAATTCTCAATGTCAGGAGGGGTATTTTAGGCCAAAAAACATCATTTTCTTAGCATCCAGTTGTTTACAGCATTACAAATCTTCGATGACTTTGTTTGAAATTAATATCATGATTTTTCAAAGGGTTTGGAAAGGGAGTGGAGAATCATCAGAAATCTACAGGAGACTTTTTGGCTCTTTCAAGTTTTTCAAGCTCTAGCCTACCACCACTGTTCATCAGCTCTCCCTACTGGGGCTGATTCCCTCAGGATTTACTGCCACAATGGGGTCTTTCTGCTGACAAGAAAGAATAGTAATTTTCTTTGGGTGGGTAGTCACAAAAAGTTGAAAATTAATGATAATGTACATTTCTCAATTATAATAAAGCCCAGTTTTAACTAGTGGTGTTCCAGTCTCCAGAACTAGCTCAGGTAGTGGAGGGGGTGGTGGTAGATGAAGAGAGACAAATACATATACATATGGCTAGCATCCTTGGTGTTATTTAAGGTAAAAGGGGGGAAATGATAGTAGAAAAAATATAATAAATTATATATATATATAATTATATATATATATATATATATATATATATATATATATATATATTTGCTATACCTTCCCCTCCCTAAAAGGAATTGACACAAAACAGTACTTTGATGCCCAAGGACGTTCCTATAGAATTCACACTGTGAGTTTTTTATTGCTATGTTAAAGTACACCATACCTAATGAGGGGACATTCAACAACTGTGCCAGATTAAAATAACTGTTCTCATAGACTGAGGTTCTTTTGATGCCCCTTACCAACCACATATGATGTTACATAGCCTAACATAGTCTAGGAGTAACACATGCTCTGTATACTTCTAACAGAGAACTGCAAAATATTAGAATATATTTATGTATTCAGTTCAGTTTTGAAAAAAGTTTGTGCCCAAATATGTGGTATATTGTGGGAGCACCAATAGGATATATATTTTTTAAATTCTCACCTGAGGATATGTTTATTGATTTGAGAGAGAGAGAGAGAGGGAAGCATCAATGTGAGCGAGAAACATTGATTATTTGCCTCCCATACACACCCTGACCAGGGACTGAACCTGTAACCTAGGTATGTACCCAGACCAGGAATTGAACCCACAACCTTTACATATATGGGATGATGTTCCAACCAACTGAGCCACTCAGAACTTACTAGGATAATATTTTATACTTTTGAAGATTTCTGAAACCCAGAGTATTATACTTTAAAATAAAGCAAAATTAAGATATTGAATTCCCTTAGGCATAGTGTGATTGCTTTTTTCTGGGTGTTTTCATACACAGAAAGCCAATTCAATAACAACACACATATTTTGGGTATTTTCTAGATTGGCAAATACAAAAGAAGAAAGAAACAGATTAATAAGGAGATGGAACCTTAGAAATTAGACCCAAATGACCTATAAAATTTCTGTATCAAAGTTGGTCCCAGAATCTGGTTTCACTGTTGTAGCTAATTAGAGACATAAATAAGAATCATGTATATGAACCATATGAGAAAGAAAAGAAAGTTACATTGCTTCAAGACTGTGCAATATCCTGAATGCCAAGATAAGAATCCCCATTTTTAAATTTGAAAGTCAAGATACTGCATCAAGAAAAGAGATCATGTAAATAAGAAAATGAAACTCTCATGACTCACCAATATTTTTTATGAAATTACAAGCCACATTTTGGGCCCATGGGGATGATTTCTTTTCAGCGATTAACATATTACCCAGAAATTTCTGGCTTCCTGGAATTCTCAATAAAAATTCCAAATCTCTTGGCAATAACTCTCAAGCATCACTATTTCTGCAATAAAAGAAGAATCATTTAGTTATGTTAAGCATGCTCTCAGTTGCATTTTTGAGAGTCCAGTTAGGGGAGGCCAAATTGCTATTTTTTCTGCAGGTACCATTTGGCATGAAGGGTATCTGGCATGAAAACCACAGAGGGCTGCTGGAGTCAATAAATTAGGTGATAACCTTGTTGGGGGGAAATGTTTATCATAGTACAAAAGACTTCACTTAGAATGAGCAAAAAAATTGGTTAAAAGGTATTTATGACTTAGACCTGAACATTTTCATCCCCCAAATTTATGATCTTTGAATCAATAAATGTGGTCAAACATCATGTACAGCTTTCTTTGAGAACAGAGTTTCACTTAAGGAATCTGAAACAAGATATTAAAGGAGACTAAGATACTTGAGGACTTACAAATAGACTATAGAAATAGTAAAAAGCCATATGAACCCACACAAATAAAATCTCTGGGGAACATAACTTAACCCTTTGAGTGCCAATGTCGCTGTGAGCGATGCTGACAAATTTTCCCAAAAGTGCCAGCGTCACTCCC
Source organism: Furipterus horrens (assembly GCF_987537825.1). Taxonomy (NCBI): domain Eukaryota; kingdom Metazoa; phylum Chordata; class Mammalia; order Chiroptera; family Furipteridae; genus Furipterus; species Furipterus horrens. Next base: position 62,397,216 of record NW_028327176.1, on the reverse strand, counting down.
AATGACTTTTTTTTTTGATGGCTATAAATATAAATAACAATGCAATAATTCGTATTTTATGTTTTGATCTTTTTTTTTTGTACCTCAGGTTATATATTTATATAACTTTTTTTCATGATCCAAATTTTGAATTATGCATGGCATTCAAAGGGTTAAAAATAAAGTGAACAAAGGAACCGTGAGAAAGGTAGATTTTCTCACTCACATGAAGAGAATAACTCCCTCAAGCTAGACCAACTCCAATGTAGTTGGAAAGAAATTTGATCTGAAACAAAAAATATTTGGTATCATGTGCTATGAAGACAAGGAAACTACCTAATACATTATTAATTACCTTGCATTCTGTTGTCATTTTCCAGATATATTCAGTGACAATAATTCAATCAATTAATTTATAACAAAATAATTGTAGAGACAATATTCACTGCTTTGTAATCAAATAGACCTGGATTTGACTCCAGATGCATGATATTGATGATGTTACTTAACTTCTTTGGTTCTTAGTTTCCTAACATTAGGTGTTTTAAACCAAGAATAGTATTTTTGTAACAGTGGAAAATTGTAACAGTGGGGAACTGTAATCCACCTTGTCATTTTTTTGACATTGTTTCTGTAAATGGTGACTCTGACTAATGTGAGTTTATAGATAAATAGAATATTTGTAGAATCTTAGAAACTAAATTCAAAAATTATATGAAATTAAATGAGTTATTACAAATTAAAGAATTATGTATATTAAATTCAAAGTGCTGTTCCATTTTTGAATCCTCAAAAAATAATATTCAGTGATAGTACTAGAAGTGGTAGAATATACACACTAAAGACCAAAGAAGTGATGATTTTCAAGACCAATGACTGGTGGCAGAATTGAGTTTCAAATTAGATCTTCCATCTCTCTCCATGAGCCTTTTTCTGCAACATCACAACCCAAGAAAAAACTCATCTCTGAGCCTTGATGATTGTATGTTCCAATGTGATCAGGACCTATCTGGCCTTTTCAACCATGAACTTCCTTTATAATATAATAGGAAAAAAATGACATAAATAGAGACAAGCAGCAGCAGCAAGACAGGATTTCATCGAGTAAAAACATATCAAAGTCCAGTTAACTAACATTACTCTCAATTCACCAATAAACTTTTTATAGTTTTCCAAATGCTTTGCACATGTATGTACCATCTTCATTACTAATTATTACATTTGAATTTGTAATAACACTTTAAACTTCAATTTTATTCAAGATGCAGCAAGTTGTTTGAAGTAATGATACAGGTGGACAGCCTGGCAGGCCCCAAAGTGAAGGTAGTGTCACAGAAAATGACAGATGCTGCGGAGGTAAAGCCTAGGACGGATGGTACATGACTACAGATTTCCCTACCCCTTGGCAGAGATGGGGCAGGAGAAGACCTTGCACAGAGTCTGCACAAGGATGGTGAGGGTAATTGACAGAGAGGAAAAGCCCTCCTACTCCTTTCCAGAACATGGTAGCATGGGAAGGTGCAGAGTTGCCAATCTAGCCTGAAAAAAGACGAATAGGCTGAGGAGTGAGAGCCTTCCAAAGCACAGAGAAGTCTGCGCTGGGAAATTGAAAACAGAAGGAGGGCAGAGACTCAGCCCTTTTCATTCCCCTTGCTCACCCAATTGAGGGCTGGCTCGAGCCAAGGTCAAGTCCCCTGCACTGGGCTGCACCCCGGGGGATGCTTGCCCCTGAGGCAGCTGGTGGGATGACTGAGCCTCTTCCACACTGCACTGATGTCCCAGACCATGCCCCTTCTCTTCCTCTGATATCAGCGCAGCGGCCCCAGGCTCTGGGGGAGACTCAGGTGCACACTCAAACAGACAACCAGGGACAGGCCCTGTGCTCCAGAGCCTGCTGAAATCCTTCAAACTAGCCAATCTGAAACCTGCTTGCCTCACCTACTCCTTCCCAAGAAAACCACATCAAATGTGCTTAGCAACATTTCCTCTCTTCCTTTGCCTCCTAACTGACCCTGGTGCATCCCTTGAGAGGCCCTGTGTAGTGTGCTGTGTTCTCCCCAGGCAACTGTGTTACCAAGCAAAGTAGGGCCTGTTCATGTGGCACCTTGGAGTATGACCCAACAATTGGTGTTGAGAAAAACAGGTCTTTATTTACAAGATTCCAACCTTGTGGAGCTGGGAGCACTCCTGCTCAGAGCCCTGTTCTCCCATGAGACCCAGCACTTCCCTTGCTCCCCAAAGGCTATAAACCAAAACCAAGCCCAATAGTTCCCCATTCTTTATCTGTCAGCTCTCTCCTTCAGGACCTGGCATATGTTGTCTTCAGGCTCTGTTTTATAGTCCAGAAAAGCACATTCTGTGTTACACTGGATCATGATGAAAGACACAAGTCCCAAGAGAGTATCCTCTTTGTATGTCACAAGTTCCAAGAGTATAGTTAGAGTCTGGGTGTGCAAGGCAGTGTCTTTGGTGGCTTTGGAGTCAGCTAGAGCACGCACGATCAAGGCAGGAGCATGTCTGCTTTCTTATTAGCCCAGGCCACAGGCCAGATCCTAACTACAAACTGCATAGCTGCTTGCTGCCTCCCACATGGCTGCTACAACATCCTCTACATCATGGCACACCTACATGATACTTCCCTTTCATGCTCCTCTTTCTTACTCCAGCTCTTAATCCAAAACCCCATGGCACCTTCTTTCACATCAGACCTCATAACAGATGTGGGAAGGGCCCTTCCACATCCTTTCAAACCACTTGCCCCTTCTTCATTGTTCCCCCTTATTTTAAGTGTTGACCCCAGCACCATACATCATTGTTATGAAAAGTATCTTAAGCCATATCCCCTGTATCATCTGTCCTTTTACCCAGACAGAAGCACAGCTATCATCTAGCTACCAACCTGCCATAGCAATGCAAAGTACCTTAAAAGATGTACTATTCCCTTCCTCCACCCCCAAAACCATGGACTTTGGAGAATTTGGGGATCCCTTCCCCACTTTGTTACAACTGTATTATAATAAAACTGTATAAGTCTTCCAAGTTTCTCTCTACTGATCTGTGTTTGCTCTTACTATGCCTCACCTGAGGAAATATGGTTAAATCACAGAAACTAGAAAACTAATACACTAGATTACACCATTCAATGTTATACTACAAACTCTCAGATGTTCCTGCCCTCACATTTATTTAATTGTCCTGGCATGCAGATCACAGGTCTATTGGGGTACTTGGTGACACTTTCTCACCCTCCCTCTCATTAGCAATTCTATAGCTCTGCTCTATTGTGTTTCTTTATTAATCAAACTGAAATTAGGAATAGGGGCCTCAGAATAAATCTTCAATCAATTTCTGGGGGGCTTTCACATCTCTATACACACATTTTCTCATTTATAAAATTAATGTAATAAAATTGCCATATCATCTGTGAGTATTAAGTATATAAGATGTTATGATATATATGAAATGCTTAGTAGAATGCCTAATATTTAGTGCCAAGTATAACATGGTAGCTACCTGTATTATTATTACTATTGTTATAATTACTTTGGGGTTACTCTCCTTTCCATTGAGTCACTCCTCTCTTCTCTTTTATTGGCTCCATATTCTTTCACTTTTTCCTTAAAAGATGGATTCTCACCAAAGTTTGTGTATAAGCATTCTTACTATGTTCTGCTTCTCATTTCTTCCTCTCTTCTCCTACCCCAAACACCTTGCCTCCCCCCCTGCACCTCACATTTTAGTGGTACAGGAAAAAAAGAAAGAAAGAAAATGCTTCAATAAATTTAACAAATGTGCTAAAAGTACCAAAATAATTTAAAGAACTATTAAAAAAATGATTCTAAGTGAAATAAGCCAAGCAAAAGGACCACATATGCTTTCTAGGATTTCCATTTGAATTCCCAAACATGCTCTGGTTTGCCCCATCTGAAAATACAACCTTAGGCAATGAGACTTGTAAGCAGTTTGCTATTGTTTTGGAAATGCCCGAGGGGCAGACTGCAATTTCCCTCCTTGTTGAACTCTGAATCAAATCAAATAGCCACCATATGTTTGAGAATAGAAATTTATTAGAAAATTACAAATTCAAACAAATATTGACTATGCCCTAGAGTTATTGCATTTAATAAATCTCCAAGATGGTCAGCTATCTCTTGTCCACAATGTGGTGAGCTTTTGGTAACCATAGCACTGAAATGGGAAGAGATATGGGAACAGCCTTAAGTTAAAATGTGGCATAAGTTCAGTAGTTTCCCAAGAATAGATAATTTTCAGTTTATTCTGTGGTTTTTTAAGGGGAGCATAATTTTTCACCCCCAAAATGTCTCTTTGACAGAAGGATTATTTTAAACTGCTTAATTTTCAAGAAGCAAGAGACTCTGGAAACAAAGTGATGGTTACCCCTTGTAAGTGATATGAACAATTGTAAGGGAAATCTCAGTTGGTAAAGGTGCTTGTGTGCCTCACTCCCCTCTCTCTACCAGAAGAAGGGGAAGACCTTCTCTCAAAACTTAAATCTGCACAACAACCTTACCCTTGTTTACTGTGCTTTTTCTGGTTCCTCCCATAATTGACCCCTCCACTCCCAACTTCTTTTATCTTCAGCTGAAGATGATATTTAAGGTGATTTGCTTCCAATATTTTGGCAAATTACTTAATGTTCCTAGGCCTCTCTGTTACAGAGTGAAAGGGGTTCTTTGACGTGGTGCCTTGGTGTAAAACCCAACAATTAGTGTTGAGGAAAACAGGTCTTTATTTACAATATTCCAACCTGGGGAGGACAGTGAGCACTTCAGCTCAGAGCCCTGTTTTCCCACGGGACCCAGCACTTCCCTTGCTCCCCAAAAAGCTAGAAGCCAAAAACATGCCCAGAAATTCCCCATCCCTTATCTGTCAGCCCTCTCCTTCAGGATCTGGGGTACGATGTCATCAACCTCCATATAACAGTCCAGGGAAACATGAGCCATGTTGCACTGGATCACGCATGGTTCTTCCTTTGCCCTTTCAAAGCCGCACGGTATTCTCCCGTCTCAAAACCACATGGAGATCTTAGCTAAAATGTCTGCTGCCTATTTTTAAACCACTGACTGCGTCCTTTGATGTGTGGGCACGGTAACCAGTTCTGACCATTTACAGAACCTTACGAAGGCTCTGTATGCTCTTTCTGTACCATTCCATGGTCCAAAAACCCCTCCCATCTTCTGGGGGCCTTGGAAGTATCAAAGCTATTTGTGTGACAAAGACACTAGCCACTAGACACAGGCATGTGAAGGCATCTTAAAAGCTGTTTCCTTTTCCCCGTCCTGCAACCCGCAGGCTATGGGGCTATTTGGACATCCCTACTCTCTAACATCTCCAATGTTACAAAATCTTGTTTTTCTCCTGTTAATTTGTCTCATGTTAGTTTAATTATTAGAACAGCCAGAAGAACTTATAAGGGAAGAGCTAGCCCCATGTCATTGTTTACTTGCCAATGCAAATTTTCCATTTGTTTCATCTGTTAGTTAATGATAGACTAGACATGTGTTAAATCCCTCACTATGATGCTAGATTGGTCTCTCCTAGTTTTGTTAATTTTTGCTTTGCATGTTTTGAGGTTGCTATTTTACTCATACAGGCTCATAATTTTTTACCTTCCTGGATAATTGAAATTTGCATCAGTACATATAATTTTCTTTCTCTGCTAATGCTTTTAGCCTTACTGTAAGAATGGAGTCACTCAGAGAACCATCAAGATACAGCGAGCAGAAAAAGAAGTTTGTTGAGGGAATTAGCAAGCAGGCTGGGAGCCATGCCATGAGTGGCTCTGACTCTAGACTCCTAGGAGAGGAGGGGGTTGTTTTATAGGGGGAAGAAAGAAGACACTATTGAATTCAGTTTATCTCACAGCTGTAAGTCTTATAGGCTGATCAAGGCCAAATGGGGCTCGGCTTGACTCACCCCACTATCACGGGAAACTCCCATATGGCTGCAGGCAGGTAGGCATGGAAACTGAGGCTGTCACTTACATTTTTTTATCATCTCATTTATATAATTTTGCCTGCTTAATTTTAAATAAATTTCATAGCATATACTTTTTCCATTCTTTCAGCTTTATGCATATTCAAGTCATATATTTTTTCTTGTAACAGGTATATGGATCTTCTTAAAAGTTATTTATCTATTCTCACAATCTTTTTCTTTTAAATATAACATTTGGTTCGTTCATATTTATTGAAGTTATACTGTTGCTGGGAATAATGGGTCCTTGCATTGACATGAGAAGGGTATTTCAAAGGTCACAAACATTGGAGAAATTTAAGCATAGTAGAAAAATTTATTGAATGAAGAGAAATAATATGCCTTTGGGCTTTTAGTAACAACTGCTTCAATTTTTCTTTTTTTTAAGATTTTATTTATTTACTTTTAGAGAGAGGGGAAGGGAGGGAGAAAAAGGGAGAAAAACATCAATGGGTGGTTGCCTCTCGCATGCCCCCAACTGGGGACCTGGCCTGCAACCCAGGCATGTGTCTTGGCTGGGAATTCAAACTGGCAACCCTCTGGTTTGCAGACTGGTGCTCAATCCACTAAACCACACCAGCCAGGGCTGCTTTGAAATTCTTGATAATTCCCTATATATTTTCTTGGTTTTCAGGAACAAAAGTATCCAACCTACATCCTGGGTTTTTCCAAACTTGTGCTGGGCCTTTCCCCTAACCAATTCCTTCCCTGAATCTTCTGGGGTTTTGTGCCTTTATTCTACCCAATTTTTTCCCATATTTTTTTTCATAATACACTTCGCCCTTTATGTAACCATTTTGGCTCCTACTGTACATGGTTCAAAGTTTTTCCCCATCATCTTGTTTCTACTGTGCATGTACTTACCTCCTCCCGAACCACCTTGGTTTCTATTGAACGCGTGCCCAGCAAAGAAATTTCCCCTCCTCCATGATCCTGGCTATGGGGCCAGTTGTCCCCTAGGGAGATTGGAAAGCTGATTCTTCCTGCCTGCTTAGGGGTTGCTCTGGGGTTAAGTCCCTTCTGCAAAGGCTGCAGTGGTCTGCTGGGAGGCCTGTGAATGCTACAGCTTCTGAGTAAATTAAGCGTAACGTCTGATTCAGCTCTCTAGTTTATTAGGTTTAATGTCTGTTTCCATTTGCTCCTTTCCTTTATTAATAAAAAACTAGCTACCTATGCTTATAATACTACCACATTTAGAGTTATCTCTCTTACCTTATTTGTGCTATTTGCATTATTTTAAAATTTCTTACCTTAATTGGATTATTTTTAAAAATTTTTCTCTTCATTGAATGCTCTGTACTTTATTTCTATTACTTTATTATTTTAGAAACATCGATGTGCATGTTTAACTTATCATAGCCACAAATTAATCTTCATGTTTTTTTTGCTCCTAAATGTTACAAGGATTGTAAAGCACTTAAACTATAAATACTAAAAGTATATGGTATTCTTTTTGATGTTGTTGTTGTTGTTCTTAAATGTCCATTAATATATTAACTGCACATGAAGAAATAAAAGTTTTTCCATCCTAATACTGTCTTTTGGGATACAGATTTTGTTGGTGTAAGAAACACCCAAACCTGTATGCAGGCTTCTCCTGAGCGTGTCAGGTTTAATATGTATATTTTTGGTCCACAATTTTTAACTGTTTAAGAAGCAAGACTCAGACGGAACCTTTGACCCTGCCCAGGAAATTCAGACAGTGAAACTGCCTTCAGAAAAGAAATCTTAGGATGTTCCCCGTAAGCTAGTTATAATTAAGTATGGAAAATAGAAAAACTTCAAACAGATGCTGATGAGCTAGATAATACCCACTGCGTCCCATTGGTTCTGAGGTGCCTGGCAAGAATTTTCCTGCTGTGTATGTTTGGCTCTTCCTCAACTACCTGCCAAGTGCCCATTGTCACTTCTAAAATTTAAGACCCTGTACACCCCACTTTTCCCCTTTGTCTAAAATATCTTATATATCCAATGTTGCGTCACTGTCTTCGGAATTTTTATGCTTATGTGAATTCCTCATGTGCATGTATTAAATTTTGATTTTCCCCTATTAATCTGTCTTTGTTAACTTACTTATTAGCCCATCCTAGAAGAACTTAGAATATGAAGGGAAAAGTATTTTTTTTTTATAGTCAAAATTTGTTCAGGTTTTGAAAAGGGATACAGTTTATCCCCACAGGCCATGGTTTGGGGAATGGAGGAAGGAGATAATACAGCTTTTAAGGTACTTTGCACATCTATGGCAAGCTGATAGCTAGATGGCAGCTGTTTAAACTGCCCCAGGGCAAAAAGTGTCAGTGACTTTCAGGATTTAAAAAGGGCAAGAAGCCTTGAGAAAAGAGGAGCAGGGTCTAGGTGTGCAGTGATGTAGGATCATGAGGAAGTTTCCATGAAGTAGAATCTTTTTGAAGAAGCATAATGGAAGTGGGTGCCATGATGTAGGAAGATGTTGTAGCAGCCATATGGGAAGCAGAAAGCAGCTATGGAGTTTGTAGTCAGGATTTGGCCATGCAGCCTGGACTAGTAAGAAAGCAGACATGGTGCTGCTTTGATCGTGCCCATTCTAGCTGACTCTGAAGCCACCAAGGACTCTGTCTTGAAGACCTGGACTCTATCTGTACCCTTAGAACTTGGGACATACAGCGAGAACACTCTTAGGACTTGTGCTTTTCCTGGACTTCACCATGATCCAGTATAGAACAGCACATGTTTTCCTGGGTTATTTTACAGAGGCTGATGACAATGTACCCCAGATCCTGAAAGAGTGAGCTGACAGATAGGAAACGTGGAACTATTGGGCTTGGTTTTGGCTTACAGCCTTTTGGGGAGTAAGGGAAGTGCTGGGTCTCATGGGAGAACAGGACTCTGAGCAGGAGTGCTCCCAGCCTCCCCTGCCACAACCCCAAGGTTGGAATCTTGTAAATAAAGACATATTTTTCTCAATATTAATTGTTGGGTCATACACCTATGCACCAGGTGAATGGGCCCCCACTTTGCTCGGTAAGAGTTTACCCATATATCGCCATTTTCTTTGTTCATTATTACATTATGCTTCTCAGATATTTCACTAAGAACTGGTTTTCTTCTGGTAGAAAATTGTGTGTGTGTTTTTTTTTTTTAACATACTGTTCTTTTGATGATGTTGCCAAGAGGTTGCTTTGTTAGATATAGCATTATAGAAGTATATTAATATTTGACAAGAATATTAATATATTGATAGTATCATTTTGGTCATTTGTTTTATTAATTTTGTTGAGAAGACAGCTATCAGTCCAATATCACCTCTTAGATTATCTTTTTTTTTTCCTTTTTTTAGATTATCTGGCTTTTTAATATCTTTCCCATTTTAGTGTGAGACTTAACTGTGGTGTTTCTAATGGGGATTTATTTTGGGGGGCTTTATTGAGATTTTTAGCTTTCTGAATCAATGAGTTTAATGTCTTCTACAAATTCTTGCAAATGTTTGTTATAGACTAAATCACACCTCCCAAATTCTTATGTTAAAGCCCTAATCCCCAATGTGATGGGCCATGAGAGGTAATTCAGTTTAGATGAGGTCATGAGGGTAGGGCCCTCATGAGGGGATTAGTGCCTTTATAAGGCAAAGCAACAAGGTTTCTTTTCTTTTCCTTCCATCCTTCCTTCCTTCCTTCTTTCTTTCCTTCCTTCCTTCCTTCCTTCTTTCCTTCCTTCTTTCCTTCCTTCCTTCCTTCCTTCCTTCCTTCCTTCCTTCCTTCCTTCCTTCCTTCCTTCCTTCCCTCCCTCTACCATTCTTTCTCTCTGTCATGTGAGGATACAACAAGAAAGCAGCTGTCTGAAAGCCAGAGAGCACTTACCAGAAATCAAATTTGCTGGCACCCTGAAGCTTAGACTTATCAGCGTTACAACTGAGAAATAAATTTTTGTTGATTAAGCTCCCCATTCTGTGGCATTTTGTTATAGCACCCTCTAATGCAGGGGGTTGAGCCTGGGGATCTCAACTGCTCATTGGATAAACAAAAAAGCACAAGGAGGACCTGATGCAAGCAAATATGGCTTTTATTACTCAATTACAGGGAGCACTGATGGCTGCAGATCAGCAAAGCAAGGCCACACTGCCCCCAGTCCAAGGCTTGTTATAAGGGGCTTCAGATAAAGGTGGCATGGGTCCAAGGTGCACAGACCTCTGTGTAGTCCAGATCAGTATGTACATGTGAGAGGCAGGGAGGAGGGGGGTGGTCAAGAAGCAGTCAGTGTGTTACAGAACCCCTGGGCTGCTCCAATCGAAAACAAACCCATGGGCTCTTTAGTCAGGGGCCTGATTGCCTGCCACCAAAATTATAACTCTCAATACCAGAGTTTGGTGAAAAGAAAAAGAATTGTTTATTTAACAGTTATATAGATTTAGTTATTTGCAGATTTCTGTTGTTATATAGATTTAGTTATTTGTGGATTTCTGTTGTTATATAGATTTAGTTATTTGTGGATTTCTGTTGTTAAGTCTTATGCTCTTTAAAACACCCGCAAACACATACCCTGGCCTCTCCCCCTACCAAACCAGACTAGTTTTAGGAAAGTTAGAGAAACCGTTTCCCTGCTTTCCAAACACAGTTCAGCTTTACCAGCAGCTGCCAATCACTCAGTTCTGATTGGGGAGGTCCTTTCTGTGCTGTGGTGCCCTCCAGCTCTCAATGCAGGACCGCCTGGATTCTCAGCCTCCTTGCAAACTGCCTTCTTCTTGCAAACCGCATGGATCTCCTCTCCTTCTCAAAACCGCATGGCGAGAGCCTCTTAAAGCAGCCTGGAGACCCCTTCTCCAAGCCACATGGAGAACTTAGCTTCTTTATTCCGAATGGAGAAGGCCCCTTCACCAAGCCACATGGAGGGGGCGAGAGAGCAAGAGCGCGCAAGAGCAAGAGCTAAAATGTCCGCAGCTGCTTATATATCCCTGACTGCATCCTCTGATGCAGTGGGTGTTGCAAACAGTTATGACCATTCACAGAACCTTACGTAGGCTCTGTGTGCCTTTTCCATACCATCCCCTGGTTCAAGACTCCTCCCATCTACCTGAGGCTTTGGAAGCATCCAAGCCATTTTGCATAAAAAAGACACTAGCCACCAGCCTCAGGCACGTGGAGGCATTCTAAAAACTGTTTCCTTCTCCCCATCCCCCAGCCACAAACTCTGGGGATTTCTGTAACAACTGGGCAAGAAACAGCTCCCCAGAGGAGATAAGGAGCTACATTCTATTCCTTAGGACAATACACATTCCTTCTGGTCAGGAGCCTTCTGCCAACCTTCGGTCATGGGTGGTGGAAGGGCCATGTCCAACAGTAACACCAAGGAGCCCAGGCTGACCAAGATTATTCTAAACTATTATTTTTTCAAGTATCTATTTGCCCATTTTTCTTTACTTTTTTCTTTTATACTTCTTATCTCTATTTCACTCTGCTATCCTCTGGATATTTTTCTGAAAATCCATCTTACAAATAAATAACTCTTTAGTCACTAATTTTGTCTAATGCAGTTATTTACAATTTTTATTTTAGTTATTTTAGTTTTCAATTTTGGAAGTTATATTTTATTATTTTGTTAATATAATTTACCTTTATAGTTTTAGTTTCTAATCTGTTATATTTGCAATTTTTAAAAAGTTTAGGTGTATTTAACAATTCATGCTATTTTCTCCATTTGATAATTATGATATCATAAAATTTTGGACTTGATTTTCCCATTTGTAATTTTTAGTAGCTCTTGTGATTTTTGGCTAAAAAATTGCAACTCCTAAAATTTGTCTACGAGGAAGCTCTACTGCCTGGGTAGAGATTACTTCCTCCAGACAAGATTTTTTTTTTTTTTTCAACCAGAAATATGAGAACACCGAAAAGTAACATTTTTCCCCTTAAAAGTCTCTAATAGCTCTGGGACTTCATTCACAGGTAACGAAGCCTTGTTTGTAAGAAAGATTTTTCACCTTCACATAGGGCCAAGTATTGACTTGAATTGCACTTTCTGGTAGTGACAAAGTTGTGCACATTTATTTTGAATCCATCTTTATATGGAAAGTGTTATATTTCAGGGTCAATTTTACCAAAGGCAGACTTGCTTCTATTGGTCCCGCCCTTGGCTAAGCCATAGGCATGTCTCTTCTCTGCACACTCTGAAGCTACTAAAAATCAAAGCTCTTTGGTGATCTGGCTCAGCAAATACTCTCAAGGAGGAAATTGCTTCAGTGCCCTACTTACTTGTCTGAAATCTCTCTTCTTTTAGCCACCCTTGACCTTGAAATATTCATTACAAAACCATCTAGTTATTGGTACCTTTCAAGAAATTGTTTTTATCTAATTTTTTTCAGATGTTTATAGCATGAATTTTGGAAAATTTTTCTATTGTTTTATTTTTTTTGAAACACAAGTAAAAAGAATTGAGGTGACTATCATATCTGAAATGGCTACTGTGTTATACACTTATCTATAGGTTGTATATATAAATATATTGTACATATTTATTTTTTATTACAAAATTTTTATGTAGACTTTTTTTGTTGTGAATCTCAAATCCAAATGCCACTATTCTTCTATGTTGTACATATTTATGCTGAATCCAACACCTTAACTTCCTTTACTGAACCCCACCATGCCTTTGCTCATCACTATTCCGAGCTTATATGCCTCTGAGGTCATAGGTACAAATGGATTTCACTCTGCCATGAAAACTAAAACTACACACAGCTAATATTAGAGTTACTATCAAATAAAACTTGTTGTTTATTCACTCACTATGGTGCTAGTTATTTTCTCAAATCCAAAATTTTGTTATTTAAGTAAAAGAAAAATCAAACAAAGGAGGAATGTGCACATGAGGCACTTACAAATGTGATCTTTTTTACTTCATATTCATCCCTCTGTAGATGTCAGAAATTTAGAGAGGCTGAATCTCATTCTTCAGTAGGAAATCTGCTTCCTTTTATCTTTGATGATTTAAAATTTTCTATAGTTTGTACATATAGTACTTCACAAAAGACATTTATCCTGTTTGATATTAAATAAACTCTTACAAATTAAAATATTATTTTTCTTCATTTTCAAGAAATATCCGGGTACTACTTATTCAGCTATATTCTCCCCATTGTGTAAATATTAGTGATACTGGTACTTCTCTTATAACGATGTTGACACAACTTCTGTCTCCCTCATTTCATTCTTTTATCCCTTTCTTCTAATTGTCCAGCAAAGTTCTTTACATTGATCTCCTGGCTTATTCATTTTATGTGTGTTCCTTTTGATGGCCAACTTATCTACCGAGTACTTTATTTCAACCTTCTGCGTCCATGCCTGATGATTAGCTTCTTTTTTCTTAGTCTTGTGCTAAGTAATTCTAGACTTCAGGACAGTATAAGTGCTTGCACTGGTGACTCTAATGGCACACTGCCAACCCTGAATTACACACCCTTATCCTAAGAGCATCTTTTAGTGCACTTACCTTAAGACCATAAATATTGAAATATCTTCCATATAAATTATTTTAGAGTTAGAGCAGTTGCTTCTGTTGCTTATTTGTTTTAGTTTTACATTTGTTAGACTTAGAATGGGACTTTTAAAGAAATACTATTATAACAGTCCCAGACCCAGCTCTGTGATATTTTACTCTCTAATCCTAGAATCACCTTTATTTTATAAATTTTAAGATTTTGGCTCCAACTACTTAAAAGTGTATTTTATTCTTTTTATTAAAATATTTGGGAAACTTTTGGCCAAGATGGAGGCCTAGACTGACACGCTCTGTCTCCCTCCACAACTAAGAAGGAATACAACTACCTCAAAACTAGAAATAACCAGAAGTTCCAGAAAATAAATGGAAGTCCAACGTGTGAATTATAAAGAAGTGGTGCTTGTCCAGATGGGTAGGAGGGGCGAAGCCGGAGTAGACTGGCAGTGGCAGCTGCAGTGATGGAGGAGGGACAGCGGTAAGCACTGACACTTGTATTTAAGGGGAGGCGAGAAGTGCATGGGGGGCACACCCAGCTGCAGACCAAATCTGTCAGCTCACGATTCCAATGCCAAGGAAGGCAGACCACATTGCCTTGGACTGTGAGGCCCAGAGGGGGTGGGGACAGAGGAGGAGGCTCCTGGTCTCTCAGCAGAGAGTGAATGGCAGGAATCCATCTTGAACCCTCACCCCCACTCTTATTAGGGATTTCTGGACCCAAGGATAGGTAGGACAATGACCATGCCCAGCTTGAAGCAGCTAGAGGAGCATAAGACCTTTACCCATTGTGCTTTATGAGATTATAAAGGGTCTTAAGTCTGAGAGGGGGGATTATTTTTTATTGTTATGAAAAATTAATTACTTAATTTTTTTAAAAAAGAATAATGTAGGAAATGGTGAAGCCAGAGAACTTGTATGCACAACCCATGGGCATGGACTCGTGGGGGGGCAGCGATTGCTGGGAGTTGGGGGGGTGCTTGGCAGAGGGGAACTATTGTAACAATATAATCAATAAAATATACTTAAAAAATACTATGGGCATTAAAATGAAAACTGTATCACAACAACCAACAACAGAAGCTAGGGAATCAAAACAAAGACAAACTAAATAGATAGTGAGAGTGGGAAAATAATTATAGGTATGGGGAACATTTTGGGGAGAGGTCAGTGGGGAAGGAGGAGGGGGAAAGGGAGGGAGAATATTACAGGAATTAAGAAGCATAGTAGGAGGGAGTGGAGTAAATAGGAAGATGTTAAGAAGAAATATATGCACAACCAATGGGCATGGACTAGGGGGGAACAATTGAAGAGAGGGGGGTCACTGGGTGGAGGGGAACAAAGGGAAAAGAAATTTGGACAACTGTAACAGCATAATTAATAAAGCATATAAAAATATTTTAAGTATTAATATCTATTTTGTGAAATCAAAGATAACACCAACATCCTGAAAAATTTTTCTGAATATTTTTTACTGTATTAGATCTTGTTATTTTAACCATGTTTGATAATGTCAACTCAACCATATACTACTTATACCACGTCAAAATGGTTTTCCTTTCAAAATAATATTTTTTACTTGTGGTTCTTAAATACACACTCTCTTTTAGTGAATGTTTCATATGTATCTGAAAATATGTATTTTGCTGTTTTTGTGCGGGATTACCTATAAAAAATATCAATTAGATGAAGTTAGTTGATGGTGTTTTTCAGTTTTTCTATACACTAACTTTTTTCTGCCTTTAATAGTTATAGAGCTATTTAAATTTTATTGTATTGGCTGAGTTTTACTAGAGAAATTAGTCTAGTTCACCTACATTATTAAATTTAATAGGTATAGAATAAGTCATATCATTTTTTTGTCCACAGAATTTATAGTAATGTCTCTAATATCATTTTTATATTGATTATTTGTGACTTATTATTTCTTTATCAATCATGCTATAGGTTTATCAAGTTTATTTCAAAGAGTCAATTCTTTGTTTCATTACTTTCTCTATTTTATTGGCTTTAATTCATTTTTCCTTTGAGTTTTATTTCCTTTCTTATGTTTGTTTGTTTTCCTCCTTTCTGTTGCTACATTTCTTTTTTATTGAGAGAGAGAGAAGCAACAATTTGTTGTTCCACTTCTTTTTCTTTTTTAGCTTTCGGGTTTTTTTTTAAGTATATTTTATTGACTATATTGTTACAATAGTTCCAATTTTTTCCACTTTGCTCCCCTCTGCTCAGCACACACCCTCCTTCAGGAATCCCTATCCCCTCTGTCCATGCCCATGCATGGTGCATACAAGTGCTCTGGCTTCACCTTTTCCTATATTATTCTTTTCTTTAAATTAATTAATTAAATTTATATAACAATAAGGAAAAAAAATCCCCCCCTCCCAGACTTAAGACCCTTTATGATATTATAAAGGACAATGGGCGAAGGTCTCCTGCTCCTCCAGCTGTTTCAAGCTGGACATGGTCATCTTCCTACCTACCCTTGGGTCCAGAAATCCCTAATAAGAGTGGGGGTGTGGAGGGGAGGGTGACATACCCACATGGGGAATGACCTTGCAGACTCCAGGTCAGTTGGCTGTCCCTGGACAATGACGTGCTTGGTTTAACAGGATGGCATCCATGTTGTATTCTGGGAGCAACAGATTTGGCAACAGGGATAAAAGGCATCATTCAATCCATAACCACTAGATGACACAAGGCAGGGATTAATTTTTCAATGTCCCACATTAGGGGAAAAAGAGCTGGTTTGTAAGAAAGTGTGCCAGGCACATCAGACCTGTCCAAAACCCTTTTGCCCACTATACTTAGTTTGGGCTGAGAGGAATATTTTAGGTTTCTCCCCTCTCAGACCTCTGGGCCCTTTCTGTCCAAGCCATTAAGCTGGAAAGGAGAAACTAGTTTTAAAGTGAAGCCTATAGACCACGCCATGCTTCACCAACCCAACCACTTAGTTCACCCAAAACATTGAGTCTCAGGAGGCAGAGATGCAGACAGGATTAAGTGGGGCTTATATGTACAGACAATCACTCAGGTAATGAGATCATAGGCTTATGCCTTTTGAAAACAGAAAACACATGTTAATTTATGCAACATAACCCACAAACCAGTCTCTAAATCTGTAAGTCTGTCTTATTGGTAAGACACCCAGTTGCAAGGCATTTGACATTCTTCTTGCCTGTAAATTAAGCATCTTTGATGATACCACAGACTTAGTTTAAGTTTTGAGTGAAAACAAACTTTAAATGAAAAGAAACTTTAAAGTCAGTTAGCTGCACTATTTTATAGTCTACCATTGAGCATTGTGATTTTCCTTGAATCATGGTTTTTCTCCTTAAGATTATCCTCCTTGTCATTAAAGGGACTGCATTAAGTCCAGTGTTAAGTTATCCTGTTCATTTGCATAAACCCTACAAGAGCTGCAAATGATCACTTATGATCTTTAAGTCTGCTTTGCTATAACTTACACAAGGAACATTTAGGGTGACTTTCAGTCTGCCCTCAGGGCAAAGGAGCTGAGCCACATACCTGGCATTCAGCCTTGCCTGTAAACACCTGTCTTTTCCAAGTCCTTCAGGTTTTTCATTGTGCCTTAAGGTCCCTTCTAGCCATCTTTCAGGAAAGCAACCTTTGTTCCTTCCCTGAAAATATTGCCATGGACCGCACAAGCAACCAAGGTACCAGAACTTTTTGCTTGTGGGCTTTCATTACCTTCAAAAGTCAATCCCAGTTCCTCATGTCTCCTTTAGGTGTGACATTCCAGTCAAAGTCTTGGTCAACAAAACGTCTATTATCAATTTGTCTTATTTGTTTTATGCAAAGAACCTTATGTCATTACTTACTTCTTCAGAATGCCAAATTCTGGAGAGATCAGGTAGGGAGAAAAATATACAGTATGAAGGAAAATCCTTGTCCTTATAATATTCACTAAAATTGCATTTCAATTTCTTATATTTGCTTTTTTCCCCCTGCTAAAAAATTTTGTTTGTTTTTCTATTACATTTGTCCCACTTTTTTCCCTCTTGCTTCCCCGCACCCTGCCAACCTCTTCTTGCACAGTCAATCCCCAGACAGTTGTCCATGTCCATGGGTTATTTATACATGTTCTTTGACTAGATCCTTTTCTTTTGTACCCTCTTCTCTCCCAACCCCCGCCTTTCTTGTCACTGTTAGTCTACTCCTTATTTAAATACCTCTGGTTCAATTTTGCTCATTTGTTTGTGTTGTTCATTAGTCTCCTGTAATAGGTGATAGCATAAGGTATTTTTCTTTCATTGCCTGGCTTATTTCGCTAAGCATAATTCTCTCCAGTTCCATCCATGTTGTTGCAAATGGTAGAAGTTCCTTCTTTCTTTCTGCTACATGGTATTCCATTGTGTAAATATACCACAGTTTTTTGATTCACTCACCTACAGATGGGCACTTAGGTTGTTTCCAGCACTTGGCTATTGTAAATAGTGCTGCTATGAACATAGGGGTGCATAAGTTCTTCTGAACTGGTGTTTCAGGATTCTTTGGTATGATCCTAGCAATGGAATTGTTAGTTCAAAAGGAAGTTTCATTTTTAGTTCTTGAGGAAATTCCATAATGTTTTTTGTACAGGCAGCACCAGTCTGCATTCCCACCAGCAGTGCACCAGGGTTCCATTTTCTCTGCATCCCCGCCCACACAAGTGGTTTGTTGATTTGTTGATTATGGTTATTCTGACTGGTGTAAAGTATTATGTCATTGTGGTTTTTACTTGCATCTCTCTGATGGCTAGAGATGTCGAGCATTCTTTCATATGTCTGTGGACCCTCAGTATGTTCCCTTTGGAGAAGTGTTTGTTCAAGTCCTTTGCCCATTTTTAAATAGGGTTGTCTGTCTTCTTGGTGTTGAGTCATATAAGTTCTTTATATATTTTGGAGATCGGTCCCTTGTCTGAGGTATCATTGGCAAATATATTTTCCCATATGTTTGGCTCCCTTTTCATCTTGCTGATGTTTTCTTTTGCTGAGCAGAAACTCCTTCATTTGATGTAGTTCCATTTGTTTATTCTTTCCTTTATTTCCCTTGCCTTAGGAGATACATCAGTGAATGTGTTGTTACGTGGGATATCTGAAATTTTTCTGCCTATTTTTTCCTCTAGGACTTTTATGGTGCGAGGACTTACATTTAAGTCTTTGATCCATCTTGAGTTTATTCTGGTGTATGGTGTAAGCTGGTGGTCTAGTTTCATTTTTTTTTGCACGTCCCTGTCCAGTTCTCCCAGCACCACTTGTTAAAGAGGCTCTTCTCACTCCATTTTATGTTCCTTTCTCCTTTATGAAATATTAGTTGACCATAGAGGCCTGGATTTATTTCTGGACTCTCTATTCTGTTCCATTGATCTATATGTCTGTCCTTACGCCAGTACCAGACTGTTCTGATTACCATGGCCTTGTAGTATAGTTTCATACCAAGTATTGTGATTCTTCCTACTGTTTTCTCCTTCCTTAAGATAGCTATGGCTATTCAAGCTCTGTTTTGGTTCCATATAAATTTTTGAAGTATTTGTTCTAGGTCTTTGAAATATGTCATTGGAATTTTAATAAGGATTGCATTGAATCTATAAATTGCTTTGGGTAGTATGGACATTTTAATTATGTTGATTCTTCCCATCCATGACCATGATATATGCTTCCATTTATTTCTATCTTCCTTAATTTCTTTCTTCAGTGTTATATAGTTTTCTGAGTACAGGTCTTTTACCTCCTTGGTTAAGTTTATTCCTAGATACTTATTTTTCTTGTTGCTATGGTAAATTGGATTTTTCTTATAGCTTCTATCTCTGATATTTTATTGTTGCTGTACAGAAATGCCTTTGATTTCTGAATATTGACTTTGTACCCTGCTATTTTGCCAAATTTACTTAGGGGTAAAGCAGTTTTTTTTTTTTGTGGAGTCTACAGGGTTTTCTATGTACACTATCATGTCATCTGCAAATAATGACAGTTTTACTTCCTCCTTTTCAATTTGGATGACTTTTGTTTCTGTTTCTTGTCTGATTGCTGTGGCTAGAACTTCCAAAACTATGTTGAATAGGAGTGGAGAGAGTGGACATCCTTGTCTTGTTTCTGACCTCAGCGGCAGTGTTCTCAGTTTTTACCCATTGAGTATGATGTTGGCTTCAAGTTTATCATATATGGCCTTTATTATGTTGAGGTATGCTCCCTCCATTCCCATTTTGCTGAGAGTTTTCATCATAAATGGGTGTCGTACTTTATCAAATGCTTTTTCTGCATATATTGATATGATCATGTAGTTTTTTTCTTTCATTTTGTTTATGTGGTATATTGCATTTATTGATTTGCAAATATTAAACCATCCTTGCATCCCTGGGGTGAAGCCCACTTGATTGTGGTGTTATTATCTTTCTAATGTGTTGCTGGATCCAATTTGCCAATATTTTGTTGAGGATCTTAGCATCTATGTTCATCAGCGATATGATATTGGCCTGTAGTTTTCTTTCTTTGTTGTGTCTTGACCTGGTTTTGGAATTATGGTAATACTGGCTTCATAGAACGAGGTTGGCAATCTTTCCTTTTCAAGTTTTTGTAACAGTGAGGAGGATCAGAGTTAGTTCTTTCCTAAATGTTTTGTAAAGTTCACCTGTGAAACCATCTGATACATGGCTTTTGCGTGCTGGGAGTTTTTTTTTTTATTACTGCTTCAACTTCACTAGTTGCTATCGGTCTATTCAGGCTTTCTGCTTTTTCTTGATTCAGTTTTGGAAAATTATATGGTTCCAGAAATTTCTCCATTTAATCTAGGTTGTCAAATTTCTTGTGATACAGTTGTTCATAATAATTTTCTACAATCCTTTGTATTTCTGTGGTATCGGTTGTGATTATTCCTCCTTCGATACTGATTTTATTTATTTGGGTTCACTCTCTTTTTTTTCTTGATGAACCTGATTAAAGACTTGATGATTTTCTTTATCTTTTCAGAGAACCAGCTTCTACTTTTGTTGATCTTTTGAATTGTTTGTTTGTTCTCTATGTCATTTAATTCTGCTCTGATCTTGATGATTTCCTTCCTTCTACTTGATCTGGGTGTTGCTTGTTGTTCTTCCTGTAGTTCTTGTAGCTTTAGGGTGATTTTTTTTTTAATTAAATATTCTTCTATTCTTTTTAGGTAGGCCTGTATTGCTATGAACTTTCCTCTCAGGACTGCTTTCATTGCATCCCATAGGTTTGGGGTTGTTGTCTGTTCATTATCATTTGTTTCCAGAAACTTTTTGATTTCTTCCTTGATGTCATTGTTAACCGATTCATTATTTAATAGCATGTTATTCATTCTCCATGAGTTTGAATGTTTTTGAGTTTTTTCCTTGAGGTTGATTTCCAGTTTTAAGCCATTGAGATGTGAGAAGATGCTTCATATAACTTCAATTTTCTTGAATTTTTTCAGGTGTGTTTTGTGTTCTAACATGTAGTCTATCTTTGAAAATGTTCCATGTGCACTTGAAAAGAATGTATATTATGCTTCTTTGGGGTAAAAAGTTCTATGAGTATCAACTAAGTCCATTTGATCTAGACTGTTGTTCAATGCCTCAATATCTTTGGTATTTCTCTGCTTCAAAGGTCTGTCCATTGTTGACAATGGGGTGTTAAAAGTTCCCTACTATGAGTGAGTTACTGTCTATATCCTTTCTGGAGTCTTCCAAATTTTTCCTTACATATTTGGGTGCTCCTATGTTGGGTGCATGTATGTTTACAAGGGTTATATCTTCCTGATGCATTTTTCCTTAAGTATTATGAAATATCTTTCTTTGTCTCTTTTTACAGCCTTTTATGTGAAATCTGTTTTGCCTTATATAAGTATTGCTACCCCAGCTTTTTTCCATGTCCATTTGTTTGAAAAACCTTTTTCCATCACTTTACTTTCAGTCTGTGTAGATCTTTTGTTCTAAGGTGGGTGTCTTGTAGACAGCATATATTTGGGTCATGCTTTCTAATCCATTCAGCTACCCTATGTCTTTTGATTGATGCATTTAATCCATTTATATTTAAGGTTATTATTGACAGGTATTTATTCATTGTCATTTTTCCTTTTTGTACTTGTGTTCCTCTCTGTCTCTTTCTGTTTCTTCATCTTCTTAAAGCAGACCCTTTAGCATCTCTTGTAATGCTGGTTTGGTGGACATGTATTCTTTTAGTCTTCTTTTGTCTGGGAAACTGCTTATTTCACCTTCCATTTTGAAGGAGAGCCTTGCTGGGTAGAGTATTCTTGGTTGTAGGCTTTTGTTTTCCATTGCTTGGAATATTCTTTGCCATTCCCTTTTGGCTTGTAGTGTTTCTGCTGAGAAATCTGATGATAGCCTTATTGAAGCTCCTTTATATATTATTAGTTTTTTCTCTTGCTGCTTTTAGGATTCTCTCTTTATCTTTGAATGTTGCCATTTTAATTATGATGTGTCTTGAGGTGGGCCTGTTGGGGTTCATCTTCATTGTGACCCTCTGTGCTTCCTAGACTTGCATGACTTTTTCTCTCATGTTAGGGAAGTTTTCTGTCATTAGTTTTTCAAACAGATTTTCTATGTTTTGCTCCTTTTTTCTCCTTCTGGAATTTTTATGATACAGATATTATTACATTTTATGTTGTCCTGCAGTTCTCTTAAAACCTCTTCATTCTTTTAAAATCTTTTTTGTTGTTGTTGTTGCACTGTCTTGGAATTATTTTCTACATTGTCCTCCAACTTGCTGATATGATTTTCTGCTTTTACTTCCTTCTACTGTGTTCTTCAATTCAGAGATCATATTCTTCATTTCCTCCTGGTTCTTATTGATAGCTTCTACGTTCTTTTTCATGCTGGTGTAATTCTCAGTAAGTTCTTTGTAGTTTCCCTGGAGCTCCTTGTAGTTTTCTTTGAGTTTGCTGATCTCATTGAGCTTCCCTATAATCCATCCTTTGAATATCATGTCTGATAGTTTGCTTCCCTCTATTTTTTTAGCACTTTTTCTGGGGATTCTTCCTTTTCTTTCAATGGTTGGTTGTGTCTCTGTCTCCCCATTTTTGTGACTCTTCTTATTTGTTTCTGCTTCTTAGATTGATCTGCATTTCTTGGATCTGTTCCTGGTGGCATCAGATCATGTACCAGTATAGGCCTAGGCAGCCTGTTGGAGAATACCAGGGATCTACAGCCTCTGTCTGTCTTCTTTAGTTGTTAATCTATGTAATCTGTGATCAGCCATCAGGTGTAAAAACCGAGGGTGGGGCACCTTAATTCCTGTACATGGGGCTTTTGCTTCCCCTCAGGCTGATGCCACTTGGAGGGGAGTGGTCTGCCTGCAGTATGGGGAATGAGTCAGCACTGGGCCCCAGTCAGCTGCTCCCCCAGTTCTCCCCTCAAAGCCACCGCGCCAAATTCTACCCAAGCTTCTCTAGTCCTCTCTGCCTTCCCTCTGCTTGAGCCCAGGGTAAGTGGGTGCCAAAATATTTTTGTATGTGGTCTGCTTAAGAGCTCTTTTTTTCCAGTTGTTTCTCTAAGACTAGCAAGAAACCCTGTGGCTTTTCACTTTTCACAGCTGATACTATTTTACTTTCCACTCTGTTGCTGTAGGCTGAGAAGCTCAGCTGGGGGTTTAGACCCTGCCCTTCTCAGGGGGAACTCCTGGCTGCTGAGCTGTTTCTTAGTTCCTTCAGCTGCCACCCATGGGAGCCCAGCCAGCTCTTTCGCTTCTCTGCACTTCCTACCAGTCACATGATGAAGCAGCCTTTTCTGTCTCTCTGTGGTTATAAGACCTCTCCAGCTAGTGTTCAGTTAGTTATTCTAGATGATTTCTCCAGAATTAAGTTGTGCGTCCAGATTGGCCCTGGAAGGAGGTTAGTGTAGCTTCCACTTACTCCTCCGCCATCTTGCATCCCTCTCAATGGTTGACTGGATATTGAATCTGCAAACTTCATGTATCAGGATGATGCTCTAACCAACTAGGCTACGTGGCCAGAGCTCTGTTTCTATATTATTGAGGTGGGAGATTTGATTATTGCTTTGAGCTTTTCCTATTTTCCAAGGTATGCATTTAATGCTGTTAATCTTCTTTGCACTGTTTTAGCTATGTGACATGTTCTGATATGTTCCATTTTTATTTTCATTCAATTCTATGTACTTCACCCATTTAGACTTCTCAAAACCATGATTATTTAAAAGTGTTTTTTTTTTCATTGTTTAGTTTTATTTTCAAGTATTTACGCATTTTTCGCATTAACTTTGTAGGTTTCTGGTTTGACTCCATGGTTGCTGGGAATATACTTCATATCACTTCTTTTTATTTTAATAATTTAGGGGTTTTTAGTTCCAGAATATTCTTTATTTGGTATTTGTTCTGTCCTCATTGAAAAGAATGTTTTATTCATTACAGTGATTATATTTATTAATATATAAGGACATAAGTCTAACATTTTATTTTTTCATTTTCTATTCTTTCTATTGTCTTAAATTTTTGTTTTTTATGCCTTCCTTTCAAATATTTTATAAACTTGATTTAGATTTTCTTATAATGTTTTTGGCTGTGTGTCTTTTACAACTTTTATGGTGGTTGATAAAGATTATATTACATATACATAAAACATACTACAGCTCTGGGTGCTGTGGCTCAGTGGATTGAGCATCGACCTGCGAACCAAGTGTCGCTGGTTCAATTCCCAGTCAGGGAACATGACTAGGTTGCATGTCAGGTCCCCATTTGGGGGCACAAGTGAGAAACAACCACACAATGATGTTTCTCTCCCTCTCTCCTTTCCCCTCTCTCTAAAAATAAATAAATAAACAAAACAACAAGCAAGTCAATTAAAAAAAGAAACCATATTGCAATCTACTGGTGTCATAATCTTAAGAGTTTAAGCAAAGATATAAAGCTTACCTCTTTTATAACCCTTTTTTTCTACAATTACAATATTGATTCTTAAATATTTTCTTTATTTATATTTTCAAAAACATTAGATGTTGCTTTTTTTTTGCTTCAAACATCAAATGCAATTTAAAAAATTCAAAAGAAGTGTAGTCCATATTTTTCTATATTTTGCTTACTCTGTTCTTTCTTCCTTCTTGATATTCCAAGATTCCTTCTTTATTGTTTTTTTTTTCTGTATAAAGAACATCCTCTACCCATTCTTTTTTCTTAAAGATTTTATTTATTTATTTATTTATTTATTTAGAGGGTAAGAAAGTGAAACAGAGAGTGAGAGAAACATCAATAGGCTACCTCTTGCATGGCCCCAACCAGGGACCTAGCCTAAGACCCAGGCACATGCCATGACCAGGAATTGAGCTAGCAGCCCTTCAGTGCTTGCAGGATAATACCCCACCCCCTGAGTCACACCAGTCAAGGCAACCCATTCTTTTGAAGTAACTTTTCTGGTGACAAATCTTATTATTATTTTTTTAATTAAATAACTTCTTGATTTCTTCTTTATCACTGATGGACATTTCCTCTGGGCATAACATTCCAGTTGATGATTCTTTTCTTTCAGCATCTAAAAAAATATTGTGCAATCTCCCTGTTTTCCATGGTTTCTAATGAAAAATCAGTTATACAGATTTTTGTTTTTATAGGCAAAATGTCACTTTTCTCTTAAATTCTACTAAAAGAATTTTTATTTCAGAATATAGATTATGATGTGTTTCGGTATAGATCTCTTTGTGTATATTCTCTATAGGGTTTATACCACTTCTTAAATAGTCTTTTCCTTTGGTAATATATTTTATAGTTTGGCTGACAGTTACCTTATTACAAAATTTAGTTCAAGCATATTTGTAATTCTTATTGAAAAATTTTACCATAGTGCTTTTAAGATTTTTGTCAGATATTCTAACATTACTATCATCTCAGCATTTCTAGCTATTGATTTTTTTTTCAGTCAGTTTGAGATCTTTCTGGTTTATAGCATGGTGAGTGATTTCCAATTGAATTCTGGTCATTTTTATATTATGTCATAAAACTTTATATCTTATTTACATTTTCTATTTTAGTTATTTCTGGTACCACTCTGCCAGTGGAAATGGTTGCCACCTCATTATTGGCAGGAGAAAATAGAAAGCCAAGTTCTCCCCTTGGATACTGTGGTCATCTGAGGGAACTTGGTTCCTCATTATTGTTGAATGGAGGTGGCAGTTCTGGTTATTCTTGTGGTCTCCTCTGACACTGTGGTTGGACTGATCTTGTAACTGGTGGGTATTGATAAGAGTCCTAACTCTCTAGTAAGACTTCTCTGACAACACTCCATTTAAAAGGAGTGTGATCCTTGTTACTGAAATGGGTCAAAGTCTAGGCATACCATGTATTTGTCTAGGCATACACATAAGAGGCTGTTAGTGCCCAGGAGGAATAAAGGTCCTGCCTTCCTATTCATCCTTCTCTAATGCCACACAAAGCAATTTGGGTAAACATTATTATTTTTTTTTGCGTTTTTTTAAATATATTTTATTGATTATATTTCAATAGTTTCAATTTTTTCCCCTTTGCTCCCCTCCTCCCAGCACCCTCTCTCCCTCAGCAATCCCAGACCCCTTGTTCATGTCCATGGGTCATGCATACAAGCTCTCTGGCTTTACCCTTTCCCATATTATTCTTTTGTTTTTTTTAATGATTAATTAATTAATTTTATAACAATAAAAAATAATACCCCCCCTCAGACTTAAGACCCTTTATAATATTATAAAGGACAATGGGCGAAGGTCTCCTGCTCCTCTAGCTGTTTCAAGCTGGACATGGTCATCTTCCTATCTACCCAGGGATCCAGAAATCCCTAATAAGAGTGGCGGTGTGGCGGGGAGGGTGACCTTCCCACATGCGGAAGGATCTTGCAGATGCCAGGTCAGTTGACTGTCCCCAGGCAACGGTGTGCTTGGTTTAACAGGATGGCATCCTTATTGTATTCTGGGGGCAACAGATTTGGCAACAGGGTTAAAATGCATCATTCAATCCATAACTACTAGATGACAAAAGGCAGGGATTAATTTTTCAATGTCCCACATTAGGGAAAAAAAGGGTTTCCTTGGAGGAAGGTGTGCCAGGCACATCACACTTGTCCAAAACCTTTTGCCCACTATACTTAGTGTGGGCTGAGAGGAATATTTTAGGTTTCTCCCCTCTCAGACCTCTGGGCCCTTTCTGTCCAAGACATTAAGATAAAAAAGAGAAACCAGTTTTAAAGTGAAGCCCACACTCCACCCCATTCTTCACCAACATAGACACTTAGTTCAGCCAAACCATTGAGTCTCAGGAGTCAGCAATGCATACAGAGTTGAGTGAGGCCTATACGTACAGACAATCACTCAGTAATGATATCATAGGCTTATGCCCTTTGAAAACAGAAAACACATGTTAATTTATGCAACATAACCCACAAACCAGTCTCTAAATCAGTAAGACTGTCTTATTGGAAAGACATCCAGTCTTGCCTGACATTCTTCTTGCCTGTAAATTAAGCATCTTTGATGATGCCACAGACATAGTTTAAGTTTCAAATGAAAACAAACCTTATAAAGGGTCTTAAGTCTGTGAAGGGGGGAATTGTTCTTTTTTATTGTTTAATCAATTAATTAATTAACTTTAAAAAAGAATAATATAGGAAAGGGGGAAGCCAGGGATCTTGTATGTACGACCCATGGGTATGGATGGTGGTGGGGGAGGGAGGTGGTGAAATTGCTGGGGGATGGGTGGTGCTGAGCAGAGGGGAGCAAAGGGGAAAAAATTGGAACTATTGTAACAATATAACCAATAAAATATACTTAAAAATAAAATAAAATAAAATAAAACTAATATGATAAAAAACAAATTAAATGAAAAGAAACTTTAAAGTCAATTAGCTGCACTATTTTATAGTCTACCATTGAGCATTGTGATTTTCCTTGAATCATGATTTTTCTCTTTAAGATTATCCTCCTTGTCATTAAAGGGACTGCATTAAGTCCAGTTTTAATTTATCATGTTCATTTGCATAAACACTACAAGAGCAGCAAATGATCACATATGATCTTTACTTCTGCTTTGCTGGAACTTACTTATACAAGGAACATTTAAGGTGACTTTCAGTCTGCCCTTCAGGGCACAGGAGTTGAGCTACATACTTGCCATTTAGCCTTGCCTGTAAACACCTGTCTTTTCCAAGTCCTTCAGGTTTTCCATTGTGCCTTAAGGTCCCTTCTAGCCATCTTTCAGGAAAGCAACTTTGGTTCCTTCCCTGGAGAGATTGCCATGGACTGTACAAGCAACAAAGGTACCAGGCCTTTTTGCTTTTGGGCTTTTATTACCTTCAAAAGTCAATCCCAGTTCCTCAGGGCTTTTTGGTAACAACCAGAGTCCAAGCATGTCTCCTTAGGCATGACATTCCAGTCAAAGTCTTGGTCAACAAAACCTCTATTAACTGGTCTTATTTGTTTTATGCAAAGAACCTTATGTCATTACTTACTTCTTCAGAATGCCAGCTTCTGGAGGGATCAGGTAGCGAAAAAAACATACAGTGTGAAGGAAAATCCTTGTCCTTCTAATATTCACTAAAATTGCATTTCCATTCTTTATATTTTCTGGGTATAAATTATTACCGTCTCCCAGGACCACAGTCCTAGGCTTCCCATTTGACCCTTCTTCTCATGAGTACAGGTAGGATCACAGCTTTTTACGGTATGCTTTTTACTGGAATGGAGACATTTCTAAGGGTTTTCTACCTTGCTAGGCTACCACTTCCCTGTCCTTGACTAGAGAGTTTATGTTTTGGTTGTTCTATTTTGTTTGCTTGATTTCTTTAGGATCTGTTCCCATTTATTTTTCAGGACTGTTAGTTTCTTCAGGTCCATGTCTGGGATATGTGAAGCAAAATTAAATTTCAGGGAATTCACCACTATGTTATTTCTTGGTATCCAAGATTGCTAAGAGGTTTGCTTTCTTCTCTTCACTTTTCAGTATATTTTTAATGTTGTTTTTCAAGTAACACAGTGGTACATTGGTACTCATCAACTTCAGAATTCATCAAACCTGGTACTTGTTGCATTTTGAAGAGAAAAAATGTTACAGCACTTGTCACTTGCTCACCACCTGTCCCACTTGCTAGAACTTCAATGAGTCATGATATGACCCTGCAAGAGAAAATGCTCCATCAGTCCTTTCTTGCTTGCCACTCATCAGAACAAATTAATGAGTACTGGGGTACCATAGTATCCAGAGTTTTTAGTTGTACTTAGAAAAATAAGGAAACATAGCAACTCAAATTTCCTGAAAGCAAAAGTTCCAGACTGAGTGTTTTATATAATTATATTTTATTTTCACTCTTGGATTATTGTTTATATCTTTTTAAAAAATGTTTTTACATGTTACCATAAAGTTTGCAACATACATCTTGTATAATTACAGTCCATCCTCTAAAAATATACCATTTCATGTTTAGAACAATGACCTATTAACAGTTGACTTCAATTTCCTCAATCCCTTTTTTGCCACCATTATTTTTCATATATATTTACCTTTTACATATGCTAAAAATATATTAGCCATGATAATGTTACTTTAAGCAATTACATTTTAGATAAATTAAAATACAAAAAGTAGTATTATATTTACCTTCAGTTATGTCACTTAAAGCACTCCTCCATTTCTTTGTGTAAATGAAAGTTTCTGATGTCATTGTTTTTCTGAATGGAGAACTTTTTGTTCACATTCCTTAGAGAGCAGGGATTCCAGCAAATAATTTATCTCTATTATTGTTTGAAATATTGGTTATTCCTCCTTTACATTTTGAAGATATTTTTGTTGGTAGAGAGGTTTTTTTCATGTTCTTTCTTGCATTTTAAAGACAATCATTACTTAATTATCTTCTGATTTGCATAATTTTAACAAAAAGCCTATTGTAATTTTTCTCATTATAATATAAATGTGACTTTTAACTATTTCTTCCAGATATATTTATTATTTTCAGTTTTCAAGAATTTTATTATGGTATATCTAAATGTGTGTGTGTGTGGAAATGATTGGGGGGAGGGGACTTGTTTTGTCCTATATAAGATTCTTGGATCTATTGTTTGCTAGCTTTCAATTTTAGAACATTATCTGCTCTTATCTGTTCAGACATCTTTCTTCTTTTCTGTCTTGCTTTTAATTATAGGATTACAATTACACATATGTTTGAACAAATGAAACTGTCACTCATGTTATTTAGAAATTTTGTTCCATTTTCATTCATTTATTTTTCTCTCTGTGCTCCAATTTACATTATAACAATTGACCTAGAATCACATTCACTGATTCTTCTCTCAGCCATCTAATCTATTGGTGAACTGTTGAAAACAATAGTCTTTTTGTTAAAATTATGCAAATCAGAAGATAATTAAGTAATGATTGTCTTTAAAGTGCAAGAAAGAACATAAAAAAAAACCTCTTACCAACAAAAATATCTTCAAAATGTAAAGGAGGAATAACCCTTTAGCTCTGTGATTGTAATTTTGTCTGTCATTTATATTTTATTCCTTATTATGGTTTCTATCCTTTTGCTAAAATCCCGATTTGTTAATTTATACTATCCATCTTTTCAACTAGAGCCTTTAATATATAAATCATGCTTACTTAAAATTTCTGTCTTATTCTTCTAATATCAGCATAGTATTTTAATCTTATTCTGTTGATAATTTTGTTCCTTAACAATGTTTTGATTTTTCTGAATTTATTTGTATACTTAATAATTTTTGGTTGAAAGAGATACATATTTTGTAAGGCAGTATAGGCTGAGTTAAACCTCACTTATTTTAGGAAATTGGTTTTTCTCTTCTTCTAGTCCCTTACATAAGAATGTTGAGCTGAGTTTGCAGATTTTTGTTACTGTGGTTTTACCCAGTGCATCACTAGTCTTCTGTTCCTTCTTGCATTACATAGAGGACTGTTTATAAAGTCTTCTCAATTCCCCATTAAATTTTCTGTTTGTGTGTCAAAGAGTATTGTTTTATGTTTCAGCTCCTTCCTAAGTAGTATTTTGAATTATTCTTAATTGTTCTTTCACACTTGCTAGTTTGTGGCAGGGTGGGGAGGAGGGTATGGCATGAGGAAGCAGGCCTTCTCTGTTGCCCTGGTTCAGCTTCAGTCTTAGGCAGACATGTCCCTGAGTCTCTGGGTTAGGTCTTTCTCAGGGATTTTACCCTGCCCTCACTGGGAGGGTATATTTAATGGTCTAGCCCTAAGATGTTTTTCTGAATTTTCCTCAAGGAAAGAGGGATTTTTTTTTTCCACCAGTTTTGTTAGGTATTTTTCTGTACCCTAAATATGACCAGGTTTACTGCCCTTCTTCAGTTGTTGAAAACTTTTCTTCTATGGGGTGGTAAGAAAGTACTGAGGCAAAGTTTCAAGCCTTTTCCACAGAAGCTACTCTTCCCCTCACCTACCTAGGTCTTCACTATAAGGGATGCTCTTTCTAGTCTCTTGTCTTGCCTCCTGTATTTTTTATGAATACCTGGTGATATCAGAGAAGAATCTATAAATTAGATTAATTTTTTCTTGTGTTTACAGTTTCCAGGATATCTATACTTTTATGCTAGTCCACAGTCAGTCTTCAAATATTGATTTACATTTATTAAAAATTCTCTATAATGTATTGTATAATGATTTGTTTCTTCCTTAGATAAGCAAGCACTCATACTTACTCTTCTTGGACTATTTTCTTTCTTATATTTTGGGTTCCCTGATTTCCCAGTGAGTTCATCTCTCTGATGTGTTCAAGAAAGTTGTAATTTTGTAGATTACACAGTTTCTTTGTTATTGTTGTAAGGGTGAGAGTAATGGTGTTTCCAATTTTTCATATTTTCAAACAAAGCTGAAAGTTTCACTGACATTTTAAAGTAAATTGTGCAATGGCATCTGCCACTTCAAGATATATTCTACCCTGGCTGCTGTGGCTCAGTGGATTGAGCGTCGGCCTGTGAGCCAAGTGTCGCTGATTCGATTCCCAGTCAGGGCACACGACTAAGTTACACGTCAGGTCCCCAGTTGGGGGCATGAGTGAGAGGCAACCGCA
The DNA here is from genome assembly GCF_987537825.1 of Furipterus horrens. Taxonomy (NCBI): domain Eukaryota; kingdom Metazoa; phylum Chordata; class Mammalia; order Chiroptera; family Furipteridae; genus Furipterus; species Furipterus horrens. The sequence goes on along the minus strand of NW_028327176.1, from coordinate 62,365,764 downwards.
CAGTGATGGTTCTCTCTCTCTCTTTCTCCTTTCCCCTCACTCTAAAAATAAACAACAAACAAATAAATAAATTATTTTTTTAAAGATATATTCTAGCCAAAATTTGGAATTACTAAGTAAGTAAATATGAAGATCAAGATAATTTAGCCCTTTGTTTCTGAAATGTTATGTAAAGTTTAATGAATATGAAATAATGTTTTAGTTTATACCAGACTAATTACATTAATCTCTCTGTATTAAATGAATGCTCAATATATTAAAGCTCTAAGCTTATCTCAGAAAAAGAAATTTATACTGCACATGATATTTAAAGCTTCTCCATGTCTTTCTGAAGAACAGGGAAGGAGAGATCAAGGAGATGTTAGCAGCCATTAGGAGAATAAGCTGACTATAAGTGTTACCTAAATTTCTGAAGTGAATAAAATATGTATAAGCCTAGTACCCACTTGGCATCATACATATTTATTACAACATTATTGACTATATTTTCTATGTTGTACTTTATAGCCCCATGACTATTCTGTAACTGCCAATTTGTACTTCTTAATCCCTTCATCTTTTTAACCCAGTCCTCCAGTGCACCTCCCATCTGGCAATCATATTTGTCTCTGTGTCAATGAATTTGTCTCTATTTTCTTTCTTCATTTATTTTGTTTTTTAGACTCACATGAAAGTGAAATCATATGACATTTGTATTTCTCTGTCTGACTTATTTCAACTAGAATAATACCCTCTAGGTTAACCAATGCTGACACAAATATTAAGATTTCATTCTTTTTTTATGGCTAACTATAATTGTATTATATATGTACCACATTTTGTTTATCCAATCATCTATTGATTGACACAGGTTCTTTCTGTATCTTGGTTATTGTAAATAATGCTTCAATAAACGTATGGGTAACATATTCTTTCAGTTAGTATTTTGGATTTCTCTAGATAAACATCAGAAGTGGAATTGATGAGTTATATGGTGGTTCAATTTTTGATTTTGTGAGGAACCGCCATACTTTTTTCCATAATGGCTGCACCAATTTGCAATCCCATCAACAGTTCCTACATCCTCATCAAAACTTTTTGTTGATTTATTAATTATAGCCATTCTGACAGGTGTGAAATGATATCTCATTGTGGTTTTAAATTTCATTTTGTGATGATTACTGATATAAAATATTTTTTCATATGTCAATTGGCCATCTGTATACCTTTTTTGGAGAAATGTTTATTTGGGTACAATGCCAATTATTTATTATTTATTTACTCATTCATTTATTTATTTGTTTATTTAGGAAGGGAGGGGAAATTGGAGGAACAGAAACACTGATGTGAGAGAGAATCATTAACTGGTTGCCTGTCCTCCACACCCTGACTGGGTACCAAACCTTCAATCCAGGTATGTGCCCTGACCAGGAATCAAATCTGTTATCTTTCACTTTGTGGAATGGTGCCCAACAAATTGAGCCTCACCATTCAGGGCATAATACCAATTTTTAAAACAAAAATTATTTTTTATGTTAAGTTATATGAGTTCCTTATATTTTTGGATATTAACCCCTTATCAAATGTTATCATTGGTGAATATTTTTGCCATTCAGTAAGTTGTCTTTTTGTTTGGTTGATGGTTGGTTTCATTTTCTGTACAAAAACTTTTTCATTTGATGTAATTCCATTTTTGTATATTATTTTTTAGATATTTTCTTTTATTTCCCTTGCCTGAGGAGATGTAGACAAAAAAATATGTTATAAAGAGCAATGTCAAAGGCATTCCAGGGATCCAAGCTGTTTCCAACTGGTCCTCTGTGTTGTGCAAAGAGCTCCCAGCCAATCCCCTACAAACAAGTGTCCTCATTACCCAGCCAGGACACACTTGAAGTTCCAGACGCCCTCTCAGGATGGGGCTCAGGCTGCATCTCTGCCCTAACTTTCAACTTCTTCCCCCTCTCTGGTCTCTGCCCACTCCCTCGCTCCCTTTCCATGTCAGGGCTCTTCTCCTCTCCTTCCTGGACACCTCTAGCTCTAGGTTTGTCTCCACCTCCCCTACGGTGTCGGCCCCCACCCCTCCCCGTCTCTGGTGTCAGGGGGTCTTTGCCCCCACCCCCACCACAACTTCATTTAAGAAGATGCCTTTGCTGGGTGACCCCACAGTCCAGCCTTGAAGGGGTCGCAAGGGTTTCCTGCCTCGAGTGAGATCCCTGCCCCCACTCTTAGCTCTGACCTCCCCTCCAGGCCTTCCAGCTGCTGGCCCTCTGCAGTTCTTTTCTCCGACACCTCCCCCAGCCCCAGGCCCAATTTAGCTCCTTTAATCTTCCCTGTAATGAAAAAAAAAAAAATAAGCAATGTCAAAGAGAATGCCACCTATGTTTTCTTTTAGGAATTTTATGGTTTCAGGTCTTACATTTAAGACTTTAATCTATTTTGAGTTTATTCATGTATATGGTGTAAGAAAGTGAACCAGTTTCTTTTTTTTTTTTTCATGTACTTTTCCAGGTTTCTCAACACCATTTACTGAAGAGACTGTCTTTACCCCATTGTATATTTTTGCCTTTTTTGTCATTGATCAGTTTACTACATAGGTGTAGGTTTATTTCTAGGCTTTATTCTGTTCCATTGATCTATGTGTCTGTTTTAACATTCGTACCAAGATGATTTGATTAATATAGCCTTATAGTATAGTTTGATGCCAGGTAGCACAGTACCTCCAACTTTGTTCTTTCTTCAAGATTGCTTTGACTATTTGGAATCTTTTTGTGGATCCATATAAATTTTAAAATTACTTGTTCTAGTTCTATGAAAAATGTCATTCGGGTTTTGATAGGTATTGCATTTAATCTATAGATTGCTTTGGGTAGTATGGACATTTTAATGATGTTAATTCTTCTTATCCATAAGCATAGCATATGTTTCAATTTATTTGTATCTTCTTCAATTTATTTGGTGTCTTACAGTTTTCTCAGTACAAGTCTTTTACCTCCATGGTCAAATTTATTCCTCGGCATTTTATTTATTTTTATGCAATTTTAAATATGATTTTATAAATTTCTCTTTCTGATAGTTTATTATTGATATATAAAAATATAACTAATATCTGAATATTAATTTTGTAACCTACTAGTTTACTGAATTCACTTATCAGTTCTAATAGTTTTTTTGGTGGACTTTTCATATAGTATTCTGCCATCTACAAATAATGACAGTTTTATTTCTTCCTTTCCAACTTCGATGCATTTTATTTCTTCTTGTCTGATGACTGTGGTTACAACTTCCAGTACTATGTTATATAAGAGTGGTGAGAGTGGACATCACTGTCTAATTCCTGGTCTTATCATAAGGAAAGTGATTTTAGTTTTTTCCTATTGACTGTTAGCTCTAGGCTTGTCGTATCTGACCTTTGTTATTTGAGGTATGTTCCCTGTATTTCCACTTTGCTAAGAGTTTTAATCATATACAAAAGCTGAATTTTGTCAAATGCTTTTTCTTCATTTATTGATATGATCATTTGATATTTTATCCTTCATTTTGTTTATGTGGTATATCACATTAATTGATATGCAGATATTGAAACAAACATGAATTCTTGGGAAAAATCTCATGTGATCATGATCTTTTTAAAGGTTTACAAAATTTGGTGTGCTAATATTTTGTTGAGAATTTTTTCACCTATATTCATCAGGTGTATTGTCCTATAATTTTGTTTTCTGTAATATCTTTGTGTGGCTTTGACATTAGGATAATACTAGCCTCATGAAATGAGTTTGAGAGACTTCTCTCTTCTATTTTTTGAAATAGTTTGATAAAATTAAGTGCTTATTTTTCTTTGAATTCTTCATAAAATTCACAGGTAAGGCCATCTAGTCCCAGGTGTTTCATTGTTGGGAGTTTTGTGATTTCTGAGTTGATTTTGTTAGTAGCTTCCTGTCTGTTCTGATTTTCTGTTTCTTCTTGGCTTAGTTTTGAAAAAGTGTATGTTTTTCCGGGTGTACTTATTTCTTTCAGGTTGTTCAATTGTTGGCATATAATTTGTCTATAGTATTTTCTATATAATCCTTTGCATTTCTGTGGTTTTAGTTGTCATTTCTCTTTTATTTCTGGTTGTATTTATTTGGATTCTTGTTTTTCCTGATGAGTATGTTTAAAGGTCTACCAACTTTATTTATCTTTTCACACCAGCTTTTCATTCCATTAATCAATTATATTGCTTTTTTACACTCTATTTTGTTTATTTCTGCTCTGATTTTCTTTATTCTACTCAATTTGGGCTTTGTTTTTTCTTCTTTTCCTAGTTTTTCTAGGTATCAGGTTATATTGTTTTTGAGATATTTTTGTTAGGCTTGTGTTGCTATAAATTTTCTTCTTAGAACTGCTTTGGCTGTGTCCTATAGATTTTTGGGGGTCAAATTACTATTATAATTTGCCTCAAGGTAACTTTTGATTTCTTCCTTGATGTTGTTGTTAACCCATTCCATGTATAGTAGCATGTTATTTGGTCTCCAACTATTTGTGTGTTTTTCAGTTGTCTTCTTGTAATTCATTTCTAGTTTCATATCACTGTGATCAAAAAAGATGTGTGATATTATTTTGATCTGTTTAAATATATTGATATTTTTTTCATAACACATGGTTTAGCCTGGAAAATATTTCATGTGTTCTTAAAAATAATTTATATTCTGCTGCTTTAGGGTAACATGTTCTAAGATATCAATTAAATATAACTGGTCTAATATATCATTTAAGGCTACTGTTTCCTTTTGATTTTCTGTCTGAATTATCTATTTTTTAATGCTAATGGCATGTTAACATTTTTAGATGACTGCATTACAGTCTTCCTCTTTGCCAATATGTGTTTTATTTATTTAGGTGCTCTTATGTTGGGTGCATAAATGTTTACAAGAGTTTTAGACTCTTGGTTGATAGATCTCTTTTCATAGTGTAATGGCCTCCTTTAACCCTTTTTATACACTCTTGTTTTAGTGTTAATTTTGTCTGATTATATATTGCTACCTCAGGGTTTTTAAATTTTATTTCCATTTGCATATAGTATATTTATCCATCCTGTTGCTTCATCAGTTTCTTCTTCTACCAGCAATTCTTGGATAAGTCCCCTTAACATTTCTTATAATACTGGTTTGGTGGTGATAAGCTTCTTTTTTTTTTTTTTTTTTTAGCTTTTTCTTGCCTGATAACCTATTTGTTTCAAGTTTGATTCTCATTGGTAGCCTTGCTTGGTAAACTAATCTTGATTGTAGGTCTTTGCTTTTCATCACTCTGAATATTTCATACCAATCCCTTCTGGTCTGCAAAGTTTCTGTTGAGATATCAGCTGACAGTCATACGGGAGTCCCCTTGGAGCTAACTAACTGCTTTTCTCTTGTTCCTTTTAAGATTCTCTCTTTGTCTGTAATCTTACCATGCTAATTAAGGTGTGTATTTGTGTGGTCTTCTTAGGGTTCCTCTTATTTGAGACTCTCTGAATTTCCTAGACTTGTGTGTCTGTTTCCTTTACCAGATTAAAACATTTTTCAGTCATTTGTTAAAATAGTTTTTCAATCTCTTGTTCTCCTCTACGTCTAGTATGCATATGAAGTTGTCCCAGAGGTCTCTTAAACTAACCTTATTTTTTTAAATTATTTCTCTCTTTCTTCTTTTTTTTGAGGTTGCAAGCTAGTTCGCTACTAGCTTGTCTTTCAAATCACTGATTTAATCCACTGCATCATTTAATCTTTTGATGAGTCTGGTCTGTCTAATGTATTCTTTATTTCACTTATTGTATTCTTTATTTGTGATTATTTTTTATGTGTGTGATTTATATCTCATTGTGTAATTCCTCACTAAGTTCATCTATTTTCACAACCAGTGTTTTGAGCTTTATATCTGGTATATTGCTTGCCTCTGTTCTGTTTAGTCCTTTTTCTGGAATTTTGTCTTATACTTTCATTTGGGCCATTCTTTTTATCTCCTCATTTTGGCTGCCTCCCTCTATTTGTTTCTATATATTATGTAGATCTGCATCTCCCAATCTTGGCAGGTTGGCCTTACATAGTATGTATTTTGTGGATCCCAGTGGCACAGTCTCCATGGTCAACTAACCCCTAACGCAGGTGCTACAAGTGTGTTTCTTGCATGTGCTATGTGTGTCCTCCTGTTGTAGTTGAGCCTTGATTGTGTTGGTACATTAGTGAGGGTAATATACTTTCAGTTGACTGGCTATTAGGACTGACTGTGAGTACATTAGACAAGCTCTTGTTTGGGGGAGCATCCCATGGAGTTTGATCCAGTGTAGTGAGATCTTGTGCCTGCTTAGTCCACCTTTAGTGTGTGTCATTTGTGGATCTAATTTGGTTGTGTTGTGATGTGATTGCACCTGGTCACTTGATTTGTTTGTTATGGAGCCTTATAGAAAAGGCTCTACTTTAGGCCCAGGTCAGCTGTGCCATGCCTAGGGCCACTTGGTAGGACCTATAAAGTAATGTGTAGTTGATAGTTGCATGTGTTGGTCTTGGAGAGGCAGCTGTCCAGGACAGAAGTGCTAGCAGACATTAGTGCAATGGAGTGAGGTTATTCTCAAGGCCGGGGACCACTGGTGCTAGGTTGTGGGTCTCTTAGCAAGAGGTAGAGGGCATGCCAAGGCCAGCTGCTCTTTTTAGGGGGTTTTGGACAGTTAGGATGTTTTAGGGAAGTCTTCAACATGGTCCTAGGCCAGCTACTTGTGAGGAATAGCAGCTGAAACAAATTCTGGCCTGTGCATGAATTTGGTGGAGCAGGTTTCTCAGGAAATCACCAGAGTGGTGTGAGTAGTGTTAGCCAGTATTTTTTAGACTCAAATTTGGCACCTGCATAGATCTGAAGGTTGGATCAGGGGAAGGTTCAACAAGGAAACAATAGTGCCTGCCAGCACTTCTGTCCTGGACAGAGCTGCCTCTCTAGCCTTCATTCTGAAGTCATACAATTCAGTCCTTCCCTGTATGTCCTTGGTGCTTTTCAAGCCGCTGCCCTAGTACTTCTGCTTGAGTGAGTGAGTCATCAGTTATTAAGTCTATTCAAGTTCCTTTAAGGAGAATGTCTGAGACTTTAGCAGCCCTCCATCTCACTTGAACAGTATCCCCACTGATTTTCGTAGTCAGATGTTTTAGGGAATCCTCTTCCTGACACTAGTGGTTCAGGTTGGAACCCCTTTCTACTCAGGGAAACCTCTGCAACTAAGATAGCTCTACCAATTCTTAAAAGTCACACATAGGGGTGGGACCAGCCTGTTTTGTGTTCCTACCCCCCTACCAGTATCTATGTGACTTCATCTTTATATCCTTAGGTATGAAAACCCTGTTCAGCTAGTCTTCAGGTGATTCTCAAGAATGGCTGTTCTATAATTTAATTGTAATTTTCATGTGGTTATGGGAAAAGATGAGCATAGCATTTACCTACTCTGCCATTTTAGTCTGAAGTCCCTGGTTATTAAATAATAATCAGCTTTATAAATGTTTTCTTTCAAAATTATTTATCATTGAAAATGTTTTGTTCTCAGAGTTATTTAGATATTATTACCAGAAAACAGAAAAGGAAAGAGTAGAGGGAGATTGCTAAATCCAAGGATTTGTTTTGCTTTAACTTTGAGAGAAGCAGCTATTTTTATCTTGCTGTTTGTTTTTTTTTGAAAACATAACAAATAAGCTTGTTAAACATTCCTCTGAAACTGTATATAAGCATCAAGGAAAACCAAACAGGGTGCCTTGGTTAAAATAACTGATTGACTAATACCCTGATTGTGAATTATAGCTTTTTTGACTGATACTGTGCTTTTAAAGGACTTCCTTTGTTGATGAGCTTGTATTCTCACCTCTTCCGTACTGCCTAGTCCTTGCTGAGCTGGCCCTGAGAATAAAGGTGTTTTTGTAAAATTTTCAATTCCTGTTCACTGACACATGAAGTTCAAAGTTTGTCTGAACTCCACAGTTTCCTTAATTCACATGTAACTTTTGGGCCTTTTGAAATTTACCCAGTAAAAAAAGAACAAGGATAATAGTGAGATCTTGTAAAACACATTGTATATAGCTCATATCAAAAATCTAACAGGAAGAAACTCACCTTACATCCATGAGCCCTGGAGGTTACTCTGTCCACAGTCCAGAATGTATTAAAGAAAAACAAACCCTTATTAACATGTTCTTGTTGATTGTTTCTCTATGTCAAAGTATTCTGAGCTTAAGTAAATTACTTGCTTGTTTAGTAAAACACCTCAATGAGTTTCAAGATATGCAAATAATGGTCTCACCTCAAGAGTGAGAGTTGTCCTCTGAATAGGTTGTTAGGGATATGTAGGTCTTTGACTAACACCTGGAGGAGAGACGACATAGAGAATCTAATACTATGGTGAGAGATTAGGCCTGGGAGTAAATACAGAGTTGGGAAAAGTGGGTTTACACTTGTGTTATATGGATAAAATGCAATTATTAAATAATAGAAGAAAAATTCTGTGTTTTACATGCTCACAACTGTGAACCTACTTTTCCCCCACCTTGTATATAAAGATGTTTGATGTACTTTTAGGAAGAGAGTTGTCTAGTATGAAGTTTAGGTTTTTTTCTTTATCATGTATTCGTATACAATTTTCCCAATCCTGTGACCCCAAATTTTTCATAAATTATCTGCTATATAATATCCTGTGTTGTGATATTTGATGTTAGAGATGAGCAGATGAAGGAAATCTCTTTCATATTATTGGAATAGTTACTAGGTAACAGGAGCTAAGTTATTAGTCAGACTTAATGGGTTCTACTTTAGTGCCTGGTGTTCTTCTTTGAAAGACAACAAATAAGACCATTGAATAGCTGAAGCTCATACTTAGAAACCCAGAACATATTAGTTTTCTTACAACAATTAAGGCTAGTAAGAATGGAAATTCATAAGTAGCTGAATCCTAATAGTTATAGAAAATTAAATGTCTCTTAAAATACTTGCTATCCAAGTGAAAAATGATAATAGAGATAATATAACTAAGGATTAAATAGGTCAAATTAGGAATCTACTGTACAAACAGCAGCATGAAGTTTACCGATGCTCAAACTTTAACCTATTTACAACTGTGGTAGATATTAGTGCTGTTCATTAATATTTTCAGTCTTTCTTATAGGAACAAAGGGAGAGAGCAATGTCCCATGTGCCTGATGTTGATTTTATTTAAATGACTTAATCTGGTCAACAAAATTTAAGAAGTGAAATGTGTAATATCTAGGTACAAGCATTCTTTTTTTTCTTGTTTCCATGAGCCAGGAAGTGAATATTTATATATAGGAAAGTACAATCTTGGTTCTTCATATGGTAGACTGGAAACCTGTAAAATTGTCTGGATGCTGAGCATATTTTACGTAAACAACCAAAAAAAAAAAAAAAACAAAAACCTTTGTTGTTTTAAACTATATATTTTGACATTATTTGTTGTTTGTTCCTAACACAAACCATTGCATACATTTGCATTGGGGTTGTTTTCAGAGATGTGTTAAAGTAGTTTTATGAGGCATTTAACCTATATTAAGCTTTAAACAAATTCTTTCTTGTGCATATGTAAAACTTGCTTGATAATTTTATTATTTGCAGAGAGTATTATTTTCATATGCTTAATCCTTCCCCTAAAACTTCAAGCCATTAGCATCATCTAAGGCATAGATTAATTTTTAAATCAATGGTATCTCAATGCAAGTATGTTGCAATTATTTTGAAGTATTTCTTACGTGCTCTATTACAAATTATTGCTAAATACATAAGTTCATGAATGGAATGACATTTTCCAAATTTAAATGGGTTCAAGTTTTACATATAAAGAAAATGGTACTTCTTGCATACTAATGTTGAATTGGGGTAAAAGATAAAAAAATGAAGTTAGTTCAAAGAGCAAACCTGACTATATCCATTGCACATATGACTGTCATCTTGTGTGTTATGATAAAAACAAAATTGACATGTTCTGTCACTCGTTATTGAAGATTAGAAATAAAAGGGACCTTGTACTATTTAGTGACTGATTTTATATTATTTTCTCAGCAAATCACTCACTATAAAACTATAGAATAGGCAAAACTAAATTCCTGATGGGTAAGTGTCAAGCCCACCTCTCCCACTTTAAACAAAATAGTTTTATTTTTGTTCAAATATTGGTTATCTGCATAAAATTTAATCTGAATAAATAATTTTACTATTAGGAGAAAATTTTTATAAAGCAATGAAAAATCTAAAAAGGGTAAACCTCTTACTTGCCAAATAAGCAAGTTCAAAACAAGTAAAGACTTTATTTAAACAGAGAGTAAATTTTATAACTTGGCCTTAAACTTAATTTTCCTAAACACTGTTCAGTATTTTTTTTAACTGAATAATATTTAGTTTAATGACAGCAAAACTATTTTGACTTTTTCTTTTCTTTTCTTGTTTACTTGCCACGGATATATCAAACCAGGCTATTTAAAACCATGATTATTAAGTGAAACAGCTTTCTTTTTTTAATAAGTACTTTATTCCTGTAGTGTCACATTAAAAAAAAAAGAAGCTTAATTTATTTTTTTAAACCTATGGTCAAATACATTTCAAAAAATCAAAGGCAATGCAATGGAATAGAAAGATCCAGGGCTGAGTGAATATTGACCCCCTAACTTCCCAGCTTAGTCACATGGGTTGTTAATTAAATTTTTTTAGAATTATTTTTTCATCTTAAAAGTGAGGAGAATATGTATTGCACATACATGAAGTAAAAAATAAAATAAAATAAAGACTTATACAGATCGTCCAACAGAGTGCCTTGGACACAGTAAACATATCACAAATAACAAATGCTCTCTTCATGAAGTAAACCTTTGAAGATATTAACCAATAAATATATCAGACCATTTTTTTAAAGACAGAGTAGCATAATGTTCAAGAGAAGTGTGGGTATAAGGCCAGCCTGCCTGGGTTCAAAAATGGCTTAAGTATTTGTTTATCATTAGCCTTTGGTCAAATTACATAACTCCTCTGTCTACTGTTTCTTTACTTATAAAACACAGGGATAATAGAAGTATCTACTTCATACGGTTTTATGACAATTAAATTAATGTATATATTTAGAAACTTTACAAAAGTACCTATCACATTAATTAGACAATAAATTATGCGTTATTATGTTGTTGTTAAACATTCACAATGTACACAGTTCCATGGTGGGATATGGGGTGCTATGGAAAATTCAGATGTACTTAGTCAATTACTGATGTCAAAATAATTTTAAAGAAAATATACACATTTCCTATGAGGATAGACTGCTTGAAAGTACTTTTGATACTTTAAAATACCTTGTTGATAAAATGGTATTTAAAAAATCTATTTAGTATAATAAATAGATTACCCTTCTAATTCTGTTATGATTGATATCCATGCAATAAAACAGGTTTTCTTGTAAATTATTTTGCTATTCAAGCTTCTAATCAATCCAAAGTTTGCATTAGTTCCAATTTTCTTAAATTAGCCTTGACATTTTTGTAATTCAATAAACTCTTTAGTGCAAAAAGAAATCCCAGTTATTGAAGTTATATTGTAACCAAATAAACACAACACGAGATGGAGATTTGTCACTGTGTTTTCTATTTAGGTTAAATAATTTTTAGGTTCAAGTTGAGTAAAATACTGCTTGAGACACAACTATGTTGCTAGTGTTCACTCATATGATGAAAAATTGGTATAGCAGCCAACTCTGTTCTAAAACCAAATTAGAAATTAACTTTGAAGAAGAAACTCTCTCACTTTTATGTCTAGAGAAAAATAAAATTTTGAAAATAAATTAAAGCCTAGAAACCAAACTTTGATAATGAACTTGTATTTATCAAAACAAGTACTGTTAAAAGTATTTATTCATGTGAGTTTAAAATGTAATGTTAGCATTTTGAACCTAAAGGTGAATTTTATTCCTGATTTCTTGAAAATTATTGTAAGCAGCAATAGCATCCAATCATCAGGATACCCTCCAAGAAAGCAATAACAACCTCCACATGCACCCCTGATTTTGCCAATGTTATGTAATAATTTTATCATAAAATCGTATCTGTTTATTTTTGAATTTTATTAGTAAATAATCAAAAAATAGCCCAGGTTCAGAATTTGTTCTGTTTCTAAGAGTTCACTTTTTGTTAGACTCCAGTGAAATCAAACAGAAAGAATGAAAAAAAGAAAGAAAAAAAAGAAACGGGGCAAAATGAATTGTCAAGCAGGAGAAGATAAGTGATAGTGAAGGGAAGGAGCATATCAATTTAACCTGCAGTGTCTGGGCATATCCCTCATAAAAAGTGAGTCACAGCAGAGATCCAAATTCAGATTATCACTGATTCCAGAGGGAATAAAAACAGGCCTTTCATGTGGAGTATTCCTTTTTTTCTTTTTTCTTTTAAATGGCATGACACTCTTCTTCAAATCAGGAGAGGTAAAAAATGCAAATAGACTATTCCTCACAGAATCAGAAAAATGCAGCCTAACAGAAAGTTTATATATAAAGTTTTAGGTATCATCCAGTTGATATCAGGCCAGATAACAGATGAAAATCGCTCTCCAAATATGCCAAATATTAGGCAACAGACCTGGATGCTGAGCCCATGGAGAAATCATTATCTTTAGAGAAATATTAATGGTTAAAGAATTTTGAGTCCTATGTAGATCATGTACTATAGTTGGCACTTGATATAGGGAAAAAATGTACTTTGATTTAAAACTATGCATTGTCTAGGACAAAGCTTTCAGACTTTCCTGGTCCTGGTTTTATGGGAACTATTTAACAGCTCTCTAAGTTGCAGGTAACTGATAGCAACGAGAAATAGTGTCTGCCTACAGACATATATATCCTTTTGCAGCAGAGGCTCAGCTGACTGTCCTTAGGTGGAAACAATTTGACTTCCACTTGTACATTCATTTATTATTCCAGATCTATCAACAGATACATATCTATCTCTGTATTTTCTCATAAATCGGTTGTAGTTAACATATTACCTCTCCTTTTATTTAAGTAAAAGGTTAAATAATACCTTTAACATGTTAATTTTTAATTTAGATTCGAGTCATTTTATTTATTATTTTCAAAATCACCTGAGTTGAGAAAACTTAGATATACTCTTTCCCAGCCCTATTGCTCTATAGGTAAGTAAACAGTCCCAAAGTGATAAAGTTATTTTTGTAAAGTTAGATAGCTAGTTCCTAGAAGAACTAGAACCAGAACCAAGTCCTTCCTCATTTTGATTCCCTACAATACTTAAAGCTACTTGCATTCAGTTTTTAAAGACTTTATTTTTTTTAGAGCTGTTTTAGGTTCACAGAAAATTCAGAGGAAGGTATAGAGATTTCTCATTATCTTTTGCTCCTGCACATGCAGAGGTTTCCCCATTTATCAACATTTCCAAACATAGTGGAACATTTGTTACAATTGATGAGCTTATATTGACAGATAATCACACAAAATCAATAGTATACATCAGGTTTCACTCTTGGTGACCTATATGGGTTTAGACCAACCTATAATGATGTCTATCTGTCATTAGAGTTAGAAATGAGGTACAGATCTTCCCTACAGCCCATGGGGGATAAGGGAAGAAGATAATTCAGCTTTTAAGGTACTGTGCATACCTATGGCAAGATGGTAGCTGGGTAATAGCTGTGCTACAGCTCCAGAGCAAAAGGTATATGTGACTCAGGATTTAATAAGAAGGGCAGGCAGTCTTAAGGGCAGCCATGATGAAAGAGTATGTTCTAACAAACATGAGGAGGAGGATAATGTAGCAGCCATGTGGGAAGCAGCAAGCAGCTATGCAGTTTGTAGTCGGTATTTGGCCATGTGGCCTGGGCTGGTAAGAAAGCTGACATGCTGCTGCTTTGATTGTGCCTGCTCCATCTGACTCCAAAGGCAACAAGGACTCTGCCTTGCAAACTCAGACTCTATCTAGACTCTTGGAACCTGGGATGAATGCAAAAGACACTCTTTTAGGACTTGTGCCTTTCTTGGACTTCACCATGATCCCATGTAACATGGCACAAGCTTTCCTGGTCGAAAGGCTGAAGACAACATACGCCAGATCCAGAAGGAGAGATAAGGAGACAGATAAGGAGACGGGGAACTATTGGGCTTAGTTTTGGCTTACAGGCTATTGAGGAACAAAAGAAGCACTGGGTCTTGTGGGAGAACAGGGCCCTGAGCAGGAGTGCTCCCTGCACCCCCGAGGTTGGAATATATAGACCTGTTTTCTCAACACTAATTTTTGGGTCTAAACAAGGTGCCACATGAACAAGCCCTGGTTCGCATGGTAACATCTTCACAGTGCTCTCTAGTCATTTTACCTTCCTGAACACACACACACACACACAACCATTAAAACCACTGATCTTTATTTTTTATTTAAAAAATTTTTCATTTAAAAAATTTTCTAATTTATTATCCTCATCCAAGCACATGTTTATTGATCTTAGAGAGAGGGGAAGGGAGGGAGAAAGAGAGGGAGAGAAATATTGATCTGAGAAAAACATCTGTTAATTTGTTTCTTTTACACACCCTGCCTGGGAGACCGAATGTGCAACCTAGGCATGTGTCCTGACTGGGAATTGAACCCATGACCCTTAGGTTCATGGAAGGACACTGCACCAACTGTGCCACACTTGTCTGAGTAACCACTGATCAGAATGTCCTGTAGTTGGAAATATACAGTATGTAGCTTTTTGAGGTTGAATATTTGAATTTGCTTTTTAATTAGCTTTTTAAAGAGAGGGAAGTTGATAGCTCAGAGAATGTGTAGATCATAAAATCATGGGTAACTGTACACTGGTGTGTTTGAGAATACAGTATTTTGAGAGAGAAAGTAACCCTCTTAGCTACCTTTTCATGTCTGAAATAAATCTTTCAAGGTGATACCTAGTTCACTTATATGTAAACTTAGCTCAGTGTGTAGAGTAGAGAAAATGGCAAGACCTGAGAATTAACTGACATCCTGGAAGTCACTGGGAGCTAATAATTATGCTGACTTCTCTGGATTCCAAAGTGCAAGCGTGCTTTAAACAGGTTGCCAGTTCCCCCAGGGAAGAGAGAAGAAAATGGCTGGATTAACGTCAGAAGCATGGAGGCAAAAAAATCCAGTATTCATTACCATCCCCATCAATGAATATTTATGGAGCTCCCACAGAGAACCTAGTATCAAGGCTCAGGAATTCAGAGAAGTAAATACAATTTAAAGCATTAAAAGTTCTCCCTATCCAAGGCTGCCACATGGCAGGGGGAAAAATCCTTCATGCTGAAGGAAGAGAAGAGAGCCAGGAAAAAGCAGACTCCTGTCCCTCAACTTTCAGAAAACAAAACACATCATCCAAATGTAGGGGTGATTTCTCACTTTTGTTTAATTACCTGAAACTAGAGTTTAGTTTCGTTTTTAGGTTCAATATTTGTATTCACTACAGCAGCCTTGGTATCTTTAAGAAACTTTCATGTAGCTTCAGACTCTCAGGTTTGGTGATATTTTTATCTATAACATAACGAATAACAAAATTATTATATTGGTAGATATACCTGATAAAAGCCTCATTTTTTCAGGATTCTAAACTATCAAAGAAATGGTACTTCACAAGAAGACTTTCATGCCTAAACAATATAGTGTAACTCTGCCAAAGGATGTCAGTTTGGATCTTATATGCAAATTATAAATATGAATTAAAAGAGTATGTGGCTTTTAGTACTGTAATTTGAAAAGATAATTGGATTACGTTCCTGTGGGCAGCCACACTCATAAAAGCCTACCAATTTTTATAAAAGGACCCGGGTATTTTATAAAAGGTAGGCTCTGTGGCTTCTCCTCTAGGGTTGCCTACTATAATATAACAAGATCGAGTAAATTCATGTTGATGCTGGAAACTGCTGGTACAACTGATGTCCCCCCTTTCGGTTCAGACAACATGGTGGATCTGGTGTTCTCTGGAGCTCCCAAGCATCTAAAATAATGCACCGCATTTCCTTAATGCCTATCTCCTGTCATCAGCCTCAGCTGATTCCTATAGGAGTGGGACCGTCGTTATACTTTATCTTCCCTGACCTAGCCATTGGACCTAGGTGGGATGGAAATAACACTAAAGTTTACTTTGATGTTATTCAATCCTGGGGCAAGTCTGTGTTCTCAGTGAAAAGACACATTTATTTTGAGAATAAGGTGGATAGAAAAGTTAGGAAAAACTCTTGACAAGTGGGCTGAGGAGGTCGGAGTAGACATCTCAGGCCAATAAGCTCCTAGGGCCTCTCATCAGAGCCTCCCCATCCATGCATGATCAAAGGAAAACCAGCTATGGAAGAAAATTTCTGCATTGGTCACAAAAGTCAACAACAATAAGGACTGGTTAAAACAAGATCAATCTAAGATGGAGAAAAAGTTGACCAGATACCAACCCCAAATCTCACTATGCCATCATTATAATGAAAACTGACTCCACAAGTAGAGGGTGTGAATAGGGTGTGAATACCAGGACACTTCCAGAATGGACCATGTTAGGGACAAGGCTCCTCCCAATCAGAAAGTGGAGACTGGATTTGATGTCACAAACTTAAAAAACTGGAAACATCTGAAATCTCAGGGAGTGACAGACCACAGCATCCAACTCAACTGCAAGTTTGCCCATGTTCACTTGGATGTGTACTTTTGCTACTTTCACAACAGCACCCTGTGACACTTGCAACCAGGGCTTAGCAGGTGACAGCGGCCAGTCCCTGGCCAAACCCTTGATCCTATCTCCAGAACCTGAGTTGTACGTTGTTTCTTTTTTTTTCACCTGAACAAAGCTTCTTTTGTCTCACTCCAACTCATTCTTGAATTCTTTCCTGCATGAGTCAAGAGCCTGGAGGTCTCAAACCTTGCTTGGGCAAGGCCAGCCTCCATCACAGAACCATTCTGGTGACAATGAGAAATAACTTGCCTTTAGTATCAAGTTTGAAACTAGGAAACTAGAATTAAAACATTATTTAGGAGGTCATTTTTCATGGAAATGCAGCCCTGAGATGAAATAGCATAATTGGTGGATCTCGTTTGTTTACTCATAAACGGGTGACCAAGAATTTGCTGTCACTGTGTAGCACATGTAGGGAGAAAAACATTTTTTCCTCTCCCATCAAAGTTATTTAGGCTAGTCTAATAATTAAATATAAATGAGACAGATTAATAAGAGAAAATAACCAAATTTAATTACAAGTTTATACTTGGCAACCACATATAAATGAGTCAGTAACCCCTTATACAGAAGAGGTTTAAGGACAGAAAGTTAAAAGAAGGTATACATGGCAGGAAAATAAGAGGAGCAAATATCCAGTAATTAGTAGTTTGCCCTGTCAACTAGGTAGATCAAAAAAGGTTATCTCTGATTATCTCTCATTATGGTTAAAGCCCTTAATTCAAATTCCTCTAGTTAGTTAAAAGGTAGTGGGCACAAAAATTTCTCTTGAGCTCACAGGGTCTCCATTGCTTTCAGCTTAAAATAATCTGCATACCACTGAGGAATATCTTGGAGTGACTCATTCTGAAACCCATATATCCACGTCTTCATTCCATTTTCTTTGTTCTATCTGTTTGCTCTGATTCTGTCTCCAACTTTATTTTCTGTATTCTTTTTCCATACCAGGGTTTTTAAACCTTGGAACTATTGGCAATTAGAACTACATAATTCTTCATTGTTGGAGACTACCCTGTTCATTGTAAGATGTTTAAAGCAACATCTTTGCCTTCTATTCAACAAAAAGTAATTGTCACCAATTTTGACAACCAACCAAAATTCTCTCTCCAGATCTTTCCAAACTGTCCCTGGAGGGTAAAATCTCTCAGTTGAGATCATTCATCTAAGCCTAGAAATATTTCTTCCAACTGCCATAACCAGCTATGTAATGATGGCCATGAACTTCACTTCTCCAGGCAACAGTTTTAATATTTTAATATTTGTAGAACTTTCTACATGTAATTTGTCTTTATTTCTTAACTTTTTCTTTTGACTGGGTCTTAAGCTTACCAGTGGCCCCTGTACAGATTTACTTCAACCCATTTACAGTGTAGACACTCTACTTACTGGGCATACATTCTAGCCAAAGTTGAATTTACTTTGCTATAACTTGATTTTGCCTTCTTTCATAGTTGCAATAATATGTAGTCCATAGACACTCATTAAATTTTGAATAATAAATGAATGAGTAAAATTATGAAATGCTGAGTAAATTGGTGAATTAATGAAAGAATATACCAACAATTTTCATGGCCTGTGTTACCTCCTCACTCTAAACGCATTTTTTTCTCAAACTGCTTTTGCTGTTTAGATCCAGAGATGGAGCAGAAAGGAAATTTGAAATATCACCTTAGTTTTTCCTACAATGTTTTCTCCAAATGTCAATGCATTATTATTGCTGATTATAGCAGATATTATTTTACTTCCAATTTCAATTATACATATAATCTATTCTTTCTTGGGCCACTACAGCCTGAGCATGTAATAAAAAAAAATTTTTATCAAGTAATAGGAGCAGAAACAAAATAACTACACATAAAAAAATCTGGAAGAGTTAATTTAAAATGTCCCCTTCTCTCTGATTCACTAAATTATTACCTTTGTTCAGCATTACACACCCTGATTCTTCTCGTTCCCTTTATTCCTAGGGTTAAATTTTTCCTAAAATAATAATTTTTGAAGAGTTGTAGAAGACCAATTGATTCCATTGGGTTTTTTTTTTTTTCAGCATTGGTGATAAGCATCACTTCCAATTTTACAAATTTAGAGAGAGAGAAGGGAGAGAGGAAGGGAATGAGGGAGGGAGAAAGATCAATTTGTTGTTCCACTTATTTATATATTCATTGATTGATTCTTGTATGTGCCCTGATCAGTGATTGAACCTGCAACCTTAGTGTATAGGGATTATGCTTTAATGATCTGAAGTACCCAGCCAGGGCCAAAATTTTCTGTCCCAAACCATCCCTGAGCTTTTATATAAATGTATCCTCAAATGACATATTTAAGTTAGAAGAGACATCACACATTTTGGTGAATACACTATTCGATAAATAAACCTTTTCTTCACTAGCTTCAAATAAAGCTTTGAACTATATGGCTTAAAGTCAGCTTTCAACCTTGAACCCTGTGGTTTCATCATTTTTTTAAAGTATATTTTATTGATTATATTGTTACAATAGTTCCAATTTTTTTTCCTTTGCTCCCCTCTGCACAGCACTCCACGTCCCCCAACAATCCGTCCCCCAAGTCCATGCCCATGGATTATACATACATGGTCTCCAGTCTCACCTTCTCATATATTCTTCTTCTTCTTTTTCTTAAAATAATTAATTAATTAATAATTTTAACAATAAAAAATAACAGTTACTCCCTCTCAGACTTAAGACCCTTTATAATCTTATAGCGGACAATGGGCGAAGGTCTCAAGCTCTTCTAGCTGCTTCAAGCTGGACATGGTGGTCATCCTACCTACCCTTGGGTCCAGAAATCCCTAATAAGAGTGGGAGTGTGGAGGGGAGAGTGGCCTTCCCACATGGGGAAAGATTGTACAGACTCCAGGTCGGTTGGCTGTCCCCGGAAAATGGCATGCTTGGTTTAACAGGCTGGCATCCTTGTTGCATTCTGGGGGCAACAGATTTGGCAACAGGGTTAAAAGACATCATTCAATCCATAACAATTAGATGACAAAAGTAAGGTATTAATTTTTCAATGTTCCACATTAGGAAAAAGAAGGGCTTCTTTGGAGGAAGGTGTGCCAGGTACATCTCACCTGTCCAAGACCCTTTTGCCTATTATACTTAGTTCAGGCTGAGGGAAATATTTTAGGTTTCTCCCCTTTCAGACCTCAGGGCTCTTTCTGTCCAAGCCATTAGGACAGAAAAGGGAAACCAATTTTAAAGTGAAGCCCCATTCTTCACCAACCCAGCCACTTAGTTCAGCCAAACCATTGAGTCTCAGGAGGCAGCGATGCAGATAAGTGAGGCCTATACATACAGACAATCACTCAGGTACTGAGATCATAGGCTTATGCCCTTTGAAAACAGAAAACATATGTTAATTTATGTAACATAACCCACAAAAAAGTCTCTAAATCTGTATGACTGTCTTATCGGAAACACATCCAGTTGCAAGGCATTTGACATTCTTCTTGCCTGTAAATTAAACATCTTTGATAATACCACAGACATAGTTTAACTTTCAAATGAAAACAAATTTTAAATGAAATGAAACCTTAAAGATGGTTAGTTGCACTACTTTATAGTCTACCACTGAGCATTGTGATTTTCCTTGAATCACTATTTTTCTCCCTAAGATTACCCTCCTTGTCATTAAAGGGACTGCATTAAGTCCAGTTTTAATTTATCCTGTTCATTTGCATAAACGGAACAAGAGCAGAAAGTGATCACTTATGATCTTTAGTTCTGCTTTGCTGGAAATTATGCAAGGAACATTTAGGGTGACCTTCAGTCTGCCCTTCAGGGCACAGAAGCAGAACCACATACCTGGAATTCAGCCTTGCCTGTAAACACCTGTCTTTTCCAAGTCCTTCTGGTTTTCCATTGTGCCTTAGGGTCTCTTCTAGACATCTTTCAGGAAAACAACCTTCATTCCTTCCCTGGAAAGATTGCCGTGGACTGCACAACCAACCAAAGTACCAGGCCTTTTATCTCATGGGCTTTTATTACCTTTGAAAGTCAATCCCAGTTTCTCAGGGCTTTTTGGTAACAACCAGAGCCCAAGCATGTCTCCTTTAGGCATGACATTCCAGTCAAAGTCTTAGTCAAAAAAAAAATCTCTATTAACAACTGGTCTTATTAGTTTTATGCAAAGAAACTTATGTCATTACTTACTTCTTTAGAATGCCAAACTCTGGAAGGATCAGATAGAGAGAAAAATATACAGCATGAAGGAAAATTTTTGTCATTCTAATATTCACTGAACTGGCATTTCCATTCATCATATTTTCATTTTTCCCCCACTAAAAATTTTTTGTTTGTTTTTCCATTACAGTTCTCCCACTTTTTTCCGCACTCTTGCTTCCTTGCACCCTGTCCCCTCCTTCTCCAACACTTACTTCCCACTC
The DNA here is from genome assembly GCF_987537825.1 of Furipterus horrens. Taxonomy (NCBI): domain Eukaryota; kingdom Metazoa; phylum Chordata; class Mammalia; order Chiroptera; family Furipteridae; genus Furipterus; species Furipterus horrens. The sequence continues at coordinate 62,344,679 of NW_028327176.1, read as the reverse complement.
AGTTGCCCATGTTCGTTGGTCATTTATACATGTTCTTTGACTAGACCCTTCCCCTTCTTACCCCTTCTCTCCCTCCCTCCGCCCCCCTTGTTACTGTTAGTCTACTCCTTGTTTACATACCTCTGGTTAAATTTTGCTCATTTGTTTGTGTTGTTCATTAGTTCCCTATAATAGGTGACAGCATAAGGTATTTTTCTTTTGTTGCCTGGCTTATTTTGCTAAGGATAATTCTCTCTAGTTCCATCCATGTTGTTGCAAATGGTAGAAGTTCCTTCTTTATTTCAGTACTTATTCATTGTCATTTCCCCCCTTTGTACTTGTGTTCCTCTCTGTCTCTCTCTCTCTGTTTCTTCATCTTCTTAAAGCAGACCCTTTAGCATCTCTTGCAATGCTGGTTTGATGGAGATGTATTCTTTTAGCTTTCTTGTGTCTTGGAAACTCCTTATTTCACCTTCCATTTTGAATGAGAATCTTGCTGGGTAGAGTATTCTTGGTTGTAGGCCTTTGTTTTTCATTGCTTGGATTATACTTTGCCATTCTCTTCTGGCTTGTAGTGTTTCTGCTGAGAAATCTGTTGATAGCCTTATTGGAGCTCCCTTGTATGTTATTAGTTGTTTCTCTCTTGCTGCTTTTAGGATTCTCTCTTTGTCTTTGAATGTTGCCATTTTAATTATGATGTGTCTTGAAGTGAGCCTGTTGGGTTTCATCTTCATTGGGACCCTTTGTGCTTCCTGGACTTGCATGACTCTTTCTCTCCTCATGTTAGAAAAGTTTTCTGTCATTAGTTTTTCAAAGAGGTTTTCTATCCCTTGTTCTTCTTCCTCTCCTTCTGGAAATCCTATGATACGGATATTTTTATGTTTCACGTTGTCCTGCAGCTGTCTTAAAGCCTCTTCGGTCTTGTTCAGTCTTTCTTCATTTTGTTGCACTGTCTGGGAGTGTTTTTCTACATTGTCTTCCAGCTCGCTGATCCGATCTTCTGCTTCCTCTAGCCTGCTTTTAATTCCTTCTATTGTGTTCTTCAATTCAGAGATTGTATTCTTCATTTCCTGCTGGCTCTTATTGATAGCTTCTATGTCCTTTTTCATGCTGATGTAATTCTCAGTAAGTTCCTTGTAGTTTTTCTGGAGTTCCTTGTAGTTTCCGCTGAATTCATTGAGCTTCTCCATAATCCATGTTTTGAATTCCATTTCTGATAGTTTGCTCCTCTCTATTTCATTTAGTACTCTTTCTGGGAATTCTACCTTTCCTTTTGATGGGGGGTTGTTTCTCTGTCTCCCCATTTTTGTGACTTCTATTTTTTGTTAGTGCTTCTTAGAATGATCTTCACTTCCTGGATCTGCCCCTGGTGGTGTCAGATTCTGTACCAGTCTGGGCCTAGGCAGCCTGCTGGAGACTTCCAGGGATCTACTGCCTTTGTCTGACTTCTTTAGTTGTTAATCTATTCAATCTGTGATTAGCCGTCAGGCTTAAGGACCGTGGGTGTGGCAGCTTAATTTCTGTAGGCAGGGCTTTTGCTTCCCCTCAGGCTGATGCCACTTGTAGGGGAATGGTCTGCCTGCTGTACTGGGGATGAGTCAGCACTGGGACCCAGTCGGCTGCTTTCCCAGTTCTCCCCCCAAAGCCACCACACCAAACTCTCCCCAAGCATCTCCAGTGCTCTCTGCCTTCCCTCTGCTTTAGCCCAGGGTAAGTGGGGGCCAAAATATTTTTGTATGTGATCCACTTAAGAGCTCTTTTTCTCCAATTGTTTCTCTCTGGCTAGCAAGAAACCCTGTGGCTTTTCGCTTTTAACAGCTGGATACTATTTTACTTTCCACTCTGTTGCTGTAGGCTGGGAAGCTCAGCTGGGTGTTTAGACCCTGCCCTTCTCAGGAAGAACCCCTGACTGCTGAGCTGTTTCTCAGTCCCTTCAGCTGCCACCTGTGTGAGTCCAGCCAGCCCTTCCATGTCTCTGCACTCCCTACTGGTCACGTTGTGATGTAGCGGCCTTTTCTGTTTCTCCATGGTTAGAAGACTTCTCTCCAGCTAGTGTTCAGTTGGTTATTCCAGATGATTTCTACAAAATTAAGTTGTAAATCCCAACTAGTTCTGGAAAGAGGTTAGTGTAGTTTTCACTTACTCTGTCGCCATCTTTTTTCTCATCCTGTTGGTTTTTTTAGTTTTATCATTTTAACCTCTGATAGTTTCAAAGTTGGTTAACTCTCCACTGGTCTCCAAGACTCTAAATTAAAAGCCAAATTTTTTCTGATATATTTTGATTGACTTTCATAATATTTTTATTTAATTTCATCAAACATTTTTTGCAATGAAGAAATTTTAGACTTCTGGCCAAGATGGAAGCCTAGATAGACACACTGCATCTCCCTCCACAACTAAGAAGGAATGCAACTACCTCTAAACTAGAGACAACCAGAAGTTCCAGAAAACTGAACTGCATGGAAGTCCAACAAACAAAGATATAAAGAAGAAATACTCATCCATACAGGTAGGAGAGGTGGAGCTGGGGTAGAGAGGACACGGTGTGGTGGCGGTAGCAGTGATGGCAATGGCAGGCCAGTGGAAAGCACAGTCACATGTTTTAAGAAATCAGGAGGGATACTTGGGGAGTGTTCCCAGCCCCAGACCAGACCGCGCAGCTCACAGTCCCAGTGCCCGGGAAAATAAAACCTCATTGCTTCTGACTGTACAAACCAGTGGGGGTTGGGGTAGAGGAAGAAACTGCCAGGCTCTCAACAGAGTCCAGTTGTTTAAAGCACCCTCACAGTCATAAAACATCTGCAGATTCATCCACTCTGGGAAAAATGGCCATGGCAACAGCTAGAGAGGTGCCAGTCCTATACGGAAGTGGGAGAAGTGCCTGGAAAAGGGACAAGTGCTGAGCGAGTGACATTATTCCCACTCAGACCCCTGCCCCACATACAGTGCCACAACATGGTGAAACGGGTCACCTGTATTGACTAATACCTAAGACTCTGCCCCTTACAATGAAACAGATGCAACAGCTCTATCTAAGACACAGAGGCAAACAAACACAGGAGCTTGTCAAGATGAGGAGACAGAGAAGTATGGCCCAAAAGAGGAAACAGATCAAGATTCCAGTGGGAGAGCTAAGTGATGAGGAGATAGTCAATCTAACAGATGAAGAGTTCAAAACACTGGTGATAAAGATGCTCACAGGCTTGACAGATATGCTTGAGTATGGCAAACCTATAAGGGAAGAAGTGAAGGCTATGCTAAATGAAGCAAAGGAAAATTCACACAAAACCAATGGTGAAGGGAAGGAAATGAGTTAAAATCAATGATTTGGAATATAAGGAAGAAAAAAAACAGTCAACCAGTACAGAATGAGGAAACAGGAATTGAAAAAAATGAGGAGAGGCTTAGCAATTTCTGGGACAACTTTCAATGTGCCAACATCCAAATCATAGAGGTGCCAGAGGAGAAGAGGAAGAACAAGAAATTGAAAGCTTATGTGAAAAAATAATGAAAGAAAATTTTGCAGATTTGGTGAAGGAAATAGACATCCAAGTCCAGGAAGCACAAAAAGAGTCCCAAACAAGCTAGATCTGAAGAGGACCACAACAAGACGCATCATCATTAAAATGGCAAAGGTTAAAGATAAAGAGATAATCTTAAAAGCAGCAAGAGAACAGAAAAGTTGACTACAAAAGGGTGCCTATGAGACTATCAGCTGATTTCTCTAAATAAACTTTGCAGGCAAGAAGAGACTGACAGGAAATATTCAATGTGATGAAAAGCAAGGACTTACAACCAAGATTACTCTATCCAGCAAAGCTATCATTTACAATGGAAGGGCAGATAAAGTGCTTCTTAGACAAGGTAAAGCTAAAAGAGTTCATCATCACCAAGCTGTTATTATGTGAAATGTTAAAGGGACTTATTTAAGAAAAATATCAGAACTATTAACACTAAAATAACAACAAGCTCACAACTATCAACAACTGAATCTAAAAAATAAAAACAAAATCTAACTAAGCAAACCAGAATAGGAACAGAATCTTAGGTATAGGGATCATTTGGAGCATTATCAGCTGGGAAGGGGAAGGGAGAGAAATGGGGAAATGGTGCAGGGATTAAGAAGCATAATTGGTTGGTAAAAAACAGAGAGGATGAAGTTAAAAATAATATAGAAAAGGATGAAGGCAAAGAACTTATATGCATGACCCATCGACATGAACTAAGGGGGGTGGGATTGCTGGAGGGAAGGAGGGTACTGGGCAGAGGGAAACAAAGGGAAAAAAAACTGGGACTACTGTAACAACATAATGAATAAAATATACTTAAGAAAAGAAATTTTATATAAAAATAAGAATTCCTGGATTATTTTTAATATCTGAATCTCACCTTTTCCTTCCAAATAGTATAGTTATCTGGATTTAGGTCATGGCTTGTCTGTTTTCTCAAGGTGTATGCTCTGAGATCATCACAGCCTTCTGACTTCCTACTGTTTCTTATATCTGATCACTTCTAATTAGGCATCTAACTAGCTGGTGAAAGCATTTAAAGTTGCAATTTTTGCCCTGAGTCCTTCCGAGTGCTTCGCCTAACCACTTAAAGGAATTAATGACTAATTAGAAAAGGTGGATCATCAGAACTGGAGGTAGTAATGGTCATCAACCAGCTTTAGAACACAGCTCTCACAAAACAAATAGCACAAAAGCAGAGAATTGGTGGGACAACCTGAGTCAAGTGGTAGTCCAGGTTTGTTTGGCCGTGATAGTATAAGTAAAATGGACAATGCCAGGCACTATTTAACACTTGGGTAACTTATCTGTGCCATCTCCACTTTCCGTCATTTATACCCCTTTAAATTTCAGACACTGGAACTCAAAACCTTGAATAGAGTTAGCATACTGCTCTTGAAATGCTAAACCACAGTCTTTGGCCATTATTATGCCTGTAACTTGTGTAGCACAGTAAAAGGAGACCTGACATGACATGATTAAAACAATATAGAGTACATAGAGAGTGAAGGAAACTTCAAACATCAGTTTGATCAAATAAACTCTCTGCCTTGGATGCTACACCTATAAATTAATAACTGTTACTTGTGATGAGCTCAATACATACTACTCTAAATGTATTGAGTACATATCAATTTATTGTATCTTTGCAATGTGTAAACTTATGTTATCTTTGCAACAACCCAATGAGAGGTTAAATAACTAGGTCAAGACCTACAGGGAGAAAGTAAGAACCAGGATTTAAAACAGATAGTCTAGCACAAGAGACTCTATTTTGGACCAACACATGCCAAAACATTTCCTCCATAAAATGCATTAATGTCTATAGGGTTTCTTTTTAATTTTTAATTATTTATTTGTATAATTTTGACTAGACAATATTCTCCTGCAAGTTGCCTTGGAGACCTACTTTAGAAATTCTAGCAAGGGAATATACCCTCAATGGAAGCATGGTTCTCCTCTATGGGGAAGTTTGTCTTCTACCTTGTGCTCAGCTTCAGGAGGGATGCACATGGAGCAGTGAGGAAGGAAGGAAGGGGGCACCTTCCTAGCCATACAGACCAGCCAAAGCAACACTCCAGTGAAAGATGTCACAGTGAGGTCATCATTACACCCTGCATGTAGTTATTAGTATAGATTCTGACACATAAGTTGTCAATGGAGGCAGGTTATTATATAATCTAGAAGTATAATGTGACAGTGGCTCTTTTCTCTGTTTTCTTTCTTCTTTTCAGTACAGTTTCCTCTGTTTCTTTTACAACTTCCTCAACAATGCTCTTGTTAAAATTCAAGACTCCTTCACTGGCATTTTCTCAGCCAATCATTGAACCTGAATCTCTCTCCATCTGCTTGTAGCTCATATAGCTGGGTTTGTATTTCATTTTGGTCTGCTTTCTAAATTCTGCATTCAACAACCTGTCTAATGCTCCAGTAACACCTGCATCTCCCAATTGATCTTGCCAGGTCATTCCCAATTTCCAGAATTTGGCCCCTGTTACTTTGTGTTCCACTTGGTAAATGGAATTCTGTAACTGATTCAAGCTCTGTCCTGTGATAAAATATGCAAGCCCAGAACACTGTTAATTAATCTAATGCAAAAACCCAAGGATCCAACCTCCAAGCTGCTCTCTGAGTCAAAACAATCTAAAATATTGTCTTGTTAAAGCAATCTAAAATATCAAGTCAATTTTCTACATACCTATTGTATTAACAAACAAGTATATAGAATGCTATAAGTTATAGCCATTCTTCTTCAAAAAATATTGGATAATAGGAACATACAGATTTATTGTATGAAAATAGTATCGATTATTTTGTCATCTCCCAACTATGCCATTATACTTTCTTGTACTTGACTTTTGTTACATATGGTTAAATATATAGAAAATAAAAGTCTGTAATTATTTAAGTAACCTCTAGAAGAATCCAGCAAAACGCTTTCTTCATTAATCACATAGCTGTCAAATCAGCAGGTAGTTTCTCAGTTTTATTGGCTTTAGGTGAGCATGAGAAGTGAGTTGTCACAAAAGTTTTTTCAGCATCTGCTTTTATGTCTCCTCAAACCACAGCCAAATTCCAACTGATGATCTATGCAATTTAGGGGGACTCCATAATATGGAATATAGCCTTCCTACTGTGGGAACTAAGTGGTTAAACAGTAAATTCTCAGGCATTTTTCAAGAGGGGACACTTTATCCACTTACAAAGCAAACACAGAAGTGAGGAATATTTGGAATTGGACACAAAAAGGGAAGGAGCAAAGGCATAGAGAGTTAGCACCATAGTGCATTGTGGAAGGAGAAATCAGTGAAAGCCAATGGCCAAAATTTTATTCAAATATGGTAATGTGAGAACATCTCCGAAATGAGCATTTAGGGGGATAAGAATATTAAAGATTTTATAAACTAGATTAAGGAAGGTCAGTCAAGGTTCAGTTTTGTCCCAAGAATTTTTCACTGTTCTAACTCTCAGATGAAATGGGATAATAACAGAAGGATTTAGAGGCACTAAGACTAGGGTCACCTTTTGGAAGCATTTGGATAGACAACTGGGATTAAGAGAGATGGTAAAGGGCACTTGGAGACTAAGGTTTTGCAGGTTCACAAGAGAGAATTTATAGCCCTTAAGTATAGCGAAGGTGCCTCACACAACCTAGGCTCAGTTGGAAGTTGCTCTGTCCAGCAGAGGCTTCGTGACCACGGCAGAACAAATTTTTACCCAGGGCACTTTATTATGTCTGGGGGAAGGAAGGTGACTGCCTCTCTAGTGGAGACCAGCAGCTAGACCTTCATCCCTTATGCTTTTCATTGAGAAGGATACCATGGGAGATACAAGATCAACATTCATTAATCATCAATAGCTTTCAGGTACCTAGTTTACAATTAACAATAACTGAATACAAATTCCAGTACAGCAGGTACAATGAATAGTCTGTGCCAGGGTCTATTAAACATCTTGACCCCACACTGGCACTAGGTACAAGGTTTCAAATACTCCCTGCTAGAGATTGTTTATATTTAATTATAAGATAAAGGAAAGCAGAGCAAGTTCTAAAGCATATTAATATTCTTTAAATCCAATTCCCATGGAAACTCTCTGAATGGTTTTCAGTTTTCGGGTATGTCTCCCACACAGCCATTGTTGAGACTTAAAGACAAGCACAGCCAGAATGCCGGTGGCAGTCATGCTCAGGCTGGGGCTACAATTCCCTAAACCACAAGGAGCGGTTCCCCACACTTAAGGATTATTCACAATTTACAAAGAACATATCTCAGTTTCTAATAGCTTTGGGGTATTTTTGAATCTGGGGAAAGCTTTTCTTTCAGTTTGTTTCTAAGAGAGTATATGGAAAGGAATGGAGTTAAGAATAACTGGACTAAGATTTTCTTGAAATTTTTACCAAGAACTAATGTTGAAGAAATTACAATGTTTTAAACTTACCTTTGATAGCCATGGCTGTGGACCACTCAGATCTACTACCAGTAGAGAACCTTTGAGGCAGATGTACCTCACACAACCTAGGCTTGGTTGGAAGTCGCTCTGTCCAGCAGAGGCTTCTGACCACGGTGGAACAAACTCTTACCTAGGACACTTTATTATGTCCGATGAAATAACTTTTACCCAGAACACTTTATTATGTCTGGGGGAAGGAAGGTGACTGCCTCTCTAGTGGAGAACAGTGATTAGACCTTCTCCCCTCATGCCTTTTATTGAGGAGGATACACATGAGAGATACAAGGTCAAGATTCATGAATCATCAATAGTTCGGAGGTGTTAGGGTTACAGTTGACAGTAACAGATTACATGTACTAGTACAGAAGGTACAGTGACTAGTCTGTATTAGTCAGGGTCTATCAAACATCTTGACACCACACTGGCATAAGGGGAAGGTTTCATACATTCCTATCTAGAGACTGTTTATGTTATACTACAGAAAAAGAAAGTAGGGCAAGTTCTAAAGCATAATAAGCATTCTTTAAATCAAATTCCCATGATAACTCTCTGAGTGGCTTTTGGTTATGTCTCCCGCACAGCCTTATGTTGAGGCTTAAAGACAGGTGCGACTAGAATGCTGGCGGCAGTCATGCTCAGGCCAGGGCTACAATTCCCTAAACCATGAGGAGTGGTTCTCTACAAACCTTGTGTGAGAATTGTTACCTGCAGCTTCCATATTTTCAGGATCCAACAGAACATTTTTTATAAAGCTGCCCTATCCCTGACTACTCCAAACCAATGAGTAAGCAAAGTGAAAAGAATAGAGATGGGCAATTCCTGCCCAGAACAAGTCTCCTCTGATGGAAAGTTTTGTTCTGGGTGCTCCCCATCAGCCTGGCCAAGACTTTGTTTCCACATGCAATTCTCTTTTTTTCCTCTCTTCTTTTCCAGGTAAGTTGGTATTGTGATCTACAGGCTCTGCTTGACTGCTGCTCTTTCTCTCCATTATCTTCAGAAGTATCCCCCACAATCAATCTCTTGAACTTTTAATTCCATATTGACATCTACTTTTGGGGGGACCTGAACTGACAATTTTAACTCATTTATAAAAATACTAAAAACAGTTCCAAGCAAATGTGTTTAACTAATGGACACATCCCTACTCCATATCCAAAACCTTCCAGAGGTCATGACACCACTACATAGAGGTAGACAAAGCAATTCACAGTAATCACATCAACCCATAAAGGTCTTTAAAAACTTCTTCTGTTTTTGAAAAAAAGAAGATGTCTATTTAATCATAGGTACATTCACCTAGTGCCCTCATATAATACCTTGCCTTATCTAGAGAGGAGTTCTGAAATGCTGAATAAATTAATTTGGAACAAGTCCATGATAATTAACTGTATTTTTAATCTTCTTTTTCTCCTCCCATCTACTAGTTAAGTTCAGGTACTAGAATATTATTAAAGCTTTATTTGACTACAAGTGAATGAGTGATTGTTGTTAAAAACAGCTTCTTTATTAACTTCCGTTTTGAAGGCCAGTTTTTTTTTGTTGTTGTTGTTCTTTCTAGTGGTTAAAACTCTCTGTTTTCTAAGATTTTCTTAATGTGAGGAGAATGGAGCCTTGTCAGACTCCCTTACTATGGACCCCCACGCATGGTCTGTTTAGAGATAATAATTAGATTCACATGTGCAGTGCACTCGCAGTTATATAAGCGTTGATGTCATATTTTGGCTAGTAACTGGCTTTGTCTATGCACAACATAAAAGAGGCAGAACCCCCACAGGAGTGTTCAAGTTAAGGCAGCATGCAGTGAGCGAATGGAGGAGTGGCACCGAGAGCCTGTGGGTGCCGAGCTGTGGTGGCACCAAGCGCTGAGCAAGCAAACAGTGGGGGTGCACATGTGAATACTGTAATGTCTGCAATAAAGGAACTATCAGAGATGTCAACCCAGCCTTGCATGTTCTTCTGGTTGCCAGACAGAAAGAATTTGCATTGGGTTCCCTGACACTTAATATTAGTGCTGGAAAGTCTGAAGAGGAAAGGTGCTCAACTTTCTACATGCAATTAAAAAGTATGTTAAGCCCCCAAATCTGAAACTGCAAATAATCAACCCTAGTAGCAAACATTATAATATTTCTTGATACTTTAGTAAACAGTAAGTAAGATACTATCAAAAAGAACTAACAGAGTAAATGAACAAACATATTAACAGCATTAATTTGGTGATTAATAGATATTATATAAAGTGAGACTGGATGTTATCTAAACATTTGGTGGAGGTAAAAAGCTTGTTAAAGGAATACTTATTTAAAATTGAGATGGTATCTCATAACCAAGGGAAAAGATTAGGTAATAGACTATAAAGAGATCTCAATATAAAACCATATTAGATAACCTATATCTTGTTTCAGTAGATTCCAATTAACTTTTGACCCATTATTACTGTTATTCTTAATCATTTGTCAGGAATACATTTTTTAAAGCTTACTTTCAATTTTATTATACTTTTCTTCAGTTTAATTCACTTTATTGAGCACCAACCAGGTTAAAGCCTTATGGGCATCAACAACAACATGAAAATAAACAAGATAAGTTTCTAATCTCTAAAATCTAATATGATGACTTTAAACATATTATAGAGCATACTTCCCCTATGAAAAGCAAGTAGTTGTACAATTAAAGACAAAGGAAATGTGTGGTTTCTCTATATCTGGAGAGACAACATATTATGCAGGTATAGAGACTTTTGAAAGTAAAAGGGTGAGTCATTAATTGAGACAAAGGGCATAAACTGGGACTGATCAGAAATTCTAGGATATTTAATATCCAACTGAAGCCAAATTCTCTGAAATGCATTTTTTTTCTATAAAGTATCACATGTGCTCTATTTAGTATCCAGAACTTCTAAGGTTGGCAGATTCACCTCAGACAGAATCAGGAGATTAGGCATAGATGTCGATGCTTAACTAGTCTCCTTCTAGAAGTGTAGAGATGAATAAGTTTAAATCATTTATGTTCTTGATACTACTTTCATACAGCATTAAACATGAGCATGTAACTGATGTCATGAGAGAGGAAAAGAATACATGAATGGTTAGTTATTTTAGATATATACTCAGTGATGAGATATCAAAAAATAAATACCCTACCAACTACAATTTGAATAGGGTTAAATTTTATTTATTATTTTTACTCAAAGAATAAGAGTAATAAATCTTTTGACTTATGTAAATGTATCCTCATTTGGGAGATTCAGTATAATCAATTATCCCTCAGAGAAGAAAGTGACCAGTACAAATAAAAAACATTTTATGACAATTTTAGGCCTCACCAAAAACTTCACTCACCTGAATTCCAGCAGCCTTTGATATATTATTTTGAACTTGTGTCATTTGCTACTTATCTTCATATGTTTCTACCCAATTTAAATATAAGATCAGTAATATGGACTCGGGGTTCATATACAATTTTTCTTCTATAATTTTTTGCTCAATATGTGGACATTTAATCAATTTCTTGATTATAAATAAGCAAAGTTTTAACTGGTTGTCTATTCATGTACTGTCGTAAAAGAAAGAACCTACAGAAGACCACAGCTTTGGTGTAGATTGCATTGTTTACATTATTTCTCAGAACTAAGTTCCCATGAAATCAATTTTTACATTAATGAGCAAGAAATATTTGTTTCACATGCTAAAAAGTTAGTTTGTTCTTATGGTTTTATGTCTTAATTATAATTGGATGTGTAAAGTAAATGTTATACCAAGTTCCATAACAGCAAACATGGCAAAACACACACACACACACACACACACACACACACACAGACACACACACACACACAGAGTCTCAACTATGTCAACACTGGAAGTATGTATGACTTGCCTTTACTTTCAAGAAATTATTTACTATTTAACTGCAAGAAAGTGTAGTTATCTGACACTGTCTAGCTTTGAGTGCTTTCAGGATCCACCTCAGCTTTTGGATTATGACCATATATTTCTGGGGCAGCTCCCAAAGAATGCGTCACATAGTGGGATAATGTATCCTGGATCTTTCTGTCTACATTGAAATTCTTCTAATGGACAACAATCTCTTCTATTGAGACCTCAAGTTGAGTTTTCCAAGTGTTTGATAGATCTGCATCATTCTTGCCCAATCTACTTTTCTCCTTTCTGTTATCTTACACAGGCATTTGTCTCCAGTAAACATCCTGCACTTTCAACTCCATCTCAGCATATGTTCCTTATTCAGTCCCAAATAAAACACCCAAACTATATAAAAAGGTCCTCGTGTTTTCTGCTTGGTGCCATCAGTACTCATTTGATAAATTATTTCCAGGTCTTTCTCAATAAACACACCCTATGATCATTTATCTCTAAGTTTTTGGGGCCATGGCCCCCGCAGAGAATTTAATGAAAGCTATAGGTCATCTATTTTAAGAAACCATGCATAAAAATAAAAATTGATGTGCATTAGGGAATTGTGGCATCATGTTTCAAAGTTGGTTTGAAGGCCTCATAGAATAAAGTCTCTAAAAAGAAATATTAATTTTTGTATGGTTTACAACATGCGAAGGAATCTAGGGACCTTCACTTGGTGACTGTGTCAGAAAGGTCTATACTGTGTAAACTGTTAAGTACCTATTTAATATCTGATTTGTTGGTCAAAATTTTCAGTCGCTCAATATTTTTACATATAGGCAAAAATTTTCAGTGACAATATTTTTGCGTACAGGCAAAATTCTTTTTATATCAACCCAAAATTGACTTTATACAATCTGGTCAGCCAGTGATTCTTGTTTATTGTATTTTTTATACAAGGAGGGACCTAAAAAATACCCAGAGTTTCTTTATAGATAATTCTGTATTCATTCTTACATATTTAAACTTCGGTCACCTTCAACGTAGTCTCCATTTGATACAATATACCTATTGAAATTTTTTCCCCACTACTCAAAACAATTTTTTTGACTTCCCTAAATTATTTATTAGGTAAGAATTTTGCAAACATTGGATACTGTCCAGAAACTATACAGTCAAGTAATATGAAAAATAGAGACATTTATTGAAGAAGATACAAGTTACAAGAAACATTGTACATAGGACAATGATGCCTCAGTCCCATTCAAAGTAGGCACATTGGGACTTCACACAGTACTCCCAATCACAATCAGCTGCCTCGTCATATTTTCCTGAATCTTATCAATAGTCTGAAATCTCCTCCCTTTCAATGGTGATTTTAGTTTTGGGAAAAGCCAGAAGTCACAGGGGGCTAAATCTGGGTTGTAAGGGGGCTGAGTTACCTGGGTGATTTGATGTTTTGCCAAAAAACTGCATGAGATGTGATGGATGAGTAAGCACATTCTCATGATGAAGCTGTCAATCACCAGTTGCCCATAGCTGCGGCCTTCTGAATCATCCAAATAGATTCCGCAAAGGAATGTTCAAGCTTAACACAAAATTTGATACAGATTCATTGCTCTACTCCCTCAGTAATTTTGAATGCAATGACCACATAGTACACATGCTCACTCAGCGGCATCTACCACCCCCACTGACTAACATAGTGAAGTTGTCATTGTTCACACATGTGCATTTCAGTCTACTCCCCTTGGCTGCTGGGTTACATCAATGTTGCAGTGAACCATTCTCATTAAATTAACAATGGCTGAACTTTTTCCAGACAGACCTCATATTAGTGATAACAGTGGAGCTGGAGAATACTGCACCTTATCCAAGCTGCATGGTGAAAACCACCAATAGTGTGGTGGAACTTGTGGCCAGTTCCAAGGCCATGGCTCTTGCAGCCAACAGATGTCAGCCCCCATGTCTCCCTGTGCTTGTGGAACAGTTTGGTGGTCCATTGGGTGTCTGGGTTACTTCTGATAGCATTATGGAATGGATCAATGAGGATAACCTCAAAGAATTTGTACATGGAATCTTCATCAACTGAGTAGGAATTCAGGGCTCTCAAATTCTCACAGTGGCACCCACCTCACTCCTTCCCCACAGAATAAAGGCTTCAGGCAAACTTTAGCCAGTTAACATCATGATGAATGGTGTTGCCATAGGTGACATTCTTAGGAACAAGGCGTTTGTGACCACTACAGTGCACATGAATCTGATATATGACATAACCTCGCTTGGCTTTGTATCCCAGCCTGAGTGCTTTATAGGATCGGTGAGGGGCAGTGGGGAGTGAGGTGCCGTGAGGTACAGAGACTGGTGATACTGCCAGCAGTGCACCCTGAGAAGAAAGTGCATCACCTCAGGTTGCTTCTTTCTTCATATCTCCTGGATGTACTTATAAGCACCCATTTTGGCTTACCTGATGGCCATGGTCAGGCAGAAAGGAAGAACCCTCAGAACAGTTTTTGAACTTACTGGTTTTGATGCCTTTTAGTGTTTCTGCTGTTTTTTTGTTTTAGCTCATGCACGTAAGCAAAATATTTCCTTTTGAGGACTTTTTTAATCCAAGGAAACAAAAAAAGTTGCTCCAGCCAAGATCTGGTGAACAAGGAGGGTGGGGCATGGGGATCATGCCTGTTTTGGGTCAAATACTACTGAACACTCAGCTTGGTGTGGGCAGGTGTGCTTGCAAATCACCCATCATGAAATGGGCAAATTTATTGAAAGACTCTTCAAAAAAAATTTGCTAAAACCAAACACAAGCTCATAACAATACCAGTTGGTACACTGATACAGATGGGTTCCTAGAAAACTCACCTAGTGGGGGAATCTATATTTCAATGGGCCCACCCTCCAGAAGGTAATTTCACTACTTGGGAGGTCACACCTTGTATTACTCTTCTCCAACCATGTCAAATTTTTCCCTAGCCTCTTTTCAAATCTTTGCTCATATTGATACTGGTTCATGGCTTGCAGTTTATACCACCTCCTTTTATTCCTCTCTATATCATTCCTATTAATTTTTCAAAATCAAATGCAATGATTTCTACTCCTATTGCTTCCTTAGAATTTACTTATCAGTCTGATATTCTCCCAGTTAATTCTGTCTTTGCATATTTAAAAAGAAAGAGTAGAAGTTGTTTTACACCAGTATTTATCTTCGTGAATAAGTTACACTGAATTTCTTTTGCCAGAGTTTATTATTTTGCCATTTCCCAGAAGTAGAAAAACACAGAATTGGAGTATACTAGCTACTTAGCACTACAAAAAAATACATAATAAATCTTCTACATCCTACCTTAGTTCTTTTCTGATAGCATTTTCGTGGTAGTTTTTGCTTTGAAACAATTTTTTTTTTAACAACAAGCTCAGCAGAAGTTGAGAAAGTTGTACACTAGGCACCTCATGGAAAAATAGTTGTATTATGTAGGGGTACATTATTGTACATAAATGCACGTATGGCATTATATTTTGCTTCTCTGTTTCATTTTGTCTACAAGAAACTAATCCTACTTATGAAAAAACTGACAAAAATCAATTTAAGATTTTTTAATACAACAAAAGACATTTCAGGAAGAAGTTGAGGCTTACTTATAATACTTAGTCCCATAATAAATTCATGTACAAGATCACTTAAAACTAACCCCATTACATTGAATACTCCATGTCAAGAGAAAACTTTGTATACTCAGTATTTGAAACTCAGCCATGATGCATTTAACATATTTTCTCCCAAATACAGATATTAGGAAGAGTAAAGGAAGAAAAAGTGAAGGTACTGGAAAGGAGAGGAATCAGCAGGCAAACAAAGTGAGAAGAGTGGGGGGAAAATGAAATAAAATAAAGGGATAAAAGGAAACTTTTAGTTGTGAAAAAAAAGTGTAAGAAAATGAGAGCCGAGGAAAAAGAATGCAAATATTAATGACAACATTTTTTTCTTAATGTTAATCTAGATATTCTTATATTCTTAATCCAGAATTGCTGCAAAACCTATCAAGTGAGGTCAACTACAGGCAACAGACAACCATGAAAAACTATGGCAAGACTAGTCAGAAAAGCTTCACAAGAAAAAGAAAAGGCTTGGAGTTATTGGATATTTACCAAGTTAATAGACATGTGTAAGATCAAAATCTAAAAAATAGGATAAGTTCAATGAAATTACCTTAAAATTTGGGGTCCTTTTTTTCTGGGTAATTGGCAATTATAAAAGCAAAAGGGATGGCTGAGAAGCTAAAATGCTGAATTAACTTTCCAGTAATCTCATGCTAGAACAATTAATTATAGTTACAGAAGGGCACTAGTAAGCTACTTAAGCTTTTAATTAGACCAAATTATGCTATACTCCAGGACAATGGGTGAAACAAAATAATCCTGACAAAATTAACACATTTTTAATATAATTTTAACTTTTGAACAATAGAGATAATCTGCCTTAGAATAAATGCCTGTCAGAACAACATTTAAATCTCAATGAAGGATAAATGCACCCAGCATTTTATTTACAGTATTTTAAAGAAAAAATGCCCAGCATTAATAAAAAATACCAGGCCTAATAAAAGAAAATATATAATCAAATTCAAGAGAAACAATATAAGGAGACTAAGAATGTGGAACACTTTTCAAAAGTTAAATGTATTATTATCCCAAGACTCAACCATGCTACTCCTGTAGACGAGTTTGCAGTTTTATATATTGGAATCATATCGTTTGTGCTCTTGTTCACTTGACTGCTTTTACTCTACATAATTATTTTGAAACTCATTTGTGACACTGAGAGTAAAAGTAGTAATTTCATTTTATTGATGAATTTAATATTCCATATTTTTATTTAATTTTTTAAAGTCAAATGCTAATATTTATTTGTAACTTTTTTTTTATTGGCACTTTTATAAATGTCCTCACTTCCTTCCTCTTAACCCAGTCTCCTCTCCACTTCCTGTTGTCTGTCTATGGGTTATGCATCTATGTTCTTCGGTTAATATCTTCACCTTCTTTCATCCAGTTCCCCAACCCCTCCTTCTCTGACAGCTATCAGTTTGTTCCATGTATCCATGCCTCTATTCCTATTTATGTATGTACTAATGCATCACAATTTTTAATGTATAAAAGTATTGATAGACATTTGTGTTGTTTCCAGATTTTGGCTATTGCAAATAAAGCTGCCTTTAATATTTATTGACAAATCTTTGTAGTGTATAAGCTTTCTTTACTGTTGGATAAATACTTAGTAGTGGAATGGCTGAACCACAAGAGTGTCTGTTTTCACCACATTTAGTCAACAAAGTACTGAAAGTCTCAGCCAGACTAATAAGGCAAAAAAAAAAAATTAAATTAAATTAAATTAAAGCATACAGCTCAAAAAGAAGACATCAAGCTGTCCTAATTTGCAATGACATGGTGGTCTACATAGAAAATCTCTAGGAAAATACAAAAAACTTATAGAAAATATAAGTAAAGTCTCACAAGTTTGTAGTATACTAAATCATCATACAAAAATAAGCTGTATTTCTACATATTAACAATAAGCTCTGAAAACTAAAATTAAAAATAAAATACTATCTACGATGACTCTAAGAAATCTAACAAAACATGTATAGGATTTGTATGCTGAAAACTACAAAATGTCTTATTATGATAACTAAGACCTCTAGGACTATATTGACTAAAACTGGTGAGGACATATATCCTCACCTTAAACCTGATTTTAGGATTGAAACATTTAGTTTTAGGTTGTTTTTTTTTTTTTAATCACTGAATAGAATAATACCTATAGAAACTTTTAGATGTTATTTATCACATTGAGGAAGATCTTTATTTCTAGTTTCTGACTGCTTTTTATCAAAAATGGATGTTGGATTTTGCCTAATGCTTTTTATCTATTCTTCTTCTTCTTTTTTTTTTTTTATTAAACACTTTCTATAATTCCAATATATATTATTCATATTTTAGTAGCCAGAACACTTTCTGTTACTGATTTAGCATTTGTTTTAGTTTAGATTATATAGCCTTAACTTAAAGTATCTCACATTTTTACTCATGTAGTAACTATTTCTCATGCTCATCATTTTATTGTTTAAGTCCATATTAATTTATGGTATTTCCTTCTGCCTCAAGAATTTTCCTTAACATAATTAAGTGCAGATATTTTGCTGGTGAATTCTTTTTAAAAAAATAAATTCATTTATTTTATTTTTAGAGAGAGAGAAAGGGAGTGAGAAAGAGAGGGAGAGAAGAAACATCAATGTCAGAGAGCAACATCAATTTGCTGCCTCTTGTGGGAGCTTCAGCCTGGGATGGAACCCACAACCTACACAAGTGCCCTGACTGAGAATTGAACCTGCGACCTTCATTCTACAGGACTATACCCAACCAACTGAGCCACAACGGCCAGAGCTAAATAATATTATACCACTTTTCATATATAATACTATATAATAATATACTTTCATTTTCTTAATTCAGTAACTATTTATTTGTTTGTAGTAAGAGAGCAAGACCCATAGGAGTTACATCTTTATGGGAAGAAGATATTTTCTTTTTTTTATTATGGCCCCTTCTTCAAAGATTAATGTTACATGGTTACAAGTAATTTTATTGATATTTCATCCATTATTCTATTGTTTCAGAGACTATCAATATACACTCTTCAACTCAAGTGAATATATAGGCTTTTATTTCAAGAAATTATCATTAATGTATTTTCACATAACTGTATGTTCTTTTCTTAAATAATAACTAAAGCTTCTTTATCATATTTAAAATGATAATAAGAATTTTCCAATATTAGGTATTTTATTATATTGTAATAATTGTATTTGCATTTTATTATTGAACTCACATGTTCTAATGTCATTGAATATTTAGAGGTATGAACTTGATATCCCAAAGGAATATAAGGATATGATATACAAGATCTTTCTAGAAGGCATCCAGCCATATCATATGAAAAAATAGAGATATTTATTGAAGAAGATACAAAATACATGAAACATTGTACATAGGACAATGATGCCTTAGTCACCTTCAAAGTAAGCACCTTGGAACTTCACACACTTCTCCTAATCACCATCAGTTGCCCTATTGCATTTTCCTGAATCTCATCAATAATCTGAAATCTGTTCCCTTTCAAAGGTAATTTTAGTTTTGAGAAAAACTAGAAGTCACAGGGTGTCAAATCTGGGCTATAGAGGGGATGAGTCACCTGGGTGATTTAATGTTTTACCAAAAAACTGCACAAGACATGATGCATAAGCAGGCATGTTGTGTGATGAAACTGCCAGTCACCAGTTGCTCATAGTTATGGCTTTATGAATCATCCAAATAGTTTCCATGGAGGAATGTTTAAGTTTAATGCAAAATTTGATGCAGATTCATTTATCTACTTGCTCAGTCATTTTGAATGCAACAGACACACAGTACAGATGTTCACTCAATGTAGTCTATCACCCCCACTAACTTATACAGTGAAGTCATCATGGTTTATGCATGCACATTCCAGTCCACTCTCCTTGGCTATCAGGTTACATTGGTGTTGTGCAAACTGTTCTTATATTAACAATGGCTGGACTGGACCCTTTCTGGACAGACCTCATATTACTTTGCATATATTCTATCATAGTTGGTGATTCTTAAGTTTACTAAAGAAAGGATGACCATCTATTTTAATTCTGTAAACCTACCATGGAATTTAACTACATTAAAGAGTGAGTATTGCTTTTTATTTTTATTTATTTTATTTAATTTAATTTTGATGTTCAATTACAGTTGTCCCAATTTTTCACCTATTTGATTTTTAAAGTTAGGAATAAAATCCTATTTAGATGTTGTTTACTTGATATGGGAAAAAGTTAGTGTTAAAATTATGTAAAATTCAACACTGAATGATGATAATATCAGGATTCTCAATATACACACTTAATAATGACAGCTTCAGATATTATGTGTTGGACATATTGGGCTATTGGGAATTTAAGGAATTATAATAATTCAGTATCAAGTACATATATTTTTCTGCATTCTGTTCAGTGCTTTCTCAGCTATACCCTTAAAATTACTGTGCAAAAAGAAATACAGAAAAAAGAACCTTTGAATATGCTACAATCATAGTTAGGATCTTTGATTTGTTTACTTCTAGTAGAGGGGCTAATTGTAAAAAAGTTGTTAATAATTGGGCTAATAACAACGATTTCATTTTTATGCCTACACTAAATAAATTAACTCAATTCCATAAAATATTTGACAGATATATAGCAAAAGACCAATATACAGAATTTGTAAAAAAAATTTACCAAAAAAAAAAGAAAGAATTATTAGACAAACATAAAAGTTGAAAAATAATGTCAGGACTTTTCAATATAGGTTTATTAATGACCACTGCAGAACAAAATTGTTGAACTTCTGCCCAAGATGGAGGCCTAGACTAACACGCTCCATCTCCCTCCATAGCTGAGAAAGAATACAACTACCACAAAACCAGAAATAACAGAAAGTTCCAGAAAATAAAGCTACATGGAAGTCCAATGTATGAAATTATAAATAACTGGTGGTCGTCCGGATGGGTAGGAGGAATGAAGCTGGGATGGAGAGATCAAGCTGTGCTGGTGGCAGCAGCTGCAGCGATGGCAGTGGGACGGCAGTAAGCACAGACACCCATATTTAAGGAGAGGCAAGAAGCACCTGGAGAGCAAACCCGTGAGCTCATGAGTCCAACTCCAGGGAAGGCAGACCTCCATTGCCTCGGACTATAGGGCCAGAGGGGGTGGAGATGGAGGAGGAGGCTTCTGGTCTCTCAGTGGCAGGAATTCATCTTAGACCCCTACCCTCACACAAAACACTACAACATGGTGAGAAGGGTCTCCCGGTAATGACGAGTGTATGGGGCTCTACCCCCTGTAGCATAAGAGATGTGACAGCCCCGCCCAGGAAGTAAAGGTAAACACAAAACTGTCAGGATGGCACAGATCATGATACAGATCCCAGTGACACAGCTGACTAGAGAGCAAATATCTGCTCTAACGAAGCAACAGATAGGAAATCTTTCTGAGGCACAGTTCAGAGCTTTGGTTGTATGAATGCTTACAGACCTAACAGCAGATCTTAAACAAGATGGAGAAGAAATGAAGGTTAGTCCTGATGAAATGAACAAAAACACATATGAAACTAGTGGTGAGGGAAAGAAAACCAGGGATCAAATCAACAAATTGGAACATAGGGAAGGAACAGTTAACCAGTGCAGAAAGAGGAAAGGAGAAGTGAGGAAAATGAAGAGAGGCTCAGAAACCTATGGGACAGTGATAAGAGGGCCAACATCTGAATGATAGGGTTGTCAGGAAGTGAAGAAGAACAACCAGAAATTGAAAAATTATGTAAAAAAATAGTGAAACAGAACTTTCCTAACTTGGGGAAGGAAATAGACTTACACATCCAGGAAGCAGAGAGAATTCCAAAAGAATTGGACCCAGGGAGAACCACACCAAGGCACATTATAATCAAAATGTCAAAAATTAAGGATAAAGAGAGAATATTAAAAGCAGCAAGTGATAAGAAGAGAATTACATACAAAGTGGTCCCAATAAGACTATCAGCTGATTTCAAAAACAAAAACAACAAACTCTGCAGGCAAGAAGGGACTGGCAAGAAATATTCAAAGTAATAAAAAGCAAAAACCTACAACCATGATCACTCTATCCAGCGAAGCTGTCATTCAAAATAGAAGGGCAGAGAAAGTGCTTCCAGGACAAAGTAAAACTGAAGGAATTTATTACATCCAAACCACTGTTATATGAAATGTTAAAGGAACTTGTTTAGAAGGAGGATTAAAACTATGAACATTAAAATCAAAACTATATCACAACAACCAACAACAGAAGCTAGGGAATTAAAGCAAAGGCAAACTAAATAGGCAATGAGAGTGGGAAAAGAATTATAGGTATGGGGAACATTTTGGGGGGAGGTTAATAGGGAGGGGGAAGAAGGGAAATGGAGGGAGATGGTACAGGAATTAAGAAGCATCGTGGGAGGGAGTGGAGTAGATAGGAAGATATTGAGAATAACTATATTCACAACCAATGGGCATGGACTAAGGGGGGAGACAACTGGAGCGAGGGGGGTCACTGGGTGGAGGGGAACAAAGGAAAAAAAATTGGGGCAAATGTAACAGCATAATCAATAAAGTATATTTTTTAAAAAATGACCACCTCATTTAATAGTTACTATATGTGGAGCACATTGACCTACTGTAAAAACTCATTGTGCTTTAGAAAATAAATTGTCATGACCTCTATAAGGGCAATTTGGCATTATAAAACCAAGTGAGAAATTGAATTTTGTGTTCCTTGGATGATTTGTCTACAAGGAAAATGTCAGGTGCAAATCAGATGACAACAGAGACTAAAAGTAAGCTTTTATTATATTTATCACTTCCTTTACATTGACTTTATTGAGGTCACACTGGTTAACATTATATAGGCTTTAGGTGTACAATTACACAACACACCATCTGTACACAGTATTGTGTATTCACCACCCCAAGTCAAGTATCCTTCCATTCATCCTATACACTCCTCTACCTCCTCCACCATCTCGCCCTGGCAAACCCCAAACTGTTTTCTGTGTCCATGTGTATGTTTTTTCCCTATTTTTTTCTCAAACTATACTACAAGTCTAAAATAATCAAAACAGCACGGTACTGGCATAAAATAGACATATAAATCATGAAACAGAACAGAAAGCCAAGAAATAAACCCATGCCTTTATAGTCAACTAATAGTTGACAAAGGAGGCAAAACACATACTGGGATTAAGATAATCTATTCAATAAATGCTGTTACGTAAGTTGGACAGATTCGTGTAGAAAATGAGACTAGATCACCTTCTTACATCATGCACAAGGATAAACAAAGTGAATAAAAGAAAAATGTTAGACTTGAAATCATAAAAATTACAGAAAAAAACATAGTAAAATTCTGGATATTTCATGTAACAAAAATGTTTTTCTGTTATAACACCTCGGGCAAGGAAAACAAAATAAAAATAAACAAATAGGACTACATCAAAATACAATGTTTTTGCACAGTAGAGGAAATCATCAACAAAATGAAAAGACAACCCACTGAATGGGAGAACATATTTACCAATGATACATTTGATAAGGAGTTAATATCCAAATATTATAAAGGACCTGTAAAACTCAACTCCAGAAAACCAAACAATCTAATTTAGAACATGGGCAGAAGACCTGAATATAAGTAAGCTTTTAAGTGAAGTTTAACTGATATTTTGTTAGAAGAGAAAGATTTTTAAAAATCAAGCTTAGAGCATGTAGAATTTCTGTTATAAAATGACTTGTAGATAAAAATGGTATTTAACATTTGCACTTTTGCCCTACCTCTCGAAAATATTACTTGGGCTTATATCTTTGACTACACATATCTCTTGCCAGATTAGCCTTGCTCAAATAATTTAACATGTCTGAATTGCTTTTATCTTTTTTCTATAAAATGGAAATAACTATACAGTTCCTTACTCTATGGTCATTGTAAAGATCAAATAGAAGACAAAATGTTTAACATAGAGCTTAACAGAATGAGCACTAAATACATGTCACTATTATTGACAATATCCTACAGTAATGATTCATTCTGTGCAAAAAGATATATATTTAAAGATGCCTCTTGTGCTATTGTTTATTATTTGAAAAATGTTAACAAATTAGGTACCATCTATAGGTCAATAGTTAAAATAAATAATCACATCTACAAGATATTATGATGGGAAACCCCAGAAACCCCAAATTAACTTCTGGAGGGTGGTCCCTTATAGTATAGGCTTCCCCCACTAGGTGAGCATTCTGGGAACTTATCTGTGTAGCAGTACCAGCTGATGTTGTCAGAGGCTGCATTTAGCTCCAGTGAATTTTTTTTGAAGACTCAGTGTGTGTATGTCCATTATGTCCATTTCATGATATGGGTGATTTATGAGTGCACCTGCCCACATCATGCTGTGTTCAGCAGTTTTTGACCAAAACAGCATGATCCCAGTGCCTCACCCTCCTTATTCACATGATCTTGTTTCAAGTGACTTTTTTGTTTGTTTGTTTCCCCAGGTTAAAAAAAAAAATCCTCAAAGAGAAACATTTTCCTGCTGTGGATGAGGTAAAACAAAAAAAAGCAGAAGCACTAAAAGACATCAAAACAGATGAATTCAAAAAGTGTTTTGAGCAGTGGAAAAAGAAGAGAAAGGAATTAGTCAAAGGAACATGTGTGAATGAACCATGGACATGGACAATGGCATGGGGATTGCCTGTGGGAATGAGGAGGGGGATGGGTGGAGGAGAGCAAATGGGGAAAATGGACAACTGTAGGTGAATTAAGAATTAAAACGTATTACAAAAGTATACCATCTTGATAGGTGTATTGAATCTAATGGAGAGTACTTTGAAGGTGACTGAAGTTCAAACATGTAAGAATAAATACACGATTTTTAATAGAGAAAATCTGTTATTTGGGTCTCCCTTTGCATATGAAATACTGAAATGGGGGGTACAGATCATCCTCACACTTCGTGGTTTGGGGGTAGGGGAGGGAAATAATATAGCTTTTAAGATACTTTGCACATCTATGGCAAGCTGATAGCTAGATAATAGCTGTGATACCTCTCCCTAGGACAAAAAGTGTACATACTTTCAGGATTTAAAAAAGAAAGGCGGGCAGCTTTGAGAGAAGAAATGCAATGGAGGGGTGCCATGGTGTACAAGGATGTTACAGTAGACATGGGAGGAGGAGGATAATATAGCAGCCATGTGGGAAGCAGCAAGCAGCTATGCAGTTTGTAGTCAGGATTCAGCCATGCAGCCTGGGCTAGTAAGAAAGCAGGCATGCTGCTGCTTTGATTGTGCCCACTCTGATTCTTAAACCAGCAAGGACTCTGCCTTGCAAGCCTAGATTCTATCTGAATGCTTGGAACTCTGGAGATGTAGAAAGGATACTCTCTTAGGATTTGTGACTTTCTTGGACTTCACCATGATCCAGTGTAACATGGCACGTTTTTTTGACTATTATATGAAGATTGAAGACAACATATGCCAGATCCTGAAGGAGAGAACTGAAATATGAGGAATGGAGAACTATTAGGCTTGGTTTTGGCTTATGGCCTTTTGGGAAGCAAGGGAAATGCTGGGTGATATGGGAGAACAGGGCTCCAAGCTGAAGTGCTCCTGTAACAGAACCCATGAGCTTTTCAATTATGAGAGGCCCAATTGCCCACCACCAGAAGCATAACTCTCAATACCAGAGTTTGGTGAAAAGGAAAATAATTGTTTATTTAAAGGTTACACAGATTTAGATTATTCGTGGATTTTTGCTGTTAAGTCTTATTTTCTTTAAAACACCCACAAACACATATTTCTGCCTCCCCCTACCAAACCAGGGGCTAGTTTTAGAAAAGTCAGAGATACAGGTTTCCTATTTCCCAGAGACAGTTCAGTTTTACCAGCAGTTCCCAATCATTGGAGCCTGATTAGGGAGGCTTTGCCTGTGTTGTGGTGTCCTTCAGCTCTTAATGCAGAACCAGGTGGAGTTCCCAGTCTCCTTGTAAACCATATGGAGTTTTCTTTTCCTTTTCAAGGCTGCATGGTATTCTCTCCTAGCCAAAATGCCTGCCACCTATTTTTAAAGCCCTGACTGCATCCTGTGAAGCAGTGGGTGTGGTAACCAGTTCTGACCATTCACAAAACCTTTTGCAAGCTCTGTATGCTCTCTCTGCATTGTCAAAACCCCTCCCATCTCCTTGGGGCCATGGAAGAACCAAAGTCATTTGCATAACTGAGTTACTATAACTACCAGCCATAGTTATACAAAGGTATCTTAAAAGTTGTTCCCTTCTTCCCATCCCCCAACCCGCAGGCACTGGGAATTTTGGGGGACCCCCGCTCTGTAACACTCCCAGCTCCCCCAAGGTTGGGATAGTATAAATAAAGACCTGTTTTTTCTCAACACCAATTGTTGGGTCATACCCAAGGTGCCACATGAACAAGCCCTGGTTTGCTTGATAACAACACCACACAGTAGTTTTCAAAAAATAAGTTTGTTCTCTAGGCATTGACTTGAAAATTTTTTTTACAAAGATATCAAATGATAACAGTGTCACATAAAAATGTATAGTATGAACATAATGCTTATATGGAAAAATATTCATATGTAATATTTTTGTAATACATTAAGAAATGCCTGGAAGTATGTGCACCAAACTGTGAACAGCAGTTAGATATAGACAGAGAAGAAATGAAATTATTGTTTAACATCATGCTTTGCTCACTCCTGTGTAATAAGAATCTATTCACATATAACTCATTTAATTAAGAAACAAAATTAGCCCAGTATCTCTAATCACTCCTGCTGCTCTTTTAATTTTATTAATGCCCAGACTGCTTTTGATTGGGTCACAAACCTCAGTTCCTATTATGTGTCTTACCCTTAGTTTGAAAGTTGTTTATAACTACTAATCCAGTTCTGAACTTCTTCTTAATATAATCTTTACATATAATTTTGGGCAAAAAGTTCATAAAATGACATCCTAGGGTGACCAACTAGTTCTGGTTTGCCTAGGACTCACCTGGCAAACCTACACCAGATCCTCCTCTTAGTACCTGCATCTTGTGTCAAGGATGATAGTAATGTTACATTTGCAAAAATATATTTCTTGTATTAAATACACCTTCTTTTTTGGAGTAATCTCTATTTCTTCTTCTCTCCCCATTTTATAATATATATTTTGACACACTCTGCATCAGTTTATAGCACAGAAAAATGTGTCTTACTTTTCTATAAGATTTCACAAATAAATCCAAGATTTAGAAAGTGGGTACCCTAGTGTGGGGAACCACTCCTTGTGGATTCAGGGATTGTAACCCTGGCCCATGAGCCAGGTTTGCCCCCCACCACTTGTCTTTAAGTCTCAACAGCACACTGGAAGGCTGCATGTGAGACATGACCAAAGGCCATTCAGAGGGTTTCCATAGGAATTGGATTTAAAAAATGCTTATTATGCTTTGGAGCTTGCTTTTCTTTTCTTATTTCTTAGTTAACTATAAACAATCTCTAGCAATGAATATATGAAACCTTGCAGCTAATTCCAGTGTGGTGTCAAGATGTTTAATAGACCCTGACACAGACTGGTTACCGTGCCCTCTATATTGATACTTATAATCTGTAATTGTCAACTGTAATCCAGGAGCCTAAAAGCTATTGATGATTTATGAATTTTGACCTTGTATCTCCCATGCATATCCTTCTCAATAAAAAACATGAGAAACAGAGGTCTTGTGCTTTCTCCACTAGAAGAAACAGCATCTTCCCTTATCCCCCAGACAAAATACAGTGTCCTGGATAAGTTTGTTCTGCCGTGGTCATGAAACCTCTGCTGTCCAGAGTAGTTTCCAACCAAGCTTAGGGCATTGGAGGCAGCTCAGCCTCACCATAGAAAATACCCATTTTCTAAATTTCCTATTTACTGTGTGTTGTGTGCATGGATTGCAGCTAGAATGGCCACATGGACCAGCAATAATAATAGAAAGAAGAAAAATGTCCTGCCAAGTAGAAATAATATAGTTTGAAAAACTGGTTTTAGAAAGTGTTCACTTCTGTCTAATTTACTCAGTTATAAAATGCTTTGACTCAGATTTGGCCCCCAGATAGCCCAAAATATCTGATTGTGTTCCTAAAAAAGAAATACCAGGTGAAAATGAGGTGAGAAGAGAGAGCATGAATACTGTTTTCAATGAAGAATATTTGGTATCCTGTTTAGTTAGGAGATGTGTGCTGTTCTTTTTTAAGCTTTCAGTTACATTTGTTTCAATACCTTCTCAGTAGTGTTGTTTTCCTCATGTACTACATACTAAAGTTACAACAATAAATATGATTAAAAGTGTATTAAGCAAAAAATAAATAAGAAAGAAAGAAAACCATAGACACAGATATCAATATGTGATTGCCAACAGGAAAAGAGAGTGGGGGAGTTGGAAGAGGGCAAAGGTGGATAAAGGATTTTGGAAAGAGACCTGACTTTGGGTGTTGAAGGTATAATGCCCTATGTAGATAAAGTGTTATAGAGTTGTATATTTGAAACCCGTATGGTTTTATTAACCAATGTCACTCTAATAAATTCAATAAAAAATTTAAAAACTAAAATAAAAATTATTTAGAAATGCCAAAAAATGGTTCTTGACCTTAAAATATCTAAAGTCCAGTGGGTTTTTAATAAGAAGTTATGATATGTTATGGCAAGTGTCCTGATATTTCAAAATAACAGGATGTGTCTTTGAAGCTTATAGGAGGGACACCAAATTCAGTCTTCACCATGTTACAGAACCCCTGGGCTGCTCCCGTTGAAAGAGAACCCACAGGCTGTTTAGTTAGGGGACTGATTGCCCGCCGCCAGAATTGTAACTCTCAATACCAGAGTTTAGTGAAAAGAAAAAGAATTGTTTATTTAACAGTTATATAGATTTAGATTATCTGTGGATTTCTGCTGTTAAGTCTTATGATCCTTGAAACACCCACAAACACATATCCTTGCCTCCCCCTACCAAACCAGGCTAGTTTTAGAAAAGTTAGAGATACCATTCCCCCACTTTCTAAACATAGTTCAGCTTTACCAGTAGCTGCCAATTATTCAATTCTGATTGGGAAGGCTTTTCTGTGTTGTGGTGCCCACCAGCTTTTAATCCAAAACCTCGTGGATTCTCAGCCTCCTTGTAAACTACATGGAATGTTTCCTTCTTTCTAATCCACATCAAGAACCCAGTTCTCAAAACCGCATGGTCAGAGTCCCCCATTAAATCTGCATGGTCAGCCTTCCTTTTCAAAGCAGCAAGGTACGTCCCTTCCTTAAAACTGCATCATATGTCCTCGTTAAAATGTCTGCCGCTTATTTTTAAATCCCTGACTGCGTCCTGTGACGAAGTGGGTGCAGCAACCAGTTCTGACCATTCAACAGAACCTTGCGCAGGTAGTGTGTGCTTTTTCCATACTATCCCACAGTCCAAGCCCCCTCCCATCTCCTTGAGACCTTGGAAGCATTCAAGCCATTTGCATAACAAGACACTATCCCCTAGACTCAGGCATGTGAAGGCATCCTGAAGGCTGCTTTCTTCTCCCCATCCCCCAGCCACAAGCTCTAGGGTTTTTGGGACACCCCTGTTTCTGTAACAACCAGACCAGTCTTCAGAAACAAAACAGACTATTTGGGATACAAGAGATTTTTAAATAATTTTATCAGTGTGGGTTAAATGAGGGAGAGAGATTTACTATAAGGAATGGGCTCATACAATTATTCAGGCTGAGAAGACAAAGGTCTATAAATGGTAAGCCTGAGATCCAGGAAAGCTGATGGTGTATATATATTATATATATACACACACATTATGTTATATATATATATATATATATATATATATATATATATATATAACTCAGTTTTTTAATTACTCTGATATTCAATGGATTAGCTAAACCCACTTAGATTGGGAAAAGCAATTTGAATATTAATCTCATCCAGAAACACACTCAGACCCACACAGACATATGTTTAATCAAATATCTGGGCACCCTTTGGCCCTTGTCACAGTGACACAAGAAGTAATAATCACAGTAACCATGTGGCTCAGATACTTTGTTCAGGATTTCTGCTCCTGCTCTAGTTGCTGGTACATGGAACTACAGGACGAGTTTGTTTTTAGTATTATGTCTTCTGTGGACATATAGCTCCTGACCTACGCAGATTCTACCTCTTTGGTGCTCACCCAGAGTTTGCCTCTCTGACAGAGCCTGTTTTATAGACCAAGGATGATGTTTTTTATCCTCTTCAAACCTGAGTTCTAATTCCTCAGAACCTAGTTTTCTGAATAAACATCTAATCCATGTGTTGCATATTATAAGGATCTGGGGTGTTTATATATTATATATATCCTTGGTCCTGATGGTCCCTATGTCTAGCAGTTTGATGTAAGTCTGATAGAACTTTCAGTTATCTTTCAAACAGACTGTAGAGTAGGTCACGGCTTCCACTAACATATACAGTTAGCTCTCATGAAAAACAAGTGGGATTTGTATGTAATTCTCTGAGGAAATGTTGGATTCATTAGCTTCAACATTTCAGCATTTTTGCTCAAAGTTCTATGTTTCTTCTGCCATCAAGGTAAATTACTTTCTCTTTTATTATAGTTTATTTTTATTATACTTTTTCATTACCATTTATCCCCCTTATACTTTCTTCCATCTCCAACCACCTATTCCTCTTCTTTTTATGTGCTACTACCACAAATAATTATAGATATTTTTCTAGTAGTCGATGGTCAATGATCTCAACCATCTTTCATAAAGATTTGATGTAAATAGAGTTTCAACCTACTGAGATTCACTCATATTGGGGCATTCCAGATGGGCCTAGAAGAAATGGAAACTGAGAAGATTGCTCTTCCTGTTTGGCAGAATTGGGGTGACTAGTAGAGCTGTGGCAATAGGACCACAGATGAGAAGGCTTATAGGAATTTGAGTAAAACTTGAGGAAGAGCCTCTGCAAGGACTGAGGAGCCTGAGGCAGTGAAGTTGTGGAGGGATTGCATTTCGGCATCCCAAAGATACTCACAACTTTATCCCAGAACCTGTAAATATGCTACCTCATGTAGCAACAGACTTTGCAGATATTATCTTGGATTAAGCAGGTGAGCCCAATCTAATCACTTAGCTAGTGAAAAGCAGAAGACCACTCCCTGCTACAGTCAATCAAAGAGAGCTGTTAAGGAAGGAGAGAAGTCATAGAAATTCAATATTTCTGGCTTTGAAAATGAAAGAAGGGCCCATAAGCCAAGGAATGTGGGAAACCTCTAGATGTTGGAGAAACAAGATACTTCCAGTATTAGGAAGCAATAGGGCCCTGCCAGCACCTTGCTGTTAGCCCAATGAGAACCATTTCAGAATTCTGATATCCGGAATCTTAAGATAATAAATTTCTATTGTTTAAACTGCTGTGCTGAGTTCATGGTAATTTGTTACACCAGCAAATAAAAGAAAAACATCTAATACGATGTCTTTAAGAAGAAAAAGATAAGGAATTTTATGTCAGTAATTAAGTTTCCAAATTATTTTATGATCTTTGAATTGAACCAGCTTCAGAGCTTCTCTTGCCTGACAGCTCTGGTCAGAGAACATAAGAGTGTAATTTCACCCAGTATTTTTCACACAGAACTCTAGGCAGAGCAGCTCCAGCACTCATCCATACTTCTCATGGACTTGCACTGACATCATAAACAGAACTGCCTTCTGGTGGTTGCTCTGAAACCAAGCATTAAACTGAAACAGTCATACTGGACTGGGAACTGAAGGGTGGGAAGCTGCATGGTGGGAAGCCACATTGGGAGCACTGCTACCCTCTACATGTCATGTCCTGCTTTGTGTAAATTCTTTTTTTCCACGGGTATTATGTGTGCCTTGGGTACTACACTTCTTGTGTGTACCCTAAATATAATGACACTGTCTCAGCCCTGGAATGCTTCAAATCAGTTTCAGCTGACTGGCCATAGTAACACTCTCTGAATTGATGCCCCAGGCCAAGTTAAAAGCTTAACACAGAAATCTAAGGAGAAAATAACCTAACTTTCTAAGACAGTTCTTTATAGTTAATGGGATTTGTTTTAACTTGAGAAATCCAGGACCCCAAAGGGCATAACTGAAGCTGCTACTAAATGGTGGTCTCACCTTGATGCAAAGAATCCTATAAGTAATAATTCTACTGTAAAGACACCTGGGCCAAGGGGTCAAGGGCCAAGGCAGTGGACTGCTCCAAAGAGTTGAAACAGTTGACCTGAGGTTGCTGTCTTTAAAAGTTCCAACATTGGCCTTTGCAGGCATCTAAGTATTTGGCATTTAAACCATTCTCTAATAGATAAGAGCAGGAGCAGCTCAATGTAACTAGATTGTACGAACAATGTGGTTTGTGCTTATATCTGTTTTTCTTCTAGGAGTCTGAATTTTTAGTATGTGCTATGCCAGCTCCCAATAAAAATTCTGGGTACTGAGTCTCTAATGAGTTTTCCTGAGAATAAACATTGCACATACGTTATTGTTTTTTTCACTGCTGGAGAAAGAGGAAACTCAATATACTTCATCACTGGAAGGATGGAAAATTAGAACCTGATCATGGATTTCTTCAAACTCCACCATCGGTCTCTTGTGTTACCTTCATTGTAATAAACCTTAGCCACGAGTAAAACTATAACCTGAGTCCTCTAAGTCCTTCTAGCAAATCCTAATTTAGAGAGTAAACTTGAAAACCCCATTACAACTAGCATACACATATATATTTGCACATTTATAATCAAACTGAATTAATGTGTGTAAACATATATATACACACACACACATACACACATATATATATATATATATATTAGTCACTTTTTCAGAGCCTTTCAGACACTAACATTTGTTAATGCATTAGGTTACTGAATGACCTCTGACTAACACCATGTAGAGAAGTTCAATTTCTCAATAGTTTTATTTTTGGTGCAAATAATAATTTGGAAAATTATTTAAATTAGTCAATAAATATAGTTTAGGCATTTATAAACTGCCATGCATTGTGCTACATAGTCTGGGAAAGTGGGAAAATCACTTAAAACTATCATCAATAGCCCTGGATGGTATGGCTCAGTGGATTGAGCACTGGCCTGTGAACCAAAGGGTTACCAGTTCAATTGCCAGTCAGGGCACATGCCTGGGTTGCAGGCCAGGTCCCCATTTGGGGGTGTGCTAGAGGTGACCACACATTGATGCTTCTCTCGCTATCTTTTCCCCTCCCTCCCACTTAAAAATGAATAAATAAAATCTAAAAAAACTATTATAAATAATTGAATAGATGGAATAAAGGTATATAGTACTGATGTATAAACACATTGGATTTGAATCACATTATTATTTTAATTCTACATAATCAGAGGGAGAAGGAAAGAGATAGTCAAACAGTACAGATAGCACACATCTTTGTATTCAGTAAACAGTTGCCTCCAAGTACAAGGAAGATGACAAGGATCTGCTCTTTCTAAGTTGTTCCCTGTATCCATGGTCCTTTCATGTGTAAACATCTCACCCTGCTTAATATCATTTTCTGATTTACATATATATAGTAGCCTCCAAACATAAACTAGCTTCTTCAACTGGTGCTCAATTAAAGCAATTCTTTCAGGGTAAATTTTATCTCTGTTATTTTCTCCTTTTATGATGAAAGTAGAAACTTACTCTCAAGTAAGATGATTCAATACATCTCTGTAAACATCCATATCTCACAAGACACCTGAATTCCCAAACCTTCCTTTCTAGTTGCAAAACACCAGTGCATAAAACATTTAAATAACTAAAAATATCAATATGTTCCATAATGAGAAATGTGGTCAGAGTTCTCTATTGAAATTCACGTAATAGGGAGATTTGCTATTGCTGTCCTGATGAGCAAAGGTCATTATAGATAAATAGTATATTAGCTTAGGTGGTGTTTTATCTCTCAAGTGTAATATGCAACTTATATGTTAAATGAATTTGTTTTACCTTTCAATCTGCATTTAATTTAAAATATTTATGAAGCTACCATGTCTCATGTAATACTAGTTTTTTGTAAATAGCAAACAAACCCTATTAAAATTAATACTACTAATAATTATTAGTAATAGTATTTTTGTTATTATTTTCCTTTATAGTACTTTTTCCCACAGTATGTGTGGCATGAATAGACTCTGCCAGACTTACCTTTGGCCTTGTTATTAAGAAGTTATTGTGCATGAATGAAGGCAGACTAGCTGACTGTTTATCCCCTCCTGTTTATAAATTTTTCCCCAAAAAGGATCTGCTACTATCCCCACAACTATCATCTCAGGTTATTCTCAAAATCCTCTAATATTGGTGATTTTTCTCTTCAGTATAAAACTTTAGTCTTTTTACTGATCTGATGCAAATCTCCTTTGAGTGTCACAGTTATTTACAGTTGAGTGAGAGAAGAATGCGAGAGATGGTCTTGAAATTGATGACAAAAATAAGACTTGAAGAGCTCTGAGTACCTGAAGATAGGTATAGTCTGGTTTTGCTAAAGGAGGAAAAGGAAGGAAAGGACACATTTGGGACTTGTACAAATTTTTCTCTTGCTTTACATTTACCAAGAGTTATTTTGCTTAAAAACAAAGGCAGACTTATCAATGGATGCAACCTTAAAAATACCCTGAAAGATAGCCTGTAATAAAATAATAAATGTCAAGAAGATGATGGATTTATGAGGAGTTCTGAATCCAGATGTACCAGATTCCATTTAGGTGAAATAATTCACAGTTAGGATTAGCAGACTGTAACAGGTGGCCATTTTTAAGTACAGATGCTAAATGTCATACCTACAGATGGTTCATCAGTAGAACATGTAAAAAAATCTTAATTATATATTATGAAGCCTTTACATAAAAAATTAAAAGATAGGCATTCATTAAGCTTATTTGAGTTACATCACTGACTACAGATTCTGTTATAAGTTAGCTGGTAGTTTAATCAAAACAAGTATCAGTGGATCAGTTCAATGACATAAGTTTGCCTTCATGTTGGAAAGTTTTAGGCAATACAAATTTCTTGCAGTTTCCTGATTTATGCATCAATGTAGGGTGCATTCCTCCCCCAGAATCCCATATCAATATGTGTTACAGTAAAGAAAGAAATATTTAGCCACTCATCCTTAAATAAAAGCATTCCAAATTGACTTGGAATGTTCCTGGAGGCATATCACACCTGAAGCCTAAAACTGAAAACATTTAATTCCTCACATGGACTTTAGAATCACTGTGGCTAATTTCTTTTTCTTTTCTTTTTTTCCTTTTTATTGTTTTTCTATTATAGCTGTCCCACTTTTCCCCCCTTCACTTCCCCCTATCCTGCCCATCCCTTCTCCCATAGTCAGTCCCCACCCCATTGTCTATGTCCATGGATTATTTATACTAGTTCCCTGACTATACCCTTTTCTTTCTTACCCCCCTTCTTTCTCTCCCCTCTGCCCCTCCCTCCTCCCCCCTTCTCACTGATAGTCTGCTCCTTGTTTACATGTCTCTGGTTCAGTTTTGCTCATTTGTCCATGTTGTTCATTAGTTTCCTGCATTAGGTGAGATCATATGGCATTTATCTTTCATTGCCTGGCTTATTTCGCTAAGCATAATTCTCTTTAGTCCCATCCATGTTGTCATAAATGGTAGGAATTCTTTCTTTCTGCTGCATAGTATTCCATTGTGCAAATGTACCACAGTTTTTTTGATCCATGCATCTACAGATGGGCACTTAGGCTGTTTCTAGCACTTGGCTATTGTAAATAGTGCCGCTATGAACATAGGAGTGCATAGGTTCTTCTGAAGTGGGGTTTCAGGATTCTTCGAGTATAATCCTAGCAGTGGAATAGCTGGTTCAAAAGGCAGCTCCACTTTTAGTTTTTTGAGGAAATTCCATACTGTTTTCCACAGTGGCTGCACCAGTCTGCATTCCCACCAACAGTGCAGTAGGGTTCCCGTTTCTTCACATCCTCGCCATCAATTGTTGTTTGTTGATTTGTTGATGATGGTCATTCTTACTGCTGTGAAATGGTATCACATTGTGGTTTTTATTTGCATCTCCCTGATGGCTAGTGATGTTGAGCATTTTTTCACGTGTCTATGGACCTTCTGTATGTTCCCTTTGGAGAAGTGTTTGTTCAGGTCCTTTGCCCATTTTCTAATTAGGTTGTCTGTCTTCTTGGTGTTAAGTCATATAAGTTCTTTATGTCACTAATTTCTTAAAAACACAGGTCATTCATGCACACATACACTATACAGTCAATATTTTTTTGTTTTATCATGATTGACTAATTTACACATTAGACATTGCTTGTATGACCTAGCTATTGCCAAACAGCAAACCATTCTCAAAGATGGAGATTTAATTCAGTTTAGCATATTTTTAAAAAAGTGTCTGAGACCCCGAGTGTGATTGCCCATAGAGACAGCTCTCTGAATGTTTTGAATCTCAGCATATCTGCTGGATTATATACGGCCCCAAGTGATGTCAATAGTGTATTTGTTAAATTATTATTCTCAATAACTGACATATTCACATCCTACTTTATCTTCATGATGAGTTGGTGTTCAGAAACGCTTACCCACAATACAGTGTTAAATTCTCTTGATCCATTGCCATATATAAAAATTGAGGCAGTAACAAATGCCTGGTATTGTTTAGGTGTGTGTATTATATCTCTGAAAATATTTTATATTACTGAGTGCCATATAAGTGCAAAGTTTACTATGATTGGTTTTGACATAAAAATCAAATTCAGTGAAACTTTATTCAAGCTCTGATCAAAATGATTTGTAAGCAGGAAGTCCAGAATCAATTATACCAGGAATTAAGTGCAAATGTCTAAGATTTCTTTAACTGAAGTTTTTCCTTTTGTGTCCTCCTCTTTTTAATTATAATGAGAGAGCAAACAAACAAAATCTTGTGTTTTTAATTATGATAATCTAACTGATATAATGACATTAAAAATTAAAATAGTATAGGAGCTAAAAGTGAAAAATAGTACTCCAACCTCTTCATTTCTACCTCCCAGCAGAATCCCTCTAAACTGTTTATTGTATATCTTCTTTGTAACAGTCTTTGCAAAACAAGAGTATATATTTGTATATATATATATACAAGGCTGTCCAGAAAAAGCCCAGCCTTAGTTAATATAACAGGAATGGATTGCACCACATCAATGTAACCTGGCAACCAAGGAGAGTGGACTGGAATGTGCATAGGTGAACAATAACAACTTCACTGTACTAGTCAGTGGGTGCGATAGAGGCTGTTGAGTGAGCACGTGTACTGTGTGGCCTTCGCATTCAAAATGACTGAGCAAGTACTGATCAATGAATCTGCATCAAATTTTGTGTTAAGCTTAAACTTTCATCCAGGGAAACTATTCAAATGATTCAGAAGGCCACAGCTATGGGTCACTGGTGATTGGTGGATTCATCACACAATTGTTCCCACTCTTGCATCATGTCTCATGCAGAGATTTTTAGTGAAACATCAAATCAGTTCAGCCTCCCTAGAGCCCAAATTGGCACCCTGCAACTGCTGACTTTTCCCAAAACTAAAATCACCTTTGAAAGGGAAGAGATTTCCGACCATTGATGAGATTTAGGAAAACATGATGGGGTAGTTGATGCTGATTGGAAGAACTGTGTGAGGTCCCAAGGTGTTTACTTTGAAGAGGACTGAGACATCATTGTCCTATGTACAATGTTTCTTGTATCTTCTTCAATAAATGTCTCTATTTTTCATATTACGTTATTCAATACCTTTTGGACAGAACTTGTATATCTTATTTTACACAAATCACAAGATGTGTTACCAGAATTGCATTCCAAAATTTAAATTTATTCATTTTATTTGTCAAGAAAAGTAAGAGCTTTTTTACAACATTGATGTAAACTGATAATCACTTTACAATCATAAACCATAGAGGGATGTGTGGGGGGGTGTCTGAATTTTGAAAGAAGTGGGATATTATAAGATATTATATACTTTGAAAAGCTTCCCCATCACCTTAGTAGTCATGGAACAAGATTAGTTTTCTAGGTTCATGTGTTCCATACTCTGGAGTCTGGGTCAACACAGCCCTTTGGGGTTTAGCTTATGCCGAGGGAACTTTTAGTAAGTTTAAAAGAAAAATGTTAGACCATAATAACTGCAACTTGGGGAATTCAGGCTTATCACTGTTGAGGGAGATATATTGGCTTCCAAGAAGACTCTGGAACCATAACAAATATCCAGACAAACGTGTATATAGTTCCTTTGCCTGTTGAACCATGCTTCCCCAGCCTTAAAGTGTGATAATAATGAAGCAGATGAACTCATGTTTTCACTGTCTGACTCCTTTAAACCAAGACATTCTTAGGACTTCAAGTTGGGGAGAAATAGAGAGGAACAGAGGCATTAAAAAGGGAACTCCTGGACTTTATTCTAATAGAATATGTGAAGGGTTGCACACTAACCTAATATAAAGAAAATAAGATTTTTACTTTACTGTTATATTATAGACAACTCTAT
This sequence comes from Furipterus horrens, assembly GCF_987537825.1. Lineage (NCBI taxonomy): Eukaryota > Metazoa > Chordata > Mammalia > Chiroptera > Furipteridae > Furipterus > Furipterus horrens. Next base: position 62,306,699 of record NW_028327176.1, on the reverse strand, counting down.
CTATCATAAATGTAAGTTACAACAGGGATCTGCTCATTTGACCTATTGTTAATCCTCTTAACAAATTACATGTTTTTTTTAATTAAAATAAAAGTTCTCTCTATGTATAACAAACTTAGGATCATGTTTGACTCAAGTCATTGCAACTTTCTTTTCTTAGTTAGATATCCCCAGTATCTTCTCATATCAGTACACATCCATACTTCTCTTTTCTCAAATGTGGCATAATATTCACATTTTACAAAAGCATCACAAATTACTGAAAAAGTTCCTCATTGTCAGTTGGTTGGGAATATAAGTAATATAGCTATAGCATGCCCATTGCATTATTTATGTTACTATAAGCCACAGATTAAATTCCGAGCAGATAAATCCTTGGCAAAGATATGATTCATTTTTAATTTGATAACATTTGCTGAACGGCACTCCAAATGACTACATCAATTCAGACATCTTGCAATGCTATATGAGAGTCAGGATTTCTTTGTAAGGATAGTGACACATTGCAGATGTGGTCTTAAAGTTCTGGATCATGTTACTTAAGGTGAAGACTACCCTTTTCTAAACACCTCCACTCCCACTCCTCCAAATCACAGATCCACGTTAATTCTTTCTTCATTGTTAAGAAATTAAGTGGATATTTTTTCCTTTGATCCCTATCTTTAAGAGACAAATTTAGCATAAAAGTTTAATTTTTCTTTAAAGACAGCTGCCAAGTTTCTTTTGAGCACCTCACACTCACAATTTTACAGGCACAAATGTCAAGGTGGTGTGTGGTACACCTGCTGATTCACATCTTTGTTTGAGGAAATCACTTCAAAGGTGTTGGCCCAATATCATTGGCACCCTAACCTTTTTATTCACTCCCCCTTAACACATCCACACACTGATGCTGCTCACAGCTTATTTGTGGCACCTCAATTCTGTCAATTCATTTACTTATCACACAGGCATGAGATACTCTGACATAATAAGGAAAGGAACACTCCTTGGGGAGGTAATATATTTCCAGAGCTATAAAAGTAGGGGAAAAAGAAAGTTTCAGAATACTTGCACAGACAAAACTTTTATTTTTTATATTGTATTTGGCAAAAATGAGTGCTTATTAAAATCCATTCAGATATATCTGCTTCAAACATTATCATTGCACATGTAATACGCTTTCTTTTCCACCTAGGATCTCCCCCTTTCACTTTATGGCAATCAAAAAAGTAGATAGCAGACTTCTGACCAAGATGGAGGCGTAGACAGACACGCAATGTCTCCCTCCACTGCTAAGAAGGAATACAACTACCTTAAAACTAGAAACAACCAGAAGTTCCAGAAAATCAAACTGTATGGAAGTCCAGCAAACAAAGATATAAAGAAGAAATGCTCATCCAGACAGGTAGGAGGGGCGGAGCCTGGGTGGAGAGGATGTGGTGTGGTGGGGGCAGCAGTGGTGGCAGCGGCAGGCCAGAAGAAAGCACAGTCACATGTTTTAAAGTCATCTGGGTAGCATTCCCAGCTCCTCACCGGACCTCACAGCCCACGATTCCAGCATTGGGGAAAATCAAGCCTCATTGCTTCTGACTGTGCAGACCAGTAGAGGTTAGGGTGGAGGCAGAAACTGTCAGTCTCAGCAGAGTCTGCTTGTTTAAAGAGCCCCCGTGGTCCTAGAATGTCCGCAAATCCACCCACTCTGGGAACAATGGCCAGGGCAGCAACTAGAGGGGCATCAGTCTGGTGCAGAAGTGGGAGAAGGGCCTGGAAAAGGGGCGGGTTCTGGGAAGGTGGCATTGTTCCCTCTTGGACCCCTCCCCCACATACAGCACCACAACATGGTGGAACAGGTGGCCCTGTACTGATGAGTCCCTAAGGCTCCGCCTCTTACAACATAACAGGAGTGACAGCTCTACCTGGAACTCGGAGGCAAACAAACACAGGAGTCTGTCAGAATGAGGAGATAGAAGTATGGCCCAAAAGGGGAAATGGATCAAGGTTCCAGTGGGAGAACTAAGTGATGAGGGCATAGCCAACATAACAGATAAGGAACTAGACAACCTAACACATGAAAAATTCAAAACACTGGTGATAAAGATGCTCACAGGTTTGATGATATGCTTGAGTATGGCAAATGCATAAGAGAAGAAGTGAAGGCTATGCTAAGTGAAACTAAGGAAAGTCCGCCCAAAACCAATGGTGAAGGGAAGAAAACTGGGGTTCAAATCAATGATTTGGAACATAAGAAAGAAAAAAAAAGTCAACCAGAGCAGAATGAGGAAGCAAGAATTGAAAAAACTGAGGAAAACTTTCCGAATTTTGCAAAGGAGACAGATATACAAGTCCAGGAAGCATGAAGGGTCCCAGGGGAGCTGGACCCAGAGGCGACCACAGCAGGATGCATCATGACTGAGATGCCAAAGGTGAAAAATAAAGACAGAGTTCTGGGGACAGCAAGAGAGAGGCAGAGAGTTGTCTACAAAGCGGTGCCTATAGGACTATCAACTGATTTCTCAGAGGACACTTTGCAGGCAGAAAGGCACTGGCAAGAAGTATTCAATATGATGAAAGGGAACCTGCAACTGTGGCGAACTCCTTCTTGTGGTTTAGGGAATTGTAGCCCCGGCCTGAGCATGACCTGCCACTGGCACCCCGGCTGTGCTTGTCTTTAAGTCTCAACAATGGCTGCATAGGAGACATACCTGAAAGCCATTCAGAGGGTTTCCGTGGAGATTGGACTCAAAGAATATTAATTTGCTTTAGAACTTGTTCTCCTTTCCTTTATCTTATAATTAAATATGAACAATCTCTAGCAGGGAGTATTTGAAACCTTGTACCTAGTGCCAATGTGGGGTCAAAATGTTTAATAGATCCTGGCACAGATTATTAGTTGTACCTGCTATACTGGAACTTGTAATCAGTTATTGTTGATTGTAACCTAGGTACCTGAAAGCTATTGATGATTCATGAATCTTGATCTTGTATCTAGTGTAGGAAAGGGTGAAGCCAAAGAACTTATATCCTTTTCAATAAAAAGCATAAGGGATGAAGGTCTAGCTGCTGTTCTCCACTAGAGAGGCAGTCACCTTCCTTCCCCCAGACATAAAGAAGTGTCCTGGGTAAAAGTTATTTCATCAGACATAATAAAGTGTCCTACATAACAGTTTGTTCCGCCATGGTCATGAAGACTCTGCTGTGTCCAGCAGCTTCCAACTGAGGCTAGGGTTTGTGAGGCACCTCTGCCTCATGCAACAAATATTACTCTATCCAGCAAAGCTATTATTTAGAGTGGAAGGGCAGATGAAGTGCTTCTCAGATAAGGTAAAGCTAAAGGAGTTCATCATCACCAAGCTGTTATTATATGAAATGTCAAAGGGACTTATTTAAGAAAAAGAAAATCAAAACTATGAGCACTAAAATGACATCAAACTCACAACTATCAACAACTGAATCTAAAAAATAAGAACAAAATCCAACTAAGCAAACCAGAATAGGAACTGAATCATAGGTATGGGGGTTATTCGGAGGGTTATCAGCTGGGAGAGGGGAGGGGGAGAAATGGGGAAATGGTACAGGGACTAAGAAGCATAATCAGTTGGTACAAAATAGATGGGGAAGTTAAGAATAGTGTAGGAAAGGGTGAAGCCAAAGAACTTATATGCAGGATCCATGGACATGAACTAAAGGGGGTGGGATTGTTAGAGGGAAGGGGGGTACTGGGAAGAGGGGAGCAAAGGGGGAAAAATTGGAACTACTATAACAACATAATAAAATAAACTTAAAAAAAAAAACTAGATAGCATCTGTGTAGAAGACCATATAAGGAAGATTTGAGGAAATGGTACTGGGTTTTCTTTTTAAGAGAGTAGGTCTGGAATGAAGACCATTTTATCTCCTGTCTTTGACTTTAAATTTTTGGCATTATTTTAACACTATTAAACTTTTTACCACATTACTACCCCAAAATTTGAGTCTGATTGCTAGGATTTGAATTCTTGCTATATCCTTACTATATATAGGACGTTGGGAAGTTACTTTATTCACATCAGAGTGGTAAGGGGAGGCATCTTTGAAGAGGTACCATTTGAGCTAACACTGGAATGATGAAGGATATAAAAAAAAAAAAACATGAAGAAAAAAAATACCAGGCAAATAAAATACCTATAAGCTTGGAGTAAGCTTGATATATTAAACAAAATTAAAGGGCCAATTGAACCAAAGGGGGTGAAAGAGATATGGTATGATAGTTGGGTCAGCCCACAGAGGACCACAGTGAGAGGGATGGACATTACTTATTATGAGCAGAGACTCATACTATCAGCTCCATATGGAAAATTTTGTTGAAAACCTTTATTCTCTCTTGCCTTAGAACGTATTTAACTCACATTCCCCATGATTAATATGGAAATTTCTGTTCTTTGAGGTTTATCTGACCTATTTATTCTAACATGGGATCTGATGTAAATTAAGTTTTGATACCAGTGTGATGACAGAAATTCAATTCATCTGGAAAGTCTTCATGTTCATTGTGTGGCTGACCACAGAACACAATATGCCAACAATCTATAAAATGTTAAAATTTGTTGATGATACTTCTGAAAGTTCCTGGCTGGTATGGCTCAGTGGATTGAGCGTCGGCCTGTGAGCTAAGTGTCGGTGGTTCGATCTTCCAGTCAGGGCACATCAGAGAAGGAAAACTCTTACTCCAAAAACCTCCGCTGCCTTGCGGCATACCTCTTCAGGGGAAAGGCTAAGGGAGTAAACCCCAACAGAAAATCCGGAGCCGGAGTCCCTAAGGCGGTTTGACGTTGTAGTCAATACCGGCAACTCCTGCGGCGCACCTGAAGCCAAGCTGTATTGACTCCGTCTTTCCCTTGGACCCTTCAGCTGCGAAGAGAGGGGGGGTCTGCTGCATGGGCAACAGCAGACCCTCCATATCACCCTGCCCAGGCTCTGTAGCTTCAGCTTCACTGGAGAGGACACTCCAGCGTCATCGCAAGATGTCGATTCAACACGGGAGGAGACAGATACCGTGTCACTCCCGAGTCGGACTGCACAGCCATTCTCAGCGGTGCAGATAGACTCTTAAGAAGCTACACCATCGTCTCTCGAGACGGACAGCTGCCGCCACCGCCGACTTCTGAAAACATTTCTTTTTCCTCTGGAGTAGTGGTAAAGAACAAATTAGCAGACTCATTTCTCCATTATTCATTGTAATTTTCTTATGAAATATGTATTGTTAGGAAGAGAGGAGAGGGAGTGTTGAACTAGGAAGTTATTGTTAAATGTTACCGAATATGAAAAGTTACCCTAACTTCAGTCAAAAGATGTTCCTTTGAGCTAGGCTTGAGCCATAGGTCTGTTGACCTGATGTTAGCTGGCATCATAAAGTCAAAAAATTATGATCTTTTGAAGCAAATATTTCTTGATTTTTTTCTTTATTATTTCAAGACTCTAAGAACACAAAGTTATAAATATGAGGCGGCCAATTCTCTGCTTATATTAGGGTCACCATTAATAATTTCCCACTGGGTAAATACAAGGGCTCATATTTTCATGTACATAAGGAAGATGTGAATAAAAATTGCTTCATAAGGTTAAATAAAACTACAAAGGTGTAAAAAACCAAACTGACTACTTAAAGTTCATCAGATATTCTTTAGAGAATATGAACATAATCTAGCAGGGTTGATGCCCTGCTCTATATAATTGTAACCCAACAGAGTTCATCAACAGTTTTCAAAAAGCTGACAAACAACATCCTACCTTGTGCCCTTTGTCTCCTCTCTTCCCCACCTAAGTGTTATTTCTGTTATCATAGTTTTTTTTCTCTATCATAACCAATTATACTTTAGAAATGTGAAGGAGTTAAAATTCCAGAAAACGACAGTCTACAAATAAGTAATGGAAGTCCCTCGAATATCTGGCTGTTAGTTGTGGCAATGGATCTTAACTTGACCACAAATCTCTCTTTATTTAACAGACTATCCCAGCATCATTATTATGGTGGTGGGTTACAGCGTCCTCAGACCAGCAATAGAGAACAAGCCTCACTATACTAATACTTTTAAGCTAAAGCCTTATTTGCCAAATAGAAGCACATATTCAAGCCAGAATTCAGATGATAGAGAAACAGCCTTTGCACTCCACTGCTTAATGAAAATAACTACAAAATCACATTGCAAAATGACATTGATACAAAGAGAAATGATTAAGATCACTGGGGAGAAGTTGGAAGGGCTGTAGGAGGAGTTTGCTGAGGCAATGGCAAGCAGTCTATGACTGAACTGGCTGAGAAGCTGAATGCATCCAGAGCCAATGGAAATCGAAAGAGGGATGGCTCTTTGGCTCACAGGCATTTCTGGCTCCTGGGCTGGCTCTCTATCAGGCTCTGGCTCTGGCTCTCAGGGTTGCTCTCAGGCTCTTCTTCCTCAAGGATGCCTGGATGATCATGTTGCAGCTGTCTGCATTTCACAACAGACAATATTTTGAGTAGGAAAGAACACCTAGGATCAGGCTGGCCTGGCAGAGGGTGGCAGGTTTATTCTTTGGGTGTCCTAGAGGGAACAAGCTCAGAGGAAGTCTACCATTCTGGAATTGTATAGCTTTTGGGTATTATGTTGTTATAGTTTGTAAACTAACCCTATAGAAAATAAGAAGGGAAAAGATAGAACCCAGGTATTAGAGATTAGCCTTAATTGATAGGCTTAAGTGACTGCTTTTTGAATTAAGACTCCTTTCCTTTATCACCAAAACTTTGCCTCTGGAGTTTTTCCTAGAGGGTGGTGGCAGGCAGTGAGACCCCAACTTGCTGTTCAGTAACAACATTAATGCCGGGGTGAGATTAATGTGAGGTCCTTTTTACCATCTGCCACACTTTCAGAGCAATAATCTTTAATAATAAAAATGATAGAAAAATCACTTTTCTCATTTTTTACTTAAATAACATTTTATTTTTTACTATTATGATATGGACTATAGGATAAAATATTCTCTTTAAACATATATTTTCTTGTGATATTTTATAATTTTATTCTCCTTCTATAGTTACCATTTCTAAATTTAAATCCTCAATTTATCTCATTCTTTCTTCTGCATCACTAAACACAAATATCTACTTGGTTTCTTTCTTGGCCTTTTCCTTACTTATGCTTTTTCGAAGAGTCCTCATTTACCTCAGTATTTCAAATATCTTAGTCCCTGGCTGGTTTGGCTCAGTGGATTGAGCGTCGGCCTGCGAGCTAAGTGTCGCTGGTTCGATCTTCCAGTCAGGGCACATCAGAGAAGGAAAACTCTGATTCCAAAAAACCTCCGCTGCCTTGCGGCATACCTCTTCAGGGGAAAGGCTAAGGGAGTAAACCCCGACAGAAAATCCGGAGCCGGAGTCCCTAAGGCGGTTTGACGTTGTAGTCAACACCGGCAACTCCTGCGGCGCACCTGAAGCCAAGCTGTATTGACTCCGTCTTTCTCTTGGATCCTTCAGCTGCGAAGAGAGGGGGGGTCTGCTGCATGGGCAACAGCAGACCCTCCATATCACCCTGCCCAGGCTCTGTAGCTTCAGCTTCACTGGAGAGGACACTCCAGCGTCATCGCAAGATGTCGATTCAACATGGGAGGAGACAGATACCGTGTCACTCCCGAGTCGGACTGCACAGCCATTCTTGGCGGTGCAGATAGACTCTTAAGAAGCTACACCATCGTCTCTCGAGACGGACGGCTGCCGACGACGACGACAAATATCTTATCTATAATGTAATTTCTAAATAACATCTTCATTCCAGATATTCTCTAATATTCAATTTTATAATCTATTTGATGAGGCCATTTCCATTTGTATAATGTTTTATTAATTAAAACTGAACAAATCTAAAAAATACACTCATTTACTTTACCTCCTGTATTCTGGGTATCGCTTCCAGATGCTAAACTTTAAACTTCATTTACATTATTTTCTTTTTTTAGTGTAGAGACTATTTATTTTTTTCTGTCCTTCTTTTATATACAATTTCAACTATAAGAAATGACCAAAGAAACTACTTTGGGTCATTGTTGTAATAGACATCCAAATGAACTGAATTAATTTAGAACAATAATAATGAACTCCTGAAAATAATAGCCTCAGAAATTTTCTGGTCCAAATTCTCACCATTATTTTCACATTTAACCTTATTTTTATTTTTTGGAAATACACCAGTATTTCTTGAATAATATCTGTCCCTACTTTTCCCCTCTAACTTTGTAAGAGCCTGTTTCTGTTGCTTTCAACCTAAGAATTCTAGCTAACTTAACAATTGGTACAAAAGAAGTGATATAGTCAGTGGATCCTCAAAGACAACATGGGGTAGTCTCCTTAGTTTAGAATTTAAAAATAGGTGAAACATAATGAAAGTTCTATTTAAATAGTGAGGATAGAAAAGTGGTAGTTCATGGTCAATGACTTTTACTTGTGTGAACCTAAAGATACTATCACCACTGGTGGTTAAGACTGAGGAGATGAGGTAGGTGTTTCCACTCCACTGATTTTTTAAAAAATGAGGAGTAAAAAACAAACAAACAATATAGGATGGTTATTTCTAAATGACATTGGACAACTGGACAAGAGAAAACTACTTTAACCTCAAAATCTTTGCATCAAGTCAGGAACTGAAACTGAGAAAAAAATGTGACATTATCAAAATGATTTCTTATTCCCTGTAGCTACAAAGCTGACACTCTCCAAAACCAAGGTCACAGAGTCTTTCTGTGGGTGAATGAATTACAACTCCAATTGAATGCACAACATTGTTCAATATCATGCATATATGAAAGCTATGATCCTTTTTTGAAGTTATAACCTAATAATTGTAATCAGAGTTTCTCGGAAGACCCAGAGGACTCTGAAATGTTTGCCAAAAGAGCTGCCTTGATCGAGGAAGTCATGACCCTCTTTTCATTGCTGTTAACTTGGAAAAAAAATTTACATCTAAAATTTTTTTGCAGAGTGAAAGCAGAATTAAAGTTATATCCAGAAAGAAATATAGCAATTCACTGATTTGTATTACTAAAAAATAGTGGAAGATTGACTTAGTAGATGCTTAATCAAAGACATGAATATAATTTTTAATCATGTTCAATTTTTTAAAATATATATGCACTTTTAGGAGAGTCTACATTAAATAAGGTCCTGAAAATTTGGCTGCTTTAAAAAACTTTTTTGCTATATTTACCAATGAAACCTCAATTTATGGCTACCTACATAAGTGACTTATAAGGTCAAAGGAAAGTTGGTATAATGTAGACAAAGTTTCTTTTTTTAAGATTTTTTAAATTTATTTTCAGAGAGAGGGGAAGGGAGGGAGAAAGAGAGGGAGAGAAATACTTGGTTGCCTCTCGCATGCCCCCAACTGGGGATGCAGCCTGCAACCCAGGCATGTGCTCTGAACCCTTTGGTTCACAAGCCAGCACCCAATCCACTGAGCCACACCAGCCAGGGTGACAAAGTTATTAAATGCTTGCAAAAACAGTAATATTGTGCGTTCTTAATGTCATGTTATCTGACAGTGTTCAAAAGACTTTTCTTTATTATCAGAAATAAATTGATATGGAAAACACCAAAACCTTTGAAAAACAAGTTGCACCTGTTTTCTATTGGTCAGCAAGATTTGTAGGAAAATTTTACAGTTAAAATTGGAAACTTCTTCTTAATAGAACTGAGAGAAGCTTAAGATTATGAAATGGAGGCAGAAGAAATTAACTTCAAGGAGCAAAATGGACCTTACCAGCATTATAGGCAGAATTGGTGATGTTTAAGTAAAGACGTGCTAGCATAACATATTTTCAGAAATAGTTGGATTCACAGAAATATCAGGCTATTGTTAACATAGATTTCTGAGGAACAATACCAATAGACAACCCATATAGGTTTTACTTAATTTACTTATCTAAGACTACTTTTGTTACAATACTCCCCTAAATTCCAAGACCTGATGACAGATGATACTTAAATATAAATCATGACTGCATATTGATGCTGGAAATCAAGGTTCCTAAACTGAGGCATGTTCTCATGCCTCTCAGTCCAGGTGTTCTATGACCCAAGCTGGCAAGCTGGACTTGCTGGCGCCAACAGTCTTTGACTGATCAGGCCTCAGGGTTTCAAGACATTCTGTGACTTAAAAGGAATCTTGCTGAGAACTCCATCTTCCCTGATGTTGCCAAGGAAATCAAACAAAGCCAAGAACAGGTGGTGTTTAACCCTGTGTGCTTTCTGTTAATGTTTAAGGAACAGTGTGGCCATTCCCATAGTTTTAAAAGAATAGATGATTGAATTCCTAATTTTTGTTTTTGATAGAAATCACTCTTCATAGTTTATATATTAACCTCTTTTTGTTTTAATCCCAAGTAAGTAATTGTATATTGTAATCAATATTGGAATGTACCTCTAAGCTCATTCCTTACCCTCCCTATTGATTTCTATACTTGTAAAACTCAATAAAAGAAGAGGTCTCTGCACAGCTCTTCGCTGACCTGCCAGAGCGTGCAGCAGCCCTCCAACCGACTCATTCTCCTTGCTGGAATTGCTTCTGCGCCCTCACCACATTTAATACAACAGCATATAACACAAAATTAAATATGTTGATACTATTAAACATAAAATATCAAGAAGAACAAGTCCAAATAGATAATGCATTAAGTTAATACAATTCATTGTTTAGCGATACATACAGAGCTAATACTACGATAAAAATAGACAGGGACTTATTTACTTAAGAGTTAGAAGGGTGAACATTTGATGGTGGGGTGGGTTTGGGGGAGGCTATCATGGTTGAGAGGCATAGAGGGGCTTTTAGGGTATAAGTAATATGTTTACTGATGTCAATGGTGGATACTCAGGTGTTCATTTTATTTATTTTTAAACATACATATACACTTACTAAATTCTTTATAATATGGTTTATAATTTGAAAACAAAATTTTAAATAAAAATATATAGAAATTTGGATGTCATTGCTTAGCAACATCTTGAACTTAAAGGAATTTTAGAAAAGTCATTGTAAATGGGAGTCTACATTTTGCAGTCTGACAGATGACATATTTTGGAAGAAGTGGATCCTGCTATGAAAGTTAGAAATGCAAATGCAGCAACATTATTTTACATGTATAGCTGAGTGTGCAAAAGAAGTGAGGATGAATCCATGGAGGCCTAAACAAAGCGAGAACTGAAATCTAGACGGTAAGAAGAACTAAAGCCAAAACCTCTGTACTACTAAGAGCAGTGCAGACATATAATAGCACCAGAGGGAACAGGAGACAACTTCTTGAGCCAATATAAAGAAGGGCAGTGGAACTGAGAATCATGCATTAGGTGGAACTCTAAAAAAATTCCAACTTTAGTGAAAGTCTGAATGAGGAGGACAATAACAAAACAGAACAAAAATATTCTGACAAATGTAACTTCTTTGTCCTTGCTGAGGGTCAGGGTGGGGCAATTATATCAAGAAATTTTACTCTAAAGTGAACAGAGATTTGGCTCAAGGAAAACCAATAAGCAGTAAAGAAAACAATGCCATAATATATTATCTCATCTTCCCTAGCACAGATAACTTTATGGATAGAAATTCTCATACAATATATATAATCTCTGTCTTACATAAGTATTTTAGAAAGAAATTATAAATAAATTATATGACAGTATTGACAGATGCAGAAAATGTAATGTCTGAAGTTTAGTATTTCTTTGAATAAAATAAAAATTCCTTAACTGGATAAATGCCACATAACAAAAATAAAAGCCTATTTAATGAAGACTGTTGCATTTGCTGTATATCAGAAACAAAGCTTGAGATGCTTCATTATTACTAAAGTGCTATTTTTTTATACTGTAATAATGAAAAGGAAAATTTGAGGTATGAGGTTTAGGAGGAAAAGGATACATTTTTCAATGTTTTCAGATGACATGATTATTTACATAGAAAATCCAACAGAATCTATATCAAACCAGGCATTTCTGGTGTTCTGGAATCCAAGCCAAATGTTTCAAGAAGAGAATGATCAACAGAATCTAATGCTAAGAAGTATGAATGATAAGAAGTATGAATGATGAATATTTATTTGGCAATCAAATACTATCTTGATAGTATTTTAGTATATAAGAAATTGTTAAGGGCCACAGAATAACTTGAATTCACCTGACCTGAATTTTTTTCTTAGCTCTCACTATATGGTTTATCTGTTTAATATTTTATATGGTTCTTAAATCCAAGTTCTCATTTATATAGACAACACGTAGGTTGCACAAAACAATACAGTTCTCTCTGTGTTTGCCTCACTTTGTTTTTATCCCAGCATACAGAACTCAGGAATATGGAACAAATTCTCTTGGGAAGGGGTTAGTTGGATGTAATTGACCCAAACACTAGAAAAAAGTTATATTCTAGAAGCTCTCTTGGAATTCAAATGAGAAGATCTGTTTTCTACCCAAGGTAGTTGACTTCTTGCCAACTGTGAAACTTAGTTTTCTTCTGAAATGTTCCCATTCTCTTGCCTCAAAGAACTATATAATATTGGACTCAATAAATGCTTTGTAAACATGCAAGTGTTCAATAAATATAAGAGGTGGATATTTTTTTCCTATAGAGCAGTTTCCCCAACCATGTTCTCTAGAATAGTAGTTTGAGAAGTTTTAGTCAGTAGAGATTTACTGTCTTCATACTTCAAAATGGCCACCTCTGTTAAGGCTCTGATAATCTTATATAAGCAAAGAAAGACTTTTATGCCTCCCAGAAATTGTTTTCCCTTAACATTGGTCTGGGAAGGGCTGTTATCCAGGAAGTTTTGATCAGACAAGACAATGAGACCCCATCTATAGGAGGAAGAAATTCATGCTAAAAATATAAGAAATGACAATCTAATTATATCAAAGACAAGCCCGCAGGATTAATCTAGAAAATATAGCCCCTGTTGTCAGAAACAAAATGGGTATTTGAATAGAACTAAGAAAAAAAGATGACCAAGTCATGGACTCTATCACTGGAAAGCTCTTAATGCAGCCAGAATGATGAGCATGTGGAAATACAAGACATGCATGGTGGGCAAAAATAGCTTTACAGTCATAAGTATGCAAAATGCAGAGTTTATTCTTGTATTATTAATTATTGTATTACTTTTCATACAAACAACTGTAAACCTACTTTTGCCCCACCCTACATAATGGCCATAATATTATTTATATAGATCTATATGATGCGATACACTAAAAAATGTGACAAGGAATATTGAGTAGCAAACAAAAATCTGTCCTGCCTGCAGGAATGATACAAGGTTTCACCAAGGGTCAGAGTCATTCCTTGGACCAGCTGTAAGTCACCTAAGAGTGATATTAAAAGGTTGACTGCAGTTTCTCCACAGATATTCTTACCATTGTTTCTTTCTCTCCAGAGAGGGAAAGGAAAGAAAGAACAAAGACCAGTGAAGGTTTTAGATGTCAGCATTCAGAATGATGAGTTTACATTCTTATATGTTTAAATTTATATATATATACATATATATATATATGTATATATATATATATATATATATAAAGTCTCAGGCTCACCTACCCTGTCTGTCCTTGAGGATGTACAAGTTCTCAATAAGTTATTCCTATTACAAAATTAAAAGAACTCCCACAGGGACCATAGCACTTCTTCAAGTTTATCACTTCTGATCAAGGTGCCTAAATGTCCATTCATTTGCCAAAAACTTGTAATAAAAATTTTAATTCTACTACGGGGCTTGAAGGGGAAAATATTTATATTACATACCTCTCAATCCTCAGGGAATACATTTAAAAATTATACGTTTTAAACACCAGTGAGCTTTGCAGGTTCATAGTCTGGCTGTTTATACACAGTGTTGTAAAACTAATATAAAGAACCCATCCAAAAAAAAACCTGACAAAACAAAAATCTGACAAAAAAAGTTAAAAGTCACTAATGACAATTCATTTTAGTTCAGTTCATTAAATTAAACACTGCCATAGTGATTCTTCTATTTTCCTGTTCTTTAGATTTTGGTATGTAAAATAAGGAGAAATAATGCTTCAATTAAATATTTTAAAGAGAAATAGCTTATTTGCTCACTTAACATTTAAAGTCAGGTAATTTTCATGACAATTAGGAAACATACTTTTTTTTCTCCTTTCTGTTTTAATTTTTCTCCAGTAATTTGTATGGTACCTGAATTTTAGTAGGCAACCAACAAATATGCATACCATAAGTTAATAAATGACAGGTATTGTAAGTGACATGCACAAAAATGTTTATAACAATATTGTTCATAATAATAAAACAAATTTTTAAAGATAGAAGCAATCCATATTCCCATCAACAAGAGTGCACAAATGATCTTTATTATGTCATGTATTGAAATGTATAATCAACATTCACAGAAAATAAATACTAGACACACATGACTGTATGGATAAATATTAATAATATAATACCAAAAAGTAAATCTCAAGAGATTTCATAGTCTAATATTTTTGGTAAGGTTAAGAAAACTAAAGTAAAAATAAATAATTTTAAGAACATATATATGAGGGGGGACCCCAGAAAAAGGAATTATCTTCTGGAGTGTGGGACCATTGTAGTACAGGCTTCCCCAGCTAGGTGAGTATTCTAGGCACCCATTTTGTATCAGTGTACCAGCTGACATTGCTGTTCAGCTTCAGTGATTTTTTTTTTTAAGGACTCTTTTAATGCATTTGCCTATTTCATGATGGGTGATTTATAAGTGCACCTCTCCACAGCGGGATGCGTGTTTAGCAGTTTTTGACCAGAAACGACATGACCCCCACACCCCATCAATCTATTCACTCAATCTCGCCCCAAGTGACTTTTTGTTTCCCTCAAAGGGAAATGTTGTGCTGATGTGGAAGAGGTGAAACAAAAAATGGCAGCTGCACTAAAAGGCATCAAAATTGACAAGTTCAAAAACTGTTCTGAGCAGCAGAAAAAAATATCTTGATAGGTATATTGCATCAAATGGAGAGTACTTTGAAGATGACTCAAATTTAAACATGTAAGAATAAATACATAATTTTTATAAATAAATATAATTTTGGGGGGTCCCCCCATAAATGCAATAAGAAATTATGTACAAAAAAATGTAGGAAAAATATCAACATGAGTTTTGGAGTGATAATTTATCTCAGGTGGGAGGGAGCTTGGGAGCACATGTATGGTATGGTTAAATGAATATAAATTTTTGTAAAGTTCCATTCAAGCCTTTAAGTGGAGAGTTTTAATATTTAATTTATTAAAAACATAAATATATATGCATGATAAAAATGTGTCATGAATGAAAAATGATAATCGATTTAGTTCTGTGACCTGAGGTAATCAGACACAGGTATACACACATGAATACACACATGATTAGTGAATAGATGTGTACAGACAGCTTGGATGTATGAATAGCGTCCATAGTACTATTACCTGAGAGATGTGAGTCAGAGGACTCCCTGTCTCCTCAGTTCTTGTATTGGTCACAAAAGGTGTATTCAAATGAGAGACAACACAGATAGTGGAAATGAGATAGCAAGTTTATTTATGTAGCACATATGAGCACAAAGCTGCAAGCAGGCACCTGGCTAGTCTGAGTGTCCCAGGTAGAAAGCAAATAAAGTTGTTAGTAAGTTTATTCTCTACATTTAAGCCAAGGCTACAAGTGGGCACTCAGCTAATCTGAGTGCAGTGACTACTGGCATTCAAGGGTTATATTCTTTAGGCAGCTCATAGGTTCCCCCTCTTTCATTTCCTTCTAAACCTTGGGAATAATATACAGCTGCAATACTTTCTTTCTCAGCTAGTAAAGGCTCTTTGTCATAGTTAATAAAATTGCTACAGATGCTCTCTTTCCCAACAGATTCTTTTTTTCCCCCCAGTTAGGAATTCCTTTATTCTTTATCAAAACAATCTAACAGTAAATATAGATCATACGCTTTTGTTTTTACATACAAGTATTTTTTTTTTTTTTTGGATAAATCTTTCATCAGGACTCTGCCACATTCATACCTTATCCTTCCAGCAAGAGGGTAAAATTTTACATTGGTCTTATTCAAAGAAATGGCAATTGTAACAGACAAAAAGTAGGTATGGAGTCTAGGGCAGTAAGAATGGAGTTTTTCCACATACAAGCACATTTAAACTTCTTCCCAGTACAAAAACATTTATGAATCATAATGTCTTACAGTTCAATCCAGGTAGTGTCAGAAGTATTTTAAATAAACACCAGTGATTTGACATTCAAGTCCAAACTAGATATTCAGTTTTCTTTATTACAAATATGATGTCTGTAACCTGAGGTACAGAGTTGTCTTCTAGAATCTTTGCATAAGGCGTAGGGACATTAGCACCAGTGACACGAACTGCAGATGCATTTAGGAAACGGAATGCGAGGCCTTCCATGATCCTGGCACAAATTTCAGCACCTACGCCAAATCGTGGCCAGCCTCCTTCCACAGTTATGATATTATTGGTCTTCATGACACTAGCTTCTATTGTTTCAACATCCATTGGTCTGATGGTTCTCAAATTTATCACCTCACATTCAATTCCCTCTTTAGATAGCACTGTTGCAGCTTCTAAGCAGTGGTCCACAGGTATTGAATGGGCATCTACAGTTATATGTGTCCCTTGCCTTTCTATTTTGGCTTTTCCAATAGGAATCAGAAAGTCTTTTGACTGAGCTTCTGAGGGAAGTTCAAAAGGAACTCCATACATCAGTTCATTTTCTAGCATTGCCACTGGATTGTTATCCTGAATGGCTGATTTAATAAGTCCTTTTGCATCATCTGAATTCCAGGGACTGACCACCTTTAAGCCTGGGAAGTGCTCATACCAGGCAGCAAGGCACTGTGAGTGTTGGGCAGCTACACCTGCTGAGGTACCATTGGGCCCTCTGAAGACTATGGGCACATACTGAAGGCCCTCCAACATGTAGTAGGTCTTGGCAGCCGAGTTTATAACCTGGTCAATAGCTTGCATAGAGAAATTGAAGGTCATAAATTCACAAATGGGCTGCAACCCAGCCATAGCTGCACCTACAGCAATTCCAGCAAAACCCATCTCAGATATGGGTGTGTCTATGATCCTCTTATCTCCATATTTCTTCCATAGTCCTCGACTTACCTTGTATGCCCCATCATACTGGGCAACTTCCTCCCCAAGCAGAAATACCTTCTCATCTCTTTCCAGCTCCTCATCCATACCTTGATATATAGCCTCACGAACTGTTACTTGAAAATGGTTGTTTTTGTTATGTATATGCTGCAGCGTCACTGGCGCCATCCGGTGGAAGCTCCTCCTCAGCAAGCCAGAGATCTGCTGAAGGGGTCTCCGCACCAGCTCAGACACCCCAGCCATCTTAACCGTGTCCTCTACCTGCCGCTGAATGACCTCAACAGATTCTTAAGGACTCCCCTCCTGTGTTATCCCTGCTTGTGATACTCAGAATGCCCGGCAATCTGACCAGGCTCAGGACTGCTGAGTCAATGGGTGACACATGTCTCCCTCCTCCTCACTGCCTTAGTTTACTAACTGTCCTACCTAATGGGATAAGGGAGAAAAAGATGTCACCAAAACTGGGCAGTTAGTAGAGGGGAAGTAATAAAAAGTAGACAGAGAGAAAATCATATTACACTGGGCCATTGATTTCTTTAGACTGATTTCAGAATTGTTATTCTGCATAATAATTCAGTATTTAACTATTTTAGAAACTGACAAAATATTTTCAGCACTGGCTACACCCTTCTACATTACTGCAGGAAATATATGAGTATTCCAATTTTGGCACATCCTCACTAATACTTGCTATTTTTCATTAAAAATATCATTATTAGTATAACAATCTTAGTGAGTGTGAAGTGGTATCTTATTATTTATTTTATTTATTTTCCCTAATGACTAATTTTTTCAAGCATTTTTTCATGCACTTATTGACCATTTGTATATCTTCTTTAAAAAAATGTCTATTCAAGTTTATTGTCTAAAATTGGGTGGTTTGTAGTTTTGTTGTTGAATTTTAAGTGTTTGTTTTATGAGCAAGAGTCTACATCATTATCCAATATATCATTTGCAAATATTTTCTCCTAACTGTACATACTCTTTGCTTTTTTGATGGTGTCCTTGATGCAGAAAAGTTTCCATTTTGATGAACTCTAGTTTCTTGATTTCTATTTTCTTACTAATATCTTCTTATTTTTTAATTTTTTATAAGTATATTTTATTGATTATATTGTTACAATAGTTCCAATTTTTCCCCTTTGTTCCCCTACGCCCAATACCCACCCTCCTTCAACAATCCCTCCTCCCCAAGTCCATGCCCATGGGTCATACATACAAGCTCTCCTGCCTCACACTTTCATATATTCTTCTCCTTTAAAAAAAAATTAACTAATTAATTATTTTAACAATAGAAAATAACAATTCCTGCCTCTCAGACTTAAGACCCTTTATAATCTTATAAAGGATCATGGGCGAAGGCCTCCTGCTCCTCTAGCTGCTTCAAGCTGGACATGGTCATCGTCCTACCTACCCTTGGGTCCAGAAATCCCTAATAAGAGTAGGGGTGTAGAGGTGAAGGTGTCCTTCCCACATGGGGAAGGATCATGCAGACTCAAGGTCAGTTGGCTGTCCCCGGAAACAGCATGCTTGATTTAACAGTCTGGCATCCTTCCTGGAGGCAACAGATTTGGCAACAGGGTTAAAAGACATCATTCAATCCATAACCACTAGATGACAAAAGGAAGTATGAATGTTTCAATGTCCCATATTAGGGAAAAGAAGGGCTTCTTTGGAGGAAAGTGTGCCAGGTACATCTCACCTGTCCAAAATCCTTTTGCTTATTATACTTAGTTTGGGCTGAGGGAAATATTTTAGGTTTCCCCCCTCTCAGACCTCTGGGCTCTTTCTGTCCAAGCCATTAGGACAGAAAAGAGAACCCAGTTTTAAAGTGAAGCCCACAGACCACCCCATTCTTCACCAACGCAGCCACTTAGTTCAGCCAAACCATTGAGTCTCAGGAGGCAGCGCTGCAGACAGGATTAAGTGAGGCCTATACAAACAGACAATCACTCAGGTAATGAGATCGTAGGCTTATGCCCTTTGAAAACAGAAAACACATGTTAATTTATGCAACGTAACCCACAAACAAGTCTCTAAATCTGTAGGACTATCTTATCGGAAAGACATTCAGTTGCAAGGCATTTGACACTCTTCTTGCCTGTAAATTAAACATCTTTGATAATACCACATAGTTTAATTTTCAAATCAAAACAAACTTTAAAGGAAGATAAACTTTAAAGATGGTTAGCTGCACTACTTTATAGTCTACCACTGAGGATTGTATTTCCCTTGAATCATGATTTTTCTTCCTGAGATTACCCTCCTTGTCATTAAAGGGACTGCATTAAGTCCATTTTTAATTTATCCTGTTCATTTGCATAAACGCAACAAGAGCAGCAAATGATCACTTATGATCTTTAGTTCTGCTTTGCTGGAACTTACGCAAGGAACATTTAAGGCGACCTTCAGTCTGCCCTTCAGGGCACAGAAGCTGAGCCACATACCTGCCATTCAGCCTTGCCTGTAAACACCTGTCTTTTCCAAGTCCTTCTGGTTTTTCATTGTGCCTTAAGGCCCCTTCTAGCCATCTTTCAGGAAAACAACCTTCATTCCCTCCCTGAAAAAATTGCTGTGGACTGCACAACCAACCATGGTACCAGGCATTTTATCTCATAGGCTTTTATTATGTTTGAAAGTCAATACCAGTTCCTCAGTGCTTTTTGGTAACAACCAGAGCCCAAGCATGTCTCCTTTAGGCATGACATTCCAGTCAAAGTCTTAGTAAAAAACAAACAAACCTCTATTAGCAACTGGTCTTATTAGTTTTATGCAAAGAAACTTTTGTCATTACTTACTTTTTTAGAATGCCAAACTCTGGACGGATCAAACAGGGAGAAAAATACAGTGTGAAGGAAAATCCTTGTCCTTCTAATATTCACTGAACTTGCATTTCTATTCTTTATATTTTCATTTTTTCCTCCACTAAAATTTTTTTTGTTTGTTTTTCTATTACAGTTGTCCCACCTTTTTCCCCCTCTTGCTTCCCTGCACCCTGCCCCCCCTTCTCCCACATTTAGTACCCACCCAGTTGTCCATGTCCATGGGTCATTTATACATGTTCTTTAACTATACCCTTCCTCTTCTTAACCCCTTCTCTCTCTTCTATCTCCCCCTTTGTTACTGTTAGTTTATTCCTTGTTTACATACGTCTGGTTCAATTTTGCTCATTTGTTTGTGTTGTTCATTCATTTCCTGTAATATGTGACAGCACAAGGTATTTTTCTTTTGTTGCCTGGCTTATTCGCTAAGCATAAATCTCTCTAGTTCCATCCATGTTGTTGCAAATGGTAGAAGTTCCTTCTTTCTTTCAGTACTTATTCATTGTCTTTTTCCCACTTTGTACTCGTGTTCCTCTCTGTCTCTCTCTGTTTCTTCATCTTCTTAAAGCAGACTCTTTAGCATCTCTTGCAATACTGGTTTGGTGGAGATGTACACTTTTAGTCTTCTTTTGTCTTGGAAACTGCTTATTTCACCTTCGATTTTGAATGAGAGTCTTGCTGGGTAGAGTATTCTTGGTTGTAGGGCTTTGCTTTTCATTGCTTGGAATATTTTTCGCCATTCCCTTCTGGCTTGTAGTGTTTCTGCTTAGAAATCTGATGAAAGCCTTATTCAAGCTCCCTTGTATGTTATTAATTGTTTCTCTCTTGCTGCTTTTAGGATTCTCTCTTTGTCTTTGAATGTTGGCATTTTAATTATGATGTGTCTTGAAGTGGGCCTGTTGGGGTTCATCTTCATTGGGACACTTTGTTTTTCCTGGACTTGCATGACTCTTTCTCTCCTCATGTTAGGGAAGTTTTCTGTCATTAGTTTTTCAAAGAGGTTTTCTATCCCTTGCTCTTCTCCTTCTGGAAATCCTATGATACGGATATTATTACATTTCATGTTGTCCTGCAGCTGTCTTAGAACCTCTTCAGTCTTGTTCAGTCTTTCTTCATTTTGTTGCACTGTCTGGGAGTGTTTTTCTACACTGTCTTCCAGCTCCCAGATATGATCTTCTGCTTCTTCTAGCCTGCTTTTAGTTTTTTTCTAGTGTGTTCTTCAAGTCAGAGATCATATTCTTCATTTCCTGCTGGCTCTTATTGATAGCTTCTATGTCCTTTTTCTTTTTTTTTTTTAAATTTTATTTTTTGGTTATTCAATTACAGTTGTCCCATTTTTCCCCTTTTGCTCCCCCCTCCCAGCCCATCCCTTCTCCCTCAATTATATCTCTCCCCATTGTCCATGTCCATGAGTCATTCATATATGTTCCTTGACTAGACCCTTCCCTTACTTATCCTCCTTCTCTCCCTCCCCCCTCCCCCCTACTGACTGCTATTCTAGTCTTTGCCTATTTAGTTCGTTTTTTTGTGTTGCTCTTTAGTTTCCTGTATTGGGTGATATCATATGGTATTTTGCTTTCTTTGCCTGGCTTATTTCACTAAACATAATTCTCTCTAGTTCCATACATGTTCTTGCAAATGGCAGGAGTTCCTTCTTTCTTTCTGCTACATAGTATTGCATTGCGTAGATGTACCACAGTTTTTTGATCCACTCATCTACAGATGGGCACTTAGGCTGTTTCCAGCACTTAGCTATTGTAAACAGGGCTGCTATGAACATAGGGGTGCATACGTTTTTTTGAATTAGGGTTTTAGGATTTTTCGGGTATAATCCTAGCAGTGGAATCACTGTTTCAAAAGGCAATTCCATTTTTAATCTTTTGAGGTAATTCCATACTGTTTTCCATAGTGGCCGCACCAGTCTGCATTCCCACCAACAGTGCAGTAGGGTTCCTGTTTCTCCACATCCTCGCCAGCATTGTTTGTTTGTTGATTTGTTGATGATGGCCATTCTGACAGGTGTAAGGTGGTATCTCATTGTGGTTTTTACTTGTATCTCTCTGATGGCCAATGATGTTGAGCATTTTTTCATGTGCCTATAGACCTTCTGTGTGTCCTCTTCGGAGAAGTGTTTGTTCAGGTCCTTTTCCCATTTTTTAATTGGGTTGTTTGTTTTCTTGATGTTGAGTCATATAAGCTCTTTATATATTTTGGAGATCAGTCCCCTGTCTGTGATATCATTGGCAAATATGTTTTCCCATATGGTTGGTTTCCTTTTCATCTTGCTGATGTTTTCCTTTGATGAGCAGAAACTTTTTAGTTTGATGTAGTCCCATTTGTTTATTTTTTCCTTTATTTCTCTTGCCTTGGGAGATGTATCCGTGAAGATATTGTTACGTGTGATATCTGAAATTTTCCTGCCTATGTTTTCCACTAGGACTTTTGAGGTATCACAGCTTAAATTTAAGTCTTTAATCCATCTTGAGTTTATTCTCGTGTGTGGTGTAAGTTGGTGGTCTAGTTTCATTTTTTTGCACGTCCCTGTCCAGTTCTCCCAGCAGCATTTGTTAAAGAGGCTCTTCTCACTCCATTTTATGTTCCTTCCTCCTTTATCAAAGATTAGTTGACCATAGAGGCCTGGGTTTATTTCTGGGCTTTCAATTCTGTTCCACTGATCTATATGTCTGTTCTTATGCCAGTACCAGACTGTTTTGATCACAGTGGCTTTGTAGTATTGTTTGATGTCTGGTATCGTGATTCCTCCTGCTGTGTTCTTCTGTTTCAAGATTGCTTTTGCTATTCGGGGTCTTTTTTGGTTCCATATGAATTTTTGGAGGATTTGTTCTAGGTCAGTGAAATATGTCATTGGTATTTTAATAGGGATTGCATTGAATTTGTAAATTGCTTTGGGTAGTATGACCATTTTGATGATGTTGATTCTTCCCATTCAAGAACATGGTATTTGCCTCTATTTATTTGTATCTTCCTTAATTTCTTTCTTCAATGTCGCATAAATTTCAGTGTACAGGTCTTTTATCTCTTTGGTTAAGTTTATTCCTAGGTACTTTATTTTTCTTTTTGCTATAGTAAATGGTATTTTCTTTTTTGTCTCTGTCTCTATTTTATTGTTGGTGTACAGAAATGCCTTAGATTTCTGTATATTTATTTTGTACCCTGCTATTTTGCCAAATTCACTTATTATATCAAGTAGTCTTTTAGTGGATTTTATAGGGTTTTCTAGGTATACTATCATGTCATCTGCAAATAGTGATAATTTTACTTCTTCTTTCCCAATTTGGATACCTTTTATTTCTTTGTCTTGTCTGATTGCTGTGGCTAGGACTTCCAACACTATGTTGAATAGAAGTGGGGAGAGTGGACAGCCTTGTCTAGTTTCTGATTTCAGGGGGAATGCTTTCAGTTTTTGTCCATTGAGTATGATGTTGGCTTCAGGCTTCTCATATATAGCCTTAATGATGTTAAGGTATGCTCCCTCTATTCCCATTTTGCTGAGTGTTTTCAACATAAATGGGTGTTGTACTTTATTAGATGTTTTTTCTGCATCTATAGATATGATCATAAGCCCTGGCTGGTTTGGCTCAGTGGATTGAGCGTCGGCCTGCGAGCTAAGTGTCGCTGGTTCGATCTTCCAGTCAGGGCACATCAGAGAAGGAAAACTCTGACTCCAAAAAACCTCTGCTGCCTTGCGGCATACCTCTTCAGGGGAAAGGCTAAGGGAGTAAACCCCGACAGAAAATCTGGAGCCGGAGTCCCTAAGGCGGTTTGACGTTGTAGTCAACACCGGCAACTCCTGCGGCGCACCTGAAGCCAAGCTGTATTGACTCCGTCTTTCCCTTGGACCCTTCAGCTGCGAAGAGAGGGGGGGTCTGCTGCATGGGCAACAGCAGACCCTCCATATCACCCTGCCCAGGCTCTGTAGCTTCAGCTTCACTGGAGAGGACACTCCAGCAT
Organism: Furipterus horrens; assembly: GCF_987537825.1. Taxonomy (NCBI): domain Eukaryota; kingdom Metazoa; phylum Chordata; class Mammalia; order Chiroptera; family Furipteridae; genus Furipterus; species Furipterus horrens. The sequence goes on along the minus strand of NW_028327176.1, from coordinate 62,282,783 downwards.
CATCGCAAGATGTTGATTCAACACGGGAGGAGATAGATACCGTGTCACTCCCGAGTCGGACTGCACAGCCATTCTCGGCGGTGCAGATAGACTCTTAAGAAGCTACACCATCGTCTCTCGAGACGGACGGCTGCCGACGAGATATGATCATGTGATTTTTGTCTTTCATTTTGTTTAGGTGATGTATTATATTTATTGATTTGCGAATATTAAACCATCCTTGCATCCCTGGGATGAATCCCACTTGATCCTGGTGTATGATCTTTTGGATGTATTGTTGGATCCTGTTTGCCAAAATTTTATTGAGGATTTTAGCATCTATGTTCATCAGTGATATTGGACTGTAGTTTTCTTTCTTTGTTGTGTCTTGACCTGGTTTTGGGATGAGGGTAATACTGGCTTCATAGAAAGAGTTTGAGATTTTTCCCTCTTCTGGGATTTTTTGGAATAGTTTGAGGAGGGTAGGAGTTAGTTCTTCCCTAAATATTTTGTAAAATTTGCCTGTGAAGCCATCCGGTCCAGGGCTTTTGTGTGCCGGGAGATTTTGGATTACTGTTTCAATTTCCTTCTTTGTTATTGGTCTGTTGAGACTTTCTACTTCTTCTTGATTCAGTTTTGGAAGGTTATATGTTTCTAGAAATCTGTCCATTTCTACTCGGTTGTCAAATTTCTTGCCGTATAGTTGTTTGTAGTAATTTCTTATAATTGTTTGTATTTCTGAGGTATCAGTCATGATTTCTCCTCTTTCATTTCTGATTTTGTTTATTTGGGACTTCTCTCTTTTTTTCTTAATGAGTCTGGCTAGAAGCTTGTCAATTTTGTTTATTTTTTCAAAGAACCAGCTCCTAGTTTTGTTGATTTTTTGGATTGTTCGTTTCAATTCTATGTCGTTTAATTATGCTTTGATCTTGATGATTTCCTTTCTTCTTTTTGCCCTAGGCTTTGTTTGTTGTTGTTGTTCTAGGACTTGTAGCTTTATGGTTAGGTTTTTTATTTGAGATTCTTCTAGTCTTTTCAGATATGCCTGTATTGCTATGAACTTCCCTCTTAGGACTGCTTTTGCTGTGTCCCATAGGTTTTGGGCTGTTGTGTGTTCATTGTCATTAGTTTCTAGAAATTTCTTGAGTTCCTCTTTGATGTCATTGTTAACTCATTCGTTATTTCATAGCGTGTTATTCATTCTCCATGAGTTTGGGTATCTTTGATTTTTTTCTGTGAGGTTGATTTTTAGTTTCAAGGCATTGTGGTCTGAAAAGGTGCTTGATATGATTTCAATTTTCTTGAATTTGTTGAGGCTTGTTTTGTGTCCTATTATGTGGTCTATCTTTGAAAATGTCCCATGTGCCTTTGAAAAGAATGTATATTTCTTTTCTTTGGGGTGAAAAGTTCTATATATATATCAGTTAAGTCCATGTGGTTTAGTGTGTTGTTCGATGCCTGTATATCCTTGGTGTTTCTTTGCTTGGATGATCTGTCTATTGTTGATAATGGAGTGTTGAAGTCCCCTACTATGAGTGTGTTGTTGTTGATATCCTTCTTGTGGTCTTCTAGTATTTGCTTTATGTATTTGGGTGCTCCTATGTTGGGTGCATATATGTTTATCAGTGTTATATCTTCTTGATGAATCGTTCCTTTAAGTATTATCAAATGTCCTTCTTTGTCTCTTTTTATTGCCCTTGCTTTGAAATCCGTTTTGTCTGATATGAGGACTGCTACCCCAGCTTTTTTTTCAGGTCCATTTGCTTGGAATATTTTTTTATATCCCTTTACTTTCATTCTATGCAAATCTTTTGTTTTGAGGTGTGTTTCTTGTAGACAGCAAATATGTGTGTCCTGTTTTCTTATCCATTCCGTTACCCTATGTCTTTTAATGGGAGCATTTAGTCCATTTACATTTAAGGTTATTATTGACATGTATTTATTCATTTCCCTTTTGCATCTCTGTTACTCTACTCTTTTTTTTGTTTTTTCTCTTCCTTTTTCTTAGAATATTCCCTTTAGCATCTCTTGCAATGCTGGTTTGCTGGAGATGTATTCTTTTAGTCTTCCTTTGTCTGAGAAACTCCTTATTTCACCTTCTATTTTGAATGAAAGCCTTGCTGGGTAGAGTATTCTTGGTTGTAGGCCTTTGTTTTTCATTGCTTGAAATATTTTTGACCATTCCCTTCTGGCTTGTAATGTTTCTGTTGAGAAATCGGTCGATAGCCTTATTGGAGCTCCCTTGTAAGTTATTTGCTGTTTTTCTCTTGCTGCTTTTAGGATTCTCTCTTTGTCTTGGAATGTTGCCATTTTAACTATGATGTGCCTTGGAGTGGGTTTTGGGGGGTTCCTCTTGATTGGAACTCTCAGTGCTTCTTGGATTTGCTTAACTTTTTCTCTTCAGGTTTGGAAAACTTTATGTCACTATTTCTTCTATCAGTTTTTCAATTCCATGCTCCTTTTCTTCTCTCTCTCTTATTCCGATGATCCTGATATTATTTTTTTAATGCTATCCTGTAATTCCCTTACATCTTGTTCATATTTTTGCAATCTTTTTTCATTTTGCTGTATCATTTGAGAATTATTACCTACATTATCCTCTAACTCACTAATCTGATCCTCTGCTTCGTTTAGTCTGCTTTTGACTGATTCTACTGTGTTTTTCAGTTCAGAGATTGCATTCTTCATTTTTTCCTGGTTCTTGTTGATAGTTTCTATGTCTTTTTTTATGCTGGTGTAGTTCTCTGCAAGTTCCCTGTAATTTTCTTGGAGCTGTTGGTAACTTCCTTGGAGGTTGTCATAGTTGTTTTTGAGGTTTTCGAGCATATCGAGCTTCTTCACCACCACAGTTTTGAATTCCATGTCTGACATTTGGGCTATGTCTATTCCATGTACCTCTCTTTCTGGGGATTCCTCTTTTCTTTTCATTGAGAGGTTGTTTCTGCGTCTTACCATGTTGGATTCTTCTTGTTTGTTTTTGTTATTTGGATTTGTCTGCTTTGCCTTCCCACCTTTGTGGTATGAGATTTTTTATGGTAGATCCGGGTGTTTCAGTGGTGCAGTCTCTTTGATCTCCTGAGCCTGATGTTCTTGGGGTACCTTTTATATCATTTGTTTATGCTGTCTGGTTATATTTCAGATTTTTTTGTTAGGATCTTCCTTCTGGCTTGTTGATTGAGAGTCACTCTATCCACTTTATCTCGAATTCTTTTGTGGAGATGCTGTTAAAAACATATACACACAGCCCCAGCAGGAGACCCGCACCCTCTAAAATATCCCCCACCCTCTTTCCTGCTATCGTTAACCAATGAGCCAGTGTTAATATAAGTGTCGAGAGATTAGAGCTTTTACACTATTGGAAGAATAGATAAGAGTTGTTTTAGTGAAGGAAAAATATGATTTTTGAGAGAGGGGATAATAGGTTAATAATAGTTGAGACTGTGCAAGACAGTAGGTAATATTTACATTGTATGTTAATAACTACAGAAGATAAAAAAGGGGGAAGAGTGCAGAATATAGTAGGAAAGTGAAATTATATAGTATTGGCTTTATATAGTAATTATTTTCTATTTATTTAGAGTGAAAGGGAGGCTAAACTAGGCCCACGAACAAATAAACAACAATTGAAGAAGAGGGATAAGAAGGAAAGATTATATAAAACAGATTAGAGATATAGTTTGTTTTTTCCTCCTTTCTTCCCCTCCTCCCTCCTCCCCTCCTCTTTCAGGAAGAAAAGAAAAAGGAAAAAGGGAAAAAGAAAAGAAAAAAAAAGGGAATGTTTTTACTCGGTTCAGCCTTCTTGTGTCGTCTTCTTTTTCTGTGTCCACAGCTGGTCTAATGTGATAGGTCAGAGATTCCCATTCCTTGCATCAGTGGTGTGCATGAGGTGGCCGGCAGGGCGCAATGCAAGGCAGCTAAGAGCCCACTTCAGGTCAGCCACGCCGCGCTCTGGGAAAGCAGGCCATCTAGTGCTCTGGGGAAGCTGGCGAGCTGTTTTTCTCACTGAAGCTTCAGTGTGTGCCCAAGGCGGCCAGGGAACTAAGCTCAGGCCTGCCACGCCGTGCTCCTAGAAAGCCGGCGAGGTGTTTTGTTGTTTGTTTGTTTGTTTGTTTTTCGCCTGAGTGCTGGTATGCACCCAAGCGGCTGAGGAACTAGCTTCAGGCCTGCAGCGCTGTGTTCCAGGAGTTGGTCTTTCGCCTCTTAGGGCAGGGCCGCAGACACTTGTGCTCAGTAGACGGGAGTGTCTATGAGTCACTGCTGCCCGCTGTTCCCATGCCGCAGTCACCCACCATTCCCACACCTCCAGAGCAGGCACGCGCAGAGCCTGGGCAAGTGCTCTGTGCTCTGGATTCCAGCCTGGTACTTTGGCCTGGCGCCCACTGGGCTGCCAGGGGCGACTGCGCACAGTCTTCTGTGTGCCCAGTGGGCCCTCCCTGCGCCCGTTGGGTCACTGATTTTATGTCTGTTGGGGTGTGTCTGAGGGGCACCTGGACACGCAGCCCTGCGCACCTGGGCCAGTGAGTGAGAGCACTTCCCTATGCACACCCCCATGACCCAAGGGGAGGGTTGGGGAGTAGGTGAGTGTACTTCTGTGCCTGAGCTCCTCAAGAATAGCCTACCACCCCCAAACTTTCCTCCCCTCTCCACCATCCACTAGAGAAAAATATAAAGGAGAATTATGTTCTCACTTGCCCAGCAGCACGCTGTCTCCTGTCCTTCAGCGGCAATGCTACTTGGTCGAGTCCCGTCTCTGCCAGCGGGCAGAGATCCGCTCTCCTCCCGACTCCCTCCTGGGGAAGCCTGTGGTCACCAAAAAGCCTTTGTGTACTTTCAGCTGCATTTCAGGCAGCCGCTCCAGTCAGGAATCCGGTTTTGTCTCCTTTTCCTCCACTATCCTCACTAAACAGGTCTCTCCCAGATGGTTTTCTCTAATCCAGCAGTGCTAAGGCTCGACTCCTGCCTGTGTCCAGCCCCTTACTGAGATGATCTGTCTGCAATTAGTCCAAACCACAGATGGGTTTCGGGAGCCCAAGAGCGCAGCCTCCCCTCACTCCTCCGCCATCTTCTTCCTCTCCCTGAATGCTATTTTTAATGAAATTGTTTTCTTAATTTACATTTAGCATTGTTCATTGTTGGTATATAGAAACACAACTGATTTTTGTGTTGATCTTGTACACTGTAACTTTGCTAAATTTGTTCCTTAGTTCTAGTAACTTTCTTATAGATTCTTTGGGACTTTGTGTCATACAATTTTTTTTCATTTTCAAATAGAAAGATTTTTATTTCTTTATTTTCAGTTTGGGTGTTTTTAACTTTATTTTTCTTACCTAATTGTTCTACTTAGTATTTATGATTCAATATTGAATAGCAGTGGTAAAAATATGTATCCTTCCCTTATTACTGATCTTAGAAGGAAATTTTAATCTTTCACCATTGACTCTGATGGCAACTGTGATGGGTAGGGGTGGGCAGTGGGGGTAAAATTGGAACTATTGTAATAAAATAACAATAAAAAATTATTTTAAAAAACCTTTGTAATATTAATAAATTTCCCACCTATTCATGATTTACTAAATGTATTAATCAAAAAAGGGTATTGGATATTTTCAAACTTATTTCTGAGCCAATAGAAATGATCATGTAAATTTTTCATTTAATTATATGAGTGAGATATTACACTGACTGATTTTCTTATGTTAAACTACCCTTGCATTCCTAAGATAAATCTATATTTATAAAAGATTAATGGGCTTTCATTGTCTTTTCTTGTGGAAGAATCTTTGTCTGATTTTTGTATCAGAATAATTTTCGCTTTACATAATAATTTAGAAAGGGTTTCTCCCACTTTTATATTTTTGGAATGTCTTTAGAAAGATTGATGTTAATTCTTCTTTAAAAGTTTGGTAGAATTAAAGAGTGAAACCTGGACTTTCCTCTGTTGGGAGGTTTTGACTACTGATTTAATCTCTCTACCTGAAATAGGTCTGTTTATACTTTCTATTTCTTCTTGGATTATTTAGCTAATTGTGTGCTACCAGGAATTTGTTCATTTCATTTAAATTATATAATTTGGTGGTATGCAATCATTCATAGCATTCCCTTATAACATTTTGTTTTATTTGTGTAAGGTCAATAGTAATGTGTTCACTATTATTTTTAATTTTAGTTATTTGTCTCTTCTTTATTTTTTCTTAGTCATTACAGCCATATACTTTTTATTTTTGTTGATTTTGCCTTTATTAATTTTTTGTTTTTCTATTTTATTTATTTCTCATCTAATTTTTATTTTGTTCAATTTTCTAGGATCTTCTTTTTCCTTAAGTGTAAAGTTAGGTTATTAATTTGGGAATTTTTTCATTTAAAAGTAGCCATTTACAGCTACAAAATTTCTTCTGAGCATTGCCTTCACTGCATTTCATTTGTTTTGTTTTTTTGTTTTTATTTGTCTCAAAGTATTTAAAATTTCACTTGTGATTTTGTCTTTGACCTATTGGTAGTTTAAGAATGTGTTGTGTAATTTCCACATGTTGGTGAATTTTATAGTTTCATTACTGCTATTGAATTTTAGCTTCATTCCATTGTAGTCAGAGAAGATACTTTGTATTATTTTAATTGTTTAAATACAGGGAGACTTTTTATTACATAATACATAGTTAATATTGGAGAACTTTCCATGTGCACTTGAGAATGATATGTATTCTTCTGTTTTGGGTGGAGTATTCTATATGTCTGTTAGGTCTAATTAGTTCATAATGACGCTCAAGTCCTACATTTTCTTATTGATCTCTTGTTTAGATTTTCTATTTTTCATCAAAAATGTGGTATTGAAGTTTCCAACTATTATTGTAGAATTGTCCATTCCTCCCTTTAATGTTGTCAACATTTGCTTCATATATTTTGGGACTCTTGTATGCTACTTATATTTTTAAAACTGTTTTATATTTCTGACCCTTTCATTAATATATGATACCTTCCTTTGTCTCCTTTATCTTCTAGAGCCTTTGGCATATTAATGATAATTGTTTTAAATTTCCAATTTGAAAACTCCAAAATCCCTACCACATTTGAGTCTGGTTGTGATGCCTGTTCCATCTCTTCAATTAAAAAAAAAATCTTTTAGTGTGCTTTACAGTTTTCTTGGTAACCATGCATGATGTGCTGGGTAAAATAAACTGCAATAAATAGACTCCGGCAATATTAGTAATTTGATGATAAGGTGGGAGGGAGGGCAAGTGTTCTATAGTCCTATGATTAGGTAGGTCTCAGTCTTTTAGAGACCTGTGGCTCTGTACTGTGCACTTCACAAGTTCTATCAGTTCCCCATATCCCTCTCCACCTGTAAGTGGGACAGGATAACTAGATTGAATTGGAGTTGGATATTTCACGTCCCCTTCCCCAAAGCCTAGAGTGAGCTTGAGTTGGGTATTTCTCCTCCTCCAGGTCAGTTAGGCTCTGATAACACTCAAATAGTTTAGGCTCTGGGAAACAGTTTCTCTTGAGGGTGGTCCTTGTTAATAACAGGATATTCTGGCATAGTTCAAAATAGTTTCTTTCCTCTTCCTTCTGGGGGAAGCAAAAAGGGATCCCCCCCTAATATTCATTGTAAAAACGTCATCAAGTTCCTAAAGTTAAAACTCTCAAGGTGTAAGAATTTCCCTATGATTGTGTCCCCGTGAAGTTTGTAACTGTCAGACACGTCTCCTTACATATCATTTTTTTCTACCCCTGTACTGGTTCTTGCAGAAGTTTCTACTCTGGCAAGTGGGGAAACTGTATCTGCCTGTCTGACTCTCCAACTTCGGAAGCAGTGTTTTGCCCTATATTTCACTTCTTTTATGGATCTATGAAAACTTGTGTGTTTTTTCATTTGTTCATAGTTTTACTTTTTACTAAGAGAGACTGACAGCTTCCAAATGCTTTACATGCCCGACCAGAAACCAGAAGTCTTCCTTTGTCTCTAGTAACAGTTTTTGACTTAAAGCCTATTTTTTAAAGATTTTATTTTTATTTTTAGAGAGAGGGGAAGGGAGGGAGAAAGAGAGGAAGAGAAATATTGATGCTAAAGAGAAATATCAATTGTTGCCTCTTGCACACATCCTGACTGGTGACAGAACATACAATCCAGGCACATACTCTGATCGGGAATTGAACTGGTGACCTTTTGCTTTGTGGGATGATACCCAACCAACTGAATCATATCAGTCAGGGCTTAAAGCCTATTTTGCACAATATCAGTATAACCAACCAGCTCTATTAGCATGGAATATCATTTATTATTCTTTCACTTTTGACCTGATTTGAATCTAAAGTGAGTTCTTATAGATGGCATATAAATGGACCATGTTTTAAAATCCATTCTGTCAAACTGGACCTTTTAGTTGGAGAATGTAATTTATTTACTTTAGAAGTAATTTTTTATAATAACGGACTTTTTTCTTTTGCATTATATTTTCTATGTCTTACACCTCTTTTTTTCCTCGTTCCTTCCACCACTACATTTTTGTGTGTGTTTAACTATGTTTTAGTGTGCCACTTTAATTATCTTTCCATTCCATTTTCTTAATATATGTTTTCCAAGATATATTTTTAGTGTTTATCATGGTCCTAAGCTTATAAAAATATAGTTTGAGTTCATATCAATTAAATGTTTAAAAAACTCCTTTTATGCAGCTTTGTCATTGCTCCTTTTGTTGTTAATGTCACAAATTGCATCTTTATATGCTGTATGCCAATTGACACAGGTATATAATTATCACATTATGATGTGTCTTTTTTCACATAGGACATTTGAAAAGAGTTACAAATCAAAAATACAATGGCTTTTACATTTACTTATATAGTTACTTATATAGGAGTGTTTGGTTTTGAGTGGCTTCTTATTACTGACTAGTGGCATTTCATCCCAATGTGAAAGACCCCCTTCAGCAATTCTCATAGGGTAGGTCTACTAGTGTAATACCCTCCCTCAACTTTTGTTTATCTGAAAATATCTTAAGTTTGCCTTCATTTTTTAATCCAAGCTAGATGTAGGATTCCTGGTTGAAAGTTTTTATTTTTTTGTTTGTTTGTTTGTTTTATTTAGTACTTAAAAATTGACATCTCTCTATTTTCTGGCCTCCATGATTTCTAGTGAGAACATTGCTATTACTCTTACTTAGGATCTCTTTTACAAGATTAGTCACTTCTCACTTGCTGCTTTAAAGATTAACTCTTCATTTTTAGCTTTCAACAATTTATAATATGTTTGTGTCGATCTCTTTGAATCTATTATTCTTGATTTCATTGAGTTTCTTGAATGTGTAGATTCACTGCTTTTTGTCAATATTGGGAAGTTATATGATCATTATTTCCTTAAATACTCTTTCTGTATTCTTTTCCCCTCTATTCCTTCTGGGACAACTGTAATATATATTTTGATTTGTTTATAATGTTCCACAGGTCTTATTTTCTTCATTCTTTATATTCTGCTTGTCAGATTAGTAACTTTAATTGATCTATTGTATTCATCTTCACTGATTCTTTCTTCAGTTTGCTCAAATCTGTTATTAAAATATAGTGAATTTTTACATTTTAGCTATTGTCCTTTTAAGCTCCAGAATTTGTCTTTGAGTTCTTTTTGTAATTTCTTTTCTCTTTATTGATATTTTCTATTTGTTCATACATTATTCTTCTGCTTTTATTTAGTTCTTTGATCATATTTAAGATAGATAATTTAAAGGTTTTGTCTATAAATTTCAATGTCTGGTCTTTCTCAAGGGCAGTTTCTATTAATTTCTTCTGTGAATGAGCCATACTTTCTTGTTTGTTTACATGATTTGCATTTTGTTGTTAAAAATTTGACATTTTGCATATTACACTATAATGATTCGGAATCATATTCTTCCCCCTTCTTACAATTTGTTTTTGTCATTTGTTTTGGTTGTAGCTCTTTGCTGTTTAGTGATATTTTTTAAAGTGTTTCATTAAATTTTATTAATTGTCATGTGTGATCTTTGCAGTCTCTCTCTCTCTCTCTCTTTTTTTTAAAGTCATGCTCAGCTACTCTTTTGAGAGACAGAAGAGGGGAGGGGGGAGAAAGAGAGAGAGAGGGAGAGAGAGAGAGGGAGAAAGAGAGAGAGAGAGAGAGAGGGAGAGAGAGAGAGAGAGAAAAGAACCTTGCAATTTTTTATACATTGGCACTGTGCTAGAGAATGCCTTCAACTTGACCAGGAAGTTTACACTCTGTCTTAGACTTCCCTTCTTCTTTGTACTGAGGTTAAGGAATTGAAGAGGTGATAGTGTAGGGTCTTCCCAGGATTTTTCTGTATATGTATCTTACTTTTGGCATGCATGTAACTTTCTAAATTACCACGTACAAGTGAGCATTTTAAAATGACCTAATTCCCCAAGACTTTATCCCCACATTTTTCTTTTAGGCTCTAGGCATCCTGCTGTTTGCCTCAATTATATTTTTCCCCAGGTGATTATTAGTTGGGTGTTTGCCTTATGATGTTTTAGAGAAATGTCTCTGCTTTTCTGCCAGGAGTTATTTAAATAATTTAATAGACAAAGGTATGTACTTGCTTCAGCTCTTCAGGCATCCACCTTCAAGCATTCCTGTAGGCAGCTAGAAGGGATACACATAATTTTTGATAAATAAGGTCTTTGTTCCTTCAGCTCCCTTCCACAATGAGCTTGTGGGCTACAACCTTAGAGCATCACAGAGCCAGGGTAACGGCAGGGCAATAGCAAGTAAAAATGCCACATAGTTTTTGTACCATGTATAAGTTGTCTTTTTCTTTTAAAAAAATATTTTTTTAAATTTATTTTTAGAGGAAGGGAAAGGGAGGAAGAAAGAGAGGGAGAGAAACATCAATATATGGTTGCCTCTCACATGTCCCCAACTGGGGACCTGGTGGCCCACAATGCAGGCATGTGCCATGAGTAGGAATTAACTGGTGACCCTTTGGTTTCAGGCTGGCACTCAGTCCACTGAGCCATGCTAGCTAGGGCTAAGTTGTCTTTTTCCTGATTCAGCAGTTGCTTTGATACTTTACACCATCATTTGTTTTCCTTTATCCTGATAACATTTATTGTGACAATTTTTGCTTGATTTTTAATAATGTTTCTGTGAAGGAACAGACCCTTGAAATTAACTTTGTCATTATTTTAGCTTATGTTCATTCCTAACACATAAGTTTTGCATTTTATATTCTTTTTTTTTCTCCTGAGTTCTGAGAAGCATCCTCAAGCTAGTAATTAATTTTATTATTTTATTTTGTTTTTTGCTAAGTTTAGCTTTTAATCCCAAATTTACGACCTCAATTGTATTTTTCAGTCAATGGTTATGTATTTCATCTTCAGTCAATATTTCCCACTATTAGATTTCTCCCTTTTGCTAGATATAATGGTTCATGGAATTCCCATGAGATCATATAATTTGATCTTTTCTAAAGCCTTCTCTTATGTTTTTGCCATGCTGAAGATTGGTCCTTGTTTTGGCCAAGGTGGGTTTTTCTTACTCCAAATGTATTCTCAGAATAGTTAGTAAACATTTTTCTAAAATATCAATGTTACATCTGTTTCTCAATTATTTTTTTTTCGGTTTTAAGAATCAGTTTCTTTTCCTGTGCCTTTAAAGATATTTAAGTAGAAAAGTCTGTATTTCTTTAGCTTTTCTTTTCTTTTAGGTTTTAGATTTTGACATTTTAATTTCTTTTGAACGTAGGTCACTTTTTTGCAAACTAGGAAACAATCAAACTAAAGCAATTTAGTCCCCTAAAGCCAAATCATGCGATCTTCAGCTGAGTGACATCATAATACAAGGTGCTAACAGTGGGGTTATAAACTCTAAATAACAACCACTTACTACATTTTTCTTTAGGAAACAGTCAAAAGTCCATGATATACAGAAGAACTTAATCTATAAAGGATAGAATTGCCCAACTTATTGGTGAACCAGACCATAGGTGGCCAAGGAACAGTAAAGAGAGAAAATGTTTACATTCTGAAAACTTGCTCTAATTTCAAAAAAATTCCTGATGGCTCTTAATGTTAGAGATGCATCCACAGTAATTGATTTTGCCAGGGTCTTCCACTAGAACATGAAGTTAGAGTACAGGGGATAAGATACTTAGATATTTCCAAAATAAACTACTTAGTAGTAGAAAATATGACATACTGCATCTCTCCATTTTCCACAAGAACAAATGGATAATAAAGACTTTTTAAAAGAAACGTTCAACTCCAAAAAGGGTGGTGGCAGCAACACTTTCTTCTCCAGAATAACCTCCCATTTTTCCATACAACTATACATTGCTATTTTTTCCACGATACAGACAGGTTCACATGGAAAAACTTGACAGATTTTTGTCAGGGCCAGGAGATGAAAAAAAGAGCATGCCCTAATTTGCTAACTGTAAGCTCAGTCAACATCTGTGGTATGGGCCTATAAACCCAGCCATTGTTTTGTTAAACAGCTGCAAACTGCAGAATTTCTTAGCCCCTAACCATAGTTTCTGCTCAGTATCTTAATGCTGACCTTAGTCCCATCTGACTGCTCCTCAGGGTTGAGGTGGGTGCTAGTCATCAAAGTCTGGAATGTCATCCTAGGAGTAACCTCGGTAGCCTTTGGATGCATAGTAGGCGATGCGCAGGTGGTAAAATCCTGTCAGGAACACTAGGATGCCAATGATCATGACAGGAATGGCCCGGTCTGCCCCCCCCACCTCCCACCCCCCTTTTTGCTGATATAGCCTGCCAACAGGAGCGAGCCTATGATAATGAGAAAGGTTTAATCAAGAACAGCACTGTAGCAAGCGCAATAGCCTTATATGGGATCTTATGAGGCATTTTCTTAAACTGAAGGTCAATGTAGCCATCATCCGTGCTGGAGAGCCTTGAGTATTTCACTTTACTACTGGGGATTCCAGTAGCCAGGTAAGTACGAGGTGGCTTCATAACACGGTGACACAGCTGCAGGCAGAGCGCCGCGCCAAGTTGCCCAGCGTCGCCAACAACTCGTTCAGCGTTGGAACCAGAGATGCTCCTGACAAGCCTCACCTAACTTCCACCCTCCCTACCCTGCCCAGAACAGCTCAGCACCGGTAACTATTTTTTTTAGATTCTCACCTGAAGATATGTTTATTGATTTTAGAGAAAGAAGATGGAAAAGAGAAATATCAATATAAGAGAAAAACATTGATCAGATGATTCCCATATGTGCTCTGATTGGGGATTGAACCCACAACCTAGAAATGTGCTCTGACCAGGGATCAAACACGTAACCTTTTGGTGTATGGAATGATGTTCCAACCAACTGAGCCACCTGGCTAGGGCTATTTCTTTAGCTACTTCAATGCTACATATTATGTCTTTTGATTTTCTTTATTTTAGTTTAGGAATGGCTCTTTCTCTAAGATATTAGATGGAGCTTATGATAGTCATTAAGATTTCATTATAATTGAAGACAGGGAGACAAGGAAAGAGTGTACACATACTCTTATATATCTTTGCTTGTACCTATACCAGAAAATAACTCTAAACTCTGAAGCATGAGGAATTAATGAAAGAAGAAGCATTTCTAGAAGCCACTGTAACTGCTTGAGTGAATATGGGAAAAGGTAAAAGAACTCCTGTGTACCAAAAACAGAGAAGCTAGAACCTACAGAAATATAGATATTTTAGAATAAACTAGACCCAAAATTTATTTGATTCATCATATTGCCTCTTAATATAAAACATAAAAATTCTTCCTCTATAAAAAGTTATTATAAAAAAATAAAAATTTAAAAGAAGTTTTACACAAATAGAATATTTGGTATACTCAAACACAGTATATATATATATATATGTGTGTGTGTGTGTGTTGTGAGTATGTATATATGTGTATATATATATATACACACACACATATATATAGTCTGTCCAGAATATATCCAGCTACATAATATGAAAAATAGAGACACTTATTGAGGAAGATACAAGAAACATAGTACATAAGACAATGATGCCTCAGTCCACTTCAAAGTAGGCACCTTGGGACCTCAAGCAATTCTCCCAATCATCATCAGTTGCCCCATTGTATTTTCCTGAATCTCATTGACAGTCTGAAATCTCTTCCCCTTCTAAGGTGATTTTAGTTTTGGGAAAAGCCAGATGTCACAGGACACAAAATCTGGGATGTAGAGGGGCTGAGTCACTTGAATGATTTGATATTTCATCAAAAAACTGTACAAGACATGATGCATGAGCAGGTGCATTGTCATGATGAAGCTGTCAGTCTCTAGTTACCCATAGATGCAGCCTTCTGAATCATCCAAGTAGTTTCTGTGGAGGAATTTTTAACCTTAATGCAAAATTTGATGCAGATTTGTGGGTCTCCTTTTTCAGTCATTTCAAATGTGAAGGCCACACAATATACATGCTCACTAAATGTTGTCTACCATTCTCACCAACTGGTACAGTAAAGTCATCATTGTTCACACATGCACATTCCAGTCCATTCTCTTTGATTGCCAGATTACATCGATATTACATAAACCATTCTCATTATAGTAAGAAAGGCTGGACTTTTTCCAGACAGACCAATATATATATATAATACATACAATATATATATTTATATATTTAATATATTTTAATATATTTATATATATTTAATCCTCACCTGATGTTTTGTTTATTGATTATACAGAGGAAGGGAGAGATAGAGAAACCCACACACTCTCCAACCAGGGATAGAAACTGCAACCTAGGTATATGATGCCCCCTGATTGAGGATCAAACCCTCAACCTTTTCATGTACAGGACAGCACTCTAACCATTTAAGCTATCTGGCCAGGATACTTTGGCATATTTTTTGTAAATTGTTCAAATGTTTATTTTGTTTGGGGACAAGAAATTCTTCCTGAAATCTAAGTATTACTCTTTTATGCTGCTCAGAAATAATACACACACATGCACACATGCATGTGCACATATTTTTAAAAAATGTAGCACCTGGCACTTTACCTTTCTATATATGCTAAATCAGTGGAAGACTTGGATGCCCTTATCAATAAATTAAGGGAATTGATGTATAATTCTGAAACTATGATGATAATTTTATATTTGTCCTTGGTGACTTTCAGATTTGTGTCAAGAAGTCACAAGATCAACTAAAATTCCTATTATAAGAAAGCTTAATCAAATTCTGTGCAAAAGGCTGACTTCATTAAATACCATTATTAAATGTGTATTTCTTTTAAGAATGAGATCTTTGGACTCCATGAAAAGAACACTTAAAAATTACTTAAAAAACAAGGTAATTTAAAAAATAAAATGGATTTAAACTAATTCCACACCTGAATCCTGAGAACTTTTTCAATTTGCTCAGCTATTATAATTAGCAAGTTGCTTTAACAATGTTCTAATTTTATTTCTCAGATGTCTGATTTAAATATTTTATAGAACAGTGTAGCTCAAATTTTGCTGTACATTAGTATCACCTGGGGAGCTTTTATAAATCCTGGTACTCTGATTGTCCCTTATACCAAGTTGTCACACAGGAGCTCCAAGCCAGGAAGCTGCATTTGTGCTTGTAATATTCTGGAAAAAAAACCCAGAGGGCCAGCAGAATAGGACACATTGTGGACATGCCATTTACCACTCATGTTGCAGGGGAATGCAGCAAAGGCAGCACATTAGGCAGAAGAGGCTGCCCCCTCCCTCTGGCCTTGGTGCTACTTTATAGAGTTAGGGAGAGGTGAGTAGTACTGAGGGGCACAGAGTGGAAATTGAAAACTCTACATTGTAAAGGTAAACACAGGGGCCTTGAGAGGGCTGGTACATCCAGATACAGACTGTTTTTCTCATTCCTTATGGCTGTTGGCCAGTCAGCTAACTGTTCCCTGAGATAGTGGAGGGGACATGTCCTGAGTTACCTCATACAAGTCAATTAAATATCTGCAGATAAAAGAAAGGTATCAAATATATTAAAATGCTCCAGGTAAATACAATCTACACTGTTTGAGAACCACCGATTAAACAATTCTCTTATTTTAGGGTAGATAGAAATCACCGTGTGTACTATCATTAGATTCCCGGTTCCCTCTCCCAGATAATCCTATTCGGTGGGGCTGGCATGAGGGATTCCAGATGATTTGGACATGAGTGATCCATATACACAGATTGAAGAAACACTTGCATAGAGCAGGACTACTCAAAGAGTGGCCCTGGGGACAGCAGCATCAGGATTCACTGTGAGAAAGGAAGGGAAATGGTGAACAAGAAACAGACCACTCAAAGAAAGAGCAACCTGCTTGGATTTACAAGTCATAATTCCCTTTCTTTCTGTGCTTCACTCACTGGATTAACTTGGGTGAATGACTTTACCTCTGTTTTAACTGTAGCAGTGGAGTCAGTGTAAGGTTACACGTGAAAGAACTTTTAAATTATAGAGTTTCTACAGAGGTATGGTACAATACAAGCAGGATTAGTATTACTATTAGAATTGTCATATCTTTCAAAGAGAAGCCATATGATAAGTATTATATATTCAAAATATAATATGTCAATATTATATGAAGTTAAGACCTTGGCTCAGTAAGGTAGAAAGTTGCTGAAGTAGTAACAAGAAAAAAGCTGGGACTTCCGGCCAAGATGGAGGCTTAGACGGACACGCTAGGTCTCCCTCTACAACTATAGAGGAATACAACTACTTCAAAACAAAGGATAACTAGAAATTCCAGAAAATAAAACTACACGGAAGTCCAACATATGAAGTTATAAACCAGCGGTGCCATTTGGGCAGGTAAGAGTTAAAGTGGGCAGTGCTGTTTGCGGTCGCACCCTGAGCGGTGGGCCGCGAGGAATCCGGGCTGCGCAAGCCCCTGGCGGTGAGCGACCCCGGCGAGGAGTCCCGGCGGCCAAGCCCCTGGCGGTGCGCGACTCCGGAGCTGGGGAGAGCGGCCGCCGCATCGCCTTGAACAGTGAGGCCCAGGGGGGCGGGAGGACGGATCCCGGTCTCCTAGCTGAATAACTGTGTGAATCCATCTTGGACCCCCGCCCCCAAAGAAAGCACCACAGAACTGCGAAATAGGTCGCGGACAGACAGGCGCCGGTCGCTAATTTGTGACGCGTACACAGGCACTGCCCCCGACAGCCAGCCCAAGAAAACAAAACGCATCTGTCAAAATGAGGCAGGCAACTTTAGAAATACCGGTAACACAACTCACCAGGCAGCAGATAGAGAACCTGACAGATGAACAGATAAGAAACCTGTCAGAGGCTCAGTTCTGGGCCATTGTTATCAGGTGGCTTACAGAATTCACAAAAGAGCAGGAAAAAGATATGAAAGAAGCGAAAAACTTTCATAACGAAAGGAACAAAACAGCATACGAGACAGAAGGAAAGGAAATAAAATCCAGAGTTCATTTCAACAAACTGGAATATGGAGAAGGAACAAGCAGTCAACCAATGCAGCGAGAGGAAATGGGAAGCAACAATGAAAGGATCAGAAACCTCTGGGACAGCTATAAAAGGCCCAACATAAGAATCATTGGTTTGCCAGAGAATGAGGAAGATGAACTAGAACTTGAAAAATTGAGTGAAAATATAATAAAGGAGAACTTCCCAGACTTGGGGAAGGGAATAGACCTGCAGGTCCAGGAAGCAAGGAGAGTTCCCAAGAGACTGGACCCAGGGAGAACCACTCCAAGACACATTATAATCAAAATGTCAAAAATTAAAGATAAAGAGAGAATCTTAAAAGCAGCAAGAGAGAAGAAAAGAATTATGTACAAAGGGGTCCCAATTAGACTATCAGCTGACTTCTCAAGGGAAACCCTACAGGCAAGAAGAGACTGGCAAGAAATATTCAAAGTAATGAAAATCCAAAACCTACAACCACGAATACTCTATCCAGTGAAATTGTCATTCAGAATAGAAGGACAGAGAAAGTGTTTCCAGGACAAAATAAAACTGAAAGAGTTCATTAGATCCAAACCACTGTTATATGAGATGTTAAAGGGACTGGTTTAAAAAAAAAAAACAAAACAGAAGCTAGGGAGATGAAACAAAGGCAAACTAAATAGGCAACGAGAGTGGAAGAGGAACTGTGGGTACGGGAAGCATATTGGGGGGAGGTCAACAGGGAGGGGGAATGGGGAAAGGGAGGGAGATGATATAGGAATTGGGGATCAAGGTAGGAGGGAATGGAATAGACGGAGAGAGGTTGGGAGGAACTGTATGCACAACTAATGGACATAATCTAAAAGGGGGGGACAACTGGAGGGAGGGGGGCCACCGGGTGGAGGGGAGCAGAGGGAAGGGAAATTGGCACAAATGTAATAATTTAATCAATAAAACACATTAAATCTGAAAAAAAAAAAGATTTAAAAAAAAAAAAAAGAAAAAAGCTGGACACACTGCAAATTAGTGACATTTCTTGAACTCATTATGTATAAAAAAGTGTTTCTTTCCAAAAGAAATACCCAGAAGTTACATAATACGTGATTCCAGTTACCCAATATTCTTAAAATGACAAAAGTATTTAAATGGGAGACAGATTAATAGCTGTCAAAGGTTACAGAGGTATCAGAGAGGGAGTGAAGTAAGTGTAGCTACAGAAGGGCAACATGACAGTTGTTTGTGGCGAAGAGAATTTTCTGTGTCTTCATTGTATCAATGTCTATATCCTTGTTATAATAGTATGCTATAGCTGTGCAAGATATTCCTATTGAGAAAAAGAATTTTAAAAGGGTTCGCAGGTCACTGTTACCCTTTTATTAATGTTAAGTACGTCATCATAAAAATTAATAAGAAATTGAATGAAGAGACAATTTTAAATTCTTTGCAGTTTAGAAATGAGGCAAAAAATTAAATTTCATGTTAATAAAGAGGTTCTCCAAGTTACCAAAAAATCAGGCAGTCATATAAAGAAATTTGCAATGAATTATGAACCTATTAACATGTGAAGAGATGCTTGCCATATGTAGTAATCAAGAATGTAAATTTAAATAATGGAATGTTGTGTTTTAAAGATTTATATGCTGTAGACCCAAAGGAGAGAAGAAATTGACCTCTGCATTTATTGTTGATCGCAGTATAAATCAGTACAACCTCTAGAACAGCAATTTGGTAGTATCTGTCAAAATTTAAAATATTCATGCATACACATGACCCAGTTGTTTAGAGTACATTCTGAGTCTGTACTCTAAACAACTGTACTATATGACCTCTATAAAGCAAATATTAGTAACTGTTGTGTGTTGGACACTGTTGTAAGTTATTAGAAAAGGAAGTTAAAAGGCAATATCTACATTTAAGCTTCTGTGTATACTAATTACTCAAAATTGTCCTAGATTGAACTAAGTAGAGAAAAAAGGAGACTTTCTAAAAATATAGAATGATTAGGTTGAGTATTATTTAATCATACTTTCTGATATAGATAGAAATGATAAGACAGAGAGGGGCAGGAGGATTATATTTTCCAACATGTGTTGTTCCTTTTTTCTTCTCTAAACATGAATTGCCTGTTTTGACAAAGAGTGAAAAATCAGAAAAGTTTATTTTATTAAAAGTTGTTATAACTCAGAAAAGCTCTGGCACTGAGGAATGTTAACAATCCAGATGAAGCCATCAAGAAAGCAGAACTTCGTTTGGGAAATAGAACAGGCCTCAAAGATGGATGGCAAAATAAGATACAAGGTTCAAGGCCATAGACATTTTCCAACCACAATGATCACTGAGGTCTGTTGTGACACAAGGTTACTGGTATCTTTGGAGCAGGTCCAAGTCTTCAATGACAGGATGTAGACAAAAGTCAAGCTCTTGTTTGCTATCAAGCCTGTGATAAGGAATCAAACTATATTCAAATGAACTGAAATTCACAGCTACACATTCTTCTTTCCCAGGAGAAAAGACAATTAAAGGCAAAAGCCCATGTTAGGAAAGCAAGGATAGGTTATGAAAAGGTCATGCCTTTATGGGTGTGCAGATATCAAAACTTAATTCCTGATACTCCAAAACAAACTTACTTTAAAAAAAACAACACTATTATTTATGATAAGATTGATCTGAAATCTCACTTGGGGCATTTAGACAAGATCTCTGGATTTAGTTTCAACACCTGTTTCAGGAAAGTAGTGGAAGAAGCAATCTCTAAGCTTTCCTTCTGTTATGAAAAATTATTTGTTTATGTCCCTCTGAATTCTAATTTTAACAAGTGACTCCTGGGGAAAGAGTTCATAGGGAAATAATTTAGATATAAAGAGAATTATTAATAAAAATTATGATCTTAAGTATCTATAGTGATTACTTATTGCTTTTCATTTGGGGAAAGGATGAGGATGAGGGCTTTATTTAGTTTTTGAGGTAAAATATTTTCACAGGATAAAAAATTAAAATGGATTAAAGGGTATAATAAAGGGTCTGACTCCATTGTATTAATGTGTTACAATTGCATTTTTAAATTATATTATATCGATTATGCTGTTACAATTGTCCCAAATTTTCCCCCTTTCCACCCGCCACACAGCAGCCTCCAGTCTCCCAGGCATTCCCCTTCCCTTTTTCCATGTCCACGGGCCATGCATATAAGTACCTTGGATACTCTATTTTCTATATTGCACTTTACATCCCCATGATTATACTGTGACTACCGATTTGTATTTCTAAATCCTCTCACCTCTTCACCCATTTCCCTAAATCCCCTCCTATCTGACAACCATCAGAATGCTTTCTGTATTCATGATTCTGTCACTGCTCTTCCTGTTTGCTTAGTTTGTTTTTTAGATTCAATTGTTGATAGATATGTATTTTTTTCCATTTTATTGTTCATTGTTTTGATTTTCTTCTTTTTCCTAAATAAGTCCCTTTAACATTTCATATAATAGTGATTTGGTGATGATTAATTCCTTTAGTTTTTTTCTTCTTTGGGGAGCTCTTTATCTGTCCTTCGATTCCAAATGCTAGCTTTGCTGGGTAGATCAGTCTTGGCTGTATGTTGCTGCTTTTCATGACTTTGAATATTTCTTGCAAAGTTTCTTTTGAGAAATCAGCTGACAGTGTTATGGGGACTGCCCTGTAGGTAACTAACTTTAGCTTTTCTCTTGCAGCTTTTAAGATTCTCTCTTTATCTTTAACCTTTGGCATTTCAATCATGATGTGTCTTGGTGCCTCTTTGCATCCATCTTGTTTGGGATTCTCTGTGCTTCCTGGGCTTGCATGTCTATTTCCTTCACCAAATTAGGGAATTTTCTTTCATTATTTTTTTTCAAATAGATTTTCAATTTCTTGCTCTTTTTCTTCTCTTTCTGGCACCACTGTGATGCAAATGTTGGCATGCTTGAAGTTGTCCCAGAGGCTCCATACACTATCCTTTTTATTTTTGGGGGCGGGGGGGTCTTTTTTCTTCTGGTTCTGATTGTTATTTTTTGTTTCTTTGTGTTTCATATAATTGCTTTGACTCTTGGCTTCATTCATTCTACTGTTGATTCCCTGTAATTTGTTCTTTATTTCCATTAGTATAGTCTTCATTTCTGCCTGGGTATTTTTTATGCTTTTCAGATACCCACTAAGTTCCTTTGGGATCCTTATAACCAGTGTTTTGAATTTCGCATCTGATATATTGCTCATCTCCATTTTGTTTAGTTCTTTTTCTGGTGTTCTGATCCATTTTTTCATTTGGGTCATGTTTCTTTATCTCCTCATTTTGGCAGCCTCTCTGTGTTTGTTTCTATGTATTAGGTAGAGTTGCTATGACTCCCTGTTTTGGTAACATGGCCTAATGTAGTGGGTATCCTGTATAATCCAGTGGCCCAACCCAAGCAGGGTACTCATGGTGTGTCCTCTGTGTGGGCTGAGTATATCCTCTTGTAGTTGAGCCTTGATTGATGTTAGCAGTTCAATAGAAGGAATTTAGCCAGGCCAGTCAGCTGCAAAGGATGGCTGTGACCATTTACTGCTAATCTCTGCCCTCTGTGGAAGATCAGCTGTGCAGGGGCAGGGTGGTGTGTTTCCATGTGGTCTGTAGCTGTCCACTGGGTTCACAGGCTCTGGGGTTTCCTGGGTGAAGCAGGCCAGAGTCAGCCACCACCTTTGTTTCACTTTGGGCCACCCAGCGTGTGCTATAAAGCAGTCTTCAGATGGCTGCTACATGGTGTTGGGATTGAAGGTTTCCAGGCAAAGCCAAACTGTGATTCAAAGCTAGGTGTTGCTAACGCCATGTCTGGGACCTCTTAGCCAGAAGCACAGGGGGTGAGAACTCACTGAGGCTGATTGTTGCTTGTTTGAGAGGATTTAGGAAAATGTAAGGCCTGAGTCAAGACCAACCATTCGTATGGGAAAGCCAGTGTTAACAGCTTGGGTGGGCCATAAGATGTGTGTGGCAGAGCCTCAGGGATTCCCCAGGGCAGAGCAAACCACCTAAGCCAGGTTGATGGAGTCTCAGATATGGCACCCACCTGCTAACTCTGTGGTTCTGTGAGGGAAGGACTCAGAAAAGGAACAATGGCCCCAACTTTTGCCTTGATGCCAGATACTTCAGTTGCTTCCTGTATGCCACTGGTGCCCTCAAGCCACTGCCCTGGTGCTGGACCTCAGAAGGAATTAGTGTAAGTCTTTGTGTGGACCCTTTAAGAGGAGCTGCTTAGGACTTCAGTAGTTTATTTCAACAACTCAAACCCCACCCCAGTGGTTTTTACAGTCACTAATTATGAGGGATTATCCTCCTGGCATATACCTGACTGCAGGTCCAGGTATAGGGCTGACACCCCTCACTCCCAAGATATCTCTCCAAGATTTTTATCCACCACGTGTGGGTGGAGGACCAGCCCATTCCACATCCCCATGTCTGGATGGATGCAGTTTCTTTAGTTACATAGTTGTCTGACTTCCATTCAACTTGATTTCTGACAGTTCTGAGTGATGGCTGTTTTGTAGTTCAGTTGTAATTTTAATGTGGTTGTGCAAGAAAGTGAGCCTTTTTTACTTATGCCTCCATCTTGACTGGAAGTCAAAGATTTTGTTTTTGATGAAGCCAATTTAAAAAAAAAAATTCATAGCACGTGATTTGGGTGTTACAACAAAGAGGGCTTTCTCTACCCCAAGGCTATGAAGATTTACCCCTATGTATTTTTCTAAGAGTTTTACATATTTGTTTGCTCTTACATTTAGCTTTTTGATCTATTTTGAGTTAATTTTTCACATGGTGTGAGGTTGGGGTTCAAATTTATTCTTTTGCATGTGGAAATCTGGTTGTCCGAGCACCACTTGTTGAAAAGACTATTTCTTTTCCACTGAATTGCCTTGGAACTGTGGTCAAAAAAACTATTGACCATAAATATAAGGTTTTTTTTCCCCCTGGATTTCAATTCCATTCTATTGATCTATATGTTTCTCTTTATTTCCATTCCACACAATCTTGATTCTGTAGTTTTTCAACAAGTTTTGAAAGTGTGAAGTGAGAGTGCTCCAATTTGCTTTGATTTTTCAGGATTGTTTTAGCCATTTTGGGTCCCTTGCGTTTTCATATGAATTTTAAAATTATTTGCCAATTTCTCCTGAGGATGGAGGTCTTTATGGTTAATATAAGTGGTAACTGATTCCTAGAGCTTGAGCTTCCTGTTATGTGACTTTGGCTATAAAAGATGGTCCATTGTCACTCTGTAAGTTTCTTGGTAGTTAAAACCTTCCATGTCTAACTAAGGTCACCGGAGGTTCCCCTGGTTTGATGGTCAGACGGTCAGTGGGAACAGAAGGGGGCCTCAGGTACCATAGATTTTCAAGTGTTCTGGCCATCATTGGTTCTCTTTGAGCCTATGACACTCTTCCAATAGCCTTTCCTGTTGCAAAGGGGCTATGGTCCTGCAGGTAGTTGACATCAAGTTAGTTTATGGGCACTCCTTTGTGTGTCTTTCTTGCCCACAGGAATAGCATTGCCCCTTTGATGTTCATTGTAGTTCAGGGGCTGGGTGAGCCTGAGGTGCCATAGAATTTAAAGCTACAGCTAACAAGTGAGACACTACTGCTTTTAATCATCACCCTGTCTTTTCCCTTTAGTTCCATGTCTGCATAGACTGATGAGAAAGTTTGCACATGTCCCTTCCTTTGGTGTCTAAGGGAAATTCAGTCCTGATAAAATCCCAGCCTATGCACATGTGTTAGCCACTCTAAAAGCACATTCAATTCCCTCTGCTTAGCTCACATCAGATAGAACATGCTTGTGCCACACTGCTCTCTTTGAGGGCTCCTTGTGAAAGTATTGGATAATAAATCTTTTTATAATGTCATTGGTCTTGGCATACAAATAAAATATTGGGTCAGGGTCCATCTTCTTGTCTTGTAGTATTCTAAATAACAGTGCCATGAGCAGGATGTTTAGACAATGACCACTACCAGCAGGCATCCTTCTCTTGCTTTGGTTTGCTAACTAACTCTGTAACCTGCAAGTGATCATTGTGAGCCACTGGTTGCTAGGTAGCATGCTGTTTCAGTTATTCTGCTGCCTGCTACTAAGTTTGTGTTTTGAATGGGACTGCATTGTGCTGCATTTTCTGAGTTCAATGATGCCTCTTTTGTCTCAGGGCCTTCCGTAAAATGGCTGTGACTTCTTTTTGTCAGCTGAACCTATAGTGTGTTTTGATTCTAGCATAAATCATGATGCTAGGTCCAAGAGAATGACTTTTAATCATGACCCTAACCTGTGTGTATCACCTGGCATTGGTTCTTGTTTGAGAGAAGGTTCAGGGAAAACACTCATATTTTAAACCATGTGTGACATTTGAGTGGAGGAAAAGTTGTAACCATTTGGTGTGCTGAAGCCTACGCTCCTAAAAGCAGATGATTCCCTAGGACGCTACAAAATGTCTTTGCTATTGCTGCTGCCCATGCCTGTGACACTAAAACAGATCCTGATCCCAGGATCCTAGAAAAAATACCCATGATATGCCTCTGCACTGCCAAGGAATAATTCAACCATTGAGATGGGGGAGGCACTTAACTCTGATTATACTGATTTGATACTCTGGAAGAATAAACTTACAAATATGGTCAGGGTGGAGAGGATCCCCCAAAGTATATGTAGTAACCACAAAAATAAAAATAAAAAAGAAAGAAAGAAGGAAGCAACCAAGAAAGAAAACCCAGATACAGGGCAGGGCAAGGAAAAAGTGCTGAAAAAAATGTCCATCATTTGACCCAATTGGAAACCCAATATTTACCAAAGAATTTATACAACAAAAATATAAAAGATTGTTGATTGGCTCTCCTCCTGCTTCCACATCATAGATTCTGAATTAACTTTACCATCTTCTAAAATGCATTAATTTGCAAACCTTTATAGCCTTAATCAATATTGGAGCTCAAATTAAGGTAATACCTGGGTATCTCACTAAATTTAAATAATGTAACTTAGAGAATTAACCAAAAATAAAATAGAGGAGAAATACATATTTTACCTTAACCAAGCAGAGTATGTCAACTTGAGTTCCCAATATTTCGGTCTAGCATAACCAATAGAGGGCCAAGCTATTACTCACAACCTATTTATTCAAGATTATATTAGGGCGCTCAGTACTGTTGTGTAAAGCTATCACATCATATTACACAGAAGGAAAATTCAAACAAAAATACATACCTGAGAAAGAGAAATGATACTTGCTGAGCTTCCAAGTTTACTAATTTGTGGTTGATATCCTAATTACTAGTTCACTTTGCTCTATCTCTCCAAAATGAGGCAACTCCCACATTTAGTCAGATTCCCTTGAGAGGTAAATATGTCAGGTGCACATGAACGAAATGAACCTCAAGTATCTTTTTAATTAAATCCAATTAATCTTAACAGCTGTTTACTTTTTATTTGTTTCTAATTAGAACAAGGAAATAAAATTTCATTTGTTCAGAGTGAATCTTAATTATACTTTCTCAAATTTATTTTCCCTGATTTTATGTTCCTGCAGTTAAGTAGTTTCTGATAATACACATTTGTATTGTTGGGTTTTTGTGTTGCCTACAATTTAACCTTATATGTGACTTTTACATTAAGAAATGTAAAATTTTGCATTATGAGTATTTATCTATTTTTGTTTTTAATTTTACTGACTAAAAATCTTCCCACATTTATTGCTTAAGGTAAAATATGGGGATACCCATTTTTATAAGATGTAAGTCCTCATATCAGGATATATTGCTCCTTTCTTCCCCTGTATTTCCTGTCATAGAATAAGCTTGACTTTAAAGCAGCCAATACCACTTGGTGTATCACTGACAGAAGGATAGTGGATATCCCACTCTTTTGGCCTCTTACAGAGAAATGCTTTTGGTGTGGGATGTAGCTTGGTGCATCTATAATGCTAAAGTTTTAGGAGAAGGTGCCATGTACCAACTGGCCATTCTGTGCTCATTCCCAGGTTATACTACATTATGATTGTTGAGGTATAACAGAGCCTATTGCACAATATTTACCAATATGGATCTCTACTCCAATAAATCATTTAAACATAGTTGCCCAAGGAATTCTCTGAAAATAATGCTTATGTTATCTTTGTTTATTAACATACTTAATTTCTCCTTAGTCCTGTGTCATCACATCTTATAGTCAATGCACTTACTTTGATACAATGAGGACCTAAATACTTAAGGATAATTAAGAAAATCATACGCCTTATAGTGAGGTAGAAATGGCTCTCCTTTGAGTCATAGCATGTAAGATCTGTATGGCTTTGGACAAATTAATTAAACTTTCTGAGGCCTAATATTATCATCCATAAACTAGAAATATAGTTAAATCTTAGTTGTGTTATCAGAAAGATTACAGATATTTCATATATAAATATGGTTTTTAAATATCTTTAGAATACTTTTAAAATATGAAGTTATGCATAGAACTTATGCACAGAAGCCCAACATGAGAAACAGATTTTAAAAATTGAGCATCTCAGCAAAAATTTGGTGTTGTTGAATCATTTGTTAAACTCTTTAAGAAAAAGAACATAAGGTATAGAGAAAGTTTCTCTGCAAGTTGTGGAAGTCTCTAAATGAATCAGACTAGTTTATTTGTTCAAGAGACATTTTTTGAGTGTTGTGTTCTGTTTTTGACACTGTAATGTGTGCTAGGGATACAGTGGTGATCAGGAAAGAACAAATTATTTCCAGGAATTTGCACTCTAGTAAGGGAAAATAAAAATTGACAGATAAACAAATATATTTTTGATGCCTTTCTGGGAGTGGTAGATTTTTTGATGAAAATAAAAATGAAATGATGTGATAAAGAATGAAGATTATTTCTGAAAGTTTAATAAGGTAAGACTTTAGGAGATGATAACATTTGAGCAGAAACATCCCTAATATGAGGGAGGTATATTAGTAAGAATCATTGTTGACTTATTTGAGGAAAAATAAGGAAACTTGTTCCGGAAAGAAAGAAGCCAGTAGGGAGTGACTGTACCAGGTAAGGTCTTTATAAGTCATGGTAAGGGTTTAGGATTATATGCCAAATGCAATGAAACCCCAGTGAGGTATTTTAAAAAGAGAAATTACATAATTAGACTTATGCCTTGGAGGTTAATTGGCCTGTTTGAGAAGAGTCTGTTGAACACAGGGTAGAAGCAGGAGTATTACTGTTGCACTAATCAAGATAGGAGATTATTGACTGGGAATAGTGTGATAACAATGTAGAACTGTGGAATGAGATGATTTGAAATATATTTTGTAAAGAGAACCCAACAGACTTGCAGATAAATTGAATATGAGCTCAAGTATATCTCCAATGTTTGGAACCAGAACAAAAGAGAACCAAACAACTATTTTTAAAAAATAAGTCACAGCTCTTCTTCAGGATTATTGCAGTGCTCTAGGAAAGAGAATATTTGAAAATTCTTCCACATGTTGCTATGTGATATCCATAGAGAAGTGGATTACTGGAGAGAAGTTAAATATAAGGGCATGTCTATTAGTACAAGATTGTGGTTATGTGTGCCTTGGGGAAGGGGTGTGGAGATAGGGACAGAGATAAGATCATTTTCCATAATTTGTTTTGCTTCACTTCAATACAGTGGTGTCTGCTGAATTTTGTTTTTTAGAATTAGTAGTTTTATTGGATGAGATGACAAAGGGATTTTTTTTTAATGTTTTTGAATCTCAATACACAGTTTTTGGTAGATATTTTACAATTAATAAAAATAATGCAGGTTTCTAAAGACAGTATGCACAACTGAAATGACCTAAGGCATGGTCCCTTTAGAGCTTCCCAAATTTTCTCTCCTCACTTCATATCATTTCCAACATTGCTACCAGAGTTATTTGTCCCAAAATACATAAATCTGTGTAAAACTTTTTTTTTGTGGGAGAACCACAGACAGATCAATGGATACAATCACCTTGGAAAACATTTTGGTAAGTACCTCCAAAGTGGATTCTTTTCATATATGGTGGTCAACGTGATGTATTCTAGAGAAATGCTTACTTAGTTTATCAGGAAACCTATGCAAGTGTCTTTAAAACTATTGATCACAATAGCAAAAACCTGTAGTTACATAAATGCTTATTAGTGGTAGGCTGGATGAAAATCTGTCAAATTAGACAATATAATATTTTCTGGAAGTCAAAACAAATGAACTACAACAACATGCAATGATATGGACTTCAGTAGTACAATGTTAAGGGAAAAAAGTGAATCCCAAAATAACCCATTAATATGATACCATCTTTCTAAATTTATATATTCATAAATATTGATTAACAAAATTCATATAATTTATGTAATAGAATTATCTTATTTATGCATTATAGAATTAACTCACTTTACATAATATGTAAAATACTAATTATACCTCAAAATATTTACAGAATTTGCATTTAATAACAATTAAAAGATAAAATGGATACATTAAATATTTTCTCCTTAAAACTAAAGATGTGTTAATAAAATAACACAATTTATATAAAATATATATACACATTATATAGAGAGAACTGATTAAAAATACTTTATTATTTCTGAAAAATTTCATGTATCCCATTAAGTTATTCAAATTGAAGGTATAGTTTTGAGCTTAATATGTTGTGGTATTTGATTTTAATGACTGTGTATCTAAAAGTTTGCATCATAATGAAAATGAAGATCAAATGGTACAATTGTTTCATGTCATGAACCACATTTGCAGTCTTATTCACCAATTATTCAAATGTTTGTTATTGTTGAAATTCAGTAGGCAAACTTTCCTACTATACTCAGTTGTTCCTGAAAAAAAAATACTGCTTCATCTTTTATTTTTATACAGGTTGAAAAATATATTTCCAAGCCCTTTGAGGGGGCTGTTTTGAGAACATATAGTTTATATATAGAGATATAGCTATATGAGGGGGGATCCAAAAAAATCTGGAATTATCTTCTCGAGGGTGGGCCCCTTGTAGTACAGGCTTCCCCCATTAGGTGAGTGGTCTAAGAACCCATTTATATCAGTGTGCCAGCTGGCATTGTTGTGAGACGCTGTATTAGGCTCCACTGAATTTTTTTTGAAGACTTTTTCAAGGTGTTTGCCCATTTCATAATGGATGATTTTCAAGCACAGCTACCCATATTGCTCTGAGTGTTCACCAGTTTTTGACCAAAAACAGCATGATCTCTGTGCCCCACCCTCCCTCTTCACCTAATCTCCCTCCCCCAACCAAGTGACTCCTCACCTCCAGCTGAAAAATGTCCTCAAAGGGAAATGCTTTTCCGATGTGTAAGAGGTAAAACAAAAAATGACAAAAGCACTAAAAGGCATCAAAATGGACAAGTTCAAAAACTTTTTTGAGCAGTGGAAAAAAAAAATCTCTACAGGTATATTGCATCAAATGGAGAGTGCCTTGAAGGTAACTGAAATTTAAACATGTGAGAATAAATACACAATTTTTAATAAATAAACTCCATTTCTTTGGGTCCCTCCTCATATATCTAGATGTAAATACAAGTATAGATAGTTATTGTTTACAGAGGCAAAAATCACCTAACAATGGAAGTATAAAAATTTCTAATTATAAGATGGAGGCTTAGACGGACACGCTCGGTCTCCCTCTACAACCAGAGAGGAATACAACTACTTCAAAACAAAAGATAACTAGAAATTCCAGAAAATAAAACTACACGGAAGCCCAACGTACAAAGTTATAAACCAGCGGCGCCCTTTGGGCAGTTAAGAAGAGTGAAAGGGGGTGGAGCTGTTTGCTGTAGCACCAGGGACAGCGGCAGGGAGAACAATCTCAGCTGCAGTCTAACCCCGGCAGCTTGCGACCCCAACGCTGGGAAAAGCAACCACCACATCGCCTGGAACAGTGAGGCTCAGAGGGCGGGAGGACGGATCCCAGTCTCCTAGCAGAATAACTGCGGGAATCCATCTTGGACCCCCGCCCCCACACAAAGTGCCACACCGCTGCGAAATAGGTTGTGGGTAGCCACTGGTCACTGGGCAGTGACAACAAAACACCACAGCATGGTGAGAAAGGTTGCTGGACCACCGCTGGTCACTGGGTTGTGACGACAAAGGGCCACAACTGTGGCAAAAAGTGTTGCGGATCGCCGCCGGTCGCTGGGTTGTGACGAGTACACAGGCACTGCCCCCTATAGCCGGCCCAAGAAAGCAAAATGCATCTGTCAAAATGAGGCAGACAACTATAGAAATCCCGGTGGCGCAGCTCACCAGGCAACAGATGAAGAATCTGACAGATGAACAAATAAGAAACCTGTCAGAGGCTCAGTTCAGGGCCATTGTTATCAGGTGGCTTACAGAATTAACAAAAGATCTGGAAAAAGATGAGAAAGAATTGAAAAACACTCATACTGAAGGGAACAAAACCACATACGAGACAGATGGTGAGGAAATAAAATCCAGAGTTCAAATCAACAAACCAGAACATAGAGAAGGAACAAACAGTCAACCAGTGCAGAGAGAGGAAACGGGAAGCAAGGAAAATGATGAGAGGATCAGAAACCTCTGGGACAGCTATAAGAGATTGAATATATGGATTATCGGATTGCCAGAGGGCGAAGAAGAAGAACTAGAAATTGAAAAATTAAGTGAAAATATAATAAAGCAGAACTTCCCAAACTTGGGGAAGGAAATAGACTTACAGATCCAGGAAGCACAGAGAGTTCCAAAACAACTGGACCCAGGGAGAACCACTCCAAGACACATTATAATCAAAATGTCAAAAGTTAAAGATAAAGAGAGAATCTTAAAAGCAGCAAGAGAGAAGAAAAGAATCATGTACAAAGGGGTCCCAATTAGACTATCAGCTGACTTCTCAAGGGAGACCCTGCAGGCAAGAAGGGACTGGCAAGAAATATTCAAAGTAATGAAAATCCAAAACCTACAACCACGAATACTTTATCCAGCGAAGCTGTCATTCAGAATAGAAGGGCAGAGAAAGTGTTTCCAGGACAAAATAAAACTGAAAGAGTTCATGAGATCCAAACCACTGTTATATGAGAGAATCTTAAAAGCAGCAAGAGAGAAGAAAAGAATCATGTACAAAGGGGTCCCAATTAGACTATCAGCTGACTTCTCAAGGGAGACCCTGCAGGCAAGAAGGGACTGGCAAGAAATATTCAAAGTAATGAAAATCCAAAACCTACAACCACGAATACTTTATCCAGCAAAGCTGTCATTCAGAATAGAAGGGCAGAGAAAGTGTTTCCAGGACAAAATAAAACTGAAAGAGTTCATGAGATCCAAACCACTGTTATATGAGATGTTAAAGGGACTGGTTTAGAAAAAGGAGGATCAAAGCTATGAACACTGAAATGAAAACTGCATCACAAGAAACAACAACAGAAGCTAGGGAATTGAAACAAAGGCAAACTAAATAGGCAATGAGAGTGGAAAAAGAACTATAGATATGGGGAGCATATTGGGGGGATGTCATCAGGGAAAGGGAAGGGGGAGAGAGAGGGAGATGGTATAGGAATTAAGAAACATTGTAGGTGGGAATGGAATAGACAGAGAGAGGTTGAGAAGAACTATATGCACAACCAATGGACATGGACTAAAAGGGGGGGACAAGGGGAGGGAGGGGAGCAGAGGGAAGGGAAATTGGAACAAATGTAACACTGTAATCAATAAAACACATTAAAAAATTCTAATTATTTTCCAAGTTGAAAATTTAGTTTTAATTGTAAAACATCTTCTTTAAATTCAAAAAGGGTGTATTTTGGCTTCTCTTTAAAAAAAATGCAGCTAGATAGAATACTATTGAAAATACATATCACATAAAATATAGAAAATTTAGTATATTTTTTAAACATATATGATGCTTTGAAGCTCAACAACTCTATAGTACTTTGTCTCAAGATAACCAGGGAACTTGTGCACAACAGAAATTTTTAGATTAATTACTTTACTTTGAAGACAAAGAATCTTAGGACCACCTCCAAAATATCTCAGCAGAGTTTTTAAGAATGTTGTTTATCTGGTCCTAGCTTCCTTTCTAAGCCACCCTTTAAACTTTTTCTCCCTTCTATACACACTATGTACCTAAACATACCTCACCTTCCATTTATTTTCCTGAATGTGGTGAACTCTGTAACTCCCCCTCTCTAGAAAAATTTCATCAATTCAGCAACATTAAAAATAAATGAAACCTCTTCTTTGAAATTGTTCAAGTTTTTACTCAATCTCTTTGTGGTTTATGTGTTCACAGTTGCTAACTAATCTCTAAAATAGTATGTATCAAAATATTTTTATAGTTCTCAGTTCATGCGACTGCTTTTCCTGCCAGACAGTAATCAGCCCAGAGGAATGAAACCTTTCTAAAACATGGATTTATTTTATTTAACTCTATTCTTTCTCTATACCAGGTACATAGAAGGAGTTTAAGAAGTCCTTATTAAATGGTGAATGAATGAATGAACAAGTGTTAAAGAAATCAATGAATGCTTCAAAAGAATTAAAAAAGAAACATTGGTGTATAGTGAAAATTCTAATAAAGTTAATGTAATTTTAGCAAGTTTGGGCACTGAATCTATGCATAGACTTAGAAATGGCCTCAATTAACTCTTTGCAATCATCCCTGAGGTATTTTGATAAACAAGCAAAATAGTTTGGCTTATTTCAATTTCTTATCACTGCATGTACAGTAGAATCATCCTTTGTTTGAAGATTGAAAAATGAAAAGATAATGGGACAAATTAGTGCTATGTTTAGTAGGGACAGTGTATACATATGACATAGATACTGATTTCCAGGACCAATTATTCTTTTAGGAAACATCCATCAAGCACCCAGTTAATGACAATTCAGGACATGCCTGATACATGTCCAAGAAAACTGCAGAAGGAATTAAGAATAACTCCCTTTTAATTTTTTATAGTAATGTATTCAGAGGTCTATACATTTCAAAACACCATCACTTGTAATAAATTGTTCAAAGGACTAAAGAGAGAAATTTCAGTAGGCTATTATAAAGAATGATCACTTCTCAAAAAGGTGGTAAGGTATAAGTGGATAGCAGTTGAGCTAGGCTTGGAGTATGACTTCATACTCTGTAGGCACATACACAAGACATGACAATTGTGAAGGTCCATTCAATACAAGACATAATGAATGTCAGGGCAGCTTTTATTTGGCTCTAATAGCTAACATCGGAGCTTATGAGAGCCCTACTTCATGCCAATACTTAAGATCCCCTTGGAAGGCCACAGGGCTGTTTTACTGGGAAGCATTTAATGTGTTGATTCATCTTCAAAAATAGTGGGTGATGTGTGTGCCCAGCCATGACATCTTTTCTTAAGTTGACATATTAAGTAATAATATATCCAGCCTCATTAAGTGATCACCATAATTATGACAATGGATAAATTATTATTAAATTAATGGCATCTGTCACCATCAGCAAGAGGAGTAATGAGTGAGTTACAAGATCAAATTTACATCAACTTCATAATCTCTGGTGATTAAAAATGAGTAGTGGCATATCAGTGTTAAGAATATATCTCAGAATCTGCAAATATAGAACATAAGATAGTATATGTTCTAATTCTCCATAACAGTAATGAAATAAGAAAATTCAACTTGCAAAGTGGATTCAGTGAAGAAAATATTGATGAACCACCCAAATCAACAGTCAAAAAATCTTTAATTTTTCCACCAGCAATTTAGGACAAGTGAAAAATCAGAATGTGACAATGGGATGCTTGGATTAATTACAGTTTATTTGACTTAACCTGCCACTAGCCCCTGCCTTTTTAGTTGTCTCCATTCAATTGCTATCTGTGTAAGCAAATTATATGTAGCATTCATCCCCTCTTGCCAGGGTCTAGCCTTCTAAACTTTTTAAAATTGGCCCAATATCAAAACTAGGCTCCCTGTCCTGTGTCTCCTGAGAGCACTTCTCTCTCTCTCTCTCTCTCTCTCTCTCTCTCTCTCTCTCTCTCTCTCGTTATTATTAAGAACTAAATTGTGGTAATATTCAATGCAATGTATTTGTTATATTTTGACAAAACTGACTATGAACAGGGAACATAATGACATAGATCTAGTTTTACTTGAATTCTGAACTGAACCAAAAAAAAAATTGAATTTATCAGAAATAAATATAAAGTTCTAAGGTTAGATAACATTTAAGTAAAAATAAGTGCCACATTTCTAGAATCTGTTTTTGTTTTGACTACCACACCAGTAAGCTCAGAATAAGCTGTGTGGTCAGTTTCCCTAATATCTTTATTAACTTATCCTTTTGGGGTTTTTGTTTTTGGTTTGTTTTATATCTTTTTAATTTTTCTATTTTAACTTCAAATACAATTTTAAAATTTATTTTGAGTTTATGATTCTACCTGTTTTTTTCTAATTGTACTCAATGATTATAAATGGATGGAATACAATTGAATATTAATAATAAAATACAGAACTAGAATAACTTGAATTGTTAACCACACCTATGTAAAAATCAGAGTTAAGTGTTGATGACAAGTTGATGTAAAACAAAATATGTCTAACTCTTAAAAATTAGTATGAATGTGAGTCAAATGTATAAATCATAAGTAATACTTTCACTATATTCTCTATTGGTCAGATCATATTTAGAATATTCAGTTTTTTTCTGTTAACCATATAATAAGACTCTTTAACTATTGGGATACATTATTACTATGAGTGATATAGGTTAAAGGGGTTCCTTGAAAGTCCTTGAAGTCTTGTTGGCAACTTCTCCACTTAAATATCCAAGAGAGTCCTTCATCTAAAATAAATTAGGTTCAGAAAGCACTGAGGAAAATTTGTTGATGTATAAGTACACAAAACAGATTCAGCTAATGTGTATCATGCTTCTTCATGTATCAACCCTCTTGCTGCTTTTGAACTTGGCAGGTGTGGTAGGGTTAATAATGTTTGTAAAATATTCCAAAAAATTTAAACACAAACAATATGTAGTAGATCAGCAAACTCATGAAAACTCAGGTGAAAATGATCATCCTGAACTAGGGCACACTGAAAGAGGAGAAGAGTTGATAAACTTTACTCTGGGGAAAGCTGTGATAAAAAGCCTCTGGCAAGATGTTAGACAGGCTTGCTGGGTCTCCCTCCACAACTAAGAAGGAATACAATGACCTCAAAACTAGAAACAACCAGAAGTTCCAGAAAATAAAACTGCATTGAAGTCCAGCAAACAAAGATATAAGGAAGAAATACTCATCCAAATCGGCAGGAGGGGCGGAGAGGATGTGGTGTGGTGGCGGCAGTGGTGGTGGCAGAGACAGCAGTAGCAGGCCAGCAGAAAGCACAGTCACATGTTTTAAAAAGTGGGGAGGGACACCTTGGGAGCGGTCCCAGTTCCTGACCGGACTGCATGGCTCACGGTCCA
The DNA here is from genome assembly GCF_987537825.1 of Furipterus horrens. Lineage (NCBI taxonomy): Eukaryota > Metazoa > Chordata > Mammalia > Chiroptera > Furipteridae > Furipterus > Furipterus horrens. The sequence continues at coordinate 62,247,008 of NW_028327176.1, read as the reverse complement.
AGCGCCAGGGAAAATCAAGCCTCATTGCTTCTGACTGCAAATCATGGGGGTTGGGATGGAGGAAGAAACTGCTGGTCTCTCAGCAAATTCTTTAAAGGCCCCTCTCCCCCTCCAGTCCAAGAACATCCACAGACCCACCCTCTCTGGGAACAACAGCCAGGGCAACAGCTACAGAGGCGCCAGTCCCATACAGAAATGGGAGAAGTGCCTGGAAAAGGCGCAAGTACTGAGCAAGTGGCATTGTTTCCTCTCTGACCCCTCCTCCACATACAGCACCACTATGTGGTGAAATGGGTTACCATGCACTGAAGAATGCCTAAGGCTCTGCCCCTTACAACATAACAGGAGCAACAGCTCTACCTAAGACACAGAGCAAACAAACACAGGAGCCTGTCAAGATTGAGGAGACAGAGAAGTATGGCCCAAAAGGGGGAATAGATCAAGGTTCCAGTGGAAGAACTAAGCAATGAGGACATAGCCAACCTAACAGACAAGACAATAGCCAACCTAACAGATTCAGAATTCAAAACACTGGTGATAAAGATGCTTATAGGCTTTGACAGATATACTTGAGTACAGGGGAAAGGAAGAGAAGAATTGAAGAATATGCTCAGTGAAACGAAGGAAAATTCACACAAAACCAATGGTGAAGGGAAGGAAACAGGTTCAAGTCAATGATTTGGAATACAAGGAAGAAAAAAACAGTCAACCAGTGCCGAATGAGGAAATAAGAATTGAAAAAAACGAGGAGAGGCTTAGGAACCTCTGGAACAACTTTAAACATGCCAACATCTGAAATATAGGGGTACCAGAAGGAGGAGAGGAAGAGCAAAAAATTGAAAACTTATGTGAGAAAATAATGAAGAAAAACTTCCCAAATTTGGTGAATGAAAGAGACATCCGAGTCCAGGAAGCACAGAGAGTCCCAAACAAGCTAGACCCAGAGGACCACACCAAGACACATCATCATTAAAATTCCAGAGGTTAAAGATAAAGAGATAATCTTAAAAGTAGCAAGAGAAAAGAAGACAGTTACCTATAAATGGGGTGCCTATAAGACTGTCAGCTGATTTCTCTAAAGAAACTTTGCAGACAAGAAGGGACTGGCAAGAAGTATTCAATGTAATGAAAAGCAAGGACCTACAGCCAAGATTACTCTATATAGCAAAGCTATCATTTAGAATGGAATGGCAGATGAAGTGCTTCCCAGACAAGGTAAAGCTAAAAGAGTTCATCATCACCAAGCCCTTATTATGTGAAATTTTAAAGGGACATATTTAAGAGAAAGAAGATCAAAACTATGACTAAAATGACAACAAACTCACAACTATCAACAACTAAATCTAAAAAATAAAAACAAAATCCAACTAAGCAAACCAGAATAGGAACAGAATCATAGGTATGGGGATCATTTGGAGGGTTATCAGCTGGGAAGGGGAAAGGGGAGAAATGGGGAAATGGTGCAGGGATTAAGAAGCATAACTGGTACAAAATAGACAGGGGGGAGTTAAAAATAATATAGGAGAGGGTGAAGCCAAAGAATTTATATGTGCTACCCATGGACATGAACTAAGAGTGGTGGGATTGCTGGGGGAAGGGGGGGTACTGAGCGTAGGGGAGCAAAGGGGGGAAATTTGGGACAACTGTAACAACATAATCAATAAAATATACTTTAAAAAGCCTCTGGAGTTTGAAATCATGTGAGTAGTGGGTTTCTTTGGATTTTGTTTTTATAATCATGAGCAATAGAAATAATAATAAAACAGGGAGAATTCAATTTGTGACAAACACTAGCCTAATTTTGTAATTTTTAATTTATTTTAACTTTACAACAACCATAGTTATGTCCTATTATCATCCTCTTTTTGCAGTTGAGGAAACTGAGGCATAAATATGTAAAGCAACTTGCCAAAAGTTATACAGCTTGTTCCTGGCAAAGCTGGTGTTTGATCAAAGACATCAGGCTCCAAGGACTAATTAACTAATGTTAATTGGGATATATACCAGCTATTCTGTTAAGGGCAGGTGTTTTTAATATTCTCATTTTTATAGATATAAAAGTCAAGATCCAGTTACAGCTCTGTTAAGGTAAGTGTTTTGAGCAGCCTCCCTGTCAGTCTGTGCATGCAGGAGGCCTCACTGTCAGTCTCTGGAAGCAGAATCTCTGTCAACCTGTGCATGTAGGGATGACATTGCATGGAGGCAGAAGATGCAGTTAACTACCAGAGAGGATTGGGGAAGCTTCAGACAGGGGACATATTAGCTACTCTATTTATATCTTTACTTCTAGTCTGCAGCACAGTATTCCCTCACTTATTGCGGGTATTACGTTCTAGACCTCCCCCCACCCATGAGATAGGTGAAAATACGCAAAGTAGGAACCTTACATTTATTTTAGTATTTATATATATTTTAAGGCTTCATAAACCCTTCCCACACACTTATAAACCATTCCCAGTCTCTTATTAACCTTCCCCACTCCCTTATTAACCTTTTCCACACTTTTATAAACACTATTTATGTTCTTAAACATATTCTACACTCTTAAACCTACATGACTTTCACAACATACATGTACAGTACCACAAAATCCTGTGATATAGCAAAAAATCCGCAATAAATATAATATTTTTAAAAATTCTGTGATACAATGAGGCAATGATGAGTGAATTGTGATATAGAGAGGGACTATTGGATTCTTCTGACTTTTAATAACTGGATAAAATGAGTTCATTAGCCAAATTCTACTCAAGAACATCTTTCATTTTGAATTCCCTCTTTTATGTAGTTATAACCAGAAACATTTTTCCAATCTGTTTGAGGGAAAGTATGACCAGCAGCAGTGTAACACACTTATTAAGAATGGATCATTCCAATGAAACTTCCTGTAAGCCATAGATTGCTATTCTTTAAGCGATAAGGAGAATAATGACTAACAACACATCTGAAGCTAAAACACTGGGCACCTGTGAGCAGGAGCAAAATTAAGTGGAATAATTACAGAAGAAAACCTGGCTAGAAGAAATGAACACAAATAAGTTCTTTGCATTTTTGCTGAGATTTGATAATACATATAGACTGTACCTAGAAGTGGCTTAAAACTGAAGTTCTCAAAGTGTGGTTCCCTGATCACACTTTGCAAACTTGTTAGAAATTCAGTCTTGGAGCCTACCCGAGAAATACTGAATCAGAGATTCTGGGAGGGTGTGAGCAGCAATCTAAATTTGAATAAGTTCTCAATGGAATCCTATATGCATTCAAATTTGAGAACAACTAGCTGAAATAATTTTTTCACAGTAACTTTCACAATTTGATATCTCTGCCTTTGTGAGTATCACTTGGCCTTTGAATTACCTTTCCCTTCTAGTTGCATGTATCCCACACTCTCTTTCCTTGAATTTTATTCCCAATACACAAATACATACACACATCCACATTCAGGGAACACCCACTTGATTTTTAATTTTCCATCTATAGAATATGCATCCAACTGTCTTCAGAAAAAATTCATAAGCTCACCTCAGTTATCCTCATAATCTGAACCCAGACATAACCCAAGAGACTTCCAAGAAAACTTCTCTTCCCCAAATGTAAGAAAATAATATTTGACTTTTGCCCTACAATTAGATCACATTTGTAACTAGAAAATTTCTTCATATTTTGATGGGAACTAGGAGAAGTATAAGGAATGTTTTTGGTTGGGGGTGCTGGGGCAGGGAAGGTGGATAGTGTTAAACACATTCCTCTTAACACCTGTGGTTTCCTGAGAAGTGAGTACGTGTGTAAGGTAAGCCTCAAAAAAGTAAGACTGCTAAAAAAGACTTGAAACTTGGATAATACTTATAAACAAGAAGTAGTGCAGGGTCCTTGCTGTCTAAGTTAAATTTACATTGTGAGTTGAATAATGTTATACTTATGCATATTACTTTTAATTCACTTTTTGTTTTCCTTTCATGTTTTTTCTTCAGTTTTTATTGAAATCTTAGCTTCCTCTGGTTGTTAGAGGAAACAAGAAATAGGCTTAGTATGACTACCTAGATAGTTTTGAAGAAAAATAATACATTTTGGGGCCAGTGTTATTGTTGCAATAAACTCTGTGAGAGACCACAAGTAGATGCTACACCTTTTGAAGAACAGGAAATTCCTCTTAGTCTGTTTACCTACGGATTCCCCTTCATGTTCTTTGAGTCCAGGGAATTCTAAAAGCAATGGAAATTGTTCCAAAATATAATTTAAAGTCATTTACTCAGTTTGCATGAGGGCCATAGCATGTGTCAAACTGCTTCTAATAAGCAATTTTCAATATTGCAAAAATACAGTCATGAATTGTTGGCTGAAATTAGCTTCCCAACTGAGCTACAGGAACATAATTACTTGCATCAAGGGAAAGCAGACCAGACACACAAATAACTTGCTGGAGGAAAAAATATACCATTGAGCCCTGGCAATCTGAACACTACTACTAAATGGTTTTGTCAGATCCAATTGGTGATTATTTAGCAATCTTCTACCCATAGCATCAAAGTTCCCAGAGAAATCCAAAGTTGAAGGATATTTGTAATAAAAATATATAAGCCTCCAACTCTTATTTTTACCAAATATTAATAAAAATAGAATTAGAAGCTAATGCTTTGAAAGGTTACTGGCAAAAGGTTTCAGTATTGTAACAATGTGAATCTTATAAGAAAAGGAAATCCTCTTCTCTCTTTCATTTCTTTTTTTATTATAGTGATAATATAAAAACCACTTTTTTGAAAAAAAAATTGTGAAAAGGCAAAAAAACTACCCACATTTTAATACCCCTAGAAAGAATGGATTCTGTTTTGTTTTGTTTTTTTCACTTGGCAAAAATGTGCAGATATGAAAGGCATCCACCTTGATTAAAAGCTGCACAACTCTGTCAAAGCACAATAGATATTCTAACTACAAATGCCCTTCTCATTATTTAAATAAAATGAGACTTCATTTTCCCACACACTTGAAATTGTGTTAGCTGAGAGTTCAAACATGTGAATGAAACCAAACACTCAAAAGAATACTTCTGTTCTCTGTTTCCAAAGGTCATGTGAGGACACCAGCTTGTGACAAGTGAACACATGGGAGGCAGGGAAGGAGGATGGTGGATATTAACTTTTTACTTAATCTGATTTAAATTTAGCTTAGTTCTGTGGCCAATTTTGTTTTTGTTTTTTGTACATGCTCATGATTATAATTAAAACTGGTCCTAGGTCATATTGAACCAGACATCATTTCAGAAAGACTGCCATTTCAGATTGACATCCTCCAGGACCAATGCCAAGGTCCTCAGAGGTCCCATTGTACTCTACTGTTTTATCTAAAGACATTTACCATGTTGTTCCCAGAGGTGCAGCAGAAGGACCACTGGACTGGGCTTTGAAAGACTTGAGTCACAAATCCAGTCCAAATTTATTCTTAATATGTATGCTCTTAATCAAAAAGGATATAAAGAGGTAAATGCTCTACTTCCCTTATTTGGGTAAGCATCACCAAGCAGTCTGATAATCCTCTGTATTCTCTCCCTTCTGTTTCCTTGCCTCATTTCTCAATGCAAAGGAAGTTTGGGATGATGGGCTGGTAAGGTAATGGATGCAGAGTAGAGGTTTTGAAAGAAAGAGTTTGGCATCGGGCATGCTAAGGGTGACTTGTACCCTCAGCAAGCCTAAAAGGTCATGCATACTTGACTCCTACTTCCTCTCTCATCTCACTATCCTCTAGTCTTACTTTTGATAGAGCACCCTTGTTCTTTTCCCTTGATATTGCCAAGATCATTTCAATGACAGTATTTTTTTAATATGCTTTATTGATTATGCTGTTACAGTTGTCCCAATTTCTTTTCCCTTTGTCGCCCTCCACGCAGTGATCCCCTTCCCTCCAGTTGTCCCCCCCCCTTAGACCATGCCAATTGGTTGTGCATAGAGTTCTTCTCAACATCTTTCTATCTACTCCTCTCCCTCCTACGATGCTTCTTAATTCCTGTACCATCTCCCTACCTTTCCCCCTTCCCCCTCCCTACTGACCTTCCCCAAAATGTTCCCCATACCTATAATTCTTTTCCACTCTCATTGCCTACTTAGTTTGACTTTGTTTTGGTTCCCTAGCTTCTGTTGTTGGTTGTTGTAATACAGTTTTCATTTTAATGTTCATCATTTTGATCTTCTTTCTCCTAAACAAGTCCCTTTCACATTTCATATAACAGTGGTTTGGATCTAATGAACTCCTTCAGTTTTACTTATTTCTGGAAGCACTTTATCTGCCCTTCTATTCTGAATGACAGCTTCGCTGGATAGAGTAATCATGGTTGTAGGCTTTTGCTTTTCATTACTTTGAATATTTCTTGCCAGTCCATTCTTGCCTGCAGAGTTTCTTTGGAGAAATCAGGTGACAATCTTATTGGGACCCCTTTGTATGTAATTCTCTTCTTCTCTCTTGCTGCTTTTAATATTCTCTCTTTATCCTTAATTTTTGACATTTTGATTATAATGTGCCTTGGTGTGGTTCTCCCTGGGTCCAGTTTTTTTGGGACTCTCTGTGCTTCCTGAACCTGTAAGTCTATTTTCTTCCCCAAGTTAGGGAAGTTCTGCTTCATTATTTTTTCACATAATTTTTCAATTTCTAGTTCTTCTTCTTCACCTTCTGGCAATCCTATGATTCAGTTGTTGGCCTGCTTATCACTGTCCCATAGATTTCTGAGCCTCTCCTCATTTTTTTTCTTTTTTGTTTCCTCTTTCTGCACTGGTTGACTGTTCCTTCCCTATGTTCTGATTTGTTGATTTGATCCCTGGTTTTCTTTTCCTCACCACTAGTTTCATATGTGTTTTTGTTCATTTCAGCAAGACTATCCTTCATTCCTTCCCCATCTTGTTTAAGATCTGCTGTTAGGTCTGTAAGCATTCATATAACCAAAGCTATGAACTGTTCCTCTGAAAGATTTCCTATCTGCTGCTTCATTAGATTAGATATTTGCTGTCCTGTCAGCTGCGTGATTGGGATCTCTATCATGATCTGTGCCATCCTGACAGTTTTGTGCTTACCTTTGCTTCCTGGGCAGGGATGTCACATCTCCTATGCAATAGGTGGTGGAGCCCTGTGCACTCGTCACAACCAGGCAACCCTTCTCAGCGCACTGTGGTGTCTTGCGTTGGGGCAGGGATCCAAGATGGATTCCTGCATTTCACTCTCTTCTGAGAGACTGGGAGCCTCTTCCTCCATCCCCATGCCCTCCATCCCTCACAGTTTGAGCCAATGGGGGTCTGCCTTCCCTGGCATTAGAATCACAAGCTGACAGGTTTGGTCTGCAGCTGGAGGTGCTCCCTTAGTGCTTCTCACCTCCCCTTAAATACAGGTGTCTGTGTTTACTGTCGTCCCATTGTAATGGCTGCAGCTGCCACTGCCAGCACAACTTTACCTCTCCACCCTGGCTTCGACCCTCCTACCCATCCAGAGGAACACCACTTCTTTATAACTTTATACATTGGACTTCCATGTAGCTTTATTTTTGGAACTTCTGGTTATTTCTGGTTTTCTGATAGTTGTATTCCTTCTTAGCTGTGGAAGGAGATGAGGCATGTCAGTCTAGGCCTCCACTTTGGCCAGAAGTTGTCTCCTCATTTGACAGACTCCTGTGTTTGTTTGCCTCTGTGTCTTAGGTGGAGCTATCACTCCTGTTACGTTGTGAGGGGCAGAGCCTTAGGGATTCATCAGTACAGAGCGACCTGTTTCACCACGTTGTGGAGCTGTATGTGGGGAAGGGGTCTGAGAGGGAACAAAACCACTTTCCAAGCAGTTGCCCCTTTTCCGGGCACTTCTCCCACTTCTATATGGGACTGCCACCCCTCTAGCTGTTACCCTAGTTGTTGTTCCCAAAATGGGTGGGTCGGTGGATGTTCTAGGACTGTGGGAGTCCTCTAAATAAGCAGACTCTGCTGAGAGACTAGCAGTTTCTTCCTCCACCCCAACCCCCACTGGTTTGCACAGTCAGAAGCAATGAGGCTTGATTTTCCTCAGTGCTGGAACCGTGAGCTTCGCGATCTGGTGAGGAGCTAAGAATGCAACACCAGGTGTCCCTCCTGACTTTTTTAAACATGTAACTGCTTTCCATCAGCCTGCTGCTGCTGCCACTACTGCCACCACCAAACCGCATCCTCTCCGCCTAGGGTCCACTCCTCCTACCTGTCTGAATGAGTATTTCTTCTTTATATCTTTGTTTGTTAGACTTCCATGCAGCTTGATTTTCTGGAACTTCTGGTTGTCTCTAGTTTTGAGGTAGTTGTATTCTTTCTTCATTGTGGAGGGAGACACAGCTTGTCTGTCAACACCTCCATCTTGACCAGAAGGCTATATCAATTGGCTTTTTTTTTTAAAAAAATTCTTACTTGAATACTGTGCCTGAAATATGCTTTGCTCAAATTTTCATGTAGCTGGATTGTTCTTATTGCTCAGGTCTGGACTTTCATCTCACCTTCTAAGAGAACCTTACCTGCTTCACTTATCTAAACATCACACACATAAAACTTTCTTTAGCCTATATCCTTTATTAATTCTCCATAGTACTTATAATTCTCCAATTTATATTTTTAGCATTTTTTCCCGTTGTTGTCATTAATTGTCTGGGTCTTTGTAATCACACTAGAAATAAAGCATCATCTCTTCAGGGACTGTCTCTATTTTGTTCACTGGCCTATCACAGAGCTCAGAATACTGAGATAGTTCTATCTCTCTCATCATTGAATTCTCTGCGTTACCTTCTAATCTGCTGTTCAATTAGGTACATCAAAACAATGAATTGTTAGAGGCATTAAGTGTAATCTATACCTTTCATTTGTTTATCATTAAATTGAGGAGATTTGTATTAAATATTCAGAAATCTTAATAAAAGACAAATAAGATTTTAAGAAAAGAAAAGAGAGACATCACAATGCCTAATGAGGAAGTTGAGTGACAATTGGGTCATTTTCCATCTAGGATCAAAAGACCGCAAGAGAATTTTGTTCCCTTGATTTATTTTTATAGGCAAAAGAAAAATATATTTAAAAAATTATTTTCCTAAGATTGAATTTCTTCACACATCTTTAAACTTTTTCTTTGCTCTTGTGATGGCCCTTAGCTTATTATCTTCTTTAAAGTGAAAGCAGTAATGAGAGTTGAAATTCTCAATGTCATTTTAAAGATATTTGCAATTATGGGATTCATATTTGCCTATTGCTTTCCCCTTGCCACATGAAATACTGATTTATTTAGTTTTAGTCTGTTCTTCACTAGCCTGAGAAATCAATGTTTGACACCTTACATAAAGTAACCCAAGGCGCACTCAAAGAAAAATTTTTTAAAACTAGAAATAACCTTAGGGTTATATCATTGTTTCTGAGCCTTCCACTTATGCATTGAACATTCTCCATGCAGTTTCTACATGAGAGACACACTCAACATTTCTACCACTGTAGAAGTCTAGGAAGTTCTTTATTCATAACCCAAGATGTTAGAGCTTAATCCACAGCTGATTAGCAGAGACCAATTTAACTGCAGTGTTAGGGTTCATAAGACAGCTGGCCTCACCTAAATTCCTGGGCATTCTGTTTGTGTTCTATAATATAAAATGATGATCCTTGCTTTTTTCCTCAGGCTACAGGGTCTCTCCTTGTGAGTCAGAGAGATCTGAGGAGATCTATTCCAAGGTTTCAAAATTTTTGTTAGATCCAAAAGAAAAAAATGACTATTTTATAGATGTACAGCAATTTCTGTCTAGTTCTAATAACAAGACAAATAATTCATTGGTGGTTGTGCTGGTGGTAATTATTCTCTTAGAGGATTGAAATTCTTTGTCTACCAGAAGTAAGGTCCAGATCCTGGACTAGGAGAGACAGTTCAAGAGAAAGAAGGCATGATTAATGCTGCATAAAACAAATCAATGCATAAGTTACATAATTTTGTATGCTTAAAACTAATATAAAATAATATTGAATATCAACTTTAATTGAAAAATAAAATAAGTAGTTTTCATTTTAAAAATAAACATAAAATACTGTTCTTACTGGGAAAAGTATAACCCATTACTTATCTTTTTTTCTGTGAGGCCTAAAAAAGAGGAGATTTTATTTTTCTCACTTTAGATATAAAGATGGAAAATATATAAAAGCACAGATTAAAGAGAATTTTGTAGATAACATGCTTCAGGGCATTAGAAGAGAAAGTAGTTCTTTAAAATTTTGTGTGATGGTAGATTCTGTCTATGAACTGTAGGACCAATTTTATCTGATATTGAGTTTTAAGTTAAATTTTTTCCCTTTCTCCTTCAGTAAATCCATCTGTTGCTATCATGACTGTAGTAAAAATGTTTGTGGTAGTAGTAACATCTTAGTGAGAAATACTTATGGAGATACTTCAGTGGCATGGAGAAGCCACAAGTCAGTAAGAGGTAACTCAATCCAGCTGAGAACATCAGAGGATTATGTGACAGCCTAGACCTATGGGTGGAACTGGGAATGATAGTGGGAAGCTTACCTAGAGGGGAAATTCGATGTCCTACAACCACAGCATAGAGCTTAATCAAAGGGTAATCTCAGGAAGTGGGGTGACTTGGAGAAACTCAGTTTACATATGCAAAGTTCTTTAAAGTCTCTATCCCAGGAGTGTTTTAAGGATTGCAATCCCTCAAAGGTGGATTTATAAGCTTCTAGCAGTGTATCCACATGACCATGACTTAGCAAAATTTATAAGATATTTTAACTACTTTTAGTTAAGGCCATTATCCTTCTACTTCAATTTCACCTCCCACTTTACTCATTGTCCTATAGAATGACATGAGAGTAAAATGGGCATCTTTAGGAAACTGTCAAAGGAGCATTAAGTTGTTACTATTACTGCATTATAAAAAAGTATAATGAAATATTTTAACCAAAAAAATAAAGAAATTAGAAATATTTTAAGGATATTGTAGCAGGTGCTGTGTGAACCCCATATATTATATGAGGCCTAATTTGCAAAACTTAAAGCTGACATCCAACTGCCATTATTTGCATTTTCCCCAGGATATCTCATTGGTAGTCAGAGAACATCAACCCCCACCCCATAACCCAAGAACGATCTCAAAAGTGACTGAGAATGGTAGCATATCCATCTCCTAGCACATACTCTCCTCCCCCCAATCATTCAGGTTGGATACATCTAAAGCACCTATTTACACTGGCTCCCCAAGTTTCCAAACTAGGTTAAGCTCAGGAACCCAGAATGGTTACTTGCTTGATAGTATTACTTTCATCATCTCTTCATGCATCCCAATATTACTTATCCACTTCTTACTCATAACCCTAGAAATTATTTCCAAAATTAAACTAGTTACACTGAAATCCTGTTACAGGTTTGCTTCCGAGAGAAACCAAACTGAAATAATTACTTTCTTTTGTCATATTTATATCTATTGTGTTTAAACTGAGAAAAAAATCAGGTAAAAAATGAAATATGAAGCAGAAGTTCTAAAGACAATCAATAAAATCAATAAAAATTATTCTGACACAGAAAACTAAGTTGTAACAATTTTTTTTCAGATCATACAAGAACAGTATTTAAGTACTTTATTTTGCACAGAAATGATAATAGGAGGCATTATTTATAATAGCCAACAGTTGGAAGCAGCCCAAGTGTGCATGAGTAAATGAATAGATTTCAAAGCTGGGGTACATTTACACAATGAAATACTACTTGGTGGTAAAAAAGGGAGAAAATCTTATCTTTTGCAAGAGCATGGATGAACCTAGAGAACATTATGCTAAGTAAAATAAGCCAGTCAGAGAAAGACAAGTACCATATGATTCTACTCATATGTGGAATCTAATGAACAAAATAAACTAACAAGCAAAATAGAAACAGTCTTATAGATAGAGAACATACTGACAACTTCCATAGGGGTGGGAGTTTGTAGGGCTGGGTAAAAAGGTGAAGGGGTTAAGAAAAAAAGACCAAACAGACAAACAAACCTTATACACACAGACAACAGTATGGTGGTTGTCAGAGGGAAAGGGTGTAGGAGGAGGTAGAAGAGGGTATGGGGGCATAAATGGTGCTGGAAGGAGACTTGACTTGGGGTGGTGAACTAACAGTTCAATTATAGATGATGTATTATAGAATTATATACCTAAAAACTAAATAATTTTATTAACTAATGACACCCCAATACATTCAATACAAAATTTTAAAAAGAAATGGTAATAGAATTTTAAAGTTTTAGCAACCTAATTAATAAAAAGAATTCATCATAAGAACACATTAGAAAAGTATAAGTTGTCTGCTCATTTGACACAGAACACTAACACAAGACTAAGAATAACCACCTCTATGCAGATGTGGGTGACACATGCATTAACAAGCATCACCAATTCAAAGAGAGTTTAAGTTGAGTCATTGCACAAGAAAACTTGAAATGTCCAGACATTTTACACCTCCTTGATAGGAGAATCAATCTGCCAATAGCCCTAAGCATCCTCACATATTCTTGCTGGTACAAGAATGCACGACCCTGACAACTCTTTATCCCTTTATCCGGGCCATTTATCTGGGTTGTATTTGCAGTGAGCAAACTTGAGGGATGAGGTAATGCCTCCTGTTAGACAAATAGCATGCTTCCTTCCATGTACTATAAAAGAGGTGAGTCCCCAAAGCTTTGCTGTAACACAGCCCACAATATGTACATGCATCCATGATAAGATCTTTGTGTGACCCTGCGGAGGGTACAGTGATCCTGTCTGAATGTGTGCAAATCTTCATTAATCTCTAGCTACTGCTTTTGCTGTAATAAAGTCCTCTGTCTTTTGTCACTGACCATGCTGAGGTCTTTATCACAACTACACAGTTCTGCCATTGTTTTATGAAAGCAGCCATATATAATGCACAAATTGGTGTGGCTGTATTTCAGTAAACAAATCATGGACACTGATATTTTATTTTCATGTAATTTTAATCCTCCACAAAATATTTTTCCTTTGATTTTTTTCCAACAATTTAAAACTTCAAAAACTTTTTTTTTTGTTTGCAGACCATAATTTGTAGACTCCTAATGTAGACCTGAAAAGGATCTATTGACAGATAAACTAAATAAATATGACCATAGAATAGGAGACACTGAAATTAAAGTAATGCAGGGCCAAAATATGAATGCTACAAAGAGAGGAAACAAAAGGAAGTGTTTTATTCTATAAGTGTATGTTCTGAAAACCTGAAGACTGCATGCTCGAGGACTTTTATGTTCTGAGCATATCTGTTATTCTCCTTTCTCAAGAAGACTGCAATGGAAACAAATCAGATTGACATTATCTTATCTTTTCCATCGTTGGCACTCCCTGCTTGACTAAGAGGTGGTGAGATGCACTCTGTTATAAGTATTGTGAGAAGTAGATGCATATTGTAGTGACTGGGATGACATGCTGTCTCAACTGTTTCTCATTACTGCCAGAAATTTAAAGTTGCCTTGAATAGGGAGCAAAAAGGGGATTCCCTACATTCTATATATCTAGGGATCTCTTTATATACCATTAAATAGTACAGTAAAGAAAGCATGAGACAACATAGACAAAAACTCCCAAACAGTGCAACAAAATGAAAAAAGACTGAACAAGACTTAAGAGGCTCTAAGACAGCTGCACGACAACATGTAACGTAATAATATCCCTATCATAGGAATTCCAGAAGGAGAAGAACAAGGGATAGAAAACCTCTTTGAAAAACTAATGACAGAAAACTTCCCTAACATGAGGAGAGAGAGAGTCACACAAGTCCAGGAAGCACAAAGTGTCCCAATGAAGATGAACCCCAACAGGCCCACTTCAAGACACATCTTGATTAAAATGGCAACATTCAAAGACAAAGAGAGAATCCTAAAAGCAGCAAGGAAAAACAATTAAAAACATACAAGGGAGCTCCAATAAGGCGTTCATCAGATTTCTCAGCAGAAACACTACAAGCCAGAAGGGAATGGCAAAAAATATTCCAAGCAATGAAAACCAAAGGCCTACAACCAAGAATACTCTACCCAGCAAGACTCCCATTCAAAATGGAAGGTGAAATAAGGAGTTTCCATGACAAAATAAGGCTAAATAATACATCTCCACCAAACCAGCATTGCAAAAGATGCTAAAGGATCTGCTTTAAGAAGATGAAGAAACAGAGAGAGACAGAGAGGAATACGAGTACAAAGTGGGAAAATGACAATGAATAAGTACTGAAAGAAAGAAGGAACTTCTACCATTTGCCACAACATGGTTGGTTGGAACTTGAGAGAATTAAGCTTAGCAAAATAAGCCAGACAACGAAAAAAAAAAAAAAAAAAAAAAAACCTTATGTTATTACCTATTACAGGAAACTAATGAACAACACAAACAAGTGAGCAAAATTGAACCAGATGTAAACAAGGAATAAACTAACAGTAACAAAGGGGGAGATGGGAGGGAGAGAAGGGGATGAGAAGAGGAAGGGTCTACTTAAAGAACATGTATAAATGACCCATGGACATGGACAACTGGGTGGAGACAGAATGTGGGAGAAGGGGGGGCAGGGTGCAGGGAAGCAAGAGGAGGAAAAAAGTGGGACAACTGTAATGGAAAAACAAATTTTAGTGGGGAAAAAAATGAAAATATAGAGAATAGAAATGCAAGTTCAGTGAATATTAGAAGGACAAGAATTTTCCTTCACACTGTATATTTTTCTCTCTATATGATCCCTCCATAGTTTGGCATTCTAAAGAAGTAAGTAATGGCATAAGTTTCTTTTCATAAAATTAATAAGACCAGATGTTAATAGAGGCTTTTCTGACTGAGACTTTGCTGGAATGTCATGTCTAAAGGAGACATGCTTGGGCTCTGGTTGTTACCAAAAAGCCCTGAGGAACTGGGATTCACTTTCAAAGGTAATAAAAGCCCACGAGATAAAAGGCCTGGTACCTTGGATGAATGCACAGTCCATGGCAATCTTTCCAGGGAAGGAATGAAGGTTGTTTTTCTGAAAGATGGCTAGAAAGGAACTTAAGGCACAATGGAAAACCTGAAAGACTTGGAAGACAGGTGTTTACAGGCAAGGCTGAATGCCAGGTATGTGGTTCTGCTTCTGTGCCCTGAAGGGCAGACTGAAGGTCACCCGAAACGTTCCTTCTGTAAGGAATTAAAGATCATAAGTGATCATTTTCTGCTCTTGTTGTGTTTATGCAAATGAACAGGATAAATTAAAAATGGACTTAATGCAGTCCCTTTAATGACAAGGAGGGTAATCTTAGGGAGAAAAATCGTGATTCAAGGAAAATATAATGCTCAGTGGTAGACTATAAAGTAGTGCAGCTAACCGTCTTTAAAGTTTCTTTTCATTTAAAATTTGTTTTTATTTGAAAGTTAAACTATGTCTGTGGTATTATCAAAGATGTTTAATTTACAGGCAAGAAGAATGTCAAATGCCTTGCAATTGGATGTGTTTCCGATAAGACAGTCCTACAGATTTAGAGACTTGTTTGTGGGTTATGTTACATAAATTAACATGTATTTTCTATTTTCAAAGGGCATAAGCCTATGATCTCATTACCTGAGTGATTGTCTGTATGTATAGGCCTGACTTAATCCTGTTTGCATCTCTGCCTCCTGAGACTCAGCGGTTTGGCTAAACTAAGTGGCTGGGTTGGTGAAGAATGGGGTGGTCTGTGGGGTTCACTTTAAAACTGGTTCCTCTTTTCTGTCCTAATGCCTTGGACAGAAAGGGCCCAGAGGTCTGAGAGGGGGAAAATCTAAAATATTTCCCTCAGCCCAAACTAAGTATAATAAGCAAAAGGGTTTTGGACAGGTGAGATGTACCTGGCACACCCGCCTCCAAAGAAGCCCTTCTTTTCCCTAATGTGGGACTTTGAAAAATTAATACCTGATTTTTGTCATCTAGTTGTTATGGATTGAATGATGTCTTTTAACCCTGTTGCCAAATCTGTTGCCTCCAAAATACAACAAGGATGCCAGCCTGTTAAACCAAGCATGCCGTTGTCCGGAGACAGCCAACTGACCTGGAGTCTGCACGATCCTTCCCCATGTGGGAAGGTCACCCTCCCCTCCACACTCCCACTCTTATTAGGGATTTCTGGACCCAAGTGTAGGTAGGACGATAACCATGTGCAGCTTGAAGCAGCTAGAGGAACAGGAGGCCTTCGCCCATTGTCATTTATAAGGTTATAAATGGTCTTAAGTCTGAGAGGGAGGGATTGTTATTTTTATTGTTAAAATAATTAATTAATTAATTATTTTAAAAAGAAGAAGAAGAAGAATATATGAAAGGGTGAGGCAGGAGAGCTTGTATGTACAACCCATGGGCATGGGCTTGGGTGGGATTGTTGGGGGAGTGGGTGCTGGGCGGAGGGGAGCAAAGGGGAAAAAATTGGGACTACTGTAACAATATAATCAATAAAATATACTTTAAAAAAGAAAGCATGACATTGGATCTGGGTTAACATTCCAGTACTATTAATTATTAGTTTTTTGTTTTGTTTTTTTTTTTGGTTATTCAATTACAGTTGTCCCATTTTCCCCCCATTGATCCCCCCTCCCAGCCCATCCCTTCTCCCACAATTATATCCCTCCCCGTTGTCCATGTCCATGAGTCATTCATATACGTTCCTTGACTACACCCTTCCCTTACTTATCCTCCTTCTCTCCCTCCCCCCTCCCCCCTACTGACTACTATTCTAGTCTTTGCCTATTTAGTTCATTTGTTTGTGTTGCTCTTTAGTTTCCTGTATTGGGTGATATCATATGGTATTTTGCTTTCTTTGTCTGGCTAATTTCACTAAGCATAATTCTCTCTAGTTCCATCCATGTTGTTGCAAATGGCAGGAGTTCCTTCTTTTGTTCTGCTACATAGTATTCCATTGTGTAGATGTACCACCATTTTTTGATCCACTCATCTACAGATGGGCATTTAGGCTGTTTCCAGCACTTAGCAATTGTGAACAGGGCTGCTATGAACATAGGGGTGCATACGTTTTTTTGAATTAGGGTTTTAGGATTTTTCAGGTATAATCCTAGCAGTGGAATCACTGGTTCAAACGGCAGTTCCATTTTTAGTTTTTTGAGGTAATTCCATACTGTTTTCCATAGTGGCTGCACCAGTCTGCATTCCCACCAACAGTGCAGTAGGGTTCCTGTTTCTCTACATCCTCGTCAGCATTTGTTGTTTGTTGATTTGTTGATGATGGCCATTCTGTCAAGTGTAAGGTGGTATCTCATTGTGGTTTTTACGTGCATCTCTCTGATGGCCAATGATGTTGAGCATTTTTTCATGTGCCTATGGACCTTCTGTATGTCCTCTTCAGAGAAGTGTTTGTTCAGGTCCTTTGCCCATTTTTTAATTGGGTTGTTTGTTTTCTTGATGTTGAGTTGTATAAGCTCTTTATAAATTTTGGAGATCAGTCCCCTGTTAGTGATATCATTGGCAAATATGTTTTCCCATATGGTTGGTTTCCTTTTCATCTTGCTGATATTTTCTTTTGATGAGCAGAAACTTTTTAGTTTGATGTAGGCCCATTTGTTTATTTTTTCCTTTATTTCTCTTGCCTTAGGAGATGTACCCGTGAAGATATTGTTACGTGTGATATCTGAAATTTTCCTGCCTATGTTTTCCTCTAGGACTTTTATGGTATCATGGCTTACATTTAAGTCTTTAATCCATCTTGAGTTTATTCTCGTGTGTGGTGTAAGTTGGTGGTCTAGTTTCATTTTTTTTGCACGTCCCTGTCCAGTTCTCTCAGCAGCATTTGTTAAAGAGGCTCTTCTCACTCCATTTTATGTTCCTTCCTCCTTTATCAAAGATTAGTTGACCATAGAGGCCTGGGTTTATTTCTGGGCTTTCAATTCTGTTCCACTGATCTATATGTCTGTTCTTATGCCAGTACCAGACTGTTTTGATCACAGTGGCTTTGTAGTATTGTTTGATGTCTGGTATCGTGATTCCTCCTGCTGTGTTCTTCTGTTTCAAGATTGCTTTTGCTATTCGGGGTCTTTTTTGGTTCCATATGAATTTTTGGAGGATTTGTTCTAGGTCAGTGAAATATGTCATTGGTATTTTAATAGGGATTGCATTGAATTTGTAAATTGCTTTGGGTAGTATGGCCATTTTGATGATGTTGATTCTTCCCATCCAAGAACATGGTATTTGCCTCCATTTATTTGTATCTTCCTTAATTTCTTTCTTCAATGTCGCATAATTTTCAGTGTACAGTTCTTTTATGTCTTTGGTTAAGTTTATTCCTAGGTACTTTATTTTTCTTGTTGCTATAGTAAACAGCATTTTCTTTTTTGCTTCTGTCTCTGAGATTTTATTGTTGGTGTACAGAAATGCCTTAGATTTCTGTATATTTATTTTGTACCCTGCTATTTTGCCAAATTCACTTATTATATCAAGTAGTCTTTTAGTGGATTTTATAGGGTTTTCTAGGTATACTATCATGTCGTCTGCAAATAGTGATAGTTTTACTTCTTCTTTCCAAATCTGGATGCCTTTTATTTCTTTTTCTTGTCTGATTGCTGTGGCTAGGACTTCCAACACTATGTTTAATAGAAGTGGGGAGAGTGGACAGCCTTGTCTAGTTCCTGATTTCAGGGGGAATGCTTTCAGTTTTTGTCCATTGAGTCGTCGGCAGCCGTCCGTCTCGAGAGACGATGGTGTAGCTTCTTAAGAGTCTATCTGCACCGCCGAGAATGGCTGTGCAGTCCGACTCGGGAATGACATCGTATCTGTCTCCTCCCGTGTTGAATCGACATCTTGCGATGACGCTGAAGCTACAGAGCCTGGGCAGGGTGATATGGAGGGTCTGCTGTTGCCCATGCAGCAGACCCCCCCTCTCTTCGCAGCTGAAGGGTCCAAGGGAAAGACGGAGTCAATACAGCTTGGCTTCAGGTGCGCCGCAGGAGTTGCCGGTGTTGACTACAACGTCAAACCGCCTTAGGGACTCAGGCTCCGGATTTTCTGTCAGGGTTTACTCCCTTAGCCTTTCCCCTGAAGAGGTATGCCGCAAGGCAGCGGAGGTTTTTTGGAGTCAGAGTTTTCCTTCTCTGATGTACCCTGACTGGAAGATCGAACCAGCGACACTTAGCTCGCAGACCGACGCTCAATCCACTGAGCTAAACCAGCCATTGAGTATGATGTTGGCTTTAGGCTTCTCATATATAGCCTTAATGATGTTAAGGTATGCTCCCTCTATTCCCATTTTGCTGAGTGTTTTCAACATAAATGGGTGTTGTACTTTATCAGATGTTTTTTCTGCATCTATAGATATGATCGTGTGATTTTTATCTTTCATTTTGTTTAGGTGATGTATTATATTTATTGATTTGCGAATATTAAACCATCCTTGCATCCCTGGGATTAATCCCACTTGATCATGGTGTATGATCTTTTTGATGTATTGTTGGATCCTGATTGCCAAAATTTTATTGAGGATTTTAGCATCTATGTTCATCAGTGATATAGGCCTATAGTTTTCTTTCTTTGCTGTGTCTTGACCTGGTTTTGGGATGAGGGTAATACTGGCTTCATAGAAAGAGTTTGGGATTTTTCCCTCTTAGATTTTTTGGAATAGTTTGAGGAGGGTAGGAGTTAGTTCTTCCCTAAATGTTTTGTAAAACTTGCCTGTGAAGCCATCCGGTCCAGGGCTTTTGTGTGGAGGGAGATTTTGGATTACTGTTTCAATTTCCTTCTTTGTTATTGGTCTGTTGAGACTTTCTACTTCTTCTTGATTCAGTTTTGGAAGGTTATATGTTTCTAGAAATCTGTCCATTTGTACTCGGTTGTCAAATTTCTTGCCATAGAGTTGTTTGTAGTAATTTCTTATAATTGTTTGTATATCTGAGGTATCAGTCGTGATTTCTCCTCTTTCATTTCTGATTTTGTTTATTTGGGTTTTCTCTCTTTTTCTTAATGAGCCTGGCTAGAGGCTTGTCAGTTTTGTTTATTTCTTTCAAAGAACCAGCTCCTAGTTTTGTTAATTTTTTGGATTGTTTGTTTAGTTTCTATGTCGTTTAATTCTGCTTTAATCTTGATTTCCTTTCTTCTTTTTGCCCTGGGCTTTGTTTGTTGTTGCTGTTCTAGTTCTTGTAGCTTTATGGTTAGGTTTTTTTATTTGAGATTCTTCTAGTCTTTTCAGATATGCCTGTATTGCTATGAACTTCCCTCTTAGGACTGCTTTTGCTGTGTCCCATAGGTTTTGGGCTGTTGTGTGTTCATTATCATTAGTTTCTAGAAATTTCCTGATTTCCTCTTAGATGTCATTGTTAACCCATTCGTTATTTAATAGCGTGTTATTCATTCTTCATGAGTTTGGGTGTCTTTGATTTTTTTCTGTGAGGTTGATTTTTAGTTTCAAGGCATTGTGGTCTGAAAAGGTGCTTGATATGATTTCAATTTTCTTGAATTTGTTGAGGCTTGTTTTGTGTCCTGTCATGTGGTCTGTCTTTGAAAATGTCCCATGTACATTGGTAAAGAATGTATATTTTGCTTCTTTGTGGTGAAAAGTTCTATATATATCAGTTAAGTCCATGTGGTTTAGTGTGTTGTTCAATGCCTGTATATCCTTGATGTTTCTTTGCTTGGATGATCTGTCTATTGTTGATAATGGAGTGTTGAAGTCCCCTACTATGAGTGTGTTGTTGTTGATATCCTTCTTGTGGTCTTCTAGTATTTGCTTTATGTGTTTGGGTGCTCCTATGTTGGGTGCATATATGTTTATCAGTGTTATATCTTCTTGATGAATTGTTCCTTTAAGTATTATCAAATGTCCTTCTTTGTCTCTTTTTATTGCCCTTGCTTTGAAATCCGTTTTGTCTGATATGAGAACTGCTACCCCAGCTTTTTTTTCAGGTCCATTTGCTTGGAATTTTTTTTTATATCCCTTTACTTTCAGTCTATGTAAATCTTTTGTTTTGAGGTGTGTTTCTTGTTGACAGCAAATATGTGGGTCCTGTTTTCTTATCCATTCCATTACTCTATGTCTTTTAATGGGAGCATTTAATCCATTTACATTTAAGGTTATTACTGACATGTAT
This sequence comes from Furipterus horrens, assembly GCF_987537825.1. NCBI lineage: Eukaryota > Metazoa > Chordata > Mammalia > Chiroptera > Furipteridae > Furipterus > Furipterus horrens. The sequence goes on along the minus strand of NW_028327176.1, from coordinate 62,225,940 downwards.
TTATTCATTTCCCTTTTGTATCTCTGTTCCTCTACTCTTTTTTTTTGTTTTTTCTCTTCCTTTTTCTTAGAATATTCCCTTTAGCATCTCTTGCAATGCTGGTTTGGTGGAGATGTATTCTTTTAGTCTTCCTTTGTCTGAGAAACTCCTTATTTCACCTTCTATTTTGAATGAGAGCCTTACTGGGTAGAGTATTCTTGGTTGTAGGCCTTTGTTTTTCATTGCTTGAAATATTTTTGACCATTCCCTTCTGGCTTGTAATGTTTCTGTTGAGAAATCAGTCAATAGCCTTATTGGAGCTCCCTTGTAAGTTATTTGCTGTTTTTCTCTTGCTGCTTTTAGGATTCTCTCTTTGTCTTGGAATGTTGCCATTTTAACTATGATGTGCCTTGGAGTGGGTTTTGGGGGGTTCCTCTTGATTGGAACTCTCAGTGCTTCTTGGACTTGCATAACTTTTTCTCTCATGAGGTTGGAAAACTTTCTGTCACTATTTCTCCTATCAGTTTTTCAATTCCATGCTCCTTTTCTTCTCTCTCTCTTATTCCGATGATCCTGATATTATTTTTTTAATGCTATCCTGTAATTCCCTTACATCTTGTTCATATTTTTTCAATCTTTTTTCATTTTGCTGTATCATTTGAGAATTATTACCTACATTATCCTCTAACTCACTAATCTGATCCTCTGCTTCGTTTAGTCTGCTTTTGACTGATTCTACTGTGTTTTTCAGTTCAGAGATTGCATTCTTCATTTTTTCCTGGTTCTTGTTGATAGTTTCTATGTCTTTTTTTATGCTGGTGTAGTTCTCTGCAAGTTCCCTGTAATTTTCTTGGAGCTGTTGGTAAATTCCTTGGAGATTGTCATAGTTGTTTTTGAGGTTTTCGAGCATATCGAGCTTCTTCACCACCACAGTTTTGAATTCCATGTCTGACATTTGGGCTATGTCTATTCCATGTACCTCTCTTTCTGGGGATTCCTCTTTTCTTTTCATTGAGAGGTTGTTTCTGCGTCTTAGCATGTTGGATTCTTCTTGTTTGTTTTTGTTATTTGGATTTGTCTGCTTTGCCTTCCCACCTTTGTGGTATGAGATTTTTTGTGGTAGATCTGGGTGTTTCAGTGGTGCAGTCTCTTTGATCTCCTGAGCCTGATGTTCTTGGGGTATCTTTTATATCGTTTGTTTATGCTGTCTGGTTATATTTCAGATTTTTTTGTTAGGATCTTCCTTCTGGCTTGTTGATTGAGAGTCACTCTATCCACTTTATCTCGAATTCATTTGTGGAGATGTCCATTTTAGCCTTGGTGTGTCGCCTTCTTTTTCTGCGTCCACAGCTGGTCTAGTGTGGTGGTTCAGAGGTTCTTCTTTCTTGCAGCAATGGTGCGCGCCCGCGGTTGCCGGCACGGCGCACTCCCTTGCTGCCTGCCGGAGCCAGTTGAGGTGTCCTTGCGCACGAGTCCCTGCACGGGCGGGGCGGCCAAGAGCTTGCCCTGCGATTGATGCCTATTGTTGTTAGTCCTAGGTGGTTCCGCCTTCATGGGAGGTGTCCCTGAGCGCATCCCTGCAGGCGCACGAGCAGCCCGAGAACTTGCCCCCGGATTGGCGCTCATTGTCCCTGGGCTGAGGTGTTTTCACACTCGCGTGCCCGTGCCCTTAGTCCCGCTGAGCCAATCTCCAGGAGTTGGTCTCTAGCCTCTTAGCACGGGGCTGCGGACACTTGTGCTCAGTGGAAGTGAGTGTCTGTGAGTTGCTGCCACCTGCTATTCTAGCGCCGCAGCCGCCCGCCTTCCCTCACCTGTCTGGGTGGGGAGGAGTGGAGCCTGAGCTAGTGGTCTGCTTTCCGGCCTGGGGCCCGGCACCCACGGGAGCTCTCTAGCGGTATCTGTACACAGTCCTCTGCGTGTTCAGTGGGCCCTCCCTGTGCCCATTGGGGCACTGATCTTATGTCCATTGGGGAGTGTCTGGAGAGATGCCTGGACTCACGGCCCCGCGCACCTGGGCCAGTGAGTGAGAGCACTTCCCTATGCGCGCCCCCATGACCCAAGGGGAGGGTTGGGGAGTGGATGAGCGTGCCTCTGTGCCTGCGCTCCTCAAGAATGGCCTACCACCCCCAAACTTTCCTCCCCTCTCCACCGTTCACTAGAGAAAAATATAAAGGAGAGTTCTGTTCTCACTTGCCCGGCAGCACGGTGTCTCCTGTCCTTCAGCGCCAATGCCACTTGGTCCAGTCCCATCTCTGCCAGCGGGCAGAGATCTGCTCTTCTCCTGACTCCTCTCCGGGGTAGCCTGGGGTCACTAAAAAGCCTTTGGGTACTTCCAGCTGCAGCTCGGGCAGCCGCCCCAGTCAGGAATCCTGTTTCGTCCCCTTTTCCTTCCCTATCCTCACTAAACAGGTTGTTCCCAGATGGATTTTCTCTAATCCAGCAGTGCCTTGACTCGACTCCTGCCAGTGTCCAGCTGCTCACTGAGATGTTCTGTCTGTAATTAGCCCAAACTGCAGACAGGTCTCAGGAGCCTGAAACCGCAGCCTCTCCTCACTCCTCCGCCATCTTTCCCTTCTCCTATTAATTATTAGTTGTATGATCTTATACAAAGTAATTAACTTTTATTACCTTCATTTTTTAATTTGAAAGATGGAATAATGGTAACAACTACTTCACTAGACTGGTGTGGAGATTAATGGTATGACATACAAACTACCTAGCCAACTTCTAGCCCTTAGTATTTTCCCATAAGGAAAACCTTTCTCAGTTGTTTCAGGTCTGGTCTTCATTCATGTTCTTTTTGTTTTATCCAGTCACCTGTATACCATGCACTGTGCCAGGTGCTAGAATTACACAGATGTATGGCACAACCTCTGATCTCATGAAGCTCATTGTTTGCAGATAGGGGTAGGAGAGGATGGAGAAGAAGGCAGGAAGGAAGATTCATACACCATAACCTACTATCAATGTAGCAATGGTATAATAAATACATCTGGGGAACAAAGAAGATGGAGGGATGAAGCAAAGTGAATAGAGAAAGTGGAAAATAAGGGCACCAACATTTCTTACAATGTGACAAGTATTCTACCAAGATTTTTACATATGTGTATGTCAGCTCACCTATATAGTATATTAGGCACAAAAAGACATTAAAATTTTCTGAAGAATATTAAGCTTGAGTAAAACCTTGCAAAAGTGCTAGGAATGTGCCAGCTGGAGAACAAGAGTGAGCTAACTTCAGAGCAGCATAGGGTGCTAGAGATCACCATGGGGGAGGGGGCGGGGAAAGGGGGTTAAATGAAATTTTAAAAATATATAAATAATTCTTAAGAATAATTCAAGGAATACCTATTGCAACATCCAATTTAAGAAATATATTTTGCCAACAGACTTAAATCTCTCTTGGTTGTGTTACAGAAACAAGGGAGTCCAAAAATCCCCAGAGTTCACGGCTGGGATATGGGGAGAAGGAAGCAGCTTTCAGAATGCCTCCATATGCCTGAGACTGGTGGCTAGTGTCTTTCTTATGCAAAATGGCTTGGATGCTTCCAAGGCCTCAGGTGGATGGGAGGAGTCTTGAACCAGGGGATGGTATGGAAAGCACACAGAGCCTATGTGGGGTTCTGTGAATGTTCAGAACTGTTTGCAACACCCACTGTGTCAGAGGACGCAGTCATGGATATATAGGCAGCTGCGAACACTCTAGGGGCAGAGCACTCTGGGGCTATCTCCCTTGCTGGCGGGTGTTGGCAGGGGTGCTCTGGAGAAGGAGAGGAGATCCATGCGGTTTACATAAAGACAGTTTGGAAGGAGGCTGAGAATCCCGGCGGTTTTGTATTGAGAGCTGAAGGGCACCACAGCAGAGAAAGGACCTCCCCAATCAGATTGAATGATTGGCAGCCGCTGGTAAAGCTGACCTGTGTTTGGGAAGTAGGAAAATGGTGTTTCTGATCTTCCTAAAACTGGCTAGGTTTGGTAGGGGGGAGGCAAGGATACGTGTAACTGTTAAATAAACAATTTTCTTTTCACTCAACTGAAGTATTAAGAGTTGTCATTCTGGCAGCGGGCAATCGGACCCCTAACTAAAGATCCTGTGGATTTGTTTTCAATTGGAGCAGCCTAGGGGTTCTGTAACAATTTTACGGCCATGAAGGGACTCTGTATCTGTTGCACAGAGGTTCTAAAGCTGGCTCTAAACTCCCTAAAGGCTCTCAACTCCCTAAAGGCTCTCCAAACACATCCAGTGGCCACAATGGTAGGAGGAGGATCAAGAGAACAGGCAAGGTTCAAGATCCCTCACCTTAATTTCAACTCTGCTTTATAAATAATGTTTTAAAGTTCTGCAATGAAAAGAAGCTTTTAATCTATCCTTTTAGCCAAATACTGTGCAAAACTGTTTTAAAAAGATGACAAAATCTCCTTCTTTAGAGGTTGTTAAAGATAATATAGAAATCTTTGTGCCTAGGATGTTTTATGTATGGAGCAGTCTGCAGACAGGGCTTTTCTCTGAATGATCCTTTTATTCTTTTCTCCTTATTTTAACCTTATTATTAAATTCCTAGGAGTTAATTCCCTTCTGTTTGCTGTGAGAGCAGGCAAACGGAAGTGTCAGATAAAACATTGAAATTCGTAGTCTTATGCTTTATATTAAAAGAGAAGTGAAAATGTTGAATAGGATTGATAAGGAAACTTGTACAGTGGAATCATGCCTACATAATAAAAATGGCATGGAACATTGAAGGTGTGAAATAAATCATTCAAGTACCCTTCAAGTAATTTTGATTTATCTTAAATCTTAATTATCTACTTATTTCAAGTCAACATAATTTTTGTCTATATTTAGCTGACTTTGTCTTCGTTTTGATGAGAATAAACCTAATTTTTAAAAAATTTAACTATAACACAAAAGTACCTTACTTTTCCATTAAACTAAAGGGTATATATAGACTTAGTCATTGTAGCAATGATGTATATAGCATTTAGCTCTGCAATCAGCATTGCTGAATATGTGTAATAAATGATGAAGTGTTACTTACAACAGAGGTCACCTGTTAGGAGTGCACACCAACAAGCTTCATTTTTCTCTGGCCAAGTGTGTCGAGGTTCACAAGGGAGAAACTGTGTGTCAGCAGGAGGCAGCTGTGAAATCTATTATAAGTCATTCATTACATGTGACATTTGGCAATCTAGTGAATCATATACCCAGCCTCTACAAAATCAGCATAGTGAAGAAATGCTTGCCAAAAGCGTGACCACTCTAGGTCCTGAATATATCCGCAGAATCCTCGGTCTCTCACAGGTTTATGTTAGTTGTTTCAGGTCATTTGTCCTGACTTCCTGACATTTTAAACTATTTATTCACTTAAAATTTTTTTCAACTACAGTTTTCGTTTAGTATTATTTTGTATTAGTTTCAGGTGTAGAACATAGTGGTTAGACAATCATATACTTTACAAAGTGTTCCCTCTCAAGTTTCCAGTCCCCACCTGGCACCATACATAGTTATTACAATATTATTAACCATATTCCCTATGCTGTACTTTGCATCCCCATGACTATTTTGTAACTACCAATCTTTAATTCTTAATCATGTTATCATTTTCACCCAGCGCCCCAATCCCCCTCCCCTCTGGCAACCATTAGTCATTTCTCTGTATTTATGAGTCTTTTTTTTGTTTGTTTGTTTCTTTATATTGTTCTTTAGATTCCATATATAAATATTTGTTTTCCTCTGTCATTTATTCTGATACTTATTTCAGAATATATGTTCTCCATATCCATAAGCAGTCAACACTCAGGATAACTAATATATTTTCCAACAGTTTTTATCAAATTATTTTGATCTGTTGTGATCTGGTTAAACACACTGATTTTAGAGATAGATCAACAAACAAGATTCAAGTCCTGACTTTCTGCTGATTGGTGACCTTTAACAGTTTACTTAATTATAATCATCCATGGTTTATCATCTGCGAAAGAGCCTTAAATACTTTTTATATAAGCCAGTGGATGCAATCAAATGAGATAAGTTATGAAATATGTACAATTCTTAGTAAAACCTTAAGCAAGTTAGTTAGCAATCTCTATCCAGTTCGTTGACCCATAAAAAAAGGGGGAGCATATTAGTGTCTATGTCACAAATGTGTTGTAAAAATCAAGTTAGTACATATGTCTACACACATATACACACTTATATATACAAGTGCATGTAGATACATATATATATACACACATATATAATCTGCAAATAAGAATTAAGTATATATATCACATTTACACAAACTTGTCATGTTGTAAGGGTTTGATAATGGTAGCTGTTACTTAGTGGTAATACTGTTGTTGACACTCTACACAAAAAATTATTTTAACAGTAGTAATGGTAGTACTTTTAGTCATTATGTTGGTCTAAGAAAAAGAAGATTGAGATTGTACTTCCAGATCAGCCCCCAACTAATTTTTTGATATGCAGCAATTAATGTCTTTGAAAATGTTGCTATCTATAGACAAGTGAAAGTAGATACTGAGTTCCCTATTTCCCTTTATTTAACATATTATATGCCTTTAATTGTGGTAGGTGCTAACAGTATAAAGAAATATATCTACTTTTGCCTTTATTTAATGGAGGGCAGTGAAATGAACTAGAGGCACTCTGTAATAAGTTCTAGGTGCTGGCCCTTGAGAAGAAGCTGGGAGAGCAGCAGACTAGGTCCCAGAACAGAAGTATCCCAAGTGCCACGGGAGAAATCACTTAAGCAGACTGGTCCCCTCCAAGTGGCGTCAACTGTAGATAGCAGATCAACAACTGTATACAAGAAGTTTACACCATAAAGGCAGAAAATAAAAGCAGATTAATCTAAGAAGCAGAAACAAGACCAGTGCCCAAAATGGGGAGGCAGAATAACACCCCACCAAACAGAAACAACACTCCACCAAAAAGAAAGGAGGAATTCCCAGAAGGAGGGATAGATGACATTGAAGCAAGCAAGCTATCAGACACGGAATTCAAAACAATAGTAATGAGGAAGCTTGATAAACTCTACAAACTCAAAAAAAAAATTATAACGATCTCCAGGGGAGCTATAAAGAGCTCCAGGTTAGCTATAAGGAACTTACTGAAAACTACACCAGCATAAAAAAAGACATAGAAACTATCAACAAGAACCAGGAAGAAATGAAGAATACAATTTCTGAGCTAAAGAATGCAGTAGAATCAATCAAAAGCAGGTTAAATGAAACAGAGGACCCGATCAGTGAGTTAGAGGACAATATAAAAATAAATTCCCAAACAATACAACAAAATAAGAAAAGACTGAAAAGGTGTGAATAGGCTTTAAGAGAACTTTAGGACAACATGAGATGAAACAACATTCAGATAATAGGGATAAAAGAAGGAGAAAAAGAAAAACAAAAGATAGAAAGCCTGATTGAAAAAGTCATGATAGAAAATTTTCCTAACTTGATGAGAGAAAAAGTCATGCAAGTTCAGGAAGGACAGAGGGTCCCAATGAAAATGAATCCAAAAAGGCCTACTTCAAGGCACATCATAATTAAAAGGACAACATTCAAAGACAAAGAGAGAATCCTAAAAGCAGCAAGAGAAAAACAGAAAATAACACAAGGGAGCTCTGATAAGGCCAGCAACTGACTTCTCAACAGAAACACTACAAGCCAGGAGGGAATGGCAAAAAATATTCGAAGCAATGAAAAACAAAGGCCTACAACAAAGAATACTTTACCCAGCAAGGCTCTCCTTCAAAATGGAAGGTAAAATAAGGAGTTTCCCAGACAAAGAAAGACTAAAAGAATACATCTCGACCAAACCAGCTTTGCAAGAGATGCTAAAGGGAATGCTGTAAGAAAAAGAAGAAAAAGAGAGAGGGAGAGGAACACAGGAGCAAAGGGGAATGAATAAATACCTGTCAATAATAACCTTAAATGTAAATGGATTAAATGCTCCAATCAAAAGACATAGGGTAGCAGATTGGATATAAAGACATGACCCACATATATGCTGTCTACAAGAGACACACCTCAAAACAAAAGATCTACACAGACTGAAAGTAAAGGGAGGGAGGAAAGCATTCCAAGCAAATGGACATGAAAAAAAAAATTGGTGTAGCAATACTTATATCAGATAAAACTGATTTCACAGCAAAGGCCATAAAAAGAGACAAGGAAGGACATTTCATAATACTTAAGGGAACGATCCCTCAAGAAGATATAACCCTCATAAACATATATGCACCCAACATAGGTGCACAAAAATATATAAGAAGAATATTGGAGACTACAAAAATTATATCAACAGCAACACACTCATAGTAGGGGACTTTAACACCCCATTGTCAACAATGGACAGGTCTTCAAAGCAAAGAAACACCAAGGATATTGAGACATTGAATAACACTCTGGACAAAATGGACTTAATTGATATATTTAGAACTTTTCACCCGAGAGAAGCAAGATATACATTCTTTTCAAATGCACATGAGACATTTTCAAAGAGGCACTACATAATAGGACACAAAACAAGCCTCAATAAATTCAAGAAAATTGAAATTATATCAAGCATCCTCTCAGATCACAATGCCCTGAAACTAGAAATCAACCTCAAGGAAAAAACTCAAAAACATTCAAACTCATGGAGAATGAATAACATGCTATTAAATGATGAATGGATTAACAATGACATCAAGGAAGAAATCAAAAAGTTTCTGAAAACAAATGATAATGAACACACAACAGCCCCAAACCTATGGGATGCAGTGAAAGCCGTCCTGAGAAGAAAGTTCATAGCAATACAGGCCTACCTGAAAAGGATAGAATAATCCCAAATAAAAAATTTCACCCTACAGCTACAAGAACTAAAACAACAACAAACAAAACCCAGAATGAGTAGAAGGAAGAAAATCATCAAAATCAGAGCAGAATTAAATGACATAGAGGCTAAACAAACAATTCAAAAAATCAAAAAATGTAGGAACTGGTTCTTTGAAAAGATAAACAAAATTGGCAATCCTTTAACTAGGCTCATCAAGAGAACAAGAGAGAGAACCCAAATAAACAAAATCAGAAACGAAAAAGGAGATATCACGACCAATATCACAGAAACACAAAGGATTGTAAGAAATTACTACAAACAACTATATGGCAAGAAACTTGACAACCTAGATGAAATAAACAAATTTCTAGAAACATATAATCTTCCAAAACTGAATCAGGAAGAAGCAGAAAGCCTGAACAGACCAATAAAGAGTGAAATTGAAACAGTAATGAAAAAACTCCTGGTCCACAAAAGCCCTAGACTGGATGGCTTCACAGGAGAATTTTACAAAACATTTAGGAAAGAACTAACACCTACTCTTCTCAAACTATTCCAAAAAATCCAAGAAGAGGGAAGACTCCCAAACTCTTTCTATGAAACCAGTATTACCCTAATTCCAAAACCAGGTAAAGACACAACAAAGAAACAAAACTACAGGCCAATATCACTGATGAACATAGATGCTAAAATCCTCAACAGAACAGTGGCAAACCGGATCCAGCAACACATTAAAAAGATCATACATTATGATCAAGTGGGATTCATCCCAGGGATGCAAGGATGGTTTAATATTTGCAAATCAGTAAATGTAATACACCACATAAACAAAATGAAAGACAGAAACAACATGATCATATCAATAGATGCTGAAAAGACATTTGATAAAGGACAACACTTATTTACAATGAAAACACTCAGCAAACTGGGAATAGAGGGAGCATACCTCAACATAATAAAGGTGATATATGAGAAATCTGAAGCCAACATCATACTCAATGGGCAAAAACTGAGAGCATTCCCCCTGAGGTCAGGAACAAGACAAGGATGTCAACTCTTTTCACTCCTATTCAACATAGTGTTGGAAGCCCTAGCCACAACAATCAGACAAGAAAAAGAAATAAAAGGAATTGAAATTAGAAAAGCATAAGTAAAACTGTAACTTTCTGCAGATGACATGATAGTGTATATAGAAAACCCTATAGACTCCTAAAAAAACCTACTTGACCTAATAAGTAAATTTGGCAAAATAGCAGGATATAAATCAATATGCAGAAATAAAAGGCATTTCTATACACCAACAATACAATATCAGAGATAGAAACTAGGAAAAAAATCCCATTTACTATAGCAACAAGAAAAATAATGTACATAGGAATAAACTTAACCAAAGAGGTAAAAAATCTGTACTCAGAAAACTACATAACCCCGAAGAAAGAAATTAAGAAAAATACAAATAAATGGAAGCATATACCATGTTCATGGATGGGAAGAATCAACATCATTAAAATGTCCATACTATCCAAAGGAATTTATAGATTCAATGCAATCCCTATTAAAATACCAGCAATGTATTTCACAGACCTAAAACAAGTACTTCAAAAATTTATATGGAACCAAAAAAGAACCCAAATAGCCACAGCAATCTTGAGACAGAACGCAATAGGAGGACACACAGTACCTGATATCAAACTATACTACAAGGCCATTGTAATCAAAACAGCCTGGTACTGGCATAAGAACAGACATATAGATCAATGGGACAGAATGGAGAGCCCAGAATCAAACCCAGTCCTCTACAGTCAACTAATATTTGACAAAGGGGGAAGCAACATAAAATGGAATGAGAAGAGCCTATTCAACAAATGGTGCTGGGAGAACTGGACAGGGATATGCAACAAAATTAAACTATATCACCAACTTATGCCACACACCAGAATAAACTCGAGATGGATCAAAGACTTAAATGTAAGACATGACACCATAAAAACCCTAGAGGAAAACATAGGCAGGAAAATTTCAGATATCCCATGTAACAATATTTTCACTAATACATCTCCTAAGGCAAGGGAAGTAAAGGAAAAAATAAACAAATAGAACTACATCAAACTAAATAGTTTCTGCTCAACAAAAGAAAACATCAGCAAGATGTAAAGGGAACCAACCATATGGGAAAACATATTTGCCAATGATACATCAAATAAGGGATTGATCTCCAAAATATTTTAAGAAATTACACATCTCAACACAAAGAAGGCAGATAGCCCAATTAAAAAATGGGCAAAAGACCTGAACAAACACTTCTCCAAGGAGGATATACAGAGGGTCCAGAAGCATATGAAAAATGCTCAACATCACTAGCCATTAGAGAGATGCAAATAAAAACCATAATGAGATACTACTTCACACCAGTCAGAACGGCCATCATCAACAAATCAACAAACAACAAGTGCTGGCGAGGATGTGGAGAAACGGGAACCCTCATGCACTGCTGGTGGGAATGTGGACTGGTTCAGCCACCATGGAAAACAGTATGGAATTACCTCAAAAAACTAAAAATGGAACTGCCTTTTGAACCAGCGATTCCACTACTAGGATTATACCTGAAGAACCCTGAAACCCTAATTCAAAATAACTTATGCACCCCTATGTTCATAGCAGCACTGTTTACAATAGCCTAGTGCTGGAAACAACCCAAGTGCCCATCTGTAGAGGAGTGGATTAAAAAACTGTGGTATATTTACACAATGGAATTGTATGTAGCAGAAAGAAAGAAGGAACTCCTGCCATTCACGACAACATGGATGGAACTAGAGAGAATTATGCTTAGCGAAATAAGCCAGGCAATGAAAGAAAAATACCATATGTTATCACCCGATACAGGAAACTAATGAACAACACAAATAAATGAACAAAATTGAACAAGAAACAGAGTAACAGTTAGCAGGGGGAGGGGGGAAGAAGGGAGGGAAGGAGCTAAGTAGGGGAAGGTTTAGCAAAGGAACTAATATAAATAACCCATGAACATGGACAACGGGGTCGGGATGGACCGTGGGAGAAGGGGTGGGGGGTAGCAATGAGGGAAAAAGTGGGACAATTGTAACAGAAAAACAATAAAAATAAAATTAAAGAGAAACAAAAAAAACCCAAAAAACAAAAAGACGATTAAACTGTTGTGTCTCTAAGGTTCTTATGAGTGACAGCTGTTCAATATTTAGGAGGCTTCTCCCATTAAAAACAAGGACAACTCTGTTATCAATAATAATTTTTAATTAAATTAAGAAAACATGATTTAAACATGAAATGCCTACAAACTAATACCTCTATATTATATTATTTTAACCATCCCTAATCACCATAAAAATGTTAGGAATGTTAAATTGAAATTTCTAACAACTATAAACTTAATGAGTGCTAACAATGTATTAGTACTATACTGGAAAAAGAAGAAACAAGGGCTTCTCAGAATAGATAGTAAGCTAGAAACTACAGGAATCCAGGGACCCATTCACTGTCTATCTACGTGAAAATAAAAAAAAAAGCTTTTATTTCATTTGCATAAAGAATGACATCTGTAAGGTCAATTATTTCCTAGGTGTTTAGAAGTAGACAAAAAAAAAAAAAAAAAAAAAAGCAGAAAAGATTGTTCCTGTGAAGACACAGGAATTCAGTGCAAATGAACAAGTCATTCATAAGATGAAGTCATTCATAAGTGCTCCTCAAATATGAAACTGCAGGTATAAGTAATAAATAGCAGTGTCCTCCTCTGTATAATGAGGGCTCTGAACTAGAAAAGGTCTAATCTTCCTTTCAGATCTACTATACTACGTCTTCTTGCAGGGAGTTGTCTGCCTGAAAAGATTGTTATAGACCTTCCAGGTTTTATGAGTTGGGTTAGGAAGTCATCCTCTTCAAATATTCAAGCATTAAACCAAAAAAAATACATATATTGTTCATGGTCAAGGAGGAGCATGAACTAGGTCTTGATGAGGTGAATAGTATGTGTTAGGCAGAAACTCAGGATAGTGCAAACACAGGAACCAAGGTTTGTGGGTGCTTTCAAGAAAAAATAAAACCAATTGTATAGGATCCAAGGGAAATAACAGGAAAAGAGCCTGTGGAGAAGTCTGGGAAGTAAGTCATTTCTACTTATGAGGGGGCTAAAAACACTACAATGTGCTATGGAGTTTGTGGCAACATCATAGGTAACTTCACACAAAAGGACCTAGTACAGTAGACTTCAACTATGGGGGATGTGTTCCAAGACTACTAGTGAATTTCTGAAACCACAGATAGCACCAAACCCTATATACAAGGTGTCCTTTCCATATAGACATGCATATGATAAAATTTAATTTATAAATTAAGCATGACAAGAGATGAACAACAATAACTAAGAGCAATTATCACAATATCCTATAATAAATATATGTGAATATGGTCCCTTTCTTTCTTCTTTCCTTTTTTTTCTCTTTCTGTCTGATAACTTATCTGATAACTGAGACAGCTAAGTAACTAACAGGCAGGTAGTGTATACAATGTGGGTATGATGGACAAAAGGATGATTATGTCTCAGAGGAGGACCACAGAGCTGGATGACATGATATTTCATCACAATATTTAAAATGAAATACAATGTTGATCTTATAAATTGTTTATTTGGGGAATTTTCCACTTAATATTTCAGGACTGCTGTTTACCATGGAAAACAGGATCACAGGTAAGGGGAGACTATTGTAATGTGAGGATTTCAAATAAAGGAGCAATTAACACTTTATTTCCCTGGAATTATGACATTAGGCACCCTGTTGTTAAATAATAGTTTTCAAAAACATAGTAAAACCATTATCTAACTACAGATATAAAAATAAACATGCAATAGAGATTTTATAAAACTCATTATTAATGAGAGAACTCATAAAATATTACAATCAGTTCAACAGACATATTTATAAATTCACAATATTAAAATGAATGTACAAGTGACAGCAAACAGGAATCTTCTGCCAAGAAGAAGAAAAAGTCAATTGACAATCTGCATGTCTGACGACAAGAATTATTTTTTATTATCAGCTACTGTTCAGTTATAAAATAACTCAAGGACAATGAAACACTAGAATCAGGCAGCCTTTGATCTTAACAATTCACAATTTCCTTTGAAGCATAAATTTTTTCTCTATGCAATTCTGCATACTTTAAATGTAAGCTGGGTTTTAATGCTGGAACCTACCCTGAGAAGCCTTGATTTCAATGATCAATTCATAGACCTAGGTCTCCATTGTAGAATTTATAGTGCCAAGACAAAAATTGCTAACAGTCTGCAACCACCAAGTTTTCTATTTTTAAGTATAAATAAATGTCAACGTTTTTCAGGGAGTTTTTCTGACAGTAAAATAGAGCAGGAAAAATTATGGTAGGTGATGTATTCAATCAGACAGAGAAATAAAGCAAATGGAGGAGAGATAGAAAATAAAGGAAAGGATAACTATGATGATTTTATGACAAAGTAACATCTAATACGGGATCAAAATGATGGAAAACAAAAAGGTAAGTGAGTTCTAGGCAGAGGGAATAAGGTTTTGAAGTTCCCAGAGTAAATGAGAGTATGGACTGATGAGGGAACTTATATAGACATAGCCAAGAAATGGAAAGACATAAGACAGTAAGACCTTTTTCTTTTCTTTTTTTTTTTTTTTTTTTGTAGCAACAAACCATATTTAGAACAGAGACATTTCTATTTATAATTGAATTGGTATTCTCTCTGCTATATAGTGCTTTATTTTTTCAATTTTATTTTTTAAGAATTAATGTTTTTAGAGCATTTGTAGGTTTATGACAAAATTGAGCAGAATATAGAGGTTTTGCCTATACTCCCTACCCCTACACATGAATAGCTTTCCCCATTTATCTATCATTTGCCAGAGTTATATGGTATTAAGAATAAATTTATACTGACATATCATAATCATGCAATGTCTATAGTTTACCTTGGGATTCTCTCTTGATGTTGTAGATTCCATGGGTTTGGACAAATGTATGGTGATATATCAATCACTGTAATATCATTCAGAGTGTTTTCACTGCCTAAAAATTCTCTGTGTTCTACTCATTTATCTCCCTTTACTCATCCTTAGCAATTATTAATCTTATTTTTCTTTTTTTAATATGCTTTTTTGATTATGCTGTTCATATGTCCCAATTTCTTTTCCCTCTGTTCCCCTCCACCCAGTGACCCTCCCTTTCTCCAGTTGTACCTGCCCTTAGTCCATGCCCATTAGTTGTGCATATAGTTCTTCTCAACATCTTTCAGTCTACTCCACTCCCTCCTACTATGCTTCTTAATCCCTGTACCATCTCCCAACCTTTCCCCCTTTCCCCCTCCCTGCTGACTCCCCCTATAATGTTCCCCATACCTATAATTCTTTTCCCACTCTCACTGCCTACTTAGTTTGCCTTTGTTTCGGTTTCCTAGCTTCTGTTGTTGTGTTACAGCTTTCATTTTAATGTTCATAGTTTTGATCCTCTTTCTCCTAAACAAGTTCCTTTCACATTTCATATAACAGTGGTTTGGCTCTGATGAACTCCTTCAGTTTTACTTTGTCCTGGAAGCACTTTCTCTGCCCTTCTATTCTGAATGACAGCTTCGCTGGATAGAGTAATCATGGTTGTAGGTTTTTGCTTTTCATTACTTTGAATATTTCTTGCCAGTCCATTCTTGCCTGCAGAGTTTCTTTGGAGAAATCAAGTGACAGTCTTATTGGAACCCCTTTGTATGTAATTCTCTTCTTCTCTCTTGCTGCTTTTAAGATTCCCTTTTTATCCTTAATTTTTGACATTTTGATCATAATGTGACTTGGTGTGGTTCTTCCTGGGTCCAGTTGTTTTGGAACTCTCTGTGCTTCCTGGACCTGTAAGTCTATTTTCTTCCACAAGATAGGGAAGTTCTGCTTCATTATTTTTTCACATAATTTTTCAATTTCTAGTTCTTCTTCTTCTTCTGGCAAATCTACGATTTAGATGTTGGCCTGCTTATCACTGTCCCACAGGTTTCTGAGCCTGTCCTCATTTTCCTCACTTTTTGTTTCTTCTTTCTGCACTAGTTAACTGTTTGTTCCTTCTCTATGATACGATTTGTTAATTTGATCTCTGGTTTTCTTTCCCTCACCACTAGTTTGGTATGTGTTTTTGTTCATCTCAGCAAGACTATCCTTCATTTCTTCCCCATCTTGTTTAAGATCTGCTGTTAGGTCTGTAAGCATTCATATAACCAAAGCTCTGAACTGTGCCTCAGAAAGATTTTCTATCTGCTGCTTCATTAGATTAGATATTTGCTGTCTGGTCAGCTGCATGATTGGGATCTCTATCATGATCTGTGCCATCCTGACAGTTTTGTGTTTACCTTTTCTTCCTGGGCAGGGCTGTTGCACCTCCTATGCTATAGAAGGTAGAGCCCTGTGAACTCCTCACAACTGGGCGACCCTTATCACCATGCTGTGGCATTTTCTTTGGAGTTGAAGATCCGAGGTGGATTTCTGTCATTCACTCTCTGCTGAGAGACCGGGAGCCTTCTCCTCCATCCCCACCCCCTCTAGGCCACACAGTCCAAGGCAATGGAGGTCTGCCTTCCCCGGCCTTGGAATTGCAAGCTCATGGGTTGGTCTGCAGCCAGGGGTGTGCTTCCCAGGTACTTCTCTTCTCCCTTCAAATATGGGTGTCTGTGCTTCCCGCTCTCCTGCCACCGTCGCCACTGCTGCCATCACCAGCACAGTTTGACCTCTCTACCCAACTTCACCCCTCCTACCTGTCTGGATGAGCACCACTTTTTTATAACTTCATATGTTGGACTTCCATTTATTTTCTGGAACTTCTGGTTATTTCTGGTTTTGTGGTAGTTCTATTCCTTCTCAGCTGTGGAGGGAGACATGGCATGTCAGTCTAGGCCTCCTTCTTGGCCAGAAGTTTTCTGTGTGTCAATTATTAATCTTTTTATTGCCTCAGTAGTTTTGCCTTTTGCAGAATTTCATTTATTTGCAATCATACAGAATGTAGTTTACTTAGATAGGCTTTTTTCAGTTAATAATATGCATTTAAGATTTCTCATTTCTTTTTAGTCCTAATATTTTATTGTCTGGATATACCATAATTTATTTTCTGTTTACCTAATAATAATATCTTGGTTGCTTCCAATTTTTGTCAATTATGAATAAAGCTGCTGTAAACATTCCTGTGTAGGTTCTTGTGTGAACTTAAGTTTTCAACTCCTTTGGGTAAATGCCAAGGAGCATGTTGTTGGATCCCATAGTAAGAGTACTTTACTGGACAATTTGTCTTCCAAAATTGCTTTACCAATCGTGCATTTCTATCAGCAATGTATGAGATTTTGTTCCTCCACATCCTTGTCAGTATCTGTTGCTGTTAGTGGTTCAGATTTCCACCATTTTAGTAGGTATGTATGGTATTTCATTGCTGTTTTGATTTGTTTTTCCCTGATGACATATGATGTATAACTTATTTTCATATATTTATTTACTACCTGTATGTTTTCTTTGGTGAGGTGTCTGTTAAGGTCATTGGCCCATTTTGTAATTGGTTTGTTTATTTGAGTTTTAAGAGTTCTTTGTATAATTTGGACAACAGTCTTTTATCAGATGTGTCTTTTTCAAATATTTTCTCTCAGTCTGTGTTTTGTCTTCTAATTCTCTTATTTTCCACAGAAGTTTTTAAATTTTAATGAAGTTTTCTTTATCAGTTTTTCATATATTGCAATCTTTGATGTTATTTCTAAAATGCATCAACATCTACACCCAAGGTCATCTAGATTAGTGCTGTTTTTAAGTTGTTGTTGTTGTTGTTTTTAAGTTATGGATAAAATGAAGGTAATCACTGGCATTGAGCATTGAGTGAGCCAAAATATGCAGTCAGCATTGTAATTTAATAATACAATTGGGCAAATAAAAAGTAAAAAAAAAATCAATTCAATTATTTAACAGAATTTGGCCTGTTATATCTGTTAATAAGATGACACTCTTAAGTAGTTGCCTAGAAATTAGGTAAAGATAAAAAATGTGTTTAGATTTATATTGCCCAAACTGAATGTATTGCTAAAGAAAAAAAAATTAAAATATTTGTATAAAGAAGAAAACTGAAACCTGAAGGGGAAAAAATTTTTCCAAAATTATACACTTAAATCCTAGGTTAATTGGTATGTATTAGACTTCTAGTCTTATACACCTATTTCTTGATCTCTTTGCTATCTAGGAAAACACTGCATTTGGAGAAGTTTAATTTTTTTTTGTAGGGGGTCTCACAGACTTTAATATGTTCAAGTAACTGTTTATCTATAAACAAAGAAATGCTATGACACATTTCCTGAGTACATTGACTATTGAATCAATAGAGGGCCTAACATTCTTGAACACACACATTGGAAAATATTGTTTTGCCCTATACTGCCTTCTTTATGCACTCATATTTGTCTTTAATTTCTTTTTTGTCTGCATTAACACAAGTTGTCTTCTACAAAGATCATAATAAGATATTAGTAAATAAGTAGTAAGAGCAGTGGATTGTTATTCCAAAAATATAGAAAATAGTAGAGTGTACTCAAATAGCACTACTGACTCCTATCACCAGGGCTTTTGTTTTGAGTTATATTCAAGCTAAGCAAACAGACAGCCTTAAGCTCTTATCAATGTCTGATTAAAGATAAAGAAACATAACACAATCACCCATCATCAATTTGTACAATCAACATCTGCCTTCTCCATTTGATTGCTTTTTGTCCTTTAAGACCAAGAATATTGAGCATGACTAAAATAATAAAGAATTTATTATGTGCCAGACAGAATGTAAAGCACTTCAATTGAATTACATATTTATTCCATAGAAAAGCCCTACGAATTAAGTGCAAATATTATCATTTGTATTATTTAGATGAGGAACATGAGGATGATGTAAAATGACAGCTGTGAAGTCAAAATTTAAAGATCAGGAGTCTCTAGTAGTCTTGTTCCCAACTAAGCCATCTCTAAACATGCCCCCTATTAAACATCCAGTAAAACAAGCTATACCTCATTTACACTGAAGTGCAGGGATCATCAAAGCTATGTTACTGGAGGTCAAAACCTTAATGCAATGATGAAATTAGAAAGCAAAATCAACCCTCCAAACACAAGGGAAGAGCTTGACTTTTTATTGTGAGGATTAGAAAGGGGAGGATCAGAAATATTTTTTTCCCATAAAAATAAAAGTTTATGTAGAAAAATAGAATAAAGATTCTTTATCCCTTAAATTAAAAAAAAAAAAGTTTTACAGAAACCTCTGCTCTCTTTATCACCAGTAAGCAAAGAAACAACTTCAGATCCACTTATTTTATGTATTGGAGAGACCTAGGCACTGCTCTCTTTCCCAAGCCAATGAGAAATGAGAGCATGGCATATCCACTTTCCACACCTAATCACAATGTCAAGGCTGACAGTAAAAGTATCAGGTACTGTTCATTGTGATTATTGTCACCAGAACTGGAGGAAGGGAGCTGGGGCCTGTGACACTGACCAAACTGCTTCACATCTTTACCACCCAGATGCAGGTTGCAAAGCAGTGCTTGCAAGTGAAAGGCCATCATGCTCCTGCTTTATCTCTGATTGTGTGTTGGCTAAATTGAACCCTTGTCCCTTTACATTCAGTCATGCCAGTCTTGACAAAACTGAATGTTGTATTCCTCCTGCTTTAACCTCTTTTAGAAATCCTGACCTTGTTAAGGCAAGTCCTTCTCACATCTTTATTTGATATTTAATTTTTTTAAATTCCAGTTGACAGAGCAAAGTATTAATACAGACTTGATACTCAAATTAGTCATTCTCAGAATAATTTCTTGCTAATTGGGCAGTTATTTTATTTTATATTGATCATTGTAAAAGATAAATGTACTTCAATTAAAGGGTGACAGAAAAAAAGTCAAGTCAATTAATACTTGACTTCAATATTCATTTATGAAATAATTGGTGCTGAGTGTCCCTTTTATCCCTTATTGGAGACTAGAAAATAGGTAAAATGAGGGTGCATTCAGAATCTTGATAAAGTTGTACAACTGGGGGCTATAATGGGAAATCAATGATTTTAGAATGAGCATATCAACAAGGCATCTATCACTTGGATAATGTGCATTTTTCCTTAGATTTATTTGCTTTTAACTTCTAGGACTTTTAAATAACCATTTATCTACTGTCACTGACTATACTAGTTTTCTATTGCTGCTGTAAAAATTACCAAATAGTTGTGTGGCTTAAAACAACACAGTTTTATTATCTTTACCATTCTGGATGTCAGAGTCTTAAATGGGTCTTATGAGCTAAGATCAAGGTGTCCACGAAGCCATATTTCTCCTGGAGGCTCAAGAGGAAAATTTGTTTCCTTGCCTTTTCTGGCTTCTATAGGCCATCTACATTCCTTTGATTGTGGCTCATTTTTCTCTCTTTGAATGTTATCAGTCCTACTTGTGCTTCTACCCTCAAATCTCCTCTCAGACTCTTAATGTGCTATCATTTTCTTCAAAGGACAGTTGTGATTCCATTGAACCCACCTGGATAATCCAGGGTAATCTCCATATCTCAAGATTCTTAATTTAATCACATCTGCAAAGTCTCTTTTGCCATTCAAGGTAACATAATTACAAATTATGGGCATCTTTATTGAACCATTATTTTGTTAACCACAGTGACTTTCCTTCAATTGTCACCAATAAATTGCTCACTTATTTTACACATTGTGCCAGTATGTTCTTCTACCCACCCCTCCTTTGCCCTGCTCAACTCTACATTATAGAAGATTATACTTTCAATATCTTTTTGATCTTCTAGTCTCTAGGTAGGTTCAGCTATGGAATGGGAGGCACAGTGTATGATTAAAAGGCTTCAGATAAGCCCATGGCGAGATAGCTCAGTGGAAAAGGCTTCAGATAGAGAGAAGCCATGGTATTTCCCCTCTTCTCATTTTTACCTGTAATGTGTTCCAGTGTTGGCTGCATCTCCTCCAGCTCTAGCCCCAGAACTCAGACTGATATCATGATCAGTCCCCAGCAATTGCAGATGGCCCTGTTGTCCCTCTTGCTCTAGGATTAGTGGTAGCTTCTTGACAATTGATAATTTCTAAGTTTATCTCATTCCCAGTATGTTTTTTTTAGCTCTATTGTAATATTTATAATATACTTGAGTTAAATTCCTTCTGTTTAAAAGACATAGAGTGGTTTCTGTTTTACTAGATGAACATGAACTTATATGCCAATTCAGGCAAAGTCTAAGGTGGTGAATTTATTTAGAGCTTAATCAGCTCTGACAATGTGGGCCAGAGAGTCTCTGTCTCCTGAGCTAAAAAATACCATCTTTCTATGCATAGAAGCAGCATGTGGCAAAGCTAAGACTACACTGCATTTTTGTTACAGAACCCCTGGGCTGCTCCAACTGAAAACAAACCCACGGGCTCTTTAGTCAGGGGCCCGATTGCCCGCCGCCAAAATTGTAACTCTCAATACCAGAGTTTAGTGAAAAGAAAAAGAATTGTTTATTTAACAGTTATATAGATTTAGTTATTTGTGGATTTCTGTTACTAAGTCTTATATTCTTTAAAACACCCATAAACACATATCCTTGCCTCCTCCCTCTCAGACCAGGCTAGTTTTAGAAAAGTTAGAGAAACCATTTCCCTGCTTTCCAAACACAGTTCAGCTTTACCAGCAGCTGCCAATTACTCTTCTGATTGGGGAGGTCCTTTCTGTGCTGTGGTGCCCTCCAGCTCTCAATGCAGAATCGCCTGGATTCTCAGCCTCCTTGCAAACTGCCTTCTTCCTGCAAACCGCATGGATCTCCTCTCCTCAAAACCACGTGGCGAGAGCCTCTTAAAACAGCCTGGAGACCCCTTCTCCAAGCCACATGGAGAACTTAGCTTCTTTATTCCACATGGAGAAGGCCCCTTCACCAAGCCGCATGGAGGGGGCGAGAGAGCGAGAGCACGAGAGCAAGAGAGAGCGAGAGCGAGACAGCGAGCGAGAGAGAGAGAGAGAGAGAGAGAGAGAGAGAGAGAGAGTGCTAAAATGTCCACAGCTGCTTATATATCCCTGACTGTGTCCTCTGATGCAGTGGGTGTTGCAAACAGTTCTGACCATTCACAGAACCTTACATAGGCTCTGTGTGCTTTTTCCATATTGTCCCCTGGTCCAAGTCCCCTCCAATCTACCTGAGGCTTTGGATGCATTAAAGCCATTTTGCATAAGAAAGACACTAGCCACCAGCCTTAGGCATGTGGAGGCATTCTAAAAACTGTTTCCTTCTCCCCATCCCCCAGCCACAAACTCTGGGGATTTTTGGACTCCCCTGTTTCTGTAACATTTTTACTTGATTATTCCTCAGACAGTTCTACAATAATTTGTGTAAACAATGCATGAAATAAATATGTTGTATTTTGATATTTTATGCCATGTTGTCTGAATGCTGCAAGGTGGCTCTGAATAATAAAGTTCACATGACAGTGTTTAAATGCAGCACTTTACCTGGTACATGTGTGGGAGGTGCTGGTTTCCTTGTTCATATCCCTGAGATCTGATTGGGTCCATCTACTTTCCCAATAGTGCTTAACTTGTAAAGAACATAGTAATTGTTTTGAAATAAAATAAAAGGCCCACATGGAATCTAAAAACATCTTTTTTATTAGAGGTAATTCCAAAGTTCTCCAAAGCAAGCCAAGTAGCCACTAAAATACATGTTTAGACAACATTCTTCACATGAAGAGAAAGATATTTCTAAATAAACTGTGATATGCTGGCCCAATTTACCTCTCTTCTGGGAGTGAAACCACTACTTTGAAGTTCTGTAATGAGATATTTTATAAAGCTAGAGTTCAAGGAGAATAAATCTTCCTTTAGCCAGACAGTCAAATGTGGCACATGCTAAGATTATGAGTACTCAGCTTTCCATGACAACTTCTACATTAAGGACCATGGTAGACACATAGCCCCTGTCTCCCAAAGTACCATCACCATCAAAAGATGTTATGCTTATGCTAAGAAGTTATAAGTCTACCTAATATTATTATTTGCAAAATGCATAGTGGCAAGTATTTTAGATATCTTTTGTCAAAATAGTAAAGCCTCCAATGAATATAACAAATACATTATAAGAAAGATATCTCAGAGATAGACTCATAACATTTATAAGTTCTTAGACATCGAGCCATAATGAAGTGGGAGGAAGAAAAGGAGGAGGAGAAAAAATAAGACACAAATTTATAATATAAACAAATTTGGTCACTCACTATGAAGTCATATAATTGCTTTACTTTGCTCCCTGCCTCTACAACATATAAACAATAATTATGGTGGATCTGTTTACTATTAATAGCCATTTTAATAATTTTTAAAAATTAAAAAAATCATAAATAATATAGGCAATATATGAAAAACTGTATTATTATTGATATCAGTGGTAAAAGTAATCATAAAGTTTTCTCTTTGAACATTTTTATTTAATAGTTAAGCCAATTTGGCCCAGCAAGTTTATATATGGTTCAGGCTTACCTAATACATATTGAAGATTTTGAGGAAAGCTGGAACTCACATTGCATCCATCTAAGTCTCCTTGCTATGATCTTTTGCAGTATATGAGGCTTCATAGTATAATTCTGTATGTATACAAATTTCAACTTTCAAATAAAAATCTAGAGAACTTTGTTGCAGTTGTCCCAGATAAAACAGAAGAACTGAATGAATTTGAAAGGAATAGAATACACCACATTCCCAGTGAATTTGTAACAGATTAACTTTATTTCTTGGGGCCACAGTAATGAATACTCCAACTTAATTTTACACTTGGGCAATTACCCATAAGTATCACAACATTGAACAGAAGAGTGTTAAGGAAACTTGAGCAGAGGATATTGCCTTTGCTGATGATTTGAAGTGGAGCCATACAGCTGGTAATGAAGGGAATGAATGGTTCAATGCACAGTCATGTCCAAGAGCACTGTAAACCATTCTCAGCCAGGTATTTTCAAAGCTTGACTCAAGCACGTAGAAACTAGAGAAACGTTGATCTTATATTTAAGAATAAGAAGCTAGAGGATTACCATGTATTTAGAGTATAGTAGGCACTTAATAATTACTTGTTGATTTAATTTTAAAAGTTTATGATATATTATTAGATTTTTATTTCCAAAGAAATCATATTATTTTATTGGCCTATATATTTTTAATTTCTATCATATGTACTAAATAAAATATTTTAATAGTAGAAAACTCATAAATATATGACAAAATAAAAAGAAAAAAATAACTCATAAACCTATTATTCAGAGATAACCATTGTTAACTTTTGTTCCATCTTTTGTGGGTTCTATTATCTTTTAGTACCAACTATTTTAAAAAATAATTGTAAATGTATATTATATTTGACTATGTCATGGGAGAACAATTAAAGAACCAAGACAAATACTTTAACATTGTTTCTCTTCTTCAAAAATTTCTAATTTTTATTTTATTTTTCAAAAAACATTTGTAATAATTTTTCTAAGTTCCCAAATATTGTAGTTAATTTATAATTAACTGGAAGAATAAGTAAAATTTATTTTATAGAACCATTTCTTGAGGGAATGTGTTATGGAAACAAAAGAGATAGCTATTGGTTGGTCCATATTTGTAAAGAGTTTACTATAAAGAAAAAAAACCTCCATGGTTTACACACATTTTATCACTTATTCATTGATTTTGCTCATATATTTAATTTACATACATGTACATATATACACACACATACACATATATATAGACATATACATATACTTGTGCTTCCAGGCAAATTTGTTGATGTAATAACCAAGATTCCCCACAGGCTGGGCACATTCTGACAGACAAAAGGAAGAATGTGTCTATGTTGGATTTGTTCGCACTCACAGAACATCCCACTTAATATTTGGCTGTTTTGTCACCGTGTTGATAGAGAACACCAAGTCACTCATTAGAAATTTATGCGAACTTTTAAGTTACTAAAAACTTCTATCATCACAACGTGATAAGAGAAACTACCTTATAGTGTTTCTACAATGTTATTTACTAATGCACCTACTGGACAGGTAAACAATGAGGGTTATATTTAGTCAACTCGTGGTAAAGGAAAGAGGAAGAAGCATCAGAGGTTATTAATAGATAATGGACAAACTATGAACATGTGTTCCTTGGGACAAGGGGATGTAAATCCCATTCTCAGACTTTCATCATAAGAGGATGCTCACTCTACATTTGTTCCTTGCTTGAGTCAGAGTTTGGTTGCTAAGGAATCTGGTGTAAATTAAGTATTTTATC
This sequence comes from Furipterus horrens, assembly GCF_987537825.1. Classification (NCBI taxonomy): domain Eukaryota; kingdom Metazoa; phylum Chordata; class Mammalia; order Chiroptera; family Furipteridae; genus Furipterus; species Furipterus horrens. The sequence continues at coordinate 62,200,795 of NW_028327176.1, read as the reverse complement.
AGTTCTTTTTTTTAATTACATGTTTATTCCTCCTTTTACGTGTTTTTGAAAGAAAATAAGCCACAGCTTATATACAAAACTAAATGAGAAGAAATGCACTACTAGCAACTAAAAACATGCCTTTGGCTGTCTCCCCTTAGCACCCTCTTCTAGCCGTTTGCCCTATAGTTGTAGATAAATCTTGCATCTGACCCACAATGTACTCATGAGTAGGTTATTTCTAAACTGGGGAGCTGTGAAAAAGACAAAATACATGGATCTTTAGGCCCCAACTCTGGTTATAGCTTTTTTTTTTTTAGGTCAGCCATACATGGGACTAGAAGAATGTCACTTGAAAAGAATTCTGGCTACTTTTTTTTTTCAACTAAGTAGCAAAATTGCTCCTCTATTTTCTTGAAAACAAGTGTGCTATTGCTTGAATTTCAAGTTTCAGGGATTTTTAGAATTGGCTGCTGCCTTTTCAACCAGGATAAGCATCCAAAGTGAGCATCTCAGACTAAAAGTTAAGATCATGAAAGAATGTAGAAATTTTAGGAAAAAAATACATCTAGTTTCTTCTTGCTGAGCTATTTACCTTACATTTCTTTGGCCTGGGAACCAACCAGGCTGTGCTAGAGCTTGGACTAGAGTGGAAAATTTTTTGCAAAACCCCATGGTGACAGTTGTCCCCAAACAAGTCATGTATAAGCCAAGCATAGGTAGCACCTGTAGAATAACTACCCCACCCCTGCTTCACAACGGATGTTTTACACTGTGGTTTTGTTATTCATGTTGCCCAAGGTTATAACAGTTGTATTCCTAACCCGACCTGTCAACCCAGGATGTGGGTTTATACTACATAAGCAGCTTTGTACTGAGGCTCGGGGCTACTCACTTGAATCCCTGTGAAGAATGAGAGTGGGTAGTTGCCGGCAGGCTAATAAAGGCTCTTTAAATTCTGACTTGATTGTCTCTGACCATTTGGCTCTCGCACGTGGTCCATAACACAGGCCATTTTTCTAAATACAAAGGCAGGCTGAAAGCAGGAAGAAGAGCCTTTTAAAAATTTTCTTCCAGTTTTCATATGGATTCTCCTAAATATATCTCTGCTTATTTACTTGCTTTGCCATCGTGACATAAAGGATATTTCTGATTGGTAAATTTGGTGACTGTAATGAGCATTCATAACTCAGGTCAGTCCTTTTTATTGGGAGAAGTTACCCTCAGAAAGGATATATTTTAGCTGCTTCTCCAGTGGCAGACTTTTCTGGGGGTTTTGGGTGCCTTTGTCTTCGGTGATAAATCTGCCTCCTCCTAGGGTTCAAGTAAATGACCCATTTGGCTTTCCTTAGCCTTTCTAATGAATAAAATGGATATTTATCTCTTGGCTGTTTTACTCTTTCTTCTTCTTAACACGTTCAGAACCCAGAAAGGGAAGCAAAGAGGAACTTCGGACTGCTTTTGAACTCCAGCAGTGGGTGTGCCTGCTTTGTGTCATGTGCAGTTGGCAGTCCTGAGCCTGGCAGCCCTATGATCGAGTGGTGTCCCTACCAGGCATTCAAAAAAGCTAGGATGAAGGATTACTAGGAGGACATTATAGAATGTGCCCTTGAGCAAGCAAGCATGTATGTGCTAAGCATATGAAGTAGATAGGCAAAGAGCTAAATCCACTGATATCATATTTTCCTCCTGTACTTTTTTAGTCTCATTTCCCAAAATTTCAGCAGTTAAGAACTTTTTTTGTCATCCTCCATGCAGCATGATTCCAATGGAGAATAAAGACAAAGTATTTTATAACTAGTTTATCTATCAGCTAGGAAGCTGATCAAACCTGGAGAATGTCAGGAAACTATTTAGAACTATTGCCAAATACTAGAGTTGAGCTCTAAGTTGAGATAAGTGAATTACATAAATCATTATTTTATTTAGAATTGGTTCTACTTCCTTCCTATGCTGTGCATAATCATATAGTATTACACAAAACTTAAAAATCCAACTGAAATCCTCACACATGTTGTTTTTAGAGATTCACATTTTTAAAAATCAAATTTTCATTATGGCCAACCTTCTTTCAATTGTTTGTTTTGTCTTTAGTAATCTTACTTGCCCTTCATACATGGATTTTTCAGGATCGACCCTTTTATTAAAGGCATGTCTTTCTATATAACTGAGTTTCTACCCATATAAAATAATCTACTGGTTAAGTAGTTGGCCAGTAAAGTTAAAAAAGAAACCACAAAAACAGGATTTTGTATTTTGTATTGTATAATAATCCAATAAATTATTATACAAACAATAAGTCCTATTATGATAATTTTTAGTACAAATACTTATATTATTTTTGCTATAGTTCAGGCTTATAATTAATTTATAATTTGTAAAAGATTTATCCGAAATCAAATAATGCTCAAATTTAAAAAACTACTGTTTAGCAGGTCAAAAAAAATTTCTTACTTGACATTCTATATTCTTGGATAAAAACACTCAACATTCCAAATATGTCAATCATTCTAAGTTGTTCTAGAAATGTATATAATCAAAACAAAAATACTAATTTTTTAGTAACTTGAAATTAATCCTAAAAATAAGCAAACATAAGTTAGAAAATTAATATATCAAAATGTAGTTTAGATCTAAAATAATTAAGCTGATATAATACTATTACTGTACATAAAGAGACCAACTAATCAGTGCAGCTGGAAATGTGGAAGTAATGCCCCAACTATGTTAGATTTCCATAAAAATTATGTGGATAATTTATTGTTCAGTGTTGAGATAATTTGGTAACCATTTGGAAAAACTGGTTATTACCTCACATCTAAAACCAAAATAATCCTTAGATAAATTTTTAGTTTAATAAGTAAAAATAACAAAAAAGCCCCAAAACAATAGTAAAAGAAACAAAAAATATGTATATATAGCTTTTAACAAAAAAATGTATAAATGAAATGTGTTCAACCTCTTTATAAAAGCAATTTTAAAAACTATCATGCTATTTATTTACCTTTACTTAACGAAGTTCAAAATGCTTGACATTCATAGTGAATATGGGAAAAAATATACTCATAAAATAAGATGGAAATGTAACTTGGACCAACATAATGGAAAACAATTCAGCACTATATCAACATTAAAAATGTGTATATTCTTTGACTTATAATTCCTGTCTTATACTAATTCCTAAAGATAAAGAATATGTATAATAAACAAAATTTGAATCAGATTACTCATTGTGATCTTTTTTATATCAAGAGACAAGATATGCTAAAGGTCAGTCTCTGTGATGTTTTTGTGGTGTGACTAATTTTTAAACTTTGCCAAAGAATAAGTTAAATGCATTATACTTTTAAAAATAGCAAATAAATAATGTGCTTTAATATTTACAATTTTTACGTTGGTGCAGAAGCATAATGTTTTATTATATCATGTGATAATTAAGATGCTTACAGCTCCCTGACTCTTCCCAAACTAGCTTTCACTTCACAAACTGCTCTCTTGTATAAAGAGTTAAAGTACCTATTCCCATGATCTAAAGAAAGTTAGCTTCTGGCTTCCGGCCAAGATGGAGGTGTAGACAGACATGCTGCATCTCCCTCCACAACTGAGAAGGAATACAACTACCTCACAACTAGAAACAACCAGAAGTTTCAGAAAATCAAAGTGCATGGAAGTCCAGCAAAATGGATATAAAGAAGAAATACTCATCCAGACAGATAGGAGGGGTGGAGCCTGGGCAGAGAGGATGCGGTGTGGTGGCAGCAGCAGCAGGCCAGCGGAAAGTGCAGTTATACGTTTTAAAAAGTCAGGAAGAACACCTGAGGAGCATTCCCAGCTTCTCACCAGAGCAGCTCACTGTCCCAGCTCTGGAGAAAATCAAGCCCCCCATTGCTTTTGACTGTGCAAACCAGTGGGGGTTGAGACAGAGGCAGAAACTGCCAGTTTCTCAGCAGAGTACGCTTGTTTAAAGGGCCCCCACAGACCTAGAACATCCACAGATCCACCCACTCTGGAAAGGATGGCCAGGGCAGCAGCTAGTGGGATGCCAGTCCAGTACAGAAGTGGGAGAAGTGCCTGGAAAAGAGCCGAGTGCTGGGCAAGCAGCGTTGTTCCTTCTCAGACCCTTCCCACGCATACAGCACCACAACGTGGTGAAACAGGTCACCCATTACTGACGAATCCCTTAGACACCACTCCTTACAATGTAGTAGGCACGACAGCTCTGCCTGGGACACAGAAGCAAACAAACACTGGAGACTTCCGGCCAAGATGGAGGCCTATACTGACAACCTCCGTCTCCCTCCACAACTAAGAAGGAATACAACTACCGCAAAACTAGCAATAACCAGAAGTTCCAGAAAATAAATGGAAGTCCAACATATGAAGTTATAAAGAAGTGGTGCTCATCCAGACAGGTAGGAGGGGCGAAACTGGGGAGGAGAGTTCAAGCTGTGCTGTCCGGAGCAGCAGCAGTGACAGCAACAGGACAGCGGTAAGCAGAGACACCGCATTTAAGGGAAGGTGAGAAGCACCTGGGGAGCACCCCAGGCTGCAGACCAGACCCATCAGATTGCGATTCCAAAGCCAGGGAAGGCAGACCCCATTGCATTGGACTGTGAGGCCCAGTGGGGGTGGGGACAGAGGAGGAGGCTCCCAGTCTCTCAGCAGAGGTTGAATGGAAGAAATCCATCTTGGACCCCCACCCCTGCAGAAAACGCCCGGTTGTGATGAGTGCACAGGGCTCTGCCTCCTACAGCATAGGAGGTGTGACAGTCCTGCCCAGGAAGCAAAGGTAAACACAAAACTGTTCAGGATGGCACAGATCATGATAGAGATTGCAGTGATGCAGCTGACCAGACAACACATTTCTAATCTAATGAAGCAGGAGATAGTAAAGCTTTCTGAGGCACAGTTCAGAGTTTTGTTTATAGGAATGCTTACAGACCTAACAGCAGATCTTAAACAAGACGGGGAAGTAATGAAGGCTAGTCTTGCTGAAATGAACAAAAACACATATGAAACTAGTGGTGAGGGAGAGAAAACCAGGGATCAAATCAACAAATCAGAACATAGGGAAGGAACAAACAGTCAACCAGTGCAGAAAGAGGAAACAAAAAGTGAGGAAAATGAGGACAGGCTCAGAAACCTATGAGACAGTGATAAGCGGGCCAACATCTGAATTATAGGTTTGCCAGAAGGTGAAGAAGAACTAGAAATTGAAAAATTATGTGAAAAAATAATGAAGCAGAACTTCTTGAACTTGCGGAAGGAAATAGACTTACAGGCCCAGGAGGCACAGAGTTCCAAAAAAGGTGGACCCAGGGAGAACCACTCCAAGACACATTATAATCAAAATGTCAAAAATTAAGGATAAAGAGAGAATCTTAAAAGCAGCAAGAGAGAAGAAGAGAATTACATACAAAGGGGTCCCAATAAGACTGTCACCTGATTTCTCCAAAGAAACTCTGCAGGCAAGAAGGGACTGGCAAGAAATATTCAAAGTAATGAAAAGCAAAAACATACAACCATGATTACTCTATCCAGCGAAGCTGTCATTCAGAATAGAAGGGCAGATAAAGTGCTTCCAGAAATAGGTAAAACTGAAGGAGTTCATTAGATCCAAACCACTGTTATATGAAATGTGAAAGGAACTTGTTTAGGAGAAAGAGGATCAAAATATGAACATTAAAATGAAAACTGTATCACAACAACCAACAACAGAAGCTAGGGAACCAAAACAAAGTCAAACTAAGTAGGCAATGAGAGTGGGAAAAGAATTATAGGTATGGGGAACATTTTGGAGGGAGGTTAGTGAGGAGGGGGAAAGAGGGAAAGGTAGGGAGATGGTGCAGGAATTAAGAAACATCGTAGGAAGGAGGAGAGTAGATAGAAAGATGTTGAGAAGAACTCTATGCACAACCAATGGGCAGGTCTAAGGGGGGGTGACAACTGGAGGGAAGGGGATCACTGCGTGGAGGGTGACAAAGGGAAAAGAAGTTGGGACAACTGTAACAGCATAATCAATAAGGCATATTTAAAAAAATAAAAGACAAAATATTATGTTTCAAAAAACAAAACAAAACAAAGAAAGTTAGCTTCTATTTAATTATGTCTTCTGGAACGGTGAATACTGAGTTATTTATATGTTGGGACTCCAAAGGTACTTACATGCTGAGAATCCAAAATATTCTCTATGGTACTTTAGTCCTACAGAATGCTTTTGTTGCCAGTGAAAGGGTGTATTTGTATTTCTATGGAATTGGAAGTGAGAATCCGAAATGTTTTCTATGGAACTTCAGTCCTACAGAATGCTTTTGTTGCCAGTGAAAATGGGGTTCTTCTATAAAATTGTAAGAAAAGCATTTCCAGGGATCATGCATGGAGGATAGGTATAATAGTAAAATTTATTGGAGTAGAAATAAAAGACTGCGTCCATATTCCCAGTGACTCATCTTCATCAGTCCCACTATGGAAGAAGTACAGCCTTGTCTTCATCAAGCCCAGAAGTATGGCTAAGATCCAGAAATTCTGGTGGCCTTGGTTTGGAGTCACTTGGAGCCTGTGCAGCTGCTAGGTCTGCATGGCTGCTACAGAGAGAGAACTCATGAAGGAGGGCAAATGAACATGTGTCACTCGGGGAGAGGGCTTTGTTAAATTTTGATTATATTACTTCAGGCTTAAGAAGGAGCTGGCTCTCTTTCAAATTAACCAATTAATTTTCCAATCCTTCAGGAGCTTGTGCTAGGTCCTCCCCCTAACCAACTCCCCCCACCCCCCGCTGCCCCAGTTTATACTCCTGCCATTTATAGCAATCATTGTGGCTTCTACTGCACATGCTTCAAAGCAGAAGGATGCCCTGTGCCATTTTGGCTTCCACTGTGCACGTGCCCAGCAGAGGAATTTCCCCTACTGTTTGTATTCCTCCCTTAGTAATCCTGGCTAATGACCAGTAATGATCCTTCTTGCCCACTTCTGGGATTACGTCGCAAGGGCCTAGGATGCAGTAGTTCCTAGGGGAGCCTATGAATGCTGCAGCTTCCTACTGAAGCAGACTTATTGTCCATCTCAGCTCCTAGTTTATTATATTCAATGTCTGAGTCCCTTTGCTCGCTTCCTTTATTTATAACTGAACAGCCACCTACATTAACACTTTGAGCAAAGAGGGTTTGGAGTAAAATAAGGTGTGAGATCTATTGCATAAACCTCTTCTTAAAGTTTAATTGAACACATTCACACATTAAAAGCTCTGAGAAGTTCTGTAATTTAAAAAAAAGAAACTAATGTAATTGAGTTTAATTTAATCTCTTCGAAAGTTATCTGGTGATGAAATTTTTTTCTTGGTAAAAGCAATTTAACAATCTGTGTAATATGCTCTTTGGAAAACATGCTTAGTCTGTCAGATTTGTTTTCAGAGTTGCCAGGGAATAATAAATAAGATAAATACAATGTGGATACAGATACATTGGTGTGTAAGCCCTAGGAAAGCAAGAATCAGTGACCTTGGGATAGTAATAGGGTGGGGAAAAAAACCCAGAGTATGGAAAGGATATTATCGAACCATGCCATATGCAGAGAGGAGAAAGAAAGAGGAAAGAAACACACACACACACACTGATTTCTAATTGCACCTTTTATCGACTTATCTAGCTTAATATTTCAAAACTGATGGAGCCAATGTATACACAGGAATAGTGGGCAAAACCCTACAAGTTAGCCAAAGGGTCTCCAAACTGCTGCGTAAGAGCGGTTTCAACTCCCCCATACAACTGCGGAGGTGCTCATCTAGTCCTGAGTTTGCGCTTTACATGGTGCTTATCTGGCCTTGACTCCTTGTGTGACTGGAGCACTGCATTCTTTTTCTTTAATTTACTTCTTAAAGATTATGTAATAACAGACTGTGAGGGCTGGAAGAAGCAGCAAAGATGATCAAATTTAATGTCTCATTTTTACAAAGAAACCAAAGAGAAATAAGGAAAAGTTGTCCAAGGGCATCCAACAAGTTAATGTTGGAGCCAAACTATCAAGAATGCAAAACCTGAAATCAGAAGACCATACTTTTAAATATATGGTTTTCTTTTTATTTGCCATGTAAGCTTAGTCATGTGATTATACACCCATATTCAGGATTTTTTTTCTTAAAAATATTCAAAACAATGAATGAGATAGAATGGGTTAAATAAATAGTATGTTGTTAGCAGAAACTTACAATAAATAGCAGTTAATAGTAGTGGTGATTATTATAACAGTGGCATCAAAAAAGACAGGATGTATACAAATTTCAAGCTCAAGTTGAAAAGCCAGGAGGTCCTCTGTCTATTTTTTCTCCTTATTTCATTTATTTGAGTCACTATTTGTATTAGAGTTCTTCAGAGAACAGAACTAATGTAGTACATGTATGCACATCTATATCTATAAATAGAGGGAGAGAGGGAGGAGAGGGAGAAACAGATAGCAACAAAGACGAGACAGAGAGACAGAAAGGCAGAGAGTGAGAAAGAGAGAGAGACAGAAAGGTTATAAGGAATTTCTCACAATGTATGGAGGCTGAAAAGTCTACGGTCTGTAGACTGAGCTGACAAAGTGGAGACCCAGGAGAGTCAATGGTGTATTTCCAGAATGAGTCTAAAGGCCTAAGAAACAAGATAATCAATGCTGTCATTCTCATCTGAAGGCCAACAGGCCTGACTGAGCACAGAGACATGGAAAGAATCAATATTTCAGCTCAAATCCAAAGGCAAGAAAAAGCAATATCCCAGTTCAAATGCAGTTAAGCAGGAGAAATTCTCTCTTACTCTGGGAAGATTTAGCACTTTTGTTGACTTCAGGCCTTAAACTGATTAGTCGAGGCCCACCCGCATTAGGGAAGACAACATGCTTTACTCAGTCTCAGGAATTAAATGTTAATCTCACCTAAAAACACCCTCACAAAAACAAGAAAAATAGTGTTTAATCAAATATTTGCTCATCCTATTTCTAGCCCAGTCAAGTTGATACATAAAGTTAACCATCACACAATCTCTCAATGTATGAGTGAGATACAGTTATAGTTCTCACATGTTTCACAAAGAATCATAAAAAGTCCTTCATGCATAGCTATTATTTCATTCACCGACCTTCTCATTCATCCATTCATTCACACATCAGTCTACAAAATGTCAGTTTCAGGCATTGTTCTGACCCTTTAATTAAGTGTTTCAGAAGAGAAATGAAAAAAGTAAAGTGGTCTTTTCAAGAATTTGGTAATGACTTAAGGTAACTAGGGAGAGGAATTTCTTGGGAGCATTCTTATGTATACCATAAGTTATAGAAAATAATTATTGGGCTTTATGAAAGCCTGAAGATCTTTTTATCTCTGCTCCTTTCTCTAAGGCTGGTTATACTACAAAATCAAAGAAATTCAATGTAACACTATGTCTGAAAACAAATCTATTGTGCAGAATGTCTTTGAAGTGACCCTTGACTTTCACATCACAGTCATTTTTATAGCATTAATCCAACATATTCTCTCCCAGGTATTTCCCCCTGAACACTTATATGTGGTGCATAATTAATAGGTGCAATTTTAATGATGCAGGACTTACTACAAGCTATATAAATTTCAATATTTTGGATATGTGGATGGCTATATTTTTAGTTCACCTTGAACCTCACTCAGACATTATAATATTTTATTTTTTTAAATGAATGAAAGCATGTAATCCTGATGTTAAAAATATTTAAAAATGTGTCTTAATGAGAATAATATTATTTTTACATTATCTGCATTAAGTCCTGGTAAGCTAAATTGTGGGAAAGTGGGAAGCACTGAAATTGATTTGTGTGAGCCAGTTATGAAAAAAGATGACTTTTGTTATCTCTTATATGGAACTTTGCAACCACATCTCTGCTTTGACAACTGGCTCCCCTGTAGGCTCTACCAACAAGGGTAGGTAGAGAGAAGTTCAAGGCTGGAAAAGAAGGAAGGGGCTTGCCTTTTTCTGTTTTATCCTTCTTTGTCTTTTGTCCCCATTAGTTTAGCCCAGAAAGGATCCTTCACCCTAGTAGAGACAGTTTCTTTCTGTCATAACAGATGAACTCAGTCTGCAGGAGGTTTATTTATTTATTTATTTATTTATTTATTTATTTAAAAATAAATATGTGTGTCTTTAAGTTGTACAAAATGATGATTCATACATATATATCTATATATATGTGAATATTACAGTCAACCTAATTAACATGTTATCACCTTATATAGATTTAAAAAACTTTTTGTGTGATAAGTACATCTGAAATTTAATATCTTAGCATATTTTCAGTGTTCAATACAGTATAATCATTATGACTATACATTAGATCTCTAAATTCTCTAAATTTATTCATGTGACATAGCTACAACTTTGTTCTCCTTGACCAACATCTCGTCATCCTCTCCCAGCTCCAGTCCCTAGTGACCATGATTCTACTCTCTGCCTCCATATATTCAAAAATTGTGTTTGCAATACAATATATAGATATGTATTATAGAATTGTATACCTGAAATCTATATAATCTTATTAAGCAATATTACCCCAATAAATTTAATTTAAAACAGAAATGTGGTCCTGGGATTAACTTGGCACTGATTATGTATTTCTTTTTCTGAGAGGTAAAATGGTCCAGACAGGAACTATCCTTTTACCCTCATATTGACTGTATATTGACACATCAATGATACCACACTGGTGGTGGCAGTCATTAAAGAAATATCATGTTGTCCTAAAACTTTTTTTTTTGTTTGAATTTTACATATAACTGATATCATACAGTATTTGTCTTTCTCTGTCTAATTTTAATTAGCTTTTTTTATGCTATTGCAAATATAATTGTTTTCTTTATATAATTTTTGGATAGTTTGTTGTTAGTATACAGTAATGCAATGTATTTCTGAATGTTGATTTCATGTCTTATAACTCCACTGAATTCATTTATTAGTTCTAACAGTTTTTGGGTATAGCCTTTAGGATTTTCTATGTATAAGATTATGTCATCTACAGAGACAATTTTACATCATCCTTCCTGATTTGGATGACTTTTATTTATTTTTGGCTACATTCTTCTATACCTAATTTGTTGAGAGTTTTTATCATGAAAGGATATTAAATTTTATTAACTGCCTTTTCTGTATCTATTGAGAGATTCATATGGTTTTTATGATTCACTTTGTTAATGTGGTGTATCATATTTATTGATTTGCATATGCATTCCAAATAAGTCCCATATTATATAATGTGTGATCCTTTTAATATGTTGTTGGATTTGGTTTGCTACTCTGTGTTGAGCATTCTTGCATTTATGTTCATCATGAATATTGATCTGTAATTTTCTTTTCTTGCAGCATCTTTGGCTGGCATGACAATAATGCTGGTCTCATAAAATGAGTTTGGAATTATTCCCTCCTCTTAAGCTTTTTAGAAGAATTTGAGAAGAATTGGTGTTAATTATTCTTTAAATTTGTAGTAGAATTCACCTGGGGAGGCATCCAGTCCTGGGCTTTTATTGTTGAGATGTCAATTGGCAGCCTCTCCAATCTGCCAGATCAGCCTCACTGTACTCACTTTAGAGACTAACACCAGTATCCCAGTATCTCCTCCTCAGCAATTGAGTCCCAGACTCATGAAGTTGTCTCTGCAAGATCAGAGATGTTAACCCAAGCTGAGCAGCATCGATGCTCCCCCATGTGGTTTGAGTTTCAGTAATCTTAAATTTCTAAGTTTTAAGAACACTAGCCTGTTTCTTTGTTATCTAACCCTTAGTGATGAAAGCTGTGTCTCACAGCTGCTACCTCCTTGATATGTTAGATATCCTCTTGTTACTCTCAGATACCTAATTAATAACTATTTACCTAGGTAACAATTCTTCATATTATGTTGTCTAAGTTAAAATAACATTCTAAGAACAGCAGAGAATCAATTTGTAACCTACAGTTCTTGGGAATAAAGATGAAATAGCCAGTACACGTATACAATTCTATGAGCTCTAATGTTTTGTTTTAAAACATACTGTTGTAACTCTCTATTCCATACTGTATCTAAATTTTAATGTGAAATTAGTGTTTTAAATTACTTAACATTTTAGAAAATAAGTTATGCTTGTTTTGGGGATTAACATTTTACTCCAGTATATTGTTACATGTCCCCAAGGTATATATATCCAGAAATGGAGCCAAAAATCAAGGATATCTTTTTTAATGGGGAGAGAATGTTAGAAATAGGGTGAAAATAATAGGGTTTGCTTCTTCATGGGTCCAGTGAGGAGTACAAAATTTATGACCATAGAATGGCTTCTTAACCCTAATGAGTTGATGTGAAAACATGCTAACTTTATATCTAGGGAGAGAAGATGAGAGAATGTGGATGCATTAGTGAAAATCTTTTCACTACCAGAAAAAACAAAAAACAAAACAGCAACAACAACAACAAAAACATATTATATAAGCCTCTTCAAAAGAGACCATGAATCTATTCCCTAACTGGTCTTGCTTATAGCAGATAGGATTTGTTTAATGACTGGTAATGGGTGCTTATTAGATGATCAGCATTTTCCTCTCTTTTCCTCTAGTTTTTAATATCACATCTTCGCTCCTTCTGTTACTGTTAGATTTACATCTGCACCTAAATAATTCTTATTATTCAATGGTCAACTCAGGTTTCACATCCTCAAGAAAACAAATTGGTGAGAACTCAAATTTATTTTGTATTTTGAAAAATGAAGAGAAGTTTAAAGACAACTTTAAGGTAGGAAATGATAATATCTTCATTGTTACAAAATAATGTTGAAATCGGTGTGAACAGGAGAGAAAGAGTCCAGATAAGAGAATCTGGGAAGCTCAAGAGTTAGGTTGTCTTTGAGGTGTTTCCCTAGAATAATAGGAAAAATATAAGTTTGTGGTAAGCCATAGAAATATAAAGTTAGGTCACTCTAGGAAAATAAAACAGCAAGGGAAAAGCACAGAGGCAAGGAAAACTCAAAATGTTTTGGTCCAAAACAGTAAGATATAAAATCATCATTTTTTAACTTCTCTATATGCCAATTTCCATACATATGGGATTCAGTTACTTCTTAAAATAGAACTGAATGGTAGGTGATTTATTTTGTACATTTTTGTGATTAGAATATTGATGATTAGAAGGAATAAACAATTTATATGTTATACAAAAATAAAAGTTTTAAAAATCTATCAACTAAAATATTAATAAATGTCCACTTTATACATTATTTTCTATACTATGAATCTTGAGGATTTCCTATCAGACTACTAGAGAGATTTTTCCTGACCCATATATTCTGCTGGTATACACTAGTCTCAATAACCCCATACCCCTGCCTCAAAAGGTTAGCTTTTTTTCGAGTAAGGGACTAGAATAAAGGTCTGACCAGTGACCTCTCAAATTTTTTGCAGCAATTATAACTAAAAAAAGATAACTACCCACAAAAACTCATCCCAATATTTTTACTAGCTACACAACTAAACTTTATTTCTTTGACCCCTTGAAGTTTGAAGTTACTTTATGAGTAAGTTCTACCCCAGGCAAAGGAAACGGAAGTGATTTGTGCCTTTTCCAGGACAGCCACTCTGTGAATAAGCCATGCTTTTAAGATGCTAGAGCTTCCATTAGGGACTTTGATTGAATGAGTGAGCAAAGCTATCTACTAATTTACAACATATACTCTGGACTGTTAAATGAATAAGAAATACACTTTACTTTTTAAAGTCAATGAATTGTTTTTTGAATCTCATAGTACCACGGGTGAGCCTTTAAACTAATTAATACAACCATAATACTTGAAGGCAGACAAAAATATTCCCTTCTTACTAAATTTTCACCCATTTTTGGACAAGCCAAGGAAAAGTGGCAAATTGAATTACTTTCCCAAATAGCCAGGTCAACATTATTTTCAGGTTGAATATTGGGTGGATATGAATTATTCATGTAGAGGTTTCTATTTCTCCCCACTTTAATCTGGGATGTAGGCAATATCTAAATTAGAAGGTGAGACTATCAGCAAAGACAAAATAATGCAGAATAACTTCACAGAAACAGGTTGAGGATATTGAAAGAAGCTTTAAAGTTGTCTTAATCCTATCATGCATTTTATATACCTTCATCCCTTCAAATAATTCTGACCTAAAATTTTTTAGGTACTGTTTATTCCCCACTGGTTCTTCAGTGATCATCATAGACTTATTAAAAAGTATTTATATAATACTTTTCTCCAGTCTGTTGGAAATTTTCTCCTGGAAGTTATATCACATACTATTATAGACATAATTTTAAGAAATACTATTCTTAGTTATATTTAAGGAGGGATTATTTATTTTATTTTACTTTATTTTTTTTGTTCCAGAAATATACAAGTAAGACCTTCCCTTCCAGCAGTGAAAGATTTTCATTAATAAATCTATTCTGAGAATCACATCAGAAATAGCTATCTTAATTTCCTGTTATTTTGGCTTGCATTAGTATAAGTGATTTCCCCTGGCTGGTTTGGCTCAGTGGATTGAGCGTCGGCCTGCGAGCTAAGTGTCGCTGGTTCAATCTTCCAGTCAGGGCACATCAGAGAAGGAAAACTCTGATTCCAAAAAACCTCCGCTGCCTTGCGGCATACCTCTTCAGGGGAAAGGCTAAGGGAGTAAACCCCGACAGAAAATCCAGAGCCGGAGTCCCTAAGGCGGTTTGACGTTGTAGTCAATACCGGCAACTCCTATGGCGCACCTGAAGCCAAGCTGTATTGACTCCGTCTTTCCCTTGGATCCTTCAGCTGCGAAGAGAGGGGGGGTCTGCTGCATGGGCAACAGCAGACCCTCCATATCACCCTGCCCAGGCTCTGTAGCTTCAGCTTCACTGGAGAGGACACTCCAGCGTCATCGCAAGATGTCGATTCAACACGGGAGGAGACAGATACCGTGTCACTCCCGAGTCTGACTGCACAACCATTCTCAGCGGTGCAGATAGACTCTTAAGAAGCTACACCATCATCTCTCGAGACGGACGGCTGCCGACGAGTATAAGTGATTTCTTACTTTATAACTTTCAAATTTGCTGAGGGGAGAGTTTCTCTTTCATTTCTTTTAAAATAATTTTCCACTTGAAAAATTTTTGCTTAAATTTATTTAATTATTTTTTATAACTCAAGAATGTGTCTCTAGTTGTTCTGATAGACCCTTGTCACTTCCCTCATCAGGGACTGATTTCAAATGGAGAAGTGACAAAGCACGTTGCTTCTTTAGTTTTATGTCATCTACATTTGTGGATACCTGGAGTATTTCTAAACCTCATCTTGATAGTAGGATGAAAGATAGTTTGAACATTTAAAGCACACCACATTGAGTTATTCCAGAGCCATGATGCTTATGTGTCGGGCACGATCTGCAAAGACAAAGGTAGATATATAAAGAAGAGTTTTAAAAGGTACTATTACAAAAGTACGGCAAGAGTAAAAATAACAAACATCAAGAAGACATAGCATGGTATTCCACAGCTACTTATAGCAGAGTTGCCACCTTTGGTCTGAAGGAGCAAGGAGAGGGAGCAGCCAGAACTAAGACAGGAAAGGAATAGGCTGAAGCCCTGCTAATAAAAGCTATACCTTTGGTAGAAAAACACAGTCAACTTACTGTAACCTGTCAAGGAAGGAGCTGACAAAAATATAAGACCTCATACTCATCCAAATCTCTGTTTTCCTAACAGAGCTTCCCATTGGACAAAATGAACATATAGAGAAAGGGGGGAAAAAGCCTGTTAATGAGTATCCCAAGGGAGAACTGGAGAAGCTGGTCTGGAGAAGCTGATGGAAGATGCTTAGCAGATAGCACAGAAGCATAGCACCAAAACACAAATATGGTCTATGTACTATACAAATAAATTTAATACAGGGACCTGAGAGAAATAGGATCTAGGGGGCCTACTCTGTCAGCTGATGGCATTCTTATTTAGGTAAAGTGTCAAAGAAGCTTTATGAAATATCTCTAGTCCATTTACAGTATTTCAATAACTTATCCAAGTTTATAATAGCTATGTTGCTATTTGAATCGAGATTTATTGGGCTTTGAAGTTACCTTACCCTGCAAATTGGAGGGACTGAGCTAGGCTCAGAGAGAGCCAAGAAGTTGGCAGTTAAGACTAGATTGAGAATCAGATATCCACAGAACAGCTTGAATGCTCAGGACACAGACTCTGGAGAGAAAGTAAAAGTAAATAAGTCAACAGAAATGACATACCATTATCCTACTGTAAGAAAGCAACTAGCAACACTGAAATGAAAATCACATTTATACAGAATTCTCATTCTCAGGAATATGAAGGCTGTACTACTACTTTAAAATATACTGTTATAGCAATAGGATATTTCTCTGATTCTTTCAAATCCCCATATGTAAATGGCCATTTTTTCTATGCCTGATAAAAAAAATAATTTGGGGTTTAGTATGCTAAAGTGCTCCCTACCTTATAAGGTAAAATCTTTACTTTCTGCTGACAGGAAGTAAGCTTTAGAGATTTTAGCTGATAAATACATTAAAAATCTGCATTTATATTGCTAATTACACTTGAGTGTGTGAGAAGTATGACTATCAAAAATGAAGAGCATTGCTGCTTGCTATGAGGGTTTTCTAGACACATAAACATGAGATTACAAATGTAGCCTTCCCAAAGTGGTAGCTGGCAAAGCAAAGAAGTACCAGGTTGTTTTGACCCCATCATACTTTAGAAGCTTTTGATTTTACATTTAGCTGCTTAATGGTGTAATAGTGTCAGGAATTTCAAGTGGAATCTCAGGTCCAGCTCTCCATTCCTATTGTGTATTAAAATTATTTCCTCTCCAGGACTCACTTCCTTCACTTGTAAAATGCATGATTTGAATTTCATGCCTGGTTTGAGTTCCTTGATTGTGCCTAGGTTGCCCATGGTAAGGCTAAGTGAAAATAAAGGGGTTTAATTACAATAAGTTTATCCCTAAGCACTCTGCACATCACTTACCCATATTTTTCATTAAATAAATAATATCAAGCTTTCATATCAATCATATCAAGTGTTAAAGATTAAATTAAAATTATTCCACCTCCATGAAACCATTGTTTTTCTTCAGTTTTTCCCACATATATCCATATTTTAAAAAGGTATTATTTACATACATCCTTTTTAACACATAATTCTACATGTTTGACAAGTACATATTGTCAGACAATCACAGCTACCATTAAAATATATACTTCCATCATCCACAAAAAATTCCTAGTGCCCCTTTAGTTAACACCACCCTCCACCCTAGACCCTGAAAACTACCTGATATGTGTTCCATGCTTACAGTTTTTCAGACTTGAGAATGCCATCTTCATAGAATCAGACAGTATGTAGCTATTTCAGTCTGGCTTTTTTCACTTGGGATAATGCAGGAGATTCATCTAAATTACAGAATATATCCATTGTTTATTCTTATTTTCTTCTGATTGACTTTGAGATTTGTTCTTCATCATTGATTTTCATCAATTTGATTATTTTGGACCTGATTTTTTGGGGGTTTTGTTCAGCCTGATGTTCTTATATCTTCCTGGATCTATAGCTGGGAGCCTTTTCTACTACTCCTACCTTCTGTTTTCTTTTAGAACACAGCATTAAGTGGAAGAGAAACCTTAGTCATATTTGCATTGTATTCTATGTCCCCCTTCTCTCCCCAGCTTTATTAACTGTCTGGGTTAGGAAGTTAGCATGGCAGTAAATTAATATATTGTGGCTTAGGAATTATTTGTACTCTTCAGAATTCTATGTTCTTAGTACCACTGATACCTTGCCAGATATACTCAATTTAAAATGATTTAAAAATAGTTGAAGATTAGAATTCATATATGATGTAGGTACATTGTAAACTTTAATTTTATTGATAAATGTTTCACTTTGTCTACCTGATTTCCTCTGATATTATATTAAATTATATCTGGGAGTTTGTGAATTCATTCACAGTAGTAGTAGAGGATCTGTGTTTTTAACCACACATTAGACTTAACTTTTCTCATAAAGTCTTTAATCATGTACCACATTTATTAAAAAAAAAAAAGTGTTCTTCTTTAAAAGTCATAGAATAACTCAGTCAGAAAGAAAAAAAGTGAAAAAGTTTGGTAATTTTCAAAAATACTATATTTGAAAGTCATGATACTCCCTTTCTTTATATCCAGTTTATCAATATTTTAGGGCAAAGATTTGAATACTAGTTCTGTTACCAGTTGTAGAACTAGTTATTTAACTTCAGGCCTTAGTTTCCCTATATGTAAAATGGTGATAAAAGTAGGTGCCTCTAAGAGAATTTTTATAAAAGTACAAAATATAAAACCAAAATAATAGTATAAAATATATGTGAATACAAATATAGAGAGTTTATGTAATTAAGTGCTTCACTACTGTAAATTAATACCAGAATTTTACAAAGGCCCCACTGGAGCTTCAATTTGTAGTCAGTAGATATGACTACAGTTTCTATATCTCTTCTGTTTAATTATATAACTGAGAAATTCCGTGAAGCCCTCTGGGTTTTACTTTCCATATTCAGCACTATGGTATTTGTTGATCACTTTATTGCAAATATTGCCCTATCAGAAACTTGGGGAGCATGAGGGAGGAGGCTACTCATTGAAAGCAGGGTTATGGGGCCTAGATGAGCAAAGTGGTCAGAAATCAGCATGTTGCCAGGAGTGCAGCCTAGTGTTCTGGGCTCAGGCAGAGATCTTGACAGAGCACTAGTCATTATAGGCTAAAGTGTTTTCGTGGGAATTAGAGACACTAACCTAATGAAGAACATGAGGACCCAAGAGCCATCCCAGGAACTATAGATACAGTACTCAGCTAAGGCAGGAAAGCTAGTTCCTCACCTTATGTGCTCACCATGGTAAGTTTCTATTGCACATTCTGACTAGGTGAGATCTGGCTGAAGGACGGGTCACTGTCTACTAACCCAAGCCCTATCACACTGAACAAAGGTGGAAACGACACAGATAACATCATTTATCTGAAAATGTTGTTGTGAGGTTCAGCAAAATGCTATGTTTACTATAAAACCCTGTACAAAATAGATTACACAACTTAATAATTTAACTACTTGAGATTGCTTTGCCTACCACATTAATCTGAACCATAAATTAGAATTATCATTAGATATTTGTTCTATTCAGATGATGTCCAAAATGTCATTTGCCCATGTAGCAAAACCTTAATTATTTACAAAAGATTCAAATCAACTAATGAGAGCCCCCAAAGTATTCAGAATTCATAGCTGAAACTCACAGGGTGGAGAGACTCACAAAGGACTTCTTTGTATTGAAAATGCATTGAGGGAACTGAATAATTAAAGACTATATTAAACAAATTAAGTGATAGAGACTATGTATATGCATTATGAAGTATCACAAATTTTGAGTCAGAGACATCTAAATTTTATTTCTATCCTATTAATCAAATCTTTGTTTCTCAGCTACTAGATCCTGAAGCAATGATACAAAATGATCAATTGCATATCATGTAAAATAAGTCAGAATAAAAAATTAACAATCATATGATTTCACTCACACGTGGAATATAAAACTGAAAGCAACAAATAAAGAAACAAGACAAACAAACAAACAAAAAACACAAAAATCCGTAGACAC
The DNA here is from genome assembly GCF_987537825.1 of Furipterus horrens. Lineage (NCBI taxonomy): Eukaryota > Metazoa > Chordata > Mammalia > Chiroptera > Furipteridae > Furipterus > Furipterus horrens. The sequence goes on along the minus strand of NW_028327176.1, from coordinate 62,181,164 downwards.
AGATAACAATTTAGTGGTTGACAGGGGGGAAAGTGGATTGGGGGGAAGTAGAAAAGGGAAAAGGGGGTTAAATATATGAAGGAAGACTTCACTTTGGGTGGTGAATATAAAGTGCAATATACAAATGATGTATTATAGAATTGTACATTTGAAATCTATATAATTTTATTAACCAATCTCACCCTAATAAATTTAATAATATTAAAAAAACAAAGAAGTATCAAATAACATCTCACTTATGAAAACTAAAATATCCCCCCAAAATCACAAGTTTCTTAAAATAATTTTTTATAGATGTGAGGCAATTTGGTTATGTATATAACAACCAGAGAGAGAATTAACTTTGAAATTATAGAAAACCTTGGGAATGTACTTGAGAGTGGCTCGAGTCACATGAGTGTTGTAAGTCATGTGTTACAAAGACAGACAGAGGTTGGAAGCCATTGTTCTAACAGAAATTTGAGAATGTTGTTTTGTATTCAGTGTTATTCCTAAAGCACAGAAGAAAAGGCAGGTAAAAAGAAAAGAAACCCTTGTTTTTCATGCCTCAGAAGATTTGCCAGCACACAGATCTCTGTCCAGCTGGACATGCCAAATCCCATGACTTCTAACAGGGATAACCATACAGGTATTATCTCTTTAGAAACTATTGTTCTAGGTAATTTCCATCATCAGACACAATTGTAATCAGTGTTAATGCAGACCATCCATAAACAAGAATGAAACACATGTATCTTTCTTGACACTGCCCTTCATCAAGGGAAAGAGAACAAAGTGTTCTTAATTAACACTGCATTGCTAAATTTAATCACGTGGGCAATCTGTTTATAGACCCTATTTGATCAAAATAAGGAGCTTGATGTATTACATTAATAGATAAAGGTATAAAGAAAGGAAAAAAAAACTTTCCTTCATCAGGGAAGGCATAATCTTAGAAAAGTAGAACATTTTCATAGTGGAGAAAAATTATAAAATTTTCACACACATATTAATAAAAGCTTTTCAATAGTGTACAAGTATGTTTAGGTCACCAAGGAAACACTTAAGAGAGAAAAATAGTGAGAAAATAACTGTTTAGTGCACTAATGTTGCCCTGCTAACATGAAAATGTTAATTATGACTCTAAAATCTGAAATTATTCCCAGGGAGATGATTTTAAGCAAATATTCTCAGAAAATGCAATACCATATACTTCCCACCTTTACATCTCGCACAACTTATATAGAATCACTTTATAATGAACTCCATGAGGCAACCAAATTGTTTGACCGCATCATAATTTTGTGATAATGAATTTGCCACTAGACATTCCTTTTACAGTACACTAGAGCTAGAGCTAAAATTCAGCCAATATAAGAGCTTCTGCAGTAAATATTTAAGCAAATGGATTTGTTGAAAGGACAAACAGAAATGTACCACACACAAACCACTGTCACCCACTGATTCTCCAGATTTATTGAGTTCCATGACTTGATTGTCTCATTCAGTTTTGAATGTTCAGATGGTTGGTGACTAGGTTGCTGAAAGGTTTGAAATGTATAATAGAAAGGGAAGTTTAATGATAATTGCAACCTGGCGGCAGGGGAAAAATCTGCAGATGACTCATTCTCCCCTCCCTGCTCATATTGTGGTTCACCTAGTCAAGCTATAACATTTATAGTTTTATGACTATTACACAAGCAAGAACCAAAAATACTTATATTATGGAGAATTCACCATATGCAAGGCATTGTGAACAGATACCATTACCATAAATTGCATTTGCAAAATTTTTAGCAAAGCCTCTACCTAAATAGTGGCTGTAACTGATATTGTAGAAAACAAAGACATCCTAATGCAGAGTAAAAGAAGCTCAGATTAAGGCTTTTCTGGGTCTGGTGAAGCAAATATATATGTAACTACAATTGCTGCAATGAGCTTAGTTCTAGTAGGAGGCTGAGCTCCTAGTCAGCCACATCTTCTGACTGTGGACATTCCTACCCCCATCGTCCACACTCTGTGCAGAATATGGCTTCCTTTGTGTTTCTGCCTTACTGTATCCATATGGCCACAGTCACATTTGGTTAAATCTATTACTATTTTATGCAAGTGTTCATGTTTTATGAGTAAATAATATAAATATTCATTTTATTGATTATTGTATTTCCTATTGGCCCAAACCATGTCAGCTGTTGAACCAAACTCTAAGTGGACTCAAGGAACATATACCTATGGAGGGAGGCAGAAGCATAGGGACATACCATACAATAATAAGACTAGAAAGAGGAAATGAGGCAGATTAAGCTTTTCATATCATGGAAGCATAAAGAAGAGCAAAATGATCCTGCCTCAGAGTCAAAGAAAGCTTCTGGGAAAAGGAACATTTGAATTTTTTTATAAACTAGTAGATAAATCTACTTAAATTACTAGTCAGTGGGGTGAAGAAATAAGAAATTCATTCTAGACAGAATGCAAAGCATAGCATGTGTGTAAGATGATAAAGATGTCAATGATTTAAGATTATATTGAAAGAGACAAGCAACAAGAAATGAAGCCCTACATCATTACATAGAGGGTGCTTGATGAAAGTTGCTGTGGGATGTGCTCTTACTGATGTGTAGTCCTGGAGAGATTATTTTAAAAGTCAGAGAGACATCTGAATCTATATACTGTGCAGATGTGCAAAGAATGATTTTAAGTGAGTAATACTGGTGACCAGAAATCCAACTGATCTTAATGGTTTTACTAATCCATGTGAGATATTGTGGTGACCAGAGTAAGTTGCTAATGGAGGTGAGGAGAGATGGGACAGTGCTTGGTTTCTACTTAACTTCACATTAGAATACCTGAGGAGCTTTGAGGTATCCTGATTAAAAGTGCCCCCAGTGCTACAGACCATTTAAGTCAAATGGTATTTTTAAATGTGTGGCCAGAGGAATGGGGAGGCAGGAGATGGGAGGGGGCAAGTAAAGGGGAGTGGGGACATCTGTAATATTGTCAACAATAAAAATAAAGGGGAAAAGGGTGGGGGGAGCTGTCCAGGTGACTCCAATGTGAACTCCTGAACTAGAGATCCTTAGAGGAGATAAAATTAGTAATTGATTGATATGGGAAAGTAGAGGGAGAAACAGGTGTTAAATATAAAACTCAAATTTCTAGTATGGGAGGTGGATAGATGCTGGTACCCAATGAAGAATACAGAAAAATAAGAGAATCATTCCATGGATCTATGGTAATGTTAGTTTACATACAATATTTCTAAAGTGAATGTAGGGAGAGTTGGTGGTACAACAGAGCAGAAGAAAGGACTCTGGGCTTTACATTTACAGTTGAGTAGCAGGGCCCATACACACACACATACATATACATATATAAAATATAACATATATACTATAATATTATTTTTCCTTTTTTAGGAGAGAGAGGGGAAGGGAGGGAGAAAGAGAGAGAGAGAGAAACACAGATGGGAGAAACATTGATCTGTTGTCTCTTGTACACATCCCACAGCTAGGGGCAGAAAGCAGGGATGAATCTGCAACCCAAACATGTGACTGGAAATTCAACCCATGACTTTTTGGTTTACTGAAAAACAGTTAACCATCTGAGCCACAGAAGCCTGGGTGCCCTCTCTAAGCAAGGGCACTGCTTTGTTAGAAAAAAAGAATGAAAGAAAGAAAAAAGGAAAGAGAAAAAGAACCCTTGATCCTGTTGAAAACCTTCCAAAAATATGGTAACAAATGAAGAAAACCAAAACTCAGTTTGTGAAAACGCTATATTTATTAAAGTGTCTTTAAATTTATAGGACCTGGCAAGTACGGAATTCAAGTATTGCACAATCATGGAGGTGCAAGTGTTTCCTGATTGGTTAGTATTTAACTGTGGAAATGTGGTTGCCAGAATATGTGCTGGGACTTCCAGCCAAGATGGAGGCATAGACAGACACGCTGAATCTCCCTCCACAGCTAAGAAGGAATACAACTACTTTGAAACTAGAAACAACCAGAAGTTCCAGAAAATCAAAGTGCATGGAAGTCCAGCAAACAAGCATATAAAGAAGAAATACTCACCCAGACAGGTAGGAGGGGTGGAACCCAGGCGGAAAGGACATGGCGTGGTGGTGGCAGCAGTGGCAACAGCAGCAGGCTGGTGGAAAATGCAGTTACATCTTTTAAAAAGTCAGGAAGGATGCCTGAGGAGCATTCGCAGCTCCTCAGCAGAGCAGCTCACTGTCCCAGCTCTGGGGAAAATTAAGCCTCATTGTTTTTGACTGTGCAAACCAGTGGGGGTTGAGACGGAGGCAGAAACTGCCAGTCTCTCAGCAGAGTCCGCTTGTTTAAAGGGCCCCCATGGACCTAGAACATCCGCAGACCCATCCACTCTGGGAACGATGGCCAGGGCAGCAGATAGAGGGGCACCAGTCCGATGCGGAAGTGGGAGAAGTGCCTGGAAAAGTGGTGAGTGTGGGGCGAGCGGCATACAATGCCACAACGTGGTGAAACAAGTCACCCATTACTGATGAACCCCTAAGGCTCCACCCCTTACAACATAGTAGGCGTGACAGCTCTTCTTGGGACACAGAAGCAAACAAACACAAGAGACTTCAGGCCAAGATGGAGGGCTAGACTGACATGTTCCATCTCCCTCCACAACTAAGAAGGAATATAACTACCACAAAACCAGCAATAACCAGAAGTTCCAGAAAATAAATGGAAGTCCAACGTATGAAGTTATAGAGAAGTGGTGCTCATCCGGACAGGTAGGAGGGGCGAAGCCAGGGTGGAGAGGTCAAGCTGTGCTGTCCGCGGCAGCAGCTGTGATGGCAGAAAGACAGCAGTAAGCACAGACACCCATATTTAAGAGGAGGTGAGAAGCACCTGGACAGCACCCCAGATTGCAGACCAGACCCATCAGATTGCGATTCCAAAGTTGGGGAAGGCTGACCCCCGTTGCCATGGACTGTGAGGCCCAGTGGGGGTGTGGACAGAGGAGGAGGCTCCCATTCTCTCAGCAGAGATTGAATGGGAGGAATTCATCTTGGACCCCCACTCCCACAGAAAAATCCCAGTTGTGACGAGTGCATAGGGCTCCCCACCATAGCGTAAGAGGTGTGACAGCCCTGCCCAGGAAGCAAAGGTAAAAACAAAACTGTCAGGATGGCACAGATCATTATAGAGATCCCAGTGACGCAGCTGACCAGACAGCAAGTTTCTAATTTAACGAAGCAGGAAATAGAAGATCTTCCTGAGGCACAGTTCGAAGCTTTGGTTATAGGAATGCTTACCAACCTAACAGCAGATCTTAAACAAGACAGGGAAGAAATGAAGGCTAGTCTTGCTGAAATGAACAAAAACACATACGAAACTAGTGGTGAGGGCAAGAAAACCAGGCATCAAATCAACAAATCAGAACATAGGGAAGAACAAACAGTCAAGCAGTGCAGAAAGGGGAAACAAGAAGTGAGGAAAATGAGGAGAGGCTCAGAAACTTATTGGACAGCTATAAGCGGGCCAACATCTGAATCATAGGGTTGCCAGAAGGTGAAGAAGAAGAACTAGAAATTGAAAAATTATGTGAAAAAATAATGAAGCAGAACTTCTTGAACTTGCGGAAGGAAATAGACTTACAGGTCCAGGAAGCACAGAGAGTTCCAAAACAGCTGGACCCAAGGAGAACCACACCAAGACACATTATAATCAAAATATCAAAAATTAGGGCTAAAGAGAGAATCTTAAAAGCAGCAAGAGAGAAGAAGAGAATTACATACAAAGGGGTCCCAATAAGACTGTCACCTGATTTCTCCAAAGAAACTCTGCAAGTAAGAAGGGACTGGCAAGAAATATTCAAAGTAATGAAAAGCAAAAACCTACAACCACAAATACTCTATCCAGTGAAGCTGTCATTCAGAATGGAAGGGCAGAGAAAGTGCTTCCAGAACTTCCTTGTTTAGGAAAAAGGATCAAAACTATGAACGTTAAAATGAAAGCTGTATCACAACAACCAAAAACAGAAGCTAGGGAACTGAAACAAAGGCAAACTAAGTAGGCAACGAGAGTGGGAAAAGAATTATAGGTATGGGGAACATTATAGGGGGAGGTCAGCAGGGAGGGGGAAGAGGGGAAAGGGATGGAGATGGTGCAGGAATTAGAAAGCGTAGTAGGAGGGAGTGGAGTAGATAGAAAGATGTTGAGAGGAACTATATGCACAACCAATGGACATGGACTAAGGGGGTGTGGACAACTGTAGGAAGGGATGTCACTGGGTAGAGGGGAACAAAGGGAAAAGAAATTGGGACAACTGTGACAGCATAATCAATAAAGCATATTTTAAAAAAGAAAAAGAAAATAAAAAAGAATATGTTCTGGCTGTCCAAAGCCTGGTTAGTGAAGCAGCTGTCATTCATTAGCTGAGTTTTTTTCGAACAAGTTCTGGTGGTAACGTGTTACTGAGGCTACTGAATAAGCAATCTTTCACAAAGAATCAACTTTTGTTTACTTGTTGTTACTCCTTACTGAGTATTTGTTTCCTGTTGTATTTAAGCATTTATTTTATTATTTATCTTTCCTATCCTCTTTAGACTCTTGTTTTGCTTTATTTCTTATCGTATAAAATTAATATGTGGTCTTTTTAGCCTTTATTCTAAAAAAAAAAAAAAAGCATTTAAAACTATAAATGTCCCTCTAATGATCACTTTGTGTCCCACATCTCTTAAAAAGGATCTCTGTAGATGGTAGTTCTTTCACTAAATCAGGTTTACTGATTTCCAATTTATAAATAGTAATATTCAATCTTGTGGGTGTACAATTCAATGAGTTTTTGACAAATATATGTGCCTCCACCAAAATTAAGATATATAATATTTTTATCAAGCATCTCTTTGATTTCTTGGTACATACTTTATATTTTTAAATGAAAGTCTTCATTAGATACTGTAAATAAATGTTATATTTGTGTGGCTAATTATACTGGTTTTTAGTTTCCCCCTGACTTTCACTCATGGTTCCTTGTTTGATTATGTGTTGTTTTTCTGTTTTTGTTTTTGTTTTCTTTTTTTAACTCTGAGCTCAATTTCCCTGAAAACTGAAAATTCTTGACACATCTGTTGAATTGTGTTTCTTCTGGAAGGAATTTAACTTGCTTTTTATTGCTTACCAGCTTAAATCACTTTCAATTAAATTATCTTTTTTTGAGCTTCTTTGGACCACATTCCTTGGTACCGTATGTCCAGACCATAACATGTATAAGGGACATTCCAACTCCCCCCTCCAATTCTTCAAGAAAAGTTAGTTTAATGTAGTCCACTCAATATTTGGTACTTTATTAATCTTCCTTACATTGAGCTTTTCCAGTGGTCTCCTACTAGATTTCCATCATTACTAGTTATTTCTAGGTTCTTGTACATCATGCAGTTAAGAAAACAGAAACTCAGAGCCACAAAGTGAAAACTTGATTTGGACTCACTTCCTCAAGTCCTTGTTTTCACTTCATCTTTGTCATTGCTAATGTCTTACTTTCTTGTCTGCTCAGTGATGAATACAAAATTTAAATTGATGTTTTTAATACTTTATCAACTTTTATAGTTTGTCTTAATTAAGAGTGCCTTTCTGAATATCTATTATGCCTTATTGTGGGAAATAGAAACCAGCTTGTGCATTTTAAAAAATGATCCCAGAAAAGCCTACAGGTGTAATAAAATTTGAAAACCACTGAACTGAAGCTAATTAAGTTCGTTACTAAATGCCTGTATGTAGAGTTAACTAGCAAGAAGTCAAGCAGAAGGAAGAAAAACCAACTCTGAAATACTTTAAAATTTTAAAATAAAGCTGAAAAAGCAGTTATTTAAATAGATTCAACCCAAATCAGTTTAGAATGAATGTATAGACATGACGCTCTTTCCATCTCTGCTGTGCTAAGAAGGTGCAAAACAATTGCTAATCATAATTTTCTGCAAGACAAGACTAACAATCATAAAACTATTAGACCTAAATTGGATAATGATCATATGTCAAAATGAGTTAATAAGCAATCATGACTAAATGCAAAGAAGGTGTAGTAGCTGGCAAGTATATAATGGAGAATCCTTTTGTTACCAACAAATATATGTCTATGTATCTTTATCTTTAGTTCTTATTTTTCTCTGTGAAACAAAAGTTTTCAATCTGTGTTCAATGAAATAAAGTTTGTGGCCTGCTGAGAATAGTAGCTTAAGAATGTTTGAGCACATGGACTGGTGGGCCTCTAGCACACTTCCATCTCTCAAGCAAAACAGCTCCATTTTATCTTTATAGATATTGAAATGCTGACAATATTTTATTTTTCAAAAAGATAGTAAAATTTGTTTGAAACATCTGTGCTGGTAAGTGGTGAGTGGAAATCAATTAATCAAATACTATATATGCTATTGATTTTGGTGCCTTAAAGTTTAAGAAAATTATTTTAATGATTTTCAAATTGCCAAGAGATGCTGCATGATACCCTGGAGATAGACATATATGTTGCCTAAAATAAGGTTGACTGATGTTGAGGCAGATAGTTGCTATTGCTTGATTTAGGTCTTAAATTTTCATTTTGTTCAACTTTCTGGCTCTACTCCTGATTGGTAGTTACCTTGCTAGATACTTTGTCCCTCTAGACTTCAAATCTGGTTCTTTCCCTTGGCACCTTGCTTTCATGACAGGTAGCTGAAAATGTTCATTATATTTTTTGAAATATTTAAAATAAGTCCTATCATAGCAAAAGGGGCAAAGAAGTATAAAAGAAAAACTAAATTTCCTCTCAGGTGAATCTCTCAACAACTGAGTTTCCTTCTTCAGGAGCCAACACTAGAGTCAGATTCTCATGTCCTTGTTCAGAGACATTCTCTACATGTAGTCAAGTGGACATATGTCTTTTATTTTTTTCCTTTTAACAAATGCACAAAATATTAGGTGCTTTTTCCACTTTGCATAGTTCTGAAGATTATTTTATATCTATATATGATGATCTCCTTCAATCTTTTTAAGAACAAACTCATATAGGTGTACCATAATTTATTTAACCAGTCCTAGTACTTAGGATGTTTTCACATTGTGCTGTTACAAACAATGTTGCAATGAATATATGCATATGCTTATGCAAGCATGCCCATAGAACAAATTACTAGAAACTGGATTGTTGCTTCTGTATCAAATTTAAATAGATACTGCCAAATCATTTTTATAAATATAGTACCATTTTGCATTCCCAGAAAAAATATGAAAGTGCCTATTTTGCATAACCTCATCAACACAATGTGTTTGCTAACATGTTAATGCTTAACTTATATTTGCCTTATTATTAATGAGTTTGAGTGAACAAATTTCCACATGTTTAAGAACCATTTATATCTACATGTCTCTGACCTGTCTAAATCTTTTAACTATTTTAACTTGGATTGCTATTTGTTCTCACTGATTAATAGAAAACTTTTACCTATTAAGAAAATTAATCAATTTCCTTTTTTATAAATTGGAAATTTAATTTTTATACATTTTACACTTTTTACTATGTAGAATAGTTTTAGAATTATACACTCCAAATCATGATTTTTTATGACTTCTGTTTAGTTTCCCATTCTGTCATCAAAACTCTTCAAAATTTTCTTCCTGAATTTTGTTTTATTTTTTTATGTTTAAGTCCTTAATGCACCTAAAATTTATTTTTGTATAAATTGTTAAGAAAGATATTTTTAGTTGGGTAACTAGTTGTACCAATTAAATATATTAATTATTAATTTTTCAACCTGTGATTTTATATATTAAGTTTATCATGTATAAACATTTCTACATATTTTTAAAATGTCTGATCTTTTCGGGCTATTCTATTTTCCATTAATGTGCTAATTCATCACTGTTTTTTTTTTATGTGTTTTATTGATTATAATGTTACATTTGTCCCAATTTCCCTTCCCTCTTCTCCCCTCCACCTGGTGACCACCCTCCCTCCAGTTGTCCCCCCCTTTTAGACCATGTCCATTAGTTGTGCATATAGTTCTTCTCAACCTTTCTCTGTCTATTCCATTCCCTCCTACCATGCTCCTTAATTCCTATATCATCTCCCTCCCTCTCCCCCTTTCCCCTCCCTGCTGACCTCCCCCCAATATGCTCCCCATACCTATAGTTTTTTTCCCACTCTCGTTGCCTGTTTAGTTTGCCTTTGTTTCGATTCCCTAGCTTCTGTTGTTGTTTCTTGTGATGCAGTTTTCATTTTAGTGTTCATAGTTTTGATCCTCCTTTTTCTAAACCAGTCCTTTTAACATCTCATATAACAGTGGTTTGGATCTAATGAACTCTTTCAGTTTTATTTTGTCCTGGAAACACTTTCTCTGCCCTTCTATTCTGAATGACAATTTCACTGGATAGAGTATTCATGGCTGTAAGTTTTTGATTTTCATTACTTTGAATATTTCTTGCCAGTCCCTTCTTGCCTGCAGGGTCTCCTTTGAGAAATCAGCTGATAGTCTAATTGGGACCCCTTTGTACATGATTCTTTTCTTCTCTCTTGCTGCTTTTAAGATTCTCTCTTTATCTTTAACTTTTGACATTTTGATTATAATGTGTCTTGGAGTGTTTCTCCCTGGGTCCTGTTGTTTTGGAACTCTCTGTGCTTCCTGGATCTGTAAGTCTATTTCCTTCCCCAAGTTTGGGAAGTTCTGCTTTATTATATTTTCACTTAATTTTTCAATTTCTAGTTCTTCTTCTTCGCCCTCTGGCAATCCGATAATCCATATATTCAATCTCTTATAGCTGTCCCAGAGGTTTCTGATCCTCTCATCATTTTCCTTGCTTCCCGTTTTTTCTCTCTGCACTGGTTGACTGTTTGTTCCTTCTCTGTGTTCTGGTTTGTTGATTTGAACTCTGGATTTTATTTCCTCACCGTCTGTCTCGTATGTGGTTTTGTTCCTTTCAGCATGAGTGTTTTTCGATTTTTTCTCATCTTTTTCCAGATCTTTTGTTAATTCTGTAAGCCACCTGATAACAATGGCCCTGAAGTGAGCCTCTGACAGGTTTCTTATTTGTTCATCTGTCAGATTCTTCATCTGTTGCCTGATGAGCTGTGCCACCAGGATTTCTATAGTTGTCTGCCTCATTTTGACATATGCATTTTGTTTTCTTGGGCCGGCTATAGGGGGCAGTGCCGTGTACTCGTCACAACCCAGCGACCGCGCCGATCCGCAACCTTTCTCGCCGGTGCTTTGTCATCACTGCCCAGCGACCAGTGGCGATCCACAACCTATTTCGTAGCGCTGTGGTGCTTTGTGTGGGGGCGGGGGTCCAAGATGGATTCACACAGTTATTCCGCTAGGAGACCGGGATCTGTCCTCCCGCCCCTTGGGCCTCACTGTTTGAGGCGATGTGGTGGCTGCTTCTCCCAGCGTTGGGGTCGCGAGCTGCCGGGGTTTGACTGCAGCCGGGATTGTTCTCCCTGCAGCTGAGATTGCTCTCCCTGCCGCTGTCCCTGGTGCAACTGCAAACAGCACCGCCCACTTTTGCTCTTACCTGCCCAAAGGGCTCCGCTGGTTTATAACTTCATACGTTGGGCTTCCGTATAGTTTTATTTTCTGGAATTTCTAGTTATCTTTTGTTTTGAGATAGTTGTATTCCTCTCTAGTTTTAGAGGGAGGTAGAGCATGTCCGCCTAAGCCTCCATCTTGGCCGGAAGTCTCATCACTGTTTTAATTAGAAGATATAGCTTAATATCTAATAGGACTATCTCACATTATACTTCTTTATGAAAAATTTGCTGAATTATTATATTTTGCTTTCTTAAATATGTTTAGAATCTTTTCTAATTGTCATTGGTATTTTTATTAGAATTATATTAATTTAATAGACTGATTTATGGGGAAATGACATGCTTATGATATTTTATATTCCTAATCAAGAACACGATGTATTTAAAAACACATGTCCTTTTAAGTGAAGACTTTTTTTCTTCATCTAAAAGTTGTCCACTACTTAAGTAGTAAGATCTTTGGTAGTATATTCATTTTAATTTTTTAAAATTTCTTTGGTAAATTGTAAGCAGGGTCTTTTCTGCTATTATACCTATTCTATCTCTCATATGGTTATTTGATAATATTTCTTTAGTGTGCTCAAGTAGACACAGTGTGATACACTTGGAGTGCGTGTGTTGGTATGTGTTGGTTTGTGTTGTTTGGTAGGTTAATTTTCATCTCTCTACCCTAGGGGAGGTTAATTAGCATTTGAAGTACACTTATCAGAAATACACACTCAAAGGTATTACTTGATCACTTTAAATATTGTTATGTAAATGGTAAAAAGGTTTACTGATTAGTAAAAGAGATGTCAGAAATATTTATAACTAGTTAAAATAAATGGTGTTTAAGTCATGTGATAAGTCTGAAAGCTTTTAAGAAACCCCACTGCCTTAGCACAAATAAAGTAGGAGAATCCCAAGAAAAGCAAGCCTAGTTCCCCAAACAAAGCTGTGTAGCAGATCTTAGATATAGAGTCTTGTTCACCTTGTATTCCTCTACTAAATGGAGCTCTTTGTGGAATGACCAACCTGATTGGCCCTCCCCCATAATTACAGTGTGTCTGCCTCAGAGTGAGCCTTTTGAGTCAGATATTGGTCATCATGTATCTTGCTTTGACAAACAAAAGTAGTTATATGACCCCTTTTTGAACGATTGCTAGTAACTGTTTATACCTTTGTCAGAACTTGACCTAAAACTCAATTTCATCGTTAAATATCATGGAGTAACAGGTACTGATTCTGGCTGGTGCCCTAATGACCTTGCATGAATCCACATGGGCCACAGGAGGAAGGCTAAATCACAGCTGACCGTGGCAGAATGTCCTGTGATCTTCCTGGTCACAGAAACAATTATAAGATAGTTTTTCATTCTCTTCCAGTTTCTGATGAGGTATGAGGGTTTTGTCTTGCCCTCATCCTCACAGTACAGCTGCAGACTTTATAAGTGGTTAGCAACAGCCTGTGATCAGCAGCCCCCCAACCCCCGGCAACAAGATACCCATCAATCATATTGCTTTATCATCTGTACCCTTTTGCTTTGGTGTTGTCCTCTAAGACAAGAAATGTGGTAAGATGACCTTTGATATTCTTGCCTTTATTATCTGTGTAAGTAATAAAATGCCTGAATGATTTTTACTATACAAATTGGTCAGATCTCCTGGACAGGTTTCAGGCGAGTGAAAGTCTAACCTCCAATCACCTCAAATCATTAGAGGCTACTGCAATCTCCCAAAATAATCTAATAATTATTAAATAGATAAAGTAGTTTTATTTATTTATTTTTATTTTTTGTCTTTTTAAAAGGTATATTTTATTGATTACATTGTCACAATAGTTCCATTTTTCCCCCTTTGCTCCCCCCCCGCCCTGCACCCCCCTCCCCCAGCAATTCCACCCCTCCCCAGTATATGTCCATGGGTTATGCATGCAATCTCTGCGGTTTCTCCCTTTCCTATATTATTATTCTTTTAGAATTAATTCATTAATTTATTAATTTTTATAACAATAAAAAAACCAACCTTCTCCTCCCACCCCCCATCTTTAGACCCTTTATAATCTTATAGAGGACAATGGGTGACCTACGGTCTCATGCTCTTCTAGTTCCTTCAAGCTGGGCGTGGTCATTGTCCTACCTATCCTTGGGTCCATGATTCCCTAATAAGAGTGGGGGTGTAGGGGGGGAGGGTGGCCTTCTCATATGGGGAAGGTTCTTGCAGACTCCAGGTCAGTTAGCTGTCCCCAGACAACTGCGTGTTTGGTTTAACAGACTGGCATCCTTGTTGTATTCTGGAGGCAACAGATTTGGCAACAAGGTTAAAAGGCATCAATTCAATCCATAACCACTAGGTGACAAAAGGCAGGGATTAATTTTTCAATGTCCCCAATTAGGGAAAAAAGAAGGGCTTCTTTGGAGGAAGGTGTGCCAGGCACATCATACCTGTCCAAAAACCTTTTGTCCACTATGCTTAGCTTAGGCTAAGGAAAATATTTTAGGTGTTCCCCCTCTCAGACCTCTGGGCCCTTTCTGCCCAAGCCATTAGGATAGAAAAGAGAAACCTGTTTAAGGTGAAGCCCACAGACCATCCCATTCTTCACCAACTCAGCCACTTGCTTCAGCCAAACCGTTGAGTCTCAGGAGGCAGTGAGAGATGCAGACAGGATTAAGTAAGGCCTATACATATAGACAATCACTCAGGTATTGAGATCATAGGCTTATGACCTTTGTTTATATTTTGTTCACTTGTTTGTGTTGTTTATTAGTGTCTCAGTCACTCCTCTCCGCATTTGCTCCTGAAGTCCCTCCGTGACAGGAGCAAGCAGACAACACTGCCCCTATTCCGCTGCCATCTTCTCCCCCCCTATTTTTTATCTTTATTGTATTTTTTACATTACCCATTAGCCCCCTTATACTCCCCTCCCCACAGCAATCACCACATTGTTGTTTTAGATCATAATATCAGTACAAATGAAGAATACTAATTTTTATACAATTTTGAAAATTCAGCCACTTTACTGAATTTTCTTAATACCCATAATAGTTTAGTTTTTCTCTTGGATTTTCTATTGCTCTAAGATGACACGGACTGCCTGTTAAAAAATGTCTTTAGCTAATTTTGATTGGACTCAGCCTATATACAGTCTGTTCTAATAATTTGTGGTAATAACACTCTGTAAAGTCATTGTAAACACTGAATTAGTAAATAGTGAACTGTTGCTTCGAAGGAGAATATCTATCTATATATATCTATATCATTTATTTATATCTAATCTATATCTATAATCTCCATAACATAGTTTGTAATTTTAAATTCTAAAAGCAACTTACCCAGGTAGATTTTATTATATCTATCTCTATATCTATCATCTGCCAATATCACATTTATTATAATTTTAAGCCCCCCACCCCAAAAAACTTACCCAGGTATATTTTGTTTTCTTTATTTTACAAAAGAGAAAATGAGGTTTAGAGGTATGAAGCAGTTTGCCTGGGGCTGGCTACCCCTTAACAGATGCCTGAGCTGGGATTTAAACCCCATTCAACTGGCCCAGAACTAGAGGTGTTTGTACTATGCAGAACTGTTCTCTACCATCGCCACAATTCATCATCTCTGAATGAGAGCTGAAACTAAAGGCTGAGTGTTGCCTTGTTCAACCTCAGCTTAGACAGTGTGTGTCAGGCGACTTAATCTTTTGCCAATTTGTGCATGTCTGCAAATGACTGGAAATTTACCAGTACTTTTCACTTTGAAGTTGTCAGTAAATTTTAATGAGCCTGCCAGCTCTCAGATATGAATAAACATTTGCTCTAGTTCAAAGTAACATTCTAGTCTTTACATTTGGAGAAGAGATTGAGGGCTAAAGGCTATCAGGAGAGACCCAATACTGAATGTGGTCAGATACACTTGGATATTGGTGTAGCTAAAAATATAACTTCAAAATATCAGTATCTGATCACTGAGCTGATAAGCTAAATGTCTGGAACAAACAGAATGTTTCAGAAACTTAACGGTGTTACTAGTTATAGAAATTGACCAGGGGGAAGAAAAGTTATTCCATAGAATAATGACTAGATATTGTTCAATAATGTGGTTCATGCTAGAAAAATATCTAAATGAATATAACCATAAAAATAATGTTAAAACTCAAGGGAAGAAAAATAAAGCAACAAATATATGATTGCCAGTAAAAGAACTAAAAACTCAAAAGAAAATATTTTTTTGTTCAGTATTTCAGATGAATAATGGTTACCTGACAGTCAATTATAATAATCAATGACTTCAGATAAATATTTCTAGTGCACACCACCCCCAGCCTAAACATAGTCTGATCATTGAGACTGCCATTCATAGGGAGAAAAATAATCTTCCATGAGGTATTAGATACACAGTTATAAGCCTATATGGGGCATTTAGAAGACGGTACTAATGGTTTAAACATTTCACTATCTAGGAGGGGTCACTTCTTAGCAAGCAGTTGTATGAGTTTATTTGACTAACTTATTCAGTCCCCATTGTTGTGTTTTGGAGAGTAAAATCTCACACTGTTGGAATATAGTGTCCATGTGTTTTAATGCATTTGAGAAAATAATATTCAGCAATAATTGACTACTATGTTGAAGATTTCATGGCCAAGAAGGCAATGTAAAAATACTTGGGTACCATTTTAACAAATTCAAGAAATTTGTTAAATATTACTTCATAATACTTCCTAGAACTAGATTATGTATGGTATATGGTCACAGCAGTTGCCTTAGTTCCTAGGCCCCCAGAATTATCACTTTTGGCAATTATTCTCTTCATTATTCTGCCCAAGGGAAATCCTTAATGTCTGCATTTATTATTTCAAAATAGAGATGAGGAAACATAAAACAATGCTACCTACAATATATTTTAAACGGCTGCTAAGAAATATAGGCAATAGTCTTATAAAATTGAAAACTGGATCTTTTTTGTAAGTATATTTATTTATTATTTATTACAGTTGTCCTAATTTTTCTCCCTTGCCTCTACCTGGTATCCCCCTTCCCTCCAGCAATCCCACCCCCTTATTTCATGTTCATAGATCATGCATATAAGTTCTTTTGGATTTTCCATTTTATTTATTTTATTATTCTTAACACCCCCCCTGTCTATTTTGTACCTACCAATTATGCCTCTTAATCCTTGTTTCTTTTCCCCAATTTTCTTTCTCCCCCCTCTCCATTGGTAACCCTCCATATGATCTCTATATCTATGATTCTGTTCCTGTTCTAGTTGTTTGCTTAGTTAATTTTTGTTTTTGTTTTTTTACATTCAGTAGTTGATAGCTGTGAGTTTGTTGTCATTTTACTATTCACCGTTTTGATCTTCTTTTTCTTAATTAAATCCCTTTAACATTTCATATAATAAGGACTTAGCGATGATGAATTCCTTTAGCTTTACCTTGTCTGGGAAGCACTTTATTTGCCCTTCCATTCTATATGATAGGTTTACTGGATAAAGTAATCTTGGTTGTAGGTCTTTGATTTTCATTACTTTGAATACTTCTTGCCTGTCCCTTCTTCCCTGTGAAGTTTTTTTTTTTTTGAGAAATAGCTGATAGTCTATGGGAACTCCTTTGTAAGTAACTCTCTGCTTTTTTCTTGCTGCTTTTAAGATTCTCTCTTTATCTTCAACCTCTGGCATTTTAATTATGATGTGTCTTGGTGTGATCCTCTTTGGGTCCAACTTGTTTAGGATTCTGTGCTTCCCAGACCTGTATGTCTATCTCCTTAGCCAAATTAGGAAAGTTTTCTTTCATCATTTTTTAAAATAAGTTCTCAATTTCTTGCTCTCCCTCTTCTCCTTCTGGCATACCTATGATTCAGATATTGGCACATTTGGAGGTGTCTCAGAGCCTTCTTTTTCTGTCCTTGATTTTTTAAATTCTTATTTCTTCATTCTGTACTGGTTGACTGTTTATTTCTTCCTTATGTTCCGATTCATTGATTTGAACCCAAGTTTTCTTCCCTTCACTATCGATCCCCTGTGGATTTTTCTTTATTTCACTTAGTGTAGCCTTAATTTTTTTCCCTTCTGTGTTTGCCATACTCAATAAGTTCTCTGAGCATCCTTATCACCAGTATTTTGAGCTCTCATCTGATGGGTTGGTTATCTCCATTTTGCTTAGTCCTTTTTTTCTGGGATTTTGCATTGTTGTTTCATTTGGGCCATATTTATTTGCCTCCTCAATTTGGCAGCCTCCCTGTGTTTGCCTCTGTATATCATGCAGAGCTGCTTTGACTCCCTGTCTTGGTGTACCTGCTATGTTTTAAGGGATGGAGCCTTAGGTATTCATCAGTGCCGGGTGACCCATTTCACCACTTTGTGGCACTGTATGTGGGAGAGGGGTCAGAGAGGGAACAATGATGCTTGCTTTGAACTCTCCCCTTTTCTAGTCACTTTACCTACTTCCCATATGTGATTGGCACCCCTCTAGCTGTTTCCCTGGTGGTGGTTCCCAGAGTGATTGGGTTTGCATACAGTCTAGGACCATGGGGGAACCCTCTAAACATTCCCTTCTGAGAGATGGGCAGTTTCTTCCACTGCCCCAACCACCACTGGTTTTCACAGCCAGAAGCTATGAGACTCGATTTTCCTGGTGCTGAAACCCTGGGCTGCATGGTCTGGCCTGGGACTCATATTGCCCTCCAGGTGTCCCTCCTGGCTTTTATCTACTACATGTGAATGTGGGAATACCCATTCCACCAGTTGCCACTGCTGCCTTGCCACCACCACACCGCATCCTCTTCACCCCAGCTCCCCATCTCTGCCCCTCCTATCCATTTGGATGTATATTTCTTCTTTAAATCCTTGGTTGTCAGACTTGCATTTTCTGGTAGTTTCATTTGCTGGCAGTTCTGGTTATTTTTTGTTTTGAAGTTAGTAGTAATTCTTCTTACAGTTGTGTGAGGAGGTAAGCATGTCTACCTATGCCTCCATCTTGGCCAGAAGTCTGAAAACTGGATATTGTGCAATAATGTTGCCTTGCCCTCATCCTCAAAAGATGTGCATGAATTTCTGGAAAAATGAAAAGCTAGGTTTTAAGATATCTTAAAGGATTCATCTTTAGATCAATAACAGGCTATTGCTAATAACCAAGTCTGCAGCCTTATGTAAATTTAGGCTTAAAAAAAAATCCTGTTATCTTCCCTTGCTCATGATGATCTTCTAGAGTCTGCTTTTATAGCCAAAAGATATTGCTGTCTGATTCACACAAGTAAAAACAAGACCAATTCTGATCCCAGAAGGCACTACACATCAGTACTGGGTGCAGGCTTTGTGTATTTAAATGAAAAATGTTAGCACTCCTTTTAAGAGAAACTCTAGATTAGATAAACTGAACTGTACTGAATGTGTATTAGAAAGCAATGAGAAAGGACACACAGCAGAAATCCAAAATAAAAGTACTGACTCCTCTCTCGAATGTCCGGAGATGAGTGTTGGTTCTTCTCTGGTTCACATAAGCCCCCCCCAAAAAAAAACAAACAAACAAAACAAAAAACAAAAAACAAACAAACAAACAAAAAAGTAAAGTTAAAGAAAGCTCCAAGGAACAAGCTATCCTGGATTCTAAGGAAGCAAAACAAACTTTAACAAAAATTAAAGACTAAGGGAACATTAAACATGACATCCATATGTCTGTTTCCAACAAAAGGTTTTGAAGTCTCTGAAATTCTACTTCTTAACTTGAAACAGGGAATAACAACTCAGATGTTTAAACAGAGGTCAGACAAGATCAATGGGAAAAACACTACCTATGTTCTAATTTTAAATATTTATAACACAAAATAAAGAGAAAACAATTTAACATAAATTTTCTATCTTGGGCATGATGTCTTTCCTTTCTCTTTTTGTTTCTCTAGTTGTTTTCTCAGAAAGTAACCTGGAACTCACTACATTCACAAAACCAGGGTTTTTCTATCACTGTAATGATTTAATACTCCTAAAACTATTTCCAAAATAGAGAAAGCTGATAAATTCTTAAAAAGGTCTAAGAAAAAGTATCTCAAACTTAGAAATAGGCAAAAGAGAATACTGAATGATCTATTATCGCAGTGATGAGTTTGCATGTTTAATTGATTTTCTCTTGACTGAGTTTTTGTTTTTGTTTTTTTAATAATGCTATAAGACCAATATTAACTTGTAGCCATTATTTCAGTAAAGCGATATATAATTTTTATCTTGTAAAAAACAAAATCTAAGATATTTTATCATGTTGTTTGTGTGAACAAAAACAGTACCCAGAGGTGACCAACAGGAGATAGGTTATACTTGTGTCCAGAAGACTTGGATTGGCTAATTAGACCCTTTATCTCTGCATACCAAAAGACCCAGAAATCTATGTGAACTTATTAAAACATTTCTTGAGGAGAGGAAATTAGAACTCTCAATGGAAATCTTAAATAAAATATCTTCTTATCTATGGAGAAGCCAGCCAACTATTTTCCTTTGCATCCTGTGTGCTTATCAGTCTACATTTATTGTTGGCCCTTTCCTTTTTTTAAAAATTAATTTATTTTTATTTATTTGTTTGTTTGTTTATTTATTTGTTTTTAGAGAGAGGGGAAAGGAGAAAGAGAGAGAGAGAAACATCTGTGTGGTTACCTCTCACTTGCACCCCCAACTGGGGACCTGATGTGCAACCTAGTCATGTGCCCTGGCTGGGAATCAAACCAGCGACACTTGGCTCACAGGCTGATGCTCAATCCACTGAGCCACAGCAGTCAGGGCTTGGCCCTTTCCTTTTATGTCCTTCTCTAACTTGATCTGTGCCCCAGGAGGTTGATCCCTATGGAATGAGTAACATGGTCAGTCCTGCTTGTTAGCTTCATATTGAATTCAGTCTATGGGAAGCATTAGCAGGAGACTCAAGTATGGGAAGAGAGAAAGTTTGGAGTATTTTATCCCTGTTCCCTCCCTGCTTTTTATATTTTTTATTTTTTTTGCCAAATCTCACCTCCACCACCACTTCTGCCATAAGTCCTTCCCTCTCTGGCCCCATGTCTCAGCAGGATCCTGTATAATTCCTTCCTTTGCTTCCCCCTTCTTGTAGCCAGTAAAGAGAAGCTTTTGGGTCCCTCAATACCTCTTGTCCATTCCTTTTTTCTGAAAATAATTCTAAACACTTATATAAAAATTTGCTGCATTAAAATCTCATTTCTTTATTTGGACCAGCTCTTCTTCTTCCTAGCCCTCCATATATGCCAACCAGTCCATTCACCATCTGTATGTGTTAGTCTTCTCTTTATAATCTTTATGACCCAGCTTATTTCTGTCTTTAACCTCATACATTGTCTCCCACCATCAAAAAGTACTAAGCAATAGTTTCTCCTTCATATCATACATTCAGTTGAATTTGTTGTCTCCAAACATCCCATATCCTTTCATGCACATTCTATTATGTCTTCCTTAAAAACCCCTTTCCCTATTTGTCCCATGTTTAAAAAGAATGATCATTGTTTTCTTCCTTTAAAAAAAAAATTGTATTTATTCATTTTTAGAGAGAAGGGAAGGGAAAGAGAGGGAGAGAAACATCAATCTGTGGTTACCTCTCACACACCCCCAACTGGGGACCTGGCCCGCAACCCATGGCCTGAGAGGGGATCAAACCATCAATTCTTTGGTTCTCAGGTCAGCACTTAATCACGGAGCCACACCTGTCAGGGCCATTGTTTCATTTCAATCTACCAAACCCTGATTTTCAAGGACTGTCATGAGCTATAACGCAAAAATTGTGATGGGGGGCTGTAATAAATATCTTATATACCTCTGGGCACCAAAGGGATCCCTAGATATCAACTAATTACAAACTTCAAAAATAAATCATACTACCCCCAGCCCCGCACCATTTATATATCTCCTGCCCCTTTCTTAACATTGAATGTTCCACATCAATAGTACTTTTAATACATCTGGTACAATTTATTTATATTATTTAAAAATTGCACCATTACCTTTCAACCAAGTCTGTTTTGCTATAGCAATCTTTTTTTTTTAGTCTTTTAACCTTAATTTTGTGCCCCATCATCCCTCAGACCCAAATAGAAATTTACTTTCCTGTAGTCATTTTTGATTATGTGTACTTTTTCTACTTAATAAATGCCTCTGAGTTTCCCCGACCCTGCACTTGGGCAACAGTACCAGCTGTAAATTGGAGGAAGGATTAAGCAAAAAGAATAAAAGGACTCATGGACATGGAAAACTGTGGTGATTGTGGGGAGGAGGGAGAGGTATAAAGGGGTCTAAATTATAATGAAAAAAAAATCATTTAAAAATAAATAAATTATTGTTATGTTAAAAATGAGTAATGTCTACAAATTTATTGTTACAATGCATTTCCAGTGTTCCTGACCATTATGGTGATCCATTGTAACACTCCGTCTTGAAGAACCAGCTCAAACAGAGCCTTCTCTGTAAGTCCCTTCTTTACTGCCTTTGGTTCTAGACAGCGTTCACTTCCTTCTCTGTTACACACACTTTCCCAGCGCCTCTATAAAACACTTATCACATGGCACTGTTGTCATTATGCTTACATGTGTATCTCTTGCTATATTGTAAATTCTTAAAGTCTTGGCTGTGTCTGAGTTGTCTTTATATCTCCAGCCCCAAACATTATGATGTCATTCACTTAAAAAGGTGGTCAATAAAAATTTGCATACATGAAGGATGGGGAGGCTTGAATGGTATTGATTAGGTTACTATCTGCTTTAGTGGTGTTCAGCTTGAATATATATCCTAGACCCCTTAATTGGACTTCAGAATGTTCCATGTCTCCTGGCCACAAGGGTACTTTCATTGGATTGACTTTTTTTCCCATATCCTGAGCTTATACTGGGTTGGTTGACTCAGAGTGTAATATTACCATTTGCTTTGAGAACATATCTTTGTACAAACAAAGACACAGCTTGTCAGTGGGGCTGACAGGGAACTGAGCATGTTGATAGCTTAACTTGATGAAGTGGGAATCAGTAGTGAATCAGATAATTCACTTATTTATTTATTTATTTTGGTTCTGAGTTGAGAAACACTGCTGATTACTCTTATTTGTGTAGAACAAACCTACATGCTCCAAGTTCCTGACTGGAACAACACACATCTGTTACCACAGAGATCACAAATAGAGGTATTTCTTTATGATGACCATGAGTAACATCTATAGAGCTTTGTGAACTATAAAGTGCTATTAAGATAAGAATCAGTATTATCATTGCAAACAATACATGTGTCAGTTGTATTATATTTAAAAGTCATTTAAAATATATACTTTAATATGACACTCTCTAGAATATGGTTACATACCTTCTGGGCTACATGTGTCCCTATTAGTTATACAGACTATCTTATTGGTGTATTGTGGACTACTGTTAATATGATTGTGCCTTCCAGGGAAGGTGTGAAAATAACTAATTATGAAAGACTACAGAAAATGCCAAGAGCAATGAAGCTATTACTCCTGCACATTGTTGAATGTCAAATGAAACTAAATAGAGACTTAGTACTTTCCAATTCTCCTCCTGCAAACAGAGAAACTTAATTCTGTAATATTACTTCTAGCATTTTATCTTTTGTTGTATATATAGGAAATATATATATTTAACCACTGAACACCATTGTGATTAGCGGTGCCAACCCCCTGTACAGTAAAAAATTCATGTATAATTTTGATTTTCTAAAAACTTAAAAAGCCTTTTGACTAAAAGCCTTATCAATAATAAACAATTGATTTAACACATATTTTATATGTTATATATATTATATACTGCATTTTCACAATAAAGTAAGGTAGAGAAAATAAAATGTTATGAAGAAAATCCTAAGGAAGAGAAAATACATTTACAATGTTGTACAGTATTTATTGATATCATAAGTTTAAAAAAAAAGACACATATAAGTGTGCCCATGCAGTTAAATCCATGTTGTTCAAAGGTCAACTGCATGTACAGGGTGGGACAAAAATAGGTTTATAATTGTGAGTAGGCAAAACACAGAATTTATTCTTGTATTATTATTTATTAGTCATTGTACAGTTCTACCATGCACTGGACGAAGCGTTATCCAAGATCCCCAGAAGTAACGCTCTTTATCTCCTTGGAGACTTCAACGCAAGAGTAGGAGCCGACCACATGGCCTGGCCCACCTGCCTCGGAAACTTTGGGAGAGGAAAGATCAATGAGAATGGTCAGCGACTGCTTGAGCTTTTGTGTCACCACGGCCTGTGCGTGACAAACACATTCTTCAAGTGCAAAGAGATCCACCAGGTGTCATGGAGGCACCCCCGCTCCCGCCACTGGCACCAGCTTGACCTCGTCATCACCAGAAGAACGGATATTGGCAGCACCCTCCTCACCCGCAGCTACCACAGTGCAGACTGCGACACGGACCATGCCCTCGTGGTAAGCAAGGTGCGCATAACGTCGAAGAGGTTGCACCACTCCAAGATGAAGGGTCGCCCACGCATCAACACCAGTTGTGCCAGCAACCCAGTTAAGACCCAGCAATTCATCAACAGGATGGAAGATGCACTCGGCGAGGGAATGGCGGCAGATGACATTATCGAATCCAATTGGCCACGTCTCCGCGACGCCATATACAACTCCGCCATTATTGCTTACGGGAAGAAAGAGCTGAAGAACGCTGACTGGTACGAGGCTCACTGGAAAGAAATGGAACCCGTGATCGAGGCTAAGAGGAAGGCCCTACTGGCTTACAAGGCCACGCCCACTCCCAGTACACTTCAAGCTCTACGGGCTGCCAGGAACAAAGTCCAGAAGACTGCCTGCCACTGTGCCAACACCTATTGGCTAAACCTGTGCAGAAGCATCCAGGAAGCTGCCGATATAGGCAACGCACGAGGAATGTATGAGGGTATCAAGAAGGCAACAGGCCCAATCCCCTCCAAGATCGCCCCCCTTAAGTCCAAGACAGATGAGGTCATCACTGACCAGGAACAGCAAATGCGGCGGTGGACCGAGCACTACCTCGAGCTGTATGCAACGAGGAACACTGTAACAGACACTGCTCTTAACGCCATCCCAGACCTACCAGTCATAGAGGAGCTAGACACCCCACCTACTGCGGCAGAGCTCGGCAAAGCCATCGACCGCCTCGCTTGCGGGAAAGCACCAGGAAGCGACGGAATCCCTCCAGAAATCCTAAAGAGTGGGAAACCAGTCCTGCTACAGCCGCTCCACCATCTACTCTGTCTCTGCTGGAAGGAGGGTTACATCCCCCAGGATATGAGAGACGCCAACATTATCACCATGTACAAGAACAAAGGAGACCGCAGCGACTGCAACAACTACCGGGGCATCTCTCTCCTCAGCGTCGTCGGCAAAGTATTCGCCCGGGTCGCTCTTGCCCGCCTGCAGACCCTTGCTTCCCGCGTCTACCCAGAGTCCCAGTGTGGCTTCAGAGCTGGCTGATCAACAGTGGACATGATCTTCTCCCTACGCCAGCTGCAGGAGAAGTGTCACGAGCAGCATAAACCACTCTACCTCGCCTTTATCGACCTCACGAAGGCGTTTGATCTGGTCAGTCGAAGCGGACTCTTCAGCTTGCTATGGAAGATTGGCTGTCCACCACATCTGCTTGCTGTGGTCATGTCCTTTCACGACAACATGCACAGCACAGTGTCCTACAATGGCGCAACCTCTGAGGCCTTCCCAGTCAGCAGCGGAGTAAAGCAGGGCTGCGTCCTCGCGCCTACGCTGTTCAGAATCTTCTTCTCCATGCTCCTCCAATACGCCTTTAAGGACTGCAGTGAGGGTGTTTTCATTCACACCAGATCCGATGGCAAGCTCTACAACCTGGCCCATCTACGAGCCAAGACCAAAGTCAAAGAGGTGCTCATCCATGAGATGCTCTTCGCCGACGACGCAGCCTTGACATCACACTCCGAAGAGGGACTCCAGCAGCTAGTCACTTGCCTTTCCCACGCATGCAAGGAGTTCGGACTAGCCATCAGCCTGACGAAGATGAACGTTATGGCTCAAGGCACGGGGACTCCCCCATGCATCACCATCGACGGATACACCCTGGAGATTGTCAACGACTTCACTTACCTCGGGTCCACCATCTCGAGCTCTCTGTCAGTTGACTTGGAGGTCAACCGGAGAATCGCCAGGGCAGCCACAGTTATGGCCAAACTGAACCGGCGAGCGTGGAACAATTCCAGCCTCACTGAGAAAACCAGACTGCGCATCTACCAAGCCTGCGTACTCAGCACTCTCCTCTATGGCAGCGAGACGTGGACCACCTACGCAAGGCACGAAAGGAAACTCAACAGCTTCCACATGAGGTGCCTGCGACGCGTCCTGCATGTCGCCTGGCAGGATAAGGTTCCCAACACCGAGGTGCTGAAGCGAGCCAACATGAGCAGTTTGCATGCAGCTCTTAGTGAGAGACACCTCAGGTGGCTCGGCCATGTCAAAAGAATGGATGCATGCCGTATTCCCAAAGACCTCCTCTACGGCGAGCTAGCAGAAGGCCAGAGGATGACAGGGCGCCCAAAACTGCGGTTCAAAGACATCTGCAAAAAGGATATGACACAATGCTCCATCAATCTCAACACATGGGAAGTTCAAGCAGACGACCGCTTAGCCTGGAGGCTCACGGTCAGACAAGGTATGTCACGCGCAGAGGCTGCGCGCAACGAGGAGGCGGTCCAGAAAAGATCGAGGCGGAAGCAGCGTCAACAGCAGCAACAACAGCCATCTGCCTTCACCTGTAACAAGTGCGGCACGGATTGTCACTCCCGAGTCGGACTGCACAGCCATTCTCGGCGGTGCAGATAGACTCTCAGGAAGCTACGCCATCGTCTCTCGAGACAGACGGCTGCCGATGATGTACTTTTGCCCCTTCCTATATATGTGTCTATATTCTTTAGAATCACACATTGCTAAAACAAACACAGGAGCCTGTCAAGATGAGGAGACAACTTCTGGCCAAGTTGGAGGCCTAGACCGACACACTCTGTCTCCCTCCACAACTAAGAAGGAATACATCTACCACAAAACCAGAAATAACCAGAAGTTCCAGAAAATAAAGCTACATGGAAGTCCAACACATAAAGTTATAAAGAAGTGGTGCTCATTCGGACAGGTAGGAGAGACAAAGCTGGGAGGAGAGGTCAAGCTGTGTTAGTGGCGGCACTAGTGGCAATAGAAGTGGGATAGCGGTAAGCACAGACATCTGTATTTAAGGGGAGGCAAGAAGCACTGGGGAGCACCCCCAACTGCAGACCAAACCAGTCAGCTTGCGATTCCAACGCCAGGGAAGGCAGACCTCCATTGCCTTGAACTGTGATGGCCAGAGAACATGGGGATGAAGGAGGAGGCTCCCAGTCTCTCAGCAGAGAGTGAACATCAGGAATCCATCTTGGACCCCCACCCCCATGCAAAATGCCACAGCATGATGAGAAGGGTCGCCCGGTTGTGATGAGTGCACAGGGCTCCACCCCCTATAACGTAGAAGATGTGACAGCCCCACCCAGAAAGCAAAGGTAAACACAAAACTGTCAGGATGGCACAGATCATGATAGAGATCCCAATCACGCAGATCACCAGACAGCAAATACCTAATCTAACGAAGCAGCAGATAGGAGATCTTCCTGAGGCACAGTTCAGAGCTTTGGTTATATGAATGCTTACAGACCTAACAGCAGACTTTAAACAAGATGGGGGAGTAATAAAGGCTAGCCCTGTTGAAGAAATGAAAACACATAGGAAACTAGTGGTGAGGGCAAGAAAACCAGGGATCAAATCAACAAATCGAAACATTGGGAAGGAACAAACAGTCAACCAGTGCAGAAGGAGGAAACAAGAAGTGAGGAAAATGAGGAAAGGCTCAGAAATCTATGGAACAACAGGCCAACATTCAAATCATAGGGTTGTCAGAAGGTGAAGAAGAAAAACTAGAAATTGAAAAATTATGTGAAAAAATAATGAAGCAAAACTTCCCTAACTTGGGGAAGGAAATAGACTTACAGGCCCAGGAAGCACAGAGAGTTCCAAAACAACTGGACCCAGGGAAAACCACACCAAGACACATTATAATCAAAATGTCAAAAATTAAAGATAAAGAGAGAATTTAAAAAGCACCAAGAGAGAAGAATAAAATTACATACAAAGGGGTCCCAATAAGATTATCACCTGATTTCTCCAAAGAAACTCTGCAAGCAAGAATGGACTGGCAAAAAATATTCCAAGCAATGAAAAACAAAGGCCTACGACCAAGAATACTCTACCCAGCAAGGCTCTCATTCAAAATGGAAGGTGAAATAAGGAGTTTCCAAGACAAAAGAAGGATAAAAGAATACATTTCCACCAAACCAGCATTGCAAGAGATGCTAAAGGGTCTACTTTAAGAAGATGAAGAAACAGAGAGAGACAGAAAGGAACATGAGCACAAAGGGGGAAAATGACAATGAATAAGTACTTATTGGTAATAACCTTAAATGTAAATGGATTAAATGCTCCAATCAAAAGACATAGGTAGCTGAATGGATTAGAAAGAATGACCCACATATATGCTGTCTACAAGAGACCTACCTTAGAACAAAAGATCTACACAGACTGAAAGTGAAGAAATGGAAAAAAGTATTTCAAGAAAATGGACATGGAAAAAAACCTTGGGTAGCAATAATTATATCAGACAAAACAGATTTCACAGCAAAGGCCATAAAAAGAGACAAAGAAAGACATTTCATAATACTTAAGGGAAAAATCCATCAAGAAGATATAACCCTTATAAATATATATGCACCCAACTTAGGAGCAACCAAATATGTAAAAAAATTTTTGAAAGACTCCAAAAAAGATATAGACAGCAACACACTCATAGTAGGGGACTTTAACACCCCATTGTCAACAATGGACAGATCTTCAAAGAAAAGAAACACCAAAGATATTGAGGCACTGAACAACACTCTAGATCAAATGGACTTAGTCGATATATGTAGAACTTTTCACCGCAAAGAAGCAAACTATACATTCTTCTCAAGTGCGCATGGGACATTTTCAAAGATAGACCACATGGTAGGACACAAAACAAGCCTCAACAAATTCAAGAGAATTGAAGTCATATCAAGCATCTTCTCAGATCACAATAACTTAAAATTGGAAATCAACCTCAAGGAAAAAACTCAAAAACATTCAAACTCATGGACAATGAATAACATGATATTAAATAATGACTGGGTTAACAGTGACATCAAGGAGGAAATCAAAAAGTTTCTGGAAACTAATGATAATGAACACACAACAACCCAAAACCTATGAAATACAGCGAAAGCAGTCCTGAGAGGAAAGTTCATAGCAATACAGGCCTACCTAAAAAAGCTAGAAGAATCTCTAATAAAAAATTTAACCCTACAGCTACAAGAAATAGAGGAAGACAACAAGCAAAGCCCAGATTAAGAGGAAGGAAGGAAATCATCAAGTTCAGAACACAATTAAATAACATAGAGACTAAACTAATAATTAAAAAGATCAACAAAAGTAGGAGCAGGTTCTTTGAAAAGATAAACAAAATTAACAAGTCTTTAACCAGGCTTATCAAGAAAAAAAGAGAAAGGACCCAAATAAATAAAATCAGAAATGAAAGAGGAGAAATCAAAACCGATAACACAGAAATACAAAGGATTGTAAGAAATTATTACGAACAACCCTATGGCAAGAAATCTGACAACCTGGAGGAAATGGGCAAATTCCTGGAAACATATAGTCTTCCAAAACTGAATCAAGAAGAAGCAGAAAGCCTGAATAGACCAATAACAACTAGTGAAATTGAAGCAGTAATCAAAAAACTCCCAGCACAAAAAAGCCCTGGACTGGGTGGCTTCACAAGTGAATCCTACAAAACATTTAGGAAAGAACTAACTCCTATCCTTCTCAGACTATTCCAAAAGATACAAGAAGAGGGAAGACTGCCAAACTCATTCTATGAAGCCAGTATAACCCTAATTCCAAAACCAGGTCAAGACACAACAAAGAAAGAAAACTACCGGCCAACATCGCTGATGAACATAGATGCTATCATCCTCAACAAAATATTGGCAAACGGGATCCAGCAACACATTAGAAAGATCATACACCACAATCAAGTGGGATTCATCCCAGGGATGCAAGGATGGTTTAATATTCGCAAATCAATAAATGTAATACATCACATAAACAAAATGAAAGACAAAAACCACATGATCATATCAATAGATGCTAAGAAAGCATTTCATAAAGTACAACACCCATTTATGATGAAAACTCTCAGCAATATGGAAATAGAGGGAGCATACCTCAACATAATAAAGGCCATATATGAGAAACCTGAAGCCAACATCATACTCAATGGGCAAAAACTGAGAGCATTCCCCCTGAGGTCAGGAACAAGACAAGGATGTCCACTCTCTTCACTCCTATTCAACATAGTCTTGGAAGTTCTAGCCACAGCAATCAGACAAGAAAGAGAAATAAAAAGCATCCAAATTGGAAAAGAGGAAGTAAAACTGTCATTATTTGCAGATGACATGATAGTGTACACAGAAAACCCTATAGACTCCACAAAAATACTACTCGAACTAATAAGTGAGTTCAGCAAAATAGCAGGGTACAAAGTCAATATTCAGAAAACAAAGGCATTTCTGAACACCAATAATAAAATCTCAGAGATAGAAACTAAAAGAAAAATCCCATTTACCATAGCAACAAGAAAAATAAAGAACCCAGGAATAAACTTAACCAAGGAGGTAAAAGACCTGTACTCAGAAAACTACATAACACTGAAGAAAGAAATTAAGGAAGATACTAATAAATGAAAGCATATACCATGTTCATGGATGGGAAGAATCAACATCATTAAAATGTCCATACTACCCAAAGCAATTTATAGATCCAAGCAATTTTTATTCAAATACCAATGACATTTTTCACAGACCTAGAACAAATACTTCAAAAATTTATATGGAACCAAAAAAGAGCCCGAATAGCCACAGCAATTTTGATTAAGAAGAACACAGTAGGAGGGATCACAATACCTGATCTCAAACTATACTACAAGACCACGGTAATCAAAACAGTCTGGTACTGGCATAAGAACAGACATGTAGATCAATGGAACAGAATAGAGAGCCCAGAAATAAACCCAGGTCTATATGGTCAAGTAATATTTGACAAAGGGGGAAGAAACATCAAATGGAGTGAAAAGAGCCTCTTCAACAAATGCTGTTGGGAGAACTGGACAGGGACATGCAAAAAAATGAAACTAGACCACCAACTTACACCATACACCAGAATAAACTCAAAATGGATCAAAGACTTAAATGTAAGCCGTGGCACTATAAAAGTCCTAGAGGAAAACATAGGCAGAAAAATTTCAGATATCCCACATAGTCACATTTTCACTGATATATCTCCTAAGGCAAGGGAAATAAAGGAAAGAACAAACAAATGGGACTACATCAAACTAAAAAGTTTCTGCTCAGCTAAAGAAAACATCAGCAAGATGAAAAGCGAACCAACCATATGGGAAAATATATTCGCCAATGACATCTCAGACAAGGGATTGAACTCCAAAATATATAAAGAACTCATATGACTTAACATCACAAAGACAGACAACCCAATTAAAAAATGGGCAAGGGACCTAAACAAACACTTCTCCAAAGAGCACATACACAGGGTCCATAGACATATGAAAGAATGCATCACTAGCCGTTAGAGAGATACAAATAAAAACCACAATGAGATACCACCTCACACCAGTCAGAATGGCCATCATCAACAAACAACTTGTGCTGGAGAGGATGCGGAGAAATGGGAACCCTGGTGCATTGCTGGTGGGAATGCAGACTGGTGAAGCCACTACAGAAAACAGTCTGGAATTTCCTCAAAAAAAACTAAAAATGGAACTACCTTTGAAGCAGCAATTCCATTGCTAGGATTATATCTGAAAAATCCTGAAACACCAATTCAAAAGATCCTATGCACCCCTATGTTCATAGCAGCACTATTTACAATAGCCAAGTGCTGGAAGAAACCTAAGTGCCCATCTGTAGATGAGTGGATCAAAAAACTGTGGTACATGTACAGAATGGAGTACTATGTAGCAGAAAGAAAGAAAGAACTTCTACCACTTGCAACAACATGGATGGAACTAGAGAGATTTATGCTTAACTAAATAAGCCAGGGAACAAAAGAAAAATACGTTATGCTGTCACCTATTACAGGAAACCAATGAACAACACAAACAAATGAGCAAAATTGAACCAGAGGTATGAAACAAGGAGTAGACTAACAGTAACAAGAGAGTATGGGGGAGGGAGAGAAGTGGGTAAGAAGGGGAAGGGTCTAGTCAAAGAACATGTATAAATGACCAACGAACATGGGCAACTGAGTGGGAAGTAAGTGTTGGAGAAGGAGGGGACAGGGTGCAAGGAAGCACGAGGGGGAAAAAAAGTGGGACAACCGTAATGAAAAAACAAACAAAAAATTTTTAGTGGGGGAAAAATGAAAATATGATGAATGGAAATGCCAGTTCAGTGAATATTAGAAGGACAATAATTTTCCTTCACATTGTATATTTTTCTCCCTATATGATCCCTCCAGAGTTTGGCTTTCTAAAGAAGTAAGTAATGACATAAGGTTCTTTGCACAAAACTAATAAGACCAGTTGTTAATAGAGGGCTTTTTTTTTTTTACCAAGACTTTGACTGGAATCCCATGCCTAATGAAGACATGCTTGGGCTCTGGTTGTTACCAAAAAGCCCCGAGGAACTGGGAATGACTTTCGAAGGTAATAAAAGCCCATGAGATAAAAGGCCTGGTACCGTGGTTGGTTGTGCAGTCCACAGCAATTTTTTGAGGGAAGGAATGAAGGTTGTTTTCCTGAAAGATGGCTAGAAGGGACCTTAAGGCACAATGGAAAACCATAATGACTTGGAAAAGAGAGGTGTGTACAGGCAATACTGAATGCCAGTTATGTGGCTCAGCTTCTGTGCTCTGAAGGGCAGACTGAAGGTCACCCTAAATGATCCTTGCGTAAGTTCCAGCAAAGCAGAACTAAAGATCATAAGTGATCATTTGCTGCTCTTGTTGTGTTTATGCAAATGAACAGGATAAATTAAAAATGGCCTTAATGCAGTCCATTTAATGACAAGGAGGGTAATCTTAGGGAGGAAAATTATTATTCAAGGAAAATCACAATGCTCAGTGGTAGACTATAAAGTAGTGCAGCTAACTGTTTTTAACGTTTCTTTTCATTTAAAATATGTTTTCACTTGAAAGTTAATCTATGTCTGTGGTATCATCAAAGATATTTAATTACAGGCAGAAAGAATGTCAAATGCCTTGCAACTGGGTGTCTTACCACTAAGACAGTCCTTCAGATTTAGAGACTTGTTTGTGGGTTATGTTACATAAATTAGCATGTGTTTTCTGTTTTCAAAGCACATAAGCCTATGATCTCATTACCTGAGTGATTATCTGTACGTATATTCCTCACTTAATCCTGTTTGCAGCACTGCCTCCTGAGACTCAATGGTTTGGCTGAACTAAGTGGCTGGGTTAGTGAAGAACGGGGTGGTCTGTGGGCTTCACTTTAAAACTGGTTCCTCTTTTCTATCCTAATTGCTTGAACTGAAAGGATTCAGAGGCCTGAGAGGGGGAAAACCTAAAATATCTCCCTCAGCCCAAACCAAGTATAATGGGCAAAAGGATTTTGGACAGGTGAGATATGCCTGGCACACCTTCCTCCTAAGAAGCCCCCCTTTTTTTTCCCTAATGTGTGACATTAAAAAAGTAATACCTGCCTTTTGTCATCTAGTGGTTATGGATTGAATGATGTCTTTTAACCCTTTTGCCAAATCTGTTGGCTTCAGAATACAACAAGGATGCCAGCCTGTTAAACCAAGCACGCCGTTGTCTGGGGACAGCCAATGGACCTGGAGTCTGCACAATTCTTCGCCATGTGGGAAGGCCACCCTCCCCTTCACATCCCCCACTCTTATTAGGGATTTCTGGACCCAATGGTAGGTAGGATGATGACCATGTCCAGTTTGAAGCAGTTAGAGGAACTTGAGACCTTCACCCATTGTCCTTTATAAGATTATAAAGTGACGTAATATCTGAGAGGGAGGGATTGTTTTTTTTTATTGTTAAAATAATTAATTAATCATTTATTTATTTTAATAAAAGAAGAGTATATGAAAGGGTGAAGTGGGAGAGCTTGTATGTACGAACCATGGGCATAGATTTGGTGGGGGATTGTTGGGGTAGGGTGGGTACTGGGTGGAGGCGAGCAAAGCGGAATAAATTGAAATTATTGTAACAATATAATCAATAAAATATAATTTAAAAAATGAATAATCATATAGACAACAACAATTTAAAAAAAAAGAGTAGGTACTTTAAAGGCTTTTTTAAGCTGTAAAGAGCCAGAGACATATTAGCAAATAATCATCCTGCAATTTTAGAATCTGACTCAGAACCTTTTGAATTATTTAAAAGTTTACCCATTTCACAATTGCCATTAACCTTTGGGGTGTGATGTTTACACTGATTCATTAGAATGAGAATAACACTACTTCAATTATAATTCTAGAGAAAATGTATGCTCTGAGAAACAAATAAATTACCTGTCTGGATTTTAGTAATGATTAAACAAAATAGCCTGATCTTTAGTAAGGCACGGTGCAACCCACTGAATTCTAAAGTTTCTCAACACTTAAAAGGTCCTCAGTATGCCATGGGCACAGGAATAGAATTCGTAGACAGTAATGCTCATGTCTAAAATCATATTCTACTAACTGATGATACTGAGGGACAGGGCTGTCCATTAATCAAGTGACAAAAATAAATTTCTGCTGACAACTGAAGGAAGAAGGGCATTATATATAAAGTAAAAGATGCTTTAAAAAAGGACCAGCATCCAGTGTTTGATTGTGAGGAGGAAACTGAAGAGAAAGTCAAAATAGTTGGAGGAAGACACCTTCTTTTTACTAATTTATATTTTGACCGATTATAAAAGCAGCACAGAGATTAATTAGGTGGAAATAATCAATGTTATGTTTTCATTATCATTGTCTTAACTTAGTCGAAGTCTAAAGTTATGCTTCTGCATAATCATTTGATTATCTCTGCTTTCCTTAAAATGACCACATAGGTGAAAGGCAGTGCTAATCAATTTTGCTGAATACAAACCCAGAGAATCAAAAATAGTTGTAGCTGACCTTGACACTTTCTCTAGAGTTTTTTTGGACTTAAAAATAATGGCAGCAGCTGCAATTCACTAAGTAGTCTTCCAGGATATGAATCTCTGTTGATTTCATACCCTGCAGCCATATATCATTTCCGAATCCAAACTAATCCTACTACTCTTACTTCTGTCAGCTCAATGAGTAGTTTATCTTCCTCCATAACATTAAGGGAGAGAAATCTTCTACATGGACAAAAAACAATTTAAACTCTGTGACATTTAGGAGAAAATAAACAAATTGACTCTAAGCCATCTAGACTACACCCCAGAGGTGAGGATAAAGAAGAAATTAAAACACAAACCTGCAGCCATCATTTATTACATAAATATAAAGTTTCAAAGAAAGATTACAAAAAGGAATCAAATCATACAACACAGGATCAAATCCAAACCCAATTTTTGTTTATTCTACTCTGCTATGGACTGAGTCATGATTGCATACTAACCTCCTGCCAGTCAAGACATTCAAGTACCTCAATGTAAGGGAGCTCAATGGTTTTCAAAACTCTATTCATCAAAAGCATGACAGGACTTTGTGGAAAATGAAGATTTGAGGTCTCTGTCCCAAGTATTTGGATACATAGTCACATAAACCAGTGGACCACAAGATCTTGACGTTTCCTTAGAAGATTAGAAGTCTATGAGTTATATTCATTGTCTACACAAGCCCATTATCTTACACAGAAAACTAAAAATCTATAAAATCTAATGCATAAAACTGGAGGGAAAAGTATCTCAATTTTTCTTTTAAAGTCTCCATTTATTCTGGTAGTAAGGCAGTAATTTAGAATCACTGTATATATATTTTTAAATTTAGTATTTACTAGTAGAGTGTCCTATTGCCTTTTGACAATGTGGTTTATCCTGGAAAGGCTCTGCCAGCAAATGAATCCAAGATCTGCTGAGGACACATTCCTCCCCACTGAAGGACTGCCTTGCTCTGAAGCGGTCCTGCAGAATTGAGCCTCTTAAGATGTAGGGGGACATTGATTAAAATTTTTCAACTTCCAAACACAACTTTTATGTCAATATTATTTCTTCATCTCCCATTGTCCTTGCTAAATCTTCAAAGGATTGGTACTGATGCTGCTTCTATGGCTACTGCCCTTGCCAACTATATGTCTGCTGGGACAAACAGTGTGAAAACTAACCTCCATTTCCTATTCAAAACAACGGGGAGAGGGAGGCAGAACTGATGGGGAGAGTAGTGCCCAAATACAGCTCAATAATTGTCCTTGGGTGTGTTTTTTGCTTTTGTTTCTGCATTTTTGTCATAAAACACCATGGAATGTGTTTGGGTATTGCTATTCTTCCTCACTCTCCCTGCCATTCCATGTATGCAGCACTCCCACCCTTAGAGTCTCATTGCTTCCAGTTCTAAGTCCTTTGAATTAAATTAACTCATATTAAAGTGTCAGTGTAATATCAGCCAAATTCCATAAGTGATTTTTATTTTAAAAATCCAGTGTATAAAGTGCTTAAATGAAATGAATGAATCCCAACTGATAAAGTTTGGGCCTTGGTAGATGAGATATTTTGAGAAGGGTTGCCATACCATTTGAGAAAAATGTTTTTCCTATGTACCATGCAAAGAAATTATTCCATGGCTTGGCTTATCTGAGATAACATACAAATCACAGTTATACATCTTTAATCTCATATATGAATAATTTTAGTCTCATACACAGGAAATTTCTTGTAGAACACACTTCTAAATCTGCCTCTCAGAAATTGCCTGAAATAATCAATGGAAAACTTAATAGGAAAAAAAAAACCTTCATAAGTTATCAAACCAGATAATATTGAACTGAATATTATAAAATAGGAATTTTTACAAGCTATAGACCAGGTGAAAAAATTGAGGGAAAAGTCATGATGGACTAACTAGTAACTTATTTTCCTAAAAGAGAAACATACTATTGTGGTAATAAAATGATGGAGGACAAGATTTGGAGGCAAGGGGAGGGCATGATGGAAATTAGATCAAACTCACTCTATTTGGAGTCATTTTATCTAACATGAATTAAGACTATTTTAGGGCTGCAAGAATAAGTGATAAAAAAGCTTGGAATGATACTTGGCTTGACTACTCAATAGGGTGGTTATATAAACTGTGCCCCCAAACAAGTTACATTTATTTTTATTCTTTGACTTTTAAAATATTTTATTCTTTAATTACCAAACTAGTTACCTAAAAATAGAAGTATGAAAACAAAATATAAACCAGGAATGTCCTAATCAAATCTAAGTGTTCAGTAATTCCTACTTCAAATCAAAAACAACAACAACAAAAGTGGTACTTACTTGCCAATTCTAATAAGGGTTTTCTTTAGCATGGGAGAGCATTTGTGAAGTCTGAGGGAAATTTTTCTCACTTGGAGGAGCAAGAGTATAAGACAAATTCTGAGGTTTAGAAAGTCATAATGGGTCCATTTTTGCCATTTCCAATTAAAAGACATCAAAATCAATACTGGGAAAGTACAGGAGTTAGAAGAGAGTAAAAAGGGGATAAATGATGGTGGAAGGAGACTTGAGTTAGGATAGTGAACACGCAATACAATATACAGATGACATATTATAGAATTGTACAACTGAAATCTATATAATTTTATTAACCAATATCACCCAATACATTCAATAAAAAATACTTGGGAAGTACATACAGACATATCATTAAAAAGTATGTGGA
The DNA here is from genome assembly GCF_987537825.1 of Furipterus horrens. Taxonomy (NCBI): domain Eukaryota; kingdom Metazoa; phylum Chordata; class Mammalia; order Chiroptera; family Furipteridae; genus Furipterus; species Furipterus horrens. The sequence goes on along the minus strand of NW_028327176.1, from coordinate 62,143,718 downwards.
CAATTGAACTGGGTCCAGCCAGTCCTCACCAAGTTAGTTAATGTATTCAGATGCCAGAAAATTCCAAACTCTACTAGTACTATGCATCACCCCCTGAATGGAGGATTCCCCCTAACTCTGGCAGGTAAAATTCTTGGAAGAATATCAGAATTATCAAACTGTACACCTTAAATATAAGACAAACTAACAGAACTTAAATCTGTAAAGCATGTTTTTAGTGTATTAATTTCTAGTAAACACAGGGACATATAAGTGTATAGAGGCAAAGCTCTCTAGAATTGCATTCCCAGCTTACCCTCTTCAGGTTAATTAATAACTAAATTGGTTATAGGAAATTATACCATCTCTGAGTTTAGTTTACCCTTTGGTTGAAAGAATCCAACAATGCAGACAGAAAGAATGCAAATAGAATATCTCCATCATGTGGCAGTGGTGAAGGGTGGAGGGTGGGTATTTATAATAGCTGTACTGGAGAGTTCTGCTCTGATTTAGGTAAAGAGGGGAAAGAGGCAAAGGCTGTACTTGATGGCAGACAAGCCAGATAACACTATTTCTATTTTTCTTCAACTGTTCTCTTTGATTTTGTCCTATTACCTTTTCTTTCTCTGTTCCTAGGAAATAACAAAAGCAAATTTCATTTCTGTCTGATTACTTTCAGGGTTAGAAAAAAAAATTAAAGTTCAGCAAAGTTTGATTTAAAACAGGTAACTTCCATAAGATAAAAATGTATTTTTTATCCCAAGTTTATAGCTGACTCCAGGCTCAGGGAATTTCTGTGGAGAAGAAAACCATGACCTATCCATTTGCTTTTTCTTTACCATCTTCTGCTGGCGCTGGATCTTGCAGGGCCAAATTAGTGAATGGAGGTTTCATAGGAGAAGAGAGACAAAAATTTAAATCACTTGTATTGATGTAATATGGTCAATGTCCTTTGTAGAAGGCACTCCACTTTTGTTAGAAACTCCTTTGTGTAATGTACTTGTGGGTTTATTTATAAGTACCATATGAATTTCTGTACTTTAGAGTTTTCTAACTTGAGGGATAAGTTTTCTGGTGGCCCCTCCTTGTTCCCATATTAGTTCTTCTCCTAATAATATAACCCACATCCTCTTGCCATTCATTCTCTTTCATCTTGGTGAACCACCATCTTGGGTTGAGTAATATTTTATATGACTAATGGTTAGCTTCTGTGGAAAAGTCAGAGATGCTTGCCTTGCCAAATTGATGCCAAGCAATGTGGTGTTACTTATGACTCTCTCAAATCCCTTCCGCTTGAGCTATTATTATAGTCAGAAACTAGACTCTTATAATTTCTTTGTACATGCATTTCTCCAAATTCCAGGGATTCATGAAAGGCTCTTCCAAGAAGTCTCTTACTACAGAGTGAGTTGATGACTTTTAGCTCTTATTTTTAAAAAAATTATCCTCACTTAGGGTACACACACATACACACACACACACACACACACACACATGCACACACACATTTTAGATAGAGAGTAAGGGAGAGAGAGAAACATCTATTTGAGAGAGAAGCATTGATCAAGTTGCCTCCTGCACACATCCAGACTGGGAATCGAATACACAACATAAGCTTGTGCCTTGACAAGGAATCAAACCTCCAACCCTTCTGTTATAGAAGGACACTCCAACTAACTGAGCTACACCAGCCAGGGTAATAACTTTCAGCTCTTAATCAGGCTTTTTGAAAGGGGATGCCAGCATTCTATACTTCCAAAAACCTCCAATCTCTGTAAGTAGTTTCTTGGAGCTTTCTTCACTTGATTTGGTTGAGGTTGGTACAATTCTTCTCTCTTCCAACATAAAGAGGAAGAAGATAAAACCCTAAGCTTACTTCAGTAAATAGTTATATCACACAACCTCAGTAGTTCTCTCCAGTTTCTAGTTTCTTCTTCTCTCTCTAAAAATGTCTGGAGATGGATCACTGGGTAACTGACACACAGTTATTAATAGCTTTAAGGGTTTTCTTTTACTGAGTAACAAATTACCACAAAGGTAGCAGCTTAAAAAAATATTCGTTATCTCACAATATCCTGTGGGTTAGGTGTTTAGGTAAAGTTTGACTGGGTCCTTGGCTTGGGGTCTTACAAGGTATTAGTTAAGTTATGTTCTAACCTGGAGGCTCAATTAGAAAAGAGTATGCTTCCATGCTCATACAGGGAGAAAGCAGAATCATTTCCATGTAGCATTATGACTGAGGGCCCCCAGTTTCTTACTGGCTATAGATTGGAGGATGTTAGGGTTATTACACAGCTCTTTGCCACATAACCATCCTCATAGGTAGTTCTTAATATGGCTATTTGTCTCTAAGTCCAGCAGAAGAGTATTTCTCTGCAGTTGGCTAAGATATATTATCTTAGATATATTTAAGACATATATAATATATGACATTAAATCACTTTGACATATAACATAACCTCATCAAAGAAGTGACAGCTCATCACTTTTTGCTATATTGTGTTGGTGAGAAGCAACTCATGGGTTCCACTCACAATTCAGGGCAGAGGAATATACAAGGGTATAACACATTGGGGATCACCTTAGGGTGTGTCTGCCAAAATAGTTAAACTAGCCCTGCAAAGATGTATATAGAAACTCCATTTAGAATGGGTTAGTGCTTATCTATTTGTTGCAGCTTTGAAGTTTTAACTCTAATTTAAGAAAAAAAGTCTCAGCAAACTTTCTGTTACCAAAAAAAAAAGCAATCAAAACAATATTCTATGAAATAAAAAAAAGACTTGAACAAGGCATGCAGGAGATGTGAAAATTGCTTGTGTTTGCAAACAATTTAGTTTATGTATCAGAAATATATTTTAAACATCAGTTTATTTGTGATCTTAAAAAAATTAACAAAATGCAGCTAAAATTAAAGCAAGGAAAATATGAGATAAGAAAACATATTATAATAACAAATAAAAATGATCTAGTTAAGTCAATACTTTAAGAAATGAAAAAGTCATTGTAACATTTCAATGCTATTAGTAATAAAAGGGGGCACAACATTGTAGGAAATCTAACAAGTGAAGTGAAAGACAAGCTTGTAAATGGCAGTTAAAAGGAAACACAAGTGTGCCTAATATGTTCATCATTTTCATGTAATCAAATGATAATTTCATCCTCAATGTTGGTAAATTGAGAAATATAGGTTTAAGTGTTTTGTAAAGAATTGAATATAACCATAAGTAGGATGAAAATCCATCTATAACATATCATTTTCCTGGAGGGAAATAGTCCTGATTTATACAATGCATAGGATGAAAATTGAAACAAGGGAATAGAACATAAAGTAATGAATCCAAAATAAAAGTAATAAGCCTCCTATAAGCTTAATGTGATTAACTTTCCTATTTAATATCACATATGATATTAAATATAGTCACAACTTAAACATGAATGCAGACAATTAAAGTTTAATAAGTCTGACCCATTATCAGTATAGGGAAATTAGATGCCACCTTTTGATACGAGGAATGTCAAATTTGCAGATATGTTCTAAAGAAGCCTCATGCTCCTATTGTTGCCTCTTTCAGGATCATAGCTTAGGAAAGAAGGATTATGGAAGATAGTCATTATTATTTGGCTCTTGACAATTTCTGCCATGGTAGGCATCCATCTCTCATAAGTACGTTTATTCTATCTTCGGAAATTTATTCTGAAGCCAACTTCCATCCTGTCTAATGCCTTGAAGAAGTATTGTGGTTTTTGCCTAAACCCTTCCAAGCTTCCTCTCCAACACCTGAGTATACAGGGTGGGGCAAAAGTAGGCTTACGGTTATTCATATGGAAAATAATACAACAATCAATAAACAATAATACAAAAATAAACTCTGTTTTGTATACTCACAACTGTAAACTTACTTTTGCCCCACCCTGTATTCATACCACCTCCCAAAGACTCTATAAATCTCTATACATATTGGCAAGCCACTGTGTTGGTCGGGCACACTAATGCTCTATAGTGGAGATTTGCCCACTGGTAACAGATGCCTCTCTGCCCAGCAAAGGGTGGAAGTGATGTTTGCCCGACAAGATCTACTCTTCCCTCTTCCCACCATCCCAGGCAGCTGCAGCCTTCTTCCTTCCTTCAGTATTCTTTGCATTAGAACTGGGTGCCAGTTTCTTTGTTCAGGTATACCCTTAGAACCCTAGAGTTGCATGTGAATTTGTCTCAAATCTCTTTACCATGCTTAACTCAGTCTTGCGTGCACGCTTGGGGAAGGGGACCAGGAGGGAAGCCAAATATATCTCCATGTGTACAAACTTCTTTCATGCAATCTTCTTTAATATTTCTAGTGTTTTACATAAACTGGAGATTTGTGATTGTGCTGGAGGGAGGCAGGAGCAATTCTGATCTCTTTTGTAGGTTCTGCATGGATGTGTCTAGCACTATATAAAATATCTCAGTTCACAAAGCTGATCCTGAGCTTTGTAGCTTTAGCCAAAAGTCTAAACAGACAGCGGGTTCTTTTTTTCTTAACGTCCTATAAAATAATGACTAATGTGTGTTAAACGTTTGTTACAAACACTGTATGTTCAAAACATTGGTGTATGCTCACAACAGCCTTATGAGGTAGGCGGTATTGTTATGGCAGTTTTTGTGTCTTAGGTAGGAAAGGCCCAGCAATGCAGTCTGAGAAGAAAATTGACTAAGGGCAGTTTTCTGGGAGGGCTCTGGGGAACAAGGCCTGTGAGATGGTGAATGTGGCAAAACTGGCACCAGCAGAAGTTGAACTTGATGGCATTTGCAAAAGAAACCTCCACTGATCCCAGCGGGTACTCCAGAGCTGAGGTTACTCTTCAGATTTGTCCTGAATTAAGTCAAAAGTGGCCTGACCCTTGTATCTGCACACTGACAACTCGCTGGATCAGGGAGTTCTCTGTGGCTGAGGGCAATTCCTGCCAAGGCCCTCAGCTGGGCACTGTGATCAGATGGGGAGGGCAGGCCTCAGTCTTGAAAGTATGGTCTGGATGCTGCCACATAGACACGTATTACATTTCTTACTGACAAAATTTTAGGTTTTGAGAATTTAATTATATTTCTCACACGCAGTTTGAAGTCACAGGAAGTTAACCCTGCACTATATGGCTTTGTATATTCTCTTCAGGAGGATAATTGTTCCTGTCCTCTAAATAGGTTATGATGGGAGAAGAAGGAGCAAGTATGAGGACACATATAATAAAGGAGTAAATGACATTAACGAGAAAAAAAAACAAGGGAGAAAGGAACAGAACAAGAAAATTTACCTTAGAAGAAGTAGAAAAATTGAATAGACAATTTCCACTGAAGAAAATTGGAAGTTGAATAAAGATTTATGGAAAAAAGCACAATGACCAGATGGGTTTATAGATGTAATTTATCTAACCCTTAAAGACTAGATAATTACAAATTATTTAAAATCTATCAGAATGTTGAAAAGCTAAATGACTTATTTCATATTTTGAAACTAATATCAAATTTCTATAAAGTGACAGTATGAAAAAGACAATTGTAGATCAGTTACACATTTTTTAAAATGCAATCTAATAATTTATAGAAAGTAAAATCCTTTGAGGACAAGTAGAGTTTAGTTTTACAGACCCAAGACTAGTTAAAACATCAGAAAAATTGTAATTCATTGTTGCAAATTCAGACCCTCTGTGTCAGCATGACTTAGATAAGATCGGACCACCTATGCTTAGAAAACTATCCAGGAGAGATAATACTATGAACCAATAAATTATTTCACTGTTTCCCTCAAAACTAGTTATAAAAGACAGGGTCTGATGACCTGGGAAGTTTACTTCTGAAGTGACATTTTATTTATCAAACTTGCCTCAAGGCTCTTACTTTATACTATGCCTACCAATCCAAAACTATTATATCTTATAACTTGCCTGATCTCAATTAGCCTTCTACCTTGAAAGAACTACTTTAAGTTACTTGAGCCCAGACCCTAATGTTTTATACTTATCTCACTGTAGACCTATTTCTTTTCAGTCTCTGTTAAATCTTTATTAAATGGTGTTCTCCCTTACTGCAGTGAGCTTAAATAATGTTTTATTTATTACAAAGTTGTCCTGTGATATTTTTGGTGAGTTCAGCAGTATCAACAAATGTTATATGTGTTAGATAAAATATATCTAATATCTTTTGCCATTAAGGGAGTGAATAGAAATTTGAAATCATGTTGATGGTATGAAACTACATACCATTAAATTTAAAATAAAAAACAAAATAAAAGAAAATAGTGACATTACTAAATGCCAGTGAGGTTGTAGAATTACTGGATCTGTGAGATATTTTTGGCAGTAATGTAAAATGGACAGCTGTTATGAAAATTGTTTGGAAACGTCTTATAACATTTACTATATAACTCAGCAGTCACACTCCTGGGGCATTTATTACAGGGTAAGGAAAACTTAGATCCACACAAAAACCTGTAAACATAGCAGCTTATCTGTAAAGCTTTATTGGTAAAATTGTCAAAACTTATAAGCAGTCCAAATGACCTCAGTAGGGCAATTGTTAAACAAACTGTGGCACATCTATGCAGGAGAATGCTACTCAACAAAATAAAATAATAAACTTTTGATATACTGTAACTATTTGATGATACTCAAGGGCATTATGCTGAGTGAAAATAATTCCAGTCTCAAAAGACTCCATACCATATGATTCCATTTATATAACATTCTTACAGAGATTAAGAGCAGGTTAGTATTTGCCAGGGATATGGTAGTGAGGGATTACTATGGAGTGTTAGCAAAAGGGAGCTATTTGTGATGATGAAATAGTTCTGTGCCTTGGTTTTGTGACTCTGAATCTACACATATGATAAAATTACTTAAATACAAATACACGCTCACAACCCATGTACACATTCTACTGATAGATACTAAAAGGGCATTCAATAAATTCAGCAGTTATTATAAGAAAAACTCTAAGCAAATATAATGTAAAAACGTACCTAACTATAGTAATACTATCTAGTGAAAACCAATAGCAAATCTTATTTAAAATGGCAAAAACTATTTCCCTTACAATTATTTATTTTTCAGAATGTTTAATAGTATTTAGCCAATATGTAATTTCCTGTGAAATTTGGCTTTATTACAAAGCTATTTTTGGTACACTCTAGCAAATTGACATAATCAAAATGATAGATTAGTAGCTAAAAATAAAACAATTGGTAAATTGAAAAGTAACAATAATAATGAAGATGATTTAATTGCTGGTTCACTATGCTCTAAATCCAAATAGGCATGTAAATCTCAAGTGAAACATAGACTATGCAAATACTTTTCTATCAGTAAATTAAAGGTTGCCAATTTAGTTTCAGGAAAACAATTTCATCCATCATATTAATATAGCCTATTTATATTTTAATGGCTTTGTAATTTTATTATGAAATTTATCATTTGCTTTGACTTTATGGTCATCAAGATGCATGCCTAAGACTCATATATTTACATATTTAAGTGAGTTTGTTATGAATATTTTAATTCAACACTTGCATCCATGAGAATTTTCTAAAAAATTCCTACTCTTCACAAGTTTGATGAATATTGTTATTCTTCCAGCAAGTACTCATGGGAACACTCCATCACACAACCAGAAAGGTCTGAAAGTTTCTTTGGGATTATGGCATAATAAATCTTTATATAGGCCCAAATTTGTGTCATGAAACTATAACAAATCTTTAAATGCTAATTTGATAAGCATGCCATAAACACACCTCAAAATAATTTTCTATCAAATGATTACAGCCGAGAAAAAAAATTTGTGACCAATAGATTTGCAAAGAAAGAGAGATACATAATCAGCATAATTTATTGTAGGAAGGAGAAACTTCATAATTATAAAAGCTCCGAAGTGGAAACTAGTGTAATGAATATTTTTTGTAACTATGCCATTAAAATACAAGCTTTTGTAAATGAAAGTCCCTTTCTGCTTTTATAATGAGATTGATAACACCAAGAAACATTAACTTATACTATTTTTATTTTGCATAAAAATGAGTAAATGTAAAATAAACAATGCCCTGATGTACTCAAGGTTCAGAATAATGATGATATAGAAAGAAAATATCACTTATTTTTATTTACTTTATATTTCCAAACCAGGAAAGTCATGTTTGATTACTGAAGCAATTTCCAAGCCTAAAAATCATTATATATAATAGTTACCATCTCATAGATATTTTAAAAGGTTAAAAACAATTTTAACCTGAAGAATTTGTATTCTGATTTTGATAAGTTTAGTTTCTGAAAACACTAACCAATAAACTTTATATGAATCAACAGCAAAATTCTGAATTACCATTTTGATAGAGGAATTAACAATGTAAAAAATATCAAACACATACATATGGACACACACCTGCATTGTATTTCTAGAACTCCTTAACAAATCACCACAAACTTGATGGCTTAACATAATAAAAACTTATCCTTTCTTACTTTTGGAGACCAAAAACCTGACATCAAGGAGGTGGCAGGGTTTCCTCCTTTGGGGTTCTGTGAGGGACTATCTGCTCCATGCCTTTAAAAAACAAACAAACAGAAACTCCTGGCTGTTGTCAGCTATCTTAGGCATTCTTTGACTTGTATGTAGAGCATCACTCCAAACTCTGACTGAGATGGACTTCTTCCATGTATTTCTGTTTGTCATAAATCTCCTTCTCTTTTCTTCTATGAGGATACCAAACAGTGAGTTTTATACCCACCCTAAATCCAGGATCATCTCATCTCAATCTTGAATTTAATTACATCCAGAAAGACCACATTTCCAAGTAAGATCACATTAACCAGTACACAGATTTAGGACTTGGACTTATCATTTGGGAAAACATAATTCAAACCACTACAATTTCAATTAAGCATCTTGATGGTCTTTTTGGGTCATTCCATTAAATGAAAAATTGAACAAACCAAGAATATCAATTGGAAGAAAGAAGTGCTGGACCAAGATCACATGTTGATACTTGAAGTGCATTTGCCACTCTAATCAGTTGAACTTATGTGCATCTGTTGTTTTAAAATTTTTTATTTATTTATTTTTAGAGAGAGGGGAAGGTGGGGAGAAAGAGAGAGAGAGAAACATCAATGTGTGGTTGTCTCTCACATGCCCCAGCTGGGGACCTGGCACGTAACCCAGGCATGTGCCCTGCCTGGGAATTGAACCAGTGACCCTTTGTTTTGCAGGCTGGTATTCAATCCACTGAGCTACACCAGCCAGGGTGATGTGTATCTGTCTTTTGATGAGTTGCCTGTGTATAAACATTTCTAGTGTCCCTTCTAAGTTTCTGATTTCAAAATACAGACTAAGCCAGTGCCAGATTTATATGAACTTTTGTTCACTCCTCAGTCCTGCACATCAGAAATTTAAGCTAATACAGGCAGAACTTTTCAAGGCTCAGTTTTTTTACTTTCATAGCTTCTGAGAAGTCTTGAAAAGGGACAGAATTAAAGTGGCTCCCTGTATTGGCTATCTCAGAATGGTTTTCCACCCCACCATGGTTAAAACACTATCTTCCTCTTTGCTGTAGTTCTGGAGAGCTGAGTCATATAAAACAGGGCTGGAGAATAAGAAAGAAGATTATATCAATCACCTCCCTGATCATCATTGGCAAGATGTGGAAACAGTTACCTCCAGTGGAAAATATCAGATATTGCAGGGCTGCAGTAGGTCTGGATGCAGTTCTAGGGTGGTAGGTGTGAGTGGACAGAGTATGACAAACACTATGTGCGGAACTTTGGAGGAAACATCCAGGATGGTGAACTTACGCCCCAGTTATTAATAGTAATATGTGATTCACATTGGAATGAGTAAACCAACAGACATAATTTTTAAAGATTAAAAAATTTTCTTTGTGCCCATAGTACACTGCTTGGGGTTTTGCACATCATATAAAGCCAACAAATAATTCTGAAGATCCAAGAAAGGGTTCAAAATTAACATTCAAATCAATAAAAAAAATAATAGAATGGTTTTCAACTTAATATACCCTACCAGCTATCTCTCCCATCTTCCCCTCCTTTCATAGCCAACATTCTAGAGATAGTTATAGTTTCTGCTTTAATTTTTTAATATTCTATAGATTCTGCAACTAACTCTTACCTGGATTTTATACCATTATTTTACACAACTATTTCAATTAGGGTTATTAATGATCTTTATATCATTAAATCCAACAGCTTGACTCAACAATATTCAACATTATCAATGATGTTATTTTAGAAAAATTCTCCTGCCTCTAGTTCTGTACCCACTACTCCTGATTTTCCTCCTACCTCTATAACTATGTGTGCTTAATCAAGTTAGCCAGTTTCCTGCTTCCACTCAATTTCACTGAGGTCTGATCTTAGATATTCTATAAAATCCCACTCATCTCATCTATCTTGCAGCCTCAATGACCATCTATCTGCTGATGACTGAAAACTTTCAAATCTACCCAGTCCAGACATCTGTCCCTTGAACCAAACCAACATAATGCCAACTATCTACGTGACATCTTATTCTAGGTTCAGAGTAGACATCTTAAATTCATTATGTTTAAACTGAACTTATTTACCCCACCCCTCATCCCAAAATGTACTATCCTCTAGTATTTTATAATTTGATATATAGCGCAAACAATCCTCATGTTGCTTAAGCCAGAAACTTGGAAATCGTACTTGATTCATCCCATATTTTTCCCTGATCACCATGCATTTCTTTAAGTACCTGAACATATTGTGTATATGTATGTGTGTGTGTATATATATATACAAACCTTTGATCCACATGGTAGAATTTTACAAGTACAAAAATCTTTAATATTGCTTTCATACAGTTTTAGGGCTCTTGTGTGACTGTAGTGTTAATAAGACCTATAAGTTCAGTTTGTTCTCCCTGGTCTCACAGACTATATGTAGCCTCCAGTGCAGATTACTTTTTGATAAATACATATAAAGTCATAACAGGAGATTTGCAGATAGCTGTGTGCATTTCTTCTATTCTATTGAAGAAGTAGGTAGACTGATTTCTATATGGTATAAATATGGACGTCACACATGTGCTCAGGTCAATTCTTCTTTCTCTTTAGTTATATTCATCTAATAGATTTGTAAAGAGCAATGTCTATGTAGGGGGTTTGTTTATTTATGGTGCTGAGCCACTTACTTTACCACAGATACTATGGGTAGTGGCATATTTTTCCCTTGGTACCCCTACTTTGCCTAGTGGCTGGTGACAACATGCGTTTAGAAATTACAATTTTCCTCAGTGTGTTATTACTTTCAATAGGGCACAGCTCATGCCTCACTTCCCTGAGTAGCACTACCACACAAATTTTATGTAGTTACAAGTCTTTGGGGAAAAAACTAAAGAAAAAGGCAATGTGAGAAAAAATATTTACTTAATTTGCTATGCTAATTGTAACTTCTACTGTAGCCTAAGGTACAAAATTCTGTTTAGTTTGTCTAATTTTGCATAACAAACAACACAGAAACCTATTATTATCGTTGAGTATATCTGGCTTCATATTTTTTTTTTGAAAAATGGCTTGGTTTTAATGCTGTAGTCTGGTACTACAGAGTACAAACTGAACTTGTAGGTATTATTAATCTTTACTTAACCAAGGATTGGGGTTATCTTGGATCATAGGAGCACATGCAATGAGGGAATTCTGGGCTTCAGAATACTCTTTAAACAGACACACACAAAAATTTGTAGGATACGTCCTAGAATCTGGTTTTATCTAAGCATCGTAAATGATTTTTATATTTGTGAAACTATAAAAATAGTATAATATACAAATGCCCTAGCTCAGCAGGAAACTCCCTGTCCAGGAGAGGTTTCAGGATCATGGCTGAGAGAAAAAATTTATCCAGGACACTATTTTGTCTGGAGGGATGGGAGGTGGCAAATATCTCTAGGGGAGAAGTGCGCAGACATCCCATTTCCCATGCCTTTTATTGAGGGGATTCGGGAAATACAAGGTCAAGACTTAAGAATCATCAATAAGTTTTCAGACGCTTGGGTTATAGTTGAGAGTTACTCATTACAGGTATCAGCATAGAGAACATAGTGACCAGTCTGTGTCAGGGTCTATTAAACATCTTGATGACACACTGGCATTAGGTGAAAAGTTTCATACATTTTTTAAAATTATATTTTATTGATTATATTGTTACAATAGTTCAATTTTTTCCCCTTTGCTCCCCTCCATCCAGAAACCCCCCTCCCCCAGCAATCCTCCACCAAATCCATGCCCATTGTTCATACATACAAGCTCTCCCGCTTCATCCTTTCATATATTCTTCTTCTTTTTTAACAAATAAATGATTAATTAATTATTTTAACAATAAAAAATAATAATCCCTCCCTCTCAGATATTAAGACCCTTTATAATCTTATAAAGGACAATGGACGAAGGTCTCAAGTGCCTCTAACTGCTTCAAGCTGTGTTACAGAAACCCTGGGCTGCTCCAATTGAAAACAAACCCACAGGCTCTTTAGATAGGGGCCCGATTGCCCGCCGCCAAAATTATAACTCTCAATACCAGAACTTAGTGAAAAGAAAAAGAATTGTTTATTTAACAGTTATATAGATTTAGTTATTTGTGGACTTCTGTTGTTAAGTCTTATATTCTTTAAAACACCCATAAACACATATCCTTGCCTCCCCACTACCAAACCAGACTAGTTTTAGAAAAGTTAGAGAAACCATTTTCCTACTTTCCAAACACAGTTCAGCTTTACCAACAGCTGCCAATCACTCAAATCTGATTGGGGAGGTCCTTTCTGTGCTGTGGTGCCCTCCAGCTCTCAATGCAGGACCGCCTGGATTCTCAGCCTCCTTGCAAACTGCCTTCTTCCTGCAAACCGCATGGATCTCCTCTCCTCAAAACTGCATGGCGAGAGCCTCTTAAAGCAGCCTGGAGACCCCTTCTCCAAGCCACGTGAAGAACTTAGCTTCTTTATTCCGCATGGAGAAGGCCCCTTCACCAAGCCGCATGGAGGGGGCGAGAGAGCGAGAGAGCAAGAGCACGAGAGCAAGAGAGAGCGTGTGAGAGAGAGAGAGCTAAAATGTCCGCAGCTGCTTATATATCCCTGACTGCGTCCTCTGACGCAGTGGGCATTGCAAACAGTTCTGACCATTCACAGAACCTTACGTACTCTCTGTGTGTTTTCTCCATACCGTCCCCTGGTTCAAGACTCCTCCCATCTACCTGAGGCTTTGGATGCATTAAAGCCATTTTGCATAAAAAAGACACTAGCCACCAGCCTCAGGCATGTGGAGGCATTCTAAAAGCTGCTTCCTTCTCCCCATCCCCCAGCCGCAAGTTCTGGGGATTTTTGGACTCCCCTGTTTCTGTAACAGCTGGACATGGTCGTCATCCAACCTACCCTTGGGTCCAAAAATCCCTAATATAAGTGGGGGTGTGGAGGGGAGGGTGGCCTTCCCACATGGGGAAGGATCCTGCAGACTCCAGGTCAGTTGGCTGTCCCCGGACAACGGCGTGCTTGGTTTAACAGGCTGGCATCCTTGTTGTATTCTGAAGCCAACAGATTTGGCAAAAGGGTTAAAAGACATCATTTAATCCATAACTACTAGATGACAAAAGGCAGGGATTAATTTTTCAATGTCCCACATTAGGGAAAAAAAAAAGGGGGGCTTCTTAGGAGGAAGGTGTGCCAGGCACATCTCACCTGTCCAAAATCCTTTTGCCCATTATACTTAGATTGGGCTGAGGAAAATATTTTAGGTTTTCCCCCTCTCAAACCTCTTGGCCCTTTCTGTCCAAGCCATTAGGATAGAAAAGAGAAACCAGTTTTAAAGTGAAGCCCACAGACCACCCCGTTCTTCACCAACCCAGCCACTTAGTTCAGCCATACCATTGAGTCTCAGGAGGCAGCGATGCAGACAGGATTAAGTGAGGCCTATATGTACAGACAATCACTCAGGTAATGAGGTCATAGGCTTATGCCCTTTGAAAACAGAAAACACATGTTTATTTATGTAAAATAACCTACAAACAAGTCTCTAAATCTGTAAGACTGTCTTATTGGTAAGACACCCAGTTGCAAGGCATTTGACATTCTTCTTGCCTGTAAATTAAATATCTTTGATGATACCACAGACATAGTTTAACTTTTAAGTAAAAACATATTTTAAATGAAAAGAAACGTTAAAGACGGTTAGCTGCACTACTTTATAGTCTACCTGTGATCATTGTGATTTTCTTTGAATAATTATTTTTCTCCCTAAGATTACCCTCCTTGTCATTAAAGGAACTGCATTAAGTCCATTTTTATTTTGTCCTGTTCATTTGCATAAACACAACAAGAGCAGCAAATGATCACTTATGATCTTTAGTTCTGCTTTGCTGGAACTTACGCAAGGATCATTTAGGGTGATCTACAGTCTGCCCTTCAGAGCACAGAAGCTGAGACACATACCTGGCATTCAGTATTGCCTGTACACACCTGTCTTTTCCAAGTCATTATGGTTTTCCATTGTGCCTTAAGGTCCCTTCTAGCCATCTTTCAGGAAAACAACCTTCATTCCTTCCCTCAAAAAATTGCTGTGGACCGCACAACCAACCACGGTACCAGGCCTTTTATCTCGTGGGCTTTTATTACCTTTGAAAGTCATTCCCAGTTCCTCAGGGCTTTTTGGTAAAAACCAAAGCCCAAGCATGTCTTCATTAGGCATGGGATTCCAGTCAAAGTCTTGGTAAAAAAAAAAAGCCCTCTATTTACAACTGGTCTTATTAGTTTTATGCAAAGAACCTTATGTCATTACTTACTTCTTTAGAAAGCCAAACTCTGGAGGGATCATATAGGGAGAAAAATATACAATGTGAAGGAAAATTATTGTCCTTCTAATATTCACTGAACTGACATTTCCATTCATCATATTTTCATTTTTCCCCCACTAAAAATTTTTTGTTTGTTTTTTCATTACGGTTGTCCCACTTTTTTTCCCCCTCGTGCTTCCTTGCACCCTGTCCCCTCCTTCTCCAACATTTAGTTCCCCTCAGTTGTCCGTGTCCGTGGGTCATTCATACATGTTCTTTAACTAGACCCTTCCCCTTCTTACCCACTTCTCTCCCTCCCCCATACTCTCTTGTTACTGTTAGTCTACTCCTTGTTTCATACCTCTGGTTCAATTTTGCTCATTTGTGTTGTTCATTGGTTTCCTGTAATAGGTGACAGCATAACGTATTTTTCTTTTGTTCCCTGGCTTATTTAGTTAAGCATAAATCTCTCTAGTTCCATCCATGTTGTTGCAAGTGGTAGAAGTTCTTTCTTTCTTTCTGTTACATAGTACTCCATTCTGTAAATGTACCACAGTTTTTTGATCCACTCATCTACAGATGGGCACTTAGGTTGCTTTCAGCACTTGGCTATTGTAAATAGTGCTGCTATGAACATAGGGGTGCATAGGATCTTTTGAATGGTGTTTCAGGATTTTTCAGATATAATCCTAGCAATGGAATTGCTGGTTCAAAGGTAGTTCCATTTTTAGTTTTTTTGAAGAAATTCCAGATTGTTTTCTGTAGTGGCTGCACCAGTCTGCATTCCCACCAGCAATGCACCAGGGTTCCCATTTCTCCGCATCCTCTCCAGCACAAGTTGTTTGTTGATGATGGCCATTCTGACTGGTGTGAGGTGGTATCTCATTGTGGTTTTTATTTGCATCTCTCTGATGGCTAGTGATGCTCAGCATTCTTTCATATGTCTATGGACCCTGTGTATGTGCTCTTTGGAGAAGTGTTTGTTTAGGTCCCTTGCCCATTTTTTAATTGGGTTGTCTGTCTTTGTGATGTTAAGTCATATGAGTTTTTTATATATTTTGGAGTTCAATCCCTTGTCTGAGATGTCATTGGCGAATATATTTTCCCATATGGTTGGTTCGCTTTTCATCTTGCTGATGTTTTCTTTAGCTGAGCAGAAACTTTTTAGTTTGATGTAGTCCCATTTGTTTATTCTTTCCTTTATTTCCCTTGCCTTAGGAGATATATCAGTGAAAATGTGGCTATGTGGGATATCTGAAATTTTTCTGCCTATGTTTTCCTCTAGGACTTTTATAGTGCCACAGCTTACATTTAAGTCTTTGGTCCATTTTGAGTTTATTCTGGTGTATGGTGTAAGTTGGTGGTCTAGTTTCATTTTTTTGCATGTCCCTGTCCAGTTCTCCCAACAGCATTTGTTGAAGAGGCTCTTTTCACTCCATTTGATGTTTCTTCCCCCTTTGTCAAATATTACTTGACCATATAGACCTGGGTTTATTTCTGGGCTCTCTATTCTGTTCCATTGATCTATATGTCTGTTCTTATGCCAGTAGTAGACTGTTTTGATTACCGTGGTCTTGTAGTATAGTTTGATATCAGGTATTGTGATCCCTCCTACTGTGTTCTTCTTAATCAAAATTGCTGTGGCTATTTGGGCTCTTTTTTGGTTCCATATAAATTTTTGAAGTATTTGTTCTAGGTCTGTGAAAAATGTCATTGGTATTTGAATAAAAATTGCTTGAATCCATAAATTGCTTTGGGTAGTATGGACATTTTAATGATGTTGATTCTTCCCATCCATGAACATGGTATATGCTTCCATTTATTAGTATCTTCCTTAATTTCTTTCTTCAGTGTTATGTAGTTTTCTGAGTACAGGTCTTTTACCTCCTTGGTTAAGTTTATTCCTAGGTACTTTATTTTTATTGTTGCTATGGTAAATGGGATTTTTCTTTTAGTTTCTATCTCTGAGATTTTATTATTGGTGTTCAGAAATGCCTTTGATTTCTGAATATTGACTTTGTACCCTGTTATTTTGCCGAACTCACTTATTAGTTCGAATAGTTTTTTTGTGGAGTCTATAGGGTTTTCTATGTACACTATCATGTCACCTGCAAATAATGACAGTTTTACTTCCTCTTTTCCAATTTGGATGCCTTTTTATTTCTCTTTCTTGTCTGATTGCTGTGGCTAGAACTTCCAAGACTATGTTGAATAGGAGTGGAGAGAGTTGACATCCTTGTCTTGTTCCTGACCTCAGGAGGAATGTTCTCAGTTTTTGCAATTCTTTGTATTTCTGTGATATCGGTTGTGATTTCTCCTTTTCGTTTCTGATTTATTTATTTGGGTCCTCTCTCTTTTATTCTTGATGAGCCTTGTTAAATGCTTGTCAATTTTGTTTATCTTTTCAAAAAACCAGCTTCTACTTGTGTTGATCTTTTGAATTGTTAGTTTAGTCTTTATGTCATTTAATTGTGCTCTGATCTTGATGATTTCCTTCCTTCTACTTGATCTGGGCTTTGCTTATTGTTCTTCCTCTAGTTCTTGTAGCTGTACCCTGGCTGGTTTGGCTCAGTGGATTGAGCGTCGGCCTGCGAGCTAAGTGTCGCTGGTTCGATCTTCCAGTTAGGGCACATCAGAGAAGGAAAACTCTGATTCCAAAAAACCTCCGCTGCCTTGCGGCATACCTCTTCAGGGGAAAGGCTAAGGGAGTAAACCCCGACAGAAAATCCGGAGCCGGAGTCCCTAAGGCGGTTTGATGTTGTAGTCAACACCGGCAACTCCTGCGGCGCACCTGAAGCCAAGCTGTATTGACTCCGTCTTTCCCTTGGACCCTTCAGCTGCGAAGAGAGGGGGGGTCTGCTGCATGGGCAACAGCAGACCCTCCATATCACCCTGCCCAGGCTCTGTAGCTTCAGCTCCACTGGAGAGGACACTCCAGCATCATCGCAAGATGTTGATTCAACACGGGAGGAGACAGATACCGTGTCACTCCCGAGTCGGACTGCACAGCCATTCTCGGCGGTGCAGATAGACTCTTAAGAAGCTACACCATCGTCTCTCGAGACGGACGGCTGCCGACGATGACGACGAGGGTTAAATTTTATATTAGAGATTCTTCTAGATTTTTTAGGTAGGCCTGTATTGCTATGAACTTTCTTCTCAGGACTGCTTTCGCTGTATCCCACAGGTTTTGGGTTGTTGTGTGTTCATTATCATTAGTTTCAGAAACTTTTTGATTTCTTCCTCGATGTCATTGTTAACCCATTGATTATTTAATATCATGTTATTCATTCTCCATGAGTTTGAATGTTTTTGAGTTTTTTCCTTGAGGTTGATTTCCAATTTTAAGCCATTGTCATCTGAGAAGATGCTTGGTATAATTTCAGTTCTCTTGAATTTGTTGAGGCTTGTTTTGTGTCCTAACATGTGGTGTATCTTTGAAAATGTTCCATGTATACTTGAGAAGAATGTATATTTTGTTTCGTTGGGATGAAGAGTTCTATATACATCGACTAAGTCCATTTGATCTAGAGTGTTGTTCAGTGCCTCAATATCTTTGGTGTTTCTTTGCTTCGAAGATCTGTCCATTGTTGACAATGGGGTGTTAAAGTCCCCTACTAAGAGCGTATTGCTGTCTATATCTTTTTTGGAGTCTTTCAAAATTTTCTTTACATATTTGGGTGATCCTAAGTTGGGTGCATATATATTTATAACGGTTATATCTTCTTGATGGATTTTTCCCTTAAGTATTATGAAATGTCCTTCTTTGTCTCTTTTTATGGCCTTTGTTGTGAAATCTGTTTTGTCTGATATAAGTATTGCTACCCAAGGTTTTTTTCCATGTCCATTTTCTTGAAATACTTTTTTCCATTTCTTCACTTTCAGTCTGTGTAGATCTTTTGTTCTAAGGTAGGTCTCTTGTAGACAGCATATATGTGGGTCATTCTTTCTAATCCATTCAGCTACCTATGTCTTTTGATTGGAGCATTTAATCCATTTACATTTAAGGTTATTACCGATAAGTACTTATTCATTGTCATTTTCCCCTTTTGTACTCATGTTCCTCTCTGTCTCTCTCTGTTTCTTCATCTTCTTAAAGCATACCCTTTAGCATCTCTTGCAATGCTGGTTTGGTGAAAATGTATTCTTTTATCCTTCTTTTGTCTTGGAAACTCCTTATTTCACCTTCCATTTTGAATGAGAGCCTTGCTGGGTAGAGTATTCTTGGTCATAGGCCTTTGTTTTTCATTGTTTGGAATATTTTTTCCCATTCTCTTCTGGCTTGTAGTATTTCTGCTGAGAAATCTGATGATAGCCTTATTGGAGCTCCCTTGTATGCTACTAGCTATTTCTCTGTTGCTGCTTTTAGGATTCTCTCTTTGTCTTTGAATGTTGCCATTTTAATTATGATGTGTCTTGAAGTGGGCCTGTCGGAGTTCATCTTCATTGGGACCCTCTGTGCCTCCTGGACTTGTGTGACTCTTTCTCTCCTCATGTTAGGGAAGTTTTCTGTCATTAGTTTTTCAAAGAGGTTTTCTATCCCTTGCTCTTCTTCTTCTTCTTCTGGAATTCCTATGATACGGATATTATTACATTTCACGTTGTCCTGCAGCTGTCTTAGAGCCTCTTCAGTCTTGTTCAGTCTTTTTTCAATTTGTTACACTGTCTGGGAGTTTTTGTCTACATTGTCTTCCAGCTCGCTGATCTGATCTTCTGCTTCCTCTAGCCTGCTTTTAATTCATTCTACTGTGTTCTTCAATTCAAAGATCGTATTCTTCATTTCCTCCTGGCTCTTATTAATAGCTTCTATGTCCTTTTTCATGCTGGTGTAATTCTCAGTAAATTCCTTGTAGTTTCTCTGGAGTTCTTTGTAGTTTCCACTAAGCTCATTTAGCCTCTCCATAATCCATGTTTTGAATTCCATATCTGATAGTTGGCTCCCCTCTATTTCATTTAGCACTCTTTTTGGATATTCTACCTTTCCTTTCAATGGGGGGTTGTTTCTCTGTCTCCCCATTTTTGTGACTCCTATTGTTTATTGGTGCCTCTTGAAATGATCTGCACTTCCTGGATCTGCCCCTGATGGCGTCAGATCCTGTACCAGGCAGCCTGCTGGAGACTTCCAGGGATCTACTGCCTTTGTCTGTTTTCTTTAGTTGTTAATCTATTCAATCTGTGATTAGCCGTCAGGCTTAAGGACCGAGTGTGTGGCAGCTTAATTTCTGTAGGCAGGGCTTTTACTTCCCCTCAGGCTGAGGCCACTTGTAGGGGAATGGTCTGCCTGCTGTACTGGGGATGAGTCAGCACTGGGACCCGGTCGGCTGCTTCCCCAGTTCTCCCCTCAAAGTCACCACACCAAACTCTCCCCAAGTGTCCCCAGTTCTCTCTGCCTTCCCTCTGCTTGAGCCCAGGGTAAGTAGGGGCCAAAATATTTTCGTATGTGATCCACTTAAGAGCTCTTTTTCTCCAGCTGTTTCTCTCCATCTAGCAAGAGACCCTGTGGCTTTTCGCTTTTCACAGCTCGATACTATTTTACTTTCCACTCTGAGCTGTTTCTCAGTGCCTTCAGCTGCCATCCGTGGGAGTCCAGCCAGCACTTCCTTGTCTCCGCACTCCCTACCAGTCACATTGTGATGTAGCTGCCTTTTCTGTCTCTCTGTGGTTATGACTTCTTTCCAGCTAGTGTTTGGTTGGTTATTCCAAATGATTTCTCCAAAATTAAGTTATAAATCCATACTGGTCCTGGGAGGAGGTTAGTGTAGCTTCCACTTATTCCTCTACCATCTTGGATTTTCCAAGCTTCATACATTTTTAGCCACAGATTGTTTATAGTTAACTAAGAGATAAGAAAAGCAGACCAAACTCTAAAGCATAATATGCATTTTTAAAATCCAGTTCCCATGGGAATCCTCTGAATGGCTTTCAGTCCTGTCTTCCTCTTAGACTTCTGGTTTTTCATTTAGTCTTAGTGTCTCCCTCGAGGTGCCTGGATCATGGCTTGAGCTACAGTTCCAAAACCACAAGGAGCGATCCCCTATACTTGGGCACTGAGATTTGAATATATTGTGGGCACAATTATAAAGAAGGGTCAAGCACGGGATTAAGCAATATGGTGATTATTTGTACTGTACATTGTATTAGTTTATTATTATTGTTGTTATTCCTTGAATGTCTAGGACTGATGAGTTTAAGAAGATTTTCGCTTAGGTCTCTCATGTTTATAGTCAGACAGCAACTGAGATTACAGTCACCTGAAATGTTCTTCAATCACATGTTTGACACTTGGATGGCTAGAATAGTTGGAGTTTAGTATGAAATTTCTACATGGGTAGCTTGAGCAATTGTGAGTTCATATTCCTAGGAATAATTACTCAGTTTGTGTTAACTTATGTACATATTTTTAAATTAATTCCCTGGAGAACTCTAGAGACATCTAAAATTAGCCTTGTTTGATTTTCAAAATATTAAATTCACTAAATAGTAGATTTTTTTCAAGTAATTTAAACAGCCCTCTGTGAATGAGAAAATATGTAAGGATTTGCAAGGATATAATATAATTTTGTATCAGTCAACTTTTACTAGGTTTTGCTGCAGTAGCAAACAACATTATAATCCCAATGATTTACAACAAGAGGACTTATTTCTCATTCACATTATATGTCAGTTCCATGTTGTTCTGTCCTGTGAATCTTCTTTATTCTGGAATTCAGGCAGGAGGAGTAGGCTCTACCAATGACATGCATTCCCATGGATCAACTGTTTAGTAGCATGTAGAGCTTTTGCTTAGATATTTCACAATCACATCTACTCACATTTCATTGATCAAAGCAAGTCATATGGCCATGATGAACATCCTGATATGTGGAAGTATCATCATCCATTCTATATAGCTTGCACTGCAAGTTATATAGAAACTGGTAGATATATGTAATCCTCTTACAGGAAGTCACTGGGTACTTGGGAACAAGAACAAAATCTCACACAGCTTTTTCTGAGAAATAATTTTGAGGAATAACCTCGTATTGTATTTATTCACTTATGGAGTCTCTTAATGTATGTCTTTAGCTACACAAAGATCCATTTGAATCATTTATATGAGCCTTTCTTGGGCATTACTTAAAGTTTTACTCAAAGTTTAATCCTCTTCCCAAATTTTGCTAAAGGTTGTAGAGTGCATTGGTGAGGAAATATGAGCTTAACTCTCTCAGCTATAAATGCAAAGAACACTATATTGTCATTTCTATGTCTATAAATTTGTTTTCCACTCCCAAACTTGCCATTCTTGAATGAATCCTATTCTCACATTTAATTATATTTATTATCTTTGGGGGACTGCAGTTTTGCCAGAGTAAAAGCTTGCATAATCTTCTCTTGAGACATGTTTTAACTATTTTCTTATGATTAATTTATCTAGATCCTATAACATTTATTATTTAATTATAACAATTATACAAAACAATATAATTACTTAGGTGCTGGTCATCAACTTTTTATGAAACTTTAAATTTAAAATGCATAGAATTTAAGTAGTGTTTCACAGCTTTTATTTTCCATTATCACAACCCTCCAAGTTTAGCTCATGTGCAATATGGTGATTAAAAAAAAAAGACTATGTTTCCCAGAGCTTTTCTCCTCTATGCTTATCTTTCAGGTAATTTAGGAAAAGTATTCTTTGGTCATATAAGTTTTAAAAACAGTGTACATTATATATACTTTACCATAATTTCTAATAATATATTAATGTCTCTGAGAAATACTGCCAAAGAAATTTGTTACATGTAGGAAAATTCAGTTAATAAACTTTGTTATGACCATAAAGGCATTTTATATATAACAATTACAGTAGTCCCTCTCTATATTGTGGTTCACTTATTGCAGCCTCACTGTATTGCGGGATTTTAAAAAATATTATTGTTAATTATTTATCATGGATTTTTTGCTATATCATGGGATTTTACAGTACTGTATATGTATGCTGTTAAAGTTACATAGGTTTAAGAGTGTTGAATAAATGTAAGGTTCCTACTTCGCAGGAGGTCTGGAACGTAATACCTGCAATAAGTGAGGGAATACTGTATTAACATTCTCAAGATCTGTGCTTCCAATTTATTACTCGAAGTCACTAGTGTGCATTGAACGAGATGTGAGGATGGAAAATACAAGGAGATGGAAAATGTTACTCCTCACCCAAGAAAAATGACACAGAGAAATTCCTGTTTTAAGGTATCAAAAATTATGCAAAAAGTATGTGAGAGTATGCTAAATAAACCAAGGTATGTTAGCTTGTAATTGAAAGACATAACTTTAGTCAAATATAATTGGACACCTGGGAAATGAGCACTTGTGTCTTAACTCCTTTTGAAAACTGCATTTCCAAATTGCATAAAGAGTTTCTGTGATGCCTATCATGGAGAAGTCTGCAACGGGCCAATTATCCAGTCAAAATTAACCAAATTAAGATTAAATTTAAGATAAATATGTTCAAAGGCCTGGGAAAGGTTCTGAGACAATTAGGACTTGAGGAACTATAACCTGGAGAGAAGTGAGCTGAGTGTTGCACTTTTTCTCAGAGCTTTTTCCCATTCTTGATATGAGGAAAGAAGCTGATAAAAAAGGTAGAAAGCAGCTATTGTGACACAAAGAAACCATCAGAGCTTTAGGAAACTCCCAATGCCGAAGGACAAATTTTGGAGTTCAAGGTTGTGGAGGCAGCAGAACTGAGGGATCCCAGTCCCAGAGTGGGGAGATACAAAGAAGTGAGGCTACCACTTGGCACAGCTTTTCCCATCAAGGTGTTAGCTTGTAGAGCTGTTCAGAGCAAAAGGATATAAAATCAGGAAAGAGGTGGCTGAATCATGGTAGATTGTTATTGTCTTCTGGTCCTAGGGAGACAAAACTGAAGTTCAGGCCCTCAAGAAAGAACCTTGGATGATAAATGCATACTCTTGCTTTTAATCTCTACAGGGCTATCCCTGAGGGATGCCATTGAACTTGTATTATAATAAGTCTTACAAATCCATACAGTCAAGTGGTCACAAGTTTCTGACTACATCAAAGTCATCTGTCCTTTATCTGCCTTCCAGAAAATGGGATGAATCTTCTCTGGAGGAAAATATCATCTTGAGGCACTACAATTTTTTTTAATATACCTCATTTAACATTAAATTAAAACTCATTACCAAAAATAACACTGGGTGGGGTATAAAACAAACAATAGACATAGAACTTTAGATGATCCCAGATTATTACACATGGATATAAAATAAAATGGAGACTTTCTTTTAAGAACTAAAGCCTATAATAAAGAATGAGATAAAAATTGTTTTTAGAACGTAAAAAAAATTTTAAGAACTCCATAGATGGGCTTAGTAATAGGCTGGATAGTACTGAATAAAGCATTAGTGAGTCAGAAGATTAGACAGTTGAAAATATTCCTCTGAATCACTGAGAAGGATAGAGTTGCATGTGGTAAAGATTAGCTGAGAGGAGAAACTCAGGACCCTGAGCCTTCAAACACACTATTTTAAAAGCCAACTAATGCTAAAAGTTTTTGAATGCAACTTGAAAGCATTTACTTTCTAGAAAGCATCCCATTGCCTTGTGTTGTATTTTCATTGTGGTTATTCATTTTTGTTGTCTCTACTTTTGCCTAATTTTTCTTCCTTTGGAGCTGCAAATAGTTTGGTGTTGAAAAGGAAGTCTTCTCCCAAAGCATTACAGATTGCCTGGAGTCATGCATTATAATAAAAAAAAGTAAGATAAACATGGTCAGACAAAGATGGGTTATAATTGGTTAGAAAGCTGTACCACTATTGCTTAACACTGGTAAAAGATTAGTGGGAAGTGAGGCTAAACCACATGCATTATATTTTTAAATATTTTCTATTAAATGTTAGGAATGAGAATTATAAGTGATACCCTTGCTTTTTCAAAATTATTTTTGACTTAAGTAAATCTGACCTCTGTTATAGTAGGAATTGTAGTAGGAGTCAGTAGAAATTATTCCCAATTATTAAGTTTCTTTCTGTAGTGAAAATATTATACACTTAATGGCAATACATATGCCTTCATTTAGGTCTCTGTGTAAGTCTTTCACCCCTCCACTCTCTGTCTTCTAATGGCGTAAAGTGGGTAAGTGATATGATTTAGTATAGTTCTCATATCCCTGGCAAACTGATGTTAAAAAGAATCCAGAAGTCATATTCTGCTTCCTTCCAAGCAATTAAAATTCCTTCACAGAGCTGGGTTGTGGGGTGTAATTCAGGAAGAGTGGGGGAGAAACAAGACCAAGATGTTTGGTAAGGTGTTCTCATTAAATTAATTATTTAATCATCAGGTTTAGATAGGTAAAATTATTATTTTCTTGGAGAACAAAAAAGGCTGCCCTGTTATTAATTACTGAGGGTTGTATATAAGATGAATTAATATACCGGTAAAAGATCGCAATAGGATATTTGGTCAAAACAATAGTCAAGAAGAGTGGAGAGTATATGTCCTCCATACTGTGAACTAAGACAGTAACTGCACACATCACTTTTCAATCTGCAATTACATGCCTTGAGATCGGTGTTGTGTCCTGAAAGCCTCTCTTTGCCAGGCAACTGGGAAACCAGATTAGGTAACTAGAGAAGAAACTGCAGCAGAGCCTTGAGGCAAAAACTCCAAATAGCAGTGAGCAGTGATGTCCCCAGAAAGTGACCGGGCATTTACTCACCCAGTAAACTGAAAAGAACCAAAATTACTTTTCCTATGGTGGTGAAACTAGGACACTAGAAAATCTGACTAAACAGTTCACTATCAGCAGAAAGCGATTGGCCAGTTCAACAGAAATCATTGGAATTAACAATAAATATGGATTTTTTAAAGATTCATTATTCAAGATAGAACTGAAACACTCAAGATACATACATTTTCCCATCAGTGTATTAGGGCGGTTCAACAATTCATAAAGATGCATTTTCTCAGGCACAGAAGAAAAATCACTAGAGAAATTGATTATTTATGCTCAGTGCATGCTAGGTGAAAGAATAAGGTTTGTTCATAACTCTACACATTTCCCCCCAAAATTTCAAGCACTTTATAGGCTCAGGATCTTACAGGTCACCATCTCCATCGATTGAATTGGACCAATATGGTCCAGTGGGCACTAATAAAGGGCAGATTTACAGGTGTGCACATTGGGTTCTTGAGCAACATCGAGTTTCCCAAAGCGACTCTCACCAGTGCTGTTAAAATGCTGGGACCTGCCATAATTCCTTACCTGAGAGGAAGACTATGTTTAAGAAGAGTTTTTATTTTGCCTTGTGCAGAAATCCTTTCAGCCCTGTGAGGATCCAATGTAATTCTCAGTCACCTGAAACAACAGTTTCTCCCTGGAGATGGGTGTGAGAATAGTCAGATCTTCTCTACTGGGAGAGGGACTTACGTGTTACAAACTCTTAGGGTTGTGTTGTTGTTGCTATGTTTGTTTCTTCCTCCGCCGATTGTTCCTTCCTTTGGAGTTGCAAGTAATTTGGGACTGAAGTTTGTTTTTACAGATCTATCTGGGAAAATCAGAAACGGGTCAGCAAAAAGTGGGAAAGCTGTGACTGAAGCTTAAGAACCCGGAGTGTATAACCAGCACCCAGGGGAAAAGCTTAGCCTGCTTCAGCAGTTTGGGAGTCAGTTAAGAGCACATGGGGTGGGAAGACAATTCAGGTGTTCCTTATAAATAGATTACTCTCCTCAATGTGTTTGAAGCAGGGCAAAGTCCCCAACAAATCCATGTTGTCAAGTGGAGGACCATGAACATACTCAAGAAATATGTCTCAGTCCTGGAGATTTTAATCGCAAATACTGTTGTTGTTGTTGTTTTTTTTTGGGGGGGGGTGTTTTGTTTTGTTTTTTAACCACAGATAGAAATAGCAGCTTTCTGCCATTAAAAAAAAAAAAAAATAGCTCCCACTCTTACTATAATTTCTCCCTCAGACCTCATATGGATTAGTTATTCTCATTATTTCATTACAGATCTCAAACAACCTCACTCAACTAGGAGCATAACTAAATGCATTTTGAAAAAAAGAGAGTTCATAAGGGAGGAGGAAATGATTAAGAGGAAAACTTGTTTAAAATATTTCAAGATGATTTGGGTGGTGGGCACACAATTCAATATGGAGATCTTGTATCATAGAAATGTACGATTGAAACCTATATAATCTTATTAGCCAATATCAGCCCAATAAATTTAATTAAAAATAAAATAAATAAATAAAATATTTTAACTGCTGCTTAAAAGCTAACAAGAAGCACTGAGGTGTAGAGAGAAGATGGCAGCCTCTTGTTCTGATTTGCAAGAGGAGGAAAAAAGGGGAGAGGTTACTACATTTATCTAATAAGGAATGGACTTTTAAGAAACAAAATGTTGCTTTGGACTTCTTCCCTGGTGATGTGATTGAGGATAGGATCAGAGGTGTCACTGGACTTCTAGTAGGAGATTAGCTCAGCATATACGTTTAGAGAGATCACTAATAGGAGGCAAAGAGGACATTTTTGTAGAGGAGGAATGGAAATAAGATCCATACACAGGTTTGTACCAGAATGTGCAGGACTTTGATGAAAGGTAAATATATTTGGCCAATGACTTCAGTGGCTACAACAGATGAATGGGACTAAGACTGGGACCCTGTGAAAGGAGGAGAAACAGTGGGTGTACAGTTGAATTACTCAGGATTCCTTTGGGTGGTAGTGGCAAAATTCCAGCTCAGATTGGCTTAAGCCAAAAGGGAAATGTGTTGGCTAACAAAACTGAAAGTATGGAGGACCCAGAATCTGAAACATCACATGAAAAGAGAGCTGCATATTGGTTAAGGCAAGCATTCTGAAGCCAGACAGTCTAGGATTAAATCCCAATACTGGTAACTACTTGCTGTGTAACTTGAAGCTAGTCATTAAGCCTTTTAGTGAATGACTCAGTTCCCTTTCCTCTAAAATGGAGGTATGAACAATTACTTTCTGAGAGTTTTTGAAAGGATTAAGTGATGATGATACCCAAAAACACTAAAATGGTGCTTGCCACATTTGCTGTGCTCACACCATGATTCTTTCTCTCTCATTTTTTCTCTCTCTTTTCCTCTAGTTGGCTTTATTCTGGCAGGTTGTTCTCAGTTGGTAGCCTGTTCTCAGCTTTCTGCCTGTCCTCACAGAATCCCTAGTAGAAAGACAGCTTCTTTTCCCCAATAGATATTTGACTTACTCTGATTGGATTGATTGGTGACTCCTGTTTAAGTAGCTGGGGGTGGGAGGTGAAGTAAATGGGATGGCCAGAAGGATGGACAATTCTGACTGACTAGGAGTTAGGCTCATTCCCACATAAATTCTGTGGATTTAGGGTAGAGTGGGATAATTTCTGCAAGATAATTGAGGTGCAGTTATCAGAGAAAGAGGACATGGATTTTAGGTAGATTAAAAACAACAGATGTATCCCATAACCCTGAGAAGGAAGTCTTGATGGATTTCACACTGATTAGGAAGCACCAGGTGAAAAACAAAAGAGGATTTTTAATAATTTCTCAACTGAGCTTCAGTTTCTCTTTTATCAGCACTATAGTTGCCAAAATTGTCAAGCTAGTTCAGTTTCTTCATGATGTTCTCATAGTTTTCTTTAATCCTTACTATCATTGATTCAGTGCCTGCTGGAACCAGGTACTTACATGCCCTCTCATTCTGAATACTTGCTTATTCCCAGAAATTGAAAGTAAGAATTTAAATTCAGGTCTATCTGAATCTTATGGCCTGCTCTTTCTACCACATCATGAGGCCTCTGTATGCCATTTCTTGCTGTTCACCACTCCCACTCCCAAATTATGTCTCTTCCTTTGTCACTTCAACAGTTACACCCTCCTTCCTTCTCCACTCACCAAACTGTCTTCTTGGCAAAAGCCTTGGCCATTAGTCACTTACCATTCAATGACTGTCCATCTCTATGTCCCCTCTACCAAGATCCTTGGCATTTGAATCCTCATTTCTTTTGGTGGAAGGAAAGGCTTTGCTCTTAGTCAAATGACCTTAGAAGTCATCAAAGAAAGCAGAGGACAGAGGTGGGGTCAAATGTTCCACCCAGCTAGTTTTTTACATATGCCAGGTGATAAGCCCTATTTCCTGTTGATGAGAGGTGGCTATTATCTTATCAGTAATTTAGGATGAGGACCTTTAGAAAGGCTTTAGCAGCAATGTCTTTGAATGACTGGCCTATGTGGCCATCTGTCACCAACAATCTAACACAGACCCTCTGCTTTAAGCTAGTGAGTCTCCTCAGTGTTCTTTTCTGATGGTACAGCCTTAGCTAAATCATACCACATCCAGAGACCCCACTCCTTCCCAGCTCTTCTCCACATCCTCAGATATTTTAGGGACCACCTTATTCAAGAAACTTTTCTAGATTCCTTTAAGACATCCTGGCCTTTTCCTCCTTCACAGTTATACAATCTGGTTGAAACACATAACCTACTCTTTGATTCCAGACATAATTTTTTGTTTTGTTTTGTTGTCATTTTTTTTAATGTCCCAAAGTACCTAGCCCATGGATGGGCACATGGCTGATAAGAAATGAAGGAAAAGAGTGTTGATTTTTCTAATACCTAAAATGCTAGCTTCCTCCCTCTTTGTTTCTCAGACTCTGACCAAGTAGGTTGAGGGCTACAACACCATCTTTCTATTTCTCTTCTCTGCCTTGATATTGCTCTCCACCAGCTTAAAATCAATTAGGTCTCAGTACTGAGCCTTATCTAAAATATTCTGCTCTCATAAAGCAAGGATCTCTTTAATTGCCTTGTCACTTTTCTATAGAGAACAAACCAAACCTATGATTAGAAAGAAAATGCAATCTACTCTAGAAGTGTTCCCACTATATATATATTTTTTTTTAAATCATAAATTCTCAGTTTTCAGAGTCACAGTATGATTGCAGCAGTTCTAAACTTATGTCTCTGAACAGAAACACAATTTTCATCCCCATTGCCTCCTGTATTCTCTATTGCTCTGCTTAATTTACAGTTACTCAATAACAATTAAAACAATACTCTCATCCTGGCCAGTCGCAACTGAAAAAGCATTATGTGCTGATGACTTCTGGGTGTTCATAGGAATGGTGGCTGTAACCTCTACTCTGCATTAGGACAGTCACCCAGACATTGAGACTAAAGAGCAGATGGATCATCAACCTGCACAGTGAAAGAGGCCAGGGTAAGGAATTTAGTACAGTGGAGGGAAAGAAGGAACCAATTTGAACAGCTGTCACTACCCGTGTCTCCTCTCTTTAGTAGAGCTGAACAGTAATTGATTTTTGGAGCAGTCCATCTAAGTTTGCTCCAAACATTCTGAAGCCTGTCTAAGAATGCTTCATTATCTTACTCCCCTAAGAAAAGGGGGAGAAAAGCAGTAGAAAGAATAGGAAGGGCCCTGAGTGAATAGAGCAATAGACTGGAATTATGCACTGTTCTGAAACTGATATCCTGAATAACCCAAGAGAGACATTTGGGACTTGAATCACTCTCCATGATTCCACAGACAGAACACTAACAACCCTGATGTGAGTGTGCTGGACTAGGAGAAAGGTGACCTGGTCCAAATCCTGCCTCTGCTCTAATTTGCAATGAAAACAGAAGTAGTCCTGTAACCTCCCCTATCCTTAGTTCCCCATCCCTAGAACTAGGAGATGGGCAGGAGTCATGACCTCAAATGGTTTCAGAGACAGGAAAGCATTTCAGGAAATTAAGTGGCTCAAGAATGCAAGAAAGGCTCAGAAGTATAGCCACTGGGTTGTGCATACCTGGTCTAAAGGTGTTTAGCATTCACATTCAAGTTTTAGAAACAAACAGTGCATAATATCAGACCCCCCCAGTTTTTGCTTCTAGACTAGGTAATATCTTCAGCCTTTCCTACCCAGACATCCTTTGAACATGAATCCCAGAGAGAGCAGTGTATCATGGTCTGACAAACTCACCATGTACCTCTCACATCAGATAAAGTTCCTGGATGCAGTAGTTGCAAATTATAATTTGTGAAGTGGTAGGCCATTCTTCAATCTTCCATAGGCAAAGACTGCATAGAAAAGAAGCACACAGTTATCCAGCAGCGCTGTCAAAAAAAAAAAAAAAAAAAAAAAAAACAAGCAAACCCACATCTTTAGCCCCGCTGCAAAATTTCTCCCTCTATTAAGAAGCAACCCTTTCTCTGTCTTGCCCCCATCTCTTTCTGAATTCCCAGTTCAATAATCCATTCAGCTCAACAGCTGTTTCTCTTTCTGCCTGCCCTACCTACATTGCTGACCCAAACTCTGAGCTGTTTCCAAGTTATTTCAAGACAGCTCTCTGGATCAGCTCCTTGGAGATGCTGCAGAGCAGAGCAGGAACACTCTTCAAATTGGGCCAGACTCACATCCTAAAAAGCCTTGGGGAAATTTCACTTATTTACACTCTAGTCACACAAAATGCTCACTCTCATCTTTGGCTTCAAATGCTGACAAGACAATCACAATATTCTTCTTTTTTTTTTTTTTAAATAAATTCTCAAAGGCCTTCCAGAGAACTAGTCTCAATGGAAAATCTAAAACCTAATCCCAGAAATGTATAGGTGATTCTCTCATACTTTAGGTGAGGAATGAGTATTATGTGCTTTGAATAGGAGTTCTCATTGGGGCCCACAGAGGAATTTTCATGTAGCCCTTTCCTTCAGAACTTAAGGTGCAGAGCAATAAACAGAGTTGGTTAATGATCTCCTAGATGAAGAAATGAAGCCTCAGAACCATAGCTGTTTACCCCTCCAGTTTGAAGTTTCTCTTCATGCTGTGCCTGTCAATAATCTAGGTGGGTTTTGTGCAATTGCATTGTGCTTTGTGCCCTACTAAGGACTTAATAAACCTGTCAGCTTCTATAAATTACTTGAAAACCAGTACACATGGGAAATATTTTAGGAAAGGATGACAGCTCTGAGAGTGGGAGCAGTGGGAACATTTTGGAGGAGAGAAAAGGGAATGTCAGCTCTACCATGAAGTATGACTGAGATTTAAATAAAGGAAGGCAGGCGTTGGTTGAGCAAAAAAGAAGGAATTTCATTTTGATAGTAACAGAGGTGGTCTGACTCTAGGAAGGGTGTGTGTGTGGAGATCAAATAGCAATACATGAAGTTTTAACATGTAGGAAAGTATATATTTAAGATAACTTAAAGGCCAGGCTAAGCTGTTAAGATCTGATGCAGTAGGCAAAAACTGCTGAAATGTCTTAAAGAGAACAGTCATGTTATGTGAATGGTTGTTTATGTTTGGAAGTGGGCCTACTTTTGGTATTTGAAACATGGCCACTTAGATATATGTTAGGGTCCTTACCACCTTCCAGCCCATCCCTCACTTTAAAAATTTGTGCAGCAGAAAGAAAGAAGGAACTCCTGCCATTTGCAACAATATGGATGGAACTGGAGAGAATTATGTTTAGCAAAATAAGCCAGGCAATGAAAAAAAAATTACCATATGATATCACCTGATACAGGAGACTAATGAACAACACAAACAAATGAAAAAAATTGAACAAGGAACAGAATGACAGTTATCAGGGGGTGGGATGGTAGGAAGAGAAGTGGGGTAAGTAGGGGAAGTGTTTAGGAAAGGAACTAGTATATATAACCCATGGACATGGACAATAGGGTGGAGAATGGCTATGGGAGAAGGGGTGGGCTGGGGGGGTAATGGGGAAAAATGGGATAACTATAATAGAAAACAATAAAAATAAATTTAAAAAGATTAAAAAAGTTGAGGAAAGGGAGATTGTGTGATCACCACCCTATCAAATTTCCAAAAAAATGTATTAAAAATTAATTTCTATTCTTATGACATGATGACATAAGTGGTCACACAAAGAAAAAGAAGATATTCCCTAGGATTTTCCATTTCTAGGTAACCATTTTATACCTTGAATGGCGTCTGGTCGTGTCCACTGATTTTGAAGTCAAAAAGACTCTTTTCTTACTGAGATGGCCCTTTGTAGTTCCTGTCATTGTTGAGTTTTTATAGTCCTGTAATCCACATCTCAATGTTTCCATTTATTAATGGGGTTAAATATGCTGACCTTTCAAAAGGTTATAAAGAATCAATGAGATAAGTATATAAATGTATTTTCCCAATGCAAAAGATTATACCATTAGGTAATTTCCAACCTTGCCTCAGAACATTGAAGTCTCTCTCTGTGTGTAACTATGTGCTTGCACAGCTAAAAATGTAAGAAGACAAGTAAACAGCACGTAGTCTGGTGCTTTTATGGATGACTCACTCAGCCCTAATTAGATGTGCACAGATAGTGTCCCTCCCTTCCCCTGTGCTCTTATGATAAAGGAATGGTCTTAGGTAGGATTCCTCCTAAGTCTATCCTAATGGATTGACTGGAATCTAAATGATTTATTTGGGATGTGATCCAAGGAAGTAGAAGTGAGGAAGTGAGAACAGTTATCCAAGAAAGGAAGAAAATTAATGAAGTGTATGTGAATAAGCAAGTCCCTGCTGTGGACAATTAAAGCTCATTCCTGCTGGACCCCTCTCAGGTGTCTATGGAATGGGTTTCAACATTTTATATGAGGGATGGGAAACTGGGACATTTATTCACTGTCTCTAGTCTCTCAGTTTTTGACAACTGCTCCTGAGGGTGTGAGGTCTCCAGTCATCTGGGCATCCATGATCACTGAAGGTCTCTCATTCAGAGGTCTGGAGCAAAGCCCTCAAAGAGACACAGACCTTGAAGGGGAGACTGTCCATGTATACAAACACTGTCACTTTAGGTGTAGGTGAACTCAGAGGTGGGATAAGTGGACATGAGATATTAGTAGCTTCTGCTATAGGAAATATAATTTGTTTAAACTTAAGAGGCAGAATTATCACAGACAACACAGTTAATCACAAAGAAGACAGTTAATCTCAAAGAATTTAACCAAGAACAGATTCTCACAAGGGATGGGAATGTGTGGTGAGATTAAAAAATCATATTTGGCTATGGAACTTGGGAACTATGGATACCTGGTATACTGATTTCAGCTTGCTCATGTTCCACTGGGAACAAGGACAGGATAAAGAAGTCTTAAATACCTAAAGTTTAAGCCTGTCAAAAACAAAGCTGATGGAATCAGTGAAAATTATAGCTTAGCAGTTCCTAACTATCAGCAAGAATTTATAATTTTACACAGCAAGAGACTTTTATATATTCCAGACACCTTTCAGATGATCACCAGTAAGAGAAAGGGTGTGTATGGGGAATTAGAATGATTCACAGATGTTTCATATAATTTTCTGAAAAAAACTGAAAGAGATAAAGGTCAAAATATTTATATTTCAAAGGGCATGAAAACTGAAGGTTAGGAAAAGTGTCTCAAATTTAGAGGAAACAATGAAAGAATTATTTCTCAAAGACAGAGGGCTCAAGTCTAAAGCAGGTCATCCAAAATGTGGGCTATTATAATAAACAAAGACAACATTTGAACCTTAACCACATCCTGAATTAAAGGTCACATATAGATAGGCTATACAGGGCATTTGAAAGGAAGAAAGGGAGGAAGGGAGGAAGGGAAGAAGGAAGGAAGGAAGGAAGGAAGGAAGGAAGGAAGGAAGGAAGGAAGGAAGGAAGGAAGGAAAGGACGGAAGGAAAGAAGAAAGAAAGGAAAGAAGGAAGGAAGGGAAGAAGGAAGAAAGGAAGGAAAAGGGAAGAGAGAAAGTGAGTCATAAAGCCAAACGGAATAAAAGAAAGCACTTAGAAGGCAGTCACTACATCTTTTGACTGTGATTTACTCTAAGAAACATCTATGTCTCACATTTTAAGTATTAAGTTAATTAATTAAATTACTTAGTTGATTTAATATCAAATTAATTAATTACTCGACATAACCATTCATTCAGACAAAATAAGCATGGTAACTGTTCTATCTAAACTGCCCAGTTTTGTCAAGGTCATTGTCTGAAAGTTATCCCAAAGCAAACTCCCAGTGCACATTGCAGAGTTCACAGTGGCCCTGAAGATAAAAGAATCATTTGGACTTTTCTCAGTTGGCACATTCTTTCCCAAATGACATTGAGCTCAGTTCCTGGCCAAAGTTTCCAAAGTTAAGTTGAACAAAGAGCACTGGGACAGAACCTTCCAAATACTAATTATCTGATGCAGGAGCTGCTACTTCTAGAACCAGTTTCTATACACATGTGATGGTTCACACCTTCACTGAGAGGATAAGATAATGTCAAAGTCTGTCTTCAAGTCAAAGGATTATATATGGATTTCAAAGTTCACTGTAATTTGTGTCTGCTCCCCCTTCCTTTTATTTAGAACCATTTATGATTAGAGAAAGCCCTGAATTTGTCACTTTCTTTGGCTGTTACAACTAAAGTAATAAAATAGAGGATGTGCTACAGTATAAATATTCTTTATAGGAAACTCACCTAAAAGGAACTAGAATGTAGTAAAATGTTCTATTTTTTTCTTATATCATGACTACATTAATATTTTAAG
Source organism: Furipterus horrens (assembly GCF_987537825.1). NCBI lineage: Eukaryota > Metazoa > Chordata > Mammalia > Chiroptera > Furipteridae > Furipterus > Furipterus horrens. Next base: position 62,108,421 of record NW_028327176.1, on the reverse strand, counting down.
TACTGCAAATTATCTATGCATATGTGAACTTTTTAAGACTTTCAATGTATTTGATATTCAACAAAAAAGAGGCAAAACTGATAAAACTGTCTTAGTATTTGAAAGGTCACTTTTCAGGACAAACAAATTTAACAAAATATTTCTTCAGTTCCATTAGAGCGTGGATTGGCAAATAACAGCTGTCTAGACAAATCTGGTTTGCTGTCCGATTTTGTAAATAAAGTTTTATTGGAACATAGTCACACCTATTTGTTTATATATTGTCTATGGCAGCTTGTCTGGCTACAACAGTCAAGTTGAGTAGTTGCAACAGAAATCATATGACCTACAAAGCTTAAAGTAATACTACCTGGCCCTTTAGAGAAAAAGTTTGCCAACACTTGCTCTAGACCATTATGGTAGCCACTTGCCACATGTGACTATCAAGCACTAAAAATGTAGCTGATGCATCTAAGGAATGGGGGAAAAATTGGGACAACTGTAATAAGACAACAATAAAAAAAATTAAAAAATAAAGATTTAATTGAACTGAGAACTACTGAAAGTACATAGAAAGGGAATCAATAGTAAGATTCTCTAGAGAACCTTTATATTGAAAGGTTATTTAAATTAATTTTATATAGGTACAGATAGATCTAGATATATGAGTGGTATATTATATAACTATAAGCATATAGATATAAATATACATAACACATAGATATACAGTTGACTTTTGAGCAACATAAATTTGAACCACATGGGTCTACTTATATGCAGATTTTTTTCCCAATAAATACATGTACTGTTTTTGATCCAAGGTTGGGAGTGGGAGTCTGTAGATGTGAAGGGCTGACAGCATGTATGGCTCTACATCATTTTATACAGGGGACTTAAGCATCCACAGTTTTAGCTATCTGCTGTGGGAATGGGGTTGGGTCCTGGAACTAATACCTCTGAGGATAGTGAAGGACAATCAAGTTTGGGGAATTAAAAAGTTATACAAGGATTTTCAACTACATGGGGTGTTAGCACCTTTAACTCTGCATTGTTTAAGTGCCAACTGCATATTACATATATATTATAGAAGAGAGACCTAGAAAGTGGTTTATTGTAAGAAATTGGTTCACATGATTATGGAGGCTGGTGAGCCTAATTCTGCAGTGTGGTCTGGCAGGCTAGAAACCAGAAGAGCCAAAGCAATGGTTCCAGTCTGAAAGCTGGTATCCTGGAGATACATGAGAGCTGATTGTGCAGATGAAGTTCAAAGATAGTTTGCTGGAGAATTCCCTCTTGAGAGGCCACGTTTTTTTTTCTCTTCAGGACTTTATCTAATTAAATGAAGACTACTCACATTATGGAGGGCAATCTGCTTTACCCTAAGTTCACTGACTTGTGTTAGTCTCATCCAAAAACACCTTCCAAGTTGACGCATAAAATTAATAATTACGCTTACTATTTTAAAGACATAAAATTGCAAAGACATTTTTAAAAGAATGTAAGATATCTTCTTAATTTTACATTGATTACATTTTGAAATTATAATAATATGAATATATTGGTTAAGTTAAATATAGCATTCAAATTAATTTCATCTGTTTTCTTAATTTTCTTTATAATATTATTACTAGCATGTTTAAAACTACTTATGTGGTTTACATTATATTTGTATTAGACTCCACTGCTCTAGACTCCATTCTCAGCCTGTGAAAATTCTTGCTCTTTCCCATATTTCATACAGTTCTCATCTAGTCAGTTTTTTTTAAGTATATTTTATTGATTATATTGTTACAATAGTTCCAATTTTTTCCCCTTTGCTCCCCTCCGCCCAGCACCCCCCTTCCCTGACAATCCCCTCCCCAAGTCCATGCCCATGGCTCACCCTTTCATATATTCTTCTTTTTTAAAAAAAAATAATTAATTAATTAGTTAAATATTTTAACAATAAAAAATAACAATCCCTCCCTCTCAGACTTAAGACCCTTTACAATCTTATAAAGGACAATGGACGAAGGTCTCGAGCTCCTCTAGTTGCTTCAAGCTGGACATGGTTGTCGTCCTAGCTACCCTTGGGTCAAGAAATCCCTAATAAGAGTGGGGGTGTGAAGGGGAGGGTGGCCTTCCCACAAGGGGAAGGATCGTGCAGACTCCAGGTTGGTTGGCTGTCTCTGGACAACAGCATGCTTGGTTTAACAGGCAGGCATCCTTGTTGTATTCTGGGGGCAACAGGGTTAAAGGACATCATGCAATCCATAACCACTAGATGACAAAAGACAGGTATTAATTTTTCAATGTCCCACATTAGGGAAAAGAAGGGCTTCTTTAGAGGAAGGTATGCCAGCTACATCTCACCTGTCCAAAACCCTTTTGCCCATTATACTTAGTTTGGACTGAGGGAAATATTTTAGGTTTCCCCCTGTCAGGCCTCTGGGCTCTTTCTGTCCAAGACATTAGGATAAAAAAGAGAAACCAGTTTTAAAGTGAAGCCCACAGACCACCTCGTTCTTCACCAACCCAGCCACTTAGTTCAGCCAAACCATTGAGTCTCAGGAGGCAGCAATGCAGACAGGATTAAGTGAGGCCTATATGTACAGACAATCACTCAGGTAATGAGATCGTAGGCTTATGCCCTTTGAAAACTGAAAACACATGTTAATTTATGTAACATAACCCACACACAAGTTTATAGATCTGTAGGACTGTATTATTGGAAAGACATCCAGTTGCAAGGCATTTGACATTCTTCTTGCCTGTAAATTAAACATCTTTGATAATGCCACAGACATAGTTTAACTTTCAAATGAAAACAGATTTTAAATGAAAAGAAACTTTAAAGACGGTTAGCTGCACTATTTTATAGTCTACCACTGGGCATTGTGATCTTCCTTGAATCTTGGTTTTTCTCACTAAGATTACCCTCCTTGTCATTAAACGGACTGCATTAAGTTCATTTTTAATTTATCCTGTTCATTTGCATAAACACAACAGGAGCAGCAAATGATCACTTATGATCTTTAGTTCTGCTTTGCTGGAACTTACGCAAGGAACATTTAGGGTGACCTTCAGTGTGCCCTTCAGGGCACAGAAGCTGAGCCACATACCTGGCATTCAGCCTTGCCTGTAAACACCTGTCTTTTCCAGGTCCTCCCGGTTTTCCATTGTGCCTTAAGGTCCCTTCTAGCCATCTTTCAGGAAAACAACCTTCGTTCCTTCCCTGGAAAGATTGCTATGGACCGCTCATCCATCCAAGGTACCAGGCCTTTTATATCGTGGACCTTTATTACCTTTGAAAGTCAGTCCCAGTTGCTCAGGGCTTTTTTGTAACAACCAAAGCCCAAGCATGTCTCCTTTAGGCATGACATTCCAGTCAAAGTCTTAGTCAAAAAATCGTTATTAACAACTGGTCTTATTAGTTTTATGCAAAGAAACTTAGGTCATTACTTACTTCTTTAGAATGCCAAATTCTGGAGGGATCAGATAGGGATAAAATATATACAGTGTGAAGGAAAATCCTTGTCCTTCTAATATTCACTGAACTTGCATTTCTATTCTTTATATTTTTATTTTTTCCCCCCACTAAAAATTTTTCTGTTTGTTTGTTTTTCCATTACAGTTGTCTCACTTTTTTCCCCCTCTTGCTTCTCTGCACCCTGTCCCTCCCTTCTCCCACATTCAGTCCCCACCCAGTTGTCCATGTCCATGGGTCATTTATACATGTTCTTTGACTAGACGCTTCCCCTTCTTACCACTTCTCTCCCTCCCATCTCCCCCTTTGTTACTGTTAGTTTATTCCTCGTTTACATACCTCTCGTTCAATTTTGCTCATTTGTTTGTGTTGTTCATTAGTTTCCTTTAACAGGTGATAGCATAAGGTAATTTTCTTTTGTTGCCTGGCTTATTTTGCTAAGCATAATTCTCTCTAGTTCCAATCATGTTGCTGCAAATGGTAGAAGTTCCTTCTTTCTTTCAGTACTTATTCATTGTCATTTTCCCCCTTTGTACTCGTGTTCCTCTCCGTCTCTCTCTGTTTCTTCATCTTCTTAAAGCAGACCCTTTAGCATCTCTTGCAATGCTGGTTTGGTGGAGATGTATTCTTTTAGCCTTCTTTTGTCTTGGAAACTCCTTATTTCACCTTCCATTTTGAATGAGAGCCTTGCTGGGTAGAGTATTCTTGGTTGTAGGCCTTTGTTTTTCATTACTTGGAATATATTTTGCCATTCCCTTCTGGCTTGTAGTGTTTCTGCTGAGAAATCTGATGATAGCCTTATTGGAGCTCCCTTGTATGTTATTAGTTGTTTCTCTCTTGCTGCTTTTAGGATTCTCTCTTTGTCTTTGAATGTTGGCATTTTAATTATGATGTGTCTTGAAGTGGGCCTGTTGGGGTTCATCTTCATTGGGACCCTCTGTGCTTCCTGGACTTGCATGATTCTTTCTCTCTTCATGTTAGGGAAGTTTTCTGTCATTAGTTTTTCAAAGAGGTTTTCTATTCCTTGCTCTTCTTCTTCTCCTTCTGGAATTCCTATGATACGGATATTATTATGTTTCATGTTGTCCTGCAGCTGTCTTAGAGCCTCTTCAGTCTTGTTCAGCCTTTTTTCATTTTGTTGCACTGTCTGTGAGTTTTTGTCTACATTGTCCTCCAGCTCGCTGATCCGATTTTCTGCTTCCTCTAGCTTGTTTTTAATTCCTTCTACTGTGTTCTTCAATTCAGAGATCGTATTCTTCATTTCCTCCTGGCTCTTATTGATAGCTTCCATGTCCTTTTTGATGCTGGTATAATTCTCAGTAAGTTCCTTATAGTTCTTCTGGAGTTCACTGTAGTTTTTCTTGAGTTCTTTGTAGTTTCCGCTGAGCTCATTGAGCTTCTCCATAATACATGCTTTCAATTCCATATCTGATAGTTGGCTCCCCTCTATTTCATTTAGCACTCTTTCTGGGGACTCTGCCTTTCCTTTCGATGGGGGGTTGTTTCTCTGTCTCCCCATTTTTGTGACTCCTATTGTTTGTTGGTGCTTCTTAGAATGATCTGCACTTCCTGGATTTGCCCCTGGTGGCATCAGATCCTGTACCAGTCTGGGCCTAGGCAGCCTGTTGGAGACTTCCAGGGATCTACTGCCTTTGTCTGTCTCCTTTAATTGATAATCTATTCAATCTGTGATTAGCCATCAGGCTTAAGGACCATGGGTGTGGCAGCTTAATTCTTGTAGACAGGGCCTTTGCTTCCCCTCAGGCTGACGCCACTTGGCCAGGAATGGTCTGCCTGCAGTGTGGGGGTGAGTCAGCCCTGGGACCTGGCTGGCTGCTTCCCCAGCTCTCCCCTCAAAGCCACCACACCAAACTCTCCCCAAGCATCTCCAGTCCTCTCTGCCTTTCCTCCACTTGAGCCCAGGTTAAGTGGGGGCCAAAATATTTTTGTATGTTATCCACTTAAGAGCTCTTTTTCTCCAGCTGTTTCTCTCCGGCTAGCAAGAAACCCTGTGGCTTTTCGCTTTTCTCAGCTGGATACTATTTTACTTTCCACTCTGTTGCTGTAGGCTGGGAAGTTCAGCTGGGGGTTTAGACCGTGCCCTTCTCAGGGGGAATCCCCGGCTGCTGAGCTGTTTCTCAGTCCCTTCAGCTGCCACCCGTGTGAGCCCAGCCAGCCCTTCCAGGTCTCCGCACTCCCTACCGGTCACGTTGTGATGTAGCGGCCTTTTTTGTCTCTCCGTGGTTATAAGACTTCTCTCCAGCTGGTGTTCGGTTGGTTATTCCAGATGATTTCTCCAAAATTGCGTTGTAAATCCAGACTAGTTCTGGGAGGAAGTTAGTGTAGCTTCCACTTACTCCTCTGCCATCTTGTTTTTTCATCATCTAGTCAGTTTTAATGGCAAATATATTTATTTATACAAGTCTATAGAGTATGGGCATGAGTTATATGAGAGGTATGAAATATAGTTTATCTATAATGTGACTGTTCTTGCTGCTGCTGCTGTTTTATTTTTCTCAAATCAGGTAAACAAAAGTCTGAGGAGTTATCTTGGAAACAACTAAACTAACTTTTTAATCTGTTAATTGAATGTATGTATATATATGTGTGTACACACCTGTGTGTATTAAATGCTAAATGCACTACCCTTTACTAAAAAAATTATCTGAATATGGTCTTTCATTTCTCCTAAAGCCTTTTTTCCTATACTTCCATTCACAAAAATATTGTAAAAATTTTTACTTTTTCATCTGAAGTCAATTAATTAAGATCTGTTATATTTAATAAAATAATCTATTATGTGAACAACAATTTAAAGCACATGGGAAAATAAATACACCTGTACAACCACTACCCAGCTCAAGATGCAGTTCCAGACCACCACACAAAAAACAAGTATTCAAATGAGTCATAATCATTTTGCTGAAGGGTTTTGCCTTAATTTTGTAAGAAATGCAACATCTGTGAAGTGCAATAAAGCAAAGCACAATAAAATGAGGTATGCCTAGACGTTTTAGTCAGAATTCTAGAACCATCCTACCACAAGATTCCAGTTCCTGGTTATTCAAACACTAACTAGGTACTTCTGTAAAGGGATTTTGAAGATGTAATTAAGGTTAGTCATTAGTTGAAGGAGATTATTCTGGATTATCAGGTGAGCCCCATTCACTCAACCAAGACCATAAAAGTAGAAGAGGAAGGCAGAACAATGAGAAAAGATATGACGTATAAGAGAGGTCAGAAAGATTCCAAATTTAGGACTCACCCTACTTTTGTTTTCTTGAGGTTGGAGGAATGGGGGCATGTGGCAAAGAATGCTTCTACAAACTGAGAATAATGCTTAGTTTACAGCCAACAAGGAAATGGGACTGCATTATGAAAGACCCATAGGACTGAATTATGAAAACTTAAATGAGCTTGGAATAGATTCATTCCCAGAGCCTGCAGAAAATAACACCATGCTACTGAGACCTTGATTTCACCTTTGTGAATCCTGGAGTAGAAAACAGAGAGCCACTTTTTACCTGGACTTGTGATTCCCAGAACTACTAGTAAGTGCTGCTTTATATAGCTAAATTTGTGTTAAGGTGTTATGTTAGCAATTATAGAAAATTAATACAACATAGACAGCTTCTCTCTCCCTCATGCCCCATGGTAACAATTCCAATTCACCTCCGCCTAAGGCAACCAGTGTTTTGCTTTTTGTTGCCATAGGTAGGTTTTAATTTTAATATAATTTGTATCAGTGAAGTATACATCTTTTATTGTTTGTCTTCCAATGTTAACCATTTTTTAATTCACCCATTTATCACAGATATCAGTAAATCATTCCTTTTTATTGCTGAGTAGCATTTTACTGCATTATGTCACAACTTGTGTATCTCTTGCACCTGTTGATGAATATTTGGGTTGTTTTCAGTTTTTTATTATTTTCAAATGAAGCTCAATGAACATTTACATGTAAGTTTTTTTGTGGACAAAAGGTATCCTCTCTTGTGGGGAAATGTCTAAGAGTGGAAGTGCTATATAATATAATTCACCTATAAATAAGTCTCAAACTGATTTCCATAATGGTTGTGTTACAGAGTGCAGGTCTCCAAAAATCCCCAGAGTCTGCGGGTTGGAAGATGAAGAAAAGGGAACAGCTTTTAAGATGCCTTTGCATGACTATGGCTAGTAGCTAGTGTCTTAGTTATGCAAATAGTTTGGTTCTTCCAAGGCCCCAAGGAGATAGGAGGAGTTTTGACCATGGAATGATGTGGAAAGAGCATACAGAGCCTGCGCAAGTTTCTGTGAATGGTTAGAACTGGTTACCACGCCCACTGTATCACAGGACGCAGTCAGGGACTTAAAAATAGGTGGCAACCATTTTAGAGAAGAGAAGAAGAGAGGAGGTCCACGCAGTTTGCAGGGAGGGCAGAGGAGAACTCCATGCAGCTTTGAAAGGGAGAATACCATATGGCTTTGAAAGGGCAAAGCACATGTTTTCCTGGACTGTTATACAGAGGCTGATGACATGGTACTCCAGATCCTGAAGGAGACAGCTAACAGATAAGGGATGGGGAAATTCTGGGCATGTTTTTGGCTTCTAGCCTTTTAGGGAGCAAGGGAAGTGCTGGGTCCCATGGGAGAACAGGGCTCTGAGCTGAAGTGCTCACTGCCCTCCCAGGTTGGAATATTGTAAATAAAGACCTGTTTTCCTCAGCACTAGTTGTTGGTTTTTTGTTGTATTAAATGTGGTCGAGGGCGTGGAAGTAATTCCAGCAAGGAGAATGAGTCGGTTGGAGGGCTGCCATGCGCTCTGGCAGGTCAGCGATGAGCAGCGCAAAGACCTCTCCTTTTATTGAGTTTTATAAGTACAGAAATCAATAGGGAGGGTAAGGAATGAGCTCACAGGCACATTCCAATATTGATTACAATATACAATTACTTACTTGGGATTACAACAAAAGGAGGTTAATATATAAACTATAAAGAATGTTTCCTATCAAACACAAAAAACAGGAATTCAATCATCTATTCTTTTAAGACTATGGGAATGGCTACACTGTTCCTTAAACATTAACAGAGAGCACGCAGGGTTAAGCACTACCTGTGCTCAGCTTTGTTTGGTTTCCTTGTCAACATCAGGGAGGATGGAGTACTAAGCAAGATTCCTTTTAAGTCACAGGATATCTTGAAACCCTGAGGCCTGATCAGTCAAAGACTGTCGGCGCCAGCAAGTCCAGCTCCCCAGCTCAGGTCATAGAACACCTGGACAGAGAGGCATGAGAACATGCCTCAGTTTAGGAACCTTGATTTCCAGCATCAGTTTTTACATCAAGGCACCACATGAAAGAACCCCCCTTTCGCTCTGTAACAGTTGTACCATTTGACACTCCTGCCATCAATTTATTGAGAGATCTATATTCTTGCAAACACCTAATGCTGTTGATTTTGTTTTTAGTTTTACTCTCTAGTGGCTATAAGAAAAAATACATAAATAATTTTAATTTACACTTTCCTGATGATTAATGACATTAAGTAGCTTTTATTGAGCATATTGGTTTCTCAGGTTATTTTGTATAATGTCTGTTCAAATCTTTTGCCAATTTGTAATGGTTTGTTTTTCTCTCTTTGTTGAGGTATAGAAGTTCCTGATATATTCAGAATAGAATCTTTTGTCATTTATTTATAGTGAAAGTATTGTCTTCCAGTCTGTGCTTTGTTGCTTTATTTTCACAATAATGTTCTTGATGAGCAGATGTTTTTAAATGAGTACCACTTATTTTTTTTGTTTCTTTGTTTATTGCTAATACTTTTTTACATCCAAAGAAGTGTTTGCCTATGATAAGTTGCAAATTTTTTCAATTATATTTACTTGTAGAAATTGTGTGGCTTTATTTTTTACATTGACTCTGTAGTACAGTAATTCCTCTCTATATTGTGGTTCACTTATCACAGCCTCACTGTATCATGAGATTTTTAAAAATATGATATTTAATTATATATCACGGATTGGGGTTTTGTGGTACTGTATACATATGTTAAGTTTACATAGGTTTAAGAATGTAGAATATGTTTAAGAACATAAGTAGTGTTTATAAAAGTGTGGAAAAGATTAATAAGGGACTGGGAATGGATTATAAGTGTGTGGGAAGGGTTTATAAAGCCTTAAAATATATTTAAATAGTAAAATAAATGTAAAGCTCCTACTTCATTAATTTTCACCTATCGCGGAGGGGTGAGGGCGGGTCTAGAATGTAATACACGTGATAAGTGAGGGAATACTTTATATTTCAAGTTGATTTTGTGATTAAGGTAAGATAAATATTAAGGTTCTTTTCTCCTGTGAGTTCCATTCGTCCCTTCACTTCTTGTTGGAAAGACCATATTTTCCCATTTAGTTTAGCACATTTCTTAAAAATCAATTAATCATATAAGTGTAATTGTATTTTTGGATTCTCCATTTACTCCATTGATTTATATTTCTGTATAACAACACAATACTGCTTTGGTTACTGTAGTATTATGGTAATCCTTGAAACTAGGTACTGTAAGTCCTACTTTTTTCACCTTTGTCAAGAATAGTTTGTTTTCTGCCCCTTTTTCCATATACATATTTGAAGGAGATTTTCAAATTTTGCAAAAAACAATTGTCTAGTTGAAATTTTGATGGGAATTGTGCTAAACCTATTTGAGAAGATTTGATATTTTCACAATTTTGAATCTTATCTATGATTGTGTCTCTATTTAGAATTTTTAAAAATTTTGTTAGGCAATGTTTTAAAGGATTTTTTTGTACAAGTGTTACATATTTTGTTTAATTTATTTCTATTGTATTTTGAAACACTCAAATCTCATTTTCCAAATATTTATAACAAATAGAAATTAATTTTTGTCTGTATGCCATATTGTTTTAATTTATTAAATTGACTTATTGTATCTAGTGCCTTTGAATATTGCTTAAAGATTTTCTATATACATAATCACATTAACTGCAAACAGAACACAGTATTTCTTCTATTCAAAAATAAGTGTATTTCTAATTTTTTTGTTTTGTCTTATAACAGTAGTTAGTTGATGAGGTGGAAATCCTTGTCTCTTTCCTAATTTTAGAGAAAATCTCTTAGTTTTTGCCATCAAGATAGTAGCTGTAAGTTCTCGTAGATAACGTCTAACAAATAAAGAATTTATCTACTACATATTTCTCATTTGCAAAAAGATTGTATCAGGAACAGATATTTTTGTCAAATGTCTACTATATAATCATATGGGTTTTTGTTGTTGTTGTTGTTGTTTTTCTTTCTCCTTTGTTTTATTTCATGGTGAAATACATTATTTTTCCAAATGTTATTCAAACATCGCTTTCCTAAGATAAACGCTGCTTTATGATGTATTCTCCTTTTTTACATATTGCTTGATTTAATTATTTCTTAAGTACTTTTGTGGCCGAGTTGAAGAGAATATTAATTTGCAATTTATTTTGATTTTTTTTTTGCTTCAAAACATTTTATTTATCAGAAAAATGATTAGTTTTCAAGGAAGAAAATATATTTATGAGAAATTATCAAATTACTAAAATTTTACTTCTAGCTATACATAGTAAGTAGTCCAAAGTACACGGAAATATCTGCTGGAGAAAGCCCACTCACAGAACTGTCTGTGTCAACTTAGCAATGAGAATTTATTCATACATAACAACAAACTTGGGGGTCTTTCACGGAGATTTTGCTGTTCTTTATACAAAAGTCTTTTTCCTACTTAGGTGAAAAGAAACACAACAGTACATACATATTAAATCCTTTCTTATTCTCATGGCAATAAAAATTTAAAAATAATCATTATGATAAATTCAATAATGAATAGAAGGTACACTTTTTTTCTTTCCAGAAAAACTGATGTTGTAGATGAATAAGAACCCATAAAATGAAGTATTTCCTCATAGAGATGTTATCCCCTCCTATTATACTAAATGCTTCTACAGTTTGCCCATTGCTTAAGTTAGAATTTAAAAATTATCTTCATTTTCTTTCTTTAACCCACATGTACTCAATGAGTTGTTAAAGTAGTCAATTCTGTATTTTCAATATTCTAAAATCTTTGTCTTCTATCCCTACCAACTTTGATGTCTTTTAAAGATTATGGCATCAATATAATGCTGGCTTCCAAAAATGAGTTAGAAAGTATCCACTTCTCATATATATTTTAAAGACTTTGTGCAGGATTGGCAATATTTCATTCATTTTTTAAAATATATTTTATTGATTATATTGTTACAATAGTTCCATTTTTTCCCCACACTCTCCCCTCTGCCCAGAACCCTCCTTTACCCAGCAGTCCCACCCCCCAGTCCATGCCCATGGGTCATGCATACAAGTTCTCTGGCTTCACCCTTTCCTATATTATTCTTTTTAAAAAATAATTAATAAATTAATTAATTGATTTTTTTATAAAAATCTCCCCTTCTCAGACTTAAGACCCTTTATAATTTATAAAGGACAATGGGCAAAGGTCTCCAGCTCCTCTAGCTGCTTCAAGCTGGACATGGTCATCGTCCTACCTACCCTTGGGTCCAGAAATACCTAATAAGAGTGGGGGTGAGGGGGGAGGGTGGCCTTCCCACATGGGGAAGGATCTTACAGACTCCAGGTAGCTGGCTGTCCCCAGACCATGGCATGCTTGGTTTAACAGGCTGGCATCCTTGTTGTATTCTGGGGGCAACAGATCTGGCAACAGGGTTAAAAGGCATCATTCAATCCATAACCATTAGATGACAAAAGGCAGGGATTAATTTTTCGATGTCCCACATTAGGGAAAAAAGGGGCTTCTTTGGAGGAAGATGTGCAAGGCACATCACACATGTCCAAAACACTTTTGCCCATTATACTTAGTTTGGGCTGAGGGGAATATTTTAGGTTTCTCCCCTCTCAGACCTCTGGCCCATTCTCTCTAAGCCATTAGGAAATAAAAGAGAAACCAGTTTTAAAGTGAAGCCCACAGACCTCCCCATTCTTCAACAACCCAGCCACTTAGTTCAGCCAAACCGTTGAGTCACAGGAGGCAACAATGCAGACAGAATTAAGTGAGGTCTTTATGTACAGACAGTCACTCAGGTAATGAGATCATAGGCTTATGTCCTTTGAAAAGAGAAAACATGTGTTAATTTATGCAACATAACCCACAAACCAGTCTCTAAATCTGTAAGACTGTCTTATTGGAAAGACATCCATTTGCAAGGCATTTGACATTCTTGCCTGTAAATTAAGTATCTTTGATGATGCCACAGACCTAGTTTAACTTTCAAATGAAAACAAACATTAAATGAGGATAAACTTTAAAGACAGTTAGCCCACTACTTTATAGTCTACCACTGAGCATTGTGATTTTCCTTGAATCAGGATTTTTCTTCTTAAGATTACCATCCTTGTTATTAAGTGACTGCATTAAGTTCATTTTTAATGTATCCTGTTTATTTGCATAAACACAACAAGAGCAGCAAATGATCACTTATGATCTTTAAGTCTGCTTTGCTGGAACTTACGCAAGGAACATTTAGGGTGACCCTCAGTCTGCCCTTAAGGGCACAGAAGCTGAGCCATATACCTGCCATTCAGCCTTGCCTGTAAACACATGGCTTTTCCAAGTCCTTCAGGTTTTCCATTGTGCCTTAAAGTCCCTTCTAGCCATCTTTCATTAAAGCAACCTTGGTTCCTTCCCTGGAGAGATTACAATGGACTGCACAAGCCAAGGTACCAGGCCTTTTTTTCTCGTGAGCTTTTATTACCTTTGAAAGTCAATCCTAGTTTCTCAGGGCTTTTTGCTAACAACCAGAGCCCAAGCATATCTCTTTTAGGCATGACATTCCAGTCAAAGTCTTGGTCAACAAAACCTCTATTAACAACTGGTATTATTGGTTTTATGCAAAGAACCTCATGTCATTACTTACTTCTTCAGAATGCCAAATTTTGGAGGGCTCAGGTAGGGAAAAGAATATACAGTGTGATGGAAAACCCTTGTTCTTCTTTTTTTTGTTAATAAATATTTCTTTTATTTGCTTGTTTATTTATTTTTTTATTTTTAGGGAGGGGGAAAGGAGAAAGAGAGGAAGAGTAACATCACTGTGTGGTTGCCTCTCACTCATGCCACAAACTGGGGACCTGACATGCAACCTAGTAATGTGTCCTGACTGGGAATTGAACCAGCGACACTTGGCTCGCAGGCTGATGCTCAGTCCACTGAGCCACAGCACCCAGGGCCTGGAAAGTTCTTGTTCTATATTCACTAATATTGCATTTCCATTCTCTATACTTTCTCTTTTTTTCTCCATTTAAATTTTTTGTTTGTTTTTCTATTATAGTTGTCCCACTTTTTTTCCTATTGCTTCCCCACAACCTGCCCACTCATTCTCCCACAGTCAGTCCCCACCCAGTTGTCCATGTCCATGGGTCATTTATACATGTTCTTTGACTAGACCCTTCCCCTTCTTACCCCCTTCTCTTCCTCCCCTGTCCCCCCCCTTGTCACTGTTAGTCTACTCCTTGTGTACATACCTCTGATTCAATTTTGCTCATTTTTTTTGTATTGTTCAGTACTCTCCTGTAATAGGTGATAGCATAAGGTATTTATTTTTTGTTGCCTGCCTAATTTTACTAAGTATAATTCTCTCTAGTTACATCTATGTTGTTGGAAATGGTAGAAGTTTCTTCTTTCTTCCTGCTACATAGTATTCCATTGTGTAAATGTACCACAGTTTTTTGATCCACTCATCTACAGATGGGCACTTAGGTTGCTTCCAGCACTTGCTATTGTAAATAGTGCTACTATGAACATAGGAATGCATGGGTTCTTTTGATTTGATGTTTCAGTACTCTTCAGGTATAATCCTAGAAATGAAATTGCTGGTTCAAAAAGCAGTTCCATCTTTAGTTTTTTCAGGAAATTCCAAAGTGTTTCTTGTAGTGGCTGCACCAGTCTGCATTCCCACCAGCAGTGCACAGGGTTCCCTTTTCTCTGAATCCTCTCCAGCACAAGTTGATTTGTTGATTTGTTGATGAAGGCCATTCTGACTGGTGTGAGGTGGCTAGTGATGTTGAGCATTCTTTCATATGTCTATGGACCTTCTGTACGTCCTCTCTGGAGAAGTGTTTATTCAGGTATTTTGCCCATTTTTTAATTGGGTTGTCTGTCTTCTTGGTGTTGAGTTATATATGTTCTTTATATATTTTGGATGTCAATCCTTTGTTTGAGGTATCATTGGCAAATATGTTTTCCCATATGGTTGGTTCCCTTTTCACCTTGCTAATGTTTTCTTTTGCTGAGCAGAAACTCTTTAGTTTGATGTAGTCCCATTTGTTTATTCTTTCCTTTATTTCCCTTGTTGTAGGAGATATTTCAGTGAGAATGTTGCTACGCGGGATATCTGAAATTTTCCTGCCTATGTTTTCCTCTAGGACTTTTATGGTGTCATGGCTTACATTTAAGTCTTTGATCCATCTTGAGTTTATCCTGGTGTATGGTGTAAGTTGGAGGTCTAGTTTCATTTTTTTGCATGTCTCTGTCGAGTTCTCCCAACACCATTTGTTGAAGAGGTTCTCCTCACTCCGTTTTATGTTCCTTCCCTTTTGTCAAATATTAGTTGACCGTATAGTCCTGGGTTTATTTCTGGGCTCTCTATTCTGTTCCATTGATCTATATGTCTGTTCTTATGCCAGTACCAGACTGTTTTGATTACCATGGCCTTGTAGTATAGTTTGATATCAGGTATTGTGATCCTCCTACTGTGTTCTCCTTCCTTAAGATAGCTGTGGCTATTCAGGCTCTTTTTTGGTTCCATATAAATTTTTGAAGTATTTGTTCTAGATCTGTGAAACACGTCATTGGTATTTTAATAGGGATTGCATATATAAATTGCTTTGGGTAGTATGGTCAATTTAATGATGTTGATTCTTCCCATCCATGAACATGGTGTATGCTTTCATTTATTTGTATCTTCCTTAATTTCTTTCTTCAGTGTTATGTAGTTTTCTGAGTGCTTTATTTTTCTTGTTGTTATGGTAAATGGAATTTTTCTTCTAGTTGTTATCTCTGATATTTTATTGTTGGTGTACAGTAATGCCTTCAACTTCTGAATATTGACTTTGTACCCTGCTATTTTGCTGAATTCACTTATTAGGTCGAGTAGTCTTTCTGTGGAGTCTATAGGGTTTTCTATGTACACTATCATATCATCTGAAAATAATGACAGTTTTACTTCCTCTTTTCCATTTTGGATGCCTTTTATTTTTCTTTCTTTTCTGATTGCTGTGGCTACAACTTCCAACACTATGTTGAATAGGAGTGGAGAGAGTACACATCCTTGTCTTGTTCTTGACCTCAGGGGGAATGCTTTCAGTTTTTGCCAATTGAGTATAATGTTGGCTTCAGGTTCTCATATGTAGCCTTTATTATGTTGAGGTATGCTCCCTCCATTCCCATTTTGCTGAGAGCTTTCATCATAAATGAGTGTTTTTTTATCAAATGTTTTCTCAGCATTTATTGATATGATCATGTGGTTTTTGTCTTTCACTTTGTTTATGTGGTAATTACATTTATTGATTTGCAATTATTAAACCATTCTTGCATTCCTGGGATCAATCTCACTTGATCCTGGTGTATAATCTTTCTAATGTGTTGCTGGATCCAGTTTGCCAATATTTTGTTATGGATTTTAGCATCTATGTTCATCAGTGAAATTGGCCTCTTGTTTTCTTTCTTTATTGTGTATTGACCTGGCTTCATAGAATGACTTTGGGAGCCTCCCCTCTTCTTGGATTTTTTGAATAATCTGAGAAAGATTGGGTTCAGTTTTTCCCTAAATGTTTTGTAAAATTCACCTGTGAATCCATCCGGTACAGGGCTTTTGTGTACCGGGAGTTTTTGGATTACTGCTTCAATTTTACTCATTGTTATTTGTCTGTTCAGGCTTTCTGCTTTTTATTGATTCAGTTTTGGAAGATTATATGTTTCCAGAAATTTTTCTATTTCATCTAGGTTGTTAAATTTCTTGTGATACAATTGTTCATAATAATTTCTTACAATCCTTTGTATCTCTGTGGTATCAGTTGTGAGTTCTCCTCTTTCATTTCTGATTTTATTTATTTGGATCCTCTCTCTTTTTTTCTTGGTGAGCCTCGTTAAAGGCTTGTCAATTTTGTTTATCTTTTCAAAAAACGAGCTCCTACTCTTGTTGATCTTTTGAATTATTTGTATAGTCTCTATGTCATTTAATTCTGCTCTGCTCTTGATTATTTCTTTCTTTTACTTGCTCTAGGCTTTGTTTGTTATTCTTCTTCTGGTTCTTGTAGCTGTGGAGTTATGTTTTTTTTATTAGAGATTCTTCTGTCCTTTTTAGGTAGGCCTGTATTGCTATGAACTTCCCTTTCAGGACTGTTTTCGCTGTATCCCATAGATTTTGGGTTGTTGTGTGTTCATTATCATTAGTTTCCAGAAACTTTTTGATTTCTTCTTTGATGTCATTGTTAACCCATTCATTATGTAATAGCATGTTATTCATTCTCCATGAGTTTGGATGTTTTTGAGTTTTTCCCTTGAGGTTGATTTCCAGTTTCAAGCCACTGTGATCTGAGAAGATGCTTGATATAATTTCAATTTTATTGAATTTGTTGAGGCTTGTTTTGTGTCCTACCATGTAGTCTGTCTTTGAAAATATTCCATTGGCACTGAAAATAATGTATATTTTTCTCCTTTGGGGTGAAAAGTTTTATATATATCAACTAAGTCCAACTAATCTAGAGTGTTGTTCAATGCCTCAATATCTTTGGTCTTTCTTTGCTTCAGAGATCAGGCCATTGTTGACAATGGGATGTTAAAGTTTCCTACTATGAGTGTGTTGCTTTCTATATCCTCCCAGAAGTCTTTCAAAATTTTCTTTACATATTTTGGTGCTCCTATGTTGGGTGCATATATGTATGCAAGGGTTATATCTTCTTGATGGATTTTTCCCTTAAGTATTATGAAATGTTCTTCTTTGTCTCTTTTTATGGTCTTTGTTATAAAATCTGCTTTGTGTGAAATAAGTATTGCTACCTCAGCTTTTTTTTATGTCCATTTGCTTGAAATACTTTTTTCCATCCCTCCACTTTCAGTCTGTGTAGATCTTTTGTTTTGAGGTGTGTCTCTTATAGATAGCATGTAGGTGGGTCATGCTTTCTAATCCATTCAGCTACCCTATGTCTTTTAATTGGTGCATTTAACCATTTACATTTAAAGTTATTATTGATACATACTTATTCATTGTCATTTTTCCTCTTTGTACTTGTGTTCCTCTGTGTCTCTCTCTGTTTCTTCATTTTTTTAATAATTATTTTATTTATTTATTTGTTTGTTTATTTATTTATAGAGAGAGAGGGAAAGAAGAAATAGAAGGAGAGAAACATCACTGTGTGGTTGCCTCTCACTCGCACCCCTAACTGGGGACCTAACATGCAACCTAGTCATATGCCGTTACTGGAAATCAAAGCAGAGACACTTGGCTCACAGGCTGATGCTCCATCCACTGAGCCACAGCAGCCAGGGCTTTTCATCTTCTTAAAGCACTCAGTTTAGCATTTCTTGCAATGCTGGTTTGGTGGAGATATATTCTTTTAACCATCTTTTGTCTTGTAAACTCCTTATTTCACCTTCCATTTTGAATGACAGCCTTGCTGAGTATAGTATTCTCGGTTGTAAGGCCTTTGCTTTTCATTGCTTGGAATATTTTTTTGCCATTCCCTTCTGGCTTGTAGTATTTCTGCTGAGAAATCTGATAATAGCCTTATTGGAGCTCCCTTATGTGTTATTAGCTGTTTCTCTCTTGCTGCTTTTAAGATGCTCTCTTTTTCTATGAATGTTGCCATATTAACTATGATGTGCCTTGAAGTGGGTCTGTTGGCATTCATCTTCATTGAAACCCTCTGTGCTTCTTGGACTTGCGTGATTCTTTCCTTCATGAAGTTAGGAAAGTTTTCTGTCATTAGTTTTTCAAAGAGGTTTTCTATCCCTTGCTCTTCTTCACCTTCTGGAATTCCTATGATATGTATATTACTATGTTTCATGTTGTCCTGCATCTGTCTTAAAACCTCTTCATTCTTTTTTAATCTTTTTTCTTTTTGTTGTACTGTCTGGGAATTTTTGTCTACATTGTCTTTCAGCTCGCTGATTTGATCTTCTGCTTCCTCTAGCCTGCTTTTAATTCGTTCTATTGTGCTCTTCAATTCAGAAATTGTATTTTTCATTTCCCCTTGGCTCTTATTGATAGCTTCTATGTTCTTTTTCATGCTGGTGTAATTCTCAGTAAGTTCCTTGTAGTTTCCCTGGAGTTCTTTGTAGTTTTCTTTGATCTAGCTTCCCTAGAATCTATCTTTTGAATGCTATGTCTGATAGTTTGCTTCCCTCTATTTCATTTAGCATTCTTTCTGGGGACTCTACCTTTCCTTTCAATGGGGGATTGTTTCTCTGTCTCCCCATTTTTGTGACTCTTATTGTTTGTTGCTGCTTCTTAGATTGATCTGCAGTTCCTGGATCTGCTTCTGGTGGCATCAGATCATGTACCAGTCTGGGCCTGAGCAGCCTGTTGGAGACTATTAGGTATTTACTGTCTTTGTCTGTCTCTTTAGTTGTTAGTCTATTCAATCTGTGATCAACCATCAGGCTTAAGGACCAAGGGTGGGGCAGCTTAATTCCTGTAGGCAGGGCTTTTTCTTCCCATCATGCTGATGCGACTTGGACATGAAGGGGAATGGTCTGCCTGCAGTATATGGACTGAGTCAGCACTGGGACCCAGTTGGATGATCCCTCAGTTCTCTCCTCAAAGCCACTGCACCAAATTCTCCTCAAGCATCTCTAGTCCTCTCTGCCTTCATCTGCTTGAGCCCAGGGTAAGTGGGAGCCATCATATTTTTGTACGTGATCCACTTAAGATCTCTTTTTCTCCAGCTATTTCTCTCCAACTAGCAAGGAACCCTGTGACTTTTCGCTTTTCACAGATGGATACTATTTTACTTTCCACTCTGTTGTTGTAGACTGGGAAGCCCAGCTGAGTTTTAGACTCTTCCCTTCTCAGAGGGAACTCCCAGTGCCTGAGTTGTTTCTCAGGCCATTCAGCTGCCACCCATGGGAGCCCAACCAGCCCTTTCACGTCTCTGCACTTCCTATTGGTCACATTGTGAGGAAGTGGCCTTTTCTGTGTTTCCGTGGTTATAAGACTTCTCTCTAGCTAGTGTTCAGTTGGTTATTCCAGATGATTTCACCACAATTAATTTGTAAATCCAGACTGGTCCTGGGAGGAGGTTAGTGTAACTTCCACTTACTCCATCACCATCTTAGATCTCCCTTATTCTTAATTGTTCAACAGAACTTGTTAGTGAAACACTCTGGATTTGAAGTATTCTTTATAGGAAGTGTGTTTGTTAATATGATTACAAATTCAAATTCTTGAATTTTTTAGGTCACATAACAATATTCTAATTTTTGTGTATTTTTTGTCAGCTTCGGTAAATTGATGTTTTTCAGGAAACTTGTTTGTTTAACACAATTATTGATAAATGAGCATAAAATTATTTATATCGACATACTGTATTTTTTGTTAGATCTGTAATGATGCTGTTCTTTCATTATAGATATTAGTAATTTTTTCATTTGTGCTCTTTATAAGTTTAGCTAGAGTTTAATCAATTTTTAAATCTATTTGTGCAATTGTTTAATTTTATTAATTTCTGATTTTGTTTTTCTTCTGCTTACTTTACCTTGAATTTAATATTATCATCTTTTTCTACCTTCTTAAATATAAATTTAAAGCAATGATTTTAAGTCTTTTCAAATGTATTTGTAAAGATTTTCTTCTCTGTGGTGCTTGAACTGCAACACACAAACTATTTATGTTCTTTTATTAGCATTCAGTTAAAAAAATACTTATTTTATTATAATATTTTTTTCTTTAGTCCATAAGTTATTTGGAAGTGTACTAAGTTCTAAATGTTTGGTAATTTCCAAGGTATCTTACTATATTCATTTATAGTTTAATTTACATGAGATAAGGATATTTGGTATGATTTCTCTTAATGGACTGTTTTTTAATAACCCAAAATATGGCCTAATTTGGTCTAATATATTTTATGTGCACTTGAAATAAAATTCTACAGTTTGGTGGGATGTTCTATAAATGTCAATTAGGTCAAGTTTATTGGTAGTATTCTTAAGTCCTCTATATCCTTATTGATTTGCCATCTGTAGTGACTTATCAAATACTGAACAAATTATTGAAATATATAGCTAAAACTATGTATCAATTTCTCCTTAGTTTTATCTATTTTTCTTTGTTTTATATATTTTGAATCTCTATAATTAAGACCATACACATTTAGTGTTTTATCTTCTCTTGCTGAATTATTTTGTTATTATTACATGTTCTTTTTTAACCCCCTAGTAGTATTTTTTATTCTGAAGTCTTCATTTTATGATATTAATATAGACTGTTCAGCTTTTTTAAAAATTAGTTTTAGCATATATATATATTTAATTTTAGTTAATTTATTCCTTTTATTTTTCATATATATATACACACACACACACACACACACAAATTATAGTTAAATTACAGTGGATTTAGTTATCCTGCTTTTTTTCTCTAGTTGAATAGTCTCAAGCTTTACTTACAATATGTAGACTACATTTTGGGGGGGGCGGGGAGTTCACTATTTTATTCACTTTTAATACAAAACCATTAATTAAATATAAATAGCTTTCAATAAGTATAAAAAGCCCTACTGTTTATTCAATGTTAGACTTAGCTTCTCTGTTTTAAAAACATTTTACATATTTATTATTTTTATTTTTAATTACCAGAGAAAGATTAGTGCATCATAAAAGAGCCAATAATATCAATGGCAGACTTTCAGGAAGAAAATGATCAGCATTTGTTAAGCTTCTGTTTCAATAGATATGTTTATTCATTCCAGCAGCCCCCTTGGGTCCAGAAATCCCTAGTAAGAGTGGGGGTGTGGAGGGGAGGGTGGCCTTCCCACATGGGGAAGGACCGTGCAGACTCCAGATCAGGTGGCTGTCCTGGACAAAGGCGTGCTTGGTTAACAGGCTGGCATCCTTGTTGTATTCTGGCTGAGGCTACAATGAAAGGAAAGACCTGGTCCATTCTGCTCCTCGTCCCGCCAGTGCCCCTCACCCAGCCCTGCTCCACAGCAGTGGGCGCCACCCCTCCTCCCAGGGCCCCCTTACTCCAGTTCCTGTGGGGGATGGGGTCTGCCTATACTACATTTAATGGAACCATTGACATGCTTTTGTCTAGGCCTACCATCTTTATATTTGCATTCTATCTGTTTCATCATATTGCTTTATAGCCTTTCTTGCCTTTTTCATTAATTGAACATTTTTATATTCCATTTTTCTCCTCTTCAGAAAACTTTTAGAGGTTGCTTTAAGTTTACAAAAGAAACTTTTAATTCATCACAGTCTACTTTGACTATTCCACTTTCCAAATAATATAAGGAACATATTAAGTATATTTTCATTTTTCCTATTTAGTTCTATTTTTGCCACATATTACTTTTCTGTATATTATAAACCCCTCAATGTACTGTTATTTTTAGTCAGTTATATTTTACTATTTTATTAATAATGGAAAAAACCTCTATAATTACACATATCATTTCTGGTGTTTTTTCTTCCTTTATGGGGATCTGAGATTTTCCACTGGCTAACATTTCCTTCAACATAAAAAATTTTTAAAAGTTTAACAGATTTGTAATCCACAGTTACTGGTGACAGGTTCTCCTATACTTTGTCTTCAGTGAAGACTCAAATGGGAACTTTAGCCATAATTCCAAAACTCTTTTTATGTATAATTATCTTTTCTCCAATACTGTGCCTTGGGTAGCTGTTTTAGTCTACCAAAAGTTCGGTATTTTCTTCTCATTTTCATAATATCGCTATGCTCTGAATGAGTTCCCCTCCCTGCACCAAAAGAGAGGAAGAACCTCCAAATATAAAGCCAGAGCTCACCTCTTATAATTTTCTTTTCTTAGGGATCATGTTACTGACCTTACTGTTTGTTGTCTTATGTCTGCTTCATTTGTTTCACTTATTTGTCCTGTTTTCTACAATACTTATTTTCAATATGAGGGCAAGTTCTATACCAGTAACTCTACCATAGCCAGAAATATAATTTCTATAGATCGCTTTCCACATTTGTTTCCAAATACCACCTTTTCTCTAGTTTTCATATTAATGTTTAATTATGTTTATGAGAGAACTATTTTTTAATCTTATTTGTAGAACTGCATTGTGAATAAAGTATTTCTGAAAATTCAGTAAGGTTTTTTTAACCGCAATTTATTTCTGAATTAAAGTGTCTGTACAGTCTTAGATAAAATGGGATTGAGTGTTTTAAGAGAGAAAGAGAAGAGTACGTGAGTTTAGAAGTATCAATGACTATATATATAGCTACAAGATTCATGTTCTTTTACAGTAGTTAATGTAGTCTGTGCTTATTTATTTTATTGACCAGTATTTACACAAAAAGCATAACAAATACAACAGCCAAGAAAACCATATATCATTTTGTCACCTATTTATGCAGAAACCCTCTGATGCAGAACTTATGACAAAGTAGGCATACTGAAATAGAAATCTACTACATCGAGAATTTTATATTTTGTTGTTTCAATATATGACAAAGTAGAGTACCGCTGTATAAAGTTTAACCATGTTGTATGATTTTGAACAGGTCTTCATGTTACACTTTAATTTTAAAATATTACATCCTAGAATTTCAAAACTAACTGTCCTAAGTGTAAGTTGGGAAAAAAAGCTCAAGGCAGACATATATGTAAGTATAGTTTAAAATAGATTTTATTTAAAACTAGAAGTATTGTAGATGTGATCATTATAAAAAGAACTAATACAAGCTATAACTGAATCCATACAAATTAAATAGATTCAATAATCTTCTATTATTTTTTTGTCAAGACTGTACCTAGAGAATTCTATTTTTATGACTTTTGTTTTAATAGGGATATACTGAATTTGAAGACATTTTTTTCTTATGAGAGAGATCAGTAGGTTAAATAATCTAGAAATTATGTTTTATAATTTGGGCTAGACTGGCTGATGAAAATTAACAAAACTGGGTCATAATTTTCTGGCCCTCTGAAGGGAATTTTTATGAAATATTTGTTTAACCTGAATTCATAGTCTGAGCACCACAAGAAAGAAAAGTAAAGGACAGGCCCTAGAGGTAGTGACAGCTCTCTACCCATATTTCATTTCCTCAAGCAACTAAACATGGGTCCCAAATCCCCTTATAACACTCAGCCAAACAAATTTCCTGTGAATAACTAGACCCAGGTGCCATAGAAGATATAGGTATAACTTATTTTTTCTCAAGGTTTCCCCTGAGACAGTCTTTCACTGCATCATTACTCTACTAAGTATTTTATCTCCCCAAATAGAGTACTATTCATGACGGAAAATCTGGCAATTAAAACGTTCCCTATTTCATTATGTATTTGGTGTCTTTTCAATGTTCTTTATAGACTAGGGCCTGATTTGATGTCTAGTCTTGTACTCAGGTAAGCATTCCTCATGAGGAGTAATCAGAAAAATTAGAAGCTTTTAGTTTAAAAATACCTAATTTTACCAACCATAAAATGCATTGTAACTATCTTCAAATGCTTTAAGGCTTTCTTTGAGAAGACTGAAAGATGACTTTTACATTTACCCCAAGGTTTAAAAGTAGGGTCAGTATATGGAAAATTTAAGACAAGTTTAGACTCTCCACTGAACACCAACTGGAAGAATCAAGGGTTGAAAGAATTACAGTAAGATATTTTCAAATCTTTTAACCTATGGAGCTAGCCAGCATTCATGTCAACTCTATTTCAGAAATCTTTACCTCCAATATCCTTTTAAAGATATTTTTCTAGCTATTATAACAGATAACTGCACATCTCAGTTACTTAATACTAGTTTTTGACTTATAAAAAATCTGAAATCAGCCATGGCCAGTGTGGCTCAGATGGTTGGAGCATCTGTTATCCCATGGACTGAAGGATCGCAGGTTTGATTTCCAGTCAGGGCACATACCCATGCTGCGGGTTCAATTCCCAGTTCATGTTCACGAGAGAAGGCAACTGACAGATGTTTCTCTCTCTTTGCAATGCACAAATGTCCTCAGGTAAGGATAAAAAATAATCTGAAATTGACAATTGTGATTGGTTATACAGAGGAGGAAAAACAGTCCTCTGCTCTTTGGGTTTGTTTAGGGTTGTGAACATCATTTTTTTTCCCCACTGCAAAATGAGGATTCAATATTTTGTGAATGGATACACATGTCTACCATGTCTTATTATATGCCCCTTTAGCTTGTCCTGTTATCTCTTGTTTTCTTCTTCTTATTAAAGCCATTCTTTAATATCATAAATTTTCTTAATTCTGTAATTGTTTATTTTCTTGTAACCTCTCTGGACTTACCAGGGCTTTCTTTTTTCCCTGCCTATCTTCTCTATAATATTTATCATTTGGACTATTTTTCTCACCAGCACAAATGTATTGGCATGCCTATCTTTATTCCCCAGTGAACTATAATAATTTGGATTTAAAATAAGGACTATCTTAACTAATACTAAACCTTAGTAAGTTAAGTGTCATGGGGTACAAAAAATAATATCTAATAGACTTAACAAATCCTTGGTCTCCTTCCTGCCAATACTGCACTGGATGGAGGTAGTTTCATCTCTACTTCCATCATCAACTTTCCTAAAATTTTACTACACACTTTAACCTTTCAGATATCCATCATTCTTTCTCAGGAAAATATCTTACCTGCTACAATGAAAGTGGTATGTTTGCATTATTTTATAGTGTTAATAACATCAAAGACATGCATATTTTAATCAACCAACAATCTTTAGCTAGATTTTATTTACTAAAGATTAATCCTAGATCACATACACTTAAAAAGCACCTGGATAGGTTTCTTTTATATTTCTTTGATTCATAATAGCACTCATTTGTTTTTAAGCTGGTGGAATAGGGTAGAGCCCCTTTACAATCTAATTTTGAGTTTACAAATTAATTTTGCCCATGCCATTCAGAGGTAGATAAACACCATATCTAAAATGAATATATACATAAACATATGCACACACAGACACATACACACATATGTACACACATAAACAGATTTCATGGCTTATATTTTATAACCATTGGTTATGTCCCAGGTACCATAATGTAACACTCAAAAGAATAATTAGATAGAAATTATGTTTCTGGCACATGTGTTAAATTAAGGTTACTTGCTGAAATAACCAAAGCTTTCTACATCTTTTAAGAATCCTTTTAATGATGTTTCTTTTAAAAAAGTCAATTTGTAAATTAAAGAATGCATTCCTCTGTCTCTGAGAGGTTGGGATCCTCTAAGTCCTTAAGATGGACTTCCATGCATAATAAAGTTGGAGGGCCCGGAATGCCTGAATTTAAAAGGGGAATTTTCCTAAGGAGGCTGAAAGGAAGGTGGTGTCAGAGGTGGAGCCTGAGTACAAGGTAGCTGTCGCACATCTGGTGATGGAAGAAGATGGAAGATGAGAAGAGGCCTCAGAAGTCATTTTTCCATCTTTCAATTATTGGTTTATTTTAGTTAATTTAGAATCCTGAATACATTTTGAAGCCTCAAGGTACTACTTAAAATAAATACACCACTTTGTTTTATTTTAGAGATGTGGTTTCCTAATAGTTTTGAAAAAGCAAGTTTGGGAAGATCAAAATTTGTCACTATGGACAATGTAGCATAAAATCAACCCAGGTTATCAAAAAAGGTGGCTAAGTAGTAGAGAAAACTTAAGAACATGAGTTACCCATTTTCACTCACCTGATGAAGGCATCCCTTCAGGTTCACTTTAATCATGAACATCCTCTACTAAACCTATAGATGATGACCAAAGAACGATCTGAATGGAGTCTATAAACTAGATGAAGTGTCCTCTCCCTGAGGTGATTTCCCTCCCCCAAATATTGTTTAGAAAGGTGGGAATGGAAAAACCAAAACCTGTATATCCAACTTGAAAACAAAAGGAGATGCAAATTCTTAGGTTTGAATATCCCACTCAGAAGAGTGAAGATGAAAGCCAGCAGAGCCCTGGCTGGTGTGGCTCAGTGGATTTAATGCCAGCCTTTGAACCAAAGGCTCACTGGTTCAATTCCCAGTCAGGGCACATGCCTGGGTTGCAGGCCAGGTCCCAAGTTGGGGGCATGTTGAGGCAACCATACATTGATGTTTCTCTTCCTCTCTTCCTCCTTCTCTTCTTCACTCTCTTTAAAAATAAATAATAATAATTTTTTTTTTAAGGAAGGCCAGCAGAGAGAAAAAGAATGCTCAAATAAAGACTTACCACCAAAGCTTGGGACTGCCAGAGGAGATGGTAGAGAACAATGGTCTCCTGAAGGCACCTTGCATGAATCTGTGGTGACACCTGAATGGGAGGACAGTCACTCTGGATCCCACTCCTGATGCCCACATAATGTTAACCAAGAAATCCCCACAGATAACAGTATTATGATTACAGAAGTGAAAGAGGGATGGGGACTAGGTAGAAGAGGGTAAATCCAGGGATAAATGGTGATGAAAGGAGTCTTGACTTTGGATGGTGAGCACACAATACAATATACAGATGATGAATTCAAGAATTATACACTTGAAACCTATGTAATTTTATTAACCAATGCCACTCCAGTAAATTTATTAAAAAATGTTTAGTCTGTAATAAAGAATAAAATCCATTTATTTGAGCAAAGGATTGTAACCAAGAGATACAGATTGAGGTAGCCACTCAACCTGTGCTGGAGAGAACAAAGAAAAGCATGGTTTATAAGGGCAAAACCCACAAAATGTACTTCTTTCATGCAAATCAAGGATTGCTGGCTAGATTAACCGGGATTAGTCAATTATGGGTGGTTAGACTGAGATAAGCCAGTTCCAGATATACCTCTACAGCAAGCACAAAAGTTCAAGAGGTCAAATCTTATTTAGGTCTTCTTTGCAAGTGAAAGATACTGGCTAGTGAATCAGATGGACTCCTTTCATGATGAAGAGTATAGATGGTTTGGTTGCCATGGTGAGGAGGGAGTAATGCTTAGGTTGTGGTCTCACAGCTGGTTCTAGAGTTCATAGATGGGATGAGCATAAGGCAAACATTTCCTGAACTCCTGGCTCCATTTTAGTTTCCTTGACATAAATGACTTTGTTGTGGCAATTTCCATTTACAATACCCATAAGGACCTGGATGAATCTCCAGAAAATTGTATAAAACAAACCAATCCCCAAAGGTTACAGGTTGTATGATTCTATATACATAATATTCTTAAAATGACAAAAATCATAGAAAAGGAGACCATATTGGTGCTTGGAGGGGAGCTAAGGAGGGGTTGAGAAATGAAGGGAAGAGAATTTGGATACAAATGACAACACAAGGAAACCCTGTAGTAAAGGAAATGTTCTTTATCTTGACTGTATTAATATCAATATGTTCATTGTGATCTAGTTTGCAAGATTTTACCATTAAGAGAAACATGGAAAAGGGCACATGACATCTTTGTATTATTTCATTCAAACTTATGTGAATCTATAATGATCTCCAAATGAAAAATACAATAAAAAAAAGAACCAAAAAATGTATTGAGAGGCAGAAGCCAGACTGCAGTGAGTTAGAGCTAAGATGGTGTAGGGAATTGAATATTGGGAAATACTATGTTGTCACCTAAGGCAAGTATGGTATTTATTGGTTAAATTTATAGGCTTTTCTTTCTCTCACACTATTTAGATGTAGTTAGCCATCCTGACTCGGTGCTCAGTTCTATGTTATCCAGAGAATTTCCCTGAGCAACCTCACATTCTCATGGTTTTAATTGCCTATATGCTAATAATTTTCAAATTGACATTATCAGCCCTTTCTCTTCAAACTTCAAGTTAGTGCAGTCTATTGCATAGGAGGCATACTCATGGATGTTCTGCAGGCACCTTACTCAGAGCAGAGTTCTCACATTCACTCTCTTACAGTCTTTTTTTCAATTTGTGTTGCTGCCATCCCACAGTTCTTCTTAATTAGTAACCTGGGAATTATTCTTAGCTCCAGAATAACTTCCAGACCCCTTGATATTTAAGCACCAAGTTTAAACATTTCATTTTTACATCTATTTTAGCCTTGTTCAGGTTCTCATATTTATCTTCTATAGATTACTGCTATGTTTTTCTAACTGGTTTTTCTGCTTCAGATTTTCCCACCTCAAATTAATCCTTAGCACATCTTTCAGAGTTTTCTAAGTTGCAAAGTATCTATCTCATTCCCACAGAACAACACTTTAGATTCTTGTCAAAATGTATAGCCCTCTAGCATCTGGTCCTTTCTACTTCCCCAAATTATTCAGGTCTTTGTCTGGAACTTTATGCTCCAGTAAGATTTAATTTGCAGATAATTGTTCTATATTATAATTTTTGCATTTTACTGTAATGACTCTGTGCTAGCAAAACTCAATATCTTTCCATACCCAGCTCTCACAGAAACTGCTCCCTACTCCTTTATCTTTTTACTTACTGTCCAATGTTGCCCCTGGCTGGTTTGGCTCAGTGGATTGAGCGTCGGCCTGCGAGCTAAGTGTCGCTGGTTCGATCTTCCAGTCAGGGCACATCAGAGAAGGAAAACTCTGACTCCAAAAAAACCTCCGCTGCCTTGCGGCATACCTCTTCAGGGGAAGGGCTAAGGGAGTAAACCCCAACAGAAAATCCGGAGCCGGAGTCCCTAAGGCGGTTTGACGTTGTAGTCAACACCGGCAACTCCTGCGGCGCACCTGAAGCCAAGCTGTATCGACTCCGTCTTTCCCTTGGACCCTTCAGCTGCGAAGAGAGGGGGGGTCTGCTGCATGGGCAACAGCAGACCCTCCATATCACCCTGCCCAGGCTCTGTAGCTTCAGCTTCACTGGAGAGGACACTCCAGCGTCATCGCAAGATGTCGATTCAACACGGGAGGAGACAGATACCGTGTCACTCCCGAGTCGGACTGCACAGCCATTCTCGGCGGTGCAGATAGACCCTTAAGAAGCTACACCATCGTCTCTCAAGACGGACGGCTGCCGACGACGACAGTCCAATGTTTAAAGATCACATTGTCATTTCTTTTTATTTACCCTAAAGGATTGCATATTTGTTTCCCACAGCACTCTGAATATATCTTTATTATGGTATCTTACAGATATTATTTATGTATCTGGTTTGCCCATTAGACTGGGAGATATTCAAGGGCAGGAAATATGTCCACAATTCCAGGGTAAGAATGTGAAGTGGTTGTAGAACTTTGAAAAACTATCCCAGCTTTCAGTTTACAAAGGCAATCTCTTACAAACTGTCAGAACTCAAAATATGAGAAATATATGAGCTTGTCATTCATTTATTTATGCATTTATTCATTTAACCAAAATGTACTGACAACCAACCACTGTGTAGGGGCTAGAAATGCATAGATGAGAAATCATGCTTTATCTTCTCAGGAAGCTAATAGTTAAGCCTAATATCACTCTACAAGATATTATACAATGAAAAAGATATAATTCTAGAATAAGTTTCACACGTCAATACAATGATTGGGGAAGACAGTACTGGTGATACTACAGAAAGCCAAGGGTCAGATCCACCAAGATAAGGATTCTAAGGAAAATCCAATAATCAGGTGCAGAAACAAATACCTGGGACTAGTTTGGTGGGAGGAATTAAGACTGGAGTTCAGAGCAAAATGATACAGGGTAAATGACTAAAAATTTGCTGACATGCATCACTTTATGAATGGAGTGAAACATATGGCACAGGTGGTGCTAATTCTGAAGATCCAGAAGATGAGTTTCCACACCATGTCCTTAGACAATCTTACCTCACCCCATTTCGGTGAAACTTGACTTCACTAAGTATGGGAGATTCTGGTCTCTATTGTTCAAAGTATCTTTCTTATGGGTGCTGCTTTCTCCTTACTATATGGTCAAAATAAGAAAACGAGCAAAACTATTGGTTACCAGAATTTGTTTCCTTGCCACTCTGTTGGAGCTAGACAGGTTGAGCCTCATGATATACACATTTACTATACACAAAAAAAGTGACCAAAAGAATTAAAGAATTAATAACCAGCCAATGAATTATGGCCCCTGGTACCATTTCCATATTTAGAGAGTCTGGAAACTCTGGAAGTGACAGAATTCACTTGTAGTTATTTCATTAATCAATGTTCATCCAACAAATATGCATTTAGCCCCTACTATGTGGCAGGCATCGTTAGGTTCTTGGTTCCTGCCTCTGTGGACCTTCCTACCTATAGTGCTCTGACAGTTGACTATAAACTACCTCTTCTTCCTCAGTCACTAATATTCATGGGGCCACAGAGCAATCTATTATAATCTAAGAAATGAATGCACTTCTGGGTTATTGCATCTCACTCTCTTGTCTTAATGCCCACAATTTAGACTTTTCTGTTAACTGATGTGGGTGTTGAAAATTTTTAATTTGATCATTCCTTGTCTTCTGCATCCAGTATATGAGATCATTCAAGCTGAGATAAAGCATGTAGCAGTAGCAATACTTAGCAATATACTGTCTGCACAAGCAGGGTTGATAATCTCACTGCTATGATTCCAGAATCTGATATGCTCCAGAATGAACTAGAACTGTACAGTGTCCAAAAGTCCTTAGCTCTTCCTCAACCCTTGCCTTATTGGTCTAACACATTCTCTATTAGTTTTTTGTTTTATACTTTAGTTCGTTCTTAAAGCAGGAATGCATTCCTGGACTTCAGGAAAGCATGGGGCCCTAATACTATTCCAAGCTCTTGTGCCAACTTTATACCCAGGAGAGCTATTGTTCCTTCCTCACATTCTCTCACTCACTTACCAGAGTTCTCCTTTCAATAAACCAGTCTCCCAAAACACCACTATTCAGTCCAGCACTGGCTTCCACCCTCCTGATTTTAGGTACTTCCATGCTCTGTAGCCCTGCTACTATGCCCAGACGTGACTTCTGCCTTTTGCCAAGATTCTGCATACTTCCAACAACAATTATGATGCACAGATGGTTTAAGGGTAAATTTAGATTGCCATCTTTGAGTATTTCTTTCCAAAATACACTAGAAAAATTCAAAATTAAGCAGTGATATAATGAATTAGAATAATTTACAGACTTTTAATGCTGGAGAAAAAATAATGATCTGATTAAATCTTCCCCTAAGAAATCACTCTATTGAGTTCATCTAAATAGCAGGGTGTGATTTTAATTATTATAATGGAACATAATTGTCACTAAACTGAGGAGTTAATTATTCTGAAAATAATTGTGCCATTCTTCTCCAAATAAAATCATACAAAAATGTATTTTATGGTTTTGAGTGTTGAATAAGACCAACACAGCCAATATATTTACTCATGTGAAACTTAAGCAGTAGTCACTTGTGATTCACCCAATTTTCTCCCAAGAGTAGGATTTTCAATTTTAAACTTGCAAATGAGACTGAGGCTGCATTATTTTTCTAATGGGAAACACAAAATTTTTGCACAGGTGCCTCAGAATTGACATTTGCCATCTATAGTAAATGACACCATTTGTTTGGAGTATTGTTATGGGTCCCATTGACACTTTCTAGTTGTTCTTCTTTTTTACTGAGATATTTCATAACTATAAACCCAAGGGATAATTTCCAGAGAATACAGAAGAGACCCAAAGCCATAAAATTATCAAACATTCAGTTACTCTCAAATGAAGGCCAAAATTGTATCACTGGAGAAAACTGGTGAATATTTTTGAGTTAAGATTAAATTAATGGCTCACAAGGAAAAATCTAAGAAGAGTCTTAAGGGACAATGATGGAGTGAAAACATTTAGTAGCTTAGCTCTACCTTTCTCTCTGGGACTTCAGTTAATTTAGGCATCATTCTATACCTTATTTTTAGGTTTCTTTGTGTTAATCTACCTTGTCCTACCACTATCAATGCCAGACTACCCTCCCACAGGTCATATTCTGGGGCCTTCAATATTAACAGCTTAATGAATTCTATTCTCTCATGAAGCCTGTTCTCTGAGCAATTGAATTCATTAGAGCCATTAGCATGACTTACTATCATGAAAATTTTTGACTTAAAGTCTTCAGCTGCCAGATAAGTGTCTTCTAAAGTCAAGAAAATTTGAAACTGGCTTCAACAAATGTGATCAACAAATGGTCTCCTTCAGAGATCAGAGAGACAGATGGATTAAATGAGATTTAAGCTTTAGGCAAGGAAAGAGTCAAAGATTAGTGAATGTAAAGTTCCCTTTGGCATCCTCTAATAATAGTATTTGCTACTATTTTAAAAAGGCCACAGACTCATAATTTAAAAACATAATGCTGTTTCTAAGAACTTCAACGCAGGAAGGAATAAGGAGTTGGGGACTACTACATACCACTTCCTTAACACATTAAAAATATAGACTTTTTAAAATAGCTGATTATATTCTAATATTTACTGAGCACCTAGCATGAAGTAAAAGTCATGACACTCAGATGGTAAAAATAAGAAAATGTAGCACTCAATAGGGCAGTGTGAATGGTCAGAGAAAAGGAAATGCAGGAAGAATTTTGTCATGAAATCTCACAAAGTAGACTATTTGAAGAAAGAGGGAGAGGTCAACTATATCAAATGTTGTTCAGAATTAAGTGAACTGAGGATAGAAAAATGCTCATTGAATTCAATAACCTATATGTCACTGATGGTTTTAATAACTTTGATTTGGTGACAAGATGAAGATAGAAACAAGATTAAAAGGATAAGGGGGGGTGATAAAAGATTTGCTTCTTTTTGTTTTTATATTATTTTGGAGAGACTTAACTGTGCTTAAAATAACAATTGGGTTAAGAGGAAGTGATTGCATATATCAGAGAAACAGAAAGGATTAAGCGATAGGGCATGGTCTCTGAGCAGACTAGCATTCATGAGACCTTCGTCGGCAGCCGTCCGTCTCGAGAGACGATGGTGTAGCTTCTTAAGAGTCTATCTGCACCGCCGAGAATGGCTGTGCAGTCCGACTCGGGAGTGACACGGTATCTGTCTCCTCCCGTGTTGAATCGACATCTTGCGATGATGCTGAAGCTACAGAGCCTGGGCAGGGTGATATGGAGGGTCTGCTGTTGCCCATGCAGCAGACCCCCCCTCTCTTCGCAGCTGAAGGGTCCAAGGGAAAGACGGAGTCGATACAGCTTGGCTTCAGGTGCGCCGCAGGAGTTGCCGGTGTTGACTACAACGTCAAACCGCCTTAGGGACTCCGGCTCCGGATTTTCTGTCAGGGTTTACTCCCTTAGCCCTTCCCCTGAAGAGGTATGCCGCAAGGCAGCGGAGGTTTTTTGGAGTCAGAGTTTTCCTTCTCTGATGTGCCCTGACTGGAAGATCGAACCAGCGACACTTAGCTCGCAGGCCGACGCTCAATCCACTGAGCTAAACCAGCCAGGGCAAATTCATGAGACCAAAGCAAAGATATAAGGATTGGCCCTAGATTAGAGGACAGGCAATTCTTGGCTCTGTCATTAATTCCCAAAACAACTCCACAGGTCAGGAATCCATTCTCTCAGTGAGACCTCCTTCTCTCTTCCTGAAATACCAAGAGCATATATTCAAGTTTTATTCCTGAGAGCTGTTTCCAATTTGAGATGGGAATTACATTACTTTTACAGTGATGAGAAACCTGAAACTCCACTTGCCGTGAGATAGAAAGGTAAACTTGAGACAGCAGCCATGAACATGTGCAGCACACATCTTGTGGAATGTCCCTAACCACCCACAAGTGACAGCTTGTGGCTATGTTGTTTACATATCCTCATTCTGAAAGCAGGAGTCTGGGTTACTTATTAATGAAAAATGAGAAAAAGCAAGGCCAAGATATATTCTAAGTGTTCTTTTATAGATTCATGGGATGTGCGGGGATAAAAGGGAAAAATGGAATCTCTTTTCCCAAAATTTATGGTCCATGTTACACCTTTGTCACATTAGTGGCCTTGGGTGGGTTACCTCCAAGATTGTGGGAGGCCCACAAGAATAAATTAAGCTAAAGGAACAAGAGCCTACCAGTGGCCTAGAACTAAGGTCCAGAAATGAAATTAAGCACAAAGGCAAATTTTGCACTCACATGTGTTTGTAAATAGTTTTATTAGAACACAGCCATGCCCATTAACTTATCTATTCTCCACAGCTGCATTTGTGGTAACAGATATGAGAAATTGTGACAGACTGTAGGCTCCCTTAGACTAAAATATTTTATCCAGCCCTTCTTTTCATCAAAAGTTGGGAGACCCCCTGCATTGAGGAAGGGGAGAGCTATGTAATGCCCAAGGCTATTGACAAAAAATAGGCAGAAATTTGTACTTTGCCATTGGAGAGAGGATTTCAGACAAGTGTCATGGTCAGAATCCATAAGTGTTCAAATGTCATGCCTCTCTCTCCTATTAAAGAATTGAATCTCTGAGAAGAGATGATCACAGTGTTGAAAGAGTCAGGCATCTAGGATCCCTAGGAGCTATAAATTCTTCATAAATTAAAAAGATAAAACACAGCCTTGACTTTGTTAATATTAGAAATAATATTAACAGCTTAGTATGTGCACAGTTTTTTACATGAATTTTTAAAAATTAAATCCTTACAGCAATTCTATAAGATATGTTCTGATTTAATTGTCATTTTAGAGATGAATAAGCAGAAGCTTGGAGACTTAATTTTCCCAAGGTCATATAGCAAGTAGCTGATCCAAAGTGTGAATATAGGCTGTCTGAGTTTAAAGTCCATATTCCTAACAACTAATTTAAGTATGTCATAGGGAAATATCTAATATAGTTGGCATAAAAAAAAAGAGAGAGAGAGAAACTGTAAATACGAACTGTAACTAGATAATACATAGCTTACAAAATCAACTCTATTAAATGCATATAACTAAGTTAATTGTACCATTAAACTGTTATCTTTTCTATTTAATTTCACTATTGCTTTTTTCTTTAGTATACCACTGTTTGTCTTGGAAAAGATATCATTTAGGAGATAGTATTCCAGAAGAACATGAACTCTTGAGCTAAAAGCAGAACAAAATATAGTATGGAAACTATTTAGAGGATTGTGAATTCTTAAAAGAGTAACTGATTAGAGGAACACATTGTGCCAAAACATCATTCATATTGGTCAGTTGGAGTCTGAAAAGACCCCAAATGAGTTTCTCTGAGTTAAAACAGTATTTATATAAAGGGAGTTACAATTTGGGCCCCTCCATTTTACTGCACTTGAGTTGAGGCTGAGGATTGTTTTCAAATTTATTGAGGTATAATTGACAAATAAAATAGTAAGATATTTAAAGAGTACAACGTGGTGTTTTAATATATGTATATAATTAGAAAAGATTCCCACTACCAGGTGAATTGACTATTCCACCTATTTAGTTTTTTTGTTTGTTTGTTTGTTTGGTGTTAAGTTCTACTCTCAGCAAATTTCAATTATACAATACAGTGTTATCAACTATAGTTATCACATTATATGTAATTAAACACTCAGACCTTATTCATTTTATAGCTGAAAATTATATATCCTTTTACCAACTTCTCCCTAAATTTCCCCCTATCTCCAACCACTGACAACTACCTTCCACTTCCTGTTTCTGAGTTCAACATTTTTCATAGATTTCACAAATAAGATCATAAAGTATTTGTCTTTCTCTGCCTGATTCACTTCACTTAGCATATGGGCCTCAGGGTCCACATATTTTGCTGCAAATTACAGAGTTTCCTTATTTATTATGGCTAATTAACATTCCGTTGTGTGCGTATGTGTGTGTGTATAAAGTAACTTCTGTATCCATTCATTCATGAAAAGACACTTAGATTATTTAGGTTGTACCCATGTTTGCAAGTTTAGAATATTTGGAATCTCCATTGGCCACTTATGCTGTCAATCGCAAGTGACATGCCATATTGCTCACTCCCTTTCACTCTCTCACAGAGACTTTATTGACTGTCACCCACTGCACTGTGCAAGATGGTCAAACTCTACTCACTACTCAACTCTCGACCCCCTGGCTGGTTTGGCTCAGTGGATTGAGCGTCGGCCTGCGAGCTAAGTGTCGCTGGTTCGATCTTCCAGTCAGGGCACATCAGAGAAGGAAAACTCTGACTCCAAAAAACCTCCGCTGCCTTGCGGCATACCTCTTCAGGGGAAAGGCTAAGGGAGTAAACCCCAACAGAAAATCCGGAGCCGGAGTCCCTAAGGCGGTTTGACGTTGTAGTCAACACCGGCAACTCCTGCGGCGCACCTGAAGCCAAGCTGTATTGACTCCATCTTTCCCTTGGACCCTTCAGCTGCGAAGAGAGGGGGGGTCTGCTGCATGGGCAACAGCAGACCCTCCATATCACCCTGCCCAGGCTCTGTAGCTTCAGCTTCACTGGAGAGGACACTCCAGCGTCATCGCAAGATGTCGATTCAACACGGGAGGAGACAGATACCGTGTCACTCCCGAGTCGGACTGCACAGCCATTCTCGGCGGTGCAGATAGACTCTTAAGAAGCTACACCATCGTCTCTCGAGACGGACGGCTGCCGACGACGACGACGATGACCCATGTTTGGCTATTGTAAATAATAGTTCTATAAAAATAAAGGTGCAGATCTTTTCAAGTTAGTGTTTTTGTTCCCTTTGGGTATAGTCTTTGAAGTGAAATCACTGGATTGTATAGTAGTTTAATTATTAATTTTTTAGGATTCCCCATACTGTTTTTCATAGTTGCTATACCAATTTAATTCCCATCTACAGTGCATGAGGATTCTCTTTTCTCCATCATGCATTTATTATCTCTTGTCTTTTGATAATAGCCATTTTAACAGGCATGAGGTGATACCTCATTGTGGTTTTAATTTGCATTTCCCTAATGACTAGTGATGTTGAGCACCTTTTCATGTACCTGTTGGCCTTTTACATCTTCTTTGGAAAAATGTCTCTTCAGGTGTTCTTTGTCCACTTTTCAATTGGACAATTTTTTTGAGTTGTATAACTTTTTTCTATACTTTGGGTATTAACCCCTTATCAGATATATGCTTTGCCAATATTTTTCCATATGATATATTATCCTTTAAGTCTCATGGTTTCCTTTGCTGAACAGAGAAGATTTTTAGTTTCATATAGTCCCACTCATTCATCTTTTATTTTGTTATTTGTGCTTTAAGTGTCATCTCTAAAATATCATTACCAAGGCCCATGCCCAGGAGCTTTATTCCTATGTTTTCTTGTAGTAGCTTAATGGTTTCAGGTCTCACATTTAAGTCTTTAGTTCATTTTGAGTTAATTTTTGTGATAAGTTTATGATTAGAGGTTCTGTTTTATTCTGCTCCATGTGACTATTCAATCATACAAGCACTACTTAATTTATTTTTCCCATTGAGTATTTTTTGCTTCCTTGTAAAATATTAGTTAATCATATACACTTGGGTTTAGTTTTGTGCTTTTGATTATGTTCCATTGGTCCACTTGTCTATATTAATGCTGGTACCATGCTGTTTTGATTACAATAGCTTTATAGTATAGCTTGAGTACAGAAAATATGATGCTTTCTGTTTTGATATTTTTTTCTCAGGTTTCTTTGACTATCCAGAACCCTTCGTGGTTCCATATAAATTTAGAAGTACTTTTTTTACTTATGTAAGAAATACCATTGGAATTTTGATATATCATATGGGAAAATTGCATTGAATCTATATTGGGTTTTTATTACTGTTGACATTTTAGCAATGTTAATTCTTCTAATCCATGAACATAGAATATATTTTGATTTATTTGTGTTTTCTTCAATTTCTTTCATCAGTATCTTGTAGTTTTCACAGTACAGACATTTTACCCAAGTTAAATTTAATCTCAAGCATATTACTATTTTTGATGCTATTGTAAATGGAATCAATTTCTTTTTTGTTTCAGAAAATTCATTGTTCGGTGTAAATATGCTACTGATTGTTATATGTTAATTTTGTATCTTGCAACTTTAGTAAATTCATCAATTAGATCTAACAGTTTTTTGTTGTTGTTGTGTTTTTAGGATTTTCTATATATGAAATTATTCCATCTGCACATAGAGACAATTTTACTTATTTCTTTTTAATTCTGATATATGTTATTTCTTTTTCTTGTCTGATTGTTCTATCTGGGACTTCCAGTACCATTTTGAATAAGAGTGGTGAGAGTGGGCATTCTAGTCATGTTCCTAATCTTAGAGGAAAAGTTTTTAACCTTTCACCATGAAGTATGTTACCTGCGGACTTGTCATAGGTGGTCCTTAAATGTTACATTTATTATATGAATATTTTGTTAAGAGTTTTTAATCATTAATATTGAATTTTTTCAAATGCTTTTCTGCATCTATTGGGATTATTATGTGATCTTTTAAAATTTCCTTTTTTGAAGAAATATAAATGACTGATTTGTATATGTTGCACTATCCTTGAATTATAGGGATAAATCCCACTTCATTATGGTGAGTGGTCCTTTAATTATGCTGTTGGATTTGGTTTACTAGTATTTTATTGAGGATTTTTACATCTATATTAATTAAGAATATTAGCCTGTAGGTTTCTTTTCTATAGTATCCTTTTCTAGTTTTGGTATCTGGATACTGTTGGCCTTATAAAATGAATTCTGGGATGTTCCTACTTATTTGGATTCTGAAAGAGTTTTAAAAGGATTGCTACTAATTCTTCTTTAGATACTTGGTAAAATTTATCAGTGAAGTCATTTAGTACTATACTTTTCTTCACTGGGAACTTTTTTTTTTTAATTACTGATTCAATTTACTTACTAGTAATTGGTATATTCAGATTTTTGTCTTTCTTGTCAGTCTTGGCAAATTGCATATTTTAAGATTTTTTTTCATTTCTTCTAGGTTTTATAGTTTGTAGCAATATAATTGTTCATAGTAGCCTCTTATGATCTTTTGTATTTCTGTGGTATCAATTGTAATGTTTTCCTTTTTATGAACAATTTTGTTGATTTGACTTCTTTTTTGTTTTTGGTTAGTCTAGCTAAAGGTTTGCTTATTTTGTATTTTTAAAATATCTTATTTTGCTTGGTCTTCTTTTGCTTTTTCTATTCCTTATTATATTTTTTCTCTAATCTTATGATTTCCTTTATTCTGCTAACTTTAGGCTCAGTTAGTTATTTTTGTAGTTCCTTAAGTCATAAAGTTAGGTTGTGGAGATCTTTTTTGCTTCTTAATGTAGGTATTTATTTCTCTGACCTACCCTCTTAGAACTGCTTTCACTTCATCCCATAAATTCTTGTATATTGTGTTTCCATTTTTATTTATCTCAATTAATGTTTTTATTTCCCATTTATTTTTTCTTTGATCCATTGGTTGTTCAGGAGAGTGTGGATTCATTTTCATGTGTTCATAATTAAAAAATTTTTTTTCTTGTTACTGATTTATAGTTTTATGCCATTGTGGTCAGAGAAGATACTTGGTATGATAACAGTCTTCTTAAATTTGCTAATACTTGCTTTGTGGCCTAACGTATGATCTATCTTATAAAATGTTTTATATGTGTTTGAGATAAATGTGTATTCAGCTGTTAAACAGAATGTCCTGTATATATCTGTT
This sequence comes from Furipterus horrens, assembly GCF_987537825.1. Classification (NCBI taxonomy): domain Eukaryota; kingdom Metazoa; phylum Chordata; class Mammalia; order Chiroptera; family Furipteridae; genus Furipterus; species Furipterus horrens. Next base: position 62,068,284 of record NW_028327176.1, on the reverse strand, counting down.
ATGTCAATATGGTTTATGGTGTTAAGTCTGAGTTGTTTTTTACTTATTCTCTTGCTGAATGATCCAGCCATGTTGAGAGTGGGTTATTAAAATCCCTAACTCTTAATATATTGTAATTTATTTCTCTTTTAGCTCTGTTTAGATTTGTTCTCTATATTTAGGTACTTCAGTGTTCCATGAATAAATATTTACAATTGTTATATCTTCTAGATAAATTGATCCCTTTATTATTATGTAATGAAATTCTTTGTACCCTTTTACCATTTTTTGTTTAAAGTCTTTTGTCTGATATAAGTATAGGAATTCCTCTTTTTTTCTTTTTTGATTATCATTTGCTTCAACTGACTATTTGTTCCTTCACTCTCTGTCCATTTGTCCCCTCACTTTCAGTCCATGTGTGTCTTTAAGGCTGTGTCTCTTATAAGCAGTATATCATTGAATTTTTTTACTAATCCATTTAGACATCCAATGTCTTTTGATTAGTGAGCAAATTTAATATATTTACATTTAAAGTAATTATAGGTTATTAATCATATTTGAGTACTTATGATTGCCCTTTAAAAATTTTTTTGTTGTTGTTGATCCATGCTTGCTTGTTTTATATCCTGCTTCCTTTTTTGTGTGTGTTTTGATGTCTTTTAGTATCCGTGCTTAACTTTTTATCATGTTATTCTGTGTAATAATTACAGGTTTTCCCTTGTGTTTAAGTTAGTTATTGCATAAACGATCTTAAATTATAACCCCCTATTTTAAGCTGATAACTACTTCAGTAGAATTCTAAAACTTTACATCTTTACACACCTTACATTTTGTTATTCCTTTTACAAATTATATAGATTATATATTGTGTAACTACTAAGATGTCACTGTAGTTATGTTTACCATGTTTATTTAACTTTTAAACTAGGGTTATACATGAATTTGCATCATCATTTCCAAATTAAAGGACTTACTTGAGTACATAGTTACCATTTCCAGGGAGTTTTATGGCAGTTTTTTATGTTTTTGTGATGTTAATTAGCATTTTTATTTCCATTCAAACAATTGCCTTTAGCATTTCTTGTAAGATAGGTCTAAAAGTAATGATATCCCTTAGTTTTTGTTCATTCATGAAATTCTTTATCTTTTTTTTATTTATGAAAGACAGCTTCAGCAGGTATAGTACTTTTGGTTGATGATATTTTTATTTTAATACTGTATTTTGAATACGTCATCCCATTCTCTCCCATTTTGAAAACGTTCTGTTGAGAAATCTGCTAATAATCTTGGAGGAGGGGTTAGGGATCTTTTATAAGTAACTTCTCTCTCTCTCTCTCTTTTTCTGTTTTAAATTTTTTCTCTTATTCTTTGAGTTTTGACAAATTAAGTTTAACATGTCTCAGTGTAGCCCCATTTGGGTTCAATCTGTTTGGAGTCTGTGGACCTCATGGATCTGGAAGTACATTTTTCTCCATAGATTTATAATATTTTTAGTCATTATTGCTTTAAATATACTTTCTCTCCTTTGGTTTTTTCTTCTTCTGGAATTTCCACAATATGAATATTTTTGTTCCATAAATCTCATAGACTTTCTTGGCTGTTTTATTTTTTGCTTTTCTTACTGGATAATCTTTATTTTCTACCCTGCACATATTTTTATCTCTAGATTTAGTTTTTTATTGCTTTGTCATTCTTGCTCTGTTCATGCATTGTTTTCCTAATTTGTTATGTTTTCTGTGTGTTCTTATAGTTGAAATTTTTAAAAAAGGATCCCGAATTCTTTGATAGTTTGTAGATCTCCATTTCTTTACAATCAGTCATAAGAGCTTTGTTAATTTTCTTTGTATTATATTTACTAAATTTGTGTAAGTGTATGATGGCTGATTATTTACTTTGGTTTCTGTGCATTTGAGTAATTGAGGTTCTTGCACATTTTACAGGTTTGCTTTGGTAGAGACAGATCTTGACCAGTCAGCTCAGTTTGGGTTTTGGAGCATATCTGCTGGTAATGTCCTTGGGCAGGTGGGGCCAGCTATTATGGTCTGTTCTAGAGTGAGACAACTAAATTCTGAGGTTGAAAATGCAGAAGGTGTGCCACTGGCTGAGAATGTTGGATAGGGCTGATGACCTGTCTCCCTTTGCATATGAGCATGTGAGAAGAGCTCCATAATTGCCTCTGTTCTCTCTTTAGGTTTATTAGATGCTCAATGTAGATGGGGCTATAAGATAGTTTTTCTCTGTGTCCTGGTAAGGCAAGATCCAGGAATTGTACAGCTCATTGGTTGGGAAACTGGATGTGGGAAAAACAGCCTTGAGGGCTAGAAAAACTCCTTTGAAGATTCAAATCAGGTAGAACATCCCTTTAAGTCCTCTGGTCAGAGTAAACTGCCAGCTGGGTCCTGCAGATGAGCCAAGTCTCTGGTTGGCATTACTGCTTGGGTTCTGCAGGTATAATCTCAGTCTTCCAAGACCCATGTACTGCTTATTTCAAGCCCCTTTCTCCTTCTCTATTGTAGTCAGATCCCAGTGGTAGAGCCTATGTAATCCCTGTAATCCCTGTGGGGTAGAAATGGAGTAGTGGCTCCCACAAATCTACCCACAATTCTGAGGGGTGCTAATTATCCTCCTGGATTTTCTTTTCCTGCTGGGGAAGTCAGACACTCAGGGGAGACCTCTCTGTATAGGGCTGTGCTAGTCTTGGGGAGGACAATGCGGTCAACATGTGATCACTTCTCTTTCCCTTCTAATGCAGTCTGTCTTTGTATTTGTAGTACAGAGAGTGGGGGCATGGTGCTTAAACCTCATGTCCTAGGATACAGTGGTGCCTTGTTCTTGAATAGTTGTTAAATCCTCTCATGAGAGAGATTGTAAAGTCATGAATGACCTATATTTTGGTGATGTCACTTGAGATTGTCTTCTTACTTTCTAATACTTTCTTGGTTGGGTATACAAATACAACTTATTTTGGCATATAGATTTTGTATTCTGAAATATTGCTTAATTTGTTTAATAGTTCTAATGATTTTGGTAAAATCATTCGAGTTTTCGTATTAAAGATTATGTCATCTGCAAGTAGAGATACTTTTACTCTCAATTTGAATTCCTTATATAGATTTTTCTTGCCTAATTGCTCTGGCTAAAACTTCCAATATTATGTTGAATAGAAGTGCAGACAGTAGGTCTTGTTTCTAATCTTAGGGGGAAAGCTTTCACTGAAGCTTTTGAAAAGCTATTAATGTTAGTTTTGAGCTTGTCATATATGACTTAATTATTTTATGGTATGTTCCTTCTATACCCAGTGTGTTGAGAGTTTGTATTATAAAATGATGTTGAATTTTGTCAAATGCCTTTTTTTGCATCTATTCAGATGATCATATAATTTAATTCTTCATTTTATAAACACCATATATCACTTTGATAAATTTTGTGGCTTTTAAACCATACTTACATCCCTGGAATATATCCCACTTAATCATAGAATATAATCCTTTTAATGTACTGTTGAATTTGGTTTGTTAATATTTTGTTGAGAATTTTTACATTTATGTTCATCAAAGATTTTGGGGCTGTAATTATCTTATGATGTCCTTGTCTGTCTTTGTTATCAGGGTCATGCTGGCCTCCTTAAATAGATTCAAAAGCATTCCCTCTTCTTCTAGTTTTGTTAAAGAGTTTGGGCAGGATCTGTATTAAATCTTCTTTAGCAGTGTGGTAGAATTCTCCAGTGAAATAATATGGTCCTGCAAATATTGACATCATGAGATTTTTCATAACTGATTCAATTTTCTTACTAGTAATTGACCTGTTCAAATTTTCTATTGTTTTATGGTTCAGTCTAAGTAAGTTGTATATTTCCAGGAATTTCTTCTAACTTTTCCAATTTGTTGGTGTATGATTGTTCATTGTAGTTTTTCACAATTCTTATTTCTGTGTTATCAGTTGTAATATTTCCTTTTATTTTTATTTTACTTCAATCTGTTTTGTAGGTTAGCTAAAGTTACTTGATTTTGTTTGATTTCTCAAAAAATAGGTCTTTAATTAATCTTTATAGTCTCTATTTTTTCTATTTCCACTTTTTCTGATGTTTATTTTTTTCCTCTTACTAATTCAAGACTTTATTTGTATTTCTTTTCCTACTTCCTTGAGGCATACATTTAGGTTGTTTATTTGATATTTTATTTTCTTAATGTAGGTTTGTATCAAAGTAAACTTACCTTTTAAGACTGCTTTTTCTACTTCCCATAAGTTTTGTTATGCTTTGCTCCCATTTTCATTTGTATCAAGATAGTTTTTGATATTTTGTTATTTTTGTTGTTCTTTAACCAATTGGTTGTTCAGGAGTATGTTGCTTAATTTCTACATATTTGTGAATTTTCCAGTTTTCTTCTTGTAATTGATATATAGTTTCATATCATTGTGGTTGTAAAGATGCCTGATATGGTATCAATTATCTTAAATTTATTAAGATTCATTTTGTGTACTACATGTGATCTATCCTGGAGAAAGTTTTATTGAGAAAAATGTGCTTCTGTTACTGTTAGATAAAATGTTTTACAAATGTCTGTTACGTCCATCTAATATAATATATACTTTAAGTCTGTTTTCTTATTTATTTTGGGGGCATCTATTTATTGCTGAAAGTGGAATATTGGACTCCTTACTATTGTAATATTGCTGTCTATTTCTCCCTTTATATATGCTAATATTTGCTTTATATATTTAGGTGCTCCAATGCTGGGTACATAAATATTTATAATTATTTAATCTCAGGTTGAAATGACTTCTTTTTTATTATATCATGATCTTCTTTGTCTCTTTTTACAGTTTTGGCTTAATGTTTATTTTATTTAAGGATAGTTACACCTTTTTATTTTGATTTCCATTTTCATGATATAGCTTTATCCCTTCACTTTTACTCTTAAAGCTGTACTGATTCTCTTGTAAAGCACTATATAGTGAGATCTTGTTTGCTTTTAACCTTTTCATCCACTCTATGTCTTTAAAGAATTTAGTCCATTTACAATAAAGTAATTATTTGTAGAAATGTACTATTGCTATTTTATTAATTGTTTTAGAATTGCTTTGTTCTTCTCTTTCTCTCTCCCACTCTGATTTGATGATTTTTCTGTCATGGTAAGCTTTGATTCCCTTCTTTTATTTTTTGTGTATCTCCTATAGGTTTTGTTTTGTAGTTACCATGAGGTTTACATAAAATATCTTATACTTACAACAGTCTGTTTTAAGCTGATGACTTAACTTCAAATGCATACAAAACTTTCTGTTTTCACTCCTCACATTTTGTTTAGTGTCACAATTTATATTTTTCTATTATGTATTTATTTTTAAAATTACTGTAGTTATGGGTATTTTAATACCTTGCCTTTTTTATACCAGGGTCATAACTTATTCATCTACTGCCAATAAAATATTAGAGTAATTTGAATTTATAGATTTACCTTTAACAGTGAGTTTTATGCTTTCAGGTATTCTTGATACTGTTAACATTCTTTTGTTTCAGCTCCAAAAACTTACTATTAACACTTCTTGTAAGGTTAAGGTAGTGGCAATTAATTTCTTTAGCCTTTGCTTGTCTGAAAAACTAACTCTCTTCAATTTGATAGATACCTTTGTCATATAGAATATTCTTAGTTGAAATTTTTTAGCACTTTGAATATATGATCCTACTTCCTTTGCCTGCAAAATACCTGCTGAAAAATCACTGGTAGTCCTAATGAGGGCTTCCTTGCACATAACAAGATGGTTTTCTTTTGCTGCTCTTACAATTATTTCTTCAACTTTTGGCAATTATAATGTCTCTTAATTGGACTCTTTGGGTTTATATTCTTTGAAACTATCTGGGCTGCCAGGATCTGAATGTCTTTTTCATTTTTATTTTTCTACCGCATGTTGAAGGCATTTTCAGCAATTGGGTTTTTTTAATTAATTTATTTTATTTTACTTTTTGCCTTTTTAAATTGTTGTTCTTTTGCAGTTGTCCCACTTTCCCTATCCACCATTGCTCTTCTCTGCACCTCCTTCACTCTCACAGTCAGTCCCCACCCCATTGTCAATGTCCTGTGTCCTTTATACACATTCCTTGACTAGACCTTTTTCCTTCTTTCTCCCCTTACCCCTTCTCCTCTCCCCTCTGGTGACTGTCAGTCTTCTTTGTTTCCATGTCTCTGGTTCTATTTTGCTCATTTGTTTGTTTTGGTCCATTTATTATAGCAACAAGAAAAATAAAAGTATCTAACAATAAACTTAACCAAGGAGGTAAAAACCTATACTCAGAAAACTAAAGAACACTGAAGAAAGAAATTAAGGAAGATACGAATAAATGGAAGAATATACCATGCTCATGGATGGGAAGAATCAACGTCATTAAAATTCTCATACTACCCAAAGCAATCTATAAATTCAATGCAATCCTTATTAAAATACCAATGACATATTTCACAGATTTAGAATATGTATTTCAAAAATTTATACATAACTAAAAATGACCCCAAATAGCCTCATCAATCCTGAGAAAGAAGTACAAAGTAGGAGGGATCACAATACCTGATAACAGCCATTAGTTCTTTAAATAAGCTTCCTGCTTCTTTTTCTTTCTTCTTTGTCTGTGACTCCTGTCATGCACATTGGCCTGCTTAATAGTGTGCTATAAATTACTTAACCTAGCTTTACTTTCTTTTTTTTCCCTAAAAGTAGATTAATTCCACTGTCCTGTCTTCAGGTCACTGGTCATATCTTTTGCTTAATCTAGTCTGATATTGAATCCCTTTAGTGAGTTTTTCAATTTACTTATTGCATTCCTCGGCTCTTCATTTTCTGTTTGATACTATTTTATATTTTATGTCTCTTTGTTAAAATTCTCTTTCTTCATCCATTTTTCTCCCAACTTCAGTGAGCATTTTTATGACCATTTTGAACTCTAGATTGAATAAATAACATTTTTTACTGAGATCTGTTTGTAGAGATTTATCTTGTTATTTTGTTTGAAAAATAGTTCTTTATTTTCTTTGACTATCCTTTTTGGCTTCTGCACATTAAATAAAATAGCTACCTCTCCTAGTCTTGGCAGATTGATCCTGTGTAAGAGATAAGCCTTGGCAATCAGCCTGGCCTGAACTTCTGGTTGTCTTTCAAATTTTTGTAATTATCTAAGATACCATCTTTTTCTTAGTGGCTCCCAGTAACTGAGGGTGCACCAAGTCACATCAGTGCCCCAAACTGGAGGATCACAGTCAGCCCCAATATATAGACTGATTAAAGCCAGATCCTCAAGCAGCAGCTGGAAAGCATATGGTTAGGCCCCTTCTAGTAAGAATCTGGGAGTTTTGCCTATTCCTTCTGTGCTAATCCTGGGTATATGTCCTCCATTGGGGGGGGTGCTCTTGTACCCATTTAAAAACTGATTTTTTTGCTACATTCATGTGATACTTGTAAACACAAGCCCTGTTGGAATCAGAGCCAGGCAATCCAGGGGCCCATCCTTTGGGAAGAAGACACAAATTCTGGGTGCCATATGTGTGCAAAAGCTCCTTCCAGAGAGATTCTGGTAACTTGGGGTTATCATTAGAGTGTGCTGAAGGCAGAAGGCAAGGGAAATGCCCACTGGTTTCCCAATTTCCAGGGAGGATTGCACCCAGAACCTAGATATGTACTAACTTAGAAGATGAGCTCTCAGGCAGCAACTGAAGTATGCAGTCATACCCCTTTCAATAAAAGGCTGAGAGATAGGAAGTTTTTTTGCCTACTGATCCATGGGGTTATAGCTATAACAAGTGCTTTTATATATATCCATTAAGCTTGATATTATCCTATTGGCTTTCATACATGAGTGTTCTGAGAGCCTATCCCTCAAGTGGGATTCTAAAAAGTTGGGCCAGTATATGTGTGGCCTAAGCCGTTTGCTCCTTGGGGAGAAACTGGGAGTTGGATATTTCTTTCTGATTGTATGGCACTGTGTTGAGGGTGGAGTTTATGGAGAGAGTATGTCTCAGCCTTTCTTACCCATTTCAATCTGGACATTTTCTTAGTGACCCAATGTATAGAAATTACCCATCTAGTTTTATTTCAGAAAGAATCGCTCACATGTAGCTGTACACTTGGTGTATTTATGGAAGGGGAGAAGTTCAGGAGACTCTTCTGTTACCATCTTGGTCCCTTCTTCCTGCAGATTATACCTTACTTTTGGACAGTCATCACTGTACTGGCTTTCTAATATCCCCCCCCCCAAAAATCGGAACTCCTTTCCTGGCTTTTAATGCTGTATTTTAATACATCCCACCCATAACTCTAAACTTGTTTTACTAAGCCAGCTACTTCATTTGTGCTTAATTTCATATGATCAAAACATAATATCTTCCTTTTTGGCATTTTCTAAAATGTTGGTTTATCTCTCTTGAATAGTTATTTCTCTTTTCACCTCATTGTAACCATACTATACCCAATGAAGTTCTCCGTAAAAACTTTCATGACTTCTGACTTCTGGTCAAGATGGAAGCATAGGTATACATGCTTTGCCTCCTTGCACAACCATAAAAATAATTAGAACTAAATATCAAAACAAATAACACCAAGAATTGTCAGAAAATTGAATGTACGGAAGTCCGACAACCAAGGATTAAAAGAAGCCATATTCATCGAGATGGGTAAGAGAGGCAGAGATGCAGAGACAGGAAGAGAAGTGCTGGAGGAACAGGCATGGGCATTACCACATCCACACGTGGTGGATAAAAATTGAGAGGGATACCTTGGAAGTAAGCAATTGCAACCCCAGGCCAGACCACAGAGCCCAGGATTCCAGTGCTGGGAATATAAATTCCAATAACTTCTGGCTATAAAAGCCAGTGGGGGTTGGGATGGTGGAAGAAACTGCTGAATATTCAGGAAACTGCTTAAAGGGCCCACATGGTCTTAGTACCAACCCACTCTGGGATTCAGCACTAGGGCAACAGCTGGAAGGGCACCAGTCACATATGGGGAGTTGGTGAAGGGACTGGAAATTGAGCAGTGCTAGGCAAACCTCTAGAAGCAAGGAAGCAGTACAGTCTTCTCTCTGAGCCCTCCCCTAATACAGAGCTACAAAATGGTGAAGCGGGTTGCCCCACCCTGGCAATTACCTAAGGCTCTGTCCCACACAATTTACAGGTGTCTTTTTTACAATAGGCCACACTACTAAGACAGGAAGTCAAAGCAGCCCTACCTAATATACATAAACAAACACAGGGAGGCTGTCAAGTTGATGAGACAAAGAAATATGTCACAAATGAAAAACAAAACAAAAGCCCAGAAAAAGAACTAAGTGAAATGGAGACAGCCAACCTATCAGATACAGAGTTCAAAACACTGCTAATAAGGATGCTCAGAACATTCATCGAGTACAGCAAATACATAAAAAAAGAAATAAAGGCTACACTAAGTGAAATAAATAAAAATAAACAGGGAATCAATAGTGAAGGGGAGAAAGTCAGTGTTCAAATCAATGAATTAGAACATAAAAAGAAATAAGCAGTCAACCAGTACAAAGTAAAAAAACAAGATTTTTTTTTTAAATGAGGAGAGAATAAGAAGACTCTGAGACATCTCCAAAAGTGCCAACATCTTAATCATAGAAATGCCAGAAGGAGAAGAGTAAGATTAAGAAACTGAAAACACACTTGAAAAATAATGAGAGAAAACTTTCCTAATTTGGTGAAGGATATAGATATACAAGTCCAGGAGCACAGAGGTCCCAAACAAGTTGGACCCAAAGAAGACCACACCAAGACACATCATAATTAAAATACCAAAGTCTAAAGACAAAGAGCGAATCCTAACAGCAGCAAAAAAAAAAAAAAAAAAAAAAAAAATTAGAGAATTATCTACAAAGGAGTTCCCATAAGACTATCAGTGGATTTCTCAAAAGAAATTTTGCAGACAAGAAGGGGCTGGTAATGAGTATTCACTATAATGAAAAGGAAGAATCTAAAACTTAGATTATCCAGCAAAGCTATCATTTAAAATGTAACGGCAGATAAAATGCTTCCCAGAGAAGGTAAAGCTAAGGGAGTTCATCATCACCAAACCATTATAACATGAAAGGTTAAAGGGATTTATTTAAGAAAAAGAAGATCAAAACTATGAATATTAAAAAGGCAACAAATTCACAACAATCAGCAATTGAATCTTAAAAAAACAAACAAACAACAACAACAACAAAAGCTATGCAAACAACCAGAACAGGAGCATAATCCTAGGTATGGAGGTCATTTGGAGGGTTACCAGCTGGGAGGGGAAAGGGGGAGAATGGGGATAAAGGTGCAGGGATTAAGAAGCATAACTGGCAGGTACAAAATAGAGGGATGTTTAGAATGGTATAGGAAATAGAGGAGCCAAAGAAGTTATATGCATAACCCATGGACATGAACTAAGGAGAGGGGATTGCTAGAAGGAAGGGGGATACTAGGTGGAGGGGACTTCGGGGGGAAATTGGGACAATTGTGATAGCATAATCAATAAAATATGCTTAAAAAAACCTTCCTGACTTCCTTTTCTTATACTTCGATTTGGAACTATTAAAGCACTTATTATTTAAACAATACAGTTTTGTTTGGCCTTAAAATCATTCCAAGCCTAAATTTCTAATGTGTGTATGTGTTGTGGGGGGAGGTTGTACTACAACACACCAAGTAATTATTGAGAAAACAGCTGGATATTCCACAATTCAACTCTTCACAATATAATTTTGACACTATCTGCCCAGAGATAACATTAGATCCCACAAATTAAGGTTTCAATTCTACAAGACTGCACCCTCCCTTCTGTTACTTGAGATGCCAATGGCAAATTTAGGTTATTACCTGTACTTCTGACTGACTATAAACCAGAGGTTCACACAACCTTTACTTGGGTTTCATTAATTTGGTGGAGCTACTCATAAAATTTAAATACTATACTTACTAGATTACTAGTCCATTATTAAAGGATATAACCAAGGGACAGTCAGAAGAAAGAAGATTCATGGGACAAGGTATGGGGAATGGGCACAGAATTTTCATGCCCTCTGAAGTGTACCAGTCTTTCAGAATCTCCACATGTCTACCAATGTAGAAGCTTTTAGAACTCAGTACTTTTAGGTTATATAGACACAATTGATTAAATAATTGCCATGGTTGATCTATTCTGTCTCTAGACCCTCCCATCCCCAAAGATCAAGAGATGGGACTGAAAGTTCTAATCCTCTAATCATATAGCTGGGTCTTCTGGCAACCTGCCCCCATACGTAGGTGAAGTCCAAAAGTCACTCATTAATATAACAAGAGACAGCTTTGTAACTCATCACATATTAAATTCCAAGAGTTTTAGGAACTCTGTGCCAGAAATGAAAACAAAGACCAAGTATATAATTCTTATTGTAAACCACAATATTATATCCCTAAATTATACTCTTTGTTGAGTTCCTTTTTTTCATAAGTACTGTCTTCTTAGATTATTATTTATGTAAGATTAGTTAAATTTTCATTTTCTTTCCTATGTTTTGTTCCTAGCCATGTCATGGATAACAGGCTTATCACCCTTGTCTGAATTCAGTTATTGGAGCTTGGATAGGTTTTTTAAATTTTATAAGCCTTGGTTATCTGTAGTAGGATGATAAACAGAATTTTTAAGGTTTGTTATAGGCACCACCCTTACAGCAAGAACATTGTCCATCTACATCACTGCTTCAAACCAGAATGCACAAAGAACAATAGTTGGTAATTAGGGATCAGTAAATACTTAAATAAAAGTCCAGATAATATGAAATGATATTTATCAAATTTGTAGCTAGCACATAGTGGAAACTCAATAAATGGCCAAATCTCAGAAACTATTTGTCAATTAGCTTTGCCATTAGCTTAGCTAATATTTAGTGATTTAAATATCTTTTACTGCTCAGGGAATAACAACAGCTTTCTCACTGAGCATCACAGGACATATGGAAGGCGACAGCAGTGGTGGGACTCGCAAGAAAGGTGCTAGGTAGGGCATAAAGGTGTCCTCCAAAATATATATTTGTTACTCTTGTCTTATCTATAAATATAAAGGTGATGTGGATCAAAATGTCAAGTGTCATTTTATCTCCTAGCGCTCATGATTTATGGAGTTCTCACACTTCAAAACATTATTTAACAGCTTCTTTTAAATTAATAGTTTTGACTTAATTTCTAAATTTCATCTTTAGAAATTTCACAATGTTCTCATTGGCTTAGGAGCCATGATAGAATCTCAAAAAGTCCTCTGGAGGATAGAAATCAGCATAACCTGACTTCTTGGATTTTGTCCAAGGGAAGTTATTAATAAAGTTTTGGAAAATGTTTTTCTTGGCCCTCCAGTTACCCTTATATCCTTATATGCCTTACTGACATTGCAAAGCATAAATGGTTCCTCAGAAACTTTGTATTCATTGTGGGTTCAGAAAGAGATTGCTGGGATTGTGAAACATTACAGGCTCTTTAGAGAATCTGGGACATGATAGGAAAGGTGACATAATGTAAAGAGCCTGGGCTTTGGCACCAGACCAAACTGTACTTAAATACTGGTTTTTCCATCATTGACTGTGTGATTTGGAAAACCACTTAACTTTTTGAGCCTCTGTATATTCATCTGTGGAAGAAGAATAAGTAGTAACTAAATTTCAGGTTGGTTATCAAATTACATGGAATGGAAGTGATTGTAATATTTTGCTGCTTTGTATTTGAAAATCCCTCTCATTTGAGGTCAAGTGGTCCTAACTATAAAGAAAAGAGAGTTTACAGAGAAGAGAATGATGAAATCATAGAAAACATCACAGAAAGTAGTAAGTAAAAGTGTTAAGTAGTATAAAATTAGGGTAATGCCAGCCTGCTGTTAGAGATAAACCACCAAGAATCTTAGTTATTCACCATAATAAAATTCAATTTCTTGCTCATTTAATAACCCAAAGCAAGTTCAGTAGGTGGCCTTTCGCATGGTGATTTAGAGATCCAGTTTTCTTTCATCTCATGGTTCCACCATATTTCAGAGCATCTGAGTTCTTTATTTCTAGCCAGTCCACAGTTAAGAATGAGAATGATGTGGAATACTCCTCATTTTCATGATATTCAATGGCCTCTTGCATATGGTTGCACTAAACAAAGTCACTAAAATACAGTCTAACTCTATGCCCAAGAAGAAAGAGAAACAGGTGTGGTAAACAGCTTATTTCTGCCAAAAGTGGTTAAAAAAAAAGCTAAGCATAGAAATTTGGTGTAAATAAAAAAGTACCCATATCACTTATTTAAATTAACAAATTTAGGAAAAACTGCTAGTTATTGGGTTCTTAAGAGAAAGATCTTGTGAAGAGAGAAACAATGAGATAGACAATAACACAGAACTTGAAATGTGTGCATTCTTTGAACAGAGTGAAGGTAACCAAGAATCCAGAAGAAATCTGATCAACTAGGATTTAAGATCTCATTCAAAGCTTTGATTATATCAACATTCTAATAAAATAACTCATACATGCAAATGAAAATTAACTAGTCACAAGGCCTAATGTTTCTTAGTTCCACCTGAGAAGACTTCTGGATAGAAAGATAAGAATTTAGGAGTTTATTCCACAAATAAAAAATAGTGTCATAACGAGGAAAATTAAATCTCAAGGTTTAAAGTATTAAAGTTTCAATGAATATAATGCTTCAGGAAATTTTTGTTACTGCTGACTTTGATCATAGTAAATGCTCTGTGAATGACATGTAGCTGTGTACCAACTTGTTTTGCCTGGTCTCTTCTGGCATAGCCCTTGGATGGAAATTTCCTGCAATAAGAATCTTGATTTAGGAGACTTACACTCCATCTCCCCCTGGTTCAGAGCAGTGTAGGCAGTCTGCCTCTTGGATTGCATTTCCTACCTAAAGTATCCTGTAATTTTAATCCATCTCAGAGTAACAAGTTCACAAAAATGGGAAGAAAGTTACATGCCACAGTCTCTTTCTCTGCTGACTTCTTTCTTCTTAAACAGAATTTTATTTTTAACACTAGAGGTTCGGGGAGCATTCATTTGGTTCTCTTATTTATTGTTTTATGCCAGTGGTTATTTTGTTCATAATGAATGAGAAAGCCACATTGTGTTAGGTAGGAAGCACCCAGGTTTGACCCAATTCTCACTTGATTCCAAACAAAGAAGTAGAAGATCTCATTTGACAGAAGTAGTCCCCTTCCTCGGTATTCAAATTGACTCACCATAATGCCCCAAATCAAAGATCTTATTTTCTTGACTTTTCTTAGTCTCCAATATTTCTCTCCTGCCTCTTGTAGTGTGTGTGTGTGTGTGTGTGTGTGTGTGTGTGTGTGTGTGTGTGTGTATCCTCACCCGAGAACATTTTTACAGTGTTTTAGAGAGAAAGGAAGGGAGAGAGAGGGAGAAACAGTTAACACCCTGACCATTAACACCCTGATCAGAGATCAAACCCACAAACTAGGTATGTTCCCTGGCTGGGAATTGAACTTGCAAACTTTTGGTATATAGGATGATGCTGCAACCAGCTGAGCCACACTGGCTAGAGCATCTCTTCCAATTTTAATATAAAAGAAGTTTATACCTTTACCAAAAATTTAAAAACTCAAAAAAAATCTCAAGTAAGGCAGAGACAAATATAGAAGAGTTCCTGGATGGAGAAAGCTTTGGAATTCATGGATAGTCTATACCAGCAAACTATAGCCTGTAAGCCAGATCCAACATGCTTTGTGTTTTTTGTACAGCTCTGAACACAGCCACACCCATATTTGTGTATTATCTATGGCTGCTTTCCTACTATAATGACAGCATTGAGTAATTTTGACAGACCAAATGTGGCCATTAAAATATTCACCTTTGAAAAAAATTTTGCAGATCCCTGACCTAGATTGTCATTGATGGAATTGAATAATCCAGGAATAGAAGCTTTCATGACAGAGAGGCAAATATAAACAGGTTACGAACAGTAAACTGCAAGTAAACTATGAATTATTTTAAATAAACAATAAAAAATACACAAATATATGTGCATATATGTATATTTATATATTTGTATTTTCATTTATTATACAATATATGCACATATGTATTCATATATTTGTATATGTATAGATATAAAATACATATTCATATGTGTTTGTACATATTCATATATGAAATGGACATCTGCTCTTTGAGACTAGTGACTTTATGTTTTATTCCTTTTTTAATCCTTTTCATTACTTAAAGCAAGGCTAAGAACATAGAAACTAAGAACATTGGTGGCTAACCAAATGATGTTAACTTCAAATAACTTTATGTCTCCTCATGTCTATATCTCTAGGCATTTATCTCTATTCTCAATGTGGGGCAATACTGACTGTTTTAAAATGGAAATTCCTAGAGGAATTTGCATTTATCCCTGCTCAGTTAATGAATAGAAGATGTTCTCTCTCTCTCTTCAGGGTCACTAAACTGGAACTTGTCGAGAATTAAACGTATTTTAATGAAAGCTTAAATATAACAAAAATGTTTGCCATTTTTTATATTTTTCTTGTGGCCAGGATTCAGTGATAATGAGACTAAGGTCATGGACTTGGTCCCCTTGTGGGCCACTTAACTCTTGTCTATTCCCAGCTTACAAAGCATTATGAAGCTTCTACACTGTGCCAAGCACTGTGCACATCAGTAAGACTGTAACATTGAAACAGGCACAGCTACTTTCTCAAGGCTCCTAGAGCCTGGCAAAAAAGACTGAATAAATCTGGCACAGAAATGACTGTGGCTGCAAGTAACATTATAGGAGATATAGACAAATTGCTAAAAATATTCAAAAAGGAGAGAGTAAGAAGTGTTACAAA
The DNA here is from genome assembly GCF_987537825.1 of Furipterus horrens. Classification (NCBI taxonomy): domain Eukaryota; kingdom Metazoa; phylum Chordata; class Mammalia; order Chiroptera; family Furipteridae; genus Furipterus; species Furipterus horrens. Next base: position 62,052,465 of record NW_028327176.1, on the reverse strand, counting down.
AAATTTTATAAAATAGCTTATGTTTGCTGTTTGCCTCAAAGGTATATATTACTTTTTAGGTAGGACAGTGAAGACAAGGAGCTTTATAGACAGAGAACAAAACACAGAGCTGCAAAATTAGGTGATGTATTCTGTAAACACAACCAGAATCTAACTGGCTCAGAATACAGGGTATGCTTATGGAAGTAATGACATGACGTGTTTACAAAAGGTCTGAAAGTTGAATTGAAAAATAGGAGCTTCATTTGGTAAACTAAGAAGACTCCTAGTGGATTGTAAGTAGTGAATGATTTAAAAGTAGCTAAGAAGAGCAGTCTGCCAGTTTGCATGCAGTCAATCAGAATTTGAAAAGGCAAGAGGCAGAGTGAAAAGTTAAAGATCCTGGAGAATACATGAGGCCTAACTGGAATGCTGGTAGTGAAAATGAAAAAGAGATTTGAGCAACAATGCTGAGGCCAAATCTATGAAACTTGTATTATAATTTGCATGTTAATAAGTAGAAAACAAGAAATAAAAAATACCTCTGTTTTCAAACATGGAAAGCTTATTTAAACTTTTATTTTCAAAAAGCTGTTCTAGTAAATGAAAAAGAAACCAAAGCCAAAGCTTTGTGGAAGTATTTTAGAAATTGGATGAATTCCATATTAAGCATGTTGATTTTTAAGGTGCAAGTGAATCCTCCAATTAAGTTATTTGGAAAGTCTGGAATAGAGAGAGAAATTAAGGATGAACAAAAAGACCTGAAACTCTCCTACATAAAAGTTATTTGTGTGTTAGATGCCACTGAGTTAGAGTGATGAGGCCAAGGACTCTTGGATTATGAATATTTGAAAAGAAGTAAAGTCATCTGTGGAAAAAAAATAATGAAGAGGCCCAAGAAATATACGAATCATTACAGTAATTCTATATCTAGGATAGAAAGTCACATGTCAGGGAATCTTATAACAAATAACAATGAAGCTTCCCAGAACTATGAAAAAACCTTCCCTTGTGAAACATGCAGCCAAGAAAACATAGTAAATGATAGTAAACTCAATGTGTAAATGTGCTTAACAAAAACATGAAAATGTCATGTTAAGCACCAGCCAGAAATCAGTAGCTGAGGAATTTGGGAAGCATCAAGTACATTCTAAGTATTCTTGGTTTTTTTTCAAGAGAACATATTTGGGTTAATCTAATTCAGTTATAGCCAATGGGACAAACTAACCCAGTCATAACCAGTTGTTTGTGCACTCTGTGTTGAGGGAGACTTAACTAGCAGGAGTGAGCAGCATGAAGCCATCGAAAGAGTCCAGATGACTGGAAAGTGCCCATGAATGTCTGGCGTTGTCTTGGCAGCGGGGGTTTTCAGAGTTGCCTCAAATTATCCTGGTTTTGTGATTTTGCCATTAAGAGCATAGTGCTAACTCCTCCTGTTGAATCTCATGCCCATCATGTAATGTTTTGATGATAAATTGCTGGTTCATGTAGCTTGTGGATTAGAGTGAATGTGCTGACTAAAACATATATCAGTTCACTTGGAATTATATATTAGTAAATTGGCATTCTGGTTTATATAGACTTTTCATCTCTGGCTATATTGACAAATTAGAGTGTCTGGATCTGCCTTCATGAGAAATAGACATAAAAGCTGATATACTACCCTCTGTTTTCCATAGATTTCATTTAATATCACCTCCTAGCTGCACTTCAGTCTTCATAGCTTTATTTCCTACTGCTGCTGGGCTCCTAGCATTGTTTTGGTTACTCATTGCTGTTTAAAAAACCACCTCTATACTTAAGTGGCTTAGAACAATTTATTATTTCTCACAAATATGCAATCTGGCTGGGCTTGGTTTGGCAGTTCTGCTCCACGTGGCACCTGATAGGGTTGGCAGTCTAGGACTGATTCTTCATCCACATGACTTGGATGGTTGAAACCATGAGGGATTCGATGAGCATCACCTTCTTCTTTATATTACCTCCCTATATGTCCAGCCTGCACGTCCTCAGAGGACTGAGCCTTAGCATTGCTAAGCATCTTACATACAAGCTGGCTTCCAAGAGAGAGGAAGCAGAAACTGGCAGTTATTTTAAAAGCTAGGAGAAACTGGCATAACATCTCCTCTGTTATGTTTTATTTGTAAAAAAAAAGTTCAATCAGATTCAAGGGGAGGGGAAATAGACTCCAGGTCTTGATATGAGGAATAGCATGCATGTATAGCATGAGTGGGAATAGAGGGCTATCATCTCACATACAGGGCAAAAGGCACATATTAGACCCTCAACAAATGTTGAAGAAAGAGGAATAACTGAATGAATGGGTTGCAACAATGGAACACTTCTATTTAGAAAAAGGTCTAACATTCTTTTCTTTAATTTGTTATAGTTGTGTCAAGGAACCTTATTTTGGTATTAAATAGAATTGAAAACCTAATTTTTCTGGGTAACACTATTTGCTTTGGCTACTTGTTAAAAAAATTATCAGGAGAGAGACCCATAAAATAACTCTGGAAATAAAATATTAATATTAAAAACATAATATATAGGGTTTTCTACCTGCTAGGAATTATTATAACTCTTTTACATTTAATAATTATAAAATCCTACTTTATGGATGAGAAAATTAAAGCACAGAACAACTAAGTATCTTGTCTAAATCACATCACTTAATAAAGTGCAGAGCCTACATTCAAATCTAAGTCTTAACCACTATGCTGAACCACCTCTCCTGCTGAAAGGGAATAATAGGTTTTACCCTGGAAAAATATTGTTTTCCTTTCCACTCTTCCTCATTGTATTTCTATCCTTGACTTTTATTTTTTTCCCCACTAAAAGTAGAGTTTAATTATTATGTAATTGAAAATAATAAAAAATTATCTTCACATGGTGCATCCAAATAAAGATGAATAAATACATGCTTACTAACTACAGATATCTATATAACTGAGAGTATTTGATTTGGGAATAAGACTCCACTAGCTGATTAACGTATGCCAGCCCTCAACAAACCTATCTTAGAGAGAAATGAAGGAAGACTAGATCACTTTAACAAGAATAAGTTAGGACTTAGGATGTAAAATAGGTTTGCCATACAATTTCTAATAATGTGTTTAATTTAAAACTTCAGATGCTCATTTTTGCAAACAGCACAGGGGAAATGTAAAGAGAATTATACCCAGAAAACCCCTAGGAACTTTTTAATATGTTGAACATTTCTTCTTCAATTCTGAACTTAGTTCATAATTATAAAAGTACTTATTTTAACATATTCAGTCAATTCTAACAGCTATTTTACTAGATTTCTTGTTTACATATATAAATATTTGGGGAAATAGATATCTAGATTTGATCAACATGGATTTTAACTTTGTAAGTATGAATCATGAATCATGACTTCTCTCTAACTTGTTTAATTTAAAAGTACTACTTAATATCTGAGACAATATTACTCATCTATAAAATGAACAAAACTATATCTCATTGTGCATTAATAAATATTAAAAAAGAAAATTTATTTACATACCAATTTCTGTGTCTGAAATATAGTATGAGTAATTTATAAATGTACATTTCCTTAACTTAAATTTTAATTGTTACCTATAAATTACTTGGTGTTAAAATGTTTTGAAATATAAATATTTTAAAAGTTTTTTATATAGGATTTTTAAAAATTTACATAGCTGATTTTAAGAAAAGTAACACCGAGATCCAAGATGGCGGAGGAGTAAGTGGAAATTACACTAACCTCCTCCCAGGACCAGTCTGAATTTACAACTTAATTGTGGAGAAATCATCTGGAATAACCAAGCGAAAACTAGCTAGAGAGAAGTCTTATAACACAGAGAGAGAGAAAAGGCCGCTCAATCAAAACATGACTGGTAGGGAGTGCGGAGACATGGAAGGACTGGCTGGGCTCACATGGGTGACACCTGAAGGGACTGAGAAACAGCTCAACAGCTGGGGGTTCCTCCTGAGAAGGGCAGGGTCTAAACCCCCAGTTGGGCTTCCCAGCCTACAGCAACAGAGTGGAAAGTAAAATAGTATCCAGCTGTGAAAGGCAAAAAGCCACAGGGTTTCTTGCTGGCTGGAGAGAAACAGCTGGAGAAAAAGAGCTCTTAAGCGGATCACATACAAAAATATTTTGGCCCCCACTTACCCTGGGCTCAAGCAGAGGGAAGGTAGAGAGGACTAGAGATGCTTGGGGAGAGTTTGGCGTGGTGGCTTTGAGGAAACAACTGGGGGAGCAGCCGACCGGGTCCCAGTGCTGACTCATCTCTAGTACTGCGGGCATGCCATTCCCCTCCAACTGGCATCAGCCTGAGGGGAAGCAAAAGCCCTGCCTACAGAAATTAAGCTGCCACACCCTCAGTCCTTAAGCCAGATGGCTGATCACAGATTGAATTGATTAACAACTAAAGAGATAGACAAAGGCAGTAGACCCCAGGAAGTCTCCAACAGGCTGCCAAGGGCCAGCCTGGTACATGATCTAACGCTAGCAGAGGCAGATCCAGGAAGTGCAGATCAATCTAAGGAGCAGCAACAAACGATAAGAGTCACAAAAATGGGGAGACAGAGAAACAACCCCCCATCAAAATGAAAGGTAGAATCCCCAAAAAGAGTGCTAAATGAAATAGGGGGGAGCAAATTATCATATATGGAATTCAAAACATGGATTATGGAGAAGCTCAATGAGCTTAGCGGAAAGTACAAAGAACTCCAAGGAAACTACAAGGAACTCCAGAAAAAGTACAAGGAACTTACTGAGAATTATACCAGCATCAAAAAGGACATGGAAGCTATCAATAAGAGCCAGGAGGAAATGAAGAATACAATCTCTAAATTGAAGAACATAGTGGAAGGAAATAAAAGCAACGAGTTGGAGGACAACTTAGACAAAAACTCACAGACAGTGCAACAAAATAAAAAAAGACTGAACAAGGATAAAGAGGTTCTAAGACAGCTGCAGGACAACATGAAATGTAATAGTATCCGTATCATAGGCATTCCAGAAGGAGAAGAAGAAGATCAAGGGATAGAAAACCTCTTTGAAAAACTAATAGCAGAAAACTTCCCTAACATGAGGAGAGAAAGAGTCACACAAGTCCAGGAAGCACAGAGGAACCCAATGAAGAGGCACCCCAACAGGCCCACTTCAAGACACATCATAATTAAGATGGCAACATTCAAAGACAAAGAGAGAATCCTAAAAGCAGCAAGAGAGAAACAACTAATAACATACGAGGGAGCTCCAATAAGGCTATTATCAGATTTCTCAGCAGAAACACTACAAGCCAGAAAAGAATGGCAAAAAATATTCCAAACAATGAAAAACAAAGGCTTATGACCAAGAATAATCTACCCAGCAAGGCTCTCATTCAAAATGAAAGATGAAATAAGGAGTTTCCAAGACAAAATATGGCTAAAAGAATATAACCAGCATTGCAAGAGATGCTAAATGGTCTGCTTTAAGAAGAAGAAGAAACAGAGAGAGACAGAGAGGAACGCAAGTACAAAGGGGGTAAATGACAATGAATAAGTACCTACCAGTAATAACCTTAAATGTAAATGAATTAAATGCTCCAATGAAAAGAGATAAGGTAGCTGAATGGATTAGAAAGTACGACCCACTTATATGCTGTCTACAAGAGACCCACCTTAGAACAAAACATCTACAGAGACTGAAAGTGAAGGGATGGAAAAAATTATTTCAAGAAACTAGACATAAAAAAAAATCTGGGGTAGCAATACTTATAACAGACAAAACAGATTTCACAGCAAAGGCCATAAAAAGAGGCAAAGAGCAACATTTCATAATTCTTAAGGGAAAAAACCCTTGTAAACACTTATGCACCCAACTTAGGAGCACTCAAATATGTAAAAAAAAGTTTGAAAGACTCCGGGAAAGATATAGACAGCAACAAACCCATAGTAGGGGATTTTAACACCCCATTGTCAACAACGGACTGATCTTTGAAGCAAAGAAACACCAAAGATATTAAGGCATTGAACAACACTCTAGATCAAACGGACTTAATCGATATATATAGAATTTTTCACCCCAAAGAAACAAAATATACATTCTTCTCAAGTGCACATGGAACATTTTCAAAGATAGACCACATGGTAGGACACAAAAAGAGCCTCAACAAATTCAAGAGAACTGAAATAATACCAAGCATCTTCTCAGATCACAATGGCTTAAAATTGGAAATCCACCTCAAGGAAAAAAATCAAAGATATTCAGACTCATAAAGAATGAAGAACAGGCTATTAAATAATGACTGGGTTAACAATGACATCAAGGAAGAAATCAAAAAGTTTCTGGAAACTAATGATAATAAACAAAGAACAACCCAAAACCTATGGGATACATTGAAAGCAGTCCTGAGAGGGAAGTTCATAGCAATACAGGCCTAACTAAAATAGCTAGAAGAACTTCTAATAAAAAAAAATGTAATCCTACAGCTACAAGAACTAGAGGAACAAAAACAAACAAAGCCCAGAATGAGTAGAGGGAAGAAAATCATCAAGATCAGAGCAGAATTAAATGACATAGAGACTAAATTAACAATTTAAAAAATCAACAAAAGTAGGAGTGGGTTCTTTGAAAAGATAAGCAAAATTGACAAGCCTTTAACCAGGCTCATCAAGAAAAAAAGAGAGAGGACCCAAATAAATAGAATCAGAAATGAAAGAGGAGAAATCACAACTGATACCACAGAAATACAAAGGGTTGTAAGAAATTATTACAAACAATTCTATGGCAAGAAATTTGACAACCTAGAGGAAATGGACAAATTCCTGGAAACATATAATCTTCCAAAACTGAATCAAGAAGAAGCAGAAAGCCTGAATAAACCAATAACAACTAGTGAAATTGAAGCAGTAATCAAAAAAATTCTGGCACACAAAAGCCCTGGACCGGATGGCTTCACAGGTGAATTCTACAAAACATTTAGGAAGGAACTAACTCCTATCCTCCTCAGACTATTCCAAAAAATCCAAGAAGAGGGAAGACTCCCAAACTCTTTCTATAAAGCCAGTATTACCCTAATTCCAAAACCAGGTCAAGACACAACAAAGAAAGAAAACTACAGGCCGATATCGCTGGTGAACGTAGATGCTAAAATCCTCAACAAAGTATTGGCAAACAGGATCAAGCAACACATTAGAAAGATCATACACCACAATGATGTGAGATTCATCCCAGGGATGCAAGGATGGTTTAATATTCACAAATCAATAAACGTAATATACTACATAAGCAAAATGAAAGACAAAAACCACATGATCATATCAATAGATGCTGAGAAAGCATTTGATAAAGTACAACACCCATTTATGATGAAAACTCTCAGCAAACTGGGAATAGAGGGAGCATACCTCAACATAATAAAGGCTATATTTGAGAAACCTGAAGCCAACATCATACTCAATAGGCAAAAACTGAGAGCATTCCCCCTGAGGTCAGGAACAAGACAAGGATGTCCACTCTCTCAATCCTATTCAACATAGTCTTGGAAGTTCTAGCCAAAGCAATAAGACAAGAAAGAAATAAAAGGCATCCAAATTGGAAAAGAGATAGTAAAACTGTCATTATTTGCAGATGATATGATAGGGTACATAGAAAACACAATAGACTTCACAAAAAGCTATTCGACCTAATAAGTGAATTTGGCAAAATAGCAGGGTACAAAGTCAATATTCAAAAATCGAAGGCATTTCTGTACACCAGCAATAAAATATCAGAGACAGGAACTAAAAGAAAAATCCCATTTACCATAGCAACAAGAAATAAACTTAACCAGAGATAAAAAGACCTTTACTCAGAAAACTATGTAACACTGAAGAAAGAAATTAAGGAAGATACAAATAAACGGAAGCATATACCATGTTCATGGATGGAAAGAATCAACATCATTAAAATGTCCATACTACCCAAAGCAATTTATAGATTCAATGCAATCCCTATTAAAACACCAATAACATATTTCACAGACCTAGAACAAATACTTCAAAAATTTATATGGAACCAAAAAAGAGGCCGAATAGCACAGAAATCTTGAGGAAGAAGAACACAGTAGGATGAATCACAATATCTGATATCAAACTATACTGTAAGACCACGGTAATAAAAACAGTTTGGTATTGACATAAGAACAGACTTTTAGATAAATGGAACAGAATAGAGAGCCCAGAAATAAACCCAGAACTATATGGCCAAGTAATATTTGACAAAGGGGAAAGGAACATCAAATGGAGTGAAAATAGCCTCTTCAACAAATGATGTTGAGAGAACTGGACAGGAACATGCAAAAAAATGAAACTAGACCACCAACTTACACCATACACCAGAATAAACTCAAGATGGATCAAAGACTTAAATGTAAGCCACGACACCATAAAAGTCCTAGAGGAAAACATAGGCAGGAAAATTTCAGATATCCCACATAACTGTATTTTCATGGATACATCTCCTAAGGCAAGAGAAATAAAGGAAAAAATAAACAAACGGAACTACATCAAACTAAAGAGTTTCTGCTCAGCAAAAGAAAGCATCAGCAAGATGAAAAGGAAACCAACCATATGGGATAATATATTTGCCAATGATACCTCAGAAAAGGGATTGATCTCCAAAATATATAAAGAACTTACACGTCTCAACAACAAGGAGACAGACAACCCAATTAAAAATGGAGAAAGGACCTGAATAAACACTTCTCCAAAGAGGACATATAGAGGGTTTATAGACATATGATAGAATGCTCAACATCACTAACCATCAGTGAGATGAAAATAAAAACCACAATGAGATACCACCTCACACCAGTCAGAATGGTCATCATCGACAAATCAACAAACAACTTTTGCTGGCAAGGATTTGGAGAAATGGGAACCCTGGTGCATTGCTGGTGGGAATGCAGACTGGTGCAGCCACTATGGAAAACACTTTGGAATTTTCTCAAAAAACTAAAAACGAAACTGCCATTTGAACCAGTAATTCCATTGCTATGATTATATCCAAATAATCTTGAAACAGCAATTTGAAAGAACATATGCATGCCTATGTTCATAGCAGCACTATTTACAATAGCAAAATTCTGGAAGCAACCTAAGTGCCCATCTGTAGATGAGTGGATCAAAAAACTGTGGTACATTTACACAATGGAGTACTATGTGCAGAAAGAAAGAAGGAACTTCTACCATTTGCAACAACATGGATGGAACTAGAGAGAATTATGCTCAGCAAAATAAGCCAGGCAACGAAAGAAAAATACGTTATGCTGTCACCTATTACAGGAAACTAATGAACAACACAAACAAATGAGCAAAATTGAACCAGATGTATGTAAACAAGGAAATAACTAACAGTAACAAGGGGCGAGACGGGAGGAAGAGACGGGAGTAGGAAGAGGAAGGGTCTAGTCAAAGAACATGTATAAATGACCCACAGACATGGACAGCTGGGTGGGGACTGACTATGGGAGAAGTGGGGGCAGGGTGCAGGGAAGCAGGAGGGCATAAAAGTGGGACAACTGTAAAGGAAAAAATTAAAAAAATATTTATTGGGGGAAAAAATCAAAATATAAAAAATGGAAATGCAAGTTCAGTGAATATTAGAAGGACAAGGATAGGGATCCCTATATGATCCTTCCAGAGTTTGGCATTCTAAAGAAATAAGTAATGCCATAAGATCCTTTGCATAAAACTAATAAGATCAGTTGTTAATAGAGGTTTTGTTGACCAAGATTTGACTGGAATGTCATGACTAAAGGAGACATGCTTGGGCTCTGGTTGTTACCAAAAAGCACCGAGGAACTGGGATTGACTTTTGAAGGTAATAAAAACCCATGAGATAAAAGGCCTGGTACCTTGGTTGGTTGTGTGGTACACAGAAATCTTTCTGGGGAAGGAATGAAGGCTGTTTTCCTGAAAGATGGCTAGAAAGGACCTTAAGGCACAATGGAAAACCATAATGACTTGGAAAAGATAGGTTTTTACAGGCAAGGCTGAATGCCAGGTATGTAGCTCAGCTTCTGTGCCCTGAAGGGCAGACTGAAGGTCATCCTAAATGTTCCTTGTGTAGGTTCCAGCAAAGCAGAACTAAAGATCATAAGTGATCATTTGCTGCTCTTGCTGTTTTTATGCAAATGAACAGGATAAATTAAAAAATGAGCTAATGCAGTCCCTTTAATGACAAGGAGGGTAATCTTAGGGAGAAAAATCGTGATTCAAGGAAAATCACAATGCTCAGTGGTCTTTAAAGGTTCTTTTCATTTAAAATTTGTTTTCATTTGAAAGTTAAACTATGTCTGTGGTATCATCAAAGATGTTTAATTTACAGGCAAGAAGAATGTCAAATGCCTTGCAACTGGATGTCTTTCCAATGAGACAGTCTTACAGATTTAGAGACTTGTTTGTAGGTTATGTTACATTAATTAACATGTGTTTTCTGTTTTCAAAGGGCATAAGCCTTCAATCTCATTACCTGAGTGATTGTCCATACATATAGGCCTCACTTAATCCTGTCTGCATTGCTGCCTCCTCAGACTCAACGGTTTGGCAGAACTAAGTGGCTGGGTTGGTGAAGTATGGGGTCATCTGTGGCTTCACTTTAAAACTGGTTTCTGTTGTCTATCTTAATGGCTTGGACATAAAGATCCCAGAGGTCTGAGAGGAGGGAAACCTAAAATATTTCCCTCAGCCCAAACTAAGTATAATGGGCAAAAGAGTTTTGGACAGGTGAGATGTGCCTGGCACACCTTCCTCCAAAGAAGCCCTTCTTTTCCCTAATTTGGGACTTTGAACAATTAATACCTGCCTTTTGTCATCTAGTTGTTATGGATTGAATGATGTCTTTTAACATCGGTGCCAAATCTATTTCCCCCAGAATACAACAAGGATGCCAGCCTGTTAAACCAATCATGCAGTTGTCTGGGGATAGCCAACTGACCTGGAGTCATCAAGATCCTTCCCCATGTGGGAAGGCCACCCTCCCCTCCACATCCCCACTCTTATTAGGGATTTCTGGATCCAGGGGTAGGTAAGATGATGACCATGTCCAGCTTGAAGCAGCTAGAGGAGCTCAAGAGCTTCACCCATTGTCCTTTATAAAATTATAAAGAGTCTTAATTCTGAGGAGGGATTATTTTTTATTGTTAAAATATTTATTTATTTATTTATTTATTTATTTATTTATTTATTTATTTAAAAAAGAAGAAGAATATATGAAAGGGTGAAGCGGGAGTGCTTGTATGTATGACCCATGGGCATGGACTTGCGGGGGAGCGTTGCTGGGGGGAGCGGTATGCTGGGTGGAAGGGTGCAAAGGGGAAAAAATTGGAACTATTGTAACAATATAATCAATAAAATATACTTTAAAAAAAGAAAAGTAACACCTCTTCTATATAACATTTTCAGTTTAAAATATGATTTTACATTTCCTCAAATTTTTGCAACATACATTTAAAAATCTACAATCAGTATTTCTATTTTCAGATAAAAATCACAGAGGCCACTGAGATTTAGTCATTTGACCTGAATTCAGATCTTTCTCTAGAACTCAACTTCATATAATATGCTCAATATATATAGCCTTTAAGAGTACGTTGAAAGGAAAATCTTTCATGATATGTGTTACTGAGAAATTTTACCTAATAAGTTGGTGTTTGAATCTTAGTTCAACCCTTAAGCTACTATTCTATCTCTCTTGCTCAAATAATAATCTCAAAAATCTCTCTATTGAACATCTTCCCCTGCCCTCTTCTTATTTCTTTCTCACTTTGCTAATCTGGTCCTATCTGCACCTACCACAGTAACAAACCTCTGATATAAAAGATTAATTTTTAGTTCTTCTAGTCCAGGAGTACCTTTTCCTCAATTCTCTTTGATTTTTTTAAATTGAAATTAACACAAATGATCACCCACTCTTTTAAATTTTCTCTTTCTGACTGCTCTTTCCCTGACTTAATTTCTCTTTCCATCAAAGGATATAAAAGTGGTTCTGATGGCTTTTTTCCTTTCTTATTATATTCATTTCTTCATTGACTTCATCCATCATTGCTTCTACTCTCAAAAAGCTACAGCTTTAGTCCAAACTTTCTTGTGTAGCTTTATAGCCATAATCCCAACTGTTTTTTGCCCACCTCCACCAGGATGGCCAACTGGAAAGAGGTTTAAAGCCTATTCAAGGTGCCCAGCTAGCTCAGTCAGTAAAGAATGAGACTCTTTAAACCTATTCAGAAATTTCTAGTGACTTTACAAAGGCAGTATATTTGAGGCCTACAGATGTGTTAGCATGTGTGAACAGCAGAGGAAAATTACCTATTTTCATTGGAAAATAAATTACATAAAGGTAAGGTAATTGGAAAGAGATTATGATGCCACCAAAGATTTTGTACTTGTTTCTACAGGAAACTGATAGAATCTTTCCTTGTTTCCTTTTCTTCTTACTTTTAACCTGAAACTCTGATTTTAAATCTGTCAAACTATCTGTCTATATGGTGGCACCTACCCAGTAAGAATGAGTCTATAACCCCTTAGTTTTTAAAAATTGTGTCCCAAGTAATTCAGAATTATTTAGCATTGTACCATATTTACCAATATTCTATTCTTCTCAACTCCTAATTTCTTGTTTTTGTTTCTGCCTTTGCCCTTGTATCTGATATGTATTACCTTGCTTCTAGCATTGGCCTTGGTTCTTATGCTCTCAGCAGTATAGTGTTATTAACACATTAGACCACACTTTGTTGATCTCAGTGTTTATGGGAACTCAATCATCTATGTTTCCTCTAATTCTTGTGAGCAAATGCCTTTTGGGTTGTCTAAATCTGACAAATTAAAGCATTTTGCTAAACTAAAAATGTTCTGTTTCCCACATAAGTGAGTACAGTATCTCATGAAAATCCCCTCTTATATAAGACCAGAGTACATTACACTTGCAAATCTACCAGATCTCTAGTTAACAATGTATGTTGTACATATTCTGGTGTTAGACTATGTGAGATTATGAGTTTGCCTAGACCTTAGTATCATCTCATTCAGATGCAAACAAATTCTGTAATGAGAGAACTCATTAGCAAGGAGCTCTGTGATCCAGAGGTGTCAAGGCAAGAGCAGAATTGAGTGTTACTATTGATTCCAAACCCAGCTCTTTCTCTCTTTCAGTCCTTTGAGTCCAGTGCTCACCTGCACCAGGAAACTAAGGACTTTAAGCCTCATTACCCATTCAGGCAAATTTTTACCTGGCTATCATCCATTTGAGGGCCTGACATGCCTTTATTGAATGAGATATTTTTGATTTGGGCAAATAGAAACATCTGAAAGATTTAGATAAAATGTTACATTAGTTTCACCTGTTTTTCCAATGCCATTGGAGTCTTGGAGAAAATAGTGAAATGACAGAAATATTTCTGCTTTCTGCAAAATGCATATGTGTATGCAGGCCATTCTGATTATCCTCCTGATAAGTTAATCCTCTAGGTTACTGAGCTGTTTTTAAAAAGTGAACAAGAGAAATTCCTGCCTCTTATCACCCTTGTATCAACTCTTTTTACTAATAGAAAAGTTACTGTTTTAACAAGTACTTGTTGAACAACAAATATCAGGAAATGGACATGCACTGAGTTCTTACTGTATAGCTATCACTCTGTCAGGCTTGGGGAAAGATGTCCTGCTGAAAAAGTGAGTTTCTGACTAGGACAAAATCATAAATATCATGGTGACCTAATAAAATATAGAATCCACCAGCTTAAATCCAAGGCCAAAGGAAGTTAGTGTTTAACAGAGTTCTAGCAGGGTGCTGTGCTAAGCACTCAGGAAAGAATGATCCATCAGCCTTATGTAGGGGAGATGGGAACATCTCCATGAAGAGCAGCATTTGAGCTGGTCTAAGAAGCCCATGTAGAATCACTAGGCTAGAAAGAAAGGCCCAGAAGCATGAAAGAACATGTCATATTGAGGAATTCCCCTCACTGAGACCAGAATATCACTTAATGAGGGAAGCAGTTAGGAATGAAGCTGCAAAGGTAACCTCAGACCAATATTTTCACTCAGGCAAAACAACCCTGCAATTTTAACTGACAGAACCTGACAATGGCTAATGTCATTTGTGCTCAGGAAAAACAAAAACATCATCTCATTTGATTTCCTATTTCCAAAGGGAGAGTGTATTTGTTGTGTGACAAAGTATGTGCTGAGTGAAAGCCTAGTAGGGCATGTACATAGTTTGCTGGCCCCATTTCTGATGCAAAATCCAGAATGACTTGAGAAATTATACTAGTTACTATTGATGGTGCTTTATATACACTTTTTAGAAAGTATTTCTGAAGTGGTAGTAATGATATTAAGTATCACGTATTGAAGAGTTCCTGTGTATCAGGTATGTTATATTGTTCTCAGTGAATGCTAAAAATTACTTGGCAATTAAATATTATTATTCTAGTTTACAGGGGAGAAAACAGAGTAAACGTTCAGAAAGTTAAAGTATATTGCTCAAGACACATTGTTGTTTTGTGATGAAGCTGCAATTTAAACCAGAGTGCCTGTGATGCTGAACTCTTTCCATCTGAATAGTTCAGATGTTCAGGTTGCTAAGTTATAAGTCTTTAAATGTCAGAGCTTTATAATTCTTTTATTTTTTCAAGAAAATTTTTTGAAAATATGCTATCAGTGACTTTGCCTTCTGTAGCAGAGTTTTGAACATAAAAGCCCCCCCCCCTTTTTTTTCCATGAACCCTTGGGAACCTTTTAATGGACAAATATGTCAAACAATGATCACTATTTTTTGACATCTTTGAAGAATTCAACATTCTTTACTACATTTTCCTTCTTGAAAATCTCTCCTTCCTTAGCCTTGGTTATACCCTGATCTCATGGTGCCCTCCAGCCTTGTTTATGGCTTTTTCTCATGATTCTCTATTGAAGTTTCTTCTGTGTTTCATTAAAGGCCAATGTTCTCCCCCCCAAATCATCTTCATATCCCTCTTCTATCATTAGTCCACACACACTCCTTTGTTTCATTTTATAATCTCAGTTTTTTGCTTTACTTTTCTACTTATATTTTATTTGTTCTACGTTAATCTTATTTTATTATTCTCTAAGTACCACTTTTAACTTTTTTTCACTTTTTTATTGTTGTTCTATTACAGTGTTCCCAATTTTTTCTGTTGCTCTCCCCTACCCCTCTCATCCACACCCCTTACTCCAATAGTCAATCCCTCCCTGTTGTCCGTGTCCATGGGCCCTTTATACTTGTTCCCTGAATAGAACATTCCCCTTATTTTCCCCCCTTGTTCCTCTCTCTCCTCCCCTCTGGCCACTGTCAGTCTGCTCCTTGTTTCCATGTATCTGGTTCTATGATGCTCATTTGTTTGTTTTGTACATTAAGTTCCTCTTATAAGAGAGATTGTATGGTATTTGTCTTTCACTTCCTGGCTTATTTCATTGAGCATAAAACTCTCCAGTTCTATCCATGCTGTCATGAAAGGTAGGAGTTCCTTCTTTCTTTCTGCTGTGTATTCCATTGTGTAAATGCACCACAGTTTTTTGACCCATTCATTTACTGATGGGCATTTAGGTCACTTCCATCACTTGGCTATTGTAACTAGTGTTGAATATTGGGGTGCATTGGTTCTTTTGAATTGGTGTTTCATTATTCTTGGGGTATAATCTGAGCAGTGGGATCATTGGATCAAAAGGCAGTTTCATTTTTAGTTTTTTGAAGAAAGTCCATACTGTTTTCCAATCCCCACCCCACCACGTTAGTCTGAATAATGGCCACCCAAACATGGCCATATAATAGTTCCCAGAACCCATTAAATGTTACCATACAGAGCAACAATGACTTTTTTAATGAGTGAATTTAGGATCTTGATATGGGAGATTATTCTAGATTATTTGAGTGGACATAGTCTAATCACAACAGCCTCACAAATGCAAGAAGTTCAGAGAGAAGAAAGGACAGGATCAGAGATCAGAAAAAAAGAGTGGATGCTATGTTACAGTTTTTGAAGACAGAAAAAGGAGCCACATGCTAAGGAAATGTAGAGGCTCTAAGGGAGCCTCTAGAAGCTTGAAAAGGGAAGGAAATGGATTCTCCTCTAGATAGACCCTTCAGAAGAAATGCAGGTCTGCCAACACCTTGATTTTAGTGCAGTAAAACTGGTTTCAAGCTTCTGACCTCCAGAGCTATAGAATAATAAATTTATTTTGTTTTAAGCCACTAAATTTGTGGTGATTTGTTACAGTAGTGATAAGACCCTAATATCCTTTTTGGAGAAAGAATTTCCAAGTATATGAGTTTGCTCTATGATATCTTTCTTCTGAACTCTAAATTACATTTAAAACTACTTGTTGATTATCTCAACTCAAACATTCCACTCACATATAGCCACACTGAGTCCAACCATCATTACCACCCACCAAATGAATTAGCAAGGACCTTAGGAATTATCTTTGACACCTTCTTTGCCAATACTCAGAGCCAAGATTTGACTCAAAAGGAGCTCTTGAGCTACCACAATACAAACAACTGACAGATTTAGCTTCAACTTTGAATCATAGGATGTATTATAATTTTAACATGACATTTATTTAAAGTTTGTCTTGCTATTTATCTACCAAAATGTTAAAAATATCTTGTTAAGGCACTACGTAGTCTATAGCTATAAGACATGTAACTTATTGGTGAACTTTGTAATAGAAGATAGTTTCAATGGGGAAAAACATAGAGATATACAGACTAAATGTATAAAAAGAGAAAATAAAGTGTGGTGCAAGTAATTTTCTAAGAGTCTAACCTATCACATGGGGCTAAAGGAATCTGGATTCAAGATATTTCAGTCAAATCATACAACATTCTTCCTCTCATCCCTCAAGAATCATTGTCAGTTCTTCACGGCACATTTTTCTCTGAGTGATAGTAGATGAACTGAAAGGATAAGAATTAAATTGTAGAATTTTTATATGAGGAATGGTAGAAGAAGTAAAAAAGATATAGCAAGCCTAAAGTATTAAATTGCTGACATAGTATGAACTCAAAGGTTCAAACCAAAACCAAAACCAAATCCAAAACATAAAGATGCATTTGTCTCACTAGAAGAAAGAATTACCAATAATAATTTAATGGTAAGTTAAATGTCACATTGAATGACATTTCAAAAAATGGGAAGCCTGGTATTATTATTATCAGCAATTAAAAATAAGCTGGAAAAAGAAAACAAGCTGAATAACTATTTGTTGCCAAAGCTATAGAAAGGAAATACCATGTATTAGGAAAAAATGAACTATGATAAAGAAATAAAATAGACTCAGGGCTGGCCTCACTCAGGCAAGTGAGTGATTCAGGGCCTACTACACTAAGTAGTTACATAAAAAGAGGTGTACGCAACCTAGGCAAAAACAGACAAACAAAAAAATTAATCATGTCCTATTTATTATGGAACACTTGAGTTTCTCCAAGGTAAACACCATCCAACATGAGTTCAAAGTACAAAATTAAGAGTCCACAAAGAAATCACCATAAATCGGTAGGCAGAAACTATACTGAAAGAAATTAAAATTTAAAATTGATAATATATTTATCAGACATGAAATAAAATAATTATGCTTACCATGATTTAGTAAATAAAGGAAGAAAATAAGAGGGAAAAATCTGCTATTTAGTAGATAGGCATACTTTAAAAAGCATTTCTAGAAATAAAAACCAAAGTCTTTGAAATTTTGAAACATTATTGAATTCTTTAAATATTGCATTAGCATGAGTGAATATTAAAGAACATACTTGGGATAAGTCATAGAAAAATAAAGCAAGGAAAACAAAAATAATATTAAAAAATACATATAATATAATGACAAGGTTTAAACTGTGTAATTTTCAGAAAGTAAAAATAAAGTTATACCTGATAATATAATGCCCGATAATTTTTTAGGATTTATGGAAAATAAAAACACACAGAATTAAGACACAACAAGATCTACACTTAGGTATGTTGTAGTGAAACTACAGAACATTGTAGTTGCAAGAAAGAAAATAAAATACATTTTTTCTTTTTCTTTTTTTGAGTGGCTTTCAAAAGGGAGTTTTTCAAGAGCACAACTTTTTTTAAAAATGTGTTTTATTGATTATAATGTTACATTTGTCCCAATTTCCCTTCCCTCTTCTCCCCTCCACCTGGTGACCACCCTCCCTCCAGTTGTCCCCCCCTTTTAGACCATGTCCGTTAGTTGTGCATATAGTTCTTCTCAACCTCTCTCTATCTATTACATTCCCTCCTACCATGCTCCTTAATTCCTATATCATCTCCCTCCCTCTCCCCCTTCCCCCTCCCTGCTGACCTCCCCCCAATATGCTCCCCTTACCTATAGTTCTTTTTCCACTATCGTTGCCTGTTTAGTTTGCCTTTGTTTCAATTCCCTAGCTTCTGTTGTTGTTTCTTGTAATGCAGTTTTCATTTTAGTGTTCATAGTTTTGATCCTCCTTTTCCTAAACCAGTCCCTTTAACATCTCATATAACAGTGGTTTGGATCTAATGAACTCTTTCAGTTTTATTTTTTCCTGGAAACACTTTCTCTGCCCTTCTATTCTGAATGACAATTTCGCTGGATAGAGTATTCGTGGTTGTAGGTTTTTGCTTTTCATTACTTTGAATATTTCTTGCCAGTCCCTTCTTGCCTGCAGGGTCTCCCTTGAGAAGTCAGCTGATAGTCTAATTGGGACCCCTTTGTACATGATTCTTTTCTTCTCTCTTGCTGCTTTTAAGATTCTCTCTTTATCTTTAACTTTTGACATTTCGATTATAATGTGTCTTGGAGTGGTTCTCCCTGGGTCCAGTTGTTTTGGAACTCTCTGTGCTTCCTGGACCTGTAAGTCTATTTCCTTCCCCAAGTTTGGGAAGTTCTGCTTTATTATATTTTCACTTAATTTTTCAATTTCTAGTTCTTCTTCTTCAACCTCTGGCAAACCAATGATTCTTATGTTGGGCCTTTTATAGCTGTCCCAGAGGTTTCTGATCCTCTCATCATTTTCCTTGCTTCCCGTTTTTTCTCTCTGCACTGGTTGACTGTTTGTTCCTTCTCTGTGTTCTGGTTTGTTGATTTGAACTCTGGACTTTCTTTCCTCACCATCTGTCTCATATGTGGTTTTGTTCCTTTCATTATGAGTGTTTTTCGATTCTTTCTCATCTTTTTCCAGATCTTTTGTTAATTCTGTAAGCCACCTGATAACAATGGCCCTGAACTGAGCCTCTGACAGGTTTCTTATTTGTTCATCTGTCAGGTTCTTCATCTGTTGCCTGGTGAGCTGCGCCGCCGGGATTTCTATAGTTGTCTGCCTCATTTTGACAGATGCGTTTTGTTTTCTTGGGCCGGCTATAGGGGGCAGTGCCTGTGTACTCGTCACAACCCAGTGACCAGCGCTGATCCGCAATCTTTCTTGCCAGAGCTTTGTTGTCACTGCCCAGCGACCAGTGGCGATCTGCAACCTATTTCGCAGCCCTGTGGCGGTTTGTGTGGGGGCGGGGGTCCAAGATGGATTCACACAGTTATTCCGCTAGGAGACCAGGATCCGTCCTCCTGCCCCCTGGGCCTCACTCTTCAAGGCGATGTGGTGGCTGCTTTCCCCAGCGTTGGGGTCGCGAGCCGCCGGGGTTTGACTGCAGCCGGGATTGTCCTCCCTGCCGCTGGGATTGTTCTCCCTGCCGCTGTCCCTGGTGCGACTGCAAAGAGCACCGCCCACTTTCGCTCTTCCTACCTGCCCAAAGGGCGCCGCTGGTTTATAACTTTGTACGTTGGGCTTCCGTGTAGTTTTATTTTCTGGAATTTCTAGTTATCTTTTGTTTTGAAGTAGTTGTATTCCTCTCTAGTTGTAGAGGGAGGCCGAGCATGTCCGTCTAAGCCTCCATCTTGGCCGGAAGTCCTCCACATTTTTTTCTATTGCTCTGTAACAAATAACCACAAACTTAGTAGTTTACAACAATGCACATTAGCTCACAGTTTTCATCCTTAGCGGTTTGGGCATAGTATCACCAAGCCCTCTGTCAGGTCTCAGGAAGGTGAAATTAAGGTGTCAGCCAGTTGGTTTTCTAATCAGAAACTTGAGGTGTTCTTTCAAGTTTATTCGTGTTTTGGGCAGATTTCAGTTCCTTGCAGTTGTAGGACTGAGGCCATCAGCATTTAGAGGCTTGCCCTCAATGTAAACCCTTCACAACGTGGCTTTTTGTTTCTTTAAAGCTAACAGAAAAACATCTCTCTATTCAGATATGTCCTAGTATATTTTCTCTTTCTTTTTTTCTTTTTGTATGTTTTATTGATTATGTTGTTACACTTGTCCTGATTTCTTTTCCCTTTGCTCCCTTCTACCCAGCAGCCCCCTCCCTCCAGCAGTCCCTCACCCTTAGTCCATGTCCATGGGTTGTGCATAAAGCTCTTCTCAACATCCCCCTGTCTATTCCCCACCCTCCTACCATGCTTCTTAAATCCTGCACCATTTCCCTCCCTCTCCCCCTTCCCCCTCCCAGCTGGCCTCCTCCCACATGCTACCCATACCTATGATTCTGTTCCCACTCTAGGTGTCTGCTTAGTTTGCCTTTGTTCCATTTCCTAGCTTCTGTTGTTGATAGTTGTGATACTGTTTTCATTTTAATGTTCATAGTTTTGATATCCTTTTTCTTAAATAAGTCTCTTTAACATTTCATATAATAATGGCTTTGTGTTGATGAATTCCTTCAGCTTTACGTTGTCTGGGAAGCACTTTATCTGCCCTTCCATTCCGAATGATATCTTTGCTGGATAGAGTAATCTTGGTTATAGGGCCTTGCTTTTCATCACTTGGAATATTTCCTGCCAGTCCCTTCTTGCCTGCAAAGTTTCTTTTGAGAAATCAGCTGATAGTCTTATAGGTACTCCTTTGTAATTAATTCTCCTCTTCTCTCTTGCTGCTTTTAAGATTCTCTCTTTATCCTTAACCTTTGGTATTTTGATGATGATGTGTCTTGGTGTGGTCCTCCCTGGATCTAGTTTGGGGTTCCATGCTTCCTGAACCCATATGTCTGTTTTCTTCCCCAAATTAGGGGAGTTTTACTTCATTATTTTTTCACATAATTTTTCAATTTCTTGCTCTCCCTCTTCACCTTTTGGCAAGCCTCTGATTCAGATGTTGGCACGTTTATAGCTGTCCTTAAGGTTTCTAAGTCTCTCCTTATTTTTTAAAATTCTCATTTCCTCCTTCTGTATTGGTTGACTGTTTCTTCATTATGTTCCAATTTGTTAATTTGAACCCTGGTTTCCTTTCCTTCACCACTTGTTTCACATGGATTTTCCTTCATTTCAGCCAGGATAGCCTTTCTTTCCCTGTCCTGTTTAATCTTTATTGTCAGAGCTGTGAGCATCCTAATCACCATGCCTTAAACTGTGCATCTGTTAAGTTGTCTGTCTCCTCATCTGTTAGGCGTACTATCTGCTCATTGCTTAGTTATGCCACTGGGATCTTGATCTACCCCCGCTTCTGGGTTGTACTTCTCTGTCTCCTCATCTTTCTGTGGCAGAGACTTAGGTATTTGTTAGTGCTGGAAACTGGTTCACCACGTTTTGGCGCTGTATGTGGGGGAGGGTTCTGAGAGGGGAAAGTGCCGGTTGCTGCATCAGCTTTTCCAGGCACTTCTTCCCCTTTCTGTACTAAGCAAGCTGCCTCCTTTTTGAGACTGGCAGCTTCTTCCTGCACCCCCACCTCCACTTGCTTTCACGGTTAGAAGTAATGCGTCTCTATTTTCCCAGGCTCTGGAACTGCAAGCTGCGTGGTCTAGTTTGGGGCTTGAATCGTTTCTTGGGTTTAATCAGTATGACTGTGGTTTTTGTCAGGGCTGCTGCTAGCTGCGCCTGCCCACCGCTCTCCTGGGAGCCACTCTGCCTCTAGCTGTGCTTTTGAGAAGCACCACCCCTGCAGCTCCTCTACTATTTCTCTCCGTCTTGGCTCTGCCTCTCCTACCTTTCTGTTTGATTATTACTTCTTTATTTCATGCTGAACTTCCCTGTAGTTTTGATTTTCGGGTTTTTTTGGGGGGGATTGTATTTTTAGTTTTGAAGTGGTTGTAAATTTCTTCTTACTTGTGAGGAGAAGCAGCATGTATATTTACACCTTCATCTTGGCTGGAAGTCCAATCCAAGCATATTTTTTAATGGGCTTTTGCCTCATTAAATCTCTCTCACACAGGATAATTTCTCTTTTATTTACCTTAGTATTAACACATTTATCATGTTAGTCATATTTGCAAAGTCCCTTCAACTTTGCCATATAACATAATCTAATCATCAGAGTGTTACCCATCATATTTACAGAACCTGCCCAACTCAAAGGAAGGGAATTATACAGGATTTGTAGACTATGATTGGAAATTGGAAGCCATCTTACAATTCTGTGCACCACACATGGATTTTTCTGGACTAGAATTACAATTATATTGTAGTAGCTATCTCAGCTGCAATCACAGAAGCAATAGTATATAAAATACTATTTCAAGATGAGAGAAAATAACTGTCAATATAAATTATACAAGAGAAAACTAAGAGTTTTCACCCAATAATTTTCATGAAAGTAACATAAAAATTGTATTTTGAGGTGAAAATTAAACACTGAAGAAAGAACAAAGACACCAGAAACAAAGGTGAGCAATAAAATGATAAAATATATGAATAAATCTAAAACATTGTTGACTGAACAATAATCAGGTAGATTATTAGAAAAAAATGTGAATTTCTAAGTTCTATGCAAAGAGATGATATCAGTTCACTTTAGTATCCTCAAAAGTATATATGCATCTTAAAACTGTAAAACTATTCACTAAAATAACAGAATTTGATCATAATACTTGTAAAAATAAGTAGAAGCAAAAGTAGAATATATCAATCCTAAATAAATCATTATATTAAGGGGTGTACAAAATGTCACAGAAAAAGCCGTTTTAGCAGAACCTACAACAAAATTTACAATGCCAAGACAAGAAAAAAGCTCTGTAAAAATAAAAGTAGTCAGATATAGATTCTTGGCCAGGTGTAGGTTTAAGTTTTTTGGTAAAAATCTGTACTATAAAAATAGTCATCAATGCTTAAGAAAAAAAATTAACTTCTTTTTTTCATTTGTAATTGGCATACATTATTATATGAGTTTCAGCTATGCAACATAGTGATTAGACATTTATATACTTCAAAAAGTGATCTCCAAGATAAATTTAGTACCCATCTGGCACCACACGTAATTATTACAATATTATTACCTATATTTCTTATGCTCGACTTTACTTTCCTGTGACAATTTTTATAATTTCAGTTTATACTTCTTAATCACCTTCAACTTTTTTTATTCATTTCCCCACCTCCCCCCATTTGACAACTATTACATTGTTCTTTATCTGTGAGTTTTTTTCTCTTTTGTTTGTTCATGTACATATATATGTACATTTAGATTCTACATATATGAGATCACATGTATTTGTATTTGTCTGACTTATTTCACTTAGCATAATACACTCTGTGTCTACCCATGTTGTCACAATGACAATATTTTATTTTTTTGTGGCTGAGTAATATTCCATTGTATATATGTACCACAACTTCTTTGGCCAATCATCTACTGATGACACTTAGCACTTAGGTTGCTTCCATATCTTGCCTATTGTAAGTTAGCTACAATAAACATAGAAGCTCATATATCTTTTCAAACTAGTGTTTTAGTTTTAAAGATGATACCCAGAAGTGGAATTGCTAGATGATAAGGTAGTTTTATTTTTAATTATTTGAGGAACCTCAACATTATTTTCCATAGTGACTGCATCAATTTGCAATTCCACCAACAATGCACCAAGTTTCCTCTTCTCTACAATCTCATCAACATTTGTTTGTTGCTTTATTGGTGATATCTCATTGCAGTTCTAATTTGCATTTCTCTGATGATTGAGTGACATTGAGCATCTTTTCATATATCTATTGGCAATCTGTAGGTTCTTTTTGAAGAAATGTCTATCCAGGTTCTCTACCCAATTTTTAATTTGATTTTTTTTTTTGGGTAAGTTGTATGAATTCTTTATAAATTTTGGATATGAATCCTTTACCAACTATATCACTTGAAAATATCTTCTCCTATTTAGTAGATTGCCTTTTTGTTTTGTTTATCATTTCCTTTGGGGTGCAAAAGATTTTTAGTTTTATATAGCCCCGTTTGTTTGTGTTTGCTTTTGTTTTTGTTCTAGGTAATATATCTGGAAATATGTTAACACTAATATCAAAAAGTTTATTGTTTTTGTTTTCTTTTAGGAATTTTATGTTTAATCCATTTTATTTTTGTATATGTGTAAGTGGTCTAGTTTCACTTTTGTGCATATATATATTCAGTTTTCCCAAAACCATTTATTAAAGAGACTGTTTTAATTTTATTGTGTAGTTTTGACTCCTTTGTTGTAGATTAATTGAGCACCTCAGTGTGTGTTTATTTCTGGACACTCTGTTCTCTTCCACTGATCTATGTGGTGTTTTTGTGCAAGTACCATGCTGTTTTGATTACTATGGACTTGTAATATAGTTTGGAATCAGAGTGCATGATACCTCCAACTTTGTTCTTCTCAGTATTGCTTTGATTTTTGAGGTCTTTTACTATTTCATATAAATTTTAGGATTATTTGTTCTAGTTCTGTGAAAAGTGCCATTGATATTTTGATAAGGATTGCATTGAATTTATATATTGCTTTAGGTAATATACATTTTAGCTCTAACGTTTCTTCCAGCCCATGAGCACAGTATAGCCTTCCATTTATTTGTGTCTTCTTCAATTTCTTTCATCAGTCTTATAATATTCAGTGTCCAGTTTTTTTACCTTCTTGATTAAATTTATTCTTAGTTATCTTATTGTTTTTGATGAAATTATAAATGAGATTGAGTTCTTAATTTTGCTCTCTGACAGTTTGTTATTAACGTATTAAAATGCAACCAATTTCTGAATATCAATTTTATTCTTCAACTTTACTAAATTAATTAGTTTTAATAGCTTTTTTGTGGTATCTTTAGGATTTTCTATATATAGTAACATGTCATCTACAAAAAGTAAGAGTTTTACTTTGTTTTTTTCTATTGTGGATATATTTTTTTCATCTGATTGTTAAGGCTATGACTTCCAAGACTACATTAAATAAGTGTGGTGAGAGTGGATATCCTTGCATTGTTCCTGATCTTAGAGAAGCAATTTCAGCTTTTTATCATTATGATGTCATAGTTGTATTTGTCATATTTTTCCTTTGTTATGTTGAGGCACATTTCCTCTATCCCAACTTTACAAGACTTTTTATTAAGAGTGGATGTTGAATTTTGTCTAATGCTCTTTCTATATCTATTGATATGATCATACGATTTTTCTTCTTCATTTTGTTTACATACAGTATCATGTTGAATGATTTGCAGATATTGAACCAACCTTGCATCCCAGAAACACATCATACTTGATTATGCTGTATGATTTTTTAAATGTATTGCTAAATTTGGTTAAAGCAATAACTTCTTAGAGTTGGAATTCTCTGAACTCATGAGTCCCTGATAATACATTGATGAGGGAATTTTCTTCCAATAGAACCACTCAAAGGACCCTAAGATCAAATAAGTTTGGTTTCACTATTATAGTAATTCTCAGAACTTTTAGTGAGATAATGGACATTTTAAATCCTAAGATGCAGAATACATATAACATGTAGTGCTTCCCAAAATTAGTTATATATATATTCTATTTATGTGTGTGTGTGTGTGTGTGCTTATTTCTGTGAAGTGTGACATGGGTTTATTGCACCATTGAACACTTGTCTAGATAAATTCAGAGACCAGTCAGAAACCCCAGTAAGTTATCATTGAAAATTCATTGATACCACTGTGAGATAAAACTGGAGAAGGAATTCATGTTGTTGAAAGTCCAGAAAATCATAATCCTCCTGAGAAAACATCCTATGAACAAAGACCATTTTTTTGCACCACGCATTTTCTATTCATCGGTAACTGGGCTAGAGGAAAAAAAACTCGATTTTCCTCCTGTGCATGGAAAATCTCAGTTCTTCCCTACTGTGCTTTTCATTCCAATGAGTCCCCTTTTTTACACACACAGAAAAGTTCACTTCTGTTATTTCCAGTCACCAAGTGCGTGGAGGTTTTTCTCCACAATAAGCAATTCTTATGATACCAGCTTGGTGTTCTATAACTTAATTCAATTATAATACTGTTTACCAGGAAATAGCATCAGATCCCGCATATTAAGGGATCAGTCTCACTAGCCTCTTCCCCCAACCCTCATACACACACACTTCGGAGGACAAGCCCAGGTTGTCAGCTTTATTTCTGACCAAACGTCTATCGATTAAAGGTTCTGATGACTTTCTAAGTTCAATTAATTTGCTAGAGAAGCTCACAGAATTCAGAAAAGCACTTAGTTGTGTTTACCAGTTTATTGAAGAATATAATAAAGAATACAGATAAACAGTCAAATTAAGAGAGGTGTAGAGCAATGTCTGGGATAGTCCTGAGTGTAGGAGCTTCTGTCTCCATGGAGTTGGGGCACGTTGCTCTCCCAGTGTGAATTTGTCTGCCAGTTTGGAAGCTCCCTAAACCTCCTATTATTTGAATTTTATGGAGGCTTTATTACATAGGCATAATTAATTATCCCCATTTCCAGCCCTTTTTTCCTCTCTGGAGGACGAGGAGTGGGGCTGAAGATTATAAACTTCTAATCATGGCTTGGTCTTTCTGGTAACAACCCCCATCCAAGATCCATCCAAGAGCCCACCTAAAGTCACTCATGCAGAGTCACTCATTGGAACAAAAGATGCTCCTAGGGTTCTTATCACTTTAGAATTTACAGGAGTTTTAGAAGCTCTGTGTCAGAGATGTGGTCAAAGACAAATATTAAAACAAGTGATGCTCCTAGTAATCTCATCACTTAAGAAAATACAAGGGTTTTAGAAGCTTTATTCTGGGAACTGGGGGCAGGGACAGTATACATATTTTCTATTATCTCACAGATTCTGGCCATTGACATCCTACATCAAAATGATATACAAGTCAAAAGATACTGGCAAATTACCATGCAGTCATTAATAATCACTCCAGTCCATCATTAATTACATCATAGGAAAATGTCTCCCAGGGCAAGATCATTCAGGTTTGCAGGCTTCCATTCAATCTTGTCAGGTTCCCAAAACAGTAATACTCGTGGCAAAAACACAGCTTTACTCTTTTAGGCATCTGATATAACAGCTAAGAGATAATATTATCTCTTGCTCTAAGCTTTTTGTAAGGTGTTAATTTAATATTGGATATTCCCTTAATATATAACTTATTTATTTATTACTTAATTCATAGTCATTATTCCCTTTTCTTTTCATCTATATCCAACCTCTTCCACATTTGGACGGGATGTTAGGTTCAGCCACTGGGCCAGTCTAGATTTCAGGCAGCAATGCTAGTCTAGTATAAGCTTCCTCTTCAGTCCATTCTCTTCATGTAGAATAAGGTTACTCAGGTATAGGGTTAGTGAGATACCTTTACCACCAGACAGTGCAGCTGCATTTGTTGGTAGCCCCAATTTTGTCAGATGAGGTGAAGGCACATTCTGCTCCATCAGGCCATTAGAAATTCTGTCTGATATAAAGCATAAAAACAGTTTCTTGCTTAGGTAATGTCCCTGCTTCCAACTGCTATAGTTTCAGCCTTGATCCTGTGACCACTGTATGAGGTAGAGAAAAAAAAATTGAGGTGATATGGGGAAAAAAGAAAAAAAGTATAGTCTTTATGCCAAAAAAGTATAGCCCTTGGAAAGTAGTCATATCAGCATATTTCCCCTCTGCTTCTCCCCCAGATCCATCATTAGAACAGACTAGTCTATCCAATAAAGACTCCTTTAGTTCCATCTGTGTTATATGAACACTTCCTTATGAAGGTATGTAAGCCAGACCTTTCATGTCTTTTTCTCCCCCCATTTAAAAAACAAAACAAAACAATGTTTCCATTTTCAGTGTCAATTCTCTGTCAAACTACTGTTCTGAAGAGGATCTCTCTCTGCCAATTGTTGGACATTATGGGCTATAAAATGTGTTCCTTGATCTAAAGAAATGATATCCAGCAACTCAAATTGGTTCATTCTCTTCTGTTCTGGTTTTTGTATACCACTTGGTAAGCAAAGGCTAGTCCAGAATCAGTGTCTGTTCCTGTCAGGATACCTTTGTAGCCCCCCAGGGCTACCAGCATCAGAACTACTTACCAACTGTGATCAGAGTCTTCTCACCAGGAAATCTGCCATATAGCTTTCTACATCTTGGTCTGTTTGCTGGAAAACAGAACAGTTTTATTGGCATTTTGTACATCAGAGGGTGTAAGAGAATTATGTCTAGGTTTAGCCCCTTTCTGCTTTATTAAAATAGCCCCATATATATCCATTTCATGAACTCAAATGGCCATCTCAAAGGAGCACATGGGAGTATCTGCTTATCAATTCCAATCACCTTCTACACCTGGAAAAGAACTCTTCTGATAAACATCAGCATGTCCTACTTTAATATACCTTTCAAGTTTCCACAGGGTGGTGCCCCACATGGACATTCCTTTAATGTTGCAGGTTTCTGTTTCCTTTTTATTTGACTACATGGCCACTTCCCACTGCTTATGAGTCAGAAAAATCTATAACATAGTGACATTTTCAACCATTTAGTTCTTCCATGGTGGCTAGGAAAACAGTTTGCAATTTTGCACACCAGGCTGATATGTTTTTACATTGTTAATCAGAGCCTTTCCAACCACTGGTCTGAATGCAGCAGCTTTATAAAAAGGATGTTATTCATTTACCTTGGAACTGCTGTTCAAAACCAAAAAGCTCTTTGTTGGTCAGCCAAGAGCTGTGTTGTATGGCACTGTCCAAGTAACAATAGAATCCAGCCACTCTTCACACAAGTACAAAGTCAGTCCTAGGGGAAAAGAGGCCCCATTCTCATGTATATCTGCTCCTTGCATTCCTAGGCAGCATAATTCTATACAAACCATTTATATTTTATTGTGGAACCCTTCTGGGCATTGCCATCCCCATTGGAGCCTTTCTATGTCATCATCCTAGACATTATGGATATTTCAGGTTTTAAGATCATTTAATGTCTTTTAGTGATTGGGGTAGTTTCAATTAATGTCACATAGTAAAATAGTAAATGCCCCTGAAATGAAAATTCTGAAGTCTAAAGTTTAGTATTTGTCACTGAGAGGCAATCACAGATCTTTGTTATAAGCCCCAGCCTATAGTCCACATAAGGCTATAAACAGATAACTGGCCTCTACCAGCATTCAAGTTTCTGTGCCACACTCTGTGGACTCTGGCAATCCTACTGAATCCCGTTAAGCATTTTCAGTTGGTATTGCTTAAAGGGTGGATTTACATGCATTCTGTTTTACAATAGTAAATAGTAGAAATGTTCCCCAATCAGATAAAATTTTCATTCCCGTAACACACTCAGTTAAAAGACATACAATGACTTTACATAAAGCCTGTTTAAACATATCAAATCTCCTACAAACTTTAACTGTAATTGTATTAACATTATGTTTCTAACTATAGACTCTTCTATTAGGACTTCATCTACAGGTTTTCATTTTATATAATACTAAGAAGAAAAACATATTCCCATTATGATATAATATCTATTAAAACACATAGAAGTATACACAACTTCTTTACATAAAGCCTTTTAGAGATTTCAAATTTTATAATTCTATCAACCCTTACATCTTTAAATTCACCTAATTGTAGCTCATGTCTGGTCTTTACTGCTGGCTTTGATACCAGCTTGTGGGAACCCTGTGGCAAGAAGTGCTAGAAACGTCTCTTTTCTAAAAGTAGCCCTTTTGTCCACTCTTATGCAAAAGGCATTGGTTCCCCAATGAGAGGTTGAGCCAAGGGACCCTGGCCCTTTTGTCAATATTTTAACTGATTAATCTGTGTTACCACAGCCATAAGCATGTCCAATTTTCAATTAGGGTTTTCATTATAAACTCTTTTCTCACGCTTTAAGATGTTTTTCCAAACTATGAGGAATAGACTCAATTGGCTGGGCATTATAATATTGGGGTCCAGCAGGAGCTTCCTTTGGCCCACTCAACCTTTGGTAGTGTGGTAATAAAAACTTCCTTTCAACCCCATCAATTTCTGATTTATTCATCCCATTTCTTAATAACCACCGAAAGATTTCCCACCTGCTAAGTCCTGAGGCTCCCCCTTTTTTGTTCCTTTTTATTTGTTCTCTATTAATATTTGCTTTAGTCACTTTATTCTTCAATGGTTTAAAATGTCCACCTTGCTAAGCCCAGTCTCTGGATTCTTTCATCTGCCTTTCCCTATTCTCTTGTTAATTATTCTAATATTTAAGAATATGTAAGAATCATGAGGAAAAGCTGAGATAGCAAATTTGGTAAAGCTTTCTGGATTATCCTTCAGTTCTGCAACTCTAAGATTATATGGGGTACCAACATGAAAGGGGCCTCCTTAGCCATAGCATTTACCACAACCTGGGTAACAGGAATATTTGGTGTGTGAACATCCTGCTCATTATAAAGCAAGCTTCACATGGCTTACAGACAAAGCATGTTAGCCTCTTCCTAGGGGTGATCCAATTGGCATTAATAGGGGGAAATGAACAGTGTCCCTTCTCAGAGTAAATGAACCTTACAGTGGCTTTTATCCAATTGACCAAGCTGGCTGTTTCCTCTTGGACAGCCTCCTGTGTCTAGATCGTGTAGAGCCATCTGGGTCATTTTATAGTGACTTGGGTCCTGAATAAACACAAACATGCTCTTCCATTCTGCAGCATTCAAAATCTCAGGAAAAACTCAAAAATTATGTGCCAGTAAAAGTTATTTAGGAAGCTGGTGATACTGATCTACAAAATAAAACAACTGCTTCACATTATAATATTGGTTTCAGTAGTTTCTTGGTTTTATCCTCCCCCCATATTGACTACTTTCTTGATAACCAGAGGTCTTTGAGGTAATTTCTGTTGCCCTGCATAGTTTTTACCTTGGAGGCAACTTTGGGGCTAGCATCTGAATCTCAGACACATTGAGATCTGAGATTAATCTAGCATCAAAATCCAATATAGCATTCTCCTTTAGTTTAGCTATTACATACAGTAACAAAGTGATAGAACATTTTGCATTTTTAAAAATTAACTTGAATTTTCTTATCCAGTGAACCACTTGCCAGGAGTTGGAAACATTTCTAAATTCCAATGATAAAATTTACCTTTAGTAACTGACAGCAGGACAGCTGCTGCTCAATACAAATGGTGACAAAGTGACCACACAGAAGTCAAAGGTTCTTTTTTTGCCATTATTTTATACTTTCTTTTTCCAACGCACATTTTTCTGTGAACCAGGGTCAGTCTAGCAAATCCCACTTCTGATGCCAGCTATAAAGGAAAAACTTGGTTATTCTTCTGTGTAGAGAAACCCATCATTATTATCTACTATATTTCTATTTCCTGTGAGTCTCCTTGACTATTCACACTGAACATTTTACTTCTGACATTTCAGGTCACCAAATGTGTGAAGGGTCTTTCCTACCAATTCTATGTGACACTGGCTGGGTGTCTTACATTCTAATTCAATTATAATACTACCTATAGGTTGGCCAAAAAGTCATCCTCCCCCCAATAAGATGGCTCTAGTAGTGCTTAGTTGTTTTTAACTTCATTCAAAACAATTTTAGATTGTATTGTGACAGCTGTCATATCAACATGTATTTCATAAAACTTATTAAAATTGCTGAATTTTTCTATAGCCAAAATTTTTGGCATATTATGCTTTATTTCAAGGAAGATGAAAACACAACTGAGACACACACACACAAATAAAAGATTTGTGTAGTGTATGGAGAAGGTGCTGTGACTAATTGAATGGTCAAAAGTGGTTTTCATGCTGGCAATTTCTCACTGGACAATGCTCCATGGTTGGATAGACTATTTGAAGTTGATAGCTATCAGCTCAAGACATTAATTAAGAACAATCAATGTTATACCACATGGGAGATAGCCAAAATACTCAAAATTTCCAAATCAATACTGTTATTGGTCAAAATAAAAAATGTGTGTTTTTTAATAGGAAAAAGCTAAATAAACTTTTTGGCCAACTCAATACATGCAAGTAGGTCCAGCCCAATACATAGAAGTAGCATTAGATACCACAGGTTAAGGGCTAAATCTTACAAGACTCTTTCCCCAACCCCCATATACACACATCAGAGGTGTGCTGTAAGCCCAGGTTATCACCTTTGCTTCTGACCAAACCAGCTGTAGATCAAAGGTTATGATGAATCCCATTTTTAAGTTTGATTAATTTCCTGGAGTAGTTCACAGAACTCAGGGAAACATTTATTATGTTTACTCATTTATTAAAAAATATAATAAAGAATATAGATGAACTGCCACATAAAGATATATGTAGGGGAACATCTGGGAGGTTCCTGAATGCACGAGTTTCTGTTCTCATGGAGTTGTGGTACATCAACCTCCTGATATGGATGTATTTACCAGCCTGGAAGCTCTCTAAACACTTAACTGTAGGGATTTTATGGAGGCTTTCTCACATAGGCATGGTCAATTATGATCAATTATTCATTTCATTTCTACTCCTTCTCCCCTTCCTGGAGGATGAGAGGTGAGGCTAAAGATTTCAAGCTTTTAATAACAGTAGGTCTTTCTGGTTACCAGCCCCCAACCAGGAGATGTTCAGAAGCCCATTCAGAGTCACCTTAATAAAACAAAAGATGTTCCTAGCTCTCTTATCACTGAAGAATCTAGAAGGGTTTTTGAAGCCCTGTGTCAGGGATGGGGTCAAGGACAAATATTAGAACAGAGATGTTCCTAGGACATTTAGGAAATTGAAAGGGTTTTAGGAGCTCTATGCCATGAACTTGTGGCAGATATATCTAGATAGATGGTAGATAAATAGGTAGATAGATGGATAGGTAGATAGATGATACAGGTATATTTCACATGGAACTTCTACGAGTATAAAAACTATATAACTACTGATATATTCGTAGTTTGTTCAAAACAATAAATATTTAAATGAGAAAACATCAGTTACTTATAGTATTTATTTCTTCTTCTTCATATTGGAATAATTATCTCTTAATTGACTTCTCCCTCAACAAACATTTATGCCCTGTATGGTCCTCCCCTCTGTTGAGCATTTTGGTAAACTGATCACTGCTAACGATGTGTTAACATGAACTTTTTTCTCCTGAATAAAATATTTTCATTTTCACATGGGTCTTCAGAGAACAATGTTTTAACTTACCTACCAAGGTTGTCTCACATCTCAGCCCTCTAAGTTGACTGGTAACATCAGACCTACCATATATTAAGTCTTCATAAAATATTTGTTATTTCTATTTATCTTACCAGGTTAATTAACTTAGAAACAATTTAGATCTCTATTCCTCCATCTATAAAAGAAGGTTAGTAATAAATCCCTAAGGGTTGATCTGATGATTAAATAAGATACTTAAAATCTCCCAGTGTGCTGTCTGCCACAGAAGTTATTCATTTCTCTGCAGAAGTTTCACTTACCTTTAGCTGCAGTTAATGAGTCTTCTGATCAGCCAGTGATCACAGAATCTGTTTGAGAGGAAATATAAAAAATGAAAGGCATGCTCTTGGGAAGTGACAAACTTGAGTTCAAATGTTATAGTCCTAATGTTCTTGGAGTGGCCATCAACACATCATATCCTCGAGGTCTTCACCTGTAAAATAAAGATAATATAGCTCACTATTCAAGATTTTCCTAGAGATTAAATTTATATATAAGTTTTATATATTTAATATACCTTATGTATATATGTATTGGTGCACATATGTAATATATGTATTTATATATATACAGATACATGTATATATGTCTACATAAATTAATTAATGTGAAAGAATTATTATCATTGCTATTACTCTGAGTGTACACTCAAAAACTACTTCATTTGGGTGTTTCTCTATGTCACTTGTGCCTAGGGCTTATTTTGATGATGCTATTGACTGGAAGGTCAACCTTTGTGAACTACCTTCTAAAAAGGCACAGGCATGACAAATATACTTTTCTATCTAGTCAATCCAAAATTACATCTCCCATGACTCCTGCTTCTCCTCTAGCAGCTCAAAAGCTCACATGGTGCAGAGCACACAAGTGCAGCGGAGGTGCCTATGGCTAGCAGCAAGCAGCCACAGGGCATCTTTGGTCTTAGGCTGTCCCTCTTGTATTGTGTGACCATGGACAGGTTACCTCTTCACACAGCAGAGGGAGCTGATGGGCTGTGGCCACTCTTTATTCTTATTTGTTGTGTCCTAAGGATCTCCTCCAGTAATGGTTGTCTCCTTTCAAGGTGCCACTTTTTGTAGAATGGGAAAGAGACTAGCCCTCATTGCAGACAGAGAAACTGCTATATTCATGTTGCAGTGGAGAGGGCTCCTAAAGGTCCGCCAGTCACACATGCTGCCTCATGCCTGCCATGGCAAGAAGACAGACATGCACAGGCATTCTTATTTAAGATACTCAGAGAAGGTAAACAATCATGATAGAAATAATCAAAATTTGTATAATTTATAGAGTTCTTGGGTGGCTTCTTGCTTGAATAGATCTCCTTTGCCAGAATTGAATGATGTCTAAAATTTCATCTTTAGTGTGTCAACCCTTTGGTTTAAAATAGGTAGCATGCAAGTTCCCAGGTAGGGTACAGATGGGGTAGAAACAGTATATTATAATTAGTATTCACTAGTGTTTGAAGTGTATTAGTTATTAAACTTCTTTGAGGTTATAAATAGACCTAAAAATTAGAATACTGATTTTGAATTAACAGATTTAGGGGGAAAGGAAGTGTGGCAAGAAGATCATGGCTATAACACTTTGACTGTCAGTCAGGTGAGATAACACTAAAGGAAAAATGCCAGGGATCAATAAGTTCTATTTACAAAAACTGGCCTTGGAGGGCACAGAAAGTAAGATGAAGATGCCTCCATGGTTTGTAATTACTAGGAAATTAGAAGGGAGGGGAACAATGAAAAGAAGCCACAAGCAGATATATTGTAGCTCTCTGGATGATTGCATTGGGTTGGCCAAAAAAGTCCATTACTTTTTTTTTCTGAATGATGGTTCTAATAGTGCTCAGTTGTCTAACTTAATTCAAATCAAGTTAGTTAGATTGCATTGTGACAGCTGTCATACCAGTGTACATTTAAAAAATAACATCAAAATTGGTTAATTTTTGTACAGCCATTTTAATACTGAAGGGGAAGATATGCAATATTTTCAGCATATTACGCTTTCTAATTTCAAGAAAGGTAAAAAAAAAACAATGGAAACACACCAAAAAAGATTTGTTAAGTGCATGGAGAAGGTGCTGTGACTGATCGGATGTGCCAAAAGTGGCTTGTGAAGTTTCTTGTTACTATTAACATTTTGGCCAAATATTTTTTTCTGTGGGGCTGTCTTATGCACTGGAAGATGTTTAGCAGCACCCCTGGCCTCTACCCACTAGAAGCCAATAGCAGGAGATAACCGACATACTCAAAATATCCAAATCAATAGTTATTGGTTAAATGAAAAATGTTTTTATTTTACCAAAAAAATGTAACGGAGTTTTTGACCAGTACCCTCCCTCAGAGCTGCAACCTTCCCAGGATCCTGTAATTTATACCAATTTAAACAACTGTGCTATGTTCATATACCTCCTTCAAGTTTCAGGCCCCAAGACAAACTCCAGGAAGAGGGGAGTCATGATAATTCATATACGGTATTCACACACAACTCTCTCTGATCAGAAGTCAGATAGCAATAATATTGGGTTGGCCAAAAGGTTTGTTTGGTTTTTAAGTAAAAAATAAAAATAATTTTTTATTTTCACCAATAACTTTATTGAACAACATATTCACCATTTTGTTCCACTGCTTCTGCCATCTTCTACACAACTTCTTATTTGATCTTCCCAAAACTTTTCATCTTTTTGACCAAAGAACTGTTCCAGGTGCTTTTTGCACTCTTCCAGAGAATTGAAAATTTCTCCATTAAGATAATTTTATAAACACTAAAGTCAATGGAAATCCAAAGGTAATATGTCTAGTTAGTATGGCAGATGAATCAGAACTTCTCAGCCAAGCCATAACAGTTTTTACCTGGTCATCAAAGAAACATGTGGTCTTGCGTGATCCTGATGGAAGATAATGCATTTTCTGTTGACTAATTCCAGATGCTTTTTGTCAAGTGCTATTTTCAGTAGGCCTAATTGGGAGAAGTACTTGTTGGAATCATTTGTTTTCCCAAAAGAAGCTCTAAATAGAGGACTCCCTTCCACTCCCATCATATACACATCACCTTCTTTGGATGTGGTTGTTCATAGTTTATTTCACTTGCCCCATGATCTCTTCCATCTTACAGTACTGTTAATTATCCACTTTCCATAACCATCATGATTTGTTTTAAAAACAGAATGTTTTCATTACATTTCAATAGAGAATCACATGTGGAAATATAGGCAAGAAGGTTTCTATCGCGTAACTTATGCAGAAACCAAACGTTAAAGTGATTAACATAATCAGATTGGTACAAATGATTTTCAACCCTTAATTTGGATATTTTGAGTATGTCAGCTATCTCCTGAGTGGTATAATGTTGATTGTTCTCAATTAATATCTCAATATGATTGTTATCAACTTTACCTAGTCTACTTGACCATGGAACATCATTTAGTGAGAAAGCTCCAGCATGAAACTTTGCAAGCCACTTTTGACATGTTCAATCAGTCACAGCAACCTCTCTATACACTGCACTTTTTCTTTTTTTTTTGCATTGCTGTTGCATTTCTACCTTTCTTTAAATAATAAAGCATAACATGGTGAAAATGTTGCCTATGTTCTTCCATTTTGAATATTAAAATAGCTACACAAATATTTATCAGTTTTGATGTTTCCTTGCATTTTTTCCATTAACATTTAGTCCACTAATAACCCCCTCCTCCCCGCAATCACCGCACTGAGCGCTTTTTCCTTTTGTTCAGTCCCTCAAACCCCAAACCTCCCTTCCCTTAGCTGTCACCCTGCTCTCTATCTATGAGTCTGTCTCTATTTGCTTGTTAGTTCACTTTATTCATTAGAGTCCACATATGAGTGAAATCATATGGTATTTGTCTTTCACTGACTGGCTTATTTCACTTAATGTTCTCCAGTTCAAATCATACTGTCTCAAAGGGTAAATTTTTTTTTTATTTTTTTATTTTTTGGTTATTCAATTACAGTTGTCCCATTTTTCCCCCATTGCTCCCCACTCCCAGCCCATCCCTTCTCCCACAATTATATCCCTCCCCGTTGTCCATGTCCATGAGTCATTCATACACTTTCCTTGACTAGACCCTTCCCTTACTTATCCTCCTTCTCTCCCTCCCCCCTCCCCCCTACTGACTACTATTCTAGTCTTTGCCTATTTAGTTCGTTTGTTTGTGTTGCTCTTTAGTTTCCTATATTAGGTGATATCATATGGTATTTTGCTTTCTTTGCCTGGCTTATTTCACTAAGCATAATTCTCTCTAGTTCCATCCATGTTGTTGCAAATGGCAGGAGTTCCTTCTTTCTTTCTGCTACATAGTATTCCATTGTGCAGATGTACCACAGCTTTTTGATCCACTCATCTACAGATGGGCACTTAGGCAGTTTCCAGCACTTAGCTATTGTAAACAGGGCTGCTATGAACATAGGGGTGCATAGGTTTTTTTGAATTAGGGTTTTAGGATTTTTCAGGTAT
Organism: Furipterus horrens; assembly: GCF_987537825.1. Taxonomy (NCBI): domain Eukaryota; kingdom Metazoa; phylum Chordata; class Mammalia; order Chiroptera; family Furipteridae; genus Furipterus; species Furipterus horrens. The sequence goes on along the minus strand of NW_028327176.1, from coordinate 62,014,650 downwards.
AATCCTAGCAGTGGAATCACTGGTTCAAACGGCAGTTCCATTTTTAGTTTTTTGAGGTAATTCCATACTGTTTTCCATAGTGGCTGCACCAGTCTGCATTCCCACCAACAGTGCAGTAGGGTTCCCGTTTCTCCACATCCTCGCCAGCACTTGTTGTTTGTTGATTTGTTGATGATGGCCATTCTGACAGGTGTAAGGTGGTATCTCATTGTGGTTTTTACTTGCATCTCTCTGATGGCCAATGATGTTGAGTATTTTTTCATGTGCCTATGGACCTTCTGTATGTCCTCTTCGGAGAAATGTTTTTCAGGTCCTTTGCCCATTTTTTAATTGGGTTGTTTGTTTTCTTGATATTGAGTTGTATAAGCTCTTTATATATTTTGGAGATCAGTCTCCTGTCTGTGATATCATTGGCAAATATGTTTTCCCATATGGTTGGTTTCCTTTTCATCTTGCTGATATTTTCTTTTGATGAGCAGAAACTTTTTAGTTTGATGTAGGCCCATTTGTTTATTTTTTCCTTTATTTCTCTTGCCTTAGGAGATGTACCCGTGAAGATATTGTTACGTGTGATATCTGAAATTTTCCTGCCTATGTTTTCCTCTAGGACTTTTATGGTATCATGGCTTACATTTAAGTCTTTAATCCATCTTGAGTTTATTCTCGTGTGTGGTGTAAGTTGGTGGTCTAGTTTCATTTTTTTTTGCATGTCCCTGTCCAGTTCTCCCAGCACCATTTGTTAAAGAGGCTCTTCTCATTCCATTTTATGTTCCTTCCTCCTTTATCAAAGATTAGTTGACCATAGAGGCCTGGGTTTATTTCTGGGCTTTCAATTCTGTTCCACTGATCTATATGTCTGTTCTTATGCCAGTACCAGACTGTTTTGATCACAGTGGCTTTGTAGTATTGTTTGATGTCTGGTATCGTGATTCCTCCTGCTGCGTTCTTCTGTTTCAAGATTGCTTTTGCTATTCGGGGTCCTTTTTGGTTCCATATGAATTTTTGGAGTATTTGTTCTACGTCTGTGAAATATGTCATTGGTATTTTAATAGAGATTGCATTGAATCTATAAATTGCTTTGGGTAGTATGGCCATTTTGATGATGTTGATTCTTCCCATCCAAGAACATGGTATTTGCCTCCACTTATTTGCATCTTCCTTAATTTCTTTCTTCAATGTTGCATAATTTTCAGTGTACAGGTCTTATATCTCTTTGGTTAAGTTTATTCCTAGGTACTTTATTTTTCTTGTTGCTATAGTAAATGGTATTTTCTTTTTTGCCTCTCTGATATTTTATTGTTGGTGTACAGAAATGCCTTAGATTTCTGTATATTTATTTTGTACCCTGCTATTTTGCCAAATTCACTTATTATATCAAGTAGTCTTTTAGTGGAGTTCATAGGGTTTTCTAGGTATACTATCATGTCATCTGCAAATAGTGATAGTTTTACTTCTTCTTTCCCAATTTGGATGCCTTTTATTTCTTTGTCTTGTCTGATTGCTGTGGCTAGGACTTCCAACACTATGTTGAATAGAAGTGGAGAGAGTGGACAGCCTTGTCTAGTTTCTGATTTCAGGGGGAATGCTTTCAGTTTTTGTCCATTGAGTATGATGCTGGCTTCAGGCTTCTCATATATAGCCTTATTTATGTTAAGGTATGCTCCCTCTATTCCCATTTTGCTGCGTGTTTTCAACATAAATGGGTGTTGTACTTTATCAAATGCTTTTTCTGCATCTATAGATATGATCATGTGATTTTTGTCTTTCATTTTATTTAGGTGATGTATTATATTTATTGATTTGCAAATATTAAACCATCCTTGCATCCCTGGGATGAATCCCACTTGATCATGGTGTTTGATCTTTTTGATGTATTGTTGGATCCTGTTTGCCAAAATTTTATTGAGGATTTTAGCATCTATCTTCATCAGTGATATTGACCTGTAGTTTTCTTTCTTTGCTGTGTCTTGACCTGGTTTTGGGATGAGAGTAATACTGGCTTCATAGAAAGAGTTTGGGATCTTTCGCTTTTCTTGGATTTTCTGGAATAGTTTGAGGAGGGTAGGAGTTATTTCTTCCCTAAATGTTTTGTAAAATTCGCCTGTGAAGCCATCCGGTCCAGGGCTTTTTTGTGGAGGGAGATTTTGGATTACTGTTTCAATTTCCTTCTTTGTTATTGGTCTGTTGAGACTTTCTACTTCTTCTTGATTCAGTTTTGGAAGGTTATATGTTTCTAGAAATCTGTCCATTTGTACTCGGTTGTCAAATTTCTTGCCATATAGTTGTTTGTAGTAATTTCTTATAATTGTTTGTATTTCTGAGATATCAGTCGTGATTTCTCCTCTTTCATTTCTGATTTTGTTTATTTGGGTCTTCTCTCTCTTTTTCTTAATGAGCCTGGCTAGAGGCTTGTCAATTTTGTTTATTTTTTCAAAGAACCAGCTCCTAGTTTTGTTGATTTTTTGGATTGTTCGTTTAGTTTCCATGTCGTTTAATTCTGCTTTGATCTTGATGATTTCCTTCCTTCTTTTTGCCTTAGGCTTTGTTTGTTGTTGCTGTTCTAGTTCTTGTAGCTTTATGGTTAGATTCTTTATTTGAGATTCTTCTAGTCTTTTCAGATATGCCTGTACTGCTATGAACTTCCGTCTTAGGACTGCTTTTGCTGTGTCCCATAGGTTTTGGACTGTTGTGTGTTCATTGTCATTAGTTTCTAGAAATTTCTTGATTTCCTCTTTGATGTCATTGTTAACCCATTCATTATTTAATAGCGTGTTATTCATTCTCCATGAGTTTGGGTGTCTTTGATTTTTTTCCCTGAGGTTGATTTTTAGTTTCAAGGCATTGTGGTCTGAAAAGATGCTTGATATGATTTCAATTTTCTTGAATTTGTTAAGGCTTGTTTTGTGTCCTATTATGTGGTCTATCTTTGAAAATGTCCCATGGGTGTTTGAAAAGAATGTATATTTTGCTTCTTTGGGGTGAAAAGTTCTATATATATCAGTTAAGTCCATGTGGTTTAGTGTGTTGTTCAATGCCTGTATATCCTTGGTGTTTCTTTGCTTGGATGATCTGTCTATTGTTGATAATGGAATGTTGAAGTCCCCTACTATGAGTGTGTTGTTGTTAATATCCTTCTTGTGGTCTTCTAGTATTTGCTTTATGTATTTGGGTGCTCCTATGTTGGGTGCATATATGTTTATCAGTGTTATATCTTCTTGATGAATCATTCCTTTAAGTATTATCAAATGTCCTTCTTTGTCTCTTTTTATTGCCCTTGCTTTGAAATCCGTTTTGTCTGATATGAGGACTGCTACCCCAGCTTTTTTTTCAGGTCCATTTGCTTGGAATATTTTTTTATATCCCTTTACTTTCAGTCTATGTAAATCTTTTGTTTTGAGGTGTGTTTCTTGTAGACAGCAAATATGTGTGTCCTGTTTTCTTATCCATTCTGTTACCCTATGTCTTTTAATGGGAGCATTTAATCCTTTTACACTTAAGGTTATTATTGACAGGTATTTTTTCATTTCCCTTTTGCATCTCTGTTCCTCTACTCTTTTTTTGTTTTTTCTCTTCCTTTTTCTTAGAATATTCCCTTTAGCATCTCTTGCAATGCTGGTTTGGTGGAGATGTATTCTTTTAGTCTTCCTTTGTCTGAGAAACTCCTTATTTCACCTTCTATTTTGAATGAGAGCCTTGCTGGGTAGAGTATTCTTGGTTGTAGGCCTTTGTTTTTCATTGCTTGAAATATTTTTGACCATTCCCTTCTGGCTTGTAATGTTTCTGTTGAGAAATCAGTCGATAGCCTTATTGGAGCTCCCTTGTAAGTTATTTGCTGTTTTTCTCTTGCTGCTTTTAGGATTCTCTCTTTGTCTTGGAATGTTGCCATTTTAACTATGATGTGCCTTGGAGAGGGTTTTTGGGGGTTCCTCTTGATTGGAACTCTCAGTGCTTCTTGGACTTGCATAACTTTTTCTCTCATCAGGTTCGGAAAATTTTCTGTCACTATTTCTCCTATCAGTTTTTCAATTCTATGCTCCCTTTCTTCTCCCTCTCTTATTCCGATGATCCTGATATTATTTTTTCTCATGCTATCCTGTAATTCCCTTACATCTGGTTCATATTGTTCAATCGTTTTTCATTTTGCTGTAGCATTTGAGAATTATTTCCTACATTATTCTCTAACTCATTAATCCAATCCTCTCCTTCATTTAGTCTGCTTTTAACTGATTTTACTGTGTTTTTTAGTTCAGAGATTGCATTCTTCATTTCTTCCTGGTTCTTGTTGATAGTTTCTATGTCTTTTTTTATGCTGGTGTAGTTCTCTGCAAGTTCGCTGTAATTTTCTTGGAGCTGTTGATAACTTCCTTGGAGGTTGTCATAGTTGTTTTTGAGGTTTTTGAGCATATTGAGCTTCTTCACCACCATGGTTTTGAATTCCATATCTGACATTTGGGCTGTCTATTGCATCTACCTCTCTTTCTGGGGATTCCTGTTTTCTTTTCATTGAGAGGTTGTTTCTGCGTCTTACCATGTTGGATTCTTCTTGTTTGTTTTTGTTATTTGGATTTGTCTGCTTTGCCTTCCCACCTTTGTGGTATGAGATTCTTTATGGTAGATCTGGGGGTTTCAGTGGTGCAATCTCTTTTATCTCCTGAGCCTGATGTTCTTGGGGTACCTTTTATATCATTTGTTTATGCTGTCTCGTTATATTTCAGATTCTTTTTTGTTAGGATCTTCCTTCTGGCTTGTTGATCGAGTGTCACTCTATCCACTTTACCTCGAATTCTTTTGTGGAGATGCTGTTAAAAACCTAAACACACAGCCCCAGCAGGAGACCCGCACCCTCAAAAATATCCCCCACCCTCTATCCTGTTATCGTCAGCCAACGAGCCAGTATTAATATAAATGTAGAGAGATTAGACCTTTTACACTATAGGAAGTATAGATAAGAGTTGTTTTAGTGAAGGAAAAATATGATTTTTGAGAGAGGAGATAATAAGTTAATAATAGTTGAGACTGTGCAAGACAGTAGGTAATATTTACGTTGTATGTTAATAACTATAGTAGAAAAAAAGGGGGAAAGAGTGCAGAATATAGTAGGAAAGTGGAATTACATAGTATTGGATTAATATAGTAGTTATATTCTATTTATTTAGAGTGAAAGGGAGGCTAAACTAGGCCCACAAAGAAATAAACAACAATTGAAGAAGAGGGATAAGAAGGAAAGATTATATAAAACAGATTAGAGATATAGTTTGTTTTTTCCTCCTTCCTTCCCCTCCTTTCTCCTCACCTCCTCTTTCAGGAAGAAAAGGAAAAGGAAAAAGGGAAAAAGAAAAAAAAAGGAATGTTTTTACTCAGTTCAGCCTTCTTGTGTCATCTTTTTTTTCTGCGTCCACAGCTGGTCTAATGTGATGGGTCCGAGATTCCTATTCCTTGCAGCAGCGGTGTGCATGAGGTGGCCAGCAGGGCACAATGCAAGGCAGCCAAGAATCCACCTCAGGTCTGCCACGCCGCGCTCCAGGAAAGCAGGCCACGCCGCGCTCCAGGAAAGCAGGCCATGTTGTGCTCTAGGGAAGCTGGCGAGGTGTTTTTTTCACTCAAGCATCAGTGCGAGCCCAAGGCGGCTGGGGAACTAAGCTCAGGCCTGCTGCGCCGCGCTCCGAGAAAGCCCTAGAGGTGTTTTTTTGGTTCGAGCACCGGTGCACGCCCAAGGTGTCTGGGGAACTAAGCTCATGCCTGCTGCACCAAGCTCCGAGAAAGCTGGCGAGGTGTTTTTTTGTTTGTTTGTTTGTTTTTCGCCCGAGCGCTGGTGTGCACCCAAGCGGCTGGAGAGCTAGCCTCAGGCCTGCAGCGCCGTGTTCCGGGAGTTGGTCTTTCGCCTCTTAGGGCAGGGCCGCAGACACTTGTGCTCAGTAGACAGGAGTGTCTGTGAGTCGCTGCTGCTGCTGCCCGCTGTTCCCACACTGCAGCCGCCCACCTTTCCCACACCTCCGGAGCGGGCATGCGCAGAGCCTGGGCAAGTGCTCTGCGCTCCGGATTCCGGCCTGGTACTTTGGCCTGGCGCCCACTGGGCTGGCCAGGGGGGGCTGTGCACAGTCTTCTGCGTGTCCAGTGGGCCCTCCCTGCGCCTGTTGGGTCACTGATTTTATGTCTGTTGGCGTGTGTCCGAGGGGCACCTGGATGCGCAGCCCTGCGCACCTGGGCCAGTGAATGAGGGCACTTCCCTATGCGCGCCTCCGTGACCCAAGGGGAGGGCTGGGGAGTGGGGAAGCACACTTCTGCGCCTGAGCTCCTTAAGAATGTCCTATCAGCCCCAAACTTTCCCCCTCTCTCCACAGTTCACAAGAGAAAAATACAGAGGAAAAATTACATTTTCAATTGTACAGTAGCACGCTGTCCCCCGTCTTCCAGCGTCAATGCCACCTGGTCGAGTCCTGTCTCTGCCAGCGGGCAGAGATCCGCTCTCCTCCCGACTCCCCCCTGGGGAAGCCTGTGGTCACCAAAAAGCCTTTGTGTCCTTCCAGCCACAGCTCGGGCAGCCACCCCAGTCAGGAGTCCCGTTTTGTCCCTTTTTCTTCCGCTATCCTCACCAAACTGGTCGCTCCCAGATGGTTTTTCTCTAATCCAGCAGTGCCAAGGCTCGACTCCTTCCAGTGTCCAGCCGTTTACTGAGACGATCTGTCTGCAATTAGTCCAAACCACAGATGGGTTTCTGGAGCCCGAGAGCGCCACCTTCTAGAGTCAAAGGGTAAATTTTTATTTTATTTTCTTCCTTCTTCCTTCCTTCCTTCCTTCCTTCCTTCCTTTCCTCCTTGTCCTTCTTCTTCCTTCTTTTTTCTTCTTTCTTCCCCCCCCCCTTTTTTTTTTACACCTTAGTCATAGTCATTGTGTAAATGCCCTATAGTTGCTTTATCCACTCATTTACTGACAGATACTTGGGCTGATTCCATATCTTGGCATTCCATATCTTGGCAATTGTAAATAATGCTACAATGAACATAGGGGTATTTATATTCTTTCAAATTAGTATTTTGGGTTCCTTTGGATCTATTCCCAGAAGTGGGATTGCTGGGTCAAAAGGCAGATCCATTTTAATTTTTTGAGATATCTCCACACTGCTTTCCACAGTGGCTGCACCAGTCTGCATTCCCAACAACAGTGCTAAAGGATTCTTTTTCTCCACATTCTCGCCAGCACTTGTTTGTTGATTTATTCATGATAGCCATTCTAATAGGTGTGAGGTGATATCTCATTGTGTTTTTAATTTGCATTTCTCTGATGGTTAGTGACATTGAGCATCTTTTCATATGTCTATTGGTCATCTCTATGTCCTCTTTGGAGAAGTGTCTATTCAGGTCCTTTGCCAATTTTTTAATTAGGTGGTTTGTTTTTAGATGTTGAGCTTTGTAAGTACTTTATAATTTACAAGGGGTATTAACTCTTTATCAAATGCATTGGCAATATGTTCTCCCATTCTGTGGGTTTTAAAAAAAATTTTGTTGATAATTTCCTTCACTGTGCAAAAAATTTTTGGTTTGATATAGTGCCATTTGTTTACTATTTATTTTATTTCCCTTGCCAACAGCGATATATCTAATAAAATATTGCTACAAGCAATCTCCAAAATTTTGCTGCCTCCAGTTTTTTGGTTTGGGGTCTAACATTTAAGTTTTTAATCATTTTGAATTTGTTCTTGTGTGTGGTGTGTGAAAGTGGTCTAGTTTCATTTTTTTGCATATATCTGTCCAATTTTCCCAACACCATTTATTGAATAAACTACCTTTAGCTCATTGTATACATTTGTTTCCTATGTTGAATATTAATTGACTATAAAGGTGTGGTTTTATTTCTGGGCTTCCTGTTCTGTTCCATTGATCTATGTTCTCTTCATTATGATTATGCCAGAATTATGATGTTTTGACTACTATGAACTTATGGTACAGTTTCATACTAGGTAGCAAGATTCCTCCAACTTTGTTCTTCTTTTTCAGGATTGCTGTTATTACACATGGCTTTTTGTGGTTCCATATAAAATTTTGAAATATTTGTTCTAACTCTATGAAATATGTCATGGGAATCTTGATAAAAATTGGTTTGAATTTATAGATTGTTTTGGGTAGTATGGACATTTTAATGATGTTAAATCTTCCTATTTATAAATATGGTATATCTTTCCACTTATTTGTATCTTCAATTTCTTTCTTCAGTGTCTTATAGTTTTCTGAGTACAGGTCTTTTATATCTTTGGTTAAGTTTTTCCTAGGTATTTTATGCTTTTTGGAGCAATTTTAATGCAACTATTTTCTTAATTTCCCTTTCTGTTAGCTTTTTTATTGACATATAAACAATACAACTGTTTTCTGGATATTAATTTTGTATTCTGCCACTTTTCTGAATTAATTTATTATTTCTAGTCATTTTGAGTGGAATCTTTAGGGATCTGTATGTACAGTATCATGTCATATGCAATAAAGATGGTTTTACTTCTTCCTTTCCAATTTGGATGCCTTTTATTTCTTCTTTTTCTCTGATTGCTATGGCTAAGACTTGTAGTACTATGTTGAATAAGAGAGGTGAAAGCAGACATCCCTGTCTTGTTTTCAATCTTAAAGGAAATACTTGTAGTTATTGCCCATTGAGTATGATACTGTCAGTAGGTTTGTCTTATGTGGCCTTTATTATGTTTAATTATGTCCCCTCTAGTCCCACTTTGCTGAGAGTTTTTATCATAAATGGGTACTGGATGTTATTAAGTGCTTTCTTGGCACCTATTGACATAAGTATGTGGTTTGTATCCTTCATTTTGTTTATGTGGTGAATCACATTTATTGATTTGTGAATGTTGTACTAACATTGTATTCCAAGAATAAATCCCACTTAATCATGGTGCATGATCTTTTCGATGCATTGCTGTATTCAGTTAGCTAATATTTTGTTGAGGATTTTAGCGTCTATGGTCATCAGGAATATTGGCCTATCATTTTCTTTTTTTTTTTTTTTTTAATTTTTTTGTAGTGTTTTTAGCTGATTTCAGAATTAGAATAATGCTAGCCTGGTAAAATGAGCTTGGGAGACTTTCCTGCTCTTGAATTTTTTTGGATAGTTTGAGAAAAAGAGGTATTAGTTTCTCTTGAAATGTTTGGTGAAATTCACCTGTGAAGCCCTCTGGTCCAGCATTTTTATTTGTTGTGATTATTTTGATTTATTTCATTTATTTGATTTATTTTGATTATTTCAATTTCACTAGGTGAATCTACCTATTCAAATTCTCTGATTCCTCCTGATTTAGTTTTGGGGATTGCAAGTTTCTAGGAATTTATCCATGTTGTCCAGTTTGTTGGCATATAGTTGTTCATAATATTTTCTTAAATATCTTGTATTGCTTTGGTGTCAGTTGTTATTTCTCTTCTTTTATTTCTATTTTTTTTAATGGATAAATCTGGATAAAGGTTTGTCAATCTTGTTTATCTTTTCATAGAACCAACTCTTGAATTCATTAATCTTTTGTACTTTTAGATTATATTTTGTTTATTTCTGTTCTGAACTTTATTATTTTCTTTCTTCTATTCACTTTGGGTTTGTTTGTTCTTTTCAAGTTCAAGTGTAAAGTTAAGTTGTTTATTTAAGCTTTTTCTTATTTTTTGAGATAGGCCTGTAATGCCATGAATTTCCCTCTTAGGACTGCTTTCCTGTGTCCCACAAATTTTGGACTGTTTTGTTCTCAATTTCATCTGTTTTGAGGTATCTTTTGACTTCTTTCTTGATCTCATTATAGACCTATTCGTTGTTTAATAACATGTTATTTAGCTTCCATGATTTTGGATGTTTTTCAGTGTTCTCTCTGTGATTAATTTCTAGTTTCATAGCATTATGGTCAGAGATGATGCTTGATATGATTTCAATCTTCTCAATACCCTACTATGACTGTATTTCTGTCAATCTCTCCTTTTATGACCATCAAGATTTGCTTTACAAATTTTGGTGCTCTTATGTTGGATGTGTAAATGTTTACTGTGGTTATATCCTCTTGTTGGATTATTCCCTTTTTCATTATGTAATGTCCTTCTTTGTCTCTTACTATAGACTTGGTTTTAAAGTCCTTTTGTCAGATATAAGTATTGCTACCCCAGCTTTTTTCTTTCTTTCCCATTTGTATTAAAAATCTTTTTCCATCCCTTTAACTTTACTCTGTGTGTATCTTTTGATCTGAGGTGGGTCTCTTGGAGTCAGCATATATATAGGTTTTGTTTTCTTATCCATTCAGCTACCCTGTGTCCTTTGTTGGAGCATTGAAGCCATTTACACTTAAGGTAATTATTGACAGATCCATATACAGTGCCATTTTATTGTCAAGCTATTTTCCTCTTTTTTCCTCCTCATCCCCCTCCTCCCTCTCCTCCCCCTCCCCTCCACTCTCTCCCCCCCTCCTCCTTCTTTCTTCTTCTCTTCCTCCTTTCTCCTTTTTCTTCCTTCCTCCTTCTTCCTCTTTCTTCTTCTTCAACCAAGCCCTTCAACATTTGTTGCAGTACTGGTCTCATGTTAACAAACTTTTTTAGATTTTTCTTATCTTGGAAAGTCCTTATTTCTCTTTGGATTTTAAATTACAGCCTTGCTGGGTAAAGAAGCCTTGGTTGTAGGTACTTGCTTTTCATCACCTTGACTACTTATGCCACTTCCTTCTGGCCTGAAATGTTTCTTTTGAGAAACCAGATGACAGTCTAATTGATGGTCCCATGTATGTAACCACCTACTTTTCTCTCGCAGCTTTTAAGATTATCTTCTGTCTTTAAGCCTTCTTGTTTTAACTATGATGTGTTTCAGTGTAGGCCTCTATGGGTCCAACTTGTTTGGGATTCCCTGAGTTTCTAGGACATGTGTGTATTTTTCCTTCACCAGATTAAGGAAGTCTTAAGTCATTACTTCTTCAAAAAGGTTTTCAATCCCTCCTTGCTCTCTTTTCCTTCTGGTATTCCCATGATGTGGATGTTGTTATGCCTCATGTTGTCCAAATTGTTTCTTAGGTTCTCCTCATTTTTTTAAAATTCTTTTTTTTTTTTCTGCTCTGCCTAGGTGTTTTTTTCTACCTTGTGTTTCAAATCACTTATTTGACGCTCTGTTTCATCAAACCTACTGTTTATTCCTTCCAGTGTATTATTTATTTCAGATATTGCATATATTTCTGACTGGTCCTTTTTTATTGTTTCTATGCCTTTTTTCATGCTGTTGAGAATCCTATAATCATTAAACTCTCTATCTGATAAATTGCTTGCCTCCATTTCATCTAGCTCTTCTGGAGAATTCTCCTTTTCTTTCATTCGGGGTCTATTTCTTTGTCTTCACATTTTGGCTGTATCTTTGTATTTGTTTCTAGGTATTAGGTAGGTCTGCAAAGACTCTGGTGCAGTCTTTTGTCAGATACTTCTTGTGACTAGCCCTGAGAAACCTGTTCAGAGCTATCATCTATTTACAGATTGTAGCTCCCTCTTCTGAGCCTGGGTGTGTACATAAAGAACCAGACTGTGCAGCAAGCCCAGCTTATACCAGTACTGGGCCCAGGGGAAAGTGAGCTAAACTCTCAGAGCTCCCAGAGATCCTCCTATGTTATTAAACTTAATCAATGATATAGCCTCAAGCTGTACTCAGCAGCTCCACAGTGTGAGGCAGAATAATTCCTGTGGGCAGGACTATTGCTTCCCCTCAGGCTGATGTCATTTGGAGTGGTGTGCTCTGTCTGAGAAAGATGGCTTCTGCAGTATGGAGAATGACCCAGCACAGGGATCCTGGTGGCTGTTCCTTCAGTTCTCTCCCCAGAGCTACCAGCCGCAGACTCTCCTCAAGCATCTCTAGTCCACTCTGCCCTCCTTCTGCCAGAATCCAGGGTAACTGGCTGCAAACAAAATTTTATGCTTTGGTCCTTAAAGAGGCTCTCTGTGTGTCTCTCCCTGGCAAACAGAAACCTTATTGTTTTTCACAGCTGGATGTAATTTGGGTTACTTTCCTACCTTTGCTGCTGTAGGTCGGGGAGCCCAGCTTGGGGTTTAGACCCCACACTCCTGGGGAACACCTCTGGCCATTGAAATATCTTTCCAGAACTTCAGCTGCTACTTGTGGGAGCACAGCCAGTCCTCTCAAGCCTCCTTTACACTCCTTACCAGTCTTGTGGTGGTGAAGTGGTTTTTCATGCCTCTCCTTAGTTATAAGGCTTCTCTTCAGCTAGTGTTCAGTTATTATTCAGGATAATTTCTCTACAATTTAGTTGTAATTCTAGATTGATACTGGGAGGAGGTTAGTATAGCTTCCACTTACTTCTTTGCCATCTTGGGTCTCTGATAAGTTTTTCATTTATTTATTTTTTAATTTTTTAAATGTGTTTTATTGATTACAGTGTTACATTTGTTCCAATTTCCCTTCCCTCTGCTCCCCTCCACCTGGTGGCCCCCCTCCCTCCCCTTGTCCCTCCCTTTTAGTCCATGTCCATTGGTTGTACATATAGTTCTTCTCAACCTCTCTCTGTCTATTCCATTCCCTCCTACGATGTTTCTTAATTCCTATACCATCTCCCTCCCTCTCCCCCTTCCCCTTCCCTGCTGACCTCCCCCCCAATATGCTCCCCATATCTATAGTTCTTTTTCCACTCTCATTGCCTATTTAGTTTGCCTTTGCTTCAATTCCCTAGCTTCTGTTGTTGTTTCTTGTGATGCAGTTTTCATTTTAGTGTTCATAGTTTTGATCCTCCTTTTTCTAAACCAGTCCTTTTAACATCTCATATAACAGTGGTTTGGATCTAATGAACTCTTTCAGTTTTATTTTGTCCTGGAAACGCTTTCTCTGCCCTTCTATTCTGAATGACAGCTTCGCTGGATAAAGTATTCGTGGTTGTAGGTTTTGGATTTTCATTGCTTTGAATATTTCTTGCCAGTCCCTTCTTGCCTGCAGGGTCTCCCTTGAGAAGTCAGCTGATAGTCTAATTGGGACCCCTTTGTACATGATTCTTCTCTCGCTGCTTTTAAGATTCTCTCTTTATCTTTAACTTTTGACATTTTGATTATAATGTGTCTTGGAGTGGTTCTCCCTGCGTCCAGTTGTTTTGGAACTCTCTGTGCTTCCTGGACCTGTAAGTCTATTTCCTTCCCCAAGTTTGGGAAGTTCTGCTTTATTATATTTTCACTTAATTTTTCAATTTCTAGTTCTTCTTCTTCGCCCTCTGGCAAACCAATGATTCTTATGTTGGACCTTTTATAGCTGTCCCAGAGGTTTCTGATCCTCTCATCATTTTCCTTGCTTCCCGTTTTTTCTCTCTGCACTGGTTGACTGTTTGTTCCTTCTCTGTGTTCTGGTTTGTTGATTTGAACTCTGGATTTTATTTCCTCACCATCTGTCTCGTATGTGGTTTTGTTCTTTTCAGTATGAATGTTTTTCGATTCTTTCTCATCTTTTTCCAGATCTTTTGTTAATTCTGTAAGCCACCTGATAACAATGGCCCTGAACTGAGCCTCTGACAGGTTTCTTATTTGTTCATCTGTCAGGTTCTTCATCTGTTGCCTGGTGAGCTGCGCCACCGGGATTTCTATAGTTGTCTGCCTCATTTTGACAGATGCGTTTTGCTTTCTTGGGCCGGCTATAGGGGGCAGTGCCTGTGTACTCGTCACAACCCAGCGACCGGCGGCAATCCGCAACCTTTTTCGCCACGCTGTGGCCCTTTGTCGTCACTGCCCAGCAAGCAGTGGCTACCCGCAACCTATTTCGCAGCGCTGCGGCGCTTTGTGTGGGGGCGGGGGTCCAAAATGGATTCCCACAGTCATTCTGCTAGGAGACCAGGATCTGTCCTCCCGCCCTCTGAGCCTCACTGTTTGGGGCGATGTGGTGGTTGCTTTTCTGAGCCTTGGGGTCGCAAGCTGCCAGGGTTAGACTGCGGCTGAGACTGCTCTCCCTGCCACTGGGATTGTTCTCCCTGCCGCTGTCCCTGGTGCGAACGCAAACAGCAGCACCCACTTTCACTCTTACCTGCCTAAAGAGCGCCGCTGGTTTATAACTTTGTACGTTGGGCTTCCGTGTAGTTTTATTTTCTGGAATTTCTAGTTATCTTTTGTTCTGAAGTAGTTGTATTCCTCTCTAGTTGTAGAGGGAGACCAAGTGTGTCCGTCTAAGCCTCCATCTTGGCCAGAAGACTATACTCATATTGAAATGATAAGTTTTTCATTTAATGCACACTGATATGACAGCTGTCACAATACGATCTAACAAAATTGTTTTGAATGAAGTTAAAGACAAGTAAGTGCTACTAGAGCCATCTTATGGAATAAACTGAATGAGTGTTTTGACAAACTCAACAGCAGAAAGGAAGAGAGACAATCTAGAAGTTCTCCAACTTTGTATCATTCAATCTACTCCATTAGGAAAAGCCATAGAAGGAAATGAATATTCGCCATTGAAGATAAAAAACAGGTGATGATAATGGACTAAATGTATGTCTTTACATTTTTTTTTTTTGTTTTTTTGTTTTTCCAAACTGGCTATGGATGAAATAAATCCTCCTCCTTTCCCTCTCTCAAATTTTCCCAGCTACTTTCCTAAGTCACTGTTAATGTATACTTTTGTAAATTAGGGACACACACCCCTGGAAATGGGGAGGGCTTGAACTTCACATATGTGACTAGAGACTTTACCCCCTTTCTAAACATGACTGCTGGAAGAGGAGCAAAGGCAAATATGGCCAATATTGGCCCTCATTGGTTGGAAAGCTGGACACTCCCACTGCCTTTTGGAGTATGTGGGATTCTAGGGGAAGACATTTGAAAAGAAGCACACCAGAAAGCAAAAAGGCAGTTGGTTCTTTCCCTTCTTGCAGGTGAGGGGGTGTGTTTGTAGTTGTCAGCAGGCCTGCCAGCAGTGGCCAGCACAGGCCTCTGAGTGGAGGCCTTGGGGAACAGACCCTGAAAGATGCCTGAGTTGTACTGTGACTGGAGACAAGCTTAGCCACCTATGCTCACGATACTCTTGGGTGGGAAAAGAGATTCCTGGTGCAACCTTGAACTGAGGTGACAGAGGGTTACAGGGTGATTTCTCTTTGGGTGTCTTAGAGGGAATGGGCTTTGCGGCAGAAACTTGCCATTATTTCCAAAGACCTTGGTGATTATAGCATTGTAAACAGATTTTTGTTCTTATGTTATTTTCAGTTCTTGAACCTATGTAGTAGTTGTAATAACAAATATTTAAATAGCTAGTTTTGATGTCATACTCTGACTTTTCCTTTCCCCTTACTTTTGTTACCCAGATATTTTAGGTAGAAACTTGCCATTAAACAAAAAAATTCCTTTCTTTTCCACTGACCTCCATCTTTGGAGATTTGCCTGATAGATGGCAAGTGGTAGAACCCTTCCCCCCCCTTCCCACACACACTGGTTGGGTTCAGTAACACTTTGGTTATAAATTATCAGTCTCTAGGAATAATTTTGTGGATGGCCTTCTATTTTTTTCTTGAGTAAATAGATTATTATGGTAGATTATTGGACTAGTGGTTAGAACACTTATAATGGTGTATAACCATTTCTCACCTGCCTGGCCATTAATCTATTTGTCAAACAAAAATCTCTAAAGTACCTTTCAGTTCAATTGTTTTATAATTCACTTAAGACTATTCACTTTCAATATTTCCAATACTGATAAGCCTTCCCCAAACCTCAACCTGGGTCTTAATTCTTTCTATACTATTTTTATAGATACATCTATATGTTTGTGTGTGTGTGTGTGTATATATATAAATTCTTTCTATTTCTATTTTCACACCGACATCAGAACCATTGATTTATTTGCAGGGCCCATTTAACTAAATATCTTTCTCTGTTCCCTGTTTCTAACCTTTTGCCCCTTCCTTAAAAGCAGTACAGTGTCTACCCAAGGCTTAAACTTATTATTTCCTTTAGCAGAGGAAACTGGAGTCAGTTGTCTTACAATGTGATTAGCTATTAAAGGGTTAGGTGTTCCTTTTTGATTATGAACATTGATATCTTGCTACCTGTCACCTCCAAGAGACAATTAGATAACAGTTTCCTCCATAATTGCTGTAGGGTCAATAGGATTTCATGGGAGATGAAAGTATTTACCTGATGATAAATCAATACCTTTACCAAAAGGTTTTCTTATAAATTCAACAAAGCAAAAGTGACTTAAATTTTTTAAATCTTTCAAAACTTCTTTGCTCATAGCCAGCTTGATTTTTAAAAAGGCATAGAGGTGTGTGTATGACTGTAAGAGCATGTGCATGTTTATGTGTGTGCAGGTGTAAGTATGTGTGCAATGTGTGTAAGTAGACAATAATGTTGTGTGTTTATTAATGTATAAGTATATTTTCTTCGTCCTGGCTGGTTTGGCTCAGTGGATTGAGCATCGGCCTGCAAGCTAAGTGTCGCTGGTTCGATCTTCCAGTCAGGGCACATCAGAGAAGGAAAACTCTGACTCCAAAAAACCTCCGCTGCCTTGCAGCATACCTCTTCAGGGGAAAGGCTAAGGGAGTAAACCCCGACAGAAAATCCGGAGCCGGAGTCCCTAAGGCGGTTTGACGTTGTAGTCAACACCGGCAACTCCTGCGGCGCACCTGAAGCCAAGCTGTATCGACTCCGTCTTTCCCTTGGACCCTTCAGCTGCGAAGAGAGGGGGGGTCTGCTGCATGGGCAACAGCAGACCCTCCATATCACCCTGCCCAGGCTCTGTAGCTTCAGCTTCACTGGAGAGGACACCCCAGCGTCATCGCAAGATGTCGATTCAACACGGGAGGAGACAGATACCGTGTCACTCCCGAGTCGGACTGCACAACCATTCTCGGCGGTGCAGATAGACTCTTAAGAAGCTACACCATCGTCTCTCGAGACGGAAGGCTGCCGACGACGACAAAGTATATTTTCTGCTCCATAAATACATCTTAAATATTCTGTTGCTCCCTTATGTTCTGTGCAGCCATGTAACATTTTTTCAAATATTCTTACCTGCCAATTACCACCAATATACACATGCAAAGCAAATATTTGTCTTCCAAGGATTGTTGGCCAAGGAAGGTCAGGGGTGGGTAGTGGTAGTGTCAGTTTGTATACTTTTATGACATCATAATGCAAGGTCATGCCATGAAACCTCATAGAAGCCTTACTCTGTCTCTAAGCTGGACTTACTATCACATAACATGAAGTTAAAGAATATTATATGATGGTGTTTACCTGCCATAAGTCCCATTTTTTTTTTTGAGACTAAGAAAGGAAAATATAGTCTACATTGTTTTCAACTCTTTGTATAAATTATTTAATCCATTCTTCCATTTTGAAGATGTTTGTATTCTCATCACCACCCTAATATAGGCCCACTCTATCTGTCTGACTGTTTAGTAGCCTCTCTTCTTCCAACTTTCCTGTAATCCACCATGCCTGGGTTAATCACATAATAACATATTGTTCTAAAATAGATCTTAGTGCCCATTAAACAACATACAGATTTTTTTTTTTGCCTAAAATTTAAGACCCTCCACAGTTCAGCTCAGAGATCACTCATCCAGCTTTATCCATCAGGACATGAGTGACCCTCAGCTTTGGCTGCCTGTTAGAGTCAGCTGGTGTGCCTCAGCCCAGAACAAGTGTATCAGGATATTGGCAAAATATAGGGGGACAAACCACCATTTTCTTCCAAGGACTTATCCTGGTATGCAGGATTTTTAGTGCTAAAATTGGGTAAGTCATGAGCGACTTGATGAGTGATAGATCTGAGCTCTTCAACAAAATGTTTCCTTTTATTTCTGAGACTCTCCTGCACATTATTCATTTTCTTGTGATGTGGCTACTACACAGATAGTACTTTGCTGTCTCTCTACCTGAATTTACTGCAAGATTTCCTCACAGTTACTAACACAACACACAGGCACTCAACTTTATATTTGAGGCATCTGCTTTGCTGTTAAATTGCCTCCATAGAAGAGGTAAAAGCCCTGCTCTCGAACACCCACATACAGAATTAAAAAGCCCTTCACCCATATATAGGAGTTCAGCTTTCATTATTGAAAAGTTCTTTATAAGAAGAAGTGTTAATATTTCAGTTGAAGGATTTATACTTGACATCAAGCTATTATATAGTTTGTACTATGAACAATTGATAAAATATTTGCCCTATACTTGAATGACTATACAGTTATTCTGGTAGCTATTCCAAAACAAACCTAACAAAAAGACATATTTCTAAGTGACTTGCTTTCTTTATCATAGAAACTACTAGAAAAATTTATATTTAGTTCTCTTGAAAAACCTATTTCTAAATACCTTGCTTCAAATACTTACTTGTTGTGTGTAAATATATATTTCCATCTTTGACATCTATCTATCTATACAGTGGAGCAGAATACCGTCTTTATAAGTGTATATATTTTTCTGTATGTTTTCTGTCCATTTTTCCTACGTTTTTGCCTTTCCCCATTTATTTTACCAGTTTTCCAACTAACTATCTCAGCAAACAGAGAAGGAAAACTCTGATTCCAAAAAACCTCCGCTGCCTTGCAGCATACCTCTTCAGGGGAAAGGCTAAGGGAGTAAACCCCAACAGAAAATCCGGAGCCGGAGTCCCTAAGGCGGTTTGACGTTGTAGTCAACACCGGCAACTCCTGCGGCGCACCTGAAGCCAAGCTGTATTGACTCCATCTTTCCCTTGGACCCTTCAGCTGCGAAGAGAGGGGGGGTCTGCTGCATGGGCAACAGCAGACCCTCCATATCACCCTGCCCAGGCTCTGTAGCTTCAGCTTCACTGGAGAGGACACTCCAGCGTCATCGCAAGATGTCGATTCAACATGGGAGGAGACAGATACCGTGTCACTCCTGAGTCGGACTGCACCATTCTCGGCGGTGCAGATAGACTCTTAAGAAGCTACACCATCGTCTCTCGAGACGGACGGCTGCCGACGACGACGACGTATCTCAGCAAACAGAGGATACAAAACAAAGCAAGAGAACAAAATAAATTTTCACTCATAAAGTTGCAAAATAGATTTTTGAAACTCAGAAAGAGAAAAAGCATTTGAAGACTTTTTGAGTTTGAAGAACCTAACACCTGAAGGCATGCTGAGGTCTTGCAATATGCAGTTGGGGCAAAAAGGCAATAAAATTTAAAGTATTACTATTGGTGTAACTTCATTTGTATTCATAGTGTTGTAAAATATTTTAGTTCTACAAACACATTATGTAGAAGGAAAGAGGGGAAATATATATATATGTACATATATATACACATATATAAATTTATATATATAAAACAAAACATGTAGAGTGTTTATTTTGTGTTCTAGATAAAATCACAATGACTCTATCATAGTAAATGCTTGATTAATAAGCATTAACAATAAAAATGATAATGAGATGCATATAGAAAAACTATATCTTCTGTTTTTAGAATGTTGAGAAGGTTAATTCTTATAGCTTTCTTTGTTTTAGATTATTATAATAAAATTTATCTCCATGTGCTAAACCTATTAACCTTTATATTTTCTTTAACCCTCAGAAGAATCCTATGACTTATTCATTTACATATTTTACAGAGAGGTAAACTTCAGCTCATGAAGGTTATGGAATTTGCCAGTGATTAAAGACTTAAGACAGTTGTAGAAATCAGACACAAACTCACACTCTTGGGCTCTGACACTCCAGGTTTTTCCACCACACCACATTATCTCTTTCTACCTTATTGAACCCATATCTATAGTTCTGTCTTCCCCAGCTCCAGTATGAGAAGATTGCAATATTCTTGGTATTTCTGGTTGTAAAATAATGAGTTGGTTAAAAACAAGGTTGTGCGGAATTTTGTAATGGGGGACACACACCCCCAGAAATGGGGGAGAAGTTTGAGCTGTGCATGCATGACTGGAGACTTTGCACCCTTGCTAAATATGGCAGCTGGAAGAGGGGCAAAGGCAAATATGACCAACATTGGCCCTCACTGGTTGGAAAGCTGAACACTTCCACTGGCTTTCAGCATGCATGGGATTCTGGGGGAAGACTTTTAAAATGGAGCACACCAGAAAGCAGACAGGCAGTTGGTTCTTTCCCTTCCCCCAGTGAGAGGGGCACGTCAACAATTGCCAGGGGGTCTGTTAGTGGTGGCCATTGTGGGTCTGTGATCAGAGGACTGGGGACATAGAATCCAAAAGATGCCTGGAGCTAGACAGTGACTGGAGATCAGCTCAGTCACCTATGTATATGATACTTTTGGGTGGGAAAAGAGGTTCCTGGTGCAACCTTGAATGGAACTGGTAGAGGGTGACAGGGTGATTTTTCTTTGGCTTTTTTAGAGGGCATAGGCTTTGAGGCAAAAACTTGCTGTTATATTCAGAGACCTTGATGATAATAGTCAGCACTATGAACAGATATTTTTGTTCTGATTATTTTCAGTTTTTGAAACTATGTAGTAATTTTTAATTCCTTTTTATATTGTTGTTCTATTACAGTTGTCCCGATATTCCCCCATTGCTCTCCATTGCCCTGTGCCCCAACTCCCGTAGTCAATACCCACTCTGTCATCCACATCCATGTGTTATTTATACTAGTTCCTTGACTAGACCCTTCTCCTTCTTTCCCTCTTCTTCCCCCTCCCCCCTCCCCTCTGGTCACTGTCAGTCTGTTCCTTTTAGCCATGCCTCTGGTTTTATTTTGTTCATTATTTTATTAATTATATTTCTCTTATAAGTGAGATCATATGGTATTTGTCTTTCACCACCTGGCTTATTTCACTAAGCATAATACTCTCCAGTTCCATCCATGCTGTCACAAAAAGACAGGAGTTCTTTCTTTCTTTCACTCCATTGTGTAAATGTACCACAGTTTTTTTATCCATTTATCCAATGATGGGCACTTAAGCTGTTTCCAGCACTTGGCTATTGTAAATAGCGCTGCTGTAAACATAGGGGTGCATAGGTTCTATTCAATTGGTGTTTCAGGGCTCTTTGGGTGTAATCCCAGCAGAATTGCTGGGTCATAAGCAGTCCCATTTTTAGTTTTTTTGAGGAAATTCCATACTGTTTTCCATAGTGGCTGCACCAGTCCGCATTCCCACCAACAGTGCACTAGGGTTCCCATTTCTTCACATCCTCGCCAGCACTTAGTTGTTTGTTGATTTGTTGATGATGTGCTTTCTGAACAGTGTGAGGTGGTATCTCATGGTGGCTTTTATTTGCATCTCTCTGATGGCTAGTGATGTTGAACATCCTTTCATATGTCCATGAGCCCTCTGTATGTCTGCCTTGGAGAAGTGTCTGTTCAGGTCCTTTATCCATTTTTTAATTGGATTTGTTGTCTTCCAGGTGTAAAGTCACATAAGTTCATTATATATTTTGGAGATCAAACCCTTGTCCAATAGATCATTGGCAAATATGTTTTCCCATATGGTTGGTTCCCTTTTCATTTTGCTGGTGTTGTCTTTAGCCAAGCAGAAACTTTTTAGTTTGATATAGTCCCACTTGTTTATTCTTTCCTTTATTTCCCTTGTTGCATGAGATATCTGAAATTTTATTGCCTGTTTTCCTCTAAGACTTTTATGGTGTCATGGCTTACATTTAAGTCCTTGATCCATCTTGAGTTTATACTGGTGTATGATGTAAGTTGGTGATCTAATTTCAGTTTTATGTATGATGTCCCTGTCCAGTTCTCCCTACACCATTTGTTGAAAAGGCTATTTTTACTCCATTTTATGCTCCTGCCCCCTTTGTCAAATATTAATTGACTGTAGAGAACTGAGTTTATTTCTGGGCTCTCTATTCTGTTCCATTGATCGATTTGTTCTTATGCCAGTACCAGATTTTTTTGATTACAGAGGCCTCATAATATAGTTTGATTTCAGGTATTGTGATTCCTTCTACTTTGTTTTTATTTCTCAAGATGGTTGAAGCTATTTGGGGTCATTTTTGGTTTCATATAAGTTTTTGACATATTTATTCTTATTCTGTGAAATATGTCATTGGTATTTTAATAGGGATTGTGTTGAATCTATAGATTACTTTGGGTAGAATGGACATTTTAATGCTCTTAATTCTTCCAATCCATGAACATGGTATATGATTTCATTTATTTGTATCTTTCTTAATTTCTTTCTTCAGTGTTCTGTAGTTTTCTGAATATAGTTCTTTTACCACCTTGGTTAAGTTATGAACCTATATCGTAGTTGTAATGACAATTATTTAAATAGCTATTTTTGATGTAATATTCTGACTTTTTCTTTCTCCTTACTTTTGTTACCCTAATATTTTAGGCAGAAACTTGGCATTAAATAAAAGATTTATTCCTTTTCCACTGACGTCCATCTTTGGAGACTTACCTGCTAGATGACAAGCCATTGAGCCTCCCCTCCCCTATTGGTTGGAATTTATAACACTTCTATGACAGTGAATAAAGCATCTGTTAAATTCACAGGCTGAGCCAATACACAAAACACGTAGAAAAGGCAAATCCATATTCTTGCATAGTGTAAAATTTAATAGTTCTTCTGGTGAAAATAAATCACTTTCAATCCACAAAAGTGGTATCATGTAATTGACCTGCCATGAGTTGCCAGTTAGTGTCTTGGGATGTGAGACTCGACTGTGATGTAACATTAATTTTTGCTGCTGGCAGATGGAGTAGTTAGCAATAGCAGTTACCTAATCAGCCTAGTGAGAAATTCATGTTTTTGAGGCTATGCTTAACTTTCCTCACTGTTACCATAGCCACCTTTATTCATAAGTTCATTGAGCAAATGTGGAGTGGCAGAGCATAGAGGCTTAATATAGCAATAGAGGCAATTATCTTGCTCACATGACTACTGAGAGTCATGTTAATCACTGGAAGCATCTACCTGAGGTACAGATATTCTTATATTCTGGACAACTTTGAGTTACATCCTTGAATCTCTTACCATACCCTTGTTTTCAATAATCTTTTAATATTTTTTTTTAGTTCTAAGTCCAAGACTATACCTCCAAACCACTGTCCACTACATCCATAGAAGTGATGTGTATCCATATGACAAGAGCCTCTTCTTTCAAAGGTGATAATCAAATTTAGCATGTATAATTTTCCTAGTTAAAACATTACCATCTCTACTATTGTCCAGAGGTATCTCTGAGTAGGACTATAAGAGTAAAACAATTCACCTTTGGCTGATACTAACATATTAATAATCTATAAATAAGTTTTTTTTCTTTCAGTAAGTTTATAATAGGAATCTTTGTAAGGTTATACTTTGTTTAGAAAAAGTGATAATATAACCACAGGAGTGGACACACTGAGTATGTTAGTCACTTGACCATGCAACTTTGGGGGCCTTTTAGATACACTTAGACTTATTTCCAAATGACGATGTCCTGCTGATCACACTCAACTTTGTGGCATATAAGTTTACAATAGAGGCCTAGAAGGTGAGGTGGCTGATGACCCATTTTTCAGTCAGGATTCAACCAGAGAAGCAGAACCAGTAGGGTTTGTGTACATACACTCATACACATACATAAACATGAATATACATGCATGCATGTATATGAATACACACATATACACATGTATGAAGTAGCAGATAAGAGAAGATGCATAATACAAATATATATGCACACATGTTTACATACACACATATGTAATACACATATAACACAAATGCAAACATACTGCTTTGTGAAAGTCTAGGAAGATTTATATAAGTTACATACAACATTATTTAATGTCTTTTTTTTTTTTCAGATATCAAGCCTGCTTTTCTTTCTAGTGCTTTCTAATATGCAAGAGTAAGGTAAAGAGAAATGGTATGCAATTGCAATTGCTTTGTATCTGGCCATGATATTCAGAAGCATAGTTTTCATCATGACAATGTTTAAGTAGAACTTTAATGTATTGTTCAAATGATTCAGTCTTAGGGAGGCCTTAATCAGTATCCACTTCCAAAGCTACCTCTTTGATATACCATTTTGATGATCATGCCACACCTGTTGCTTATTTAGTAACTACACCTAATCTTGTGTTTTTGGCTCTGCCAATTCAGGATATCATCAATCCCATTGCCACTAGAGAGCCAAGCTCAATGTCAATACTTTCCATCTATTCTTTTGCCTTATTGAGAATCACTACAGAGTTTTACAAACACAATAATGTATCCCTGACGTAACATTACTCAATGTCATAGTAAATAAATTTTTTCATTACTATCTCTATGGGCATGTTTAAACAAAAGTTAGCCAGTGTCCCTTGATACATCCATGCCATCTCCTTAAGTTCTATTAACCTTTATGTGTTTTCTTCTTCAAAACTAAGTAATTTGGAGCATCTCACCTCATTTAATATAACATACTCTTATGTCTAGTTTTCTATAATCTCATTCCTGGTATTTGTCAGTCTAAATTAGAAATAGTTTTTCTCCTCCTGGATTTGAACCTCTGGTGCTTTGGGTTAAGCTGGGATATGTCTGTAGGTATAGAAATGGCAAGGTGAGTATGAAAAGAATAAGCTTTGCTCTACAAAAATAAGTAAATACATGGTCTTCAAATAAGACAAGAAGAGCCTCATTAGTCCAGTGTGTGTGTGTGTGTGTTGGTGTGGGGCATGGCTGCTAGTGCTGTCTGGATACATTCAGTAAAGTTTGGGGGTTCAGAATACTCAAAGTGAACTAAATTATCTCAAATACCAATGTTAGAAATTTTTAAGGTTTAATTTTTCTGCAGTCAATACCCTAATATATTTACTCAAGATCTGGAAAGAACACTGCCTGTGTTGTTTCATCAAATCTCACCGCCAGTCTCTGAATATGACTTTTAAATCTATATAACCAATACCAAAGAGGAATATAAGATTCTTTTGAAGTGAGTCATAAAAACTTCTTGGTTCTTTGGCCATGACTTGCACTAGGATTTTATAACTTGTCTCTATCATTTTCTTGCTTTATGCTTTCCAGTTCAGTTGAAAGGAGCAGCCCATTCCACTGCCATTTTATTCTTTATAGCGTTCAACATGGCCTACCCAAACATGGCCTTTGTCTTTAATAGATATATCTTTCCCTAGACAAAAGACCATAATTTCACCATTAGGTTTTACATATTACCAGTGTTCTAATCTTTGCTGCCAACTAGACCACCTCTACTCACAACCCAACACGGTCTGCTAAACAATCCCAATTAATGTTTTTTTTAATGTCTTTTGCCTAAAACAATTCTGTCATCATTATTATAAATTTCCAAGTTTTAGCAGCCATAATCTCCTGCAGCTCTAGCTCTATGGGGCAGAAAGAAACTGGTTTATTATAAGTATCTTACAGAATTTTTGTTAGTTCAGATGCTAAATGACAGAGGTAGGGAAAAAAACTTTTTACCAAAATACTATTTTAACGAAAATCTAGTGCTTTATTTCTATGATGACATTCATATCACAAAATTGCCTCAAAAGAATCAGTTTCCATGCTTGTGCTCCGATCCTTCATATTATCATCTACCTCTTCTCAAGCCTTAGGGAATTTAGGTCACACACAGAAGAAGCCATGTTGAAAATGGTTAGCTTTTTGGCCTCTAAAGGGCAGGAATATACAGTTTAAAAAAAAGAGTTGGCATAGAGTAACCTAATCTGCATGATCTAGGCAAAGTGCTTTGCCAGCAGAAATCTGTCAGTCAATCACAGCTATATTAATATTAATAAATATTATTGAGTCAAACTGAACTCCCTTAAATATTCCTCCCAATGCCTTAAACACTTGGTTAAATTAAATTTATGGCTGTTCTATGTGCTATTTTTTGTTAGTTTCCAACACTTCTATATGTGTAACTCTGGTATTTCCCTTGCCAACCCTCCTTTGACTAACACAAACTATTTAAGGACTATGAAGGGAACTTACTTTATGCCCCATGAGATTCTTTTGTTTTTTAAGTTTTTTAAAATAATTTATTTGTTTGTTTATTTATTTATCTTTAGAGAGAGAGGAAAGGAGAAAGAGAGGGAGAGAAACATCACTGTGTGGTTGCCTCTCACTCACACCCCCAACTGGGGACCTGACGTGCACCTAATTATGTGCCCTGACTGGGAATCGAACCAGCAACACTTGGTTCACAGGCTGACACCCCATGATATTCTTAAGGGTACATTTAGTTACATGATAGAAGCATAGCTATGACCTCAGTCATCTAAGTTAAAATCCTGACACGTTAATATTAGTAAATGTGTCATCCTGAGTAAGGACTTGTTTTGATGAGTTTTTATTTTGTTCTCCATACAGCAGAAACTTTAAAATAATTTTAAAGTAATTAGTTCAGTTATAGGAATTACAAAATGTTACATGATTAAGTGCCCTGCCAGAGAATGCACTTCTGAATAAACTTTTTGCTTGTTTTAGACTTTGCTATTTTCCCTCTCCTTAGATGA
Organism: Furipterus horrens; assembly: GCF_987537825.1. Lineage (NCBI taxonomy): Eukaryota > Metazoa > Chordata > Mammalia > Chiroptera > Furipteridae > Furipterus > Furipterus horrens. The sequence continues at coordinate 61,988,269 of NW_028327176.1, read as the reverse complement.
GAAATTTCATGTTTTTCATATGGAAATCAAAGATAGAATATTGCTGGGAATTATTGAGAGGTGCTACCCTGAACTAGTAGGTTTTGAATAAATCATAAACTATTCAATTGTATATGGAAATAAATGTAACAAATCATTTTGATTGACAAAAATTTTAAGAAAATGTACCACCCCCCCTAACAGAGGTAGTTACTAGGGGAAAATACAAAAACTAAAACAGATGATTTTTCCAGGTGAGAACTGTATAACTGTAGCAAACACATGCCTAAGTCCTCATCCAATACTTTGAGGCTGGGGCTGGGTATATAAACTGAAATAAGTGATTATTAAGAGCTGTTGTCCTGAGAAAGATGACCATTGCCCTGGGAGATGCGGGGGAGGGGTGTCCTTCTCCCTTAAAAACTACTGTGGTCTGCACAGAGATCTCAAGTAGCAGAAACATTGCTGGGGAGTTTGGCTGATGGGACATGCCAGACTCAATGAACACACTACTGTGTCAAGAAACTGGCAGCCTAAACTCAATTGCACTAAAATGCTTTTAACCTGAAGTTTACCCTAGGATCTAAGATAATTAAATAGAAAGGAGGGAAATACTGAAATCTCTGACATTAAACAGGTGAGAGACTGACAGTTTATTTTAAAGAATTGGAGACATGGATATGCTGACACCCTCATACCATTCACACCGTTCACTTACATTTAGTACACCTGTTTGATTGTTTTTTTAATTATTCCAGATTTTCCCCTAAACTTCTCAATAAATATCTAGGCTTCAGATGGGTCATTCAAAATTGAGGGGTAGTAATAAGTGATATGTTAGAATTCTCCAATGTTCTGTTATGTTTTCTGGTTTTCATTTTTTCTTTTTTGGGGGGATTGAGGGGTAAATTCACTTAAGTTGAGAAAAGGTATTTATTTTGTAGTTTGTTCCTTAGCATCTGCCTAGCTCGAGCCTAGGTTATTTCTCTATGTATTATAGTTATTTGAAACATTTTAGAAATATCAGCAATATGAAAACACCATGGACTTTGAAGGCTGACTGTATTTTACCTCATATTGTGCGCAGCATCTAACACTTTTGGGTAATTGATGGGCTTGGATGGTTTGAAAAAAAAGCTATAGGCAGTTTTCAGAATCTATACAGTAACATGTGGAAGCCTTCAAACCAAGAGAGATCATAAGACTTTAATAAATTTTATATACGAAATTAGGACATTACCTCCTTAACAGACTCAATGGATTGTCCAGTGGATTTCATATATACATAAGTCATTTGCAAATGTCTATTTATTCAGTGATCTCTATCTCACTGTGTGAACTAATTGCACTTACTGCTGGCATTGTTTATTAGAAATAAAAATCTAAGTACATTGAGACACTGTGTTATGAAATCTTGATTACTTCTTTCCTAGTAGGGTAAATTTTGTGGAAAAAGCCAGTACCTGATTCAGAAGACTCTATTTGGGGAAAACAAAAAACAACACATTGTCTGTTAACTAATGCAGCCCACCATGATGGAAGTATCATATAGTGATGCCAAAATTCTGTGTTATCAAATATGGATGTAATTAATATTTCTTGTCATGCCCTGTGATCCCTCATTTTCCTGTTCCTTCCTCTAGTATGACTCATCTTCTGACTAGAAATAACTCCACTCCTGTTTCTGCTTGGGCTCATTACATGGTAGCTTTCTTCAGTTCCATTCCATGGTTTCAGAGTGACTCTGAACCAAGGCCACACTGTGACTTTTATCACTTAGCTTAGCAATCAGAACTAAGAGTGCTAGAATCATTCTTTGGGCTCTGAGTTCAAAGAAAGAGTATTCCTCTACTTTTTAATCTCTCACATTTGGTAATTAAAGGAGGTTATAATTAGAAGTGAGAATTAGCCAAAATGTGAAGTTTGTGGAAGACTCACTACGTAGATACCCCTTTTGTTCTTTAGATTCCATATATACATGAAATCTCTGACTGACTTATTTGACTTAGCATATGTCCTACTCGGTTTACCTATGTTGTCACAAATGGTAAGGCTGAGAAACAAGATGGCGGAGGAGTAAGTGGAAGCTACACTAACTTCCTCCCAGAACTAGTCTGGATTTACAATGTAATTTTGGAGAAATCATCTGGAATAACCAACCGAACACCAGCTGGAGAGAAGTCTTATAACCACGGAGAGACAGAAAAGGCCGCTATATCACAACGCGACCGGTAGGGAGTGCGGAGACGTGGAAGGGCTGGCTGGGCTCACACGGGTGGCAGCTGAAGGGACTGAGAAACAGCTCAGCAGCCGGGGATTCCCCCTGAGAAGGGCACGGTCTAAACCCCCAGCTGAACTTCCCAGCCTACAGCAACAGAGTGGAAAGTAAAATAGTATCCAGCTGAGAAAAGCAAAAAGCCACAGGGTTTCTTGCAGCCAGAGAGAAACAGTTGGAGAAAAAGAGCTCTTAAGCGGATCACATACAAAAATATTTTGGCCCCCACTTACTCTGGGCTCAAGCGGAGGAAAGGCAGAGAGGACTGGAGATGCTTGGGGAGAGTTTGGTGTGGTGGCTTTGAGGGGAGAGCTGGGGAAGCGGCCGGCCGGGTCCCAGTGCTGACTCATCCCCACACTGCAGGCAGACCATTCCCGGCCAAGTGGCGTCAGCCTGAGGGAAAGCAAAAGCCCTGCCTACAGGAATTCAGCTGCCACACCCACGGTCCTTAAGCCTGACAGCTAATCACAGACTGAATAGATTAACAACTAAGAAGCCAGACAAAGGCAGTAGATCCCTGGAAGTCTCCAACAGGCTGCCTAGGCCCAGACTGGTACAGGATCTGACGCCACCAGGGGCAAATCCAGGAAGTGCAGATCATTCTAAGAAGCACCAACAAACAATAGGAGTCACAAAAATGGGGAGACAGAGAAACAACACCCCATCGAAAGGAAAGGTAGAGTCCCCAGAAAGAGTGCTAAATGAAATAGAGGGGAGCCAACTATCAGATATGGAATTGAAAGCATGTATTATGGAGAAGCTCAATGAGCTCAGCGGAAACTACAAAGAACTCCAGAAAAACTACAGTGAACTCCAGAAGAACTATAAGGAACTTACTGAGAATTATACCAGCATCAAAAAGGACATGGAAGCTATCAATAAGAGCCAGGAGGAAATGAAGAATACGATCTCTGAATTGAAGAACACAGTAGAAGGAATTAAAAACAGGCTAGAGGAAGTAGAAGATCGGATCAGCGAGCTGGAGGACAATGTAGACAAAAACTCACAGACAGTGCAACAAAATGAAAAAAGGCTGAACAAGACTGAAGAGGCTCTAAGACAACTGCAGGACAACATGAAACGTAATAATATCCGTATCATAGGAATTCCAGAAGGAGAAGAAGAAGAGCAAGGAATAGAAAACCTCTTTGAAAAACTAATGACAGAAAACTTCCCTAACATGAAGAGAGAAAGAATCATGCAAGTCCAGGAAGCACAGAGGGTCCCAATGAAGATGAACCCCAACAGGCCCACTTCAAGACACATCATAATTAAAATGCCAACATTCAAAGATAAAGAGAGAATCCTAAAAGCAGCAAGAGAGAAACAACTAATAACATACAAGGGAGCTCCAATAAGGCTATCCTCAGATTTCTCAGCAGAAACACTACAAGCCAGAAGGGAATGGCAAAATATATTCCAGGTAATGAAAAACAAAGGCCTACAACCAAGAATACTCTACCCAGCAAGGCTCTCATTCAAAATGGAAGGTGAAATAAGGAGTTTCCAAGACAAAAGAAGGTTAAAAGAATACATCTCCACCAAACCAGTATTGCAAGAGATGCTAAAGGGTCTGCTTTAAGAAGTTGAAGAAACAGAGAGAGACAGAGAGGAACACGAGTCCAAAGGGGGAAAATGACAATGAATAAGTACTGAAAGAAAGAAGGAACTTCTACCATTTGCAACAACATGATTGGAACCAGAGAGAATTATGCTTAGTGAAATAAGCCAGGCAACAAAAGAAAATTACCTTATGCTATCACCTGTTACAGGAAACTAATGAACAACACAAACAAATGAGCAAAATTGAACCAGAGGTGTGTAAACAAGGAATAAACTAATAGTAACAAAGGGGGAGATGGGAGGGAGAGAAGTGGTAAGAAGAGGAAGGGTCTAGTCAAAGAACATGTATAAATGACCCATGGACATGGACAACTGGGTGGGGACTGAATGTGGGAGAAGGGAGGGACAGGGTGCAGAGAAGCAAGAGGGGGAAAAAAGTGAGACAACTGTAATGGAATAGCAAACAAACAGAAAAAATTTTAGTGGGGGGAAAAAAATAAAAATATAAAGAATAGAAATGCAAGTTCAGTGAATATTAGAAGGACAAGGATTTTCCTTCACACTGTATATATTTTCTCCCTATCTGATCCCTCCAGAATTTGGCATTCTAAAGAAGTAAGTAATGACCTAAGTTTCTTTGCATAAAACTAATAAGACCAGTTGTTAATAACGATTTTTTTGACTAAGACTTTGACTGGAATGTCATGCTTGGGCTTTGGTTGTTACCAAAAAGCCCTGAGCAACTGGGACTGACTTTCAAAGGTAATAAAAGTCCACGAGATAAAAGGCCTGGTACCTTGGATGGATGAGCGGTCCATAGCAATCTTTCCAGGGAAGGAACGAAGGTTGTTTTCCTGAAAGATGGCTAGAAGGGACCTTAAGGCACAATGGAAAACCAGGAGGACCTGGAAAAGACAGGTGTTTACAGGCAAGGCTGAATGCCAGGTATGTGGCTCAGCTTCTGTGCCCTGATGGGCAAACTGAAGGTCACCCTAAATGTTCCTTGCATAAGTTCCAGCAAAGCAGAACTAAAGATCATAAGTGATCATTTGCTGCTCTTGTTGTGTTTATGCAAATGAACAGGACAAAATAAAAATGGACTTAATGCAGTTCCTTTAATGACAAGGAGGGTAATCTTAGGGAGAAAAATCAAGATTCAAGGAAGATCACAATGCCCAGTGGTAGACTATAAAGTAGTGCAGCTAACCATCTTTAAAGTTCTTTTCATTTAAAATTTGTTTTCATTTGAAAGTTAAACTATGTCTGTGGCATTATCAAAGATGTTTAATTTACAGGCAAGAAGAATGTCAAATGCCTTGCAACTGGATGTCTTTCCGATAAGACAGTCCTACAGATCTATAAACTTGTGTGTGGGTTATGTTACATAAATTAACATGTGTTTTCTGTTTTCAAAGGGCATAAGCCTACGATCTCATTACCTGAGTGATTGTCTGTACGTATAGGCCTCACTTAATCCTGTCTGCATTGCTGCCTCCTGAGACTCAATGGTTTGGCTGAACTAAGTGGCTGGGTTGGTGAAGAACGGGGTGGTCTGTGGGCTTCACTTTAAAACTGGTTTCTCTTTTCTATCCTAATGGCTTGGACAGAAAGAGCCCAGAGGCCTGACAGGGGGGAAACCTAAAATATTTCCCTCAGTCCAAACTAAGTATAATGGGCAAAAGGGTTTTGGACAGGTGAGATGTACCTGGCATACCTTCCTCCAAAGAAGCCCTTCTTTTCCCTAATGTGGGACATTGAAAAATTAATACCTGTCTTTTGTCATCTAGTGGTTACGGATTGAATGATGTCCTTTAACCCTGTTGCCCCCAGAATACAACAAGGATGCCAGCCTGTTAAACCAAGCATGCCGTTGTCCAGAGACAGCCAACCAACCTGGAGTCTGCACGATCCTTCCCCTTGTAGGAAGGCCACCCTCCCCTCCACATCCCCACTCTTATTAGGGATTTCTTGACCCAAGAGTAGGTAGGACGACGACCATGTCCAGCTTGAAGCAGCTAGAGGAGCTCGAGACCTTCGTCCATTGTCCTTTATAAGATTGTAAAGGGTCTTAAGTCTGAGAGGGAGGGATTGTTATTTTTTATTGTTAAAATATTTAACTAATTAATTAATTATTTTTTTTAAAAAAGAAGAATATATGAAAGGGTGAGCCATGGGCATGGACTTGGGGAGGGTATTGTCGGGGAGGGGGGTGCTGGGCAGAGGGGAGCAAAGGGGAAAAAATTGGAACTATTGTAACAATATAATCAATAAAATATACTTAAAAATAAAATAAAAAATAAAAAATAAAAAATAAACAAATGGTAAGGCTAAATAATATTCCATTATATCACTTCTTTATCTATTCATCAGCCAATGGAAACTTACATTGTTTCCATGTCTTGACTGCTGTGAAGAATACTGCCAGCACCATGGGGGAATAGATATTTCTTCAAGTTAGTGTTTCTGTTTCCTTTGGATATATTCCCATAAGTGGAATTGCTGGGTCTAGTTTATGTACATAATAGTTTTATTTTAAACTTTAAAGTATCCCCCATACTGTTTTCCACAGTAGCTGTATCAGTTTACAGTCTCACTAATAGTGTACAACAATTTTCTTTCCTCAAATCCTCACCAGCATTTGTTTTCTCTCTCTTTATTTTTTTAATAGCCATTCTAATAAGCATGAAATGATAGTTTATTGTGGTTCTGGTTTGCATTTCCCTAATGACTAATGTTGTTGAGCATCTTTTCATGTACCCGTTGGCCTTTTGACTGTCTTTTTTGGGGAAAAGTCTATTCATTTCCTCTGACCACTTTTATTTTTTTAAGATTTTATTTATTTATTCTTAGAGTGAGGGGAAGGGAGGGAGAATGAGAGGGAGAGGAACATTGATTGGCTGCCTCATACATGTCCTGACTGGGGACCAGGCCTGCAACCCAGGCATATGCCCTGACTGGGAATCAAACCAACAACCTTTTGCCTAACCAATTGAATCACACTGGTCATGGTGTCCCCTGCCCATTTTTAATTTAATTATTTCATTGAGTTATTTTTATATTTTGGTTATTAGCCCCTTATCAGATATATGGTTTGCAAATATTTTCCCCATTCCATTGGTTGTCCTTTTACTTCATTAATTGTTTCTTCTGCTGTTACAAACTTTTTTATTTTGGTGTAGCTCTACTAGCTTCTTTTATTATAATTAACCTACTTACTTAAAGGAGAAGTATCCTTATCTCAATATATAAAATTTAGCAGGTCTCTTCATCCTAAATATATATATATATATTTTTTTTTATCTCTGTTTAACTTACAATACCCCCAAGTTTTCTTTAACAGCTAAACATCTTAATGAGTGGCCTATATTTGCTGTCTCATCTCTCTATGTCCCATCGATTCCTAAAATCCCTCTTCTTCTCCACCTCACTGATTTCCAATAAGAAACAGATGCACTTACAAGTTAGGATTATATAAGAAAGTATTATTTATAAAGAAAATATTTACAAGAGATGGTACAAATACCTGGGTTTAGTATTATAGGAGCTAAAGGGAGTCACCACTATGCCCAAGGGACCCAGTTCATGGGTCCCTGAAAGAGAAAGTCATGTAGACAGGCCTCCTTATGAAGAGTGGTGATTACAGGGCTAATAGCCCAAAGAACCTTTCCAGTGCAAGAGCAAGGAAACATATAGCCTGGCTTCTCTCTCCTCTCTTCTTCCAATATTTTGCTTCTCCTCACTAAACAAACCTAATAGAAGCCAGACATTAAGAAAGCACACAGATGACACATACACATCAGCTTTTTAAGGCAAAATATGAGTAAAGAAAGGTGGTGAAAGTGGAGGTGGAAAGACACCAGGCATATTTCACCTGAATATTCTACTGGAATTGTACTTGCAGAAAATCAGCTCCTCTCTAATCTTCAAACTCCGTGGTCTCACTTACATATGACTTTTACATATCATCTCACCTATTTACCTTTTCACCCAGATTCTGTGAAACTCCTTACTCCTGACACTTTACTATACTTTGGCTTATTTTTATTTTCCATCCACATGCCTACCTGTCCTTTTCCTGTTACTCCCCATCCATTCCCACAAGCCAATTTTAGCTTTTCCTCTCCATAAGCACGGCCCTCATTCAAACATGCCTCTGGTGTAATTTATCCACTGAGTCTTACACAATGCCCAAACCAGGCTCCTCCCACTAAGACACAACCCTAGTCATGACATTTTTTCTCCTAAAATAATGTGATAGCTCCTTTTTGCCCACAGAATAAACCCCATGCAGAGACATATCTTAGTCTAGCACCTGCTGAATTTTCCACCCCTACCTTCTGCTCTCTTCTCCCACACCCTGTGTTCAGCCAGACTACTTCAAATTCTCTAAGCATGTTTATGCCACAAGATTTGAAAATACTTTCCCCTCTGTTGAATTGCTTTTGTCCTCTTTCTGCCTAATATACTATTTTATTTTTCCAGACCCAGCTGAAATGTGTTGTAATCTGTTAGGTCTACTTTGCCTCTTCACAGGAAGAATTGATCCCTCTCTCTGCTGTGCTCCAGAAGTCCTATATCTTTTTGTCCTAATTTCTATTTCTTATATGTTTACATATAAGTTACAACCAGTTCTCTCTGATAAACAGTATTTAATGCAGGAACACTGCTTCACTTGTCTTTGTATTGCCAGAAAATATCAGAATGTCTGGGACATGGAAAGTCTCCCAAAATATTTGCTAAATAAATGATAGGTGACTGGCTTGATATACCACCCTCTCTTGGTGCCTGAAGCACTTTCCTCCTTTGGATTAAGAGGGATCCTCCTATGTAACACCAACTGTCGTCAGAGTCCTGGAAGAGCTATGTGACTCAGCTAGGCAGTATTCTTCTAGAGCAGGTGACATAAGGTGATGTTTCAGTGGGAGCAAAGTTTGGCATTGAGAAGAGTACCCACTGATAACAACCTTGTATACACAACATGAGAAGTTCTCTTTTGTATAAAATCTGACCAACTGGTTGGCAGAGATCTCTCTCTTATAAGACTGCTGGACATTTATACAGTCCCCTTCACATGCCCCTTCTATAAGTCTAGTCACCTCTATCTTGCAGAGAAATGGACTTCTCCCTACTGGACCCACATCAACAGCTTGCTTTCTGGGCCCCATCTGCTGATCCCACTGACTTGTTTCTTTACCTTCCTGGGTTGCTACCCTTTTTACTCCTCTCATTTTCTCTCTTCTTCACCAAGTCCCAAGTGCAATTCTTTGTCTCTCAAAATAAACTTCAGAGGGCTATTAATACAGCACTCAAATAATTAGCAAATGGAAAAATTGGAAAACAGATTCTATTTTCCTCAACATTATATATAGATGGCTTATCTTCAAAAATATCAAGAGTGGGGACAATATTTGTGTTTTTCTTTGTAAGGCAGGAAATACAAGGAAGTAAAACAAAAGGTGTTCCCTCTTAAAGGAGTTTGAGTTTACATCCCATCACAACACTTTATCTGAGGTGAGCCATGGATTAGAGGCTCTTTCTGAACTCCTGATATTGTGTTCCCCACCCTCCAGCAGACAAGCTCAACCCTCACCATGTAAAACCATGTTTTCTTCCAAATCAATAAAACTCAATATGTACTATATTACAGAATCCTTATTTAAGTTCTTAAAGCTTTCAAGAGCCCCAGTTTATACTTCTGAACTGGCATTTATCTTCACTGGGTAATACCTTAAGGGATAGTTAATACTTTAGTTCACAATCCTCTGAATGAAAAATCTATTTTTAAAAATGGGACCAAGAAAAGCCATCTAATGGTCATTTTTATGTGAGCAGGAATGTTGTTAAATGGGTTAAAGGGTTTCAGAAATTTTTAAAGCTTTACTACTTGACTAAGAAATAAAGTTGAACATAACTTTTTAATAGTTTACAACTGCTAAATGTGTTTTCCTCTTCCTCTCCTTCCCTTCCACCTGCATCTTCCGTTTGCTAAAAACAGAAGTCCAAGAAATCTTATGTTGCTCCAAGTACCAGATAATTATATGAGCCAATTCTTCTCATGAGGGAATTAAAATACTCTAGGCAGTGGCACAGGTTCTGGTTAGTGTATTAAAGCTAGGGAAGTTTCTCATTATTTCAAACCAGCTGGTATTTTCTCTTTCTCAACTCCAGACTAATTTGAACATGTATCAGTTAGGAAGTTCCCATGAGCAGAGCAGTGGAGGTCTCAGCTGAACAGAACAGTTGTCCTAATTCTTTGTTTTCTGTTTTATAGGCCAGCTACAGAGTGCCAGACTCTCTGAGTCTGAATATGTTCCAGAAAATAAACAATCTACCAAAGAGAACGTTTTCTGACAGAATTGTGGATGATTCTTCTCTATTTGTAGTAGGCCAGAAGAAAAAGCATATTATCCATATTCTCTCTCATTTCACTTTTTCTCCAAAAAAGTTGCTGCTACAACCTCACCTTTCCCAGGATACACTGGACACAGCAAAAAATTAGAATGTTTGTAGAGGAACTCAAGAGAGCAGTTGACATTGATGTGTCAGAAGGATAGCCCATTTTGTTTCTAGATACATTTTGAAAGTGCTGGAAATTAAAGGGAATGTGTCCTGTTATATATACTTATTCAACTTTCACAAATCATCAGAGAAGAGTGATAGATTCAGTGATAGAAAATTTAAATCTAGTTCAATTACTTACTGGAATTTAAATGTGAACAATTAAGTGTAACTTATTTCAATCTGTTTCCTAAATTGTATCGTGTGATGCTAGTAATGTGACCATTCCATATTGTCTTATTATGTTAGGTAATAGTGGGACTCTCACCAGAGCTTGGAGATGAGTTTATCCTCTGTGCATATAATAAGAAAGTAGGAAAAACCAGAAGCAAATAAATTTTGATAGATTGTGTAGAACACATTAAGTCTCATATATTCACATGTAAAAATGTCAACTTTTCAGTGGATGGTTTTTATTTAGGCTAAATGACTTGATTCTTCCCAGAGCTTGGTTCTCGAGATGCTCAACTAAGTTTACTTCCACTCCCTTCCCTGTGTAGTAGCGCTAGGGAAGCATGGCAGCATTAAAACATCAACTGCATGTAGATATCAATGAGTCAGTAGAAGATGATATTTAAGAGTGAATGAAAAGAGGAAAAAGTAATGAATGGTTTTTCAACAGCCCTGAAGAGGATATCCACAGTGTTTTATGTGTCTCAGGCTGTTATAACCAAAGTCATTTGGCAAATATCCTTATCATGCCCTGACTACAGAATTTTTCTTACAGTTTTGCTTTCCACGTAGATCTTTTCTAAAGAATGATAGCATTTATCTGTAATTTTGAATATTCTGAGCCTTTTCACAGTTGTGTTTCATAGACTAAACTAATGGTTGAAATTGTAAACTAATTCTTTAGATTCTTTGATTTTGGTTGACATGAGACAGACCATAGGACAATAATCATTTCTATATGTTCTGTAAATTTGGAGCATGTGAGTCTTCTAATTCCTTCAGGACCAAACCTGTACCAGAGCCTCCTAATCAGAACACTAAATGTTACCTCCATAGCATGGCTTTCAAAGTATAACAGCTATGCCTCAACAAGATCATTTTTTAATTAAAAATTTTTTTAGATAACAGATTCAAAAGCAGTTGTAAGAAACAGTACAGAGAGATCTGGTATACTCTAAACAGTTTCCCTGAATGGTAACATTTTGGAAAACTAAAATATAATATCAGATGAGTTGCTGACATTAATACAATCAAGATACAGAATATCCCCACTGCCACAAGAATCCCTTTCATTGCCTTTTCATAGCCACATATACTCTCATCTCCACTCCCTCTTAATCTTTGGTAACTGTTAATCTGTGCTTGATTTCTACAATTTCAAGAATGGCATGTAAATGAAATTATACAGTCTGTAACCTGTGACACCCACTGATAATGAAGGAAAGGCCTGCTCAGTTGTGGTGAAGGTTCTGACTTCCCACAAGACTTCTGTTTTATCTCCCTGACTGAGAAATGCTGGACTGTTCCTTTACTGCTCTCTTCATGTTCTCTTCTGACCCCATGGCAGGAGGGGAAGTCCTGACTATTCATTACACCTCCTATGAACCTCTAACACCATTCTCAGAGTAGAGAAGAGTTGCCTCATTACTGCTATTTGGGGATGAAAGTCCAGACTCATAGTGTGGACCCCACTGACACCACCAGGAATGCCTTGCTTCTATCCTGTGGAGATAAAAGTGCTGAGTCCTTATTCAACCTTCTCTCCAGCTCTTCATTAAGGTTATTGATGCACCTCATTATAGCCTCACACAGGTAGAAGTCTGGGTTTGCAAATTTGCCTTTTTTGGTATGGGTGTACATGGGGTCAGTTTATCTATGATATTTGGTTAGAGTAAAGTAATTATTGTCTAAAAGTTTTATATTTGCTAAGCTTCCACTTTCTTAGAACAAGCTTTTATTTAGACTCTTTTTTTACCCTTATATCCATTGCATTTCTAGTTTGCCAGCCTCTTCAGCTCCACTTTGGGATATAAAATACAGAAAGAGAAACCCAAAACTCAATATTCTGTTCTACCTTGTATCCTGAGGTCCTGAGACTATCCTTTCTCTATTGCTAATAGTTGTCTTAAACATAAGAATACGATTATGTTTACAGATAATGCTTGGATTTTTTAGTTGTCTAATCAAGTTTTTGTTTGTTTGTTTATTTTAATACTCATGTGAAAATATCTAGCACAATTTCCCCAGACCAGAGTAAGGCACCAGTGTACATTAGTAAAGTTAATATATTGATTTAAATGAATCCTACAACTATATATCCTAATATTATTTTGAGCATAATTCATTCCCCACAACTGGATAAAGACTTCCGCAAATACTCAAACCCACTATGGTGTATCTCTCCTCAAAATCACAACACTTAATTTTTTTTTATTTGTTCAGTACTACCTATGTGGCATGAGATATAGAATCCCACAGTGGAAATAAATGACTGTTTATTTACTAACTATGCTCTATCGAGCAAACCATTGGGTTGGCCAAAGTGTTTGTTTGTTTGTTTTTCTGTAAGATGGCTCTAGTAGTGTTTAGTTGTCTTTAACTTCATTTGAAACAATTTTATTAGATTGTATTGTGACACCTGTCATCAGTGTGCATTAAAAAAAAAAAAACATGAAAATTGGTGAATTTTTGTGTAGCTATTTTAATGTTAAAGATGGAAGCAAATAAGCAATAATTTTTGGCATATTGTGCTTTATTATTTCAAGAAAGGTAAAAATGCAACTAAAATGCCAGTGTATGTGCAGTGTATGGAGAAGATGCTATGAGTGACTGAATGTGTCGAAACTGGTTTACAAAGTGTTGTGCTGGAGATTTCTCACTGGTTGATGCTCCATGGTCAGGTAGACCAGTTGAAGTTGATAGCAAAAAAAAAAAAAAAAAAATTGAGACATTAATTGAGAATAATCAATGTTATACCACATGGGAGATAGCTGAAATACTCAAAATATTGAAATCAATAAAGTTATTGGTGAAAATGAAAAATGTGTCTTATTTTCCAGAAAAAAACTAAATAGACTTTTTAGCCAACCCAATACTTACCCGTCTCATGTTCTTCATCTGTAAAACAACTAGTTGTATTGAAAATAACAACTAGTAGGGGACAGCAATAGGACTTTGTTCATGCCTAGATCTAAAACTTTATTATAAAAAAATTGAAGAATTGATAGATTGGATGCAAAGTAGGGGTCAGAGTTCTCTCTATATGGCTAATTTTGCATAAGATAAATTTAGAATGCAATTTTTATTTTAGCTATTGATGTTATCGACTTCAATCATCACATATTACAGTGGAGTTGTTCTAAGGTTATCATCCCCTTGAAAGGCAGCATAGCATAGGGGCTAACACTGCAGCTCTTAGCTGTGGTAATCAGAGTAGTGACCACCCAAAAGATGTCTACATCCTAAAGTCTGGAGCGTGTGAAAATGTTACCTTACAGACCAAAATAGACTTTACAGGTATTTTTAAGTTAAAGATCTTGAGGTGAGGAGATTATTTGATGGGCCAGTGTAATAAAAAGTGTCCTTATGAGTAAAAGAGCTAGGAAAGTGGATTAGAATCAGACAAATTTGGGGATGCTGGGTTGCTGGCTTTGAAGATAGGGGAAGAGGCAACAAGCCAAGGAAGGCAAATAGCCTCTAAAACCTGGAATAAAACAAGGAAATGAATTATCCCCAAGGACATTGAGAAATATCTCAGCCTTGCCAGCACTTTAATTTAGGCCAGTAAGACCCATTTTGGACTTCAGAGCTCCAGAACTATAAGATAATAAATTTCTGTCGTTTTGAGCCACCATATTTGTGGTAATTCATTATAGCCACAATAGGAATCTAATACAGAAACCAAATAATCATAGTCCGTATTCCAGCTCTGCCATTTATTATATATCTGACTTTGAACAAGAAATTTAATTTCTAATTCATAGCTGTTTCATCTTTAAAATGAAAATAAGCAAAGTTCTGACATCATAGAAAGGAACTATGCTTCACACACATATGGCTATTAAAACAGTATTAGGCAAATAGTAAGTGCTCAGTGTCAACTATTATTAGTATAATAGTAACTCTTCATTTATACAAAAAATTGATTAAAAAAATAAATGAGTACTTTACAAAAATGTAATTTTTGATCCTATTTTTGCTTTTTAACATTATATATATATATATATATATATATATATATATATATATATATATTAAGAATCCAAGGAATGGTAAACACAGAATAATGCAGGACAGTGGCTATATCTAGGAAGGAGACAAGATATTGGGGTACAGGATGAGCATAAATTTTGAACAATATGTAATATTCTAGTTCTTAAGTTGAATGGTAAATTTTTGGTGTTTTCTTCACTTGTATGCTTAGTAACATACATATGCAATTCATATATATTTCTTTTGTTTGTCAAATGTGAAATAATACTTTTTTTCTAAAGGGTATGAATAAAATTCAAAAACATTTCAGAACTTTTCTCATTGTAATTCAGTTAGGATAAATCTATTATGCTGTGGTAACAAACAGCTCCAAAAATCTCAGTGGCTTACCAAAGAAGATGTTTATTTCTTTTCTTTTTTATAATTATATTATATATTTTTAAATTTATTTTTAGTTTTATCCCCATTTATCCCCCTTATAACCCTCCTACCATGACCACCCCCTCGCAAACACCACACTGTTTATCTTTTTATTTTATTTTATTTTTATTGTTTTTCTATTACAGTTGTTCCACTTTTTCCCTCATTGCTCTCCCCCCACCCAGCCCACCACTTCTCCCACAGTCAACCCCTACTCCGTTGTCCATGTCCATGGGTTATTTATACTAGTTCCTTTACTAAACCCTTCCCCTACTTACCCCTCATTCTCTCCCTCCTCTCTTCCCCCAAGATAACTGTTACTCTGTTCCTTGTTCAGTTTGTTAATTTGTTTGTGTTGTTCATTAGTCTTCTGTATCAGGTGATATTATATGGTATTTTTCCTTCATTGCCTGGCTTATTTTGCAAAGCATAATTCTCTCTAGTTCCATCAATGTTGTCACAAATGGCAGTAGTTCCTTCTTTCTTTCTGCTGCATAGTATTCTATTGTGTAAATGTACCACATTTTTTTAATCCACTCATCTATAGAAGGTCACTTATGCTGTTTGCAGCACTTGGCTATTGTAAATGGTGCTGCTATGAACATAGGGGTGCATAGCTTCTTTTGAATTGGTGTTTCAGTATTCTTTGGGTATAATCCTAGCAGTGGAATAGCTGATTCAAAAGGCAGTTTCATTTTTAGTTTTTTAAGGTAATTCTATATTGTTTTCCACAGTGGGTCCACCAGTCTGCATTCCCACCAACAGTGCACCAGGGTTCCCATTTCTCCACATCCTTTATAGCACTTATTGTTTGTTGATTTGCTGATGATGGCCATTATGACTGGTGTGAGGTGGTATCTCATTGTGGTTTTTATTTGTATCTCTCTGATGGATAGTGATGTTGAGCATTCTTTCATGTGCTTATGGACCCTCTGTATATCCTCCTTGGAGAAGTGTTTGTTCAGGTCCTTTGCCCACTTTTTAATTGGGCTGTCTGTCTTCTTGGTGTTGATATGTGTAAGTTTTTATATATTTTGGAGATCAATCCCTTATCTGAGGTATCATTGGCAAATATGTTTTCCCATATGATTGGTTCCCTTTTCATCTTGCTGATGTTTTCTTTTGCTGAACAGAAACTCTTTAGTGTGATGTAGTCCTATTTGTTTATTCTTTCCTTTATTTCCCTTGCCTTAGGAGATATATCAGTGAAAATATTGCTACGATGGATATCTGAAATTTTCCCTGCCTATGTTTTCCTCTAGGATTTTTATGGTGCCACAGCTTACATTTAAGTCTTTGATCCATCTGAATTTATTCTGTTGTGTGGTGTAAGTTAGTGGTCTAGTTTCTTTTAGTTGCACATCCCTGTCCAGTTCTCCCAGCACCATTTGTTGAAAAGGCTCTTCTCACTCCATTTTATGTTCCTTCCCCCCTTTGTTGAATATCAGTTGACTATATATACCTGAGTTTATTTCTGGGCCCTCTATTCTGTTCCATTGATCTATATGTCTGTTCTTATGCCAGTACCAGGCTGTTTTGATTACAGTGGCTTTGTAGTATAGACTGATGTCAGGTATTGTGATTCATTCTACTGTGTTCTTCTGTCTCAAGATTGCTGTGGCTTTTGGGGCTCTTTTTTGGGTCCATATAAAGTTTCAGAGTATTTGTTCTAGATCTGTGAAATATGTTATTGGTATTTTAATAGGGATTGCATTGAACCTGTAAATTGCTTTGGGTAGTATGGACATTTTAATGATGTTGATTCTTCCCATCCATGACCATGGTATATGCTTCCATTTATTTCTATCTTCCTTAATTTCTTTCTTTAGGGTTATGTAGCTTTCTAAGTACAGGTCTTTTATCTCTTTGGTTAAGTTTATTCTTAGGTACTTTATTTGTCTTGTTGCTATGGTAAATGGGATTTTTTTTCTAGTGTCTATCTCTGATATTTTATTGCTGGTATACAGAAATGCCTTTGATTTCTGAATATTGACTTTGTACCCTGCTATTTAGCCAAATTTGCTTATTATGTTGAGTAGTTTTTAGTGGAGTCTATAGAGTTTTCTATGTACACTATCATGTCGTCTGCAAATAATGACAGTTTTATTTCCTCTTTTCCAATGTGGATGCCTTTTATTTCTCTTTCTTGTCTGATTGCTATGGCTAGAACTTCCAAGATTATGTTGAATAGAAGTGGAGAGAGTGGACATCCTTGTCTTGTTCCTGACCTCAGTGGGGATGCTCTCAGATTTGGCCATTGAGTATAATGTTGGCTTCAGGTTTCTCGTATATGGCCTTTATTATGTTGGCGTATGCTCCCTCTGTGCCCATTTTGCTGAGAGTTTTCATCATAAATGGGTGTTTTACTTTATCAAATGCTTTTTCTGCATCTATTGATATGGTCACGTGGTTTTTGTCTTTCGTTTTGTTTATGTGGTGTATTATGTTTATTGATTTGTGAATATTAAACCATCATTGCATCCCTGGGATAAATCCCACTTGATCGTGGTGTATAATCTTTCTAATGTGTTGCTGGATCGGGTTTGCTAATATTTTGTTGAGGATTTTAGCATCTATGTTCATCAGTGATATCGGCCTGTAATTTTCTTTCTTTGTTGTGTTTTGACCTGGTTTTGGAAATACGGTAATACTGGTTTCATAGGAAGAGATTGGGAGTCTCCCATCTTGAATTTTTTCAGAATAGTTTTAGGAGGGTGGGCATTAGTTCTTCCCTAAATATTTTGTAAAAGTCACCTGTGAAGCCATTCAGTCCAGAGCTTTTGTGTGCTGGGAGTTTTTTGATTACTTCTTCAATTTCACTCTTTGTTATCAGTCTGTTTACGCTTTCTGCTTCTTCTTGATTCCGTCTTGGAAGATTATATGTTTCTATAAATTTGTCCGTTTTATCTATGTTGTCAAGTTTATTGTCATAACAGTTGTTTGTAGTAGTTTCTTACAATCCTCTGTATTTCTGTGGTATCAGTTGTGACTTCTCTTTCATTTCTAATTTTGTTTATCTGGATCCTCTCTCTTTTTTTCTTGATGTGTCTGGCTAAAGGCTTCTCTGTTTTGTTTATCTTTTCAAAGAAATAGCTCCTACTTTTGTTGATCTTTTGAATTGTTTCACCTCTATGTCATTTAATTCGGCTCTGATCTTCATGATTACCTTCCTTCTACTTTCTCTGGGTTTGTTTGTTGTTGTTGTTCTAGTTCTTGTAGCTTTAGGGTTAGATTTTTTAGTTGAGATTCTTCTATCCTTTTTAGGTATGCCTGTATTGCTATGAACTTTCCTCCCTGGACTGCTTTTGCTGTGTCCCAAAAATTTTGGGCTCCTGTGTTCTCATTGAATTTTGTTTTCAGAAACTTCTTGATTTCTTCCTTGATGTCTTTGTTAACCCATTCATTATTTAATAGCACATTATTCATTCTCCATGAATGTGAATGTCTTTCAGTTTTTTCCTTGAGGTTGATATCTAGTTTCAAGACATTGTGGTCTCAGAGTGATGCTTGATATAATTTCAATTTTCTTGAATTTTTTTAAGGTTTGTATTGTGTTCTACCATGTGGTCTGTTTTTGATAATTTTTTATGTGCACTTGAAAACAATGTATATTTTGCTTTTGTGGGGTGAAATATTATATATATATTTCAACTAAGTCCATTTGAGCTAAAGTGTTGTTCAATATCCTTGGTGTTTCTTTTCTTTGAAGATCTGTCCATTGTTGACAATGGGGTGTTAAAGTCCCCTACTATGAGTGTGTTGCTCTTGATATTCTTCTTGTAGTCTTCTAAGATTTTCCTCATATATTTGGGTGCTCCTTTTTTGGGTGCATATATGGTTACCAGGTTTATATCTTCTTGGTGGATTGTGTCCTTAAGTATTATGAAATGCCCTTATTTGTCTCTTTTTATAGCCTTTGCTATGAAACCTGTTTTGTCTAATATAAGTATCACTACCTCAGCTTTCTTTTTCATGTCCATTTGCTTAGAATACTTTTTTCCATCCCTTCACTTTCAGTCTGTATAAATCTTTTGTTTTGAAGTGTATCTCTTGTAGACAGCACATTTGTGGGTCATGTTTTCATATCCATTCCACTACCCTATGTCTTTTGGTTGGAACATTTAATACACTTAAATTTAAGGTTATAATTGACAGGTATTTATTCATATCTTTTTGTACCTGTGTGCTTCTCCCTCTCTCTTTTTCTTCTTTTTCTTAACAGCATTTTCTTTAGCATCTCTTGCAATGCTGGTTTGGTGGAGATTGATTGTTTTAGTCTTTCTTTGTCTGGGAAATTTTTTATTTCACTTTCCATTTTGAAAGAGAGCCTTGCTGGGTAGAGTATTCTTGGTTGTAGGCCTTTGTTTTTCATTGCTTTGAATATTTTTTTGCCATTTTCTTCTGGCTTGTAGTGTTTCTGTTGAAAACTCAGTTGCTAGCCTTATTAGAGCTCCCTTGTATGTTACTTTTTTGTTTTTCTCTTGCTGCCTTTAGAATTCTCTTTTTGTCTTTGAATGTTTTCATTTTAATTATGATGTGCCTTGGAGTGGACCTTTTCTGATTCATCTTCATTGGGATCCTCTGTGTTTCCTGGACTTGCATGACTTTTTCTCTCTTCAAGTTAGAAAAATTTTCTGTCATTACTTTTACAATCAGGTCTTCTATCCCATGCTCTTCTTCTTCTCTTTCTTTTATCCATATGATATATATATATATATATATATATATATATATATATATATAGTTTTGCTTTATGTTGTCCTGCAGTTCTCTTAAATCCACTTTATTCTTTTTCAGTCTGTTTTCATTTTGTTGCATTGTTTGGAAATTTTTTTCTACATTGTCCTTTAATTCACTGATCTGATTTTCTGCTTTGTTTAGCCTGCTTTTGATTCATTCTACCATGTTCTTAAGTTCAGAAATTGTATTCTTCATTTCTTCCTGGTTCTTATTGATAGTTTCTATGTATTTTTTATGTTGGTGTAGTTCTCAGTAAGTTTCTTGTACCTTCTCTGGAGTTCTTTGTAGTTTCCCTGGAGTTCTTTGCAGTTCCCCTGGAGTTCATTGTAGTTTTCTTTGAGTTTGTTGAGTTCATTGAGCTTCCTCATTACTGTTGTTTTATATTCCATGTCTGATAGCTTGCTTGCTTCTATTTTATCTACTCCTCCTTCTGGGAATTCCTCATTTCTGTTTGGTAAGGTGTTGTTTCTGTTTGGTGGGGTATTTTTCTGCATCCTCATTTTGGGCTCTGGTCTTGTTTCTGCTTCTTAGATTGATCTGCTTTTATTTTCTGCCTTTGTGGTGTCACCTTCTGTGGTAGGAATCTGTGTTATTCAGTGGTGCAGACTCCTTGATCTCCTTAGCTTGGTGCTCTTGGGATGCCCTTTATGTCTTTTTTTGGACTCTATAGTAGTATTTTGGTTTTTTTTGTGTGTTGCTATTTGGTGGGTCCTTCTTTTAAATTAGCTGCCCACTTCTGACAGTTGCTGAGCTGCCTCTGGGCAATGCCTCTTAGAGGGGGAGTCGTTTGCTTATGAGATTTCTCCTGTATCACTGAGGTTGTGTCTGCCCTGGCATCTGGTCTGTTGCTCCTCTATTTTTTTCTCCAGAACCAGCGTCCAAAGTTTTTGAAAGCTCCTCAAGTTCATTTCACATTCTTTCAGCTGCAGCCCTGGTTGAGAGTGGGAGGTGTGCTTTTTTCTGCCAGCGACAGGCGGGCACTGGGGGGCGTGCCAGGAGTGTTATCCCATGCTGGCAGGTGGGGGCATTCTCTCGTACTGGCTGGTATGCACATGGGTCAATAGCTATTCCCTGCTGTGGTATGTTGGCAGGCAGGAACATTCCGTCATGCTGTCTGGTGGTGGGTTTGGGGGTCAATCACGTTCCTGCAAGTGGGCTACTGTGTGCACACTGCTCAATGATCTTTCCCTGCCCCTAGCCTTTCCTCTCCAGCTGCAAAAAACAATACATTTTTTAAAATTTAAAAAAGATAAAAGGAAAAAAACAAACCACAAAAAAATAAAAAATAAAAACAACCGCTGTTCCCAACCTCCAAGAGCCAGACATCACACAGCCAACTCTGGGGCACAGCCTGGAACTCCACCTCTGACTGCTCTCAGGGGAGAACCTGGGGCATTGAGAAAACTGTGTGCTCCTCTGACCGCTGCCTGGGGAGCCAAACCAGCCAGAACTCACGCCTCTCCCATATCTCCTTTGTGCACATCACCAGAGAGGTCACTCAGAGATGGCCTCCTCTGCTGCCTTCAGTGCCAAGGCTCAACTCCTTCCAGTATCCAGATGGCAAGAGATGCTCTGTCCATATTCAGCTGAAACTATAGACCAGTCTTGGAAGCAAGCAAGGGAAGTCGCTCCTCACTCCTCTGCCATCTTCTTCAATACTGGAACTAGAGAGTTTTATCCTTAGTGAAATGAGCCAGGCAGCAAAGGACAAATACCATATCATCTCACCTTAAGAAGAACCCATTTGTCATCTATAGTTGAAGGCACAGAATTGAGTCCCACCAAAAGTGCACACAGCAGGGAATAATTCCTGAGGCCTCACACAGGACCAAGTCCAGCTTCACTGTTTATTTCTTATTCATACTACATGTCCCCTGAAGATCTATGGACAGCTCTGCTCATGTTAACTTATCACATGCCCAAACTGACCAAGGATTCATTTTTCCAAGGGTTTTTGAATCCTTGAAACAGAGGAAAGTAAAATAGAGACAAACTGTGCAATGTGCAATATTTAATTGTTTCTTCAAATAAATAGTACATGTTACTTCTGCATACACCTCATTGGCCAATGAAAATCACATGGTGAGAGAAACAAGATGGTGGAAGAGTAAATGGAAGCTACACTAACCTCCTCCCATAAATAGTCTGGATTTACAACTTAATTTTGGAGAAATCATCTGGAATAACCAACTGAACACTAGTTGGAAAGAAATCTTATAACCACGGAGAAAGAGAAAAGGCCGCTACATCACAACATGACTGGTAGAGAGTGTGGAGACACAGAAAGGCTGGCTGGGCTCCCACGGGTGGCAGCTGAAGGGACTGAGAAACAGCTCAGCAACCAGGGGTTCCCCTCAAGAAGGGCATGGCCTAAACCCCCAGCTGGGATTCCCAGGCTACAGCAACAGAGTGGAAAGTAAAATAGTATCCAGCTGTGAAAAGCAAAAAGCCACAGAGATTCTTGCTAGCCGGAGAGAAACATCAGGAGGAAAAGAGCTCTTAAGTGGATCACATACAAAAATATTTTGGCCCCCACTTACTCTGGGCTCGAGCGGAGGGAAGGCAGAGAGGACAAGAGATGCTTGGGGAGAGTTTGGTGTGGTGGTTTTGAGGGGAGAACTGGGGAGGCAGCCGACCAGGTCCCAATGCTGACTCATCCCCAGTACTGCAGGCAGATCATCCCCCGCCCCCACTCCAAGTGGCATCAACCTGAGGGGAAGCAAAAGCCCTGCCTACAGGAATTAAGTTGCCACACACACGGTCCTTAAGCCTGATAGCTAATCACAGATTGAATAGATTAACAACTAAAGAAGACAGACAAAGGCAGTAGATCTCTGGAAGTCTCCAACAGACTGCCTAGGCCCAGACTGGTACAGGATCTGATGCCACCAGGGTCAGATCCAGGAAGTGCAGATCATACTAAGAAGCACCAACAAACAATAGGAGTCACAAAAATGGGAAGACAGAGAAACAACCCTCCATAGAAAGGAAAGATAGAATCCCCAGAAAGAGTGCTAAATGAAATAGAGGAGAGAAAACTATCAGAAATGGAATTCAAAACATGGATTATGGAGAAGTTCAATGAGCTCAGTGGGAACTACAAAGAATTCCAGGGAAACTACAAGGAACTACAGAAAAACTACAAGGAACTTACTATGAATTATACCAGCATGAAAAAGGAAATAGAAACTATCAATAAAAGCCAGGAGGAAATGAAGAATAGGATCTCTGAATTAAAGAACACAATAGAAGGAATCAAAAGCAAGCTAGAGGAAGCAGAAGATCAGATCAGTGATCTAGAAGACAATGTAGACAAAAACTCACAGACAGTGCAACAAAATGAAAAAAGGCTGAACAAGACTGAAGAGGCTCTAAGACAGCTGCAAGACAACATGAAACATAATAATATCCCTACCATAGGAATTCCAGAAGGAGAAGAAGAGCAAGGGATAGAAAACCTCTTTGAAAAACTAATGACAGAAAACTTCCCTAACATGATGAGAGAAAGAGTCACGCCAGTCCAGGAAACAAAGAGGGTCCCAATGAAGATGAACCCCAACAGGCCCACCTCAAGACACATCATAATTAAAATGCCAACATTCAAAGACAAAGAGAGAATCCTAAAAGCAGCAAGAGAGAAACAACTAATAACATACAAGGGAGCTCCAATAAGGCTATCCTCAGATTTCTCAGCAGAAACACTACAAGCCAGAAGGGAATGGCAAAATATATTCCAGGTAATGAAAAACAAAGGCCTACAACCAAGAATACTCTGTCCAGCAAGACTCTCATTCAAAATGGAAGGTAAAATAAGGAGTTTCAAAGACACAAGAAAGCTAAAAGAATACATCTCCACCTAACCAGTACTGAAAGAGATGCTAAAGGGTCTGCTTTAAGAAGATGAAGAAACAGAGAGAGACAGAGAGTAACATGAGTACAAAACGGGAAAATGACAATGAATATGTACTGAAAGAAAGGAAGAACTTCTACCATTTGCAACAACATGGATGGAACTAGAGAGAATTTTGCTTAGCAAAATAAGCCAGGCAATGAAAGAAAAATACTTTATGCTAACACCTATTACAGGAAACTAATGAACAACACAAACAAATGAGCAAAATTGAACCAGAGGTGTCTAAACAAGGAATAAACTAACAGTAACAAAGGGGGAGGTGGGAGAGAGAGAAGTGGGTAAGAAGGGGAAGGGTCAGTCAAAGAACATGTATAAATGACCCATGAACATGGACAACTGAATGGGGACTGAATGTGGAAGAAGTGGGGGCAGGGTGCAGGGAAGCAAGAGGAGGAAAAAAGTTGGACAACTGTAATGGAAAAACAAACAACAACAAAAAATTTTTAGTGGGGGAAAAAATGAAAACATAAAGAAAGGAAATGCAAGTTCAGTGAATATTAGAAGGACAAGGATTTTGCTTCACACTGCATATTTTTCTCCCTATCTGATCCCTCCAGAGTCTGACATTCTAAAGAAGTAAGTAATGACATAAGTTTCTTTGCATAAAACTAATAAGACAAGTTGTTAATAGAGGTTTTTTTTTTTTTTTTTGACTAAGACCCTGACTGGACTGTCATGCGTAAAGGAGACATACTTGGGCTCTGGTTGTTATCAAAAATCCCTGAGGAACTGGGAATGACTTTCAAAGGTAATAAAAGCCAACGAGATAAAAGGCCTGGTACCTTGGTTGGATGTGCGGTCCATGGCAATCTTTCCAGTGAAGGAATGATGGTTGTTTTCCTGAAAGATGGCTAGAAAGGACCTTAAGGCACATTGGAAAACCAGAAGGACTTGGAAAAGACAGGGGTTTACAGGCAAGGCTGAATGCCAGATATGCAGTTCTGCTTCTGTGCCCTGAAGGGCAGACTGAAGGTCACCCTAAATGTTCCTTGCGTAAGTTCCAGCAAAGCAAAACTAAAGATCATAAGTGATCATTTTCTGTTCTTGTTGTGTTTATGCAATGAACAGGATAAATTAAAAATGAACTTAATGGGACTTCCGGCCAAGATGGAGGCTTAGATGGACACGCTAGGTCTCCCTCTACAACTAGAGAGGAATACAACCACTTCAAAACAAAGGATAACTAGAAATTCCAGAAAATAAAACTACACGGAAGCCCAACATTTGAAGTTATAAACCAGCGGTGCCATTTGGGCAGGTAAGAGTTAAAGAGGGCAGAGCTGTTTGCGATCGCACCTGAAACCCGGCGGGGCGGCAAGAAATCCCGGCTGCGGGCGGGCCCCTGGCAGTGCGAGACTCCAGCGCTGGGGAGAGCAGCCACTGCATCGCCTTGAACAGTGAGGCCCAGGGGGGCGGGAGGACGGATCCCGGTCTCCTAGCTGAATAACTGTGTGAATCCATCTTGGACCCCCGCCCCCAAAGAAAGAAAGCGCCACAGGGCTGCGAAATAGGTCGCAGGCAGGCGCCGGTCGCTGATTTGTGACGCGTACACAGGCACTGCCCCTGACAGCCG
Source organism: Furipterus horrens (assembly GCF_987537825.1). Lineage (NCBI taxonomy): Eukaryota > Metazoa > Chordata > Mammalia > Chiroptera > Furipteridae > Furipterus > Furipterus horrens. The sequence continues at coordinate 61,963,084 of NW_028327176.1, read as the reverse complement.
GCCCAAGAAAACAAAACGTATCTGTCAAAATGAGGCAGACAACTATAGAAATCCCGGTAGCACAGCTCACCAGACAACAGATAGAGAACCTGACAGATGAACAGATAAGAAACCTGTCAGAGGCTCAGTTCTGGGCCATTGTTAGCAGGTGGCTTACAGAATTCACAAAAGAGCAGGAAAAAGATAAGAAAGAAGTGAAAAACTTTCATAACGAAAGGAACAAAACTGCATACGAGACAGAAGGTGAGGAAAAAAAATCCAGAGTTCATTGCAACAAACTGGAATATGGAGAAGGAACAAGCAGTCAACCAATGCAGCGAGAGGAAATGGGAAGCAACAATGAGAGGATCAGAAACCTCTGGGACAGCTATAAAAGGCCCAACATAAGAATCATTGGTTTGCCAGAGAGTGAGGAAGATGAACTAGAACTTGAAAAATTGAGTGAAAATATAATAAAGGAGAACTTCCCAGACTTGGGGAAGGGAATAGACTTGCAGGTCCAGGAAGCAAGGAGAGTTCCCAAGAGACTGGACCCAGGGAGAACCACTCCAAGACACAGTATAATCAAAATGTCAAAAATTAAAGATAAAGAGAGAATCTTAAAAGCAGCAAGAGAGAAGAAAAGAATTATGTACAAAGGGGTCCCAATTAGACTATCAGCTGACTTCTCAAAGGAAACCCTACAGGCAAGAAGGGACTGGCAAGAAATATTCAAAGTAATGAAAATCCAAAACCTACTACCACGAATACTCTATCCAGCGAAATTGTCATTCAGAATAGAAGGACAGAGAAAGTGTTTCCAGGACAAAATAAAACTGAAAGAGTTCATTAGATCCAAACCACTGTTATATGAGATGTTAAAGGGACTGGTTTAAAAAACAGAAGCTAGGGAGATGAAACAAAGGCAAACTAAACAGGCAGCGAGAGTGGAAAAGGAACTGTGGGTACGGGAAGCATATTGGGGGGAGGTCAACAGGGAGGGGGAGTGGGGAGAGGGAGGGAGATGATATAGGAATTGGGGATCAGGGTAGGAGGGAATGCAATAGACGGAGAGAGGTTGGGAGGAACTGTATGCACAACTAATGGACATAATCTAAAAGGGGGGGACAACTGGAGGGAGGGGGGCCACCGGGTGGAGGGGAGCAGAGGGAAGGGAAATTGGCACAAATGTAATATTTTAATCAATAAAACACATTAAATCTGAAAAAAAATATCATTCAAAAAAAAAAATGAACTTAATGCAGTCCCTTTAATGACAAGGAGGGTAATCTTAGGGAGAAAAATTGTGATTCAAGAAAAATCACAATGCTCAATGGTAGACTATAAAGTAGTGAACCTAATCATCTTTAAAGTTTCTTTTCATTTAAAATATGTTTTCATTTGAAAGTTAAGCTATGTCTGTGGTATTATCAAAGATGTTTAATTTACAGGCAAGAAGAATGTCAAATGCCTTGCAACTGGATGTCTTTCCAATAAGTCAGTCTTACAGATTTAGAGACTTGTTTGTGGGTTATGTTACATAAATTAACATATGTTTTCTGTTTTCAAAGGGCATAAGCCTATGATCTCATTACCTGAGTGATTGTCTGTATATATAGGCCACTTAATCCTGTCTGCATCGCTTCCTCCTGAGACTCAATGGTTTGGGTGAACTAAGTGGCTGGGTTGGTGAAGTATGGGGTGGTCTGTAGGCTTCACAATAAAACTGGTTTCTCTTTTCTGTCCTAATTGCTTGGACAGAAAGAGCCCAGAGGTCTAAAAGTGGGGAAACCTAAAATATTTTCCTCAGCCCAAACTAAATATAATGGGCAAAAGGGTTTTGGACAGGTGACATGTACCTGGCACACCTTCCTCCAAAGAAGCCCTTCTTTTCCCTAATGTGGAACATTGAAGAATTAATCTCTGCCTTTTGTCATCTAGTGGTTATGGATTGAATGATGTCTTTTAACCCTGTTGCCAAATATGTTGTACCCAGAATACAACAAGAATGCCAGCCTTTTAAATCAAGCATGCTATTGTCTGGGGACAGCCAACCTACCTGGAGTGTGCATGAATCTTCCCCATGTGGGAAGGCCACCCTCCCCTCCACATCCCCACTCTTATTAGGAATCTCTGGACACAAGGGTAGGTAGGACGACGACCAGGTCCATCTTGAAGCAGCTAGAAGAGCTCGAGGCCTTCACCCATTATCCTTTATAAGATTATAAAGGGTCTTAAGTTTGAGAGGGAGGGATTGGTTTTTTTTATTGTTAAATTAATTAATTAATTAATTATTTAAAAAAAAGAAGAAGAATATATGAGAGGGTGAGGGTGGAGAGCTTGTATGTACAACCCATGGGCATGGACTTGGGGGGGGATTGTTTGCGGAGGGGGGTCCTGGGCAGAGGGGAGCAAAGGGGAAAAATTGGAACTATTGTAACAATATAATCAATAAAATATACTTTCAAAAAATTACATGGCGATATCCACATTAAAAGAGAAAGCATGTATTTGAATATTGCATGTGAGTACACGGTAAAGAGCTACAAATTTTTGAAAAGAGCATTAATGATTCTCACAGCCCACTCTGCTGTGAACCAAATTATTTGTCACTTTCTCCATCAGTATCCAGACACTAGCTGTACTACACTCTATATATGATTATTTTCTGCATATACAGGACAACAACTGTCAGTCTTGTGAAATTCAAATGACAGTTCTAGGAAATATATCATGAGAAAGTAAAAGAATGATGAATAACACTGCCTTAAAAGTTAAAAAAATCATTGGGGAAGGATGATATGGAATATGGATTCTGGTACCAGGGATGAAGAAAAGGTAATACCTTGCCTTTACAGAGCCTGGAAAAGAGGCCCAGGAAAATTCTAAGGTAAAATTCTACCTGGTAGAGTCAATATGTTAGTTTCAGTGTGAAATACCTGATTCAGTTTAAAACTAATAGGTCATTGCAACAATATAACTAAACCCAGTTTATACCTAAGAGCCTGTATTTTAAATTACATTGAATTAAATATGTACATGAAAGTAGAATTTAAATCACTGCAATAGTCCACTGTAGGAAGAAGGCCCACATTTTTAAATATTTTATAACAAAATATTTTAAGACAGTCAAATACAATTTAAAAAATATTTATAAAAATATGAAGTAGATTGCTGAAATAGAACTATCTGGATACTGAACCTGACAAATTTCTATAGCTGTAGACCCAACCAGAGATTATACCCCTATCTTCTGTGACCTTGCTGTCTGTTCTTCACAGTTTTCCATGAATCACAAAACAAAGCTGCTCTACAGAGCTGGACAGGGATCTCCTTCCTGGCATCTCCTGTGTAGAACTGGTTATTCTTGAGATTCTTGGGAAGCTGCATATTAATTTGCTGTACAGAGCAGAGTGGGTGGTAGAAGCACAGAGTTGGAAAACTTTGCTAACAATGTGCAAAATCATATGAGTAAATGTCGAAGTTAGAATAAGGGAAGAAGAAAGACAAAGAATCTTGAAAAAATCTATGGTAGGCCTGCCATCCACATATCCCCGTTTCCATCTCTCTTTCCACTATCTTATCAACACTCATTGATTAAGCTGCCATCTTAAGCTTCTGGAAAATGTTCTCTGCTCAATGTAAATTAAAAAATGCAGTACATCTCTCTTCTAGGTTGTCTTGATTTCATGCTACTACTTTGTTTCAAGATAATCTCTATTTACCTTATTCATTATTATTCTTTTCATATGCACAGTATTGAAACAATATAACATTACATAACATCTTGAAGAAATTATATCCATAATTCTATCATTCTGAAATAACTATTTTGATTTTTATGCATACTTTGTCCAAATATATACTTATTTTTTATAGTTGTAATTCTAGCATACAATTTTGCTTACTGTTTTTTCTTAATGCCTTGTCTTAAACATTTTTTGCATTGTTTTACATATCTCTCATATGTATTTCAATAGCTACATAATATTTCATCCAGTGGATGTACTATTATTTACCTTTCCTTGGTTTTGGAATTTTGATTGTTAGAAGTTTGTTTTCCCCTGCTGCATATAACACAAAAAAAAACGAATAGTTTGTGCATTTCCAATTTTTCAAAAACATTTATACACTTTCCCATTATTTTGTTTAATACAAAATTACAAAATAACAGGACCTTGGTTGAGCATACACATATATATGTTCTCTTATTACACAAATAATTTATGAGCAGGTTTTCATAGAGCTAGAATTTGCATTAGAAACCATCAACTCCTGATTGGTAAATTGATGCTCAATGATATTATCTGCTGTTACCCTGTATAAGTAAACTCATTTAAGAATGAGGAAACTGAAATATAGAACAAAATGTATCAACAAATTAGAAACAAAAGTTAATTCAACCCCATTCTACACTCTGTATTGGACCTTCCCATCTCCTATTTCATAACTTACCAAATTTTGTTTTTTAGGTTATAAATTAGAACTATTAATAAATATTAATTGTATTTGCAGGTTACTTAATACTTTTATGGCTAGATAAATAAAATTCCTGGATTCAGGTATCTTAGCCAATTCTTTTTCAGACAAACATATAACATGGAACTCTGATGGAATATTACATAGAATCTGCTATAGTAGAATCACTTGATGTGTGAATTGAATAGTTGATTTGCCAATAAATATTTTTGAATATCAATCAGATATCTAATTATGTGTAACAGAAAATAGATGCCAAACATGCCATTGATCTCACATAAACCACATGCTCTGATGTATTAGGAAAAGAGTTTTGTGCAGGCTAGGGAAGAAAGGCCACTCATTTTATCTAGGTACTAACTAGAAATCACATGCTTTCTAGGAACTTACATTCTATGAGTAGACACCATAAATAAGATCATATTAATACAGAGTAAGTAAAGGAGTTCAGACTGACATGACTTTAGAGTAGTACACATAATAAAAACCTAATGAAGAAGGAGATCCAAGATGGCAGAGAAGTAAGTGGAAGCTACATTAACCTCCTCCCAGGACCAATCTGAATTTACAACTTAATTTTGGAGAAATCATCTGGAATAACCAACTGAACACTAGCTGGAGAGACAGTAAAGACTGCTACAACACAACGTGACCAGTAGGGAGTGTGGAGATGCAAAAGGGCTGGCTGAGCTCCCACAGGCGGCAGCTGAAGAGACTGAGAAACAGCTCAGCAGCCGGGGGTTCCCCCCCCTGAGAAGGGCGGGGTCTAAACCCCAAGCTGGGCATCCCAGCCTATAGCAACAGAGTGGAAAGTAAAATAGTATCCAGCTGTGAAAAGCAGAAAGCCACAGGGTTTCTTGCTAGCCAGAGAGAAACAGCAGGAGGAAAAGAGCTCTTAAGTGGATCATTTATGAAAATATTTTGGCCCCCACTTACCCTGGGCTCAAACAGAGGGAAGGCAGAGAGGACTAGAGACTTGGGGAGAATTTGGTGTGGTGGCTTTGAGGGGAGAACTGGGAGAGCAGCCGACCAGATCCCAGTGCTGACTCATTCCCAATACTGCAAGCAGACCATTATCCTTTGAGTGGCGTCAACCTGAGGGGAAACAAAAGCCCTGCCTACAGGAATTAAGCTGCCACACCCTCGGTCCTTAAGCATGACAGGTAATCACAGACTGAACAGATTAAAGGAGATAGACAAAGGCAGTAGATCTCTGGTAGTCTCCAACAGGCTGCCTAGGGCCAGACTGGTACACGATATGACGTCAACCGAGGCAGATCCAGAAAGTCCAGATCAATCTAAGAAACAGCAACAAACAATAAGAGTCACAAAAATGGGGAGACAGAGAAACAACTCCCCATTGAAAGGAAAGGAAGAATCCCCAGAAAGAGTACTAAATGAACTAAAGGGAAGTAAGTTATCAGATATGGAATTCAACACATGGATTATGGAGAAGATCAATGAGCTCAGCGAGCTCAAGGAAAACTACAAATAACTCCAGAGTAACTACAAGGAACTCAGGGAAATTACAAGAAACTTACTGAGGATTACACCAGCATGAAAGAGCACATAGAAGTTACCAATAAGAGCCAGGAGGAAATGAAGAAAACAATCTCTGAATTGAAGAACACAGTAAAAGGAATTAAAAGCAGGTTAGATGAAGCAGAAGATAGGATCAGCGAGCTGGAAGACAATGTAGAAAAAACTCCCAGATGGTGCAACAAAACAAAAAAGACTGAACAAGAGTGAAGAGGTGTTAACATATTACATACCAGGAAATTTAAATTTCTTTTAGAAATGATGAGAATTCTCGCCACCCATACGGAATGTGTTAAGACAGCTGCAAGAAAACATGAAATGTAATAATATCCACATCATAGGACTTTCAGAAGGAGAAAAGAGGAACAAGAAATTGAAAATCTGTTTTAAAAAAATAATGACAGAAACCTTCCCTAACATGATGAGAGAAAAAGTCACACAAGTCCAGGAAGCACAGAGGGTCCCAATGAAGATGAACCCCAACAGGCCCACTTCAAGACACATCATAATTAAAATGCCAACATTCAAAGACAAAGAGAGAATCCTAAAAGCAGCAAGAGAGAAACAACTAATAACATACAAGGGAACTCCAATAAGGCTATCATCAGTATTCTCAGCAGAAACACTACAAGCCAGAAGGGAATGGCAAAAAATATTCCAAGCAATGAAAAACAAAGGCCTACAACCAAGAATACTCTACCCAGCAAGACTCTCATTCAAAATGGAAGGTGAAATAAAGAGTTTCCAAGACACAAGAAAGCTAAAAGGATACATCTCCACCAAAGCAGCATTACAAGAGATGCTAAAGGGTCTGCTTTAAGAAGATGAAGAAACAGAGAGAGACAGAGAGGAACACGAGTACAAAGGGGGAAAATGACAATGAATAAGTACCTACCAGTAATAACCTTAAATGTAAATGGATTAAATGCTCCAATGAAAAGACATAAGGTAGCTGAATGGATTAGAAAGCATGACCTACACATATGTCTACAAGAGACCCACCTTAGAACAAAAGATCTACACAGACTGAAAGTGAAGGGATGAAAAAAATATTTCAAGCAAATAGACATGAATAAAAAAGCTGGGGTAGCAATACTTATATCAGACAAAACAGATTTCACAGCAAAGACCATTAAAAGAGACAAAGAAGGATATTTCATAATACTTAAGGGAAAGATTCATAAAGAAGATATAACCTTTGTAAACATATATGCACCCAACTTGGGAGCACCTAAATATGTAAGAAAAATTTTGAAAGACTTCAGGAAGGATATACACAGCAACATACTCCTTGTAGGGGACTTTAACACCACATTGTCAACAATGGACAGATCTTCAAAGCAAATAAACACCAAAGATATTGAGGCATTGAAAAATACTCTAGATCAAATGGACTTAGTTCACATATATAGAACTTTTCACCCCAAAGAAGCAAAATATACATTCTTTTCAAGTGCACATGGAACATTTTCAAAGACAGACCACATGGTAAGACACAAAATAAGCTTGAACAAATTCAAGAAAATTGAAATTATGTCAAGCATTTTCTCAGATTGCACTGGCTTAAAATTGGAAATCAACCTCAAGGAAAAAACTCAAAAACACTCAAACTCATGGAGAATGAATAACATGCTATTTAATAATGAATGGGTTAACAATGACACCAAGGAAGAAATCAAAAAGTTTCTGGAAATTAATGATAATGAACACACAACAACCCAAAACCTATGGGATACAGCGAGAGCAGTCCTGAGAAGAAAGTTCATAGCAATTCAGGCCTACCTAAAAAGGACAGAAGAATATCTAATAAAAAACTTAACCCTACAGCTACAAGAACTAGAGGAAGAACAACAAACAAAGCCCAGAACGAGTAGAAGAAAGGAATCAAGATTAGAATAGAATTAAATGATAGAAACCAAACAATTCAAAATATCAATAAAAGTAGGAGCTGTTTCTTTGAAACGATAAACAAAATTGCCAAGTTTTTAATGAGGCTCAAAAAAAAAAAAAAAAAAAAAGAGAGAGAGAGTGGATCCAAATAAATAAAATCAGAAACAAAAGAGGAGAACTCAGAACCGATACCACAGAAATACAAAGGATTGTAAGAAATTATTATGAACAACTGTATGGCATGAAATTTGACAACTAGATAAAATGGACAAATTTCTGGAAACATATAATATTCCAAAACTGAATCAAGAAGAAGTAGAAAGCCTGAACAGGACAATATCAACTAGTGAAATTGAAGCAGTAATAAAAAAACTCCTGGCACACAAAAGCTCTGGACTGGATGGCTTCACAGGTGAATTTTATAAAATATTTGGGGAAGAACTAATGCCTACCCTCCTAAAACTATTCCGAAAAAATCCAACAAGAGGGGAGGCTCCCAATCTCTTTCTATGAAACCAGTATTACCCTAATTCCAAAACCAGGTCAAGACACAACAAAGAAAGAAAATTACAGGCCGATATCTCTGATGAACATAGATGCTAAAATCCTCAACAAAATATTAGCAAACCCGATCCAGCAACACATTAGAAAGATTATACACCACGATCAAGTGGGATTTATCCCAGGGATGCAATGATGGTTTAATATTCACAAATCAATAAACATAATACACCACATAAACAAAATGAAAGACAAAAACCACATGACCATATCAATAGATGCAGAAAATGCAGTTGATAAATACAACAGCATTTATCATGAAAACTCTCAGCAAAATGGGCATAGAGGGAGCATACGCCAACATAATAAAGGCCATATACGAGAAACCTGAAGCCAACATCATACTCAATGGCCAAATCTGAGAGCATTCTTCCTGAGGTCAGGAACAAGACAAGGATGTCCACTCTCTCCACTTCTATTCAACATAGTCTTGGAAGTTCTAGCCATAGCAATCAGACAAGAAAGAGAAATAAAAGGCATCCAAATGAAAAAGAGGAAGTAAAACTGTCATTATTTGCAGACAACATGATAGTGTACATAGAAAGCCCTTTAGACACCTCTAAAAAACTACTCAAGGTCTCCTTGTAAACTGCCTCCTTCCTGCAAACCATGTGGATCTCCTCTAAAAAAGAACCTACTCAACATAATAAGTGAATTTGGCTAAATAGCAGGGTACAAAGTCAATATTCAGAACTCAAAGGCATTTCTGTATACCAGCAATAAAATATCAGAAATAGAAACCAGAAGAAAATCCCATTTATCATAGCAACAAAAAAAATAAACTACTTAAGAATAAACTTAACCAAGGAGGTAAACGACCTGTACTCAAAAAACTACATAACACTGAAGAAAGTATTTAAGGAAGACACAAATAAATGGAAGCATATACCATGTTTATGGATGGGAAGAATCAACATCATTAAAATGTCCATACTATCCAAAGCAATTTATAGATTCAATGCAATCCCTATTAAAACATCAATAACATATTTCACAGACCTAGAACAAATACTTCAAAAATTTATACGGAACCAAAAAAGAGCCTGAATAGCCACAACAATCTTGAGGGTAAAGAACACAGAAGGAGTTATTAAAATACTTGATATCAAACTATACTACAAGGCCACGGTAATGAAAACAGTTTGGTAGTGACATAAGAACAGACATTTAAATCAATGAAACAGAATAGAGAACCCAGAAGTAAACTCAGGTCTATACAGTCTACTAATATTCAACAAAGGGGAAAGAACATCAAATGGAGTGAGAAGAGCCTCTTCAATAAATGATGTTGGGAAAACTGGACAGGGATATGCAAAAAAATGAATCTAGACCACCAACTTACACCGTACACCAGAATAAATTCAGATGGATCAAAGACTTAAATGTAAGCTGTGGCACCATAAAAATCATAGAGGAAAACATAGGCAGGAAAATTTCAGATATCCATCGTAGCAACATTTTCACTGATATATCTCCTAAGGCAAGGGAAATAAAGGAAAGAATGAACAAATAGGACTACATCGCACTAAAGAGTTTCTGCTCAGCAAAAGAAAACATCAGCAAGATGAAAAGGGAACCAATCATATGGGAAAACATATTTGCCAATGATACCTCAGATAAGGGATTGATCTCCAAAATATATAAAAACTTACACATCTCAACACCAAGAAGACAGACAGCCCAATTAAAAAGTGGGCAAAAGACCTGAACAAACACTTCTCCAAGGAGGATATACAGAGGGTCCATAAGCACATGAAAGAATGCTCAACATCACTATCCATCAGAGAGATACAAATAAAAACCACAATGAGATACCACCTCACACAAATCAGAATGGCCATCATCAACAAGTCAACAAACAACAAGTGCTGGCAAGGATGCAAAGAAAAAGAGAACCCTGGTGCACTGCTGGTAGGAATGCAGACTGGTGCAGCCACTGTGGAAAATATTTTGGAATTTCCTCAAAAAACTAAAAATGGAACTTCCTTTTGAACTAGCAATTCCATTGCTAGGGTTATATCTGAAAAATCTCGAAACACTAATTCAAAAGAACCTCTACACTATTCACAATAGCCAAGTGCTGGAAACAACCTAAGTGCTTGTCTGTAGATGAGTGGATCTAAAAACTGTGCTACATTTACACTATGGAGTACTATGTAGTAGAAAGAAGGAAGAAACTTCTACCATTTGCTACAACATAGATGGAACTAGATAGAATTATGTTAGCAAAATAAGCCAGGCAACAAAAGAAAAATACCTTTGGTTATCACCTATTATAGGTGACTAATGAATAACAAAAAAAAAAAAAAAAAAGAGCAAAATTGAACCAGAGGTATGTAAACAAGGAATAGAATAACATGGGGGAAGAGGGGAGGGAGATAAGGGGGTAAGAAGGGGAAGGGTCTAGTCAAAGAACATGCACAACTGGTTCGGGACTGACTGTGGGAGAAGAGGAGGGCAGGATGCAGGGATGCAAGAGGGGAAAAAGTGGGAGAACTATAATAGAAAAAGAAACAAAAAAAATTTTATTGGGTGAAGAAAAGAAAATATGAAGAATAAAAATGCAATTTTAGTGAATATTAGAAGGACAAGGATTTTCCTCCACACTGTATTTTTTTCTCCCTACCTGATCCCTCCAGAGTTTTGCATTCTGAAGAAGTAAGTAATGACATAACGTTCTTTACATAAAACTAATAAGACAAGTTGTTAATAGAGGTTTCTTTTTTTTTTTTTACCAAGACTTTGACTGGAATGTCATGCCTAAAGGAAACATGCTTGGGCTCTGGTTATCACCAAAAAGCCTTGAGGAACTAGCACGGACTATCGAAGGTAATAAAATCCCATGAGAAACAAAGTCCTGGTACCTTGGTTGGTTGTGCGGTCTATGGCAATCTTTCCAGGGAAGGAATGAAGGTTGTTTTTCTGAAAGATGGCTAGAAAGGACCTTAAGGCACAATGGAAAACCTGAAGGACTTGGAAAAGACAGGCGTTTACAGGCAAGGCTGAATGACAGGTATGAGGCTCAGCTTCTGTGCCCTGAAGGGCAGAATAAAGGTCACCCTAAATGTTCCTTGCGTAAGTTCCAGCAAAGCAGAACTAAAGATCATAAGTGATCATTTGCTACTCTTATTGAGTTTATGCAAGTGAACAGGATAAATTAAAAATGGACCTAATCCAGTCCATTTAATGACAAGGAGGATAATCTTAAGGAGAAAAATCATGATTCAAGGAAAATCACAATATTCAGTGGTAGACTATAAAGTAGTGCAGCTATCCATCTTTAAAGTTTTTTTTTTTTTCATTTAAAGTTTGTTTTCATTTGAAAGTTAAACTATGTCTGTGGTATCATCAATGATGTTTAATTTTCTGGCAAGAAGAATGTCAAATGCCTTACAACTAGATGTCTTTCCAATAAGACAGTCTTACAGATTTAGAAATTAATTTGTGGGTTATGTTGCATAAATTAACATGTGTTTTCTGTTTTCAAAGGGCATAAGCCTATGATGTCATTACCTGAGTGATTGCCCGTATGTATAGGCCTCACTTAACCCTGTCTGCATCGCTGCCTCCTGAGACTCAGTGGTTTGGTTGAACTAAGTGGCTGGGTTGGTGAAAAATGGGGTGATCTGTGGGCTTCACTTTAAAATTGGTTTCTTGTTTCTACCCTAATGGCTTGGACAGAAAGGGCCCAGAGATCTGAGATGGGGAAAACCTAAAATATTTCCCTCAGCCCAAACTAAATATAATGGGCAAAAGGTTTTGGACAGGTGAGATGTGCCTGGCACACCTTCCTCCAAAGAAGCCTTTTTTTCCCCCTAATATGGGACTTTGAAAAATTAATACCTGCCTTTTGTCATCTAGTGGTTATGGATTGAATGATGTCTTTTAACATTGGTGCCAAATCTGTTGCCCCCAGAATACAACAAGATGCCAGCCTGTTAAACCAAGCACGCCATTGTCCGGGGACAGTCAACTGACCTGGGGTCTACAAGATCCTTCACCATGTGGGAAGACCACTCTCCCTTCCATACTCTCATTCTTAGTAGTGATTTCTGGATCCAAGTGTAGGTAGGACGACGACTATATCCAACTTGAAGCAGCTAGAAGAGCTTGAGACCTTCGCCCATTGTCCTTTATAAGATTATAAAGGGTCTTAAGTCTGAGAGGGGGGAATTGTTATTTTTTACTGTTAAAAAAAATAATATAGGATAGGGTGAAGCCAGAGAACTTGTGTGTATGACCCATGGGCAAGGACTCGGGGAGGGGGAGATTGCTGGGGGAGGGGTGGTGCTGGAAAGAGTAGAGCATAGAGGAAAAAATTGGATCTATTGTAACAATATAATCAATAAAATATACTTAAAATAAAAACCTAATGAAGCTAATTTGTAGAAGACAATATGGAGTAGTGAGATTCATCATGACTGGGCAATACATACCACACACAATTTATCTAAATCTGAATATCATAAAATAATGTTCAAGTTAATCAAAACAATAATGTGGGTCAGATGCACCTGGCAGACCATGGGTATGCAACCCTTGAAATACATATTTAGTCATATGGTAAGAAATGTTATTATCATAGATGGTAAAATGTGAACTGAGGGGAGTCAGGCAAGGTATCTCAGGAGATGTAAAACTTAAACTGGGTTCTGCTGCAGGTTGAGTTCCTCTGAAAGTGCACTCTGAGATGGAGGTTAGCAGACAGAAATTTATTTTGGCATGCTCTCAGGATTAACACCTGAAGAATAGAGAGAATAAGCAGAACTGGACAGAGGGATAAGCTCAGTTGAAAAGCTCCCACTCCTCCACTACCCCTAACCCACACTGCTACAGGGCTGAGATGGCACTTTAGAGTTATTACAAGTTGGGGTGAGAAAGCTGTCCTTTATACTCCAAAATTAATCAGTCACTGAATGCAGGCTATTTCAGAAAGAGGACATGACCTTGGGTGACTTTCTTTAGATGAGATTATCCCTGAGAACCCAAACGGCTTAGTTGTCTGTACTGGAACTCTCATTTGTGGGGGTACTAATGCCTTTATATCTGAAAAGAGATCTTGGCAGTGCATCACAACAACTACCACCCTTTGGGAAAAAGTAAAATCACCTCATGATACTCATCACTTGGTCCACCGCAATCTACTACTTTATTAGTCATGGTTTTTCAGTTAGGTAAATAGATAATGATAGATAGCTAATAGATAGGTAGATAGATAGATAGGTAGATAGATAGATAATAAGGAATTGTTTCATCAAATTATGGAAGCTACATCCCATGACCAAGAGTTGGCAAGATGGAGACCCTAGAGAGTTGAAGGTGTAGCTCTGGTCTGAGTCCAAAGACCTGAGAACGAGGAGAGCCAGTGATGTAAGTTATAGTCCAAAACCCTGTAGGCTCAAAAATCAAGAAGACCCTGTCTTTCAGTCTGAGTCTGAAAGCCAGAAAAGACCGATGTCTCAACTCAAGTCAGGCAGGAGGTATTCCCTCTTACTGAGCCTTTTTGTTTTATGCAGGTCTTCAAATGATTGGATGGGGCTCACCCACATCAGAGAGAGCAAGCTACTTTATTCAGTCTACTGATTCAAATGTTAATCGGTTCCAGAAACACCCTCACAGACTCAAGCAGAATAATGTTTTCCCAAATGTCTGAACACTCCATGGCCCAGTCCAGTTGACCATGAAGTTAACCATCACAGCTACACAACTTTCCATAAGCCAAGAATAAGCTAGATATGAGTATCCAAGGAATTCTTTTTGTGGATAACAGCCCCAGTGTTATCTGAGATAGTCAGCTTCTCAGTTTTATTTCTGAAACAGAGACAGCTTTTAGAATTATTTTGCCCCAAAACTTTTAAGAATTAGAGCCAGGTAGAGATTTTGAGGTCTGTCAGTTTTCTATGACAATAATTTTGATAGGAGGGATTATTTAGTAACACTAATTCTATTTAATGTAAGTGAACTTATCATATTATCTCATTCAAATTTCATTGTTTTAGGGCCTGAACTAGAATTTATGTCAGGTAGTATTGATCCCAAATACCATGTTCATAACTCTTCTGCATTTTACGTCATGGGTCCAGTTAAAAAATCATGTATTTCTGGGCTATTTTTCTAAATGGGTCAGTTTCACTTGCAAATTACAACCAAGGACCCTCTAATTTTAGTCTCATTCTGACTTATTAGCTTCAGATTGACCTCCTAAATGTCAACCATAGATTAATTTTATAACATACATAGGCTAATAACTTTTTCCATAATTTTCACAAATTTCTCTCTTCAGCATGTTTGGATGACTTAGTTCATTCCTTCCTCATTTTTGGGAACAAGACCTACCACCTTTATCTAAGCAGTATATTTTGATTAGAGAAAAACAAAATATATGCTTTTATTTAACCTATGTTAATAGCCAGTTCCTAGTCTCAGACTACCTATTCTGACCCCCACCTACTTTTATCTCAGCATTATGGAAAACATACTATCTAATATGACTCATTACAGAATTACCTGGAATGGGAGGGAAAAAAAAACATGGAACTCAGTGTGACCACACACCACGCCTTTTCCATGTTATCTCAAATCCCGCAAAAAAAAAATTATATTGATGGTTTTAGAAATAAGGAGGCATATGTACAGAGAGCTAGGTCACTTTACTGAGGACATTCAGCAAGTCAGTAGCACCGTCTGGTTCTAAATTAAAATCTCTATGACAACAAAGTCTACATTCTTACCGAGCTCCATTTTCTATACCTCCTAAAGTATGAAAACTTTCTGGAATGATAAAATGTAATTGAGTATATTAGAATGATTCTAATTGCCTAGGATCCCTTCAGCTCTAGGCAATATGTAGAGTTCTCTTCCCTCGTAAAATAATAGAGACCATTTTCCTAAAGACGCTAAATGGAGACTTCCCAGATCTAAAAATTGATACAAATATTACTTGCAAAAAAATACCATTTAAAGGTACAGTCAATCCTCATTACCTACCATTTCTGTATTTCCTAACTTGCCTACTCACTAAAATTTACTCGTAACCCCCAAATCAAGACTCATGCTCATTTGTGATCATTCACATTTGCACATAGTGGTGCAAAATACAAGTCACCAATGTGTACTTTCCCAGCTGAGGCCCAACAAGTCAACTCTCTGTCTTCTTGCTTTAATTCATACTGTAAGCAAGTATCCTTCACACTATCTATTTAGTGCCACATTTTTCATATTTTTGTGCTTGAATGTGCATGATTCACAAGTGTAGTGCTAAAGTGATGTCTAATGATTCTTAGCACAAGAAGGCTTTAACGTGGCTTATGGAAAAAAATACATGTTAGAAAAATTTAATCCAGGCATGAGTTACCCTGCTGTTGACCAGTGAATCAACATTAACTATTAAGTGAGGTTATATATTAATCAGTTAAAGAAAATGTTGTGACTAGCAGGTCTCAGAAACATGACCTTATATCTATCCAAAGAGTAAATATTCAGTATTTACTAATCAAGTGTTCTTGGTTACTTTATAGAACATAGCTACCATTAATAATGAGAATCTACTGTGTCTCTCAGTATGCTTCCAAATACAACATTCTATTTCTAGATCATCTGTTAGGGATAAAAAGAGATGGTATAGAAAATTACAGTAGTATTAATACTGGGGAAGAGGGTGACTAGTGGCAGAAGGTGCCTCCATAAAAGCTCAGCTGCCAAAGACTCCGTGCCACTGGTTGAGTATATACAGCCTGCATTATCAGAGTTTTCATGTCACAACAGCTACAATCTTCCCCAACCCCAATGACTGATCTAACTTAATGCTGAGTGATTTTCTGTGGAACTAAAATACTTTCTACTAGAACACTAAACTTGTCCTTTTATCCAAGAAATGCTATGTTTGGGCAAAACTTTAAAATGTTCTGATAATTTGTGGCTGAGAAAATGTTAATGCTAAAGCCACTCAATAAAGGTTTATTGAGCACACTTTTAATGTGCTATTGGAAAATATAGGCGATTCATAAGACTTGGTTCCTAATCTCCAAGGATGTCATGGTCCCACTGGGGAGACAAGACTTTCATCACCACTGTGAAAGAGGGATACACTCTGCTAGACATGCTGAACAAAGTGTAGAGGAGGCTTCTGAGGTCAGCTAATAAGGCAGAGGGTAGGTAGGATTGAAGTACAACCTTGAGAGGTAGGTACCATTTAGGAAGAGACACAAAAGAAAAGAAAACGTAGATTCTTGTCTGTATCTGCATGAGAAACAGATAAGAAGAGGGCAGAAAATATTAAAATTCCTCCCCTCATAGGGCACAGAAACATTTGAAAGTGGCTGAGAAAGCATTATGGGTGATTCCTGGTGACTTGGGTGGGATACCAGGTACCACACCATACCCATTTCCATACATAATTCCCATTGTTCTGGGCCAACATCCCAAACGTTTATAAGTAAATGAGAAATGTTAAATTTAGAGAACTTAATACCTTTGGTTAATTCTAGGATAGTTAGGAAAAGAAGTAATCGATCAGTTAATCTGATCTAATCCTTGCCCAAATTTTAATCTTGGGAAAGTCAGTATTTCTGATTGAGTGCTCTTCATTTCTCCTATTTCTTTCTCATCCTACTCTGAAATGTCTTTATGTTTCAGGACTCCATAAATTTAGAACTGACTCACTAAGGGTTATTTATTTATTTATTTATTTATTTAAATGAATGCCAGCTGTCAGGGATTAAGATTTAATTTATTTAGGAAGATATGGGATTACAGAAATAAGTCACAAATAACATCTCACTGAGGTCCTTCCTTTTATACAACCTCCTTGACCACAAGCTGGCCAGCACCCTGACTGATAGAGTCTCCCTGTCCTCTGTGTGCTCAACAGTATTTCTTCCTTCCCTCTAGGTCCTTTAAAATAACTCTTCCCCAGGTTCTATGGTCTCTTTGTCTCTTGAAATTGACCTTAGCCCTTTAAACACACACTGACAGTGAAATGTGATTCTCCTGAGAGTCTACTCTCTTCTTACAGCTCAGGTCAGGAACTTCTACTGGTTTTTGTATTCTTGATCTGTTTACCAGCATAGGACTAAGTCTTCCGCATTTTAGTAGAGTAGTTAAAGCCCAAGATTTGGTATTAAATTTCTGCATTCATATCCAAATTCTGCCACTTACTATCTACAGGACTTTGAGTCAGTCACTGACATGAAACAAATAAAACCAACTTCTTCCAAGAGATGCTTTAAAAACTATGTAGGGGAAGGCTCTAGTGAAGGAACTAGTATAAATGACCCATGGACATGGACAACAGGGTGGGGGATTGACTGTGGGAGAGGGGGTCAGTGGCAGGGGAGAGCAATGGGGGATAAATGTGAAAACTGTAAGAGAACAACAATAAATTAAAAAATATTAAATTATAAAATCCTTTTAAGACAATTAAATTAAAAACAACTATGTAGGTAAAGAATGTAAGATATTTGACATATATTATGTACAGAGTAGATGCTCAATAAGTGAATATACTGTTGTAAAATAGTAAAATTTTTTGTATTATTTTGAAGGTTTTTAAAATGTTGCATTCATGTCTTATTTTTAAAAGTTTTATGTCTGGTGGACCTAGCTTCACCATTAGCCACTTTTCTTACTGTGAACCCCAATAGAGAATATGGGAATGAAAGAGTCTTGAAAAGTTAAAAACAACTCACAAATGCAGGTAGAAAGCTACATATATTCTCATTCCTACAAATTCCTTCTTTCTTATCTACTGTGTAATGCTTTTCTTCCCAACTTCCTTCACCCCATCTAGGATGGTGCATTAATAAGGAAGATTTGAAAGCGCAGATGTGAAGGAGCAAATCTCCCAGAATGGTGGGATTTAATAATACAGCAAGCACTTTTTGAATAGGAAATAATTCTTAAAAGATTTCTTTTCATGTAATTCCAGGCTCAGTTCAGTGAAATCCTCTTGCAATTTCTTGAATTTATGCCTTGCTTCTCCTTACAGGCTCCCTATGCTTGTGCTACTTGGGCTTTTGCAGCATGACAGAGAGTGTACAGTCCCTCTATGTCCCCACAGAGTGTGTATGATCAGATTATGATGATGATAATGATGATGACGATGATGATGGTAAATACCCTCATTTACTTCTTTTTTTTTCAGATTTAATGTGTTTTATTGATTAAAATATTACATTTGTGCCAATTTCCCTTCCCTCTGCTCCCCTCCACCCGGTGGCCCCCCTCCCTCCAGTTGTCCCCCCCTTTTAGATTATGTCCATTAGTTGTGCATACAGTTCCTCCCAACCTCTCTCCGTCTATTCCATTCCCTCCTACCTTGATCCCCAATTCCTATATCATCTCCCTCCCTTTCCCCATTCCCCCTCCCTGTTGACCTCCCCCCAATATGCTTCCCGTACCCACAGTTCCTTTTCCACTCTCGTTGCCTGTTTAGTTTGCCTTTGTTTCATCTCCTTAGCTTCTGTTTTTTAAACCAGTCCCTTTAACATCTCATATAACAGTGGTTTGGATCTAATGAACTCTTTCAGTTTTATTTTGTCCTGGAAACACTTTCTCTGTCCTTCTATTCTGAATGACAATTTCGCTGGATAGAGTATTCGTGGTTGTAGGTTTTGGATTTTCATTACTTTGAATATTTCTTGCCAGTCTCTTCTTGCCTGTAGGGTTTCCCTTGAGAAGTCTGCTGATAGTCTAATTGGGACCCCTTTGTACATAATTCTTTTCTTCTCTCTTGCTGCTTTTAAGATTCTCTCTTTATCTTTAATTTTTGACATTTTGATTATAATGTGTCTTGGAGTGGTTCTCCCTGGGTCCAGTCTCTTGGGAACTCTCCTTGCTTCCTGGACCTGCAAGTCTATTCCCTTCCCCAAGTCTGGGAAGTTCTCCTTTATTATATTTTCACTCAATTTTTCAAGTTCTAGTTCATCTTCCTCATTCTCTGGCAAACCAATGATTCTTATGTTGGGCCTTTTATAGCTGTCCCAGAGGTTTCTGATCCTCTCATTGTTGCTTCCCATTTCCTCTCGCTGCATTGGTTGACTGCTTGTTCCTTCTCCATATTCCAGTTTGTTGAAATGAACTCTGGATTTTTTTTCCTCACCATCTATCTTGTATGCGGTTTTGTTCCTTTCGTTATGAAAGTTTTTCGCTTCTTTCTTATCTTTTTCCTGCTCTTTTGTGAATTCTGTAAGCCACCTGCTAACAATGGCCCAGAACTGAGCCTCTGACAGGTTTCTTATCTGTTCATCTGTCAGGTTCTCTATCTGCTGCCTGGTGAGCTGTGTCACCGGGATTTCTATAGTTGTCTGCCTCATTTTGACAGATGCGTTTTGTTTTCTTGGGCCGGCTGTCGGGGGCAGTGCCTGTGTACGCGTCACAAATCAGCGACCGGCGCCTGCCTGCGACCTATTTCACAGCCCTGTGGCGCTTTCTTTCTTTGGGGGCGGGGGTCCAAGATGGATTCACACAGTTATTCAGCTAGGAGACCGGGATCCGTCCTCCCGCCCCCCTGGGCCTCACTGTTCAAGGCGATGCGGTGGCCGCTCTCCCCAGCGCTGGGGTCGCGCACTGCCAGGGGCTTGACTGCCGACGGGATTTTTCGCCGCCCCGCCGCTCCGCAAACAGCTTTGCCCTCTTTAACTCTTACCTGCCCGAATGGCACCGCTGGTTTATAACTTCATATGTTGGGCTTCCGTGTAGTTTTATTTTCTGGAATTTCTAGTTATCCTTTGTTTTGAAGTAGTTGTATTCCTCTCTAGTTGTAGAGGGAGACTTAGCGTGTCCGTCTAAGCCTCCATCTTGGCCGGAAGTCTCATTTACTTTTTTAATGGCAAAGTTTATTTAGCATTTTGGGGAAGAAACTATACTAACACTCAGACATACATCAAAAATATTGTTAATTTGATTCCAGACCATGGCAATAAAGCAAATATCACAATAAACTGAGTCACATGAAATTTTTGGTTTCTCAGTGTGTTACAGAGGAGAGACAGAGACCCGAGCCAGGAGGCCCCACGTCCCCACCTAGTTTCTTGTCAAGCTGAAAAGAGAAAAACTCAAGCATGAGACAAGTATATCGGAAATGAGATAGCAAGTTTATTTATGAATCACATATGAGCACAAAGCTGCAAGCGGGCACTTGGCTAGTCTAAATGCCCCACATATAGAGGAAAGAAAGTTGTTAGTAAGTTAGTGAGTTTGTTCTATATACTGGAACCAAAGCTACAGGTGGGTACTTAGCTAATCTAAGTATGTCAAATATTGGGGTTCAGGGGTTATATACCTTAGTTAGCTTCTAGGTTGCCCCTCCTTCTTCCCCTTGGGAACAATGTATAACTACAAAGGCTTTCTTTCTCAGTAAAGACTCTTTGTCTTACTCAATGAAATTGTTACATAGGCCCCCATTCCCAGCATAGAAACTCAAGGATGTGCCCCCACCCCTATGCTATTCCTGTTTGTGATGTTCAGGACACCTGGCAATTATAGTGAGATTGTTACAGAAGCCCCCATTTCTCAGCACAGTCTCAAGGACTCTCCCATTCACCTGTGCTATTTTTTATTGTGATGCTCAGGACACTTGGCAAGCTTATCAAACTGAGCTCAGGACTGCTGAGTTAATTGATGAGACACATCTTCCTTTTGTGTTCTAGCCTCCTGTATTAAGTTCTTTGTTGAGGGCCCTCCTTTTATTTCCCCTATGGCTGCTCATTTCTAGCTGCTCCCTAACAACTGCATATGAAAGTTATGGTTATACTATACTGTAGTCTATTAAGTGTGCTATAGCATTATATCTAAAAATAACAATGTACACACCTTAACTTTTTTTGCTAAGAAATGCTAACCATCATCTGAGCTTTCAGGAAGTCATAATAGTTTTGCTAATGGAGGGTCTTGCCTTCAACTTGTAAAAAACTCAGTGTCTGCAAAGCACAATAAAGTGGAGTGCAATAAAACAAGGTATGCCTGTATATACTATCCCATTTCATTATACCTCCCTGTGAGGAAGCTACTGTTATTATCTTCATTTTACAGATGAGAATACTGAGGCTTACGTAGTTTAAAAGCTTGCTCATTGTCTTACAGATGCTAAATGGTAGAGCCAGGATTGAATCAAAGTCAGAATTAAAAGCACCCTCTGTTCCCTCCCTCCCTTGTGTGGGGCAAAAAGAGCCTCCTACACAGGTAAGTAAAATCTTACTTTTATTACATATTTTCAGTCAAACTGGGAATCATTTAGAAAGCATCTGCACTGTTTCCATTAGACATGTTACCGCTGAGAAAATAACTAATCAGACACTATCCAAATGTCATGTTTTATGATGGGTAAAATAGGGAATTTAAAAGCCCTATAGGCTATGAATGGGAGAGGGGACACTACCACATGATGTCCCCTGGGAGTACCAAAACTTGGTTTCCTTTATAACATTTACCAGGAGGAAATCTTATTGTTAAAAATGACTGTGAACTATTGCAAGGGCTAAGCATTCATTTTTTTCATACACTTACAGCATGTTTGACATACACCTGTTGAAATATAAGCCATATTTTACTGAACTAATAAATAAAGGATGAGCAAAATTTCTCCACATTGTCATTGAGAGAGGCCCACTGGCTTAGGGTCCAAAGAACCATAGCTTAAAAGGAGGCTCCTGCATGCGAAAGGAAGCTAGATTAGATGAGTGCCAAAATTCTTATAATTAAGGAATTTTTTCCTTCTATAAATGCCTTGGTCTAGAAATAAGCCAACCCTCAGACAGACTCTGTATCCAGGACAACTCGTTGAAAATTGTGCCTGAATCATCTTGTCCTTTAAATATCTGAGATCATCTTTCCTTTGCTTAGCCTATATAATCAACATTTCTCATGCTGTCAAAGATTTCATTGTGCCAGAACCTTTTCATACTCTAATGTTCACAATGTTTCTTCATTTAACCTAATTTTCATTTAAAGAAACCAAGGCATATGACCTTATTGTGACAATCATTTATCAATATATACAAGTAATAAACTATCACATTGTACACCTTAAACTTACACAATGTCATGTCAGTTAAATATCAATAAAGGTGGGAGAAATTAAAAAAATTAAAAACATCAGAAACAAAAAACACCCTGAACCATGAAAATAATTTTTAATAATTTTTTTTAGCATCAACAATGCTTCTCAACTTTTAATGTGTGTTGGTACATATCTGTCATCTATCATCAATCTTTCTATATATACTTTACCTAAAAATATTTTTTCCTGTGTGGCATTTGTAAACATGGCAGTGGTTTTGAAACTTTTATTATATGTATATATCCTTGACCTACCCATCTTGGGGTGAAAATAAGGAAGTAGAGAAGTATACATATTTTGAAGACAACACCAAACAGTAAATAGAAATACTGATCCAGAGCAGAGATGACATACATTGTGCTTTGCCCCATGACACTTCTGATTTAATAAATAGGGAGGAGATTTTTTTTTTTTTTGAGATTGTATTTTACTTGGCCATATAAGTGTGACTGTGAGAGATGTGGTAAGAGATTTGGGATGGACTCTTCCTGAAACTTCAGTCACAGTCCAGATTGCCAGACACTGCATGGAGGGAGCATGGACTGTTGGTTGATTAAATGTGAGAGCCTTCTCAGGCTACCATAGAGCTTGAGGGTCATGCTCTCTTGCAAAAAAGAAAATGAAGCTAAATCACTTTGAAGGGCATGAGAATTACCCCCATTCCTCACTTGAAAGACTCTTAACCCTAGGTAGATACTGAGTCTAGGACCACATATTTGTATCAGTCTTAAAATCTGCTTATAAGTGTTCACCAGTTCATGAGAGGAACCTAGAAGAAGAGGATGAACTGAACTATACCTGCTCATACCCAAAGCCTAGTGGATCCCTATTTTACTCTATGGTCCATTTATTAGTGAATCTCACAAATGGTTTTACTTAAACATTCACATTTCTTTATGTTTAAAAAAATTCATAATATGTACAGTAATGTAAATTGGTTCCTTCAGCAAACTATTTAACTATCCTATTTAAACACTTTTAATTAGAGATATGGAGCCGAGGGACATCAAAGATCCTTGTCTAGATGTTTCCCCACAGGATGAGGATTCACTAGGCAGGATCAGGGAGCTAGACTGGTATCTTCACAAGGATTAAGCCGGCCTTGCCTGTCAGTGAATTCAGAGACAGCTGAAAGCTTGTATCTAAAAGTTATCCACAGATTTTCTCCACAGATCCACATCAGAATCCACACACCTTGAGTGCATGCTATGCTTGGACCCCCCACAAGCATTATCTATTTAATTTTCACAACAACACTCTGAGGCAACTATTATTATTCCCAGTTTTTAAAATGAGAAATGACACTTGAAGTTAAAGTTTCTTGCCCCAAATCACAATGCTCACTTGTAACAGAAACAAGAATTCAACCCAGGTCATCACTCGCTTTCTTCCAGATTAAAAATTATTTCTCTGCTCCACTCTACCTGAATTTCTGACATTTAAAATTTGTTTTCACGAGAATGCAATTACAATTATTCAGTATATCTACTGGGAATTGTAAAAACAGATCAACAACAAAAATAGGTATTTGTCAAAATGGTTATGAAAATGTTTTCTCCCTAAGTTTGAGATCAATTTAGGGAGAATTGGGGGCTCTTTGAGGTCTAGAGCTCCACAGGGTTAGTGTTCATCAATTTGAGTTTCACTTCTCATCCCCATAACTGGTGAAAGAAAAAAGTATATAAAATCACCATATTAATGACTAGAAGTAATTAAAAAATAATACAAGGAAGAACATTAAAGCCCAGAAAGTATTTATAACATTCCTTCTAGGGGACAGGGTTAATATGGACCAAGCATAAAACATATCAGTGAACTGATTTTTCAGTCAAAAACCTATACCTGCCCTAGCAGGGTGACTCAGATGGTTGGAACATTGTCTCGTACCCCATTGTGGGTTCAATTCCTTGTCGGGGTACATGCTTGTGTTGCTTGTTCGATCCCCGGTTGGGGCATGTACTGGAGGTTCTCTTCCTCTCTAAAATTGGTAAAAGCATATTCTCATGTGAGGATTTTAAAAACTTTATAATCTTAGCTTATTTGGACAGCTTTTTTTTTTATTTTTCTTTTTTTTTTCATCATAAGAGTAGCAGAGGAAATACAGAGTAAAACTATATTACAATTTCTAGTAATTGAAATGTTCATTATAGACAAAATATTCCTGTCATAATTGTGTCTGTTAGAGTATGATTCATGCATTCCGTTATTTTATCTTAAGGGTAAGTAACATTTAATTTTTCTTTCATATATTCTGCAGGGATTTTAAATATATCCAGAAGTTATAATGAGAGAATGCTTTGATTAACTTAATTTAAATCAAAAAGAAACAGAGTGATATATTTGGGGTTTAGATCAAGTTTAAAACTTCTATACACCAAGCTATTGGAAGAAGAAATAACCTGCAGTGACACAGAGTTGAGTCTTAACTAAGGGAGAGTTTACCTCTAACAACTGTCGCATTTGAGATACCGAATAACACCAAAATCAGAAATCTGCCTCCTAAATCAGTTCACTATTACTGGTTATCTATTATCTAATGTTATTTCAGGCATTAGAAATATAATATCATACAATTTAAAAAATAATGTATATCCTCTTATGTTGTATATTTTATGTGTTTACTAGAGATCTAGACATGTTTACAGTTGGTGGATCAAATCTTTCTGGACATACTTCTTGAAAAAGGAAACAAGTCACTTATTAGGCTTTGCCAGGGACATCTTCATTAGGATTTGTCTCATTTTGAAGATACAGTCTGAGTCAGTGAGAAACACTGCAGTAAAAATAAATAGAGGCAACTACATGAATGAACACTAGTTACATGATACCATGTGAAAAAAAATAAGTTTTGTGAATCACTTTAAAATAGGTATAGAATAAACATAAAATTAAGCATGGTATGGTGGGAACAGGAATAAAGAGAAAAGCACAGAGATCTATTTATGTAGGTTATTGACAATGTTCTTATTAGATCAGGGAATATGCTCACAGTGTTATGTATATTATTGAAAGTAAACTACTGAACAATAACAAAAAAATTACTATAGGCAAGAAACCATGATGGGAATGTGTCATGAACTTAGAATTATGATTTATCTAAATTGTGTATCTGCAGTTCATTTAGATATGAGAGAGGGGATAGGGAGAAGAGAGAGAGAGTTGAAAGCAGTCAAAATAAGTAAATAAGTTAGGGAGATATAAGAATCTCAAAAAGGAGTAATTAGAGTTGTAAGGCTTTATTTCATGACCTATATGTTTAATATTTAACCCTTGTTAAAATACCCAAAATCATCTTATCTGCCTCTCCTTGACTTTCACTCATTATTCACACAATGAATAAATATTCATTGGACACCTACTATTTCTAGACATCATGTCAAAGATATTGCTTTTCTGCAGTTGGCAGTCCATCTGTAGGAAAAACAGATACTTATCTACTAAACTACTACCTATAAATGTTTGATTACAATAATATAAACTTGCTATGCAAGAGTGGAAAATAGAATAAATAATAAATAAATAATCATTGATTGCACTTTTAAAGAAATTCAGAGGATTTCTGTTTTATATTCTTTTTCTCTTCAAAAAAGTTTTAACATACAATGTTTTTGTAGAAAATTGTTGGAAAATATTTTTAATAAAGAAGAAAATAGAAGTGCCTAAAAGTCCACTACCTTGGGATAAATGCTGTTAGAATTTTGATATATTTCCTTTCAGTCATTTTTTCTACATGTTACAAAATTATGAACATAGTATACATTCAAAGTTGTGTCCTAAAGGCAAGAAACCCTATCATGTGTCAAATTGACTCATATCTCTGATAAACATGTCCAATGCATATGTTTGCCAGCACTGAGGATAGATTGACTATACTGATCCATCTGTGTCTCATGTTCTGAAAACTTCTGGGAGATTTTAGTGTTCTCATGTTGCCTAGCACCATGCCAGGCAAACAACGTCTTGGCCCAATTCTATTTAGAAAAAAAAAACCACTTGATTTTCTGATCAAGGCCTTGGCCAATCTTTTTCCAATTTTCTCTCTGAACTGTATTAACACAAAGTCCCACATCTCATAATAATTATATCTAAAGAAGCAGGGTAAAAGTCTCTAGTGTTTGCATTTTTTTAACTAAAACTATTATGACCTGTGTACATTGCTTATTATTGTACTGTTCCTATATTTCACACATCACCTTGATGCCTGGCTAAGCTCTAAAATGAGTGGTACCTAGTTGCCTTTGTCCATTTGGGCTGACATAACAAGAATACCACAAACTGCATGGCTTATAAGAAACAGAATTTCATTTTTCACCATTCTGAAAGATGGGAAGTCCAATATCAAGGTGCTGGAAGATGGCGTGTCTGGTGAGTGCCCACTTCCTTATTTGCAGATGGCTATCTTTTTGCTGTGTTCTCACATTGTGGAAAAGATTTCTAGGGAACCCTCTAAGTCTATTTCATAAGGACACTTATTATATTAATTAGGACTCACCCTTAGGAACTAACCACCTCCCAAAAGTCCTACCTCCTATTACCATCAATTTGGTGTTAGAACTTATATGAATTTTGGAACATTACAAGCATTGAGTCTCAGAACAAAGAAAAGCCACTATGCTAAAAGAAAAAAATTGGCTTCAATTCTCTATAGGAGGGTTAAGGCAGAGATAACATTACAATAATTTGTCTTTCAGGTTGATATTCAGCTTAGCTCAATCCCTTTCTGACCAGCCTTCTCTGGTGCACTACCAATAACTCATATTGACTTACGAGAGAGCTAATTGTGTGCTTCTCTTTTCAACTCTTCATTTAGTAATATGATGTGTTAGCTTAAAATCAGTCATAATGAGAGTGTCTACACCAAGGAAATGGGCACACAGTATAAATCACATTTTTGTTTTATTCTAAACAGTTATTTGTCATTTACTAGCATACCACACCCAGTTTCACTTTCTTTTTCTTTTTACCATATACTCAAAATGTATTTATTGTTTTTTATATTTAATTATTATGTATGCTAAGAACTACTTACTTCAGTGCTCTCTGTTCTTAACCACCTATATATACCTGCTTATTCTCATATCTGAAACCAGAAAAACCAGTGTTCATGCTGCCTGTCATCTACCAGACCCAATAAGCAGAGACAGGGATTGAATCTTTATGGGCACTTTATTCAGACGGTCAGCAATCTGAGAAGACAGTGTTTTGTACCCTAACAGACTATCTTAAATTCCATTATAAATGGACCCTTTTTATAAGGAGAAGAAAAGTGTAGGTAAGGGGTTTGGAGTTCAGGGAAAAGGTTAATGAAATAAAAGCTGTAGCAATCTTTCATCTGTGTCCTGGACCCTGGCCCTTGTGCCCTGGGCTGTGGTCTTTGTGTCCTGGGTGATGGTCTTCTCATCCTGTAGTATAATGGCTTAGATACTGTCTTGTGTTGTGGAGCAAGTGCGAGAACCAAGCGGTCAGAGACAACCAAATTAGGATTTAAAGAGCCTTTATTAGCTGGCCAGCGACTGCCCACCCGTCCACAAGCTGGACTTAGGTGAACAGCCCCAACCTTAGGGATTGGGGGGTTTATAAAGCATTTCAGGTACAGGAACTTGGACAGAAATACAGTTTGTATAGGCAAAAATTTCCCACTATTTCCTAGGTCATTGCTCAAAGGAATAGGTCACTGCTCAAAGGAATAACAGTTAGATTAAGTTCCTTGTTCTTCTTGGTTGAAGCATGCAACCACAGGGGTCTGGTTCCCGGGACCCAAGTTCAGCTGATTACCCTACTGGCTGGATATCTAAGAAATACCCTTTAACATTCCCCACTTGTTTTATTTGGGGATTCAAATCCTTGAGTCCTGGGTGTTTAAAGGGTGATATTGTGACCTTAGGACCAAAACTTTTCTAGGCCCTTATGGAATGAAGCCCCTGTACAATTCCCCTTCTTAGACTTAAGACCCTTTGTTTTATAAAGGACAATGGGCGAAGGTCTTGTGCTTTCCTAGCTGCTTCAAGCTGAACATGGTCGTCGTCCTACCTACCCTTAGGTCTAGGAATGTTGAATAAGAGTGAGGGTGGAGGGGAGGGTGGCCTTCCCACATGGGGAAGGATTTTTCAGAGTCCATGTCATTTAGCCAGTTAGCTGTTCCCAGGCAGCAGTATGCTCAGTTTCCAAGGGCTGGCACTGTTGGACAAGCTGGCATCCTTGTCGTGTTCAACCCAGCCACTTAGTTCAGCCAAACCGTTGAGTCTTAGGAGGCGGCAATGCAGATGGGCTTCTTGTGTGAGGCCTATATGTACAGACAATTACTCAGGTAATGAGATTATAGGCTTATGCCCTATGAAAACAGAAAGAACACACATGGTAATTTACACAATACAATTCACAAACCAGTCTCTAAATTTAAGATGCTGTCTTATTGGGAAGACATTTAGTTGTAAGGCACTTGACATTTTTCTTGCCTATAAATTAAGTATTTCTGATAATGTCACAGACCTGGTTTAACTTTTAAATGAAAACAAACTTTATAGACAGCTGTACTAGTTTATAATTTATTACTGAGCATTGTGATTTTCCTTGAGTCATAATTTTTCTCCTTAAGATTACCCTCCTTGTTAGTAAAGGGACTGCAGTAAGTCCAGTTTTAATTTAGCCTGTTTATTTACAGAAACACAACAAGAGTAGTGATTGATTTGATTTTTAAGTTTACTTTGCTGGCACTTACTTAAGGAACTTTTATGTTGACCTTTAGTTTGTCCATCAGGGCAAAGAAGCTTAGCCACATACCTGCCATTCAGCCTTGCCTGTAAACACCTGCTTTTCCAAGTTCTTTGGATTTTTCATTGTGCTTTAAGGCTCCTTCTAGGCATTTTTCAGGAAAGCAATCTTCGTTTCTTCCCTGGAAAGATTGCCATGAACCGCACAACTAATCAAGGTGCCATGCTTTTTCTTTCTTGGCTTTTCTTAGCTTTAAAAGTCAAGTTTAGTTCCTTAGGGCTTTCTGGTAACAACCAGAGCCTAAGCATGCCTTCTTCAGGTATGACATCCTAGTCAAAGCCTCTACTGACAAAAACCACTGTTAGCAACTGGTCTTATTAGTTTTATGCAAAGGAACCTTACATCACTTTTTACTTCTTTAGAATGCTAAATACTGGAGAGTTTAGGTAAGGAGAAAAATATAAAAGCATGAAGGAAAATCCTTGTCTTTTAAAACTGCACTTTTATTCATTATACTTTCTGTTACTAAAACCATACAATTTTTTAGAATTTTTACAAACTTTTAACAAATTTTGTATATAGTTTTTACAAACCTTTATTTTTATGTTTTCCATTTTTTGGTTCCCTTTTTTCATGTGAAGTTTTAAATTTCCCTGGGAAACCTCAATTTTTCCTTTCAGAGCAATAATTCAAAACACAGGCAGCTAGGCCCTCTTTCTAGTATGTCCACTGGCTTCCCAGAGAGACATGCCCTTGGCGGAGACATATTCACTTGCCCAGGCTGGATCACTTAGCAGCCCTGAATGACCCTTCCTGGGTCCTGTGTGGTGAAAGGAATTTTTGCCAACTGGTTTACAGACAACCTTTTCTAGGTCTTATTGGTCAAAAACAGATACAGAATATTCCACAGCAGAACAGACGAAGGTACGCTTTTATAAAATCATAACACAAGCAGCTGAGGTTTCCTATTCCCAGGTTTAAAACCTCCATAACTTTTCTTTTTATTATATGACTTTTCATAGACCTTCTGCAACATTGATAAACTTTTTAAATACCTTTTACTGTTTTAGATTTAACTATAATATGCTTTTAATATTTGTTCTTTTCTATACGGTGAAGGACTATACTTAAACTTAGTATTTGGCAGCTAAAAGTTCCTAGATTTGCAGAGATACTTTGCAGATTTTTTGAAGTTCTTGCTTTTTTTAACTTATACTTTTGAGCTTTCCTGAGGAGTTTTTCAATTGTTCTATTTGGCCCATTTATTTGCCTTTTGCAATTTCTTACAAATATTTGGCCAGTTTCTGTTAGAACGGTGACTCCTGTCCTACAGTACTCTTTGGATTTAGACCAGAATACTTTCTTATTCATTCCTTGAGCTTTGGTAGGAATGCTGATGGAGCTGTATTTTGAATGCCTTGGAGACATTCTGTGCTTGGGAACGAACTCCTTGATTGCCCTGATGATGAGGCTTTTAAGGTTTCTTATTTGAGCCCTATTCTCTGGCCTGTTATTCTATTCAGGGTCTATACTGGGAAACTTTTGTTAGGCTGGGACAATTCCCTGACAGGGAGGATGTTTGCTTTTTTCATATTTCTCTAGCAGCCTACATGATTATTTCTTTTCCTTTACTATTGAAAAGGATGTTTAGAATGGACATTAGTTTTATTCATGTGTAACAACATCTTTCCTTAAGATATAGGCATGCCCCCCCCCCCCTCCTGCTGAAGCAGCGAGGAGATTGAGGGCCCATTAGTTACAGCTTTAGAGGTGTTGTTGATTGGCAGCCAAGATGCCACTGCTGCCTCTTGCACCAGTTTGAAGAAAAGCGGCCTGAGTTTTAAAAGTGTCACTTTTTTCCCCCTCTTTCCCTGCTGGAGAGATAGACATTCTGCTGTTTCTGTAACCTGTAGCAAGGGGATTAGATGGCAGGCTGGCTAGCAAATTTAACATTGCCCCTCCTTGCAGCTCCAGCAGGGAGTATTCAGATGCAAATTGAATTGCTAGAAGTTACCTGGGGTGGAAAGAAATGCCGCAAGCAATTTCTCTGGGGAAAATTTTAAGGGGCCTGATCACTCTGTACTGTCTGTTCCCAGTACCTCTGCCTGGTTGGCCGCCGGCTGGCCGGGGCTACAAGGCGGCGGGAGACAATACAGAGGGTCCCAGGCTTTTCTGTGACAGTGAAATGCACTGCCTATATTGACAGCCTTGGTTTTCATGTTCCCTTATGTTGGCTAAGGTGATTGCTACAAACATGCACTTAAATTGGATTACAATCGGGGGCGAGAACACAAGGCATGGGAGCAATGTCCCTTACAGCGCAGACAAACACGGGCTGGGAGCTCCCAAAGGAGGCCAAACAAATGCCTGCTTGGCCTTTCCTCTTGCGAGGCTAGAGCCCACTCAGACTCCATAGACCAAAGTCCGTGGAGTCACACAAAAGGAGGAAATAACATTCACTCAGAGGTTAAACAATTCTACCCAAAACCCTCTGAGATTAGACAAACAGTGTCGGCTACAGGCAGCACAGCCCAGAACCAAACCAGAAGAGCTCTACCAAGTCTCAATGGCAGTGGCCCAAGCCCACCGCCTAAATGGGTTGCCACTCACCTGTCGCTGAGGCTGTCCGCTGTCCTTTGCTTACTCCAGACTGGGCCGTCAGGGCGTCTAGCAGCTCCCGAGTGTCTCCTGAAGGCACAGGGAATTGCTCCCAACCAGAGCTTGTGGCCACTGTTCTGCCACACGTCAGCTAGACACACGGGACCGCACGGAGCCCCGGGGGTTCACCAAAGGCAGCACTGCTTTATAAAAGCATTGCAGTGGGTGAAGAAGATAGATTCTAGCAAAGAAATCAAGCCAGTGGGGCTTTGGGAGAAGAAGGGGTTCTGATTCTTCCAATTACATAAATCGCTGGTGGAGAAAGGGATGCATACCATGAAGGGGCACCCAGTTTCCTCGGTGGGGGCCGAAGCCTCCCACAGGGGCAAAAGAGGTGCAGGCCCATCCCCTGACTCAGGAGGGGGATGGTAGTCCCTACCCGAGCGAGTATGGGGGGTGGGGGGGTGCTGAAAGGCGGGTCGCTGCCAGTCCCAGCTGAATCTGGGGAGGCACGAGGATATGTTGGGGGTTTCATAGGAAGGGGACTTCCCTGTGAGTCCAGGAGAACCAGAGGGGGGCCCAAAGTGTGTCCATCCTTCAGTTTGGAGGCCACTAAAACAGCGGCCTTCTGACAGCTTTTTAACCATTTAGGTTTGTCTTCCAAAATGTCAACCCAAACTTGAATGTATGGAATTTGGTCAGGGTGTCCGGGCCTCCAGGCACAAACCCAGCGGACGCCGTAGGCTGTCCGAAGATCAAAAGACCCATCAGAGGGCCAAAAGACCCCTGGGAAGGTTGGCCATTCCAATTTACAAAAGTCCGCAATTGTCCGGGGGTGACAGGCATCCCATAGAAGCAGGCCGCCTCCGGAAATCCTGGAAATTCTTAAGAAAACACTGAAGGGGCGAACACGACGAACACGATGACGACTGCCCCATGTCGCTTAGGAAAAGACGTACAACAAGACAGACACTGGACAAGACACAGAACCACAGAACACAAAACCGATGGGCCAAACCCACCGTCATGTAGTTCGCCCGAGTCCTGGAAGTAATGCTGCGTCCAATCTTCCCATGGGCTCCCCTGGTGCACCTGCCCTGGGCCTGTCCACACACACCCTTCCCTCAGTGTATATGGCCCTGCCCGAGTCCTTACTGGTAAGAATCCGAATGGCTCTATGCAGTCAATCAGGATAGGGAGGACCCCTGCCCGCCAGTGTCCCACTTGGGGCTGAGGAACGTCTCTCAGAGATCTCCCCCTGAGATGGGCCTGGCGGCGGGCCATCTCACGACCTGTGCCCAGCCAAGGCTGGGTATCTCGCCGGGGCCTCCAAATGTTGTGGAGCAAGTGTGAGAACCAAACCGTCGGAGACAACCAAATTAGAATTTAAAGAGCCTTTATTAGCTGGCCAGCAGCTGCCCACCCGTCCACAAATCGGACTTAGGTGGACAGCCCCGACCTTAGGGATTGGGGGGTTTATAAAGCATTTCAGGTGCATTCTTGTTCCTGCAGGTGTGAACTTGGACAGAAATACAGCTTGTATAGACAAAAATTTCCCACTATTCCCAGGTCATTGCTCAAAGGAATAGGTCACTGCTCAAAGGAATAACAGGTTAAGTTCCTTGTTCTGCTTGGTTGAAGCACACAACTACGGGAGTCTGGTTCCTGGGACCCAAGTTCAGCTGATTACCCTACCAGCTGGATATCTAAGAAATACCCTTTAACAGCTTGAATGCTTGCAGTCCTCCTGAGGCACAAAAGAGGAACTGTTTAGTCTCCTGGAGTCAAGGTGGGTCATACCTTCAGTTCCTGAAACAATAGCTTTTTTTTTCTTAAGTGTATTTTATTGATTATGTTGTTACAGTTGCCCCAATTTTTTCCCCATTTGCCCCCCTCTGCCCCGTACCCCCCTTCCCTCCAGCCCCCAGCAATCCCACCCCCCCTTAGTTCATGTCCATGGGTCATGCATATAAGTTCTTTGGCTTCACCCTTTCGTATGTTCTTCTTAACTTCCCCCTGTCTATTTTGTACCAACCAATCATGCTTCTCAATCCCTGCACCATTTCCCTATGTCTCCCCATTACCCTTTCCCAGCTGATAACCCTCCAAATGATCCCCATACCTATGATTCTGTTCCTATTCTGGTTTGCTTAGTTTGATTTTGTTTTTACTTTTTAGATTCAGTTGTTGATAGTTGTGAGTTTGTTGTCATTTTAATGTTAATAATTTTGATCTTATTTTTCTTAAGTAGGTCCCTTTGACATTTCATATAATAATAGCTTGGTGATGATGAACTCCTTTAGATTTACCTTGTCTGGGAAGCACTTCATCTGCCCTTCCATTTTAAATGATAGCTTTGGTAGATAGAGTAATCTTGGTTGTAGGTCCTGCTTTTCATCACCTTGAACATTTCTTGCCAGTCCCTTTTTGCCAGCAAAGTTCCTCTGCTTTTCTCTTCCTGCTTTTACGATTCTCTCTTTATCTTGACCCTTTGGCATTTTAATTATGATGTGTCTTGGTGTGGTCCTTTTTGGGTCTAGCTTGTTTTGGACTCTCTGTGTTTCCTGGACTTGTATGTCTTTTTCCTTTGCCAAATTTGGGGAGTTTTCCTTCATTATTTTCTCATATAAGTTTTCAATTTCTTGCCCTTTCTCTTCTCCTGGCACCCCTATGGTTCAGATTTGGCATGTTTAAAGTTGTCCCAGAGGTTTCTAAGCCTCTCCTTAGTTTTTTCAATTCTTGTTTCCTCATTCTGTACTGGTCAACTGTTGTTTTCCTCCTTATGTTCCAAATCATTGATTTGAACTCCGGTTTCCTTCCCTTCACCATTGATTTCGTGTGGATATTCCTTTGTTTCACTTAGCATAACCTTCACTTCTTCCCTTATGCATTTGCCATACTTAAGTATATCTGTCAAACATGTGAGCATCTTTATCACCAGTGTTTTAAACTCTGAATCTGTTAGATTGGCTATCTCCTTGTCTGTTAGGCTGGCTATCTCTTCGTTGCTTAGGTCTCCCACTGGAACCTTGATCTGTTCCCCCTTTTGGGCCATACTTCTCTGTCTCCTCATCTTGACAGGCTCCTGTGTTTGATTGCCTCTGTGTCGTAGGTAGAGCTGTCACTCTTGTTATGTTGTAAGGGACGGAGCCCTAGATATGCATTAGTAGAAGGCGACCCGCTTCATCACATTGTGGTACTATGTGTAGGTGAGGAGTCCCAGAGGAAACAATGCTGCCTGCTCAGCACTCGCCCCTTTTCAGGCACTTCTCCCACTTCCATACATGACCAGTGTCTCTCTAGCTATTGCTCTATGTGTCGTTTGCAGAGTGGGTGGGTCTGCAGACGTTCTAGGGCCATGGGGGCCCTTTAAACAAGTGGACTTTGCTGAGAGACCAGCAGTTTCTTCCTCCACCCCAACCCCCACTGGTTTTCACAGTCAAAAGCAATGAGGCTTTATTTTCCCCAGTACTGGGACCGTGAGCTGTGTTGTCTGGTCTGGTGCTCGGAGCCCTCCGTAGGTTTCCCTCCTGACTTTTTAAAACATGTGACTGTATTTCTGCCAGCCTGCAACTGCTGCCGCTGCTGCTGCCACCACACCGCATCCTCTCCACCCTGGATCCACCCCTCCTACCTGTCTGGATGAGTATTTCTTTTTTATATCTTT
Organism: Furipterus horrens; assembly: GCF_987537825.1. Taxonomy (NCBI): domain Eukaryota; kingdom Metazoa; phylum Chordata; class Mammalia; order Chiroptera; family Furipteridae; genus Furipterus; species Furipterus horrens. The sequence goes on along the minus strand of NW_028327176.1, from coordinate 61,927,604 downwards.
CTTTGTTGAACCTACATGCAGCTCGGTTTTCTGGAATTTCTGGTTGTCTCTAGATTTGAAGTAGTTGTATTCCTTCTTAGTTATGGAAGGAGATGCAGCATGTCTATCTATGCCTCCATCTTGACTGGAAGTCTGAAGTTTCACTTCCTTAATTTATCAGCAAAAACTATATGAGTTCTTTATCACCTCACTGCATTCCATTGCCATTAGCAAAGCCTGGACAAAATGATGCTGGGCATGTAGGCTCATCTTAGAATTAAACAGCAGATCACATGTACTATGTATGTTTCTGGACATTAATGTCAAATCTACCCCTCCAAATGAACAACTTACTCAGTGTATTATTCCTTTTTAATTTTTCTCTGTAATACTTTCCTCCCAGAAATGTCAGAATTTTCTAAGGTTCTATTTCTTGAATGTTTCTTCATATAGTAAAACCATGAGATATCTTTATGGCTTGCCAGTTATTCAAAGGTGGGTGTGGTTGTTTATGCCCCAAGATTCAAGACTACTATAATATGAATAAGCTTTTAAATTTTTATTTTAGGAAATTGATATATTGATTTTAAAATACGTTTTTTCCCCCCAATGATTTGGATGCCCTCAAAGGTATATTAAGTAGGGTTTTTGTTTAAAAGAGGGCAGGTGAGTTCCACATAAGCAAGTCATAAGTATAAGAACCCATAAAATGTGAAAATTTGTTTATATTTTTAACTTCAAGAAGCTACTTTATATATCAATTTAATCATACACACATACAATTTTAAGGTAAGGAATTATATAGTATTCATGGCTAATGTGGCTATGTAGATTTCTTCCATTGGCCAGATAATTGGGGATTAAAAATGCTTGTATCTATGTTGTGTTTTTGTGTGGTTGTGTATGTGTGCATGAATGTGTAGTATATAGTTTTGTTTCTGTTACTGTTTTTCATCTAAGCAATTTCAATCAGAGTTGACTTTCCCAGCTAGCTTTGGTTAAGGCAAAAGAAACTAAGGGAAATTGTGTTCCATTTTTTCTGCCTGACAACTCTATTTTAAGTGCTGACAATGTTGCCGTTCCTTTTTTCCCCACAGTCTTTGTGTAGGGAGAAGAAAAATTTATCTATTAACTAATATGAAGGCAGGATTGACTTACAAATGGACAGACAAGTTCAAAGACTCACACTGTTGTGAGGCAACAATACAAAGGCCACTGATGATTAAACATTGCTGCAGCAGGATCTCCAAGCAGAGCAAACATGACTTCAAAGGATGCTTTAAGGACCAAATTATATAAAAATCTGGTGAAAGATACCAGAGTGGCAGTGACTGTACTAAAATGAACCCAGCATATTCTCCATCAAGGGCATTCCTTCTGTTTCTGACAGTTTAGGTTTTTAGAGGTAGGATCTTTACATTTACTGAGAAACTCCACATTTGTAATACACCATCTTTATGATTTCACTATCTCTTTAAAGAAAGGAAGTGATGTTGCTTACAGTGACACAGTTTTGAAAATTTTCATCTTTTGTGTTGCTCTTGGCATTAATCCCAGCATTGACTGTGACAACTGTACTGATGATGATATTTTGGAGACATTATGCTGCATTAGACCAAATTTTATGAGCATATAGAATATCTGGAAAGATTAAAATCCTGTAGAGAAGAAGAAACCAGTGTATGAGAATGGACATTAATACTTTACAAGGTTTGAATAAGCAGGTGAGTTTTTGTGTTTCTCAATTTAAAAATATTGTAGTTAATTTTTCTTAGACAAGGCCACCTGCTCTTTCTCTCCACATTCTGTAGTAGGCCTCATGATGAGCCAAAATGATATTCATTTTGCTAATATATTCAGAAGTACATTAATAAGAGAAACATACCAGCATCCCTTTAAAGCTTAGGGCAGTGGTTTTCCACTGCATACTTGGATGATGGAAGGAGATGGTGATAATGAAATGGGTTTCCTGGCTTCAGTTGGAAAAATGGAACCCCATATTGGCAGAGACCCTGGCTCCTGCCTAATTGTCAGGTATAAAGTGAGTGCCATTTCTGTAAGGCAAGTGGGGCCTAAATAATCATCACCTTTAAAGATATTTTGTGTTGGCTAACTTATCGTGGTGTCACTAGGAAAAAAAAATAGATAAACAGCCTACCAAAATGTTACAGAGAAGCGAGAGCTAGGCTCAGATCAACTTCTCTTTCTAGAGAGTTCTAAGGAAGATTATTATGGGAGCAGCATAATGAGGGGGAGACATGTACATTAGTTTTGGGGGGATGGGGCAGTCTCTTCCTGAAACTGGAACACTGCCCCTTTTCTTCACTTACATGATCTGAGGGACATCTGTCAAGGTACCCGTGGCTGTGTCAGTTAACAGGCCGATGTATCATGATGAGCTTCAGGGCTCCTGTAGGTTAGATTCAGTACCATCCTGGTTCAGGCAGGCTCTGGTTGGTGGTTATTCTAGCATTCTTCTTTCATTATTATTATTATTATTATTATTATTATTATTATTATTATTATTATTATTTTGGCAATGAAAATGAAAAGTACACATAGTTTCAACAGCCAGGGACCTATAGCCATGGTGACAAAAGTATTACTCTATCTGTAAAATCAGAAAAATATTAGAGCTGTTAAGTAGAGACAAGACTTGAATCTCCACACTGGAGTGTCACACCTCTCATCTAGTACTGAGTGTTAAGTCATTTCAGACTCACATCCCCTTAATGAAGATGGAGCTTGGACCCTTGAGGAAGGAACTTATGACAATGCCATAGTTATTTACTGTAAATCATCCTCAAAAGTATCTCAGAAGATACCTGTATCATATGCAGGATATCTGAGCACTGTCAAAAGAGAAATTATCAGACATTTCAGGAATTATTAGACCCTGGCTCATGGATGATGCTAATCTTGGAGATCTGAAATGACACTGTGTTCCTTTGGACAGTGGAGGCTGATTAAGATCTAGTAAAATATGAAGCTCTGGCCTAAAACTAGTTCTCAATGGTGGAGCACTTTGGTAGACCCACCCTATGATTTTTTTCCTCCAGTCCCTTAATGCATGGTTGCAAACACATTTTAAAACTGACCAGATTGCTACATAGGTTCACTGATCCATATATATGGTGTATATTGGATTAGATAAAAAACAAGTAGGAAGACTCCATCCCAAACGGTAAATCTAAGGCAATGTTGCAACCTCGGGAAAAATTAAACAAAACAATATCACCATTAAAAACTTGAAAGATGCAGGGATGGTGATTCTTAATACATCTTTTAAAACATATTCTTTGAACTGTACAGAGGTGCTTAGACCTTAGAGAATGATTTTAAATTATAAATTGAATCACATGATGACTCCAGTTTTATAAAAGTAGAAACTAAGGCTCTAAAAAAAGAGAGACTCATAGTGAATAAAGTTGTGATGATTGAAATCCACACTGTCTAAATGAGAGACTGTGTTTTCAGTTAGTATAATGTGTCTGTGTCTCACTCATGGATTCCAGGGAATCAAGAGAATAACAAATTCTAAGCTGTTACACCTTATATTTGAGATTTTGTAAGATCAGAATATATATATGTATATATCCTTTTGCATATGTCTTTGGGTGTTATGAACATCAAGGACATAACAGACACATGGAAAGAAGGTGGGGAACTAATATATCACAGACCTAAATTGAATTTTGGCTTGCACTTAAAAGTTATGTGATTTAATCCCTGAGACACAACTGTGCCATCTGTAAAATGGAGTTGCTGGTAACTCCTCTTGGGTTTGGGGTGAGGATTACACATGACGTTATAAGTGAAAGTGCCTCATGGATGGAATATACTTCATAAACTTCTCTTCCTATCTGGTACTTTTTTCTAATCTGTGAATCCCTTTTGTGTACCCTTTAGCACTCACAAGTATACATTTTAAATAATGAATAATGTGGAATAATCAGACTCAAGGAGACTTAGAAACTTATCTTAAGCCACATAGTGGCACGGGAAAAGATTCCAGGTAGCCTGGTACTCAGCATCACCTTAAGAGTGAAACTTGAAAGAGAAATCAATTTCCAAGTAAGGGAACAGAGCCCTGTGAGGGATCTTGAGGGTTCTAAGAAGACCAACCATACTTCCAAAGTATACCAGAATTGCTGTCCCACAAGGGACAGAAACAAGCACCAGATATAGAGCTATCCTTGAGCCTTCTTAAAAATAGTATATGTAAGGCCCTGGCTGGTGTGGCTCAGTGTATTGAGTGCTGGCCTGTGAACCAAAGGGTTGCTGGTTCAATTCCTAGTCATTGCATATTCTTGGGTTGCAGACCAGGTCCCCAGTCAGGGGTATGTGAGAGGCAACCATGCATTGATGTTTCTCTCCCTTCATTCCTCTCTCTGAAAATAAATACAATCTTTAAAAAAAGTAGTATATATAGATCTTCTTGACACACATGAACACCCACCACCACCCCAGCCACCATTCAACTCACTCTCCCAGCACCAGGTTCCTACAGGGCTTTGCTAGAAGTGTGTTGTTATTAAATCCTGAACAAACCTCTTATTAGTACATTATAATTTTCTGTTTACCTGGCCATCATAACAAAACTATAAGCTTTTTTATAACCAGAAGTGAAATTCTAATCTCCATTTTACCAGCATCTAGAGTAGTGCTTGGCACAAATACAGTATTTGATAAATTGTTGCTGAATGAATCAATGTTACTAAATTTGGAACTCACCAAATACATTGTTTGTTTGTTTTTAATGAGTTAGTTTATGTTCATAAAGAGACATCAGAAGAGGGAACACTCCCAAATTGAAAAATAAAGTCACTAATTGTAAGTGTTAAATATTAGGAGTGTTTGTGAGAGAGAGGGAGCAGAGGTTGGCCAACTATGGCCTGTGTGCCAAATCTGGCCTACCTACTGTTTTTGTAAACAAAGTTTTAGTGAAACACATGTGCCTTTTTTTTTTTAATGTAGTGTCTGTGGCTGTCTTTACAACACCACAGTGGGGTTGAGTAGTTGGAACAGAGCTCACATGGCCAACATAGCTAAAAATATTTTCTACCTGGCCCTTTACAGAAGTTTGCAAAATCCTGCTTTAGATCATGTAAAGTTGCTTTCACATATTTTTATTTCATGTAAGATATTAAAATTACTACATTGCCCAATGAGGTGATCATATAATATAACTATTTGCAGAAGTTGTTTTTGAAAATTATTGCTGAAACACCTCAGATTCTAGGTACTGTTAAAAATTGAGAAATGTATGCTAGTCTGATAGGAGTAATGGATTCAAACTAAAAAGATAACATTCTGTTAAATGTTATGACTTTGTCTTAAGAATAATGTGAATATGGTGATGGATAATGTCTTTCCTACCCGCTTCCATGTATGTTCATGCCAGAGACCTTCAGGCTGTTCTTCCCACAACATGTCATTCCTCCCTTACTTCACACAACATAATAAACACTCACCCAGTCACCTTGCCTCTGCTTGACACAGAAACATGACATCACAGCCAGATTCAGAGGCATTTTATCTTCAGTTATCATGCCCTTTTCTCTTCATTTGTGGAATGAAACTGGCCCTTCTTGGTATCTCCTCAATGCAGCATCAACACTGGATTGATTTATGACAGTAGGTTGTTCTCAAATATGTTTTAAACATTTTTATGGAGGTATAAATGACACATAAAAAGTTGTACAGATTTAATGTATAAAAATTAAGTTTGAAGATAATTTTATACCTGTGAAACAATTACAACCAACAGGACTATAAATATATTCTTCAGCTCCTAAAATTTTCTTCTTGCTCCCTTTGTTATAACTTATAAAATTTTTCTGTGGTAAAACAATTAACACAGTATTTATTGTTAGCAAATTTTATGTGTTGAATGTAACATATTATTATATATATGTGTGTGTATAATTTATAGCTATGACACTATTCTGTAGAATAGGTCACCAGAACTTACCTTGCATAACTAAAATTTTGCACCATTTGACCATCACCTCCTCATTTCTCCTTCTCCCAGCCTCTGGAAACTATCATTCTACTCTCTGATCTATGAGTTTGACTCTTTAAGATTCCATATATAAGATCATACAGTATTTGTCTTTCTGTGCCTGGCTTAGTTCACTTTGTGAACAACCTCAATGTGGTGTTTTCCAGGTCTAGGGTTGAACTTCACATTTTTCCCTAATCTTTTACACAAACACACATTTTACTGTTCTTTTCCACAAATACTCCAGATAATTTAGTCTTTCAGGATTATTTTCTTTGCCAGTGAACCCCTATTTCCTGACACTCTTGGGATGATCACAATTCAAATGAGGAGGCATAATCTGTCTCACCTTCTTACTATGACTCTTACAACAGGCATTTGGAAAACATGCTTATAAAAATGCCTACAAATAACATTTTTTTCCCCTGTGGGCTTGTAAACATGCATAAACTGCAAAGAAAGATATATTATTCATAAACTCACATTAGTGGGTAACTTTGTGGAAGAAAGAAGCAGACATGGATCATATCAGGAGTGAAAAAGCGAGGAGCTTATTTTTTAAAGAAATAATTTACATATGATTTATGTAATATTCAGTTATTTAAACACTTCCTCCAAAGAATTCTAATTAACAGTCAATAACACATGATACAAATTGATAAAAATTTAATAGGTATATAGGAAGTTAGACAAGGTTACCTTTTCTGTGCCACCAAATCTCAAATTACCAGTGCCTTTCTATCCCACTCTCCATGGTAGACGATGGTACATGTAGGGGGAAGTGAGGGTCTTCATCTCTGAACTCTGTCACGTATTGATCTTTAGTGCCTTATTCTTCTCATACTTGAGATCTCAAATTTAGTTCTTGAATAAGACCCACAGCTGATTCTACTACTTCATCTGTGTTCTGAGCCTGATGCTCAGATTTTGTGGTTTCATCCATTTGTGTAAACTGTAAATTTTAGTTTTTTGAAAAGAGTATAACAAATGTCTTTTTTCTGATGACAAGACAAGCTTTTACCTACCAGTGATTCTGCACCCTTGTAGGTTTTTTTCTCCCAATTAGTATCCAGACACCTGTATATGCCATTCCCTTGGCAATAAAATTGTGTCCCTGCCTATGACAGAGCCTGCAGAGTAGACATCTTTGGATCCCATCAGCCTTTGTCTAATTTAATCCACAATGGTGGTGGTTTTATATGAGTTCAGACTCACTTCATGCTGACAAATCCTACCTCAAGTGTGTCTATGATTTTTTCACTAGGATTTTCCTCAATTCCTATGACACTTTACTAGCTTAACATACAAACTCAACCCATAAATGTGAGATAGTTAATGTCCTAGGGACTGTTCAAGCCCACTGACCTTCTGATAGACAATTTGATAAAAAATAATATATATATATATATATATTATTTCTGCTAGAATAGAGCTGAACACTACTGATATTATATTTACCAAAGTAATAAAAGGAGATGATGGAAAATAGAACACAAACATCTTTGATTAACTCAGTGATGACTATACTGTGAAGGTCAAATTAGATGGTGGGAGATGTTCTACTGTTACTGGGTTCCCTAAAATCAATGGTGATAGGATTCCAGAATAGTATAAGCCAGGTTAGAACATGTAAGCACCAGAGACAAGATGTAATGTAATTACTGCAATAAACAGCTGTAATGGTAGTTAGGGAGCCCCACATAGAGAGATGTGTGGCAATGCCTAATAAATAATATGTTACTAAAGACCAGACAGACCATCAAACAACAATATTGTTTAATGTATGTATTCAACAAGGTTAAGAAAGAGAGAATAGCAGATTAAGGTCAGAACTATAATGAAAAATTATGATCTTTCATTCAATTTCTACAGAGACTCAGTTCTCAGTTCCAGGAGCAGATCCAGTTAAGGAGGAACCCTAATACAGATACAATGTAGATTATAAATATTCTTAATTCTTCCTCAAGGGAACTGTATCTACTTACTACAAACTTTATATAGTAGCAAACAAAAATAAGTAAGAGCTATTGAAATGACACTGATACCCAGAGAGACAAATGTAATCATGCTTCCATTCCCACTCCCACCCCGGCTAGAGTGGAGACTTATGAAGGCCAGAGAAGACATGTAGTCCTCCTTCAAGTCTTAGTCAGTGTGCGCAGGTGGTCTGCACACCATGTGGTTATTTTCCTGTTCTTACAGTGAATGATTGGTATGGCTATTTTAATAGCCGGCAGAAAATCATGATCACATTTGTTCTTTGACCTGTGGGGTAGATGTCATAAAGGTAGAACTTGTCAAGAGCAACTCCTGAAACTAATCCTCCATCCATGATAATAAATAAAAAGCATTACCACATCCTAGATGGAATTGTAGAGCTCAGTATAACCCTCCAAGGCTTAAAAGATGCCGAGGAAGTCATGTCTGTACAATTCCTATTCAATTAATCAATATGTTCCCTGAAAACTCTGAAGTTGTATGTTCCAGCTTTACTGGGTATCAGATCTCTCATACTTGGTAGGAAGCTACTGCCCTGTGCATAAAATTATTTTCGGTATAAGTGAATAAGGAGAATGAAAGGCAAGTTGCATTTATGTGGGTATGATGAAACATTGATTTTCTCTTATTAAAATTATAATTAATGTCTTAATTTCTGAAAAAATATAGTCTATATAGACCTTAATTGTTTTTATATCTATAGAACATAATTCTTATCCACTATATTAATCATATCATGACCAGGTGAATAAGAAATGACAAGTAATTTAATTGCCCTAATAAATACAGGAGGGTCAGAAATGGTGAAATAAACCCTATAAACACTTACAAGATGGCCTTGTTGGTTAAAGGATCATAAATTCAGTAGTCTGAGCATGTCAGATCATCCCCCTTAGTAGAACTAAATATTTTGATGTAATTCCCTTCTATTCCTAGCTTGTTCAGTGTTTTGTCATAAAAGAAGATTAAATTTTGTCAAATGCTGTTTTTTATTGATTGAGGTAGTCATTTTTTTTTCTCCATTTCCCTCTTGCATTCTGTTAATGTGGTATATCACATTGATTTATTTCCACATGTTGAGAAATACCTGCATACCTAGTATATATCTCACATAATTACTTGGCAATTCTTTTAACATGCCATTCAGTTCTGTTTGCTAGAGTTTTGTTGATAATTTTTGCATCAATATTCATCAGAGATATTGGTCTGTAATTTTCTTTTCTTGTAGTGTCTTTGGCTTTAGTGTCAGGGTATTGCTGGCCTCACAGTGGAAGTGTTCCTTCCTTTTTATTTTATTTTCTAAGAGTTTAAGGAGGATTGGCATTCATTCTTTAAATGTTTGGTAGAAATCATGAGCAAAGTTATCTGATTCTGGGCTTTTATCTTTTGGGAGAATTTTTTTTTGATCCTCATCTGAGGATATGTTTACCGACATTAGAGAAAGTGGGGCCGAGGGGTGGGGGTGGGGTGTTGGGGGGGAGAAAGAGAGAGAAAGGGAAAGAGAGAAACATTGATGTGAGAGAGAAACATTGATGGCTGGCTGCCTGCTCTTTATGCCCTTAAGGAAGATAAAATCCACAACATAGGTATGTGCCCTGACCAGGGTCAAACCAGCAGCCTTTTTGGTGTTTGGGACTGCACTTCAACCAACTGAGCCAAACAGCCAGGGCTATTGGGAGGTTTTGATGACAGATTATATATTCTTATTTATGGGTCTGTTCAGATTTTCTATTTCTTCATGATTCAGTATTGTGTTTTTAGAAATTTATCTACTTAATCTAGGTTATCTGATTTGTAATGTTTCCTATTTCACTTATTTCTTTGTCCATCTAGCTGAAAGTTGGTCAATTTTGTTGATTTATTTCAAAGAACCAACTCTTGTTTTGTTAATTTTTGTCTTTTTTTCCATTTTCTGTTTTATTTTGGATCTAGTCTTTATTATATCTTCCTTTGTTAGTTATGGGTTTAGCTGTTATTCTCTAATTTGTTGAGTTGTAAACTTAGTTTATTGTGAGACTTTCTTCCTTATTTTACAGCAAGCAGTTACAGTGATAAATTACCATCTTAGAACTGTTTTTGCTGCATCCCGTAAGTTTTGGTAAGTTATGCTTTTATTTTCATTTATCTAAAGATATTTTCAGATTTTACTTGTGACTCACTGCTTAAGAGTATTATTTGATTTTCATGTATTTCAAGATTTTTCATTGTTCCTGATGCTATTGACCTAGTTTCATTCCACTGTGATGAGAAAAGATACTTCATATAATTTCAATTTTTTAAAATTTATTAATACTGTTTTGTGGCCTATTTATGGAGAATATTCCATACACAATTTTAGAAAAACATGTATTCTGTGTTTTGAATGGGGTATTCTGTATATTTGTTAGGTCCTGTTCATTTATCATGTTGTTCAAGTTTTCTATTTCCCATTGATCTTCTATCTAAGCATTCTACCCATTATTAAAAGCAGGGTATTGATATCTCCTACTATTTTTCTAGCACTATTTCTCACTTCTATTTTGTCCATGCTTGTTTTATATAGTTAGGAGTTTTGATGTTTTGTGTATAGATGTTTATAATTGTTATATTTTCTTGCTGCATTGACCTTTTTATTATTCTAGTGTTCTTCTCTGTGTATAGTAATGGTTATGACTTCATGTCTATCTTGTCTGGCATTAGGATACTCACTCCAGCTTTTTAAAAATTATTATTTTCATGGAATATTTGTTCTGCCCTTTCTCTTTCAACCTATGTGTTTCCTTAAATCTAATAACATCACTTGTTGACAACATATAGTTGGATACTTGAAGAAACAGCACTTTTCTCAGTCTTTTATAGACTGGCTCTTTGAAGGAAGAAACCTTTACCAATTAACCTGGTATGAAGGCTTATGATCTTCTCAGGCCTTTATAAGCATGCCTGTTCTTTAGGTCTGTGTGTTTTCTTTTTTTCCCAATGCCCCCACATTCACAGATACCTTTAAAATATCTTATATCCCTTAAGAGGCTCACCACTGATTTTTTCTCAAGGTCTTAGATGTTCTTTTGTATTCCTCTGCCCCAAAGCTCTTGCTTTCAGCAGCCCATAGGTTTGTAGTGTTCTCTTCAGTTCTTACTTGCCATGGAGCCTGCAACTGCTTTCCAAACTATGCCACCATTTACACCAGTGCTCCCGAACAGGCAAGATAGAGGCAGTCCTTTGGGTACCCCCAGAGAGGTTAGGACAATGCAAACAAGTTCCACTCTTTGCCTTCCATTATATGGAAAGAACCAGCAATGGGACAGCTTCCTCCTGACCAATGCATGCCAGAGAAGGGAAAAGACATAAGTAGGCAAAAACACCCCAAAATTTCCCTCCATATTAAATTTTTTTTTGTTAGACATTCACTTGGCTGCTGAAATTATTAACTGATTTCTACAATTTCCGCAAACCTACTTCCACCAATATGTTGTTCATTTTGTGTTTCCATGAAGGAACAAGGGTCTGGAGCCACCATCTTGCTGAGGACAATTTAAAATTATTATTAACAACAGCATTTTGTACTTCATTTGATTCCTTTAATTACCTTTAAAAGTGCCATAATCTTCAAGTGAAGAGTAAGTACAAGTACTGACCACTTTGATTTGGTTGCTATGTAATGACACAGCAGTAAAAATCTAATAACATATGACTTGTTACTGGCAAACTTAGGAACTACAATATATAAAATTCCAATATGTTTAATGCTTATTTTGCTTGGTAATTTACCTGTACATATTATTTTATAAATATGACAAGAAATCACAATATGTCAAATGAAAGGGGTAGAGATATAACTACTGTGTAGTACTAGAGAAGTCAGAACATATTGAGAGCTAACATATTTGGGTATCAATTAACGGAAGAGGTAGGATTTGGAAGTGAGTAAATGATAACAAATGGAAGGTATCAATAAATAAGGGAGAAGCAAAAATACATGCAAAAAAGCATGTCAAAATTCAACATCCATTTATGATACAGAGCTCTCAACAAAGTGGTATAGAGCAAATGTACCTCAGCATAAGGTTGCAATGTTTTCTTCCATTCTGTAGGTGGCCCTTTCATTTTGTTGTGCAGAAGCATTTTAGTTTGATGTAGTGCCATTTGTTTATTTTTGTTTTTGTTGCCCTTGCTTTTGGCCTCAGATTCAAAAAGTCATCACCAAGACTGATGATAAGAAACTTACTGCTTATTTTTAATTCTATGAGTTTTATGATTTCATGTTTTATAACCAATTCTTTAATCCATTTAGAGTAATTTTTCTGTACAGTAGGGTAGTTTGGTTTCATTTTTTTGCATGTGGCTGTCAAGTTTCCCCCATACTATTTGTTGAAAAGGCTGTCTTTTACCCATTGTATATTTTGGCTCCTTTGCCACAAATTAATCATATATGCATAGGTTTCTTTCTGGGCCATTAATCTATGTGTCTGTTTCTATGCCAGTACCATACCATTTGTATTACTCTAGCTTTGTGATATAGTAGTTTGATATCAGGGAATGTTATGTCTCCAGATGTGTTCTTTCACAAGACTGATTTGGCTATTATGAGGTGCTTTGTGATTTCATTAACATTTTTAGACTTGTTTGTTCTATTTCTGTGAAAAAATACAATGAAAAATTTGACAGTGATTGTATTGACTATGTAGGTTGCTTTGGGTAGCATGGGTAATTTCATGATATTTATTCTTCTAATCCCTAAGCATGTACTATATTTCTATTTATTTGTGTCTTTAATCTCTTTCATCACTGTTTTATAATTTTCAGTTATTTCATCTCCTTAATTGAGTTTATTCCTAGGTATTTTATTGTTTTGATTACATTACAAACATTTTCACTGTTCTTTTTCTTATAGTTCATTATAGTATAAATACGGATGATTGTCGTATATTGATTTTGTATATTGCAACATTACTGAATGTGGTTATTAGTCCTAAAGGGTTTTTTTTTGTAGAGATTTTAGCATTTTCTATATATAATATGTCATCTGAAAATAGTGACAGTTTTATTTATTCCTTTATGATCTGGATGTCATCTGTTTTTGCTTTATTGCTCTGGTTAGGGCTTTCAATACTATGTTGAGTAAAAGTAGCAAAGATAAGGCATCCTTGTCTTGTTCCTGATCTTAAGATGAGAAAAAGCTTTCCAATGTCGAGTATAATGTTAGCTGTGTACTTTGTCTTATATATCCTTTATTAAACTTATACACAATAAGGGGACAGGATTGTGGAAATAGAATCTAATGATTAGTGTTAAAAATCAGCTTCTAGTTTTATTGTGGCTTTTTCATCTGATTATTCTCAGCCTGGGTGGGATTTTCACCACCCGGTGGTGGTTAGTAGTGTTTTGAGCAGAACTGTGTCTAGATAAGATTTTGGTCTATGCTTCTCTCCTTCCATAAGTCCTCAGTCTCTTCTCTTTAAGACCTTGCACCGAAGCTAATACAAGCAGAGTCCCAGTGTGTTACCACATTGCTAAGAAACACACATATTTTACCAGAAGTCTTCTGGAGACATATTGTGACTTGCTAACCTGTAGGGATCATTTACATGGGAGGATTTGGGGTGCTCAGATGAATGTCTGAGGTTCCTTTCTCACTCCTTGGGCCAAAGCTGAAAGACTACTCACTCCTTCCTAGTGATGAGACAGATGCCCTGTTTTTAAAATTTAGATTACCAAGTTTTGAAGTAAAATATTTTGAAATGAATGGGCATATATCAAATTCAGTTTCTCTCTGAGAACCCCTTAAATGTCTTAAATTTAGTGCAGATCTTAACATGGTCCACAAAAAATCTAAGATATGAGTTTCTAATTTAAGATTCTTTTTGAAGGTAAGTAAAAACAAATGGAAAATATTTTAAAAAAGTAGTTTCTGGACTTTAAGTATGACTCAGAGATTTATGTATTTCTATTTTTCCCCTAATTTCTAAGATCCAACAAACCATTTTAGATACTTTTCAAGAAGCTATTCTGATCTTTTATTAAGTATGCATTTAAAGAAAGAAAACATTCTTCAGATGTCAAGATTAAATGTGTTTATTTTGAGTTAGTAGGTACAATTCATATTAGATACTAGCACTCCAAGCTACATCTATGTATTTGCCTCTAAACCTTCACACATTGTCAGTTGCCATTCCTCTAAAATTTCACCACTGGGCCTCCTATTTCTAGCAAAATCATAGTTCAATTTTTTTTTTAAGTAAAAGCAAGATTGATCATTATATTGTTCTTCCAGTGCTCCCAGAAGAATAATTGTCTCAAATAAATGTTTGTTTTCAGTGAAAGGGAAAAAAATGATAGCATGAGCACTAGTGATGGCACTACTAGAAGAGAAAGAATGGAATACAGATTAAAAGAAGCATTTTAGGCTGGACGAGTTAGTTTCCCCTTAGTAAAAAATCCACATATCATGGATATGACTTCAAAGTTAAGTTGTTCCATTTGTGGGCCATACACTTAAGAGTATTATCTAGTACATTTTTGCACTGACACAGAAGCAATACAAGCTTTATGGTCTACCATTATTACACTTCCAGATTTTTCACTTAATATACCTGCCAACCTAATGATTCTTGCATGCATTAGAATTTGCTCTTGTAGCATTAAGTTTATTTTCCCCATCCCTCCCACTCCCATAAACATTGCAATAGAAATTCTTCACCAGATTGTATAATAATGTTGCAAAGAAGAGCTCTGTGCCACCTCAGGACAGGACTTCCCTGTCCCCTCTCTAGGCTTGTAGATGGATCAGTACTATTGATCACATCATCTTCATGCAAACAGACTCTGCTCCCATAATTTCCCCTTGCCAGAGGCATATGAATCGGCAGGTATGCATACAAAAAAATAAATTTAAAAAGAAAAGGAAAAAAAAGAAAAGAAAGAAAAAAGCTTTTTTGTTAAACCCTATCATCCTAGAAGGAATCCATTGCTTTGAATTCACTTAAGGCCTGTACAGGCGAAATGTGTTTCTTCTGAGAACCTCGTCTAACACGTGTCTGGAATTCTTCAGGCTTTTCTCTCTTCACAAGGGGTTTCTTCTCTGGAGCCTTCATTTTCCAAGACACAACAGGTGAGTTGACAGCGGCTGTCCCATAGACCTTCTGGTATTTGGTCGAGGCCACATAGGATGCTTTTACCGTGAGGACAACAGCATTCATCAGGTTTTTTGCTGCCTGGATGAGCGATGTAGCACTGTCCAGCTAGAGTGAGATACACCTGTGTTAGTCAAGGCACAACATTCACAACATACCAGTGCAATTTCACAGTAAAACAATGCTTGCTCTATACCACTTTGTTGAGAGCTCTCTATCATAAATGGATGTTGAATTTTGACATGCTTTTTTGCATGTATTTTTGATTCTCCCTTATTTACCGATACCTTCCATTTGTTATCATTTACTCACTTCCAAATCCTACCTCTTCCATTAATTGATACCCAAATATGTTAGCCCTCAATATGTTCCGACTTCCCAAAGAAGCAAATTATCACATGGTAAGGTGAATAAACTATAAAGCAGTCACCTATCTTCTCCCTTCCCTCCTCTCAAGGTAAAAAGAAAAAACAAAAGGAAAAAAAAGGTTATTCATGATGCATAGTTCATTAAAAATCCCATACCCCTAAATCAAAGCCCTCTTTTGATCAAATTCCAATGTTTACACAAGTTTTTCAAAGTAGAGTATCTCATGTTATTACATTAGGCTGATGAGTAATGGTCTCAATTACTCAAATGTTTGAAAGGCATTTGGCAGCCACTGAAGAATAAGAGGGTATAAGAGGTTACATTGTAATTGTATGGCCCCCCAGGGGAAGTATACCTGTATTTATAGATTATTTCTCCATCCTGGGTTTAGGATTGGGAAGGATGCAAAGAGCTGATAAGAGGAACACTCAGGGTGTTGTCTTTTGCTTAAGTGTTTATTAAGCTTGAGAATCCATTTAAATATTCCCAGGTCATGAATATACCTCCTATAGGAATATCAATAATTGTGCCAGGCTGTTGTAGGGCGGAGAGCATTCAGTGAGACTCCTGTGTCCATGTGTTAATGAAATATTGATTTAGCACTATGTGCCAAACACTAGAGTCAGAGCTCTGTATTTTCCCATTTAACTCTCACAACAATCTATAAAGTGGCAATTATTGCCACTGCTCTTTTATGATGAGAGGACTGTTGCATGCCGAGGTCTAGTAACTTTCACAGTTTTACACAGGTTAAATAATGAAGTCCTTACAGACTGTATTACTGTACCATACTGCCATACTGTTGGGCAGGATTATCTCAAAAAGGCTATGACAAGTCACAGCTCAGAGCACAGTAGGTTTAGAAGCTCATCCTCAGACTCTTGGGCCAGGAATATTTTTTTAGGTTAACCTCTTTTCTGCTTTTTACTCGTTAGTGTGGTAATGCTGTATACTAGACCATTCAGCATGTTTCAACATTCTTTTCCCTTCACTTCCTGAACCATAGGTGCCAGAAATGATCAAAACTGCATTTCCCAGACTCCCTTTCAGCCAGAATTCTATATGCAACCTAGTAAAGGGAAAGAATTAACAGCGGGACTGAAATTACTACTCCAGTTACAGGGGTGGAACTAAGGAAATGTATCCACTGCCATTAGATAAGGGATCCAAGGATGTTGTAAGCAATGTTCTTCCTAGTTTTTGAGATGCTTTGTTGTATAATCTGTAATTAATGAGTTGTAGCTGCATTAGAAAATTGGGAGATAGGCCTCCAATCTTCTGGGTGCAAGGTGATTAGCAAGGTGTTAAAGCTGAGGGACCCCAAACGCTGCGGCTTTCCTGTATCATGCAACCTGCACTCACTTTAGCTTTTGCCATTTCTTGAGACCAAAATGCATCCCAACTAGTGACCAAGAACATGCTGATCTCTGTTCCACAGTCATTGTTAAAGTTAAATAAAATTAAGCCAAGTTAAAAAATTACTTCATGACAAACTCAATTTTTCCACTGCTAGATAAACCCATACAGTCAGATAATTGGGGGAATAATGGAAGATGCTTTCTATGTATGAATTCTTTACAATACCATAGAACTGAGGTTCCACCGCTAAGAAAAATAAGATTAAACATCAGTATTAACATTAACCTCACATTAATATAGAGAAGCAAAATGATCTGTAGATTAGAGCCATGATTCAGCAAATATCATAATTGATTGCTTTGTGAATTAAATCAACCAAATGGTTAGAGTAACTACTTTACCACTTCTATTACACTGTACAAGGTATATATATAACAAAATAACTGTTTAACCCAGACTGTTTAGATTATACAGCATAAGTTTCTACAGCTATCTAAGCAAAAGTAAACTCTAAATTATTCATGTTAATAGAAGAGAAACTAGCATGGATTAGTACAGCGATTCTCAAAGTACAGTCTCTGAACTAACAGTATCGGCATCACCTGGGAACCTGTTAGAAATGCAACTTCTAAGGCCAATCCCAAACTTTCCAAATTAAAAACTTGCAATCCAGGGGATTCTGATGTACGAAAAGAAGTTGAGAACGACTGAATTAATGAAACCCAAATATTATCTGAAGGCTTATCTCATCCAATGATTTCAGAGCTTTTGCCATGTGTGAAGTTGGTAATATCTCATGTAGTAATGTAAATAATAAAGCAAAGAGATAAAATAGTAAAATGTTGGGACAATTTGATTAGTCATGACTTCTTAAGATGCTAGATACTATATCCCTTGGCTAATTGATGATTTCTTATAAGTCTGTCAGGTTTTAAAAATAAGTAATACTCATTCACAAAGTTAGTTAATTCTATTGTGTGTTATGGGTAAAGAGAAGGTGAAATGATGTAATAGCAAAGACAGTTCTCTTAATTTGCTTCAGAGCAATAAAATTAGTAGAAGTAGAAGAAGGCATGTCTATTGTATTATTAAAGGGTTTCCAAAAGCAAATCCTTGGAGAATTAAGTGGATCCAAAGAGAAAAATTACAAGTAATTTGGAGATTTTTACCACAGATTCCATTTTCAGATAGATGGTGTCTAATTCTGCAGCAAAAATAGGATAGCCTGTCTCTTCTTCAGAACCCCTTTGCTCTCCCAGCCTGAAGCAGGAATCCTGTGAATAAACCTAACACATTGGTCGAGAGTGAGACAGCTCTGAAATATAAAGCCAATTATTTCATTCAAGCCATCTGGTAGAGCAGATTCTAATTTGTGGCAAGGCAAAGCAAGGACGTGAAGGACCTGGCCAGATAAACTTGAACAAATATATACCTAGACAATAAGCCCAATCTAAAATTAAAAATTTGACTTTTTCTTAAAAATTGAATTACCAAAGGATTTTTTTCCCACATGCTTTATACACACTTGAATGACTGAGATAATTATCAGTACAATAAAAATTTGTTTTATTTAAAAATAGGTCTTTGTTATTTGTGCTTGTCCAAATAGTACTGAGACCTGGTTTCTCTGGGTGGCACATTTTGCTAAAAAATTCACTTCCTAAAAAAATACATTAAAAGAGTAAAGCTACATGGCCAGGTGATTTATTTTTAATACAATGTTTTGAAAAACTTATTTCACATAACCACATTTTAGTTTGTGATTTATACTATAAGCATTTTCAAACAAGACATACAAATAATTTTGTATAGTTTTAATAATAACCAACATTAATAGAGTAATTAGCAGGTGCTTGGGTTTGCCTTCATGTTTTTAATTAAATTTCATGATTTAAGTTTTAAAAATCCTTGAAGTGAGAACTTTCCTTGCCCCCATTCTACAAGTGAGCAAACTAAAGCTTAGAGATGTAATATTACTTGATCCTGTAGTAATTGCAAAGTAGAGGTTAAGACCAGTACTATCTCTGTGCAAAGCCTACCGTCTGATCCACTATACCACGTCTCTGAAACATCCTTTAACCTCTGGGCTCTTGTTCTTTCGGTGACTACCTGACATTAAAAATGAACCTATCTCAATTATTACCTCTGTTTAGGTGAAAGCCTGTCCTTTAAACCTGGTAACATCCTGTAAACATCATGACTACGTCAGGTGAGAACCTCTATCACACCGATCTGTGATGTTCATCCTCATCCTCAGAGCCTGAATTTTTTATAACTGGATCTCCTGCCCTGGGATCAGCCCTTCCCACTCTTTCCTAGACTTGATGGTGCCTTGCTGCCTTGGATTCTCCCTCACGAAGGCAGTGCCTGGAATCTGAGACTGGCAGATTTTTCTTGCACTTGCTTAGTTTCTCTGAAGCACATTTCATTACACATCCATAAAGATGTATACCGTTGGCTGGAGTTCACCTACTCTAATTGGTGTTCTATGCCTTTCTCTGGGCTGGTTGTGCTAGCTTTTTAATAGCCTCAGAAATGGGACAGATCTCAGCTGTTCCTCAAGATGACCTGCATATACACTGACAGGACTTTTCCACAAAGAGACTTGTATTTTTCCTGCTTATGGGTCTTTCTATTCCTACTTGACGTCCAATTCTATTCTCATATCTCGTCAAAGAGAAAGTTGCTAATTTTCACATACCTTTAAAAATAAGAGCCTAAATTTAGAAAATGCGACCATGAGCCAGTCTCTGAACTAGCTGTCCACCTGTGTTACATTTCTCTCATTCAATCTCACAATCATTCCTGACACAGGAAATGCTATTATGCTTCGTTAGGATTTACAGAGCCATATAGCTTGTCCAGTATCCCATTACAAATGAGGTGAAGAAGTCAAGATTTAAATCTAGGCAGCCTAACTTCAGAGTCCATGAACTAACTGTTGCTTCATGCTGCTTCCCAGAGCCACTTAGAAGAATCCACAAACCCCAAATCTAGCAAGCTGTGCTAGGCTAATCCTCTCTATTCCAGGTCATAGGTGTCTGCTGTTTCTAACTACAGAAATTAGGCTTCTTTAATTCTGTCAATATTCTTTTAAAATATCAAACTACTATTTTTAAAAAGGCAACAGCTGTGTCCTCACATCTTGTTCTATTACAGTCCATGAAAAGCAAGTAAGGGTGGGAGAGCTGTCTTATAGCAGTTTTTATGTTTTTTTTCTGGCCATTTTTCTGCCTCTGTTACTACTCTTTTTAACCCCACACAACTTCTAATAGATTTCTCTTTCACCATTCAATTCTCATTTTGTGTTTTGAATGGAAAGACTCATGAATTCTAATTCTGCCATTAATTGATATTTATGCTGCCTAATTCCTTACGTCAAAAGATGAAGAGTGTTATAAAAAGGGCCTAAAATAACTCAATTTACAGGATCATCTGAAGAGTTTGAAAATGTCACATCTTAAGTTCCATACTGTTTCATTAACATGAGGCTCACACCACAAGAGATGTTCTGTTTCCACAAACAATTCTGACTGCATGACTCAAACACACTCTTCTAAATGAAAGTGAAAATAAATTTCTTGAAATGTTGAGTTTTCATTGACTCTTTACCTTTAAGTCTGTTTACTTATTCATCCAAGAATCTCTTCAGACAACTAGTATGTATCTATTTGTGCCAAACACTGTGATTTAGGGTTGGGTGCACAAACATAGACACATAAATTAAAAGGCTTAATGCTCTGTGATATCTGCTTTAGCAGGGTGTAAGGTGCTAAAGGAACAGAGAGAACTGGAGATCTGCCTTGAGTCAGGTTGGGACATGGTAGGGAAATAAAGCCTCATGGCGGTCATGATATCTCGTCGTCGGCAGCCGTCCGTCTCGAGAGACGATGGTGTAGCTTCTTAAGAGTCTATCTGCACCACCGAGAATGGTTGTGCAGTCCGACTCGGGAGTGACACGGTATCTGTCTCCTCCCGTGTTGAATCGACATCTTGCGATGACGCTGGAGTGTCCTCTCCAGTGAAGCTGAAGCTACGGAGCCTGGGCAGGGTGATATGGAGGGTCTGCTGTTTCCCATGCAGCAGACCCCCCCTCTTCGCAGCTGAAGGGTCCAAGGGAAAGACGGAGTCAATACAGCTTGGCTTCAGGTGCGCCGCGGGAGTTGCCGGTGTTGACTACAACGTCAAACCGCCTTAGGGACTCCGGCTCCGGATTTTCTGTCGGGGTTTACTCCCTTAGCCTTTCCCCTGAAGAGGTATGCCGCAAGGCAGCGGAGGTTTTTTGGAGTCAGAGTTTTCCTTCTCTGATGTGCCCTGACTGGAAGATTGAACCAGCGACACTTAGCTCGCAGGCCGACGCTCAATCCACTGAGCCAACGCACTTTAATGAATGAAATACAAGATTGTTGATGACTGAATGGTTTAGTGATGAAGGATAGATCTCAAATTTCTAGCTTGTACAACTGGATATATATATATATATATATATATATATATATATATATATATATATATATATTTTATAATTTACTTATTTGTTTATTTATTTTTAGAGAGAGGGGAAAGGAGAAAGAGAGGGAGAGAAACATCACTGTGTGGTTGCCTCTCACTTGCACCCCCAACTGGGGACCTGACGTGCAACCTAATTATGTGCCGTGACTGGGAATCGAACCAGCGACACTTGGCTCGCAGGCCGACAATCCACTGAGCCACAGCAGCTAGGGCTACAACTGGGTATATATTGATGCTCTTAACCCATATGGTAGAAATAAGAAAGAAAATGAGGTGTTATAATGCCAAGTTTAACTTTGAGTGTATTGAGTTTCAAATGTTCATGTTGCACGTAGTCATCAAAGGAACAGTTGAAATTATTGAATTAAAGTTCAGGTACACAGATATAAGAAACCACATAGTTGCTTATATTGGTTTCCCCCACAGTTTCAACAGCAGTGTTCTGCATACTACAGGCATATACCAGTAATTTATGTCAATTCTAATTTCTTCTTCCCTTCATATTTAGCATTTTTACAGAGAGATATAATAGAATGTTAAATGAAATATTTAATCCATTCTTTTATTAGGTCAAAAAGTCCACTAAATGTAGTAAAAATCCTCTCAGCATTATAATTTCAATATAAAAATCAATATTCTTTTAATAATCAAAGATATAACATCATCAAGAAATATCTTAACTATTCCCTTGACAGTCGGGGCTACTTTCTAGTTTGTTAACTAATTAGCAATCACTCTCAATAATAACGGTGAACTTGTCTGTTAAGTAGTTAGCAGTCACTCTCGATAATAATGGTGAACTTCCTGGGGCCAACCAGCAACAAAACAAATGCAGTTTAGATTTAATGGCTGGTTTTAAAAACACATACATAAAAAAAATAACCAAATTTGCAAAGCAATGTAAAAGAGGTGGAAGGAAATGCATTGGATTAAGTATATATAACATAGTAAATTGCTTAGGAGAGGGCCAGACATATAATTACAGAATTAAAAATTACACTGAGTTCTACATTAATCCATTTAAAATATGCATGTAGAGATAGAAATACAACCTTGAAATTAATATTTGAAATGAATATTTTCAAAAGGCTGATTATCTATTATCAAAAAATAATAAACCACATATGGCAGTTCATGGAAATCCCAGGTACAAAGCAACCTGTCATTGGATTTAAAATAATGCAAGTGCCATGATACTCCTGGCTAAGGTAAATTGAATAAAATTAACCAAATTCATTTGAGGGCTATTTTGAAATATGATAAAACTGAGAAGTTTGCCTTGATTACCTCAAGAAGCTTAGAAGCTCCTGGGAGAGAGAATCCAGTCCCACTTAGGCCTAGGCTATTTTAATTTTCTCATGTCAGAGCTGATAGTGTTACTGATTTTAGAGTACTAAAATTGTTCTGCAAATATGGGTAGAGTCCATTTTAGCCACTTGCAAGATATTTTAATGGGAATAATTTAGTGTTTAACATAAGAACGTAAAGTACTTTTTTTTAAATCCTCACCCGAGGATATATTTTTTGTTGCCTGGAGAGAGAGAGGGAAACATTGATTGGTTATCTCTCATAGGCTCTCCAACCCAGAGATTGAACCTGCAACCTAGGTATGTGCCCATAACCATTCCATATACAGGACAACATTCCAACATGAAGTATTTTAATGGAACTATGCTATATCTCTATTTAGGCCTGAGATAGTGTTTTGGGGGAAGGAAGTTTTAATGGGAAAATTGACAATCAATTGAGAGCAAACACTTTGAGAAAATTGGAATCTTTCCACTGGTCATTTATTTATATTTAATCAGTTATCCACTCAAAATGAGTCACAGATTACTTACAAGGAAGGGGGAAAAAAAAGACTTTGCAGTAAGTCAGTTTTGCTAATGAATGCGAGGTTAGAAACCCAGAGCATTGGTGCCTATTATCTGCCAAGGAGAACATTTCATGTTTAAAACATCCATGAGGTTTTGAAGAGATATTTGGTCCCTTAGAAACTCTAATACATTTGAAATACCTGCCTACTTTTCCCAAAGTCTGTATCAGTAATACTCTTTAACAACGCTAGCAAGTGCAGAGTGATAAATAACTCAGGCAAACAGAGACAGGTGAAAAGGTTCAGCGTAATTGCATCTTTTCCCATTTTATGGATGTTTACACACTTGCAAAAATTAAAATTCCATTATGGCAAGCCCTCATACTTCAGTGTTCTAGTCCACTTTCTCTTCCTCATCAAACATCAACAATGAAGTGAGTTCACAAAGGTGGATTTCTTCCTGCTAGGATAAGGACAGTGGTGAACACAGGCAGTAACTTGCCACTTAACTCTGTGGTGGCCATGGCAGACATTATTACTCAATCATGGCACTTTTCTCCTTCAGGGTCTGCTGGGTGTCAGGGGTAACAAAACTTCTCTACATCCCTCTTCCAAAAGGTCACATTTTGACAGAGTTGTCAAAAACAATTAAATATGTTACCAAAATATTTTACCTCTACTTCTATATTAAAACTAACTTCAAAACTTTTGTTTTTTTTAGTACTAATCAGCTCACAAATATTTTTATTCAAATGATGCATATACTCTTTTGTACACTTATTGCTGATACCATAGTTGCTAATGAATAAAATTATTAAGCAGAAGACATAGAATTAATAGAGTGCAAATCATTTGGGGGGTAACTTTAAATCAGGTGATAAAAATTAGTTGAATATATTAACAAGTGTTTGAAGTGAAAAATGACCATCAGAGGTGAGCTGTGATTATTGTTAAAAAGAAAAAGAAAAGCTGCATTAAATCTATTAATATTAGAACATTTACTAGTTCGTTATAATTGCTAGTTAAAATACTAGGGAGTATCTCCTGTAGCTTTGGGTTAATCCCAGGGGCATTCCCATGTGATCATGGGATCTTGTAAAGCAAATTTTTTACAACTTTGAGCAGTGGCCGAATCATGACAGAAAAGAGAACAAGATATCTGTTATTTTTCCTGCAGGGCTTCCTTGTACTATGACAGGAAGGCAGCCGGTGCTCCACCAGTGCTGAAGGCTAGCTGTTAGGGAGCCTATATGCACCGGGTCCTGGTGAAGTTGGCAAAGGCCTTAGCAGAAAAGCACTGCAATCTCAATCAGGCTAAGAAAAGACCTCCCCTGCTTGGTGAGAAATTTACCAACTGGCCCTCAGGTAACTTTCCCAACAGAACATGTTTGTGTCTTCATTCTTAATTCATTTAGGTAGGTAGGTAGTGGTTCATCATCAGCCAGTCCACTAATTAACTGTCTTCATTTGCATTTTTTCTATTATAGGTAAGTAAACCTTGGGACTCCCATGAAGGTTTAATTACAGTCAACAAATTTCCTAAATATGGCTTAGGGCCATTTTTCTCATCATTAAAGGCAAAACAGTTTTTGCTCAACCCAAACAAGGCATTCTTGCTAACCTTGGAATCTCAGGGAGAAGTAAGAGTATTGAGATGTGATGTGTTGGCTCTTGGACAGTTATGAACAGCTATTTGTTTATTTGGGCAGTTACCACCTTCTTCTTCTATATTTCTTCCTCCCTACAATTTTTTTTCCACATGTAAGGATCTCCTCTCTGGTTTGTTCCTATATAACAACAGAACCATGAGAAAGAAATCCAATAGGAGTTCAAACCATAATTGAAAAATATTCCAGGGTAAGAAAACAGTCTTTCTGTCACCGCTATCCAAGGCTTATACCTTGTAGCAATGCTTCAAACAGCTAAAACCTCTTTTTTCCTTCCCTATAGGAGAGCCAGCTAGCAGAAGATCAGCATCTTTGAACTCTCTCTTTCCCCCACTTTCCTTCCCTCAGTAGTATCAGCATGACCAGAAGACAAATCTAGGACAAGTCATTGTCCAAGAATCCACGAGAAATAAGTCTTCATAAAATGGATGAATGGATCACTGATGGACCCCAACTTTGTAGGAGTGTGATGATAAGTGATGAAGGCTATTTAACTCTACAAAATAGCACGTAGGCTCCAGCATACAAAGTGCAGCCACTCAGTGAAGCACAAAGCACTAGTCAAGAACTACACCTTTGGGTGCAGGTTGGTGGAGGACTGTGCCTAGAAAGTAAACCTAGTCTGAGAACCCTGGATTCTTCTTCTTTATTCTTCCACTTCTCTTCACATTCCACCACAAAGAATTGTGTCATATGGCATTATTCATATGTTGGGGAAAGTAACTCCCATCCAGCCCATGGTCCTTAGCAGGTGTGTTGAAAAGCTGGTCGAAGTTTCCATTGCTACCTGGGTCCTGGATGAAAAGAGTGAAGAAGACCAGAAGAGACCCCTTCTCCCAGGGACTGTTACTTGCCTTTGCTCAGTATCCTAGTTCTTTCTTCTTCACTTATTTCTTCCAAATCCTTTTCATTTTCTTCCCTCTGGTAAGAAATTCTCACATTTTATACTCTGCCTCCTGTTCTCCCTGTAGTTTCCAGCCTTTCAATCATTTCCTTTCTTATAGTGAAGGAAAACCTGGACTCTGAACTCAAAGCCCTAGTTCAAACCCTGATTGGACTGATCACTGGTTATGTGATCTGGAGAGAGCTACTTAATCTAGCTCTATCTCAAATGTTTAATATTTAAAATAAAAATGAAAATAAATTATTTATGTCTTTAGGTATTAAATGAGATAATGTCCTTGAAGCTGAGTGTGTGGCACATGCTAGGCCCTTAGTAAATCTTAGTGTTTATTATTACTGTGGTTTATCTTTCCTTAAATCACCATTTCAGTAAAAAAAGTTTTTAAAAATTATATTTCCCTATTTCTAACTCCTCCATTTTACCTTCTCCTTTTGAGGTCCCCCCACTTAGCATTTTGGGTTCTCTCTAACCTTCTTCTTACTGGACCTACTTACCACCTTGGCTTGCTCTCAGTGCCTGAATATTATGGTTTAATGTGTTAGGGATAAAGGCACAACGACATTTACAAGGGAAATAGAAAAGCACCAAAAATATCTTTATCTTTTCTAGTCCTACTATATTCTTTAGCTGAAGGAAAGAAGGGATTAAGCACAATAAAACAAGGGTTTTGTGTAAAAAATGTGACACCCCAAATGTCTAAGAACATTTAAGGCTAATAGGATTGAAGGAAGACTAATAGTAGAAAGTCAAGAGAGCTCTAATAGGAGATAGAGGGAAGACAGTATAGCCTGGGAAAATGATGTTTAAAGGTCTAATTTAAGAAGCATAAAAAGAAATACTATAAAATATTTTACACAACCAATTGTAGGGCCTAATTCCAAAAATACAGGCTGTTCATTTTGGTTAAGATATTATTTCTAAATATTTATTTTTAACAAGGAAATAATATTACTTGAAAAGTTTAACACTTTAATTCACTAAAATCTTACGTTGTTGTCAGAATTCAGTTGCGAGATCCAACTGCCTCAAAAATGGAGTCCCTTCTGGCCTAGAGGGGCTCATCCAACACTGAAGATTGACTTCCCAAGCCTTGTGCTTTATCTCTATCAAAACATAAACACTTGGGTTCCCTAGACTTATTCCATAAAGTCTTAAATCTATTTTTCTAAAAGATGGACTATTTTTAATCTTTAGCTCAGTCTTGAACTGAGAACCTGCCATCTCCAGCTAAGGTTAGCCTGTGTCATCATTAAATCCATCAAGAGACCTGAGGTACTTAATTTACATATTCCTAAGAGTTTGTGAAAGGCTCATGCAACCAGCTTCCCAGAACATGAGTATACCAATTTTATGCCATTGGTATACTGTGCTCACATTTATTAACCAAATAAGTTAGCAAAGGGCAGGTTTTGAGAAAGATATTCTAAAGAAAAAAAATCCAAGATGAATAAAAGTCAAAATCTAAGAACATTGCCTTGGCTATGACCTGGAAAGACCAGGAGGAGAAAGCAAGTAGAACAGGTGCAAAAACCCACAATGGACAACATTAAGACAGGCCATACTTGTCAATGCCCCAAGCTTCTTCCAGAACTAATAAATAAAGATGGTTGATGTGTGCCCAGTTGCTCTCATTTCTTTGTTGGTACCTTTAGCAGGCATGCTCACTTAATAACAGTATTTTGTTCTACTGATCCTAGAAATGGTCTCAGAATTCTCAAAACATGGCCCAGGCAATCACTAATGACTGAGGAAAATTAGCAATCAAGATAAAAACCTATTCTCCATCCCCACTATTTTAACCTTCCCCCAAAGGCTATGCTTTAAGAGTAGTATGTAACATCATTTCTGCCTCATTATCACAATTTTCTTCCCACATAATTCATAAAGAATTATATTTTAAGTATAATGCAGAAAATCAAAGTGAAATGATAGTGAATTATTTTATTATATATATTCCTAACAAAGTTTCAACTCTTCTTTCATTACAGGAATGAGAATTGCAACAAGAAGAAATGAATATCATTATTTGAGGGTTCATAAGAGGTCTTCAGTGTAATGTATAATTTAAAACCAGTAATTTTAATTAGTTTTAACTTTGAGCAGTTGATCTATAGCTTTTTATAATTGAACACATTTTTCTACCTACTTTTAAACATTTTTTGAGCAGACAGAAAAATAACCTCCAATTTTTTTTCTTTCTTTCTGGTCACTGCTTTTCCCATTGTAAGATGTATACTATCTACCAGTTTTATCACATATACCAATGATTTCCAAGTGCTCACACTCTCAGTGTGTACACTGTCACAGATTCAGGTAGAGCTTTTCTATCTTTAGTTCAGAAGACAACTCAATGAGTTGTAAGCATTAAGTTTTAACTTTCATCTAGATCACCCTTCATGTTCTTTCATGAGTTGTTACTTTCACAAATAAGACCTTTTGACATGTAGAGAATGCTTTAAGCTTCTGCAGAGTTTTCTTACCGAATCTTCTTAATATTTGAGAGACAGGCAAAAGCTCTATGATTTACACCACACCTCTACCCAAAATCTGCTCTTCGTACAGTCTTCCTACTTTGTTATTGGCAACACTACTCTTTCAACATGTTACACAACTCTTTCTTATGTTACATCTGTTCTCTCTGTCCCAACATCCAAACTGCCGTCATGTCATGCCAACAGCATCTTTGAAATGTATCCATTATTTAACCTCCCCTCATCGTCTCCAATATCACCACTATAGCCAAGCCATGAGAATCTCTCTCAGGATTGTGCAATATTTTCCCCTAGCTTGATTCCTTTTTCCCACCTTTTACCCCCTTTTATATATTTTTAAACAAAAGTCAATGATCTGTTAAATAAATTCACATAATGTCACTTTTCTTCTTAATATTGTCCAGTGAATCCCCATATCAGTCTGAATCCAAAGCTATCAAAATGGCCTTCAAAGTCATATACTCTGGTCTCCAATAGTTCTCTTTTCTTCCTTGTTAACTCAGACCAGTCATGCCCACACTTCAGGACCTTTGTGTTTTTTCCAATTGCCTACAATTTTCCTCCCCAAGAAAACCTTCATCAAGTCTTTAACCAAATGTCAGCATCTTAGTGAAAACTTCACTTTTCAAATTACAGCTCCATTACTACCCTTATACTCTCAATTTTCTCTCTTCTTCCTGTTTTAATATTTCTTTTATAACCTCAATCATCCAAACAAATCTTTTCTTCTTAGGTTTGTTTCCCCCATCCTCTGTTATATCTCAAATACCTAAAACAGTATCCAGAATATAGGTCTTTCATAAATACTTTATAAAGGTTATTAAATAATTTCAACTTTATGGATGAGGAAATAAGAGGTAATGGAATTGATTGTCCAGAGACAAAAAATAGGTCACAATGCCTAGTTCCAGTCCCAACTCCCCCATGCCTTCTACCTGTTCATTCTTCCATGGAAGCTTACTTAAAGTCATGATATTTACAGGAGTATGAAATTTAGGGACATCATAGAGAAGGTAAACTTCAGTCGAATTGTAATACAAATCTTATGGCCTCTTCGTCTTACTGTGTCCTCAGTAGTAGAGCTTCAGGATTAGTATTTGGTCAGAAAATAGCCACCATTTTTTTTTGTATTTATTGCTTTCTATCATTGTATAAAATTCTGAGCTTTTTTAAAAGACCATTCCCCTTACCAATAGTATCAGCATCTTATGAAATACAGTAGTCCCTCTCTATATCACAGTTCACTTATCGCAGCCTCACTGTATTGCGGGATTTTTAAAAATATTATATTTAATTATTTATTGTGGATTTTTTGCTATATTATGGGATTTTGTGGTACTGTATACTTATGCTGTTAAAGTTACGTAGGTTTAAGGGTGTAGAATATGTTTGAGAATGTAAGTATTGTTTATAAAAGTGTGGAAAAGGTTAATAAGGGAGTGAGAAAGGTTAATAAGGGACTGGAAACAGTTTATAAGTGTGTGGGAAGGGTTTATAAAGCCTTAAAATATATATAAATACTAAAATAAATGTAAGGTTCCCACTTCGCAGATTTTCACCTATTGTGGGGGGGGGGCGTCTAGAACGTAATACCTGCGATAAATGAGGGAATACTGTACTGAGCTATGTTTGCTAGGTACAGTGCTGGTGTCTTAATAAATGATCTTTAATCCTCAAAAGATATATAAGGTACAACACTATCATCCCTTTCTTGAATATGAAGAAACTGAAATAGGGAAAAGTTCACATTTTTGTAAACTTGGGTTCACAAAATTTCATACTACCATTGGGCCACTGTGACACCATCTTCCCTGACCAGAATTTTACCATGGGGTTTGTCTGCTCTGAACTCTTTACTTCTGGCTACTGGTGTCATTTATGTGGAGCTAAGCATGAGTTATGGTGCATATTAATTGTTCACATAATTGAGTCATGTGACCAAGCAGTAAGGAGATGAATTTCCTTATGGCACAAAGGAAAAATTGTGACACCAATTTCCAACCTTGCAATCATGATTCACATGAGATATGAACTAGGCAAGTAGTAATGATGTCATCTACTTACTAATTTTCTTGCCAGTAACTAAAAATGTCATCTACATGTTAAAAAAAAAACAAAAAAAAACTTGATTAAGTTACATCTAATTTTCATTTTTTCTAACCACCATATATATAACTTCCTATTTAACCAAACATCATGAAAAATATTAATTCTCAATTTCTATGTTGCTTTTTAATTTGCTATACAGTGAGCACCATGATGTAATGTGAGGTTGATTGATAAAGTTTTTAAAAACTATATATATGTACACATATACATTTATATATATATATTAGTACATGTCAGAATGCGTTCAGTTATTAGTCTATGGAAGACAGAGCTCAGCAACATCCTTACATTGCACAAAGCACAAGATTATCCACTAGAGTAACTGCACTAATCTTGGGTGTGCCAGTTAAACTGTAAATTGAGGTCAGTAATACCAATATATTTCATCAAATATTCTGAGATCCTAGTGATAAAGAAAATTTAAAATACATTTTAAAATACATTTTAAATTTTAAATAAGCATGTCACTATAAAATATTACCGCATAATTTCTGGAGATTATAGCTTTGGAAGTTCTTTTAGAACCTTCATCATAATTTATTAGGTCACCTGGGAACCTCAGGCCCAAAAAGCTCTGCACAGGGAAGTGTATTCCAATAGATGATAGGATAGTGTGAGGGTACCACAAGTCCAAGAAAAATAAGAACAAGATACTTTCAATAGGAGGTAAGCTTTTTCTTCCACCCGACAGTGGACATGACTAGGGATGAAGTATGGATGGGGTGGTCTAGCTACAATCTCATTTTTCCCTTTTATAAAGAATGGTCAAGAAATGTGATTCTCAAAAGAAATAAAACATGGGAACCTTCTATTAGAGACCTAAAAGCTGGCTATGGAGTGCAGCCCAAAAAGAGATACAGAAGGTCAATAAAAAATGAAGACAAACCGTTTTTATGATATAAGTAGCCAGCTCATCCATGGAGCTGTCCTTGGTGATTCCAGCTCTATTATACTAAAATCAAATAATCAGTTGCTTATTTGCTGCCTTTTCTTCAAAAGCTTTGTATGCAAAAGTCCTGTCTTCAGTGTTAGACTTCTGACTACTGATGAACAAGTACTTCCTACTTATTTACTGGCATGTTCTCCACATTAGTCACATGGGATTGCATGTACATATTTCCAGCGTTTAGTCAGTTAAGAGATGAATTCTCGGTTTAGGCTGCGTCTTCAATTGACTTGTAAAACCAGCCTACTGATAAAAATTGATTAGTGCTTCTCTTTATTGGCTTAATGTACTTGGTATGTTTTCCAGATTCAATACTTATTGAGCATCCCAAGCAATTATATCTTTCCTATATGTTACATCACATAATCCTCACCAAAAAAAAAAAAAAAAAAAAAAGGTATATCACTTTATTTTCACTATTCAATAGGAGAAGAAACTTGCTAGCTAATAAGACAATTAACAGGGATTTAAATGCATGATTTCTGTTCCCAGATACAGGTTATTTATAACTATATACTTAGCTCTGACTGCTTTTAAATAAAATAAAAAATGAGGAGCATTTAAGGTGGTTCCCCTGAGAAGCTAAGATACTTTTCCATAGAGATGTTTGCCAACGCTTGGCCTGGTTTGGAACCTCACAGTCTGTTTCTCCCAGAATGACTGTACTTTTAGGGAAAATGCAGCAAAAGTACCAGGGGGTTCTGTTCAGTCTAAAACTGGAAATGTTATTTCTTTGGTCCAACAAAGAACCGCTATAGATGGGCAACATACTGTCTGTTTCTTTGCAAAAGAGGTTGAGCTATACAAGAAACTTTCAAAACCACAGATTAAAGGCCAGAGTATCCTCAAAAGACTGAAAATGCATAACAGCATTGTCGAAAATCATAGAAAAATATTAATGGCTCCTTTGAAAGAAAGCCTTAAATCTATAAAGTTCAAAAACTTCTTTGAAAAACAAAAAAGTGCTTCATGAACTTCCAAGAAAATGACAATGTTTAACCAGTGAAGAATGATAAACATTAAAGGGTTGGAGAGAGTCTGGTACAGTATCTGCCCCTACCAAAAATCATGCTTAATGTTAAGATGAAAGTTTCCTCAAGGAACAATCCCTATCTTGGGGTCCTTACAAATATAGCCTTTGACAAAGTTAAATCACCTCCATATTTATAGTGAGATGTAAAGGCCACCTCATTATTTCTTTACCTGATACACTAAAAAATGCCAAGGCAAATTCTTCAAATACAGAACTGCTATATCTTTGAAAGAAAGTAATCTCTGTTATATCAGGACTCTCTTACAGCTCTCCAGCTTTCTCTTTGAAACATTAATACTAAGGTATAAAACATTCTATTTCTACCCAAAGCTTGCTTGAGTTCAAGGGCTCACCCACATTAATTTCAGCATTACAGAGGTAAATATCACCTTAAAAATACCTGCATAAGTAATTTGAACCTCAAGGACATCGTCAGCCTGCTGCATTCCTTATTATTTTTGAATATAAACAATTACTGATTTTTTACTTATTTTTAAAAGATTAATCAAAAAAGATTAATAATATACAAAGAGACTAGCTAAAGTAGTATGTAATGATATGTCAAAAGGATTTGTTTTTAAAAAGTGCTATGAAAACAGTTGAATTGCTTTAACCTCAGTACCCTTGTTTGTAAAAAGCAAGAAACTTAAGTCATGTTACTTGTCTAAAGTTTCAAACAACATCCTTGCCAAAGCCTTAATTGCCTTTGACAGTAAAAATGTCTCTAAAACACAAAGATTTGGTCTAACTAAGAATGGCGGTTAAAGACCTTTAAAAGGTATATTAAGATTATGGCCAGAGGATGATAGTGATGGGTTCTCAGGAGTCTCAGAAGTTCTCAACCACACCCTGATGTCAGGCTTGGAGTGCATATTTGGCACAAGACACTGGAATCTTTGTACCTTCCATCTTCCTCCCTTCCACAGGGAAGAGGTACATGCCTCCATTTCAGATAGTCTGTATGTTCTAAGTAAAGGGTCAAGATTTCAACCAGACCTGTGGTTCTCACCCAGGGCAATTCTGCATTCCCACCCCAAGATACATTTGGCAATGCCTGAGGACATTTGATTATCACTACTGGGAAAGGGAGGTTGCTACAAACAACTGGCAGGGAGACACCAGAGATGTTGCTCAATATCCTACAACGAAAAACCACAACACACCCTCAAAACAAAGAATAACCAGGACTAAGCCAGACTAAAATAGATGAATGGAACAAGCCAAAGGTTTTTTAGGAAAGGGTTAAAACTGATGTAAGTCCTAGAAAGCTCTCACCGTAGCTCATAGGGCTTCCTTCCATCCATTTCTTAGATTAGTATCTTCAAAGTGTGATCCATGTGTCAAGCGCACCAGAAACATCTAAGACTAGAACACAGATTCCTAATCTCTGATATGAGTTTCAGAACTTTAAAGGCAGAGCCCAGGAATCTCCATTTTAATCTGCTACCCATGTGATTCTTCTACAAATTAAATGTGAGAACCACTACTTCACTTTTCTGTTATAGACGTTCTCTTCTGTAAGTTCAATGATCACCTATCTATAAACAATTCTTCTAGGGTGCTCAATGACAAGAGAATGTAATCTCTAGGAGGGCAGGGACTTAGCTAGCTGTTTACTGCTGTATGTCCAATGGCCTAATGGTGGTTAACATGATGAAAGAGAACGAGCGGGCACCTACGTTATGCAAAAGACTGTCTTTTACCTGAAGAGACAAGATCATGATAACAAAAAAAAGTTACCCATTTATTTAGTATTTCTACATTTTGAGTGCTAAGTGTGCAGCACATGCTAACATATTTCAATAACAATGCAATAAAGTAAATATAAATATCATCACTTTATAGATGGAAATAATGGAACTCAGAGAGGTTAGAAAAAAAAACTTGCCCAAGGTCACACAATAACTATTGGAATTCAGAATTCAATTAATGTTCCATGTAATGGTGGTTATACACAAGCAAGTACTTCAAACCCATGCCTAACTCTCCCAGTCTTTTTTTTTTTTTTCCAGATTCTTCATATGATGTAAGAAATTGTTGAAATGGGGAAACAGATACTCCTGAATAATTTCCTTAAAGGGGGCTAACAAAATTAAACATCACACTGTTTTACCTTCTAACCTCTTTTCTTCTTCTTGTATGGAAAATGGTAAGGTGGAGAATCAGCAGTCATCGTGGACCAAAAAATGAACTTGAGAATGGTAGCCCCCTATTAAGTAGAACAGGTCAGAAGGGGTCTGAGTGTTTGATGCCAGATTCTGGGCTTACTATACTGACCCTGAACTACATATTGATCCACATGAAAGAGAAATAACTCTATTTGGATGATTTATCATATGCAGTTATAATTAAACCTAATTAAAACATGTGCAAGGATTTATAAAATTACTAATACTATTATTGGGCATTAATAATTTGGGATACTTACTTAAAAAGTAAAATTTTACATCTAAATATAGTTAACATTTTAATATATCATAATCTTCATGTGTGAGAGCAAATGAAACCAACCGTGTCACTGTGGCCCTTACTTTCACGTTTCTTTTTAAAATAAATTGTTAATTTGATTAATTCAGTTCTTTTGGAAGAAATTCTGTATGTTTTCATACCATAACCTTTAAAAAAAAGAAATCTAATTAATGTACAAGAAAATTTAAAGTAAATTATAAAGAAATTTGTTAGCTGAGAAAAAACTTACTTGATATTTGACCCCAAATTTTAATACACTTTGAAATATAATATTTAAAATAAAGTCATGTGTTTTCATGTAGGAACAAATGAACAAATGAATGATAGACTTCAGAATCATTTATTGGGATTTTTTTGGTGTGATAACTTAATGGCAAGAAGAATGGCAAAGAAGCTAATGTACTAAGCACACATTATGTGCTCCTTGTGCACAGACTCAGGGGGGAAAATGAACATTCAGATGCATTTCCTATCTTTATAGAGCTTACAGACTAATTGAGAGAAATAAAATTAAATATTATCACATCACACTGTCATATCAGGAGTGACAGATCTCATCATGCTGTGGAAGAATATCAAAGCAGGCTTCTTGGAAGCACTACAATACATCAACCACTAATTTTGTGACCCCCAAGAAGTTACTTAATGTTTACCAGTCATGAATAAACTCATGTTTTCAAGCACAATAAGCTACTGTACAGTTTATTATACCAAAAAAAGTTATTAAAAGTTATATAGAAGATATATACAAAGTTTCATTTAATACATTATGTATTTTAAAAGTATACTGAAGTTTATTTAGATTGTTTCATATTCAATTACAAAAAAATAGCCAGTGATATGGGACAGCTTTTGTATAAAGTTGCCAGTCGACAATGTGCTAAAGTCTCAGAACCTCATTTTCCTAATATTTTTAATGAAGATGACAGTGTCTTCTCTGTAGGATGAATGTGAAAACAGACTACATAATGCATTTAAAATGCTTAGCACAGTGCCTGGAATATACTAAGCCCACCATGTATATTAGCTATTATATTAATAATTGCTATTTACTACATGCAATTGTCCTATGGTCCAAGTGGCATTACTATTACAATTTAGAAATCAAAAGTGAATGTACAGAGGTTAAGAGTATTACCCAATATCCCCCAGACTGTGAAACATATGGTTACTTTCAAAATTTATATCAAATAGCAATACCTTGCTCATAATTTTAACAACTACCTATGAGAAAAGCGTATAGTCTTACTTAGTTTGCAGATCTCCGACATCAAAACCATGTTGTTGTTACGGTTCTCTGCCTGGCTTTTATTCAGGTAAAATACTAGGCCCTGAGGAAATTTGCTTGGCACACCTTCTTTAACCACCCAAGATTACTATTCCCTGGGTTGGTGTAATCATTGGTAAGAAGAAAAAAAAAAGAAAAAGGTCTTTAGGTCATCATGCTAAATGGCAAATCTAATTTGCTCAAGTTAATGGCAGGAACTGGCATCCTACTAGTCAACTGTTTCTAGAATGTGACAGTGTAACACTCTCTGCCAATAAAAAGTTACTTCAATTATCTGCATAAACAGATAAGTATGGAGAAAAAACAAGGGTCCCTGTCATTTCTTGGCTTCCAAACAACAACATTCTCAAAAAAAAAAAGAATTCTGGTAATCTGGGAAAGTGGAACTATATGTAAAACAATTAGGGGGTTAAATTCAGAACTGCTGTTCATGGCTATAATCTGAGACCCACCTTCTTCCAGACCTGGGTTTATTCTCACATCTTAGTCAAATGTAAAATACCTCTCTAGTCCTTCTTTCTCCTTTTATCTTTGAACAACTGTATAGCTTTCTACCCAGGCTGACAGGCATAGGATAACAGCTATTACCATGGGAAAAATAAAAATAAAACAGGAAAAAGTTAGCACATCTAAATGATTACTGATTCAAACATATAGTTGTGAAATTAATTTCCTTTTCAACACAGACCATATATGGTCAGGCCCTAGACTGGCAGGACAGGCTGATTTTTCCAGTCATTATAGGAA
The DNA here is from genome assembly GCF_987537825.1 of Furipterus horrens. Lineage (NCBI taxonomy): Eukaryota > Metazoa > Chordata > Mammalia > Chiroptera > Furipteridae > Furipterus > Furipterus horrens. Next base: position 61,890,803 of record NW_028327176.1, on the reverse strand, counting down.
TGTTAATACATACATTTATTTATTTTTCAATTGAAGTTCACCTAATTAAAATTAAACACTAGCCAAATAGCTCTACCAAAAAAATATCATTCAGAAACAAATATGGTCCTGGACTGTTGCCTCTGTCCCTTATTTTGGCGCAACGTAGGAGCTGGGAACAACTTAGCTCTGAACTTCATGAACTCCTCGTATTGAAGCAGGACAATAAAAGATGGAAGATGGTCCCTTAAAAGAATATAGTCTCATGCCTCTCCTTCAGTGAGATTTTATAGCATCACTTAGTACTTTTTATATATAAGAACCATAGTTTCAGATTCAGACAGTTCTTTTTTAAACTTGACCAAAATTCAAGCCATTTTTCTCAAGAATACTTATGTTACCTTTAAGACTTATTTTTCCCAACTTTTTAAATTCTTAATATGTAATACTTAATCCAGACATCAGATCTTATTTTAGCTTGTAAGTGTTCATCTCTTCTTCACAATAGATGATAAAAGAGTTCTCCAGTGTCCTGGCAATATGTTCTAGCATAGTGATATAGAGGGTAGTTCTATAAACTTATACCTCATTTAACTTAACCAAAAGTGTCCTAGGCTCAATTCCTACCACAATAAGGGAGCCTCCCAACAGACTATTTTCTAATCTACAGTATTCCCTGGAAGAGCTAGCCAGGGCAGGGCTGGCGTGAAAGTGACAAAGTATTTTCCTCAAAAACCAGTAAAGAGTAGTTGAATTCTCTAGCTTTTAGCATACCTGGGCCAGAGGAAGGAAAGCCACCAAGATTGCACAAGTCACCCACCCCATGACAGAGTAGATATGAGTCTATGATAAGATAAACTAGAATCCACATGTAGTACCTGATTTAGTATTGACTCCCATCACTGGACTGAAATGGATCAAAGTTTGAACTGAGGCCCATGGCGATGTAACATTGCTTTGCTGTACTTTGGAACAAGAGCTTCTCCTGATCACTATTATATATATTTTTTCTTGAAAGTCTAAAGTTGAGAAGAGAATATATCGATCCTGACTTTTATTCCAATATTTGGCTGGAATAAGTTTTAGGGTAGAATTTTAAGTTTGGATTAATCATTTGAAAAAATAAATCTCATGTTTACTTGGTGGATTACAATTCTCTTTGTTGTATTTAAGAGGTAAAACAGAGAGGTGACTAGCATGTTCTGTGAATCTGCCATTTCTAAAAATTTTATCAGCATTTGATATGTTTCACTGATGATTGATCGCTGCAATAAATATATTGTGAAAATGCAAAAAAAAAAATGTAATACTTCTTTTTTCCTGATTTTTCTTTCAATAAAACAGATATATAATGAGTCAGTTTTCTTGTCTTGTAGCAGTTCCAAAACTTTGATGTAAAAATGAATTACCTGGTATGGGTTGAGGCTCAGATGGAGCATTTAATCACAGATTCCAAGAACCTATTCCCTACAATTCTGGATTCCAGAGATCTGCAGTATGGCCCAGAAGTCTGCATTTTAACAGTGTCCTTCCAGCCCTTGCTGGGTTTAGCATGCAGATGATCCTCTGACCTTTTTGAAAAACAGTCATTAAAATCAGAATGGATGAGAAAATTTTCTCTGTTATCCAGCTTCCACCTACTTTCCTAATTTCATCTTTTACTTTTCTCCACCTTCCTACCCATCTCTGGCATCTGATCTGCAGTTCTAGGTAGCACAGAATACATCTATACCTCCATACTGTGAGCAATCTGTTTCTCTACTGGGTCAATCCTTTCTCTCCTCCTTCATCTGGAAACACCTATCCACTTATCTATGTAGACTTAAAAAAACATTACCACTCCCCCTTAGGGATCTCCCTCTTCCCCTTCTCTACAGAATGTCCCCATCATTTTGCTTGTACTTCAGTTAAGAGTGATTATTATAATCCGTCACAGTTACTGATTCAGTCTCTTTCTCATACTGATGCGATGTCCATCCATAGTAAATATCATGTTACTCACTCAATAGATATTTGTTGAATTATAAATCTAAATGATCCTCTATATCTAAAATTACTTCTAGGGACATTTAGGGAAAGAGGGAACAATCGCCATCCTTATCATTGTTCTCTTGAGACAAATAATTCTAATATTTCTAACTTCCTTTAATAACCTATTATTGTTCCACAAAGTTTTATATAAGTCCTATATGGCCTTTTTGGGGAAGAATTTTTAAGATAATGTTCCTTTCTATGTATAACTGACATTAATCTCATTACATCATCATTCACATACAGACAAGTTTAGCTTCTGAAAGTGACTTTCTGAGATAATATATTCTAAAAGTTAGTTATTATGTCATAATAGGAAATTAAGAAACATTTCACTGGGTGATGTAAACCAGCTCCTTAGGATCTGGGATGGGGGTAAAGCTGTTTTCTTCATGCAAGTCTGGTTAGAAAGGCCAAGGTAAAAAATTGGAACAACTGTAATTGAACAACAATAAAATAAAATTATATATATGTACATAATATATATATAATCTTTAAAAAGAAAGCCAAAGTAAAAACTTGGTAGGAACTTGGATGACAGGAAAATGCAAAAAACAGTGCCCTCTCCATGATGCAAAGCATACACCACAACCAACTATAGCAACAGAGAAGCTTTCAAATGTGAATGTTCTTCTTTGTCAATGTGGACAAATTATGCCCAAATCAATAACCTTTTTTCATGTGTATTGGGAAAGAGACTTGCATAATTATGTCCATTTATATTTAGCATTTAAATCTTCTCAACACTGGCTGAGAGCAGAATCTGATTCCTGGTCCGTGCACAGAGAAGCTTCCTTTTGCTTTGGAAAACCATCCCAGCTACATGGATTCTCCTTAGCTACTGGGCATTTTCCATGACCATCAACATTTCTAAACCTGTCAATGATAATCCCATTGATTATTCAAAATGATAACCCCTTCCTACCGTCATCAGAAAACCAGAAAGTCTCCGAGCTAGAGTTTTCTTATGTCCCTAATTCCCTCCTTTTATTTATTTCTCTTCCAATTTTGTGGCTGTGAATGAACACATAAACTTTTATGTAACTGAGAAAATAGCTGCCTGATTTATCTTAATAAATAATCATTGAAATTCATCTACTTGCAGCCTCCTCAACTCTTCTAAATAGGTATATCATATTGTGAAGTCAGCACATGATTAAGGAGGAAAGGGTTTGGGGAAAGTATCGGGCTGGAGTATAAGCAAGGACTTTGAGTTTTGACGGGTGGCATATCTAAACACAAGATACCCTTTGTACATTTACAATTATGTGGTCTCGCTGACCTGAAATGCTTCCCCGCCGTTCTTTGTATCACAACACAAATCTAAAGTACTCTTCTCAAAGTTAGGTGAGGCCCTCAGCTTCTCACAAAGCCTCTCTAGTGCAACCCAGCCCTCCTCAGACCATAGAATATTTCTTGGTTCTTTGACACTTTCTTCACCTCTAAGTTGACACTTGGCATGTGTCTAGACTCCCAAAAAGGTTGTATATTTCTCAAGAACAGAAGCCAGGCTTTACATCTCTTATCCCGCACAGTACATAGCTCAATATGCACCAATTCCAAATTCAACTCTCCTCAACACCCCCAAGAAAATTCTTGTAATATTGCAAAGGTAATTTTGAATCTTAGAATCTCAGTGAAACCTAGGTACATCTATTTCCTAGTAGATAAGGATTTTTTTTTGATCTCAGAAAGAACAACTGAATTATAGAGTTAAAAAACAAATCAGTTTTCTAAATCAACACACAATTATCTATCATGGGCTTGATATTTTCCACTTAAAAGAACATGACACTCATATTATTAACCAAGTAATATATTGCATAGAAGGTACACTTTAAAAACCTAGTTTGAACTGAAATTTCCTTTCTGGTTTGAATAGTTGCATAACCTGTACAAAAACCATGTCTCATCAACTATTTAATTTTTTCCCATAAACCATTTCTTCAAAAAATATAGTATAAAACCATAGCTTTTTAGATCAGGGATATTTTAGGATATATTCATTAGATCGTCTATCATCATTTTACAGATGAAAAAACAGAGACCTAAAAGACTTATATAATGTATGCTATTGTGTAATTATAGGGCCAGTATTCACATCCCAAATTAATACAACTCCTGTTATACTTCACCATTCCATTTAAAGCATGATTTATGTATTATTTTTAAATAATAACTTCAATACATACAAAATGGATTAAAAAACAGTGAACACCACTATAAATGACACATGCACATGAGAATAAATGAGTACATACACAATGCATTCCATGATAGACTCTCTAAATTTGCACAAGCTCACAACACAATCAATCACGAAGTTCAAAGATGACTGTATTCCAAGGGTTTGTAAAATATGAACATTTCTTACCTGGCAGCTGTATGAAGGTTGATAAAAGAAATTAAAAACTTGAGCTACGATTAGACATCAGGTTTTTCTGGCACTGAAAATTGCCTTGTACTGGTAGTTCCAGGGGTCTGGCATTTTTAATGAAAGGTGGGCCAGAGACTTGAGAGGGATCACCCAACATATATGGTTTTGGCACTCAATATATACCACTCAACATATATGACTTTACCCACATGGCAATACTCAAAACTCAGCTGACTGCAAGTGATTATCACCTAAATCTTCTTATTGGTCAGCCATGGTTCTATTTTTCCTCATTGTACCTGAAATTCCTACCATTACAGTTACTTTAAATTAGAAAATTCAAGTTGGAAAATAAGCTCATAAATCACCATGTTACTCCACCCCAGGTAGTCAAAAGGGGTAATATCAGCTCTAGTCCATTTTTGGACTGCTGCTTTTGAGCTGTTAAAGTGCATTAGTTAGGGAAGGGTGTAGGTAGATCTACACATAAGAGAAAAGCTATCTATGAGAAAGGACTCCTCCTCTTAAACTGCCTCTGGTTCTCCAACCACCAATATCTATAATTAGCCAATTAACTCAGATGTAAGTATACTTTGAAAAAATAAATGATATCTTCTTAACATAGTTCATAATACTGATGACCCACACCAGGGTGTTTTTATCCCATCTTATGAAAAGTAACAAGGCCTCATATTCTGATGGTCAAGTTCTTCTAAGAGCACCCACCTTGACGCCTAACAACCCTAAAGATTTAGCCACCTCTATGAACTTCCTCTATCTTTTTATATAGAAGCTAACATCATGACAGTTTTAATAGATATCCAGGAAAGAACAAGAAAGGTGGAGAAAAATGCTCACTCCAGTTGATGTTTTCTTTCTAAATACTAAGGCATATAAAAGAAACAATCAGTAAGAGCAACCCTAAATAATACAAAGCACAGCAACTTTTCACAGCTCTTGATTACAAAAAAATCCTACAAAATAGCATCAGTTTTATTACATGCAACAAAAAAGGTAGCAGATTTGGTTGTGACAACTTGAAATGGCTGTACCCTTAATCTCTCAAAAAAGGTGACTTTTTAAAAAAAATAAATATTTTAGTCTTTGCATTAGAAACACTTTCACTTGTTTACATCAAAACCAAGATTGTTGAGAATTCTATGCATCATTTTCTTCACAGTTTTACCCCACAATTTTAGAAGAGCAGACTGATTCTCTGGGAAAACATCAATAAAGAATAATCTGCGATCCAGAAATCTTTCAAATGAAGAAGAACACATCCTCCTAAGAGAAACTCCTTAGAGAAACTCACCGAAGGACTACAGAATGGCCTCATTCCTCATATGCAATGACTTTCCATCCCAAAGGAAAGAAAGACTGAGAAACAGAGGAATGAAAATACAATTTCCGTTTCTTAAGTTTAGATCACGCTTGAAGAGTATTTGTGCTCTAGAATTCTTCACCTATATAGAGAATAAATAAGTAGATCCCTTTTCCAAAGTTGATTAATAGTGAGTAAAGAGGGCTTGAGTGGTCACATTTTTACCTCCTTGAAACCCAATCCCCCTGCTTTCAAAAGTAATGTTTACAATGAGACAGATTAGATTAGAAAGCAAAGTTACTCACCATGGAGGAATCACTGCTTCCACTCCCGATCGGAGCTCCCTCAGCACAGGTTGGGAGGTGGGTAGAAAGTTGACTAGCCCTGCCCCCATCTATGACATCACAATCTACCTCATAAAAGGTAGTGAAAGTGCTCTGAACTCCTGTCTGATTTCCGAGAGATACAGAAAAGAGAGAGTGAGAGAGGGAGCAAGAGAAAAAAATAAAACGTACCCTATTGGGAAGGGATTAGGGAAGTGGAAGAGGGAGGGGGTAATTGGGAGAAAGAGTATATGAAGGAATTAGGTGCTGAAAGAGATGGGTGGGCCTCTGTGACATTAAGCAGCCCGGCCATTAGGATTCCTCATTGGTTCTCTTGAACAGGTAAATGGACCATCTGGGAGAAGGAGGATGAAGAAGCACCCTGCCTTTTAGGCATCATAGGGGGACAACTGTAATGAGTTCAAAGGGGATGAATCCCCTATTTAAAGCATTGAAGATCACCAAGAGAGAAAGCAAGGGCTGAAGCTCTTAAAGCCTGGAACAGTACATGAGGAATCTCAGATGTCTTTCTTGGAAGTTCCATTGCCCTGCTGTGTGACCTTCAGCAAGCCCTTGGGCCTCTGTACATCTAGTCAGAAACGATACAAAAGGGATACTTACCTCTGTCATTGGAATCACTGAAGTACTAAGGCATTCATTGTTGCTAAACTGACACTCTTTCTATTCTTCCTTTTTGCACTCAAGGGTGGATTGTGTGACAAACACACTTTAAAAGATAAGCCAATAACCAATGCTTACTTCTACCTTTAGAATTATATCTCTTAAAATGTTATCTTTGACATAAAATATTACTAACAGTCTTGACTAAGTTTTCCCATGCATACCTTCAAACAAGAGGAAAAAAATCAAACAGCAAGATTTCTGCAATCATAAGGTGCCCTGTACTGCTGCTCTCAGAGGTCAAGTTTAAGTGACTCAGAGGTGCTAAGTGACCAAACGTTTTTGTCACATGTTGTTTTGCTACAGTCACATCGTTGTAGTTTTGTTTAACCTCTGATTCTATTTTTTTAAATCAGCTAAGGTAGAAAAATAATGTGGAGAGAACTATGTTTTTTTTAATGAAGATTTAGAAGTTTAAAATATGAACTCAAAGTTTTCAATTGGGTATTATGACAAAACAAAAGGAAGGGGTGTTATTGAAGAACAGGCTGGTTTAGAAACCATCCACATGGAAGCCATATCTCTCTCTCCATAGAAAATATTTTAGTAAAAGATTCAAAATAATAGCTTGCAATTGATGGTGTAATATATAGGTAAAGCCTAAATGGCTGTTTCTGTATGCTGATAAACAAAATTCCCAATTTTGAATTATGTTCTTATGTTTTGAGCCAGTATAGTTCTACTTCTAGTTCTGTCATTCTTAGCTCACTAAATACACAAGTGTATTAGGTAATCACAATTTAAAATTAATTGAAATAGACAGATTAGGAAGTATTTTGAAACACAGAAGCTCCTAATTACAGATTTGACATTACTCTCATATTTTACTTCTAAACGAATGTTAAAGACATTTAAAGAATATCCTGAGAGAATTAAAGACAATAGAAAAGAAAAATATCTGTCATATGAGAACAAAATTTTTTATCTATATAGTATTTGACTTTCTATATTTATTAGAGGAAGCAGTACTACTCTGTAGATGTTTTCCTTATTCTGTTTCCATTTCCAATAATTCCAAGTCTAAATTCAAATTCCATAATCAACAGTTTTTGCTGCATAAAATTTTCCAATTAGTGGCTCTACAAAGTTTTATTGTCTTCTAATTTTTACATATTCGGTCATTGACTAGCTGGCTTACCTTTACTTTTTTAATACTTTATAACAATTTTATTGTTTTAGAAATTAGGCATTTGATTTTGCCATTGTACAGAATTCATTTATCATTATTTCTGAATTTCAAAATGATTATTATGTATTAGAAATTTATCTGCGTCATAACATTTTTTGTACAAAATTTAAAGCTCATTGTTTTAAAACTAGTGATGCACTTGCCCATTCCTCCAATAAATATCTTACAATATTTTACTGTCTAACAAAGAAGGCACACTTCTCCCTATGTTAAGATATTAGAAAAAATGAATTTAAATGCTTTTTAAATATTAAAACAAAACAAACTGGAATTAGATTATAATCTATTGTTACGTCTTATTAACTACCTGTTGTTTATTTGGAAATAAAGCATGACTTCAGGAACCCAATGCAAAACTAGGCTGCATCAAAAAGATGCAGAATGGTGAACCGTGCTGACTTTTTAGTATGATTGAATGTGATGTCTTTAGTTATATTAGTTAAAATAACAAAGCTGTCTTTGACATAGAACGCAATGCCAAGATCAGATAGTTTCCTAGTTTCCAACTAATCTTAGGATCTAGCTTCTTGACACTACTTATGATTAAGTCTTATGGCAACTATGGATTTGATGTATACTTTTTATGGAATTACATAAATGGATTAGTTAGTCCTTCAAGACAAGATATGAAGTAATTGCAAGATTTCAATCCATTACTGGAGTCATGATTATAATTTTACTCTGACAAGAGAAATGTAAGATTGGTTTCAAATTTTTGTTTGTCGAAAAAAATTTTTTTAACTGCTTAGTGAAAAGGATTGAGAAAAGTCAGGCAGAATAATTTGTATACTCTGAAAGAATGACCAGTATACAGATGTATTTACAAAGTAATTCACCATGAAAGACATAATAGGCAGTTGGCATGCAATTTGACCAAAATGTTATCATTGAAGAGAAATCGCAAAAGATAATTCCATTTTGATAGCAACAGATTTGCATCAGGAGTTCTTAGATAAAGAGACTGTGTTTATGATACTGTCTCACAAACAGAGCCTTAGACTTAAAAAAATATATGGTTCTTAGAAGATGATGGTGACTGGAACTTCTCCAGGATATTATTCTCTCTCAGTTGCAAAATAGAAATGGATGAAAGGGGTCAAGAGACAAGTTGTGCAGCTTTGACAGAACATCCAGCCAGAGTTCCAGGAAGTCAAGTTCATTATCAGCAAGGAATCTACACAGATGAAGGTATTCAGAGAAAAGCACTAAAGTAAGATATAGTATTAATAATGAAAGAAAAGATTGAAGTCTAAATTAAGAAAGCTTGCCTTCAAGAAAACAGGATTAGTATAAAATATTTGAAATGCATTTATTATGCAGAAGAAAAGTGTTCAAAATTGAGTAAGACAATGTGTTCTAAAGCCGTAAAATATATCTGAACTAAGAAAACTCCCCATTGTCATCCAGAAGTCATTCTTGTTTGTTAAGACACATGGGACATAACATGGCACATATTTGACCAAAGCCATATTTTATAAATCATTTAAATTAAGTTGAAGAAAGAATCTGACAAAATACTTGGTAAGGGCAGAATGCAGACAATAGTAAGTTAAACACAATTTTATTTGCAGAATGTAATAAACCAAGAAACACAGTGAATGCAGCGGTAGCAGATGCCCTGTTCTTCTAGCTGAGAATACTGAACAGTAAGATGAAAAAAAATAAATGAAAAACAATAGACTACACAATCTAATAAAAGCATAATGGACAGAAAAATTTGTCCTTTTCAGAAGGATTATTTGCTATAGAGATAAAGGACTTTGAATAGCCTTACCCAACTGAATTTTAGCACTATACTTTAGTTGAAATGCAACAGATGTTGAATTCAATGAATCAGAAAATATTCTTATGTAAAAAAGAAATAAGTAAAATTCTTTGAAGTCCTAATTATTACTCTGTCATTAGAAATTAGGAACATATGAAAACACTTTTTCTAGAAAAGTATTGTCAAAATTTTATAAAATCTAATACAGAACAAAAAAATCTGTTTCTGTTTTTCTATCAGGGTCTCTTATTTTTTTAGTTTTCATTATCTGAGTTAATAAAAAATTGTGCAAAATCAATAATAAAATCCCCAGATAATATTTAGTTTATGGTTTTAAAGTTTATCTTTTTTTTAAATTTCTTTTTCTATCACCTTGTTCACATGTTATTTTCTTTTTCTTCAACTGCCTTTAATCCAGGAACAAAAAACAAAAAAAAATCACAATTGATTCCTGTAACCAATTCAATGAATTTCTTTACTACAGCTGACAAATCTAAATGTATACAGGAAAACTAGAAAGCAATAACTGAATTACAAATACTATTTTTAATTAAAGGTATTCACTCAACATTTTATTTATATTCCCATAATTTGGTTTAATTGACAGGAACAGGTATATATGGATTTGCTCTCACATATCTAAAACTAGTTAAAAATGGGAGGAGGTAGTTCCTAATATACTACTATAGACATTAATTGTTTAAAATGTATTACTAAATAAACATCTAAGAATAAAATTAGACAATTATAACATATAAACAATATCTCAAAATTAGAATAATGTGTCATTGGAAAATATTATAAACCAGTACTTATTAAATAGGGTTGACTATATTTCACAGTTATTAAAAGATATATGAAATCCTTGACCCTCATCTAGGTATCTCCCATTTGTCTAATTTCCAAGTTTTCACAAAATATTCACTGGCTGCCAAATAATTCTCAGAATATTAAATGAAATCTGAGGGATTAATTGCTAATAGATTAAGGAGTGAATTATTTGCCTGCCTTCTTTTAATTAGAGGCTTTTTAAAACATAAAAAACAAACAAACAAAAAAAACAAAACAAAACCTAAAACCTTCTAAAATCCAAAGGAATGAAAGTTCACTGACTGAATGACAGGTAATGGTATTGGCATTTCGAAGGCAGAAATATCTAGGCAAAATGTCTTCTTATAGTTACTAACCTTTCTATCCTTACAAGTAATAGTGCCTTCACAAACTAAAAGAAAAACTCTTCAGCCCATAAATTCAGGTGATGTAATTCAATCAATCCACTGAGTAGATCCAAGTTAGGTCAATTCATATCTTTCTCCAGTTAAGGTAAAAAGAGTTACTTGTTTGGGTCACATCCCAGTTCTGCCAAAATAGTCTGTTTTCTTTTCTTTTCTTTTTTTTTAAATAAGAGCATTAGAATATTAAGTCTTTTTCTATGCATAAAACAATTCAGTAAAATAGCCAACTAGTTTAATTCCATCAGTGAATAGCCTACTTTTTTTTATGAATAGAATGGAACATATTGATATGTGCATGGGCACCATCACAGAATATTTAACTGAAATCCACATCTTTTAACTGAGCAGCATCGTATCATCCCTGCAGAAGACTGTCTGAATTCAGGGAGACACATACACAGGTGTGGTACAACAGGCACAAAGCTTCCTATAATGACTAACACCTCAGGAGACTTCTACTTTTCTCATAACATTTTTTATTTCCCATTTCTTCCAAAAATAATGTCTTGAATTTGTTAAATGTCACTTTTATAACACTTGGGAGAATAATTTTGCACTGAAAAACCACTTAAGGGTTATTTTTCTCTGAAGGTTTGCATAAATTGGATTGCACAAAAAATCAATGATGCACACTGACACAAATGTAACAAATGAAGACTGGATGTGGGAATCAGAATTTAAATGGTTATAGTTTTACTACCATAACAGATCAGGAATAGATTTTTGGGAGGAAGATGGAATTCTGCAACAACCCATCTTACTAGCAAAATTTGTGCCATTCTGCAAATTATAAATAACTATTTGATTTTCTTGTGGATACAGAATATCTCCACTACCCCTCTATCCACTTTGTAATTTGAACTTTGTTTTTAGCTTACTCTCTTTATATCTGGACTCTCCTACTCTCCCTAGACCAGGAAAAGTCCTTTAACCTAAATACTTAATGGTCTACCTTCTGTAAGATCTGGATAAAAATTTTTGGAACTGCTGCAAATCCCCTAAACAAATACGCTTTTGTTCAAATGAAGCACAAACATGCATTCCAAAAGCAAACTGAAATAGCTAGAAATTTAATTTCCCTCCATTGCTACTACAGTTTGATCAGTAGAGATGATCTAACACTGACAATAGGAAGAATCAGAAGATATAGAAAGGAGACTCTCAAAAGATTGCTTAAAGTTCAGGTCCGCACAACTAGGTACAATGCTTATTTCAATGCCTGTTTCACCTCAAAATACACTTTTTATTGGGAAAAGCAGAACTTTTCAGATAGAATGCAATTCTCATCTCAACAAACCACAATTTTTATAAATATGTGTATAAAAACATATATATCATATATGAAATTATACAAATGTATCCCACATTTTCTTTTCCTTGAATTGTACTGGATCAGACATATCACAGTTGTCAACCATTTGTTTGGCTCTTGATTATTGCTTATTCAAGGGGTAGGGAGTAAATGTCAAATCCAGTATATCTGCTGAGTATATATGTGTGCAGATTCACATATGTATATCTCTGATTACATCCCAATGTAAGGTAATATTTATTTACATATTATCAGCTTCAGCATTTTAATGAATGTTTCTTTTTATTTATCACCATAAATGTTTGTGTTGATTTTAACTGATTCTAATTTTTTTAATGATGTAAAACATAGGCAGTAAGAATGACTGTACCTGACCTGTAAGTCTCCAATTTTCTCTTTACCAATTCAAACCCTACCGATGTCACAAATTATACTTGCTCGCCTTGTCACATTTCCCTCCATAACTCAATTGAAAGGGATCCAAATTTTGAAATTTAAAAGGCAAAGAACAAAAGTGCACATTAGGGCAAGTTAATCCCTCAGGAATAGGTTCAGGCTCCACTAAATCAGCTTGAGAACTAAGAGAACTAACATTCCTCATCTCCAAACTATGTTTCTATATTTGGTTAGTATAAACAAAAAGATATGCATAAGCAACAAAATTTATTAAATTTCTAGTATTTTCTTGTGGAGTCAGCTCTACGTTATATCAATGTCCCTCCATATCTGACCTGGAATATCAAATTCCTGTCCAGAGCAGGGTTATTGCTCTTGTGTTCTGGCTTCATTTTTATAAGGGGGCTCTTGTTGTAACTGAATTTTTTTTTTAAAGTAGAATTTTTTAGTTTTATCAGGATCCTTATTATTTAGCATTCTATATTCTAAAATTTTACATTATAGTGTTTCTAATAATGAACAAAGTATAAATCTTTGGGTAGCTAAAGATAATTAAGGGTTTGGAATGGGTTTTATTTCTTCAGAACCATGTCTATATCTTTGCTTTTAAATTTAAAAGAACTCATTAAATCCTCTGAAACCTAGTGAACAAAGATTAATTAAACACATGACAATCAAATATTCAGGTAATTTCCATATCATGGCATTAGAACTTATTTGTATAAAATATATATTTACATACTTGTAAAAGTTTGGCTCAACTTTTTATCCCATGATGAATACAATGCTGTCATATCTAATAGTTATTACCTGCACTAAACAAATTTATGATATGCTATGATTAAGTCTATTTTTCCTTTGTTTTCTCTTCTTCCTCCTACCTTCCCCTCCTTCCCTCTCTTTCTTTTTTTCTTCTTTCGACATTTCTTTTCCCAAACTGCATGTAAACTGGCTTAAGAAATTTAATAAGTGAACACCTAACTAAGCAAACAAAACCAGTCTGCAGACTCAGAGACTGTTTAACCTTTTGTACTTTACTGTCCTCTATTTTCACTTTAACATTTATGGAACTCTACTTGTTTTTTAAATTATTTTTTTCTCTTTCCATTACCCCTTAGCAATCCAGTTGAGCTGAACTGACTCCCAAATGTATCTCCTACTTTGAGACTTAATAAGAATGGCACTATTTGGCTGTTGGGAAAGGTTTAAGACCATGTGTTTAAAAAATTGATTGTCAACCAGAAAACTAATGGTGTTCCTTAGACAGCAGTTGTGTGAATGAGCATATGCTAACACACATCCTAATTTGCTTTATTTCTTTAGTTCCCTATCATGACTCATGAAGAACATTTGCACTCATTGTCCCCCATAACCCATTGAGTTCTCTGAACCATCTCTCACATGAGAGGAAGATACAACAGAAGAGGATTTTCCTAGTTTCTACACATACAATCATATAAAAGATCACCTGCTGATGTGGTATATAATTGTGCACATATACATTTTTAACGTATGTTCTTTATGCCAGCACATGACTGTAAAAAATGGCTCTAAATTTTGAAATCCAAATTATTTTCCTCAACAAAATGGAAATAATCTATCCAAATCTCTTCTGTTTTAGGAGAAACTTTGACTGGGGGCTTTCATATATTTCAGAGAAGAAACCACAGCTTTGAATCCCATGTATATAAACATAGGAAAAAGGGAATTAAAGAATTCCTCGTTTTTTGTTTTTTTTTTTGATTGTGCATTATACTATAGTTGCTTCTCCTTAAAAATATAGCAACTTTATCATGCCAGACAACAAAATAAATGGGGTCCAAGGCATGGGTGCACTTTCTTGGCAAAATAATTAAAAGAAGAGTGTATGGGGTCTCACATTCTTGACACTTTCAAAATTTTGAAGGCAGTCATTGTAGATTTTTTCAAAACAAACATGTTGACTTTGTTTCTCTATTAGCCATCAGTGAAGGAGGATGAAGAATAAGGTGGAGGCAGAAGTGGCAAAGACAGCAGACTACAGATGCAGGTATGGCACCAAATAGCAATCAAGCTTGAAAGAAAATCATGAGGAGGCCAAGAGTGGCCCATAACTGAGCAATAAATAGCAAACCTTAATAATGCATTTGACTCAGAATTATTACAAAGTTGTACAGCATTCCTCTAAAAGAAGCCTTCTCCCATGCAAGGATTTATGTTCTTTGCCAGTAAGACTCAAAGAAGAAAACAGGCTTCTCGATGGTGTTCTCAATCTCAAACACCTCTGCAAATGCCAACAGTGCAATTGATAAAAGCCAGTGATGGTTTGGACTACATCTCAATGAGGAAAAGACAATGGAAATGAAGCTCAGGAGGCAATAATGAACAATGGGTACTGAGAGGTTGATGGAGAGCATTTCTGCCAGTAAAATATTGTCCAGATGAGGTTGTGGAGTCTGTGATCCACAAAGATGCTCTGCGCATCCATGTAAATACTAAAGTTTGGAAAGTGACGGATGAAAGCACACAAGGCAAGCTAAACAAAACGCACTCAGTTCTATGGGTGCTATATACAGATGGACATGAAAGCTGAATGGTATGGGAAACGAGGCCATCAAGGCTGAAGATAAGAAAGGAAGCAAGGGAGATGCAATGTTTTGATCATTTCTTGGCAAAGAGAATCTTTGTAATGACCAACTTGGCAGAAAGAACACATTGCAAGACAGATTGCACTTGGTTGTTGAAGAATATTGAAGCAGGATCATTTTGGAAATGCAAAGAGGTGACTATGCTTTGGAAAGAGGCACAAAATAGTCAATTTATTGGGCTCTAGGTGGGATTGCATGGACCAGGCTTTCCAAATGATATCTTCATGCAAGCCAGATCAGCTCTTTTCCCAGCTATGATTTCTGCAAGCCAAACAATATAGAAACTGAAACCTTGGGAGTTAAGAATTATTTTTCAACATATTTTTATCAAATGGTCAACTTGATGAATTTTTTAAAATGGCTTGGGAAGAAATTGAGTTTCATGACCAGTGTGATTTTCACAAAGCATTCCCTGTGTTGATAATGTTATGTCGCTGGTAATGCCACACCTCAAAAAAGCAGTAGCATGGTTGACTGGGAAAAGAACTAAAGGTGGTAGAGCCACACTTCAGAATTGCAAATAGTTTATGATAATAGATGGCAACTCTTTTTAAAAGAGAGGGTCTGGGTGAGGGAGGAGAAGAAGCCAAGATGAAGAATCTCAACACATACATTTGAAAATCTTGCCAAGAAATCATGATCCTTCTATTCACTGAACTTTTTATTTCTTTGCATTTGATGAAATGAATCAGGTATTTATATTCTCATGAAAAGGGGAACACTGGAGGAATTAAGTAAAAAATATATAATTATTAGTGTTTGACAACTATGTTAGTTTTTGGCAACAGCACATCAACCTGTATTAAATACAAACATTCTGGTTTTAAAGGTTACTGGTAACCTAGTATGCATTGGAACCTGATGAATGAATTTCCATTGCTTTTATCATCACTAATATGTGAATATAATCCACATATAGAGAGTCTGGCTCCTAGACAGAAAATGAAAATTACTAGGACTAACAAAGGGATGTAGACTCACAATGAGTAAATATACGAAAGCCCCAAATAATTATAATAGTCACAGCTTGGCAATCAGTTTCCAGACGTTGAAATTAGTTTCCTTGTTAAGAATAGAGATTTTTACAAGGGTAGTATAAACACCAGGTAATTGAAAAATCAAATTGGTCTTTGTGAGTTATTATAAAGTCTGGAATAATGGTGATAACATTTATTTTTAAGCTACCTCCCTATGAATCACTTTAGTTTGGTGGTTTTAGCAGTACTGTTGCCAATAATTCTTGCCTGAAGTACAACAGTGGGAACTAAACTGTGAAGCCCAAGTCCCAGCTTACCCCTGATACAATGAGCTCTCCTCCAAGATTCTGTACTTCTGCCTTCACCTTGCTACAGATATTAAGCTGATGGCAATACAAGGCAATTCGTTGAAGGTAGGCTAATAAATCCTGCTTACATGCTGAATCAGGACACTGTAAAACATTTTAAAAAGTGATCTCGGTTAGTAAGTACTCTTCAGTTTCTAAGACCTGCTATACCAAAGCTGTGAGAAGAAAGGGTTTCAGTGTCATGTATCTTAATTACATCATTGTAACTACTGTCTATAGCATTTTAGCAAGGCCACAGCCAATAGTTTAGAATAGTTAGCTCTATTTTAATAAAATTATATGAAAAGAATATTGAAGGTCTTCCAGAAAGTCTTACTGGGATTTTGTACATTTTTATGAATATTTTATCAGTTGTCTTTAAAATCATTAAGAAAATTAAATATTTCATAGTTTTTTTTTTTTTTCTAGTGGCTTATTCAATGTTCACTGTGCAAAGTTATTTTAATACAGACAACCAAAGCAACACATGCCAGAAGGAAATCACTCTGTGTGTCAATCTCTCTACCATAGGAGACAGTAGAATTTTAGTTCAGTCAGTTGGGAGAAAAAATCACTTGTTTCTTTTGGCTTTCTAAGAAATTCATCATTCACTAAAGAAAATCTATTACACTTTTTGGGTTTTCATATTCATCAAAATTTAAGCAACATGATAAACTTCCTTTAAACAAGAGCCTGAGAAAAATCATGACCACTGTAAGAGAAAGGGATGGGAGAAAAATAATGAATTTGATGCCAATTGAAATAAACTGGTAAGAGTAACAATAGACCCGGGACTCTGGATATGCTATAGTCAACTATGACCAGGGATTTTGAATTCTCTTTGTGACTACAATGGTAGATGTCCATCAAACACACTGAGCTTAGAGGAATACTTCTACAGACATTGACATGACTTCCAAATCATGTCTGAGACTTCAATGTCAATGGCTAGCCAGTAATTGAAATATATTCCTATTGCTATCTAAGTTCAGCTGGAGATCTCCAGGCCATTCCATTGTTCTGGCTCAGTTTGGCACTTGTAAAAAATATATAATCACCAGATATTTGAGGAAACACTATAAGAAATAAGTACCTACAGGTCAAAATGAAGTATCTTATTTAGAATAAGAATACGAGAAAAAGACTCCAGCTGTTTCCTTTAAGCTCAAGAAAAGGAATTTTTTTCATTAATACTATAAAGCCAGTGGTTTTGACATAACTTCATTTAATAAGTGACAAAGAGGTCTCTTTTATACATAACACTTAGCAATTGTGGTATTTTTCTCAGTAACTGCATTTATCAAGAAAGAATCCCACAGAGGCTGTTTTTAGCTTTCTACAAGTACTTAATACTGTAATATTTATCCTACTCCAGAGACCCATATACTGAGAGGAATTCATGTTAAATGATATCTCCCTGGAGGACTGAAAAGTCTTTCAGTACAAATGCCTTGCAACAAATTAAACTGGAAGTTCTATCTCAACAGAACAGTAATTAAAAATGCAATAGTCCGTAAAAAGTTTATATTGTGTACATTATCTCAAGTCTTCATAAAAATATTTTCAGGCAAAATAAAGGCAACCAATCCACTCCTCAGTGATGCTCATTCTACTCTATTATTAAAGATTAAGCATTTAAAACATAAATAAAGACACAAGGAAACAAGAAAAATAATTCTTACATCATGAAAATAGGAGCAGAATTTGAGAGAGAAATGACCCATTTGGGTTAAATATTAGAAAAAAATTGCAAGTTACTTCACCACTGACAGCAGTAAAAATGCCACAAATAGAGGGTTATATTTACCTTCACCTGTTTATTTTAAAGTCATCATTAAATAACATTTTCATATTCTGTTTCACAACCTCAAAAGACATCTAGAATCTTGGAATTCATGTGTGTGTTGTTTTCCAGATATCAAAACTCTTTGGGGCTTTGCTTCAACTTGAAAAATTGTTAGAAATAAGTCCAAAAATTGAAAATCAAAGCAAGAATTGCAATAAAAATATTGAACTCAATTAGCCTAAACATATTGAGCAATAGTTTTAGCCACTGTGATTCAGAATATAATGGAAAAGCCATCCAAACTTTGCCTCCTTTTACTCCCAGGAAGAAGTCCATCCTAACAAAACTCTTTTCAGAGCCATCCACCAATCTCTGCTCACTTTACTCATTCCAACCCCTCTCACATTTGCAGGGGAAAAAATGAGACATTCTTTCTTGGTTGGTACATTTTTGTTTGTATGCATGCATATTTTCAAGTAAGTTCATTGCCTCTTCTCTCTTTTAAATGTGCTTTCTGTGACACATAAAGAACTCTACAAAGAATCTCCACTTCCGCTGCAAACTTCAGGAAGCCTGGCCATGATATTGCCCTGAAACTAACAATTTAGTAATGGTTTGGTCCTCAAACTCTACAAATTTGTTGGGGAGATCTCAAATTATGGTAATACTTAATGAATTATTTTCACTATTAAATGTCTCTCAAAAATTCAAAACAAACACAAAACACTCTCTTGGAATTAGACATTATATATATAATTATACAGTTAAAATGAGATAATATACTGCCTTATTTTAAATATAATATTAAGTTTAATAATGTATTTTCTTTAAAATAGTCTAGATTCTGGGATGTTGAAGATTGTATTTAGAGGACCAGCCTAATATTAAGGACTGAGGGAGGAAAACTATAATAATCAACCCCCAAGGAATAGAAGACCAGGGCCATCCATGGAGGAGAAAGAAATCCTGTCTCTTTTAATGTCTACAGAGAGCATCATTGTGTTGTGGTCTAGGAAGCAAATTCATGCTTATACTGTCTCCATGTAAATAATCATTTATATAATATTTATATTTCAGAATCTTATATTTTAACACCTTTTTCTTTGCAAATGGTTCAAACTGTAAACCCCTATTGCTTAAATAAATAAGGATCAGTTATCTGGAAAAGTCTATTGCCTAAAGTACCCTTACAGAAAATGAAACAGTATTGCAACAAGACATATTTACAACAGGATATTAGAGTTCTATTTCAAGCCAAATAAAATATAAAGTGTAGAAAGGAAATCAACTCAAACATTCAAGGTGAGATTAAAAACTATCTTAGTCTGTATCTTAGATCAGTCTAAAAGCAGAAAAAATACTCTGAGAATATCTCTGATGCCTCTGATTCTGGATGAATATATACAGTTAAAATCTGGAGGTTCTTGATTATGTGGATTAATCCCACTTACACTAGAGCATAAATTATCATGAATTATAAGGAGCATCATTACAGTGAGATCAATATTAACTAACAAGATGCAATTTTTTTCTTTGCCTTATTCAGTGTGTTTGAATTTCTTAATGAGGATGGCTCTCTGGGGCATATGTCTCCTAGCAGTGAATGCTCTTCTTTCTCAAGGAATTTGGGTCATAGGCCCTTAGGAGTCCCTCCTGAACGGAACTAACCATCAGCTCAGTCTCAGCAGAATTAGAGGCCAGATCACAAAATGTCAGTGATTCTCTACAATTCATTCTTCAGAGGCATTTTATAGGGTATTTAAAATCCATTACAGAATCCAAGTGCTAATTAATGATTCCACTCTTCCGTCTTATATTACCTGATCAGCCACAGCACGTGCTAATTTGTCCATTCGAGATCCTGCTTCGGCAATTTTCTTGGCGGCATTAATGACATCAGATGTATTTTTCAAGGGCCCTTTGCCTCTGAAACAACATATACAACGTAATTAGAAATCTATTTTATGAACAGAAATAGACACACCAACCATTTCATCTGTCCAGGACTCTGCTTTTGTATTCAGCTCTGGTCATGTTAGGCGAATTTTGAATGTTTTCTTGATTCATTTCAATTTCCATGTTAATAAGCCACTTTACTTCCTATTTTGATCTGTATGTTCACATTTATTTACATTAATTTACATATTTTAAACCGTGTTCCATTGAAAAAGGTGATCACCACTAGGCAATGGGAATATTGAAATGCTTATCATACACCTATGTTGTTATAGCACTACCTCATATAACAACCCTAGTAGATTTCATCATTCCCATGTAGGAAAAGAGAAAAATAGACTAAAAATCACGAACTTATCTAAGTTCATACAAGTCTTAAGTGATAAATTCTAAATTTAAATGAGAGTCTAGCTAAAATAAAGGCTCTTGCATTCCATTCATAACATGCCCAACCCTATTATATTTTTAAGTTTACTTTGGCACTTTGAGAAGCAGTTGTCTCTTGTACATAATGGGGAACTGTTTGGCCAGAATTTCAGACTGTTCAATTCTCACTCTTGCTGGTTGTATGCTTCTGGTACTGATTTATGAGGGAACAGACAAAACACTGTGTAACAGCAAATGTCTTTATGCTTCCAAACCATTGTCCCAATATCTTCATATAAGGTATTCAGTTAGGTGAACTGTTTAATATTATTTGTCTTTTAAATATTTATTATAAAGGAAAACTATGCTGCATCAGAAGTCTTTAAACAAAATATAGCATATAACTTGTCCTTATCTTTTCTTGTGAGATACATAATAGGTTAAATACATTTATTTTTTAATTTTATTTTTATTTTTTAAAAACTGCTAATTAGATTGGTCTCTCTCTAGGTGCATCTAAAAAATCAATACAATTTTTTAAGGCTACAAAATTACATTTTTTTACAAGGTTACTTTATTTTAATTTTTCATTTTATTTATTTGTTTTTAGAGAGAGGGGAAAGGAGAAAGAGAGGGAGAAAAACATCAATGTGCAGTTGCCTCTCATGCACCCCAACTGGGGATCTGTCGTGCAACCTAGTCATGTGCTCTGACTGGGAATCGAACCAGCGACAACTGGTTCACAGGCCGATGCTCAATAAATCCACTGAGCCACAGCAGCCAGGGCTCTACAAAATTACATTCTTACAGTTAGAAATGTAATGAAATATGGACAAAAATTACTCAGAAGTGATTTATTTAGAACACATAGGGTCATACAGAGTGAGCAATGATTGCCACTGTTAGGTAATAATGTTTTATAAAGTGCAAGATTTAAAATGGCTTCAGAAAATTAATGTAATTGAAGGGCATTTTGTTCTCTTTTCCTCAACTTCTGTTCTGCAAATTCTTTTTACATTAGTAGTTAAAATTAAAATATACTGTGTTCATGTCAAAGCTTAAGCGCATACGTTGCAAAATTTAAAATTCTAGATATTTCATTTTGCTATGATAACATTAACTTTTCCACAAAAGACATCAATTTTTTTTCAGTTGCTATTTAGATATTTAAGTAAGAATAGGGTTTTCACATATATGTTTTGTGTAATATGGATGAGTTAAAAATTCTGGGATAATCTGGCTTCCATTCTTTAACATTAGTTTATAATTATCTCCAAAGAAATTTTTCCATGTTTTTGTTTTATGTTTTTAGAGGGAATTTTAGATGCAGAATACGTCAATGTTTAATAATGTTCTCATTATTGTATATTTGTCTGTAACTTTCAGACTTCAGAAGATCTCTTTATTTTGCAGTTTTACTCTGATATATTTGTTGTTCCTTTTTGCCTTCATCTTAAACCATTCACAAAGAACTGCACTCTGCTTGATTTTTCATTACTACCAATCACGTGCATTTGTTTACTTCAAGAAATTTCCAAGGTTTTGGGGGGAACTTGATAAACCTTACATGATAACTTTCAATAGCTGATTGATTCTGACAAAATATAGTTAGTAAAGAACATTTGTAGAGAACTGAATTTGTTAGAGGCTCAGGTTCCAATTTTGTAGCCAAAACAATGATTGATTAGAAGCATGGCAACTGTGATTACACCAGATAATACAGTTCATAGAATAGAATCACTAGTAGATTGTTATTAAAGAACTTTAGAATTAACAGTGCAGACTCAGGTCAAATGATCAGAGTCACAAGCTGTTAATAAGGGTATATTTCATAAAGCTAGAGAACAAAATAAAAGTTATAAGAACATTAAATATTTCCTCTTCTATTCCAGGAAACTGAAATACAAGGAGGAAAACTAATTGATGAGCCCAGGTTGACAACGCAAAGAGATTGATACTCAAAGAGAGAATTAGGACTTGAACTTGTGTTCTCAATCAGAATTTAGTACTCTTTTTTTTTCTTTCTTATGAGAACAGCTAACATAGTGATCTCAGACAAAAACAAATAACCTTAACTACAGACATTAACATGCAAGAAAAAATGAAAAGCATAATATCTCACTCAAAATTTCAAAAAAATAAGAAGAAACAAAATTTCATAAAGGGATTAGTGATTAAAAATAATAAAACACTGGAAATGAAATCTAAAACTAGCTCAAAAAAGGAAGCAAAACTTATGTAGAAAATATACTTAGATTGCTATTAGGAAAAATAGGAGAGAAATATTCAAATGTAAAAAAGATTAGTGAAATAACTATAGAAAAGAGAGAATTAAAAGTATCATAAAAGTATTTTTCTTAAATACATGTAAATAAATTTGAGACCTGAATAAGATAACTTTCTAGGAATGTATAATTTTCCAACACTGACCAGAAAAAGATATTGAAAAATCTGGAGTCTGATTTCCACGGAATAAATAAATAAGACTGTCAGAAAGAAAACTGATCAAATAAGTCAGTAAATCTAGAGGGTTTCTCAGAGAAATTCACTAAACCTTAAAAAGATATGTCCAATGTTATTTAAACTTTTCTAGAATATAGGGGGAAAAAAAAGCCTTAAAAATAATTAAATAATACTGATGTTATCAGAAGTTAATACATTTAAGAATTCTTATTTATGTAATAAAACTATATTTTGAAATGAAGAAAGTGGGAAAAAGCAAAAGCAAAAAAGGAAGCAGCACTTGAGTGGTGAAATTGATTTTTACATGCTTATAAGAACTGATTGTTTAATTTTTAGGAATTTGGTGAGTCAGTAGACATATCGGTAGCTTGAAATCTGCCAACATGGAAGTATTTATTCCATGGAAACCAGCAAATGCTACTTAAGTGAGGGCTTTTTCCCTAGAAAATCAACATACCACTACAGTCAAGGTAGTAACACCAAGTTGAAAGAAAGGGTACTGTGATCTGGAAGAGGTATGTGTGGGGTTTCTGGAGCTGGGTGATGGTTATACAGTTTACATTATAATACTGTTTAAGTTGTATATTTATTTTACATGCTTTTCTTTAGGTATATATTTAATAATTTAAATAATATTTATTCACTTATTTTTCTGTTAATCTGATGCATATAAAAATTTTCAGTTTTCATTTCTGTGATGACAGAGGATGCCAAGTTCTGTTTTATTATTTATTGATAATTATTATTAAACATTCATGTCCTTTTCCCTGAATTTTTTATACATCTTCTACACAATTTTCTATTGGCTTGTTTGTTTTTACCTAAATTGCTTATTTTCTTTAGATATTTTGGATTCTAATCTTTTGTTAGTTATTCATGTTGCAAGTTACTTCTTACAGTTTTAGCTTATATGCTTACTTTTATTAACTTTTTAAAAATCCTCATCCAAGAATATATTTATTAATTTTAGAAAGATAGGAAGGGGGTGGGGAGAGAGAGGGAAATTGGGGGAGAGAGAGTAGAGGGTGTAGAGAAAAACATCAATCAATTGCACCCAGATCATAGATGGCACATACAACCTAGGTATGTGCCTTGACACGGGATTGAGCCCACAACCTCTTGGTGTATGGGATGATATTCCAAACAACTGAGCCACTTAGCCAGGGCTTACTATGGTATTTTAAAAATACAAATCTTAATTTTATTTTTGTCAAATGTATCCATCATTTCTACTAGAGTTTTAGCTTTTCACATATCCTTTGAGAAGTTTTTCCTTACTGGAGGTGTTAGCTAATGCTATAATGCTATAGTGGTAATTATATATATATATGTGTGTGTGTGTGTGTGTGTGTGTGTGTGTGTGTATGTGTATAACTAAATAAATAAAACTGGAAAAAATGAAAAAGTTCATTCTTACACCAAGATCATAAAAATATTCTCCCATTTTATTGTGACATTTAAGTTTCATTTTCATATTTATATATCAAATCCACTGGCAGTTTATTTTTGTATATAAGGTGAGATAGTAACCACACTCTTTATTTTTCCATAAAATTAACCAATTGCTCCTGATCCATTTATTGTAAAGTAAATTCTTTCTTCCAGAGTCGTTTTTTAATGTTTAAATTTTGTATCTTTTATTTTTAAATTCTTCATAAGTAAGCGTATTACTACTTTAAAAGTCTAATTATAAACACACACACATATAGTCAATTAATTTATAACAAAGCACCCAAGAATGTCTGATGGCAAAACTGACAGTCTCTTCAATAAATGGCGTTAGAAAAACTGGACAGCTACATGCAATATTTTGAAAGCACTATTTTACACCATAAACTTGAAATGAATCAAAGACTTGAACATAAGACTTGAAATTATAAAACTTCTAGAAGAAGGCATAGGCAGCAAGCTCCTTGACACTGTTCTTGGTGACTATATTTTGGATTTTGCACCAATAACAAAGACAACAAAAGCAAAAATAAACATCAAACTAAAAAGCTTCTGCATGGCAAATAATATTTTCAATAAAATTAAAAGTCAGGCTATGGAACTGGAGGAAATATTTGCAAATCATGTATCTGATCAGGGGTTAATATTCAAAAAATATAAATAATTACTACAATTCAATAGTGAAAAAGTAAATAAACAGTTTTAAAAATGGGCAAAGGAATTTAATATACAGTTTTCCAAAGGAGACATACAGATACATATACATGTCAACAAGTACATGAGAAGGTTCTCAACATCACTAATCATCAGGAAAATTAATATCAAACCATAGCAAGGTATCACCGTATACCTATTAGAATGGCTATTATTAAAAAGACAAGAAATAACAACTGTTGGCAATGATATGAAAAAAAGGGACCCCTACTGTTCCTGGGAATGTAAATTGATTCTGCCACTATAGAAGACAGTATGGAGGTGCCACAAAAAAGTAAAAATAGAACTATCATAAGATCAGCAATACCATTTCTGGTTACTTATGTGAAGAAAATCAAAATACTTACTCAAAAATTTACCTGCACCCCCATGTTTACTTCAGTGTTATTTATAACTGAGTTATAGAAACAACCTAACTGTCCATCAATGAATAAATGGATAAATAAAACATGGTATACACATAGATAGACACACACAATGGAATATTATACAGCCATAAAAGAGGAGCAAGGGATAGAAAACCTATTTAAAAACGTAATGTCAGAAAACTCCCCTAACCTGATAAAAGAAAATGTCACACAAGTCCAGGAAGCACAGAGAGTTCCAATCAAGATGAACCCAAAGGGGCCTACCTCAAGATACATCACAATTAAAATGGCAAAATTCAAAGACATTTTAAAATTTGAAGAATCTTAAAGGAATCGAAATAGAAACAACTAGTAACCTACAAGGGAGCGCCAATACAGATATCAGTTGATTTCTCAACAATAACACTACAAGCCAAAAGAGAATGGCACAAGTTATTCTAAGTAATGAAAAGCAAAGATGTGCAACCAAATCTACTCTACCCAGCAAGGCTCTCATTTAAAATGAAAGGCAGGAGGTAAGATGGCGGAGGAGTGAGGAGAGGTTGCGGTTTTAGGCTCCGGAGACCCGTCTGCAGTTTGGTCTAATTGCAGACAGAACATCTCAGTGAGCAGCTGGACATTGGCGGGAGTTGAACCAAGGCACTGCTGGATTAGAGAAAATCCATCTGGGAACAACCTGTTTAGTGAGGATAGCGGAGAAAAAGGGGACGAAACGGGATTCCTGACTGGGGCGGCTGCCCGAGCTGTGGCGGGAAGCACACAAAGGATTTTTGGTGACCACAGGCTACCCCAGAGAGGAGTCAGGCGGAGAGCGGATCTCTGCCCGCTGGCAGAGACGGGACTCGACCAAGTGGCATTGGCGCTGAAGGACAGGAGACAGCGTGCTGCCGGGCAAGTGAGAACATAATTCTCCTTTATATTTTTCTCTAGTGGATGGTGGAGACGGGAGGAAAGTTTGGGTGTGGTAGGCCGTTCTGGAGGAGCCCAGGCGCAGGGGCGCGCTAATCCACTCCTCAACCCTACCATTGGGTCGCGGGGGCGCACATAGGGAAGTGCTCTCATTCACTGGCCCAGGTGCGCGGGGCCGTGAGTCCAGGCGTCCCTCGGACACTCCCCAACGGACATAAGATCAGTGCCCCAACGGGCACAGGGAGGGCCCACTGAACACGCAGAGGACTGTGCACAGACACCCCTAGACAGCTCCCGTGGGCGCAGGGCCCTAGGCCGGAAAGCAGACCACTAGCGCAGGCTCTGTTTGTGCCCACCCAGACGGGTGAGGGAACGGGGCGGCTGCAGCACGGGAACAGCGAGAGGCGGCGACCCACGGACGCTCGATTCCACTGAGCGCAAGTGTCCCTGGCCCTGCCCTAAGAGGCGAGAGACCAACTCCCGGAGCTCGGCTCAGCGGGACTGAGGGCACGGGGCAGCGCGCGAGCGCGAAAGCACCTCAGCCCGGGGTCAGTGGGAGCTCTCGGGCCGCCTGTGCGGGCAGGGTCACCTTGGCGCAAACGGGGAACCGCCGCGGCCCAGCGAAGGCGGGAGCCAATCCCGGGGAAAGCGCTCGGGCCGCCCGCGCGGGCAGGGACACCTCGGAGCGAACAGGGAACCACCGCGGCCCGGCAGCAGTGGGCTCCAACCGCGGGGCAAACTCTCGGGCCGTCCGAGCGCGCAGGGGCTTGCGCGCAAGGGCACCTCAACTGGCTACAGCGGGCAGCAAGGTAGCGCGCCGTGCCGGCAACCGCGGGCGCGCACCATAGCGGCAACCGGGTGCGCACACCAGTCCGGCAAAAGAACAAGAACCTCTGACCTCCCACACTAGACCAGCTGCGGACCCAGAAAAAGAAGGCAACACACCAAGGCTAAAACGGAGTAAAAACATCGTTTTTTTTTTTTTTTCTTTCCAAATTTTTTCTCCTTTGTTCTTTCTTTCTTCCTAATAATTTCTTTTCTTTCCTTCTTTCTTTATTCTTTTCCTGGGGTTTTTTTGGGGGGGGTTTTGGGGGGTATATATATATATATATATATTTTTTTTTTTGGTTCAATTTTTTTTTTCTCTCTCTCTTTTTTCTTTCTTTCTTCTGTATTCTTTCTTTTCTATCTTTCTTTGTTCCTTTCTTGCTTACCTTTTGGGGTTTTTTTGGGGGGGTTGTGGTAAATTTTTTATTTTCTTCTCTTTCTTTCTTCTATATTCTTGGGGATTTTTTGGGGGGGTGTTTTTCCTCCACCTCTTCCAATAATAACAAACTTTATCTCTAACGTGTTGCATATAACCTCTCCTTCTCATCCTTTCTCTTTAATAGTGGTTTATTCGTTTGTGTGTCTAGCTTAGCCCCCCTATTACTTTAAATAATACAATATAATTACTATATAAACCCAAATACAATACAATCCCACTTTCTTACTATACTAAGTATTTTTCTATCCTTTTCTTCTATTTTTCTTAACATACAATGTAAATATTACTAACTGGCTTGCACAGTCTCAACTATTATTAATCTATCAACCCCTCTATCAAAAATTATATTTTTCCTCCCCCAAAACAACTCGTATCTATTCTTCTTATAGTATAAAAGCTCAAATCTCTTTACATTTATATTAATACGGGCTAGTTGGCTAACGATAGCAGGATAGAGTGGGGGATACTTTCTGAGGGTGTGGGTCTCCTGCCTGGGCTGTGTGTTTATGTCTTTAACAGCATATCCACAAAAGAACTCAAGACAAAGCAGATAGAGTGACTCTCAACCAAGTAGCCAGAAGGAAGATCCTATCAAAGAACATCTGAAATATAACCGAACAGCATAAACAAACGACATAAAGGGTAACTCAAGACCATCAGGCTCAGGATATCAAAGAGACTGCACCACTGAAACTCCCAGACCTTCGATAAAGAATATTACACCACAAAGGAGGGAAGTCAAAGCAGACTACCCCCCCAATAAATAAATAAATAAATAAATAAATAATAACAAAAAGAATCCAACATGGTAAGACGCAAAAATAACCCCTCAATGAAAAGAAAAGAGGAATCCTCAGAAAGAGAGATAGACGAAATAGTCATAGCCCAAATGTCAGACATGGAATTCAAAACAATGGTGGTAAAGAAGCTCAATATACTCGACATCCTTAAAATCAACTATGACAACCTTCAAGGAAGTTACCAGCAGCTCCAAGAAAATTACAGGGAACTTGCAGAGAACTACACCAGCATAAAAAAAGACATAGAAATCGTTAACAAGAACCAGGAAGAACTTAAGAATACAATCTCTGAACTGAAAAACACAGTAGAATCAGTCAAAAGCAGACTAAACGAAGCAGAAGATCGGATTAGTGAGTTAGAAGATAATGTAGAGAAAAACTCCCAGACAATACAGCAAAATGAAAATCGATTGAAAAAATATGAACAAGATGTAAGGGAATTACAGGATAGCATTAGGAAAAATAATTTAAGGATCATAGGAATACGAGAGGAAGAAGAAAAGGAACATGGAATTGAAAATCTGATAGGAGAAATAGTGACAGAAAATTTTCCGAACCTGATGAGAGGAAAAGCTATGCAAGTCCAAGAAGCACTGAGAGTTCCAATCAAGAGGAACCCCCAAAAACCCACTCCAAGGCACATCATAGTTAAAATGGCAACATTCCAAGACAAAGAGAGAATCCTAAAAGCAGCAAGAGAAAAGCAGCAAATAACATACAAGGGAGCTCCGATAAGGCTATCAACTGATTTCTCAACAGAAACATTACAAGCCAGAAGGGAATGGTCAAAAATATTTCAAGCAATGAAAAACAAAGGCCTACAACCAAGAATACTCTACCCAGCAAGGCTCTCATTCAAAATAGAAGGTGAAATAAGGAGTTTCTCAGACAAAGGAAGACTGAAAGAATACATCTCCACCAAACCAGCATTGCAAGAGATGCTAAAGGGACTGTTCTAAGAAAAAAGAAGGAAAAAACAAGAGAGGAGAGGAACAGAGGTACAAAGGGAAATGAATAAATACACGTCAATAATAACCTTAAATGTAAATGGATTAAATGCTCCAATTAAAAGACATAGGGTAACGGAATGGATAAGAAAACAGGATCCACATATTTGCTGTCTACAAGAAACACACCTCAAAACAAAAGATTTACACAGACTGAAAGTAAAGGGATATAAAAAAATATTCCAAGCAAACGGACCGGAAAAAAAAGCCGGGGTAGCAGTTCTCATATCAGACAAAATGGATTTTAAAGCAAGGACAATAAAAAGAGAAAAAGAAGGACATTTCATAATACTTAAAGGAACAATCCATCAAGAAGATATGACTTTGATAAACATATATGCACCCAACATAGGAGCACCCAAATACATAAAGCAAATACTAGAAGACCACAAAAAGGATATCAACAACAACACACTCATAGTAGGGGACTTCAACACTCCATTATCAACAATAGACAGATCATCAAAGCAAAGAAACACCAAGGATATACAGGCATTGAACAACACACTAAACCACATGGATCTAACTGATATATATAGAACTTTTCACCCCAAAGAAGCAAAATATACATTCTTTTCAAGTGCACATGGGACATTTTCAAAGATAGACCACATGATAGGTCACAAAACAAGCCTCAACAAATTCAAGAAAATTGAAATCATATCAAGCATCTTTTCAGATCACAATGCCCTGAAACTAGAAATCAACCTCAGAGGAAAAAATCAAAGACACCCAAACTCATGGAGATTGAATAACATGCTATTAAATAATGAATGGGTTAACAATGACATCAAAGAAGCAATCAAGAAATTTCTAGAAACTAATGATAATGAGCACACAACAACCCAAAACCTGTGGGACACAGCAAAAGCAGTCCTGAGAGGGAAGTTTATAGCAATACAGGCATATCTGAAAAGGCTAGAAGAATCTCAAATAAAAAACCTAACCACAATGCTACAAGAACTAGAACAACAACAACAAACAAAGCCTAGGGCAAGAAGAAGGAATGAAATCATCAAGATCAGAGCAGAACTAAATGACATAGAGACTAAACAAACAATCCAAAAGATCAACGAAACTAGGAGCTGGTTCTTCGAAAAAATCAACAAAATCGACAAGCCTCTAGCCAGTCTAATCAAGAAAAAAAGAGAGAAGACACAAATAAACAAAATCAGAAATGAAAGAGGAGAAATCACGACTGATACCTCAGAAATACAAATGATAGTTAGAAATTACTTCAGACAACTGTATGACAAGAAATTTGACAATCTAGAAGAAATGGACAAATTTCTAGAAACATACAACCTTCCAAAACTGAATCAAGAAGAAGTGGAAAGTCTCAACAGACCAATAACAAAGAAGGAAATTGAAACAGTAATCCAAAATCTCCCGGCACACAAAAGCCCTGGACCGGATGGCTTCACAGGCGAATTCTACAAAACATTCAGGGAAGAACTAACTCCTATCCTCCTCAAACTGTTCCAAAAAATCCAAGAAGAAGGGAAAATCCCAAACTCTTTCTATGAAGCCAGTATTATCCTAATCCCCAAACCAGGTCAAGACACAACAAAGAAAGAAAACTACAGACCAATATCACTGATGAACATCGATGCTAAAATCCTCAATAAAATATTGGCAAACAGGATCCAGCAACACATCAAAAAGATCATACATCATGATCAAGTGGGCTTCATTCCAGGGATGCAAGGATGGTTTAATATTTGCAAATCAATAAATATAATACATCACCTAAACAGAATGAAAGACAAAAATCACATGATCATATCAATAGATGCAGAAAAAGCATTTGATAAAGTTCAACACCCATTTATGATGAAAACACTCAGCAAAATGGGAATAAAGGGAGCATATCTTAACATAATTAAGGCTATATATGAGAAGCCTGAGGCCAACATCATACTCAATGGACAAAAACTGAAAGCATTCCCCCTGAACTCAGGAACGAGACAAGGTTGTCCACTCTCTCCACTCCTATTCAACATAGTGTTGGAAGTCCTAGCCACAGCAATCAGACAAGAAAAAGAAATAAAAGGAATCCAAATTGGGAAAGAGGAAGTGAAACTTTCATTATATGCAGATGATATGATAGTATACCTAGAAAATCCTATAAACTCCACTAAAAGACTACTCAATATAATAAGTGAATTTGGCAAAATCGCAGGGTACAAAATAAATATACAGAAATCCAAGGCATTTCTGTACACCAACAATAAAATAGCAGAGACAGAGACAAAAAAGAAAATACCATTTACTATAGCAACAAGAAAAATAAAGTACCTAGGAGTAAACTTAACCAAAGAGATAAAAGACCTGTACTCTGAAAATTATATAACATTGAAGAAAGAAATTAAGGAAGAAACAAATAAATGGAAGCAAATACCATGTTCTTGGATGGGAAGAATCAACATCATCAAAATGGCCATACTACCCAAAGCAATTTACAAATTCAATGCAATCCCTATTAAAATACCAATGACATATTTCACAGACCTAGAACAAATACTCCATAAATTCATATGGAACCAAAAAAGACCCCGAATAGCAAAAGCAATCTTGAGACAGAAGAACACAGCAGGAGGAATCACAACACCAGATATCAAACAATACTACAAAGCCACTGTAATCAAAACAGTATGGTACTGGCATAAGAACAGACATATAGATCAGTGGAACAGAATAGAGAGTCCAGAAATAAACCCAGGCCTCTATGGTCAACTAATCTTTGATAAAGGAGGAAGGAACATAAAATGGAGTGAGAAGAGCCTCTTTAACAAATGGTGCTGGGAGAACTGGATAGGGACCTGCAAAAAAATGAAACTAGACCACCAACTTACACCACACACGAGAATAAACTCAAGATGGATCAAAGACTTAAATGTAAGCCGTGACACCATAAAAGTCCTAGAGGAAAACATAGGCAAGAAAATATCAGATATCTCACGTAACAATCTCTTCACGGATACATCTCCTAAAGCAAGAGAAATAAAGGAAAAAATAAATAAATGGGATTACATCAAACTGAAGAGTTTCTGCTCAGCAAAAGAAAACATCAGCAAGATGAAAAGGAAACCAACCATATGGGAAAACATATTTGCCAATGACATCACAGACAGGGGACTGATTTCCAAAATATATAAAGAGCTGATACGACTCAACATCAAGAAAACAAACAACCCAATTAAAAAATGGGCAAGGGACCTGAACAAACACTTCTCCGAAGAGGACATACAGAAGGTCCATAGACACATGAAAAAATGCTCAACATCATTAGCCATCAGGGAGATGCAAATAAAAACCACAATGAGATACCACCTTACACCAGTCAGAATGGCCATCATCAACAAATCAACAAGCAACAAGTGCTGGCGAGGCTGTGGAGAAACGGGAACCCTACTGCACTGCTGGTGGGAATGCAGACTGGTGCAGCCACTATGGAGAACAGTATGGAATTACCTCAAAAGATTAAAAATGGAACTGCCTTTTGAACCAGCGACTCCACTACTAGGATTATACCCGAAGAATCTTGAAACACCAATTCAAAAGAACTTATGCACTCCTATGTTCATAGCAGCACTGTTTACAATAGCTAAGTGCTGGAAACAACCTAAGTGCCCATCTGTAGATGAGTGGATCAAAAAACTGTGGTACATTTACACAATGGAATACTATGTAGCAGAAAGAAAGAAGGAACTCCTACCATTTGCAACAACATGGATGGAACTAGAGAGAATTATGCTTAGTGAAATAAGCCAGGCAAAGAAAGAAAAATACCATATGATATCACCTAATACAGGAAACTAAAGAACAACACAAACAAAGGAACTAAATAGAACAAAGAGCAAAATAGAAGTCAATAGGGGGGAGGGGAGAGGGAGAGAAGGGGGATAAGTAAGGGAAGGGTTTAATTAAAGAGCCTGTATAAAAGACTCATGGACATAGACAACGGGGAGCGATATGATTGCGGGAGAGGGGGTTGGCTGGGTGGGGGAGAGAAATTGGGGGAAAAGGGGATAACTGTAATTGAAAAACCAAAATAAAAAAAAAATAAAATAAAATGAAAGGCAAAATAAGGAGTATCATAGACAAAAAACAGATGAATGAGAAGGTTAAAAGAATACATCTCCACCAAAAGAGCATTGCAAGAGATGTTAATGGGACTGCTTTAAGAAGATGAAGAGAGAGAGGAACACAGGTACAAAGGGAAAAAAGTAACAATGAATAAGTTCCTGTCAATAATAACGTTAAGTGTAAATGGATTAAATGCTCCAATCAAAGGACATAGAATAGCTGAATGAATAAGAAATGTGATCCACATATATGCTGTCTACAGGAGTCATGCCTTGGAACAAAAGATCTACACAGACTGAAAGGAGGCAACATAAAAAAATATTTCAAGCAAACAAACATAAAAAAAAAGTTGGGGTAGCAATGCTTATATCACACAAAATAGATTTTAAAACAAAGGCCATAAAAATAGACAAAGAAGGACATTTCATAATACCTAAGGAAACAGTCCATCAAGAAGATATAACTCTTGTAAAAATATATGCACTCAACATAGGAGCACCCAAATATATAAGGAAAATATTGGAGTATTTCAAGAAAGATATTGACAGCAACACTCTTATAGTGGGGGGTTTTAACACCCCATTGTCAACAATAGATAGATATTCCAAGCAAAGAATCAACAAGGATATTGATTCAATAAGTGCATTGAACAACACTCTAGATCAAATGGACTTAATTGTTATATACAGAACATTTCACCCCAAAGAAGGAAAACACAACTTCTTTTAAAATACACATGGAACATTTTCAAAGATAGACCACATGGCAGGACACAAAACAAGCCTCAACAAATTCAAGAAAACTGAAATTATACTAAGCATCTTTTCAGATTACAATAGCTTGAAACTAGAAACCAACCCCAAGAAGAAAGCTCAAAAACATTCAAATGCATGAAAACTGAATATAATGCTATTGAATTATGAATGGGTTAGCAATAACATCAGAGAAAAAATCAAAAATTTTCTGGAAACAAATAAAAATTAACACACAACAGCCCAAAACCTATGGGACACAATGAAGACATTCCTGAGAGGGAAGTCCCTAGTAATACAGGCCTATCTTAAAAAAGATAGGAAACTTTCAAATAAACAACCCTACATCTACAAGAACTAGAGGAACAACAGCAAACAAAGCCCAGAGCAAGTAGAAGGAAGGAATTAATCAAGATCAGAGCAGAAATAAATGACATAAAGACTAAAAGAACAATTCAAAGGATCAATAAATCCAGGAGGTGGTTCTTTGAAAAGATAAACAAAATCGACAAGCCTTTCTTTAACCAGACTCATCAAGAAAAAAAAAAAGAGAGAAGACCCAAACAAATAAAATCAGATACAAAAGAGGAGAACTAAAGACTGATGCCACAGAAATACAAAGGATTGTAAGAAATGACTATGAACAACTATATGCCAAGAAATTGGACAACCTTGGCAAAACAGACAAATTTCTAGAAAAATACACTCTTCCAAAACTGAACCAAGAAACAGAAAGCCTGAATAGACCAGTTACAACTACTGAAATTGAAGCAATAATCAAAACACCCTCCACACACAATAGTCCTGGACCGGACACCTTCACAGGTGAGTTTTACCAAACATTTAGAGAAGAGCTAATCCTCATCTTTCCTAAACTATTCCAAAAAATTCAAGAAGAGGGAAGACTCCCAAACTCTTTCTATGAGGCCAGTATTATCCCAACTCCCAAACCAGGTAATGACACAACAAAGAAAGAAAACTACAGGCCAATATCACTGATGAACATAGATGCTAAAATCCTCAACAAAATATTGGCAAACTGGATCTAGCAACACATTAAAAAGATCATACACCATGATTAAGCGGGATTCATCCCATGGATGCAAGGATGGTGTAATATTTACAAATCAATAAATATAATACACCACATTAAATGAAAGACAAAAATTACATGATCATATTAATATATGCTGGAAATGCATTTGATAAAGTACAGTGCCCATTTATAATAAAATGCTCAGCAAAGTGGGAATACCACAACATAATAAAGATGCACCATAGTTAAAAATTTACCCAAATAAAGGACATTTGGATAATATCCAATTTTAGGCTATTACAAATAAACAGTATAAATATTTGTGTACAGTTTTTTTTGTTTTTTGTTTTTTTTTTTTTTGGATAATGAAAGTTCTCATTTCTCTGGGATAAATGTCCAAGGATGAAATTACTGGATCCTATCATAAATCCATTTCCAGTTTTAAAAGAAACTGTCAGCTTTGTAATTTAATTTTGTCTTAAATAAAATTTTTAAAAATCTGGAGCTAGCATTATACTCAGTTGGTGAAAGACTAAAAGCTTCTCTTCTAAGATCAGGAATAAGACAAAGATGCCATTTTGCTACTTCAGTTAAACATACTCCTGGAAGTCATAGCTAGAAAAATTAAGTAAGAGAAAGAAATAAAAAGCATCCACATTAGAAAGGAAGAAGTAAATGATCTTTGTTTACAGACAGTATGATCTTAGATGTAGAAACTCTAAGTTTCCTACAAAAAAAAATAGAATATATGAATTTAGTGGTTGTAGAATACAAAATCAACTGCAAAAATCAGTTGCAGTTCTATACACAAAGAACTATCTAAAAGAGAAATTAAAAAAGCAATTCCATTTGTAATCACATGAAAAAGTAAAGTACTTAGAAATAAACTTAATCAAGGAGGTAAAAGATGTGTATACTAAAAACTACAAAATGTTGCTGAAATTAACGCACGAATGTTTTTAAAAAAGTGTAAAAAGATTAGAAGACATAATATTGTTAAGATGTCAATACTACCCAAAGCAATCAACGTAATCTTTATCAGAATCCCAGTATGCTTTTTGCCAAAATAGAAAAATCTATCCTAAATTTATTTTGATTCTCAAGGCACCCTGAAATAGCCAAAATAGCCTTTGAAAAGAACATAAATGGGGTCCTCCCACTCCTTGATTTAAAGACTTAATATAAAGCTACAGTAATCAAAACAGTGTAGTAATGGCATTAAGACAGATATATAAACCAATAGAACAGAATAGAGAGCCCAGAAATAAATCCTCATGCACATGATAAAATTATTTTCAACAATAGTCAACAGGAAAAGGACATTGTTTTCAAAAAAACTGTTGGGAAAGCTAGATATACACATGCAAAAGAATGAAGTGGGACCTTTATACCACATACAAAATTTAACTTGAAATGCATAAAGGGTCTTAATATAAGACCTATAAAACTATAAACTAAAAATCTTGCAAGAAAATATAGGGGAAAAGCTTTATGACATTGGGTTTGGCAATGATGTCTTAGATGTGATACTAAGAGCACGGGCAAAAAAATAAAAAGATAAATCTGGTTATCAAAATTTTAAAAAATTATCTGATAAAAAAAACATAATCAAGAGTAGAAAGGCAACCCATGGAACTGGATAAAAGATTTGCAAATCATACATCTGACCAAAGCTCCTAAAAGTCAAACTAAAACTTAATCAACCTCATTAAAAAATAAGCAAAGGACTTGAATAGATATTTTTCTGAAGAAGATATACAACGTCTAATCAACACAGGAATAGATGTGCAACTTTACTAATTATTAGGAAAATCTAAATCAAAACTACAGTGAGATATAATCTCACACACATTAAGATGACTACTATAAAAACAAACAAATATTTTAAAAGTACAAAAAATAGAAAGCATTGGTGAGGATGTGATGAAGTTGGAAACTTTGTGCACTATTGATGGGAATGTAAAAATGGTGCAGCTACTATGTAAAATAGTATAGTGGTTCCTCAAAAACTTAAACATACAAGTACCATATGATCCAGCAATTCCACTTCTGGGTATATATCCCAAAATATTGAAAGCAAAATCTCAAAGAGAAATTTGTACACCCATGTTCATCACAGCATTATTCACAATAGCCTAAAGATAGAAGCAACCCAAGTCTCCAATAATGAATTAATGGATAAACAAAATATAATATATATAATAAAATATTATTTAGCCTTTAAAAGAAATGAAAGTCTGGCACAAACTATAACATTTTGTTAAGTGAAATAAACTGATCCCAAGAAGACAAACACTGTATGTTTCCACTTATATGAAATACTTAGAGTAGTCATATTCACAGAGGTGGAAAGGACAATGGAGGTTCCCAGGTGCTGAGTGGAGAGGAGAATGGGGAGTTAACACTCAATAGTACAGTGATTCTATTGGGGAAGATAAAAATGTTCTAGAGGTGGATAGTGATGATGGTTGTACAGTAATGTGAAGATACATAATGTAACAGAACTGTACAGTTAAACATGGTTATATGAGTACATTTTATTTGGTGTGTATATATATATATATATATATTTAGCATGATAAAAAAACAATTAAATAGACACATGTTGCTAGAGGTTACTCTATTGGACAGCACAGGTCTAAATGAGCCATAGTTGTCTAAATAATGTGAAGTGGCACAGAAATAAATGGCCAACCAAAAAAAAATTTATCATCTATTACCTATCTACCTACCTACCTATCTATCATCTATCATCTATCTATCAAGATATGTATAAAACAGGCTCAGCAAAGACAAGATCAGAAATTTGAGTCTTCCTGTCAGTAGAGGACAATGTTGGTAAAGGGAATGGGCCCATTGGCTGTAGTTCCATTGCAAAATGATGGCTTATGGCCTTTGTGTTTCCCTACCTGTGTTTCATATTGTTTTGACTTACACATGTAAATTAGACCAGATTCTCTGTTTTGGGTGTTTTAAAAGGTGCTTTGAGAAATCTTGTGACCTTAAAGATAGAAGCCATTATTATTGTTCCATCTGGAACATATTTTTTTTGTTTTCTTGAAAAGAACATCAAGCCATAGAACTGGGTCTACTATATAGGTTTCTGTAACCTTCTGTCTTCTGGTAATAGTGGTACTTATACAAGGGTCAATATTTGGAAGCTTTCTTAGAAAGTAGTAAATTTTTAAAAAAGAGAGAAAGATTGAGTCATGGAAAATCATTGCTATATCACCGCTATCTATTATTAACCAATAATTCACATTTATTTCACAAAGAGATAACAGGTATTAACATAAAAAAATCAATGTGTGAGTACATTCTAAATTTTTGTACTCAATACCCAAAATTCTTAAATTTGAAGTTAATCAAAATTTAAAAGATATATTTGCTATAGCTTTCTCAAAACATCTAACCTGTCAACATATAATGGAACTTTCCAATAATGAGATATGGTATGTAAGAAAGGTATTTGCAAATGCATTGAATCATAGAAACCTCTTTTCAGAATCAGGGTTTTATAAAACATGCTTGGGAAATACTACTTTCACCAATCACCTGAAGCAGTATGGAGATATAGAATAGTTGAGTGAACCTGAGGATTAATGAGGAGCCAAGAGTGACTATAGCGCCATGAGTTACACTACTTAAGGAAGTAACATTAATATTATGGCCTTGAAGTTGAAGTATAAATATGTACAAAGTTGATAAAGAAATCTAAGGAATCAATAAATGTAGACCTTAAACAGCCAAGTCGATTTTTATTTCATTCTATGAAAAGAAGAGGTAATAAAAGTTTTGTTATAAATGGAGCTGAATGATTGTTCTTTAATAGCCAGATGTGGTGTAGCATGAACAGATAAGAGTAAAGAATTGGAACTGAAAGACCAGTCACGTGAACCTAGGCTTATGTAATAAATGTCTGAGCTAAGGCAGAAATGGAGTTTGAGAAGACTAAGGCAGTTACATTATTTTTGGTCTTATACTCAGGATTTAACAGTTATATGTACCCTAAAGACTATTTTCTTAGCCTGACCCTTATTCCTTTCATTATCAGAATTTATGGTTAATCTCAAAAGATAGATTGCTTTGTCTCTTGCTATACAATTAAAGTTGTGTTTCTCTCTAAAGTTGTTGTCTCCACACTTCTTAATGGGAAACAAGACCAGCACATGGTACTTCTTTCCAAAAATGACATAAGTATGGATTCACTTCATGCATTACAGTGCTTCTGCCATTGCCCATGAGTTAGAAGCCAAGAATTGAACAGGAAAAAGACAAGAGCCATAATAAATTTTATCCTCCATGAAGAAGTTATCACACAAATAATGAGGCAGAGCCTCTCCAATTTTAATGATAATGGAGTGGATATCATTGAGAATACTGAATCAATAAATAAGCTACTGATAAAAATAAAATAACAAGATACTAAACACAAGGATATTTCTTGCATCCAAATGCCCTTTAAACATATGATTTCAGAAGAGTAGTCAAGTTTTAATTCCTTTAAATAAGACCTAAAAGGACATAGGAGTTAATAGAGGTATAGAGCTGAAATTATTCCTCCTTGAAGTGTAAAATGCAAGGACAATACTGATAATGCATATGATCTACTGCAGTGAACTTGGGTGAGAGGCTAAAAAAAGTCTCAAGTCAGCGACCTCTTCGTTAAGAAAGTGGCTGTGCAGATGAAGGCAGCGGCAAAATCTTGCTTCAAGTGTTCCATTTCCAGTTCACACTGTCTTCTTTTCTCTGATCACTAATTACTGTTCTCCTCCCTTTGCCCTCACAAATGGGCACAAAACTGCTCATCAGCAGAGGGAGAAACAGTCACCAGTAGCATTCTAGACATTCCATTATTCAAATCAGCATAAAATGACTACATGAAATCCCTAGGAAATTGAAGTGGCCTTCTTTTCACTTTTAAAACTATACTTTTGACTAATAAAAAGTCTGTCTTATTTAACATCTAACAAGGCCTCCTCAAATATCTCTCTTCCTTGAGCACAGTTATACATAATGTAGAGCATTATAACTGGCAACATGAGCAGATAGATTCATTATTCACTTTAATGAGAATATTTTTTCAAGTGATATTATTAATGGATTGCATAAGACCCATCAGATAAAGTACTAACACAATCTTGAAAGCAAGCAAATTAAATCATAGGCCTTAAAAAGCAACGACTGAGGCTGCCATGATAGTATGATCTGTAGAAAATTAAGGCTTAAATAATAGCTTAGACTGTTTTTCTTACTATTATTTGCATGTATGTGTAATAACTTTGTGAAGCTGACAGAGAGTAAATTTACAAATTTGGACTTCTAATGAATACAATGACATTTAAAGTCTCAAAGGTCACCTGAATAACAGTAAAATCATTCCATTGAAGTCAAAACCAATTTTAAAATATTGAGAGAAAGGGCCAAGTAATATTATCAGTACATATTGTCCAGAGGCAAAGGTCAAAGGGTAGGGGGATGAGGTAGAATTC
Organism: Furipterus horrens; assembly: GCF_987537825.1. Lineage (NCBI taxonomy): Eukaryota > Metazoa > Chordata > Mammalia > Chiroptera > Furipteridae > Furipterus > Furipterus horrens. The sequence goes on along the minus strand of NW_028327176.1, from coordinate 61,849,789 downwards.
TTCCATATTTTATTATAACCTATAATCAATTGCAGACTTTTCTTATTAGAACCATTCAGCAATCATTAAAAAATTGTCACACACAAGGTGATGTTTTTACATTGTCATGTATATTACATAGTTTTTATAACAAATACCATGTGGAATCATTAAAACATCTTTGCTTACATGTGTCTATATGTGCCTGTGTTCCCAGAAAAAAAATATCTGCACTATAATAATAGCTTACATTTCTATGGCAGCATAATTTATAAATGCATTACCTCTTTGGATTTTAAACTCATCTATGAAGTTTATAAGAAATATATTATTTCCCCATTTTGAAAATAAATAAAGATGACAAGAGACTGGTCAAAAATTATCTGGGAGCTGGACTAAAAATCTAGGAACCTTTTCATTGAGATTTGCTTTGCCTTAGTTAGACCTTTGAGTGGTAGGAAGGACAGAAATGTTACCTCCCTTTAAAGAAAAGACTAAAAATACAATGGCAGAAACAGCATGACCTGGATGAATAAATGGCTCCTGACCAAATTCTGACTAGTCTTTTGATATTTTAAGAACATTGTTCAGAGAAAAAGGGAATAAAACATACATAATTTTTAATTAACCCATCAAAATCATAAAATCTGTTTGTTGAACCTAATTCTTTGAACATAAGAGTAAAAATGAACTGAAGTTAATGCTATAACATGGTCTAGCATGAAAACATATTACATGTATATATGTATACTCACACAAATACATGAATATATTTTTCCCCAAGGGGATATTAACAAATCATTCACCTTAATCTTCAGAATATTTAAGTACATGCAAAATAGCACAGACCAAAAAATAAGTCAGCCAATCCCCAAGGGTTTGACTTAAAGACTGATTTAGGATAGATAATTACAAAAAAATCTGTTTTTCCTAACCAAAAAACCTATCTGCTAAGAATTAGGTTCAGATCATTTTGACTTATACATGTAAATTTTATAATATCCTTACCCAGCTTTTATATAATATTTGACATTTTTAGCAAGCTTTCACAAGCTAATATATACTGTTATGCTTCTGGGTTTAATGAGAAAATCTTTACCTCTCTGTCTCTGGGTCTCACCTTGTGAAATCTGTCATTTCCATCATGATCATACACATCTGCTTGGCCAGCACAATTATATCATTGCCACTGTCATCCCATTTGGCCACTTCAGCATCCAGCTTGCTTTTCTCTTGGTGGAATATCTCCACCTGCTCAGCTATTTTTGCCTTCTCCTCCTGTGGTAGTTGTGCCATGATGGCCTGTGTGGGTTACAGAAAAGTGTGACTAATGATGACGAAGAAAGTACAGACAGTAGGTTGACTCTCCCTCCAGTTAATGGCAGAGCCAGACCTGACATGATTTATAGGCTGCCCCTCCATTCTGGAAAGTGTGTTTCTTCCAACCTGGGGAATGCAAAAGCACAGATAAGGTCCCGAATTCTCTGTTCCCACTCCCACATACAAAAAAATACAGAGATCCACAAGTACATGCACATTGACAGTAACAGAACTTCTTTGTCACTTTGATGACATATGTTTGTTCAAAAGAATCTATTCTTGACAATTTTTATATTTGGTCTCAGGAAACTTTTACCAGATGAAAGAATGTACCTCTTTCAACACCAAAATCTATTCTGAGAAGGGAAAAAAAGAAAATAGGCCTTCTGTCGCTAAGGAATTTTAAACACTATCTGAGCATCCATGTGCAGTGGGGTGGGGAGACTTCCTATGAATGTTAGTGAAGGAATCTATGGTTAGATGTCAAGCAAAACTCCCCTATCTGAGGCACTTCAGAGATGGCACATCTATTCCCAGCCCTCCTCCACCATCTCTCTGGAAATCCTGGTATGACCAAGGCTTCCTGTAGGGCCTATGAGTGTGCAGACAGAGATGTTGGGATGGGTTAAAATATAGGATAGAAAGCAAAGGTTTATTTTCAATAGTTGGTCAGTAAGGGAATGTAGAAAAGGAAGAACTAGAGTCAATTCTCATTTTTCATGGATTCTTTATTTGCAAATTTACCTACTCTATAAAATTTATTAATAGCCCCAAATCAATATGTGCCCAGAGATGAATAAGAAAAAACAAGAGAGAGAGAGAGAGACCCAAAGTGCTTGTTCCTAGATGAAGTTAAACAAGATATTCTTTTTCTGTCTTGTTTCAGGGCAGAGGCTTCAACATCTTGTATAGAATAGAAGCTCAAGAAATATCTTTTGATTGACCACCTAAACATTTTTCCACTTACCACATCAACAAAGTTAAAGAAAAGTTACCAGAACAAACATTTTCTAAAGGCACAATTCTGAAGAAAAACGCCCTTCAAAGCAAATTTGCAAAGGAAATGTTATTGTGATTTTATGGAGGCTCAACCTGCATTATATACTTAATGTTGTGAGAATTGTGTGCAACTATAATTATATTAGCTTCTGCATATGTAGCTATCAATGGGCCAGTTTTTTCACAAATATTTTTAAAGTGCTCTTGCTTTTAAAAATTTATAATTGACCTTTGCTGAAACTGGATTTTTTTAAAAAAAGGTTGTCTATAAACAGGAGATCACAAACTACAAAATTTGCAAATTAATCAAATTAAAATTCAACATGAGTTTTAATTAGGTCTTATCAAAGTAACTCAGCAGTTTGAAATGTTAATTAATTAAGGCTGTTCTAGCTAGAAAAAAAGTTAGTGGCTGGTTACACTGAGATCAAACTGAATACAAAATAAATAACATGTGATTCCCTCAAACTAAGAGAACATGAGAAAAATTATTTTCATGGCTAAGAGGAAAGGGAACAAATCAGCTTCTCTGTTTGTGTGATCTGATCACCTAGGGTGGTCTGAGCATTTCTGCTGCTTCTGTTCACAGCAGCCAAGCACAGCTCTCCAGATTGTTGACCTGGTTGATCTGGGAATCCAAATTTGTGGCACCATGAACCAGAATCCACAAAGTTTCCAATCCTTTCATCCCAGGTTCCCACCTTTTCCTCTGAACAGCCAACCATTTTTTTGTGTGATAAAGTCTACTTATTAAATAAAAGTACAAATCATTGATCCAAGCCAACAACCACTCAGCCCAGAATCTTTTTTTTAATCTAAATCTCAAGAAGCCTTCTTATAATTATTTTTCCAATCTCAAAGAGAAAAATGCCTTTTGAGGTCTATATGTCTCCAACCTGATAAATACTGGTTTCTTAAATGCAGAGCAAGAGTCTAGCATTAAGGTTACAAGTAGATGAATGTTTGAAAATAATGATTAAAAGGGCTAAAAATCAATGCTCCTATTCCTATTCACTTGATTTAAAGTGGGATAATAACCATAGTAGTTAAGGAGTTGGTCCTTTGACTTTTACCAGTCTCAGGCTGTGAAGAGAATTGGAAAATTGAAGTACTTGTCCCATTAATTCAAGTAAAAATTTTCATGACTGTCTAAATTGTCCAGCTTTTAGGATAAAGTATTTGGCCAACCTTCTAATGAATGACTCCCTCATGTTACAAGCATCCTCATCATTATCTTAATCAACGTAGCATTATGTGACACCATGTGATACATTTTATCTTGCAGTTTCCTGAATGACATTACAAGACAGGATGCTGTATATATAAGCAGAGATGAGGCATGAAGACGTTAAGAAAGTAGCCTCCAGGTTACATAGCATGGCCAAGCCCATATTTAAAATCAAGTCTACGTGACTCCAAATAATACATTCTATTACCAAGGTTAAGTGCCCAAGAGTTATTGCTGACCAATTTTAGCCATAACAACCTGTAAAAAAAAAATAGTTTATAAGATGTGATGTCAAGGTCTGATCACTTCTATATTTCATTAGACCAGGATATGGTCATTCTCATCCTTTCTCTCATTTGTGCTCTCATTCTCTCATTGTCTTTCATCAATTGTGGTAGAGAGGCATCATATAGGGACACATAAATGGAATAAACATTAATTTCAGAATTTGAGAGCAATGTTGGAGAGGGTACTAAAAGCATTTTTTCCCACCTTAACCTCCTTTTAGATTAATTTTTAACAGTTCAGAGAGAAATGTCTGAATGAGAACACAAAAATAAGGCCATTACCAGTGGAGAACTGGCTGCTGGAAAGAGCAACTGCCTCTGTCAAAAACAACTTCTGCTTCTTTCACAATTTTGACCAAGTTAACATACTTCTCTGGTCAAAAGTTCAACCATCTGTCATCTCAGCAATTCAATGTACCCTCTTATTTCCAACTTAGAGACTTAATTCTATTTCTCTGATTTGTCATCATATAATCACAGGCTGAAGTAGGCTTACTCAATAACTAATGCTGTCTGCTGCAAGTTAATCACACAGACCACATGATGGATCGCAAAGACAAATCAGCAAGTGCTGGATTAGAGCGCCACATTTTCATGCTATCCTGGACCATGTTCATAAATTTGTGATGAGAGATCTTTCAAAAAATACTATTATCTTTTCACCTGTTGAGTGAAGAAATAACTGATGATGTAGATAGGTACCATCTGACTTTTGTTTCCATCCATAATATACTTGATGAAATGAATGTACAACAGGACCTTGTTCTTCCTTGTAAAGAGTGAAATTAATTATGCTATTTTGACAAGATGGTGATTAGAAAGAGTTGTACAGTATGCCTTTGTCTTTGAGAAAACAATTCAATGGTTGCTGGGCTGTAATAATACTGAGTTGCAATCAATCAAATTGACTTTGAATTAATTAAAGCTTGGATGAATTTCTCAAACTTGCCCTTTGTCATTAATGTAAAAACACTAGTTTTACTTAATTTTAAAGATGAATGAATTGGTTGATGGATTAGTTTAGTGTTATGCCAACTAGGCTCAAAAGACTCTTGGCTAATGGTCTTCCCAAATTTCAACATTTTGAGGAAGAATTAAATAGAGCCTACAGTAAAATTTCAAAGTAGGAGGCTTCATACTTCTGTGTATACTTTTCTACTGTCACCAGCCTGTGATCAGAAGAGAGTTCTCTTCCAAAGAATAACATTTTTCAGAGTCACCTTTATTGAGCACTTAATGTATGTTAGGTATTAGCCTCATTGTTTTATAAAAATTAAGTAATTAAAGCCCTAAATTTTTAAAAAAGGTTTAGTATTCATCGTCGTCGGCAGCCGTCCATCTCGAGAGACGATGGTGTAGCTTCTTAAGAGTCTATCTGCACCGCCAAGAATGGCTGTGCAGTCCGACTCGGGAGTGACACGGTATCTGTCTCCTCCCGTGTTGAATCGACATCTTGCGATGACGCTGGAGTGTCCTCTCCAGTGAAGCTGAAGCTACAGAGCCTGGGCAGGGTGATATGGAGGGTCTGCTGTTGCCCATGCAGCAGACCCCCCCTCTCTTCGCAGCTGAAGGGTCCAAGGGAAAGACGGAGTCAATACAGCTTGGGTTCAGGTGCGCCGCAGGAGTTGCCGGTGTTGACTACAATGTCAAACCGCCTTAGGGACTCCGGCTCCGGATTTTCTGTCGGGGTTTACTCCCTTAGCCTTTCCCCTGAAGAGGTATGCCGCAAGGCAGCGGAGGTTTTTTGGAGTCAGAGTTTTCCTTCTCTGATGTGCCCTGACTGGAAGATCGAACCAGCGACACTTAGCTCGCAGGCCGACGCTCAATCCACTGAGCCAAACCAGCCAAGGGCCTTAGTATTCATATTTTACAGATAATAGCACTGAAGCTCAGAGAAATTAAGCAACATGCAAAAAGCATGGTCCTCACACTGATCTTTCTAATTCAAAACAAAACAATCAGTGGGGAGGGGGAAGGGGGAGAACAGGAAAAGCTGCAGGGGTTAAGAAGCATAATTGGTATGTACAAAATAGACAGGGGTATGCTAAGACTAGTATAGGAAATGCACTAGCCGAAGAACTTATATGGAATTGAACTAAGGGGGTTTGCTGGAGGGAAAGGGGGTACTGGGAAGAGGGGGGCAAAAGGGGAAAATTAGGACAACTGTAATTATCATAATCAATAAAATATACTTAAAATGACAAGTCTATCTGAAATCAAAGACAGTTCACCCTTAATGTTTTGACTTTTACTCTCAAATTTCCCCTATCAATGTCCATCTGAATCTTCTGGATTATTTAATTGTTGGATGAGACTATCATGATATAAGCACAAAAGAGAACTTGGGATTTATGTACAAAGACTTTATGACTCATCTAAATGCCTAATATTCTTTGATTTCTCCTTATTCTAATCTCTGATTATTTCTTACGCTTATTCCCAAATTCTAAGCTAGTGTCAGCTTTCTGAGGTTTCCTAATCCCTGTTCTAAATCATCATCTCTTTTTCAACCACATGCTTCCTATTGATTATATTTTCTTAAGTTAAACCTAACACAGAAAACTAGAATATCTAGTTCTCAGCTATATTATAATTGAATTGCTTTTACTCTGTGTAAACTGAGGGTTTTAAGGGAGAAGAATCTCAGCCTCCTTTACAATCCCCAAGTATTTCATCTCCTGACACCTGTCTTGCCTACTTGCTTCTATCCCTAAGATGGTACAGCTAATCAGATTGGTCAGATTCCAGGATCCTCTTTGGACCACTTGTGTTGGTGGACAGTGTTACAAATGGTCAGGAGTGTTTAAAAGTAAGCCAGAGCAGTCATCTTTCTTGCTCCATGCTTTTAACTGGCATATTTCTAGTATGTCTCTATAATTTCTTTTTCTATCACATGGCAGATCTAGGGCTACTATTCTGTCCATAGGTAGGTATTGCTGGGTGAGGGGAAGAAGCTCTCTCTCTCTCCTCTGATGGTCTTGAACCAATTTCAAAAAATGCGGTCTTGTTTAATTGAGAGCCTATGCCAGAGAACAGAGCGATGACAGCCCAAGTGGTAACAAGTAGTACTCTAATTCTCCACTTATCATTGCCTCTTGTGTAGTTAACAAGTTTGGAGACTTCAAGCAAAATCATGATGTCTTTGCCAGTGCAAGATCTGGAGATTCTGTGTCCCTTGACTGCTGATACATCTAATCATAATCCCCATGCCTAACAAAACCCACTATACACATAATAGTTTGCTTTGTTGTGACTGCTATTTTTTGAGTAATGGAGAGAGAACAGAGTTAAAAGCAATCAGAGTCAGTGGTGGTTATTTCTATGTAAAATGTAAGTTGCTATCAACAACCCCAGATGAGAGCACAGATTTAAGAGCCATGAATCTGGGGTTCCAATGCCTTGGAAATCAGAAATCCCCTCAAACCAATTTGGTGAACGTGGCCTCTGTGCAACAAAGTGAAGTCCTGGATATCTACTCACCCGTGCACTCTGCCCTGCAATGAGCTGGTCGTCCTCAGTCTGAACACTTGTCCTACTGCGGACATCATAATCCTCCTGCTCAAAGTCAGAATCATCCTCTAGTTCTTCTGGAGTCTAAAGATACAGAAGAAAGATAAAAATCATTATATTATATATTGATTACCTTTACCCCCATCCATACACTTCATCACTGCAAATGCTAAATAGTCCCTAGAAAAGAGTTTATAGGGGATTAAATACAGGGGGTTATATGGGCAGATATTGGCTAGAATGGAGTCAGAAAAATCAAGCTGCCCTGATTTATATCTTTCTAAAAATGCACTTTGTTTATTATTTCTTTCTGTATAAGTAGCAAGTCTAATTCTGTAATTTTAAAAAAATGTATTTATGTTATTTCCACCCATACAAATATATTCTAAGATAGGAAATCACCATCAACCACCAAAGTTAAACCTATGCTTCTTCTATAATGCCCCTTTTTGCTCTATTCCAGATATTTTAGTCTCAGTAAGCCCAAAAAAGATTGAACATTTCCAGGTCAATGGATAGATCTGATGGAATAACTGATGTGCTCATTAAGTCATTTAGTATATAGGTTACAACTATATTCTAGAGACAAGCATGCCTAGCTATGAATCCCTATGTGACTATTGGAAAACCCCTCTCTTAGCTTTGGTTTCAAAGTCTGTGGATTGGCATTGATATCAGTAACTACCTACATGATTGTTGTGAAGATTAAATAAGGTACTCTATGTAGAGTGTCTGGTACATAACAAGCATTTTAAAAAAGATTTCCCATCATTACTACTTGGGATTTTGAAACCAATTCATTCAAACATTTTTTTTCTAGTGAAGCCACCAACTACTGCATACCCACTAAGGATTAAATAATTCTTTCATAGATAGTATTCATTTAGCTCAGTACAGTACAGTACAATAAGTTTCGAGACTGAGCAGAACCATGGTGTCTGTGCCAATGCAAGATTTGGCATTCTGTGTCCCCTGGCTGTTGAACCATCTAATCATAATACCTGATCCCAACAAAATCCATTATACATGTATGTAGTTGTTTTGATGTGGCTGCTGTGTTTCAAGTGATAGAGAGTTCTCATCTCACCTTAGAGATGAGAAAAACCAAGGTGCTGAGAGGTCCAGTGCCCAAATGTCTCTGAACTAGCTAATAACAGAACTAGCATTTAGATCCATACATTCAAATGTGTCTGACTCCAAACATACCACTTTTTATAAGTTGTTTTATTGTCATTGTAGTGTTGTTATTTTTTTTCACATTACAAATTAAGAAAGAACTGAAGGTATGGAATGGCTTTAAAGTAAGTAGAGTTAGATGAAATCCTGTCCAATATGTAAGGTTAGTATTGGAAAAAATATACAAATAAATCCATAAATTCAGAAATTAAAAAAAATCTTTTAATGACAATAATAATTGGTAACGTGCATTAAGGTCTTTCTATGTTCCTATCACCGTGTTCTCTAAGTGCTCTACATACACTCAGCTTTCTTAACAAACCTTCAGTGCAGACATGATTGTCTTCATTTTACAGGTAACAAAACTGAGGCATTAGAGATATACCTTCTTTAAAAGTTTCTTAGTCTGGCAATTTGAAGCATGTGATCTAAACTGTCATACTCTGTTAATTCTAAGAGGATGAATTCAGGAGGTGGCAAGGACAATATATGAGGGAAACATGGAGCAGTAGTGAGATTCCTAGCTCAAGTGTCATTAGCCTTAAGGTGATGTCACCCACAAACTGCTTCTTGGCACACAGTAGCACCATCCCCTAGGGTTCTGTCTTTCGAAAGGAAGGAATAGACCACAAGCAGTACTGATCATGAAGCTGCTCATTCTCCATCCAAAAGAACACTATTTTTATTCTGTTGGTCCCTTTGGTTACCTCAGTGTAATTAGTCAGTGTGGTTATTGATGAATCCTTGAGATAGGTCAGACAGGGATAAAATGGGGTCCTTCATGCCAAAATCACATCGTGTCTAGTAATTTTCCGAACCTTGGCATACCCCTCTTGTTTTGCTTCTCTCACCATCAGTACATTTATATTTACTCAGTAATCTACACATGTTCAATTTCCTTTCATAGGGATATTAAAAGAAAGAAGGAAGAAAGAAGCTTTGTTTCCATACTTATTAACTAAAGCAGGTGTAGGGTGGGCCAAACCTGGTTCAAATAATAGGGTGTATTTTCATTATGGACAAAGTCAATCATCTCTGATCATTCCTCCCTCTTCTGGAGAGTACTGCCAAGCAATTGCAGCAGGTTGGTGAATTCTGCTGATAGATGATATGACAAGATTGCACACACTTTTCATCATTAGTTTTTGAAAAAAAGAGAGAAAACTAAAATGGAAAAGCTCACTCAACAGAATGGAGAATATGACATTGCCTATGGTACTGTGTCCAAACATTTCAGTGATCTATGTATTTAGTAGATGAATCAATGACAGACATAACTTGGAAGCATTAGGATAATAATTATGAGTTTTTACTCAAGTCTGTGGCTCAGGAACCAATATAAAGTTTGAAAATGAGAAAAGTAATGACCTGGATGTGGACTCAGGGGATCGAAATTTTTTGTCGTAACTCTACCACTTATAAGTTCTGTCTTTGGCAAGTCAGTGAGAGCTTTCTGCCCCTCTGTCTCCTCACTCATAAAATGGAGGTACTAATTGCTACTTGCCCTGACCACCTTACAGAATTCTAGAATAAAATGTACATGAAAATGTTTTGAAAATTATAAAAGTGAACTAAAGTAATAGGTGATAATTATGTTTAATAAATATACACCTAATAACAACAACAATGATAATGATAATAGCAATCATTTATGGAACAGGCACTCAACTGATGGATTTAATCCTTACAGCAACCTACTAAAATAAATTAATCCCCATTTTATAAATGTGTAAACAGGCTCAAATTTGAGTAAACGTTCCAATGTGCCACACCTGGCAAGTTAAAGGTTCCAGAGCCCCTGCTTTTAACCATCACAAACACCACCAGGCAAAAGAATGAAATTAAAATATTTCCTTGTGCCTTAATGATGCAGCAAATCCATCCAAGTCACCCATATAAATAATTATGTGCATAGGCAGTTTGTTAACTGCAATATAAATATGTCTCCTACTCATGCTGTTATTTTTGAATTATGTTTTTTAAAGTGTGATTGTTATTTTTGGTTGGTCAAAGGCATTTAAAAATTAAAAGAGACATGGAAAATAATGAAGGTCTGCAAATGGGTTCAGAGATAATCAGACTTGTATCATCAGATGGTGTTACAGGGTAAAGGAATTTAAAAATGTGTAATTCATTGTCCTGGAAGCTGGAAACTGAGAGACAAGTCTCAGTTCTGCCCTATGTGCTCTAAGGGAAGATCTTTTTACAATATTCAATAACCACTTTGCTCTGTACTTGATTCCCTGGTTCTATTATCTAACAATAAAAGATAATTGTGAAAGTGGGTCTTAACCTGTAGAATGGCACTATTAAAATATTTTGCCTCTGAAATAGCTCCTCTCCAAGAGTCTATGGGAATGACTTGTGCCATTAGGAAGGCCCAAGGAGTTCATCTGACTTGCCCAGGATCACACCACACATGAGATATAGAACAGAATCATTCTACTTGCCTCTAGTACCCAATCAAATGTCTAATCTCTTCTATAAGAGCTTCTGTAGAGAAGCAAATGAGAAAAATGCTGAAGGATCTTAGAGTTGTTTCACCAGGACATGTGAAAAATTTATTAAGGACCATTTAAAGGAAAGGGTCTAATATATACACATTGTATTGGAAGCAGAAAGATGAGAACATAGGTTGGCAACTACAAAAGGAAAGTCTAGGTGATATGTGAAAAAATATTTCCCAATGGAGTTCCATACCACTGGAATGGACTAAAAACTAGAAAACAGAATGAAATGTCCTAAAACCAATATAGAACAGACTCTCCCCAGTCAGGACTGACTGGCCACTGGCACATCTATCATGTATTGCCATGGAGGCCTCCTAACTGATCTTTTTTCTGCCCATGTCCTATACATTCTATTTTCACCAGTGTAGTTAGGGTAGTCCCTCTAAAATCTAAGTCAGATCTTGTTATTTTCCTGCTCAGAACCTTTCAATGTCTCCCATCTCATTCACTGTGGTCCTCAGGAACACACTTTCCTTAACACCTTCATGGCTTATTTTCCCCTTTTCCAAGTCCCTTCTCCCACGTTACTCAGTGACCACCCTTCATAAAGCCCACACTCATTCTATGTGCTATCCCTTTTACACTGCCTCAGGTTTCTTCACGGCACATTAGCTAGTATATTATATGTATTTTTGTTTTCTGTCTCCCACCAAAGGAATGTAAATTTTTAGAGGATAGGAACTTTTACTCATTTCTATATTCAAGGAAGCTCCATTAGAAGGGCCTATAAAGCATTCAACAAATATTTGATCAATGAGTGACCAAGAACAAATAACCATTTTATTTATTTATTTGTTTGTTTTTTAATTTTTTTAGAGAGAGGAAAAAGGAGAAAGAGAGGGAGAGAGACATCACTGTGTGGTTACCTCTCACTTGCCCACCCAACTGTGGACCTGACATGCAACCTAGTCATGTGCCCTGACTGGGAATCGAACTGGCGACACTTGGCTCACAAGCTGACGCTCAATCCACTGAGCCACAGCAGCCAGCGTGTAACAAATAACCATTTTAAAAAAATTCATACTAACTTCCAGTCAATATGGCAGCATGGACAGAGACAGCTCAACTCTTCACATAACCACATCAAGATTACAACTAAAATATAGAAAAAACATCAGTCAGAACCATCAGAAATCAAGCTAAATGGGATTCTGACAACTATGGAATTAAGCCACATCTATTGAGACAGATAGGAGGGGCACAGATGCAGAACAGGCTGGTCCCTCACCCGTATGTGGTGGATAAAAATTCAGGAGGTATATCTCTGGGGTGAGGAGTCCAAGCCCCATACAAAGCTCCCCAGCCTAGGGTCCAGGGCCAAGAAGATAAGTCCCCATGACTTCTGGCTACAAAAACCAGCAGGGATTGAGCTGGTAGAACACACTGCTGGGGCTCCAAGCAGTTCCTCTTAAAGAACCCACACATAGACCCAACTACTCAGACTTACTTCCTCTCTGCTCCAGCACAAGGGTAGCAGCTTGAAAGGCAACAATGGTATGTAGGGAAAAAATGAAGTGTCTGGCATCAAGGTGAGCAGAGGCCAATCTCTTTTCTAAACCCTTACCCCACAGAGCTGGCAAGCTGATGCCATATCTGAGACTCCATCAACCCGCCTAACAGTGTTTGACCCACCTTGGAGATACCCAGAGACTCTGTCCCACCCAACTTACAGGCCCACCCAAGCTGCTTTTCTGTTTAAATGGCTGGTCTTGGCTCATGCTTCACAACTTCCTAAATCCTCTCAAACAAGCAATAGCCGGCCTCAGTGAGCTCCAGACCTGGCAGGAGCAGCAGCCACCTGAAATTCACAGCTTGTCTTCACCCAGCACATATAGTAGCTGTCTTAGATTGCTTTATAGGCAGGGTGCCCTGGGGAAAATAGAGGTGGGGGCTGACCTTGGCCTATACCACCCAGGAAACCCTAGGGCCAATGCATGCAATGAAAAGCTCCAGATTACATCGAAGTACCACCACCCTGTGCCTGCACAGCTGATCCTCCATGGAGGGTGGAGGTTGGTGGTAAGTGGTCACAGCTAATCCTTGCAGCTGATTGGCCTGGGTAAATCCCTCCCATTGATCTTCCAATAGTAACCAAGGCCCAACTACAAGAGGAGGGTGTACTCATCCCACACAAAGGGCATATCTTGAGAACCCAGCTTGGGTGATAAGGGAGGCTGTGCCACTGAACCCTATAGGACACCTATTTCATTAGGCCATACTACCAACATGCAGAGTCAAAGCAATTCTAGACAACACACAGAAACAAACACAGAGAGGCTGCCAAATTGAGGAGGCAAAGAAATATGGCCAAATGAAAGAACAAAACAAAACCCCAGAAAAAGAACTAAATAATACAGAGATAGCCAACCTATCAGATGAAGAATTCAGAACACTGGTGATCAGGATACCCAGAGAAATGACAGAGTATGCCATAAAATAAAGGAAGATGTGAAAGTTATACAAAGTGAAACAAAGAAAAATACTCAGGGAAACGACAGTGTTGGGAAGGAAGCCAGGATTCAAATCAATGAGTTGGAACAATAGGAAGAAATAAACATTCACCTGGAACAGAAAAAAGAAACAAAAATTGGGAAAAAAAAAAAAAAGAAAAAAAAGAGAGGAGAATTAGAAACCCCCAGGAGAACTTTAAACATACCAACATCTGAATCATAGGGGTGACAGAAGGAGAAGAGGAAGAGCAAGAAATTCAGAACTTATTTGAAAAAATAGTGAAAGTAACTTCCCTACTTTGGTGAAGGGAATAGACATACAAGTCCAGGAAGCACAGAGAGTCCAAAACAGGCTGGATCCAATGAAGACCACACCTAGACACATCATAATTAAAATGACAAAGGTTAAAGATAAAGAGAGAGTCTTAAAAGCAGCAAGAGAAAAGCAGAGTTACCTACAAAGGAGTTCCCATAAGTCTATCAGATGATTTCTCAAACGAAACTTTTCAGGCAAGAAATATTCAACATGATGAAAAGCAAGGACCTACAATGAAGATTACTCTATACAGAGAAGCTATACAGTGAAGCTATCATTTAGAATGGAAGGGTAGATAAAGTGCTTTCCAGACAAAAGTTATAACTAAAGGAATTCATCATCACCAAGCCATTATTATATGAAATGTTAAAGGGGTGTATTTAAGAAAAAAAAGATCAAAACTATGAACAAAATGACAACAAGCTCACAGCTACCAACAAATGAATCTAAAATACAAAAAACAAAAACAAAAAAAAAACAAACAAAAAACCTAAGCAAACAACCAGAATAGAAACAGAACTATAGGTATGAGGATCATTTGGAGGGTTATCAGCTGGGAGGGGGAAAGGGGAGAAATGGGGAAATGGTGCAGGGATCAAGAAGCATAATTGGTAAGAACAAAATAGACAGGGGGTGTTAAGAATAGCATAGGAAACGGTGAAGCCAAAGAACTTACACGGAGAACCACGGACATGAACTAAGGGGGGGATTGTTGAAGGGAAGGGGACACCAGATGGAGTCAGGGAAAAAAAATGGGACAACTGTAACAGCATAATCAATAAACTATATTTAAATATAGATATCCTGACACCAGGATACCATCATCACCTTCTACCCTACCCACTTATTATAATTCCCGATATTAAATGTTTAACTCTTTTTGTCTTATACATGTGCTCCTCACTATTTGTAGATTACTTACTTGTAAATTTTTTCACTCATCAAAGTTTCTTAGCGTTCCCCAAATCAGTACTTTTGTAATTCACAGACATGCGCAATATGGCAAAAAATTGTAGTCACCTAACATGCATATTTCCTGCTGAGGTCAAATAGCACAGTGCTCTGTGTCTGTTACTATGAACAAGAATCATTTCTTCAGTCTATTACTGCCAAATTTCTTGCATTTTTGTGCTTTTTCTTGGTTATTTTCCTGCTTAAAATGGCTTCCAAGCATAGTGCTAAAGAGCTGTTTAGAGTTCGTAAGGGCACAAAGGTTGTGATGCACCTTATGGAGAAAATGTATTTGTTAGGCATGAGTTATAATGCAGTTTGCTGTGAGTTCAATGTTAATGAATCAATGATACATATTAAAGTATCTTTAAACAAAAGCATACATAAAACCAGATTGTGTAATGATCAGGTGATAAAAATGTAAGCAGAGTCACTCAAGTACCTAACCCTGAATTTCCCAGAGGATCATTGTTTCAGTATTCTCTATTCCAGTGTTCACAGCACCATTATAGAAAATAACTGCTGCAAATAATAAGAATCACATGGATGCTAGTGTGCAATATTTTCTTATTCATTTTCTAAACAACCATGCTGGGGTAATCAAAAAAATTCCTATGTAGTTGATAGGTTGCCAAGGACAGAGCCTTAGCAAGAAGCAAACAGAACTAAGGGGGGGGGGGTGCTGGAGGGAAGAGGATACTAGGCAGAGAGGGACAAAGGGGGAAAAATTGGGACAACTGCAATAGTATAATCAATAAAATATAATTTAAAAAAAAACAAAAAACAATCTTGTGGAGGAGGGGAAAAGTACACCTTTCCAAGAGAGAAGTAGGGTCATGAATGGTGAGGCTGGAATATAGGAAGGACATGTTTTTGTACTTCAGATGGTTTTCTGGAACTGGCCTAGAATGCTTAACACCATTAAATATGTATTGATTGCTGAAAAGCAAGGTATAGAGAATTGACCTTTCAAGGCCCTTTGTGCTTTTATTTTTTGGGGGGGAAAAATAAGATTTCTTAATTTTTTCCAAAACATAATGAACACTTTGGGAGAGAAGCCATGGCCAGTTTTTCTGGGAAAGGAACAGCTCTACTTGTCTTACTTTCTTCCTGACTTAGTACAGTGAAATATTTTTTAAGTAGACTTAATCATTATACTCAAAGGCAACCAAGAAATTAAGTACAAAATGAAAGCATTTGGGCTATAAATGGAGAAAAGCTTAAAAGTCACAACTTGTACATACTGTACATTTTGCTCTTCCTAAGTTTTTTAAAAATTATTTGTTTGTTTGTTTATTTTATTTTTAGAGAGAGGGGAAAGGAGAAAGAGAAGGAGAGAAACATTGCTGTGTAGCTGCCTCTCACTTGTGCCGCCAACTGGGGACCTGATGTGCAATCTAGTAATGTGTCCTGACTGGGAATTGAACCAGTGACACTTGGCTCGCAGGCCGACACTCAATCCACTGAGGATCTTCCTAAGTTTTAAGTGATGTGAAATCCATCTGATCAGATCACTTGAAATGTCGAGATGGAGGAATGACACTTCATGTAACAAAAATACAGCATTTTATGAAAAAAAATTTTTTTACAGATCATGAATAAATGAATGATGGCTATAAAATTCCTCAGCCTCTCAGATGAACGGTTATCACAAAAATGTGAAGATTAACAAAGCAGAAAAATGGCAAAAGAGGGAATATGTCTTGAGGTTTATAGTGGGATTTAGTGCCAAATGCTTTGAAAACATAAATCTCATGGTCTATTATTTTATTTTACATGTCAGTATATAATGAGAAAAAGAATCTAGTTTTGTTTCAGGCTTAAAAGGCTGACTATCCTTTCTTTCCTTCTCCTCCAATTTTCCTATATCTTCTGTCACCTTCCTATCTGTCTACATATGTGTCCTGCACCCTACACACATAGTATAATATTAAATAGAAGAATAGGAAATATATCTGACAGGCTCCAAATTCTAAACTTGAACTCTACATTGTTAAGTATACTTAGTATTGTCTTATGCAATCAATGCAATGCTCTTAACACTTTGAATTGATTGTGGAATTATTTTTTTAAAGACATATTTAACATAAGAATGAGCAAGCTTAAAGAAAAAGATCAGAAGATGCTATTTGTGCTCCAGGTGAAGATGTTTGGTGGCTGTTTTAGGAGAAGCATGGAAGCCAATTAAGAGGGCAGAGAGAATCTCCGGTGATGCTCCACCCCACCTGCTCAGATCACCTTGGAAGCACCATGCTGCCCTCTGGATACCACAATGGAAGAGAATGGATCACAGGTAGATTTAATGACTTCAAAGATACCAAAATTTGAGGGAAAGGTAATGCCATAAATGAAATCCTCAAAGGACTGGGTATATATCGTCCAAAGAGAACAATATATCATAGATACTTTATGAAACATCGGAGGGACTATATTCAGAATATGAATGATTTGTTTATTATTATTTTGCAGTGTTTGAGGGAATGTTGGTTTAGATGCTGAGTGATCACCCTGATACAAAGTTTTTCAAAATGCACACAGCAGATACCTCGTGATTTCTAGCCTCACCATTCATGACCTTCAGAGACAACTGTGGAGGCTGATGGTGAGGATACAGTCCAGGGCTATTTGTCCACTAAGTTAGAGCCACTAAGCACTTCAAATGTGGCTAGTGTCACTTGTTGACATAATCAAGTTTTGGCAACACTTGGCTGAATATAATATATTACTTAAATTAATTTCAACAGTTTCTTTTTCTTTTTTCAATGTGTCTACTAAAAAAATTTAAATTACAAATGTAGCTCACATTTCTATTGGGCAACATGCATATCAATTCAGTTTTTGCATATTTAAGTTTATTTTAAGAAATAATTCTGTGACTAAAAGTGTTTTAAAACTATTATGCCAAACTGTTAATGAGGTAAGGAGAAAAAAGTTTGATCTTATGATAGAGTATTATACAGCAAGCAGTCAAATGGAATGAGATAAGTGATGTGTCTTAACAGAGATAAATGAAGGCACATTGTGGGTGAGCAAAGCAAGCTGCACATGATACTTAATGAGTTTTAAAATCTACATTATTATATAGGGTAGTGCAAAAGTAAGTTTACAGTTGTACACAAAACAAAGTTTATTCTTGTATCATGTATTAATTATTGTATTATTTTCCATTCAAACAGCTGTAAACCTACTTTTTCCCCACCTGTATATTTTCTAATGTCTATATGAGGGAGGGTCCCCCCAAAACATGGAATTATCTTCTAGAAGGCAGACCTCTTGTAGTACAGGATTCCCCAGCTAGGTGAGTGTTCGATGAATCCATCTGTATCAGTGTACCATTGGGCATTGTTGTGAGAGGTTGTGTTTGGTTTCAGTGAATTTTTTTTGAAGATCATTTTAACGCATTTAGCCACTTCATGATGGGTGATTTATGAGTGCACCTGCCCACATTGAGCTGAGTGCTCAGCAGTTTTTGACCAAAAATGGCATGCCCCCCAAGCCTCACCCTTCCTATTCACCCAAGCTCATCCCAAATGGCTTTTTTTTGTTGTTGTTGTTTTCTCAGATGAAATAAGTCCTCAAAGGGAAATATTTTGCCAGTGTGGAGGAGCTGAAACAAAAAATGGCAGAAGTACAAAAAAGCATCAAAATCAGTAAGTTCAAAAACTGGTTTAAGCAGTGAAAAAATGTTTCTGTAGGTGTATTGCATCAAATATAATGAAGGTGACTAAAGTTTAAATGTATAAGAATAAATACACACTTTTTAATAAATAAAGTTCTGTTTTTCTGGGTCCCTTCTTATATGCAATTACCTAGATGGTGGTGTGGAAGGCTCACACCAACCTGACAGCAGAAGACTGAGGATGGGAACATAGTAGGGTGTTTGCCAGCAGGAGGGTTACTGAGAGGTTTTATAGCCTTATTTATAATGGCTGAGCAATTTGTTACATGGAGAATGTAGCTATGCATCACTTTATCATTACTATTATCATTATTAATGCTACTAAGCTAAGTAGTCTTCATTTCTTTTCATGCTATGGCTTTATGAGCCTGAAGGGAAAATAATGTCACCGAGAGAAACATATGGAAAATAAGAGGGGCACATCTAAGCTGAAATCAACTTAGGAAACTACGCACATGCCAGACACAGACAATTCTCACTCTTCAGGACATTCGCTGCTAATCTAGGCTGTGGGGATCATGCATCCTTTTATTAGTACAAAGCTACCAATACCTGAGTAAATGAGGAGCCAAAGAGCTTACCAAGTTAAGCTAAGTAAATAAAAATCAAATGGTGTCCTGGTTGGTGTGGCTCAGATGCTTGAGTGCTAGCCTGTGAATCACAAGGTCAGCAGTCCGATTCCCAGTTAGGGCACATGCCTGGACTTCAGGCCAGGTCCCCAGTTGGGGGCATGTAAGAGGCAACCAATCTCATGCCAATGTTTCTCTCCCTCTCTTTCTCCCTCACTTTTTCTCTCTATAGAAATAAATAAAATCTTTTAAAAAATAAAACCCAGAGTCCCTATAAGAAGCTCTGACAAGCTCTGAGCCGCAGCGGCCTTACATACCCTGATCATCAGCACAGCCTTTCGGATGTCCCGGACACCATCGTACACCAGGCGAGAGGCATCAATGAACTCGTTCTCCTCAAACGGTTGGGGGACGTTGGCACTCAGTGCTTCAATGGCAACTTCTACTTGCTCAGCGAAGCGCGGCATCACTGAGTTTAACAAAATGAAAAGCAATGGATTAGGCAATCTTTCTCACGTTCCCACGCACCAGCCCTCGGGTGAGGGGGCAGGCTCTGAGCATTCCAACAGTTCTGTGGCACCGCTGGCCCACCTGTCCAGCGTGGGGAGAACCCAGCTTAGTGGTCCCTGTGCTACTGACTCGCAGGAGGGGAAGAGAATCATCACTCCATGAATGGTGATTTATTCAACAGAGCAAGTTTTTAAAACCGGCCTCAGGTAGTGTGTTAGAATGTGCAGAAGTACAGATTTCGTGTTATCCTAAACTGAGTTGGATTACTCTTCTGCTAGTTACTAGCTATGAAACCTTGGCGAAGTTTCCTTAACACTGCCAAACCTGTTTCTTTGTCTAAAAAATATAATAATATGATTCTTCCTTAGGATTCAATAGGATAATGCATAAAAAATGTATTAGATGGCATCTGGTCTTTAGAAAGCCTCCATAAATATGTGACTAATTTCAGATGCTCAAGTCATCACTGATTAGTAGCAGACCTTACTTAACATACATGACTTCATAGTAAAGTGTTAATGAAATGATATTCAATCCATCCTACATGTGTCTTAAATATGGGACTTGAGATATTGGAGGTGGGGGGATGGCTGTGAAAGAAGCTTGTGGGAAGACTGTGTCAGAGGAGACAGGAAAATCCCAAGAGACTCCTGCAGAAAACCTATGCAGAGACTAGTGGGCTCACAGATGAATTGATCATTCCATTTTACCGGGACCACCCTGATGTGAAAGGAGATGCATATGCACATTTCTAAAATGCTGGCACCTCTTTCTTTAAATTTGGACACCTACACATACACTGTAAGTTTGTGAAAAGTTAACTCAGTGGAATGTCTTGGACATTTAAGAAAATCATGCTGATTCACAGATTCTCAAAAACTGTAATTCAATTTGCTCAGTTGTTACCTTGTAACAATCAATTCATATGGCAAAAGAAAGCCAAGAGAATAATTCATTTTATTTACAAGGGCAATAAAATAGAAACATCATTCATCTCTTTCCACTTCTGAACTTTCATGCCTGATTCATCTTTATACTCATTTTTATCCTCTGTGGACATTTTAACATCCATTTTAATCCCTAGTGTGAGAAACTCTGATAAATTACTTTACTGTCTAGGGTCAGAGTATTCAAGATAAAACATTCCTAGAAAAATGTATTTCTACTAGGAAAAGTCCAACTGTTTTTTTAAAGGAGGATTAGAGGAAAACAGAGTAACCATTCTTTCAACAGAAATTATCAAAGCCAAAGCATGCACTAGGTGAATTTCCCTCCATAATAAGCAAATTAGTTTTCTATACTATTTGAGTGTTTCATTTGGGCTTTTTATCTGTTTTTATGTAAGAGAAATTTGGGAAATTTTGAGCTGTATTGCCTCAAATATGAATTCAATTAAAATATATTTCTAATACCACATTCAACTCAGGCCACTTCCATTATCCATTTGTGCTGGGAATAAACTCTTTTACACTAAATAGTCTAGGTCATTGAAGTTGACCTCTGTAAGCATGAAAACGTTTTTTGTAGGTATTTGGAAATTTCACAAGTAGTTTTCTTAAATTACAAATTCCCTTCTTTCATAAATTAAAAATTCTGAATCAGGGACTTCCGGCCAAGATGGAGGCTTAGACGGACACGCTAGGTCTCCCTCTACAACTATAGAGGAATACAACTACTTCAAAACAAAGGATAACTAGAAATTCCAGAAAATAAAACTACACGGAAGTCCAACATATGAAGTTATAAACCAGCGGTGCCATTTGGGCAGGTAAGAGTTAAAGAGGGCAGTGCTGTTTGCGGTTGCACCCGGAGCAGCGGGCGGCGAGGAATCCGGAATCCGGGCTGCGCAAGCCCCTGGCGGTGCGCGACTCCGGAGCTGGGGAGAGCGGCCGCTGCATCGCCTTGAACAGTGAGGCCCAGGGGGGCGGGAGGACGGATCCCGGTCTCCTAGCTGAATAACTGTGTGAATCCATCTTGGACCCCCGCCCCCAAAGAAAGCACCACAGAGCTGCAAAATAGGTCGCGGACAGGCAGGCGCCGGCCGGTCGCTGATTTGTGACGCGTACACAGGCACTGCCCCCGACAGCCAGCCCAAGAAAACAAAATGCATCTGTCAAAATGAGGCAGGCAACTTTAGAAATACCGGTAACACAACTCACCAGGCAGCAGATAGAGAACCTGACAGATGAACAGATAAGAAACCTGTCAGAGGCTCAGTTCTGGGCCATTGTTATCAGGTGGCTTACAGAATTCACAAAAGAGCAGGAAAAAGATATGAAAGAAGCGAAAAACTTTCATAACGAAAGGAACAAAACAGCATACGAGACAGAAGGAAAGGAAATAAAATCCAGAGTTCATTTCAACAAACTGGAATATGGAGAAGGAACAAGCAGTCAACCAATGCAGCGAGAGGAAATAGGAAGCAACAAAGAGAGGATCAGAAACCTCTGGGACAGCTATAAAAAGGCCCAACATAAGAATCATTGGTTTGCCAGAGAATGAGGAAGATGAACTAGAACTTGAAAAATTGAGTGAAAATATAATAAAGGAGAACTTCCCAGACTTGGGGAAGGGAATAGACCTGCAGGTCCAGGAAGCAAGGAGAGTTCCCAAGAGACTGGACCCAGGGAGAACCACTCCAAGACACATTATAATCAAAATGTCAAAAATTAAAGATAAAGAGAGAATCTTAAAAGCAGCAAGAGAGAAGAAAAGAATTATGTACAAAGGGGTCCCAATTAGACTATCAGCTGACTTCTCAAGGGAAACCCTACAGGCAAGAAGAGACTGGCAAGAAATATTCAAAGTAATGAAAATCCAAAACCTACAACCATGAATACTCTATCCAGCGAAATTGTCATTCAGAATAGAAGGACAGAGAAAGTGTTTCCAGGACAAAATAAAACTGAAAGAGTTCATTAGATCCAAACCACTGTTATATGAGATGTTAAAGGGACTGGTTTAAAAAAAAAACAAACAGAAGCTAGGGAGATGAAACAAAGGCAAACTAAATAGGCAACGAGAGTGGAAGAGGAACTGTGGGTACGGGAAGCATATTGGGGGGAGGTCAACAGGGAGGGGGAATGGGGAAAGGGAGGGAGATGATATAGGAATTGGGGATCAAGGTAGGAGGGAATGGAATAGACGGAGAGAGGTTGGGAGGAACTGTATGCACAACTAATGGACATAATCTAAAAGGGGGGGACAACTGGAGGGAGGGGGGCCACCGGGTGGAGGGGAGCAGAGGGAAGGGAAATTGGCACAAATGTAATAATTTAATCAATAAAACACATTAAATCTGAAAAAAAAAATTCTGAATCATATTAATCCCATTTTATTTTATATTTAAGCTGCCATCATGACTATCAATTTTATATATTTATATGAAACCATCAGTAGCACTTAGATAGCTGTATACATTTTTGTGCCTGTTGTGTAACTAATAAAAGATCAGTAATCCTACATCTAGATAAGATAAACACTCCTAGAAACTAGTAAGGAAAAAAAGTAGAAAAATAGACAAAAATGTAAACAGGGCATATCACAGAAAAAGAAATACTATATTATGGATAAATACACAATAAGATGCTTGACTTCACTAATAATAGAAAAAATTACAATGTAAACAATGAGACATCGTTTCATAATAATATACATTTTATTGTGAATGTAGACAAAAGGGAAGTCTTCCGTTGGAGTGAAAATAGGTACATATAATTTTGGCAAGCACTTTGACAAAAATCTCATGAAGCAAGCTGGTCCCAACCAGTGAGTTAGGACATTATCTAGAGCACAGCTAAATATTGACTTGTAAAGAGATACTGTATAGGAGGACTGAGTATATTGGAGTCACAGGAATGTCTTTTTGTCTCTTTGGTTACAGTTGCCTCTTCATAGTTGTATATTCTAAGAGTCAACAAGAAGAGTTAGATAAAATCTGGGAATTAAAACAACTGAGAAGTCTTTCAACAGACTTTATCCAAGTTCTATTATGAGTCCCCAAACTCAGGAGAGAACCACTGTAAACTGCTCAATCCAGGATCACCAGCAGTACACCTGAGTGAGTCAAAAAGGATTTAGGGATATAAATCAGGGAACACCAGTATGTCAAAATAAGTCCAGAGGTCAACGTTTTAACTGGGAAAAGCAAACTAAAGAGAGATATCACGTGCAAGAGGTTTTAAAATACACAAAAGAGTACTGTGTATAATTTAAACCAATATACATCTTTATTATGCATGTTTGGAAAGGATATATTACACCTTAAGTATACTGGTTACCTTTGAGAGGGAAAGGAGAGACATAGGATTAAGTAGAGTTCTTAAAGAGGCCTCAAGTGTATCTCAACTCTAAAAAATAATAATGTGAATCAGATATGGCAAAATGTTAATATTTGTTACACCTCAGGGTGGAAGGAATGTGTTGGTTTTACTAGTCTCTGTTTCTTTTGCACCTTTGAATCTTTTCATAATTCAAATATTTAAAAAGAGATCAACATATTATCTTCATACTGTACTTCTTATAGACTAAAGCTCTGAAAAAATAAAGTTCCAGCTCATGGCTCAGAACATAATAAAAATTAATTTGATAACAGTAGTGAGAAATTCCCTCAGAACTTAAGACTGTGATCAAATGCTCAATATTCAACCTTAATAACTGACAGCTGGGATGTTGAGTTAGGGGGTTGCCCTTCTCCTAGACCTCAGCTACCACACACATGTCTCTATTTGCATGAAGACATTTGATAGAGTCTAAAAGGGAGAGCAGGGTTGTGTGCCACTTCAGGTTTTTTTGTTCAAGGTCACCTGAAGAAGATTTGGGGAGGAGGAAAATGCAGAAGATGGCATGCTATCTTTTCCACCTGCCTCTAGGCCTGACTCTGCCCAAGGGAAAGAGGAGAAAGCTAAAATCTAAAGCTAAAATCATACCCAGTGCGGCTCCCAAACCCTGAGTTTGGAGAAGGGAATTCTATTTGCTCCAATATAGAGTGCAGAATCACTCTAGGGATACTTAGAAGGACGTGGTCTTGGTATAAACAAATGTTGATACTATGGCATTGTTAGAAGAGGCATAAACAAGGCCTTTTTATAAAGAGATACGAACAGGGAAAAATGGTGGAAAAAGGGATGCGAAATCCTTACTTTCTAAATGAGAGTTCAGAGTACAATTTAGCCTTAACATTCCAATGACCTTACAATACTCCACAAGATGGCAAAACCCAGAACTGGAACACAATTTAATTTGATCTGATTTACTGTCATTGACAAGACATCTGTTTTTCTTACTGCAAGTCAGAGTTTTTCTGGATATGACTCTTTAGAAAATCTTTCTCCATGCTTGCTTCCAAAGTGCATTCAATAGTTATTTATTTAGGAATTGGTCAACTGCTAACGTTCTTTAACCAACATACTTTTGCTCTCTACATTGCTGTTCTCTTTCTGCTTTAGTTTTATCTTTGTTTTTAAAAGTGATAAGAGAGAAAAACAAAAGTTTATAGAACAATCTATCTGGACAGAACCTCAGATGCTAGTTTAACTATGAATTCTTCTAACAGTTCAATAGAGTGAAAAATTAAATACCCCCAAAGTAAAACTTAGATAGAAAAAAGTCTCAAACTACTTTGAATATGAGACTGATTCTGCTTCCCACTAATTAGGACAAAATACAGCACTAGCTTTGCGATTCACACATAATATATTAACAGAGTTTCTGATATAGAACTACATAAATAGAAGCTTTTTTTCCATTCTCTGAACTATATCCAAAATAATTTAGACCCCACTTTACTGTGATTTATCAGAAATCCTGGAATGCTTTTAATAGTTTATGTCCTGAAAGGATGATCAGAGTTAGAAATAAACTTAAATTCTCACTATACTTTTGTATGCGAGTGCACACCTAGGCCACAGAATTATGACATTCCCAGAGTAAGGAAATCAGAGTTAAGTATACATGTAAAAATCACGGTCATTTTGTTCTAGTTTTGATTTATATCCTAAACCAGAGGTGAAAAAGATCTGGACCAAATCTTCCTGTGACTTCAGAGGTGAAGTTTCAGAGCATAGGGTGAGTCAGTAAAACAAATGAAAAGTTGTGCTAAAGATGCAAATAGGATTGCTGACAACCTAAGAGCAAAAACCAAGTTGAACTAGAGACAGTGAAAATGTAACCAACAAACCACAGCTTCTGAGTGACTATCTGAAAGATCCACACCCAGCTTTATATGTTCCAATGATTCCTTTAAATATATAGGGATATGAACAAACACCTGCCTATAATTCCTAGCTGTCTCTCTCTATTTCCTCATCTCATCCCACATATATGCAAATGTTTCAATTAGACTGAATTACTCCTATGTCTTCTAATATGACATGGAGTCATACTGTGCTATACTAACATGTCCATGATCAATTTATTCCCTCACATTGAAATGCACTTCTTTTTCTTTTGGCTATGTAAATTCATCCTCATTCTTCAATATCCAGTTTAGAATTGACTGCCATTGTGAAGCCTTTCTTAATCCACAGCTCAAAGTTGGCAGTTCTTACAATTTTATAGCATCCTAATTATGCACACATTATTACAGTACTTAGAGTACTATAGTAAGATTTTTTGATATTTCTGTGTGCCAACTTTTTCATATAGGAGTCACTCTTAGTCAGAGATTATCTCTTCTTCATTCTTTGCATGTTAAGCCCTTATCATGCTTCTGGCACAGTTAATCAATCCAGTTGGGGGAAGAAGTGAAAAAAAAAGCTCTGTAAGGAAGAACTCATTTGCCATCAAGTATTTCAATGACAAAATGAGCCGTATTACATTTCACATACTCAGTCTATCTCTTTCTGCCCATCATTTATTTATATTAGTTCAGTAATTATATTAAAGAGTTTCATGAGTTATTAACCAAGTTATTAGTGAGCATTCCAGGTTTGTTCTCTAAGGACCTTTCAGAAAGTGCAGTTCAGAATCCTTTCAGAAGTACTTGAGTAGAAGCTTCACCACAAAGCAAGGGGAAAATTTTATTGTATCCTTGGCTAGTTCACCAAGGCAACTAGCATATCTGTATTTATAGGAGTCAACCAATTGTGGTGGTGCAGTCAACCAACATACACTCATAAGAGTGTTCCTGATAAAACTTTATTACTGCAGATAGAGAAAATAAACAAGGCCCCAGTTCTAAAGAAAGAACCAACCTAATAAGTATTAATAGAAAATAGGAAAATAAGGACATTTGAAAAAATCTATAAAGATAATAAAATTTCAGGACTAGGAGGAATTGTGGCCAATTTCAGTTCAGGAATTAGTACATTATACTTCTCTCTTACCCATCACAAATAGTTATGTCTCCATTTTAACAATTGAACTTAGGTAAAGAATTAGGTTTGATCAGAGTAGATAGAGCTAGAATGTATTAATTTGGAGTGGCACTCTTGGGGCAATTCCAGAATCCCCTTAAAGCAGGAAAGGACAGTTTGATATTATTCCTATAGGTAGTGCATTCTTTCCCTAAAATGTTTTCTTTATTGGAAACTAAGGCATTTTATTCAAGTGTACCTAATCAGATGCCAGGTAAGAGAAGATGTGAGTGCAAAGGACATATGATCTAAGCCACTTGGGACTGAATTTTCCCAAAGCAAAGTCTGACTGGCATTTACAAGGCCTTGGGTGCACCTTGATAGTTCAGCACATCCATGAAGCAACATCACTTAAAGAGGAGCCTGTTTGAGTCTGAAGCCCCAAGTCATACTCACTATACAATCCACACTCCCTGAAGCTGTGACACACTTGTTGCTTTGGTACCACTCAAAAATAGTGGAGGAAAAACCACAGAAGCTAGCCATTGTTTTATGTTGGTTCAGCAGTTTTAATAAAGAACTTCATGATCATTAAGTTATTAGAGAATGATTAGGGTTCCCCTCACCCCAAAAGAGGGAATCTTTCAAAATCCTAAGTTCAGAATTTTTTTAAGGCTGCCTGGGTTTCTACCTATTGGACAAGAAGTAAAGAATCAAATGAATCTGTAAGTCTACCTCGTGAATAGTGGCTATTTCATTTCTTTATGTAGTGTATAGTTCCATGTACTTCCACTAGATGTAAAGGCTTTCCTACAAGGTAAAATAGTAGCCAGAATCTTGTTGACTCACTTGACTAGGATTTCCTGCATTATCCAGAACTTTCACTTCTCACCCTAATTTTGCACATTTGCTCTCATCCTGTTTGACTTCCATCTCCACTGGGTACACAGCTTCTGACATTAATTGTTTGCATCTCTGAACTTAGTCAAATGAAATTTTCCTTAATGATATTAGTATTTTGCCTACACTTTGATATATACTAATGATGTCAGTTTATTTTCTTTCCTTTTTCTTCCCTTTTAATTATGTACCAGCTTTATCGTGTTTCTCTGTACAATTCCTAGAACCTGTCTTTCTCTACTCCATTTCCCCTGTCCAATCAACTTGAGCCAATTTTACTTTTTCCCCCCCTAATACCTATCTCTGCTATTTTCCTGTATCCTTATGTGAGATCTTGAGACAGTAGCACTCAGCTAAGTTGTGCCCAGCTTTCTGGTCCATGAAAACTATGAAATAATATTTATAATAATATTAATTCATAAATATTTGGGGTGACTTGTTACACAGAAATAGATGAGTGTGCTATGCCATAAGCAGAAATATCAATAAAAAGTTATTAGTACATTAAAATTTCTGCTCATTTGTAACAAGTATCATTGCTTTAGGTTTTTTTCTCATCTATGCAATGAGTCCAGACAGAAGGATAATTAAGTCTTAATATTTCATTCTGTACAAGTTAACCAATATGAACCTCAGTTACTCAGTTATAAAACAGAGATAATGAGAGAGGTTCTTCAGGTTTTACATGAAGTTTAAAAATAGTGCATTCAACAAATTTTTTATACTGTACAGGCAGTACTTTAGCCACTGGGCATAAAGTGACAAAACAAAATGATCTTTTCTTTATGGCACACACAAAATGAAATGTATGTGCAATGCTTACCATTGTTCCTGACAGATAAAAGATTCACAGTAAACAGTTCTTGCAACTTTCTTCACGCCATGCCCCTGTGCATCTACCAGCCATGCACCCTTTTTATTGTTCACAGCAGGCAAAATCATCCAGTCTCCTTTGGACAAAATTCAAAGATACAACTACATGATTCACCCCCAAAAGTGCACCTTGTGGAAGTAAGTTGAAAATGGCATGCCGGTTAGTTCTGAAATTTATGAAAATTGAGAAGTTGGAACAACTTATGTTAAAAAATAAAGTATCCCTGCCTTTATGGCCTTCTCTTTCCTTATTGGGAACACAGCATCCTTCTGATGGCTTTGCATTTTTAATAACAAATTTCCTATACTATGTGTCATTGGGATTAGATTGTGTAAACTTACCTCTAGAATTTTCCTTTTTGTCTTGTCAGCCAGGTCAGTGTAAAACACTGTATTCCATTATTACCTCACCAGAATCCATGAGGAAAGAGAATCTTTAAAAGTTAAGAGACTTTGCCAAAAAAAAAAAAAAAATTAACACCTAGCTTCCAGTCAAATAAAATACTTTTTCTAAAACACCTTCCAATTTAATCTAATATTCTTATGAAACTACTTCCCTTCTATCTCAAAGTTATACTACTTTACTGTATATTAATTAATCTATTGGATTTGAATCTTGAGAATCCTCAAATGCTTTTTGAAATGTGGTAGAGACAGTGTGGAAATACTATTTAAATACTTTCTCTAAATGTAAATTTTACTGTCTAGACTAGTGATATGCTAGGTTTCACAGTGCTTTCTCTTAATAACTTATCAAGTTAGAAAACAATTATCACTGGAAGCCAGAAGCAGAGACAAAAGAAGCCCAACTTAATCTGTTTCTCATTCCCTGGTGACTCTCTGATACTCTTTCTACCTTCCCAATCAGCAGCATCATTCTGGCTAGTTCTTATTCTTTCATCTGTGTGTTTTCTTGGACTTTGTTTCATTAGAGTCAGTCATCTGTTCCCTCTGTGGGAGTTCCTAAAGGCTTCCATTTTTATCAGTTCATGTTAGGAAAATTATAATGTACATTTTAAACATCAAAATCAAATTCAAGTTCCAGAAGGCCATACATAACCCATGAGCTGAATTGTCTGATGAAAGATGAAGAAGCACTGCCTAGAAAAAAATGGAAAAATATTCTCTAAATTCCATTCACGATAAGTATCCTAAAAGAATCAGGAAACATCCATCTGCTCTTGTCTAGACATAAATTCCTTTCTCTCAGGAAAGAAAATGCTTACTTGGAAAGTTTTCTTAATTTTAAAATAAGGATTTCAAAAATAACCACAAATTCTTTGTAAGTTATAAAGAAAGGATGGCACATTTAATTCTGAAATGTAAGAAAAAGATGCCTTATTTAGTTTACAGAGGTCTCTGGAAACCAAGCTTGATAAATGCAGTTAAATTTGGCATCTGTGAGATTCAAAATATTAAGATATAGTAAAGTAATTGCTAAAAATTTATTGTACACAATTTAAAAGATTTTGATTTTGATCATTTAAATTTCTAATTGTTAAAAAGGATACAACCACCAAAATAAGGTATTACTCTGTCAGATATGTTTTTCATTTATATTAATAAATGACTTTAAACTTTAACTCTAATCAAGATTAGAAGAAATGAAGAGGTGCTCTTAAATATCAGGGGGTTAAAATTTAATTAGGAAGCAATACACATGTGCTTACAGAGACACACACACTCACACCCTAGACAGAGAAGTGGAAAGAGCACAGATATATACATTAAGACAGACAAAAGGGCAAACAAAGAGTTTGCAACACTGGGCGGTATAGAGAAGTTGCTTAATTAATGATGTAGATAATAAGAGCAATGGGGGCACAGAGGAATAGGATTGGCAGAAGACCTGACCAACAAGGATGAAACTAGCCAGGGCTAGAAAATAGGTAAAATACAAAAAAAAAAAAAAAACAGATGGGGAGGTTATTTTAGGATCATTTTGACCATCATAAACAGAACTTCCCTGGTTCTTATATCCATCGGTTATTTCAGGTCCTCCTGCCACAAGCAAAGCTGCTTATTTTTCTTAGTCAGACTGCTTCTGGAAAATACCAGTGATGTGTCACATGTACTTCCAAACAGCTGATGGTCGGCATATTCTTCCCTTATGTGATTCAAACACCTGTCACTGATATGACAGATACTGTAGGTGAAGGGAACTTACTAACACCTCTGTTGTGCACAATTTAATACATCCTAGCCACCAATCCCAGTGGAGGCCATCAGTGTTTGTATCCCCTGTATGATGAAATATGCAGGCCCTCCCTCCATTCCACTTTCACAATCATGGCTGCTAGTCTCTGGGGTCCTAGAAGTGACAAAAAAGTACCATGTCCTGTGTAGTCCCCAAAATTCTTAATTCATGATGTGATTTGTGCAGAACTGGAGATTCATGTTCTTCATTTTAATTTTACTTTGACAACTGAGCATGAGAAAGTGCTGTTTCTTCTACTATGTTACTCTAAACTTAAGACATGTAAATATGGAACTGTGAGTCTTCCTATGTTCACCCTGTTGCACCTCTACTTCCTTATTAGAGGGTTATTATCAGGCTAAAATTGTGTATCTTATTGTCTCTTCTTAAGTTGTACTTTCTTGAGTGGTTCTTTGGCTCCTCGGGCTGAGAGAGTTGGACATGTCTGAGTTCTAGCAGAAAATATTACTTACAAAGAGGCCAAAATAGAGAAAATATTTTCATGTTTCTTCATGGCCAGGGCTTTGTGACTGGTAATCTGAGTCAAGGGATGACTCAACAACAGTTCTAAGAAAGTAAAATAAACCTGTAAATCTCCAGTTATCTCCCCCAGAGAAATGTGTTCGCATTTTATAAGGGGATAAAACCAGGATCCATTCATTCATATTCCAAAGGGTTGTAACAACATGGGGAACTTCCCTTGAAGAGTTCATTAATGTTAGAGAGTAAAGGTTTTTCTCTTCCTCTTAGGAGGGGAGAGAGGCAGCTGAGCACCAGTTCCTATATAAGGCCCCAGAATCATAATTTCATGGTTCCACTCCCACAGCATGGGCCTCCCTTGTGTGTGCAGATTTCATCTACCGTCATCACATGCCTTGAGAAGGAGGATGAAGCATGGGGAACTGACAAGATTATTGTTGTAATTAATAAGTTTTTCTCTCAGTCAGAAACCTTGCATTTGCTTTCAGGTTAAAATAAATATAGGTATTTAAAACCATCAGCTAAATCCCTATAATATTTAGAGTATGTAGTTTTCAGTCAGGCAGAAAGGGCTTTAAGACAAACTATACATTGCCTATTTAAGGGCTATTAAGTGTTTAAATTTTTGTTCTTATTCCTCCTATCCTTCTGACTTCCCACCACCATGAATACCACAACCACCAATAAGTAAGACATTTTCTCCATATCATAATCCTTTTGACCTTTCAGAGAGAAATATTTTGCACCAATACTAAGAGCTATATTAAAACACATATATTAGAATATTTAGGCTGAACAACCGTAGCCATTACAGCTTCTGTGGAAATTTCTTATTTTCATAATCAAATTTTAAGGTCAATGATGGAGAAGTAAACTTAGACTGTGATAAGCCTTTTTAACTATAATAGCTAATGTTTTTTGTCTTCCAAATAAGCTGTCCCTACCACGTTCTGCTGATACTGATCTTTCTTCAGTCCTCACTCCACACATCTAGTCCCATATTAAGGCAGATCACATAGACCCGTTCAATCATAAAACTCAATCCCCCTAGCAAAAGAAATCAATCCAAGTGGAATAAGCATAGCTCAAGTAACCAAGCAAATTGTTTCCCTTTAATATGTGGAAAGCAGAAGAAAAAGAAATCTCCATATTTATCCTGAAATCTTGAGCTGTAAGCCCAAGTCTGCTATATACAAGTATCTTCTACTAAAAAATAAATTAAAAAGCCCATTTTTTTTATTTTTGCTTACTCAATACATACATATTAAATACTAATTATATGATACTACTGTTCTAGATGCTAGGCACTGACAGAAACACCTGCCTCTAGGAACAATCTATTTGTGGACCATTTTACACTGAAGAGGACATATTAAATGTCAAAAGACTAATAAAGGGTAGTCTCTATTGTCTCCAACTGAAACTTGAGCCAGATCTTAAAGAATAAATTCAACATTTAAATGCAGAGAAAGAGAAAACAAAGAACAGGAGAGTGGGACCAGCATAGATATGCTTTGCTTGAAGAATAAGAATACACTTCTCTAGATAGATCAGAGGGTTTTTTTTTTTTTAATTTTTTACAGAGGATTCATGGGCAACAATGGTCCGTGTTAAGTGCAGTCACCAGGAAGCCAGTAGACAGTAGACATATATTTCAAGATCAATAATACTGACCATTCTTAGATGACAAAACATCAGCCAATACATAAGAAACTTAAGGCCCAGAGGTATTATCTAAATAGTGTAAGGTCACAGCTGGCACAAGTCAAAGAATTGAGTTCTTCTGATTCTTAACCTAGATTTGTTCTATTATATTATAATAAGATGCAATGATACCCCTCATCACTATTTCCAGCTTGGGTGCTTTCAATTTGCTGATCTTTTTATATTTTCTAGGTAAAATATATAGAAATAATATAAGAAATTTCTTTTGTTTTTATAAAAACATTACAGAAGCATAAAAGCAAAATTATGCCATTTCTACTAAGTGAAAAAAGCTAATCTGGAAAGGCTACATACTGTGTGATTCCAACTATATGACATTCTAGAAATGGCAAACTATGTAGACAGTGTAAAAGATCAGTGGTTGCCAGGGAGTTGGGACAGGGAGAGGGATGATTAGATGCAGGACAGAGTATTTTTAGGACAGTGGAAAATACACTGTATGATTACATAAAGATGGACACATGTCATTACACAGTACTCAAATGCATAGAATATATAACACCAAGAGTTAACTCTAATTTAAACTATGAACTTTTAGATGATTATGATATGTCAATGTAGGTTCATCAATTATAAGAAATTTAACATTCTTATGGGGGATATCAATAATGGGGGATACTATGTATATGTACAATCAAGGGATATATGGAAAATATCTGAATTTTCCTTTTAATTTTTCTGTATTAAACGGTTCTAAAAAGAATCAAGTCTTAATAAAAATTAGACCATCTGTATGGCCCACATGTTCTCCAAAACAATGAAATTTTAATTTCTGCATATAGTGTTTAATAACATAGAATCCTATTTAAAATACTTTATTTTTCCTATTTCTTCTTTTTTGTTCTTTGTCCCCACTGAAGAAGGAACTGCTGGCAGAATCTCAAAGATCTCTCAACCTCATCACATACGCATTGCCATAAACTTGCATCAACTATCAGATTTAAAAATGACATTTCAATATAATCTGCTCAGTGAAGAACGAGCTACTATTTACATATCTAAATATGATATCACTGAATGTACTTTCGCCCCACTCAACCTTCTGCGGCAACCTGACTTTGTAAATAAGATTTCTGATGATGAGGTCTGGTCAAGCATGCACTTACTACCAAGCTGTTGATGATTTACTATAATTCAGATATTACTGAAGACCCCATCAAATATGTAAGCATATAACGGGGATGATGAAAATTGAGTTATTGTGTTTTCATCAGCCTAGATTAGTTTTATAAAAAATAAATAGATATAATATTGCCCTTGAATTTTAGCATCCTCATAATCCACAAAAATTTTCCTCAAATTTAACTCAGCATT
This sequence comes from Furipterus horrens, assembly GCF_987537825.1. Lineage (NCBI taxonomy): Eukaryota > Metazoa > Chordata > Mammalia > Chiroptera > Furipteridae > Furipterus > Furipterus horrens. The sequence goes on along the minus strand of NW_028327176.1, from coordinate 61,815,521 downwards.
AATGTGAACACAAAAAGCACCTTCAGCAAAGCATGTTCTTTAGCTCTCTTTCAATTTCTAGCAACTCCACCAAGGTAGTCAAGAGTTTCTCTACAGACCCCCATCCCTGCATCATTTATGTGTGTAAACAGGCTGGCCTGTGTTCACAAACCCCTTCAGCAGAAAAGTCTGGTCTAGACAAAATTCTGACTATTTTTAGATTCTTCTTTGTAAGATACTCTTACTCTACTCCCTTCACCATGCCCTACGGTCAAAATACCTGATTTCCATTTTGCCTTGTTTAACCTTGCCTCTATTTGGGGAAATTTCTTCCCCTTAGGGCAGTTATTTTCTACGGGGTTATCCCCTTCCAAGAACATGTGGCAATATCTAGAGACACTTGGTTGTCACAACTTGGGGAGGAGTAGGGACGAGGTCCTACAAGCATCTAGTGGGTTGAGATCAGGGAGGATGCTAATAAGCATTGTATAAAGCACAGGACAACACCCCCCCACCCCCCAAAAAAAGAATTACTCAGACCAAAATGTCAATAGTACAGAGTTGGGAACTTCTGCCTTATGGTCTTGAATCTAACAACTCAGATATTAAATGAGGCAGAACCTTGCAGGTTACAGCAAGGCAAAAGAAACCATAATATTCTGTCTTCCACATGCTATACACTCCTTTTCTTTTTTCTCATCTTTCCTCTTGGCACGTTGCATTCCTTGAGCAATGCCACTGTGTTCTCTCCCAAAATAAAATGTACTCTTAGGAAAAAGTTTGATAGGTTCAGATTTTGAAAAGTGACCAATTCCATGTGGTTATAATTTATTTATTTTTAATGGGAACAGTAGCCCAAACATAGAAATTTGGGCATTAGATATGCATATGGATTTTTATTTTGACATATGTCTCCATAGCATAGCCAGACCTTACAAGAGGACGAATTCATTTTAGAATATATATGTATATAATTTTCCCCCCAACAAAATTCTGCACAACAGTAATTACAGATCTGATTCTATGGTCTTCCTCAAACTACACGTATCTAGTCGTCGGCAGCCGTCCGTCTCGAGAGACGATGGTGTAGCTTCTTCAGAGTCTATCTGCACCGCCAAGAATGGCTGTGCAGTCCGACTCGGGAGTGACATGGTATCTGTCTCCTCCCGTGTTGAATCGACATCTTGCGATGACGCTGAAGCTACAGAGCCTGGGCAGGGTAATATGGAGGGTCTGCTGTTGCCCATGCAGCAGACCCCCCCTCTCTTCGCAGCTGAAGGGTCCAAGGGAAAGACGAAGTCGATACAGCTTGGGTTCAGGTGCGCCGCAGGAGTTGCCGGTGTTGACTACAACGTCAAACCACCTTAGGGACTCCGGCTCCGGATTTTCTGTCGGGGTTTACTCCCTTAGCCTTTCCCCTGAAGAGGTATGCCGCAAGGCAGCGGAGGTTTTTTGGAGTCAGAGTTTTCCTTCTCTGATGTACCCTGACTGGAAGATCGAACCAGCGACACTTAGCTCGCAGGCCGACGCTCAATCCACTGAGCTAAACCAGCCAGGGCAAACGTATCTAGTACATTCTCAATAATTCTAATTAGCAACCAATGAGTTAACTGCTAACATTTTTGCCTTCATTTCTTTAACAACCTCTCTAGTTACACATAAAGAACCAATTCTGTTTCTGTTTAGAAAAGATAAGAATGACTGGTTACAGAAGCAAAAGAATTCATATACCTTGTATATTCTAATTCTTAGCCCACTAATATCCACTTTTCTTTGACATGTATTTTTGTATTTTCTACTGCAGTTGTGTACAGACTGTCTATTTTAATGTCTTCTACCTCGTTACTTTCCTAGTTATCTTTAATAGATCCTGAAAAATATAATACATCTAAATATCTTGCTCATTTTATCTGTTCAATTAAGAATTAAATGTGGATATCAGAATCAGGAAACTGCCTTTAGTTAAGTCCCCAGAGAATTCAATCACTCTAAGGGAGGATTGGGATGAGACTTTAAAAGCTCTGAAAGTTAATAAATAAGAGCACAGTCTTGATTAGAACAACAATGCAAAACGGATTTCTCTGTTTCATTAATTCTCTCTTTTAGTTAAAAAAAAAATCTAACAGACAATTATATACATTTCAAGGCTTTGGTGAAAATTATGTTAAACTATCTCAATCAACTAAGCACACTGTCCTTGCTTTTAAGTAGATTTTAACTCAATGGGTACCTCTCCTTCTGTTCATTAAGGCATCTCAAGATACAATAAGAAAAAAACCCAACCGTGTCTTCAACAATGTTTAATCTTTGTGTGCACAAAAATCACACATAAATTTGCTATATATTCTGTATCTTTCACCTGCTACTAGTATTCCAACCAATCATGAGCAGGCATGAGCTGAGAGAGCTGTCTCCAGATGTTCCACTTTTCTTTGATACTCTTTCCCTAGTGTCACACCCAAGGGAGTGCTGCTAGGTGTCAGCTATGCCATGGGAAGCTGAGACTTCATAAGAAATAGAGTGAATGGGCTAGGAACCGAGAGCCACACAAATGTGCGAGGGTGCCCTAAAGGCAAAAGAAAAGTCCTTAAGTTGGAAAGTCAAATGCATATTTCTTAATTCTTCCAAGTGAGGAAAGAAATACTGCATGGCTTGCTGTGTTGCTCTATTGAATGCATAGGGCAAACTTATTTGAAAGAAAACAGTACTGAATTTCAACTAATTAAATTGTAAGTAGATCTTATTGTTAATATTTCTAATTCTAAATCTGTGAGGATTCTCAAGAGCAACAGCTCTGGATATGCTCTTTATTCTGTCATATTACAATACTCCCATTCTGCTTATGGCAACCAATGTCTCTGTTTATCTTTCTTTTCTTGGTGTTCCAGACTAACAAATATGTACAGAAATCTTTGTAAATAAACTTTTCTCTGTGGAAGAAAATAGGTTTCTTCTGCATGAAACACTGCTATATCTGACCTTTGAGAATCATATCTATTTTTTAATAGTCCAGAGGGTTCCAAAGTCCATGTGCATACTGGAGAAGCCCTCCACCCCCACCAAATTTGGGGTTTGAGGAGAGGTCCTTCTGTGCAGGCATGGGACCCAATTTATCATCTATTCATAACCCCATGCAATATAGATTTAAATTCTCTGTGTTCTCTCCATCCCTGAACTTATTCGCATTCCTCCCATATAGACAAATACACATGGCATGAAGGACTTTAGAAATGGTCTGAAGCCAAGAGACACTAGTCAAGAGCATAAACTACTAAAAATAGGCCAGTCTTTTTCTATTCAAAGTTATGAATTGCTCTACTAACACAATGGAAGTAAGTCTTTTTTTCTATCCTCATGCACCAGAGAGCTATGACAAGCTCCCATAAGTAACGGTGTCTTACCACAGCACTGATTCCGCAGTGGGCAGCCTCACACACATTCCCCTGCCTAGGAGGGCTCATAAGGTTTTCCTAGAGGGGCAGGAAATGTATCGAATGTTTAACCCTTTTTCAGCAGCCACCATCTCCTTTCTCTCAGTACTTCATATCCAGGCATTACCTAGACTTTTTATGCTTCTTCCACTCTGGTTGTTTATCCATAGTCCTTCCTCAAGGTCTATCTTCTCAAGAACTAGACTAAGAAATAATTTTCAAGTTCAAGATTCCAAGTTCCAATCACATCTCTACTATTTTCTAGCCTTGCAAAGCTTTTCCATCTCATAACTGATTTGAATTGCCACATTTGCATTTGTAATTGGAAATAAATTTTTTATCATTTGCCTACTTCATAAGGTACTTGCAAGAAACAAATGAGATTATATATGAAAACTACAAAATCTTTTATACTTGCAAAGTGGTAAAATCATTATTCTGCTAACGTTATACCAATTTGCACTCAAGAAAAAAAGACAGCATCCCTTCCACGATCATGTGTAATATAGACTCACACAGGCCTATATAAAACAACAAAACTAATTTACTCAAATATGAAAATTAATCCATGTTCACATTTTGGCCAAATATCTGTTTACCTGTCTCAGAGAGCAATTTTGTAGCTTCCAGCACCTTCTCAGTGTAAACACCAGCTTCATAGTTTTCCATCTCAGCATTGATGATGTGTATGACTCGGGCTGCCCGGCCCCTGATGGCCCCCGCAGTCCTGTCCAGTGTGTCCACATCCCCCTCTTGGAGGGCTATCACACATTTGTTCACGTCCTCCAGGATGTGATTTTCTGGGGAAATAACATGTACACATGTATATAATTTTACATTACTCAGATCTTAATAACCAATCTATGATTCATCAACTATCATGAACCATCATCTGGTACATGTCAATATATGCCTAACGGCAAGAAATTATACATAAAGAACAGAGTTTGTAATTACAATAGTGGTTCTCAAACCTGAGCACAACCTGAGGACTTACAGAATCATATAGACCGCTAGGGTTTTTGATTTGGTCTGTGGAGCCCGAGAATTGCATTTCTAACAAGTTCCCAGATGATGGTAATTTTCCCAGTTTAGGGACCATTCTTTGAGGACCACAAACTTTGTTTGTTTCAATGTTTGAGATCTATTGCATGAAAAGGTCTTTTAGACGTGGTCGTGGCAGCTAATAAAAAGTTGGCTGCCAAAGCAGGAACATTTCTGGACATGACCAGAGGTTTTTTTCTAGACATGACCAGATTTGGATGCAGGTTTGTTTGATAATGTTTTTATTAAGGAATATTTAGGGGAAACTAGAGAATGAACAAACATCACCCAGTCAGTCTTCTAATGTCATACCACGCACAAGGCACATGCAGTGGGAAAACTGATCCAGTGAAGCTGGTCACAGAGTTCTCCACAATTAAAACACAATTCAGTCCTGGGGCTGGTTCTCTCAGATTAGAGTCAAGATCAGTGATTGCTTTCCTGCCATTGTGCAAAATAGAACCCAATCAAGCATGTGAGAGACTTTATTCTCTACTAGCATATAGAAAACACACAATCTGGGAGGTAAGATGGCGGAGGAGTGAGGAGAGGTTGCGGTTTTAGGCTCTGGAGACCCGTCTGCAGTTTGGTCTAATTGCAGACAGAACATCTCAGTGAGCAGCTGGACATTGGCGGGAGTTGAGCCAAGGCACTGCTGGATTAGAGAAAATCCATCTGGGAACAACCTGTTTAGTGAGGATAGCGGAGAAAAAGGGGACGAAACGGGATTCCTGACTGGGGCGGCTGCCCGAGCTGTGGCGGGAAGCACACAAAGGATTTTTGGTGACCACAGGCTACCCCAGAGAGGAGTCAGGTGGAGAGCGGATCTCTGCCCGCTGGCAGAGACGGGACTTGACCAAGTGGCATTGGCGCTGAAGGACAGGAGACAGCGTGCTGCCGGGCAAGTGAGAACATAATTCTCCTTTATATTTTTCTCTAGTGGACGGTGGAGAGGGGAGGAAAGTTTGGGGGTGGTAGGCCGTTCTGGAGGAGCCCAGGCGCAGAGGCGCGCTCATCCACTCCCCAACCCTACCCTTGGGTCGCGGGGGCGCACATAGGGAAGTGCTCTCATTCACTGGCCCAGGTGCGTGGGGCCGTGAGTCCAGGCGTCCCTCGGACACTCCCCAACAGACATAAGATCAGTGCCCCAACGGGCACAGGGAGGGCCCACTGAACACGCAGAGGACTGTGCACAGACACCCCTAGACAGCTCCCGTGGGCGCAGGGCCCCAGGCCGGAAAGCAGACCACCAGCGCAGGCTTTGTTTGTGCCCACCCAGACGGGTGAGGGAACGGGGCGGCTGCAGCACGGGAACAGAGGGAGGCGGCGACCCACGGCCGCTCGATTCCACTGAGCACAAGTGTCCCTGGCCCTGCCCTAAGAGGCGAGAGACCAACTCCCGGAGCTCGGCTCAGCGGGACTGAGGGCACGGGGCGGCGCGCGAGCGCGAAAGCACCTCAGCCCGGGGTCAGTGGGCGCCAATCCCAGGGAAAGCTCTCAGGCCGCCCGCGTGGGCAGGGTCACCTCGGCGCGAACGGGGAACCGCCGCGGCCCAGCGAAAGCAGGAGCCAATCCCGGGGAAAGCGCTCGGGCCGCCCGCGCGGGCAGGGACACCTCGGCACGAACGGGGAACCGCCGCGGCCCAGCGAAAGCAGGAGCCAATCCCGGGGAAAGCGCTTGGGCCGCCCGCGCGGGCAGGGGCACCTCAGCGCGAACGGGGAACCGCCGCGGCCCAGCGAGAGCAGGAGCCAATCCCGGGGAAAGAGCTCGGGCCGCCCGCGTGGGCAGGGACACCTCGGCGCGAACTGGGAACCGCCGCGGCCTGGCAGCAGTGGGCTCCAACCGCGGGGCAAACTCTCGGGCCGCCCGAGAGCGCAGGGGCTTGCGCGCAAGGGCACCTCAACTGGCTCCAGCAAGCAGCAAGGGAGCGCGCCGTGCCGGCAACCGCGGGCGCGCACCATAGCGGCAACCGGGGGCGCGCACCATAGCGGCAACCGGGGGCGCACACCAGTCCTGCAAAAAACAAGAACCTCTGACCTGCCACACTAGACCAGCTGCAGACCCAGTAAAAGAAGGCAACACACCAAGGCTAAAACGGAGTAAAAACATCGATTTTTTTTTTTCCAAATTTTTTCTCCCAAATTTTTTCTCCCTTGTTCTTTCTTTCTTCTTAATTATTTCTTTTCTTTCCTTCTTTCTTTATTCTTTTCCTGGGGTTTTTTTGGGGGGGTTTTGGGGGTTATATATATATATTTTTTTTTAAATTCTTTTTTCTCTCTTTTTTCTTTCTTTCTTTCTTCTTTATTCTTTCTTTTCTATCTTTCTTTGTTCCTTTCTTTCTTCCCTTTTGGGGTTTTTTTTTGGGGGGGGTTTGTGGTAAATTTTTTATTTTCTTCTCTTTCTCTCTTTCTTTTCTTCTATTTTCTTGGGGATTTTTTGGGGGGGTGTTTTTCCTTCACCTCTTCCAATAATAACAAACTTTATCTCTAACGTGTTGCATATAACCTCTCCTTCTCATCCTTTCTCTTTAATCGTGGTTTATTCATTTGTGTGTCTAGCTTAGCCCCCCTATCACTCTAAATAATATAATATAATTACTATATAAACCCAAATACAATAAAATCCCACTTTCTTACTATACTATGTATTTTTCTATCCTTTTCTTCTATTTTTATTAACATACAATGTAAATATTACTAACTGGCTTGCACAGTCTCAACTATTATTAATCTATCAACCCCTCTATCAAAAATTATATTTTTCCTCCCCCAAAACAACTCTTATCTATCCTTCTTATAGTATAAAAGCTCAAATCTCTTTACATTTATATTAATACGGGCTAGTTGGCTAACGATAGCAGGATAGAGTGGGGGATACTTTCTGAGGGTGTGGGTCTCCTGCCTGGGCTGTGTGTTTATGTCTTTAACAGCATATCCACAAAAGAACTCAAGACAAAGCAGATAGAGTGACTCTCAACCAAGTAGCCAGAAGGAAGATCCTATCAAAGAACATCTGAAATATAACCGAACAGCATAAACAAACGACATAAAGGGTAACTCAAGACCATCAGGCTCAGGATATCAAAGAGACTGCACCACTGAAACTCCCAGACCTTCGATAAAGAATATTACACCACAAAGGAGGGAAGTCAAAGCAGACTACCCCCCCCAAAATAAATAAATAAATAAATAAATAAATAAATAAATAAATAAATAAATAAATAATAACAAAAAGAATCCAACATGGTAAGACGCAAAAATAACCCCTCAATGAAAAGAAAAGAGGAATCCTCAGAAAGAGAGATAGACGAAATAGACATAGCCCAAATGTCAGACATGGAATTCAAAACAATGGTGGTAAAGAAGCTCAATATACTCGACATCCTTAAAATCAACTATGACAACCTTCAAGGAAGTTACCAGAAGCTCCAAGAAAATTACAGGGAACTGGCAGAGAACTACACCAGCATAAAAAAAGACGTAGAAATTGTTAACAGGAACCAGGAAGAACTTAAGAATACAATCTCTGAACTGAAAAACACAGTAGAATCAGTCAAAAGCAGACTTAACGAAGCAGAGGATCGGATTAGTGAGTTAGAAGATAATGTAGAGAAAAACTCCCAGACAATACAGCAAAATGAAAAACGATTGAAAAAATATGAACAAGATGTAAGGGAATTACAGGATAGCATTAGGAAAAATAATTTAAGGATCATCGGAATACGAGAGGGAGAAGAAAAGGAACATGGAATTGAAAATCTGATAGGAGAAATAGTGACAGAAAATTTTCCGAACCTGATGAGAGGAAAAGCTATGCAAGTCCAAGAAGCACTGAGAGTTCCAATCAAGAGGAACCCCCAAAAACCCACTCCAAGGCACATCATAGTTAAAATGGCAACATTCCAAGACAAAGAGAGAATCCTAAAAGCAGCAAGAGAAAAGCAGCAAATAACATACAAGGGAGCTCCGATAAGGCTATCAACTGATTTCTCAACAGAAACATTACAAGCCAGAAGGGAATGGTCAAAAATATTTCAAGCAATGAAAAACAAAGGCCTACAACCAAGAATACTCTACCCAGCAAGGCTCTCATTCAAAATAGAAGGTGAAATAAGGAGTTTCTCAGACAAAGGAAGACTGAAAGAATACATCTCCACCAAACCAGCATTGCAAGAGATGCTAAAGGGAGTGTTCTAAGAAAAAAGAAGAAAAGAACAAGAGAGGAGAGGAACAGAGGTACAAAGGGAAATGAATAAATACACGTCAATAATAACCTTAAATGTAAATGGATTAAATGCTCCAATTAAAAGACATAGGGTAACGGAATGGATAAGAAAACAGGATCCACATATTTGCTGTCTACAAGAAACACACCTCAAAACAAAAGATTTACACAGACTGAAAGTAAAGGGATATAAAAAAATATTCCAAGCAAACGGACGGGAAAAAAAAGCTGGGGTAGCAGTTCTCATATCAGACAAAATGGATTTCTAAGCAAGGACAATAAAAAGAGACAAAGAAGGACACTTCATAATACTTAAAGGAACAATCCATCAAGAAGATATGACTTTGATAAACATATATGCACCCAACATAGGAGCACCCAAATACATAAAGCAAATACTAGAAGACCACAAAAAGGATATCAACAACAACACACTCATTGTAGGGGACTTCAACACTCCATTATCAACAATAGACAGATCATCAAAGCAAAGAAACACCAAGGATATACAGGCATTGAACAACACACTAAACCACATGGATCTAACTGATATATATAGAACTTTTCACCCCAAAGAAGCAAAATATACATTCTTTTCAAAGGCACATGGGACATTTTCAAAGATAGACCACATGATAGGTCACAAAACAAGCCTCAACAAATTCAAGAAAATTGAAATCATATCAAGCATCTTTTCAGATCACAATGCCCTGAAACTAGAAATCAACCTCAGAGAAAAAAATCAAAGACACCCAAACTCATGGAGATTGAATAACATGCTATTAAATAATGAATGGGTTAACAATGACATCAAAGAAGCAATCAAGAAATTTCTAGAAACTAATGATAATGAGCACACAACAACCCAAAACCTGTGGGACACAGCAAAAGCAGTCCTGAGAGGGAAGTTTATAGCAATACAGGCATATCTGAAAAGGCTAGAAGAATCTCAAATAAAAAACCTAACCACAATGCTACAAGAACTAGAACAACAACAACAAACAAAGCCTAGGGCAAGAAGAAGGAATGAAATCATCAAGATCAGAGCAGAACTAAATGACATAGAGACTAAACAAACAATCCAAAAGATCAACAAAACTAGGAGCTGGTTCTTCGAAAAAATCAACAAAATCGACAAGCCTCTAGCCAGTCTAATCAAGAAAAAGAGAAGACACAAATAAACAAAATCAGAAATGAAAGAGGAGAAATCACGACTGATACCTCAGAAATACAAATGATAGTTAGAAATTACTTCAGACAACTGTATGACAAGAAATTTGACAATCTAGAAGAAATGGACAAATTTCTAGAAACATACAACATCCCAAAACTAAATCAAGAAGAAGTGGAAAGTCTCAACAAACCAATAACAAAAAAGGAAATTGAAACAGTAATCCAAAATCTCCCGGCACACAAAAGCCCTGGACCGGATGGCTTCACAGGCGAATTCTACAAAACATTCAGGGAAGAACTAACTCCTATCCTCCTCAAACTGTTCCAAAAAATCCAAGAAGAGGGGAAAATCCCAAACTCTTTCTATGAAGCCAGTATTATCCTAATCCCCAAACCAGGTCAAGACACAACAAAGAAAGAAAACTACAGGCCAATATCACTGATGAACATCGATGCTAAAATCCTCAATAAAATATTGGCAAACAGGATCCAGCAACACATCAAAAAGATCATACATCATGATCAAGTGGGCTTCATTCCAGGGATGCAAGGATGGTTTAATATTCGCAAATCAATAAATATAATACATCACCTAAACAGAATGAAAGACAAAAATCACATGATCATATCAATAGATGCAGAAAAAGCATTTGATAAAGTACAACACCCATTTATGATGAAAACACTCAGCAAAATGGGAATAAAGGGAGCATATCTTAACATAATTAAGGCTATATATGAGAAGCCTGAGGCCAACATCATACTCAATGGACAAAAACTGAAAGCATTCCCCCTGAACTCAGGAACTAGACAAGGTTGTCCACTCTCTCCACTCCTTTTCAACATAGTGTTGGAAGTCCTAGCCACAGCAATCAGACAAGAAAAAGAAATAAAAGGCATCCAAATTGGGAAAGAGGAAGTGAAACTTTCATTATATGCAGATGACATGATAGTATACCTAGAAAATCCTATAAACTCCACTAAAAGACTACTCAATATAATAAGTGAATTTGGCAAAATCGCAGGGTACAAAATAAATATACAGAAATCCAAGGCATTTCTGTACACCAACAATAAAATAGCAGAGACAGAGACAAAAAAGAAAATACCATTTACTATAGCAACAAGAAAAATAAAGTACCTAGGAGTAAACTTAACCAAAGAGATAAAAGACCTGTACTCTGAAAATTATATAACATTGAAGAAAGAAATTAAGGAAGAAACAAATAAATGGAAGCAAATACCATGTTCTTGGATGGGAAGAATCAACATCATCAAAATGGCCATACTACCCAAAGCAATTTACAAATTCAATGCAATCCCTATTAAAATACCAATGACATATTTCACAGACCTAGAACAAATACTCCATAAATTCATATGGAACCAAAAAAGACCCCGAATAGCAAAAGCAATCTTGAGACAGAAGAACACAGCAGGAGGAATCACAACACCAGATATCAAACAATACTACAAAGCCACTGTAATCAAAACAGTATGGTACTGGCATAAGAACAGACATATAGATCAGTGGAACAGAATAGAGAGTCCAGAAATAAACCCAGGCCTCTATGGTCAACTAATCTTTGATAAAGGAGGAAGGAACATAAAATGGAGTGAGAAGAGCCTCTTTAACAAATGGTGCTGGGAGAACTGGATAGGGACCTGCAAAAAAATGAAACTAGACCACCAACTTACACCACACACGAGAATAAACTCAAGATGGATCAAAGACTTAAATGTAAGCCGTGACACCATAAAAGTCCTAGAGGAAAACATAGGCAAGAAAATATCAGATATCTCACGTAACAATCTCTTCACGGATACATCTCCTAAAGCAAGAGAAATAAAGGAAAAAATAAATAAATGGGATTACATCAAACTGAAGAGTTTCTGCTCAGCAAAAGAAAACATCAGCAAGATGAAAAGGAAACCAACCATATGGGAAAACATATTTGCCAATGACATCACAGACAGGGGACTGATTTCCAAAATATATAAAGAGCTTATACGACTCAACATCAAGAAAACAAACAACCCAATTAAAAAATGGGCAAGGGACCTGAACAAACACTTCTCCGAAGAGGACATACAGAAGGTCCATAGACACATGAAAAAATGCTCAACATCATTAGCCATCAGGGAGATGCAAATAAAAACCACAATGAGATACCATTTTACACCAGTCAGAATGGCCATCATCAACAAATCAACAAACAACAAGTGCTGGCGAGGATGTGGAGAAACGGGAACCCTACTGCACTGTTGGTGGGAATGCAGACTGGTGCAGCCACTATGGAGAACAGTATGGAATTACCTTAAAAGATTAAAAATGGAACTGCCTTTTGAACCAATGACTCCACTACTAGGATTATACCCGAAGAATCTTGAAACCCCAATTCAAAAGAACTTATGCACCCCTATGTTCATTGCAGCACTGTTTACAATAGCCAAGTGCTGGAAACAACCTAAGTGCCCATCTGTAGATGAGTGGATCAAAAGACTGTGGTACATTTACACAATGGAATACTATGTAGCAGAAAGAAAGAAGGAACTCCTGCCATTTGCAACAACATGGATGGAACTAGAGAGAATTATGCTTAGTGAAATAAGCCAGGCAAAGAAAGAAAAATACCATATGATATCACCTAATACAGGAAACTAAAGAACAACACAAACAAAGGAACTAAATAGAACAAAGAGCAGAATAGCAGTCAATAGGGGGGAGGGGAGAGGGAGAGAAGGGGGATAAGTAAGGGAAGGGATTAATTAAAGAGCCTGTATGAAAGACTCATGGACATGGACAACGGGGAGGGATATGATTGTGGGAGAGGGGGTGGGTTGGGTGGGGGAGAGAAATTGGGGGAAAAGGGGACAACTGTAATTGAAAAACCAAAATAAAAAAATTAAAAAAAAAAAAAAAAAAAAAACGGAAAACACACAATCTGGTCCCTCACAGTTTTGAAAGTATGTGATTTTATATTTCCCACATCCAAGGTGAGATTTGTAATTACGTCCCTACACATTCTTTAGAAACAGAACACTAAAGTTCAGTATTTTCAGTATGAGGAAAGAAGCTAACTAAATTGAAAATAAGACACTCTCATATACCAAACAGATAAATAGAAAAAATTTGGAAATAATGTTAAATAAGCTGGTACCTTTTAAAATTTATAACTGCCAGACTCAATGAATAGTTAATAAAGAATTAAAATAAATATTTTTCACTTTAAAAAGTTTCTAGAACTAGTTCTAATTTTAAAATTCCCAAAGATGGAGAAATGGAAGGGTACTTGGCAAACCCCAGTCTCTACCATAGATCCCTCTTACTTTTATGAAACTATCCTTCAGAGGGAATATTTGTTCTTATAAAACATTTGGTAGAAAACTGCGAAGTAAGTGTAACTGACTTTTCATCAAGGAACATCTGTTTTGACCCTAATACTATGATTTCCTCACTCAACTATTACAAATTTGTGATTTCTATAATCTCCAGTTCTTCAATTTCAAACATAAATTAGAACAGAAAAATAAATGAAGTGTTTAATTTTTGTTACTCTTTTTATTTGTTTACACTCTTACCTATTCACCATTTTCCTCCCCTTTGCCCACCTCCCTCCACATTGTCCCACCTTCCTTCTGGCCATCACCGCACTATTGTCTGTGTCTATGGGTTATACATATATGTTCTTTAGCTAATCCCTTCACCTTCCCTCTCCCCTCCCTTCTGACAGCTACCAGTCTGTTCCATGTATCTGTTTCTGTTTCTATTTTGTTAATCAGTTTATTTTCAGGTATCTTAAAGTCACAGGAAGTGGTACTTTTGAATACTGATATTTTTCTAAGTAAAAGAAAAACAATTTTGAAAATGTAGACTTAGAAGTTTTCATTTTGATTAAGGAACTTCTGAAAACCACCTTTTTTTTTTTAAATAAGATCTTGATTTATAATATGCAAACTACCCTAAAAGGACACCTGAGAAAAAAAGGTTAACTCAAATGAAACTTGGTACAGAATTTTAAATACAAAAATTTGATTGAAGTAGGCCCCTCTTATGTCCCTGTTGAACTCCTCCAGACAGTTAAAATACTCCCTGTACCTAAAAGTGAGCAACTGAGAAGTCTTCTTGTCAAAAACAGACATCCAGCTATCATTTTCTTTGAATAACCTAGTATAAGAATAGGCATAGCTACTGTTTTTCTGTGCATAGTTTAAAGATGGAATTTTGGAGTTAAATGAAAAAGAAGAATTTGTTAATTATATTACTTATTTCTCTGGAGTTAATAATTTAAAAAAATTTAAGCAACCCACTTAAGACCAAATTTCTTAAAATAGAGATAGTTATTTTTTTTAAATTCTATTTTCTAAATTAGAATATATGAGTAAGGAAAAGAATATTCTTTTGTATATATAACTATACATAGCTGAAGGAGGCCAGCAGACCATGAAGATCCATGACATAAAAAAATTACTTTTAATTAGTGAAATCATCAACTAAGTTGTTCAATGGTAACCAGGTTAATCATATTGCATAAGGAGAGTATTGACTCAGTTTTCTGAGTCAACTCAAAAATGTTAAGAGTTTTTGAAATGTTAAGATAGTTTACTCGGCATTTCCCAATCTTCTCTAATTAGAGGTACCCTTTCATGGAAAAAAATAAATCACCATTCCCTCACAATAGAAGTTATATTGGTAGATGGCATACATATAAAAGCTCCAATATAATGAGTCTTTCAGTAGACTTTCACTTTATGAGTCTAAGTACCAACAATATATTTTTAAAAGAGCTATAGCTGTTTATATAGACATTATTTAATCATAAGACAATACTTGGTGTAACTATGCACTACTGGAGCCTCTGGAATAGTGTCTCTCCTCCTACTCCCTACAACCTCAAGCCCGGGGCTCACAGGTTTGGAAGCTCACTGGTCTGGATCTAACAAGAAGGACAATGAATTATTTGCAGGCAGAATCCACATTTGAGCCATATTTGCATTCCTGACTGCCTCACACACAAGAGGCAATCAAAGAAGAAATAGTGAATAAACTTATCCATTGAAAAGGGGCAATCAAATATATATTTTGTTTTTAAGGTAATTTTCAAGAGAAAGAATTCATTAAGTAAATAAAAAGAGGAATGTTGTTCCAACTAGAAAAGAATATAGCCATGAAAGTAGTAATAAAAATTATGTCTATTCCAGAGCTGATTACATTGCTAGGAAAAGCTGCTCAGGTACTCTGGATACCACTCCTGGATATAAAGATGGTATTTAAACATATCAGAAAAAGGTCTGACTGCAACAGATTTTGTGATAAACTTCCCTCAATTTTTGCAACCTGACTATTTCAGAAAAGATGTAATTTTATTACAAAAATCACTGATGCCCAAATTACCTAATCATTATAAACCTCAAAGCTATTGTTTCTAAATTCAGAAACATAGTTCACTGTATGATGTTTTAAAAGGAAATGAACTCGAGACCCTGGAGTCAAACAAAAGAAAAAGGAAAGGCAAATAAAAAACAAAACTTTTGGACATTATGCAATTGAGTTAATAGCTTTTTCAGATCTTAGATGCCTGCTATTTTGTGAGCCAAATCCAAGAATTAAACTGTCACTTGGTTAATGTCAAGATGCTCATTTAAAAACACTGTTACAATTGTAGTTTTTGCCCAGTGGGAAAAAGTTTAAATGCTCTAACATAATCATTCCACTTCTTTATAAGCCTAGGACACACTGGAAAATTGGGTTTGCTCCTGTAATGTTAATAGCCAGAATCATTGCAATCCAAACTTGTTGTACTCAGATACACAAGTTCAGGTGGCATGAAACAAAGCAAAACACAGAAAATGATAATTTTTTAATCACAACGATCATTGTTGTTGTTTTTTAAATAGCGTTTCCTGCCAGAATAGATATTCCCTTAAGAAGAAACTGATACATAAAATGTCATTAATGCCATCTCAAAATACCTTCTGGGCCAAACTTGCAATGTATGGATGCAAATGTTATGGCTCCAGCTTGGAGAGGAGATGAGAAGTAGTTTCCCCAAACACTGGGATGGGTCCACAACCTACCAGCAGGAGAGAGGCTGCGTCATTATTTGTCAAGCCTGTCTGTGGGAAGGTGCGGGCCACCTTCAGAGGTGTGCTTGGGCAGGCCCTGCCAGGGCTGGCTCCCCAACAGCGCCTGTTCATGGCACGCTGCAGGACTCGTACCATTGGGGGTTGACTGTGCCGTGTTATCAGCAGAAGCCAAAACCTTTTCTTGTTGCCAGTAACAATGAGTTGCACAAAGGAATGGAAGGGGGAAAGGCGGCAAAGAGGCAGGGCTGATGCGAGAAAATTAAGAAAAGCTTTGCAGTATTGAGAAAGTCTGAGATAAGACCTGCTCACCTGGCTTCTCCTCACCCTCAGAAATTTTTGTATAAGGCATTTATAGAAAAAGTTAAGTTAGTAAGTTTGAAATTCTGCAGTGCTTCCTCTCTGGAAAACAAAATGTGTGGGTATTTTCTACCTATTTGTAGCTAGAAGAGGATGGTAAGCTTGCCAGGCACTATTGGGATTCTGTGAGATCTGAGGCTGGGTGGGGAGTCCCCTTGCAGCTTACTGGGGGTCCCTGAGGTCAACCTCACAAAAACTGAGTGCATACCGGAAAGACATTCAGTATTGTTGTCCACTCTTCCACTCCCTACTATCCAAATCCCCAACATGCCTATCCAAACAGTTCCTAAGCACCTTAGGAGAGCTGCATTTCTTGGCTATATATTTTGTGATGTTAGGAACTCAGCCATCAGCAAAGCAAAAATCCCAGGAATAGCAATATATTGAGTTCTTTATCAGTCAGGCCCTAGGTATGGGTGTATTTAAATGAACAGCTGCCTTGACAAGTCATCAAAAATAGAGCAACTTGGGAATGAAGAACAGGATGGATTTCTGCAAGGGATTAGATAAACAAGGATGTCAGAGATGGGGGACAGGGGGCTGCAAGGAAAGCTGAACACGCCAAAGGAAATGTTCCTTCTAGCTTGACTTATTGAGAATCATATAGCTTCTGAAAAGAGGATAATCTGAATGTTAATATCCTCTCCATCAAGTTACCTACCCTCTCAATGACTTTGTTTTCTCAAAGGAAGACTTAGGATACCAAAACCTATTTTGTAGAATTTTGGCAAGAATTCAAACAAACAGCAGAGTTGGGCAAATTATAGACATTGAGCATGTGTTAGCTTGTTTTTCCCATCTGCCTTGTCTTGCCCTCCATGTTTTCAAAGTCGGCTTTTTGATTATCCATCAGATCTATAGATTCGACTATGCTACTGTCAGACAAGCTTTAAACAGAAGCCCCCAGTGGAAATTCATTTTTTGTTTCTTCATGAGAAGGCAAGAATACACCTAGGAAAAATTCCCAGATATGACAGCCTCCCCTAGAAATCTTTCCCACACTGTTGCAGTCAGGGGCCCTGTCTGCTTGCTCCTACCAGAAATGCTGTGACCTCTTCCTCTCAGGCCTCAGGGGCCAAGAACAAGAATAGCCTGGTCAAGGCTATGGCTGGCTGACTTGACAGATGTTAGTTTCACACACCTGTGTGTAGAATTAACACTTGGTCAATTTAAATTTTCAAGGGTCACTTGGTTATTTGAATACCTTACATTGTAGGCCAATGTTTCCAGTGACCTCTTCCCCCGACTCGTCACACAGGGACTCTTCTATGTGAACTGAGCCAAAGGTATTTGGGGAAAAAGGCCCTTTTGTTGACTGCTGGCCCTATTCTGCTATGGCACTGATGAGTCCCGTTAAAGGTCAGAATGGTCACTGACTACACTGTTACTCAAATGCATTAACATTCTTCAGTCTGGCTTCATTTATAAGGAAGAAAATTACAATATCAAGGGATGACTAGTTCTACTTGCTTTTTCTCACTTCCTTATACAACCTCATAGACAAGTGCGCAAAGCCTCAATAGCTCCCAAGTGCCTTCTAATTCTGTGGCTACTATTTCTTCCTGGTTTATGCCAAATCTGGATAACTTCACTTATTGCAAAAATGACCCCCTTAACACAGCTAAATTGGAATAGCATATTTTTAAAAAATATTTAAACGTAAACTGTGAGGATTAACCAATCCCACACCCCATACCCTTTTTCAGATTCACATGCTTTAGAGACCATTCTGTTTTTAAAAACACCAGGAACTAGAAAAAAACCTAAGTCTTCTTAAATAATCTGTTCAGGCCTCTGACATCTTTATTAGAAAGTTGTGTTTTCCCCGCTAATGCTTTGACTAGTATGTTGAAATGATGTGCACAGCAAAGAAGAATTTTCAAGAGGGCATGACAGTCACATATGCAGATATGACTGAAAACTCAGAGGGACAAGAAGAACACTTAAAAGAGTGACCCATGACATTTACAAATGATCCCTTATTTCATCTTGCTCTCCTCCTTCAGCCTCCTTCTGAGGGGCCTGTTTTTGATTACCTGAGACAGAAAGAAAGTCATCCACTGAGGTGATGTCATCCACAGCCTCTGTCAGGACTCGGACCTGCTTCTCCCACTGGTCTTTGAAGACGTCCATGTTGTCCTGAGCAACTTTGCTCTGTGGCCGGGCTGCCAGTGTGAGAGCTGCATTGATGACCTATTTGTTAGAAACAATACTGTGACATATTGAGTATTCTCTTCAAAATACCATGTTGAAACCCAGGACCATGTATCTTCTTCAGATAAGTGAGTTATGTGTTCAGAAGGACAATCGAAATCATGAATAATGACATAGGTCATCAACTACCATTAGTTTTTGTTTGCTTTGCTTTTCTCTTTTAAGATACAGTAATTAGCATCAGGTTTCAGAAGGTGTTATTGGACAAGTCCTGCTTACTTATCTCAGACATGGCAGAAGCATAACTCTTGTTCAACATGTGCAAACTTATAATTTAGTTGTTGAGACAAGGTAAACAGATATGAAGTATTTAAATAACAGCCCAAAACAAATAAAACAAAGTCAATATGAGTAGAAAGGACAATAATTGCCACAGTGACTCTGAAGAGACTGGAATAGCTAGATTTTCTTAAAATTTTTTCTTTTTATTTTATTATTATTTTTTTTTATAAAGGCAGAACTTGAAATAGCCTGTGGATGTTCAGTAGCACATTCCAGTGAGAGGAAAGAGGGCCAGGCAAGGAAAAGAGTGGAATGAGGGATGGAGCACGGTCACCAACCAGTTTTCGAAACAAAGTAAATAAAGCTTACCTGGGGACACAAGCTGTCAATCTGGGTGGCCGCCATTCGAACTAATTTCACCCCTTCCTCATTGTTGGAGATGGAACAGGCCAAATTGGCAACCTGCATTGAAGAAAATTTGAGTGAAAATTACATAGAGGCAAAGGAAAAGTGTACCATTGTATGACCTTGTACCTTCTCTGGAGAGTAGCACATCCAGGAGAAGTCTTTCACAAATAAGATTAGGGCACCCTTCAGTGTTGAATCAGATGTTACTCGTTTTAATGCTAAGTTAGGCATTCTTCCAGTATAAGGTGCTAATAACAAATTATTGCTTCAGGGTGCTCATGCACACACAATAATACACTTTAACTGCATTGCTTTGAACTATTGTCTGCTATGGCTGCCCTACACTGTCACTTGAGCCCCTTTAGACTCATCACTGACTGCAGAACACTGTGATTTGGTCCAAATAAGTATAAATTATGATCACAAAGAGATGCTACAGGCAATGCTTTGAAATTAAAAGAGACTCATAGTAAGCTGAAAATCAGAGCGCTCTGTCTGAAGGAACTCAGAGCTACCTGTCAGAGTCTGTCAGGAAGATGCTAGTCCACAATAGCCAAGTCAAATGCTTTCAGGGGCTGCAAGGTCTGAGACAGGTGTAGAAGAGACTGGTATAATCCATAGGTAGCAGGGGAGTGTGTATCTAATGAGAACATGTAGGTCTAGTATAAAGGCTATCAATTTTCGTATTTTTAACACATGATGCCAAACAACACAGCTGAACTGAATTCAAGATCCTAGGTCAAGAATTTCAATTTATATTATCCCTTCTCTTCAAGTAGTGAGAATTGGTATTACAAGGTCAGATTGACTGGCCAAAGTCTACAGCACACAAAAACCAGCATCAGGACCCTGATCAGTCCCATCAGGCTGGTGTCAAGAGGACAGGAGGATGGGAATTCAAAAGAGCAAAGGAGAAGAGAAGGGGCACCAGGCCTGGGAGCAGTAGGGCAAATAGAGCAAGTGATTAGCAGAGAGACAACCCCTGGGAGCCTCCTGGCCACCTGCCCTGTTGTATCATGCTCACTTCTGCTCTAGAAAATCATACTTACCTATCATGTTTTAACAGCCTGGGAGACTACACTGCATTGCACATGTGTATAGTTCCAAATGTGGGAGAAATCTTAGTTAAACAGTGGGGAACAGTGGGAAAATCACAGAACTGGAGATCATTTGGAGGATTATGGGTTGTCAGCAAAAGGAGATGGGTAGATGGTAATACTAGAAATACTTTCAAATACTACTTCAATAAAACATTAGTCCAAACAATCCTGTTTCAAAGCTTTTAAGGACATAGTAAGTCAATTACAGTAAGAATATATACTATGAGAGACCACAGACTGAGTTCCAAATATTATCATGTAGTCTTTTATGTTTACTACTTCACCTTTGATTCTTCAGATATTCTGAAAACTAAGTAAAATAGTGAAGACCAAGTCTGTGAGAAAGACAAACATACCTTGATACTAAATGTCCAGGGGTATGAGGTTCCTTGCAGGCAGAGCAAGAACTAATAATACAAATTCTAGATTTATTTTTTTATATCATATTGTCTCCATTTTGCATTTTATTAATCTTTGTTTTATTTTTATTCTAGTGTGTTTTATATTCCAAATGCTAGATAGTGCTCAATATGTATTTATTGAATTAAAGAATAGCTTTTAATATTTTTTTACTAAATATAGTGATTTGTAATACATCATGGATTAAATATACACCCAAAGACAAAGTTAAATTCCCGCTTAATTTGTCTAGAAAAATCTTTACATTACCTTCTACTAGACGTTTACCAATACTATGGTGCTTAGCAATGGTCCCTACATTCTGGTCCACTCTTTGAATCCAGAATGCTGTGCTCCCTGTTCATGATGGCATGAGAAAAAGTAGGATGCTATAGTAAATTTCCAGAAAAATATATGTATTTAATATAAAATTCTATTATGTAATCTTTAATTAAATTTTTACTATTTTTGCTATTGAACAACCTTTCATTTTATAAAATAACTTCAGATAATTATTTTGTTTGTTCTTTATCAACCTTGCTTGATGTGTGAGAGAGACTTGAGGTCACATTTTTGCACAACAGTGAACAAGTGCTAGAGAGTTTGACATAACTCTAACAACATGAAAACTTAGAAATAATCAAGGAACCAGGTCTTGGGTAATATTTGCTTTCATCTTGGTAAGAAGCAGAGGGAAGAAAATACTCATACTCTCAATGAGATAATGACTCTAGATCAAATACTTAATGGCTATTGACATAAAAATATAAATAATTGAGAGAGTAAGAGAACCAAATATGTATATCTTGATGGAAGGACATAATACTACTTATAAAATGTTTTTATCATAAACAAACAAAAACCTGGAAATTATCAGCCTTGTGATCAATTCTGAATTTAAGGGAAATTCAAGAGACAAAGAAACATGTAAAATGAAACCACATAAATTCAATCATGAAAATCCTGATGATGATAAACCAGTAGGAAAACATCAGACATTTTTTGATTCCTGAATAGAACAAATATACTGCAATACACACATCCAGAAATATGCAAATAAATATGAAAGTAAAAGTATATTGTTAAACACTAAAATAAATTTAAGTATTAACTAAATATTTGATGATTAAGGAGTACACTGATAATATTTCAGTTAATTTTTAAGTGTCCTGTCTTTTAGAGATAAATATAGAGATC
Organism: Furipterus horrens; assembly: GCF_987537825.1. Classification (NCBI taxonomy): domain Eukaryota; kingdom Metazoa; phylum Chordata; class Mammalia; order Chiroptera; family Furipteridae; genus Furipterus; species Furipterus horrens. The sequence goes on along the minus strand of NW_028327176.1, from coordinate 61,793,686 downwards.
CTTATGGATGAAACAATATATTTGGGATTTACTTTACATTTATCTAGGGTAGGAAAAAATAAGTGGAAGTACAGAAGAAACAAGACTGACCAGTAGTTGATCATTATTGAAGCTGGACAATAGCATAAAATGGTTTATTATACATGATGCTCTACTTTTACTTGAAATTTTACATAATATAATACTTTTTAAACACATAGCAACCACAATCTATTATATCACCAACTCTCATGAAACACATTTTAGCACTTGTAAGAATCTCAAAGGGGCACAGAATAAGTTAGGTAGAAACCTGAGCATGGTTTGGAGTTAAGGTGTGCAGAAAACAAAAGAGCACTAGCCTAAGCATGGAAGAGGAATACTGTGACAGGACTGTAAGTCACACAGGTGACTTACAGAGTGACTCCAGACCTCAGTCTCCTGCTCATGCTGGCTGCAGGTCTCCAAGAAGAAGCTGATCCTGGGAGCCTAAGGGCTAAGTGGAACTGGGGTCTTCTTTTAGGAAAATGCCAATCAATGAATTCTACAGGGTGATAATGAACTTTTATTTGTGCCTCTTTTGAAATGTTTCTTCATCCTTTGCTCACATAAACTCTATTATGGCTTAGATCTAATATGGGGGCACTATTGCCCAACAGAATGTTAGTAAAGGGAAATAGTGCTAGCAACACTTAGCAAAAATATAAAGAACTGGCAACTAACCTAGTTCTTATTCTCTTTAATTAATTGATTCATAAATTCTAAAATCTGGCAGCCTCCACTTTGCAATGTACTCCTGCTCTTTAAGCCTACTTAAAATCAATTTCATTTACCTTGTATTGTATTCTGAAACATTCTGAAAACATTCTGAAAACATGTCTGATATGGTGCTGAGGATTTCATATCTCCAAAGGCAGGCTTGTATATTTTAAGTTGGTCATGGACTCAATCCAAATTCCTACCTTCCTTATTTTCCTTCGGCTTTTCTTTCTGCTTCTCACTAGACATTGGTATCGTAATGACTCTGAACATGGTTTCATATATTGTGATTTCTAAAACTCCAGCAGCAAACATTATGTTTCAGTCTGAGACAGCTCCCAACCAATAATGGAGCTTGAAATACCAATTGGCATTTCAACACCAGCCCAAGACTAGTGCACACAGTAGGTACTTAAAAATTGTTTCCAACTGCTTGTTCTTTATAGCTCTTGTTATATCAGAAACTCTAATTTTAAAAAAGTCCTATTTTTCAAATCACACTACTCTCTCCTTTTAAAAAAAAATTAGCATGAAAATCTCCCTAATTCAGGGGGAAGGGAGAGGAAATATTAGACTAGAATCATTAGACATTTGAAAAAGATTAATAGTAATAACAAAATAGCCAATAGACAATTATCGGATTTGTGTTATTAGATTGCAACACAAAAGATATTGAGCAGTATGGTTAAATTTAATATTTTTTGAAACTTGCTAGAGTCAACCAAGCAAGTAATATTTACCAACTAGTTTGGCCTCTGCTTTCTCCACTCTTGAGTTGTTTACAGCTTAGTTGAGTCAACAAGTGCCATTTGACCTTCCTAGAGGCTTATAAAACAAAGTATATCATTAACTATTAAATGTTGGCCTATTTTGATTGATTTGGGATTTCTGAAAGTGACTAGGTCTATGAATAAACTTGGCACAGCTCCTTGGTGAAATAATTGTACTAAATTCCCAACAATCTTATAAAAGGAAGTGCACACACACACACACATGACTTCTGAAAGCACACTGAATTTGGGGATGTAGAAACTGTAAAGACTGGGTCAAGTCTCTGTATCTGACTTAGTGCTTCAAAAATGGTTATCTTGGAGAAAAGAAAGAAGCTTAGTAGTCACCACTAAATTATATGTTGCTGACTACAAGAACTGAATGAGTTCAGAAGAAGGAGCAATCAGTATTCCTGGGTGGCAATCAGTAAACACACGGAGAGTCGAGAGAGATATCTTACAATATATGTTTTCTGACTTTTCTGACTTTTCTGGATGCTCAAAAATTATGACATTTTCTACTCTTCTGAAGGTGCATTGTGTAAGTAGGTGAAGCAAACAATAATATCAGTAGGATTAGAAAAAGAGTAAACCAGCAAAGAAGGCTGATGCTGATTCAAGAAAATAACTTGATCCTTGAACTGAATTTGTACTACAACTGGCATTCAATAATCACCTTAGCAGACAAAAAAAACGGGTAGAGGTAGTCCAGGACCACTAATGGGAGAGTTAAAATTGACAGATTCAGAAATGTGGAACCCTCATGAAAATATATTTTGACCACTTAAAATGCAAGATAGTTTTAATCACAAAAAAAGTCCTGCATAGCTCAAGTTCAAGACATGAAGCATGTCGTGGCAGTGAAATTTTTGAGTCTCATCACAAAAATGCCATAGTCTTGTTTGAAAACTTACAAGAAAAGCCAACATGCCTGGAAGGCTTAGCTTTAATTAGACATTAAAAACCTCTGCTTATAAGTTATTTAACTCCAAAGTGATATGAGGTGCGTCAGAAAGATAAGAACGTTTTCTTCTTTTCTGGCCACACTGAACATTAAATTACATTTTAAAAATATTTTTAATTCTGTTCAACTTTAGATGCCAGTGCATATTCAATGCATTTAACCCCCAAACACTATCATTTCATTAATTTTTACAGCTTTTGGTATCATATTGGTGTTTTAAGAATACACTATTGAAATGAATCAGAATAGCGATTATGAGGTTTATAAAGTACTTGGTCCTCATGTTAATATTTCATTATCATCATAAATTTGAGGATAAAATTAACTTATTTACCATTGAAAGGGGATTTATGGGATTCCCAGTCACTACAGTCACGTGGCTATATAAAACCATGAAGGAAGAGACAATGGCACAAATTTCACACACAGCTATTCTCTGTAACAATCATGGCAATGAAGAATGCTCCGGTCTCAATCTGAAGATTTATTTAGTTATCTGCACTAAGAGGATTAGCACACAAAAAGGCATTAAGATAGATGTGCCTATCTTGTCTAGAATTTTAAGGATCCTATAGAACATGTCTTTTGCATTACCAATGGAATTTTACAATCCAGTAAGAGATGAAACGGTACACATCCCTGAAATCCTTGAGAGGCAAGAAAGAAGCAGCTGATGTGAAGACAGGGATTTGACCTTGAGATGACGATGGACTTTCACAAAGATGGTCCTAAAAAAAGACTTAATGGCCACCCTCACAACTTGATATGAGGAGGTCCCAAAGGTCCAGCCATCCCAGATAATGTTAGCAGCCGTATCTCTTCCTGCCCGAGGTATTTCAGTTTTTGTTTGCTTGCTTGTTTGTATTGTAGTATAGTATTATAATTGTTCTATTTAACTTTTTCCATTTTATTGAATTTATTAGGATGACATCAGTATATATATTATATATGTATGTTTCAGGTGTACAGTTCTATAATACATCATCTGTATATTATATTTGTATTCAGCACCCCAAGTCATGTCTCTTTCCATCACCATTTATCCCCCCTTCACTCTCTCCTGCCTTACCCCTGACCCCATTTTCCTCCTGGCTGAGGTATTTTGGAATCCTTTTAAAATTCAGCTGCCTTAGAAGGACATGTTTTATCAACCTGATTACCAGTAATTGAGTTTCTGAAAGACAAGAGGAGACAACAGGGATGATTTGATAAGGGAGGGTTGGCTCAGTGGAGGTTGGCAGCTGGGGCAGCATGAAAACCCTGGGACAGGAGGAGATGGAAAACACTTTTTCATGCTTCCATTTTAAATGACTTCTCTAAAACATCTGATGCTCATGATTTTTCTATATATTTAAATTTTTTCAAGACATATAATGATAACAGCCTGTAGTTAACATTTACATCCTGACTCTTATTCTTGCCATCAAGCATGTTGTTTTAGTGGTATGAGCCTCAATTTCCTCAACTATAAAACATAAATATAAAATAACAAAGTGGTGATAAGGTTGAAATTTAAAAATGGATAGAGTGCTTAACTCAACTCCCACCAAGAAGTTGATAGATGTTATATCTTTATATTGTGAAAGTAAATATTTTAATAACAGTACCTAATCTCTGATGTATGAATACATCTATTCAAATATCGATGCCTAGACTATGCCATTCACAGAGGTAATTGAGTATTTTTGTATTTCCTAGAGATTTTTATATTTTGGTGAAATTAAATAAATGCATTTTTAAAGTTCATATTATAAAAGTTATGACAAAGGAAATAAAGTGGAAGCAATGAGAGTATGGGAAGTCTATACAATTATTTGCATAGTTTATCCTTCAGTTACATATAATTTTTATAAAGTTGCCATCTTAGTGTGTATCTTTTTGTCACTGCTTACTCTCTTACATCGCAATATTTTCCAGATTCTTTATGTGCTTGTAATTTTTTTAATAATTAAGATTTCTAAACATTTTTGCTTTGTGTGTTCAATTTTCTGTTGTCATACATTTAAAGAGGTCTCCAATGTTTGCTCTTACCAAAAACAAAGTTACATACATCTTTAAGCATCCACTTTTTGCTTCTGTCATAAGTGTATTTTCTGGGTCAGGGAAACTGTTGTGGCACTTATTTACATGTGGCTATAGCGCCTCCTGAAAGGTCCCCAGCAATGAATGAATTGCTGTTTCTCCAGTGTCCCATACTACTTGACACTGTTTCTTCTTGCCTTCTCGGCCACCACATCATCTCAATTCTTTCCAACCTTCATTCTACAAACCACAAGTGGAAATCAGGATTGCTACAAAGTCATTTCATGTTTTTCCAGCTAGAATGTGAATTCCTGCAGGACTGAAGCCTTCACTACATCCCATTTTTTGATTCTACAAAATCTCACAAGTTCTATTCATCCTGTATAAAGTAGAGTACCTTTCAACTTGTCGTAGCCTAGTCACACGTAGAACAATCCTGAATTCTATGATCTAGAATTGGGAGCACACATATGTTCTATGTAGCATGCTTTTTGGTGTTTGTCATCAAATCAGCATTCAACAGGTAATACTAAATGAACCTTATACAATATCTGCCACACGGTGCTATGAAGCAATTTCTTCCTAGTCCCACCAGGCTTGCTAACCTCGCCTGTACTTATACACCTATGAGAACACAAATCTACATTTCTAGGGCTCTTCAGGGAGGCAGAACTGTTCTTCTGCCTGTGCTCTTAGTTATACACACACCACTAGCAAATGGTGTTTGCATACCTCTGGCCAAATTAAAGTGATCGGTCTGCCCTGGTGACTTTAATAGAGGTAATCACCAGTTCACATTCAAGAACAAATTAATGTGCTTGTTTCATTGCTGAATCACTCAGCATCAATCTATACCCTTCTTATATAAAAATCTCAGTGGCTTAAAATAATGCAATAAAGTGCCACCTAATGCCTTCTTGATGCCTCTTCATCAGTAATGTGTGGTTGTGTGAAAAAGATAGGAGAGGCTTGGCCTGTGTTATCTAGAATCATGAAATAAATGCACTGCCCTTTTAATTACTACAGGCATCCTGGGATTTTTTTATACCCATCCTTTCCCTGAATAACTGAATTATTACCCTCCTCTATTAAGTGGTTTCTAAGAGTCCCACGTAAGTGAAATATTAATTGACTTTATATATGTGAGATGAATATACTCCCACTGCATATTGGTGGGCCCAGAGCTCCAGTTTCTGTCTCTAGCAGTGGAGAAGGGCCACACTGAACCATCAGTGCTTGACTTTTACCAGAAACCAAGGAGTGTTAGCAGAATATCTGAATAAATAAATGCATTCTCTATTGCCTGGTCTCATATATTTCAAGATGATAAGTAGAAGTGTGGAGTCAAGGCCATAACAACAGTGCAAAGGGACTATAACCATCCTAGCCTATATTATATCTGACCTCAGGCCCCTTTGTACAGAATTCCAACTCAATGAGGGTGCCAGTCAGAAATCCTCCTACTTCATCCCCTTTCTGCCCATGGTTTTTGTTGTTGTTGTTAGGGGTGCTGGAGGGCAATAGAAGACACTCCACCAAGTAAACTCTCAGCAATCAGCTAAGGTTTAACTCAAAGTCCATATGTCCCTAAACACTGGCCAATAGGAATAGATCTCTTTTTAAAGCTCTCCAGGGTTACTGCCTACATCACTGGCAGCTACTTACCATGTACTATTGTTTTATTCCTTATTTGTGGTTATGTGTGGACAGATGAATGAGTACATACATTCAGAACTAGAAATACATATATGCATACAGGATGGAGCAACAGTAAATGAAACAATTTATTCTTCTATTATTATGTATTAATTATTGTATTACTCTCCACACAAACAACTGTACATCTACTTTTGCCTCACCCTGTACAGATATTGTATATGTTTGATTAAATTTCAACCCCCTTGAAATATGGTTGTTTTGTTAACCTTTGGGGCCCCTATGGCTCCTGTAAAAGATCTTGCACACAGCAGATATAATTTTGGTCCCTTGATGTCTTCAGACTTCCTGCACTTACCTCCATTGAGTCCTACTCTCTCTTATGACTGTTTAGCCAGCAAAGTATTCCCAATAATTAGTCAAAGTAACTATTCATTAAGGTAATGTTTTCTCCTAGAGAAAATACTGTTCTCCAACATATTCCTCCTAATACAACATCTTGAGCCAATTAAGATATTCCTGAGTCCTTAAGAACTTTAAAACGTGCGTTCACATTTCAGGCCCCCAAGGAAGCTCTGGGGGAATGCAGGGACAGCAATCTTTCTTTAAGCTTTGTCATCTTTAACTGCACATTCTTCCGCCTTTTCTTTTCTCTGATCACCTGATTTTGTGAATCAAATCTTATTGGAGCACATCTTTGCCAATTCACTTACAAATTTTCTATGGCTGCATTTGCACTACAAGGGCAGAGTTGAGTCATTGCACCAGAGACCACAGGACTCGCTGCTTCAAGTTCTCCTTTGATTAACACCTAGGAATGTTTCCCCCCAGCTTTCTAACATCATTAGCCCAGTTAGTACACACACACTCACTTTTCTCATCCCTGCAACTTTTTGCTTGCCTCTGTCCTGTAGGACACAGTCAGAAAAAGCCTCCTCATTACACTAATAACCAATGCTTTTACAAATCTCCACCAAGCTGGAGACTCCCTTGTTGAGTTCCCTGCATCCTCTTCCTTCTATATGGGCCACACATCCCTATGGATACCTGAAAACATGCCCATGTCTTGTTCAGCTCTGAAATCTAACACAATTCCATGATGCGAAGAACATAACAGAGTAGAGTGGTGTCAGGGCAAGCCCCAGAGTTATTCCATGTCACCTGGGAACCCCCTCTAAAAGGACCCTGCCACATGGAACCCCTTTTCTTTTGTGGTGACTTTCAAGCAGCCAACTGCATCTTGTTGAGCAACAGATGCAGCCATCACAGTGCAGAACCCTGGCCAGGCATGGACCCCAGATGCATCCAGTTCCATTTGCAGACCCTCAGGGGACCACAGGCAGCTCTAGATGGAAGGTGCAGCTCTCCTTGCAAAAGCATATGTCAACTTCCAGCCAAGGTTATGTTCACAATCAGTGCTCCCAGGAATAGGCAAAGCCCACAATACCCTTCAAATGTGCCTCAACTTGGCAACTTTCTACAGGAAAACCTGTCTTGCTATCATCCTCGGTGGGTCATTTTCTCTTCTAGCTGAATTAGTCATCTGGGGGAATGGCCAGTTGGCCTGACCTTTCAATCTGCTATTTAAAAAACAAAAACAAAAACAAACAAACAAACAAAAAAAACCCTGAAAACACCATTCTGACTAACAGTCCCTGAGAAGAGCAAGGAATGAGGAAATTCTGTGCATCTTGCTTCTGTTCAGCTTTGTATTCCCCAGGCTATCTGTTTACATAACTGTGCACTTTTGCCTCAGATAGTTCTGCAGTGTTTTTCTATGGGATCCAGGTTTAGCAATCATAGATGTTCTGGAAGCATCAATAATACTGTGTGTGCACATAGAGGAAGGGAGAGGGAAAAAGAGGTCTATAAAGATATTTGGGATTTATCATCAATGTCAATGTTCTCCCTTAGTTAAGTAAGCAATAATTATAGTTATAACATTGCCTAAGGCCTGAGTAATTTTTTAACCTGTTAGGGGGCTTAAATATTATTATTTCACAACAGAATATATTATCCATACAGATAAAGATGTACTTTTTTAATTGGCATTATTTAGTAAGGAATTATGGTTAATAAGCTTTGCCCATGAGCTAAATGTGGTCACTGGCTTATTTCTGTATGGTCTTCAGGAAGAAAAAAAAAAAATGTTTTTACATTGGTTAAAGTTGGTTAAAATACACACAGAAAAATATATAAGACCCTATATCATGTGGTCCACAAACCCTAAGATCTTTACTATTCTTAGCAATAAAGTCTGCTAACCCCTTGAATATGATATTGTTGTAAATATGAAGACTGCTCTGGTATTTGTTTGCTTGTAGACCAAAATATAAGTTGTTTCAACTTCTCCAGTCCTGGAGGTCTTTGCTCTGTTCAATGAAGCCCTCTGCACTAATATCATTTCCAAATCTTTTCTCTGGTAATGTTCCTCAAAGGAAGGGACCTTTTATACTCCTTATACCTTTCTATTTATTTATTTTCATTGATCTAACATGTATTATATCAGTCATCATTTCACCAGATTTAACTTTTCCAAAAACCCAGTCTACCCTTGAGGACTAAAGAGCTGCTAAGTTTGAGAATGGTCCAAAGAATATGCCCAAGACTTTAAAGGGAATTTACAAAGAATAAGTGCAAAAACAGCATGTTAGAAGCACTATTTCTAGAATATGGGCAAAACTCCCAAAGGATTTACTTTGATGAAAACAGCACTCTTCTGGATGAAAATCTTCTGTGTGGGGGTTGTACCTTGTATGTGCCAGGACCCATTAGATCTATAATAATGTCTGAAGAAAGGACTCCAGATCACTGGCTTATATGGGAGAGACTATGGGATAGGGCTTTAATACTCAAAGCATTGTCCACAGGCTAATAAGAGAACCATCACTGGGGGTGTGTTAGAAAGCCAGAATCTCAGATCTGCCTCAGACCCTCTGAATCATAATCCACATTTTACAAAATCCTCAGGTTAATTCTCAGAGCCATTACAATTTGAAAAGTACTAGCATAATGCAACTGGCATGAGATATGAAACTGGGTCATTCTGCCATTGGGCAAGTAAGTAATTTTAAGTCGTCACACCCTCCTCTGTAAAAGTATTCAGTTGCCTAACTTTCATGAGAAGGATACATTATTATATGGTGTCAAGCAAATAAGTGTTCCCCAAAAGGTTAACCCCCTGTTATATGATTATGTGAGTCACTCTAACACAGTAAATACTAATGCACAGGGAGAAAAGTCATTTGATGGAAAATGTTTGACAATTTAGTCTGTTTTCTGAAAATGATTTCACAATGGCCATAGGAAGTCAATGACTAACCACTATGGAAACATAATATAAAATTCAGAAGGGGTTTTAGAAATCCTCTAAGGCAATGGTTCTAGCTCTGGTTGCATATTCTAAACACCTGAAACATTACGCAAAAAAATACCAATGGACAGGCCCAACCTGAAATGCTGGAGTGGGGCTTGCCCATCAGTTGGTATTTATTTTGAAATTTCACTGGAGGATTCAAGTGTCTAGCCAAGGCTGGAAACCATTGATCAAATCCCAACACACATCCAGATGCTCCACCACCATCCATTTTACCAAAGAGAATTATTCCCAAGGCTTTAGAAGTCTTGTCCTTGGTCATGCAGCTAAGTTTCTGCAAAATAGAGGCCAGGGCCCAGGTCTCACTTTCTGTCATTCTTAACCATGGATGGACATTGAAAACTCCAAAGAAGCATTAAAAATATATATATGTTTATATATACATGCATATATGCCATGTATATACAGCATATACATTGCATTACATATATAAATATAAATATATATTGCATATTTACTGCATTAAATGTATGTATACGTGTATGTGTGTGTGTGTGCGCACGTATTGCAGCCTGAGATCCATTCTCACACAGATTCTGTGCTGTCTATTCTTTAGTGTGGACTAGACGTCAGGATCCTAAAGCTCCTCAGCTAAGCCTAATATGCAACCCAAGTGGAAAACCCTCTCCCCATTCTAAATTTAATCTAATCATACTCTAAATTCAATTAGAGCATTTCCCTATAGTGTTTTCTCCTCCTCTAAGTCCTTGCTCTGTGTACATCAGCTTTGATATCTCCTAATGAAGACAGATCAGGGAGAGCTATGGTGAGTTCTCTTTCCCGGTGTTTTCCAAGTTTTCTCCATCATGAGAATCACCTGGGTGCTTAAGCTTGTATCTCACCAAAAGTGTCTGATTCTGGAGGTCCGCAATGGGCCTGACAATTTCTGGTTTCGAAAGACTCCCCTGATGGCATTTAGGAGGCAAATTCAGATAACCCAGCAGCAACAGTATCACCTGAAACTCATTAGAAGTGCACACTGTTGGCCCTACCCCAGACACAAGGACTCAGAAGCTCTGGGGTTGTGACCCAGGCATCTGTGCTTTAACCAGCTCGCCAGCTGCTCTGGATGCACACTCAAGTTTGAGACCCCTAGATCTACCACAAAGTCTTCATTTGACAAATGGTATCTGGTTTCTAATTTCCAGCCAACAGGAATTTTCCCTGAACAACATCTGTTTTGCTTCTTTTAAAAAAAGAAAAATCATTTCCATATAACTTTTTACAAGTCTATAACACTAAGTACTTTGGGAGGTTTTTCTTTTTTACTATCATTATTCATGAACATTCTGGGTAAGAGTGAGACCCTGTGATTTGACACTAAGAAGGACATTTTCCTGGGCATTCTGGTGGTGAAATCAGCTGTGTTATCTTGCTCTCAGATTCTCTCCCCTGAAATGCAGACCTGTGTATCCACCATGATCTTTTATTACAAGCCACCCCCTGCAATATTATAAGGGCAATGAAAAGAGGACAAACACTAATATACATTTATCTCCAGGATTCCTAGAGAAGTTTACATTTAGGGGAATCCTAGATACCTGAATCATTTTTAAGATACTTTGAAAGTTACTGTTTCTTTCAATTCTCACAATACTTGAAATAACACAAGTTATTTGTGTATTAATTGTACACTTTCTGAAGACATTTTATATGTATTTTCTCATAATAGCCTCACACACTCTATGAGGTAGGTACTATTATCATCCTTCCCATTTTATAGGTGAGGACATTAAGGCACAGAAAACTTTCCTGGGTCACATGGCAAGAAGATAAGTCAGGTTTGAACCCCGGCAGACTAAGTCCAAAGCATATTCAACAAACACCTATGTGATGCTCATTTCTCACTCACCACAAACCTCAAAAGGGGAAATAATTTGCTTCCAGTTTAAAGGTTACAAACCAGAAGCTAAGAGAGGGTAAGTCCATTGCCTAGATTATACAGTTAGTAACTGGCAGAACCAATATTTGAACCTGGACTCCATTTCCAGGTCCCACATGCGTATGCCGTATACATACACCCACACATATACACACATATTTTATATATATATATATTACACATTATAAATAGGGCTATTGTACACTCTGCAATCTTAACAGTGAGGAAGGCAGCCTTCCAACTTTACATTATAGTCACTTTAAGAGGTATTTAGAAAAAGCTGATATGGTAAGAGTAACGAATGCCCTTCTAACAGAACATACTTTCCAAAAGAGGAAACAAAGGCATGAAGAAGACTATTTGATATTGAGGGTGAAGAGCAGATTGGAGAAGGGAGACTGGAAAGCCAGGCTTGGTTGACTTCATTTCACAACTGAGGGAAGTCCTGCTCCTGAGCTTTACCAGACACAGACTCAGTCACTTAACTTGACCACGGTATCAAGAGGTTTCCCCCTTACTTTGAAGACATGAGAGAGGAGGTTAGTGACACAGAATGGAGGGGTTAGCACAAAACCAGCTCCTTCAGATTGGAAGAGGCATTGAGTCCCTAAAGCCTTCAGACTCCAGCACCCAGGCAAGCACACACGTGAAGCCCATCTAACCAAGCTAAGCAGGAGAGGATTCCTGAGTGGCTGTTCCAAAGTAAACTTCAGGAAACTTACAAGCATATCTCTGGCTAGTTTCCTGCCTCCTACCTCTCTTAAGTAAAGAGAAAGGAGAAGGCACCAGTCATTCTAAAAAATCCAGCTGTGCAATTCTGGCCCAGCCTAACCTGAAACAACCCAAAGAGGAAAGAGTTAGCAAGAGATCACTGTCTTCTGCTTCATCTGCTCACTCACTTGCTTAATGCACTTAATTAATCACCATGGTTGGCTTGGTGAAGTCAAGCAAAATCAGAGAAGGAGCCATCATCTCTCACTTCAGGCAAGCCCAGATCTGATGGGATGAGGCAGCCCTACAGAAGCCAATGCAATGAAATATGAAACATGCCACAGAAGTCTGTGCCAGCTGGAGCAGACACACAAAACAGGGGGATGATTATATTTTGTGGGAGGGCTTGTCGGGGTAGGGGTTACTCAGGAAACACTTCAATGAGACCAGTCCAAAGTCTTGCATAAGGCAGAGCCTAAGGTGGGGGAGAAGGAAAGGGTACGTAGAGGCTGGGGGTGTAGGGAGGGAATTCCAGGGAGAAGGAATGATGGGAGCTGGATCCAAAGAGCATGGGCTGTTTGGATGTTGGTAGGCAGTTCATTAAAAACTGAGTGTAAGGGAAGGTCATACAGCTGGGGCCAAAGTCAGTACCAGGGAAGGTAGAGCTTTCACTTTCCCCTGTAGACAACGGTGAAGACTTTTAGCATGTGAGGGGTGACTGGACAGATGTTTTGGGAAGAACACTTGGACACTTGTTTGGAATGTGAACAGGAGGAGAATGAGACAGACAGAGCTGGGGTCAGCCTCTAGTGTCAGATTATGGAAGGGAAAATGTGCACCTACTATATATGGAATAGGAAGAAACAAGGTACATGAAGGCCAGTGCCCAAGGTACCATTTTATGAATTACCTTTCCTGATCCCCATTTTACAGACAAGGATATCAAGACTCAGAGAGGTTAAGTACATCTTCCCATAATCATCCAGCTGATTAGGTTCATAGACAGGACTAATCAATCCATGGCTTGTCTTCCCAAAGCCCTACCCCCCGCTCCCCAGGTGCTTCCTGCAGTTTCATCTCCTCCTGAAGGCCTGCAATCTCTGCCAGCAGCTCCCCTGTTGCTGTAACAACCTAGGCAGTAATTGGTAAGTCCTAGGATAAGGTCAAAAAGTCCTATTTTATGCTTTTGCTTACCCTACTTGTTCTACCTCAAAAGTCAAATTCAAGTGCCATACAACACAGGAAGCCCTCCTCGGCTAATCCCACAGAGGCTAATAGGATCTTCCTATTCCTCTGAAATTTTATAATATTAGTTTTAAAAATGTATCTCCAGTTTGGTTATGTTAAAACTGTTCTCCTCTGTGAAGATCTTGTCCTCCTAATTATAACATATGCTTCTCAGAGGCAGGTGCTGGCTTCTTCCTCCCCTGAAATGAGATACTGAGAACACAATGGGTGTCAAAGCCTCCTGTGTGCCAGCTTTTGGCTGCATATCATTTTGCCACTCACACCCTCACAACAGGGGAAGGTCAACTCATCTTGGAGCACAGCCTCCTCACATGCTTAAGACTTCCATATAAAATGCCCCACTGGGCCATAGGTACTGTCATTTAAAGTTTAATTCCAGGAAGAGGAATTGGCATCACCTATCTTAGTCTCTCCAGCTCCTACCTTATAACTTTCTCTTCATGCAGGCCTGCCATTATCACCAAGTCACAAACATTTTCCTCCTCCCGCTTCTCTTCCCCAGCTCCAATAATCCATGTGGAGTTTATCCTCTCAACTTACAGCTCGGCTTCATACATCTTTTGTGATTGTATTAAACGTTGCTTCTCTCTGCTCACTGGTACCAACCTAATATTTACTCAGCCTTTGTCACACTGACACCTCAGCTTTCGTTTCTGCTCACCAATCTCCCTGAATTCTGCTCTCCCCTCATCAGCCTGCTTGAGATGTGCGAGACTGCTATAAATGGTTTTTCATTAAAAAGTTCCTCCTGCTACTGCACATGAATGGTGTCCAGATGATTCTCAACACTTTTTTCTTAAACAATTTCACACTCTCCAATGACCTTAACTATTTTCATCTTTGATTTCACAATTTCCAATTCATTATCCCAATCTCTGTCTTCCTTCTTCCTCTCCTGAGGTAATTTTCTGAGTTGAGCCTTATGCCCCCAAAAGGTGTCCTGCTATCACTTTGAGGGTATAATTACACACACACACACACACACACACACACACACAACCCACCAGCTTTCTCCTCGATTTCACTATCAGCTCATGACATGCCAATCTTATTACATAGGATAGAAAACCAAGATTGTCATTCAGTTTATACACAAGTTTTCTCACCTTTAACTTAACTGTAAAGTGTCTCCACTTTGCTTCCTTCCAATCCCTTTGCCATTGTCCTAGTTCAAATCTTTATCAACTCTCTATCTGATTGTTGGGATAAAATGCAGCCAGTTTCAGATAGCCTATAAAGTCCTCCAAGATGGTCCCAGCCTGAATCTGCAGCTTTATCCTTCATCTCATCCATTCACAGCCCAATCCTCTCACTACAAAAAGTTACAACCTTCATTGAAACCTGCCTTTTCAGCCTCTATTTCAAGGATGCTTGAGAAACAGCTGAAGTTCATATTAATGGCCAATCACCCTAATGGAGCTGCTATTTCTCAAGCGTAGTAGGGCCCCACAAAAAGTTCCTATCTCTGGGTTTTGACTTTAGACACAACAACCATTCAGAGCCACAGAATACTTGACTCACATTGACAGAAACACAAGACCCAGGTTCCAGGTCTGCAAATTTTAGGAAAAAAGACCAGCAGATGACATAATTTAAGCAATGAAATTGTTATGGCAAACAATCATGACATGGGAAATATAGTCCTTGAATAAATACATTTTAGCTTTCCTCTCTTCATTTTTAAAAGGTCCTCACACAAGGATATGTTTATTGATTTTAGAGAGAGAGAGAAAGAGAGAAACATTGATGGGTTGCCTCCCATATGCATTCTGACTGGGAATTGAACTCACAACCTTTTTGGTGTATAGGATGATGCTCCAACCAACTGAACCACTCAGCCAGGGCTCCCTCTTTTCATTTAATTTATTCCCTGGGGCCCAATTCTTTCCTCTCCATGACTTTTCTGGTCATTCTAAAGTGATACAGTCTCAGTTCAGTTATTCAGTGTATTACTTCCCTATTGCTGCTATAACACATTGCCACAAGATAAGTGGGTCTTAACAGCACACATTTATCATCTTATATTTCTGAAGGTCAGAAGTCTGACATGGGTCTCACTAGGCTGAAGTCAAGGAGTCAGCAGTGTTGGATTCTCTTCTGGAGGCTCCAGGGGAGAACCCACTTCTTGTCTTTTCTATATTCTGCAGGCTGCTTCCATTTCCTGCATCCCAGTCCCTTTCTCATCTTCAAAACCAGCAGAGGCCAGTTGAGTCTTTCCTACTTTGCATCATCACAATGTTAACTCCCCTGCCTCTCTCTTTCACTTCATAAGGACCCTTGTGAGTACATTGGGCTCACGTGGAATATCCAGAATCATCTCCTTACCTTCAAATCAGCTGATTAGCAACCTTCATTCCACCTGAAACCTTAATTCCCTTTTACCATGTCAAGTAACACAGTCACAAGTTCCAGGGATTAGGATGTGGACAACTTGGGGTTGGGGCATTACTCTACCTACCACATACAGTTTACATACAAGTTTAAATCTTGCTTTAGAGTGAAGGCACCTCTTCTTCCCCTGATGGGACTATAATAAGAGGATGCACTTCCTTAGATTCTCTTCTGTCCTTCACTTTGCAGCTTCACCTCCTGCTCCTCCAATTTGCTAACAGTTTTCAAGGCCTCCAAGTGAGGCAGGGGATGGAAAAAGAGCAAGGGAAACAGGACCACCATTGCTCACTGCAGAGAGATGCTGCCCCAACACAAGTGCTGGCTGGGCTTGGCAGGTCTCCCAGCAGGCTCTGTCATTAGTGGTCTCTGCTGCTGAGGTCAGAGAATCTTCTCCACACTGGCTTATTGCCTCTGCATTAGTGCCCAGGACTCTCCAGTTTTTCCACTGAGGCTTATTCACGCTCCAGGCAGCCATCGTGAATCAGACCATGGATCACTACACACCGAATCCCTCAGCCCACAGGTAATGCCAGTCCTTTCCATGGACAAACGCGATGAGTGTAGGCCAATTCCAGTGCAGCCAACTTTCCACTACGTTGCTGTGGAAGCAGCTCCAGCCTGATTCTCACCCTTTAGTCTCTCCCAACCTGTTGAGCTCCCATCCTCTGTGTTTCCCATCAGCATGTGGAGGACTTGACCAGCTACCCCAGAGCTTTGGTCAGGACCCATTTCTCCTTGCTAAACAGGGGGACTGAATCGGCACCCCATCGGCCCTTTTAAAAAAGTCTTCACTCTAATATCCACATATCAATACCTTTATACCTCTGGAGTGGGTGAGGGTATTGAGTTTGCTAGTTAGCTTTCAGCCATCTACTTAGAAAAACACACCTCTTGGTCTTACAGCTCAATTTAAGAGGTGACAGCTGAAATTTCTCTTTTAATGGCATTTCTGGTGGAGAAGGAATGAGCTAATCAGTGAAACACAGGGGATGGGCCCTATATGTGGAGTAAAAAGGGAAGGGTTTATGAGAAATAGTAGATCTAATGAAACTTTGTTCTAGAAAGAAGGACAAGAGACCAAAAGACCATGTGATTAGTGAATAAGAGACATGGCCAGTCTCCTGGGGTGGTCCAGTATGTGTTGTCCCATAGGGTGGCCTCAAGGGTGTCAGTTTCCCCAAGTAAGGACACCTGTCCTTTATGGTCTGGGTCTGATGTGCATCTTGGCCCAGGTATTTCAATAAATCTCTAAGAGCTATTCTGAGACTATTGACTATGGGCTGTTTTGCCCAGACAAGAAAGATACCAGCATGTAGTTGTTTCCTGCAATATAAAGGAAATACTACTAAACAGACAAGTCATCTGTTGAATAAGTATAAACATTTCTGGGACACAGAGTCCAGGGGAGGCCAGAACAGACCAGGTCAAAATATCAGTTCTGACCTATTAATACCTATAGCCTGGCCACAAGCTGAGAGTGACAATGCTGTCCTCAATACATGTGCAATATGGGAGCATTTTAAAAATGACTCATGATGTCAAAGCTAGAAGAGTATTTAGAGAAATCTAGGCCACACCTCTCATGTTAAGATGAAGAATCAAAGACCTGAAGAGAGTGTGATTTTCTCAAAAATTCTCTGTTAACTAGTGACCAAGCCAGGACTCAAAAGCAGGTTCCCTAACAACTATTCTAATGATCTAGACACATTTTTCAGTCTGGATTGGCAATGGCTTTTTGTATTTTGTTGTTTTATCTATACAAAGCATAATATATGGTACTGTTTAAAATAATGTTGCTAGGACTTCACAATGCCAATTGGTTTTTTCCTTCTGAATTTTTCTTTCCTTAGCTTTCTTAGCCACCTCTTCTTTTCCATTTCAGATGCTCCCTGGTTTTATAAACACCCTCACACACACAAGTGTCTGTTTTATATTTTATCTCCTCAAATCAAGCTCCAGGTTTTGTTTTGTTTTGTTTTGTTTTCCATATATTCCATTATCCCATTTGAATTTGCTAATTGCTAGTTCTTTCTGTCTTCTCTGTGACAACAAATAATGTTCATAAGTTCAAGAGAGAAAGAAAAGTTCTTATTTATGCCAGTAACTAAACTACTGAGCCCTCTAAAATATCCAGGAGCAGAAGTAAACAAAGACCAAGATGAGTAAGTTCACAGATAAGTCTATTCCTATAATTAAATACTAAATTCAGATTTAGTTTCTTGAGAACTAATGCCAAAAAGGCAAATACTGAGTTGCATACGTTTATTTTTGGTTTTGTTTTTAACAAATAGATACTTACAGATTCAACTTCAGAAACCAAATGTTTCCTGAAATTAAATATCACTTACTCATATAGATAGTCAAGGAAAGGATATTTAAGAATGTAGTAGAAAAAACCCACCAAGTGTGTTTTCACACTAGATAAAAGCATTCCACTCCAGATAATATGTATTATTATTATCACTGACAGAGATTACAAAAGGCCTGACACTGCAGACCCTTCCTAAAGCAACCAAGAAGTAGAGCCAGCTGAGTTCAAGGTTCAAGTAGAAACTCAATAGAGAACAGCTTCTATGTATTTCAATACGTCCAGTATTCATGGTGTGTGCATTAGGGCAGGGCTATTATCCTCTATCCAGAAAAACCAGAAGAACACGGGACGTTCTTGGACAGTTGGAGACTTTCCAGTGTCATAACCAAAATCTGTGCTTCTGTGGGTGTAGGAAGAGGGGCAAGAACTTGGCAGATATGGAGAATGATGTTCCCAAACCAGAAAACCAGATTTATCCAATTATTCCATCATGACATTCCACTCCTACCCAGACATCACCAGCTCACTCTGCTTCTAACGAAATATCTCATCATTAAACCAGATGTAAAGGAAGACATTCTTCAAGAGTCACCACAATAGTCCTTAGAGGTCTTAAACTATAAAATGACAGGTTAGACTCGATGTTTTTAAGATGAACATCTTAAAGTGAAATGTAGCATTTTTAACTCATGGTCTAAATCATTCTCTAGTGTTCTGCCTTAGAGCCAATTCACTCAGTTATTATTCTGTCATCTGAAGGTATTTTACTTATTTCCTAGGAATAACATATGTTGGGAAAGTGAAATCTGGCAGATATCTGGTTGGTATGATCCATACAGCCAAGCCAAATTTTATAATACACACTGATTATAAAATAATTCAGTTACCTGGATCAGTAAAGTAGCTATTCAGAACCAATTTTAGACAACAGAGATTCAAAGAAATATTGTGTAGAAAGCGACTGAAGTGTTAATGCAATGTATGCCATCATTAATGCTGTGGGGTTTTGTGGCCAAGATTTGTCCTGAGCATGCTTTTTGTGACTGTATCCCCAATGCTACCCTCAGCTAGAGATATTTTCTCAACAGAACTTATTTGACATCACCCATTCCCTAGGAGTCTTCTCCTTGCCTGACGACTGACCAGTTAGAGGCTGAATAGATGCCTGTGAGTGTGGTCCTGTAATTCTTTAACTAAAAGAAGTAACTTCTACTGGCAATTTCACAAGGATTAGGGAAGCAAGCCAGTGAGCAGCTGGGTGGGCCCAGGGCATCCTACCCACTTTCTCCCCGGCAGCAGGAGATAAATGTAGTTACAAATCAAACAAATTCTGAACAGTGGAAGAAAGACACCCTTTACTGGTGCTGGGAGCAAATCCATGGGTGGTCCCACCTTTCCCAGTCATTACAAGTTAACTGCTACTTTTCTTCCTGATGCAGCTGGTGGGAAATGAGCCTCCAAGGCTGACAGCTAGAAATTAATTTGATCGATTTATTTCCTGTGTTTCACTTTTCGAGTGCAAATGCTTTCTCCATCCTGATGGAGCAAATTTATGCTTCCCAATTCTCAGAAAACACATTTATAGTGCCTAAATAACAGAATTCTTTGGCTGAAGGTCAGAAACAAAAGTTCCCATCCATCTACCTTTACCTTTCTGAGCAGCACCAAGTTGTTTACCTTTTTAATTTCAGGGGGTGGGGGTGTGGGGGTACTGTATTCTGATAAGAAGGTGGGATGAGGGAAGGAGATCAATTGGAATTTAGGAGTTTTCTACTGGAAACAAAGCTTAGCATACCCCTCATGAGAGGAATGAAGCAAAGAAATAAAAATGTCTTCAGCTTTTACATGGAAGAGAAAACTTCAGATTTGCATTAACTCAAGTAAAAAGAACACCATTAGGTAAGTACTATTAATTTATCATTTCTAGACAAGTGGAATCTGGCACCTAATTTGTCTATATTTCTTGCTCACTTAAGAACAAATTCCATCCTTGGCAGGTAACTTCCCAAAACTGCTGAGGAACTAAACATGCATGATAGGGACTAAAAATGGTTAATCCTATTTTCTCAGAGTATAAATTCATTCTTCATGAAAGATGAATATTTTTCAGTTTTTACTTAACAAAGGTTCACATGTCCCTGAGGGAAAAAAAGCTGACTTTCACGCACCCGCATCATTTCCTAAGCTCTATGTTACAAATGACTGATTCCCTTTGGCTGCAGGAGTTAATCCTGGACAGAACTGAGGAGCTGTTAGGACCAGAGGGGTAGCTTTAATGGGAAGGGGCAGAGCTGCATGGGATGATAGAAGCAGAAAGTTCATAGCACTGAGCCACCTGCTTTGACACAGGTGCATAACAGGCAAAATGATAAAGGAAACCAAATTCACAGTTAGGTGATGTAGCCCTCTTTCATCTAAATGGCATTTTTCTAACAAACATCCAAAGTAACATCCTGTTACTTTCTACTCTCTCTACTCCTGCTCTGAGAAAATCTTCTCACAGTAATTAAATTTTTATGGCATGAAATGGCCAAAAGGGCATGCGTATTATCCAATCAGCTCAGTGTGGAAACAAGTGCTTTCTTGAGCATGTTTGTGTCTGGGAAGAAAGGCAGGCAGCCCTGTGGCCCCTAGAGGTTACACTTTGGTGGCTTTGCATGCTGCCACGGAGATGTGCTCTGCCTGATACATTTTATGGGCTGTCTCTAATGTGGAGGATGTCTCCAAACACTAACCTGAAAGGAGTAAAGTAAGAAAAAGGAGGGAAGAGAAAGGCAAAAAGGGAAAAGAGGTGGGTAAGAAGAAAACAATTGCAGATGTTAGAAAGGAAAAAGAAAAAGAAAAGTCTAATCTGATTCCCTTATCTGGATGTAGGAATGTTCTGGTGCCTGACTGCAGAGACAAAATAGCAATTCATTTCAGGGAGGCCAAGCCTTATTCCATTCATGTGGAATCTGAAGCCTGGATTGATTTAGGCTGAAGCCACCAGACCTTGGCTGTTATCCCTTTCTGTTTTGTTTTCCATAAAGCAAAACAAGGGCTAAATTACGTCTTTAGTTTCTGTTTCTTTACAAATCTGAGCTCATGTGCTGAATAATGGAGAAACATTTCAAATTTAAAGAATGCATAACAAAATTTTCTTTTAAGCACTAGAGAGGGATAAATGGTTTCCCACCCTAATGCAGCTCCAGAGAAAAAGATTTCAAAGAGCCCTCGGCAATTAAAATAATCAATTCCTACAGATGTGCAAGGGCAATAATCTTACTGAGATGCCAGAAAGCTATCTAAGACCCAGGTTCTCCCTTCTGAGTCTCAGCTTCAGCTTTGAGTTTCCTACCCATCCAAAAGTATAAATGAGAAGACTGTCAAAACCCGCCTTTTGTTCTTTTCCATTAGCAATTAATTTATCATCTTATCTCTTTTTTCATATTGGAAGCCCTGAGACACAGGAAGATAAATTTCTGTCAGGGAACAGAGTTAAACATTCTCTTGGTGATGGGGGTAGCCATTGGTAGACTTCTGGGGGTGGGGTGGGTGGAGGGCAGGAAATCCTAGTTAAAACTTATAAGAATAGGAGGGGGAGAAGATGGCAGTGAGTAGGTGGAAGCTGAGCCAACTTGCTTGCACCACCAGCACGGATTTTCAGCTGATCTTCCAACAAGTGACCTGAACAATCAATGGGATCTTGGCTGATATGAATTTTTGAAGCCAAGGATTACAGAGGATCTTTGCACCATCCGGTAAGAGGTTTTATAAGTTAAAGGGGAAATACCCTGCACAAGGTGCCTGCAGTAAAGAAGAGAAAAGACAGAAAATGCAGCTTATTAGCAACCACCCATCCTGGGATGTGGACCCAGTCCCACACAGCAAACTTCCAACCCTAATTGGGAGAGACTTGGGCGGATATACAGAGTCTGGGAGGCTTAGGCTGCACGCGTCCAGTGAGCAGCACCACCATAGCTGTAGCATCAATCAGGAAAGTTCAAAAGAGAAAATCTCTCTTCTGAAATTGTCAGAGGCACCTGCAGGCTGTGGCCCTCCCTGACAGAGAGACTTTTTGCCTTTGGGGAGGTGGAGTGCATGGAGAGCTGGATAGTGGCTTGATGTTGCAGTGTGGGTGCCACATAGGGACTTTTTGTAAAGCGGAGAGCTGAAGTGTGGCTGGACAGTGACCCGACATGTGCAGCTGCCCTGCCAGCAAAGAGGCAAGATTGAAAGTGCAGTTTGTGCCCACTGAGTACAGTTGGCCAAGAAGAGTAGAAGGCTGCATGGCAAAGGGATCATAGGATCCCACCCAGCACTGCCGGGCTATGTGAAGAATGGAGGGTTTTGGTCTGAGCCTCCTGCAAGAGCAGTGGGCTAGGAGCTTGACTGGAAAGGCTGAGCATCTGAGATCCTTTGCAGCCAGACAGGGCCAATCACACTGTGGACCGCAAATTTCTGGGAAGAGGCAGGTGTGTCCAACCCCCACCTATAGGATTGCAAACACTTTAGGACACTAAGGTCAGGCTCAAGAACCCCCTGCTGGGCACATATCTGCAGGAGGAAGAAAGAGAATCTCTAAAGGAGCCCTTAAGAAATTTTATCAGATGCTTTGGTGGCTTTTCCTTAGGCTCTATTCCACTGAAAACAGAAAAGCAGAGAAATTAGTAATTCAGGCAGCAAAAGGTATTCAGGGCCCGGGACTGAACCTCAGCTCTCACACGGAACTGCCAGCAGTGCCAGGCAGGAAAGAGCTGACACTTTTACACATATTGGCCCCTCACATGAAACAGACAGCTAATTCATCAGAAACTACACAATATTGGAAATACTCTGGGACAGACCAAGATGTGTGCCACAAGGGCAGGGAACACACTCAACATCTTCTCTGAAGACTGAACAACGCCTCCCAGGAGAGAACCAGGAATGACACCTTCGTGATCCCACCAGAAGGCCCCTCTAGAGGGAGATGGAGGTGGTACATGTGGTGCTGTCAAACATTAGATGAACCATCCCAGGCCTGGCGCTGATAGAAAGCCATTAGGGCAGACAAGCAAGGACCAGCCAAGCCTGAAGGAGAGCCACAGACTATGGATCACTTATAGCCTCAGACAAGCTGCATGAAGCTAGACTGGGACATTAGCTGACATTACCACGGACAAATCCAGAAGGAGAAAACAGTAGAACAACAAACACTAGACTCTGCTGAGATTAATTCTACCTCATTCTTTTATATTATTTGTGTTATTTAAATCCGGGATAGCTTTTAAACATTGTTTCTTTGTCTTCTAGTTAAATCCTATTATTTCATTATTTTTTATGTAATTTTTATTTTCATTTTTTATTTCAAATGTCATATTTTACTCTTACCTTCTTTTACTCCATTTTGCCTTCATGCTTCTCTTTCTTATTTTTGTTTTAAATTTTATTTTTCCCTTTCTATGCCTTGCTTCTATTCCTCACTCATACTATTTCTCCTTCCTCTATCCTCTCAAAACCATCTTCCTGAACTTCTGGCCAAGATGGAGGCATAGACAGACATGCTGCATCTCCCTCCACAACTAAGAAGGAATACAACTACCTGAAAACTAGAAACAACCAGAAGTTCCAGAAAATCAAAGTGCATGGAAGTCCAGCAAACAAAAATATAAAGAAGAAATACTCACTCAGACAGGTAGGAGGGGCAGAGCTGGGGCAGGAGGACACGGTGTGGTGGTGGCAGCAGCATCAACAGCAGCAGGCCGGCAGAAAGCATAGTTACACATTTTAAAAAGTCAGGAGGAACACCTGGGGAGAATTCCCAGCTCCTCACCAGACTGCGCCGCTCACTGTCTCAACACTGGGGAAATCAAGCCTCATTGCTTTTGACTGTGCAAACCAGTGGAGGTTGGGATGAAGGAAGAAACTGCCGGTCTCTCAGCAAAGTCTGCTTGTTTAAAGGACCCCCATAGAGTTAGAACATCCATAGACCCACCCACTCTGGGAACAACAGCCAGGGCAGCAGCTAGAGGGGTGCCAGTCCAGTGCAGAAGTGGGAGAGGTGCCTAGAAAAGGGGTGAGTGCTAGGTAAGCAGCATTGTTTCTTCTCAGACAACCTCCCCCACATACAGCACCACAACGTGGTGAAATAGGTCACCTGTTACTGACGAATACATAAGGCTCTGCCCCTTACAATGTAGTAGGAGCCACAGCTCTCCCTGGGACACAGGAGACTTCCGGCCAAGATGGAGGCCTAGACTGACACGCTCCATCTCCTTCCACAACTAGGAACAAATACAACTACTGCAAAACCAGAAATAACCAGAAATACCAGAAAATAAATGGAAGTCAAATGTATGATGTTATAAAGAAGTGGTGTTCGTCCAGACAGGTAAGAGGGGTGAAGCTGGGGCAGAGAGGTCAAACTGTGCTGTCTGTGGCAGCAGCAGCGACAGAGGCAGGACAGCGATAAATGCAGACATCTGTATTTAAGGGGAGGCGAGAAGTGCCCAGCTGCAGACCAGGCCCGTTAGCTTGCGATTCCAAAGCCGGGGAAGGCAGACCTCAATTGCCTTGGACTGTGAGTCCCAGAGGTGGTGGGGACGGAGGAGGTGGCTCCTAGTCTCTCAGCGGAGAGTGAATGGCAGGAATCCATCTTGGACCCTCACCCCCCACAGTAAACACCACAATGTGGTGAGACGGGTTGCCCGGTTGTGACGAGTGTACAGGGCTCTGCCCCCTATAGCATAGGAGGTGTGACAGCCCTGCCCAGGAAGCAAAGGTAAACACAAAACTGTCAGGATGGCACAGATCATGATAGAGATCCCAGTGACACAGCTAACCAGCCAGCAATTATCTAATCTAACGAAGCAGCAGATAGGAAATCTTTCTGAGGCTCAGTGCAGAGCTTTGGTTATAAAAATGCTTACAGACCTAACAAGATGGGGAAGGAATGAAGACTAGTCCTGCTGAAATGAACAAAAACACATACAAAACTAGTGGTGAGGGCAAGAAAACCAGGGATCAAATCAAAAAATCAGAGCAAAGGGAAGGAACAAACAGTCAACCAGTGCAGAAAGAGGAAACAAAAAGTGAGGAAAACGAGAAGAGGCTCAGAAACTTATTGGACAGCTATAAGCTGGCCAACATCTGAATCATAGGTTTGTCAGAAGGTGAAGAAGAACTAGAAATTGAAAAATTATGTGAAAAAATAATGAAGCAGAACTTCCCTAACTTGGGGAAGGAAATAGACTTACAGGTCCAGTAAGCACAGAGAGTTCCAAAATAACTGGACCCAGAGAGAACCACACCAAGACACATTATAATCAAAATGTCAAAAATTAAGGATAAAGAGAGAATCTTAAAAGCAGCAAGAGAAAAGAATAGAATTACATACAAAGGGGTCCCAATAAGACTATCAGCTGATTTCTCAAAAGAAACCCTGCTGGCAAGAAGGAACTGGCAAGAAATATTCAATGTAGTGAATAGCAAAAACCTACAACCACAATTACTCTATTCAGCGAAGCTGTCATTCAGAATAGAAGGGCAGAGAAAGTGCTTCCAGGACAAGGTAAAAATGAAGGAGTTCATCACATCAAAACCACTGTTATATGAGATTTTAAAGGGACTTGTTAGGAGAAGGAGGATCAAAACTATGAACATTAAAATGGAAGCTGTATCTCAACAACCAACAACAGAAGCTAGGGAATTGAAGCAAAGGCAAACTAAGTAGGCAACAAAAGTGGGAAAACAATTATAGGTATGGGGAACATTTTGGGGGGAGATCAGCAGTGAGGGGGAAGGGCAGAAAGGGAGGGAGATTGTACAGGAATTAAGAAACATAGTAGGAGGGAGTGGAGTAGATAGGAAGATGTTGAGAAGAACTATATGCACAACCAATGGGCATGGACTAAGTGGGAGGACAACTGGAGGGAGGGATGTCACTGGGTGGAGGGAGACAAAGGGAAAAGAAATTGGGACAACTGTAACAGCATAAACAATAAAGCATATTAAAAAAATAATTTAAAAAATCTTTCTTTCCATTACTCATCTCACATTCTTTTTCTCTTTCTTATAATATTGTTATTCTCATTCCACCTTTATTAATAGTTGCTTGGTTGTCATTGATATTTGGGCTGCTGTTGGATTTTTTAAATTTTATTCCTAGTTGTTCACTATTTTTTTTAATTTTAAATCTCACATTTTATTATTTCCCTGTCTTATTCCATTTCACCTTCCTCCTCCTGTTTCTTATTTTTTTAAATTTTATTTTCTCCCTTTTTTAGCTTAGTTTCTAACCCTCACACTAATTATTTCTTCTCCCTTTATTCTCTCAAAATCATTTTACTGTCCTTTAGACATCTCACAATCTTGTTTTTCTTTTTTCTTCTTTTCTTTCCTTTTTTATAATATTCATATTCTCTTTCCAGTTTTTTTGTCGTGGATATTTCTTTGGTGGTTGTTTTTCAATTGGTTCCTTTTTCTTTTAACTTTTTTTCAAACCCCATATTGTGTTCTTCCATTTTCTTACTCAGTTTTGCTTTATGCCCTCCCTAGTTTATTTATGTTGTAAATTTTTATTTTCTCATTTTTTTCACTTTGTTTTTATTCCCTACTCTGATTATCTCTCATCCATACAACCTCTCAAAATTATTTTTTCTTTCTGTTAATCACTTCATATTCTTTTTTCTTTTTGTATAATATTCTCATTTTCTTTCCACCTTTATTACTCTTAGCTAATTTGTTGTTAATGTCATAGTAGTGATTGAGGGTGTTTTTGCTGGTGTGGGTTTTGTTTGCTGGATTGTTTTGTTCTGTTCTGGCAGCTCCTATACAACAGCATACAAGATGTGGTGGGCAATGTGACTCTCAGTCAGCCAGTAGAGGGGAGAACCCACCAATGAATGAGCCAACAATAACCAAAACCCAATTACAACAAGAGAGCCCACATAAACCGCATAAAGGGCATCTCAAGAGCATCCAGCTCAGGAGTTAAAGGAGATGGCACCACTGAGTCTCATGGGTCTTTATCACAGATGCCACCCCACAGTGATAGGGAGTAAAAGCAGATCAATCTCATAGGCAGAAACAAACAAAAATAGTCACCTAAAAATGAGAAGACAATGAAACAACCCCCAATCAAAAGGAAAGGAGGAATCCCCAGAAAGAGTGCTAAATAAAATTGAGGCAAGCAATTTATCAGATAGAGTTCAAAGTAATGCTTATAAGGGTGCTAAAGGATGCAGTGAGAGCTACTAGGAATTTAGTGGGAACTACATAAGCATGAAAAAGGACATAGAAACAATGAATAAGAAGCAGAAGGAAATGAAGCAAACAATATCTGAAATGAAGAATACACTAGAAGAAATTAAAAGTAGGCTAGATGAAGAAGACTGAATCAGTGAGTGGAAGACAAGATAAGAAACAAACACCTAGTCAGAGCAACGACACACACACAAAAAAAGACTCAAAAAGAATGAAGATGGTTTAAGGGAGCTTCAGGATAACATGAAATGTAATGATACTCACATGGTACAGATGCCAGAAGTTGAAGGAAAGGAGCAAAGGGTAGAAAAGCTGCTGGAAAAAAATGACAGAAAACTTCCCTACCTTGGAGAGGTAAAAGTCATGCAAGTTCAGGAAATACAGAGAGCTCCAATCAAGATGAACCCAAAGAGGCCCACTCCAAGACACATCATAATTAAAATGGCAAAATTTAAAGACAAAGAGAGAATCTTAAAGGCATCAAGGGAGAAACAGCTAGTAACATACAAGGGAGCTCCAATAAGGCTATCAACTGAGTTCTCAACAGAAACACTATAGCCAAAAAGGAATGGCACAAAATATTCCAAGTAATGAAAAGCAACAATCTGCAACCAAGACTCATCTACCTAGCAAGGCTCTCATTTAAGATGAAAGGTGAAATAAGAAGTTTCCCAGACAACCCTCCCCCCCAAAAAAGGCTAAAAGAGCACATCTCTACCAAACCAGCATTTCAAGAGATGCTAAAGGGACTGCTTTAAGAAGATAGAGAGAGAGAGAGAGAGAGAGAGAGAGAGAGAGAGAGAGAGAGAGAGAGCGCAACACAGGCACAATGGGGGAAATGGTGGATTAAAAGCTCTGATCAAAAGACATAGAATAGATCAATAGATAAGAAAAGAGGACCCACATATATGATGTCTACAAGAGACCAAGAACAGAAGACTTACTCAGGCCAAAATTGAAGCAACAGGAAAAATATCCCAAACAAATCAACAGGAAAAAATGTGGGGTAACAATACTTATATTAGACAAAATAGACATCAAAACAAAGGCCTTAATAAGAGATAAAAAATGTCACTATGAAATACTTAAGGCAGTTGTCCAACAAAAGGATATAATTTTATAAACATAGTATATGCACCCAACATAGGCGCACTTAAATATATAAAGAAAATCTTGGAGAACTTCAACAAGGAGACTGACAGCAATATAGTCATTGTAGGGGATTTTAACACACCAGTGTCAAAAATGGATGGACATGAAAACAAAAAATCAACAAGGAGAGTATAGCATTGAACAATACCCTATATCAAATAGATTTAATTTTTATAGAGAATTTCACCCCAAATAAGTAAAATGTACATTGTTTTCAAATGCACATGGAATATTTTCAAAGATAGACCACATGATAGGACACAAAACAAGCCGCAGCAAACCCAAAAAAATTGAAGTCATATCAAGCATCTTGATCACAATGGCTTGAAACTAGAAACCAGCCCAAAGGAAAAACTCAAAAACATTCAAATACATGAAGACTGAATAACATTTTACTAAATAATAAATAGGTTAACAATGAAACCAAGGAAGAAATCAAAACGTACCTGGAAATAAATGAAAATGAACACATAATAATCCAAAACCTATGGGACACAGTGAAGGCAGTTCTGAGAGGAAAGTTCATAGCAATACAGGCCTACCTAAAGAAGATAGAAAGTTCTCAAACAAACAACCTAACCCTACATCTAAAAGAACTAGAGAGATGCAAATTAAAACCACAATGAGATACCACCTCACACCAGTCAGAATCACCATCATTAATAAATCAACAAACAACAAGTGCTGGCAAGGATGCAGAGAAAAGGGAACACTAGTGCACTATTAGGAATGCAGACTGGTGCAGCCACTGTGGAAAACAGTATGGAATTTCATCAAAAAATTAAAAATGGACCTGCCTTTTGACCCACTGACTCCACTGATGGGGATAAACCTTAATAATCCCAAAACATAAATTCAAAAGAACCCATGCATGCACCCTTATGTTCATAGTAGTGCTATTTACAATAGCCAAGTGCTGGAAACAGGCTAAGTGCCCATCAGTAGATGAGTAGATTTAAAAAAAAAAAAAAAACACCAAAAAACTGTGTATTTACACAATGGAATACTGTGCAGCAGAAAGAAAGAAGGAACTTCTACTTTTTGCAACAGCATGAATGGAACTGGACAATATTATGCTAAATGAAATAAGTCAGTTGGTGAAAGACAAATACCATATGATCTTACTCATAAGAGGAATCTAATAAACAATGTACACTAATGATCAAAATAGAACCAGAGGCATGGAAACATGGAACAGACTGACAGCAGCCAGAGGGGAGGAGTGAGGGTGATAATGGTGGAAAGAAGGGGAAGGGATTAGTCAAAGAACATGTATGAATGACCTATGGACATGTACAACAGAGTGGGGATTGACTGGGAGCTGGGCAGAGGAGGGCAAAGGGGGGAAAATTGGGACAACTGTAACAGAATAACAATTTTAAAAATTATAAGAATGGACCTCAAAATGAGCAGTTTCTATGTGGAAATAGCAAAAAAAGACAGTTCACCTAGAAATTATTGGTACCATGAGATTCATCCTTTTACTTAAAGGTGTTTAGTTCCTCTAAGAAAGTATGCTTCAACTCTCCCTGCAAAAGAAGAAACTAGGCCTTGAGAAATGTTTCTCCAAAAACCAGCTTACCTGAGTGAGAGCTGAAATGGGTTAGGAAATAAAACAAAACAAAACCCTAGTATCATCCTAGGGTACTCAGTTCTGCTCACCAAGATCTGACTCTCCTCTTCCTTCAGAGCACAATAGGATTGAATTTCCTCCTCTCTTGTGTTTTGATGGGGCCATGCATCTAGTTCTAGCCAATGAGTCAGGAATGGAAGTTACAAGTGTTACCCATGTGCTAAAAGTGAGACTGTGTAGAGCTCTTTCCCATGGTGTGTAACCAGAAATACTGGACATTATGACACAGATTTTGGAGCATGTTTTGTTAATGCAGCATAACCTAATTTATCTTTACTGATACACAACCAGATTCCATAAAAGAAATACAGAGCTGTGCAGTGGCAAATTATCCCTCTTATGGAAAATAAAAGAAACCAGGCAAAATTGATATAGTGTTGCACAGGAGTCCTTGGTATAGAGAATCTGCCAGGAATGAGTTTGTTGGCATTGGCTGAAGTACAGCTAAACCATTGTCCTTGTCAGAAAGAGAAAACAATAAAACTGGGCTGTAAGTTTTAGACTGAAGTCTTGAGAAGAAAACTAATGGAAGAGAAGCCAAGTAGGTTTTTTTCTCTCTACTTTACATGTATGCTCCTGAAAGAGAAGCTAAGGTGATATTCATGGTTATGCAGATAAGGTCACATGAAAAATCATGGATTACGGTAATAGAACCACAGGATCCTGCAAAGCAAGGGATGCATCTTTGACTAACTGTAAAGTGAGACTTGTGAGTATACTCTCTAAACAGGGGAGTTATAAAAGAAATGTTAAGGAAAAGAGAAAAATGCCCCAAAATAACTCAAATCTAAATATTGTCAATAGAAGACAACAGTTTTGACATCAATCATGTACATTCAAGGGGGTAAAATTAGTTCTCAGGAATGTGGGGGCAAAAAAAAAATCTCTGATTTTACAATGATAAATGAACTTCCAAAAGGCCACAGTGTATAAGCACATATAAAGTATATCTGTAGTATTAACATTTTATGTAGAAGGTAATTAGAAAAAAACGTTTAAGAAAGGTACTTAGGGGGACAATAATGAAAAATAAGTAAAGTTAAACACTGGCATAGGTGAACAAATATGGCGGTTTTTAGAGGAAAAAATATATAAAAGAAAAAGGATCAAGATAAATATTTATAGACATATATATGTGCCAAAGCAGAAATTATGTATTTAATAAACCAGATCACTCTGAAATGGTACCCAGAATTAAAGACAACTTTAAAATTTACACCAAATCTTGGTTGTAAAGAACCATGAGTCTTTCTTCCATTTTCTATACATGCCCTAGAAGGTCATCAGAGAATGCCCACCCATCCTTTGCCTCAAACTCTGTGGGAATGCAGACCAAAAGCTTATATTCTAAACCTATAGAGCCTCGGACACAGAATTATTACCACTTTTTTTCTTTGAACTTTTATTTTTAAACTTACTTTTGTGAACTCTTCTGTACATAAGTTTCTATGCCCTATTTTCCTTTCCTTCATGTTATGAATTACAAGAGGTTATGGTCAGATTTTTCCAAGGCTATTTATTTATTTTTGCATTTTTATTTTCAATATCATCTAACAGATGATAATTAAATCCAGCACAGAAGTCACCACCATGGCTTCCAACAAAGCTGTTTTGATAAAAATCATCCTAGATTCTAGTAGATACTAAATTTATAAAAGATATGGTTATATAGTTGGTATAAGGAGACAATGAAATATCTTACCACACTAAAATTGGTCACAATTCTGTAATTTGTATTAGGAATCCAGTATTCTATTCCCTACCAGGTTAAGCAAACAATACATAGCAACTGACTGCAGATATCCTTTTAATCCCCAACTCCAGGTTCAAGAATTTTTACAATGATGTATATTTTGTCAATATACAAAGCCACAAGCTCATGTTATAGAGTCTTGCTCCAGAAGAAAGGGATACTGAACTAGAAATAAGTAATATGAGTGAGATACAGCAGGTGGACTTCACACTCACCTATAACCATGGCCAATATTGCTAACAACCCCAGCATCTTGCTTGTAGTGCCTAGACATGGCTTCAAAATTTTTTTGAACAAAAGATTTCAAACCCATAAAACTGACGTTAGTAGATGAGGTAAAATTTATTCTGAAGGAAAATTCTCTAATATCTTTCCATCTCTGAAATTGATTACACATTATATTTCTGTCCTTAGACTGGCCCAACTAGATGTACATTGAGGGCTCACACACAGTTCAGCAGACATAACAAAATAAGGAATTAATTGCAGGTGCCTATTAGTTTACTTCCCAGTGAATGAGTGGATATGTGGCTTTCCATATTAACTTCTGTGCTTGCTCATTAATTTCCTGCAATTCTAAGTAGCCACCAAATCCTTTCCTTCCATGATGAGAGATGGGACTAAAATGCAAGTGTCCAGAGAAAGACCACATAGTGGCTTTTTGCTAACAACAATAAAAATAACCATGAGCAGATTCATTTCTGTGAATGGATCTGATAAAGAACTTACAGACAAGAATCCTCTGCTATGAACCCAGAGAGTGTAGTGGGGAGCAAGGTGGTGGAGACATACACGAACATTTAGTAGAAGTCACCTTGCTCCAAAATTATGGATGCTACTATTTTATTTTGTTAATTCTTATGCCATAAAAACCATTTATTCTTGTCCTGAACCCTAAAAGTATACCTTCTCAGGTTTCTTTCCTGAAAGTCAATTTATTTTCTAATGACTAAAATATCATTACAACTGATGAGCATCAATCAGTAAATTGCAGAAGCTATGACCAATTTTATGGTAGATATCCAGAATTAAAAACTAAAACCCATACCTCCTCCTGGGAGATGTTCCAGAAAACCATTGTCATGTATGGCATACAAGGAGGAGGCACCTTGATTGTTGAGTTGTTTTGAAGAATGAATAGGAAGACTTCTCCAATATATTTAGGGTCTGATAGGTAGGTCAGTAGAGGTGGAAAACAAAGCAAAGATGGGACCAATTGAAACAGGAGATAGATCAATAAAGAAACTTCAAATTGATAGTATAATAAAGTATTTCAAATTAAAGTTTATGAGGTCTGAAGCATGAGGGAATATAGAGAAAGGAGTAGCTGCAAGAGCTAATTGAAAGGGATTTCAATAGGTCTTAATCATCAGGACAACGTATCCAGTTGATGTTGGTGGGTGCATTTCCTTTTGTAATAAAAATCAATGAGTAACTGGTAATACTGAAAAAAAGTTAAATATAACAATGGCCTCATTTAAAAAAGTTAACAGGAAGTTATAGAATTTATAAGCTAAATAATTTTTAAGTGTCTACTATTTGCCATAAACTATACTAAGCTCTGCAGGCTACTAAAATTAATAGAGCATAGATGTTGTTCTATAGATTCACAGTAGGGTCATCAGGGAAAAACATACAGAGATGTCAACAGATATAATAAAGGATTAAGTGCAATGAGCAGAACAGATGAAGCCTTATTTCTGTCCTGAGAAGTTCCACAGGGTATACTGCTCTTCAGGCCTGAAGATCCCTGACCCATAATCAGAGTAGTGTGATAGTGGAGAGGAGTCACAGGTATGACTTCCAGTTCAGGCTCTATTACCCTATTACTCAAAGGCAGAGACAAGTAGGGCAACCCAACTATTGGCCTAACGTGTGCTGTGTGTTGCCAGTCAATTAGCTAGATGGGCCTGATGGCACCCATTCTCCCTAGGGGAAGGACCACATATTCTCAGGGGCCTGAGCTCCCCCTCCCCCTATTGGAGGTGCTGTGTTGAACTTGGCTTCAAAATCTTGGAGGCCCCAAGATTTTCAGGTGCTAGGCAGCTGACATGTCCCATCACTCCCTAAAACAGAAGACATCTATATTCAGTCTGCCCTTTTCCTGAGCCCAATATGTTGATTTCCCTCCAGAAGATCACTTCCACACATGTCCCGTAAGAAGAGAGTGTCAGACGACAGTCACCCCGAGGGTACCACTTCATGGTGTCAGTGTTGTCCTGTCCTCAGCACACTTCTCTGAGGGATAATGAGGGAATAGTGGGCTCAGAACCAACTCTTGATGAACCTTGTCTGGAAAATGTGTTCCCACTAAAGTAAACAGGGGCATTAAAATGTGGAAAGCATGTTGAGTCCCCAGCCTGACCCCGAGCTTCCTCGCATGCAAAGTCAAGGGGAAGCTGGTCAGATACATACTTGCCATTGACAGCAGCAAAGAAGGATATCAGTCCCTTGGGCTAAATGTGGTTTCAAATGGAGGGAACTATGTGAGGAGGTCAATGGTTTCATTTACCACATGCCAACATACATGTAATCTTGAGTTTCTTTACATAACCCCCATAGATCAGTTCAAGTGTATCTGTTTCATAGAGGACCGAGCAAATGTAATCTGATCGGAGCTGATCCAGAGGTAAAATATAGACTAGAGAGAGAGTTCATGTTTCATAGGGTAGAAATGTGAATACTTCACAAACAACAATAACAAAAAATCCTCTTACCCCAAGTCCTACTTCTTTAGAAAGCTTCTAGAAAGCCCTATCTCACATTTAATCAGCAAGCATAAAAAGTTGAGAGAGAATTTAGGTATCATGTAGTGCCACCCTTATTTAACCGAAAATGAAACTAAAGCCACCAGATGGAAAATGTCTTTTCTGAAGTGGCAAAAGCCTTTATTGCCAGGACTGACCCAGGTGCAGGGAACTGCTCTCCCCCCACCTCTGACCAATCATAGCACTTGGCATCCCTCCCATTGCTCACAGGACATAAGGCCCATTCATCACCTGTCACTGTCAGTTAGTTTTCTCTACCTAGATAGCAAGCTCTTTGTTTCAAATTTGCTTCCATCTTCATAGCACTTAGCCCAGACCTGGCAACAGAGTAAGATTCTTAATATTGCCTGAATAATGGATGTGCGTAGAAATAAAGTGAGAACTTTCCATTAAAATGTGAAGACCCAGACTCAGTGCCAAATTCCAATGTGTCTCAGTTCCTGGCAGTAAGCAACATACTGGAGGACAGCAGTAGCATTTCCTACAAAACAGATTATGTGAATGCCAGAGCCAAGTAATACTTCTCAATAATACTTCAGCCAGAATTAAGAAAACATTAATACTTCTACTTTCATCTCCCCCTCTTATGAGTTAAAGGTGCTCCACAAATTCAAAATGATAAGATCAGTAAACTTGTTATAATTTCTTTTGAAACATTAAGGCTAATTTAGTGGGTAGTTTTATTTTAGGAGGACTTTTAAATATCTACTAGACAGTCAATGTGGGGAACATCAGTTTACATATAACTAATAAACATCTATCCTCAATCTAGCACCACCAGAAATTGTAAAAGAAATGAAAGAGTTGCCTAGATGATGATGATAATGATGATAATGTTGATAAAAAAGTCACTGAGCCCTATTATATGTCAGGCACTTGCTAAGTGCTTTACACATACTTCCATGTTTAACCTTTACAGCAACCCTAGTGGGTATACAGTATATTGTTGTCTACATTTACAGATGGAGAAACTGAGGTGCAGAATGGTTAACTTTCCCTGGAAACATAACAAGTATCTGCTCCAGAATTTCAGCTCATGGAGTCTGACCAGGAACTGCTAGTTCCTGGATCAACTCTTTCATGCAATAATCACTAACATGTATTGAACACATAAGATGTACCAGACATGCTTCTAACTATTCAAAGTGACTTCATGTGTATTAAGAGATGTGACCTTTTATTATTGTCATCTCTATTTCACAGAGGAGAAAACTAAAGCACTAAGAGGCTGAGGAGTTCACACAGGTGCCAGAGGTAGTGTGTAATGGGGCCAGGACTCACACTGGGATAGATCGGTTTCCTCGCCCATTGTTGTAACAGATGAGCTCTACAGTATTCCCTCACTTATCGTGGGTATTACGTTATAGACCCCCCTGTGAAGTAGGAACCTTACATTTATTCTACACTCTTAAACCTATGTAATTTAACAACATACATAAACAGTACCGCAAAATCCTGTGATATAGCAAAAATTCCGCTATAATTAAATATAATATATTTAAAAATCCTGCAATACAGTGAGGCCGCGATAAGTGAACCGCGATACAGTGAGGGACTACTGTATTCCTGTCCATGAAAGGGAAAGGAATGCAAAAGCTGTGTCTTAACTTGTCCATTGCTCCAACATTAGACAGACCTTGTCAGGATGTCCATCATCTATAGTTTAAAGCAGGAGTCCCCAACCTCAGGGCCACAGACCGGTACTGGTGCAGGATTATTAGGAACCAGCTGAACAGCAGAATGTGAGCTTGAATGTAATGTGCCTGAATCATTCTGAAACCATCCCTCACATCCTTGGTCCATAAAAATATTGTCTTCCATGAAACTGATCCCTGGTGCCAAAAGTTTAGGGACCACTGGGTTAAAGTACCTGAAGCCTACTAACTGGCTTCCTGCTTCCAGTCTTGCCCCTCCTCCTCCATGCAATATGTAAAGTAGACTCTACGCAGGACCAACAACTCCTCACAGTAAATGTCCAAAGTCCTTCAGGTTGCTCATCAAGCCTGTTATGATCAATCTAGACACTCTCTCCCTCTCTGAACTCATCTCCCTACACTTCTTTTCTTACTTCCCACAAGACCAGCCTTCAACAGCTCTGAACTGCCAGAGGTTCCCCTCTAACACTCTGTCTCTTGCCTGGGTACTTGTGTTCACATTGGTCTTTCTGTGAGGAAGGAATGTCCCCAGGATCATCTTCCATTTTTTACTGGCTTCTACCAATCCTTTAAAGATTCAGCTCAAGTGCTGTCTCCTCCAGGAAGCCTCCCCTGAATTCTCTAACCAGTCACTGTTGCTAAGAGTTATCTTATTGACTCCACTGGTCACTCGGGGGTGACAAAGTCATTAGTGACCACCGATACTTCCATGTTAACTTCTCCTTGGCAAATAGTGCATGCACTGTGCCTATAAAACCCCACTAAATTCTTTTGATGCCTCTATGTTTCAAAACATTTTCAGTTGTGCACTAATAATAAGGCTGAGTCTGATGCTGTTGTCACTTTTTGGGGAATATGTGACATCTAGGAACCAAACAGAACTATAAATTACCTACCTGATGAAAATCCTCCATATATCCCTGGAGACTGCTTTACAGATCTTTTATAACTGGCTCAAACAGCTACAGTGTTCTCAAAAAAGCCATAGCATTTATAGCTAACTTTTTAACTCACTTCAATAGCACAAATAGCTAAAGAAAGAAAGCATCTGGAAATACCCACGTCCAGGTACATTTGTGGGGCAGGAAGTGAGTTAGCACGATACCTGCAAAGTTGCATAGTTACATTTTATGCCAAAAAAGAAAAAAAAGAAAAAAGAAAAAGGGAAATGTTCATGGGCTTGTTTGGACTTTAGGAACAACTTGAATTGTCTATATCTACATTAGAAGTGCCTGCTCCCATCAGTATTATCCTTCATCCTCCCTACTGAAT
Source organism: Furipterus horrens (assembly GCF_987537825.1). Classification (NCBI taxonomy): domain Eukaryota; kingdom Metazoa; phylum Chordata; class Mammalia; order Chiroptera; family Furipteridae; genus Furipterus; species Furipterus horrens. The sequence continues at coordinate 61,756,159 of NW_028327176.1, read as the reverse complement.
TAACCCATAACCTTTGAATCAATTTAAGAAAAACATATACTGTCAGTTTTGAGAATAAAGAAGAAAGTTGTGGATATGCTTGGTCTCCATTTATGGTGCACACACATTAGAAACTATGGGCATACTTAAAAGATACTCAAATAAGGTAATTGGGTTTTAATTAATTTAAAAAATAAGGTAAGATTTTGACACAATGTGTCTTAGTTACTCACTCCCCTGGTGTGAGAAAAGTAATTATTCAACGCCTGAGCTAGGCCAAGTCCTGTGCTGGGGACTTTTCATCAATTATCAGGAACACCTTCTTCTGGTCTCTGTTGATTCAAACCCTCCATGCCTTTAGGTCTCAATTCAAACTTCATGTTATCAGGAAACTCAAGCCAACCCTGATGTTCCCTTTTTGTCTTGGGACTGAGACTTTATCTTTTGCTTTGTCTATAAGTATCCATTCAGGGCAAGTAATCCCACAAGGACTCGATACATAGATACACATTGTTGAGGGTTTTTTGGAGCATTATGAATACTAACCCTAGAAGACATATTCTTTCAACAAGGTTATGAACTGCTTCATGATCTCCTATTTTGGCCCTGATCCTGGACAATTAAGCCAATGCATCCAGCAGAGTAGTTATGACTCTCAGATGGAGCGTCATGGGCCACTTGTTTAAAATCTGGCATTCATTAAGCAATGACCCTACACTAGGCACTAATCTAAGGGCTTCTGTGCAGAAGTCCATTGAATTTGCACTATAATCCCCAGGCATTAGTGTGATTACTAGTCCACCATACTGGTAAGAAATAAAGGAGACCAATGAGAGTTCCCTAATCAAGGCCTTATAGAATCTGTGTGGCTAAGCCTGGATTTGAAGCCAGAAAGTCTGTCCTTACTCTCTCTTGCTTTGTTCCTGTTGTAGGCAGAATTCTAAGATGGCCCCAAGATCCCTACTCTAATGTACATATCTTCTACTTACCCCTTGAGTGTGGGAGAGATTTGTGAACATGAGGGGATTATCACTTCCAGTTGACTTTGAATTAATTCAAAAGAGGTTATCCTGGGTGGACCTCACCTAATCAGTCCTTTCAAAGAAGAAAACGTGTCAAAGACATGATCCGATGACCTCAAGGAAGATGAAAACTGCCATCTTGTAGAGAGGGCCATGTGGCAGGAATAGTAGGTGACCTCTAGGAGCTGAGAGTTGCCCCTGGTTGCTGGCCAGCAAGAAAGAGGAAATATCCTGCAACCAAAGGTGCTAAATTCTGCCAAGAACCACGCAGGCAAGCTCCAGAAAGGAAGGCAGCCTGGCAAACACCTTAATTTAAACCTCATACGGTCCTGAGCAAGGAACCTAGCTAAATGATGCTTAGACTTCTCACCTACAGAAAACTTTATATGTATATCTGTATTGTTTTAAGCCACTAAGTCTGTAGTAGTTTGAGTGATTGTAGTAATTTAAGCAAAAAACAGCAATAGAAATCTAATACAGTTCACCTGCCTTTGCTTTTACCCTGTTCCAAACAAGCTCCTGACCCTTTTCTCCACATCCCAATTACAGATTAGCCACTTCCCTTTGGCCTTGCAGACTACTTTTTGGACTCTATTTTCTGGACTTGGAAGAGCTGGGCTCAAATCAGCCATTACTTGGTTTTTCCTCCTGTTTCCCATATCCTCCCTCTTCTTTGAACTCAATCCTGGCACTGCCCAGCACTTCCCCTTTTTAAGTGGCATTCTAAGCTGGAAATAAATTGGGTTCAGGACTTACTAAACAATATTATAAAGAGACCTAAAGACCTTAAAGAGAGCTCAGTAAGGTCTCTATAAACAACCTGAGGTTGGTTTGTTTGTTTTGTTTGTTTGTTTGTTTGTTTGTTTTTGAAGGATTTGGGGGCACAGAGCTTCAGAAAGGAGACAGAAATGCAGGCAGAATTCTAACCTCCCCATCCCCACTTCATACAGATTAGATCCAGTCAGATTTTGATCAAAACAAAATGTATAATGCTAATAACTAAATAAAAGTTTGTTAACCATCCATGGGTGTCATTGAAGAGTGGTCCTAGTCCTGTAGATTGTGGATCATGAGAGAAACACTTAAGCGATGGGGGCTTGAGTTCTGTCCAATCTAAAGTGAGTAGGCTGGGAAGGATTATCTCTAAAGCCCCTTCCAGTTAACTGTCATATTGATTGAAAAATTGTTACATCTCACATTTGCAGTTGGCAGAATCTCTTGACCTGCCGAGCTAAATACTGACTCAGGAATAAAAGTCTCAGCCCATCCAAAATGAAGAAGGGCCATACTCCTCTGCCTGGCAGCCAAGTTCCCAGAGGGCCATTTGTCGTCTCTCCAAAACCACCAGTGTACACATGGAGGACTTCAGCAGACAGGTCTGGGGTAGCCTAGATCCTGACTTCAATGGCAGGCTGCTAGTCTAGCCTGCTTACCTCTACCTGTCAAGTTCCTTGGGATCAGGGAATGCAGTGGGAACACTAAAAGCAACTTCATGGTGGAAGAAAGTAAACAAAATAATCATTGTAGGAGCTTAATTTGGAAAAAATGAAAATAAATTCTGTGTCATCTTATCATTTGTCTGAGTTTAAGAGTCCTTGGTGAGAAGATTCTGGAAAGATGCAAGACTTTTTGTGTTTACAAATAAGCATGCTGTAAGCATTTCTCTGATGCCAGAAATCCCTTTAAATTGGGTTAAATCCCATTAGTTTGCAAAGAGAAATAAGTCTGAAAATTAAAACATCCTTGGAGAAGAGAAGTCAAAAACTAAGGCTTAAATGATTTATTGTGGGAAAGTTCTAAATGTCAAAATTTGCAGGAAGAAGCTGTGCCTGAGAAGGGGCATTGCTCATTTGCTTGTGTATTTTGGGGTAGTGTTCTTTCCTCTAGGCCAGGCACTACCTCTTTGTTCATCAGTGGCAGAGTTAGGGTTCAAAACTAGGTGTCTCTGACTCCCCAGCTATGTTTTTCTTTTTACTACTATTCTAAAGAGGCCCAGAAAAAAAATGCATTATGACAAACTTGGAAATTTTCACAGAAATTGATCTCTAACAAAACTCTCTAGCCTCGGGTTGATTATCTCAGTACAGTGAACACTATTGGTATCACAACCAAATTGCCACAGATTCCTTCTGAGCTTTGTGTTCATCACTCACCTTCTGTCTGATTGGTACCTGCTGCCCTCTGAGGATGGTCTCCAGAGCTTTTTGGGGGGGTCAGGCTGAATTGGCACAGAAATGTACCTTTGCTTGGCTTTTTCCTCTTCCCTATTTTGCTTCCCCCACTCCATTAAAGGTTGCTTCTGAAAGCACTTTCATGATAAATCTCTCACACCGAACTCCTTGACTTAGGGCTACTTCTTGGAGACACCAAGATACAACTGTATGTGAACACCTTAAATGGATGATGTTACAGTTTTCCCCCTATTTTACCTTATTTAATAAATTTCTCTTTCATTGATTCCTTAGAGAATGTCTAACCCCAGGTGATACTGTTTATGTTATTGGGCTGGTGGAGAAATAAAGTCATTCTCTCACCATGTGTTTCAATTTGTCACACTTAATTACATAGCAAATATGTCTGGGGGATTGGTTAATAATACAATATCAGCTTTTCTCATTTCAGTTATCTGGTCCAAAGAATATGGCTCTATCTTTCTGAAATAAATAGTTACAATGACATATTTTTGATTGTGTAGAACCAAGTTATTCTCTTTCTGAGACTGTGAAAGCATTCTGATTGCTTCAAATAATGGGACTGTTACTGGCCTAAGCAATCAAGTGGATATAGGGTATAATAATCAAAATGTAATTGATCTTCATATTGGCATTACTCCAAATAAAGTAGAAATTTTTGGACTTATTCAGTTTTCTATTAAAAAGAAAACTAAACTGAAATAGAGGATGTGATATTTAATAAGAATCCCTGTCTGACTTAAGACATTCATTACTTCTGAATTAATCTTGCAAAGACAGAATCAAAGTGAATCTGGCTGAGAATATCAACATTCACTTCTCTTACCTATAAATAAATATAAACAAAGTTTCTAAACTCGTTAGAAAAAAATGAGCCTCCTGGGTCAGAGAAGGAACTTGAAGTTCTAATGAAAAACAGTTTATGAATGGAAAAGAAGCAAACAAACATAACTTTGTATTGCAATACAAAGTTCCTGAAGTTTGTAGGACTGCCATATTGTATGATTGAGGCTATAGTCTGTGTATTTAAACCCTTTAGCACTGAGTCTATGATGCTCTTGAGTATTCTATAAACATAGAAGGGGAACACATTGGAGAAGCTATTTTCAAAGGTTTGGATGTATTCAATTACACAACACTCTGCAATCTCTAAATGAGAGATAATTGTCAAGTTTTGCCAGTTCTCCTCCTCGCTGCACCACTGACATATTGTGTAAAACATTTCCCATTAGCTGTTAGATCAACCATTAATACTTGGCGAATGACAGGCACTCAGCCAATGTTTGTTGGATGAATGAATATATAGATGAAGAGAAATGGAGGGCTCACTGGGTGAATGACTGGCTGTGTAGATAGATGGATTAGGGGATGGATGGAGGTGGATAGATGGATGGATGAAGGAATGATTTGATGGATGATGAATAGGTGATGGATAGATGGGCACATGGATGATGGATGATGGAAGAATAGATGAATGGATTATGGTGGAAAGATATTGCATGAAATAGCAGGAGGGAGAATTATCAACAAAAAGGTAAATAAATTAAACTTTCCTCTTTTTCCTGTGTTTTCCCCTGGAGTCCATTCTTAGATAATCTCTGTTATTCAGATCTTTGTCTTGTTTCTGATCAAGTATGCTTTCATGAGAAAAAGTGGTAAACTCATTCCCATAAAAACAAAGATTGATAGAACTTAACTAAATCATACAATTAAAAAAAAAAAAAAGCTTGAGTAATGTACAAGCTACTTTAAAGAAAAAACAATGCAGCATCTTGAGAAGATTCAAGTTCATTCCTGCATAGATGTTGCACAGCACCAGGGGGCAGTAGCCACATAGAATAATGTGAGAACTATGCCTTTCAGAGCTGTAAAATATGATGACTTGGTTTACAGTTTGAGAAATACTGGGTTACATCTCTCCCAGGCTTACTTCACTTTTACTGGGGCCAGAGGAATCATTATATAATTATGGAATATTGACCATCAGTAAAGAGACAGAATTGGGGAATATTATGAAGATAGCCCTGCCTAGCACTCTTGAAAAATTGCCCCAAATAGACTTTTCTCAATCTACAGAAATCATATAACTTACTGGTTGATGGACACCTTTATTTTAAGAGTATTTGGCTTAATGTCTGAATGTAAATTGATTAAGCTGGAAGATTAGAAGGGTAGTCTTTTGAGCTGCGAATTTATATACCTCACAGAGCTGTAAATATGTCAGAAGCCAATCATAAACACACACACACAAATAGCAGAATAACTATTTAGCAAGAAAAGTGTTACATACTCAAATTTACACCCACAAACATATCAGACATATCTGAATACTGTGGAAAACATTAGTTCAAATATATCAAGAAATCAGTGAAAATATTCTCCCCTTTAAGAGAGAAATGAGGCATGGAATGTTGAAATGTTGGCAGGTAGGCCAGTGTCCTCAGTAATGTTCATTTGTCTGAGCAAGATCCACTTGGAAAGAAAATGAATATGAGATTTTTACTAGATGATCTTCTCTTCTTTTCCCCATGCATATAATAAAAGAAGCATTTTGAAATATTCACTCCAAATAAGAAATATGCCTAAGAGACCCTTCAGAATTCACATGTGAGAGAAAGGTGGGAGCAATGTGAAAAAGAGGAAGTTTTGTTTTTTTTTTTTTTTTTTTGGTGGAGGAACAAACAGGAGATTGTCATATGTCTTAAGAAAAACCTGAGGATATACGACAAAAGTGTGGAACAATAGTTATTCAGTTAGTCACAAGTTATTACACAAAATGACCATTCTGCTAAGTCAAGGGAAGCTCAAGCAGACAGATCTGTAAAGTCATGCAGACCACAGCAATGTCAAAACTATAGGGCTGCCACTCTTTTGTGAATGTCTATGCTAATGGGATGGGAAAGAATATTCTGTGAATTACTTGAAGAAAGATAACTTGGTGATATGGCTGTATACAAGCTGCTTTACTTGTTTATCAATTTACTCAAAGACAGGATACCCTATACCTGAAAATCATAACTATACTCATATTCTAATGCTGTATAACAAAAAATCATGCACATTGTGGCTTAAAACAACATGCATTTCTTATCTCACAGTTTCCACGTGTTAGGAGTTCAGCACAGAGTAGGTGAGCTTTTAGCTCAGGGTTTCACCAGGCTGAAATTAAGGTGTCAGTTGGGGTCTGATCCCATGAGGCCTCTTCCAAGCTCACTAATTGTTGGCAGATTTCAGTTCCTTGAGGCTGTAGGACTAAGGTTTCTACTCTCTGGCTGCCTGTCAGTAGGCTTTATCTCAGCTCTTAGAATCCTCCTACTATTCCCTCCTTTGTAGCCCTTCCCACATGACAGAGATAAAGCAAGAGAGTCTCTCTCAATTAGCTAACATGTAGTTTAAATATAACATCACATAATCAAAGGCATAACTGTCCCATCATAGTCATAAGTCCTTCCCACACTTGATGGAAGGGCATTATGCAGGCAGTGTACTCCAAGAGACAGGAATCTTGAGGGTTATCTTAGAATTCTGCCTACCACCAATAGTCGCAGGCTACTAGGAGTACACCAGAGAATGCTCATCTCCTGCCTTGGGAGTCCTATAGCCTCTATTCCCATTAGCACAACTATGCTGTCCTCTTCCTGTCTGCTTGAACATGCCCAAGATCGTCTTTGACATGTCTGGAACTAAGAAGGGAACCAGTTTCTTGTCCTAGTTCAGTTCTACTTCAGTCATAGTCTAGGTCAGTCTGCTTTGCTTTAGGCACTCAAAAATGTGGCATCTTTGGTATTTCAGAAAATCAGTCTCATTACAGTCATCAACGCCCCTGTGCCTCACACAGTTTAGCTGCTCAGTAAGTGCCTGTTGAATGAAAAAGTTATGCTCCCTAGTGCCAAGGTCTGCATAAGTACTACATGCACAAAAGAATACCCAAGTGGGTGTATACATGTAACCACAGCAACCCCCCCTCCACACACACACACACACACACACACACACACACACACAGATTCTCTTAGCACTGCCCCTTGTGCACATAGTAGTTTACTGGTGAGCCATTCCCTATGGCCGTCTGATACCTAACCTAAGACTTAAGTGCTTAAAGAGAGAAAGTACCTCCAGAACATGCCACTTAGCCCACATCCTTTGGGCTGGCCCAGCTCTAAAAGATGCTATCTGAGGGCATGGATCAAGAGTCAGCCAAGTCTGCTATAGGAGGAAATAAGATGGAATGGAGGGAGGAAATGACCTTCCATGTGAATACCCCTAATTTCTAGGGGCATTTTTCATATAACAATGGGGCATGGGGAATATGGATTTCACGTGAATAAATGTTTCTCATAATTAAAAATCAACTCTTTCAAAAAGGAAAGTAAAACTTTATGAAAAATATTATTCTAATAAGATGATAATATTTTAGTAATGTGTTTACCTTTAAAAATAAAAATAGCACATTGTTAAAATAACTCCCAAACTGCATTATACAGTTTCTTTCTTTCTTTTACAGAACCCATGTAGTATATAATTTTCTTGAGGATTTGGGATCATCTTCATACACCTAAGTGCATACATTCAGCTAAAATTGAGGTAAGACTGCTTTTACTCTACATAGACACAGTCAGTGATTTTTTTCTTAATCATGTAATTTAAGATAGTAATTTTTATAACTCCTGCCTCTGGCTCACAGGGTTCTGTCTTGTGTTCATCTGCACTCTGGTACAACCCTCAGCTAAATTAATTCCCAGCAACTATTTCCACTGCCTCTTATTGACACATATGCAGAATTGACTATTTAAATATGTGGGAAGGTAGAGAGAAAAGCTAAATCAGAGGCAATTATGGCGTGACAGTGTTGCTTGGTATTCCTGCTGAGAGACTGTGAAATAGTAAAACAAGGAGTGTGAAAAACTAAGATGAAAAGTCCACTGAAAATTAATGAATCAGACTCCAAATACATCCTTAAATATCTTAATCTTCAGCAAAACTTTCCAGCCTCTGCTTTTCAGAGTAAAAATAACCCTAAAAACCCCTCCCCCTCCCTAACACAACCATCTCCCCACTTCCAAGCACTCTAAGGTACTTGGTTCATGTTTTCCCTGAGTCACATATTGCTTTAAAAGGCGTAGTGTAGCTGATGAATTGGTGAGTCATAAACATGGGAGATTAAAGGTCCTCTAAAATTAGTAATAATTCAAAATTGAAGTGGAAAGCACTGATTTTTCAAGTCTCGAAACACCCAGGATATAAAGAGAATTTTAAAGGATGTCAAATTTCTCTTTTTCACTTATATGTATGATTACAAATCCAATTGCTTGAGCAAATATGAAAATTAAAAGCTCTCTAGCAGCAGTGAAAGTCATGAAGAACTAATAAGAATCATCATGCAAAAAGAATAAAAATACAAGTCATTAAATATTGAGTGACTACTGTGTTACAAATGATCTGCAGCCATAGTTTCTCATCACTCCTTGGGGCATAAAGTTGATTTTATCATCCACAGTCTATATATATAAAGACCAAAACTCAGGGAGAAAAACTAGCTAGGGTTGGGGTGGTGATTTAAAGTCAGATTTGATTCCAGTTCATGTTTCTTGCATGATATGGCATTCAGTCACTTCATTTATTAATCAAAGGTAATAAAGATTTAATAAAAGAAAAGATGGTGAAGGGAACTAATATTTATTGAATGCCTTATACTTGCCAGAAAGTATATGTGTATAGAATTAGAAAAGACCCACATGAAATCACAACATATGACTGAGCTTGTCACACTTAGAATGACACCAGAGCCAGCCCACAGAACAGAAGTTTGTCTGTAGCCCTGCATCAGTTTCCTGGAGTGGCTGTAACAAAGCATCACAAACTGGATGGCTTAAAACAACTGAATTTTTTAAATCTCACAGTTCTGGAGGCAAGAAGTTCAATATCTAAGTGTTGGCAGGGCCCTGCTCTCCTGTAGGAGAACCCTTCAGTGTTTCTGGTGGTTTACATACAATCTTTGACATTCCTTGGCTTCTATCTGCATCACCTCAATCTCTGCCTTCACCTTCACCAGGCACTCTCCCTGTATGCCTCAGGATTCACATGGCTATCTTCTTATAAGGACAACAGTCGTATTGGATTAGGGGACCACCCTACCCTGGTGTGATCTCATGTAAATAATCATATGGACAATGACCTTATATCCAAATAAAGTCAAATTCTGAGGCACTGGGGCATTTCTTTCTCTTTTTTTTTTTTTCCCACCTTTTTTTTTTTTTTATATATCAGAGGGAGACACATTTCAACATATAATAATAGCCCATGTACTATTGTATTCTCTGCTTTTTTACTTTTCATGTCAAAATTGCTAAAACAGAAAGAGGGTTTAAATTTTTGGTGAAATTCAGACCAAAAACAAGAGAGATGGAATCCAAATCCTTGAAGACTCTCAAGACTTCATATGAAATAGGAAAAACTCATGCTTGGAGGAAATGCAGCTGGCTTGTATTATGGAGAGAACTTGAATTTATTAAAGGGCCTAGCTAGAGTGATTTTGACTCAGCATCTGGTTCCCTGAGTGGTGAAATGACATCTTAGAAATGTAGAGTTGTTGGCTATCTTAAAAGTAACCAGGCAAACCAGCCATCCTAACAATAAATGGTTCCTACAATATCTTCAGCAACTCAGCTACTTCTGGTTGCAAATAATACACAGAACCAGGAGGCACCACATTCCATATATATTGATCAAGAACAATCTTTATTCAAAGTTCTTTTTGATCACCAAAGAAGGCTCTAGGGAAAATTTTGTGATTCAATAAAAAATTACAACTTTTCTGATTCTGATTCTGATTGTAAGGTAGATATGTTACAATTCTAGGTTTGTTTGTTCCTCAGATTTCCTCTTGAACTCGTTGTGACACCTCACCAGTCTCCTCATTAATGGGTTGAGTGAAATTTTTAAGAAATATTCACTTTTATTCCATAAGTCATGAATCTGCCTTTTATTAGAAATTATAACAGTACAGAAGCATAATACACACTTAACATGACCTAAAATGCACCTTCCTCCAGCTTTTTCTTAAGTGGCCTTAACTAAGCCATGCAGAATAGTTCTGATCTCTTTTCCACATCATGACCCAATAAATATTTTAAAATGACTCTCCCAACTCCTCCCCTCCCCTAAGTTTTCTCCACACAAGAATGCCTCATTCTTCTGTTGTTTATAATTAAGAAAAAACAATCTACACATAACATCCCTCCCCATACCATATGAATTATCAAACAATGTGTAAAAAATATCTCCTGTCATCAGGAACAGCCACTGTTAGTCTTGTGGGGAATGTCTCTGGAGTCTCTTTCTGGTTGACATTCTCTTGCTCTGCAGTCTACAACCATCCCAGGTCACCTGCTGAGGACTGTATACCTTCTGCTCTAAAAGTCACACTGATTAAACCCCATATAAATTTAGATAAAATTAGAATGTCTTTTATATAGTTTTTCATGTTTTATTAAAACCCGGATCACTATTGTCTGCATATTTATGCTATTTCTTCTAGAAATAACATTCCTTTCTTATGAAGACTTAATCATTCCTTCATCCAACTTTTATCCATTTGCTTTGGAATATTCTACCACTCGCAGAGGTAAAAAATATGGTCTCTGTCTCCAAGAAGCTAATAACCTAGTAAGGGAGAAAGACAAGAAAACTATCAAATGAAACTAAGGTGCCTAAATTTTAGGGCTGAAGTGTACTTAGGTAATTATGGTAGTAGAGTGAAGGGATAAATAATCTAGAAGGAAAAGGAGGGCTAGTTAGAGAAGGAAGCCAACCTCTGTTTTTATTCTGGAAAGAAAAATCATTACAATGCTAGTGTAGCAAAGCATTTCAGGTGGTGGAAACAGCACATGCCCCAGCGACACAAGAGCAAGAATATGGCAGAGCAAAGAAAGTGCAAGTAGCTGGTGACTCTGCAGGATAGGGTACATGTGGGACTGTGCAGAAAGAGAAAGATAAAAGGACAGGAGCTAGGGTATCAAGGGCTTTGTGTAGGCGAAAGCCACAAGCCCTCTGCATGGGGGGGCGGGGGGCTGCAAGCGGGCCCCCCGCCCAGGTGTCCTGTGACCTCAGCTTGCAAGAACTTGCAAAGGAGTCTTGCCGGCGCCAGCGGCCACACGCGGCTCCTGGTGGCTGACTCATGGAATCCAGGGAACAAAGAGGGCTGAAGATCTAAGCCTCTTTTCCCATAGTGATAACATCGGATGTGGTGCAGACCCTTGGACACTTACTCGCACACAATTCTTGGGGGCCAGTTTACAAGTCTCTAAGAACAAAGAAGCTTGAAAATGAGTGTCTCCTCTCCCCTAGCGACTATATCGAATGTGGAACAAACCCTTGGACCTTTGTGATTTACCGCTTTGCTCTGTAGCCCTGTATGTTAATGTTTATTCCTTTTAGTGGGAAGAATGTTTGTTACCATGTAAACCCTTTTAGTTTCTATTTAGTTTTACTTTAAAAAATATTTTTTCTGCAACCCAATAAAAGGAATGGTTGGGCTGTGAACAATCGCTGATGGCCTGAGCGAGCCACAGCCCTCTGTCCGTTTTTGGCCAAATCATTCTGCTTGCCGAGATTATCTCAATGTCTCCATTCACAAAGTACAGCAACAGCTTTGTATGTCACACTAAGTTTTATTTTACTTCTATGTAAATGGGGAGTCAAAAAGGGTTTTAGAGAGTATTGGGTTTTAGAGTGACATCTTCAGTGACCATATGGATATTCAAATGAAGAAAGTTAACTGGAAAATGAGACAGCAGGGAATGCCAATGAGTGTCATGGATAGCGACAAATGTCAAAATACAGTGGAACTACCTTATCTCATCCCCTTCCCAGATAAGCAGGATCCTGCAGACCTGAGACCTGAATGAAGGCTGTCAGTTTGCCCACCCTACTACAACTCCCAGTGCAAGTTCAACCAGAACCCACAGGGTGGCTCTGGAATAAACTAGAATTGACACTCAGTTTTGGACACAGTGAACAAAACTGGGTTTGAAAACATAAGGAAGAGCAGTGATAGTAAACCTCTGAGTCCTTAATGGACAATGCAATTTGCTATATAAACAGGTTGCTGTCCTCCTTCAACCAGATACTTCAAGGTTTTCTTTGTTTCCATATGCCTTCCATTAGCTTTCTGATCTATCCCTTTTGGATTATACTAGCCAGGGTCTCTGGCTTACAGCCAAAGGACCATTAAGGGATTTGCCCCCATTTTCCAGGTCAGGAAACTTAATTCAGTAACTAACCCAACTATGTATGGAACAGGCAACACTTTTAACCCACATATATCTGTCTTCAAAGATAGTGGTCACAGCATCCTACCACCTTGGCTACAATCGGATCTGTAGGTAGATCAAGGGAATGGAGGTCATTCTGGTCACTACACAAAACAATCTAGATTCCATATGTACTTGTCCTTTCACTATTATGCTCAGAGTGCCACCCATCTCATTAGAAATGACATAAAACCAGTTTGACTCAATGCTGCTTTTCTCAGTCTCAGGTGTGTCCAGCTCCCTGGGGTATGCTGATAAAATGAGAAGTCACAGAAGTTCTGTGTAATTACTCAAAGGCTATAGGTTGTCATGGATGGGTGGCTCAGTTGATTGGAGCATCATCCCATACACCAAAAGATCACAGGTTCGATTCCTGGTCAAGGCACATACCTAGGTTGTGAGTTCAGTCCTTGGTTGGGATACATACAGGAGGCAATCAATCCATGTTTATCTCTCACACTGATGTCTCTCTCTCCCTCCCTCCCTCTTGTCCCCTCTTCTTATCTCTCTTAAAATCAAAAAACACATCCTCAGGTGAGTATTTAGAAAAAAGTTTGTGGGTTGAGGGAGTAACTTGGTCACTAATTTAAGACATTTTATATACATTACAATAAACATAGATGCATAGTGGAATAGAATGCAGAAATAAATTTATATTTTAAGAAAAGAAAAACTAAATTTCATATCTCTCACCTGACAGCTTAAGGCTGTGCCCATACACTCCTGGGCTGTGCATTCTTTCTACAGTACATTTAGATAGTTCTTTGGAAAATATGGCATTTGCCTTTTAACATGAAACCAAACAAATATATTTCTAGTGCTGAAATTTTAGAAGCAAACATAGCACAAGGGAATAGCACTTAATCCCCTAACAAATCAAGTTGGTGACAAAGAAAGAAAAAAATTGTCGGTATCCAATTATTTGGGGGAAGATAACATGTTGTTCCTTAAAAGAAAATAAATTACACACGCTTTCATTCGAATTTAAAAAAATTATAGGTTAAGCTCTCCAATAATGTGGAAAACAGCTTGAATTAGTAATTATCTTGAATTATCTTAAACAGGGTCAGCAAAACAGGGTCATATCTGGCCCCCAGCTTGTTTTTCTATGGTCCCACAATTAAGAGTGATTTTATACTTTTAAATAGTTGAAAAAAATCAAAAGCAGAATAATATTTTGTGACACATGAAAAGTATATAAAATCAAAATTTCAATATCCACCCATATAACGTTATTAAAACACAGTCATACTCAGTAGTTGGCATTTGTCTGTGGCTGTTTCTGCACTGAAAAGACAGAGCTGAGTATCTGTGGCACAGACCATAAGGCCTGAGATATTTATTTATCTGGTGCTTCACAGAAAAACGTGCCAACCCCAAAATCTAAAGCTTTAGGTTAGACATTTAATTACTTTCAAATAATTTACACAATTCCTCCACGGTCTCATTTGATGACAAGATGAGAATTGTTTGTAATTCAAATTTACATCTCTACAAATGGCTCCTGGAAAGGCTCTAAAAGCAGTGGATTTACTTAAGTAAAGAGAGCACTTTATGCCCTGTCATTCACATGATTATTTTGCTCAGTAATTTTTTATAGATATCAAAAAGGCTAACTTTAACCCAAGCCTTGTTCAGAGTGCCACTCCCATCTCTCTGGACCTGTTTCCTGCCACTTGAGGTAAGTCATGAGTCACTTGTGAGATGATGCTGGAACCTGTGTGACCTCACATCTGGTCTCCACTTATACCCTATACTCAATTGGTATTAATTTGTCTCCCAAAACATATAACCTTTTATATTTTTTAACATAAAACACAGGATATATTTCTCTCACTGCCAGACTGAGCCCTTAGGTTGAATTCCTACAGTGTCTTTCCATAATCAGGATGTTAGAACATTAAAATAAAATTTATTACAATGGGAATAGCTTTTGAACTGATGCTCCTCGGAAGGTTTACAACTAAGGAGTGGAACTGTGGCAACTGCCACAGAGATACTTTTATTTCCTCCTATATAGAATCAAGTTCTATTAACATATTCAAAACACACTCAGAACCAACCCACCAGCATACACTTTTCAGAAACAAGAAGTGAAGTATTCATTTAAATATCAGAACATCCTTATATAGCACATTCTCTTAACAATCACCATGCCTGGGGCTAATATGTTCAGGACAAGCTACTGAAAAAGAAGAACCTGGAATATATTAGTCATATCAGCATCTATATGGTAGTTTATGGTTTTTCTTTTTCTCAGACTCAATACACCATATCTTCCTAGAATTTAATAATGGTTTATCTTTTTTTGATTGCCAATCATTAAAATGAACTGGTTTTTATTTTCTCTCCAAGGATTTCCATGAAATGGAGCTTATAAACTCCCTGGCTTATATCCTTTTTCCCAGAGAAAGCAGTAATTTTAAGCCTCATTGTGAACATAATTGAAAAGATTTCTGTGGGAAATGTATGGAAAAGAAATTGCAGACATGTCCATCTCAGGGACATACAATTTGCCAGACATTGCCAGCTCACCCAAATGGAAGCTCTGCCTGGCATAAAATGATCAAATATGTATCACAAAGGCATATGCAAAGAATAGAGTAAATGTCGTTCTCTGGGATCAGAGACTCCAAAACCGATAACCAAATCTGCATAAAAGCTCCTCAAAGAACACCAAAACCAAAACATGCATCCAGCAAAGAAAATAAATAATGGACCCATGTGTGGAGCGGCATCTGGGGGAGGAGGGTGTGTATGCTGAACTGATCAGTCCTACTTTAATTCCCCTAAGATGTGGATTTAATGGTTGATTTCTCTTTAATTCATTATATTCATTTTCAGCAGGCATTTGCATAGATACAAACTGGGGACTCAGTTCTGTGACGACAAACTGGGATTTATTCAGTTATCTGGAGTCAGTGGACATGTACCATGCTTTTATGAACTGATGGTGAACAGGGAAGAAGCTGCACTAGAATGGAAGCTGAATAACAATAAGCTGAGCTCACAGGTGGCTATCTCAGGCTCCTGTTCATTTATGTTTGCCCAAGTGGGATACAATGCTGAGTTTCACCTCTTGCCTACCCTTATCTTCACAGCAGACATGAGATACAGAGTCAATGCTAATGTGGAAATGTTCTCTTTTTCTCTTGGATTTTATTCTCTCTCATCATATTGATAGCATCTGCCATACTGTAACTCCTGAGAGGCTGCACAGAGGGGACTAAATTAAGGGATTTAGAGAATTGCCCATATCCAAATGCAGGTACTGACAATCAGACATATACCCTATTCCAGGACAGAAGTAAAAAGCAAAAACAACCAAAAAAAAAAAAAAACAAAAACACTTTCAGTAAATTTATGGATTTATAAAATCAAATAGGCTTTGAGGAAAATTATATTTATATTCCTATGCTGTATCCATAGGAGGTAAATACCTCTTCTGATGGCTCATTTTTTACTATGATCCAAAAACAAATTCATTCATCAGTAGAGGATAGCTAATATTTTTTATTCAACAACTAGAAAACCGCAAATAAGAAACAGGATTCCAAAGACTTTAAAGCAATAAAAGTCATCATGAATTTAAAAAACTACAAATTTGATCACTTAAGAACTTCTATGCAATGAAAATTAACACAACTAAAATTTAAAATTGTCATTGGAAAAGAAAATATAAAGAATAACAACTTGGGAGGAGGAAGATGGCAGCGGAGTATGTAGCAGTGTTGTCTGCTTGCTCCTATCATGGAAAGCTTGGGATACGAACAGAAAGACGAGTGAGTGAGTACAAACTACTGACAGCTAGAGTGGGGAAGGGAGAGCGAGAGCAGAGTGGAAAAGGGCAGAAGGTTCACCAGCGCTCCCAGGAGAAGTCGCTGGACCCACCAAGCCCCGCGCTCCTACTGGACCGCACCCCAGAGGGACAGCTGCAGACCAGCTCACCGACCAGAATCTGCTTGGAGGCTGCGGCCTACTGTGGGCACAGGGAGCAGCGGAGTTCAGTAGGGAAACAATAGGTTTCTGTGAACTGGCCAGAGGTGCAGGAGGAAAGCAAGCGCCCCAGACTGTGGGAAGCTGTATGATCTGAATCTGGGT
The DNA here is from genome assembly GCF_987537825.1 of Furipterus horrens. Taxonomy (NCBI): domain Eukaryota; kingdom Metazoa; phylum Chordata; class Mammalia; order Chiroptera; family Furipteridae; genus Furipterus; species Furipterus horrens. Next base: position 61,739,554 of record NW_028327176.1, on the reverse strand, counting down.
GGAGATCCCCCGAACAGGCAGGTCTGGGCTGGCGATCCCAGGCCCCGGGTGTGGGCATCATGGCACCACTTAAAAGAGAGGAGCTGAACTGGGCCAGGAGAGCTGCGTTAAAAACACAGTCTCGGTCAGAGCTCCAGACCGGTGCACAAGGCATGCAGGGGAACGGTGAGATGTCGAATGACCCAGAATATGGGAAGCTGTGTGAACTGAGTCTGGTGCTGGCGGCACCACATACTGGGCACATGCATACATCATGGCACCACTGATCAGAAAAAAAGTAGAATTAGGCCAGGAAAACTGCATCAGCACGGTCTCAGTCAGGGCCCAAAGTGGGCGGGCAGAGCGAGCAAGCAAACAGAGAGACACTGCCGGCCAGAGACTGACACAGCTAGGTGCTGTGGCTTGGAACCCAGAGACTTCTTGGGAGGAGGAGCAAAGGCAGGATCCAAGGCAGGGCAGGGACTAGGATCAAGTGCAGGGCTTGCCAACAGTACAGCCTTACTAGAGAAGCTTGAGGACTGCTGGAGGGTGCCGCAGGACAAGTGGGGAGAGAGACCCAACTCTGCGGCTCACAGCAGATAATTACAGCAGACCCCTGAGTGAGAGAAAAGCAGCCACAGAAACCAGCCAGAGCTCCTCACAGACAGCCAACCAGGAAAAAATTTGAAACTCATAGAATTTTGACCAGGTGTGGATCCAGAAAAAGAAGACTGCACACAAAGGCTGAATTGAATAAAAATTTTCTTTTTAATTTATTTTTTTTATAAATATTTTTTCTCTTTAAATTATCTCTTTAAACTATCTCTTTAATCTGTTTCATACCATCTCTTCCTCCCATCCTTCATCTTTAATTTGTTTGTTCGTTTGTCTGTTTTGTTTAGTCTCCCTTTCACACTAAATATATAGCATATAACTACTATATAAATCTAATACTATATACTACCACTTTCTTACTTTATCCTGCATTCTTCCCTCTCTTTTTCTTATTAACATACAATGTAAATATTACTTACTGTCTTGCATAGTCTTGACACCACTTGCTACTATTATTACTCTATCATCCCTCCTCTAAAAAAAATCATCTTTTTCTGCATTTAAAACAACTCTTATCTATTTCTCCTATAGTATAATAGCCCTAACCTCTCTACATTTATATTAATACTGGCTCATTTGCTGCTGATAGTGAGATAGAGGGTAAGAGATATTTTTGAGGGTGTGGGTTTCTTGCCTGGGCTGCGTGTTTATGTTTTTAACAGCATCTCCACAAAAGAACTCAAGATAAAGTGGGCAGAATGATTCTTAATCAACTAGCCAGAGGGAAGGTCCCAACAAAGATTAACGGAAATATAACCAGACAGCATAAACAAATGACATAAAGGGTATCCCAAGAATGTCAGGCTCAGGAGATCAAAGAGACTTCACCACTGAAACCCCCAGATCTCCTATAAAGAATCTCATACCGCAAAGGTGGGAAATAAAAGGCAGACAAATTCAAAAAACAAAAGCAAACAAGAAGAATCCAACATGGTAAGACGCAGAAACAACCTCCCAATGAAAGGAAAAGAGGAACCCCAGAAAGAGAGGTAGATGGAATAGACATAACCCAAATGTCAGAGATGGAATTCAAAATAATGGTGATGAAGAAGCTCAATATACTTGACAAGTTCAAAGATAACTATGACAATCTCCAACAAAATTACCAACAGCTCCAAGAAAATTACAGGAAACTTACAAAGAACTACACCAGCATAAAAAAGGACATAGAAGCTATTAATAAGAACCAGGAAGAAATGAACTAAAAAACACAGTAGAATCAATCAAAAGCAGACTAAACGAAGCAGAGAATTGGATCAGTGAGTTAGAGGACAATGTAGAAAAAAATTGCCAGACAATATAACAAAATGAAAAAAGACTGAAAAAGTATGAAGAAGGTCTAAGGGAATTACAGGACAACATGAGACAAAATAATATCTGGATCATAGGAATAAAAGAAGGAGAAAAAGAACAAGAACAAGGGATAGAAAAGCTGATAGAAAAAATAATGACAAAAAATTTTTTAACCTGATGAGAGAAAAAGTCATGGAAGTCCAAAAAGCACAGAGTCCCAATAAAGAGGAACCACAAAAGGCCCACTCCAAGGCACATCATAATTAAAATGGCAACAAAGACAAAGAGAGAATCCTAAAAGCAGCAAGAGAAAAACAGCAAATAACATACAAGGGAGCTCCAATAAGGCTATTGACCAATTTCTCAACAGAAACATTACAAGCCAGAAGGGAATGGTCAAAAGTATTTCAAGCAATGAAAAACAAAGGCCTACAACCAAGAATACTCTACCCAGCAAGGCTCTCATTCAAAATGGAAGGTGAAATAAGGAGTTTCTCAAACAAAAGAAGACTAAAAGAATACGAGATGCTAAAAGGAATGATCTAAGAAAGAGAAGGAAAAAAAATAAAAAAATGGAAATGAACACAGGTACAAAGGGAAATGAATAAATGCATGTCAATAATAACCTTAAATGTAAATAGATTAAATGCTCCAATTAAAAGACATAGGGTAACGGAATGGATACGAAAACAGGACCCACATATTTGCTGTCTACAAGAAACACACCTCAAAACAAAAGACTTACACAGACTGAAAGTGAAGGGAAAGAGAAAAGTATTCCAAGCAAACAGACATGAAAAAAAGCTGGGGTAGCAATATTCATATCAGACAAAATGAATTTCAAAGCAAGGGCCATCAAAAGAGACAAAGAAGGACATTTCATAATACTTAAGAGAACAATCCATCAATAAGATATAACACTGATAAACATATATGCACCCAACATAGGAGCACCCAAATACATAAAGAAAATACTAGAAGGCCACAAGAAAGATATCAACAGCAACACACTCATAGTAGGGGACTTTAACACTCCATTATAAACAATAGATGGATCTTCAAAGCAAAGAAACACCAAGGATATACAGACATTGAACAACACACTAAACCACATGGACTTAACTGATATATATAGAACTTTTCACCCCAAAGAAACAAAATATACATTCTTTTCCAATGTACATGGGACATTTTCAAAGACAGACCACATGACAGGACACAAAACAAGCCTCAACAAATTCAAGAAAATCAAAATTATTTCAAGCATCTTTTCAGACCACAATGCCTTGACACTGGAAATCAACCTCAGAGAAAAAAAATCAAAGACACTCAAACTCATGGAGAATGACTAGTGTGCTATTAAATAATAAATGGGTTCACAATGACATCAAAGAAGAAATCAAGAAATTTCTGGAAACTAATGATAATGAACACACGACAGCTCAAAACCTATAGGACACAGCAAAAGCAGTCCCGAGAGGGAAGTCCCTTGCAATACAGGCATATCTAAAAAGTATAAAAGAATCTCAAATAAAAAAATCTAACCCTAAAGCTACAAGAACTAGAACAACAACAACAAACAAAGCATAGGGCAAGAAGAAGGAAGGAATTAATCAAGATCAGAGCAGAATTAAATGACATAGAGACCAAATCAAAAGATTAACAAAAGATTAACAAAACTAGGAGCTGGTTCTTTGAAAAAAAATAAACAAAATTGACAAACAAAATTGACAAGCCTTTAGCCAGGCTCATCAAGAAAAAAAGAGAGAAGACCCAAATAAAAAAAATCAGAAACGAAATAGGAGAAATCACAATTGATACCACAGAAATACAAGGGACTGTAAGAAATTACTACAAACAACTGTATGGCAAGGAATTTGACAACAGAGATAAAATGGGCAAATTTATAGAAACATATTAACTTCCATAACTGAATCAAGAAGTAGAAAGTCTCAACAGACCAATAACAAACAATAAAATTGAAACAGTAATCAAAAGTCTCCCTGCAAACAAAAGCCCTGGACTGGATGGCTTCACAGGCGAATTTTACAAAACATTTAGGGAAGAACTAGCTCCTACCCTTCTCAAACTATTCCAAAAAATCCAACAAGAGGAAAAACTCTCAAACTCTTTCTATGAAGCCAGTATTACCCTAATTCCAAAACCAGGTCAAGACGCAACAAAGAAAGAAAACTACAGGCCAATATCACTGATGAACATATGCTAAAATCCTCAACAAAATTTGGCAAACAGGACCCAGCAACTCATTAAAAAGATCATACACCATGATCAAGTGGGATTCATCCCAGGGATGCAAGGATGGTTTAATATTTGCAAATCAGTAAATATAATATATCACCTAAACAAAATGAAAGACAAAAATCACATGATCATATCAATAGATGCCAAAAAAGCATTTGATAAAGTACAACACCCATTTATGATGAAAACTCTCAGAAAAATGGGAATAGAGGGAGCATACCTCAACATAATTAAGGCTATATATGAGAAACCTAAAGCCAACATCAAACTCAATGGACAAAAACTGAAAACATTCCCCCTGAGATCAGGAACAAGACAAGGCTGCCCACTCTCTGCACTCTTATTCAACATAGTCTTGGAAGTCCTAGACACAGCAATCAGACAAGAAAAAGAAATAAAAGTCATCCAAATTGGGAAAAAGGAAGTAAAACTATCATTATATGCAGATGACATGATAGTGTACATAGAAAACCCTATAGATGCCACTAAAAAACTACTCAATATAATAAGCAAATTTGGCAAAATAGCAGGGTACAAAATAAATATACAGAAATCAAAGGCATTTCTGTACACCAACAATAAAATATCAGAGACAGAAACAAAAAAAGAAAATATCATTTACTATAGCAACAAGGAACATAAAGTACCTAGGAATAAACTTAACCAAAGAGATAAAAAGACCTGTACTCTGAAAATTTTGTAACACTGAAGAAAGAAATTAAGGAAGATACAAGTAAATGAAAGCAAATACCATGTTCTTGGATGGGAAGAATCAACATCATCAAAATGGCCATACTACCCAAAGCAATTTACAGATTCAATGCAATCCCTATTAAAATACCAATGACATATTTCACAGACCTAGGACAAATACTTCAAAAATTCATATGGAACCAAAAAAGACCTCGAATAGCTAAAGCAATCTTGAAGCAGAAGAACAGAGCAGAAGGAATCCCAATACCAGACATCAAACTATACTACAAAGCCACTGTGATCAAAACAGTCTGGTACTGGCATAATAATAGACATATAGATCAATGGAACAAAATAGAGAGTCCAGAAATAAATCCAGGACTATATGGTCAACTAATATTTAATAAAGGGGGAAGGAACATAAAACGGAGTGAGAAGAGCCTCTTTAACAAATGGTGCTGGGAGAACTGAACAGGGACCTGCAAAAAAATGAAACTAGACCACCAACTTACACCACACACGAGAATAAACTCAAGATGGATCAAAGACTTAAATGTAAGCCACGACACCATAAGTCCTAGAGGAAAACATAGGCAGGAAAATTTCAGATATCCCACATAACTGTATTTTCATGGATACATCTCCTAAGGCAAGAGAAATAAAGGAAAAAACAAACAAACAGAACTACATCAAACTACAGAGTTTCTACTCAGCAAAAGAAAACATCAGCAAGATGAAAAGGAAACCAACCATATGGGAAAACATATTTACCAATGATACCTCAGACAAGGGACTGATCTCCAAAATATATAAAGAACTTATACGACTCAACATCAAGAAAGCAGAAAACCCAATTAAAAAATGGGCAAAGGATCTGAACAAACACTTCTCCAGAGAGGACATACAGAAGGTCCATAGACACATGAAAAAAATGCTCAACATCACTAGCCATCAGAGAGATGCAAATAAAAACCACAATGAGATACCACTTTACACCTGTCAGAATGGCCATCATCAACAAATCAACAAGCGACAAATGTGGGCGAGGATGTGGAGAAACGTGAACCCTACTGCACTGTTGGTGTGAATGCAGACTGGTGCAGCCACTATGGAAAACAGTATGGGATTACCTCAAAAAACTAAAAATGGAACTGCCTTTTGAACCAGCAATATCACTGTTAGGATTATATCCGAAAACTCCTAAAATCCTAATTCAAAAGAATTTATGCACCCCTATGTTCATAGCAGCACTGTTTACAATAGCTAAATGCTGGAAACAGCCTAAGTGCCCATCTGTAGAGGAGTGGATTAAAAAACTGTGGTACATTTACACAATAGAATACTATGCAGCAGAAAGAAAGAAGGAACTCCTGCCATTTTTGACAACATGGATGGAACTAGAGAGAATTATGCTTCGTGAAATAAGCCAGGCAAAAAAATAAAAATACCATATGATATCACCTAATACAGGAAACTAAAGAAAAACACAAACAAATGAACTAAATAGAACAAGGAACAGAATAATAGTTATCAGGGGGGAGGGGGAAGGGAGAGAAGGGAGATAAGTAAGGGAAGGGTTTAGTCAAAGAACATGTATAAATGGGTCATGAACCTGGACAATGGGGAGGGATATGATTGTGGGAGAAGGGGTGGGCTGGGTGGGGGGAAAATGGGACAACTGTTATTGAAAAACAGAATAAAAATTCTATATAGAAAATAAAAAAAGAATAACAACTTGGTATCTATCATATAGGGAACTACTTTAGTCCCTGGTTTGGTAACATGGAGACCTAGGTCACAGTGAAGATTAAATTGTACAATGCATCAAAAGTCCTGACACATGTTAGTTCCATTTAAGATTTATATGAAAATCATCAGCACTCACTGGAGGGTTAAGCAAATTATACCTCAGGGACTAAAATGATTAAAACTATGCACTTATTGAAAATAATGATGCAGAGCTATATGTATAGATAAGAAAAGATATATACAATACTTTGTCAGATAAAACCAAACCAGCACTAAATACAATGTGATATCATAAACTGGACCCTGGGTCAGAAGAAAGATATTAGTGGAAGAAGTGGCAAAATCTAAATAAACACTGGAATGTATTTAGTAGCAATGTACTAATCTTAACGTCTTTGTTTGTGTAAATGTTATGTATTATGTTAATATTAAAGAAAACTGGATGAAGTGTTGAGACTCTGAACTATTTTTGCAAGTTTTATGTAAATCTAAAATCACCCCAAATTCAGAAGTTCTTTTTAAAAAAGCAAGTTCCTAAACAGTACGGATAACACAAATAAAATGTACACAAAAATTGATAATAAGTACAGATATAGAAAAAATTTCTTGACATATATATTACAAACTCTTCATCATAGTTATTTCAGGATTAAAGTTATCAGTGAAACTTCTCCTATTTTATTTCATATATTTCTATCATAATTGAATTGACAATGAACATGTATTAGTTTTCCATAGTCATGCAATGCTTAATGGCAGGAAAATTACTTGAGAAATGCATTGTTAGGTGATTGTGTCTTTGTGTGAACATCACAGAGCGCTCTTACGCAAACCTAGAAGGTATATAGCCTACTACTCACCGGCTATTGCTACAAACCTGTAGAATATATTACTGTACTGAATACTGTAGGCAATTGTAACACAGTGGTAAGTACTTGTGTAAAACATATCTAAATATAGAAAAGGTACAGGAAAAATACAGTATAAAAGGTGAAAAATAATACACCTGTATAGGGCACTTACAATGAATAGAGCCTGCAGGACTAGAAATTGCTAGGGGTGGGTCAATGAGTGAGTGTTTAGTGGGAGTGAAGGCCAAGGACATGATTGGCCACTACTGTAGACTTTGTATTCTCTGTACACTTGGGCTACACTGAATTGATAATTATTATTTTTAGTAATAAATTAATCTTACTGTAACATTTTTACTTTATAAACTTTATATTTTAAACTTTTTGACTTCTGCAATAACACAGCTTAAAACACACACTTGTACAGCTGCACAAAAATATTTTCTTTATATCCTTATTTCAATAGATTTGTTAAATATAAATTTTTAAATTTTTATTTCATTTTTTGTTTTTTAAACTTTTTTGTTAAAAACTTAAAAACAACACACACATTAACCTAGGCCTACACAGGGTCAGGATCACCAATATCACGATCTTCCAACCACCTGCATTATTTTATCCCACTGAAAGTTCTTCAAGGGTAGTAATGTGCAAGCAGCTGTCATCTCCTATGACAAGGCCTTCTTCTGGAACACCTCCTGAAGGACCCACCTGAGGCTCTTCCTAAGGAGGTGTCACTCATTTCAGAAATATGTCCATGGTGATTTGCTTGGTTTGTTCCTATTTTTTCCTCACAGATTTGCTTATAAATAGTCAATGCACCATGAACATTCCTATCTATTAAAAAAAACCTTTTGGTTTTGGGGTCCATGTTTTTGAACACTTTAAGGAGCTTGGTGAGGTCTGTATATGCTTCTTCTAAACCCTTCACTGTGAATTTTCTTGGGGGTTCTTCTTTTTCTTCCCCTGCAGTCCTTTTCTCTTGCCTCTTCTTCAGAATTTGTTCCAGTTCTAAAAGCTCCTCGTTAGTCAATTCCTCAGGAACTGCCCCTAGAAGCTCATCAATGTCATCCTCATCCACATCCAGGTTAAAAGTTGCTTGCTATATCAACTGCAGCCTTGTTTATTTTTGCAGCCTCCTTATCTTAGGAAAATTCTTTGGAGTCATGAACAGACTTCTTGAGAATCTTCTTTCAGATGCCATTCACAGAATCCTTGGTGACATTACGCCAATCCCAAGCAAGGTTCCTAACACAGTTATAGATGGTATAATCCTTCCAGAATTGCATCAGTGTCTTCCTCAGTTGCAGCAATAGCCTAGGAAAATATCCTCCTCTGGTTGTAGGCCTTAAAAGTTGCTATAATTCTTTGATCCATTAACTGGATCAAAGATGTGGTATTGATGTGGCAATGAAGAGAATCAATAAAAGAAATATGTCCAGGATTATTGTCGAAATAAGCAAAATCTTGAAAGGTGTGTTATTCTCCAAACAATAAATACTTCTCTATTTCTCTGGCATAGCAACTCAGGAGGGCATCTTGGAAGAGGAGCAGGATCGTCCATGACTTCTTATTTTCCCTACGGTACACTGGAAGTGTTTGCTCGCTAATCTGCTTGAAGGCCCTTGGGTTCTCACTATACCAGATCACAAAAGGTTTCTATTTGTAGCCTGCAAAATGGCCCGCAAACTAGACTGTTATCCTGTCCAAAAAAGCCTTGAAATCAGGCATTGACTTGGCCTCTTTATGAATGAAAGTCTTTTCAGTCATCATTTCCAGTAAGGGAGGTTTTATCCATATTGAATATCTGCTCTGGGAAGTAATTTTCCTCCACACTCAGCAGCTTTCACATCAGCACTCACAGACTACCATTCACTTTCACATTGTGTAATGAATAATGATTTATGAATTGTTTAAACTACCCAGAGCTAGCAATAAATTCAACACTGTAGTCTGATCCAGCCTTTTCTTAACATACTGCAATAAACTTTTGGCTTTATTATGGTCCTGAGAAAGATAAACTCTTGTGTCTGGTCCTCAATCCATGTTACTAAAAGTTTCTCCATGTCTGAGTTAGCCCTTCTTAAATTCTTGTTAGTCTTGTTGCTTTCAATGAAGCCAATCCCTTCACAGCTTCAGTCATTTTGTTTCTGTTCTTCAAGATGGTAGTTATGGTGAAATGGGACATGCCTAATGTAACACAGAATAGCAGGGGATATTATATCACAGCAAACTTTTTTTATAAGTAAAAACAGTACACTAAAAATAACAATAAAAAGTATAGTATAGTAAATACATAAACTAGTAACATAGTCACTTGTTATTATTATCAAATATTATGTATGTACATAATTGTATGTACTATATTTTTATAGCACTGGAAGCACAATAGGTTTGTTTACACTAGACTAGCATCATCACAAACATGTGTGTAATGCATTGTACTACAATGTAACAATAACTATTAGGCAATAGGAATTTTTCAGTTCCATTATAATCTGTGGGACCACCATTGTATATATGATCCATTGTTGATTGAAACATCATTATGCGCTGCTTGATTGTAATCAGGAGAATTTAGTATATTAAATGTGTTTCCGTGGCTATTATTGTTACCATTTAGTGGAGAAAACTATATCTCAGTAATGTCAAAGGACTTATAGGTAGTTAAACAAGACAAAATTTGACATAAGCTTTAATTGTGGACTTTGAACTATTAGTCACTAATTCATATGCCTTCTGGAATTCGAGGTCCCTGGGGGCAAGGATGGTATTCTATTTATGTCTGTATCCTGCATGATGGCTAGTGTAACACTTAGCATGTCCTAAGCAATCAATATCTGTCTATCAACTCCAACTGAATTCGTTTCTAACACAAATATAACAGACTTTCCATTTATAAAAGCTTAACTATGTACAGCTAATTTCTAACATGTTTCTTGATTGCACTTAGGAACAAATGCATTTTTACAGAGTCTGAGGGTGTAATTAGGGACTGGGAAGGAATAGAACTGAATTCAACATGAATAATGCCACATAAACACAAATATTAAGGCCAAATGTTAAACTCCTAAAGCTAAACTTGCTTTGCAGAATATTATCATAGAACTCAAAATAATACACCATTAAAACAAAACCCAGGGAGCCAGGATGTCAGAGAAATAAGTGGAAGCTACATTCACCTCCTCTCAGGACCAAACTGGAATTAAAACTACATTAAAGAATAATCATCCTGAATAACCAACAGAACACTAGCTGGAAAGAAGTATTATAACCAAGGATATATGGAAGAAACTACCTCAACACAATGAGACTGGTAGAAAGTGAAGAGACATGAGAGGACTGACTGGGCTCCAATGGGAAGCAGCTGCAATCCTGGTTGGATATTTCAGTGGCCAGGGGTTCCTCCTGAGAAGTGTGAGGTCTATACCCCAAATCTGGACTCCCTGGTCTAGAGCACCAAGGTGGGAAAGGAACCCAAATAGCATTCAGTTGTGAAAAGCAGTGGGTTTTTTTTTTTTTTTTTCACATGGGAGATAAAGCTAGAGATGTGGGGAGCCTTTTAAAGAACCAGTGGGGGGAAAAAAAGGAAGAAATGTTTGCAGCTATTTATCCTGGGCTCTAGCAGAGGGAGGGCAGAAGGGCAGAGAGGACTAGACATGCATCAGGAGAGTCTGGGGTTAATGGCTCTGGGGAGAGAGCTGAAGGGTCAGCCACCAGGATCCCTGAGCTGAGTCATTTCCCATACTGTAGAAGCCATTTTCCTCAGGCAGAGCACTCCCCTCCCTCTGTCATCAGCCTGTGGAGCAGCAATATCCCCGCCCACAGGAATTCCTCTTGCTCAACCTTGTGGAGCTTAAGCCAGGCTGCTGAGTACAGTTGGAGGCTATATCAGTGATTAAGCCTAACAGCAAGGTGTATCTCTTGGATCTCTGGGAGCTCTGAGACTTTAGCTGACCCTCCAGCAGCATAGTGCTGGTAAAAGCCAGCTTTGGTATGCAGCCTACACACACCAAGCCCACCAGAGGGAGCCATAAACTGTGGATTGCTGATAGCTTCAGACAGGTTGACAAGGGCCAGTCACAAGCAGCATCTGACATAGGGCTGAACCAGAGCTGTGCAGATATACTTAATACACAGAAACACAAAGAAGCAGAGAAAGTAGGAAGAAAAAAACAGGCTCCAAATGAAAGAACAAGAGAATTCTTAAGAAGAACCAAAAGAAATGGAGACAAGCAAATTTTCAGATATACATGTTAGGGCAATGATTATAAGGATACTTAACAGCATGAAAAAAGACATAGAAACTATATAAAGGACCAGCAAAAATAAAGAAGGCAATATCTGGGGGATCCAAGATGGCGGAGGAGTAAGTGGAATCTACACTAACCTCCTCCCAGGACCAGTCTGGATTTACAACTTAATTTTGGAGAAATCATCTGGAATAACCAACCGAACACTAGCTGGAAAGAAGTTTTATAACCACGGAGAGACAGAAAAGGCCGATATATCACAACTTGACCAGTAGGGAGTGCGGAGATGTGGAAGGGCTGGCTGGGCTCACACGGGTGGCTGCTGAAGGGACTGAGAAACAGCTCAGCAGCTGGGGATTCCCCCTGAGAAGGACAAGGTCTAAACGCCCAGCTGGGCTTCCTAGCCTACAGCAAGAGAGTGGAAAGTAAAATAGTATCAGTTGTGAAAAGCGAAAAGCCACAGGGTTTCTTGCTAGCCGGAGAGAAACAGCAGGAGAAAAAGAACTGTTAAGTGGATCACATACGAAAATATTTTGGCAACCACTTACCCTGGGCTCAAGCAGAGAGAAGGCAGAGAGGACTGCAGACACTTGGGGAGAGTTTGGCACGGTGGCTTTGAGGGGAGAACTGGAGGAGCAGCCGACTGGGTCCCAGTGCTGACTCATCCCCAGTACTGCGGGTAGACCATTCCCCTCCAAGTGGCGTCAGCCTGAGGGGAAGCAAAAGCCCTGCCTACAGGAATTAAGCTGCCACACCCACGGTCCTTAAGCCTGACAGCTAATCACAGATTGAATAGATTAACAATTAAAGAAGACAGACAACAGCAGTAGATCCCTAGAAGTCTCCAACAGGCTGCCTAGGGCCAGACTGATACATGATCTGACGGCACCAGAGGCAGATTCAGGAAGTGCAGATCATTCTAAGAAGCACCAACAAACAATAGGAGTCACAAAAATGGAGAAACAGAGAAACAACCTCCCATCAAAAGGAAAGGTAGAATCCCCAGAAAGAGTGCTAAATGAAATAGAGGGGAGAAAACTATCAGATATGGAATTCAAAACATGGATTATGGAGAAGCTGAATGAGCTCAGCAGAAACTACAAAGAACTCCAGGGAAACTACAAGGAACTCCAGAAAAACTACAAGGAACTCACAGAAAATTACACGAGCATGAAAAAGGACATAGAAGCTATCAATAATAGCCAGGAGGAAATGAAGAATACGATCTCTGAATTGAAGAACACAGTAGAAGGAATTAAAAGCAGGCTAGAGGAAGCAGAAGATCGGATCAGCGAGCTGGAGGACAACGTACACAAAAACTCCCAGACAATGCAACAAAATGAAAAAAGACTGAACAAGACCGAAGAGGTTCTAAGACAGCTGCAGGACAACATGAAACGTAATAATATCCATATCATAGGCATTCCAGAAGGAGAAGAAGAAGAGCAAGGGATAGAAAACCTCTTTGAAAAACTAATGACAGAAAACTTCCCTCACACGAGGAGAGAAAGAGTCACGCAAGTCCAGGAAGCACAGAGGGTCCCAATGAAGATGAACCCCAACAGGCCCACCTCAAGACACATCATAATTAAAATGGCAACATTCAAAGACAAAGAGAGAATCCTAAAAGCAGCAAGAGAGAAACAACTAATAACATACAAGGGAGCTCCAATAAGGCTATCATCAGATTTCTCAGCAGAAACACTACAAGCCAGAAGGGAATGGCAAAAAATATTGCAAGCAATGAAAATCAAAGGCCTACAACCTAGAATACTATACCCAGCAAAGCTCTCATTCAAAATGGAGGGTGAAATAAGGAGCTTCCAAGACAAAAGAAGGCTAAAAGAATACATCTCCACCAAACCAGCAATGCAAGAGATGCTAAAGGGTCTGCTCTAAGAAGATAAAGAAACAGAGAGAGACAGAGAAGAACACGAGTACAAAGGGGAAAAATGACAATGAATAAGTACTTATCAGTAACAACCATAAATGTAAATGGATTAAATGCTCCAATTAAAAGACATAGGGTAGCTGAATGGATTAGAAAGAATGACCCACATACATGCTGTCTACAAGAGACACACCTTAGAACAAAAGATCTACACAGACTGAAAGTAAAGGGATGGAAAAAAGTATTTCAAGCAAATGAACATGAAAAAAAAGCCAGGGTAGCAATACTTATATCAGACAAAACAGATTTCACAGCAAAGTCCATAAAAAGAGATAAAGAAGGGCATTTCATAATACTTAAGGGAAAAATCCATCAAGAAGATATAACCCTTATAAATATATATGCACCCAACTTAGGAGCACCCAAAGATATAAGGAAAATTTTGAAAGACTCCAAGAAAGATATAGACAGCAACACATTCATAGTAGGGGACTTTAACACCCCATTGTCAACAATGGACAGATCTTCGAAGCAAAGAAACACCAAAGATATTGAGGCACTGAACAACACTCTAGATCAAATGGACTTAGTCGATATATATAGAAGTTTTCACCCCAAAGAAGCAAAATATACATACTTCTCAAGTGCACATGGAACATTTTCAAAGATAGACCACATGGTAGGACACAAAACAAGCCTCAGCAAATTCAAGAGAATTGAAATTATATCAAGCATATTCTCAGATCACAATGGCTTAAAATTGGAAATCAACCTCAAGGAAAAAACTCAAAAACACTCAAACTCATGGAGAATGAATAACATGCTATTTAATAATGAATGGGTTAACAATGACATCAAGGAAGAAATCAAAAAGTGTCTGGAAACTAATGATAATGAACACACAACAACCCAAAACCTATGGGATACAGCGAAAGCAGTCCTAAGAGGAAAGTTCATAGCAATACAGGCCTACCTAAAAAAGCTAGAAGAATCTCTAATAAAAAATTTAACCCTACAGCTACAAGAACTAGAGGAAGAACAACAAGCAAAGCCCAGATCAAGTAGAAGAAAGGAAATCATTAAGATCAGGGCAGAATTAAATGACATAGAGTCTAAACTAACAATTCAAAAGATCAACAAAAGTAGGAGCTGGTTCTTTGAAAAGATAAACAAAATTGACAAGCCTTTAACCAGGCTCATCACGAAAAAAAGAGAGAGAACCAAATAAATAAAATCCAAAACGAAAGAGGAGAAATCACAACTGATACAACAGAAATACAAAGGATTATAAGAAATTATTACAAACAACTGTATGGCAAGAAATTTGACAACCTAGAGGAAATGGACAAATTCCTGGAAACCTACAGTCTTCCCAAACTGAATCAAGAAGAAGCAGAAAGGCTGAATAGACCAATAACAGCTAGTGAAATTGAAGCAGTAATCAAAAAACTCCCAGCACACAAAAGCCCTGGACCGGATGGCTTCACAAGTGAATTCTACAAAACATTTAGGAAAGAAATAACTCCTATTGTCCTCAGACTATTCCAAAAGATACAAGAAGAGGGAAGACTGCCAAACTCATTCTATGAAGCCAGTATAACCCTAATTCCAAAACCAGGTCAAGACACAACAAAGAAAGAAAACTACAGGCCAATATCACTGATGAACATAGATGCTAAAATCCTCAACAAAATATTGGCAAACCGGATCAAGCAACACATTCGAAAGATCATACACCACGATCAAGTAGGATTCATCCCAGGAATGCAAGGATGGTTTAATATTCGCAAATCAATAAACGTAATACAACACATAAACAAAATGAAAGAAAAAAAAACACATGATCATATCAATAGATGCAGAAAAAGCATTTGATAAAGTACAACACTCATTTATGATAAAAACTCTCAGCAAAATGGGAATAGAGGGAGCATACCTCAACATAATAAACGCCATATATGAGAAACCTGAAGCCAACATCATACTCAATGGGCAAAAACTGAGAGCATTCCCCCTGAGATCAGGAACAAGACAAGGATGTCCGTTCTCTCCACTCCTATTCAACATAGTCTTGGAAGTTCTAGCCACCGCAATCAGACAAGAAAGAGAAATAAAAGGCATCCAAATTGGAAAAGAGGAAGTAAAACTGTCATTATTTGCAGATGACATGATAGTGTAGGTAGAAAACCCTATAGACTCCACAAAAATACTACTCAACCTAATAAGTGAATTCGGCAAAATAGCAGGATACAAAGTCAATATTAAGAAATCAAAGGCATTTTTATACACCAACAATAAAAACTCAGAGATAGAAACTGAGAGAAAAATTCCATTTACCATAGAAACAAGAAAAAATAAAATACCTAGGAATAAACTTAACCAAGGAGGTAAAAGACCTGTACTCAGAAAACTACATAACACTGAAGAAAGAAATTAAAGAAGATACAAATAAATGGAAGCACATACCATGCTCATGGATGGGAAGAATCAACATCATTAAAATGTCCATACTACCCAAAGCAATTTATAGATTCAATGCAATCCCTATTAAAATACCAGTAACATATTTCACAGACCTAGAACAAATACTTCAAAAATTTATATGGAATCAAAAAAGAGCCCGAATAGCCACTACAATTTTGACGAAGAACACAGTAGGAGGAATCACAATACCTGATATCAAACTATGCTACAAGGCCACGGTAATCAAAACAGTCTGGTACTGGCATAAAAACAGACATATAGATCAATGTAACAGAATAGAGAGCCCAGAAATAAACCCAGGTTCATATGGTCAACTAATATTTGACAAAGGGGGAAAGAACATCAAATGGAACGAAAAGAGCCTCTTCAACAAATGCTGTTGGGAGAACTGGACAGGGACATGCAAAAAAATGAAACTAGACCACCAACTTACACCATACACCAGAATAAACTCAAAATGGATCAAAGACTTAAATGTAAGCTGTGATACCATAAAAGTCCTAGAGGAAAAAATAGGCAGGAAAATTTCAGATATCCCATGTAGCAACTTTTTCACTGATATATCTCCTAAGGCAAGGGAAATAAAGGAAAGAATAAACAAATGGGACTACATCAAACTAAAAAGTTTCTGCTCAGCAAAAGAAAACATCAGCAAGATGAAAAGGAAACCAACCATATGGGAAAATATATTCTCCAATGACATCTCAGACAAGGGATTGATCTCCAAAATATATAAAGAACTCTTACAACTCAACACCAAGAAGACAGAAGACAGACAACCCAATTAAAAAATGGGCAAAGGACCTGAACAAACACTTCTCCAAAGAAGACATA
Source organism: Furipterus horrens (assembly GCF_987537825.1). Classification (NCBI taxonomy): domain Eukaryota; kingdom Metazoa; phylum Chordata; class Mammalia; order Chiroptera; family Furipteridae; genus Furipterus; species Furipterus horrens. The sequence continues at coordinate 61,722,650 of NW_028327176.1, read as the reverse complement.
CAGAGGGCCCATAGACATATGAAAGTATGCTCAACATCACTAGCCATCAGAGAGATGCAAATAAAAACCACAATGAGATACCACCTCACACCAGTCAGAATGGCCATAATCAACAAATCAACAAACAACTTGTGCTGGAGAGGATGTGGAGAAACGGGAACCCTGGTGCATTGCTGGTGGGAATGCAGACTGGTGCAGCCACTATGGAAAGAGTTTGGAATTTCCTCAAAAAACTAAAAATAGAACTGCCTTTTGAACCAGCAATTCCATTGTTAGGATTATATCCGAAAAATCCTGAAACACCAATTCAAAAGAACCTATGCACTCCAATGTTCATAGCAGCACTATTTACAATAGCCAAGTGCTGGAAACAACCTTAATGCCCATCTGTAGATGAGTGGATCAAAAAACTGTGGTACATTCACACAATGGAGTTCTATGTAGCAGAGAGAAAGAAGGAACTTCTAACATTTGCAACAACATGGATGGAACTAGAGAGAATAATGCTTAGTGAAATAAGTCAGGCAATGAAAGAAAAATACCTTATGCTGTCACCTATTACAGGAAACTAATGAACAACATAAACAAATGAGCAAAATTGAACCAGAGCTATGTAAACAAGAAGTAGACTAACAGTAACAAAGGGGGAGGTGGGAGGGAGAGAAGGGGGTAAGAAGGGAAGTGTCAAGTCAAAGAACATGTATAAATGACCCACGGACATGGGCAACTGAGTAGGGACTGAATGTGGGGGAAGGGAGGAGCAGGGTACAGGGAAGCGAGAGGGGGAAAAAAGTGAGACAACTGTAATGGAAAAACAAACAAAAATTTTTTTTTAGTGGGGTAAAAATGAAAATATGAAAAGTGGAAATGCCAGTTCAGTGAATATTAGGACAAAGATTTTCCTTCACGTTGTATATTTTTCTCCCTATTTGATCTTTCCAGAGTTTGGCATTCTAAACAAGTAAGTAATGACTTAAGTTTCTTTGCATAGACCTAATAAGACCAGTTGTTAATAGAGGTTCCTTTTTTTTGACCAAGTCTTTGACTGGAATGTCAAGCCTAAAGGAGACATACTTGGGCTCAAGTTGTTACCAAAAAGCCCTGAAGAACTGGGAATGACTTTCAAAGGTAATAAAAGCCCGCGAGATAAAAGGCCTGCTACCATGGTTGGTTGTGCGGTCCACAGCAATCTCTCCAGGGAAGGAACGAAGGTTGTTTTCCTGAAAGATGGCTAGAAGGGACCTTAAGGCACAATGGAAAACCAGAAAGACTTGGAAAGGACAGGTGTGTGCAGGCAAGGATGAATGCCAGGTATGTGGCCCAGCTTCTGTGCCCTGAAGAGCAGACTGAGGGTCACCCTAAATGTTCCTTGGGTAAGTTCCAGCAAAGCAGAACTAAAGTTCATAAGTGATCATTTGCTGCTCTTCTTGTATTTATGCAAATGAACAGGATAAATTAAAAATGGACTTAATGTAGTCCCTTTAAAGACAAGGAGGGTAATCTTAGGGAGAAAAATCATTATTCAAGGAAAATCACAATGATCAGTAGTAGACTGTAAAGTAGGTCAGCTAACTGTCTTAAAAGTTTCTTCTCATTTAAAATATGGTTTCACTTGAAAATTAAACCATGTCTGTGATATCACCAAAGAGATTCAAGTTGCAGACAAGTAGAATGTCAAGTGCCTTGCAACTGGATGCCTTCCCAATAAGACAGTCTTACAGATTTAGAGACTTGTTTGTTGGTTATGTTACATAAATTAACACGTGTTTTCTGTTTTCAAAGGGCATAAGTCTATGACTGCATTACCTGAGTGATTGTCTGTACGCATAAGCCTCACTTAATCCTCTCTGCAGCGCTGCCTCCTGAGACTCAACGGTTTGGCTGAACTAAATGGCTGGGTTGGTGAAGAATGGGGTGGTCTGTGGGCTTCACTTTAAAACTGGTTTCTCTTTTCTATCCTAATGGCTTGGACAGAAAGGGCCCAGAGGTCTGAGATGGGGGAAACATAAACTCTTTCCCTCAGCCCAAACTAAATATAATGGGCAAAAGGGTTTTGGACAGGCGAGATGTGCCTAGCACACCTTCCTCCAAAGAAGCCCCCCCCCTTTTTTTGCCTCTAATGTGGAACATTGAAAAATTAATCCCTGCCTTTTGTCATCTAGTAGTTATGGATTGAATGATGTCTTTTAACACTTTTCGCCAAATCTGTTGCCCCCAGAACACAACAAGGATGCCAGCCTGTTAAACCAAGCACGCCGCTGTCCGGAGACAGCCAACTGACCTGGAGTCTGCACGATCCTTCCCCATGTGAGAAGGCCACCCTCCCCTCCACACCCCCACTATTATTAGGGATTTCTGGACCCGAGGGTAGGTAGGACGACGACCATGTCCAGCTTGAAGCAGCTAGAGGAGCTTGAGACCTTCGCCCATTGTCCTTTACAAGATTACAAAGTGTCTTAATATCTGAGAGGGAGGGATAGTTATTTTTTACGAACCATGGGTAAGGACTTGGGGGGGGATTGCTGGGGGAGGGAGATGCTGGGTGGAGGGGAGTAAAGGGGAGAAAACTGGAACTATTGTAACAATATAATCAATAAAGAAAAGCTGGGGGAATAAAAAAGAATGCAATATCTGAAATAAATAATTCACTGGAAGGAATAAACAGTAGGTTAGATAAAGCAGAGAATCAAATGAGCAATTTGGAAGAAAAGGTAGAAAACAACACCCAAGCAGAGCAGCAAAGAAAAAAAAAATTTAACGAAAAGAGATTAAGAAACCTTTAGGAAAACATGAAGCATAACAACATCTGCATCATGAGAATACCAGAAGTAGAAGAGAGTAAGCAAGGGATCAAAAACCTATTTGAAGAAAGAATGACTGAAAACTTCCATACTCTGGTGAATGAAAAGTATAAGTCCAGGAAACACAGAGAGTCCCAAACAAGATAGACCCAAAGAGGCCTGAACCAAGACACATCATAATTAAAACGGCAAAGGTTAAAGACAAGGAGAGAATCTTAAAAGTCACAAGAGAAAAGCAGTTAGCTACCTACAAGGGAGCTCTAAGTAGAGAGTCAGCTGCTTTCTCAACAGAAAAATTTCAGGCCAGAAGAGATTGGAATGAAATATCAAGGGGATGAAAAGCAAGGACCTAGAATGAAGTCTACTTTACCCAGAAAGGCTATCATTTAAAATTAAAGAAGAAATAAAGAGCTTCCCAGACAAGAAAAAAGCTAAAGGAGCTTTTTTAACAGCAAATCAGTACTGCAACAAATGATAAAGATCTTGTTTGAAGAAGAGGAAAAAGAAGAAGGAGTTGGAGGAGGAGGAAAACAGTTTAAAAATAAAGTGGCAATAAATACATATTTATCAATAATCACATAAAATGTAAATGGCTAAAATGTTCCAACATAAAGACATAGGGTAGCTAAATGGATATGAAAACTATATATATATATAGTCTCCAAGAGTCCCATCTTAGATCAAAAGATACATACAGACTAAAAGTAAAGGGATGGAAAAAATATCTTATGCAAATGGAAAGGAAAAAGAAAAAAACTGGGGTAGCAATACTTATATCCAACAAAGTAGACTTTAAAACCAAGGATATAGTAAGAGATAAAGAAGGACACCACATAATGATAAAGGGGACAATCCAACAAGAGAATATAACTCTCGTAAACACTTACGTGCTGCACACAGGAGAACCTAAATATGTGAAGCAAATCTTGCTGGAGATAAAGAGAGATATCCAGAGAAATACAGTCATAGCAGGGGGTTTTAACACCTCATTGACCTCAATGAATATATCTTACAGACAGAAAATCAACAGGGAGATAGCAGCCTAAACAACACACAAGATCAAATGGATTTAATTGATATCTTCAGAGCACTTCACCCCAGAGCCCCAGAATATACATACACTTCAAACATATGAGGAACGTTTTCTAGGATAGACCACATGTTAGGAAACAAAACAAGTCTCAGTAAATTTAATAAGATTGAAATCATATCAAGAATCTTCTCTGACCACAATGTTATGGAACTAGAAATCAACCACAAGAAGAAAACTGAAAAATATGTAAAGACATGGAAACTAAATAACATGTTATTAAATAATGAATGTGTCAACATTAGATTAAGGGAGAAATCGAAATACATCTTGAAACAAATGAAAATGCAAATACAACAACGCAAAAGCTTTGGAACACAAGGAAAGTATTCCTAAGAGAAAATTTATAGCATACAGGCCTCTAAAAATAAAAAAGAAAAAGCTCAAATGAACAATATAACTTTATACTTAAAAGAACTCAAAAAAAAAAAAAAAAAAAAAGCAAAGCCCTGAAGTGAGTAGAAGAAAGGAAATAACAAAGATCAGAACAGAAATAAATAAAATCATACAAAATATCTATGAATTCAAGAGCTGGTTCTTCGAAAAGATAAACAAGATTGACAAATCTTTAACCAGACTCATCAAGATAATTGAAAGAGCCCTGACTGCTGTGGCTCAGTGGATTGAGTATCAGCCTGTGAGCCAAGTGTCACTGGTTCAATTCCCAGTCAAGGCACATGATTAAGTTGCACGTCAGGTCCCCATTTCGGGGCGCAAGTGAGAGGCAACCACACAGTGATGTTTCTCTCCCTCTTTCTCCTTTCCCCTCTCTCTAACAATAAACAAACAAATAAATTATTTAAAATCAATATGTATTTTAAAAAGATAAATGAAAGAATACCCAAATAAAGTCTGAAATGAAAAATGAGAAATAACAACAGACACCAAAGAAATACAAAAGTATTGTGAGAAAATATTATGAACAACTAAATGCCAACAACTTGGACAACCTGGATGAAATGGACACATTCCAAGAAACATATAATCTTCCAAAACTAAATCAGGAAGAATGAGAGAATCTTAATAGAAAGATTACATCTACTGAAACTGAAGCAGTAAATCAAAAAACTCCCAAGAAACAGAAGCCCTTGACCAGATGGCTTCACCGGTAAGTTTTTCAAACATTCCAAGAAAATCTAACATCTCTCCTCACACTACCTCAAAAAATTCAAGAGGAGGGAAGACTACCAAGCTCTATTTATGAGGCCAGAATTATCCTAATTACAAAACCAGTTAAAAACACTACAAAAAATAAATAAAATTACAAGCTGATATTCCTGATGAACATAGATGCTAAAATCCTTAACAAAATATTAGCAAACTGAATACAGCAATGCATCAAAAAGATCATACACCATGGTCAAGTGGGATTTATTTCAGGAATGCAAGACTGTTACTACATTCACAAATCAATAAATGTTAATCACTACATTAAAAAATGAATGATAAACACCATATAATCATATAAACAGATACAGAAAAAGCATTTGATAAATCCACACCCATTTATGATAAAAACTCTCAGCAAACTGGGAATAGAGGGAACATACCTAAGAATGATAAAGGCCAATATAACAAACCCACTTCCAGTGTCATACTCAGTGGGCAAAATCACAAGCATTACCCTTAAGATCAGGAACAAAGCAGGGATGTCCACTTGACTTTCTTATTCAACACATTACTGGAAGTCCTAGCCACAGCAAGCAGACAAGAAGAAATAAAAGACATCCAAATTGGGAAGAAAGAAGCAAAACTGTCTTTATTTGCAGATGGCATAATACTGTATATAGAGAACCCTAAAGATCCCACCAAGAAACTACTAGAACTGATAAATGAATTCATTAAGTTCCAGGATACAAAACTAATATCCAGAAATCAGTTACATTTTTAAATGCCAATAATGAACTATCAGAAAGGGAAAATAAGAAAACAATCTTATTCATGATCGCCTCAAAAAGAATCAAATGCCAAGAAGAAATCTAACCAAGGATGTAAAAGACCTGTACTCAGAAATTATAAGACACTGAAGAAAGAAATTGAAGAAGATACAAATAAGTGGAAGCACATACCATGTTAGGAAGAACTAATTGCCAAAATGTCCATGCTACCCAAAGCAATCTGTAGATTCAATGCAATTCCCAACAAGATTCAATGATGTGTTTCACAGAACTGGAAAAATATTTCAAAAATTTATATGAAACCACAAAAGGCCCTGCATAGCAACAGTAATCCTGAGGAAAAAAAAAACAAAATTGGAGGAATCAAGCTACTTAATATGAAACTATACTATAAAGACATAGTAATCAAAACAGCATGGTATTGGCATAAAAACAGACACATAAATCAATGAAAAGAATAGAGCCCAGAAATAAACCCACACCTTTATAGTCAATTAATATTTGACAGAGGAAGTAATCACAAACACTGGGCTAAAGATAGTGTATTCAATAAATGGTGTTGGGAAAATTGGACAGATAGAGCAGGAAAGTGAAACTAGACCACCTTACAAAACACACAAGAATAAATTCAAAATGTGTCAAAGGCAAAGGCACATTTTGCACTGTTGGTAGAAATGCAGACTAGTGCAGCCACTGGGGAAAGCAGTATGGAGATACCTCACAAAACAGAACATGGATCTGCCTTTTTACCCAGCAATCCCACTTCTGGGAATATATACAAAGAAACCCAAAGCACTAATTTGAAAGAACATAAGCACCTATGTTCACTGTAGTGTTATTTATCATTACCAATGTATGGAAGCAGCCCAAATGTCCATCAGTAGTTGAGTGGATAAAACAACTATGGGATATTTGCACAATGGAATACTGGTCAGTCATTAAAAAGAAGACAGTTTTGTGCTTTGCAACAGCATGGATGGACCGGGAAAACATTATGCTAAGTGAAATAATTCAGTCAGAGAAAGACAAATACCATATGATTTCACTCATGTGAAACCTAATAAACTGAACTAACAAGCAAAATAGAGACAGACTCATAGAGAGCAAGATGATAGCTCTGGGGCTGGGGAGGTTAGAGGGTAGAGGGATGGAGCAAAAAGGAAAAAGGACTCATGGACATGGGCATGTGGTGATTGTGGGGCTTGGGGTATAAGAGGGATAAATGGTAATGGAAAAATGTATTTTAAAAGTTAAATTAAATTTTAAAAAAAGAACACCCAAACCCAGTGCTCTAAATAATAGTGATTAAATATACACTGATCATATTTAAATCACTTTATCCAACCAACTCCATGACACTAAAAATGTCCTGGTTGATTTTTTTTAGTTTTTTTTTTTTTTTTTTCAGTTCATTGGTTAAAGTACTAAAATGCTTTGATATATTTTTGTAAAATATTTATTAAGACTAAAGGTTAAAACGTTGCTTTCATTATTGTGCTCCTCAAACACATATGGATTCTGTCACAATACTATGGCTTCTCAAAATCTCAAAAATGTTATTACATAAATGGACTGTCTGACCTTTTCATTCATTATTCCCATTCACAAAACATTTAACAGGGCTGTCAGGCTGAAGGTCCTGTTTCCAGGCTCCAGGGTGAATACATCTCAGAGGCTAAATAGCATTTCAAATCATTAGGAATGCAAATAACCAGAAAGATTCAGATAAACCCTGAATGGAATTATCAGAAGGGTAACTCTTGGAGGAGTCAATGCAAGAGTAAAGTTTTTTTGTTTGTTTGTTTGTTTGTTTTCCCTTACTGGTAAGGAGTGTTGTTTGTAGTTGGGTCAAAAAAATAAATGTCATCTGCTTTCTAAAAACATAGATGCTGATAAAAAGCTTCCTAGGGGATTTCAAGGAAGCCATTTTAACAATGAATTTAAAAAGAATAGATTCTACATATACATTCCTTGTCTGTTTCAAGAAGTTGAGGAAAGACAGTTATACAATATGCAAAAAATGAGTAAAGCATTTTCAGGAATCATTCATGTATCTGTTCTTCCATTTGTTTTGTTTAAAACTTTCTGTCTTCATATTATAAGTAGGTAAATTATCACAGCACAATAAGTTTCATGTTTATTGCATGCTATCAGAATAGTAGTTCCTTATATCTATCCTATCCTACAGCAATTTCCTGGATTTTCATTCCTCTCCTACTCTTTTCCTTCCTCCCATTCTTGTGCAATGGGATGGACTAGAACAAGGGTATTTCCTGATGCATATGCATCAGGGTTTCACATATTTTAATCATGCTCCTTTTTAGCCTACTTTTACTTATTTATTTTTATCCTCACCCAAGGATACATTCATTGATTTTAGAGAAAGAGGAAGGGAGGGAGAGAGAGAGAGACAGAAAGAGTGAGAGAGATAGAGACAGACAGAGAGAGAGAGAGAGAGAGAGAGGCATCGATGTGAGAGAGAAACATCGATTGGTTGCCTCTCATACACGCCCTGACTGGGTACAAAATCCTTAATATAGGTGTGTGTCCTGACTAGGAATCAAACTTCCAACCCTTTTGGTGTGTGGGACAATGCACCAACCAACTGAACCACACAACGAAGCCTACCTAACTATTTTTAGAGTCATTTATTTTTATTGTTGATATTTAAGGAACTAGTAATGTCTCTTTGTTTGTCTTCTTACTCTTCCCTGATCATTTTCAGTTCCATTTTGCCCAGATTCATTTATTCAACAGCTTTCTAATTTCCACCTACCATGTGTCAAGAACTATGTCCACATAATTTTTCAACTGCTTTTTACTAAGCATCTCCTACATGTCTTGGTTACTATAAAGGCTAGATATAGAGCAGTATCACAGGTCTTGCTTGATGTATATTGATAAAGATGTATTCAAAATTCCAGAATTTAGTGAGCATAATTTTATCTTAAAACTTTAAAAACAGTTTCACAACTTCTGAAGCTTGACTCTACTGCTGTCTCAGAGACAAGGATCACATTGTATAGCCATTTATCAGTTTGCAAAGGGACCCCTGTCCCCCAGCCTCAGTGAACCAGAACAAGATAGCTTTCAGGAATGGAGAGTAAGAAAGGAAGAGAGATGAGTTCTTCCAGGATCAGGCCAAATGAAAGAAGGTTAATGTAAATAAAGGGATTATAAATGAGCCTGCATTGCTGAAAGGTACCAGGGAATGGTATAGTAAACAAGCAAAAAAATGCCACTACTGTTACTAGAACTTTGTATGCTTTTCAGATATTCGATTCCATATCTGTATGTAAAAATCTCCTGGTTTTTCAATATTAGCAATTGATAAGTAATCAAATATCATGCAGAAAAAAATTGTGGAGTAAATATATATATATATATATATAGTTGAGTTTGGCCAGTGACTGTCAGTAGCAGCCTCTGAATGAGCAGCCATTCCTCTTAATGAGAAGAAAGCAATCTATGACCCTTGGATTACAGCCAGTCAATTGACTCTCTTTGTAAATAGAGTTCTGGACCAAAGCCATTCTCACTCTTGTATGTATTATCTACAGCCTCTTTTGCATTATAATGGCAAAATTGAGTAGTTGTGACAGAGACTGTCTGGCCCACAAAACCTAAAATATTTATGATAGGGCCATTAACACAAAATTAGCTGACCCTACTCTAAATATTCCATTTACCAGTGCCAGGAACTGTTCTCTTGTAACTACCACACATGGCAAAAGACCCTCTCTTACAGTTACAACTTCCTCTTTGAGGGATTAGGTGAAACCCACACACAGTCATGTAGATTGCAAGCTGTTTCTGGTCAATAATTCTGGTCCAGATTAATGTCCCACAGACCTCTGTAAGAAACAGAAGGATCTGATGCATCAATATGATAGAAGCCTATTTTCTTTATTTCTAAAGAATAGTATTTGACTGAATTAAATTAAGAAAAGATATTGGCAAACAAAATTCTCAACTTTTTCATATGTTGTTATTAAACGTTCATACTTAATAGCAAATAAGGTCTATTTGGGGGGATAATATTCTCAATACTGCTATCCAAACTTGGTTCTTCATCATACATATACTTTAAAAATTACAGTGTTTTTTATTTTTTCAACAAGTAAAAAACACCTGTTCATCTCTTGGGTCTGTGAAAAGTATGAAATTCTTTATAGAACCATCTTTCCCCTTATTTTTTTCCTTTCATACAACTACAGATTTAACAGGAAGCCTTTTAACCTGGTTCCTTAATTATAGTCCTTGACCCACAGAAGCTGTGAAGCAAGAGCTCAAAAAGTATGCAGTAGTTAATAATAGGCTATTATTTTGTGTCCATCTCATAGATAATGTCCTCTCTGTATCAGGAATAGAAAAACAAAATACTGTGGGCCTTCGGTTGGTGGGAACCAACAAGTAGGTCAAACTTAACGTGCTTCTAGTTCCTGCTCATGCTGTCTTTACCAACTAAATGCATGACTTAGTTTGAAATGTGATAGTATCCCAAATACTGAGACACTTCTGTTAAAATGAACACTATTAATAATAATACTTGTCTTTTTATTGCATCTTTACCTTGTGCCAAACACTTTTAAGTGTCTAACTAAAATATCTGATTTATTTCTTAACAACAACATTATGAAGCAAGCATTATTATTATCCCCATTTTACAAACAAGGACTTGGGTACAAGGTGTGAGGTAAAAGCACATAATATCCCAAAGGAATAAGAGACATATTTGTTTCATGGTTTGTCCTGCACCAGACATTTAAACATGATTTGACTATAAGGAAGTATAAAAGAATAGAGATTATTTCCATATCTAAACTGCTCCCTTGGTTGAACTTAGCCACCAGAGTTTCTTCCATTCTTGTGACTGCAGGAATACAATCTAGCATTTTAACTAAATCGAGGCACATTAGTAATGAAAAGGACTGTCTGGAAATCAGTTTTCAGCTAATTAGTGACTTGGATGAACATTGCATTTTTGCCTGAAAAACTGAGAGGTAAATATCCTGAAAGGCATTTAGATTTAGAGCTAGGAAATCTGCTTGAACATAAATCAATACCTGGGTGTGGAATCCCTGACTCATTCAGTATCAAATTATCTCATCAAAGTGCCTTCCAAAGTGCTTATCAAAAGCTTATATCTCTAGGTTTAAGAGTCTTGTAAGGGAAGGATGGAAGGTGCAGATAAAACGAAATACTGAGGGATGAGTTGCTTGCTGCCATGTGATAATTAGGGTAAAAACAAGCAATGAGAGCTCAGATTCGTAATTCTCAATCAAATATTATATTTGTAGATGGGAAGGGTTCTGAATATTAGAGACATCACACATAAGCCCTGTATTGAAAATTCAAGATAACAATCTAGGGTTATGGGATTTTTCATCAATAGGTTCATGTCACTTAACAGTTCTGGCCTAAGCTTTCTTATGGGTAATAACATCTACTTTCCATTATTGGTTGTTTTTGAGAGTAGCCTGCAGTTGGAGGCCAGTCTGCAAACTGTTAACCAAGGCATGATGTGATAAACCCAAAATACAGAGTAAGCATTTAGAAATGCTCACAGAAATTGGAGAGTAACTTTATGTCTGTTATATCTAATTTTTAAATTTGGGACTTCTTTATTTTTTGGCCTTTCTAAATTTTATTTTGCTAGTCATTTGAGTTTGTGGTTAACTGCAAATTAATTATTTTTAATTTAAAAAATAAAATAATGATCTCATAGGTGAGAAGCATTAATTCAGAGCCATTTGGTCAATTCCATGTGGGAAAATGTATAAATTTTTTCTTTCCTCATCTTTTAAAATTTCCATTTGTAAGAAAATGAACTTTAAAATACATAAATATGCAAATAATGGGTAAGGCTTTAAAATGTTTACTGATTGGTTATATAATTAATTACATTTAGAGGTTACTAATCTAAGAAATTGTATAAGACAAGACATGAAAATGTTACATATATATCTAAAGCCTTACAGAAGTAAAGGGTTCATCGATTTAAGTATATATATCTTTTTTTAAAGCTACCTACATATGCTTATAATGCTGTATATGGAACCAAGCTTTCTCCAACATTATCAAGAATGGAATCATTCAAGTTTTATACCTGCAAGTGGAAATTTAGATTATTTTATTTAAATAACCTCTCCAATACTGGACTCTGAGTCCCTAGCACATTATCTGGAATGAAATTTTATTCAATAATCTGATTTTGCGTTATAATTAGATATTGGACTTCTCTTTTTAGTGACAGTTCAATTTATGTTTTAGTTACCTATGGATGAGAAATCTAGCTCTCAGGGTGGCACATTTCAGCATTGTTAGAAAAACAAGATATCTGTTTGAAAGTTTTTCTCTATGTCCACCTCAATAGTTTCCACTCAGTGGTCCAAGTGCCCAGCCAAGAATTAGCAAAGTAATCTCTACCCTCTTTATACATTAAAGCTCTCCAGAAACTTGAACACAGCCACCAGGTCACTCCTCTGTCTTCTCTTCATCATGCTGAACATCCCGCTCCTTCAGTAGTCCCCTCAGAATTATTGACCTTTTAGGACAGGTAATCCTTTGCTTTGAAAGGTTGTCCTGTGTGTTCAGTGTAGGCTATTTAGCAGCATCCTTGGTGTCTACCCAGGAAACACCTGTAGCAACTCCTTCCATCCATCCCTGGTTACGACAACTAAGTATGTCACCAGACATTGTCAAATGTTTCCTGGGGGGTTAAAATTGCTTCTGACTTATAACTGCTCTAAGAGTAGATGCAATATAATAGATCCTAATAATGGTTAGAAAAATAAAATATTTTGATAAGTAATAAAATGTTTAAAACTAACTTCTATTGACTAAGGACAGACTAAAGATAGCAATCAATTTTTATTTACCATTACTAACACCACTTAAAATATTCAAACTAAAAATGAGTATTATGCAGATAAATTTCCTCCATGTTTTTCATGGCTTGATAGGCTTTGTTTATTTGTTTGTTTGTTCTTTTAGTATTGAAAATATTCCATTGTCCAGATGTAGCACAGTTTTTCCATTTGGCAATTATGAATAAAGCTTCTATGAACATATCTATGTGCAGCCTTTTCTGTGAACATAAGTTTTCAACTCCTTTAAGTACTAAGAAATGCAACTGATGGATCATATGGTAAGAATTTCTTTAGTTCTTAATCTAAAAATGTTACATACTGTGTGATTCCAACTATATAACACCATGGAAAAGGCAAAACTCTGGAGACAATAAAAAGATCAGTTGCCAGAGAATAGGATAGGGAGAGAGTGATGAATAAGCAGACGACAGAGACATTTCAATGTGGTGAAAATTCTCTTTATGATATTATAATGGTTGAATACATTTATCCAAACCCATAGAATAAACACGACCAAGCGTTAAACCTTAATGTAAACTATGGACTCTGGGTGAACAAAACACAAGTCCGCCCTCTGAAGCTGAGCAGGTGAATCACATTTAATTTGCTGAATTTCATTTTTGGAGGGCATAATTTTTTTCCATTTCATGATGCCCCCACTTTATTCCTGAAGAGGATTTGTTTTCATGTCTGAGGCCAGAAAATAGATGGGAAGGAAAAAGTTTTGCCTTGTTGTCAATAAACCCATTTGTGGATCCGCCTGCCTGATAGGCATCTAACCCGGTTCAGCATCTTGTAAATAGAACATGGGTAAAGGACTGAGCCAGGGGAGAAAATACATTGAATTATTTGTAAACCCCTAAACACATAAAATAATTTAGTCTTAAAACAATTATCTGTGGGAAATTATCTTTTTTACTCTTGATGTCAAATTACTTCTTTGACTGTATTTATTTATCTTTTTGGAATTGACTGATTATCATAGTCTAAGTCAAAGCACTATTTTCTATCATTAGTGCATCGAATCATTATTTTATCTTTTTATCAAGAAAAGCAAAGTGAGGAAAAGAAGAAATGAGTAATTTCATACTCATGCAATATCTGGGTCATGAGAAGTGAGTGAAATGTGTTTCTGACAAGACATAGTCCAACTGACACGAATAGGAGAGAAATGTTCTGTTCCCCAGTGCCAAGATGTAGCCTGACTTTCCAGCTTGCTCAGCACACTTGCTTCTGTGTTCTTGGGGGTGAATCAGACATCATCTGTGGTCATGGGTTCAGCTAATTAAAGGACAGAGGTGCTATTCACAAAAATGGTATTCACTTCAGCTCCCACAGGTCAGGTAATATATATGAAATAAGAGATAAATGCAACCCATATGGCCTTGGTATCAGCAGGATTGGGGATTCTTATCAGGAAGGCTGGTGACTAGGGCACAGCACACACTCTGTGACCCCTGAAGATGACCATCATGTTCTAATATATAGAAACATGGTTTAGGATTTCCAGAGCCAATTTCTTAAACGCAATTACAAAATATGAGTTGTTTTATTTTTATTTTTATTTTTTTTAAATTTCCTAAGTGTTTAACCATTCGCAACAAACTCCATTTTCTCCCTAAGAGCATATGAGGCAATACTTTGTGGACTATATGCATTTCCTTAACTGCCCTTATTCAGTCTGCTGGTGGGCAGTTTGAGACCTCTCCCTCAGGGGTTACACAGTCAGGAAACTGGATTATCTTAAACTTGAGGCAGCTCTGCAAATGCATATCTGGACAAAGTTATCACATCGAAGAATGGCAAAACCTGAAATGACTTCAACACACTAATCCCTCACCTTCACTTTACAAGGTTTTATAGGTGTTTGGCATCAAAAGAGAGAATTTCCTGATTCACATACAAGAGATCTTTACATTCCATCACTTTACCTCAAATCTGTATTTAATAGTTCCAGTCCTTTTCTTATGAAAGTCAATAATTAAATGTGTGAATATTACTCTTTTGACATAATTTTAAAATGTCGTTTTGAACTCTATTCTTTTTGCACCACTTCTCCACTTCTTATGCCTGCAGCTGCCAGCACATATATATTACATGAATCAATAGATATTGCCATCAAAAATAGAAAAAAAAATACAAAAAAATCAGATATGCTCCAGTTATCATAAGCTCAAAATACACTTGTATAATTTATACTTTCCAGTGGAGGGAAACTATTGGCCATTCCATTCACTGGCACACATTTTTATTATTAAGACCAAAGAACTCATGAATATATTAATTTATTTGAGAAGACATGTATTATATTTGCTTTGAAAAGGCTGCCAATATTTCATAATGACTTTATATAATACAGAACTGAGAACATCATCTCTAAAAATGGCCCTCTAAATATCAACATGCTGAAAGAAAAATATCTAACTCAGAGATGCCTCATTTGCTTAGACTTGTGTACCTCTGAGATTTGGGCCTAACAGACAATTTTTTTCCCTTTAGAATGAACATCTCGCTAAGTTATCTTAAGTCTGACCTTCTGATAAATGACAAACTGTACGCTCTTTAGTGCTACACCACCAGAGAAGAATGCTACAAAAATCTCAATATTCAATTTCCTTGCTCTTGTCCCTGTATATAAAAATTCTGCTACGGGACTTCCAGCCAAGATGGAGGCTTAGACGGACACGCTAGGTCTCCCTCTACAACTAGAGAGGAATACATCTACTTCAAAACAAAGGATAACTAGAAATTCCAGAAAATAAAACTACACGGAAGTCCAACATATGAAGTTATAAACCAGCGGTGCCATTTGGGCAGGTAAGAGTTAAAGAGGGCAGTGCTGTTTGCGGTTGCACCTGGACAGCGGCGGGGCAGCGAGGAATCCCGGCTGCGCAAGCCCCTGGCGGTGCGCGACTCCGGCGCTGGGGAGAGCGGCCGCCGCATTGCCTTGAACAGTGAGGCCCAGGGGGGCGGGAGGACGGATCCCGGTCTCCTAGCTGAATAACTGTGTGAATCCATCTTGGACCCCCGCCCCCAAAGAAAGCACCACAGGGCAGCGAAATAGGTCGCGGACAGGCAGGCGCCGGTCGCTGATTTGTGACGCCAAACGGCGCCGGTCGCTGGGTCATTACGAGTACACAGGCACTGCCCCGGACAGCCGGCCCAAGAAAACAAAATGCATCTGTCAAAATGAGGCAGACAACTATAGAAATCCCGGTGACACAACTCACCAGACAGCAGATAGAGAACCTGACAGATGAACAGATAAGAAACCTGTCAGAGGCTCAGTTCTGGGCCATTGTTATCAGGTGGCTTACAGAATTCACAAAAGAGCAGGAAAAAGATAAGCAAGAAGCGAAAAAATTTCATAACGAAAGGAACAAAACCGCATACGAGATAGAAGGTGAGAAAAAATCCAGAGTTCATTTCAACAAACTGGAATATGGAGAAGGAACAAGCAGTCAACCAATGCAGCGAGAGGAAATGGGAAGCAACAATGAGAGGATCAGAAACCTCTGGGACAGCTATAAAAGGCCCAACATAAGAATCATTGGTTTGCCAGAGAATGAGGAAGATGAACTGGAACTTGAAAAATTGAGTGAAAATATAATAAAGGAGAACTTCCCAGACTTGGGGAAGGGAATAGACTTGCAGGTCCAGGAAGCGAGGAGAGTTCCCAAGAGACTGGACCCAGGGAGAACCACTCCAAGACACATTATATTCAAAATGTCAAAAATTAAAGATAAAGAGAGAATCTTAAAAGCAGCAAGAGAGAGGAAAAGAATTATGTACAAAGGGGTCCCAATTAGACTATCAGCTGACTTCTCAAGGGAAACCCTACAGGCAAGAAGAGACTGGCAAGAAATATTCAAAGTAATGAAAATCCAAAACCTACAACCACGAATACTCTATCCAGCGAAATTGTCATTCAGAATAGAAGGGCAGAGAAAGTGTTTCCAGGACAAAATAAAACTGAAAGAGTTCATTAGATCCAAACCACTGTTATATGAGATGTTAAAGGGACTGGTTTAAAAAAACAGAAGCTAGGGAGATGAAACAAAGGCAAACTAAATAGGCAACGAGAGTGGAAAAGGAACTGTGGGTACGGGAAGCATATTGGGGGGAGGTCAACAGGGAGGGGGAATGGGGAAAGGGAGGGAGATGATATAGGAATTGGGGATCAAGGTAGGAGGGAATGGAATAGACGGAGAGAGGTTGGGAGGAACTGTATGCACAACTAATGGACATAATCTAAAAGGGGGGGACAACTGGAGGGAGGGGGGCCACCGGGTGGAGGGGAGCAGAGGGAAGGGAAATTGGCACAAATGTAATATTTTAATCAATAAAACACATTAAATCTGAAAAAAAAAAATTCTCCCACGGTTTTACTCCTGTTTTGCAAATTTAATTTCCTGCTGTGTTTCCAAGTAGCTATCTAATCGGGCTGTATTCTGTTGATAATTACCCTAATAACAGGGTTTTCATGGTTCTTCAGGTAATTTCAAAAAAGAGCACTGGGGAAGGCCCTTTGGTTTTCCATTTAGATACTGTCTAGATATTCTAAGGACTTTGTTTTACTGGGTTTATAATGAACATTGGAGGGAAGTAGTTCAATGTGTGTCGGAAAATGTAAGTGCCATAAAAGCTATGTCAGGATCAGTAGGCGATCTCAAACTTTACCTCTTAAGCGTTTCAAGCCAGAAAGTGTCCAGCTCTTGCTTTGTGGTTGCTTTGTTGTTTTGGAGATGAAATAAGGTGTAGTGGAGGTGAAGGTGGTCTTTTAATGGAAAACTATGCTCTGAATATGGAACATCTACCCTTCTTCTCTGTTTAAGGTCTTCTTTGTCAACATTCTGGCCCCTTAAGAAAAATCTAATACTTAGGGCAAGAGTAGAAAACTTAAAAGCCAACAGGAGCCAACCATGTCACTTAGGTGTCTGCATGTTGTTTAAATATTCTTCATTTCCATAAATAAATATGTTTCTATGTATATATATCTACACACACACACACACACACACACACACACACACAGACTTGTGTCATTATTACCAGTCTACATACAATGCATACCCCTACTACTGTTGTTACAGAAACAGGGGAGTCCAAAAACAAACCCCAGAGTTTTCAGCTGGGAGATAGGCAGCAGGAAGCAGCTTTCAGGATGCCCTTGCATGCCTGGAGCTAGTGGCTGGATACATTGTTGCAAAGATCGGCTTTACTTCCAAGACTCAGGAAGATGGGAGGGATCTTGGACTGTGGGCTGGTATGGAAGAAGCAGACAGAGCCTATGTAGGGCTCTGTGAATGGTCAGAACTGTTTGCAACACCCACTGTGTGAGAGGACGCAGGGAGAGAGAGGAGGCAGGGAGGAAGAGAGAAGGAGCTGCGGACATTTTGGGCTGGCTCTGGCTCTAGGAGGCTCTCTCTCTCAGGCTCTCTCTGGCCCTCACGCCCTCACTCTCTGGCTCTTGTGGGCTCCCTCCATCTGGCTTGGAGCAGGGGTCTCCAGGCTGCTTTAAGAAGAGGCTCTTGCCAGGCTGCTTGGAGAAGGAGAGGAGATCCATGCGATTTGCAGGAAGAAGGCAGTTTGCAAGGAGGCTGAGAATCCAGGCGGTCCTGCATTGAGAGCTGGAGGGCACCACAGCACAGAAAGGACCTCCCCAATCAGAACTGAGTGATTGGCAGCTACTGGTAAAGCTGAACTGTGCCTAGGAAGTAGGGAAACGGTGTTTCTGACTTTCCTAAGACTGGCCAGGTCTGGGAGGGGGAGGCAGGGCTTTGTGTAAATAAACAATTCTTTTCCTTGTCACCAAACTCTGGTATTCAGAGTTATGATTCTGGCGGCGGGCAATCGGACCCCTAACTAAACAGCCCGTGGGTTCTGTTTCAATCAGAGCAGCCCAGGGGTTCTGTTACACTGTGAACAGCACAGATAAGGCTCAGTTACTTTCTATCTTTAATTGTTCTCAAATAGTAGTAAGTGCTTAAATTCTGTTTAACTCATAAGCAGAAGTTGTATGTACCCATTTTGTGGTGACCGTGTGGTGCCTTTAAGGGGTCCAGCAGAGGCATTGGGTACCCAGTAGGTGTTTAATACATTTTTACTGGCGTATTAAAAAAGAAGATGAGATGGACTGAATCAGATCTCATCCCCTCCTAGCCCAATAGCTTGTATAATGGTAATAACTGGAGGCCTGTTGGTTAAAAAATAATAATAAACCAGTGATAATCTGCCTGATCCAGCAGGAGAGTATGTCAGCTAATCCTCTTTCCACTGAGCCCACAATTGTGTTTCATTTTGGCTTATACTTAACTGGCCCTGCTCAGGCTCCATCCCTCTTCAACTTGGTTAGATCTGGAAAAAAATGTGCCTTCTTGGATCCCAGCCTGCTCTTTGACATTCCAGCCCATGATATAGCTCCTTCCTTCTCCAAGAGGTAGGGACATTCTTCTCCATGAATGTCCAGGAAAATCTGGCACCTAATAAAACTAAGCTTTCTTTTAGTGAATTAAAACCTAAACTAAAGTTGTGAAAAGCATCCTTTCAGGGAATTTAGTACTAAATGTTCACAGAATGGGAGTAGAGGTTGCTTTCTTGGCTCCTCCCTATTATATGAAGAGATCTCCTCCTAACATGAAAATTACTTCGTGTGGGATAAATGCACTGCAGGACCCATGAGAGAGAAACTTGGCATCCTTCCTCCTGATCTACCCTGAACTAGTCTCCACTTTGGTGTGGTTTCATTGAGAGAATACTATTCCTTCCTCACCCATGGTAGTCCATAAAGTGTGTGACATTTTTGGTGCCACTATAGCTGAGAGGATTCCTAGCCCCTCATGACCACTCTCTTTTATTTACCTGTCCCCAAATGCTGCCCTTATCTGCTGGCCCTCTTTCTTTCCAGTTTTGGGTCTTTTCTAACCATATTTATATTTTTTAAATATACTTGGGGAGTAAGGGGCTCTCCTCCCCCAAAGAAAATACTTAGTTATCATCCACCATCCCTCCTCCTCATAGATTATATATATATATATATATATGTATATATATATATATATATATATATATGTATGTATATAATATTAATAGAGAAGGAAAACTCTGATTTCAAAAAAACCTCCGCTGCCTTGCGGCATACCTCTTCAGGGGAAAGGCTAAGGGAGTAAACCCCGACAGAAAATCCGGAGCCGGAGTCCCTAAGGCGGTTTGACGTTGTAGTCAACACCGGCAACTCCTGCGGCGCACCTGAAGCCAAGCTGTATTGACTCCGTCTTTCCCTTGGATCCTTCAGCTGCGAAGAGAGGGGGGGTCTGCTGCATGGGCAACAGCAGATCCTCCATATCACCCTGCCCAGGCTCTGTAGCTTCAGCTTCACTGGAGAGGACACTCCAGCGTCATCGCAAGATGTTGATTCAACACGGGAGGAGACATATACCGTGTCACTCCCGAGTTGGACTGCACAGCCATTCTCGGCGGTGCAGATAGACTCTTAAGAAGCTACACCATCGTCTCTCGAGACGGACGGCTGCCGACGACGATAATATTAATCCAACATTTTAAAATCCCTCACAGTCTAGTAATGCAATAACTGGCTATTATAAAGCCATACTACATGGCCACATCCATGAATTCATTCCAGAATTAAACTGGAAAACCAACCAAGCAACCTTTGTTTTCATACCACTGTCTGCAGTGATAGCTGCCTCATCTTGGTTCCTTCCCTAATCCTGCCCCAATCCCTATCTAGCTTCTGCCTCTAAACAGCATGGGTCTTTTCAGGCATTCTGAAAGTAGTGACTGACTCCTTCACTTCCAGATACCTAGCCTTAAACTGGGGCTTGAAACACAGTCTGTGCTTAATAAAATGTGTTGGATGAATGAATACAGAAATTATTAAATAAATGCAATTCTTCCTCCCAAACATAGTAAGGGTTCCCATCTTTATGATTTAGTGAACTCTACCTTGTGGGAAGTGAGATATCTTCATGTGGAAGCATTCAAGATTTCTTATGGATAAGACATCACCATTATCTCTTGCCTGAATTCTTACAAAAGTCTCCCTACTTAGTCTTCCTACTCCCACACTTCCAGACATTTTCCACATAAAAGTCAGAATGATCTTCAAAACATAAAAATCATATTATGTTTAAGACTTCCAAGTTCTCTTTGCAATGAGGATAAAATGCAAATTCTTTACCACGGGCTACTTGCAATGTTCCTCAAAATCCGGCTGCGCACATCATTCTAGATTCTCCTGCCTCACAGCCTTTCCACATGCTCTCTCCTGGGCTGGGACCCTCCTCCCCTCTCCACTCCTTCTCTCCCTTCAGCTCTGCTTCAATGTCCCTTGATTAGAGAAACTCAACTTGAACTGCTAATCTCAAATTAAGTCCCTTCCCATTTTTTCTCTGCCTCTGCACTCACTTTGCTTGTTTCATAATTTTATCAGGATGGGAAATTAGTTATTGATTTATCTGTTTACTTATATTTCTTGCATATTTTCTCTACCAAACACGTTTGGTAAAGTAGAGAGGGAGCATGTCGGTCTTGGTCAGTGTCTTCCCAGTGTCCGTTAGAGAACCTGGTACAGAATAGGTATTTAATAAATGTTTGGTGAATAAACCAGCAGTGACAACTGACCTTCCACTGATCCTCATTGGCTAGTGCAGTCTTGAGAGGATGACTTGAAACCCTGGACAGGACAGGAGATGGGATCAGAAGACACTCTTGCTTTCCCCACAACTACTCATAACATTTTGGGATCTGGAACAAAACTCTAAATTTAGAATTTAAGTTTGGAATTCTTTGGCTCCTGGGAATTCTATGAAGTCAAGGGACAGCTGGCTCATGGCCCACAAAGCTTGATTTAGCCCTTTTTATTCTTCTCCACCCTCAGCTCCACCTTTCCCTGTAAGAAGGCATCTCAAACCTCTTCCCAATAGCTTACCCTGGCCACCCCTTTGCCTAGAAGTGTGCACACCAGCAACTCAATCTGCGCTCAAGAGAATGGATTAGGAACGACATCCAAGCAGATCCTAGATCTGGTTGTGGGCTATTTGGCATGGATTTCTGTCTTTCATTTTCTTTATGTGTTGTATTACGTTTATTGATTTGCGAATATTAAACCATCCTTGCATTCCTGGGATGAATCCTACTTGATCGTGGTGTATGATCTTTCGAATGTGTTGCTGGATCCGGTTTGCCAATATTTTGTTGAGGATTTTAGCAACTATGTTCATCAGCGATATTGGCCTGTAGTTTTCTTTCTTGTGTCTTGACCTGGTTTTGAAATTAGGGTTATACTGGCTTCATAGAATGAGTTTGGCAATCTTCCATCTTCTTGTATCTTTTGGAATAGTCTGAGGAGGATAGGAGTTAGTTCTTTCCTAAATGTTTTGTAGAATTCACTTGTGAAGCCATCCGGTCCAGGGCTTTTGTGTGCTGGGAGTTTTTGATCACTGCTTCAATTTCACTAGCTGTTATTGGTCTATTCAGACTTTCTGCTTCTTCTTGGTTCAGTTTGGGAAGACTATAGGTTTCCAGGAATTTGTCCATTTCCTCTAGGTTGTCAAATTTCTTGCCATACAGTTGTTCGTAATAATTTCTTACAATCCTTTGTATTTCTGTGGTATCAGTTGTGATTTCTCCTCTTTAGTTTCTGACTTTATTTATTTGTGTCCTCTCTCTTTTTTTCGTGATGAGCCTGGTTACAGGCTTGTCAATTTTGTTTATCTTTTCAAAGAACCAGCTCCTACTTTTGTTGATCTTTTGAGTTGTTAGTTTAGACTCTATGTCATTTAATTGTGCTCTGATCTTGATGATTTCCTTTCTTCTACTTGATCTGGGCTTTGCTTGTTGTTCTTCCTCTAGTTCTTGTAGCTGTAGGGTTAAATTTTTTATTAGAGATTCTTCTAGCTTTTTTAGGTAGGCCTGTATTGCTATGAACTTTCCTCTTAGGACTGCTTTCGCTGTATCCCATAGGTTTTGGGTTGTTGTGTGTTCATTATCATTAGTTTCCAGAAACTTTCTGATTTTTTCCTTGATGTCATTGTCAACCCATTCATTATTTAATAGCATGTTATTCATTCTCCATGAGTTTGAATGATTTTGAGTTTTTTCCTTGAGGTTGATTTCCAATTTTAAGCCATTGTGATCTGAGAATATGCTTGATATAATTTCAATTCTCTTGAATTTGCTGAGGCTTGTTTTGTGTCCTACCATGTGGTCTATCTTTGAAAATGTTCCATGTGCACTTGAGAAGTATGTATATTTTGCTTCTTTGGGGTGAAAACTTCTATATATATCGACTACGTCCATTTGATCTAGAGTGTTGTTCAGTGCCTCAATATCTTTGGTGTTTCTTTGCTTCGAAGATCTGTCCATTGTTGACAATGGGGTGTTAAAATCCCCTACTATGGGTGTGTTGCTGTCTATATCTTTCTTGGAGTCTTTCAAAATTTTCCTTATATCTTTGGATGCTCCTAAGTTGGGTGCATATATACTTATAAGGGTTATATCTTCTTGATGGATTTTTCCCTTAAGTATTATGAAATGCCCTTCTTTGTCTCTTTTTATGGACTTTGCTGTGAAATCTGTTTTGTCTGATATAAGTATTGCTGCCCTGGCTTTCTTTTCATGCCCATTTGCTTGAAATACTTTTTTCCATCCCTTTACTTTCAGTCTGTGTAGATCTTTTGTTCTAAGGTGGGTCTCTTGTAGACAGCATATATGTGGGTCATTCTTTCTAATCCATTCAGCTACCCTATGTCTTTTAATTGGAGCATTTAATCCATTTACATTTAAGGTTATTACCGATAAGTACTTATTCATTGTCATTTTTCCCCTTTGTACTCGTGTTCTTCTCTGTCTCTCTCTGTTTCTTTATCTTCTTAGAGCAGACCCTTTAGCATCTCTTGCATTGCTGGTTTGGTGGAGATGTATTCTTTTAGCCTTCTTTTGTCTTGGAAGCTCCTTATTTCACCCTGCATTTTGAATGAGAGCTTTGCTGGGTATAGTATTCTAGGTTGAAGGCCTTTGTTTTTCATTGCTTGGAATATTTTTTGCCATTCCCTTCTGGCTTGTAGTGTTTCTGCTGAAAAATCTGATGATAGCCTTATTGGAGCTCCCTTGTATGTTATTAGCTGTTTCTCTCTTGGTACTTTTAGGATTCTCTCTTTGTCTTTGAATGTTGCCATTTTAATTATGATGTGTCTTGAGGTGGGCCTGTTGGGGTTCATCTTCATTGGGACTCTCTGTGCTTCCTGGACTTGGTTGACTCTTTCTCTCCTCATGTGAGGGAAGTTTTCTGTCATTAGTTTTTCAAAGAGGTTTTCTATCCCTTGCTCTTCTTCTTCTCCTTCTGGAATTCCTATGATACAGATATTATTACATTTCATGTTGTCCTGCAGCTGTCTTAGAACCTCTTCAGTCTTGTTCAGACTTTTTTCATTTTGTTGCACTGTCTGGGAGTTTTTGTGTACGTTGTCCTCCAGCTCGCTGATCTGATCTCCTGCTTCCTCTAGCCTGCTTTTAATTCCTTCTACTGTGCTCTTCAATTCAGAGATTGTATTCTTCATTTCCTCCTGGCTATTATTGATAGCTTCTATGTCCTTTTTCATGCTCGTGTAATTCTCTGTGAGTTCCTTGTAGTTTTTCTGGAGTTCCTTGTAGTTTCCCTGGAGTTCTTTGTAGTTTCTGCTAAGCTCATTCAGCTTCTCCATAATCCATGTTTTGAATTCTGTATCTGATATTTTCTCCCCTCTATTTCATTTAGCACTCTCTCCGGGGATTCTACCTTTCCTTTCGATGGGGGGTTGTTTCTCTGTCTCCCCATTTTTGTGATTCCTATTGTTTGTTGGTGCTTCTTTGAATGATCTGCACTTCCTGGATCTGCCTCTGGTGGCGTCAGATCGTGTACCAGTCTGGCCCTAGGCAGCCTATTGGAGACTTCCAGTGATCTACTGCCTTTGTCTGTCTTCTTTAGTTGTTAATCTACTCAATCTGTGATTAGCCATCAGGCTTAAGGACCGTGGGTGTGGCTGCTTAATTCCTGTAGGCTGGGCTTTTGTTTCCCCTCAGGCTGACGCCACTTGGAGGGGAATGGTGTGTCTGCTGTACTGGGGCTGAGTCAGCATTGGCTGGTCCTGGGAGAAGGTTAGTGTAGCTTCCACTTACTCCTCCGCCCTCTTGGATATCCGTCTGTGTTGTCCTTGATGTTATTTCTTTAATCTGTCTGGCTGTATTTCAGCTACTCTTTGGTGGATTTTTTCTCTGGTTAGTTGATTGAGAGTCACTCTGCCCACCTTGTCTTGAGATCTTTTGTGGAGGTGCTGCTAAAACATAATCACACAACCTAGGCAAGAAACCCACACCCTCCAATATCTCCCCCAACTACAATCTCACTATAGGCTGCAAATGAGCCCGTATTAATATACTTGTGGAGATATTGGGACTCTTATTTCATAGGAGAAACAGGAGTTGTTTTAAATGAAGGAAGGGTAATTTTTGAGCTGGAAGTTGATAGAGTAATAATATTAGCAATTGGGATCAAGGTTGTGTAAGACAGCAATTAACACTTACACTGTATGTTTGAAAAGGAGGAGAGGGTTACAGTGTGGAGTGAGAAAGTGGAAGTGTATAGTATTAGGATTATATAATCGGTATATGCTATATGATTAGCGTGGGAGGGAGGATAGACACAACAGACATCCAGGCAGACAGACAGCCAGAAATTGAAAGAGAGGGCTGAGGAGGTTAGAAGGTAGGAAACAGTTTGAGAAAGAATTTTTCAATAATACAAATACAGAGTAGAAAATAGCAAGACAGGAAGGGAGAGAGGAAAGAGAGAAAGAAAGTAGAGAAGAGAAGGGTAGGGGAGAGAATGAAAGAAGAAAGGGAGGTAGAAGAGGGGGGACTGGATTAAAATTCTTTTAAATTATATATTAATTTAGGAGATTAAAACATGATATAGAGATCCAAGATGGCGGAGGAGTAAGTGGAAGCTACACTAACCTCCTCCCAGGACCAGTCTGGATTTACAACTTAATTTTGGAGAAATCATCTGGAATAACCAACGGAACACTAGCTGGAAAGAAGTCTTATAACCACGGAGAGACAGAAAAGGCCGCTACATCACAACGTGACCGGTAGGGAGTGCGGAGACGCGGAAGGGCTGGCTGGGCTCACACGGGTGGCTGCTGAAGGGACTGAGAAACAGCTCAGCAGCCGGGGATTCCCCCTGAGAAGGGCAGGGTCTAAACCCCCAGCTGGGCTTCCCAGCCTACAGCGACAGAGTGGAAAGTAAAATAGTATCAGCTGTGAAAAGCGAAAAGCCACAGGCTTTCTTGCTAGCCGGAGAGAAACAGCAGGAGAAAAAGAGCTCTTAAGTGGATCACATACGAAAATATTTTGGCCACCACTTACCCTGGGCTCAAGCAGAGGGAAGGCAGAGAGGACTGGAGACACTTGGGGAGAATTTGGCACGGTGGCTTTGAGGGGAGAACTGGAGGAGCAGCTGACTGGGTCCCAGTGCTGACTCATCCCCAGTACTGCGGGTAGACCATTCCCCTCCAAGTGGCGTCAGCCTGAGGGGAAGCAAAAGCCCTGCCTACAGGAATTAAGCTGCCACACCCACAGTCCTTAAGCCTGACAGCTAATCACAGATTGAATAGATTAACAATCAAAGAAGACAGACAACAGCAGTAGATCCCTGGAAGTCTCCAACAGGCTGCCTAGGGCCAGACTGGTACATGATCTGACGCCACCAGAGGCAGATCCAGGAAGTGCAGATCATTCCAAGAAGCACCAACAAACAATAGGAGTCAAAAAAATGGGGAGACAGAGAAACAACCTCCCATCAAAAGGAAAGGTAGAATCCCCAGAAAGAGTGCTAAATGAAATAGAGGGGAGCGAACTATCAGATATGGAATTCAAAACATGGATTATGGAGAAGCTGAATGAGCTCAGCGGAAACTTCAAAGAACTCCAGAAAAACTACAAGGAACTCACAGAAAATTACGTGAGCATGAAAAAGGACATAGAAGCTATCAATAAGAGCCAGGAGGAAATGAAAAATACGATCTCTGAATTGAAGAACACAGTAGAAGGAATTAAAAGCAGGCTAGAGGAAGCAGAAGATCGGATCAGCGAGCTGGAGGACAACCTACACAAAAACTCCCAGACAATGCAACAAAATGAAAAAAGACTGAACAAGACTGAAGAGGTTCTAAGACAGCTGCAGGACAACATGAAACGTAATAATATCCGTATCATAGGAATTCCAGAAGGAGAAGAAGAAGAGCAAGGGATAGAAAACCTCTTTGAAAAACTAATGACAGAAAACTTTCCTAACATGACGAGAGAAAGAGTCACGCAAGTCCAGGAAGCACAGAGGGTCCCAATGAAGATGAACCCCAACAGGCCCACCTCAAGACACATCATAATTAAAATGGCAACATTCAAAGACAAAGAGAGGATCCTAAAAGCAGCAAGAGAAAAACAACTAATAACATACAAGGGTACTCCAATAAGGCTATCATCAGATTTCTCAGCAGAAACACTACAAGCCAGAAGGGAATGGCAAAAAGTATTCCAAGCAATGAAAATCAAAGGCCTACAACCTAGAATACTATACCCAGCAAAGCTCTCATTCAAAATGGAGGGTGAAATAAGGAGCTTCCAAGACAAAAGAAGGCTAAAAGAATACATCTCCACCAAACCAGCAATGCAAGAGATGCTAAAAGGTCTGCTCTAAGAAGATAAAGAAACAGAGAGAGACAGAGAAGAACACGAGTACAAAGGGGAAAAATGACAATGAATAAGTACTTATCGGTAATAACCTTAAATGTAAATGGATTAAACGCTCCAATTAAAAGACATAGGGTAGCTGAATGGATTAGAAAGAATGACCCACATATATGCTGTCTACAAGAGACCCACCTTAGAACAAAAGATCTACACAGACTGAAAGTAAAGGGATGGAAAAATGTATTCCAAGCAAATGGACATGAAAAAAAAGCTGGGGTAGCAATACTTATATCAGACAAAACAGATTTCACAGCAAAGTCCATAAAAAGAGACAAAGAAGGGCATTTCATAATACTTAAGGGAAAAATCCATCAAGAAGATATAACCCTTATAAATATATATGCACCAAACTTAGGAGCACCCAAATATGTAAGGAAACTTTTGAAAGACTCCAAGAAAGATATAGACAACAACACACTCATAGTAGGGGACTTTAACACCCCATTGTCAACAATGGACAGATCTTCGAAGCAAAGAAACACCAAGGATATGGAGGCACTGAACAACACTCTAGATCAAATGGACTTAGTCGATATCCGAAAAATCCTGAAACACCAATTCAGAAGAACCTATGCACTCCAATGTTCATAGCAGCACTATTTACAATAGCCAATTGCTGGAAACAACCTAAATGCCCATCTGTAGATGAGTAGATCAAAAAACTGTGGTACATTTACACAATGGAGTTCTATGTAGCAGAAAGAAAGAAGGAACTTCTACCATTTGCAACAACATGGATGGAACTAGAGAGAATTATGCTTAGCGAAATAAGCCAGGCAACGAAAGAAAAATACGTTATGCTGTCACCTATTACAGGAAACTAATGAACAACACAAACAAATGAGCAAAATTGAACCAGAGGTATGTAAACAAGGAGTAGACTAACAGTAACAAGGGGGGAGGGGGGAGGGAGAAAAGGGGGTAAGAAGGGGAAGTGTAAAATCAAAGAATATGTATAAATGACCCACAGACATGGGCAACTGAGTGGGGACTGAATGTGGGGGAAGGGAGGGGCAGGATACAGGGAAGCAAGAGGGGAAAAAAAAAAAAGTGAGACAACTGTAATGGAAAAACAAACAAAAAAAATTTTTTTAGTGGGGGAAAATGAAAATATGAAGAATGGAAATGCCAGTTCAGTGAATATTAGGACAAAGATTTTCCTTCACGTTGTATATTTTTCTCCCTATTTGATCTCTCCAGAGTTTGGCATTCTAAACAAGTAAGTAATGACTTAAGTTTCTTTGCATAGACCTAATAAGACCAGTTGTTAATAGAGGTTCCTTTTTCTGAACAAGCCTTTGACTGGAATGTCAAGCCTAAAGGAGACATGCTTGGGCTCATGTTGTTACCAAAAAGCCCTAAGGAACTGGGAATGACTTTCAAAGGTAATAAAAGCCCGCGAAATAAAAGGCCTGCTGCCATGGTTGGTTGTGCGGTCCACAGCAATCTCTCCAGGGAAGGAACGAAGGTTGTTTTCCTGAAAGATGGCTAGAAGGGACCTTAAGGCACAATGGAAAACCAGAAAGACTTGGAAAGGACAGGTGTGTACAGGCAAGGATGAATGCCAGGTATGTGGCCCAGCTTCTGTGCACTGAAGAGCAGACTGAGGGCCACCCTAAATGTTCCTTGGGTAAGTTCCAGCAAAACAGAACTAAAGATCATAAGTGATCATTTGCTGCTCTTGTTATGCTTATGCAAATGAACAGGATAAATTAAAAATCGACTTAATGTAGTCCCTTTAAAGACAAGGAGAGTAATCTTAGGGAGAAAAATCAGTATTCAAGGAAAATCACAATGATCAGTGGCAGACTGTAAAGTAGGGCAGCTAACCGTCTTAAAAGTTTCTTCTCATTTAAAAAATGGTTTCACTTGAAAATTAAACCATATCTGTGATATCACCAAAGAGATTCAAGTTGCAGGCAAGTAGAATGTCAAGTGCCTTGCAACTGTATGTCTTCCCAATAAGACAGTCTTACAGATTTAGAGACTTTTTTGTTGGTTATGTTACATAAATTAACATGTGTTTTCTGTTTTCAAAGGGCATAAGCCTATGACCGCATTACCTGAGTGATTGTCTGTACGCATAAGCCTCACTTAATCCTCTTTGCAGCGCTGCCTCCGGAGACTCAACAGTTTGGCTGAACTAAATGGCTGAGTTGGTGAAGAATGGGGTGGTCTGTGGGCTTCACTTTAAAACTGAATTCTCTTTTCTATCCTAATGGCTTGGACAGAAAGGGCCCAGAGGTCTGAGAGGGGGGAAACATAAACTATTTCCCTCAGCCCAAACTAAATAAAATGGGCAAAAGGGTTTTGGACAGGAGAGATGTGCCTAGCACACCTTCCTCCAAAGAAGCCCTTTTCTTTTTTTTTTATCTCCTAATGTGGAACATTGAAAAATTAATCCCTGCCTTTTGCCACCTAGTAGTTATGGATTGAATGATGCTTTTTAACCCTTTTTGCCAAATCTGTTGCCCCCAGAACACAACAAGGATGCCAGCCTGCTAAACCAAGCACGCCGTTGTCCGGAGACAGCCAACTGACCTGGAGTCTGCACAATCCTTCCCCATGTGGGAAGGCCACCCTCCCCTCCACACCCCCACTGTTATTAGGGATTTCTGGACCCAAGGGTAGGTAGGACGACGACCATGTCCAGCTTGAAGCAGCTAGAGGAGCTTGAGACCTTCGCCCATTGTCCTTTACAAGATTACAAAGGGTCTTAATATCTGAGAGGGAGGGATAGTTATTTTTTACGAACCATGGGTATGGACTTGGGGGGGGATGCTGGGGGAGGGAGATACTGGGTGGAGGGGAGTAAAGGGGAAAAAATTGGAACTACTGTAACAACATAATCAATAAAATATACTTAAAAAAATAAATAAAAAATAAAAATAAAATAAAAAAAAACATGATATAAATTTGCAAGATAGAGAGAAAGAGAGAATATATAGAGAGAGGAATAGGAGATGGGAAAGCAAGAGGATGGGGGAGGGAAAGAACACAGAGGAGGGAAGGAAATCAGGAGGAAGAGGAGATATTAGGAGACTCAGATCACACAGTTTCTCCCAGTCCTGGTCGTTCACTGTTCTCTCCCTCCTCTGGCTTTTTCGGCCAAATCCTCTCCCTAACTCCCTACAAGAATTCACTTATCGGTGTGCCCCTAGCAGGGGGATCCTCCAAGCTCTAGGCTAGTGAGCTCTCCGGCTTGTTACTGCAGACGCACCGAGTCTCAGAATGACTCAGCCTGCAGTGCGTTGTAAACCCCTCCACCCCCCTCCACGCTGCTCCCACGCTCTCCTCCCTGTTCACGCTATCGGAGATCCACACTCACTCAGTCACTCCTCTCCGCATTCGTTCCTGAAGTCTCTCCTTAACAGGAGCGAGCTGAGAACACTGTCCCTACTCCGCGGCCATCTTCCACTCTCTGGCATGGATTTATGGTTGGTATAAATGGCAGAGGGTGTTGGCTTTGCATGAGCATGGCCCCTTGGTTACACTGACTCCTCTGCCTGTGGGAAGGGCAATGTTGTGCAAGGGCCACAGTAGATTCTCCTAACACAGTTAGTTCAGGAGATGGGTGTTATTGCCCTTATATAAAGGTTGTAGTGCCTCGTTCTAAAGTATTCTGTCATGAGCATTGCTAAGAATATAATGAAAAGATATTTTGAAGCCAAAAATAAGACATTATGTAGAGAAGTTAATAAATATACATCTTTTTGCTTAAAGGCTCCCCATCAGCCAACATCCTAGGCCCCTGGCCCAGCTCTTAATTCCTCAGCATGCCACATCTGCCCCTGTGTCTAAGCTTACACCCAATTATATACAAGCCTGTCTATGTCCATGTCCCAAGCCTCACTGGCAGACATGTTGAACTCTGCAATGAAAACCAGGCATAGCCAAGTATCTTGCTTAAAAGATAGACTTTTTCATCTGGAAAAATAAAAAAGTTCAGGCATGGAGAGTTCATTGTATGCGGTTGGTGATATATGACACTAAACTATCAGTGGAAGAAATATCATCTGGAAACAGCTGGACCCTAGTAGCTTCCTTTGTGAACACTGAAAGGTGGACAAGCTCCAAGCTAATAGGAATTTGACTACATATTCTCACTATTTGACACACCTAGGGTCCAGCTCTTTTTAAACTGGCAGTTTAGTATCAGATATCACCAACTGAATGCAACAAACTCTCTCATATCTGAACACTTTTTTTTTTCAGATGGAAAAGTCTGTCTTTCAAGCAAGATATTCAGCGGCCAATGACCTGTCAGAAACATGACTCTCCACTAGTCAAACTGGGAGACAAAATTCTATTATCAAATAATTTTCAATTATGGTGGTTCTTGCTGTTCAGGCACATAATGAACCCCTTGGATATTTTTTCTACAGTATTTCTGAGACAGAATGTATGTCAGTGCAGCCTGGAAATGTTAGCAAAATTATCAAAACCCAGACTCTAAAGAAAAGAAAGAAGAAAGGTCTTGCTTTGAGATAAACAGAGGAGGAGAATTGAAATTCTGGCAGAGCAGGACTTCCTTTCAGCCATTACATCACCTCAGAAACAACAAATCTGTTTGGTCTACCTGCACCCTCTGCACCTCCTCCCTGCCTCCTGACACCTGCTCCAGAGTACAAGTCACTAAGTAATTGAGGGGCAGAGGTAGAAAATTTAGCTCTCATTTTGTATAATCCTTGTGTTCTGTGGATGACAAAAAAAGAAGAAGAAGAAGAGGAAGAAGAAGAAGAAGAAGAAGAAGAAGAAGAAGAAGAAGAAGAAGAAGAAGAAGAAGAAGAAGAAGAAGAAGAAGAAGAAGAAGAAGAAGAAGAAGAAAGGAAGGAAGGAAGGAAGGAAGGAAGGAAGAAAAAAAAGGCTCAGAAAAAGGAAAGCATTTTTCTAAGAACAGAATTCATCATTATAATTATCATCTTCCCCATCGTAATTAAAGCTGCTAAATTTTAACTAATCACTTATTACAGATGAAGCCCTGTGCTAAGCACTTGAAACTCATCATCTCAACATAATATTGAACTCATGAGTCTACAGAGGTGGGTTCTAGTCTCAAAAATAGCACATGTAGAAGTAAAATTCATCTCTATAGCCTCAGAGTTCAGGCTTTTCAGTTACATCAGATGATCTCCATGTTTACAAGTGTGAATAGCAGCACATTTAACATGGTTCTTGCTACTGTTGTTTTGTTTTCCAAATAGAGCCCAAATTTTGGTGCTATAAAGAAACTAACTTCCATTTGGTTTATTTTAATTTCTTCATAAGGCTTTGTGTCTGATAACTCTTGGCTTTTCCAAAAGTCAAACCCATCTTCAAAGCATAAAGTTATATTTCCTGGGGATATTCAAAAGCATAGACCACAAGCTCTTCTGTCATTTCCTCACTAGGAGCTCTATGGACACTAAAATATGTATCAATAAAATAATTGTTAGGAAAGGTATAAATCTTTCCATAGGAAATCTAACATTTCATTGAATGAGAATATTCTAGTTTGTTTGTTTTTTTAAAAAAAAGAGCCAGTCGGCATTACATTGTAGTTTCAACGTTTTGATGTCAGGAAACTAATTTCTTAGAAACAATGGATCTCAAAAAGATTTTTTTTTAAAAGCGTTTTATTTTGAACTAATGATAGACTCGCCTAAGTTGCAAAAGTAGTATATAAGTCTTATGTGCCTGTCTCTCAGCTGCCTCCCGTGCTGGCATCTTCCCAAACTATAGTGTATGGGTACAATACTATCAGCCAGCCTGGAGACCTTGCCTAATTTTCACCAGTTTGTACATATACTCCTCCCTCCCTTCTCCTTCCTCCTCCTTACCCTCATCCTTCTCCTCCTCCTCCTTTGGTTTGGCATGTCCTTGTGCATAATGATAGTCTTAGAGTGGGAAAGTATATGGAGTATGAAGTAAGGCTAAGGTTGAAAACATTTCTACCACTTTCTGGAACCTTAACCTCCTTGAAACATTTTCTCTCTCCCTGTGAGAGGTTTCTTTGTTTTAGGGTGTTTGATGGGCTTAATAATGAGGTAATAAGTACTCATAAAGTGCCTTGTCACAGGTGAAGTTTCTTAACTACACTAATATTTTATGAGACCTAGAATTTCCCATCACCCTGGCTTGGATATAATTTTATCAGGTGGTGTAGCCCCATGCATATCACCTACTTAAATTTATTTGCTGATGATTTATTAGGAGGAGAGAAATGTAGTATGTCTCTTATATCAACTGCAACCTTCCCCTTCTTAACTAAAATATGTCCTTCTTTGTGAAATCCCAGATTTACAATCTTATTTTCATTGAGCATTTTGATGGAAACCCTGCTGGTACTGAAGCAAGATAGCATCAAATAGAAAGAGCAACCTGGCTGAGCTCACAGACAAATGCTGTGGGAACCGTGAGCACTTTTCAGGTATCAATCAAATCCACTTTTCCATCTGTATCTGAACATTGAAGGGCACAGTAAGAGTTTCAGAAAAACTAAATGGACGAAACAAATAAAAAGGGACACTTGCTTTGGGAAAGTTTTCTTCCTTTCGCAAAAATACTGTTTCTACCATTTGTAAGAGCCTCTGCTACTACATTTAAAATTATTTGATTTGTTAAAGAAACGGACTTTGCCAGGTAAAAGTCCTCCATAACTTTCCAGAAACACCAGTATGGTGCACATTCCCATATTTCATTAATATTACTCATTCATAAAATTAAGGAAGGAAGAAAAAAAATTAGAATAGCAGTCTTGATTCTTGGTGCTACTTGGGAGACAGGCCTGGTTTCTTTTCAGTATGTCCCTTCTCTTTCTCTGAGCATCTTATTTGGATAGAAAGCTCTCTGTAAATCACAACAAAGCCTAAATAATTCCCACTAGCAAGATTCAGATTTTCATTGTTTTATACACTGAATGCCAGTGAGTTTTCCAAATCAATGTTACAACATAAATGTGGCAATTACAATATAAGGTACCGAGGAAAAATGTGTAAGAAGTTGCTTTCTTGTATTTTTGGGGAAAAAGGGTAGGAAGAAACAAAGTTAACACACACACACACACACACACACACACACACACATGCAAATGGGGGCAGAGGAGTTAGCTGCAGATGATTTGTAGCCCTGCATGTCAATGATTAAAGCAAAGTTAAATAACCAATGAGACGCATTATTGATATTTTATATTAGAAGGAAGGCACTTCATATTATAAAAAGAAAATAAAACACAATGCCATATTGGAACAGAATGCAACATTCAGGAAAACATGACTGAAGGTTTGGGTTTATTAAGTATCATTCTAAATGTATCATAAAATGAAAATTAAATAATAAAATGAAATTCTTGGGGTTAACATCTTTTCTAATCCCCAATTAAAAAGAAATAAAATAGTTAGGGAAAAGAATGGGAGGCCTGGAGCAAAGGAAGGAGGGAGGTAAAAATGATTTCTTCTTCTTAGAATTGGCCTTGGTGAAGAACAGATTTGATTTCCAAATGTTATCAGCTAACCTGAAAGCTTGGGAGCAGGATCTGAAGGAAGTGGAGGAGTCTCTGCTTTCTTCAAGCTTTCTAAAGGTACACAAAGAGATCTCTGCTCCTGGCAACATGTGCCAAACTTCTTTACTTGGTAGTAATTGACATCTTTGTGCTCACTTATAATATACTTATATACATAAACATAATAAATGTTTATTTTCCTTCTAAGTTTGGTCCATTGCCTATAAAATAAAAATATCAATAACTACTTCAAAGGGCTGTTAATGCAATTAAATTAAATAATATCTAGGAAAGCTCTGCCTCAAACTTCATGGAGTGAAATCAAAACTCATGCCTCTTATTATACCAAGTTCTGGATAGATATCTACATGCTGGGATTGTTGATTATGAGAACAGCCTGAAAGAGGAAAAGCCATGAAAGTTCTAAGGAAACAATTCCTATTAACTCTCTATGGGATGAAAGAAAAGACTTAAAAAATGATTTAACCCAAGCCTGATGGCTTCCTCCCTGTGCTCTGTAACCCATCTAAGAGATACTCAGCCCTCATCTCAACTAATCTAGGTCTTTACATCACTTCAAAAGCTACCTACACCTCAGAATGCACAAAGAAATTCAGAGCTGGTGCCGGTAGTTTTATTTTTATTTTCTCCTGCTAAGAAGCCTATGTTACTAAATAAAGAAGTGAAGAAAACATGAGCTTAAAAGGAACATAAGATAAAGAAACAGGTGAGAGTACCATTAGGGAGACGATGAATCAAGCAGAGACTTGTCAGAGGGTCCTTAGTAAGCAACAGTATGAAAAGACGTTGGAAAGAGTTCATAAACCATTTGCAAGCATCACTTCACAGGGCCAACTCACTGAGAACAGGTTTAAAAATGAGAAATCCTGAGGTGTGGAACAGGAGCCATGGAATTTGGAATAATTAGTGTGCCAGCCAAATGGAAAGAAGAAAGAGTGATGATATTAGAGCAGAGGTCAAAAACTTCATCAGAAAATAATCTATGAAAGATCAAAGGGAAACTACTATGGAAGGGGTAGGATGAGGATTTTATAAAAGGATAAAATTGTGACTCCATGACAAGAAAGAACACAATATAGAAGAGACACTATTGAGGGTAAAACCCAAAGAATGTATATACCCTAAATCCTGGTTGCTTGCCACTCATATCTAGGTGTCTTTTGAACCAGAAAACCTGCTCACAAGATTAATAGTGACTTTTTAACATAGTGTGTGTATATATATATACATATATATATATATATATATATATATGTATATATATATATATTTTCACCTGAAGACATGCTTATTGGTTTATGGAGAGAGGAAGATGAAGGGAGAGAGAGAGGGTCAGAAAAATCAATGTGAGAAAGAAACATCAATTTGCTGCCTCTCAACAAGACCAAACCCTCAACCCAGGCATGTGCACTGACAAGGAATTTAACCTGCAACCTTTCGGTTTACAGGATGGCACTCCAACTCAGGGTGATAATAGTGACCTTTAAAGATGAAAGTTGAAGACCCTTCAACTCATTATTTATCAAAAGAAAGAATAAAGAAGAGAACAATGAGGGAGACAGACAAGTGTACCTAGATGAAACTGTCATCAATGGGAAAATCAAATGATTAATGTAGTCAGGATTACTCCAAAAATTTGAATAAGAAATTGATGTTGCCTATAACAGATATAACTCAAGAAACATCCTGGATCCATTTTCAGCTTCCAAGCCCCCCAAAAGGAAACAGCATAATGTTTAAAATAAATAAATAAATTTGAAGCTGGAAAGTTCTGAGTACAAACTTCAGCTTGGCCATGTACTAGCATTCTCGGGCTTAGAAAAGCAACTGTCCCAGGCTCAGACTCACTTTCCTCAATAACAAGACAAAGTAAACCTAAGATTCTTGGCTCCCAGGCAATGAGATGCAATTTTTAAAGTGTCTAGGATGTACCAAGTGCTCAATTAAGTGTTCAATCCCTAGATTTCTGAGGCTAGCCTCAAGACACGTATATGAGTTGCAAATATAAAATAAGGTGACTAACTTTTAAATAACAAAAACATCACCAAAACTTTTATTGGTTGATGTTCTTGCAAAACAGATCTCAGGAAGACTATGGACAAGAGTTAACCAACCTGACCTTGCTGACAACACTCTCAGCTGCGTTCCTCTTCCAGAACTGCTATAGGAGCAGCTTAGGGCACATTCCTTTGATTATTCACAAAGGTGAAAAATACCATTCTTCTGATGGGGGACCGACTTCTGAAAATAGCAGCATTGGGTCTGAGTCTGGCAAATAAGATCTAGCTGAAGTGTGACCACAAAGCAATGAGACTGATTTTCTCCTGTGACTCATCATGTAATTCAGAAGATATTTTCAAAAAGTTCTGAATCCTATCAAAATAAAAGCACCAGTACATGAAGATAGTGATATAAAAACTTTTATTTCACCATTGAAAGTAGAGGCAAGAATTACTGCATTTGCATGAATGGTGGAATGGATGGCCGAAAAACTTGGTATAACTCTATTGTTAAATATTATGTAGCTAACAGACAAAATGAGTTAGAGAAGTTTCTCTAAAAGTGTGTCCATGGAAAGGCAGTGTCAATGTTGCCTGGGAACTTATTAGAAATGCAACTTCTTGGGCCCTGTCCCACCCCAGATCTACTAAATCATAAATGCTGGGGGATGTGGTCCAATGATCTGTATTTTAACCAGTCCTACTGGTGGTTCTGCTGTATGCTCAAATTAGAGAATTACCAGATTGGAGAGACATCCTCCATTTACCCAGAACAGGAATGTTTGAGATATATCATGTAAGAGAAGCAGGTTGCCAACCACTAAGGAACATTTACAGTTGAACTAGATTGTGCATATGCATATGTGTGTCTATGTGTAGAATAAAAGTTGCGGTAAGTTAGTTGCCAGACTCTTAAAATAAATAGAACTGTTGATGGTGGGGTGAGGATAAATGGAGAAAGGGTAATGGTAGGGGATCAGAGAGAAAGGGAAAGAGAAACAGAGAGGGAAAAGCATATGCCTTGTACATAATATATAGAGGGATAGGTTTACTAGCTGCATTTTCTAATACTCTTTTTACTTAAAGCCAACCTCGCATTCCTTTGAATCTCTTACTCTTCAGTGAGTGTTAACACTTTCTTTTTCTTCTGTAATGTTTAGATCTAAAAAGCACTGCCTGCAAGTGTGTACATAAGAAATAAATAAGATATGGGCATACTTAATATGTATTATAATTCTCCAAAGACCATCCAAATGTCTTCTGGCTAAATGGCTGTCACTCAAGATTAGGGACAACATGTTAATTTTCACTTTTCTAAAGAAAGGAAGGCTGAGGATTGACAGGTGTTTGCCAGAGGGATCCATTCAGAAAGACTTTTTTTTTCTTACATAAACAAAAAGTTAACTGAGCTCAAACTGTCCTCATGATCTGAGCTATACCTGACTTGCACATAGTTTTAACCAGATTAAGTTGTGGGAAGTAAGTAATTTGTTTTCAAAGTCTTGACATTTTCATAGATGTCTGGCAAGCCTGGGGATTCCCTGAGTAAACCCCAGGCAGAGGGAAGGAAGCTTCATGTGACATGCAGCACCGTACAGGCTTACGCAAGTCACAGCACACTGGGGCCCGATGAGAATGTCCAGGTCTTTGCCCACTCAGCAAGCTCTCGCACACTCCCCCAGCATGTTCAGCCTGGCCTGCAAAGACTTGAGCACTCTTATGTAGGAATTGAGACATTTTTCTTATGAATCAAAACTAAGTGGTAAAGGGAAGTCAGTATAACATAGCCAAGGTAGACTCTGTTGGTGAAACAAGGTCATTGTCAAAAGCACAGAAAAGCCAGAGGAGAAAGAAGCAAGATCAAGTATATGTGTGGTGGGTGTCCTGGCATGAACTCAATGCATTTCAGGTTAGGATCTCAAGCACTAAGCAAGGCAATGAGGGAAAGCTGCAACCTTCAGCAAACATCCTTAACTCCTCAAATTTTGCAAGGCATTTCTTCCCTGGCTCCTGCCTGGACTCCTGTTCTCTGTGAGATCCCCTTAGGATATGCAAGGACTGTTCCTTTCTTACTGAATTCAAAACTGTGTGCAGTTCTTTCAACACCTCAGGTTTGAATACCTCATGCATGTCTTTTAACTGAATCAATGTCAGAGTGGTTTGTGGTCCTTTTGGCCTGCTGTCCCTTTCCCACCAGCACATGACACGACAGGTCAACCTGTTAAGTGGTTCTCAACCTGGTGACATGTTAGAAGCACCTGGAAAGGTTTTTTTATGCCAACGCCAAGCCCCGCCTTAGACCAATTCCATCAAAATTGTTAGGAGGCAGGGGGAGCAGAGCTATAGGGTTGGGCATTTGTAACTTCTAAGGTCTCCAAAGAAGTCTAATATAAACCTAGGAGGGAAAACTACTAAACTAGCTCTTATTTAAAATTCTAGAAGGAAGATTAGAGCTTCCTATGTGTGATTGAAAGAGGTGAACTTCAAGGTCCCTTCCAAACAGGAGAAGGGTCAGTGATTTTCAGAAAGCAGTCAGCTACAATAATGATTTTTCACAAATAGCAGTGGAAGAGATTCTTTGTGGTTAAAGAGAAAGACTTTTGCAAAATGAATTGGAAAATTGAGCCCTCTATCTAGACAATGCCAACCAACCAAACATAAAAATAAAAATATGTACTTTGTACTTATGTCAATAATTTAATAATTTAGAGAAGCATATTTTTTTTCTATAAATGTATTTTTTATTGGTCTCAAGAGTCCAGAAAATCAACTCTAAAATTTGGCACAGTCTACTTCATAAACTTTACCTAACTCATTTAACTATAAATAAATCAGGCTCCAGTAGCCCACATCTAATTAATAGGCACTAAGCCATATTAACTACAAAATGTATCGCTATGAATAACTGAAACATCCAAGGTTTTCAGAAAGTCCCTCAGTTCTACCCATAGTAACTTATCAACTGGCCTAAATAGAATTACCCTAAATATTTCTTTAAAAATAATTGAAGGAAAGTTTATTTCTTTAAAGACTGAATTTAGACAAAATATACAACTTATTTCTGCAGCTGCACTTACATAAAGATGGAGAGACAGAGAGATATTCGTACTTAACCCTCCTCACATGCAGCCTAACTTTGACGCTGCAAAGAAGCAGCAAGAGTGAATGAAGTAGTAGAGGATAGTATCTTCCATGAACTGAAATTTCAAGGAAGTCACTTTTCACATTTTCTGAAGTAGGTCACCTCTTTAGATCTCCTCTCTCAGCAGGAGGTACAGGAGTTTGGAAGGTTCTAACTTTTAAACAAAATAAACAAAATCAGATCTTCAGGAGCAGAAAGACTAACCAAGGGAGACAAAGAAGGGAGGGAGTGTCTAACACTCTGAAAAAATAAAATAAAATAAAGCTTAGATCATCATCTCATAAAGGTTTATTCTCAAGAAGAAAGATAATGAAAAGTGATGTGAACTGATCCACCAATCCAGTGTTGTCTTTGAATCTACTGTGTCTTAGGACTTGGAAGAGATGCAATGTTGAGTCTGGAAAGCAACTTTTGGGAAAAATCATGGGTCTTAGAAAGCCAAAAACAGAGTTTCCTGTATCAGTAATACTAATACTAATATTAAAAATAAATAAATGTATTGTGTACTTATTAATTGCCAGTTCTGTACTAAGAGAGTTTTCACAAACATGCTCTTAACAAATTCACACAGGTGCTTGATAAGGTATCTATTATTTATTCCCATCACATAGCTAAACAAACAGAGACTCAAAGTGTTTAAGTACTTTGTCCAAGGTCATTCAGTTAGAATTAATTGACTGGGTTTTCAAAAGCAGATTTAGTCTACTTTTAACCTTGAGTCTTAAATACTTTATTTAATTGTTTATAAGATATTGAGAAATCAAAAGACAATTTTACATTGATGACATAAACAACTTTGATAAATCATACAATCCACATTCTAGTTGAATGTCATGTGAAGTGGACTTGCTGTGGGGGTCTAATTAGCCCAGTCTGCCACCTATGCACCCCAACAGCATTCTCACCTCTTCCTGCATTGCTGGCAATTCCTGGGATGGCATTAGGGCTGCTGCAGAGCCCACAGAAGCCACAAATATGAAGTGAGGGGCTTCTCTCTGAAAACAACTAACATAATATTACACATAAGAACATCTATCTATACCCCAGAGCAGAGCAGAACGTCTCTATTGGGTGAGATGTTCAGCTTCTTTCCTAGAGGTATGAGAAACGCTCACAATAAAAACTGGGACACAGGACTTGAGCAGTAAAGCGAGGCCTTTATTCACGAGTCTGCAGAGCAGGGTGCACCCTCACAGCCAGGAGAATGTGCGCACCAAGTAGACAAAGGAAACTGGTTTTATAGTCTTAGCTTCCCCACCCTGAAATTGCCACCCTGAAGTGATTATCTTCTCCACCCTAAAGTGATTATCTTCTCCACCCTAAAATTGCCACCCTAAAGTGATTATTTTCTCCACCCTGAAATTGCCACCCTAAAGTGATTATCTTCCTTGCCCTAAAGTGAGAGCAATTAGCTCCCCCTCCCCTCTCCTTCTTCCCCGTTTCTCCATTACTGGTTACTCTGGAGTTACAATCTAACATGGTTATCTAAATGCCCCTTCTGTGGTTTGTAGATATGCCAGTGCTGTCAGCTCCCTTCTCAGAGATCCTCTAATTACATTTGCCCTTTGTTACTAATGACTTTTTACTGGTTTGGGAGTCACTATGTCCTTATTTCTAACAATTCCCCCCTGTCTTTTTTTGGAAAATTGACTACTCAAACCATTCTATTTATCCCTTCAAATCTAAGGAGGATTTCTCAACTTTCTTCCTCATAGTTAGGATTCCCCTTGGCCTCTAGGAGGAGATTATGAAAAGTTGCTGGCATCTGTTTAGTTAGTGCAGTCTCAATTAGCCTTTGAACCAAACCTCTGACGCATGGAATAATACAGCAGCCTAAAGCTGTTAGGACACCTGCTACCACTACGAGGGATACCAGAGCTGATGAGATCATTCCTTTCCAGTTGCCAAACCAGTTTTCTAACCATCCTGTTATGGGATTGCCAATTCCTGAGTTTTCCACCAGTTCATTTGCTAAGGTAGTTAGTCCCTGCAGGGCCTTAGTGATAGACCCATCAGGGGCTGTATTATTAGGGATAAAGGTGCAACACTGCCCCCGAGCATTACACATACACCTCCATTTTCTGCCAACATCATATCCAGTGCCATCCTGTTCTCCCAAGCCACTCAACTGGTGGCATCTAATTGTTGAGCAATTCCTTCTATAGTATTCCTAGTATAACTGATAAACCTCTGTTAGTTATAATAAATATAGTTTATCTAATCAACAGAAGAGCACTGACTCAAACTCTGCTGCTATCTGATTTCTAGCTTTAAACTCATCTGGAACTCCTCTGGGGACTCCAATGGTGTCACTATAGATATGAGGATTATAGGATTCACCAGGCGCCACTGATCTCTTTTTTTCCTAACAGGGGCAGTCTGGATTGGTATTGGAAATGCTAGGGTAAATGGGATAGCCAATTGAACCAGGGCACAGCTTCCACTCCACCTGTCAGGTAGGATTTTCCAGAGACTCCTCTGCCCACAATACCACCAGACATCTGTTCTGGGGATTTGGAGGGGAATATAGTTGCCAGCCCCAC
The DNA here is from genome assembly GCF_987537825.1 of Furipterus horrens. Classification (NCBI taxonomy): domain Eukaryota; kingdom Metazoa; phylum Chordata; class Mammalia; order Chiroptera; family Furipteridae; genus Furipterus; species Furipterus horrens. Next base: position 61,679,995 of record NW_028327176.1, on the reverse strand, counting down.
TGTGAAGGTGGCTCGCATTTCTGGTATGAGTGCATGTTAGGAGTTCTTCCGCAGGGGTACCCGAATTCGCTTCCCACCTAGAGAGGCAAGAAGAGTAATTCATGGGCCCCACTGAGTATGAAGGGAGGGATTGAGTCCCATTACTCCTTATAGAGGGAAAGAGGAGAGACAAGCTTCTGCAAGTCTCATTTCCCCATGCATTCTCATCCTGGTAGAGAGTGAGCATACAGGCCATTCCCAAGGGGTCAGAGTCCCAGCCTAGTGGAAATGGTACGACCTGTGCCTGGGGTCTCCCTGTGGTACAAGCACAACAGTTGCTTTTATTCAGGGATTTAATGGTAAATTTGACCCATTCTACCCAAGCATTTGCGTCTCTATACCCAGTCTCTATCTTTAAGGTTTGTCTGAGATCTAATACCTCAAAAACTTTTCCCTTGGCTGGATTATTCTGGGGTCTTTTCTGAGGAGTTTCTGAGGTCTAGCTGGGAGAAGTTAGATTTTCTAGGGAAGGAGGAGTTGTCACTAAGTGAAGACCTAGCCATCCTACTGGATCTATGCCAGATACATCCGGTCCTAAGCCATAAACTCCGGTAGCCACATGGGGTTCCTGACTTAAGGCCTGTGGCTGGTTAAGTGTTAGAAGAGGGTTGCACTGGAGAGGCTGGCAGTTTGGGGGAGGAGTTTATTTGCTTAAAGTTATTTTAGGCAAAAGAGACCAGTTTTAGAATGAAGCCCATTGACCAACCCATACTTCGCCAACCCAACCACTTAGTTCAGCCAAACTGTTGAGTCTCAGGAGGCAGCAATGCAGATGGGCTTCTTAAGTGAGGCTTGTATGTACAGACAACCACTCAGGAAATGAGATCATAGGCTTATGCCCTATGAAAACAGAAAGACACACACATGTTAATTCACACAACACAATTCACAAACCAGTCTTTAAATTTGCAAGACTGTCTTATTGGGAAGACAACCAGTTGCAAGGCATTTGATATTCTTCTTGCCTGTAAATTAAGCATTATTGATAATATCACAGATGTGGTTTAACTTTCAAATGAAAACAAACTTTTAATTAAAATAAACTTTATAGACACAGTTAGCTGCACTAGTTTATAGTCTACCACTGAGCATTGTGATTTTCCTCAAATCACGATTTTTCTCCTTAAGATTACCCTCCTTGTTATTAAAGGGACTACATTAAGTCCAGTTTTAATTTAGCCTGTTCATTTGCATAAATACAACAAGAGCAGCCATTGATAGTGTTACAGAAACAGGGGAGTCCAAAAATCCCCAGTTTGTGGCTGGGGGATGGGGAGAAGGAAGCAGCTTTCAGAATGCCTCCACATGCCTGAGGCTGGTGGCTAGTGTCTTTCTTAAACAAAATGGCTTTAATGCATCCAAAGCCTCAGGTAGATGGGAGGAGTCTTGAACCAGAGCCTGCGTGAGGTTCTGTGAATGGTCAGAACTGTCTGCAACACCCACTGCATCAGAGGACGCAGTCAGGGATATATAGGCAGCTGCGAACATTTTAGCTCTCTCTTGCGCTCTCTCTCTCTCTCTCACTCGCGTGCTCGCTCTCGGGTTCTCGGGCTCTCGCTCTCTCGTGTGCTTCCTACATGTGGCTTGGTGAAGGGGCCTTCTCCATGTGGCTTGGAGAAGGGGTCTCCAGGCTGCTTTAAGAGGCTCTCGCCATGCGGTTTTGAGGAGAGGAGATCCATGCCATTTGCAGGAAGAAGGCAGTTTGCAAGGGGGCTGAGAATCCAGGCGTTCTGCATTGAGAGCTGGAGGGCACCACAGCACAGAAAGGACCTCCCTAATCAGAAGAGTGATTGGCAGCTGCTGGTAAAGCTGAACTGTGTTTGGAAAGTAGGGAAATGGTTTCTCTAACTTTTCTAAAACTAGCCTGATTTGGTAGTGGGGAGGCAAGGATATGTGTTTACAGGTGTTTTAAAGAATATAAGACTTAACAACAGAAATCCGCAAATAACTAAATCTATATAACTGTTAAATAAACAATTCTTTTCCTTTTCACTAAACTCTGGTATTGAGAGTTATAATTTGGGCGGCAGGCAATTGGGCCCCTAACTAAAGAGCCCGTGGGTTTCTTTTCAATTGGAGCAGCCCAAGGGATCTGTAACAATAGCATAAATCTTTTAAGTCTGCTTTGCTGAAACTCATACAAGGAACCTTCAGGATTACCTTTAGTCTGCCCTCTGGGCACAGAAGCTGAGCTACACACCTGCCATCTGGCCTTGCCTGTAAAACCCATGCTTTTTACAAGTTCTTCAAGCTTTCCATTGTGCCTTAAGTTTTCTCCTAGCCATTTATCAGGGAAGTAACCTTTGTTTCTTCCTTAGAAAGATTGCCATGGACCGCACAACCAACCAAGGTGCTAGGCCTTTCCCTCATGGGCTTGCCTTAGCCTAGGCATGCCTTCTTCAGGCACGACATTCCAGTCAAAGCCTCAGCTGACATAACTACCATTAGCAACTGGTCTTATTAGTTTTATGCAAAGGAACCTTATGTCACTTCTTACTTCTTTACAATGCCAAATACTGGAGGGTTCCCGTAGGGAGAAAAATATAAAGGCGTGAAGAAAAATCCTTGTCCTTCAAAACTGCATTTCCATGCATTATACCTTCTATTACTAAAACCATACAATTTCTTCTCAAAACCTTTATAAATTTCTAACAGACCTTTTCATTTACATGCCTTACACCTTTCCTGGTTCCCTTTCTTTTATGTGAAGTTTTAAAATTTCCCTGGGAAACCTCAATTTTTCCTTTCAGAGCATAAACAGAACACAAGCAGCTGAGATTTCCTTTTCCCAGGTTTAAAGCTTCCATAACTTTCCTTTTTATTATTACAACTTTTCTTAGACCTTCTGCAGCATTCACAAACTTTCTAAATACCCTTTACTGCTTTAGATTTAACCATAACCTGCTTCCAATCCTTGTTCTTTTTCTACTCAAACTCAGTATCTGGCAGCTAAAAGTTCCTAGATTTGCAGAGATATTCTGCAGCTTTTTGAAGTTCCTGCTTCTCCTCCTCTCTTCTAACATACACTTTCTGATCTTTCCTGAGGAGTTTTTCAGTTGCTTTAATTGGCCCATTTATTTACTTTTTGCAATTTCTTACAAATATTTGGCCAGTTTCTGTTACAATGGTGACTTTTAAGAGTCCCTGCCCTACAGCATTCTCTGGATTTAGACCACAATACTTCTTCATCTGGTCCCTGAGCTTCTGTAGGAATGCTGATGGAGCTGTATTTTGAATGCCTTGGAGACATTCTGTGCATGGGGAACGGACTCCTTGATTCCCCTGATGATGAGGCTCCTAAGGTCTCTCATCTGAGCCCTAGCCTCCGGCCTGTTATCCCAATCAGGATCTATGCTGGGAAACTTCTGTTAGGCTGAGACAATTTCCTGACCGGGGTGGGGGGGGGGATGTTTGCTTTCCCATATCCTCATAGCAACTCCTCTGATCACTCCCTTTGTTACAGACCCCCTGGGTTGCTCCAGTTGAAAACAAACCCACGGGCTCTTTAGTTAGGGGCCCGATTGCCCACCGCCAAAATTATAACTCTCAATACCAGAGTTTAGTGAAAAGAAAACGAATTGTTTATTTAACAGTTATATAGATTTAGTTATTTGCGGATTTCCGTTGTTAAGTCTGATGCTCTTTAAAACACCCACAAACACATATCCTTGCCTCCCCCCCTTCCAAACCAGGTTAGTTTTAGGAAAGTTAGAGAAACCATTTCCCTACTTTCCAAACACAGTTCAGCTTTACCAGCAGCTGCCAATCACTCAATCTGATTGGGGAGGTCCTTTCTGTGCTGTGGTGCTCTCCAGCTCTCAATGCAGAACCGCCTGGATTCTCAGCCTCCTTGCAAACTGTCTTCTTCCTGCAAACTGCGTGGATCTCCTTTCCTTCTCAAAACTGCATGGCGAGAGCCTCTTAACGCAGCCTGGAGACCCCTTCTCCAAGCCACATGGAGAAGACACCTTCACCAAGCCACGTGGAGGGAGCACACGAGAGTGAGAGCGAGACCCCGAGAGCGAGCGTGCGAGAGAGCGCGCGAGCCAGAGCGAGAGCGCGAGTGAGAGCCCGAGTCAGAGCGAGAGTCTGAGAGTGAGCGTCTGAGCTAAAATGTCTGCAGCTGCTTATATATCCCTGACTGCGTCATCTGACGCAGTGGGCGTTGCAAACAGTTCTGACCATTCACAGACCCTTACGTAGGCTCTGTGTGCTTTCCATACCGTCCCCTGGTTCAAGACCCCTCCCATCTGCCTGAGGCTTTGGATGCATTAAAGCCATTTGCATAAGAAAGACATTGGCCACCAGCCTCAGGCATGTGGAGGCATTCTGAAAGCTGCTTCCTTCTCCCCATCCCCCAGCAGCAAGCTCTGGGGATTTTTGGACTCCCCTGTTTCTGTAACACCTTCTCTTCCCCACTGAAGATGTCTAGTATAGACATTAATTCTGTCCACATGTATATGCTGGGTCCGGGGAACTGATCTAATTATTCTGCCAATTCAAAGGGGTACTCTACCAAGAGCTTCATATTGTGCTTGAAGTTTCTAACTTCAGTGCTTGTTGAAGGAGCATTTCACACATCCAATATGTCCTGGGCCCATGGAGACCTCCCTAAGGGGAAACCGGCTGCTCTGAGGGAATGGGGAAGTTCTTTAGATCTTGCTTACATTGTTTCAATTCCTTTCTTAATTTAGATAAGTTGCCACCAGCGCCTTAGGTGTCATGGGGGCGGATATTGGTGGGGTATCTGCTATGTGTTCCTGGCCTCTTCCATCTGTACTGTCTGTCCTGGTGCCTCCGCCCAGTTGGCCACTGGCCGGCCAGGGCTATAAAGCAGTGGGAGACAGGACAGAGGGTCCCAGGCCTTATCTTTTTCTTTTTTACAGGGAAGAGACCTGCGGATCTGCTGGTAGGTGGTGATCAGCAGAGAGCATATTCCCTCTCTTTCCTTAAAGGCTGATGCCTGGCCCTGGCTGTTGTGGCCCAGTGGACTGAGCGCCAGCCCACAAACCAAGCATCACTGGTTCAACTCCCAGTCAGGACACACGACCAGGCCACATGCCAGGTCCCCAACTGGGGGCACGAATGAGAGGCAACTACACAGCGATGCCCCTCTCTTCTCTCTCCAAAAACAAACAAACAAATAATCCAAAAAAGCTGAACACACATATAAGACCAGGGCTTGACAAACCCAACATTCATCAGACCCATATCGGGGCTAGAAGACAGATTTCCCATAAATGGGTTCCTTTGGCCAAAGGAAACAACAATAATTTGCCATTGCCTGTTTTTCCTTACCTTTGGTCTAGGGATCCTCTCCCCAATGCTCTAACATTCTCCCTAATGGACTGTTTGATGGGATGTTTGTGGGGCCTTCCTTGGCCCCACACCTAGGCCTAGAATTTCTATTTCCCATCCTCAGCTGATTCCCATGGCTGAATCCGGTTGTGTTCTCAACCTCCTTCACCAGAGATCTATTGAGAATGGACCCAGTGGAGGAGCACTCCAGCTGTTTCCCTCATGGGACAACGGACCCAGAGGAGGTGCACTCCGGCCGTTTCCCTCACAGGACAACGGACCCAGCGGAGGGGCACTCTGGCCGTTTCCCTCACAGGACAACGGACCCAGCTGAGGTGCACTCCGGCCATCTCCCTCACGGGACAGTGGACCCAGTGGAGAGGCACTCCACACTCATACCAGCCACACACACAACTCGTACCAGCCACACGCACAATCAGCTTCCCGAGGATGCCCAACCACCAAGGCAGTACTTAAATCCAATTTTCCTACCTTGGCCCGTGCACGAGGTTGCCTGGTTGCTGCGGTGTTTGCTTTTGTTTCCCCCTGTGTCTATCCACTGCTGTCCAAACAAGAAGTCTCGGGTCATTTCCAGACACTGAGGCGGGTGGTCCCTGGGTCAAGCAGGCCAACCAAAAGCGGGTAGGACGCGTCTCCCAACCTTGGCTCAGAGCCCCTTCCTGCACACAGGCGGAGGATCCTGGACGAGCCCCCAAATTGTGAGAAACGCTCACAATAAAAACTGGGACACAGGACTTGAGCTGTAAAGCGAGGCCTTTATCCACGAGTCTGCAGAGCCGGGTGCACCCTCACAGCCAGGAGAATGTGTGCGCCAAGTAGACAAAGGAAACTGGTTTTATAGTCTTAGCTTCCCCACCCTGAAATTGCCACCCTAAAGTGATTATCTTCTCCACCCTGAGATTGCCACCCTAAAGTGTTATCTTCCTTGCCCTAAAGTGAGAGCAATTAGCTTCCTTGCCCTAACGCAATTAGCTCCCCCTCCCCTCTCCTTCTTCCCCGTTTCTCCATTACTGGTTACTCCAGGGTTACAATCTAACACGGTTATCTAAATGCCCCTTCTGTGGTTTGTAGACATGCCAGTGCTGTCAGCTCCCTTCTCAGAGATCCTCTAATTACATTTGCCCTTAAGACACTTTAATTACATTTGCCCTTTTTTACTAATGACTTTTTACTGGTTTGGGAGTCACTATGTCCTTATTTCTAACAATAGTGTTCAGGAAAATTGTTATAAATAAGGAAGGTAATTGGTCACACATTGCATAGTAAGAGGAGCTGTGAGAAGTTCTTAAGCCAGCCTGTTTGAGTTCAGTTCCAAACTTCTCTTTTCAGCCATGTGACCTTCTCATAGCTAGCTACTCTGTGCCCCTATAATCAGAGGTTTGTTTTGATGATTAAAAGTTTCAGTGCGTGGGAGATCCAAGATGGCGGAGGAGTAAGTGGAAGTTAAACAAACCTCCTAGGACCAGTCTGGATTTACAACTTAATTTTGGAGAAGTCATCTGGAATAACCAACTAAACACTAGCTGGAGAGAAGTCTTATAACCACAGAGAGACAGAAAACCCGCTACATCACAACATGACCAGTAGGGAGTGCGGAGACACAGAAGGGCTGGCTGGGTTCACACGGGTGGCAGCTGAAGGGACTGAGAAACAGCTCAGCAGCTGGGGGCTCCCCTGAGAAGGGCAGGGTCTAAAGCCCCAGCTGGGCTTCCCAGCCTACAGCAACAGAGTGGAAAGTAAAATAGTATCCAGCTGTGAAAAGTGAAAAGCCACAGGGTTTCTTGCTAGCTGGAGAGAAACAGCGGGAGAAAAAGAGCTCTTAAGCAGATCACGTATGAAAATATTTTGGCCCCCACTTACCCTGGGCTCAAGCAGAGGGAGGGCAGAGAGGACTGAAGAGACTTGGGGAGAGTGTGGCGCAGTGGCTTTGAAGGGAGAACTGGGGGAGCAACTGACTGGGTCCCAATGCTGACTCATCTCCATACTGCAGGCAGACCATTCCCCTCCAAGAGGTGTTAGCCTGAGGGGAAGCAAAAGCCCTGCCTACAGGAATTAAGCTGCCACACCCACGGTCCTTATGCCTGATGGCTATTCACAGATTGAATAGATTAACAACTAAAGAAGACAGACAAAGGCAGTAGATCTCTGGAAGTTTCCAACAGGCTGCCTAGGCCCAGACTGGTACAGGATCTGATGCCACCAGGGGCAGATCCAGGAAGTGCATATCATTCTAAGAAGCACCAATCAACAATAGGAATCACAAAAATGGGGAGACGGAGAAAACAACCTCCCATCAAAAGGAAAGGTAGAATCCCTAGAAAGAGTGCTAAATGAAATAGAGGGGAGCAAACTATCAGATACGGAATTCAAAACATGGATTATGGAGAAGCTCAATGAACTCAGCAGAAACTACAAGGAACTCCAGAAAAACTAAAAGGAACTTACTGAGAATTACACCAGCATGAAAAAGGAAACGGAAGCCATCAATAAGAGCCAGGAGAAAATGAAAAATAGAATCTCTGAATTGAAGAACACAGTAGAAGTAATTAAAATCAGGCTAGAGGAAGCAGAAGATTGGATCAGCGAACTGGAGGACAACGTACACAAAAACTCCCAGACAGTGCAACAAAATGAAAAAAGACTGAACAAGACTGAAGAGGTTCTAAGACAGCTGCAGGACAACATAAAACGTAATAATATCCCTACCATAGGAATTCCAGAAGGAGAAGAAGAAGAGCAAGGGATAGAAAACCTCTTTGAAAAACTAATGACAGAAAAGTTCCCTAACATAAGGAGAGAAAGAGTCACGCAAGTCCAGGAAGCACAGAGGGTCCCAATGAAGATGAACCCCAACAGGTCCTCTTCAAGACACACCATAATTAAAATGGCAACATTCAAAGACAAAGAGAGAATCCTAAAAGTAGCAAGAGAAAAACAGCAAATAATATACAAGGGAGCTCCAATAAGGCTATCATCAGATTTCTCAGCAGAAACACTACAAGCCAGAAGGGAATGGCAAAAAATATTCCAAGCGATGAAAAACAAAGGTCTACAACCAAGAATACTCTACCCAGCAAGGCTCTCATTCAAAATGGAAGGTGAAATAAGGAGTTTCAAAGACAAAAGAAGGCTAAAAGAATACATCTCCACCAAACCAGCATTGCAAGAGATGCTAAAGGGCCTGCTTTAAGAAGATGAAGAAAAAGAGAGAGATAGAGAGGAACACAAGTACAAAGGAAGAAAATGACAATGAATAAGTCCCTATGTTCATAGCAGCACTATTTACAATAGCCAAGTGCTGGAAACAACCTAAGTGCCCATCTGTGGATGAGTGGATCAAAAAATGGTGGTACATTTACACAATGGAGTACTATGTAGCAGAAAGAAAGAAGGAACTTTACCATTTGCAACATCATGGATGGAACTAGAGAGAATTATGCTTAGCGAAATAAGCCAGACAATGAAACAAAAATACCTTATGCTATCACCTATTACTGGAAACTAATGAACAACACAAACAAATGAGCAAAATTGAACCAGAGGTATGTAAACAATGAATAAACTAACAGTAACAAGGGGGGAGGGAGAGAAGGGGGTAAGAAGGGAAGGGTCTAGTCAAAGAACATGTATAAATGACCCACGGACAAGGACAACTGGGTGGGGACTGAATGTGGTAGAAGGGGGTACAGGGTGCAGAGAAGCAAGAGGGGGAAAAAAGTGAGACAACTGCAATGGGAAAAGAAACCAAAAAAATATTTCAGTAGGGGAAAAAATGAAAATATAAAGAATGGAAATGCAAGTTTCGTGAATATTAGAAGGACAAGAATTTTTCTTCACACTGTATAGTTTCCTCCCTATTTGATCCTTCCGGAGTTTGGCATTCTAAAGAAGTAATGACATAAGGTCCTTTGCATAAAACTAATAAGACCAGATGTTAATAGAGGTTTTTTATTTTTTGACCAAGACTTTGACTGGAATGTCATACCTAAAGGAGACATGCTTGGGCTCTGGTTGTTACCAAAAAGCCCTGAGGAACTGGGATTGACTTTCAAAGATAAAAAGAAGTCCATGAGATAAAAGGCCTGGTACCTTGGTTGGTTGTGTGGTCCACAGCAATCTTTCCAGGGAAGGAATGAAGGTTGTTTTCCTGAAAGATGGCTAGAAAGGACCTTCAGGCACAATCGAAAACCAGGAGGACTTGGAAAATACAGGTGTGTACAGGCAAGGCTGAATGCCAGGCATGTGGCTCAGCTTCTGTGCCCTGAAGGGCAGACTGAAGGTCACCCTAAATGTTCCTCGCGTAAGTTCCAGCAAAGCAGAACTAAAGATCATAAGTGATCATTTTCTGCTCTTGTTGTGTTTATGCAAATGAACAGGATAAGTTAAAAATGGACTTAATGCAGTCCCTTTAATGACAAGGAGGGTAATCTTAGGGAGAAAAATCGTGATTCAAGGAAATCACAATGCTCAGTGGTAGACTATAAAGTAGTGCAGCTAGCCGTCTTTAAAGTTCCTTTTCATTTAAAATTTGTTTTCATTTGAAAGTTAAACTATGTCTGTGGTATCATCAAAGATGTTTAATTTACAGGCAAGAAGAATGTCAAATGCCTTGCAACTAGATGTTTTTCCAATAAGACAGTCTTACTTAGAGACTTGTATGTGTGTTATGTTACATAAATTAACATGTGTTTTCTGTTTTCAAAGGGCATAAGCCTATGATCTCATTACCTGAGTGATTGTCTGTACATATAGGCCTCACTTAATCCTGTCTGCATCGCTGCCTCCTGAGACTCAGTGGTTTGGCTGAACTAAATGGCTGGGTTGGTGAAGAACGAGGTGGTCTGTGGGCTTCACTTTAAAACTGGTTTCTCTTTTCTATCCTAATGGATTGGATCGAAAGGGCCCACAGGTCTGAGAGGGGGAAAACCAAAATATTTTCCTCAGCCCAAACTAAGTATAATGGGCAAGAGGGTTTTGGACAGGTGAGTTGTGCCTGGCACACCTTCCTCCAAAGAAGCCCTTTTTTTCCCCCTAATGTGGGACATTGAAAAATTAATCCCTGCCTTTTGTCATGTACTGGTTATGGATTGAATGATGTCTTTTAACCCTGTTGCCAAATCTGTTGCCTCCAGAATACAACAAGAATGCCAGCCTGTTAAACCGAGCACGCCGCTGTCCGGGGACAGCCAACTGACCTGGAGTCTGCATGATCCCTCCCCATGTGGGAAGGTCACCCTCCCCTCCACACCCCCATTCTTATTAGGGATTTCTGGACCCAAGTGCAGGTAGGACGATGACTATGCCCAGCTTGAAGCAGCCAGAGGAGCTAGAGACCTTCACCCATTGTCCTTTATAAGATTATAAAGGGGCTTAAGTCTGAGAGGGAGGGATTGTTATTTTTCATTGTTAAAATAATTATTTATTTATTTATTTATTTATTTAAAAAAGGAAGAAGACTATATGAAAGGGTGAAGCGGGAGAGCTTGTATGTATGACCCATGGGCATGGACTTGGGGGCAGATTGCTGGGGTGGTGCTGGGAGGAGGGGAGTAAAGGGGAAAAAATTGGAACTATTGTAACAATATAATCATTAAAATATACTTTAAAAACAAGTTTCAGTGCATGTAAAACAATATTTGGCACACAGTATGCATCTAGCCATACAAGACTCCCTCCCCTTCTCTGACACTCTGCTATTAGAAATTTCCTCCTACATGGGAAGCATTGGCCTTCTCCTATAATCTCCATTCAATATTCTAAGGTCACATCGGCAGTACACATTAGCCACCACCACCTTAGTGTGAATTATTAGATATATTGTTTCTTTTACTTTAATGAAGACTAGGTCTGTCAGAATACACTTTTGCCCAGGGAGATATGGAAGAGGAGCTACAAGGTATAATAGGTAAGGTGGGCTGAGGACATGAAACACACATTTCTACTAATTTATAGTTTCATAGAGACTTAACCCTCTGGAGACCCTAATGTTGATTTCAAATCTCTCTTACTCTCCCTCAGGGGGAAAAAAATTGCTAAATCTTCTTCCCGTGCCCCTTATCTTGGTTACCCAAAGTCCTTCTGAACCAGCCCTTACATAAGCCCATTCAACCCTGTAATTACTAACTAGGTCATAGTTTCTCCTCATGTCTTTCTTACTACCTCTTCCCCACTGGCCCCACTCCAGACTTAGGTGGGCAGCCTTTCTTTTTGACGTAAGCATATTGATTACACCATTGCTGCTCTCTGATTTTATTTACAGGTACAGAAAGGCTGCCTCATGGCCCCCTGCCACATCACTACTCCATTTGACAACTTTGCCATTTGTTTTCCAGGCCTGGCAGCCAGTGAGCTGAAACACAGCAATCACTAATCTGAAAGAAGGAAACTTGTCTTTTGAATCAAGTTCTGCTACTCACAAGAGATGGGGCCTTCGCGAAGCAACTCCCTATTCTGAGCCTCTGGCTCCTCATCTTTGAAAAGAAGGAGCTGAGATTCAGTCCCCTTCCAACATGAATATCCTCTGATTAAATTTCACAGCTTCCCAGTTTTCCTTCTGACCTTTGGCTCCAGGCTTTCCCAGGGCTAGTCCATCATCAGAGAGAGAAACACTGCCCACCTGCCAATCTGTGCTCAGGGCAAAGACTCCACTGGGAAGCGATGATCAAACATACCCAGGCCTGAATCTGTGGCATACGTCAGCTCATCACATTGTGCTGGAGGCTGCAGATGGAAACCTGGGAGACCCAGCATGAACCACACTACCCCGCAGAACTAATAAGTAGGACCCAGTGCCCAGGATGTTTGCCTTCAGTCAGCCTCTGTGGTTCTGCTCATTTGTCTCCTCACCTCCCTGGCAGAATCTAAGGACTCAATCTCTGAATTGAATAGGGCTTAAAGAACAAAACAAACAGGAAAATTTAGACATTTGAAAATCTGCAATGAACAGGTACTCATGAATAATATTCAATTGCTGGTTATTACCAAATGCCAGGCACATACTGTCTCCTTTAATCTGCAAAACAACACCTGAAATTCAGGCTGTGATTTCACTGATCTGCACATGGGAAGGTGTTGAGTAATCTGGGACGTTCTAAGTCTTATCCTGACAGTCGGACCCCGGAGATCACTGAGGTACATTCTGCACTGTACTACCTCTTAGGATATTCAGAACAGTTTGTACTCCCTTTAAAGGAAAACTCTTCCTTAGGCCAAGGCAAAATCTATCTTCCTATTGCAGCCTCCCAACCTCTCTTTTACTTGATCTTCTCCCGACATAGATAAAGACACTCAATCCAATCAACTGTAATATTTTAAGATTAAAAAAACAATTAGACCACATAATGGTAAATACGTCTCTTCGCCTTTGTTCGCAAGCAGCCTCCCTGGGCAATTCAAATGTGGCTTGGTACGTTTTCTTTGCTACCTCTTTGCCCTTTCAGCTTTCTCCAGCAACATGTTAATTGAAGCCATAGCTTTGAAAATAGTGCAACTAAATTTTAAGTGATTGAAATAATTTATTATTCAGTCAAGGAGTTCCTACAGGAGTAAGGACATCTGGTAACAGTGCCCACAGAATTTCATTACTCAAAAGCTTAACATTTAGTGGAAATCATCAGCAAGAAAGATACGGAGGTAAAGAATAGAAACATATCTTTTGATTTGCATTCAGGTCAGAGAATCAAATGATCCTGAATGGAATTACATTATGTTAAGTTACCCATCTGTCCTCACATTCTCCTGCACAACTCTTGTTTTCTGAGACCTTATGATCCCCCCAACAGAGATATGTTTTGGGTGTTTCCTATTTAAACAAGTTGCTAGCTCTGTGATGGTTTCTCTTGTCTGTTTTATTTTTCTGTCATTGTTGTTGTTGTTGTTTTAATTGCCTCTGTGGACTTTAGCAGAATGAGCTGAGCACAGCTCACACATGGCAGACTCAGTAATCATGAAGCCATTGCTAAAGCCAGCAGAAGAAACCTGTTTTAAATGTGCCATATCAGAGTCTACCCACTGGCTGCCTCCGCAATGATCTGTACCAATACCGAAAATTGACACGCTGCTCTCAAACAGGCATTTTTGACCTACCACCCCTCCATGTGTCCCTTTAGGGGTTTGAATGGGGGTGGGAGGTTGCTATCAAGACCTACCAGCCTTGGCCATGTCTAGTCATGGACAATAATGACCTGTTCTCAGCCTATTCAACCTTGCCTAGACCCTGAGTCAGGAAAACCTGGGTAAGTGGTACATTAGGAGATCCATCTTCAACAGTGTGGGAATGGAAAATCCATTTGATGCCCCATGCTTGCTATCTACTGTGAACTTTGCTCAAAGGAACATTAGGTAATAATCCCTTAACTAACACTCATTGAGTGTAGACATTCTGCCTCCTAGGCCTTCACAAAGGTCCCAGGCTCTCAGTTTCAGCTGCAGCTCTACCAGATAAAGAACCAACCCCACATCTTCACCTTACCCCTTCCCACCATGATCTAGCCGATGGACCTTGATGCTCTCTCCTTATTGCAACTAACACCCTCACAAGAGATTGAATATGTTTGCTCTGTCCCAAGAACAAATCTCCCCTATCTCAAAGACAGATTCTTATTATATCACAAGGAGGTCTAGTCACCATGACTCATCAATTTCACCTTCCACAGCTAAAGTCAGATCCTTTAAACACAAACCCAAATCTGCTCTTATCAAGCTTTACGGTGTGAGCATTTGATCCTTTCCAGAATGCTTTGTCTAACTTTGTTTCCCCCAGCCCACTCTCCAAGGAGCACCCAGTACCACCAGGGCCTCCTCTCCTCCCCTGTGAGCTCCAAGCAAGTTAATCTAATTCATGGCTACAGTATGTGACTCTGTCTGGCTCTGGGTAAATTCTGCCTGATACATTAGAATAGTGAGAGCTCAGAGAATCTTACCAATTTTGGCAATCAACCCCATGATGTTACAGAACCCCTGGGCTGCTCCAATTGAAAACAAACCCACGGGCTCTTTAGTTAGGGGCCCAATTGCCCGCCGCCAAAATTATAACTCTCAATACCAGAGTTTAGTGAAAAGAAAAAGAACTGTTTATTTAACAGTTATATAGATTTAGTTATTTGCTGATTTCTGTTGTTAAGTCTTATGCTCTTTAAAACACCCACAAACACATATCCTTGCCTCCCCCCCTTCCAAACCAGGCTAGTTTTAGGAAAGTCAGAGAAACTGTTTCCCTACTTTCCAAACACAGTTCAGCTTTACCAGCAGCTGCCAATCATTCAATCCTGATTGGGGAGGTCCTTTCTGTGCTGTGGTGCCCTCCAGCTCTCAATGCAGAACCACGTGGATTCTCAGCCTCCTTGCAAACTGCCTTCTTCCTGCAAACCACGTGGATCTTCTCTCCTTCTCAAAACTGCATGGCGAGAGCCTCTTAAAGCAGCCTGGAGACCCCTTCTCCAAGCCACATGGAGAAGGCCCCTTCACCAAGCCATGTGGAGGGAGCACACGAGAGAGCGAGAGAGCGAGAGCGAGAGAGCGAGAGCGAGAGCGAGCGCGCCGGCGCGCCAGAGCCAGAGCGCGAGTGAGAACCCGAGTCAGAGAGCGAGAGTGTCTGAGCTAAAATGTCTGCAGCTGCTTATATATCCCTGACTGCGTCATCTGACGCAGTGGGCGTTGCAAACAGTTCTGACCATTCACAGACCCTTACGTAGGCTCTGTGTGCTTTCCATACCATCCCCTGGTTCAAGACTCCTCCCATCTGCCTGAGGCTTTGGATGCATTAAAGCCATTTGCATAAGAAAGACACTAGCCACCAGCCTCAGGCATGTGGAGGCATTCCAAAAGCTGCTTCCCTCTCCCCATCCCCCAGCCGCAAACTCTGGGGTTTTTTTTGGACTCCCCTGTTTCTGTAACAATGAGACTCGAATAATGATTTGGGAAATAGATGGAATTTTATGTACCATTTGGTTTAAAGCCACTGAGCACATACCTGACTGGATTATAACCATGGCCTCAAAAACAGGGATCACGTCTGTTTCATTCATCAATGTTTATGGCACCAACAATAATGCCTGGAAAGCAGGAGACACTTGAGGAATACTTGTTGATTAAGCAAATAGGTGGGTAATTTATGTTGAAGTCCTAATCTCCCAGTACCTCAGAATGTATTTGGATGTGCTTGTAGTGCTTTTAAAGAAGTAATTAAGATAATATGGACCCTAATCTGATATGATTAGAGTCCTTAGAAGTAGAGAAGATTAGGACACAGACACACACATAAGCCATTTGAAGATAAAGGGAAAAGGTGGCAACCTACAAGCAAACAGAAGGGCCTCAGAATAAAATAAACTATGCTGACACTTTGTTCTGATATTGTTAACCTTCAGAACTGAGAGAAAGTAAATTTATGTTGTTTAAGTCACCCATTTGTAGTAATTGTTATGGCAGCCTCAAGAAACTAATATAAATATCTGTGCTATCTGTTGGAATGGTTTTTACATTCTTAATACAGTGCTTGGAACATATTATAGTAAGTACCAAATACAGTTTAAGCATTGTTATAATTAGCCATATATCAAATATGCTCTGATATATAACTACCCTCATATTCTGGATCTTAGGATTTTGTCCACATCCAAATTCCATTTTTTGCCATCCTCTTTATGATTAACTTAAATCTAACCTGCTATACATTGATTTAAATACACATAAAAATCACTTTTTCTATTTAATTATTGGATTGAGGAACTAACATCATTCTAAAGAAATATTATATAATTTTTGAATTTAAATTATAAAATCTTCTCATTTACTCTGGATTGTCCTTAATTCCAAATAAGATCCTAAACATTTTCTCACCCCTAAAATGATATCAGATATTTCACTCAAATCAAAGTTGAGTTATTGCCCAATTCAAGAAAGCAAGCATTCCAAATTAAAGGGTTGGACCATATATTAAGTATAGGTTCCAGGGTAATAATTCTCAGACTCAGTCTCTTGAGATGAAGACAGGTCCAGTCCAATACAAACATAGTACTAACTCCTATGCAGTGTGAATGTGAGGTCAGGACTTTGTGTCATAAGGTGGGCCTCTTAAAAGCACTCACTCACAATGGCCCAAATTAATACAGAAGGGTGAGAGGCCATACAAAAGATAATGGCCCAAATGTTTTCAGAGAAAGATAAGTGGGATGTATTATTTCTTCCAAAGTGGGAAGGGAAATATATATATATAAACATTGACACCTTAATGGTCAGAGGCTATTAATGAATACTTGGGTAAGACAAATAGACAAAAAGACTATAAAACAGAACTAGAAATGCTCCTCTCAAGTTCTGTTGCTGCATATTACCATCCAGCCCTGGGATTCCATTGTTTTACCTGTGCTATATCAAATTTTAATCACCATAACCCATAGACTAATATAGAACTGCCACCAAGAAGTACCCTTAGTAGAAGACTTTGATTAGTTTGGAAACCTCTGAAAACATTTTAAGACTGTCTAGCCTGGAAGCCTAAAGATAAAAAGGAAGCATGTGAACAAACTTTCTTCTGTATTTTTTTCCTTCAAAAACTAGTCATGACATTCTATTTCAAACTTAGTACTTTCAGAAAATATATGAACAAAATAAAAAGATGCAGTTGGAGGGTGAAGGGGAATAACCCCCTAACAAGTATAATTACCATAAAAAGAATCCCTTGAGAAGAAATGACAAATTTGTTTTTGTTCCCTGGGCTAAATTACAACAGATTTACCTATGGTCTTAGCACATCTTAATTCTTTAGATGTTCACTTGATGTTCCCTTTTTCCCAGTACATGAAGCTTAACTACACTAAACAGGCACATTCTAAATGATGGGCCACAACACTAGTTTATATAGACATTATTAAATGGCCCCTTAAGAAAAGTGTATTGCTACAATGAGATTTGCACACTATACCTCACATAGAGGTTTATAATGCACATAAGAGTATTAAAGACCTGGAGAACTTCTATAATTATGGAAGATGTCTATTTAAATTGGCTTAATATAAGGTTTTCCATGGACTGTCTCCTAATATCTCAAGAAACAATGTTTTCAATCAAGGTTTGTCATGTGTTGGTTTAGATATTATTGTTTCTGTGCCCAATGTCTCTGTACATATCCAACATGACAACTGTGCATTGAGAGAAGATGAGACATACCTGATGTGTATCCTGAATGATCTATTTTTCTCTGAAATGCCCAGGATATTCAATCACAGTCACTTTATTTCTTAGCTCATGTCAATAGTAGAATTAACTCTCATTTCTCTTAGCACATGCAGACACAGCTGTAAATGCTTTTAGAAGCATCATCTATTATTAGCAGACCTGGAAAAAATGCCATCCTTGTACTTGGCTACACATCAAGGCCATATTGTAGGATAAACTAGAAGAACACATGGCCCCAAAACTTTGTGTCGCTGCATTTATATTAGGTCTGTCTGAGTAGTCCTGTGTTAAGTTCCTTAATCTCTTTGAGGCTCAGTATTTTTAATGAGCAATAGATAAATTTCACAGTCATTTTAATGTCTGAAGTCCCAAGAAACTATCAGTTTTGAATTCAAAAGTACAAAGTTAGTTAAATATCTTAAATGTTACTGCCTTAGTCAGAGGCTCTGTTTTAATATGTACCATGAGAGAAATCCATTAAAAAGCATTTCAAATACAGGAAGTTATTTGGAAACAAAGACAGAAGGAAAGACAAAAATAACTGAAAATATCCATGTGGATTATGATGATTTCTGGTTTGTTCTTTCTAATGTATCTGAAGTTTATAATGTTTATGCAATGAACAGGTATTACTGTTGCAATAATAATAATAAAGAAAAAGACCAACAGGAGTTTTCTTTTTGTTTTTAAGTCTTCTGAGTTTTTAAGCAAGTTTCTACTGATTTGGAAACCCTGCTGTGGGCGGCTTATCAAACATTCCAGGCTAAATGTGCAAAACAAAATCACTAATGTTTGGAATCAGCAGAACTGTGCCTTAGAAAGGCATGGGGCGTGGTATCAGCTCCACAGGTAGATAATCAAATGCCTGAGAGGTATTTGAGGCTGAATCCCTGAAGAACTGCTTGTAACAATTAATGGAAAGAAGGGATAGAGAGAAAGAGGGAGGGAAGGAAGGATGGATGATAAGGAGAAAGAAAGCAACATTGCTGATCTGTCAGTCCACAATTTTAGCACCGTTAGTTGAGTTCCTGGCTTTCCATAGATCCTGCTAGATACAAAGGCCCCTGGACATATTAAACCTTATTGGCTCCTTACCTACTAACAGCATGACTGTAAATGTCAGTCACAGTACAGGTAGGTTAAAAGAGAGAGAGAGACACTAAGAAAGGGAACTTATGAAAATGGTTCAGCTGAGTTTTTCAGTCCTGGCTGTGCCTTAACATCACCTGAGAACCTGGCTGATAGTCAGGCTTAATCCCAGAACAATTGCATCAGAATATCAGGAGTGGGGCTCAGGCTAGGAGTTTTTGAAGTTCCTCGGGTGATCCTAACGTGTAATCAGGCTTCAGAAACACAGAGTAAATGTAACATAGGAATTAAAGGCAAATTTTATTGCCTTTTTAATTTTGCTGAATGCCCCTCAAAGACAAGAGTAGTTTCTTTTCCTAGACTATTTGAAAACTTTCAGACTATAGCTGACTGAAGGTGAAACTGAGAATATGGTAAATTTACCTTTATTGCTAACCATCATCCTAAAATGCTCTCTTCTCCCTTGCTTAGTAAATCTATGCTGGTAAATGAAATGGTGTTTTTCTTTCTTTAGTGAGTGTGGCTCACCACTCTGCAACCTGGGTTCTTCACAAGATCTGAAGACAAAGAGGAAAAAGGTGTCAGGGATTGACTGGGTAGCACTGGGGGAAAGCCAAGGGCTTTCCTGAGCAGTTATTCTTAAACTAAGAATCTGATACAAGTCTGTATAGCTGTAATTTGGCTCTTTCAAAAAGTCACTATAGTAATTAATGCTCTGGTTTGTTGGGTTTAACTATTTGATACTTTGCCATAAATATTCAGCAGGACCATCTAATTATATGTTCATATCTGCTTTGTTCTTCTTTTGAAAAGATAAGATAAGATGGTAATTCTGTCATGCCCACTGTTCTTGGAACAGAGCAAGCTTCTGAGTTCCCAGGACACACCCAACTCCATCCCCATTTATCCCACTTGCCACCTTCTTGCATACAAGTTAATGGCATCTTTGGGTTTCTGAGGCTGAGCTAAAGAAAATTCCCACCTACACATTTGTTTAAAAGATTTAGGTCCATCAGTGGGTCATCAAACTGAAGTTACCCCAGAGTGGGAGGAGAAAGAAGGAATGGGCCTAACTGATGGGGAGAGAAAGGAAAAATTACTCCACAAGTGACTTTTCCTAATAAAGTAACAAACTAACAAACAAGCTTCTCATATACCAGGAGGTGCCAGAGCATCTGGGCATACATAAAATTCTGCAATAAACTGTTCATATTCAGGCATGAATGAGGTGGATACCTCTCACCCAGACCTGGAGTAAGAAAATAACAGCATGACAGTTCTGTTACAGAAACAGGGGAGTCCAAAAATCCCCAAAGTTTGCTGCTGGGGGATGGGGAGAAGTAAGCAGCTTTTCAAATGCTTCCACATGCCTGAGGCTGGTGGCTACTGTCTTTCTTATGCAAATGGCTTTAATGCATCCAAAGCCTCAGGCAGATGGGAGGAGTCTTGAACCAGGGGATGGTATGGAAAGCACACAGAGCCTACGTAAGGGTCTGTGAATGGTCAGAACTGTTTGCAACGCCCACTGCGTCAGATGACGCAGTCAGGGATATATAAGCAGCTGCAGACATTTTAGCTCAGACTCTCTCAGACTCTCGCTCAGACTCTCTCTGGCTCTCGCTCGTGCTCTCACTCTGAGACACTCTGGCTCTCTGACTCGGGTTCTCACTCATGCTCTCACTCTGGGACTCTCTCTCTGGCTCTCGCTCGTGCTCTCTCTCTCTGAGACTCTCGGGCACTCACTCGCGCTCTTGATCTGGCTCTGGCGCTCTGACTTGGGCTCTCACTCGCGCTCTCGCTCTCGGGCTCTCGCGCTCTCGCTCTCTCGTGTGCTCCCTCCACATGGCTTGGTGAAGGGGCCTTCTCCATGTGGCTTGGAGAAGGGGTCTCCAGGCTGCTTTAAGAGGCTCTCGCCATGCAGTTTTGAGAAGGAGAGAAGATCCACACGGTTTTGCAGGAAGAAGGCAGTTTGCAAGGAGGCTGAGAATCCAGGTGGTTCTGCATTGAGAGCTGGAGGGCACCACAGCACAGAAAGGACCTCCCCAATCAGATTGAATGATTGGCAGCTGCTGGTAAAGCTGAACTGTGTTTGGAAAGTAGGGAAACGGTTTCTCTGACTTTCCTAAAACTAGCCTGGTTTGGAAGGGGGGAGGCAAGGATATGTGTTTGTGGGTATTTTAAAGAGCATAAGACTTAACAACAGAAATCCGCAAATAACTAAATCTATATAACTGTTAAATAAACAGTTCTTTTTCTTTTCACCAAACTCTGGTATTGAGAGTTATAATTTTGGCGGCGGGCAATCGGGCCCCTAACTAAAGAGCCCGCGGGTTTGTTTTCAACTGGAGCAGCCCAGGGGTTCTGTAACAGTTCCACATTGGAAAACTGGCTTCTATACTTCCATATGATCCCAAGAGCTTTGGGGAAGGGTCCAGCCATATTAATTTGACTTGGAATAATAAAAACACGTGCTATTATTGTTTATGAGCTTCATGGAACAAACATATACCCATTACACATATTATCCCAAGAGATTTTCAGATTAAGAAATAATAGATTCACTCTGAAGGGATTTGATTCATCTGAGAATATGCACCACAGGAGAAAAACTACCAGAGGGTGTCCTGGATCTCAAAGAAGAAAAATTGGATTATCAGTTATTAATCCTGAAATACTCCTCTATATTAATAATAAAAATGACAAAAAGCACAGAAATATGATCCATCATTTAACTGAAAGAACGTCTAATTTCTATTTTCAGCAATGATTTTGATATTGAACATATTCATGAGGGTCATAATTCATATCAGATTTATGGGGGAAAATTGGAAGTTTTGAATGCATGTTGAAGAAATTTGGTGAAATCAGAATTCATTGGCCTTATTCTTTTTAAGGATTTTATTCATTTTTATAGAATGGGGGAGGGAAGGAAAAAGAGAGGGAGAGAAACATCAATGTGTGAGAGAAACAACAATCAGTAGCTTCTCACACACCCCTAGCTGGGGACATGGCCCTGCAACCCAGGCATGTGCTCTGAGCAGGAATCAAACCAGTGACATTTCAGTTCACAGGACGATGCGCAGTCCACTGAGCTGCACCAGTCAGAACTGCCTTGTTTTTTAACATGCAAAATTCTTGTTTCCCTTGAAAGAGCCCTATTCAAAACTTTTATTTTCATCAAAGAATAAGAATAAAGACAAAAAAGAAATATACACAGCTATATCTTTCAAATTTCATGACTGGATTCTCTTTGTTAGAAATCTGTACTGCTTTTTGAATTTCTAAAAAGTAATTTTTTTTTCAAGTTCACCATCCACCATGTTGAAATGTCCTGCTGAAAGGGGTATTAATAGATGCCATACTTTCCAATATGTCTTCTTCATTCTTTTCTAACAGTCTTTACATAGTTGTTTTCATAATCAAATTAATTTGGTAAAACAACTTTTAAGTAAATCAAAGAAAACTAGAAACTAAGGAGAACGCTGGGTATCAAATACAAAAATTAAAAAAAAATTCATACAGTGTTTTATAATCATGACCATGTGGGGCATTCATTGGAGAACAGATGTAAAGATCAAAAGATTGTGTTCCAGAATATAGTCTATAACTCTGAGTAGGTCAATGTAATGAGCAGCAGGTCAAGTTTGTACACAGTACAAGGTAATTCCTCTAAGACAATGTGTTTCTACAAGTTGGTTGCATTATACTCATCTGGAAAACTTTACAAAAATTCAGAATCCTGTAGTTCATTTGAGATATACTGAATTAGACTGTTTTGGGTTGGGGAGCTTGGAAACATGCATTTTGCAAACTTCCTAGGTGACTGCTGGCAATTTAGAAAGTTGTTTTCTAAGCATCACAATCCTGAAAAAGGTCACAAACACCCACGCACTGCTGTGCCAGCAACATTACATACTTTTTATTTTTAATTAACCTTTGCCACCACCTCTAAATATTTATTAAACACTTTGTGCAGAAACAATTACTGGAGTCTTTTCATGTATCCAATCACATATAATGCCAGTTTTTGAAGTATGTGCTAACAATGTTTCCCATTTTCCTGTTAAGGAAGCACCTGGCACAGAAATGCTGAGTGATCCACCCAAAGTTACACATCCTGTAAGTGATATAGCCAGGCTTGGAAACAAGCACATCTGATTTTAGAGGCTACATGCTTAACCAGATGACTATAAAATTCCAGGTAAACAAATAAGTAAATATTGAAATTCACATTCCTGCTTCTCAGGGCTTTCTACCATATAAACAGAGTCCAGGTAACCCTGACTATAGCATCTGGAACAGTTTTTTTTACAATGGAGTCTCTGCACTCTGTCAGAATCACCTGGGGTAGGCACCAGAACCAGGGCTGTCTAAAAATCAAATTCTTGGATTCTAATCCAGATCCACTACACCAAGTTTTTAGTGGGGGGAAAAAAATCAAGAATCTATTTTACTATGTTCCTCCAGGTGATTCTTATATATAGTAAATATGAGAAAAATTGTATTAAATAAATATAAATCCACAGCAGCAAGATTAAACTCTAAAATGATGAAGTTAATTTGCTTACCCTTAGGTTATGATCTAAAGGATAAGGGTAAAGCTGTGGTTCTCAGTCAGGGGTGATTTTCCCTCCCAGGGAGACTAAACAACATCTGGAGATATTTTGGTTTGTTGCAAGTGAGGGGAGGCTAGTCATACCTAGTGGCTATAGACTAGAGATGCTGCTAAACATCCTATAATGTAGAGGACAGTGTCCGCAACAAAGAATTATCTAGCCTAAAATGTCAACAGTGCTGAGGTTGAGAAACCCTGGGTTAAGGTATTAAGAAAGAGAAAAGCCTTGTCTCCCACCTTTCTGCAATAGCAGCCTCCTCCTGGTAAAGACAACTTTTTAATTGTCTTCTCTATCTATCATTCCAACCTTCTCACCATTATTCTAGTATTTATGTCTAGCTAAAATATCCTCTCTCCTCCTCACCACATAGCCAAATTATCTGTTCCTTCATGTATTACCACTTCTAAATACTCCAACTCTTATCTCCCTTGACATAAAATCAAGCTTCTATCCAAACATTTTTTGTCAAGGAGCAGGAGGGGCTTAGAGAGGTTACGGGACAGTAGAACGTACACAGGCTTTGAATTCACGCAGATCAGCTTTGTCCTTCACCAGATAGGAGACCTTAGGATGCTATTTTAACTTGTCTCATGTCTCCCTTACAAGGCATTTGTGAGGACATATGAAATGCATGTGAAGTGTCCCACGTGACATGTACAGGAAGCGCACAGCACATTTCAGGTACCTTTTTTTTTCCCCCAGGGACTTTCAAAGACTTGACTGAAATATCAAACTAATAATACCTCATTCTTAATGTGTCTCAATGTCATGCTAGCAAAGTTTGAACTCTAAAATCTCAATAACTGTTTGAGTTGAGCACTATTATTAACTTCATTCTCACAGATGAGAAAATTGATGAAAGGCATGGAATTTTCCCAGTTTCATTGCTAGTTAATGACAGTCCCTGATTTTACAGCTGGCTTTATCTCCCCAGGTAAACAGCAAATGCTAAAAGCAGAGGTTATGTCTAATGTTTATTCTCTTTCCCTTCTTATGCAGAGGTCACAGAAGGTGTTCAATAAATAATTGTTAATGGACTGATAGAAAAAAGAAATGAATGGCAACCTGCAAAATTAGTTTTCTCATTCTGTCAGTTTGCATTACTCCTATTATGGGTTGAAAATTATACCACTTGAAAGCCAGGATACATAACTGAAATGAGGAGGCTTATTCAGCCTCCATTAATGTCTGGTGATTTTTATAAAAGCGGGCGATATTTCTCTGAATCAAAACAAAAGAGCATCGTTCACTGTGCTATTTTAAGCCACTGAGAGTCAGGGTTGTTTATTATCATAGGACAACCTAGCCTGTTCTCTTCCTCCTATTGGTGTAATTTGAGATCACAGGATAGAATCTGGGATGACAGGATAAAGGGACCCTCAGGAATTTCAACTAACATTTATATGACATTTAGATCACAACTTGGCCAAGGCCTCTTTTTGTTGCTTAGAGTAGACACTTAATTCTCCTTGTAAAGTTCTATCTTCCTTTCTCCATACTTCATTAACAGTAAGGAGGTGGGACTTCAGTGACCTATAAAAAAAGCCCTTAAAGAATAGGGAAAAAGAGAAGTACCAACTTTTTTATCAAAATATGAGCAGTCTTGTACCCAAATACATATATAGACATCTTTGAAGGCATGTCAATCAGTGGGTTGGTTCAGCATGGATAGAATCATTTTTAATTTCTTTAAATCTATGAGCTTCTTAAAAATTGGAAATTACTTGTCTTAAAAAAGCAATGATCAAGTGGGCTTCCTTGAAATGGAAGGATGATTTGACACATACAAATCAATAAATGTGATACACATTAAGAGAATAAAGGATGAAAATCATATAATCATTACAATAGATGCAGAAAAACATTAAACAAAATTAACATCCTTCATTCTAAAACAAAAATCCTCAACAGATTAGGTACAGAAGGACTATACCTCAACATAATACAGGCCATATAAATTAGCAGTAGTTCATAGCTAACATCAGACTCAATGGTGAAAAGTTAAAAGTTAAAGTTAAAATCAGGAACCAAAGAAGGATGCCTACTATAACCTCTTCTATTCAACATAGTACTGTAAATTCTAGCCATAGCAAGTAAGCAAGATTAAGAAATAAAAGGCATTCATATCTGAATGCTAAGCAAAATTATCTCTGTTTATGATTTTAAAACCCTAAAGACTGCACCAAAAAACAAAAAGCTGTTTGAACTACTAAGTACATTCAATAAAGTTGCAGGATACAAAATTATTATACAATAATCAGCTGTATTTCTATAACACTAAAATGAACTACCTAAAAAAGAAATTAAGAAAGAAATTCCATTAATAATGGCATCAAAAACAATGAAATACTTAGAAATAAATTTAACCAAAAATATTGAAGAAGACACAAATTAATTAAAAGATAGCCCATGTTCATGGATTAGAAAAATTAATATTATGAAAATGTCCATACTATCCAAAGTGATCTATAGATTCAATGCAAACCCTAACAAAATCCCCATGACATTTTTCACAGAAATAGAAAAAAAATCTTAAAATTTGCATGGAACCACAAAAGACCCCCAAATAGCCAAAGCAATCTTGAGGAAAAAAAAAAAAAAACTAAAGATATAACATTTTGCTGATTTCAAACTAAATTATAAACCTATAGTAATTAAAACAGAATGATACTGATGTAAAAAGACACATAGAATAGCTGAACAGAATAGAGTGCCCAGAAATAAACTCACACACATACCATTAACTCATTTTGGGCATGGGCACCAAGAATACGCATTCAAGAAAAGTAGTCTTTTACATAAATAGTGCTCAGAAAATTAGATATCTGTTCTATATACAAAAGAATAAAACTAGGCCCTCACACCACCCACAAAAATTAACTTAAAATAAATTAAAGACTTAAATTTGAGATCTCAAACCATAAAACTCCCTCCCAGAGCAAAAATAGGCAATAAGCTCCTTGTCATTGGTTTTGGTAATGATTTTTTGGGTAAGATACCAAAAGCACATGTAACAAAAGCTAAAACTAACAAGTGAAATTACATCAAACCAAAAAGCTACTGTATAGTAAAGAATCAATATACTGAAGAAGCAACTTACAGAAATGGTAGAAAATATTTGTAAATCATCTATTTGATAAGGGGTTAATATCCATAAATATTTCCAATAGCAAAGAAAGAAAGAAAGAGAGAGAGAGAGAGAGAGAGAAATCCAACTAATAAATGAGCAAAGAACCCAAATAAAACATTTTTCCAAAGAATACATACAAATAGCCAACAGGTACATGAAAAAGTGCTGACCACCACTAACCATGAGGAAAATCCAAATTAAATCCACAATGATGTATCACCTCACACCTGTTAGGATGCCTACTTTCAAAAAGACAAGAGATAACAAGAGCTCATGGAAAACCCCTGTGCACTATTGGTGGGAATGTAAATTGGTACAGCTATTTGAAAACAGTATGTGAGTCCCTCAAAAGTTAAAAATATAACTACCATACTATTCAGCAGTCTCACTTCTGGGTGTAAATGCAAAAGAAAAGAAATCAGTACCTCGAAAAGGTAGCTGCATTCCATAATCACTGCATCATTATTCACAATAGCCAAATGTGGAAATAATCTATGTCTCCTTTGACAGATGAATAAAGAAAATACATATATTATAAATAAACAATATAATATAAATAGAATATATACTTTCCAGCCACAAAAATATAAAATTCTTCTCTTTGTGACAACATGGATAAAACTGGAGGACAGTATGCTAAGTGAAATAAACCAGAGAAAGACAGATACTATATGGTAATGCTTATATGTGGAATCTAAAAAGAAAAGCCAATTTCATAGAAATAGGGAATAGAATGGTGATTGCCAGGGACTGGGTGAGGGGGCAATGGGCAGGTGTAAGTCAAAAGCCACAAAGTTTCAGTTATAAGATTAAGTTCTGAGGATCTAATGTACAACACGGTGGCTACAGTTTATGTGGCATTATATCCTTAAAGTTTGCTGAGATTAGATTTTAAGTGTTCTCATCACACACACACAAAAGTTAACTGCATGAGGTGATAGACATGTTCATTATCTTCATTTTGGTAATCATGCTACAATGTATATCAGATCATGTACACATTAAACATATACAATTATATTTGTCAATTATTCCCCATTAACATTGGGGGAAAAAAAGGCATTGCCATTTCCTGCATACCAGAATTCAATGGGAGAAGAGGGTTGGCTTTCCCTAGTTCCACATTGTTGTTTTTTAGGAATGCAGGCCAATACCTATCATTCTTTTAAATCACTATATGTTGTTAAGGTTTCTAAGAAAACATTTGCTGGGTATTTGGGTAATTATGCTATAACCAGTGTCCAAGTGGAAGGGAGGCACAGTAGATAAATTATGAAACAACAAAGTCACTTTTTACCAGACTTGTCCCACATGTCATTTTCTCACCATAGCCTCTTCTGTAACTCTAATTAAAATTACAACGGCCTCCTCCCAGTTTTCCTTACTGTGCTACATTTCCTTTTCCACAGCGATTGCCACTTTCTAATTATTAAATAACTTACATATTTATTATATCATTTATTATCTGTTGTCTACTATTAATAAATGCCCCAGGGGTAGAGATCTCTGTATTGTTAACTGATTCTTTTCACACATTCACAACAGTGTCTGGCACATAGTAGGTGCTCAGTTAATATTGGGCAAATGGGATTGAAATTAGGAGGATGGAAATTTGGACTCTAAAATCATGTCTGTTACCAACTGCAGTTCAGCATCTTTGGCGAAAGCAATTTTCCTTATCTTCCTCAGTGGAATGTTCCAAGAATCAAATGCATAAAGGTGAAAATGGTTTTCAAAAAATATAAATATATACAATATAAAAATATTAAAATGCAATACAAATATTCAATGTTATTGAAAAGTACAATTGCATTCAATGCTTCATTTATTCATACCACTTCCAACTTTTTTGCAAATATCTTTACATTAAAATGCATTGGTAGAAATGAAAAATAAATTGATGATGAATTTTTCCTGACTGCCTTTGTTGCTAAGGTAAATCACTAGATATAATGTTAACCCTGGCTGCAGTTGATGCAGCTGGCAAAGGGCTCTAAAGTAGTCGAGAAATTTAGACTTAAGAAAGCCTAGTTCATAATTACATAATGTATTCAATATCATTATTGTTCACATTTCCCACCCCTACTATGTTTACTCATGTAATTTTTAGTGAACATTTTATTATCAAAAAGAGAAACATATTTTTTAAATGCATGTTCCTCAAGCAGCTGTGGCAACATGCTGTTGTTCAGACTAGGAAATGATATTCTCAGGTGAAGAATACTATGAGTAGGATAATGACTGACTACACAAGCCTGAACCAAATTTAAGAGTTTGAGGAACTTCTTGATGAAGAACATATCACACTTGGAAAAGTTGAGAAATTTTTTAAGGTGTAAAAATTTTTGTCAGAGTAGAAAGAATTAGTGATGACTGAAACCATTCACTATATAATTATTTCTGAGGTATGAAATCATTGGCTTAAACAATGGGTAAAAATTAAAATGTAAACCCTTCAAAATAGGCATATAAAAGTAAATATTCCTCCCTCCACAACTAAGAAGGAATACAACTACTGCAAAACCAGAAATAACCAGAAGTACCAGAAAATAAATGGAAGTCCAATGTATGAAGTTATAAAGAAGTGGTGCTTGTCCAGACAGGTAGGAGGGGCAAAGCCAGAGAGGAGAGTTCAAGCTGTGCTGTCCACAGCAGAAGCAGCAACAGAGGCAGGACAGCAGTAAGCACAGACACTCGTATTTAGGGGGAGGTGAGAAGCACCTGGAGAGCACTCCCGGCTGCAGACCAGACCCGTCAGCTTGCAATTCCAAAGCTGGGGAAGGCAGACCTCATTTGCCTTGGACTGTGAGGCCCGGAGTGGGTGGAGACAGAGGAGGAGGCTCCCGGTCTCTCAGTGGAGAGTCAATGGCAGGAATCCATCTTAGACTCACAACCTCACAGAAAACACCACAGCATGGTGAGACAGGTCAAAGGAACCCATCTTGGACTCCCACCCCCACAGAAAATGCCACAGCATGGTGTGAAGAGTGCATGGGGTTCCGCCCCCTATATCGCAGGAGGTGTGACAGCCCTGCCCAGGAAGCAAAGTTAAACACAAAACTGTCAGGATGGCACAGATCATGATAGAGATCCCAGTGATGCAGCTGACCAGACAGCAAATATCTAATCTAATGAAGCAGCAGATAAAAAGTCTTTCTGAGGCCTAGTTCAGAGCTTTGGTTATAAAAATGCTTACAGACATAACAGCAGATCTTTAACAAGATAGGGAAGAAATGAAGGCTAGTCTTGCTGAAATGAACAAAAACACACATGAAACTAGTGGTGAGGGCAAGAAAACCAGTGATCAAATCAACAAATTGGAACATAGTTAAGGAACAAACAGTCAACCAGTACAGAAACAGGGAATGAGAAGTGAGGAAAATGAGGAGAGGCTCAGAAACTTATCAGACAGCTATAAGCTGGCCAACATCCTAATCATAGGGCTGTCAGAAGGTAAAGAAGAAGAACAAGAAATTGAAAAATTATGTGAAACAATAATGAAGCAGAACTTCCCTAACTTGGGGAAGGAAACGGACTTACAGGTCCAGGAAGCACAGAGAGTTCCAAAGAAACTGGACCCAGGGAGAACCACACCAAGACACATTATAATCAAAATGTCAAAAATTAAGGATAAAGAGAGAATCTTAAAAGCAGCAAGAGAGAAGAAGAGAGTTACATACAAAGGCGTCCCAATAAGACAATCAGCTGATTTCTCAAAAGAAACCCCGCAGGCAAGAAGGGACTGGCAAAAAATATTCAAAGTAATGAAAATCAAAAAACTACAGCCACAATGACTGTATCCAGCAAAGCTGTCATTCAGAATAGAAGGGCAGAGAAAGTGTTTCCAGGACAAAGTAAAACTGAAGGAGTTCATCAGATCTAAACCACTGTTATATGAAATGTTAAAGGGACTTGTTTAGGAGAAGGAGGATCAAAACTATGAACATTAAAATGAAAACTGTATCACAACAACCAACAACAGAAGCTGGGGAATTGAAACAAAGGCAAACTAAGTAGGCAATGAGAGTGGGAAAAGAATTATAGGTATGGGGAACATTTTGGGGGGAGGTCAGCAGGGAGAGGGAACGGGGGGGGAAAGGGAGGGAGATGGTACGGGAATTAAGAAGCATAGTAGGAAGGAGTGGAGTAGATAGAAAGATGTTGAGAAGAACTATATGCACAATCAATGGGCATGGACTAAGGGGGTGGGCAACTGGAAGGAGGGGTATTACTGGGTGGAGGGGGACAAAGGGAAAAGAAATTGGGACAACTGTAATAGCATAAACAATAAAGCATATTAAAACAAAACAAAAAACAAACAAACAAACAAAAAAGTAAATATTTCTGCCTTCTTTCTCTCTTAAAGAAAGCGAGTTGGTACCTTTCATGAACTGAATGATGCGCTCCCTCCCACAATCATTATGTTGAAGCCCTAATCCCCAGTACTTAAGAGTGTGACTGCATTTGAAGAAAAGGTTTTTAAATAGGTGATTACATTAAAATAAGACCTGTAGGGTTGACCTTTATCTAATCTGACTATTATCTTTATAAAAAGAGGCAATTTGAACACACAAGGAAATACCAGGGATGTTCCTACACAAAGGAAAGATCATATGAGGACGCAGGGAGAAGGTGGTTATCTGCAAGCCAAGGAGAGATGCCTCAAGACAAACCCAACCTGCTAACGCATTGATCTTGGACTTCCAGCCTCCAGAACTATGAGAAAATAAATTTTGATTGTTTAAGCTACTCACTTGGTGGTATTTTGTTATGGCAGCCCTAGTAAATAAATACTACTGTATTGTCCATGTTTTATCAAATAGATTTGGAACGAATGCTGTAAAAAAAAATAATTGCCAAAATAAATAATTAGACTTGACAAATAAGCATTGACTTAATAGGAATTATGCATTTCTGGACTGTCTTTGACAAGGTCATTGGGAGAGTAATGGTATTTAGAAAGCTGATTGGCATGACACTTGAAAATTTGTATATGCTTTAGTATTAAAAAATAATAAAGTTGATTCAAAGAAATCACTCAAAATGTTATTTTCATCATGTCAGCCCCTTCAGTTATTTTCAATAAACAAATCTTAATTATAATATGTCTAGAATTCAAGACTTCTTTCAACCCCAAGATCTCATGTTATAATTTGGGGTTTTCCAAAGTGTCTTTTCAGTGTCCATGAGCATAATGGATCTCTAAAAAGTGGTCATAGTATGAGGATATTCCCACATATGCATTTGACCCTATAATCCTTTATTTTTTTTCCCCTAGAGCATCTCATGAAGCTACACTCTGGAAAATGATGTCTTTTATGTCAGTGCTACACAAACTTAAAAGTCACAGAACTCACTTGGAAATGTTACTAGATGAGGTAAGGGGTGGGGCCTGGGATTCTGCATGTTCAACAAGCGCCCAGGTAAGGGAATGTTGCTGGTCCAGGGGACATACTTTGAACAGTGAGGCTGGTGCTTTCTGTAATCAGTGTCCATGTGCCCTAGTGAGGAGTGCCTGCCCAGTGCCGAAGACCATGGCCTGGGGATGATGGTGGCCACCTGACTCTGGACATTATCTTTATGTACTGGATCCATTGCATACATATTTCCCTTAACTGCTTCAAAGCTATCTTGCATTAGTCTTATCTTTCAATTAAAAAAAAAAGGAGTGAGTGATCACTAGGCAGAGAAACAGGGGAAAAAATTCCTGGCTGAGCAAATGGCAGGAGGTAAGGCCCAGAGGTAGCAAGTGTGAGAGATGTCAGGGTACAAGGAAAGCTGTTAACTGCATCTCAGATAATATGTATTTTTGCATTATGACTGCCTTGTAGTGTTATTTGAACTTTACTGATGGTATAAATTTACAAGGGTGAACTTTGTCATCTTCTACTCTCTTCTTTTTGCAAGGCCTATTTATTATCTACCTACCTTTTCTTCTAATACCTGTCTCTGTAGTCTTTCATCATAGCCTTAGTTTCAGCCAACTGCCTTAGTTAAAAAGAAATCAGTAAAAGAATCCTAATTAGATACTACTATTTGAACAATAATTAAGGGCCCCTCCTGGAAGTAGTTTCAGAACACTAGGACATAGTTTAAATAGTGAGATTTTAGGAAACATTAAAGATGATAAGGAAATAATTTTGGGACAAGAAGTTTTCACCAAATGATTTATGAGGAGAAATACTGGTGACAGTTTAGAGTAACAGCAATTTCAGAGATAATTTCAATTAAGAAATAGAACTTCACTTTTTCTTCTGTTATCTGGTCAGTTATTCAGATCAAATGATGTGTGTTACAAATTAAGCAATGTAGATATGGGGCACTGAGTATACAGAATTTAAATGTTATGACATACATACATATTTGATTTAGAGACTTAACAGAAGTGGCCTCAACTCAGGACAATTTTGTCCTCCAGGGCATCTTTGGCAGTTTTTAGACCATTTTTGCTTGTCACAACTGGGGAACAGGGAGTTACTGACATCTGGTTGGTAGAGTCCAAGGATGCTGCTAAACACCCTACAATGGACAGGACTGCCCCCCCAAGAGAAAGAATTCTGAGGCTAAAATGTCAATAGTGGGGAGGCTGAGAAACCCTGTTGTTAGGTAATTCTATTTTATGCCTGAAATATTTTGATCTTCCTAATCTCTACCACTGCACAAAGTTTTATTCAAAGCAAGGGAGATCAGCTCTTTTGAAATCATGATCATCCACCTTGTTTCAGAATGATAAGCACTCACAAGTATAATGTAAATATGCCACCATGACAGCTAAGAGTACTTTAAGTCTCTACAAAATTATCAATTTCTTTAAAGAAAACAGAGTTGACTCCATTGTGAAAATGTAAACCTCACCTGTCTTCCTCCCATCTTCTAGGAAACTTTGTAATGGACATAGTCATTTCACACTAAAATTCTTTAAGATAGGATGAAGAAATATTAGCTTCAATGTTCTCCTTATGGATTTATACTTGGATTTTTCAGGGCAAGAAAATCACTTGAGCAAATGTCATTAGTGTTTTTTGACTGTGAGAAAATATTCAGAATTCTGAGGCAGCCATTTATTGACGATGTTTGAGAAAAATCTTTTTCTCCAACACTCTGATTAAGCAACTGGGACAAAGGTTGAATTGTTTTCATTTTGAAAAAAGCAATTGTTGCCCTCAAAATTCCAGGCAAAATAAAACAAAGAGAATTCATTGGCTATTAGATCTGCCCTTCACCCCCAACTGAAAAAAAAAAAAAAGGTAAAGAAAATAATGGTCAAGAATATAACCATTATTTGTAGAGATACAAGGTACTGAAACCTACAAATATATTGAATGCCCACTTGAAAGGTTTCTGGTAATAGGAGGACAATGGGGAGAAATAACCGAGGTCAGACAGAGTCTACAAAGTCAATGAGAGGAGAAAACAGCCCTAAAGCAGAATTCAAGGGTAGAGAAACATCAGGAATCTAACTTATAAATTAGTTGCATCTAACTGGTAGAGCAGTTAGTAGAGACAACCAGATTCCCTGCCTTCCCTTCCTGTCAGACCTTCTTCCTCTTCCCATCTTCCTTCAATATATATACACTGTGTAGTCTTCCTTCTCCTGCTTGCCTGAACTTCTGACCTTGCAATGGCAGCCTGAGTGACAGCTCCTGCACTATCTCTGACTCTATGTCCAGTTTTCTCTTCAAGAATGTGGTTGCCTGCCTTTAATCCCTGACCACTGCATTAAATGAGTTTGGGTCTCACTTTCTCAGCCCTAGACTTCACTGGGCTGAGAAGAATTCACCCTCCACAGTGGGCTGTGGGGATTTCACCTGAGCCTTTTCCCCATATGGGTTTGAGGTAGGATGTTAGAGTCCTCTAAGGGGGGCAGATACCTGCCTGGTGTCATGTTTACAGAATGGGTGCAAGAAACTATACAGGTTTGAATGTAAATTACAAATTTATTTTTTTAGGTAACATACTTGAAGGCATCTACGTGAAAAGACTTGACTTATGGGGATCAAAACAGCCTCTTTAGCTGAGTGTTGCATTGAGATAGGTCAAATCACTGCCTATTTTTAGTTTGCAACACTACTGATCCATAGGACACTCTGCTGCCCGGCTGCCATTATCAACCTCTGTGTCTTCAGTCTCCATGTAGAAACTGTCATGACCTTTTACAGAAAACCTGCAGGACTATTCATCAGGCAGGCTGTCTGAAAGGCATTTTTGCCTATATATTACATTTCACCATCAAAGCATCCTGGGTTTTAAACTTAAGTTTCAAACCAACCTTTTAAAAAATTAAAATAAAAAAATGAGAAAAACTACCCCTATGCGGGTGAGAAGGTGACAGGTCTGAGGCCTTGAATCCTTGAGCATACTTTTGGTAAAGGAATTATTCATTCACTCAGGAAATTTTACCAGTTTGGAAAAATATATTTGTGGTTTTGGTCTTCCAAGAAAATATTTAGGGAAGTAAGCCTTGAGCTCCTTTTTCTTTTTGCATAAAAAAATAACAACTTGTCATTCTAAGTGACTGTAGTTTAGTGGCAACTAGCAATCCGTGAAAATATTGACTCAACTCTCAGACACCTTGGATGTGTGAAATTCACACTCTGTGGCAGCTCCACACATAGAACAGGAGCAGCTGAGGGCAGCAATCTGGTTGGAAGTGGTGATGGGAAAATTTCTAGAAGGTGCATTTGTATTTAAAACAGTTTGTATTTTATTTAGATATTATATTAAAGGTCAATTAAAACACTAGTTTTTTTTCTAAAGATGCCCATATTGCATTTTATAAATGATTGAGAAAATATTTGTTCTTTAGATTAAAGACTAATATTCATAGACACATACTCACACTTAATACAGGGGATTTGAGGGACTGAGAATGCTCTTTGTAGACTGAAGCAGAGTGTGATCAAGAATGACCACCACCTGCCTCCACTTGGCCTTGCAGCCATTCACAACTATTGGCTTTTACCAGCAGGCACTAACGAGCCTGTAGCAAAACAAAAGAAAAAAGAAAAAAGAAAAAAAAAAAAAAAAAGAGGAAGCTCTTAACTCATATAAACAATCTCAAGTGATAATTTAACTAATATGTAGATTATTCTCTGTGGCAGGCTTTGGCCTCTAGTCTCTCTTTGGTTCCCACATATATTATTGCCAAGGTGATTAAGAGTTATTGAAACCTGTCTTTTGTCATAGGCAAAAGCCACAGGAGTAAAATAAGCAGTGAAGCAATCCTTATTTTGTTCACTTTATAGTCTGGTACAGCTTAGCTATCAACCATACCCCAAGCTTCAATTCTGTGTTCACTTGAGACATGAGGTCAATGGAAAACTGTTGTAGTGACATCTTCTAGACCCCAAATCCCATTTTCAACCACGAATGCATTCTAGAACAAGACTATTATTTGGGTCTTCCCTTTTCTAGAATCTGGAATCAGGAAAGTTCCTTAGAATATAGAATATCAGAGATAGAACCCAAATGATGATGTAGCAGATGAAAAATCTGAGGGTAAGAGGATTTAAGTGGTTTGTTCATTTTCACAGCCATAGGGGTAGATCATCAGGTCCAAGGGTCCCAATGTTCATTTTGAGGTTAAGGTTGAAAGTACATATTCACTAAGCCATAGGCTGGCCACAGGGCTCTGTGAAGTTGAACTTCACCCCTTCTAAAGCAAATGGAGTCAGGTAATCTGAAAACTTATTTTCATTTCAAGAGAGCAATGTCCTAACATACCATCCATTTCAAATTATGACTTTAGGCTGGCTAGGGGGCTTTGTGATATAAAAAGTCCCTACAGCTAACAAAGATTGAACACATAAGCATTGGCGAGTTTTTCCTGGGCAATTAAAAACTTCTTACTCTTAATCAAACCACAACATTTTTAATGAGACTGATTTTTTATTTTGCAGTGAAGAGGTCTGACCTTAATAATGTAATGTTATACTATACAGTAAAGTTTCTGAATTATGTAGCTAGACTGAAATAGACAAACCTTTATCAGAGGTATGTGTGTTTAGGAAAAAACATAATAGATGTAGAGTTTGGTATTATCCGCCATTTCAGACATCCACTGGGGATCTTGGAACTAATTACCCAGTGATAAGGGGGAAATACTGCACAACAAAATCCCAAATATTTCCTACCTGTCTGCAGCAGCAACATTGAATGTAACTCTCTAACATCTGATCTGGCAAAACCACAATTACAGCCCAGACCCCATCCATCTTCCTCTAAATCTTTTTATTACATAATCCTATTCTTTCTCAATTTTGGAGAATAGACTAAAAATGTTAATATAATACTTATGGTTTTACTGTGGTGAGGGTAAACTGGTAATAAACGTACAAAGCTAACATATATAACTGTATGTGTGTACGTGTCTGTGTGTGCACACATACAGAGAGGAGAGAGAGGAGGTTGGCGGGGGAAAGAATATACATAAGATAGCATGGAGATGCAGACCCTTAGGCCTCTAAAGTCTGGCTCTGTCACTTGCCCATCAGCAGTTGACTTTGTTCAGGGTACTTTTAGTCTCCTTGAGCCTCAGTTTCCTAATCTGCAAAACTATGATATTGATGATTAAAGCCTGTACCTGTTAAGAGGATTAGATAAGATAATATGTAGAAATTACTACAATATCTAGCATAGAAAACAAGCTAAGTGTTGGTATTTTTCCTCTTCTCCTTAGATATGAGCAAGAAGGTTAATTGTCCTCTTTTCTGGATATTTCTTTGTAAGTATACTCACTTTACCTGTTGGGTGATTTGGGGGGTAGGTCATGGTGGGATAAATTTTCATACAGATACCAGTAAAAGAAATTTTCCTGGACATTAACAGTCTGTCCTTACGTCTAAAAAAAAAAAAATCATTGATTTTATAAAATGGCCCTGCACTTTGCACTTTGACTGTGTTGTACAGATTGAAAGGTAACCTGGAAGTACTTACATTTTGTGCATAGTTTACTCAAGCACTTCAGTAGACCTTTGACCTGAAAATATTTAATAGCCTTAGAATCCCCTATTTGCAAGTAACCTTGAAAGATCATGGCATTTAGTAATTTGAACAGATATGAACGATGCAGGTTGTGCTGATGAAGATTCATGAAGCTACTGAGTGAGCTTAGCTCATGCCCAATAACAGTACCAAAAAACACTTTGAATGATCTACTACTCTAGGGTGCATAGGAATCCTTTTTAACAATGCATGGTGCTCCGAGAGTGTATACAGTATAGTACAGCTCTTCTCTGAAATGTGATTTGAGGGATATGGAATTTAACCCTTGTCAATAGCAGCTACATTTTCAAGCAATTACTTTGGAACCAGACACTAGACTAAACACTTACATGAACCATTGGACAAGAGCTTGGGGACAGTGTTCACAGTAGCTAACAGCATAGTCCTTGGAGTCTGGGATATTTGGGCTTGTGCATGAATTCTGTCTCTTTTCATCTGTGTGACATTTTGGGCAAGTTATTATTAAACTTCTTGAAAACTCAGTTTTCTCATCTGTAAAACAGAGTTAAAAATAGTGGCTTCTTCATTAGGTTGTCAAAAGCATTAAATAAAGTCATAAAGAGCTTATAAGAACTATTTAAATAATTGTTAAGGGCCTAAGGGGAACCCTTGTATTTTTTTGGTAATGACTTATTGTATGCTATAGGAAAAATTATAAAATATGGTAGAGTTTAGGAATTAGAGAATTTCAGAAGGGAGAGTGGTATTGGTATATATATTTCTGAAGAGATAGAAAAAAATATTACCATAAATTTAACATGTGCTTGAGCTGGAACAAAATAGCTCTTCATAAAATATTATAATTTACATATTTATTATGGCTCCATTATTTGAGATATTACAATAATTCAGCTCTAGTTCAAATGTATTAACTGGATTGGGGAGGGTGGCATTGAGAAAAAGACGAGACTTTCTTGAAAAAAACAAACATGGCAATCTAGTTCCATCCATGTAGTTTCTGATGCAGCTTTCCTTTTTTTTTTTTTAATTTTTTTGGGGGGTCATGGTATGAATCAAGACTCTGGAGTTTACAAAGCTCTATTATATTTATTTAATCCCAAGATACTTGTGTAAGGTTTTCAGGGTCACACTTAACAAATAGCTGCAACTAGAGCAAATCAAGAATTAGTGAGTAGAAGCTATGTTTTTTGAGTTCCAAGTGATTTCACAACCACAGCATGTCCAAACTTAGAGTCATCCCAGACTCCCCTCTGTCTCATATCCTATCATCCAATATATTGGTCCAGTGTTGCACATATAACCCAAATCAACCCACTTATTCCCACCCACCCTGACTGTATTCTAGTCATAGTACTAATTCCTTGCTGGACTACTGGGGACAACCTTTTATCTATTCTGCCTTCTACTATTGTCATTCCACATATACTTGCCATAGAGCAGCAGAGAGATTCTTTCAAAATGGAAGTTGAATCATGCCACACCTTTGTTCAAAGCCTTTGATGAATTCAAATATTTGAGTAAAATACAAAATCTTTACACCAGCCCTCAGTCTCATCTCTAAAATGTTTCACTTCACTCTCAGCTGCAGTCACATTGGTCTCTTTGTTCTTTACCAAACACGCCAAGCACATGCTGTCTTGAGTGTCTCTGCCCTCTCTGTTCCCACAATCTGGAGTGTTCTTCCACTCAGGTCCCTGCTTAACAGTCACCTTAGGAGACAAGTCTTTTCTGACCACATACCCCCCCAATCCTTCTCTCTCCCCCATGCTGTTATATTTTGCTCTGCAGACATAGTTCCACCTTACACATCATACATTTATCTCGCTCTTTCTCAATCTTCCCCAACAGAATGTGTGCCCCAGAACAGAAAGATGTTTGGATATTGTCATGGTTACATTTCCAGTAACTGTCAGCACATGGTAGCCACTCAGTAAATATTTGCTGCTGACTGAGTCTTCTATGCAAGTGGAGAGATTAATAGAGGAAAACCATTTACTCAAGGCTGAAACCAAGACAGTCTGCCTTACTGATGATCACATTAGTGATTCTGAATATTAGGGTTTGTCCCTTACCTTCAAGCCTAACAGGTACAGCTTGTTAGCCTGCATGGGGTGCTGCCAATCAGGACTAACTAAGACAAGAGGATTAAGCAGAGAATCAAGATTCCCTTGTCTGACTCATCACTGTTATGGCCTCAACTCTGTCCTTTACTTGGTCAGACAGAAGCAGCTCCCTCACTCAAGTCCTCTGTGCCCAAGCAGAAGGACAAGAAGGGTTGCTGCCCTCTTTGTGAGGCAGAGGGCAGGGAAGAAAGGACAGTGAAGTGAGGGGCCCTGCTGCAGAAACATCCTGACAGAATTAGCTTCTCAGGAATCTCCACACACCAAGGTGGCTTTTCTACTGGGTGGAAATGGGGGTTCTCCACGTTAGTTCTTTTAATATTTTAAATCCCTCCCTGGTATTAAATTAGGGAATTCAATAAGCACAATGCCTCTTTATTGACCCCAGAGGCACCTGTATAGAGTCCTTCCTGTAGCCTTTCTTTTAAAGCATATTACTTCAGGAGTCAAAAAGTTGGCAGTTTCCCTGGCTGCATTTATTATTTTATTCATTCTGTAGGCAACATCTGTTTACTGAATATCTGCTATATGCTAGACACTCGGCCACATGTTGGAGGGTAGTTAGGAAAGTCAGACATGGTCTCTTTCCTAAAGGAATTGCTAATCTAGCAGGAGAAATAAGATATAGTGAGTGTAGAGCTGGATGTGTGCAAATTGAAATAGGGTTTCATGAGAGTGAAAAATACAGGGAACTAATCTGACTTAGGGACAGGATATTCAAGCTGAAATCTGCAGAATGATTAGAAATGAGAGGAAGGGTAGACAGGGAAGCCTATCAGGAAAGAGACAATGTAAACACAGGCCTAGGGTTGAGCAGGGAGAGCACAATCAACAAATGAAAGATATCATGTGCAGATGATGTCTGGTGGGAAATGGGGAAGGACAGGTAGATGACTCTAGAGGTTGAAGAGGGCACC
Source organism: Furipterus horrens (assembly GCF_987537825.1). Lineage (NCBI taxonomy): Eukaryota > Metazoa > Chordata > Mammalia > Chiroptera > Furipteridae > Furipterus > Furipterus horrens. Next base: position 61,639,623 of record NW_028327176.1, on the reverse strand, counting down.
TGATCATTGAGCCTTGCACGCTTCTTTAAAATGTGTCTCCTTCCCAGCAATTCCACTTTTGAAAATACTGGGTTGGCCAAAAAAGTTCCTTTTTTACCCATAAGATGGCTCTAGTAGCACTTAATTGTCTTTAACTTCATTCAAAACAATTTTGTTAGATTGCATTGTGACAGCTGTTATATCAGCATGCATTTAAAACAAAATCAAAATTGCTGAATTTTTGTGTAGCTATTTTAATATTGAAGATGGAAGAAAATAAGCAACATTTTTAGCATATTATGCTTTATTATTTCAAAAAAGGTAAAAACACAACTGAAACACAAAGAAAGATTTGTGCAGTGTATGGAGAAGGTGCTGTGACTGATGGAATGTGTCAAAAGTGGTTTGTGAAGTTTTGTGCTGGAGATTTATCACAGGACAATGCTCCATGGCTGGGTAGACCAGTTGAAGTTGATAGCAAGCAAATTGAGATTTGAGAACAATCAACATTATACCACATGGGAGAGAGTTGACACACTCAAAATATCCAAATCAATAAAGTTATTGGTGAAAATAAAAAATGTGTCTTTTATTTTATGAAAAAACCTAAATGGGCTTTTTGGCCAACCCAATATAAAACAAACAAACAAACAAAAACCTGAAACACTAAATTGAAAGGCTGTATGCACCCCTATGTTTATGAAGTATTTCTTAAAATAGCCAAGATTTGGAATCAGCCCTAGTGCTCATCAGTAGATGAGTGGATAAAAAACCTGTGGTACATTTACACAATGGAGTACTTCTCAGCCCCCCAAAACGAAGGAAATCTGACCCCGGAGACAGCATGGATGAACCTGGAAAGCACTGTGCTAAGTGAAATAAGCCAGTCAGAGAAGGACAAATACTATATGATTTCACTTCTATGTGGAATCTAATGAATAAAGTAAACTAACAAAATAGAAACAGACTCTTAAATAGAGAACATGCTGACAGCTGTCAAAAGGGAGAAGGTTTGTGGAGCTGGGTGAAAGAGATGAAGTGACTAAGCAAAAAAAAAAAAGAAAAAACACACAGTCAACAGTATGGTGATTATCAGTTGGAAAGGGGGATAGAACAGGGAAAAGGGGGTATAAAAGGTGATGTAAGAGGACTTGACTCAGGGTGGCGAACACATAATACAGTATACAGATGATGTATTACAGAACTGTACACCTGAAATCTATATAATTTTATTAACCAATGTCACTCCAATAAATTAAATAAAAAGTAAAAAATAAATGGACTAAGCAAAATTTTAAAAAAATAGAAAAAATAAAAATAAAATGTGGGTCCTTGACCTGAGAACAATAAGAAGTCTCTGAAAGGGATCAGGCAGAAAACCTGCCTGATCTGATTTGCATTTTCTGCAGTTCACTCTGGCTGCTCTGTGCAGAGGGACTGAAGGAGGACCAGGCAGATGAGAAGCCTGTTGGGACGATGCTGCAGCTTCCAGTAAGAGTATGTACGTGGCTGTAGCACAGGTATGGTGGAGATGGGGAAGAAGAGGAGGCAGGCTGACTGAGCAGTAAAGCAACAGAAGGAATAAAATGACTCTAGAGCCTCTGAAAACAGCTGTATTAACTTTGCATCTCATTTTAAAGAGTAGCTTTTATTTTCTTTGCTGCAATGCATATTTTACCCCCAATTTACATCTACTCTACCCTCCCCAGATCACATTACTTTGGTACTGAGTTGCCATAATTTTCATTACATCTCTCCAAAAGGCTTGGGAATGAGGTACCACAGGTGTCCTCTGGTCATCTCAATGCACTCTCAGTGTGGGTCTCACCCTGAAGCCCTTTACTAACCCTCAGAAGGGATGAGTTAGCTGGTTTAGGAGACGAGGAGACTTAAGTAAATTTAAAAAAATTCAGTTTTACCAGTGATGCTTCTTATAGTAACTAGTATTACATATTACAAAGCACTGTAGTTGACCTGTTAAATTATCTTAGTCAACAAACCCTCATGCAAATTAACCTAGTCTTTACTAAATGTTACAAACACTGTGGGGACCCTCAACATTTCACCTGTGAAGGCAATTTTAAAAAGTCCAATTTTTTTCCTATTCATATTTTACTAATATTTTAGTTGCACTAAAACTATTCTTGTTGAGGACTTCCTGAGAACCACAACATTTTGTAACAGGCTGAGACACCTTCCATTCACTTCATCATCTGTGAACAGCAAATACCAAATGAGGTGGGGGGTGGGGTGGCGCACAGATACAAGAAAAACAAAATAGGTGGAAAACAATATACTGTAATAAACTCAATAATCAAGAAATGTTGAAGGACTAAAACCATCATCACTGATTGATAGATTTATAATTTCATCTACTCACGCATTCTTTATTCAAACATTTTGACATATAATTTTTGTATGATTTATATCAATGGCAATTTAGAGAATCATCAGAGATTCTCAAACAAGGATCAAATGTGCTCTGGAAGAATTGTGAGGTTGTGTTTGGTGGGAGGAATTGCAGAAAGTGAACAGAGCATAGAGATGATTATTTTGATTCATTCAGAACTGTTTTTTATTGATTTGTCATTTATTTGAAGTATGGAAGCTCATATTTTAAATAAATAAAGAGATCTCTGCCTAAAAATATTAACAACAACCAAAAATATTCCACAAACTTATTAAATCAGCTCTCAGGAATTTATACTTCCAGTCATGGAGTAGCAAATAAGGTCCACATTTTTGCTGAGAGCTAGAAAGGCAAAATACGAATAATTTGCTTAAAAGCATGGGGCAATAGTCAAAGAAGTCAAAACTTCTACTAGGTTTAAAAAGGATACTCATTGTGGGGAGTCCAACTTTCTTTTCACATTTCCTCCCAGGGATTTGCTCATTCTCAGTGTTGAAACAGAAACTGAGATGCCAGATAAAAGGTAGCTGGTAAGATAAAGATAATTCTTTAGAGTTTGCAGCGACCTTATAAGGTGTGGGAGGCAAAAACTGGAATCCAGGGCAGTTTTTTCCCAAGATCTTTGCCTATTAAGTTACATATAGCAACAGTCAAAAAACAAATGGACAGGATAAAAAAACAAAGTTGACAGCTATCTCGTGATGTTGGGCAAACGAAAATTGGAGTAAATGCTTCACAAGGGAGGTGGAAATCTAAAAAACACAGCTGGTCCTGTGCTGGCAGCCCTGGAAGGCTATTCCGTAGGAGTGGGGTAAAAGAAAGGCAGACTAAGTAAGACTACAACCCAGCCTCCAGTCACTCAGACCTTCCTGGATGGATTGAGGTCTTCCTCTCTTCTGCCCTTAAGAGGACAGGATGCATTCTCTCTGGAGGAAGAAAACATTGTCCAGACTGCTATGGTCTTAATGTTTGTATCCTCCCAAAATTCAGATGTTGAAATTCTAATACCTAATATGATGATACTAGGAGGTGAGGCAGAGCCCTTATTTATAAAAGGGACATAACAGAAATACCTCACCCCTTCCACTCTGTGAGGACACAGTAAGGATGACACTTGCTGTGAACAAAGAAGAGGGCCATCACCAGAATGCACCCATTATGGAGTCTTGATCTTGGACTTCTCATCCTCCAGAATTGTGAAAAATAAATTTATGTTGCTTATAACCCATAACCCATACAGTCTGTGGTGTTCTGTTATAGTAGCCCAAGTAGATTAAGAAACACACCCTTTCTATTTTTCCATACAAATGTTTGGCATATGATCAAATATTACCTGGCATATAAAAATAATTAAGATAAAAATCAAATAATAAATAAAAGACATAATAAAGTCTGCCTCCATTTTGAAAGCCCCATAGAGCTCCATAATAGCTTACTGAAACAAATTCAAATTCAATTAAATGACATATGGTACATTCCAGTCATCAAACATCAGGGGTGAAGTGCCATGAACCACGAATAGTCTTACTCCATTTTGAATGTTTGACTGTTAATAGCGTTTGAGTTCCATTCTTGCCCCCTTTTGTCTCACTCCACAACCGGGCAAGCTAATTAAACATCCCCCCCCTTTTTATTTTTTTTGGAGGGTGACACTGGAAAGTTCAAACCGTTCAAACCATTCAAACCCCAGCCCCTACATGGAAATCTTGGCCCCATCCCCATCCCCTAACACCATAAAAACCCAAACCATTCATTATTCTCTTTGTTTGAAGCCACTGTAGACTGGCTTGGGTCTTGCTCTGCTCCCACAGGAAGTACATTTATGTGAGTAATAAACCTGTTCATATCCCCATGTGATTGTTTTTGTATCATCAGTCTCAAAACCCAAGCCAATTGGGGGCCTGAGGGTAGGTTTTGCTCTCTGGTAGGTTATCACAAAACAGAAACAACATTGACCCAAATATTGAAGTTTTGGACTTGAATTTTTAAATATCTATAAGTAATATATTTTAAAGGAAAAACCTGATAATGATTTTTACTAGAGAACCAAAATCAATTTTGTAAAATTTGACTCGATTCTTTAAAAAAATGAACTCAGTAGATCAGTTTCAAGTAAACTGTACACAGATGGAGATGGGATGAGTTGGTTAAAAATTAGGCCAGAAGAAAATAACTAGATATAAGCATAGCTAAGGGAGAAATTTATAGCCTTTGATGAATATATTACTAAAATTTTAAAGGAACTAAAAATCAATGATGTGATTATTTATTTCAAAAAGTTAGCAAAAGAACAGTAAGCTATGCCAGAAAAAAGCATACTCACAAAAAAGAAAGAAATACAAAGATAAGAGCATAAATAAAATAGACAACAAAGGAAGTCTAGAGTTGAAAGCTGTGTTTCAGAAAGAAATATTAAATTGATAAACCTCTTGCAAAACTAATCAAGAAAAAAGAAGATTCCAATTAACAATAGGAGAAATGGGGAAAAATAGTAATGCAGACTCTTGAACATTAAAAAAATTAAGAAGAGATGCACATGTTTATGTCAAAAAAACAGAAAACTAAATAACAAATTCCTAGACTACAAACTACTAAAACTAACTCCCCTGTAATAGAAAAATGTTTTGCAAATCTATTTCTTTTTAACATTTATTTATTTATATATACATATTTATTTATTTATTTATTTTGAGAGAGAGGGGGAGGGAGAGAGAATGAGAGGGAGAAAGACATCAATGTGTGGTTGCCTCTTGAACATTCCCAAATGGGGACTTGGCCTGCAACCCAGGCATGTGCCCTGATTGGGAATCAAAGCAGCAACCCTTTGGTTCACTGGCCAATGTTCATTCCACTGAGTCACACCAGCCAGGGAAGAAAATTAAATAGTCATATGTTTAGTAAAAATAAATTGTGCAATTTTTATACCTTTCCTTGAATGTATACCTAGGCTCAGATTACTGCATCAGTGAATTTCTTCAAATATTAACAAAGTAACTAATGCCAGTCTTACATATTCATTCACTTCCAAACAACAGAAAGCAGGAATAATTTCTTACAGGTTGGTTTGAAGGAAAGTGTAATTTTGACACCAATAAAAGAGACAAAAATGATGTAGTTGACTCAAAATGTGTAGACAATGCCTTTGATAAAATTCTATACTTATGATTTTAAAATAAACTCTTAGCAAAGGAGTAACAAAAGAGAACTAAAATAATCTAATAAAAAGTATCTGCAATAAATCTAAAACAAACAATATAATTAATGGTAAGATACATAAATATTCTCACTGAGATCTATAAATTACAAAAAATATCTCTTACCACACTGTTGTACTAAAGGTTTGGCATAATGCAATAATGTGAAGAAAAAACAAGATACAAGGATTGGAAAAGAAGAAATGCAACTGTTATAATTCACAGACAACATGATTGCATGCATAGAAAATCCAAAAGTTTACAAATTTTGGAATTTGTAAGTGAACTTACCAAGGTCGATGGATATAAAATCAATATATCAACAAAGTTTTACATATTACAGACATAGATACTTCGACCCAGAAAGGTCCCCAAGTCCAGGGGGATACTTTTCAAAATTAGGAAAAAGGGTGACTCTCACCCAGTGTTTTAAGTTTTTTTAATGTATGCATCAGCAATGAGGCACTTGTTGAAAGGACATAAGCTACAGAAATTCTTTTGATTCTAGTTCATCTCTAATTAAACTGAGGCAAGTCAGCACCCAAGCCCCTACATCTACCTGGTTATCAAGACATTCTAAAATGTAGTTGACTGCAGTGACTTCCCTGACCCAACCCAGGGATCATTATGGGAATAACTAAGGCAGGCAAAGCAGCTGTTTTTCTGGAATGTGAGGCTCTGATGGACTCACACTTTCTTTCTGTTTCTGCCACTAGTTGAAGATCAAGGATCACTCATGGTGGTTAAATTCCCTACAGTGAAACCTATGAATGGAACAAGGCAACATGGTGAAGGAGTCCAGTGTCCACCACAGGAGAAGAAAGAATGAGTAGGCAAGAGGGCTACGTGGCCCTGGCCTCACAGTGATACAAGATGTCAGGTTTGAACTCTTAAGTGTTACCTGTAAATGAGGCTACATACAGAATTTCAGAAAGACAGTGACAGGACTGAAAGCAAGAGATATTTATCACACAACTTTAAACTCATGTCTCTTTCTTTATCCACAATGCCCACAACACAAAATTAACTAGTGTTTTCTATAACTTCCACAATTTTCCTATGAATACTGTTAAGTATACAAATGGGATACTATGTCTGTATGTTACTGCTATTATTTTTATCACATATGACTATTGAAAACATTTGTAGCATGCATTCAGCATTATTTCTTTTCCTCCTCTTCCACCCAGACAGGGAAGTGGCCAGGGCTTCTGAGGACAACCCTGTGAAAACCCTGAATTTCTCAAAGGCCCAGTGAACTCTCAGAAAATGCGGGTGGAATGTAAGGGGTGACAGAGCGCTTGCCTCGTAAGTGGGGACAGAGCTGGAAAGACTGCCTTGGTATTATAACTATAACCTTATTTTTAGCTCTAGACTGGTGTCGCACAGACACTAGGGTTATGGTAGAAAGTTCAGGGGTTTCATTACTTTGGACTATGCTCTTGCATACTCAACTTGCTGACTGCTGTCATGGGTGAGGACACAGTCTGTGTCCTAGAGGACCCCGGGCTCCCTCTGGGCCCAGTGCAGAGCACCTGATGCTGGATGTCTGTAGTCCCAGAGGCAAAGGCAGTGAGGGAGTAGCCAAAATAAGCAGGTACATAGGGCACAACTTAAACCGGAGCACATGGACATGGACAACAAGGTGGGGATTGAGTGTGGGAGTGGGGCAGGGTGGGCAGTAGAGAGCAATGGGGGAAAGATTGGGACAACTGTAATATAATAACAATAAAAAAAGATATTAAAAATACAAAAAAAATAATAAATAAACCAGAGCACAACTATCACTCGCTCCAAGAAAAATGGAGAGAATCTCACATTGGATGAACTTAGAATTTCATTTTGCCATCTTTAGGGGGGATTTATTTTATTTTAGCTTGCATTTAAGGCACCTGTCATTCTGAGTAATTTTATTTTAGTTTGAATTACAGTGGGGATACTCCAGAGCACTATCATCCTTGCTGCTGCGGTGGTGGCGGCGGTGGCAGTGGTAAGTGCCCAGAGCCTGCAACAGTTTTGGCCCGCGCCTGACAACCATTTCCTTCATTTGCCTGGGCCTTCGCCTCCCTGCAATCTTTTTCTCTAGCACACACATCTCCTGTTTAACATCTCTTATTTTCTATGTCACTACACATCACTAACTCCAACCTTTGCCAAGCTGTTGGTTTTCAGCTCCTAGATTCAGTCAGCATACTTATCATTTCATTTTTATTTAGTTTCCATTGGAGCGGGGGACTGTTTTCCGTATTACACGGCACAATTTCACATTTGTAAAACAACTCCCACAGATTTCTCTAACACATATAATATACTTCTGATCCTGAACTTATACTCCTTGAGCAGGAGTCTAAACATCTTTGGGGGAAGGGGATTTTTTTCTCTCAGGTTCATAATGTGGACAGCTAATCTAGCATAAGTGGGTGGAGTGGAGAAAGGGATGAGGAGGAAGAAAAGGGACTGGTTTAAACCTCCAATTGGCAGTTTCTACCCCGCAAATTCAGGATTTGGAGTATTCCTCCTACTTCTGTCTCAGCCTCTGTCTGTTGTTTAGCAAAGGTAACAGACATGTTCCAGATCCTATTTAGTATATGGGACACAGAGAGGAGAGAATGCTGATACCCCGCTTCATTTGAGAGGAAAGGAGTCATCAGAAAGGAAAGGGAAAGAAGGCTCCAGGACTTTATTTCTCCTGGAAAACCATAGAAGGGCTGCCATTTGGAGAGATGAAACCTGTGGATACACTCCAGTGTTTAGGCCACTTCTGACTTACCTCCACCAGCTTGTTGGCGTGTTCACGGAAAACCTGGGCATATTCCTTCACTTCCTTTTCATTCCCACTCTTCGCAGCTTCAATGAGAACAAGCAAAGGGACGTTGGTTTCCAAGAAAGAATCAGATATGTGATCCATCACAGCTTTTCGAAGCTACAGTAAGAACAAAAACAAACACACACACACTGTTAAGACGTGTCTATTTATGAGTGTATCAATATTACTCGCTTGACAGAATAGTTTGAACTACTGCCCAGTAATACAGTTTTTTAGACTATGTCCAGATTTCATCACCCATTAAAATAAGGTGTCAACTCCATTTTTTAAATATTATTTTTAATTATAGTTGTCATACAATATTAAGTTAGTTTTAGGTGTAAAACATAGTGATTAGATATTTAAATGCCTTTTGAAGTGATCACCTCAATAAGTGTAGTTCCCATACATAATGATGATGATATTATTGACTATCTTACCTATGCTGCACTTTACATCCCTGTGACTAATTTTATAACTGGCAGTTTGTACCCTTAAGCCTTCTTACTTTTTTCACCCATCCCCTTTACCCCAACCTTTTTAATGTTCTCAGCACTTAGCACATTAAAGGAAAGCAGAGAGATGAGGAATGGATGATTCTGAATTAACTGTATTATATGTCAACTTAAGAGTTACACATATGACCTGTAGCTCAATATAGTATGGACCCTCTCATCCTTCATTGGCTGAAATGTCTTCAGGAAGTTTTAAATTGTGATCAAGTTCAAGAACTCAGGCTCTTTAGAAAAATGGGAAATCTAGGCATCAAAAAGCAAGTGAGGGGAACTTTAGATGAAGAGTTGGGGTTTGAATTCTCCCTAGAGCTTTACCCCTTTGCAGTCTCCTGCTCTTCCTAGAAACATTGTTTGTGTTTGATGGAGGTAGAAAAATGAAACATCTAACAATCTCAAAATGTTTCTGCCCAAGTGCTAGGATGATATAGTTGCTGTGCTCCAGAAAGAAGTACTTAAAATTATTTTTCAATGTGAGTAAGAACGAAGGACCAAATTTCTAACAATGCGTAATTACGAATCATCTCTCTATTATTAAAACTGGAAGCAGGGCAGCTGCATGAAAATGAAATGAAACTGTACCTGAAAAATCACCTCAATACTGCTTTGTTCATAATTGTCCAAATGTACATAGGGAGAAAACAGCCAAATGTAAATAAACACAAGAGAAGATGATTAACGATGTGTGTGTTTCCCAAACAAATGCACTTATTCAGGAGTATTCAGGCAAATCTTCTGATGAGGTGATACTTATACATTTATTATTGATCAGAAGAACTTTGGACAAATTTCAGTTCCTTTTTGTCCTAATTATCACAACATATGTATGTGTGTGTGTATAACCTAGATTGGTTTACCTCTCAATCGGGTTTGACATTTCACCATATAAAATAAAATAAAATAAAAGTTATGGGAAGTTAACATTATTTAGCTACTCGTTTGGCAACATGTGCTAAATTACTGTGGAATAATGATGGTTATGGGTGAGTTCATATATTTTGGTTATATACAATGTGCTAGATATTCAGCTAAGATTTTTATATATTATAGCATTTAGTGTTCACATCAACATTGAGATGTAGACTATCCTATACCAGCTTTTCAAAAGAAGAAGATGCCTGCAATCATGAAGTAACTGCAGAGTCCACAGTAAGGAGGTCTGAAGGGGTCAGTGTAGTGGCCACTGAAACTGACCTGCCATGGCTCTCTTCCAAGACAGAGCCCCACATAAAGGAGAAACTATTGAGAGTGCAATCAAAATTGAACTTGATGGGGACAACAGTGATAAAAGAAAGAAAAGGGCCAGAGCAAGTGGGAGAGATGAGCAGAGCCAGGCTATCTCATTAATCAAGCCACCACATTTTTTAACGTTATGCAAAAATAACAGAAGTCAGAGCTCTGTAAAGCTAGAAGAGGTACCTGCATTAAGCCTCTTTCTAAACCTTCAGGAAGACTGATTTCACTTAAAAATGAACTTAAAATTATCAAGGTCAAACTCAGATGAAGTTACTATAAAAGGAAAATGAGAATAAGAAATATAATATCATCCCTATACACACTGAAAGCATGCCAGAAGGATATGCCTGTAAAACAGATTAAAACTGCAATCTACTATTTAGAGTAAATTAAAATACACTAAGAAAATGATATAAAATGTGAGAGAAAACATAAATTAGAAAAAAAAGACAGGAGAATGAGGTTATGAAAGTCAAGAAAGAATTATGAATATAAGAAAAATCATCTGAAAAAAAAACAGACTAAACACAAAAGAAAATGCCTTAGGAGAAAAAAGAGAAAAGAAAAATATCTAAATATCTAAAATTCTCCCCCCCAAAATTTTAAGAGATAATAAAGGATTTGAGAAAAGGTGACTCATATTAAAGACTGACAAAGAAAATTCAATATATTGCTATCAGACGTCCCCAAAGGGAAAAAAACAGAATAATACTAAAAATCATAACTCATGAAAAATTTCTAAATGCATAATATATAAATACATACATTTTGTATTGTATATATTATACAAGTTATATATATAATATACATATATATACACACACACACATTTTGAAAAAAATATATCATATAACTTAGAAGACTGACCCACAAAACAACCAAAATAACTAGACTCTAAAGAAAAGGCAGAGAGTGTTGTTAATTTAGGCAAATAGAGCACATGTTTTAGAAGAAAAAACAATCAATGATCATTAGACTTTTCAACAACAAAACTTCATGCCAGAAGAAAATGAAGTACTCTGTTTAAGATACTTAAGAAAAAAAAAATAAGCTAAGAATTTTATAACAAGCAATAATTTCTTTCAAGGACAGAAGACACAAACAAACTTTAATCAACATGCAAAAACTCAGAAAATATTATTCCCAAGATTTTTTTCTGAGGAATCTGTTAGAGAACAAGCTTTAACAACCAAAATAATTAGAAAACATCAACATAAGAACTAGCAATGAATATTAGATATGTACTTAATTATAAAAATTGAGAAAATGGTTAAATGGGAGAGACTACAGTATGAAATGATAGTATGATCTGGCAATGAAGACATAGTACAATGATGTAAAAATTATACGAGGAAAGAAATAGAATATACTACAAGGTTTTAACTTTTTAATGTAATACCTTGTTATACCATATAGTAAAGAGTCACGAAAGACTACTAAGGCCATGTAAAAATAACTTTAGGAAGCTTCCACTTGGCCAAAGACTAGACAATTTAAACTTCACAAAGATTAAAATCTCAGTGGATTGAGACCTATTAAATATGTTTAAATTCATGAATGACTAAAGAAAAAATTAATAAATTGGTCACCTTCAGAAGATAACTAAGAACAAATTAATTTATCTTGAAAAAAATCAAGAAAGGCCATGGCCTTTTTTATGTGAACTCAAATTCTTTATAATGAGGAGAATGTCTGTTAATAAATTTATTCCACTTAATAAATGAAAGTCATTTTGGAACCTTTTAGGAAACACCACAAAAAAGAGACAAGATATTAAGTGCCTTGTGTTGAAATAGCATATCCCCAAGGATAGTGTTGCCAAAGGCATCAAACCTTATCCCTTTGGGGATTTGCAGAAATACAGAGGACAGAATATCACCTAAAACTGCAGTACATACAAACATGGGTGGAAGGAAGAAAAACAGATGCATTTACAGGAAATAATTAAAGTGGAGTGTTGCCTATAAAGAACAAGATAAGAAACTGTGGACTAGGGCATTAATAGCAAATATGCTACAACATTGCCTTTCTGTGCCTGCACCAGACATGATTAATCAATCATAACATTTTCTATAATGAGCTCAATATTATTTCTTTTCTAAAATTATATTTTATTAATTATGCTATTACGGTTGTCCCAATTGTTCCCCCTTTTCCCTCTCACGCCCTCAGGCAATCCCCATACTATTGTTCATGACCATGGGTCATGCATATAAATTTCTATACTGTACTTTACATCCAACCCTGGCTGGTTTGGCTCAGTGGATTGGGCGTCGGCCTGCGAGCTAAGTGTCGCTGGTTCGATCTTCCAGTCAGGGCACATCAGAGAAGGAAAACTCTGATTCCAAAAAACCTCCGCTGCCTTGCGGCATACCTCTTCAGGGGAAAGGCTAAGGGAGTAAACCCCGACAGAAAATCCGGAGCCGGAGTCCCTAAGGCGGTTTGACATTGTAGTCAACACCGGCAACTCCTGTGGCGCACCTGAAGCCAAGCTGTATTGACTCCGTCTTTCCCTTGGACCCTTCAGCTGCGAAGAGAGGGGGGGTCTGCTGCATGGGCAACAGCAGACCCTCCATATCACCCTGCCCAGGCTCTGTAGCTTCAGCTTCACTGGAGAGGACACTCCAGCGTCATCGCAAGATGTCAATTCAACACGGGAGGAGACAGATACCGTGTCACTCCCGAGTCGGACTGCACAACCATTCTCGGCGGTGCAGATAGACTCTTAAGAAGCTACACCATCGTCTCTCGAGACGGACGGCTGCCGACGACTTTACATCCCCATGGCTATTCTGTAACTATATTTTAATTCTTAATTTTCTTACATCTTCACCCAGTCTGCTATACACCCCTCCCATCCAGCAACCATCAAAGCACTCTCCATCTCCATGATTCTGTCTCTGTTCTTCTTGTTTGCTTAGTATGTGTTTGTTTTTAGATTCAATTGTTGATTGATATGTATTTATTGATTATAGTTTTGATTTCTTCTTTTTCTTAAATAAGTCCCTTTAACATTTCATGTAATTATGGTTTGGTGATGATGAACTCCTTTAGTTTCTTCTTGTCTGGGAAAGTTTATCTGCCCTTTGATTCCAAATGATATCTTTGCTGGGTAGAGCAGTCTCAGCTGTAGGTCCCTGCTTTTCATGACTTTGAATATTTTTTGCCAATCCTTTCTAGACTGCAAGGGTTCTTTTGAAAAATCAGCTGACAGTCTTATGGTAATTCCCCTGTTGGTAGCTAACTTCTTTTCTCTTGCTGCTTTTAAGATTCTGTCTTTATCTTTAAACTTCTTTTCTCTTGCTGCTTTTAAGATTCTGTCTTTATCTTTAAGCTTTGGCATTTTAATAATAATGTGTCTTGGAGTGGGCCTCTTTGTGTCCATCTTGTTTGGGACTCTGTGCTTCTTAGACTCGAATGTCTATTTCCTTCACCAAATTAAAGAAGCTTTCTTTCATTAGTTTTTCAGATAGATCTTCACTTTCTTACTCTTTCTCTTCTCCTTCTAGCACACATGTGATGAGGGTATTGGAACACTTAAAGTTGTCTCAGAGTCTGCTTACACTATCCTCATATTTTTTAATTCTTTTTTCTTCTTGTTGTTCTGATTGGTTGTTTTTTGCTTTCTTTAGTTCCAAATAATTGATTTGATTCTCAGCTTCATCCAGTCTATGGCTCTTTTTCTATAAATTGCTCTTTATTTCAATTAGTGTATCCTTCATTTCTGACTAGATTTGTTTTATGCTGTTAAGGTCTTCACTAAGTTCCTTGAGCATCCTCATACCAGTGCTTTGAACTCTGCATCTGATATATTGCTTATCTCCATTTTGTTTAGTTCTTTTTCTGAAATTTTGATCTGTTCTTTCATTTGGGACACATTTCTTTGACTCCTCATTTAGGCAACCTCCCTGTGTTTGTTTCTATATATTAGGTAGAGCTGCTATGACTTCCTGTCTTGGTAGCAAAACCTAATGTAGTAGGTATCCTGTAAGGTTCAGTGGCACAGCCTCCCCTATCATCCTAGCTTGGTACTGGAGATGGACCCTTCATGTGGGCTGAGTACACCCTCCTCTTGTAGTTGAGCCTTGGTTGCTGTTGGCAGGTCAGTTGGAGGGATTTACCCAGGCCTGTCAGCTGCAAGGATTGGTTGTGATGACTGACCACTAACCTCTGCCCTCCATGGAGGATCAGCTGTGATGGGCAGGGTGGTGGTACTCTGACATTGTCTGTAGCTGTCCACTGGGTTCATAGGCTCTGGGGTTTCCCAGATGGTGCAGACCAAGGTCAGCCTCCACCTGTGCTCTGGCCAGGGCCACCATGTATGAGCTATAAAGCTTCTGAGATGGCTGCTACTTGTGCTGGGCTTAAGAGATACCCAGGCAAAGCCAAGCTCTGAATCTAGGCTGGTTGCTTCTATTGCCATACCTGGAGCCACTTAGCAAGAGGAACAGGGGCTCACTGAGTTCAGCTGTTGCTTGTTTGAGAGGATTTAGAAAGTTATGAACCATTCATATGGAAAGGTCACCATTAGCAGCTTGGGTGACCCTGTAAGTTGGGTGGTACAGAGTCTCAGGTTATTTCCAGGGAGTGGCAAACAGTGTTAGCCCGGATGATGGAGTCTCAGATATGATACCTGCCAGCTGGCTCTAGGGGGAGAGGGTTCATAAAAGGGACAATGGTTTCTGCCTGCCTTTCTGTCTGAAAGAAAGCTGTCCCCCAGTTCTCACATTGATGCCAGATGCTTCAGTTCCTCCCTGTAGGCCACTGGTGCCTTTCAAGCTGCTATCCCAATGCTGGAGCTCAGAGGGAATACAGCTGAGTAGGTGAGAGTGTGTGTAGGTTCTTTAAGGGGAACTGCTTGGAACTCCAGAAGTTTCTTCTATGTATTCAATCCCTGCTGGTTTTTGCAACCAGAAGGTATGAAACTTATTTTCCTGGCACTGGAACCCTGGACTGGGGGTCTGGTGTAGAGCTGAAACTCCTTGCTCCCGAGACATCTCTCTAAAATTTTTATCCACCATACTTGGATATGGGACCAGTCCATTCCATGTGTCCACCCTTCCTACCAGTCTGGGTGGATGTGGTTTCTTTAATTCCATAGTTGTCAGACTTCCATTCAGTTTAATTTCTGATGGTTCTGAGTGATGACTGTTCTACAGTTTAGTTATAATTTTGATGTGGTTGTGTAAGGAGGCAAGCCGTGTTTACCTATGCCACAATCTTGACTGGAAGTTCAAATATTATTACATATAATTCTCAGGACAGTGCTCCAGGTACCTACTACTAATGAATCCTATTTCTATTGCAAAATAAAAACTTTCTTCCTTTGCTGAACCTTTCCTGCAATTTAAGTCTCTGCACCTTAGTTTTTAGGCAGAATTGGCTGTGTGTGTGAGCACACCAGTGCCATCTTGACCTCCAGAAAAAGAAGTTAACACTGAAGTCAAGGCTGCGCTGATTATATTTAACAAATGTCTGAGCATTTAAAATCTGTCTTGTCATTTAGACAGATGTTCACAGAAACCTGTTAAGAATAACAGAATAAACTTCTTCAGTACAGTGATGTTAAGTAATACCAGCCAAGTTCAAATTTAGGGTAGAGGGTGATTTTAAATGGCCTCAAAACTTTGAAGCCCAAAATATTTCCAAAGATATGATTGCTCTAGACTCTTCATGATTACTGACATTTTTTACTATATTTCCTTAAACTTTGAGGTGTTTATTAAAAATAAAGAAAAATTTAAAATAACAAAATTTCTTGGCTAGAAACCATCCAGCCTGGGAGGCTTGACAAGAATTGAACTTCATTAAGTCTTATAAATTTTGGCCAGACCAAAGGTCAGTTAAGGTCAGCCAGTGCAGTAATACACCCAATGCCATTTTAATAAGCTAAGGTGCCATCATGCACACAGTCTCCTGCTAATGACAGCACTGTTCATTGTTTGGGCTGAGAGTGGGGCAAATGGCAGGGGCAGCAGGTGGATATCTATGAAGCTTGTGGAAGAGCACTTTTAATCACTTTTTGGTTTTATTTTATTTGGTTATTCTACTCATTATCCTATTTTCTATGAAGCAAAATTATTTTAATTGGGATAATAGCTTCTTTCCTTAATGGAAGCAATTACTTCCAAAAACAAAACAAAACAAAGCAAAAAATTTCATAAGGTGTTTTTCTACATGCCCCCCACCTTAAGTTCCAGCCCCCCCCCCTTAAATTCAGGCTCTTCCAGATTAATTAAAAACACAACTGTCATCATTAGTAACACCTAAGTGCTTGACCCCAGTATCTAACACATGATGGTTTAGTTTAGCCAAACAGCCCTTGACCTCTAAATTTTTCCTCTAGGAGTGCTGACACAGGATAAAAATGACATACATGTTTTGCTGATGGAGTAGGAAGCACTGAGGCAAACTTAGATTAACAGTGATACATATATTTATATTTGTATTTATGACCCCATCCTTCACCTCTCCTCGTATCCATGCCTATTTCTATGTAACTCTGTAATGGCTACCCTCATGTGATGCACAGGACCAGTGGATGTTGGTAACCATAATGCATGATGGGATTTTAAAGTCCCATTCACCTTTGGGCTTACTTGGTCTTGTTCTTTGCCATTCCCATGAGAAGGACATGTCTAAGTTAGACTGCTTGTCCCAGGAAGAGGGGGGGAAACATGTTGAACAGAACTGAGCCACCTCATTCATCACTATGAAGGCCATACTGTGTCAGTCAAGAGCAACTGAGCCCAGACACAGGAGAGGACCTGACTTGACCAAGGTGACCACCCCAACTGCTGAGTAAATGAATGTTATTATTGTATGCCACAGACATGCTATTTATGTATATTAATAGATGCATTATTACGACAATAGGTCACTGATAAGATAATTTACATTTTAACTAGAATACATTTTTTGTGGTCACTAGGTCATCTTTTTGGAGAGAAATCTTGACGAATCAGTTGACTAGTTTATCATCATTCCAATATATTTCTTGGGCCAAAAGCACTGGATTGACAGTACTCTATACCATTTGTTTCATTATAGAGCCATGGGCAATGCTTAAAAATATCACAGTGGCAATTTCTTATCTTTCACATTTAACAAATTTTTTAAAAGAATTTTACTGCAGATATGAGTCATGGGGACTAGGACAAGGAGGGCTTGATTGGGGCTCATCCTGAAGAATAGTAACAGTGCTTGGTTCCTTCCACTGGTTGCATTTTCTGCCCCAACACATACAGGACTACATCAAAGTCCTCTTCTCCCTCCAAAATAGGCAAGGACAATGCCTTTCATGGGAGGAGACAATGAAATACTGTCTGAGGATACAAGGGAGAGCTGGGACTACTGTGGATCTCTAGATGACCTCAATCCAGTAGGTATAGCAGCTTGTCTTGGTAAAAAATAATAGCAAAACATGAAGCCCACAATTGCTGGTTGCAGTACAAAGAAAAAAAAGAGAGGTTGGTTGGATGGGGGATGTATACAGGAGGCAGAAGCTGACTAGCAGATGGGCAAGGAGATGTGATGAGGAGGAAAGCAGGATAGGATTGGGGGAAATTATCAATATTTCATATTAACAAACTTCATTTAATGCTTATTTTATATCGGGCACTGTCCTAAACACTTAGAATAACTCATTTATTTTTCTCAAGAGAGCCAGTTACTGTTTTCTCCATTTTATAGGTAAGGAAATTGAGGCAATGGAATTAGGTCACTTGTTCATATTCACATGGCTAATACATGGCAGTGGCAAGGTTTAAATCCAGGTTGTCTGGCCCTATAATTCATGCTCTAAATAACTAACATAACACAACCTCTCATGTGCCTATATTGTGCCATCTTGGCATACATTATTGACCAAAAACAATGGTATGTGAGATAGTGGTGCACAAAATTCCAGGAATATATGTGATCCAGCTTCTTGGATGATGAGTGAAATGCATAAAGCCCTACCAGAAGTAGAAGTGATGCTGAGTCTTGAATGAATCCTTACTCAAGGAGCCAGGAGTGACCCGCTGGCTACTTATTATGAGGGACTCTGATTTCCTTGGGCTTTCAGATTCTGTTAAAAAAAATATGAAGGATTCATGGTGAAATCACATAGATAGATGGGTTATATTTCCTCTTATGTAAGCATCTTATTATAGCTTACTGGTCAAATTTTTTTAAATGGCAAATTGTGGGATTTTTCAAAGGCTCAAGCCAAGGGAAGTGAGACTTTTCCCAGAAATGACTGGGATCCACTTTCCATATTTTGAAATTCTAATGACCACATGTGTGAAAATCTGTAAGCTAGGTAGTAGCAGAGGTGAGTGGGATCTGCTTTATTATTACATCTTTGAAAGCTGCAGATGAAGGGTAGTACTGTGACAATCTAGCATCTAGTTTTTATTCTCATTCTTAAAAGTTTTAGGATGAAACCACATTCATCCAAATATATCTACTTATTACATAAGCACAGGTACATCTGAAAGTGACAGTCAGAGTGCTCAACAGTCAGGATCAGGGACACCTTGAACTTGGAATATTAGCCAGCAAGTGCAGGGACTCATAAATACTGCCTTCATTAGCTCATGAGCCCTGTGATTTGTGTCCCTGATGAATAGGGGCACATTTTGTGACCCTTTCAGTAAACAGGCAATGTAATTCCTCTGTAAACTGACTATTAGAAAGTTTCAAGTGACCTTGCCTACAAGCTGAAAGGCATAATTAACACTTTTTATATAAACTAGAAAACCAAAATTTAGCTATCAATCAACCAAGGCAAAAAGGAGTGACTTGACAAAATCATTCGTTAAGGCTGACAAGGAGTCAGGAACACAAGGCTTTCTTCCAACTGTTTAAATGTATGTGTGACAAGGGAATATTAATTTTGTAAGACAAGACATTTAAAGGTATTAGCTCAGCACTACCAGTCTATTTTACCCAATTAAAGCTATTCATCAATGTAAAAACTGAATTTTCTTCAGTAAACCAAAAGGAATACAGTCAATAGATTATAACCTAACAATTCACTTGCTTATTTCATGGGAGAGCAGAGTGATGAAATGATACAGTTTAACTCACAAACTCAAGAAAAATAAGCTGTTTCAAAAATAACCAAAATGACCATCTATGTGGTAAGACATGAGGAGCGTATGATGTATACTGAGACAACTTCGAATAGACACAGCAAAAGTGTTTTGAACAAAGTCTAAAAATCCACAACCATTTGATAAATATGAAACAGTTCCCTGATAAAGACAGTACAAGAAAACATAGTTTTTACCAGCTAACTAGAGTCATTGAAGTTTAATCTTAGATGAGACTCTGAAGACTGCATGTCCAATTTTCATCTTCCAGAAAAAGGGCATCACTGTGATTCTTTTTAATAGATGTCCGTTCTTTTGTTTACATTTAAACTTTATTAAGGTATAACTGACAAAATTGTTAAGATATTTAAAGTGTACATTGGAGTGAATTGATATACATTGTAAAAGAATTCCCTCTCATTTAGTTGATTAACACATAATCACCTCAGGTAATTTTTTTTTGATGAGAACATTTAAGTTCTACTCTCTTAGGAAATTTCAATTTCAACATACAATGTTATAAACTATAGTCACCATGTTTTACATTATAGGAGTGGGCATGTAGGGGCACCAAATATTCCCTGTAAAAAGTTTCAAAGGTCTGTTAAATATGTAATTATGTAGGGGCTTCAGATGTTCTTTGTAAGAAGTAGCAAGGACTTGCTAAAAAGCCTTGAAGAAAGGAATGCAGGGAAAAGTGTTGTAGCAATTGGTAATTTACAAGCTAAAATGACCTCAGCCTCTATCACCTTCCGTTTGCTTGTGTCTGGTTTATAACATTTGTAAAAGTTATACTTTACAGAATATCTAGCCCTTTGAAAATAAATTGCTTCACAAAGAATTTATCCCTGGCTGAAGAGCTATGCTGCCACTGGAAATAACCTTATAGCCTTGCGAATTTCTGTTCCTGTTAGTGCCAAGACACTCCTGCAGTCCTGCCCAGCTCACTCTTCCTAAGACTGTTTCCTGCCAAAGAAGAAACAAGGGAATCACCAGTATATAACCCAGCGTTTACACCCCATTACACGTCAAAGCGTGTTAAAGACCAGCTCAGGGTCTGCCCGACTGCCCAGCAATCATTAAAATCCTTGCTTACTTTATACACTGCTTCAGAATGTTCAATCTCACCTATGTAGCCATAACAGGCAGAAGTAGGTTTACAGTTGTTTATAACAAATAATACAATAACTAATAAATAAATAATACAAGGATAAACTTTTGCATACTCACAACTGTAAAATGACTTTTGCCCACCCATGTATATCCTCAGACTTTATCTTAGAGCTTTGTATACTTTGTATATACTTTGTATATACTACCCCATGGCCCCTGGCAACCACATTTCTGTTCCTATGAGTTCAACTTTTTTTTAAGACTCCACATTTAAGTGATACCATGCAGTATCTGTCTTTCTCTGGTTTGGGGTTACTACATATAGCATAATGCCCTCAAGTTCTACCGGTGTAATGGCTGAGTCATATTTTAACATTATATATAATTATAATATATATACATATATATATGCACACATACATATCACATCTTCTTTATTCATTCTTCCATTAATCAACACATGTTGTTACCATATTTTTACTATTTTAAATATTGCTTCAATTAATATAAAAATGCAGATACCTTTTCGAAATGCTTTTTTCATTTCCTTTGGCTATATACACAGAAATAAGATTGCTGTATACTATGATAGTTCTAGTTTTAATTTTTTGAGGAGACCACATATTGTTTTTCATAGTGGCTGCAGCAATTTACATTTCCACCAGCAATGCACAAGGGTTCCCTTTTCTCCACATCCTTGACAACACTTGTTATATCAAATTGTTAGTGATACCCCTTGTAACAGGTGTGAGGTGACTATTTCATTGTGGTTTTGATTTGCATTGCTTTGATGATAAGTGTTGAACACCTTTTTATGTTCCTGTTGGCCATCTGTATGTCTGAAAAAAAATGACTCTTCAGGTACTTTGTCCATTTTTTATCAAAAAAAAATTTATTTATTTATAGATAGAGGGGGAGGGAGAAAGAGGAAGAAAAACCTCAATGTGCAAGAGATATGTTGATCAATTGCCTCTCCCACACTCCCAAGTGGGGACCTGGCCTGCAACCTAGGATATGCCCTGACAGAATCATAGGTTACCTTTCAGTTTGCAGGCTGGCAACCATTCCACTGAGCCACACCAGACAAGGCTCTATCCATTTTTTAAATGAGATTTTTGTTATTGTTGTTGTTTTGGCTAGCAATAAGTTGTATGAGTTATCTGTATTTTAGATATTAACCTCTTACCAGATATATGATTTGCACATATTTTCGCCCGTTCCATAGGTTGCCTTTTCATTCTGTCAATGGTTTCCTTTTGCTGTGCAGAACTTTTTAGTTTGCTGTAGTCTCATTATTTATTTTTGCTTTTGTTGCCTTTGCTTTTGGTGTCAAATCCAAAAACTCATTGCCAAGACCAATATCAAGGAGCTTATCTTCTATGTTTTCTTCTAAAAGTTTTCTTACATTCAAGTCTTTAATTCATTTTGAATTGATTTTTGTGTACAGTATAAAATAGGAGTCCAGTTCTATTCTATTACCATTAACTGTCCAGTTTTCCTTACATTTTTGAGGAGATTATTCTTTTCCCATTACATAGTCTTGGCTCTAGATGTTCATTCTTGAAAAACTAATAACGGACCCTTTGTTGTTTTCAATTGTGCATTTTAAAATCTTTGTTTTTTTCTGATTTCAAG
Organism: Furipterus horrens; assembly: GCF_987537825.1. Lineage (NCBI taxonomy): Eukaryota > Metazoa > Chordata > Mammalia > Chiroptera > Furipteridae > Furipterus > Furipterus horrens. Next base: position 61,617,658 of record NW_028327176.1, on the reverse strand, counting down.
GGGAAAAGAGGAATCCATAAAGAAAAACATACACAAATGTCACATTATTTTAAGAATATTTCAATGTTATGCCAAGAAAAAATAATTAATGAGAATAGATGCATAAAAAATATAATAGGGTAGGCAGAGATGTAATTAGATCAAAGGAAGAAGGAAACTTATTATTAGCGTAATAAGATTTTCACAGAGAAGAAAAGTATGCTTTATCTCTTTTTTACTTTATTCCACTCTTTATACTCAGTGATTGGTGTTCACTCATTTATTTCTTCTACTAGCAGTTGAGGAGCTCCTGGTGTACCAAGCACTATATTTGGTCAGGGATACAAAGAAAAACACTACAAGCCATCTACTCTCACTGCTGAAAACTCTTCTACTGCCTCAATTCACAATTACTAATAAAGCTACAGTGATCATATGTATGCTTGGCTGGACTCGTGAGTGAGGCAAGCATAAGTTAATCTGGTTAAATGTGTTGGAGGTTGGCCTAAGGAATACTCTAAAATAGTCCAAATTCATCATATTTTCTTCACATCCTATTGCTTAAAATTTTTTTTTCTCATTTAAGTTTTTTCAGAATTTCTTCATCTTCCATCAGTACAGATATACTTTTAAATACCCAGTTGGTTAGCCCAAAAGATGTGGGATTTCAAAAGGGTGGATTGCTCAGAACCCTTAATCCACATTGAAAAAAACCCCGATTCTTTTGTATATTTGGAAGGTCTACTCAGTTTCTGGTTACTTATTGCTTTTCATAATAATCCTGTGCATGTTCATTTTTATAGCTTGCAGAGAACGTTCCTAGACATTATTTCATTTGACCTTCCTTACAATGTCACAGTGAGGGTGAAAGAAGTGGTTTGCAGGGTAAGCATCATTTTCTTTGTCATATAGATGAGAAAAGGGAGGGTCACTGGTTGTACACAGAAAATCCCAGAGTCAGTCAGGTCTTCCAATTCTAAGAATAGTTCTATATGTTTAGGAAGCTGGCTGTTCAAGTTCACAAATCCCAATTGGAAAAAGGTCATCATTTTTTCCATCCTTCACTCCCACACCTAGTCAAACACTCTCCCTTAGCATTAGATTCCATCCAGGATTGTTTACCACAGAAGCAGAAGTAAGATTAAATGCCTGGATATTTTACAGAGCGTCTACTATCTATCATTGATTAACTGTCATTAAATGGGCCTGAGCTAACAGTATTTGAAGCCAGTGTAAGAGAGTAACAAGTTCATCAAATAAATTCACCCCAGCAAGAACCCTTAGGAAACTTATAAAATGCTGCTCAAAGAAAAGATTTGATCCTCCTACAACTGCCCTGGCAATTGGGGAAAACAATCATTAAATGGATGAATTTGATTTCAGGTTACCAGCAGAAGCATATAAAAAAGTGTGCAGTTAGAGAGTTTGAAGCAAAACACAAAGAACAACTCTCTAAACCATATATTTCTTTCTGCTGAAGTCAATCCTACACACCTGCCACACTGTTGTAGGATTTACACCAGGTAAAATCATCTGGCCCCATACATCCAGATTTTCTGTCATTCCATATTACAGCACAAGTCCTGTGGGTCACAGGAGAGTCCCCATTGTAAATCCAAGAGTTCCTGGGAGGACCCCATCCAAAACTTACCAGGTCCCACTCCAGGTATGAGATGAATGATATTTCACTTCACCTGAACAGGATGGGAAACTTGAGGATGTAAGATGCTATTGAGTAGGTGAAGGGGGATGATGGCACTTGTTGGTACAGATGTCACTTATAAATGAAACTCTGAAGCCTTTCACAACTTGTGGTCATTAAAGAGTCCTTGACATTTTCTAGAACAGAAAACCAATCACCATGATCCCCTGCTCTATTCTAATTATGGATAACTGGGTACCTATGAGCTAACTTCTCTCTCCAGAGTCTCCCACCTTATGCTATATGTCTTCGCTGCCTGCCTTTAACTATTGCATAGCATTGCATTTCCAGCAGTGCTAAAATATTCTCTAGAGGGGCTTCATTTCAGAGACCTAATGATTACTCCACAATTTTAAGTTGGTGGAAATCCTATTAAATGATTGGTATTATTAGTATTCAGGGGGAAGTCAGGCAACAGAGCCAAATTTCAGGTCCCTTCATTTTTTTTCAAGGAGTCTGGACTCTTACACCATATTTGTTTAATCTCAAGCAGACTTATTTCTAGAGCATGTGTTGACCTTCTTTTCCTGTAAAGGGCCAGATAGCATGACTCAGTTTTTATGGTCAATTGGTGTCTGCCACAAGTACTCAGCTTTGCCATTGTAACACAAGAGCTGACAATACAATGTTACTTACATAAATAGGCAGAGGACCAGACTGGGGCCACAGGTAGTAGTTTGTAGGCACCTGTTCTAGTTTGTTCATTGGTATCTTGTAGGCTTGCAGCCCTTGCTCTCTGTCCATGTCCCTGTTGCATCCCTACTGCAGGTCCCTGGCTTCTCCAGGCTCTTCTGATTCACTGCTTCCTTTATCACTGAGCAGCTGTTGGACCTAGTGGCTACCTGCTTAAGAAACAGAGGAGGCTAGAAATGGCTGTTAAAAGCACTGAACTGGCCAGTGTGACTGGTATTCTTTAACCAAGTTGACTTTTTTCTCTTTTTGTCTCTGCTAGAAAACAGATTACAGTATCCCCTCACTTATCACTGGTATTACGTTCTAGAACTGTCCCCTCCCCCCTCACCACGCAATAGGTGAAAATATGCAAAGTAGGAACCTTACATTTATTTTAATATTTATATATATTTTAAGGCTTTATAAACCCTTCCAACACACTTATAAACCATTCCCAGTCCCTTATTAACCTTTCCCACTCCCTTAATAACCTTTCCCACACTTTTATAAACACTACTTATGTTCTTAAACATAGTCTACACTCTTAAACCCATGTAACTAACAACATACATATACAGTACTGCAAAATCCCGCAATATAGCAAAAAAACGGTGATAAATAATTAAATATAATATTTTTTTAAAATCCTGCAATACAGTGAGGCCGCAATAAGTAAACTGTGATATAGAGAGGGACTACTGTATTCCAGTGGTCTCTAATAAATTCTTTTTCTAGCAAAAGCTTTGAGACAAGAAATGAATAGGATGTAAGAGCAGAAGTTGTTGGCTTTCTCTAAAAATTCTATGGATTAGGAAGGTATCTGGTTGGGTTGCCCAGCCTGCTTAATATGGGTGTTCTGACATAGACTGGACTCCTGATATTTTCTTCTAACTTGACAACAATTTTGAGGCTATTTCCATAGACTGGCCAAATACACAGAGAATGTACCCAAAGAGCAACAGGCAAGCTGGTTGCTATGGTAATATACAGACAAAATCACTTGTTGATCAGTCACAAGTGATCTCCTTTCAACTAGTTATTATGCATCTGTGGATACAGCCTCAGGGCAATCTTGATCTAAGCCTACAGATTTCAAAGGAGTGGCTGAGGGAAATCTGATCAGTCAGGCATGGTTCATAAGTGCTTACTTCCTCCTGCCCCTGCAACTCTGCAGCCTCTCTCCCATGCTCAATTGCCTGGACCTTTCAGCCTGCCCTGACCAAAGGTGCTTTTCAGCTTTTCAGTCACCCTCTTTTACATAGTGGCCACATCAGCTGCAGCTATTTAAGGCAGCTAGATCCTCACGGAAGATGAAGGAGTCAAATAAAAAATATAAGATACCCTTCCCCTAACAGTTAACATAATTGATGTATTTGTGCAAAACGAAGAAACTGTGGAATGAAAGAGGAGGTGGCTGGGACTGCTTAATCGCCCAAACTTCTGACATACACTCAGGGTTGGATCAGATGGAAAATCCCCTCTCATCAACGAAGTCCCCAGGACAAATGGTTCTTCTTTAATCCTGGAACCTGAGGTACAATCCATTCAACTGCTGTTCACTGTATATACCAGGCAGGTCTGCTGGACTCTTGATCTACATTTATTTAATCAGCTATCTCCCCCCAGCTAAAATGAAAGTCCTTTACTTCTTTCCCTTATGATTAATTAGAAAAGTAATTATCAAAATTGTACTCATGGTTCAGTGCCTTGCGTAGGGTTGGACAAAGATGAATGGTTAAAGGAAGAAAAAATGGTGATTATATTAAACAATAAGCCTATTATTTTGATCATTATTGAGGATCTTCAAACTCCTTATTGATTTGTATTTGTCACATTCTCATTAAAAGAATTTTAATAAAAGCTATAAACTAAGAGCAAAGTGCATCAATTTTTAAAAGTATAGACATTAAAAAGACGGGCTTCAGGAATCTCAAACTTTGAGCTCTATATCAGTAAGACATTTGATCCTATTGTTGGAACTTCAAGGCTCTACTCTGTTAAAAAAAAAAAAAGTTTTTGGTAGTCATGCCTCCTCTGAAGAATTGATGATTAAGTGTTAATGAAGAATGGACACTGAACGAATGTCAAACAGTGTCAACAGGCAGCTTTGCTTTTCTGACCTTCACGTGTAACCCAGTACAAATGGGAGCAATGGATCAGATGATCGAGAGTTGGTTATTTCAGCTGTTACAATGAAAAGAGAGGATCAGCTGCTCAGTTCCTAAGCCAAACAACACGTAACACTCAACTATGAAAAGGCAAGCCAAGTGATTGTGAAACTATGAATGCATATGCAATAATATCACTATTTGTAGGTCTTTGAAACTCAAAATAGAGTTATTTACTGAAGCTTTTATCTGGGCCTCAAACTTAGGCAAAGTAAGATCTGCAGCACAGATCCAACATCAGTAGTTGATAATTACAAAATCACTGATCTTAACTCAATTTTCTAACTACTAAAATTGTCCAATAATGGTACCAGCTGCTTCTGGGTGAAGCTCCCATCTCCAAAACAGAGGCTGATTGAGGAGTTCTTGAAGATGCTGAGTTAAAGATCTTTTGCCCTGGAAAAAGTCCTGAGAGGTCCCTTCAACCTCTAAGAACCTATGAATCCATGGCTACTAAATCCATATCTTTTTCAAAGATAGTTGAGAAATATGCCCAGAAGAAACTACTGCTTTCCTTTCCTATCTCTCCTTTTCCCAAACTCCCACCCCCAACCACCTGATTTTTAAGGTAACTGGTAATCTTTAAACACATGGAACCACATAATCATCATTCAGCTTTTAAAATGAGAATTTAAATGGATTGTATCCTTCTTCTTGAAGTTAAAGATACATATTATTTTTCTCTTATTGGGGGACATTTTTTGTCTAGACAATTAGATTCATTACCTTTTTTTCCCCCCTGTAAATGAAGCAAATTTTCCATCCTCCAGACTGACAAAAATATCTGCTCTGGGTAGTTTCTTGAAATGTGGCACCATATGTGCATCAGTAAACATTATCTGTAGAGTAAATTAAACCAAGCCTTATAATTAGGCAGTAAGAAAATTATTGTAGACCTGAAAGAGTAAATCAGTGGTATTAAAATGCTCTCCATTTTCTCTGAAGCACTTCAGACTGCCATAAAAGGCCCATGTCACCACAATAAACATCAAGAAGGGACACATTTAAAGCAAGACAATCTAAAAGACACCACAATTCAAATCAGTCTTCAAATCTGGAGTCCAAAGTATCACCTCATAAAATTTGAAAGTCAGCCCTTTTGCCCCTAATGTAGGGGGCAAAAAAGAAAGCAAACTGACATTGAGACTTTTAGAATACCTTTCTCATACTGCAGGTACAGTAAAGACTTGCAGCAGAGCCAAAGCTAAGGAAAGATTCACCCATCGTAAACAAAATCACAACACTATAAACAAAGACAGGATCAATATGACTTTTTTTTTTTTTTTTTTTGCTTCAGGCTTCAAGATGGCTGGCTCAGCACTGCCCTGTTACTGACTTAGTCTTTATTTACAACATTGATCATTTGCTTGTGGATTAATTTTGATTTTCTAAAATGCTGCATGAAAATACTATTTATCTTGATTACTGAGTTTTTTGGCGCTCCCTAAAATGTTGTAGCCAAGTCCAGTGTCCCACTCACCTCATTTTTATCTGGTCCTTGGCCCAGAAAGCACAGATTTTGCTAAGCAAGCCTTTCAACATGGCACAGTGAGCAATCAGAACCTCCATTTCTAATCTTGGCCCATGAGGAGCATGGATTCTCCCGCCCCTGAAACAGGTATTTTATCTGCGAAGTAATGAGGTCTAGGAGAGGCTAAATGGATTGGAGAGTAGTCAGAGGTCTTCATAGATTCTCAAATATATCCCCCAACAATGCAATGAGATCTGAAGTTCCCACTATCAGAAACAAAGGCAGTTGAATTCAACCTGCTAGCACATCATAAATTCTTTGGAAACTTATTATGATACAGAGTTTAAGGTGCCATCACATGTACATGAAATAAGAATCTCCCAGGATAAAGCCATATATCCACATTTCAGCAAGTTCTTACGCTGAATTTTTTAAGCCAGTCCAGCTTTAGGAAACTTCTGGTTAAGGAGTAGAAGCTCTCTCTTGAAATGGAAAGGTTACTGAACAGAGCAACAAACAGGATCCTACTGCTCTCAGCCACCCTTTAGGCAAAATTCTGGAGACAAAGGTTTAGTGATAAAGGAAAGGAGTCATTATTCAAAAGCTACACAGTTTTGGAATAATAGCTTTCCAAATGCATTAGTCACTTACGTCTATCAATTAAAGCTAAACTCTTTAACTCTTTAGTTCCAGCTTTAATCACTTAAACCTGTCAATTAAAGCTAAATTCTTTCACACTTGAATTCTCTATCATTCCCCATTAGTTTTTAATTATCTTATTTTTTTTAAAGATTTTATTTATTTTTAAAAAAGGGGGAAGGGAAGGAGAAAGAGACGGAGAGAAACATCAGTGCGTGAGATGTTGCCTCTTGCATGCCCCCAGTTGGGGTCCTGGTCCACAACCCAGGCATTCAAACTGGTGATCTTTCAGTTTTCAGGCCTGCACTCAAACCATGGAGCCACCAGCCAGGGCTAATAATCTTATTTCTATAGGGTTAGTTTAAAAACTAAAATAGCATAAGATGCAAAAGCTAATAATTTTGAAAGAATGGCAGGCTTCTGCTTTACAACTCGTTCCCTCTAGAACACCCAAAGAATAACCCTGCCACCTCTACCAGGCCAGCCTGATCCTAGGCTGTGCCCAGATTCCTTCCCATACAAAATACCATGCACTGGGAATTGCAGGCAGCTGTAGCACCATCATCCTTGAGGAAGAGAACTTGAGAGCCAGTTTCTTCCCTCTTTTCATTTTAAATCTCCTGGCCCATAATTCCATGCACTCTGGAGGCATTTAGCTTCGCAGGCAAATTCCGTCCTTGACTGTTTGCCATTGCCTTGAACAACCTCCTCCTATGAGCCCTTCATACTCTTCCCCAGGGACCTGATCAGTTCTCTCTGTATCAGAAACACCCATTATGATCAGAGGACAGATAGACTGTTTAAATTAATAAAGCTAGTACTGAAATGCAAAGAGAGACATCAGAGTTGAAAATTGCAGGAAGCTGATTATTAAAATGTTTCTTGGTAGGATGGCTACATACAAGATATTTTTCATTCTTTCAACACCTGTGTGGTATAGGCTTACTTTACTGGGCCACTAGGATATGCCCTAAAGAAACAAAGAGTAATGGGACCTGGGCCTAAGCAAAAACATATAAACAACTAGAATCCATTGCAAAAGTATCATGATAAAAGTATTTTAAAATTACTTTTGAGCCTACTGGATAAACCTATTTACAGAAATTGGATAAAGTTGTAATGATATGGTGGCATTTAAGCTAAGCCTTGTAGAAAAAATTGTAAATTTTTCTGAAAGGAAAAAACAAAAAAAAAGTGTGTGTGTGGGGGGTGGTGATGACAGGGGGTTTCCAGGTAGAAGGCACAGCAAGTGATAAGGCACAGGAGGTGTGAATACTGCCTTAGTAGACTGTTGGAGCTACAGTGAGATGAAGGCAGGGGGGCTGGGGTTAAGAACTGGTTATAAGGCTGTTACCATCATTTTGTAAAAAGTCATTAAGCTGTACCAATGGGAGTAGAGAAGAAGAAAGGGGCTTGAAATGCATTTAGGAGATAAGATCCACTAGACTGAATGGCTTATGGGGATGTAAAGAAGGGTAATGGGGCTGCACTCCTCTTAGAAGGTTAATCATAGTGGAAAGCTCACAGCTGTGTACGGTAGGGGTGAGATGAGGGTTCGGCTTTAAGTTATCCCGGAAACTCATTCAGCCAGAAAGGAGGACTAAGATTGGTCAAGGGCATATAAAGTAAATAGATGGACATTATAACCAACATTACCTTCTTCACAGTGTTCTACCCAAGCAAAGCACAATGTGGAATTCCCTCAGCCATCATCAGTGACATCCATAGAGCCAGAAAAGTACAAAGTACTGAGACCCTAGAGCAAATGGGCTTCCACCAGAGCTGGTGGTAACAGCAGTAAAGGCAAGAGCCTACAAGATGATTCACATTTTAAATTTCAGATTTATCCAGTCTCCCTGGGAAATGGGAGATAAAGAAATATCAGCTGTCCTGATGAAAATTTCCCCTGGGAAAACTGATGCCAGAAGTCTTTTCAGGTAATGAAAGGTAGCCTCGCATGAGTGGGGTCAAATGGAACAGATATATTTGACCACAAGCTGGCTGCAATGATCCACTGAGACATTCAGACAGAGTCAAGGTTATCATCAGCTCTAGAAACTCCTTAATTTAGGCCTAGTGGCAAAATCTGACACATTTAAAAAATGATCTCCAATGACAGTTTTGGATAAGAAATTGCAGCCTCAACATGACTTCAACAATGAATATGGACCAACCTCACTTAAGCAGGAGGACTATCTAAAATGAATGCTCTGGTAAGCTAAAAGGGAATACTTTAAAACAAAAAACAAACAAAAAAAAACCCTTGTTATTTAAAATCATTATCATTGAACACCTAATCCTGAAAATATGGAAGTTATTATTTTTTTTAGTTTTATAATCCTAGAGGATCGATCAATGTCAGGATCAAGATTCTTAATGACCTAAAACAGAAGGTGTCAGATTGAACCAAATGCAGACATTCTCTTGAACTTGATTTAAAATTCAGTCATTGCTACTTATCCTTCCTATCTTTCTTTGACTTCTGGAGCCTGGAGAAATTAGCAGAAAAGAATAAATCAGTAGCTGAAGTTTCCATTTAATTGAGCGTTTTTCTATTCATACGTATGTTATAGATCCCTCTGCTCAGAATAGTGTATTATTTGATTAATCAATATTGATCAAGCTACCGGCCTCTCTCTGAGATCTAGACTTACTAGGGAGAAAGAGGTCAAGGCTGGTGTCCTCTACAAGCTTGTGCTCAGATGTGAATGATCAACCATATGCTGGCTTATAAAAATGAATTAAACCACTTCAAGTCTTTAACAGTGTCTTCATAAGGGAAGAGCTTGCCCATAGTGATGTTTTAAAAACTATTTCCAGCTGATGAAATCATGTACCTTGAACCTGAACTAATGAGTGTTTTCCAAGAGATAAATGAATATGTGGTCATCTGACAATCAGGGTTGTGGTATCAGGATTTTCCTAAAGTAGAGGTAGCCTGACTATATAACCCATGATCAAGGAGCATGTCCAAAGGATGGCCTTTCCAGAGCCGTTGAGTCCTCTCCTACCTTTCCCCCTTTCATCCCAGCCATGTTGATTCTGATCTTTGGTGTTTCTGATGCCATTTGTCTTCAGCCACCTCTGAGTTGTTGGTATTCCGTTTCAAATCCCAATTGCTTTGTGATTACTTTCTGGTGTCCATACTTCTATTACAGCCTGACAATCTGACCTAGAGACCAAACTCCAGGGATTATTAGCTCTGGCATAGGTTTTCAGTGTGAAGAACATAAACCTTAACATTTGTAGGAAACAATATCTTATTTTATAATTTTTTATTGTAGCCATATAGATAGCCTCATGTGTTTATGAGAAAAAAGCAAATTCAAGTCTAAAAATAAATTATTTGAAAATGTTTTCTTACAATGGATCTAAAAATAATTGGCCCCCATCATGAGAAAATGCAAGGAAAGGAAATGAATGCCTTAAAATTCCATTTTTCTGTAAGTGTTTTGGAAAGACTATAGCTACCTAAACATAATAGTACTTTTTAAAAAGAGGACCCAATGAACCAAAACATCTGGATAACTGAGAGATGATATGTTATCACAAACAAGAGCCATATATTTGATATTCACCACAGACTTTTTGTTCTGTCTGCAGTGTGCACATGTTACCCATCCCAAACCCTGATGTAGGAAAAGTACTGTTGAAAACCACAGAAAATCCTAAGTGATCTTCCAGAGTAGATGAGTATATGGATGGCCCAGCTGCACATGCCAGTTTTGTGGAGAGGCAGGATAGGGAAGGTCATGAGCAAAGTCCCTATAGTGAGACTGCCTGGGCTGCAACCTGTTCACATCCACACACTCTTTGTGGTCATGGGCGCATAATTTTGTTTCATGTCCTCATCTGTAAAATAATCATGGTGACAATACTTTCTATGCTGGCATGAGGATTAAATGTGTTCCATTCATGGAGAAAATTTAGAACAGTGCCTGGCACATTGTCCTTACAATACATGTCAGCTATAATTTAGTTTACATTTTGTGGGCAGTGATTTTATAAGCTGTGCTGATGACTGCCTACATATAGCTATCATTCTTATGTAAGGAATTGGCTCACAAAGGGGGAAGCTGAGGAAAGTCTTCAGCTATAATTATTTCTTATTAATCTTGGAAGATTTTTTATAGTTCTATCTGGAGGTAGGGTCTTGATAAACAGACATGTTTTGCTCATTTGTTTTAAATCATTTATTATATATTGCAGCCTATTAAGCACTCATCCCAATGTAAAAGCCTTCTATAGATGGTTTTTTGCTCATTGAAAATATATATTTTTTAAATTTTTATTTATTTTTAGAAAGGAGAGAAAGGAGGGAGAATGAGAAGGAAAGACTGATGTGCAATAGATACATTGATTGGTTGCTTCTCGTACATCCTCAACTGAAGACCTGGCCTGCCACCCTGGCATGTGCCCTGTCTGGGAATCAAACCAGTGACCTTTGGGTTCGCAGAGTGGCACTCAATCCATTGAGTCACACCAGCCAGGGCACCTTTTGAAAATAGTTTAATTGTAATAGCAAAATTGACATTTCTGTCAAGTTGACACAGTAAATCTCACTGCTGAAATTAGTGTGATGGCTATTAAGGTTGAAGGGATAAAAATTAGACCCTTGATGGGTTAGGGGAATGAGAAAGTTGCTAAATTTAGCAACACCCTAACATGTTATAATTATCATTAATTAGCTTTTCATAGGAAAATATTTGGGTCCTGACTTGCTTATCAACTTGAAAAAAAAAAAAAGACTAAGAAAAGGACCAAACTAATACCCAAGATAAACCAGCATCTCTGTAAGCTTAGAGAAAATTAAGAGACCATGCCTTGAATAGTCCACAGGCAGCACATAGAAGGACATCAAGGAGCAGCTGGCAGAAACAGACTGGGTCCTCTCTAAGGGATGAATAGAACATGTGGGCTATGAAGTCCCTAGGTGAGGAGTCAGCCAAAAGCATTTATTTATATAATGGTCTGATTCCAGAATCACAGCAGTGACAATAGCTCAGATATGGGGACACTGTGTCCACAGCTCTAAACTTAAAACATAATCCTTAAAGCTAGCAGGCATATTCCCCAAATGCATTTTTAATTTAAAAAATACTCCTAAGAGGATTCTGCTCTACCATCAACCAGTCTCCTGGGTTTAATTGGCAAGATGGATCCATGCCAATCAGTTTTAAATAATTAATACCCTTGGGTTTCAGTGACCTTTTTCATGATTTATGACCCCCCCATTCATTGGGATATAGTACTATCTAAAGAAAGGGATTCTACTTACTTAAAAATTCTACTTAAACCGAAATTTCTTTTACTCAATTACTCTTGATTTTTTTTTTTTTGAGTGTCTATTAGTCCACTTTTTTTCATTAGGGATGTCCAAGATAACGATCATGATTAACTTTATTTCTTTTAAATTTGGTGACTAGAACTTTGCAAGACTCTAGGGTCATTCTTTTGAATCACTATCCAACTTTTTGGGCTATGAAGAAGAGGCAGGAAACTAAAAGAGTAGAAACTTATGAAAGTCACCAGGGATATTTTTCTTTGATTTCAGCTTTTTTTCTGCTATGTGATTTGATTGTTTTAAATGTTATATAAAGGAACACATGAGTACTGGGAAGTAGAAATGCATAACTAAGTGTTCTCATTTGGATTCTCTTTTAACAAAAGTCGCCTGTGATTGAAAAACCAAAGGGATCCAAGATGGCGGAGGAGTAAGTGGAAGCTACACTAACCTCCTCCCAGGAACAATCCGGAATTACAACATAATTGTGGAGAAATCATCTGGAATAACCAACTGAACACTAGCTGAAGAGAAGTCTTATAGCCATGGAGAGAAAGAGAAGGCTGCTTCATTACAATGTGACTGGTAGGAAGTGCAGAGATGTGAAAGGGCTGGCTGGGCTCACACGGGTAGCAGCTGAAGGGACTGAGAAACAGCTCAGCAGCTGGGGTTCCCCCTGAGAAGGGCAGGATCTAAACCCCCAGGTGGGCTTCCCAGCCTACAGAAACACAGCAGAAAGTAAAATAGCATCCAGCTGTGAAAAGCAAAAAGCCACAGGTTTTTTTGCCAGCCTGAAAGAAACAGCTGGAGAAAAAGAGATCTTAAACAGATCACGTACAAAAATATTTTTGCACCCACTTACCCTGGGGTCAAGCAGAGGAAGGGCAGAGAGGACTAGAGACATTTGGGGAGAATTTGGGGTGGTGGCTTTGAGGAGAGAACTGAGGGAGCAGCTGACCAGGTCCCAGTGCTGACTCATCACCCATATTGCAGGCAGACCACTCCGCTCCAAGAGGCATCAGCCTGAGGGGAAGCAAAAGCCTCACCTACAGGAATTAAGCTCAGTTCTTAACCCTGACACCCTGACAGCTGATCATAGATTGAGTAGATTAACAACTAAAGGAGACAGACAAAGGCAATAGGTCTCTGGTAGTCTCCAACAGGCTGCCGAGGCCAAGACTGGTACATGATCTGATGCCACCAAGGGCACATCCAGGAAGTGCAGATCAATCTAAGAAGCAGCAACAAACAAGATGAGTCACAAAAATGAGGAGAGAGAGAAACAACCCCATATCAAAAGGATATGAGAAATCCCCAGGAAGAGTGCTAAGTGAAATAGAGGAAAGCAAACTATCGGGCATGGAATTCAAAATATGGATTATAGGGAAGTTCAGTGAGCTCAGTGGGCTCTAGGAAAACTACAAAGAACTCCAGGGAAACTACAAGTAACTTACTGAGAATTACACCAGCATGAAAAAGGACATAGAAGCTATCAATAAGAGCCAGGAGGAAATGAAGAGTACAATTTCTGAATTAAAGAATACAGTAGAAGAAATTAAAAGCAGGCTACAGGAAGCAGAAAATCGGATCAGCGAGCTGGAGGACGACATAGAAAAAAATTCCCACAGTGCAACAAAGTGAAAAAAGACTGAACAAGAATGGAGGCGTTTCAAGAGAGCTACAGGACAACATAAAATGTAGTAATATCCATATCATAGGATACCAGAAGAGGAGAAGAGGAGCAAGGGATAGAAAACCTTTTGAAAAGGTAATGACAGAAAACTTTCCTAACTTGATGAAAGAAAAAGTCATGCAAGTCCAGGAAGCACAGAGGGCCCCAATGAAGATGAACCCAAATAGGCATACTCCAAGACACATCATAATTAAAATGGCAACATTCAAAGACAAAGAGAGAATTCTAAAAGCAGCAACAGAGAAACAGCTAATAACATACGAGGGAGCTCCGATAAGGCTATCATCAGATTTCTCAGCAGAAACACTACAGGCCAGAAGGGAATGGCAAAGAATATTCCAAGCAATGAAAAACAAAGGCCTATAACCAAGAATACTCTACCCAGCAAGACTCTCATTCAAAATGGAAGGTGAAATAAGGAGTTTCCAAGACAAAAGAAGGCTAAAAGAATACATCTCCACCAAACCAGCATTGCAAGAGATGCTAAAGGGCCTGCTTTAAGAAGATGAAGAAACAAAAAGACAGAAAGAAACACAAGTACAAAGGGCAAAAATGACAATGAATAAGTATATGTTAATAATAATAAAAGAACTTATGCACCCGTATGTTCATAGCAGCACTTTTTACCATAGCCAAGTGCTGGAAACAACCTAAGGGCCCATCTGTAGATGAGTGAATAAAAAAACTGTGGTACATTTACACAGTGGAGGACTATGTAGCAGAAAGAAAGAAAGAAACATGGATGGAACTAGAGAGAATTATGCTTAGTGAAATAAGCCAGACAATGAGACAAATGACATATGATATCAACTAATACAGGAAACTAATGAACAACACAAACAAATGAGTAAAACAGAACCAGAGGCATGTAAACAAGGAGTAGACTAACAATGACAGGGGGGGAGGGGGAATGGAGAGAAGGGGGTAAGAAGGGGAAGGGTCTAGTCAAAGAACATGTATAAATGACCCATGGACATGAGAAATGGGGTGGGGATTGACTGTGGGAGAATGGAAGGGCAGGGTAAGGAGGAGCAATGGAGAAAAACGTGGGACAACTGTAATAGAAAATCAAACAAAAATTTTAGTGGGGAAAAAAAATGACAGAAAAATAAACAAATAAATGAGCCAGCAAATCCCCCCACCCCACCCCACCCCAGAAAAACTTCACATGTAGGTAAGTGAACAAAAGAAAATGTAGAATATGGAAATGCAATTTTTGTGAATATTAGAAGGAAAAGGATTTTTCTTTACACTGTATATTTTTCTCCCTACCTGATCCCTCCAGAATTTGGCATTCTGAAGAAGTAAGTAATGACACAAGGTTCTTTGCATAAAATTAATAAGACCAGTTGTTAATAGAGGTTTTGTTGACCGTGACTTTGACTGCAATGTCATGCCTAAAGGAGACATGCTTGGGTTCTGGTTGGTACCAAAAAGCCCTGAGGAACTGGGATTCACTTTCAAAGGTAATAAAAGCCCACGAGAAAAAAGGCCGTGTACCTGTGTTGGTTGTGCAGTTCATGACAGTTTTTCCAGGGAAGGAACGAAGGTTGCTTTCCTGAAAGATGGCTAGAAGAGACCTTAAGGCACAATGGAAAACCAGAATGACTTGAAAAAGACAGGTGTTTACAGGCAAAGCTGGATGGCAGGTATATGGCTCAGTTTCTGTGCCCTGAAGAGCAAAATTAAGGTCACCCTAAAGGTTCCTTCTGTAAGTTCCAGCAAAGCAGATGTAAAGATCATAAGTGATCATTTGCTGCTCTTGTTGTGTTTATGCAAATGAACAGGAGCAATTAAAACTGGACTTAATACAGTCCCTTTAATGACAAGGAGGGTAATCTTAAGGAGAAAAATTGCAATTCAAGGAAAATCACAATGCTCAGTGGTAGACTATAAAGTAGTGCAGCTAACTGTCTTTAAAGTTTATTTTCATTTAAAGTCTGTTTTCATTTGAAAGTTAAACTATGTCTGTGACATCATCAGAGATGCTTAATTTACAGGCAAGAAGAATGTCAGATGCCTTGCAACTGGATGTCTTTCCAATAAGACAGTCTTTCAGATTTAGAGACTGGTTTGTGGGTTATGTTGCATAAATTAACATGTGTGTTGTGTTTTCATAGGGCATAAGCCTATGATCTCATTACTTGAGTGATTGTCTGTATGTATAGGCCTCACTTACTCCTGTCTGCATCTCTGCCTCCTGAGACTCAATGGTTTGGCTGAACTAAGTGGTTGGGTTGGTGAAGAATGGGGTGGTCTGTGGGCTTTACTTTAAAGCTGGTTTCTGTTTTCTATCCTAATGGCTTGGATAGAAAGGGCCCAGAGGTCTGAGGGAGGAACCCTAAAATATTCCCCTCAGCCCAAACTTAGTGGGCAAAAGGGCTTTGGACAGGTGTGAGGTGCCTTGTACACCTTTCTCCAGAGAAGCCTTTTTTTTTTCCTAATGTGGGACATTGAAAAATTAATCCATGCCTTTTGTCATCTAGTGGTTATGGATTGAATGATGCCTTTTAACCTGTTGCCAAATCTGTTGCCCACACAATACAATAAGGATGCCAGCTTGTTAAACCGAGCATGCCATTGCCCAGGGACAGCCCACTGACCTGAAATCTGAAAGATCCTTCCCAATGTGGGAAGGCCACCCTCCCCTCCACACCCCAACACTTATTAGGGATTTCTAGACCCAAAGGCAGGTAGGACGACATCTGTGTCCAGCTTGAAGCAGCTAGAGAAGCACAAGACCTTTGCCCATTGTTCTTATAAGATTATAAAGAGTCTTAAGTCTGAGAGGAGGGAATTGTTACAGAGCAGAAGTCCACCCCCCAAAATAAACAAATAAATAAATAAAAGTAAAAAGTTGGAAAAAAAAAAAAGACAGTGTTTCTGCAATAGCAAAACATTCATTTGAACCAGTAGCATTCACTGGGCTGCACTTCACAGTTGATATTAGTAACTCAGATAAAACCTTGTTAATCCCATTAACTGGCTGCCCAAATCTTAGCTGAAGATTGACCTGAGCCTTGAATGTTCAATCTGCATAAGTGCTAGGTAGTTTCTGTATACTTAGCTCAGAGAAGCTTTTGTACCACTACAGGTGTACATGAAGAAACAGAAGAAACAACAAGAAAGACAAAAATATTCCAACATATGGATAAAGATGAAAATGACAGATGGCAACCATCCCTATTCTAGAAAGGCAAATTGGGGAAAATAAATATATCTGCGCCAAATTCAGGGATGGGGTGTGAAATTATACCTTGATTGTTGGATCTTAATATCATAAAGCAATTTTCTTTTTACCTTTATTCCTCTCAATCTTTGGGAAAGGTAAGCAGAAAAAAATATATATCTTATGCATGGAATGATTTCAGGGCATGACATAGTCTTTCCACTGCCATCTTAAAGAAGCTCTCCCAGGAACTTGTCACTCAAGCACTTAAAATTCTGTCATAAATTCCACCTTCAAATTTCACCAAGCCTCAGCTAAAAAGAGTCAACCCTTTTCTGAGACTTGTAACATCAGAGTAAAAAATTACTTTATCCATTCCTTCCTAGTAAGACAATAATTTGCCATGACAGTTTTGCTAGTGCAGGAAGCTGAGGTTGGGGAGGTAAAAGATATGGTTCATCAATTTTGCTTGGTGGACAATCAAGCCAAAGTCAAGCTGTAGGGAAACTCCTTGATGCCTTCTCACTGCTTTTAAAATCTGTGACTGTCAGGCATTAGGACCTCTGATATTGCAAATAAATGAGGATTTCCTTTGGACTCATTCAGTTATATACAGCTCAAAGATAGCTTGCTGATCTAGTTTGGCTCCCTGCTTTAATAAATAAGAAAAGGAGACCAAGCAACTAAGGATCCTCGGCTGCACAGCCAGTTTAGCGGCAGAATGAGAGGTAAAGCCCTGGGCTCCACACACTTGATTCAGTGTTTTCATTTAACTGCAGTTCTGACTCCTACTACCCATATCATTTCATATCAGATGGGAGATCTTTATGGAGAGATGGTCTAAGAGGACAGGGAGAGGCAGAACTGGCCATCTATCTATTTGATATTATTTATGAATGCCTAAAAGCACAATGTTTTATTCTCTCTTTCACGGTAAAATAAGAAGATAATGCTTTTCCCAAAAGAGCTTGTTGAACTGGACTCTTCTTATCCCAGAACTAACTGTGATATCTTCTAGAGGACATTATTTCAAGCATGTGACATCCCAAAGAGAGCCCAGCAGCTCCCTAGCATAATCAAAAGTGATATCTTCCTCCCATTATAATCATTTCTCAAATATTTCTTGGTCATTCACGCCCAGGCACCTCGTTCATCTTGTGTGTACTTGACACAGTGAAGGAGCAAATGTTCAATACAGCCATGCCAGTCCAGCCTTTCTAGCTGCAGAAAGTACAGCAGGTGTTGCTGGAGGGCCGAGCTTGGTCCTAGCAGAGTAACATAATCAGCACTTAATGAATGATGGATATATGCAAAACTTACCAGTAGGAGACAAGATGTCTCTCAGACAGAAATCAGGAAGAGATTTTTATGGTAACAATGGGTGGTATTATATCTTAGAAAGGAAGCACTACCAAAGAAAGTGAAGCTCATCATAGACACATAATATAAGAGATACAGGACAAAATTTACCAGTGTTCATATAGCACTTTCAAGATGAAAAGAAGCCCTGACCAGAGATCCTTCCTTAAATAAATAAATAAATAAAAGGACCCATGAGACTAATGATTTCATTAGCCGTTTAAATCATCCAACTGACACTTCTTGCCATGGTTCCCTGCTTCCCAAACAACCATCTGACATAGATTTATGTCCCCAAGAGAATACACTGGGTCAGAGACCTTAATTAGTCCATCAGATTAAGAGTTGTGTTTCTCATTAACTATTAGCCTTCTTGTTTATTCATTGAATGCCTTTAAGTTTGAGTAAGAAAAAGCAGAAACAGAGACACATTCTTTGCATACCCAGATCTGAAAAAACTGAGACAAATGTAGAAGGGAGTGAATTTATCAGGTCTCTTCCTACCTGGGAAGATTGGGTCTGGGCAATGAACAGGCTATCCACTCAGAGGTGGTTTTCATCATCACACCCCTTGCAGCTGTCACATATGTCTGCTCAGTAGACTACATTACTGATTAACTGTTTCTGTGTATTTGTAGATGTTATAAAGAATAGCAACCTGAAGTCAGCTCTAAGAAGGCAACCAGAAAAACCACATTCTTGAAAAGCACCACTAAATACTATGTGTTTAAAACAAATAAGCAAATGAATGAATGAATGAATGAATACAGTACCTGTCTTCTTAGATCTCTTGTTTTCTTGGTCATCTTATCAATTGCAATGTTTAGAGGGTCTCCTTTTTCCTTCCTTCCAGTCTATTAAGAAAAGAAAAATAATTTCTGATATAGACAATTCAATATTAGTGACAGTATTGAGTTGCAGGGTCCAAGAAATATTTTAAAAGATTCTTTTCAATATACAGCTAATATGATTTGGTCTCTAAACGTGGTTTTCTCTGAAATAAAAACTAAAATTGATAAAAATCAGTACATTCTCAGGATGGTTTACACATATGTTCATATTCAACTCCATGCAAATCTGTTTTCTTACCTTCTGCAGACATTTAGCAATTAAGTAAACACAACAAGAATGTTTTGATTTTGCCTTAAAATACTAATGTTTTGTGTTTCCCTATTATGTAAGCATACTTATGAATAGAAGATAAGATTGAGATGGTAAAAACTAAAGTAGAAAAAAATTAATTGACTAGAATTCAGAATTTTATACCAATGCATCATAGGCCATATTGTAACTTATGTAACAAAACCAAAAGAAATTATTTACTAGAAAATATAGCATTTCTAATCTCTGTTCTGTCATGTAGTGGAATGCTAACCTTGACAATACAGAACCTACAGTTTGATGTCAGGAGGAAACTTCCCTTATGACTTTAACAGGAAGAGGAAAAGCACCCCTCCACCCACCCCCAAAAAATCTTCCTAGTAAATTATTCACTTGGAAATTTGAAGTTTCACTAAATAGTTTCTTTTTTTTTCTTCTGTTTTTGGTGGCTATAGTAAAACGATTAAAACCAAACAAAATCAAAATCTCCATTATCTTTTTGAAACAACAACAACAACAAATTTCTAAGGATAAAAAGCTCCAGGTAACTTTACAGATGGCATTATCTTCCTTTTAAGAGAAAGTTGCTTGCAAAAGCATTGTCAAATGTATTAAATTATCTAAACTTCAGTCAAACACCATACAGATTTATTTAAGTATGGTCCCACTGGCAGTTGCCCTCATTCTTGTGCCATGTAATTCTGTATAAAATTATGCAGTAAGTTGTGCATATGATTAAATGAGATCCCAGATCATAAATTGTGCATAATGGGATAGTGAGTTATGGGGATCCATAGCAACACCATCCAACAGATTTTTAAATGCTCTCTTCTGTGAAAATCCTGGACACATACCACTGATACATACCCATCAGATGTACATACAGCTAGATCTAAAGCAGTCACTCTTTTCTGCAACTTAATTAACCATTTTTCAGAACGAGTGTCTAATGCATAATCATACAGAGTTTTCATTAAAATGCCAAAACACATGTGTATGTTTTCAATCACCTAAAATCCTACAACCCCCCATCATTCTTTTCTACTTCTTACATGTGAAGTTTGTAAGCAGAGCTTTAAAAAAAGTGGCTAACATTTTATATACTTCTGAAATATCAGCATACAAATAGCTTCAAGAAAACAAACATTTATAGGGAACAGTGTACTTTTTTAAAATTTATTTTTATTGTTGAAATGATTGCAAATGTCCCCCAACCCCTCTTGACAAACCCCACCCATCCCCCACCCCTCTACCCTCTGGCCATCACCACACTGCTATCTGTGTCTATGGGTGATACATATTTGTTCTTTGGCTAGTCCCCTCACCTTCTTTCATCCAGTCATCCTCTCCCTTTCCCACTCCCCCTCCCTTATGACAGCTGACAACAATGTGCCTCTTTATCTTTTGAGGAAAATTGTTTACATAGCAAGTGTGACCTCAGTGTCCTGTCTCTTCCTGTCCAGGTATGCCTCAGAGGGGCACCTGTTTTTTTTTCTCTTTGGTTTCCTCCTTACAAATAGGATGGATGTCTGCCATCAAAGTACATGGTAATTTTGGGGAGGTTTGGACCATGATCATTCTGAAAACCACAGATTCCTATGCCCCTTCCATTTATGACAGTGATAAAAATTTACTTTGAAAAATTAACAACTGGGGAGATCCAAGATGGCAGAGGAGTAAGTGGAAACTACACTAACCTCCTCCCAATTAGGACCAATCTGGAATTGCACTTAAATTGTGGAGAAGTTATCCAGAATAGCCAGCTGAACAAAAACTAGAGAGAAGCCTTATAACTACAGACAAACAGAAAAAACTGATTCATCATAGCATGACTGGAATGGAGCATGGAAGAATCACAAGAGGACTTGCGGGCTTCCATGAGAAGCAGCTGAAGGAACAGAGAAATACTTCAGCAACCAGGCAGGGTGAAATAGCTGGTTTCACACAGAATTTCCTAAATGACCAATGCATAAAGTTTTGTTTGCACCCACTTACCCTGGGTTCAAGCAGAGAGAGGGTAGAGTGGATAAGAATTGTTTGAAGAGAGTTTGGGGACAGTGGCTTTGGGGTGAGAATGAAGGAACAGCCAATAGGATACCTGTGCTGAGTCACCCACATACTGCAGGAGTCATCTTGCTCAGGTAGACCACTCCCCTCCAAGTGGCATCAGCCTGAAGAGAAGCAATATCCCTGTCAGCAGAAATTACTCCGCCTCAACTTGTGTTGCTTAAGCCTGATTGCTGATTACAGATTGACTAGATAAACAACAGAAGGAAACAGCCACACACTGTGGATAACTGGTAGTCTTGAACAAGCTGCCTAGGGCCAGACTGGGACACCATCTGACATCACCAGGGACAGACCCAAAAAGAGAAGGAAGTGGTAAACACTATATGCTATTGAGATGAATTCCAGCAGTCTTCCTCATGATTTGAATCATTTTCTCTCCTGCATAGCTTTTTAACATTCATTTCTTGTCCTTCAAGTTTATACATACTGTCACTAGTTTTTATGTTATAGTTTATTTTATATCTCATATTTTGCTCCTCCCTTCTCTTACTTCATTTTACCTTCTTATATCCTCTTCTTATTTTCATTTTAAATTATATTTTCTCTCTTTCTACGACTTGTTTCCATTTTCACTCTTACTATTTCTCCCCCATGCAGGCTCTCAAAGTCATTTTTCTTGTCATCAGTAATCTCACATTCTTTTTACCATTCTTAAAATACCCTTATTCTCTCTTCACCTTGATCAATCTTTGTTCATTGGTTGTGAATATGGTGGTTGTTGTTGCATTTCTTCAATTTTATTTTTAGATCTTTACTATTTTTGTATTTCAAATCTCATATTTTATTGTCCTCCTCTCCTACTCTATTTTGCTTTCCTCCTGCCCTTTCTTGTTTTCTTCTTGAAGAAATTTGAATTTTAGCCTGGTTTTCCTTCCTCACTCTTAGTATTGCTTCTTCCTCTATCATCTCAAAATCACTTCCCTTTCCTTAAGACATCACTTGAGCTTTTATTTCTTTATTTTTCCCCTCTTAATTTAATCTCACCTATATTAATCATGCTCATTGGTTGCCTATGGTGCTATGGTGGATCTTTTTTTACAATTTAATTCCTAATTTTTAAATTTTGCTTCTTCTTCTTGTCTTTGCTCTCTCTCTCTATATATAATATATAGATAGATATACCTATATATTATATATAATTTTAAAAATTTCTGCTTAAAACTAATAAAATATGCTTCCTTTCTCTTACTTCATTCCAACTTCTTCCCTCCATTTTTTAATTTATGATGTACATTTTACTTTCTCTCATCACCTTGTCCCTATTTGTTATTCTTCTTATTGCTCCTCTGTTTATCCTCTCAAAAATCTTTTTTTCTTTCAATTAGTCATCTCATATTTATTTTCCTTTCTTATAATAGTGTTAATCTCTTTCCACTTTTATTAATAGTAGCTCATTTGCTGTTGATAGTGTGGTTGTGTATGGGGTTATTTTTGCAAGTGTAGGTTTCTTTCCTGTGCTGTTTGTCTTTTTCTGGCAGCACCTGTACAACAGTATATAAGATGTAGTGGGCATAATCTAGCAGGAAGGAAGGAACCACCAAAGAATGACCCAAAAACAACTGAAACTCAATTAAACCAGACAACCAATATAAATGGCATAAAGTTCATCCCAAGAGCATCAAGTTCAGGAGATCAAGGAGATGGTACAACTGAACCCACAGGTCTCATACCACGAAAGGTCATACCATGAATGCAGGGAGTCAAAGCAGAACAATCTAAGCAGCAACAAACAACAAGAGTCAACTAAACCAGGGAGACAAAGAAACAACTCCCAATCAAAAAAAAAAGGAGGAGTCCCCAGAAAGAGTGCTAAATGAAATAAAGGCAAGCAAACTATCAGAAACTGAGTTCAAAATAATGGTTATAAAGAAGCTCAATGAGCTCAGTGAAAACTACAAAGAATTCCAAGGCAGCTACAAGGAACATACTGCAAGCTACAACAGCATGAAAAAGGAAATAGAAACTATCAATAAGAGTCATGATGAAAGAAGAATGCAATTTCTGAAATGAATAACACAGGAGAAGGAATTAAAAGCAGGCTAGATGAAACAGAGGACCAGATCAGTGAGCTGGAAGACTATGTAGAAATCTGTTCCCAGACAGAGCAACAAAACAGAAAAATACTGAAAAAGAATGAAGAGAGGATCAAGGAGGGGAAGATGGCGGCAGAGTAGGGACAGTGTTCTCCTCTCGCTCCAGTTAAGGAGAGACTCCAGGAACAAATGCGGAGAGGAGTGACTGACTCCTCCACAAAAGATCTCAAGACAAGGTGGGCAGAGTGACTCTCAATCAACTAACCAGAGAAAAAGATCCACCAAAGAGTAGCTGAAATACAGCCAGACAGATTAAAGAAATAACATCAAGGACAACACAGACGGAGATCCAAGAGGGTGGAGGAGTAAGTGGAAGCTACACTAACCTTCTCCCAGGACCAGCCAGTGCTGACTCAGCCCCAGTACAGCAGACAGACCATTCCCCTCCAAGTGACGTCAGTCTGAGGGGAAGCAAAAACCCAGCCTACAGGAATTAAGCTGCCACACCCACAGTCTTTAAGCCTGATGGCTAATCACAGATTGAGTAGATTCACAACTAAAGAAGACAAAGGCAGTAGATCACTGGAAGTCTCCAATAGGTTGTTAGGGCCAGTCTGGTACATGATCTGACGCTACCAGAGGCAGATCCAGGAAGAGCAGATCATTCTAAGAAGCACCAACACACGATAGGAACCACAAAAATGGGGAGACAGAGAAACAACCCCCCATCAAAAGGAAAGGTAGAATCCCCGGAGAGAGTGCTAAATGAAATAGAGGGGAGCAATATATCAGATACAGAATTCAAAACATGGATTATGGAGAAGCTGAATGGGCTCAGCGGAAACTACAAAGAACTCCAGGGAAACTACAAGGAACTCCAGAAAAACTACAAGGAACTCACAGAGAATTACACGAGCATGAAAAAGGACATAGAAGCTATCAATAAGAGCCAGGAGGAAATGAAGAATATGATCACTGAATTGAAGAACACAGTAGAAGGAATTAAAAGCAGGCTAGAGGAAGCAGAAGATCGGATCAGCGAGCTGGAGGACAACGTACACAAAAAGTCCCAGACAGTGCAACAAAATGAAAAAAGACTGAACAAGACTGAAGAGGTTCTAAGACAGCTACAGGACAACATGAAACGTAATAATATCCGTATCATAGGAATTCCAGAAGGAGAAGAAGAAGAGCAAGGGATAGAAAACCTCTTTGAAAAACTAATGACAGAAAACTTCCCTCACATGAGGAGAGAAAGAGTCACGCAAGTCCAGGAAGCAGAGACGGTCCCAATGAAGATGAACCCCAACAGCCCACCTCAAGACACATCATAATTAAAATGGCAACATTCAAAGACAAAGAGAGAATCCTAAAAGTACCAAGAGAGAAACAGCTAATAACATACAAGGGAGCTCCAATAAGGCTATCATCAGATTTCTCAGCAGAAACACTAGAAGCCAGAAGGGAATGGCAAAAAATATTCCAAGCAACGAAAAATAAGGCCTACAACCAAGAATACTCTACCCAGCAAGGCTCTCATTCAAAATGGAAGGTGAAATAAGGAGTTTCGAAGACAAAAGAAGGCTAAAAGAATACATCTCCACCAAACCAGCAATGCAAGAGTTGCTAAAGGGTCTGCTTTCAGAAGATAAAGAAACAGAGAGAGACAGAGAACACGAGTACAAAGGGGAAAATGACAATGAATAAGTACTTATCGGTAATAACCTTAAATGTAAATGGATTAAGTGCTCCAATTAAAAGACATAGGGTAGCTGAATGGATTAGAAAGAATGACCCACATATATGCTTTCTATAAGAAAACCACCTTAGAACAAAAGATCTACAAAGACTGAAAGTAAAGGGATGGAAAAAAGTATTTCAAGCAAATGGGCATGAAAAGAAAGCCGGGGCAGCAATACTTATAACAGACAAAACAGATTTCACAGCAAAGTCCATAAAAAGAGACAAAGGGCATTTCATAATACTTAAGGGAAAAATCCATCAAGAAGATATAACCCTTATAAATATATATGCACCCAACTTAGGAGCACCCAAATATATAAGAAAAATTTTGAGAGACTCCAAGAAAGATATAGACAGCAACACACTCATAGTAGGGGACTTTAACACCCCATTGTTAACAATGGACAGATCTTCGAAGCAAAGAAACACCAAAGATATTGAGGCACTGAACAACACTCTAGATCAAATGGACTTAGTCGATATATATAGAAGTTTTCACCCCAAATAAGCAAAATATACATACTTCTCAAGTGCACATGGAACATTTTCAAAGATAGACCACATGGTAGGAAACAAAACAAGACTTAACAAATTCAAGAGAATTGAAATTATATCAAGCATCTTCTCAGATCACAATGGCTTAAAATTGGAAATCAACCTCAAGGAAAAAACTCAAAAACATTCAAACTCATGGAGAATGAATAACATGCTATTAAATAATGAATGGGTTAACAATGATATCAAGAAAGAAATCAAAAAGTTTCTGGAAACTAATGATAATGAACACACAACAACCGAAAACCTATGAGATACAGCAAAAGCAGTCCTAAGAGGAAAGCTCATAGCAATACAGGCCTATCTAAAAGAGCTGGAAGAATCTCTAATAAAAAATTTAACCCTACAGCTACAAGAACTAGAGGAAGAACAACAAGCAAAGCCCAGATCAAGTAAAAGAAAGGAAATCATCAAGATCAGAGCACAATTAAATGACATAGAGTCTAAACTAACAATTCAAAAGATCAACAAAAGTAGGAGCTGGTTCTTTGAAAAGATAAACAAAATTGACAAGCCTTTAACCAGGTTCATCACGAAAAAAAGAGAGAGGACCCAAATAAATAGAATCTGAAACGAAAGAGGAGAAATCACAACTGATACAACAGAAATACAAAGGATTATAAGAAATTATTACGAACAACTGTATGGCAAGAAATTTGACAACCTAGAGGAAATGGACAAATTCCTGGAAACCTACAGTCTTCCCAAACTGAATCAAGAAGAAGCAGAAAGTCTGAATAGACCAATAACAGCTAGTGAAATTGAAGCAGTGATCAAAAAACTCCCAGCACACAAAAGCCCTGGACCGGATGGCTTCACAAGTGAATTCTACAAAACATTTAGGAAAGAACTAACTCCTATCATCCTCAGACTATTCCAAAAGATACAAGAAGAGGGAAGACTGCCAAACTCATTCTATGAAGCCAGTATAACCCTAATTCCAAAACCAGGTCAAGACACAACAAAGAAAGAAAACTACAGGCCAATATCACTGATGAACATAGATGCTAAAATCCTCAACAAAATATTGGCAAACCGGATCAAGCAACACATTCGAAAGATCATACACCACGATCAAGTAGGATTCATCCCAGGAATGCAAGGATGGTTTAATATTCGCAAATCAATAAACGTAATACACCACATAAACAAAATGAAAGACAAAAACCACATGATCATATCAATAGAAGCAGAAAAAACATTTGATAAAGTACAACACCCATTTATGATAAAAACTCTCAGCAAAATGGGAATAGAGGGAGCATACCTCAACATAATAAAGGCCATATATGAGAAACCTGAAGCCAACATCATACTCAATGGGCTAAAACTGAGAGCATTCCCCTGAGATCAGGAACAAGACATGGATGTCCGCTATCTCCACTCCTATTAAACAAAGTGTTGGAAGTTCTAGCCACAGCAATCAGACAAGAAAGAGAAGTAAAAGGCATCCAAATTAAAAAAAGGAAGTAAAACTGTCATTATTTGCAGATGACATGATAGTGTACATAGAAAACCCTATAGACTCCACAAAAAAACTACTCAATCTAATAAGTGAATTCAGCAAAACAGCAGGATACAAAGTCAATATTAGGAAATCAAAGGCATTTTTATACACCAACAATAAAAACTCAGAGATAGAAACTAAAAGGAAAATCCCATTTACCATAGCAACAAGAAAAATAAAATACCTAGGAATAAACTTAACCAAGGAGGTAAAAGACCTGTACTCAGAAAACTACATAACACTGAAGAAAGAAATTAAAGAAGATACAAATAAATGGAAGTGTATACCATGGTGGATGGGAAGAATCAACATCATTAAAATGTCCATACTACCAAAAGCAATTTATAGATTCAAGCAATTTTTATTAAAATACCAATGACATTTTTCACAGACCTAGAACAAATACTTCAAAAATTTATATGGAACCAAAAAAAGAGCCCAAATAGCCACAGCAATTTTCAGGAAAAAGAACACAGTAGGAGGAATCACAATACCTGATATCAAACTATACTACAAGGTCACGGTAATCAAAACAGTCTGGTACTGGCATAAAAACAGGCATATAGATCAATGGAACAGAATTGAGAGCCAATAAATAAACCCAGGTTGCTATGGTCAACTAATATTTGACAAAGGGGGAAAGAACATCAAATGGAGTGAAAGAGCCTCTTCAACAAATGGTGTTGGGAGAACTGGACAGGGACATGCAAAAAAATGAAACTAGACCACCAACTTACACCATACACCAGAATAAACTCAAAATGGATCAAAGACTTAAATGTAAGCCGTGATACCATAAAAGTCGTAGAGGAAAAAATAGGCAGGAAAATTTCAGATATCCCATGTAGCAACATTTTCACTGATATATCTTCTAAAGCAAGGGAAATAAAGGAAGGAATAAACAAATGGGAGTACATCAAACTAAAAAGTTTCTGCTCAGCTAAAGAAAACATCAGCAAGATGAAAAGGAAACCAACCATATGGGAAAATATATTCTCCAATGACATCTCAGACAAGGGATTGATCTCCAAAATATATAAAGAACTCATATGACTCAACACCAAGAAGACAAACAACCCAATTAAAAAATGGGCAAAGGACCTGAACAAACAGTTCTCCAAAGAGGACATACAGAGGGCCCACAGACATATGAAAGAATGCTCAACATCACTAGCCATCAGAGAGATGCAAATAAAAACCACAATGAGATACCACCTCACACCAGTCAGAATGGCCTTCATCAACAAATCAACAAACAACTTGTGCTGGCGAGGATGCAGAGAAATGGGAACCCTGGGGCATTGCTGGTGGGAATGCAGACTGATGCAGCCACTATGGAAAACAGTCTGGAATTTCCTCAAAAAACTAAAAATGGAACTGCCTTTTGAACCAGCAATTTCATTGCTAGGATTATATCCAAAAAATCCTGAAACACCAATTCAAAAGAACCTATGCACTCCAATGTTCATAGAAGCATTATTTACAATAGCCAAGTGCTGGAAACAACCTAAATGCCCATCTGTAGATGAGTGGATCAAAAAACTGTGGTAAATTCACACAATGGAGTACTATGTAGCAGAAAGAAAGAAGGAACTTCTACCATTTGCAACAACATGAATGGAAGTAGAGAGAATTATGCTTAGGGAAATAATCCAAGCAACAAAAGAAAAATACCTTATGGTGTCACCTATTACAGGAAACTAATGAACAACACAAACAAATGAGCAAAATTGAACCAGAGCTATGTAAACAAGAAGTAGATTAACAGTAACAAGGGGGGAGGGGGGAGGGAGAGTAGGGGGTAAGAACGGGAAGTGTCAAGTCAAAAAACATGTATAAATGACCCACGGACATGGGCAATTGAGTGGGGACTGAATGTGGGGGAAGGGAGGGGCAGGGTGCAGGGAAGAAAAAAAAATGAAAAGGGTTTAAGAGATCCGCAGAGCAACATTAAACATAATAATATCTGTATTATAGGGATACCAGAATAAGAAGATTAGCAAGGGTTAGAAAATATGTTTGAAAAAGTAATGACAGAAAACTTCCCTAACTTGATGAGAGAAAAAGTCGTGCAAGTCTAGGAAGCACAGATGGTCTCAATCAAGATGAACCCAAAGAGGTCCACCCCAAAACACATCATAATTAAAATGGCAAAATTCAAAGACAAAGAGAGAATCTTAAAGCCAGCTAGTGAGAAACAGCTATTAATGTACGAGGGAGCTCCGAAAAGGCTATCAGCTGATTATTCAACAGAAACACTGGAAGCCAGAAGGTAATGGCAAGAAATATTACAATTAATGAAAAGCAAAGGCCTGCATACAAGACTACTCTACCCAGGAAGGCTCTTGTTCAAAATGTCAGGCAAAATAAGGAGTTTCCCACCCCCCCCCCCAAAAAAAAACGACTAAAGAATATATCTTCAGCATTGCAAGAGACACTAAAGGTACTGCTTTAAGAGAATGAAGAAAAAGAAAGAGAGAGAAACATAGGTACAAAGGGAAAAATGGTAATGAATAAGTACCTATGATTAATAACCTTAAATGTAAGTGAATTAAATGCTCCAGTCAAAAGACAAAGGGTAGGTGAATGGATTAGAAAACATAACCCAGAGATATGCTGCCTAAAAGTGACCCACCACAGAACAAAAGATATACACAGACTGAAAGTGAAGAAATGGGAAAAAATATTTCAAGCAAAAGGACATTAAAAAATAAAATGCTGGAGTGACAATACTTATATCAGACAAAACAGATTTCACAACTAAGTCCGTAACAAAAGACAAAGAAGGATGTTTCATAATACTTAAGGGAACAATGCATCAAGAAGATATAACCCTTATAAACATATATGCACCCAACATAAGAGCACTCAAATATATAAGGAAAATCTTGGAGAGCTTCAAGAAAGATTTTGACAGCAACCTACTCATAGTAGAGGATTTTAACATTACATTGTCAACAAAGGATAGATCTTCCAAGAAAAGAAACAACAAGGATATTGTGGCATTGAATACCACTGTAGATCAAATGGACTTAATCGATATATATAGAACCTCTCTTTCCAAAGAAACAAAGTATATTTTCTTTTAAAATGAACATGAAACATTTTCAAAGATAGACTACATGGTAGGAAACAAAACAAGCCTCAAAAAATTCAATAAAATTGAAATCATATCAAGCATCTTCTCAGATCGCATTGGCTTGAAACTAGAACCGAACCCCAAGGACAAAACTCAAAACATTCAATTTATGGAGATGGAATAACATGCTATTAAATAATGAGTGGGTTAAGAATATAATCAAAACAGAAATCAAAAAGTTTCTAGAAACAAATGAAAATGAACCCACCACAGCCCAAAACCTATGGAACACAGTGAAGGCAGTCCTGAGAGGGAAGTTTGTAGCAATATATCCCACTTAAAAAAGATTTTTAAAAATCTCAATTAAACAGCCTAACCATACATCTACAATAACTAGAATAACAACAACAAACAAATCCCAGAGCGAGTGCAAGGAAGGAAATAATAAAGATCAGAGCAGAATTAAATGCAATAGAGACTAAAAGAACAATTCAAAGGATCCAAAAATCAGGAGCTGGTTCTTTGAAAATGTAAACAAAATGGACCAGCCTTTAACCAGACTCATCAAGAAAAAAATAGAGGACCCAAATAAACAAAACCAATTATGAAAGAGGAGAAATCACAACTGATACCACAGAAATACAAAGGCTTGTAAGAACTTTCTACAAACTACTATCCTAAGAAGTTAAACAACCTGGGAGAAATGGACAAATTTCTGGAAACATATAATCTTCCAAAACTGAATCAAGAAGAAGCAGAGCCTAAATAGAACAATAACAACTAGTGAAATTGAAGCAGTAATTAAAAAAATTCCTGGCACAGAAAATCCCTGGACATGATAGCTTTACAAGAAAGTTCTACCAAACATTTAGGGAAGAGCTAACTCCTATCCTTATTAAACTATTCTAATGTTGCAAGAAGAGGGAAGGCCCCCAAACTCTTTCTATGAGGTCAGTATTATCCTAATTCCAAAATCAGATAAAGACACAACAAAAAAGAAAGCTATAGGCCAATATCACTGATAAATATAGATGCTAAAATCCTCAAAAAAATATTGGCAAACCAGATCCAGCAATATATAAAAATATCATACACCATAATTGAGTGGGATTCATCCCAGAAATGCAAATGTGGTATAATATTCTGAATTAATAAATGCTATACACCACATAAAGAAAAAGAAAAAAATCACATGATTATATCAATAGATGCTGAAAAGGGAGAAGGGGTGGGCAGGGTATGGGGAAGCAATAGGGAAAACAGTGGGACAACTATAATAGAAAAACAAACAAACAAAAATTTTTAGTGGGGAAAAAAATGAAAGCAATATAAATTAATAAAAGAGCCAGCAACCCCCCCAATATACCCTCACATGTAGGAAAATGAACAAAAGAAAATGTAAAGTATGGAAATGCAATTTTAGTTAATATTAGAAGGACAAGGATTTTCCTTCACACTGTATATTTTTCTCCCTACCTGATCCCTACAGTATTTGGCATTCTGAAGAAGTAAGTAATGACATAAAGTTCTTTGCATAAAATTAATAAGACAAGTTGTTAATACAGGTTTTGTTGACCATGACTTTGACTGCAATGTCATGCCTAAAGAAGACATGCTTGGGCTCTGGTTGTTACCAAAAAGCCCTGAGGAACTGGGATTCATTTTTAAAGGTAATAAAAGCCCACTAGAAAAAAGGTCATGTACCTGTGTTGGTTGTATAGTCCATGACTATATTTTCAGGGAAGGAATGAAGGTTGCTTACCTGAAAGATGGCTAGAAGGGACCATAAGACACAATGGAAAACCTGAAGGACTTGGAAAAGACAGGTGTTTACAGGCAAGGCTGAAAGGCAGTAATGTGGCTCAGCTCCTGTGCCCTGAAGGGCAGACTGAATGTCACCCTAAATGTTCCCTGTGTAAGTTCCAGCAAAGCAGATGTAAAGATCATATGTGATCATTTGCTGCTCTTGTTGTGTTTATGCAAATGAAGAGGATAAATTACAACTGAACTTAATGCGGTCCCTTTAATGACAAGGAGGGTAATCTTAAGGAGAAAAATCGCAATTCAAGGAAAATCACAATGCTCAGTGGTAGACTATAAAGTAGTGCAGCTAACCGTCTTTAAAGTTGATTTTCACTTAAAGTTTGTTTTCATTTGAAAGTTAAACTATGTCTGTGACATCATCAAAGATGTTTAATTTACAGGCAAGAAGAATGTCAAATGCCCTGCAACTGGATATCTTTCCAATAAGACAGTCTTAAAGATTTAGAGACTGGTTCGTGGGTTATGTTGCGTAAATTAAGATGTATATCTTGTTTTCATAGGGCATAAGCCTATGATCTCATTACCTGAGTGATTGTCTGTACGTATAGGCTTCACTTACTCCTGTCTGCATCGCTGCCTACCGAGAGTCAACAGTTTGGCTGAACTAAGTGGTTGGGTTGGTGAAGTATGGGGTGGTCTGTGGGCTTCACTTTAAACTGGTTTCTGTTTTCTCTCCTAATGGCTTGGACAGAAAGGGTCCAGAGGTCTGAGGGAGGAAACCTAAAATATTCCCCTCAGCCCAAACTAAGTATAGTGGGCCAAAGTGTTCTGGACAGGTGTGACATGCCTTGCACACCTTCCTCCAAAGAAGCGTTTTTTCCCTAATGTGGGACATTGAAAAATTAATCCCTACCTTTTGTCATCTAGTGATTATGGATTAAATTATGCTTTTTAATCCTGCTGCCAAATCTGTTGCCCCCAGAATACAAGGGTGCCAGCCTATTAAACCAAATATGCTGTTGTCGGGACAGCCCACTCACCTGGAATCTTCAAGATCCCCATGTGGGAAGGCCACCCTCCCCTCTACACCCGCACTCTTATTAGGGATTTATGGACCCAAGGGTAGGTAGGACGACGACCATATCCAGCTTGAAGCAGCTAGAGGAGCACGAGACCTTCACCCATTGACCTTTATAAGATTATAAAGGGTCTTAAGTATGAGAGGAGGGAATTGTTATTTTTTAATATTATTAAAAATTAATTAATTAACCTCTGCACCCCTATGTTCATAGCAGCACTATTTACAATAGCCAAGCACTAGAAATAGCCTAAGTCCCCATCAGAGGATGAGTGGATCAAAAAACTGCGGTACATTTACTCAATGGAATACTACACAGCAGAAAGAAAGAAGGAACTTCTACCTTTCTCAACAGCATGGATGGAACTGGAGAATATTATGGTTAGTGAAATAAGCCAGGCAGCAAAAGACAAATACCATACGATCTCACCTATAACAAGAACTTCATGAATGAAACAAAGAAATGAGAAAAATAGAACAAGAGGCATGGAAACAAGGAACGGACTGATGGTCATCAGAAGGAGGGGTGAAAAGGGGAATGAGGGGAAAGAAGAGGAAGGGTCTAGTCAAGTAACATGTATAAATGAGCTATGGACATGGACAACAGGGCAAGGGTTAGGGGGATGAGTGGGGCAGTTGGGAGCAATGGGTGGAAATTGGGACAATTGTAATAAACAATAATATAAAATAATTTTAAGAAGAAATTTGGTTTATTTCTTTATTAAAAAATATTTTATTGACTTTGCAAAAAAAGGGGTGGAGTTTAAATTCTGGATAATATTTAAATGGGAAAGAATGTGGTCCTTGAAAGGAGGGCGGATGACACAAAGAAAGGCATCAGGACAGGAAAGAAAAAGATGGGTTCTAGGAACTTCTCTCGAACTAGTTAAACCAATCCCTTTGCTTCCTGGAGAAAAGGCTGGCCAATTCTGTTTAAGGTATATTTTCTTTGTCATGTTTTGTCCACAGACCTTGCATGTTTTTCTCAGACTTGCTCCCCTTCCCACTTTCCTTCTTTATTTTTCCCTGCGAAGAATGAGTCTGCAATAGAGATAGCCATTTAATAAATATTGTTATTTTTATAAAAAGAAGAAAAAAAGACAGGCAAGAATGCTCTATCACGTTGCTTCAAGCGGCTTTCTAGTTGCCATCTGTTGTGCTTGGGATGGGCATGTTTATTAAACTTTATTCGTTTTATTCTTTGAGCACTACTTTACAAAACACATTTGGAGTAGATACACAGTTCAGATTGATGAGAGGGAATGAATTTCCTGATTTGTGGTGGGGGGGGTTGTTTGTTTTTTAATCCTCACCTGAGGACATATTTATTGTTTTTTTTTCTGAGAGAGAGAGAGAAAGAGAAAGAGAGGGGGAGGGAGGGAAAGAGAGAGAGAAAGAGAGAAATATTGATCTTTTACCTCCCATACATGACCTACCTGACCAGGGATTGAACCCAAACCTAGGCATGAGCCCTGACTAGGGATCAAACCTGCAACCTTTTTGGTATATGTACAGAATGATGCTCCAACCAACTGAGCCACCCAGCCAGAGCTCCTGACCTGGAATTTTACAGGAAATCAATTTTTCTCTCAACTTCTGGCTCTACATTCAAGTGCAGTTTGCCAGAACAATCAGAACTAGATGCTGTCAAGTAGACTTTCATATTTTCAGATTAATCTAGCACAAAAGAATTGAGGCTATTAATAGAAATTTTGATTTTCACAATTATTCCTCAGGAAAAACACTATACTTTAGTTTAACACTTTTTAATAATACTATCCTTTGCCTCTTTGGGAAATAAAGCCCCTCTACTTTGGAAGAGGAGCTCCCTTTTTCTTATTTTCCTTTCCTTTTCTTTTCTTTTTTAAACTATATTAATATCCATTTCCCCTTCTGAAATACTGAAGATGAATGCTGAGCATTGCACAACTTATACCAACTCCCTAATTAATAGAACAAAAAATTAAGAAATTTTAGCCCTGGCTGGTGTGGCTCAATGGATTGAGTGCTGGCTTGCAAGCCAAAAGGTTTAAGGTTTGATTTCCAATCAGGGCACATACCTGGGTTGCATGCCATGCCCCTGGTTGGGGGTGTGCAAGAGACAGCTGAGTAATGTTTCTCTTGCACATTGATGTTTCTCTCCCTTGCTGCCTCCCTCTCTTCTTCTATCTCAAAAAATAAATAAATACTTTTTTTTTAAATTAAGAAAATTTAAATTTCTGAAATTGACTGAATATGTCTTTAAAGGTCATTCCCAATCTCAATTCCCCATCACCCTAAACACATAAATCATTACGAATGGTCATTCACAGAGACTCTACTACCTCAGGGTTTCCATCATATCTGGGGTTTCATGTCAGTTGCAGATCACAATATTAACAACATATGTGAAATGGCTGTAGGAAAGTAGATGTCTATCACTCTTTTTCTTTCCCCTCAAAGGTTTCTGCAAACTTGACTGAATGTATGAGAAATCTTCAAAATATTGTAGAGCTGAAACTCTAACATATTGAAGGTGTGGAGAGCTAATCAAATGCCCATTCTTCAAACTGCTGTCATTTGAAAGGAGTCAAAATCGTCAGAATGGCCGAAAGCAATAACATTCTAAGTCCTCTCTCACCGGCACATTTTCCTGTCATTTAAACCTATGATTTAGAGAACAGAAGGGAGGAGAAAAAAAAATCATCTCTTAATACAGCAGTCACCCCGTAATATTTGGAAGGCTGTCAATTTACCACCAAACCCTATATATAGAAATCATAATCTTATTACACATAACACCATTGTTTATAGGACCTTGAACATTTCATAATACCTTTATATTTTGTGTAAATCACAGTCTGACATTGTGGACCTTCCTAAATATTTCCTTTCACTAACTGTGGACATTTTTCTTGGAAAAGAAATTGGCAATATCTCTTTTAAATGGGTGAAAGTTTAGCAGTGGCCACAAATGAAATCCATGATCAGGATTCTTGGGCCACATCACAATCCAGCTTTCCTGAACTCTGGAACAAGGGAGAAAGGTAGAAATGGAAAAAATTGATCACAAAGCATCAGGGCAAAATATATCCTGACACTTCTTTGCCAGAACTCATCAATGCTGAAGGAAAAAATTATCAGAATGAGGTTATTGGTGAGAGTCCCAGACCCTACCTATCAGCATACCTATATCACCACACATATTGGACCATAAGCAAAGAAGGACTGGCTCGAGGACATCAAGTGTGTCACTGTTTGTTTTCCCTTTCCCAGAAATCTGTGTCTTTTAGTAAATCTTCTAATTTTTCCTTCTGACTCAACCAAGGACTTCTGGTAAAGGAATAAACTCATGACGACATCCAAATGAATGCAATTCAGCTATAGGTTTGTAGGTAAAATTATTGGAAAAGGTGCATAGTTTCCCCCTGCTGGGATTGATAAACTGGTATCAGATAAACCTTGAGGTACTTATGGAATCCCTAAAAATAGATGCCACAAAAAGAGAAGCATGGGAGGGAAGGAGGGGAAGAGGGAGGAAGGAAAACGGAGAGAGAAAGGAATTAGGGAAAAGAAGAAGGAAAGTCAACTTTTGGAATCAAATGAAACTGGTTCATATTTTCATTACATACTATCTTGTAAAATAAAGCTCCATGAGAGTACATTCTCTGTTTTGCTTATCATTAAGTCTTTAGAGGTTGGAGCTGTACCTAGCACATGATAGGCATTCAATTATATTAAATCAGTAAATGAAACACATTGGCTCCTGAATCCAGTTGAATGTAAAGCCATAAATACCTCTCAATGGATTTCCTGGTGCTGTGAGTTAATAAATTCCCTTATGTTTCTTCACATTGGATTGTTGTCACTTACAACCAATGGCCTTACCAAATCAGAGACCTTAAAATTCCAGACCAAACTGCTTAGAAGGCAATATGGTAGAGAGGGAAGACCCCAGCAACATCCCCCATGGACACATTCCCAGCACTCTCTGAGATCTCAGGCCTTTGTTTCACCCACAGGGTTTTTCTCAAAACTAACTATTGCCTGAGCTCTAAATCCTAATCATATTTCTCCTCTGCATCCTGTTAATCACTGGCCTTGAGAATTGTTCATTAAATGGCCTCTAGAATGCATGCTGTTTGTGAATAGAAGGATGGATGCTTCAAGTAGGCACTGAGGTATAGGAAGTGGGTATGAAAGATATGAATAATTTGGAAAATGTGGGGTCCTAAAAATAAACTTCACCTATTTCACAATTTGCTTATCAAAGACACAGGAAATAGTTGGCACCTGTGTAATGTTATAATTCTTGCTTCTTGATTTATTTTATCAACACAGGTGTAGTCATCAGTGATTATCTCTCAGGCAACCCTGCATCAAATATGGTTTTTATTAAGGTCCCCTTCTCCCAGCTTTCAACCTTAGGTGATTGCTAAAAGGCAGGATTAATTAACCACACATTCCTTCGAAGCCTGTGAAAGACCATGAACTTAGCACACTGCTAAAATAAGTCACTTTATCTTTACAGTTGAGATGAAAGTAGCCAAGGTGAAGTGCAAATTTCCATTGATTTTCTACACACAAACAAACATATACATACCCAGACTGTATAAATGATTCAATTAAATTTCAATTTCCACTCAATTTTTAAGTACATATTCTCCAAACCATTCAGTTTTTGTTAAAGTTATAAACACCTAAGAAATCCCTAGAGTCTTGCATTTTTCACTATCTCAAAAAGGAATCACATTGCTGAGAGTTCACGAAAATCAGAAAACTCTCAGGAAGAAGGTTGTCTTAGTTTATGGAAAGATTGTATGTGTGGGGATTCCAAGCCTTGGACTCCCTGTGCCCCTTCTACCCATATGTCAGGGGCTTGCCCTCCTAGTTCAAAATGACCCATCATCCTCAGAACTCCTATTGCCATCTACATAATTGATTTGGTGTTTTATAAGCAATTCCCACTCAGGTAACAATTATCATGAAAAATTTTGTATCGGTAGGTGGATTTCAGATGACATACTATAAAGCTAAAATACAAATATATGATGCATAATTATGATCCTGTATGTTCAGAAATGTACCATGTACCATGACTATGTCCCCTCTTCCCAGTTAGAAGTACAGGAGCTTGGATTCTCTTAATAAAATATCACAGACTGGGTGACTTAACAGAAACTAATTTTCTCACAATTCTGAAGTCTGGGAAGTCCAAGATCAAGGTTTGGTTTGCGGTGAGAGCTCTCTTCCTGGTTCATAGACAATTGCTTTCTCTCTATGTCCTCACATGGCAGAGAAAGAGAGAGCAAATAACTCTCTGGCATTTCTTCATGGAAGGGTGTAGTAGGAACTCAGATCTCTGGGAAGGGTCATTCTCCCATGCCCCTCTGTCCAGGTGTCCTGTGATTCAGGAGACAAGCTGGTCTTGTCTCCACCTGTGACTTTAGGCTGTCCAGGCCACTGGGTCATGGAATCCTGAGAACAAAGAGGTCTGCTAAGTACTCCATCTGCCTCCCTGTAGATAACGTCTTAAACTGGAGCCAGCCTTGAGGATTAATGGGTCTGCTTTGAATCCCTGATAGGTGCTATCTAAACCATAAGTTACCCTGGCTGTATTTTACACGTTAATGATACATTGTAAAAATTCTTTCACTGTTGGCTGTAAAGCTCACCCCCCCATTCTATTTTTAGTAACTCTTGAAATCCTAATAAAAGGACAGTAAGGCTTCTCACTCTTTTCTGATGGCCAGAGTGTGCTGCAGCTCCCCCCACCCCCACCCTCGCCATTCGTTTTATTATTCTGTTTGCTGGAATTGCCTTCGCGTCTCTGATCATATTCAACACTACATCTGGCGTCCGATTGAGGGACCTGAAGGTAAGAACTGGGAACTGGCAGAACTGAGAATGGGTTTGGTTGTGCGGAGTCCGCAAACCTCTCATGAATATGACGTGGGGTCATGGGGAATTCGCAGTCTATTGAGGAGGAGTATGTGATTCTCATACATTCTTTACTTAAAGGGTCTCAAATTAAGATAAAAGAAAGTGCCCTTGTAAATTTGCTTGTACAAGTTAAGAAACATTGTTATTGGTTTACTCCAGAAAAGGGAAAAACCAAAAACAACAAAAAAGGACCCACTTACCATGAAAGAATGGGGTCAGGGTTATTTAAGGAACAAGAGCTTTACTTTAGGTTGTTACAGCAACTAATAAAAGGAACTGGATGCCAGATTAAGGAAAGGCATCTAATTAATTTACTGTATACTGCTGTGGCTCAAAGCACTGCGGTCTCAGAAAAATAAAGAAAAATTAAGAAAAACAACTCAAGATTAAAAAGTGCCACAGTCATGATAAAAGTAGGAAAGGGGAAGGAAAAGGGGAATATGTGGAGTGCTGTCAAACAATCGGCTCTGCAGACCCCTTCCCTCTGGAATGCTGGAAAGCCACAATGTCTCTTGCAGCCTGTACCGGCTGACACAGGCCCACCAACTGATCCAAACCTTGACAGAAAAGCTGTAAAAAAATTTTTTCTACAAATGCCTTAAAACTAAGGTTCTATTTAGTAAAATAATATAATGTGGTATATTACTCAAATATTCAACTAATATTCAAAAATTCATGTTTTTTACTGCTAAGAACTGAATTTTTGTGAGTCTATATTAATATTATATACCTTTTATTATCACTTTAAATAAATAGTCAAATATCATTTCATAATATATATTCCGTAGTTGACAAGATTTCCAAGATTTAAAAGTTAAAAAACTTTCTTACAACCTTGAGGTATTTCAAAGGGCCCTTGAAATATCTCAGGAATTTATTATTTTCTTCTTACCAAAAAGAAGGGGAAAAAAGTGAGACAACTGTAATGGAAAAACAAACAAAAAATTTTTTTTAGTGGGGGAAAAATGAAAATATGAAGAATGGAAATGCCAGTTCAGTGAATATTAGGACAAAGATTTTCCTTCACGTTGTATATTTTTCTCCCTATTTGATCCCTCCAGAGTTTGGCATTCTAAACAGGTAAGTAATGACATAAGTTTCTTTGCATAGAACTAATAAGACCAGTTGTTAATAGAGGTTCCTTTTTTTTTTCTTTTTTTTGACCAAGTCTTTGACTGGAATGTCAAGCCTAAAGGAGACATACTTGGGCTCAGGTTGTTACCAAAAAGCCCTGAGGAACTGGGAATGACTTTCAAAGGTAATAAAAGCCCAAGAGATAAAAGGCCTGGTACCATGGTTGGTTGTGCGGTCCACAGCAATCTTTCCAGGGAAGGAACGAAGGTTGTTTTCCTGAAAGATGGCTAGAAGGGACCTTAGGGCACAATGAAAAACCAGAAAGAC
The DNA here is from genome assembly GCF_987537825.1 of Furipterus horrens. Taxonomy (NCBI): domain Eukaryota; kingdom Metazoa; phylum Chordata; class Mammalia; order Chiroptera; family Furipteridae; genus Furipterus; species Furipterus horrens. Next base: position 61,577,269 of record NW_028327176.1, on the reverse strand, counting down.
TTGGAAAGGACAGGTGTGTACAGGCAAGGATGAATGCCAGATATGTGGCTCAGCTTCTGTGCCCTGAAGAACAGACTGAGAGTCACCCCAAATATTCCTTGGATAAGTTCCAGCAAAGCAGAACTAAAGTTCATAAGTGATCATTTGCTGCTCTTGTTATGTTTATGCAAATGAACAGGATAAATTAAAAATGGACTTAATGTAGTCCCTTTAAAGACAAGGAGGGTAACCTTAGGGAGAAAAATCATTATTCAAGGATAATCACAATGATCAGTAGTGGAGTATAAAATAGGGCAACTAACCGTCTTAAAAGTTTCTTCTCATTTAAAATATGGTTTCACTTGAAAATTAAACTATGTCTGTGATATCATCAAAGATATTCAAGTTGCAGGCAAATAGAATTTCAAGTGCCTTGCAACTGGATGTCTTCCCAATAAGACAGTCTTAGAGATTTAGAGACTTGTTTGTGGGTTATGTTACATAAATTAACACGTGTTTTCTGTTTTCAAAGGACATAAGCCTATGATCGCATTACCTGAGTGATTGTCTGTATGCATAAGCCTCACTTAATCCTCTCTGCAGCACTGCCTCCTGAGACTCAACGGTTTGGCTGAACTAAATGGCTGGATTGGTGAAGAATGGGGTGGTCTGTGGGCTTCACTTTAAAACTGGTTTCTCTTTTCTATCCTAATGGTTTGGACAGAAAAGGCCCAGAGGTCTGAGAGGGGGAAAACCTAAACTAAACTATTTCCCTCAGCCCAAACTAAGTATAATGGGCAAAAGGGTTTTGGACAGGTGAGATGTGCCTAGCACACCTTCCTCCAAAGAAGCCCTTTTTTTCTTTTTTCTTTTCTTTCTCCTAATATGGAACATTGAAAAATTAATCCCTGCCTTTTGTCATCTAGTAGTTATGGATTGAATGATGTCTTTTAACCCTTTTCGACAAATCTGTTGCCCCCAGAACACAACAAGGATGCCAGCCTGTGAAACCAAGCACGCCGTTGACCAGAGACAGCCAACTGACCTGGAGTCTGCACGATCCTTCCCCATGTGGGAAGGCCACCCTCCCCTCCACACCCTCACTCTTATTAGGGTTTTCTGGACCCAAGGGTAGGTAGGACAATGACAATGTCCAGCTTGAAGCAGCTAGAGGAGCTTGAGACCTTCACCCATTGTCCTTTAGACCTTCACCCATTGTCCTTTACAAGGTTACAAAGGGTCTAAATATCTGAGAGGGGAGAATAGTTATTTTTTATGAACCAGGGGTATGGACTTGGGGGTGATTGCTGGGGGAGGGAGATGCTGGGTGGAGGGGAGTAAAGGGGAGAAAATTGGAACTGTTGTAACAATATAATCAATAAAATACATTAAAAAAATAAAATTTAAAAAATAAAAGAAAGAAGAAAACTAAACCAATCAGACTTAATACATTTTAAAATACTTGGAAAGCTTTGTCAAATAAGAAACTTTTACAAAAGAGCTAAAAAACAATTGGCTTTTGAGAACGCTAATGAAGACTGTAAAACAGTTCTTTGTCCTCTTAAACAAAACTTTCAAAATATTAATCCGTTTACTCAGGCTTGTCAAAATATTGCCACAAAGAATTATAAAGCGTCTCTGTTTGCTGCAGCCATCTATGGCTGCCACCAAAGATCAAAAAGAAATTAAATGCTTCATTTGTAGAAAAACAGGCCACCTTAGAAAGGAGTGCCGCAATAATCAAAAAGGAAACTCTAAATCTCCAAGAAAGGACTGTCCTCATTGTGGCAAGGGGAAACATTAGGCCAAGGACTGTAAATCTAAATTTAATAAGAATAGTAAATGTATAGCACCCTCTGATAATCAGGGAAACTAGCAGCGGGGCATGAGCTCCGGTGCCCCAAACCAAAACAGGAGACCCCAAGGCCCCAGCAATCAAATGTTTTGGAGCCAGGGCAGTACCAAGTCACAAATATTTGCACAGCCACAAGTGGGGGGACAGGGCTAGACTTGGTCACCACCCAGCAATTAACTCTTAAAGAACAAGATCACATTCATGTTGCTCCTACTAGAGTATGGGGACCTTTGCCTAAAGGATATGTAGCTTTAATAATTAGCCAATCTAGCCTTAGTGTTAAGGGTATTATTACTCAACCAGTAGTTATTAACTCTAATTTTAATAAAGAAATCAAAGTTATAATACAAGCCACAGGCTATCATATCTATACCTACTAACACTCACATAGCACAGCTTATACTTCTTCCTTATACTGTGCCTGCAACTCAAAATGTTAAAAGAAGAAACAAAGGCTTTGGCAGCACTACTAATCAATCTGTTTTGGGTGCTGCCTCTATTAAATTACAAAAACTTCTTTTAGAAGTAAAAATTAAAAATAAAACATCTCAAGGACTATTAAATACTGAAGTACTGTGTCAGAAGGAAAATATTATTGAATGGCTATTCTTACCGCACAAATCAACCAAAAGGTTGGAAAGTTATTATTATAGTTTGCAGCAGATTACATTTTAGACAACTTTGTGGTCAAGATCCTGATGAAATTATTGTCTTTTTACCAATAAAAAAATTGCTAATCATTCGATATTATGTGAGGAATGGCAAAATGCTTTCTCTGACTTCCTAGGTAAAATTCATAATTCATACCCCTCCTCCAAAAGGTTTCAGTTTTTAAAGCGAACTCAGTGGATACTTCCCAAATGTGTTGCCTCACAACCTTTATCTGAGGCAGAGACATATTTTACTGATGCTAATAAATTTGGTGTTGCTGGTTATAGTAACTTAAAAAATAGTAAGACTATTCAAAGCCCTTATACTTCCATACAAAAGGCAGAGTTATTCGCTATTGTTATGCTGCTAACTGATGTACTTTCGGTTCCTTTAAACATCATTACAGACTCACAGTATGCTGCTCACATTGTTCAAACCTTAGAAACTGTAACCATACCTCAGAATAGTTCTGAACTCAATACTCTTTTTACAGCTACAGTTTCTCCTTCAAGCTCAGCATCATTTAATTTACATAACTCATATTCGATCCCATACAGGTTTGCCAGGACCCTTAACTGAAGGCAACAATTATATAGACACTCTAGTTGGTTCTGTTTTCAAAGCTCAAGCTAAACATCAGCTTCATCATGTTAATGCTCGGTCGCTTAGACACCAGCATAATATTACCTGGCATCAAGCATGTCAAATTATTAAGGATTGTCCTACATGTCAAATTATTAATCAACCTTCCTTAGCACTTGGTGTTAATTCTAAAGGTTTGCTACCTAATCAAATCTGGCAAATGGATGTTACTATTGTACCTAGTTTTGGAAAGCTTAAATTTGTTCATCATTCTATTGATACTTCCTCCAAATTCTCCTGGGCTACAGCAATGTCCTCTGAATGCGCAAGATGTGGTATTACACACCTCCTAGAAGCTTTCGCTGTTCTTGGAAAGCCAGAAACTATTAAGACAGATAATGCTACAGCTTATCTTTCCAAAAAATGTCAGGAATTTTTTTCTCAGCATAATATTAAACATATTACTGGCATTCCATATAACAGCACTGGGCAAGCTCTCATTGAGCGTCATAATCGAACGTTAAAAGAGCTTCTTGGAAAACAAAAAAGGGGATATAGTATGGATTACCCAAATAAAAGATTAATGAATGCATTGTTTACTCTAAATTTTTTGCAAATTGGTGATGATTCTTTTGTCCCTGCTCAAAGACACTGGACGATGAAAACTGTTTCACCAATAAATCAGCCTGTTTTTTATTATGATGTTTCAACTTCCAATTGGCTCCCAGCAACTGTTATGCGATGGGGCCGAGGCTATGCTTATATTTCCACAGGCACTCAGAATATTTAGATTCCTAATAAAATGCCTTAAGTTGCGCTATGACCGCCCAGAAGAGGGGGCGAGAGGACAACAACGAGGAGGACTGCAGGAACCTGCCAAACCTGCCAACTTGGAATCAGATTAAACAATTAATAGATCAAGGAAAAGTATTAGTAAGAGCTAATCATAACCCTCTTACATGTGAAATGCTGTTTGTAGCTATGCTTGCTATCAAGTTTACCCAAGCCTCTAGTGCAAATGCTGAGAATTTTACTTATTGGGCTTATATTGCCAATCCACCTTTAATGCGAGGAGTTTCATGGTGGGACCCGATAGTGCCTATATATCATAATGAAACCGGGTGGCTCCTGGGACCTTTTGATTTTCGTGGCCCATTAATTCCGGAGGAAGAAGGCACTATCATGGAAAAATATGTAATAGAGGTATCAGGTACTCCCATTTGCATTGAAGCTGGCCACCATTGTCTCAAACCTGAGTATCAAACTTGGGTAACTATTCAATCCAATGAGACAGGACATTATAACAAATCTATTATTATGCTAGCAGTCTCAGGCTTTTCAGGATTTTACCCAACTTGCAGTCATTACTACGTGCTTCCTAAACTTCCTTTATGCTCCATGCCTACTTTTCTCTCGTTATCTGATTGGGTCCGTTGGACTTGATGCAGGAGAGAAAAGGTACGAGTTCATGTTACTAGTCCCTATGGGAATGTCATAAATTGGAGCCCTCAAGGTTTCGCTCGTATGGCCATATCTAAATATACTATTCCTTGGGACGTTAAATCTAGTGTTATTTATGCCACCGCCAAGGAGCTTATTGTTTGGAGCAATGGAGGTTTCGCACCACCTGAACCAAAGTTACGAGGATATGCTCCTCAGTCTCATATTTGGAAGTTAAGTGCTGCACTTAATCCTGTTAATGTTTGGGTTGGGACTCTCCAACAACAAAATTCCACTCGTTACACCCAAGCCTGTGTACGTATTCCTTATCTGATATTGAAAGGTAAAATATCCTGGGATTATAAATCAGGAGAAATGTATTGTTATAATTGCTCTTTATATACTTGCTCTTTATATACTTGCATTAATTATACTATGAGGTTGTCTCCCAAGGAAAGCTTGTATCTCTTGAGAGCCAGGACTGGAGTATGAATCCCCGTACAAATGGACCGCCTGTGGCAGGATAGCCCTGCATCAGGATTCATTAGGAAGATTGCTGAATGGCTGTTAAAGCGGAGCAAATGCCTCCTTGGAATTCTCTTTGCTATTATCATGGGACTAATTGCTGTCACAGCTACTACCGCAACTGCTGGTGTTGCTCTTCATCAGTCTGTATAGACTGCAGACCTTATATGGACTTGGCATCAGAATTCTGAACAATTATGAACTGCTCAATGCCAAATTGATGCTGAAATGCAGTCTGAGTTAGCTGATTTAAATCAAGCAGTTGTTTTAATAGGTAATCAGTTACAAAGTGTTAAAAAGCAGTTATTGTTAAAATGTGATTGGAACCAATCTTCCTATTGTATTACTCCTGTTCCTTATAATGAAACTAAATTTCCTTGGGGAAAGGTTCGTAAACATTTGCTAAATCATGAAAATCTAACTCAACATATTATTACCTTACAAACTAAAATTCATACTACTTTTGAGAAACAGTTAGAACAATTATCCAGTCAAAATATCTTTGAAGATGTTATGAATGGAATTGACAAAATGAATCCTGTTTAATATATTAATGGGTTTATTGGATCTCATGTTGGAACAATCTTTTTATTCCTTATTCTCATTTTAGTATTTGTTATCGTGTTTTTGCCCTATAAGAAAAAACAAAAGGTTAAATCTGCTATCTTCTCAGTCATGCTCCATAAGACGTCTGTAAAACAAAAAGGGGAAGATGTAGCAGGAACTCAGATCTCTGGGAAGGGTCATTCTCCCATGCCCCTCTGTCCAGGTGTCCTGTGATTCAGGAGACAATCTGGTCTTGTCTCCGCCTATGGCTTTAGGCTGTCCAGGCCACTGGGTCATGGACTCCTGAGAACAAAGAGGTCTGCTAAGTACTCCATCTGCCTCTCTGTAGATAACGTCTTAAACTGGAGCCAGCCTTGAGGATTAATGGGTCTGCTTTGTATCCCTGATAGGTGCTATCTAAACCATAAGTTACCCTGGCTGTACTTTACATGTTAATGATATATTGTAAAAATTCTTTCACTGTTGGCTGTAAAGCTCACCCCTCCTATTCTATTTTTAGTAACTCTTGAAATCCTAATAAAAGGACAGTAAGGCTTCTCACTTTTTGCTGACAGCCAGAGCATGCTGCAGCCCGACCCCCATCCCCATCCCGTTCGTTTTATTATTCTGCTTGCTGGAATTGCCTCCACGTCTCCGATCATATTCAACACTACAGAAGGGCACTGATCCATCATGGAGTCCCCATTCTAAAAGATCATTTTAATCTAATTATCACACAAAGGCCCCATCTCCAAATACCATCACATGAAAAAGGCAGGGGATGTATAGAGCTATATATGAATTCTGTAGGGACACATCAATCTATAGCAGACAGGAAGTTGTCAGCAATTATATTCTCTTAAAATTCTGAAGTTTCTTGCATGGTGTCTACAATGGAATGATGCTAAGCAAGTTTGAAATATGTATAGATATGTCCATATAAGTATGTATTATATATGAATTAATTAAGTAATTTGCATTCTGGCTGTTTGACGTGATTCCATGATATGGAACTTTGGGGGCAAGGCTATTTTGTGCAGAGGTGGAGTTGAAGGATAGCTATATCTCTTCCAATGGTAGAGTAATATTTTTGCCTGCCTTCTTTCTACACTTATTTCTTCCTTCCCTGATCAAAGTCTCCCCTAAGCCAGAAGAAGATAGAAATCAAAGTCTTTGATTGCATGTAGAGGATTAAGATGTACACACACTTGGGAGAAGAAATGTAAAATTAGTAAATGACTTTTATCAAATCCTTCTCGGAAAACAGTGGGAGTAGACAAGCTTGAGGGCTCTAGATACCAGAAGGGACCGAGTTTAGTAAAATGGCACACCTGAGAGAAGGTCAGAGTCCTGACTGGGACAAAGAGCCGGGCCATACTAGAAGACATCCTGGATCCTTGTGATTGCCACACATAGAGCAAAGAAAAAGGAGGATGTTTGCTGGATGACCATGGGAAGAGGAACTAGAAAGTGTGGGAGTATGAGGCACTTCCTGCATGTCTGGGGGACCACCAAAGAGAACTCCTTGCACTCTCTGAACCAAGTCTTCTTTTCCTGCTCAAATCATTTTGACCTTGGTCTTTGCCAAAGTCTATGAGGACCACCTCTTCCTGCCCTCTCTGGCATCACCACCACCCAGTCTGCATCTTGGCATTTCTCATTCCACTCATGCTCCCCTCCTAAAGGCCAGCACTGTCTAGAGAGCAACCACACAGGTCCTGGTCACTTTCAGTATTAACACCAGGAGGAAACTCTGAGAAAATAATACTTTGTTTTAAATTATCTGGAAACTCAAAACAACTAAAGAACTATTTTAACTATTTATAAACTAGCAAGCCTCAATCTAGAGTTGCTAATTTCATTCTTAGCCCCTTTGTGTTGTCTTTTATTTTCCATGAGTGAAGCTTACCAAGCACAGGAGATCACCACCACCTGACAAAGCAGCAAGCATGGGCTCTCCTCGGGCATGGATGAGTTGGGGCCTCCCTTCAGTCCTTCTCGCTGAAAACACATGCAATTTGCCCCAGAATATCACCATCTCTTGGACATTGGCTCACACTTGGAACCAGTGAAAACTCTATGAGGCAAATAGCTTTTTTTTGCAGCATGGCAGTTAAAAATTAAACTAAGTAGAAAGCAGGCCAAAACCCTGAAACACATGTCTTACATCATCCCAAATATTCCTCATTATGTGGTTCCCATAAACACCATCTGCTGTGTTAATTTGTAAAGAATTACAAGGTTCTTAAAATTACACTTTGCTCTCTGTAGCGTACACTGTGTCTATTAAGGGGGTGAGTTGAGAATGTGTATCACATCCAGATAGACACTGAAATATTTTTCATTCCTATGCTGTGAACTTAGTGCAAGTTTGCTAGGACTGTGGGGAATTTTAAGTGCACTGTATTCTCTCCAGACCACCTCTAGAAAACAAAGTCAACATAAAATATACACAACTCAGACTTTGCCTAGATTAGAATCTTAGCATTGTATAAGTTATGCGCACATCTCCCACTTCACTGGACCCTCATGACAATGCAAAGTCCTTCAGTGAATAGCCAAAATTGGGAGAATGTCTTAGGTGAGACTTAATTCTCCAGTGCTGGTTCTTCAGAGTCCTTGTGTGGTAGCTGGGAGTGTTTCTCAACTGTTCAACCCTGTCTAATCACAAAGTCAGAAAAGAGTATCTTGTTCTCAAAAACACATCTCTGATGATGCAGGGCTATGAAGACAGGCTGCCAACATCAACTTTTAGGTAAATTAAATGTCTAGCAGGTTGTTGGTTAAACAGTGGTAAATGGTGGCTAGAAATGAGAAAGTATATAGGAGACTCTGAGGCTCAGTAATTCTAAACTAAAAACTGTCAATGTGAAATAGTTGTTACATGTGCAGCTTCCTGGTTTCTCCACCCAGAGATTCTATTCAGTGGCTCTGGAGTAGGTTGGCAATATTCATTTTTTAATTTTATTTATTTAATTTATTGGGGTGACATTGGTTAATAAAATTATATATATTTTAGCTGTATAATTCTATAATATATCACCTGTATACTGAATTGTGTGTTCACCACCCCAAGTCAGTCTCCTTCCCACCATTTACACCCCCCTTTACCCTTTTCTACCTCCCCACAAACCCCTTTCTGTTTTTTACCATACTTATAGTGGTGATTAAAAATCTTCATTTTTAAATAAGTATTTTCTAAATTACAGTCAAGTTATGAAAATACAGGGATAGTTCAGTGTGTCCTAACCTGACTAATTAATTAATCAAAAATTTTCTAACTGTGGCCCAGGATCTGCATTTTCAGGTTTCCATGAAATTCTCTTATTAGTATAGTGTAAGAACAAATTTTGCAGGGATTTCCTGGTAATAAGCCTAAAATAGGATCAAACATCCACAATTAAGGCAATTTAGCTTAATTCTGATGAATTAGACACTCTATATCAAAACATAAATTTCTAAACCAAACAACTTAATTAGAAGAGAAACCAAAACAATACAAAACAGGCACAGCCTACACATCATTTCATAGAAAGTCCCTGCACAAAGAAAAAGAAAGTTAAACCAGTTTCCCAAGTTTCTTGCCTGTCATTGTCACATCTAATATAATGACATCAAAATAACGTTAAATACATGCGATGAACAAAGAAAAAAAGTAGACTGTTGATCTTACTAAACCATAGAGAACTTAAGAAATGTTGATTAAATTAACATTTGGCAAGATCTCTCTCTCTCTCTTTCACCCCCCAACCCAAAGATTATGATCCAGACAGTATTTCAGAGATTCTGCTCATAAACTCTGCTAATTTCCTAACATCTCCTGAAATTTTACTCTTAAATTCCTCTTCTATTGTCCCAACCTCTCTGCTTCCTTGTAATTAAGTCCCAGTCCTGAGGGAAGAATTTCTCTGCATACCCCCTAATAATCTCCTTTATGCCAAGTCTGCCTTCTTTTCCATATTCTGAAACATCCTCTACAGCCCAGATCAAACCCTGCCTTTCCCTGACCCCAGAGTCCACACAGAATTCTCCCCTCTCTCAATCACAATAGCAATGATCTTAGTCTTCTGATGTCCAGCCTCAGCATTACCCCTTACACAAATCCCTGAAAACCTTCTGTGGGCAAGCTGGCACAAAGTCTTGTCCCACATCACTCAGAGTAAAGTATCTGACTTGTAGCTGCCTCCTGACTTCCATGCTCTGACGAAAAAGGCAGGAGTAGTGTTAAAGATTACCTGAATTTTTTTGTGTTCACTCAGAATAAGTTGACATGAATGAATTACTGTTGCTTCCAACTCTTTTTTATCAATCTTATGAAAAACTTGATTTTTAACACCGAATAAGTTGGCAGTAACCCCCAAAATGTTTAGTGGTGCATCATCTGTCAGTTGCATATATAACAGTAAAATAAAAACCTGATCATATTTTGCATTTAAATGTATGTGTATATGATTGTGTGTGTGTGCATATTGCCAGTTAACTGTCATTATATTTTAACTGTGTGGGTACTCTCTGCACTAATAGAAGTTCTATGAGCAGAAGACCACATCTCCCTTATCAGGTACATTGCCTTGTGGTTAGTGACGGGATAACTGTCACTCCCACAACATAGTGGGAGTCAAAGAATGTGATTGCCAAGCTTCCCTGGATGAGTGGACCATAGACCACTGAGGAAGATGAATCTCAAAGTCATTCTTTCCAGAACCCAATACTGACCTGTTTATGTGCATCTATAGCTATTGATTTGGCCATGTGCAGCTAAGGGAATGCACAGTGTAAGCTCTGCGAATCATCTTAGTCTCCCGCTACTTGGTACTAAGACTTAGGGTGAAAGGAGAAGGAGGCTTTGATAAAAAAATCAGTGTTATCTCACACATACGTGAAATGCAAATGCAAATGGAATTAATAGGCCACATCCTGCCCACCCTTCCTTTATGCCCTCTCCCATGACTTCCTTCCTTCAAGGAGTTTATGACATCACACACAGAGCAGTGTTAAGTTAGTCTTGGCTCTGATACTTGATAACTGTGTAACCCTTGGCAATTCATCTAAATTCAGTAAGTCTCAGTCCTCATCTGTAGAAGAGTGAAAATAATGCCTTACTCAGGATTGTGACGAGATAATGCATACAAAATGTCTATATCCAAGCCTAGCATGCAGTTAGTATCCAAGAAACAGATTCCTCTTCTTTTGCTCCTGACAGTAAACTTCTTAAGAGGCACACTGCCCAGCATCTAAACCATGAATGGATGTAAGATAGGGGGGTTTGAATGTTGAGAGAGGATATCTTGTTTTATAGGCTAGATCTGAATTTTCCAAGACTTGCCATTTGCAAATCTTTTAATGTCTGATTGGCATTTAGCATTCATGAAATTTTCAACACTTTAAAGTCTATTTATGACACAATTCAAATACAAGACAAATCAAAAAGGAGAGCCAGATATGGATTCTGAAACAGCACTAATGAAGTGGTAAAGAATTCAAACTCTGAAAACAGAGGTTTCTTATGCTAGTGAGGGTTGGGGAGCAAATGCTATAGACTAATTCCCCTTTTCAGTCCTGTGCATGGGTAATGAAATCAGTAGTGAACATATGTCCTGATAACTTTAATCAAACTGAGCACCTATAACTAACTACCAGGAAGAGGGGGATCCCCTAAGTAGCATGAGTGAGTTCTATTTTCAGTCCCCCCCTCCATTTGGTGTGTTAAGGAAGAAATGGCCCTGCTGAATGAGACAGCCTGATGTAGCTGGCCTGCAGGTCTACAGGATACTGATGGGGAGTCAGTGAGGGAGCTGCTCTGGGCTAACAAATGCCTCAGTAGGTGGGGCTTCCAGAGACAGATCTGAGCAGCAAAACCACACTTGTTTTCTAAGAATGCCTTCCACTCACAAAGTCTAGAGATCAGCATTACATAATTATTTTAATTCATTTATAATAACTCTAGCAGTTCCTTGTTAAAATAGGATTAAAATTGAAAAAGACCTTATGTAGTTAATTTTCTTAGTGATTTTTCATGTTTCTCCCATTAGACTATAAGCTTCATAGGATTAGTCACTTCATTTGCATGTATGTTTCCCTAAGTCCAGAACCTAGCATATAGGTTCTCAGGGAAGCAGTGGCACAAAACGGTTGTCATTTGGGGAAATTAGGAAGTTGATCTTTAAACAGAACAGAAAAGTAGAAGAAAAAACCTCTATGTCAGGGCTGGGTGTGTACTTAAGACTTGACAGCAAAAACCCCAATGTTGACTACAGGATGTGACAAAATTCATGTGAAGCTAGGTCATGTGGTCCCGATTCATTCACTTCACCAATTAATATTCAGACTTGTATGAGGACCACAGTCTAGGCACTAGGGACACAGAAAACAGTCATGGTCACTGCCTACATAGAGTTACAATCTAAAGCATGGCTTCCTACTCTAAGCACTATTGATATCTTCAACCAGATAATTCACTGATGTTTGTACATGTGTTGGGGGGTGAGGGGGTTGCTACCCTATGCATTCTAAGATATTCAGCAACATCCTGGGACTTTACCAACTACATGCCAGTACCACCTCTTCCCTCAGTTGTGATAACCAAAAATATCTCCAGACATTGTTAAATGTAGCCTGGGGACAGGGGCAAAACTGCAGCAACTTGAGAACCATTTGCCAGATGAGTGAGAAAGATAATTTAATAAGCAATTATAATGCAGTAACTGACAGGTGCTATGACACAGATAAAATACACATGAAGGGAACCAAACAAATTGAGGAGTGGTGGTTAAAAAGCAAAAGAAAAAAAACAAATAAAAGAAAAACCCTGCTTCCCCAGTGAATAAAGACACAATAGCTACTTGATTTGTGTCTACTGCGTTGTAAACAGTAGACTTTGATTGCTTATTTAATCCTTACAAAAGCCCAATATGTTAACAACTCTACAGGTATGTGTGAAGACAAATAAATTTTTTCAGAAATGATTCAAGAATCTAACCTGGATTATAAAATCAAGTCTGGCTAATTCTTTAGGGATAGAAAATTTATGAGAAACTTTTGCTACACGAGGGCCAAAGCAGCTCAGAGATTTAAAAAGGAAGGAAGGAGGGAAGGAAGGGAGGGAGGGAGGGAGGGACCTTGTCTAAATATGGGGTTTACATAGGAGTTTGAGACACTAAATTGATGTATCATTAAAAATTTAAATTGGAAATTGGTCCATGAATTGGCCTGGTCTCCCGGAGTCCCCAAACACATACCTGCCAACTAATTACCACCCACAGAACCAAGCCTCACATACTTTTCAATCTGCTTCCATGTCACAGCATAATGAATTAAAATGCCAAAAAAAAAAAAAAAAAAGGAAATAAAACAATTTTAACTATCTCTCTTCACTCTCAAAAGTGTCCCAATTTGGATGGGATGAGTTTTATGATCACCTTATTATGAGTCTTGAGCTGAAGAATTATTAGGCCATCTATTTTATATCATCAGAATTACTGTATGAGAACTGAACCCATTCTCTGATTGATATCTTTAATCATATATATGTGACTTCACTCACCTGCCTAAAATCTTCTAATGCTACACTAACACCTACAAGATCATGCCCTGGACAATTTGAGCTCAGTTTGGCTTTCCAAGCTTAACTCCTACCTCCAATACAACCCGATGTGTTAGTCACTATGTCTCCAACAGATTGAACTTTCATGCCTCTGGACTCTTTCAGATCGCATTCTTGATGCCTATATTTCTTCCAACATTTTGTTCAATGACGCTGACCATTGTGTTGGATTCTGTAATGTTCCCCCCCTTCACTTCTCAGCTACCTAGTGGAGATTTGTTCAAATGTCATCTCTTCTTAACGAATTCCTGATTTTCTCAGATACTAGTTGTTCTTCTTCTCTGATGTGCCCATCAGAGAAGGAAAACTCTGACTCCAAAAAACCTCCGCTGCTTTGCGGCATACCTCTTCAGGGGAAAGGCTAAGGGAGTAAACCCCAACAGAAAATCCGGAGCCGGAGTCCCTAAGGCGGCTTGACGTTGTAGTCAACACCGGCAACTCCTGCAGCGCACCTGAAGCCAAGCTGTATCGACTCCGTCTTTCCCTTGGACCCTTCAGCTGCGAAGAGAGGGGGGGTCTGCTGCATGGGCAACAGCAGACCCTCCATATCACCCTGCCCAGGCTCTGTAGCTTCAGCTCCACTGGAGAGGACACTCCAGTGTCATCGCAAGATGTCGATTCAACACGGGAGGAGACAGATACCGTGTCACTCCCGAGTCGGACTGCACAGCCATTCTCGGCGGTGCAGATAGACTCTTAAGAAGCTACACCATCATCTCTCGAGACGGACGGCTGCCGACGAGTTGTTCTTCTGTATGTGTGCTTGCATTACACTTTGTCCATTCTTCTTTATGGTTCTTCTTATCCTGTCATTGCAAGCTCATGTGCCTGTGTCGTGTACATTTCTAGAATGCTATCCTTATCTTTGTTTCATTAATTCATTGTACTACCTGTTAGTTGGTATATATATATATATATATATATATATATATATATATATATATATATATATATATCGTCGTCGGCAGCCGTCCGTCTCGAGAGACGATGGTGTAGCTTCTTAAGAGTCTATCTGCACTGCCGAGAATGGCTGTGCAGTCCGACTCGGGAGTGACACGGTATCTGTCTCCTCCCGTGTTGAATCGACATCTTACGATGACGCTGGAGTGTCCTCTCCAGTGAAGCTGAAGCTACAGAGCCTGGGCAGGGTGATATGGAGGGTCTGCTGTTGCCCATGCAGCAGACCCCCCCTCTCTTCGCAGCTGAAGGGTCCAAGGGAAAGACGGAGTCGATACAGCTTGGCTTCAGGTGCGCCGCAGGAGTTGCCGGTGTTGACTACAACGTCAAACCACCTTAGGGACTCCGGCTCCGGATTTTCTGTCGGGGTTTACTCCCTTAGCCTTTCCCCTGAAGAGGTATGCCGCAAGGCAGCGGAGGTTTTTTGGAGTCAGAGTTTTCCTTCTCTGATATATATATATATATATATATATATATATATATATATATATATATATGCTTATTAATGACCACTAGTGACTGCTGGAATCAATTGGCCACATTTTGGAAAATCATTAGGAATTTATTGAGTGCCTACAGTGTGGCCAGACTGTGGCTTTTGCTTTGTAGCACACACAGGTAAGGGTCGGTGAAGTATAGTGAAAAGCCAGAATATTTATATCTTATTTTCTATTTTGCTTTTTTATCTTTCCTTGACACCAGGCAAGTCACTGAACTGGATTAGGCCCCAACTTTCTTATCTCTAAGGTAAGTTGTTAGAACTAGATAATTTCTATGTTGTTGTTGTTGTTATTATTATTATTATTATTATTATTTTACAATTATAAGTCACTCCTGGTCACAGAAACATATCAAAGTCTATTGACTGAGTTGTCAATAAATCAGCATTTATATAACCTTATTATGGATATATTTTTCTCAATATATTTACAAATAGTTTTTTATTAAGCTATACTATATATTTGTTAAATATTTGAATGTTACTCATTTCAATAAAGTGAAATATGAAAGACTACCCCAACCCTCAAACACACACTGCTCTTCCTATACTAAAACTGTCTGTAACATTTTGCCACTTCTCCTACCATTTCTATGCCCAAATTAGCCTGCTTTCTAAATCTAAACAAAATGGTTAGAAAAGTAAAATATGTGTATAAAGTTATAAATCCCCCATCCTTAGCACATTTATATAAAAAGTTATAGAAAGACTATTATATGGTGGGATTTAGCATCACATGTGAGACAACTCATATCCCCTAAATGTACCCTATTATTAATAATAATTTTAAATTATTCTAACTAAAATATGTACAAAATTTCATAGTTTATGAAGTATTTTTCTATGCATCATTTCATTTTAATCCTCACAACAACCTGTAACTTTGGTAGTATTTATAATCTCAATTTGCAGATATGAAAGGTCCAAATGGTAAAGATCATGCAAACAGAATATGTAATATTCAAGATTTAAATGCAAACATTTTCCAAAGTAGCTTATGATATTGGTATGGCCCCTGAAGTTTAATCAAATTCTAAATTCATATTGTGTGATATCTGCCCACAGAAATATGGTTTCCTATGAATGTGTCATGTCTTTAGAAATAAATTTTGCATGCATTTATTTGGTAATGTAGATTTCCAAGTTATTGAGGCAGGCAAGTAAGAAGCTAGGAAAATTTCTTGGCAAGTGGAATGGGGAAACTGAAACAGATAGTTGAACAATTTATAGCCAGCTAATAAGTCAATAGATCTTATCTTCCCTAACCAAGGACACTTAGGAGCAAATGGTTTACACATTCCAGACTGTGCCAGGGTTGACCTGCCTCTATTCTGGTCCCTCCCCTGTGATATTCTTTGAAGGTGAAACTGACCATAGAATGACCCTGATCCCTTCTATTCACTCATTCTGATGCATCAACATCTCAAAGGACACACCTGGAAAGCTGATAAATATTCTGATTGAGACCTCCCCTAAAATTTTCACATTTAGAAAACAGATAAAAACCCTTAAAACAAAGGACCCAGTGCATGCTCTCTCTTGAACACATAGGTTCTCACACACACCCCTCTTTTTTCAGACGTGTATCTTTGCTTTCTTTCTTCTAAGCTCTAAAGCTTCCTATTACACTTCCAATGAGGGGAGCAGTGGGGTAGCAGCAGCTCCTCCTGCGCTAACCCCTCAAGTTGCTTCCAAGAGCCCTCCTTTTTCCTCTTTAACTTTTTTCATGAGTCCACTCAGCCTGCAAGGCTCTCTTCTTCTGCCTCTTTGATTTTCTTTCAAAGTGGCCAAAGCAGCTCCACCTAGGCTCACTTGTGTTGCTTTGATCTTGCCTCTGCTATCCTAAGCCCTTCCTTTGTTTCACTGTCCCAGCTTTAATAAACATATCCTCAAAATCACTTGGACTCATGTCTTGAATTCTTTCCCGCACAAAGTCGAGAACCTACATATTCCAGACCATGCCAGGGCAGACCCATCTTGGTGTAGTTCTAATCCCTTTCAGGTGACATTATGATAATGAAAGTCTGAAAACATTGATAAACTCCTTGGAACTTAACAGCTAAAAGTCATATTTAAACACAATCCCATCTCAACAAGTTGTTGTTGGTGTAACTGCACAGAAACCTCATTTTCTTTAATGTGTCCTTTTACTTTAATGCTATTCCTTTGACTCAAACTGGCCTTACCTAGTGACCTAACTCACCCGCCTCCCTCTCCCTTGCTTAATCATTAAGGCTGCAGTACAGTAAGGTTCTGGTCAACATTTAGTAGCCTTAGAAACAAAATCTTGGATATGTTGACCACAGAGACAGTTTCAGTAAAACTAAAGATAGTATCTAGGCCTCAGTAGTGTTTCAGCTCCAGAACAGCCCAATAACTAAAACCTCGCAAAGTTTGATGAAGCAATGCCATGGCTGAATCAGGACCAGGTGCACTCACTGAGCAACCGCCCTTAGTGCTGACCAATCAGTAGAGACCATGACCCCAACCAGATCCCCAACTCCCTTACTTACTATGATTAATAATTTTTCCCAATATAACCTATCCCCTAGATGCTATCAGGGAGCCAGGTCTTTAAGCATTAGCTACCTGTGACTCTGGGCATGGCACCATTTCCTTACTCTTTGAGTGCCATGCATAATTCGAAATTTGGATCAACACGAGAAAAAGTTATATCAATATATAACCTGATGTACAAAAAAAAAACCACATAAAATATGAGTTATTCCATTGTTATTTACATTTATAGCAATCAAAAAAAGAGTCGCTGGGAGCAATGTTGGCACTTTTGGGAAGATTTGTCAGTGTCACTCACAGCGACATTGGCACTCGAAGGGTTAATAAATCCTTATGTTCTTGGCTGCAAATTTCTCTCTATGTCTTATTTGCTTTTGATGAGCACAGGCAAATGGACCCCTTTAGTCTGTTAACACTAGGGAGCACAATATAGCACATGCTGCAATTTCCAGTATCTCCTCAGTTAAATGATAAACTCACAGAGAATAAGATGACATGATCTCTATTAGTTGAAAGAGTGTCGTTAGTATTGAATATTTACCTCTTTTTTAAAAACTGCATCATTACAACATCCTAAAACTTTTTTCACACTACTCCCAAGTGGAATATAAAATTGAAAAAATGCAGTTAATCATAATGCTGGTTCTTACTGAGCATAAAGCAATTGTAAACAGCTGAATGCTCAACCGACTTTTTAAATTTGCATCTAGATATTGGTCATAGTGTAGTTGCTGCAAAGAAAATCTAATAAAGTTTTTAAAATCTTCAGTGCTACCATTACAAGTATGTCTGCTACAGTCCAGGTGACTTATATTGATTATCTCCCACCTCCACAGTAACCCTGCAACAAGGTACTTTTAGCTCCTTCTAATTGATGTTTAATGGAGGTTCAGAGGCCATAAGAAATCTGCCTACATTCATAGAACTAGTGTTAAAGAAAAAAACCACAAACCCAAAATGGTATCACTTATGCTAAAAGCCCATTGTATCAAACTAGATGCAATATGTAATCTAATTGCTGTTTTAACCCATCTCAGAAACATGTTAACCAACCGGCTGGAGGTTTTCTGGTCAAAACCAATAAGGCAACCTATCACTAGGGCCTTCTCTATCCCCACTGCTACTCCCCACCTTCCCCCACACCTCAATCCCCTCAATAACTGAAAGAGGAAGAAATATACATGATATGATCCATAACAGTTTTCTTCCTCTAAAAAGATGCCCAGGCCCCCAGATAATCTTTTGTTTTGTTAATAGGTCCCCTACTGGACCCCTTTTCCTATAAAAACCTTTCATTTGGTACAACCATTCAGAGCACCGTCCTACTTGACAGATGGGATGGATGCACCTGATTCATAAATTGCTTAACAAAACCAATTAGGTCTTCAAATGTACTCAGTTGAATTGTGTTTTTAACACTAGTCAGCTGAGGGTTTAAACCTGACCCCTATCCAGTTCACCACAGGGGCATACTATACAGAAGTACATACAATGGGAAGGGAGGTTTATGTGACAATGAAGGGGTTCTCCACTTTTTAATTTTCTGTGCAACATATCTGAAGGATTTGACACAGATTTGACACATGCCACCAGATGTACCGGGGTAAGATAGAAGTGACAATGAAGGAGACTTAAAGAGATATTTTTAGAAAGACTGATCCAACATTATGGGAACCTACCATCACTACCACCAGAGGTGAGAGCCCTAGCACCAAGTAACCAGGAGACTGATGGTTCCTTTTGGCTAGATATGCAAGTTTCAGAAGGTGATATGCAGCATGCCTTTAAAAAATTTGCTAATATATTTGTGAAATACTCCATACCACGCCCCCACATATACACACGCACCACACCATACCACACCAACTTTTGTTTTTAAATTTTCAATGAGAATATAAGGTCACTAATTTACAGATAAAAGAAACTTGTTTATTTAATTTAATCCTTTTTTTCCAACATGGCATTTTCCAAATGCAATAAAAACATACCCCCTCCTCCCCCCCGTCATATCCATTAAAATTTCAAGGAACAGTTATTCAGAGGAGCACCCTGGGAACCATCCATGAACAGGATTTTCTCTATGGCCTCTCTAACTTACTCAGGTGGTCCAACTGCCCCAGAGGCAGAGCCAGAAGGAGAAATCCTTGGGTCTTCCCTGCAGTGCTAAGTCTTTCTGGCAATGGGATATTTGTTTGGCAGGTTAAGTGCTCTATGCAAAAAATGCCATAAACTAATCCTGTCACCTTCCAACTCAAGGACATAAGTGACAGCCATTGGGTTCCCTGTCAGCTTACTTAGAAGAAGTGAAACACAATTATAGGGTATTAGTGCAAGGCTGGGGCAGAGCAGCAGCAGGCCCTTGAGGGGAGGCCACAATAGCCCACCACAGGGAAAAGCACACTCCTCTCCTCTGACAATTTCATTGAAAGTTTTAATTACAATGCTACGGTAGGGAGAAAATTGTTTTACAAATGCCATTACAAACACAGTCTGATTGCAGAAATCTTTTCATCTAAAAACTAATTAAACCATTATTTCTTCTTAGATTGCAATGGTAAGTATAAGTTTTTCTTTTATGGAAACTGTTATGCAATCTTATGTTCCTTATATTTAGGGAGCTTTAGGGAGCATTTCTTTAAAACTATCTACAGGCCAAATTGATCTTAGAAATACTATGAAGAAGATAATAAATGTAAAGAATCATAATTTTATGATACAGACAAAAGGTTCAATGAAATGTTTTTGCTAAAATGTGAAAATAGTGAGCTTATGTGTAGCAGCTCAATCATTCTGATGAGCACATTTTTTAAAAAATCATGTAAAAACCTCATTAGAAAGAAAAACACCCCGCCAGATTTCACAGAACAAGATTTGTGTGTGTGTGTGTGTGACCACTACAGTGAGCTGTAAGAGGGCCACAGTCTCTGCTCCAATCACAGATGCTTGGGCAGCACAGGAGCAGTAGGTGCTCACTACCAATTTCCTCATGGAATGAAAGTGGATTTCCAATTGGCTTTAAAATGCTTCCTTGAATTTCATAGTTTAGAAACAATGGGATAGTTGAGTGGATGAAAATCTCATAAGTTTTCTTGAACCTAAAGTAGTTCCTCCTTAACTGCCCCTTAGTTACTTAGTAGCTTTCTTGGTTATCAGATTGACTGTTGAAGTACCACAGTGCTTGCATTCAAGCAACCCTTATTTTAGTTAATAAAATCCCAAAGCACAAGAGTAGTGATGCTGGAAACTTGAAATATGTCAAAGAAGAGCCTTAAGGTGCTTCCTTTAAAGTGAAAAGGTGAGTACAGTACAAATAAAATATTTTTAAGTATATTTTATCAATTATATTGTTACAATAGTTCCAATTTTTTCCCTTTGTTCCCCTCTGCCCAGCACCACCCCTACCCCAGCAATCCCCTACGCCCCCAAGTCCATGCCCATGGGTCGTACATACAAGTTCTCTGGATTCGCCTTTTCATATATTCTTCTTCTTTTTTGTTTTTTAATTAATTAATTCATTCATTATTTTAACAATAAAAAAGAACAATCCCTCCCTCTCAGACTTAAGACCCTTTATAATCTTATAAAGGACAATGAGTGAAGGTCTCGAGCTCCTCTAGCTGCTTCAAGCTGGACATGGTCATCATCCTACCTACCCTTGGGTCCAGAAATCCCCAATAAGAGTGGGGGTGTGGAGGGGAGGGTGGCCTTCCCACATGGGGAAAGATCGTGCGGACTCCAGCTTAGTTGGCTGTCCCCAGACAACAGCATGCTTGGTTTAACAGGCTGGCATCCTTGTTGTATACAAATAAAATATTTTGAGAGACCACATTCAGATAACTTATTACAGTACATTGTGATATGTTCTATTTTCATTAGTTATTGTTAATCTCTTGCTGTGCCTAATTTATAAATTAAACTTTATCATAGGTATGTCTGTATAGAAAAAAAAATAGTATATATAGAGTTTGGTACTGTCCATGGTTTCAGGTATCAATTGGGGGTCCTGGAGTGTACACCCTGGAGATAAAGGGGATTCCTATATTTCATGTACATTGGTAGAACAGAATATTAAACCTTGAATAGAAATAATAAAGATGGCAATGTTGCCACTAAATGGATATCTTTGCTAATTATAGGAAAGAGACAAAAGGCCACATATGCAGATAAAAGGGAGGAAGTGGTGTTATAAATTGGCTAAAACCCACAAATGATTTGGGATTATGGTGTGTTAGTTCCTGTCCAAGCCAACCCAACCATTGCTCTTGCACTTAATCCCATCACTAGTGATAAGCCTGAGTTCCTCCCTGCTTTTTGAGCTTCCAGAGTTCAGATTCACATCAAGGGTGTCTTGAACTTGCTTCAAAAACATAAAATGTTCTGCTTTAAGAAGGGGCTGAGGACTAAATCTATGCAGAGGAAGCAGAGGTGGTTATAAAAGGATTCTTTGCTTAAGAAAAGGATTTTCAGTAGGCTTATTTTAAATAGTGAGACCCTCTAAAGACTTCTAAGTGTTTATTTACAGATCATCAATTACATGCGTGGGGGGTTTAGGATGTGTGAGGAATGCCACGGAGAAGATACTTAAACAACTAAATTATTAGGAGCCACTGACAAATGGAAAACAATCAGATAATAAAACATTGGTTTCTTTTTTCTTAAATAATAATATGAAAGTCCAAGGAAATTTAATTTTAATATACAAATACTGAATTTACACCATATTTTCAGGAACAACTGAACAAGGCATACAGTTTATATTGCATATTTGTATCTCCTTAAACATTCGCCATCTTCTTTTTTTGTAAACTGTTTTAAAAAGAGAGAGAGAAGAAAGGAAAGAGTTTTAAAAATTTAGTTGACCCTTCCTATTAAACTCGAAGTAATCAGGGAGATTCAATTTATAAAACACACCATCAAACATTTCTTTTCCAAAGCCTTTTCTCCCAGAGTCATTGGTGAAGCAGCAAAACAGTAAGAGAGGGACACAGTTATTTTTAGCAATCTCAGCGCTACAGCTTTCTCCTGAGTCAAAACTTAACTGAGATAAGGGTCTCCAAGGCCTGGGAAGGAAGGAAACCACCTGCTTATTGTATTCAGCTCGATCCTCTACACACAAATTTGATTTTTGAAACAGAACTAGGAAACATATTATGGTATATTTAAGGATGACACATTTCCACAATTGTTAGAGGATGTTATGACTCCCATTGTGCACAAGAAAATTAACCATAATTGGATGAGCAACAACTGTATAGCACAGGAATGGGAACTGAGCAGACAATTACTGGTGTTGGGAGAAGTGAAATGGGATTAATGAATAGTTGATAGAAATTCCATTTTGCTATTGGGTTAATCACTGGTCTCATGAAAGTATATTTGCTGCCTAAGATTTATTACAAGTTTTTAAAATATTTTATATCATTCTGAATAATTTTTCACTTGAATTATAATTTCTGGGATCATACTAGCCACACGGTTTATTAGTGTGTGTACCTACCCATTAGCCTGCACCATCATAAAAATGTGGCAGGACTCAATCTTCAGTACAGAACTCCACATGTAAATTGGAGAGGGTAACTTGGATTTGACACATTGTTTATATAACTTTGGTGTCACCAATGATTAAATAACCAGGTAATGAATTCAGTGTCAAAATAATAAAGCCCCGTCTCAATGCTGTGTTTCAGTCAATGGAGCACTTTCTAAACAAGGTTTTACTGAGAGCCCAAGTAAGTATGCAAAATACTTGAAATTCTTTGACTATTCAATTTAATTTTTATACTTAGCATCACCATGGAGTTATTTTTAGTCATTTTTGTTTTGCTCATATTTTAACCCACGATATGGCAAATATGCCAAATTGAACTGACTCTGAATCACGTAGTGGCATCAGCTTTTCCTTTCTTTCTTTTCTTTTTTAATGTTTTTTAAAAGCACTTACCAAGAAACAAAACATTTCTTTGGTTGTTTTTCATCAAATCTAAACTCTTTTCTCATACTTAATATTGATTTTTTTTCTATTGAAATATATCTTGCAGTTATTTTTAACCAAAATAATTATTTAGAATGTGTATTTTTAAGATATATTTCCTTTAAAATATGTTTATCTTTATGATTAACTTAGTAGATGTTAAGCCAGCTTTGAATTTACTGAGATATTTATTTTTAACAATAAAATGGAACTTGAACACACTGATAACAGGGGAATTGTTAGGCAAATTTTATAGGAACTGGTTTTATGGGCAAATTTTATAGGAACTGGTTTTATAGGAACTGGTTTTAAATGCTGAAATCCAAGACATAAACGTGGAACTGACTTCTTCCTTTCTTCCTCTCTCTCTCTTTCTCTCTCTCTCTCTCTCTCTTTCTCTAAAGGATTCTTGGCCTGAAAGAGATTCAAAAATGTCAGAAGGGAGTGGATAAGAGGTGCTAGATAAAGGTGAAAAGATTAGCCAAAGAACATATATGTTTATGAGATAAATCACATTTACTGATTTGCAGATGTTGTACCAACCTTGCACTCCCAGAATAAATTCCATTTGGTCATGGTGTATGAACTTTTTGATGCATTGCTGTATTTGATTTGCTAATATTGTCAATATTGTTGAGGATTTTAGTGTTTATGTTCATCAGGGATATCGGCCTATAATTTTCTTTCTTTGTAGTGTCTTTATTTGTTTTTAGAATTAGGATAATGCTGGCCTCATAAAATGAGTTTGGGAGCCTTCCCTCCTCATGAATTTTTTGAAATAGTTTGAGAAGGAGAGGTGTTAGATCTTCTCAGAATGTTTGCTAAAATTCACCTGTGAACCCATCCAGTCCAGGGCTTTTGTTTGTTGGGAGTTTCTTGATTATTGATTCAATTTCACTAGGTGTAATGTGTCTATTCAGATTCTCTGATTCTTCCCGATTTAGTTTTGGAAGATTGTATATTTCTAGGAATTTATCCATTTTGTCCAGGTTGTCCAGTTTGTTGGCATATAGCTGTTCATAATACTGTCTTCCAATCCTTTGTATTTCTTTGGTGTCAGTCGTTATTTCTCCTCTTTCATTTCTGATTTTATTTATTTGGGTCTTTTCTCTGTTTTTCTTGATAAGTATAGTTAAAAGTTTGTCAATTTTGTGTCTCTTTTCAAAGAGCCAGCTCTTGGATTCATTGATCTTTTATATTGTTTTTTTAGACTCTATTTTGTTTATTTCTGCTCTGATCTTTATTATTTCCTTCCTTTTATTCACTTTTGGCTTTGTTTGTTGTTCCTTTTCAAGTTTAAGTGTAAAGTTAGATTGTTTACTTGAACTTTATTTTGTTTTTGTGATAGGCCTGTAAGGTTATGAATTTCCCTCTTATGGTTGCTTTCCCAGTGTCCCATAGATTTGGATTGTTGTGTCTTCATTTTCATTTGTGTCAAGGTATCTTTTGATTTCTTCATTGATCTTATTGTTGACCCACTCATTGTTTAATAACCTGCTATTTAGCTTCCATGTCTTGCATGCTTTTTAGTGTTCTTGTGATTGATTTCTAGTTTCATAACATTGTTGTGGTCAGAGAAGATGCTTGATATCATTTCAATAATGTTAATTTTATTGAGACTTATTTTTTTCCCTAACATGTGGTCTATCCTAGAAAATGTTCCATGTGCATTTGAAAATTATGTATATTCTGCTGCTTTGGAGTCAAATGCTCTGAGGTTATCAATTAATTCCATTTGATTTAGTGTGTCTTTTAAGGCCACTGTCTCCTTGTTGACTTTCTGTCTGGAAGATCTATCCATTGAAATATATGGGATGTTAAAATCCCAGACTGTGACTGTATATCTGTCATTCTCTCCCTTTATGTCCATCAATATTTGTTTTACATATTTAGGTGCTCCTATGTTGGGTGCAGAAATGTTTACTAGGGTTATGTACTCTTGTTGGATTGTTCCCTTTATCAATAAATAATGTCCTTCTTTGTCTCTTACTATAACCTTAATTTTAAAGTCTATTTTGTCAGATATAAGTATTGCTAACTTAGCTTTTCTTTTTCTCTTCTATTTGCATAAAATATCTTTTTCCATCTTTTTAATTTCAGTCGGTATGTATCTTTCGATCTGAGGCTGGTCTCTTGGAGACAGCATATATATGGGTTTTGTTTTCTTATCCATTCAGCTACCCTGTGTCTTTTAGTTGGAGCATGTAAGCCATTTACATTTATGGTGATTATTGATAGATACATAGATAGTGCCATTTTATTGTTAGATTATTTCCCTTTGTATTTGTTTTTGTTTTTTCTTTCTCTCCTTCTTCTTAAATCAAGCCCTTTAACATTTGTTGCAGTACTGGTTTAGTATTAACAAATTCCTTTAACTTAACCACATGATCATATAAATAGATGCAGAAAAAGCATTTGATAAAATCTAGCACCTATTTATGATAAAAACTCTCAGCAAAGTGGTAATACAAGGAATATACCTAAACATAATAAAGGCCATATATGACAGTTACTGTCAGCATTATATTCAATGGGCAAAAACTATAAGCATTCCCCTTAAGATCAGGAATAAGGCAGGGATGTCCACTTTCACCTTTCTTATTCAACATAGAACTGGAGATCCAAGCAACAGCAATCAGGCAAGAAGAAGAAATAAAAGGCATCAAAATTGGAAAGGAAGAAATGAAACTCTCTTTATCTGCAGATGACATGATACTGTACATAGAGAATCCCAAAGATTCCACCAAGAAACTACTAGAACTGATAAATGAACTTAGGAAGGTAGCAGGATACAAAATCAATATCCATAAATCATTTACATTTTTATATGCCAATAATGAACCAACAGAAAGGGAAATTGAGAAAACAATCCCATTCCAATTGCTACAAAAATAATAAAATACCTAGAAATAAACTTAACCAAGGATATAAAAGACCTGTACTTGAAAAATTATAAGACACTAAAGAAAGAAATCGAAGAAGATACAAATAAGTGGAAGCATATACTGTGTTCATGGATAGGAAGAATTAACATAATTAAACCATCCATACTGCCCAAAGCAATATATAGATTCAATGCAATTCCTATCAACATTCTAATGATGTATTTCACAGAACTAGAACAAATATTTCAAAATTTTATATGGAACCACAATAGGCACCACACAGCAATAGTAATCCTGAGAAAGAAGAACAAAGTTGGAGGAATCATGCTACCTAATATCAAACAATATGATAAGGCCACAGTAATTAAAACAGCATGGTACTGGCATAAAAACAGACACATAGATTAATGGAACAGATTAGAGAGCCCAGAAATAAACCCACACCTTTATAGTCAATTAATATTCAACAGAGGAAGCAAGTACATACGAAGGACTAAAAATAGTTTATTTAATAAATGATGTTGGGAAATTTAGACATATATGCACAGAAAAATGAAAATAGACCACCTTCTTACACTATACACAAGGATAAATTCAAAATGGATCAAAGATTTAAAGGTTAGATCCAAAACCATAAAAATTCTAGAAGAAAACATAGGCAGCAAAATCTCAGACATTGCTCATAGACGGTTTTTTATCAGAGAAAAAAAAATAAACAAATGGGACTGCATCAAACTAAAAAGTTTTTTCACAGCAAAAAGAAATCATGGATAAAATAAAAAAACAACCCACAGAACAGGATAACATATTTGCCAATACATCAGATAAGGGGTTAATATCCAAAACTTATAAAGAACTTAAAAAACTTAACACCAAAAAAAACAAACAACCCAATTAATAAATGGACAAAGGACCTGAATAGATATTTCTCCAAAGAGGACATACAGATGGCCAATAGACATATGAAAAGATGCTCAAAGTCATTAGTCATCCAAGAAATGTAAATTAAGACCACAATGAGATACCGTCCATCTCACACCAGTCAGAATGGCCATCATCAACAAATCAACACACACAAGTGTGGTGAGGATGTGGAGAAAAGGGAACCCTAGTGCACTCTTGGTGGGAATGCAGACTGGTGCAGCCACTGTGGAAAGCAGTTTGGAGATAAATCAAAAAATTAAAAATAAATCTGTCTTTGACCCAAGGATCCCACTTCTGGGACTGTATCTGAAGGAACTCAAACTGCTAATTCAAAAGAACATAAGCACCCCTATGTTCATTACAGCATTACCAAGATATGGAAACATCCCAAGTGTCCATCAATAGATGAGTGGATAAAACAACTATGGGAGACTTACACAATGGAATGTTACTCAGCTGTAAAAAAGAAGAAAATTTTACCATTTGCAACAGTATGGATGGAACTAGAGAACATTAGGCTAAGTGAAATAAGCCAGTCAGAGAAAGACAAATACTATATAATTTCAGTTATATGTGGAATTTAATGAACAAACTGAACTAAAAAGGAAAACAGGGACAGACTTATAGATGGAGCACAGGTGACAGCTAGTGGGGGGATAAGGGGGTGGAGGGCTTGAGCAAAAAGGAAAAAGAACTCATGGACATGGACACAAGTGTGGTGATTGCTGGGGGTAAAGGGATATAAAAGGACTAAATGGTAATGGT
This sequence comes from Furipterus horrens, assembly GCF_987537825.1. Classification (NCBI taxonomy): domain Eukaryota; kingdom Metazoa; phylum Chordata; class Mammalia; order Chiroptera; family Furipteridae; genus Furipterus; species Furipterus horrens. Next base: position 61,549,570 of record NW_028327176.1, on the reverse strand, counting down.
CAAATACAATAAAGATTAAATAAGAAAACAACAAATAATGTATATGCATAACCCATAGACACAAACAACAGTGTGGTGATGGCTATAGGGAAGGGGTGGGGAATGGGTGGAGATGGACGAAGGGAAAGGGTATAGGGATATGTATAATAGCATAAATAATAAAAAGTATTGGAGAAAAAAAAGTGTGAGTGCCTATTACATATTAGATTAACTATTTTCATGTAGCTCTAATACCAGTAAAGATATATTATTTCTACTCATTTCAGCATTAAAAATGACAAGTAAGTTCTGCACAGTTCCTTTATTTAAGTCTTTTGTGATGAGAAATAATGTCTTTGATGTTATTGCTCCCCTCTTCCAGATGAGGAAACTGAGATTCAAGGAGTCTGAGTGGCTTCCTAAAGTATCTCTCATAAAAATAATTTGAAGAAGAAAAAAAGTTCTGCCTGTTAAAAATAAGAGAAGACTCCTTCTGCTCACCCTTTTACTTAGAGGACTTTAAAGAAAACTTACTGTAAATTCCTTTTCTTTCTCTTTTAAAATGTATATACATCTATATAAAAGCTAAATAAATCTTACCAGCTTTACAACCCAGAACGTCTCTCAAGGACCTGGGAATCATCTCTTTGCATTGCGACCACTCAGGAAGATATAGCCCTTATCCCCCAGTTTCTGTGACAAGGCAGGGGCCTGACTTCAACCAGTTCCTTTCTCCAAGAGAAAAGGAAACCCTAGTGCACTGTTGGTGAGAATGCAGACTGGTGCAGCCAATATGGCAAATACTATGGATTTTCCTCAAAAAACTAAAAATAGAACTGTCTTTGATTCAGTGATTTCACAGCCAGGAATATATGCAGAATCTCAAAACACCAATCAGAAAGAACCTATGCATTCCTATGTTCATAGTGTCATTATTTACAATAACCAAGGTATAGAAATAATCCGCGTGCCCACTAGTAGAAGAGTGAATTTAAAAAATGCTGTGGTACATTTACACAATGGAATACTACACAGCTGTACAAAATAAAAGGGAACTCCTACCATTTGTGACAGCATGAATGGACCTGGAGATTATTGTGTTAAGCTAAATAAGCCAGAGAAAGACAAGTACCATATAATCTCATTTATATGTGGCATCTAATGAGCAAAATAAACTGATGAACAAAAGAGAACCAGAGGCAAGGACACATGGAACAGACTGACAATGTGAGAAGGGAGGGTGGTGGGAGGGACTCAATAAAAGCAGGTACAGAGATTAACCAAAAGACATGTAAGCATAGTCCATGGACACAGACAACAGTGTGGTGCAGACCAGGGGAGGGGATGGCAGGGGCTAGGTGGAGGAGGGTAAAGATAGGGAAGTTGGGGACATCTGTAATAGTGTCAACCATTAAAAAAAAGAAAGAAAAAATGCATTTATATTTCTTCATACTCAGATAGTCCTTATGAGTTACTAGGAAGGCCTGACTTTTTGCCCCATTTGGGTTAATAAATACTCAATACTACTTCAGGGTGATATTCCATCTGCTAAAAATCATCTGGAAGCCTACAGGAATTAGTATTACACAGTTCTTAATGGGGGTACAAAACAGAGCTTTGATGCATCTGGGACACAGATGGAGAGGGCCTTATTCACATGAGATCCATTTATACCATCCATTCCCAGGGTATAATCAAATTTTGGCAGGTTAACTATTAAAAAATTACTGCAATAAGTTCAATATTTATAACTGATAATAAATGCTAATTAATAATAATCAATAGCAAGTATCAATAAAACATTAATAAGAACTTGTAATATATTCAAAATAGTGAGTCATTTAGACTGGGGGTTATGCATTGAAAAATCATGACATGAGAAATCACATAAGAAAACAAATAGGTGAGAATGCCATTATTACAGATGAACTCTTACCTTCATTTTTTAAAGCATTTGCAAACATCAGCACTTTTGTTCTAGAGAAGAGGTTTCCAGCAGGGACAAGAACATGTACCCCTAAGAGTACATAAAGCTGATCATGGAATACACTGAAGGACAATTTTAGAAGAACAATTTCCAGATCCTTAAAGTCCATATAATTTCTTACCTTAACTTAGTTTGTGAGAGATACTCCCATAGTGGAAGTTCTCTTTTTTCTTTTTCACTTTCACACTCACCGTTGTTCCATTTTACAAAAGGTGCAGTTCTCCCCTATTCTGCATCTCACTATAAAATATATTGTTCTGAAGTGTAAAAATTTCTGGTGTGCTATAAAAAAGGAGGGCATTGGGGGCTAAGTTAAAAAGGTGAATGGATTAATATAAAAAAAAAGAAAAGAAAAAAACCTCAGAGACACAAACAAGAGTATGGTGATTATCAGAGGGGTGAGGGGTGGAGGAGGTAGGAGAGGGAAAAGGGGAATAAATGGTAATGGGAGGAGACTTGACTTGGGGCAGTGAACACACAATACAATATACAGATGATGTATTATAGAATTGTACTCCTGAAACCTATATAATTTTATTAACCAATGCCACCCCGATAAGTTTAATTAAAAAAAGGAATCAATTACAACAAGTGTCTTCTTTTGGACTGGCTATGGTTAAAGAAATAACTTATTTCCTCATAAGAAATCACAATGAAGTTGCCTTTTTAATATTTTTCACCTTTTTTTTGGAAAAATAAAGGTGCTGTTTAGCTACAGGGAAAAATTAAAATTGGGGTGTTATATGGAGTCCAACAGCAACAAAAGGAAACTTTGTGTAATAATTTTATGTATTACTTTCAGTACTTTAATTTAGAGCCTCACATAACTGACACCTTAATCACTCAGGAAGCTTTTCCAGAAATTATTAATAGTATTAAAATATTTGATGAATGTGAAAAAAAGGCACAGCTATTTAAATCAAACTGTCGTTAAGTGCCACGTCCATCTTTCTATAATATATATTTTCAAGAAATATACTCTGTTTCATAATTATTCATCAAAAGTTGTTGTTGTTTTGATAAATTATGTGTTAATAAGTATGTTAGTAATACCCCAATTCAGAACAAACTTTTTAGCATATAACTGTATGGTTCATGAGAAAAAAATAGGTATCAATTTAAATATTTTATTCCACCACCTTTTCCAATAGCTTCAAAAACATCAGATACCTAGAAATAAGTTAGTAAAAGACCTTTAAGACTACTACATTAAAAACTAAAAAACTTGGAGAGATATATGATGTTTATAGACAAGATTCAATCTTGATGTCAGTTCTCCCCCAATTTATCTAAAGATTTAATGCAATCCTAATCAAAACCAGAGCAGCTTGTTTTTGTGGTAGAAATTGATAATCTGACTCTAAATTTATATGCCAATACAAAGAAACAGTAGATCCACGATTAACTTAAAGAATAAAGTTGAAAGACATATGCTATCAGATTTCAAAACTTACTATAAAGTTATAGTAATTGAGATAGTGGCATAAATATTGATGAAAAGGTCAATAGAACCATGCAAAGTATAGAAATGGAGCTGGGCATTATGTATGGTCACTTTATTTTTAATAATGACATCGAACTAATACAATACAGAAAAGAAAGTGTTTTTAATATGTTGTCCTAGAGTAACGGAGGGGTTAAAAATCAAGGAATAAAAAAAAATCCTCAAACCTAGGAATAAATTGCTTTAGTGTTAGTTTCTGTGATAGGTAGAATAGAATAGGAATCTCCATCCAAAGAGGAAAAAAAATGGTGCAAGAGGTGGGAATGTTATAAAAGAAGATACTCATATTTTTAATGAATGATGGTGATATTTCTGTTCCATTAGTTATATTTAAGAGTGATGTAAAATGTTAACATACACAAAACACTACAAATTGCATCTTTTCCAATTTCTAATTCAACTCAGGATGAAACGCTTTAGGTATCTACTTAAAAATGTACAGGGGAACACATACTTTTCTGAAAATGCTTTGAGGGATCATAAGCTAAACAAAAAAAAAAATAGAGGACCATTAATGAAGTCCTGCATATATTTACTTAACAAAAATATTTTCTTATATCTCTTATGTGCCAGAAACAAGGTAAGGCTGAAATAACAGCAAGCACAAATAATAATGTCTGTTGAATGCTTACTCTGTGCCAGGCACTGTCCTAAGCACTTTATAGGCATTAGCTGAATTCCTTTGCATCTCACCTTTATGAGACAGGTACAAAGAGTGTCCACATTTTATGGATGACAAGGCACACAAAATTTAAGGATGTTGCCTCAATTCACACAGCTAAGGAATAAACAAGTTGTGTACAATTTCTGCCCTCACAGAGCCTACATTCATGAAGACAGGGAATTAGGTAGCCCATTTATCTTTATCTTTGTGTCACAGGCAAAGATGAGTTTTACTTCTGTTCCCCCATCTCCTAAGAGTACCATGTATTACCAAGTGTCAATTAGAAAATCAGCTTTAGAGACAGCTTCTCTGGCAGAATCCTGGGCCAGGCTATAGCTGTCGATAATCTGTGAAGGTAAGTGTTTGATGGTATTACCTATATGAACAGAATAGATTATAAATTTGTCCAAGACTTGGAGCCAGGAATTGCTAAGCCCTGTCTTTTATTTTTAGTAATTGAGTGCAAACTGGCTGGATTTGATTAGAAGAATTATAATGGTTCTTCAGCCTTCAGTATACAAGAATCAAGAAATAAGAAGACCCTGACATGGTCCACTGAGAATCGAGGAGGAAGGAAGAGACCATGGTACCATTCGGCTTCCAATCTAGTCCTGCTTACAGAGCCATCTGCTTTGTGCCCAACTTGATAGGTGCTGTGAGAGATAAAGATGTAAGGGAGAGGCCTACCCTTTGATGACTCACAAAGTCAAGGTGTAATGTGAACATAAATATCCAATAGAGACTGAGATTGCTGAAATATATCTATAGAACATTGTGCTACCTTCTTCTATTCCATTCCTTCCCCTTTTTAAAAAAAACTATTTATCTGTTTGTTTATTTATTTATTTTTATTTTTAGAGAGAGGGGAAAGGAGAAAGAGAGGGAGAGAAACATCACTGTGTGGTTGCCTCTCACTCACGCCCCCAACTGGGGACCTGATGTGCAACCTAGTCATGTGCCTTGACTGGAAATTGAACCAGAGACACTGGGTTCACAGGCTGACGCTCAATCCACTGAGCAATAGCAGCCAGGGCCCTCTTTCTCCTTTCTTACTCTTTTCCTTCCTTCCTCGCCAAAAATGAGCTTCTCCAAATGCCTCCTTGTAAAGTTCAGTGGAGATAAATGCATGTCATGGATTAAATAAATGAAAACCATTGTACTTTAAGATGGTCATTAACTGCCCTTTTATTTTGCCACAATTTGTACTGCATGCATAGAATTTCTAGTTTGCGCTTGGCTATGGGTCATCACCCAGTCTGAAGTTAACATTCCTAGTTATCTTTTATCATGCCCACAGGCCATTGTTCTCAACCTATTGCATAAATTTAAATATCTTCTGTGAATTTCTGGTCAAGATTGCAGCATAGGTAAGTGCAATAATCACATCCTCCCACAACCACATAAAAATTGCAACTAAACTACAGAACAATCATCATTCAGAACTACCTGAAATCCAGCTAAATGTAAGTGTTACAACTATGGATTTAAAGAAAAAGCCACATCAAGACTGGTAGAAGAGGCAGAGATTCGGAATGGGTTGATTCCATACCTACACATAGCAGATAAAAACTGGGAGGAAAATCTCAGCCAAAGAGATCCCCCCTGAGGAGTGAGGGGTCCCACATCAGGACCCTCAGCCCAAGGTTCCAGTACTGAGAAGTCCCCATAACTTCTGGCTATAAGTACCAGTGGCCCGAGAGTTGGTGGGTATCTTTCTCCCTGACAAAGGTGCTGGCAGAGGCCATTGTTCCTTTGATAAGCCCTCCTGCCACAGAGGCCATATCTGAGCATCCATCAACCTGGCTTATACTCTATGCCCCACCCTGGTGATTCCCTGAGACTCTGCCCCCCAAATTTGTAAGCTCAGGCAAGTTATTTTCAATGCCTTTTCCATGCAAATAGCCTCTCTTGGTTCACAATTCAGACTTTCCCAAAATCTCTTCAGGTGGTCCCTGGCCCAGCACTATCAGCAGTCAGCTTTCATTCACAGTTTGGCCTCACCTGGGCACCTCCAAACCCAGTATAAGTAGCAGCCAGCTGCAGATGGCTTTGTAGGTCTAACTGGATGAACATGGTTTATACCTCCTGGAAGGCCCCAGAGCCAGTGCACCCAGTGGCCAGCTACAAGCCGCATGGAAATACCACCCAACAACCTCCATGGCGACATACTCAAGAGGCAGATTTAGCAGGCACCAGAGCCAAACTGAAGTAAGTCCTGCTTTGTGGGGCAGGTCCCAGCCCAGCTGATCCTCCATGATGGTTGTGGCTGCAGCCAATCCTTACAGGCTATGGGCCTGGGGGTAAATCTCTCCCATTGACATGTCAACAGCGATCAAGGAGATCTAAAGCACTTGCCTGCTTTATTTCATACCACATACCAAAAAGGATTTTGATGCAGCTGTACAGAAGTGCCTCATCTCTAGGTATTCTCTATCTGGTTAAGAAATCAAGAAAAATGCTCAGAAAGAGATTTCCTAACACAGATGATGGATGAGTGCTAAAAAAATGATACCAATAGAAACACTCTGAGATCCCCTGGGAGGTGAAATCAATGATGGGTGCATCAGTCCAAGAAGCCTTCAATGAAGATGTGGAATCTAGGCATATTTTACTTAATGTTACCATTTTCCTCTCTATTGTCATCCTTTCCTGCCTACAACAGTCTTCCTCCTTCCCTCCCATTCTCTGGAGTCTTAAACTTTCATGCCTTCTCTCTGTTCTGTTCACTACTGCATTTCCATCCCTAGCACAATGCCTGGTTGACCATGGGAGCACACACACACACACACACACACACACACACACACACACGTTTAAAGAATGTAGCTCAGGATGTCTGAGCTGGAAGAAATCTTAGATATCACTCCTTTTATGAATGAGGCCCAGAGAAGCTAAAAGGTTGGCCCAAAACCACATCACTTTCAGTAGCAGCAGGTGAAATCATCAGACTGGAGTACCTGGTCACCTGACTTCAGGTGTATTGATGTCCTCACCACGTCCTGCTACCCACTATTTATATTCAAGCCAAATGCAGATTCCGCTTTCTATGTAGAAGTCACCTTAGGATCAATGTGAGGCTAAATCCACTCCCTGGCTTTTTAGCTTCTGCAGTGAGCCAACTCTTTTTGTGACTACTCAGTGGCCAAAGTTATTCTGGAGAAGAAAACCAGGCACAGCAGGCATGTTTCCTATCTTATTGCTCTGTAGGCCGCTTTGCAGAGAGAAAAGAAGCAAAGTGAAACAAAAGCCAAAAAGGGCCAAACTATTACATAATTGACATAAGAGAGTTACTAAGGATAAAGACGGCTCCAGTAGAGGACAGTGATTATTTAAGAGTGAAATGGATGGAATAAAAAAAGGGGGGGGTGATCTTTTGGGCGGAACAAAGGTGAACATCGTGACTGTACAATTTGCCCAGTATTATAGCCATGGCAGGAGAATGTTTACTTTTGGAAAATGTTCACTTTTCTTGGATGTCATTTATTTTAACCTCAGGACAGACCCAATTGTTCTGTTTAATTAGAAATGTCACTTTAATGCTCATTAAAAATAAGACTTTAAAAACATCATAGAAGAGTTCAAGAAAAAGAAACGTAAGTCCATTATTAAAAAAAAATTTTAAAAAGTCTGTTATTATACATAAAGGACCGTCTTTGCTGATGATAAATTATGATGTTGAGTTGCAGAAACTCAAGTAACAATTGGTTACTTACATGGTATGGTGGAGAGTGCTTTAGAATATCAATCAGGACTATGTTTGGTAACATGCAGTAGAAACCCACAAAAGAGCTGCTTAAAAAGTGTGAGGTTTACTTTTCCCACATAGCAAGAAGTTCTTTAGGAGACTGTTCAGGGCCAGAATAGCATGCAAAGAGGTCAGAATCTCTATAATCCTTGGAATGTAGCTCCAGTCCTCGTTATCACAAGGGAGCTGCTGAACCTCCAGACACTGTCCATTCTCCAGGCAAGAAGGGGATAAAGGAAGAGTAAATAGAAAGACCGTATCTCTCCCAGAAGCCTTCTGTTTATGTTTTATTGGCCAGAATTATGATATATGAGGCCACTTCTGGAAGCAACGAAGTCTAGAAAATCAACTTTATTTTTTTTTTTAAGCTGAGCACGCTGACAACATGGATAGTGTTATCAGTAAGGGCATAAAAGATAATGAACTTGTGTAGGCACATAGGAGTGTCTGCTGCTATTAGGGATGGTCATTGCAAAATGACCCATAACTGATATAGAAACTAAAACATCTGAAACCAAATAGTGCATGACCTTTCTCATATATTTAAAGAGCTCTTACCCATACACATCAGTGTTCTGGACTCTTGGGGACAGATGAATAAACAACCCTCGCACTGAATGAATTCTCTGTGTGCTGGGAAAATATAGAACCACCACCACCAAGGAAGACTTGTGAGGATTTAGGTAGTATAGGAAGGGGTAGCCAAATCAATATCCACTGAGGCTCTGGGTAAGAGAGAGGTTTAGAGTTGAAAGAACATTTGAGCCTCTCTGTCCACCTTCCCACCTCTGATTCCCACCCCTGGCAGCTTCTCTTGCATATAAGTGAAGTTTTCTGGTGAGTAACAAGGGTTATCTAGACCTTCAGTGCCCAGAGTATGGCCCCAGACCAGCAGCCTCGGTGCTTGAATTTTGAGAATCACTGATGTAGACTTTACTACTTCCATACAAAAGATCTTCCACATTTCCTTGTAAATATATTTTCCTATAACTCTACCGATGCCCAAGGTATGAGTTCCAATAATTATACTACAGAAATTCTATCCTCTCTAAGACTTCCCTTCTAAAATTCCCTCCAAATGTTCCTTATCCCATTTACTTTCATAGCCTTCACAACATTGGTGAATCTGTTTTTATTTTCTTATACTTTGCCCCCTTAAATCTCTGTCCCAGAAATGCACACAGCACTGCACATGCATCTGTTTGCAACACTGAACAAGGGAGTCATGTGACTTATGGCCTTTTCTAGTTTTGTGCCCAGTGGATGTGGTTTGGTCATGGTGACACTGGAGAAAAGGCTTTTCTAAACAAGCACCTCTACTCTTCTCTGTACCATACCCCTATTCTCACCCACTCCTTTCTTCCCCCCAAAACCCTCCCTTTGAGAATCTATCACTGCTATTCTCTGGTTATGATATTCTCATTTCTGTTCTGCTCCCAAAGTGAGGTTGTCACAAGTAAAGAAGTGCAAGGACACATTTGTCAATGGTTAAGAAGAGGAAGTGCCAAAAGTGGCTCAAGTGTAGGTAGTTAATTGCTGTAGTCATACACTCAGGCTGGTCTACAGAGGAGAAACCCTTCCTCTCACCCCATCCACCCTGCCAACTACCTCCCTCCTTTCTGGGTATTAAGATATTTCCCAGAGCTCAGAGAGACTGTGTCAGTCAGTGAATACAGCATGGGGAATGAAATTCTTTCACGTTGAAGCAATTTCCTAAATTAGGCCCTTTTGGAGACTATATTAATTCAAGCTACTGAGATTATTTAGTACTTTGCTTTTTCAGGACACTAAATAATGTCACGTTTTCAAAGTTTAATGCCTTTGGAGTTTATAAAGCACTTACACTGAGGTTATCTCATTCAATCTTGGTAACAGTTCAGTATGATATGGGTGTCCCTGTTCTGAGGTCATCTGGTGACTCTGTTAGAGGCAGAGATAGGTCTGAATTATCTGTGTCCTTACTATTTATTCAGAAAATTTCCCATTGAGATAGGAAGGGATAAAGAGCTTCACTTATGGGACACATGATCTTTGATTATGTCGTAGATATTTTAATTTAAACTTATTGAATGTAACTGGGTATACTGTAGCTCAATACATTATTCGGCTACACTAAAAAGGAAAGAACAGTTAACGAGATACTAAACAGAGTGGTATGTCAAATATTTGAAAAAGAAAGACAATGATACTTTTATTACACTTACAGCAAACCACTACATAATTCCATTAACATAGAAAATAGTAATACCTTTTGAGGTGTTCTGTCTAGTCCTATATTGTCATGGCTAAATTTACCCCTTCCTGATTAAAAAGCAAACCTCTACCACCAACTGCTTATTTTGCTATTTATTATACTTTAGAATACACTCAGAGAATGAGGAAGGATGCTAATTATGGCTGAGGGAACTAATTCTGGCCATGATCAAGATACTTTAAGAACTGAGTATTTTGGTGGAACAAGCAAGATTAACTAGATTCCTCTGAGATAGAAATACTCACCTCTTAAACATTCAATTAGAAGGTTTTATTGTATCAAGTACTGATGCATGCACTGTACTAGTAGAAGTAATGAACTTACTTCCCTAAAGGGAAACATTTGTTGGGATCTTAAAAAACATAATCAACTCTAGATCTGATTTCATTTGTGGAAAATTACAGTGGCGTAGCACATATGATCAGGAAGAAGTTAAATAAATGCCCATTATGTGGTATATCATGCAATAATATCAACTAAAGATACATTTGTCTTATAATGAACTTAAAACAGCTTACTTAGATGAAACACATATTTCTCCTAATGTTCTTTACAGTACTTAGTAACTACCATTTCAGTAAATGGCATATTTCCATAAGCTATTAAATAATAAATCATACCAGCATCCACTAAACATGCAAAGTGATATAACACAAGAAGATGGGGGAGGGGGGCAAGCAAGCAAACATCCCATTGCAATTTTTTTTTTGACCTTTTGCAACTTTTCTTTTTCTTTTTTTTTTTTTCAATTACAGTTTTCCTATTTTCCCCCATTTCTCTCCCCCACGCAGCCCACCCCCTCTCCCGCAATCATATCCCTCCCCGTTGTCCATGTCCATAAGTCATTTATACAGGTTCCTTGACTAAACCCTTCCCTTACTTATCCCCCTTCTCTCCCTCTCCCCTCCCCCCTATTGACTGCTATTCTGTTCTTTGTTCTATTTAGTTCTTATGTTTGTGTTGTTCTTTAGTTTCCTGTATTAGGTGATATCATATGGTATTTTTCTTTCTTTGTCTGGCTTATTTCACAAGCATAATTCTCTCTAGTTCCATCCATGTTGTTGCAAATGGCAGGAGTTCCTTCTTTCTTTCTACTACATAGTATTCCATTGTGTAAGTGTACCACAGTTTTATGATCCACTCATCTACAGATGGGCACTTAGGCTGTTTCCAGCACTTAGCTATTGTAAACAGTGCTGCAATGAACATAGGGGTTCATAAGTTCTTTTGAACTGATGTTTCAAGATTCTTTGGGTAGTGGAATTGCTGGTTCAAAAGGCAGTTCCATTTTTAATCTTTTGAGGTAATTCCATACTGTTTTCCATAGTGGCTGTACCAGTCTACATTCCCACCAACAGTGCAGTAGGGTTCCCGTTTCTCCACATCCTCGCCAGCACTTGCTGTTTGTTGATTTGTTGATGATGGCCATTCTGACTGGTGTAAAATGGTATCCCATTGTGGTTTTTATTTGCATCTCCCTGATGGCTAATGATGTTGAGCAATTTTTCATGTGTCTATGGACCTTCTGTATGTCCTCTCCTGAGAAGTGTTTGTTCAGGTCCTTTGCCCATTTTTTAATTGGGTTATTTGTTTTCTTGCTGTGGAGTCGTATAAGCTCTTTATATATTTTGGAAATCACGCCCCTGTCTGTGATGTCATTGGCAAATATGTTTTCCCATATGGTTGGTTTCCTTTTCATCTTGCTGATGTTTTCTTTTGCTGAGCAGAAACTCTTTAGTTTGATGTAATCCCATTTGTTTATTTTTTCCTTTATTTCTCTTGCTTTAGGAGATGTATCCGTGAAGAAGTTGTTATGTGAGATATCTGATATTTTCTTGCCTATGATTTCCTCTAGGACTTTTATGTTGTCGTGGCTTACATTTAAGTCTTTGATCCATCTTGAATTTATTCTCATGTGTGGTGTAAGTTGGTGGTCTAGTTTCATTTTTTTGCAAGTCCCTGTCCAGTTCTCCCAGCACCACTTGTTAAAGAGGCTCTTCTCACTCCATTTTATGTTCCTTCCTCCTTTATCAAATATTAGTTGACCATAGAGGCCTGGGTTTATTTCTGGACTCTCTATTCTGTTCCACTGATCTATGTCTGTTCTTATGCCAGTACCAGACTGTTTTGATCACAGTGGCTCTGTAGTATTGTTTGATATCTGGTGTTGTGATTCCTCCTGCTACGTTCTTCTGTCTCAAGATTGCTTTTGCTATTCGGGGTCTTTTTTGGTTCCATATGAATTTATGGAGTATTTGTTCTAGGTCAGTGAAATATGTCATTGGTATTTTAATAGGGATTGCATTGAATCTGTAAATTGCTTTGGGTAGTATGGCCATTTTGATGATGTTGATTCTTCCCATCCAAGAACATGGTATTTGCTTCCATTTATTTGCATCTTCCTTAATTTCTTTCTTCAATGTTATGTAATTTTCAGTATACAGGTCTTTTATCTCTTTGGTTAAGTTTACTCCTAGGTACTTTATTTTTCTTGTTGCTATAGTAAATGGTATTTTCTTTTTTGTCTCTGTCTCTGCTATTTTATTGTTGGTGTAGAGAAATGCCTTAGATTTCTGTATATTTATTTTGTACCCTGCTACTTTGCCAAATTCACTTATTATATCGAGTAGTCTTTTAGTGGAATTTATAGGATTTTCTAGGTATACTATCATGTCATCTGCATATAATGATAGTTTTACTTCTTCTTTCCAAATTTGGATGCCTTTTATTTCTTTTTCTTGTCTGATTGCTGTGGCTAGGACTTTCAACACTATGTTGAATAGGAGTGGAGAGAGTGGACAACCTTGTCTAGTTCCTGAATTCAGGGGGAATGCTTTTAGTTTTTGTCCATTGAGTATGATGTTGGCCTCAGGCTTCTCATATATAGCCTTAATTATGTTAAGGTATGCTCCCTCTATTCCCATTTTGCTGAGTGTTTTCATCATAAATGGGTGTTGTACTTTATCAAATGCTTTTTCTGCATCTATTGATATGATCATGTGATTTTTGTCTTTCATTTTGTTTAGGTGATGTATTATATTTATTGATTTGCGAATATTAAACCATCCTTGCATCCCTGGGATGAATCCCACTTGATCGTGATGTATGATCTTTTTGATGTATTGCTGGATCCTGTTTGCCAATATTTTATTGAGGATTTTAGCATCTATGTTCATCAGCGATATTGGCCTGTAGTTTTCCTTCTTTGTTGTGTCTTGACCTGGTTTTGGGATTAGGATAATACTGGCTTCATAGAAAGAGTTTGGGATTTTCCCCTCTTCTTGGATTTTTTGGAACAGTTTGAGGAGGGTAGGAGTTAGTTCTTCCCTAAATGTTTTGTAGAATTCACCTGTGAAGCCATCCGGTCCAGGGCTTTTGTGTGCTGGGAGATTTTTGATTACTGTTTCAATTTCCTTCTTTGTTATTGATCTGTTGAGACTTTTCACTTCTTCCTGATTTAGTTTTGGAAGGTTGTATGTTTCTAGAAATTTGTCCATTTCTTCTAGATTGTCAAATTTCTTGCCATACAGTTGTCTGTAGTAATTTCTAACTATCATTTGTATTTCTGTGGTATCAGTCGTGATTTCTCCTCTTTCATTTCCGATTTTGTTTATTTGGGTCTTCTCTCTTTTTTTCTTGATTAGTCTGGCTAGAGGCTTGTCGATTTTGTTTATTTTTTCGAAGAACCAGCTCCTAGTTTTGTTGATCTTTTGGATTGTTTGTTTAGTCTCTATGTCATTTAGTTCTGCTCTGATCTTGATGATTTCGTTCCTTCTTCTTGCCCTAGGCTTTGTTTGTTGTTGTTCTAGTTCTTGTAGCTTTATGGTTAGGTTTTTTATTTGAGAACCTTCTATCCTTTTCAGATATGCCTGTATTGCTATGAACTTCCCTCTCAGGACTGCTTTTGCTGTGTCCCACAGGTTTTGGGCTATTTTGTGTTCATTATCATTAGTTTCTAGAAATTTCTTGATTTTTTCTTTGATGTCATTGTTAATCCATTCATTCTTTAATAGCATGTTGTTCAATCTCCATGAGTTTGGGTGTCTTTGATTTTTTTCTCTGAGGTTGATTTTTAGTTTTAAGGCACTGTGGTCTGAAAAGATGCTTGATATGATTTCAATCTTCTTGAACTTTTTGAGGCTTGTTTTGTGTCCTATCATGTGGTCTATCTTTGAAAATGTCCCATGTGCATTTGAAAAGAATGTATGTTTTGCTTCTTTGGGGTGGAAAGTTCTATATGTATCAGTTAGGTCCATGTGGTTTAGTGTGTTGTTCAATGCCAATATATCCTTGGTGTTTCTTTGCTTCGATGATCTGTCTATTGTTGATATGGAGTGTTGAAGTCCCCTACTATGAGTCTGTTGTTGTTGATATACTTTTTGTGGTCTTCTCGTCGTCGTCGGCAGCCGTCCGTCTCGAGAGACGATGGCGTAGCTTCCTGAGAGTCTATCTGCACCGCCGAGAATGGCTGTGCAGTCCGATTCGGGAGTGACAATCCCTGCCGCACTTGGTACAGGTGAAGGCAGATGGCTGTTGTTGCTGCTGTTGACGCTGCTTCCGCCTCGATCTTTTCTGGGCCGCCTCCTCGTTGCGCGCAGCCTCCGCGCGTGACGTACCTTGCCTGGCCGCGAGCCTCCAGGCTAGGCGGTCGTCTGCTTGAACTTCCCATGTGTTGAGATTGATGGAGCATTGTGTCATGTCCTTTTTGCAGATGTCTTTGAACCGCAGTTTTGGGCGCCCTGTCATCCTCTTGCCTTCTGCTAGCTCGCCGTAGAGGAGGTCTTTGGGGATACGGCCTGCATCCATTCTTTTGACATGGCCGAGCCACCTGAGGCGTCTCTCGCTAAGAACTGCATGCAAACTGCTCATATTGGCTCGCTTCAGCACCTCGGTGTTGGGGACCTTATCCTGCCAGGCGACATGCAGGACGCGTCGCAGGCACCTCATGTGGAAGCTGTTGAGTTTCCTTTCGTGCCTTGCGTAGGTGGTCCACGTCTCGCTACCATAGAGGAGAGTGCTGAGTACGCAGGCTTGGTAGATGCGCAGTCTGGTTTTCTCAGTGAGGCTGGAATTGTTCCACGCTCGCCGGTTCAGTCTGGCCATAACTGTGGCTGCCCTGGCGATTCTCCGGTTGACCTCCAAGTCGACTGACAGAGAGCTCGAGATGGTGGACCCGAGGTAAGTGAAGTCGTTGACAACCTCCAGGGTGTATCCGTCGATGGTGATGCATGGGGGAGTCCCCGTGCCTTGAGCCATAACATTCGTCTTCGTCAGGCTGATGGCTAGTCCGAACTCCTTGCATGCGTGGGAAAGGCAAGTGACTAGCTGCTGGAGTCCCTCTTCGGAGTGTGATGTCAAAGCTGCGTCGTCGGCGAAGAGCATCTCACGGATGAGCACCTCTTTGACTTTGGTCTTGGCTCGTAGACGGGCCAGGTTGTAGAGCTTGCCATCGGATCTGGTGTGAATGAAGACACCCTCGCTGCAGTCCTTAAAGGCGTATTGGAGGAGCATGGAGAAGAAGATTCCGAACAGCGTAGGCGCGAGGACGCAGCCCTGCTTTACTCCGCTGCTGACTGGGAAGGCCTCAGAGGTTGCGCCGTTGTAGGACACCATGCTGTGCATGTTGTCGTGAAAGGACATGACCACAGCAAGCAGATGTGGTGGACAGCCAATCTTCCGTAGCAAGCTGAAGAGTCCGCTTCGACTGACCAGATCAAACGCCTTCGTGAGGTCGATAAAGGCGAGGTAGAGTGGTTTATGCTGCTCGTGACACTTCTCCTGCAGCTGGCATAGGGAGAAGATCATGTCCACTGTTGATCGGCCAGCTCTGAAGCCACACTGGGACTCTGGGTAGACGCGGGAAGCAAGGGTCTGCAGGCGGGCAAGAGCGACCCGGGCGAATACTTTGCCCACGACGCTGAGGAGAGAGATGCCCCGGTAGTTGTTGCAGTCGCTGCGGTCTCCTTTGTTCTTGTACATGGTGATAATGTTGGCGTCTCTCATATCCTGGGGGATGTAACCCTCCTTCCAGCAGAGACAAAGTAGATGGTGGAGCGGCTGTAGCAGGACTGGTTTCCCGCTCTTTAGGATTTCTGGAGGGATTCCGTCGCTTCCTGGTGCTTTCCCGCAAGCGAGGCGGTCGATGGCTTTGCCGAGCTCTGCCGCAGTAGGTGGGGTGTCTAGCTCCTCCATGACTGGTAGGTCTGGGATGGCGTTAAGAGCAGTGTCTGTTACGGTGTTCTTCGTTGCGTACAGCTCGAGGTAGTGCTCGGTCCACCGCCGCATTTGCTGTTCCTGGTCAGTGATGACCTCACCTGTCTTGGACTTAAGGGGGGCGATCTTGGAGGGGATTGGGCCTGTTGCCTTCTTGATACCCTCATACATTCCTCGTGCGTTGCCTATATCGGCGGCTTCCTGAATGCTTCTGCACAGGTTTAGCCAATAGGTGTTGGCACAGTGGCGGGCGGTCTTCTGGACTTTGTTCCTGGCAGCCCGTAGAGCTTGAAGTGTACTGGGAGTGGGCGTGACCTTGTAAGCCAGTAGGGCCTTCCTCTTAGCCTCGATCACGGGTTCCATTTCTTCCCAGTGAGCCTCGTACCAGTCAGCGTTCTTCCGCTCTTTCTTCCCGTAAGCAATAATGGCGGAGTTGTATATGGCGTCGCGGAGACGTGGCCAATTGGATTCGATAATGTCATCTGCCGCCACTCCCTCGCCGAGTGCATCTTCCATCCTGTTGATGAATTGCTGGGTCTTAACTGGGTTGCTGGCACAACTGGTGTTGATGCGTGGGCGACCCTTCATCTTGGAGTGGTGCAACCTCTTCGGCATTATGCGCACCTTGCTTACCACGAGGGCATGGTCCGTGTCGCAGTCTGCACTGTGGTAGCTGCGGGTGAGGAGGGTGCTGCCAATATCCGTTCTTCTGGTGATGACGAGGTCAAGCTGGTCTTCTAGTATTTGCTTTATGTATTTGGGTGCTCCCATGTTGGGTGCATATATGTTTATCAATGTCATATCTTCTTGACGGATTGTTCCTTTAAGTATTATGAAATGTCCTTCTTTGTCTCTTTTTATTGCCCTTGCTTTGAAATCCGTTTTGTCTGATATGAGGGCTGCTACCCCGGCTTTTTTTTCCGGTCTGTTTGCTTGGAATATTTTTTTATATCCCTTTACTTTCAGTCTGTGTAAATCTTTTGTTTTGAGGTGTGTTTCTTGTAGACAGCAAATATGTGGGTCCTGTGTTCTTATGCATTCCATTATCCTATGTCTTTTAATTGGAGCATTTAATCCATTTACATTTAAGGTTATTATTGACGTGTATTTATTCATTTCCCTTTGTACCTCTGTTCCTCTCCTCTCTTGTTTTTTTCTTCTTTTTTTCTTAGAACACTCCTTTTAGCATCTCTTGCAATGCTGGTTTGGTGGAGATGTATTTTTTAAGTCTTCCTTTGTCTGAGAAACTCCTTATTTCACCTTGCATTTTGAATGAGGGCCTTGCTGAGTAGAGTATTCTTGGTTGCAGGCCTTTATTTTTCATTGCTTGAAATATTTTTGACCATTCCCTTCTGGCTTGTAATGTTTCTGTTGAGAAATCAGCTGATAGCCTTATGGGAGCTCCCTTGTATGTTATTTGCTGTTTTCCTCTTGCTGCTTTTAGGATTCTCTCTTTTTCTTGGAATGTTGCCATTTTAATTATGATGTACCTTGGTTGGGGTTTTTGGGGGTTCCTCTTCATTGGAACTCTCTGTGCTTCCTGAACTTGTATAACTTTTTCTCTCATCAGGTTCGGAAAATTTTCTGTCACTATTTCTCTTATCAGTTTTTCAATTCCATGCTCCTTTTCTTCTCCCTTTCTAAGTCCAATGATCCTGATATTATTTCTTCTCATACTATCCTGTAATTCCTTTACATCTTGTTCATATTTTTTTCAATCTTTTTTCATTTTGTTGTATTGTCTGGGAGTTTTTCTCTACATTATCTTCTAACTCACTAATCCGATCCTCTGCTTCTTTTATTCTGCTTTTGAGTGATTCTACTGTGTTATTCAGTTCAGAGATTGAATTCTTCAATTCTTCCTGGTTCTTGTTAATAGTTTCTATGTCATTTTTAATGCTGGTGTAGTTCTCTGAAAGTTCCCTGTAATTTTCTTGGAGCTGCTGGTAACTTCCTTGGAGGTTGTCATAGTTGTTTTTAAGGTTGTCGAGTATATTGAGCTTCTTTACCACCATTGTTCTGAATTCCATGTCTGACATTTGGGCTATGTCTATTTCATCTACCCCTCTTTCTGATGATTCCTCTTTTCTTTTCATTGAGGGGTTATTTTTGCATCTTACCATGTTGGATTCTTCTTGTTTTTATTTATTTATTTATTTATTTATTTATTTATTTATTTATTTTTTGGGGGGTGGTCTGCTTTGACTGCCCTCCTTTGTGGTGTGAGATTCTTTATGGGAGATCTGGGGGTTTCAGTGGTGCAGTCTCTTTGATATCCTGAGCCTGATGTGTTTGGTTTACCCTTTATGTCGTTCGTTTATGCTGTCTGGTTATATTTCAGATGTTCTTTGGTAGGATCTTCCTTCTGGCTAGTTGATTGAGAGTCACTCTATCCACTTTGTCTTGAGTTCTTTTGTGGAGATGCTGTTAAAAACATAAACACATAGCCCAGGCAGGAGACCCACACCCTCAAAAAATATCCCCCACCCTCTATCCCGCTATCGTCAGCCAAT
This sequence comes from Furipterus horrens, assembly GCF_987537825.1. Classification (NCBI taxonomy): domain Eukaryota; kingdom Metazoa; phylum Chordata; class Mammalia; order Chiroptera; family Furipteridae; genus Furipterus; species Furipterus horrens. Next base: position 61,530,711 of record NW_028327176.1, on the reverse strand, counting down.
GAGCCAGTATTAATATTATGTAAAGAGGTTAGAGCTTTTATACCATAAGAAGAATAGATAAGAGTTGTTTTTAGAGAGGAAAAATATGATTTTTGACAGAGGGGGTGATAGATTAATAATAGTTGAGACTATGCAAGCCAGTAGGTAATATTTACATTGTATGTTAATAAAAATAGAAGAAAAGAATGGAAAAATGTGTAATATAGTAAGAAAGTGGGATTGTATTGTATTGGTTTATATACTATTTATATTCTATTATTTAGAGTGATAGGGGGGCTAAACTAGACACACAAACAAATAAACAACGATTAAAGAGAAAGGATGAGAAGGAGAGGTTATATGAAACACATTAGAGGTATAGTTTGTTTTTCTTTTCCTTTTTTCTTCCCCTCCTCTCCTCTCCTCCTCTCTCCTTTTTTTAAGGGGGAAAAAAAAGAAAAAAAAAGAAAGGAAAAAAGAAAGAAAGAAAGAAAGAAAGAAAGAAAAGAAAAGAAAGAAAAAAGGACAAGAAAAAAGAAGAAAGAAAAAAGAAAGAAAGAAAGAAAGAAAGAAAAGAAAGAAGAAGAAAGAAAGAAAGAAGAAAGAGAGAAAAAAGTAAAAAAAAAAAAAAAAAAAGGAATGTTTTTACTCCATTTTAGCCTTGGTGTGTTGCCTTCTTTTCCTGTGTCCGTAGCTGGTCTAGTGTGGCGGTTCAGAGGTTCTTGTTTCTTGCAGCACTGGTGTGCGCCCGCGGTTGCTGCAATGGTGCGTGCCCGCGGTTGCTGGCACGGCACGCTCCCTTGCTGCCCACTGGAGCCAGCTGAGGTGTCCTGGCGTGCATGTCCCTGCACGGGCGGGGTGGCCGAGAGCTTGCCCCTCGATTGGCGCCTATTGTCCCCGGGCTGAGGTGTTTTCATGCTCGCGTGCCGTGCGTGCCCTTAGTTCCACTGAGCCGAGCTCCAGGAGTTGGTCTCTCTCCTCTTAGGGCGGGGCCATGGACACTTGTGCTCAGTGGAAGTGAGCGTCTGTGAGTCGCTGCCGCCCATTGTTCCTGTGCTGCAGTCACCTGCCTTCCCTCATCCATCTGGGCGGCACGAACAGAGCCTGAGCTAGTGGTCTGCTTTTCCGGCCTGGGGCCCGGCACCCACGGGAGCTGGCCAGGGGTGTCTGCGCATGGTCCTCTGCGTGTTCAGTGGGCCCTCCCTGTGCCCGTTGGGGCACTGATCTTATGTCCGTTGGGGAGTGTCCGAGGGACGCCTGGACTCACGGCCCGCGCACCTGGGCCAGTGAGTGAGAGCACTTCCCTATGCGCGCCCCCGGGACCCAAGGGTAGGGTTGGGGGGTGGATGAGTGCGCCTCTGCGCCTGCGCTCCTCAAGAACAGCCTACCACTCCCAAACTTTCCACCCCTCTCCACCATCCACTAGAGAAAAATATAAAGGAGAATTATGTTCTCACTTGCCCGGCAGCACGCTGTCTCCTGTCCTTCAGCGCCAATGCCACCTGGTCGAGTCCCATCTCTGCCAGCGGGCAGAAATCTGCTCTCCTCCCAACTCCTCTCCGGGGTAGCCTGTGGTCGCCAAAAAGCCTTTGTGTACTTCCAGCCGCAGCTCGGGCAGCCACCCCAGTCAGGAATCCCATTTTGTCCCCTTTTCCCTTCATTATCCTCACTAAACAGGTTGTTCCCAGATGGATTTTCTCTAATCCAGCAGTGCCATGGCTCGACTCCTGCCAGTGTCCAGCTGCTCACTGAGATGTTCTGTCTGCAATTAGCCCAAACTGCAGACAGGTCTTGGGAGCCTGAAAGCGCAGCCTCCCCTCACTCCTCCGCCATCTTCCCTCTCCCATTGGAATTTAATTCAAGTTTACAGAGCCCAGGAATGATCAAACATCAGACTCACTGTATGAATCAATGGCAGCTACTAATCAGCATTCCAATGACCAAGTAGAGTTGATTTTACATTTAGGTATAAATCCCAAACACTGGGAATTATTTGGGCACTTACAAATTATTTGGCAGGACAGGCTTCTGGCTTTGACATTTTATTTATTACATTTCACTAACCTCAGATATGTAAAATGGCTCATTCAGAGATCTCAGCTCTCTAGGTAGGTTCAGGATATAGATTCACTGGCAAACACTTTATTGTTATTGTTAGCCTGCAGAGTTTTGGTTTAGCTCAGCTTTAATTTATTCACATCAAATAAATAACTCTAAAGTAATATGACTTTGAGGACCAGCTTATTTCCTGAAAATTGGATCTCTACATAGTAAAAATTTAAAAAATAAACCCTTGATCCCAAACTCTCCCTTGCAACTAGGCTTATTCAACATGGATTAGGGTTCCAATCAAGGGTGATATGCAAGGCAGAAATGAAAGGAAAAGATGAGGAGCCCGGCTAGAGGAGCTGTCCCTTGTGTCCCTGCTAATATAGAAAAGGTCAGAAGGGAAGGGTCAGGAGATGCCAACTTGCCTCAACTATAACCTTGAGATGCTAAATGCTGAATGTTGATTAAATGGTGAATTAAGTAAGTGCCTAGAACATGGTAAGTGATCAATTACTGTGAACACTGAGGTGAGAAAAAATGAGAAGCATAGAGGGGGGAAAAAAAAAGCAGATTAGCATAAACTCGTAGTCTAGAGAACTGAGTTTGGCCAGAGCATCATGACTGTTTTGAAGAAGGAAAGTGAAGGAAACTAACACCAAGATTTTAGTTATTTCCAAAATAATATAGAAACTCTCAAATGTGAAATTAACACCCCTCTGCTTACTCCCCATGCATGTTAAAGCAAATTAAATTTCATGCCAAATCACTCAAGCAGTCAGTGAGCAGCAGCACATTTCCAATCTCTAGGATTTAAGCTGATTGCTCTAAAAATACAATTCACCAATTGGGCAGCACTGGAGTCAAACATGGCCCTCTTTAATCTTATCTCCTGTCAAGTTGTTTTCCCAGGAATGTGACCACTGTGAACTGTGGGTTGATTCATCTCAAGGCAGTGAGGGATTTTATTTCCATCTGCAACCCAGACGCAGAAGGGAATCATAAACTGACCTGCTGAGGGTATGGAGCCTTTCCCCTTGCTATAGGCAAGCATCACATTGAGGCTCTATTTACCTGACAACAATGTATTTCCTAGTTCAAAGAGTCACTCTCATCTACATTGGGAAAGAAATCAGATTTAATAACATTTGCAACTGAAGTGTGTGTGTGTATATGTGTGTGCATGTTACAGAGCTGGGGTCTTCAAAAATCTCCAGAGCCCTCAGGTTGGGGAATGGGGAGAAGGTAACAGCTTTTAAGATACCTTTGCATAACTATGGCTAGTAGCTAGTGTCTTGGTTATGCAAATAGCTTTGGTTCTTCCAAAGCCCCAAGGAGATGGAAGGGGTTTTGACCATGTAATGGTGCAGAAAGAGCATATGGAGGCTGCACAAGTTTCTGTGAATGGTCAGAACTGGTTACCACACCCACTGCATCACAGGCTCAGTCAGGGATTTAAAAATAGGCGGCAGCCATTTTAGCGAGGAGAATGCCATGAGGCTTTGAAAGGAAAGGCAGAACTCCATTCTGCTTTGAAAGGAACTCCATGCTGCATTGAAAGGGAGAATAAATACCACATGGCTTTGAAAGGGCAAAGAGAAAACCATGTATAATCCAGTGTGATATGGCACATGTTTTCCTGGACTCTTATACAGAGGTTGATGACATCGTACCCCAGATCCTGAACGAGACAGCTGATAGATAAGGGATGGGGAACTTCTGGGCATGTTTTTGGCTTCTAGCCTTTTGGGGAGCAAGGGAAGTACTGGGTCCCGTGGGAGAACGGGGCTCTGAGATGAAGTCCTCTCTGCCCTCCCCAGGTTGGAACACCGTAAATAAAGACCTGTTTTCCTCAACACTAGTTGTTGGGTTTAACAGCAAGGTACCACGTGAAATAACCCCCTTTCTCTCTGCAACATGCACCAGAGTTTCATTTTTAACTTGACTCCCACTTGCTACAATAGGAACCAATTTCCTTTTATTCTCTTCTCACCGCTCATGTGCATTCTAACAAAATGCATATAAATAACTCTTGGAGTTCATCATAGGAATGAGTAATGACTAAGCTCATTTGTTTTTGTTGTTGTTTGTTTATTTGTTTGTTTTCAGTTTAGGCTTCAGATCATCTAGAGTGTTAGTTTAACTTTTACATTATGCTTTATTTGTAGATATTTCCAGAAGCACTGCCACAGAAGAGTTTTGATGAACTGAAGTCCCCTGATTTGAAATGTAAAAGTGTTACATTCAAGCATCTAGAACTTCCTTGTACCTGAGGCCCACATCAATGTTCACAAAAGGTCACAAACCCCTAGACACATGGATGTGTTCACTGAGGCTCTGGGAAAGCAGGTATCTCACAGATATCATCGGACAATGCAAGTGTCTAGACTGGCTTCGAGTGTTTTACATGTTCACTCACTGAATTTTCATTAAATTTTCAACTCTGAAGTGCAGATATATTCTTCACATTACGAATTATTGCAGCGTATGAACTGCAAGGCTTGCCGGAAGGGTTCAGTGAGAGGATGGGCGCACAGCAGCCATGTAATCAAGGCAAGGTCTTTTGCTTTGAAGTAGAACAATTAATGTTTTAGGTGCTATTTCTTGAAACAATGGGCTGGCACTTGATCTTCAACAAGGGTATGTGTGTATATATGTTTAAGAATTTTACGGTAACCTCTAGAATGTAGAATGAATTATAAGAGGCCACTATCTACATGATGGTATCAGTTTGAAGAACCTAATCAATAAGAATGCAACAATATAGTAAGTGTTATCATTGCAGTTGGAAATTTGTGTGAGTGCCCTCAGTTGGCAAATGATTCGGTTAGCACTGCTGGCATTTAGTGGGTAGGGCCAAGGATTCCACACTTCAAGCAAAGCCCCAATAGTCCCTCATACTAAAACAGTTTACCTTTACCCTCTCAAATGTCAAAGCAAATCACTGCTTCTATAGAATTTTAAGATCCATTCATACACTATTATATTTTAAACATCCTCCTAGAATTCATTGTTGTTTTTTATTAAGTATTTCAGCAAATTGTTTATAAATATAGTCTATATAAAAATAAATTTCAGTTTATCCCATGGCCTAATCATCACAGTTTTAATTACAGGGTGGGGCAAAGTAGATTTACAACTGTAAGTTCATGAAACAGAGTTTATTCTTGTATTATTATTCATTAATTATTGTATTATTTTCCATACAAATAACTGTACACTTTTGCCCCACCCTGTATAAAAAGTTGAAAGAAAACTTCTCAATCAAAAAAGATAGTAAAGAAAAATGGCAATGCAAGGAAGGAAAAATGAGAGAAGAAAAGAAATAAACAAGAGAGAGTAAAGTATCTAGGGATTTAATCAAGATGACCAGTGAAGACAAAGAGGGAGGCAATGGGAGCTAGAGAAATCAAGGTAACCATGGTCATTGAGAGGAGAAATGGTGACTAGAATTTGGGGTTAGAGTTCACAAACTGAGATCTTTTTTCTTTCCTAGGATTTTCATATAATGTTTAGACTCTTTTGTGATGCCAAAGACCCCCATCCCCCATAAATAAATGACTCTACAGATCAAGAAAACTGCCTTGTTGGTAAAAATCTCTCAGTGTAACACTGCAGACATGAAACTATTGAGAGCAAAAGTGTTTGAAGCCAAGGTCCTCTTCACATATACACAAATTCCAACTTTCAAAAGAGTAAGAAAAACAACCAGATGAAAGAATCTGCTTTTTCAGGCAGAACAATTCCAGTCTTCATCAGGCAACAGGAACAGACAGGGATCACAGATGGCATGTTCTGGAAGCTATCATTTAATGGAGTCGAGGCTCTCTCAATTGATCCAAGTGCCTTTTACGGTCAGCTATGAAGTGGACACCAAAAAATCCCAGCAAGTTAATCCATTTGTCCTTACATTTTGCCATCTGCTGCTCTCTGTAATCTGAAAGGACATTTTAGTATTCTCAAGAGCAGCCCTTTCCCTTTCTTTTCTTAGAACTTGTTCGTTCTCTGCCCCTTCCTTCCATCTGACCAGAGCAGCAGCTTTGAGGGAAGTATCTACTTCTTGGAAATTATTCCAAACTACTGTACCCAAGACCCCTAACCAACATCTCAAAACATGTGTTTCTCAATCATTCTCAGCTTCTCTAACTTGTTTATTTATCCTTCACTATTTTAAAACAGAACCACAGGGCATACACTACTTTTACTTTCAATTAGCGGAGTGGCTTATGTGAAAAAAATTCAAGCTACATATAAAAAATACAACACAAAAATAAAATAAAAAATTTAAGTTGCTATTATTATTATTATTTATTTTTTGGAAAAACATGGTGGAGTAGATAAGTATGGACTTTAAGAATCAGATAAGGCTTCCCCCACCTCCCCCCTTCGGGAGCGGTTATGCGAGCAGATCGATCTAAGATGGCGACTGTGGAACCAAAACCACCCCTACTCCTCCTAATCCCCCATCTACAGAAGAAGAGAAAACAGAATCTAACCAGTAGGTTGCCAATCCAGAACACTATATTAAACATCCTTTACAGAACAGATGGGCACTCTGGTTTTTAAAAAATGATAAAAGCAAAACTTGGCAAGCAAACCTTCAGCTGATCTCTGAGTTTGATACTGTTGAAGACTTTTGGGCTCTATACAAGCATATCCAGTTGTCTAGTAATGTAATGCCTGGCTGTGACTACTTTTTAAGGATGGTATCAAGCCTATGTGGGAAGATGAGAAAAACAAACGAAGAGGAAGATGGCTAATAACATTAAGCAAACAGCAGGGACGAAGTGACCTTGATCGCTTTTGGCTAGAGACACTGCTGTGCCTTATTGGAGAATCTTTTGATGACTATAGTGATGATGTATGTGGAGCTGTTGTTAATGTTAGAGCTAAAGGTGATAAGATAGCAATATGGACTACTGAATGTGAAAACAGAGACGCTGTTACATATATAGGGAGGGTATACAAGGAGAGGTTAGGACTTCCTCCAAAGATGACGATTGGTTATCAGTCCCATGCAGACACAGCTACTAAGAGCGGCTCCACTACTAAAAATAGGTTTGTTGTTTAAGAAGACACCTTCTGAGTATTCTCATAGGAGACTGCGTCAAGCAATCGAGATTTGGGAGCTGAACCAAAGCCTCTTCAAAAGCAGAGTGGACTGCACTTCAATTTGATTTCCATCTAAATGTTGCACAGATACAAGAGAAGTCTCATTCGTCTTTGTCTTGTACTTCTGTGTTCATCTTTTTTTTTTTTTTTAAGTTTTGGCCAGAGTGTCTGCTTACCCAATCAAACAATTACAGTACACATCATCCCCAGAATCCATAAATGTGTTTCTGGCCCACTCTGTAATAGCTTAGGAGAATTATCATTACAAACATTTTACCTATCCAAAAGTTGAAAAAGAACTTGCATTTCTATACCTTACAGGAAAAGAATTCTGTTTATGTTCCATTGTATGCAGGAGCATATTTTGCTGGTTTGAAAGAGTATGATGCATACAGTTTTCTAGCAATTTTCTTCTTTCCTTTTTTTTGTTTTTTACAGCATTATCTTTGCTGTACTCTTGCTGATGGCTGCTAGATTTTAATTTATTTTTTTCCCTACTTGATAACATTAGTGATTCTGATTTTACTTCTTCATTTGTTTGTTTTTGTTTTTTTCCTCATGTAACATTGGTAAAGGATCCAAGAATATGACACAAAGGTGGAATAAACATTAATTTTGGGCATTCTTTGGTAATTTTTTGTTTTTTTTTATAACTACAAAGCTTTGCTAAAATTTACACATTTCATTCAAATCAGTGATCTATGTTTGTGTGATTTCCTAAACATAATTGTGGATTATAAAAAATGTAACATCATAATTACATTCCTAATTAGAATTAGCATGTCTGTTTTTGTATCTTTATGCTGTATTTTAACACTTTGTATTACTTAGGTTATTTTGCTTTGATTAAAAAATGGCTCAAGTAGAAAAGCAGTCCCATTCATATTAAGACAGTGTACAAAACTGTAAATAAAATGTGTACAGTGAATTGTCTTTTAGACAACTAGATTTGTCCTTTTATTTCTCCATCTCTATAGAAAGAATTTGTATTTCTTATTGCAAGCCAGTCTCTATTGTGTCTTCTCTTGTAGTGTCTTCCCCATGAACAGCGTAAGTTTGGAGCACCAGTTTGATTATTATGTTTATTACAATTTTTAATAAATTGAATAGGTAGAATCATATATAAAAAAAAAAAAGAATTATATAAGGCCTATTCAAATCCCAAATTCAAACTTTGGCCTATCTGGGGCCAGCTGTGTAATTTGGTCAGTTACTTACCCTTTTGAAATCTCTGCTCTTGCTTCCTTAAGAGAGATGGAACAACTACTGCTTAGCATCAGTGGAAGTCTTAAAAGGACAATCTTTAGACTATACCCTTCCTCTTAAAAGCATATTAGAAAAGAAGATTCAAATTAAACAAAATTTTGACTATTAAAGAGTAAGCATATAAAGCAAAACTAATTATCGATTTTCAAGTACATAGAGAAAATGGTAAACTAAAGAGGTCATGACTTTTCTTTAGTGACTCCAAATACACCTAATACCCTATAAACTAATGAAACTCAAAGGGAGACTTGTGGCTGGTAGAATGCCAGGTAACTAAAAGTCTGTTGTAAACAGCATCAACTCTTAATTATCCACCTGTACAGGAGTTGTACCTGGTTCTGCTCTAAATTAGCACCTGGCAAACTGCTACACATTACAAACACGTGGAGCTTTGAAAACCCACTATGACCAAACTGAACCCCATACTGACAGAACCAGGGTCTCTGACAGTAAAACCCAAAGATCAATCCATTTTTCAAAAACTCCCCAGATGATTCCAATGCACAGTCTTGTTGGGGAACCAGGGCTTTAACCAATCATTTTGAAAAACAAATACCTTAATGTGCTAATGAGTCACCTGAGGGTCTTGTTAAAATGTAGATTCTGATTCATTAGAGGTGGAGCAGGACTATGGAATCTACCATCCAAAATGCTCCTAAATAATGCTGATATTACTCTCCTAGGACCACACTTCTACTACCAAGTTCTAAATTGAAACAGTATTTATTCCTCAGCATCGAAATAGACACTGTTTGTTACTTATTTCCACTATGCAATATGAGCTCTAAGAGCTGACACCTCTTTATTAGCCGGCACACTCCCAACGCCAAAAAATTTTACCATGAAAAAATGAGCAAGAATCTGAAGCACATGATGAATTTCAAAGTCAAATATAAATGGATCAGGTCGGGTTATTCTTGTGACTGCCCCTCTCCTGTGGTACTGCCATTTGCAGGCACCTGGACCTCAAGCACACTCTCTACCCAGGGCAGCCCCAACCAACTTTTCTTAGAAATCTCTACACTTCTCCCAGGGCTTAAGCTGCTTTCTAGACATCTGGCATCAAGGAGGGCTTAGAGAAATAAAACCATAGACATAGAAGAGTGTGGGAAAGAGACTAGGTAATTACATGAAGGAACTAATGAACTATGTAATCCAACTTAGATTCAACTCCTCCCCAAGTCCTGTATGTCTGAAGTGAACAGCATTTATGATGTTGAGGCCATTTCTGACAGAAGGTGCCAGCACAGTAGAGGGCAGAGTGCTGAGTCAGCCGCTGCAGGATTCACTGATTGCTTTATAGCCCAGGCTTGGTTTATCTCTAGCAGGAAATATGAGTCCACTGATAGCAGAGACTATTTACTGTATCAGCTTCTCTGCAGCCTTTAATCAACCTGGGATCCCAGCATGTAAGTTCAGATCTTCAAATCCTTCTAGCAGAAACATGCTCTCCCATAAATTCTTAACTCACAGAGGCTGCTTTTCTTGGGAAGAGCTGAGGACAAGATTCTGCTATCACAGAACTTCTTGGCAGCAAATGTGCCATTTTCACTCCATGAGGGCACCTCCTTCAGGAAAGAATGCAGAACTTTAAAGGGAAAGGCAAGAATTAAAATGATTTCATGCCTGGCCCTTTACATAAGCTTCCTCCCAGTTATGATCTTGTAGTCATTTGCTCTTTAAATAAATTTTATCAAAATTTTATAAACCTTAGGAAGAGAGGAGAGAAAGGAAAAAGAGAGAAGTCAGGGTGGGGTAGGGGGTAAGGGTAGAAAGCTTCAAAGTTTTTTCCGAAGGTAACATTGACCTTTCTAAAACTATGCTGGCAAAATTAAGTCCCCAGCTGCAGAATCATTCAGGGAAACACATATAGTAGGGGTAGTAACAGTTACCAAGCAGACAATACTAGAATTGGTTTTGCATTTACCCCTTCTTCTAGGCCAGAGATGATTAACCAGGAGTCCTTGAGCAGGTAGAGTCTCTGAATGGATTTGAAGACACTCATTAACTTCAGAATTTAGGTTTGAGGGCATTTATTACCTGAGAATTTAGGTAACAAACTGTGGGTAGCGTTTTTTGTTTTTGTTTTTTTTCTGGGAAGAGTCTCCATAAGTTTTGCCAAATCTTAAAGCAGTTCATAGATCTATGAAGAAAAGGTTAAGAACTATTCTGTTATTCATTCATTTTATTTATTTATTTTTTATTTTGTTCCTACTATATGTCAGGCAGTGAACCAGGCTCTGAGAATAGAGCAGTGAACAAAACAGACAAATATCCATATCTCCTAAAAACTTACATTTCTGAGGGGGGAGGTATCAATAATTAAAAATAAGTAAACGAGATAGCATATCTGATGGCAATGAGTGTTACAATGAAAAATAAAGCAGAAAGGAAGAGCAGTGAAACCCAGTGTTTGGAAGTGTAAAGTCATATCGGCATTGTGGGCCTTACCAAGTAGTACCAAATTAGAAAGACTAAAGGGGTGAGGGGGATATGCCTGAAACACAGAGCTTTCCAGATACAAGTGTCTTCAGATACAAACAACCCTGATGCAGGAGCAAACTGACAAGTTTGAAGAATGGCAAGGAGGCCACCGTGCCATGAGCTGAGTGAAGAGAGAGCAGAAAACAAGATCAGAGAGAAAAGGGAGAGGGGTCCCCTGTGACAGCTGTAGATCATTGTAATGATTCGGCTTTTACAGTAGATAAGGTGGAAAGCCACTGGAGGTTTTCAAGAAGAGTGATTCACTCTGACTTTGATTGTTTAAGGATCCCCTTGGCTGTTGTGTTGAGATTAGACTTGGAGAATGGATGGCAAAGGCAGAAGTAGGGAGAGCCATTGGGTTTTTTTCTAAAAATTCAGAGGAAACCTGATGGTGATGGGAGATAGTGAGAAGCAGTTAGTTCCTAGATATATTTTCACTTTAGAACTAACAGAATTTGTTAATGGGTTCTATATGGGATGTAAAAGGAGAGAATACCAACATTTCTGAAATAAAATACTAGGAGAATGGAGAGGCTTTTGCTGGATGAGGAAAGATGAGGAAAGATGAGGAGTAGAAGGCTGATTAAGATTTCAGTTTTGGGGAGAAACAAGATGGCGGAGGAGTAAGTGGAAGCTACACTAACTTCCTCCTAGAACTAGTCTGGATTTACAATGTAATTTTGGAGAAATCATCTGGAATAACGAACCGAACACCAGCTGGAGAGAAGTCTTATAACCACGGAGAGACAGAAAAGGCCGCTACATCACAACGTGACCGGTAGGGAGTGCGGAGACGTGGAAGGGCTGGCTGGGCTCCCACGGGTGGCAGCTGAAAGGGCTGAGAAACAGCTCAGCAGCCGGGGATTCCCCCTGAGAAGGGCAGGGTCTAAACCCCCAGCTGGGCTTCCCAGCCTACAGCGACAGAGTGGAAAGTAAAATAGTATCAGCTGTGAAAAGCGAAAAGCCACAGGCTTTCTTGCTAGCCGGAGAGAAACAGCAGGAGAAAAAGAGCTCTTAAGTGGATCACATACGAAAATATTTTGGCCACCACTTACCCTGGGCTCAAGCAGAGGGAAGGCAGAGAGGACTGGAGACACTTGGGGAGAATTTGGCACGGTGGCTTTGAGGGGAGAACTGGAGGAGCAGCTGACTGGGTCCCAGTGCTGACTCATCCCCAGTACTGCGGGTAGACCATTCCCCTCCAAGTGGCGTCAGCCTGAGGGGAAGCAAAAGCCCTGCCTACAGGAATTAAGCTGCCACACCCACAGTCCTTAAGCCTGACAGCTAATCACAGATTGAATAGATTAACAATCAAAGAAGACAGACAACAGCAGTAGATCCCTGGAAGTCTCCAACAGGCTGCCTAGGGCCAGACTGGTACATGATCTGACGCCACCAGAGGCAGATCCAGGAAGTGCAGATCATTCCAAGAAGCACCAACAAACAATAGGAGTCAAAAAAATGGGGAGACAGAGAAACAACCTCCCATCAAAAGGAAAGGTAGAATCCCCAGAAAGAGTGCTAAATGAAATAGAGGGGAGCGAACTATCAGATATGGAATTCAAAACATGGATTATGGAGAAGCTGAATGAGCTCAGCGGAAACTTCAAAGAACTCTAGAAAAACTACAAGGAACTCACAGAAAATTACGTGAGCATGAAAAAGGACATAGAAGCTATCAATAAGAGCCAGGAGGAAATGAAAAATACGATCTCTGAATTGAAGAACACAGTAGAAGGAATTAAAAGCAGGCTAGAGGAAGCAGAAGATCGGATCAGCGAGCTGGAGGACAACCTACACAAAAACTCCCAGACAATGCAACAAAATGAAAAAAGACTGAACAAGACTGAAGAGGTTCTAAGACAGCTGCAGGACAACATGAAACGTAATAATATCCGTATCATAGGAATTCCAGAAGGAGAAGAAGAAGAGCAAGGGATAGAAAACCTCTTTGAAAAACTAATGACAGAAAACTTTCCTAACATGACGAGAGAAAGAGTCACGCAAGTCCAGGAAGCACAGAGGGTCCCAATGAAGATGAACCCCAACAGGCCCACTTCAAGACACATCATAATTAAAATGCCAACATTCAAAGACAAAGAGAGAATCCTAAAAGCAGCAAGAGAGAAACAACTAATAACATACAAGGGAGCTCCAATAAGGCTATCATCAGATTTCTCAGCAGAAACACTAGAAGCCAGAAGGGAATGGCAAAAAATATTCCAAGCAATGAAAAACAAAGGCCTACAACCAAGAATACTCTACCCAGCAAGGCTTTCATTCAAAATGGAAGGTGAAATAAGGAGTTTCCAAGACAAAAGAAGGCTAAAAGAATACATCTCCACCAAACCAGCATTGCAAGAGATGCTAAAGGGTCTGCTTTAAGAAGATGAAGAAACAGAGAGACAGAGAGGAACACGAGTACAAAGGGGGAAAATGACAATGAATAAGTACTGAAAGAAAGAAGGAACTTCTACCATTTGCAACAACATGATTGGAACTAGAGAGAATTATGCTTAGCGAAATAAGCCAGTCAACAAAAGAAAATTACCTTATGCTGTCACCTGTTACAGGAAACTAATGAACAACACAAACAAATGAGCAAAATTGAACCAGAGGTATGTAAACAAGGAATAAACTAACAGTAACAAAGGGGGAGATGGGAGGGAGAGAAGGGGTAAGAAGGGGAAGGGTCTAGTCAAAGAACATGTATGAATGACCCATGGACATGGACAACTGGGTGGGGACTGACTGTGGGGGGGGGCAGGGTGCAGGGAAGCAAGAGGGGGAAAAAAAAAGTGAGACAACTGTAGTGGAAAAACAAACAAACAGAAAATTTTTTAGTGGGGGGGGAATAAAAATATAAAGAATAGAAATGCAAGTTCAGTGAATATTAGAAGGACAAGGATTTTCCTTCCGATAAGACAGTCCTACAGATTTAGAGACTTGTATGTGGGTTATGTTACATAAATTAACATGTGTTTTCTGTTTTCAAAGGGCATAAGCCTACAATCTCATTACCTGAGTGATTATCTGTATGCATAGGCCTCACTTAATCCTGTCTGCATTGCTGCCTCCTGAGACTCAATGGTTTGGCTGAACTAAGTGGCTGGGTTGGTGAAGAACGGGGTGGTCTGTGGGCTTCACTTTAAAACTGGTTTCTCTTTTCTATCCTAATGGCTTGGACAGAAAAAGCCCAGAGGCCTGAGATGGGGGAAACCTAAAATATTTCCCTCAGTCCAAAATAAGTATAATGGGCAAAAGGGTTTTGGACAGGTGAGATGTACCTGGCACACCTTCCTCCAAAGAAGCCCTTCTTTTCCCTAATGTGGGACATTGAAAAATTAATACCTGTCTTTTGTCATCTAGTGGTTACGGATTAAATGATGTCCTTTAACCCTGTTGCCCCCAGAATACAACAAGGATGCCAGCCTGTCAAACCAAGCATGCCGTTGTCCAGAGACAGCCAACCAACCTGGAGTCTGCACGATCCTTCCCCTTGTGGGAAGGCCACCCTCCCCTCCACATCCCCACTCTTATTAGGGATTTCTTGACCCACGGGTAGGTAGGACGACGACCATGTCCAGCTTGAAGCAGCTAGAGGAGCTCGAGACCTTCATCCATTGTCCTTTATAAGATTGTAAAGGGTCTTAAGTCTGAGAGGGAGGAATTGTTATTTTTTATTGTTAAAATATTTAACTAATTAATTAATTAATTTTAAAAAAAGAAGAAGAAGAATATATGAAAGGGTGAGGCGGGAGAGCTTGTATGTACGACCCATGGGCATGGACTTGGAGAGGGGATTGTTGGGGAAGGGGGGTGCTGGGCGGAGGGGAGCAAAGGGGAAAAAAGATTGGAACTATTTTAACAATATAATCAATAAAATATACTTAAAAAAAGAAAAGATTTCAGTTTTGGAAATGTTAAATGTGAGACACCAATGAAATATCTGAGTGTGAGTGTTGGATACAGGAGTGTGGAGCTCAAGGGGAAGGTTTCAGTTGAAGATGTAGATGTGGGAGTATCCATATAGTATTTAAGAACTAACCCTCAATAAGGACAGTAAGGGAGTGGATGTAGATGCAAGTAAAGGTCCAAAGACTGAGGCCTGGAGCACTTCAAAATGAAGACATCAGGGAGATGAGGAGGACCCGATAAAGTCTCTAGGAAGTGCTCAGTGAGGGGAGAGAAAACCAGGAGCTTGTGGAGTTCTGGAAGCCAAGTGAGAAAAGTTTTTCAAGGAAAAGAAAGCGATCAAGTGTGCCAAGCCCAGAATAGCGAGTAAGAAGTGGGCAAGGAGTTACCTACTGGCCCTGGCACTGTGGTGCCTGTTCATGACCTTGACAAAAGCAGATTGGGGAAGAAAGTACATCATAGAAGAGTGATTGGGGAAGCTTTGAGAGAGAATGAAAATGGAAAACGTAACTAAAATAAAAATAACACTGGAAATGACAACAAACTCACAACTATCAATAACTGAACCTAAAAAGTAAAAACAAACTGAACAAACAACCAGAACAGGAACAAAATCATAGGTATTGAAACCATGTGGAGGGTTATCAGCTGAAGAGAGAGAAATGGGGAAATGGGCAGGGATTAAGAAGCATAATTGGTAGGAAAAGAATAGACAGGGAGAAGTTAAGAATAATATAGGAAAGGGTGAAGCCAAAGAACTTACATGCATAACCCATGGACATGAACTAAGGGGGATGAGATTGCTGGAGGGAAGGGGGCTACTGGGCAGAGGGGAGCAAAGGGAAAAGAAATTGGGACAACTGTAACAGCATAATCAATAAAATATACTTTAAAAATAAATAAATAAATAAAACACTGGAAACAATTCCTCTTTTAGGGAATTTTGTGATCAAAAGGACAGAGAAATAAGAAAGTAGCTGGAAGAAATGGAGGTTAAATATGTATATGTGTGTGTGTGTGTGTGTCTGTGTGTTAGTGTGTGTGTGTGAGAGAGAGAGAAAAATTTAGAACATGTTTTTATGATGCTGGGAATGCTCCCACAAAAATATTGTTTAAATTTCTTCAAAGACCTATATTTATTTCTTTTTGACTTTTGTGTGATTTATTTTTAGCTAAAGTACAAATTGCTAAAGAATAACATCACTGCCTACACTTTGGGTAATTCATTTTATTGGTTCAAAACACTTGTAGGTTCAACTCCTATTTTTCTTTTAAATGATAGTGTAAATATGGTAAACTTGCTTTAACCTTGTATTTTTTTATCTTCAATCCATAGGCTGAGATGATCTAAGAAATAATAACAGACACATATTTCTTGGCAACTCATAAAAGGAATGTTCTGGAGACAAGAGACACAAAACAAGAGGATGATCAAACTTCCCAGTTATACAATCATTTTTATTATTTTTCTCTGTAGACTTAGAATGCTAGCGATTTTTCAGGTGTTCCTTTCTTGAAAGTCATCAGATGTAAAAATACAAAGTTGATAAAAAGGCATACACAAACTCAAATTAATACTTGGATGATCTATACAGAACACCCATTCTTGCCCTGATCCAATGGACACCATTAATAAAGATCACAAGTTCAGCTATGCCAAAAAAATATTTTAAAAGTACAAATTCTAGGATGTGATTTAGGATTATGGGTTGAATCATATCCTCCCAAAAGATGTTGAATTCCTAACTGCCAGTACACTTAAAGGTGGCTTTATTAATCATGCTAAGATCAGATCATTAGGGTGGGCCCTAATTCAATATGATTGGCTCTTGTAAAAAGGGAAAATTCGGATACAGAGACAGACATGTATAGAAGGAAGATGATGTGAAGACACAGAGGGAAGTAACATCTATAAGCCAAGAGACATCATGGGCTATTGGAGCTGGAAGAGAATAAAACGAATTCTCCTTCACAGCCCTCAGGAGGAACCAGTCCTGCCAAAGGCTTGGTCTTGGATATCTAACCTCCAGAACCATGACAGCATAAATTTCTATTATTTAAACCATTCATTTTGTTGTGCTTTGTTATGGTAGCTCTAGAAACAAATACACTCTGCAAATGCAGCTTATTGTACGTTTTTCTTAAGACATTAACTAGGTAAATAAAATACACAAACAAAAAACACAGGGCTCTGCAGTTTTTTATTAATTTGACATTTTATACAAAAGGAAAAAATAGAAGAATTTTATGGGGCAGTTGATTTTTCCAGGTGGATTAAGCATGGCATTTGCTTGAAAATGAACTATTTATATAAGCAGGAAAAAAATCCAAACTTTTAAAATAAAAGTTAACATTATATTTCAACTGTTAATTTCAATATCACCATTACTGCTTGCTCATTGGCAAAGGCAATTTGGCAGTATTGTCAATTAGCTCTTACAGCACTAGTCTAGTTTATTTGTAAGGAGAGCTGACTTCAAGTTCTAGTTCACTGAGTTCATCAAAGTGCAAAAGAGAATTGTAGTGCTTGGAGACTTAATTTTAGATATATTTATTTTTTTATTGTCTGGGTGGCCCAACTCCAGGAGGTACCATTTGTTGATTTTTTATTAAGTATAAAGATATAACTCACATGCCAGTGTTGTGCAACTGCCAGCACAACTGAACTTTAGAAACTTTTTATATCCTCAAAAGAAATAGCAGTCACTCTCCATTTCTCCCCTTGCCCCAGCCAATAGGCAACTGTTAATATACTTCCTATCTATACATGTGTCTCTTCTGTATATTTCATTTACATGGAATCATACAACATGTGGTCCTTCATGATGAGCTTCTTTCACTGAGCATAATGTTTTCAAGGTTCATCCATGTTGTACCTTGCATCAGTACTTCATTCTGTTTTATTGCCAAATAATCTTCCATCACATAGTTACCACATTTGGATATCTATGCATCAGTTATGTCCATATGTTTTCATTTCTCTTGGATTATTCCTAGAAGTGAAATACTGGGTCATATGGAAACTATATTTAGCAATTTGACAAACTACCAAACTATTTTCCAAAGTAGCTGCATGATTTTACTTTCCCATCAGCGATAAATGAAGGTTCCAATTTCTTCACTTGTTATTGTCCATGGTTTTGATTATAGTTATCCTAGTGGATGTGAAGTAACAACTTGCTGTGGTTTTGATTTATATTTTTCTAATAGCTAGTGATGAAAGCATGTTTTTATGTGTTTATCTGCTATTTGCAACTCTTCTTGGACAAATGTCTATTCAAATTTGTGGTACTAAAGAAGAAAAAAAAAGGGTTTCCTCTTAAACTCTTGGCACACAGCTACTACACCTTGGAATCTCTAAGGTGGTGAGTGTCCTCTGTATGCTAATGAGGTGACTGGTAGCTGGGAGTCCCTAAATAGCTTCATGATAGGGGTTGACCCAAGAAAGACCAAGGCAATATTAGATTATTGAATTTTTCAATCTGACCTCTGAAAATTGAGAGCAGAGAGGGGCTGAAGGTTGTGTTGCCAGTTATTTAATTAATCATTGTTATGTCATGTAACCTCCATAACAATCGCTAAACACTGGAATTCAGAGAGCTCTGAGCTGGTGTACACAGCCATGTGCCAGGTAGGCGCTACCCCAACTTACATAAGGATAGAAGCTCAGGACTCTGGGAAATTTTCCTATGAACATCTTCATCTGGCTGTTCATTTGTATTTTTTATAGTAAACTTGTAAATATAAGTAATATGACTTCTTAAATTCTGTGAACCATGCTAGCAAATATGAGGAGGGGGTTGTGGGAACCCTCAATTTATAGGTGATTGGTCAGAAGTATGAGTGGTTCAAGACTTGTGATTGGTACCTGAAGTGGGGCAGTCTCATGGAACTCAGCCTTTTAAACTGTGGGATGATATAATACTAACTCCAGGTAGAAAGTATCAGAATTGAATTGAATTGTTGGAAACCTATTTGGTGTCAGAAAGTTGGAGAATGGGCTGTTGGTATTGGAAAACATGCCACAAATTCTTTGCCAATTTTATAATTATGCCATTTGTCTTACCATGATTGAGTTTGAAACAATTCTTTAATACATTAGGTAAAAGTCTATGATCAGACACATGATATGCAAATATTTTCTTCCCATGGTTGTGTTCATGTTCTCGATGGCATCACTTGAAGCTTAAACATTTTAAATTTTGATGAGGTTCCATTTATCTATTTATTCTTTTGTCCCATACACTTTTGGTAAAATCTAAGAAGCCGTTTCCTAACCCAAAGTGATCAAGATTTACTTCTATGTTTTTCCTATAATTTTTACAGTTTTAACTTTTACATGTAAGTCTATGATTCATTTTGAGTTAATTTCACATATGGTGTAAGGTAGCAATCTATTGATAATTTTAAAACTTTTCTATTTAGCTTCTAAATTATTACTAATCAAAAAAAAAAAAAAGTCAAATAACTGTAGTAACTTGGTTCCCAAATCCTGTATCCAACTGTCAGCAAGATCTATCAGATATGCCAGTTTCATGTCCTGCACCAGAGATAGAATGAGAACCTAAGCTTGAGGTCAGGAAACTGGGATGTACTCTCTACTGCATGGCTAAAGGGCTATATATCACCTTGATATATTTAACTAATCTTTTTTTAAGCAGAAAAGAAACCTTATTTCTATCAAATTAGAATGTATAAATAATCTTCAAGCAAGATAAACAAAATAGTCAATAACATAATTAACAGTTATAAGAGCATTTATGGATTAGTTTTAGACACTTCGAGTTAAGCACATACACCCCAATCAAGAGGGCCAAAAGATTTCACACTGAGGAAAAGCACTGACTCATCATAAACACATGGCTTCTGGGAAAGTGTATATTCAACTACTGATACTGGTTCTCTTTTGTGAGAAGTAAAATGAGAAAAGATCTAATTGTCCTCTTCCAGTGGAGAACTATGAAGATCAAAGAAAATTATGAATATGAAACCCTTTGAAAAGTGAACCATTGTAAAATTGGATATTCACAATAATCAGAGTTTTGCCAAAGGCCTTTCTTAAAACCATAAAGCTGCAGGTAGCTAAGTGACAAGGTGACTCCACTGGAAGTTATATCTCAACTGGTTTTTCTCAGCATGACACACAGAGGAGCAGGTTCAATTCCTTCCTTCCCTAGGAGATGACGATGTGAAACCAGGCTTGAGAATCATAGGTTGTACTGACCTAGCGACAGGACTGCTCTGTGGATTACAATTATTATCCATACCCATAAAGAATCTAGCAAATACTGACAGGTATAGCCTGATTTTAACTGATAAAGATTGTATGAAACAGATTAACCTTGTCAGCCAAAAGAAGAAAAAGACCCTCCCCCAAAAAATCTTATTCATTTTCCCTTAAATTACTTGTGTGCTTGATGAAAAACCACCATACATGTTGTCAGCACAATATTGACAAGAAAATACATTAATAACTTGGTAGTTCCCCAATGTGAAGGCATCATCCTTAGTTAATAAAGTCTTAAAAATCAGTTCCCCAAGGATGCAAGAGTCACTAAAAATCATGCTGATAGGCAACATTGAGATCAAACATCTTAGGCCTACTCCAACCCAGACAATCTCCCTCAGCTCAAATTCATATGTTGTCTGATTTTGATTCTTACTGGTTGGTTTCTAACACTTTCCTCTCATGTCCTTTCTAAGATTCCCTGAAGACAGCATCTGGCTTTATTCTTCTTTTCCATCTCCAGTGGTATCTAACCCATGGCAGGTATTTTTAAACAGTTGGAGCCAACTAGCTGAAGGAGCAGGTAAAAACCCACCTCACTGAACATCACATCAGGTTATAAAGGGAAATATAAACTTATTTTGGAGGGAATTACTTCTAAAACACGTTGAAAAAGGTAATTCTAGTTTTTGCTACAGAACAAGGGTAATATTTGCCAAGGTGTTCACATCAAATTATGTAGAATACATTTGCGGAGTTGCATTATGGTATTTTATTTTTTTCTTCTATGGTTGGGTCTATAAAAATATCCCCTCTTCCACCAATTTCCAATAAAAATCAAGTATTCTGTCTGCTGAAACCTATAATATAGTTTTCATTAATACTCTAGCTTACTGCCACCAAGTGATACCTCAGAGTTTCTGAATCATGTTCTGGGGGTGACAATCTGGCTGTAAAATATTTTATTCCTTGGCTTTGGTAAACAGAGTTGATTAGTGAAACTCAGTTGATGTATATAACATTTATATGCACACACACACATGCACATAGCTATGTTCTATTATTAGTGAAAGTGGTGTGTTTTTTGTAGATGTGCAAAAAATCTACCATATGTCAGCCTTAGCTCTCCCCATAGACAGACTTCCATGGAGATTTATCTCTCCAGCTACTACCACTCATTGTGCCATTCTGTTATAAAGTGCAGCTAAGTACTCATCAAAAACACACTAAAAATAGCCAGCCCTGATTGTAATCTGAGATAGAATGTGCATTCCTGTTAATGTTAATGTTCTGTTTCAGTTTTAATTTTTTTGTCCTTTGTTGTTCTTTTGCCTTTGGACCTTGCCCTATCCAAAAACTATACAGTCCCCCTCCCCTGCCTAGTGATTTGAATTCTCACCACAAGCGTAGCTCTTTCAAATCATTAGGAAAACCACTGGGACTGCAGTGAGTTGGCACCACTCACTTTCAGGGTTTTTATTAGGGAACGTGGACCTCCTTGGCAAAAAAAAAGAGTTGCTTCCACACCAGCAGGTGATGAATGCAAGTCTCTGGAACTGGCCAGGCTCGTATGCTGAGAGAGATGGATGAAATGTGTGCTTTTTAAACGCTGGGTCAGTATTGATGGACTTCGACCTAACACGACCACCACAGCATTTACATGGTGCTTCTATTGCCAGTAACTTGATTTTGTACTCACTGCTCTTCCATTCCTCATTTTCAACCATCTGCCTTGGCTAGAGGCCCAGCTACTTCTGAAATGTTCAGTTTTCTGTAAAATTGTTCTCTGGATCTCCCACAGAAAGACTTCCAGAATATTCCCTTTCATTTTTTCTCCCTCCTCTTTCTCTGCTGTAAAAGCAGGTTATAACCCCTTTCCAATTTTACTGTTGCCCATAAATTAAGTTCTATGAAGCCAACTGGAGAGCAGGCCTTTAGCTGCCTTTGGCTTGCTGCCGCCCTCTTTTCTGACCAACAGGTCTCCTATGGTGGGGAGAATTTGGTACTAGAAGGAGCCGCACTGAGTCCTCCTAGGATTTATCTCTCACCTTTTGGCATGAGGGGTTGACAGTAAACATGACTCAAGTTTCTCCCAGCTGGTAGTGCAGAGATCCCCATTATGCCTGGAGACAGCATTGAACCACTCTCTAACCACAATTTCAGTGACCAAAAGTCTCCCTATCATTCTTTGTCTTCTTGGTACAACCAGGAGGGGGATGGACGTGGTGTGTGTGTGTGTGTGTATGTGTGTGCGCATATGGACATGGCAGGAAGAGAGTGTGGAATACCATTTTTCAGCATCTGTTTCGCAATTTAAAAAAAAAAGGATTTTAATCAAATAGAGCATTCCTATTGCAGAAGAAAAAACTTGTGCCTTTTTTTTTTTTTTTTTTTTTTTGGTCCTTTTTTCTTATGGCCACTCCCCACCCAGTTGGAAATTCCCAGACTGTTTGCCTTTTTAAGATGCAGAGTGTAGGGATGGGAGCAGGTGCATGGGATGCATGAGGCTAGAATAAAGCTGACTCTTCTGTAAGGCTCTGTGACCTTCATGCACTTTGCCTGAATATCCCCACCCCTCTACCACTCCGGTGTATTTCTTTGATTCCAGGACTTCATCACTCATGAATTAAAATGAGCATAGAGACACCTCTTAGCAGCTACTTGAACACATCACCATATAAAACCTGATTTTAAAACTACATGATTTTTTTAATCCTTCTGCCTTTTCACCCAGCATCACAATCTCCCTGCCCTCTGACAGTTGTCAGTCTATTCTCTATCTATGAGTCTGTTTCTATTTTGGTTGGGATGGTAAACACATAATATGATATATAGATGATGTATTAGAGCATTGTACACCTGAAACCTGTATAATTTTATTAACCAATGTCACACCAATAAATTAAAAAATATTATAGTATAATGATGTGATAGGACTTTAGTCTATTTCCTATAAAACTTTTAAAAATAAGTACATCTTCTAGAGAAAATGATTTTTAAATGATTAAGCAAAATGCAATGTATTTCAAAATCTTTGAAATGGAAAAAAAAAGAAAATCCAATTCATGTTCATGTTTCTTGTCACTATGTGTAAATTTTACATAAAAAATAATGGTAAACAAATATCAAACTCAAATAATGATCTGCATGCTGAAGTTTTCAGGGGTGAAGTATACTGATTTTTGCCACTTACTTTCAAATGCTCCAAAAATAGGATGAATAGGTAAGTGATAAAGCAAATACAACAACATGGGTAAAACTAAGGTAGTTGGTATATAGGTGCTTGCTGTACAATTTTTTAAAATTTTTCTGTAGGTCAAAGAGTTTTTGTAATAAAATGCAGGTGTAGGAGTGGGAGGCATAGCACTTGGGATTGGGAGATTTGAATCCACAAATGAGCTATCAAATGTAGTCAGAGCCTTCACTTCAACAGATTTTGGCTTTCCCATATACAAAATGAGAATCTGCAATGTATTTTTTTTGCATCGAATAATCTATTATCTTAGGAAACAAACATGGATAAAATGGTCAGAAGCCTTCAGATTCACAGGAATTTGGGGCTCTCATTTATTGAATTTATGTAGTCCAAAGGAAACATTGAGAATCCTGTTATCCAAATTGTATCAGTTGGGAAGCTCTAATGCTCTGTTTGATTATCTCATCTTTCCCTGCACAAATGGCTCATCTGGTGCCAAGCCCAGGTGCCAGAAACACAATGGGTGGGGATAACCTCTCTAAAACGGGAGCTAGGAAAGATCGGTCTGAATAACTTGAGAGAAAACAATGAGACTGCTTTCCCATGGGGCCTGACCCAAACTATTCTGATGTGATTGTACACCTCACTGCCCTGAAGTCCCACACCCAGGCAGAGTGGGCAGCCACGTATAAGGTGGGTATTTGGGGCATGTCAGAAAATGGACTTTCCTCCTTGCTTCCCTTTTTATCCCAAACTATGTCCCCCATTTCTGGGTCAAAATATCTGCTATTTTGAGTTAATCACTTGACTGAGGGCTCTGTTTCTTATTAAAAATGCAATGACTTCTGAAATGGGTAACATATTCAACTACAGAAGCCATTCACACCACACTGTTAATGATTATCTTATTCCTTTAGGCTGCTATAACAGAATAACCTAGACTGGGTGGCTTATATAAACAACAAGAATTTATTTCTCTCAGTTCTGGAGGGTAGGAAGTCCAAGATCAAGGCACCAGCAGAATCAGTGTTTGGTGAGACCTGGTTACTAGTTCATAGACAGTTGTCTTTTCCCTATGTCCTCACATTTTGGGAGGGAAAAGGAAGCTCACTGTGGTCTCTTTTATAAGGGCACTAATCCCATTCATGAGTGCTCTACCCTGATGACCTATTCACCTCCCAAAGGCAAAACTGCCTAATATCACTTGGACATTAGTATTTAACATATGAACTTGAAGGATGCATAAATATTCATTCATAGAAATGACCTTCAAATCCTTTCCAGATATCACTTAACAGTGGTAAGAGAATGTTAACTATGATAATTTTCCCCTATCCTGTAATACTCTTCTAAACTCAGACTGCAGTTAGAACTTACCCTTTAGCCTAAAATGGAGCCAATATATAAAGCATTTTTTATTGTATTTTTTCAATACCATTATCCTCCTTATATCCCCCCCAATCACCACACAAACCCATATGACTTTTTTATTATTTTTCCCCTTAACTTTTTGAACCAACTAAAGTTTATTTAGCATCTATAACTTACAAGGCACTATGCTAGGTTCACAGGATACAGTGGGGACAAGACCAATATAGTCCTTGATGATGAGGAACTGATATTCTCACCTGGTGACCTGGGACTTTTCAGGTTTTAGCATTACAAATCCCACATCATGGAAATCCCCTCAGACCTGGGCAGAACAAGAGGACTGATTACCTTAGTCTGACGTGTAAATGATAATATGAGTTATAATACAATAATATGTTATCCATCAATATATTTGAAGATTGCAAAGGTGTTCTGAGTGTGTATAATGAGAGGACCTCACTTAACATGTGCAGTCGTAGAAGACTATTCTGAAGCTGTGGGCATGAGAGCTGAGATTTAAAAAGTGAGAACTGTCAGGGAACTCCAGGTAAAGAAAAATCCCATTCAAAGTCTCTGAGGTAAGGAAGAATGTGGTGTGTCTGAGAAATTAAAAGTGACCTTATTTATGTCTTGGTTTTTCTGGGACTGTCCCAGTACAGTCTGTTGCCCTGACCTAGTTATATATCCATTTGTTGGGAAAATGAATTATTTTGGTTAGAAAAGGAATATTCACCACAGAGAAACTGTAAGGTGCCCATGTGGGTAGAATAAAGGAACTACAATGATACAAATGAAGCTGTTGAGGTATCTGAAACTGATTATTCAGGTTCTCCAGGGAGAGACCAAAGGTTTGAGATATGACATAAAAAACATAGATGGGAGGGAAGATGGCGGCGGAGTAGGGGCAGTGTTCTCTGCTCGCTCCTGTTACATAGAGACTTCAGGAGCGAATGCGGAGAGGAGTGACTGACACCTCCACAAAAGATCTCAAGACAATGTGGGCAGAGTGACTCTCAATCAACTAACCAGAGAAAAAGACCCACCAAAAAGTAGCTGAAATACAGCCAGACAGATTAAGCAAACAACATAAAGGGCAAGACAGACGTAGATCCAAGATGGCAGAGGAGTAAGTGGAAGCTACATTAACCTCCTCCAAGGACCAGTCTGGATTTACAACTTAATTTTGGAGAAATCATCTGGAATAACCAACCAAACACTAGCTGGAAAGAAGTCTTATAGCCACGAAGAGACAGAAAAGGCCGCTTCATCACAACGTGACTGGTAGAAAGTGTGGAGATGCAGAAGGGCTGGCTGGGCTCACATGGGTGGCAGTTGAAGGAACTGAGAAAGAGCTCAGCAGCTGGGGGCTCCCCATGAGAACGGCAGGATCTAAACCCCCAGCTGGGCTTCCCACCCTACAGCAACAGAGTGGAAAGTAAAATAGTATCCAGCTGTGAAAAGTGAAAAGGCACAGGGTTTCTTGCTAGCCGGAGAGAAACAGCGGGAGAAAAAGAGCTCTTAAGTGGATCACATACGAAAATATTTTGGCCCCCACTTACCCTGGGATCAAGCAGAGGGAAGGCAGAGAGGACTGAAGACATTTGGGGAGAGTTTGGCGTGGTGGCTTTGAAGGGAGAACTGGGGGAGCAACTGACCGGGTCCCAATGCTGACTCATCCCCAGTATGGCAGGCAGACCATTTCCCTCCAAGTGGCGTCAGCCTGAGGGGAAACAAAAGCCCTGCCTACAGAAATTAAGTTGCCACACCCACGGTCCTTAAGCCTGACGGCTAATCACAGATTGAATAGATTCACAACTAAAGAAGACAGACAAAGGCAGTAGATCACTGGAAGTCTCCAATAGGCTGCCTAGGTCCAGTCTGGTACATGATCTGACGCTACCAGAGGCAGATCCAGGAAGAGCAGATCATTCTAAGAAGCACCAACAAACAATAGGAATCACAAAAAAGGGGAGACAGAGAAACAACCCCACATCAAAAGGAAAGGTAGAATTCTCAGAAAGAGTGCTAAATAAAATAGAGGGGAGCAAACTATCAGATATGGAATTCAAAACATGGATTATGGAGAAGTTGAATGGGCTCAGCGGAAACTACAAAGAACTCCAGGGAAACTACAAGAAACTCCAGAAAAACTAAAAGAAACTTACTGAGAGTTACACCAGCATGAAAAAGGACATAGAAGCTATCAATATGAGCCAGGAAGAAATGAAGAAAATGATCTCTGAATTGAAGAACACAGTAGAAGGAATTAAAAGCAGGCTAGAGGAAGCAGAAGATCGAATCAGTGAGCTGGGGGACAACGTAGACGAAAACTCCCAGACAGTGCAACAAAATGAAAAAAGACTGAACGAGACTGAAGAGGTTCTAAGACAGCTGCAGGACCACATGAAACATAATAATATCCATATCACAGGAATTCCAGAAGGAGAAGAAGAAGAGCAAGGGATAGAAAACCTCTTTGAAAAACTAATGACAGAAAACTTCCCTCACATGAGGAGAGAAAGAGTCATGCAAGTCCAGGAAGCACAGAGGGTCCCAATGAAGATGAACCCTAACAGGCCCACTTCAAGACACATCATAATTAAAATGGCAACGTTCAAAGACAAAGAGAGAATCCTAAAAGCAGCAAGAGAGAAACAACTAATAACATACAAGGGAGCTCCAATAAGGCTATCATCAGATTTCTCAGCAGAAACACTATAAGCCAGAAGGGAATGGCAAAAAATATTCCAAGCAACGAAAAATAAGGCCTACAACCAAGAATACTCTACCCAGCAAGGCTCTTATTCAAAATGGAAGGTGAAATAAGGAGTTTCTAAGACAAAAGAAGGTTAAAAGAATACATCTCCACCAAGCCAGCATTGCAAGAGGTGCTAAAGGGTCTGCTTTAAGAAGATGAAGAAACAGAGAGAGACGGAGAGGAACACGAGTACAAAGGGGGAAAATGACAATGAATAAGTACTTATCAGTAATAACCTTAAATGTAAATGGATTAAATGCTCCAATCAAAAGACATAGAGTAGCTGAATGGATTAGAAAGAATGACCCACATATATGCTGTCTACAAGAGACCCACCTTAGAACAAAAGATCTACACAGACTGAAAGTAAAGGGATGGGAAAAAGTTTTTCAAGAAAATGGACATGGAAAAAAAGCTTGGGTAGCAATACTTATATCAGACAAAACAGATTTCACAGCAAAGTCCATAAAAAGAGACAAAGAAGAACATTTCATAATACTTAAGGGAAAAGTCCATCAAGAAAATATAACCCTTATAAATATATATGCACCCAACTTAGGAGCATCCAAATATGTAAGAAAAATTTTGAAAGACTCCAAAAAAGATATAGACAGCAACACACTCATAGTAGGGGACTTTAACACCCCATTGTCAACAATGGACAGGTCTTCGATATATATAGAACATTTCACCCCTCAGAAGCAAAATATACGTTCTTCTCAAGTGCACATGGAACATTTTCAAATATAGACCACATGGCAGGACACAAAACAAGCCTCAACAAATTCAAGAAAATTGAAATTATATCAAGCATATTCTCAGATCACAATGGCTTAAAATTGGAAATCAACCTCAAGGAAAAAACTCAAGAACATTCAAACTCATGGAGAATGAATAACATGCTATTAAATAATGAATGGGTTAACAATGACATCAAAGAAAAATTAAAAAGTTTCTGGAAACTAATGATAATGAACACACAACAACCCCAAACCTATGGGATACAGCGAAAGCAGTCCTGAGAGAAAAGTTCATAGCAATACAGACCTACCTAAAAAACTAGAAGAATCTCTAATAAAAAATTTAACCCTACTGCTACAATAACTAGAGGAAGAACAACAGGTAAAGCCCAGATCAAGTAGAAGGAAGGAAATAATCAAGATCAGAGCACAATTAAATGACATAGAGACTATACTAACAATTCAAAAGATCAGCATAAGTAGAAGCTGGTTCTTTGAAAAGATAAACAAAATTTACAAGCCTTTAACCATGCTCATCAAGAAAAAAGAAAGAGGACCCAAATAAATAAAATCAGAAACAAAAGAGGAGAAATCACAACCGATACCACAGAAATACAAAGAATTGTAAGAAATTATTATGAACAACTGTATGGCAAGAAATTTGACAACGTAGAGGAAATGGACAAATTTCTGGAAACTTATAGTCTTCCCAAATTGAATCAAGAAGAAGCAGAATGCCTGAATAGACCAATAACAGCTAGTGAAATTGAAGCAGTAATCAAAAAACTCCCAGCACACAAAAGCCCTGGACCGGATGGCTTCACAAGTGAATTCTACAAAACATTTAGGAAAGAACTAACTCCTATCTTCCTCAGACTATTCCAAAAGATCCAAGAAGAGGGAAGACTCCCAAACTTGTTCTATGAAGCCAATATAACCCTAATTCCAAAACCAGGTCAAGACACAACAAAGAAAGTAAACTACAGGCCAATATCGCTGATGAACATAGATGCTAAAATCCTCAACAAAATATTGGCAAACTGGATCCAGCAACACATTAGAAAGATCATACACGAGGATCAAGTGGGATTCATCCCAGGGATGGTTTAATATTCACAAATCAATAAATGTAATACACCACATAAACAAAATGAAAGAAAAAAAACACATGATCATATAAATAGATGCAGAAAAAGCATTTCATAAAGTACAACACCCATTTATAATGAAAACTCTCAGCAAAATGGGAATAGAGGGAGCATACCTCAACATAATATAGGCCATATATGAGAAACCTAAAGCCAACATCATACTCAATGGGCTAAAACTGAGAGCATTCCCCCTGAGATCAGGAACTAGACAAGGATGTTCACTCTCTCCACTGCTATTCAACATAGTGTTGGAAGTTCTAGCCACAGCAATCAGACAAGAAAGAGAAGTAAAAGGCATCCAAATTAAAAAAAGGAAGTAAAACTGTCATTATTTGCAGATGACATGATAGTGTACATAGAAAACTCTATAGACCCTAAAAGAAATTACTCAACCTAATAAGTGAATTCGGCAAAATAGCAGGGTAGAAAGTCAATATTCAGAAATCGAAGGCATTTCTGTATACCAACAATAAAACCTCAGAGCTAGGAACTTAAAGAAAAATCCCATTTACCATAGCAACAAGAAAAATAAAGGACCTAGGAATAAACTTAACCAAGGAGGTAAAAGACCTGTACTCAGAAAACTACATAACACTGAAGAAAGAAATTAAAGAAGATACAAATAAATGGAAGCATATACCATGCTCATAGATGGGAAGAATCAACATCATTAAAATGTCCATACTACCCAAAGCAATTTATAGATTCAATGCAATCCCTATTAAAATACCAATAACATTTTTCACAGACCTAGAACAACTACTCCAGAAATTTATATGGAACCAAAAAAGAGCCTGAATAGCCATAGCAACTTTGAGGAATAAGAACACAGTAGGAGGAATCACAATACCTGATATCAAACTATGCTACAAGGCCACGGTAATCAAAACAGTCTGGTACTGGCATAAAAACAGACATATAGATCAATGGAACAGAATAGAGAGCCAATAAATAAACCCAGGTCTATATGGTCAACTAATATTTGACAAAAAGGGAAGGAACATCAAATGGAGTGAAAAGAGCCTCTTCAACAAATGGTGTTGGGAGAACTGGACAGGGACATGCAAAAAAATGAAACTAGACCACCAACTTACACCACACATGAGAATAAACTCAAAATAATCAAAGACTTAAATGTAAGCCATGATACCATTAAAGTCCTAGAGGAGAACATAGGCAGAAAAATTTCAGATATTTAACATAGCAACATTTTCACTGATATATCTCCGAAGTCAAGGGAAATAAAGGAAAGAATAAACAAATGGGACTACATCAAACTAAAAAGTTTCTGCTCAGCTAAAGAAAACATCAGCAATATGAAAAGGAAACCAACCATATGGGAAAACATATTTGGCAATGACATCACAGACAGGGGACTGATTTCCAAAATATATAAAGAGCTGATACGACTCAACACCAAGAAGACAGACAACCCAATTAGAAAATGATCAAAGGACCTGAACAAACACTTCTCCAAAGAGGACATACAGAGGATCCATAGACATATGAAAGAATGCTCAACATCACTAGCTATCAGAGAGGTGCAATAATAACCACAATGAGATACTACCTCACACCAGTCAGAATGGCTATCATCAACAAATCAACAAACAACTTGTGCTGGAGAGGGTTTAGAGAAATGGGAATCCTGGTGCATTGCTGGTGGGAATGCAGACTGGTGCAGCCACTATGGAAAACAGTTTGGAATTTCCTCAAAAAACTAAAAATGGAACTGCCTTTTGAACCAGCAATTTCATTGCTAGGATTATATCCAAAAAATCCTGAAACACCAATTCAAAAGAACCTGTGCAGCCCTACGTTCATAGCAGCACTATTTACAATAGCCAAGTGCTGGAAACAACCTAAGTGCCCATCTGTAGATGAGTGGATCAAAAAACGGTGGTACATTTACACAATGGAGTACTATGTAGCAGAAAGAAAGAAAGAATTTCTACCATTTGCAACAACATGGATGGAACTAGAGAGAATTATGCTTAGTGAAATAAGCCAGGCAACGAAAGAAAAATACCTTATGCTATCACCTATTACAGAAAACTAATGAACAACACAAACAAATGAGCAAAATTGAACCAGAGGTATGTAAACAAGGAATAAACTAACAGTAACAAGGGGAGAGGCGGGAGGGATAGAAAGGAGTAAGAGGGGAAGGGTCTAGTCAAAGAACATGTATAAATGACCCACAGACATGGACAACTGGGTGGGGACTGACTCTGGGAGAAGTGGTGGCAGGGTGCGGGAAAGAAAGAGGGGGAAAGAAGTGGGACAACTGTAAAGAAAAAACAGTCAAAAAAAATTTTAGTGGGGGGAAAATGAAAATATAAGGAATGGAAATGCAATTTCAGTGAATATTAGAAGGACAAGGATAGAGATCTCTAACTGATCCTTCCAGATTTTGGCATTCTAAAGAAGTTAATAATGACATAAGATTCTTTGCATAAAACTAAGACCAGTTGCTAATAGAGGTTTTGTTGACCAAGACTTTGACTGGAATCTCATGCCTTAAGGAGATATGCTTGGGCTCTGGTTGTTACCAAAAAGCCCTGAGGAACTGGGATTGACTTTTGAAGGTAATAAAAGCCCATGAGATAAAAGGCCTGGTACCTTGGTTAATTGTGCGGTGCACAGCAATCTTTCCAGGGAAGGAATGAAGGCTGTTTTCCTGAAAGATGGCTAGAAAGGACCTTCAGGCACAATGGAAAACCAGAAGGACTTGGAAAAGACAGGTATGTACAGGCAAGGCTGAATGCCAGGCATGTGGCTCAGCTTCTGTGCCCTGAAGGGCAGACTGAAGGTCACCCTAAATGTTCCTTGCGTAAGTTCCAGCAAAGCAGAACTAAAGATCATAAGTGATCATTTGCTGCTCTTCTTGTGTTTATGCAAATGAACAGGATAAATTAAAAATGGACTTAATGCAGTCCCTTTAATGACAAGGAGGGTAATCTTGGGAGAAAAATCGTGATTCAAGGAAAATCACAATGATCAGTGGTAGACTATAAAGTAGTGCAGCTAACTGTCTTTAAAGTTTCTTTTCATTTAAAATATGTTTTCACTTGAAAGTTAAACTATGTCTGTGGTATCATCAAAGATAATTAAGTTATAGGGAAGAAGAATGTCAAATGCCTTTCAACTGGATGTCTTTCTAATAAGACAGTCCTACAGATTTAGAGACTTGTTTGTGGGTTATGCTACATAAATTAACATGTGTTTTCTGTTTTCAAAGGGCATAAGCCTATGATCTCATTACCTGAGTGATTTACTGTATGTATAGGCGTCACTTACTCCTGTCTGCATCTCTGCCTCCTGAGACTCAATGGTTTGGCTGAACTAAGTGGCTGGGTTGGTGAAGAATGGGGTGGTCTGTGGGCTTCACTTTAAAACTGGTTTCTCTTTTCTATCCTAATGGCTTGGACCAAAAGGGCCCAGAGGTCTGAGAGGGGGAAAACCTAAAATATTTCCCTCAGCCCAAACTAAGTATAATGGCAAAAGGGTTTTGGACAGGTGAGATGTGCCTGGCACACCTTCCTCCAAAGAAGCCCTTTTTTTTTTTCCCTAATGTGGAACATTGAAAAATTAATACCTGCCTTTTGTCATCTAGTTGTTATGGATTGAATGATGTCTTTTAACCCTTTTGCCAAATCTGTTGCCCCCAGAATACAACAAGGATGCCAGCCTGTTAAACCAAGCACGCCATTGTCCGGGGACAGCCAACTGACCTGGAGTCTGCACGATCCTTGCCCATGTGGGAAGGCCACCCTCCCCTCCAGACCCTCACTTTTATTAGGGGTTTCTGGACCCAAGGGTAGGTAGGACGATGACCATGTCCAGCTTGAAGCAGCTAGAGGAGCTTGAGACCTTCGTCCATTGTCCTTTATAAGATTATAAAGGGTCTTAATATCTGAGAGGGAGGGATTGTTATTTTTTATTGTTAAAATAATCATTTATTTATTAAAAAAAGAAGAAGAAGAATATATGAAATGGTGAAGCGGAAGAGCTTGTATGTATGAACCATGAGCACGAACTTGGGAGGGCGATTGCTGGGGGAGGGGGTGCTGGGTGGAGGGGAGTAAAGGGGAAAAAATTGGAACTATTGTAACAATATAATCAATAAAATATACTTAAAAAAAAGGAAAAAAAAGAAACATAGAAATAGTGAGAAGTGTCATCCACAGAGAAGTAGCATAATCATATGTGAATTTTAAACAGCAAATGCAAGCATGGATGTGAGGGATCCAATCAACAAAGTTGCTTCTGTGCTCCGGGCCAGCAGCAATAGTGGCTAGATTAGAGTGGAAGCACCAAAAGTGCAGCTAAGTAGATTATTCCAAACTATTTTGGAAGAATAATGGACAAAATTCAGTCTTATGGCTGATAGGTCAAGGGTGTGGGCGAGACAGGATGGCCATCACTGGCCACATGGACTGAGCAGAACTGCCAAGGGTACCTTTCCCATGGAACCCCAGACAGGCTGCATGGCAATGTCAGTCTACTCATCAGAGGCAGCAGGAGAGGAAGGGTCAGGAAAGAAGGCCAGCTTCATGGTAGCAGTAGCTGGCTGGACAATGGTGTCATGTGGGAACAGATGAGACTCAGAATGCCATGTCTTCATTCCAGAAATCCTCTTATAATATGCATCCTTCTTTACCATTTATTTGGTTGTGAGCTTCTCTTCCATATGTGTAGGTTCTCCCTTGCTCTTCCCTTCCCATGTCCTAACTAGACTGGAAGTGCTCAGGAGCAGAGACCAGGCTGGATTCACCTGTCTTATCACCACAGAGCCTATCACAGGGTCTATCATGAAGTAAGCTCTTGACAGCTCTTGGAAGAATGTGGACCAATGGACACGGAGGTAAGGGGATTAGCTTTGGCAAAGAGGAGACTGGACATAGACAGGCCAGCTGGTGAAAAGGCTGTATAAATTAATTCCATGTTAATCCAATTGAGTACATCCATACAAGGGGCCTCAAACCATTTCTGTAAAGGCCTAGCAGTCAATACTTTAGGCTTTGCAGGGCATGCAGTATCTGTAGCAACTTGTCTTCTCTGCTGTTTTACTGAATAAGCAACCACAGACAATGAATAAGCAGCCACAGACAACGAATAAGCAACCACAGAATCGTGTAAACATGTGGGTGTGGCTGGGTTCCAAGGAAACCTTATTTATGGATACTGAAATGTGAATGTCATATAATTTTCACAAGCCAGAAAATATTATTCTTCTTTTGATTTTTTTAACCATTTAAAAATGTAAAATCATTCTGAGTTGCAGGCCTTAGAAAAACAGGCAGTGCCTGAATTTGGCTTTGGGTTGTAGTTTGCTGAACCCTGAACCAATATATCCATTTCTCTAACATGCAGGGTAGCACAGCTTCTTAGCATGCATATTCCCAAGCAGAATTATGAAAAAGCTCACCCCAAATGTCCCCCCTTTCTCCCTGTCTCAGGAACAAGGAAGACATTTACTGTACATCCCTATTGTCCTCTATCTGGAACTCATTAAATGGCTTTGATTTCTTAAGTGTTTTCGCTTTCCTCAATCTTCTTTTGAGGCCTTATTTCTCTCTCTGCTTTCCCCATCTGATTCTCCTTTTTTATTGTGCAAGTTTGTTCTCTCAATCATAAATTTTGCTTTTACTACCAGAAGCATTGCTGGGTTTGACATTTTTAGTGAGGATGCTGAGATTTCCCCCATTTTTGTTTATCACTTGCCTTTTCATAAGGAGGGCCAGCCTCAGACCTTCCTAAATGGAAGACTGATGCTTACGCACCAAGACCTACCCCTAGAAATCTATTAGCTATTAACAAACAGTAAAAACAGACAACCTAAAAATCCAGAGGCTGCCTGCTTCAAGGGAGGTAGGGGCCGACTTAAAGTGCTAATGACTTAATATATTAATGCATTCATAGCAGCATCTGAAGCTGCACTGGTCTCTCTGTTTTAAGAAAGGCACTGTTCTATATGTGTGATGATTTCTAAACCTAAATTAAGACATGAATGCACAAAGGAGACTGTCATTCCTGCTTGTTTCATTATAGAGCAGTCAGAAGAGGCTGGGAGTCCTCTCTAAAATGCACCTAACCAAATGTATTTCTGCAGGACAGTGTCCTGCAGCAACTTTATTTCAGTCAGGTGTATCTCTGTATAGGAATAGCACCTCAAATTGAGGATAACATCTGCCCAAATGCATGGATTAAAAAATATAAAAGAAACTTTGAGTCAAGAATAAGAATTGGAATAGAATCAATAGAACCATTTTTTCTCCAGCTCTAGAAAGTGTAACTTATGAACACTTATGCCAAGATTTCAGAGAAAAGCAGGTCTCAGTGCTGGGGATTAGGAAGGAAAAGTAAGGACATTCACTCTGTTCTCAAGCCAGTCAATATTCAGCCTGTCATACATACAGTAGGGATCAAAAATAGTTGGGCACCATTGCTCTGGAACACAACCCTTAACTGGGAAACAGCAGAAACGATGAGGGTAATTGTCAAGGGATAGGAGAACAGTGGACATCATGTAAAATGCCTTCTCCCTCTTTCCCACCAAAGAGAACACCTGTAAAGGCAATCTGCAGCTTTGGTCTTATCCAACCACTAGGGCTTCTGGGAATGTCTATAATATTGGAAAACCAGTGGTTTGATGTGCAGCCCTATTTCCCAATAGTCCCATCTCTATGACTGGCTTTTTTGGGATGTTGCATGTTCAGTCATAGAGTTAAATCCACAAATCTCAATGGCACTAAAGTGAACCCTGGCAACGGAACTGAGACATGAGGATTTAAAAGGTAACAGGTGTGAATCCTGTCCCATAAGCGTGTCTGGCATGGTGCTGCTGCACAGGGTGAGAGTGCATGCCTAGTCTGTGATGCATTTGTGGTGGCTCTGCATTTTTGTCACCTCAGTTGTCATAGAATCAGCTGTGTTTGATAAAAAGCCCGAGCTTTTTTGATGCACTCTTCACTGGCCTGTGGAAACAGACCATTTTCACAAATTACTGATTCCTAAAGCCCTCAGTGGATGGAGCCAGGGTAAGGAAAGAAAAAGAAAGTACAATTCAAATACATGCTTGGAATTTGCTAATAGGAACGCACAGTCCTTTTGGAACCAAAATAGAATTTTTGATAAAGCACCTTGTGGCAAATTTGAAATATTAGGCTGGAGGCCCCAGAAAGACATAATTCACTCTACTGGTGAGAACGAATCTCATTTCCACATCCACTCCTTTAAACTCATTACTGACCTGGGGGGAAATACTAGTCTGGAGCAAGTTTTAATAAAGACACTGGTGGAGCCATTGCCATAGTATTAAATGCAATAATGAACAACAAGCTACTTGGTGGCATGAACTGTCAAGACCCTGGAAGGCAGCTTCCAAAAGGCTTAGTGTTCCATCCAGCACAGAACACATCATCCAAAAAACATTTCATTCTTTTATGCAACCATTTGTCTCAAAAGACTCACTCTGGCTTAGATGGCCTGGTTGTCAGCTTGCCTTCAGATGAATAACTGTTGAGAATAATTAATTTTAAATTAATTCTTATTTTTAAAATATTAAAAAAAACAGGGCGGTGCAGTAGGGGAATTAAAAATAGTGATAACTTTAGGCATGAAAAGACCTACATTCAAATTTCTAATTCTGGACAAATTGTATTCCCTCATTAGGACTCACTCTCTACCACTAGAAGTATGCTTTTAGGTAAACATAAGTTATGTGTGGGCAAGGTCTGTGTCTTTATTTTTTTCTGCTAATATTGTGTGCATTGTCATATAATAGATTCTCGATAAATATGCATTAAATGGATCTATGGTTGAGGATAGTTATATAGATTAAGAGAGCTAATAATATATGTAACACTTTTGGCACCTTGCTTGGCACAATGGAGTTCCACAACAAAATTCAAAACCAATTAACTGCTGGTACAAGGGCACTGCTGGAAAAGCGACAAGAGCTCATAATGAAAACTCCAACCAAACTGAAGAGGTTTGCCAGTTTCTATGGTTCTGGTAGGAAGGAGTCAGGTGCAGGGAGTGTAAGAAATAGTTACATAGTAGAACATCACAAGAAGGGAGGCAGAACACCTTGAAAATGCAAGGGAGGATTTAAAAGAGCCAGAGCCAGAGCCAGTAGTTACTGTTACACAGTCATGCCTACTAATCAATTC
Source organism: Furipterus horrens (assembly GCF_987537825.1). Taxonomy (NCBI): domain Eukaryota; kingdom Metazoa; phylum Chordata; class Mammalia; order Chiroptera; family Furipteridae; genus Furipterus; species Furipterus horrens. Next base: position 61,493,289 of record NW_028327176.1, on the reverse strand, counting down.
TCAGCTTTAACAAGCATATTGAAAGGTTCCTCTGGGTTTCCAGAGTATGTCTATGTCTAGGCAGGTAAAGTCAAATAAAAAATTAAAGCATGTTTCTAGAGAATCCACATAGGAGAGAAGCATACATATGCCTGATGAAGTAACCTGTCCTACCTTATTTCTCCTTACCCCCCATTGCATCCTAATACAGACTCTCCTTTCAGTCTGGCCAATCTGTCACCAAAGTTTTCTGTGGCCATATGATGACTTCCTCATTACCTTGTGCTGGCTCTTTGAGCTTGTCTTTGCCAATCAAATTTCTGCATACTCTAGGTCTGAAATAAGCTATACAACTTTCCCATGGGGAGGGAGAGAGAGAGAGAGAGAATGAGAACAATGGGACTATTCTCCATCTCCCCTGTCTTCACCACACCTTTTCATTTGCTTCTAGAATGTGAGAATTTTTTCTGATTGTTTATAATGTACTTGTTTTCTCAAACAAAACATTAGTTCTCCAAAATAGGAACATCTTGGTACACAGTCTCTGTGGGCTGGCTACTTACTTACATGACCCAATTGACACCTATCTATTAAAAGATGAAAAGAAATTAGCAGGCACCTGCTTTATATTGTAGAGACAGGAGCAAATGCCCTTTTTGTGGTTCACAGTAACTTTCCACAAACATTTATACTAACTATGATATGCAAGGTTACCAGAAGGAATATCAACAGCATTGTACAAATATATATAAGCGCACGCGCGCACACGCACACATACACACACACACACACACACACACGATATATCCACTCAGGCATTCCTATGCAAGCTCTGGTGTAAATTCTGTCTGTAATTAACTCTTGGGAGCCAGGACTGCCCATACCAGATAAGCGTCTTGGGAGAGAGCCTAGAACCTCAGAAGTAGGGTCAAAACTGATCCCACCCCAACCACCAGTACTGATTCTCTGGGCTACATGTGTCTCCAGTTGACTACTCCAGACCTATTCCCATATTCTCTGTCTCTCCTGCTCAGTGGGTGTTTCAGTCTATCCCTCAGCTCAGCCATTCCCCACTGAAAGGCATGTCTCTGCAATACATAAACATGCATCTCCCATTAACATTACACAACTTGAAATCACCACATTAAAGTTTCCAACATTGTTGCCTTGCCTCATTTAAGAGAAAGAAAAGATGGAACTGTTGTTATTGGTGCTTTAAGAAGGAACTGAACATTCTTTCCTGATAAAGATGGAAAATGACAAAATCCCAAAAAGCAATCTATCTGCTTACTGATTGCTGGGATTGGACTGTGGATCAGCCAAAGGAAAGGGACAGCTAAGCATTTATTGTCACAAAGAGCAAAAGGAAGAATCCAGAGAGTTCTCATCACTCCAGAATTACCAACTGATCATGTTCCATTTTATATTATGAATTGCATCCAATAATAATGACAGATAAGCTATCCATATTAATAAGTAAACATTTTGAGGTATCATAATTGTGAGGAATCAGAGGATGTAACACAAGAATGAAACTATATATACATGTTCAAAGGCGGGAGATCTATAGTGCAGATGATTGCCCACACTGAGCACATGGACAAGCGATTATCACAAAGTTGAAAGAAGCAAGTGTTCTTGGGTATATGTTCGAGCTAAAGTTGAAGCAGGGGTGCAGATGATACAGAAGGATAATTAGGGGATTAATTAATTAAGGTTCTACTTATACTTCTATTGTCAGTGCTAATTATTTGTTGGTTTGAAGTCAGCTCTCCTGTCTTCATTAGTGGCTGTCAATAATAACACCCTTGGATTTTTGCTATTATCTGTGGTTTTCAAGGACTATATTTGCAGTGTCAGTTCATGTTTTCATATGATGACAGTAATAACTGAGGGACACATACTGTGAAGCTAAAAATGCCTTTCTTTTTTTCAACAAGAGGTATGTTATTGTTACTATTCCATTCCTTTAGATCTTAGCCTGTCTGGTATTTAACATATCAAAGTAACCATCATCGTCATCATCGGCAGCTGTCCGTCTCGAGAGACGATGGCGTAGCTTCTTGAGAGTCTATCTGCACCGCCGAGAATGGCTGTGCAGTCCGACTCGGGAGTGACAATCCCTGCCGCACTTGTTACAGGTGAAGGCAGATGGCTGTTGTTGCTGCTGTTGACGCTGCTTCCGCCTCGATCTTTTCTGGACCGCCTCCTCGTTGCACGCAGCCTCTGCGCGTGACGTGCCTTGCCTGACCGCGAGCCTCCAGGCTAGGCGGTCGTCTGCTTGAACTTCCCATGTGTTGAGATTGATGGAGCATTGTGTCATGTCCTTTTTGCAGATGTCAAAGTAACCATTTTCTTCAATTTCAAAGAAAAGAAACTGGTTAGGTTCTTTGGAAGAGGATAAGTGAACAGAAGTTTCCTCCATGAAGCATTTGTAAACCATCAAGTCCATTCTGCAAAGTAGACATTCCTAATGTCAGCAAGCACATCTAGGAGACCTTGTTTGGAAGTCTGTAGATAGTCTTTCAAAGACTATGGAATTGACTTGCCTGGCCTGAGATCACTCAGTTCTCTCTTTATTTTTATTTATGGACTTTTAGAGAGAGGGGGAAGGGGAATAGAGGGAGGGAGGGGGTCAGGGAGGGAGGGAGAGAGAATTGAAGGAGAGAATATCAATTTGTTGTTCCATTTATTTATGCATTCATTGGTTGATTCTTGTATGTGCCCTGACCAAGGATTAAACCCACAACATAAGCATACCCAGAGGACACTCTAACCAACTGAGCTACCTGGCCAGGGCTCTCAGTTCTCCCTTTGAAAACAGAGTAGCTGATATTCTTTCCTGTTGATTTCTTCCAGAGGTCCTTAGACTTACAACCAGACAGCAGGATTTGTTTTAACTTCAGCAATTCTGTAAGAGTCATTAGGATCTAGGTGGTAGGGGCAGGGGTGGGTATAAGGGCAAAGACTAGAATAAGATAAATGGAGGTATTTTCAGCAATGTCTGAGGAACATATCTGGAGAAAGAATTTCTAAAAAGGAAAGAAGTAAGGGTGCTAGTTCAGCAGTTTTGATTACTGAAAGAAAGGGTGTGTGTAAACAGGGTGGAAGAATGGGAAAAAAGAGAATACAGGAGACCAGAAAAAGGCAGTCAAGAGGAAGTTGACACAATTTTACTCTTGGGTGTTATTCTGGAGATTTTTATGACTTTTTAACCAGTGACTAAAAGAAATCTCATCAAGCCTACCTTTAAAAACTAGGCCTAAAGAAAATGACATTTTTCCTTTTTAAAAAGATACTTTGTTTCTTTAAATGGAAAGTTTTCTGTGCTACATCTTATTTTAGAATCTTTAACTTTATCTTCCCTTTTTAAATTAAAAAAAAATTAGAACTGATGGTTAATTTGTGATTTTGTTATTTCTGGGCACACTTGGATTGGCCATTAACGTCAGCTGCTGAAGGTGGTGATTCCAAAGACGAAGGAATGGAGTTGCATGCCCATATAACCCTTAGTAAAGCATAAAGATGGACTTCTGGAGCAGCGGGGGCGGAGGAGGGCACAGTCTAAGTGTAGAAATAGGTAAAATGACAGGAAGACTAGAGTTGCCATCTGCTGGAAGATGGAAAGAATGACATTTGACAGCTCACTCCAAGAGCAAAACTAAACTCATTCGTCAAAATAATAAATCTGCATGCACTGTGTACTGCCAGTTAAAAAAAAAATAAATAATTGGGAGGGGGTGCTATAGTTTCAGCATGGCAGTTTTGGATAATGTAGAAAATATATGGGGGAAGTAAAACAATGGTGTCCTCATTTCCTAACTTGCACTCTGCATACTCTTAAAAGAAATAAGAAGCCCTTTCAAATACCAGCATGTGCTTTCAACATGCATTTATCACACTCACTGCTGCAACTTTGAAAATGAAATTGATGAGGGGGTTTCTTCTATAAAGATGCCTTAAAATCTCAGACTCCCCTTCTGCTCACGTATCATGACCAAATGCACGAAGCTTACTTAGATTAAATATAAAGAGCACTTGGACTGGGAGTCAGAAATCCAGGTGGATCATCTCAGTTTGCTTACCAGCTACCATAACCATTAACCAATCACTTCATTAGTCTGGGCCTCAGTATTTTAAGCTGTAAAATTATAAATGGTATGGAGGATGGGCTGTAGAGAAAGAACCAGTTACTTAAACTTGTTTTCTCTGATGCTCTTCCTGTTGCAGCAACTGCCATACCCAAATACCCTGATGGGAAAAAATATAAAACAAAACCAGCTTTCAGAATCACAGAGTTAGAGCAGCAAGCAACTTTGAAATCAGGAGAGGAAACAGATTAAGGGACTCATTCACTCTTGAATAACTGGTTTGGGCCAAAATTGATTAGATCATTTAATTAGCAAATTCTTTCTTACCTGAACCAAATCCATCTTACTTTATGTAGTTCTAGCTCCCATGCATGATCAGCGTCCAAATCAGGTGTCCCTTTCTCCCTAATTAACTTTTGTCTAGCCCAGAGTGGTCCCTCCCTCCTCTGGAAACATTGGTGTTTCATATCTGAATCCCTCATTTAGCAATTAACATAGACAACATTGTATTCATTCATTTATTCAACAAATATTTAATGAACACATTTTTGATAACTTGCATTCTTTTAGGTGGAGTCAAAGAGTTAAGACCCCGTTCTAGTGAAGCTTATATCTTAATGGAAGATGGGGGGAAACATTATATAAATAGGAAAATATCACACAGTAGCCTGTGCCATGGCAGAAGACTAAGATACAGTGGTATGATAATAATCTGATACTTTTTTTTTTTAGGTTCAGTGTCAAGGAAGACATCTCTGAGGAAGTGACTGCTAAATTGTGACTTGAGTGACAAGAAGATGGCTAGTCCTAAAACTGAACTGATAGGCATTTGGGGGAAGGGCAGTTCTAAAGGGAACCCACTGGCATTGAGGCAGGAATCAAAGGAAGAAGTAAGGCTCTTAATAAAGTCAACAAGGGGGATGGTAACTAAAGATTAGATGAAGGTGGTAGGCAGGATCCAGATGAGTTGGGGCCTCAAGGTCCTGTGAAAAAACATGGATTTTATTCCAAGTGTTCTGGAAAACTAAGCAAAGAATTTAGTTTTCTTTTCATGTAAATCACTCTTCTAGAACTTCAAGACCACTGGATTGGGAGTCAATTATTTATTTATTTATTTGTTTATTTTTCAAAGCTGACCAATCTTTGTACATAGGAGGTTTTTGAATAAATAGCTGCTGGTAGACTGACTGATTGGGAAGTACATGAAATCTTTCAGTTAGTTAATATTTTAATTAAGGCCCTCATCATGAGGCAGTCAGAGGTCATGATGACCGCAGCCCCCCACTTCCACTCCTACTGAAAGCTGAGAAAGTAAGCTCAGGGTGGAGCAGCATGGCCTCAGGCCCAGTCCAGGGCTGCAGCCAAGAGGAGTGGCCAGGCCTCACACTGCTGTGAGGGTCCCACAAGGAACAGGGAGCGTGATGTCTCTTTGCCAACCCCTTCAGAGCAAAGCAAACCCCCTAACTTTGGAGAGAGGTTCTCATGGTTTCTTTTACTCAGTCATACAGCTATAACTGAAACTTTGGAACAGGTAAATCTGTAATAATTTATGTTCATGCTCAAAAGAGTATCTTTGTGTAAAACAGCAGCCTGAATAATAAGGGGGATTAATTCACTGAGGTTATTCGGTATTTTCTTTGAATGCAAGCCCCATTTTCACATGCTTTCTTTTGACTGGAGGGCAATCTTTAATTGCAGCTTTAAGGAAAGCAAGTGTAATAAAGAGATCATTAAATATTATGAAAACTAGAACACTTCTAATATTAGCTGAGAGTAACCTGACTTTTTTTTCACCATGAGCTCTAGAAAAGGCATATCCCACATAATTAGCAAAGAATTAGGAGGGACCTAATCCTTCCTCCTTCCTCCTTCTGCCTGGACCCCCGTGGTCAAAAAGGGCCTCTAAGCTATAATGGGAAGAATCTGCATCTTGGAAACCCAGATAGATGCCAGCACCTTTTAATCCTATGTGATATCTGGGGTGCTAAGCAATATAAGTGGAATCACTAACAGCAAAGAGAAAGAAAAAGAAAGGAACGAATGGAGTGAGAGAAGGAGAAAGGAAGGAAGGAAGAAAGAAAGGAAGGAAGGAAGGAAGGAAGGAAGGAAGGAAGGAAGGAAGAAAGGAAGGCAGGCGAAACAAAGGGGTCAAGGTGGGGGGAACAGGGTGAAGATAAAGAGATAAAGTGAAGAGGAGATGGTAGGTATGGAGAAAGGCAAGAGAGAAGGTCAATAATGAGAGACCAGCAATGCTATATGGAGGCAGCAATCATAACCTTCCAAGCATCTGGAACAGTGCCTGCATCTTTAACAGCTGCTTTAAGAGATATAATTAGATAGATAGATGATAGAGAGATGGGGTGGAGAGGGAGATGTTGAGAGAAAAGAGTTGAATTTGAGACACAACAAAGCAAGCAGGAAGGAGAGAGAGTTAAAAGGAAAAACTAGAAATGAAAAAGAGATCTAGGCAATTATTCCCAAATTTGGATGCATATCATAATTACCCTGGGGATCTGCCTGGAAGTACAGATTTCAGGGCTTGTTCTACTTTATAACTGAAGCTGTGGGGAGGAGGTGTGTCTTGTAGCCCTGCAATCTCATGAAAGTCAAAACCAAAAGCTCTCCCAGATTGCCGATGAAAGGTCAGATTCGGGAATGGCTGAGCCACATGCAAAGGAGAAGGGGGTAAAGACGCACCCGTGGGGCTGTGACAGGGCTAGAGCCTGGGCTGAGCCGGAAGGCGGGCTGTGGTGCTGCCAGGGGCACCCACTTCTTTTCAAGACGATAGCTCATCTTCAGGAACCAGAGTTCTCTTCCTGTTAGGAGCGGTCCCCAGTTTTGCCTTTTTCCAAGTGGCTTTTGGAACGGAACGGCTAGTGGCGGACTACACAGGGAAGGAGGCTGGAAGGTAGTTTCTCATTGGTAGGTTGCGCGGGGCAGGGGGATGAATAGCCTGTCCTGTGCACTCTCTTGGATTGCGAGGTGGCCCTGGTCGGTATGGGGGTTTGGCCCCCAATTGGCACCGAGTTCAGAGAGAATCTCACGTGCTGAGAAACTAGCAAAAGTGACTCGGTTTCAGAAAACGCACAAGCGGCACTGGCACCCATTTACCCTAACACGCATTTCCTGTCGCCATGGTAACACACTGCTGCAGCGGGAAGGGCATCTGCACTCGGGCCAGGCGTCCGCTGGGGACCCGCTGTCTTCCCTGTGACCGTCGCCGCCCTCGCTGCGGGAGCCCGGGGACGGCAGCCAGCCCTGCAGGGAGCACCGCTTCCCAGGCAAGGGAACAACTGCTTCTCGGGGTTAAGACTATGTGGGCCCAAAGTGTGTGTGTTACTATGACAATGATAAATAGGATCTCTGGTTTTCAGGGAAGTGGCTCCGTGCAGTGTGTGAGCTGCAGAAGGCACAGTCTCTCTCCAGTTCCTGAACACACAGGTATCCATACAAGGGTCTGCTTTTACACCACACAAATAGAGGGGCTTAAGGAAGCTACTCTATTAGCATTGGATATTTTACTGACAATGGCCATGACTGAGTTTGATATAGTGCCCCCAACCCATATGAAAAGCTTGGTAGTTGAAAGAAGAGAATTAAGCACACTCATTAGATGGTAATTAACTTGCTCTTTAGAAAAAAAAAACAAAAAACAAAAACTGAGCTAAGTGTACACATAAAGTGGTTCTGTGAAGTTCTTCAGGTATCAGGAATGTCTCAAACATCATCTTTAAAAAATTATGACCACATATAAAATCATGTTTTGTTCTGTTGTTGTTTCCCAAGCAAGAGGGATATCTATCTTCCGTGATGCCTACTATACCTTTAAAAAAAATAAAATAAAACAAAATACAGGGCACCTTCATAAGGGCTATAGCTTTTCCTGAGGTATAGATTACCTACCATGACAGGCCAGCCTCACAAAACATGTTAGCAGAAATAAGGTATTGATTAAATATAGTCACAGTAAACACTAAACTTACATTAATATTTCCCACCACTGGTGATTTAACATTTCATCATCCATCAGAGCCTATGACTCCATGTATACACAGTCACAAAAATTAAATCTTGTCACAGCTATGAGGATGTAGAACATATAGCTGTTTTATATATTTGAAAGAAAGATTTTTTGAAAGTCCACTATCAATGTTTTTTTAAAAAAAGGTATATTCCACAATTATCCTTGGTTGTAATTGCATATATTTTATTAATTCATTATGTATCACAGATTATTTTAAAATATGCTATTCATTAAAGAAGTAACATACTCAAGACAAGTCACTGGTTGGTTATATAACATACTTCTCTTCATCTCTATGTGTACTTCCCCCAGAATCTGTGTTTTGTCAATTATAGACTTTTCTTATATTGTTTCTTTTTAGTCATTTTTATATGTATGTCAAAGATTCTACCATGTCAAACTTCTTCTTATATCTACTACAGTAGCTAGCATAGCTAGATAGATAGAGAGATATAGATACTTGAGTGAATGGATAAATGAATATTGATGTTGTCGTACTCCAGTGGACTCAGCTGCTTAGGAGTAGTCCTAGAGTTATTCTTCCCTTCTGCTTCCTCAAATACATTACCTCCATAATAATATAAAGTATGGAGATATGTTTTGGATTCTGATTTAAACATATCTACTTAAAAAAAAAGAAATTTTAATTTGAGGAACAATGATGGACGACATCTGATTATGGACTGCATATTAGACTATACTAATAAATTACCATCAGTTTGCTAAAGCGTGACAATAGTATTGTGGCTATGAAAAAAAGTATTTTTTTTTAGTGATGTACACTAAATATGTAGGAGTAAAATATTATGAGATCTGTGATTTACTTTAAATATCCACAAACTATAATGTAAAGGGGGCAACACATTAATAACTGTTAAGTCTAATGTTAAAAATTAAGTCTAAACAAATAACTTTTTAGTCACCTCTTTTCATACTACACTTGATAAGAAATAAATTAATAAAAAACAAAAGTAAGGACTATATTTCCACATGGCAGTCACCTAGGTGCAGTTTCTTTATGTTCCTTCCTTAATCACTCTGTGAGGTAAGCAGCTGACTGTATCACAGTTCAGAGAAGGTAAATCATGGTTCATTCCTAGAAGTAGGTACAAGGTCTGCTGGAGTCAAAGGAGAAAAATAGCTAGGAAAACACTAAAGCTTTCTTCCAGATTAGATTCCCACTTGGCTGGGAAATAACAACGGCCAACTGGCCAAAGAGGAAGAAAAAGACAATGCTAAGTTTACTATGAGTGGTAGTAATGATCATAATAATACATTCTCACAGCTGTGGAATATAACTTTAAAACCAACTGCATATGTATCAGCTTGTGTTTATTTTTTAAAAGTTGTTCTATAAAGCAGGGACATTAATCCCATTTTATAAAGGAAGAAACTTAAGTCATGAGAGATAACTTTATGTGTATCTTTGAGTTGTTTAAAATTACTAAATGGATGAAAAATAATTCCCAAGGTTAAGGCAGGAGTTAAATCTCAAAATCAGAGCAAAATTATCCCCTGACATTCAGATTATTACTTTATAACATGTGATTCCCCCCTCATCTTTTTCCAAAATAGTTGGGTAGAAAACCTTGCCTCATTTCCTACCAGTAGGCTACAGGAAGAGACTCCTTGCTGTAGCAGAGACCCAGTTCATGAGTTATTACTGTCTTTATATAGAACACCAAATATTTCTGGAGGGCTTTTAATATGTCTCATTTTAACTCTCCTGACACCACTGTAGGTAGATGGGTGGTAAATGCCATTCAGTTTACTGTAGAAATCATGAATTCTTATGACAGCTGGGATGTTGTTCTAGGTGACAGTGGCATCAGAATAGAAAGAATGTTGGCACTGGAGACCCAGATACAGTCTTACTATATCCATTTTACCAAAGTCCTTTTCAGCCCTCTGGGATTCGGAAAGAGCAAAACCATCAGAGTTAACAGTACTTTGCTTTCCATGTTGGTTGAAATAATTAGTATCCTGAGCACTACAATTGGATCTCAGAAAAGATTTCCGAAGCCTTTGTAATGCTCACAACAACAACAAAAGAAATTCTTATTCACCATATTATATAATGGAACAAACTCTGTTCAGGTTTGAAAAGATGTGGCTAGTTTGGCACTATGCCAATTTCATTTAGTCGAACAACTATTTAGTTGTTCACAACAAAAGAACTGGGTGGTATCTACCAGCCCTTGTTAGGCAATAATATGGAAAGGAAATAGCTGAATTCCATTTTACATCATTTCACAGTTATAGATGTCCTTGAAATAGCAATTATACTGAAATCAAAGAGGTGAATTCAAATTATTTTGGGGATTTATATATTTTAAAGATTATTACCCATACAAGACTATTACTATCTGAGTATAGTTAATCTACAGGTACAAAGGAACTCAAGATGACCATTGGGGTAGGAAGGGTTGCAATCAAGCCAGGCTCCCATCTATGAAAGGGTTTGATTAAGAATGGATTTCTCCCTTCTTTTGACAGCAGCTTATAAGGCATAGGATTGGAACCCCGCCCCCGCAGAAAAAAGCTTACCTTCTTTAATCATCAGTTATGAATCATTCAATCAAACATACATCAAAACCTCGTCTAGGACCATTCTGATACTGCTGATGTTGAATGCCTAGTGTAAGATACAGCAACCCATTAAAGGTAGAAATAGGGAGTTGTCTTAGTATGAGGTTATATTTCCTGTCTGCATTGATCTATGCACTGGGGAAGAATCCCTACCTAGCTGAAGACCCTGTTCAAGACCTAACTAGCTTCGCAGAAAGGTCCAATCTGATTTTTTGGTTGCTTTTATATTACTCTGGTTTAGTCTTTAAGCCAGTGGCAAAGTTACATTACAGTTAGAAAACCACCCACAGTATAAATAAGTCAGAACTAGAAGCACTGAAGCAAGCTACTGACACCTTCCCATTACAGCCTTGGTAGGTACTTCACCATTCACAGATTCATGAATGTTATAGTTAGCAGAGATACTAGAAGCCCTCCCATACAAGTTCCATTACCTAAACAGAGAAGGCTTATACTCCGAAAACCACAGAGCTAGTAAATAGCAAAACCAGAATTTAAGCATGGATATTCCAACTCTATGTTTGGGTCACTCTATTCCACTAGAAATATAATCTAAATTTTACTCTTGAGAAATTTCAATTTAGGAGATGTAAAACAAACAAACAGAAGACAAAAAATTAACAAAATAACTAGGGGCCAATTTATACAGTATTTAACAGAGCATTTAGTTTTTAGATGAGTAAAAGTTTAAAAGAAGAGCAAGCCTAATATGGACTTTAGGAGTGTGATCTCTGTTTTAAAAAATGAAATATTCCCCTAATTTTTATCTCTAGCACTTCACACAGTTAATGAAAGTGAGGTAAGTACTTATTACATGGTTGTTGAATATGTAGGTGGATATATGTATCTGTAGACAGATAAGTGAACAGTCTGGGCAATGGAAAGCATAAAAAAGGAAGTAGGACTTAATATGGGTTAGAATTGAAGGGGCAATGTGGAGGATAGAAAATATTGAAATGAGCATTATTTACTTTGCGGTTGTTGAAAAAACAATCTGCCTGAAGCAGAAGACAATTACTGGGAAGTAGAAGATGATGTGCTTGGACACTGACATCTTAGCATCATGCAGTTGATCATAGCCTATTCCCCTGACCTCACTGGGTTATATTTAGATTGGTGTTGTAAGTGCAGGGAGAATTGTAGGAACTTGTTAATGAATCCAGACTCCCACCTACAAAATGAGATTGCTGAATGTGTGTGGTAGTTGGTATTCTTTTGGGTTCTTTTTCTACACAAACAGCAACAGATGGTAGAGGGGGTGGGAGTCCAGGAGAAAAGTTGCCCCCTCTTCTCTCTTACGGGGTCTCTTCTAGATGAAAGCTATGGAAAAGGCAGATGGTAGAAGATCAAGCTTGGCTTTTTCAGAGTCAAAAGGCTGATTGGCATCTAGCTCTCTTAACTGCCTCATACAAGGATCTAAGAAATGGCTGGGGGGGGGGGGTCACTTATCACCAAAACCAGCTGTGTTGAGGGAAGTGGCTTAGGTTTCCTGCGCCTTGATTCCCTCACATATATTGGGGAAATGATAGAATCTCCTAGAACTGTAAGAAATCAGTGGAATTAATATATCAAAGTACCTGAGAAGCAGTAATCACTCTATAAGGTTTGATGGAGCTGATGAGGATGCTGGTGAACATTTGCGAAATGAAGATTTATAAAAAGGTGCATGGACCCTTTAAGGAAGCATACCTTTTGTTCAAAATCCTCTTTGATCCTGCATACTAGTCATTTCACAATACCTTGAACATGGGCTTGTTTTGGCCTTAGAAACTTGACAGTGGATATTCTGTCTGCTTGGAATGCACTTCTGGAGCTTTAAGTGGCTGCCTCTTTCTTATTATTCAGGATTCAACTCAAATGTCACCTCTTCAAGGAAGCCTTGCCTAACCTGAAGTAAAGCAAGCCCCTCCCCTCAATTTCTCTCTGCCACATTGTTCTAACTTTTTCTAGTGTATTCATATCCAGAAATGATCTTATACATCTGTTTGCTTACAAGGTTATTCAGTCTTGCTCACCGCCAGATACCCAGACCTAAAATATGCTGCCTATTTTAAGTGCTCATCAGATATCTGTTAACTACTTACTGGTGAACTGATTGACAAGCACAGGACCCTAGAGTATAAACATTTAAAATAGTATTCATTATAGCTTCAAAAAACAAGGTATCCCATTCTAAAATGAGGATACTCAAAGCAAACTTCACGTAGAATAACAGGCTTACAGGCAAAATTTCTTTTTTTCTTTCTTTCTTCCCTTTTTTTCTGTTCAGTCTTGAGGTAAAAAGCAAATCCATGGAGGGCACTGGATGTTGTGACCAGGTTCCTTCTCTTCAAAGAAAGTCAAAGCTGAGAAAAGCTGCAAGTCTTTCAGATGCCACTTGTTTGTCCCCAGTCTGGTGAAATAAACTTTTATTGTAAAAGGTTCAGGGCCCCCTCACTTCTGGCATCTAAAGTGAAGAGAATTTAACAAACTGTAATACACTTGTACTTCATATGGGTTTAGACCAGTGACCTGCACATGCTAGGTGCTTAATAAGCCTGTTGGCCTTATTGCTTGTATGAAGGATTTATACACATTCTAGAGATATTTACCCTGCAGTCTACAGACTGGCGAGTCAATCTTTCAACCTGCAGAAAACCAAGGTCCAGTTAATCAATTGTTCAGCAATGTAAAAGGTCACATTAGGTATGTGCCTAGCCATACTAAAGAAGTAAGTAATGACATAAGTTTCTTTGCATAAAACTAATAAGACCAGCTGTTAATAAAGGTTTTTTTTTTTTTTTTTTTTTTTTACCAAGACTTTGACTGGAATGTCATGCCTAAATGAGACATGCTCGGGCTCTGGTTGTTACCAAAAAGCCCTGAGGAACTGGGATTGACTTTCAAAGGTAAAAAAAGCCCATGATATAAAAGGTCTGGTACCTTGCTTAAATGTGCAGTCCATGGCAATATTTCCAGGAAAGGAATGAAGGTTGTTTTCCTGAAAGATGGCTAGAAGGGACCTTCAGGCACAATGGAAAACCTGAAGGACTTGGAAAAGACAGGTGTGTACAGGCAAGGCTGAATGCCGGCATGTGGTTCTGCTTCTGTGCCCTGAAGGCAGACTGAAGGTCACCCTAAATATTCCTTGCGTAAGTTCCAGCAAAGCAGAACTAAAGATCATAAGTGATCATTTGCTGCTCTTCTTGTGTTTATGCAAATGAACAGGATAAATTAAAAATGGACTTAATGCAGTCCCTTTAATGACAAGGAGGGTAATCTTAGGGAGAAAAATCGTGATTCAAGGAAAATCACAATGATCAGTGGTAGACTATAAAGTAGTGCAGCTAACTGTCTTTAAAGTTTCTTTTCATTTAAAATATGTTTTCATGGGACTTCCGGCCAAGATGGAGGCTTAGACAGACATGCTCGGTCTCCCTCTACAACTAAAGAGGATTACAACTACTTCAAAACAAAAGATAACTAGAAATTCCAGAAAATAAAGCTACACGGAAGCCCAACGTATGAAGTTATAAACCAGTGGCGCTCTTTGGGCAGGTAGGATGAGCGAAAGTGGGCAGTGCTGTTTGCGGTCGCACCAGGGACAGCGGCACGGAGAGCAATCCCAGCGGCAGGGAGGACAATCCCGGCTGCAGTCGAACCCCGGCAGCTCGCGACCCCAACGCTGGGGAAAGCAGCCACCACATCGCCCCGAACAGTGAGGCTCAGAGGGCGGGAGGACAGATCCCGGTCTCCTAGCGGAATAACTATGTGAATCCATCTTGGACCCCAGCCCCCAAAGAAAGCGCCACAGGGCTGCAAAATAGGTTGCGGACAGGCGCCTGTTGCTGGGTTGTGACGACAAAGCACCACGGCGCAGCGAGAAAGGTTGCGGATTGCCGCCAGTCGCTGGGTTGTGACGAGTACACAGGCACTGCCCCCTATAGCTGGCCCAAGAAAACAAAACGCATCTGTCAAAATGAGGCAGACAACTATAGAAATCCCGGTGGCACAACTCACTAGGCAACAGATGAGGAATCTGACAGATGAACAAATAAGAATCCTGTCAGAGGCTCAGTTCAGGGCCATTGTTATCAGGTGGCTTACAGAATTAACAAAAGATCTGGAAAAAGATGAGAAAGAAGCGAAAAACACTCATAACGAAAGGAACAAAACCACATACGAGACAGATTGTGAGGAAAAGAAATCCAGAGTTCATCTCAACAAACCAGAATATAGAGAAGGAATGGGAAGCAACGATGAGAGGATCAGAAACCTCTGGGACAGCTATAAAAGGCCCAACATAAGAATCATTGGCTTGCCAGAGAACGAAGAAGACGAACTAGAACTTGAAAAATTGAGTGAAAATATAATAAAGGAGAACTTCCCAAACTTGGGGAAGGAAATAGACTTACAGGTCCAGGAAGCACAGAGAATTCCAAAAAAACTGGACCCAGGGAGAACCACTCCAAGACACATTCTAATCAAAATGTCAAAAATTAAAGATAAAGAGAGAATCTTAAAAGCAGCAAGAGAGAAGAAAAGAATCATGTACAACGGGGTCCCAATTAGACTATCAGCTGACTTCTCAAGGGAGACCCTGCAGGCAGTAAGGGACTGGCAAGAAATATTCAAAGTAATGAAAATCCAAAACCTACAACCACGAATACTCTATCCAGCGAAATTGTCATTCAGAATAGAAGGGCAGAGAAAGTGTTTCCAGGACAAAATAAAACTGAAAGAGTTCATTAGATCCAAACCACTGTTATATGAGATGTTAAAGGGACTGGTTTAGAAAAAGGAGGATCAAAACTATGAAATCTAAAATGAAAATTGCATCACAAGAAACAACAGAAGCTAGGGAATTGAAACAAAGGCGAACTAAACAGGCAACGAGAGTGGAAAAAGAACTATAGGTACGGGGAACATATTGGGGGGAGGTCAACAGGGAGGGGGAATGGGGAGAGGGAGGGAGATGATATAGGAATTAAGGATCATGGTAGGAGGGAATGGAATAGACAGAGAGAGGTTGAGAAGAACTATATGCACAACTAATGGACATGGTCTAATAGGGGGGGACAATTGGAGGGAGGGGGACCACAAGGTGGAGGGGAGCAGAGTGAAGGGAAATTGGGACAAATGTAATATTATAATCAATAAAACACATTAAAAAAATAAAAAAATAAAAAAAATAAAATATATTTTCACTTGAAAGTTAAACTATGTCTGTGGTATCATCAAAGATGTTTAATTTACAGGCAAGAAGAATGTCAAATGCCTTTCAACAGGATGTGTTTCCGATAAGACAGTCCTACAGATTTAGAGACTTGTATGTTGGTTATGTTACATAAATTAACACGTGTTTTCTGTTTTCAAAGGGCATAAGCCTATGACTGCATTACCTGAGTGATTGTCTGTACGCATAAGCCTCACTTAATCCTCTCTGCATCTCTGCCTCCTGAGACTCAATGGTTTGGCTGACCTAAGTGGCTGGATTGGTGAAGAATGGGGTGATCTGTGGGCTTCACTTTAAAATTGGTTTCTCTTTTCTGTCCTCATGGCTTGGACCGAAAGGGCCCAGAGGTCTGAGAGGGGGGAAACCTAAAATATTTCCCTCAGCCCAAACTAAGTATAATGAGCAAAAGGGTTTTGGACAGGTGAGATGTACCTGGCACACCTTCCTCCAAAGAAGCCCTTCTTTTTTCTAATGTGGGACATTGAAAAATTAATACCTGCCTTTTGTCATCTAGTTGTTATGGGTTGAATGATGTCTTTTAACATTGGTGCCAAATCTGTTGCCCCCAGAATACAACAAGGATGCCAGCCTGTTAAACCAAGCATGCCGTTGTCCAGGGACAGCCAACTGACCTGGAGTCTGCATGATCCTTCCCTATGTGGGAAGGCCACCTTCCCCTCCACACCCCCACTCTTATTAGGGATTTCTGGACCCAAGGGTAGGTAGGACGATGACCATGTCCAGCTTGAAGCAGCTAGAGGAGCTTGAGACCTTCGTCCATTGTCCTTTATAAGATTATAAAGGGTCTTAAGTATGAAAGAGAGGGACTGTTATTTTTTATTGTTAAAATAAATAATTAATTAATTGTTTTTAAAAAAAAGAAGAAGAATATAGGAAAGGGTGAGGCAGGAGAGCTTGTATGTATGACCCATGGGCATGGACTTGGGGGTGGATTGTTGGGGGAGGGGGGTGATGGTCCAAAGGGAGCATAGGGGAAAAAATTGGAACTATTGTAACAATATAATCAATAAAATATACTTAAAAAAATAAGTATGTGCCTAGCCGTTTCTAGTTTAAAATTTGTCCTCAATGGTACTTCCTAGTTAAATTTAATAATTTTTAAATATTTATGTACTGTAATTTAAAATTTCTGTTTTTATAGTCAAAGGACAATTGAGTGGAAACATGTTATACCTTCTCTTTCTCTAGCTATTCATGCTGAGAAGCAACCTGTTTTACTCTTGAAACCTGTGTTTTTTCTGTTTCAATTGTGCTGAAAGAAACAGTTCTGGCACCTTTAAAAATAAAAATCTATCACTCTACAGGAAAACATAGTAACCTACAAAAGGGAATTATGAGAAAAAGAAAAAAATAATATTGTGCTTCTAAAACCTTATTGAACTTATAATTCACCTGTGGATCATGAAAAAAATGCATATTCTGAGTCAGTATATCTTGGGTAAAGCCTGAGATCCTGCATTTCTAATAAACTCTGATTTGCTTCAAAGAACAACTTATCCTGCCCTGCTGCTGGTCCATGGTGTTTATGTGCTACACTGTTTGGGCCATATGACTTGAGAGATAAAAATCACTTAAGAGCATTTAGTAATTAAAGTTATAGTAACATTAAGCCACTACTACTTTATCTAACCTGCAAAAATGACTATAAATTCTTTCGTTCCCATCCAGAGATGGAGCCTGTTTTTCTACTCCTTGAGTCAGGTTGACCATGTGATTCACTTTGGCCAACAGACAACAGCAATTTGTCAGAAGGTGAAACGTGAAAAGTTTTTATGCTCTAGAATTTGCTCTCTCTTGCTTCTTTTGGAACCCTGCAATCACCACACAATTGTGCCCGAGCTAGCTGGCTGGAGGTTGAAAGGTCACATGCAAACCTACAGCTAGTCAGGGCCCAGCAAACAGCCTGTCAGTTGTCATTCCCACTAGTGAAGCCATCCTGGATTATCCAGTCCTCAGTTAATTCTCCAATTGGCCACATGATTAGAGTGAGCATAGTCAAGCTGGCCCATGCAGAGTATCTCTGAAAGCCAACACACAGAACAGTGAACTAAATAAAATGATTGTTGTTTTAACCACCAACTTCTGTTTGTTTACTTATGCAGTCTCTAAAGTAGAAACTGATACTTAAACAGCAGTTGGAGTTTGGTTAGAGACACATAATACTATTTGTGCTTATGATTCTTTTCCATTATTGTCTTTAAAATATGCAGTATCACTTTGGCTTTATGTAATAGAAATTGATATAAGTAGTTATTGCAACAGAATTTGAAATATTTTTAATTAAATTTATTTATATTTCTTTATTATGTTGAATAATTCTGCTAAATGTTGAGACACATGCCCAGGTCATGCAGCTTGTACATGGCAGAACAATTTTTAGCCTAATATAGAGTCAGCATTTCAAAAGTTTTTTTTCAATAAGTGATTCATTGTCTCAGATTTTTCTGCTAAAATCTGAATACAGAATTTCATTCTGAAACACATTTCCAGTTATCACCTTCATTTGTGTTTGAGGCAATGCAAGGTCCATCCACAAAGGAATAATCTTACACTGATATGAGATGCCAGTGACAAGCTCTCTTGGAGTAAGGATACACTCAATGTCAGCCAGCACGGGCAGCACCAGAGCTGTAGTTTTCCTTTGCAGGCTTGCCACAGTGATGGGCACTCTCCCCCAATATTTGAGATCCTTGACCATCTGGGCTCCTCTCACAACTTATTCTTAACCACATTTTTTTTTTCAGTTTTGCAGCTACAGGAAATACATATTAATTAGAATCTCATGGCCATGCCCATATATTAAAAGCTGTTAACTATGGACAAAGGCAAAGTGTCTCCGTTTTTTTAAACTGTCCTAATTGAGGCAACCTCTAGCTCTTATACCCCCTCCTAATTCTTCCATGTTGGGAGTCATCACTAAAAAGGCTTTGCAAACTGTTATTCCACAAGCTGGATAAAGTCTGTAGTATTACTTGCTTTCTAATAGAATAGGATTCTTAAAAATTAGAAACTGAAAGTCTTTAATAAAAACACTCATTTTGTGGGTAGCACCAGCCCCTACCACTCCCTACTGCCCTGTTGCTTTCCACATCCACAGGACCTTACTGGACTGAGAAGACTTCTGATCCTATATCAACCATATTCTAACCTTTCTGTTTGGGGATCTGCATCTACTGCCACCAGTATAAAACTACCAAGTACATTCCAGAGGTCTGCAATCTCTATGTGCAGCTGAGACCTCTGTCCCTATTTCCATCTGCTTACTCTTAGCTCTAAATTTTAGAGTTTACTTTCACCCCATATTCTACCTTGCCTCTCATCTATCCTAGATCAAGTGATTCTACTGAAATCATCATAAATTTTTTTTTTTCTTAAAGAGTCATTTCAAAGACTGTCAATCCCACTACAAAACTATTATTGTACCTGGTCTGCCCTGTCCATTTCTAATGTTTATATAGTCAGTCTCATACTTGGGCAGATGTGGTAGCTTCGCAACAGCCCTCCTTGCCTTCAGTATCCTTTTCCCTGTCCTTCGTATTCAAGATTATTATCAAAATTATATTTTGAAAATAATAATACAGGTAGAAAGGCTTCCCAATCTTGTGCTAAGTGAACACTCCTGTTTCAGTTCTCCCACCTCTTCTCCCTTTCACACCTGTGTTTCACACATTCTAAGCATCTCAGAAGCCTCTAGTTTTTTCAGACTTTGCCAATGGAACAGAGCAGCCTTCATCTGTCCATGTGGTCAACTCTTCCTCTTTTTACCCATCTTCTCTGACTGGACTTGCTCAATTCACTAGAGAAAGTTCTCCAAACACAGCTTTGTTTACATTTCTGCCACAGCAGGAATCATATTGTTTTGTCACCTCCACTCCAGATTGGAGAGCACTGAAGGTAAGCACCCCATGTTATCTAACTATCTCATCAGCTAAACCTCCATTTGAGTTACAACAAAAACAAAAAAGAACAGCAACAGATATGTATGTTAAATAATTAAAAGACTTTCTCAAGGTGCCTTGGAAGATTAGAAAGTGGTTCCAGAGAATGGGAGATGATTTGAATAAAATTATAAATGCATCTGACTGAGCAGGGTAATTCACTACAGAAGGCTCATTGCTTAGGGATGGTGAGAAATTTCCTACATAAAATAAATCTGTGAAAGGAGACCACATATAAACAGCATTAATATGTGTGGCTTCAACTCCAAGAGATTAGACCTTCCTGAATTAATATGTTGTATTTACATGTCCAAGTAAAATAGAAGTTTTATATTAGCTCAGATTCTCTAGGTTATTGATTAAGTAAGAATTCAAACCAGTTTATAAACTCAATTCAACAAGAATCTCTATGAATGCAGAATAGTGCCAGACAGCACTATGAAGAGAGTGGGTATGTTTACGGGTGCTATGTGACAATTCCTATGTTCTCTCTCTCTAGTCTTTCTTCTCTGATCTTCTTCCATACCTTTAGAGGTAAATATTAGAGGGTCTTAAAAGTAGGAAAATAACATGTCTGTCCTTCTGGAGTTTCATTTTCTCTGTAAGGACAGAATTAGTAACATCTGGAAAATTCTATAAAGCAAGATAATTAAATGTCAAGATATATCAGAGATGGAATTTATTGCAGAATTAAATTGGTCCAATTATTTGTGGCTGGGATGAGAAGGTGAGGCTTTCTAATACTAAACAGAAGAACTATAGTTGTCCAGCTCTCCTCATAAATTCTGGAGACATGAGAAAGGAAGGAAGGAAGGAGAAAGAAAGAAAGAAAGAAAGAAAGAAAGAAAGAAAGAAAGAAAGAAAGAAAGAAAGAAAGAAAGAAAGAAAGAAAGAAAGGAAGAAAGAAAGGAGGGAGGGAGGAAGGAAGGAAGGAAGAAAACAAAGAAGAAACAAGCAAACAAACAACAACAAAAACATCTTGCACCAGCATATTGCTATGGTGCTTGAAGTCCAAACCTTAGAATTACTTCTTGACACGGTGAGAAGCCAAGTTAAAGTCAAATGTACAGCGGACTACAATTAAATAAATATTTCCAAAGTTGTTTTGGCACACTAGCTTGGCGTCAATAAGTGTCCCAAATAAGTGGGTGAAACCATGGAAAAAATGTGAGAAACAAGATTTCTTATAATTGAGATAGTGTACTGTGAATATCAAAGAACAGAGCAGTCTATGCATTTCACAAATATATTTAAACATTCTTACCTCCATAGAGCATCTTAAGTAATACCACATTAAACTATTTTCAGATATTAATATCTTTGTGTAAACAATATGGCTGGCATGCCACTTACTAAGATGCAGGAATGAAATGCTCATACACTTCCAGAAGAAACAATGAAGACCCCAAAGGCCAACCCTGCAACTGAGGTGGAGACTGTCTATAAAGGAAGGAGTGAGACAATGAGAATGGGAAGGCAGGGTGGTTCCAAGGCACCAATAACAGGTTCAGGCAGGGATCTCCACCAGTGTCCAAGCCAGATGAAGGAGAGAGGACCAGAAGATGTTTCTATTTGTGATATGGTGGAGTTTCTCAAGGAGAGAAAGCAGCAAAAGAGCTGCTGAGGGTGAAACATGTGTAACTTTTCAGGAGGGCGATTTGGCACATTCTGTATCAAAAGTCCCCATCCTTTGAACACCACTTCTACTTCTAGAGTTAAAATTTAGGGACCCACTTGCCCAAAGGTACAAAGGTATATGTCCTGGTCCATTCAGGCTGCTGTAATGAACTATCATAGACTGGTGGCTTGAATAATGTTTATTTTTCACAGTTCTGGAGGCTGGGAAGTCTAAAATCAAAGTAGCTGCAGATTTGGTGTCTGGCGAGGACCTGCTTCAAAGTTCATAAATAGCTTTCTTCTCGCTGTGTTCTCACATGGCAGAAGGAGCTAGAGAGCACTCTGTGATCTCTTTTATAAGGACACTAAAACCATTCTTGCGGGTTCCACTCTAATGACCTCGCACAGGTTCCGTCTCCAAATACCAACACATTGGGGATTAGGTTTTAGCACCTGAATGTTGAGGGTAACACAGATATTCAGCACATAGCAGCATATGTATCAGGATGTTTATCATCACCATTTTATAACAGGTAAAATACAGAAACAACCTAAGTGATTAACAAGAGGGGATGAATAAAATAAATAAAGTAGAATGGTTTCTAGCCATTGAAGGTAATCCTATCAATCTGTATTCTCAATATTGGAAAATATCAACAGTGAAAAAGTAGTTACAAAGTAATAGGTATAATGATATCAGGTTTTTAGAAAATATAAATATATGTGAAATAGATAAACTCTAATCTATTTTTTCTTTTGGTGGCTGAGTTTTAGGTGACTTAATCTGCATTTTTTATTTATTTTCTGTTTTTTATTCATTTTTCTATAATAAAAAGGTAAAACTTGAATGCCTATAGGAAATGCAGTGTCAACAAAAACTGAGGAGTGACCAAAGCTGAAAGATGCCTAAAGCTTGCATACACAATGGCTCTACACTTCCTGCTGTTACAGTGAGAAAACCAACTTATTAAGAGCCCTACTAAGTGCTAGGTAGTGTGATAGATATAGACTTTGCATTCTGTGTTTGAAATCCAATAAGAGAACAAGATTTAGAAGGCATGGGGGTTTTGTCCAAATTCTACCACCAGTCATGGGTCACCACTTGACACATCTGGCCCTTCAATTTTTCAATTATAAAACTAGGCAATCAGTGGTACCCAGGCTACTTTGTCAGGTCATACAGTAATTTGTTAATGGTTCAAAAGAATGTTTCTCAGAATTTAATTTTAACCTGGGGCTAATGGTAAAAAGAAGATTTTATACGGTGGGTCCAAAATTCTGTGTTTCTTGGCTGCTGGTCCCAGGTTTATACTTTTGAGTCTCAAGACACTAATATACATGGTCTCATTGAATTTCCCCAAGATTCCTTTAAGATAGCTATCCTTAGCTTAGCCCTGTTTCACTGATAGTGATGGGACCTATGTATCCTAAGACCGAAAATGGCAAAGCAGGATTTCTACTTGGGACCTTTTACGTCTAGTCTCCAAGATGTTTAATGTCTACTGAGTTCTAATACACTACAAATAGAAATTACTGTCACACTGTGAAGTGAACAGGACCAGAAACAGGATCAGTAAAGGTAAGCTGCTAATGGAGCTGAGAAAAATGAGAGATCACTTTATATAAGGATCATTTAAGAAGCTATAAGAAAAAATTCAACATCAGCCTTGTTGCATAGCTACAATAAAGGTAAGCAATGATGGAGAGGGTATAGACAGCAGTCCAGTATAATACAACAGGATCAGAGCAGAAGGCAGTGCAGAGGGAACTTGCAGAGAGGTGCCCAGGAGAGGAGAGGCCTCATGAGCCAACCTGGGTATTTACTAAAAGAGTCAAAGATAACTCTACGGTGTTGAGACTTAGAGACTAGAAGAATACATCAAACTAAAGAATGGAGTACTACACCATTAGAAGCACTTTACCAACCTCCTCTCCCCAACACAGAGATTCCATTCATTCCTATCTACCTTCTCTCCCTCCCACCCCGTACAAGGGAATTAGGGAATTAATCTCTTTATTATAACAGAAGCATTCCAGTTCCCATATTTGTACTTATGTCTTCACAATGTCCATCCCTCCTATCAATGCACCTACATGTTGAGTCCTTAAAGGTACTCTCCAAACTTTACTTCCTTCATTGAAGCTTTTTCACTGTGGTCCCATTTGACCTGTTTGTCAGCTCCTCTCGTTAGTATGCTCTGGAGACATTTACTCTGAGCAGTGAGCAATATATAAATAAGTATTATCAGCAAAGTCCCTCAGTGTCTAATTCACTTTCCTAACTACAGTTGCTGGATGAAAGCACCGAGTCTTTGCATTTCTTTGATTTACTCCCAATGCTCCCATTATGCACTGCACATGATAGGTGCTTCCTCAGTGCTGTCCACATCACTACCTTGTTTTAAGAGAAGGAAAAAGTTTAATATGAAAAATCAGCTTCCCTTTTAAATTTGTTTTTCCTCAGTAGACCTTCTGAGAGAAGCCATAGGGCCCCCCAACCCCAATCCCCCATCGCATCTTCAGAGGCACTCTATAAATGCCGGCTATATGCTGTGTGACCACAAGAACAACAGAGTTGATTCTCTCCTTTTAAAATTGTGACTCCCACCATCTTCCCCTTCCTCTAAATGTTTCTTTCTAAGGAAAAGCAATGGTTCAATGCTACTAAACATTAAAGGTAGCAGCATAAAGATCAAGATCCATGCTGTAGCAAAGGATGACAGAACATTCAAATTGCCACACAGATTTCTCTTGCCTTGAACACTTCCCAAGATAAGTAATGGAAAGTCCATCCCCAGAATGCATGCTCATTTCAGACTTTTTTCACATGCACCTCTTGGTTCACAAATAATCTTGACTGAAATGAACCAATTGGAGGTGGCTGTCAGTTGAGATAAAATGTGAGAGGCAAGACATATCCAGAAAATAATTGTATGTGACCACCCCCACCATGTCCCCTACCCCAACATGAAGTACCAAGAAAAAGCAGGAGTCTCTGTCATGCAAAGGTTAATTTGTAAGTTTTAGAAGAAGAGGAATTAATCATCCTGCCTCCTCCAAGCTCTGAGTCTGGCCTCTCCAGCTGCACCAAGCTTGTTCTTCTACGTCCTTTTAGTTCCAGATCATGTTTTGGCAATCAGATTCACACTTCACATACCACAGAGTTCCTTCCTATTTGCTGAATTTGCATTTTCAAGATTCTTATCCTTTCTTACCCCAGTCGCCAATCACATGTTGGCCTGATGGCTTGGGATGGTTTTCCTGACACCCAGCTACTATGGTGGATCAGCAAGACAGGCTCAGGCTCCTTCCCTATACAAATATGGAAAGTGGAAAACAGTGGTCTCAAAGCTTCTAAAGTATTTTTCATCAGTATCTAATTGTACAGGAGAGACATTTGTGGACAGAAACCTGTGGTTAATCCAAAAGAAGAGCTTGATCAAGTACACACAACAGCCACATTATAACCTGAATCAGATGTTCCCACAAGACAGGTAAAGAAACATGGAAG
Organism: Furipterus horrens; assembly: GCF_987537825.1. Lineage (NCBI taxonomy): Eukaryota > Metazoa > Chordata > Mammalia > Chiroptera > Furipteridae > Furipterus > Furipterus horrens. Next base: position 61,468,304 of record NW_028327176.1, on the reverse strand, counting down.
ATCAAACATAAGAAAAAAACAGAACTGTAGGTGAGTCCTTTCCTTTCCTTTCCTTTCCTTTCCTTTCCTTTCCTTTCCTTTCCCTTCTCTTTCTTTCTTTCTTTCTTTCTTTCTTTCTTTCTTTCTTTCTTTCTTTCTTTCTTTCTTTCTTTCTTTCTTTCTTTCTTTCTTTCTTCTTTCTTTCTTTCTTTCTTCCTTCCTTCCTTCCTTCCTTCCTTCCTTCCTTCCTTCCTTCCTTTTCTTTCTTTCTTTCTTTTTTCTTTACTTTTTCGTGTGTTGGACCCTAAGAGGCATGAAACTAAAACCCGTGAAAAATATCTGTATCGGCTTGCTGTGGTGACTCAAAAGTTGTCATTTCTCCACTCAACTTTGCTGAAACACTTGATTCATGTTGTTCTTATTTAACCTAATTTGCATTGATTTAATCAGTGCTGGTATGCTTTAAATACATAATAAATTGAGATTCTGCAACTTAGATGACTTAGAATAACTAAATTTCAATAAAGCTCATTTCAATCTGTTAATGTATACAGTTCTGCCAAGGGTTTTAAAACAGTAGCAAAGATGCAAACTTCCCACATTAGAGATGGGAAAAATTTAAAGATATCATGCAGACATAATTTACAAGATAATAATTTGAATATATATATATATATATATATATATATATATATATATCTTAATTAGAGCCTAAACACATTCTCTATGTTTTGAGTAGCATACTTAGAAAAAAAACTCACATAATAATGCAGTTAATTTAATTTTAGTTTCTTTCCTTCTTGCCAAAATTCAACTCTTTTCTGCCTCTCTGTACCAGCTCTACAAATCAAGTGACATCCAAGTGGGGCCTCTTCTTGCCCATTTGGCAGGTTCCATCACCTCTTTGCCAAACTGCCTGCATTGGGAGAATATTCTTCCTAGCAACCATGGGGATTGAGTGGCTTGCACTTGGAGAACTTGCTGAATGGTTGGCCAGTGTTTACCCCTGCCTGCCATCTCTCCAATCCTTCAGAGTTTATGGCTCAATCAGTCGGCCTGCTGTCAGGAATAACTGTCCTGGCAAGAGGAGAAAACACTTAATGGTGGAATTGTTTTTCTGTTAAAGTGTTCCGCAGCAACATGGAGGTGCCAAGGCAAAACCTGCAGGTACCCAGTCCAGGGTTAGGTAGGAGGCAAGAGTGATGAAGATAGATAACCATCAGGAATGGCAATGCAAGAAGATCACTTTGGTGTGGGACAGCCAAAAACCCACCTGTACCAGTTACAAGCTGTGAGACCTTGGATAATCATCTGATGTCTCCGTGCCTCAGTTTCACCATGTGCAAAATTAAGGGTTTGATTTTCTAATGTTTTCTAGCTTCTGAGACAGGATGTGACTTCTTCTAGGACCGTTCAGGTTTGTTTTCCTTCCAACAAAATGATGCATCTCAGAAATGAATGATCAGGGCAGAGCTCTAAATACAGAATGGAATGATTCATGCCCCTGTTCATAGGATTTTCCTGAAAAGTACCACCAGTCTTTGGTTGCTGTGATTCCACTGGTTAGTATCTTCAGTTTGGATGCTAAAGAGAAACTCAGTTACTTGCCCAAAGTTGATGTAACCTGGGAGCTTTGGTAATCCAGCTCATTCTTATTAAGGTGAGCACCACCACATAAAATGCCCACATATTTTCAGTTCCTGAGAGGCACATATGATGAGGATTCTAAGAGAGGAACTGGGGATTCACATTTCAGTCTCTCTATCACGTCCTTGGGCATCACTGTCAAGAAGGCAGGCTTGCCCACACTCACTTTAAGCAGTTTCTCTGCCATCTTTTGAGGATTTTTTTTTTTTTTAAATGGCCAACAGGTCCCTCAAAACAGCAATGCAAACCCGAGAGAGAGAGAGTTCATTGTAAGGACTCTCTATTAATGACTATAAATGAAAATAATCTGGCAAAGACTTCTGTTCATACTTAGGAGACAACATTTAGTAACAGTCTCAAAGTTTAATTAGGGATGTATGTACGAAGGAGGGTAGCCATTGTTATGGTTTAAACCACCTCTTCTCTGCTCATTCTCCAGCACATTCTCCTGGAATGGGGCGTACTACTGCAGGGCGCTGCAATCACCGTGAGCAGCCTGCCAGGCACAGCTCTCACAGCGCGGTGCCATACAAACAGCAGAATCCTTTTAGTCCACCGCAGACCCCTCAGATGTCTATGAGGACTGGGGAAGCCCCAGCGGGATGGCAGGCAAAACTCCCTGTAAACAGACCCACGTTTCTTCCACTCTGGGTTTCACAGCACCAGGACCTGGGTGGCTTTCCCAAATCCGTGGAAAGCGGTGCCCTGCCCACCCCGCCCCCCAAGAGGGCTGGCTGACTGCGGAACTTCAGCCCACGGCGGGGTGGGGGGGTGGGGATCTTAGCCAAGCCCCTGCAACCATTGCTTCCTTCTATCTTCTCTCAGGTTGCTTTTCTAAAGCAAAGAACCAAATGTTGACTTCTCTACAGATCCCTACACATCCCTTACACGTAGACAGCTTTAAAGTGGGAGGGAGGGAGACCGTCCCAAAAAGGGAAGGGGAGAGAACAAAATAGTTCAATTTCAGGCTTGGAAATATCTAGCTGTTGAAGATGCTACCCCATATCTCATCCCACCATCACCACAACCCCTCCTTTCTTGAAATATAGGCAAAAAGGCTGAAAGTGTTTTCCATTTCATCAAGGAACATATACTACTTTAGTGGTTCGATAAAATGTTGGTTTTATGCCACCCCTCTTCAATCTGCCCACGTCTGAGGTGCTCCGGGAAGACGCACAACCGTGAGCAGCTTACGACACTTAGTGAGCAGTAGGTGCCTGTGCAAGCTTGCGCCGCACACCGCCTGGCGGAGGGAAGGAGCCTGGGCACCGCTCCCTGCGCCCCGCGCCGCCTCCCGCGCCGCCTCCGCCCGCGCCTCCCGGCTGCCCGCGGTCTGTGAAGCATGAGCGAGCCGGTTCTCTGCAGCTGCCCGGGGCGCGAATGGCAGACTGCCTCCGCGGACTAGAAGGTAGCGCGGATCAGCGGGCCTTTCCAATGACGGACGTTAACCAGACTGTCAAATCCTGGGGAGTCGCGAGCCCCGAGTTTGGAGTTTTTTTCCCCCACCACGTCACAGTTCGAACTGCAGAAGGTAAGGACGGCAGCAGAAGGCGAAGACCGGGCTCCAGCACGTAGTTGGGAAACTTGCGGGACCTAGAAGGAGCCTCGCAGCCAAGCCAGCCGCCCTTGCAGCCCCGAGCCGATCAGCAAAGTGAGACATTGTGCGACTGCCAGATCCGCTGGCCGCGGACCGGGGCCGCCTCGGGAACACAGAGGGGTCTTCTCTCGCCCTGCATATAATTAGCCTGCACACAAAGGGAGCAGCTGAATGGAGGTTGTCACTCTCTGGAAAAGGGTGGGTAAGACACTTTTTAATTAAATTCTTTCCCAAAGATGTTTTTTTCCCTCCCTTTTCTTTGCTGCAGCATCTAACATGGACCAAATCGCCACCTCTTTGATCTTTCCGTGGCTGTGAACTTTCTATGCTGCCCAGCTTTCTGCATGCTTAGAGGTGAACGTGTGGCTTTGGGGAGGGAGGTCCTTATTTTAATATATTTATTTGATTTTTGCCCTTTTCTCCCCTCCCCCACTTCCTCTCCTCGGAATAAAATATGATGTAGATTTCTGACCGAGCGCTTCCAATGGACATTCTCCAGCTTCTCTGGAAAGATTCTTGCTAATGGATTTCCTGCTGCTCGGTCTCTGTCTACACTGGATGCTGAGGAGGCCCTCGGGGGTGGGCTTGTGTCTGCTGGGGGCCTGTTTTCAGATGCTGCCCGCCGCCCCCAGCGGGTGCCCGCAGCTGTGCCGGTGCGAGGGGCGGCTGCTGTACTGCGAGGCGCTCAACCTCACCGACGCGCCCCACAACCTCTCCGGCCTGCTGGGCTTGTCCCTGCGCTACAACAGCCTCTCGGAGCTGCGCGCCGCTCAGTTCACGGGGTTAATGCAGCTCACGTGGCTCTATCTGGATCACAATCACATTTGCTCCGTGCAGGGGGACGCCTTTCAGAAACTGCGCCGAGTTAAGGAACTCACACTGAGTTCCAACCAGATCACCCAACTGGCCAACACCACCTTCCGGCCCATGCCCAACCTGCGCAGCGTGGACCTCTCGTACAACAAGCTGCAGGCGCTGGCGCCCGACCTCTTCCACGGGCTGAGGAAGCTCACCACCCTGCACATGCGAGCCAACGCCATCCAGTTCGTGCCCGTGCGTATCTTCCAGGACTGCCGCAGCCTCAAGTTTCTTGACATCGGATACAATCAGCTCAAGAGTCTGGCGCGCAACTCTTTCGCCGGCTTGTTCAAGCTCACCGAGCTGCACCTGGAGCACAACGACTTGGTCAAGGTGAACTTCGCCCACTTCCCGCGCCTCATCTCCCTGCACTCGCTCTGCCTGAGGAGGAATAAAGTGGCTATTGTGGTTAGCTCGCTGGACTGGGTATGGAACCTGGAGAAAATCGACCTGTCAGGCAACGAGATCGAGTACATGGAGCCTCACGTGTTCGAGACCGTGCCGCACCTTCAGTCCCTGCAGCTGGACTCCAACCGCCTCACTTACATCGAGCCCCGGATCCTCAACTCCTGGAAGTCGCTAGTGAGCATCACCCTGGCGGGGAACCTATGGGACTGCGGGCGCAACGTGTGCGCCCTGGCCTCATGGCTCAGCAACTTCCAGGGGCGCTACGACGGCAGCTTGCAGTGCGCCAGCCCGGAGCACGCGCAGGGTGAGGACGTCCTGGACGCCGTGTATGCCTTCCACCTGTGCGAGGATAGGGCCGAGCCCACCAGCGACCACCTGCTCTCTGCCGTCACCAACCGCAGTGACCTGGGCCCCCCTGCCAGCCCGGCCGCCACGCTCACTGAAGGCAGGGAAGGGCAGCCCGACAGCACGCCAGAGCTGGCTACTGTGGTTCTCCCCGTCGAGGAACACGCCGAGAACGCCGTGCAGATCCACAAGGTGGTCACAGGCACCATGGCCCTGATTTTCTCCTTCCTCATCGTGGTCCTGGTGCTCTATGTCTCTTGGAAGTGTTTCCCTGCGAGCCTCAGACAGCTCAGACAGTGCTTGGTCACGCAGCGCAGGAAGCAAAAGCAGAAACAGACCATGCATCAAATGGCTGCCATGTCTGCGCAGGAATACTACGTTGATTACAAACCCAACCATATTGAGGGAGCCCTGGTGATCATCAATGAGTATGGCTCGTGTACCTGCCACCAGCAGCCCGCGAGGGAATGCGAAGTGTGATGGTCTCAGTGGCTCTCAACCTGTGCGCTACCAAATACGCCTGGGCAGCTGGGGCAGGCCAGGGAGCGCCGGGTTGGGGTCTCCTTGTCTTTGCTCTGATAACGCTCCTTGACTGAAACTGTAAGGGGATCGCTCCCAGAGACTTGACATTTTGGCTTTATTGTGTCTTAAAAACAAAAACGAAATAAAACACAACAAAAATCCACCCCACAACCTTCAGGACAGTCTATCTTAAATTTCATATGAGAACTCCTTCCTCCCTTTGAAGATCTGTCCATATTCAGGAATCTGAGAGTGTAAAAAGGTACCAATCACTGATTATTTTGTTTTTGTTTTTTTTTTTTTTTTTTGTAAACTAAAATGTTTAAAATAAAATAGCATTTACAGTTTTTACAGACTGGAGTAATCTAAATGAATTGTTACCTGTGTTAAAAGAGAAGCAACAGTTAAATTTTCCTTCCTGCTGTGTGTGTCTGTGGGGAGGAGCATGGGGGCGAGTGGAAGGGGGAGGAGCAGGGTGGCTAGTAGCCAGAAGGAAGATCCATAAATTCAAGAGCAAGGCAGTCAGACTCGATTTGAAATATTAAGAAAAACAGAACTTATCAGGTTGATTTTCTCCACATGACTAAGGACTAAAAAAAGCCAATTCTTTATATTATTTTTAGGGATGCAATGCACTCTAACCACTTTAAAGTAAATGAAAGGTGGACTGAGGTCTGATCCTTTAAAGCAAGGATCATTGCAAATAGCTTTTAAAAGGCAGTGCCAGTTTGTCCTATTAACGAGAAACATTTTTTTGCACATAATATAACCACCTTTCGAATCGATTCAAAATCTCACCCCCAAATATCAGTCGTTCATAATTCTCCTATGCCTTTTAGTCACCAGACTTAGTAGCATCTGTGCCCTTTTCCCTACTCTTCCCTGAAAGAGAGCCCCTCAGTTCCTGCTCTCTATGGTCTGACTGAGGGGAATAAGAAGGAATTCAAATGTTTGGTGATGAAAGCTGTGCTTTCTGGAGCACATTGCTAAGATTGCAGCAAGCTTAAGTCCTCAGTGGTGACAGCACACTCTAGTTACTATGGGGGAAAATCCTGCCTCACGATAAATGCCTACTGGGTAATGGCTTGTAGCAGGAGACTTTAGGGGCACATGTGATGCAGAAGTGATGTGTGTGGGGTAGGATGGAGGTGGGGGGCAAGATCATCATTTGATCCTGTGTTCGCTCGAATGCCTTACTGACATGGGATCAATTTGTTAATCCAGGACAAAAGCTGCCTCTTCCCAGATTGGATTTTTGTGTAATGCTTGCTTTACCTGTTTTGTTTTACTTTTTTATGTGTTGGGAATCAATGACTGCCCCTCCCACCCTTCATAGGTAGGCTCCCAGGTTCACTGTTGAGCTTTAGGTTGTTTATTGAAGTGTAGTATCATTTGGTGGATGGGGAGAAGCTGGGGGAGGAGGAGGAGGAGTGTGTGTGTGTTGGATGGGAGGAGTTTTTCCCTCACTAACAATTTAAGCAAATGTGTGATTGAAATAAACTATCATGGATGACAAAGGGTGAACACTGAACCAATGTTTTCCATGTCCAAATGTCTTTCTCTGACTCAGGTAACTCACCCTCCTGAATGACCCTACAGAGTGGCATTTTTGTTTTCTTTTTCTTTTTTTGAGAAGTCCAAATAGCAGGAAGGGGGTTGGAAAAACCTACACCATCATTTCTCAAAATGCAAATGCCACCCACCAGCCACCCAACTAAAGAGGATCAGCTGTTTGAAATGCAGAATGACATCCCTAGGAGATTTGTTAAACTGAGGACTCGTCACAGATTTCTCTTCTACCTAAGGAGAAACCAATATGCCTAACAATACTGCTTCAAAGAGGTCCTTCAGAGAGAAATATTTTACAAATATCTCTAACATGTTAAGCCTTGGGAGATAGCCACAGCACCCCATCCCAACACACCAGCTGCTTCTTGCTTTGTTTAGAATTAAAATGTGACCTTATGACACACAACCTGAACCTAACACCCATGCAGACTGGTAATGTTCCAGAAGAGAGGCAAAGTTTGAGAACTTTGAGGAGGGGGTTCTGGATTTGATCTAAGCACGATCATCTGGGGCTGCTGTTTTAAATAGCATATCACTGGGAGGACATGGGTAGCAGGGACAAGGATCTTGTAGGGATGTGTCTCACAACTAAAATTAAACCACACTGAAGAGGCCTCTCCAGAAGACAACATACTTTTTCAGGATAAAGAAAAGTCCCCAGTTGTGGCAACTGAAAGAAATCTGGGGTCCCATTGATTTAACCTCCTCATAGGAAAGCTACTGGAATCCAGTGCCAAAAGCTGCTTTGACTTGGTGCATGAATGGCTGTGCTGGTGTGCTTATAAGGGGAAGCTTCCAGAAGCAAAGCCCCTCTGGCAAATATCAGAACCATAGGTCCCCTTAGCCACTAGGAATATGGATATTGGAAACTCCAGAGTTTATCTCCTATCCCCAAGGCTTTTTTTTCTTACATTCTTCTTCTTCTTCTTCTTTTTTTTCCAATGTGGCCATGAGAAAAATGTAAGAAAATAATTGTGCTTTATTTTCTGCTGCTACCCATCCCCAACACATAACTAGTTTACCACATATGTAGGAGATCTTAAGTCCATGGAAATCTAATGAATGAACCCTGTAAAGAGGAATCTGCAATCTGAGACCTGGAGAGCAAATCATAGCCACAGAAAGCTGTGTGCTTACTTTGCCTGTGTGCTCCTGTATGTGTCTGAGTTGTGTGTCTCTGTAGGCAAGCCAATACATCTCCTACACAGAGGTGTTTAGCTCACACTATTTCATGGTCCTGTAGCTCTTGGTATGGACAATGGCAGGGGGTGGGGGAAGGCAAGAATAAGGGAAATTGGTAGTTTTAACTAAGGTTTTGTGACACTTGAAATCTTTTCTTTTCTCAAATTAATTAATCTTTAAGCTTCAAGAAACTTGCTCTGACCCCTCTAAGCAAACTACTTAGCATTTAAAAGAGAATCTCATTTTTAAAGGTGTAAGCACCTCTTTTTTGGTTCCTCCCACAGAGGGTGCTAATCTCATTATTCTGTGCCATCTGAACAGGATTGAAGTCCAGGGTTCATATATCTCCTGGGGAATTTGGATGAATTAACCCTCCATTTATAGTACCTTACCAGCTTATTAAGTACAGCCATACTGTAGATTTTTAAATAAACATTTATATAGAAAAAAAGAGTCTTTTCAAATGACAAGTGACACTTTTACTCCAGTGTTAGTCCTGGTAGAGTTTTAGGTGGTGTCAGAGGGAGCAGGTGAAGTGAAACCCATCCTGTGGCTTCACTCAGAGAAAAGGCACCCTGACACTCAGACTGCAGCCCTGAGAGTTGTCACCAGCTGTCCCTGAACACAAACTGGGCATCTAGGACTGAAAAGTTGCCACCACAAAGAAAAGGTTATTCCAGTAATAGGACACTTTTTTAAAAAAATCTTTTTTTATATATATTTTCCTAAGTCCCTCAAAGTATGAATGACTTACCTTTTCTCCTAACATGCAGGAGGGCAGACATTTGGTATGACTTAGCATCAACAACACATTTATGGGTATGTGTAAGTAATTAGAGGGCAAACGCCACTTGGTATTCCTCTCAAGTTTCCTGAACAACTACACACACATCACTGGAGGGCCTCGTGGCTACCTGTGTTTCTGTACTATATTAATCGACTCATCAGCAAGTCTACTCTGTCTGCCACGTAGAAGGGGGCACTGGTGGCTCAGATATCTTTGTAAAATGAAAGGCATCAGACTCCCATCTCACAGATAACATTATCAAAACACCAGACTTTATATCTGTTTTAGACAATGGGTATTAAAATGAGTCAGGGTACTCAAAATAAATACCACTTATCTCCTCTGAATAGGTGGTTATGCTGGTTGATTTGAGTTTGCCATTGATGAAATGTCAAGTAACATGAATATTACTATTAAACAGGATCCTGAAATATATTTTGACAGAAGTTTAGGGATACCCCCCCACTCATGTATATACCATAACATAGATATAACCACACACACATATATTACATATGGTGCTATATATGCATATATATCCACATATATAACCACACACAAATAAATTATTACATTACATAACTACCCTCCAGCATTAATTACCTTCCTACTTTGTTCTTCCATGATCAAACTTTTACTCAGGAAAGGACGTGATAAATTCAGTCTCAATGAAGGTGTAAAGGACTAAGCAGGCTGATGGCTGATGGCTGATGGGATTTTCAGGCATTAGTTAATGAGTTGGTAGGCGCTTTGCAGGCTGGGAGATCTGGGCTCCTCCTGCCACAGGAGAGGGTACCCCTGCTCCCTGTTGGTAAGAGCCAGCAGATGGCAATGCATTCTTTTTGAGAGCATGCTCCTAACTAATGAGTTCCACCTCAGGGTTAGGTAATGCTTTTTTTTTTTTTTTTAATGTTCTAATCTGATTTTCTTCCAGGAATCCAGGAGGCAAAAGTCTTACTCCTGACTGGGTACTGTCTCCTGGCGTTCTTTTATTGGACACGATTTCTGAAGGTGTTTGGTTTTCTGCTCAAAGGAAAGGGCCTGGCTATTGCGTCCTTAAGGTTTATCAGCTGTAAATGAGATGGAGGAAATGGATTTACTGAGTGGTTACTTGGTATGAGAGCCTTGACATAGGTTTCAATATGTGGAAGAGGTACTAGGAACCGTATCTTTACATGAGGAAATGAGGCTTAGAGAGCTTAAGCACTTTGTGCAAAGTCACCTCGCTAGTAATTGGAAGTCCTGGTATTCAGTTTGGTGCCATTTTCACTACACCCTGCTTCTTCTTTCCTTGAACACTTGCCCCCTTTTCCCCTTCACCAGTAAAGAGCCTCAGACTAGCCAGGCCATGGGAAACATGCTTGCCAGATTCTTGTTGGATGACATGGGGGTAGTGTTCAAAACCTGCAATTCTCAAGACTTTGTTTTGGCTTCTGGTGTCTGGGTAACGTGGGACTCTGGGAAGAGAGGAGACCTCTCACAGGCTTCCGGAAGCAGAAATACGCAGACGATTATCCATTCCAACCTCTAACCAGGGGATTTTTGACTGAGAGAATGTAAGGTATGGGCAACTGTATATTACTGTTAGGGATGTATTCATATTTCTTTCCTGGTCATTAAATGGGCTATGTCTCTACAAGAAAGTGGTTGTCAACCAGGCACCACTTTGCCACCAAATTAACAATTGGTGATATCTAGAACCATTTCTGATTTTCATGCATGGGGGGTGGGTGATGCTACTCACACCTATTAGGTAGAAGTCAGGGATCCCTCTAAGCACTCTACAATATGAAGAAAAGCCCCCCACAACAAATAAAGAATTATTTGACCCTAAAGTCAAGATTTCTAAGGTTGAGAACCTCTGCTCCATGGTCTAAAGCAGCAGTTCTCAACCTGTGGGTTGCGACCCCTTTGGGGGTTGAATGACCCTTTCGCAGGGGTCACCTAAGACCATCGGAAAACACATATATAATTACATATTGTTTTTGCGATTAATCACTATGCTTTAATTATGTTCAATTTTTAACAATGAAAATACATCCTGCATATCAGATATTTACATTATGATTCATAACAGTAGCAAAATTACAGTTATGAAGTAGCAACAAAAATAATTTTATGGTTGGGAGTCACCACAATATGAGGAACTGTATTAAAGGTCTGCAGCATTAGGAAGGTTGAGAACCACTGGTCTAAAGTAATGATGCTGTCTAAACCAACTTTGCTGGGAATGGCCTTTCTGACTAGTTTGGTTTGGGTTCACCTACATTGATTCTCTTTTAATCTTCCTCTCCCTGGCTAGAGAATGGGAGTCTAAATTAAAAACCCTTAGGTTGGTTGCTAATCAGCAAGAGGACCTGTAGTTAGCACACACTTCCCAAAGAACATATGGCAAAATTAACTGGGACAGAACTTTTCAGAATCCTCATTTGACCCACCTTTTAACAAAGCAGTATCTCATTTAGGTACAAGAAAAAAATCAAGTTGACAGTAAATGTTTAATTAACAAGATGAAAAATGAGACACTTGATATTCCTTTTGGGAGGTATTCTGAAGCCTGAAAAAATTTAGCCCGCCTGTCTGTGTTTTCTCCTTCTCCAACCAAGCCTGGTCCATCTCTGAGATGCAAATGGGCTTCCATTAAAAATAAATAAATAAATAAAATCAATATGATTAGTAGCCCTGATGGAGTGGCTCAGTTTGGTATGGCATTGTCTTGAAAAGTGGAAGGTCACTGGTTCAATCCCTGGTCAGGGCACATGTCTAGGTTGTGGGTTCACTCCCTGATTGGGGCCCTTATGAGACGCAACCAATCAATGTTTCTCTCTCACATCAATGTTTCTATCCCTCTCTTTTTCCCTCCCTTTTCCTCTATCTAAAACTAAATAAATAAATACATACATTAAAAAAATTAATGTGGTTAGTCTAGTGAGTAGGGTGGATATACTAATCTCAGGAAAATAATCTCAGACCTTAGAAACAAGATGGGCTAGAGAAGCAGGCATCACAAACTGAACTGCATTGGGGGCCAGACAAACAACATAGGTAAGTGAAGTTCATGAGCATATGACATTACGAGGGAATTGGAGAGGTTACTTAAAAAACAAAAAGGCAATTCACTTTTGACAGGTACTGGTTATTCACAATACTTTGGCAGGCCAGGTCAAGTGTGTGCTCTGGGAGTTCAGGGTCCAGAACTGAGAAGATGTGGCCTTTAAACCTGGTGTTACTCACTTCCTTGCCTTGGGTTCATCTGATAAGCATTCTACTGCATGGGCTTTCCATCCAGGTATTCCTTAAGAACCCTTCCAGTTCTGGGCTTATGATGTTACCATTTTTTCCCCCCAAAATAAAACATGAGGCAAATGAGATTTTCAAGCTAGTGTCACTTAAGCACAAAATAAAAATTCCCCTTGCACTGCCATTCCCCAGAAATTCTGCTTCATCGGGCTTGCCAGAATATGAATGAGAAAAAAGTAGATTAAACAAATAAAAAAAAAATCCCAGAGATACTGGGCCTCAGAGAGGAGGTGGGCATGCTGAAAAACATGTGAGAAAGTACAGGCATGTGTGTGTGGGAAGGAAACTAGGGTTTTTAGAAGGTACAGTAAGAGAAGAAAGGATATCCTAGAGAGGATACATACACTCACACTCACCCACCTGAGAGAGCACGCAGACACGGACATGCCACGAAGTGGGCCCAATTTTTTAAAAAAATTATGGATACCACTGGGGTAGGGGCAGAGGGCAGAGAAGACATGCAGAGATGCATTTGTACAGAACTCCTAAAATAACTTACTACATTGTGAATGAGTGGTTACAATTAATATAGTAGTTCAGAGCCCTTTTGTAAAAGGAAAAGAGGGTCATGAAAGTAAACAGGGAGACACTAGGGGAATAAAAGGCAAGGGAGGATGTGAGGGTAAGAGGGGGAGAGAGGAAAAAAGGGAGTTTCAAGATTTGTGCTTTATATTGCTCAAATGATCATCATAAGTAGCTGTAATACTCCAACTTGATGACTCCACCCATTTTAGTAATTTCTTTCTTTATTCTGATCTACCAGGTTGGCTATTTGCTTCTTCTCAATGTAATGTTGGAAAGCCATTCCCCACCCCTCCTATGTTATGAGGAAAAATATTTCATTGTCTAGCCACATCCTTCTTTCTTTTGCTTAGCTAGGAGACTGCTTCTCAATCCTGGATGTGCATTGGAACCACTTGGGAGCTTTAATAAATACTGATGTCTGGGTCCCTCCCCAAGAGATTTTGATTTAATTGAGCTGGAGTGTGACTTTGATGAGATTTTTAAAAAAGTTTCCCAGGTAATTCTGAAGTTTAGCCAAGGCTGAGAAACAGTGGGCCACAGGAATCACAGCATGCACACAGTTCAGTAATCTATAAGAACCACAAGTCTGGCTGCAGCTTTTGAAAAATACATGGTGGGCTGGTGGCTGAGCTAGACAGGATGAGTCTTGAATGAGGAAGCCCCCAGTGACTCCACCTGGTGGGGATGATACTGTGAGAAAGATGGGCCAGCAGAGCTGTGCTTGTGATCTGTTTCTGAGCACTCTGTCATTTTCTCAGTTCAACCCTATCACAAACCTTCAATCCTCCTTGTCTAAAGAAATATTAATATCTTTATTTTACAGGTAGGTAAACTGAGGTTTAGAGAAGTTCGATGACTTGCCCAAGGTCACTTTTCAGTCACTGACCATAGTAGGGAGTGTCAGGCTTTGAATCTGGAGATACAATGCTTGGGTTCAAATTCTGAGTAAATTTGGCAAGTTATTTAACCTTAACTTAAACTGATCTTTGTTCCTTTGTCTATAAAATGGAGATAGGATTGTTATGGGAAATAAGTTATTACTGAAAATTAAATGAGTTATTCTTTGTAATGTGCTTCAAACAGTGCCTGCCATATGTAGGTGTGAGATAAGTGTTTTTGTTTTGTTTTGCTTTTTCAATAAAAGATAAAATAACAAACAGCCCTGGCTGGTGTGGCTCAGTTGGTTGGAGCATTGTCCCATAATCAGAAGATTGTGGGTTCGATTCCCAGTCAGGGCACATACCCAGTTGCAGGTTTGATCCCTGGTCTAGGAGCATATAGGAGGACAACGGATCCATACTTCTCTCTCACACCAATGTTTCACTCTATCTCTTCCTTTCTCTCTAAAAGCAATGAAAAAGTTACCTTGGGTGAAGATTAAAATTGTTTTCTTAAATAGCAAACAAACAAAAACAAGGTCACACAGCCGGGGAGGGTCTGAGTAGAACAGGGCTGCTGTACTGTGAAGCCATATTACTTTCTTTGTTTTCTGTGATAAGGTGATATCTAAAACTCTGAGTCCCTGAAGCATTGGGTCTAAAACAAGAGGTTAAGGAGGCAGACTGATGTCAGGAGGTACCACAGACACACATGGCTTCCTTCATGGCAGGCTCAGGCCTTGGCCTCTCTACACTCATGTTTGATGTTGCTCTGGTTCTTAATTGGTTTGGCTTTAACTCTGATGTCAGGCAGGCCTGGTGAATGTACCCACCACTGGAATATGCATGTGCCTGGGCACATGCATTCATGCTCCCATGCAGATTTGGCATGGCACCCTCTTTCAGTTTCCACAGGAATCCATGGCTGCTGGCCAGCTCAAGGATGCATTGTTCACATGGGTCTTTGGCAAGATGACAAAGCTCATTTCCACATCTGAGTTATTTGCTATCTGTAGTCAATTCCTGAGGGTGGAAAGCTACTACACAGCTTGCGATTGTTATCCAGCTCCTAAACTCTTACTTAATATCAGTGATATTGAATCATTCTGGCCCCTGGGACACTAAGCATACATCTTTAGCTGTAACAGATTTGCTAGTATTTATTTAAAGATGGTTTTTCTCTGTGCACTAACAGCTCCAGTTTGGTGCTGTGCAAGCAAAGTGACAAAAAAAAAAAAAAAATGTCTAAACTGGACTATCTTCTGGGACTGGGGGCGCAGGTATCCAGGGGCAGAATCCAAGTCCCAGCTTTGCCACTGATTTGCTGCCGGGACTTGGGTGAATCAATTCCATCATCCAGGCCTTTCTTCTCTCATCTGTAGTTGTGATTTTTGGCTTCCCCTCCAGTTAATCAATTTGGTAGGCAGGGTGTGGAGTTAAGAAGGGGAAGGTAAGTAGGAGTAATTTCCGATACATTTTCTTTGCTGTTATGCATCAACAAATTAAGTTATGAGTTCATCAATCTTCCACCCTCCTGGGAGACTGACCCAGCACCTACCCTATGTTTACGGAGGGAACACATTAACTAGTTTATACCTAGAAAATTAGATATTAAAAGGTAAGTTGTTTTTAAGCCACTGCCTCTTCCCTGTGATTCACTCACAGGATAATTAGAGAATGCCCTTCCCCAGCTTTGGACAGGCAAAACGGGTATACTTTGGCCAAAGGGAAACCCCAACACATGAATCATATTATCAGGGAAAGTTGTAGCTATTAGGAAATTGAGCACACCCTTCAGTTTAGTGTTTTGCTGACTTGTTTTACTGTTGGTTTCTTGTTTTGCTCTCTCCCTTATCTTTCTCCCTCCCTCCGACTTTGTTTCCTTCCATTCCTTTCTTTCTTTCCTCCTTCTTCTGTCCCCCTTCTCCTCCTTCTTCTTCTAAAAATATTTTCACTGAATTAAGAGTTATGAATTACACTATGCATTCTTAATGGGAACAATATTGAACCAAGGGGTAAATATTGGTAAAACTTACTTGTATGTATAAAACACAGATATATACAACATATATAGAATATATATATAGATACCGTGTCACTCCCGAGTTGGACTGCACAGCCATTCTCGGCGGTGCAGATAGACTCTTAAGAAGCTACACCATCGTCTCTCGAGACGGACGGCTGCCGATACGATATATAGAATATAAACAGACATACGCTATAACTGTAATATAAACATTTCAGAGTGAGGGGGCAGTTGGGAAAATTATCTAAAAAAGTTCCTTGGGGGAGATTAGAAAATTTTTTAGAAACACTGAGTTAGGCATTGATTAACATGGGAAAATATAACAGCAAAAAGTGAAAGCACCATGGCAGGTCACCGATTCAAGACTTTGAGAAGGTCAAAGCGGTCCAGTTCTTTGAGACTGCAAAACTGAAATTCAGATATTATTTGAAAAGCCAAGATTCAGTTAGGGAACATAGTCTTATCAGCCCCCTCCTGTACTCAACACCTCCCAGAGTTGTCTTTGTCTGGAGGCTCCATTATGTATTAGAAAAAAATATATTGGATATGAAATTAATAGGCAGAGCCCTGGTTCTGGCTCTGCTGCCATTTACTTAGATAAAACACCACCTTTCTAGACCTCAATTCCCTTGTCTATAAAATTCAGAAATAATCTCTTTTCTGTCTGTTTCACAAGGATCTGGTAAGGATCAAACAAGATAATGTAAGTGACAATTTCCAAAGCCGTGAGGTATGCAAAGATTCAAGTAGTGGAGAGAGAAGAATGGTGGCATGTGGGTGTCACCCACACAGTGAGAATTCAGAGGGCCACATGCTTCAAACTCTCCTCCACAGGAGCTGAAATTCCTGCTGTTAGTCACTGCTCTGAATTAAGTCCCTCATGATTCTTCTGCTGAGAGCATATGTAGAAGGAAAGCAACTGGACTGTTTGCTTCTTGAGAGAAGGGCCCCTCCTTTCACTTGACTTTGTCCCTCATCATATAGCACAGAATCAGATCCAAGTGAGTCAAATGGCTTTTAAACAGGTAATTATTTCAGCTCTATGAACATTGGCACGCACCTCTCTAAAATTGACCTATCAATGGCTGCCTTGCAGGTTTCCAGGAAGATTATCAGAGATCATATTTGTTGAGTTGGCCAGAATGCTAGCTGATAGTAAGTTCTCAAGTAATGTTGGTTCCCATCCAATGTCACTAATATATAGTTACGTGTTATGTTTATACAAACAGACTAGGAGAGAATTGAAAGGTCTTAGGAAAAACAACACTCTAGAAATAGATTCTGAGAAGTGGCTATAAGAGGTTAATTTAAAGAGAACATTGAATTAGTAATAAAAAATATTATCTCCATAAAGGGGAAAGCTGGGGAATAGACTAGCAACTACAGTAAGTGGGATGAAAGAGAGATAGCCCCTTCTCTATTAGTCAGAATCAGCTATGAATACTTCATAAGAGTCAGCTTATAAATACTTCATAAGAAGGTTAAAATGATCCCCTCAGAGGGGTACCCCAAGACTTGCCTCAGCAATTGCCTTTATTTAGTGTTTTTCAGTATAATGTTTCTTTTCAGTTCTGTCAACAGATTCAGTCCCCAGTCCTCTGCCTCTAAGCAGGCCTCTTTCTAACAGCAATATACCTGATAGATGACCTGAGAGCTTAAATGGAGACTTCTGGAAGAAGGTATGGGCAGAAGTCCACCTTGGGTCAATGATAATCTCTTATTACAGCATATCACTGCCATCAGAAGTGCATGGGCTGCTTTTCTGAGCCGTCACACAGGCTATTGCAGTGGTCCCCTATCTGTCGGCTACTGGGACTCAGTGTCCTCAGACCCCACATCCAAGCAACCTTGAACTGCAGTAAAATCCAGGAACACATTAAGCAGCCAGCAGTCTGCAGGGCTCTACCAGTTTACCCAGGGCTACCAACCATGAATAACTAGGATGAAAACAGACAGGAAAGAGGGAAAGGGTCTGCTTGTGTTTTTATTTTTTACCAGGCTCAGCTTTTCGGGAAACAGAAAAAAGGAATCATGCTCTAAGCTGGTGTTCTGCCAAGCTTCCTCCCCTCCCTTACTAGTCCAAGCACTCCACCATCTGTACAGACTGTATAACAGCAATTTCTGGAAACACACGGGAAAGTCTGGGCCAGTCCAGAGACAGCAGATTCCTGGTATCTGTATGGTGGGGTTTTAGGGGTTTTATTTTTCACTTTAATTCTTTTAAAAGCTGCCAGATCTTTGAAGCACATCTGTTTTCAATAGCTTCTTTTTGTTAAATGAGACTAGAAGTATCCTCTCTAGAGAAATACAGAATCTCCTCTGTAGTCCAGTGCTTCCACTAACAGTTTGGATCACAGAGGAATGTTGTGGCGAGTATTAAATAATGTTAATAAAAATGAGATAAAATGCAAACAGATCTTTTTATTTCCCTCCAAATTTTGCTTTGCTCACTACTAAAGTTTATCTTGACAGAAAAGATATGCCTCTGTTTCACATCATTTCCCCAAGCAATATTCCAACAGCAAACAGAAATTTGTGGTGATTGCTAAGAGATTTTCAATCCATGTGCTAAGGGGGCGATGGGGTTTCAACTGTTCATCTCATCTTCAGGTAAATACCCACCACTCGGGACACTATCCCTGGGGGACCCAGGGCAGCAGCTAAGGGTGAGAGCTTGGAAATGAGCTTTTAGGTTTTCATTATAAATAGCCTTGATAGGGGAGATTGTTTGAGCATAAAGTCTGAATCTTCAGATGGTAATAAAGTCATTAAATAAGAAAATAAGTGCCTGAATCCACATGGCTGTATTCTCTGATGGGATGAAGCACAAGTAAATGCAATGCCTTTGCATTGCACTGAACTTGGACCTGGTTAACATAGGTGACATATATCCCAGATCAGGGGTTTGAGTGGAGCACACATCATGAGATAAACTGTGTGTTCTTTTGTTGTGTTTTTTTTTTTTTTTTGTTTTTTTTTTTTTTTTGTCCTCAGCCTTTAGGACTCTAAGAATCAGTATCATTATCATCAGTATCTTCAGCATCTCCTTCTTCCTCCCCTTCCTCATGATTACTTTTGGTACAAACAGATTTATTACCACTGAAGTGTGTTTTGACTATGTACACAGTGAATCTCCTGTGCAATGGTATTATCAATAGAGTAGACTTCACTCTGTGTACCTAACTAGATGGAATCACATAAAACAACATACGTAACAGTACTCTATAAGTTATAAGGTTTGATGAAATCATTAGGCACTATTAGGGTGTCTTCTTGGTGTGTACAAACCAACCCACAGATGCTGAAGTCATTTCTATATTCCTCCATATCCCCAGGTCTGCTCTTTTTCTTTCCTTTATACTCATTAAAATGGTTATGAGAATATCCAGTTTGAGTTCTAAAGACATCTGTGAAGTCTTTCCTGATGCCTTCAGCTCGCAGTGGTCCTTCTTACCCCAAGCAGGCGTTAGAATATCCATTGACCTTAGCATCCAAGTTTGCCAGTCTGGACTGCCCTAGGATATCTTCTTTTCATCGACAAATATTTAATTTACTTACATACCAGGCATATATGTTTTGTGTCCCTCATACACTATTGATGGTCAGGGGAAAATTAATTTGCATCAGATCAATTCAGTTAGTTTCTAGGCACCATCAATAAAACAAAGGTAGCAAGATAGGGTCTTGCTCTCATAGGGATTACTAACCAATAGGACAAGTACAATGACCACACATATAATGATAACCAAAGGTAGAAGAGGATGTATACTATAACATGGTTGTATCAAAATCTTCTTAGGACACAGCAAAAAGAGAGGGTTTTCTCAGTCCAAGGAATGGGTGGGTCAAAGAAGAAAACTTGATAAAGAAGATGGTCTATGCACTGGGTCTAGCTAGGTGGGTGGGGCTTGACAGGCAGAATGGAAGGAAAGGGCCTCTTAAGAGAATAATCTATAACATGTGGTATTATGGAGGCAGGCATGTGAACAGAAGCATCGGCCAAGTATACCGGCAAGGTGCTCAACAACATGCTGTGATTTAGTTCATTTTAAGTGGATACTTAATTAGCAAGACAATCTGGAATCTAATTTTATTTCATTTCAATAAGAAGTGCATCCTATTTATAACAGGATGAGTTAGTGAGAAAACAACTAACCACTCTTATATCCTCCCCCTCTACTCATTGTTAGAAGGAGAATACAGTCCAGAGAAATGTTTTCCAAGGCCTCCTGAGGGGAGATTTTTGTGGGATCATTATTAAATAAGCAGAAGTATTTTAAGGGGGTCATTGGAAAATCCAGAGCAGAGACAAGTTTTGAAAATGTCTTTTGAGGTTGCAAGAGTAAAATGTTTGCAACCAGAAGGGATCTGGGAAGGTGGCAGGATGTTGCAGGGGAATAAGGCGCCTCTAAAAGAGCCTGGGTCATGGGCACCTGTGGGTCCATTCTCAGCTAAGACTGCAGTGACCAAACATGTCACAAAACAGCAGTTCTGGCCGTCTTAGAAAGTCATGGACAACAATCAGGTAAGTGCAGATCACGCGGCCTGAATATCATGGTTACTGAAAGTTCTGGACCAATACAAGACCTCTAGGGTTAAGTCTGGTATGAGAATCCTTACAGTAATTGAAAAGTTAATTTCCTAGGTAAGAGAAAAAGCTTCAAGTAGATAAGATACAATTTTATAAGAAATCAAAAACAAGTGAAATAGTTTCACTCTTGTTGGGAAACTAGAGTTACATTGACTTTTTATCACACAAGCCATGCCTGCATAACATCATGCAAAAACAGTGACTACTGTAACTAGTGGTTTTTATAAATCTGTGTTTGGAGGGTCATCAGTCAGGAAACCATTTAATTCCACATCCAACTTTGAGTGTGTGATAAATATTTCCGAGAAGACACTGATTTGCATTCTCACTGGGAGTCTTTGCTTGTCTGAATTTTATCTGTTTGCATGAGTAACCAGGGCCCACTGAGGCAAAATATAGGCATATACTGGGATTGATGACTGGGTTCCAAAACTGTGACTCTTGTACAAAGACCAAAAACAAAAGTGACTATCAACCTCACCACAAATGCCCTAGAGGCAAAGAAAAATCACTGAGATAAAACTGGTAAGACACCCAGGCTTGGTCTTGAGGCACTGGTTGGTGGTCATCAGGGATGTATATTTTTGAGTATCACACTGGATGCCCTCCTCAGTGTCCCTAGACCCAGTGTGAAAATGAAGATTGTAATTAGAGAGATACCAATGTGGTAGATGCTGTTGGCAGTCTACCCAACAGCCATTCCCCATGTTTTTTGTCCATGATGGCCATATCTGTTGAATGGTAAACGCTAACAAGGTCAGAGGGTGGTTTTGCCAGCTCCCTTGAAGCCAGGTCATGGCTGACAAGTGGGATAAATGTCTCCTGGAGAACCTCTCAGTAATATTTTATTCCTAGGGGGGAAAAAAGTGATGTGTAGGAGGAAATGCCCCTTCCTCCCTTTTGGGCCATGCATAGTCAGCCTGAATGAATAAGGACAAGGACAGGTGAGGTAACAGTGGTGAAAAAAACAGGAGACTGGCTCTCTGATGACACTACTGTGGCCAGTGTCTAGCCTGGGACATCAGCCTCTAGACCTACTTCTAAGTGAGATAATAAACAACTATTTTTCAAGTCATGGAAAGTGAGTGAATCTGTTACAACCATAAGCATCTTACCCGATTCTACAAATATTTAGATGGAATGAGGTAGAGACTGGAGAGTTTGAAAAGCAAAATCATAAAGCTGAACTATTAAGGAGCCAAAAAAGTAGTATTTCTCAGAGTACAGGCTAAATCCTCTTTTTCTGTGAGGATTTTGAGGGATTTTTCAGAGATGATGAGAATAATGTGGTTGAAGATCAGAAATGATGGAAGGAATAGCATTGACAGTTTCCTAACAGGGAAAAGGCCAAGAAACAAAGAAGCAACTACATTGAAGAGGAAATGAGCACTTGAGAGGAAACTGATTAGGGCTACTGAATAGCTGAGTGGAGGGAGGAAGGACCACCACTTCTGTACTGCTCAGGCCCAGTCATGGGAAAGGAGGGGACTGGAGGAGCTATTGTGGATAGAGATTAGAACTGAAAACTTGCCAACACCTTTGCAATTGTCAGCTTTCTTCCTTGACTGTTCATATTGAGTCTGGGTGGTCTGGGGAAGGGGCTACATGTACCTTTGAAGGAGAGTAAGATCTGGCAGTATTGTACTCTCTAGCATTAGTCCTCCTTAACTCTCCAGTAAGATAACTTGTTGTCTTTACACTCAATTGTTGACTCTCCATTTTCATCCTCTGAAAATTAGAACTCTTTATTAAGACATTAAAATCATTAAATAAGAACTTGGATAGCCCCACTAGATTTACAATGCCCCTCCCTTGCTGTGACTGTATTTGAAGCATGAAGGCAGAATCCGTTCCACTTGTGTTGTCATGAACAAGATTATTCCATTCACACTCATTGTGCCATAGTGAGGAAAACAGAGGAAATATAAATGCAAACACCTGGCATGAGGCCCAGAATTAACTGCTCAATAATTATTAATGGCCAACCCCTTTTTCTTTCCCTCCTCCTCTCCCTCTCCTCCCCTTTTCTTTCTTTCTTACTTCTTCCCTTCCTTCCCTTTCCCTTCCTCTGCCCTTCTCTACCCTTTCTTCTCACTCAGCATATGCAGTGACTGGAGAAATATCCTTCTTCCTGCATAGCTGTGTCTCCACCTCT
The DNA here is from genome assembly GCF_987537825.1 of Furipterus horrens. Taxonomy (NCBI): domain Eukaryota; kingdom Metazoa; phylum Chordata; class Mammalia; order Chiroptera; family Furipteridae; genus Furipterus; species Furipterus horrens. The sequence goes on along the minus strand of NW_028327176.1, from coordinate 61,445,935 downwards.
TCCCACACACTTCCCAAACACACACTTCCTAGCTTCCCCCAGCTGCTGCTGAGGTCAAGGGTAGGTGGATACAACTTGTTACCATCTGTTGTAACTCATGAAACATCTTCCCACTGAAGCAATGCCATAAATGTGGATACTTTCCTAGCCTATCAAACAATATTCATTGAAAACTCAATTTAAATATTTGCAGCTTTCACGTCCGGGGTTGCATTTGTGAGATTATAACCTCTGAATGTAGGTCTCACATGTCAGGTCTCTCATTACTTGCCCATTGATTGTTTATACTCATGACACCATTGTACATTCCTTAGAACATAACTTCTTAAAAGCATTTCATGACACATATTAGTGATTAAAGCCCTAGCACTCATGTTCTTCTACTCAAAGTTAACTCGTGTATTTCAAATTAAAATTGTTTGTAAGATGCTCATTCCCGTCTCTCTCTTTCTCATTCTTTCTATCCCCAAAGGTTGATTTGGAAGACCACATAGATTCCCATTGATTCAGAAGCTGCCCTATTTGAGCTCCAATAACTTCATCTCCAGAAGTGTTTCACTTAATATAGTCTTGCATCCAACATACTGGATGGAATTAGTCTTTGAATTTCTGATGACATCATAACCCTGGCCTGGACCTTGACAATGCACTGTCTTAATCATGCAGACACTGAGAGAGCACCCAGGAATATTTGTGAATATAACTCATACATAATTAATCTCTGACCACCCTGGGGATTCCAAATCCCCTTAGATCAGTGGAACCCAGGAATGTCATTTCAGTTAATGGCAAATAGCATTTTATGACTCGCTTGAGAAGGCAAAAAGAAATGACAGTGCTTTCATGCAGCATTTCAGAAAGAAATATTTCAAGGGGGAAAATCCACTCACCAAAGGAAATAAACAACCCTTTGTGTTCATGGATGCCTTTCAGAGATATCTGACAGTCCTCTAACAGTGAAATTTTGCTCTCTGTTTTAAGAGGTAAAAAAATAAAGGAAAGGGGGAAGGTCATCCCAAGATCCTACAAGGACCAAGGTCAGGCACTCCACCGGTATGATAAGTAGCTGAAATATTTTATCTAAATGTATGAATGCTTCCCCTATAGGGCTTATACTCAGTGTAAATGCCTATGTGTTTGTTGCATTACTCAGCTCCAGACCTTAAGGTGATATTTATAAGTCCACTTATGAGGTGTTAACTTCCCCAGGGTAGTGGATAGACAGTGATCAGTGGACAAAGCTGTGGACTTGAGATAAAGACCTGGGTTCATTGCTTGTGCTGCCTCTAACACAGCTGGGTGTCTCCAAGCAATGAAAACCTTCTGGCACTTTCCAGGTTTTGGAGTTTATGCTGGTACCAGTAATCATAATCCATTATTTGTTTTGTACTTCAAAGTTATAAAGTGCTGCAGCTTGTACACATAATCCAATTTGATTAGTTCAGCAAGAAGGTGAAGGGAAGAAAGAAAAACATATTACTTGAAGTCCTATAAGAAAATAGAACCTTATGTTATTTACTCCTCATTAAAAAAAAAAAAAAAAAAAAAAACCAACTATTTAGGTATTGTCGAACTGATGAAAAAACTGAGATTCAGAGAAAGTGAGTCAATGCTCAACACCCTACAATTAATGCCATTCTTCCTAACCTAAATCTGACAAAAGTCTCCATTATAAAATAGGTATAAGTAGAAAGATAAACTTGGTCCCTACCTTAAGGTGGGCCAGCCTCCCACTTTCATCAGGCAAATCTCCCAGGAGGCCAGGTCATGATACAGAAATCTCAGTGTACTGACCATCATATTTCACTTGGACAAGAAAAAGTGCAAGGATCCCTATGTGATAAAATGTAACAGTCTATTAAAAGTCACATGCTTACAGAAATAGACTCTATTGATTCAAATATTTTGTCACTGTGAATATTCCAACCCATCCAATGGATCAACAAGCTGGGGGCTGAAGAGTCAGGAAAAAAGATGTGTAGGTTTAAAAAGGAAAAATGAAAGAGTGCAGTACGGTAAAATTGTACATATTACCATTGAAAGATACCTTCAAATTACTAAATTTAATGACTTAATTAAACAGATGAGAAAGCTGAAGCCTATATAGGTAAACTGGTTTGTCTATGATCACTGAGAGAAAAAGCAGCAGGATCCACACTAGATATTGCAGTCAGCCTAATAACAATCCTGGAGATGGTATTCAACTCGTATTTGCAGCATAAAGAGACAAATGGAAGAAATATAACTCTCTGGGAATGTCTTGGTACTTTGATCTCCTTTCCACACCCAGGCCTGGATAGCTGTAGAGGTAGACAGGCCTGAGCTGGAGACCTTCCTGTGTTCTTCTTGCCCAGGTGAGGAATGACACTGCCAAGGCCATCCGACTTATTGATCTTCTCTCCAGATTAGCCATTCCAGTTGCCTGTCAATCAATTTTCATCTCCTTCTTCTCTCTCTCTCTCTCTCTCTCTCTCTCTCTCTCACACACACACACACACAAACATACACACATACACACAAAATATACACCCATATACCCCCACTCACATACACACAGTGAAGTACAAAGTCAATAATGTGCCAGGAGATAAACACAAATTCAGCCTTCAACAGAGTAATCATCCCTCACTACTGCCTTTGAAATACTTTTCTTAGAAATAGAACAATGATCTTGGGTAGTTTACAAGATTAGCCATAATTCTTCATCCTCCCTGCATCCATGACCTTTGACGTTACTGTTCCACATTGGTTCTGGACTGGTTTTGACCAACAGGACAATAGCAAACATGACCCAAGTAGAAACTTAGAAAGCACTTGCATAATAGGATGGGTCCTTTTGCTGCCCAGTGAATCCTGAGACCCCAACCATGTGAACTATCCAGGCTGGCCTGATGGATAATGAGAACTTGTGGCCAGAATCACAGCCTGCCACCAGCTGAACACCAGACAAGTGAGTGAGACCTTCAACCACCAGCAGATGGGAAATACATGAGTGAGCCCACCGAAGATCATAGGAATTCTCAAGCTGAACCCAGTCCTAGTTATCAGCACACAGAATAATGAGCTAATAAATTCTTTTATTTTATTTTAGGCTATTAAATTTAGGGTTGTTTTTTTTTAAAGAGAAAATGCTAACATACATTATCCTAAAATAGATCATATAAATTGAATACTTATACTATTTATTCTATTTGAAGTACTGTCTCATTTCATAATATTTCACTATCTCTTAGAAAGTTATCAATATGCCCACTTTATAGAAAAGGAAACAAAGATTCAAAGAGGTTAATTCACTCATATACTTGGTAAATGGCAGGTAGCACTTCAAATTCAAATCTCTCTGATGCCATAATAGACTTTCTTAACCACCACCCAAACCAGAAATATGATTTTAGTGACAGAGAATTGCAGAAGCATATGGTATGAGGAATGCAAGCAAGGACTGGGTTGGACATACTCATGGAAAGCAGACTCCTGGGGCCATGAAAGAAAGCTTCATTCCTCTGGTGACTGTCTTATAAAGGGCAGAACTGAGAGCTCTGAGAAGAAGGTATCAGAAAGCTGACTTGCCTGGTGGCCAGAGGGAATCTTCTACTAAAAGAAGTAATGTGGAAAGAATAGGTGAAATCAAAGAAAAATGTGTTCCCTATAACCAGAGATATTCAAGGAAAGAAATGTAATTGCTCCCTCAATATCTTAAGTTATTTCTTCCTCACCCTTCCTCATTTTGTTCTCTCTCATCAAGAAGGCCCTCTGGTTTCTTCTTTTAGGATCCAATTTCTATACACTCTTTAAGGCCTGGGTGAAGTCCAGCCTTCTACACAAAGCCTTCCTTTTCTCTCTCTACCACCACTTGTACCAACAATACCAGTTCCCTTTTCCTCTCACTATAACTCAGTTCCTATTTACATTATAATGTGGACTGGTGGGAAAAAAATAGTTTTGGAATTGTACAGACCTGTGTTTGACTGTAATAATATGTTTTTATTTACCTTTCTGGACTGCTTGATGAGGCTGTTAAGAGAATACAATGAGAACATATATGCAATGTGCTTGGGATAGCTTTTAGTACTATGGAATCTCCATATTGATCTGGCCTTCTGAAACAGACCTTCAGACAAGGACATGCCTTATACTTCCCTGATCTCACTTCCTCATAAGATTGGTGATAAACACATACAGGATACATAGAAAATATTATTTGAACTAATGTAATAACCACTAAAAAAGCCAAATCTAAGATGTTTTTATGAAATAAATCTATGGCATTATAAAACAATAAAAATAACAATAATAAAATCATATCTGGTCTTGCAAAAACCTTAGGAAATCCTTGGAATTTCCTGAGTGACAGGAGAGTCTTTATTATGTTAATTAGGCACCTGGAGGTGGGGTTCCTAGATAGCTCAGGATGGAGACTGGTGATCAGAAAGAACAGCTCCATGATCAGAGGGCTGAAACTTTAGGCCAGGTTGACTTCTAGGGAGAATCAATTGTGCTTATGTAATTAAATCGCAATAAAAACTCTGGGCCAACAACTTGGTTGTTGAAAACATTCATGTTCGGGGAGAGTAATGCGGCACATTCCAGAAAGGAGGGCATGGAAGCTGTGCATCCCTGCCCCTCCCAGACCTTGTCCTAGGTGTTTCCTCCATGTGGTTGTTCCTACGGCATATCCTTTATAATAACACTGTAACTCTTAAGCGTAGTACTTTCAGTGAATTCTGTGAGTTGTTCTAGCAAATCGTTGAACTGAGTGGTTGTGGGTTAGCCAGATGGTCAGGAGTGCAGGTGGCCCCTAGACTTACTGCTGGTGTCTGAAGAGGGGGCAGTCATGTGAAGAACTTGTCCCTAGACTTGTGGGGTCTGTGCTAAGTCTAGGTAGTATCAGAATTGAACTGAATTGCAGAATATTCAATTTCAGGGAAGTGGTGTCAGAACCTAAAGTTGAATAACTAAATATCACTTGGTTATTAGACTATTTCTTACTGAATCAGAAAAAAATCTAGTAGGTTGTATTAAAAATGTACACACTTAAAATAGTTGTGTTCATAAAAGGATCCTGACATTAATTGCCTATGTTTTTCCTTTATTACCAAGTCAATATTCAGCAACCTAAAGAATGCCACTGATGAGAATGAAACAAAGCTCCTCATGGAATTTACAATGAAGAAAATAGTATGACATCAACTTAAAGTATCAATTCTTAATTTTTAAAAAAAGAGTAAAATATAAGTTATGAAATAAATCAGGATACTTCTACAACATGTTGCAACATAGGCCATGTATTTTCTTTAACCAATTAGTTTTGCTTGAGTACTAACAAAACTTTAATTAAAAATTTTTACTTTCAAAGCTTATGTAACTTTATTCATTTTCTCGCTCCTGCTTTCAATTTCTCATTCTCTCAAGAAAATATTGTGTAAAAGAGTGACAGGCTAATATTCTTTATAATTTCCTGGGGTAGTGTTACTGGGGTAAATGAGGTGTCAAGTTGTTCTACACTAATTCATCACTTATTAATGAACAATATCAACAACTCTTTTTTCATTACTGATAACACATTTTACTGACTACCAGAAGGATATTTTATTACAAAACTTATCTCAAAAGCTTTTTCCTGTTATCTATGAAATAAAAAGAAAATCATCATTCCATCATCATTTTAATGAGTGATCATTTTCCCCTCACTGAAATTAAATCATAAAAGCCATTTAATTAAATTGAATGGTAACTGAAAGACTTTAATCATGCAAAGAATTAAAATAAAGGACACTTTCTCTCAAAGCCTGACAACATAATGACGTGGTGTAACCAACGTGGCAAATTCTAAGAGTAAGCAAAAGGTAGATTATTATCTTGCCTTTCGATATTACCAACAAAAAAAGGTTCCCTTAAAAAAAACACTTTGCCCTTCCCAGTTTTGGAACAGGGTTCAATCAACATACCCGTACATGAATAAGCCAAGCCAAGCCAGTAGCTAGCTATAGAGAACTATATGTTCAGAAGAAAGAACATGTTTCTCTGAACTTTCCAAGACAACCCATTAAATATGGTGTGCTACACCTTTTATATGCTTTACTTGTTGGGAGATATATCGAGATGCCCTCCCAATCTGCTGGGGCAACAGATATACCAACAAATCATTATAATACAATAAATGCTGTGCCAGAAGTATAAGCAAAGAGAAGAGAGAGAAGAAGGCTAACAAAATGACCCTCAGGAAACTAGTTACTATAAGACAATGAGGAAATGAGCTCCACAGCCCAGAGAAACTCAACTTTCAATTACCTTAACTGTCTTCCCAGATCCTGGTAATGGCATAGGAGCCCCAGAGTGAAGTCTATGTAGAGTACTACTCTTACTGTTTTGAGACAAATGGATCCTTCTGGAGTCTGATTTTGCAAAAGGACAGTCCTGAGAGAAATTGTAAAGTGTCCCTAGAATAGTGCTTCCACAGGCATACAAAGCCCTCACACTGACTTGCTCATCCAACCCTCCTCTTGTCTTGGCCTTTTTTTGTTTCTTGACACCTTGTCTAGGATCGTCTATAGAATGTGAATCTGCCAATACAATATACCAGTCCTATATCTTTTTCTCCCAAGATCCCACTATTTACAGATAGGTATCTAATTTATGAGTAAAATTTGTTTAAAACTGTTAATGATTCATTCATTCCTTCAACAAATATATATGAAACACTTTTCACATGCCAGGCACTATGTACTATGCACTGGGATAGCAAGAACCAAAATAAACAAGGGCAGAAACTCAAAGTCTAGCAACTTCACATAGTGTGCACTCTGGTGGGAGAGGCATGATATAAGATAAACAAGGAAAAGACAGAAAATAGGCAATGATACATGCCATGAAAAAAAGTAAAACAAGAAAATATGGATGGAAGGAGGTTGCAGTACTATGAATGATACATTTGAATGTAATCTTGAAAGAGCCAAGGAACCAGATCTCTGGGGAGGAGGGTGTCTGATAGAGTGGAAGATAGAGAAGAGGGTTGCAGTGCCAGGGAAGGGGGGGGGGAGGCATTGTAGGAGTTAAGCTCAGAGACACACAATGGAGTGGTGTGGGGCTAGTCTTATACACACCTTTTAGGACTTTACCTGAGCAGGATGGAAGCCACTTAAGGGTTTGAAGTGCCACCTCTAATGGGTTTCAACAAGATTTATCAAGATATCATGAGGGAATAAACTGAAAAGGGCAATAGTGGAAGTGGAGAGAAATGATTGACATAATTCAGGTGAGAAATGATAGAGTCCCGGACAAGGATGTTGGTAGCAGATGTTGTAGGAAGTGGACAGATTCTGGCTATACTTTGAAGGTGGAGTTGACAACATTTATTGTCAATTTGAATTTGGAGAGAAATGTAAGAGTCAAGAATGAGTCCACAGATTTTGGCTTGCACAACTGAAAGCAAGAGTTGGCAAGTTAACCTTCTTCCCTCTCCATTCACATTGGTTAATATTTGCAATTAAATATAGAAAATAAAATAAAATACCCTGTCTTAATCTGACTCGCTTTCTCCTTCCTTTTTTTCCCCATTACCAGGATTGTTAGTGCCATGAATCAATGCCTGCCACCTATATGTTCTGAATTTAGATACAACAGAAAGCCTTCCCCCACTGAAACATCTCTCTAAACCACCTTTCAAACACATCCCAAGTTCTACAAAACATTCATTCTTGGAGCTCTTAAAGAGTTTGGTCTTTATGGCTTCTCAATTAAATAATTATACCTTGGCATGAATCTGTAAAGAAAAGCAAGAGAATAATAAATGCAAGTTCAGGATTCTAAATATCTCTGAGTGGGCAAGTAAGGGCAGGAGCTGCTTGAGTGACAATACAAGACATCAATATTGATGCAGGTTTTTGTCATTTCCTTTAAACTAAATAGTAGGAATATGGGTGTTTAGTGCTTTCATTATTTTTCTTGTGCCTTAAATTCTATTTAACATTTAATAATAAAAGAAATGAAAACAAACAAACAAACAAAAACAATAAATAAATAAATATACCTTGGAAAAGATTAGCTTTGATATAGTTTCCAAACAAATATCTTGACAAAATAGTTGGGTTGCCCGATTTAGTAAATATAAATATAGAACATCTAGTTAAGTTTATTTTTTAAAAATATTTAATTAAATTAACTTTTTAAGGAGAGGGGAAGGGAAGGAGAAAGTAAGGGAGAGAAACATCAATGTGTGGTTGCCTCTTGCAAGCCCCCAACTGGGAACCTGGGCCGCAACCCAGGCATGTGCCCTGACTGGGAATTGAACCAGTGACCCTTGGTTCACAGTACAGCACTCAATCCACTGAGCCACACCAGCAAGGGCCATCCAAATTAAATTTAAATGTCAGATGATCAATAAGTTATTTTTAGTCTAAACATGTGTCAAATATTCCATGAGACATACTAAAAAAGAAAAGTGTTTACCTGAAATTTAGATTAATTAGATATCCTGTATTTTATCTGATCAACTGTTTTGTAAGTGAATATATGTGGAGTTGCTCATAGCTAGTCCACGGCTAAAGAAGGGGAGAGAAAGGTGGGAAGGAGTGAGAAAAGGGAGACCACTGTTATTCTCTCCTCTCTCTTTGCTCTGATCCATTCTACCTAACACTTGTGTCCTTAACAGCCAGTGGTTCTAAAACTGCAATTAGCAACCACCACTGAAGGTTCTTGGAGGACATAAACATGTAAATCAAACTTCTGGCCTTTGGAAATCACATTTTGAAAATGTAGCCAACTTTGTAATTCAGTTCCAAGTTAACTGGTGCAGTCAGTTTGGCTAACAGATGAAATGGTATTTTTATTAATTCTTCATCCCTGGAGTTAGTTTCCAGAAATCCTGAGTGGGGCAGTTCAATATTATTGCCTGAGTGACAGTTATATGTGTCTAATAATTTACTAGAATCAATGAATTTCTTTAAATGAATTTAGTGAACTGTTATTTATATAGATATGAATAATACATTTATAAAGGGATAAGAAGCAGTTGGGAAATACTTTTAAAATGATGTATTGCAGTAATTATAAGTGATTATGCATCAATATACTATACTTGCTGATAAGATATAACTAATGCTATTTCAGGAAGCCTTTTTCCCAGAGGTCCTCTGTGGTTCTGATTACAGTGGAATTCAATCTAAAGGGTCTAACCTTCCATTGATAAAGCAGAGAGCATTTTCAAAAAGACTCTTATAGATCAGTCTGTTATAAAACATTTGCCAAATGAGAACTTCCAAGGCTATTTTTTGTTTTCATATTATTCTTATCAGAGAAGGAAAACTCTGATTCCAAAAAACCTCCGCTGCCTTGCGGCATACCTCTTCAGGGGAAAGGCTAAGGGAGTAAACCCCGACAGAAAATCCGGAGCCGGAGTCCCTAAGGCGGTTTGACGTTGTAGTCAACACCGGCAATTCCTGCGGCGCACCTGAAGCCAAGCTGTATTGACTCCGTCTTTCCCTTGGATCCTTCAGCTGCGAAGAGAGGGGGGGGTCTGCTGCATGGGCAACAGCAGACCCTCCATATCAGCCTGCCCAGGCTCTGTAGTTTCAGCTTCACTGGAGAGGACACTCCAGCGTCATCGCAAGATGTCGATTCAACACGGGAGGAGACAGATACCGTGTCACTCCCGAGTCGGACTGCACAACCATTCTCGGCGGTGCAGATAGACTCTTAAGAAGCTACACCATCATCTCTCGAGACGGACGGCTGCCGCCGCCGACGACTATTATTCTTATATGGGATTTTCTCCCAGATATTTGTTTAGTTTTTATTATATACACCTGTGTTATTTGCCATTAAGGCAACCTTCTGAGAAAGTTATTCTTCATATCTCCATTTTCTAAAAAAGCAAAATGACACTTGGAGGATAAACTTGCCCAATGACTTAGACTTTGTTATTGGAAGACCCTTCTTCTTATTGCACATTATTGGATTTAACTGAGGAAAATTCCCAATCTCAATGTAAAAATAGACATGCATGTTCCATCACTACCGTCACCATCATATACTCCACAATTATAGTTCTCCATTTTTCATTGCCCAGCGGGGAATAGAGAAAGGCTTCTATTCTTGCTGTTAGATATGTGCCTTCCCATCATATTGAAACCTCTGTCATTCCACTGACAGCAATATAGTCCATGTCTACTAGAGGGGCACCTCGCATTATAGGATAGATTGTGATTGAGAAAATGTATGTAAGTACAACCTTGTGTTGGAGAAGGGGATTTTATATTTTCAAAGATAACTTCTTGGCAGTAGCTTCCAAATGCATTTCTTTGCCCTCTACTTACCCACTCACTCTAATTCTCACATTGCCAAAATTACATAAACCATCATCTAAATATACCAGGGTGGCAAGCATTTAATTATTAAATGCGTTGGTCAGTAGTACTAACTTTAACCATGTAAATGTCCTCTCCATTCTTTACCTCTGTGTTTGATTTTTTTTTAATTATATTTTCTTAAAGAACTTCCCCTCTGAAGCCTCATGCCTGTTTACCTATCTGATAGGCTATGCCAAATTGTCTAAGATTGGCACTTTCAAAGTTGTAAAGTATACTACCAAAGAAAATTACAGTACCAGCTCTGCAATGCCAATTGTCACACTCAACAACAGTGACTTGAAGAGACAGTCACATAAGTCAGAGGAAGTCATCAAGAACTCTATGAAGGCATCAGATAAACTTTTATTGAATTCCTTACAAAATATTTCTTCACTAAAGGAAGACTGTGGTTTAGCTCTGAGCCAGTTATTTCACATGCCATAGGTCCATAGTCTATTACACAAAAGGTGATCAGTTCCTTGTTGGAGTAGAAGAGATGGTTAAGCTCTACACTCCACCAGGGCAACAAAAGCCTTGTAGTACTGGAATAAATCTCTAAGTTTTCATTAAAAAAAAAAAAATTGCCAGGCAGTTTTTAAGTTTTAGAATGTTGAAAAGAAATTAAAACAAAACAAAACAAAAGTGACCACAGGGTTGAGTATAGTTTGGACTTAGCAAAATAAAAATAAGAGGAATCACAAACTCAGGTGCCTCCAGAGACTAGGCAGAAAGCATAAATGAGTGAAAAGGGCAAAATGAAGAATAGGGAAGGGTGGAGTCTGTGGCAAAAAAATATTTTCCCTGTCTGAAGGAATCCATCTTTTTATTTAAATAATTCATACCAGTCAAATAAATACTACCTGGGTTTGAGCTGCCCACAGTCAGTTTTCAACCCCTGGTTTCTGGCATCTTGTTTACAATGCCTGATTTCTTAGGCGGGGAATCTTGCTAAGCTGGTTAGTGCTGCCTTGATTGCTGAAAAGTTTGATGCAGCTGGAGCTCATAACATTCTATGCAAATTCTAGGGCAGTTTTGATTTCAAGTTGAATAGAAGTAATTTATAAACGTTATAATTTAGTTTATAAAAATCTCTTAATTATAGTAAAGTAATATTAACAAGAATGTGTGGAAAAATATCAATGTGCTATATTGTCTGATGAAAAAGAGTGCTCAAATTTTCAGTTAAAAGTAGAAACATTTAAGAGCTTGTATGGTTATTAAAAATAAACACATTTCTGATATTGAAACAAAGGAGAAATGTTGTCATTAAGTCTGCTGGACTTTTGTTTTGTGAGAGCATATCACTTCACTGTTTCGTCTGAATGATGTAGAACAGCAGTTTTCAAATGGTGGCCGCAGCACACTGGAGTACCACAATAATTGTTAAAACATGCGATACCTGACTATTCAGTCAGGGGCACTGGCCTCTTTTCCCTTAGATTGTCAAAAAAAAAAAAAAGACAATAGCCAACACAGCAATAGCCAACTGGTATGAATGAATAAAAATTATAACTATTTTTTTGTCAGATTGGCAAAATATATATATTTTGGTGTGCTGCAGAAGTTTATTAAGTAGTTTATGTGTGCCATGAAATGAAAAGTGTTGAAAAATGCTGATATTGAACAATGCTGACACTTTCTCAAGAGATAACTAAATTATAGAAGGACTGACATTAAAATTCAGGTGGCCTTTTATTATAATATAAAAATTTAAGTTCTTCCAGCAAACCAAATGGTACAATTTTTCAAGGCTTTATTCTATGTTACAATCATGAAACTTACTTGCTCTCTTCAAAAGACAGCTATTTATCTCACTGCTGCTTAGAAATACATAGATCTCTCAATTGTGTGCACTTTGCTACTTTAAAGATGTTCTAGAAAAGTCATAAGCTTTAGGAAAAGGTTGTAGGCTAGTCAAAAAGTCCCTTACATCACCAATGTCTGACTGCCTCTGGGCATGTTTATCAATTTCTGGTACTGAACTAATACAGTGGCCACTGGTTTATATAAAAAAAAGCTAAAAAGGATATTTTTATTGTGAGTTTTCATATGTATCCAATATCAATGATTCAGAGTATAATAAAATACACTAAATTAAATCTTTCTTCTATGACTTATAAGGCCACATGGAATTATTCCTGAGAATATAAATTCTCATTACATAGGAGTTGAAATGAGACCAAATCTTATCTTAGACTTGTCTTTCTAGATTTTCTGATTTTCATTTTCTTGCTATTTTTCTCTAAATGAATCCTAATTAGAGGGTTACTCCTGAATGAGAGTCAGTGAAGAAAAACTATGCTCTGCAAACTTTGGTAAGTCATTTAATTTTTCTGTAACACAATTTTGCCACCTGTAAAATGGAGATGGTGTGTGAATACCAAATGTAATAAAAATAGATGTAGAACAGGTTTGCAAACGTAAAAACACCACAAAAGGAAGCAGAGATCTTTATAGAATTGAGAGCATTCTATAGTCCACCCACTCTCCATTCTCAGGCTATATTTTTGCTTTAAAAGTGCTAGTCTGTGCTTGTATTTGGGGCCCAGGGCTATAGGTATAATTGTGCCTAGCATGAACACAACCTTCAAGGCAGCAGCTGTCACTCCAACTTTCAGTGTGGTAGAAGTTTCATTAAAAAAAAAAAAAAAATGCTGGGCTCTGTGAGCTCATAGCTTCCTCAGATTCTGGCTTATAGCCCATTTTCCTGAGCAGACTGAAGCCACTTCTAAGTATAAACTCAATTCCACATTTTACCTGAATTTGATAAAAAGTACTAAGGCAGTCCCTTTCAGTCAATTCCTTTTGGCCACAAAACTAAACTAAACTAAACTAAACTAAACCTCCCTCAAGAACAAGCAATTTTGTCCTCTTTCCTATTCCTCTTAAACTCTCACTGAAAAATCTACTTACTCAACTTTCTGTTTACTCCACTGGGGTGACTTCAATTCCCCCTTGACCCTCATCACCTAGTTTACATCCACTCATCCTTTAAGTTTTCTCTCAAATGTACCTTCCTTAGGAATGCTTTCCCATGGTCCCTAGACTCGCGTACACCCCTTGTTTTGTGTTCTCATAGCAGTTAGTACTGTCCTTCCTCACACATATTGTCATTTGCAATTACATATTTGGGTGGCGATTTGATTCAATATGTTTTCTTACCAGACTCCAAGCTCCATGAGGGCAGGGACAGTATCTGTTTGCCTCAACATTATAGCCTCAGATCCCATCAGTGCTTCCAATCTGAGAGTGTTGCCAGGCAACACCCAGTTAGGCTATTGGTTAGAAAGTGTGTCATGTATTGGGTCTAAGCCTTTGCTCTTTGAAGCATAGCCAGTCTTTTTCTCAGTTCTTTTAGTTTTTCATCCCTCTTCCTACTCTTTACCCTGCTATATGTACCTTATTCTGTGAACACTGTTCACAGAAGTTAACATATCTAATAAACATCTCCCCTTCCTGATTGTTATTTTTTATTGTTTAATTAATTAATTAATTAATTAATTATTTTTTAAAAAGAAGAATAATATATGAAAGGGTAAAGCGGGAGGGCTTGTATGTACGACCCATGGGCATGGACTTGTGGGGGGGATTGCTGGGGGAGGGGGGTGCTGGGCAGAGGGAAGCAAAAGGGAAAAAATTGGAACTATTGTAACAATATAACCAATAAAATATACTTAAAAAAAAAACTCCCCTTCCTGTATGTTATATACTCTGAGGACTTGTGGGAAGATGTTGGAGATTGAGAATGTGGGAGGAGGGGAGAAATAAAAGAAGCAGGCATCCTCAGGTGGCCCAGTCCATGAGTAAGAATGACTATATTCCTCAGGAAATAATGCCCTAAGGAGTGACCCTCAGGGCCCTGGGGAGCCAGGCATAGGTCTTTTTCAGTCCACATCCTCCTTCATTTTCAGAACATGTAAAATGATTCGAGTGACTTTCAATTCTCCCAGGGATGGTGCATAACTAATACTAATCCAGATTCCTAAGAGAGAAGTCAACTCCTTACATACTATGAATGCCTCTTGCAGAATCCCAATTAAGAGCTCTAGCTCAGGAGGCAAGACATCCAGGGTGGACTAGAAAAGATGCCAGCTCTGTGCTGGGAGCAGGTGGCAGGATCCAGACGCTGATGGAGAAGTCTGGCCTCCAGGTCTCTCATTCTCAATGAGTAGTTCACCCTTTGGTTCATGTTACAGTCCAGTTCAGCACCAACAACTCCAAAGCAACTTTTTCCCATGAAGTACAATCAGGAAGGCAATATATATATATGAATAACTGCTGGTTATCAATTGCTCTTTATCCATTATGGTTAAGTGAGAAGTAGCTGAATGTAAAGCTAGCATAGGAAAACACCTACTAGTTCCCTATTTAAAAAGAGTGCTCAAGAAAATTGTGTAACAAATAATGAAGCTTGCGGCACACCTGAGGCATGGCGCAGGCATCAAAGAGGCTGTGTAGATGAAAAGCTGACAAGAGGCAAGAGTACAGCTGATGGTGGCCCACAGGCTTATGAAGAGCGCCCCCCACACACACACCCTTAGCCATCTACCACCATCTGGTGTTCCACAAGTGGTGTGCCACTTGCCTGTGGGTGGTGGCATAAGCCATTCCTTTCTCTGTGACTGTGTGGCCATGCAGCCCCCTCACAGGGAGAATCCCCAGGCATGAGGACCCTTCCATGGGTGTAGACAGGAAGCATTAGCATGAGGGACTGCAAGGTAATACATTCAGGGAAAAATCATACAGACTCTAATCCCAGGATGAGGAATTAGTTATGACCCTGGAAGCAACCTCATCTGGGAAAATTCTGTGACCGATGTGACTACAGACACTGTCTACTTCAATACTATAATTACTCAAATGGGAAATAGGAGACCCTGAAAGCAAAGTGCCTTGGTTAAGACCACAGAATCAGACAAAATTAAAGTCAGAATGAGAAACCCTGCCTACATTTGAACATACCTGGCTGGCCATCAGATTCAGTTGAAAGTAAGAAGTATAACTATCTGGATGGCATTCTAGAACTACTTCATCATATGCTCCACAGCTGGAACCAAAGAGTTTTTATTTCCCAAAAGCTCCAGTGACTTACTGTATTTGAGAAACACTACTTCAAAATCTTTCATCTCAGTTGTTATTTGTGTCCATGGAAGACAATAAAAGGTAACCATGGTCTCATACTCCTAGAAGCTTACATATGAGCTGAGATTAGATACATCCAGGAGAAAAGTTAGGTAACAACACAGAAGACTACATAAGACTGAGCTAAGTAAGGAATGTGGGAGCAGCAGTCAATATAATTGTAGTAAGCAAAGAAGGGGTGCTCTGTGTCACCTCTCAAGTTTGGGAAAGGTCTCAAAGACTGGACTCTTCATCACTACTCTTAAAACAGGTAAAGAAGCAAAGGCTGGGTAATGTCTAAATGTCTCCTGAATCCCTGTGCACTTTTCAATTCCCAATGCTATTGCCACCATCTTGGTTCTGACATTTAAAATCCCTGGCCTTAGGTTGACCAACAAAGACCTAACTGGCATTCCATCTTCAAATACCACTCTTCCCCAGTGCAACTGTCATATTGTAAGGAGGGACTGTTCACAAGTACAAAACTTTCATGATGTTCCTCTGCCAAAAATAATTCCTATGTCCTTCCCTTCAATCAACTAAACTCTACATGCATTATAAATGCCATCAGGACCCTTCTAAACCTGGCTTTTGGTTATTTCTTTAACTTCATTTTCAATGTTGTCTTTTACATATCTTGAGTTCCATGGGGAAAAAAATGCTTCCCTCCAGAAGTTCCAGAAAATAAAGCTACATGGAAGTCCAATGTATGAAGTTATAAAGAAGTGGTCCTCGTCCAGATGGGTAGGAGGGGTGAAGCTGGGGCAGAGAGGTCAAGCTGTGCTGGCAGCAGCAGCTGTGGCAATGGTGGTGGGATAGTGGTAAGAATGGACACCTGTATTTAAAAAGAGGCAAGAAACTCTTGGGGAGCACCCATGGCTGCAGACCAGACCGATAGCTCACTATTCTAATGCCAGGGAAGGCAGACCCCCAACTGCCTTGGACTGTGAAGGCTGGAGTGGCTGGGAATGTAGGAAGAAGCTCCTGGTTTCTCAGCTGAGAGTAAACAGCAAGAATCCTTCTTGGGCCCCCGCCCCCACAAATGCCACAGCGTGGTGAGGAGGGTTGCCCAGTAGTGACAAGTGCACAGGGCTCCACACCCTGTAGCATAGGAGGTGTGACAGCCCTGTCCACGAAGCAAAGGTAAACACAAAACTGTCAGGATGGCAGGGATCATGATAGAGATCCCAGTCATGCAGCTGACCAGACAGCAAATATCTAACCTAACAGCTCAGCAGATAGGAAATCTTTCTGAGGCACAGTTCAGAGTTTTGGTTATATGAAAGCTTACAGACCTAACAGCAGATCTTAAACAAGATGGGGAAGGAATGAAGGCTAGTCCTGCTGAAATGAATGAAAATACATATAAAACAAGTGGTGAAGGAAAGAAAACCAAGGATCAAATCAACAAATCAAAGCATAGGGAAGGAACAAACAGTCAACCAGTGCAGAAAGAGGAAACAAAAAGTGAGGAAAATGAGGAGAGGCTCAGACACCTATTGGACAGCTATAAGTGGGCCAACATCCAAATCACAGGGTTGCCAGAAGGTGAAGAACTAGAAATTGAAAAAATTATGTGAAAAAGTAATGAAACAGAACTTCCCTAACTCAGGGAAGGAAATAGACTTACAGGTCCAGGAAGCACATAGAGTCCCCAAAAAACTGGATCCAGGGAGAACCACACCAAGACACATTATAATCAAAATGTAAAGAATTAAGGATAAAGAGAGAATCTTAAAAGCAGAAAGAGAGAAGAAGAGAATTATGTACAAAGGGGTCCAAATAAAACTATCCGCTGATTTCTCAAAAGAAACTCTGCAGGCAAGAAGGGACTGGCAAGAATATTCAAAGTAACGAAAAGCAAAAACCTACAACCACAATTACTCTATCCAGCGAAGCTGTCATTCAGGATAGGAGGGCAGAGAAAGTGCTTCCAGGACAAAGTAAAACTGAAGGACTTCATCAGATCCAAACCACTGTTTTATGAAATGTCAAAGGGACTTGTTTAGGAGAAAGAGGATCAAAACTATGAACATTAAAATGAAAACTGTGTCACGGCAACCAACAACAGAAGCTAGGGAGTCAAAACAAAGGCAAACTAAGTAGACAATGAGAGTGGGAAAAGAATTATAGGTATGGGGACCATTTGGTGAGGGGAGGTGAGTGGGGAAGGGAAAAAGAGGAAAGGGAGGAGGATGGTACAGGAATTAAGAAGCATAGTAGGAAGGAGTGAAGCAGACAGGAAGATGTTGAGAACTATATGCACAACCGATGAGCATGGACTCGGGGGGGGGGACAAACTGGAAGGAAAGGGGTCACTGGGTGGAGGGGAAACAAAGGGAAAAGAAATTGGGACAACTGTAGCAGCATAATCAATAAAGCATATTTAAAAATAAATAAATAAATAAATAAACAAAAAGAAAAGAAAATCAATGCATGTCCTTCAGGTCCTAGTTGAACTATCATTTTCTAGTAACAAAATTATTCCACTCCAGTGATATTATTCTTTTAATAGGAAGAAATAGAACTTTTAACAGTAGGAATCCCTGGCATCCACCGATAATGAGGGCACTGGTGGGCATTCAAGCCACTGAAATCTCAACTTCTAGACAAATGTCTTTTGTTAATGGGTAAAGTCAAAATCAAATGAAGAAAGGTGTGAATGTTAGAGCATAACAGAATTTCTGATACATTTGTACCTGGAACAAAGGCAAACACCTTGTGTGACTGGGGAAGATACAAATATTTATACTGTTAGCCCTCATATCTAAATCCAGATTAAATTTTTTGGACTCATTTATGAAAATAGGTTAGCTGGGAAATGTAATTACTATTTGAAAATCATTTTGCTATAACCTTTTCCTGCAATATTGTAAAAGAGCAAAATCTAACTTATGCTATTTTAATTACCAGCAGCAGAAAATAAACCCTTGTGGCAACAAGCATATCTATCAAGGGATTTGATGTTCTCCAGAACACTTCTTGGTATTAAGTAAGCAATCTTTCACTTCTAAAGGGGATTTTCATTGACATGTATGACCTAAGCACTCTAGTATTTATGATTAAGTGCAAATTGATATGTTTAAGAAAAATGGAAAATTAAGGGGTATGCATACTAAAAGACCTAAGGTGGCAATTATGCATCCAGTGCAGATGATTTAAATATACTTTAATAAACAGAGGCATGGCTTTGGAATGTAATGATGCATTGCCTCTAAAGGCTTTGCATATGAAGTTACAGTAACCTGGGTTGTTCTGGAAGGCAACAGTAGCTGTGAAAAATGTTTCAGTAGAGTATACAGTGGAACCACTATTAGACTGGAGATTAAAAGGTAGATCTGTCCAACAGAATTTTCTGTAACAATGGAAACATTTTGCAGCAATTTCTGTAACAGTATGGTAGCCGTTAGTCACATGTGGCCATCAAAACCAATGTGATGAGAGTGGAAAGCATATTGAAGATTAAAATTTAGGCTTGGTTTTAACATAAAATTCACCACACAGAAGTACTCTACCCGTTCTGGTCCTTATTTTTCTCATGCACAGAATAGTTTTAACAAAATAATATCTATTATTCTGTGGATTTGTAGATTTTTAATTCATCCCTCGGCCACTGCGTCCCTCACCCCCCATCAAGTGAAACAGACAGTAAGTGAAAATCAATATGAGCATCCTTCTGGGATCAAGAAACCAATTAAGAAATTATGCACTCTCCCCACCTACAGTAAAAAGAGTCTTCTGAAATTAATTTCTAAGGAAATTCCCTTCCCTAAGGTCCAGTTAGGCAATGCAAGTCTGACACACTGTAATTTTTTTTTTTTTTGTTAGCTGTCATTATATTTTAAAATTCTGTCAATACTGTTTTTGGGGAGAAAATAGGTAGTCTTTTTCTTAGGATTTGAAAATTTTGTCTAGGGTCCTGATTTTTAGTTCTTAAGAAGCTTTTGGAGGCTTGAGCTAAAAAAACGCTGGCAATGAGTAGAGATAACAAATGGTAGCCCCAAGATAGCAGGGTTGACACTGTCATTTTCATTACAGTCAGTTATGACACTTAACTCTAACTGGTTACACCCTCCCGAAGCCTCCTTCACAAAGAATAGAGCAGCCCCAAAGCAATGGGTCATGAGGTGTGTATGTGTAGATGGTGGAAGAAAAGGAAGAGAGAGAGGTCTGAGGATCACTTTTGCAGCCTCAACAACCTTGCATAGCACAGCCAAATGGGAAATTCTCAGAGACTGTCAGGACTGAAAGCACCGGAGACAAACACACTTAAACCCTGCAATTTCTATTTAAGACATTTCCATTAGGAATCACTGTAAAACTTAGAAGATATAGACACAAAGCTTTACCTACAGGAGCATTGTTACAATCATGAAACTTGGAAACTATCCAACATGCCCAGCAGTAGGGAACTGGTTAGTTGTAAATCTATAGAACAGAACACTGTGCAGGCAGTGAAATTTATATTCAGGGAGAATACAAACAATGGAAATATTTTCAATATGTATTATATACTTAGTGTAAAACAAGGGGAAATATGTGTTGAGAAATATATACATATATATTTTAGAATCAGAACAAATATGTTTAAAAAACCCATTAATTTATTCATGTTCCTATTACCTGGAGAGAAATACTATTAATATTTTGGTACATATTCATATGTATTTTTCAAAATTAACATGTATTTATAATTAACAAAAATTATTAGTCTTATTTTTAAATTACCTTTTAAGAAATTTAAGACTTCGATACACTAACAGAATAACAAGTAGTTAGCTTAGTAGATGCCACCATGTTATGTACAGTTCATTAGTTATGTGTAATAATATGTCTTAGGAAGCCACAAAAAAATTAAAAGTCTTCCTAAAACACCCAATTTAGGTGTAGGGAAAAAATGGGTAATGAGTTCATTTAGTGATAGAGACATATAAATAAATGGCCATAAATATTAATCAACATCTATTGCCTTTGATTTTATGTAAACCACAAATATAATTTCAAATGGCTGTGAGCAATCACTGTTTATTTGCTCTTAGAAAAAGCAATCATTAATACGGTGATCTCTTTAGAGCACTGGAGTTGGCTTCTAGCATATTCGAATTATTACCTCTAACCATAGTACTAGTAAAGGTCCCCAACCACCTGGACATTACAAGGAAAACCCATTTCAGGAAGTTGTTTTTTGTTTTTTGTTTTTTGTTTTCTAAATCTTGGCCATTTAAACAAGCCAACCTGCCGCACCTACTAAACAGAAATAGCTCATGATAGCTACAAACTGGTGTTAAAATATATTAGGAAGTGCTTGAGAGCACAGAAACTGCTCTGTAATGAAGTCATTAAACAGGGTGAAGCTAATTTCTGAAGTATGTTCTCACCTACAACCTAAGTTAGTAAGCAGAAGTCAATAAACTTTTATAGGGTTCTGTAACCACACCATTCCTAGGAGTTAAATAACCAAAGCACAACCTAGACTGACTCTTATGACATACGCAAACTTTAAAATTAGCAAATGCACACACAAATTATCTGCTGATTTTGTAAGTGCACGTGTCATCTAAGAAGAGCTGTATTTATTTGAACCAAGAAGCAAACACTGCATCCTGCTTTGAACAATTAACATAATGCCAAGTGATTCAAGCAAGGTTTGGAAAGCAAATACTGCAAACGTAGACAATAGTGCCCAGGACGGCTGTGGCTGTGATGCCACCAGGCAGTTGGATGGCCCACGAGGCTCTCAGAGCCACAAGAACAGAGCCTGTGTCTGTTCTTCAACAGTTGGTCCCAGCACCTGCCCTGGGCCTGGCAGTAAACAAATATCAGCTAAATACTTTGGAGGAATGACTGGGTAGACATCAGGGAAAGGTGCAACTCAAAAAGTGAGCCATATGTCTTCAAATATTCAATTTAATTACTAATTACCCATTAAGACTTGTTTCTCAACGGTTAGGGTTGCCAATAAATAGACAAAAGCAGAGCACATTGCAATGTGTGATGTCAGTTGGCTTTGCTCTTAGCTGTCCTGCATACTTGACTTAGCTTTCCTGATCTGAGATCTTGATAATAATTTCCCAGCCTCTAGCCTATACCTGAGTCCTGCTTTCCCTGACTCATTCCATGGGTTTATGTGAGGTCAGAGCTGCTATTTTAAAGACCCATGCTGAATAAAAAGCAAAAAAGTGAAGTTTCTTCAATTACCAAAAACAGATGTAGCTTTTGCTTTGTACAAACACCAGGAATTACAGGGCTAGAAAAGACCTCTGTCAGCAGATCCATTCCAGAGCCCCCAGCAAAGGCAGAGCCCTAGACACCAGTAAAGGAGATGTATTTAGATATTACAGTTCTTGAGAGACAGTGCTCTGGCTCTATAATTTCTACAAAATAAATGGCAGCTGACCCTCCATCATCTTCCTCATTGTCAGATTAACAAAAGAACATCAATCTTTCAGATAGTTGTTTAATGTTATTATTGTGACATTATTGGAAATAGCAGGGTATGAGGTTAAGGGGACAGGCTTAAGAGTGAGTCCTGTCACAGAATTGGAAGACTAGGAAAGATTTTAACTATTGGAAGCCCCCATAATAATATGGAATACTAATAGAATCATAATAGTACAAAGCACATGGGGTCACTACAAAGGTTAAAAGAGATAAGGTGTGAAAAGTACTCAGTACACTATCTAGGACACAGTAAAGGCTCAAAAGTTGGCAGTTATTATTATTCTTTTTCTTAAATAATTTTTGAAAAATTTCAATTTATTTGATGAGAGAGAGAGAGCGAGAAACATCGATTTGCTTTTCAACTTATTTACACATTCATTGGTTGATTCTTGTATGTGCCCTGACCTGGGATTGAACCCACAACCTTGGCATATCAGAACAATGCTCTAACCAACTGAGCTAGTCAGTCAGGGGGCAATTATTATTATGATTATTGGATGCATAATGCTTTGTGATCCAAGATTATAAAACATGCCTTTTAATTTCCAAGCTATGTGCATTGTCAAGATCTCATTTGATGCTCCTAACATCTCTGTGACTTAGCCAGGGGAAATATTAATAAAAGAAAAGAAGTAAATCCTTTACCAACTGTTACATAGTAACAGTTGAGGAATGAAGTGTGAGACTGGTTTCTTCTACCTCATAGCTTAATTCCTCTTTCTGCCATGCAATGCTGAAAAGAAGTGGAATTTATAAAGGAGAATATACATCCTGATTGAGAAAAATCATAACAAAAAGATCCCTGGGTTTCAATATGTCTCAGGAACATCTGGTGGGACCCACAGGGAATCAGATGAGTGGACTGAGGTTTCTGGCAAAGGGGCAGAGCTGGGCACTTAGGACCTAACTACAGCCCCTTCTTGGGGTGTGAGCCCATGGGAGAATCACAGTGTCAGGTTGGAAGGTCATTAAGAGAAGTGCACAGTGGGTCACTACTTGAGGCAGCTCAGAGGCCCCTGTGACCTCCCTCAGCTTTGAACATCATCAGAGGCTGGGCAACAATCCAGGGAGGATCAAATGTATTGTAGGAGGTTGGCTTCACAGATGTCAGAAACCAGTTACTCAGTGCATCTCCTTTTCCATGGTGCTGTGTTTGCATCTGTTCAAAACCCTGACTTTCAGAGAGCAGTGGAATAAATGGGGTCAGTGTTAGTTAGGGATGATATCTGGGTTGGAAGACACCCCCAAATGGGCCAGTACAATCTGCATAATGCTACTTGTAGCAGCTTCCTAGTATCCAGCCACAGCTGAGCACAAAAATCAGGCGTCAGGATTCCTGCCTAAATGGAAAAGGTCTAATGAGGGTCATAAGCCAAGCAAACCTTCAACTGCTATAGACTATCCCAGAATAACAAAAAGATCGAGACAGGGTTTCAGAAGCCCTGGATCCTGCTCACTTCTGGCTCTGACACTGAGAATATGCTAAGTAGACATTAGTCAGAGACTCTCCCCTCCTTCAAGGGGGCCATCTTTTCTGCAGCAGTAGGCTTAATCATGACATTAATGACATTTACAACAGGTACCATTAACTGCCCTGAGATAATAAAGAGGCAGGAACAGAGTCCTCTCCACCAAAGGTCCTGCTAGCCTTTCAAATGCACCATGTGTTCTCTGGCCTTGTGGAGGAATCCAGACCCAATTAACATGGCTCACATGGGAATTCCCTCTGCATTCCCTTCAGGATATGACTGTGTTATTTGTGAAAAAGCCCCCTAAAGATGCTGCCATTGAAGTAGTCCTCAAAAAGCAGATGTGGTCTGGAAACAGGGAGATGGTCTATTGACCACAGGTGATTCAGAGGGACTGCCCTCTCCCTGATCAAGCCTGTCTCAGCTTTCTAGATCAAGCACCACCACTCCCTCACCTTTCAAAATTCTGCCATGCCACTTCTCATCTTCAGACATTCACAAAACTCTAATCTGCATTCTGCTTTGCACAGTTGTACATCTAGGGACCCTGCTTTCTGTTTTTCTTAGAAGAAGGCTCTGCAGACATATAGTGACAACTTCTTAGTGCAGAAAAACCTGAAGATTATTACAAGGGAGCTTAGTAATAATAATAACTTGGAAGATTTTTACAAGGGAGTTTTGCTCACTTCAGCTGAAGAAGGATGAACTGTCACTCTATCCAAGGCAGGAAGAGTTCACATACAGGACTCACATTAAGAGTGGTGAAACTCATCAAAGTAAGAGAAATTTATCCTTTAAGCTAGTCCATCCAGTACCTTACTTTATTTCCACTTACTAGAAACATTCTAGAATATTCAATTGTTAGAAAAAAATTCCATGGAATTTGTCATGATAAACATATAAATCTGTGAGGGCTATGGCATGCATGATGCAGCCTAACCTCATGCAGTGTACAACCTCTACAATTGCATGTGATAATGCTGGATTGAACCACAGATAAGATTACTGATTCTTGGGATTCTGCTCACATAAAATTGATAATGCAAGTTGCAGGGTAATGGACTGCACTTGCCAATTGCCAGGAGTGGACTTTACTGTGAACGTCTCTATATACATGGATACCAACATCTATTCTTCTTGTTTAATTATTGCTTATCCCTGAGAGAACGCCAAAGGCAGAACTGTAATGCACCCAAGAGAGCAGGTGCTACAGGAGAAAAAATATCTGCAAGAGTCACTTAGAACCAAGTTGCACTGTGCACAGTAACTCCCTGTCTAGCACCTGACTGGCCGGGTTAGGGTAAGCATGACTTCTTCACACCGTATCCTCTTATACATTCAAATCTGGGTACACATGCTGACTTCTGGGATCTATGCACCACACAGTCATGGGAATGCCTCTGAAGATTTACCTTTCAGTTTTCTCCCTCTGTACTGTGGTCATCAGGTAGCTACCTCCGGTCATAAAATATGATGGATAGTCCCTCTTTTCTGTCCACCCATTCCCAGAGCAAAAGATGATCATTAACATTCTCAAGGTTCTTTATATTTTAAAAAGTTCTTTTTATCATGTCTATCATCTCAAAATTTGCTCCCCACATTGATGCTCTGGGGTAGGTCTCATTATTAGTTTCACTTTAAAGATTAGTTCAATGACTTACTGACAGTAACATAGTCAACACAGGGTAGCTTGAGGTCTAACAGTTAAGGTATATGACTGCAAATTACTATATATATATATAGTAAATTGTTCTCAAGAGCATATACATGGGCACTATCTAGTCAGCACTGCTCAGTCACATGTTCTCATATTTTAAGTATCGCATCCAAGTCTATTCACTGATGGCACAAAATAAAGTCTTAATAAAATGTTCATTGAACTGAATCCTCCTTGAAAAAACGGGGCATTCTAAACAGATACAGCATCCTCTGCTATGAGCCCAGAAGAGCCCAGTGGTGTTATTCATTCAGAGGTCAGCCTAATAGTTATTATTGTTCAGTTTGTGGAACATTCACAACTTTGCAGATGTCTATGCCGAGTCTGGTTTCAGCAAAAGTTCAAAGTTGCTGCTTAATATTAAGACACATGTTCATGACATACTGAGCTCCCCAGTGATGGGCCTGGCCTTTCACAGGATCTGGGTGATTCTGCCTTATGGATGAATGTCCACTTTCTAGGGATGGCCTAAGTGAGTTATTCTCCCAGGTGAAAGTTGAATGAGTCCTTGAATAGGTAGCCAGTTTCTACCAAGAAGTATGGTTTCTTGTAGATGGGGTAGCAAAAAGGTATCAGCAACAAAGTTTCAAGGAGTTTCTTGAAAGAGCCTGGATATCTTTGAAAAAGAGGGCTTATTTCTTGCCATGTTCTCTTACTTTCTATTGATTCTGTATTCAGATGTGTCATAGCTGTCTTAATTGCCAGGGGGATGCAAGAAGCCTAGAGGAGCCACTGAAACATCCATCAATGAATGCACTTGGGTGCAATACTTAAAATACGAGACTGTGTGTCTGAGAGGTGCTGGCTAGATAGCGCCCATGCATATGCTCTTGAGAACAATTTCCCCTGACGCAGAGGGTGAAAACTGAATTCATACTGTATGGCTGAGGGCAGCAACAGTAGCTATGCCTTTTAATGGTTTTCCAAAAACAATATATTGTATCCCTCAGCAAAGGAAGCCCATTAATATGGGAAGAGCGGCTGGCATACAGCTATAGATAGTGGGCCATGCCAGCATGCTGTGATTAGAAGCTTTTGCTGCACTTAATACATTCCCTACCCACCATGAGACAGCTTCATTGAAGGAGGCAGCATTACTGCTAACACAAATGTATTAAAAAGTGGGCATAAACAGGCATCTAAAGCTCTTGGGAACATTCGCCTGTGTGGGGAAAGGATGGCAGAAAAATAATTGTATTTTATGAGTGCAACTCAGTCCTAGCATTCTCTTAAGTATTAGAAGACAATAGCAGAGATACACTACTTCCACTGATGCAAATGAAATTACAAATGTACAAACTCACTTGGAGTATATACACAGATATTATACACACATTATAGTTGCTATATACTATACTGTGGTATAATCATACACACACACACGTATATAAACACTTTATCTAAACAAATACAGCTTTTCCTTGATGGAACAATGGTGAACCTCTTAGATTGCCAATGTAGCATTCTTTTAAAAGCCTCATAAAAATGTGTCATTTTATTCAGACATGAAAAAATGCAAGGGGAAGGGGTGGTAGAAGAGTACTGAATCTCAAGAAAAGGCATGGAAGTTTGATAAACATATTTTCATCTTGAAACAAGTGAAGTCATTTGTCTCCCAGGACAATTCATTACAAACAAGGCCCAGAAAATCAATTTGAAAGAAATCAGCATTATAAAATATAAATATAGGACTGAAACTCAGCAATTAGGCTTCTTAGATCAATGTACATTTTTCTTTCTGAGGGGAAAGGAGAAGAGAAAAATAGCAGTCAGCTGTGCAAGAGGAGCCCCAGCCCTGATTGGATCACAGCATGACCATGGGGCACTCACTGGCTTTCTTCATGGAGGAAAGGGGATAATAAGCTTTTCTGTCCCTAACCCTCTGGGTTCATGTGAGGATGCAAATTGATACTGAAGGTGAAATTATTTTGAAAGGGCAACACAAATGTAAGATGCATCTTAATATTCTACAAATCGTGAAAGGGTTCAGAAATCTATGTGTGCAAACATAGAGCATTGGGGAAAAACAATTTGCAACTCAGGAAGGCTGGCAATGGGGAAAGGAGACATGCATTTATGGAACTCCCACAATATGTCAGGGCCGTTTTACATCCCTGCTCATGCTCAGCACGACCCTGGGAGTTTGGGCTTATTATGGCCCATGTCCACATAAACAGCAGAGTGAGAAGAGGAATATGAAATCCATCCACGTCATATAGGGAGTAATGGCAGCCTGTCTCCAGGCTCTGTCTACTACACCTGGGATTTAATCCAGCTCTGCCAATCACTCAGTTATGATCTTTGTCAAGTTAATTTTTTCCTTTGAAAAACAGAGATTTTCCAAAAAATAGTAACTTGTATAACACTTTATGATTTTTGCTAAATCCATAAACTACTTCTCCTATGATTTAATTATTATAATACTTTTTAAAATTTAATACTTTTACTTCTATAAATGGGAAACCAGTACTTTTATAACACATATGAAAATACACAGAAATATTTCCAACACATAATTAAATAGTAAGCTATTGTATTACAGTAAAAAAGGTGTTGTCTACCACCTTGGCTCCCTGTTTTGGAAAATGTTGGGTCAAATGATTGCTAGAGCAGATCTGGAACTCTGTGCTCTACTGTGGAGTCAAAGAACCAGGTCAGTAGACGTACCAGAAATCAGCACCCCATACTTTGGCTTCTCTCTTACAGTAGATTTTTGTTCTATAGTATTTTAAATACTTTTTCTCCACTCTTTCCTTCTTATTTTTCTGCACTCTTCTCAACTCTTACCTTCTAGGTATCTTCAATGCAAATTTCAGCAAGCTTTTTACTGAGAACCAATGTGGGTAGGAGCATGAGATAGGTTTTATCAGGGCTTATAAAATGAATAATATATGCCTATAATATATATGAGTCAAGAGTCAAGACAGATAAAGCAGTTTAAGAAAAACTTACAAAGAAACATAGCAGATATACAATAATGTATTCTAGCAGAAACGCTGTCAGAGTAGAAGAACAAATACTCAAATATCAACATGTAGAACTGAAAGGTACAATAGAGGCCATCTAATTCAGAGCCTCCATATATGCGGCCTAGTGTTTAAGTTTAAATGGCAAGCATGTTTGGTTTAGCATGCAAATTACTTTTAAAAAATAATAATGGAAGGCTTCATTTATAACTTTGAATTGTCAACACTAATCTACCGCAGGCCTGCTTCACTGGTATATATTCGCTATCTGCTCACGAAGATGTTTTAGAGTACATTTTCTGATGTACTTCAACCCCCACCCTTATCTCTAAACATTATACAAAAGTAGGAAACTGAGGTCCAAAACTCTAACAACCTTGTTGTCAGAGCAGACCTGGGATTAGATCCTACGGGTCTTAATTATAAGTGAAGTCCTTTTTTTTTTTTTAACGTACTTTTAGAGAGAGGGGAAGGGAGAGAGAAAGAGAGAGTGAGAGAGAAGAATCAATGTGTGAGAGAAACATTGATCAGCTGCTTCTAACATGCCCCCAGCTGAGGACCTGGCCTGCAACCCAGGCATGTGTCCTGACTGGGAATTGAACTGGTGACCTTTTGGTTCACAGGCTGGTGCTCAATCCACTGAGCCACGCCAGCTAGGGCTCAGTGAAGTTCTTTATAAAGCTTAATTTACAGTGTTGCTCCCAGAATGTATCACTCATATAGAGTCTTGAAAGATATGTTAACAAATCAAATATTGAAAAATATGTATTAGTTGAAGAAGTCTGCAAAGAAAAAACAAAAAAACTAAGGAGAGAAGATCAAGGAGTCTGAGTGATGGAAGGGGTAATAAAATTAAACAAGTGCAAAAGAACAGTAGGTAGATGAACAAGCACATTCAACACCATCCTAGGGCTTGGAAGATAAGGAAGCTGAGGAATGTGCAAGGTGAGAAACAGCATGGAACTGGAGAGTCCAGACTCTACTTGAGAGGATTCAAAGGTTAGCTTCTGAAATACTATACAAGTAAAAAATGATTTGAATATACTCTTTGGACCTAATTGGAAACCAGCCTAGAAAAGCAGAGTGGTCAAGAGCAGGGCTAAAAACCAATTGAGGTGTCTGAGTAGAATTTAGAGGTAGAAGTGATCTTAATGATCCTGTGCAAACCTCTTTTTTTTTTTTTTTTGTTCCTTCTTCAAGAAAAGACAAAGGCCCAGAAAGGTGTGTAACTTGCTTAAGTTTATGTCCCTGGATAGAAACAGAGGAAACTTAGATACCTGGCCTCTTCACTTCCAGTTTGGTATACTTTTCCACTTCTTTTGAGTTTGATTGGGGTTAATAGGCAGTAAAGAGAGTAGTGATGCAAAAATATAGTTTAAGGAAATGGAGTTTGCTACTATATTCAGGAACAACTGGAGTAGAAAGTGAATGGAAGAAGAGAAATGTGTCAGTAGTTATTGCTTCTCAGGTCTTATTTTAAGGCCAAAAGTTCTTTGTAGTTACCAGTATCATTACTCCTCTTCCCAAGAATCTGATAAATACAATTTAAAATCAACTATTCTTCTTTGCAAGAGTCATCAACTTACCTTTCCCACCCAGTCTACCCATTATGCCTCCTGCAGATACATCACCTTGAAAACAAGTCACCTCCCACAAGGCCTCTGGTAACTTTGTGAGCTTGCATAAGTTCTATTATAATACCACAGAGTGAAGACAAAGTCAACCACTAGTCATACAAGAACACTAGGAGCAACTTACGTTCTATCTTCCTAGATATATTTCAACAGTTTGCTTTCAGACTTTTGAAATCACGGAGAGT
Organism: Furipterus horrens; assembly: GCF_987537825.1. NCBI lineage: Eukaryota > Metazoa > Chordata > Mammalia > Chiroptera > Furipteridae > Furipterus > Furipterus horrens. The sequence continues at coordinate 61,416,056 of NW_028327176.1, read as the reverse complement.
TTCTGTTGACCAGAATCTACTGAGCTGTTTTAGAAAACACCTAATGTCAGCAAAGGGAATTATTTTTATCACTGTATGTTGTTTAACGGCCCTTGATGGCATTCAAATTTATAGAACCTATAAAAGGGTGCTATAAGAGGCTGAGCCAAGAACCTTGATTTCTAAAGAGCTACGCATTGCAAAGCAAAAATTCTAGCTAGCACCTCACAAATTTGGGGGAGGAGGTGTCACTAAATGGAAAAACAAGGGCATAAATAATTTGATATATAGCCAAATGGGCAAGTATTTAGATTAGCTTCTTAACACTAACCCCACCTCAGAGTTCAGTAAACCAACAAATATTTATCAAGCAGTTTCAATGTAAAAGTTTTATTCTAGATATCAAGAGGTCCTAAGTAAATAAATAAATAGACAGATAGATAGATAGATAGATAGATATAGATATAGATAAATACATAGATAGATAGAAAGGACTTAGTTCCTTATCTTTAAGAGCTCCTAAAACAGCAGAAAACAGAGAGGTATGTATAAACTTATTGCAACGTACAGTAGCCTGAGCAACATGCTGAAGGTGCCCAGATGAACTGATTCAAGAAAGTTTGTCTGGTTACTATATAAACAAAATTTTGCAAATTGTAAGCAATGATGTAGATTAAATCAATTTCTTTTGACTGAAAATAAATTTAAAAAATAAAAACTAAAGCCATTTATAATTTTGACATTTTTATCTAGAAATTTATTAATAGACTAGCATTTGAAGCATCTAAAGGCATTTTTCTTGTGAATATTGGCTATTTTCAACCAAAAAGGGAAAAAATTATTATCTTTAATGACTCTTAAATGTTTCTCAGGTAACTAGATTGATGCAGAACCCAAAGCAGGTTTTGCTATCTGGCATTCCCTTTTCTTATTAGCCTTCTAAGAATTCAGAAATAAACAATCATTCAATAACAAACAGAGAGAGAGTCCATTGGATCACAAAATTTTGGCTAACTCTTGGGAAAAGTGCATTACCTGTAGAAAATTAGCTTTGGTTTGGTTGGCTTTCTTTAGAATGTAATGGAAGTAGTCAGCCTGTTTGTTTCCATAGGAGTCCACTTGAGTCTTCCTGGGTTTTTTCATTGCACAGTCTGGTGGAGTTCAGCCAAGGTTCTCTTCTCTGCAGGGACTTCATCCCTCAAACTAGGGAAGTTGGTGGGGGAAGGCTTTTGAACAGGGATAGTGACTGGACTGATAGCATACCAAATAGAAATGGGTGTCAAGGCTTTGAACTCTTTTAGCAAACTCTGTGGTACTGATTAGGCTATTATGGTCAGTCGTACTGAACAAATTGCATTTGAAAGACAAAAAAACCAAAATGCAAAGTTTAAGGAGCAGGCCAGGTGTTATAATAGCTGGAGAATAATCAGGATGGACACCAGATGCAGGCTCCCATAATCCCTGAATTTGCTTAATCCCAAGGACTTGCTTAAATGTATTTATAAATAGATGGATGAGAATATTACAATGATACAGTGTATACCATTTATTAATCTTTCATAACTATAATTAAGGTACAAAAATTGTTAGAATATCAACAACAATATTCAGAAGCCCAGGTATGTGACCTCCCTTGAGATTCAGTTGGCTCATAATTTGAGAATCACTTTAGGGTTAATGTTTTTCCTTGAAGTACCTCTCTTGGGTAGTTGGGGAAAAATTAATACTTGCCAATATCATAGTATACACATCATTAGACTTGGAGTGTATCTAGACATTATGCAATATATTCCCTAAATTATACAGCTCAGGAAACTGAGGCTTAGAAAGATTAAATATTACCCAAGGTCATGTGCTAGAGCCAGTACCAGAAGCCCAGACTACTGATTGTCACAGAGAAAAAGAATAGGTGCCTCAGCAGGTTTTATTTTGTTCTCAGTCACAACCTTGCATCCTGCATGCTAATTATCCCAATGGAATTGTACTTCCTAAAGTCCTCAGGGGCCTCCAACATCAAATCAAGGGGACCATTTCCAGGTATGTTTGACAAAGCATTACACCTTCCTGAAACTCTGTTTCATTGAATGACATGGATCATTTTTCTCAATTTCCTCCAGTTCTTCTGACCACTTTTTCTCATTTCCTGTCACTGGTGTCTCAAATATTGGTACTCCCTAGAATCCTACCCTCAACCAGCTTATCTTCTGTCTTTATACTTACACCCTGGTAAATCTCCATAATCTCCATAGCCTTTCACTGTGGGTTATGTGCTAATGATTCTCAAAGAAATATATCAACAAGCTAGGCAACTCCACATGGATTTCCTATAGCCATTTGAATTTATATATCAGAAACTTCCTATAACACACACACACACACACACACACACACATTTGTAGATAGATACATGGATGGAGAGAGAGAGAGAACAAAGAGAATGATTGCATCCTGTGATAAAAATAATATGATTGTAAAACATTTTTCAAATCTCAGGCTACATACAGAGAGGAAGAAAGGGGATGAGGAATAGTCATCTTTTATACTGAGGAAGCAGGGTGGGGCAATTGTTCAATTTCTGCCACTGATAATTAAATTGAAGGTTTTTTTTTTAATTTTAAGTTAAGAACCAAGATACCTAATTGCAATTTTTTTCAGAAACTAATAGAAATACAATGGAACATGAACAAAAAAGAATGAAGGAAAACATCAAGGGAAGAGAAAAAACAGACAACATGAAGCAAGATGACAGAAGTAAGATTATAAAACTATTAATATAATGATTATGGAGAGTTGCTAATAATAAGGATGCTTATGTTTTTTAATAACAAGGAACGCTTAATGAAGAAAGCACACTACAAAACTGTATGCACAAATGATCACAACTATGTATAACATATAAGGCTGTTTACAGACAGCAGAGCACAATAATTAAAAATATATAATTTAGAATCCACAGATCCATATTTGAATTCCTAATCCATGACTTACCATGTGACCTTAAACCAGCTACGAGGCCCACTGTACTTCAATTTCCTCTTTCCTTTTTCTTTTCTTTTCTTTTTAATGAGATAATAATGGTACCTACTTAGAGTTTGTGGGTAAATATTAAAACTTCTTGCAAGCTTGAGGAAAGTTCCAGGCACAGAGGACATGGTCAGTAATGATGACTGCATTATTAATTCCTTGATAAATAATATCTTAGTATCTTTGTATCATTCCCCAAGGGCTCCCTTTGCACAGCAACGTGGAGGAGGGAGCTGCAATGGGAAGTCAAAGGGCCTGAATTCCGGTCCTGGATATGCAGGTAATTAGCTCTGTGATCTTGAGTAATCTGCATGAATGCCCTATACAGAGGCCAGCTAGTGTCAATGCTTCTGCAGATTCTTTAAAACTCTACTATGGTGGTCAGAGAAAGGAGAAATAAAACCAGGGAAATCATGATGCCAACCTGGATGCCAACACAATCTCTCTGTGTTTAGGTTTGCTTTGCCTGCCAGGTGACTATGTGCAGAAACAAGAAGACACCATGGAAATGACACACCACATCATTACCATGTGTGCTCATGGAGCCTGATGATGTAGGAAAGAAAAGCACTGGGGGGCTTCTTCTGTTAAGACCCTTATTAGCAATGAAAACCCCACCTGCCACCTGAAAGTTCCACCCCAATGTTCAGTAGGTAAGTTAATGAATTTCCACCTTTATCAAATAAACTCTCTTCACCTTGATGATTTCACCAGTATCAATGCTAGTAAACCCCCAAATTCAGACTTCATAGTCATTAAAGAACATTTAAAATTAATTTAAAAGCCTCATTGTTTTACTATATAAACTGAACCCAGTACAGCTTTTAGCCACCTCTCTTCATTCTGGGGGACGCTATCCTATGTTCTGGAGGTATGTTCACCATGACTGGAAGTGTGGAAAGAGCCATTCAATTACAGCCACCTGCATTGAGAGACATGGTCCCTCCCCTGGGCAGGCTGTCAAGGGTCCAACCAGCAGCTTGTGAGAGACATACCCTCCAGGGAAGCATAGGACAGTGGGAAGATGGCAGACATGAACTGCCTATGGTGTGGCTGTGTTTGTTTGTATTTGATAAATATGGTTAAATGGGATAGTCACGGAATAAAACACATTTTAAGGCAATGAGTCTCAAGAAGTGAACGAAAACTCTGCAAAACCTTAGTCAGATGCTACAGACAAAGCACAAGAGTGAGAAACAAATTAAGGGTCAGAACTCCAGAACCTCTCAAACCCCAAAACAAATAACAGTTCTTAAATTCCTCTGGCAGGAGATTGATGATCATATCTGAAATAACAAGAAGAATCTGTGAGCTGTTTCCAAAGCAGATGGAGAGAGGCTGTAATTCAAAAGAAGTCTAAAATTCCATCTATCTTGACAAGAGCCTGCTAACTGACTGAAGGATGAACCTTTGCTCAGTGGGCGAGGCACCAAAGAGGCTATAACAGGAATGGTGAGAGATCCTCTGAAATAATAAAGACAAACAGAGATACTGACTAGTTAACCCATACCTCTAAGAGATAGAGAGGTCATAGGCACAGCCACAATTCCCAATATGAAGTTCAAAGTCCAGAAAAATCAACCAAAAAAAGAAAACAAAACAAAAAAAAAAGTATATGAGCAGCAATATTAAAAGGGCTTTTATAGTTCTAATGACATGCATATTGCTTCAGTGAGAAATTCTAGATTTCAGTAACCTGCTGCGCAAGACCACTTGGGATATTTATTCTGAGTTTCTGGTATCCAACCAATATAAGACTCAATTTAGTTCCTCTAATTTTATTTTCATCTTGACTTCAGGCTTTATTAAGTCTTGGATATCTCCCTATATAATATAAATTACACAAGCCTATGGGTGAGTGTTTTTACATGCCAAAGAAAATTAATTTCACAAGGAATCTGAAAGCTGGACATAAACAACTCAGAGAAGACATCACAGGGAATCCTAAAATGGAAGAGGGGGGATGCTAGGGCTTGAAGAGCCTGGAGTGAATGGGAGATAAAACAAAAGACACTTTGAGCAATCTCCAGTCATGTGGGGTAGACTTGCTCAAGAGATGAATCTAGACAGAGACTACCTGGCATCTTGTATGGTCTAGAATGGAAGCTGTTGGCTGTTCCACAATCAGGCAGGTGGGGAAGCTATGCAGGAACTTGGGGAGATGATTGATTACAGAGAAGGATTGTAAGTGAAGCTGTCTGAAGGGTCAACTCTCCAGTTTCCTCACTTAATCAGTGAGGACACTGAAACCCAAATAAATGGGTCAAAGTTACTGAGCACACATGGTTATTACAATTGCCATTGGCAATAGAGAATCCAAAATCTCTCTCTGTAATGCCCTTGTCTCTAGCAGACACTCAGGGCATGCCATCTGCTCCTCATTCTTATCCTCACATCATTTGAACTGTCTCAAGCTTATAACAGTTCTTGAACTTCATCAAGATCTTAGCATTTTCTCCATCCCTCCTTTGCAATGTGTCCCTCCACCTACAAGTTTTCCTTCTAACTTGGCCACCTCTTCTTCTCCATTGCCTTCTTGTCCTAAACCTGGTTCTTAAAATGTGCACATTCTCTAGGCTCCCGTCCTTGATCTTCATCTCTCTCTTGAAACATGTATCGCATATAACTGAATACATTTTTAAAAATCTGTATTTCTTGCCCACAGAGCACTAATAGGTTTCATGTTCCAAATCTAGACAACATTAGAGGGTATCTAGGTTGCTAGGTTGTCTGGCCCACCTCATTTTTGGCCTCTTATCCTTGTTCCCTTCAGATTCATACACCTGTAGATGACTGCTATTCTGTCTACAGAATGTACAAAGTATACATTTTAAATATATAAATTATATTTTAAATGTATGTATGTACCTATTTGTTAATTCATTTTATATATACAGTAGTTCCCCTTATCTGCAGTTTCAGTTACTTGGGGTCAACTGCAACCCCAAAATATTAAAGAAAACATCCTATAAATAAACTGTTTGCATGTTTGAAATCATGTGTGTGTGCTATCCTGAATAATGGAAGGAAATCTTGAGCCCTCCTGCTCGGTCCCACTCACGACATGAATCATCCTTTTCTCCTGCATCTCCATACTGTATACACTACCTGCCCATTAGTCACATAGTAGCTGTCTTAGTTATCAGATCAGATTGATGTAGTATCTCGGGACTTGTGTTCAAGTCACCCTATTTTACTTAGTAATGGCCCCAAAGCACGAGTGGTAATTCTGGCAATTCAGATATGCCAAACAGAAGCCGTAAAATGCTTCCTGTAAGTGAAAAAGATGAAAGCTCTTGACTTAATAAGGCAAAATAATCGTATGCTTACATTGTGAAGATCTATGGTAAGAACAAATTTCTATCTGTAAAATTGCCTAGTTTATAAATTAAACTTTATCATATATATGTATGTATAGGAAAAAATACATTATATATAGGAGTTGGTACTACCTGTGGTTTCAGGCATTCACTGGGGGTATCAAAATGTATCTCCTGTGCATAAGGGGGGACTGCTTATTATGATGGTTTGATATCTTTAAAAAAATACTTTCTAGCTAAGGACAGATTGCTCCTCCCAGAACTACTCAATTCCTAGAGACAGTAAAGGATCCTGTGGGGAGCATGCCTTTGATAGGCAAACTAACCAATCCAGAGCCATACCTCTTCTATCTGGCCCATGCACCATAGGAGGCAACTGTTCTTCTGCCTTAATTATCCCAGGACCGGGGGCTGGTCAACTAGAGATTGCTTTTTGGCCCAAAGTCACCCCTAATTATTCAAACCAGCCATATCTAAACTATTCACCCTGCCCTGCCTTGCATTTTTTCAAGGAAACCCCTATAAAAGCAGTGGCCTAAACCTTCCCCTCGCTCCTGTATTCTGCCCCTTGACCTAGTGGCTTTCCCAGATGGCCCTGTGTTTGTTCTGTGCCTCCTGACCCTAGAACCTGTGAGTCTACTACACTTTGTTTTCATCAGCCTCTCTGTCTCCTCTCATGGCCATGGACTGACCATCTTATAAAAGAATACTACATACATTTTCTATGTTTTGTGCTTTCTCCAGTTATGTACCAAAGCAGTAGCCATCAGAATAATTCTCATACTTTGATTTTGTGAGAATCATTTAGGTTCCCTGTTAAAATCTAGATTCTGGATCTCCCACCTTTCCACTGCGCTGAAGCCTATACTTTAATATGTATTCCTAGAGATTCAGACTTAGAAGATTTACAAATTTAAATATGATGCAGTTTTTAAACTGTCATGTAGAGTATGAGTGTGTCTCAGGTGATGGCTCTGCCTCTTGTTTCTTTGTCCCTCCTGGTAAGCGTTCTGTGTACAATGGAGAACACACTAAGTGATATTGTCTCAAAGAAGAGATTATCACCAAACAATCCAATATATCCAGTGAAATATTTCCCATTTGAAGTGTAAGATCCTGTGTAGAAATAAATGGTTTGTGTTTCAGAGGACATACTAAAGTTCCAGAGGCCCTGGTTCCTGTCTAAGGTAGCCTGGTATCTCAAGAGTCTCAAAGGCCCTATCCTTGACAAGTGTCAATGGCCTAGAGTAATATGTGCAAATGCCCCAAAGTGGCACCTTAGCAACTCCTGTCTTTGCATAGTGCTTTCTGTTTGCAAATGCATTCTGGATCTAGCATTGTTCCTAATGTACCCAAGTGGGTTCCTCAACGATTAGTGGGTTTCATGACATATCTTATTTTGGTTTCCTAAAAATTATGTATCCATTTGGGCTTTACCTTTGCAGTGATTTCTACAAAGGCTTCACAACAAATGCTCTATTTATCTGCTGTTTTAAAATTATGCTCAATTCATCTGTTCAGTCTTTATTAAACAACTTATTGCAGCACTGGCAAAAGGGCAATTTAATTACACCAATTACTTCGAAAAAGACAGTCGAATCAATGCAATTGTATTATGTATGTGCACTCAAATTTACCTTGCTACTTCCAGTAGCAAATTGCAAACAATAGCAGTTAACAGCAATTTATTCCTGCTTTTCAGTAACTCCTCACTACCAAGCCCTACTAAACAAACTCTTGTAAACAACTGTTCATGAACTGAGGCTTGAAATTAGCCCTCTTGCCACATCTTTTAGCCATTAATGTATTTCTCACATTTAGCAAATATTTATTCAATAGCGCAATTTTATCAATTAATCGATCAACTGACTCAAGAAATCCTTGCATGAAGTCCATGTAGGAGAAAGGCAAGCACTTTGTACTGGGGTGGAAGTCAAATGGGAGAATAAGTAGGCCTGCTCTGAAAGAGAGCCTGCTCCACTCAGAGAGGCAACGTGTAAATAGGCAAAAATTTAAAGTGAAATTTAAAATTGCTATTCAGTATAAAAAATAAAGATGCTATAAAGCATCTAGTTAGCTGTTGTATTAACAGAACAGAAAGTAACACATAACAAGTTAGGGGAAAGAGAGAGGTCTCTTAAGGCTTCGGTGGTTTCACAAGGTTTAGAGAAAGGGTACAGATTTGGATATTGAATGACAGGTAGGATTGAGATGGAGGAAAAAGAAATATGCGAGGAAGGCACAAGAGACAGATGTGAAATGATAAGTTCGTGGAACTACGAGGAAAATCACCTAATATACACACACAGCCATGTATGGATTCTTTATGGGTGTGATCTAGACACTCATCATGATTAAACCGTTTCAAATTAAAGAATGTAAAACTGCAAGTTATACAAATTTAGGAACAATTACTAATGGATACCTTCAGATAAAGAAAGGTTTCCAAATATATATGATATTAAAACAAATGGTCAGGAACAGGCCTTAAATTAGTATTTTATATAGAGTTCCATGTTTGCCAATGGCTAGAATCAGAGGCAGAGTCTGTCAGCAAAGAATTTGCAAGGAGCAAAGCTGGGTCTGAACCCCCGCAGCCTTTGCAGATTATCCCCACCAACTTCAGTAACAACAACACACATTTTCAGCTCAGCTGCCCTGACTTCCCCAACCAAATGCAGCCCTGAGATAATGAATTCAAATAGGGCAACTCAAGTGTGAACACTTTGCAAGGCTCAGCAATGTGGAAAATCCTTCTGTGCACTTCATAATTTTGTTTGTTTTAGTCTCTGCAGAGTAAAAATGCTTGCTTTGTCACATGCATATAGGCTAGTTTTAAGGATAGGTCAAGTGTCCCATTTGGCTTCCCCATGTAGATGTGTTAGATCCTCTGTGAAGATTCCCTCATTTTTCTGTTGAGATGTATAAAGTGGTGAGGAAATGACAAGAAATCACAATATTTCTCAATGAGCACCATGTTGAGGGCGGTTGGCTCTTCATTTTCTGGGATAAGTAAGGCACAGAGCTGAGAACTCAATGCCCAGCAGGCCTTTGTGGGTCCAACTGCCTTTCTATCCCACTATCATCACATTGGTCTAGCCCTAAAGCTTTGAGACAACAGGCTCAAAGAGTGTTTATTGTGTGACAACTCACCAAAGAGCCACACTCAATGTTTTATATATAGAACTATGATCTCCCCCTATTTGGTCATCATTTCCCTAAACATTAATACCAAGTATGTAAAATTCTTGTCATGTACACTGGAAAGATCACTGACCTTGAATTTACACCTGAGTCAAAATTTTAACCTAGTTCTGGGAACTTGGGAAGGTTATTTATTTTGTTTGAGGAATGGAGGTAATCATACATATGACATAGAATTGAAGAGCACATTAAATTATTAAATAACTTTATCTAGTAGAGCGCCTGGCAACAAACATGTATTCCCTTCGGAATGCCTTTCTTTATGGATACTTATTTAAAATGACTTTTTGTGCCTGTGGTCTGAACTTCATCTTAAAACTTTAAAAATAAGTCTATAATTTTAATAATGACATCATTTAATAGGGAATAAGATATACAATAAATATCTTAATGTTTGGTTAGAGTTGCACATGAAATTCAGCAAAAACTTATACCCAATATTTTGCTTGTATTTTACCAAACCTTGCTTAGATAAATGCATGAATGGCTATAGATAAAAAATTGGGGAATATATGAGGAAGCTCCCATAGGATATTTGCAGGCATATTTCTATTCTCTGAAGCCATTGTCAAATACATTGTGCTCCCTCTTAGCTCTGGTGGTCTGGAGACAGCAGAAGGTCCAGATCTCTCACCAACTCCAGCCCACCTAACCGTTCTGCCATTTAAAGGCTATGGCCTATCTCTGCATCATGATGCTTGAATCTAAGGAGGGATGGTAAATTTGTCTACATAATCATTCTTAGCTCTCAAAGATCTTTTCCACACTTCCCACAGAGAATCCATAAGAAAGCTCCACAGCACCATAAAATCACAAACAGACATAAACACACACGCACACACACGCACACACACACACACACACACACACACACCTTGCACTGCTCTAGTTACCATAGGGGACCTGATGGTAATTGTCTCCTTGTTTGTTCTGATTTGGGTTTCATTACTCAGCAAGAAGCACCAGAATAAAGCATAGGTAAAAAGACAAAAATGTCATAAATATCTCAGAACAGATGTTTTCAGTTAATGCTACTTTGTTACTGTTAAAAAAGATAGAGAGAGATAATATTTTTTGATGGTATGGAAAGGGACTGACATATCATACAAGTGACATAACAGCACATGCCATAGATTTAAACTTGCATGATCTTTTCTATTTATTTTGCAAGTCTGGAATTAAAAACAAGAGGTGGTCATATGAAAGTAGCACTAAAACAGGTTCTTTGATCCCTGTGTTCCAGCTCCAGCTCTGCTACTAACTGTATGACCTTAGGCAGGAACAAATCACATTTCCTCGTGAGGTCTCAGGCTTCCCTTCTAACTTAATTGACGGACTCAGACACAATCAATCTTCTCTCTCTCTCTCTCTCTCTCTCTCTCTCTCTCTCTCTCTCTCTCTCTCTCTCTCTGTCTGTCTCTCTCATAGTGAAACCCTTATTTTTAAGAGACTTCTTACTTAAAAGTTCTACTTGTAAAACTCTAGTTTCCTGGTTTTCTCTCTCCCTCCACTTTAAAACCTGGCTATAGAGAACATAATTTGAGAGTTAGCAGACCAGCTGATCTCTAACATATGACCTGGCTACAGGAGTCTAAGATGTATAAAAACAGAGAAGTAGAAAAAATGCTATTTTCTGAAATCTAACTTGGCTTCCTCATACTATGCTATCACCCTGCTTTAATAGAGCCATGCTATGTGATTTGATTTGGAATCACTTCACGTTGCCAGGCCAGCAGGTAATAACTCCTTAGATAGAAACCTGCTCCATGAACAAAACTGTTGACTACAGAAATAGGCCTTCACAGGAGGTAGTGAACTTGTGGTTGTTTGTTCAGAGAGCATGCAGAAGGGATTCCTGCCCTGAGCATTCGGGCTAAATGGCCACATCAGAAACATGGTTATCTTAGTGAAGAACAGCCTAAAGCACATTTTTCTATCTCTGATCATCATGTTCTTATCAGTATGTGAATAATACTTACTGGGTTCCATAAAGTACAAGACAAAATGCATTTACTTTCCTGTCTGCTTACAGAATAAGGATCAGGAATTTTAATCCATATTAATTTATTATTCCATGATTCTGATCAATACCATAGTGTAAAAGTTCTTCAGTTCTTTAGAATCTTACAAAATAGATCATTCCTGTTGATGTTAGATCATGAATGTCCCCCATTTTAGTGTATTCCTCTTTCTGTGGCCCAAACCTTGACTCTTTCATGTGTGGCCAGATACAAGAGGCCACATTTGATGTGGATGACCACATAGGCTAGACAGTCATCTCACAACAGGGATGACAGCAAAAAGCCAGCCCAGGTGAGAAGGAACTAGGACTCAGCTGGTGGGAATATAAAAGAGTCTAGCCCCTTTGGAAAAGAGATGGTCATTTCATAAAAACATATACATTTCCTATGACCCCACTATTCTATATCCAGATATTTTCCCAAGAGAAATAGAAGCATACTAAAAACTTGTACACAAATGTTCATAGCAGTTCTATTAGCACAAGCTCCAAAATGGAGACAGAGACAATGCAAACACCCATCCACAGGTGAATGGATAAATGGACTGCAGTGGATTCACACAATGGGATCATCCTCAGCAACAACACACAATGAAATGCTGATGTGTAAAGAGATATGGAGGAATCTCAAAACACTTATGCTGAGGGAAAGAAGCTCAATGAAAAGAGAAGATATTGTGTGATGCCATTCATATAAGATTCCAGAAAATACAACCTAAGTTATAGTGACAGGAAACAGACCAGTGGTTGCCTGGAAATGGGAGTGGGATGAGAGAAGTAGGAAGGGGGGACTATGAAGGGCACAGAAAACTACATGAGGTGATGGCTGTATTCATTATTTGATTGTGGTGATGGTTTCATGGGTGAATATCTATGAAGAATTTATCAAATTGTACACTTTATGTGTAGTTTATTGGATGACAATTATAGCTTGATAAAGTTGATTTTAAGAGATCTGGAAAAGAGCTTCAAAGAAAAGGAAGAGACACAGGAATATCCCCAACTCCCCAGAGTTCCTGTGGGATGGGTGGCTTCCAGAAAGCTCCTTTTTCAACTCACTGCAAGAAAAATCCAAATTAAATAATATTCTCATGTTATAAGGAGGGCATTATAAAATAACATCCTATGAAACACATTCCTTTTTTCTCTAAATAGCCTGTTGCATAATTGTGAGGGTCACTGTCTAGTTTAGAGCCTAATTCTGCTCTGCTTTTATGGCTATACTGAAACTCTTTCTCTTTTGTACCTTCAGAAACTGTCCCCTGACCTCTGCTGCTTGCTCTGCCTCTGCCCTCCTGTGGTCACAGTAACAGTCAGTGGCCAACTCTGGTGGCACCATGTAGTGCAATCTTGTAGAACCAAGAAAACACACCTGCCCAGAGTCATCATCCAGCCAAGGGAACAGATACAGCCTGACCAAGGACCAGCTCAGCCAAGGCTGCTACTCAGGGAGGCATCTGTGAGGAGGGAGCTAAAACTTGTATGGGAAACGCTGTCCTCTGGCTTGACACTTAGAGGGCCAGGATAGATATGAACACTTCCTGCCCAGCACTACATAAAAAGGCCACAGGAGGCTGGCACCTTTGATTTGGCTCTCATGGCACCAGAAGAAAAGCCAGTGATGCTGGGTTATTTTTAATGTTCAAAGAGCTTAACAGAAGATTTATGATTACAAATATGTAATGTGGGAGAGATAAATTGGAGCAGAGTACTCCCAGCTCCAACAGAGGAGTCAGCCTGCCAGCCTGGTCAATAAAGTATTTAAGCCCTGAGTGCTGTTGGGTTGTCATAGATTAAAATTTGAAAATATTTTATGGTGTAACAAGGTCCTTAATTATAACTCTGGGCTTTGGATCATTTGCAGGTTGTGCAAACAGCAAGAGTTATGCCACAGAGAATATCCTTGGATACAACAGCCTTTAAATCTAGTGTCCATGAGAGAAAACACTCATTTGCCAAGCTCAGAATTTTGTCCTGGAATAGACAATAATTTCTTCCATAAAATCCTTTCCTGTCTCTATTGTATTTGACATTATTTCTTTCTTACATGGAATTCATAGAATCCAATGAGCTGGCTGAAATTTCAAGGTGATTCGGCTTTCAACCCTTTTTCTTTTGTCACTCAATATTGCTAAAATATTCTCACATTTTTAGAAATTTAAGATGCACAATAATTTCACTTGCTGTGAATTTCAGTTGCTGATTAATCTTCTTGGCTGGTGTTTTTTAGATCAACACCCTCTCCTGGAACAATAGAATCTTGAATCTGGAACTAATAGAATTAAGATTAGCAAAAAATCTAATTCTTCTCAACAGATTGTGGTAAAGTAGTTTTTATTCTTGATGAATAATGGGCATTAATTTAGAGCAAAGTTGACCTTATGCTTAGGCTTCAACACATGCTTTGGACTGAACAGCACTAACTTAGAGTTATAGGTCTATACAGATTAATCCTACCTTATAAAATAGGTGTATATATGTATGTATATAAAATGTCTGCAACAGGAAGCCCTTAATGATCACATAATCCCACATGAGCCCATCTGCCATCTATATCTACAATTTATGCTATAGTGCTAAGGACATTCATGTTAATAATGAGGGAGCAAAAAAAAAATAAAGTCATGGGTGTAATATGGAGAAGATATATATGATCTATCAATAGTATATCTAGGCCTATATAAATGAACCATACCTTATAAAATAGAAATGTTCCTAAAATGCTTTAAATTGATACAATTACTGTGCATTTAGCAACCAATCCTCCTCCCTTCTTTCAATAACTATTTATCATTTTCAAAGGAACTTTAAACTTTTTTTTGATGGAGCTTTCATTTAACCTACATTCTTCAATTTTCCTGTTCATTGAGTAAACAAATACAGCAGTGCATTAAAAGTATTCCCCTTAAAAAACACTGTATAAAGTAAGTCATGTTTGCAGGTAAAAACAATCCAGTTTGTTGAGTATGAATTTTTGAAGATGAAATTATTTTGTAACTTGCCTTTAAATGTGACAACAGATTGGATGAGACAAGGTGGGCATCCTTAAGGGTTGATATCAAAGTGTATAATTGGGGTGAATGGTGGTGCTGATATAAAAGGGTGGGTTCTCCTCAGGAACACCTGGTGCCGCCCAGCTTCCATTTAAAGCAATAATCTCTCACCAGGATAAATCAGAGCTCCTTTACCTGCCAGAATTCACAATTCAACTTCCACTGCTGCTATCCCTGTCTTCCCAACCTCACCACGTGAACTAAGGTCATTATAGAGACGTGGGGAGGATATTCACAAAGTGTCCCTCAGCCTCAGAGTTTTATCTATATTCACATTTGAAACAGTCCCTGATGCTACTTCAGAAAACCCACACAAGACCCTCATGTGTTACATTAGAGATGAATCCTCTTGAACAGTCAAATCTAAGCATCACTATAAAGCTTGTAATGACCATGCATTCCCACACAAGCTCCTCTGGCATCAATACCTATAAATTACACTATGGTGCTAATGATGAGGGAACAGAAAAAAATAATTGGTATAATATAAAAAAAAAATTAATTTTCCCATGGGATATTATGCTGTGTGGACAGAAAAGGCAACACAAATTTAGACAAGAAATGAATAAGAATACACATTAATGGGCCATGGAAATCAGAGAAATTGGGTGAACCAAAGATTGCACTCAAGAGACAAGTTGAAAAAGTAATGTGGTAAAAAATGTTGAATTATTAAGCACACATCTCTGAAGATGGTTGCAGACAGAAATAGTGAGCTATTTGAATGGAAAATATGAGACAGTGTGCTGCTGAGAAGGTGCAAAGTATTGATACTGACAGCACACAAGTTCTCAAATCTAGTTTGGGTTCAAGTCATTCTGCATATTCTCTAAGATAGCCTAAGACCAAGGCCATTTGATAACTCATATTGTGTATCATTGTCTCATATGTGTCTTAGATGTCCCATTTAGATTGGGTAGGGGACTTTTGTCCTCCTTCTCTAATATCCCTCATTGAGGTGAACCAGTACTCAGTTCACCGAGGGTGTTCAATAAATACTTATTGTTAGGGTCCCTCAATACTTCCTGAGAGATACATAGGGATACCCATAATACTTTAACTTCAGAAATATATTTATACTTGTGACCACACATGACATACGCATGCAAACATACCTGCACAATAAATAAATGACTTTCTAACAGTTATCCACTTTTTGCTACTAAACTGGATAGTCAGCCAAGTCTCAATTCCTGGAAAATTATTCCCCACACACTTATATTATTCCCAGCATAAGAACACTTCTTCAGATCACACCAAAGTAGAATCTCATAAGAAATGCATCCCGAACAGACATTCTAAAGATAGCATAATTGTAATCTCCAAATAAATACATGGACTGAAGATGTAGAAGGACGGTACTGTATTCACTTATGCTCATAGTTTAGATCATCTAATCCTGAGATGGCTAAATGGAGTGAAAATTATGTTGTTATCATGCTAAAATTCTTCCTCTTATGTGAAATATCTTAAGCCTCCTCTTACACTTTTTTTTTTTTTTTTTTAGTCACATTTAACACCTATTGTGAATAAGGACTTTATTAAGCCTCCCTGGAACACAGGGTCCACAAATTAGCATGCTGTTCCCACTTCTGCCACTAGGTAGCCAGTACTAATTGCTGCAATACATCGCTGAAGGATGAATTCCACAGAATTGCAGACAGCTTTGGAGGATTTCCCTGTTTTGATGTCTCGTGGCCTCAAAATCTAGTTTTACTTACCCTGATGACTTTATTCCTTCTTTCTATTTCATCTCTATTTATCTTCTAGTGCAAAGTGCTTCTTAACCCACATGCTAGCCCCCAGTCATGTTTCATAAATCAAGAGGATAATATTCTTAAAGCTAAGGCAAATGTCTCATCAGGAATTCTCTCATGTTATTATTTCTACAAGAGCTTGGGAGTCCTGGGAGCCTCTGAATTTTCCTTGAGTGAGCCATTATTATGCAGGGGCCTCTCTCCCCACATTATCTACAAAGTCTCTTCCTCATCTGCCTATAAAACAGCCTCCATGCTTCCCTCCTTAGTCCCCTCCCCAGCTACATAATGAAAAGGCACAGCAGCCTGTAATAAATGCTTATCAAGCCTTCCAGTCTTCTAATTAATTCCTTGCAATGCTATTTCTTATGTCAATTAAGTCCTGGGGAACCAGCAATATCCTGTCAAGACCAGCTCTCTGCAACTGCAGAGTGGAAGACTACTGTTCAGGAAGCAGCTCTAGGGCCTTGACTGCTCAAACCTCCCTCAGCCCCTTCTTTGACTGTCCTTTAGCCATGACCCCTTGCTGTGGTACCTCAAATGACCTTGAGTAATGCAACTCCCTGACGTCACACAAAAGGAATGTCATTTCCAAACTGGTGGGGCTAGGGCAGGGGCCCAATAGCTCCTTTCTCTGGATAAGGCTATGCACCTCACAGGCACTGAATCCTTGAAAGGTACTGACACTGAGGTGTTGGTTTAAGAGACAGGTCAAGGGAGTAGCCACAGGGGAGTAAGACAAAGAAGTGAAGAATTAGAGAGCAGGCATGAGATGCAGAACAGGCTTGTAGGGAGAAGAGCACAGCAGCCCTAAATGAAGGGCAGACCAAAGACCAACTGTGCCCACCGCCATTTTGCCCAGGACATGGAATCTTCACAAAGTTACCCCCTTCCTTTTCTTACTTCATTTCCCAATCCTCTATTCCATATTCAGGAGAGCATTCTGAGAACTCATCTCCATGATAAATCAACATGAACCCTGAGGATCTCGTAGCTGGAGGTGCTATTCAGTCTTCTTGCCCAAGGCTGAGATGTAGAGTGACTGTCACTGGCAAAGTTCATCCAGTGGTGCTTTACCCCTGAAGAAGTTCCCATCAGGCAGGACTGTTTTGGAGTTGACAATAACAAAATGGAACAAGGGTGACTGACTCTCTCTCTAGTATCTCCTAGCATCACCAAGGAGAAAACACAACAGCCAGCCTTTAAGTTTCTCTAAAGTGATATGTTTTAAACAAGCATACTCAAATCCCCAGGAGAAGTACCGACATGACGTAACATACCCAAGGTCACCAAGCTGGATAAAGCAGGGCTAGGATCAGAGTCTCCATGTTCTTGACTCAACAATATATGATATTAATGTTCTTGTATTACTTATTCCGAATTCACATCTCTGTGTCTCTGTTCCCTGATCCAAGGATTACGTTACATGGACTAAAAAGGGCTTGAAAATGTAGGGTAGTGTTAGTTGTTGAAATGGCACAAAAGCAAAATGTACATTTCTTTCTATCTGCTCCTGCTGTCCCTCTTTAAACAAGGTTTCAGAAAAAGTTCTTTCTGTGTAGTGATAAACTCTGCAAAGTATACAAATAGGTGCTGGATCACATTTAGTAGTTTAGAGAATCCTAATATTTTGGTTTCTCTACCTCGAATTAGCAATATATATACACACACACACATACTTAAAGGAAAGAGCCCAGGAAAACTCTACTCCACTTCTAGTGATTTTGCATATCTAAAGACCTAAAACTTGTTAACAGATGACTACAAGCAAGTTCAGGGCCATGTGTGTACACAGAGACAATAATCTATAGACTAGCTTTACTGTGTTTAGAGATTTACAGGTTGTTCACCTACTCCTGAACACACAGGTAGATTACATTTCCCAGAATCCCTTAACTTAGCTGTAAGTGACTGAGCTCTTATTTGCAAGTAGAACAGAAAGAATTACACAGCATGAAGGAAGGAGAAGACACAAGATGGAAAGAAAGACTAAGTAACAGTATGTCTATGTGGTGGAAGATACCATCAAATTTCCATACTTCAGCTTATCACTGATCTGACCATTCATATCAAATGTCTAGAATTTGAAAGCAAGAACCAGAAAGAGTTTGTTAACTAGCAATGAGAATAGAAGCAGAGTCATAGAAAGCCACTGATTTGCATTAATAGTGCAACTCTAATAATGTAGGAGAGGTGACAAAGAGACCTACCACCTAGGTGTCTTGATTCCTCACAGGATTATGGTTCCAGTTTTCCCTGGATGTAGTGAGAGCTCCTTCTCTGTTCTCATGAGGTTCAGGCAAATGGAAGTGATCTCAATCTTCTTACAATAAACCTCAATTAATCTGAGTGAACCTGAGTGAATCTCTGCCTCCTACAATCAAAGGACTCTCCAACTACTGAAAATAAGCCAAGAGCTATCTGATGTTGTATCTGTTCCACTCATGGACCATGGGAATGCATACTTGGCCTTGGCTGGCTTCCACTGTGTTACCAGTGTCTGCAGTGGTTGACAGTTTCTCAAGATCAGAACTATCTGCCCCAAAACTTCAAAAAATTTTCTAAAATTGTTAGTACAGTATTGGACCCTCTGCTTATACAGAATTTCATTGTTGTTTTCAGAGTTTATGGTTCCCAGGGTTAATTATTACAATCTCTCTTGTATAGAAAGAAGTGTGTTATACTTAACTCTATGGGTCAAATAAATTTGTTTTCATATGTGGAGATTTGGATACTTATAATATTATTAATAATAATGGCACAAGTGAGCCTTAAAATATCATTGAACTTAAAGAGAGTTAATCATCTTTAGAATCTTTGTTCATTCTGAATTTTAATAAACCTAAGAGTTAGGATTGGAAACAGACACATTATATACCAACTAATTTAGCATTTATTTTTAATAATTGATTTTATAAACAAGTAACTAGATGACTATTGGGCCAAATCAGTCACCACATTTTTTTGTAATTAAAGTTTTATTACATTACAACCATACCTATTTATATAGTAATGGCTATGGCTGCTTTATGGGCAAGTTGAGAAGTTGTAGCAGAAACTGGTCTACAAAGCTGAAATTGTTAATTATCTGGCCCTTTACAGAAAAAAAAATTGCCAATTCCAGAATTAGAGAAAATATATTAACAATCTTCCTTATCTCCATAAAATGGCCCATCACTGTGTCCTCTTCTTTCATTCCCGTTATTTCTACTATGGCGCAGACACTCAGTCCTGCTTCTGTAGCCTGTGGCATTAACGCTCAAGCCATCTCCTGTCACCCATTCCTCAGCTTCTTGCCTGAGCCATTGCCGATGGTAATCTCTTCCATATAAGCCCAATCGGCTAAGTCAATCTCAATAGTATCAAGTTTCAAAATGACATGATCCCCACTTTTAATTTTAAGAGGACATGAGAAAAAGAAAGATCCCTTTCCAGAGGAAGATTACAAAATGAAAAGTAGATTAGTGGCATATTGACAAAAGCATTTTCTCTGAAAGCCCAAAGAGAAAGGATGGGGGTGGGAGGAAGAGAACTAACACCTCTTGACATGTATGCTTTCCCTATATGTAATATTTCCTTTAAAGCACAGTAAGACTTTTCATCCTTTATTTGGGCTTGGGGGTGGAAGAAGATTGCAAAAATCCTCTTTATTTAAGGTCGTGGTACTATGCAACACATGTTTTATTTAGCATTTCTATAGTAACTTCAAAGACACAAGTAGATGTAGCCCCTACAAGGTTATTAACACTTCTTCAAGGTTATTAACCCACAATGTAGTCATGATTACCTTGGTGAATGAGGATGGCATTCAGTTCCTGACATGAAGGTATTATTGCCCTTGGTTTGCACAGCTATTTCTCCATGGCTGCCTTTCAAAATCTGAGGGCTAATTGTGATCGCTCCTAAAGAGATGCTTTTTCTAGTAAAATATGGTAGCATTAGCTCAAATTCATGTCAATATAATTAAGTTTCAGTCTGTCTTTCATATCACAGATAATGCCTGAGTGGATTTTCATTAAATTTTCAGACTATGTGTCATGCTAAAATTAATTTGGGGGACGCTGCAAAAATAAAGCACAGCCATCCTCCTGAGTAGCTGCACTGATGTGAGATGGGAGATCTAGATGTTTCCTGGTCAGAATAGATAGGCTTTTCAATGGGGTTGCTTCTCCAACTGGCAACTCTATGTAGGAGGGCCCTGGTGTGCAGACCTACAGGCATTTATTTAAAGATAATCAATAACTGTAGTGCTGTTGCCAAGGTTGGCAAGTCCCGATAATTTAAAGAAGATACTTTGTATCAATAGTTAAGTAACAGACCTATAGTGATTATTACCAGTTTAACTTCTGAATTTCAGTCTGGTGCTTTGTAACCCATTTAGTTTTTGTCAAGGATGTTAAAAAGCAGCTTAATAGTAATTGTCTTTTCTCTGATATATGACAGGTGATGGCCATAAAATGTTTCAGGAAAAAAGTAAATGAATTGGTCTTTCTGGGTCACTTAATCAGCAAGTGAAATGGAAAAACAAAACAAAGAAAAACAAAGAAAAACAAAGGTCATAGAGTTAGGAAATCTAGGCTGACTCCCAGCTTGCTACAAATCAGCTTCAGTTAACCTTTCTCATCTCCAGTTACATCATCTATAAACTGAGGTGAAAACAACCCCTTCTTGTCTAAGTCATGGTTCTTTGGTCACAGGAGATAAAAACCCTTGAGAACCATCTGAGGAAGAAGGAAGATCTGAACTCAAGGGTAGGGAGTTAGGGCTGGATCCCATGGGAGACCTGAGCCTGCAGCAGGAACCAGTCTGCCAGGGTGTTTCTCTCCATGTCTGTCTCTTCCCCACTTTGCTTCTGCCAACCAGCTTTCTTTGCTTTGCCATGCACATGGCACAAAAGTGTTCCCAAACCACCCAACCTTCCAGTTAAAGAACTCCCTAACAACCAATAATTTCTGTATCCATGTCACAAGACAGAAAATTGCTCATCCCAGCTTACCTCTGAGTTAGCCACTCACTCCTGGCCCCATCAGTGTGGGAGGTGGGACATGGAGAGGAGAGAGGGAGCTAGGAGAGGGGCTTCATATTAGATAAGTAGAGCAGCCCAGACTGGGCAGGTGGATCCCCCGAGAAGGATGATATGCAGCAGTGATGTGTGCCTGCCCCGCCACCGCAGGTGATCTCAGAGGCCACACTCCTGTGACTCAGATGGAGAATCCGAGTAGATCCAAATACCAGACACACATTCCCTCTATGACTACTTCCACACTGTGTTAGCCCAGAGAATCTGGCTGAAGGTAAGAAGAAGTCCAATTCGATCTGGCATGAATAATACAGACTTTTTGGCTCATAGAATTGGAAGTACAAAGCTAAGGCAGGCTTTGGGATTTAACTGTACCTATGGCTCCAGTTCTGTGTCTCTGAAGTTCCCTGCTGCCTCCACTTGTGAACTGCGTCTTCAGGCTAATAACACAATAGTTTGTAACCATGCACACAATATCCAGAAAAAGACATAAACAGCTTTTCTTCTAGCTTTCTCCAAAAAGAAAACACTGCCTAAATCCCCACATAATTTTCTCTTCTTGGTGTGTGATTTTCCAAATTAGAAAAGGTGCTCATTCATGGATAGTTCCATGTGACCAGAAACTGGTGAATGGCAAAAGCTGATTGGTTTATACCTGAATTCTTAGACCAACTGAGGGGTACAGGGTATAGAAATGAATAATGTGGAAAACCCCAAAATGCTTATTAACCATTACACCCAAAAGATGTTGAGAAACCACTCATGATCCTCATCTATCTGATTCCTCTTACAACTGTGACACAGAAAATTCCATTTGCTTAGCAGAGAGGGAACTATGTTTTAATAATATTCCTTCTCCACAAATTACATGGCTGGAATTCCATTAACATGGAATAAGTACTGTCTATCTACTCTCAGAAAACAGGGCCGGCCATTTGCTTTTAAAATGTGTGCATACAAGTTTAAAATGACTAACATATAATTCAGGAGTCCAGATTTGCAGTGATATATGAAAGAGAACACCGATGAAGAATAAAGTACCACATTCAGCGCTGGTTCAATTACAAGTGACTAAGTAATACCCAAGCCCCAAATACTGATGATATCTAAACAATCCAACCGTTATCTTCAATACTACTATGACTATGACCAGTTCCCCCCGCATTTGGCTCATGTGTTCCTTTCTCCTAACGGTCACTGATTGCAGTGAACGATGATTCTGACAGTGATTTCAGAATCCCTTGTAATATGTTCTCTCCAACAGATTTGGGAATCTTTCTTGTGATATCAAAATGATGCAATACCTCAGTGGCAAGTTAAAGGAGTGACAGGGGAGGGGTCAGGTCCCCTCCACCAAGACTTGAGGGAAATGATGATCAGTCTTACTAATGACATAATCTTCCCAAACATTGATGAATTCATGAGAAGATTGGCCAAGTTTGGTCTTTTAAAAAAATTATTTATTCATTTTGGAGGAAGTGGGGGAGAGAGATTGATTAGTTCTTTTACTTATTTATGCATTCATTGGTTGACTCTTGCAGGTACCCTGTCTGGGGATTGAACCTGCAACCTTGGCTTATCGGGACTATGCTCTAACCAAGTGAGCTAGCCAGCCAGGGCCAAGTTTAGCACTGACAGGCAGAGAAGTTGCTTGGCCAGCTCTGGATTCAGATGCATGATGTCTTGGCACCAACCACTAAACCACCAGCTGTATATCAAAGGGCATATTTTTGAATAAAATCTCCCTGGGCAACTTTCCTTTCTCCAAGTTTTTCTAGATCACACAATAACTTACTAAAGCTTATAGTTATTCTCCATTGGGGTCCTGTAATAGATGTTTAGCTTTGGGATTTTGTCTCTATACATCAATAAACAGTCAAACACCCAAGTTTTTCCTGGGTCTCCCAGGAAAGTAATATATGTCATCTTCACTATGTTTCTTCATCAATCAGTCCTGTCCACATCTGTAGTCCAGTGAAGCAGAATCTCTGTGGGAGAGTGGGGGTACAAGGACCTGTCCTGTGCATGTGACAGTGACCCAGAAACATTCATGGATAATCAGCACCAGAGTCATGATTTGGGCTCACAACCATGGACAGAAAGAGTCATCAGCAAAGTCATGAATCAGCTCCTGTTTGTCCTTCTCCTGCGAAGAATGCTTATCTGATAGCATAAGTCAATCAATGCCTGGGAACGTCATTTTAGGGGCATTTTAACATGAAATCAAGGTCCATTAACTCAGGGGTCAGGTCAAAACTTGGGCAAATTCTAGTGTTTCATTTATAAAATAAAGTTAATAGCATGCCCCGATGGTACTGTGTGAGGAAAAAGTAAATCAGGAGATACACTGGAAATTCATCATTCAACACTCGACACTCTGTAAATATTCAGAAAAGCAGTAACACTTAATATTTTGATAAATAATGCCTAAAGTGCCCCTCCTTAAAATCGCAGGCCCATGACAATTCATTCATAATTGTGGAATTAAACTAACTTGTATCAACTAAGCAATAGGAAATAATAAACAGGTCCTTAAGAGGAGGCTTTGGATATATTCAAATAAGCATTATCACCTGAAAAGGGGGGGTGACATTTGACAACTCTGTGAATAAATATTATATAAAATCTAAAGCTGTTCTTAACCCAACTTTAGTATCGATGATAATATACCCACACTTCAATATGCTGGAAGTTTACAGAGCTGGTTTTACAGAAACAGAATAAAGGTGAATTGGAGTGGTGCTTGGGTTAGAACAGGACAAATGCACTTCCTCCTGGACTTGAGTTGGGAAGTGAGGTGTCCAGAGGAGAGGTGGGATGTGAGAGACAAGTAGACATTTTTATGTCAAATAATTTGGTCACTTATCTGAATTTCAGGTCACCCTGGTCATAAAGGTTATGTTGTATCATTGGGAAATTTGTCACTCAGGACCTCTCATCAAGCCTTTCCTATCTACACAGTCCCCAAAATTTAAACCCAGGAAGAAAGCAAGATGGGGACAGATGTGAGGTAAACTAAGGCAGGGAAAGCATGGTTGCTGTGCACAGCTGTGCACTACATCATCCCAGTCTCCCCATTGTACTGGATCTGAAAGAATACACAACATTACAGGCAGAAGTCCTGTAAACTGTCAGTAGTACTGCAAGTCCCTTGTGCCAGTGTGGTGCCTGCCACTAATACATACATCTGAACAACTAGTACCCCAAGCTTCCAGGCTGCTGTGGGTGTGACTTTGAACCTCCAGTAAAGACTCTTAAGATCCAGTCATTATAGAGGATGGCCTCTAGACTCTCAAGAGAGCTCTGTTCTAACAACACCCGTATGCCCTTCTCATGAAGTCATAGTTATGTATCTGTCTAGTTGGACATAGAGTGAAAACATAGGCTCATCAAGAGAGACCAACTGAAATTAACCAAAGGAGTTGTTTATCTTTAACCACAGGCATCTAAGCATATTATTCCATCAGCTGAAGTCAATGAAGGCCATCATAAGGATGGAAGAGCTCCATCCTCATCTGATAATGGATATCACAGAGGGTAAAGATTATTCAACTTTTTGAGGGGCTTAATGTCAAGAATCACCAATTAAAAACAGGATACAGAAAAAATTAATTACATAAGAAAAGGATATTACTATATATTCTTTCTGAATCGAGATCAAGAATGATTATTATAATCTAATCAGTATTTTGTTTTGTTTTGTTTTCATTATGGCTATCACTTAAAAACAATAGGGATCCACCATCAGATCAACAATAGTTTATCCAGAGGAAATTGAAATTGATTCTGTTCTAGCTTACTCTAGAATTATGTAGGATCCCATTGCTTTGACTCATGACTGAATAGGCTACAAAGTAACTATTTTAACAAAATCGAATTCTGCAGGAAATAAAAAAATACATCATCATCCCAGATTTATGCTTCTGTTAGTGGGAGAATAATTCTGACAGAGCCATTATATGTTATTCTATATACATAGCTGTTTTTACTGAAGTTACTTCAAGATGTTTTCCTACCATAGCAATGGAAAATTCTTTTTTTATAAAAATTAAAAATAGGGAATTGCTGCTATAAAACATATATATCGCAAAGGACTCATATTCTGCATTTTTCTTAAACCATTTACCATAAAACCTTCATTTTTTATGGCCAACTTGGTGCTGATTTCATGATTTGCAGCCAGAAACAACTGATTTCACAGCATCAGTCAGTTATAAATTTGAAGAACCTAAATTCTGAATCCTAAAGCAGTGCCCAGAGACACAAATGAGATTTCTCTCCACAAAGTGGGACTTACGTTTGCAGCTTTGATTAAAAAGAACAAAGTTGAGAAGCTGGCAACCATATTTCCCTTTTTTACTATTTGGGGAAAAGTTAAAAAAATTTTTTTCCAATTATAAGCCATGATTAGGATGGAATTCTGGGAGTGGACCTGCTCAAACACAGTAATGGGGACAGTGCCACATACTCCCAGTGCCTTCTATCAGGGAAGTCACCATATATTTTATTATGTGGCTCTCTTTAAGAAAGATACTGATGCACTAGAATAGAGCACACATGCCCTGACCGGTGCGGCTCAGTTGGTTGGAGCATTGTCCTATAACCAAAGGGTTGCAGGGTTTGATTCCCAGTCAGGGCATGTACCTGGATTGTGGGTTCAGTCTCTGGTCTGTGCACAGGTGTGTGTAACCCCCAGTCAGGACAGTTATGATTCTAGATCTGGGTGCATACCAGAGGCAGCCAATTGATGTTTCTCTCTCTCTCCTTCTCTCTCTCCCCTCCTCCCTCACTAAAAGCAATGAAAAATATGTCCTTGGGTGAGGATAAAAATAATATTAATATAATAGGGTCCACATGCTAGTAGTGATCAGGAAGGTGAAGTTTGTGGGAATTCTGATGCAGGAGGATGGTTGAGTTGCATTAATGCAAGCTATTCACCTAGCATTGGAGTGGGGGTTAGAAGGTGAGGATAATCCTTCTATCTTCATAACTCTCACTTAAAAAGGAGAATTTGATTTAATCTGTGCCAGCAAAAAGGTCATGGAGAAAAGGGCTTTGCAATTAAGAATGATTAACTGAATTATGAGGGTCTAATGGTTTAGGGACTATGAGGTAGGTCACTAGTAGCATTAGTAAACACAGATGTGGTGAATTGAACTGGGTGAGGTTGGACCTGAGTATAGGATGAAGAGATAGAAACCATGAGGATGCAGATATCACTTCAGACTCTCAGACTGAAGTGGAGAGAGCCTTGCCCCAGGCCAGAGGACACAATGGAGGACATACTCCATTAATTATGGAAGAGAGATGAACAAGGGTAGGTATATGAAGGTAATGTGGCTGATATAAATTAACAGGTGATAAGATGGATGGAGTATATGAGGGGCAGAGGGTTAACAATGAGTTGAGACTCTCCTGTCTTCTGTATTCTTTATGATGTGACCAAGGGTTCTGAGCTCTAGGGACCAAAGAACACAAGACAATGGATGTTTTATAGCAAGAGGATGAGGACAAGTCATAGGATGTGAAAGGTAAGGCTGGTACTCTGGCAACTAAGAAGCCAACTTAGAGCACTGGATGACAATGGTAGAATAGAAACTGGCAGTTCTTATTCTATCAGTGGATTTCATTTTGCTCAGTTCCTGCGCATCAACTTTCTCATCCAGCACTGCCAACACCCAGGTGTGAAATCTATGATTACCTTGAGTTTTGAAAAATCACAACACAAGGAATGCTGGATTAATGTCTTTCTAAAATTATCACTCACATCTAGATCCACAGGGATGGGCATTTATTCAAATTCTTAAATACTTACAAGGGGGTCAATTTCTGTGAACCAGATGTGGGCCTAGCTCATTCTGTGGGAGGTAAAGTTGCTTTCAAGAGCTATTCTAAATAGCAGTCTCTTTACCTTTCCAAGAGACAGGCTGAACAGTTATTGATTTATTCTGAACACTCTGTAACATGACTGTTCAAGAACACTGTATTGTGAGCAAAGTATGTAAAAAATGGGGGGCAAGTCATCTCGACAACAGTCCCCTTTCCTCCTCTCTCAGCCTCCTGATGCTTTCCTCTATCCTGTGCCTTGCCTAAGTGCTCTCCCCCCAAAACAACCAAAGGAACAAAAATCCAGAAACAAACAGCACTCAAAGAAAACCTAAGTTACATCTTGAGAAGCACCAACTTCAAACCAACCCATCTGATATGTACAGTATACTGGACAGACAACAGAATTTACAAACTCAATGAACAGACAGTAAGATGGTCAATATGGTCATTGGGATACTGGGATTTAGCAAAACAGATATTAGAAATAGCTGTATGAGTGTTATAGGTTATTGAGGTTTTCCTGAACACAGTTCCATTCCAAGCCAGGCTATTTTACTCCCAAAGCATTGGGAGGACTCAGTCTAGATAGGATCATAAATGAAGCAATCTTGTTATCTTTTTTCAAATTTCAACATCTTTTTACTTAACAACCATAACAACAAAAACTGATATATATGTGTGTGTGCATACATACACACTCAGTCAAAGAAGGTCATGTGATAAGATTTGAGATTATGCCCATAGATATTTAGGCATAAAGTCATCACCGCCTAAAAGAGAGTGTGAAATAGATACTAAGAGATGGCACACACTGTCTCTTCAGTTTTTTGTTTGTTTGTTTGTTTTGCATGTTCTCAATCCAGATAGCTTCCTCAGGTTTACCCTCCAGTTAAATAATTTATTCACTGTGACAGAGTGAAGCAATAGAAAGAATTTAGGCCTAGGTTTTGGAAAACCTGAGCTCTAGTTCTACCTCTGCAGCTGACTAGTCACTGCGTCCCCTAGGGGTTCAGGCTGCTTCACCCTAATTTTTAGAATCTGAGTCTTTCGAAGTAAGATCTGAGTCACAACCTTGTCTTTGTCATTTATAAATTAACATTTGCAAATATAATAATATAAACAACAAATTTAATATCTAAACAGTAAATAAGAAAACAAGGTTTGGTATGGGACAATGTAAGTGACTGATGGATGATGAAGACAATATGAAATCAGGTAGACTCAGATGACTATAAATTGGATTTTTTATTAAGATGAGATTTGTTTGGCACATGAATGTAATTGGAATACCAGAAAGCAGAAGAAAAATTTTAAAAAAATAGTCAAGTCCAAATGATTAGATGTTTTAGAGGGATGGGTACCTGTGGCTGATTTTTTTTGTTTGTTTGGCCTGGATTTGTCATCGATGCTTTTTTCCTGCCTCCTATCTCACCATATATTGTCTGAGTGGCAAAGGTACCTAGTGTTTGAATTTTAGCAATGGAGATCACCACTGGTTCGCTCCCCATGATCGTGATGTGCCAGAGGCAGGCTAGTTGGCCATGGTGGGAAGTGCAAAGACTTCTAGGAGTCAGAGCACCACAGGAAGTAAGCCTCCTCAAAAGCACCCATCTTGTGATAAAGCTATTTGGATAAAAAGCCTACTTCCTTCTATTTAAAACTATACAACTGGAGGTGAGCAAACTAGAATAATTAATTTCCAGACATTAAAAACCTATTAAAAATAGTCTAGCAAAAGGATGTTACACAGATTCTGACCATTCATCTGAATGCTCTTTAGCTGTGCTGTACCACTTTACTCTCATCATCTCTCTTCCTCCTCCCCACCCCCTTCTTTTTGTTTATTTGCTTGTTTGTTTGTTTGTAGCTCAGGAGGCTTATAAGATATCTAGGACAAGGAGAATTGAACCAGAGCAGTGCAGTGTCTGATCCATTTCACCCATTCTCTCATGAAATGCTTAATAATTCAGGGGAAGAGTTATAGATGGAAGAAAGGAAGGCCTGGACATAGAAATGCTGCCTTGCTTCATCTAAATCAACATCACAATTAAAATGGTCATAGTATTTAATTGTATTAAAAAGAGGAGCTGTATTTATTTTTATTTTGTTTTTCTTTTAATAAAAGGGGCAGAGGTTTAAAAAATGCTTATGAAAACACAGGAATACTGAGCATAGTTAAACTCCCTAGGCAGGTGCTGGAAGCCTTCCAGGTTGTTGCTCCCACCCAAGTGATCAACCTTTCTTTGATGGGCTCCTTTGGGGACCAAAGATGACATTCCGACAGAACTTTTTGTTAATGATATTGTCTTTAACATGGGTGTTCATCTCTTCATATTTACATATATCTAAAATATATCTATCTTTTCAAGGGTATTTTGCCTGTCACCTTTCCAATAACAAAGCTCTTTGATCCTCCAAGATGGCCATAATCTCTGCCTCCTATGAAAATCAACAGGAAGAACACAGATATTTCTCTAGCTGTCTCACAGAATTTATCTAAATTGTGTTGCAATCGTTTCTGTACCTGCTATCTCCCCTACTAAGCTATAATAACAAAGGATCATTCTTTGAATTTTTGTAGGGAAGACATCTCAGGTCAAAGTGGGTGGAATTCAGTCATGCCTGGGCATTTCTGATAAAGTGACAGAGAAAGGTCTTACAGCAGTCTCTGCAAAAGGAATTGGAGACAGATTCCTCAGCAAGAACACATTCTGAGAGAACTTCAGGCAGAGCACCTGGTTCCAGTTAGAAAGCCTTAGGTGTTGAAAGAGAGCAGCAGTTCTACACTTAGTGAGCTTTCAGACCCCTGGAACTTGTTCACAATTATATGGGCCTG
Source organism: Furipterus horrens (assembly GCF_987537825.1). Classification (NCBI taxonomy): domain Eukaryota; kingdom Metazoa; phylum Chordata; class Mammalia; order Chiroptera; family Furipteridae; genus Furipterus; species Furipterus horrens. Next base: position 61,386,014 of record NW_028327176.1, on the reverse strand, counting down.
GTGGACTTTTATAAAAACAGAAAGATGCTGTTACTAACAAACCTTTAAGGTCCCAATATTTAAATACACATATGAAAAATTGATATGAAGAATTCTCCATTCTTCTTATTTTGATGAGAAAGTGCACAGTTGTTCTTCAGCACACACATGGGGACTCTAATAATTAATAGCAAGAGGCCCAAGAAATGCAACGAACATGGCAGAAACCACTCATAGGTGTGACAGCAGTGCTCAAAACCCTGGGTGACACCCCAAGGAGGGAAAAAATGGTAGGTGCTATGTGAAAGCTGATGAATCTTACATGATGTATAAGCCTAGGTGGTCAACCTCTTGAATGCATCAAAAATATGTGATATGATTTCAAGGAGCTGGGGAGGCAGAATCATAGTGAATTTTTGTCCTAGGTGTGAGGCATAGACTGATGCCTTAGTATCTTGATGTCAGAGTAGAGGACATAGTTCCAGTTCTACAAGTATTTTCACAAGGTCTGCAGCATGAACCCTCAGCATTACTGCAGTGAAAATAAAAACAAGACATTAAATTGATGCAACTTTGGAGGCTGTTTTCATTTGTTCATTTTTGTTTGGTTTTAATTTAATGTACAGTGAGGCAAGGAATAAACATACATCTACTATATCATAAAAATATAAACAGATGATCTGAAACAGAGCAATTAAAAATAGAGAAACCTATCTTGACGGCGTTAATTGGAGAGAAAATGAAGGGATTTAATCCAATAGCACTGATTAAGAAATTAGAGGGCTAGATTATGATAGACAGTTAAAACTGAGGTTTTTATCATGAACTTAATCTTAAGTATTATGTAGAGATATTTTCTATTAATCAGATCTTTAAAAATCCAGACATTACCAATACAGAATGAGTGAAGGTGAAGAAGGTATAGATATTGACTCTTCAGTATAATTAGTATAACCAAGAACATAGGTGGGTGAATGTGTTGGTGAACAGTTTCACATTAGGTGGTATATGTTTAAAACATAAGTATCAAAGTAACATAAAATAGAAATTGTGATCCTTGCTTAGCTAACTCACACGGCTTCAATAAGGCAGAATCAAATGAGAAAAATGTAAATGAAATTTCCTTAAAATCACTAAATGCTATAGGAATATTTTATGTTGACATTAATAGTATCTAACAGTGCCTAAAATCAGTATGTTCTTAATAATTTGGTTGAATTAAAAAAACCATAGCTTAAAAAAATAGCTACATCTAAATCCTTTCTTACTGTGAAAAGTCGTGGGGAATATAGTGGAATAGTAAACAGAGTGTATTGCATAGAATTATTGCACTCAAAGATGGCATCGCAGGGGGTATATTCTCAAAATTATACTGCAGCAGATATCTCAGGTTGCTTTGTAAGTTTACAGTCAAGGTTCAAGCTTGGCTATATTTTATTTTATTTTTTTTAGCTCTTGAAAATGGACTTCACAATCTCCACTATGTATTCATTACCATCTAGCTATGTTACCTAAATACAGTATATGTAGTGATCATATTTTCGGTTGTGGATCCCTAGCATATGATTCTATATAATATTAAATTGAGGTTTTAATGTCTGTAATTGTCCATTACTAAATGTCACAAGTAAATAGTTCTCCTGCTAAGTATTATCCTATACCTTAGGTGATTCTAAGCATTAAAGAAATTATAGTATTAGTTCAATGACACTAAGTACTCTTAAATATATTTTCACCTTGCAAATGGAGAGAAAGTTCAGTACAGAAGGAAGCTCTATTTAGTGAGTCCTTACTATGTGCTAGGTTCTGGGCTAAGGGCTATTTATGCATTATGTCTTTTAACCATCCCAAGAACTCTATGAATAAATAATATTACTATTCTCATTTTACAGTATGGAGAACTGAGTCTAAGAGAGAATAAGAAATATGTTCAACATCACAAAGCTAATCATATCAGTTCAAATCTAAGCTCTTTCGATTCCAGAGCTCTTTTCCTCAACTACTTTGTGGTTCTGCCTATCTATTCATTTTTAAAACCTTGGTTCATAAATGATGTGTGCTCCAGGGCAACCCCTTTAAATATAGATTATCTGGTCTTTGGTGTAATCCACAAAATGCTGACAATTAACACAGGATGATGTCCCAAAGTCCTGCCCATTTCCCTGCAGGTTCTATAAAAGATTTCACACTTTAAAAAAAGTTATAGTATTTCACCTTGTTGACTGAGCTCCCTTTAGGGTCACAGGTAGAAACATGCAAATTTTTTCTTTCCTTCTTTCCCTCTGAAGCCCAAAGCAGTTCACCTCTGTGTGGCTAGAGCAAGAATGGATAAGTAGGTGACAGAGAGGGTTTTCCACAGTTGGTTCAAAAGAGGTGTATTGGGAAGTACTCAATGCCTGAACCACCCACCGTTTCAACTCCCACCCAAATTTAGAAATATAAAATAATTTCTAACTGATTGGTGTTATGTATGATGTTCAGTAACATTTTTGTCCTCAGTTAAGTCATTATAGGGCAAATGTAAACACTGTGAGAAGGTAAGTCATAATGGATTATTAACCCATTACATGGCCTCATTAATAAATGAGATCCTTTTGCAATAGTTCCAGAAAGAAGCATGACAGCCTGTACAGAAGCTTTCCAATTGCATTCGGGTGCTCTGTGCTCTATAGATGGGGCTCAGGTGTGCAGGAGGTCAAGTGGACCAGCACCCGCCCTTTTCCATTTCCACTGTAGCAGCTCTACTCTGCTCATAGCTTAGGCTTTGCATTTCATTTGTGGGAAAGCAAATAAACAACAATAAAAAGTATTCTATAGTTTTTATAAAATGAAAATCACAAGTTTAGTGGGAAGAGTATGAACTTTGTATTCAGCAAGGCCTAGGACAACACCTAATACAATAAATCATTCTCCCTCCCTCAGAACAGGTTTGAATTTGAGAAGCAAGGAAGGAAGTGACATTTTTTGAAACCCACTAGCAGTCTGGTCCTGGGCCCAGTCTTTTATTTTTAGTCCTTCACTTAATTCTCTGTGAGCAGACTTTAGGTCTATTTTTTAGATGACCAAAACACCATGTGGATGTTAAATAATTTGCACAGAGTTACAAAGCTGATGAGTGGAAAAGCTGGGACTCAACTATGGTAAGCCCCTAAGGGACCCCGCTATCATCCGGAGGATACAGATGGAGTTATGGATTTGGAGATCAGTGTAAGAGTGGGCACTTGAAGGCAGCAATCCAAGCTTTGCCTTTTTGGAAATGTGTATGATAACTAACTTTGTTGTTTTTGCTTACAAATTCACGCAGAAATTATTTATTTGGGTCATTATCACTTTGTGGAGACACTGAAAAGTGGGGACAGCTCAGAATAAACCAGACCTCCCAGAAATAGTTCTTCTATGATGTCTATAAAGGTATTCCTTAGTATTAATATTAGTATTGGTATTGGTGTTATTACTTTTTTATTAGTTAAGCTGCTCTGTCTGCCTCAAAGAATGTGTTTAAAAAAAAGAAATGAACAGGATGCCTTTAATTTTGACATCAGAAATGGAAAGCTCTGCAGTTATTTAAACAACAGTCTCTATGTACTGAGGAGATAATTATAGGGTGTATTGTTTAAAGCATTGTAAAATAAAATATGTGATTAGGATCCTATTAAAATGTGTATTTACATATGTTTATTCTTATATGGAAACAAAATCTGCTAAAAAAGACACCAAGGAGTTAACAGCAGTTCTCTGGAGACTGGATTCCTGGGGATATTTATTTTCTAGATTGAATTTTTCTGTAATGTTTTAATTTTATGTAATATCTATACCAATGTTTTTGTAATCAGTAAAACAATAAAGATATGCATATTAAGTATCTATGCCAGCATTCTGATTTTTCAGTGTTTTTCCTCATCACACACAGCTTTACCCTGGTTGTTGAGGATACTCTGATTAAGATCATTTACAGGTCCACCACAGCATCAGAATATTTCTCTTTGTGCAACAATGGATGTAAAATATTTTGATGGTATGCTATAGGCATTTCGACAAACTCATTGTTTTTATTGCTGGATAGGCTCTGACAAAAATGGTTCATGAGAATGAGATCTGAATATTGGCTATATGGGGGATTTCACAAAATTGTGGGTGGAATAAATAGCCTGAAAGGCTAGTTTTCAGTTAAACAAATACTGTTTCCGAATGATTTTTTCATTCATCAAAAAGATGTTCCTGGTGTTTGATGATGATGCCTCAGGCTTCCTTACTCCTTGCTATATAATGTTTGTCATTTACATTAGAAGTCCCTTCAGCAAAGACAGTGAGATTATGTGAGTGTTCTTTAGTTCAAGCCCCATTCAAGGAGCAGTCTGTTGCCTTAATCAGAAATACAACCACCCAGACGTGGTCACAAGCACTCCCGACAGAAAGTCATACATCACAAGTGGCCAGTGCCAGGGTTTCTCCTAGCAATAGTTAAGTCAACATGGGGGCTCTACATAATAGATATTAGAAAATGGGCAATCGTGGGTGAAATCACTGCCAGTAAATTAATGTGAAAATATTCATGTTCAATATTGTGTGTTGGTGAAAATATTTAATAGACATTGCTCATAACTATAGCAACAACACAGCTTATAGTTAGACCTGAGGCCTGGATCCTTAGGAATTTCAACTGAGGCTTGAGCCCCAAAGGTTTGTGCCCAGAGACTGGATGCAGAATTTCTGCTTGCCTGATGACTTATCTTGCTTCTGCAAGATTGTCATGCTTACCACAAGTGCACTTTTCATGCAAAGTGCTGATTAATGTACCTGCTAGGACAGGAAACAAAATTCATCAGTAGATTTGTTTTGAGAATTGCTTTCATTATAACTGTTAACAGTACTGTAAGGGAGTCATGAAAGCTGTCCCATCTCAAATAGTAGGGTAGCTACTGTTTATTTACCAATCTATCCTTCCATCCATCCATAAAACCTAACATTTGTGCTTGACTAAACTGGCTTCTTAGATTAATTTTTAATACACTATTTTTTAAAAAAATTAAAGCAGATTAGAATAGAGGTCATGATTATTTTTGCAGAGAAAAAAATAAATTGTGTTTTTGGAGACAGAATCCTTCTGTAACTCAATCCAGTTCAGAAGTGTTTGCAGATCACTCCTGCACAGGGATAGACCTTGCTTTAAAGAACAGGCATTTTCTGGAAACACATCTGACTTCTTTGCCAACTATTAACCCAGATCCACAAACCACTGGATGGCTTTGGTTCTATTTTATCTGATCTCTGTTCATGTGTTATTGCTGACAATTTCTTTTTTCCTGTGACTCCACCCTTCTTGTTTTCCTTATAGCTGCTGGCTATTTTTCTGTTTTCTTCTTAGGCTCTTTTATCTGCTCCCTAAGTCCCACTGTCCCCAGAATTCTATTCCCTGCTCTCCTCCTTTCTCTCTTTGGAAGGTCTCATCAATTCAGTGATACAACGAGCCTTATTTATATAGGGTGTGAGTTCCATGTCTACAAGTACATTCCTAAACCCTTTCCCATGCTCCAAACACATAAAGCTGTTCACTCCACCAGTGTGACCTCAAACTCAACTTGCCCCAGACTGAAATAAGTACCTTTTCCTGGCATCTTTATTTCCCATATCAAGTGGCAAGTCATGCCAATTCGATGCCTCAGTAATACCTCACTCATCTCCCCCTCTCCTCATCCCTAATGCCAAAGATCTAGTCCAGGAACTCACCATCTCTTCACTGATTATTACATTCTCTGCCTTCATTTCACCTTTTGCAATTCCATTCTCTACAAGGTCTCAGTTGAGTCTTTAAAGCATATAAAATCCGATCTCCCTATTGGCTACAGTATAAATTTCAAACTTCTTAGCAAGGAGGCCAAAGGTCCTGTCAGCCTAGAAAGAGCTGTCATCATTTGCATTTCCCTCCATCTGGAATACCTTCCCCCATTCCATCTCCCTCCTTTCCTCTAGACATGGTATACAATAAATCTCTAAAAAAAATGTTTGTTCAATGAAAAAATTGAATGAAGAAAACTTATTTAGTAAATTAAAAATATACAGCATGGGGCAAAAGTAGGTTTACAGTTGTGAATACATGAAATACAGAGTTTATTCTTATATTATTATTTATTTATTATTTATTATTGAATTATTTTCCATGTGAACAACTTAAACCTACTTTTATCCCACCCTGTCTACATAGATAGAGTTGTAGATTGGTAGATAAAAATACCCCCATTGATTTCCCATGGCTATTTCAGAAATAGTACTATGCAGGGAAAACTAAAACTCCATCACTTAACAAGTGATGAAACTGACCCTTGGAAATATTAAATGTTTTTCCAAAGTCTCCCAGCAGATATTTACATGATGGAACAAGATTCAGATCTTCAAATCCCAAGTCTAGAACACAGAAGCCTTCAGATGCCAACAGCACCTCTTCTGATTCTTTATCAATATTTACTAGGAAAACACTTTAGCAGGAAGCCCAACCTTTCCCCAGGCCAGCTTCTGTATCAGGCAGAAAGAAAGAACACAGTCTGTATTTAGAAGTATTCTATCATGACCAAGTAAAGCCTTCACTGATTAATAAAAAACAAATTGGTCTGTCATTCTACTGTCTTCAGGCAAAAATCATATCAAGTAAGTGTGATAAACTTTTAAAGACATTCAAAACCACCACCTCAAGCCTTAAAAAGCACCTGCTTCTCCCTGCTCCTCACCATATACACATTCCTCTTTTCTTTCTTCACCCTGCAAAATGACACGTTCTTGTCGCCTCTCCAAGGAAGCTTAACACTTGAATTTTTAAATTGACCATGTTTTACTTTAAAAAATTGAATGTGATACGGTAACATTTTACAAATTAAGTATCTACCCACATGTTCAAGATTAACATACTGTGTTTAGCCCATACTAATGTACAGGATTCAAATTGTGCTAAACCCAATAAGGCTACGTACAAAGTGAAATATTCCTTGGGGCTTCAGACAGTAATGATGTTTAGAGCAGTGTTGGGAACACAATAAAGCTCTAAGAACACACATTCTATTTTGAAAAATCCACATCTTCATTTGTAATGACATGGTTGAAGGTCTTTTTAGTTCTTTACATCTCTACATTCTGTAATGCTGGGAGGACAAAAAAAAAATAGATTTTAGTATTATTAAGAAGAGTATGCTGATAATTATGTTAAGAGGTGATGGTGAGTCAGATTATTATGGTAATTGTGAAAAGGAAAGGCTTAAAATAGATTACTGTGACTAGAAAGGTGAACTAAATACACTTCATTATAATGTGAAAGGCTAGATCTAAAGCCACTTGATGATCTATAAAGTATTTTATAAATGTTTTAAATGCATTGTCTTAAATCAATCATAAAAACTCCCAGTGCCTGCTATTATTCATACTCAAGATGTTAGAACTTTGGATTTTTAAACAAGCATTTCTCCTTCCCCAAAAAGGTTGCAAAAGAAGCTTTAGTGGTAAGAAATTATTGCCGATACAAGAAACTATTCTCCCGTTGGAAACAATCAGGGCTCCCTGCTATTTGAGAAGGGCCTAAGAAATCCAGAAGATTCTCAATAGTGAGCTTGTCTTTTGGGAAAATAGCAAGAGTGATACAGTAAATTAAGACAAAAAATGAAAATCCAGAATCAGCCATGAGGATACTTACTGTTAACCGTGTGTGGTCACCTGTTGATTAAAATTTATTTCTGCCAAGAAGAATGTTATATTCCAGTCATTAGGAAAAGTTTTCCACCATAAATTATTCAATATCCTCACCTGGTGAAATAAAGCTCCTTGAATCTAAATAGACCTTTACCTGCTGACTCCAGCCCTTCACTATTAATACCTATCATTGTGCTCATTAGCACGCAGGGCGGCAGTGGGAGTTACAAGACGGCTAAATAACAACTGCTGCTTATTCCAAGGGTTTGCTTGTTTTTATCAAGTTTGTTAATTTGCTTTATAGTTTCAGTTTGTTTGCTTTCTTTTTCATTATTAAGGCATTAGATCACTTTTCTCTGGGTGAAGATATGTTCTTTCAAAAAACCCTTAACCCTTTAGGTTTGGTTATTTTTAATCTGACTGTAGTTTAAGATGTCAGAAAGGTAAGAACATCAGAATTAGGGGATATAGCTCTAAGAAAAGAGGCATTAAAAACTCTCTTAAAAAAATGTAGGTAGCTCTTTTTTTCTTTTTTTCTTAGTCACTTAGAAGCCAAGTTTTTTTTTCTGCTCCAGAGTTTATGGCTGGGTTAATGAGTTGGGCTTTGCTCTATTTTAATTAATGCACTATTTTTATATAGGCATTTCAAAGTACCTTATAACATTCTCTTAATGGACATCATACTGAGTTGTTGAAGATGCATGGGAAATCAATATCCTCTGATTATCAAGTTTGCTAGAAATGGAAATAAACTATGGAATTCCACCCATTTTTCCACTCATCAGAACAATCGTCTCAAATGTCAGCCACTCCGGGAAGCCTTCTGAGCCACCTAGGCTACAGTGGGATCTCCTCCTCTTCTGTGTCCCCACAACATCTTCTAACCTGTGCTGTTGTTGTCTGTACTGCATTTTATTATACTTGTTGTTTATTTGAGCATCTTCCTATTCAGATGGTGACTTCCCAGAGACCAGAGTTATGTCTGGTTGATTAATTAATATATCAATTGATCACATGCATGTAGAGGATTAGGACAGAAAGAAACAATAGAAAGCAGATCAAATAGGGGAGGAGGGAAGAGAAGAGAAGATTCATAGTAATATGTGTATCCTACTAATAATGAAAAGTAAATATAAACAATGCTATGCAGAATCAGTTGAAGTTAGTGGGGAAAATAAAATGTGAAAAAGCAGTAGAGTAATGAGGAGGGTGAAAGGGTTGAGAATACTTTCTTCACTGAGTTTGGGTAGTGAAGGGAGCAGATAATAGGGATAAATTAGGCCCATTAAAATGTAGAGAGGGTAGGAGATTAATGTTGTCTCCAAAAAAGGTGGCAGTTCTGTGCTCATTCTGTAATTAGTGTTTAACAGAAAAAAGAAAATCAGGCAATTAGAAAAATAACGACTACTTGGCAAAACATCTCCTGAAAAAAAAAAAAAAGCCCAGGAAGAAAATGAATATATATTAACCACAAGATTGATCTTGAAGGTTGGAATATTAGGAAACTTGGCGTACTTGCTGAACACTTTTCTATGTTTAAAAAAAGAAATCTTGTGAATCTGGTAAAACATGCTCAAATTCTTAAATGCAAAGTCTGGATGAGCCCATGTTTGGAACAGAGAAAGCCCCTTATTTTACTTCTCTTGGAATATAATATGTGTTATTGCTTCATGGTTCCCATATAAGAGGACACTGGGGAAAGTACAGAAAGAAAAGTCAAGGTTTGTAAAAACACTCACTCACTTCAACATGGCCACACACAAATTTACATACAACATGTGCCCACACATAACACACTATTCTTGTACAAAGTGGAATCAGGCAAGATAGTTTTTCATGAAGTACAGGTATCATTGCAGCAAAACATAATGATCATGGGGAGAGACAAAGATTTAGAAATTAGGTAGATTGGATTCATATTCTGGCTTCACCTCTTCTGAGCCTCCTAAACTTGAGTTAGTCATCATATACTAGCTTGGAATATGTTTCTCATCTGTGGAAAGGGAATAATAGAGTGGGCTGTGAGAATGTTGAGATATTGTATACTCGTGTAAGTGCCCAGCACATTGTATAGCACACAGCAAATTGCTCAATAAATATTGATTTCCTTTTATTCTTTTTCAAATGACAAAATGGGAAAGTGGTTCTGCTTAAATTTTTTAGTGGAACATTTCTTACTCCCCATGCCCCCAAGAAAATCCCACAATAAAACAGTGGTACCCCAGGGATAGCAAGTTGGCCATCACATTGCTTAAAATACTCAAATTATTTTCAAGATAGCAGCCTAGCTTTCTGGATATATCCAAGTGAAGTAAGAAACACAAGGCTTAGTTGAATTAGTGCCTGAGACAGAGGTTATTGAGCTCCTGGTGGAACTTCCCACTTTCTGTTCACAGTGAGAAGGAAAGGAACTTGTTCATCTTGTCCTCAAGGATTTTTAAGTTATCCCCTGCCTTTTTTAAAGTTATTTTTTTCTTTTTGCTGCTGCTTGGGTGTATTTTTTTTCCTATCTTGTATTCCAAACCACTGATTCAGTCCTCTGCTTCATCTAACCTACTGCTTATTCCTTCCAGTATGTTATTTATTTCAGATATATTCTATTCTTTACTTCTAACCCATCATTTTTTTTATGGTATCTCTGTCTTTTCTCATGCTGTTGAACATCCTTACAATCATTATTCTAAACTCTATATCTGATTAATAGCTTGCCTCTATGTAGGTCTTCTGCTGGAAAACTGTCTTTCTTTTATTTGGGACCTGCTTTTTGGTCATCCCATTTTGGGTTGCTTCTTTGTATTCGTTTTTATGTATTAGATAGATCTGCAAAGACTCTGGTGCAGTTCTATGTTGGACACTGCCTGCAACTGGCCCTGGGCAAACTGATTGGAGCTATCAGTGACCCACAGCTTGCAGCTTCCTCTATTGGGACTAGAAGTGTGCAAAAAGAACCAGACTGCACACCAAGGCTGGCTTTCACCAGCACTGGACCAGAGGAGGGTCAGTTAAAGACTCAGAGCTCCCAGAGGTCTGCCTTGGCCTGCAGGCTTTCCGTTAGGCTTTGTCTCTGAAATATCCTCCAGCTGTATGCTTCAGCAGGCAGGCTGGGTGACAGGTATTTCTAAGGTGGGGCTATTGCTTCACCCTCAGCTGATGCTGCTTGGAAAGGAGTGCTCTGCCCAAGAAAGATGGCTTCTGCAGTATGAGGAATAACATAGCACAAGGATCCTGATTGTTGATCCTTCAGCTCTCTTCCTAGAGCCACCAACTGCAGACTCTCCTTATGCATCTCTAGTCCACTCTGCCCTCCCTCTGCCAGAGCCTAGGGTAAGTGGTTGCAAACAAAATTTTGTGCATTGGCCCTTTAAGAGGTTCTCTGCATCTCTAGCCATCTCTGCCTGGTGGGCAGAAATCCCACAGCTTTTCACAGCTGGATGTTATTTGGGTTCCTTTCCTGGGTTGGTGCTCTATGCTGGGGTCCAGCTTGGGGTTTAGACCCCATATTTCTCAGGAGGAGCCTCCTGGCCACTGAAATATCCCTCCAAAACTTCAGCTGCCATCTGTGGGAGTCCAGCGAACCCTCTCACAGCTTTGTACTTTCTACCAGTCTTACGGTGAAGTGGTTTATTTGTATGCCCTTGGTTATCAGACTTCTCTCCAGCCTGTGTTCAGTTGGTTATTCAGGATGATTTTCCTTTAATTTAGTTATAACTTCAGTTTGGTTCTGGGAGAAGGTTAGTGCATCTTCCAATCTGGGAAAGGAACTTGTTCAGATCTTACCTATTCCCTGGTACCACTCTGCTTACATTTTTTTTTCCAGGTTGGTCGAGAGTTAATAGCCCTGCATCATTCTGCTGATGGCCCTGTCATGTGGAACTCTATCTAACCACATTCAACCACTCTTTACTATTCTGACTAAGCCCATTGTCCTAAGAAGGGCCAAAACTAAACAACTTTTCAACTTAAAATCCCTAAGACCCAACCATGATACCTATGATGGTCAGCAAGGTGGTCCAAGCTATATTCATTTTTTCAGATGTTTTCCTTTCCTTTTCTCCTTTGAAATGACTACCCATCTCCTCTTTCTATGCTTGCTTCCAAGGTACAGCTACTGATGATACATTAATCTGAGAAACTGCTTGTGTTCTCAGGGATATTTGCATTTCTTGATATGTTCATAATAGAGCTATTAAAAATGACAGCTAAATTGTCCTATTAACAATAATGCTCATGACACAGACGATCATTAAACCCTTAAATTATCTTAGTCCTAACTCACTGAATCCAAGGATCATCTCTCCAAGTTGCTAGCCACATGGCAAGATTAGACAGTTGAAAAACCATGACAGTGACACCTTAACTTTTCCAAATTAAAGAGTTTATCACTGTCCCACTGAATAGGTAATTCTAAAGGACAGATTCACTCATTTGAAGGGAAAAAATAACTGACGTTAGGCATATGAGAAATACATCAGTAAACACAATAAGGAGCAATGACATCATAGACAATAAGCCTCATGGATATAGTCAACATAAATCCTCTCCCAAGCACTTTGGGATAGGGTCATCAAATTAGCAAATTCAGCCATGATTGATTTTTCATACTTCAGGTTCAGGAGAAGATATACTACTACTCAGTCTTATCGCATTTTGCTTGGAAATTTGATTCTAATTTGATTGGTTAAGAGCCTCACATTGAAAATTGGAAAATGCAATGTTAAAAAAAACAGATTATGCGGCAATCTCATATAGTGAAGAGAGGTGAATGTTATGGCTTATTAAGCATAGGTTAGATCTGCCTTTCAAAGGCTTAATCTATAGATAATAATGTGTTGTATTTTATCAGAGCTCAGTTTTCACTGATTTAATTAATTTAGCCTCATTAATACTAATTTCTTTCACCTCCTCATGAATGTTATTGCCTAGAATTTAATCAATGTAAAAGCAATTTCCCTACTGAAGTTCCCACATTCCTATGAATCTGCAAGAGCAAAGACCTCAAGCAAGGGTATGAGCAGAATAGCACCATGAGGTAACTGGCGAGCTTACTTCCTGAGGAGTCGTCAATGCTCTGGTATCATGCTTGAATTTTAACAACAGTGATTCTATCACGGACTCACCATCAGCAACACTTTCAAAGCTTGTTGTTATTACACCCCTTTACCCATGTGTATGAGCAGTGATAAGAGGGCAAAGCAATTACTACTGGAAATGTCAAGCTGTGTAGTATAAAATGTTGCCCTTCTCAAAATATTTTCTCATAGTGTGAAACCTACTAGCATGTGAGTGACTATTGCCACAATCATAAATGTTCCCAGGTGTGATGCATGTAGGGATGAGATGGCAGTGAGCCCATTCACATTATAGGTCTGGGACTTACTTTCTCTCAGATTCTATACCAAACAATCTAGGCAGCAGTTAGGATCAGAATAAGAGAGGGCTGGGCTCTGCCTAATTTGATAAAACTGCAGCATATCTCTAGGCTATAAATGAAAGCATGTAAACTAGCATCTGATTCAATCACTGAGAGTACCTTTACAATCTGATGATTTCATGTGAGAGAAAGACACTAGAGGTGGGGTCGACTGGACGCAGAAGGGCTGATGGATACCACGGGTCAGACAGGGACTTGGTGATGACTCGAGAGAAGATGTCAGCAGAGAGGACAACATGTGGGCAGTAAATGATGAATTTTCAGAGGAGCAGCCAGTTGTGGCAGGGAGAGCACAGGCTTTGGAGAAAAACAGACTCAGAATAGAATTCTGGCTTCTTCATACATAGCTTTGTGACTTGGAAGAAATTACTATGTTTCCAGAGTCACTTATTTTTTTTCTAGTATGGGAGTCATAATGTGTACCTTACACTGGGACTCTGATCATTCAAGGCATTACATGCTAATTTCTTAGAATGTAAGAATTGACGGTGACAGATTATTAGAAGAGGAGAGAAAACAGCAACATATTATGTGTGATCCAAGCAGGTAATATGTTCATTTAAGCATTTAAACACAAAGTCTGCAAGTTAATCTACATGCAGGTGAGGCAATTTGCTAAGATTTGGGTACCCAGTAGAGAGCAAAGTGGCTTGGGCCCTACCTTCACACATTCTATGATCTGAATGGCCACTAAGCAAGAAGCATGGATATAAATAATTAATTACAGATTGTTCTAAGTGCTCTGAATAGAAATCCCCCCACACACACAAATAACAGGGTGTACCAAAGAAATAATATGTTCACAGACACCTGAGAAAATGAGTACATATTACCTCTAAGAGCTTAGGAGGGAGATGTCTTCCGAGATGGAAAATAGTATGTGCAGAGAATATATGGTAACACAGAAAGCTAATGGGTGTGAGATTTGAAGGTAGCCAGGGAATAAGAGAGAGACCCAAGAGAATTAGGCAGGCACTATTGTGTACAAACTTAAAGATTATATTAAAGAACCAGTTGAGTTGTTTTGAACAGAGTATCCATGTGATCCAATTTACTTTTTAAAGTGATCTTTCCAGAATCTGGAGAAATATTAGGGGATGACAATGATGAAAGCAGGGAGAGGTGACTGAAGTAGTTCAGAGAGAGGTCACGGTGACTTGGCCTGAGGAGGTGGCTTAAGGCTTCTGGAAAGTTCAGGAAAGAGTAATCATTTGCTATCCATCAGCTGTGTGAAACTCAAAGTCAGGCAATTAAAGACGAAATCAAAGTAAGACAGTGGACATTGACGTTGACAGAAAATTGGCAGTTCTGTCACAGTAAAGTTAGTGTGGGTAAGAGCAAAATAGGGTTCCATTTTCTACTAAATCTGTTTAGTGCAAATAAATAATAATAGAGACTTAGTTGCGAAGTGCAATTTCCTGTGATTGGCTAGAAGGTGGGGCATAGTCTTTGGAAGTTACTACACTGAGGGACAAGTTCAGATGAAATAGCATAGCTTACCCTATACCAAGCTGTCTGAAATGATGGCTTAAAATTCATTTTATATTCTATAACTAGGAGCAGACTCAGTCTTAGAAACTAGGAAGAACAGAACCAGCAAGTGGAAACTGAGAACCAACTTCAGGAAAACAAAGACACATTATTATTCATTATATTTCTCCTGCTTGTATGTTTTTAATACTCTTCCAGTTAGGAAAATTTATAATTACATAAATTTTACAAATAGTATGCAGGATCAGGTAGAACATAAAGAAAATATACACAAAAATGTAATTTTAGTACTCTGCCCTCACACAAAAGTAACATTAATATTCAGTATTCTGGTGTTTTCTCATTCCCTGTTTTATCATTGTGTAAATCCACTCTCTCAAGAGCTCTAGGTTTTAAAAAATCTGGCCCTTGTCTTCTACATAGTTTTGAAGTGGCTGTGACCTGTGGTTCCCAACATAATGCTACTTCTAAGCAGCTAGCAAAATAATGAGCAGTATCTTTCACATCATTCCACTAATATTGGTGGGAATAAAAACGCAGGTTTCCATCTTTGTTTTAAAAAGCAAAGAACTTTTTTCTTATCTGTTCTGCATTTTTTATTTTCTAAATTGTAATGTGATTCTAAACAAAATGTTCTGGTTTCCCACTATGGGCTTAGATGGACCATTACACTTGATTATCTCCAGAAGTCATTAAAGGCCAGTCAGAAGGATTAAGACTACAACCTTTGTCTGAGTTGTCAGAATAAACAGATTTTATCCCTGCCTAAATGGACTCTTTAAGTCTACCTGTCAAATTTGTTAGATCGAGATTCACAAACCAAAATATCACATGAATATATTCTATGCTCTTCAGAGAAGGAAAACTCTGACTCCAAAAAACCTCCGCTGCCTTGCGGCATACCTCTTCAGGGGAAAGGCTAAGGGAGTAAACCCCGACAGAAAATCCGGAGCCGGAGTCCCTAAGGCGGTTTGACGTTGTAGTCAACACCGGCAACTCCTGCGGCGCACCTGAAGCCAAGCTGTATTGACTCCGTCTTTCCCTTGGACCCTTCAGCTGCGAAGAGAGGGGGGGTCTGCTGCATGGGCAACAGCAGACCCTCCATATCACCCTGCCCAGGCTCTGTAGCTTCAGCTTCACTGGAGAGGACACTCCAGCGTCATCGCAAGATGTCGATTCAACACGGGAGGAGACAGATACCGTGTCACTCCCGAGTTGGACTGCACAGCCATTCTCGGCGGTGCAGATAGACTCTTAAGAAGCTACACCATTGTCTCTCGAGACGGACGGCTGCCGACGATATTCTGTGCTCTTAGATCTTTTTTTTCTCCCCTAAGGCAAGAAAGTCAAATTTACAATGCTAACATTTCTCTAAAAAAGTTCTAAGTGACACAATTCTTCAAATAGGCAACAGATTTGTCTGTCTATAAATATGCTTATAGTCCTATTGGAGTGTAGAAAAGAAGCAGACCTACCGAATTCAATAGGTGGACTATAAAATGGGGAGAACATTCTACATTAGAAAGTTATTGTCAGGAAAGTCAATTGTTCTATTACATAACTGAGTTCAACAAACATTTACTAAGAGTCTGCAAGTAAGTCTGCTAGTTACCTCAAGGAATGCAAACTGATAAAGTGCCTATTCTCAAGGACCTTAAAATATAAAAAAGCAAGATGATATAGGTTTTTTTCATTAAAGCTATTTTAGGTACCAGAAATGAGAAACATGTTTGAACTTACATTTGATTTTCAATATAGCTCACTCTTCAAAGCAGAAATCTGAAGTTAAATAACATATATTTATATGTGCACACACCCACATACCCATACCTACATACACACAAGCACCTATATACCTCACATATACATAGAAACTGATGCATCATTTACAAGTATATATTATTATTACCTACATAATTAGTAATAGAAAGTACATATATAAATTAATTTTTTAATCCAATAAACAAAAGGTTACCTGTCATCTCAACAGTATGAATATTTGAACATCAACTCAAAATTTTTTTTTCTTTTTTTTAAGAATTTTCTAATTATTTCACCCTCCTGCAGATATTTGTCTGGGTCTGGTTTTAAGTTATAATATAAACACATATAGATATGCAGGCATATCTATATATAGATATATAGATATATATATATATACCTCACCTCATCTGCCCTGCTGCCACCACCACACTGAGACCTGCATACCTTAGTGTGAAAAAGTAATCTGTTACATAAAAAAAAGGATTCTTAAATCAAATTATGCTAAAGTTTCCTCCAATTATAAATAGTTTAAAGCATGGATAAACTTAGTATATTTGCTATAAGAACAAAATCTCAATTTAACTTCTCTCTCTACAAAAATAGTGTTATTCTCCATTGGCCATTCATGGTACCAATACTCCCTGGGCATACCAATGTAAGGCCCCCTATTCTGAAGCATCAGCATACACAGTGTCTGCAGAGGTATGCCACCTTTAATAATTTAATGTGTTGACTTATACTTTCCATATGAGTACTCTTGTCTTAACATCAGTAAATACAGCTACGAAGCAGTGAGAAATGGCAATTGGTTGAGGGCACTAATTACACTGTCTTGACTTGAATTAAATTGTTAAACAACAAATAAGATTACTAGCCCCAAAATAACCTTAATTTAAATGTGAGGCTACATTTATCTCATCTGCAATGTAATTTTCCAGAGGTGCGGAAAAATACAATTTTAATGGAAATCTATTATAAAATATAATTAAAAACCCCAGTCCCTCCCTCTGCCCCACTCTTCGATCTTGTTCTACAGGCAAGATGTGCAGACTGATTTCGGGGTCAGAATGGAAACATTCAGACCGTGTCCTCCTGGCCAGACATTACTTCGTGTACCAACTCCATTTTTAATGATTAAGAGCTGGCTATGGGACAAGTAAATGTCAGAGGAATTGGGGGGTGGAGGAAGGAACAGAAAATGACTTTTCCCAATCCTGGATCTATAAGAAGCCTTACAAATGATAAAACCCAACTCCACCACTTAATTAATAAAGAATGCCAAGGCCCACAGAAGCCAAGTGGTTTTTTTTAAAGAACGAAGACTAAGAAGGCAGCACTTTCAGCAGGGTGCCATATTGTCCTCAGATTTGCAGCCAGAAAACCATGTTTGAGTACCATCTCTTTTACTGACTAGGACCTCACAGGCCACTTACCATCTCTGAGGCTCAATCTCTGCATTTGGGAAATGGAGACGGAAGGAAGTCCACCCTCACAGGTCAGTGAGAGTGCGTGAGTACATATGTGCCTGACTTACACAGTGCTCAACAAAAATTCCTTTTTCCCCTCTGGTCAGGGGCTTGAGCATAACCCAAATGTCCAGATTTCCAGGCCAAGTTTGCTACTTTCCTCTTCATCAACATTGAGATTTTAACCATGCTCTTATGAATCACACCAGGCCCTTGGTGTATGTATAAGTGGAAGGGGATCAGCAAATAAGAAATATGTATGAATTAATAGTTCTTATTGGGTTATATGAATCCAATTCTATTTGCTACTAAAAACACTAAGACATAAAATAAAGGCCAGGGTGATTTCTTTATGCTTGTTTTATGAAAATTAAAGCACCTACAAACAAAACAAAGCTGAAGATTGACCACTGATAACTGAGGAACAAACAATAATTTCAAAATGGAATCCCTCCTTATCAATGAGTTATACTTCTATATACACTTTACTAACTTACCATACACACACACACACACCACTGTATAGGTAATACTCCCTCCCTGCACACATCCAAAGTAGTTTAATCAATTCCATCATTGTAGGACTGAGTAGATGCATGGCTGAACTCTCAAGTGCACTTGAAATTTATATTTCTGAGAATAGCAAATAAAAGGTTGACTCTTACAAAAGTTCTGTATATGAACCAATTAAAAATTTTCTACTGTTTTGTTCAATGAGACAGATAAGAAATAAGTAAACAATAAAAGAAAAAACAAGAAGATAAGAAGGAAGGAAGAGAATGAAGTTAAATCATAATCATTTGGCAAAGGAGTTCCCTTTAAAGATAAAAATGAGGTGCCTTGGGGGGATACTGGGCAAAGGGGGGCAAAGGGGGAAAAATGGAACTATTGTAACAACATAATCAACAAAATATACAAAAAAAATAGAAATAAGAAAAATGACGTGCCTTGGTAAATGTATGGCTTGTGCAAGAGTAGAAACAACTTGAATGAAAAGGAAGGAGTCTAGTTTCTAACTCTAGTCTTGTCAGTATTTAGTTGTATGACCTTTTGTAGAGATTTAAAATTTATATACTTATCTGTAAAATGAGAATTTTTCCTCATGTTTGTGAAAATGTGACAAATCAGATTATCTCCAAAGTAGCTTCTGAAATTCCATGATTCCATGAATATTCACAATTGCAGGAAACAAATAAATACCTTCTTAAGATGAGAAATCCCATGTTTTCAATGTATAAATTTAGGAGAGATTCATTAACCAGGTTGAGTTATGGTAGAGATATTCTGAATAGGTCCTAATGTTCTGAATAGTCTTACTTTCTAGAAGGGGTCTTGACTAGCAAATTAATCAAGTTTTCCTTTTTCCTTGACTTTATGCCTAGCTCTGGAGAAGTAAAAGACATCTGTGTTAGGTTATATTTAACCACATTCTAAACTCTGAGTTGTTCTCAAGGAAACAAACTAGGTATTATTTGTAGTTGAAATATCTTCATCAGAGTGTTATCTAATCACCATATTGTACATTGAAATGGCAAAATATACAAGTAATAATTCTCTCTCCACCAAGAGACATTGTAATAAGGCAATTTTAGTTTTAAAAAATATTTTTGTTACTTTTCATATGCCCAAGTTTCTTCAAATAGTCCTTGGTGTCCTGGTCTCCATTCTAAGATGAATCAAGAGAATATGTCTGAAGTTGAGAATATTCTTGTATTACTGTACTTGCTTTCCTATTTGAAACTAATGAGGAGTCCAGATATATTATGTTTTGTCACTGACATCATTGTTAAACTAAGGACCCACAACTCTATGGCCAGATCTTAAAAGCATTAATGAGATTTTCCCCATGGGTTTCCCCATCCATGAAAATTATTCATGATTCCTTTGACCTTGAAATTTTAGCTAAGTATATGCTGTGCATTAAGGCTTGTTATTCCCATGATAACACCTCTGACTAATTTAAGGATTAATAAACAAATAAAGAAAAACCTGATTTAGTTCTTCTTAGCACAAATGCTCTCTATTTGACATTACACTTCTATCTGGACAGTTTGCCTATGAGCAAAGCTTGATTTAGTGGTTGAGGCCTATGCTGACTCATCTCTAGTTTCTGTGGCAGAACTACACCAAGTGGGCCCAGGCATGGGAGTCTGTAGATCTGGGTTTGCATAATCTTTGCTAATTTATTTCCCTTCCGAAGTCCTAGTTTTCTCCTTTATGAGGTCTTGAAAGAGTATGAATGAACTCCCCAGCAGGGCAAAACTTGGTAATTGTTGCAGAAACGTAAGGGTCCTGTGGGGGTTGTAAGGGTAGACTACATGATTTCATAAGCATTAGGAAGAAATCAAAGATTTGACTTAGATTTCTCTTGTGGCTAGCTTGGCTGGAGTTAGGAAGTAGAGGCTGACAAGGCAACTGTTTCCAATTAATCAGAGCAGAGGAAGAGCCCTCAGAATAGGCAGAAATATCTGGCCAGGCCTGATACTGTTGTTAACTAAGTCAGTTTAATGAAAAACAACCACAGCACAGGACACATTAAGTCAAATATTTCGCTAGTTAGTGCCTGTGTTCAGCAGAATAATTGCCCTCCCTCTCCCAAAGATGGCCACATCCTAATCCCTAGAACTTGTGATATGTTACCTTACATGGCAAAAAGGACTCACAAATGTGATTAAATTAAAGATCTTGAGATTGAGACGTTGCTTAATATAAATCATAGCCCTTAAAAGCATAGAATCTTTTCTAGCTGCAGAGAACAAGAGAGACAGTGGTGTGGGAAGGACTTGGCCCATGTGGTTGGCTTTGAAGATGGAGAAAGGGACCAAGACCCAAGGAATGTGGATGGTCTTATGAAGCTGGATAATGTATGAATATGGATTCTCTCCTAGAGACTCTGGAAGGGATGAAGCCCTGCCAACACTCTGACTTTTGCCTAGTAAGACCCACTTTGGACTTCTGACCTCCAGAAATGTAAGATGTTAAATTAGTGTTGTTTTAAGTCACTTAATTTACTGTGTCACTGACTGAATGTGTCAAGGGACACTCAAGTCTGATCTTAGAACATTGTCAGGCAGTTAGCAGAGGCATTTTTTTTACTGATAACATTTCTTATTTTGTGACTTCTGTCCCTTGCAAGGATCTTCAGATCAACTTGTTCTCCTTAACAAAATTTAGACTCTGGAAAGAACTGGAAATATTTACACTAGAATATAAGTGTATAAGTAACTGACGCCAGCTTCAAATATATGATTTGCATTTTATCATGGATCAAAGCCTTGGCATATGAGATGAATTTCCAAAAGTTGGTCTTCAAAATGCAGCCAATGATAGAGGAAGAATGGGGTAGGGGAAGAGCTCTTTTCAGGATTTTGAAAGTATTCCACAGGCAATTACAAACTCTCTTTGTCTTTAAGGCTACATCTGGACATCCTGTAAATTTTTTGTTATTGTTTTATTTTCCTTCTATCACCAGAGAATATGCTTATTGATTTTAGAGAGAGGAGAAGGGAGGTGGGGAGAGAGAGAAACATTGATGCAAGAGAGACATTGATCAGCTGCCTTTCGGATGTGCCCTGATTGGGATTCAAACCTGCAACCTTTTGGTTTACAAAACAATGCTCCAACCAACTGAGCCACACCAGCCAGGGTAACATCCTGTGAACTTTTGTTGTTTTGTAATCTTGACATCATACTTTGTCTACTTTCATGATCTTAATATACTATATATCATATTATCAATGAAAACTTAGGAAAGAAAAAAATGCACATTGGTAGTAGGGTGGGGTAAAAGGAATAAAAATGAAAGGAAAAGGAAAAGAGGGTTTTATTTCAATGTTTAAACTTTTCAAAGATGTAGACATTCAAGGTTTTAAAAATTGAGAAGCATCTGTGATAACTATGAGCATCATTTTCTCATCATTCCCTACCATCTGCCTCTTTCTCTCTGCTCTTCCTCTCTGATTGCTGTCTTTCCCCTCTGCTTTTCTGCCTTAAACCCTGCCCTTTGCCTTAACAAGTTCATGGGTAGTCAGAGGCCTTATTTTATTCCATTACTGCACTCAGCTACTTGGACTGGACAACATAATACTTAGAAATACAAAAATGTTTTCTGTAAGACAAGAGAGAAAGGTGCTATTTAGAAAAGTCCCCCATTTCCATGTGAAGTATAGATGAGCAGCATACGTAGTTGATTTATAAACCTAACCAGAAGTCTGTGACAGCACTTTATTACATGGTGTGAATAAAACTTAACAAATTCCTATTTAGTCAACTATCTTCTACTGTGTACAATTTTTCATCGCTATATCTTTCTTCACCTCCCTCCTCCTACATTATAAATTAGCACCCTTTCTTGGCACTTTGCAGACACAACAGATGTAATGCTATCAACATTCTGATAATGCTGAAGTCGCCATGAGTTCCAGGCATACTGTTTGCTGCCAGAGATCTAATGTTTTATTATAAGTTTTTCTCTTTCTCTAATGTATTGGACCATATGAAATATATATATATATATATATAGAAATATGCAAACTACATTACCAACTGCTGAATGGACCATGAACAATAATGAACAAGTGGAAACATCTGCTCACCTTCTAAAGTCATTAATGAATAAAGAAACTTCAAAAGGATCTGGACCAAGCACCATCATTCACTACAGTTTTTAATACCTTATTTAGTCAATATTCTAGATGCATCACATTAGTACAAAAGCAATATTACAGCAACAATGATTGTTTTCTAGATGCCTAGTGCCTTGTTTTGTAACACTCATATTAAGTCTTATTTTATAAAAAGAATGGCTAATAAAATTGCAGGAGCCTTGAGGAGGAAAGAAGCGAAGACGTATGGAAGGACAACACCCCCCCCCATCCCCACATATATACAAAATAGATTTACCCTAATTCAAAACTACTACAAAGAAGCAGGCCCAGCTTGAAAAAAATATGAACTGTCTACATATCCACTTCCTCCCCTGCTCTCAGGGACATGCAAAATATTTTTCACACATGGCAGAAAATGAATAATTTTAGTCTACAATACAAAAGGACATTCTTCATGCATTCAGACATGTAACTATAACCTAACAATAACTCTGCTTATGTCCCACCCCCACTCCATGCCATTTTACTCAGCCCACCAATCAACAGAATCTATTTAGAAAGATGCCCTGGATACTACATTCTACTGCACTGGGCAGGGATATGCAGATACATGTGGCATCGTCCATGATGTCAAGGCATCTGTGTGAGAAGAACAAAGTACATAGGCTACTAAAGGTCCAAACAAGTTGAACAGTAATGTAGTCCATCCCTACATGAACTGCTGCCACACCATAGAAGATGCACTTTTAAAGAAGGGATATGAGCCAAAAGTAAAGCATTGAGTCAAGATGTGTCCAGTAGCAGTTGGCAACTTTTTAAAAGTGAAGTGTGAACACTTTAACATTATTCTTTCTAAAGTGGTTACTGGTGACAATTCAACTTCTACAGGGATGGCGGAGGGGGGTAGAGATGAGAGTGGCAGAATTGGCCGCAGCCTGGATTTTGCCATCTACAAAAGCTGAAGCAAGAACACCAACTGGGGGTTGATATACATGATGATTGGCTCACAACTGTTTCTATTAAGCAGGTTCAACATCAAGTCATACACTATCTTCATTTATTTAGCTTACGCTGCCAGCAGCTGATGCAATAGGCCGAACAAGAGAAATCATAATAGTGGTGGCGTAAATAAACC
Source organism: Furipterus horrens (assembly GCF_987537825.1). Classification (NCBI taxonomy): domain Eukaryota; kingdom Metazoa; phylum Chordata; class Mammalia; order Chiroptera; family Furipteridae; genus Furipterus; species Furipterus horrens. The sequence goes on along the minus strand of NW_028327176.1, from coordinate 61,362,470 downwards.
TGTAGCAATTTAATACGGTGGAAAGAGCCTCAGGAGACCCACACTGACCCCATGCTTGGCAACTCTCCAGACCTCAGTGACACCATGTATAAAGTGAAGATGGTCTTCAAATGCTCTGAGAAAGGACAGTTAAATATGCCACTCTTCAACCAAAGGCTTCGTGGACAAATAGGACTGAGAAATACTACCACCATGTTCCTTGCCCCGTACCCTTCCCTCCTACTTGAAGATTCACAATGCAATCAGCACGCTCATGACCCTGAAAGATCCTGTGGAAAATCTGTTCTAACCCTGGAATTTTGCAATCTTTTCAATCATCAAATTCCCGTAATGTTACCACCTGTGCTAGACAGTTTCTGAATTGCCTTTCAATGATGCCCCATTTCCATATTCATGCACCTGTGTAATCTTTTCCCTTGAGAGTGGGCTGGACCTAGTAATTAGCTTATGAATAGAATATGGCAATGGGGATGAGATGTCACTTTCATGATTAGGTTATATATTACCAAGTTCACAGATAAAAAGGACCGATCAGTGGTTGCCAGAGGGGAGAAAAGGTAAAAACAAAAACAAAAGCAGAAAAGTTAAAATTAGAAAAAAAGATTTAAAGAAGATGCAGTTGCACAAAAAAAAGCATATCTGACAAAATCAGGATTTTTATAGACATGTCCCAGTAACAAAATTTTTAATTAATGATGTTTGGTCAGTTTTTTCTCCTTTGGAGATAAATGGTGATCCAATAAAAATGGTTTACAAATCATAAAAATAAAAAATAACTAGGACTTCCACCTTCTTACAGCTTCTTCTCTTGCCTCCTGATGTGTTCATGTTGTGAGCTGATTTATGGAGCAGCCAGTTTGATAAGGAACTGAGGGTAGGCTGTGGATGACAGCCAGCAGGCAACCAATTCTGCCAACAGCCACATGAATGGACTTGAAACGGGGCCTTCCCCCAGTCAAGCCTTAAGAGGCTGACACCTGATTGCAGCCCTTTGGGACACCTTGAGCTACTGGATCCAGCTACACCATACCTGAATTCTTGACTCACAGAAACTTGAACATAATAAACATTATTGCTTTAAACCACTAAGTTTGGGGGTAACTGGTTATACAGCAATTAGTAACATTAATACAAAAGCACATAGAACTACCCTATGGCAAACGCCCTTTGAAAAGTGCTGACACATTTTTAAGGTTATTTTTATGTAAATTTTAAATGTATTACATAAAGCAAACCATTTGCAAACAGATATTCCTAATCACAATAGGGAAAAAATTGCATAAGCCTCTAAATTATATAAACTCAATTTTCACTAGATTAAAATGACTAAGATGAGATTAATCTTTTCACCATCAATGAGAAAGAATGTACAAAACAAAAAGTATAGAAAAGCCAGGCACACAATTTCCAAGCCCTCTGGATATCCCCCAGTTCACGGGGGTGCTCACTGCAAACTGAAACCTACATAAATCGGCAGGTCTTCAGAAGCCCTCTTCTTGCCCACACATCTTCAGGCCACGTTAAGTCTCCATACAAACTCACAGTATTAAAATTATATTTCATGAAAACTGCTCTTCCTTCTAATAGATCCTTGATTCAAGCAAGCCTTGTAAATCATCAAAACCACTGTGTCACATGAAACTCTGATTCCATATTTTATAGTCTCACTAATGTAAATTTGAAAAAAAAACTAGAATGCCTACAAAGGACTAAGCACTGAAGGCACATAATGCATGCTTAATGTTAGTATTATCACCATCCCTTTATCACATGTAATTAACATGTAAATGTATAAACAAAAATGAAAATGCATCTGTCAATGACATGCTAAAATTATTTCCTAATGCATATAAAGAATGTAAAATTGCAGACAAGCATATTCTCCTTCAAAGAAATTATACCAACAGACTCTACACTTTCCTCCTGAAACTATCACAAGTCAATTTTTTTGCATAATTCTGTTGGATCACTTTTTAAAAAATAACATTTTTGTGGTTATTACTATTATTATACAACTCTGAAATGGTAAAACACAATTTGCATATTCATCTCATTCACAATATGCTGCTCTCACTGGACTTTATTTATTTCAAAAAACAAGCTCACATACTGATGATTTGCTATGATTTAAGATCTCCCCGAAGATATTCCATGCAGTCCTCACTAAACACATGAACACTTAACACACACACACACTTCCATCTCTTATTTTTGAATTGTAGGGTTAATTAAAACAAATATAAAACTGAAGTTGTATTGATGCTTAAAAAGTAAAAAATAAAAAACTAAACAATCATACAGCCTTACAAATACCAAGTAATGTACTCATGTAAATGAATAGGGAATTTTAGCCATAAATTATTTTGTGTCTGAATGATAATATACAATGCACTGTGGCAGGTTAAATATTACCAAATCTCAGGATGCAGTGAACAAAAGAAAAATGTTTATTGCATTAAAGTAAACTTATTTGTTCCAAGTAGCATTGAACAGATGGTAAGCTTTCAAGTTTACCTTCCTTCAAAGTACAGATAAGGACACTTGAAACCTATATGAACTTATTAACCAATACCATCCCAATAAATTTAAAAAAATAGTAATCTAAATTCATCAAGAGGAAAATTAGAAGACTTTTATTTTACACAATATTTTATATGTTTATAGGTTTGCTTGCCTTTCATTTGCCAAAAACAACTATGGCTGGGGAAAAAATAAATAAACTATAGCTCTGCTATAGTAAAATAACATTAGTCATGGAGTCAGAAAAGATCAAGTTCTGCCATTTATTTGCTTCTCTTTATTGGTTCTCAGTTTCCACATTTATAAAAAGAGATTTCAAGTTGTTCTCCCCAAGACTATTAGCACCCTTTAATGACATGTGTAAGGGGTGAGGGTGTTTGGGCATATCTGTTAGCATGTGGCAGTGGTAAGCAGGCTGGTCCCCCACCTGCCCTCTGCCTGGAATACCATTCAAGTTGTTTTATATAAAAGACACCTCAAGCAGTTAGAAGATGCAGCAGCAGGGAAGCCTGGAATGAGAAACAGCATGTAGTGTGATAACAGACCTGCAAAAAAATTGTCCCAACAAAGTGCCCATGCTATTAAAAAAAATTTTTTTAGCCCTGGCTGCTGTGGCTCAGTGGATTGAGTGTTGGCCTGTGAACCAAGTGTCGCTGGTTCAATTCTCAGTCAGGGCACATGACTAGGTTGCATGTCAGGTCCCCAGTTGGGGGTGCAAGTGAGAGGCAACCACATAGTGATGTTTCTCTCCCTCTCTTTCTCCTTTCCCCTCTCTCTAAAAATAAACAAACAAACAAATAAATAAATTTTTTAAAAGGCCTCCTCCTTGTAAAAAAAAAAAAAAAAAGTTTTTCTAAGACACTGCCTAATCTGACATTTAATGATTTTAAGACATAATGCCTTTCGGTGAAAGTCTTTCCCTTGTTAATCTTAGGAATGGTGACACATAGAGATTTTTCTTGTTTTCCCCAAATGCTATAGCCCTTCCCATCATAGGGCTTTTTCACTTGCTGTTTCTTCTGCATGGAACTCACTGCTTCCATCTTCATGGGGCTGAATTTCTCCCTCCCACTGTGAAAGTCCCCTTGCATGCACTCACTCAATGGAATGCTTACGCTGAAGCCTTTTTTTATCTAATCCTCATTTAAAAAATATCCCGCCACCCAATTTTGCTATCTTCATTGAACTTACTGTGATCTGCTAATTTATATGTGTGTTTGTAACTTTTTTTGTCCTTTTCCATAGCATAATTGCATCATGAAAACAGAAGTCTTGTCTATTTTATTCAGTTCTGTAAGCACCATCCCTAATACAGTGGAAAACACATGCAGTTGCTCAATAAATAGTTCTTAAAGGAATAAATGAGTTAGTCAGGGTGTACATTTCCGCACAAAATGTTAGTACATAAATTCCAACATTTAGATTTATTAATTTGCCCAACTGGGCTAAACCCTGAGGATATAATAGTGACAAATAATTAATGTGTATCTTACCAAAGGGGATCTTACAGTACAGAAATAAGCAGACATTAGCAATCAAATAAGCACACTAATAAATACAACATTGAACTCTAAAAAGTATTGTCAGAAAGAAGTAGCTTCCAAGGTTTCATGAGAGCTGATGATGGTGCATTTGAACTAGATATGAGTGATCAAGGAATGCTTAAGGTGAGATCCAAAGAGCATCCAAGACACAGGAAACAGTATTTGCAAAGTCCCTATAGCCTGAAAGAGTGGGTTGAGACCTAGACAAAAGCCAGTGCAGCTGCAGAGAGGTCATAGAAAAATTAGCAATAAAACTCCATTGACATATTTTAAGCAGTGAGAATAAGTAGGTAAGTAGGTGTGGAGGGGTGTGTGTGTGAGAGAGAGAGAGAGAGAGAGAGAGAGAGAGACAGACAGACAGACACAGAAAATGAGCAGCAGACTAGGGGTGAATGTGCTGATATAAATTAATTTGCTTTGGGTATATTGAATTTGAGGTGACTTTAAGACATTCAAGATCAGCATCAAAGTGACTTGTATAGGGGCTCAGAAGAGACACCTGGCCAGAGGAATACATCTGTGAGTCATTTGCATAGGACTGGCAATTAGAGGGCAATGATGGGATGGACCAGAATTGTGTAGATGAGCTCAGTTATGGCAGAAGTGGCCCAGAGCCTAGAAGAAGAAGAAAAAAAAAAAAAAAAAAAGGCCATGGAAGACAGACCAGAGGAAGCGATCCCATTCCTAGAAGGCAGCGAGTCCCTAGGGATCCTTTGGGTATGACATCACAAGGGTATGGACAGATGGGCACTACCACCAAGACTTGCTCAATTTACAACTTTGTTAACAACTTCTCCCATCAAAATCTAAGCCATCCTGCAAAAAAAAAAAAAAAAAAAAAAAAAATTCACAGGAGGTAATCTGGGTGGCAAAAGTAGCACCTACGTGGGAATTAGAGGAAGGCTGAGGTGACTAAATTCCTTATAAATTTGGAAGGGCATTAGGAATTCTACATTATTTCCTTTATTCTCTGAAACCATCATCGGCCCCAGTACTGAGAAAAAGACTTTATAATTGCATGTTGCACGTGCCAGTTATCAATCTATTGGCTCTCAGCTCCAAAACCCACCTTTCATTACCTTTGGTGCAATAGTGGACTGCGCCCTTCAGCATTTCTCCTTCACAACAGGCAAGATGTCCTGTCAATAGAGGGCACTGGAGGGGCATTGGAGAAGGAAGAGTCTAATCTTCCTGGTTCTGGTGTGAGTCTGTTTCCCTTTTCTCATCTTCTTACTGCCAGACCTCCCATAACACGTACATTTCCTTGGTGAGATTGGAACTGATGCCAGTCCAGTGACCACATTACCGCAGCCTTACAGATGCAGACACCACTGGAAGGCAGCAGACTCCTTCTGTGTCCCCACCCACCAGCATTCACCTGCCTGTACCTCAGGATGGTATTTTCTGGCCAGTGACTGTAGACCAGCTCCAGCCCAGGGCAGCCATAAAAGTTCCCTCCTGCCATCCAATGGGGGACATCCACACCTCCTCCAGTGAAGTCTGCATCAGAACTTTGGGGAGAGGGGATTTCTGCTTATGAGTTTGTTTCTTCCTTACATAATCTCCCGCTCTTGAAATCTTCTTCTGAGTTCTCTTTATGCCTTTGCAGTCACTTCCCTCTTATAAATAATGAGTCATTATATTAAACTTTTTTTCTGTTTACATGAACTGTGTTTTTGTCCTCAATTGAACCCTAACAATATGCATGTTTACATATTTTTATATATTTACTCATACAATTTTTATAATATTTTATAGAGACCTTTATTTTTAGATATAAAACCTCTTTGTCTCAGTTTTTCATTTATACATTAAGTATTTACTGAATGTTAAAGATGGGTCTGAGGCATTACTGTGTATGGTAGAGCTGAGGCTCAAATAGAGCCAGAATCCAGGAATCCCAGTCTAGAATGTTTTCCATTACTCATTTAGGTTAGTAGTATGTGTGTTGGTGACATGCCAGTTTTTGAAGAACGTTAGGACACTTCTCAAATTTTAAAATACATACAAGTTGCTTATTTAAGCACAGATTCTAATTCACTGTTAAAGGTTGAACTGCATCCCTCCAAAAAGTTCATATTGAAGTATGAACCCCTGGCATCTCAGACTGTGACCATATCTGGTAATAGTGTCATTGCTGAAGTAATTGGTTAAGATGAGTCTCACTGGAGTAGGATGGGTTCCTAATCCAATATCACTGGAGTCCTTATAAAAAGAATGCCATATGAAGAGATATTTGTTCACAGGGAGAATGCCATGTAAAATGAAGGTAGAGATCTGTCTCGGTGTTGAATCTACAAGCCACAGAATGTCAGAGATTGCCAGTAGAGCACCAGAAGAAAGGCATGGCACAGATTCTCCCTCAGAGAAAACAGGAGAAACCAATCCTGCCAACACCTTGATCATAAACATGTAGCCTTTAGAATGGTGAGACAATGCATTTCTGTTTTTTAAGCTGCCCAGTGTGTGGCACTTTGTTAAGGAAAGCCTAGGAAACAAATACATGAGTCTAAGGAATGGTCTGAGATTCTGAATTTCTATCAGCCTCCCAGGTGATGCTGATGCTGTTGGTCTTTGGATCACACTTTGAGTACAAGGAGCTAGTGTATAAGAGATGGCACTATACCAGCCACCCCCTCCTCTTTCTAGGGAACATTACCCTTTCTATAGAACTGGCTGAAAGAACTAACCCCATAAACTGGCCAGTGACTGAATTTGTGTGACCTGATTCAAAACAATGAAGTCATTTTCTAGCTTCCAGTGGAGGAAGAAATTACAATGTTGTTAAAAGTAAAGGTGAGATCCAAGGCAGTTCATCTACAAGAGTAAATTAAGAGGAATAATAGCCAGTTAGAACTTGGACTGGGGAAAACAACACAAAACAAAATGAAACAAAAATAAAAACATGGACTGATGAGGCCAAGTTGTTTCAGTGCATAGCCTTCTACATAGAAACACCTCCTGTCACAATCTGTGAGGTCTGATGATGTTATGCCTGCCCATGAATTTCTGTGGTTTCCCTTGCTGCTTTGCATGTACTCTCCAATGCCTCCTTTTCCCTTTCCCCTCATTTTTTGTAACCAAAGTGTTGTATTAGAATACACACAAAAACTTAGTGAACTTGAACACAACTGCCTTCTCCCATTGATCCCCTCTAGTAGAGGTGCTAAATTGTCTCCTACCAGCTATGCTCTCCTTCTTCCTTTCTATGAACTTTACCAGAGCATATGGCCTACAGCTGGATATTATTTTTCCCAGCATCCTCTCTGTGTGGGGCTGTGTGACCAAGCTTGGGACAATGGAATAGAAGTTGAGATGATGTGTGGAGTTTCAGGGTCATGTCCTTACAGATAGAAGTGCCTTGGACTTACTTTGTCCCCATTTCCACAGCTAGGAAACAACAACAAGAATAGCATGGTTGGACTCACAATGGAAAAAAGCAATGTCAGACCAGCCAGCCTAGACCCTGGGGGCATGGATATTTCCCTGCCCTAGGTTGCTTACTTAGCTTTGCATTGCCACATATTTAGGGGTCTCGTTGTTATAGCATCCTAACATGTATTCTAACTATTACACACTCTCCAAAGTTTGGGATTTGTAGGAATCTGTTCTTCATTTCCAAGTCTAAGCCATGGCCTGGCAGCTCCATTCTGTTTTATTTGGGGTTCATGAAGTTTGGCAGTGATGAAATGTCTGCCTATGCCTGGGCCAGACTATCATCAGCCTCATTTTTCATTGGGGCTAAGGGCAACTTCAAGGCAGTCACTGCATGGGTCTTAAGGGCCTGATTTCCCTTCAAGCACTATAGTGCCTGAACTGATATGGGCCCTTGTCTCACTGAGAGTCATAGTATCCCATCTGTATAAATGCACAGGCTGACTACTAAGGCAGAGATAAGCCTGCTAATCAATACTTATATTAAGAGAAATCTATAAGAATTCACAGAACTCAGCTAGAGCATCTAGTTTCATTAAACATTTTTCCCTGTTTGAGCAGATATCATAGACTTATTTTATAGACAGAGACACTAACAGAAGGAAAGGTTAAAGCCTTTCAGTATGTACAGCAGTTACATACAGCAGCCTCCTCAGTATAGCACTCCATCTATCCAATAGCATTTCTTCACCATTTGTTCCTTTTATTCTTATAGTTTGTTGAAATATTCAACCAATCCATATGTGCCTTGCCCATTAATGACCATTAGGATAGGCCAAAAATAAGCACAGAGTTTTAAGTCCTTGTTGTATTATTTGCCACTTACTGATGCCTTCATCTGACAAACGTTTTACTAAACACTTGCTATGCATGGCCCAATACACCCAGGAAAGGGTATTGAACAAAGAGCTACAGCCTCCTTGTGAAATGCTAAAAGTGGGTTGTAATAGGGCATGGTTAACCTCATTAGACTGGAGTCGAGCCTGTTTCTACTAAACCAGAAAATATTGAGTGCTGCTGGCTGAGTATGCCCAGCCCCAATGACCAAGTCCTACCCACATATCACTTCTATTGTGCTCACTGCTGAAGAAAACTAGACAAGGTGTTAGTTGTGTGGGGAAGAGATACTGGCACAGCAAGAAATATGAACAGCCTTCCAATCATAAAAAACTCGCAGTGCTCAGCTTCCTGATGGCAGGTTAGTTGTCATTTCGATAGAGAAAGAACATACTCTTCACACACACACAGAACTGAGAAGAGCTGGAACATGCATCACAAGAAGAAAAATGGAAATAATTCAGTTATTTAGTCCAGAAAATGTAAACAAGCGAGGTAAAGAATCACTGTTATTTTTAAATAAATTGGCTTTTACTTGAAAAAAAGACATTATTTACTGAGCTCCTGCTACTTCTAGTCACATGCCAGGGCCTGGATGTATTTCTTTGTTTCCTCACTTAGTCTTCTCTGTCCCCATGCCAGATAGGTGTTGCTGACGCTGATTAACAGATGAAGAAGCCAAGGTGTTGAAAGTTCAAGAAAGTCATCTAATGTTATACAAATAGAAACTGGCAGGTGGCAGAGCCAGGACCAGAAATCATATTTATTTATCGTCAAAACTCTGCATTTTGTATTGTATTATGCACCATTATGTACAAGACTGTGCAATAGCAGAAATAGCTCCCAACCAAACTGATGAGAAGCCAGTGAGAGGAATCAAGGGGCTACATCTTTGCTGTTCTAGGAACATACAGTGCACATATATTTTCCTATTTTTCCTGCTAATTATAATTGAAGTCCATGGGAATTATATATAAAATATATAACAGAAAACTCTGAAAAGTAGGGGAAAAGACATACTTGTTAGGAACTATAGGACCTGAAGATATACAGTGGTAAGTTTCCTGTTTTTGTTTGTTTGTTTTGTTTTGTTTTTCCTCATGTCTCAGACTTGGACCTGAAGAAGCTAGCAAATGAGAAACACCAAAGGAACAAATAAAATAGTCACCAAAGCTGGCTCTCTCTAGGCAAAAAACCAGATAATGAAAAGCCTAGTAATACAGAAGTATTATCAAATGCAATTCAGTAATTATGTACTACAACCAAGAGAAGCTTATTACAGTAATAGAGACAAACTTAGAAAAATTTAGACAGAAATCATTTTACTCCAGTTATATACTATAGGGAAGAAAAACATGTAGTTCTGTCCTTCCATTGGCCAGCAAAAGAAAGAGAGACTGAGAGTTACCCCTAGTGAGTCTATAATGAGATACGACAACACCCATACCAAGGTGGTATCAGAGGAGCCCAAATAGGAAGCCAGGACTTTGACCCATATGGTAATAAGACCTGCTGCTTCTCAATGGTCTTAGTGGGGAATTGAGACTACCATTCTACCTGGCAATAATGAGGTTGCTATTAGAAGAGGCCTATGGAAAGTCGTGTTTTTCCTAGTTATTTAGTGGGAATGAGTCCATTCCTGCTGATGTGTCAGAGCAGACCAGGTGAGGAGTCAAAATTCCAAAGCTTGCCCAGCAGTAATGAGGAGTCTTTTCCACTCAGATATGAACAGAGGCTGAGTGGGAAACCCGGACTTATATTTCTATGTGACAATAAAAATTGGTATTCCCACTTCCTCTCTTGTAGTAACATCATAGAAAGGCAGCTAAAGCAGAAAGTTTAAACAAGATTCAGAATCTCATAGCATTATAAAATAAATGTGCAAATTCCAATAAAAGTCACTCATCATGCCAAAAATCAGGAAGATCTCAAACTGCATGAGAAAGTAATCAGTAGATGGCTCAATAAGATGAAAAATATATTAGAATTATCTGACAAAGTTTTTAAAACAGCCATTATAAAAATGCATCAAAGAAGCAAATATAAACACATTTGAAACAATTAAAACACAAAAGAAAGCCTTAGCAAATGAATAGAAATTATAAGATCAAATAAAAATTTTTAAACTGAAAAAAATATGGTAACCAAAACAAATGCTTGGTGGATGGGATCATTAGCAGAATAGAAGAAACCAAGAAGAAAAAAAAAATGGTGAAGTGGAAGCTAGAAAAATAGGATTTAGCAAATTTGAAAACAGAGAGAAGAAAAATTATCAGAGGCTCAAGAATCTGAATATTCATGTCATTAGGTTTTCTGGAAGAGAGAAAAAAGAGAGTGGAGCTGACAAAATACTCACAGAGGAAATAGCTGAAAACTTCCAAAAACATTTCCTTAGATATAAACCTACAAGCTCAGGAAGCTAAACATGAAAACCCAAAGAAATTCACAATAAGACATACTATTATTACACTCCTGAAAATTAATAAAAAAGAAAAAGAAGTTTTGAAAACAGCCAGAGGAAAATAATATTTTAGCATAGGGGAAAAATCTATTCAAATAATAGCAGAGTTCTAATCACAACCATGGAGGCCAAGAAGACGTGTACTGTATGTTTCAATTGCTAAAATGAAAACCATCAACTAGAATCTTATATCCCATGAAAATATCCTTTAAGAATGAACAAGAAATCAAGACAGGCTCAGTTGGAGATAAAACAAAAGAGAGTTTGCTATTGGTACATTTATGCTAAAAGGAGGGCTAAAGATCTCGAAATATCAGAAAGGAAGAACCAACGTAGTAAGCAAATATGTGGGTAAATACAATAGGGTTTTCTCCTCCTCTTGAGTATTTTTTAAAATTTTTATTTATTTGTTTAGTGATAACTTGATTAAATGACAACTTTATTATTATTTTTTTCAATCCTCTCCTAAGGACATGTTTTATTGATTTGAGAGAGAGGAAGGGGGAGGGAGAGAGAGAAAAACATCAATGTGAGAGAGAAACTTTGATCAGTTGCCTTTCCTGTGCATCCTGACTGGACATCAAACCTGCAATCCAGGTATGCGCTCTCAACAAAATCAAACTGGAAAACTTTTGGTGTATGGGATGACCCTCCAACCAACTTAGCCACCGAGCCGAGGCTCCTCTTGGGTGTTTTAATTTATGTTTGATAGTTGAAGCAAAAGTTATAATACCAATGTACTTCTAAATGTATATACAAAAAATATTGAAGATGATAATATTATTGTGGAGGACAGTTAATGAACATAAAGGGAGATAAGATGTCTACAATTCACTGAATGATAATACTAATTGATGTTATGTAATAATTTATGTGCAAATAAAGTAATGCTTTACTAAAAATGCTATACAAAGACACATGTTATAGATAAAAATGGAATTTAAAAGTAACACACAACAAGGCAGGAAAAGAGAAAACAAACAAAAAACAGAGAAGACAAAAAAAGAATGAAGTCTTAACATACCTATAATTAAATGTTACATTAAATGTAAATAGGATAAACATACCAACTAAAAGGCAGAGATTTGGCAGGACTGGACTAAAAAATATTACCTAATTTTATGCTGTCTATAAGAAACTCACTTCAAATGTAACAATATAGGCAATTTTAAAGTAATAGTATGGGCAAATATATATCATGTAAATGTTAATAAAAGAAAAGGAAAAGTGGCTATACTCATATTAGATAAAGTATATTTCACAGAAAATAAAACTACCAAAGACAGAGAAGGAGATATTATACAACAGGATTAAGAAACAGCTATCCTAAATGTGTATGTATTAATAAAGAGCTGCAAAATATGTGAAGCAAAGTCTGATAGAACTGAAATACAAAATAGACGCATCCACAATTATTGCTGAAGATTTCAACTCTTGACAACTGGTAGAACAACTGGACAGAAAATAAGAATATATAAGAACTAAATAATACCAGAAATCTAAAAGATCTAATTGTTCTTAGAATACTCCACCCAGTAATAGTAGAATATACATTGTTTTCAAGTATGCATAGAACACATACCATGATAGATAATACCCTGGGTCACTAAGCAAATCTCAACAAATGTAAAATGTAAAAATTTGTTCTCTGACCACAGTGGAATCAAAGTAAAGATCAATAACAGAGTGATAAAAGGATAATCTCCAAACACCTGGAATCTAAACAACATACTTCTTAATCTAATGGGTCAAGGAGAGAGTCCTTAAAGGAAATCTCTTGTCCCAGATAGTTTCACTGGAAAATTCTCCCAAACAGTTAAAGAATGAAAACCAATTCTATAAATCTTATTGAGAAAACAGAAAAGGAGATAAAACTTTCCAAGTCATTTTATTAAACTATTAATATCCTGAAACCAAAACTGAATAAAGAAGTAGAAGAAAACTACAAACCAATATTCTTCATTAATATAAGTAAAAATAATTAACAAAATATTGGCAAGTATAATTTGGCAATATACATAAAATGTATACCAAGTGGGTCTATTACAGGGATACAAGGTTAGTTAAATATTTGGAAACCAATCACTGTAATTCACCATAATGACAAGGAAGAAAAACTGCATAAATATATCAGTTGATGAAGAAAAACAATTGGCAAAATTTAACACCCATTTATGATCAAAAGTCTCAGAAAAAAATAGAAACTTCCTCAATCTCAAGGAATATCAACAAAAAACCTAATAGTATACATTAATGTATGATTAACTTAACTATACAACTAACATTATACTTAATGTTGAAAGACTAAAAGCTTTTTTCATAAAATTGAGAAGCAAGAATGTCTACTCTTACTACTCTTATTTCATATGGTTCTGGAAGTTCTATCTAGTGTATTAAGACAAGTAAATGAAATAAAAGACATATAGATTGAAAAGAAGGAATATGTATTTGAAGATATGATTACCAACATAGAAAATCCTAAGGTAACTACAAAAAACTCCTAGAACTAATAAGTAAGTTCAGCAAGGTTATAGGATATAAGATACACAAAATAATTACATTTCATATAATAGTAATAAATATCTGCCACTGAAATTAAAAATATAATGCCATTTACAATTCCTTACAAAGATAAATACTTAGATATAAATCTACCAAAGCATATATAAGGTTCATATGCTGAAACTTTACAATGCTGATTAAAAATTGTTTTAATCTAACAAAAGACTCATGTGTTCAAGGATTGGAAGATTCAACATAAGATGTCGGTTCTCCCCAAATTGATATAGTCATTAATACAATTTCTATCAAATACTCAGGAGAGATTTTTTGTGGAGGTTATTCTAAAATGTATTTGAGAAGACAAATAAATTAGAATAGCTAAAATAACTGAAAGCTATGATTAAGTGAAAAACATCAGTCTGCTGTTATCAAGATTTATTTTATAGTTACAGTAATCAATATGATAACGATGAGAGATAGAAACATAGATCAGTGGAGCATAAAAGAGAACCCATAAATAACACACAAATATGCCCATTTAATTTTTCACAAAAGTACAAAAGCAATGAAATGAGGGGAAAAAAGCTTTTTCAATAAGTGATGCCAGCGCAATTGGACATCCACAGGTCAAAAAAGTGAACCTTGACCTAAGTTTCGCAATTCATACAAAAATTAACATAAAGTAGATAATGGTTTAAATGTAAAATGAGAAAATAGGAAGAATTTTTTCAGGATCTAGGACTAAGCAAAGAATTCTCAGACTTAACAGCAAAAGAACAATTCATAAAAAAAAAACATTTGATAACCTGGACTTCATTGGATTAAAAACTTGTGTTCTGTAAAAGGCCCTGTTAAGGGTATTAAAAAGGAAGCTACAGAGTGATTCAAAATATTGAAAATTCTGTATTTTACGAAGGATTAATATCTATAATATACATATCAAAAAACGCTCAAAAATCAATAATAAAAACAACAATCCAACTAGAAATGAGAAAAAGACATAGAGACATTTCAACCAGAGGTTATAAAAATAACAAATAAGCACATGAAAATATGTTAAACATCATTAAACATTATGAAAATGCAAAATAAAGCCACATTGAGATATCATTATACTCATATACCTATCAGAATGGCTAAAATCTAAAAATAAAAGTGACAAAACCAAATTTTGGTAAGGATGAGGAAAACTGGGTCATTTTCTACACTCTGAAGAGAATGTAGAATGTGGAAAACCATCTGTCAATTTCTTAATAAAAAGTAAACATGCAGTTGCATTCCTGAGCATTTATCTTAGAGAAATGAAATCTTATGTTCAGACACAAATGTTTTTAGTAGCTTTGTCCACAAAACTAGAAAATAAACTACATGTTCTTCAATAGACAAAAGGTCAAACTATTGATACACAGAATAACCTGGATGAGTCTTCAGAGAACTAGACTAAGTGCAAAAAGCCAATCCTCAAGTGTTACATTGTGTATGATTCCAGTTATATAATACTCTTGAAATGACAAAACTGTAGAAAGGGAGAAAACATTAATGACTGCCAAGGGTTAAGAAGGGAACAGGGATGGGCGGGAAGTGAGTGTGGCTATAAAAGGACATCATGAGAGATCCTTGTGTTGATAGAAAAGTTCTGTATATTGATTGTATCAATGTCGGCATCTTGGTTCTGATATTGTACTATAGTTTTGGAAGGTGTTACCATTGAGGGAAAGTGAGTAAAGAATATACAGAATCACTTTGTACTATTTCTTACATGTAAATCTACAACCATCTCAAATTTTTTAAAATAAAAGGTGAGATAATACACAGTATTTCAAAATTCTTTCAGGGGGTATGCTTCAGTCAAATGTTTGAAGGTCAATGATCCAGAAAATTGGTGCTTGGAGGCATAAAAAGATCTCAAACCATCTCTTAGGTTCATAATTAAGCAGGTGGAAGGGGCTATTTTTGACATCTGTATTCAAATCCACCTCAATTGAAGAAATGCTTGATGAGTCAATTTCATAATTGAAATCTCAAGAGAGGCTCAGCAAACTAGATTGCATAGAAAAAAAATAACTGATTTTAGGGTAGGTTGGATACCAATAGATGCAAAAAAAGAACTGTTAAAATTTCTGCCCAGTCTCTATGCCTGACATTCAATTAGGGGACACAGTACCCAGCTGAGGCAAACACAGTCATCACTTATCTATGCAACTACAGAACTGAGTTTTGGGGTACCAGTAAATTGAGGGGATATGCATCCATGAGCACAAATGTATGAAATAAAAGCAAATGTCACAGACACGCCATGCCATTTTTAGTGTGTCTATATCCCTCTATGGTTGCATCACACATTCTCAGACACAGCAGGTGTTAGAAAATTAGAATAACTACCTTCCCTTGGCCTCATTCTGGCAGTGTACACAGCAGCAGCAGAACAACTGAGAAAAAAATAGAAACCATTCATTTGCCCACACTCTGCTTGATACAGTTTTGATAAATGGAAAAAAAAAAATGGTCACGAATCTTCACTTGACTGATGATCAGATCTGATGCAATGCATACAAATATATAACAGACAGTCAACTGGGATTTTTCCAGTTGTCTTGTGTCATGCTGAAAGCCCACTGTTGAGAATAATGGAACAAGTTTTCCACAGTTGAAAGTTAGGGACCTATCACCTATGAGGCTGTCCCCTTCCTGGTGGGCTTACTGGGAACTGCTGCAGAACTATCACTTACACCAACCATCCCTCCACTTTCCTGTTCAATCTAAGTGACAAAGTGGGGAGAAAGGCAGGAGCATTTTTTGGAAATTGCAGTTTTCATTAAAAACAGCTTTTTTTTGCTTCACTTACCACCTCTTATGGAGGATGGAAGCAACTGAAAAAAATAAAGACTCAGCACATTTTGTTAGGAGAGTTGTTGCAAAATAGGAAAGGAAAATTCATCCTATCAAGTTCTGCGCAGCTATAAGAAAAACGAAAAGCCACCGTATTTACATCTTGAATTATGGCTCAAGTCTCCTCTGAAATAAGAGGCAAATAAACCAGCAAGAGGAATGGTCCCCCAGAGGATATGTATTGGGGCTGGGTGTAGAGCCTTGCAGTTCAATAGACAGTCCCAGATCCAGCAGCACCTGAATCCCCTTGGAGGTTCTTAGAAATTCAGAACCTCGGCCCCACCCCTGAACTCCAGAATGAGAGTCTGCATTCACAGGAACCTAGGATGATTCTACATGAAAATTTAGGCAGCAGTGGCCTAGAGCACCAGAGAGAAAACTGGTATAGAGAGTCTCACAGGTGTGTGGCATCCTCCTCTGCTCAGGCTGTGAGTGTACTTGACTAATAAATGGCTATTAATGTCATCTGTACAGTGGCAGGTATTGTGTGTTTGCCCATCCCCACAAGAGCAATAGCGTGAATTCAACAACTGAGTGAATAGGAAGTGATTAGAACACAAGAGTTTATAACTATTTTTAAATAAACTTATAAATATATACATTGAAATCTTAGTTTTAATTCATAATGCAGTATATATATATATATGTGTATGTACATATCTGTGTGTGTGTGTGTGCGTGTGTGTAAAACCCACATAACAAATATGCCTTGGGATCCTTGATTTTTTTAAAATAATTTTTAAAATCCTCCCCTGAAGATTTTTTTTTTCACTTTTTTCTTTTTAGAGAGAAAGGAAGAGGAATTAACATCACCTGGTTGCCTCCTGTGTGTACCCACACCTGGGATCAAACCTGCAACCTAGATATGTGCTCTGACTAGGAATGGAACCTGCAACCTTTCAGTTACAGGATGATACTCTAATCAATGAGCCACACAGGCCAGGGCAGAATACTTGATATTTTTTAAGAATGTGATGAAGCTTAACAATTTTACAATGTTTGAGAACGGCCGCTGTTACCAGAAGAGAATGCATCAGCCTGGATCTCTGAGCTCATATGAGGAAGAAAGATCCCAGGACCCATCCCCCTAGCAAAATACCTCCTTATGGTATTAAGTCACTGGGGCTGGAGGTTTGTTCTTTTCTCAACACAAACTGGCCTGTCCTGACAAAAACACAAAACACTTGTGGACGCCTAAACCAGCTTACCCAACCAGAGGAGCTACTGGAATAGGATTTTCTGACTCAGAAAATTGCTCTAATGTCGTATGTTTCAGGCTCCTTTCCCCTTATAATCACCCTCAATGCTCAGCATATACTTCCTAGCTCAGTTTATTCCTGGAACTTGGCTCCTGACACCGTGGAAACCCACACCTTGATGCCTCCCCATTAGCAGTAGCTCTTCAAGAACATCATTTCATTTTTCAGGGTACCACCTGAAAATCTCTCTTCTAATTAAAACAACAGGTGAGTCACCTTCCCAGCAGCTAAGGGCCCTTTTGAGGTGCCAGTTTATATCTTTCTAAAATACCATAAGAAAAAGATAGTGCTTCATAGCCAAAAAAGCCATAGGCTTTCTCCATGGAAAAACAACCAAACCAAATAAACTGCAGAACCAAGTGTGGGTGGCAATGTCTAAATAATAATGACCGTACAGGAAATTTCAGAATCATAGCTAATATTTGTCAGGCACTAATTATGTACCAGGCACAGTTCTGGGCCTTATTTCATTTGAATTTTACTAACAATCCTGTCAGACAGACACTAATCTTATCTCCATGTTACAGATGAGGAAACTGAAGCACACAGAGGCTAAGTAACTTGTCCAAGATTGCACAGCTAGGAAGTGGAGATTCAGTATGGGATTATATAGTCTCCTCACTTGACTATCTTTATTTTTATATTTTAGGGGAACTATGCAATTTGAACCTAATGGTTCTACTACTTATTCCTGCAATACTCCCTGTAGCTCAACTTCACAAAAGGATTCCACTTTTTCTTTTAGAAGCAGAAGGGTGGTTTCTGTTTCCTCTCCTCCTTTGGGATTGCCTACAGCTCTCTCAATGTCCCTCACTTCATTTGCTCCTTTTAGCCGTGGGATAAAGCCTCATTCCTGTAGTTTGTGTTGTGTTACTTACCTAGTCCACAGGGGAAAAGGTCAGGCAGGGGAAGAGGAAGCCGGGGAGAATAAGAAGCAGAAGAGAAAGCTACACAAATGAATCAGGCAGTTTGAATCAGGCAGTTTCCATTTCCAGGAAGGCCACTCCCTCCCACTAAATTAGGCCAACACCTGGCAGGATCAGGGCAGGTCTTTAAGGACCACACGTGAAGTTGATTCAGTTGATTCAGTCCACCAGGAACCACTTTAATCTAATTAAAACCACTGATAACCTTTTGTTTTAGCCCAGAAGAAAAGGAACTCAGGAGGGTCCGGATGACAGCTCTTGAAACAGGACAAGAACATAAGCCACTCTCAGGATGGAAAGACACCGCAGTGAGCCCCTGAACAGGCTGAGGCCCAGACGCAGCACCTGCCCTTTCAGGCAGCAGCGCCTCCAGCGCAGCATGCACACTGAGGCACAGAAGCAATGCCCTTCCTGGCACAGGCAACAGAGGCAGTGCCGTCAGGGGACCCAGCGACCTGGCTTCCAACCATAGCACTGGTGTCAGTGGAGACTTCACCAACAGTAGGAAGGAAAGGTGTTGAACAATCGGGCTGTCACAGTGGCTGCTTTTAGAAACACAGCTGAGATCCTCTGGAGACTTCTAGAACAATCTGGAACAAATGTCAGGGGGCTGCAGTTCTTAAATGGAAGATGCAGAAAAAATAAGGCATTCCAATTATTTTGGGTTTATCATTACCCAATTCTTAATAGGCATGCCCCGATTCCTGAATTCTAGAGGGAAAGTGGCTGAGGCTAGAGCTGGGACTTGGGTGGCTGGTACTTTGAGAACAACAAAATATTAGTGTCAGTGGGAAATTTTTTTCTCTAGCTTTTCCTTTTTTTAAAGCACAATAAAGACAAGGTGGCAACATCTTATTTATTTGCATTTCTTTGATTTGTCTGTTCTTGGTAACTTTTGATGTGCTGACTGGGTGGAGTTGCTGTAGAATATTAAGCACCTTGTTTCTAATCATTTGGAGCTTTTAAAAATGAAAAGTGCTTTGAATAAAAAACTTAAAACAATTCCTTCATCAACCATTTAGGGAATTGCGAGGCTTGGCATAAGAATACATGCTTGGGGGTTCATGGAATTATAATTAGTAGTAGCCCCTGTTCTGAAAAGCTTGCACTACTAATACAAAATGCAGAAACACACACACATGCATGCATGTCATGCCAGTGTGCATAGGCTCACACATGCCATGCCTTGAGTTTCTTCTTGGATCTGCACAAGCTTACGCAACCTGCCTTTTGCTACCCACCCATAGGTTCCAGGTCTCTGTGGAAAAAAAACTCATAGTCTAGGAGATTTTGAAGAGATCTTGGGGATCAAGTTACCATAATCTTACAAAATAACTGTCTAGGAAGGTGGCAAAAATAAAAAGTATACCCCAATTCTCTTGAACCTACAGCTCACTGCCTTTTGTAGCATTCTATCCTGTGTCACTCTCCCCTTTTTGGATAGCCTTCATTTTCCAGGGATAGAGGTGTACAAAAGGTCAAAGGGCCAGTTGGCCCAGTACAGCAATTAAAGAGCAAAGAGAAGTGAGGTGGCAGTGCCAACAGCATCAGTGGTTTGGGTAGTGGCAGCAGAGTGTTATGGAAGCAGCAGGAGGATGAGGACTGAAGCTGGCAATACAAGAGGTACCACTGGCAGAAGCAACTGCACCCTAGACATCAGGTATGGAAACCCCTGCCAGGAAAATCAGGTGCTGCTAGCCATCACACAGACCATTAGGGCCAGCAGGAACCATGGGGTGAAAACCAGCCAATAGTGATGGTGCATGCCACAGATGCTGGTGGCACAGCTCCACTCTGGGCATTAGCTAGGGCCACAGTGAGAAGGAACAAGAAGCAAGACAATGGCCGAGATCTTATGTTACTAAGACGAGAATTTTCTACAGTATGTGCAAGAAACATTGGGAAATGCTCAAAGCAATCTGAAAAGAAACTTGTGGGTCACAATTCCAATCTTGAAAGGTAGCTTACAAGTAGAGAAATTCTATTTTGTGACTCACTGTGTATTTCACAATCATTTCATAGCTGAAACTTCTAGTCCAAAGCTCTTGACTATATAACCCACACTAGGCTGCAATTCAAGAGAAACCATGACCATCCACTTGGGAGAACTGAATTCTTTTCATAGATGTGTGCCTAGGTTTGGTGTGAGCTTGAATCCAGATGCATCAGACATGAATGAAGAAAAACCTCAATATCACTGTTGCAGGGGAAGAGGGACAACATATTGACTTGGTGGGGAAATAGAGGTGGACCCAATGGAAGGATACATGGGCTTCTGGGCAGCTTGAAGGTACAAAACCCGGGTGGACACTGCTCAGCAGAGAGGCCTAGAGAAGAAGATGTGACAATGGAAAAGGAAAGTTGAGCCCACAGAGAAATGCTCCTGCCCCACCTTCTCCATTTTTGCCCTGATTGGCCCTCTGTTGATCCTCGATGGGTAAACTAGGTGGGAAACAGGCTGAGCTTTCAGCCTCACCTTTAAGAGGTAAAATTAAAGGGAGACTAGTTCCCTCTGTGTGTCCCAGCAGACTACCGCCTGCTATCGGATCTAAAATTAAAGAGCAAATAGTTCTGTGATCTGCAAGAAAATGAAAGGTTGGCATATTTTTCTAAGTTGAATAAAAATGTACAGTGTCAGTATAAATATCCTTTTTCTGAAGCTACAGAAAGAACAAAAATTTTGTTCCACTGCTGCATTCCCCCTTAAGTGGGCAATTACAGGGTATAATGCTCAGAACAAACGTCAGCATTCATTTAACTGCAATGATTATACCTGTGAGCTTTTTCCCTAAATGGTCCTCTGAGACATTGTAACTCCTTTCCCAAAGCACACAGGTTCTGAGATCTAAAAATCCTTAAAATTTCAGGTTAAAACTGAAAACACATGAATAAGAGAGACTCTATATTGCCTAAATAAACCAAGATTCCTTGATGTGGCATTCCAGGCTTTTCCTAGTGTGACCCTAAAGGTCTGACCCAGGAGCCTCAGTTTCCCTCACTTCCTGAGTGGGAAGATGTGAGGCCAATGTAAGCAACTGTACAGTCCTTGGTGCTGAAGAAGAGACACTGGGCCAATGAGATGGTGAGACCTTGAGGCCAGGGAGCTGAAGCTAGAGTCTCAGGGAGGAGTGAGAGTTTGAGATGGAACTTAGAAGTCAGAAGGATGTACCTTGTGAGCAGGTAATAAGAAGAGGACGCAGAGAGAGAGGCTGAGCCCAGCCTAGAGTGATGAGCAATTCCTTAATGTTGCAGGAGAGTGAAGGTATTACCACAGCAATATGGTGGTGACATTGCCCTGGCTGGTTTAGCTCAGTGGATTGAGCGTCGGCCTGCGAGCTAAGTGTCGCTGGTTCGATCTTCCAGTCAGGGTACATCAGAGAAGGAAAACTCTGACTCCAAAAAACCTCCGCTGCCTTGCGGCATACCTCTTCAGGGGAAAGGCTAAGGGAGTAAACCCCGACAGAAAATCCGGAGCCGGAGTCCCTAAGGCGGTTTGACGTTGTAGTCAACACCGGCAACTCCTGCGGCGCACCTGAACCCAAGCTGTATCGACTCCGTCTTTCCCTTGGACCCTTCAGCTGCGAAGAGAGGGGGGGTCTGCTGCATGGGCAACAGCAGACCCTCCATATTACCCTGCCCAGGCTCTGTAGCTTCAGCGTCATCGCAAGATGTCGATTCAACACGGGAGGAGACAGATACCATGTCACTCCCGAGTCGGACTGCACAGCCATTCTTGGCGGTGCAGATAGACTCTGAAGAAGCTACACCATCGTCTCTCGAGACGGACGGCTGCCGACGATGGTGGTGACAACAGCAACAATGTGGCCATCTCAAAAAAGGTGTTTGATGTTGTGGCCAGACATCACTTTGCCATTTTAGTCAGACCCTGAAAAGATGTTCTGAAGGACTCTGGGGTCTGGGGATGTCCAGCACAAGACCCAGGAAGCTAAAAGGACAGAAGGGGTGTGGCAGAGGAAGAATAGGCTTGAAATGAACACTGCAGTTTTCACTACTGATCCTTCAGGAATATGTTTTTCTGTGTAAACAAGATCATGATTGTGTTAAAATTATAATTAATCATCTGTAATTTTTGTCATTATCTAATAAATCTTCAGAAAGTGAATATACTGTGGTTTTGCTTTATTTTAAATTCTTATTACTTAAGTTAATGATTATCCCCTGAATCCAGAAGTAAAGATCTAATATAGCTTGGAAAGGAATGTGCTGCCTACTCGGGCCCTCTCTGATTAACACTGCTGGCCTGTGGTTATGTAGATGTGTTATACAAATGGTGAATTTAAAGGGTATTCTGTTGCTTAAGGCTTGGAGAACTACAGGATCTCAAAAGAGTCTAGAAGACTTTTGTAATGAAGAAAAGAGGACTCATAATTGACTGTGGAGGAGTTGGCAGACAGGGAAGATGATATATGACTTTTGAGTTGACCCTTACTGAATAGCTATGGTGTGTGTCCGTGCACACAGTGTGTATGCCCATATCCATCTACAGAGAGAGAGGTTTTGGTAAGAGTATGAAGAGTACACTCTCCAGCAGCAATGAACTTTACAACAAGGTAAAACAAGTAAAAATATCTCTAAACATCTCAAAAGAAAGAGATTCTACCAACCTAACTAAAAATAGAGACATTCAGACATTACCAATGGAGGAGGGAGCTATCAGAATGGCTATCATTAATAAATTAAGAAACAAGAGCTGCTGAGGACATAGAGAAAGGGAACCCTTTTGGACTGTTTTTGGGAATGCAGACTGGTACAAGCACTATGAAAAGCAGTATGGAGATACCTCTAAAAATTAAAAATGAATCTGCCTTTTGACCCAGAGATCTCACTTCTGGGAATACGAGTAGTATATTTGAAGAAGCCCAAAATACTAATTCAAAAGAACATAAGCATGCTTATGTTATTTGCAGTGTTATTTACAATTTCCAAGAAATGGAAGCAGCCCAAGTGTTCATCAGTAAATGAGTGGATAAAATAACTATTGGACAATTGCACAATGGGATACTACTTGGCCATAAAAAAGAATAAAAATTTTACCCTTTGTGACAGCATGGGGACCTGGTGAACATTATGCTAAGTGAAACAAGCCAGTCATAGAAAGACAAGTACCATATGATTTCACTTATATGTGGAATCTAATGAATAAACTGAATTAATAAGCAAAATAGAAATAGACTCATAGATAGAGAGTAGGATGACAGCTAGTGGGAGGGTAGGTTAGGGGGGTGGAGGGATCCAACAGAAAGGAAAAAGGACTCATGGACATGGACAACAGTGTGGTGATTGCAGGGGGGAGGGGGATATAAGGAGATTAAATAGTAACGGAAAAAAGACAATATATATATATATATTTTTTTTTTTTTTTAAAGAAATCCTATAATAGATGGTCCTTGACTTAGGACAGTTCAGCTTGTGACTTTTCAAATGTACAATGGTGCAAAGGTGATATGTACTTAGAAAAAGCATACTTCAAATTTTGAGTTTTCATCTTTTCTCAAGCTAGCAATAGGTAGTACATTATTCTTTCATGATGCTGGGCAATGACCATGAGATATTGCCCAACTGTAGGTTAGATGTATTAAATGCATTTTTTTACTTAGGATGGATTTATCAGGACATACGCCATCATAAGACATGGAGAACCTACATTATAAATTACAACAAGAACAGAAATTTTTATAAGGCATAATGTTAAGATTTTTCTGAGTTTTACATTTATGTATGTATGTATTTAGATTTGGCAAATTCCAGCTTGCTTAGCAATGCTAATGATGTATGAGGAGAGATTGTTGTCCACTCAACAGAGGGGTGGAGGGCACAGGAAGCAGTAACAGGGAAGAGGATCTGCTAAAAGAAAGTGAAACCAGGGCTACAGGGGAGGCCACTGGTCCCCTCTCCTCCTCATCTGAATATGATCTCACCCATATCATGCTTGGAAGTTTCTGGGTTTTATTTTGAAAGACAGTTTTCCCACATGGAAAATCTAATGGAAACTACATACAGTCAATACAGCATAACTTCACAGACCTCCATAGTCTCAGAGAAACAAGGCTCAAATTTAGCAAATGCCTGGGCAAACCATGCTCGCCCAGAGTTAAGTTTCACAAAAGAAAACCCTGTGACTAGAACAAGTTGCCCAGGTGCTAGGATCCACCCTCTACTTCCAGTGCCGCTCCCTAGTTTTCCCACCTGCACCTCTTCCTTCCAGGACTGTTCACCTGGATGTGTATGCACCTGTGACATTTCTGTGCCTCTGGCCCGAGAGGCCCCCTGGAGGCTGATTCTTTCAAGGGTTGGGTCCTGCCACTTGGATTCGAGATCCTCCAACATTTCTGTGCTCGCATTCTCTTGCCCATGTGACTGCTGATTTGTTAATATCCAGTTCCTTGTGTTTCACAGGATGGTCCCCCGCCCCCCACTTCTGTCTCTAGTCTTTTCTGCTGCTGCTGCCTCCATCTTTTGCAGCACCCTGAATCCAGACAGGACTGGCTACCTTTAAATCTATGCAAAAGGAAAGCTATCAGTATCCTTAAAAAAAAAAAAAATCTCTAAATATCTCAAGAAAAAAGATCCCATCAACTAAACTGAAAACAGAGAGAGGCAGACGTCAGCAGTGGAAGAGAGAGGGGAGGAAGAAAGAAAGCCTATATTATAAATTGAACTGCGTACATTAACAAAAAAATCAAGTCCTTGGCTCTGAAGGATGACATTAAAAAGTTAAGCTGTACTTACTCTTATTTAAAATGTCATTCTTGTTCAGTATAACTGTTAGACATGTAATACAGACAGATGAACCATACTGACTCCATGAAGACAAAACTTTCCCTTGTACATCCGCTCTAAAAGCTTTTAAAAGTACTCTGTCGGGAGCAATTTGACTGCATATCAATTGTATTTCTCTACTGAACCACAGTACTGCATGTGACAAATGAACATCATAACAGGATTGGGTGGTTGGGGGGAGGAGCAAAGGCTGAGAACTCCACCACATGGTATAAATGACTCTCACACAAAACACTGTCAATAAAACTGGGGAGGGAATGCATTAGCCTGCTACAAGGGGCTCAGGTTGACCATTCAATATTTCATATAAGAAAAGCAGACACAGCATCTCAACAGGATTTTGCCAAAAGCTGGGGATTCAGAGGATCCTAAAATGACTTACAAAGGGCATTTTATGAGAAAGGCTGAGAGGGGGTCCTACAGGAGTTCATGGTAGCTGGTGAGTGGGTAGCTCCTGATCCTGACACCCCTCAGGGAGGACCTTGCCTCCCAACAGGTTTGTATCCATTTGCCTTTTTTAAAAAATTGTGAGCCTTTAACCTATAGTAGCAACTTCCCTGTGATTAAAAACGTGAGACTACTCTCTTCATTTGTTACTTATATTTTATTATGAATTCGTTTTATAACTGGAAAAGTCAATCTTTTTGGTTAACCAGATTGAGTCAGGGTTTGGTAGCCAAATCAAGGAGCAGTAAGTTGGAGAGTACTAGAGGATACGTATTCCCTCACTTATCGCGGGTATTACGTTCCAGACCCTCCTGCGAAGTAGGAACCTTAAATTTATTCTACACTCTTGAACCTACATAACTTTAACAACATATATATATACAGTACCGCAAAATCCCACGATATAGCAAAAAATCTGCGATAAGTAATTAAATATAATATTTTAACAAATCCCGCGGTACAGTGAGGCCGCAATAAGTTAACGCAATATAGTGAGGGACTACTGTAATCCACTTCCCTCCTAACAGCAAGTGGAGGAAAACTTGAACTGGGGAGCTAAATTTAACCCCCCACAGCTGGAACAGTTAACTGGGCCAATAGGCATTTGACTTCCTAATGAGAAGAGAGTAGAGTTCAGAGGAAAGACATTTTTAGGAGCAATGGTCTTGGTTACCTATTGAATCTATTCCTGAATAACAACCCACCCCATAACTTTGTGACTTATAACAAAAATCAGTATTAATGTACGTATTCACAATTCTGCAATTTGGCCAGACAGAGTTCAGCAAGGAAAGTCTGCATTGTATTGGCTGGGGTTCCAGGACCATGGGAAGATCCAAATGGCCTCACTCACAGGGCCACCAGGTGGGGCTCACTGTTGTTTGAGGATTTAGCTATGGCTGTCAATCAGAGAGCCTTAACTCTCCTTTGCATGGCCTGAGGTTTTCACAGCATGGAAGCTGGATTCTGAGAGGAAGTATCCCAAAGTGGTGAGTGTAGCACAGATCTCTTAAGGCCTGACCTTGGAAGTCACACAATTTATGTTTGTCACATTCTATCAATCTCCAAACCAAGAAATTCAACAGGAGGGAGAACAGACTCCCACTTTTCAATGGGAAAGTGGTAACAAAATTGCAAAAATCTTTAATCCACCACAACAACTAAAACCAAGTTAAGAGTGTATGAGTTGCCAATGAAGAATTTTGAAGGGAAAAAAAGAAGCCCGTTCTTTAAAGGTACGTACACTTTAACAGCAATTAATCTTTGTGGCAACCACCAGGAATAGTACTTTCCTGTAGACCTTGATGTACTGGGAAAATGCTCCCAGTGCTTCTGAAACACTATGTCCCAACTTCCAACGTGGCTCATGATCAAAGCAAGGATACATCCCATGATTTTCCTTTGTGCACATCACAAAGAGTAGTCACTAATTAAGTTCCTGTTTAATTGGATTGTGAATTCCTAGACTTCTTGTGCATTCCCTATGTATTAGGCACATGGTAGTTAAATAGAAATACTCTAGGAGGCAGCATGGTGCTTTAAATGAATAACTTTTAATGTTCCCAAGGTAGTGGCTAGTGATGGAAGTGATGGATAATACTAATTAAAGTGAGAAAAGGAATCAACTACAATAACAAGACCCAGAGAAATATTTGTTGGATAAATAGATGAATGTGAAAAAAATGTGCTTTGAGGGTAGACTAGAAGGATCTCTTAGAAAGAACTCAACTCAGAAAGTGTCTTTTTGCTGCCATCTACAGCCTTGTAGGTCTTCCTAGCATGCAGTAGATTTTATATAGATCATTCATCTGAGACAGGGACACATAGACTAGTAACCAGGAAGATTTTCTTATGTCAAACATTTTATAATGCATGCAGTTGCACAACTTTAAAATTGTGTTCATTCCTGTATCCACAGTGCCTAGAAAGGTGATTGACGTAGAGAAGCAGCTTTGAACCAGGGATGATGACTTTGTCCCCCAGGAGATACTTGGCAATGTCTGGAGACATTTTTGTTTGTCACAGCTGAGGGGAGAAATGTAACTGACATCTAATGGGTAAAGGCAAGTGTTGCCACTACGCATCCTACAATGCACAGTCTCCCACAACAGAGAATTATACATCTCAAAATGTTAATGGTGCCAAGCATAGAAAATCCTCACACAGAGTAAGTATTCTTTAACAGGTTTAAGGATGAGTGAATCAATAAATGAGAAACAAATGAATGACAATAGTAATGCAATTAATGAAGACCATGTGATTAAGGCAAACTATCTTAGGACTATTGATCAACAAACTGCAGACAGAGAGACGCTCCTGGATTAATAAGAAGTGACCTGAGTTAAACTTGGTAACAATAATAGGAGTCAGAAAAAAATACTCTTGAGGGAGCAAGAATAAGAGATTACTCAGGTTCCAGACAGGAGTGAGACTCTCAATGTTGCTCTGAATGTGTTCTAGTGATGATATAGGAAGGAGTGATTGGTGAACAGCTCCCCGAGTATATATACTGTTGTGAAACTGCAATACTGATAAGGTATTGTTTTCTTGCATTTCTACTTAAGTAAATCATTAGTGACTTACATAAAGTTTGTTTCATAGGATGGGTTTGGTATCTTATGAGCTCCCTTCTGGAATTGTTAAGAAAGGCTGTCTCTTTACCAGGTGAATCTAAGAGACATCAGGATGCCACTCCTGGGAACTCAGTCAGAAATTGTTTGCCTCTTACAATTTCATATTTCTAATCTCTCATTCAACTTTTTGATATTTGCTTGGTGGATAGATCCATAACTAGACAGGTTAACATCATTTTTGCCTCACTTTGTCTATATAATCAAGGTTTATAATAGTTTTTAAAGTATGAAACACTTGAGTTGGAGCTAAAAAATGCATGATGTAAAAATGACAGAAAACTGGAGCAGCAGCAACATTAAATGAAAAGCTCACAGGCAGCCAGAAGACTTCTGGCCTCAGTCTCCTCATTTTTCAGTTAGGGGAGAGAGCCCACTTGCCCTACATACTTCATACAATTGTTAATGACAACTAAATTAAATGAGAGATTGACTGTATAAGTACCATGCCAATATATTTTTAAAACAAAATTCTCTTTATCAAGCAAAATGTGAGGTAATGTTTTGACAAGTAAGTTCCTGGGTCTTTGGAACTGATTTTTTTCCACTCAAGTACTTGGCAAAACAGAACTTTTTACTGCAATTATGGGATCCCTCCCCAAGCAGTTTCAAATTGCACTTGGGGCTGCCTTAGCTCTGATGTTTTTACTTCTCGTTTTTGTTGCCTCGTTCTTCTTGAAAGGGGAATAGAAGTATATAATTTATGTTATATGAAATCTATTTTCTACCCAAAATCACTCCAGAAGACATTTTACTGCCCTGTGTTAGTGTTTACTTGACTTGTGAATAAATACAGAGTAAAGCTCTGGGAAACATTCATTGACCAAGGACACCCGTGCATTAAATCACAATACACAGAGAGCTTCCAAATCTGTTTAACACTGGCACATGAAATTAAAGATTGGGCTACTGGGGCCCCTTGGGTTGCGCGGGTGCGCACAGGGAAGTGCCCTCATTCATGGGCTCAGGAACACGGGTCCAGGAGCCACTCGGACACACCCCAACAGACATAAGATCAGTGCCCCAAAGGGCACAGGGCGGGCCCGCTGGGCACACAGAAGACCGTGCGCAGACACCCCTGGCCAGTCCCAGTGGGCGCCAGGTTGGAGCGCAGACCACTTGCGCAGGCTCTGCTTGTTCATGCCCAGGCAGGCGGCTGCAGCGTGGGAACAGTGGGCGGCAGGGACACACAAACGCTCACTTCCACCGTGCACAAGTGTCCAGGGCCCCACCCCAAGGGGCGAGAGACCAACTCCTGGGGCGAGGCTCGGCAGGCCTGACGCTACCATGAAGGCCACCTTGCGCGCACATGTATGTGCCTGTGTGCACAGGCACCCCGGCTGGCTCCAACAGGGCCAAATGAACGCCAGCCACCGCGGGCACACACCGCTGCTGCAAGGAACAAGAACCTTTGGCCCGCCTCATTAGACCAGCTGTGGATGCAGAAAAAGGAGATAACACACAAAGGCTAAACTGAGTAAAAACTTTCCTTTTGTATTTTTTTAAATTTTTATTTCTATTTTAATTTTTTATTTGTATTTTATTTTAATCTTTTAAATTTCTTATTTTTAATTTTAATTTTAATTTTTACTTTAAAATTTTTTTTAAACTATCTCTTTAATTTGTTTCATACTATTTCTCCTTCTTATCCTTTCTCTTTAATTTTTGTTCATTTGTTTGTCTGTCTAGTTTAGCTTCCCTTTCACACTAAATAAATAGAATATAACTACTATATAAATCTAATACTGTACAATTCCACTTTATAACTATACTCTGC
Source organism: Furipterus horrens (assembly GCF_987537825.1). NCBI lineage: Eukaryota > Metazoa > Chordata > Mammalia > Chiroptera > Furipteridae > Furipterus > Furipterus horrens. Next base: position 61,332,442 of record NW_028327176.1, on the reverse strand, counting down.
ATTCTTCCATCTTTTTCCTTTATTATTATTAACATACAATGTAAATATTACCTACTGTCTTGCATAGCCTCGACACTACTTGCTACTGTTATTAATCTATCATCCCCTCTCTCAAAAACCATATTTTTCCTCTTTAAAGACAACTCTTAATTATTCTTCCTATAGTATAAAAGCCCTAATCTTCCTACATTTATATTAACACAAGCTCATTTGCTGACGATAGCAGGATAGAGGGTGGGGGATATTTTTGAGGTTGTGGGTTTCCTGCCTGGGCTGTGTGTTTATGTTTTTAATAGCATCTCCACAAAAGAACTCAAGACAAAGTGGGCAGAGTGACTCTCTATCAACTAGCCAGAGGGAAGATCCTACCAAAGAGCATCTGAAATATAACCAGACAGCATAAACAAATGACATAAAGGGTATCCCAAGAACATCAGGCTCAGGAGATCAAAGTGACTGCACCACCGAAACCCCCAGATTTCCTATAAAGAATCTCATACCACAAAGGTGGGAACTCAAAGCAGACAAATCCAAAAAACAAAAACAAACAAGAAGAATCCAACATGGTAAGATGCAGAAACAACCTCCCAATGAAAAGAAAAGAGGAATTCCCAGAAAGAGAGATAGATGGAATAGACATAGCCCAAATGTCAGACATGGAATTCAAAACAATGGTGGTGAAGAAGCTCAATATACTTGACAACCTCAAAAACAACTATGACAACCTCCAAGGAAGTTACCAACAGCTCCAAGAACATTACAGGGAACTTATGGAGAAGAACACCAGCATCAAAAAGGATATAGAAGCTATTAACAAGAACCAGGAAGAAATGAAGAATACAATCTCTGAACTGAAAAACACAGTAGAATCAATCAAAAGCAGGCTAAACAAAGCAGAGGATCAGATCAGTGAGTTAGAGGACAATGTAGAAAAAAATTCCCAGACAATACAACAAAATAAAAAAAATTGAAAAATTATGAACAAGATGTAAGAGAATTACAGGATAGTATTAGAAAAAATAATATAAGGATCATAGGAATAAAAGAGGGAGAAGAAGAGCAAGTAATAGAAAAGCTGATAGGAAAGTAATGACAGAAAAATTTCCCAACCTGACGAGAGAAAAAGTTATGCAAGTTCAAGAAGCACAGAGAGTCCCAATGAAGAGGAACCCCAAAGAACCCACTCAAAGGCACATCATAATTAAAATGGCAACATTCCAAGACAAAGAGAAAATCCTAAAAGCTGCAAGAGAAAAACAGCAAATAACATACAAGGGAGCTCCCAAAAGGCTATCAACTGATTTCTCAACAGAAACACTACAAGCCAGAAGGGAATGGTCAAAAATATTTCAAGCAATGAAAAACAAAGGCCTACAACCAAGAATACTCTCCCCAGCAAGGCTCTCATTCAAAATGGAAGATGAAATAAGAAGTTTCTCAGACAAAGGTAGACTAAAAGAATACATCTCCACTAAATCAACATTGCAAGAGATGCTAAAGGGAATGTTTTAAGAATAAGAAGAAAAAAAGAGGAGAGGAACATAGGTACAAAGGGAAATGAATAAATACATGTCAATAATAACCTTAAATGTAAATGGATTAAATGCTCCAATTAAAAGACATAGGGTAATGGAATGGATACAAAAACAGGACCCACATATTTGCTGTCTACAAGAAACACTCCTTAAAATGAAAGATTTACACAGACTGAAAGCAAAGGGATATAAAAAAGTATTCTAAACAAGCGGACATGAAAAAAAAAGCTGGGATAGCAGTACTCATATGAGACAAAACGGATTTCAAAGCAAGGGCAATAAAAAGAGACAAAGAAGGACATTTCATAACACTTAAAGGGACAATCCATCAATAAGATATAACACTGATAAATATATAGGCACCCAACATAGGAGCACCCAAATACATAAAGCAAATACTAGAAGACCACAAAAAGGATATCAACAACAACACACTCATAGTAGGAGACTTCAACACTCTATTATCAACAATAGACAGATCATCGAAGCAAAGAAACACTAAGGATATACAGGCATTGAACAACACATTATACCACATGGATTTAACTGATATATATAAAACTTTTCACCCCAAAGAAGCAAAATATACATTATTTTCAAATGCACATGAGACATTTTCAAAGATAGACCACGTGATAGGACACAAAACAAACCTCAACAAATTGAAGAAAACTGAAATCATATCAAGCATCTTTTCAGACCATAATGCCTTGAAACTAAAAATTAACCTCAGAGAAAAAAATCAAAGACACCCAAACTCATGGAGAATAAACAACATGCTATTAAAGAATGAATGGATTAACAATGACATCAAAGAAGAAATCAAGAAATTTCTGGAAACTAATGATAATGAACACACAACAGTCCAAAACCTATGGGACACAGTAAAAGCAGTCCAAAGAGGGAAGTTCATAGCAATACAGGCATATCTGAAAAGGATAGAAAAAGCTCAAATAAAAAATCTAACCCTACAGCTGCAAGGACTACAAGAACAACAAACAAAGCCTAGGGCAAGAAAAAAAAAGGAAATCATCAAGATCAGAGCAGAATTAAATGACATAGAGACCAAACAAACAATTCAAAAGATCAACAAAACTAGGAGCTGGTTCTTTGAGAAAATAAACAAAATCGACAAGCCTTTACCCAGGCTCATCAAGAAAAAAAGAGAGAAGACCCAAATAAACAAAATCAGAAATGAAAGAGGAGAAATCACGACTGATACCACAGAAATACAAAGGATTGTAAAAAATTACTACGAACAACTGTATGGCAAGAAATTTGACAACCTAGAAGAAATGGACAAATTTCTAGAAAAATATAACCTTTTAAAACTGAATCAAGAAGAAGTAGAAAGTCTCAACAGACCAATAACAAAGAAGGAAATTGAAACAGTAATCAAAAATCTCCCAGCCTACAAAAGCTCTGGACGGGATGACTTCACGGCGAATTTTACAAAACATTTAGGGAAAAACTAACTCCTATCCTCCTTAAACTATTCCAAAAAATCCAAAAACAGGGGGAAATCCCAAACTCTGTTTATGAAGCCACTCTTACCCTAATTCCAAAACCAGGTCAAGACACAACAAAGAAAGAAAACTACAGGCCAATATCACTGATGAACATAGATGCTAAAATCCTCAACAAAATATTGGCAAACAGGATCCAACAATACATCAAAAAGATCATACACCACGATCTAGTGGGATTCATCCCAGGGATGCAAGGATGGTTTGATATTCGCAAATCAATAAATATAATACATCACCTAAACAAAATGAAAGACAAAAATCTCATGATTATATCAATAGATGCAGAAAAAGCATTTGATAAAGTACAACATTCATTTATGATGAAAACTCTCAGCAAAATGGGAATAGAGGGAGCATACCTTAACATAATTAAGGTTATATATGAGAAACCTGAAGCCAACATCATATTCAATGGACAAAAACTGAAAGCATTCCCCCTGAAATCAGGAACAAGACAAGGCTGTCCACTCTCTCCACTCCTATACAACATAGTGTTGGAAGTCCTAGCCACAGCAATCAGACAAGAAAAAGAAATAAAAGGCATCCAAATTGGGAAACAAGAAGTAAAACTGTCATTATATGCAGACAACATGATAGTATACATAGAAAACCCTATAAACTCCACTAAAAAGCTACTCGGTATAATAAGTGAATTTGGCAGAATAGCAAGGTACAAAATAAATATACAGAAATCTAAGGCATTTCTGTACACCAACAATAAAATATCAGAGACAGAGTCAAAAAAGAAAATACCATTTACTATAGCAACAAGAAAAATAAAGTACCTAGAAATAAACTTAACCAAAGAGATAAAAGACCTGTACTCTGAAAATTACATAACATTGAAGAAAGAAATTAAGGAAGATACAAATAAATGAAAGCAAACACCATGTTCTTGGATGGGAAGAATCAACATCATCTAAATGGCCATACTACCCAAAGCAATTTACAGATTCAATGCAATCTCTATTAAAGTACCAATGACATATTTCACAGACCTAGAACAAATACTCCAAAAATTCATATGGAACCAAAAAGGACCCCGAATAGCAAAAGCAATCTTGAGACAGAAGAACACAGCAGGAGGAATCACAATATCAGACATCAAACAATACTACAAAGCCACTGTGATCAAAACAGTCTGGTACTGGCATAAGAACACACATATAGATCAATGGAACAGAATAGAGAGTCCAGAAATAAATCCAGGACTATTCAGTCAACTAATATTTGATAAAGGAGGAAGGGACATAAAATGGAGTGAGAAGAGCCTCTTTAACAAATGGTGCTGGGAGAACTGGACATGGATGTGCAAAAAAAAAATGAAACTAGACCACCAACTTACACCACACACGAGAATAAACTCAAGATGGATCAAAGACTTAAATGTAAGCCACGACACCATAAAAGTCCTAGAGGAAAACATAGGCAGGAAAATTTCAGATATCTCACGTAACAATATCTTCATGGACACATCTCCTAAGGCAAGAGAAATAAAGGAAAAAATAATCAAATGGGACTACATCGCACTAAAGAGTTTCTGCTCAGCAAAAGAAAACATCAGCAAGATGAAAAGGAAACCAACCATATGGGAAAACATATTTGCCAATGATATCTCAGACAGGGGACTGATCTCCAAAATATATAAAGAGCTTATACAATTCAACATCAAGAAAACAGACAACCCAGTTAAAAACTGGGTAAAGGAACTGAACAAACACTTCTCTGAAGAGGACCTACAGAAGGTCCATAGATACATGAAAAAATGCTCAACATCACTAGCCATTAGAGAGATGCAAATAAAAACCACAATGAGATACCACTTTATACCAGTCAGAATGGCCATCATCAACAAATCAACAAACAACAAGTGCTGGCGAGGATGTGGAGAAACAGGAACCCTACTGCACTGTTGGTGGGAATGCAGACTGGTGCAGCCACTGTGGAAAACAGTATGAAATTACCTCAAAAAACTAAAAATGGAACTGCCTTTTGAACCAGCGATTCCACTGCTAGGATTGTACCTGAAAAATCCTAAAACACTAATTCAAAAGAACTTATGCACCCCTATGTTCATAGCAGCCCTGTTTACAATAGCTAAGTGCTGGAAACAGCCTGTGTCCATCGGTAGGTGAGTGGATCAAAAAACTGTGGTACATTTACACAATGAAATGCTATGCAGCAAAGAGAAAGAAGGAACTCCTGCCATTTGCGAAAACATGGATGGAACTAGAGAGAATTATGCTTAGTGAAATAAGCCAGGTAAAGAAGGGAAAATACCATATGATATCACCTAATACAGAAAACTAGAGAACAACATAAACAAATGAACTAAATAGGACAAGGAGTAGAATAACAGTCAACAGCGGGGAGGGGGGTTTAGTCAAGGAACGTGTATAAATGACTCGTGGACATGGACAACGGGGAGGGATATGATTGTGGGAGAAGGGGTGGGTTGGGTGGGGGGGAGCAATAGGGAAAAAATGGGACAACTGTAATTGAAAAACCAAAAAATAAAATTAAAAAAAAAAAAAAGAAAGATTGGGCCCTGGTGAATGAGACACTGTTAACTGTCGTTCACCTTGATGGGGCACCACAGGGACTATCCGATGGTACTTCGTTGCTCTATCATCTTTGTGCTAGTTCAGGACAATATTTCAGGCACACAGGGTAATCTAGAGACCTACAACTGAATACAAATATACCAAGGGAGTAGAGGCAACAGAACAGCATCCTTAAAACTCTCCAAGAGCAGATATTGTATAATTAAACGCAAATACCAATCTAAGGCCTTTTTTTCATCAGGGGGCTTTTGGCGGCTCCTTGCTGCAAAGAGGTTTAATGATTTCATCGAGTAAGAGGCAGTGGACTCGAGGTGTGTGCATTTGCTGAGAGATAATTGCATTTAATGAAAGGCATATCCATAGGTTCGGAGAGGCAAGTGATAAATCTTCTTCTGGAGCCTGTGGATCAGTCATATCAGAACTGATGAGTGGTTGGCGGATCAATTAATAATTATGATGAGAACACTACTTTTCACTCGCAGTTTTTCTCAGGTTGCTCAGAGTAACTTGATAAACATGAACATCCATTTTCCTGGTCCTCCTGGGAAGTAAGCATGTTGTCACATTTTCCCTAGATACGTGACATGAAAAGTGAGATGCAGGAAACAGACTGGCCACTATGGCAGTGAGGCAGAAAGAGAGAAGCAAAAAGAAAATAGATACACTTTGGTATTTCCTATTTTCATTTCAAAAACATATTATGCAAACATTTATTGATCTTTAATAATATTAGCTATTAATTTTAGTGCTAGCCTTTGTACTTAATTAAATGCTTTGCACATATTATCTCATTTACCCTTCTCATGTCGGATGAGAATGCCAAGGATTAGTAAATTAAGCACTGTGCAGATGGTCCAGTGATAGAACCAGAATGAACTCAAGCAGTTCAACTCCAGAGCACATGTTCCTAAACCTCATGCATAATATATGCCAGGACTGCATGGGACAGGGACTGAGGTGCCCACACAAAGCACAGGACCCTTGTTCTCAGGAGGCTCACAGTGAAGCAGGGCATAAACCCAGAACTGATACCATCAGCACACAAGGCACTGTTCTACATGCTTGATTTATATGTTGACCCATTTAGTCTTCATAACAATCTGATGACCTGGGTGCTATTATAACCATCACCATCTAGCTTATGAGGAAACTGAGGCACAGAGAGTGTATATAACTGTCCAACATCAGCAAGTGTCCCCAAGAAGTAGGACTTCAGAGCCTATGCTGTTAGTCATAAAATACCTTATTTTCCACAGTAAGAACTTTGATGTTCATATTGAGGGTGATCAGGGAAAATGATAATTTTAAGCAGAGGCATCATTCAGATTCAGTTTTTTCTAAGGTCACCTTGATGATACGGGTGAATTGATTGTTTAGTCCTTCTTCTCCAGTGTGAGATACTAATTCATTTTAACATAGTTCAAGGATTGAAGGTCTGGCACTCTTGCAGGTTGTTAGGTGGAATCCCATATGAAGTTTTCTGAATTTTCCATGCCTATGCTTATCCTCTCCTTTATAAGCTGACACAAAACTAAGGTTGCAGTTGCCCATATGCCAGCAGAAGGGGCTGTAGCTCCAACAACTAATTCCTTCTCCTTGACAAGCCATATTGGAGTGGAGCATGTGTCTCAGCCAAACAGTACCAGCCCCTAGAGCTCAGGGCACTGTTTTCACAATCCTTTCTTATCTAACAATTAGCACTGAAATGTTCATGTGTCAGAAGGCAAACAAAACTCCAAAAGAAGTGGTCTAGATTACTTGAATGGCTAAAGAGCTTAGAAAGGTGTGGGTGTTCCAAAATCCACTCCACAATTTACTCTATGCACCGTCCTGGCTCTGAGTTATCATTCAGAGTCTAAGATCCTAACTCATTCCTGGGAGCTCCTCCTTGCTCTTCTTTGCTTAACTAGCATCTTATAGTTAATGGGACCTCAAGGTCACATTTCTCCATGGAACTTTACCATTTCCTGCTAGTACAATGAATCTCAGTCTCTCAGGAATCCAAGATTTTAAAGATCACCTTGCTAATTCACTTTCAGTTCATAAATCTTCTTCAAATGTTCTCATCAAATATTGTATTACCTCCTTTATAGGGAACTCACCACTTTCCAAAACTGCTTCCCCTATATTTGAACAACTCTTGATGGTTTTAAAGTTTATCCTTATACTAAGTCAAATCCAGTTGCCTATAATTTCCCTTATAGCAGTCTGCCTCTCAGAACAAAACTCCTGTCTCTATATCAGACTCAGTGTACACTGAAGGAAGCCTTCCTTTAAAACTCTCAAAATACCCATATTCAGTCTTATCAGAGCATGGGAGATTTTATATATGTGTATATATTACACACACACACACACACACACACTCAGTATTCCTACTATAAACTGAATGTTTGTTTCTCCCGAAAATTCTATGTTAACATAAAATCTCTAAGGCAGTACTATTTGGAGGTTGGGTACTTTGGAGGTGCTTAGGTCATGAGGATGGAGCAGGCAGTCAAGAGTGGGTTTTAGTGCTCATAAGAAGAAACCAGAACTCTCCCTTCCTCTGCCCTCACCATGTGAGGACACAACAAAAAGATTGCTGTCTGTGAACCAGGAAATGGGTCTCAGCAGACATGGAATCTGCTGGGGCATTGACGTTAGTTTCCCCAGTCTGTGGAACTGTGAGAAGTAGCTTTCTGTTATTCACAAGCCACCCAGTCCATGGTACTCTGCTATATAGCAGCCCAGATAGACTGTGTGCTTCTTGGTGTCCCTAGTCAGTAAACCATAAACTTCCCAAGGAAAAGGAACATCTTTTACTCCTCTGAGACTCCAGCAGCAAGCACAACTCCTATACAGAGTAAGTGTTCAGTATTTGTTTTGCTTGGAGTATATCATGGATGACATTCCAGAAAGAAAGGTTTGCTTAAGTAACAAAAAAAATAAATGTGATGGGAGGGAAGTAATGAGGAGGCAGAAGTGGTATGCCACCATTTTAATGTAATTAGCATGTACCTGTATATTTGAGTGACCTTCTGCCCAGTAGAGAGGCTGAGTGGCAGCTATAAAGCCAATTACACTAGACTTTATTACCACTTGGCTAGTGGCCTCATTAATAAACATGGTATGTGGCCAATGTACAGTTTAATCAACAAAGTGAAGGAAAAGAAAATGAGGGAATAAAAATCACTAGCCCTGCTTTTTGCAAGGGGCCTAGGAGTATAGGCCAAAAACAAGTTGTCAAAGAAAAGAACAGGAAATAACACAGAAAGGAGAGAAAATCCTTGAGAAGCAAAACATGAAATCAAAAGCGAGCACAGAAGAACTTCAGTTGTGAGGATAAATGATCTCAATGCTAGGGGAAGCTGCACAGAAGCTCAGGTTTGGAAAACAGCAAGAAGGGAGATTTCAAACCAATGAATACTGACTTTTCAGAAGAGGAAGCCAATGGTTAGTATTGGCAATGAATGACCATGGAAATCCATGAATTCAGTACCTTCATGCTAGAAGGACCCTTAGAGATCCTCTAGCCCAAACCCTCATTTTAAAAATGAGGATGAAATTAATTAATTAATTAATTAATTAATTAATTAAAGAGGATGCTAAGGGGAAGCAGTTAAGTACTTCAACCAAGTCACAAAGCCAGGTTTTGGCAAAGTCTCCCAGATCTTCCACGAGTACACAGCACTCTTTGCTCCTCTCCAGGTCTGCACACTGCCATTTATTATGCTCCAGGCACTGCCCAAGAGTTTAACAACTGTGGTCTCATCTAAATGTAACATCTCCCATGGGAAAAACCAAGTCATCTCGCTCCAGATACACAGTAGGATGCACAGGCCAGGAAGGTCAAGTCTCCTGCCCAGAACCCCACAGCAGAAAAGGGAAGATTTGGGATTTATATTTCAGGTTGCTCTAACTCAAAATCCTCTTTCCTCTAGACCACACTACCTTTTAGCATGGGTTACAGAACTTAAAAATCAAGATAGACAGTGAGCATCTTCCCTAGCACCACCCTTCATTCCTGGATTTAGAGGGCATGCACAAGGAGAAAAGAAATGTGATCTCAGTACTCAGTGAGTAATAACATCCACAGCATCTGACCTTAAGGAAGGCCAGGACTACACCCCTCCCAGGCAATCAGGTGATTAATTGAGGAGAGAGGATTCCCAGAGCACTTCTATAGTCTAGACTAAGTTCCTGGCGAGGGGCAGGACTGTGTTTCTAGCACCTGGTCCCATGAGGGACACATCATGAGAAGCCCATGATCAGTTGTTAAAGCAAATGGTACTTCAATGCCTATCTAAGGTCAAGACCAATGTATAGACCACAACTTACCTTTGATCAAGGGCAGAAGTGCATTGTGATGCTGCCCTGCAGCCTAAGAAGGGGGAGATGAGAGAGAGACCTGATACTTTTGCCCACACTTCAGTCAAGGCAGAATTCCTCTGCAGACCTCTAAACTTTGGGTATACCAGACACCTGAAACCTGACTGCCCTCCTCAAAGACTCTAGAACACAGAAAGCAGAGACTCTGTTACTGCCCCGAGCCCTCCTTCTATTGCCTCTATGCTGCTCTCCCAGACATTTGAGCCTGCTGACCTTTGAGCCTCTGATATCTGCCTCCTTGTTGGAACTCCATCTATCAGTGCATGGCATGGTGGCAGCTTGGAGTGGTGAGGTCTGGTCCTGGCTCAGGCATCTCTCTGTTGGCCCTAAATTGCATCAGCCAGGCCTGATCCCCAACCAGACCCCAAACCTCAGGCTGCCTGCAGAACCCTTCCAGGCTCTTTAAGGCAAAGCAGTATATTTAACTTTCTGCTCTTGTACAGATAAGCAGTACATGAAAAGAGAAAAATGTGCAGCTCCCACTTTCATAAATATGGAATACTGCACCTGGCAACTATCTAAAAAATAACATTACCTGCACTGTGAGAGTGCAATAACACTGCCATAACAATAACACAGTCGGGTGCAGGAAACCATGATGTTTTGAATTGTGTTATAATTACAAAGGAGACTAACAAATAAGAACATCACTTATTCATTAAAACTGTGCAACTGTAAAACCTATTTAATTAATTTCTTTGTACAGTGTCTGTAAACTCCTTCAGGGAGGAAATCTGAGGAACAATTTCAGGCCCAGGGTGAATGACAAAAACATGGCTTTGAAGCACAGATGGAAATCAAACTGGTGGTGACTGTTTCTTGTCCCAAGTAACCTTTGAATGATAGAGAAGAGAATAGGGTGGCCTCACAAGTGGGTGGCACAGGCGACCAATCATAGGTGTGTTTTGATTTCATTTCTCCTGTGTATCTGAATAATATCCCCTCCCTTCTCTGTTCTCAGTCAGAAAAGAGGTCTCGAGGTGAAATGGATACAATTAGAGTTGACTAAGGGACTCTCTGTGAAACCCTTAGGAAGGCGTAAAAGCTGGATAATTAGTGAGTTTCACATCTGTCACAGCAGTCATTACTCCAAGCAAAGAATTTGGAGAAGGGTCAGCACTTAGCACAATCGCAGATCAACCATCAATTGACCTTGGTCCAAATCTCGTTTGATTGCCTCCTCCATTCCTGTCCCTACATTCACTAACTTTTTTTTTCACTCCAGACCTCCTTCCTGGCCATGCTTTCACAGACCCTACTCTACTCTATAATCTCCCCACCTTATTTTCATTGTTAAACAAGTGTGATATTAGAGTCAGTAATGTGATCATGGAGTTAAGCTATAGTTGAATAGCTGATAATGTACAAAAGCTCTTACTGAGTCATTCAGTTAATTCTCTCAACATTGTCTCAAATAATAGCAATAATGGAAATTATTTATGGGATACTTTGAGTCAGTCATCATCAAGTGTTTTGCATGCATTATCTCATTTAGCCCTCACTACAGACCTAAAACGCAGCATTATTAGTATTATTTCCATCTCACAAAACAGGAAAGGGAGTCAGAGATTGTGATTTAACTTTCTGAAATATTGCATATTCAGTAAAAAATTGTGTCTTAAATCTGATTTTTTATTATTTTTATTTTATTTTTTCTCTTTAAAAAATAAGCATTTTTAGTAAAGGTTTCAAAAAATTGATCTTATAAGAAAATGTTTTAATGATTAAAAAAAAGAAAGGAAGGGACTGTGACTCATTCAAAAGCAACTCATGGTCTAGAGGACACCCCTCAAGGTGTTTCAATTCTATAAACTGTAGATGAACTGACAGCAAAGCAGAAAAATTTTTGTCTATGCACACCCAAATTCTGTTCTCCCAGTAGAGATCCAAGTCGACTTACCTGCCTCTCTGTGGAAGAGGCTAATTTTCCTCCATTTGCACATTCATTTCAACATTTCTTTACTCCACATAAATTTCTGCTTTTTTGACTTCTTTAAATGGGTTGTAATACCTCACCAATTCTTCATTAATGATTAAAATAATACCCATGGATTAGTGTCCTAGGGTTGCTGTAACAAGATACAGCATGAGTGGCTTATTCAAGCAGAAATTTATTGTCTCATAGTTTTAGGTCCTGTTGGTAGGACCACGTTCCCTCAGAAGTCTTTAGGGGTGGGTGCTCCTTCTCTCTTACAGCTCTGGTAGCCCCAGGCATTCGCTGGCTGTGGCAGCCTGCCTCCATTTTCACATTACCACCTTCCCCTATGTCTCTCTGTCTTCATAAGGCATTCTTCCTTGTGTCTGTGTCTAAAATTTCCTCTCTTGTATTGGATTAGTGACCACCCTAATGACCTCATCTTAACTTGTTTACGTATATCTTCAAAACCCTATTTCCAAGCAAGGTCAAATTCATAGTTACTGAGGCTTAAGACTTCAATATATTCAAGCCATAATAGCATGTGTTTGCTTTTATATCTGTGTGAGAGTCATATTTTACCTTTTTTGAAAATTATTATAACATCTAACAACCACGGGCAGGGTGGGCAAAAGGAGATTTGTAGTTGTCAGTACTTGAAACATAGAGTTTAGTCTTATATTATTTGTTAATAATGGCATTATTTATTAATACTACAACTGTAAACCCATTTTTGCCCCTCCTTGTATAGTGGAGTACAGAATTACCCACTTTTTTCTTTAAGTTTTTTTTTTTTTTCTGCAGAAAATGCCAAACACACATAAACAAAACAGAAGCCAAAAAAGTATAACATAAAAATGGATCCCCAAGTATAACATAAAAATGGATCCCCATGTACCCAACCCAATAATTATCAACACTTTGCCAATTTTATTTCTACTCCCACCAAAGCATGTATCTGTAAGACTTTTGATCTCAATTCTCATTTCCCCCCCCCTGGGTATCTTGTGCTGCTAATAGTTGGTTGTTACTTGAAATGGATTTAAAGAACTAATTCAGGATAAGGCAGTGAAAATGATAAGATCTTAACATTGCCCATCCCAGGAGGGAGTTATATTGCTTCCAGACTTTGCTCTCAGCTAGCATATCATAAATACGTCTAATAAGTCAATTAGTCTCCCTAGGTATCGTTTACATTTTAACTGGGGTTAATCTGGAGGGACCCATGAAAGGAGCCTTGAAACAAGTGGGGGCCTGTCTCGTCCCCACCACTCCTCAAAGCCATGCTTATGAGAGACTCTAACCCCATCTATATGTAGGGACAAAGCTGGCAGCACACAGTGATCAGTAGCCATCTGTATATTCTTCTCCCTATAATTTGCCCCAGCTAACAGGAAATGCTGAGCTGCCTTCTCTTCCACAAACGTTACAACAGCAGTCATGTCAATAAATCAGAAAATCAAATTAAGTGCACACCATTTTTTTCAATGTGCTGCGCAAGGTATCTGTTGGAAGGACTACTCGTGAAGATTTAAATATAAGAACAAAGGAGAGAATGCACATGCTATAACTGTTTTAATAATTTAAGACATTACGGGGCCTAGAATTAGAGATGGGTGGATAAAATCCATGCTGCGAGATCAGCGGGCTATCCTGAAAGACCCTACTGGGGCCTGGTTTCTCATTATTAAAGGTGCAGTGATGATGAATATCCTCTGTGAGAACAGAATATCCTGAAAATGAATAGCATTCTATCCCACTACTATCATTTTAAAACTCTTTTATTGTGAATTAATATTAAACTAACAAAAAGTTACAAAAACTGTACAGGGAATTCCTGTGTGCACTTCACCCTACTCCCTCAATGAGAACATCTGATACGATGCCCACAAGTTGTCAAAACTAGGTAACTGATGTCAGTACAATATAATAAACTAAACTAATAGCTTCTTCAGATTTTAATTGTACTCCTTTTGGAATAGGCCTTTAAAATTTTATTTCACAAGTAGGTTCATCATTATTATTTTTTAATCATGAGGTGAATTGGTCCATTTTCCCAGACTTGGCCCAGTCTTGTGAACCTCATTTCCATCCCTTATTAATGTGGGGTTTAAACATTCTTTTTCTTTTCCATTAACATTTAAAAAATAAAGTTCATATTGGACAATTTGGAAAACACTGCTGCCATTATGTGTTGATTGTGCTTCCTTCCATTTAATCTTGCTCTAATTTTGCATGCATGCTTTGTATATACATGACTTTTAACTCTTTACTACAGTGATTTTCAACCATTTTATCCCATTGATACATACATGGCAAACACTATTCAAGTGGGAGAGTGGGAGCCACTCCCTACTGCAGCTTCTAGAGCACTAATGGTAACTATCTCTCTCTCTCTCATGAAAAATAGTTGGAATTGATGACAGACTGATATATAATGGAGTCACCTTGAATGTGTTCCAATTTATAGAAATAATAAAACCTTTAGAAATGCCAGGACTTTATTTGTAGTAATTACTTGAACTACACCTTGTAACTGGTCTCCAAGTAGTATAATGGTTTTAAATGGCTGCCTTAATAAACATAAGCTTTCCAGGCAACTAAATCTTATCTTTAAAAAGCAGAGCTTGACTAGGGCACTGAATGGAAAAACATCTGCACAAATAAAAGGGCCACAGGTTCTCTCAGGCATGACTGTGATTTGGCAAATGCTCATTGGTCTATGTAAATTTCTCTCCTTTTGATCAGATTGGTGATCTCTCATCATTCAAGACTGAGTTCTAGTTTATCTCAATTCTTTGGACATTCCTCTAAAAAAATTATGCTATAATTTAGATCTCAGTTCTACCTACAGAATGAGGTCCCTGAGAGTAATGTTCCACCTGAGAATCACAAAATCCCCAGCACCTAGCATAGTACCCAGACTTCTAGAGGTGCCCAGGAGATGCCCACTGAATGGGTAGAAGTGCAATAAACTAGTCAAATGACCAGACAGACCAGGTTTGAATGAAAATACCACCACTTACAGCTATGTGGCTTTGAATAAGTTATTGATCCTATGAGATGTATCTGCAAAATTAAGATTTTTCTCAGTAGTTCCACCAGAGGGTTGTGGTAAGGATGAAATGTACTGATACTCATGTATTAGTTAGCATAATGCCTGTTCTCTAGCAAAAATTCAATCAATAGCAGTAGTGAGTGGTGCCTGGAGTATCTGCTGAATGCTTGGGTTGACGGCATAGCTGAACTTGTAGTAGGTATCCTGGACACATAGCAAGGACACTAGAGGTGTGTGGAGGTGACAACATAGGGCCCAGGGTATAGGATGGGAGGTATCAGTAATATCTGTGGTGACTATGTAGACTCCCTACTCAGATCTTCCTTTAGGAGAAGAACCTGCTGTAAGCAACAATGTTGACTGACAACCTCATTGAAGCCACCATGGCATTTATACATAAGCCACTGAGCATAGTGGAAGTACTAGAGCCAGGTCATTTTCTGCCCAGTGCAGGACTCCACTAGTGGACTTCATTCAGGCATCCCACATAAGCCTACCTGAGACTTCTCAGAGCTGCACTGAAACTCACAGCTTTTTCTATACAATCTTCCTTTCTTCTTTCTGTCCATCCATAGATGTCAAGCTTGTATCATGGTCTGAGACTCACCAAACTTCACCTACTCCTCCTGTTTATTATATATAAGGGTATCTCCCAAACCTCTTGCCCATTCAATCCCATCTTGTAATGATGCCTTGACATGAACTGACAAACATTTAGAAGATCCACACTTTCTTTGTAGTATAGATCATGTGACATTGCTTATTCTGTCTTCAGTTTCCCTAAACATCCCCATTCATGGATCACATTAAGGAAGAGTGTGGCACATCTATTTCCATTTGTAGGCAATTCCCAGAAGGAAAGCACAAAGGTGAGTGGGATTTCAGATATACTCCTTTTCCACAAGAAAATAGCTTGGCGATGACTCCTAAGCCTGGCCCCTTTGTCCAAAACTACACTACCCATGGAGCAGCAATTTTGAGAAATCACTTCTGGAACCATATCAATGGAACAGATAAATTACCAAAGACATAGCCTCAGGACTGCCTGAGCTTACAGTAAAAGAAAACATAGAAAGGAAACCATTTGTACTTGGTAGACTGTTCCTGGTACTTGGACTTCCGATCTTTGTGGGTTCCTTTGGCACCATTTTCTATAACACACGTTTCTAATGCTGAGCATTGGTTACACGTTCTATGCCCATGAACAGAGCTTTAAATTTCGTCCATCATCTCTCCTTCTAGTAACTCAGATTGCTTTTAAAAAAAAAATGTGTGGAAGATGGGCAGACATCATTTTCTTAATTTTATCCATTGGGAAGCTATGGCCTAGAGAGGAAGGGAGTACTGAACACACATACAGGCCAGCTCTGGCAATCCTCTTGCAGACTTCAGTCTTGCTGACTCCCAGTGCTGAGCACCTTTGTCTGTACCCAGCTGAGAACTGTGTAACACCAGCCACTCAAATGAATAGACACACATTTGGGGCAACTGCAATTAATCCCTTCCTGCCATCGAAGCTCCAGTCTTGTGTTTTCACAGCCTGACTGGTTGTAGCCTTTGCATTGTCAGACACACTTCAAAACTAAACATAATGTCTGCCAGTAGCAGTATTTTCCTGTAGCTTCTGAAATTTCTTTCTTCCCCACACACAAAGTATATCTTTTTGATCACTCATAGAAAAATCTGGCTACTTTCATCAGTGTATTTATATTCAGAATCACTGAGCAAAGAGAACTATGCAAAACATACCGCAATCAATGACTTTAGAGATTTTTTACCAATAAGAACTCTCCCACAGATAACATACCAAGCCAATAATAGCTGCTCCTCTACTCCCAATAAAAATGTGCCTCTCTTAGGCTAATCACCCCAGCAAATAGCACACTAATTGATAGCCTACAGTTCCAGAGAGTTGCATTTGACATTAATGTCTTGACTTGGTCTCCCTCAAGAGCACTCTCCTTTTAAAATCACTCAGGCAAGAGAACCATCTCAGTTGCTAATTTAGTCATGGACCTCTACCATATTGTCTATTCTTGTTCAGAAAGAACAAGATGAGTGACAGAGTCCAATATTTGAACATTCCATACTGAAATTCTTTCAAACAATTATTCATGTATCGGCAGCCGTCCGTCTCGAGAGACGATGGTGTAGCTTCTTAAGAGTCTATCTGCACCGCCGAGAATGGTTGTGCAGAGTGACACGGTATCTGTCTCCTCCCGTGTTGAATCGACATCTTGCGATGACGCTGGAGTGTCCTCTCCAGTGAAGCTGAAGCTACAGAGCCTCGAGAGACGATGGTGTAGCTTCTTAAGAGTCTATCTGCACCGCCGAGAATGGCTGTGCAGTCCGACTCGGGAGTGACACGGTATCTGTCTCCTCCCGTGTTGAATCGACATCTTGCGATGACGCTGGAGTGTCCTCTCCAGTGAAGCTGAAGCTACAGAGCCTGGGCAGGGTGATATGGAGGGTCTGCTGTTGCCCATGCAGCAGACCCCCCCTCTCTTCGCAGCTGAAGGATCAAAGGGAAAGATGGAGTCAATACAGCTTGGCTTCAGGTGCGCCGCAGGAGTTGCCGGTATTGACTACAACGTCAAACCGCATTAGGGACTCCGGCTCCGGATTTTCTGTCAGGGTTTACTCCCTTAGCCTGGCTTTTGGGTGCACACCTGTCTACACAGATTAGCAATTCTATTATGCTGGTTAGATGGAAGGCAGGACTAATTATTTTGAAACTAGTAAAGCTAGTCCATAGTGCTAGCCACTTCCATGTCACCTTCCATACCTAGTTCTGAGGTGTCTTTCCCTGCTCCAAAGCACAGATAGAGTCTCTTTCACTCTCTCTCTCTCTCTCTCTCTCTCTCTCTCTCTCTCTCTCTCTCTCTCTGTCTCCTCCTTCCCTTTCTCTGTCTCAACAGTGAGCTAAGGAGTTTAGCTAATAACAAGCATATATGAAGCTAAGATTTAACAGCCTGTTACTTTCAGCTTCCTATAGAGTCCAAAAAAAGAGCTTTTTGATGGTAAAAAGACAGGCTATAATGTTGAATTTGGGGACAGACAGTCCTGTCCAGAGCTCCCTGAATTACAGCATAAATATCTTGTCAGCCTTGTCAAAGAATGGAATCTAGTCTTCATCTCAGTTTTCTCAAAGACTGTTTCCTGGCTTTGGTCAGCATAGGCCATGGAAGATAACTAATGAATCACAGCAACAAACCACACAGGAGACTAGGGACTACATTCAGGGACAAGAATTGAAGGAAACACAGAACAGGGCTCCCAATCCTACACCTCCTCCTCCCCAGATGGCTTTCTTCAGCTTGTCTGGCTTCTTCAGACAGTCCATTCTCCCTCTTTGCAAGTCTCTCTCCTCATATTTATATGTGTGCTGCAATATAAGAGGAAGGCAGACCACAGGAAAAATTTATACCCTGCTCTACTCAAGTGCTGAGGGAAATGGTAGGCACTACGAGATAGACCCTGAGGTGGTAGATGGAGGAGGTTGAGTAAGAAGGAATGAAGAAAGAAGAGAAGAGAACAGAATAGAATGAAGGGAAGAGAGAAGAAGATAAACTAAAAGGGAATAAAAGGTTGGAGGGAGGAAGAGATAAAGTGAAGTAGGGAGGAAATGATGAGTAAATGAATGAATGAATCAATGTGGCAGAGGAGGTAGGTCATTAGGAACCAAAAGAAGCAGAAAAATGGACCAAAAAAAGAAAAGGAGGGTTCTCACTGTTGAAATTCCTCCTTAACTTTGCTTTATGAACAGATATGGAAAGGATCATTAGGGCAAAGGAGGCAAACAATAATAAATCTTTTTAAAAAGCTTTTATTTTTTTCTTTATTTTTATTTTTTAAATCCTCACCTGAGGCAATATCCATTGATTTTTAGAAAGAGAGGTATTTTTCCCTAACCAGGGATCGAACCTGCAACCTTCTGGTGCACGGGATGATGCTCTGATCAACTGAGTCACCCAACCAGGGCTAAAAAGTTTTTAAAAGCTTCCCTCTGTATCACCATCCACCCAAACATTCATAAAATACTGCACTTGCACTATTGACCAGACACCATGACTTACATTTAAGGTTTTGAAATTGTATTATGCCTGCCTCATGTGAAAAGGATTACATTTTTCTTTTCCTAAATAAATAAAAAGAAAAAAGAAAACAGCCCCCAAAAGTGTAAAAATTAAGAACAAAAGGCAGAAGGAGAAGCACTACAATTCTACACAGGGCAAAAGTCTAGAGGATGGGACAGTTTCTGTATCAAGAAAGAGAAGAGGGAGCTAATACTCTTAGATGGTTTGCTGTGGAGAAGTCATAGTACTAAGCACTTCATGATCACTGCTTCTATTTTCTATGAAAGTGAAGCAGCTGTTTTTGGATTCCCATTTTGTAAGTGTGTGATGGCCTTCCTCTTCTCTCATGTGGGGTATTGTGGGCCTGTGTGTAGATTTCACTTTGCTATTCACAGAGATTTCCTAAGTGGCAGATTTCAGAGTGTGTGGTTGGTGACACACACTAGAAATAATTTGTATGAAGAATATCAGGTAGACATTTCCAACTTTAACAACAGGCAATAGAGCAGAAAAGGCAAATGACTTCCATCTTACATGCCAACTCCAACTGAATGAAGCCAAGACTCTGATGGTTCTAATTAGAAGCATCCTTTCACCACCCAGAGCTAATGTGGGAAACTGAGGTGTCTATATTGTGATACCTGTTCTATACACAGGATGACAGAGGTTACATATGTGCCTTAGAGTCATCTCTCCTATAATACACTGCATGGCTAGCCCCATGAGTTACTAACCTACATGTAGGCTGCGAAATGATCTGGTAATACTGATCCACCCTTACTCAGTCCTACTCACCTCCATCTTTGTGAGTCCCTAGGGCAAGGACACTATCAATGTTGCTCTAATTCCATGTGAGGAGGGTGCCATGTTGCAGGGGAGCTTTCAGTGGATTGAGAGCTGGAGCCAGGATTTAGATCAGCCTTGTCACCCCAAATGACACAGGGCAGCTCTATTCTCTCTCTCAAAATTTTATTTATTTATTTATTTATTTATTTATTTATTTATTTATTTATTTATTTTAGAAAGAGGGGAAGGGAGGGAGAGAAATGCAGATGCAAGAGAGAGAAAAATTGATTGATTGCCTCTGAACGTGCCCTTATTAGGGACCTGGTCCACAATCCAGGCATGTGCTCTGACTGCTAATTGAACCAGTGATCTTTTGCTTTGCAGATGAGCCATGCATCTCAGGGCTCAATTCCCTCTTGACACTTCAGCTTCCTCTACTGTAGAATGTCACTTGAGCCAAATGACACCAGATCTAAAATTTTAAAATGTTGAATGCCCCAGATTTGTTCTACTTCAATCATTTCAGGCAAAATGTGGATTTGGTTCTCATCCAAGCTGATTCACTGATGTTCTTTCCAAAAACATTTTGTTAAATGTATGAAATGGTACTAGTATTCTCTTCAGAGCTTACAAATCAGCACTGATTGTCCCTTGAATAGGCCATGGTAATTTTTGCCTCTGCCTTGGCCATTGTTCCTGTCTTGTCTTAGCTCCTCCACTTGATCTCCAAGCCTATTCATTTTACTGTTCAACTTCTTCCACAAAACTGCCATTGACTTGACATGCTCCCAATCCCCTCTTGCTGGTATACAAAAGCTCGAGGGAGTCTTTGAAGGACCCCTCACAATTGCATATTTAACCAAATGATAAGAAGAAGGGAACCTCAGTCAATCCATGGGACAAATAATACATAGACATTTTATATATTTAACTATTGAGCTTGAATAGTCACAATTTGACCATGTCTTTTGGACTCAACAGAGTTCAGTTCTCAAGAACTTAGGGTATAAAAACTAATACTATTGTCTTCAGAAAACCTCACTATTTATACTACGTAAGATAAAAATATTTAGTATACTACCTAATGGGAAAAAATGGAAAGGTACTTTATGGACAGTATATGCTATAAAAATATAAATTCATATCTGTATCATATTGTGGTACAGCCCTCAGACATTCTTTCTTGGCCTTTGAAACTGTCTTTCTGGACACATGAGGTCCGCAATACAATGTCTGCACTAGTAAAAGGAAGGGTGATAACATCTCTGGGTCATAATGAGGTTTTAATGATACAAGGTGTATGAGCACTTTGCGGTCTTTAGGGTATGACTATGAGCCAAAGATGGCTCCTGAGCCTGGATGCTCTAAATATTTTAATCAGAAATGGAAGGCAATTTCTGGCCAAGATGGAGGCATAGACAGACACGCTGTGTCTCCCTCCACAACTAAGAAGGAATACAACTACCTCAAAACTAGAAGCAACCAGAAGTTCCAGAAAATCAAAGTGCGTGGAAGTCCAGCAAACAAAGATATAAAGAAGAAATACTCATTCAGACAGATCCAGTGGTTCTATCCTTTGACTCCAATGGACAAACTCTAGGTACAGGTTTCTGTTCAGATGTCACTTCTGCAGGAAGATCTTCCCAGAACACTTTATCCAAAGTCATCTACTCTTTTGAGTCTGAGTCCTTCTCCAGGAAGATGTCAAGGATATTGTTGAGTGAACAAAACAAGGAGAAACGGCATAGATATTGAGGCCATATAGTATGATCGGTTGGGCTTCCTCCTGAAGCTGGACTCTAAACTAAAAGGAGTTGAACTTGGATCAGAAGAACTGGATTTGCCCCTGCTGCTCAAAATTAAAGGACCTTAGATAATTCATTTTAAATTTCTGAGTCCATTTTTCCATGTGAAAGATGTAGGCAATGATACCTACTTCTAATATTTTATGAAGGTTAAAATAAAGAGTTCTATAAATTTTAAGTACAAAAAGAAAAGAAATGGAAGGCAGAGAGTGGGGAATGTGGACATAGATCTAGAGCATAAGGCTCAAAATGGAACATGATATTTGAACAAGACTTCCCTCTGTGATATATTTTCTGCCAGACCTATTCTCACAGTGTGGTTAGTTCTTAAAAAAAAAAAAACCTAAACCTAAAATATCTGGATAGAAGTAAGAGGCAGAGGACAGTGGAACATGTGTAAAGCACCGGGCCTGCTTCTTTGTCCTCTAATTCATCTTCCAGCCAGTCCTGAAACCACCTGTCTCAGCGTGCAATGAAGGATCAAAGTCACTGCTGGTCTGGGCTGGGTCCTTGGTCAGGGCTCAAATATAAATGAGGGTGCCCACTTTTGACTACTTCATATCCTAAATTCCGTTGATTGGCCTATTAAGATTCTGTACCCATCTGTTTTTACCTCTGATGATTTATTTATTTAACTAGAGTGATAGAAAAGCTATCCATCATCACGAGCCCCCTGTAGCTGTGAGTCCTGTGTAAATATCTAATGAAAAGAGGAATTCAATAACATTCTTGTGAAATCCTGTTTTGTTTTGTTTTTTATTTTTTATTTATTTATTTTTTTCTTTTCTCGCTGGTTATTTCATAAATGCTTGTTTCACTATCAGGCTTCAAAGCTCTTTGCAAGGTCCATTGTGAGTGCTGTTGTCATAAAAATAGGAAAGAAAGGAGGGCAAGAGCAATATATACTGAACAATAAATGAGAAAATAAGATTTGAGGAACCATTGTTCACTAATATTCTGTAGACATTCAGAGGTACCAGCTTAGTTCAGCTATGCCCAGATAAGTTTCCAAAAATTTCCAATTAAAATCTTGTCTTTTTAATGTCTTAAGCCCTTCTTTCAAATTACATGGAGTGTCTATTTGTATATCTCTGAACACTGAAATGCTACCCCTCTTCTTCAAGGACAAGCTCTAGATGTATTTCTTGTCCTTTCCTTACTTCTTCCACCTGTACTGACCATCCTTGAACACGTAACATGTCTTTCTTCATTCTGTTTAGCACTTGCCTGTTCTATCACATTGTTTTCTCTCAGGAATATTATAGGGATAACTTGGTCCCTTCATATTCCACAGCAAGTAAAAATAGCAACACCTGGGAAATGAATGTGATGAAGCCCAATGTTAGGCTCCTATAGCAGTTAAAGAAAATTTATAGCTTGTAATTAGACAGAAAGCAGTAAGCCTCTCCCTGCTGTTTTAACAATGGAGGGATATACTAGAGCAAGCTGACGCTGTCCCCAGAAGGGAGGTGGTAGTGAGACACACACCAAACCATACTAAGAAGTGGCAAAGTTGAGACTGTTCCATTTGGAGCTGGCTAGTTTTTGTTTGGTTTCCATAGGCACAGTGAAGAGCTTTGCTTTCCTGGATGATCAAAACACATGTGGCTGATAGGCTGACTCTATAGTCTTCTCAGGCAGCTAATAGAAATGTTCTCCTTCCATATTCTGACCACTCAGTGTGTGAACCTTCATTCTTCAATGTCATTATAAAGCACCCAAGGGCAGGTACTGTATTATATCTTCACACACACACACACACACACACACACACACACACACACACACACATTTGTTTTTGCCTGGATATCTATGGCTATCCTAGATCATAACTATCTAATCACATTCATATAACTATCTATCTATAATTAACTCACTGATAAAGTGATACGTGTATGTATTGAGTACAAGCCCTCTGCCAAGCATGGATGGAAAAACTTTGGGCCACTTCCCACAAAGAAGGCATATGTGGAAAACCAGTATGCAAAATAGATCAATACTGAAAACAAGTTGAAAATTACTTTAACCTTCAAATTTTCAAGAAAAGCAATAGGCCCAGTTAGATTATATCAATTAAGTAAGTGTTTGCTAGACATGCCCGCAAGTAGAAATTACTTAGGAACTTTGTGGGAAAGAGAGGGAGAGAGAGGAATTAGGGGTGTGTGTGTGTGGGGGGGAGATTAACTGATTCTCAGCTCCAAACAGACTACTGAATTCCTTATAAGAAAGAAGTCCGGCAATGTGTGAATTTATCCAGTGTTCCAGATGATGCTTATTAGTAAAATTAGGGAATTAAGGCACTCACCCAGAGTTGTGAGTTTGAGAACTGAGTGTTTCTACTCCAGTACTTTCTCTGCCACACCACCCTGCTTCACTACCACACTATAGTTTACTCAGTGTGCAGCCTGAACTTCATTCTTTTCATCACTTTCTTTCCTATGGGCATGTATGAGCTCCCTCATGGACTAACAGCAACTCCAGGGCATGAAGAAAACTCACTATTTCCCATAGGACTTCACACCAGGTTGACTCATATTCAGTAAACTTCTATAGGTTGGTTTATCATAGTTAGATGTTCATTTTAGAATTATACCACTCATCTTTCTTATAGGTTCTCTTTGATAAGTTTAACCTGGTGATCAAGAAGAAGCATGCCAAAAATGGCTGTCCTCGGATCCAAGATGGTGGAGGAGTAAGTGGAAACTACACTAACCTCCTCCCAGAACTAGTCTGGATTTACAACTTAATTTTGGAGAAATCATCTGGAATAACCAACTAAACACTAGCTGGAGAGAAGTCTTATAACCACGGAGAGACAGAAAAGGCCACTACATCACAACATGACCGATAGGGAGTGTGGAGACGCAGAAGAGCTGACTGGGCTCCCATGGGTGGCAGCTGAAAGGACTGAGAAACAGCTCAGCAGCCGGGGATTCCCCCTGAGAAGGGCAGGGTCTAAACCCCTAGCTGGGCTTCCCAACCTACGGCAACAGAGTGGAAAGCAAAATAATATTCAGCTGTGAAAAGCAAAAAGCCACAGGGTTTCTTGCTAGCTGGAGAGAAACAGCTGGAGAAAAAGAGCTCTTAAGTGGATCACGTACAAAAAAGTTTTGGCCCCCACTTACCCTGGGCTCAAGCAGAGGGAAGGCAGAGAGGACTAGAGATGCTTGGGGAGAATTTGGGGTGATAGCTTTGAGGGGAGAACTGGGGGAGCAGCCAACCAGGTCCCAGTGCTGACTCGTCCCCAGTGCTCCAGGCAAACCATTCCCCTCCAAGTGGTGTCAGCCTGAGGGTAAATAAAAGCCCTGCCTACAGGAATTAAGCTGCCACACCCACGGTCCTTAAGCCTGATGGCTATGCACAGATTGAATAGATTAACAACTAAAGGAGACAGACAAAGTCAGTAGATCCCTGGAAGCTTCAATTGGCTGCCTAGGGCCAGACTGGTACATGATCTGATGCCACCAGGGGCAGATCCAAGAAGTGCAGATCAATCTAAGAAGCAGCAACAAACAATAAGAGTCACAAAAATGGGGAGACAGAGAAACAATCTCCCATCGAAAGGAAAGGTAGAATCCCAAGAAAGAGTGTTAAATGAAATAGAGGGAAGCAAACTATCAGATATGGAATTCAAAACATCGATTATGGGGAAGATCAATGAGCTCAGGGAGCTCCAGAAAAGCTACAAAGAAATCCAGGGAAACTACAAGGAACTCCAGGGAAACTACAAGGAACTTACTGAGAATCACACCAGCATGGAAAAGGACATAGAAGCTATCAATAAGAGCCAGGAGGAAATGAAGAATAGAATTTATGAATTGAAGAACACAGTAGAAGGAATTAAAAGCAGGCTAGAGGAAGCAGAAGATCGGATCAGTGAGCTGTAGTACAACGTAGACAAAAACTCACGGACAGTGCAACAAAATGAAAAAAGACTGAACAAAAATGAAAAGGTTTTAAGACAGCTACAGGACAACATGAAACATAATAATATCCATATCATAGGAATTCCAGAAGGAGAAGAAGAAGAGCAAGGGATAGAAAACCTGTTTGAAAAACTAATGACAGAAAACTTTCCTAACATGATGAAAGAGTCACGCAAGTCCAGGAAGCACAGAGGGTTCCAATGAAGATGAACCCCAACAGGTCCTCTTCAAGACACACCATAATTAAAATGGCAACATTCAAAGACAAAGAGAGTATCCTAAAAGCAGCAAGAGAGAAACAACTAATAACATATGAGGAGCTCCAATAAGGCTATCATCAGATTTCTCAGCAGAAACACTACAAGCCAGAAGGGAATGGCAAAAAATGTTCCAAGCAATGAAAAACAAAGGCCTACAACCAAGAATACTCTACCCAGCAAGGCTCTCATTCAAAATGGAAGGTGAAATAAGGAGTTTCCAAGACAAAAGAAGGCTAAAAGAATACATCTCCACCAAATCAGCACTGCAAGAGATGCTAAAGGGTCTGCTTTAAGAAGATGAAGAAACAGAAAGAGACATAGAGGAACACAAGTACAAAGGGGGAAAATGACAATGGATAAGTACCTATCAGTAATAACCTTAAATGTAAATAGATTAAATGCACCAATCAAAAGACATAGGGTAGCTGAATGGATTAGAAAGCATGACCCACATATGTGCTGTCTACAAGAGACCCACCTTAAAACAAAAAACCTATACAGACCGAAAGTGAAGGGATGGAAAAATGTATTTCAAGCAAATGGACATAAAAAAAATAAAAAAAATAAAAAATAAAAGCTGGGGTAGCAATACTTATATCAGACAAAACAGATTTCACAGCAAAGGCCATAAAAAGAGACAGAGAAGGACATTTCATAATACTTAAGGGAAAAGTCCATCAAGAAGATATAACCCTTGTAAACATATATGCATCAAACTTAGGAGCACCCAAATATGTAAGGAAAATTTTGAAAGACTTCAGGAAGGATATAGACAGCAACACACTCATAGTAGGGGACTTTAACACCCCATTGTCAACAATGGACAGATCTTCGAAGCAAAGAAACACCAAAGATACTGAGGCATTCAAAAATGGCTGTCCTCCACTACATTATGAGACTTCCAGAAACAGTCACGAGATCACTGTCATGTTACTGGAAGGCGAGGTTCATATAGATTCTAAGGACCATTATGAGGCTACGACAATGCACTGCAGAGCAACTAAGAGTAACTTGAAGGTGATTCATACCCTTCTATACTACAAAGCATCCACAAACATTCAAGACACTGAGGGTAACACTCCTATACACTTAGCTTGTGATAAGGAGAGGTGGAAGAAGGGAAACTGCTGGTGTCCCGGGGAGCAAGTATTTACATTGAGAATAAAGAAGAAAAGACACCCCTGCAAGTGTCCAAAGGTGGCCTGGGTTCAGCACTCAAGGGAATAGTGGAAGGTTAAGCAGCTGGGATTTAGTCTTACTTTGTATATTTGGTGGTTGTCACCAGCGTCCTGGACACAAATGTACTTGTGCATAAGACTTCATCTATTACTGATGACTTTTTTTGCCTTCAAAGTCTTATAAACATTTTGAATATTTTTGCTGTTGAGATATTTGTTCTGAGCTTAAAATTTGTTTTCCAGGCATTGAATAACTGTTAAGATTGTTCTACTGTTTTTGTATATTCTTTACAGAACTTCGGTTAATTCTGAGTAAGTGATTCTGTGGCTGTGGTGAGACTTTAGCACTTTCCCATGCACCCTGTGTCCTCCTCTGAGGCAGGACAACTCCAATAGCCTCATGCCAGTTGTTCAGCCAAATGTTTTTACGTGGATTCTAGAATGCGCCTTCTGTGCAGTTGAAACATATCCTAACTCATTTTTCAAGCTCACTCAGAGGCCTATACGAAAACTTTGTTTTTTTCAATAGTATGTTTAATTTAATTTTGTTATAGAAGGAATACTTATAATTTTAGAAGACCAGATTTTCTATTGGAGAGCCTACTATTCCAAGTTTGGCATTCATAAGCACTGAAATAATAAAAAGTCATAGCCTATGTACCCATGTATCATTTCAGTGAGCTCTTTACCTCCATAAAAAGTGTTGTTTTTAAAAAGGGAGTTTGAAGTCATCCTGTATTGAAAAGAATATAAAGCTTGTTAACGTGCTATGTTCTAAAAATGTACTTTGATCTGTATTACAGAAACTAAAAAAGTAAAATGTTGAGAGAATTTTAAAAAGTGATCAAACTGCCATTTTCTGGAACATTTTCTCAATCAATTGAGATTTTGCTTCCTGGCAATTGTTGTCAGTTTGGTTCAAATAAACTCATAAAAATTCTCTACAGGTTTGGAGGTTTCTTATGTTGATATGGGGCAGGACCAGTAGAACCATCACAGCTGTCTTTTCCCCATGCCATCAGAAAGACAGGTCTGCATTAAATCCTTGGTTGTCAGACTTCCTACAGTTCAATTTTCTGGCAGTTCTAGTTACTTTTTGTTGTGAGGTTAGTTGTGATCCTCCTATGGTTGTGCAAGAAGGCAAAGTGTGTCTATCTACACCTCTAATAAGAAGACCCTGGGACATCCCCAAAAGTGCCATAATTGGAATCATAGGTATGCCAGAAGGAGAAGAGGAAGAGGAAGATGTTGAAAACATATTTGAAAAAAGTAATGAAAGAAAACTTTCCTAATTTGGCAAAGGAAATAGACATACAAATCCAGGAAGCACAGAGAGCCCCAAAGAAGTTGGACCCAAAGAGTTGACTAAAATGCCAAAGGTTAAAGATAAAAAGAGAATCTTAAAAGCAGCAAGAGAAAAGCAGAGTTACCTACAAAAGAATTCCCATAAGACTATCAGCTGATTTCTCAAAAGATATTTTGCAGGCAAGAAGGGACTGGCAAGAAGTATTCGAAGTGATAAAAAGCAAGGACCTACAACTAAGATTACTCTATCCAGCAAAGCCATCATTTAGAATGGAAGGACAAGTGAAGTGCTTCCCAGACAAGGTAAAGCTCAAGGAGTTCATTACCACCAACCCCACATTATATGAAATGTTAAAGGGGCTTATTTAAGAAAAAGAAGATCAAAACTAAGAACAGTAACATGACAACGAACTCGTAACTATCAAACTCGTAACTATCAACAACTAAGTCTAAGAGAAAAAAAAAAACTAGCAAACAACCAGAACAGGAGCAGAATCACAGATCTAGAGATCATTTGAAGGGTTATCAGTGGGGAGAGGGAAGGGGGAAAATGAGGGAAAAGGTACAGGGATTAAGAAGCATAATTGGTAGATAAAAATTAGATTAGATAGGGGGATGTTAAGAATAGTATAGGAAATGGAGAAGCCAAAGAACTCATATGCATGACCCATGGACATGAACTAAGGGGTGGGGGGATTGCTGGAGGGAAGGGGTGACTGGATAGAGGGGGGCAAAGGGAAAAAAATTTGGGACAACAGTAATAGCATAATCAATAAAGTATACTTAAAAAAAAAAGAAGAAGAAGAAGTATGCCATGAAAAGATAGAGGTCCCAAATTCAGTTTTGCCACTGTCCGTGGGAGATTAAGCTCTGCTAGATATCAGCACAAAATGAAAGAGCTATTATAGATGTTCTCAGATTCCTTTTAATGTTTAGCGATTCTAAGACTCATACTATGGAAAGCTGCCTCCTTATTTTTTTTTTTTATTGCTGTGTGGTTCTTCTAGATATTAATAATAATTCATTAGACTTACATAGTACCATACTGTTTTCAAAAATTTCACCTCCATTGTCTCATTTTCAAAAACCACATGAAGAGGGTAAAATTAACAATAATTATTCCCATTATACATAAACTAAGGCGCAGACAAGGTATATGACTTGTTAAAGGTCACATAACTATAAGTCGTAAAGCTGAAATTCTAATACAAGACTTTTGACTTTTGGTGCATGCTAATTTTACTTAAGAGATTAATACTTCCTAGAGCAGTTCATGCAGCAGAGTTTAACTTTTAAGCCAAATCAGAATTGTTAAATGGTTTTCCTCAGCATTTTCTACAGATTCAAGCCATGCCTTTTGGATCTTCATGTGCTCCAGAGAATAGATGTCTTCATTAGCCATGTTGGACCATGAGGAAGAAGTCCAGAGCTGACATTTGATTCACACCGCATATTCCAACTTACTAGTTTTATCCGATGCCCATCAGTGAGGCTCATGGGAAATAACTGGTCCAAGGAAATTAAACCAAATGTCAGTGGCTCATCTTTTGAAGCAACCATTGCACCAATTACAAACAACCCAATTAAATAGACAAGTCTACATTTACACCCTTAAGATCACCTCAGATAAATGAAAATGAAGCCCTGAAATGAAAAGTCAGTGGCAAGAACAATAGGATCCTTAAATCATTGCCATAACTTCCTAGCAGCTGAAAAAAACAGCAAATAGTCATTGAGTGACTGCCATGCCCATAGCCCTGTGCCAGGCATGGAAGGCAGTTAGAGATGGCTGGTTAAAAGAACTCTGCCTAATCTCCATGTAACTCTTTATTTTGGAACAAAATCCTAAGTGAGTGTCAATTTCATTAGTTCTAAACTGAGAGAGAAGGATTCAGTAAGTGCTAATGTTCCTTCTGTTTCTATTTATCCATGTCCTTGCTTGACCACAGCATGTCCTATAGGAGTTTCCCATGGCAATCAGGAAAATCTGAATATCACCATCCAGAAGCAATGTTTTATTTCAAAACAAACAAACAACAACAACAACAAAAAACCACCAGCCCTGGCTGAGTGGCTCAATTGTTGGAGCACCATTGCATATACCAAAAGGTTGCAGGGTTGGTCCCCAGGTGGGGCTAAGCATGTCTTCACGTGAGAATTAAAATATATACATACATGCATACATACATACAGTGGATTTGCATCCACATGCTCACAAAATTTATATTTAAAATTATTTACAAATGTTGAGCTATGCAAAATTATACTGAGCTGTTATGCTTAATGAATAAAGACTTATTGACTATATAATCAGTCAATTAAGTTGTGACAGGAAATTATCAGACAAATTAACATGATTATTAAGAAAGCACAGAGAAACTCTGGTCTGGTTCAAGAAAGAGAGTGAAATTAAAAATGGTCCTCCACAGCAATACATGGCCATTTAGCAATTACCCATTGTGCTATCAACACAATGATTGACTAAACCTTTTGTGGGTAATGGGCATTTCAGTCAAAACCAAAGGCTAATGTTTTATAGAGTGCCAGAGGCTTTTAATTTCCTTATAGCACATTAAAACATAGTCAGTCTTTGCCACATTTTAACCTTGTTGAGCATAAATTATTGCACTTTAAATTCATTGTCCTACATGGTCTATTAGAGATAACATTGAGAATTGTCATCGTGGTACTCCCATGACTGGAATTTTCATCCTTCCTCTGTTATAGCCTATAATAATTTAGTTATAGATAACTACCTGTCTCCAACTTTTGAAAACATTATTCTGAATCATTTCACATTGAATATTAGAAAATGTAAAGGCTTAAGGAACCATTGAAAGAAGCAAATATATGCTCTTACTTATAAATTCATCTAACAGATACACTTCTAAAGCCAACAAGATCGATGGTCTGGGACTATAAATTCATTTGTCAAATAATTCCTTGCCTATGTAATCACATCTAAACTGATGATGAACTTTGAGTGGTATAGCAGACATAGGTGTTAGCTTATCTAATAACCATGCTCTCTCCACCTCATCTTCCTCCCTCCCATGATTTCTTTGACAGAAGAACTTGCTAGCTCTTTGTCTGTCCCCACAACCTCTCTGCAAGCCTTCCTCCATGTTACCGTCATGTGACCTGATCCAGGCTAATGGGATGTGTGAGGGAGAGAAGCAGACATACTAGGAAAAGACTTCCTCACCGACAGATGCATATAGGGAATACCCTCCTTGTCAAATAAAGTTGGCCTCTATAACATACGTCCAGGTATAACAGTCATTTTGCCAACATGAGGAGCCAAACCTAAGGATCAAGCCTATGAACTAAGGTTGAAAAAAGTCTAGGTGTTTGGAGACATTGTTAAAACAACCTTGAACTTGTCTAGTTTCAGGTTTTTTGAAGTAGCTAAAGTGTTTGATCTGATAAAATAAAGGGAGTGTATTGTGTCTATATATAACTCAGTCTTTACCTTTGCTATACCTTAAGAAGTAGACAAAGACAAGATGGAAAATATAGGTGATATGGGTGGTGAAGAATCAAAGATAATGACAAAGAATGGAGACGCCCTCACTGAACCTTCAAATCTGGCTTTGCTGGGGCTCCTGTGAAGGAAATATGGTTTGTCAGGATTCCCATGGGCCTCTCTGTTCAGGATGCTGACCTTTGCCCTAATGCTTTCTTAAATAGCAGCTAAAGATTAACCATGCTTTGGATTAATATTAAAAAATAGTACATTTCCTTCTTGTATTTCCTTTGTTAAAAAAAATCGTGAGTTTGCTTCATTGAAATATGATCTTTAATTAAAGCCAGTGACATTGAATAAATTAGAACATAATTGCATTTTCCATGAATTTCACAGTTTGCATTTTGCCAAAAGGAACTCAGTGTCACTCAATGCTTGTAAGCTGATACCTGTAATCAAGGTCTTATTAAACTAAACAAATCATGACTTCATGCATGTCAAGGAAACATAAATACAAGGCAATTCATAAAGTTTCTAATTTCTGCTATTTGGAAAGACAGAGTTTGGAAAGAACTATTTGAAAGGGAAAAAGCCAAGGTTTCTCCCATTTCAATAAGGATTTGCCCTAGAAAGCTTTGGTCTCCCTATGTGACTGCTTTTTGTCCATTATTTTAAATGATATGATATAACCTTGATAGAGGATGTTTTAAAAAACATTTATTGTCAGATAAAAATAAATTCCTGAAGTTGGGATTTGGTCAGTAAAATAATGCCAATTTTAAAATAATGCTTTCTCAAAACAAGGAACAATGAAAAATAACTCTTGTATGAGATGTAGGTTAAGAGAAAAGGAAAAGAACGTAATTGGTTGAGTCTGGGTCCTTAACATCTGTCTGTATCCTGCCTTTTTCACTTATGAGCTGTGCAACAACCTTCCTATATATTACCCTATCTCAGAAACGAGGGTGGATAAAAACAACATCCACCCACAGGGTTATTGCTAAGGTTACTCACTATATATAATAGGTAAACAATGGTAATTAGAATCAGGCCTTGCCTTCAGAGTCAGAGGCACAATAATAGACATGCACTGATACAGTACATGAGCTATGAGCTTATGAACTGAAGTCTCATTTGGAACCTTGCCTTTGACTTAGTTCTTGAGAGAATGAGACTGACTACCCACGTAGTCAACACTGACTTCTCAATCCCCTCAGTGAGCTGGTGAGACCCACTGTTCTCCAAGGCCCCAGATGACACCCAGACCTTCAGGCAATTGGCCTGGAAAAGTGAGCTGTGACTTCACAGAGAGGTGGGTCATGAAGCTTTCTACAAATCAGCAGATACCTATCTACATCAAAAGATCAGCATCAGTTTTGACAGAATTGTGCATTTCAGCATGTCATTTTTTTAATCTGGTGCTGGAGATACACTGCATGCATGCACATACACTCTAGCCGTCTATACCAGATAAAAAACACTAAGTGAGAATTTATGAAGAGCCAAGGGAAATCCTGGGTGGGTGCTTCTGTGACATCATCCACATACAGATGGTGATGGTATTTGTAAATGTGTACCCTCCAAGTCAAACAGAGCTATTTTATAGAAGTTCTTACATTAGAGTAAAGAAATTCAGCCTGAGCATTATGTACCTTTTTTTCTATTTCCCTCTCTACTTGTTCACACAAAGAAAGCCATTACATCTAGACTGAGAGCCCAACATAAAGATACTTCCTTAGCAATCTTCAGCCTCTACCAGACTTCCAGATAATTGACTATATTGGCTTCCAACTAAATGTTGATACCTTTACAGTAGAAACACGCTTTTGCATTTGAAAAATATTGTTAAAGAGCCTTTGATGCTGACAGATTGGAACTAAAATTTTTAAATTTTCTCCTCCCCAGCCACCAGAATTGCCAAGTGTATCTGGTCTTATGTTAATACATAAATAAGTGATACAAAATATGTTTGCACACGTATTGTTCTATCATCACCTGGAACTGAACTGATTAATGCTTTCTATTGACATTTGTATCTACATACTTTGTCTTTTCTGAACCTCAAGATGACTTTAAGAAAACTTATTTAAACCCTGGCTGGTAGCTCATTTGGTTGGAGTATCATCCTGATATGCTAAAGTTGTGGGTTTTATCCCACCATGGTCAATGAACAGACAATAATCAACCAATGAATGCATCAACAAGTGGAACAACAAATCTCTCTCTCTCATCAATTAAAAAAAAAATTTGGTAAGCCCACAAACTCACCCTGTCCTCAATGAAGCATCTTCCCCAAGCCCATTCATTCAGTAGTTGGTGTTTCAGTCACCCAGGAAGAAACTTGCTTGCCATCCTAAAATATCTAAATCCTTTGCCCCAATGTTCTCTCTTCTCTATTTCCAATGTCCTATCTTATCCCAAGTTCTCATGATCTCTAAATTATTTCAGTAGTAGCCTTTATATTCATCTCACTTGTGTCAATACAAACACACAATACACACACATAAACTCACACACACATAATCACACACATTGGTAACTTCTCTACTCTGCTCAGAGACCTTTCTTTCTCTTTTTAATTCTAACATCTAATTGCATTACTGTCTTCCTTAGCTTTTACTGTAGGGACAGTCAATGACTTCCCCACACCCAGACATGCAATACATATAAATACATAATCTCCAGAACAATTCATATTCTAAAACAGGGCTCAGTAACTATGGCTTATAGGCCGAACTCAGACCACAGTTTGTTATTGTAAACAAGGTTTTATTGAAACACAACCAGGTCCATTTGTTTATATATTGTCTATGGCTGCTTTCATGCTATAACAACAGAGATGAGTAGTAGCAAAAGAGATCACAGGTAGCCCACAGCCAGAAATATTCACTCTACAGCCCCTTAAAGAAAAAAGTTTACTAAACTCTGCTCTATACCATACACTTTTTTTTTTACAACTGGTACAACATTATTACTATAAATGCATATTGAGCCCTTAACACGTGTTAGCCACTTTTTTAGGCAGATCAATATTGTACTTTATACCCCTATTTAGTGGACAAACAGAGGAACAGAGTGATATAGTTACCTGTCCAAAGAGGTCCAAAGAGGAGAAGTCAGAATCCAAACCCTAATGATTAGACTCTGAACTTATTTCTTAACTGCTATAATCACCCTCATAATTTTCATGCCCCCAACAATCCAGAAAAAATGTTTTTTCCCAGAACTTTGCCCTTTCACATGGTTGTGGTCTACACATGCTGTTCTCTTGGAATAGCATTCTCTGTAGAACACACCATCCAATGAGTTATACTTGTCCTCCATTAATTTCGAATGCTTAGTGAACACCGTGTTTGTTATTCATGAGTAGTTGCTTCTCTCTGTTTTTCTCTCCTTCATTCTCTCCCACCCTCCTTCACTACCATGCTTTAAGGTTATCATCATGTTCGCATTGGTTCAATTAATTTCATATTTTTGTTCCAGCCTTCAGGGAATGAATACAATGCTCTTAAAAATCTTCCAAATTCTCAGTTCCTTGATAGCTCAATCTTTAGAAGATGAAGTTCACTATCTACCTCAATTTCTTCAATTATCAAGCAAAAGCTGTTTTTTATGTGTGGGCTCCACCCTCTCAACCAATATTCTAAGTTCATATCATCTCTCATATCACATGGGATCACACCTTGCAAATGCAGTTACTCATCTGTTGAATGAACAAGTGACTGAATGGATGATCCTCAGGACAACAAGGGCTGGCCCACACTGCAAGGGAAGGCCTTGATAGAAACAGAATAGCATTAAAAGTGGCAGCTCACAAAGCATGAAGGCTGAGGCAGGCTTCAGTTCTTACTACATTATGTAACAAACTATGTGTGTCAGTATCCCTGGCCCCCAGACACCCACTACAACCTCCAACACTGATCTCACATTTGCACCTGTTACCTTCACTTGCAGGCTGCTCTGGAAAAACAAGACCATTTCCCAAAGGTAAACGCAGCTTCCAATAATGTCAGCCTTATGAGATCAGTTAGATCTCAGAAGGGAAGCACTTGGGATCAACCAGAAAGCTTAGTGACACATTTTTTTCTGCAGGGCTTCTCTTAGTGAGTAGAACAGAATGGATACTTTTGATGAAAACTTTGGTGCAAACAGCAGGCTCTGTGTGAAGATATCTTCAGGCACCTTAGCAAGCTTAAGTCACAGCAGGGTGCTGTTTGGCTCTGCCCCCAAATCTCAGCCACCCTTTGACAAGGCAGCTGAGAAGTGGCCATCCTGTGGTACGTGTGACTGTGGGACCAGGGGCCCTGTGCAACTCAAGATCTTGCGAGATGCCTACATTTTGGCACTAGTGTCTGCCTTCTTCCCTCAGAAGGTATGTCATGCTAACAAAATACCATACTGAAAATATTTGCAGGTTCTTTGCTTTCTTTGTTTCTACTCCAAATATGAAAAGTTCTTTGGTGACAAATGAGCAGTTAGATAGAGGGACAGTAGGTAGAGCCAGGAGATTAGAAAATAAGTCCTGTATAAAAAGCTTAAAATAAAGAATGTCTAATATGTGCAAGTAAAACCTAGTATGACCTATCTATTTGAGGCTGCATTTTCAGGTTTTGAAGATGATTATAAAAAGAATTTACCCCTATTTTTCTTTAAATGTATTTGGATAAAACTCTAGATTTGATTTACTGAAATCAATATTGCTTTTCCATTGGAACTTATTTCCTATTGCAAAAGAGGGCATATCTAAAATAGCTTACAAGCAAACAGGTTACTAGATATTTTCCACCTTCTCTGAGATGAGGAGGAAAAGATAAATATACCTGGGGGACAGAAGAGCAATTTGGGTTACCTAGATGAGAGTATCTTCTTTATGTTCAAATTATTAAGCTCTTAGACCCTCTCCTGAAGCCTGTAGAAAGGGGGCACTTAAAACATTTGATGATGCACATAATAAAATGCTGATAAACACTGGGAGAGTTTGCCCTGCAAAAAAAATTCTTTTAAGTAGGCTTTAAAAATGGGTGGCCTTAGAGGCTAATGGATCAAGTATATATATAATCACAAAATATCTTCCGGCTCTATTGATTCAAAATTTTTCAAAATACTTGTAATTAACATAACTGAGTCCCATGGATATCTTTGTCATATTTTCATATTGCACATCAGGTGTTATTTAAGCATTTATGATACACTGGGCTTTAAATATATAAAAATGCCATCTTTATCTTTGAGAAAATGATAATCAAGAATAGGGGTCAGTACCCTTTTTCTGAAAAATGCCATATAGTAAATATTTTGTGCTTGTATGGCAGATAATTTGTCATAACCACTCAACTTCGCCATTGTAGTGCAAAGGCAGCCATAGACAACAAATAAAGAAATGCGTGTGG
This sequence comes from Furipterus horrens, assembly GCF_987537825.1. Lineage (NCBI taxonomy): Eukaryota > Metazoa > Chordata > Mammalia > Chiroptera > Furipteridae > Furipterus > Furipterus horrens. The sequence goes on along the minus strand of NW_028327176.1, from coordinate 61,295,278 downwards.
CTGAGTTCCAATAAAACTTTATTTACCAAATCATGCAAAGGGCCAGGTATGGCCCTCTAGTTGTATTTTGTTTTCTTCTGAACCAAACAGGTGACTCATCACCCATAGGCAATGCACTGCTGAGGGATCTGCAATTTATAAAAGTGAGTGTTCCAATTTACATATGCACCAAGGATGGCTTACTGAAGGAAAATTGTGGGGGACAGATAGATATGGGGAGATGTGGGAAGCAGACAGTCTTGGTTTAAGAGACTCTGACTGCTGTGCGGAGCCGCCCCCAGCTGGGCCCTTAGCCGGCAGGTTGTCTTCCAGGCCTGCTCTGAATCCCATCCTCCAGGGGATTTTAAAGATAGACTAGAAATACAAAGTGGCTTTTAAGGAAAAGTGAACCTGCTCGGTTTTTCTCTGCAAAGCCTCAAATCCTTGTCAGTAAAGTGTGAAGAACACAACAATTAAGTAAGAGAAAATGCTTTTAACCTTGTGTAAAATACCTGGATGTTTCAACCCTGTATTGATCTGCATTTCCCTTTCACTCCCTACCATTTGGGGAAGTGCTGCATATTTTCCTTAAGTATTTCCACATGTGGAAAGTGGATAAAAACCCTGGCTAATAAAGAAATGGGGGCGATTTTCCACTAGAGAAAACCCCTTCCCTTCCTTCCTCAGATGGAGAGTGTCTGAGTAGTTTCTTCATCCACTCCGAGGGACCCAGTGTCTCTCTCAGAAAATAACTCTCTGTTAGAAATAGCAAAAACCGAAACCAAGGAAGCTGAGATGTTCTCTCTCAAAGGAGAGAACAGCAGCTGGTGTACAGGCTGACAAGGTTTTAAAGGGAGGGATAGAGGATGACTGGAACAGGGTATCGGGGTGCCTATTGATTGGTTGGGCCTGGGGGTAACGGCACGAACAATGGGTTGAGTCTGCGGGTAATGGCGGGCACAATGATGGGAACAATGAGGTACTTGGTGTTTTGTTGGGTATGTTGTTCGGGAGAAGACACTTGGTGATTTATTGGGCATGTTGCTGGGGAGAAGAATAGAATAAGGGAGTAAAAATTTTTCTACCTCCTACTGGTGTTTTGCAAGATTTGAGGAACTTTTCACTGGACTTCTCAATAGTCATTGTTTGTGGTTTTTACTTCCTGCTAATTAGCTTATTGGGTGGGGGTTTTTGAGGCTCTTACTGAACCTAAGACTCTCACATGTCTGCACTGCTATTTTCCCAATGTGTGTCAATGCTATTGTGATTAACACATTTAAAAATAGCTTTGTTACTTTTTTCCTCCCTGGCTGCTTGAAGATTGGCTGGCATCATAAATGATACAGGAGCTATCAGGACCAGGAAGTTCATGACCAACAGACTACATTAGCAGAAATAAATGTTCACTGATTTCCTTCAACCTGGGAAGGCAACAATATCTAAGACAGAAATCTGGGGGAAAGTAGCAAAACTGTACAAGACCACACCAGATATCATCTTTGTTTTTGGATTCAGAACCCGTCTTGGTGTCCATGAGGAAACTGGCTTTGGTACAACTTATGGCTCTTTGGATTCGTCATCGGCAGCCGTCCGTCTCGAGAGACGATGGCGTAGCTTCTTGAGAGTCTATCTGCACCGCCGAGAATGACTGTGCAGTCCGACTCGGGAGTGACAATCCCTGCCGCACTTTGGATTACACAAAGAAAAGTGAACCCAGACATAGACTTGCCAGACATGACCTGTATGAAAAGAGGAAGACCTCGAGAAAACAGAGAAAGGAAAACAACAACAAAATGAAGAAAGTCAGGGGGACTGCAAAGGCCAATGTTGGTGCTGGCAAAGGTGAGCTGGAGATGGGACAACAGAAGGAGTAAAGGTTCTTCAGTGACTTTATCTGTGGTGATTGTGCAGATTCTTCATGAGAGGATTAATAAATTAAGAACCAGCTTTGCTCGATGTTAATTATTATCTCAGTCATTAGAAGTTGTGTGTGATATTTTTAACAGTATAAAATCAAACTGGAACCAAAAGGCTGAGAGCTACATCTCCAGATTTTCACATGCAATTCATGTACTTCCTGCTATTTTCAGCTATTTGCTGAGTTTTGATATTATCCCTCTTAGGTAAGTGTTGTATATTCCTCACCCCAGGAAGCTGCCTGAAGAGGCTCCAACATCTATGTTAAACACACCTCAATACTGGGCATGTCAGCTGCACAGGACTCAATGTCTGATGGACGGCATTAGGCTGCTCATTCACCAGGTGGCCTCTGCCAAACTCCTTTGTGAGAAACTGCTCCCATCCCAGGCACCGCCAGCTGCTGATTAGCTCTCTAAATGGGGGGTGGGGCACTGAGGCAGGAAATCCCAAACAATAAGTGATCCAAATATAATTTATAGTTGGTTCAGTAAATTATCTTATCTTTACTTTCTTAATTATGTTTTTCTTAGACTAATATTATTTGTTGGCACACAGCATCTGACAACAGAATGAGATATGCAAAAACGCAGGTGGGTGGCAAAGAAGCTAGATAGGGTAAAAACTTTGATGTAAGTACTTGAACAGATCTGACTGACAGAGAGAAACTTGACTGTAGATCATCCAAAGGGTCACAAAATCAAGTGGAAATGGCCTTCAAAGTTGATCTAGTTCAAATGAGACAAAAATGGATTAAGGAGTATAGCAGGGATTACTCAGCTAGAAGATATAAAATAACAATAATGATGACCCACCCTCATCATCATCGTCATCATCGGCAGCCGTCCGTCTCGAGAGACGATGGCGTAGCTTCTTGAGAGTCTATCTGCACCGCCGAGAATGGCTGTGCAGTCCGACTCGGGAGTGACAATCCCTGCCGCACTTGTTACAGGTGAAGGCAGATGGCTGTTGTTGCTGCTGTTGACGCTGCTTCCGCCTCGATCTTTTCTGGACCGCCTCCTCGTTGCGCGCAGCCTCTGCGCATGACGTACCTTGCCTGACCGCGAGCCTCCAGGCTAGGCGGTCGTCTGCTTGAACTTCCCATGTGTTGAGATTGATGGAGCATTGTGTCATGTCCTTTTTGCAGATGTCTTTGAACCGCAGTTTTGGGCGCCCTGTCATCCTCTGGCCTTCTGCTAGCTCGCCGTAGAGGAGGTCTTTGGGAATACGGCCTGCATCCATTCTTTTGACATGGCCGAGCCACCTGAGGCATCTCTCACTAAGAACTGCATGCAAACTGCTCATGTTGGCTCGCTTCAGCACCTCGGTGTTGGGAACCTTATCCTGCCAGGCGACATGCAGGACGTGTCGCAGGCACCTCATGTGGAAGCTGTTGAGTTTCCTTTCGTGCCTTGCGTAGGTGGTCCACGTCTCGCTGCCATAGAGGAGAGTGCTGAGTACGCAGGCTTGGTAGATGCGCAGTCTGGTTTTCTCAGTGAGGCTGGAATTGTTCCACACTTGCCGGTTCAGTTTGGCCATAACTGTGGCTGCCCTGGCGATTCTCCGGTTGACCTCCAAGTCGACTGACAGAGAGCTCGAGATGGTGGACCCGAAGTAAGTGAAGTCGTTGACAACCTCCAGGGTGTATCCGTCGATGGTGATGCATGGGGGAGTCCCCGTGCCTTGAGCCATAACATTCGTCTTCGTCAGGCTGATGGCTAGTCCGAACTCCTTGCATGCGTGGGAAAGACAAGTGACTAGCTGCTGGAGTCCCTCTTCGGAGTGTGATGTCAAAGCTGCGTCGTCGGCGAAGAGCATCTCACGGATGAGCACCTCTTTGACTTTGGTCTTTTCTCGTAGACGGGCCAGGTTGTAGAGCTTGCCATCGGATCTGGTGTGAATGAAGACACCCTCGCTGCAGTCCTTAAAGGCGTATTGGAGGAGCATGGAGAAGAAGATTCCGAACAGCGTAGGCGCGAGGACGCAGCCCTGCTTTACTCCGCTGCTGACTGGGAAGGCCTCAGAGGTTGCGCCGTTGTAGGACACCATGCTGTGCATGTTGTCGTGAAAGGACATGACCACAGCAAGCAGATGTGGTGGACAGCCAATCTTCCGTAGCAAGCTGAAGAGTCCGCTTCGACTGACCAGATCAAACGCCTTCGTGAGGTCGATAAAGGCGAAGTAGAGTGGTTTATGCTGCTCGTGACACTTCTCCTGCAGCTGGCGTAGGGAGAAGATCATGTCCACTGTTGATCGGCCAGCTCTGAAGCCACACTGGGACTCTGGGTAGACGCGGGAAGCAAGGGTCTGCAGGCGGGCAAGAGCGACCCGGGCGAATACTTTGCCGACAACGCTGAGGAGAGAGATGCCCCGGTAGTTGTTGCAGTCGCTGCGGTCTCCTTTGTTCTTGTACATGGTGATAATGTTGGCATCTCTCATATCCTGGGGGATGTAACCCTCCTTCCAGCAGAGACAGAGTAGATGGTGGAGCGGCTGTAGCAGGACTGGTTTCCCGCTCTTTAGGATTTCTGGAGGGATTCCGTCGCTTCCTGGTGCTTTCCCGCAAGCGAGGCGGTCGATGGCTTTGCCGAGCTCTGCCGCAGTAGGTGGGGTGTCTAGCTCCTCCATGACTGGTAGGTCTGGGATGGCGTTAAGAGCAGTGTTTGTTACGGCGTTCCTCGTCGCGTACAGCTCGAGGTAGTGCTCGGTCCACCGCCGCATTTGCTGTTCCTGGTCAGTGATGACCTCACCTGTCTTGGACTTAAGGGGGGCGATCTTGGAGGGGATTGGGCCTGTTGCCTTCTTGATACCCTCATACATTCCTCTTGCGTTGCCTATATCGGCGGCTTCCTGGATGCTTCTGCACAGGTTTAGCCAATAGGTGTTGGCACAGTGGCGGGCGGTCTTCTGGACTTTGTTCCTGGCAGCCCGTAGAGCTTGAAGTGTACTGGGAGTGGGCGTGGCCTTGTAAGCCAGTAGGGCCTTCCTCTTAGCCTCGATCACGGGTTCCATTTCTTCCCAGTGAGCCTCGTACCAGTCAGCGTTCTTCTGCTCTTTCTTCCCGTAAGCAATAATGGCGGAGTTGTATATGGCGTCGCGGAGACGTGGCCAATTGGATTCGATAATGTCATCTGCCGCCATTCCCTCGCTGAGTGCATCTTCCATCCTGTTGATGAATTGCTGGGTCTTAACTGGGTTGCTGGCACAACTGGTGTTGATGCGTGGGCGACCCTTCATCTTGGAGTGGAGCAACCTCTTCGGCATTATGCGCACCTTGCTTACCACGAGGGCATGGTCCGCGTCGCAGTCTGCACTGTGGTAGCTGCGGGTGAGGAGGATGCTGCCAATATCCGTTCTTCTGGTGATGACGAGGTCAAGCTGGTGCCAGTGGCGGGAGCGGGGGTGCCTCCATGACACCTGGTGGATCTCTTTGCACTTGAAGAATGTGTTTGTCACGCACAGGCCGTGGTGACACAAAAGCTCAAGCAGTTGCTGACCATTCTCATTGATCTTTCCTCTCCCAAAGTTTCCGAGGCAGGTGGGCCAGGCCATGTGGTCGGCTCCTACTCTTGCGTTGAAGTCTCCAAGGAGATAAAGAGCATTACTTCTGGGGATCTTGGATAACGCTACGTCCAGTGCATGGTAGAACTGTTCTTTCTCTTCAGTGGTGGCGCAGAGGGTTGGGGCATACGCGCTAAGAATGCTGACTGGGCCGAAAGTTGTTGACAATCGGAGGGTAAGTAATCTCTCTGTGCCTCCTGTGGGTGGCTCTATGGAGTTAACAAGCGTGTTCTTCACAGCGAACCCAACACCGTGCTGTCTTGGTTGGTCCGGAGACTTCCCTTGCCAGTAGAAGGTGTAGTTGGTTTCTCTGATAGTTCCGTTGTCGGCCAACCAGGTCTCCTGTAGAGCCGCAATGTCGATGTTTAGTCGTGCCAGTTCCCTGTCGATGACGGCGGTTTTCCTGGCACCATTGATCCACGGAAGGTCTGCAGTAAGTCCGGGACACATGGTCCTGATGTTCCAGCTAGCGAGGCGAAGAGCTGGAGGCTTCTTTCTTGTTGTTTGCTTGGAATTGCCTGGTGCGAGTGTTTTGTGGCCCACTTTTCAAGAGACGCCTCTCTGATCCCCACGCACCCAGTGGGGCAGGTGAGCCATGGCGAGACGGCACCTAATTGGCTGGGGGCTGCCCAGCTTGAGGCGGGCGGTAGCTGTCCAGTGAGGTGCGATGACCTCTCCCACCGTCAGAGGAGACCCCTGGCGCTCGTTTGTAGCTTCACTGGAGAGGACACTCCAGCGTCATCGCAAGATGACCCACCCTAGTCAGATTATATATACCCCCATCACTCTCATCACAGGAACCAGCAAACTTTCTGTAAAGGGCCAAAGAGTAAATATTTTATGGTCTCTGTTGTAACTACTCAACTGTGCTATTGAATGAGCATGGCTGTGCTCCAATAAGACTTTATTGTGGACACCAAAATTAAAATTGAATATAATTTAATGTGTCATGAACCATTCTTCTTCTTCTGAGGGTTTTAATTTCAATCATTTAAAAATGTAAAAAATCAGTCTTAGCTCCAGGCAGTACAGAAAAAGGTGGCAGGCTAGATGTGTTCCCACAGGCTATCGGTTTGTCACCCCCTGCTCTGTCATATCACCCTATTCGCTATCTTGCCTCAAATCTTACCATTATTTTACATGATACCATATATTTATTTCCTGGTTAGATTATATCCAGCCTTACTCAAATCTGAGTTCTTCCACAACAGGGGCTATATATGCCTTTTTTCAACTCTCTTTTAGCTTGATATGTTCAACACATAAAATAATGCCTGGAACAAAATGAATATTAAAAAGTCATTAAATGACTGACTAAATGGTTAAATATTATCAGAAGTATAGTTATAAATCTATACTATTGTACAACCTTCAAAATACCTCTACATATAAATACTTTCTTTGACAATGTAGGGAAGAAATTATTATCCCTATCTTACATTGGGAAAAACAGAGAGAGATAAAGCAACTCACTGAAGAAGGTGGCAGGGCCTGTGCTGAAATGGGAGTCTGGCCCTGGCTGGTGTAGTTCAGTGGACTGAGTGACAGCCTACAAACTAAAGGGTTGCCATACGATTCCCGGTCAGGGCACACGCCTGGGTTGCAGGCTGGGTCCCTGGTTGGGGGCATGTGAGAGGCAACCACACACTGATGTTTCTCTCCCTCTATTTCCCCTTTCCTTCCTCTCTCTCTAAATAAAATATTTTTAAAAAACAGAAAGAAAAAAATGTGAGTCTGCTGCCTCTCTGCGGCTTCTGTCCACGGCAGCGCATTGATGCTTCTGTTACTACCACCAGACACCCACAGCCTGCTCACAGGACCATATTGCTAGACATTTTCAATGTGAGATGCTGAATAATAAGGAGTTCAAAAGATCTCTACATGCCCTTTCTACAAGCAGTTTCAATCAGTTTCCTCTCCATGGGTTCCAGGCTTCAGGGAGTTTCTAAGATGGTCAGCCAGTGTTCATCAGGGTCCCATCAACAACTTCACTGCTGTAGTGGCACCACCTCTACACAGGGGCATATGGGGAAATTCTCAGGATGTAGAGATGGATGGCAAGTCCTGACTTTGATGCTTCCAACCAGCTCTGGGTCCAGATGCTCCATGGCAGTCCTTTCTGCCTCACCTACACCCTGAGCAGCTACCCCCTACAGACAATAAAAAAAACCTGAGAGCCTCAGGACTGCTGTCTGCTACTCTCCTATAACCAGTTAATTCTCATAACACTTATTGAGTATCCTCAGAAGAATGGGCTTTGAGTGATGTGTACTGCAGACCAATAAGATATAAAGGAAAGAACACAGGCTTTGAAATCAGGCCAGCTAGAGTTCAAATCACTGGTCTGGCAATATCAACCACATGACCTTGAACAGATTACTTACAGTTTAATCTCTAAAATGCAGAGATGACTCCTAGGCTTTGTGATTATTATAGAATTAAGTGAGATAATAACATATCACCCAGCCTGGTTTCTGGCAACCTAACAGATACCCAGACAATGACTGTTTCCTTCTAGACCTCAAGGTGTGTGCCTTTGGTGTCCATGACATTGGAATTGATGAATAGCTCTGCCACTATTTAATTGATAATAGCTCTGCCACACCTTTGTGTGACTTAACAAAAAGTGCCTCCACTTCAAGGCACTTTGCTATCATATCCTGGAACACTGTAGTAACAACCAGAAAAATCTACAATGACAGCAATGTGAAAAGCACCTCTAGAATAGTGCAGTATACACATACCCAATCATAAGAAGAAACCTTTGTAAAAATGCATGCTATGTTAGGCCAGAGACAAGAAGGGTTAACGTGGGTTAGGCTAGTCAGGGACAGTGAGGGAAATGGCTTGAGCTAGATATTAAGTTGATGAGAACTGGAGCTGTGGTGAGGGAAGAAAAGAAAAAATTTAGCTGGCACCATGGGAGGGTAGCCAGGGGAACCCTGGGGAACTGGCTAAGCTTTGAATATCAACTCAGTTCATGTAGGAGCTCCCCATGAATACTCCTATATTGGGTTATTTAGTTGAAGAGTCACACTCAGACCAACGTGGCATTCAGAGCAGAACACGTGTATCCATGCCAAGCAGAAGGCTTTGGAAGAGCAGAGAATATTATGCTGCACTTGGCCACCTCCTGGGATTCAGAATATCAAGCATTTGAAAGTATAACCCCCTGCCCAGTCACAATGCAGTGGTGGCCTGGGGACCAGACACTGCACAACAGAGAGGATCGTCACAGGGGTGTGGGGGTCATAAAGTCTGGCCATAAATAGTCTTTCAAAATGGCAAGCCATATGAAACATTGTTGATATGGAGAAATCCAAAGCCAGGGCTCTTGTAGATGCTACTGTCATTGAAACCAGTATGTTCACTTCACCGATCAAGGTCCTAATAGGCTAAAGGCAGCTTTTCAAATGTAAGAATATAATGAGGTATCTCTGGTGAGTACTTCTGTTGCTTCATCAAGTCCTCAGCTAAGTAAAACCTTTTTCTGAACTGAAAGTCCATACCCTGAGGAGGACTTTCCTTATGTTTACATCTACTTAAGAATGTGAAAAACAACACAAAACTATGATTTCAGGGAGGCAGCTTGACACTGTAGAAAAACTCAAGATATGGACAAGTCAGACTCCATTTGGAGCTGTTTTTCTGCAATGGACCATGTGGGTAACCAAGGTGAAGTCACATGACTGCTCTAAAGTGAGTTTTCCCATCAGTAAAATGGGAGACAATGCTGTTTTCTCAGACTTCTCTACTTAGGATCTGCGAACTAGAGCCCAAGGAAAGCAGATGTATTTCATCCCACTGGTAAAATCTGATGGGACAATAATAGCTGCCTGAGAGGCTGGGTGGGGCAGGACCCCGAGTCCCTGTGTCGGCTCATCAGGGACATAGACTATGCTGCAGTAGTAACATCTGCCAGGCAAGGGAGACAGGAGAGTGGCAGCACAAGCTGTCATGTCACCATGGAGGATGGACTTGCTCTGAATCAGCTGGCCCAGCAAACAGGTGGAGGGAGGAGCGGAGAGATCACTAAATGTTCTGGTTGGTGTGGGTTCTGATCTTCAAACACTAGCCTCTCCCCACACGTTTGATGAATGAGGAACACAGCTGTTTCCAGGCAATGGCCTCCCTAGCAGGACTGTGGAGCAGAAGGACCACCTTTCTTAGAGCCCAGGAGCCACAGCTACTCAATGGCTGTTCCACTCTGGGATTCTAACATTTGCTGTTCCACGAGGACATATATCCTTCTTCAGGCCTTTTCACTCTGCTTTATCCTCATTAAAATGAAATGTGCTCTGGGAAGAGTAACACATTCAACAACTCACATCAAGCTCACGGAATGTTTATTTTCTTCTCTCTAGCAGAATTTGCTAGGGGAACAGGCAAGGCACTGGGCAGCTAGGCAAGAGGGCACTGCTGGGGCTCTATATCAGAAAAGATAAACACTATCAATTCAGGTTCACTGAAGATGAGTTCTGCAGGTTGGTGCTAAGTAACATCCTCAGCACAGCTAGCACATCAATACACACTCGAACTAGGGAATAAAAAGTGACTTTTCCTACCAGAGCCTCCACAGGACAAGCGTTATGTGCCTCGCATTGGTGCTGAGACATCTACTGGAATGCTTCTCTAACCTGATGGTGAACATTCTGGCTTCTTTTTGCTCATAGCCCTCCTCCTGGAGCCCCCATGAGAGCCTCTGCATCATTAGAAATCTGATGTTGTCAGCAACTGTCAGGAACAGGCAGGTGCCAGGCTTTCCCGAGGACCATTCATCTGAGAAAAGAGGGATTTGAGGTAGAGGCTTGGTGGAAAGCTCAGGTTTAGGCGGTGCAGCAAGGGCAGGAGCCGGGGCTGGGGTAGGACACTCACGGCAGAGAAGAAGGGTAATAAGACACCAAGGACAGCTACAATTTGTGGAGCACTTCCTGGGCTCGGTGATTACATGTGTTTTTCACCCCCACAATTTCTACCCCTTCTTTAGTAAACCAAAATTTAGAAACACTAATCTGCTCAAGACGACAGAGATAGTAAGTGAGCCCACATGCGGGTCTAACTTTCAAGACCCCGTTACTTTCTGTGCACAGCACTGAACGCAGGCTGCCCGGTAAGGCCTGGGGTATAACGCAAAAATGATAACAGCTCAGAGAAGCAATAATACAGGCTTAATAGATGGATTCACTGATTATAAATCTGGCTTTTTAGATGCATCTAAAATTCGAACTTTAACAGGTGTAGGTAGAGTTAAACAACTGATAAATCCTTTACCCAGGCAATTCTTAACCTCTGGTGGCAAAGAAGGAGAATACTGCACTGGCATAAATAATTCAAAAAAGCATCTAGTTCTAGGTCTTCTTGTATTTTAATTGGCACCTCAACATGTAGTATAACAGAGAGGCATGGAATGCCTGCCATGTGCAGTCCTGAAGAGCTGACAACTGAGTGTTCTGCATGTATACTTCATGGAATGTGATCAACAATTCTGTTGGTGCTTTCCCTGGAAAGAATTCCACATAGAGTAGCAAGGAGCTGACCACAGTTACTTCATTTCATCAACTCTTGGCCCTGATAGTCCCATTACAACTGTCTCCTTTTCATTTTTAAGAAGCACCGAACTCTCAAGAACAGCAGCAAAGCTGTAAAACTGTTAACACTCAGCATATCTCCAAAAGAGGTTACCATCATCCATTCTGATTCATTATAATTGTTGGAATTTTAGGTCACACCAGAGCCATCTGTGAAGCAGCCTCTCCAGATGATTAAAACACTCCTGTACAATGTGCATTTACAAATTGAAAATTAATGAGGAAACATGTTTAAAAATTGACTATAGCTACCCAAGGGTTTAAAAACACTTTAAAATACATAAAGAAATCACTTGGCTATGCAGTCCTCCTTAGTGACAAATAAGTTGCATTACTTCTCCGAATTACTCCTGCTGAATTAACTTTTCAATGTGCTGGTTATTATGGTTGCATCCCGATATCATATCTCAGAAACTGCTAATACAAATCATCCCCCGACTCCTGTCCTCTGGGCTAATTCATTTTGTATCTTTCCAACTCAGAGTAAATGACCCAGAACAAAGCAAAGACACAGAGCTGTATTGCACTAGGGGATAGTCTACTCCAGAGAAGCTTCTCTGGTGCTCCTGCCTGCAGACACAGAATGGAAACTGCACAATAGATAGTTCCCTGAACATAGCTCTTTCTTTTTTTTTTCACTTGACTTAGTCTTTCTCCTCTACTATCCCACTTTGCCTTCAGCCTGGCATTCCATCTGGCAGCCTTTAGGACAGGGATCTTTATGGAGAAGGTAGAGAGAAGGAAGAAGGCACAATCCATGTCCTCCAGGAGCTTGGTCACAAAAGAGCAGTAAAGGCAGGTGTTTGCATTGGGAACCAACTTTGACCAGCCCCAAGTAGATGTTTAAATAGGGTCAAGTGCTTTGCTTATGATATTGCATCAAGCCCTCCCCACCCACACCAAAGGCTTGTGAGATAGTCAATCTAGTATCACACTTTATAAGTCAGAAAAGTGAGGCTTAGAAAGGTTATGTGACCTATCCAGGGTCACAGTGAACATTGTGACTGTGAGTAGACCTTACTCGGGTGTGTACTTAACTATGAAAATACAGCATATGTAACTCAGTAGTAGATGGCTCAGACTGATGAACACGTAATCGAGGAACACTAGCTAGGTCAGTTAGATGAGAGCATATACCTGCAGGGAGTCCCAGCAGGTGCATAGGGCACATACAGTCCACTGAATTGTGCACTGCCCCCCACCCCCCAATTATTGTGTTAAAGCCCTAACCTCCCATGTGACTATTTGGAGACCGGGCCTATAAGGAACTAATAAGAGTCAAATTATGTCATAAGGCTCAGGTCATAATCCAACATAACTGGTGTCCTCACAAGAAGAGGAAGTAACACTGAAACTCAGTCTCTCTCTGCATACATGCACACAAAGAAAAGGCTGTATGAGAACAGTGAGAAGGTGGCCATCTGCAAACCAGGAAGAAAGCCCTGACTAGAAACTGAATTTTCTGACACCTTGATGTTGGACTTCTAGCTTCCAGAACTGTGAGAAAATAAACTACTGTTGTTTCAGTCACCTGGTCTGTAGTGTTGTGGTACAGCAGCCTCAGCTGACTAGTGCAGAGAAAGTAAGAATCAAAAGTAGGAACCTCAGTCACATGTGAGTGGAGGCCCATGTCAGCATGGGGCTCCACACACAAACTCCAGCACATAACTGCTGGAGTCGGAGTCTTCCCCTCCTCTGTCAGCTCCAGAGGCACTGGCTGCATTCCTGCACTAGTGCCCACATCACTTTAGATCATGACTATTTGTTCTAGGTCTGCCTCCCCTGCCCTGGAATGTGAGTGTGTCTGCAGAAGGCACAGTACTTCATTCCCCGTTTCATCACTCAGTGTCCTCCTCTTTATATTTCTTTAATGGACTGAGCGTTGGATATCTGAGAAAACAGGGCATGCCACGCCTGCAGGAGTAGTCAAAATAAAGACATCTGTGAGAAGCAGAGATGTGTAGGGTCAAGCATCATCCAGACTACCCCAGAGTGGCACGGTCAAAACCACTTGGAGTAGAGGAGTCTGGCAGCAGCATACGGTACCTGCTGCCTTCTAGAGCCTATTGCTGAAACCAGTGTGACACACTCAGAAAGTGAACTGGCCATGGTGCTGGGAAGAGGAAGATAAAAGAAACATCATAAAGGAAACAGCTGCAAATATGGAGTGAACACCCTCACTAATTCAGCCAAGAGCCATCGACTGCCAGACTCCTTGCAGATACTAGGTACTCTCAGACATGCTGCCACTGAAGAGTGAGCAAAACCATCCACAGCACCACATCTGCCCTTGGTGAGCTGACTAGTGGAGACAGAAGTAAACAGAGAAACCACAAACATAACTTTATAATTACAAACTATGAGCAATAATATGAAGAAATATTGCATGGTCATATAAGAACCTACAATCATGGGACTTTGTTAGTCTAGGAAGCTCAGCCTCCCCAGGGTGAAGGAGAGGTGAACAAAACAGCTTTCTGCACCCACAGCACAGAGGCCTAGTGACTTTGTGCACTTGAAGCTCTTCAACAACAGAATCAACTCCATTCTCTAGGGCATTCATCATCTGACTATCTCTCAAATGCACCACTGGTCACAGGAGGAACCCAAGAAGAGATGTAGATTCCCTCCATACCTGCCCCTGCTGCCCTGCTGCAGAGGACAGAATGTGGAGCCAGTTCTCCACATTCCATACAGGAAGGATGGCACCTGGATTACCACCCAAGTCCTTTTTATTCAATGATGCCTCCTTGTGGTATTAGGAGGAGAAGTGGGATTAGGCTCCAAGCACTTTGTTAAACAAATGTAGTCATTTTGGGTTTCTGGATGAACATTTCAAAAGAAGATAATTTAAAAAGAACCAAGTCAAGTGAAAACTGACATAGGTGTGATATTTATTTTTAATTTCATGAGGCAGTGTGAGATGGTTTGGCAGATTAAAATAATAATATATAGTGTCAACTATTTCAATGTTATCAATTCAGCATTTACAAAACTTATTTAGACAGCATAGGCTGTCATCTGACAATCACAAAGCTCATTAGAAAGCCCACTATGAACATATCCTAAAAGGGAAAAGCATCAAGATGAACATTTGCAAAACCTTTTTTCTTGTGGTGGTTAATATGCTAAATGGGGATATCACAGCTATTTAAAACCCTCTGCAATATTTACCATATAGTTATCAAAAAAATAAATGTTTTCAGTTGGATGTTTTACTTCCTACCAAAAGGTATTCTCTTTTCTAATCAGACTCCAGCAAAAACTCCTATAAACACATCAGGAAAGCAACTTTAATGAGGCTTGGGAGAAAAAGAGTGGTATGTGAATGCATTTTTATAGCAAGTATTTATTAAGTGTGTTCTGTGAAAGTGTGAGGAGAATCCTAAACTTGGCAAATGAAAGGTAGAGAGAACTACTTTACTCACAAAAATGAAGAAGTGTCTCAAGTCAAACTTATCCAAAGGTGGAGGTGGAAGGAGTGTGCTCAGAAGGTGGGAGTGCTGGACTATAGCCAACTGGTATAGGAGATCCAAGCCTCAGATGGTGAGGTGACCTCAATATCCTAAATTGCCCCTTCAAGCACCATGTACCTAAAATAATTTGACCTAGGCACTATGCCCAGTGCATCAGACACCCTTCTTGATGAAAAAAGACCCACCTTCCCCAAGTGACAGTGAGATATAAAACATGCAATAGAGTACTTTTCTGATATTGACTAGAATGACTAGGATTTGTGATAAAAAGCAAATATAATCAACTGTCAGTGCTAGGAGAAGCCCCATGAAGATACTGAAACTTGAAGGACAGGCAAAAACATCTTCAGGTGAGATAGGCCTTGAAAGTACTGGTGAGACTTTAGAAAACCAACAGTAAGTTCTCCCAACAGGGATGAAAGCATGGTTTGTAGAAAGATTGGTTTGTTAGATTAAGGCTAGGGTAAGCACCAGTAAAGCGTGTTCAGAAAGCAGACTGCAGGGCCCAAGCACTAGGATTCTGATTCAGTAGGTCTGGGGCTCGGCCCAGGATTCTGAACGTTTACCTTCCCTCTTACCTCTTACCTCTCACACCACACTCCACCCTACGATTCTTTAGCAGGTCATGCCCAGGGCATGGTTTGAGAAAACAGGACTTTTTTGAAGAAGAGAATTAAAAACTAAGTTAAGCTCTGCAACTGTTACTGTAATGGATGTACCAGTACATGAAGCCAGAATGAGTCTGCTGAAAGCTCTTTCTGTCGGTCTGAAATCTTTGGTTACCACACACCATGCTAGAACTTCTTTTGCCCCAAGATCCCTTAAAACATTCAATCTCTCCTCCATATGGCAATCTTTATTATTTTTTTAAATTTATTGATTTTTAGAGAGAAGGGGGAAGGGGGAGAGAGAGGAAGGGAGAGAGAGAGAGAGAGAGAGAGAAAGAGAGAGAGAGAGAGACATTGATTTGTTGTTCCACTTATTTATGCATTCATTGATTGATTCTTGTATGTGCCCTGACACGGCATTGAGCCTGTAACCTTGGTGTATTGGAATGTTGCTCTAACCAACTGAACTACCCAGCCAGGGCCTACATGGCAACATTATAAATGGCCGAAGATATTTAACATGGTTCTCCCAAGTAAACACATCTCCAAAATGAATGATTTGAGTTGCTTCAACTGTTTTGCACATGAGATGATTTCTAACTACTCACCTCTGCTCATTCTCTTCTGATAATCTCCCAGTTTATCAATCTCTCCCATAATAGGCCCATTCATATATGAATACAATATTCTGGTTTACTGTAACTAGGCAGGCATACAACTTTCTTCTTCCTTGTTCTTTCCATCTTGTTCTTATTAATGCAACCCAAGATCTCATTAGCTTTGTTCTGGAGTCCAAAACAGTTTATAAATAGGAAAACAGGTAGAAAAAGGAAATTATCTTATCAGAATTTTTTCTTAGGGAATCTGTGGTTTCTGATAACCAAAAGCATCAAAACAATTCCTTTAAGAATAACATATAGCAACTGTGTACATATATTCTTGTCTTTAACATTAGCATTTTAAATCAGGGTTTATAAAACATAGATGTGCATAATTAAATGAAGATTCAATTAAAAAAATAGCTTCTCTGGCTTTTACTGCTTGTCCTTTAAAACCTCGCTATTAATCTTAGTCCCCACCAAGAGAATCTCTGGATGGGATAGCAGCTGTTGAGATAATAGAAGCTACAGGAAAAGATGTACTCTCCTCAAGAAGAGACCTTGACAACAGCTAGGCCGGTAGGAAGTGGCTGCTATGCTTCCTAGACTATTGATTAAACAATCTGTAACCATGGCAATGATCTTCTTTTCCTGGAAAGGTTAGTGGGGTGGGATGGAGACAGTCCTCCATGATAAAAAAAAAAAAAAAAAAGTTAAAATGAAACAGATTTTAACACTTTTTTTTCTCATATTGCTGAACAGTAATTGTCAATGCTAGTTTCTCACCTTAAGCATCTCATTATTTTAAGAAAATCCACTAGGAATCTAAAACCACAGACTCAAATTAACAACATGAGAAAGCTTTAGGATCCAGCGGAGGAGGAAATAGGGGTGCAGGTACATGCCTAATTTTCTTCTACTGAATTTACAACATCGTTTTAACTTGCTACTCACAACAGAGGGAGCAGTCTCTTGTACTCCTGCTGTTGAAGAATGAAAGTTTTCCTCAAATAAGTATTTGCTATGTAACTATGTGTTTGCAGTTGTGCAGACCTTTGCCTGCTGAACTGCCTGGTGCTAAGAAGCCATTGCCTAATGTATTCTAGTGACCAGAAGATGGAGGGAGAAAAGGTTGGAGAGGTTCCACCAAAAGGGGATTTGAGGCAGTAGAGAAGGAGAGTCAGTTTGAATTCAGGATAAACCGTGACTTACACACACACACACACACACACACACACACACACACCTATTACTAAGGAGGATTCAGGGTGGCTGCTAGAGACAAAAATGAACAAACACATTTCTGAGCACTAAGAACTGCTTGGTTGATTAAAAAGAAAAGCAAGGCAACAAATACTGGGTATTTTTGTCTATATATTATTATAACAAAAGTTCAACTCAACATAAAAATGCGGATGGCCAGGGGTTTTACAGAGATTTTGTAAAATTAGCTTATGCTCCCGTCTTATCCATTTTTGCTTCTTTAAACCCACCAACTGCTCCACCTCAAGGGCCAACACTTTCTGCTGCCCATTAGACATGGCTTAAACCCTAGACCTCGGATTATTTTGTT
Organism: Furipterus horrens; assembly: GCF_987537825.1. Taxonomy (NCBI): domain Eukaryota; kingdom Metazoa; phylum Chordata; class Mammalia; order Chiroptera; family Furipteridae; genus Furipterus; species Furipterus horrens. Next base: position 61,277,977 of record NW_028327176.1, on the reverse strand, counting down.
CTCTATTTTTCTACTGTCCCCAATACCTATTACCCTTAGCTTCTTCCCTGCTCTTACCCCATGCTTTCACAGCTGACATAATGCTAAGGGTCTTCTTCTTACTCCTTTGGGATCCCCTGATGTGCCAGGCATAACCCTCTCTCCCTAATCCAACTTGGTCCCTAGGCCCCTAGTCTAGCACTAGCTCAGGTGTCCAGTTCCAGCCTAATTTACACCAGACTGTTAACAGGAAGTAGCATGCTGACTCTAGCCCAAACCCCTGCAGGTAACACCAGGTCCTCCAATTATTTTTGCAACCTTCCTCTGCCCCACACATCTTAGCATTTTTGACAGATAGGGTAGCACACAAACCATTATACAGCTAGTTTCCCAAAATTGAATCTGGTACTGCAGACCTTGGAAAAATAATTATTTCTTTTTATAATAGCCTGGGTCTAAATCTGATGTGTAGGTGGACAACGGCCCTTAAACTTTCAAAGAAAGCTAGAAAACAATCCCAATAGTAGCAATGCCTATTGATAAATTGAAGCTCTAAGCTACAAAAGTGCTTATTCACTGACCAAGAGCCCTGCAATTTATTTCACTTTATTAGATGCTGAATCCTTCACACAAAAAAAAAACTGCGGGAGTTCCAAAAGCTTTGAATCTAATTATTATAAGTATGTTTAATCAAACCTTTGAAGATACTTCGAATCTAATGTTGAAGTTTAGATGAGGTTACACCTCTCTGCCACTCATATATACTAATAGAATCCCTGAGTTTTGTGAGGACACAAAGTAAAACCCGACCTTTGAAACAAAGCAGTACTTTTAATTTTAGACTTCTCTGCAGGTAATTCTTCCCTCAGCTATTACTGACATCCTATTTATCCAATCCTGAGTATCCAACCTGAAGAAGTTGTGGAAGTGCACTCAAGAAGAAAGTTACAAATAAAAGAGATCCCCCCCAAAAAAAAAATTAAAAAAAAAGAAGAGATCCCAGCTCTGTGAAGGACCCTAAAAAGTCAATTTATTATCCGATGTCTGGATTTTTTTCTATTAAATTTATGTCAAGGAGGCATCCATCCTATACATGGATTTCTCAGCCTCGCAGTCCTGTCAATTCCATCTTCGCATGTCTCTGACAATAAGGAAGCCTGTTCTTATATAAACCTGAAGTTGTTTTATGGCAGCTTTGAGCTTATACTCACACAACTTCACACCGCTTAGAGTAAGGTTCAAGAGCTGAGCATACAGCTTCACTGAGTACACAGAAAACCCTCTGAGCTACATGCTATGTATTTCACAAACACCACCGTGCTCTCAATATAAGACCAAATTCACAACAGCTGGCATTCAATTATTACTCAGGATAGTGCTTCCCAGACTTGCTCCATCCCAGGCATCCCTGTACAGTACTCCTTGATGGTGATGGTGATAGAGGAAGGCAGGTGGTTTGTTTATCCTTTGTTTGTCTAGCTAATTCCTCTCTCCTTGGTTGGTTGTTCACACCACATCCGTAATCAAAACAACAGTTGGAGGCCAAATGGTACTTTCCCTACAAAATACAGCCAGAAACTGGGGTTCAGAGTACTTCCAGAGGAATTCCTTTTTTCTGCCATTTGATTACTTGTTCTGTTTTACCAGGGTCAAGAGAAATGAGATCATTAACATGGAAAGTGTCTATGGGCATATCTTGGTAGTAGCAAGAAAAGGAGAGCTTGGGAAACCAAGTTGAGCATGAAAGTCAGAGAACCCCAAGAAATGCACAGGGGAAGTGCTGGGATGAGGAGAGAGAACCCGGGAAAAGACTGATATGCCAAAGCTCCACATGTCCTTGGGCCCGGGGGTTGGCTTTTCTCGGCACCCAGAGTAGCCCTTTGTGAAAGTAAGAAATAGATTGTCACTGGTGCCCCTTCCCCTTCAGATGACGTTCCCACTTTTGCTTCCACAATTCTAGGACAGAAAATGTAAAAACTGGCCCACGCTGTGAGGTTCTGAATTTTCAGGTCTCCTTCACTAAGTAAATCAAATCTGGAAAAACAGCTAAGGATAGGGAAAGTATCTACTCCAAACCAGCATTTTCCAAAGAACATTTCGTGGTCCTCCTGGGGAGGGTAACAGGTCTACCATGGGACCAAGTTTCTGCAGTCACATCAAGCGGGAGATAGCTGGTTAAAATCATGTAAAAATTATTTTCCTGCCCCACTTCTCAGAATCTTCAATTTGCCGATATCCACTGTAAATTTCCAAGCAGGTGTAGGGATCTCACAGGGACAGAAAGTGTGCCCAAAGGCAAAAGAGCACTAACAGGGGAAGCACAGTCCTCATGGACAGCTGTTTAAGTCAGGCAGCGTTTCAGAATCCTTCAGACATGTTTGGTTTTAGCTTTCTTCTATGGATGAGATGATCAAAATGACAGCTCTTACTTTACTCCATTCATCACTTTTTAATCCTCATTTCTATTTTCTCCCATAATTGAATAGACACCAATTGAGCATCTATGTGCAATGCACCCTGTTTCTAATTCAAAACAAAATATAAATCAGATCCAAAATGTCTTTTCAAGGCAAATAGACATTTCCCTTTCTTAAGTTAAATATAATTGACATAGCACTATATTAGTTTCAGGTGTATACTATAATGACTCAACATATATGTATATAGAGAGAGTAGCAGAATAACTGCAATAAATCCAGTTAACATTTGTCCCTATACATAGTTACGATTTCTGGGTACATGTTCAAGATACACTGTAGCCATCACTGTTTTCTTAAAAACAAAACAAAAAATGTATGTATTTTTCCCAAGTATAATAGCTAAATTTAGAGGAATCATTATGGTCTGAATATTTGTATCTCCACAAAATTCATGTTGAAACCCTAACCCGAAAACATGATGGTACTAGTGAGTGGGGCCTTTGGGAGGTGCTAATGTTAGAAGGGTGGGACTCTCATGAATGGAACTAGTGCTCTTTTTTTTTTTTTTTTTTTTTTAATCCATAACCACTAGATGACAAAAGACAGGTATTAGTTTTTCAATGTCCCACATTAGGGAAAAGAAGGGCTTCTTTAGAGGAAGGTATGCCAGGTACATCTCACCTGTCCAAAACCCTTTTGCCCATTATACTTAGTTTGGACTGAGGGAAATATTTTAGGTTTCCCCCCTGTCAGGCCTCTGGGCTCTTTCTGTCCAAGCCATTAGGATAGAAAAGAGAAACCAGTTTTAAAGTGGAGCCCACAGACCACCCCATTCTTCAGCAACCCAGCCACTTAGTTCAGCCAAACCATTGAGTCTCAGGAGGCAGTAATGCACACAGGATTAAGTGAGGCCTATACGTACAGACAATCACTCAGGTAATGAGATCGTGGGCTTATGCCCTTTGAAAACAGAAAACACATGTTAATTTATGTAACATAACCCACACACAAGTTTATAGATCTGTAGGACTGTCTTATCGGAAAGACATCCAGTTGCAAGGCATTTGACATTCTTCTTGCCTGTAAATTAAACATCTTTGATAATGCCACAGACATAGTTTAACTTTCATATGAAAACCAAATTTAAATGAAAAGAAACTTTAAAGACGGTTAGCTGCACTATTTTATAGTCTACCACTGGGCATTGTGATCTTCCTTGAATCTTGATTTTTCTCCCTAAGATTACCCTCCTTGTCATTAAAGGGACTGCATTAAGTTCATTTTTAATTTATCCTGTTCATTTGCATAAACACAACAAGAGCAGCAAATGATCACTTATGATCTTTAGTTCTGCTTTGCTGGAACTTACGCAAGGAACATTTAGGGTGACCTTCAGTCTGCCCTTCAGGGCACAAAAGCTGAGCCACATACCTGGCATTCAGCCTTGCCTGTAAACACCTGTCTTTTCCAGGTCCTCCTGGTTTTCCATTGTGCCTTAAGGTCCCTTCTAGCCATCTTTCAGGAAAACAACCTTCGTTCCTTCCCTGGAAAGATTGCTATGGACCACTCATCCATCCCAGGTACCAGGCCTTTTATCTCGTGGACTTTTATTACCTTTGAAAGTCAGTCCCAGTTGCTCAGGGCTTTTTGGTAACAACCAAAGCCCAAGCATGTCTCCTTTAGGCATGACATTCCAGTCAAAGTCTTAGTCAAAAAATCGTTATTAACAACTGGTTTTATTAGTTTTATGCAAAGAAACTTAGGTCATTACTTACTTCTTTAGAATGCCAAATTCTGGAGGGATCAAATAGGGAGAAAATATATACAGTGTGAAGGAAAATCCTTGTCCTTCTAATATTCACCGAACATGCATTTCTATTCTTTATATTTTTATTTTTCCCCCCACTAAAAATTTTTCTGTTTGTTTGTTTTTCCATTACAGTTGTCTCACTTTTTTCCCCTTCTTGCTTCTCTGCATCCTGTCCCTCCCTTCTCCCACATTCAGTCCCCACCCAGCTGTCCATGTCCATGGGGAACTAGTGCTCTTAGAAAAGAGACCTAACAGAGCTCCCCAACCCCTTTCGCCATGTGAGGACAAAGCAAGAAGGCACCAGCTACAAGTCAGAAAGAGGGCCCTCACCCTACTGTGCTGGCTCCATGCTCTTGGACTTCCAGTCTCCATAACTGTCAGCAATAAATTCATTTTGCTTATAAGATACTTAGTCCACAGCAGTCCAAAAACACTAAGACAGATATAACACAGACTTGTTGAATTAATATTTCCACTTCCACTAACTTCAAAAATATATGCTGGTCCCTTAGTTTGTTTTTGTGCAAATAACCAGTAAGAGACAAAGCATTTGTAACTTAAAAGGAACCTTGGTCATCACCAAGAGGGAGATTAGCAATGTGGTTCAGAAGCCTGGGTTTGACATCAGGCTTAGATTCTTTGTCTGCAAGATGTAAAAACTTACAGCATCTATATTACAAGATTCATATATGCATTAAATAAGATTATTTCATTAAAACACATAAAATGTAGAGAGCCCACAATAAACGGCAGGCATTATCATCAGTTATTATCATGCATATCAATTTTAAACTAAAATAAATTTTATTTCTCCTCCAAGAAAACTGTATTTGGATGATAACATCCTGAGTAGTGAACTTTTCTGAACTCAGTGGTACACTCTGAGGTGCAAGAGTTCTTATGCTCCTGGAATAAAAGACTCAAAGCCAAGAGGGTAACTTACTGCCTCCAGAGAACTGGGTGGTCAGAAGAGCCTACAGTAATCAGCCCAGTCATTTATTTCTTCTTAAGACCCCATAATAATTTTCTGTTGTACCCAAATAGCTATAGGGGCAAAAAGACAGAGGGGGAGAGGAGAGGGAAAGTGGCGGGGGTGGGCGGAGAAAGAGAGAGAGAGAGAGACTGAGACATACCTCTATGCCAGAACTGGAAATAAGAGGGCTCCCTTATTACTCCAAGTGTGGTTGTGAACCAGCCATGTGGGCATCACCTTGGAACTTGTTACAAATTCAGGTGTCAGGTTCCAACCCAGACCTAATGCAAACAATCTGTAATTTAATGAGAATTCCAGGCAATGCACAGACACAAAAATGTTAGAGAAATGCTACCTAAGAGCACTTCCATGTTCCCTGCAGCTGCCAAGCTTGATCACTCAGGAGAGCTGCCCACATGTTCCAGGGAACCTGCATACCTCATGAAGGCTACTTCCCCCTAGAAGGAAAGAGAGCTAGCCTTAGACTTGCCCCCACAGAGACATCCATTGGGTGCTTATGCGAGCTTGTCTCCTGTTATGGATGGTTGCGCTTCCTGCTTTGACCAGTTTCCTTGTAACTAGCCTGAAATTGGATTTCTTACTGGAAATAGGAATATATTATATCCCCTGCCTTTTCGACCTATTTTTTCAGTAAATAATATTCGATTTGATGTGTTTATTCACAAGAAACACATAGTGCTTGTATCCTTATATCATTTAGGTCTCCAGTTTTGTCATTTTCACAGTCCCTTCAGGACACACATAGTAAGCCTGCCACAGAACTGTCTACACCCTGAAGGGAGCGTGCAGGTCTGTGGCTGCTGACTCAGTGAAATGCCTTCCCAAATGTTCAGAGTGCCTTTTATAACAGGCCTAACAGTTACTCGTATCAACCAAAGGAAGGTTGACATAGCAAAGTAAGTGGTGTCTGGCCTGCCTTAGCATAGGATTAGAGCATGGGAGCAGTGGTTCTGACTGCTTCATGACAGTTGCTCTGTTAGCAATCCTCAAAACATCATCCAGAGACACATTGGAGGCACTGCTTTTATTCCGAAAATCTTTGCTAAGAATGCTGGTAATCCTGGCCTCCCAGTAGTATGTTTATGTTGTGCAACCTAGTCAGTTTCTTGAGACAGTTTGGGAAATATCACTATAACGCTTCCTATCTTTAAACAATGCTTCACAATTTACCCAATGCTTTCACATACATTATTTCCCTTGACTTTCAGCACAGTGAGGTGGCAGGGCAAACTCTCCTCAACCCCACACATTCCAAACCTTTGCATATAGATGAAACTTAACTTAAGTAGGTGGGTTACATTGGTAGCTTATGTTAGACAGGTATGGTGACTTGTCCAGGATCTGAAGGCTTGTAAATGGTAGAGGCAGAACCAAAGCCCAAATACTTGATTCCTGTGTCAGAATCCTTTTGCTGACACTGTGCTGCTGTCTTCCACATGATGATCCACATATCACAAGGGATGTCTAAACAGTCAAGTCCCTGACCAAGAATTTCCAGATCAAATTCATTAGGTCTTATAATGACCCTCATTCCACCATCTCATTAGCCTGTTTATTATCCCCGAGCTTTTCACTTAAAAAAAAAAAAGTTCAGATCAGCACAAATAAAAATGTGTGTCTGCATGATTTTGGATTATTTAGAACAAACCTAGTTTCCCCCTATAGAGGGAGAGAGTGTTACCTATCTATATATGTGAATGCTACTTTTGAAAACAGAGAAAGAAAACTCTGACTCCAAAAAACCTCCGCTGCCTCGCGGCATACCTCTTCAGGGGAAAGGCTAAGGGAGTAAACCCCGACAGAAAATCCGGAGCCGGAGTCCCTAAGGCGATTTGACGTCGTAGTCAACACCGGCAACTCCTGCGGCGCACCTGAAGCCAAGCTGTATTGACTCCGTCTTTCCCTTGGACCCTTCAGCTGCGAAGAGAGGGGGGGTCTGCTGCATGGGCAACAGCAGACCCTCCATATCACCCTGCCCAGGCTCTGTAGCTTCAGCTTCACTGGAGAGGACACTCCAGCGTCATCGCAAGATGTCGATTCAACGCGGGAGGAGACAGATACCGTGTCACTCCCGAGTCGGACTGCACAACCATTCTCGGCGGTGCAGATAGACTCTTAAGAAGCTACACCATCGTCTCTCGAGACGGACGGCTGCCGACGACAACGACGACGACTTTTGAAAAACCAGAAAAGACTTATCTTTATATTCATTTAGTCATTTGTCTGACAGAATTTTTTTTAAAGTGGTAAAGACAGACTTTATTATTTTGTTTATTTTTTATTGTTAAGTATATTTTATTGATTATGTTTAAATACTTCCAATTTTTTCCCCTTTGCTCCCCTCCTTCCAGTACCCCCCTTTCCCCAGCAATCCCACCCCCCCCTTAGTTCATGTCCATGGGTCATGAATATATGTTTCTTGGCTTTACTCTTTCCTATATTATTATTCTTTTAAAAAATTAATTAATTAATTATATTTTATAACAATAAAAAATAACGATTTCCCCCTCTCAGACTTAAGACACTTTATACTCTTATAAAGGACAGTGGGCGAAGGTCTCGTGGTCCCCTAGCTGCTTCATACTGAACATGGTTGTCATCCTACCTGCCCTTGGGTCCAGAAATCCCTAATAAGAGTGGGGGTGTGGAGGGGAGGGTGGCCTTCCCACATGGAGAAGGATCATGCAGACCCCAGGTCAGTTGTCTGTCCCTGGACAATGACGTGCTTGGTTTAACAGGCTGGCATCCTTGTTGTATTCTGGGGGCAACAGATTTGGCAACAGGGTTAAAAGGTATCATTGAATCCATAACCACTAGATGACAAAAGGCAGAGATTAATTTTTCAATGCCCCACATTAGGGGAAAAAAGCCTTTTTGGAAGAAGAAGTGAAAGGTACATCACACCTGACAGATGTTTTTGAGCTCTCACTAACACCAGACTGTGTGGCATCTGGGTCAAATTTATTTATCAAGTGAGCATTGTTTTTTAGATAGCCACATCACACTATTGGCTTATATCACTTACAACAAGCTAAAAGCTCAGACAAGGATTTAACAATTATTGACTTCAAGTCGGACATTCACAAACTTCTGCACATATAGGTGATTAAAAAAAAGTCTACATAAAAAATTATTTTTTCCGACTTCCGGCCAAGATGGAGGCCTAGACAGACACACTACATCTCCCTCCACAACTAAGAAGGAATACTGCTACCTGAAAACCAGAGACAACCAGAAGTTCCAGAAAATTGAGCTGCATGGAAGTCCAACAAACAAATATATAAAGAAAATAGACTCATTCAGACAGGTCAGAGGTGTGAAGCCAGGGTGTAGAGGATGCAGTACAGTGGCAGCAGTGGTGGCGGCAGCAGCAGTGGCAGCAGCAGGCCAGCGGGAAGTGCAGTCACACATTTTAAAAAGTTGGGAGGGACACCTGGCAAGCTCTCCCAGCACCAGACCAGATCGCTCAGCTCATGGTCCCAGTGCTAGGGAAAATAAAACCTCATTGCTTCTGACTGTGCTAACCAGTGGGTGTTGGGGCAGAGGCAGAGAACGGTGGTCTCTCAGCAGAGTCAGCTTGTTTAAAGGGCCCTCACAGTCCTAGAATGTCCTCAGACCCACCCACTCTGGGAACAATGGCCAGGGCAACATCTAGAGAGGCATCAGTCCCATACTGAAGTGGGAGAAGTGCCTGGAAAGGGGGTGAGTGCTGAGCAAGTGGCATTGTTCCCTCTCAGGCCCCTCTCCCCCACACAGAACCACAACGTGGTGAAATGGGTCGCCCTGTACTGACAAATATCTAAGGCTCCGCCTCTTACAACATAACAGGTGCAACAGCTCTACCTAAGACATAGAGGCAAATAAACACAGGAGCCTGTCAAGATGAGGAGACAGAGAAGTATGGTCCACAAGGGGGAATAAATCAAGGTTCCAGTGGGAGAACTAAGTGATAAGGAGATAGCCAACCTAACTAGAGTTTAAAACTCTGGTGATAAAGATGCTCACAGGCTTGACAGATATGCTTAAGTATGGCAAATGCTTAAGGAAAAAAGTGAAGGATATGCTAAATGAAGCTAAGGAAAAGCCATACAAAACCAATGGTGAAGGGAAAAAAACCAGGGTTCAAATCAATGATATGGAACATAAGGAAGAAAAAACCAACCAACCAATACAGAATGAGAAAATAAGAATTGAAAAAAAATGAAGAGAGGCTTAGGAACATCTGGGACAACTATAAACATGCCAACATCTGAACCATACGGGTGCCAGAAGGAGAAATAGGAAGAGCAAGAAGTTGAAAGCTTATGTGAAAAAATAATGAAGGAAAACTCCCCAAATTTGGTGAAGGAAATAGACATACAAGTCCAGGAAGCAGAGAGAGTCCAAAACAAGTTGGACCCAAAGAAGCACACACCAAGACACATCATAATTAAAATGCCAAAGTTTCAAGATAAAGAGAGAATCTTAAAAGCAGCAAGAGAAAAGCAGTGAGTTACCTAAAAAGGGTTACCTATAAGACTATCAGATGATTTCTAAAAATAAACTTTGCAGACAAGAAGGGGCTGGCAAGAAGTATTCAAAGTGATGAACAGCAAGAACTTACAACCAAGATTACTCTATTCAGCAAAGCTATCATTTAGAATGGAAGGGCAGATTAAGTACTTCCCAGACAAGGTAAAGCTAAAGGATCTCAACATCACCAAGCTATTATTACACGAAATTTAAAAGGGACTTACTTAAGAAAAAGAAGTCAAAATTATAAACATTAAAATGACAACAAACTCACAACTATCAACAACTGAATCTAAAAAAATAAAAACAAAATCCAACTAAGGAAACCAGAATAGAAACAGAATCATAGGTATGGGGATCATTTGGAGGGTTATCAGTAGGGAGGGGGAAGGGGGAGAAATGGGGAAAGGGTGCAGGGATTAAGAAGCATAATTGGGAGGTACAAAATAGACAGGGGGAAGTTAAGAATAATACAGGAAAGGGTGAAGCCAAAGAACTTATTTATATACATGACCCATGGACATGAACTAAGTGGGGTGAGGTTGCTGGAGGGAAGTGGGTACTGGGCAGAGGAGAGCAAAGGGAAAAACAAGTTGGGACAACTGTAACAACATAATCAATAAAATATACTTTAAAAAATATAATCCAAAAGTAAAAGTTATTTTTTCCTCTTAAGTTTAACCATAGGTTTATATGCTCCAATCAAGACTGCTCTGGGTTCTGTGCCCATCAAGTTAACCTCCTCTGCCCGCTCTTGCAACATGTAGATTTAACCAACATCACCCTTTCCCCCACGCTCCTCTCCTTTTCCTTTCCTTTAATCTAAGTCATTAAAAAAATACTGAGTGAAACCAACACAAGGAGAGAGACCTATGCTTATTCACAAGAGACTCCTCTCCACATATCTCTAAGGTAATTTATCAATACATGTAAAACCCAAAAGCTTAAAACAAAATCCACAGACAAGATGCAAAAAAAAAAAAAAAAAGAAAAGAAAAGAAAAGAAAAGAAAAAAAGGAAAAAAAAGAGTAAAATAATGCCTTTAGTAAATCCTTCTAAAATTTTATACAAATTGTGCCTTTGAAAATTACCCAGTCTTTGGAACTCAACCATGAACTATGACTCAGAATAGTTTCTCATGTGCACCACTACTGGCCTTACTTTTGAATCATCATTTCTCTCTTATGCACTAAAGTGGAAGTTATTAGAATTGTTCTGAAATATTCCTGTTCTCTTTTTGCACCTAGGGTAAATTCAGGTGCTCTTGCCCCCTTTTAAGTTTGGCCTGGCAATGTGACATACTTTTGCCAATGAAATGTGAATAGAAGAGGCGTTTGACACTTCCAGGGGGAAGCTCTATGAGCCAGCACATTACTCATTGTATCCCCTTCTCCCATGGATTTCGGGAAACACATGTCAAGAAGGATGCATGATCATTCTGAGCCCCTGAGAGAATATGATGAGTAGAGCCCCTGCCAACCCACATTCATCACTGAGTGTGAATGAGAAGTAAACTTGAATCAAGACATTGAGATCTGGGGCATGTTGGCTACCTCAGACTAACCTGACCTATCCTCACTGATACATCTGGAATGATCAATGACTTCTGCTTGCTCATAAAAGATATCTGAATTCCTCTTCTGTTATTTAAGATTTTCTATAGTTTGACCTGGATTTATTCCCCAAATATATTTTGGAACAATTACTCGGATATCTGCTTCTTTTAGGAATCCAACTCTTCTGAAAACTCTACCTTGAAATGCCACTTCTGTTAGTCATATGAGTGCCCCAGCTTAGGAGCCACACTTGCCTTCAATTTTTTCATCTTCATTCCTGTACTTAATACATCGCTGTACATCACAGGTGAATGCAAAATATCAGCAATTCTTCCCCTGACTATCTCCTTTGCTTTGTTCGTAGAAATACCTCAGGAAATACCAACCAAAAAGTAAGCAATACAAACTAGAATCAGCTTAGAAGTTCTGAAAGTACTTAATTAATGTAATCCATGCAGAATTGTCCTGGACTAGCTCAGAAATGTGTAAAAAGCATGATTTTTCTAGAAATATCACTGCCTTTAATTTATTAAATAAGCAATTAACTGCTAATTATAAGCCCTGAAGTTGCCTTTGACAAATTCAACATGAGTTGTGATTGCGCATTCCAGTTCTTAGAAGGGTACTGCCATGTATAATGAATAAGACCCAATGGGTTGGACATTCCTAAGAGAGTGATGTGGAGTCAATTCAGTAAACCAAAAAACTGTAATTTCTAAAAAGTAGTTTTCCACCAAAGGAATGTACTGCCTGCAAAAAAGCATTGTGTGTACCCTGAGTCAATAAAAACATGTAACCAAGGGAGTATCTTCAGAAGTGTCAGAGGAAGGTCTCTGGTATTCATTTCTAAAAAATGAATACTAGAGTGGCATCCTGCTTTCTAGTTCTATGAATTTACTTCTTTCATGTTCTTGTGTCAACCTCTCAGTATTCCCTGCTGTTCCCTTCTGGCTTGCTCCTAAACCCCATAACAAACCACAGATTAAGTGACAAGAAAGAGGCCTTCATCTTGTCCTTGGTAATGTGGGTCCATCTGAGGTGGTATTTACTGACATGATTCAAGGAAAGCCTAGGAGACTGTGCTGGTGCAGAGGAAATGGGTGAAAAGCTGCAAAAAAAAAACCCTCTCATAAAAATGCTGTTTTGTCTCACCAAGACACATTACCCCTCTGTGGGAAAGCCACCAGGCTAGCATTTACTACTTTGAGATGATGATCCATCCACCTACCATCCTGCTGCTAGCATTCCTACCTATCTCACAGAGTAATTTCTTCTTGTAGGATCTTGACAGAGATATTAAAAATTCATAAGTGTATTGCCTTTAGGCCACAATAAAAATTCAGTGCAGATTTTGGTTAAAAAGCCTGTTATAACATAAGAAGTGAGAAAAAGCAAGACCCCTTACTCTAATGATACTACACAGAATTATACATACCTGGAAATAAGAATATTCTAGCCAGGCTGGTGACTCTAAAAAAACTCTCAAAAAATGACTCTCCCAGAGCATCTTCACTGAAAATGGAGACCTGAAGAACCTTTCTTCTTTCATGCTTCTCTGACCCTGCCTTTTCCTCCGACATCCAGCCAATATATTCAAACTGGCCTCAGGTACTTGGAATTTCCAAACCCATCTTTGACTTGGTCCTGATCCCTTCAGGTAACTACAGAAGCTCCATTGGTTCTTTCACTCTTTTGTACACATCTACACATCTAAGACCTTCCTAGTGTAGAAGCCAAGCAGCCTGAAGAGGCAGTTAACAAAACCTAGTAGGGATGTTTTATTAACCAAATACCTCCAACCAGATCCATTCTAATTTGAGAATTTCAGAATTAGTTCTATAAAAATTAGTTTTAAAATTGCTAGTGAGTACTTGCAAGAGAATATAGTTTGATACAGGTAGAACCTCAGGGTATTCGTCAAGTCAAATTCTGTCAATGACTACACAGCCCTGGTCCACTGATGTTAAAAAATTCCACAGATTCAAAGCAAATCATATCCTGAAAGGCCAAGTTTCAAGTGTGTTTCCTACATGAGATCGAACAGAGGGATGTGATTAAAAACCTGATTTTTCTTCAGTAATGGAAAAATCAGGTCATTTTCCCAGAGAAGCTATTCTCCCTGTTTTCTAAAAGAATAACCCAATAATGATTATAATGCAATAAAATGGGGAGCATGAGAAGTGTCTTGCTGAGTAGAAAAAAATAGAGTGAACAGTCTTTTACAGCCCTCCATATCCTGTGCTGAAAATGATCAAATTAGAATCCTGGTTAGACCAGCTAATTGTCTCCCAGGTGACAAAGGAGAAATTCCATTGCTTAAAAGAGATTTAAAACTAGAACATACAAAGAAGTAAAAAGAATGACTTGATCATGGAAAAGAAATTATATTCTGGTCAACTAATAAAGGTGCTTTTAAGCTCTCTTGTTTTTTCTGTTTTGGGATAGAAATAGTTTTTGAGAAAAAAAAAAAAAAAACATACACCTAACTTTGACTTTTAAAATATTCCCACTTTTAATCCAAATAGATTGCCATGTCATTTGAAGTCACATGTCCAGTGAACTCACCTGCCCAGTGTTGACCCAAGAGCCTGAAAGTAAGAAACAATGGCCTCTGGGCAATATAAACAAAGGCCAAAAAGTCTTTCTGACAATATTTTGAATTATTCTTTTTAGTTTGTAAATTCCTTGTAGGGATTTGTTGTGCCTTATTCATTTATTAATTGAACAAAACAATATGAAATGCAGACCATAAACTATGCTACCGCTATGCTAGTTTCTGGGAAAACTATCAGAGAAGCTAAAACTGACCCTCCTTAGTGTCACTTTCAGGACACTTTTTAAAAGAGCACAATACAAACAAACAAATAAAAAACTTTAGTAAACTACTCAAAAATAAAGGGAAATCTCATTAGTTATTTAAAATTTTAAACTAAAACAAAATAGATAATGAAATATGACAAAGAACAATTTCATTTCGTTCAGTACTTACTCTAAACCTTCAAATTAACCATCCACTGGGGCCCTGAAGAGACACACAGCTAAATTACTATACCCAGGTCCTAAAAATAATAAAATATCCATTAAATCCAAAGAAAACCAGAAAGAGCTAAACTGAAATTTCATATGTTTTGTCTCTTGCATTTCGTTGCAATCCTGTTGTTATTACAGAAAAAATAAGGATGTAAAATCAGGGGATGCAAGAGACAGAAAAAAAGACAATGCATTTCTCTGACCATCAGCTTGACAATACTTGATTGGTTAGTGTTTTAGGTTTTTTTCCTCTTTAATTTTTTTTCTGTTTAGTGTTCCTTTACAAATATGGACTGGTTACTTATTTCTTGAGCTAGTAAAAGAGCTTCTGATTGGGTTATTTGGTTACATCAATGGATTTCGAAGGTCTGGGAGTGTGTGTGTGTGTGTGTGTGTGTGTGTGTGTGTGTGTGTGTGTCTGCATCTGTGTGTAAGTGTCTGCCTGTCTGCCTGTCTCTTAAGAGTGTAGTGGCCTGGATGAACACAGAGAAAAGAGCAAAGTGGCATTAAGGAATGAAAGAAAGTGGGAAAGAGATTTATGAGGGTGAATAAAATTTCTCTGGTTCAAATCAAATTTTTGTTTGTTTGTGACTACAAATACTCATTATTTCACCTTGTTTCTTTCCATTTAGTGTGTAAAGCCATCAATCCTGGCAGTAGTCCCTTGGTACTTTATAAACCAGGATTCCCAGTGGGGGTGGGCAGGAAGCATAGAAGAGAGAAGCACATGTGTTTGGAAAATTCTCCAGGTGATTATGATACTGCCTGCCTTTTCTCTACATAGATAAGAACCAGCATCCTGCCCTAGTCCACTCCCAGAAGATATTGACCGACATTCCCGACAAAGAGAAGAGCATATCCAAGGGCACAGAAGTGGGGAAGTATAGCATTTCAGGAAAACTTCAAGTAGCCTGGTTAGCCTGTCTCTTTGCCAGTTATAATATCACACCTTTCACTAAGGTAAAATTCATTGGGGTTTGATATTTTACAGGGATGGAACAAGGTGAGAAAGAGAAAAAGGAGCGATGAAAGGAAGGAGAGAAGTTTCTTATCGCTAGTTTCTGAAGGGAGCCATCCTCAGCGTTTATAGATCACTACTTATCGTTGGAGACACATACCATCAGATAATGGAAACAGCCCCCACATGTTTTAAAATTTCCTATTTAAAATTTAAATTCATTAGTTTAAGAGATGCTGGGAATTGACAGTTTTACACCCCAATCCCCCTTGCAATTTATGTAAAGGATGCCATAAAACGAAATAAGGAAGCATCTCCTAGGGAAAACGAATGCGAAATAAAAATGCAGCTGAAGACGATTTGCTGTGGGTCATATAACCAAGAATGATGTAGTTTTTATTAAAGAGAAGTTCTTTAAGCATTTGCTCCTCACCCACCCATGCTTTTTTATTTTTTTTCAACACTTAAAATATTAATGTACTGTTTTTATTGCTTCCCACCTCTAACAGTGTTTCTCTAACTGGTTCCCAGATATAAAATATGTCCCACATATCAACAACATGGCAGGCATCTCTCTCTCTCTCTCTCTCTCTCTGTCTTCCCCCTACCCCCAGCACTAGGAAGATGTGTAAGCCTGTGAGTAATTCCTTTCTGACAGTTTATATCTTTAGACTGCAGTGTCTTGATTTTAGAGATTTTAATTACAATAAGCTTGATATATACTAGAGATTAGACTTTACATGGAGGATTGTAGCTGATTTGTCTTCTATGTCAAAATTTAGTTCTTGCTTTTAAAACGAAACTCACTGGGCCATGCATATAAGTTTAATATGTTATGAATAGGAGCAATAGAAATAAATCAATTAACTAGGTCTCCAAATGAAAGCTGTATCTGGAGGGGTCTCAATACAAGCTCTTTCCAAATGGGCACAACTTGGACAGCCCTAATGACCTATGCTTTCTGGGTCATCTCCAAGAAATCTTTGCCTGTCCCAATGCCAGAAAGCTGTTCTCCAATGTTTCTTCTACTAACTTTGTATTTCTAGCTTTTAGCTTCTTGTTTATAATTCATCTTAAGTTGATCTTTATTCATGGAGTAAGGTAAGGGTCAAGGTTGTTTCCCCACTGAATTATTTTTGTGTCCTTGTCAAAAATCATTTGAGCATTTATTTGTGAGGCTATTTATTGGGTTTCTATATTCTTCCATTGATCCATCTGTCCCTCCTTTCACCAATACCACACCATCTTGACTACTGTAGTTTTATAGTATGTTTTAAAGTCAAGTAGGGTAAGTCCTAAAGTCAGGTAGAGTGAGTCCTCCAACTTTGTTTTCCTTTAAAAGATTGATTTAATTGTTATATTTTCTTACTTCTCCAAATAAAATTTAAGATCCATTTCTTTCAGCTACCCCTTTACAACGCCACCATGTCTGATGCCCAATACTTTGGCAAGGAGGCCTAGAGGAAGTTGGGTGAACAGGTCTCCACACCTGAACCTTCACACTAACCTGGAGCAGTGAACTTACAAAACCCAGTGATATGTAGGGTTCTTCTAAAATAACTGTTTTAATCAGACACTGACTCCACAGAGCTGAGGGATCTTCTCAAAGAGTAATAAAACAAATTGAAAAGGCTGACCTCATTTAAATACTAATTTGCCTCCAGATCTACCTAGGAGAATAATAATCACGTGATTGGGGAACAGGGCGGGGCTGGGAGAAAGGAAGTGCTGGCTAACCCATCAAGCAAGCTATCACACTCACCGTCACCTCCGAATCTGGGACACAGCACACAGTCAGTAAACTTTAGTCAATTGAAAGAGTAAGTATACTTTCTACCATAAATGCCCTCAAAAACAGAGATAGAACTTAGTTTCTTTGCATTCATGGGGGAAATCATCCGTGACAGCATTCCTTTCAGAGCAGATATAAATAGGATGCATATTTCCTACAAAACCTAAAGGAAACCATGTTATTTCCCTAGCCTGTGTACAGGAGAAGATAAAAGGGAAAGAAGAAACACAGAAGACAGGACATGCTTCAAAAAGCATAGTGTATAAGGGGTGAGTACCAAGTGTCCTTGGCAAAATAAAACACACTAAAAGCAAAAATAAAAAGGCAACACCAAGTGGAGCTAGAAGACATTTGGTAAATATTACAAAGAGCCAGAAGAGGCCAGGCCCCAAACGTGCCACCTTCTCAATCCTAGCCATACTGTCACTTCCCCTAACTGGTCGTTCTGCTCATTACTGACCTCTTCAGATTAAGGCTGGGAGCTCCATTGGTAAGTTGCGAAGCAGGGAACCAGGCTCTTTGGGAGTCCGCCTCCATTCTCTGGTCTGGTGCAGAGCACCGAAGAGGTCCTCAGTAAATGCTCATTGATGTCCTTTGAGCACTTTGGAAATTGTACTGAGAAGTACTTTGTGGCATTCAGACCATTTTAAACAAGGGCTTGATAATTTCTTATGAGAGAGCCAAATATAATAAGGAAACAAAGAGTTCTATCTGTTTTTTTATGGTCCCAAGGTAAGTCAATAGCTAATGAAAGCAAGTTCCTTAAATTACCTACTGCCCCTTTTCCCACAGTGTCACCAGCCATTCAAAGTACATGACTGGTGATGAGTACACACTGCATAGTTCATGAAGCATGTTAGAATGTTGACCTAACATGCAGGTGAATTCAGCAGAAAGTAACCATGAATGTGTAAATATGACTTTAGAGCATTTGATTTTTGAGAACTATGTGCTTTGCACTTCGCTAAGCAAATCACATGCAGCATATCATTTAATCCTTACACAGCCCAGGGAGATACACTACTATCACCTTCATTTTGCCATGGAGGTAAAAGAGATACAAAGAGTAACATAAATTGCCAAAGGTAAAAACAGCTGGTAAGTAGAAAAGTCCAGATTGGAATTCAGGTTGAACATACTCCAAAACTCTTACTCTTGATCACTATGCGCTGAGTTTTGATAAAGTATATATCAAAAGCCATCCTGCTATGTTAACCTGTCAAAGTATTGAAACATCTACCATTAGAAGTAACTTCTTTGGTGGAAACTGTATAATGGTATTATCAACCATTAACACCCAGCCATAGGTAGCTCTTGTCATTAATACCAGTTACTTTCTTGGATGGTACAAAGCAAGCATTTAGGAACAGAAATACAGATGGTTTGACATGGGAAATGAAAGAAAAGGCTGAGGTATGTTCATATGTCTATCTCGGCCACTTCCTGGAGCAGCCAAAGGACTGGGTGAAGGGACTGGGCATGAGGCAGGGATAGAAATGCAAAAGCAAAAGATATATATATGAGGTAGTAGAGAAGAATCAAGGACAAATGTTTCCACCTTTTATGGAAACGTTGGTTTTAGTGGACTCTTCCGGATATGTGAAACTCTCTGTACAATCTTGAAGAAACAGCACAGATGTTTTAGAAGCCTCAGATCTAGGTTCATATATGGGTCAGCCAGATCTTGAAGAAGTTATTAAAATATTTGTGAGCCTTGGTATTCTAATCTGAACACGGGAGACAGAATTTGCAAGCTTATTGTGGAGGTTCCATCTTTAAATTATGTGTGGAAATCTATATTGTAAATTGTCTGTTATAGACTCTTCAATAAACTTCATCCTTATTTCTTTCTCCTTTTTTTCCCGTTTAGACTTAAGCAACATCTATTCTATAAGTGGTCATACTCGAGAAGAGCCCAGAAATATCTACTCAACCCTGCAATTGCCTCAGAAGTGTAGGAGTCAAGTTGTTTGATCTGCTTCTGTTCTTACAGCACATCTTGCCATTCAAAGACTCCTGTGCCCCACTCTGCACAAACACACAGTGAGGAAAGTGGGAGTCACAGTGTCATTGTGCCACCTTTGTGCTCATCCACTCTTTGCAAATGAATGTCAAGATTTTAAACAGTACTTTACTTGCATCATTTAAAATGGGTAAATGCCATTCCTAATCCAACTACTATCTGTTTAAATGTTTTCTGTCATGGTGCTTTGGAATAGTTGGTAACACATAACTAGATGAGGTCTGTTCTTACGTTAAAACTAGGATTCTTCAGGGGACCGATATGATGGAGTGTTTTTTGCACAATATGCTTATTTGAGGAACACAATTGCTTCTTGACTATAGCATATCTGCAAGCTCAGGCCACTAACCACATTGCTAAATAAACACCACACAAATAAATGTGTAAATAAATACTTTAAAATCTGAATGAAAGCTGATATTTCTAACATTATTTTCAAAAAACATTTGATGATTCCTTAGCTCAGGCATTGGTCCAGTATTTAAAAATCAAAACAGGCCCCAAATGGAGTGGCTCAGTTTGTTGGTTGACACCCAAATGTCCCCTCTTCGGTTCCAGGTCAGTGCACATTGCCTGTGTTGCCAGTTCGGTTGGTCCCTGGTTATGAAGATCAATTGATTGATCTTTTTCACATTGATGTTTCTCTCTCTCTCTCCCTTCCTTCTTCTCTCCTTAAGATTAAATAAATAAAATCTTTAAAATAACCAATCGAAACAGGTTTGGAGATAAAAAATAAGTCAGGCTCCATCACACATATCTATAGGTCACATTAAAAACATTAGGCTATCCATTGGAAAATATTAGTAATAGGTGATTGACAAATCAGAGGAAAAGATCATGAAGAAATAATATAGTCGTTAAAAATGTGTTACGATAATTTCTAGTGACACTGAAAAATGTTTAAGATCTTGTGAAAACTATGAAATACCATATATGATATAACTCCAAGCCTGTAAGAATGCATCTGTGTGTGCATGCATGTGTGTGTGTGTGTGTAATGTATTTTACATATATAATCATAGATGACCTGTTTGTGGGTCCCCAGGTTGAGTATTTCTTCACTGCTGGCTGAGCCCCATTAGCTCAAAAGCCTGCTGGTGCCAAACTCAAATTTTCACCCATGAAATTATTTGAAACAGAGTCCAAATAAGCAAATTTTCACCTATTTAGAGCCCACCTACTTTTCATATCCCAGAAAGTTGTTCCCAATATCTATAGCCATAGATAAGATAGCCCAGGTCATGAAGACCCAAGTCAGCACTACCCTTCAGAGCTTTCTGACCTAGCGTCTCATGCTGCTGAGCCACACCACCCAGACCCCTCTTTTCCTCAGGAGTTCCCTTGCCTTTCTTTCCGTGAGTTGCTGCCAGAGGCAGTAGCCTCTGGATAGACTCCTGCTTTGAGAAACTTCCCCAGGCAACCCTGCCCTCAAAATGCCCAGTTAGGCTTGTGAGTGCTACTGCCACCTTGTGGTCATACCATTTCCTTTAACTAGTGCTCATATCCCTTGGACCATTTACCATGTCACCTGAGGTTTCCTATTTCCATGAGATCTAGAGAAGATGGACAGACAGCAACTTCATGTCACCACATTTCTCCAAATATTTTCAGTGCTTACTATTTCATTTTTATCTTTCTAGGAAGCCTCTGGCTTCTACTCATAATGATTGCTTCACTTCGGTTGATTCAAATATGAAAATCAGTTTCTTTCCTTCATTTCCACATAAAAAATATGCTCATATAACACATGTGTACAACAGACTTAACCTGGAGCTTTCCTGTTGAGCTGGAGGGTGTTTTACAGTAATATACAGTTGAATATGGAGTACTGCTGTTCTTAGAAGTCTTTTTCAGATACTCTACCACCACAGGCTCCTACTGGCCCTCTGCCCTACTTACTTTCTCATATATTCTCTCTCTTCACTCTTTCTTCTCTCCTCTATTTGCCCACAATTGACTCACTGATTACAGGCAGTTTTAGTTGGAGGTGGTGGGGCCAGCATTATGCTTGCGTATTAGAACAGCAGACAGGAGAAGGGTGAGTTCCCAATAGTACCATCTTCATAGCTGGTTTTGCCAATTTTCATAGAGGAAAATGGGGACAGTTTTTTATTATTTACAGTAAGCATACTGATTTGTCAACCTAAGAAATGTCCAAACCTATAGATAATTTTATAAGAGTTTATTTGGGGCAAACCTACAACATGCCAGGAAGCAAGATCTCAAATGCTCTTGAGAGTAACAGTTTTGCAGCTTCTTTTATGAATCTGAAATTAGGGAGGGAATGCAAGAAGATTGAAGATAGCAAGACAGGAACTGGATTACAGGATAGTTAATAAGATTAGGGGCTCTCTTGAGGGTTAATACCCGCCTTTGAGGAGTACTGCTTCTGGTATTTCAGAGGTATGTTATCCTAGATGCATAAGAACAATAAATAGGACTGGCATAAAACCTTTATTAAGGAAGTTATAGGCCTGACTGTGGAGGCATGACTACCCACCATGACCTGCCCAGTTAGGAATTCATTGATTAGATCACTCTTTGAGATTATTTTTCATAGAACCCCTTTATTTGGTTTACAGATTTTTGTGAGATATGTGAAAGGAGAAGAAGAGATGAAATCTTAAACATTATTGCCCAAAAAGTAAAACAAATTTAAAAAATATAAGCAACACAGAGTAGCAGGATACCAAGAAAATACTTTTCAAAGATTAAATGCTACAGAAATTGTGAGGGACAGTAAGTACTAAGAGCAGGAGTGCCCAGGGACCTGGCCCCAGGCAGAACTGGAGCAGAGCTTGGAGCTCTTGGCAGGGGGCATGGTGCGGGGGAGGGTGGGGAAGGGGCCGGCAGGGAAAATGGGGTGACATTTCAGAGAAAGAATGTGATCTGTGCAAAGCTGCAACTATGAGAAGCCTAGGGAATTCTGAGTAGCCTAATTTGATTGAAAAAAAACAGTGGGAGGAATGAAAAGTAGGCTAAGAGAGACAGATGGAACTAGATTATGGAGAGATTAAGATATTGGGCTAAGGTTTTGCATTATATTTTAAGCCAGTTTCTCTAATTGAGAATTGAGAATGTGAAGCCCTCAGTGTCTCCCTATAGGCTCCAGTTAAAGAGGCATTGCATGACTGAAAAAAAGTCAAAATCTGCCAATATTTAACATTCTCTTGCCAAGGCCTTTGGAATTTCCTCTTCTGCTGATCCTTAATCTTAGTCAGTCTCTCTCTCTTTCTCTCTCTCTCTCTCTCTCAAACTTTGCAGGAACCTAACTTCATTATTTTCATTTGTGAGTTTCCCCCAAATTCAGAAAACCCCTTGTGTTATGCCTGAATCAGAAATCTCATGTACTATACCACCTTTAAGACCAAGTATGCAATTACTTTAAGAGCCAGCCTGCCAACTCCACCAATATTCCCTATCTATTACAAAGCAGTATGTACAAGGCCAGAGAACATTTTAGAAAAGAACCAGTCCTCCTCTCCCTTCCAATCTCCTCTCCCCCACACTAAGTGCAAGCTGGGACCCAGCTCCGATTTATTCAATGGAAGGGCCTAAAACTACTTATCAGTCTGAATGAGAGAAGTCTATTAACCTGCAACCATACATCAAGCAGCTTTCATCTCAGATCCGCATGCTATGTCAAGTAGCTCCAGCAGAAGGGGAACAGTAAATTCACTCTAGGGTTAATAAAACACTGTTGTGGGCCACAATGACAGACAAGGTCTTGATTGCAACCTGTAGGAGGGCAATTTCTGAACAGGTAGACAAATCTATATTTCAAAGTAAAAACTTAGAAAGTAATAAAGAAAGGCATACAACAGAATAGGATACTACAACTGAGAGCCCAGAATGGGGAGGTGGTACATTACAGCAGAACTTAAAAAAAAAAAAAATTGGATTCATTCGGGTGACATTGGTTAATAAAATCATATAGGTTTCAAGTGCACAACTCTTCAACACATCATCTGTAGATTGCATTGTGTGTTCACCATCCCAAGTCTCAGCAGAACTTGATTTGCCACCTCTCACTCCTTCCTTGCCACAATTCTTCCATCTAATGTGTTTTGGCCTACAGTTTTCAAAGAAGATGGGTGTCAATTTGCCTTCCTGTGGTCTACTAACAGCAGTACTCCAGCACCAATGAGGAAAAGTAAATCAGTGTGGAGAAGGGCTCAGGGTTGTGGATGAGATGATGTGAACCTTTCTGTAATAGGGGAAGCCAGGGTCCCCAAAGCTATTAGATCCTTATCACTGGAGCCTGCAAACATTACTTTGTTTGGCCAAAGGGTCTTTGCAGGTATGGTTAAGTTAAGGATCTTGACATAGGGAGCTTATCCTGGATCTCTGGTTGAGGCCTAAAGCAATCATGTGTGTCCTTAAGAGAAAGGCAGAGGGAAATTTGACACAGACAGAAGCCAAGATGCCCAGAGAGACAAAGATTAGAATGATATGGTCAAGGAATGCCAGCAGCCACCTGAGCTGGAAGGAGCAAAAAGCAGATTTGTCCCTAGCGCATACAAAGAGAGTGCTGGTCTACCGACACCTTGATCTCAGCACAGGGAAACTGATTGTGGACTTCTGTCCTCCAGAACTGTGAAAGAATAAATTTTGGTTGCTCTAAGAAGCCAGGTGGAGGTAATTTGTCACGGAGGCACAAGAAACTAATACACTGCTCAACCACAATCCCCTTGTATGAGGTATTTTTGGACACAGTTCAGTGGGCATCATCCCATTGATTGTGAAGTAGACTTAAGTGCAAAATTACCTTGCTAAGAAGACTGGAGTGCCCGTCTCAATTTCACTGCAAAGTCAATTAGAGAAAATTAGAATTATCTTGCCCAGCACACCATAGGGTTAAACATGACTGTAGCTTAGTCATTAATCACTCTAATAGGAATACAAGACATAGCTCTTGATCTATGGATTATAGCTTATTCTACCAGTCACTAGTTAGAGGTATAGGGACTAAATCTCATTGAAGAACATACACAATGTTCGTGGTGGTGCTCCAGCAAGTGCCAGAATCCTGAGCCCAGGAGAAGGTTCCAACTGGCCAGTTACTATTTCCTACCTTTTTTCCTTTCCTACACTCCCATTCCCCAACTCCAAAGTTAAAAAAATAATAATAATAAAGAAATAAAGAGTCAAAAACCACAGTATAAAATAAAAATGAATTGTAAATTGGCAATAACCTCCAATCACATACTTGGGTTTTCAGCATCAAAGAGGACTCAGGCTATTTTAATAAACAGTAAGATGAAAAGCAGTGAGACTACAAAGCGTGACAAGATTAGAAAAAAATCATAGTGATGTGGAGGAGTTGCAATTATATTTCCAGTTAAAGAGAGATGGAGGAAGTTCAACTCCATTTTCAGCAATTTGCATGTTTCCCACAAAGAGTTTCACTCTGGTTAATGGCTGAGATGATAAAGAGGAAAAGCACAACCTCCCAGTTACTAGCGCTACTCCCTGCAGGCTCTCTAAGCACTTCAAAGCACTTGGCATGCTCAATTCCACTGCTTCTCTTCCAGAAAACTAACTCCAGGACTGTGACTACAAACAGCATTGTGAGATTACTCTTTATAAGCCTCAGCCTCTGCCTTGAGTCCTTCTCTTCCTATTAGTCAGTGTATCTATGCTTTCTCTCTATCCCCAAATCAAAAGTATTATACTGGGGCCCTGGCCAGGTAGTTCAGTCAGTTAGGGCATCTTCCTGATACACCAAGGTTGTGGATTCGATCTCTAGTCAGGGTACATACAAGAAGCAACCAATGAATGCATCAATAAGTGGAATGACAAATTGATCTCCCTCTCAAAAAGAAATTAATAAATAAAAAAATGTGCTGTATTACCTATTTGTCTCTGTACCACAGATCACACTGCAATGTTGAGACTTAGCAACCACAAATATTAAGTATGTCTCATAGTTTCTATGGCTTAGAAATCAAGGAGCAGCTTAGCTAAGTGCCTGTGGCTTGCGGTCCATGAGGTTAGAGTCAAGATATTGTTGGGGGCTGCAGTCATGTCATGACTTGACTGGAGCTATAATACCCACTTCCAAGCTTGCTCACTCACATGGCTGGCAAGTTTGTAGTTGCTGATGACAAGACGCTACAGGTTCTAGAGACATGGAAGTCTCCATAGGTTTGCTTGAATAGCTTCATGACATGACAGCTTTCTCCGGAATGAGAGCTCAAGAGAGTAACGTAGAAGCTGTAATGTCTTTTATGACCTAGCATCAGGAGCCATGCTTCATTTCTGTAATATCCTTTTGGTTACACGGATGATCCCTATTCAATGGGGGAGGAATTTTACACAAGGGTATGGATATTATAAGGCAAAGATCATTGGAGGCCATCCTGGAGACTGTCTACCAATAACTTTTCCTTAAACTGTAGTGGGAATACTAGTCTCTAAGTCCCTGCTAGAAAACAGAAATAGGTTTGGGCATAATCATTCTCTCCTGTCCTCATGGAAGAAAAGACTGGAATAATCTTTAAGTTATTGGGGATTTCAAAGAGGAAAGGAGTTATTTAACTGCAGATTCTATAGGTAACTGCCAATTTCTTAGGCAGATAAAAAGAGCTATGGCATGTTAGCAACTTTTTTCTGAGATGATGATAATAAAGATGATGATGACAACACGCTTTGTAAGCTTTTATGATGTACATTATTCTATATAAAATTTACAATAGCCCTATGAGGTATGGGAATGTGAATACATTTAATTACCCAAGGTAAACAATTCAAGAATGTCAGAGCCAAGACTGAAACCTAAACAGGTAGATACTATCACCTTAACACTATATCCACTCCCCACAGAAAAGCAGTGGAGCAAAGAGCACCTGCCTTTACCTAATTTTCCCCAGATTTCTGATAATCTTTTTTGCCCACCAAGTCATTTATGGTGAATGACATTAACAAGGACTACAAATGTATAATGGTCTTTCCAAGATTATGACAATTTCATCACACTGTACATAAATCCAATGTTTTTTTTGTTTTGTTTTGTTTTTTAGTAAAAATGGGATATAAGTCACTAGAAAGGCTTTTATTTGGAAGATAGATTTGCATTTACACTAATTTATATTTTAAAATGTGAATGTTTTATAAACTTTGCTTCTTCAACCATTACTTGACACACTGGTTTATTGAGATAGTAAATATGGTAAATTGTTGACAAAGTTGGCCCTGGTCATTCCTCCCACCCCTTGCAATATGACTTCTTCATACTTCCCATCAAGATGTGGAATTTATTTCTCTTTCCCTCAAATCCAGATTTGGTCATGTGGTTTTATTTTGGCCAATGAGACATTAGAAAGTGTAAGATAAAAAGAAGCTTGAAAAGTGCTTGCACACTGGGAATTTTGAGACCGCCTTATGAAGAAGCCTCACTACCCTGCTACCAAAACCACATAGGGAAGAACTGAAGTGACTTTGACTGACAGCCTGTCAAACACCAGTCATGTGCATAGGCCAGCTCTGACCATGAAGCCCCAGGTCAGTTACCAGTGGCCTGGAGCTTTACGAGTGAGCTCAGGCAGCACCAGGGAAAGAATCATCCAGCTGAGCCCAAACCACATGAAAAATTGACTAATACATGACTCCTGCTTTAGCAAAAACTGCTAATACAAAAAGGCTAAGAAGTAGTTCTGTAGTGTTTCTCAAAGTGTAGCATACTGATTATACCCCCTCCAACAGACACATTGGGGTCTTATTTAGAAGTCAGCTTCCTAGGATTCACCTCAGAAAAACTAAGTCAGAAATTTGGAGTGATGGCCAGAAATTCATTGGTTTATTTTATTTTTGTCTTCTTATAATTGAGAGTTTGTACCCCTTTACCAATTTCTCCCTATTTTCCCCACCCACCAGCTCCTGACAACCACCTTCTATAATTATCTCTATGAGTTTGACTTTTTTTTTTTTTTTTAAGATTCCACACATATGTGACACCACGCAGTATTTTCTGCCTTATTTCACTTACCATAATGATGCCCTCCAGGTCATTCATATTGTTGCAAATGATAGAATTTCCTTCTTTTTAATGCTGAAGTCTCTGTCTGTCTGTCTGTCTGTCTCTCTCTCTCTCACACACACACACACACACACACATTTTCTTCATCCATCTTCCATCGGTGAATACTTAGGTTGTTTCCATGACTTGGCTATTATAAATAGTGCTGCCATAAATACGGAAGTATGAATATATCTTTGAGATAATGCTTTTGTTTCAAAAATCCATCATTTGAACACGTCCCTAGATGACTTTTATGCACACAAACATTTGATAACCCAGCCCTCATGTTTTACTGAAGGGATCAGTGAACACATGTCAGTTTAGACTGATGAAGGCTGTACTTGGAGAATTGGGGGACAAAGGAATTTGGGCATTAAGACTATTTTAGTCTTCTTGGTTTTATTCCTCTCTTCCTCACTTCTTCTCTCCTGATCCCTCCCCTACCCCAACACATTTCATTATTGCTTTCTGTTACCAATAATTGAAACATCTCTCTCTCTATTTTATTGTATTGTATATAGTGGTTTGATATCCCACAACCTTGGTAATACAGGGTAGACTACAGAACGATCCTCCCTGGAGGGTCCTCAGTAGAGCACCACACCAAATAACTAGGGGTAGGCAGAATGTGAATTCCTATACTTTGGAAATGCTAAAATGCTAAATAGTCTATTACCCTGGGATGGAAACAGCAGGTCTTACAAATATCAATTCAGTGTTGAAACTCAAGATAAAAAAAAAGCAATAAAATAGGCTAGAAAGAATGTTCAGGTTTATTGATGCTGCAAGATACATATTGTCATGATACATATCTAATTAATAGTTTGCATCTTTCTTAATGAGTTTCAGAAAATTTCCAGAGGTGCAAACATTCTGGCTTCCTATTCCTCTGATGACTTCAAGGCAAATACTGTTCATCGGGAATAGTGCTGACTGTAGACATCCACGTGAGAGTGTCCAAAGGTACATTCTACCAAAAAAAAAAAAAAATCTTTATCAATCTTCCAGAGATTTCTAAATATTGTTAGTCCTTTTTTTTTTTTTGCATTTAGTAATTTTTTTGCATTTGTATTTCAAAATCACTGAACAGTAGAGATTATATAAAAGTTCCTATTCTCAAAGTACCGACAATCTTATTATCTTATTAGACACAACAATGGAATTGATGGTTACAAACCAATATGGAATATGAACTAAGGCCATAGGAAGTTGCCAAGAGAATAGGAAGGAGGAGAGAGTGGGGGAGAGGCAGAGGGAGGGGAGAGGGACAGGGACAGGGAGAGGAAAGAAAGGTAAGAAGGAGAAGATGGAGGAGGAGAACAGAAGAGCATTTCTCTCAACTAGGGAGAATAAAGTAGATTTCACAGGTATAATAATGCCTGGACCTCATCTCAAGTAAGGATATGTAGGCATCTGCCAAGTTGAAAAGACAAGACACACAAATGCATGAGAAAATGTGGCTCTCTTGAGGAAGCACAAATGTTTCAGCACCCTTTGGGCTCACAGAGCTTAAGAGGAAAGGAAGCTGAGAAAGGCTGAATGAGCCGAGGCCATTCTAAGAAGATTCTTTTCTTTTTTAAATAATTTATTTATTTGTTAGTTTGTTTATTTTGTATATTTTTTATTTTTAGAGAGAGGGGAAGGGAGAAAGAGAGGGAGAGAAACATCACTGTGTGGTTGCCTCTCACTCGCGCCCCCAACTGGGGACCTGATGTGCAACCTAGTAATGTGCCAAGATTCTTATGTACATCATCAACAAATGTGATCCATACCCTCTAGTGACAGGAATCCCTGGAAGAATGAAGTCTGTTCTTTGAGTTAAGCCTTATTTAAATGTAAATGTGTTACCCAGGAGTATTATTGCAAAGCCAGCTCAACAGAACCAGTTAATATCTTTGCAAAAACTGGCTAATTGTCACTTAAAAGAGAAGCCACATTCAGGGTAAAGGGCAATGCTCGCTGAACTGCACACTTTAAAATGGTTAAAGTAAATGAATTTTACATTAAATAAGAAAAAGAAAGTGTTTTTTAGTAATTGTAGAAGAGTAAAGGGACAAAAAATAAGATACTGCCAGAAGTTTCAGATGCAGCTTTTCAAAATTTGACTTAAGAGAAATTCAAGAATATTCCAGAAATAACATTAGCATTTTTTAAATGTAGACTTAGAAACAATGAATATTGTCAAGTTGAAGATAACATTCATCACTAAATGGTATGCAGGTTCAGAGCCAGTAAACCCCAGATGTGCTTCTGTTGTACATGGTTTGTTTTGACCTAAGTGAAATTTTAGCCTCAGGCTCAAGAAAAACTTCTGCAGCCCCTTTAACCACCTAGAAGAACTTGAATTAGGAGTATTGCTCATAATAAGAGCTTATCAGCAATAATCTCTTTTTGACCCATTTATATGGCAGGACAAACTTCTATTAATAAACATATGTTCTTATCATCATGCTATGCTGCCCAGGTGCATTGCCTCATTCCTAATTCAGAATGTTTTAAATACAGTATTCCCTCACTTATTGTGGGTATTACGTTCTAGACACCCCCGTGAAGTAGGAACCTTACATTTATTCTACACTCTTAAACCTACGTAACTTTAACAACATACGTATACAGTACCGCAAAATCCCACAATATAGCGAAAAATCCGTGATAAGTAATTAAATATAATATTTTTAAAAATCCCGCGATACAGTGAGGCCACGATAAAGGAACCACGATATAGAGTGGGACTACTGTACCTCAATCCCTCTTTCTATCTCTAAACCTCTCCTGCACGTAGGGTCTTTGACTCTTTCATATACCTGGAGTTCCCATACATATGTATATATAAAGTTTGATTATTTTCTCTTCTTAATCTGTTTCATGTCTACTTGGTTATTAGAGCAGCCAGAAATGTAATAGCCAGTTAGACAGGCGTGAGCAGAGTAGGACCAATAGGCTAGGACCAAGGTGGAAAGACCAGGTGCCTAGCAACAGACAGTTGTAGGGTGGGACCTTATCCTCAGAGTGACCTTTCCTCCCCTAGCATACCACTGGTCATTTGGTTCATACCCTCCTCTGACCTTTCCTGCCCTTGTATATCTCTAGTCCTGCTGTAGAGCCTCCTTAGGGAGGAACAAGAGGCCAGAGAATGGCCTCATATGGCTCACTTGTGTGACCACTCCCTTAAGCATTAAACCCTAGAGATAACATTTAGGCCTCAACTGTGTTTCAGCTTCAGGCCCAGGAAAGCAGCAAGGCCAGGTGGGGCGAGCCATGGCTGATATCGACCAGCTGAGGTGACTAATGACTCCCTTGGTTTCCACCAGTCAGTGGAGACTACAACCCTGTGAAGACATACCTGGAAAGCTGACGAATATTCTATTGACATCCTCCCCTGTGACCTTCAGATAAAATGACTCAAGACAAAGGAATCAGCATGCTCTGTCTCTCCCTCTTTCCCTGTCTTCTCATCCTGAGCCTTTCCTTCCCTCGAGATTTTCTTTCTCCTAAGCCCCAAGGGCCCTTCTTTTGCCTCTGTAACTTGTTTTCTGAGTCCACCCAGCCCAGCTGGCTCAGTTCTTCTATGTTTCACTTCCAGAGTGACATTCTAAATAAATTTTTACTTGCATTTGAGTCTCAGCTCTGAATTCTTTCTTAACTAAAATTCAAGGACCAAGGTCCGTTTGCATGCTGGGGAGGACTTTCAGAAGGCGACCTGTAAGGAGACATGGGAAACAAGACTGGGCAGAAGGAGAGCTTGGGTGTGATGAAGCTGCAGTGGAGGCCTCAGCCCATGCCATGGCGAGTTCTCTGCTAAAATGGCCCTCCAGAGGAGTCCCAAACAGAGGCAAAAGGGCCAAATTTCTGCCTCCTTGCGTGAAGCAGTCACTGGATGTGGGCTAATGTAAGTTTGAGCAAGTCAGCTTCTTTTAATGCAAGGCTTATAGAGCAGAGATGATACTCTCTTGGTGTTCAGAGTGAGGAAGGGGCCACAAGAAATACCCAAGGCAATGTGGCAGTATCCTTGTTGCCTAGGCAACCAACCTGGCACAGTGTGTGACAAAGAATTCCCTGCCTCTAGGCAGACAGCACTGGAGGAGGTCGTTGTGCTAAGTCTGCAGGAGGCTAGAGTGAGTGGCAAAGGGAAAAGCCCTCCTACCCCTTCTTTTCCCTGACTGAGGGGGACCAGGGGACATGCGCACGTGTGCCATAAAGGTCAACATGGAGGCAAGGGGAAGTGTTATGCTGGGGTAAGGCCTGTCAGCCTAGCCTGGGAACAGGGCAGGATTGGCTGGGGGATCTGAACCCTTCCGTAGTGCACAGAAGTTTGTGCTGGGAGATTTAAACGGAGGGGAGGCATAAACTCATGCTCTTCCTCTGGGATCCATGCACAAACATGAGAGCTGAAGCACTTGCAGGATCCATGGGCCCTGGAAGCTATGTGACTGGGCAGTGGGCACTGGGCCCCAAGGCTAGCACAAGGGAGTCCCTGCATGGCCAGCCACAACAGCTGGCAGTGCCCTGAGCTCCCAGCATGTGAAGAGGCAATAGCACGTGGCAGCATGGACCATGCGTACAGACTCCAGGGAGAAGTCTGAAGCCAGACTGCAACCAGGAACAAGCTAAGCAGACCAGACGGTCATGCTACAGCTGCCTACAGTTTCCAAAGGGCAGCATTTTTCAATGGGAGAAGGAACTCCAGGCCCAGCCTTGGACTGGTCTGGCAGACTTTTTCCTATGGGGGTTCTGGAGAGGATGGGCATTGAGGCAGAAGCCTGCCATTCTTCCAAATTGTGCACCTTTTGAATAAAGGACTTTTTTTTCCTTTTTCACCAAACCACTGCCTCCAGAATTTGCCTATGGGTAATGGTGGGTATCAGAACCCCACCTCTGTCTGCAAACACAGAAACTCAGCTATGAATAGTCAGTAGCCAACACTCCTCACAACTGGGGGATGAGTGCCATGGCCCTGTGGGTGGCATACTATACTATCCACCACATCTTCTAATTGACTCAGCCACTGTCCTATTGTGGACATTTAGCATGTGTTTTAAGGATAAATAGGAAGGAGAGAGGGGGAGAGCATTCCAGGTCAATAAAACAGTGAGAACAGAGATCCAGAGGCATGAAAGAAGAGAGAGAGAGAGAGAGAGAGAGAGAGAGAGAGAGAGAGAGAGAGAGAGAGAGAGAGGGAGAGGGAGAGGGAGAAGGAAAGAGAGGGAGAGGGAGAGGGAGAGAGAGAGAGAGAGAGAGAGGGAGGGAGGGAGAGAGAGAGAGAGAGAGAGAGAGAGAGAGAGAGAGAGAGAGAGAGGAAGAGGGTTGGGGGGAAGAGAGAAAAAAAGAGAAAGAATAAAAGAAAGAAAAAAAAGAGACAGAGAGAGGAAAATGAGCATACAACTCTTCATATTAGGGGCAGAGGATTGTAAGCAGACAATAATAGAAGATGAGTGGGAGAGGTAGGCATGGGGGAAGCCAGGTCATGGGGCTTGGAGTTTCTCTTGCAAGAAATAGGAGAAGTTGCATGGTTTGCCTTGGAGACAGCATTCTCTCTCATTCTGGGCTGAGAGACCTAGAGGTGGAAAAATTGTGACCGGATACTCAGTCATAATTTGTAGGGGCTTCTCCAGCTGTGTCTGCATTTGTCCTGCTCAGCAGGAGCCTAGAGCAAGGCTCCAAGTTCCTGACCCTGCAAGGAGACTCCAGGTCTTGATCTACCTCTCTTCCCATTGTCCAACAAGGCTGGCCCCAGCAGAGGTGTACTGAGTTCAGTGAACCTATGAAGGGGGTTTGTACAGTGGAATCTAAAGAAAGAGGCCACCAACCAAAATCAAATATGCAATGTAGGTGCCAAGTGCATTTCAGTTGGCAAGGCTCTTCCTTGCTCACCCCAGTCCCTGCCCCCATGTAGACCTGCCATGATTGAGAAATCCTCATCTAGATAGACAAAACGGCATATTGAAATAGTTTAATCTCTTCCCCAAATTGATCAATTGATTGACTGACTTTTAGAAAGGGAAGAGCTGAGCTGAGCATAAGGAGTAAAAAATAAAGAATAGTGGAAAAAATTTTCCTGAATGCCAAACAGCGTCAGAAAGACAGCAACACAGAACTTGGGCTGCTAGGAATTAATAAAGATCTTGGCCTTAAGGCAAGAAATCCCCATTGTTTAAGTTTGTCAGGCCTTATTAAGCCACAGGCTCTGTGCTTATTGTTAACAGGGTGGGGTGGACAAGAGAGCCAGTGTGTTGTCATGGTTACAAGAAGAGCGGTAATTTGCATGTGTACAGCTGTTGTCTTGATTCTAGGAAATTTATTTAAAGATAGACTCACACACTGATGGGCAGAAATGGTTTTGAATCTCTTGGAATAATTATGGGATCAGTGATACAGACCCATCGTACTAACAGCATGTCGGTACCCAAGCAACCAAAATATTCCTTGACCCATTGAGATAATCTAGGATACTCCTGTGAACCTGACTCTTGTAAAGGAAACCAGGTGCTAATGGCTTAGTCAGGGGGCTCAGCTGGCTGTTGACTCAAATTTAGAGATTCAAAATCCAAAGGCAAAAGTGTGGTTTCAATGTTCACTTATTTATTCAAAAATGTATATTGGGCAACAGGTGCCTGACACTGTTCTAGGTTCAGTACAGTACATTGTAAGCACCTCGACCCACCTGTCATGCCCACTAGGGCAGGTACTCTCAGAGACTCTCCTGAGGAACCTGCTGCAATTTGTGACAGGGGCACCTTGCAAGGGCAATATGCCAGGAAATATGGGGCAGGCTGAACACCATTGAGCTCTGTGTGTGTGAAAATGAGCTAGGCTAATGGGACTGCATCCTCAATGCAATCTGAAGTGTAATTTTACACAAATGCAGTTTCATGATGCTTCTCAGCAGATACTTTAAACATAATATTGCAATACTTAAGAGGTACTTTAAAGAAAAAATGAGCAAAAAACAAAAGAGGAAGGAAAAGTTTGTTGCATGAATTATTTCATTTAGAGAGTTATTTAGCTGTTAACTAAAAAATCTTTGTCCAGGTATTATGTGGAGTTGGAAAAGTCAAGAAGCCTGTCTGAGACACATTTCTTGGTTGACATACCATCAATATTGCTTTATACAGGAAAACAGTTTGATGGAGCATAAAAGGGAAACCCAGAACTGGGCTGGGCACAGTGCTTGTCAGTGGCGCCTGGGGCAGATCGTGTTATCTCTGTGGCCATGGTTTCATTCGTGAAATGAAGAGATTGAGGAGGAAGATCTCTACTTCTCGCTGTAATAGTCTAAGATTCTAAGGCACTTAATCTCTTCTACAAAAGAACTCCCAGGACCTAATCTCCATGCAAAGCAGCTACATGGTCATGGGCATGTAGTTAAAAGGCAAGGTTGCTTTTCAAGTAACACGTCTTGCTGAGATGGTAATTATATGACCCCCCTAGAATAAAAATAAATTTTAATGTTTCTTTCTCCCTGTTTGTAGTCAACTCTCAGAGAATAAATAACTAGAAATACCAAAACAAGACAGTAGAATTGGTTACCTGAATCAGAAATGAAGAGTCCCATCTCTGCCACCATTTACATGCAACCTTGAGCCTGCTATCTAGAATAAATACAGCCATGTATTTAAAAACTCTAAAAATTAAAAGTAACTATTCTAGTACTCCAATATTTTATATGGAGTGCCTTTTATCTTCTTTCTTCAGAACAACTCATTTTATGGAATAACAAGAAGACCAGTCTCCAGAGATTTCACAGAGCAGATGTTGAGAATGACAAGGTTATCCTAACAGATGCTAAGAAACAGGGAAGATATTAAACTGCTGTTTGTAGACACCACTCAATATACATATTTAATCATCTTTCTTTTTTTATAAGTGGATGAATAAATGTCTGCCTGGGAATGACTGTGGTTTTTTGTTTTGCTTTGTTTTGTTTTGTTTTTGTTTTTTTGGTGAGTTTGTTTTTCCCTAGCTATTTTTTCCCCCATTTTTAGTATAAAAGGTGTTGTTTTCTTTTGTTTCTTAAAAACAAAAATGGCATCAGCTCTTGTAGCAAGACTATACTCAGATCATATTGTTCCATTTGGGGTCATGCAGCATAGAAGTATCATAGCCTCTCCAAAACACATTATATATATATATATATGTCGCTGGTTCGATCTTCCAGTCAGGGCACATCAGAGAAGGAAAACTCTGATTCCAAAAAACCTCCGCTGCCTTGCGGTATACCTCTTCAGGGGAAAGGCTAAGGGAGTAAACCCCAACAGAAAATCTGGAGCCGGAGTCCCTAAGGCGGTTTGACGTTGTAGTCAACACCGGCAACTCCTGCGGCGCACCTGAAGCCAAGCTGTATTGACTCCGTCTTTCCCTTGGATCCTTCAGCTGCGAAGAGAGGGGGGGTCTGCTGCATGGGCAACAGCAGACCCTCCATGTCACCCTGCCCAGGCTCTGTAGCTTCAGCTCCACTGGAGAGGACACTCCAGTGTCATCGCAAGATGTCGATTTAACACGGGAGGAGACAGATACCGTGTCACTCCCGAGTCGGACTGCACAGCCATTCTCGGCGGTGCAGATAGACTCTTAAGAAGCTACACCATCGTCTCTCGAGACGGACGGCTGCCGACGACGACGATATATATATATATTTCCCCCCCCAAATGTAATTTTCTTGAGAGTTGAAGTCTAGCAGCAAGTCTTGGTCTTTTTCTTTGTCCACTGGTGGGAGATGCTGATGGTGAGGGAAATGATAGAGACAGAAGGGCAGGGCCTGGCACATCATCAGCCCCTTAAACTCTTTAGTGTGCCGTGATTCAGTTATCAGAGTGTGATTGTGAGCTCAAAGGTAAAAGGAGGGATGAACGCACAGGGCAGATATCCAGTGGGAATGGTCTCATCATCATCGTCAAAGTCTGGATCCTCTACAGATATGCCCCCTTCAAGTACCTGCTTCCCAGAAGCTGAGAAACCCTCTCCTTTAATTAACATTTAGGTCCCAAAATGTGTTATTATTATTCAAAGAACTAAAAGCATACACACTACAGAAAGTTAATTCAGGGCAACCTTTCAATCAACAAGATGATGACTGTACCCCTATCCCCAACTGGGGAACAATTAATTAGGTGCATTTCCTATAGTCTGAATAAAGTAACTATCTGGAGGAAAGATCTAATCTTGAATCTTCAGTTATGTTTCAGTCTTCCTTAATAGAAACCAGCAGTAGGCTTCTTTTTATCTTATTGATTTAATTTTAAAGTGAAAGTTCAAAAAGTTTAACACATAAAAAGTTTTATGTAAATCCAGCTACTGTAAACTGATTCACACAGAATGAGATCTTACATTTATTTTCTTGTGAAAAATGAGTGTTTACTTTCTAACATGCCTGAGCATCACATATTCCTAGAGTGAGTTTTTGTTTCTTACTTCATTTTTTCATATAGTGATTAGCTGCTGAAGGAGCTGATCCTGCATTCACTGGCTGGAAGGAGATCATGTCACAGGAAACTCCCATGCTGACTGTACTGGGATTCCTCCAGCCGTGCAGACTATTTACTACTTCGGTGAATGCAGACATTGTAAGATGTGATGAGAGTCTAGCGTTGGTCTTACATGCAAGCTTGGGAGACTGGACTTCATATGTGGGAAAGAGTTAAGATGAGACATTTTCCTTTTTATAAGGAAAGGGACCACACTATGTTTTGCTTCTCCCATAGTACCTTGCACAGGATTTAACACATGGTTGATTTAGCAGTGGGTTGTAAAACAAACCAAATGGGTTGTAAACAAACCAAATGCATAGGAATAAGATGTGCGGGAAATCTGTAAAGCAACTAGGGATGTACACATAGTTCAAGCAGTTTCACTGGTGTGTGGATAATCAGGAGTTGAATTTAAGGGGCTGCTGAGGTTTGGTACTTTTCCTCCCTTTCCCTTATGATATTTTCCTAATGTCCACTGTGTGCAGTTCTCTGGGAAATTCAAGAACCATATAGTCCCTGCAGATATTTTCAGTAATGCCCTAACATCCATTCTCTCCTTGCTGATCTTTTGCTGAGAAAAAGTTCACCCAGAATTAAAACGCTTTTCCAGGTAGAAATCCCCATGAGAGTCAGTTCTGGCCAATGGGATGGAGGCAGAAATGAAGTACATGGCTTCTTAGAGTTTTCATTTAAATGAGGCATGTCTTTCTCTTGCTTTTTCTCCTTCTCACCTGCTAGAATGGGAATGCAGCATTATCTCAGTTCACAAAGCAGACACCTTATGTTGAGAATCCTGGGTCTTGGATGGTGGTGGGACCTGTATTCCCACTGTGAACCACCTGTCTACATTTCTATGACAGTCAAAAATACATTACTTTTGAGCTGATGAAGTCTCAGTTGGTTGGGTGTCATCGCTCAAAGCGAAAGGTCACCAGTTTCATTTCTAGTCAGGGCACATGCCTGGGTTGCAGGTTTGGTCCCTAGTTGGGGCATGTACAAGAGGTAATCGATCAACGTTTCTCTCTTGCATTGATTGTTCTTTCCCTCTCTTTCTCTCTACCTTCCCTATCTCTAAAAATAAATAAAATGTTTAAAAAATATGTCGCTCTTTTGTTTAAACCACTGTTATAAATGTTCAGCCACCCACAACGAAACATAATCTCTCTTAGTGAACTCTTCCTTATAGAGAACTTAATTTTACATGTGCAGTTCTCTGGCTTAGGTGATTGAGAGCAGAAGCCAAAAACCTGGTTTTGCATGTACACCTGGTTTGGATCAATTTGGGGTACTTGCTGCTCCCTGGAGAGTCATCACCCACATGGAGTTTACATGGGGACATTTGCACCTTGTAAAGTCTGTTCTGCATTGAGGTCACAAACTGAAATTCTGGCTCTGGACAGAGACCCTCAGGGAGAGTGTAGGGCTTGCTGCAGAAAAATGGAGATGGCATTCCTGCCTAAAGCACAGCGCTTCCCCTCAGTCCCTGTCGCTGGTAGCCGCTCTGCCCCTTAGAACCCATGATGACAAGTCTTCCAGTTTTCAAGAGTCATTGGAAATCTGAGTTTTCATACAAAATTGCTCAGTTTTTAAATTTTAGCATCTAGAAAGAAAAAACAAAACCTCTGTCTGCCTAATAAGACATGGTTTCCTTCAAGATCCTGCCCATTGTCCAGTAGTTCTGACTCCTAGTCCCCAGCTCGGGAGAGGCTCGGGTTGTAAGCTGAAAGCTTAGAATGAATGTGCTGTCAACACAAACACAGGCATTACTGTGTAGAGAGAGGATTTAAAGCAGTAAAACTACGATACAAATGTCAAAAGCAACTAAAATCAGGTCCATAAATTATAAAACATAAAACATGAGTAAAGTTTTAGTTAATTTTAAATATTCTGAAAAAAGCACCACTCTCCCATCATTTGAAAATGCAAATTAAAATATTTCTGACGCACCACCCTGAGGACAGATTTAACCGTTCTCCACTCATGTCACTTGGTGTGCATAAGTAAAGAGTTGCTTATGACCAGGTAACAGGTAATCTCTTCTGTCTCCAGCATAGAACAGTACTGGCAACACAGGACAGGAGTCAGAGCCGCAGGTCTCCCGCTTTTGAAAAGTTCCTTTTCTCATTTTAAAGGACAACAGGATCCCTGGTTTCAACATATCTTTGTGTTATTAATCACACACCACCCCACTGGCCCTAACCTCTCATGGATGCTGATGTGGGACTAAGAACAGGCTGGCCAGACTCAGCTGCCTGCCAGAACCCACAGCATGTATCCTTCCTCCTGCTCTGCACCTAATACTCTCCTTCTGCAATTATGCTCTCCATCTGATCCTCCTCGCCAAAAACTAATGCTAAAGGCATTACCGCACAGCAGGCAAAGCACAAAGTTCCTGGGGATTTTTCCTTTAGGTAAAATCCACACTGTAGCAACCTGGAGCTGCCTTAGCTTAAGAGACTCTCAAAACCACTCACAAATAGTTTTGATCTCCTATTTAGGATCTCTCCAATTTGTGACAAAAGCAATTACTAATGCAAACCCTGCTGGAGTTGTTTTTATTCCAGTTAAATAAAAGACTCTTCAGAGGCTTAGGGATTAAGACCCAAGCACTTTGGGCAGAGCTAGGGAAGTGGACCTTCAGGACCAATGGAGCTCCAACTTGGTTGCATGAATTTAGCAGAAGCACACTATGTGAATAGTGGATATGTACCATTAATTTTCATGATACCTCTGGCTATCAGTCACACAGGATATAAAATTTTGCAGAACACTATTTGCCAATGTATGGTCCACTTGAAATAAATATATTTCTGCTGTGCTGCTTTCTAAAGTGACTATTTGTAAACAACAATATCTGCTGATTGAAATCTATTATAATTTAAGATTTATTTATCTTCAAGTTAAGATACATGCATAAAGACACACACATATCTTCTGAGGAGAGAAAGTTAATCACCGTGAAGAAGTGATCACTGAAAAATCTAACAGGGTCATGAATGTGCCATGTTGCGTCACTGAGCCAACGCAAGGTTTCTAAGGGACTTACTACTCAATGCATGCTTGTAGACCTGCAGTCCCAGA
Source organism: Furipterus horrens (assembly GCF_987537825.1). NCBI lineage: Eukaryota > Metazoa > Chordata > Mammalia > Chiroptera > Furipteridae > Furipterus > Furipterus horrens. The sequence continues at coordinate 61,238,338 of NW_028327176.1, read as the reverse complement.
ACCTGTAAAAAGTGTGGAATCTCAGGCAATACAGAATGGAAGTTTGTTACGAGAGCAGAAGCCCAGACCTAGGTCAGAATAAGAATCTGCAGTTTAGTAAGATCTACAGGTGATTCCTATGCACTGATTACAACCTGAAATGCTGCATTACAAAGATAGCCACAGGTGTTTTTGGCAGACACATAATCCATGTTCTGGACTAGGTCACTGAGTCTGGAGAAACAACAATTGACCTTGAGTCTCAATTATACCCCACTGAAAAATTGCTTGACTTCTCAGTTATCCACATCTGTAAAATGGGGATAATGACAAGTCTCACAGGATGGAGATACTTACTCTGTAAATTCTGAAAGACTGTTCCACTATAAGGTGCCCTAAATATTGTTCACCTGCGTTTGTTAGCATAGGTAGCCAGTTAGTTATTGACAAAGGAAGGAAGGAAATGCAATCACACATTAAGCCTGTCTAACTAGGAAGCTGCAGCGAGTTCACAGACTCCCAAAGGGACTGCAACAGCCTCCACCAAATGGTGCTCATCTGCAAACAGGCAGGAAGAACTCACTTTCCAATCTCCTCAGGGGACAACTGGCACATTAGCCTAGATGATGGAATGGGGCATGTGTAGTAGGATTCAAAATGGCAACATAAATGGAGGGAGTCTAGCCTGGGAAAATCTAGAAAAGAGACCAGATAGGATAAGGGCACAGGACCCTGAAAGATACAGAAAAGGGATTGGATAGGGGGAGAGCACAGCACAAGTCCACAAAGAATTAGGAAGAAGATTTATTAGTTTGAAAGCTTATCCCTTCCCAAATCCAAGGTGATATAATTGAAGCTTAACAAAGGCCCAAGGTTTATTCCTTGGTTCATTTTCTCAGCTTGTAGCAGCCACAAGGGCTGAAGTGTGGCACCAATTGGTTTGGAGCACAGCCAGGAGCAGAGACTGCTAGACTACTGGACCTCAGAGTAATGGCATTACAGTTCTAGGTACTGACCCTCCTGGTGGGCACCAGGCCCAGGACTTCTTCTGCTGTGAGAAGGAGCTGAGCCACCTGGTCATGGATAAGACATTTGGCTCCTGGAGGTTGTTCTTTGATTTTGCTCCAATAAATCTTAGTATTATGCCTCAAGTCCTCCTATGCATGGGTCCCTGAAATACATTTCCTGTGACTCTGCAGAAGAATCCTATTTCACTGGCAACACATTCTCACTGTGTGGGCCACTTTATAAGTATATCATCATAGAGGAATTCGCCTTTAAAATGCCCTAGATGTGTTGGCTGGAACTAAGGAAAAAAAGATCACTGTCTTAAACCTGAAGAGCTAGAATAAATATGGGTAAGTATAACACATGATCTGCTTTTGAGTATAAAGGTAAGCTATAATGAGAAGTCCCAACTTTTGCCTAATTCCACAGTAACAATCTAAATATAGTAAATGGCAAAGTAAATAGTAAAAAGGAATTTTAAAAAAGCATCTCAGGTATTTTAACACACTGTTACATAGTTCAACTCTATTAGGTGCACAAACACATAAAAACTCCTCCGATCCCCTTTCCCATCTGGAAGTCTAGGTAGAGCACTGAGACGAGCCTCCTTGGTTATATGCTACAAGAAAGGAAATGACCAGAAAGAACTTTATTTTATGCAAAGCCTCTCACCTGAGGAGGCAGTTCGACAAAGACTTCTTTTGATGATCATTGATTAGTGTATATACATAGTTACACTAATTAAGTTATTAAAGGTGCCTGGACCTAAAGACATTTTCCAAAAAATATTCACTTAAGTTTTACTGTATTTGAAATAGGAAAGAGCTTCACCAACACACCCGTTATACCATATTCATTATACAGTAGATTTTCGGATGCATGTGTTACAATCTGCAATTTCAACTGTCAAATGAATTCAGGTCTTCTAACAAATAGATGATCAACTATAGCAAGTCATATAGTGCATGGTGGGTGCCTTGTCTGACACAGGAAACCAATATGGCTGAAATTAATACCTACATGGCATTTTAGACATATAATACCTCTATGACACACACATCTGTGTGTAGATGGGAGGCCACCTGGGTAAATGTATGTGGTGGGTTTTATTATCTGGTTTATAACTGTTGCTTCACAGGGTAACAAGTTTTGCACAAATCACCTCAACTTTTCAACCTTAGTTCCTTCATTTGAAAATGTTAGTACATGAGGTGATATTTAAAGCCCAAAATAAGTCAAACATACATGATTCTATTCTCTCAAAGATCACATTCTAATTGAATACCCTTCTCTACATTTGATATGTCCATATTGCCCTTAAAAATCAATAAGATATATAAATTACTTAAAACACCCACTTCTCTTAGGAATGTAATTAATTGAACACGGTTTTGCTCAGGGGAAAGAGTCATTGCAGCAAATGAAATTTTCAATAAACAAAAAAGGAAATGACTCTGAGCCAGGGAAATGGAAGACACTGTGATATTTCTGTGGAAAGAAATTTTTCTGCACATCACTATTCCTGAGGAGCAGGAGCTTCACTTCCAACACAGCCTCTCTTTTTTCAGTTCCTCAGGAGGTCTTTAGAGAGGGACATGGGGAGAGCAATGGCCTCAGCCAATGGTAAAAGAGGTCCCTTCTTTTTCACTCACCTTTACTTCTTTATTACCTAAGCTAGCCCTAGGTTCTTCTTGTTTTTCAAATTGATTTTTTGATCTATTTTGTTATTCCCCCGCAATTATGCCAATATGCAAAAATGTAAATTTAGAGACAAAGGTGCAGATGTAGCATTTTGTGGCAAAGATTACTACTGTCCACTTTTCTAAGAAATAAACAGCAGGCTTTTACATTTAAAATATACATAATCTATTGGGCAGAGGAAGCTTTACCTAAATCCAATTTTTGCTATAAATTGCTTGGATCTACGTGTGTTTTAAAACCATAAGAAACATGCCCAACCATTCTACTTCCTGTTAGACAATATAACAGAATTCAGAAAAGAGAATTAGATTAACTATTATCCTGTTGCTAAGAGCTCCAGCTACCAAATGTGGAACAACATATTGGACCTCAAAATAGAGATGTTCTCATGACTGAAGCAATACATATTGGTGACCATCCTGTGAGACCCTAAAAGTCTCATCAATTTTTCAAAACTTGTTAATTGGTGTTCTTTACAAAACTTCTTTGCTACTAGAATAATTGTGAAGAGTACTTTCCATAACACTATGTATTTTGAGAAAATAATTACTAATGTGTCAGATTTTCTATAAGGCATTTTAACCAAGTCTTCTATTGAGTAAGGGCTTAGGTCCAAGAAGTACTCATCAGAGCCAGTGTGACTTGTGAACCAGTCCGGCATCTCCCTTCAGGGACTGTGCATATTCTTGCTCAGGTTACAGCCTCTCTGTGCTAACTTCTCATATGCCCAGAACTGTGAAGCGGGGGCATGATATCTCAGCAGATGGCACACAATGCAAGGGACATGTGGTGGGCTGACTGTGCAAATAATGCCGCAAGAGGAAAATGATTAGCTACATATGTCTGTGGTTTACAGTCAGCTGGAAGGAAGAAACACTGACTCTATTGGCTCTAGCTTAAGAAAAGAAGGAACACACTTATTAGGTAAGAGAGAGAAACAGCGGGCAACTTTTCTCATACTCAGTGTAGCTTCATCTTCTGAGGAATATTTCTTAGCTTCGTGGTTTAGGAAGAGAGCCTGGAAGTTTTCAATCAGATCTGAAAAACTTTATTCAGGCTCCCTCCATCCTCACATGCCATCTGCGGCAATGTTCATCACTATAGTAATTCATCAATTTATAAAGAAAAGTCTTCAATTTGGACAGCATCAATTTGTAAAGAGAAGTCTTATTTCATTCATACTCTCTACTCTATTTTATTGCATGGGGAGGAGACAGGGGAGGGCAGGGCAGAGAAGGAATCACTCCTTGTGTCAGGTGAAGGAGTCCTTTGGGACATGTTGCGTTGGGGTAAAAAGCCTACATTCATTATAGCTGTGGTCTTTGGAGGAGAAGAACAATTATAAAGGCTGGTTCTCTCTGTCAAGTTCCTAATGGACATATATCTTAGTTGTATATATAGAAAAAATATATATCAAAAGAAGCAACTTCATTAATCTCTTAAACACACTAAGGACAGAATTCCTGACAAAGACAATGGTTCAGCTTTGGAGCCATTGGGAGGTTAAGACTACATTAGTGGCCAACAGAGGAGAAGTTATGTTGTCACAAGAAATGTGCCATAAACCTGGTGTTCAGCAAACCTCAGTGCCTGGGATAAGCAGACTGGATGTAAACATATGTAGCCAGTGTTTGGAACTTCTAAAATAGTTGTGAGTTTGGAATTTTCAATGGGTTAGAGGTCCTAAATGAGCTGTTAGGCAGGAGAGTTATTAGTAAAAATTGTAAAAAAGTCGAATTATTGCTATCAAAATTTATGATTTTTTAAAATTTAAAAAATTTTTATTGTTATTCTATTATAGTTGTCGTGATTTTTCCCCCTTTGCCCTCCTCCACCTACCCCATCCCCCATCTGCTCCCAAAATTTATGATTTTTTTAGCACTGTCAAGCATTTTATGCTAAGAATTTTATATGCAAATCATTTTATTTAAAATGCACAAGTCCCCATGAGGTGTGTGCTATCGTTCTCCCCATCTTTCACATGAGGACTAATGTTAATTGACTCCTTCAGGGTGGCAGGCCAGGGTTCAGTTCCAGCACTATGTGACCCAAAGTCCATGCCTTTATCCCAGAGTCTCTAGTGCTCCCCTTGTGAATGACACAGGAATTCATAAACTTGTCAAAATAAGATTATTTAAGAGAAATACTACAAAAGTATTTAACTACCAAATTTAATCCTATAATTTCAAAAATTTAAAATATACTGTTATTTAAATTTTTATTATTGTTTCTTAAATTACAGATTACATGTTGCTTCACCCCTGCTTGATTGCCTCTTCCCAGCCCCTATACTATGGCCTCTGATGACAGGATTGCAGCCCATCTTTTACCCTATCTCAGCCCACATTCCCAGTGTCTGTACCCTACATTCCAATCATGGCTGACAGGAGCTATTTGTGATCATGTCTACCCCTTCATAAATTGTGCTGTGCTTTCTTGTTTTCATTCTCCAAAGTCCAACTAAAGTATCACTTCACACGCAATGTTCCCTGACTCCCAGGCATTGCACAGTACTTTAGATTTTGCTGATAACACTTTCTTTCAAACATCAACTTGAATGTCTGATTCTTCCATAGAGCAAGTTACTCTGGGGCATTAACTTTGTCTTCTTAATCTTGGTTACCAAGTTCATGGCATTATATATTTGATACGTAGGAGTCACTCAATAAATTGAACTGAATTTCCTGGCTTTGGTTATAACTGAATTTACCTAACAATTATGTTGACTTAATCATCTACATCAATATATTTTTCCATCATCATTGCCCCTTTCTTCTCACTATCCCAAAACGTAATTACCTCATCAGCAATTCTTCCAGTTTCTTTTAAGTTTGCCACATAAAATAAATGGGTCTCCCAGTTAAATCTGAATTTCAGATAAACAGCAAATGCATATTTTAGTATGAGTGTATCCCAAATATTGCATGGTACATAATTATACTGAAAGTCATTTGTAGTTTACATGAAATTAAATGTTTAACTGGGTGGCCTGTTCATTTTTTTTTGTTGTTGTTGTTGTTTGCTAAATCTGGTAGCCCTATTTTCTTTACAACACTTCTTAAGTGACTTACAGTAGCCTCTTTTCAGTCATAAAAAAGAGCCTTGCTCCTAAAAAAAGGTATTTTCATATAGGAGTAAGACCAAACACAAGCATGCAGGTCCCCAGAATCCTCAGTAGCTCTCTTTTGTTGGTAGTATTAGCTGAACGGAAGGAAAATATTTATGTAATAAACTGAAATGACTGCATGATCCTTCATGCACCCATATATGGCTGTCCCTCACCCTGCAGACTTGACCTTGAACATGGTTTTCTAGTTGTGTTCACGCATCTTTTCAAGCACTTTCTCTTGCTAAACTTCCCTAGTTCTGGCTGGGCCCAGGACTCCCTGCCCTGAATGCTCTCCTATGGGTAGCAAATTTGCTTATTCCTGAACTTTAAGGGGAAATGGATAGGTCTATGTTTTTTATTCCAATGGGTCTCACTTGTATTTTTCCTTCATTCAGGAAGGCCAGGGCAGACAGTGGGCCAGTGGCTGCTCCCTATTTGCACACACTGAAGAACAGTCAGTAAGGGAAACCTTTCCAATTGCTAACAGAGTGAGCATTTTGGGAACTGTTTTTTCCCCTAAAAACTAAAGAATCACAAGTGTGAATCTCTCATTCCCAAAGATAAGAGCTTGGTTAGAAAAATTTTGCCTATAGCAGTGTTTTCCTATAGAACCTTCCATGATGGTGGAAATATTCCATCCTGTTGTTATTCAACACATTATAGCCACTTGACATATATGGCTATGAAGCACATGTTGATGTGGGCAGAACTAATTCTTAAATTTTATTTCATTTTAACTGATTTAAATGTACATAGCTACATGTATTTAGAGACCACTGTGTTGGACAGGGCCATCCTATAAAGCATTTAATTGACTTCAGGGACTGCAGATATTTTAGTTAGGGAAGGAGAAGAGATTCTCCAGATCTGGGTAGGTCAGAGATTGTCATCTGGGGCTGATTTGCCTCCAGACGACATTTGGCAATATCTGGAGACATTTGAAGTTGTCATAACTGGAGGTGAAGGTGATACTGGCATTAGCAGATAGCAGCCAGGAATGCTGCTGTTTTCTATAGAAAATAATTATCCAGCTCAAAATGGCAATAGCACCAATGTTGAGAAACTCTCAGTTAAGCAAAAGAGTAAATGAGGTGACAGGCCCTGGCTGGTTTAGCTCAGTGGATTGAGCGTCGGCCTGCGAGTTAAGTGTCGCTGGTTCGATCTTCCAGTCAGGGTACATCAGAGAAGGAAAACTCTGATTCCAAAAAACCTCCGCTGCCTTGCGGCATACCTCTTCAGGGGAAAGGCTAAGGGAGTAAACCCCGACAGAAAATCCGGAGCCAGAGTCCCTAAGGCGGTTTGACGTTGTAGTCAACACCGGCAACTCCTGCGGCGCACCTGAAGCCAAGCTGTATCGACTCCGTCTTTCCCTTGGACCCTTCAGCTGCGAAGAGAGGGGGGGTCTGCTGCATGGGCAACAGCAGACCCTCCATATCACCCTGCCCAGGCTCTGTAGCTTCAGCTCCACTGGAGAGGACACTCCAGCGTCATCGCAAGATGTCGATTCAACACGGGAGGAGACAGATGCCGTGTCACTCCCGAGCCGGACTGCACAGCCATTCTCGGCGGTGCAGATAGACACTTAAGAAGCTACACCATCGTCTCTCGAGACGGACGGCTGCCGACGAAATGAGGTGACACAGACACAAAGCTTCTCTCAACTAGGCCTTCAGCTTCCCCCTTTCTCTCAGGACCCCCATTCCTTTTAATTCCAGGTTTTGTCACTATCCTCTCCCATAATCCTTATTTTTCTTAATCTTATTATTATTATTGTCCTGACTAATGAGCTTCCACTTCTTGGACTTATTATGTGCTGATTATGGTGTTAAATGTTATGTGTGTGTGTGTGTGTGTGTTTGAGAGAGAGAGAAAGAGATTTATCTTACTGTCACAATAAATTTTCAAGATTACTTTATGCCAATTTTATATATAGAAACAGAGGCCTAAAAGGTTAAGTACACTATGCTAAGTGAAAGAACAGACACAAAATACCACATATCAGAAGTTTGTACAGATATGAAATATCCAGAAAAGGCAAATATATAGAGATGGAAAGTAGATTAGTGATTGCCAGGGGTTGGGAAGGGGAAGAAAAGGAGTGAGAACTAATAGGTAGGAAGTTGCTTTTTGGGGTGATGAAATGTTCTAAAATTTGATAGTGGTGATGATGGCACATCTCTAAATATACTAAAAAATGCTGACTTTTTTTTAACTTAAGGGAAAATTTTATAGCATGAGATATATCTCAAAATTATTTAAAATGGAGTTTCATTTACAATGTACAATACTAAAATGCATTTTCATCAAATTTGTAAATTAAAATAAATGTAAAAATTAAAACATGGGAAGTATAGAGGTATAGCGGTTGCTCTGCATCACACCGCTGGGAGTCAGGATTAGAGGCAGGTCACCTGATGCAGGCTTGAGCTGTTAGCACTCTCACACGATGACCTGCTCCTTTGTTGCTCTTCAGAGTGTCCAGGGTTCATACTTCAAAGCTAGGAGAATCTAGATTCAAATCCTTGCTCTCCCTCCTACCCTGGGCAGATAATTGCTCTTTATTTTTATTTTTATTTTATTTTATTGTGGTAAGAACACTTAACATGAGGTCTATATTCTTAGGAAAATTTTAAGTGTACAATATAATATTTTTAATGATAAGTATAATGTTTTACAACAGAATTCTCAACGTGTCTTGCTTAACTGAAACATTATGCTACTGATTAATAACTTCCCCTAGCCCCTTGCAACCATGATTTCACTCTTTGATTTTATGAGTCTGACTATGTCAGATACCACATGTAAGTGAAATCATGCAGTATTTGTCTTTCTGTGACTGGCTTATTTCATTTAGCTTAATGTCCTCAAGGTTCATTCATGTGGCTACATTGCAGAATTTCCTTCTTTTTTTAAAGGCTGAATAGTATTCCATTCTATGTATGTGTCATATTGTCTGTATCCAATATTAATCTTTCTTAAGCCACAATTTCTTAATAAAATGTTGTCAATAATATTCACACTACAGGATGATTATGAGGACTAGGAATTACACAAAGTGTCTGAGAAATATTCATTCAGTAAAGTGCAGCTGTTATTGAACTGCTCAACTTATAAAATGAGGAGAGCATCTTTTAGGAGCTTTCAGAGGGCAAATTCTAGACCTTGGTTGCTGAGGCATCTTTGGCTGTCCATGACCTGGATTTGTCAGAATGGTCTCCCGTACTGTTAGAGCAACTCAGTTTTTAAACTGCTTTATATATGGGGCTCCCAAATAGGATTTTGTCTGAATATTGCGTTGTATGAAAAATCTGAGCACTGCAGCTCTAACCCATCCATGATTGTAATGTGGGAGTTACATTTGCTGAGAACCTATAACTAGAGTCTTTGTGATTTCTTTTTCCTGTACGTGAAGATATATAAACTTTGAGAGTCTGAGTGACTTGATTAAGACATTTGAGGGCCTGACTTCTAGACAAGTGACCAGAGAATTTTCCCAAAATATTCACTGGCATCAAAATTCAGAGAGGAGCACAGGGCAAGCATGGAACAGCTTCTCAGCAACTTCCCAAATTACTCCCAAATGTTCCATTTGTTATCACAGTCTTCACATTTGTGGCCAAGGGCTCTTTTTGGAACCCACTCTCTTCTGCAAAACTCTGGGAAAAAAAAGAACGGGGAGGAAAGGGCAGACTCTAGAGACCTAAGAGGCTGAGTATTATGAATGTGATATGAATATATAATGGTTCACAGCCTGCCTGGGGAAGTAGCAGACACCTGCCTTTGTGAAACTGCACTTAATGACATTCGCAGTGGTTTAATCTCTCTCTTTAAAGCAGATATCATCTGTCTGCAGCTCTGTTCCCACTTTTCAAGATGCAGGCTCATTTAACAACCAGCAATCAAATCCGCTCCGGCAGCCACAATGGAAGCTGTCAAGGTTCATTACACTGGAAAATATGCCACCTTTATTTTCATTCTATTGTTTCCCCAAGATTAACAATACACATTTTTTTTTCAATGGCCTGTTTTCATGAAATTTCACTTAGATATATTTCTAAGCCACCAATCCAGATGGTGCAACTCAAAGTACAATTTGAAGAACACTTCCTGTGCTGTATTCTAAGGTGTGGCATTACTATTCTGAACAAATTTGGAGGAAAAATGGCATTAGAAATTTAAGAGAATAAAACATTTTGTGACTGAAGAGTTTATGATGTGGGAGTAGGAAAATGAACTTTTGATTTAGGTAGTGATCATTGATGATGATTTGATTGTAGTTTTCATATTTGCCCCATTATTTAATTGGTGTGGTGGGTTTCCTGTCAAGTCCTCATTGTATTTAGAGGTCGCTTAATATATGTAAGTTAAAGAAAGCATTGAGTTACCCCTTGTGGTATTTTGGGGGAGCTTGAAAAAGATATAGGGAACCAAAAAAAAGTGATAAGCTATTGCAATTTTTAAAAATAGTTTTAAAAAAAGGATTTGAGAAAAAGAGATGATGCTAGTTTTAAAATATGTCTCCCATATATATTTGTTTAAAGTTCTCACTTGATAGGTGTGGTCTTTTTGGTATACTTATGTCATCTTTGACCAATAGATATGGCAGGAAGGACTCTGCCCTATTTCCAAAGGTAGGTCATAAAAGGCCATGCAGTTTCTGCCTGGTTCCCTTGGGATGCTTGCTTTGGGGGAAGCCAGCTGCCCTGAGACCACTGTACTGGGGAGGCCATGTCAGTGTTCTGTCAATGGGCTAGCTAAGCTCCCAGCTGGCAGACAGAAAAACTGCCAACCATGACAATGAGCCAGCCATCAGGTACCCAACCCAGGTGAGCCTTCCAATGACTGTTGCCCCCACTGACATCAGACTGAAATCTCAGGAGAAATCCCAGATGAAAATTGCCAGTGAGCCTTTTACAAACACTTTACCTCCAAAATTGCGACCAAAATAAAACAGTTGTAGTTTTACACAAATAGGTTTGGAAGTAATTTGTTAAGCTGAAATAGTAACTGGAATACGTGTGAAGTATACTCAGGAATGGGCTCAGGTTTTTTTTTAAATGTTTATACAATGAGTTCCTTTAGGAAGCTTAGAAAAAAAATTTCCAAATGTAAAAGAAATAAAGATGGACAGTAAAATGCTCAGCCAAGATCAGGAGCTCACCAAGCATTGCTTGTAACTTGTGCATTAAAATCCAAAGGTGCAGTAGTTTCAGTGAGCTGAGACTCAGAGGTGAGCCAAAGCTTCTAGAAGTCTGGGTTAAATGGTTGCTACAACTGAATGATGGGGATTTAGGATTTGTTTCACTATGCTCTAGCTGTCTTCTTCCTGATGGCTGACTCAGCCTGGGTAGGATGCCTCTCCCAATTCTATCACCTCCACCCCCACCCCATCCCACCAAAGCCCAGGTCCTGCCACCAGGTGCCTTCTCAATAGCTTGACTGTGCTGTAGTTAGTTAGTATCCACACCCTCTACCCCAAAACCAGGAATCTTAGAAGCTAGATTAAACTGTGGGCAGAATTCTCTGGGGCTCTGACACAGGGCAAAGATCTATTTTACACATGTGACAGTTATTGATTTTATATCAAGAATAATTATGATATATATGCATATATACATACATGTATATATAACATTTATATATAAAACAACACATTATATATACTCTTATATAATACATATTATATTTTGAAGGGATCCCAGAATGGCAGATACCTCAGTCTGCAGGGAGATGGGAACAGCCCCAGAAAAGGGAAGAAAAGAGGAAGTGTTTGCTATTTGCTTCTCTTAAGCCCATATTGGCTGAATTTTGTAATCAGAAAATAAAATAATTTTAACATCTGTGTTTTTTAATAACAAGATGTATTTTAGGTAATTATTTGTTTCATACAATCATATGAATATCTTACTAGTCACCAATCCAAATGCACTTAGCATTTGATTTTCTTCCAAAAAGCAGCATTTGCATGCCCATATATGCAGATATATTTGCAAAGTGATGCCCTTTGCATTATATAGTAAAGCATGCAGTTCAAAAACCAGAAGTAAAACAATTTGGGGGTATCTGGTGTGTAAAAAGTATGTGGTTACCTTCTTTTCCTGTCTTATAGAAAATACCATAGTTTTCCTCAAAGAGTTTTAAAATTATCTACTAATACATCACTGTCCTTTACTACCTATTTTTTAAATTGTCAATAATAAATGTCTCCTTTAAAGGTTTTAAATAAATTTGGTAATTCTGTTACTTTTGAAAAAGCCTATGGAATTAGGTCAAATGCATGCATATTTAAAGTATCTTTTAATGACTGGGGCAGTAGCTCCATTTATTGCCTATCTTTATCTTCCCACTTGTCTCCATTGAAATATGAAAGTCCCTCCCCCACCCCACACACAAACAGCACATTCTAGTTAGCATATGAAATTTGGCCCAACACTTAATAAAAGCACTATGACTAACAGTCATATACATGAACAAAGTATGACTGACCTTTATATACTGGGGACATTTGCTTTCTCTTCTCTCCCATCAGTATCACAACATGGAATGGAGGAAAGGCACAGGTTTGCATTTGACTTCTATGATTGATAGCCCATGTTACATCATATTCATGCCTCCAGGTTTTCATTTCTCTATCAACATGATGGGAAGTTCATCTCAACATCTGAGGACAACTGGTTCCTAGATATGATAATGTGAAACATTACCTTTGCCAATATTAAAGTATCCCTAAAACCATCAGCTTATTGTTTAGAGAGGTTTTAAGAAATCAGATTCATTACCTGTGGGGAGATCTTCTCAGCACATTGTTTCATTGATTAGAATTGACTCTTTGGAAAAAACCTTGGCATCCTGGCTTCAGGAAGAAGAGATGTCAGAGAAAAGTGGTCAGAAAGGTGTGGCTCAGTGCAGTTCACCTCTGTCTTACTGATGTTTCTTCTGAATAAGTGGATTTCCTTTGTCCATGACATAACTGAACATAATATTAAACCTAATCCACAGTAGCATTCAGCAGACTAGTTTACATCTTGAGGCAATTCTTCTTTTTTCTAATAGATTACTAAGTATAACTTTTAAGAAAAAAAAAAACACTGGGGACTTCCGGCCAAGATGGAGGTATAGACAGACTGTGTCTCCCTCCACAACTAAGAAGGAATACAACTACCTCAAAATGAGAAAAAAACAGAAGTTCCAGAAAACCAAACTACATGGAAGTCCAGCAAACAAAGATATAAAGAAGAAATACTCATCCAGACAGGTAGGAGGGGCAGAGCCAGGGCAGAGAGGACTCGATGAGGTGGCGGCAGCAGTGGTGGTGGCAGCAGCAGTGGTGGTGGCAGCAGCAGGCCAGCAGAAAGTGCATCACACGTTTTAAAAAGTCAGGAGGCACACCTGGGGAGCGTTCCCAGCTCCACACTGGACCTTGCAGCTCATGGTCCCAGCACCGGGGAAAATCAAGCCTCAATGCTTCTGACTGTGCAAACCAGTGGGGGGTTGGGGGGGAGGCAGAAACTGCCAGTTTCTCATCAGAGTCCGCTTGTTTGAAGGGCCCCCACAGTCCTAAAATGTCCGCAGACCCACCCACTCTGGGAACAATGGCCAGGGCAGCAGCTAGAGGGGCGCCAGTCTGGTGTGGAAGTGGGAGAGGTGCCTGGAAAAGGGGCGAGTGCTGGGCAGGCAGCATTGTTCCCTCTCGGACCCCTCTCCCATATACAGCACCACAATATGGTAAAACAGGTCACCCTGCACTGATTAATCTCTAAGGCTCTGCCCCTTACAACATAACAGGAGCGACAGCTCTGCCTGGGATGCAGAGGCAAACAAACACAGGAGCCTCTCAGAATGAGGAGACAGAGAAGTATGGCCCCAAAGACAGACGGATCAAGGTTCCAGTGGGAGAACTAAGCGATGAGGACATAGCCAACCTAAGAGATGAGGAGATAGACAACCTAACAGAAGCAGAATTCAAAACACTGGTGATAAAGATGCTCACAGGCTTGACAGATATGCTTGAGTATGGCAAACACATAAGAGAAAAAGTGAAGGCTATGCTAAGTGAAATGAAGGAAAATCCACACAAAACCAATGGTGAAGAGAAGAAAACCAGAATTCAAATCAATGATTTGGAACATAAGGAAGAAAAAAAAAAATAGTCAACCAGTGCAGAATGAGGAAGCGAGAATTGAAAATAATGAGGAAAACTTTCCAAATTTTGTGAAGGAGATGGACATACAGATCCGGGAAGCACGGAGGGTCCCGGGCGAGATGGGGACCACACCAGGATGCAAAATGATTGAGATGCTGAAGGTGAAAGATAAAGACAGAGTCCTGGGGGCAGCAAGAGAGAGGCAGAGAGTTGTCTACAGGGGGGAGTCTATAGGGCTATCAGCTGACTTCTCAGAGGACACTTTGCAAGCAGAAAGGGACTGGCAAGCAGTATTCAATGTGATGAAAGGCAACCTGCAACCATGTTTACTCTATCCAGCAAGGATAGAGTGATAATTTGGAATGAAAGGGCAGATGAAGTGCTTCCAAGACAAGGTGAAGCTAAAGGAGTTCATCACCAAGCCATTATTATATGAAATGTCAAAGGGACTTATTTAAGAAAAAAAAGATTAAAACTATGAACACTAAAATGACAACAAACTCACAACTATCAACAACTGAATCAAAAAAATAAAAGCAAAATCCAACTAAGCAAACCAGAATAGGAACAGAATCATAGGTATGGGGATCATTTAGAGGATTATCAGCTGAGAGGGGGGAGGGGGAGAAATGGGAATATGGTGCAGGGATTAAGAAGCATAATCAATTGGTACAAAATAGACAGGGGGAAGTTAAGAATAATATAGAAAAGGGTGAAGCCAAAGAACTTATATGCATGACCTATGGACATGAACTAAAGGGGGTGGGCTTGCTGGAGGGAAGGGGGTTACTGGGCAGAGGGGAGCAAAGGGGAAAAAAATTGGAACTACTGTAACAACATAGTCAATAAAATATACTTAAAACAAAAAAAGAAAGAAAAACACTGATAGATTATCAAACAACTCACTGCTATTATTTCCTATCCAGGAGAGAAATTGGAAATGGCTTTCTCTAACAGCATGTTGTGTTTGCTATCTGACCCAGGCATCATCTTGATGCTAATCTCCCAGATCCCCATTTCCGAGGGTAATTCTTCAATTATATTTTCCATGGGTTTGAAACTGTCTTATTAAAGATGAAAATAGTTCTTTGAGTATAGTGTTTCACCCTCTAATTTATTTTATGTACTATCCATTCTATAAATAAGTACTACTACTATGAGACCTCATTCCTCTTCAAAGACAAGAATGTACTGAAACTATTTCTCAATTATTCTATTCCTCCAAACAAGCTACTTAATTAACATCAATAACATTAGTCATGTCAGGGGACAAGTCATTTCAGATTTGTGCTAGGTAATGTCTTTGTGTACAGGCTGCTGCATTATCATAATGTGTTACTTATGCTGGGGGCTTGGCACCCCGGGTCTAATGAATTGAGCAAAGCAAATATATCTGTGTCTATACACAAGTCCATTAAATAGCTTTATTCTGTAACTCTTTAAAAATACCAAGTGTTCTTTTTCCACACCACTTTCATTAAGAGATCTTTTAACTTGAAAATACAGAGGTGGGAAAAAGTATGTTTACAGTTGTAAGTACACAAAACAGAGTTTATTCTTGCATAATTATTTATTATTGTATTATTTTGCAAACATACTTTTGCGCTCCCCTGTACATCATGTAGCTGTTCAAAGTGGGGGCAAAAATTCTGTCTCCTTTCTTATCCTTCTCCATGATTATAAGAAACCTCAAAATTACAACTAAATTACAGAACAACCATCAAAGTCTAGCTTTAAAAAGTCTTATAACTAAGGAAGTACAGAGGAAGCCACATAGAAAATGGTAGGAAGGGCACCTGTGTGGGGCAGTTTAAAATTGGGAGCAGAATCTGGGCAGTGGAGGTCCCCCATGAAGAGTGAGGGATTCAAGCCTCACACCAGGCCCCCCAGCCCAGCATCCCAGTGCTGGAAAGAAAAGCCCCCTTGATTTCCAGCTGTAAAAACCAGCAGATATTATGGCTGAGTGAGGTTGAGGGCTTTGGGAGTCCTCTTTAAAACAATACAAAAACACATTTCTATTTATTCTTTGTTTTAAATTACAGTTTACTTTTAATATTTTTGTATTGGTTTCAGGGGTACAGCATAGTGGTTAGAAAATTATGTACTCACGAAGTGTCCCCTCGATATTTACTGGGCCCATGCAAGGGCTTACTTACTGTTACTCACGGGCTCTGAGCTCCAGAGCTGGGGCAGCGGCTTGAAAGGTGATAGGAATATATGGAGAGAAACTGAATTGTCTGCCTTCAGGGCGAGGGCTGGAGGAGCAGCTTTCACCCAGACAGAAGTGCTGGTAGAAGCCTTTGTTCCTTTGTTGATCCCTCCCTCTGTAGGTGCAGGCAGGCACCAAAACTTTCACCACCCTGGTGATTCCCTGAGATCTCACCCAGTTTACAAACGTAGGCCCCTTCTGGGGCTTCTCCATACAAATGGCTTGTCTTGGCTTATTCTGCAGACTTTTTCAAAATTTCTCAAAGTTTCACAAGCCCTAACAAGCAGCATCTGAACTTGGCATGCCCCATACCTCTTGCTAAGCAGCCCGAGGCCTGGCACTAGCAGCTGCCAGCCTCAGTTTGCAGCTTATCCTCTATCAGGCAACTCCAAGTCCAGCATAAGTGGCAACCAACTTCGTAGTCATAAAAATGGCCCCAGGCAGGGACCAGGTAATGGCTGATCTTGGCCTGCATCAGAGCCCCTCCCAGCAGCCCCAGAGCCAACATACCAGGTGACCGATTTCAGAACACACTAGAGCACCACACATCCACAAATGACATACTCCAAGGCCAAACTCAGCAGGAACCAGAGCCCCACTAAAGTGACTCCTGTTCCATAGGATCAGCCCCTGTACAACAATTCCTCCACTGTAGTCACAGCCAGTTCTCACAAACAGTCAATTTGCAAGTCAATCCCTCCCACTGACATGCTAGTGGCAATCAAGGCTCGACTGCAACAGGAGGGCGCACACAATTCACAGAAGGAACACACCTGAAGCGCCTGGCTCAGGTGACCAGGGATACTGTTCCACTGGGCCCCAGAGATAACCTACTGCTTAAGGCCGCTCCACCAAGAGCAGGTGATGTAGCAGCTTTACCTAATATAGCCATACCTTGGTATTCATTGGCTTTACAGCTCATTCAACCCTGTACTCATCACATTTTGAAAAGAAAAAAAAGTTTCAGCACTCGGTGCTTGCTTGAGACTTGTAGCACTTGCTGGAACTTGTATGAGTCATGACACCACCCCCCAAGAGAAAATGCTTCATTGTTTGGTACTCATTGGTTTTGGCACTTGTCACAATTCTGGAATGAATTAATGGTGGGTACCGAGGTACCACCATACATAGAAACAAACACAAAGAGGCAACCAAAATACAGAGACAAAGAAACATGCCCCAAATGAAAACAAAACAAAATAGAATAAAACTCCAGAAAAATAACTAAACAAAATGGAGACAAGGAATCTACCAGATACAGAGTTCAAACCACTGGTTATAAGGGTGTTCATAATCTCAGTGAGAACTTTAACAAAGAGATGGGAAATGTTAGAACAGAGATAAGAAACATAAAAACGGATCAATCAGAAATGAAGAATACAGTAGAGAGAATTTATAGTACATTAGATGAAGCAGAGGACTGAACCAGTGATTTGGAAGATAAGGTAGTAGAGATTACCCAGTCAAAACAATAAAAAACAAAAACAAAAAGAATTCAAGAGAATAAGGATAGTTAAGGGACCTCTTGACAACTTCGAGTGTACCAACATTCACATCACAGGGGTACGAGAAAGAGAAGAGAGAGAGAAAAGAATTGAAAACCTATTTGAAGACGTCATGACAGAAACCCTATCTGACTTGGTGAAGGAAATAGACATACAAGCCCAGGAAGCACAATGTCCCAAATAAGATAAACCCAAAAAGGCCCACATCAAAATACACCATAATAAAAATGCCAAAGTTTAAAGACAAAGATGGAATCTTAGAAGCAGCAAGAGAAAGACAGGTAGTTACCTACAAGGGACCTCCCATAAGACTATTAGCTGACTTCTCAACAGAAAATTTGCAGAACAAAAGGGATTGGCACAAAATATACAAAGTGATGAAAAGCAAAGACTAACAATCGAGATTATACCCAGCAAAGCTATTATTCAGAATCAAAGAACAGATAAATAACTTCCTATACCAAAAAAAGAAGAAGAAGAAGGAAGAAGAAGAAGGAGAAGGAGAAGAAGGAGAAGGAGAAGAAGGAGAAGGAGAAGGAGAAGGAGAAGAAGAAGAAGAAGAAGGAGGAGGAGGAGGAGGAGGAGGAGGAGGAGGAGGATGAGAAGGTGAAGAAGGAGAAGAAGAAGAAGAAGAAGAAGAAGAAGAAGAAGAAGAAGAAGAAGAAGAAGAAGAAGAAGAAGGAGGAGGAGGAGGAGGAGGAGGAGGAGGAGGAGGAGGAGGAGGAGGAGGAGGAGGAGGAGGAGGAGGAGGAGGAGGAGGAGGAGGAGGAGGAGGAGGAGGAGGAGGAGGAGGAGGAGAAGGTGAAGAAGAAGAAAGAAGAAGAAGAAGAAGAAGAAGAAGAAGAAGAAGAAGAAGAAGAAGAAGAAGAAGAAGAAGAAGAAGAAGAAGAAGGAGAAGAAGGAGGAGGAGGAGGAGGAGGAGGAGGAGGAGGAGGAGGAGGAGGAGGAGGAGGAGGAGGAGGAGGAGGATGAGAAGGTGAAGAAGAAGAAGGAGAAGAAGAAGAAAGAAGAAAGAAAATGGCTAAAGGAGTTCATCATCACCAAACCAGTATTATAAGAAAAATTAAAGGGACTTCTTTAAGAAGAAGATAAAAAATGTGAATACTAAAATGGTAATAACTTTTTAATCTATCGGCAATTACTTTAAATGTAAATAGATTAAAAACAAACTCCTTACATGTGCTGTTTATAAGAGACTCACTTCAACTCAAAGACACATAGAGACTGAAAGTAAAGAAATGGAAAATAAGATATTACATTAAATTAAAACAAAATAAACAAGAAAGGCTGGGGTAGCAATACTTATACCAAATAAAATATACTTTAAAACAAGGGCTATAACACAACACAAAGAAGAACCAAGCAATTCCACTCCTGGGTATCTATTCTAAGATACCCAAAACACTAATTTGAAAGCATGTATGCATCCATATGTTCACTGCAGCATTATTTACACTAGCCAAGATATGAAAACAACATAAGTGTTGAATGGATGAATGGATAAAGAAAAAGTGGTGTGTATATATATATACAGTGGAATATGACTCAGTCATAAAAAAGAATGAAATCTTGACATCTGCAATAACATAAATGGACCTAGAGGGTATCAGGGTGAGTGAAATCAGTCAGAGAAAGAAAAATGCCATATAATTTCACTTATATGTACAATCTAAAAAGAAAAGTATAAACCAGAAACAAACTCATAGATAAAGAGAATATTTTGATGGTTGCCAGAAGGAAGAGGATTGGGGGAATAAGTAAAGAAGGAGAAGAGATTAAGGAGTAAAATTGGTAATTAAAAACAGTCATAAGGATATAAAGTATAGTATAGGGACTATAGTCAATAATATTATAATAACTATGTATGGTGTCAGGTTGGGTACTAGATTTATTAGGTTGGTCACTTCACAAATTATATAAATATCTAATCATAGGTTACACACCTGAAACTAATATTGTAGGTCAACTGTAATTTAACAATATCTTTTTTAATTAAAAAAAAATAAACAAACAGAAAGAATAGAAAAGTGTTTTTGAAAAATACAAAATCTCTTTGAATGATATTTAAGAGTCATTATTCCAGAAAGGGTATTGTTTTGTGTTAAAAATAATAAAGTTGGTGAATAAAAGTATAAAATGATAGAAAGTTTGAGAGTTTTAAATACATCTAATGTTCAGGAAACCCAAAATCTGCCAAAAGAGCCAACAAAATATTACAACCTTCAAGAGTTCAGTCCCCTGGATGCTTAATCAAATAAACTGAAAAGCTCCGACATGTAGAAAAATCAACAAACATTCCATATCTAGCTAATGTTTTATAAATTTTTGTTTCTTTAATTTTAATATTCTTATCTACTTTTAACATAGGGCATTTTATTTGTGATTCAGTATTTGACATGAAATTAAAGTGAATGTCACTTTTCTATTCTATTCTATTCTATTTTAACTTTATTTTATTTTTAAGTTAGAGATTTAGTCCTGAAATTACCAAACAAATGCACTCTGTTTTCTTGGCCACTTCATGTTGAGGATCATGCTAACATGTTCTCCTGAATTCATATGAGAAGAAGCTTCCATCTTTCTGGTGTTCTGTTTTCAGGCTCACACTATGACACAGGGGAAAACATATTTTTCCAGCAAAGAAATGACAGAAGACAATAAACATACAAATAAAAAACCAAAGGAAGATCAAGTAATGTGTTGGTAGAATCCACCAGAGGCCAAAAAAAGTCTCTGAGTTGAGGACCAACATCTCCAATTTATCCCCCTTCAATAAAATTGGTCTGGCAGTCAGCAGCCACTCCCAGGTCCCTGCCTCCTTCAGAAGCTTCTGCTTCTCTTTTGTTCAGCTTGGAAGTCAGAAGATGGTGTGACTGGGATTCCGTCTTCCTTCTGAAGCCACCTTCTGGATGAGAACATCTTCCCACAGAGCCCTATTAGAAAGTTGATGGATAAAAAGAAACCCTAGCAGTAACACCCGTAAGATTCAACTCTCCTCGGTCATTATTGGTTTAGCCAAAGCAAAGTGACTGTGGTCTAGATTCTGTCCAGTCATGTGGCTGCCTCATCAGTCACCCAGTTTCCTGGGCACCTGTTATTCTTCCAGGATGGCAGCTGCACAGAAGGGAGTGGGTGAGGGCATCTGCCTTCCTCAGTAACTGGATAATGTAAAACTTTCAGTCCTCTGAGGCCCTGGGCTTTTGGAAGGCAACTAACATGAAGAATTTTAAAAGTAACATCTGTATAATTCATTTCATAAAATTCTCTTGCAAAAAGTGCCCAGGAAGGCATCTTGCATCCCTCACCCCCCCCCCTTTGCACTCCCCTCCAGCATCATTCATCAACTCTGGTATCTCTACAGCCCTAGACACCCTTCTCTCACAGGCACTATCCCCGCTCCCTGCCTGACTCTCTCCTCCCACATGTTCCCCCCTGCGCCACCAACCTTTAAGCTATCTCTTCATAGTACAGAGACTTTGGCTTCAACGTGTTGATAAAATAATACAAAATAATACAAAATTTCATATTTTAGGCACTTCTGATTCAACTTAAATATGCATTAGCTGGAAAACTGTGATTCCTGATACTCCAGTGATACTAGAATCCTCTGAGCCACAGGAAGCCTGAGGCTAAGAATGAAACAAGTCTTATTTTGCTTATTTGTTTCAAATATAAAAACTCCTACCACTCTCTCATTTTCATCTTCCCTCTGACAAGAAGACTATGTTGAAGGTAAATGCTTGCTTGTAAAGCGTATGCTGGCCTCCTGTTAGCAGGATCCTCACCTTCCAAGGGGTCAGCAGTACCAGACACATCCCATCTTCCCCTCCCCAGGTTTCTCTAGGGGGTGGTGGCAACACCAATTTTGAAATCTCTGATGTAGTTTGTATTTGGATTTTTAAGACCAACCTACATGAATGAAGAGAAGTCAATGTCATATCACAAGGTGTTTCATGTTTTTTCCCTAACCCTTCTAATAGTAACAATAATAATAACAAATATTTAATGGAAACTCAGTATTTTTCAGACACTGTTCTAAGCCCATTTTATGTCATCCCAAAGGCTTATTCTTTCATAATGAATACTTTTCATTAACTGATTCTGATTTCATTAGTATCAAGAATGAATTCGTCAAGTTCTTCCTTCATGCCCAGCACAGCATAAGACAAATCATTATTTCCTTAGTCACTAAATAAAAAAATATAAAGAAGACAGTAAGTCAATATTAAAATCAGACATAAAAAACCCCTAACATTTATTAAACCATTACTAAATTCCCAGGCCTTGTATATACATTACCTCATCTAATCTTCATGGCAACCGCAGAAATAGATGTCAGTGCATCCTATAAAACCATGATACCATCATTTCTTTCTAGTAACTGTACTTGCTTCTCTAACACACACAGATACACACACACACACACACACACACACACACAAAGATTACACATTACCCAGAGTCCCATTGACATTATTATTCTATTAACATCATTAACAATTTCCTCCTCAGTAGTAAACAAAAGAAGAATCACTTGCCTTAGAGTAGTAATAAAATAACTGAGCTATTATGATGATGCAGTAACTAAAAATGAGTTCCAAAGAGATCTTTTTTTTTTAATTGAACTGACAACACTGCAGTTAAGAGGACACAGTTTCTGACATGACAAATGAAGAACTTCCTAATGAGAAAATTTACCTTATTGTGTTAAGAATAAGATCATGATTTCCCTGGGATGGGGCAATGCCAGTGTCTTCTTCTTTCGAGATGGCTACCCTGACAGGATTATTGTGTTATTGTCCAAAATGAAGTCAAAGCTAATGTGTGACCTATGAGTTCTGTCCAGAAGTTATTCAGCCATATAATATATAAAATAGAGACATTTATTAGAGAAGATACTAGATACAAGAAACACTGCACATAAAACAATGACACTTCAAAGTAGGCACCTTGGGACCTCACACAGTTGTCCCAATTGCCCTCAGTTGCCGCCTTCATATTTTCCTTAATCTCATCAATAGTCTGAAATCTCTTCCCTTTCAAAAGTGATTTTAGTTTGGGAAAAAAATAGAAGTTGCAGGGCACCAAATGTGGTCTCTAGAGGGGCTAAGTCACCAGGGTGATTTGATGTTTCACCACAAAACTCTGCATGAGACATGATGCATGTGAAGGTGCATTGTCATGATGAAGCTGCCAATCCACCAGTTGCCCAGAGCTGCAGCTTTCTGAATCATCTGAATAGTTTCCATGGAGGAATGCTCAATTTTAATGCAAAATTTAATGCAGATTTGTTGCTCTACTCACTCATTTTGAATGTGATAGCCACATGGCACACATGATCACTCAATAGCATCTACCACCCCCATTGACTAGTACAGTGAAGTAGTCATCGTTCATGCATATGCATTCCAGTTTATCCTCCTTGGCTTCCAGGTTACATCAATGTCACACAAACTCTTCTTGTTATATTAACAATGGCTAGACTTTTTCCAGACCTCGTATATCCCCCCACCCCTAAATATTTCTGTAATAAGTAGAGAATCTGAGCTAGGAGAGCTAGCAAAGCACAAAGTGGTCCATTGAGCTTCTGCTTTAATATTAAAATCTTTGGCTCAACAATAGCATGTCTTCCCCTTTTACTGGTCCCATAGTAATTACTGGACATGTTCCACTGATGTCTAAAAAAACACTTTCCTACATCTGTATACTCCTTAGTTTGAACCCTGCCTTTCCCAAATTTCTAACCTGATGTTTTCTCACACAAAGCCTCTAAGACCTCTCTCTCTCTCACACACACACACGCACACAACACACGCAACACAGAATGAATGAGTGACTATGTGTGCTATTCCCCTTTGTTCTCAGTTTTCTCACAGTGGTGCTTGGTTACCCCTCCCATCCCAATCTAACCATGAGAAGCTCCTAGCCATCAACAATGTTGTCCTATCTCATGCTCACTTCATACAATGTTTGTACCTATGTAGTCCCGAATCCTAGAAATGGACATAACATTCTCTCTTTGTCTGACTCCAACCTCCTCGCTCTGTCTGTGGGGCTGCATAAATTTCAACCTTACTCTATCCCTTTTGGATCCTCTGCCATCCCTGACATACTCCAGTCTCCTAGTAGATTGTTGCCCTTGTTTTATTAAGCCCTCTGCTAGGGTTGGGTGACCCAAGTGGGAGTGGGAGGGGTCGTGAGTATGACCCAATCTTCAGAATGTGTTGAAGAGACTCTCATGTGAGACAGAATCAAAAGACTTGCTGGGACTCATGTAGATTACATCTATTGCTTTTTTCCTATCTCTGTGACCTGTCATTCTGTCATAGGAGGAAATTGAATTGGCCCACACAATTTTCTCTTTATAATACCATGCTGGTTGATACCCAGTTCCTCAGGCTTCACTAAGAGATGAAAAATTGATTTCCAGATGCTGTGTGTTGGTGTCTTCCCCAGCACTGAAGGTGACTGCTGATGGGATACAGGTAGAATTCACTTTATTCAGTGGCTCTTTCTCTGAGAACTCATGCTAATTAAATTTTATACAAATTAGACTTCACTTCCTAGTTGCTTTTTTTAGATAGGTGATTTCAGACAAAGTCTTAATGTTCTGTAACTCCTAATGTTTGAGTTGTAATATTGTCCTTATTCAATCCTCAGGCACTTAGGCCCTTTGTTAATGAGGTATAAAAACAAATAAATTCATTGGGTGAGCTACAACAAATAAGAAATATTAACAAGTACAATGCTGTCAGACTATTTCTTTCAGTTTATATATTGAAGACAGAGCCCCTTCTAATATTAATAACTACCCTTTCTTGAACATATTATAAGCCAAATATCTTGATAAGTGCTTTATGTACATTTTTCTCACTTAATCCTTCTAATACCTTTTTAGGTAACAGCAATTAGCTCCATTTTAGGTGATACCATTGAAGCCCAGAAAATATATAAGTTGACCAAATTCACCCAGACATATGTGGTAAAGATAAGATTGGAAATCTGAATTCATGAACATGTGTTATTATTTCCCCTTTGAACACAAAATGTAGCCTACAACACAAACTCCTCTTCATCCGTGTATTCTCTGAACAGTGTACTTGGAGATCTATCCAAACCAGCAAATGAAGAGTGACCACACTGTTCTCCCATAAGATATCTATAATATTCTCTTGTATGGATGGACCACACTTTAGCCATTCCCCTAATGATAGGTATTGTGTTTTCCCAACCTCCTGCTCTGAAAAATAAAAAATGACATAATAAACTTTCACCTATAATTTCACATAATGTGAAGAGTAAATTCCAAGCATGGAGCATCTCAAAATGGTATATGTATTTGAAATTTTTAAATTTTGTAGTGATTTATAAGTAGATTTCCATAGGAGTTGTAAAGATTTATGCTCCCCTAGCACTATACGAGAAAGTTCTTTCTCTCATGGTCTGACCAACAATATATATACTATCAAATCCTAGCTCTCTACCTCTTTGATTGTGGAAAAAGATAAACAATGCTATCTCAAGGTAGTTTTTATTTTCATTTTTTTAATAAAGAATGAGACTGAGCAATTTTCCTTTAAGAATTTTTGTATTTATTTGTTAGTGACTATTTGTTTATATTCTTTATCAATTTTTCTATTAAGCTTAAGTAATTTTCTTCACAATTTCCAGATATCTTTTTTATACGAGGGAAATCAGACCTTTGCCTGTTAGATGGTTGGAGATACTTCTTCCAGTTTATTATTATCTGTTTGATATTTTCCCTTATGGAGAAGATTATTATTTTCATATGCTTATATTTAACTTTTTAATTAATGATTAATGAATTTTAAGACATAATTTTAAAAAAAGTTTCTACTCCAAGGTTATAAAGGAATTTGTCCATATTTTTTGTACAATTTTGTTGATTTTATTGTTTATTGCAAACTTAAATAAATTGGTCTGTAGTTAATAATGGTGTGTGATTTGAGATACCAATCCAACTCTAATTTTATGTATTTGTTTTAAACTGCTACTCTATTTATTAAATTCTCTCAACTTTCCTCACTGATCTGAGGTGATGCCTTCTTCATACACGGAATGTCCACATACGTTTGGATCTACTGTTTGTAACTTCCCATTCTTTCTTGAAATCTGTTCATCCAATTCATATGTGGCAACACGCTCTTAATTCCTTAATTGCTACACACCTTCATTGATCTCTTTGGTGTGCCCACATTTTCTAATGTGTTTATTTTTGTATGTGAACTTTAAAGTAAACATGTCTGATTCTACAAATTTGCTATTTTTGATGAAATCACATTACATATATAAATTGACTATGGTGACATTTGCCATCTTTATGCTATTTTATTATCATATCCAAGCATGGTCGATTGTTCTTCCATAAGTTTCAAGCTTTCTTTGTGATTTTCAGGAATGGTGGAAAGTTCTTTCCAGGGGTAGTACAAAATAAAATGTTTATTTTAGTGTATTTTCAATTTTTTAAATATGTTGTTATTTTAAGTTGATGTTTTTCTACCTTCTAACCAGCTATATCATGAAAGCTATTGATTTTTTAAAACTAATTTTATATAACTATTCCACTGAATTTTGGTTATAGTAATTGTTCACATATCAGTTTTTGAGCCAAGATTTGATACACTTTATCACACTGGAAAATGGTCCATGCATTCTTATTTTAAATGTGTATGGATCTTTAAGCCATGACTGATTGTTGAATTTTGACAAATTTTCATTTCAGTATCCATGGAATTAGTTTTTTGCTTTTATCTAAATATGATGACATATCAAAACACTCCTCTGTATTGTCCCATAAATCTCACCTTATTGAAAAGTGTTAATATGGTAATGGGTTCTCCTTCTGTTTAGTCATATTCTATGTAAGATATGGCCAACAAGAGCTACAGGCTGGCATATGAAGGTGGAATATCACCTGCACACTATATTTTTGCTGGCACCTCTGAGATCTGCTGTCACTCAACTATTTCTGATATTCTCACACCTTCCTTCTGTTTCTCTCAGGCAGGTTGGGCTCCATCTCAGTTTAGACTCTCCTCAAACATATTATGAAGTCTTTGGAGTTTAGAAAACGCCAAGGGAAAAATGGGTTAACTTTTTTTCTTTATTCTTCCTGTGTTTGTGTGATTTCTAAGACAGGAAGAAAAATGCTAGTCTCACACAGCCACCTTCAAAACAAATGCCTTCAAGGTTTACTTTCTACAGTTAGAACAATTATGTCTTATGTTTTTTATGTTCCATAGTAAGTTAAACGTGGAATCATTGTTGTTATTCAGAATTTTGTTTAATCCCTTCTATTCTGGAATGCCCTTCGTTACAATCTGTACATAGCTTCAATCAAAACAATCAGCATTATTCAAATCTAGAAATTTTCTAAACAGATTTTAAAAAGTATGTTTATGGCTATATATGTTGAGTTATACAGGAATGCCTGAAAATATTTTCATTATAAAATATTTAAACAATAAAAAACATAAAATAAAAGGTGAAATTGTCCTTCTTGTCTTATCTGCAATATTTACTCGCCTCTCCAGAGCCTCACTCTTAACAATATGTTGCATATTCTATGAGACTCTATTCTTCTTTACTTGTATACATTTGTGTCATATATGTTTTAACAGATATGGGACCAGATGAATATTCTTATGTATACACTATCATATGCATCTATCTGTCTGTTGGAGAGATGCCTTGAAATGGGATTTTGAGGGCAAAAGACATACACAGTTAAAAACTGTTTTGGTATTGTCTATTGCTATCCAGAACAGCTATGATAATTAAACTTCCAGTCATAAAAATAGTCATTTTCTCATTGTTGACATAGTTGGATATCATAAATTTGCTTATTCTGTTATTCTACTTTAGTTTGTATTTCCCTTTATCATAGAAGCTGAACACATTTTTTCAAATCTATTGACTATTTATATTTCTTCAGTAGTTATTCTTCCACATCTTCTGTCCATTTTTCAAGTTTTATTGATTTGTAGGAGCTCTTTAAATACACTGAGATTATTCATTTATCTATTGCATATAATGTTAATAAATTCCTCCCTGTCCACCACTCAGTTTTTCATCTTAAATTCATGATACCGAGAGTTTTCTTTTTCAGGAAATTAACTTTTCATTTTTTGGATCCTGGATTTAATATGTTTATTTGTTTATTAATTAAGAGAACCAAATACAAACATACTTGGTAAATTCTTTTGCTGAAAGTCTCTGCTTCAGGCCTTGCCTTCCTGGCTTTGAGGATTGAGGATAATGAATTAAAGCCTCGGTGCTCAGAATTCCCAAGATGATGAGAGCATGTTTACCCACAAGTCCTTTGTTGTTATTGAAAATATTGTTCAAGTGCTTCAAACTTCCATTCATGTACATTTCTCCCACCATATAGTTATCAATTTTGAGTTTTCCTTTGCTGACTGGAGATTGTATTGGGGTCTTTATACAGATTACAAACCTTCAGTGTCCAAAGTCAGGGAGAACTGTAAATGAGAGCTAACCCTGGTATATTCTGGGAGAGAGTTAGGATTTTTTTCTTTTCTTTTTTCTTTTTTCTTTAAAACAAAAATTATGAACTCTAAGTGTGTGTGATGTTGGAAGGGAAACAGCATGAGGGTTAATAACAGAAGATTTCAAATGAATTACAATTATATTTTAGTCAATCCAAGTTTTTCTTCAGTCTTTGTTTTCTATTTATGTGTCCTCATTTGATTTTTAAACTCCTTTTACCAAAAAGCATGTTGCTTTCAGCTTGTTTTTTCCAATCTTGTTTCCCCCAAACTGGGCAATTTCTCCGTGGATGCTTTGGGGACTTGACCCAATTATTTCCTTTTTGATGTCCTTGCCATAGGCCAAAGCTAACACCCAAATAAGGTGCTCGCATCATGGGGACACAATGGCTCATAGCCTCCTCTCCTCTGTGGATAATGTGTCTGCTAAATGTGACTGTGGCCCAGGTTTTTCTGTCTAAAGAAAACAACATTCCTGAAGTCCTTCATTGTTAACAACATTCTTTCTTTTATCACTCGCCATGTGCTGTACTGTGTCTTTATGCTCTGTCCTGCGCATCACTATTCTATAAACAAAGCCGGCACCAGGGATCACGCATATGTTTAGTATTGTACCCCCTCCCTCAGGCAATGCGGACCTCCTTAAGGTAAAATACTTAGAACCTTAACAAATCTTAGTTTGTGAACTGGGGAACAATGCCAGGCTGGCTTGTCATGTGTTTTTTCTTCCTACATTTTTGTCTCCCATTAACTTTTGCAACTTAGTAAGCCAAGTCCTTCATTAAGAAATGTGCACCTAAACTAGACCCTTGGTCTAAATGTTAAATATTTTTAACACTGAAGAAATGCCCTAAAGTTCTCTTTCAGTCATGAAACTGAGATACCCCTGAGATGGAAGTCAGTACAAGGTCTCCAGAGAAATAAATTTATAACTGAGGCTGGTGAACTCACGACATGCATTAGTTCACTCCTCCCTTCCACCTTCCCTGCACCTGACAGGTGCCTACCAGGGAGACAGTCATGAAGGAAGAAGTAAGCTTTATATTTAAAAGCTGGTGCCACACTACCTGGGCCAGAATCCTAGCCCAGATTCTTATTATGCCTCAGTTCCCAGTTTTGTAAAATAAGGATGACATGGGCAGCTAATATAGTGCAAGGCACTTAAATAGTGATCAAGTGCTGCCAGAGTAAAAAAAAAAAAAAAACAGCAGTAACAGTTGTCATATCCATTATAATAAACCTCAAAAGGATAAAGTGAAGTAAATTGTGGAGGCTGGAGAAGCTCTTTCCATTAACAATATTTACCTGGTCTCAGCTCATAGGTCACTCATGTCCTCAGAAAATAATAGTAGAATACCAGTGAATTGACTTCTTGTTGTTGCTGTAACAAATTATCAAAAACATCCTTGCATAAAACAAACAACACGCACACACACACACACACATGCACACACACACACAATTGTAATGTTTGGGAAATCAGAATTCCAAAATGGGTCTTAATAAGCTAAATTCAGGATGTTGGCAGAGCACTGTTCCTTGTAGTAGTTGTAGGGAAAAATCTGTTCCCTTGCCTTTTGTGCTTCTTGAGGCTTCCTGAAATCTTTGGTTTTTTGTTCCCTTCTTCCATCTTCAAAGCCACCTCTTCAAACCTCTCTCTGACTCCAACTTTCTGTTTCCCTCTTCCACTGTTAAAAACTCCTTGTGATTATATTAAGTCTATCCTGAAAATCCAAGATAACCTCTTCATTTTAAAATCAGATGATAAACAATCTTAATTCCATCTGTGGCCCCAATTCCCCTTGCCATTAACAATATATTCACAGGTTCCAAATGTTAGTACATGGGCATCTTTGAGGGGCTGCTATTCCACCTCTCACAGCCAGCACTGTTTCTAGGAATGTATAAGAAAAAATTAGGACATTAACAAAGAATAGTTGCATAAAAACTTAGAAAAGAATGTACTGATGTTTCAAAAGGTCTCTGTGTTTGAAGTTTAGTTCTGATTTTCTCTGAATGATGAATTCAGAAAGGAAGGTCCTTGTGGCCCATATTTGAAGGCCCCAAGGAATTAGGGAGCTGGGGGAGGTTTTTTTGTTTTTTTGTTTTTTCCCTTGACATTCAGGTATGCTGAAAAAACAACCCTTGGAGTTAATCAAAGGTATATGCCAGTTGGCAAAAGACTTATGAAAGAAGGGATTAAAAAAAAAACAAAAACAAAAAACAGCTTAGTACTGGAGTTAGAAGACACAAGAATGATGTCTATGCTTTAACTGGTCATTTCACCCCAGAGGCTCAGGAAAAGAACCAATTTGAAAGTCTAGGCCTGTCTATTGAATAGTTCTATTGTATTTGAAAAAGCCACACATCACTTTCTGAGCCTCTTATCACCTTATGTGAAGTTAGTAAATAAATCTATATTTTTTTATTATTTCCTATTGACTTAAATGGGTAATGAGACTCAAAGCTGATAGGTGAGATCTAATCTGTTCTCACCTCTTCACTTCCAATGCTACTCAAGTCCAAGTCTCCACCCTATCTTGCCTGAGCTGGTGAAAGTCTTGTATCTGGTCTCCTTGATTTCCCTTTTGTCCCAACACAGTTCATTCTTGACACAGAAACCAAATGATCTAAAAAGTTTATTAGGCAAATCACATCATTTCCCTGTTGAAAGCTTTCTTACATTTTCTCATTGTAAGAATAAAAATGGACTCTGGCCCTGGCCGGTGTGGCTCTGCTAGTTTGAGCGTCATCCCATAACCAAAAGGTTGCAGATTTGATTCCTGGTCTGGGCACATGCCTAGGTTTGCAGGTCAGTTTCCAGTCCAGGCGCATATGGGAGGCAACCAATCAATGCTTCTCTCTTGTGTCAATGTCTCTCTCTCTCTCCCTTCCCCCTTTTCTAACAAAGCAATAAATAAAATGTCCTCTGGTGAGGAAAGTGGCCCCCGTTTTCACTCCTCCACATTCATTGTGTTCCAACTGCATGGTTTCTGTCTGTCCTTTGAATACACCAAGCTCAGGCCTTTGCACTGGCTGTACCTGCTGCCTGGAAAACTTGTCCCTCCATCTCCACATGGCTGACCCCTGCATATCTATCTGCTCTCAGGTCAAAGTTCAC
Organism: Furipterus horrens; assembly: GCF_987537825.1. NCBI lineage: Eukaryota > Metazoa > Chordata > Mammalia > Chiroptera > Furipteridae > Furipterus > Furipterus horrens. Next base: position 61,207,034 of record NW_028327176.1, on the reverse strand, counting down.
CTCAGATCAATATCTACTAGCCACTTACTCTAAAGTAGTCCCAACCCACACCTCTGGCACTTTCATACTTATCTTACTCTTATTGGCTTTACATCACTTATATTTGTCTGAAAGTATGTTACCCATTAGTTAACTTACTGGTTTGTTGTCTGTACCTCCTGCTCCTAATCTCCCTCCTCATAAGGACAATTTTTTGTTAAGTAGAAATCAAATCTGCCTTATCTGTGGCTGTAGCCCCAGACACCAGAATAATACTTAATATACAGTAGATACGTCATAAATTTTTGAACATTTTGAACACATAAATTGAGAGAGTATATTTATTTTACAAAATAATTTTCACCACAATAGTATTTTAAATAGTAAACAGATACTTTTATAATGGCGTTTTATTTACACTTTGTACCTCAGTTTCCTTATCTATAAAATGAGTGTTGGATTAGATGATAAATAAGGCTATTCTAAGCAATTACAGTTCCATGATTACAACTCAAATCAAAAAGATTAAAGCTAATTTGTAAAATGACAGTTACTAAAGAAAGTGGTGTCCACCCTTTAATTTAAAAAATGACCCATTCCTGTCTGATTCATCCAGAGTGGAGTGTAACTCCTAACTCTTCACTTGTTGGTTTCTCTGTTTAGCAAAACTCTCCCACAGCCCACAGCTGTGAACCACGGTCAGGCCAACTGTCCAGCTACACAAATAAATACAGATTTTTTTCACAGGACCAAAAGGCTAAGTCAGAGATCTACAGAACAGAGAAAATATTTTACTTCTCTTTATTTGTTTGTCACCCACTTTCTACCCATGAGCATTTAGGTCCACGAGTCTTTGGGTCACTCAATGTTTGTTATCCATTTCATTCCCTTGCAGCTGAACCCACCCAGGTTCAGTCTCTTCTTCCCTCTGCCCAGTCTCAATGGCCTCCCTGTTATTCTGTAGAAACACCCAAGTGCTGCTCACTCCAGGTTTTACACTTGCTTTGCTCCTTCTGTCTAAAATGTTCTTTCCTTAGTTGGTCCTCATAGCTTTTTCCATCACCTCCTTCAGGTCTTCCTTCAATGTCACTTCTGCAATGATGCCTTCCCCAGATACCTTATCTAAATTACAAACATATCCCTTGCCTTCTTGCCTGTGTCTTTTTTGCTCCTATGCAAAACTACCCAGGAACACACTGTGGTTTGCTTTCTTACCACTACTTAAATGGAAGCTCTAGGAGGAAGACATTTTTATTTCTTTCCTAGCACAGAGCTTGTCAGAGCAGGAGATCAATCAATAGCACACGTTACTTTGCGACTTCCTGGTCATACTCTATATGTGCCTCTCTACATACACTTTCACAGGCCTGACAGCAGGAGCTGTCACTACTTATAATTCATTCCATTACCTCAAGTTGAAGTTTTTCACAACAGAACTAACCCCAAGTGTTTGAGAAGGGTAATTTCACACTCAGCCCCTCCCTGCCCACTCCCGTGAACACTCATCAATTCCTGACATGCTCCTTGAGCATCTGCCATGGGGTCGAAAAACACATGCAGCTCTGGAAACCCACCTTGTTTTCTATCATCTCATTACTTTGCAAGAGCTGCTCCCTCTTCCTGGAATGTCTTCCCACATCTTATTCATAAAAACAGCTACAAAATTGCCTTTCTGAAACTCACTTCGGTGGAAGAGGAAGTAGCTCTACCTTCCTCTGTGTTCCTACATATACTTCCTTATACACATCTCGCACTCTCATTGACTCACGCCTTCATTTAAGCAGTGCTCTCTGCTGGACACTCCTTTGCCCCTCCCTACCTGACTATTGCAAGAGTTAATGCAGGTGTAAACTTACCCAGAAGCCCCTTCTAAACCCTTATGCTGCGTGAAGCTCTCTTCTGTGTGAAGACTCATATACAGGTATTTGTCATATTTTACTGAAAAGACCTCTACCTGGGCCCAAATCTCCTGAGAGGCAGCATTTTCCTCTAATTCATCTTCATATTGTGGATCACAATCAATAAATATTAGTTGAAGTATGTATAACATTAATCAACATATTTTACTTTAACTGCTGGTAAAATATATCAACATATTTTAGGACCCTGGGGACAGGGACTATAATTTATACTATTATATCTTCAATGCCTGACACATAATAAGAGGTCAATACACATTTCTGAGAAAGTAGATTGCAGGTCTTGGACTTCTTGGTACAGGAATTTGCACAAAAGTAACCATCAAGATTCACTATGTAAACAAATCCTATGTTATTAGGAAGTATTTTATCTTTAAAAAAAAGTCCCCACAAAGTCTGAAGCAGTTTGGAAATATAGTAAGAAAAAAAGCAAGAGAATCCTTCCAACCACCTGTATTTCAGTCCAATTCAGGGCCACAAATGGCATCACTTGGACAATGGCCTTAAATAGGGAAGAACCTCAATGGACACTGTGTCTGTCATGTGGAACTAAGCAGAAATAAAATTTCAGCATTAGAAACTGAGGACAGTTTGGTAGCTCACAGAACAGGAAGGGACGACAGCCTACTGTCAGAAGCCCTAAAAGAAACAAGAGTCTGAACTTACAGTCCAGCGGAATGACTGCCAATCCCTGGCCAGTAGAAAATTTAATTTAGAAAATATTACAGAAATAATAGACACTTACACATACTTTGTAGAATACAACTCAGAGAACATTTTGAGTGCTTACAACATTCATTAACTCAAGTATCAACCATCAACAATTTCCAAAGTAAAGCAATTAGCCAGCAGTAATGCTCTCTTTAAATATTAGAAACTGAAATTTAAACATAAAAACAAGAAGCAAAAATAATGATAAGAGATGCAAAAATTTCAAACCAGATTGAATTTGTGAGATTATCAATCTAAAATTCTATTTTTTTTTCCCCTGAACCGTGTATACTTTTGAAGATTTCATGATATTTTGGATAATTTCTGGTCAAAAGATGCCCATGGTGCCACATTCTCTATAATTTAGCAATTTTCATGATGGACAAACCCTGTCATTGGCTTTGACACCTACCAATGGATGGGATCTTGTACTCCTGGGGTCACTGGCCTTTCATTGGCATAGCAGGAGAATGCTCCACAAAAACCCCACTCCAGTGTCCCCATTCACTTTCCCTCTTGCTAATAACTTAACATTATTGCCTGATATGCTTGGTTTGTGCAATACCACAAAGGGAAATATCATATGTGCAAAGGTTGCATAAGATATCATTCCATTGTTATTTTAATGACTGTATTATCTAGTTTGAGTTCCTTACATAATGGTACACTTGGCTAATTTATAGAAGGGAGAGCAGTGTATCTTAACTTGCTTTGTGTAACACTGCATGACCCCCACCCCCACCCCCACCACCCCCATGATCCACTTGTACAGCTAAAATTTCAGGGAACAGTGAGGGTTTAGAAGATTAAAGGTGGGGTGGCAGGGCAAAACTACAGGGGATTAAGTGTCTGATCCTACAGAAACTATAGTGAGTCTATAAAACTTCCTGTACTTGGCCTCAATTAAACAAAGCACTTATTTAGACCAGAACAAGGAGGCGAGAACAGAAGAGAGCAGTTTTTGATGTTCCATGCCACTGTGCTGATGGCCAGGATGCTACTTTAGGAATCTCTGAGCTGGTTCTAAGGGGCAAGTGATGCCCAAATGTCATCAGGGGGTGGTTGACAAAGATTGCAACCAGTCAGCCACAAACAAAAATAAATGACCTAGACCTTCCTCAGGGAAGAAGAAATTTTCTGAAAAGGAAACAAATCTCATTGTGGCTTGAATAATCCAAACTGACCACTTGGCTTCAGTGAATCGGTGAGCTAGGAGGTCCTTACTTTTATGGTAGTGAATTGGGGCATTCTTTTGTGGTGTCTGAGTAGGTCAAAGAAAAAAGACTGAAGCTTTTGGCTTGTTTACTTTCAATTTATGTTAAGCACAAAAATGCTCTTCTCAATAAAAAGATACTTGGTATTGAGTTATATACCAACCATTGCTATTTTCTTGGTTTCAACCATGACTCAATTTATCCAAATGACCCAGTGTTAACTAAGTATCAGCTTTTTGACTCTCTTAATGCTGGATTAGCTATCTTCAGATACAGGCAATGGGGTGCTGGCAAACTAGATCTGAAAAAGGAAGGAAGGAGGGAAGGAAGGAAGGAAGGAAGGAAGGAAGGAAGGAAGGAAGGAAAGGAGAGAGGAGAAAAGAAAGCCCTAATAAGTTCTATTTGCTGATTCCTGTAATATAATTACTCTACTATGTCAATTTCAAGTCACTGAATTAGAAGTCGGGAAGGGATGCCCAAAATTAACTGTTTTGAGATAATGGGAGTCGGTTTCATGATGAGAAATAATTACTACAGCAGCAAAAACCAACTTATATTTATAGTGTTTTAGAGTTCACCAAGTACTTTTCTCACACACATGTTCATCCAATGCTCACAGCTTTCTGAGACAGGTGGTATCCTTGAAACTAATGTTCAAAGAGTATTAAGTCGTTACATTTACTAGGAATAGTAGATAACAGATATGGAATACATCCCTGATTTTTTTAAACTAAATCTCATGCCATTCTAAAGTTATTTCAAATTCTATGACCTTAAAATTATTATCAATAGAACATTTGTACTATTCTAACAATAATAATTTTTGATTAATGACTTGACAATATTTTACAGTTTTGAAACATTTGCACCTATTACCTTAACTGAATTTCACAAAAACATGGTGAGGTAGGCAAGACATCATTATAACAATTTTAAAGATCCAAATTCTGAGGTTCAAATAGATTAAGAGACTTGCAGAAGATCTCATAGTAGATGAAATGCCCTTCTGGCCTCGAGTGACAGGGAGGCATAAAGAGTTAAAGCAGAAGTACTACTTATTTAGTGTTGGGCCCAATGGAAGGGAAATACCTGGGATAAAATTGAGTAGAGAGGCCCTAGGACTTCTGAGACAGGGCTACTATCTTGATTCCACCTATACCTTCACATATAGAATCACTTGGGAAGATTTAAAAATCTCAATCCCTAGGCCATACCCAATGAAACAGGCTGAGCCTATCTTAAATAGATGAGGATGCTCTTAAGTTAGTTTTTTAAGCCTCTCTTAGAGAAGTTTAAAGTTCTTCTGCAGGCACACCCCAAAGAGCTCTACTCTGTACCCATGCTGGGGTGATGCCAATTTATAGCAGGAACTCGGAAAGCAAAGAATCTATCTACTCTGCATCTGCGTAAAGAACCCAGCCCCATATAAGTCAGACTCTGGCCGCAGTCTAGGGAAGCAGCTTTTGTTAATGTGCATCAGCCTGCCTCCCTTTCCCCTTTCATTTGTTTATTACATTTGCACACTCCTCCACCCATCTATTCATATAACTAATACTGTTGCACACCTACTGTCGCCTATTAGTATGAGACACTGCTTTAGATGCTGAGGCTACAATATGGACAGAGACAGGATTCCACTCCCTCAACCCTCCCATGGAGCTTATACTCTAGAAAAGAGTTTACCCACTGGGAAAGAGAATTGTGCATTTAGGGGCTTGGGAGGAAGGTATCACACAGGATACAAATTCCAACAAGTCCATGTCTCTGCTGGTTGGGCCTAAGGTCAGTGTCTTGCAGACTTTTAGAGGCAGTCACTTTTCAATAGGATCAGGGATCCTGTTCTTTATAATGACATTTCACTCTGTACATCTAATTAAGTTAGGGGCTTTAGTGGTTTGGGGTTTAATCATTGCGGTACCTTAATTTATGTACTAGAAAGGCTCCTAAATTGCTCTGTGTAAATCAGTTTTAAGGTAATGGTGAATACTGCTTTCCTATTAACTCAGATTATCATTTATCTTTATTGCAAATGAACTTTAATTGGAAATGGCTCCTAACAAATTCAGCTACAAGTGTCTCACTGGGCCTGCTATTAAACACCAATTGATAAAAAAACAAACCAACCAAAAGACCAAAAAAAGAAAGAAAAAAAAACAAAACAAAAAACCTCATATATACATAAGAGAAGTTAATTACTTTTTCATGTTAATTTGTCAAAAGCAACAGAGATTTTGTTAATTCCCTGATCCCCTAATTCAACTACATGGAAAAATATGCTTTTAAATATAATACATCTATATTTATTACTGTTGGTCAGGAAGTAAACTCTTTTCAGGACTGATTTGCTCAAATAGTTAACAATATCTTTTAAAGTGCCATTAGTTAAGTAGATGACCACATAGAGGAAATCTGCCTCATACCCTTGGCCAACACTGGCCCTGAGTTCTCACTGACTCAGGTGGCACAGGGCCTGGAATGTTCCCTTCCTCCACAACCGATGGCACCCTCCTCACCTCTAAGCAACACAGCCCTGCATACTGACTCAACAAACAGCGCTGTCCCTCTGCCTTTAAAATTTATCTGTCTGACTAGCCTCCATAGGATAATGAGCGAGCCTTGTCATCTCAAGGCCAAGGCCAGTATGCAGCTTGAATTGTTGATCCCAAAAGCTCAGTAAATAAATTAATGATTTAACATTTATTTCAAACAGTGCTGCTTCTACAATGCACTTATTTCCCATGGCCACAGCATGCTTGGATGTTCTTTCTTAAACAACAGAACCTGGTTTTATTTAAAAAGGAAGAAAGGAAGGGGGGGAGATAGAAAGGGAGGAAGGGACAGAGAGAGGGAGGGCGGAAGGAAAGGTAGAGATGGGTAAGCAATTCCCAATATGGCTGCTATTTCAGAGGCTTCCCAAAGCTGAAATGACTGAATTGCTGAAGGGTGCCATCTTGACTTTTACAAAGTGGAGGCCACCCAGTGAAGGAAATATGGATTTTGTAGACACCAGTCATGAAGTTTGTAGATTAGCCTTTCTTTTTGCTTCGGTCTTTCCTCCTTACATATCCCTTTTGGCCATTTGATGCTATTAGAAAGTGGGGAAGAAAATTACATAAAGCTCATTGAATACATATTTTATTTCAGCAAGGAAGCAATTTAGATAGCAAAGAAAACCCTAGCCATCTTCAACCCCAGAGTACTTGAGTGTTTATAAAAACTGTTCAATTAGGCATGACATGGATTATCATCTCTGCTTCACAGATAAGAACATTGAGAAAGAGAAGGTTATTTGTCCACTGTCACACAGGTAGTGAAGGAGAGAGCTAGAAAGCAAATCTAATTCTCCTAATTCCATATCTTTTATCTTTTTTACCATATTTTATGGATGTCACTGAGGCATACTCTCATCCTCCTTCCCACTTCAACTATGGATAATGGAGAAACAGCTGTGATTTGACACAGAGAGCCCCTGTATCAGAGACTGTTTAAGGGTGACAACTTTATGGTGTCAAGATCAGCAACTTGATGACTCCACTGCTTCATGTAGTACCTGTGAATGAACCTTTCTCATTGTCATATCTATTACCGAGAGTAATTAAAGCAGAAGCTATTTCCCTTTCAAGTATAACATTGAGCTGGTTTAATTTCAGATGCAAAGAGAGTGAGTACTTAAGTAGAAGAACAAGAAAAAAAGAAAAAAAAAGAATGGTGTGTGATTATCAGGGCAGTATCAAATAAGCTTCATTCAGAACACATATGGAAATAAAACCCAGGCATTAGAAAAGGTGAGAATGAGAAATGAATGCACTATTCATTATAAACTGGCCAGAAAGCATGCCATTACTGCCCATCCATTACACAATTGCCTATAAAAGTTAAATATACACCTCATATGGTGAAACAGGTGATTGATTGTTTAAATAATTTTTGTTCTAGTTTGTTGGAAGATAGTTAAAAAAAAACCCTCCTTCCTAGACATAATTTTTAAAAAATATTTTATTTCTTTAAATTTAGAAAGAGGGGAAGGGAGGGAGGAAGAAGGAGATAGTAACATATATGGGTTCCAGAACTGATCCCACAGCCCAAGTATGTGCCTTGACCAGGAATAGAACCAGTGACCCTTATCTTTGCAGGGTGATACCCAACCAAATGAGCTACACTAGTCAGGGTTCTAGAAATACTCTTCATCACCTCATACCATGGAGTCTTTGGATTCTTCCTCTAAATATTGTACACTTGCCTTAAGGGGATTGGAGGAAAAAGACTGTCAACGTATAAAAAGAATGTCCATGTTACCTGAATAATTTAATATGTAGTATTAGTCCAAAGCCATTATCTTATGAAGTGCACCCATTTTCAGAAAGGGGAACTCAAAAACTAAGTAGATACTAAAAAGAGCTCTTCTTTTTCATCATTGTTCATCAGTATTTATGAGAGAAGGAGAGAAAAAGGTCATGGGGGTTAGAGAGAGAGAGAGAGAGACCTTGAGACGTGTGTCTCTGCACAGTGGAAATTGGAAGAAACATGAAGGATACAGTCTGGATGTCACTAGGGAAAGTTGGCTGGTTAGTATGTCATATTTTAAGGTGACTCACAGCTTGGTGTAGTCACTATGGTACAAGGTCTTTGGTGAAGATCAAATGATATATAATAGCATATAACAGCACTTTGAAAAATATAAAGACTTATGTAAGCATAAGGCTTTATTATAGACAACAAATGTCTCAAGAGATGAAGAAAGCTTAAAAAACCAGGAGAGATCATAGATTGAAATGCTTTTATGAGATCGCTCTCATTCTTCTTTCACGTCACCCTCCGGAACCATGCCCTTTGGAAATCCAGGAAGAAAAACATCCACTTGGTCCCTTCCTCCTACAGCTTCTCTTTTAATATCCCATTTTAAGAACTATTACATAAATGGTCACTAGAAGAATTATTTATAGAAAGAACGAGGATAGTGATTTACTAAACACACTAATCAAACGATGAACTATATTTAAAAAATAATAAAGGTATCTAGATCGTTTGTAGATATATAACCTGATCAATACTATTCTTTCTGTGAAAAAAATTTCTAGGTTTGAGTTCTGGTTCTACATCTTAAATTATATTTGAATTTTATGCAAGTTATTTTTCCTTACTAAACTTCAGCATCTCAACTTCTGGTAAAGATGGAGGCATAGGTAGACCACTTTGCCTCCTCACAAAACCATGGAAAGAATTACAACCACATATCAAAAACAAATACCCAGAATCATCAGAAAATCAAGCTGTATGGAAATCTGATAACCAAGGATTTAAAGAAGTCACATTCATCCAGATGGGTAGGAGGGGTGGAGTCATGGATACAGGGCGGAAAGGTGGTGTGGTGCAGAGCGGAGGTGGCAGTGGTAGTGGTGGAATGGATGGCCCCATATTTATGTGTGGTGGATAAGAATTATGAGAAATACCTTGGGAGTGAGCAATCCCACCCCTAGGCTAGATAGCACAGCCCAGGGTTCCAGCACCAAAAAAGGTAAACCCCCATTACCTCTGTCTGTAAAAACCAGTGGGGATTGGGAAGGGAGAAGAAACTACCAGATATTCACTGCTTAAAGGGCCTCACAGGCTTCAAATACATGCAAACCCCTCAGCAGAAGTTGGAAATGTGATAATTATACATGGGAGGTGTGTGAAGTAACTGGAAGCAGGGTGAGTGCAAACAGGCCTCCAGAAGCCAAGCATCAGCATTGTCCCCTCTCTAAGCGCCCTCTACCCCCACACACAGAGCTACAAAGTGGTGAAGTGGGCTCCCCTGCCCTGGCAACAACCTAAGGCTCTGCCTCACACAATTTACAGGTGCCTTTCCTACATTGGTCACACTACTAATACACAGAAATAAACACAGAGTGGCTGCCAAATTGAGGAGGCAAGGAAATATGGTCCAAATGAAAGGACAGAACAAAACCCCAGGGAAAAAAAAAAGAGAGAGAGATAGCTGACCTATCAGATGCAGAGTTCAAAATACTGGTAATCAGGATGCTCAGAGAACTCATTGAGTACAGCCACAAAATAAAGGAAGAAATGAAGGATACACTAAGTGAAATAAAGGAAAATATACAGGGAGCCAACAGTGAAGGAAAGGAAACTGGGATTCAAATCAATGACTTGAACAAAAAGAAGACATAAGCAATTAACCAGAACAAAAAGAAGAAACAAGAATCTAAAAACAAAACAAAACAAGGAGAGGTTTAGGAACCACTGGGACAACTTGAAATGAATAAACATTGGAATCAGAGGGGTGCCAGAAGGAGAAGAGGAAGAGCGAGATATTGAAAATTTATTTGACAATATAATGAAAGAAAACTTCCTTAATCTGGTTAAGGAAATAGACATGCAAGTTCAGGAAGCACAGAGGCCCAAACATGTTGGACCCAAAGAAGAACACACCAAGACACATCATAATTAAAATGCCAAAGGTTAAAGATAAAGAGAATCTTAAAAGCAGCAAGAGAAGAGCAGAATTACCTACAAAGGAGTTCCCATAAGACTATCAGCTGATTCTTCAGAAAAAACTTTTGAGACAAGAAGGGACTGGCAAGAAGTATTCAAAGTGATGATGTAGGGGCACCAAATTTCCCTGTAAAAAGTTTCAATATGTAAGTATGTAAGGGTTTTAAATGTTCTTTGTAAGAAGTAGCAAGGACTTGCTAAAAGGCATTGGAAAAAGGAATGTAAGAAGGAGTGTTATAGCAATTAGTGATTTACAAGCTAAAATGACCTCAATCTCTATCACCTTCCATTTACTCATGTCTGGTTTATAACACTTGTGAAGGCTGTGCTTTGCAGAATGTCTAGCCCTTTGAAAATAAATTGCTTCACAGGGAGTTCGTCCCTGGCTGAAGAGCTATGCTGCCACTGGAGATAACCTTATAGCCTTGCGAATTTCTGTTTCTGCTACTGCCAAGACATTCCTGCAGTCCTACCCAGCGCCCTTTTCCTAAGGCTGTTTCCTACCAAAGAAGAAACAAAGAGACTGCACCAGTATAAAAATCCAGTGTTTAGACTCCATTGTAGGTTGGAGCATGTTAGAGACCAGCTCAAGGTCTGCCCAACTCCTGGCCATCATTAAAAATCCTTTGCGAGACTTCTGGCCAAGATGGAGGCTTAGACGGACACGCTAGGTCTCCCTCTACAACTAGAGAGGAATACAACTACTTCAAAACAAAGGATAACTAGAAATTCCAGAAAATAAAACTACACGGTAGCCCAACATATGAAGTTATAAACCAGCGGTGCCATTTGGGCAGGTAAGAGTTAAAGAGGGCAAAGCTGTTTGCGGAGCGGCGGGGCGGCAAAAAATCCCGGTGGCAGTCAAGCCCCTGGCAGTGCGCGACCCCAGCGCTGGGGAGAGCGGCCACCGCATCGCCTTGAACAGTGAGGCCCAGGGGGGCGGGAGGACGGATCCCGGTCTCCTAGCTGAATAACTGTGTGAATCCATCTTGGACCCCCGCCCCCAAAGAAAGAAAGCACCACAGGGCTGCGAAATAGGTCGCAGACAGGCGCCGGTCGCTGACTTGTGACGCGTACACAGGCACTGCCCCCGACAGCCGGCCCAAGAAAACAAAACGCATCTGTCAAAATGTGGCAGACAACTATAGAAATCCCGGTGACACAGCTCACCAGGCAACAGATAGAGAACCTGACAGATGAACAGATAAGAAACCTGTCAGAGGCTCAGTTCTGGGCCATTGTTATCAGGTGGCTTACAGAATTCACAAAAGAGCAGGAAAAAGATAAGAAAGAAGCAAAAAACTTTCATAACGAAAGGAACAAAACCGCATACGAGACAGATGGTGAGGAAAAAAAAATCCAGAGTTCATTTCAACAAACTGGAATATGGAGAAGGAACAAGCAGTCAACCAATGCAGCGAGAGGAAATGGGAAGCAACAATGAGAGGATCAGAAACCTCTGGGACAGCTATAAAAGGCCCAACATAAGAATCATTGGTTTGCCAGAGAATGAGGAAGATGAACTAGAACTTGAAAAATTGAGTGAAAATATAATAAAGGAGAACTTCCCAGACTTGGGGAAGGGAATAGACTTGCAGGTCCAGGAAGCAAGGAGAGTTCCCAAGAGACTGGACCCAGGGAGAACTACTCCAAGACACATTATAATCAAAATGTCAAAAATTAAAGATAAAGAGAGAATCTTAAAAGCAGCAAGAGAGAAGAAAAGAATTATGTACAAAGGGGTCCCAATTAGACTATCAGCTGACTTCTCAAGGGAAACCCTACAGGCAAGAAGGGACTGGCAAGAAATATTCAAAGTAATGAAAATCCAAAACCTACAACCACGAATACTCTATCCAGCGAAACTGTCATTCAGAATAGAAGGACAGAGAAAGTGTTTCCAGGACAAAATAAAACTGAAAGAGTTCATTAGATCCAAACCACTGTTATATGAGATGTTAAAGGGACTGGTTTAAAAAACAGAAGCTAGGGAGATGAAACAAAGGCAAACTAAATAGGCAACGAGAGTGGAAAAGGAACTGTGAGTACGGGAAGCATATTGGGGGGAGGTCCACAGGGAGGGGGAATGGGGAAAGGGAGGGAGATGATATAGGAATTGGGGATCAAGGTAGGAGGGAATGGAATAGACGGAGAGAGGTTGGGAGGAACTGTATGCACAACTAATGGACATAATCTAAAAGGGGGGGACAACTGGAGGGAGGGGGGCCACCGGGTGGAGGGGAGCAGAGGGAAGGGAAATTGGCACAAATGTAATATTTTAATCAATAAAACACATTAAATCTGAAAAAAAAAAATCCTTTGCTTACTTTATACACTGCTTCAGAGTGTTCAATCTCACCTATGTAGCTGTAACAATGAAAAGCAAGGACCTACAACCAAGACTACTCTATCCAGCAAAGCTATCGTTTAGAATGGAAGGGCAGATAAAGTGCTTCCTAGACAAGAAAACTTAAAGGAGTTCATCATCACCAAGCTATTATTACATGACATGTTAATGGGAGTTATTTAAGAAAAAGATCAAAACTATGAATATTTAAAAGGCAACAAATTCACAACTATCAACAACTGAATCTAAAAAATAACCAACCAGACAAACAAAGCAAACAAGCAGAACAGGAATAGAATCATAGATATGGAGATCATTTAGAGGGTTATCAGCTGGGAGGGGGAAGGATCAGAATGAGGGGAAAGGTACAGGGATTAAGAATCATGATTGGTAGGAACAAAATAGACAGGGGGAAACTTCCGGCCAAGATGGAGGCATAGACAGACAGTCTGGGTCTCCCTCCACAACTAAGAAGGAATATAGCTACCTCAAAACTAGAAACAACCAGAAGTTCCAGAAAATCAAACTGCATGGAAGTCCAGCAAACAAAGATATAAAGAAGAAATACTCATCCAGACAGAACCTAAATCTTGCCTCCACACGTTTAACACGTTTGTCCTCAAGAATTGGCATAGACTTTCTTCATCTACCCCTCTTGGACCATTATCTTGACAGAATGCACTCCAAATAAGACAACACATATGGCAATGAAAGAAAATTTCTGAATTGGAAACTAATTGCTGGGCTTCCTTCGATCACAACCATTTCACACTCATTTGTTCATCAAACATGAACAAAGCGCCCTCTCTCTGCCTGGCAACAAGCTAGACAGTGAGAGCCCAGAGATTAATAAGACACCACTTGACTTCAAAAGTGCTCACAAAGGAAAGGAGACAGGATCCAAATTGTTGGAAAGCACTATGCAGTTACAGTAATAGAAACCTGCTCTAAACATTTCCTTAGTATTCAGGCACTGCTCCAGGGGTGGGAAGCAGTATATGGATGCTTTTGTTGAACTGAAATACCCCATCATTTGTAGCCAACACCTTGGTCAATCTTATTCAAACATAGCACACTTGTATGAAGCAGAAGAAAAGACCCAGGATAACATCTATGCCTGACCTAGCAATTCCGGAGAACTGGTACAAATAAGAGACAAAGACCTCTGGAGCTCTCAGAAGATAGTAAATGAAGAACTGATAGAGTGAGGGGAAGGGGGGCTAGTACCTTTATATTAAATAGAAGAGAATGAGATACTGCCTAAAATAGAAGGAACAAAAATAGGAATATAACTATTTTACATAAAAAACAGTAAATAGGAGAAATAAAACATAATTTAACCATCAATAGGAGAAAGGGGGGAAGTAGAGTTTGCTAGGTTTGTCTTATCTTTCATAGCATGGAATCACTAGATATTCTCTCTTTCTTTAATTAAGATAACCACCAGAAAAAAAATAAAAACATATGGTGAAATATAGTAGTCTGAGAAAGTGGAATTGGGGAGGTCGAGAGAAGAGCAAGGAGAGAGGCTATTTTCCAATCCCAACTCTTTGGACAACTTGACTTACTATTATATACATGTGTATTATGTACATCTACATGAAAATAAAAATGCAAATTGAAATTTTAGTGTTACTAGATACATTCAGTAGGGAAAGAGACTACAGTCCTAAGTGTAAGGACTTTACAAAGGGTACTAAGTTAGCTCATTAATATAATACTAATGCCCAAAGCAAACAATTAAAAAAATAATGCTAACCACATCTTCAAATACTTTAAAATGAAAGCAATAAATATGTTTTTAAATAATCGTGTTTAGCACCTAACACAGATAAAGGAATATAATAACAGCTAAATCAGTATTTGTTAAAGGCATACATGGAAAATAAAGAATGTGCAAGAGCTGCACTGCTTACGTATAGATATGAAACTAAACATTTGATGGGAACCAATCACTTAAAACAAAACAACAGAATGTTAGAGCAAGAGGACCATGGAAATCATTGCTTTGATTCCCTCATCAGGCAGGAAAAAAACAGGTATGGGAAGGTTCTAAGTCACTCACTGGCCAAACTAGTGCTAGAACCCAGGTGTTCTGTTTTGTAGTTGGTTCTCTTTCCCCTAGCAGCATTTCCAATTATGTCCTGTGAAACCCTAGAGCTCTGAGTTGGTGACTCTGGAGTAGATAGTAAAGGAGGTGCAGGCAACAAAAAGCAGAAAAGGATCCAAGCATGGACCCTCAATGAGAACAATTCTTTATTATGTTATACATGTCTATGTTGTGAGTTCTGCCCGAGAACATGTTTGGAAAGAAAAATAACAGTAAAAAAGTTTGGGAACTCTAGAACTATACGAAGCTCTTTCTTTGGTCAATAATATAAATCAAATTCTCTTAGTATTAAGCATCATATGAAGGTTTCTGTAATGCATTAAACTTAGTAAGCACTCTAAGTTTTTAAAATAATAATAAGCAAAGGTCCTTTCCTCTTGAGATCTAAAGAAATAAGTCTGTGTTGGGTAGATTTCCTCTGCTTGGGGCAGGGAGATTCCCCTAGTGAAAGGCAGTAAATTTCATGCTCAACTCAGCAATATGATTTATAGCAAAGATGACATTGGTAACATTCCACTTAAGCCTTAATCCCAATGAAGCCATTGATTCCACACTTGAAAAATCTATATTTGGAGAGCCTCAATTTTTTGGAGATTTTGGTTCTCTTCAATTTCTGTGTGAATTTTGGGTAAGAGCAAAGATTCATGAAACAGTTGCAAAAATTTATTCCTTCAACTATTTTTCCAAGAGGGCACACTCCAAAGTGTGCGGGACTTTTTTTATAAGACTCTGCTTTATAAGAGCATCCTCAACATGCATAATAATTTCAAAATCTTTGGGAATTATTGCATTTTAAAAATTGCTTAATGTAACTGGCTTATAAGCTAGTTAATGAGAGTGGCTGAGGGATAACCTCGAGTTCATCTCATTCTCCAAGACGTGTCCTGGGAGGTGCAAGTCATATTAAGATCAGGAAACCCCATGGATTTCTAAGAGAGAATGGTGAGTACAGTGAGAAGAATTTCATGACTGACAAAATATTACAACAGTCCCTCCTCTTACCTGTTTCAAGACCCTCCAGTGATTGCCTGAAACCACAGATAGTACCATACCCTATCAATATATGTTTGTTATATATATGTGCCTATGATAAAATTTAATTTATGGATTAGGTACAAT
This sequence comes from Furipterus horrens, assembly GCF_987537825.1. NCBI lineage: Eukaryota > Metazoa > Chordata > Mammalia > Chiroptera > Furipteridae > Furipterus > Furipterus horrens. Next base: position 61,191,143 of record NW_028327176.1, on the reverse strand, counting down.
AAGAGATTAACAATAATAACCAATAATAAAATAGAACAATTATCACAATATAATGCAATAAAAGTTATGTGAATGTGGTCTCTCTCTCTCTGATAACTAATCTGATAACCAAGACAGCTACAAAAGGCAGGGAGCATATATGAGTGGATACCCTGGGCAAAGAGATGACCCATGTCCTGGGCTGGACACAGCAGAATGGTGTGAGATTTCATCATGCTACTCAGGACTTAAGAATTGTTTATTTCTGAAAATTTCCACTTAGTATTTTTAGACTGTGGTTCATCATGGTTAAATGAAACTCCAAAAGACAAAACCATAGATATATGGGGGTCTCAGTGTTCATCAGACATTAGGCAAAGAACAGATCATATGATCACATACTCTAACAAAGATTATTGAAGGTAGGTGGCATTGTTTTTTTACAGATGAGGCAGTATAGCTTTATGAACCTAAGTAACTCACCCAGGTTCATGCAACATGTAAAGGAGCAAAGCGAACATTTGAACTTAATTGTCTATTTCCAAAGTCTGTCCTGTATAGTGTCTCCTTTATTAAGAGCTTCCAATTACCCAGTGTGGTGATCATGGCTTAAGAAGTAAGACTGTAAAATAACTTCTTAGATGAAAATGTATCTCCTCTCTCTCTTCCCTCCCTCACTCTCTTTTCCTTTCCTCCCTCCCTCCTTCTCTTCTTCCCTTCCTTCCTCCTACTGATCCTCCCTCTTACACGCACATGTGCATGCACGCACACACACACAAAGTTGTGTAGAGTCCAGATCCTTATTATCTATTGTATCTTTAAAATATTGGTGATCAAGATAAATGATAACTATAATTAGGCAGAATCCCCTACATAATAAACACACATTCATTTTCTAATTTATTTCATTTATAACTTGTGTATGTGTGCACATGCATATGTGTGTGTGCTGATGTGTGTTGAGAATATAGCTTAGTGTGAGCACACAAGACAGCTGCATTTCACAGTTGAGTTCTCAGACAGCAGTATTTTAGCAGAATGAACATCAAATCTTCCCAATGACTTGTGAGCTGTGAAAGACATTGCGGCAAACGCCAACTGTAAAAGAGACATTGACTTCAGAAGAGGAATGGCATTCAGAAAGCTATGTTTTAAAACATGTTGGGAAAGAGGAAAATAGAAGGCTGCAGTTCTCCCAGTAAAATCATCACACTGGGGGCCATGATGCAGAGCTGGAGGTGTAGAGAGAGGCTCAAGGTCTCCTTTTTAGTTTATCAGATTTACAGCAGATGCTGCAGGAAAATGCAGTTACAAGAGGGCCTCAGCCATGTACTGGAGCAAGGATACAATCATGCAATATTCCCTGCCACCTTCTTCTATCTTCAGTTCTCTAAGTTCTAGCACTCTGCAAGGTGAAAGAAGACACCTGCTATCCCACACAAGAGGTGTTTTATGATGTCACAGCTTGTAGAGGTGTCTTCTTTGATTTGGTTTGAACAGAGATCGCTCCCTCTGACATCTGAGTGTCCCTGAAAATCTGGAATATTTTCTGTAAGTTCCTCCATACTTTGTCCAACACACAGTAGATGGTTAATAATTGTTTGGTGAATGAGGAATTGACTAAAATATCCACAAAGGCCAGCTACTGAGAGGCAATTCTTCGCTAAGCACATGTGATTTAAAAATATTCAAAACAGCCCCATGGAGGGAGACGCTGCTATTTCTGTTTTACACATGATGGAGTTGAGTAATAAATAGGGTAACTAATGTGTCCAAACACACAATTAGATGGTAGCAGAACTGAGATTCAAACCCAGGCAGTGTGACTACAGAGCCTAATCATGGAGGTAAACTGAGTCCAACAGCTACACTGTCCTTCCCGTGAATCTAGGTCCCCAGTCTCCTGGACTCCTCCCATGCATGGCTATTCCAAGCGTTAAGAGGAAAAAGAAGTTGATGCACAAGTGATGAAAAAGACCAGAGAGCTTCTTCAGCAGACTTCTAGCAACACTGTCATGCCTCCCCTTAATTAGTAGTAAGTGCCTGTGGAGAAGGTTAGCTTTCTAAAGAGCTGGTTCTCCGAAGACCTAGGGAAAGTCATTACTCCTCACCACAGGGGTTTGGCTCTCCCTCCCCAGCCCTCCAGAAAAGCACAGTGGGGTGACTGTGGGAGAGATGAGAAAACATAAGTAACAACTGCGCTGTCTAAGTGGCCTGTTCTATGCCACACTTCTTCCAGAGAGGTATTTGAAAACGCACTTCAGCTTCATTTCCAGACCACGCAGTCAAAATAAGCCAGGGGCTCTCGTCTTCGTCTGTTTCCGGGACAGCAGGAAGGGAAGCGGCACCTTAACATAAAGCTGTGATCTGGGTGAGAGAGCCCCGCGATCCGGAACGCCTCAGACTTCTATGGATTTTACAGTTCAGAAAGCATTTTCAAGTGGATGCTCTCATTCTTCTTTTGAATTTCGGAGTTAGTGAAGTGTGTGTGACGCTTAGTTTTACAGGGTAAGAAAGTGAGGAGAGGATGAGAAACTTTTCATGAGTCTTTCGGCCTACAAGTGACTTGAACTCGCTCACTGATGCAAAGTCCAGTGGCCCTTCCATCACATTCACTTCCTTCGATATCGGTAAAAAGCATTGGTGCATGAGTCCTTCTAGGGCTCTGTTAGTGAATATACACCTCCTTCCCACTCCTTCCCCTACTCCTGGTAGAGTATATGGATTTTTCTTTATAACTTCTAAAACCTGATCTCTAATAAAAATGCACATCAGAGAAGGAAAACTCTGACTCCAAAAAACCTCCGCTGCCTTGCGGCATACCTCTTCAGGGGAAAGGCTAAGGGAGTAAACCCCGACAGAAAATCCGGAGCCGGAGTCCCTAAGGCGGTTTGACGTTGTAGTCAACACCGGCAACTCCTGCGGCGCACTTGAAGCCAAGCTGTATTGACTCCATCTTTCCCTTGGATCCTTCAGCTGCGAAGAGAGGGGGGGGTCTGCTGCATGGGCAACAGCAGACCCTCCATATCACCCTGCCCAGGCTCTGTAGCTTCAGCTTCACTGGAGAGGACACTCCAGCGTCATCACAAGAGGTCAATTCAACACGGGAGGAGACAGATGCCGTGTCACTCCCGAGTTGGACTGCACAGCCATTCTCGGCGGTGCAGATAGACTCTTAAGAAGCTACACCATCGTCTCTCGAGACGGACGGCTGCCGCCGCCGCCGAATAAAAATGGCTGGAGAAAGCTGATATAGACCCAAAGATTTTTACTAACAAGGGAAAACTGCCCTATCTCAGAAAGCTCTCCAAGGCATCTTTGCAACGGCTTGGGAAAGGCAGGGGATCTTGTCCCCGCCACCCCAAGCACCACCCAACCCCTAGGCAGAGGGCAAGAGTGGACCACATACATGGTGTATTTTTAAGAGTACAGGAAAGTCGGTTTCCCTAAACCACTAAAAAAAACATGGGTTTCCTTCATGTTCTGCTACTCCTGTCGGCAGCCGTCCGTCTCGAGAGACGATGGTGTAGCTTCTTAAGAGTCTATCTGCACCGCCAAGAATGGCTGTGCAGTCAGACTCGGGAGTGACACGGTATCTGTCTCCTCCCGTGTTGAATCGACATCTTGCGATGACGCTGGAGTGTCCTCTCCAGTGAAGCTGAAGCTACAGAGCCTGGGCAGGGTGATATGGAGGGTCTGCTGTTGCCCATGCAGCAGACCCCCCCTCTCTTCGCAGCTGAAGGGTCCAAGGGAAAGACGGAGTCAATACAGCTTGGCTTCAGGTGCGCCGCAGGAGTTGCCGGTGTTGACTACAACGTCAAACCGCCTTAGGGACTCCGGCTCCGGATTTTCTGTCGGAGTTTACTCCCTTAGCCTTTCCCCTGAAGAGGTATGCCGCAAGGCAGCGGAGGTTTTTTGGAATCAGAGTTTTCCTTCTCTGATGTGCCCTGACTGGAAGATCGAACCAGCGACACTTAGCTCGCAGGCCGACGCTCAATCCACTGAGCCAAACCAGCCAGGGGCTTCTGCTACTAACCATAAAGCAAATTACATAAACTTGTACTCAGGGTCTTTTTGTTGGTAAAATACGGGGATATTTATTATCTCTTCCAGTTAGGTAGTTGATAATGTTCTGATAGAATTGGAAAAGGAAAAAAAAAGACTTGAAAAGTGGACTGTACTTTATTTTCAATTAATATAGTCTCTCAGATATGAGAATGTATTATGCTACTCTATACATACTATTTATCTATTATCCCTACAATAACCTCTGAGATTAAATGCACTGCCCCATTTGTACAGAGTAGCAAATTTATCAGAGAGATAAATAACAAGCTTAAACAAGATGTAAAATTGACATGAATTTAGGAACTCAGATATCTCTGGTACCATTCTTTAGAGTATAACTAGATATAGAAATTCTTGGAGAATTATAATCAAAATACCTCTCCTATGAATGGTAATAATGAAACATTACTAGCTACAAATGAATGAACAAAGACTTACTGTGATGTTGAAGCAATACAACCCCAAAATGGTAAGATTTCATTTGCTAGTGAGGGGGAAAGTAAAAAGATCTCAACTCAACTTTGAGGTCATGCCAAATAAGACCAGTATACGTGGGGATTCCAGTGAGAACAGAGTAGAACAGCATAAGGAAGGCAAGGAGGGCAGCTAAAGGAGAGAGGACAATCAATGGGAATCAAACAACATGTCAAAGCAACTTAATAAGGTGCCCTAAACTTTGAGTCATCCCAGTAACCAGAGTAGTGCCCACAGAAGAACAGCCAGGATACATGGTGACCAGTTGCCAACGCTGAGCACCCACATCCATCCCAGAAACTCCATCATCAGGCATTTTATTCCTGGGATTGAGTTCTTAAGTGCCTGGAAACTTGCACAGGCTACAGCAGATGGACATGAACCTAACAGTTTTATGTGAGTGCACTCTTTGAAGTCTTGATTTAAAACATGGCTCTCTTACAAATTAGCTGTGGGGTCATAGACAAGTTATCTGAACTGCCTGTGCCTCAGTTTTCTCATGTGTACCTATGTCATAAGGATGTTATGATTCTGAAATGATATATGTAAAACATGTAATATATCTTAAGTGCTTAATAAATATTATTATTGACAGTATGAATTTAAAACACTCTTTGTAAATATTCATATCACTATGGCCTGAATATCGTGTTCCCCAAAATCCATATATTGAAATCCTAACTCCCAAAGATAATAGTTTTAGGAGATAGATCTTTGAGAGGTGTTTAAAACGTTAGTGTGGAACCCTCATGAATGGGATCAATGCCTTATAAAAAAGGCTCCAGAAAGATCCGTAGCCCCACCCTGTGTGGACACAGCAAGAAGGTGCCAGCTATGAACTAAGAAGAAGGCCCTCAATGGAAGGTGACTATGTAGGCTTCTTGATCTTAATTCCCTGCCAACAGAAAGATGAACAATTAATTTGTTGTTTATAACCCACCAGTCTGTGGTATTTTGTTACAGTATCCCAAGTGGACTAAGACACATTTCCAGAACTAAGATACTCAAAGTATATACAGGTGAAACACCCAAGTTACATTGCTAGAATATATTTGATCTCCCTCCAAATAATAGCAATTGAATACATTTTAGTCCATATTTTTTCTTTAAATATTAGGTGCCTTCTACATCAAATCTAAGGCTACTTTATTTAAAAAGTGATAAGTAACAGATGCATAATAGAGAAACATTGGAATAGCAGTTGTTCATGGAAGCGTGTTCTTTAGTGAACGTGAATGTTCATGGCTATGATTTTTATATTTCTCCATACAATGTAATCATAGTTTCACTGTAACACATAGTCCTAGTTTATAAAGTTAAATATAAAAATTAACTAAATACCACAATATTGTATTACAATTAGCTGTTCCACCACCCGAACTAGTTTGAAAACAAATAATATAAAAATTGCCTAACTCTTTAGCTTTCTATTCTAAAATGAAACAAACAAAACATATTGATAAACTTGAGTTCTTTAGATTATTTCTAAATGCATAATATGAACAAATAAATTGAGCATGCAGCTGGCTTATAAATAAAAATTTTAAAATCCATAAATAGAACCACTCTTTTTTTCCTCAAAGCTGCTCTGCGGGTGTAGGCTTTCCAGGATTTTCTTTTCCCGTGGCACCTCTTGGTGATCCAGGCTAGTGCTCTCTATACCATGATGTGGCAATACTGTGAATTCTACCATGTCAAATGAATGATGCATAAGCAATGCTAGCTGCCAGTAAGTCAGTGTTTCCTTTTTAAGTATGTCTCTTTTAAACTTGTTGGAGAAAATGGTAGACAAGGGATTTAAAAGGCTTTCTCTTACTCAACATTATTAGGGCCACTTTTAATCCTTAGAGAATGTTATGCAAAAAAGTTAATGTGTCCTGTCTTCTGGACTGATGTAGCCCCTACTTGCTCCCTCCACAGGGTGTCTTGTGTAGTGTACAGCTATATTAACTAACATGCATACACAACATGCAGTAGCCCTAAACATAATAGGTCTGAACTCCACGACAGCATACCAAGGGCCTCTACAATCCATCACTACTCAGTCTTCCCAGCATTATTTCCAACTATCAACCACTCACACCTGCCAGTCAGTCTCCCAGCCATAACATCTGCCACGTCCTTGGCCAGGGATCTTGTAAAAAAGAACAAATAGTCTAGGGTCAGATGGCCTGAGTTCAATGCTGGCTTTACTTCTTAGTAGCTGTGTGATTCTGAACAGATAATTCAATCTCTCTTTTCCTCCTCTATAAAATGGAGATGGTGATAACCCCTATCTCAAAAAAAATAAAATGAGAAAATGCATATAAACCATGGATCCATCTGCTAGGCTCATAGCAAGTAGATATTTACTACTAATAACTTAATATATATTTTATTTTTATTTTTTGTAACTACTACCTCTGTCTTGCTCATGGCCCCTTTCTGTCTTTCCACCTTTCCAAAAGCAATGGATCCTTTGAGGATGAATCTCTTTCTCCACTAACCTTACTCTGGGCCATTCTCTTGACTCTGATCACCCCTAAATGACTTTAAACCAAATTCCACAACTGAAGCAGGGGTTGTTCCCCACAACCAAGCAATCTTGGACACCAGCTGGATGTCCTAACAATTCAACTCTTAAGAGTTCAATTCTACAAGAATGCTCACCCCAACTCCACCCTCCAGGTCTCACTTCAGACACCTGTTGCAAGGCCAAGTTGTCACCTGAGCTTCTTATCCAATGGCTATAAATCAGAGATTCCCACAACCCCCTCCTTTGGTTTGATTAATTTTCTAGAGCTCACAGAACTCAGAGAAACATTTTACTTACTAGGCTACTGGAGTGCCATTCTTCCCAAATATATTCACCAACCGAGAAGCTCTCTGAACCGTCCTTTTGGTTTTTCTTTAGGATTCACTACATAGACAAGATTGATAAGTCATTGGCAATTGGCTCTAGAGTTAGCCTCCAGTCACCCCACCCCCTCCTTCAAGGGAGGTCCAGGGGTTGGACTGAAAGTTTCAACTCTCTAATCACATGGTTGGTTTTCCTGCCAAACAGCCTCCATTCTTTGGCAAGGTTCCAAAGTCACCTCATTAAACATAACAAAAGGCACCTTGATCTTTCTCAGGACTTAGAAAGTTCCAAATGTTTTGGAAGCTCTGTGCTTTGCACTGGGGATGAAGACCAAATATATTTCTTATTATAAATTACAATATCACCACCCCATACTGTTAGCATTATGTTTTCTCCTGTCTTTTATTATCACCTAGCAACAAAATCTGCAAGAAATATTAATCTTATGAAATTCTCCTCAAAAAGGTTATGTTACTCGGCTAAGTCTGGGAGGACTACACATCATCTCTCTCCTTTGGGAAATCATAAAATGCTTCAGCATAGTAAAGGCTCTGAAAAGTCCTGCACTTAAACAAACCTTTCAAACATTTTTAACCTCTATTTTCTGACCAATGTGAGTAAAGGAACCTAGTTTAATATAATTACTAAGAGCCCAAAGAACTAATGAATCTCACTCATTAGTCACACTTTGAAAATGAGGTTACACAATGGAATACTATATAGCAGAAAGAAGAAGGAACTCCTGCCATTTGCAACAACATGGATGGAACTAGAGAGAATTATGCTTAGTTAAATAAGCCAGGCAAAGAAAGAAAAATACCATATGATATCACCTAATACAGGAAACTAAAGAACAACACAAACAAACGAACTAAATAGGACAAAGAGCAGAATAGCAGTAAATAGGGGGGCGGGGGGAGGGAGAGAAGGGGGATAAGGAAGGGAAGGGTTTAGTCAAAGAACGTGTATGCATGACTCATGGACATGGACAACAGGGAGGGATATGATTGTGGGAGAAGGGGTGGGCTGGGTGGGGGAGAGAAATGAGGCAAAAATGGGACAACTGTAATTGAAAAACAAACAAACAAATAAATAAATAAATAAAAACAGAAAAAAAAAAAAAGAAAATTAGGTTGCACATTGGAAAATTCTACCCTATAGCTGAATCCTGCAGAGCTGTTGGGTCCTTAGGGGTGGGGGGATGGGTGATGCTGAAGCCTCACATCCTCTTACCTTTCCTGTTCCCCAAAGCTGCCTTCCAGGATCTTCTATGGCACTATAGGGATCTAATAAGTATAGTTAGGAAACAATCAACACACATTCTCTCATCTGATCCCCAGGAGGCAGTAGAAATATGATCTTTGTTTTGCAGATAAGAAAACTGTGGCTTAGTGTCTTCAGAATTGAATGGCCACACATAAGTCAAGCATTTGTGCAGAACTACTTCCAAATAAAGTGCTCCTTTCACTGGGGCTTGCAGAGTTCTTCAAATGTGTAATGAATGTATAGAATCATACCTGCTGCCTATACTTGGGGACAGCTCAGAAGTAAGAAAAGAATCACAACTTATTTTCCTCTTATGCTAATAAAAACAGTCTCCTAACTAATTATAGCCAGGCATTTTCAGGGCCAGTGTCCACTCCTCAGGTCCAAGAGAATATGCAAGCCTGGGGAGGTTGTATTCTTCACATCACTTTGAATTGAAATCTGCAGGAATAAAATAAATTTTAGCATCCAGCTGTGGTCCAGGTATTTCTGTTTCTCCTGGACACCTCACAGAGTTTTAGTCTCATTTTTAAGATCATAAATGAAGTCTTGGCCAGGTATCTCAGTTGGTGAGAGCATCATCCCAACACAGTGGGGTTGAGGGTTCAATCCCGAGTCAGGGCACATACCTAGGATGCAGGTTCAATCCCCAATTGGGGTGCATTCTGGGAGGCAACTGATTAATGTTTCTTTTTCACATCAATGCCTCCCACCCCACTGGCTTCCTCTCACTCTCTAAAAATCAATAAACATAACCTCGGGTAAGGATTAAAAAGAAATAATCAACCAATGAATGCATAACTAAGTGGAACAACAAATCAATGCTTTCTCCCTCTCTCTCTTTCCATCCCTCTCTCTCTAAAATTGATAAATAAAAATTAACAAAATGGATCAGGAATGTAATCAAGGAAAGGCAGAACTGATAATGCAATTATTAGAGGGTGGGATTAAATGAAATGGACATGACAGAGGTGATTCTGCCTTATAGCCCAGCACAGCTTTGTACCTAAGTCAACCCCAATAGGGCTTCTTCAAGACAGAAAACTGACCTAGTACCATCCGGGATAAGACAGCAATGGTAACAACAGTTCTCCTGTCACCACCATTCTGACAATCACCCATCATCAGGAGTAGCTTTTAAAACACATTTCACCACTTAGCCTAAGTGAGGGAAGGATATTTAGTAAACATGGAAACAGTTGTGATGACAGAAATTTTGCGATAACATTCCAGAATGTATAAAAAGACACATGGAGGAGGGGCAATTAGTTCTAGAGGAAGGAATGAAGGGAAAGGAGGCCAAACAGGTGGTTTGCACTGGTGTGACAGTGCGTGACACTCTCCTATGGGCACAAGCACACCACAGAGAAAGGTGGAAGGCACAGCTCTTGCAAACTTATGGCCAGGAATACACACTGGATAGACTAGGGAACAGCGGAACAGAGCTGTGATTAAGTGGATACAGCACAGCTAATGGGTCTCAGCATCCCAGCCAGAACCAGGCTTTCCTGTTCTTAGTGTCGAAAAACCTCCACTAAAGCCTACTGAGTCCACAGTAGAATTCTCTTTCATCCCTCCTTCCCTTGTTTCCTCCCTCTCCTTTTATACTGCACAGTCTGAGGTTCGTAATTAAGTATTTCTGTGAAATTACTACCTACGATTTCACAAAGAGTAATAATGTACATGTTTGATCTAGAGGTCAGGGAACTACTGTAAACAATGATTCAGCACCTATTTTCCACTTGGCCAAACTCATTTTGATGGAACTTCACTCAGACCCCACTGAGCCAGTCTCTCTGAACTTGGGCCATGGTTTAAGTGAAATCAAACCTACTTTAGTGGCTGCCTCAATGCTCCTCTTAGGCTACAAGTACTCCATGTGGCACAAGCCCACTCCCACACCTGTTTAAACCAGTGCTTAGGTGTTAAAGGGTTGCTCTGAAGAGCATTGATGCTAGACAGTGTGTACTTAGCTAAGGGTGTGAACCCATCTGTGGATATCTCAAATGTAAAAGAGCAATCATTGCACTTCTCACACAACATTACAAAGTTCGTCTGAACCATTTGGGATTTTTTAGGGTTGTCACTAAGCACATTTATAACCAACGTTGTTTAAAACTTCAACATTTCTGTGTGGGATCAGTAGCTTATATGAGAGATATTCACAAATGAGTAAATTTTGAGCTATTTAATGAAGCAGAATCTTATGTTCAGAGCTATAGAGAGTTAAAAAAAAAGAAAAGGAAAGAAAAGAGAAGTACAGTGTCCTAAAACTTATTGCAGTGGTTATTAAACTATTTGAAAGCTATTAAAGCACATTTTAGTTTTTTCAATTGAAATTGTATGGGGAATCACAATATATAAGACGGATGACCACAGAGCTGCCCTGGTATCACGGGATTCAGTGGGTGGTGTTGGTGGAAATCAAGTCTCTGGGTAGGGGCACTTCACGCCCTCCTGTCCAGGTGTCCTGTGACTCAGTTAAGCAAGCTGGACTTGCTAACACTGGCAGCTGCATGCTAGCTGCAAGCTGTTTCAGGCCGCTGAGCTATGGTATCCTGAGAACAAAGAGACTTTGCTGAGTACTCCATTACTCCCTTGTCTTATCATCTTGTTTGGAACTTAGCCTTAAGGACTTATAGTTCTGTTTTGTACCTAAGTAGTTAATGTTTGAACCCGGGTACCCTGTTTTCTCCTTATACTATAGAATGTGTATCCTGTAATTGCCACCCTCAGATTTCAATAAAAAGAAGGTGCTTGCTCTGCTCAATGCTGACTTGCCTGAGCATGCAGCAGCCCTCCAACCGTCCCATTCTGTCTGCTAGAATTGCCTCCGCACCCTCAATCACAAAGTACTACAATAGGGTGGGAAGAATCTGAGGCTGTGCCCACCATGCCTCTTCCTCACCCTTCATCCTCAAGTCATTGTCCCTAACATCAGTGGCCCACAGAACTCACCTGCAAACTGCTGAGCTAGATCACCTCTCTCCCTTTACAATAGACTAGAAAGGACTCTGGGTTGAGCATGCATAGCCCTGGCCTTCATTCATATTGGTGACAGTTATTAGCCTGATCCCCAGGAGAAAAATCCTTTAATGGTCAGCCTTTGTTTCTTCTGTTACAAAATGGAAGGGGAAATGCACACACACACACACACACACACACACACACACAGGTTCATTTCAAAGATTTGTTTCAGGATTAAACTAGACTTAAACATGCCATTTTTAAAAGCTCTAACATTTAGATAAATGTACAATATTGTTGGTCACACTGTTAATTTATAGCAATGTTCGAAAGAAAATAATAGAATGATAAGCCTGAGTATTTTGATGTAAGGGAAGACAGAGAAAAGAAAAGCAATTCAGAGTTGGGCTATAACCTCAAGGAATATTTTATTTAGGAAGTCTTCACTAAATATTTGACTGACTGTAGGAGCAACAATGATGAATGCAGAGCTCTGTTGTGTAATATAGACTGGGGAGAAGGCACCATCAATTACTTACCATATAAATCTTTTACACACAGGAAAACACACTCAAAAAGAAGCTATGTGAAATGGAGAGAAAGCCTAAAACCAAAATAAGGAACTTGTGTCAGATATAAAGCAATGGCTTGGCTAAAGGCTTCTGGAATACTCTTATTTAGGTCCCTTTTAGCAATACTGTACTCTTAGTACTAATAAGCATCTACTTTGAGCCTAGGATGCCAACCTGCTTACACCCAAATCGGAGGATTTCATGTAAATGTTGACATCTCACTTGGCAGAGACCTAAGTCAGTTGCTGACTCACCAATTCTCCCCTGTTCCCCCTTTCCACCTCCTTTTCCTCTTCAACTTCTGCTCAAGTTCTCCTCAAAACTTTGCCACAAATGTCTCAAAAGCAAAGGAAGCACAGCCCAGCAGGGGCCTTCTTGGCTCAGGGCACTGAGAAGAAGCACATTTCCCTTTCTTAGAGAATTTAAGGTCACCAATTTGCCCTCCTCACCCACATACTTGTGATCTTAAGGCTTTGGGAAAATTAAAAATCTTATCTCTTTACCTCCTGCAGAAAGTGCAATATCAATTATTGATTTGGAGGGATTGTTAATTGACATGAAGTAGCTAGCAATGGAGGCTATATATGGAAATAAGACAAAAACCGTAAGAAATTGTAAACAGAAGTCATTTTTTTAAATGTTTTCCTAGAATTCTGCAGGAATTGCTGTTTTGTTTGCTTATTTGTTTTTCATCCTTTCCCACCACCACAAAGCAGAAATTAATTCACCTTTTCACCAAAGGCTCTCTTTGTATTGTAAGAAACTGCAAATACTCATTTCACGTCTTCAAACAATGCCAAAGACCGGTGTGCAATGATATAGCTGTGTCTAATTATGTGATGTTTGTATGTCAATATGACAGCACAGAAATCCTATTTAATTCTCCACAACTCTTCAAAATATGTTTTGAAAAGAACTCCAAACATCCAATTCTCTAAACTTAAAACTGCCGAGACAGTTTGAGTCCCCTCCAACTTTGCTCTCTACATCTTTTTAGTGGCCAAGAATAAAAGATTCTTCATCCATAAATATTCTAATACCCATCCTTCCTCATAATTTCCACTGCCAGAGTCTACTCCAGGCCCATATTATTTCTTACCTGAGTTACTGCAATGTCCTCCCAACAGAACCCCTGCCTTAACTCTCCCCCTCTCAGTCTATGCTGTGCACTCTGCTGAGTTAAAAATTTCCTAAGCACATATTGGCATATCACTAAAAATCCCCAGTGGCTTTCCTCTGCTTATAGATAATAATATCTGCTCAGTGTCTATCTCTTCAACTGGAATGTAAGGTACATGGGAGTGGTAACTGACTTGGAACTGGGTACAATACATATTTGTTGAATAAATATGTGAATAAAAACTGGGTAAATAGTTGGGTGGATGGATGGATGGAGAATAATTGGGTGGATAAATAATGCCTCTTTAAATGGTATGTTTATAGGATTAAATAGAATAATGCATATAAAAGTGTCAAGCACAGAGTTTTCTTAAATTTTTGATCTTCTTCCCTGTTTCCTCTATTACTCTCCTAGTACCATTCAATTCCTGTCTCCCAACCGTGAAAGGTCAAGACCAAACCATGGAAAGATCATGTTTTCCACACTGTAGGCAAGGGGAAAATAATCAACTTTGAGTCTTTAATTTAGGAGAGATGCCACTGGTTGATTTATTAGGAATCAGCTATGGTGGTGAGATAGAACACAACAAGCTACTTACAGATGTTAGAGGGGCAGTTATGGGGCTTACAAAACAACAGTGGCAAAAATGTCCTGGGCCTAAGGGTGACTTGGGAAAAACACAGGTACCAGTTGACCTTGCCTTGCACCACCCAGGAAACTCCAGGGCTAACGCACCCAGTGGACAGCTATAGACCATGTTGGAGCACCACCGCCATGCCCTTGCACTGCTGATCCTTCACAGAGGGTGAAGGTTGGTGGTCAGTGGTCACAGCCAGCCACTGCAGCTGACTGGCCTGGGTAAATCCCACCCATTGATCTGCTAAAGGCAACCAAATTTCAACTACAAGAGGAGAGTGTACTCAGCCCACAGAAAGAGTGCACCTTGAGAACCCAACTTGGGTGATATGGGAGGCTGTGTCTCTGGACCCTATAGGACACCTACATTAGGCCATACTACCAAGATACAAAGTCAAAGCAGCTCTACCAAATATACAGAAACAAACACAGGGAGGCCATCAAATTGAGGAGGCAAAGAAATATGCCCAAATGAAAGAACAGAATAACCCCCCCAAAAGAACTAAATGAAACAGAGATAGCCAACCTATCAGTTGCAGAGTTCAAAACACTGGTGATAAGGATGATCAGAGAACTCATTGAGTATAGCCACAAAATAAAGGAAGAAGAGAAGTAATACAAAGTGAAATAAAGAAAAATATACAGGGAACCAATAGGGATGGGTAGGAAGCTGGGATTCAAATCAATGAATTGGAACAAAAGGAAGAAATAAACATTCACCCAGAAAAGAAAGAAGAAACAAAAATTGAAGAAAATGAGGACAGAATTAGGAACCTCTGGGACAACTTTAAATGTACCAACATCCGAATCATAGGGTTGCCAGAAGGAGAAGAGGAAGAGCAAGAAATTGAGAAGTTATTTGAAAAAATAATGAATGAAAACTTCCTTAATTTGGCTAAGGAAATAGACATACAAGTCCAGGAAGCAAAGAGTCCAAAACAAGTTAGACCCAAAGTGGACCACATCAAGACACATCATAATTAAAATGCCAAAGGTTCAAGACAAAGAGAGAATCTTAAAAGGAGCAAGAGAAAAGAAGAGAGTTACCTACAGAAGAGTTCCCATAAGACTGTCAGCTTATCTCTCAAAAGAAACTTTGCAGGGAAGAAGGGACTGGCAAGAAGCATTCAAAGTGATGAAAAGCAAGGACCTACAACCTATATTACTCTATCCAGCAAAGCTATCATAAAGAATGGAAGGGCAGATAAAGTGCTTTCCAGACCAGGTAAAGCTAAAGGAGTTCATCACCAAGCCCTTATTAGAGGAAATGTTAAAGGGACTTATTTAAGAAAAAGATAAAAACTATGAACATTAAAATGACAACGAACTCACAACTATCAACAACTGAATTTGAAAAACAAAAACAAAACAAAAACAAGCTAAGCAACAACCAGAACAGGAACAGAATCACAGGCATGGGGATCATTTGGAGGGTTATCAGCTAGAAGGGGAAGGAGAAGAAATGGGGAAATGGTACAGGGATAAAGAGGCATAATTGGTAGGAACAAAATAGACAGGAGAATGTTAATAATTGTATAGAAAAGGGTGAAGCCAAAGAACTTACATGCAGGACCCATGGACATGAACTAAGTGGTGACGGTTTGCTGGAGGGAAGCAGGGTACCGGGAGGAGGGGGGCAAAGGGGAAAAATTGGGACAACTGTAACAGCATAACCAATAAAATACATTTAAAAACAAATCCTGGGCCTACACCCAATCATGTGGAAGACCCAAGTTTGAGAAATAATCCTGAGGTGGAATAGGTAGGCTTACTTGAGAGTGAGATAAAGGGCCTCTATGATTTGCCCTATCCTTTCAAACTCAGCCTAAGGCCAAGGTTTAGGTGTCCTTTATGTCCTTTATCATTTCTTAAATACTGATGGTAGAAATAATTTCGCTTTTGATAGCTTAAAGCTAACAACAAGAAATCCTGTTATAGCAGCTTCTACTGCCTTTAATCACTAACGTCCTAGTGAGTGTGTACCCTACCCTACGGAGAAGGCAGAAATGCCAAGGAGCAGAACTCCCTACAAGCAGAGTGTTTTACAAGGCTTTTTTTTTAAAGCCCATTTTGTGGAGGAAACCAGCTGTCTCTTAATTGCTATCTACACTGTGGTTTCTCATGGGGGTTGAGGAAGGGAGCAGATTAAAGAAAAAGTTTTGAAAGCCATAGGCATGAATATCCAAATGATATGAATTTTAATATATACTTTTAAAGGGTTAGGTAATGATGGGAAGATATGACTGCTTTCCTTTCATTTCTCTGTTAAATTAAAATTCCTTTAAAAGTACAGTGGCTACTTCTTTGAAAACATTGCAGGGTTTTAAACTTTGGGAAGGCTTATCTTTCACAGTCACAAACTATGCAAAAACCTTAGGCTATAGGAAGCTCAGGCTCCAAGTCAGAGGTATGGCAAAGGCTTAGCACACGTCTCTGAAAGGTAGCTGGCTTGGAATAAGTGCCCTTACATTTATGAGGGAAGCCACCTAGTTATCTAAATGAAACAGAAAGATGCATGAAATACTCTCCTCACCCCAACTAGATAAAAAGGCTGAGCTCTCAAGATGTTATTCATAGTCTGTAATTTAAGAATTTTGAGATTATCAACTACAGCATATCAAAAAAAAAAAAAAAAGAAAGTAGTTCTAAATAACATTGTAAATCTCATTCCCTACTCCATCCAAGCTTCTGAAAAGAAGAGGCAACAGGAATGCATTTAAAAATAGAGTGTCAAAGAAACGAATCTACATTTTATTGCTACTATTCATCTTGGCTGGTAAATGGTCTCCATACCATTCTTCATTCATTAAAAATGGTTCATTTCCTTTGGTCTTTATTCATTGCCTAATATTCCTAATGAACTTAATGTAGCAAGTGATGTAATCAGACAAAAGAACTGCAAGAACACTTTTCTGCTATTATAAGCAGATTTAAATCATATTTAATTAAGATTTTAGTGTTCACCAAAAGTCTTAGTTAACTATTCATCACCCACAGTGCTGTTTATTCCAAGCATTGTTCTTCTTCTCGCTGAAGCAGGAGAACAGCACTGTTTCTTAGGCTCAGTTCTCTTTGTTGGGTACAATGACCTACCAGGTAGGTACCTAACTAGTCTCAGTGAAAGAGCAGTCCCTGCATTAAGGTGACCCTAGATCCTGCATGGCCAAGGATTCCAGAAGTGTTGTCCAAGACATAGAACTGGCGTGACTGATTTAGAACCAGCACTGAGGAGAGTGCAGCACAGCTGGGAAGGCTTGAGAGGCAGTGGCTTCTGGATAAAAATTGCCAAAAATAGACAATGAATTTGAGTGAGGGCAAGAGAATTCTATTTCTGAAGAGGAAGACTGAGAATACAAAATGGTGGGGAATAAGAAATCTGTGTCAAGAAAGCACAAGGGAATCCAAGAGGAGCAATCTGCAGCTGGAGCACCTGCTTGGAAGGCATGTCAGGCTCAGGAGTTGGTGCCTGACTCCACAGGAACAGGAGGCCTGCATGATTTGGTTTGGTTGGGTTTGGTTTTGCTTTCTTAGCAGAGATGATGGAAAAGGTGTTTTGACAAACAGGATTTGGTACTAAATAATGCAGCTGGAAAAATGATGAGGATTCTGCAGTTGTCCAGTCAGGAGGCAATGAGATCTTGAACCAAGGTGTTCACAGTGAGGTACCAAAATGGGGCCCTTTTCAAAGGGTCTGTGAAGGAAGAACTGGTGATGAATTGGACAGCCTTCATGGAGAGGCAAATGAAGGAGATGTATAAACATTGTTAGAAGAGTTTTGAAGTGATTTTACTCTGACTCCCACCTTCCTTCCCATCTGCCAGGGCAAAGGTCCACACCACCTTTCCTGCACAGTCAGCTCAGTGCCACTCAGCTGAGCATAACTCTCCCCACACTGAGCTCATGCAGCACATATGGCCAGCGCAGGCCATATGGCAGCCATCCTGCTCTGTCTTGGATGGTTTCTAAGCAGGTTTTCATATTTCTCTGAGTTCCTTGGGGCAGCAAGTTCTCTGCAGCATGTCTATAATCACCACAGCCCTGTATGTGGTACACACTGCACTGCAGGTGCCAGGTAAATATTTATAGAAAGAGTCATGAGAATTGAACACCATAGTGGTGCTCAGGTATTTCGATAGGGGTCAATGCCTGGCTAAGTGAATAAAATCTCTATACTGACCCCAGAAGGTCATTCTCTGCCCAGAGTGGCTTTCTGATAAAAGTCAAACAAGCTTAAACAAGCAAACAAACAAAATCTCCATTTGATCTGACATTTCAAAAGAAAGCTGAGAATCTCAGCAGATGATAACCTGTATCTTCCTTGTTGGGCTTCATCATCAGACCACCAGGCAGATGTAACAAGACTCCTCACAAATCTCACATATGCATTATGCTGAGTGTTCTCATTTAGTCATCAATGAAAGTACAGTAATAGAGAACAGGCCAAATATCAACCCTCAATTTGCATTAAGAACAAACTCACTAGAATTCTGTTTATTCTGTGTGCCCAATAACATAATCTATTTCATTTACAGAAATAATTTTATGTGGTGCTCGCATATTAATAAGCTAGTGGGAGCTCAATAGAAACTACATTTTTCTGACAGGCAAATAACATTTTAAGGCTTATTAGGGGACAACGGTAACTTCACAATTGCAGCACAAGCATCTTCAGTGTTGAGTTGAAATCTCAACTTTCTCTACATGTCTTAGAAGCCAAGAGACCTTTAAACTTCAAAAACCACTGTTCGTGTCCATTCCAGCATAAGCCTGGAAATGAGAAATCTTGAACTGGTACTAAAAAAAGGAGCATGAAAAATAAATAGTAAAAATTAGCAGCTTCCTGAACAAACTGAGTCTTCTTCATATAGTTTTATTACTCTATGTAAAGTAAAATCATCTAATCAAATAGTGGCTATATCAACGCTTGACTATAGGACACATTTCAAAGCATAGCGAACTTAAAAAATTATGAATCCTGTTGCATTTACCTATGTTTTGAATTGCACTCATCAGAGCAGATAGTCTGGATTGACCATCAGGGAAAATGATTCTAGAATATGGATGCTAGAAGACTGCAAAGGGACTAGTCTCCTTCCTCAAAGATGCCAAACACTTGGAGGAAATGAATAAAAAAATAAGTCCCAAGTTGTTGATTAATAGATATTCCTTCCTGAATGATTCATGCAATACACCTGCCTGTGTGACCATTATAGACTTATTAACATTAAAGCAATGTTGTTCAAACAGGTATCAAAATATTATAATGCAATGGAATTCTGAATGAAATATCATCACTGCCTCTTAGCAGACTGAAACAAGCTGAGATAATTGAATTGCAAGGGAAAACTGACTCAGCCTTCAGGTGCCATTTAAGGATCTGAGTTTTGCCTTTTAAAACTGCATTATTTGGTGTAATAATGTCCTAATGGTATGTTCAGAATAAGCGTCTTCCATATTGTGGTGCTCAGTGGATACTACTGATTGCATCCCCTCTGCTTCAATTATATCTTCTGAGGCTTAATATCAATGAGAAAGCCCAGACTGGGAAGTTTTTGTCAATAGCCTGCATTGCTGGGCACTCCCTGGGATGGCTCTGGTTCTCTTTGAGGGCTGGGTTGAGGGTGGAGAGCCACACAGTGAAATCTGGACCCAGACTCTCCAAAGTGTCAAGAGCTGCAACATGAAATTACTCGAGAAAAGACATTAAGTACAAAAGCAATAAGCGCAGACTGCCAACCGCAAGTGAAGACATTTAGAAAATATACTAAAACCCTTCTTTTGCATTTTTCTCCAGAGCTATTTTTGTTTCTGAAAATAAAAATCAATTTCCTATTTTCTGAATTTAGCTATCTTCTCCTCACATTCTATTTACCATCCTCCCCAAGCCTTCAAGTATCTGTTATGGGACAGAAAGAGGCCCAGCAGTGCCTGCTTCAGCAAGCTTGCCACCATGCTGCGAGTCTGTTGATTGTTCATGTGAGAAGTGAACCAACCATCCCAAACAGTGGTGTCGCCTCAAAGTCATTTTCAGAAAGCCACTCTCTGAAGGTGATAGTGTGTAGGTGCCTGTCATTGAGTTGGGGAACAAGAGGAAAGCAGTGACCAAGCCCAGCAGGTAAACCCAGAAAGTTATATTTGAATATAGTCACACTATTTTACCTTGTTTGGTAACAAGGCCACATCCTGAATGTTCCCAGGGTAGATCTATGACCTCAGGGAGGACACTGGGTTATTTTGAACTATGATAGACTCTCTCCTCTGGCTTATTTGGTTCCACAGCTCTAAGAGGTTTCAGGATGGCAGAATCATTATACCAAGGCTCTACTTATTACTCCCAACATGCCCCCCAGTCTCCCAAATTCCTGAGCATTGCCACCCTCAGAACTTTCTTTGCTTAGTCTGTCCCCATGGACCCAAATGCCCTTCTCCTCTCCTTCCGTTCTTTACACACACTACTGGTTCTATAGACTGTTCAAAGCCCCACCTTCAGCCAATGGCACCGCCTTTCTACTCAGGTTTCCTAAGCATTTGTCATTTTGTCCCTTAATCATTTACTACCTTTGTTGTTATTCCACATCTTCATGCAACTGTATACTGCATCTTTGATGAGATCTTAAGATGCCTGAGGGCAGAAAATGGAAAACTTTTGGCCAGGTTTCAGCTCTTGGTACCAGACCAAGCAAAGTCAAAGTCTGAAGATGTGCCAGGAGCTGTGGCTCACCTTGCATCCCATGTGGGATCCCAAGAAATAACAGTGAAAGATTAGAGGGAGAGAAAACAGGCTAATTGGCAGAAATCTGACCGCAGTGTAAACTCTGTGCCTTGGAGAGTGGCAGGACTTCCAGAGCAGGTTTCAAGGCAATGGGAATGCTAACACACGATTCCAATGGATGTAGTTAATTTAAGAGCATGTATCTTATAGGAAATAACAAACTTCTGTAGTTCTACTGCAGGAGAAGTAGAAGTTAGAAAGTAATCACTTTGCTACACCTTGAAGAGTTTAATAACTTTTCCTGCTCTTCCCTTCAAATAAAATGGGTCTCTATTCAAGAGAATGGAGGGGAAGCAAAGAACATAGAAAAGTAGGGGGTTGGGGGACTGGGGAAGTAATGAATGTGAAATTTTACCAGTTTCACAATTTGCCCAGAACACTTCCACATTCCTGTTGGAGAGAAAAGGCTGAGACAATGTTCAGTTCTGGCCCTACCTTCTCTCTTCAAAAGATACAAATACAAAGAGAACTCAAATAAGCTAGGAATTTCCATTACCCCAGTTTTGGTATTCTTATTATACTCAAAAGGTGGTCCTAGTAGATCTTATCAAACTAAGATAGAAAGTTCAATTCAGGCACTTAGAAAGATTTTTGCATCTATAAGTGTGAAATCATCATTTACCTAAATACAACCACAAATGCAACCAATCAGTATACCTTTCTTCACATATTTTGTTTGTTGGGAGGTTTTACTGCCTCCATTTCACCATATGCAACATTAAGTATGAGGAGGACCAAAAAACAGAAGACAAAAAACAGAATTAGTACAGGCTTCCCCCGCTAGGGGAGTGTTGTAGGAACCCATCTGTATCAGTGTACTTGTGGGCATTGTGAGAGACTGCATTCGACTTCAGTGAATTTCTTTGAAGACTCTTACAACACATTTGCCCATTTCATGATGGGTGATTTATGAGCACACCTGCCCACACCATGCTTATCATTTAGCAGTTTTTGACCAAAAACAGCATGACCCCTGTGCCCCACCCTCCCTATTCACCAGATCTTGCCCCATGTCTTTTTTTTGGTTTGTTTCTCCAATGAAAAAAGTCATCAAAGGGAAATGTTTTGTCGATGTGGTAAAGGTGGAACAAAATTCAAAAATGGCAGAAGCACCAAAAGACATCAAAATTGAGAAATTCAAAAACTGTTTTGATCAGCGGAGAAAACGTTTCGATAGGTGTATTGCATCAAATGGAGAGTATGTCAAAGATGACAGTCATTTAAACAAGAATAAATACTCATCCCTGGCTGGTGTGGCTCAGTGGATTGAGCACCGACCTCTGAACCAAAGGGTCACCAGTGCAATTCCCAATTAGGGCACATACCTGGGTTGCAGACCAGGTCCCCAGTTGGGGGTGTGTGAGAAGCAACCTCCCTTCCTCTGTCTCTAAAAATAAATTTTTAAAAATTTGTTTTTTAAAGAATAAATAAACAATTTTTTAAAATAAATAAATTCCAGTTTGGAGGATCCCTCATATGTCTACTTTTCAAAGCAGCAAAAATAATAACTCCTTTTATCAATGAAAAATTTGGGTAGAAATAATCACTAATATGAATTTTACCATTACAGGTTGTTAAATTCAAATGAATATAAATGCTCTTCTCTCAAAATTTTCTTTTTAATTTGAGGCATAAATTGGCTTTTGCCCTCGCCTTCAAGGTTTGCTTTTAATATTCTCTGAAAGATAGATTACATTATTATCTTAGGAAAGTCTGCTGAAAATCATTGAATTTTTAGTTCTTGTATGACAAAGGATTTCAATATTTGTCAATGACACAGAGGTTGAATTTTTAAGGCATTTTTGGAACAAAAGAAACAAAACAATTTTTACTCTGGCATTCATGTTAAAGCAAAACATCTAAATACATTAGATTTGGCTAAGGACACACCTGGGCTTTGGCTGGATTTAATTGCACATAGAGTTGGCAAATCTATAGTCATAATCAACAAGCAGACTGCAGTATCTCTCAAATCATCTCACCCGTGATGTGTCACAGGCAGCTGACCTTTGGACACACTGAAGCTGAAACCATGTTGGAGCCACAGTGACGGGTATGTATGGTGGCCATCAGAGTGTTTTTCTGATCTTGGGCTTTCTATTCTAGATTTAGTGTTCCAACTATTGCTGTCTTTTAATGGTAGAATCAGAATTAAGATGATCACACACAATGATAGTAGAAACACATGGTTTATTAAACACAGATTCCAGGCACAATGTTTACTGCCACATGTGCATTCATGGATTCATTTTGTTTAGAACTCACAACAATCCTCCAAGTTTGCTATGTTATTCATTTCACAGATGAGAAAACTGAGACATAGGAAAATTAAGCCACTTTCCCAAGGTTATAAGAATAGTCCATGTATCAGAAGAAGTATTTCAACCAGTAAATGAAGAGAAGATCATGTAAAAATGGGTAAGTGAGAATCTAATGGGATTCAGCAGAATGCTTAAATCCCATTTAATACAACTTATTTCTTTTATTCAAGTTTGAGTATCAGGAGACTTGAGCTACTAGTCTCCTATCCCCAAGTTCAGATGCGTGAAAAAATGTAGTCTTCTTTCTTTTTATAAAACTCAGTAGTAACAATAATAACAAATACTTACAAAGCTTTTATTGTGTGCCAGGATGCATTCTTAACAGATTATTATTATGCCCATTTTACAAGGGAGGAAACTGAGGCATAGAGAGGCTAGTTTGCCCACTGTCATGCAGCTAATAAGTGGAGGAGTGGGGATTTTGAGTGGAAATAATCTGGCTCCAAAGTCTGTTTTTTCAGACACCAAGCATCAGTACAACTCCTTGGATCCAACTTCCTCAAACATCTATGTTTACTGTATTTCTCCTTATCTTGGTGGGGCCACAGGATACCTGGGGAGGTTCTCTAGGACTATACTGCTACTCTGAGTACACAGAAATCATTATACTCCACTGCACCTTATGGACAGACATTCTGGGAGGATGCCTCAGGCCCACATTGAGGACATTACCTTAAAGCGATTGTTCCATGGGATTGTGCTGCTCCCTGAGTTCTTCCTAAAGAATGAGACACATGTCTTTCCAAATCATTTTAAGGACCTTCTGTTGTCCCATTCCTAATTCTAAGCCTAGGTTCAAGAAGGGCTCAAAGCTTCTTCTCAGGAAAACATCAGTGTCTAATCTTTCTTTGTTTCCTCCCACACCTTAGGATTATCTTATTTTCAGCTGCTATCTTTCATGAATATAATATTCAAGTTCAAATCTGTGTCAGATGTTAGGGGAACAAATGGGAAGACAACACTTGAAAGTTTCTCTGCCCTCACAAACATTTCAGCTAAGTGGATAGTTCTCTGCAACCATTCAATTTATTAAGCTACCGAATTACTGTGGGATCTGGTACAGTGTCATGACGTCAGTGCCACATCTCCTGGACATGCTCAGAATCCAGGACAGAACTTTGATTTGACTCCTGCCTCTGCAGAAAACTGAGAAGAACAAAGAAATATATAGGAAGGAACCAATCCCAGTGGGGTTAATCACTCAAAGTCTCTCAACTGCACTCCAGTTTTGAAGTGTTTCCCATGAAAGAAGGAGTAGTATTTGTACTTCTATCTCAGAACCAAGAGCAGGCTAAAAGACTGGAAATATGCATTAGGAATATACCTGACACTATTGTATACTTTGAAGACTATTTTGAAAAATATTTGAACTAAAAAATCCTTAGTTTTCAAGGATTCTTTTGAGGGATACTTTACCATTGGTGCATGGTTTACAGGTATCACAATCATTCCTAGCAATCTCTCTTCTTTGACCCAAAGCAATGACGGAATTCTTGAAATATTATGTTTATCCATTAGAATTCAGCCAAACAATGATCTATAGTTTGAGACAAAAGTACTCCTGTAACTAAATTCTTAGCAAGAGCTATACAGTTAAAAGAACTTTGATATACTACATAATACAATTTACAATAGATATTTTTCTAAAATGTGATTTAGGGTTTTATTTTCTCATCTTGATTTATGAGTCTTGGATACTCAAAATTTTATATATAGTAACCTTCTTGAACATATGGCTTTATCCTAGCCTCAGGTTAATTAACTAATTTTTTTATTACTTAGATTCACAGAGATAAGCAGACCACTTACTTATATCTTTTTGAAGACATCACTAAATACCTGAATCTTAGAATCTCAACTCTGGCAACAGTTGGAAAGTCACTTTCCTCAATGAGCTTTAGTGCCCTCTTTTGTAAAACAACATATTAAAAGTACTCAAAATTCTTACAGAATTACTTTAGCTTAAATAAAAATATAGATACAGAGTTCTTAGCATAGTATTTAGCACATATTATGGCTCTTGAAATGGAGAACTAATACACACACGTATGTATATAATTCATATGGAATAGTGACACAAAGAAAACTAAATCTACTTTTTTTTTTTCCCTGATGTAGCCATTTAAGGATCTACCTCCTAGGCCAACGGAGAGGTCAAGCTTAAAAGTCAGCTGCGCTAGGCCCTAGCCAGGTGGCTCAGTAGGTTAGAGTGTCATCCTAATACACTAAGATTGGGGGTTCAATCTCTGGTCAGAACACATACGGGAAGCAACCAGTGAATGCATGCATGAGTGGAGCAAATGACTGATATTTCTCTCTGTTTCTCTCTCTCTCTCAACTCAAAAAAAAAAAATCAACTATTATATATTCAAATAGACACATCACAGAGGCTTCTGGTCTGCCATGATGATGCCGGCGATGATGCCAGCACTATTCTAAGCTCTTATCTGTACCCTGTGATGGAAGTACTGAAATTTACCCTGCTTTTCAAATGAAGAAATGGAGGCATCAAGTGTTCAAATAACTTGCCTTTGTCATAAAGATAGTGTACAGTGTAGTCGGGATTGGAACCCAGCAAGTTCATGCTCTTCACTTTCACAAAACAAAACACTCCTTCTAACTTTCCCAGAGTCTGGTTCTCGGGGTGATATAGGCACCAGTAACTGAAATGAAAATTAAGACCGTCTGCTCTGCTTGACCCTTAGGAGGGAGGCAGTCATGAGCTCCCCTCAGTAAGCCTGATGTGACTTCCCTCAAATTGCATTGAGTTGTTTGGAGAAATAGCTCAAGGGAATAACTATGTGCTCTATGTAACAGAACACGATGTGCTTTTGGCACACAAAAATGGTTGAATCTGAATCTGAACCAGCTTTAAAAATGACCTAAGAATGTCTGGCATCGCTGCATGCTCTGCATCTTCCACTTACCACTGCTCATCTCAGAGTGCTTTCAGGTGGGCACCTACTGTTTTTCATCTTTGACATGGTTGTGGTTGAAGTACTATTTTCAAAAATGTTAAAAAGAATGGATGTGGAAAAAGGCACCTTAAACATCCCTACTATCACTGGTAGGGAAAAGGACATTAAGGACTGTTCACTTATTTACTTATTTGGATTATTAATGGTGTTAAATCAAGCAAAGTAGAGAGAGACTACATACATGCAATTTGCAACTTCCATTTATCAAGGCCCTACTATGTGTCAAAGTTATTTTTATTTCTCACAGCCACTTTACGAGTTAAATATTATTACCATCCCTTTCACAGACAAAGGAAACTGAGGCTCCAGAAGATTTAGTAACTTGACCAAGGCTGTAATGCTTGTTCAGAATCAGAGGTGGAACTTAAACTTAGTTCTATCTAAATTCAAGGCCTTCACGGTGTCTATCACATCAAGCTGCTTCACTGAGATGCTAGAAAATTTAGACAGTTAGTAAGCCTGAGGCAAATGAGGATTTGAATGAAAACAGAAGTATGACTCTCCAGCTTGGACCCTGCAGGTTTCAGAGTGCACTTTACTCCAGGACACACTGCTCACACTTAGGACAAGGGTTGGGGACACAGTTTCAAGCCCTGACTGAGAGTAGGAGCCAGTGCTGGGCTTGATTTTCCTGGGGAATCATGGTCTTGAGTTTTGGAGGAAAGACAGCTGACAGTGGAAAAAGGAGTGTGTTCTGTGAGACACGAAACCCCACATATCACTCTGGGCCTGGGCTGGGCAGTCAGGAAAAACAGACACAAGCCTGCACCCACTTCAATAGCTTCTACCTGCAGGCAGCAATAACCAATCTGTGTTTCCATTTATGGGTGCTCATTCCTATGAACTCAGGATACACAAGGATATCTGCTATGTTCTAGATTAAATTAATACTTAAAGACAGCCTGTGGACAGAGGTACTTCTTTTAGAAGCAGCCTGGATTACTTCTCTGCTCCCAGCTATTTAACAGCCTTTAATTCTTCTCCATCTTCTTCCCCCTCTCAGCAGAGGGAAGAGGTGAGTGGGACAGTATAGTGCATGTTGTTGGTGAGCAGGGATATCACTGGGCCTGAGCTGACAGGAGATGGCAGCAATGGGCTTATATTTCTGAGGGAGGTATTGTGAGTCGAACTCTCTGGTGCGCATTCTCCGAACAGGGCCCCTCTCCTCACAGGCCACTGGCTTGTAGCCATGCTCCACTCTCAAGTCCTGCAGACTAAGGTGTTGTTCTCAATCCAGATGCATTTCCTAAAGTGCACATGGCAGAGATGTCATGTCAATGAAGTATAGATCAATGAAAGGGTAACTTGTAAATGTGACAGGGTGAAGAAGATGGAAGGGGTGGTTTGTAAAGAAAGATGTGGAACACCAGGGTTTGATTATGGAAAAACAGGGACCAGAGTGATAAATGGATGCCATCAGCCCCTTTTTTCTTTTAATATTGAAGTGAGAAGAAGCACTTCGATCAATGCCCATCAGTGACTAATTCATCTCTCCCTTCTCAAAACAAAACTAACTTGCTAAGTGAAGCAACAGAGAACAACAACAACAACAACTTTCCTCGGGCATCTCTCTGAGAAGAGTTTCCAAACAGAGGCCCTATCAGTCCCACTTTTATGAACACATAAAAATTTTGTGACAATTAACAAAATCCACCTGCATTAATATGTTGAAACTTCTACAAACAGAAGTAAAATTAATGTACTGACTGTAAATGTACTATTATGGGGAATTCTTCATCATAGGACAAATCTAATCTTTGGTACAGCTTAAGTAGAAACCAAGATTTTGGAGTAATGAGGGTTTTTTTTTTTTGTTTGTTTGTTTGTTTTTTAATAATATGATGACCTGATTTAAAACATCCTAATGCAGGTTGTACCCATCTTAAAAAGAACCATGTTCCAAAAAGTTTCTCTGCAATAATATTTTCTTTCAGAAACATGGCATAAATGTGGGTAGGAAGCAACAGTTGTGCAGTACTAGTAATTAAGCAAATCAAAAGCAATTAAGATTAGGAAATATATTTTTAATTTTCTTAAAAATAGGGAATTTAAGAAAGTAAAAGAGAAACAGAGGATTCATTTTCAGATTCTCATCACTTACAGTCCCTTCTTCCCTCACTCATTAAATCCCAGACTCACTGGCTTTCTTGATGGCCTTTGAGGACTCCACACTTGTTCTTGCCATTGGGTCTTAATACTTGCTGCTCCATCATTCAGAAGCACATTTCCAAGGGATTTTTCAATGTCTACATCCTTCTGATTTCCAAGGCCTCATGGCCCTCCCTACAAGTATATGAGAGATGCTCCCTACTCTGGTCAACATCTGTATTATCACCCTGGGTCAACGTCTTCATAGTTTGTATGAATAATTACATTATTTACTTTTCACTTGACTTCTTTACTATCTCCTCAATTCATGTATAAATTACATGCAAAAAAGAGACTTTGCCTTCTTTATAGTAGTAATTATTCAATTCTTATTATTTTATTTTACTGTTGAAAGGACCCTGAAGAGACTGTTGTATAGATAGATGCTTTTCAAATATTATTTTTTTATTTTTATGATTTTCTTAGTTACTTTAATATAACATCTAAATTTCTCTAATTCTTTAATTCCAAACTGATGGTTATCCATTTCATAAAAGAGAACCAGGCTGAAAACCATTCTCTTAACATTTATTGATCAACACTAAAATAACTTGGCTCCTCAAAAATAGAATAATAGTGGTCAAGAATGGATAGAGAGAGGTAGAGAAAAGTAGGTTAAGAAATATCTGTGCATGTATCAACAAAAAAGAATGTATAATGTTATCTCCACTAATTGCATGTCTAAGTAAAAGGTATAAAAATGGATATCAGTAGATGGAAGCAGAATCTCTCAAAAAGAAGGCTCTACAGATGACAAACTAAAATACTTGTCATAAGCCTCCAGGGAACACTGCTGACAAACAGCAGAGTTGTTATTCAAAATGTATTTTAGCCCTGGTCAGGTGGCTCAGTTGGTTGGATCATCGTCCCATAAACCAAAGTTTGCAGGTTCAGTCTTTGGTCAGGACACATACCTATGTTGCAGGCTCAACCCCTGGTCAGGACACACACTGATTGATGTTTCTCTCTCATAACCATGTCTCTCTGTCTCTCTCTCCCTCCCACTCTCTCCAGAATCAATAAACATATTCTTGGATGGGGATTTAAAAATGTATTTTATATTGAGTAGGAAAAACTATGCTAATGAGAAGCAGCTAATGAGAATAAAATTTACTGAAAATCTATCATGAGCCAGGGACTTTGCTGTTTTTATAATTAATTCTTACTGTAATTTTTTTCTCATCCTCTCCTGTGGACATTTTTTAATTGCTTTTTAAAGAGAGAAGAAGGGAGAGAAAGAAACATCGATGCCAGAGAGAAGCATCAATTGGTTGCCTCCCATATGCGCTTGGACTAGAGATTGAACATGAACCTACATGTGTGCCCTGAGAAGGATCAGACCCTCAGCCTTTCAGTTACAGGATGACACTCCAACCAACTGAGCCACACCAGCCAGGATAATTCTTACAATAATCTGAAGTTCAAATTATATTAACCTTATATTTCCAATTGAGGAAACTAAAATTCAAAGTTAAATAATTTAAACCAGAAAACAACTCTGAGTCATGGATCCAGTTTTGAACCAAAGTTTGTCTAGAATTATTTTTTCCCTATGAAATTTCTCCAGAAAGAGCCCATATTAACTAGATGTTTATACTCATAAACATGAACATCAAAATTTACAAACTAAATAAGGAGCAAGTTTGAGTGGCTATTGTTAAAAAAAATCTTTTGCTTAATAAAATTGGTTTAAAATATAATAACAACTAGTTATAATATAACTATTACAATATAGTTATTATATTCCAGGCTCTGCAAGTGTAATTTTGATTACTTACAGAAAGATTTTGCACTGTGGCTGTGCTCTCTAATTATGTCCTACAATAATTGTCAGAGTCGGAGGTTTTGAAATAAGCAGATTCTGTTAGCAAGTTCCAGGTACCACGTCCTTGTCCTTTTCCTATTTTCATACCAAGTGAACAAATAAAACAGCTGAAAAATTACATCCACAGAACCCAGAGAAGGATAAAAGAAAAGATCAAATAGAGATTCCTCCTATATTAACTAACTGCTTTTAGAATTGAAGATCTGCCTGATTTTGCATGTCCCTTGTCCTAACCACAGTTGGCATGCTGCCCTCTTATAGATGGAACCTAAATGGGTCAATGAAGAAGAAAGTAAGTCATTTTCTCTTCCCATCTCTCTGTCCACAGGAATTGTTGTATCTGGTGCAATAGTCAGAAGCAAGCAGGTGATAGATCAAACTTAAAAAAGTAGCTATGGGCATTTTATTTGATCTCCTCTAAATGTAAAATGTGTGTTTGGAAATGAAGCTCCCTGGATTTCAGTTTCCTGAGCTCTGTTGTTGTTTTGTTTTTTTTTTTCCTGTTTACTTAGTTGTGTATCATTTATTCTTATGCTTTACCCTGCAAAATAAGTGCAACTCAAGCTCTTTCAAAGAAACCAGGATCTAAGCGAATACATCATTTTGACAGTGGAAAATGACAAAACATCTTTCAGAATCTCTAGCTACTTGGCTGATAAATGAGCCACATCAACTACAAATTCTAATACCGAGCAAACACTAGTGAAAACAAGTGAGCCCATTCAAAATGTAGCAAGGAAGAAAGCCAGAGTGTTTGAAGGTTAAATAAGATAAAAGATTGATTCTTTTTTGATTTGTAAAAAATAAGTGAAATGGAAAATGAGTTATACTGCAACTTAAAGCTCTCAGCTAATTACTTATCAAACAAATCACCACTACAAAACAATGATTATGCAGCCTTTATTTCTAAATTAATTTCTAATTGTTTGCTTTTCTTGCTAAAACAGGCTGTGTGAAAAATTTAAATCCACAGAAATTAACAAAGCATACATATAATGCACATAGAACAAATTCAAACTCTTAACATTTTATTTTTCCCTAAAAAAATCTTTAACTTGTAATGATTTTTATATAATTATAATGAGGTTTTAAACTATAAATGTAAATATCATAGTACAAATCAGTTTTTAGTTTAATTATAAATTGATGAAAAATAATCAGAAATCTCAGTAGCAATTCCTGTAATTTTAGAAAGAATGAATCACTAGAAGGATAATTTTTGCAATTACAGGGCTTTGGGAATAAAAATACTTACATCAGTGATGTAGGCACTGATGGTTCTAATCAGTATTATATCCCCCTTGCTTTTCTGGGAATTTAGAAAAGTAGACGAGGTTGTGACCAGTTCTGGAGTATGAAATATGAGTAAAATTTCAGGACCAAGCTGGTGTAGAGCCTCTGTGGGATTCTCCTAGCCCACTTGATCTATTGGAAGAATGTGAAATTGTGAAGTCATCAAGGTGAATTAGCCTGGTTAAAAAAAAAAAAAAAAAAAAAAAGCTACTTAGGGAGACTCCAGGACTCGCAGAATTTTTTTTTTTATAAGGGAGAAATAAACTTCTATCATTAATCCCTCAAGGTTTTGTATGTTTGTTATTGCAGCACAACCTCTCCTCTCTTTTCTAACTGCTGTTGCACATTTACAGCTTTGTTATCAATTTATTTTCAAACATGGGGACTCACATTTGTGAGATATCTAGATTTCTAAAAGTTGAAGTTAAAATAAGTTTGAGTAAATTGAATAAAAATACTCTTTGTCATATTTCAGATGCTTTCTCCTCATTTCTGATTGAGCTTCAGTTTATAATAAATAAATCCTAGGATTTTATCTTACTCCATGGAAGACATTTCATTGTATTTTTTAGAATATAAATTTTTTTATTGAGTCAAGTGCCCATAAACATGTGATATAGAACAACAAGACTTATTGGGTCTAAAAGATCAGGAAATTGGAAAGAAAAAAAAAAAAACACAACTGTAAGAAAACACAAGTAATTTCTCCCCTAAAATTTGGGAGGTGTGCATTAAGCTTGAAGTTCTGTACACTTGGCAATGGAGAAGGACTCAGGTTATCAGATAGTCTCATCTTAATCTGCAGATGAGGACACACAGGCTCAGGTTAATTTATTGGACTTCTTCAGTTTCCTAGTTAAGTTCCTACTGAGGAATGGGATTTGTTTTTATATTGTTGAACAGCATCTGGCCAACCTCCCTTGTTTGTATCAGTTGTTAATAATTAATATTTCAATACATAGTCTAGAACTTATAAGTGTGTGGGGCCTTAAATTATGCTATCTCTAGCTTTATCTTAGTTTTTTTCAAATACTTATAATTATTTTTCTTCTCATTTTGTTACTTCCTTTTGTCTTATCATACTTTAGTTTCATTACCAACCCACTTTAAATGTTTCCTTTAATAAGGTAGTTATAAATTAATTAACAAATAAAATTGAATAATTTCAAAGGCCCTTTCCAATTCTGACATTCTGATTCTTTCTGTTTGCTTGTTTGTTTGTTTGCTTTTTCAGAAATAAGGGAGCTAAATATTTTAGGTATTGAGTGTAACTATAATTTATTTGCTCAATTATATGAGTTGCTGCAAAGCAAATGGTAAATCAGATTGGCTAACATTCTAAATGCCGTATATTTACTTATCAGAGTTTTTCTAGAAGGCATTGCTTTCATCCAAGATACATTCCTTAGGGCTAGATCAAAAAAGTCAATAATGAATAAGTGAGAAGAACCTAGAGACAGACTCCTTAAGTTCAAAATGATGAGCTCTGCCATTTGCAAAATCCTTGTAAGCATCAGTTTCCTCATGTGTCAAATGAACATAGTGATAGAGTATTCCTATTTGGTTAGTAAAAATATTAAGTGAAATAATAGACAAACTATTTAGAATGGTGCCTGGCACTGCTCAATAAACGTTAGCATTTATTGTTGGTAGACAATTTTTAGGCACCAGGAAAAAATGAAGCAAAGTAACTGCCACCAAAATTAATAGCTTTTTTCAGTAGGAAAGACCTAGAGGCATGTCTTCATCTGCTCAACAGTAGCTGTCAACTTCTACAGCACTTGTTACCCTCTGAGCAGGAAAGACCTGGGAGCAAATGCTGGATTTGAAACTAACTCTTGTCTTCCCCAACATCCCACTTAATGCCAGACACATAATATTATGTTTTTCACAAACTGTGCCTAGAATGCCTTTATCTTTCATAATAATGATGAAGAACACATTCTAAGGCATGAAAATCAAAGTTTCATAAAGAAAATTCAAAGTAGTTTTCAATTTATAGTAATTTTATGTAACAAGAAAATTCACGCACATATTTCAAAAAATCTCCCACTCCCACTATAATGGGTTGGCACAAAAAAGCTGCATACAATGTGTTAAGCTTTATTAGACTCGTATCAAATTGCCTGTTGTTGCTGAACCAAAAGATAAAAGGCACCTAGTTATTAAGGCTTGGATAGCTTCAGGTTCTGAAATCTTAGTAGGGGCCAGGGGTACTGACCCTTGATGATGGTCATCACTATATAGAACCCACTTCCAAAGAACAATGTTGCCCTCCTAACACAGGTCAGATGCAAACTTCTGACTATTGGAGATGACAAATGAACTAGGCTCAAATTGCTGATGAAGCACAAAACCACATTAGAGGAAATGGAAAGGTTAACAGATGCCCAGGGTCAAGAATAACCTGATATTCATAGCAGGGCTCCTTCCCTGTAACCTTGACTCAAGAAACCTATGTAAGATAATGTGTATGGCCAAAATGTATGATCTGGCCCCCTTTGCATGACCATTAAGGAATGAATACAAAATACATTCCCTGCAACAACAAAAAAAGCCTTTTCTTCTAGAAAAAGTAAAAATGAGTCTCAATGGTATAAACCATATCCTATACAAACTTCAATGAAGACCTGTCCATATGGAGCAAGGAATCCAAGGGGACAATGCATTCTTTGTTTGGGGGCCCGTATCACTGCTTCCTCACACTATTATTTCAACTGAGGACACGTGCATTGACTCCTTCACCCCTCTGCCCTCACCAGAGGCTGAGTGCATAACTAGGTGCCCAGTAAAGACCTGTAGATGAATTGAACAGGGCTGAGAAGGATACTATTCCTTCTGGAAAGATAAGTTTTCACATCGCAGACTGGCAAAGCTTACTGAGTCTGAAAATGCAGAAAATTCAAAAAAGAAAAACCATATAGAAAACTACAAGTAATTTTAAGATTTTTTTGAAAAAGGGTTATATTGTTTACAACAGAAAAAAAAAAATTCTACTTTTTTCCCCTAATAGGTGTATATTTATAACATCATGAGTGGTTTTGTACATAAAGTATTTTTAACATTAGAAGAAAAATATTTTCATAAATATAGAATGATTCCAAGTTAAACTTTCTAGTGAATATGGTAATGGTAAATGTAGACAAGCTTAGATGGACACTAGTGACATTCTGGGCTAAACAGTTCTGGTTGTGTGGCTGTCCTCTGCACTGCAGGGGATTTGGCAACATCCCTGGTCTCTAACCACTAGATGCAAGTAGCAGCACTCCCCTCAGTTTTCAAAACCAAAAATGCTTCCAGACATTGCTCAATGTACATGGGCAAAATCACCCCTAGGTCTAGGAGACAATTCCACCACTCATAGAAATGAACAAGAAGTAGAGAGAGAGAGAGAGAAAGAGAGGGAGAGGGAGAGAGAGAATGTGTGTGTGTGTGTGTGTGTGCGTGCATGCAGGTCACTCATGCATTATAAGTTCAAATAAACCCTGAGAACAAGTCTCAGAATTGTATAAGGAGGTGAGCCACAGTGCACCTAATGCATCACAGAACTATAAGGTTTTGTGCATCTTCCTTTAAAACAGCAGGGGTAATTGCTCTTTTATGGACTGCCCTCACAATCCCCTAGGGCGGGCAAACTGGCAATACACCACACCTACCTACAAGTGAGCACCATAAAGAGGGATCGCTGGCTCTCTTGGGCTGTGCCTTCCCCCCTTTTGGAATAATTTACTAAAGCTCTCAAACTTTACTATCTATGAACTGGGGATAACATATCTCCCAGGGCCATTGTGAGGCTAAAATGTAACAAAGTAACAGTGGCTGATACAAAAGCACTTGATAAATCTATGGGGAATCAATGATCATGGAAAAAATACAATAAATAATAAAATTATTGCCAATTCTATGATTAAGAATAAAGGAGTACAGAAATCCAAAATGAAATAAAACAAAATAAAATAAAATTATGACACAAAGAACAAAGTAATAAAAGCATTTATTTACTGGCAAAGCAACTTGAACTTGTGCCAGAAGAAGGCTGAGGAGGCTCTTGTGCTGCCAGAGAAAAAGAAGGCCCTCTTGAGTGGAAAGCCATAATCGACTCACATCTCAGCACAGAAGAAGGGGAGCTCTGTGACACCAAGTTGTGTGCATTCAGTTGTGATTCACCTGTCAGGTGCAGAAGTCTGTGGTTTAATTCTTGTTCAGCCACCATTCATCTCCTGTTCAATTGGCCTGGATTTATCCTCATAGCTTAGTGAAGAGCAGCAAGCAAAAATCCTTGTTATACCAGAGATAGGCATTATTAAGTATATTTATGTGGAATTGTTACTAAAACATGTTCCCAGTTGAGAAAGGCTACAAGGTTTTGCCCTCATACATCTGAAGAGTGAACAATGATTTAGTGACTCACAATGATTCCAGTTATGAAGAAACAGCTGAAGACCAGGCTCCAGTGGAAAGATACTAGGGCTAGAGTTCCAAGTCTGGGTCCAATTCAAACTCATTTGGTAACCTCAGGCTAGTCACTTCTTATTTATTTATTTACTTCAGGTGATTAACGTGTGCTCTCTAACTCATGAAGGGTATTGTAGGGACAGAAAAATAAGATACATCCTCAGTCCTCTTCCTCATTCAGTCTGCTATAAGTGTGCTGGCCTCAGCTGTTCCTGAACACACTGGGCCTGAGGGCCTTTGTACCTGCTACTCCCGTTGCCTTGCCTGATGCTCCTTCCTCCAGGAGGAAGTCATTCTAGTGACGCCTTTGGAGCTACCCAATGTTAAATGTCAACTTTATGATACCTCATATGATTAATTTGACCTCTTCCCAGTTCAACTTCCCCTCAGCATTTTTATGATAACATTGTACATATTTTACTTCTTTATATTTTTATCATCTATTTCTCACACTAAAACAAGGAACTGTCTAGCAATAGGAACTTGTCCATTTGTTCATCATATGCCTAAAAGAGTGATTGACACACAGGAGGCCTTCAGTTAAAATCTGCTTAACAATATATGTGAATGTGAGTCTAATGACAGTACGCAGGAAAAATTTGTAACTTCTTCCAACTTCTAACTCTCCTCTGGCTATGAATTCTGCTGAGAAATAATGTTGAAGGCTGGAGATCTATAATTTTATTTAACTGTGGTCAGTCTGAGATTTGGTTAGAGACAGGAACTTATTTTGTTAGCAGAAGTAGTTATGGTAAGGTTCAGCAATACGGTCAAGTTCTATGTCTTACGTCACAAAAAAGTGGTACCTAAAATAAGAATGTGTTGATTCTTCCCTCTAACCTCTACGAATTCCACATGAATCTATTTGCCTCTATGAGGCAGTCAGCATTCATTTATATTTATCTTCTTCATGCAAGAAAGGGCTCTGTCTTTAACTCAAGTTCTCATATTTTACATTCACAGCAGGTTTCTATTATTACCCTCATTTTACAGATTGAAAAACTGATGCAAAAATGAAAGGAAAAAAAATCTCTGAAGAAATTCCCCAAGGTGATAGAGCTCTACAAGTATACTTTCAACTTATGTTCACCTGAGTAAATCCTACTCCTCTTGTTACAGAAACAGGGGAGTTCAAAAATCCCCAGAGTTTGTGGCTGGGGGATGGGGAGAAGGAAGCAGCTTTCAGAATGCCTCCACATGCTTGAGGCTGGTGGCTAGTGTCTTTCTTATGCAAAATGGCTTGGATGCTTCCAAGGCCTCAGGTAGATGGGAGGAGTCTTGAACCAGGCGACGGTATGGAAAAAACACACAGAGCCTACTTAAGGTTCTGTGAATGGTCAGAACTGTTTGCAACGCCCACTGCATCAGAGGACGCAGTCAGGGATATATAAGCAGCTGCGGACATTTTAGCTCGCTCTCTCGCGCTCTCTCTCTCTCTCTCTCTCTCTCTCTCTCTCTCTCTCACACGCTCTCTCTCACGCACTCTCTCTTGCTCTCGCTCTCTCGCTCTCTCGCTCTCTCGCCCCCTCCATGCGGCTTGATGAAGAGGCCTTCTCCATGCGGAATAAAGAAGCTAAGTTCTCCATGTGGCTTGGAGAAGGGGTCTCCAGGCTGCTTTAAGAGGCTCTCGCCATGCGGTTTTGAGGAGAGGAGATCCATGAGGTTTGCAGGAAGAAGGCAGTTTGCAAGGAGGCTGAGAATCCAGGTGGTTCTGCATTGAGAGCTGGAAGGCACCACAGCACAGAAAGGACCTCCCCAATCTGAATTGAGTGATTGGCAGCTGCTGGTAAAGCTGAACTGTGTTTGGAAAGTAGGGAAACAGTGTTTCTGACCTTCCTAAGACTGGCCAGGTTTGGTAGGGGGGAGGCAAGGATATGTGTTTATGGGTGTTTTAAAGAACATAAGACTTAACAGCAGAAATCCGCAAATAACTAAATCTATATAACTGTTAAGTAAACAATTCTTTTTCTTTTCACCAAAATCTGGTATTAAGAGTTACAATTCTGGTAGCAGGCAATCGGGCCCCTAACTAAAGAACCCGTGGGTTTGTTTTCATTTGGAGCAGCCCAGAGGTTCTATAACACTCTGTTAACAGGCTTGGGAGTTTGTTCCAAAAAATCTCTGTTCTGACCCTTTGTTGCTCTCTGGCCTCATGCTACTTATTTCATCTGGGTGAGCCTTCAGTTTGCTACTGCAAGTAAAAATGATAATAACAACAACACCCACAGCTTGTAAATATCCCAAAGGCAGCTCTTGGTCTCTCCTGACCTTTCAGACAGCTCTCACCATTTCCTCAAGTTCACCTTCACTGCAGGAGACGTGGGCAAATCCCAGAGGACACCTATCAGCCAGCCCACAGCCCTGCTTTGCAGCCCACAGAGTGCTAATCAACCTCATTTCAATGGCAATAAGAGAACAAAACAAACAAACAAACAAACAAAAAAAATTAAAAAGAGAGACATTAAAATAACTGAATTTAAAAGAAAATGAGAAAAACATGAGAAAGACAGAAATCTTTCTAGCATTACATGGAAAAAATAGAGAATTCATTCCAGACAATGAGAAAAAAAATTTTTTTCCCTCTTTTGAATGAAGCCACCATGTAGCCTCTCTTTTCCTCTCTCAATGGAAATTTGAAGTGGAAAAGTTTCCCAAATAATTTTAAATCAGTCATGAGTTCATATGGTTTTGACATCATAACCCTTGTCAGATTACCATGACAACAGGCAGTGAGCAGCTAACAGTTTTCCGAAGATATGGAAATTTTGGGCTTAGATGTCATTCAGTTCTCCATGGGGTGAACACTAACAATATCACCAATGAGAAATAATGAGGGCTGCCAAAGCCCCCTCTCCCCCACCCTCCCTTGTTTTTGTCAATGAGCGCTGAAAATAGGTGATGTATTTTGGAAACAAAACCTGAACATCCACTTCCCTAAATGGAGGCCCTGCATGTAATAAAAATTACATGAGTCTTGATTGCTGCTCTTAGAATAAATTACTGGGTTGCATAGACAGCCCCAGCTCCTACTCCATGTGTAACATAACCCCAGCAGAAATAATCTTTACTCCTTCATTTGCACCCAGAGTTCAGGATGTGTTCATGTTTGAGTACTGTTTCCTCAGCTGTGGAAAACATATACATTAAAGTGCCTAAAATAGAGGGGCGAATGTCGCAGAAGTTAGAATGGAGTATACTGTGGTCACTGTTGCTCTTAAACACTCCCACTCATCACTTTTACTCGTCAGTTTGATTAGGTTTGTTTTTGTGTTTTGGTTTGTTTTTCAGTTTCTTTTTGAATTCTTGGGGTATCAGGTACTGTTATAGGGCAGAAGCAGATGCTATATCTTCTTTGTCTCAATTATAGTGCCAGATCAATGGTAATAAAACTTATACTACATGGATTTCTTGATAACAGGAAAGAAAACCCAAGAAATATGTTTTTCTGCCTTTGTGTAGTAGTCTCTTGATTTGAACCACTACTGTGAACCATGCCTGCTCATATTCATGTCCTTGTGCCCTTCCCCCTGAATTCTGCCAGCCCTGGGGCTTGCGCTAACCAAAGAATGCTTGGAAGTCATGCTGTGCCAATTTGGACCTATGCTTTAAGAAGTCCTGGCATCTCCTGCCCTTGTGCTATGAGAAGCAGTCCTCAAGAGAGGCCACAGGGAGAAGCAGTGAGACCCCCAAACAACAGCACCAGCTGAGAACTAAGCCAGTGGCCACAACCAGCTAGTCAGCCATGGAGGTGAGACAGCCTGGTTGTGACGTCAGGGTCCGGCACAGCCACCCACTGATGCAGAGATGAGTGCCCCCTGACAAACCCTGTCCAAACCACAGAACTGTAAAGAAATGACATGGTGGTAGTTTCAAACCACAGACTTTTAGGAAGGTTTGTTCCATAACTCTATGGGATCGGTCACAAGTATCGCATATTTATTAAGGAAAAATACAGTATAGCTCTTCAGGAAATCAAGTCTGAGTTCAAATCCCTCTGACTTCCCTTTGCTGTGATGTAGAACAAGCTACTAAAGCCCCATTTCCCACATCTAAAAGGAAAAAAAAGAACATTATTCCAAATTCATAGGG
Organism: Furipterus horrens; assembly: GCF_987537825.1. Taxonomy (NCBI): domain Eukaryota; kingdom Metazoa; phylum Chordata; class Mammalia; order Chiroptera; family Furipteridae; genus Furipterus; species Furipterus horrens. The sequence goes on along the minus strand of NW_028327176.1, from coordinate 61,151,341 downwards.
GATTGAAAGGAGTAAATGAGGTCACCCAACCAATTCTACCTATTATTAATGTGGTTTTTCTCAGCATCATGGAAATAACAAAGATTCACTCTTGAGAAAAATGCCACTTAAGACAGGACTTTAAAAAAAATAGATGTAAAACAATTAAAAACAACATAGGAAAATATGATGCTGTTAATGATGATTTTATCTTATATGTGTGTCTTGAGGAAGGGAGAAGAGATGAGGCCAAAGAAAGTATATTTTTGAGTGAAAAGTTAGGGGACTATGTCCATGGATTTACCTTTGTATATATATATATATTAAATGCCTAACAAAGGCATTTTGTCCTTATTAGTCAGGCTTAAACCAGCAGATAATAATGAAACCCAAAGTCTGGCAAACTAAACTCCCTGGCATTGTGCATCTTTCCAAACAGAAAAAAAATATTGAATTCTTGGGCCAGTGTTTCCAACCCCAGTCTAATAAGTTAGACTACAGAAGCCATTTGTGTTAGTGTCCTTCCTAATTGATAGGATCCAGGAATAAAGGCCAAGAAGTTCCTCCGATGTATTAATCTTCGAAAGAAATAATGTTAAATTGCAGTAGCACCTCAAGTCCGGTCTTTGAGCCATGATTTCTGCCACACTCCTAGGTCTCCCCTTCCACGTGTGACTTTCAATTTTTTTTAGCTGCTTACACCTAGATTTCACATTTAGCTTTCATCAAAGGATGAAAGGATGTCAAATTGCTTTCCTCACAGTAATTTACAGAAGGCCTCAATCCTCCATTATGACCTGCCACCTATTACTATTGTATCTAATACCTGGCAGAATGGAATTCCTAGAGAAACCCTTCCAGTTACAAATGGAGTCTGTGGATCCAAGAATCGGCTTGGAAATAATTTTTCTTTTCCCCATTAGAAGCAAAGCATGCAGCCCAGTAGATGGCAACAATGGGCACCCTCATCCCCTGGGGTATAACAGATTAAGAGGTTGAGTGTTTATTGACTAAATTACAATACTACCCTGGAAGACCAGGAATAGTTCGAATTACGTTCCAGAAAAAACATAGGTACTCGAATACAATAAGCATAAGATAGAATTTCTTCCTCGAGACTTTTGAAAAAAAAAAGGTCTCAAGCAGCCTCGCATCAGTGAAGTGGAAATGCACTAATGATTCAGCAAGACTCTGGCAGAGCTGTGAAGCTCATTTTCTCCTGCTTCCCTCACGGCTCTCCTCCCATTTCCTGCAGCCCCTTTGTCCATCCGATTTCCTTTTCTCTAGACTACGCTTCTCAGAAGCCAGCCTTCCCTTCACCAAGCCCCAAGGAAGCACCTAGGTCATGGGGCCTAACCCCTTGCTACTCCTAGGAATACGTACATATTTGCTAAAGAAAGCCAAACCTTTCACAAATGCAAGTGAAGGAAGAGTAGAACATTCACCACTTTTATAGGTGGTGGGATTATTCTTTGGTCTCTTTCAAATCACATCATTGAGTAAGTTATTTTCACCTACTCTAAAGCTAATTTTTGCTCATGTCAGATACGTGCACTTAATTAGAGAGAGAGAGAGGGAAGAGAGAGAGAGAGAGAGAGAGGGAGAGACAGACACATTTTTGGCATGCTGTATAATCTTAGAAACCACAAAGTCAGACAGTATTTTCCACTGGGCTTTAAAACTTGAAAAGCTCTTCCAGTGTCATTGATAGCACAAAGATGAATATTATACTTTCAGTAATCACTAGCCAAGAGTAAAAGGAAAGAGCAACCAAGGAGGCAGAGAAGATAAGCGATCACCAAGAGGTGGACTCCTGAGAGCTCAGGGTCCCCTCTCAGTGCAGGGGCTTTAAGCTAGAGAGCCCACAAAAGTATCTTTATCTGTCTTTAGGTTGTCCCCTTAAACTTCCACTTCCATGTAATTTACTCTGAAAGCATTTCCATATCTGGAATAAGGATTTGAAAAGAAGGATAAAAGAGACCTGTGATTTATTTTTGACACCTTCCTTTTGACAGCTTTATTAAAATGAAGTGGAAGGAAGGACAGTCTTCTCTTTAGCCGCTTTCTTATGCAAAGTGCTTAGTGAATTAGCTTAATCAAGAACAAATGCATGCAATTTGCTGTTCTTGAATTTGAAAAGAGTTATCTTTAGAGCATGTTGCTCACAAACTACGCATGAGGGATGGCTGGCTTAGTTTGTTGTTCCCCAGAATATTGAGCTCCAACCACGGCCAGTTGCCTACTATGCCTTGCACACATTAGAGTTTTATTTTGTTAATTTCATTTGTTCGTGGTAGTATACAAGGAAAGCCAGTATAATGTAGTCATTAGACCTAGTCCCTGAAGTCAACACTTAGAACACTCCACAACCAGTTTTGTCACACTTAAAAGACAGCATGGCTGTGGAAAAACTACCTAAACCTCCCTGAGCCATCAGTAAAAATAGGGATAATCACAGTACCTATCTCCAAGGGCTATTAAAAGTGTAAATTTGAGTATACTCAACCCTTTTTCTAACACATAAAGTATACCTAAAAAATGTCAGCTATTATTATGACATAAAACACTGACAAATGTGAAACTAGAAGACCAATTTTTCAGATAGTTTTTTTATATCTGAAGGGTTTTTTTGTTTGTTTTTTTGTTTTGTAAGAAAGCAAAGTTATCTCCTGCTGTTTAATAAGACAGGTGTTTCAAGAGGACAAAGACATTCAATTATTTTGCTTAGAAATAAGGGAAAAACAGATCAGGGACACTAAGATATACATCTCTTAGAAACTTAGTGAACACTGCCAGACATGCTCCCCAGGAAGATCTCTGTACTGTGTAACATACTTGCACATGCCAGGCTGCCAAGAAGAGGAAACAGGGCTTTGGCAGGACTAGCAAGGGCAGAAGTATGTGGCCTCCTCACTTGTTCAAGGGAAGAGATACAATGTGTTGCAGATAAATCCCAAGCAGGGAAGAAACATCCAGTTCCACTAGGGCCATGTCGTCGTCGGCAGTCGTCGTCGGCAGCCGTCCGTCTCGAGAGACGATGGTGTAGCTTCTTAAGAGTCTATCTGCACCGCCGAGAATGGCTGTGCAGTCCGACTCGGGAGTGACACGGTATCTGTCTCCTCCCGTGTTGAATCGACATCTTACGATGACGCTGGAGTGTCCTCTCCAGTGAAGCTGAAGCTACAGAGCCTGGGCAGGGTGATATGGAGGGTCTGCTGTTGCCCATGCAGCAGACCCCCCCTCTCTTCGCAGCTGAAGGGTCCAAGGGAAAGACGGAGTCAATACAGCTTGGTTTCAGGTGCGCCGCAGGAGTTGCCGGTGTTGACTACAACGTCAAACTGCCTTAGGGACTCCGGCTCCGGATTTTCTGTTGGGGTTTACTCCCTTAGCCTTTCCCCTGAAGAGGTATGCCGCAAGGCAGCGGAGGTTTTTTGGAGTCAGAGTTTTCCTTCTCTGATGTGCCCTGACTGGAAGATCGAACTAGCGATACTTAGCTCGCAGGCCGACGCTCAATCCACTGAGCCAAACCAGCCAGGGTACTAGGGCCATGTACTAATATTGCAAGAAGGTGAAATCCAAGGGAGTTCCAGTAGGGGAGTGAAAAATGGGCACATAGTTTGGGAGATCCAAGCAGTGACAAGCATAGATTCAGTTGTCTTGGGAAGGTGACTGGAAGCAAAGCTGCCAGGATCTCTGTGTCAACAGAAGAATTTAGGCAAGTGAAAAAGCATCCATGATACGGGCAGATGGGGAAAATGAGAGGCCGAAGTAGAATGCAGCCAGACTTATGGAACTAATCTCATTCCATATATTCCAAGTCCAGATTGGGGGATATTTGGGAAGCTTCTGTGTAACTGTGTCAAATAAAGCTGAGAGGCCTATAATCTGACTGCAATTCTTTGGGTTAGAGCAGTTGAATTGTTAAATCCAAAATCACTGCCACAACCTGATGCCAGGTGAGGATGGGCTATGAGTGGTTCCCAAAAGAGACTGGGCAACAAGAAGATCACTAACGATATTTGGAATAGTGTTACAGAGAGAGGGGTGTCCAAAAACAAACCCCAGAGTTTGCGGCTGGGGGATGGGGAAAAGGAAGCAGCTTTTAAGAAGCCTTTGCATGCCTGGGGCTAGTTGCTAGTGTCTTTGTTATGCAAATGGTTTGATACTTTCAAGGCCCAAGAAGATGGGAGGAGTCTTGAACTGTGGGATGGTACGGAAGGAGCCTACAGAGCCTGCGTAGGGTTCTGTGAATGGTTAGAACTGGTTGCAACACCCACTGCATCAGAGGATGCAGCCAGGGATATATAAGCAGCTGCGGACATTTTAGCTAGGGCTCACTCGGACTCTCTCTTACTGGGTCTCACAGTCTCTCTGTCTCTCTCACTCTCTCCCTCTCTGTCTCTCGCTCTCACTCCATGTGATTTGGAGGAGGGGGCTCTCCAGGTTGTTCTGTCTCGAACGATCCCTCCATGTGGCTTGGTGAAGGGGCCTTCTCCGTGCGGATTAAAGAAGCTGAGTTCTCCACGTGGTTTTGAGAGGGCTCTCCTGGCCACTTTAAGAGGCTCTCGCCATGCAGTTTTGAGAAGGAGAGGAGATCCATGCTGTTTGTGGAAAGAAGGCAGTTTGCCAGGAGGCTGAGAATCCAGGAGGTTCTGCATTGAGAGCTGGAGGACACCACAGCACAGAAAGGACCTCCCCAATCAGACTTGAGTGATTGGCAGCTACTGGTAAAGCTGAACTGTGCCTAGGAAGTAGGGAAACGGTGTTTCCAACTTTTCTAAGGCTGGCCTGGTTTGGTAAGGGAAGGCAGAACTATGTGTTTGTGGGTATTTTAAAGAACATAAGACTCAAGAGCAGAAATCCGCAAATAATCTAAATCTATTTAACTGTTAAATAAACAGTTCCTTTTCTTTTCACTAAACTCTAGTACTGAGAGTTATAATTCTGGCGGCGGGCAATCGGGCCCCTAACTAAACGGCCTGTGGGTTCTGTTTCAATCGGAGCAGCCCAGAGGTTCTGTTACAAAAGGACAGGGGCAAGGAAGGGAGTCAGTCTAAAAGAACCATGAACATACCATGGAAGCATTGGGACAATACTTGCAATCATGTGCCCCCACCCCCCAAAAAAGGCAAAGACAAATAAATATATGATAGGACTAACATAGAGGTATCAGATCACCAGATAAAATGGAATAGTTGGTACTTAGACTTTTACTGTTATTGTATGTGTCTTTTATTTTGTATTATTTTTAAATTTAAAACTATGTTACTCATTATTTTTTCATTCAAGGTATAGTCATATTTCAAGGTATCTGCTCTTTTCTGGGGTAAATGGCAATGAACACATTCCTTGCCTTTATGAATCACATGTTTTACCAGGAACGTTGTAAACAGTGGCTCCTTTGTTGGCCTGTGTTCTGAGACTAAAATCGTCCGACTCTAAATGGGCAAGTAATATGAATAAACTGTATGGGGGTGTTTTTAAAAGTGTTTAAATAATTTTTTAAATCTTCAACTGAGGATATATTTATCGATCCCCTAGGAGAGATGGGGAGCAGGAGAGAGAGAGAGAGAGAGAGAGATGAGGGAAACATTGACCGGTTGCTTCCCATATGTGCCCCAACCAGGGATTGAACCTGCAACCTAGGGATGTACCCTGTGCCCTTGACCAGGTAAAGAACCCCCAACCTTTTGGTGTACAGGACAATGCCCCAACCAACTAAACTACATCAGCCAGGGCTTGGGGTATTTGTATTGTTGTTGTTGTTTGTTGTTTTTAATTGAGGTAAAATTCACCATTTTATAGTAAACAATTCAGTGGTATTTAGTACACTCACAATGCTGTGCTGCAACCATCACTTTTATCTGGTTCCAAAACATTTCTATCATTCCAAAAGGAAACCTCATACCTGCTGCTCCCCACTCTCCCCTTTCCCCAGGACCTGGTAACTGCCAATCTGCATTCTGACTCAATGGATTTACCCACTCTGGATCTTTAATATAAAGGTCATACAACATATGACCTTTTTGTGTTTAGTTTCTTTTATTTAGCATAATGTTTTCAAAGTTCATCCACATTCTATAATATACCGTTTGTTCCTATTTAATGGCTAAATAATATTCTGTTGCATAGATGAAACACAATTTGCTTATCTAGTCATCTGTTGATGGACATATAGATTGTTTCCACCTTTGAGCTATCGCAAATTGTACTATTATGAACAGGTATGTACATGTATTTGTGTGAGTGCCTATTTCCAATTCTTTGGGTTGTATATCTAGGAGGGAAATAGCTGGGTTATACAGTAATTTTATGTTTTAACTTTTTAGGTAATTCCTCAAACCACTGGAATTGTTTGTCATTATGGGATAAACTAATGCATCTTGATTGCTCCATCACAGTAAGGCATTGAGATTTTACTCTATAGGGTTTGGATAGAAAAATGACATGCTTTTATGTGCATTTACTAAATGTCATCTTAGCTGCTGTTTAGAGAACTGACAACCATGAGACAAGAGAGAAGGCAGAGAGGCCAATGACAGCTTAGCAGTTTAGGGGTGGCACTGGTGAACAGGACCAGACTGGAATATTGTGAAGGAGGAGCCTACAGGACCCACAGGTAAACTGGATATAATGTGTGAGGCAAAGAGAGATGCAGTTTGGCAGCTAAAAAACTGGGTGGTTGGTGGTGGGTGCACCAAGATGGGGATAACTGGGGAAGACTGGTTTGAGAGGACACAGACCTGACTAGAGAAAACAATGCTTCTGTTTAAGACAAATACAGTTTAAGCTGCCTATTAGACAACCTTCTAGAGATCTCCAATGGGCAGTCTCTCACACACACATATACACACATGCACATGTAAGCTCAGAAAGTCAGGTGGAGTTATAAACTTGACAATTATTATCAGTGGACAGGAGGCATTTAAAGCCTTGGGAATAAACTGAAGGGACCTGCTAAGAAATGAGTGCAGAGGGATGATTCTGGCACTCCAAAATCTACAAGCCAGGAGCAGAAGAAGCTCTAGGAAAGTGATTTTGTTAGGAGAAAAAAAATACAGGATGGTGTGATGTCTCAGGAGGAAGGATGAAAGGGAGGGAGAGAGGAAGTTTCAATAATGCACAGTAGTTACCTGGCTTAAATGCTGCTTTTTAAAAATCAAAAAAGATACAGTGTGTAAACTGGCAAGATGGAGGTCATTGATGCTTTGCAAAGAGAAAATTTCAGGAAGTTGCAAGGACTAAAATAATTTTTATTTTTCCCCTTCCTTCCTTCCTTCCTTCCTTCTTTCCTTCCTTTCTTCCATAAATACAGACAAGTCATTTTCTGAGAGCTGTTAATGATGTAGTTGTAAAGATTCCAACACTATGTATAGAAGATATAACTAAAAAAAGCACAACCATCAATTACTAGCAAAATAAATAACTACTCAGTTTAAAAAATAAAAATAAAATATGTGTCCTTTTAAATATAGTTCTGGACTTCAATAATGATTTGAAAATAACTCATTACACAAAAACTATTGGTTTGCTAATAACTTTTTGATATGAAAGACAAAAAGTAGCATGTGACTAGAATTCCTTGGGCAAGGAAAAATGTGTGTATAACCTCATTACCTATTGCCATCAATTATTTTATTTTTACATGTTTCAAGATACCAATATCTTCATTACTAAAACTTGTAAGTAGGTTTCAATAAACAGCATGCATTAGGAACATCTACCATCAATGACTCTTGCAGCAGTGTAAAGCCATTAATTAAGACTATAAAGTCATGTTCAATGTGTCAAATTCATATGGTGGAGTTCAGATAAAATATTGATTTGAAGTTGTAGAAAACGTCATAAACTTTTTAATCATGAGAGAAATCTGACCCACATATTCCACGTAACATTCCCAAGGGATAGTTTAGCATATGTCAAGACATGCTAAATATCACACAGCCTGGCAGGAAAAGGTTTCATTTCACAACCAGTGTCATTCAGCTTGAGCTCTCCCTTAGTGGGTGTCCATCCAGGATGTATTACATGCAGTGCCTGTCACTTACATGCCACAAGATCATGAACAGACAGGCTAGTGAAAATTATTTCTCAAAAACTGACTTGAACAGAGAAAAAACTTTGGCATTAACAATGCTTTGAAATACCATTCAAGCTCAGGGATTTGATTCTGCTGATTTCTCAAAGTCATACTTAAACAGAATTTCATTTACAGTCACATGTCCCCTCTCACTTAGTATGGCTTGCTGAGCTCAAATGTTACCAACTCTATCCTGGCCAAGTGGCTCAGTTGGTTGGAGCATCATCTCGTGCACTGAAAGGTTGTGGGTTCAATCCCCAGTCAGGGCACATACCTAGATTGTGATCTTTGGTTGGAGTGTGTATGGGAGGCAACTGATCTATGTTTCTCACATCAATGTTTCTCTCTCATGAATATGACCTCAAGTGAGTATTTTAAAAAATGTTGGCAATCCACCAACACATAAATTGAGTTACACCATGTCACTTATTTTGGATTATCAAGACTGGAATCAAGAGCTCCTTGGGTCATGTTGCAGGCTTCCCATGTCTAAGTCTCACTTTTTCTGAGGCTGATTAGGTCAAATGAATGGGAGAGATGAGGCTGGAGGGCAAGGGAGGGGGTATGAGGAATGGCCCAATGTGAACAGGTTGATCTCAGAGCAAATCTGTTTGCATTACACTACTTATTATCTACATGTTTCCCCAGTAACCTTCATTGTTTATTTATCTGCATCATCTGCAAAATTACCTTAACTCTTTCAAATTGATTCCTTAGTAGAAAGTCATGAAATACATAAACCGGAACCCACAAAGATTTGCATCATTAGAGCAAAAGGAAGATCTTTATAATATTTTCAAAGAAAAACTTAGTAAAGAATTTTTTCCTATGACTTGTTAAATGGAGAAAAATAATACACTTTATTAAATATACATTTTTTCAAACCTGAATTTGAATATTGGCTCTGCCATTAATAAACATAAGCAATAATGTGAAGACAATGGATAAGAGGCTTAAAGTCTATGAGCCTTACTTTGTTGTCTCATCTGAAAAATGAGATAATAATGCCCAACTCAGGGTCATTATATGGATTAGATGAAAAGACTAAAGATCTTGGTGCAAAAGAAGGTCAGGACACATTAATTTCCTCTCCCCCTTCAATTAGATAAACCTAATTTAAGTTAGAAAAGAACAGAAGATAAAGGAAAAATCAAGAGGTAGGATTTCTGAGATTAATCAATGGGCCACATTCTGTCTGCGGAGTATACAGTCTTATGGTTGATGGCACTGGAGCAACCAGGGCATTTTTCACTGGTTTGATGCTAAATTCTTCTCCATTCAAAGGCTACTCTCACCTTCCTGGAATCACCAACACCAATAAAGGTTTAGATAGGCGTAGCTCTAGACAGATTCAGAAATAGAAACATGGCTAGACATCAGACAGGAAGATCAGTGCTGGCTGATCAAATTCCTAATGGTCCTCCTGGCATGGGTTTTGTGGGGAACAGACAGGCATGGGGAGATGTGGGAAGCAGACAGGCTCAGTTTAAAAGTGACCGCTGTGCGGAGCCGCCCCAAGCTGGGCCCTTAGCCGGCAGGTTGTCTTCCAGGCCTGCTCTGAATCCCACCCTCCAGGGGATTTTAAAGGTAGAATAGAAATAAAAAGTGGCTTTAAGGAAAAGGGAACCTGTTCTGTTTTTCTCTGTATACTCTCAAATCCTTGTCAGTAAAATGTGAAGAACAGAACGATAAAGTAAGAGGATGTGCTTTTGACCTTGTGTAAAATACCTGGATGTTTCAACCCTTTATTGATCTGCATTTCCCTTTCACTCTCTACCATTTGGGGAAGTGCTGCATATTTTCCTTAAGTACTTCTGCATATGGAAAGTGGATAAAAACCCTGGCTAATAAAGAAACAGAGGCTATTTTCCACTAGAGAATACCCCCTCCCTTCCTCAGATGGAGAGTGTCTGAGTAGTTTGTTCATCCACTCCCAGGGACCCAGAGTTTCTCTCAGATTTAGCTGCACTTTGTATGTCATTAGGCAAATGCTATGGGCTAAGGTAAGACTCACTTAGCACTGACTCAATCACAAGAGAGGGGGCATTTTATGGCAAGGTAACTGTTTAGCCTACTGTTTTGCTGGGATCATGTGGCTGGGCTGGCAGGTGTGGTATGTATCCTGTGGCCCCCCACTACAGCCATGGCTATTCTGGTAGAAGAGACAGCTCTGTCCATGGGCCTTTAAAGTGACCTTTTGAGGTAAGAGTGACAAAAGATTCCTAGTAGCCGAGGTACATTTTGTGATTTCATTAAAAAAAAAAACTAATCTATTAGTGATATCCAGCAAGGCTCCCAAAGTGGAATGAAGCAGCTCACGTTCATTACATTTGTAATCCCTGGGTTAGGGACCCTCCTATGCTGGACTAACCTAGTCTGTGGTCCTCGAATTAGTCCCCCATCAGCACCAGCCTAGTCTAATATGAAAACGTGCACCATCGGTCTGCTGGATATAGACATGTCCCCATGCCACTTACACAAGGATGGTAGATCACAATATAAATGAACACATATCTGCCTGAGGAAAATGTGGTGCTACAGGACTTTGTTTTCCAAAATTGAATTTGACACCGTCACATAATCTTTGAGAATACAAGTTTTTAGACATTATGTGAAATATAAAATGTGTATAATGTTAATTCACTGTAAGAGCAGTTAAACCTCTACCCGTGGCCCCCGTGGGCACCAGCAGGACCCGCAGTCACATTTATCAGACCACCAGAGGGGACCTCACCAGTCAAACTCAGCCACTCTGTGACATTACACCTTGCCAACTCAGAGGGTTTTCAGCTGTGTTGGGGGTTAATAAGACATTTAAGAAGTAACATAAAATGCCTAAAACAAAATTAAAAAGAAACTGCATCTTTGGTTATTAACCAATTAATGCACCTCAGTTCTTGACAAACAGGAAAAAAATGCAGACAATTTGGATGAAAGATGCAACTTGGGAAAAAAGTGACTTTCTAAAGTATGGTTTTGCTCTAAGGCCTCAAGTGCCTTCAGAATTGCTGCTCTGTATTTTTTTTTTTCTTTTTTTCTTTTTTTTCTTTTTTTTTTTTTTGCCAGAAACAGATCAAGATCAAGATGTGGTTAACTGTGAGTCTATTTCCACTCTATTCGCTCCACGTATGAGAGAGTACTCATGCAGATCATTAAGTTACAGCTGCTGAGACTCCAGGTCAGTTATTTGAACTAAGTACAAATTTGCTAAGTGGCCAGGGAATATCCCATTTTAATCCCTTCTGTATCAACCCACAAGAATGGCAACAGGGAAGCTTTAAGGCAGATCTTGTCTGCCTGTTCCTTAATGTACATATTGTTCTCAAGCCCTTGCCATTGAAATCAGAAACCTCACTTTGCCTGAATGGATCATGGAGCTCTTTACCAGGATGATGCTCTATTTCGCTTGATTGGAAATGGGAAGCCATGCCTCAGGCCTTGAATAACATAGTGCTGGCAGCTGCAAGGGGCAGGAGTGGAGCTATGGGAGACCCAAGGAGCATAAGCTGATGGTCCACATGCCAAAAGTTTTAATAGCTCAGTGCCCAGCACAGAGCAGAAGCTCAAAAAATTCCAGACTGGCACATAATAGTACAGCATACCATAATGAGCCTGCAGCTCCTCACTTTTTAAAAACCTTTCTATTTTAAAAAATATATCTTGAGATCTGCAAACAAGTTATTTTCCTATTGAACTCTTCACTCTGTAAGATGTTGACAATCTAATTCGTGCAAGAAAAATATCTAAGTTCTATTAAAAGGCATGGTGTTGATTTTCCATTTCTAATGATATTTCTTATTAGCATGGCCACGTAAAGGTCACTTCATCACCCAGTGATTATTGAATTGGGAGCTCCTGCAAATACATCCTTGTTCTTTATAAACAATAGGCTGTAATTCACCCTCACGGGCCAGCGAAACAACTCACACTGCTAAGAGTTCAAAGCAGAGTCCTTACTTATTGCTCCAGTAAAACCATTCCATTTCTATTAGTTGTTGATTTTACTTCAGATTTTGTGGATCCAATGGGTCTAGTGAAATTTTATTACCCTGCAATACAACATGAAGAAAAAAGCTCTGGGAAAAAAATCGATATAATGTTTAAGGTCTTTGTTACCTTTATAACCTCCAGTGTTCTTTTGCATATAAACTAATAAATCAACCTTTTAACAGAAGATGCATTCATCAGTGCTTGCTCAATACTAGGTGCTAAGTCCAATCATAAAAACCATCAAGAAGTAGCAAATGGTTTTGCTGCCTGAACAAGTGCACTAAAGTAGAATCAATTGCAGGACAAGGATATTATTATTTTCAGGTGTCTTCTAGTTAGCACACGGTACTCAGTTGTTACCAAATGAAAGTAGCAACTTAAAAAAGTATAGCTATTTTGTAAACTATATTGTGTTTGCCTGAATTTGCAAATGCATGCAAATTAAATTAAACATTTCAAACATCAATTCCTTATTTTGGCTACTTCTCAATAGCATAAGATATACTCCTTGTAACTTTACAGTTGAGTCAGCAGAACTGCAAGGCAATCTTTCCTACAACCTTCAAGAGAATGGCTTTTTCTTATGTCAGGATCTTGAAAATATGACTTGAGTAGCTAGTCTCTGGTGGATTTTAAGAAGTAGTGATGAAGATGCTAAGTATTAAAATAAAACTAAAATCATTCTACTCATTTCAATGAGGAATATATCACTTCCCATAAACCTTTTCACCTGGCACACTCCGAAGATTGGTAATCCGAACTCAGAAACTCTTCAACATGAATTAACATCACTGAGCCAATTTGAGTACCTTTTATTAAATTAAATTATATAAGAAACATATTTGGGAAAGCAGTTCACCTATTTATTATGAACAGAACTTTATAGCTTACCATATAACATAGTACGTACCATTCAGTGGTTAAGGCAAATTGATATGGACCTTATTTCAACCAAGTGCCTAGAAGAAAATACAAGGCTTTTTCTGCAAGGAAAAAATATTATCCAGCAGAAAGAACAAATCTCCCTGGCTTCCACTTGTTTAAATGGCTTAGAAGAGGCCACAAGACACCTAATGTACCAAGCAAAGAAGCACAGCAAAGGTAAGTGTTACTCTCATTACACTATTAAAGAGGTAGCTAATTGTTTACCTGATAGCCACTAATAAGTGGAATTTCTTCCTGCAAACTCCCAAAGGATTGTCCCTTTCAGGGGTCCTGAATTTCCATACAAAAGCAAAACATAAAAACGGACTTAAGACATATGCAGTTTAGTTACTGGGGGGAAGAAAGAAATTTTCCTTTAACCTAGGTTCTTCTGACTGGTCTAATAATTAAATCAACATAAGACACATTAACAGGAAAAAATAACTAAGTTTAATTACATATGTGTGTATAGGAATCTCACATACATGAGAGTCAGAGACCCCACAGACAAAGTTAACATATGGTATGTGTGATAGTCTGAGCTCAGGATGAGGTATGGCTTCTGGGGCTTCAAATAGAATGAAGTTCATTTGCAGGATGGTAAGAGCAGATGTTCAGTAATTAGAAGTTTGACCTGCCCTATACACAGGTCATAAAAAAAGTTATTTCTGGTAAGAACTCTTATTCTATGTTAGGCCCCAATGTAAATTCTTTAAAGGAGAGCTTAAAGACTCTTGTGAGCCTACAGGGTCTTGACAGCCTACAGCTTAAAATAATCGACATGCCAAAGTAGCACATCTTAGGGATGCCTCTTTACCACTGGAATCGAACAGTAATTAATTCATGATCATGTTTCTTTTTCCTATTTAAGTAAATTACCAGTCTATTGCATGCTCATAATAATGAGACTGTAATCATGATTTTAAAATATTCTCAATATGTTCTGAATTTTTCTTTAGCCTATTTTGTTATCAGTTTTATATAGAATTACTAGGATGGTAGATTGGAGGGCAATTTTTTCTACACTTGCTTCTGATTTATTTTTTTCATGTTACTTAGCAAATATTTCCTGATAGTCTAGTGAGCAAGATAGACAAATAGTAGTTAGATAATGACATAGTTGGGTGGTTTCACAAATACTGCTGAGTAATACATACATGTTAATTGGGAGAGAATTACAATGTCAAATCTTTGATCTTTTATCAGGCTTCTGATGTGGCCAATATTGGCATTAGCAACAAGGTTACTGTGCTGAAGAAAATCATAAGTGAATATATCTCATAGAAAAATAACATACTGGATAATGAAGCATGACTGAAGATATTCTCAACATCTTGGAATGAGAAGACAAATTTTGTGACAAGAAAGAGAAAAATGATATCACCATTCCACACAAAATGTATTCATTTTCTCTTGCACTATAATGAATTACCATAAACTCACTGGCTTGTAACAACCAAAATTTATCATCTTACATTTATGTAGGGCAAAAGTTTGACAACAGTCTCACTGGACTAAAGTCAAGTATCAACATGCCAACCTTACTTTCTGGATGTTCTAGGGGAAAATCTATTTCTTTGCCCTTCTCAGCTTCTAGTTGACTCCTGCATTTCTTATCTCCCATCTCCCATCTTCCATTCCAAAATCCAGGGACAGCAACTGGAGGGAGCTCAGACCTAACATCATTCTGACCTCTTCTGCCTGTTCACGCATTTTTGAGGACCATTGTGATAACACTGAGCTCATTCAGACAATGTCCCAATCTTACAATCCCTAAGTGAGTCTCATCTATAAAGTATCTTGTAACATATAAGAAACCATATTCACATGTTCCAGAGATCAGAACATGGAAATGTTTGGGAGAGTCATTAGTTTGCCTAGTGCACAGGGTTTAAAAAGAAAAAGAAACAAAAAGCTGCAGTGAAAAATTTGGTGGGGAAAAAAATAGGTTGGTTGAAAACAAACAAAAAAAGTGAGCTACTGTCTAGTGAGACTATACCTGAAATACTGAATTATGTTCTGAACATTACAGTAAAATAAGGACGATCTTGAACCGGAATGTATTCAGGTGACCAGAATAGAGGGAAAGTTGAACCAAGACATATGAAAGATGTCTGAAGGAATTCAGACTGATTAACTCAGAAGAGAGAAGGTCTGGGCGCAAATACCAGTGTTTTCAAGGATCCAAAGAGCTGCCAAAGATTATATTTACTCTTTAACATGATAGGACCAATCATGGTTAACAGAATTTAGGAACAGGAAACAAGCTAAAGATAAGAACAAATAAATCTTAATGAAAAGGAATGGACAGTTTGAGGCAGTAAAATGAAAAACTAACATATGTATTACTCCTTTTAACTTATAAGTTGCTTGAATACATTACTCAGTTTGAATTTCTTAATGCATATGAGAGAGAATGAGGACAGGTACTTGGGTCAGTGTCCTGACAGGAACAAGAAACCCAATGCAGGCACCTCAGGACACTTCAATAAAGGAATGGCTGACAAAGAGGTAAGAGCAGAATTGAGGGAACTAACTGGAGCATAATGCACAATGGCCAAGATATGGAAACAACCTAAGTGTCCATCAATAGATGATTGGATAAAAATGATGTTGTATATATATATATATACAATGGACTATTATTTGGTCTTAAAAAAGTCTTTCCACCTGTGACTGCATGGATAGACATGCAGAATATTATGCTAAGTGAAGTAAGTCAGACAGCAAAAGACAAATACCATATGATTTCATTTATATGTTGAATTTAAAGAACAAAATAAACAAACAAACAAAACAGAAACTAACGGTTACCAGACAGGAGAGGGTAGGGGAGCTGGGTGAAAAGGGTAAAAGGATTAAGAAGTAAAATATAAATCAGTAATTACAAAATAGTCATGGGGATGTCAAGCACAGCACAGGGAATACAGTCAGTAATATTCTAATAACTATGTATGGTGCCAGATGGGTCCTAGACTTAGTAGGGGGTCACTTCATAAGTTTTATAAATGTCTAACCACTATGCTGTACTTCTGAAACTAATACAATATTGAGTGTAATTGAAAAATTAATCTTTTCTAAAGGGAGGTAACAAGGGGCAGTGAGATTCTCAGAGATTGCAACAGCAGGGAGTGGAAGTCCCTAGCACTCCTAGGCCTACGGAAGCAGGGGAAGAACTAACTGCACAGGGGCAGGGAAGAACCTGACTGCTGACAGGGAGCTGCAGACAGGGAAGGATGTGGCCAAACTAGGCAGCCCAGAGCCATCAGGACAAGAAGGAAGGCCTGTGCTCTCTCTCCTACACCCTCCTCCATCTGCTAGGGCTTTCACTGGTCCAGCCCAACAAAACACTGGTAATCAAGGGGACATGGAAGATGCGTTCTGAAGAAGTCAGCCTTTTGGGCCCCAAGCAGGACATATAACAGTAGAGAATGGATAGAGTATGAGGACAGAGGGAGAATGACCAGGACAACACTACTGAATTTCTTTTACAACTGAAGATATCAGGACTCAGTGAAGCTAAACAGCCTCCTCAAGGTCTCACAGTAGAAAGCACATTGCTGGGCCAGAACTCAGACCTGGGTCTTGGAATCACCAAATACTAAGAATTTCCCAGGACAGTGCCCTGTCAGGGACTTCTCTATCATTGGAGCTTTGGGAGGAGGAGCCAGAGATGTTAGAAGGGGATTCATATCTGTGATGGGGGATTTGGGATGAGATCTGCCACATGTTTACTCAGAATTCTCTGATGATGTGATTCAAATGCATCCTATTCCACTACATGTATCTAATTTTTTAATTTCCTTTCAAATCTAACTACCTCACATAGCTTCAAACACTGCAGAAAATACACGTACAGTAAGTCCTCATCTGATGTTGTCAATAGATTCTAGGAAACGGTAACTTAAAGAGAAATGATGTATAACAAAACCTTTTCACCATAGGCTAAATGGTACAGAGTTAAGTTTCTACAGCATACTCTGGTCACAAAAACAGTACCAAACTTCTAAATAAAGACCCAAAACACTTCTAATGTTAAACATGGAAATAAAAGACAGCTATCCATACATCTAATAAAAATGAATAAAAACAATTAAGATCATTCTTTTCCAACCCGCTTATTCCAGTTCAGGATGGCAGGTGGCCAGAGCTTGTCCCAGCAGCTCAGGGCACCAGGCGGGACCTACTCTGGACATAAAACCGTTTCATCTCTGCACCACTCACACACACACACTTGCTCACACTGGGACAGTGTAGACATGCCAGTTCACCTAACTGAACATCTTTGGGATGTGGGAGGAGACCAGAGTCCTTGGAGAAAACCCACACAGATATGAGGAGAAGTGCCAACTCCACACAGACAGTGCTCTGGACAGGGAACTAATTTTCCTCATCAACATTATAACACAACAATGTTGAGTGAAATGACATTACTCAAGGGCCCGCTGTACTTGTGGTAAATAAAAACTATTCAAGATTCTGTATTCTCTTGATAAGGCAATGCATTACTATTCTGTCTTTGTTAAAATATCTTTACCTCTCTGCTTTTCCATCCATTAGGCTGGCCAGGGAGTATTCTGGGGTATACATTGAAACAAGATGACTTGAGACTTCCAAGATAGTTTTAATGATTCATAAAAACAGGTCAGACAAATGCTTTACCATTTTTAAAACATAATATATTTTATGTTCATTAACTAACCCCTAGAAGTTGGCAATGAAAACAAAATAGCCGTCCCTGTCATTTCTGCCCAAACCTTCAAATAAAGGAGTCCTTTAGATTATATTAAGTATGGCATGGATCTTTAAAAAATGGCACAAAAGCACTTTCTCCCTGATCAAAGTCCATTTCCTCATCACCCTCAACATACAATTATAGGATGTTATCGTTAAACATAAAAATAGTCCCAAGGTATGATAAGGTCACTTTTATTTATTTATTTATTTTTATTTTTTACTTTTTTTTATTTTTGGTTTTTCAATTACAGTTGTCCCATTTTCTCCCAATTTCTCTTCCTCACCCAACCCACCCCCCCTCCCGCAATCATATCCCTCCCCGTTGTCCATGTCCATGAGTCATTTATACATGTTCTTTGACTAAACCCTTCCCTTACTTATCCCCCTTCTCTCCCTCCCCTCCCCCCTATTGACTGGTATTCTGCTCTTTGTTCTATTTAGTTCTTTTGTTTGTGTAGTTCTTTAGTTTCCTGTATCAGGTGACATCATATGGTATTTTTCTTTCTTTGCCTGGCTTATTTCACTAAGCAAAATTCTTCCTAGTTCCATCCATGTTGTTGCAAATGGCAGGAGTTCTTTCTTTCTGCGCATAGTATTCCATTGTGTAAATGTACCACAGTTTTTTAATCCACTCATCTACAGATGGGCACTTAGGCTGTTTCAAGCACTTGTCTATTGTAAACAGTGCTGCAATGAACATAGGGGTGCATAAGTTCTTTTGAATTGGTGTTTCAAGATTCTTTGGGTATAATCCTAGTAGTGGAGTCGCTGGTTCAAAAGGCAGTTCCATTTTTAATCTTTTGAGGTAATTCCATACTGTTTTCCATAGTGGCTGCACCAGTCTACATTCCCACCAACAGTGCAGTAGGGTTCCCGTTTCTCCACATCCTCGCCAGCACTTGCTGTTTGTTGATTTGTTGATGATGGCCATTCTGACCGGTGTAAAATGGTATCTCATTGTGGTTTTTATTTGCATCTCCCTGATGGCTAATGATGTTGAGCATTTTTTCATGTGTCTATGGACTTTCTGTATGTCCTCTTTGGAGAAGTGTTTGTTCACATCCTTTGCCCATTTTTTAATTGGGTTGTTTGTTTTCTTGATGTTGAGTCGTATCAGCTCTCTATATATTTTGGAAATCAGTCCCCTGTCTGTGATGTCATTGGCAAATATGTTTTCCCATATGGTTGGTTTCCTTTACAACTTGCTTATGTTTTCTTTTGCTGAGCAGAAACTCTTTAGTTTGATGTAATCCCATTTATTTATTTTTTCCTTTATTTCTCTTGCTTTAGGAGATGTATCCATGAAGAAATTGTTACGTGAGATATCTGATATTTTCTTGCCTATGTTTTCCTCTGGGACTTTTATGGTGTCACAGCTTACATTTAAGTCTTTGATCTATCTTGAGTTTATTCTCCTTTGTGGTGTAAGTTGGTGGTCTAGTTTCATTTTTTTGCACGTCCCTATCCAGTTCTCCCAGCACCATTTGTTAAAGAGGCTCTTCTCACTCCATTTTATGTTCCTACCTCCTTTATCAAATGTTAGTTGACCATAGAGGCCTGGGTTTATTTCTGGACTCTCTATTCTGTTCCACTGATATATATGTCTGTTCTTATGCCAGTACCAGACTGTTTTGATAACAGTGGCTTTGTAGTATTGTTTGATATCTGGTGTTGTGATTCCTGCTGCTGTGTTCTTCCATCTCAAGATCGCTTTTGCTATTCGGGGTCTTTTTTGGTTCCATATGAATTTATGGAGTATTCGTTCTAGGTCTGTGAAATATGTCATTGGTATTTTAATAGGGATTGCATTGAATCTGTAAATTGCTTTGGGTAGTATGGCCATTTTGATGATGTTGATTCTTCCCATCCAAGAACATGGTATTTGCCTCCATTTATTTGTATCTTCCTTAATTTCTTTCTTCAATGTTATGTAATTTTCAGAGTACAGGTCTTCTATCTCTTTGGTTAAGTTTACTCCTAGGTACTTTATTTTTCTTGTTGCTACAGTAAATGGTATTTTCTTTTTTGTTTCTGTCTCTGATATTTTATTGTTGGTGTACAGAAATGTCTTAGATTTCTGTATATTTATTTTGTATCCTGCTATTTTGCCAAATTCACTTATTATATTGAGTAGTCTTTTAGTGGAGTTTATAGGATTTTCTAGGTATACTATCATGTCATCTGCATATAATGATAGTTTTACTTCCTCTTTCCCAATCTGGATGCCTTTTATTTCTTTTTCTTGTCTGATTGCTGTGGCTAGGACTTCCAACACTATGTTGAATAGGAGCGGAGAGAGTGGACAACCTTGTCTAGTTCCTGAATTCAGGGGGAATGCTTTTAGTTTTTGGCCATTGAGTATGATGTTGGCCTCAGGCTTCTCATATATAGCCTTAATTATGTTAAGGTATGCTCCCTCTATTCCCATTTTGCTGAGTGTTTTCATCATAAATGGGTGTTGTACTTTATCAAATGCTTTTCCTGCATCTATTGATATGATCATGTGATTTTTGTCTTTCATTTTGTTTAGGTGATGTATTATATTTATTGATTTGCAAATATTAAACCATCCTTGCATCCCTGGAATGAAGCCCACTTGATCGTGATGTATGATCTTTTTGATGTATTGCTGGATCCTGTTTGCCAATATTTTATTGAGGATTTTAGCATCTATGTTCATCAGTGATATTGGCCTATAGTTTTCTTTCTTTGTTGTGTCTTGACCTGGTTTGGGGATTAGAATAATACTGGCTTCATAGAAAGAGTTTGGGATTTTCCCCTCTTCTTGAATTTTTCAGAACAGTTTGAGGAGGATAGGAGTTAGTTCTTCCCTGAATGTTTTGTAGAATTCGCCTGTGAAGCCATCCGGTCCAGAGCTTTTGTGTGCTGGGAGATTTTGGATTACTATTTCAATTTCCTTCTTTGTTATTGGTCTGTTGAGACTTTCTACTTCTTCTTGATTCAGTTTTGGAAGGTTGTATATTTCTAGAAATTTGTCCATTTGTTCTAGATTGTCAAATTTCTTGCCATACAGTTGTCTGTAGTAATTTCTAACTACCCTTTGTATTTCTGTGGTATCAGTCGTGATTTCTCCTCTTTCATTTCTGATTTTGTTTATTTGGGTCTTCTCTCTTTTTTTCTTGATTAGACTGGCTAGAGGCTTGTAGATTTTGTTTATTTTTTCGAAGAACCAGCTCCTAGTTTTGTTGATCTTTTGGATTGTTTGTTTAGTCTCTATGTCATTTAGTTCTGCCCTGATCTTGATGATTTCCTTCCTTCTTCTTGCCTTAGGCTTTGTTTGTTGTTGTTTTTCTAGTTCTTGTAGCTTTATGGTTAGGTTTTTTATTTGAGATTCTTCTATCCTTTTCACATATGCCTGTATTGCTATGAACTTCCCTCTTAGGACTGCTTTTGCTGTGTCCCACAGGTTTGGGGCTGTTGTGTGCTCATTATCATTAGTTTCTAGAAATTTCTTGATTTCTTTTTTGATGTCATTGTTAATCCATTCATTATTTAATGGCATGTTATTCAATCTCCATGAGTTTGGGTGTCTTTGATTTTTTTCTCTGAGGTTGATTTCTAGTTTCAAGGCATTGTGATCTGAAAAGATGCTTGATATGACTTCAATTTTCTTGAATTTGTTGAGGCTTGTTTTGTGTCCTGTCATGTGGTCTATCTT
The DNA here is from genome assembly GCF_987537825.1 of Furipterus horrens. NCBI lineage: Eukaryota > Metazoa > Chordata > Mammalia > Chiroptera > Furipteridae > Furipterus > Furipterus horrens. The sequence continues at coordinate 61,129,952 of NW_028327176.1, read as the reverse complement.
TGAAAATGTCCCATGTGCATTTGAAAAGAATGTATATTTTGCTTCTTTGGGGTGGAAAGTTCTATATATATCAGTTAGGTCCATGTGGTTTAGTGTGCTTTTCAATGCCTGTATATCCTTGGTGTTTCTTTGCTTGGATGATCTGTCTATTGTTGATAATGGAGTGTTGAAGTCCCCTACTATGAGTGTGTTGCTGTTAATATCCTTCTTGTGGTCTTCTAGTATTTGCTTTATGTATTTGGGTGCTCCTATGTTCGGTGCATATATGTTTATCAATGTCATATCTTCTTGATGGATTGTTCCTTTAAGTATTATGAAATGTCCTTCTTTGTCTCTTTTTATTGCCCTTGCTTTGAAATCTGTTTTGTCTGATATGAGGACTGCTACCCTGGCTTGGAATATTTTTTTTTATATCCCTTTACTTTCAGTCTGTGTAAATCTTTTGTTTTGAGGTGTGTTTCTTGTAGACAGCAAATATGTGGGTCCTGTTTTCTTATCCATTCCGTTACCCTATGTCTTTTAATTGGAGCATTTAATCCATTTACATTTAAGGTTATTATTGACGTGTATTTATTCATTGCCCTTTGTACCTCTGTTCCTCTCCTCTCTTGTTCTTTTCTTATTTTTTCTTAGAACACACCCTTTAGCATCTCTTGCAATGCTGGTTTGGTGGAGATGTATTCTTTCAGCCTTCCTTTGTCTGAGAAACTCCTTATTTCACCTTCTATTTTGAATGAGAACCTTGCTAGGAAGAGTATTCTTGGTTGTAGGCCTTTGTTTTTCATTGCTTGAAATATTTTTGACCATTCCCTTCTGGCTTGTAATGTTTCTGTTGAGAAATCGGTCGATAGTCTTATCGGAGCTCCCTTGTATGTTATTTGCTGTTTTTCTCTTGCTGCTTTTAGGATTCTCTCTTTGTCTTGGAATGTTGCCATTTTAACTATGATGTGCCTTGGAGTGGGTTTTTGGGGGTTCCTCTTTATTGGAACTCTCAGTGCTTCTTGGACTTGCATAACTTTTTCTCTTCAGGTTTGGAAAACTTTCTGTCACTATTTCTCCTATCAGTTTTTCAATTCCATGCTCCTTTTCTTCTCCCTCTCTAATTCCGATGATCCTGATATTATTTCTTATCATGCTATCCTGTAATTCCCTTATATCTTGTTCATATTTTTTTAATCTTTTTTCATTTTGCTGTATTGCCTGGGAGTTTTTCTCTACATTATCTTCTAACTCACTAATCTGATCCTCTGCTTCGTTTAGTCTGCTTTTGACTGATTCTACTGTGTTTTTCAGTTTAGAGACTGAATTCTTCAATTCTTCCTGGTTCTTGTTAACAGTTTCTATGTCCTTTTTAATGCTGGTGTAGTTCTCTGCAAGTTCCCTGTAATTTTCTTGGAGCTGCTGGTAACTTCCTTGGAGGTTGTCATAGTTGTTTTTAAGGATGTCGAGTATATTGAGCTTCTTTACCACCATTGTTTTGAATTCCATGTCTGACATTTGGGCTATGTCTATTTCATCTATCTCTCTTTCTGAGGATTCCTCTTTTCTTTTCATTGAGGGGCTATTTTTGCGTCTTACCATGTTGGATTCTTTTTGCTTGTTTTTATTTATTTATTTGTTTTTTTGGGGGGGATGGTCTGCTTTGACTTCCCTCCTTTGTGCTGTGAGATTCTTTATGGGAGATCTGGGGGTTTCAGTGGTGCAGTCTCTTTGATATCCTGAGCCTGATGTTCTTGAGTTACCCTTTATGTCATTTGTTTATGCTGTTTGGTTATATTTCAGATGTTCTTTGGTAGGATCTTCTTTCTGGCTAGTTGGTTGGGAGTCACTCTATCCACTTTGTCTTGAGTTCTTTTGTGGAGATGCTGTTAAAAACAGAAACACACAGCCCAGCCAGGAGACCCACACCCTCAAAAAATATCTCCCACCCTCTATCCCACTTTCGTCAGCCAATGATCCAGTATTAATATAAATGCAAAGAGATTAGAGCTTTTATACTATAAGAAGAATAGATAAGAGTTGTTTTTAGAGAGGAAAAATATGATTTTTGATAGAGGGGGTGATAGATTAATAATAGTTGAGACTGTGCAAGCCAGTAGGTAATATTTACATTGTATGTTAATAAAAATAGAAGAAAAGGATAGAAAAATGCATAATATAGTAAGAAAGTGGGATTGTATTGTATTGGGTTTATAGAGTAATTATATTCTATTATCTAGAGTGATAGTAGGGCTAAACTAGACACACAAACAAATAAACAACGATTGAAGAGAAAGGATGAGAAGGAGAGGTTATATGCAACACGTTTGAGATAAAGTTTGTTTTTCTTTTGGAAGGGAAAAAAAACCAACAAAAAAATAAGAAAGAAAAGAAGAAATAAAAAAAAAAGAGAGAAAAGAAAGAAAGAGGAAAGAAAAAAGAAGAGAGGAAAAAAATTTAAAAAAAATTTAAAAAAAGTTAAATCCCAAGAAAAAAGAAGAAAGAAAAGAATGAAGAAAGAAGAAAGAAAGAAAGAAGAAAGAGAGAAAAAAAGTGAAAAAAATAGGGATGTTTTTACTCCATTTTAGCCTTGGTGTGTTGCCTTCTTTTTCTGCTTCCGCAGCTGGTCTAGTGTGGTGGTTCAGAGGTTCTTGTTTCTTGCAGCAATGGTGTGCACCCGCGGTTGCGGGCACGGCGCATTCCCTTGCCGCCCGCTGGAGCCAGCTGAGGTGTCCTTGTGCGCGCGCCCCTGCACACCCAATGCGGCCCGAGAGCTTGTCCCGCAATTGGCACCTATTGTTGCCGGGCTGGGGTGTTTTTGCGTTCGCTCCGTGGTGTCCCCGTGCGCGAAGGTCACTTTTATAATAGAACAAATTCATAAGTATTCTAACAAAAAGAAAATATTGTGTGTGAGGCTAAAATATGTCAGAAAATATTAGGACAGAAATAGCATTTCAAGCAAAATTTCCTGGAGTCTCAGTGTATAAAATAGGTAAAAATCCACTTCTTTGGATGAGTAGACATGGAGGGAATACAGAGTCACTCATTCAACTTCTCACTGGCCCCTTGTGACAGCCCCTGAGGTTGTCACATGTTGCTCCACAGTACTGAGTTGCTTCTGCTTCTTCAGTGGTTGAAACCATTGTAATTGTTTATAAAACTGTGTATATAAATATATATAGTCACTAGCCTAAAGCTATATAGCAGTTTAAATATAAAACAGGAATTGCATATATCCTATTATTGTTGAAAACTGCTAATGGGGTCTCGCTAAGGCCACGTGATCCAAAAGGGATAGATAGAGGCATCCTCTCTCAATTCTCAACAGAACACTGGTGTGCTGGCACCACCCTGAAACCTCCCCTCTCACAGATGGCTGGTAGGAAGGGATGGAGAACTGGTACACACACTGCTCTGCTCTCTTGTGAGAGCAGCAATGTGTGAGCTCATGGGACACCCCCAAGACCCCCAGAAATGTTTGCAGGCATACTGTAGGGAGTTGAAATCCTGAATGAGCAGTCGAGGGCCAGAATCAGATTGATTTAAAATGTTTCTATTACTGTAGTCTTCTCTACCCTCTGACCAGAGGAATCAGGATACAGGTCTCATGAATCACGTTGGACTAAATAAAAGGCCATCCCCTTCCTGTCTTCAAAATCTTTCCTAGAACACTACAAAAGCAGAGCATAAAACTCCCCTTGGGTTGTTCTGATTGTATCTGGCTTGTCAGGTTTAACATATTAAACTATTTTAAGGGAAGAAAGACCTTTACTCATAACAAAGGGAAGGTACCAAATCTGGGAGGGGGGCATTTATCAGGGTGAGGAGATCTAAACATATTGTGACGCAAACATTTAATACTGCTCCCTATCTTGCAATGTCTGCCATAGTAAAACCTCTCAGATAGCTATGTGACAACGGGTGCTTTGAACTGAAACTCTAAGATTCAGTGCAGCTTCCACTCTGGAATTAAATTACGTCTAACAAATGATGACTAACATAGGCTTGAGGCAGCATTCATGGAAACAACTGGACATCATCTTTGTTTTCAGCTTTTTGGAGGCGAAGGGCATTTCTTCTGAGGTTGGTATACCAACTCTGAAACAGTAGATTTTAAGTTAAATATGAAAAAGTGCTTGTTCTCATAAATCTTGTAGTCCCCTAAATAACAATGATAGAAAACAGAGAGCTCCCACAGGTCCAAATAAAAAAAAATGTGGTTGAAAACACAGTTTCTTATTTGCATCTTGGCATAATAACCAGAGACCTTTACTCTTGGACACTTACTCTCAGACTTTATGAAGCAGGTAAGCCCAATGTGGTTGATCCAAAAGTTTTCTTTTTGTTCCACTTGTATTACTCTTGAATCTTGCAATGAAATAGCATATCAAGGTAAAGTCTGCTGGATCTAATTATGCTCTTTAAAGAGTTTAGATAATTTGGGTAGCCAGGAAATTCTGAGTATCAATCAGATGAAGTGGAAAGCTTTACAAACAGGGAAGACCTTTTGTGACGGCTACATCTGCGATATCTATGAATGAAAGAGAAGGATATCAGAAGTGTGTTAAGAAAGAATGGATTTGAGATTAGTAGTCTTGAGTGGGATAGCTACATTTAATCCTTTATAATCATGAGACAGGGTAAGTCATATCCCTTTTATGGTTCAATTATAAATTGGTACATAGTCTACTACCTTAAAAGATTCTTGAAGACTAAGAACGGGGATGTAAAACATAGGCTATTGGACTTCATTCTAACTAGCTGCATCAAAAAATAATGAATAAGCTTTGAACTAGTAATCACAGTTGAAATAATATCATGCTGAACATCTCATTCATCACAGCAACCCAGAGAATTGTTTTCTAGTATTTTCTCATTTTACAGATAAGGACTCTGAGTCCAAGATCACACAGTAAGGAGGTAGAAGAACCATGATCCAGAGCAGCATCAGATTATAGGACCCACACTTCTTCCCAATAACTGATTCTGCCCATGTATCCTAGAAAATGGTAGGTTCAAAGGTGAAATTTTGGCAACATCTGCTCTGCAGTCTTTCCTTGCTGATATAAAAGGAAGTAAATATATGTGAAAATCAAGTGCAGGTACCGTGAAGATGAAAGTGGAGGACTCAGAAAAGCTAGCTGAACTCAAAGGCACAAACTGTCTTCTTTATCTCTGCACCTTTCCTGTCTGTAATCACAAAGGCAGAGTGTTCAGTTCATGTTCTTCCAGTGAAAATTTCACAAATTATTTTCAATCAAGGCTCAGAGAAGGAAATAGTTTCAAGGAGGTGCACCAAGTATAAGAGGTGGTGAGAAGTGGAAGCCTTCCTTATCAGTAGATGAACATGGGGGCTAAATGTCCACCCAAGGGCCCAGAATGCTTTAAAACCAAATACTATGTGTTGTGTTATTTATGTAGCATACAATTCACTTATTTAGTGTTTGATTCAGTGCTTTGTTTTATTTTATTTTATTGGTATATTCACATAATTCTACAACCCTCACCACTATGTTTTACTTCCTTTTTGACCATAATCATTCAACATGTACTATCTGCCCATTCCTGTGCAAGGTGGTTGTTGTTTTGTTTAGCTTTGCTTTGCTTGTTTGCCTTGGCTTGCCTTGGTAGAAATATAAGACATGACATGTCTGAAGCAATCAGCTAAGAATGTATGAAAATACATGATGGGAATGCTCAGTTAGGCAGTGTGGAGGCTACAAACCCAGCAGCATGGTCCTTATAGGAGGGTTGTGTAGAGGATCCTAAGGATTAGGTGCATAACCTTGAAAGAGAACTTAGATTTGAATGGATGACATGCAGCCAGAATAAAGAGGGGCTTCCAGGGAAAAGGCAGAGCGATGAGTGAGCAAAGGCCTAGAGATGAAAGCAGCTGTGGCCTGGGAAACGAGCAGCTACAGTACAGCTCCAATGCATGGATGCAGACCACAAAGGCATTGTCCAGGGATGGCGGCCCTGAAGAGTTAGGGCCTCAGGAAACTGAGTTTAGAGTTGATAGATTTGGCATCAGCATCTTCATAGGCTAAGGATCTAAGGCTCTCAGAAAGGCGAGAGACTTAATTACAAGACAGTTATTGGAAGATTGGCTGATAGCTGCGGGTAGGGTAGTATGAATGGAGAGACCTAGAAGCCTTTTGGGCACTGATTCTACCTGTGAGAGTAAATGTAACAATTGGACAGAGATTATTAACCCTGTCTCTGCAGTAGAATCATCTAGCACTTCTGAGGGTAGGGGCTCAACATCGGTATTTTAAACAAGCTCCAAAGTTGATTATAATATGCAGCTAAGAACAATTTTTGCAAGGGAATGGATATGAGACTTACAGTGTGAAACTAAAAGTAGCATCCATGGTTTTCTGCCTCTTTTTCTATAATATACTAATTAATTAAATAAGAATACCTTAAACATTCTCTGATGCCTTGCATTTTATGGAGTAACAAACAAAGAATGAGAATTTTAAAGGCAGGGGGGCTGAATAACTTATATAGTATATTTTGGCAAGCTCTTAGAACATTTCCCTGAAATAAATCCTTAAACCCAGGCATGTTTTAGAGATTTTAAATTTTAGACTTCCACTACAAATAACACTGCTTGCTCTGAGTCCCAGGTAAGGCACAACCCAAACACCTGTATATGTCGGGTAAATGCTAATGAATTCTGTCAACAACAGATTACCTTACATGGCTAAATTACTCCATGTCATTATCTGTACCAGCCATCTGTAAACCTAATCCTCTCTGTGTACTAAAATCCCATGTGCCTACTAACTGTTTTTATTTTACATTCCTGCATAAATCTGTTAAGCGCAATATGTTACTGCAAATTCTCAAAAATCAAAGGCAATCTGCTGGCCTATAAAACATTGGTTATTGAAAATCGAAGGGTATAATATAATAACAATTCAAACAGTCAGTAAGCAATCTTTACTGGGGGGCTGAATCACAAGCTAACTGAACCCCTGAGCCAAGGCCTACTATAAAATAAGATATGTTCTTTCAATACACAATGTGGGCTTGAACTCATTGACATATTTCCTATCTAATAAAATTCTGAACAGTTGGCCTGATTGGATTTTAAGTGATGCAAATTTGAAAATCAAATAGGCAAACTCCCTTTAGACTTCATCTGTTTAGACTGTAATTGTAAAGAACTACAAATTACATTTACCACACTATTGAATTCCCCAGAGATTCAGTATGAAATTTACAAGAAGGGACAGATATTTGCAGGTGTTGTTTTTTGTTGTTAATAAATACAATTTTCTCTTGCATAGGATGCCTTCCTTCTCCTGATGTTGCTATATTTTCCTTAATACAACCAGTAAATCATGTTTGCTTTCACAAAATCTTTATTGATTTCAAGTTATAATGCTAATCCTTATGTGTAATGCCAAGTTATATTTTAGCTGAGATTAAATTTTCCTTTACTTAGTAATTATAAAGCACATATTTCCTTTTCTATTTACATTTTTATTCATATAATTATATGTTTTGAAGAGACATGTAGGAATCTATCCTCTGACAATACTTTTATAAAAGTATAGAAAAAGTCAATGCTACAATTATAGTTAATACAGCAAAAAACATCTGGCTCATAATATTCAAATAACCATTAAAATATTAAAAAATAAAAATCCAGCATTGGAAAGTCCTATTTTATTTTTTTTAGCATTCTCAAGTATTTCAGGTATTTCAGAAGTCAACCCATGTCTTCATTCTTTTTTAATGAATCCTATTATCCTTAAATCTGAACAAACACCAGTTTTGACAGTTAAAATGGTCCTCCATATAACTCATGAACAAGGCTAACATTTTCCACATAAAGCAGTCTAGAACTTCTCTATTCCATTTGAGGTATTTTCAAACTGAAAAATTTTACACACTTATGGAAGCAATAAACCTAACCATAATGCTCCCTTAACAAACCTAAACTAGGTCTCAGGGGTCATAATAATCTTGCAGTTTACAATATGAAGTATAAATTATGTTCTACTGTGACTTGAAATGCAGAGCAAAGATCCTCTCATTGTGTATATTGTTTTTTCAAACTCACCTGCATTTTAAAGTTTGCATATTTTTTTGTTCAGATAAAAAAATCTCTAACTTCTATGGTTCATATTTTAAACAACTGGATAGCGAGTATCAGACTGATCATTGAAATTAAATATGTTTAGCAATTATCTAGTATTTTCTGCATTTTCTTGGAATAGACATACAAATGGTTTGCCCTTGGATATATGACCTTGGATTTCTTTTAAGTGCCATAACTTAGCACTCTCACATTAATATCTTCTCCTTATGAAAATGAAAAATAATATGGTAACGGAATTTGCTAGGCACTGTTTGTAGCCCTCTTACATTAATTCATTTAATTTTCAAAACTATAAGTATATAGTATCATTATTCCCATTATACACATGAATAAACCAAATCACATAGCTCATACCTGATAAAGCAAAAAGCAGAACCCAAACAATCTACCTTTAAAGTAACTACCTTCACAGTAGTCCCTCTCTATATCACGGTTCATTTATCACGGCCTCACTGTATCACAGGATTTTAAAAAATATTATATTTAATGATACATCGCAGATTTTTCGCTGTATCATGGGATTTTGCAGTACTGTACACGAATGTTATTAAAGTTACCTAGGTTTAAGAGTGTAGAATATGTTTAAGAACATAAGTAGTGTTTATAAAAGTGTGGAAAAGGTTAATAAGGGAGTGAGAAAGGTTAATAAGGGACTGGGAACATTTATAAGTGTGTGGGAAGGGTTTATAAAGCCTTAAAACATATATAAATACTAAAATAAATGTAAGGTTCCTACTTCACAGATTTTTACCTATCACAGGAGGGTCTAGAACATAATACCTGTGATAAGTGACTGAATACTGTATTAGCCATTAGATTATACTGCCATCATAATGACACAGCATCCCTTTCATTCATATTTCAGCACAAGAGATACCAACATTTTAATTTCATTAATTAGGCAGACTTGGTGGGGTGCACCAAGACTCACCAACTGGCATACATGGGTATACTGCCATGAGCATCAGGAAGATGAATGAAAATCAGAGTAGGTCACTAACTGCTCTCCAATGGGATTTCACACTCTTGTTAATGAAATAGCTCCCTGATGACTATAGGTTTGATAATAAACTTCTCTTCCTTTTACTCATCTAGCAAATATTAATTGAGCATTAATAAGCATAAGACACTGTGCAATGAAGAGACAGCAGAGACCACTGTGAGACCCAGGCACACCTTTCCTACAGTTTAGGGACAAGAACTGTGGGTGCTACAGTCATCCAAGCCACCCGTGGTCCCATTGGCCCACCATTCCTTGCTGCTGCCTTCTTTTCAAATGCCCTCCTATTTCCCAACTTACCTTTGTACACACTTATAAAAGCTGCCTCTTCAAGTCCATAATAAATTCTGCTTCCATCAGGAAGTCCTGCTAGGTCCCCTTACCTCCTTTTTTCCCCTCCATTGGGGCACTTATCCCACCTTTCCTAATTGCTGGATTGATGGCTATGTGGGAGGGATCTGCATCTTATTATAAAGCCTTTATATCCTCCCATCCCCTAGCATCCAGCACATAGCAAACACCTGATAAATACTAATTATATTAACTTATTTTGGTTGAAATAAATTTACCTGCACTAAAACCAATTGAATGACTTAAAATTCAATAGTTATGCAAATCCTAAATTTCTGGGATTTTTTTCCTGAGGCAATTGCTTTATAATAGGGATATTGCTTTATTAAACTGCCTGTTACATCAGTTCTTTTTTGCATCATTGCAACTGTAGGGTTTTGTTTCTAAAACCTTAGAAAGCAAGCTGGAACACCAAATCGCTAATTTCAGAAAGACAAGGAGAAAAAAAATCTATGGTAACATTGGATACATAACTCATTCAATTTAACTGGGAGGAAATGTCACCTATGAAGGTGTAACAGAAACCTCTCCAACAACCACCAATGAAGGGCTTCGGTGAAGAAAAGACAATACTCATTAGGAGTCAGATTCTCCATTGGAATGGATGATATTTTTTTTTTTCATGAATGACAACTGCAATTTATTTTAACATACTAAATACTATCCTAGAAATCTGAAAATGACCTCTGCTTATGTAGGATTTAAAAGGCAACAAGGTAGTATTGTAAGCCCTGGGTCTCATAATCAAGGTGGAAATATAATTTTGAGATAAAAATAAAATAAAATTTAGAAAGTCAAACATTAGAATTCTTAGGATACAGGGTTCTGCTTACTTGACTATTTGTAGCTGAACTCGTCCCTTTCTGTCCAGGTCAGTAGAACATAGCTATATCCAATTTTGAAGGCTGGTATCTTCCACGCATGAGGCTTACTGCTATAAATAGTAGTTTTTGGTGTTTCTTTCGAAAAATAGACCTCTTGGCTTATTGTGTGCTAACCCTGGAAGTGATTTTCAGAGAAAGCCTCCATTGATTCACTTCAGCTATAAGCTGCCAATGGGCACCCTTCTTACTGAAAGAAACAAAGATTCCTTCACACAGTGGGGAGCCCATGGTTGGGGCTCAGAACACAGCATCTGGCACGTTACAAACTTGTCTGACAGCGTAACTCTTATCTTACATTTTCCTCTCTGAAAAGAAAAACAAGATTAAATTACAGCAAAGGGCGATAGGGTTGTGGCTATATTTGCTATTGGACTATACCAAGCATTCATTTATCTCAATAACACTGTTATATGTAATTTGATATGTGAGTTTGAGAAAAATATTGTTTGAAAAAAAATTCCTTTATTAGCCAAAGAAAAAGATTCTCAGTTCGGTTCTTAGAGTAATGAACACAGTGAACCAAAGGGTCTCAAAATATTTCTATTACTGTGAAGTGTTGTTGATCAATCCTCTCATTCGATGTTAAATATGAAATGCAGTGGAAAGGTTTAGTTTAGCCCTTATCTCTGCCAACAGCTCCAGCTCTGAGAGGGTAGAGTTGAGAAAAGTCTCTAGCTCCCGTTCTGGGTGTAATTAGTTATATGAACTTGAGCACATTAACCTCTCTGGGCCTCAGTTCCCTCATAGCGGAGGAGAGGGCATTAGAGTGGATGAAAGGAGAGGGCCCTGGCCAGCCTCATGATACCTGATTTTTATTCATTTTCTTTGTCATGGACTTCCCTTTGCCTAGAATGTCCTTTCGTACCTTTTACTTACCTACTTTAAAAGTTAGCTCAGACATTACCTTGTCCCAGAATAATTTCCCTCCTAATATCGTAGATCTAACTGAGTAGCCCCCTTTTTACTGCTTCCACAGAAACCTACATGCAGCCCTGTCCTAGTGTGTCTCACATGACAGAAACATCATTAGATCCTTTGTGAGTTGTCCCTAATGGATGGCTTGCCCACTGGATTTGTGGTATCCAGCACAGCATGGGGACACAGTGGACATGTAGTTAATTATTTGCTGAATAAATGAATTTCTCTACAATCCCAGAGGGCAGCAGTTGTGACTTACTTGACTATTCATCTCTAGGACCTAGCATGGTACTTGGCACATAACAGTTACTCAAAGAAATAAATTGATGTAACTTAATAAACCAAAACATCTAGTGTTTGCTGATTTAAAGTGGAGAGTTAAATTGTCATATGAAAAAGAAAAGAGCTTGGGGTCCCCGTGATGTCCAGCACTGGGCTCTGAGCTCCCGTGACAGCACTGTGCCCCCCGGGACCTTTGACACCCAGGGGCTGAGGGGCCCCGGCTCTGGGGAAAAAAAAGAAAAGAGACAGAATTAAATGCATTGAATATTGAACACACAAGATGCTAACTACATAGGGAAGAACATTAAAACCTTCACAAGGAAACATATTGGAAAGACTTGTATCAAATGTTAAAAAGCAGCTATGTTTGGGTGATGAACAATATATAATATTTTGTTCTTCCCTGTTTAATTTTATATTTTCCAATGCAGGGAGTGTGTATAACTTTTAAGATTCAAATAATAAAAAAGCAATAAGCTTATTTTTGAGGAAAGGTAAAAGTCTTAAGTGCCCTCATCTGACCTTTGCTCTTCTGAGAATGTATATGCCTGCAGGCAAATGTTGGTACATGGAACACGGTGCCTGCAATAAAGTATGTGCTCATAAAATGTCTTTAATGAATCTTTAATAGGCTGGATGACATATTTAAAGTGATGATGTTGCTATGTATGAAGGGCATTGTCTGAGCCCCTTTTTCTCCTTTTTGAACATGGCAGTTTCTTATGATTAGTACATATAATTTGAGTGTTTTACTCTTACACACCAGAATTTTCTTCACACCCTTAAGATGTTGGTATATTTCAAATATGTGCCCATCATACACTTCCTTATTTGGCCATTAAGTTTTTAGGTTTGCCCCCACTGTTTTTTGTACTTTCTGATTTCTGTACCATGATTCATTGTCAAAAGTCTCAGTGACTAGACTAGAGTGGCGTAGTGACCTGTGTAACCAGCTGTCATCTTTTACAAGTGTAACTGGGAAGGGAAGACATCCTGGTCAAGTAAGCTCCTACATGCCCAAACTCTTTTCTGAGTACATGTCTGGCACTATCACAACTGGACTCATTGACTGAATGAATAAAGTATCCAATGCCCTCTTTTTGCAACGTAAGTGAAATAAAATATTTTCATTTGAAAACATTGGCTACATCCAGTGGGTTTGCTTCAAGGTGTTAAAAAGAGGTGTGTTTTTTATTTTTTTAATTTATTTTTTAATCACAGCTGATATATAGAATAAGGTTTTTGAATTACGTGATTAGACTGGGAAGCATTTAAGGATAAAGTCTGTGCTTATCCTGTTCCCAGTGGCATCCCCCATACCTATCCCAGTGTCTGGAAACTAAGAGGCTTTCAATAAATATTGACCACAGATGGGACGATTTCAAAATCTCCCCTTTATTGATTTTTCTAGGAGTTGTTTTCTCTATTCAATGCAATTTCATGTTTTAATATTCTTATTTAGAAACAGATGTATGCAATGAAAATTGGCAGGTTATAAGTTAACTGATGAATCTGTTCTCAGAAATGTCTAACCCTTAAGCATATCCTACTAACATTAATATAATCACCTATCTTTAAGCATATTACATAGTCATTATTCTAGTATTATTAATTTTCTGTTACTTTTATTTTTTTGGACACCTTTTTAGAATCTCCACATGCCTTGTGGTAGAGACTACCAGTGTTTTAACCAATATCCATTCTCAGGTCCTTCTTCTCCATGTATAAAGCCCCTATATTGTTTTGGGGTAGCAATGTGCCCAGCTAAAAAAAAATTACACTTCCCTACACATTTTCAGCTTTCTTTACAAAAACAGATGGCCAATGTGCTGTGAAAGCTCTTTCTTGATGGTGCTCTGGGGATACTTTGAAGGGCAGGTGCAGAGCTGGCAGGCACTCTCCTGCTTTTCCCACCCAGAATGGGGCTGAGGTGATGGAAGCTGAGTCTATGAGGTAACCCGGAGTACAAACCCAGTGCTAAAATACCAGAGTTCAGAAATGGAAGGAGCCTGGGACACAGATGAACAATGGGAACTTGGTGAACCATGGAAAATCCCCATTGCTACTGGAAAGGAAAAAAAAATACATTACATTGCTACTAGATCAGTGACACTAATGTGATTAAAAAATAAGTTTGTGTATGAAGAAATTCTTGCAGCCATAACTGATGTTTGAACACTTTGCAAAGGGTACATATCCCTGTGTTTTAAGGCTTTCAAAGTTAGCGTACTAGGTTGGGGGATCAGCTCAAGTAAAAAATTCTAAATTTTGTCCTGTAATGATCCTACATTTTTGTAAGTAATTTGCATAAAGATCAAAGTTGCAGTGATGGGGGTTAGACTAGCTAAGGGTTTTCTCTCTCTTAGTGGCTCACTAATAAAGTAAAACATATGCATGAAAACAGAAATGGGTCATTCCAAGTTAATGTGGTAACCTTCTCTGTGCTTTGTCTATATATGCACTACTGTGTAGTCATGAGCCTCTCATCAACCTCCACATTTTATATGGAAATAACAGGATGTTCATTGGGGTCTAGGGGCTCAGAACTGATCAATATGCATCACATTGCTAGGATTAATGAGTCACTATATGCACAGAATAAAATATTCTTGCATGCAAAAGTGTGTATTTGGTTGACACTTAGTCCTCTCTTTTGGCACTACAGAGAGAATCTCTTAGGTTGGAAATTATTTTTCCCTTCTATGAGTATCTCAGTGCTTTTACTTCATCTTTACTTCTCCAATAGCAGGATTTTATAAAACATTTCTGCTCTCCTTTAATGGTTTGCAAATGGCTTGGGGACCAATCTTTGGATGCCTTGCAAAAAGTAGGTGCTCAGTAAATGTTCACTAGATGAGTGCAAGACGATCACAGTTGGCTGACCTGGGCCATCATGTGTTTCTTCAGAATTGGAGAGGGACTTTCTGGCTTTGTTTCCAAGATGGGAGTCCAGTGGTCACAGTCTAGAGAGATGTTCACTGAACCGAAGTGGGATAAACCCTGGAATGTTGGTCAAATTGTAACAATATTCTAATGAAACACGCTTGTCATATAAAACACTTGAACATATTAACCAAAATGTCCCAGAGGAAAGTAGCACAATGCTGGAGAGAGAAAATCCCAACAGCCAAGACATATGTCAAGGGTGTCTGTGCCCAGACTGACGGAGTTCTCATGGCAACCTTCACCTGCTCCTGCTGTCAGTCTAGAGATGGATGGTTAGATGACTGTCACCGTTGTTCAGACTTCTAGGCTAAAAAAGAGCTTGGATGGGAGAAGGGGGGTGGGGTAATAAATGAGTATTCCCAAGCAAACGTTAATCCCAAATGATCAAATGGGTATTTATTTATATTTTTAATTTGTATGAGCACTTTTCAATGATGTTAAAAAAAAAAAAAAAACTGTCGGAATATTCCAGAAATATTCTAGAATGTTTCTGGAGGTGGGTTTTTATCTTCTTTTAAATTTTCTATGCTTATAAGTTTGTTCTTAGGCTTTACAAGCTTATGCTCCTAAATGGGATAACAGCATAATGTAATTTTCAACTATTTCTAATTCATGAGAAGAAAAAGACTTAATTTTAGCCTTTATTGAAATATGTTATACAAATCATTAATGTGCATGAATGCATAAAAAGTTTGTGAACAGGAATCTTCTCTCCTTATATAACTGATTATTGTTGATATACAACATATTAATCTCTACACCTAAATCTAGACTTGTGATGAAACTTTTAGTTCTAATAGTTTTCTAATTGAGTTTTTTGAAAAATTACTAATCACAAAATATATAATTAAGATATTAAAAAACAAGCCAAACAAGCAAAAAATAAAAATAAAAACTCCCTTGACAAATAGCATTTTTAGGGTAAAAGTATTTAATATACATTAAAAGAAGAATTCATAGATTTGAAGAATATTTTTAAAATATTACAGAAAAAATGATTTCAATGGATGTATTTTTTATCACATTAAGAGAACAATCATTTAAATGTATTTATTTTAATCTAAACAGATGAAATAAAGAAAAAAATGAGGATTGAAAAATAACCATGCTTACACAGAAAGTAAAATCTTAAAAATGCATATGTCTAGACTTGTAATTAGATTCTAAAAGTCACTATTATTATCCAGTCTCTACAAAAGCAAGCACTCAACACACTGAGACACAAACAACTTGGTGCTGTGTCTTGAATTTTTGTCTTAATAAACAGTAACAAAAAATAATAAATTCTATGTTTAAGAAGTCCCATCAGCTTAATAAAACTGCATTTCATTCTGTGTTCAAAAGTCGATAATACAGCCGAAAGTGCAGGTTGGCCTCTGGTTTTCCATTGTTCCAGGTAATATAATTATGTTGGCTCACAGGGCTCCCCACTTTTCAATGTCAATTTCTCTGGACTGCTCCATGATACTGTTTATCAGTGATAGCTGCCTGGCCTTCAATGCAAGAGCCTTAGAGAACCAAAGGTTTTATTACAGTAATATGTTTCTCACTTGTTCTACCTTATCTACTTATTCACCTTAGTTTAAAAACACAATTAAAATCTAATTCATCTGAGTTTAGATTCTGAACACTATTTGGCAATGAATCTAACAGCCTCATAAGTACATTACTACCCATTGTGCCTTAAGGTGTTCTGGATAATACTTTTAAATAACTGTCCAATGCCATTTAAAGCTACAGCAACCTCTTTGGGGCTGCTGCCAACTCAGTTAAAGGACAAACACTTTGCCCTTAATGCAAAAACTGAATATATGATTTAATACCTGTAATTTTAGTTATAATTTATGTGAATAGATATTTTGCTCTTCTTAAATCTTGATTCAGTTTTTTTTAAATGTCAGATAATAAAATCTTTGGACAACTACAAATTCTTGCAACACACACATACACATTACACACACAAATGTGTCTTTAAAATTTCCAAATTGTGAATATACTCCTAGGTATAAATGTTACATTGGGAAATATATTTAGAATGTCAGACCAAACAAATCCTCACTCCTGTGTTTCTGATACTCTATTTGCTAAAACTATGAAGAAAAATCCTGTGATATTGAAACTAATTCAGTTCTTAAAAATCAAGCTCTAACGTGTATTCATTTATTCATATAATTACATATTATAATTTATATGTATAAAAAATAAGGGCTCACATGCCTTTAAACATTATCTACAATGAAATGGATGGCAGTGACCAGATTTTCCCCTCCCCCTGTTATTTCTCAGCCCTTCTTGGTTGGGAAGAAGAAGCAGAATTGAGGGGACTGCCTTTTTGAGTACCAAGCCCTGTTCCAGGTATTTTCACATAAGTTGATCTTATTCAACACAATAATCCTGAGAAATGGGTATTATACCAATAAAAGTTGAGTAAAAAACATGTAAAAATATGACTAACACAGATTAAAATATATGTGTTCCCCAGTGTTTCATGATTTACAATCCCAAGCAGTAAAGGAATAAATTTCACAAGACATGAAGAATTCCTACAATAGTAAATGCAAAAACCTTCTGTGTCAGAGTTTCTCAAAGGTGATCTTCGAAGAACCTGGATGAGTCATTAAGTACCACTGCATCACTTAGGGACAAATGCAGTTCCCTTTTAATTCTCTTTGAAACTTTCTGCTTAGGTATAGAATAAAGTCATAGCTTCTAATTTGTTACTTCAAGCCTCTGCAACATTTTCCCACCTTCCTTTTTAAGAAGGAGCAGGCCTCAATATATGCTTATAATTAATTTCTTTATATTTGTTTTTGTGGTTGTTTCCACATGATGACAAAAGATATTGATGTTTTGAAGGCATGATCATATACCATTAATCTCCTAATCACATGATTTTAAAAGTGAGGAAACTCAGGGAAACATCAAGTAATGGGAGGTATATACATACACGGCAAGGCATCATCAGGGTGAAGACATAATGCTTGAAGACCAGGGGCACCACACGAAGGACATTCAGTGAAACACCAGATCGCCTTCCAGGTCATGTAGACTAGCCCATTCTTATAAGTAGGTTATTTTCTCAAATTTCATTTCTAAGCCTGTTATTTAGAACATGGGTAGTAGTTTTCTTTATAAAAGTGTTTTGTGTGGTGGTTAGTTTTTGTAGCCAGGCCAGAAAGCCCTAATGTAAGAGCATAGCTGAACCAGCATGTATTTGAAATAAAAATTGATTTTTAAAATGCAGTACAGCCTAATACTATTATAATCTGATAATTAGGCAGACAGAGAACAAATTGAATAAGAAACATTCATACTCATTCCAAATGCTTGTTTGTGGGACAGGAATCTGATTCAGTTGAGAGTGAGGGGAGAAGGAATTATGAAAAGACCTCTAGAGGCTAATGGCATAATTCACATATCTAATTTTATCTCAGAATGAAGAGGGAGCACTTTCAGGCCAAGACTTAGGAACCAAGATAACCAGAAGCTTTTTAATGTTGGTTTTGGGGGGGGTCTTTTTAGCTCACATAAGGAACAAATGGGGTACAAATGGGTGAGGGCAGTGAGGAGTGAGAAATAAAATTAATGGATTTTAAGCTTCAGGACTCTTCACCTGTACCATAGTCTCCAAAGATGTATCTCATATTTATTCACACTTTTGTAATCTTTTTTTAAAACAATGACCTCTCATTAAGTTAATTCCTATATCCAGATGCACTAAATGGAGTCCACCTTTGTGGCCAGACCCACATCACAAATCTAAACCTAAGTCCGGCAGCACATATGGGAAACACCTGTCAAGGAAACCTAACATATCTGAATCAGAATCCCCCAGCTC
Source organism: Furipterus horrens (assembly GCF_987537825.1). Taxonomy (NCBI): domain Eukaryota; kingdom Metazoa; phylum Chordata; class Mammalia; order Chiroptera; family Furipteridae; genus Furipterus; species Furipterus horrens. Next base: position 61,111,641 of record NW_028327176.1, on the reverse strand, counting down.
GCTTTTACTAGCTTACCTTCCCCTAGAACACAGGACCCACTAAAGAAATCCCTGACCTTCAGCCAATCGTGCCCTGTTTCCATGGCTTCTTTTCTAAGACTACAAAACTCACTCTTGCCCAAGACGCCTGAGGAAGAGAGCCCCAGCACTCCTTAGGCAAGGCGCTGCACACCCCCCCGACCACCCCCCCAGTCCATGGAACGCTGCCCTTGAATAAAGGATGTCGAACTCATTACTACATACTTTTAGTTTTGCCATTTGACACCTCCAAATTGCATAAACTTGACATCTACCCTCAGAGATACTGTGCGACTTCTCTATCATAACCAGCCAGAAGATGAGAAAAATGCTAAGACAGTGTCCAAAAGAAAGAATTTTCCTGAAGGGTGATTCTGGGACCCAGTTCCACTGTGTGCATGTGATAATGTGTGTGTGTGGTGGGGGTGGGGCAGACACCAGCTGGATGTCCCATAATTTAACTCAGTTCTGACACTACCCACCCAAAGACAGCATCACCTCCCACAGGCTGAGGGTTCAATCTCCCTTCAGATGCCAGTCATAAGTCCAGGTTGTCACCTGTGCCACTGACCAACTGGCTATGCATTTAGCGGTCCCACTGACTCCGTCCTTTGGTTTAATTGATTTGCTAGGGTGGCTCACAAAACTCAGAGAAACATTTTATTTATGATATTACCAGTTTTATTTTAAAAAGATGCAGGGCAAGATATGGGGAAAGGGCACAGAGCTTTCATGCCCTTGCCCACTGCACCACTCCCCCAGACTTCCCGTGTGTTCACCAACCTGGACGCTCTCCAAACCTATTTTTGGGCAGTTTTATCGAGGCTTCATTACAAGGCATGATTAATTAAAGCATTTGCCACCCTTCTCCGCCCACCCTGAAAGTCACAGGTGAGACTGAAAGTTCAACCCTCTAATCATAGGGTTGGCTCCTCTGGCAACCAACTGCCTGCCCTTAGGTGAGTTCTAAAAGTCACAATGTCATCAACACAACAAAAGACACATTTCTGGTTTTCAACACTTAGGAAACTCCAAGGTTTTAGAAGCTCTGTACTAGAATCAAATGAGGAAGAATATAATATATTTCTGGTTATAAGTCACAATATAATAACTCCCCAAACAAAATTGAGTAACAATGTTTACCATCCAGATGGAGTGAAAGATGATAGGAGACAGACTCAGAGTTCCCAGGAAAAGCCAAGAGGAGGGCCAGCAAGGGCGCCAGGTGGGCAGACGGATGGGGAAGGCTATAGTGCTAAAGGCAGGAGGAGGGGAAGGGGTGGGTTATATATATCCTACATTGTTACAGCCAGGAAGTGGCTTTACAACTACCGAATTTTCACTACTCTTTTAGCAACAGAACAAATTAAATAATACTGTAAACTCTAAATCAACTTTTTACCTTTACAAGCACTCTACCTTCAAAAACCATTCACGACTGAAATTGCCTTGATGAATGGGGCACATCCCAGCATGAGAAAAAATTAAAAAACAAACAAACAAACAAACAAACAAACAAAAGAGAACTTTCAGAAAAAAGAGAAAACTGGTGTTGCCTTGGAGTGAAAAAGATTCAAAGAAATCTTTTTTCTACACTTAGAATACACTGAATAGAGTATATTGTTCTTGTAAACACTTTGAATCTGATATCTTATTAGAAACCCTTTACCAAATAAAAATAATCCTTCTGTTTTATTTATTAGTAAATCTCTCTTTATTGAAACTGTACAGAGGCAGCATGCAGATCACGGAATTGCACAGGAAACAGCAGCAGTGTGCAAGTCTGCCCTCTCCTGGACAGATCCTTGGAAAATCTAAAGACAATCTGGGACACTTACTTCCTTTTTACCTCAGCAGTTTTGTAAATAAACAAATCCACAAAGAAAAAGAATTCCACTCAAAAAGTATTATAAATCTCTGCAAGGCAAAAGAATACAAGGTGCATTATTTATCACAGCCAGCCTTCTGCCAATATCCTTTGAAAAATCATCAGCAAAATCAGAAACCGTTTAGAAGAGCAATTTTCAAACAGGGGCTCATTTCCTATCCCAGAAAGATGTATGTATTTGTCTTATGCAGTTTTTATATAACTACAAAATTTCAAAGATATTTAAAGTTTAGAATTTCACTAGGGCACTGAACAAGTTGCTCCACACTGGGCCAGGTAAGTCCTGGAATCTAAAAATCAATGATTTTTTTTCTGGTAAGCAGTATAACAGGAGTATGTCCACGCTCTAAAATGGATCAAAATGCTAAAACGCAAACTTGATTATATACAGTTGTTATTTGTAATATTTTTCTTCTTTTGGTAGCTTTTTGTAAAGTTGAAATTACTCTGTGGGGGTATCATTTCAGCATATGAATTTTAAGAGGGCACAAACATTCAGCCCTTAACAGTTTTGCAGAGTTGCAGGGTTAAAGATAAAACAGGATTTGAAAGTAGGCATAGTATTATCATTGTCAGTGTTTTCTTGTTGTTGATATTATTCCAATCAGGCCAAGTTTATTTTCATCTTCTTAAATCAAATCTACTCAAAGTCAAAGGCAACACAATTTCTATAAAAATGTTTTTTTGATAATAGGTAAAATTAAAATAGTTCAAAAATGTTTTTAAGATTTTGGATATAGATTTATATAATGTTCAAGTTAGACTTTAGAATTTATGTAGCTCTGCTTTTTCGTTTTATAGTTAAATAAAATATTTGTCAAAATTTATAGTCAGACCACAAATCTCATTGCAAACCTGAACCTAAAACGCAAACTTCCCTTTTATTCATTGTGGTGTGGTTTCTATTACTTCATGTGACTTTTTACATTATTATTTTATGTGTTACTGATCTTTAAATGCATCATATATGATGTCATCTGGAGATGGATTCAAACTCCTGTAATTACTCACAAAACATTACAGATATAAAACCAGGGAAAATGTTAAAATGTAAACAAAGAACAAAAACATTTTAAGCATGCTTTAAAGTCAATTGGGGTGGGGTCAGGTAAAAAATAAGGTTTCCAAAATCTCAAAGACCTGTGTTCAAATTGTTTAGCATAGTGGCTTAACCATTTTGAGATTCAATTTTCTGAGAAAATGAAGGTAAAACTCCCAGCCTAACAGTGTTCTTAGGAAGGTTGAATGTGATAACATGTAACATTCTCTACACATAGTATGAGATAAATGTTAGTTCCCTCATCCCACCCCTTTTCATGTCAAACCTTTAAATCTATGATTTATCAGGTAATATATACCCAATTTACACCAAGATTGTTCAATAAATACTAATTGTGATGATGGGAATGTTGATAATCATGCTAACAGAAAACAAAAGCCCTATAAAGCAAGAAAAGATTGTTGTAATTATTACAGATGCCCACAAACAAAAATCTCCAATGAGAGCTAACCAAACGTGTGTCTATGAAATCCTCTTTGATAGCAGAGAACTAACCTGAACTGACATATGTACATAAAAATTGCAAATTAATGACCCATGAAACACATTTCATGGGGATCAGTGCACACTATTATAGTAGACACATTCAAGGTCCCTTTGTCTGGGCATCAACAAAGGTTTCTCATGCCCACAGCATGAAATAGGAAGTGAGATGCTAAAAACAAAAGGATGAAAATAGCATAACTTATTAAATTTGTAATGCAATATAAGGTCTATATGGAAAAAGTCAAGCTACTGTTAATATAATGAGAATGGTTTGCACAACATTGATGTAACCTGGCAGCCAAGGCGAGTGGACTAGAATGTGCATGTACTAGTCAATGAGAGAGGTATGTACCATTCAGTGAGTATGTGTACTGTGTGGCCATCACATTCAAAATGACTGAGTGAGTAGAGCAACAGATCTGCATCAGATTTTACATTAAGCTTGAATATTCCTCTGTGGAATTTTTTTGGATGATTCATAAGGCCACAGCTACAGGCAACTGGTAATTAGCAGTTTCATCATGACAATGCACCTGCTCACACACCATGTGTCATGCAGAGTTTTTTTTGTGAAACATCAAATCACCCAGGTGACTCAGCATCCCTACTGCCCAGATATAGTGCCTTGTAACTTCTGCCTTTTCCCAAAACTAAAATCACTTTTGAAAGGGAAGAGATTTCAGACCATCAAAGAGATTCAGGAAAATGCAACAGGGCAGCTGATGGCATTTGGCAAAACTGTGTGAGGTCCCAAGGTGCCTACTTTGAAGGGAACTAAGGCATCATTGTCTACGTACAATGTTTCTTGTACCATATATCTTCTTCAATAAATGTCCCTATTTTTCTTTTTCTGTCCTCTTTTATTTTTTTATTTAATCTTTATTGTATTTTTTTTTCATTACTGTTTAGTCCCCTACTGCCCACTTCCCTCCAACAATCACCACACTGTTGCCCATGTCCATGAGTCCTTTTCCTTTTGGCTCAATCCCTCCACCCCCTAACCTCCCCCCACCAGCTGTCATCTGCTCTCCATCTATAAGTTTGTCTTTGTTTTGGCCTGGATGTTTCCTGGACAGACCTCATATATCTAAAGAAAATTTGAGAATCTACTTTCTGAACCAATTTTTTAAATGGGCCTAGTTCAAACTTAACATGGTCTTGAGTATTCTTAAAACCAGCAACTGCATGAAATGCAAGTAACTCACTTTACTTATACTCAATATTGAGCATTATTTTAATATTGTAAGTTGTGTGGTACATAGGCAGAGTATACTTCAGTAAGTGGCCAATTTGTACCAATATTTCAAGCTGGAATATTTTAAAAACAAATATGAAAACTTAAGGTTCATTTCAACTGCTCTAGAATTAAGAAAGCATGAAAAATGAAAGAAAAATACTTCAGCATCAGTGGCTGTGAGTTGTCCATGGTTAGAAAACAAAACCTTAAAGGCTTTGAACTACGATTTCACATATCCTCTAATACCAAGTTCACCCAGTGATTCCCTCTTCTATATCACAGCTAGCTTTTCCCTATGCTTCTCTTTCCATTTCTTCTGCATTTTTTCTCTTTTCTTCCATCATTTTCCTTCATTGTGAAACTATAATAAGCCAGTACCTTTTCAAAGCAAGGGATGGTACAGCAGTTAGAGTAGTGAGGAAGACCAGTCCCAGACAGCCTTTGTTACACATGCTTTTCAACCTGGCTGTGCAGTAGTGAGGTTTCCTTCTTCTGGACCCTAGGTGGATGGGGCTCAACACCACAGGGTTCCCCTGGATCTGAGGATCTTGGGTCCTTACCTCTGTAAGCCAACCCATGAAAGAATCATGTGTGAGGGAGGATAAATGGGCAATTCTAGACAACATGCATATTAAGTGGTATCTTCTAGAGACACCTGTTCTTTTCTAAAAGATTAGCACTGAGGAGATTTGGCGCCATGTGATACATTAAAAGGAGGGATTCTGAGGGAAGGTGATCTATGTAAGATCCTCAAATCATATTTGGATTTGGAAACTTATAAAGCATTAAGCTAATTTGCTTACCTATATTGCCTTTCAGAATGTCTATTTAGGACTTCCAGCCAAGATGGAGGCATAGGTAGACATGCTACACCTCCTTGCACAACCATAAGAAGGATCACAACTAACTTCAAAACAAAAAAACAAGAACTGCCAGAAAAATTGAACTGTATGGAAATCTCACAACCAAGGATTTAAAGAAGAAACATTCATTCAGATAAGTAGGAGGGGTAGAGACAGGTATCCAGAGTGGAGGTAGGGGTGTGGTGGCAGCAAGGTAGCAGTACCAAGGGGGCTGCAGCCTGTGGAATAGGCAGTCCCATATTCATGTGTGGTGGATAAAAGCTGGGAAGTACACCTGGAGAGCGATTCCAGTCCCAGGCCAGACCATGCAGCTCACAGTTCCAGTGTTGGGAAAATGAAGCCTCATTGCTTCTGACTATGAAAACCAGTTGGGTAAGGGCAATGGAAGAAATTGCTTATCTCTCAGAAGAGTCTGTTTAAAGGGCCCCCAAGGTTCTAGGGGTCCTATAATGTATGCAAACCCACCAATTCTGGGAACCATCACCAGGGCAACAGCTAGAGGAGCACCGGTCGCATTTGGGAAGTGGGTGAAGTGACTGGAAATGAGATGAGTGCCAAGCAAGCAGCATTGTTTCCTCTATGACTTCTCCCCCACACACAGTGCCACAAAGAAGTGAAACAGGTCTCCTCACCCTGGAAAATACCTAAGGCTCTGTCCCATAAAACATAACAGGTGTACCAAGAGAGAGAGTCAAAGAAGCTCTACTTAATACACAAAAACAAACACATGGAGGTTGCCAAATTGAGGAGGCAAAGAAAAATGGCCTAAATGAAAGAAAAGATCAAAACTTCAGCAAAAAGGCTAAGTGAAACAGACATAGCCAACCTATCAGATGCAGAGTTCAAAACACTGGTGATAAGGATGCTCAGAGAACTCTTGAAGACAGTAAGTGCATAAGATAAGAAAGGAAGGCTACACTAAGTGAAATAAAGAAAAATTCACAGGGAACCAAGAGTAAAGGGAAGGAAGCCAGGGTTCAAATCAATAAATTGGAACACAAAGAATAAATAAAAAGTCAACCAGTACAGAATGAAGGAACAAGATTACAAAAAGATGAGGAGAGAGTAAGAAGATTCTGGGACCTCTCCAAAAGTGCCAATATCCAAATCATAGGGGTGCCAGAAGGAGAAGAGGAAGAGCAAGAAATTGAAAAATTATTTGAAAAAATACTGAAAGAAAATTTTTCTAATTTGGCAAAAGAAGTAGACATACAAGTCCAGGAAGCACAGAGTCTTTGAAACAAGTTGGACCCAAAGTGGACCACACCGAGATACATCATAATTAAAATGCCAAAGTTTAAAGATAAAGAGATAATCTTAAAAGCAGCAAGAGAAAAGCAGAGAGTTACCTACAAAGGAGTTCCCATAAGACTATCAGTTGACTTCTCAAAAGAAACTTTTTTGAAAAGAAGGGACTGGCAAATGGTATTCAAAGTGATGAAAAGCAAGGACCTACAAAGAAGATTACTCTATCCAGCAAAGCTATCATTTAGAATGGAAGGGCAGATAAAGTGCTTCCCAGACAAGGTAAAGCTAAAGGAGTTCATCGTCACCAAGCCCTTATTATATGAAATGTTAAAGGGACTTATTTAAGAAAAAGAAGATGATTAAAACTATGAACAGTAAAATGACAACAAACTCACCACTATCAACAACTAAATCTAAAAAACAAAAACAAAAACAAACTAAGCAAACAACTAGAATAGAATCATAATCATAGATAAGGAGATCATATGGAGGGTTATTAGCAGGGAGGGGGAAGGGGAAGAATGAGGGAAAAATACAAGGATTAAGAAGCATAATTGGTAGGTACAAAATAATAAACAGGGGGATGTTAAATATAGTAAAGGAAATGGAGAAGCCAAAGAACTTATATGTACTATCTGTGGACATGAACTAAGAGGGGTTATCGCTGTAGGGTAGGGGGGTACTGGGTGGAGGGGGATAAAAGGAAAAACTGGGACAACTGTAATAGCATAATCAATAAAATGTATGTAGAAAAGAATATCTATTTATATCTTGGTGTCTTGTCTGCCTCCCTTTCCTCTTTTCATATTATATGAACAAAGTACTATCTGTAACCCAAAGTACAATGAGAAGTACTTTTTAAGTTTCAAACTATTGCACACTGATTAACTTTTGTAAAATTTAAAGAAATTATTGTGGAGATGTAAAAATTCCAAAAACATTTCTAAATGACTATTTTTTTTTTCATTTAGCTTGTTGTAAATGAGTAAAAACTAGTTTATGCACTCATATTGGTCCTCAGATCACACTTTAAGGAGCAATGATACAAACCAATTAATAAACACATTCTTCCTAATTAAATTTTATATTTTCAATATCTAAAAGATGTAAATTTAATTAATAAGACAAAATTATCTAAGTTTGCATTGTACAAGATATTTAAGTTACCAAATCTATTGGGTATGAAATATGAAAACATTTTTTTAATTATGTGATAAAAATCACAAGATATAAAAAATCATATTATTTTTGTAGTTAACATATTAAATCACATGAATGCTGAATAACAAGGCAAATCCCAAGTCTAACTGCTCTGTCAGAAAGAAGAAGCTAAGATTTGCTTTATTCAGTTAAGTGATATTTTAGTGCTGTGGGATTCTTTTAACAGGTCATGGATGTTCCAAAGATCTAATTCTACAACTTCACATATTTTAAATGATAGAAACAACTTCACATAATTTAAGTATTAGTTAATTTAATGCTTGAAAAAGAATTTTAGCAGACTTGACATTCATAGGTGAATGCACCCACGTGAGGAGGGTCTTTCAATCTCAGAAGATCCAACTGCCTGCAGTTTAACCTTTAGAGAACACTTGCCCAGGATCATTACCACTAATTAATAATCGATTGGCCTTTGGCCTTCAGGAAGTCTGCAGTGGTGGCCAAATTCACAGTACACAGCAGAAATCTGACACAGATGTCCAGGCATGAGGGTTTCATAATAATGAAGTCTCTATTTGACAACAGCTCCATGTTCCCCAAGATGCCTCAATATGTGGCAGTCTTTACTGTCCCCATAAAGAAAGGCAAATCTAGGAGAATCAAATTCTGTGTCAGCAAAAGTAAAGAGTCTTTCCCAGCGAAGGAGGATGCAGCTAGCATCCATATTCTTTCTTATGGCAAGGGAGAATTATTTTCATCTTTGCTAAATCTTTCCAGGTTCCTTCTAAGTCCCTACACTCAGCCAGATGTTAGATAAGCTACAAAATTGTTCAGTCAAGGACTGAGGAATCAGAAATATGAAGCTGAGTATCATTTCCATTCTGATCATTTCAGAGCTCTACGTTCCCTCTCATTTTTCAAACTAGCCTCATGTATAACAAACTACACAAGCAACATTCAAGGGACCGATAATTTGCTTTGATGATGGTGGGGTCAACCTAGGTCCCATAGGTGCATTTCTAAAAAATTACAAAGTGCTGACTCCTGGGTTGGAAGAAACCTAAAAGTTCAACCTCATGTTTGAATCTCCTATTACTCTGCTAAACGGTCACACCATCTAGTGCAGGGCACCATCTAGCGAAGCAACAGCTCATGGCACTTTCAGATGATAGCACAAGTGATAAACTTGCTATTCTAAAGCTTTGCCCTTGTACTGAGCCTAAATATTTATTTGTCATCTTACATATACTTGTGGACTCATATAAAATAAATCTCTCTTTTTCTTTTTGCATAACTGTTCTTCAAATATTTGAACACAGCTATTCTCTTCCCACTGTCTTTCATAATCAAAACATCCCCCATTCCTGGAATCTCACTGCTTTCAGTCTCTACCACCTGATAACTTTTTGAAGATTACTTCCATAAATCTTCCTCTGGAATCAATTTAATAGCCACTTTTGAATTCAATGATTTAATCAGTTTCTAGTCCGCCAAAATGCCCACAGAGCTCCCCAGAAATACATTAAAGATGTTTTGAAGGCTTTACTGGAAGCTCAATACCCATCTCATCTCCTTGGGAAAGGAAGAAATGAGGTTACTCTTAAATGGCCTGTATTTAGTAAATCCATGTAGGGTTGTAGTAATTGCAGAATTTCCATTTATGAGCTCACAAGTCAGACTTTTAATAACGGGTTCTACAATTTGTCTGTAATTATTATAAAAGAACAAGGTCAGGCACACAGTAACAATTGTCTTTTTTTTTTTTTTTTTTTTGGCACTGGTTGGGCTGTATTACCTGACAGTGTATAAGGGAAAAATTCAATTTCCCAAGGAGATCTCAAACCACATGAAGAGGGGCCAACACTAACAAATAAGTCCTTGTGTATACGAAACTGCTTCATAGAAGCCATCTCTGTCACCTATGCTAAATGAAATTTGCCTAAGGTTGATTAGAAATTAGGTAGATACATCAGTTTTCCTGTGGTAGGTAATAGCCTCTTTCTTGGATAATAATGTATCAAATTTCATTTGTATCAGATTCATCTTAATGAACATAATACTTCATTCCCATCATGTCATGAATAACCACAATGTTCAAAATGTAGTTATGAAATCAGAAAATCAGAGATTGTGCATAGAGTAATGTATTTCTGGACATTACAAAGTATAATTTCCTCAAAGTTACACACAGTGGCTCTTCTGTTCAACTATGTATTTCTCGTAGTCTCCAAAAGAGATATTTGTTTATAATATATAGCAAATAAATATTTGAACATTGTTGACTAATAGAAATATCACCTTGTTCAAATCAACAAAATGCATGGTAATAAAAATCACAGCTTTCATAGGGCAGAGATGACCTGAAAAAGAGTTCCAGGGAGTCGATCACCCTTAGATCCTTGAGTTTCTTAAAGGGTGTGTCTGAAATCTTTGTGAAATCTCCCACTCATAATCCTTCTCATGCACAGAATTTTAGGTGTACAGTATATAATCAAAGTGTATCTGAGAAAGTTAAACAATCCATTAAGATTTAATAAACCTAAGACAAGCATAAGTACATCACTTAAGGTCATTTTTAAACAAAGAAATCATGTTTTTCATTTTTTTAATTTCCTTCTTTTATTGTTGTTCTATTACAATTGTCCCAATATTTTCCCCATTGCTCTCCACTTATGCCCCATACACTGTGTGGACAATGAGCACCTGAGAGGCAGACACTTGGTTGTTTGACAGGCCTGTCCTCATTAGGCCATTCACTGGCCAAGAGACCTAACTGGCTCATGAACCCTGGGTTTGAGGTATAAAATCCAAACTCAGGACTCTTTGGGGCTGCATCAGGCTTCCTACCATGAACTTCTGGCACCTGTAAAAGTTAAAACAAAGACACTAATGGTCTACTCTGTGAACATGATACAGAGCAGAAAACACATGTTTACACAGTAACATCATATGATCAAAACCAATATGTGGCAGACTTTTAAACACTGTTAAATGCTTTTTTGGGAGAGGTGATAATATTGTCATTGAATTTGATAATCCCAGTCTAGAGACATGTTAGTTTAATAAATAATTAATAAGTATATTTTGTAAGAACATAAAAGCAATATTTTTCTCCCTCATCCTCTCCTAAAAATAAAAATAATAAAAGAGAAGGCAGTCATCAAGTTACTTCTAATCCTTTTCCTTGACTCTGTTTCTATTCCTTTCATTCCCACTGACTTCTACCTAGTTCAGACTCTACCCTTTTCTAATATTTCTCCATGCCTCCAATCTCCAGTCTACACTCTCAGAAGCTACTCCGCACTGAAGGCAAAGTGGCTGTTCCCAAACACTGCAAAGGTTACTCAGTATCACTCCCAAGTACAAACTAAACCAAACCAAACCAAATGGAGAAAAACATTCAATAAACAACTGCCTATCAAAATAAAACATGCATTTGTTCTTTTTTTTTTTAATTTATTTTTTATCTTCACCTGAGGACATGCTTATTGATTTTAGAGACAGGGGCAGGGAGGAAGAAAAGAGAGGTAGAGATACATCAATGTGAGAGAGAATCATCAATTAGCTGCTTCTCGTATGTGTCCTGACCTGGGACAGAACCTGCAACCCAGGCATGTGTCCTGACTGAGAATCAAACCCATGATGTTTTGGTTTATAGAACAATATTCCAACCAACTAAGCCACACCAGCCAGGTAAAGCATGCATTTTTTAATGTCAGCTTTCTTTGCAAAATATTGTCTGTATATTTTAAGTCCTTTTACCTAATGAAGCTGGCCTACTCCCATGCTGAGAACATACCATACCCATTTGTATGATGGATTTTACCTGATAGTATTTCCCACATCAAAAGTAGCCTTTCCATCTGTGATCTCTTATTCTTACACACCCTCCAAACAGTTCAAGTGCTACCCCTGCCTTGGATACTTCAGTATCTTGACCTAGAGGGGTCTCTCCCTAAAGCTGATACATTTCTATCTATTTCTCTTTTTCTATCTATTTTTATTATCATTTAGAAGAAACTCAATAGTCTTAAAGCACTAAAGAGTCCAGAATAAATCACTAGCTCTACTGTGTATCATTATGTACTATTATACCCTAGAGTAACTTAATATATTTTTCAGTTTTAGATGCTCAATTCTAAATTTTATTTTTAAAGAAAGAAAATGTCCCTCACCCTGCAAGTGGGTAGTCCTATAGCAAATATTTTCTATTACATAATAACTTAAATTTAAAACATTATCCCCACAGTTATTAATTATCATATCTTTTTTGTCTTAAAAAAAAGAAAACAGATTGATTTACCCAGCAAGTGTGTAAGCATTAGTTCTACTAAACTGAACTGGTGTAATACAATTTATCATTACAATGTAAATAAAGGCCTCCAATTTACCTGTAGCTATCAGGGAAGAAAATTATACACTATAAATAAAACAAATAAAATGTTTTAGGGAGATGTTTTAGAACATTCTAACTTATTTCTGCTGCATATACTATGTTTATGCTACTCTAAAAACTGATAATCATTATAATTTCTAAAAAAGTGATGAGTGCCAAGAGTTTTGGTACTTTCAGCATGTTGTTCTTGCACTAAAGGGTATGGCATAGAGTCTGCGACTAGTGATGAAGGAAACTCTACGTAGTGGCAGATCGGACCAGAGCAGCTGAGAAACTCAGGGCAGAGACAGAGAGGTGGCCAAACCCATTCTTGGGCAGATTTCATACAGCTAGTATAAATGATAGACAGAATGTGATAATAATCTCAGAATTTGTAGTCATCTGGATATTTCAGTATAGGTCTGTCTATCTCTATTTTATCATAATCTCAGGTCCATGAGTATAATCATAGATTGATCAGATACTTAAATAATTAACTCTACAATTAACTTTCCTGTCAATTATTTCATTAATCTAGACAAAAGTCTTAGGGGTATAAATAAAATACATTCTTTTTAAAACTGTGCCTTACCCCAGGACTTTTTGTTTTTTCAAGCAAATTTTTAAAAAGAAAACAAAATATTTGATTCAATTAGTATCAGAACTGCTCAGGGAAAACAGGTATGGGGGTGGATAGAGTGGAGTCATTCCTACTTTGTCCTTACTCACCACTGGGGACTCTGAAGCATCTAGGTCTCCAGAAAGTATATTCTGAAAACTAATAAAACAACTAAGTAGGTTTTGCTTTTTCTTAACATATAGACATGTAACAAACTACATGTAACTGTAGTTTAGCGATTGTGCTACTACTATTAGTAACTAAGAAGACTATAGCATCAAGAAGACTTAAAAATGATTAGTTTCTGAAGAATTCTTTATGATCATGTGAGAAATGCTCTGCTTCTATAATTACCATATATAAATCACAAAGACACATATGCACAACCAATACAATAGAATCAATGTTTATGAGAGAGGACCCAAAATATAGAATGTATTTATAAAAATTGCATATTTATTCTTACACATTTAAACTTCAATTACCTTTGAAGCACTCTCCATTTGGTGCAACACACCTACCAACATGTTTTTTTCCACTGTTCAAACCGTTTTTGAAATATTCTATTTTGATTCCTTTTAGTAGTACTTCTGCTGTTTGTTTTTTCACCTCCTCTACATTGGCAAAACTGTTTCCTTTGAGGACTTTTTTTCAACCAAGGAAACAACAAAAAAAAAGTCACTTGGGGCAAGATTGGGTGAATAAAGAGGGTCAGGCACGGGGTCATGCCATTTTTGATCAAAAACTGCTAAATGCTCAGCACGGTGTGGGCTGGTGTGCTTGTAAATTACCCATCGTGTAATGGGCAAATGTGTTCAAAGAGTCTTCAAAAAAATTCACTGAAGCCAAATGCAGCCCCTCACAACAATGCCAGCTGGTACACTGATACAGATGGGCTTCTAGAACCTAGTAAGGGAAGCCTGCACTATACAAGGGGCCCACCCTTCAGAAGATAATTCTTTGTTCTGCCCCCCCCCCCAAAATGCTTTATTTAGGAATAATACGGACACTGAGATACAACAGTGTCTATATCAAATCAATTCCCCCACTTAAGCTTTATTCTACCAAATTACGTCTCACCTCTACTTTATCTAAAACTGTCACTCACTTTGAAAATGTATTTGATCATCTTAGCTCCATTCATCTCCTTGGCCAAGTTAGGGTACATAACAACAGGGACTCTGGATATAGATATAGAAGGAACCTGTAATCTTCCTTAAAATTAAAAAGTGATTGAAGAGAGCAAATTGAACCCACACACTTATCACTGCTCTTTTCTGAAACCCCAATAAAATGACCATAATGCAATTTTCTGTTAAAGGCACCAATCCTTAAAGACAAAGACAATGAGAAATAGGAGCTGCAGATGGGTGTGGCAACTCTTTCAGCAAGTCTCAGAAGGCTGAATCCTAAGCCAGCAATTGGGAAAACTTAGAACAACCCAATTCACACTGCAAAACCCTAAAAGAATCTGAGGCATCAGCTTCTTCTGAAGGAACAGGAGGGGGAAAGTCAGGCTAAAAACAAGATGCTTACTTGAAAAAAGCAGTTAGACCTCCAGATGCTGTCTCCTCATCCAAGATACAGCACCTAAAGGTTTATTTTCAGAAAGGGTAAAGGGCAGGTCCTTGGACAGACATGGAGGTCAAGAGCAGAACCACTGCTCTGAACACCTGGGCAAATTATGCAACAGTTGGCACACCAGTGCTGGCTGCTAAGGTTATTACCTCTACTGCTGTCTCCTAGAAGGTTGATGGCTGCCACCTAGAGACTGAAGCCCGGAGGCTCTGCATTGTGAAAAAATGAGATTAGTTGTCCGCTCCAGAAATGCCCTACTCCTATAACAAAGGGTCTTTTTTGCCCTTCACTGAGACAAATTCTGGTGGTTGTTTCACACAGTCGCTGTTGTCTGCTTTCCATTAGGGTTTTTAAAGGGTTCTACTAATCCTAGTAGATGCTTGCAAAAGGAAGATTTGTCCAGAGTACCATCTCCTAACCTTGAAGGATCAAAAGGAATATTAGGGAAGAGAGAGAGAACTTGAAATAGAAAAAAAAAAAAAAAAAGAATATCAAAAATCCAGTATTATATCTAAGTAGATTGAAATATAAAACAAAAAATAATGAAAAAAAAAATCAAAGAAACTGGAAGGTCTGAATTCCAGTTTCAGTTCCAGCTATGCTATCTTGAAAATGTCCTTAACCATTTGATATTATGCAGCTATCTTGTTGCCTATATTCATCTAAAAGGCCTGAAATCTGAAAACAGAGGCTTTAGGAAATGACTGGTGATCCCTTGAGATACCAAAAAAAAACTAAAAACTAAAAAAAATAAAGTAGAAGTAAGGAAGGGATACAATTTTACAAATGGTGAGAGAAAGGCTAATAGATAAGGGAAAGGAACAAACAGAAGAGATAAGAAGCATACAATTAGGCCAATGGTGAAAAAGATACAATATCTATGATAAGATGAAGTTCAGAGAATTTCTTTTTATAAATGTCTCATGGATACAGAAAAAACAAAACAAAACTTTTCCAAAGGATTTCTGTCTCTACTTTGCAGGGATCAAAAGTGTGAAATTAGCCACCAGACTGCTGAGCATTTAACTGATGCCTCCTAATCCCCAAGTGTACAGACCGAATAATAAAAAGGCCAATATTGTCTTCTTCTTCCTTTCACCAAGACAAAATCCATGTAGCATTCCAGGCAATGTTGTGCTCCTGAGGCATTTTAAGGGGAAAGGAGGAAGGAATGTAAATAAATCCCTGAGAGGTTTCTATAGGTTCCATGGCAGGGGGTAGGGGAGGGTGATTTGGAAGGTAAAGATAAATAATAATAACACTGAAAATGCTATTGAGAAAAATCAAAGAAAAGGAAAATTTTGGCACTTGTCTCTGAATCTAATGATACTGGCCCAATTCTGGCCTAGTCCAAGGCTGGTACAGAGCTGGAGGCATGAGAATCCCTTGGGAAACTTGCTAACACAGATACTCAAGTTCAGTCCCTGGAGATTCTGTTGTTTGAGAACTGGTAGGGCCCTAGAATGTGTGTTTTTCAGTCTCCTATGTGGTTCTGACATGGAGATAGACTTAAGAATTCCAAGGGAAGTCAGTCAAACTGTTGCTTCCTTTGGAAAACAGCACCCTAGAATAGTTTTTTAAAAGAAAGAAAGAAACAAACAAACAAACAAATGTACACCAGATGTTCAATTCAGGGTATGAACTGGCAAAGGCAAACCTTTGGGTTGGTCCTATAAATCTGTCAGCTGCAGCCAAACCTGCAAAATTAGTAGAAACTGAACTCAGCAATTAAGCTGTTAAGAAAGAGGCTTTTAAATAATCTGTGAGACTGAATATTTCAGTCCTGGCACTTATTGAGAGCAGTCCTTCCAAGGATGACAAACTGCCTTTTTACAAATGGGGCAGTAGACACGTAGCAAGAGGACATTGGAAGAGTTGTGTTTGAGGGCAGTGAGCTTTGGAAAAAAGCAGCTAGCTGCCCGCCAATTGATAGCTCACAGGTGAGATGCTGGTTCAGTTTTGCTTGTTTATTGCTAAGAAATTCAAGGAAGAGATTAGCCACTCAGTTTCATCAGTCTTCTCTGAAATCCTGAAGGTCCAGCCTAATATATGACTCAGTAAGACTTTCCCTAGAGTTATTTCACTTGATACGTTATTACAAAAGTATTAATCTCCATTCACAAAATAAAAACCCATTTAAACCCACACTGTGTTGAATTAACAGCTCTGGATTTGATCCACTGATTTATTGCATCAGGTATTCCCTAACCTGCCTGCTCAGAGAAATTACTCGGGGTTCTTGCTAAACTTAGAGAGTGTCAGCCCCCTCTGGAGACAGTGTCTAATTTTTCTTGTTAATTTATCTCTTAGGTACATATACAAATTCACTCATGCCTTTTTGGAAATGATGAGTTAAGTAACTTCCAGAGTTATCAGGTCAGCCTGTGGAATTCTGCAGTACTAAAAATGGCCCAGTGACTTCCAGCCCCTCATATACATCCCTGGAAAGTCATGCCCAAATAGGCCATCCTGGAGGAAACACCTAAAAGGGAAGAACTAAGTGAACTGCTTGATGGAGCTCTTTGAAATGAAAAGCAAGCCGGTGACATGTTTCATATTATGTTTGCCTCTACTAGCGGTTATTAAGATCATTTTAGGCCTTTCTAGGAAGCTTTGATGTGAGCCTATGCCAGGGCTTTAAAATATAGCTCTATCTATAGGGAAATGTCTGGGTACTTCAACGTGAGTCATGGAGAAACCAAGTGTAGTTAACTTCAGCTAATTTTAGTTTTATCTAGGTGGTAGAACAAAAAAAAAAAGTGAATACCTTTGTTTCAAAACATGGGACTCAATAAACAGAAAGCATATGGGCTATTGTTGCTGCTGCTACTTCTGTTTATTCCTCCTCCTCTTATCATCATCATCATTATCATCATCATTATTGAAGGATGAGAAGAAATTCATTTATTCATTTCAAAAATATTTATTTACTGTTCCAGGCTAGATACTCCAGATTCTGGGGATTGTGAACAAGATAAGATCAATCACACCTCGGAAGTTTAAATTTCAGTGGAGGAGCAGACACAACTACACAAAGAGATGACAATTTTGGAGGCTGGCAGGTGCTAGAACCTAAATTAACATAATGATGTGATTAAGAGCAATATATTCAAGCTGAAATTTAAGGGAATGAGCCATCCATGCCAAGTTTGAGAAAGAATATTTCTGTCAGATTGATGTTAAGTGCAAAGTCGCTGAAGCAACAAAGAGATTGGTGTGTTTGAAGCATAGGGCAGCATCCCACCAGTGAAATACTTAGTTCGTAGACTGTAACAATTTCCTGAATGAAACAAAAGAAGCTTTTCAAGATGGGCTCAAGGAAGTATTAGGCCCAAGCATAAAGGCCTTTGAGGTTGGTTGTCTAGGGACAACACAGTGAGGAACAAGAAACCCAGAGTTCTGGGTTTCCCACACCTTTTGAAAACACAAAGGAAAAGCTTATCCGGGCTCAGGAGCTCAGTGCTGGGGTATAGCCTCCTGCTCTCCCTTACAGCTCTGCGCAGTCTTCCTTGACGCACCAGAACAGCTCTTCAAAGAAGATTAATTGGTAGATTGTGCTGTCTGTCCAGGTTGTCTTCACTGGGATGGCCAAATCTGATGACTCGGCAGTCAATTCTGTCAACAAGCCCTGCTCACTGACTCAGTCAAGGACAGCCCCTGACTGTCTCCTAACATACTTGCCTTTCCTTATCATGTTGATTGACCTTGGAAGTTTCAGAAACAACTTTCAAGGACTCAGTGGAGGGGTGTGTTAGATAAGGAGAAAAGCTAGTTAGAAATTCTAAGTATGGAACTCAATTTTGCTGTTAAAGAACATTTTTACTTTCATCTCCTGTTTCATTTAATACATTCTTTTCTTTCCATCACAAAGAAGAGTTTCTTATAACATTCCATTGTGCATAAGGTGAGCAGTATCAACCAAAAGGCTGCTATGAGAGATAACCAGCTCCTGCTCAAGAGGTTACTGGCAGCATCACACTGGACACTTTCAGTCAGCTTCCCTCTTTCTTCCCTTTATCCCAGGCTCGTGGCAAGCAGGACCACCAACCCCACCCCTTCAGGTTAGGCCACATGACTCTACCATACAACGGCCAGTCCTGATTTCCAAGACTGCCAATCAATTCTGACATTCTCTTTTTCCTTCATCACATATCCAACGCCCTCTTCAGGTTCTTTAAAGACAATTTATAACCTGTATCGAATAATTGCCAACCTTCTGCCCTTATAGGTTAGATCTATTTTTGGTTTCTTTTGCTAACTCCCCTTTATGGTGGCTTGTTTCATTTTGTGTTTAGATATTCTGGAATATCAACTTCTGGTTCTTGTAACTTTATCTATAGAAATTCTTTGAGGCCTGGGTTTAAAGTGTGTTCCTCCAGGAAGGATTGATATTTGTTTCTGCCAGGTACCTGGCAATCCACTGCACATAGTGTCTTTAAATAAAATTCTGGATAAACTTTATGTCACCCTAGAATATAGATCCTGACCCCAAAAGTGAGTGTGAAATGTGGTTAGAAAGTTTTGATGGCAAGGGAGAATTTGTTGTTGTTTGTTGTTTCTCTGCTCTTTAATGGCCAAGACAGCATGTGATACCTTCGTTTCTCTCTGTAGGGAAGTTTTATGTTCTTAGATAAGGCTCTAATAGTGTCACTGTCTGAGAATCCAGGCTTTATACTGAGGTCCCTAAATCTGACTGGCCTTCCAGCTGGGTCCAAGATTTTGCCCTTTGTTCTTTACACACTGTCCCATTTAACACCCAGGTCTAGGCCAGGGAGAATCTGCAGACCTGTCTCAAGTTTGTTGGGTGTTTTTTTCTTTTTTTGGTCATTTCTTGCCTCTGAGTAACTCCCTTACATTCCTGTGAGTTCATCCATGCTTTTAAAAGAACTTTTAAAAAATTCTACGAGGCACACAGGTGGCATAAGAAAGAAAGAAAGGAAAACGGAGAAAAGGAAACAAAGAGAACGAGTGGAAGAGAGGTAGCGATTGCCCAGTACTGCTTTTCATTCATTGAAAAGTCAACAGTGAGCTCCTGGAGTTATGACCTCCATCACTCAGGCCTAATCCAGTATAGAGCCAAGAACAGGAGCCTCATTTTGATGCCAAGCCTACTTGCTTTCCCCAAATTTGCCTGCTCAGGAGATGGCCAGCCACTGGGCCTCACTTTTGCTAATTGGGTATTTCCCAACACTAAGCAATAAATTTTTTGCTGGATCCCAGTCAACTTTGAAGAGATTCCAATAGAAGTAAATGCCCTAAGCAGGTCCCTCAGCCTGCCTGGGTGTTGGTCAAGCAGGTAACGTCCATATTCTAGGTGACCACTCTGAACCCTTCCAAGCAAACCTAAGATACATGACTTACAGAATCACATTTTGGAGCTAGAGAAGGCCATATTAGTAAATTGTACCAGTAATTTGTCCCATGCTTATACTCTTGGAATATTAGTCCATCTCCCTGATCCACAGAACAAGAGATATCTCTATGCTTAATGGAGAACCTGGCCTTTGTTTCTCAGAAGCCCAACGGACCAGGAAAAGAAAGGCATCTCATCTACTAACTCAGACAAGCTGCACTGCCTCAACTTCTAACCAGTGAAAGGCCTGGTCCTCCTAACGTTTACTCTTCTGGTTTCCAAGAAGCGCAGCCTCAGTGATTTTTTTCCAAGGCCTCTAAAAATCAGCTACTTTTATAAGAGCTTTCATGTGTTCGCTTCACATCCTTAGCAGTAGTGGTGTTCATAGTATTCCTCTAGGCAGGGCCACGTAGCCAGGTACATCTCTGACTGCTCAGGGATCAGCAGGCATACCAGTCACTCCCAATGACACTTTCATTTACTTTGTCTATATTCCTTGTATCCAAAAAGACCAGTTTTACAAAAAGCAACTTATATTTGAGGTGAACAGAACAGAGAAATAAGAGTATTGAGAGGAACAAGGAAACAAATATGACTTTTCCATTGACACTGAGCTTCCCAACTGCCATTGTCTCAGTTAATCCCTGAATACTTCTGTGAAGTGAACTCAGCTATCTTCATTGTACAGTTCAGAAAGGTGAGGCCAGACAGTCAGTCTATTTATCTTGCTGAACACCATGTTATTTATAAGTAGGTACATGGGAAGGTTTCATACACGAAGGACCTTCCCTGGCCAAGCCAATGGTATGTGAAATTGCAATGAGAATTGACCTAGATGATCCAAGGGAAACAAATCTAGTTAGGTCTACCTGTCCTGGAATCTTATAAGTCATTTAAGTGTATGTCACAAACCAATAATAAGTAATAGCAAACATGTGTACAGCATGATGGACTTTCCAAAGGGTCTAAGTCTCCCACCAGGACAATTGTACCATCTTCGGTTCTTTAAGACCAAGGGGATTTGTCACATTCCCACGGGGAATGGATGTTACCTACACCTGTGCTCTATAGCTACAGTGGATACTGCATCCAGATTACCTTAATGCCAGGCAACCACCTGCAAGTCTGGATCTCCTGCACAGCCTGATACAGCACTCTTGTGCTCTGTGGGATGCTTGATCCTGACACACACTCTCTCTCACTCTCACCCACATTATTTCCCCCAGGGAATATATACTGCCAGCAGGGTTGGGCATTCTCCCACTGCCTGAGCCTGCATCAGTGCCACCGAGTATGCCCCTCCATTACACTCCCTTGGTTTTCTGAGATCCCATTACAGCAAACTCAGTGGAACGCCATTAGAAAAAAAATGCAATAATAATATAAGAAAGACAAGGAAAAAAAATAACATTTGCATTACTCTGTACTAGCCCTGGGGTACCTCTGGGAGTCACACTGACAATTGCCTGAAAGTGTCAGCCAGTGGGTTGCAAATGCCATCATACAAGGATGCAAGTATCACACAGAACCCAAAGATTTTCCATCCCAATCCAATTACTTAGGGAGAGAAGATTCAAAGGACAGTCTTAGACTTCAGAAAAAGGGTTGGTAAACTAACTGTACTTTTTCAATGCCTGAGTAGTAAATACCACTAAGAAGGAATTTAAAAACTATTTCTTTATAGAGCAAAGGTCTTATATGAGAAGCATAACTGCACAGATGGATTTGAAGCTCAAAATTAATAGAGACAAGGGCACTGAACATATTTAAAGGGTGACAGTAGAAGAGAGAGTGATAAGAAAAGGTGCAAATAAGGAAGGCAAGTAAAACTTTTCTCACCACAGGCACCAAATCTGGGATATTAGAAATCTTAGCCATGAGTGAAAGTACCAATCCTATTAAGACAACTCTTAATCCCGCCTTAAAGTGGAGGGCCTTTACGGGCAGGTCTGGGCAGTACAAACTCTGACATGGCCCACAAGTATTTTTAAAGATTACTTTGTATTCCGTTTTAAACCAAAAGTTTTACTAGAGAAGCTTATCAGCCAGACTAATGTTTGTGAATCTCATTCCCTCTTTCACATGATAATAGAAAGCAGAGAAATGAGGATGCCTAAATAATATTGAAAAAAAAAATTATATTAAACAATAATTAGCCTTTTTAAGTGATAACAACTATTTAGTATCCTCCTACCTTCCTGCCCTGGACAAGGCTATCTTCCATAAGCTTTCTATGCTTTCTCTGGGACCCTAGATCACACCCAGCTATTGAATTTCTGCATTACTTGTTCTGGAGCCCACTTGGTAGTATCATATAAAGTAAACTTACAGAAATTCTGGTAAATAAAAACCAAATTTATACAGAAAACCAATAAGCTACAGAAAAATGCACATAAGATAGTTTTAAATAGAACCTGAGGCATTAAAATTTTATGTATCAAATTTTCATTGCACAACATTTCCAGAAATCCCCTTTTAAAGCACATAAAGTGTAAAAGCTGCACCCTCACTTGGTTCTTTAGTCACGCTCAGGTCTAAATTGGCTTTCTAGACTGCCAGCAGGTGAGGTCTTCACTACATATCCTTTCCAACACTCTCCTGTAAAAATACTCTCAAAATGAATTGCTTCTAAATGAATTATTACACATTCATATAATATAATGCTATGTAGCCAGTAAACATAAGGTTGAAGAATGTTTATTAATATGGTAACATTTTCACAATATATTAAGGGAAGAAAACAATTACAAAATGCCATTACAATGAGCTCAGTTTTTTAAATCTCAAGGCATATACATGTGCGTGGTTGTGTATAAATGTATCAGTCATACAAGTTTAAAAACATTAGAAATACATACAAAATTACTAAAATAAGGTCTCTTTTAGGGGGATGAGATCCCTTTGAGGGGATGAGATTATAAATAAAATTTTATTCTTTCTTCATTTTCTAATCCTTTCAATAAACATATATTTCTTTTGACCATTAAAAAAATTAAAAAACAGTGTAAAAGTTCACTATTTCAGAGCTCCCTCAGCCCTGGGTACCGCTTCATATATTATTCGCATAGTGTTGTTTGCTGGAGCCTTGGTGTTGCGTAAGCCCCAGAATTATGCTGGAAATGGCCTTTTAAGACCACATTTCAGACCTCAACCACTGACAAGTAACATCCATCAGGAACTCCCTTTACATTAATTTCCACTCTATAGCAAAGCCTATGGCAATGACCTTTCAGGCACTTGTAATGTGTGTATATGGTCCCACATCAACGCATTGCCACCTGAATTTAACCCATGCTTTACAATAGCATTTTATAAATCGTGCCCAGAAATTCACTGAGGTGCTTCAAGAGGTTTGAAAAAAAGTTGTATTTAAGTATTTTGTAAAAATATATCATCTTCTTATTTATAAAAACACAATTTAAAAATAACCTGCCACATTTTTATACAGAAGAGACCAGCAAGTCATTACTTACCACTACATGATCCTCTGTCATCATTGTGCAAACAGGTAAACATTAATTGTATGATTAGGAAAAGAGTAGTTCTGCATTAGTCTTCAAAAAATAATCCTGAGCAGTGCACGGTGTCTATGCAGAGAAAGCTGAACTGGGCTGCACTGCACCACGACACATGAGGTCTGGGCGCATCTGCTCACCACATCTGCTCCCTGAGGCCTAACAGTGAATTGTGCACAAAGAAGTAACAGCCACATGTATCTCCTTATCATTCTGAGTTAGTTTTAGTACTTGGTATAAGTATTATATTTTTCCAGTCTTTTTTAAGAATGTGAACCCATACTTGGATATTTTTGGTGATACAAATTTGAAACAATTTTTTTCCTTACTAAACTCACTTGTTAAGTGCAGTCTGCTAGCAGACTATCCAGGCATTGAAAAAGGTGCTATTTATAAATCGTTACTACATCTGAGTCAATCAGAATTTTCTGTGCAATCAAAAGCCAATAGAGAGATCAACTGAAGATACCATGTTGGTGGGACTGAGACCCCTGCAACTGTCATCCTCACTGAGCAGTGTCCACTTTAGGTTTGCACAACAGACACATTGCCCTCACTAGCTACTTTTTAAGCAAATTTTGTTTCAAATAAAGTGGGAGTTTGAGCACTTTACCTCTACTGCCACCACTGGCCTAAGCCTCCATACTCTCACGAATCATTCCAATATCTCCTCACCTGTCCTCTTGCTGTTTTACCCTTATAGTGCTATGCCCTGTCTTTAACTCCTAAGTCATGGTATTTTCTGCCCAACACTCTCTAACACTCTTCCATTCCATTAAAGTAAAAGTCAAATTCTATATAATGATGCAGAAGACATAGTCTGACACCTTATTACCCGGCAGATCCCTTCCCCTGTTCCTCCCAAGTCACTGGCAACAGCCACGTGAGCCTCTCCATGAAGGTTCCTTAAGCTCCCACACGCTCTTCTTGCATTGCGGCATCTCACCTTGCTGCTCCTTCAACTCCAGAAGCTCTTTGATGGAATGTCATCATTTCCATGAACCCTTTCTAACCCATCCTATTTACTGCTGTAGCCATGCTCCTTGTCTCCAGGTATTATACTTTCCAGTTTCACTTGTCACTGTCTGAAATTAACTCCTGCTCAAATTATTTATTTATCATCTGTCTCTCTCAACTAGAGTGTAAGCTCCATGAGAGGAGATAATTTTGTCTGTTTTGCTCCCATCTGTATCCTCAGGAGCCTAGCACAATGCCTGGCACAAAATAGCCAGGCAAACAATATATATTTGTTTAATGACTACAATATTCTAAATTCAAATCCATCACAAAGTTTTTATCAGTAAAGTAACATGTTCAATTGTTTTCTATCATGGGGTCCATTTTAAGATTTTTTCTGCAAAGAAAAGTTTTACTGCCACAGGAAAAGGGCTGTATAAAGTTACAAGTTTCAGAGAAAAGTTTATGTGTTTATTACAGTTTGGAAGTATTTATAGTACTCAGCATAACACTCCAACAGTTACACTGAAGGCATTACTCCAAAGCCACACTTCATTTTGAAAAGGAGTCTCTGTCCATTAGTTTCCCATGTGTACAATAATGATGTTCTACTTAAAGAAGGGTTATTCTTAGGACTCTTCCTACTTTGAACTACCTTATAAACTTGATAAAACAAATTAAGGCCACCCAAGGCTTTCCTAAAACTATCCCAACCATCTTTTCCAGCAAGGCCACATTCTAACCACAATTTTTATAATGTGATTCTGTTCACCCAGCCTTCTTACTTCATACCACAGTTTCTTTCAAGTGCACAATTTCTGTTACATCTTCAAGTCATATATACACATTCATTTATTTGAATATACTTTTGTGGAAATATCTAACACACAACTGATATCCTGAGAAGCTCAGTGTAATCTGTGTGGCTATATTATGGCTCATGCCTCACGCACATTTCTTTTTCTTAATCACTTAGTACACAGCTCTTCTCCCCACTTCTTTCTCTCTCCATTCCATACCACTTGGCATGTATATGATTTTAGAACAGCTTCATTACAAGTGAGAATTATAAGCTAAATCTTCATCAAAGACTGATCAGGAGACTTTTGGAATCCAAATGGTCAGTTTGTCAATTTTTAATTTTTTACTTGTCAATCTAATGGCTTATTTATCCTAATGATAGTGCCTGGAACATCAAGATGAAAGTCTAAGGTAGAACAATTTGACAGTACCTTTATTCTCAGGGCTTATTGAAAAAAATCTTATTAAAACAGCCTATGCACAACTTACTAATTTTTTGGTTGCTGTTAAGTACAGGAGAATTTTCAATCAGGACACAGATGTGTATATGTTTCATATTAGTATAAGTTGTATTAAAATACATATATGTGTGTGTGTGTGTGTGTGTGTGTGTGTATAGATATAGATATCTATCTATCTATCTATATATAGAGAGAGAGAGAAAGAGAGAGAGATATCATGGCAGTAGAAATGACCAATGAATAGGATTATGGAACTTGTCTAGCTGCATCCTATTTTACCTTACAATCACCAAAGATGTGTAAAGTCAAGAATATTTTACACAGTTTATATATTGGATTGGCCAAAAGTTTGTTTGGGTTTTCCTGTTATATGGCTCTAGTAGTGCTTAGTTGTCTTTAACAATATTCAAAACAATTTTGTTAGGTTATTTTTTTATAGCTATCATATCAGTGTGTATTTTATACAAACTTATCAAAATTGGTAATTTGTGTGTGGTATTTTAATGTTGAAAATGGAAGAAAATAAGCCATACTTTCAGCATATCATTTTTTATTATTTCAAGAAAGGTAAAAACACAACTGAAACACAAAAAGAGATTTGTGCATTATATGGAGAAGGTACTAAATGACTGAACCTATCAAAAATGGTTTGCAAAATTTTGTGCTGTAGATTTCTCTCTGGACAATGCTCCACAATCAGGTAGATCAGTTGAAGTTGATAGAAATCAAATCAATACATTAATTGGGAACAATCAACATTATACAATGCAGGAGATAGCCGACATATTCAAAATATCCAAGTCAATAAAGTTATTGGTAAAAATGAAAAAAAAAAAAAAGTGTCTTTACCTTACAGAAAAAACTAAAGAACTCTTTGGCCAACCCAATAAAAGTCAAAAAGGGCTGTTTCATTTCTTCCTTTTGATCCTTATGGTTTAATGTAAATAGAATTTGCACATTTTTAAATTTAAACACTAAACCCACCTATGTATTGTTTGTAACCATATCAAAGTAGAAACCAAGTGTTCAGTAAAAATACAAAACATTCCTGAATCACAAGAGAAACAAGTACCTAGAGTCAATAAAATACAATCCAATAGCTCTGCTGATCTAAATGAGTTTACACTGAAAATAAAAAACTCTACTTGAACAGGATTCTATACACCAAACCAAAAATCACATGTCACATCTCAATCAACCCTTCTTTCATCACATCTGTAATCTCCATTCACTAGAACATCTTTTTATTTATTTATTTATATTGAGATCTTAACCATCGGTGTGATCTTTTCAGTTGCTACTTCCTTCTTTGGCAATGATTCTTCTCTGACAGAAATTACCAGCACATGTTAATATAAAACCAAATCCCACATACAAGCAATTAGCCTGTTGCTATTCTGTTCAAAGCAACAATAAATAGAATACTAAATTTTATAAGCATTCTTTTTTGTTGTTGTTGTTAAGTCTGCTATTCCAAAGATTCATGCAGGGTGGGAGGCATTGGCAAACAACATTTCTAGCTTTCTCCTGCATAGCACTGTGGACCAAAGGCACAGAAAGTGTTGACCATCCAGTGCCTCAGAGAGAAGTTCTCATACGCAGCTGGGTACCATGTGAGGCATCCACACTTTATCCTTTGTGCCCTGAAAAGGAGTGAGTCTCCCAAAATCAAAGAATCTGAAGGTTCATGAAAAGAAAACAGACTTTGTTTTACAGTGTGTAGGATATTCTCTATCTTTTTGTTTTCTAGCTCAAAGTTCTCTGCGGAGCCCAGCAGGAACAGTGCCATTCCTACCCATACTGACTTCTGGCTTAACCTGTGGGTGACATGTCACTTAGTGATTGAATTGGTAAGAAGAATAGGGCTCTTGGGAGGGACACGGACTGGTTACTATATCTCAGAATTGCCTCAGAGTGTTCTAGCAGGATCCAGGCTGGCCTTCAAAAGCTGTGACCAGATACAATGTCCCTATTCCCTACCTGACCACTACACAGGGTAGGTTCAACATGTAATGTCGAGACCTCACTTCACTGACCTTTTCCCACTTTCTGCTAAATTTTCTCACACCCAGGAGTCCAGCATAGAAGTAACTTGAGGTCTTTCTTAGTTGCTGAATAAAAGTAGCAAATCAATACAAAATGATTCAATGTCTTTCAAAGCAAAGAATATTGATTTTATCTCCTTTTTTTTTGTTTTCAGTCTACAAGAACTGACACATTTTATAATTGCAGGAGAGGACAGCTATTATCTGTGCAGCAATACAAGTAGATACCATTGCTACCTGTTTGAAAACTTGGAGCCTCCCTCTCACAAGAATTTCTAATTGCACAACGAATCAATAAACTTCCTACAAGTTCTACCACACTTAGAATATTTCCACCTTATTCAAACATGCAAAAAATACTTAAAAGCTATTATACCTATAAATCCCTCTTAAGATCAAAGATTAGCAACTATAGCTATCCTTGGCTTTGGAAGTATTCTTTATAAATGAGGACATGAATGTATTCTCAGTTATTTCCATTAACCAACTCTTTCTACCATTTGAAACCTTACCTCAATCAAAGACCAGCCACTAAAGGGACCAAGAAATGACTCAAGTAAAAAACTAAAGTTTTCCTAAAAAGATTTTCCTCTCCACTAATTGCTTCCATACGAAAATGCATCCTGAGACAACATTAGACTCTCCCAAACCTGCTCTCTGGTTTCAGCTATCTTTGTGGAACACCTGTCCTCTTTTCATGTTGTCCAAGTCCCCAGATCGCGCACCAGAGTCCACCACAACATGAGCATGGCCGGCCCAGGACTTACGTTGTTCATGTACTCGCTGAGCAGGTCCTGCAGTGCCTGCCGCACGGCATTGCACTCAGCCACAATCCTCTCACGCCGGTCATCACGCGTGCACGAGGAGTCGGCCATGAGCGCAGCCCCACTGATGATGCTCTCCAGCCTCTCCTCCAGGGATGGCCGAAACCTGGCCTCGCTGAACGTCATGGGGTCCAGGATAATCTTATTCTGAAAGCAGTACAATGAGAAAAAAAAAAAATCAGTGGAGAAAAGATGCCAGCCTTCGTACCCTGTTTCCTACCCCAGAAATACCCGAGGCCAGGACAAGACTCTCTGTGGAGAAGAGAGAAGTCACTTAGACAAATCCTAAAGTAGTCTTAATAAAGTATCAACTTTCTGAAAGATAGTGCACCCTACATCTAATTCTTAGGGAGAAAACAGAGCATCTTGTTTGAAGAATGTGTTCTTGGCAAAGGCGATCTCAACTGAAGAGTTTTTTCAAGTGAGATGGTAAGAGTGGCTTGGCATTTTAAAAAATGTGTAGCCTTCAGCTTGGACAGAAAGGGCCCAGAGGTCTGGGGGTGGGAGGACCTAAAATATTCCCCTCAGCCCAAACTAAATTTAATGGGTAAAAAGGGCTTTGGACAGGTGTGACATGATTTGCACAGCTTCCTCCAAAGAAGCTTTTTTTTTTCCTAATGTGGGACATTGAAAAATTAATCCCTGCCTTTTGTCATCTAGTGGTTATGGATTAAATGATATCTTTTAACACTGTTGCCAAATCTGTTGCCACCGGAATACAACAAGGATACCAGCCTGTTAAACCGAGCATGCCATTGTCCAGGGACAACCAACTGACCTGGAGTCTGCAAGATCCTTCCCCATGTGGGAAGGCCACCCTCCCCTCCACACCCCCACTCTTATTAGGGATTTCTGGACCAAAGGGTAGGTAGAACGATGACCATGTCCAGCTTGAAGCAGATAGAGGAGCATGAGACCTTTGCCTATTGTCCTTTATAAGATTATAAAGGGACTTCTGGCCAAGATGGAGGCTTAGATGGACACACTTGGTCTCCCTCTACAACTAGAAAGGAATACAACTACCTCAAAACAAAAGATAACCAGAAATTCGAGAAAATAAAACTGCATGGAAGCCCAACGTATGAAGTTATAAACCAGCTGTGCTTGCTTGTATGGGTAGGAGGGGCAAAATCAGGACCAGAACGGAAAGGTCAGGTGGGGCTGTTTTCGATAGCAGCAGGGACAGCAGCAAGGGGAGCAGTCCCTGCCACAGTCAAGCACTGGCAGCTTGCAACCCCAAAGCGGGGAAAGGCAACCTCCCCATTGCATCAGACGATGAGGCCCAGAGGGCGGGAGAATGGATCCCAGTCTTCCAGCAGAGAGTAGGCAGGAACACATCTTGGACCCCTGCCACCACATAAAGCACCACAGTGTGGTGGAAAGGTCGGGATCACCGTTGGTCACTGGGTAGTGATGAGTGCACGGGGCTCGGCCCCCGACAGCCTGCCCAGGAAGCAAAAGCAAAACACAAATCTGTCAAAATGAAGGAGACAATGATTGAAATCCCGGTGACACAGCTCACCAGGCAGCAGATGAAGAACCTGACAGATGAACAAATAAGAAACCTATCAGAGGCTCAGTTCAGAGCTATAGTTATAAGGTGGCTTACAGAATTAACAGAAGATTTGGAAAAGGACAGGGAAGGAAAGAAAACCATTCATACTGAAAAGAACAAAAACACGTACGAGACAGGTGGTGAGGAAATAAAATCCAGAGATCAAATCAACAAACCGGAACATAGAGAAGGAACAAACAGTCAACCAGTGCAAAAAGAGGAAACAAAAAGAAAAGAAAGTGAAGATAAGAGCAGAAACCTCTGGGACAGCTATAATAGATCGAACATTTGGATTATAAGATTGTCAGAGGGTGAAGAAGAACTAGAAATTGAAAAATTATGTGAAAAAATAATGAAGCAGAACTTCCCTAACTTGGGGAAGGAAATAGACTTACAGGTCCAGGAAGCACAGAGAGTTCCAGAAAAACTAGACCCAGGGAGAACCACACCAAGACACATTATAATCAAATTGTCTAAAATTAAAGATAAAGAGAGAATCTCAAAAGCAGCAAGAGAGAAGAAAAGAATCATGTACAATGGGGTCCCAATTAGACTATCAGCTGACTTCTCAAGAGAGACCCAGCAGGCAAGAAGGGACTGGCAAGAAATATTCAAAGTAATGAAAATCAAAAGCCTACAATCACAAATACTCTATCCAGTGAAACTGTCATTCAGAATAGAAGGGCAGATAAGTGCTTCTGGGACAAAATAAAACTGAAGGAGTTCATTAGACTCAAACCACTATTATATGAGATGTTAAAGGGACTGGTTTAGAAGAAGGAGGATCAAAACTATGCACGTTCAAACGAAAACTGCATCACAAGAACCAACAACAGAAGCTAGGGAATCAAAACAAAGGAAAACTAAATAGTCAACGAGAGTAGAAAAAGAACTATAGGTATGGGGAACGTACTTGGGGGAGGTCAGC
Organism: Furipterus horrens; assembly: GCF_987537825.1. Lineage (NCBI taxonomy): Eukaryota > Metazoa > Chordata > Mammalia > Chiroptera > Furipteridae > Furipterus > Furipterus horrens. The sequence continues at coordinate 61,080,669 of NW_028327176.1, read as the reverse complement.
AGGGAGGGGAAGCGGGGAGAGGGAGAGAGATGGTTTAGGAATTAAGAAGCATAGTAGGAGGGAGTGGAATAGACCGGAAGAGGTTAAGAACAATATGCACAACCAATGGACATGGACTGGGGTGGGCAACTAGAGGGAGAGGGGCCACCTGGTGGAGGGGAGCAGAGGGAAGGGAAGTTGGGACAACTGTACCAGCATAAGCAATAAAACATATTTTTTAAAAATCTAAAAAAAAAGATTATAAAGGGTCTTAAGTCTGAGAGGCGGGAATTATTACAGAGCAGGGCCCCCTAAAATAATTAATTAATTGATTGATTAAAATGAGGTTCAGACCAGTTGAAAGAAGGTAAAGGGACTAGACATATTACATATGTACTACCCATGGACATGGACAACAATGTGGGGATTGACTGTGGAGAAGGGGGAAAAAGGGGAAAAACTGGGACAACTGTAATAGCATAAACAATAAAAAAAAATGTGTAGCCTTTAAAGAATACCTGCTTCATGCAGCTTTTGGGAGATACAGGAAGATTTTAGAGCCCCAGAGTAAGAACATGATGTGTAATTAACAAGTTAGAATGTATTGGTGGTGACAGCTATACACATCACGTCCGCGTCGTGAGAAGCCGAGATACCCACAGCAGGATGCCTTTGAAACTTGGGTAAATAGCATCCGATAGGCATATTCAGCACAGTGTACTTTCCACTAGGAACTAATATCATTTGTGCAAAAACAAGTGTTCTACAAAAGGAGCTGTGTGTGTATGTGTGTACATTTGTCACAATAAACTTTGTTCTGAAGGAGCCTAGGCAAAGGGAATCATGGAGATGCTTCCTTAAAGGGAGGTATCATAGAGGATTTAAGTTTAGTTTGGCTCCTGATGAGTCTGAAAATGTGTGGGTGAGATGTCCAGAAGTGGAAAGAAATATGCACCCAGAATTCAGATGTATTAGCCTATATAAGGATCTGGGAATTGTCCAGGAGATTTGGACATAAGTTAGCAAAGGGCATATTAGTAAACCAAATATAACAAGAAAAGCAGGCCAGAGAAGACCCAGTTACTACCAAGTTTCAAGGGTATGTAGAAAGAAAAGAACCAAGTAAGTAGAAAACGGAGGGATAGGAGCACAACTTGAATATCATTCCCAGTAAACCAAGGAGAGTCTGATGAAGTATGTGATAACTAATGGCATGAAATAGATAGGTAAAGCTGATTTTGTCCAATGGCTGGTTTCCACTGGGAACCCTTTTTCTGCTCAAAAGAAGGAAAATGGTTAACCAAACTGGAATGCTTGCTGCAAGAAAGAGTATGCTCATCATCTTTGTATGTGCACACTCAAAAGCCCAAGGGCCAGAGTGGTGATGATGGAAAAAATGGTCTTTCAACTCTAGGATCCTATGGTGGGGTTGCCACTCAATTACTATTTCTTTGATGTTCATTATTTCTTAAATGCTCATCAAATTTTTATATATACACACATACCCCATATATTTCATATATATATATATCGTCGGCAGCCGTTCGTCTCGAGAGACGATGGTGTAGCTTCTTAAGAGTCTATCTGCACCTCTGAGAATGGCTGTGCAGTCCGACTCGGGAGTGACACGGTATCTGTCTCCTCCCGTGTTGAATCGACATCTTGCGATGACGCTGGAGTGTCCTCTCCCGTGAAGCTGAAGCTACAGAGCCTGGGCAGGGTAATACGGAGGGTCTGCTGTTGTCCATGCAGCAGACCCCCCCTCTCTTCGCAGCTGAAGGGTCCAAGGGAAAGACGGAGTCGATACAGCTTGGGTTCAGGTGCGCCGCAGGAGTTGCCGGTGTTGACTACAACATCAAACCGCCTTAGGGACTCCGGCTCCGGATTTTCTGTCGGGGTTTACTCCCTTAGCCTTTCCCCTGAAGAGGTATGCCGCAAGGCAGCGGAGGATTTTGGTGTTAGAGTTTTCCTTCTCTGATGTACCCTGACTGGAAGATCGAACCAGCGACACTTAGCTCGCAGGCCGACGCTCAATCCACTGAGCTAAACCAGCCAGGGCAATATATATATATATATATATATATATATATATATATATATGGAATAATTACCTTGCCTACAAATATAATTGGAAAGCAAATAAGAGTTGGTAGTTATACCTTTGCTTAATACCCTATTATATGCTTACTAGAGTGCTTCATGCTAAAGAGTGGAGAGAATAAGACACTTGTGTGATTTTTTTCTAATGGAATATACAATAACTGCTTATTAATTTCAAACTTGGCCCTGGCTGGTTTAGCTCAGTGGATTGAGCGTCGGCCTGCGAGCTAAGTGTCGCTGGTTCGATCTTCCAGTCAGGGTACATCAGAGAAGGAAAACTCTGACTCCAAAAAACCTCCACTGCCTTGCGGCATACCTCTTCAGGGGAAAGGCTAAGGGAGTAAACCCTGACAGAAAATCCGGAGCCGGAGTCCCTAAGGCGGTTTGACGTTGTAGTCAACACCGGCAACTCCTGCGGCGCACCTGAACCCAAGCTGTATTGACTCCGTCTTTCCCTTGGACCCTTCAGCTGCGAAGAGAGGGGGGGTCTGCTGCATGGGCAACAGCAGACCCTCCATATCACCCTGCCCAGGCTCTGTAGCTTCAGCGTCATCGCAAGATGTCGATTCAACACGGGAGGAGACAGATACCGTGTCACTCCCGAGTCGGACTGCACAACCATTCTCGGCGGTGCAGATAGACCCTTGAGAAGCTACACCATCGTCTCTCGAGACGGACGGCTGCCGACGAATTTCAAACTAGGACTGGGCTATGTGCTCTGGGAAGGTTTGCCTTAACTCTCCAAAGCATCCTAAGGTATTTACAGGACTTAGTGCTTGAAGCATCTGATTCCTCAATTCCTGTTAAGATGTAAATCTCCATAACAGAGAGATCTTTTCAGCACAAAGACTATGAATTCCTGAGTAATGAGTTCAAGCAGGTGACAACTTAGAAAAAAAGAAACCCACTAAACACAGGTCAGGTCTGTGGTACACTGGAATCTTGGATTTCCTAGGAAATTGCTTATTTGTCAAAGTTCCCTCCTCAGTTTACAGAGCAAGTGATAAAGTCATGCACACAGGAGCTAACCTATTTTGTAGCAGGTTTTGGCATGAAAACCACATCTCACATTTGTTCTCTCTTAAATCTTACAAAGAAGATGATTTTTACTTAACTCAGAATAGTGTTACTCAGACCCTGTGCTTTGTGCCCTAGTAACCTTCCAAATAGTTTCAAAAAAATCATGTGAAGTCCTCAGGACAACCGATGTTTGCATGGCATATCATTACAGCTGAGATTCCCAAAGGAAAGCTGAGGGGAGTTGTGTTCCCGCTATACCAGCTATCTGTACTAGAGGTGCATCTGCAATAACCCTTCCTAGTAGGATCCATTTTAATTCTCTGTCTCTTTGTCACTCTCTGTCTTCATTTCTACTGCTTTTTGTTAATGCAATTGTGATATTTTTACCATGCAACATGCATAAGTACAGATAATCTAATTAAAGAAACATTTCATCAATACATACTTAGACTATTTTCCTTTATAAAGATTACTGATTTTCAAAGAACTGTCTCACAGAAACCCATTACAATATAAAGCATAATAAAAATTATTTGTTCTGTTTTGAGGTTCTAGTGCACTCTAAAGAATCATTTATTGGCTATTTATTATACTTTCGGACTAAAAAGTGTAAAGAAATGCCTATGTGATAAAAGTACACTGAGGTAGATTTGAACTCTTCAATGAGGGCCGCTGTAAAACAGTTTGTCTGTAAAACAGAGGAAAATTTATGAATGACATTCAAACATTATTTCCTAAGTTATTTTCCATAGAACACTGAGTTTAATGATGTAATGTTTTGATGAAAAAATAAGTTTTTGTTGCTAAATATGCTTTGGAACTCTTGTGTGGGCCAAAGCAAATTATGACATGAAATGCTTTGGGGAGCTCGGCATTAAAGAAGTCAGTTTACTGTAGCATTCCTTAAACCTCCTTTAAAATGCATGCATTATCTATGAGAATCTAAGGAACATACTTTGGGAAATGTAGCAACAGGGAACTTGCAGTGTCAGCTGAATGAACTTCCCACCTGCCCTGGCCCAAGGCTGTCAGAAAAGTGAATGCGCTGAAACACTGAATTTAAAAAACCCTGCATAAAAGTTATATTATTCATCAGATTTCTAATGGAATTATTCATTATTTATAGATCACAGGGAAAAGCTTTTCTTAAAATTCTCTCCAGAAAAAATAAATTTATAACATTTCAATCTACACCTGTGGTGGAGATGGGGTGTGTTGCAATGATGGATGTGAAAGCTTGGAGGGGAGAAGCCACTAAGGGGAGATAGAAGGCATAAAGCTGAAGGGCAGTGAACATGTGCATGTGTGTGTGCATGTGTGTGTGTGTCTGTGGTGAGAGGGTATGGATTGCCTGTGTGTATTATCTATGAGAGGGTGGGTTTGGGTTGTGTGTAGTGTGTAAAGGGGAATATATGTGTGTGCCATAGGAGGGGATATTGGTTGTCAATGTGTGTGTGTGTGTCTGTGTGTCTGTGTTCAGCGAACTGTCCAGATCTCAAACAGGATTTAGAATATGAGAAAAGAATAAGAAAACAGACAGACCAAATAATAATAATAATAATAATAACAACAACAACAACAACAGAACCAAATGAAGCCAGGTGCTTAGAGGAAAAAATTATAGTTGCTGAAGTAATAGGGAAAAAAAAACAAACTCTTAGAGCTGAATCCTGAGCAAGACATAAAGAGTATAAAGCCAAAGTGAAGTGAGGAAGGGGTATTAGCTTATGCATTATTCCGAAGTGACAAAAAACATAAATATCTAGGAAGGTACTCTTTGCCAGCACACTTCGGGGTCATTTTAGATGAGCAAACATTGCCTCCTTTTCTTAAATCAGCACAGTCCGGCCTCACCTCTTTGTGCGGTTGCCCTCTACTGATGGAAAGGGGCACAGCAGCAGTGGCCAATGCAGGATCAAAATTCGCTTCCCTTCCTGGTCACTGAGAGAATATTTTAAGTACCAAACACAGCAAGTGCAGGCCGAGGTTCCCTGTCTCTCCCTCTATGATAAAGGTGTGCTTCTGCGAGAGGATTCTGTGCTATTTCCAACTGTACTGACTTATTTTCGTCCACTGAGATTTTATATTTTAAATATCTGTCTCTTGTTTGCATTCTTAAAACTCATTAATTTTAAAAAATATTTTTGATCTTTCATTTCTGCCTTATCTTGTCACGTTACTTCATTTGAAAATTGTAGGCCTACATTTCTTACTTTATCTTTTTTGTTTTTTAAAATAAGACTTTCATTTATTTTATCTTGTCTATTTTCATTCTACTTATTTGACTTTCATATTTTGTGTTTTGTAATTTTAATTATCTTACATTTTAGTAACATTTTTACTTTAAAATAGTATTGTTTTCATTCTTGTAATTTATGGAGTGACAATTGGAAAGCATGGCCTTAAAGAAATAAGCCACGATAATGCATCCCCAACCAAAGGAAGCTAAGATTCTATTCTGTCATCAAGTCAGTTCTGTAATGGTCTCTCTTGTTCTACATAAGTGATTTCCCATTTTTTCCTTGGTTGAACTCTATAATAATTTAACCTTGAAATAAATCAGTAGACCATATAGTTTAAAACTACCTCTCAGAATAATACATTTACCTGTACTCACTGAACAGGCAATTGTTAAACCTGCAATCGTTAAATCACACCTATCATCCGTTCTCGCTACAAGGAGTGATGTGATCTAAAAGTTCAGAACAATAAAGGAACATTGAGTTATGCTTGATGCAGGCTCTTATACAATTGAAGGCAGCAGAGAGACCTCTGTAAAAGCAAGAAGGGGAATGCATTACAAATGGTGTGATAGGTCCACAATTCTGTGTCCTTGATACTACTATCCCCATCTTACTGACGTGACAAATGATGCCAGAGATATTGTCTCATGGACATTCAGCCAAGAAATGAAAAAAACAGGATTCGAATACAGGTTTTTTTCCCATTTAGCCCAGTGTGACTTCCATTGTATCAGACTGTACACATTAAGTTGAAATAATCCTAATTAACAATAATTATAAATATATATCTGTTACTTTAAAAACTATGAAACTCTCTTAAACCAAATATAAATACATAAGTATCATCTGTCATCCGGATCATTTTGCCCTTCAGATGGATAATGAAGTATACAGCCATTCATTCAACAGATAGGTGCCAGGTACTGTGGATACCTGAGGGCACAGACAGAATAATCTTTTATTTCAAGAGGTTCACTGTCTAGTCAAAAGCAAAGACATGTACAACTAATTATAATTTGGAAAATGTCCCAATGATGTAGAGAAAAGATTGAGTAATAGCAATTTGCACAGTTGGAAGGCAGGAGGCAAAGAAACCTTTCTGGAGACCATTACTCTTCAGCTAAGATTTCAAGAGTGAACAAACAGTTGACCAATCAAAGTCAGGAGCAGGAAGAGGCAATGAAGACAGAATAGGAAGTGGGAACAAATGCACGAAGTTGAGAGGGAACATGGTAGAAGAGGTTCATTGAAACTGAAGGGTGAAGTGTGAAGTCACAAGCATGGTATCATGAAGGTTTCTCAAGCAACTCTACTTTGAGAGAAACTACAATGTGAGTGGTTAATCAATCTTTCCATCTTCTGGACCTTTAGATCCACACTAGTTTCACAAGGACCCACACTTGACCCCAGGCAACCACTATCAATCACTGAGCACAAGCAGGTCATTCCTCCCCAATGTAGGTTTCTCCAACAGGCAAGCTCTGCTCCTGCTCTGGACTCCTCGTTGGCCTGACCTAGACTTTCTCAAAACTGCTGAGGCTCTTTGCATGAATCCTCTTTTTTTTTTTCCTTGCTCTCCTTTTACAAGTGTTTGACCTGTGCTGCAGTCAAAAAGGTCTCTCAGGCTATTTCTGCTGGTTCTCTTTCACTCTTTCCTTCACAGGCAATTTGTGCTACATGCCTAACCCCATCTTTATTGGCATTTGCTTCTTCAAGCATCTGAAGGGACCAAAAAAGGAATAAAAGACACATTCAGTGAGGAGGCCCACAACCATGACCTTCAGAGACTTTTACGGCAGTGAGGAAGCTTTCACTTTGTGAACATTGTTGAGGCAATGAACAGTCATCCAGAGCTTTAAAAAATAGGAGTGGCATAATACTGTTTGACTTGAGATGGTTTCCTCTGGAAGTTGGGGAAGGCAGCTTTGGAAGGACAAGAAGTAGGAGACAAGGGAGACATTACCAAGCCTTTGGGACCCAGAAGAAAGATGGGAAGAGTACAAGATGGTGTTTGTATAGGTTAAGAGAAGGGAACATACTAGAGAGAATTATGCTTAGTGTAATAAGCCAGACAAAGAAAGAAAAATACCATATGATATCACCTAATACAGGAAACTAAAGAACAACACAAATAAATGAACTAAATAGGACAAAGAGCAGAATAGCAGTCAATAGGGGGGTGGGGGGAGGGAGAGAAGGGAGGTAAGTAAGGGAAGGATCTAGTCAAGGAACGTGTATAAATGACTCATGGACATGGACAACGGGGAGGGATATGATTGCGGGAGAAGGGGTGGGCTGGGTGTGGCGGAGCAATGGGGGAAAAATGGGACAACTGTAATTGAAAAACCAAAAAATAAAATAAATAAAATAAATAAAAATAAAATGTCATTTGAACAATTTAAAGATATATAGGCTATAAGAAGGAAAATGTCAAAGATAAAACCTAAATTCTTAGCATGGATAACATCAACAATGCAGGCATCAGCAAGCTGTATCCTGGGGAGTCAGCCTCCTATTTTGTAACTATGCCTTTATTAGAACACAGACCCATTCATTTACATACTGTGGGTCTTTCCACACCTCAATGGCAGAATTGAAGTTAAGGTGGAGACTATATGACCCATGAACCTTGGGATATTTACTACTAATCCCTTAAGAAAACATTTGCTGGCCTTGAACAATTGTGATAGATGAAGAAGAGCACATTTAAAATCCTACGATTCATTTAAGTCAAAAAAGCTGGTGGAAAGTTGATTATAAGTGCATAAAAACATGTCAGGTATAAAGACTCATTATCATCAGAATAAATGCAGAAGTGGAGGCCATGAGAATGGATATGATTCCCAAGGAGAAATAACACAGTGATTAGAGTAGTGAGCACAAGACACAACACTGGGAAACCACCAATGTATAACAGAGAAAGAGCCCTCCAATGACACAGTAAAGAATGGTGAGAGAGATCTGACTAGACCCAGGAGGTTGTATGGCCATAGTTGACAAGGGAGAACAGCAAGAAATTCTATAAAGAAGGCAAATAAGATCAAAGCTGAAAATGTCCATTGTGTTTGGATGCTAGGAAGTTATTGGCTATAAACTGTGGGCTTACATGTGTATATCTGTGAGTGTACTGTACTTAATCATTTATAACTATCTTAATCCAAAAGCTACATCAGGCTCAACAGAGAGTAACAGAAGCAATCTAGCTAATGCTGAGACAAATTTAAAATATTTTCAAATTCATTAAAAAAATTATAATATTTCTTGGAATATTCTAGAAATCATAAGTAAAATAGAGAAAGAACTAAGTAGTACTAAGATTTTAAAAAACTATAATATACTTATGATGTATTATCAAATTGTATATCTGAAACTTATATAATTTTATTAGCTAATTTTACCCCAATAAATTCAATTTTTAAAAAAGAAGGTAAAATTAAGAGTTGATTCTTGAACAGCATGGGTTTGAACTGCATGGGCCCACTTGCATGTAGCTTTAAAAAAAAAAAGAAATATATATATATATATATATATATATATATATATATATATATATATATGGCTCTGCCCTCGCCCATGTGGCTCAGTTAGTTGGAAAATCACCCTGTAAATTGAAAGGTCGTAAGTTTCATTCCAGGTCAGGTCAGGGCACATACCTATACTGCAAGTTTGATCCCCAGTTGGGTTGCCTATGGGAGGCAACCGATCAATGCTTCTCTCTCACATCAATATTTCTGTCTGTCTGCCTGTCTCTCTCCCTTTCTCTTTCCCTCCCTCCCCCTCTCTAAAATAAAAAAGTATGCCCTTGGATGAGGGTTCAAAACTAACTAACTAAATAAATAAAGTTGGCCCTCTGTATCCACTGGTTTTGCATCTGCAGATTCTACCATCCCAGGATCAAAAACTACTTTTCATCCACAGTTGGAAACCTACAGATGCATAAGACCAAATGTATGCACCATTCTATACCATTTTATATAAGAGGCTTGGGCATACATGGATTTTTGTATCATGGAGGGTCCTGGAATCATCCTCTGTGGATACCGAGGGCTATCTCTGATTGCAGATTTTACAGCTGTTTACTTGGAAAAAAATGAGAATCAACCAAAAAAGTACTACAAATTGAACTTTTTTTTTCATGAAGACACCTATATTCATGTGTAAAATCAATTGCCTTCAGATATACAAGGTATATCAAATTGGAACACCAAAATTACCATAACAGGAAGTGTAGAACAAACAAAACACACACACACACACACAAAAACCACATTAGATGTTAACTAGATTCAACAAGAAAAGTGTTCAGAGAGGTGAATAAATTGTCCAGGCACCCACTCAGAGCAAAGGACAGAGCTAGAACTGGGAGGCATGCACTGTAGCTCCCAAGTCTATGATCCAGCCACAACACAACACTGTTTTCCTCATGCACCTCTCCGCACGCATGGTGCTAATCACCAGGAGGAACTATATGCAACCTCCATTTTTCTACCTCAAACACTGAAACAGCAGCAGTACATGATTCTTTCATACTTTAAGGCAGTTAAAAAATAGTGAACAACCACCAGGGAGAAAAGTTCTAAAATGTTAATATATCCTATTTTAAAATTTCTTACCTCTTTCAAACTGGTCAGCAGACATTATAATATACTTTTACTACCAAAAAGAAAAAGAAATATATCTGAGTCTTTCTTTGGTTAGGAATTAATCATCCTAAAGCTGCTAAGAAAGGTGAAAGTTGTTTTCTTATTTATTTATTTATTTATTTATTTATTTATTATTTTTTGGTTTTACAATTACAGTTGTCCCATTTTTCCCCCATTGCTCCGCCACACCCAGCCAACCCCTTCTCCTACAACCATATCCCTCCCCGTTGTCCATGTCCAAGAGTCATTTATACACGTTCTTTGACTAAACCCTTCCCTTACTTATTCCCCTTCTCTCCCTCCTCCCTCCCCACTATTGACTGCTATTCTGCTCTTTGTCCTATTTAGTTTGTTTGTTTGTGTTGTTCTTTAGTTTCCTGTATTAGGTGATATCATATGGTATTTTTCTTTCTTTGCCTGGCTTATTTCACTAAGCATAATTCTCTCTAGTTCCATCCAAGTTGTTGCAAATGGCAGGAGTTCCTTCTTTCTTTCTGCTGCATAGTATTCCATTGTGTAAATGTACCACAGTTTTTTGATCCACTCATCTACAGATGGGCATTTAGGCTGTTTCCAGCATTTAGCTATTGTAAACAGTGCTGCTATGAACATAGGGGTGCATAAGTTCTTTTGAATTGGGGTTTCAAGATTCTTCGAGTATAATCCTAGCAGTGGAATTGCTGGTTCAAAAGGCAGTTCCATTTTTAGTTTTTGGAGGTAATTCCATATTGTTTTCCACAGTGGCTGCACCCGTCTGCATTCCCACCAACAGTGCAGTAGGGTTCCCGTTTCTCCACATCCTCGCCAGCACTTGTTGTTTGTTGATTTGTTGATGATGGCCATTCTGACCGGTGTAAAATGGTATCTCATTGTGGTTTTTATTTGCATCTCCCTGATGGTTAATGATGTTGAGCATTTTCTCATGTATCTATGGATCTTCTGTATGTCCTCTTCGGAGAAGTGTTTGTTCAGGTCCTTTGCCCATTTTTTAATTGGGTTGTTTGTTTTTTTGATGTTGAGTCATATAAGCTCTTTATATATTTTGGAGATCAGTCCCCTGTCTGTGATGTCATTGGCAAATATGTTTTCCCATATGGTTGGTTTCCTTTTCATCTTGCTGATGTTTTCTTTTGATGAGAAGAAACTCTTTAGTTTGATGTAGTCACATTTGTTTATTTTTTCCTTTATTTCCCTTGCCTTAGGAGATGTATCTGTGAAGATATTGTTACGTGATATATCTGAAATTTTCCTGCCTATGTTTTCCTCTAGGACTTTTATGGTGTCACGGCTTACGTTTAAGTCTTTGATACATCTTGAGTTCATTCTCGTGTGCGATATAAGTTGGTGGTCTAGTTTCATTTTTTTGCAAGACCCTGTCCAGTTCTCCCAGCACCATTTGTTAAAGATGCTCTTCTCACTCCATTTTATGTTCCTTCCTCCTTTATCAAATATTAGTGGACCATAAAGGCCTGAGTTTATTTCTGGACTCTCTATTCTGTTCCACTGATCTATGTCTGTTCTTATGCCAGTACCAGACTGTTTTGATCACAGTGGCTTTGTAGTATTGTTTGATATCTGGTGTTGTGATTCCTCCTGCTGTGTTCTTCTGTCTCAAGATCGCTTTTGCTATTCGGGGTCTATTTTGCTATTTGGTTCCATATAAATTTTGGAGTATTTGTTCTAGGTCTGTGAAATATGTCATTGGTATTTTAATAGGGATTGTATTGAATCTGTAAATTGCTTTGGGTTTTATGGCCATTTTGATGATGTTGATTCTTCCCATCCAAGAACATGGTATTTGCTTCCATTTATTTGTATCTTCCTTAATTTCTTTTTTCAATGTTACGTAATTTTTAGAGTACAGGTCTTTTATCACTTTGGTTAAGTTTACTCCAGGTACTTTATTTTTCTTGTTGCTACAGTAAATGGTATTTTCTTTTTTGTCTCTGTCTCTGCTATTTTATTGTTGGTGTACAGAAATGCCTTAGATTTCTGTATATTTATTTTGTATCCTGCTATTTTGCCAAATTCACTTATTATATCGAGTAGTCTTTTAGTGGAGTCTATAGGGTTTTCTAGGTATACTATCATGTCATCTGTATATAATGATAGTTTTACATCTTCTTTCCCAATTTGGATGCCTTTTATTTCTTTTTCTTGTCTGATTGCTGTGGCTAGGACTTCCAACACTATGTTGAATAGGAGTGGAGAGGGTGGACAGCCTTGTCTAGTTCCTGATTTCAGGGGGAATGCTTTCAGTTTTTGTCTTTTGAGTATGATGTTGGCTTCAGGCTTCTCATATATAGCCTTAATTATGTTAAGATATGCTCCCTCTATTACCATTTTGATGAATGTTTTCATCATAAATGGGTGTTGTACTTTATCAAATGCTTTTTCTGCATCTATTGATATGATCATGTGATTTTTGTCTTTCATTTTCTTTATGTGGTGTATTATATTTATTGATTTGCAAATATTATACCATCCTTGCATCCTTGAATCCCTCTTGATCGTGGTGTATGATCTTTTTGATGTATTGCTGGATCCTGTTTTTCAATATTTTATTGAGGATTTTAGCATCTATGTTCATCAGTGATTTTCTTTCTTTGTTGTGTCTTAACCTGGTTTTGGGATTAGGGTAATACTGGCTTCATAGAAAAAGTTTGGGATATTTCCCTCTTCTTGGATTTTTTTGGAATAGTTTGATGAGAGTAGGAATTAGTTCTTCCCTGAATGTTTTGTAGAATTCGCCTGTGAAGCCATCCGGTCCAGGGCTTTTGTGTGCAGGGAGATTTTGGATTACTGTTTCAATTTCCTTCTTTGTTATTGGTCTGTTGAGACTTTCTACTTCTTCTTGATTCAGTTTTGGAAGGTTATATGTTTCTAGAAATTTGTCCATTTCTTCTAGGTTGTCCAATTTCTTGCCATACAGTCATTTGTAGTAATTTCTTATAATTGTTTGTATTTCTGTGGTATGGGTCGTGATTTCTACTCTTTCATTTCTGATTTTGTTTATTTGGGTCTTCTCTCTTTTTTCTTGATGAGCCTGGCTAGAGGCTCGTCGATTTTGTTTATTTTTTCGAAGAACCAGCTCCTAGTTTCGTTGATCTCTTGGATTGTTTGTTTAGTCTCTATGTCATTTAATTCTGCTCTGATCTTGATGATTTCCTTCCTTCTTTTTACTCTAGGCTTTGTTTGTTGTTGTTGTTCTAGTTCTTGTAGCTTTGGGGTTAGATTTTTTATTTGAGATTCTTCTGTCCTTTTCAGATATGCCTGTATTGCTATGAACTTCCCTCTTTGGACTGCTTTTGCTGTGTCCTATAGGTTTTGGGTTGTTGTGTGTTCATTATCATTAGTTTCTAGAAATTTCTTGATTTCTTATTTGATGTCATTGTTAACCCATTTATTATTTAATAGTATGTTATTCATTCTCCATGATTTTGGGTGTCTTTAATTTTTTTTCTCTGAGGTTGATTTTTAGTTTCAAGGCATTGTGGTCTGAAAAGATGCTTGATATGATTTCAATTTTCTTGAATTTGTTGAGGCTTGTTTTGCGTCCTATTATGTGGTCTATCTTTGAAAATGTCCCATATGCATTTGAAAAGAATGTATATTTTGCTTCTTTGGGGTGAAAAGTTCTATATATATATATCAATTAAGTCCATGTGGTTTAGTGTGTTGTTCAATGCCTGTATATCCTTGGTGTTTCTTTGCTTCGATGATCTGTCTATTGTTGATAATGGAGTGTTGAAGTCCCCTACTATGAGTGTGTTGTTGTTAATATCCTTCTTGTGGTCTTCTAATATTTGCTTTATGTATTTGGGTGCTCCTATGTTGGGTGCATATATGTTTATCAGTGTTATATCTTATTGATGGATTGTTACTTTAAGTATTAAGAAATGTCCTTCTTTGTTTCTTTTTATTGCCCTTGCTTGAAATCCGTTTTGTCTGATATGAGGACTGCTACCCCAGCTTTTTTTTCAGGTCCGTTTGCTTAGAATATTTTTTTATATCCTTTTACTTTCAGTCTATGTAACTCTTTTGTTTTGAGGTGTGTTTCTTGTAGACAGCAAATATGTGGGTCCTGTTTTCCATTCCATTACCCTATGCCTTTTAATTGGAGCATTTAATCCATTTACATTTAAGGTTATTATTGACATGTATTTATTCATTTCCCTTTGTACCTGTGTTTCTCTCCTCTTTTTTTTTCCTTCTTTTTTCTTAGAACATTCCCTTTAGCATCTCTCGCAATGCTGGTTTGGTGGAGGTGTACTCTTTTAGTTTTCCTTTGTCTGAGAAACTCCTTATTTCACCTTCCATTTTGAATGAGAGACTTGCTAGGTAGAGTATTCTTGATTGTAGGCCTTTGTTTTTCATTGCTTGAAATATTTTTGACCATTCCCTTCTGGCTTGTAGTGTTTCTGTTGAGAAATCGGTCGATAGCCTTATCGGAGCTCCCTTGTATGTTGTTTGCTGTTTTTCTCTTGCTGCTTTTAGGAGTCTCTCTTTGTCATGGAATGTTGCCATTTTAATTATGATGTGCCTTGGAGTGGGTTTTTTTGGGGGTTCCTCTTCATTGGAACTCTCTGTGCTTCCTGAACTTGTATAACTTTTTCTCTACTCAGGCTGGGAAAATTTTCTGTCACTATTTCTCCTATCAGTTTTTCAATTCCATGCTCCTTTTTTTCTCCCTCTCTTATTCCAATGATCCTGATATTATTTCTTCTCATGCTATCCTGTAATTCCCTTACATCCTGTTCATATTTTTTTTCAATTTCTAGTTCTTCTTCTTCACCCTCCGGCAATCCTATTATTCTTATGTTCAGTCTCTTATAGCTGTCCCAGAGGTTTCTGATCCTCTCATCATTTTCCTTGCTTCCTGTTTCCTTTCTCTGCACTGGTTGACTGTTTGTTCCTTCTTTATGTTCTGGTTTGTTGACTTGAACTCTGGATTTTATTTTCTCACCATCTGTCTCATATATTATTTTGTTCTTTTCAGTATGAGTGTTTTTCAATCCTTTCTCGTCTTTTTCCAAATCTTTTGTTAATTCTGTAAGCCACCTGATAACAATGGCCCTGAACTGAGCCTCTGACAGGTTTCTTATTTGTTCATCTGTCAGGTTCTTCATCTATTGCCTGGTGAGCTGCGCCACCAGGATTTCTATAGTTGTCTCCCTCATTTTGACAGATGTGTTTTGTTTTCTTGGGCCACCTATAGGGGGCAGTACCTGTGTACTCGTCACTACCCAGCAACCGGCGGTGGTCCAGCAACCTTTTTCACTGCGCTGTGGCACTTTGTCGTCACTGCCCAGCGACCTGTGGCGATCTGCAACCTATTGCGCGGCGCTGTGGTGCTTTGTGTGGGGGCGGGGGTCCAAGATGGATTCCTGCCATTATTCTCTGCTGGGAGACCAGGATCCATCCTCCCGCCCTCTTGGCCTCATTGTCTGGGGCAATGTGCTGGCTGCTTTTCCCAGCGTTGGGTTCAGTAGCTGCTGTGGCTCGACTGCAGCCAGGACTGCTCTCCCTGCCGCTGTCCCTGGTGCTACCGCAAACAGCTCCGTCCACTTTCGCTCTTCCTACCTGCCCAAAGGGCGCAGCTGGTTTATAACTTCGTATGTTGGGCTTCCGTGTAGTTTTATTTTCTGGAATTTATAGTTATCTTTTGTTTTCAGGTAGTTGTAGTCCTCTCTAGTTGTAGCAGGAGAACAAGTGTTTCCGTATAAGCCTCCATCTTGGCCGGAAGTCCTGAAAGTTTTTTTTATTTAGTAGCCAAGCAAAAGCTTGTTACACACTGGGAGAAAATCTTACATATTATCTTTAGAATTTATGGCTTTTATTATTAGCTAAACCCTTTAGAGAACTGCTTAGTCATCTCAAATGTATACAGAATTTTCAAAATGTCAAAAAAGATAACAACAAGAAAAAACAATTTGATAATGATATAAGCTGACTTTAAATCATTTTCTCCAAATTTAATCTTATAAAACATGGAAAAATCAAATGCTAATGATATGAGAAATTTCTGTGGTTTTTCTTGTTGTTTTTGATTACCTTGTAAGAGATAGGTGTCCTGGGTTTTTACTACCTTTATAGTTCAAGGCAGCAACTAAGAAAAATAATAAATTGCTGTTCTAGCTCAAAAACACCAGACCCTCACCACCTGCTGTCCAACATAACTATTTTGAATCAAACAAGCAGAAGAAACAAAAAATGTCAGTATGCCCTTATCTAGTCATTCACTTTCATTTTTAAAAAATTCAGAAAGGAATCTCAAAGAGGAAGGCAACATTAGGCAAACTCATTCTTCTAAAGGAATATGTCCTTCTGATACGGAGTAATTAAAGCAACGAAAGACAGAAAAAATAAATTACAATGCATGTTTAGGTGAGTGCGTATTTCTCCTTTAATTATCCCAAGCTTTTCCCAGGAATACACAGTAATGTGCACATGCCTGCACTTCCTCTCTTTTGCATTTTTAATATCACTCTATCCTTCTACATACCTCTGCAAGTTCAAATTGTGTAGTCTTTCCTGTCTTGAAGTAAAACTGGGTAGGTTTATGTTTCACTAGCACCACAGCCTTTCCTTACTTCCTCTTTCTCCCAAGTATAGAATGCAAGAGTCCTTCTGTGTCCAGCTACATGAAGAAAGAGTATAAGGCCATGTGTTCTGGAGGTAATGCTGCCTTAGCTTAGGTGAAATTTGAAGAAGACTGAGCATACCTCAAGAAACTCAAGCTTTGGTTCAGCTTAAGAGCTTCATGCTGCCTTTAGAAATGACCTAGGTCACAAAAGGTTACAGGGTCCCAGGGGGATCAAGGTTTGTTAAGGCATTAAATTTTATTTATTGTATTATTTGGCTGCACTGATACAATCCAAAACAAACGAAACCAAAACAAGTCCAAGAAAATACCTATCGATTAACTACTCACTACAGTGTTTTTAAAATGTCTGTTAACCAGTTAAAAATATTTGAAGAGTGACCCCTGAGGCAGGATCTCTCAGTTTCCAATTGAAATAATTATAGATAGAGAGAGACAAAAAAGGTATTTTATAGCACCGAAAACTGGGAACAAAAGACATCTACTGACAAGGAGGCATGATGATAATTCTGGCTCTGAATCCTTTAAATACTTATTATAAAGACTGAAGTTTGAGATAAAAACATAAATCAAGACCATTAAAAAAAATTAACCGAGGTAGCTAAATCAAAAGCATGTTATTTGTTCATTTTTAAATACTTATTCTTTGTGTAGTGTATCAATAATGTGTTAACTTATATTTTCATCTTTCTCATTCTGTGCCAAGCTCTCCCAGTGAGAATCTCTCCATATTTATAGGACAAGTTTCTCTTGGCCTAATTGGGGTAACATTTAAAATGGAAAATACTAAGGATACTGAGTTTTAATCACCTTTTTTAAATCACCATTTTTGATTTGCCCTAATTTAGAAATAGCACAGTATCTTACTGATTTCGTATGTCTCTGGTATACGACGTCTAACTGGAAAAAGCCCAGCAATTGCTAATGTAAAGAGAACAGTTTGCACAACATTGATGTAGCCTGGCAGTCAAAGAGAGTGGACTGCAATGCATATGGATGAACAATAACAATTTCACTGTACTAGTCAGTGAGCGTGGTAAACACAATTGAGCAAGCATGTGTACTGTGTAGCCATTGCATTCAAAATGACTGAGTGAGTAGAGCAA
This sequence comes from Furipterus horrens, assembly GCF_987537825.1. Classification (NCBI taxonomy): domain Eukaryota; kingdom Metazoa; phylum Chordata; class Mammalia; order Chiroptera; family Furipteridae; genus Furipterus; species Furipterus horrens. The sequence goes on along the minus strand of NW_028327176.1, from coordinate 61,062,974 downwards.
TGAATCTGCATCAAATTTTCCATTAGGCTTGAACATTCTTCCCTGGAAACTATTCAGATGATTCAGAAGACCGCAGCTATGGGAAACTGGTGATTGGCAGCTTCATCGCAACACACCTGGCTCATACATCACATCTCATGCAGAGTTTTTTTTATGAAACATCAAATTACCCAGGTGGCTCAGCCCACTCATAGCCCATATTTGGTGCCCTGTGACTTCTGACTTTTCCCCAAATTAAAATCACCTTTGCAAGGGAAGAGATTTCAGGCTGTTGATGAGATTCAGGAAAATACAACAGGGCAGCTGATGGTGCCTACTTTCAAGGGGACAAATGTGTTACTATCTTATATGCAATGTTTCTTGTACTTGTATCTTCTTCAACAAATGTCTCTCTTTTTCACAGTGCATGGCTGGATACTTTCTGGACAAGTCTCATATACTTAAAAATGAACTAATTGTGTCATTTATCCATTAAGATTCATTTGTAATCAAATAGTTCATATTAATTGGAAATAAATGACAAAGATGATGACTTGATAGTTTTATAGCACTTTTCATTCTTAGATGTTTAATTGTTTTAACAAAGAGAAATCTATCTAAGCTAACTTTAATTTTCTGACAGGAGAAACTACTATTTAGAAGATAGTTACTTAACAATGGTAGTGGATAAAAGTGCAGGATGAGGAATTCCAGCTGTAGGATATCCCTCCTTGCTGGTGTAATCTAGTTTTATCTCCCCAATTACATCATCTTTGTGTTGCTGAGTTGTTACAGGGCATTTCCTGAGCATGGTCTCAAGCTCTGGCAAGGATACTAGCTTACAACCAATCACAGTCAAGCAGGGCAAAGGTATCACCCTTAGCTTTGCATTGTAACAATAGATTAATTAGAAAGCAAGCATCCAAAATGTACTCAGTCAAATCAGGTCTTTAGAGAGTCAAAAACAAAACAAAAAACTTTCTGTTACCTTTTCCCAAGAAAACTGTCACATTAGCTCTTCATTTTATTTGAACTTTCTACGTTGACTTTTTAAAAATTCATTCTTCATCCTACTTAACCTGTGTGTGGTACTTAACACAATTTAAAACCATCCACTCTTTAAATTAAGCCTCACTACACTTAAGGGGACCCTGCTTTACTGAAGTTCCTCTCATACCCCTCTGAGAGCTTCTTTTCCCATCTGTTGCCCAGTTCTTCTTCCTGATCTACCCAGTAGGTGGTGTTTCACAAGGTTCAGTTATGCAGAGTAAGAGCAGAGCAGAGAAGACTTTTGGATACCTTTTGACAATCTAATATGGAGTAACTATCAGCCATGACAGCTATGTCGAGGCAGTATGTCCAAAACTGAGGTAATGAGGTATAATAGGACTGCCCTTGGGATGGGCCAGGAACACCCAAAACTGCAAGTCTGAACACTTGGATAAGGACTCCATCTGGACACTGATATGAGTGGGACTGCCACCCATTGTGGGCTGTAAGAACTTAAAGCTCCAACCACCCAGTACTCAAGCTTGGCTCTGCCATGAATCACATATGGAGCCCAATGGGAGTTTCACTTCACTGGATGTGTGCTGCCACTGTAGTTGCCTGGATTGAGACTGACACCTGCCACTCCACTTGTGGACACTGCCAGTGATCAGGACTTTGCACTGGACACTTGCTCTACTCTATCACATAAGCTCCCCCTTTCTGTATGTAACCTGCATATAACCCTACGGGCTTATGGGGGAGGTCACCTCTCATAAAGCTGGCATTGTGAAAGGACACAAACATATGTGAGTGACTCTTTTGGGAGGTGTTCCCTTGCTCATGACACCTGCTTCTTGTCCTCAAAGTTCTCCCAATATCCTTCTTGTAGAGTTCAACTACTCCCATGCCTTAGTCATCACCCACTTGTGAACAAGAGCTCCAGTTCCATGTCCAGTCCTGACTTTCTCAAGACCCAGATCTGTATCTATGGTTACACACTGGACATTGACAGCTGAGGGTACAATCATCCCCTCAAGTAGAACATGTGTAAGAATGAACCCTTCATCTCCTTTCAAAGTCTAACACTCTCCTTTCACTGGAGGAAAAACAGAAGCAAGGAGAAAATGGAACCCATAATCTCATTTCATTTCTCTTAGTGCACTAATGAAAAATTAGTACTAATGAGAAATCCTCAAGCATAAATATTAACTAGGACAGGCATAAAATAACACAGGGCTGGATGGCTTAAATTAGATTTCTGGTTCTAACTCCTTCTAGTTGTAACTTCTAACTGAGCAGGTTGCTTAAATGAAAAGCGTCTCAGTTTCCTCTTTGAAGAGTAAGAATAGTACAGTATCTATGTCATAGAATTGCTGAAAACAATTAAATAATATATGCAAGGAGTTTAGAATAGTATGTGACCAATAGAAGTAATAAATATTAACAAGAAATTATTTGAAATCATTTTTATATAATATTTTATATTTTCAACATCATTTTATCCCCCACCCTTTATTCAGGCCATTATCAGCTTAGAAGGGGAGATCAACAATTACAATGCTTTCCTATACTTTGGTATAGGAGGTCTGTTCAGAAGGTATCTGGCCATGTAATATGAAAAACGGGGACATTTATTAAAGAAAATACAAGAAACATTGTACATAGGATAATGATGACTCAGTCTTCAAAGTAGGTACCTTAGGACATCACACAGTCCTCCCAATTGCCATCAGCTGCCCAGTCGTATTTTCCTGAATCTCATTGGTGGTGTGAAATCTCTTCCTTTTCAAAGGTAATTTTAGTTTTTGGGAAAGGCAGAAGTTACAGAACACTAAATCTGACCTGTAGGGGGGCTGAGTCACCTGGGTGATTTGATGTTTTGATAAAAAACTCTGCATGAGATGTGTTATAATGATAAAGCTGCCAATCATTAGTTGCCCATAGCTGCAGCCTTCTGAATCATCCAAATAGTTTCCAGGGAGGAACGTTCAAGGTTACTGAAAAACTTGATGCAGATTAGTTGCTCTACTTGTTTAGTCATTTTGAATGTGACAATCACACTGTACACATGCTCACCCAATGGTGTCTACTACCCCCACTGACTAGTACAGTGATGTTGTCATTGTTTATGCATGTGCATTCTAGTCCAATCTCCTTTGCTGCCAGGTTACATAGATGTTGTACAAACTGTTCTCATTATATTAACAATGACTGAACTTTTTCTGGACATACTTTTTATTCTACAACACCCAGCTGAGTACTTCTCACAGAAATTGTTGATAAATATTTGCCAAGTAGCAAATTTAGGATACAGGAACAAAATGTCCTTTTTTCAAATCTTTATCAAATGACTTCTGGAGAACAACAGGGCACCATCGTGCTATTGGCAGGTAACCCATCAAGTAGGGATGCACATTTTGGACTACACGAGCATTTGATGTGGCTCAGTGAGCTTGAGACTCAGAATTATCAGGGTGGGGCATATATCTATTATGACACCAAATGTTAGGTGTGCTTTCAGTGTGAGCAGACTAGCTGAGGCAGCCCAATCCTCTGGTTGGTGGACAACACTGTAAAATTCTTGATCCTTATTTATCTTAAAGAAAGAACTATTTTAAGTTTCCATACAGTGTAAACTAAACCAATAGGCATTTTCAATGTGTGCATTTAAGTATAGAGTGTGTATGTGTGAGGAGGGAAGTGTTATTGAAAGTAACAGTGTCATAGAAATGAAAATCCCACAAATATGTGAAAGTCTCATATAAAAGTCTCATTAAACCATAATCAGTAAACAATGGCTCATGGGCCAAATTAGGCCTGCTATCCATTTTTTGTGGTTAACAAGCTAAAAATCACTTTTACATTTTAAGTATTTGAAAACACCATGGGCCTACCAACATATCACATCTGTCTAAAATCCTCTTCCTCATTACATCTTTAAAAAGTAAAATAAGAAGCAGCCAGGGGGTAAAAATGAAGATAGGACATGACCCCAATAATCTAGCAACTGAATTATTTGTTACTATATTATCAATGGTTGAATATTTTTAAAAGTTTTATAATAGGAAAAACAAACTTGTTACCAGAAATTATTTACACTCTATGTCTTTGGTTTGAAATGTTAAATGATGCATTTAAAACACCAAGTCAGTTTATATTTCTCAGCAGCGATTATGATTTAATTGTTGTTATCAATGTAATAAATTACTAGGTGATTTTCACAAACTAGTTATTCACTCAAATTTCTTGTCTGATGAAAGAATAATTGTATCAATATTCTGCAAATTTGAAAAGGAAATTGGTTCATTGGTCACAAGAAAAATGCACACACCTTGAGTGTAAACTCATCTATCTTTTTCCATCTATTTTCAAGCAGGCAAATTAAAATGGGGAAGAAACAGTTTGTGTCTCACCAAAATATTGTGCAATATGTTAATTGCTTTTTGAGAAACATAGCATGACTTGAAAACTATCCTTTGTTCTTAGGAGAATGTCACGTTCTCTTTTGAACTCTAGATTTTGATGTACATCTGTTGAAGGTGATTTAAATTATATAGGCTTTTTGTATAACACAAATAATAAGTACCTGGAAAGGGTTAACCCATCAAGAAGATAATGGTTTCCCAATGAAACAAAAGAGAATGTTCATGAAGGGATGGGATGTCTATTGTGGAGAAGTTAATATGGCTTATCATAACAGTCTAGAAGAAGACTGAGAATAAATTATGGGTGGAAAAACTGGATAACCAATAAGATCAAAAGAGATGGCAGAGTCATTTAACATTCATTCAACAAACATTTATTCTACATCTATGTGCTAACCCTGCGGATAAGAGTATGCATGAGATCTGGTATCTCTCTTCCTAGTGTTTACATTGGAGAGGCAGAAACTGGAAATAGAATAATGTGTTAAATATTAATATATTTAATATAATATAATCATAACATAGAGTGATTAGTGGTTTAGTTACTGAAAGAATTCAGGAAGGTTTCAAAAATAAGCTACCTCAATAAGGATGAATATAAATTTATTAGGGAAAAAAAGGGAGAGTGAGAGAGATGGAAGTTAGTTCAGCCAGAGGAAATACCATGAGAGGCAACATGTGGATGTAATAGTAATTTTGCATCTTAAGAATAGTGAATAGTTAATTATCATAGAACATAAAATGAAAGGTGATTAAAAACAGGATAAAAGATGAGACAGGTAATCATAGGCCTATTGAAATAATTTGATGAAACACTAAGAACTTTGAAGTCTATCCTGCAGATGGAATTTCACTGGTAAATAACACATAATACCTGACCTGCATTTTGGAAAAGCCAGAGTGGCACAGATGATGGAATGTGGGGGTGGGGGAGATGAATAGGCAGGACAACCAGTTAGGAAGTCACTGCAAAGTTTCAGAAAAAAAAAGGAGGCCTAAATAAACCAGTGGTCATAAATATGAAGGCGAGAGGACCAAGTCAAAAGTTGAAAAAGGAACCGAATTCATAGGATTTCAAGATTAACTGGAAAGGAAAGTTGATCAGACTCTAGATTGAACAGCTACATTCAAAAAGGTACTTCTTTGAGTGAAACCAAGAAATAGAAGAACAAAGGTTGTTTTCACAGAGGGAAAACACTAGATTTAGTATGAGAATTTGTTAGATGCTTAGCAGGCATCCAAATTAACATGTTACAGACCTAGTTGGGCACAGGTCTGGGCCTCAGGAGAGAGGCTGAGACTAGAGAAACAGATGTGAAGCACCTGGGATTCCAACAAATGAGGCCCCTTAGGGAGAATCAAATGGGGTAAAGGATTGGGGTAGGAAAAAGCCATATTTAGGTGACAGGAAAGAGGAGCAAGCCAAGGAGATGAAGATGTAATGGTCAAAGTGGGGGGTGGGGGCAAAGCAAAATAAAGTTATTTATGAAAGTCAAAGAGAATGTGACCTGGAAAAAGTAGTTTATGAAAAGAGATGCTTTAGCATGCAAGAGTTACTTAGAAGTTAAACTTACACCATGGCAGCTTTCTAAGACAGATGACTTGATGGTTTTTATTTAAGTTCTCAAAAATCCAAGGTAAAAGATATATTGCTTTAAAGCAAACGGCTAAAGCACATGGTGAGAGCAAAGATACATTATTTTATTATTGTCATCATTGCTATTATTATCAGTAATTTTACACTATCAATATCTTTCCTTCTTCCTTAAATGCAAATAAGTTTTGACAGTAATTATAATGCTTCCACTAAACTGACTGACTCATCTGGCCTCATCTGCCATGCAGCAAATACTCATTCATTCTTGCTTCTGATCAACAATGACTGAGAGCTTGCTATGCACCAGCCAGTGTTAGGCACCAAAAGTAAAATTGCTACCACAAAATAAATTTTTAATGGGACACACTTCAAAAAAATATGAATTAAAACTTGAAGAACATGGGCATCTTCTACTTCTTTCTACTGTTCATGTAAACTATATGGAAAGTCACACATCAGGGATTGACTGAAAGGCAGTATTATTACTTGTGAGCAACACACAATCTAAGAAAGGACGACTGTTAGCTTTATTACTAACTGCTGTTTGCATAAGTGTGAACTGCTAATTGTTAGCATGCTCCTCTTGGTCTCTGTTCTTTTAGGCACTTCCACTTTATCTATAGGGCTATGTTCTTTTGCCACTGAGACTCTTTGTTCTACTTTATACCCCCATTCGCCACCCTCTCAAACATCCCTTTCAATATAAGAATTCCAGGCTCAGACTTCCAGTCAAGATGGAGGCACAGGTAGACATGCTTCACCTTAAACAACCTTAAGAATCACAACTAATCTCAAAACAAAAACAATCAGAATTGCCAGAAAATCAAACTGTATAGAAGTCCAACAACCAAGGATTTAAAGAAGAAATATTCATTCAGGCAGGTAGGAGGGGCAGAGAGAGCAAGCTGGATCAGAGAGGACATGATGTGGTGGCAGCAAGGTGGCAGCAGTGATGGCAGGTGGAACAGGCAATCCTACATTCACGTGTGGTGGGTAAAAGCCAGGAGGGGCACCTGGAGAGTGGTTCTAGCCCCAGGCCAGGCCTGCAGCCCAGGGTTCCAATGCCAAAAAAATAAAGCCTCAGAGCTTCTAGCTGTGAAAACCAATGGGGATTGGGGCAGTGGAAGAAGTTGCCCATCTCTCAAGAGAGTCTGTTTAGAGGGCCCCCATGGTTCTAGAATGTATGCAAGCCCACCCACTCTGGAAACCACCACCAGGGCAGCAGCTAGAGGCATACTAGTTGCATTTGAGAAGTGGGTGAAGTGACTGGAAAAGGGGCAAGTGCTGAGAAGGTGACATTGTACCCTCTCTGACCTCTCCCTTACATACAGCATCACAAAGCAATGAAATTGGTCACTCTGCACTGATGAATACCTAAGGCTCCACCTCTTACAATGTAACAGGTGTGCCCAGACAGAGAGTCAAAGCAGCTCTACTCAATACACAGAAAAAAAACACAAGGAGGCTGCAGAATTGAGAAGACAAGGAAGTATGGCCCAAATGAAAGAAAAGATCAAAACTCCAGAAAAAGAACTAAGTGAAAAGGAGATAGCCAACCTGTCAGATGGAGAGTTCAAAACACTGCTGATAGGGATGTTCAGAGAACTCACTGAGTATAACAAACACAAAAGGGAAGAAATGAAGTATACACGAAATGAAATTTAAAAAATCCCACAGGGAACCAACAGTGAAGGGAAGGAAGCCAGCATTCAAATCAATGATTTGGAACATAAAGGAGAAATAAATATTCAACCAGTTCAGAATGAAGAAGCAAGAATTCAAAAAAAAAAAAATGAGGAAATAAGGAGACTCTCAGACATCTCCAAAAGGGCCAACATCTGAATCAGGAAGTACAGAGAATCTCAAAGAAGTTGGATCCAAAGGGAGCCACACCAAGACACATCATAATTAAAATGCCAAAGGATAAAGAGAGAACCTTAAAAGCAGCAAGAAAGAAGAAGAGACTTATCTACAAAGGAGTTCCCATAAAACTATCAGCTGATTTCTCAAAAGAAACTTTTTAGGCATGAAGGAACTGGCAAGAAGTATTCAAAGTGATGAAAAGCAAGGACCTACAACCAAGATTACCCAGCAAAACTATCATTTAGAATGGAAAGGCAGATAAAGTACTTTCCAGACAAGGTTAAGCTAAAGGAGTTCATCATCATCAAGCACTTATTATATGAAATGTTAAAGGGATTTATTTAAGAAAAAGAAGACCAAAACTATGAACAGTAAAATGACACAAACTCACAACTATCAACAACTGAATCTAAAAATAAAAACACAAATACACTAAGCAAACAAGTGGTGCAAGGTGCAGTATCATAGATATGGAGACCATATGGAGGGTTATCAGCAGGGAGGGAAGGGGGAGAAAGGGGGAAAAGGTGCAGGGATTAAGAAGCATAACTGGCAGGTACAGAATAGACAGGGGCATGTTAAAAATAGTAAAGGGAATGGAGAAGCCAAAGAACTTATATACACAACCCATGGACATGAACTAAGGGCACAGAGTGTTACTGAACAGAAGGGGGTACCAGGCAGAAGTGGGCAAAGGAAAAAATTGGGAGAACTGTAATAGCATAATGAATAAAACATACTTAAAAAAATAAAAAAGGATACCTGGCTCAAAGCCCCCATCACTTATCTCCATTCTGCACCTGGCCGCCTATGTAAGGTCTGTATTACAGGCAGCAGGTCTAAATTGCATGAGTTTAAACTAGTCACAATGTGAGTGGTTTGCTGTAGCTGTTTATCACCTAGATTGTTATACTCCAGTCTGGCAGCAGTTAACCAATGAGAAAATCGCTCTTTCCTTATGGTAACTTACAAGGTTTTGCAAAGCTTAATAAAATGGGCACAGAGATGGGAAGTTGCTAAGACATTACAAAGGATCTTGCTACCTTCCCCTTAGTCCATCCCTGTATACAGACACTCATTCTTAGTGCTGATTTTAAATGAATCAGTCCTTATACAGGAATGTAAACGGTATTCACTAACAGATGTTTTATAATATGTACCAATTATTCTCTGATAAAATTAATCTATGCACAACAGGTATTTGCATAATTTTAAATGTACAATCATAAACAAAAAGCATAATACACGGGAAATGACAACAAAGAACTGAAGAATTAGGATTACTGACATTGTCAAAAGAAGTAGATAGTAAATCAGTTACTGGGAACGATTTGGGAAACAATTTGTTTGAAGGTTTAGGGCCAAAGACTGATGTACAATGGTTTATACTTTGTATCCTGGCATCGAATTCACCAATAATGAGTCTCTTCCAAGTATGTGGCAATCTGACCATAATACAGTACTTATCTTTAATTGTAAATACCTAAAATTTATAGTTTATTTTAAGGACTTGGTCAATAGTAACCAAATTTATAATATAACACATCTTGAAATTAATATCTCTAACTTTTATCCAAAAAGATAAATTTAGATCATTTTCCAAAACATAAAATTCAAGATTGAAAATATTTTTTTAGTGCACAAGGATAGTAGAAAAACATCTGTTTTCCACAAGCATCATAGCCAACATTTATTTAGTGTTTACATCAGTTGCTCTCTAAAGTTTTTATTTTGTTTTTCTTAATCCTTGTTCAAGGATATGTTCATTGATTTGAGAGAGGGAGGAAGGTAGGGGCGGGAGAAATATCGATGTGAAAGAGAAACACTGATGGTTGCCTCCCTTATGCACCCCAAGTGGGGATTAAATCAACAAACTAGGTACATGTCCTTACCAGGGATTGAACCTGGGAACTTTTGGTGTACAGGACAATGTTCCAACCAACTGAGCAACCTGGCCAGTGCCAAAGTGTTTTCCTTAATTATCACAACAAACCTACATGGCCACATTAGACTCATATTACCTATGGAGACTAAAAGCTTACAGACCTACTCAAGCACCAGGAAAAGCCAAGAGGTAACCAAGACAGTCCCACTTGAAATGCAAGGACCAATGGCTTCCTCTGCTTCCAAGCCCATATGCAGCAGTTGACCTTCTTGTAGTGAGTGGGGACACTAGAAAAGTTTAAACTCTCTTTTGTGTAAGCAGAGAAGAGAAACATAGACATTTATGGTTTTTAGAAAGACAGCTTTAGTGGCAATATAAGCAAAAGAAGAAGAAAAAGCAACAAAATAATACCAAGGGCAATCATCACTGTAACCCTCAGTAATCAAAATAAACTAAGGTTATAGAAGATGACAGTAAGACAGTAAAACATTTGCAACCAGGCAGATGCACACATGTGTTTCTGGTCCTTTCAGAAGACCAACTAAAGCAAAGATATAGGATATAAGCAGTGTCAGCTTTGGAGTTCTTCATAGGACAGTTTGAGAGGAAACTGGTTAAGGGTGAGACAAGGTTTGTCTTAAAGCTGCATCTGCATAGCAAGCACATTGTTTTACTCCAATTGCATGATTATGTGGGGGTATTTTTAGGGAGTTGATAAAGATTGAGTAGATGACATCTCCTTTATCATTCTTTTCAATATTACTGAAATTAAAAGATTTGTGTTCTTACCTTAGTTACAAGAATAATTAATTGTGTGACTTTCAGAAAAATGTTTGATCCCTCTGGAAATCACTTTCTGCTTTTATACATTGGATCATATGGACTAGATTGAAACAAGGGGTCTTTTCATGTTAGTAATCTTTGCTTTTCTGAATCATCCACATATTAGTAACTCCTTCTAGCTCATAAGAGTACATTCTAGTTCAGAAAATATGAATCCATCCTCAATCCAGGACAGGGGAAAGTCCTGCTCATCATCAAAACTGAGCAGTTTGATCCTGAAAGTTTCAAGAGAATCGTCGTCGGCAGCCGTCCGTCTCGAGAGACGATGGTGTAGCTTCTTAAGAGTCTATCTGCACCGCCGAGAATGGTTGTGCAGTCCGACTCGGGAGTGACACGGTATCTGTCTCCTCCCGTGTTGAATCGACATCTTGCGATGATGCTGGAGTATCCTCTCCAGTGAAGCTGAAGCTACAGAGCCTGGGCAGGGTGATATGGAGGGTCTGCTGTTGCCCATGCAGCAGACCCCCCCTCTCTTCGCAGCTGAAGGGTCCAAGGGAAAGACGGAGTCAATACAGCTTGGGTTCAGGTGCGCCGCAGGAGTTGCCGGTGTTGACTACAACGTCAAACCGCCTTAGGGACTCCGGCTCCGGATTTTCTGTCGGGGTTTACTCCCTTAGCCTTTCCCCTGAAGAGGTATGCCGCAAGGCAGCGGAGGTTTTTTGGAGTCAGAGTTTTCCTTCTCTGATGTGCCCTGACTGGAAGATCGAACCAGCGACACTTAGCTCGCAGGCCGACGCTCAATCCACTGAGCCAAACCAGCCAGGGCAGTTTCAAGAGAATATTAGTGACAGAATAGCTGAATAGCAGTCAAATTCAGGATTTAACAATGCCTTTCCACATTGTTTTATTTTTCCTTATCATTGGTATTAGACCCTTTAAAATCAGTGTCATATCTTACTAATTAACTGCGAATAGAAAGACAGTATTTGTGTAAAGCGTGTGTGGTTCTGAATGAGTCAGGAACACCAACCTAGGCCAGCATTTCATCTTTCATCCCACCCCTTCCTGGCAGTCCCTCCTCTTTCAGGTGTACCAGGATCAATCTTCAGAGACTGCTAAACCAAAAGAAATATAATATGTAATATAAAGCTAAAGATGGTTTTTACTGCATCAGAAGCTAGTAAAGCAATGAGAATCACAAAATAACACAATGTAGAAGTTTACATGCTTAGTGTTAGCACTGGTTTTATGAGTTCTCACTTTAAGATTCACCCTTGGACCAAGTAGCAATTTCATCCCTGCTTGAAAACTTTCCCTGTGATATAGAGTTGCCTACATCTCAAGATGTAACTTTTCAATTAGGAACTGTTCCCAAAGGCTTTTTTAGGGAATAGCTTCAAGGATGATTTTGGAGGAAGATGTTAAGAGATGTCAGAGAAAAGAATAACTAGCATTTATGAGTGCTTACCATGGATAAGACACCTATGAATATTGACCCCATGAGAATATTATCACTAACTTGCAGTCAACATTATTACCCCATGATATAGGTGAAGAAAGAGAAGCATACAGGGATGTGGCTGGAATCAAACATGAACTTGTCCTGTTCACCTTCCATCACACTGTCCCATTGTCCACTAGCATGACCAGTGTAACCAGCAGGATCAGCACAGGGCTGTTATACCCTCAGTTATGTCAGATGCCTGACAATGTTACTGCCTCGTGTGCACCTGTGGGTGACTGCTTTCCTATAGCCTTAACTCAATGAATGTATGTAATCAGAACAAAACAGAATATAAGACAACACATTCTGCTTTGTTCTGACTACACACATTAGGGAAATGAACAATGGGACTCAACAGGTTACAGTACAGTTTCCAGGATATACTGCTGGGGATGAAGTTTGGGAATTATGTTAAGGAAATTGGTTGATGAGAAATTTAATGAGTGTTTTCAGAGGGAGGGGCAGCACTTGTGTAAGTGTATTTACTTCACCACTGGATCAAACTAAATTTAAAAATGAGAATCAAGTGCATCCTGTGAGAAGCACACGAGAAGGGGGGATACACCTGGAGGCTAAAGACAAGCACGACTAACATAATAAATGAGGAAAGAAAATAAGACTAAGGATGCAAATATCTTCTTCTTATTATTATTTTTTTAATCCTTACCAAGGACATATTTTGTTGCTTTGAGAGAGAGTGAGAGAGAGAGAATCACCAATGTGAGAGAAACATCAATTGGCTGCCTCCTGTATGGGACCAAACCGGGAATTGAACCTACAAACTTTCAGTGTACGGGATGATGCACCAACCAACAGAGCCACACTGACCAAAGAGAGAGGCAAGCATTTTAATAAACTACAATTTTCACCAGTGAATAGCTCACTACATAAAAGGACTTGTTTGATTCCTTAATTTTAATGTATGATAAATAAATGATAATCAAATGATATTTTCCATGACATGTTTAGACAATTTAGATATCTATATGATGATTGATGGTATGATATTGATACGATTATCATAAATTATAATAAATTACTTCAGTATTCACTGTTATATTTAGTACTAGCTATTTGAAATAAAAGTGAACTCAGATATGCAGAGTCTGTCAATATTCTCAAAGGAAAAAAATTACCATCATTAGGAAAAATAGAGATTCTTTTTCCTTTCTGAAACAAAAAAGAAACAAGATTAAAAATGTAATAATTTTGATGAAAGACAGCAGGGAGGCAAACACATGAGAATTTAACTTGCAATTCTAAAAAATAATACTTCAAAACTCAGTCTGCTATTTGCTTAATAATTTTCTAGCTCCATAGTTATTGATTGAAATGTAGAAAACTAAATTGTGCTGGAATATTTCCTTGGAGTACTTATTTTTAAAAAAAGATAGAAAGGCAAATGATACTATCAGAAAATACTCCTAGGTTTGTAACACCGTAAAAAGCTAAAGCCATTTGGAAGCAAGAAGATATGGGATGTGCCAACATCCCAGAATAAGATTTCTGGACAAGAAATAATGATACTAGATAAACGGGCCCCGGAAGGGATGTGATCTGGCCCCCGCAGCAATGAAGACTTTGTTGTTCCAGATGCTGGCTGACCTGGTCCCACACTCAGTCAGCAGACCTCCCTCCGCTCTCCACCCTGCCTCTGCTTCTCTGGATCCATCCTTACCACCTTCCCAGGGCTCTAAAAGTTTCCCAAAAGTATTAACGTGACTTCCATTGCATAGCATTAGTATGCAAAGGGGTGCCATAAGCAAACTAAAAGCTCTCTGAGGTGGGAGTATATGCTGTCCACATTCACATCCTCCAGGTTTGGACCCACAGCATATATTATACTTCGTCTGTACAATGTTTACAATAAACACCAGCTGGAGTTTCTTAATGTTCAGTTTGGCCACCAGATGTCACTCTAAGATAAAGAATGCTATAACACCACTGCTTGAATCTAGCTAGAAAGGATTAAACTGTCGTTTCAATTTGTTTAATTTGCCACAATGGACAAGAGCATATAGATTCAGAAGGCAGTGCATTAAGGGAAGATATGATGAATAGCTGAGGACTGCTGAGCCCCACTAACCCCCAGTTTTTGATTCTATGTCCTACCAGATTGGAAAATCTCTCTCCACTGTTGATTAAAAAAAAAAAAAAAAAAAAAAAGTGTCTAATAGGTTCCTTTTCTCCTAGGAAGTAAAATGAACATATTAAGCATATACTATTAGGATATCAATTAAATATAAGTAGCTTTAACTAGATTAGAAAAATGCTAGATGTTGTAGAATTTGGATTAAGAATGTTTAAGATACATATCTGCATAAATTACTTGTCATTTAATCATACTAGTTGGTATGTAAGTGGACTAGGAACAAGAAAAAAGATTCTATGCAAGAAAGTTCTATCACGCAAAAAATAAAATTCCCAAAAAACTCTGAAAGTTCTAAGATTTCATAATTAAAGTTATTTTAAAATGGTCTTAGTAACTAAAGACTATCGTAAAAAACATTACTTTTTTTTTTTTTTTTTTACAATTTGTTCTTTTATTTTAACAATATGTCATGGGTCTCGTTCTGTGTTAGGACACTTGGATTCATCTTATTTTTGTAATAAATGCCTAGTACTTCATTATATAAATATGCCAAAATCTACATAAACAATCCCCTTTTAACATATATTAGGTTGTTTCTACTTTCTCTATCATACATAGTATTGCAATAAACACTCATATATATATATATAAATATATATATATTTGATTGTTATTTAAATTAGTATACCTTCTGAACACATAGCAACTACAGGCAAAGAAGATAGCACACAGGTGGGGAAGGTTACAAACACATTGCATGCAACAATGCTTTAAAAAATAATTGACATTTAGAGAGCAATGGGGGGGGGATGGGCAACCTTGGGTCCAGAAATCCCTAATAAGAGTGGGAGTGCAGAGGGGAAAGTGGCCTTCCCATATGGGGAGGGATCGTGCAGACTCCAGGTCAGTTGGCTGTCCCTGGACAATGGTGTGCTTGGTTTAACAGGCTGGTATCCTTGTTGTATTCTAGCCACTTAGTTCAGCCAAACCGTTGAGTCTCAGGAGGCAGCGATTCAGACAGGATTAAGTGAGGCCTATATGTACAGACAATCACTCAGGTAATGAGATCATAGGCTCATGCCCTCTGGTTCAATTCTGTTTATTTGTTTGTGTTGTTCATTAGTTTCCTGTAATAGGTGACAGCATAAGGTATTTTTCTTTCTTTGCTTGGATTATTTCGCTAAGCATAATTCTCTCTAGTTCCATCCATGTTGTTGCAAATGGTAGAAGTTCCTTCTTTCTTTCTGCTACATAGTACTCCATTGTGTAAATGTACCACAGTTTTTTGATCCACTCATCTACAGATGGGCACTTAGGTTGTTTCCACCACTTGGCTATTGTAAATAGTGCTGCTATGAACATTGGAGTGCATAGGTTCTTTTGAATCGGTGTTTCAGGATTTTTTGGATATAACTCTAGCAATGGAATTGCTGGTTCAAAAGGCAGTTCAATTTTAGTTTTTTGAGGAAATTCCAAACTGTTTTCCATAGTGGCTGCACCAGTCTGCATTCCCACCAGAAATGCACCAGGGTTCCCATTTCTCTGCATCCTCTCCAGCACAAGTTGTTTGTTGATTTGTTGATGATGGCCATTCTGACTGATGTGAGGTGGTGTCTCATTGTGGTTTTTATTTGCATCTCTCTGATGGCTAGTGATGTTGAGCATTCTTTCATATGTCTATGGACCCTCTGTATGTCCTCTTTAGATAAGTGTTTGTTCAGGTCCTGGGTTGTCTATCTTCTTGGTGTTGAGTCGTATGAGTTCATTATATATTTTGGAGGTGAATCCCTTGTCTAAGATATCATTGGCAAATTTATATTTTCCCATATAATTGGTTTCCTTCTCATCTTGCTGATGCTTTCTTTAGCTGAGCAGAAACTTCTTAGTTTGATGTAGTCCCATTTGTTTATTCTTTCCTTTATTTCCCTTGCCTTAGGAGATATATCAGTGAAAATGTTGCTACATAGGATATCTGAAATTTTCCTGCCTATGTTCTCCTCTAGGACTTTTATGGTGTCACGGCTTACATTTAAGTCTTTGATTCATTTTGAGTTTATTCTGGTTTATGGTGTAAGTTGGTGGTCTAGTTTCATTTTTTTGCATATCCCTGTCCAGTTCTCCCAACACCATTTGTTGAAGAGGCTCTTTTCACTCCATTTTATGTTCCTTCCTCCTTTATCAAATATTAGTTGACCATAGAGGCGGGGGTTTATTTCTGGACTCTCTGTTCTGTTCCACTGATCTATATGTCTGTTCTTATGCCAGTACCAGACTGTTTTGATTATCGTGGCTTTGTAGTATAGTTTGATATCAGGTATTGTGATTCTTCCTACTGTGTTCTTCTTCCTCAAGATTGCTGTGGCTATTCGGGGTCTTTTTTGGTTCCATATAAATTTTTGAACTATTTGTTCTAGGTCTGTGAAAAATGTCATTGGAATTTTAATAGGGATTGCATTGGCTCTATAAATTGTTTTGGGTAGTATGAACATTTTAATGATGTTGATTCTTCCCGTCCATGAGCATGGTATATGCTTCCATTTTTTGTATCTTTCTTAATTTTTTTCTTCAGTGTTATGTAGTTTTCTGAGTACAGGTCTTTTACCTCCTTGGTTAAGTTTATTCCTAGGTATTTTATTTTTCTTGTTGTTATGGTAAATGGAATTTTTCTTTTAGTTTCTATCTCTGAGATTTTATTGTGGGAGTACAGAAATGCCTTCGATTCCTGAATATTGATTTTTGTACCCTGCTATTTTGCCGAATTCACTTATTAGGTCGAGTAGTTTTTTTGTGAAGTCTATAGGGTTTTCTATGTACACTATCATGTCATCTGCAAATAATGACAGTTTTACTTCCTCTTTTCCAATTTGGATGCCTTTTACTTCTTTTTCTTATCTGATTGCTGTGGCTAGGAATTCCAACACTATGTTGAATAGGAGTGGAGAGAGTGGACATTCTTGTCTTGTTCCTGACCTCAGGGGGAATGCTCTCAGTTTTTGCCCATTGAGTATGATGTTGGCTTCAGGTTTCTCAAATATGGCCTTTATTATGTTGAGGTGTGCCCCCTCTATTCCCATTTTGCTGAGAGTTTTCATCATAAATGGGTGTTGTACTTTATCAAATGCTTTTTCTGCATCTATTGATATGATCATGTGGTTTTTTTGTCTTTCATTTTGTTTATGTGGTGTGTTATGCTTATTGATTTGCGAATACTAAACCATACTTGCATCCCTGGGATGAATCCCATTTGATCGTGGTGTATGATCTTTCTAATGTGTTGCTGTATCCGGTTTGCCAATATGTTGTTGAGGATTTTAGCATCTATGTTAATCAGCGATATTGGCCTGTATTTTCTTTCTTTATTGTGTCTTGACCTGGTTTTGGAATTTGGGTAATACTGGCTTCATAGAACGAGTTTGGGAGTCTTCCCTCTTCTTGGATCTTTTGGAATAGTCTGAGGAGGATAGGAGTTAGTTCTTTCCTAAATGTTTTGTAAAATTCACCTGTGAAGAAAACCAGTGCAGGACTTTTGTGTGCCAGGAGTTTTTTGATTACTGCTTCAATTTTATTAGTTGTTATTGGTCTATTCAGGCTTTCTGCACCTTCTTGATTCACTTTTGGAAGACTGTGTGTTACCAGAAATGTGTCCATTTTCTCCAGGTTGTCAAATTTCTTGCCATACAGTTGTTCGTAATAATTTCTTATAATCCTTTGTATTTCTGTGGTACCGGTTGTGATTTCTCCTCTTTTGTTTCTGATTTTTATTGGGGTTCTCGCTCTTTTTTTCTTGATGAGCCTGGCCCAAGGCTTGTCAATTTTGTTTATCTTTTCAAAGAACCAGCTCGTACTTATGTTGATCTTTTGAATTGTTAGTTTAGTCTCTATGTCATTTAATTCTGCTCTAATCTTGATGATTTCCTTCCTTCTACTTGATCTGGGCTTTGCTTGTTGTTCTTCCTCTAGTTCCTGTAGCTGTAGGGTTAAATTTTTTATTAGAGATTCTTCTATCTTTTTTAGGTAGGCCTGTATTGCTGTGAACTTTCCTCTCAGGACTGCTTTCGCTGTATCCTATAGGTTTGACATTCTTTGTGTTTATTATCATTAGTTTCCATAAACTTTTTGATTTCTTCCTTGATGTCATTGTTAACCCATTCATTATTTAATAGCATGTTATTCATTCTCCATGAGTTTGAGTGTTCTTGAGTTTTTTCCTTGAGGTTGATTTCCAATTTTAAGCCATTGTGATCTGAGTAGATGCTTGATATAATTTCAATTTTCTTGAATTTGTTGAGGCTTGTTTTATGTCCTACCATGTGGTCTATCTTTGAAAATGTTCCATGTGCACTTGAAAAGAACGTATATTTTGCTTCTTTGGGGTGAAAAGTTCTATATATATCGACTAAGTCCATTTGATCTAGAGTGTTGTTCAGTGCCTCAATATCTTTGGTGTTTCTTTGCTTCGAAGATCTGTCCATTGTTGACAATGGGGTGTCAAAGTCCCCTATGATGAGTGTGTTGCTGTCTATATCCTTCTTGGAGTCTTTCAAAATTTTCCTTATATACTTGGGTGCTCCTAAGTTGGGTGCATATATATTTATAAGGGTTATATCTTCTTGATGGATTTTTCCCTTCAGTATCATGAAATGTCTTTCTTTGTGTCTTTTTATGGCCTTTTCTGTGAAATCTGTTTTGCCTTATATAAGTATTGCTACCCCAGCTTTTTTTCCATGTCCATTTGTTTGAAACATCTTTTTCCATCCCTTCACTTTTAGTCTGTGTAGATCTTTCGTTCTAATGTGGGTCTATTGTAGACAGCATGTATGTGGGTCATGCTTTCTAATCCATTCAGCTACCCTGTGTTTTTTGATTGGAGCACTTAATCCATTTACATTGTCACTTTCCCCCTTTGTACTGGTGTTCCTCTCTGTCTCTCTCTGTTTCTTCATCTTCTTAAAGCAGACCTTTTAGCATCTCTTGCAATGCTGGTTTGGTAGAGATGTATTCTTTTCACCTTCTTTTGTCTTGGAAAATCTTTATTTCACCTTCCATTTTGAATGAGAGCCTTGCTGGGTAGAGTATTTTTGATTATAGGCCTTTGTTTTTCATTGCTTGGAATATTTTTTGCCATTCCCTTCTGGCTTGTAGTGTTTCTGCTGAGAAATCTGATGGTAGCCTTATTGAAGCTCCCTCATATATTATTAGTTGTTTCTCTCTTGCTGCTTTTAGGATTCTCTCTTTGTCTATGAATGTTGCCATTTTAATTATGATGTGTCTTGAAGTGGGCCTGTTGGGGTTCATCTTCATTCGGACCCTCTGTGCTTCCTGGACTTGCATGACTCTTTCCTCATGTTAGGGAAGTTTTCTGTCATTAGTTTTTCAAAGAGGTTTTCTATCCCTTGCTCTTCTTCTTCTCCTTCTGGAATTCCTATGATACGGATATTATTACATTTTATGTTGTCCTGCAGCTATCTTAGAACCTCTTCAGTCTTGTTCAGTCTTTTTTCATTTTGTTGCACTGTCTGGGAGTTTTTGTCTACGTTGTCCTCCAGCTCACTGATCCAATCTTCTGCTTCCTCTAGCATGCTTTTAATTCCTTCTACTGTGTTCTTCAATTCAGAGATTGTATTCTTCATTTCCTCCTGGCTCTTATTGATAGCTTCTATGTCCTTTTTCATGCTGGTGTAATTCTCAGTAAGTTCCTTGTACTTTTTCTGGAGTTCCTTGTAGTTTCTGCTGAGCTCATTGAGCTTTTCCATAATCCATGTTTTGAATTCCATATCTGATAAGTTTGCTCCCCCTATTTCATTTAGCACTCTTTCTGGGGATTCTACATTTCCTTTCGATGGGGGGTTGTTTCTCTGTCTCCCCATTTTTGTGTCTCCTATTGTTTGTTGGTGCTTCTTAGAATGATCTGCACTTCCTGGATCTGCCCCTGGTGGCATCAGATCATGTAGCAGTCTGGCCCTAAGCAGCCTGCTGGAGACTTCCAGGGATCTATTGCCTTTGTCTGTCTTTTTTAGTTATTAATCTATTCAATCTGTGATTAGCCGTGAGGCTTAAGGACCGTGGGTGTGGCAGGTTAATTCCTGTATGCTGGGCTTTTGCTTCCCCTCAGGCTGACGCCACTTGGAAGGGAATGGTTTGCCTGCAGCACTGGGGATGAGTTAGCACTGGGACCAGGTCAGCTGCTCCCCCAGTTCTCCCCTCAAAGTCACTGCGTCAAACTCTCCCCAAGTGTCTCCAGTCCTCTCTGCCTTCCCTCTGCTTGAGCCCAGGGTAAGTGGGGGCAAAATATTTTCATATGTGATCCATTTAAGAGCTCTTTTTTCTCCTGCTGTTTCTCTCCGGCTAGCAAGAAACCCTGTGGCTTTTCGCTTTTCACAGCTGGATACTATTTTACTTTCCACTCTGTTGCTGTAGGTTGGGAAGCTCAGTTGGGGGTTTAGACCCTGCCCTTCTCAGGGGGAACCCCCGGCTTCTGAGCTGTTTCTCAGTCCCTTCAGCCGCCACCCGTGGGAGCCCAGTCAGCCCTTCTGTGTATTCGCACTCCCTACTGGTCACGTTGTGGTGTAGTGGTCTTTTATGTCTCTCTATGGTTACAAGACTTCTCTCCAGCTACTGTTCGGTTGGTTATTGCATATGATTTCTTCAAAATTAAGTTGTAAATCCAGACTGGTCCTGGGAGGAGTTTAGTGTAGCTTCCACTTACTCCTCCGCCATCTTTGATCTCTCTCCATTAACTCTTTTGATATATGAAAATGAGAAGTTCTCAAGACCTATTGTGTCTACTCTCAATATGGTCCAGGTCCATCCACTTCTTCCCATTCTTACTCCAACAACATACTTCAGACATTCTTAATCATTCATGCTGCCCTGTGGCTTTGCCCCTTTGAAATTTATTCTCCACCCTGCAGCCTGAGGGACTCTTTATTTTATTTTTCAATTACAATTGACATTTAATATTATTTTGTATTAGTTTCAGGTGTACAGCATAGTGGTTAGACATCATAAACTTTACAAAGTGATTCCCCTAATATTTTAAGTACACACCTGACACCATATATCAATATCACAACATTATTGACTATACTCCCTGTGTTATTCTTTTACATCCCCATGACTATTTTCTGACTATGTTCTTAATACATTCACCTTTTTTCACCCAACCTCCAAAACCCTATCTCCTTTCTAGCAACCATCAATGAGTCTATTTTGTTTGTGGAATATTACTTGGCCACAATAAAGAATCAAACCTTACCTTTTGCAACAGAATGGATGGACCAATTGGGTATTATGCTAAGTAAAATAAGTCAGAGAGAAAGGAAAATGCTGTAGGATTTCATTTATATGTGAAATCTAAACAACAAAATAAACAAACAGAGGGATCTTTTAAAACAGAAATCTGACAGGACATTTCCCTGCTAGATCACTAGCAACTTCCTAATGCTCTTCAAGCTCCATCTGTTGCAGATCCTTCAAGGCTCTCCCAGATGTGCCCCTACCTCACCTACTTAGCCTGATTTCTCCTCATCCCCTGGGTTCCATCCCTGGGCTGTATAATTTGTGCACTCTCTACTACCAGGCTTCTTAGGCAACAGTGTTCTTTCTGCTTGAGAAACACTTCCATTCACACTTCATCATGTTAATTCCTACTCATGCACCACATCTTCCAGGAACACTTCTATGATTTCACCCTCCCTAACCCACAAATACATACACAGTGTAGGTAAAGTTTATGCTAGATATGTAAGTGCATGCCACAGAATGTATGCAAGCTGTTTACTAAGCAATTTCTTTACATCTTGCACAGCTTAATTCTTATATTACACTTGGCACAATGTAAGCTCTCAATGAATGTTCTTAGTTTTCCTGTGGCAAATCCTTAGTGCAAGGCCTAGAGATGTTATCTCAGTAACTGAAGGCCATACATCTAGTTATTTGCAGAGCTTGGAGTAAGATCCAGATACCCAGTCCAAGGCCAAGGCTGTTTACAATGTCCTGGGCTATTTCCAATGGCCATTAAGTAGAAATCACTTCTTAGTAATACAGCAGACATTGCTATTAAGAAGCACTAATTAAGTATTAAAGAAAAAACATAATAACTGTATAGATGTTAAGCCTTTGAAAATATTGGCATGCATTAAGATAAGGTGAAAACTGCTGAGTTGGTTTGCTCTATCTTTTTAGTACCTAAATTAGGGATTTGAAATTGCTTTCTAGAAATCAAATAGTGCTGCTTACTGGCCTTCATTTTTATGCATTTGGCCTCCTGCTTGCTAATTGCTTTAGAACACTAGCTACATCTTGCATTTTTCTTAACAGTATGTTTACAGTGTTTTTATAGGGTGCTCTCCTCTCTTCTACTATCCTCATTCTAATGTAATCTATTATGTTCATATCCTAACATGGGTGTTCCCAGACATCTGCAGTCAAAATGACTTCATAGAATGTCTGATAAATAACTATGTAGATTTCCACAGCAAAAGAGAGGATTAGAACTGGGAAGGGTCTGAGCAAGATACTCTGTGAAAATTTACTTCTCCAAGGAGGTATTCCTCCTTGCCTGATGTTATAGAGACCATTAGTCAATAAAACCCTGTAAAAATCACTAAGCCAGCTGGAACTCAGATCTGTGGCTCCTTAAAGGACCAGAACTTCCACAGGAGAGTCATTCCATGTCTAGGAACAATGGAAAATTATTACCTCACTATTCAAAAAGGGTAAGAGTAATATCTTGAGTAGTGGGACCACAGACAAACTCACCTTTTCCTTCAGCATAGGTTTCTGAGGTCATGTATTTGGGTTACTTATTGAGCATTCCAGCCCTCCACTGGAGCTATATTACAACCTTGGATTCCAAACCCTACTCTCAGATATCCAGAAAGCTCATCTCTGTGTCCCCAAAGCAGTCTGGGTCCTGATGTGAAATGCCTTCTGAAACCTGAATTCTTGCTGCATACTCCCCTGGAATATCTGTGTACACCTGGCATAACTTCTGGGCAGTGACTGCTGGAGCATGGAGGTGCTTCCAGGGGACACTTCTCTCATTGATGCAGTTAGCCTAGGTCCCCTAATATTGTCAGGTAGAGATCCTTGCTATCCCCACAGGCCTGTAATTGCAGATGCCTCATCTTTCCTTCTCACATTCCAATATTTCCATCCACTGAATACTAGGTCAGTAAGAGAATTATAATTAGACCAAGAAAACATATTTAAAGAGAAGGAAAAAGAAAAAAGAAAAAAAGCTAAAAAGATTAGGGGGTATGAAAAAGTAGGTAAAAATAGGAAGGATAACTTGTATAGAGTTGGTATGTCATGGTGACATTTCAGCTCAATGTGGCTGAGACCATATTGTCCTATTTCTCTAGTGCAGATATTTAAATTTTGCAAGTTAGACATAAAGAGAAAATGATTAATACTACTATAAATGTCCCTCCTTCCAAAGTTGTAGCAGTGAAGAACTAGAAAATAGAAGCACATAGATTTCATAAAGAAGGTGTTCCTATAGACTCGCAGACACATTGTCACAGAGGAAGGACAGCAAGGCCGAAGGAGGTAGGAGTTAGTCGGCAGCCAAGAAATGGAAGCAGGGGTTAAAATTCACTTCTTAAAGAACTCTGTAAAAAAAGTGAAATATAAGAATATAGTAAATATGGTGGTCTAACTATTTTATTTTTAGGTTGTATAAGAGAAATACATTTTTTTGTAGGATGAGGGGATGGAACTAAATGCACAAGAAAAAGAAAATTACTAATCAAGTGAATTCCCAGGGCAAGTGGAAAATGAAGGAAGCAAGGTGACAAATAGAGATAGAGAATTCAAGATAACACTTATTGTCTGATTTAAGAGAAAACACTAACTTTAAAAAGAAAATAGCTATTGATTGTAAAGACTGAGTCATGAATGGTACGAATTTCCATTTTTCCAAAGTATCTTTATTTACAAAAGAAGCTTCAAAAAATAAATTCTGTAGGAATAATTTAATTTTCCTCCCTTTCACTCTTGAAATTTTTCTGGCAGTCAAAATTAACATTATAATATCATTTACTTGTGAGCAGTCATTAGATTTTTTTTTTTTTAATTCTTTTCAGTACTCCTTAGTAGATAGTTTCACTAGATAAAATTAACCACCTCAAACTGCCACATGTTATGACAGGGTGATTTTTCCATTGACTAGCAATCATTCTACCTTTTGCTGTTACATCATAAGAGATGTTCTTGACAGTTTCAAGTTATAGAAATACAGGGTTTTTCTTTATTCTTTTACTTCCTGACTCACCAAATCAAGTATTTATGTAGGCAGAATGAAAGAGCCAAAATACAGGTCACCAGGTATTGAGCTGCAATCACAACTACCCATTTGAAATCAATCCTATAACTTAGACAAATGAATATAAAAATACAAATTTTTACCTTACTCTTAATCAGCTATCAAACTCTGTCTGTTCTGCATCCAACCTTCCATAAAACTGGATTTGACACACTGAGGGCTGTTAATACAAAATAATCTTCAAATTCAACATTAGAACATGTTAGCCATGCTGACTATGAAATTAGGTTTTGTATTTCTATAGTTCTTTTCCCTTCAGGATCTCAAAGACACTTTATTTTTTTAAACCTCCATTAAATTGGCAAGCCATTAAACCAAGCACCAGGAAGGATATTGCCAGCAAAGTAAGCCACTGGAATTTTGAGTGAAGCTTCCCACTTGATGTAATATCAATTTATTTAATAGTGGAGAATAGCATTTAGAATTCAGGACAGATGCCTGGGATTTCTAAATCAATTTCAAGTCAATATGCCTGGGAAATTAAAAATTCCAAATTATTCTTTATGAAACTGCAGGACAGGAATGGATAATTATGTTACAACATAAGGAAAAATGGAACTTTATTTTTAGTAAAATAGTTTCAAATATCACTAAGGACTGCTAGGTTTCTTAGTGTCAGAAATGATAGAATACCTACAACTGATTAATTACCTTATATATTATAATATTTAATAATACTTTACTAGCATTCCTATTTTTGAGAAAGTAATGAAAGTAATCGCGTTTACTTCACAACAATTTTTAGGAAACCATGCCCAATGAAATTACTATCTATAACCTGCCAATTTAGACAGCTCCACAAGTTGATTTTTGTCAAGCTCTAAGAAATAAAATTTTAAAATTAGATAATGCTTTATGCAATTTATGCAGCTTACAAACCAGTATACATTTAAAATAAAATATTACTTGTTTAATATACTAAACTAATAGAATATATAATTACTTAAGTAACATACAATACTTAGTTAATGTAATAATAAAATAACTTGGTTTTATACATGTAATAACATTAAGCAAATAAAATATAATTAAAAAGTTACTTAGTTAATATATCCTGTGTTATAAAAAAAATCTTCGATGTTATATATTCATTTGTTAAGGTCCCAAAGTCTTAATTGTGCATCATGAGAAGATATTACTATAGTAAAACAGTTGAAAGTTTAACGTATCTCAATATACTTACCTAAATGATTTTCCCCACATGCCCTTAAGTTTCATGAATCCAAAGTCACTTGTAATATATTCTCAGTGAGACCTCACCTGCTAAATTCACTTTCAATAAAAGCTCCTTTTACTAAAAATGGTCTAGATACAAAAAATGGAGGGCTGGAGTTTTCACTCTTGGACAGAAGGTGGCAGCAGCTGAAGGGTCTGTGGACCCATCGAGAGCACTCTTTATGCTACCCTGCTACTGCATCACACAGTCTCACTCGGGGTTTATTGTTTACTTTTGATCATAAACTACACTACAATTAGAAAAATTGAAATTTGGCAAAATATGGGTAATTTTCCTATTGTTAATTTTTAAAAGCACCATTTCATAAAATAATTTTGTATTGGAGATTGTTATTTTCTATTTTAACAGGTGAGGTTTTTTGTTGTTCTAATGCATACTTTAAAAATTAATGTAGTATTATAATACTTTAATATCTGAGTGCATGGCCCACTTATTTTCAGTTCTTTATATGATAGGCTCATCCATTCTTATTCTAAGAAAGGGGGAAAAAACCTTAATTACCATTCTGTCAAGTTTCCAAAGAACTGTCTTAAAATTTTTACTGGAACTGTCTGAATATTATAAATATTGTTAGGTTCTATAGTTTTCCTACCTATGATCATGACACCATTTACCAAAAAATATAACTTGCTCTTCAGTAAAACAATGTAATTTTATTTCTTAGGATTGTTACTATATATCTATGTCAGAATTATTTCTGACATATAATAGAAAATTAAATTAACTAGTGAAATAAAGCCAAAAATTATTTTTATTGTATACTTTATGAACAGGATTTCTTTTCCCATTATTCTTTTTTTTTATTATGGAAAGCTAGTGACTTCTGTTGTTTATTTTAAAACTCATAACTTTACAAAGTCTCTTGTTAGTTCCAATAAATTTTCAGTTGTCACCTTGAACTTTGTGAATACAATTATACATTAAGACCCAATTTCTCTAGTAAATGTTTTAAATTTATGATCATAATTAATCCTTACAAAAAATTCCTTAGAAAATAATATATGGTCTAAGTTTTATATATATATCTGACTTAAAAATAAGGAAGAGAGAAAAAATCCTGTGAAAACTGCAAAGAGTTATCTGAATGTAAAGTATTATAATTATTCCTACATTATACCATCCATTTCCATCCACCTTTAATAAAAATTTGCTCCTAACTCTCTTTTCAAAAAGTCCTGCCAATATATCCAAAATCAAGCTCATCATCTTTCTCACAGCTGGTAAGAAACCTCTTTTACTCCTATGAATTCATGTAGCATTGTGTTTTATCACTTAAAGGGTGTTAAGCACCTTCTACTTCCCTCATCTCCCCTACAAGAAAATATAGCCCTTGAAAGCAGATATTGATTACTTATAAATTTTTGTAGCTCTCACAACCCATGTAGACTTTCACTAATCATAGTATAAACTCAACTGAATTCCAGCTTCTCACAGGTAAGCCCGTATCTTGAACTGGGGGTGGTAAGGGCTGTCATACTGGGGTGCTAATGACATGAGTCCCTTTCACTGACTTGGTACCTTGAATATGTGTAGGGGACCACTCTGTCTGGTTTTGAGAACTGTAGCTCATGCCATGAGCCAGGCCTCTAGGCCTGTAAGACTTGACTGGAAAACCAGGAGGGTCAGAGGCAGACATAACTCGAAGGCCACTCACAGGGTTTCCATGGGAATTGGATTTAAAGAATGCATATTATGCTTTAAAGCTTGCTCTGTTTCTCTTATCTCTTACTTAACAATAAACAGTGTGTAGCAAAAAATGTGTGAAGCCTTGTACCTGATGTCAGTATGGCACCGGGATGTTTAACAAACCCTGGCACAGAGTGGTCACTGTGTTCTTTACATTGATAGCTGTAATCAATAACTGTCAACTGTAACCCAAGAGTCTAAAGCTAATTGATGATTCATGAGTCTTGACCTTATATCTCCTGAATCCCCTCTGCAATTAAAAGGGACTAGGAAGGAATATTCAATGCTCTTCTCCACTAGAGAGATTTGCCACCTCTCCTCCTCCCAGACAAAAGACAGTGACTGGGTAATTCTGTTTTCTCTCATCCATGATCCTGAAACCTCTGCTGGACAGGGAATTTCCACTGAGCCGGGGCATTGGAGGCAGTCAGCCTCAACTATGCCAAGGAGCAATGAATCATCCTCACTGGGACAAACCTCCAAAAACAGGAGGTGCAGAAATATGGGCCACTCATGGAAATAGCAGAGGGGTTGCCACCTGAAGAGGCAACATAAAGATCAAGATCCCATATGGGATCAGAGAGCAACAGTCTGTTTACCACTGATATAAAAGGAAGTAGTTGAGGAGAGTTTTTAATCCAGGTACAACAGAAATGCAATCTACACCTAAGCTGTCCATGACATTTGTCCCTTTAATAACAAAGACTACAATCCAAATGATGAACTGTTTCTAAAATAGCCCATGGGGTAGGAAAGTTGATAGTGTCCAAAGTTTCTACTATACTTGCATACAACAAGCCCCTCTTCAACACAGTTCCTTTAAAGACAAGTAAATAGCCAATATATCAAATTCCTAATAACGGTGACAAGAGAAAATTCTGAGATATCTCAAATTAAGTAATAGCAAGCTGGAGGGTGGGAAAAAAGACAAGGAGTTAGTTAATGAAGTCAGTGGCCAGAAGCCAACAACAGACTGCTCGTATTCCTGAATGTACGTTGAAAGTTTGAATTAACTTCCAGACAGCTAATTCAGTTTTATCTAAAAAAGAGTAAACACTTCCTCACAAACTAGCCAGCTATCCCACTCAGCACCAGCCCTGCTTCATTTCCCCTGCCCTCCTCAACTGTGGTCAATGTAAATCCTTTCAAAACAACTTACATCTTTCTCCCCCAAACTCATTGTATAAAAGAGCCCCGCAAGCCCAGGACAGCGGACACACAGTTCTCTCCATCCAGCCCTGCTGCTGGTGATTTAGTCTGGGTCCCAGGACCTGGTCCCGTTCCTTGCTGGCAATATACCTTTACTTTCAGAAAAGCTTTCTACCTTGAAGGTATTTGTTTAACACAAGAAAGACATTATGTGGTTTCTCTTTCTACCAAAAACCTCCAAGTGGGTCAATCGATATATATACTATGATGGTGGCCCTGAATCCCCAATGTTTTTTTTTTTTTTTTCAATGAAAATGTGCAGCCCTTGGTGGATGTCACGTAGAATCTTACGTCAAACTCATTCAGAGCCGCAGCCAGCTCGCCGATGCCCGTGTGGCCTTTGGCTTCATCCGTGGGCGAGGTAGCTTGAGCAGCATTGGAGATACCGGCAATGGCTTCCTGGACTTGTTTGAACACATAATCTCGATTGGCTCTCGTGGCGGCGACATCTGGGTGGCGAAGAAAGGCTTGGGAGGCCGTGTACAGCATTGTGGCGTTCTTCTTCAGGGCCCCTCGGGCTGCAGCCATCTCGTCCCGACAGTGAGGGTCCTTCAGCTCCTGCGTGTGCAAAATATGAAACCTTTCACATCCATGACACTTTCCATTGGAGTGTTTGTAACAAAACTTAGAGCCACAGAGGAGGAGAACCACACTGAATTTCAAGAAACCATCTACTCTCCTTTGTGCTCTCTCTAGCTGTCATTACTTTGCATGTGGTGTTCTTTCTGTGTGAAATATCTGAGCGTCCCACTTCCACCCTCGCCTCTCACTTGACATGACCCACCCTCGTAGAGCCCACTCTCACTGCAACCCACTAAGCTGTGCCCTCTTCTGTCTGCTTCCCTCCTATCTTTAATGCTCATACTTTATTATGCTTGCTTTACTAGATGCCTCCTCTACTAGATGTGCTTTCAGATCAGGGAGCCCTGTCTGTCTTGTACAGTGGCTCTTTAGTCATTAGCACAGTATCTGGCCCATAAAAGGCATGCCTTACATGTTGCCAAAAGAACAGAGAAACTGAGCCACCAACAAGGAATGGCTTGCATGGATAGAGTTCGTTGTCAGCAGTTGGAAAACTCAAACTTTATTAACAATTACAAACAAGGGAAATCAAACTCTTGATTTTTGTCTAGAGCACGACTGCCATTACTTTATCATTTTCAGAATAAGGTTCATTTTTTTTTTTTAACTACCTTTAATGGTAGCTCAACCATTGGTTTTAAGGAATAAACAATAATAGGTCAAAAATGATTTGCCTTCCTAGTTTTTTATATCAAAATAATACCAGTGGGGAGTCACTTTATTTTTAGCTTTAAGTGGTTGCCAGCATATATCTCTGTGAGAATATTTTTACAGCTTCAAACATCATTACATAGTATATGAAGTCCTGGGGTTTTTTTTCCTATTTGCTCATTTGGTACATGGATAGATGGGTGACCTGGCAACAGTGAATTGCATCTTCTCTTTGCAGGTCAAAATAATTGAGGCAAGCACATTATATTTGATATCTAGGACTGTCAAGAGAAACTGACACTAGGTAATACCTGAACCATCTATCCTTAAATAACAGATTTATGCCAGCCTACACAAATTCTAAATTGAGATTATTTATTTTTAGCCCCAGGCAAATAGGCAACAGCAATGTCAGTATATTCTGTATGCTAGGCAGTCATCTAGGTGGTGAAGGTAGGAGGTTTCTCCCAGCTAGTCATGAAGCACCTTTATTAACCTCCAGAACACCTGGCCTAAGTTTCATATTTCATCACTGAGTATCTATGTTTTAAAAATATCTGAATATGTGAGAAATTATGGGTAGAAAATTCTCAATTCTCTCTGGAAAGATAGTTGAGGAAATATTCTTTAATCACACACAAAAAAACTGAAACAATCTAAATGTTGAATTATGAAAACCTGATTAAAAATTACTGAAGCATTCATTTGATGGACTATTTATGTGGATATTAAAATTAGTTTCCAGAAAATAACACAGATAACATTTATAAGATAAATAAGAAGCAAAACACAATATGCATACTTTATACATGGTATGATTGCAAAGAGATTAAAATATGAAGATAAATATTGAAAGGCAAAATTCCAAAATATTAGCACCATTTTTCTGAGGGGTAGAATGTTACTTTTTTTTCCCTTAATTTTCTATAAAAAGTCTAAACTAGCAATTAATTTAAAACAAACTATGAATAAAATAAAAATAAGTAATATTTATGGGTAGTCATGAGTATCTCATCTATTCCCAAGGACTTAATACCAGCTACATGGTGATGAATCATCTTTCAATCTCCAACCCAAATCTGTCTTCTCAAAATCAATGCATTTCTAACTCTAACTGGTCCCCTTCTAGTCTTCCTAATCTTAGTAAATTCATCACCATCTACCCACTTGCTCAAACCAGAAGCTTAAAAGTGAACTTGTTGCTGTCACTCCCTAACCTCACACATCCAATACAACAGCAAGTCCTAAGTGTTCTCTTTTCAGAACAAACTTTCACTCCCTACTGTTTTCTTCATTCCCACTGCTACCACCCTAATTGAGAGCACCACCAATTCTTACCTAGACAACTTTAATAACCCCTCTCAGCCACAACTAGTTTCTCCTCTTCCACACCACTCTCTTTTTTGTAACACATAGACTATTACAATATAAATCTGGCCCTGGCAGGGTGCTTGGAGTGGTTTCCCATACAGGAAAAGTTTGTAGGTTTGATTCCCCATCAGGTGAGGGCACATACCTGGGGTGCAGATTAGACCCCCCATCATGTTGGGGCAGTAAGGGCAGCAACTGACTGATGTTTCTCTCTCTTACATAGATGCTTCTCTTCTCCCTCCCTCTGCCTCTCCCTCTCTTGCACGCTCCCCTCCCTTCCTCTAACTCTAAAATCAATAAACATATCCCCAGGTGAGGATTTTTAAAAATGTGAATCTGAAACATGAT
Organism: Furipterus horrens; assembly: GCF_987537825.1. Lineage (NCBI taxonomy): Eukaryota > Metazoa > Chordata > Mammalia > Chiroptera > Furipteridae > Furipterus > Furipterus horrens. The sequence continues at coordinate 61,031,445 of NW_028327176.1, read as the reverse complement.
ACAAAATGTTGAACTATTCAAATACTATTCACTCACAATTAAACCAACATGCTGCAAGACTCTGAATGCCCTGGTTCCTGTTTTTCTCCCCAGCCTCTCCCTAGGTCACTGAGATCAAGCTTCAATATATTCTTCCTCAGCTGTTTTAAAAGCCAGTAGCTTTTTGGTTTTTGGTCTCACATTTGTGCCCCTGAGTAACTTCACTCCCACCCACTTTACATTGGGGTTACCACACAAGATTCCACTTAAACAGAGAGTTCTTAAAATACTTAAACATCTGTCCACAATCTAAATCACATGTGGGTGCCTGCTGCAAGGGCATTGTAAGCCCCTTAGAGGCAGGAGCTAGATCTAAGTCAAGTTTGTACTGACAGTATTACATCAGCCTGACATGGAATGAACATTCAACAAAGATTTGTTCACTGGAACTTTCTGAATCATCACAGAAAATCAGAAAAAAATTACTAGGAGTTGCCCAAAATGTTGAAGAATTCTGGGAGTAGTCCAGAGTATGGATGAAAATGATTTTAACTGATGAGTCCACATTTGCAAATGTATTTTTCCCCCTGGGAAGAAAGGAAAACCTGTTTCAGGGGAACAAATTTCTCATGGTACCAAATGAATAAATAGATCAGGCTGAAATTGAGGGTGTTATTTCTAGACAAAGGAGAGGCAGAGAATATCACAGGTGAGCCGTCTTCATCAAAGCGACTCACTCACGCCTGTGCTCTCCTTCCCTCTTCATTTTCCTTTCTCTCTGCCTACCCTTTAATTCTCTCAGGTTTTCTTCCACTCAATCATAAAAGTTTCACTCCACACTTTGCACATCTCAGGTGTGCATTTGTTTGCATGGTAGCATCCTCAGGGCTAGGAAACCAAAGTGCGGGCAAAGGGTAGTGCCCACTGAGTGGCCACAGCATCATGACACAGCTTCCTATTTTTTATTTGACTCAGGAGAATTTCCCAGAATGGACAAAAAGAACATGATAGGGTTGGCAAGGGGGTTCCAGCTGGTGAAGCAAGTGGCCTGAGACCTCCTCTAGGTAGGGAGGGGCAAGATAGTACCCCAAGGTCCAAGGCCGTATCAGAACCCTCAAGCAGGAAGCAGCCTTTGTGATCCCAGGTTCTGAGGACATTTGCTAATTTGATAGCCAGAAGATCCATTGTTCAGGCCATCAAAGCTACAAGGCTGCTGAAATTCATGCATTTGCTCCCCAGCATTTCCAAAATCTTTCCCACCTGTTGTCTTCTTGCTGCTACATAGTTAAGTTTCACCATCTCTTTCCCAAATTCTTTAAAGCGGTTTGCAAGGTCTTGTTCATTTGTAGCATTTTTGACAGCTTCCAGGGCCTCTTCCACCTGAAGTGATTAAAAAAACACACACATATTTATAACCAAATAGTATTTACTTATTATTAAAATAGTTAAAAATGGTAGTTTGTAAACAAATAAAAAGCTTTGAAAAACCTAATGTGTATTAACATTTAAATAATAGGGAAAAAGTTCTCCCAATAAACATTGATAATAAGAGTAAATATTTGTTCAAGAATTACAGAATATTTTGTAAGAATAAGAAATAATTTCTGAACACTTGGAGCACATAAAATACTATAGTTTGTATTTGATTGAGTTATAATTGTAAAAAGGAAAATAGACTTCTAATTTTGAGAAGAAACATAGAAGAAAATATATTCTTAAAAAATATGGAATTTTAAAACTATCTCTACAAATCTTCAGAAGAGGAAGTAGTTCACAAACAAAACCTGAAGGAACTCCTAGGCTGCTAAAAGATTGAGACAGCTTGACTCTGCAATTTTTTTAAAAAAAAAATATTTTAAACTAAGTTTACACCTTGCCATCCAATAGAAAGAGGAAATATTGAGCCTGGAAAAGCAAGTGGATTTAATGTTTTGTTACCATTAAAAGTGGCATCAACTGGGGTGAACAGAATGGCAGCAAGCCTGCCATTCCAATGATATGCTTCTCTGCTTCCAAATGCCTACAAACCGTCGTCAAATATTTTCCAGCCTGGCCTTGGACTTTAATTATGAATTTCACTAAAAACTTGTAAATGAGTTGAGGATTTGAGAGGCACTAAAATTTCCTCCCCTCCAGAGTGTTCTCAATTTTAACATGGTGTGAAGTTTTCCACAGTTGGTTGCACTTTAAGGTTTTAATACCTGGAGACTTAATTAAAATGTAAGATATTATGGTGAACTGATTAACTACATCATTGTGATTAAGAGGGTATCTTTGTAGAAATAGCCAAGAAATTTTTCAGTAGAAATAGCCAAGGACACAATCTTGAGTGAATAAGGCATAAGACAGATATGCGTTTACAAAATTATAAGTTATTTTATGAAGGGAGCCTGGCAGAGGCAACTAGTACAGGCCTCTGAGAGAGGAGGTAGAAAAAGAGAGAACGCAGCTCTGAAAGAGTCATGAGAAACTCAGAGAACACATGGGCTTCCTGCGGAATTCTCATCAGCTCTTGTAATTTGGACCAAATCAAAAGACAACATACAGACAATTCATTGTTGTTACACAACTGCAAGAGTGTCTAATCCAACTTCTTCATCAAGTTTCACTGAGTGGAGAAAGGGAATAGTGTACACAAACTAGTGATAATGGATATCATTAGAACTTTCACTCCATAGAAATGATGCCATTCAATTTACTAATTAGGCTAACTAATTTTGTTAAGAGTTATAGTAAGGGAAGTTCTTTAGAATGGTAGTAATCTAGGCTCCACACAAAATTAAGTTTCCATTCTCACCTTCTATGGAAATTCTGCATCTTTCTCCTTCCTAATTGTAAAAATATTAAATGATGGTTTTACTCCTCCATGTTAGTCTTTTCCAAATCTTATCCAGGCTTTAATAATACTCAAGGAAAAGAAAGATAATAGTTTAAAAAAGGGACTTTTGTGTATTAGGATATTATTTAGGGACTGAAATCAAATTTCATTTTACAGTATGGAATGGCCCATTTAAAGCATTTTCAGTTTAATGATAATCTCCTACCTAAAATCTTTAAAACAAAGACCAGTGATGTCTTACTTTCTAATGGGTTTATAACCATTTATGTGGTTATCAACAACATCATGGAGAGGACAGCCTGGGCAGTTAATTTGTTCCTGCTGCTTAAGCGGTAAATCTTAACTCAAGACATAGAAGCCAGTTCCAAGGAAAAGCAAAATGATTGTCTCAGACAGGGCTAAATCTTATATTTGTTTTCTAATATATGTATATAAAACAGCCTTCTCACCTGTTGTTAATAAGCCTATTTGGAGTATTTATTCTGTTGTATTATACACAACTTACTTTCTCAGTAGTTTTTCTCTGAAGAATCCAGATTCTGGTTTGGTTTGGTTTCTAATTCAATGAAGTTCTTTTGAAAAGAAACACCAGAGAGAGAGGCGGAAGATGGCCGCAGAGTAGGGACAGTGTTCTCAGCTCGCTCCTGTTAAGGAGAGATTCCAGGAACGAATGCGGAGAGGAGTGACTGACTCAAAAATTACCCTTCCTTCATTTAAAACAACTCCTTTCTGTTTCTCCTATGAAATAAGACTCCCGGTATCTCCACAAGTATATTAACACAGGCTCATTTGCAGCCTATAGTGAGATTGTAGTTGGGGGAGATATTGGAGGGTGTGGGTTTCTTGCTTGGGTTGCGTGATTACGTTTTAGCAGCACCTCCACAAAAGATCTCAAGACAAGGTGGCAGAGTGACTCTCAATCAACTAACCAGAGAAAAAGATCCACCAAAAAGTAGATGAAATACAACCAGACAGATTAAAGAAATATCATCAAGGACAACACAGACGGAGACCCAGGAGGGCAGAGGAGTAAGTGGAAGCTACACTAACCTCCTCCCAGGACCAGCCAGTGCTGACTCAGCCCCAGTACAGCAGACAGACTATTCCCCTCCAAGTGGAGTCATACTAAGGGGAAATAAAAGCCCTGCCTACAGGAATTAAGCTGCCACACCCACGGTCCTTAAGTCTGATGACCAATCTCAGATTGAGTATATTAACAACTAAAGAAGAGAGACAAAGGCAGTAGATCACTGGAAGTCTCCAATAGGCTGCCTAGGGCCAGTCTGGTACATGATCTGACGCTATCAGAGGCAGATCCAGGAAGAGCAGATCATTCTAAGAAGCACCAACAAACAATAGGAATCACAAAAATGGGGAGACAGAGAAACAACCCCCCATCAAAAGGAAAGGTAGAATTCCCAGAGAGAGTGCTAAATGAAATACAGGGGAGCAAAATATCAGATACGAAATTCAAAACATGGATTATGGAGAAGCTGAATGAGCTCAGTGGAAACTAAAAAGAACTCCAGGGAAACTACAAGGGACTCCAGAAAAACTACAAGGAACTTATAGAGAATTACACGAGCATGAAAAAGGACATAGAAGCTATCAATAAGAGCCAGGAGGAAATGAAGAATACGATCTCTGAGTTGAAGAACACAGTAGAAGGAATTAAAAGCAGGCAAGAGGAAGCAGAAGATTGGATCAGTGAGCTGGAGGACAACGTACACAAAAACTCCCAGACAATGCAACAAAATGGAAAAAGACTGAACAAGACTGAAGAGGTTCTAAGACAGCTGCAGGACAACATGAAACGTAACAATATCCGTATCATTGGAATTCCAGAAGGAGAAGAAGAAGAGGAAGAGGTAGAAAACCTCTTTGAAAAACTAATTACAGAAAACTTCCCTCACACGAGGAGAGAAAGAGTCACGCAAATCCAGGAAGCACAGAGAGTCCCAATGAAGATGAACCCCAACAGGCCCACCTCAAGACACATCATAATTAAAATGCCAACATTCAAAGACAAAGAGAGAATCCTAAAAGCAGCAAGAGAGAAACAACTAATAACATACAAGGGAGCTCCAATAAGGCTATCATCAGATTTCTCAGCAGAAACAATACAAGCCAGAAGGAAATGGCAAAAAATATTCCAAGCAATGAAAAACAAAGGCCTACAACCAAGAATACTATAGCCAGCAAAGCTCTCATTCAAAATGGAGGGTGAAATAAGGAGCTTCCAAGACAAAAGAAGGCTAAAAGAATACATCTCCACCAAACCAGCAATGCAAGAGATGCTAAAGGGTCTGCTCTAAGAAGATAAAGAAACAGAGAGAGACAGAGAAGAACACGAGTACAAAGGGGAAAATTGACAATGAATAAGTACTTATCGGTAATAACCTTAAATGTAAATGGATTAAACGCTCCAATTAAAATACATAGGGTAGCTGAATGGATTAGAAAGAATGACCCACATATATGCTGTCTACAAGAGACACACCTTAGAACAAAAGATCTACACAGACTGAAAGTAAAGGGATGGAAAAAAGTATTTCAAGCAAATGGACATGAAAAAAAAGCTGGGTAGCGATACTTATATCAGACAAAACAGATTTCACAGCAAAGTCCATAAAAAGACACAAAGAAGGGCATTTCATAATACTTAAGGGAAAAATCCATCAAGAAGATATAACCCTTATAAATATATATGCACCCAACTTAGGAGCACCCAAGTATAAAAGGAAAATTTTGAAAGACTCCAAGAAAGATATAGACAGCAACACACTCATCGTAGGGGTCTTTAACACCCTATTGTCAACAATGGACAGATCATCGAAGCAAAGAAACACCAAAGATATTGAGGCACTGAACAACACTCTAGATCAAATGGACTTAGTTGATATATATAGAAATTTTCACCCCAAAGAAGCAAAATATACATACTTCTCAAGTGCACATGGAACATTTTCAAAGATAGACCACATGGTAGGACACAAAACAAGCCTCAATAAATTCAAGAAAATTGAAATTATATCAAGAATCTTCTCAGATCACAATGGCTTAAAATTGGAAATCAACCTCAAGGAAAAAACTCAAAAACATTCAAACTCATGGAGAATGAATAACATGCTATTAAATAATGAATGGGTTAACAATGACATCAAGGAAGAAATCAAAAAGTTTATGGAAACTAATGATAACGAACACACAACAACCCAAAACCTATGGGATATAGCGAAAGCAGTAGTAAGAGGAAAGTTCATAGTAATACAAGCCTACCTAAAAAAGGTAGAAGAATCTCTATTAAAAAATTTAACCCTACAGCTACAAGAACTAGAGGAAGAACAACAAGCAAAACCCAGATCGAGTAGAAGGAAGGAAATCATCAAGATCAGAGCAGAATTAAATGACAGAGTCTAAAGTAACAATTCAAAAGATCAACAAAAGTAGGAGCTGGTTCTTTGAAAAGATAAACAAAATTGACAAGCCTTTAACCAGGCTCATCAAGAAAAAAAGAGAGAGGACCCAAGTAGATAAAATCAGAAATGAAAGAGAAGATCACACAACTGATACAACAGAAATACAAAGGATTATAAGAAATTATTACGAACAACTGTATGGCAAGAAATTTGACAACCTAGAGGAAATGGACAAATTCCTGGAAACCTATAGTCTTCCCAAACTGAATCAAGAAGAAGCAGAAAGTCTGAATAGACCAATAAAAGCTAGTGAAATTGAAGCAGTAATCAAAAAACTCCCAGCACACAGAAGTCCTGCACTGGATGGCTTCACAAGTGAATTCTACAAAACATTTAGGAAAGAACTAACTCCTATCCTTCTCAGACTATTCTAAAAGATACAAGAAGAGGGAAGACTCCCAAACTCGTTCTATGAAGCCAGTATAACCCTAATTCCAAAACCAGGTCAAGACACAACAAAGAAAGAAAACTACAGGCCAATATCGCTGATGAACATAGATGCTAAAATCCTCAACAACATATTGGCAAACCGGATCCAGCAACACATTAGAAAGATCATACACCACGATCAAGTAGGATTCATCCCAGGGATGCAAGGATGGTTTAATATTCGCAAATCAATAAACGTAATACACCACATAAACAAAATGAAAGACAAAAACCACATGATCATATCAATAGATGCGGAAAAAGCATTTGATAAAGTACAACACCCATTTATGATGAAAACTCTCAGCAAAATGGGAATAGAGGGGGCACACCTCAACATAATAAAGGCCATATTTGAGAAACCTGAAGCCAACATCATACTCAATGGGCAAAAACTGAGAGCATTCCCCCTGAGATCAGGAACGAGACAAGGATGTCCGCTCTCTCCACTCCTGTTCAACATATTCTTGGAAGTTCTAGCCACAGCAATCAGACAAGAAAGAGAAATAAAAGGCATCCAAATTGGAAAAGAGGAAGTAAAACTGTCATGATTTGCAGATGACATGATAGTGTACATAGAAAATCCTTTAGACTCCACAAAAAAACTATTCAACCTAATAAGTGAATTCGGCAAAATAGCACGATACAAAGTCAATATTAAGAAATCAAAGGCATTTTTCTACACCAACAATAAAAATTCAGAGATAGAAACTGAAAGAAAAATCCCATTTACCATAGCAACAAGAAAAATAAAATACCTAGGAATAAACTTAACCAAGGAGGTAAAAGACCTGTACTCAGATAACTACATAACACTGAAGAAAGAAATTAAAGAAGATACAAATAAATAGAAGCATATACCATGCTCATGGATGGGAAGAATCAACATCATTAAAATGTCCATACTACCCAAAGCAATTTATAGAGTCAATGCAATCCCTATTAAAATTCCAATGACATTTTTCACAGACCTAGAACAAATAGTTCAAAAATTTATATGGAACCAAAAAAGACCCCGAATAGCCACAGCAATTTTGAGGAAGAACACAGTAGGAGGAATCACAATACCTGATATCAAACTATACTACAAGGCCACGGTAATCAAAACAGTCTGGTACTGGCATAAAAACAGACATATAGATCAATGGAACAGAATAGAGAGCCCAGAAATAAACCCAGGTTCATATGGTCAACTAATATTTGACAAAGGGGGAAAGAACATAAAATGGAGTGAAAAGAGCCTCTTCAACAAATGGTGTTGGGAGAACTGGACAGGGATATGCAAAAAAATGAAACTAGACCACCAACTTACACCATACACCAGAATAAACTCAAAATGGATCAAAGACTTAAATGTAAGCCGTGATACCATAAAAGTCCTAGAGGAAAAAATAGGCAGGAAAATTTCAGATATCCCACGTAGCAACTTTTTCACTGATATATCTCCTAGGCAAGGGAAATAAAGGAAAGAATAAACAAATGGGACTACATCAAACTAAAAAGTTTCTGCTCAGCTAAAGAAAACATCAGCAAGATGCAAAGGAAACCAACCATATGGGAAAATATATTCGCCAATGACATCTCAGACAAGGGATTGATCTCCAAAATATATAAAGAACTCATATGACTCAACACCAAGAAGACAGACAACCCAATTAAAAAATGGGCAAAGGACCTGAACAAACACTTCTCCAAAGAAGACATACAGAGGGCCGATAGACATATGAAAGTATGCTCAACATCACTAGCCATCAGAGAGATGCAAATAAAAACCTCAATGAGACACCACCTCACACCAGTCAGAATAGCCATCATCAACAAATCAACAAACAACTTGTGCTGGAGAGGATGCGGAGAAATGGGAACCCTGGTGCATTTCTGGTGGGAATGCAGACTGGTGCAGCCACTGTGGAAAACAGTTTGGAATTTCCTCAAAAAACTAAAAATGGAACTGCCATTTGAACCAGTGATTCCACTGCTAGGATTATACCCGAAAAATCCTAAAACCCTAATTCAAATAAACTTATGCATCCTTATGTTCATAGCAGCCCTGTTTACAATAGCTAAGTGCTGGAAACAGCCTAAGTGCCCATCTGTAGATGAGTGGATCAAAAAACAGTGGTACATCTACACAATGGAATACTATGTAGCAGAAAGAAAGAAGGAACTCCTGCCATTTGTGACAACATGGATGGAACTAGAGAGAATTATGCTTAGTGAAATAAGTCAGGCAAAGAAAGCAAAATGCCATATGATATCACCCAATACAGGAAACTAAAGAGCAACACAAACAAATGAACTAAATAGGCAAAGACTAGAATAGTAGTCAGTAGGGGGGAGGGGGGAGGGAGAGAAGGGGGATAAGTAAAGGAAGGGTCTAGTCAAGGAACATATATGAATGACTCATGGACATGGACAACGGGGAGGGATATAATTGTGGGAGAAGGGATGGGCTGGGAGGGGAGAGCAATGGGGGAAAATGGGACAACTGTAATTGAATAACCAAAAAATAAAATTAAAAAAAAAAAGAAAATATGAATAATGGAGATGCCAGTTCAGTGAATATTAGGACAAAGATTTTCCTTCACGTTGTATATTTTTCTCCCTATTTGATCCCTCCAGAGTTTGGCATTCTAAACAAGTAAGTAATGACATAAGTTTCTTTGCATAGAACTAATAAGACCAGTTGTTAATAGAAGTTCCTTTTTTTTTTCTTTTTTTTTTTTGACCAAGTCTGTGACTGGAATGTCAAGCCTAAAGGAGACATACTTGGGCTCAGGTTGTTACCAAAAAACCCCGAGGAACTGGGAATGACTTTCAAAGGTAATAAAAGCCCACGAGATAAAAGGCCTGGTACCATGGTTGGTTGTGCGGTCCACAGCAATCTTTCCAGGGAAGGAACGAAGGTTGTTTTCCTGAAAGATGGCTAGAAGGGACCTTAAGGCACAAAGAAAAACCAGAAAGACTTGGAAAGGACAGGTGTGTACAGGCAAGGATGAATGCCAGTTATGTGGCTCAGCTTCTGTGCCCTGAAGAACAGACTGAGGGTCACCCCAAATATTCCTTGGTTAAGTTCCAGCAAAGCAGAACTAAAGATCATAAGTGATCATTTGCTGCTCTTGTTATGTTTATGCAAATGAACAGGATAAATTAAAAATGGACTTAATGTAGTCCCCTTAAAGACAAGGAGGGTAACCTTAGGGAGAAAAATCATTATTCAAGGAAAATCACAATGATCAGTAGTAGAGTATAAAATAGGGCAACTACCCATCTTAAAAGTTTCTTCTCATTTAAAATATGGTTTCACTTGAAAATTAAACCATGTCTGTGATATCATCAAAGATATTCAAGTTGCAGGCAAATAGAATTTCAAGTGCCTTGCAACTGGATGTCTTCCCAATAAGACAGTCTTACAGATTTAGAGACTTGTTTGTGGGTTATGTTACATAAATTAACAAGTGTTTTCTGTTTTTCAAAGGACATAAGCCTATGATCGCATTACCTGAGTGATTGTCTGTATGCATAAGCCTCACTTAATCCTCTCTGCAGCGCTGCCTCCTGAGAGTCAACGGTTTGGCTGAACTAAATGGCTGGGTTGGTGAAGAATGGGGTGGTCTGTGGGCTTCACTTTAAAACTGGTTCCTCTTTTCTATCTTAATGGCTTGGACAGAAAAGGCCCAGAGGTCTGAGACGGGGAAAACCTAAACTATTTCCCTCAGCCCAAACTAAGTATAATGGGCAAAAGGGTTTTGGACAGGTGAGATGTGCCTAGCACACCTTCTTACAAAGAAGCCTTTTTTTTTTTTTCCCTAATATGGAACATTGAAAAATTAATCCCTGCCTTTTGTTATCTAGTAGTTATGGATTGAATGATGTCTTTTAACCCTTTTCGCCAAATCTGTTGCCCCCAGAACACAACAAGGACACCAGCCTGTTAAACCAAGCACGCCGTTGACCGGAGACAGCCAACTGACCTGGAGTCTGCACGATCCTTCCCCATGTGGGAAGGCCACCCTCCCCTCCACACCCCCACTCTTATTAGGGTTTTCTGGACCCAAGGGTAGGTAGGACGACGACCATGTCCAGCTTGAAGCAGCTAGAGGAGCTTGAGACCTTCGCCCATTGTCCTTTACAAGATTACAAAGGGTCCTAATATTTGAGAGGGGGGGGGATAGTTAATTTTTACGAACCAGGGGTATGGACTTGGGGGGGATTGCTGGGGGAGGGGGGTGCTGGGTGGAGGGGAGCAAGGAGGAGAAAATTGGAACTGTTGTAACAATATAATCAATAAAATACATTTAAAAAAAATTAATCCCTGCCTTTTTTCATCTAGTAATTATGGATTGAATGATGTCTTTTAACCCTTTTCGCCAAATCTGTTGCCCCCAGAACACAACAAGGATGCCAGCCTGTTAAACCAAGCATGCCGTTGTCCAGAGACAGTCAACTGATCTGGAGTCTGCATGATCCTTCCCCATGTGGGAAGGCCACCCTCCCCTCCACACCCCCACTATTATTAGGGTTTTCTGGACCCAAGGGTAGGTAGGACGACGACCATGTCCAGTTTGAAGCAGCTAGAGGAGCTTGAGACCTTCGCCCATTGTCCTTTACAAGATTACAAGGGGTCTTAATATCTGAGAGGGGGGATAGTCATTTTTTACGAACCAGGGTTATGGACTTGGGAAGGTGATTGCTGGGGGAGGGAGATGCTGGGTGGAGAGGAGTAAAGGGGAGAAAATTGGAACTGTTGTAACAATATAATCAATAAAATACATTAAAAAAAAAGAAACACCAATTATGGTGTCTGTCTATGAAAAGGACTTAATTATACTGAATTTTAATCTAGAAGGATATGAGAGGTCACCTACTGGAAAGTTCTTATATAGAATAATGGTTCCGAGCCCATCCAAGGTACCACAGAAATGGAGCCAATGGGACCACAGTCCAGACAACGGATAGACACACTGCTACTAGACAGCTACAAATAATACAGAGAGAGAATAAGAAGTGATGAGAAAGAATGTTGAAGGAACATGGTCAAGAAAGAAACAAAATGGAGAAGGATAGTCACCGAGCACTTCTGAGAAATCAAAATTAATATAAAGTCAAGTTTTTATTTTTGAATAGAGCCAATGATCTTTTTTTCTTTCTTTCGGGGTGTCTGGGGAAAGGACATTGACTTCTATATGCCAAACACAGAGAAGAGGAATTTTTCCCAAAAGCTTTTGACATCTACATGGGACCCACAATGATGGACATAAGTTAGTAATGCCGAGGAGGGCTAAGGGTCAGGTTGGTCTGTGTTTGAATCTCAGCTCTGTCATTTGTTAGTTCTGTGATCTAGGGAAGCGACTTAACCTTTCTGATGCTTACTGTCTTTATTAATAAAATAAGATAGTGTCTACACACTACAAGAGGTTGATGTAAGACTTAACAGGAGATTAAAAATGAAGATAATGAGGTATATGAATGAAAAATATGAAATAACATGGCCAACTAAGTCTAATATAAACTATGGTAATTAGAAATGGGCAAAGTGCTCTAATTAGAAAACAGTAACTCTCAGATTGAACTTTAAAAGATTCAACACTATCTACAAAAGCCAATTTAAACAATAAGATACATAAAGTTGGAAATGAAAGAATGAATCTTTCTACACTAATAAATCTGAAATTTATATGATATTGATAAATTCTAAAATACGTAAAATGTCAAATTGATACAAAAAGAAATAGAGAACTTGAATAGACCGAAGAATGTTACAGAAATGGAAATGGTAGCCAAAGACTTCCTCTCTACCCTTTCCCCAAATAAACCAGGCATATTATACATTAAAAAAGAAACATAAGTAGCAAATATTTAGCAGAGTACCTGGCCTGAATTAGAAGCTCCTTAAACAGAGACACTGACCTGCTGCTGCACAATGTCTACCTAAGGAGAAACTTTTTTCCTAATTGATATTAAAGAAGAAAGGCTTCATCTTACTCTTGGAATATCTGCAGATGACAGGGCATGCAGGCAGTGGAGGAACACTGCAGCCAGGAATGGGCGGCAGGCTGCTGAAATGGCCCTGAGGAGAGGGCAAGGCTGATGGCGAAGGTGTTCTGGTAAGGAGAGGTCTAGGAGACTCCAGACCCTGAATTGGGAAAGTGTTCCCAATAAACAGAAGCCCTTTGAGACAGCTGACATAGCCTTTCTTGTTACATACACCGTCGTCATCTGGACCACCTAGCTGTTTCTCTCCCACAGCCAGGCTGGGCTTGTACCAAAGTGAGAACACTTTTTCAGCTGGGTTTTCTTGTCCTTAGTATTAGGAGCCTGCATATAGGTACAGTTGAAAAGACTAAAACTTCTACAAAAAATATTAGAATTTCCTCCCTAATTAGTGGACTTAGAGAGTCACTAATTTCAGGGCTTGTCACTTCAACTCTTAAAATCCAGGTCTTCTCACAGAGCTTGTTCAAATCCCACCCTTACTTCTATTCCTAAAGCAATCCTGCCTGCCACTATTATTTAGTCTACAGTTGTGTCAAACTGTTTGAGACAGACCCCTTAAATCAACCTCCAATTTTCCCGATTTAAATTGCTCTCATTTACTTGGATATAAAAAAAGCAATCTGAGAACTTATTTATTTATTAAATACTCATTAAGCACCTATTGGAGCTAGGCAGGCATATGGGGAAGGCAGTAGTATTGAACTGAGGAATCTGATCCCTCCCCTCCTAGATAGTGTGAGCTGATTCTCCTATTGATATTTATTGTGCAAGCCAGTGCTTTAAGTCACTCCTGTTGTGATCATCTTTTTTTTTTTTAAGAGAGAGGGGAAGGGAGAGAGAAAGAGAAAGAGAGAAAAATGTCAATGTATGAGGGAAACATTGATTGGTTTCCTTTTGTATGTGCCCCAACCAGGGACCAAATCCACAACCTAGGCATGTGCCCTGACCAGGCATCAAACCCAAAACCTTTCAATTTATACGACGATACCCAACCAACTAAGCCACTCAGGTCAGGATGAGATAATCATTTCTGTTTGGGCAGACTGACCTCATTCCAGGGTCCTACAATGACACCAGTTGATTGAATTTCAAGTGACATTGATGAAACTATTCAATAAGTCATATGCAATTCTCTTTTTAGATTCTTGGTTTATAGCTAAAAGAACAGTAATTTCTTAGAAATAGGAGTTGTCCAAGTGAATGAATGAATGAATATTAGATTCAACATTTAACAACATTACTCATTTAGCCATGTATCTGGGTTTGACCATGGGTATTGCAGCATTATCATACTTTATCCTTTGGCCTCCTAAAGAGAAGCTGACTTTGATTACATTTTCTGTTTCTTTGTTGAACAAGTGAAAAAAAATTTCATTAGAAAACAAGAATGATTAAACTCTAGTGTCATTTATTTTTAAAGTGCCATGTTGTATAAAGCACAATGATAATAGAGCTTGATATATTCCCGTAGTTATTTTCAGGTTGTGCAAGAAAAACGACACTACCCAGCATCATTGAGTACTTAATATGTATCAGACGTTGTTCTAAACAATGTACATATATCTAATTTAGTCCTTTTTAAAATTTCTATTTTATAGAGGAGAAACTGAGGTCAGAATAGTGGTACATCCTGCCTGAGAGGTCTCACAGCAAGTGAGTGTAGAAGCCTGGTTTTGATTGTTTGCTTCATAGTTCATACTTTTAACTCCTATGCTGCCTCAGCTTCACAGAAATAATGAGCTTATAAAGCTGATGGAATTTTGGCTTGGATGGTACTGATCAGCTGATATGAGGACTCATGAAGTGCCTTGCCCTATCCGATCAGTCCAGGTTCTTGTCATTCCACCTCCTTAATGGCTCTAAAATTGACCCCTTCTCCACAATACACACTGCCATTGCCTTTCCTCAGCTTGTCCTCCATTCATGGGCCTGAATAATGTCAATCCTCTTTTAACATCTCCTTGCTTGGGCTTTCTCCTCTTCTAATTCCTTCTCCACATTGCTCCCAAATATATTCATCTAAATCACAAATCTAATACTTAGAATTACTCATTGGCTCCCCATAATGCATACATAAGAGTCTAAACAAATTATCACCTTATCCAAGACATTTTACAACCTGTATCTCTGTTCAACTTTGTTACTGCCACTTCTCAGATGATTCTCAATGCTTCATCAATACAGAATCAATGACATTATTGTGAATACCCCAAATTCCCTCTCTGGCTCTCATGCCTTAATGCTTTCCTTGGTTTGTGAAGATTTCTGCAGTTAAAGTATTTTGCCTGACCTGAATCCATCTTCCTTGTATGGCAAGAGCACCACATTTTTGAGCAGTAAAACACTCCTTCTCTGAGCCAGTTATCAAATCCAAACTCACACTTGCTGACTGCTCTGTGGAAACATAGCTGGGTTATTTTTTTACTTGTTTGTTTATCTTTTATCCTCACCCAAGGGTATATGTTTTTATTGATTTTAGAGAGAGAGGAAGGGAGAGATGGAGAGAGAGACACACACACACACAGAGAAACATCGATGTGAGAGAGAAACATAGATGAGCTCCTTCCTGTATGAGACGACAGGGGATCGAACCTGCAACCTGGTGTAGAGGACAACACTCCAAACAGCTTATCCATCTGGCCAGGGCTGACTGGGCCCTTTAAATAGCATTTCTTTCCCTGTTGGCTTGATGTTAAGCTTTGTCAGTAGAGAGTGCTAGACAGGCAACAAAGAAGGAAAGAGTTTTGTTTTCTGGTTCCAGTGTGCTCCCTCAGTGGGTTCTGCTGGAGCTGGGGGGTGGGTATGGTGTCAAACAGAAGGTGGCCAGCAGTTTCACTCAACATGGCCCTGGGTGACTGTGGGATACCTTAAGGATGATTTGTCTCCATGAGTAGTTTCCCTTGACATCCTAAAAAGCAGATTTCCAGCAAGTTCCATTCATTTGTGTGGCACCTGAGTGACTTTGTTTTCCAGTGAACTAACGACATCTGGATTTCAGCCCTGGGTAGGAGGAGAAATGGAGGCTCTCTCCAGAATGCTCTACCTCAGTCCCCTGGAAAGTGGCTACTCCTCATAGCTGCCATCCCTATATTCCTTAGAGTTCTCCTATTACTAGCTAGTCCCTTGTTACTCTAATCTGCTATTAAGAGTTAACTTTCCCCACTCAAGTTATTGTGTAGTTTCACTCATTATTGGACAGAACGGTAAATCCCCCAGCTCCTTTGATGGGGCCAACTGCTTTCCAATCACCCTCTACCCTTAGCCCCCAGCTTCAGGCTTGGGCCTGTGACCTCAGCCTATTCAATGTGGTCCAAACAAATGGGTAAAGGAAAGGCAAATCCACTTTAGTTCAGTGAGACCCAGTCCTCAGACATCTCACTCCCAGTCATATCACCCTTCTTCATATTATCCTTAATTGACCAACACCACATTTTGGTTGAATTTGTCTCAATTTTGGCTTGGGGGATGGTAAGGAAAAGAAAACATGCTGAGGAAATTAAGAAATCAGCACATCCCATTCCCCCTCTACATAATTAACTCAAAGATATATACCTGATTCTGAGGCCAATAGAATTAGCAAGATTGTGAATGTTTTTTTCTTTTTTTTTAAGATTGTGGAATTTTTATGTGTGCTATCAGGGAAGAGAATTTCCTCTTTCTCACTATCTTTAGTCTAGGAGCATGTAATGCTGAGAATAGTTAGCAGCTATCTTGGAACTATGAGAAAAGAGCCTACAGAGCCTTGATCAAGCCTTGCCTGAAGCTATAGCCTATTGAATTTTGGTTTGGTGAGCCAATATATCCCCTTTTTAAAGACCTGGTTAAATAAGAGTAGGCATCCAATAACTATATTTTGAAAGGATAACTGAATACGTAAATAAATTTTGAACAACTCAACTGCAAGATAGCTCAGATAGAAAAGATATACTAAGACACTGGGCAGTAATTTCTACCATTATGACAGAGACAAGGATATTTTATACCAATTGTTTACTATTATTCAAACACAAGAGCTACATTAGAGCTGCAGGACTAAATGGAAGAATATTGAGAAAAATTAAGTTACTGAGGACGCACAAGAATATTTGGTGCTGATTTCACAAAAAGCACAGGTAATATTAAAGTCATCCTCTCTCATCAATGACACCAAACAATGGGATGACAGAAACAGATTTGGCTCTTGGTAGCCCCTAAGAAAATCTGCCTTTCCTGAGAAGTTGGCTAAGGTGTTCCAGTTTTCTATCTTTTTTTCCACTTTCACTAAAGACAGACAGACATTGTGAGATAATCAAGGACATTGTTATTCTAGGAACTAGTCTGAGGATAGGAAGAAAGGTGATTATTTTCTCTGACACATGTATGTCTAGATGTGTTTATGTGCAATGCTATCACCAATGCTAAAAACTGACAATATAATCTGATTACATTCATTCAGAAGCTAGAGAAATAAATATCCCTTTTCATCATTGATTATAATGCAGAATTCCTTTAAAAGTATGAAGTGCCACATGTCAGCCTAACACACAACGTCAACTGATTGCAGACACACCAGGTGATTGGCAAGGGAATCACTCACAGGCAACTTCAACAATAAATGCAATTACCATTCAGGAATTTTTAAAGATGTCTGATGTGCAAATGAGTACTTAAGCTTTTCTTAGGAACAACAAATTCCCATTTTGGTGATAATTCAGCTTTAAATTATGTCTCTCACTGTTCCATGACTAGCCTTCTGAATTTGAAACACGTACAGTAGCAGAAACCATATGCAGTTATGTGACCCCTTAATATAATATGCTCAAAATAGGGTTCCACCTTAAAGCACACACAAATACAGGCATGAGAGAACAAGTAGCATAATATGGACAACTAGCATATCCCAATGTTTTGTTTTTTTTTTCTAACATCTATTTTTTTTTTTTTTTTGGTTTTTCAATTACATTTGTCCCATTTTTCCCCCATTTCTCTCCCCCACCCAGCCCACCCCTTCTCCCACAATCATATCCTTCCCCATTGTCCATGTTCATGAGTAATTTATACACATTCTTTGACTAAATCCTTTCCTTACTTATCCCTTCTCTCCCTCCCTCCCAATGTTAAATGAAGAGATTGACTCATTAGCAGCCATAGAAACTCAAGTTTCAAATATAATTAAAGCAACAATGCAGAGACCCTGCCAAATTGCACCACCTCTGCAGAGCTCCTGACTCTTGTTTTTAGAGGGCAAATGATATTTGATCAGAATTACTTAACTTGTCAACAATTACTTATCCAGTTGCAGGGCAGAGAATGAAAGTGGGTATTTTAGCAGACTAACTTGACAATTCTTCATCTACTCAGTGAATTATTGATGGAAAAACATGAATATAAGTTTCTGATAAGAAGGCAATTCCCTCTACATTCCTGTAAGTTACTCAGAAATGAAAAAAAATTAATATCTGGAAAGAACAGCAATAAAAATTTGGCACACAGCCTAAAAGACAAAAATAAAATATTGTGAGTGATGCTTAAGGTAAATAGCCATGAAGTAGTGGTCACCATGGCAGGAAACTACAGGATTCTAAATGGTGTTAGTCAAGCTTTGGAACCAACTGGAAATAGAGTCACTACTATTAGAAAGTGTCTATCACTATGTTTTTATCATCTATGTTTCCTCAGCTATGTAGAAACTTTTTATTTTTATTTTGGAATAAGCCTTGATAAAGTTGTAAGTGATAATTCTAACCTGGTCCATTAAAATACAAAATACATTTTCTTGATCCTGAGTTAAAAACAAATAAATAGATCCTAGCAGACAACACCTATTTGTTGATGAGAGGATGTGCTTCTATGGAAAATGACAAAAATGATGCTAAGAATTATATACCTTGTTTGTTTGTGAAGAATTGTTAACACGTTCTCTTTTGGGGGGATGTGGGGAGGAGCCCCATAATATGAAACCATGACTGACTTGAACCAGAAGTATGCCAGGGACCACAGTCTGAGTAATTCAGTAATAGCACCAGAAACTGTAATTCTGTACTTGTCCCACAAGAGAGCAACATTCTACCACTGCTCTTTGCTACAAAGGCTGCACTTCAAGTAAAACAAATGTGTCATGTAGTCTACAGTCTACAATCATTTATTTAATTTATTTAATTTATTGGGGTGGTATTGGTTACATAAAGAGACACCTCTCCCAAGAAGACATGCAAATGGCTAACAAACATATGAAAAGATGTTCAACTTCACTAGCCATTAAGGAAATGCAAATTGAAAAATAATGAGAGGCCACCTCACACCTGTCAGAATGGCTGTTATCAACAAGACAGACGTTGGAGAGATTGTGGAGAAAATAGAACCCTCATTCACTGCTGGTGGGAATGCAGACTGGTACAATCATTTTTAAATTCATTTTTAAATTCATTACTGACAGTCTGACAAGACTTCTTAATATTGCTAAATTGGCCTTTCCATGGTTTTGAGCTACCCCACCCCCCCAGACACCCTTAATGTCCTTTAATCTGCTGTGTTGGAGAGAGAATACAATTGACTCCACATGACAACAGGCTGCAGTGATGTCATCAGCCAACAGCACTGGTCAAAACAGGTGGGCGGAAAGGCAAGATTACAGACAGCAATTGGCCCCTTGCATCACATCACAGGCCCGGATTCCACCAGCACTCTCCATACAGGGATAGTTCAGGGAGGATTTTTAGCCTGTACTCATTCCTGAAGAACCATAACAGGGCCTTTCACAGCAGAAAAGAATGACACATGGGCTGTAAAATTAACTTCTTTAGGCTCAGTCCTGTTCTCTCTCTGGTAAAGGAAGATTGCCCAAGTGGGGAAAGATCTATCTTAAACTGTTGCCTTTGAAGACTAAGTAGGTGAAAGGGAGGGAAAGACAGAACTTTTTCTCCAACACACTTGAGGACAAAGTTATGTGTTGCCTAAATGAAGCATATGACGCAGGTGGGGCTGGAGGAGAGCCAACCCACACTGCAGTCTGCAAGAGACTCCAGGGATTTTATAGTGACAACATAGCCACCATTTACCCAACACTTACTTTGTGCCAGACTCTGGTACATATTTCACAGGAATTTCCAGTATTTGACCTCCCACAGCTCTGAGGGCTGAACTATCACTAGGCCATATTAACAGAGAAAGTGTCCGAGATGAAAGGAAGTTAGATGGTGTGTTACAACATGGCTAGAAGGCAAGTAGACATCAAACCAAGATTACATCTAGATAGTCTTACTCCAGCAGCCAAATGGTTAATCATAATGTTTACTTCCTCTCAACATGCTCTGAAATAGGTAAAAGTTCTTTTCATATTGCGAACTTCACCCTATTTGCAAACCCTTCCTTGGCTCTTGAGGAACTATTCTCTGAGAAGATTCTGAGAAAAACTCCCAGTCAAGTTCTGCTATGTTTCTGTTTGCTCCTCAGGCACCAGTAATAGAAACCATAAAGTGATTCATGGTTTATGAACATGGAACTCAGGCTGGAGAGGCTGAAATCTGAGGTTTTTCATAATGGTGCAGAGTTTATACTTAACTTAGAAATCTTGGCTGCTTTATTGGGGTGAACTCAGATAAAATATCCAGCCCAATATATTTTTGACCGAAAACACTTGTGGTTTTGGAAATTTCTTTGGAAATCACTGAAATACCCTGAGATAGGAGGTGAGGGGAGAGCAGACTCTCATTATTCATTTCCCATCTCACCTGCCCCTCATTGTTCATTCCATTGACAAAGAAAATGAGACCTTGAGGGCTGGCTAATAGGGAAAGTGATATGCCCCGAATGGCCAGAGCTAGGAGAACTAAGCTGGCAATAGGCTGGGTTCCCAAAAAAGGAAAGTGTATAGTTCACATCCCATCATCTAAGACCTGAGATCAGTCCAGGATTGGTACCGATATCTAGGGATAAGATCCACTGAGGTCATGGAATAGAGGCTTTCTAGGTAGAATCCATATTCCTAGCACTTAAGTTCATCTTAGTTCAACTGGATGAACCATATTGATTGCAATAGATACCAGTCATTAGCTAGGAAAACAGAGAAAGGCCCGGTTGTCAAGGACTAGAAATGTTTCCTTGGCCCATAGTCCATAAAAATTTGTAAACAGGGTAACACTCCACTTTCATTAAGAAACAAAAGAGTTATTTGGAACAAGGAAACATGATAAGCAAAGCACATATAATGCATTCTAAGTTGGTGAGGTACATATGTGCCACAGACCCAATCCAGGTGTGACAAATTTCAGGTGTGGTGTGACAAAATTGAGTCTAGCTATGTGTGGTGTGATGGGAATCCTTTTTGTTGCCAGACAAAGAGAGGCTCAAAATCCATATATCTAAATAAGGTTAAGGCTGGAGAAGATAACAAAATACATTCAACATGTGATCCAACTTGTGATCCATATTACGATGGGTATAGGTGGTAATTTGGACAGCCATCCAGATGTTGGCTGAGTCTAACTATCACATGGACCGGCACGGCTCTGAATTTCAAGACAGGGCCAAGGCAGGTGTACCATGCTCTGCCTCTGCAGCCTAAATGAATGCAGTTTTGTACTGTAAGGGGGAAATCCAAACTTTATGTTTTAAAAGAAAACAAGTGAGTCTTCTATACTTTTTTTGAATATGTCATTGAATATAATTTTACTGTTAGAAAAATTCAGAGGTATACCACATGCGTAAGTGACCAAGTAACCTAGTGAGCACTGAAACATCTTTCATACAGTTCAGTGCTGTCATATACGTGGTCAATATTGCTGCCACATAAAGTAAATTTTGGTAACTTCTACATACGTACAATTTTCAGATGAGATAAAAGTCTCATGACATCTGCCATGTCCGCCAGGATGAGTAAACGTGTGACAGCCGATAGCAAAGCCCTTGCCGCCCGTACCATTGTGCCACGCTTCACCGATGAGCACGGGTCATCAGCAAACTCTGAAGAGGCGATACGCATGGTCTCACCTGAAAGACAAACACAGGAGGCATCTGGGTAGACAGGAGGCTCAGAGGCTGGCAATCCTAAAGACCTGTTGATGGACGATCGTTGTTCTCATTGCAACACTACCATGACCAGATAGTATTTCTGCCACTTCCTACACAGCAGGACCTTTTGAGTCAAATGCATCAGTGCATGTAGACAGGTGCTATGGACAAAACAAGGTGCTCATTTCCCACTGAGTGTGGAATTATGTTTTTAGTATCAATAAGAGAAACATACTTAATTCAATTTGTCTATTAGTTGAGATGAATTTGCCTTATGTTAGTCATTCTCACTCTTCATTTCTCTTGGAACCAATGATATCTAATAGGCAGCTCACTGAGGCTACGGACGGTTCAGGCACAAAGCCTGAACCCACTGGGGTGGGTATCCAGTGGGGGTAGAGGGGACTAAAAGAAGCATAATGAAGCTTTGTATTGCAGAGCATAGGCAGGGGCGTAAAAGCTTCAATAAACCAGAAGACTAAAGTAATATGACAGATTATTTCATTTAGGGTAAAACAATTCATTCAGTATTTTCTTTACAGAAATGATTATTCTCATCTATTAATCAAAACCTAGATCATTTAAATAAAGTTAATTATGTCATTGAAAGCCTGTGTGTCCTGTAATTTATCCTAAGAAACAAGGGAAAATTAAAAAAAAAGAAAAACAACAAGGAAAGAAAACACACACACTTTTTTCCATTTTACAGGCAGATCAGAATATAATGTAATTTGTTCAGTTAATGTTAGAGTTATTTAAACCCTTGCAGTGATACTTTTATACAAGTACTACAGAAATGAGGGCAAGCAAGAAAATATATTGTGCTGTTGGAGTTTTAAAAAAGACTACCATCTGGACTTCTGGCCAAGATATAAGTGTAGGTAGACATGCTTTGCCTCCTCCTTGCATAACCATAAGAAGAATCACAACTACTTCAAAACAAAAAAGCAACCAGAACTGCCAGAAAATTAAACTGTATGGAAGTCTGATAACCAAGGATTTAAGAAGAAATAGTCATCCAGATGGGTAGAAAGGGCAGAGCTGGGGAGCCAGGTGCAGAGGACACAATGTGGTGGAGGCAAGGCAGCAGTGGCAAGGCAGCAATGACAGCTGGCAGAATGAGCAGTCTCACATTCATGTGTGGGGAATAAAAGCCGGGAGGGACACCTGGGGAGCAACCCAGCTCCAAGCTAGACCATGCAGCTCTCAATTCCAGTGCTTGGAAAATAAAGTCCATAGCTTCTAGCTGTGAAAATCAGTGGGGGGTAGGGACAGTAGAAGAAACTGCCCGTCTCTCAGGAGAGTCCATTTAGAGGGTCCCCATGGTCGTAGAATGTACATAAGCCCACCCATTCTGGGAATCACTCAGGGCAACAGCTAGAGGGGCAGTAGTTGCATATGGGAAGTGGGTGAAGTGACTGGAAAAGGGGCGAGTGCTGAGCAAGTGGCGAGTAAGTGGCATTGTTTCCCCTCTGACGCTCCCCCACATACAGGGCCACAAGTATTGAACTGGGTCACCCCACACTGATGAATACCTAAGGCTCTTCCCCTTGCAATGTAACAGGTATACCAAGACAGGGAATCAAAGAAGCTCTATTTAGTACACAGAGATAATCACAGGAAGGTTGCCAAATTAAGGCGACAAAGAAATATGATACAAATGAAAGAACAGATCAAAGCTCCAGAAAAAAAAACTAAGCGAAAGGGAGATAGCCAACCTATCAGATGCAGAGTTCAAAACACTGGTGATCAGGATGCTCAGAGAACTCAATGATTATGGCAAATGCATATGGGAAGAAAGGAAGGCTACACTACATGAAATAAAGAAAAATCCGCAGGGAACCAATAGTGAAGGGAAGGAAGCCAGGGTTCAAATCAACAATTTGGAACATAAGAGAAAAACAGTCAACCAGTACAAAATGAAGAAACAAGGATTCAAAAAATGAAAGTTTAAGAAGACTCTGGTATATCTCCAAAAGTGCCAACATCTAAATCATAAGGATGCCAGAAGAAGAAGAGGGAGAGCAAGAAATTGAAAACTTATTTGAAAAAAATACTGGAAGAAAACTTCCCTAATTTGGCAGAGGAAATAGACATACAAGTTCAGGAAGCACAGAGAATCCCAAACAATTTGAACCCAAAAAGGACCACACCAAGATGGATCATAATTAAAATGCCAGCCCTGGCTGGTGTGTCTCAGTGAATTGAGTGCTGGCCTGCAAGCCAAAGGGTCACAGGTTTGATTCCAAGTCAGGGCACATGCCTGGGTTACTGGCCAGGTGCCCATTTGGGGGCATTCAAGAGGCAACCACACATTGATGTTTCTCTCCCTTTCTTTCTCCTTCCTTTCACCTGTCTCTAGAACTAAATAAATAAATAAATAAATAAATAAATAAATAAATAAATAAATAAATAAAATCTAAAAAATACATTAAAATGCCAGAGGCTAAAGATAAAGAGAGAATCTTAAAAGCAGCAAGAGGAAAGCAGAGAGTTACCTGCAAAGGAGACTATCAGCTGATTTCTCAAAAGAAACTTTGCAAACAAGAAGAGTCTGGCAAGAAGTATTCAAAATGATGAAAAGCAAGGACCTACAAAGAACATTACTCTGTCCAGCAAAGCCATCATTTAAAATGGAAACACAGATAAAGTACTTTCCAGACAAGGTAAAGTTAATGAAGTTTATCATCACCAAGCCCTTATTATATGAAACGTTAAAGGGACTTATTTAAGAAAAAGAAAAAGATCAAAACTATGAACAGTAAAATAACAACAAACACAACTATCAACAACTGAATTTAAATACAAAAACAAAAACAAAAATAAAAACAAACTAAGCAAACGACTAGAGCAGGAACAGGATCTTAGATATGGAGATCATATGGTGGGTTATCAGCAGGGAGAGGGAAGGAGGAGAAAAGAGGTAAAGATACAGGGACTAGGAAGCATAATTGGGAGGTACAAAATAGACAAGGGGATGTTCAGTATAGTAAAGGAAATGGAGAAGCCGAAAAACTTATATGCACAACCCATGGGCCTGAACTAAGAGGTGGAGGGTTTTTCTGGAGTGAAGGGGGGTACCAAATGAGGGAAGCAAATGGGAAAAATTTAGTACAACTATAAGAGCATAATCAATAAAATATATCTTTACAAAAAGGCTACCATCTACAATGAGCATATCACTAATCAGCTTATTCTTTATGCCTATGCACCAACAAACAGCTTGACATACAGCAACAGATGAGGTGAAACTTAAAACTCTATTACTGTGCTGGCACAAAGGTGAGTTTCCCAGATCCATGGCCCTAGAGGACTAAATAAACTTTAAGATAGAGGCTGGCAATTAGGAGATGCATATTCAATCCATGTGCCCCACCCTTGTCACAAGCTTACATAAATCTTCTCCTCCCTTCATCTCCTAAGAAAAGACTCATTAGCTGATTGCTATGCAGTCTGGAGAAGAAGGCTAGCTCATTCCTACTCTGTACAACGCAGCTAGAAAGAACATTATACACCAAGGAAAATCTAATGAAATATTGAGAGGGTCACCGCAGATAAATAAGTGGAATAGGTCCTCTTATTTAAAGAAGGGGACATTGCCCTGACTGGCATGGTTCAGTGGGTTGGGTATCTTCCTGCAAAGTGAAATGTCACTGGTTTGGTTCTGTCAGGGCACATGCCTGGGTTGCTGGCCAGGTCCCCAGTTGGGGGCATGCAAGAGACAACTTATTGATGTTTCTTTTGCACATGGACGTTTCTCTCCCTCCCTTCCCCTCTCTCCAAAAATAAAACCTTTTTAAAAGGGGGGGGGGTTTATTCTGTACATGAAGCTAGAGAGCTACACAGGTAATCCCAAATTTCACAGATTAAACTGTTATGAGCTATAGCTTGGGTAAGAGTAGAGGCACCCCTTTAGGGTGACTCTCAGAACAAAGGCCGCTCCTCCCAGCATGTGGAGGAACCATGCCTAATCCAAGTAATTTTCGAGTTCAGGTTTTCATATAAAGGGACATTATAATGGCACTTCGATGCTGACTATTTATTTGGTCAGCAATATTGCTTCAAAGCCAGTGCGTGCCACATATCAGTATAGAGCTCTCAACTTGGGGCCTACAGCAGGCACCCTTGAAAGAAGCTCAGGAGATACAAGTATATCCAAAAGAGGGGGGAGGGAGAAGACCCACATTAATAAATGTAATTCTGCTAAATTCTGAAATTTTTCTAAAATAAATAGATTTAATTCAACTTACAGTAAAAGTAAAAACTCACTCATTTTAAGCAGATGTAAATAATGTCATATTATTAAAGATTCAAAATGTAAGGCAACCCAAAGTCAGCTATAACTTGAATGAGTTTTATACCCCTATAGTTTTAGGATTACTGAATTAAAATGGAAATTTATATTACAAAATGATATGTGGGTTTATCAGCATAAAATTAGCTATTTTCCCAGGGAAAGATTATTCTATAATACCAAAAAATGTAGCTAAGAAATAGCATGCATGTATAGGCAAGGGAAAGGAGCAGTGAAGGGCAGATAACAGATCCACCTGTTTCTTTTATAGATACCATTGTATTCCATCTTATTTATGTGATTATAGACCTAAGCTCAGAGCACTGTTTCTATGGTAAAGCTTTGGGCTGCTCAAGTAACTTCCCTCTACTGGAAGGAAAAAAACAGTTAACATCTCCAAATAAGTGACTAAAGGGAAATAATAACAATTAATATGCATATAGTGCTTCCATATAAAGATGTTTAGGTAAGTATTATTCTAAAAGCTTATATATATATTAACTCAAAGATTTAAAAATATATCATTAGTCGCAAAAACCTAGGATCACATCTCATCTCCACTGCAACCATTAATAACTATGTGAGCCTGGCAATGAATCAGACTTTGTGTTTTAGTCCCCTTAGCTGTAAATTAGGGGTGAATGATAGCTGTCTTATGGACTGAAGTTTAGGGCTACAGGTTAGAGATGATGCATTATTATCATTAATGCCGCTGCTACCACTATCACTGCAAATTCTCTCCAGTACAAAATTGTTGGTAAACTGGTTATAGGATAAAAGTGTATTTTTTGGTTGATTTTGCTCCTCGTGTACACAATAATTTAGAAGCAAGAAAACATCTGCCCAAAATATGCTTGTCACTTACTGCTTTAAGTCATATCATACACACACACCCAAATATGGGGCTAATGTTTGGTTTTCAAATCAGTGATTGTTCTGGTTCTTACTCCACCCTAAAGGCATTAGCATGGATAGATAATTGTGTTTACACTTGAGATAATATCAACTCAAATGTGAAATGAAGCAGAGCAGTAATAATAAATAGAAGAGAGGGATAACATGCAGAGGAGAGAGTCTCAGGAGTAGACAAGTCATTTAGGAAGCAGATCATGAACCAATGACATGAATGTCATGTGTCTCACCCTTCAACAGGCAGCCCTTTATTCAAGGCAAGGAATCTTTAAATACTTGGCAAATGAACTACTGAAAAACTCTTGAGAAGCAAGGAAAAAGCTAGGTTTAGAGAAGGCAGAGTAAAGAAATGGAAAACTCAGGGAGTTGATGGTCCTATTATGATGACAGTTTAACTTGTGCTGTCTTTGCACGCTTTCAGCAATGGCAGGCTCTGCCTTTGTCCACTAGAATCAAAGGATGGAGGAACTATAGTGAGAAAGGAAATGAAGAAAAACATAAGCCACAGAGCTAATGAAATGAAATAACCAGAACAAGAGTAGATTAAGACATATGAAGCCAGGCAGGGAATTTACATTGTATCTACCATACTTTGTGTGGTAATTTACATTGTCAACACTTTTATTGTAAAATAAAGATTGCTCCATTTGAGAACTGAAATACAATGAAAGGGAATCCAACTAATACATACTATTCCAATAACCAGAGACAACCACCAGGGAACAATTCGATGAGCTATCTTCTAGAAAATTCTCTTTGCCTATATTTTTAAACAGTAGTTATAATATGTAACATTATAACTCCATATTCTCCTTTGTCTAATTACATATATTTTCCTTTGTCTAATTACATAAGTTATATGGCATATAATAGTTAACATTTTTGCAATTCCCCTCATTACAGAGTTCCTAGAGCAGATGAAAGAAGAAGAGCGAGGCATTCCAATGCTCTTAGCAAAGGTTCGTTTCCTTTTCACAATATACTATGCCTGCCTCAGAACCCTTTTGTCACATATTTTCCTCAAGGTACAAATCTTAGAGGATACTGAGAAATAGATCCTGTACAGCAGTACAGGAAAATGGAGTATGTTTTTAGAGAAGAAAGCAAGATTGGTGGAGTGTAATACCTGAACACAGCTTTGCAAAGACTTGGCTAGTTCTGCTCCCTAAACCGCATCATCCTTGAGCCATACACTCGCAAAACCAGTGCAGGAATAACTGAATTTTAGGATGGTAATTGAGTAGAGAGTGGATATCTCCTGAATGCTTTACCATTTTGATTATGCTATAAATTCTGTAAGGCCATACAATGCTTGAAAACCACTTACTGCTTAATTTTGAAAGCATGGTGGGAAAATTCTTATGTTCATTTGAGTTAAAGTAAACTAAAATGTTAAATGAATGGTCAGTGTGGAAAACACCACAGAAGGTACAATGTTATCAGAGAAAACAGTACATCATACCTCGTGGCTCCTTTTTAGAAGGCACCGGTGAGCGCTCCTTTGATAAGGGTTATGCAGAATTGGGTGATATATTGGAAAGGATGGCTTGAGCAGATGTTGATAAAGCCAAGGGACTCTGAACTCACTGCATCAGCAAATACTGAGGAATATCCTCTTTGAGGCTGATTCTAGCACTTACAGGATGGATGGTGCCCACAAGGTGATTCAAGCTTCCTTTCTTTTTAAGATTCTATTAGACTTGTGTTTATTTGGAGTTACTGTATTATCATGTGCTCTTTTATCTCATTCCTAATAAGTTCTCTTTTATTTAGAATTCAGTGTGCCAAGGTCTGTTCCAATAGCTTTACATGGTTTAATTTAATTAATGCTCAATAAAATAAATATTACATTTTCACCATTTGTATCAAAGGAAACAGAAAAGAGAAAGGGAAGATTACTTAGCTAAGGTCAAACAGCTGGTAAATAAACTCTGGTGGGGCCAGAATTCAAAGCCAATCCAGCTCTAGAGTCTATGCTCTTAACAGTGCTGTAGAAATATTTTAAAATTATGTTTACTGTATTAAAATTATTTGTTTACATATCTGTCTGAACCTATATTATGAATTGAAAATTTGCATATTATTTTATTTACTTAGTGGATTATTATAAGGAAAGAAGGGAGAGGGGAATAGAGGGAGAGAAGAAGAAAGGGGAAAAGGGAGGGAAGGAGAGAGGGAGGGAGGAAGGAAGTAAAAAATGGAAGGAAGAAAGAAAGAAAGAAAGAAAGAAAGAAAGAAAGAAAGAAAGAAAGAAAGAAAGAAAGAAAGAAAGAAAGAAAGAAAGAAAGGGATGGAGAGAGGAAGGAAACTAAATAAACAAAGACATTCCTCCAATTAGTATAAGGCTCACCACTCCCCACTGTCTCCTGTCAGGGCTGATTTATAACCGTTTGTGCCTCTATATTCAATACATTTGAGTCTTCACCCCTTTCCCAAGACTGTAAAGCTTGGGCAGAATGGGGACCATAACTGTATATTGATTTCTTTATTCCTAATATGTAGCATATATTTGACAATGTACACTTACTCAATGACTATTGGGAGGAGCAAAGGAAGGTCTGCCTGGCATCTTACATTTTGAAACATATCAAATTAATCCTGAAGCAGGGAGAAAGGACAAAAAAAAATCCTGAATGCTATGTATTTCACAATGAATTAATAATTTGAATATTTTCTTCATTTAAAAATAATTGGACTTGTAAGTTCAGCAAGCAGCCTAGAAGCTATAAGACTGAGAAAGGCAAGTGCTAGTAGAAGTAACTCATTTGCTTCTTCTTAGTTTTGCTATCAAGAGAAAAGAACTGTTGAAACTTTTTTGGAAACAATCAAGAAATTGAGAGAGCAATGTATGCATTTCACCCCAGGGTGGTTAGAACTCAAACTCATGACTAGGGAAAAACCTGACAACCAAAATTTTCCAAGGCTCAAGGATGATGAAATCATTCATGCTTTTCTCAAGCAAAATCTGCACTAAATAAGCTTCTTCCTGCAGACACTTTCATTTCTAGCACTGACTAGTTCAGATGCTTTCGTTACTAAAAAGCAAGATATCTGTGGCCTAAATATGTGAAATTCAGAAGTTTTATATTCTTTTTTTAAAAGCAAGTATTATGCAAACCACATCAAACCATGAAGATATAAAATGAGAATGTTGCTTTTTTCCTCTTTCCACAAGGGTAGTCTTTGGTAGAAGACTTTATCTTTCTTCATTTTCCCAAGAAGACCTCTGAGCAAATGAGACATTACATGAAAAAGGACAGAAGGCTGATGGCTCCACTGTCTCTGAAGTGATTGTGAGGTTGGAGAATTTCTGATCTGTGGGGTGGGGGGCGGGACACCTCATGCATCATTCAATAGTTCATTCTCATCTTACAAATAAAGACACAGAAACCAAGCAGAGAATGTCCTGCTAGATAGAGGTGAGGCAGCTGGGTGAGGCCAGTATCCCAGTTTCTTTACATCTGTATTAGGGGCTCTGGCCACAGCCACAGAGTGGCCAGGAGACCAACAAAGGATGATGTGACACCAGCAAATCAAAACTTCCTCTTCACCTAATAAAATCCCCAAATAACCACATGACCTTGCTATAGCCATGCCTCAGTGGCTAGAGCAACTCTGAGGACAAAAGTGCATCCTCATTTGTTCAGGCCCAGTATTCTTTATCAAGGTGGGTAACTAAATCTATCCCAATGCAATTTTCCCCATGTCAGGGTATGTTCAGTATGCAAAAGTACTACAAATGTCAGTCATGATAATTAAGTGCATTGAATGTTATGAGCTATTAAATATCGTTAGAGACAGTAATGTGCCACCTTGCAGAAGGCACAGATCATTAAGCATATGGGTTTTAATTATTTCAGCTGTAGCCTTTCCTGGGTTGGGAGGAAAGGGGATAAGGTAATTCTGCATTGTTTTAGCCAGAAAAATTATTAAAGATGCAATGTGGCATACTTCACAAACGAAATCTTCACAAAGAACAGGTAAGTGTATAATAAATAGCAAGAGTCATATTCCACTTCCGGCCAAGATGGAGGCATAGACAGACATGCTGCATCTCCCTCCACAATTAGGAAGGAATATAATTACCTCAAAATTAGAAACAACCAGAGTTCCAAAAAACCAAACTGCATGGAAGTCCATCAAACAAAGATATAAAGAAGAAATACTATCCAGACAGGTAGGAGGGGCAGAGCCAGGGAGGACAGGACACAGTGTGGTGGTGGTAGCAGTGGCAGCAGCAGAGGCGGTAGCGGCAGGCTGGCAAAGGTGCAGTCACACATTTTAAAAGTCAGGAGGGACACCTGGGGAGCATTCCCAGCTCCTCAGCTGAGCAGCTTACTGTCTCAGCCCCAGGGAAAATCAAGCCTCATTGCTTTTAACTGTGCAAACCAGTGGGGGTTGGGACTGAGGCAGGAACTGCCAGTGTCTCAGCAGAGTCCTCTTGTTTAAAGGACCCCCACAGTCCTAGAACATCCACAGACCCATCCACTCTGGGAACGATGACCAGGGAAGCAGCTAGGGGGGCGCCAGTCTGGTGCAGAAGTGGGAGAAGTGCCTGGAAAAGGGGCAAGTGCTGGGCAAACGGCATTGTTCCTTCTCAGACCCCTCCCCCACACACAGCGCCAAAATATGGTGAAACAGGTCACCAGTTACTGATGAATCCCTCAGGCTCCACCCCTTACAACATAACAGGAGCGACAGCTGTCCCTGGGACACGGAAGCAAACAAACATAGGAGACTTCCGGCCAAGATGGAGGCCTAGACTGACAGGCTCCATCTCCCTCCACAACTAAGAAGGAAAACAACTACCGCAAAATCAGCAATAACCAGAAGTTCCAGAAAATAAATGGAAGTCCAACATATGAAGTTATAAAGAAGTGGTGCTCGTCCAGAGAGGTAGGAGGGGCAAAGCCAGCGGGTAGAGGTCAAGCTGAGCTGTCTACAGCAGCAGCAGTGATGGCAGCAGGACAGCCATCACAGACACCCGTACTTACAGGGAGGTGAGAAGCACCTGGGGAGCACCCCGGGCTGCAGACCAGACCCGTCAGCTTGTGATTACAAAGCCAGGGAAGGCAGACCCCCATTGCTTTGGACTGTGAGACCTGGTAGGGGTGGGGACAGAGGAGGAGACTCCTGGTCTCTCAGCGGAGAGTGAACGGCAGGAATCCATCTTGGACTCCTACCCTGCAGAAAACGCCACAGCATGGAGAGATGGGTCACCCGGTTGTGATGAGTGCATGGGGCTCCACCCCCCTATAGCATAGGTGTGACAGCCCTGCCGAGGAAGCAAAGGTAAACACAAAACTGTTCAAGATGGCACAGATCATGATAGAGATCCCGGTGATGCAGCTGACCAGACAGTAAATATCTAATCTAACGAAGCAGCAGATAGAAAATCTTTCTGGGGCTCAGTTCAGAGCTTTGCTTATAAAAATGCTTACAGACCTAACAGCAGGTCTTAAACACGACAGGAAAGGAATAAAGGCTAGTCCTGCTGAAATGAATGAAAACACATATGAAACTAGTGGTGAGGGAAAGAAAACCAGGGATCTAATCAACAAATCAGAACATATGGAAGAAACAAACAGTCAACCAGTACAGAAACAGGGAATGAGAAGTGAGGAAAATGAGGAGAGGCTCAGACACATATCGGACAGCTCTAAGCAAGCCAACAACCAAATCATAGGGTTGCCAGAAGGTGAAGAAGAAGAACTAGAAATGGAAAAATTGTGTGAAAAATAATGAAGCAGAACTTCCCTAACTTGGGGAAGAAAATAGACTTACAAGTCCAGGAAGCACAGAGAGTACCAAAAAAACTGGACCCAGGGAGAACCACACGAAGACACGTTATAATCAAAATATCAAAAATTAAGGATAAAGAGAGAATCTTAGAAGCAGCAAGAGAGAAGAAGAGAATTATGTACAAAGAGGTCCCAATAAGACTGTCAGCTGATTTCTTAAAATATACTCCACAGGAAAGAAGGGACTGGCAAGAAATAGTCAA
This sequence comes from Furipterus horrens, assembly GCF_987537825.1. Classification (NCBI taxonomy): domain Eukaryota; kingdom Metazoa; phylum Chordata; class Mammalia; order Chiroptera; family Furipteridae; genus Furipterus; species Furipterus horrens. The sequence goes on along the minus strand of NW_028327176.1, from coordinate 60,998,524 downwards.
AGTAATGAAAATCAAAAACCTATAATCATGATTACTCTATCCAGCAAAGCTCTCATTCAGAATAGAAGGGTAGAGAAAGTGCTTCTAGGACAAAGTAAAACTGAAGGGGTTCATCAGATCCAAACCATTGTTATATGAAATGTTAAAGGGACTTGTTTAGGAGAAAGAGGATCAAAACTATGAACATTAAAATGAAAACTGTCATCACAACAACCAACAACAGAAGCTAGGGAACCAAAACAAAGACAAACTAAGTAGGCAATGAGAGTGGGAAAAGAGTTATAGGTATGGGGAAAATTATGGGGGAAGGTAAGCAGGGAGGAGGAAGTGGGGAAAGGGATGGTGATGATGCAGGAATTAAGAAGCATAGTAGGAGGAGTGGAGTAGATAGGAAGATGTTGAGAAGAACTATATGTACAACCAATGGGCATGGACTAAGGGTGGGGGAAAACTGGAGGGAGGGATGTCACTGGGTGGAGGGGAAAAAAGGGAAAAGAAATTGGGACAACTGTAACAGCATAATCAATAAAGCATATTTTTAAAAAGTCATATTCCATAAAAAAGTGATTATTGTCCTGGGCTTGTATACAGTTGAATATACTATAAACTTGGAAATAATAAATAATAATATGCTAAGCATAAGAGGAAGATGGAGTACAGAAGAATATAAAACCCAATGTCACAATATTTTTATAAAATTAAGAAGAACTTGATGAATATATAAATTTTATTGTGCAATGGAAGTGTTTGTGAAATAAGTATACTATATCAAATATATAATTAAAGAAAGTCTATTGTAAGAAATTGAAGCAGGCTATGTCACTCAAATCCTAAATTCTGATCATTTTGTTTTTATCATTTTCAAACCAGTAAAGAAAATTAGTTTTCACCATGTACGTAACTTAATTGTTCTGTAATTTTATAGCACCATTTACCAGGTTCATAATATGGATTACTTGGAACATTTTGGTTTTGTTTCTATTTTTTAAATGTGTGGAAGAATTTTCTGTCTATAATCAACTCTTCTCTTTATGAGGATTGTTCCTGCATTTTCATTTAGCCAGAGACTGTTTTAGAAGAACTTGGCTTTCTATTTTACAGTATAGCAATTTCAAGCATAGTTTACTTATCTGTAGCCTACATAGTGCAGATAATGCTTTATTGATGCTTCCTATATGCGTTTCTTTGCTTTTATATGTTAGCTAATATAAAATCAGTGATGCAAGTATTTTTTAGTTGTACTAATGACAAATTTGAAATACCATAGTAACTTACAAATATATTTGTACATAAACAGAGTATCAAGACATCCAAACAGGTATAAAAAGGCTTAAATTATATGGACTAACTTGGGAAAAATAGGTGTGAATTTGTGAAACCATATCAAAAACAGAAGGTTACTAAAAATATTAACTACAGTGGTGAATTGCAGTAAATAAAACTCAGAGTCAGCAGTCCCAGCTTCTGGTCTGGACTTCACCCCTAGTTGGCTGTGTGACCTTCAGCAAGCCATGTGAGATTTGTGATACTTGTCTGTCTTTATTCCTCTAATGGGTAGCTTTAGCCAAGTTCTGAGAGATGGCAGAGACCACTACACACTGCTACCCATCCAAGCTCAATGGTAGATTGATAAAGGGCAAAATATAGATGAGTATGTCCCAGACAAAGTGCTGCTCATCATTAATTAGTCCCTTGGTCCCATACTGGGCAGGTCTAGTCCAACATTGAGATTTTAGCATCTCTCTATCCTCTTTACATCTAGCCCCAAGTGAAACGTGGGTGTGAGGGTTCTAGCACTCTGTTCTCATGGGTGATTCAGTTTTCTTTAAGATTTCAAAGGAAAGAAACCCCACCTTATCATACCAGTTTCATGAAATTGGAGAGAATAATAGGTAAACAAACAAAAAGATTACAGGAAATCAGTGAATTTTAACCTTTTCTTTCCTTTTTTTTTTTTTTTTTTTTGGAAATGTGATCAACTACCTCTGTCAAAATAATATAGGTATCCTAAATGTCAGTAAACATAGGACAAAATTAGTTTTAAAAAATATGCTAATTAAACTTCCAAATAATATGCTCCATGTTTTTTCTTCAACCTTCACACATCATTTCTTATAAAGAACAATTTAAAGCAATAAATCAATTGCTAAACTGAAAAAAGTAGAATAAATTCACTATTTGGGGGCACTCTTTGGTCAGTTGGACTCTGGTGCCAGCCTCAGTCTTTATGCCTTTTGAAGGCTGCTCCCAAGCAAAGGGGACTCATTCTGTGTTTCTTTTAAAGCATAAGAGGAAAACTGTGAAAAATAACTTGAAAAGGTACCCTCTAAGCCCTTGCTGGTAAAGTTAAATGCCTAGTCCTTAGTAAACATATTACTTGCTACAAATTAATAAACTCACATTGAGAGTTTTAATTTTACCTCCCATGTAGGTCTGTCTATATAGTGAGAATATTCTGATCATGCTGTTAGTATTCCACTCTATGACAGCATAATGATTAATAAACTAAGATGGAATTTTAAAGCAACTATTGATACATGATGTTGTTCAATTCTTACATCATTTGCATATTATGGAGATAGTGTGATTGGGCAGCAATTGCCCTGGTGCACTGCTGGGAGATGTCTGTGGTAAGTATGGGAACTAGTTTTGAATAATAAAGGGAAGTTGATCTTCCCACCAAAAGAAGTTTAAAGGAATGCTTGGGCAACAAAATACTGATGTCAAAAACCTGTAGGTACAAAGAATTGATTTTAGAGACAGAGAACCAAAGCAATACTGAGCACTACCTGGGCTTAGTTTGCAAATTTTTAAGCCATCTCCATATAGTATTTATGAAGTAAGAAATAAGTCATCCAAGCACATTGGACAGGAGACAATGGCAACCCAGGCTAATTCAGTCTGAGCACATGAGAGGTCACCACCTGGTTACCTTGAAGGAAGCTGTTAATAAGATGGAAAAAGAGGCCTGTATTGACATACCATGCACCCTTTCCAAGATGCCCTAGAGAAACCATGGCCAGTCCACTAGATTTAATTATCAAGACAGATTGTAGGTTCAATAATTTTTAATGCTTCCATTTCTTATCTTCACAAAATTCCAAGTTAAAGAATATTTTCAGGTAGAAATGCATGAGCATGCAAAAAAGCTTGTCACATAAGCTTCTACCAAGTGTGCCCTAATTAATTACTCCAGTCATGGCTTGGGCATGAAGAGCTGGCAAAACCAGTAAATGGAAGCATTTACAGGATTTAGCCTTAAGGCTTCTTTTGCTTTCTTTGCCACTACACATTATAATTACATTTGAGAATCCCCAAATATACTAATTTTCAATAATCAACAGATGCAGATTGAGAGCATTTCAAAAAATGGCAGCATTGCAAAATGCTATTTGGTCCTACTCCATGTGGATCTCTTCAATTTAATTAACATTACTTCTCACTTCTAGTTACTTTTAGCGCACCTCCTTCGTTCCCAGAAACTAAGAATAGATGACTATATGAACTCAAGAACCCCTTCCAATTTTGGAAACTGATGCAAAATATAATGACAGCTATTATTTAAAAGATGCTTACTATGTACCAAACACAATGCTAAGCACTGCACATATATAATCTTACAACAAGATGAGCGACATATCTCAATTTCAATGATAAAAGAAAGTATGGGTTAGTTTAAAAACATTTATGGGAGACTTCCGGCCAAGATGGAGGCATAGACAAACACATTGCATCTCCCTCCACAACTAAGAAGGAAGACAACTACCTCACAACTAGACACAACCAGAAGTTCCAGAAAATCAAACTGCATGGAAGTCCAGCAAATAAAGATATAAAGAAGAAATACTCATCCAGACAGGTAGGAGGGGCAGAGCCTGGGCAGAGAGGACATGGTGTGATGGCGGCAGCATCAGGCCAGCAGAAAGAGCAGTCACACATTTTAAAAGTCAGGAGGGACACCTGGGGAACATTCCCAGCTCCTCACTGGACCTCTGAGCTCACAGTCCCAACACTGGGGAAAATCAAGCCCCATTGCATCTGACTGCAGACCAGTGGGGGTTGGGGTGGAGGCAGAAACTGCCATTCTCAGCACAGTCCACTTGTTCAAAGGGCCCCCATGGCCCTACAACATCCGCAGACCCACCCACTCTGGGAACAATAGCCAGGGCAGCAGCTAGAGGGGCGCCAGTCTGGTGTGGAAGAGGGAGAGGTGCCTGGAGGGGGGGCGCGAGTGCTAGGCGGGTGGCAGCATTCCCTCTAAGACCCCTCCCCCACAAACAGTGCCACAACGTGGTGAAATGGGTCACCCTGTACTGATGAATCCCTAAGGCTCCAACACTTACAATGTAACAGGAGTGACAGCTCTACCTGGGATGCAGAGGCAAACAAGCACAGGAGCCTGTCAGAATTAGGAGACAGAAAAGTATAGCGCAAAAGGGGAAATGGATCAATGTTCCAGTGGGAAAACTAAGCAATGAGGAGATAGCCAACCTAACAGATGAGGACATAGACAACCTAACAGATGCAGAATTCAAAACGCTGGTGATAAAGGTGCTCACAGGCTTGACAGATATGCTTGAGTACAGCAAACACATAAGAGAAGAAGTGAAGGATATGCTAAGTGAAACGAAGAAAAATCTACACAAAACCAATGGTGAAGGGAAGGAAACTGGGGTTTAAATCAATGATTTGGAACATAAGAAATTAAGAAACAGTCAACCAGTACAGAATGAGGAAGCGAGAATTTAAAAAGATAAGAAAAAGTTCCCAAATTTTGCAAAGGAGATGGACATACAGATCTGGGAAGCACGGAGGGTCCTGGGTGAGATGGACCCAAAGGGGACCACACCAGGACACATCATGATTGAGATGCCAAAGGTGAAAGATGAAGACAGAGTCCTGGGGGCAGCAAGAGAGAGACAGAGAGTTGCCTATAGGGAGGTGCCTATAGGACTATCAGCTGATTTCTCAGAGGACACTTTGCGGGCAGGAAGGGACTGGCAAGCAGTATTCAATGTGATGAAACGCAACCTACAACCAGGATTACTCTATCCAGTAAAGCTATCATTTGGAATGGATGGGCAGATGAAGTGCTCCCCAGACAGGGTGAAGCTAAAGGAGTTCATCATCACCAAGCCATTATTATATGAAATGTCAAAGGGACTTACTTAAGAAAAAGAAGATCAAAACTATGGACACTAAAATGACAACAAACTCACAGCTATCAACAACTGAATCAAAAAAAAATAAAAACAAAATCCAACTAAGAAAACCAGAATGGGAACAGAATCATAGGTATGGGGATCATTTGGAGGGTTATAAGCTGGGAGGCGGGAGGGGGAGAAATGGGGAAACGGTGCAGGGACTAAGAAACATAATCAGTTGGAACAAAATAGACAAGGTGATGTTAAGAATAATACAGAAAAGGGTGCAGTCAAAGAACTTATGTGCACGACCCATGAACATGAACTAAGGGGGAGTGGTATTGCTGGAGGGAAGTGGGGTACTGGGCAGAGGGGAGCAAAGGGGAAAAAATGGAACTACTGTAACAACATAATCAATAAAATATACTGAAAAAAATTTTATCAATCTGTCCAAGGTTAGCTTCAACCCTAGGATTTGGATCTAAGGCTACTGGACTTAAAGTCTGTTCTCATGAACCTTGATATTCTAAGCTAAGGGTCTACTGATAAAAACAAAACTAAACTAAAAGACAATATAGTGTTGATGATAATGATGATAGAAATAATGATTATAGCTAATCCTCACATAATGAGTATTCAGTACCACATAATATTCTAAGCACTGCATTTATTCACTTAATCCTCATGAAAATTCAGTGAAGTAGGTACTATTCCCACTTTATAGATAAAATAACTTAATCTAATAAAGATTAACTAATTTTCCAAGGGCTAAAATAACGAGCAGAATGAGGATTTTAATCTAGAAAGTCTAACTATAGATTTTGGGATTTAACCAATTCTAAGATAATGTGCATGATTATATATCAAGCAAAAAAAGTTTAAAAAGTAGCAAAAATATAGTTATAACAACAATAATATGGTTAAAATATCAATAATACTATGACTATCTTCTGATCAATTCCAACTGATTTTTTCCTTAATTTAGAGACTTTAGAAACTTTTTAAACTTGGAAATAGCCAACAGTCCAAGAGCAAGAAAAACATGACTTCTTTCAGACTATAGAGCATAAAGCTTAGCATTGTGGTGCCTCCTCCTATCAATATTCTTTCTTAGGACTGCATATACATTTAAAGGGCTGCTAATTGTGCATAAAAAGAATACCTATTGTTTTTTTAGGGACTAACTAAAAAATAAACCCTCATAGACAGACAAAAGTATGGTCATTATCAGAGGGAAATGGGGGTGGAAGAGGGTAAAAGGGGGATAAATGATGATGGAAGGAGGCATCATGACATGGGTGGTGAACACACAATATAGAGATAATATATTATATAATTGTACACCTGAAACCTATATAATCTTATTAATCAATGTAACTCCAATAAATTCAATTAAAAAATGAAAAGACATTGTAACTTTCTGGGAAATAAATAAAAGCACACCTGAGAGTAGAATAAGAAATCAATAATCATTTATAAAGATCAGTCTGCTTTGAACTTATTATGCACATGTGTGCCCAATAATTATAAACCAAAAGAAGCAACAAAGAATAACTAATACTTCATAACTTGACAGATTTAATCCTTTTGAATTTCCACCTTCTTAAAAAGTACACATTTAGCATTTCTAATTGTTACTTTAATATTATCTGTTGGCTACCCTCAGTTAGAACTTGTGGCTCTCTGAATCTTAGGTTTATTAACCATTAAATATGGCAACTAAAAATAAAAGTAAAAATGTTAATACTATTAATACTCTTCCAGTAAAATATTAAGTAATAAATTATCAGTAGTATAAGCTCTTAAAGTGATTGTGTTTTGTCTCTGAAAAAATATTAGTGAAAAATATGGGCTCAGACATATTTTTTTCCTTGTGTGACCTTGTGCAAATTAAGTTAACCTTTCAAAGATCTATCATTAAAATGAATAAAATCAGAAGTCATGCCAAAGATGTGAAAAAATTAAATGCGAGGATGTGAGATACTGAATATCAAAAAACCTATGTCCAAGATAAATGTAAATGCATGTAAAACACAGCAAACATCCTTGTAAATGAAAGGGCAATACCTGAGGGAGAAAAAAAATTGCAGCCTTGAAATCGAAATGGTAAACTGATTCTGAAGCACTGACAATCTTAGAGTTATCTTCAATCTCAATAGTTAATAAGACAGATTTTAATGGCCACACGTGGGAAAGAATGTCTTGACCCTCACAAGGAATAGAACTGTAATGTTATCCAAACAAAATAAAATGTGGATTCTTAAAGTGCTGTATCAGTGAAAATATTAACTAGAAAAAAATATGTGTCCCTTGGCAAACAGAAATGGTAAAAACAAACAAGCAAGCAAAACTTGTCTATACCAGTTTAAAAAGATTATATTGTTTCATTATTAATTAATAATGATATTCTATAAACAGGGTGTTATCCTCATGTATCTATAGGAAACTTATTTATATGATCAGCATATACTGGGGAGTTTGATCAGAGAAATTATTTTTAAAAGAGTTTCAGAATGATGGTGTCTGGTGTCCCTGTCAGAAGCAAAATCAAATGTTTTTTGGAAGGAAGCATAGGACTCTCAAATAAGTCTTCATTAAAAAAATGAGTATATGTTTCAAATATAGAACACAATAGATGGAGTGCCAGAATAATGATCTTAAAGGACTTAGTAATTAAATTAAAGAAATTAATAATGAAAGAACTTCAGATAATGGAACAATAAATAAAATATACGATAAATATTTTAAAGTATTTCTAGAACTAGAATATAAACTTGAAAACATGAATTAAGAAAATAATTCTCTGAGACAAATAATTTTTCTTTAAATGACAAAAATTAAGTCTCAAAGGAAGGACTAAATAATAGATTAGACACAACTAATAAGAAAAACAGTGAAGTGGAAGACAGATGAAGAAATCAACCAAAACAAAGCAGAGTAAAAGACCATAAACCATATATTTTGCACTATCAGATGCACCTGACCATAAGACACACCTAGATTTAGAGGAGAAAAACCAGAAAAAAAATATTCTGAACCAAATGGTGTACTAAAATATTTAATAAAATATAACAGAATAATATTTCATCCATGTAAAGTGAACAGCAGTCAACAATGGTATTAAGAACCATCATCACTGTCATTAACAAATGAGGAGAGACTTTAAGGTTCAAGTACTCTTCTGGTTTTGTTATTAAAGTCTCATTTTTGCACACAGAAGAACTCTAACCTGTTCTCAGTTGCCGAATACTGAGCTAATGCTGGTCCCTTAGCCTTTGTGGGTGGCTTTGAGTGTTCATTTCCCACAAGAGTGTCATTTCAGCAGTCTTCACCTGCTTCTAGAAGCCAGCAGACTTCATCCCTACTTACTGCTTTGGTATTTGGTCCTGTTTCTGAGCTACAGTGACATTTTACATTTTATAAAAAATGGTTAAGTCTGTGACATTTTATTATCTGAAAACATTTTATCAATTATTGCCATGTTTGTGGATCAGGAAGATTGTGTGTGTATGTGTGTGTGTGTGTATGTGTGTGTGTGTGTGTGTGTGTGTGTGTGTGTGTGTAAAGTGCTTTGGGTAGTATGGACATTTTAATAACTTTAATTCTTCCTATCCACGAACATGGTATGTACTTCCACTTATTTGTATCTTCTTCAATTTTTTTCTTCCCTGTCTTATAATTTTCTGAGTACAGGTCTTTCACATTCTTGGTTAGGTTTATTCCTAGGTATTTTATAATTTTTGTAGGAATTATGAGTGGGGTTGTTTTCTTAATTTCCCTTTCTGTTAGTTAATTATTGGCATATAAAAATACAACTGATTTCTGGACATTTATTATGTATCCTGCTACTTTGCTGAATCTATTTATCAGTTCTAGTAGTTTCTTGGTGGAATCTCTGGTAGCCTCTATGTATAGTATCATGTAATTAGAAAATAATGACAGTTTTGCTTCTCTATTTCAAATTTTGATGTCTTATATTTCTTCTTCTTGTCTGATTGCTGTGGCTAGAACTTCTGCTACTGTGTTGAATAAGAGAGGTGAAAGCAGACATCTCTGTCTTGTTCCTAATCTTAAGAAAATGCTTGTAGTTTTTCATCATTGAGTATGTTATTGGCAGTGGGTTTATCATATATGGCCTTTAGTATATTTAGGTATGTTTCCTTTAATATCACTGCTGAGAGTTTTTATCATAAATGGGTGCTGGATTTAGCAAATGCTTTTTCTGCATCTATTGATATGCCCATATGGTGTTTATTCTTCATTTTGTTTATGTGGTGAATCACATTTATTGATTTGCCAATGTTGTACCAATCTTGCATTCCCAAAATAAATCCCACTTGATCATGGTATATGGTCTTTTTTGATGCATTGCTGTATTTGGTTTGCTAATATTTTGTTGAGGATTTTATTGTCCACATTCATCAGGGATATTGGCCTATAATTTTCTTGCTTTGTAGTGTCATTATACCCTGGCTGGTTTGGCTCAGTGGATTGAGCGTCGGCCTGCGAGCTAAGTGTCGCTGGTTCGATCTTCCAGTCAGGGCACATCAGAGAAGGAAAACTCTGATTCCAAAAAACCTCCGCTGCCTTGCGGCATACCTCTTCAGGGGAAAGGCTAAGGGAGTAAACCCCGACAGAAAATCCGGAGCCGGAGTCCCTAAGGCGGTTTGACGTTGTAGTCAACACCGGCAACTCCTGCGGCGCACCTGAAGCCAAGCTGTATTGACTCTGTCTTTCCCCTTGGATCCTTCAGCTGCGAAGAGAGGGGGGGTCTGCTGCATGAGCAACAGCTGGCCCTCCATATCACCCTGCCCAGGCTTTGTAGCTTCACTGGAGAGGACACTCCAGTGTCATCGCAAGATGTCGACTCAACACGGGAGGAGACAGATACCGGTTATAAGCTCATCCGATTGGCGAAGGAAACGAGCGCCAGGGGTCTCCTCTGATGGTGGGAGAGGTCATCACACCTCACTGGACAGCTACCGCCCGCCTCAAGCTGGGCAGCCCCCAGCCAATTAGGTGCCGTCTCGCCATGGCTCGCCTGCCCCACTGGGTGCGTGGGGATCAGAGAGGCGTCTCTTGAAAAGTGGGCCACAAAACACTCGCACCAGGCAATTCCAAGCAAAAAACAAGAAAGAAGCCTCCAGCTCTTCGCCTCGCTAGCTGGAACATCAGGACCATGTGTCCCGGACTTACTGCAGACCTTCCGTGGATCAATGATGCCAGGAAAACCGCCATCATCGACAGGGAACTGGCACGACTAAACATCGACATTGCGGCTCTACAGGAGACCCGGTTGGCCGACAACGGAACTATCAGAGAAACCAACTACACCTTCTACTGGCAAGGGAAGTCTCCAGACCAACCAAGACAGCACGGTGTTGGGTTCGCTGTGAAGAACACTCTTGTTAACTCCATAGAGCCACCCACAGGAGGCACAGAGAGATTACTTACCCTCCGATTGTCAACAACTTTCGCCCCAGTCAGCATTCTTAGCGCGTACGCCCCAACCCTCTGCGCCACCACCGAAGAGAAAGAACAGTTCTACCATGCACTGGACGAAGCGTTATCCAAGGTCCCCAGAAGTAACGCTCTTTATCTCCTTGGAGACTTCAACGCAAGAGTAGGAGCCGACCACATGGCCTGGCCCACCTGCCTCGGAAACTTTGGGAGAGGAAAGATCAATGAGAATGGTCAGCGACTGCTTGAGCTTTTGTGTCACCACGGCCTGTGCGTGACAAACACATTCTTCAAGTGCAAAGAGATCCACCAGGTGTCATGGAGGCACCCCCGCTCCCGCCACTGGCACCAGCTTGACCTCGTCATCACCAGAAGAACGGATATTGGCAGCACCCTCCTCACCCGCAGCTACCACAGTGCAGACTGCGACACGGACCATGCCCTCGTGGTAAGCAAGGTGCGCATAACGTCGAAGAGGTTGCACCACTCCAAGATGAAGGGTCGCCCACGCATCAACACCAGTTGTGCCAGCAACCCAGTTAAGACCCAGCAATTCATCAACAGGATGTAAGATGCACTCGGCGAGGGAATGGCGGCAGACGACATTATTGAATCCAATCGGTCACGTCTCCGCGACGCCATATACAACTCCGCCATTATTGCTTACGGGAAGAAAGAGCGGAAGAACGCTGACTGGTACGAGGCTCACTGGGAAGAAATGGAACCCGTGATCGAGGCTAAGAGGAAGGCCCTACTGGCTTACAAGGCCACGCCCACTCCCAGTACACTTCAAGCTCTACGGGCTGCCAGGAACAAAGTCCAGAAGACCGCCCGCCACTGTGCCAACACCTATTGGCTAAACCTGTGCAGAAGCATCCAGGAAGCCGCCGATATAGGCAACGCACGAGGAATGTATGAGGGTATCAAGAAGGCAACAGGCCCAATCCCCTCCAAGATCGCCCCCCTTAAGTCCAAGACAGGTGAGGTCATCACTGACCAGGAACAGCAAATGCGGCGGTGGACTGAGCACTACCTCAAGCTGTACGCAACGAGGAACACCGTAACAGACACTGCTCTTAACGCCATCCCAGACCTACCAGTCATGGAGGAGCTAGACACCCCACCTACTGCGGCAGAGCTCGGCAAAGCCATCGACCGCCTCGCTTGCGGGAAAGCACCAGGAAGCGACGGAATCCCTCCAGAAATCCTAAAGAGCGGGAAACCAGTCCTGCTACAGCCGCTCCACCATCTACTCTGTCTCTGCTGGAAGGAGGGTTACATCCCCCAGGATATGAGAGACGCCAACATTATCACCATGTACAAGAACAAAGGAGACCGCAGCGACTGCAACAACTACTGGGGCATCTCTCTCCTCAGCGTCATTGGCAAAGTATTCGCCCGGGTCGCTCTTGCCTGCCTGCAAACCCTTGCTTCCCACGTCTACCCAGAGTCCCAGTGTGGCTTCAGAGCTGGCCGATCAACAGTGGACATGATCTTCTCCCTACGCCAGCTGCAGGAGAAGTGTCACGAGCAGCATAAACCACTCTACCTCGCCTTTATCGACCTCACGAAGGCGTTTGATCTGGTCAGTCGAAGCGGACTCTTCAGCTTGCTATGGAAGATTGGCTGTCCACCACATCTGCTTGCTGTGGTCATGTTCTTTCACGACAACATGCACAGCACGGTGTCCTACAACGGCGCAACCTCTGAGGCCTTCCCAGTCAGCAGCGGAGTAAAGCAGGGCTGCGTCCTCGCGCCTATGCTGTTCGGAATCTTCTTCTCCATGCTCCTCCAATACGCCTTTAAGGACTGCAGCGAGGGTGTCTTCATTCACACCAGATCCGATGGCAAGCTCTACAACCTGGCCCATCTACGAGCCAAGACCAAAGTCAAAGAGGTGCTCATCCGTGAGATGCTCTTCGCCGACGACGCAGCCTTGACATCACACTCCGAAGAGGGACTCCAGCAGTTAGTCACTTGCCTTTCCCATGCATGCAAGGAGTTCGGACTAGCCATCAGCCTGACGAAGACGAACGTTATGGCTCAAGGCATGGGGACTCCCCCATGCATCACCATCGACGGATACACCCTGGAGGTTGTCAACGATTTCACTTACCTCGGGTCCACCATCTCGAGCTCTCTGTCAGTCGACTTGGAGGTCAATCGGAGAATCGCCAGGGCAGCCACAGTTATGGCCAAACTGAACCGGCGAGCGTGGAACAATTCCAGCCTCACTGAGAAAACCAGACTGCGCATCTACCAAGCCTGCGTACTCAGCACTCTCCTCTATGGCAGCGAGACGTGGACCACCTACGCAAGGCACGAAAGGAAACTCAACAGCTTCCACATGAGGTGACTGTGACGCGTCCTGCATGTTGCCTGGCAGGATAAGGTCCCCAACACCGAGGTGCTGAAGCGAGCCAACATGAGCAGTTTGCATGCAGTTCTTAGTGAGAGATGCCTCAGGTGGCTCGGCCATGTCAAAAGAATAGATGCAGGCCATATTCCCAAAGACCTCCTCTACGGCGAGCTAGCAGAAGGCCAGAGGATGACAGGGTGCCCAAAACTGCGGTTCAAAGACATCTGCAAAAAGGACATGACACAATGCTCCATCAATCTCAACACATGGGAAGTTCAAGCAGACGACCGCCTAGCCTGGAGGCTCGCGGTCAGGCAAGGTACCTCACGCGCAGAGGCTGCGCGCAACGAGGAGGTGGTCCAGAAAAGATCGAGGCGGAAGCAGCGTCAACAGCAGCAACAACAGCCATCTGCCTTCACCTGTAACAAGTGCGGCAGGGATTGTCACTCCCAAGTCGGACTGCACAGCCATTCTCGGCGGTGCAGATAGACTCTCAAGAAGCTACGCCATCGTCTCTCGAGACGGACGGCTGCCGATGACGACGACGACTCTTCTGGTTTTCTGTAAACCTCAAGAATTCATCATCGCTAGTGTCAGGATTTATGAGGGCCTTTAATAACAGGCATTGAGGGAGTTAAGAGGTATCACTAGTTGTAACAGTCACTGAGAGTATCACTATCCTAGTTACAGGTTCTGGCGGACTACCCCCAGGGCCTGTTATGGCTAGTAATAACCCTTAGTCCCCTCAGTGCCTGTGTTACTACTAGAATAATGACCTCACCATAACTCCCTTTATATACTACAAACTTCGCTTATGGCAGCTCACCCAGTTATTGCTGGTCTCCTCACACAGAAATCTGGTGTGAACTGGAAACAGTATGGAGTTCGACAAGACAGCTGCAGCATCTAACAGAGCCAGTAGCCAGCCAAGACCATGTTAGTTGAGCTCCACCCATCTGCCTCTCATGATTGGCAGAGCTTAAGACACAGTGATTGGTGATTAGAGGAGGTTCTACTGAAACAGACCGCACCCAATGTCAAAGACAATTGGCAATTGTCACTGTGTCTCATACCCATTATTAGCCTCAGCTAATTAGATCAGTGGTTGTAGCTGAGAGTGTCAGGAAGCTCTCCGCACTCTCCCAGGTCCCAGGTGGTGGGCAGAGGCGGACGGTAACTGACCAGATGCCCTGAGATTGAGCAGTAAATTGGGACAGTTAAGCATCCCCAGGGGTTTCACGTGGGCCCACTGCTTCCTAACAGCTGTCACCGCCGCTGACAGGTCAGGTAATACACATCATGATCTGAGACACAATATTTGCTCCATAAGATGCACAGACATTTCCCCCCACTTTTGGGGGGGAAAAAACATGTGTCTTATGGAGCAAAAAATACGGTAATCAAAAAAATTAATATAAAAAAAATACATGCATAAAAAATATAGAGAAATTTTTTAACATAAGGCTAGTCAGAGTTGAAAAGAAAACAAAGAGAATGAGAAAGCGCCAGTTCTTAGGATACCATGGCTGAGAACATTCCAGATTTCAACGATGCATGAACACTCTGATTCAGGAAGCTCAGCATACACCAACCAAGATAAATAAAAAGGAGTCCACACCTGATCACTTCATTGTAAAACTGAAGACAGTGCAAGTCAAACAGAAGATCTTAGTTTAGTTAGAAAGACAGAACTACAACAAAATGACAAATTATATTGTCAGCATCCTTCTCGATGGCAAAATGGAAGCAAAAAGACAATCTATAATATCTCCAACATTCTGAAAAAGAAAACAGGAAAATTATAAATGTACACTTAGCTAAAATATTTTAAGTGAGAGCTAAATGAAGACAGTTTCAGAAAATATGAGACAGCTTAAGGCCAAGTAACTCTACTAAAGGAGCCATGAAAACATACAGATCATGAAGAAAGACTGGAATTCAGAACAGAATGAATTTAAAAGATTAATAAAATAATATACATAAATGACTTAGCCCAGTTTGTAGCCAGCCCATAGTTAACAACACCAAATGGTACCAGGTAATAATACTGATAGCAGAAGCAGTAGTCACTTATAATAGTATATTTTCTAGAAAGATGTCTAATTATGGTTTTATGGCTTGTAGTCTCTAACTTTCACCTTACACATAATATCAGCAGTGAGAGTCTATCCTACCAATATACATGTGATTTCAATATCTAACTTTGTTTTTATTTAAATGGAATTCATGTCAAAGTACTACCAATTCAACCTCATCAGTATTTTATATAATTACACAGTCCCTGCAATTTCCAAAGCCATTATCTTAACCAAAACTCTTAGCATACCACCCAAAACTTTACAAGAGTACCCAATCAGTCCCCAGTTTCTATATTTATACTCTTTCTATCCATCCCATGCTCAGCAGCAAAAATTGACATTAGTCATATCATGATAATCAAGGCCTATTATAATTATTAATCAGAGTGTGTTCTTACATTAAATCAAGAACTCTAATATATAGTTTTAAAGAATTCAACCAATTATTCTCTTCCTTATCAATTATTTAGATATAGCCTCTTAGCGCTTTAGTTTATACTGTATTGTGGTGTGGAAAACCTTCTGACTTTTACTAAAGCATGGCACTCTGCTTTCTGCCTTCATACTCCTGCTCTGCTTTCTCTACCCATCATCTGCCTACAGTCTTTTTTCATGGTCAATATAAGCTCCACTTGTCTAAACTACTTTGCCTTTCTCTTAGCTATGGAAACTAAGCTACATAATTTTAGTTATTCCAAATAATACTTTATCTTTTAAACCTAAATTAAATATTAAGCTGAACTCAATCAGTAAAATTTTTAAATTGATTGCATTTTATTCATTTCTAATCTTTTAAAAATATTAGTCTATTTAATAAATATATCATCACTCTATTAAGTGAAATCTTATTTTTTCACTATTCCAGGTAAGAGGGAAAGGACCAATCAATATAGGGAACTTGATCAAGAAGTTTCAAAATAAATATTTAAAACTGACTTTAATCACAAACATCTTAGAATAAACCTTGCATAACATTATTCTTTTGTCTTTAAACTTGGCTATTTTCTAAAAATAAAATCAACCTCCTTTGGAAATTACAAATGTCTGAACAATAAAGCATAAATCTTTTGGTAGATCTGGGTTATTTCCCCATAGAATATAACTATATTTTCAACATTGATTTTTTTAAAATCTCTTACCACTTTCTAACCATAAATTATGAAGGGACCCTATTTTGGGGGTGGGGAGACTATTTTGGGGACTTGGAAGTAAGCATTAGAATGGAATATGTAAAGGAAAGTTGATCCCTGACATCCTCCCCACATACACCAAAGAAAAGAAGTCACACAATGCATTTTCCAGTCTACATTCCCACACCATCATGTTCAGCATCGGTAAATGGTGTGCTGTGGGTTGAACTGTGCCCCTCTCTTAAAAGACATGTCAAAGTCTTAACCTCCAGTACCTATGATTGTGATCTTATTTGCAAAGAGAGACTCTGTATACGAGTAATCAAGTTAGGATGAGGTCATACTGAATTAGGGTGTGCCCTGATCCAATATGACTGGTATTCTTATGAGAAGAGGAGACTGGATACAGACACTCAAGGGTAGAACACCATATGGGGACAGAGGCAGAGACTGAACCACTAAAGCTGCAAGTCAGGGGACACCAAAGATTGCCAGCAAAGCACCAGAAGCTAGGAAAGGGCGAGGAAGGATTATCCCCTCCAGGTTTCAATGGAACCATGGCCTTGCCAACACCTTCATGTTGGATGTCTAGCCTGTTGAGCTGTGAGAGCATACCTTTCTGTTGTTTGAAGCGGCTCAGCTTGTGGTACCTTACCTTATTACAGCTGCCCTAGGAAACCGATAGAAAAGGAGATAGATATACTCCCTTTGCACAAAATGCTGAATTTTAAAAACTACTTTTTAATGCATTTTACATCTCAGCTTCGGTTGTTAGATTCACCTCCAGATGGCCCACAAGAGTCTAGGCAAAAGCCATTCAAATTCACTCACACAGTAAAATTTAGTCATCCGGGTACCAGCCTTCCAGAATCTCAAGTTTCTCTCATGGCTGCTGACCCAAAAGTAGGCAGGGTTACAATTTAACCAATTTAAGTAGTGAAAAGCAGCCTTCCTGAGTGCTCAGAGAAAGAGACATATTGTCAAGAGGATCTGATGTTCCAAACATTAAACCCAATGGGCTTTGAATGGTTGTCACATTCTGATTGACAGTTGTCTGTGAAAAGCCTTCCCCTCCATGCAAGGCTGGGAAGCGAGCCAGAAGTAGCAGGAGTCAGAAGAAACAAGAAACAGGAAAACTGGAGATCTGCAAAGGCAGCAATTAGAAATTATATCAGAAGTGATGCTGGGGCAGTGAGCAGTGGACACTGCACTGCATGAGTCAATGTGGAGAGTCAAAGATAGAGGCAGATCTGTAGCATGGGACGTGTCATGCACATATCTGTAGGTCTCACCTCTAACAGCCTCATTCTCCCTGAGACACAGAAGACACAGGTCAACTTGGCAGCCTATGTTGGCAAATATGGAGGGTGATATTGCCTGAAAGCTAGTAAAATAGGCATCCATAGGAGCAAGCAAAGCTAAGGGGATATGAACATGCAGTAGCCTACTGTACTATGCTATCCGATAATGATAGTGTCAATAGTGCTTAATGTGTGTCTCTCTCCAAAATCCCTAAGGCCTAACAAAGTAATCAAAGTTACCCCTGAAGCCACTGGGAACACTGAAATGACAAATATTATGGAAAAAATGTTAAGTCACGACAGATGATTGTAAATGTGACCAAGTGATGATTTATAAAGATAAGAAATATCACTTACAAAAGAGGATTTCTTCAGTATTTGAGTCATTGCCTAGGAAATACACACAATGTTTTCTACCTGCTGCACACCTATATGAAGAAATAAAAAAGACAATCTAAAACCTAATTCATATCAGTTATTGTCCCAGGAAAACTAATTCCAAGGCAACAACCAGCATTATATTAGATTAGGTATTTATTAGAAATGCAACCAAAATCCAAGTACAACATGAGAGTTCATGTTTATGTTGATGTCTCCAAGGCATTAACAAATGATTACAGATAAATATTATAAATGTTTATCATTTAAAATTTTTTAAAAAAGAAAACTAAACTATAAATTTTTAATAATAAAACTAACTTAAATGATAAAAACTTTTATGGAGGAAAATTATAAAACTATTGAAATATATAAAACAAAACATGATAAAATGGAGAAATATACCCTGATAATTATGACTCAATATTTAATGATGAAAATTCTTTGCAAATTGATCTATAAATATAATACAACCATAATAAACATCTCAACAAAATTTTGTTATAGAGAAGTTAACAAAATGATACAAAAAAATCAGATTAAGGAACAAAAAACAATAAAGAATAGCCAAGATGATTCTGCAGAATAACAAAAAAGGATGAGATCTTGTGCTGTCAGATATCAGTATTTATTAATAAACTATGGTAATGAAGTCAAAGTGCTATGTATGCAGAGATTGACCAATAAGATAGAATGGAATGCCTTGCAAATATGACATATGACAAATACGACAAATATGAACTGTTCCACTGGTGCTAAATATTGGCTATAAATAGGAACAATAATAAAAGTAGATCAAATAAAAATAAAAGAGTAAAAAGATATGAAAGTCAAACTTTTAAACATTTAGAAAAATATTTAGGAATATATACTTATGATATTGGAATAGGAAATAATTTCTTAAACAGGACTCAAAACTCTCAACAAGAAAAGATCAATACAATTAAGTACATTATAGTTTTATTTATTTATTTTATAATTTATTTATTTGTTTGTTTGTTTTTAGAGAGAGGGGAAAGGAGAAAGAGAGGGAGAGAATCATCACTGTGTGGTTGCCTCTTACTTGCACCCCCAACTGGGGACCTGACATGCAACCTAGTCATGCACCCTGACTGGGAATCGAACCAGCGACACTTGGCTTGCAGGCCGATGCTCAATCCACTGAGCCACAGCAGCCAGGGCTATAAGTTATAATTTTAAAAATATTTACATAAGAAATAGACATGAACAAATTGAAAATATTAGTAACTGACTAGGAGTACATATTTGCAAAAAATACATAAAATGCAAAGTGTGAATATCCAAAACATAAGTATATTATTTTATTTATTTATTTTTTTAAATATGCTTTATTGATTATGCTGTTACAATTGTCCCAATTTCTTTTCCCTTTGTTTCCCTCCACACAATGACCCCCTTCCCTCCAACTGTCCCCCCACTTAGTCCATGCCCTTTGGTTGTGCATATAGTTCTTCTCAACATCTTCCTATCTACTCCATTCCCTCCTACTATGCTTCTTAATTCCTGTATCATCTCCCTCCCTTTTCCCCCTTCTCCCTATCCACTGACCTCCCCCCAATATGTTCCCCATACTTATAATTCTTTTCTCACTCTTGTTGCCTACTTAGTTTGCCTTTGTTTCAATTCCCTAACTTCTGTTGTTAGTTGTTGTGATAAGTTTTCATTTTAATGTTCATAGTTTTGATCCTCTTTCTCTTAAACAAGACCCTTTAATATTTCATATAACAGTGGTTTGAATCTGATGAACTCCTTCAATTTTACTTTGTCTTGGAAGTACTTTCTCTGCCCTTCTATTCTGAATGACAGCCTAGGTGGATAGAGTAATCGTGGTTGTAGGTTTTTGCTTTTCGTTACTTTGAATATTTCTTGCCAGTCCCTTCTTGCCTGCAGAGTTTCTTTTGAGAAATCAGCTGACAGTCTTATTGGGACCCCTTAGTACATAATTCTCTTCTCTCTTGCTGCTTTTAAGATTCTCTCTTTATCCTTAATTTTTGATATTTTGATTATAATGTGTCTTGGTGTGATTCTCCCTGGGTCCAGTAATTTTGGAACTCTCTGTGCTTCCTGGACCTGTAAGTCTATTTCTTTGCCCAAGTTAGGGAAGTTCTGCTTCATTATTTTTTCACACAATTTTTCCATTTCTAATTTCTTCTTCTTCACCTTCTGGCAACCCTATGATTTGGATGTTGACCTGCTTATAGCTGTCTCATAGGTTTCTGAGCCTCACCTCATTTTCCTCACTTTCATTTCCTCTTTCTGCACTGGTTGACTTTTTGTTCCTTCACTATGTTCTGATTTGTTGATTTGATCCTTTGTTTTCCTTCCCTCACCACTTGTTTCATATGTATTTTCATTCGTTTCAGCAGGATTAGCCTTCATTCCTTCCCTGTGTTGTTTAAGATCTGCTGTTAGGTCTGTAAGCTTTTTTATAACCAAAAACTCTGAACTGTGCCTCAGAAAGATTTCCTATCTGCTCATCCTATAAATCATATATTTGCTGTCTGGTCAGATGTGTGATTGGGATCTCTATCATGATCCCTGTCATCCTGACAGTTTTCTGTTTACCTTTGCTTCTTGTGCGGGGGCTGTCACACCTCCTACACTATAGGGGGTGGAGTCCCATGCACTTGTCATTACCAGGCGACCCTTCTCACCACACTGTGGCACTTTGTGTGGGGGCGGGGATCCAAGATGGATTCCTGCCGTTCACTCTCCGCTGAGAGACCAGGATCCTCTTCCATCCACGAGCCCTCCAGCCCTCACAGTCCAAGGAGAAGGGGGTCTGCCTTCCCCGGCATTGGAATCATGAGCTGACAGGTTTGGTCTGCAGCCAGGAGTGCTCCCTAGGCACTTCTCGCCTCCCCTTCAATAAGGGTGCCTGTGCTTACTGCTGTCCTGCCGCTGTTAGCACAGCTGCCACCACCAGCACAGCTTGATCTCTCTGGCCCAGCTTCGCCTCTCCTACCCATCCAGATGAGCACCATTTATTTATAACTTCATATGTTGGACTTCCATGTAGCTTTATTTTCTGGAACTTCTGGTTATTTCTGGTTTTGCAGTAGTTGTATTCCTTCTTAGTTGTGGAGGGAGATGGAGCATATCAGTCTAGGCCTCCATCTTGGCCGGAAGTTCCAAAACATAAGTATATTATTTTAGATGAAGAGGAACAAACAATCCAATGGAAAAGTACTCAAAGAAAATGAAAGACAGCAGGCCAAAATGGTTGATAAATATATGAAAAGCCTGACTACTAAAGAAATTAAACTTAAAGTAACAATAAGATACAATTTTGTACCCATTATATTGGGGGAAAAAAACACTAAACACTGATAAAATTTAGCAAGGATGTTGAAAACAGGCAATCCTATAAACTATTGGAAGGAGTATAAATTGTTGCAACTACTTTAAAGGTGAACAGTATACACTCTAGGCTTCAGTAATTCTTTTAGTCAGCTTATAAGAGGAAAAAACAAAACAAAAACAAAAAACCAGATCCAAGAACAAATCACTGTCAATTATTGTCCCAGGAAAGCAAGTTCCAGGTCAACTCTTAGAACTTATACCTATTTACTGGCTGTGTTATTTAACAATTATACTTCTAGGCATATTCCCACAGCACAGTCTGGTACTGGTTCTAAGAAGCACAGAAAGATTTGTTTACTGCAGTTCTGTGCATTAAAGGCAGATACTGGAAATGCCCAAAATTCCCAATAATAGTAAAAGAGTAAATCTGTGCCTCCAATGGAATAATATAATGAATGACAAAAAACAAACTAGATTCATTTAGGTTAGAAAAGCATAATTAGATAAATAATACTTCCAGGGCAATACTACTAATGTAAATAAATATTAAAGAAATTTCAAGTAATAATAGATATTATTTATTAATGGATACATATATTCATGGCAAGACTGCTCTATGGTAGGGGTTAAGAAAGAGAAAGAGATCTCTTCCAAGATCATCTGTTTGTGTTGTTTCATTGGCTCACAAATGGCACTAAAAGGATTATATAGTGTACATCAATATGAGCACACTGGCTTTTCAGGGTGACATGCAATGAAGAGCAAAAATCAACACTTAGAAAATGGAAAGATTTTCCCACCAGCCCTCTGGGATAGTTTCAATCCCCACCACCTGGTCTGAAGAGCGTATTGTCTAGAAGAGGTAACGATTACTGGAATGAGTTCTTAACTGACAATTTTCACTAAAATTAACTGTATCTGAAGAGAGAGAAGAGTGTTGAGAGCATTGCTTTTGATGGAGCAAGGAGTCTGACAAAGGTATACATTCCTGTGTTGTTAAGGAAAAGTAAAGTAAAAAGGCACTGTGTTCCTAGGCCAGTTCCCAGAGGGAACAGAGGGCAAGAGTGGAGATGGGGGCACTGACATTGGAAGACGGACTCTTTCTGCTCACTCTTTGGCCTAGTGCCAGCATATCTTTTTAATGTATCCCTATTTTCAGTCACAGTATTAAAAACTCTCTTGAGATCCATGGAATTGAGTTCTACATATCAAGCTTTTGAGCAAATTCTCAAAATCTGATTCCAGAAGAGAGTCCATTTCTTGTTTCTGTTTGGTGAGCTTCCAAATTTACATATACATTAATATGTTTACACATTTACCTTTCCAAATGGCTTAATGTTGGCTCACATTTAAATCAATATCATTTCCTGGGACTAGAACAAGCAAAAAGGGATACCTATAATCAGTAGCAACAGAAGACAAAATAAGATTTAAAACTTACAAGAATCGTATGAACACAACGGTTGATGGAGAAATGAATGGATACACTCCTGACACTGGCACATGTGTTATTGGCACTGTTAAATAACCACCTTGAGGTGGCCTTGTGTAGGCATAGAAGAAGCCTGCAACAAATGCTCATTCCATTTGAAACTCATTGAATTCAGCAATGCATGTACTGTGACTTGTTGCTGAAATGAAATCATGGACAGGCCTGCTTTTGTTTAGATGTCTATGGAAACAAAGCATTAATGCTCAGTCTCTCCCAAGATATCTTCCAGCAAAACAAAGCAAGATATGACCCATGCTTTATTTATATAAGGATAATGACCAGAAACTGCACACCAGAAAACTGCCAAGTTCATGAAAGGAAAGGAAAGACAAAAACCAATGTCTATGTAAATGGAGCTATATTTGCAAGTGAAAGCATATTTGTAATTTGGCTGCCATAAAATAAGCTCCTTAGCTGAAGTTAAGGGAAAAGCATAGTGACAAATTGTTAATGTGACAAATATGCCATGCAGTAAGGAGCACCTGATTAGTAAATGCTTTATAAAAATGAGGGAGGCCTGGGTCCAAGTCAGAACATTCACCACAGGGGAGTAATCAAGTATTGTTTCAGATAATAGCTATGGAACATTTTCAAGTTCCTCTAGGTAGTGTTTCTAGTGGGAGTGTTTCTCTTCACACTCTGCTGAAAATCGAATGTTGGCCATAGGCAAAGCATGCCATCTATTTCCAAAATTTGCCAAGAGTGATGAATGAGGTTGAATTTGGGGATGCATCACAGAACTAGCAAGCACAGGGTCCAACTGAGAAGCTTGATTAGGAAAGTGACGACAGGCACTTTATTTGTAGAGCTGAAACCTGAGAAAATGCCAAGAGTTTTTAGAAATCAGTCAACTACATTATGCCTGAGAAGATCATTGGAGAAAACTGGAAACGTCAAGTATCCAAAAGAAAACCAAATCAAACAAAATTAAGAAATTGTGAATCAAGTTTACTGGAATATTTGTCATGAATTAGAGGTCACAATAAATAGCAGGTGAAAAGAAATATTGGAATGCAAACATTTATTTTTTTTTAATTGAAGGGTAGAGGACTAAAATTGCTCTGGTAAAATTTTTTTTTCAAACATGTACTCAGTGAATAAACACTAAGAATAAAAGAATCCAACTAGTACATTGATAGTAGGAATTAGAAATGAAGCATGAGGGAAGAGCTAATTTACCAATTACCTTGCAACAGCCTTCATAAAGAAAAAGCTGGAATGCTACCCAAATGAGTTATTATATTTCCACTATAATTTTTGAGTCAAACTGTACTGTATTAAGGCAAAAATGTGGATAGGATTTAATGGTTCTTAAACTATGTAAAGCAACACAGGCAAAAATAGCTTATCAAAAAAAAGTTTAAAAACACATTCTGGACTGTTAGTATTAAGGAGCTGAATGATAAAATGCCTCAAAATATTTTAAATATGAACACATTAAAGGTGGCTTAAGGGGAAAAATGAAAAAAAAATACAATTCAGAAGTAACTATGATATACTTCAAAGAGAAAAATAAACATTTTCCTTATTTTTATTATTCCCAAATTTATTTCATATTTTTTAGTCAAGGACTAACCACAATATTTAATAGATATTATAAATATCTACTTTACCTGAGAAACTTATAATTTATTTATAAAAAGAAACCAACTTTTTTCCCTAAAATGATTAAGCAAAGTATAGTAATATGGCCTGTTAGGTTCATATCAACCAAAGAGACAGAGTGACTTATGGTTTTCAAAATTATGTGTTTAAAAGAAAATAAGAGGAGTGGGGATGAGGAGTGGCAATATGTCACCTTTGTAATTAAAAGCACTCAAAGACAAGCCAGTTACCACTGGTGTCTTTTTCAGTTATCTTGAAATAATAATTCTTATATTTCACAACATACACATTCTACATTATAACAAGCTTGGAATTCTGGAAGAACAGAGTAATAAAATAATGACACTGGAGGCTCACACAGTAACTTTCTGGGAACTGTCAGAACACAGTAATAGGAATGGGCATCAGATCAAACCTAGGCAGGTGGAATTTAATTTGTGGCCTCCATAAACACCAGGGCCATCCTTTTTACAACTGGCATTTGTCATTTTGAACAGAAGCCTGGAGCACTTATTTTCTGCTCCCTGCTTCTAGACCAGCTTGTCAGACACCTCAGGTGAGGAGACATAATGCTTTCATTATCTTCCTGGGGTGGATCACAAGGTGAAGTGCAGGTGAACATTAAATAAATGCTCCAGGATGATAAAAGCCAAGATCATGCCTGGACAACACATGAAGTAGAAACAGTTCCCCTTGAGAGTCCCAGGATTCTTTTGGTTTTGATCTTTGTAATTTTTATTTATTTATTTCTTGCCCACACCACTTCCCCTTTTAGGCATCCACTGACCAACAACTTGTCACCACCTACCTACACTCTCACCCACTCCACTGCATAGCAGATGCTGCTGAGCCATGGCCCATGTCCCCTCAGAACCTCCCTTTGCCTTGTGCTCCTTCCAAGTCAGCAGTGGGACTGTGTCCAGGACTGTCTCTGGACTTTAGAGTGGAAGTGGTGGAGAAATAATTCAGTTCTACATCCACTAACAGCCCATAGTCAATGGCAGACAAGAGTTGACATTTCCTGCATAAATACCCCATTTCCTTTAGAACTTTCAGTAGGATTACTCTGAGATGAGTCTTACACTGATTCAGAGGTTCTCTGTTATAGCAGAAGCTGTTGCTGGCTCTCTGCACTTGTTTGTCTTTGTATCCAGTTCCTGGTCAATGTTTTCTGGGAGCATCTCCAAAATTAATTACTTGTACTGGCATCCTTACTCAAAGTCAGCTTTTGGGGCAATAAAACAGACATACTCCTATCAATCTGGTATCATTAAGTAATGGAATAAGGTCACATATACCTCACCGTACATTTAGGCCAGTATATTTTGCCTATTTTTGAATACTTTATATTTTAAGAAATCTATGTAAGTGAACACAAACTGCAGTTGTTAAAAAGACATGAGTAAGCAGGTGAATAGGAGTCATTTTACAGGAGTAGATAATTTACATAAGGAATAAGCAGCTTCCTACTATATTCTCTCTGCAGAACCATCTCTAATGACCAAATGTAAGATTCAATTACTTGAAATAAGTATTGTGTGTTCTTTAGAAGTGGTCAGACCTCAACTGTCTTCATCCTCAAGCAGAAACTGGTGTCTCTCAAAGAAGTCACAGAGGTGGGAGGGGAAGGAGCCCTACATGTTTCACTGAAGCACATCAATGAGTCCCACAAGGAGAGAGGCAACTCAGGTTGGAACTTTTTGACAGTTCTTCAATCAATCTAAACAATGTAAACAGTTCATCTGGGCAATTCAGACAATGATCCCAGTTCAGACTAGTGGTTCTCAATCTTAAGTGTGTATCAGAATCACCTGGAAGGCTTATTCAGCCACAGAAATTTCAATTCATTAGATCTGTTGTGAGAAAGAGAATGCGCATTTCTAATGAGTTTTCAGGTGATGTAGATACTGTTCGCTGAGGAACTGCACATTGACAACCGTAACTGTGAACAATTCTTATATTCTCCTTCCAAATATTGTATCTTTAAGTCAACAGACTCTTCTGCATTACCTTCAGTAAACAAAGCTAACAGCAGACACCTTTTTCATGGAGACTTTCCTCCCTTTTGATTTACTGACTGCCTTAAAGGCAATGCTATTATTTCACAACTGATCCTTAATATATTTTTTTTCTGTATTCTTTCTTGCCTGCTAAGGTCACCTTCTCCTTTAAGCCATCACTCTATATAGTAAAAGTAAATTCTCCACATTCAGTCAACAACAAAGGTAATTTTCTTCCAGGCAGTGAATAAGACAGATATGGCCCCTGCACTAAACTGTAGTCTCATTACTTTGTATGCTCTAATTTATAAATGAGCATAAATAAAATGCAATAGTAATCATAATGGTTATATCTCAAAAATGTTTCATCTTAGATTTAGTTGGCTAAAGACAGCATTTGGCAATATGTTGAAAGTGTTATCTTCTATGTGGAAATAAAATACCAAAAATAAAGGAGCTACAAGCTATTTTACTATAACCACTTGATGGGAAAATTATGAATTGCACAAGATCTTTAATAAAAAATCAGCTGATGTAAAAGGTTATTACCTTCTCATAGCTTCCTTTTAACCTCATAAGTAAGTCATTGCATAGACTCTGTAATATAACACAATGTACATAACACAGCATGACTAAAAGGCAATTACATAGGAAGAGATGAACAGAGAAAATAATGCATAAAAGGCATTTTTAAAGGTCAAGAACATAATAAAAGTTTCAGGTGGAACAGATAAAAATTATAAAAATAGTGCTGACCTGTGTGGCTCATTTGTTTGGGCATCATCCTACACAGAGAAAGGTCACAGGTTAGATTCCTGGTCAGGGCACATGCCTGGGATCATGTCAGGGTGACAGTAGCCAGGATCCCCACCTCCACATGCATGTATTTTCCCACGTTACCCTTATTTAAGAGTTCCTTAGTGTATGTTACACTACCTCAGAGTTCCAAGTGGTCATGTGCCACTTTTTAATTTCATACATACGAGCCCCTGTTGTTCAGGTGGTCTGTGGATGATCCACTGGCCCCCCATTCTTGCCCACTGCTGTGCGAATAAAGGTGGATGCTTTGGCCTCTGTCCTCACCTGCCACTGCAAGACTGAAAGCAGATCCTGTTGTTCCTATCCTTGCTCACTGCCATGAGAATAATCTTGGTATGAATTCTGTCTCCAGTGCTCCACTGTTGTTTTTCAGTCTCAATGAATCCAAAGTAAACCTGCCTGAAGCTGAGCTCTTAAGGTACACCTGGGTTGTGGGTTGAGTGTACAGCTGGGACACAGAGTAGAGGCAATCAGTCAATTTTTATCTCTCACGTTGGTGTTCATCTCCCATTCTTTCTCCCTCCCTTCACCTTTTTCTAAAAATAAATAAATAAATATATTTAAAAATTATAAAAATATACATTTATTTTATTTTCAGAAAATAAACTAACATACTAATACTAACATGTTTTGATAGAATTCTAATTGTAGTTATTTTCCATAGGGTCGCTGGTGTTCACATTCATTCCAGGCCCTTGTTTCCCTTATTCCTTTGCTTGTATAATTTACTGTTTCTTTTGTTGAAGCATAAGACTAGAAATAATCAAATAATTATGCCAGGGGCTATAGAAAAATACATATTTCTTTCAGGAGCAGGAGCAGTTACTTTATCTATAGTAAAAATATTGATGTGTGTCAGTTGTGAAGCCTATTTCTTATTCTAGCGGTCCCTTCAGTATTGATGCCACCTGGCACACTCCTGGTCATCACCCATATGCAGGTTCAATGCTCCTTGTATAAAAGTTTTATTTTAGTATCAAGGAGATGGCTCCCCACAATTTTAGGCCTGCTAATATCCTGGATGACCCCTTGTTGGTTTTGCATCAGCAAGCCAATAAAAGCTTTGCCCAACTTTCAGCTCCATTCACAAAATGTCCTGATTATTTGCCTTTGAAAATATTACAATCTGATTGTTTTGTGGGTAATGTTGTTGAACCCTTTGCGTGCCAACATACTGTGAGTGATGCTGACAAATTTTTCCAAAAGTGCCAGCGTCGCTCCCAGTGACTCTTTTTTTTTTTGATGGCTATAAATATAAATAATAATGGAATAATTTGTATTTTATGTTTTGTTCTCTTTTTTTGTAATTGATATAATTTTTTCTCATGTTGATCCAAATTTTGAATTATGCATGGCACTCAAAGGGTTAAACTAAATATTTTCAAGCTTCCAGAGCAGTATAATCTTCAGACTGTCTCCCATGCTCAAGAAAATAAATAATCCCCTTGAAAAATGCCATGTGGCTTTTGCCATAAGCTTGGATTTCTTTAATAAAGTGTACCATAACTGTGAAGCCAATTTAATGACCCCTCACTGTCTCAATTCACTTTCTTTGATGACTGGGTTTGCAGGTGATCACACATAACTCAGAAGGGAGGCAGTACACAGAGCACTCTCTGAAAAGAATGAAGAAAGTTGAAGGCAATGGAAGAAGCTGACATTTCGCTAATAAATTTCTCACATAAGCACATGTGCACATGCACACATACACATTTTCCTCATTCTTGACATTACATGACTTGTTACAGCAAGGGACATTCTGAGCTCTATGCCTCCCTGGGTCCCAGAAGATGCCTCTATAAAGATGATGGTGGCCACAGATTCTACAAGGAGGCCTTGGGTACTTAGTTTGGATGAGGCCAAACCTTCATTGTCTTAGAGCTGTATAAATGCCCCCTACTCTAATTACAAAGACTGTGGAACTGCAGAGGAAGATAAGTCATAATGAAAGACACACACTTACCCTCTACTCAAACTGTATCTGACAATGTCCAGACATTTGTCTCTGATCCAATACATCCTTTCTCTTTTTGCACCCAGATAGTCTTATTGAATATTTATCAAGTTCTTCAGTGGGCATAAATGTCACTTAGCTTTCAATACTCTTTCTCAAAGTAGTACTTATGAAAGAAGAAATGCACCATGTAAGTGGTCACCTGTAGAACCTGAAGGGCTCAACTAATTATCATGTCTTTTTCTTTTTACTTTGTTTTAAGTAATACAAATGTTCAGGGTAATACATGGATTAGCATTTCTAACATCTAATTATATTTACTTGCTATCATGTATGTCATTTTGTATCTAGGATATGTTTCATAACTTATTTTTATATTTTTGGAAAGGGAGTTTCAGAGACCTCCCCCCTCAAAAAAGACAAAGGCAAAGAGAGAGAATAGAATTTATAGTTCTTCCATCCCAGCATAATATTGTAATATCACATAATATATAGCTGAGCAATATTGTATAATGATATATTGATATTTATAGCATTATATTATGATAAAGCAATCACTCACTGGTCCAGAGTAATAAGAAATAGATAGTCATGTCTTTCTCTAAATGTTGGAGGCAACTAGGGCATGTTATATCAACAATCCATACCTTATCTATGAATTCCAAATTTACATTATCTATACCACTATTTCTGTGTCACGGAGTCATCTTAATCCTAACCCCACAATGAATTTTCCATCTCATCCTCTTTTCTACTGCTCAAACTTAATCCACACCTTGCCCTCCTCCTTGATTAATGGCACTGGTATCTCTCTCAGTTGTTTGAGTCAGATATTTGATAATCATCTTTTATTTTTCTTTTCCTACTCATCTTTCATATTCCATAGATACCAGACTCTCCTTAATCACCACCCCCACCATTTGGGACCATCTCACCTCTCACCTAGAATGTTTTAAAAATCTTAACTGATACTTCACTACACCCCTTCAATCCATTTCCACATGGCAGACAAAATAACCTAGAATTTTAAAGCATCATTACTTGAAAGTCCTATAATGTCTTCCAGTGGAAATTAGAGTGAATCCCTGTCATGCTGAATGCATGACTCTGCTGCTGCTGTCTCCTTCCACCTCACTTGGCTTCTCTATGTCTCGTTCTCTCCCTCTAACTTCAACTACAACAACCCCATTTCGTTTACTGTAGGTCAGTGAGGGCTTTCCTCCTCAAGATTCTTACTGCAGAGGCTACTTCTTCTGCCTCAAAAGCAACTCTGTCCCTGTTCTCATAATCAGCTCTCTTTCAATCCTGAAGTAACATGAAAGCATACCTCAGACTTGCTGTCCTTGGCCAACCTCTCTGAAGTAATTCCTTCATGTTATTCACAACTTTAGTATCTCATTCATTTCATTTATCTTCAATATCCTCTTACTTTTTGTTTACTGGTTCACAATCTATCTCCGCTTACCTGGCCTCAAGCTCTTGGACAGTAGGAGCTATTTCCATTAGATTCATGAATATCACCTGTTGACAGCAAAATGTTAAGCATATAATAGTTATTTAATAAAAATGCAATATATTAATGAGTATGATAATGCTGATAATCATAATAATAGCAATATTAGCTGGTTTGGCTCAGTGGATTGAGGGTCGGCCTGCGAGCTAAGTGTCGCTGGTTCGATCTTCCAGTCAGGGCACATCAGAGAAGGAAAACTCTGACTCCAAAAAACCTCCGCTGCCTTGCGGCATACCTCTTCAGGGGAAAGGCTAAGGGAGTAAACCCCGACAGAAAATCCGGAGCCGGAGTCCCTAAGGCGGTTTGACGTTGTAGTCAACACCGGCAACTCCTGCGGCGCACCTGAAACCAAGCTGTATTGACTCCGTCTTTCCCTTGGACCCTTCAGCTGCGAAGAGAGGGGGGGGTCTGCTGCATGGGCAACAGCAGACCCTCCATATCACCCTGCCCAAGCTCTGTAGCTTCAGCTTCACTGGAGAGGACACTCCAGCGTCATCGCAAGATGTCGATTCAACACGGGAGGAGACAGATACCGTGTCACTCCCGAGTCGGACTGCACAACCATTCTCGGCGGTGCAGATAGACTCTTAAGAAGCTACACCATCGTCTCTCGAGACGGACGGCTGCCGACGATTAACACTTATTAAAATATAGACACTGTTCTAAGTGTTTTTTGTGTAACTTATTTAAAAACATAAGGACTATTACCATCCTTCCCTGTAGCACAGAAGTT
The DNA here is from genome assembly GCF_987537825.1 of Furipterus horrens. Taxonomy (NCBI): domain Eukaryota; kingdom Metazoa; phylum Chordata; class Mammalia; order Chiroptera; family Furipteridae; genus Furipterus; species Furipterus horrens. The sequence goes on along the minus strand of NW_028327176.1, from coordinate 60,967,234 downwards.
AAGTAACTGGCTTAGTCATAAAGCTGGCAAGTAGTAGAGCAGGGATTCTAATCTTTGTCTCCTGACTCCACCATCCAAGCTCTTAATCATTCTGCTAGGCCACCTGCTGAAATGTAAGGTTGCACAAAGATCAAGGAATCCAAAAGCAATAAAACAATATATGCCATAAAAATATAAACACAAAACACAAGGATTCACAAAGGCCAAATAATTTTAAGGCAAAATACATAAAACACAAAATTTTTGATGACTTAGATGGTATATCTGGGTCCGAAAACATCTCAGCACACCGTGTAGATTATTGGGCATAGTAGTAGCTATAGAAATGTAGGCTACAAGCCCAGTCTCACTTGACCCTATGGAATACCCTATATTTTAAAAACATTTTATATAAGATCATTCAGGCCGATTTTCACTTTTACATAGTTTCCAAGATAATGTCAGCTGTTTGACCAAACTAGGCTAGATTTTAGAAAAGAGGCGTATTAATAATACTAGGTAGTTTCAGACTTAATAATAGGATATTCCTTGAAAGGTAATCAGAAGGTATAAAACATGGTTTGCATGCTCTCAAACTGCTGTGTCATCCTAAGATTGGTTGTGTTGCTCTTGAATGTCCCCCAACCCAAAGCTGCCCATGGGTACACTCATTTATTGGCTCATTCAGCTACTAAAAGTTATTTCCAACCATAGTGACCCATGCCTGAGGCATGGTAACTACAAAATAAATTTTTTAAAAAAAGGAGGAAGGTGTTTGGCCTCTGGGTAACTCCAAGAAACTATATCTGGCAGCAAGAAGTTGTGAAAATAACATTTATCAACATCAAAACCAGACTCCAGGGCAATCTGAGATAGAGGCCATTATTTGAGCTCTCAAATGTTCAAACGTTGAAGCATGGCAGACAGCTTGAGAAGAAAGAGGGCTCTGCCTGTTTTTATTTCTCTCTGGTTGCTTTTCAAGATCTTATCTCATTTCCTTTCTCTCTTTTAAATGTGATTTCTGTCTTCTTTCCTAAATAGACAGCTTCCTGGATTTAGTACCATTTGGCTTCTTGAAATGTCTTTACATTTAATCCTCAGGGGTAAACAAACTTCTTCAATCTCTCTAAATAAGACTAAATATAAAATCAGGTAGTAGTGTTGTCATTTACTGGGAGAATGCAATGCATTTGGGAGGTATAGTGGGGGAGGGGTTTGAAAATGATAGCCAACTTTATTTTCTATGTAATTTTCTAAAACTGATAATAGTATATACAACACCATCTAAATCATAACAGTGAAAGCATGGTTAGTAGTTAGATAACTAAATTCTTTAATGTTGCGATTAAACAGGAGCTTGACCACATAGTCCATGAACTTTTAAGCTTCTATCTCTGTTTCTCTGACTGTTTAAGAGCTATACTATACATATACTCCATGAGATGGGTTGGTTCTGTCTCTAATAGTTCATATTAATAAGATTTTAACATGCAAAGCCTTGTTAGTATTCATAGACTTAATAGATATCTGTCAATTGCCTGTTATTCTTCTATGTCCTACACACAGGAAATAAAATCATAAGTAAAGACAGACAAGGACAAGAGGTGCACTGCTCTGATACTATAATGGGAGGACCTGACCAGAGGAAAATTGCCTAGGAACTCTTCTCTGAGGAAATGATATTTTACGGACATCTCAAAGATAAGGAGGAAACACTTGGATCATGCAAAATACCACCATATGGCAGGGGAGAGCTTGTCAAGGTCAAGGGGATGACTGCAATCTGAGTACAGATGGTAGTGGGCAAGTGGTGATATAAAATGTATCTTAAGGAACAGGAAAGAAAGAGATCACACAGGGCCTGGTAGGCCACGCTGAGCAGTATTGTCTTTACCCTTAGAGTACAGGAAGCCTCCTGATGAGTTTTAAATCTGGAGGTCAGGTAATGAGGTATGTGCCCTGGGTAGGGTCCTCTACGGGGCAAGGAAAAGACCACAGGGGCTTGAGAGGATGTGGGTAACCCTGTAAGGAGGTCACTGCAGTGATCAGAGACCAAACAATGATTTGGACTAGGAGGCACTGAATGATTTGGGAAATATTTAGGAAGGAAAATGAAGTAGACTTAGTGGCAAACTGGAAATCAGGACAGAAGGAGAGAAGATGTAGAGAACACCTCCCACGTTATTACAGCCCTCATCCCATTTCACATGCATTCTGCTTTAATAATAGATAAAGGTGGTTATGGGAATAGCATGATGCAGCTATACTATCAGATTTTTGTACTAAATATAAATGTTTATATCTGCATATTGGCTTCCTTAGGCTTAAATTTATTCCACCTAACTAGAGTTTTGAATTAATGATATTCACTGAATTAAGTTAGCAGCACAATATATAATGAGCTCATTTACAATAACTTTATGAAGAACTAAAAGCACCGAAGTTCTGTTATATGTAGAGAAATAATATAATATTAGTTTCTTAAACATGAATTTTCCTTAATGAATCATTTACCAAGAAGAAGAAAGGTTGAAATCAAATATCAATGCCCAAGTAACTAAAAAAATAATTCTCATTAGTGTAACTATAACTTTCAGAAATAAAGCTACCAAAGGAATAGGCAGATAATTTGTTTTGAAGATTAACACCTGAGTGGTTATAATAGCAAAAGCATCATATTCTTTTATGTAAAATAAATAATAACTGAAATGATTAACAAAAAAGGTAAAAAAAGCAATCTATTTAAAGATTTAGTTAACCATTGCTATACTTTTTTTTTTAAGTTTTAGTTTATAAAATATATATAAGACTAAAACACAGCTCCAGGCTTCAGAGTCTATCAAACATCAATTCAAGTTACTCTCCAATGTAGTAGATGTAGAATAAACCCATTTGAGAAACATCCACACCACACAAGGCTCTTGTTCTGCAATGTATCTATGGAACAAACCTTTGGTGTCCTATCGGTCCACCATATCTTATTTCAAAAATTAAGTTCATAATTCATTTTTTCCAGGAAGAATACATATACTGCTTTTTTCCCCTATATTTGGTATATAGTATTGATGATATCTTACAAGTTGGCCCTAGAGCAGCATAGGTTTGAACTGAGCGGGTACACTTGTATATGGAATTTTTTTCTTTTAAATTTGTGGACAGGCAATGTAAACTTAAAGTATTAACAAATACAAACCAGTACATAAATACATAAATGGGTTTTCTCTTCCTTATAATTTTCTTAATAAATTTTCTCTAGTTTAATTTATTATAATAATATAGTAAATAATACATAAAGCATACAAAATATGTGGTAACTGATTTTTCGTTATTGTTAAGGTTTCCAGTCAGTAGTAGGCTATGTGCAGTCAAGTTTTGGGCAGGGGTCAAAGATCACAAATAGATTATTGAGTGCTCAAAGGTCATTTACAGGGGAGCTAATGGTTCATGCTAAGTTGTATTTGTTTGTTTTGTTTTTCTTCTTAATCATGAAAAACTTGAATATTCTTAAAATGTTTAGTGATCGATTTTTGTGGCATCGCTATGAGATTTATTTTGCTTATGTTAAACTAATATTATTAAGACCCTATGCACAGATAAACATATTATTTCAAAGGGAACCAACCATTTTAGGAGATACATAAAAGACACCATCATTGACAATTTTCTATAGAATTTTCATTAAAAAAACCTATTCTCATGTAATATTTAAATTAATAATGAGAAAATGAAGATGAATAAATACTGAATGAAAGAATAGGGGTTATATGTTCAAATTTCAACTCTGTAGCTAAGCACTTATATTTCCCAGTATAAGTCATTGCATTTTGAAGAGCCTGAGATTTACTGAAGTTAAAGAGAAGTGAACAGACTTTTCAGACATGTTTCACAAAAATATAGTAAATTTCAAACCTTTCTTTTCTCTCCATACCTCCCTTTATAATACAATTACAAGAACAATGGTTATAATTTTTTGAGCGTATACATACCATACACAAAATTAGAAGTATAATATAACTTTGACTCCAGGGAAGCTAGACGTAAAAGATTCCCTATTTTTTTCAACTATTATAAGTAACTTGAGAGATATTCAAAAGATGAGGACTTTGGCCAAGTGGGAAATCTGCAGCCTCCATTTGTCATTTATTGGGTTAGTGCTTGCTATTGTCATAGTGTTTCCTGGTAATAGAACTTCAACTTTAAAAAATAAACCTTGCTTTGAGTGCTGCAAGTGTACAGGGATAAAAATTTCAGACATGCTGAAAAAAATAGAAATCTACACAATAATGTATGAATAGCATTCCCTACAGAGTTTGGGATAGAAGATGCACTTAAATGGGTGTTACATGTACTGAAGAGAATATAACAAAACAGTTATGGGATGATACTATCAGCCTTCATTGCTATAAAAAATAAATGATCCTTTTAAAATCCTGTGACATTTTAACCATTCCCAACTGACTTCCATTTTAACTTTGAAACGTTTTATCTTTCACTTGAATTTGTCTTAAAACATTAATGGAATCTGTCATTTTTCTGTGATGTTCTTAACCTACATGTAGATACTCAAGTCCTTAAGAGAGTCACAACATAGAGTGAATTTCACGCATTAATTAATTTATTCTTCAAGCACCTATCATTTCTGAACATTGGCTGTGCTAAGAAAATACAAAAATGCAACATTTTTTTAAATTATAGGAGTTTATAAAAAAACGAAGAAGATAGAATAAAACAGTTAAGTAAATAATTGCAAGAGAGTGTAATACATATGAGCATAGTAACAGTATACACAGAAAGCCATGAGACCCAGAGGAGAACATCCTGTCCAGTTCAGAAGACAGAGAGCAAACCACAGATAAGGCTAAAACAATGCTCAGATTTTTTGCAATCAATGCTTTCTTTATTAAGTCTGTATGAAATGCAATGATAGCTACCTATCTATCTATCTCTGTCATTGCATTTCATCTCCTCAAGTATAGGATACAAAATTAGCAGTAAAGCTGTTAACAAAATCTAAAAAACAACGGACAAAATCCCTTTATGTAACATGTCTAAAGAAAGAATTTGGGTAATAAAAGTACTAAAATTTCAAGATTCTAGGATTTAAGGATACTCAGTCCTGCTTGAAATCAACCCATTAACAGTATTTTAGAAAGAATTCACAACAACTATTCAAGAAAAACACCAAATATAGCAATTTTGATATTAGACTCTACCCTAAGTAATACCAAATTATGAAAAAGGAATATAAAAGTAAACAAAAAGTGAACTTTTTAATGAGACCTGTTGTTTTCTGCTTTGGTTCTATACTTGTAGGCATTGATTTTAAGTTAAAGGACACTCAGAAAAATAATAGAGCAGTTAAAAACTGTGTAAATAACCTTGGGGCTAATGAGACTTACAGAAAAAAGCAAATTAGAAATTGAAGCCAAATATGTAAACTATTAAATGTAATTTTAACAGAATCACATAAAGCTCTCCATCACACATTTTCAAAATTTCCATTTTGGGGAGACGGAGTCATTGCATTGATGGTGTAATACCATTTTGAGGAAATGGCCCTCCAGCTGGATGTTTTATCTCCTCCCTTCTTTAACACCCCATAATAATCCTTTGTCAGCATCATTCTGTCCCTTTCTCAGATAACTATTTGTCCTCCATCCTTTTCATATGCTCAGATCTCCCTAAAATCAAATGCAATGTTGAAGACGAAGCTCGAAGCTCGTGTCTTTTTCATTTTGGTTTTACCTTTGATCCAGGCAAGGCTTCATTAAAGATCTCACAAGAGAAGGTGACTGTGATTTGGGTATTTGGGTGCTGAAATGAGAAAAGGGGTCACCAGTTGCAAAGAGGCAAACCCATAACACAGCAAAGGAAAAGGGTGAAGCACAGGCCAGTCCAGTGTGGTTCCAGTGTCACCGGAGGAGGCGTGCAGCAGGTGCACCTTCCCAGATGAGGCTGGAAAAGCAGAAAAAGGCCTGATCACACCCTTCTTTTCCTACAGGCAATGCAGAGCCACTGGCAGATTTTAAGTAGGGGATTAACAATATTTGGTCATCAATTTAACTTGATAAAGGGCAGAAAATGGTGAGAGACAAAGAGATCAGCAAACAATTTTCTGGTTTGGGTGATTAGGAAGTGAATTCGTTTAATCCATGAAATGAGATAAAGAGATAATTTTAGTTTAAAAAACAAACAAACAAGAAATCAATAATTTGGGAATTTATTTAGTGACTGAAATGAAGAAGAATGGGAAAAAAGAGACAGAGAGGGCCAAAAGGTATCTTTTACCTGCTAGGTGGGTCTTTCTAAGGATGCTGTTGCAACTCCAGTTTCCTCATTTATAAAATGAAGATATTAATAGAGTCATTGTGAAGAGGAAATGATATAATACATGAAAAGTGCCTGACATCTACAAGGGCCAAAAAACATGAACACATTCCTAGTATCATTGGCAGCAGTGTTCAGAGCTGCACCTGGGAAATGAGGCAAACTTGCTTAGTTTTCAAGCACAACCTTCATCCTTGTTTCTCTGGACCTTCTTGAAAGTGGACAAAAGCCTCTGCATTTCCTGTTTCTCTTCATTCTTTTTGTCAGTCTCTTCCTATGGCCAGCCTTCAAATGATGGTGGGTTCTATGTAATGCTTTTGCAGGTTTAGCTTCAAGGGATTTTTGAATCCTAATATGATATGACATTGTTATGGATTGAGTTGTGGCCCATAAAAAGGTAGGTTGAAGTTCTAACCCTGACCTTGTTGTAAGGGACATTGCAGATGAAATTAATTAAGATGCCGTCACACCAGACTAAGATGGGCCCTTAGGCCAATATAACAGGTGTCTTACAGAAGAGAGGGGCAGAGAACAGAGTACCATGTGACAACTGAGGCAAAGACTGGAGTAATGCAGCTGTGACTCAAAAAATATCCCCAACTGAATGCCAAACCCAAGAAGCAAGGATGAGGCAAGGAAAGACTTCCCCTACAGAGAGAACATAGCCCTATCACGCCTTGATTTCAAACTTCTAGCCTCTAAAACCATAAGACAATGCATTGCTGTTGTTTGAAGCCATCCAGTTTCGGGTACTTTGTTAATGAAGCCCTAGAATATTAATGTAGAAATAATTACAAAAATGTATTTTTTTCTTAAAAGCAGGTTCATAGCTTTCATCAAGATTCTCAAAAGGACTTGAAATGCAGGTGGGCTTCACAGCAAGTGTTCCTACACTTTCTTCTAGTGATTCCTCTGAATTTATTTATTTATTTTTTAAGTATATTTTATTGATTATATTGTTACAATAGTTCCAATTTTTTCCCCTTTGCTCCCCTCCGCCCAGCACCACCCCTCCCCCAACAATCCCCCCCCGAATTTATGTCCATGGGTTGTACATACAAGCTCTCCTGCCTCACCCTTTCATATATTCTTCTTCTTTTTTTTAAATTAATTAATTAATTATTTTAACAATAAAAAATAACAATCCCTCCCTCTCAGACTTAACACCCTTTATAATCTTATAAAGGACAATGGGTGAAGGTCTTGAGCTCCTCTAGCTGCTTCAAGCTGGACATTGTTGTCGTCCTACCTACCCTTGGGTCCAGAAATCCCTAATAAGAGTGGGGGTGTGGGGGGAAGGGTGGCCTTCCCACATGGGAAAGGATCGTGCAGACTCCAGGTCGGTTGGCTCTCCCCAGACAATGGCATGCTTGACTTAACAGGCTGGCATCCTTGTTGTATTCTGGAGGCAACAGATTTGGCAACAGGGTTAAAGGACATCATTCAATCCATAACCACTAGATGACAAAAGGCAGGTACTAATTTTTCAATGTCCCACATTAGGGAAAAGAAGGGCTTCTTTGGAGGAAGGTGTGCCAGGCCCATCTCACCTGTCCAAAACGCTTTTGCCCATTATACTTACTTTGGGCTGAGGGAAATATTTTAGGTTTCCCCCATCTCAGGCTTCTGGGCTCTTTCTGTCCAAGCCTTTAGGACAGAAAAAGAGAAACCAGTTTTAAAGTTAAGCCCACAAACCACCCCATTCTTCACCAATCCAGCCACTTAGTTCAGCCAAACCATTAAGTCTCAGGAGGCAGTTATGCAGACAGGATTAAGTGAGGCCTATAGGTACAGACAATCACTCAGGTAATGAGATCATAGGCTTATGCCCTTTGGAAACAGAAAACACATGTTAATTTATGTAACATAACCCACATACAAGTCTCTAAATCTGTAGGACTGTCTTATCAGAAAGACATTCAGTTGTGAGGCATTTGACATTCTTCTTGTCTGTAAATTAAACATCTTTGATAATGCCACAGACATAGTTTAACTTTCAAATGAAAACAGATTTCAAATGAAAAGAAACTTTAAAGATGGTTAGCTGCACTACTTTATAGTCTACCACTGAGCATTGTGATTTTCCTCAAATCGCAATTTTTCTCCCTAAGATTACCCTCCTTGTCATCAAAGGGACTGCATTAAGTCCGTTTTTAATTTATCCTGTTCATTTGCATAAACACAACAAGAGCAGCAAATGATCACTTATGATCTTTAGTTCTGCTTTGCTGGAACTTACGCAAGGAACATTTAGGGTGACTTTCAGTCTGCCCTTCAAGGCACAGAAGCAGAACCACATACCTGGCATTTAGCCTTACCTGTAAACACTTGTCTTTTCCAAGTCTTTCTGGTTTTCCATTGTGCCTTAAGGTCCCTTCTAGCCATCTTTCAGGAAAACAACCTTCATTCCTTACCTGGAAAGATTGCCATGGACCGCACATCCATCCAAGGTACCAGGCCTTTTATCTCGTGGACTTTTTTTACCTTTGAAAGTCAATCCCAGTTCCTCAGGGCTTTTTGATAACAACCAAAGCCCAAGCATGTCTCCGTTAGGTATGACATTCCAGTCAAAGTCTTAGTTAAAAAGAAAACAAACCTCTATTAACAACTGGTCTTATTAGTTTTATGCAAAGAAACTTATGTCATTACTTACTTCTTTAGAATGCCAAACTCTGGAGGGATCAGATAGGGAGAAAAATATACAGTGTGAAGAAAAATCCTTGTCCTTCTAATATTCACTAAATTTGCATTTCTATTCTTTATATTTTCATTTTTTCCCCCACTAAAAATTTTTGTTTGTTTTTCCATTACAGTTGTCCCACTTTTTTTCCCCCTCTTGCTTCATTGCACTGTGCTCCCCCTTCTCCCGCATTCAGTCCCCACCCAGTTGTCTATGTCCATGGGTCATTTATACATGTTCTTTGATTAGACCCTTCCCCTTCTTACCCCTTCTCTCCCTCCCACCTCCCCCTTTGTTACTGTTAGTTTATTCCTTGTTTACATACCTCTGGTTCAACTTTGCTCATTTGTTTGTGTTGTTCATTAGTTTCCTGTAATAGGTGATAGCATAAGGTATTTTTCTTTCATTGCCTGGCTTATTTCACTAAGCAGAATTCTCTCTAGTTTGAACCATGTTGTTGCAAATGGTAGAAGTTCCTTCTTTCTTCCAGTACTTATTCATTGTCATTTTCCCCCTTTGTACTCGTGTTCCTCTCTGTCTCTGTTTCTTCATCTTCTTAAAGCAGACCCTTTAGCATTTCCTGCAATGCTGGTTTGCAATGCTGCCCAGGCTCTGTAGCTTCAGCTTCACTGGAGAGGACTCCAGCGTCATCGCAAGATGTCGATTCAACACGGGAGGAGACAGATACCGTGTCACTCCCAAGTCGGACTGCACAGCCATTCTCGGCGGTGCAGATAGACTCTTAAGAAGCTACACCATCGTCTCTCGAGGCTCTGTAGCTTCAGCTTCACTGGAGAGGACACTCCAGCGTCATCGTAAGATGTTGATTCAACACGGGAGGAGACAGATACCGTGTCACTCCCGAGTCGGACTGCACAACCATTCTCGGCAGTGCAGATAGACACTTAAGAAGCTACACCATCGTCTCTCGAGACGGACGGCTGCCGACGATTCTTTTACCCTTCTTTTGTCTTGGAAACTCCTTATTTCATCTTCCATTTTGAATGAGAGCCTTGCTGGGTAGAGTATTCTTGGTTGTAGGCCTTCGTTTTTCGTTGCTTGGAATATTTTTTGCCATTCCCTTCTTGCTTGTAGTTTCTGCTGAGAAATCTGATGATAGCCTTATTGTAGCTCCCTTGTATGTTATTAGTTGTTTCTCTCTTGCTGCTTTCAGGATTCTGTCTTTGTCTTTGAATGTTGCCATTTTAATTATGATGTGTCTTGAAGTGGGCCTGTTGGGGTTCATCTTCATTGGGACCCTCTGTGCTTCCTGGACTTGCGTGACTCTTTCTCTCCTCATGTGAGGGAAGTTTTCTGTCATTAGTTTTTCAAAGAAGTTTTCTATCCCTTGCTCTTCTTCTTATCCTTCTGGAATTCCTATGATACGGATATTATTACGTTTCATGTTATTCTGCAGCTGTCTTAGAACCTCTTCCGTCTTCTTCAGTCTTTTTTCATTTTGTTGCACTGTCTGGGAGTTTTTGTCTACGTTGTCCTCCAGCTCACTGATCCAGTCTTCTGCTTCCTCTAGCCTGCTTTTAATTCCTCCTACTGTGTTCTTCAATTCAGAGATCATATTCTTCATTTCCTCCTGGCTCTTATTGATAGCTTCCATGTCCTTTTTCATGCTGGTGTAATTCTCAGTAAGTTCCTTGTAGTTTTTCTGGAGTTCCCTGTGGTTTTTCTGGAGTTCTTTGTAGTTTCCGCTGAGCTCTGTAATTCATGTTTTGAATTCCATATCTGATAGTTGGCTCCCCTCTATTTCATTTAGCACTCTTTCTGGGGATTCTACCTTTCCTTTTGATGGGGGGTTGTTTCTCTGTCTCCCCATTTTTGTGACTCCTATTGTTTGTTGGTGCTTCTTAGAATGATCTGCACTTCCTGGATCTGCTCCTGGTGGTGTCACATCATGTACCAATCTGGGCCTAGGCAGCCTGTTGGAGACTTCCAGGGATCTACTGCCGTTGTCTGTCTTCTTTAGTTGTTAATCTACTCAATCTGTGATTAGCTATCAGGCTTAAGGACCATGGGTGTGGCAGCTTAATTCCTTTAGGCAGGGCTTTTGCTTCCCCTCAGGCTGATGCCACTTGGAGGGGAGTGGTCTGCCTGCCATACTGGGGATGAGTCAGCACTGGGACCCAGCTGGCCGCTTCCCCAGTTCTCCCCTCAAAGCCACCACACCAAACCCTCCCCAAGCATCTCTAGTGCTCTCTGCCTTCCCTCTGCTTGAGCCCAGGGTAAGTGGGGGCCAAAATATTTTTGTATGTGATCCACTTAAGAGCTCTTTTTCTCCAGATGTTTCTCTCTGGCTAGCAAGAAACCCTGTGGCTTTTTGCTTTTCTCAGCTGGATACTATTTTACTTTCCACTCTGTTGCTGTAGGCTGGGAAGCTCAGCTGGGGGTTTAGACCCTGCCCTTCTCAGGGGGAACCCCTAGCTGCTGAGCTGTTTCTCAGTCCCTTTGGCTGCCACCCGTGTGAGCCCAGCCAGCTCTTCCACATCTCCGCATTCCCTACTAGTCACGTTGTGATGTAGCGGCCTTTTCTGTTTCTCCGTGGTTATAAGACTTCTCTACAGCTAGTGTTTGGTTGGTTATTCCAGGTGATTTCTCCAAAATTAAGAAGTAAATCCAGACTAGTTCTGAGAGGAGGTTAGTGTAGCTTCCACTTACTCCTCCGCCATCTTGTTTCTCCCGATTACTGGGACTTTAACTTGTACTTTGATGGCACTGTCTCCCATATCTGTACCACAGTTCAGACCACTCCAGAGCTTTAGAACTTTATGTTTAGTTGAAATCTCCACTCACTCATTTCATACTGAATGGGGGGCATACTAAATTATCATTATATTCTCCACTTCAGTAGATGACGCCAAATTAACTTAGTTATTCAAGCCCAACACTGAGCACACCCCATGATACATAACCCAATCCATCAATATGACTTGTTAACTTGACCTCTAAAATAAAACATGAATCTGTCTATTTCTCTTCCCCATTTGTTCCCACCATCCTGAGCCTGCCACTTTCATACCTCTCCTGAAATAATGCGTTTGCATCCCTAGCTGGCCTGTTTATTGTTTTGTCCTTCTCTTATTCATAGTTGCAGTGAGGGACTAGGACAGAGATTAGCATGAACAAAGTTAAGTGCTCTGGGTTCCCAGAATCAGCACCTGTTGGAGAAAGAAGTAAAACAGACATTTGGAGAGAGAGGAGTTCGCTGTGAAGCTTTTGGTGACTGAGTCATCCTATTTTATCTCTGGCTTTCTTCTCACTTTTAGCACTAACAATTCTGGATCCTGGGCAACTCCTTCACTGTGGACAAACTGTAACTTTGTTCCAGTTGTTGGTCACCCTAACCGTGATGAAGACAAACCGAGGTCTCAGCTGATCCCATGGGGATCTGTGAAGCTGAGGGAGTTCTTCAGAATTGGTCCTGCAGTGTTATTGTCCCTCTTTGGACAAAAGAAAAAATGGGAGAAGGGTGTTCTATGGAAAGAACCTCAGAGGGTGATCTGATCATTAACTCCTAACTGGGCAGGTCACCGGGAAGTCACACCCTAGGTATATAGCATTTTTTTAAAAAGTTTATCTTTGCCTTAAGTAAGTCCTCTCCATTTTCTGTGCATCTAGGTAAGCACATCTTTGAAATAAGGTTAACCACCCTCAAGAAAGCACGTACTTTTGTTAACTATCCTGTAATCCAATCCCTGACTTGCTTTTCCTACCTTCAAGTAATCTCCTTTACTTTCCCTCCTTAATTTCAAATGCATAAAAATAGCTGCGAAACTGTTATTTTCGGGAGAATTTGAAACCTTGTTATCTTGCCTATGGTGTCAGTTTGGCTCAAATTCACTCTTACAAATATTCTCTACAGGTTTGGATGTTTCTTATATAGACAACAGGCTTGAGTCTTAATACCTTTGCTTTAGACATAAGGTGTGCTAGGAAAGGCAGTGTGACTTTGAACAAGGTGGCTCTCTGCATTAAGAGAGCTGATAGCTGAGGTCTGTCATCCAGCAGCATTCTCGGGTGAGGGAACAGGTCCTTTATGCCTGACAGGGAATCTAGTGGCTTAGCACCATGTTCACTATAATATGCCAGCAATTTCTTGTTCTAGAACAAGTGAAACTACATGGGGGGAATGATAAGAGGTGAGGTTAGAAAGATATAGGCAGGAGTCAGATTATGACATTCCTTATAGATTAGGGTAAAGAAAATAACTATGAAATTTTTATGAAATCATTTTTCCTTTTTTTTTTTTGCTGTGATCAATGTAATTACTGGAATATAAGGAATTAAATTGTATCTGAAAAAAATTTAACATTCTTTCATGTTAGTGACTCTTCAAACTAGCAACACAAGGGAACTTCCCAAACATGGTAAAGGTATCTATGTTGCACCTACAGCTAACATATAGACTAAATAATAGACTAAATGCTTTCCCCTTAACATCAGGAAAAGGCTAGGATGACTAAACTTGTCACTGCTATCCACCATCATAACAGAAGTTCTGGCCGGTGCAGTAAGGCAAGAGAAAGAACCTAGATTGAAAAGCCATAAATATTACTCTCTTTGAATAAAACATAGTTATCTATTAGAATAAATGAGTGTGTTAGGTCACAGGATACATGATCAATTCACACACACAAAAAAAAACCTGTTGTATTTCTATACAATAGCAATATGTAATTTGAAATTTTTTAAAAATTAAGTACCATTAAAAATAATTCCAAGGGAAGAATTGTTATTTTTTATTGTTAAAATAATTATTTATTTATTTAAAAATAAAAGAAGAAGAACAATATATGAAAGAGTGAAGCGGGAGAGCTTGTATGTACGACCCATGGGCATGGACTTGGGGGGGTGATTTCTGGGGGGTGTGCTGGGCGGAGGGAGCAAAGGGGGAAAAATGGAACTATTGTAACAATATAGTCAATAAAATATACTTAAAAAAATAATCCCAAAAATACTTAGGTATAAATGTAATGAAATAGGCACAAGATCTGTGTCTTGTTTTCAAAATATATACAAGATCTGTATCAGTTTTGTTTAGAAAACGGGTGAGAAATTTTAAAAGATCTAAAGTAATTGAAAGATATATTGTGTTTATGAACTGAAAGTCTCAATAATGTTAAGAGTTAGTGCTCCCTAAATAAATCCATAGATTCAACACAATACCAATCAGAATTCCAGCAAACGTTTTTATAAATACGGAAGCTAATTCAAAAATTATATATAAAGCAAATGTAATCAAGTACCTAAAATTTTGAAAAAAAATGAAGTTGGAAGAATTATAATAACTGATATCAAAATTAATTATAAAGATGCAATAGTCAATACACTGTGGTACTGATAAAGTATAGACACCTAGATCAATGAAAGAGAACAGATTCCATAAATAGACCCTTACATATATTATCAATAGATTTTTTTTCAAAAGAGCAATGACAATTCAATGATGAAAGGATAGTCTCTTCAACAAATGATGCTGACGTAAATAAACATGTCTACATAAAAAAATAATAACCTGGATCCCAACCTTGCCCATATGTAAACACTAGTTCAAAATGCATTATACACCCAAATGTGAAACCTAAAACTTCAAGAAAAAAATGGGATAAAACTGATGTAATCTTGGATTAGGCAAAGATCTCTTAAATACAGAACCAAAATCATGATCTATAAAAAAATTACAATTAATAAACTGAACTTCATAAAACTAAAAATGTCTTCACTTTGAAAGACACTGTAACAAAAGTGATGAGTCAGGAGCAGGTGACATTGTTCAGCTGTGGAAGCTTTGGGATCCACCACAGCTTTCAAACCAAAGACACGTTTTCTCCAAGCAGTTTCACAGTAACTGGGGACTGACCATGGTTTTAGCATTGGAATACCCCACTGACCAGGCCAGGATATATTCTTAACTATACCACAGTCTGAGGCTCTTCCTACCAATCCTCCATTCTTTCTTTTCCTACTCCTATTCCCTCTACACATTATCTTTCATACATGCAACCTCTAATAAATACTTTTGTATTTATAACTCCAGAGGGCATGAGGTAGCACATAAGCAGGGCCCAATCATACCAGGCACTGTAAACCATGGCAAGAATTTGGAAACTTATCACCTAAAAAAAAGTCTTGTCAAATACTTTAAATTACACTCATTATTGTTTCAAATATAAACACTACATTTTACAGGTTAAGATCCATGTAAAAAGTAATGTTTTAAAGGCATAATTGATTTCATAGATCATGGTGACTCTACAGGAAGATGATAGTAACAATCAGCTACTTGAAAAATCAGAGAAGTGATGCTATTTTGCAAGTTTGGGTTATCCAATTACAGTCTCTTAATATCAAGGTAAGATGTTTCATCAATGCCCAAAGAGAAAAAAAAGAAAAAGAAAATCCAGTTACCATACTATAAAAGTACAATTTCTTACTAACATTCTTAGTTTTCCTCTTCCTAGGACAATATCTTGCTATTGACAATTCATTGAGTTTTTTGAAGCCTACAGGAACAGCTGTAACTTCAATATAAAATTTTAAACATGTCATTATGTTTCTTCCTTAAATGTAATATAATTGCTGTTTATTCAATGTATAAGCACTTTAATTCATTTTCTTGAAAAGAAACAACTTTCAAGGAACTAATACATTGTTTGAACACTGAATAAAATAAATGCAGCAAGCCTGAGAGAATTAACATTGCATTAAGTCAAGTTATATTTAATAGAACATATTTTCAGTTATTAGAAACAATTTAAATCACTTCTAAGCAAAGAAAAAAATTAATATGAGAACAGTGTTTTTAATATGTAAAAGTGCACATTATAACAAAAGACTAATTTAGCAACAATCCAAAGAAGCCAAAAGTTTGATTTTAAACTTCTATAAATGTTTTTTTTTTAAATTATAAGAGAAAGTTTTTTAGAAAGTCACAGAGGTAAAAGCAAGCCATTGAAGAAGTGAGCCAGCTGGGCTGCATGGGCTCAGGAAAGAAGTTGCAGAGACAAAAGAAGGGCCCTAGGAGCTTAGGAAAAATACAGAGAGAACACACCTCGGGGAAGGAGAAGAGGAAAAGGAGAAAGAGACAGACAGACAGACAGAGAATGCTCAAGTGGGTTGGTCCAGAGGAAAGAATGGGATGGGGAAAGGCATGAGAATATTTAAGAGGAGAGAGCGTGTCAACATCACTTTTAAAAATTATAAAAGTAAAAGCCAGAGGATAAAAAAAGAGGGCCTTAGTGAGTTGTGTTTTTAGAGAAGGGGTGGTAGGAAAATTGAAGGATAAAAAACATTTATCTGGAAAAAAGAGAAAAATTAGGAAATACTGAATAATATAATTTCAAGTCTAGCAGGGTGAATAAGCAAACCAGTAAGTATTTGTATAAAAAACCTGTTATTGGTGATCAACATGAGAGCAATTTTCATTAGGATAATGGTAAAGGAAGACAGCCTAGAGGGCTGAGGTATGAAGGTGGAGAAGTCAAATGTATGTACTCTCAGAGCCATTTGGTAGGGAAGAGAGGCAGAGAGAGTTGGAGGGGACTAGGAAGGACTCAGGAATAGAGTTCTGTTTTAAGATAATGAAAGCTTGAGCACATCAGTTGGATGAAGCAAGGATTCATGTGAGAAAGAACTTGGCAGTCAACTTCATTAGACCTTAATGTGGATCTATTATGTGATTCACATGGGGGAAATAGATGAAAACATGGCCTCAGCTATCCAGTAATGCTGGAGGAAGAGGCAGATTTGATATGAGTCACCACCGTGAGACCCCTAGTTTTCCAGCTCTGGGCTCAGTCAGAGAGGAGATAGGCATGAGAGGCGGGGACAATCACAGAGGTCCTGAGATACAGAAGACTAGAGATGAGGGAGTGTGCATATGATCCCCTCTGTTTTTCTCAGCATGGTAGGGAAGTCAAGGTCATCTCTGCACAGTGAGGTGACAGGAACAGGGTAGTGCATGCCCTCTCCCCTTCTTTTCAGTAACTACTCCAAGTTATCATTTCTCTCCTCATCCCTTCACATTTAGCAAGTAACTTTATCCTCTATTTTATTAATAACACCATAGCAGTCTCTTCTTCCCCTATCTAGATGCCTGCACAAGCCCTCTAAAATTTGCACCACTCCCACACTCTCCAAAACATCCTCTGCATTGCCTCCGAAGTTACCTTTCTCAAATGCAAATCTGCTCCTTCACTCCTTCATTTAAAACATTTTCAGTAACTTTAAGCTGACACTATTCAAAAAAATTAACCTCCAATGGGCACATGGCTCTAATACGTGTCCTTAGTACTTACTCGGGTCCCATAGAAAATCAGAGGGAATGACTGCAACGCATCATCTGATGCTATGTGTACTGCTACTGAGTGATGTATAACTAAGGTTTTTAAGAGGGGCAGAAAGATCATTTATATTGACACCACATGGAAAACTGATAAGGAATAACGTGCTCAAATGATAAATGTAGATCTCCAGTTCTCTGAAACTCATGAGCTATTCCTTTTCCTCTAACCACCTGATGACCTCTGACTATTCTTTATTATTGGAAAAATACAGTACTCTACAGACATCTTAGCCAAAGTCAATTCTCTAACAAAGAAACTTTCTCAAGTGCTATTGTTACTCCAGCATACTGCTTGGTAGGGGAGGTGATCTCATTCTTGTGCTCTTTAAACAATCCTCCAACAAAAACTCCTTCATATCTACAATTTATCCTCCCAGCATCTTCTAAGCCATACCATAAAATGCACTTTATGCTCAGGTATTGGCGTGCTTCTCAGGACACATTCCACTACTCAGCCCCTTTGGTCATGCTGATATCACTCTCTGCCTCCCCAGCCTCTCAGCTCATTCTTACCCTTGGAGACTTGTCACAGAGGCCACCCCCCCTTAAATGGTTTCCCTGACACTTCTGCTGCTTAGAAGTAATACTTTTAAGGTAGTCTTGGTATTTTATTAAATCAGCTTAAAAAATGATATCCTCTTCACACCATTCAAAAAGTACTATAATGTGCATTTTTAAATTTTTTAGCATCTTCAAAGAAGGTATTTCTCAAGCTCTAATCCCACCTAAGTTTTTTATATACAATGATGTATTTTTAGTATCTACCTTAATTTATGCATATTTTATTATTTTATTCTTTAAATATACAGAAAATAGTTGGTCATAATCCTTAGGATAATCTACTCTTATGTTCCATGATGTAGATTAAAGCAAAATCATAAATGTCATTGATTCTGGCCCACTGCAGCTCTTAATCTCAGGGTCTACTTCAACCTGGAATAAAGAAAAAACTTGGTCGCTGCTGCAGTGACAGTTCAACTACTCCAAATTATTATGTTTCAAGTGCTTTACGTTTATTTGGCTCAAAAACAAAAACAGAAATACAAATATAATAAAATGTTATGGTATAACTGTGGTTCTGCTCAGAACTGAACAAAATCACCTAGTGGTTTTTTGTTGTTGTTTTTTCAATTTGATCGATTTTTTTTCCCTAGGTGTGAAATACATGTTAAAAAATACATATACTTTTTTTTAATGGGCAACTTAGTAATACACACAGTTTCTGTGAGGACTAAATAGTCATTCTATGATAAAAAGAAGAAACATACTGGAAAAAATAATGTATGAAACAGAAAAATATTTCCATATCTGGAAACATTAAGATTTTTATTTTTAACCTATTTTTGGGAATAAATAAGCATTTTTCTGATTATTTTTAAACACCTTTTTGATAAACAACAATGGGTTTAAAGCTTGGTTTGGGAAACCAGTGACCCAACTACCATAAGGTCAGTTGCCTTTTAGTCCAGACTTACTCTTTACTTTTGTATCAATTATTATCTTATAATTTTCTTATCTTATAAAATATCCCTACCAGAATTGTTCTTTATGAATCAACTAAATTATAAGGGACTATGCCATAGTTTAAGTCATTTATCAAGCACAGTATTATTATTTTTTATTATTTATTGATTTGAGAGAGAGAGAAGGGGAGAGAGGAAGGAAGACTGAGAGAGAGAGAGGGAGATTTGTTGTGCCAAATATTTATGCATTTATTGGTTGACTCATGTATGTGTTCTGCCCAGGGATCAAACCCACTACCTTGGCATGTTGGGACAACATTCTAAACAACTGAAGTACTTGGCCAGGGCCACAAGCACACTTTTTTTTTTTTTTTTAGAATGGCAAAAAAAAAAAAAATGTGTAAATGAAGAAGAAGAACATAAACTCAACTATGAGTGAGGGAGACAAGTCAATGGAGTTTTAAATCTTTAAAAAATGATACTAACAATATATAAGGCAAAATTTTCCATGAAAACAATAGTGTAAATAAACACCACTCTAATAACACTATTGCCAATAAAGCATGCATTTTACCATTGCATTATCTGTAATATTAAATGTATACAGAATGCCACTTTTATATAGCTTTTGACTTTTCAAAATGTTAAAGCCATTATCCCATTTCATCTCATTTAGTTGGTGTTAAAACATAATTCTGCTTTACTTGTTCTTGCACATTAAGAACAGAAAGTGGAAAGAAAAGAGAACACCCCTCCAAGTAATTTTAAAAGCATTTTCTGTCATCAGAACTGAGAAGTCATAAGTAGTAACAAACGAAAGGCATGTAACCAAGACATTTTACCCAACAAGCGATCTTCCAAGTCTATCTTTCCTGCCATCTATTGATTCTCCTTACTTCACTCTGCATCCCCAGATATAGTCTGTTATCATTTTCTTCATAGACCCATCTAGGGTAGTAAAAAATCCATAATCCATCTGCATTATTACAACAGTGTGGGCTGGAAGCAGCTCAGTCACTCAGTTTAACACTCAATATTACTCAACTCAAGAATTACTCACCAGGGTTCCAAGAAGGATTACAAAAGAGGCAAAAGTAAAAATTGGTGTAAAGAATTAACATTGCTCTATTGTCTGACAATATTACCTATTTGGCAACATCACTCTTTTCTTGAAGTAATTAAATCCAATAGCTCAACTTTGTGAATACAGAAAGAAATACTCTATGTGCATAACTGGCATTACAATTTATGTTTAAGACTTTATCTTTCTGTACCTGGAAGACAGATCCTTTAAGAAATCTGTGGCATTTTTCCCAGCTATGTATTATAATCTCTGCTGCTGAATGTGACTGTTTAGAACAAAACTCATTCCAATACTTATTAGGAAGACAATCTGTTAGTGATAAATGGTAAGAATAATAAAAGCTAATATTTGTTGAGCATCTTTTAGGTGCCAGACACAGTTCTAGCCCTTCATGTAGAGTACTCATTATAACCTACTAATACATGTAACAAACATTACAGATAGGAATTTAAGTTTCTAGTTTTCAACAATTTAGAACAAATTTTACTTTCCCTTCTCCTTTTTTTCTTCATTGCGGGGCGGTGGGTGGATCACCCTGATAACATGCCTTCAGTGCTTCAGCCTTACTACTGCATTTCGGGTTCTTCTCTCTCTTCTTGTACTTTCATGACTATGTCCTTGCCTTGGACCAAGTCAGCCCTCTGTTGCAGAAGGCCCTGGCACACACTAGAACCATGGGGGTTGGCATAGTAGTAGAGTGGTCTTCCTCTTAGAGCTTGTCCAGTAACATGCACATCATCCTTAACCATCACACCCTTCATGGCACTCTTGGATCTGGTGAATTGTGTGGCCAGAGTGACAGATTTGCTGTGATTTCTCTGTTTGTTTAAGGGGTCATAAAGATGAAATAAATGGGAATATGAATGGGAATTACAAGTCCCACATGCCTAAGTCTTTGCTGGTGACACTGATCTATGCAATTCCTCCTGGGAGGTAGTATTAGTTCTTATTTACCTGACTTATCTCATCCTGGGTCAGAGACATAATTTTTTCTTTCCTCTCATAGTGGCTTTTACCTCCACAGGTAAGACAATTAATTTGAGTGTTCCACCCATTGCTAAGTGTACCTGTCTCACTTTTTTTTTGTACTCAAAAAGCAAGACCAAGGAAATTGTCACAGACAAGGTCTGCGGACCCCTGAAATAACTGTGAAACAATAAAAAGTATACATGACACTTCTGAATGCCTAAGATCATTATTCCCCTACCAAACATACCATGCAATCATCTCTTTTATAATTGCACAATCTTATCTTGCTGGTTTGCTTTTTAGGGCTATCTTTAGTTCAAGTATCTTGGTTTGAGTTCCTGCAAAGAGAAGACCCTAAGAAAGGGTTCATGTGTAGGTTATATCTATTTTTGAAAGTGATCCCTGAAAGAATTGGGGTAAGCATTAGGAAAAGGAAAACAGGATAGTAGGGAAAATGAACCCAACAGTGTATTTTCAAGCTGATTCCCATGGGCATTTGGGACTTGATGCTGTTGAGGACCTTTGCAGAGATGTGAAGATGCACCCATCATTGGCCCAAGGTAGCCACTTACCTACTGGCTCCAGGGCTTCTGTCTGCAGGAACATATCAATGACCTGTAACTCAAGGTTTACATATGACTCAGAATGTCTACATGGTTCCCCACAAGCATTCTGAACATCTATAGCAGAAATGCCTCTGGGAAAACAGTAGAAGAAAGTAGATTCAGGTGAGCCAGCTGCTGTTAGGTTACATATGTGGAAAGCTGGCCACTATGACTCAGGCTGGAAAATATGAGGGGGCACAAGCAGTATCCAGTACATTCTCCCATCCTGTTTGAAAACAATTTACTCTCTTTAAGTAAGTTCAAGTGTAGAGACATCATCCTTAAACTCTGTCCATCTTCACTAGAAAGCTTTTAATTAGCGAATAAACTGCTCACTATGACCTTTGCTTGGATGACAAAAAGCACAAATCTGGATGTCAGCCCTTGGATTAAAATGCTTTCATAGCTTTCCTGATATAGTAACCTAGAAGCAACAACTGAATATTTTTGGTGGTTCAAAGACCAGTTCCTTTAAGTCCATTTTTAGAATCCATATATACCGTTTCTAAATGATCTGAGCCTTTCTGACCAGAAGCAAAAAATGGTCTACATCTCACTGTAATCAAATAATAATTAGCTATCAGCTGCTAGATCTCCCAAAGAAGTATGTATCAGACTACACTTTGACTGCAGCAGGCAAGTTATTAGAAAATGAACAGATTCCTCAACACCCCCTCTTCTTCTGCCTAAACTTCAGTGAACTCTTGGTGGACTGCCATCAACACGCCTGCCTAAAACCAAGGTCCTTCCCTGCTTGACATTGCCTCTTTGTCTTGGACATCTGCTGACTGGGCTTGCCTGAAGTCCCCAAGACACCAGCCAGTCCTCCCAAGAGGGAAGTACTGTCAAGACTGTCCAAGCAGACTCTTCCTGACATTTCCTTTACTTTCAATACAGGAGATGTATTGCAGAGCTTCTGACAAGTAGAGGCAAACTAATTGCAAATGAGAATCAATGAGGGAGTCAATTTTCACTCAGTGACAATCCATGAGTATAGTACATGGACCAAAAGCAAAGTCGTCTTTCTTTTGTAATATAAAGCTCAAGTTTCCTGGAAATTCTTCAAGTTTTCTAACTTTCCAAACTACTTTAAAATCTCATTATAAAAATAAAATACATTTTTTTTATAAATTCAGATCCCAGTTGCCATACAAATTCACTCTTGTACTTTATTTGCAAGTAATGGCATTCAGGAAAATCAGAAATGTTGACAAAAGTCAAAATGTAATCTACATGGGGATGTGATGTTCCATAGAAAGCAATCCTGTGTAACATCTGAAAAATGTATCAGTTGTTTGGCCTTTCAGATCATGTGATTATTTTTCCTTTACTGCTCAATTCCACATCCCTGAACATTTCCGTTCTAAGACAAGCTGGCATTATTATATCACTCCATAGAATAGGTTATTAACGTGACTACTGACCTGTATCTGTGTCTAAGATGTTGCTGTCTTTTTGACAGATGAAAAAAATATGTATTACAATGATCACTACCATAACCTTGTGGAAAAATAAATTAAATATTGTTTATAAAATGAAAAGAATATGCTAATGTGACATTAAGACTAAGAATTTGTGGCTCTTTTCAGTTCAATGATGCTAAAAAGTTTTAAGGAAAAAAATCTTCTAAATCTACACTAATAGTTCTCTTGCTCTCTCTTTTTCTAAGCTTCATTATTTGTTCCAAAGACATAATAGTCTAATCCACCAAATCCTGTTATGTTCAATAAAATAATGGGGACTTTAAACTCTGCAGCATTCTTTATAGGCTGTACAAAATGAGGTTATTCCACAGTATCTTCCCCATGGCTTACTTCTCCATGCCTCTTTGTATAAGAAGACAAGCTGAGCTTTTAGAGGACAAACCCTCAAATGGTACCAAGAAGGTTCCTTTTTAACCTGCCTTTGTGGAGGATAACCCTCTGAGGATCAGAACCTCAGGAAGGGGGTTGCTATGGGATTAAGGTCAACCTGACAGGAGACAAGGTTAAAGCACCTAGACACACACTTACTTATATGTACATACTGTACTTAGATATACATGCATATATATAAGAACATGGGAAATGAGGGCTGGCAGGGTTAAAAATAAAGTCTGAGATTACATCGGAATTTGAACAGAAAGCTGAGACCCAAACAATGGCTTTAGTTTCCCAAAGCCATGGACAGGAGCTGCATAGAAAAGTATTCTTTACTTCCTAGAATCTCAAATGGCTAGATTACAAATATGGGCTGTTGCTCTCCACAGGGAACAAGTAAAAATAATAAAAATAGACTATGTTACTTCCCTTTAAGAATGAATTAGATTACCAGTTTTCCGTGCTGTCCTGCTACCTTTCCCCTCATCACCTTGAAAGATCCACTGATTCATTGAGGACTCCGCAGTCTACAGTTTGTCATGTTTTCTGGGTGTGAAAACAAAGGACAGCACTGTCCTGGGAAGAACCTTTTTTACAAAACCCTTTGCTTTATAAAGAAATCCTCAAAGTCTTATTCAAACTCTTTATCTTCCAGGAATTCAGGTTAGTGCTTTCAAATTTCCTTTCATTTTTAGATATTCAAGTGTCTGTCTCCTCTCTTCAATTAGTGATAGAGGGCTTTTGATCACCTTTGAAGTCTCAGTTTGAACTCATCATAACTTCTAGATGTCTCACATGAACTTGCTGTTCTTACAGGTTCAATCCACAGTCCAGACACCTATGATTCCCTGGTATGGGCACATACAGGAGACAGCCAATTGATGTTTTTCTCTCTCATCAATGTTTCTCTTTCTTCCTTTCTCTCTCTCTCTCTCTCTCTCTCTCTCTCTCTCTCTCTCTCTCTCTCAGCAATGAAAATATTCCTTAGGTGAGAAAAAAAAACTTTACCTTTTTAAATAAATTAGTTCATCTTTAATACAGATGTCACCCCAGTGCTTCACCTCCTGTTTTGCATTTTGTGTTAAAATGTTAAAATTTTAAATCAAAATTTTAAAATATAAATGATTAAAAGTGGAAAAATGTCCCAATCTACTATTATAAGGTTCTCATAGAAATAAAATTTCTATAAGAGTTGGAAAGCTCTGAAACCCACTAGGACACTAATTATCATGTTCTTGGTATGAAGCTCAGTATAATGATAAAAGCAGTAGTGTAGGCATCTGAAGACCAGAAGGTTAGTACCATCGTGCTTTGAACCTTTTTCCTGATCTGGAACCATAAGATTTGGATTAGACCAAAGGTTCAGAATCCAGATTACTGGGCCCCATGAGAGAGTGTCTTATTCAGAAGGTCTGAATAATATGCATCCCTAACAAGGTCTCATGTAAAGCTGATGCTAAAGATCTTGGGACCACATTTTGAAATCTACCAGAGTAGTTAATGACAAAGATCATCTTTCTTTCATTGAATACTATCAATCAGGAAAAACAGGTGTATTAGTATAAATGAAAGGGTTTTCAGAACCCCTTCATGTAAAAATTAGTGTAAATATAAATAAGAATAAGTGATAAGGATACTTTATTTAAGGAAGTCAACACCAAAGAACAATGAAATCCTAAAGCAATGATGAAATCCAATTGTACTCATATATTATATTTTCTGCATTATAGACTGGATTAGACAAATTGAGAAGTTAAGATTTACTTTAAGAGGTCGTCCCTTCATCAGGATATTTGAAGACAATTCTCCACATGGGTTTTTCTCTTTCTACACACCTCATGAGCAGAGATACTAACTGCCCCTTTGTTTCAGACCCTACTGTGAAAGATGTTTGTTTAGTGGAAAGCCTTGGAAGACAGAGAGGGTGGAGGGCAATTTGCTTACTATTCAATATAATAAAAACAATGATTTCATCAAGAGCAAAGGCAAGGCATGCTCAGTGTTCAACTTAAACGACTTGGGTTCCTTTAGCTCAGAAATGCAATCCCACGGGGGGCAGAGTCCCCATGAGCCCCTCTGTCTCTCACCCCTAGGAAATTTGGAGGGGGGAGCAAGTGGAACTTAGATGAATATGATACTCATGCTGCTTGCCATGCCATGACTAATAAAGGTCTTTGCCAAAAACCCCAGTCTGTGTCTTCTAACAGCATATCTGAAACTGTGGCAAGCTAACATGTTAGCTTAACAGGCATGCAATATTCTGCATGCTTCACAGTTCTCAACACAAGATTCCATGTTTTCTCTCAGCACTTCCTATCTCAACATCACAATGCTGCCCACCGGAGATATGCCAGTTAGGCCCGGCTTCTCCAGGCTGTCATCGTACTAAACACCCATACAACCCAAAAAGTTTCTCTCTTTGCTACACAAAACTTATAAAGCTTAGCACATCAAAGATATTCCAGAAACTTCAATTAAGACCAGAAAACAGACTTCTGGCCAAGATGGAGGCATAGACAGACATGCTGCATCTCCCTCCACATCTAAGAAGGAGTACAACTAACCTCAAAACTAGAAACAACCAGAAGTTCTAGAAGGTCAAACTCATGGGAGTACAGCAAACAAAGATATAAAAAAGAAATATTCATCCAGACAGGTAGGAGAGGTGGAGCCGAGGCAGAGAGGACATGGTGTGGTGCCAGCAGCAGTGGCGGCAGTGGCAGGCCAGTGGAAAGTGCAGACACACATTTTTAAAAGTCACGAGGGACACCTGGGGAATGTTCCCAGCTCCTCACCAGACTGCGCAGCTCCTGGTCCCAGCACTGGGGAAAATCAAGCTTCATTGCTTCTGACTGTGCAAAAAAGTGGAGGTTGGGGTGGAGGCAGAAACTGCTGGTCTCTCAGTAAAGTCTGCTTGTTTAAAGGGCCCCCACAGTCCTATAACATCCACAGACCCACCCACTCTTGGAACAATGGCCAGGCAAAAGCTAGAGGGGCACCAGTCCCATTTGGAAGTGAGAGAAGTGCCTGGAAAAGGGGCGAGTGCTGGGCAAACAGCAGTGTTCCCTCTCAGACCCTACCACCACATACAGCACCACAACGTGGTGAAATGGGTTGCCCTATACTGACAAATCCATAAGGCTCTGCCCCTTACAACATAACAGGAGTGACAGTTCTACCTAAGACACAGAGGCAAACAAACACAGGAGCCTGTCAAGATGAGGAGACAGAGAAGTATGGCCCAAAAGAGGGAACGGATCAAGGTTCCAGTGGGAGAACTAAGCGATAAGGAGATAGCCAACATAACAGATGAGGAGATAGCCAACCTAACAGATGCAGAATTCAAAACACTGGTGATAAAGATGCTCACAGGCTAGACAGATATGCTTAAGTATGGCAAACATATAAGGGAAGAAGTGAAGGCTATGCTAAATGAAATGAAGAAAAATCCACACAAAACCAGTTGTGAAGGGAAGGAAACTGGGGTTCAAATCAATGATTTGGAACATAAGGAGGAAAACAACAGTCAACCAGTACAAAATGAGGAAACAAGAATTGAAAAAGATGAGGAGAGGCTTAGGAAACTCTGGGACAACTTTGAACATGCCAACATCCAAACCACAGGGGTGCCAGAAAGAGAAGAGGAAGAGCAAGAAATTGAAAACTTATGTGAAAAAATAATGGAGGAAAACTTCCCAAGTTTGGTGAAGGAAATAGACATACAAGCCCAGGAAGCCTGGGGAGTCCCAAACAAGCTAGACTCAATGAGGACCACACCAAGACACATAATAATTAAAATACCAAAGGTGAAAGATAAAGAGAGAATCCTAAAAGAAGCAAGAGAGAAGTGGAGAATTGCCTACAAAGGGGTGCCTACAAGACTATCAGCTGATTTCTCAAAAGACACTTTGCAGACAAGAAGGGGCTGGCAAGAAGTATTCAATGTGATGAAAAGCAAGGACCTACAACCAAGATTATTCTATCCAGCAAAGCTTTCATTTAGAATGGAAGGGCAGATGAAGTGCTTCCCAGACAAGGTAAAGCTAAAAGAGTTCATTATCACCAAGCCATTATTATATGAAATATCAAAGGTACTTAAGAAAAAGAAGATCAGCCCTGCCTGGTGTGGCTCAGTGGATTGAGCACCAGCCTGTGAACCCAAGGGTAGCTGGGTTGATTCCCAGTCAGGGCACTTGCCCAGGTTATTGGCTGGGTCCCCAGTTGGGGGCACATGAGAGGCAATCACACATCGATGTTTCCCTCCCTCTCTTTCTCCCTCCCTTCCCCTTTCTCTAAAAAAAACTAAATAAATACAATCTTTAAGAAAAAAAGGAAAAGAAAATTAAAGCTATGAACACTAAAATGACAACAAACTCAGAACTATCAACGGCTGAATCAAAAAAATAAAAACAAAACCCAACTAAGCAAACCAGAATAGGAACAGAATCATAGGTATGGGGATCATTTGGAGGGTTATCAGCTGGGAAGGTGGAGGGATAAAAATGGGGAAATGGTGAATTAAGAAGCATAATTGGTTGGTACAAAATAGACAGGGGGAATTTAAGAATAATATGGGAAAGGGTGAAGCCAAAAAACTTATATGCACAACCCATGGACATGAACTAAGGGGGTGGGATTGCTGGAGGGAAGGATGGTACCAGGCAGAGGGGAGCAAAGGGAAAATAAATTAGAACTACTGTAACAACATAATCAATAAAATATACTTTAAAAAAATATTCCCTCGATTTCTGTTAAGTATATAAAATAAATGTAGTAGTAGATGGGAAATGTTATCAACTACTTCACATTATGTCATAAATGCCTAATAAAATCATATGGCATTATCAAGCAATTATTGTAAAAACAAATATATTTATGTACATTTTTTATCATTGATAAAGTCATTTGAATTTCATAAATACTCACAATTGACAATGTCATGGATATCATCCTATGTGTTTTACTGACACCAAGGAGCAGATTGACTAAATAATTTTTCTAATATCAGTCACAAAACCATGAACTGTTCAATCTTGAACAAGAACTGTGATCCCAAACTCTGGGATCTTTCATTATTTTCAGACTTCAGAAGCTTAATTTAAAAAACTAGTAGTGGCATCTCATTGGAATGAGCCAGTGTCAGGAAAAGTAAAGACACCTGCAAGCACAAAGACTCTCCCACCAGTCATGTCACACTCGGGACAGCAGCCTCCTCCACCGGTCTCATTAGAAACTTCATGGCATTGGAGCTGCCATGTTTTACTTTGAAAAATGCACACTACAAACTGAGTGAACTCTATGAGAATTGCTTCATTTCAAGTACTTTATGTCCATATCCTAGTGCTTAACAACACATGCTTCTTGAATCAAGCATGGATCTGAACTCTTGCCCTAAGATTTTCTATGACTTCAAACAAGTTACTTAAAGATGTCTCCTAAGATGGCCCTGGCAAGGAAGCTCAGTTGGTTAGAGCATCACCCCGATATGCCAAAACTGTGGATTCAATTTCCAGTCATGACACATAAAAGGAGCAACCAATGAATGCATCAATAAGTGGAACAACAATTCAATGTTTCTCTCTCCCCAACCCCCTTCTCTTCCTCTTTATCTCTCCAAAATCAATCGATTAAAAAAGTTTTTAAAGATGATTCCTAAGATGATAAAACCTACGACACTGGTTATTGTACCGATAAAAGGAGAGATTAATGCAAAATTTAGTACAGTGGCTGATCTGTAGGAAGTGCTCAACAATGTTAGCTATTCGTCGGCAGCCGTCCGTCTCGAGAGACGATGGTGTAGCTTCTTAAGAGTCTATCTGCACCGCCGAGAATGGCTGTGCAGTCCGACTCGGGAGTGACATGGTATCTGTCTCCTCCCGTGTTGAATCGACATCTTGCGATGAAGCTATGTTAGCTATTATTGTAATTATAATTATATTGCACACCCTGGCTGGTTTGGCTCAGTGGATTGAGCGTCGGCCTGCGAGCTAAGTGTCGCTGGTTCGATCTTCCAGTCAGGGCACATCAGAGAAGGAAAACTCTGACTCCAAAAAACCTCCGCTGCCTTGCGGCACACCTCTTCAGGGGAAAGGCTAAGGGAGTAAACCCCGACAGAAAATCCGGACCCGGAGTCCCTAAGGCAGTTTGACGTTGTAGTCAACACCGGCAACTCCTGCGGCGCACCTGAAGCCAAGCTGTATTGACTCCGTCTTTCCCTTGGATCCTTCAGCTGAGAAGAGAGGGGGGGTCTGCTGCATGGGCAACAGCAGACCCTCCATATCACCCTGCCCAGGCTCTGTAGCTTCAGCTTCACTGGAGAGGACACAGTCAGAGTTTTCCTTCTCTGATGTGCCCTGACTGGAAGATCGAACCAGCGACACTTAGCTCGCAGGCCGACGCTCAATCCACTGAGCCAAACCAGCCAGGGGAACAAAAGGACTAACTATGCAGTTTACAAGGAGGCTGAGAATCCATGAGGTTCTGGATTAAAAGCTGGTGGACCCCATAACACAGACGAGGTCTCCCCAATCAGGATTGAATGATTGGCAGCTACTGGTAAAGCTGAACTGTGTTTGGAAAGTAGGGAAAGGGTTTCTCTGACTTTTCTAAAACTAGCCTGGTTTGGTAGGGGGGAGGCAAGCATATGTGTTTCTGGGTGTTTTAAAGAACACAAGACTTAACAGAAATCCGCAAATAATTAAATCTATATAACTGTTAAATAAACTATTCTTTTTCTTTTCACTAAACTCTTCCAAAAAACCTCCGCTGCCTTGCGGCATACCTCTTCAGGGGAAAGGCTAAGGGAGTAAACCCCGACAGAAAATCCGGAGCCGGAGTCCCTAAGGCGGTTTGACGTTGTAGTCAACACCGGCAACTCCTGCGGCGCACCTGAAACCAAGCTGTATTGACTCCGTCTTTCCCTTGGACCCTTCAGCTGTGAAGAGAGGGGGGGTCTGCTGCATGGGCAACAGCAGACCCTCCATATCACCCTGCCCAGGCTCTGTAGCTTCAGCTTCACTGGAGAGGACACTCCAGCGTCATCGTAAGATGTCGATTCAACACGGGAGGAGACAGATACCGTGTCACTCCTGAGTCGGACTGCACAGCCATTCTCGGCGGTGCAGATAGACTCTTAAGAAGCTACACCATCGTCTCTCGAGACGGACGGCTGCCGACGACGACGACGACGGTATTGAGAGTTATAATTTTGGCGGCGGGCAATCGGCCCCTAACTAAAGAGCCCGTGGGTTTTGTTTTCAACTGGAGTAGCCCAGGGGTTCTGTAACATTGTGAAACCTTTCCAATTTGAATGAAGAACCCACACACTACCTCCGGCCCTAGGCAGACCTACACAACTCTGTCTGGTAACAGAGTTGTGTAATAAACAGTCAAATGTATGAATCTATAGCTCTGGGAAAAGATAGAGGCCAAAGACATAAATGAGAGAGTCACCTGGATAGAGCTAGTACATAAAGCCATGTGATCAGGTCAATCACCAAGGGAGTGAATTTATCTAGAGAAGTTTCTGTGGTCATGACCCTGTAATGGAGAATTACGGCTCTTAGTGTTGAGGAGATAAATCATAAATCAACTTTAATTTAGAGCATCTGAATGTTAGGTCTTCAAGAATAAGCCCGTGGAATATAAATATTTAGTAACATAAAGTCAGCTGCTATTTTGGTGAAGCATATTTTTCTCAGACTTTACCAGTGGAAGGAAGGAGAGGACAGGGAGAAAGGAGTAGGTGAAGCTGTCAATCAGCAGGCACATTGTTAAGTGGCATGCTTATCTACATAAACCCTGATCTGTTCCATTCATTTATTTCAATATGTACACAAGAAAAATCAAATCTCCTCCTTAATCATAAAGCTAAAACACAGTTAACAGTTTTACATTAAAATATATGTTTCTTTTTGACAATAGTTGCCATTAAATGCACAAAACAAGGCTCAATAAATGTTGAATGAATACTTCCATATATCAAGAGTACTTAGTGACCACTGTGTGAATTTCACTGTGTTAGATCTGTGAAAGTTAAGAAACCATGCTTACAACCTAGTTGGGAGAATGAATACATTCTATTAAAAGCATCAAAAATAAGCTGTGTGTGTGTGTGTGTGTGTGTGTGTGTTACATGAAGGCAAGGAGACACATGTTTATACTTGGGGAAGTGGTGTGTCTCTTAGGACTGTGGGCACAAAATCATAAGGAAGATGGTAAACCCTGGAAAACCTAAGGGTAGAAATCATGCTTTCCCGTCTTGACAGTTCATTACCTTTAAGGGGACACCTGGGTTCCAGGCTGCAATCTCTGTTTATGTGTTACAAAACAAGGAGCTTAAGCAAGGAGGCTGGAAATTCGAGGCTTTTTTTTTTTTTTTTTTTTTTTTTTAGATCACTGTGTAAACACCTCAGTGTCTGGAAACAGTCCCTTTGCTTTCTTCCTTGTACTATCTTACTGTTCTCCAGTAGTGCTTGTTTGATTCACTCAGCTATGCAAAATAATGTGGGTCCCCATGGCAAGGGAAAAAATGGAGGGAGATAGCAGAGGGTTAGGAAGTAGGGCGTGAAATCCTTCAGACAAGCATGGTAGAAACAGTCATCATTAACTTAAACAAACAAACAGGCAAACAAACAAGTTATAAATGAAATTTAGGAGATGAAGAGGGTAAGCAACTCTTCACACTCAGGATTTTCCTGCAGAGTTTAATAGAAGAAATGCCACAAGATTGTATGTGATGAGTTGCCAAGTATAAAGAATAAAATCCATGGAAGCCCTGAAAAGAAAAGATGTTACACTGGGAAAGTTTAAGAGGGGTTTTGGAAAACATGAATGTAAGGGGGCCGTGCAATCATACCCCTACCAGAGGTTTCACTTCTGTTAACTGGACATATTACCCGACTGCCTCCAGCCTGGGATTGTGTGGCTAATGACTTTGTGCAATTGGCTGAGTCACAAATATCATATGACTAGATCTAATTAACTAGAAAGCTCTGTGAGCCTCAGATTGTGTCCCTGGTCTCCTGTAGGCACAGGGTTTCCAGCCCCCAGCAGGCCAGAGGTTTCCCTAAGCTCCTCTTTCTCCACTCAACATATTAAAGAATGTCCATCAGGGTGGACAGAGAAATCTAAAATGTCAAGATTAACTCTAAACATTCAAGAGAAAACTCTGTTTGACAGCTAACTCCAGATCAAAAATTATTGAGCACAACAGCACACAATTAGGGGGATTAACTAGAAAAGAGAGGAAGGGGAATTACCTAGAAAAGGGAAAGGGAAACAGGAAGAAGAGAAAAAAACAAAAAAACTAGCCCTATGAAGA
This sequence comes from Furipterus horrens, assembly GCF_987537825.1. Lineage (NCBI taxonomy): Eukaryota > Metazoa > Chordata > Mammalia > Chiroptera > Furipteridae > Furipterus > Furipterus horrens. The sequence continues at coordinate 60,934,590 of NW_028327176.1, read as the reverse complement.
AGATGTGGACTGAGTAAGAATGGTTGTGGTGGCAAAGCCAGGTCTGCAAAATGTAAAAGCCTGTACACCACCAATTCCTTCCCCTCCTTGCAAATGAATTTGCAATCTTTTTCCTGCCAGGCCCCAAACTGGTTCTTAGCTAAGCTTCTGCCACTTAACAGCTGCTGCATTTTACACTAGAGGCAGGTGCATCATTGTTGGGCAAAGTGACTCTTATATAGAGATTGAACAATTAAGTACTTAGGCATCCTGCCCAAGAAGGAAGGCAGCCAGCATCACCATGCAGCACTTGTGGGGGAAGAGAAGAAGTTTTTTTCTTCTGCAAAGTTAAAGAAAGAAAGAAAATCTGAAGCTGAGAGCACATTTAAAGGAAGGCAGGCAACAGTACCTTAATTAGCTGATCTCTTTCAAAATGAAGATTTTACATATAAAATTAAGTACAGAGGATTATTTTAAACATATCCCAAGAAAATTTAGAAACTTGGCTGGCATCTAATGCTAAGTATTTACTTGATGCCACAAAACTAGAAAATAATTTATTATAATTGATTAGTTATCATTCCACTTCAAACACTATAAATCCTTGTACCAATGTCAAATCTGAAAGAAAGTCTTTTCCTTTGAAACTGAATAGAGGAACTTTAATTGGTGATAATAGCTCTGATTATTTTTAGACTCCTATTAAAATATAACAGAGGAAACAATACAGAAGAGAAGTATATTACAGTTCTTATTGTATAGTTTAAATTGTTTCAGTTGGATATTCCAGCTTGGCTGAATATCATTAAGTTTGGGAACCTATGAATTTGAACTAAACAGTGTCTGTTTTGCCTTGAAATATAGCCATTTCAGAACTGTTAGTAATTACATATGCACAAACATGCAACACATAATATTAAAAAACATATATTAAAAATATTAGGCATACTCTTATCCCAGAGTTCCTGTAAATTTGAATTCTGTGGAAAGCTGCTTCCTTTTATTCTTTCTTTGTTTAGCTTCTATTCATAAATTTTTACATAAAGCAGCTATCGGATACTTTCTGATCTTCCAAAGCTGAAATAAGAAAAGAAATTATATTGTATTTAAGAAACCATTAATTAGTGTCACCACATAGGAACATGTCTTGTACTGGTTTTGGCAAATTTGACATATACTGAAGCTTCTAGGACATCCCTATAATTTTTCTCTTCTTAAAAATTGTTTTTATAAGTCAGTTATGGAAAAGAAGAAAATATTGTACTACCTGGAAACTATATGTTGGATGGTATATTAACTATACTTACAAATAAAAATTTGAATTAAATATGGGCAAGTACAAGTTACATGAATTATATGAGGCAAAAAGAAAAGACTTTCTGAGTTAAAAGTAAAGGTAAAAATTTAAAATATTCACGATACAAAGCATTGTCTTCCTACATGAATTAAGAGAAGGAATTGCTTGGGCTCATTCGTGTCTTAACCTCCTTAGACCATTTAGGGGATTAGACCCAATCAGACATCCTTAGCCTGGGTTCCAATAATAAAAGTTCACAGGAAGTATGTGAAACTCTGATATTGTATGTGATGTGTTAGAATGTGTGCTGTATATCTGTATGTTTGTGTATTTGTGTGGGGAAGAGAGTTCTTATTTTTTATTAGACCTTTAATTGGACCTGTGTTCCCCATATTAGAGTTAACTGTTGAGCTAGACAATGTCTAAGGTTCATTGAAATCCCCCAAGTTATCAGAGGTCTAAGAGTCAAACAGATCATCAGGTAAATGTCAGCTTTGAAATTCTTCATTCAAGTGCTCCTCTCTGAGTGAATGACTATCATCTCTCAATTTTCTACTTGGGACAATACATCTGCAGTGATGATAGGTGGTGGGAAGAATTCAGGAAAGTCCAGCATATTAAGACTGTCTGCCCCCTCCCCCCTCACAAACATACGTATTTCAGTCTTTTTGTCTTGTTTCACAGTGGGGAAAAAGAATAGTGAGGAAGGAAGAAAAATACACAGAGGTGAGAGGTAAGAGATAAGAAGGGTAGGTAAAGGGGAGCAGAAATTGCCATCACAAAGTATGACTGTTTAGCATAAGGATTATTTTAGACTGAAGGTTTATTTTTAGTTTTGTTTTTTTTTAGTTGAGGATAGTATACAAGATAATGTAATATACATATTTAATATTTATATGAGGCTGATTACTTTTAAGAAACAGGAGACATAAGTGAAGCTCTGAAAATAGAGTAGAATCTAGCCTTTTATAAAATACATTTATATTCATAGGGGAAACCTCCATTTCTAAGGATGTCTTCCTCTTTGTACCAAGAAGAGGAGGATGACCAAATTTCTAGAAACTCTTATCACTAGAGAAGGCAAAAACTTAAATCTGCATACCAACTCACCCTTATTCATTGTGCTTTGCCTGGTGACCTCCCATAATGGACTTTCTCCACCCTCAACAACTTCTGTCCCAGCCAGAGATGCTATTGAAGGTGGTGGCTTGGGTCATTTCATGGGAGTTACTCAAATTTTCCCAGTTATCTCCCATGTATACAGGATATATAGATGTTATTCAAATTCTGTTGGTTTTTCTCTTATTAATTTCTTTTATTATATAGAGTTCAGAGCTCTCAGACAAGAACCTAAAATGACAGAGGAAAAATTATTTTCCTCCCCTACATAGGAAATGGAAGAAAAGAAAGACTGAAGCATGTCTACATGTCCATCTGCCCCTTTTATACTCTAGACAGACACCAGCTTTGTCTTGGGCCATCACACTTTCCTACTGGACACCTGTGCACCAGGTATCTTTGTTCGGTCATGTCTCCACTCCTTGCCCCAGGCAGAAACAGCTAAGGGAGATAAGCTCTTGTCAAAACCATTCTTAAATACAGCAGGAGGTTGCAGTCTACTGTGCAGGTGTCAAAGTCATTTGAGAAGTTTAATTCCTAAGACAGTTTTTCCCCATTGAAAATATCTTTCAAGATTTCTGGCCAAGATGGAGGCTTAGACTGACACACTCTGTCTCCCTTCACAACTAAAAAGGACTACAACTACCACAAAACCAGAAATAACCAGAAGTTCCAGAAAATAAAACTACATGGAAGTCCAATGTATGAAGTTATAAACAAGTGGTGCTCATCTGGACAGGTAGGAGGGGTGAAACCAGGGTGGAGAGGTCAGACTGTGCTGTCAGTGGCAGCAGCGGTGACAGCAGCAGCAGCAGCAGTGACAGCGGCAGGACTGCGAGATGCCAGGGGAGCAGTCCCAGCTTCAGTCAAGACCTGTCAGCTTATGATTCTAATGCTGGGGAAGGAAGACCCCCACTGACTCGAACTGTGAGGCCCAGAGGGCATGGGGACAGAGGAAGAGGCTCCTGGTCTCTCAGTAGAGAGTAACTGCAGGAATCCATCTTGGACCCCCGCCCCCACACAAAGTGCCACAGTGTGGTGAGACAGGTCGCCGGGTTGTGACGAGTGCTCAGGGCTCTGCACCCGATAATGTAGGAGGTCTGATAGCCCCACCCAAGAAGGAAAGATAAATGAAAACGGTCAGGTAGCAGGAATAATAATTGAAATACCAATTATGCAGCTAACGAAAAAGCAGAGAAGGGAATTAACTGATGAACAAATAGAAAATCTTTCTGAGGCTCAGTTCAGAGCTACAGTCATAAGGAAGCTTACAGAATTAACAAAAGATATTGAACAAGACAGTGAAGGAATGAAAGCTAGTCATGCTGAAATGAACAAAAACACATATGAGACAAGTGGTGAGGAAATGAAAACCAGAGATCAAATCAACAAATCGGGACATAGGGATGGGTCAAACAGTCAACCAGTGCAGAAAGAGGAAACAAAAAGTGAGGGATATGAAGAGAGTCTCAGAAACCTCTGGGACAGATATAAGCGAACGAACATCCAAATAATAGAGTTGTCAGAAGGTGAAGAAGAAGAACTAGAAATTGAAAAATTATGTAAAAAATAATGAAGCAGAACTTCCCTAACTTGGGGAAGGAAACAGACTTACAGGTGAAGAAGCACAGAGAGTTCCAGAAAAACTGGACCCAGCGAGAACCACTCCAAGACACATTATAATCAAATTGTCAAAAATTAAAGATAAAGAGAGAATCTTAAAAGCAGCAAGAGAGAAGAAAAGAATTATGTACAAAGGGGTCCCAATTAGGCTATCAGCTGATTTCTCAAAGGAGATTCTGCAGGCAAGAAGGGACTGGCAAGAAATATTCAAAGTAATGAAAATCAAAAACCTACAGTCACAAATACTCTATCCAGCAAGATTGTCAATCAGAATAGAAGGGCAGAGAAAGTGCTTCCAGGACAAAGTAAAACTGAAGGAGTTCATCAGATCCAAACCACTGTTATATGAAATGTTAAAGGGACTTGTTTAGGAGGAGGATCAAAACTATGAATATTAAAATGCTAACTGTATCACAACAACCAACAACAGAAGTTAGAGAATTGAAACAAAGGCAAACTAAGTAGGCAACAAGAGTGAGAAAAGAATTATAGGCATGGGGAACATACTGGGGGGAGGTCAGTGGATAGGGAGAAGTGGGAAAAGGGAGTAGACTGGAAGAGGTTGAGAAGAACTATATGCACAACCAATGGGCATGGACTAAAATAGGGGGACAACTGGAGGGAGAGGAGGTCACTGGGTGGAGGACAGCAGAGGGAAAAGAAATTGGGACAACTGTAACAGCATAATCAATTAAACATATTTTAAAAATATCTTTCAAATTAGAAGTCAAACAAATGGAAACATATATTTTAATATATAAGTATCTGCTTCTCTTACTTTTGAAACATGGTAAATAAGTCAAGTGAGGTTACCTACCATGTAAAGGAAATGCTTCTGCCTTGATCTTAGGGGCATTTATAGAGGAAATGACTATTCAATGATAAGTGAGCATGTGTGTGCCCACCCGGTAACCTGAGCTGCTGGGATATGCTCCAGCCATCAACGACCCTGAATTGGAATTAGCAGTTGAGAAAGGTGATCTGACATATTTTAATCCATCTTTCTTAAATGGATGTATACAGAGCTCACATTTATTTCCATGCTTAATGTTAAAAGTGTTCTGGGTCTTTTATTTAAAGTCTGGTGATTTTTTATAACCAAGAATATGCTATAGGAACTGAACTTTTGTTTATATAAATTAGCGCAGGGCAGCAACTTTCAACAGGTGTGCTGCAAAATTTTTAGAACTTGCACTACTTAACTATTTAGTTAGAGAGACTGACCACTTTTCCCTTAGATTGTCAAAAATAATAATAATAATAGACTACAGCCAACACAACAATAGCCAACCTGTGTGAATGAGTCAAAATTATACCATTTTTTCAGATCAGCAAGAAATATATTTTTGATGTGCTGCATAATTTTAGTAATTAGTTTATATGTGCCTTGAGATGAAAAAGGTGAAAAATTGCTGGCCTAGGGTAAAATTGGTTTCATTATACACTATTTTGCTTAAAGCCACAATTTCTAAGAACCTACTAAAAACATTAAGTAAAGAGTTACTGAACATCACTATGATTTGATATAAATATACACTGGGAAAGGATTCCCACAATCTAGTTAATTAACATCCATCACTTCATATATTTATCTTTTTTGGTAAAAACATTTAAGTTCTCTCTTTGCAAATTTCATTGATATAATATAGTGTTAATTTTAGTCACCCTGTGATTAAAGTCCTCAGACCTTCTTCATTTTATAGCTGAAAATTTGTGCTCTTTATCAACTTTTTCTTTTCTCCTGCCACCCCCACTTCTTTTGGGGAAGGTGGGTCTCAATTCCACATCTTATGCTCACCTGTCCAGTGTTCTGCACAGAGAGTGAAGCAGCTTCTCTGCTGGACAAAGAAGAGTGTAGTGGTGAGTGAGCACGCTGCCTGCCTCTCAATACTTGGTCCAGTGATTATTAAACTGTGACCTTGGAAAATCACTTGACTCCACTATGCACCAGTTTTCTCATTTACAAATAAAGAGCAACGATAGCAACTTACTCATAATGTGGTAGAAAATACAAATGAATATATATGAGTATGCGTGTATGTGTGTGTACACACACACACTTAAAACTTAACTGGCATAATAAGCCTATGATCTCATTACCTGAGTGATTGTCTGTACGTATAGGCATCACTTAATCCTGTCTGCATCGCTGCCTCCTGAGACTCAATGGTTTGGCTGAACTAAGTGGCTGGGATGGTGAAGAATGGGGTGGTCTATGGGCTTCACTTTAAAACTGGTTTCTCTTTCCTATCCTAATGGCTTGGACAGAAAGAGCCCAGAGGTCTGAGAGGGGGGAAACCTAAAATATTTCCCTCAGCCCAAAGTAAGTATAATGGGCAAAAGGGTTTTGGACAGGTGAGACGTGCCTGGCACACCTTCCTCCAAAGAAGCCCTTCTTTTCCCTAATGTGGGACATTGAAAAATTAGTACCTGCCTTTTGTCACCCAGTGGTTATGGATTGAATGATGTCTTTTAACTTTGTTGCCAAATCTGTTGCCTCCAGAATACAACAAGGATGCCAGCCTGTTAAACCAAGCATGTCATTGTCCGGGGACAGCCGACTGACCTGGAGTCTGCACGATCCTTACCCATGTGGGAAGGCCACCCTCCCCTCCACACCCTCACTCTTATTAGGGATTTTTGGACCCAAGGGTAGGTAGGATGACAATGTCCAGCTTGAAGCAGCTAGAGGAGCTCGAGACCTTTGCTCATTGTCCCTTATAAGATTATAAAGGGTCTTAAGTCTGAGAGGGAGAGATTGTTATTTTTTATTGTTAAAATAATTAATTAATCATTATTTATTTTAAAAAAAGAAGAAGAATATATGAAAAGGTGAAGCGGGAGAGCTTGTATGTATGACCCATGGACATGGACTTGGGGGGGATAGCTGGGGAAGAGGGGGTGCTGGTGGAGGGGAGCAAAGGGGAAAAATTGGAACTATTGTAACAATATAATCAATAAAATATATTTTAAAAAAACTTATTAACTAAAAGCAGTTTTTGGTGGGTAGTCATGTCCTATGCCAGTATTTTTCCCTAATAAAGGTCAATCTTTACCTTAAAAAAAAAAAAAAAAAAAAACCTTAACTGGCATAGGATAGGTACTCAGTAAATATTAGTTATTCTTACAGCAGAGAAATCATTATCATTCAATTGTTGACAGATTGATTTGTTTTAGACTGTTTTCCAGGTAGAAGACCCATGAGGCCCAGATGTATAGTAAGTAGTTCCTGTTTTTAGTTTCCCATGAACGCCACTCTAGAATTAAGATAAGTTCCCCTCTCTTCCACTGGTTTGTGTGTGGCTTCAGTATCAGCAATAACGCCTGGTTGGAAAGCTGGACTCCTGGCAGCTCAGACTTGTTTTTTCCCAGCTGGGGCTCAGGCAGGTCTCAGGCCAGCCTGCATAAATCAAGTTGTCAGCTAATTCCAAGGGAAGATTTTCAATGTCTGTAAAGAGCTATTCACAGATTATGCTCTTAGCTCTTTATAAAGAAAAAATTCAAATTGTACCTGTGTAACAAATTCCATGTGGCTTTAGCTCAAATAGCTAAAAGAGTTGGAGATTAAGCTAATTCTTTTATCTCCTAAACTACATAATCAGGAAATGTATTATCTGAGAACTATAAGAGCAGCCATCTGTCTTCAATTTAAAATTATATGATATCATTACAAAACATGATGTCATTGTCCCACAGTTTTTGAAATACGAGTAACAAACTGGTGAAAGATGTTCAGTTGAAATTTTAGAATTGTTTTATGATGTGTAGATTTGAATTCCTAGATGTGCAAATGTATTTGGCAATGATTCTGTCCCATTGAGCTGATGATGGCTTCTGGCTCTGCCATTTCCTAATTAAGAGATGGCTTTTAAGTTACATAGTGCTCTCCCTGTCCTGCTTCTTATGTACTTGACTTGTCTTAGTACTTCGATGTCGCTTTTCATAGAATATAAGTTTGGGGAGTCCTTAGTTATCATGAAGGTAACTGTTAACATTGTGACTGCTTTGGTGGTGTCCAGACAGCATCATGCCAAGGAGAATCATATGGTACCTTTCTCCTTTTGTATCCTGGTATTTAAGAAATAAATTTTTTGAGAAATATATATTTAAGAAATAAAGAAAGAATGAAATAAATGGCAGAATTTGTTAGGCATTCAAGTCAGATATAGACAAACAAAACAAACTAAAACAAAACCCTTGCCCTTATCCTGAACAAACTAGACAAATAGGGACTGTCCCTATGAAGTCAGTGGTGTGACTGGGTAGAGAAGGCAAAAGCAATCCATTGGTGCTGGGTGACTCATCATATTTAATTATGTGAGGATTTCACATTTTAAAATACCAGTTAAATGAAAGTTTATTGTTCTTCATTAGCCTGTGCCTGAATACCTCTCTTTCTGCTCAACTAAACTTTTCAGACTTCAATTGTTCAAATCTACAGCTTATATGATAGGAATATAATTGCATGACTACGAATTCATGAGCAACGTTCAGGGTGTACATTTGGATGACATTTTCCTTATTCATACCCTTATTAACCCTTGAGAGTATTTGAGTTAACAGTTCAAGTACTTTCTAATCTTTAGTGAGAAGGAGAATTCATGAAATTTATCTAAAAATTTAGAAACTACAGCAAGAAGGAAAGGTTTCATTAACATTTTGAAGTAGCATTTGGCTCATGGTGGAGGTGGGGGTGTTGAAAACCATGAAGTCTGTGGCACCACGTGAGAAACTCAAGAGTAAAGATAAAGAAAATAACAACAGAAAATTACATTTCTGTTTGTTTTCAAAAAAAGAAATTAATCTAAAGTTCCTATATCCTACATGCCTTCTACCTCACTGTTTTATCCTAATGGGCCTCAGTTTTCATTTTAAAAATATGCTAGAATTTGAGTTTCCCCTTAAAATCCAACCCTCTATGATCCTTTGTTTCCATCCCATCTTGTTGTAGCCTCTTGAGAAATGTTAATACCAAAGTCAACACAACATTTTAAGTAATTTATTATATAGCAGCATAGCTAAAAGAAAAAAATTAAGTAGAGAGCAAATAAATAATCTAAATAGACATATGTTCTGTATCCTCTATAACTATAATCCATAAAAACGTAGAATCTTTAAGACAGAATTTTAAAAAATCCAGGGCTTTTAGTTACTTTTATCAGAACTGTTTTTTGAACTGTCACTAATGCCTTGTTGACCCTCCCAAATGGAAGAACCCAACACTGTCTGTCTGTCAGCAGTTGCTACCAGTGTTAAGTCTTTCCTATGAACACTGTTCCTGTCCCCAGCAGTGCTTCAACTAGATGAGATCAGGAGTAATAAATATATAGTCCAATTACAAATGGATGGCTTTAAAATATTCATTAAGGATAGCCATTACCTCTAATGTTACTGATGCAAGCTAAATTATAGGAATAATTCATCTTTTAAAGTTATGCCTGTCCAAGGTAAGAGGAAATTTTTCCCATACCATTAAAGCCTAGGAAATCTACCCCTTTGCTAGTAAGTAAAGTGAAAATAAAAAAGAATAAGGCTTAAAATACCTGATACTGAGCCAGAGACTTTATACAAATTAAATATGGTTCTGGTGAGTGCATTTAACAAAATAATCTAATGGCCCTGTTTTGTGGATATTCAATGATTTAATATAGTTTTCAGTTCAGTTTTCTTGCCCTTTTGCTCACAGCCATGCTTTCTTCTCAGAGCCATTTCTCAAAGTTCTCATAAGAATAATGCCTTCAACCAATATATATTTCTCCTGAATCCATCCATGATACACAATGACTAGAAGAAGGGTGTCACAGTTAACTATTGCTGCAGTAAAACACACACACACCCCAAAACTCAGGGACTTAAAATACCAACTGTTTATTATTCCCATGCCTTGGCAGGTCCTCTGAAGTTAGCCATTCAGGCACATTTAACTATAGCATCAGCTGGACTAGAAGGCCATCCTCATTCACAGTTAGCAACTGACACCAGCAGTTGGCTGAGGGCTGGGATCAACTGGGATGGTTTCACTTCTTTTTCTATTTAGTCTTTCACCTTGGGGTCTTCATGCCCTGATTTTCTCAGGCTGGCATTATAATACAGCATAATTAAAAGATACAAAGCCTCTTGAGATTTGGTTGTGAAACTCACTCATTGTCACTTCTGCCACAATCTGTCAGTCAAAGCAAGTCATCAGATAAGCCCAGATTCAAGGGGTGGAAATAGATCCTACTCCTTGACCAGCAGTGAAGCCACACTGCTGCAAAGGAGCATGGGAGGACTGGCAGCAATCATCTTTGCAAACAACTCACCTTAAAGAGTGGGAGCCTTACCCAAGATGCTCCTTGGCACAGTAGCTCAAATTTCATCCTAACTCATAATTAAGTTGCAAATTAACCCTGGCTGTTTCTGGTTGAAACTCAGATGGTGCTAGTATCTAACCAGTGCTTTATGAGAAGAAAGACAAAAGGTAGTTATTAACATGAAAAAAGTTGGGCACATATAAGAAAGCGACAGAGCTGGGACACACAGAAACTCATGGCATTTCAGTCCTTGCTTCCAGCTTAAGATACTCTTTTATCTGTAAGATAACTTCCCCTCTTAAGCTAATTTGGGTTGGGTTTCTGTGACTAGTACCTACAAAAAGTCTTAATTCACACAGATTTACATATATACATGTGTGTATAATTATATTCATATTACATTCATGTGATTTATAGTTTATGGTTTTGTGCATTTTACTCCAGTTCTTCCCCCTGCCCCAATTTTTCATGGCTTTTTCCAATGCCATTTAAAATATTGTTCTAATTTATTTTCTGGAAGTAAATGGACTTGAAAAGTTTATGGAAAAGAAAATTATAACTAAGCAAGTTCCAAATCCATCTAATCCCAGAATGAGGTTAAGTTCCTAAAATAGTACTTTGTTTATAGATCATCTAAAAATTCTACTTTTAGGTTTTTGGGAAAAAAATTTAATTCTAATATTACTGATGGCTTGATATAAGGCAAGCATGGTATTATTTCTCGGGCACAAAGAAATGAGCAAACATTCCCTGTCCTCATGCTGCTTATATTCAAGGCAGGGAGATAGTCAGGTATAAGTATCAAAAAATTACTTGCCAAAACAGGTATGTAAAAGTTTGGTAGTTGGTCCTTAATATGCATTCTCTACTTCCTCCATCCTTTGGAAGTATCACCTGGACACATGGCCTACTAGCCAAAGATTTCATTTCCCAGCCTTTTCTGCTATTAGTGTCACCCTGTGATTAGGTTCTGAACAATAGGCTGTGAGTGGCAGTGATGCAGGCCCTTAAGACAGTTAGTTTTATGTTTTCCTGGCCACTGTATCTCTTACCATGGCCTGACAGATGACAAAAATGGAGCAGCCACCTTGGACTAATATGTATAAGCCACATGCACTGGGTGGCTGAACTCTTCACCAGGCCTCGACTACTCATCCAACTCTGGACTGTTGTTACCTAAGAGAAAAATGAGCTATCTTGTTTTGTTTAGGGCACCATATTTTTGCACCTTTTTGTTATATAATCTAGCATATATATTAAATCCTTTGACATGAATGAAACACCGGCAACTCCTGCGGCGCACCTGAAGCCAAGCTGTATTGACTCCGTCTTTCCCTTGGACCCTTCAGCTGCGAAGAGAGGGGGGGTCTGCTGCATGGGCAACAGCAGACCCTCCATATCACCCTGCCCAGGCTCTGTAGCTTCAGCTTCACTGGAGAGGACACTCCAGCGTCATCGTAAGGTGTCGATTCAACACGGGAGGAGACAGATACCGTGTCACTCCCGAGTCGGACTGCACAGCCATTCTCGGCGGTGCAGATAGACTCTTAAGAAGCTACACCATCGTCTCTCGAGACGGACGGCTGCCGCCGCCGACGACAACGAATGAAAAACTAGATATGGGAACAGACATTTAAGAATGAATCTTCACGAAATGGGGTTTAAGGAATGAGGGAACCCGGTGAATATAGTTTCATTAATATTAAACTGATTAAGGTTCCGATCTTTTTACTTTGTATTTATAGGGTTTAGCTCAGCATCTAAAATCTTGTAAGTGGTTAATAAATATTAGTGAAAGGAAAGAAGGAAGGAAGAGAGAGAGAGAGATGGATGATGGACAGAAGGAATAAAGGACAGACCAACAAATTCCAGGATCTCACACTATAGCAGGGCTTCTCTTCTGCCAAACTCACCCCACCACCCCCACTAACCCCAAAAAGTCAAATCAAGGGACTGCTAATTATACCACAAAACATGAAATGGTTACATCATGTAACAGAATTTTTACAAAGATGTGATCATATTTCTGTCTCTCATATATTATTAACATATGTGAAAAAGCACTCAAAGAGAATTCTCAGTTTAAAAATGCATTGTATATCAACAAGTAAGATAATTACTTCAGAATACATGCTATTCTTGTGTTCTAGGGTTCTGCTATCAGCTTAAAAATTCTGACTTTTCCTTATTGTTTCAATTTTAGTGCCATCTATAAGGAAAAACTTTGTATAAAAGTATAAATTTTTAAAATGAGTAAAATTACACACTCCTTGGTATTTATCCAAAGAAGCTGAAAACTTATGTCCACATAAAAGCCTGTACAAGAATGTTTATAGAAGCTTTATTCATAATTCACAAAAGTTAGAATCAACCAAGCTGTCCTTCAGTAGATGAATAAATAAACTGAGGTCTACCCAGACAAGAGAATAGTACTCAGAATTATAAAGAAAGGAACACTAAAGTCATGAAAAGACATAAAGGAACCTTAAATGTATATTGCAAAGTGAAAGAAGCCAATCTGAAAATGCTACATACTCTATGATTCCAACTATATGACATTCTGGAAAGCGAAAAATTATAAGAAGATCAATGGTTTGGGGGACAGGGAGAAGGAGAAATGGATAGGCAAAGTACAGAGCACTTTCAGGGCAGTGAAATGCTCTGTGTGATATTATGATTATGGATACATATCATTGTATTTTTGTCCAAGATCATAGAATGCACAACACCAAGAGTTAAACCTATAGACTTTGGCTGGTTAGGATATGTCAATGTAGGTTCACCCTTGGTTAAAAAAAATAAAATTCTGGTGAGCAATGTTAATAATGGGGAAGGATATGCATGTGTGGGGGCAGAAAGTATATGAAAAATTTCTGTGCCTTTCTCTAAATTTTGTATTACCTGAAACTGCTCTAACAATGTGATAAAACTACAAGTACACTGCACAAATGTTTCCACCATGAGTCACCACATAACAGGTAGTTTGATTTGAAAAGATAAAGCAAAATATACACAGTCTTGACTTTCAATGACAAGTAGGGTACAATTAGAAATTTCATGGGGTTAGAAGCCATTCTGCTCATTCTAATTCCTGCTTTGCCATTGATATGCCACTTGGCAATTCTTGTAAAAACTCTGCAATGGTTTCTTCATCTAAAAACCTAACAATTGTATACTAGTTAGGGATACATTCCATTTACTCTGGAGTTAGAATTGAGCTTACAATCAAAAGCTGTTGATGTCCAGCCATCAGAACTCAGCCTGGTTACATAAGCTCTCTAAGGCTCACCACTCTCAACTATAAAATGAGGAAAACAGAAAACTGCTTAACTCCCTAAGTATAAAAAAGAGCAAAGAAACCTCTCTTGATAATCAGAAATGGAATGAATAATGTTTAATATTTCTTGTTTTCTTTGTTGATTTAAAAACAGATTGCTCATATTTTGAAAATGCTAAATATTTATCTTAGTAATATGAAGCAATTTTATATATATTGAATATGCCTTGCTGTGAACAGATAGTTTTGATGACATGCCAGTCCAACTTTATTTAGTGCCTTGCTGTAGTTGACTGCTCTATCAAGTTTACAGAGACTATTACTTTCACTGTATGTCACTTAAGTACTCAACTGTCTACATTTTTCTTTAAAAATGATCCAATTCCTGTGCTTTTGGTCTCTCTCTCTTCCAGTCTTTTTCTTTTTTCCCCCTGTAGTTGAAATGCCATTAACCAAGTAATTTTATATATATATATATATATATATATATATATATATATATATATATATATATATGGCAATTTTAGACACTGAAAGGAGAAACCATCTTCCTCTAAAAATCTTACACCCTAGACAGGGTTTCTCAACCTCAGCACTACTGACATTTTGGGCCAGATTATTTTTTTTTATAAGGGGTAATCCTATACATTGTAGGACGTTCAGCAGTGTACTTGATCTTCACCTGCTAGATGCATGAAGAATATATACGCAAAATTGTGACAAATGTCTCTACATATTGTCACATGCCTCCTGGAAGGAAGGGGCAAAACTGTCTATTGTTCTGGACCTAGGCTGTCCAATAAGGTAATTATTTAAAATTAAGTGAAATAAAATAAAATCAAAATTTTACAAGTCCCTCAGTCACACAAGTCACATTTTAAGTGCTCAGTGGCCTTGTGGCTAAGTGGCTACCATACTAGATAGCACACATATGGAACATTTCCATTATTGCATAAGTTCTAGTGGACAGAAATGTTTAAAATCAAAGTATATGACAAAAGTCATAATAAAAAAGAAAAGAATATTCTCCCTTATAAAACTCTCAATTATCCAGAAGATCTGTTCAAATTTAATTCCTCGTGTGAAGCCTTCTTTAACTCATCCATTATAACAAGAGTTTCCAAGGGGCTTTTTCCTAGTAATTCAAAATGCAACTAATGATTAAGGGCAACTGCAAAAGAAGTAATTATTGAATAGGTACGACAATTGAGCTGTGGTATAGGTTAATCTCTACTAATAGCTAAATTAGAAAGGATTGTAAAAAGAATCTTAACCAGGTATATAATACAGAAGTTTCTGGAGACTAGATCTGGCTTAAGACCCTATTGTTAATACAACCACAAGATTTTTTAAAAATCAACTGACTTGCAGAGGATTTCACTTCAACAAAACCAGAAGTGGCCTGCAGAGCCAACCAGCTTTAAGTATTTTAGGTCTTTGAGCATCTTAGCCAGCTGCTCACCTCACCCCGAAATTTATTGATTAAAGATCCCTCCTTGTTTCAAGATCAAATGTGCCTTCAATATGGTAAGACCTCCACATGAGGCCACATTTAACAATCCAGAAGACCAAGACAAACTGAAGTCAAGTTTTTGTTATTTTTATTTTAAAGAAATTTTAAGAACATTCATACAACCTACCACCTGCTTCACAAAAGCCTGAGCTGGGCTCTTACTAGCTATGGTGTGACTTTGTGTGTGTGTGTGTGTGTGTGTGTGTGTGTGTGTGTGTGTGTACTTTGGGGGGCACCTTTATGTGTGTAAAGCTTCATATTTAACAAATCTCTTGAAAACACCACTAATATTCTCTCTCAAACCTCAATCTCTAAAGTGAAGAAACAACACTTCCTTTTATATTTGATAATTTTAGTAATATGATGCTATTGTGGATTCATGCTTTCAGAAAGGAGGTATTGAACTTCTACTATATCCTGCTTTATGACAAGAAGGTTGGATAAGATTCCATTAATTAATTCATTATAAAAATAAATTCCTGTTAAATGCAACATGTATACTTATTGTGTACATTTAAAATGTACACAATAAGAACACTCTCAGAATAAGTATAATCTAATGAATGGTAGAAAGGCAAAAATGAGAAAGTATGCAAGTAACATTACCACCAAACAGAATAGAATATACCCTGTTAGAGTCACAAAGTTTTAAGGCTATACCAAAAGAGAGAGATCACATCTCTTGTCAAAATTCAGAAGCATTTCTAGAGGTGGCCCTTAAACTACATGTTGAGGATTAGGTAGGATTTTGCCATATCCCTGTGGGAAGAGTTGTTATTCCCAGCTAATGCCAACCTTTAATGTAGAAGAGATGGGTGTATGTTCTGAAGAGCAGGGTACATGCTGGGATGCAAAGAGAGATCTCAACAAAAGTAGTCTAGGAGTTAAGTAATAGCTTTAAGCATATTTCCCCAACCCCTTCCTCTCCCTCTCTTTTTCCTCCTTCCCTTCCTCCCTCTTAAATAAAATAATCTTACTCAATGTGCATATGGAATTTATATTTTAACAAGCTCCCCCGGCAATTTGAAGATACATTGCAACTTTAAAACCACCTACATAAAAGAATATTTGAAAATATGAAGTCAGAAAATGCAGATAATTTGGATGGTTCTGGGAAAAATGTATGAGTGACTTATGTCTCTGAAAATGTTTTAATAAATAGAGGAGATACTCTCTTCTTCTTTTGTAATTTTTAAAGAAAATTAGCATTATTTCAAGCAATGGTCATCAAATGTTTATTAAAACAAACAGTGAACTAAGGACTTTAATTTCTTCTTTATCATATTGTGCACAGATATGATTTTAAGAATATGAATTTAAAACATGTCTTTTTTGTTGAAGGAAAATTAAAGAAATAGCTCTGATCCTTGATTCCCAATTCTCTTACCTAGAGCCTACCACAACCTCTAATTATTCCTACTGTTTCTAATACATACACTTGTATGTATTACAAGGGTGCCTCCAAGAAAACTACCACGCATCACCTTGAGTCTTGGTGCCCATCTCTTCCTACTTTGTGGATTGTACATAAACCAATTATCCCCTCTGCTTAGATAGCATCTCTGGTCAGCTCATTCCCTTACCCCTGGGATCACATTCTGATTTCATCCTATCTTAGGAAAAAGGAAGTTTAAAACTGCACTGAGAAGATACTAGTCAAAGTTTTAGGAAGAAGTGACCTAGTCACTCACTTCTTTCTCTTTTTTTATGTACCACTCTGTGATCTCAAAAGCTGTTTATTCTGTGACCTTTGGAGAAACAATAGGGTTTTTTTCTGAATGGCACTGATACTTTAAAAAATGCAAATTCTGTATTTGTTTCTTATAGATGAATTGCTTTGTTTCTTAAAGATGCATTTTTATCAACTCTCATTTTAATACTCAATTCATCAGATCTGAAAGAAACTACCCAAAACCTCAGAAATTTAACACAATAAAAGTATATTTCTGTCTCTTGCCACAGTCCAATGATGGACAAATGTGGGGTGGGGACACCTGGTTATTTAAGAACCCAGACTCTTGCTTTGTAGGGCCACAGAGACTTGCAGTGCATTCTCTTCCTCATTTAACCTGGAAGATGAAAGGTAGAGGATGACATGGGTGTTGTAGGGGCTGGGACTGTAAATGGTATACATCATATCTGACATTCTATTGGCTACAGCTCAGTCACATGACCTCAGCTGACTGCAGAGGAAGTAAATGTAGCTTATTTTTGTGCCAGGAGGATGTCTGCCATCCTGGGTCATCAGTATTAATAGCTGCTATTATGTCTTATAAAGTTAACTATTAATTACTGTTTTTCTACCAAATTCATTATCAGTTTAGTCTGTTGTAGGCTGTTTAAGTAATGTTAAAGATGAATAATTTTGCAACAGTACTTTTGGCCTCGAAGTTTTAATCACTAGAGTTCCATGTGTGTGCATATATCTATATCTATCTATATATCAATTCAAATATGACTCTCCATATACTTATTGCTGATGCAAAGACACAATATATTTTCATTGGTTGAATGAAACTTCATTAGTGATCTGCTGCCTGTAGCTCTGTTTTGTTGAAATAACTGAAAACACATGGCTAAAATAAGTAAAATCAAATTACTGAGTTATCTTTAAATCTAGAAGATAATATTTTTAATATGAAACCTTGCTTATGCAATAAGTTAATTTAAAAAATTTGCCAACCGGGGGGACCAAGATGGCCGCAGAGTAGGAACAGTGTTCTCAGCTCGCTCCTGTTAAGGAGACAATCCAGGAGGAACAAACTCGGGGAGGAATGACTGAGTGAGTGGGAATATCTGATAACGTGAACGGGGAGGAGATCGCGGGAGCAGCGTGGAGGGGGGTGGAGGGGTTTATCACAAACTGCAGGCTGAGTCATTCTGAGACTCCGTGCGTTTGCAGTATCAAACCGGAGAGCTCACTAGCCGGGAGTGAATTCTTGTAGGGAGTTAGGGAGAGGATTTGGCCGAAAAAGCCAGAGGAGGGAGAGAACAGTGAACAACCAGGACTGGGAGAAACTGTGTGACCTGAGTCTAGAGAGAAACCTCCTCAGCTGCAACCTCCGACGGAAAGCTCGGCATCCCGGGCACGCCCAGCACTTGCGCTAGGGCCCTACAGAACAAAGGATCAGTTTTGGGGCAAGGAGACTGGCGGCACAGAAAAGCTGCTGCGGAACTCCGGACTGGGGGAGAACTGTGTTCTTGAAATCGGTGTTTGCTCTTTAGTCGCGCTAGAATCCCACAGAACAAAAGGCCGGTCTGGGTCTAGGAGGGAAATAGGACATGCAGGGTGTGTAAGTAGGGAAGAGAGCGGAGGCGGAGGTTCTGGAGGGGAGACGGTTTTAGGGCAAGGAGAAGGGCCCGCAGGGAAGGGCTGCTGCGGAGCTCCAGACCCGCAGAGAGCTCCGGGGAAGGAGAGTGCTGCGCTGACCGACCACACTAGAGTCCCACAGAACAAAGGGACGGTGCTGTGGCGGGAAGAAAGATAGAGCGCGCAGGCCGATAGACAGGGAAGCCAGCGGAAGCGGTAGCTCGGAATAGAGAAAGTTTTGGGGCAAGGAGAAGAGCACAGGCAGGAAAGCCACTGCAAAGCTCCAGACTAGGGGAGAGGCCCTGAGCAGGAAAGGGCCACTGGGCCCGGCACTTTGACCGACTGTGCCAGAGTCCTGCAGAACAAAAGGACGATCTTGAGACAGGGAGAGAGATAGGGTGCGCAGGCATGTAGACAGGGAAGAGAGCAGAAGCTGTAGCCTGGGAATAGAGACACGACTGGAGGCAGGGCGGGGATTGCTGGCAGGCACAGGCTGGACCAACAGGGGGAAGGAGTAGCTGGACAAGCTTGAGGAGGGCTGAGGCTGCCTCAGGAGGGAACAACTAAACGCAGCTCACAGCAGAGCGGCGGTAGGCCCACGAAAAAAAGACTAGCAACCCCAGAATCAAGCAGAACCCTCCCACAGCCAGCCAACCAACCAGAAAAGATTTGAAACTCATGGAATTTTGAATAGGAGCAGACTCAGGAAGGAAGCAAGGAAAAAACAAAAAACAAACAAACCAAAAATACCTAGAGACTGTGCATAAAAGTTGAATTGAGTTAAAATCCTCATTCTTTTATCTCTCACTCTCTCTCAAACTACCCCTACCGTCAGTCCCTTCTTATTCTCACTCCTTTTCTCCCCTCCCCTTCCCTCCCTTCTCTCCCCTTAGCATGTCTCCCCTCCATCCTATTCTCAGTTAATTTTATAATTTTACGTTCTCTCCCTTTCTCACCCTCTCCTTTCTCTGCGCTACGCACCTTCAACTTCATTAAATTTCTTTCTTTATTTTGTCCCCCTTCAGTCTATATTCATTTTTCTTTCATCTCTTGTCCTTATTTTCCTTCTCTCCCTATACATAATCTCTCTCTCTCCCTATTACACTTTATATTCTAATCTCTTAATATTCAAATTATAATTCTAATCTATCCCCCTCTCCCTTTACTCTCCCATTCTTACCCCTTCTCTTTTTCTACCCCACCCCCCCACTTCTTTCCCTACCTCTTGTATTTCTCTCCTTCATCCTATCTTTTGCCAACTCTTCAATTTCAATCATCCCCTCCCTAATATCTCCTCTTCCTCCTGATTTCCTTCCCTCCTCTGAGCTCTTTTCCTCCCAAATCCTCTTGCTTTCCAATCTCCTATTCCTCTCTCTCTATATTCACCTTTTCTCTCTATCTTGCAACTTTATATCATGTTTTAATCTCCTAATCTTTTTTATAACATATAATTTAAAAAAGAATTTTAATCCAGTCCCCTCTCTTCTACCTCCCCTTCTTCTTTTGTTCTCTCTCCTACCCTTCTCTTCTCTACTTTCTCTCTCTCTTTCCTCTCTCCCTTCCTGTCTTGCTATTTTCTACTCTGTATTTTTATCCTTAAAAAATTCTCTCTCAATCTATTTCCTACCTTCTAACCTCCCCAGCCCTCTCTTTCAATTTCTGGCTGTCTGTCTACCTGGATGTCTGTTGTGTCTACCCTACCTCCCATGCTAATCATATAGTATATACCGATTATATAATCCTAATACTATACACTTCCACTTTCTCTCTCGACACTGTAACCCTCCCCTCCTTTTCAAACAGACAGTGTAAGTGTTAATTGCTCTCTTACATAACCTTGATCCCAATTGCTAACATTAATACTCTATCAACTTCCAGCTCAAAAATTACCCTTCCTTCATTTAAAACAACTCCTTTCTGTTTCTCCTACGAAATAAGAGTCCCAGTATCTCCACAAGTATATTAACACGGGCTCATTTGCAGCCTATAGTGGGATTGTATTTGGGGGAGACATTGGAGGGTGTGGGTTTCTTGCCTGGGTTGTGTAATTATGTTTTAGCAGCACCTTCACAAAAGATCTCAAGACAAGGTGGGCAGAGTGACTCTCAATCAACTAACCAGAGAAAAAGATCTACCAAAAAGTAGCTGAAATACAACCAGACAGATTAAAGAAATATCATCAAGGACAACACAGACGGAGATCCAGGAGGGCGGAGGAGTAAGTGGAAGCTACACTAACCCCCTCCCAGGACCAGCCAGTGCTGACTCAGCCCCAGTACAGCAGACAGACCATCCCCCTCCAAGTCGTGTCATACTAAGGGGAAATAAAAGCCCTGCCTACAAGAATTAAGTTGTCACACCCACGGTCCTTAAGCCTGACGGCTGATCACAGATTGAGTATAGTAACAACTAAAGAAGAGAGACAAAGGCAGTAGATCCCTGGAAGTCTCCAACAGGCTGCCTAGGGCCAGTCTGGTACATGATCTGACGCTTCCAGAGGCAGACCCAGGAAGAACTGATCATTCTAAGAAGCACCAACAAACAAAAGGAATCACAAAAATGCGGAGACAGAGAAACAACCCCCCATCAAAAGGAAAGGTAGAATCCCCAGAAAGAGTGCTAAATGAAATAGAGGGGAGCAAAATATCAGATACAGAATTTAAAACATGGATTATGGAGAAGCTAAATGAGCTCAGCGGAAACTACAAAGAACTCCAGAAAAACTACAGTGAACTCCAGAAGAACTATAAGGAACTTACTGAGAATTATACCAGCATCAAAAAGGATATGGAAGCTATCAATAAGAGCCAGGAGGAAATGAAGAATACAATCTCTGAATTGAAGAACACAGTAGAAGGAATTAAAAGCAGGCTAGAGGAAGCAGAAGATCGGATCAGCGAGCTGGAGGACAACGTACACAAAAACTCCCAGACAATGCAACAAAATGAAAAAAGACTGAACAAGACTGAAGAGGTTCTAAGACAGCTGCAGGACAACATGAAACGTAACAATATCCGTATCATTGGAATTCCAGAAGGAGAAGAAGAAGAGCAAGGGATAGAAAACCTCTTTGAAAAACTAATGACAGAAAACTTCCCTCACATGAGGAGAGAAAGAGTCAGGCAAATCCAGGAGGCACAGAGGGTCCCAATGAAGATGAACCCCAACAGGCCCACTTCAAGACACATCATAATTAAAATGGCAACATCCAAAGACAAAGAGAGAATCCTAAAAGCAGCAAGAGGGAAACAACTAATAACATACAAGGGAGCTCCAATAAGGCTATCCTCAGATTTCTCAGCAGAAACACTACAAGCCAGAAGGGAATGGCAAAAAATATTCCAAGCAATGAAAAACAAAGGCCTACAACCTAGAATACTCTACCCAGCAAGGCTCTCATTCAAAATGGAAGGCGAAATAAGGAGTTTCTCAGACAAAGGAAGACTAAAAGAATACATCTCCACCAAACCAGCAATGCAAGAGATGCTAAAGGGTCTGCTCGAAGAAGATAAAGAAACAGAGAGAAACAGAGAAGAACACGAGTACAAAGGGGGAAAATGACAATGAATAAGTACTTATCAGTAATAACTTTAAACATAAATGGATTAAACGCTCCAATTAAAAGACATAGGGTAGCTGAATGGATTAGAAAGAATGACCCACATATATGCTGTCTACAAGAGACCCACCTTAGAACAAAAGATCTACACAGACTGAAAGTAAAGGGATGGAAAAATGTATTCCAAGCAAATGGACATGAAAAAAAAAGCCGGGGTAGCAATACTTATATCAGGCAAAACAGATTTCACAGCAAAGTCCATAAAAAGAGACAAAGAAGGGCATTTCATAATACTTAAGGGAAAAATCCATCAAGAAGATATAACCCTTATAAATATATATGCACCCAACTTAGGAGCACCCAAATATGTAAGGAAATTTTTAAAAGACTCCAAGAAAGATATAGGCAGCAACACACTCATCGTAGGGGACTTTAACACCCCATTGCCAACAATGGACAGATCTTCAAAGCAAAGAAACACCAAAGATATTGAGGCACTGAACAACACTTTAGATCAAATGGACTTAGTCGATATATATAGAAGTTTACACCCCAAAGAAGCAAAATATACATATTTCTCAAGTGCACATGGAACATTTTCAAAGATAGACCACATGGTAGGACACAAAACAAGCCTCAATAAATTCAAGAAAATTGAAATTATATCAAGCATCTTCTCAGATCACAATGCCTTAAAATTGGAAATCAACCTCAAGGAAAAAACTCAAAAACATTCAAACTCATGGAGAATGAATAACATGCTATTAAATAATGAATGGGTTAACAATGACATCAAGGAAGAAATCAAAAAGTTCCTGGAAACCAATGATAATGAACACACAACAACCCAAAACCTATGGGATACAGCGAAAGCAGTCTTAAGAGGAAAGTTCATAGCAATAAAAGCCTACCTAAAAAAGCTAGAAGAATCCCTAATAAAAAATTTAACCCTACAGCTACAAGAACTAGAGGAAGAACAACAAGCAAAACCCAGATCAAGTAGAAGGAAGGAAATCATCAAGATCAGAGCAGAATTAAGTGACATAGAGTCTAAAGTAACAATTCAAAAGATCAACAAGAGTAGGAGCTGGTTCTTTGAAAAGATAAACAAAATTGACAAGCCTTTAGCCAGGCTCATCAAGAAAAAAAGAGAGAGAACCCAAATAAATAAAATCAGAAATGAAAGAGGAGAAATCACAACTGATACCACAGAAACACAAAGAATTATAAGAAATTATTACGAACAACTGTATGGCAAGAAATTTGACAACCTAGAGGAAATGGACAGATTCCTGGAAAACTATAGTCTGCCCAAACTGAATCAAGAAGAAGCAGAAAGTCTGAATAGACCAATAACAGCTAGCGAAATTGAAGCAGTAATCAAAAAACTCCTGGCACACAAAAGCCCAGGACCAGATGGCTTCACAAGTGAATTCTACAAAACATTTAGAAAAGAACTAACTCCTATCCTCCTCAGACTATTCCAAAAGATACAAGAAGAGGGAAGACTCCCAAACTCGTTCTATGTAGCCAGTATAACCCTAATTCCAAAACCAGGTCAAGACACAACAAAGAAAGAAAACTACAGACCAATATCGCTGATGAACATAGATGCTAAAATCCTCAACAAAATATTGGCAAACCGGATCCAGCAACACATTAGAAAGATCATACACCACGATCAAGTAGGATTCATCCCAGGGATGCAAGGATGGTTTAATATTCGCAAATCAATAAACGTGATACACCACATAAACAAAATGAAAGACAAAAACCACATGATCATATCAATAGATGTGGAAAAAGCATTTGATAAAGTACAACACCCATTTATGATAAAAACTCTCAGCAAAATGGGAATAGAGGGAGCATACCTCAACATAATAAAGGCCATATATGAGAAACCTGAAGCCAACATCATACTCAATGGGCAAAAACTGAGAGCATTCCCCCTGAGATCAGGAACAAGACAAGGGTGTCCGCTCTCTCCACTCCTGTTCAACATAGTCTTGGAAGTTCTAGCCACAGCAATCAGACAAGAAAGAGAAATAAAAGGCATCCAAATTGGAAAAGAGGAAGTTAAACTGTCATGATTTGCAGATGACATGATAGTGTACATACAAAATCCTTTAGACTCCACAAAAAAACTACTCAATCTAATAAGTGAATTCGGCAAAATAGCAGGATACAAAGTCAATATTAAGAAATTGAAGGCATTTTTATACACCAACAATAAAAACTCAGAGATAGAAACTGAAAGAAAAATCCCATTTACCATAGCAACAAGAAAAATAAAATACCTAGGAATAAACTTAACCAAAGAGGTAAAAGACCTGTACACAGAAAACTACATAACACTGAAGAAAGAAATTAAAGAAGATACAAATAAATGGAAGCGTATACCATGCTCATGGATGGGAAGAATCAACATCATTAAAATGTCCATACTACCCAAAGCAATTTATAGATTCAATGCAATCCCTATTAAAATACCAGCAACATATTTCACAGACCTAGAACAAATACTTCAAAAATTAATATGGAACCAAAAAAGAGCCCGAATAGCCACAGCAATTTTGAGGAAGAACACAGTAGGAGGAATCACAATACCCGATATCAAACTATACTACAAGGCCACGGTAATCAAAACAGTCTGGTACTGGCATAAAAACAGACATATAGATCAATGGAACAGAATAGAGAGCCCAGAAATAAGCCCAGGTTCATATGGTCAACTAATATTTGACAAAGGGGGAAAGAACATCAAATGGAGTGAAAAGAGCCTCTTCAACAAATGGTGCTGGGAGAACTGGACAGGGACATGCAAAAAAATGAAACTAGACCACCAGCTCACACCATACACCAGAATAAACTCAAAATGGATCAAAGACTTAAATGTAAGCCGTGACACCATAAAAGTCCTAGAGGAAAAAATTGGCAGGAAAATTTCAGATATCCCACGTAGCAACATTTTCACTGATATATCTCCTAAGGCAAGGGAAATAAAGGAAAGAATAAACAAATGGGACTACATCAAACTAAAAAGTTTCTGCTCAGCTAAAGAAAACATCAGCAAGATGCAAAGGAAACCAACCATATGGGAAAATATATTCGCCAATGACATCTCAGACAAGGGATTGATCTCCAAAATATATAAAGAACTCATACGACACAACACCAAGAAGACAGACAACCCAATTAAAAAATGGGCAAAGGACCTGAACAAACACTTCTCCAAAGAAGACATACAGAGGGCCCATAGACATATGAAAGTATGCTCAACATCACTAGCCATCAGAGAGATGCAAATTAAAACCACAATGAGATACCACCTCACACCAGTCAAAATGGCAATCATCAACAAATCAACAAACAACTTGTGCTGGAGAGGATGCGGAGAAATGGGAACCCTGGTGCATTGCTGGTGGGAATGCAGACTGGTGCAGCCACTGTGGAAAACAGTTTGGAATTTCCTTAAAAAACTAAAAATGGAACTGCCTTTTGAACCAGCAATTCCATTGCTAGGATTATATCCAAAAAATCCCGAAACACCAATTCAAAAGAATCTATGCACTCCAATGTTCATAGCAGCACTATTTACAATAGCCAAGTGTTGGAAACAACCTAAATGCCCATCTGTAGATGAGTGGATCAAAAAACTATGGTACATTTACACAATGGAATTCTATGTAGCAGAAAGAAAGAAGGAACTTCTACCATTTGCAACAACATGGATGGAACTAGAGAAAATTATACTTAGTGAAATAAGCCAGGCAACAAAAGAAAAATAACTTATGCTGTCACCTATTACAGGAAACTAATGAACAACACAAACAAATGAGCAAAATTGAACCAGAGGTATGTAAACAAGAAGTAGACTAACAGTAACAAGGGGGGCGGGGGGGAGGAAAAGAAAGGTGTAAGGGGATGGGTCAAGTTAAAAAATATATATATATATATGAATGACCCACAGTCAGGTGCAACTGAGTGGGGACTAAATGTGGGGGAGGGGAGGGACAGGGTGCAGGGAAACAAGAGGGCTAAAAAAGTGAGACAACTGTAATGGAAAAACAAACAAAAATTTTTTAGTGGGGGAAAAATGAAAATATGAAGAATGGAAATGCCAGTTCAGTGAATATTAGGACAAAGATTTTCCTTCACGTTGTATATTTTTCTCCCTATTTGATCCCTCCAGAGTTTGGCATTCTAAACAAGTAAGTAATGAGATAAGTTCCTTTGCATAGAACTAATAAGACCAGTTGTCAACAGAGGTTCTTTTTTTTTTTTTTTTTTTTTTTTTTGACCAAGTCTTTGACTGGAATGTCAAGCCTAAAGGAAACATACTTGGGCTCAGATTGTTACCAGAAAGCCCTGAGAAACTGGGAATGACTTTCAAAGGTAATAAAAGCCCGTGAGATAAAAGGCCTGGTACCATGGTTGGTTGTGCGGTCCACAGCAATCTTTCCAGGGAAGGAACCAAGGTTGTTTTCCTGAAAGATGGCTAGAAGGGACCTTAAGGCACAAGGAAAGACCAGAAAGACTTGGAAAAAACAGGTGTGTACAGGCAAGGATGAATGCCAGATATGTGGCACAGCTTCTGTGCCCTGAAGAACAGACTGAAGGTCACCCCAAATATTCCTTGGGTAAGTTCCAGCAAAGCAGAACTAAAGATCATAAGTGATCATTTGCTGCTCTTGTTATGTTTATGCAAACGAACAGGATAAATTAAAAATGGACTTAATGTAGTCCCTTTAAAGACAAGGAGGGTAACCTTAGGGAGAAAAATTATTATTCAAGGAAAATCACAATGAACAGTAGTAGAGTATAAAACAGGGCAACTAACCATCTTAAAAGTTTCTTCTCCAGATTTAGAGACTTGTTTGCGGGTTATGTTACATAAATTAACAAGTGTTTTCTGTTTTCAAAGGACATAAGCCTATGATCGCCTTACCTGAGTGATTATCTGTACGCATAAGCCTCACTTAATCCTCTCTGCAGCGCTGCCTCCTGAGACTCAACGGTTTGGCTGAACTAAATGGCTGGGTTGGGGAAGAATGGGGTGGTCTGTGGGCTTCACTTTAAAATGGGTTTCTCCTTTCTATCCTAATGGCTTGGACAGAAAAGGCCCAGAGGTCTGAGAGGGGGAAAAACCTAAACTATTTACCTCAGCCCAAACTAAGTATAATGGGCAAAAGGGTTTTGGACAGGCGAGATGTGCCTAGCACACCTTCTTACAAAGAAGCCTTTTTTTTTTTTTTCCCCTAATATGGAACATTGAAAAATTAATCCCTGCCTTTTGTCATCCTTTTCGCCAAATCTGTTGCCCCCAGAACACAACAAGGACACCAGCCTGTTAAACCAAGCACGCCGTTGACCGGAGACAGCCAACTGACCTGGAGTCTGCACGATCCTTCCCCATGTGGGAAGGCCACCCTCCCCTCCACACCCCCACTCTTATTAGGGTTTTCTGGACCCAAGGGTAGGTAGGACGACGACCATGTCCAGCTTGAAGCAGCTAGAGGAGCTTGAGACCTTCGCCCATTGTCCTTTACAAGATTACAAAGGGTCCTAATATTTGAAAGGGGGGGGATAGTTAATTTTTACGAACCAGGGGTATGGACTTGGGGGGGATTGCTGGGGGAGGGGGGTGTGCTGGGTGGAGGGGAACAAGGGGTAGAAAATTGGAACTGTTGTAACAATATAATCAATAAAAAACATTAAAAAAAAATTTGCCAACCAAAATTTATTATAAATTGTTCAATTAGTTACTCTCCACTAGAAAGTAGGCATTTGTAGTCTATGTTAAAGTGTCCTTTATTCCTTTTTTGTGGACCATCAGAACAGTCACCTAACTGCGTAACTGTGTATCCCCAGGATGCCACTGTCCATTTTGCGCTTGACACATTTCACTACTCCTATTGTTCAAGGGGTCAAGGAGTGAAGGAAGTGGGATGTTGCTTTAATATGAGTCCTAATATATTCCAAGTACTGCACAGACAAAAAAAGATCTCACATTTAACTTATATTGACTTGATTACTTTTATTAAATAATAAAGAAAAAACTAATATCATACCTGAAAATCCATGTTCTAGCCCTGATCCTCCTCTAATGGGCTGTGAAATCTAAGACATGTACTGGGCAATTATTGGAATCAGGTTTCCTCCCTTTAGAATACCAAGAAACAATGCAACCTTCAAGTTCCTTTTCAGATAAAAAATTATATGACTCTGTGATTGTGGATTTATTATAAAATAAGTGGATGGTATTTTTAGATCATATTAAGTTTGATGATAACTAGTATAGAAATGGAAAAATTATGCTGCTATGTATAGATGTTTGAAAACTATATAAGAAATAATATGTGGTTTAGTTCTTCTAAGGCATACCCTACTTTTTATCTTGCAATGCCCCTTGAAATAAAAGAGAAATATAGGACATAAACAGACAATATTGATAGTGAAGGTGAAAAAAATGTACAAGTCATAAACACCAAAATAGTTCTTTTCTGAATAGAAAAGACAATGGAGAAAAAGCTACACAGACTGGGGATCAAAGTGTGCAATAAACTCAAACCAATTTCTGGTGTGTGAGAGAGAAAATCAGGGCCCATACAAGATGAATATAAAGTTGAATTATTCAACAAAACAAGGAAGAAACATAGCAACATCAATCTTACTCTATATCTAGAAGAATTGGCTTGAACTTACAATGATATTTTACCATAGAGAAATGCAAATTGAAGATTATAAAGAAAACAGACCAAAGGTATGAGTGGCATAGTTTTGTTTTGATTGAGAAGGAAAGAGAATTGCCAATCCCCAAACTGTCAAATAACAGTACTATTTCTAAACATCTGAAATATATAAAAATTTTCTAGAGTAAGACTCCAAATTACTGGTACAAGAGCACTTGGATTAAAATTGCAGTAAATTAATAGTTAATCCAGGAAACAAATGAAACAGTTTGTTACAATTATTGAGGGTATTTCTAAAATATCCCGGCACTCCCAGAGCAGGAGGTACTCATTTAGAATCAAAATAAAAAATATATAATTTTATAGATGTAAAAATAATTGATATGTAAACTATATTAAAACTATATTTGAGATCATTATTAAGTTCATATAACTGCAAGTTTTAGAATTTATCTTATTCTTAAAAGATGAACCTGGAGGTAAAATGAGCAGATTAGAAATATAGTTAATTTAGTGATTATATTCATTTTAATTGGGAGAGAACATTATAAATGAAGTATAAATGTGAATTAAAGTATGCTAATTTTTCACCAGGTGCTGCCTCAGACCTGGAAGAAGTAGGTCAATTATCTTCAAACTGTTTCTAATATTCCTTTGATGTATATTTTTCAAGCTCCGTAACACCTTATGAAGAGATCTTATCCACAATTAAAAGCAAAATTAATTTTAAAAA
This sequence comes from Furipterus horrens, assembly GCF_987537825.1. Classification (NCBI taxonomy): domain Eukaryota; kingdom Metazoa; phylum Chordata; class Mammalia; order Chiroptera; family Furipteridae; genus Furipterus; species Furipterus horrens. Next base: position 60,905,192 of record NW_028327176.1, on the reverse strand, counting down.
ATCACAAAATCTACTTACTGTCTTCATGTCACAACCCCTAAGTAAAGTAATAATCTGTTTTCCAATTCTGAAATAAGAGTTAGGAGGCGCCTATGCAAGGGGTCTGGTTTTTTTTAAATGTTTATATCTTGACGTTTTTCCCCAATGTCTTTTCTGGCTCTTGTCTTGCCTTCAAAATTTGGATGAAAGGCAGCTATGCTCATCACTATCCCACCAAGTAATAACAAGTGTTGGACAGGTGTTAGAATGGTTATGGAGAAAAAAGAATCCTCATTCACTGCTGGTAGAAATGTAAGATTATACAGTCAGTCACTATGGTAAAGAGTATGGAGGCTCTTCAAAAATTAAGAACTGAGCTATATTATGATCCAGCAATCCCTATTCTGGGTATATACCTGAAGTTTTTGAAAACATTTATTCACAAAGATAACATGCAGCTCTATGTCCATTGCAGTATTATTCACAGTGGCCAATACGTGGAAACAACCGAAGTGTCCTTTGATAGATAATTGGATAAAGACATTTTGGTACAAACATATATAAAATGGAATACTACTCAGCTGTAAGAAAAGATGAAAAATACTGCCATTTGCAGTAACATAGATAGATCTTGAGAACAGCACACTATGTGAGACAAGTCAGACAGAAAAAGGCAAGAACTATATGATTTTACTCACATGGGGGATATAAAACTAAAAGCAACAAATGAAAAAACAAGAAAATAAAGAACTCATGGGCACAAACAACAGTATCGTGGTTACCAGAGATAAGGGAGGTGAGGGGTAGTAAAGGGTAAAGGAGATCAAACACATGGTGATGGAAGAAGATTTGACATTGGGTGGTGGGCAAACAATGCAATACACAGATAATGTATCATACAATTGTATACTTGAAAACTATACAATATTATCAATGTTGCCCCAATAAATTTAATTTTTAAAAAATGGTATGGAAACTCCTCAGTGGTCTAACCATGGCTTGGTTGACTAATCAAATTCAACAGGCAATCAACAAAATGAAAAGGCATCCTAGAGAGAGAAGAAAATATTTGCAAACCATGTATTTGATAAGGGATTGATATCCAAAATATATAAGGAACTCAGACAACTCAACAGCAAAGAAACAGTAATCCAGTTTAAAAATGGGCATATGACCTGCATAGATATTTTTCTAAAGAAAACATACAAATGGCCAAAAAGCATATGAAAAGATGCTCAGCTTTACTAATCATCAGGGAAATGCAAATCAAAACCACAAAGAGATATCATCTCACACCTATTAGGATGTCTATTATCAAAAATACAAGAGATTTAAAAAATATTGTCAAGGATATAGAGGAAAATAAAACTTGTCCATTGTTGATGGAAATGTAAATCAATACATCCCCTATGAAAAATAGTATGGAGTTTCCTCCAAAAATTAAAAATAGAACTACCATATAATCCAGCAATCCACTCCTGGGTACTTATCAAAGAAAATGTAATCATGATTCTTTAGAAATATGTGCTTCCCCTTGTTCATTGAAGCATTATTCACAATAACAAAACATAAAAACAACCTAAATGTCCATTGACAAAATAAGTAGATAAAGAAAATGCAGTACATATATATTTCATGTATATACAAAATGGAAGAGTATTCAGCCTTAAAAAAGAAGGAAATTCTGTCCTTTGGAATATAAATAAACCTTGAGAGCCTTAAGCTTTGGGAAATAAGTCAGACAGGAAGACAAATACTGTACAATCTCACATACATATGTGGATTCTAAAAAAGCTAAACCAATAGAATCAGAGAGTATATTAGTGGTTGCAAGAGGCTAGGGAAGTGGAGAATTTGAGGAAATGTTGGTCAAAGGATAAAACTTCCAGTTATAAGAAAAAATGTTTGGGGAATGTAATGTATGGCATGGTGACCATAGTTAACAATCATGTATTGTATATCTGAAAGTTTCTAAGAAGGCAGATTTTAAATGTTCTAACAATAATACCAACAATAAAATAATAATAATGTAAAGTAAAGAATGAGTTAACTAATCCTATTTTGGTAAACATTTTGCAATACATATGTGCATCAAATCTTCACATCACACACCTAAAACTTACACAATGTAATGTGTCAGTTATAAAGCTGAAAAAAATTAAAAACCCACCACATAGATGAGCATATTTAGTCTTAACACTCTTCCTCTTTCTTTAAAAAAAAAAACAGGACAAAAATATATTTTTTAAAGGGAGTTAAAGAACATTTCACTTGAAGATTTTGTTTCTTAAATGAAGAGTTAGAGCAGAGAGTAAAATAGACTTGCTCCAAGAAACACAGTTTAATTAATGGTGAAACCATCCTGTTTCTCTTCTCTTGAGAAAAACAAACAAAAAACACTAGAGCCTATGGGAGATTATTATACCAGGAAGAGCAACCACTTACAACTTAGAGCCTTTGGAATGGAAAGGAGGCATAGTAGTTATAATAGTCACAATTATAATTTTAAATGTATTTTAATTTTATTAGCAATATTATAGATGACTGCTACTGTTTCAATGGAAGCCCATAGAGAACTAGGTCAATATTTTTAGTTGTGACATATAAGAAATTACCAAAGCAATAAGTTCATGGAGTCAGCAATAGGGTGTAAACCAATTAGTGTTTCTTCTCTGCTTATACTAAAAGATTATGTTCTGAAGTATGTAAATATTTAATGCTTTTGAACTTTCATTCCTTTAATACTCCAATATGAATCTGCATCAGTGAACAATAATATGTTATAAGAAGCAACTAACTGAAGTCCATTCAAATATAGTGCACATTTTACGGGTTTTTAAAAAGGCAATGTTATTAACTAGTTTTATGCTTTAAAAAAGCAATCATCATTGAACTCAAATTTCATTCCATCCATGAAAGCACAAATAGCATAAAGAGAACCTGAAACTAATACGATATTATATGCCAATTAAAAAGAGAGTATAAAGAGCAATGACAAATACCGAAAATACATTATTTCAATAGTATGAATCAACTTACATAGCATTAATTTTCGTTTAATTTTTTAATTATATTTTTCCATTATCATTTAACCCCCTTCCCTCTGCAATCACCACATCACACTGTTGTCCATGAGTCCTTTTTCCTTTTTGCTCAAATCCCTCCACTCCCTGATCTGCCCCCCACCAATAGCTATTATCCTGTTCTCTATCTATGAGTCTGTCTCTATTTTGTGTGTTATCTCGGTTTTTTCATTAGATTAAGGCTAGTTTGGCTTAATAGTACCAACAATTTTGAGTTATTCTGTGGTTGTTAGAAGTATTTTTTAAAGTGTAACTTCAAGTGAATCCTACCAAGAGCTTATTAAATTTTTATCATCATCGACATTGAAATGATAAGAAATATGAACCAAAAATATGGATTTAACCAAAACAAAAAAAATTAAATATTTGATTAAAATATACAGCTTTTCAGCTTCTCTTTTGGTTTCATAAAGGAAAAATTATGTCTTTAAAAGCAACTAAATATTCACATATTCAATTTGAAAAATGATTTGTATTTTCTTAAATTCTTTCATTCTGGCGTTTACCTGATTCTTAATATTTTATGGATTAGATGGAACTGGCATTATTACTTGACAAACAAGAATTCTGACACAAAATGACTGGTTTGCATCAGGTCATACAAGCGGCTTTAGCAGAACTGAACCTCCACTGTTCTCAAGAAGTACATATGGAAAAACCTTCTTTGGCATCTATACCCCAGCCTCCATTTGGTAGATTAAGGGTCTTTCAAGAGAAATTCAGCACCACATGGCAACTTATTTCCAAAAGCAAACTCATAAACACAACATGGAGCTTTTGAGAGAATTATATATACATATACTATTATATATATATATACACCCATAGAATTATGTACATATATAATTGTTGTAAATTCACAAAGAATCATTTATCAACTGTTGCCCATTGTGATGGTTAATTTAATAAGTTAAATTGGCCATGCTGCATGACCCAGTTATTCAATCAAGCACTTATATAGGTGCTGTCAAAACCTTTTGTAGATGTGGTTAAAATCTATAACAGTTGACTTTAAGTAAAGAAGATTATGTGAGTGGGCCTTAACAAATCAGGTGAAAGGCCTTAAAAGCAAAAGCTGAGAATTGCCAGAGGAGAAGAAATTCTGTCTTAAGATTGCAGCACTGACTCCTGAGTTCCCAGTCCACTAGTCTACCCTACTTCTTAGCCCCACAATCTCGTGAACAAATATTAAAATAAATATTTTTATATGTATGTGTATCTCCTATTGGTTCAGTTTCTCTGGAGAGCCTTAATTAATATACCTGTCTTCTTTTTTAGTTGGCTTAGAGATCAAAAAAAAAAAGAGAGAGAGAGAGAATATAGTTCCTACTTTATTCTTTATGTAGCGGTTTGGAAAAGCCTTTCTGAACAAGTGTTTTAAATTAGCATATATATAATGCTTACTATGTATCAGTCACCGATTTAAGTATCTAGCCTATGTTAACAACTACCCTATTATCATTCCCACTTTTAAAGATGGTGAAACTGAAGCCTCTGGGAAATTAAGTAATTTACCTAACATCACATAGTTAGTAAACATTGGGGTCGAGTTCCAAATGTAGGTCATTTCCTTCTATAACCTGTGCTCTTTTTTTTAATATGTGTATTTTTTATTGATTTTAGAGAGAGGGGGGAAGAAGGAGAGAGAAAGAAAGATCAATTTGTTGTTCCATTCATCCACACATTTATTGGTTGATCCTGACTGGGGATTAAACCCACAACCTTTGGTTGTAGTGAGATGACGCTCTAACTCAGAGCTATCTGGCCAGGGCCATAACCTGTGCTCTTAATAACTGTGCTATATGCCTTAAAATGGATGGATTTAGGATATATTTTAGAACTATGCTATTAAAATTACATCATGGCTTTGGATGTAAGGAATCAGGAAAAAAAGAATAATGTGTAACTCTCATGCTATTGACTTAAGAAACCCAGTTGTTAGTCTGATTTCTAAATGAGGAATAGAATGAGGGAGAGTGTCAAAGGGTTCGAATGAGGGCAATATTACATAGAGTTATCTACGGCTAAGGTCCAGAAGCTAAAATTTTGGCATTTTTGGCAAACAGAGTGAGATGACAGAGAAGAAATAAAGCCTAGGCCTGAGCCTGGAACATTCAAATATTTAGAATTCTGAGATGTGGAACCAGAAAAAGGTAAGAGAAAAAGGTGGTATTGCAGAAGCCAAACGAGGTGAGAAAAGAAGGTGGCTCAAGAGTGGTTGTCAACTCCATGTGATGCTAATGAGACACTGAACAAAGATGTAGAGAGAAACATGGCAAGTATGACCAATAGCCAAACCCAATGACTCTGACCAGAGCAGGTTCCATGGAGCAGTATGGAGCAGTCATCTGAAAGCCAGAATAGTGTGGATAAAAGAGAACCACTCATATGTAGGAAATTAATTTTTTTAACTCCTGGAAAATAGATTTTTAATAGAGTACATATAGCAAAATATTAATGGCAAATTTAAGTGGTGGTTTTATAGATACAGGAATTCCCTGTAAAATTGTTTTAACTTTGCTGTGTCTTTGAACATTTTCATAAGAAATGATGGTAAAAATGGATGAGAAATATGGGCATCCACATTCAGGACTTTGGTTCCCTGGCCCAGGTTGGGCAGTGGAAGAAGGGAAGGAAATAGACACTGAGGAGGAAGCAGGCAGCTTCCACTGCATTTATTAGGCAGAAGGGTCTGCATACTGGTTTTCTTATTATTCCTGATGCTGCTCTGGATATATTATATTGCACAATAAAAACAAAAGTGATTGTGAAGTAAGAAAGTTGAATGAGCGAGTATGGATTATTCCTCAAAAAAATCTGTATAAAAAAGCAGAAAAGCGAGGCAGTTGTTGAAGGGAGTTTCAATTAGGAAGGTTTTCTGTTTGTTTTAACATGTCACGTTTGTGTGCTGTTTGGACTGTTCCAATAGAAAAGAAGAAATGGATATTTCCAGAGTGGTATGATCACTCAAGTGCAGTCCCTCAACAGGTGACAGAAAAAGGGATCGCAAGCGCCAGTGGAGGGCCTAGCCTTTGGGAGATAGAGTGGCCTTCCATGTGTGTGTGTGTGTGAGAGAGAGAGAGAGAGAGAGAGAGAGAGACACACACACACACACACAGAGAGAGAGAGAGAGAGAGAGAGAGAGAGAGAGAGAGAGAGAGAGAGAGATTCCCTTGGGAACACGAGAATAGATACACAGTATCAGGCACTGACTCCCGGTTAAAAAGGAGGTCATTCATTCCCTACCTATCCTGTCTTATTCCCTATTTTAACGGGATCTGTTTTCAGCTTGCAATGGGTAAGACATCTGCTTTACCTTGAAATGCTGGGGTAGCATCTCCACGATTCATTTTAGGATCTGATTTTTCCATTGCCTATAAGTCACTCCAGAGGGCTGGTCCTCTGGGACCTTATATAAGAACGCACTTAGCAAGATTCAACTTGGTTTTAGAAGCTTTTGCCTTGCCTCATTGATTTGGTTTTCCACCATAGCATCCCATCTAGAAGCATGCTCCCTCAGTCTCAGTTTCAGCGGGACCCACTGCTAATGAAGACCACCTGGGCTGCATGAAATTGCCAGCGTGTATCATAATTAGGAGTGCATCCGCAAATCAGCTTCTTCTTAGACAGTCTTATCCTGTTATTCAAGATGTTTATATCAAATGCATTTTTTATTGAATTACAGACTTAGCTATTAGAGAAAAAATACTTGATAACTAGGTTTCTTTCTTTATCTTTATGTGGGAATGTAGACTATTTCCTTTAATGCATGGTTGGGGTCAGATGTTTTATTTAACGAATTTCGCTTCAAAGTGGATTTCAAGTGAAATGGAGGTGATTTAATGGTCCACCTGAAAGATTGTATATTGTGATAACATATCACAAAACTTTACATTTACAACGGGTCTGTTAGAAAGCATAAGAGCCCAATTTGCTGCCCAGTTGTAGCAAATACAGTAATAATGATAGTATAGGCAATGGCCACCTGGCCTTAGAGCCTGCAGCAAGCTAGGTCTGACACCAAACACTTTACGTGCATCCTGTCGTTTGCCCTACACACCAGTCCTGCAATGCTATGGGTGATTACTCCCACTTAACTCACGCAAACACTGGTGCAGAGGGAATAAGTAATTTGCTCAAGGCACACAGCACATGCAGCATAAAAATGGCCCAGTTGGGCTTTAAAACTGGGTCCACTGCAAAGCTGCTGCCACTCCCACTGTACTCCTCCAGTCCCCTTGCCTGCCCTGGGTGGATAAGCACTCACGGCAAGCCTGGGCATTAATGTTTATATGTATTAGCTCCTTTCTTGCTCCTCTATATATAGTCTCTGACCTTGCTTTTCTTTCTTTTTCTCCTTGGCGTTCTATTTTCTTTCTTATTGTGTTTTGTATATTCTTGAAAACCTCTTGAAAGGTTTTCTGTGAAAGACAAGAATGGTTTCACTTGGGCTGACAAGTTTGGACCTCAATAAAGGGAATTGAAGGAAACAGTCCTGAATTGGCAATCTACTAAACTAGACCTCTCATTTGACTCACACAGAGGCATGATTTACCACTCTTTGTAAGGCAGTTTAAAAAGAATACTTCAGCCTCCACACCATGTTTGTTCTTACCATTTTAAAATCACTATTGTGCTTATTTAGATTAACAATGTTTTAACATTGGATCGTTAATTGTGACAAATGTACATTAGCAATAGTAGGTGTTCATAATAGGATGGACTGAGTATATGGGAACTTTCTGTACTATCTATAAATCTAAAATTATTCTAAATTTTAGATTTAATTCTAAAATAAAAAGTTTATTTTAAAAAATAAAACAGGGTTAGGTGGTTTTGTGTAGACTGAGTTTTAAATTCAATGGAATAAATGCCTAAATTTGAATTAAATGGATTATATGGCAATTCAATGTTTAGTTTTTTGGGTTTTTTTTAAGTCAAACTGTCTTTCAAAATGTTTATATCATTTTGCTTCTGAATGAATGAAAATTTCTGTCATTCCACATCCTTGCTAGCATTTGCTATTGTCAATTTGGGTTATTTTTCCTGATTCTAGGAGTCATATAGTGAAATCTCATTGTTGTTTTAATTTGCACTTCCCTAATGGCAAATGATGTTTTCATATGCTTATTTTCCATCTGCATATTTTCTTTCATAAAACTTATGTTCAGGTCTTTGCCCTTTTTTGAATTGTTTGTTCCTTTTCTTATTGTTGATTTTTTAAGAGTTCTTTATGACAAGCAATTTATAAAATATGTAACTTGGAAATATTTTCTCCCTGCCTATGGCTTGTCTTTATTGTCTTTCACAGAGGAAATTTTCAAATTTTAATGTTAGGTTCTAGATGAATTTATTCTGTCACATATTATGCTTTTGGTTATTCCATTTTTTAATCACATTTCTCTAGCCTGATATCACTCTGCTTAATTTTTTACTTATTAATTACCTATCTCAACTCAGAATGTAATAGTCCTATAGTCAGGGAATGTCCGTTTTCTTTATTCTATATTCCCAGCACCCAAAATAGTGCCTGTGCATAGTAAGTACTAAACAAATAGTTGTTGAATTAGCCAATTGATGCACATGAACATTTTTCAACATCAATAATGTTATATATAAAATATGGATAATAATTCTTCAAATGACCAACAGAATGATGTTGAGAGAATATACAAAAATGTCTTACAAATGAAATGGCAACCAATAAATGGGAGCTATTGTTATTCTTGCTGAAAGATTATGGCATTTTCAAAATCCAAGGGCTTCTGAGAGAGGGGTCAGATGAGAGAATAAAATCTGACATCATCTCCCAATGTGTTGTAACAAGGGCCACACAAAAAGCTCCAGGTTGACACAGGGCAGCAATTTTCAGATTTTCAACCATGTGGCACAAGAATTTTTAAAACATGCAACACCTAACTACTTGTCAGGGGTACTGACCTCTTTTCCCTTAGATTGTCAAATAAAAAAAAAAAAAAAATGAACAACCAACATGACAACATCTGTCTGGTGTGCATGAGTCAAAATTATGCCTATTTTTCTGTTACATAAGAAAAAAAATATTTTTTGATGTGTCAAAGAATTTTAATAATTAGATTATATGTGCCATGAGATGAAGAAGGCTGAAAATCACTGACAAAGGGTATTCCTGGGACCTGAACTGGGCCCTCAACTAGGTCAAACTTTGGCATACAGATATATTTTATTTAGTCAAATATGCAACAGTTAAAAAGTACTGCCAATGTTAAAATCATTTTCAATAAAAAAGACAAATTAAAGGTGATGTATATAAAGGTGTAATAAACTCAGACTATTAGTGATTCTCAATCTCTGAAAGCATAAGATGTATTTGGTGTACTATTTAGAAATAAAGATTCTAGCATTACCTCACCATATGAATCTAGGTTTGGCCTATGCCCAGAAATTTTAACTTTGATAGACAGCTCCTATCCTCACCCAGGTGGTTCTGAACGAGACAGTTTGTGAACTTCTCTAAGAAACAATTGGAAAAGAAGCCTCGATGAGGAAGGGGAGGAAGAACCACAGGAAGGGCAGGGTTCGGCAATGTGTGGACACAGCACGGCATCATCGGATCCCCAGTTCAGCTGCACTCCAAGACACTTGCTAGTCTGATTTTAAGGTTGAACTAATAAATATGCACTTTATAATATTATTTGAAAAATATTATTTTAAACCAATGGATCTAGACTCAGCAAAGTCTGGGCTCATAAAGGAGAGCCCATAGAGAGAAATGAGTTCTCTTTCCCTCTTTAACCTAGGATATGTCTCACAAATCCTAATTTTCTGTTGTAGAATTCTTTCCTTCTGTGAAGTTGGCCCCCTTCAGTGCAGACCTGGTCACCTAGCCTCCAACCACAGAGGAGTGAAATCTCACCCCATGACTAACAGGACTCCACCTCAAAATTCGGTACCATCCACACAAGGGTAGTCAGTCAGCAGCACAGCACAGAAAAGGAAATCCAATATCTCTAGGAGACTCAAGTGTTGGAGATGCAAAGAGTAAGGGCATAATATAAGTAATACTTGAGAAAAAGGACAAGTGGAGGAGCAGTAGAATCATTTCAATACCCTCACCTCTCCTCCTTGGAGAGGCGGACCTCTGTGGAAAGTTCTGTAGGAGTCCTCCTCCCACTGTGGTGCTTTAATAGGGATGCTGAAGAAGAAGGGGCAGGGCTGTGTGGCAACAGAAGCTTTTTGGGCAGGGAAATGGCCCCTGATAAGATCTTAGCTGAGGAATTCACACAAATGATACCACAACCCACCACTGAAGTGGGTGGGGAGAGAGAAAACCTCCAGGTTACCAGAAAGCATACTTTAACCTCTCTTCAGAAATGTGAGAACACTTTCCTCTATCCCTGTACTGTTCATTATTAGTCTTGTTCTGTATTGGCCTACTGGTCCTCAGTTACTCAATAAATATTGATTGGGTAAAAAAATAAAAATGGTGGAACTAGTTAATATCACTATATCACTCCACCTTTGAGATTGTGTCAAAACAAAGGAAAGCCTAAATGAGCAGTGAATGGTTTGACTAGATCTTTGACTGAGGAAATGGTTCCATCAAGAAGCCACCTCTTTTATCTGCACTTTCCTGTCACTTGGCCCAATGAGATCCCTCTGAAAGTTAGGTTAAGCCCATGTACATACTGTACACTGTCTACACACTGGATTGGCACATCATGGTATCCGGGCCATGTCTTAATTGTGTTGGTGGAACACTATGATGATTAAAAAATTATACACTATGTACCAGACAGAAAGTGGGCAATCAGAGAAGGCTGGTGGCTGAAGATAGGAAACCCAAGCAACTATTCCGTTGATTAAGAAAGAGGGTGTGGGAACATTATAATGAAATGGCATACAACCAAATGCTGTTACACAATTAAATGGATCTTCTAATTGGATAAACATGAAGAACAGGGCTTATCTTTCAAAAGACAGCTTTTGGATCTACTTTAAATCTAAGAAGGTTCTCAGGGACAATATGTGCGCATCTCATTGCTAGCAGATGCAGTTACATACCAAATAAACAAATTAAATTAAAAAATTATTGGACAATAAAGCCTATTATAAATTGGCTTTTTTAGCTGCATCCAAGGAAGGTGTAACAGTCCATTATATTCAATAATTAAAATGCCTTTAAAATGTGTGAGAGACCCACATAGATGCCAATGATAGACAAAACTATTTTTAACTATATTTTATTGATTATGTTGTTACAGTAGTTCCAATTTTTCCCCCATTGCTCCCCTCTGCCCAGTATCCTCATTCCCTTAAGCAATCCCATCCCCCCTTAGTTTATGTCCATGGGTTGTGCATAGCAGTTCTTTGGCTTCACCCTTTCCTATATTATTCTTAACATCACCCTGTCTATTTTGTTCCAACTGATTATGTTTCTTAGTCCCTGCACCATTCCCCCATTTTTCACCCTCCACCCTCCCAGTTGATAACCCTCCAAATGATCCCCATACCTATGATTCTGTTCCTATTCTGGTTTGCTTAGTTGGATTTTGTTTTCATTTTTTAGATTCAGTTGTTGATAGTTGTGAGTTTGTTGTCATTTTAGTGTTCATAGTTTTTATCTTCTTTTTCTTAAGTTAGTCCCTTTGACATTTCATATAATAACGGTTTGGTGATGATGAACTCCTTTAGCTTCACCTTGTCTGTGGAGCACTTCATCTGCCCTTCCATTCCAAATGATAGCTTTGCTGGATAGAGTACTCTTTGTTGTGGGTTGCTTTTCATCACATTGAATACTACTTGCCAGTCCCTTCCTGCCCGCAAAGTGTCCTCTGAGAAATCAGCTGATAGTCCTATAGGCACTCCCCTGTAGACAACTCTCTGCCTCTCTCTTGCTGCCCCAGGACTCTCTCTTTATCTTTCACCTCTGGCATCTCAGTCATGATGTGTCATGGTGTGGTCCCCTCTGGGTCCAGCTCGCCGAGGACCCTCCATGCTTCCTGGACCTGTACATCGATCTCCTTCGCAAAATTTGGGAAGTTTTCCTCATTTTTTTCAAGACTTGCTTCCTCATTCTGCACTGGTTGACCGTTTTTTTATTCCTTATGTTCCAAATCATTGATTTGAACCCCAGTTTCCTTCCCTTCACCATTGGTTTTATGTGGATTTTCCTACGTTTCACTTAGCATAGCTTTCACTTCTTACCTTATGCGTTTGCCATACTCAAGCATTTCTGTCAAGCCTGTGAGCATCTTTATCACCAGTTTTGAATTCTGCATCTGTTAGGTTGCATATCTCCTCATCTTTTAGGTTGGCTATCTCCTCATCACTTAGTTCTCCCACTGGAACCTTGATCCGTTCCCCCTTTTGGGCCATACTTCTCTGTCTCCTCATTCTGACAGGCTCCTGTGTTTGTTTGCCTCCACGTCCCAGGTAGAGCTGTCGCTCCTGTTATGTTGTAAGGGGCGGAGCCTTAGGGATTCATCAGTACAGGGCAACCTGTTTCACCACCTTGTGGCGCTGTATGTGGGGGAGGGGTCCTAGAGAGAACAATGCCGCCTGCTCAGCACTTGCCCCTTTTCCATGCACCTCTCCCACTTCTGCACCAGACTGGCTCCCCTCTAGTTGCTGCCTTGGACATCATTCCCAGAGTGGGTTGGTCAGCGGACGTTCTAGGACCATGGGGACCCTTTAAACAAGCGGACTCTGCTGAGAGACCGGCAGTTTCTGCCTCCTCCCCAGCCCCCACTGGTCTTCACAGTCAGAAGCAATAATTTTCCCCAGTGCTTGGACCATAGGCTGCAAGGTCCAGTGAGGAGCTGGGAATGCTCCCCAGGTGTCCCTCCTGACTTTTTTAAATGTGTGACTGCACTTTCTGCTGGCCTGCTGCTGCCGCTGCTGCTGTCACCACCACACAGCGTCCTCTCTGCCCTGGCTCCTCCCCCCCTACCTGTTCTGGATGAGTATTTCTTCTTTATATCTTTGTTTGCTGGACTTCCATGCAGTTTGATTTTCTGGAACTTCTGGTTGTTTCTAGTTGTGAGGTAGTTGTCTTCCTTCTTAATTGTGGAGGGAGACGCAGCGTGTCTGTCTATGCCTCCATCTTGGCCAGAAGTCCTGACAAAACTATTTTTAAAAATCTGCAATAGTGGTCAAATATTAGATACCCATGGTCTATTAAAACTATCTTCTCTTTTGTTCAAAATAATTGAGATAATTTCATCCAATCTACTGTGGTTCTCATATTTTCTATAAAGCCATTTGTGGGTAATCTCTCCTCCCTACCAGTTTTCTAGATAAAGAAGTATCGCATCTGTATCATCTCATTCCACCATCCTGAGCTTTCTCCCTTTGTATCTACAATTGCTCTCTCCAGTGACTCTCTCCATTGATCTATGCTCCAATATCTCTGATCTGAGTTTAACAAAATAAGTAATCATACAAGCAAACAATGATGTTCTTTGTTTGTCATTAATGTTTCTCCTATTACACTTCTATTTCTCTCCATCCATCTCAGACAATCTTCTGATTCATGCATTAAGTACTCATTATGCACCAGACATTGAGCCAGGCTTCATAGATACATAAAATAATAACACATGGTTCCTTATTAGAGTCCCAACTATCTGCATGAACAACAACAAAAAAATATGTGCAGGATATAGTGCAGTGAGGACCAAAGAAGGGTATGGCTCCCTTTCCTACATGCATCCTTTACTTCACCATCCACTCTGTTCTTTCAGCATCTTTTCCTTCTTTATATTTAGCTGTTGTCCCTGCAGCTTCCTAAAAAAAGCACTCTTTAAATATAATTAATGACAACTTCTTAGCAAAGTCCAAGGCATTTTCTCATTATTCATCCTCCATGACCTCAGAAAAATTTGACATAATTGCAACAACATTCTAAAGTCTACTTGATCACTCACTGTCTCATTTGCAACACACTCCCAGGAATTTCAGAACTCGGTATTCTTGGCTCTCTGGTCACATTTCAGGGTATGTCTTCCCTACCTATTTTATTTCTGTTCCACCTTCCCATCCTTTTCGGCCTTTCTTCCAAAAACTAAACCTACATTACTCTACTCTTCTCTATCTCTTTATTGGTGAATACTCAAAGAAAGCTCTGTCTCTGAAAGCTTCATTTATTAACACCAAAGGCTTCCAAATTTCTCTGATTCCCCAAAGTTCCACTTCCATAGCTTTAACCATCTGCTAGGCAGTTCCCCTTACTCATCAATGTTTAAAATCAAGTAAGTCCTTTCTTACCATCTCTGTCATCTCTTAAGATGTACCAATTAAGTTGTCCTGGGCCAAAAATTTAGAATAAATGTTCACTCTTCCCTTTCCTTCAACAAGTGGCAAATCTTTTATTCTTTTTTTGAAATGCCTCTAACATCTAGTTTCTTATTTCTATTCCCTTTGCCACTACCCCAGTCCTAGACTTCCAAAGTATTTTGTTGTTTTTTCTTTGCAATATTATAGTAACACCCAAGCAATGTCTGAGTCTAGCCTTTCTCTGATTTAGTCAGCTTCTCATGAAGTTGTCAAATTAATCTTTCTAAAATATCACTTAACTGGATAGAAACCAACAACCTAACTTCTTCTTTCCTTCCTTCCTTCTTTCCTTCCTCCTTTCCTTCATTCCCTTCTTTCTGATTTTCCTTTAATCTTGTTTTCTATAATAGCCTGGTTCCTGAACTTTTCCCAGTCTGGTCCCTTCCCATCATCTTACCATATTTATAACTATGTTTGAATATGAAACTTCTCATAAAATCAGGGCTTCTCTATCCATCCTCCAAATATCAATGTTATTCTTATCTCTTTCATTTAAAAATCAGGTTGCTTAAACCTGAAACGTATACCCCATTATACTTCACAAATTTTTAATCAGTGCTCAGCTTAAACATCACATCCTCTGTGCTAATTTCAGTTGCATGTCTTTCTTTCCCACCAACCTAGATATCAGACTGCCCTATATATTTGGCTCCCTATTAAATACTTAACACCTATTCACTGAGTGCCTACAGAATGTCAGTCATCATAAGACATCATTTAGCATAGGATAAATATATATATCCACAACATCTTAATACAGAATATCAAGTTGTTTCTCCTATATAATTATCTTACATAAATATTGATTCGTTTCTAAGTATGTTACAAGCACATAAACCTTGAACAATGACTGACAGCTATCAGTTCCCTAATGTGAAATATTAGTTGACAAACATGGATTGGTAAGTCATATAAATGTGGTTGATGGGCAAGAAGTGGATTAGCCATTTCCTATTAAATTGCCTGCAAAATGGAATCACTGAGGGATCTTTAAAAACCTTGATGGCTGGGCCCCACCCCAGAGTTTCTGACTTAAATGATACAAGTGAGGCTTGGATATGAAGCAGTTCAATTTCTTCCCAGGTGAGTCTAATATTCACTAAAGTTTTAGAACCTCTCATGTAGTCCTTAGTTTAGAAAGATTTTCAACCCAGGAGTAGCTTGCTGGGAAACATTAAAAGTGTTTTGGCAGTCTCTATCCCAAGCTTTCCTTGACCTGGAGCGTCAGCATTAAGACTTGATAGAAATAATTCCCTTTGCATTCCTCATTAGGAGCTTTTCTATGTATGGTTCACTGGCTGCACAACTATCCAATAATAGTTTCCTGAGGCCATTTGCAACTACCATGAAATCTAAGCCACACTAAACTGTTCAGTCCCTTCTGGGAGACTTCTGGATGCTGATTCAGTCTCCAGTATTCTGGTTGGAAGGGCCCTGATTGCTCATCAATTAGGAAGAAGCATTATTGCCATATGGAATACAGATTAATTTACTAAGTTATAATTTATTCATCTATTCTGATATATATACATTATATATAGAATATATAGAATATATGTTTTTTAGTCTTGTAACCTTATTATATAAAACAATCAAGTGAAGCAACCACAACAATTATTGTCTGTATTTGAAAAACAGAGACACTGAGGCTGAAAATGATTAAGTAATTTAGTTTAGATTATATAGTTGCTGGCAAGAGTCAGATCAGAAGTCATATACATATCTTTATAAAGCATCCAGTACTTTGCTGACTTCACATATCTCTCCTATCACCTGTCATGTGCTAGAGAAGCATGCCAGCTGCTTTAGAAGTAGAAATAAATACCTATATATACACATCATTGTTCCTATAATGATGAAGTTTAAACTAAATTAGGAAGATAATCTATGTATATGCAATTAATTCAGCTATGATGAAACAGACACACACACCCCTGACCAAATTGTCCATCTTTACCCAAACCTAAAATATCATAGTTTTAATTTTTGAATACAATGATTTCTCTTCTTTATTTATTTTTAAATGTTACTTGTAACTTGCTTTTAACATAAATGTTATCATAAGCCTACTCAAATATGTTTTCTGCATGATATAAATTAAAAGTACAAGAAAATCTTGTAGTATAATATTCTAGGGTAAAAATATTGTCATTACTCATAATGAGCACTTTAAAAAATCTGGCATGCTGTCTAGGTTTAAAAGAGAAAATATATATTTTTTAAATTATAAAGTATTTCAAACAATGTTAAAGTTAACCATTTGAGATATAATATGACATAGTTTGATCATTTCATATATGATCTTGTCACATTACAGTAATTATAACCATAATTTTTGTTGTGAAACTTAAAAAAGCAACAAAAAACATTAAAACATTAAAAATTTGAAAATGTCCCTGGCTGGTGTGACTCAGTTGGAGCATCATCCCATAACCAAAAGGTTGCAAGTTTGATCCTTGCTGCAAGCACTTTTATGGGAGGCAAGCAATCGATGCTTTTCTCTCACATTGATGTTTTTCTTTCTCCTTTCCTCTCATGCTAAAAGCAATGAAAAAGTGTCCTTGGATGAGGATTTTTTAAAATGTGAAAATGGAAATGAATAATATTAAAACATGTGGCATCTGCTCACACTGAATTTTTTTAAGAGGCATACTTTTGATCATTTGATTTAAAAAAACAAAAACAATTAAAAAGCAAAAATACCCTTCTAATAGATTCAGTTTCTACTCTACATATTATCAAATAAGAATGTAAGCATGCTAAAGCCACTTTAAAAGAGGAAATGGTTTCTAAATGAGAGTTTTTCCATAATTACTAAGTATCATCTTACATATTAGAAAGAAAATTTCTATGATAGAAGGGAAGATACTGTTTTTTATAATTGCCAATAATCAAATACTCCTGTCCTATGCCTCATTTGCTCCTCTCATGGTCCATATTCTCACCAGCTCTCTGAAAATCAACTCATGCTCTCACTTATAAATAAACCCTGGGTAATGAACAAACAGAAAAATTGGGCAAAAACACACATGTAAGGAGATTACACAGTAATGAGCTGAGAAGGGGAAGAAAGCAGATAAGAGAATCTATGGACACAGAATTGGAATAAAAACCTGAGGACTCTTCTTGTGGAAGAGAGGCATCCTCCACACATGACAGGCCACTGAAGGGTGTGGGAGATATTTAAGAGAGAGACACAGGAGAAAGGAATTTTTCCAGGAAACTGTTTGTCATTTTTTGCAATATAGTAATGTCGCCTTGAACTGGACACTGTTCGGAGAAAGAGACATGAGGCAGTTGGATGTTCTACAGGTGACTAATGGGCATCATTTCTGATGCACAACTTTTCTGTAACAAGAAATGAATGCAAGTAATACAGGGGAAGTTAAAAATATTCTCCAGAAGAGTCACCACTGTAAGCTGTCCTAAATTCACATCTTTAAAAGTTCTCACTCTAATATTACTAGGACAGTCTAGCCAAAAACTGTTGAAAACACCATTTCATATAAACATCAAGAAAACAAAATATTAATTTCTACAAAAGGTATCAAAACTAACTTCTTGCACACAAAAAGGGAAAGCTGAGATTGTTGAAGAAACTAAAAGGGAAAATATATCCTTATAAAATACAAATTCTTTGAGAAAGTAGCCTAGGGACCAGTAGATCAAAACCCTCTCCACTGGGAACATTCTGCTATCTTGAGTGTGGTGATGATTTTACGCTGTATACATTTGTCAAAGCTTATCAAATTGCATGCTTTAAATGTGTGCAATTAATGATATGTCAGTCAACCTAAAAAAGAAAAAAGAAAAGAAAGAAGAAAAAGAAATTATCCAGGCTAGATACACGGAAATAAGTGTCTATCTATAATTCAGAAAGAAAACCACTTTTCAATAACACCTAAAAATGTGTAAGGTTACACATTGCTAAGACACATACACAAATATACTCCATCCACATTGGATAAAATATGTAAATTTTAACATTAGAAATTAAAGTAACATTTACATTAGTATAATGTAAACAAAATGAACTTTCAGGGGGATAAAGTGGTCGCCTGCAGAAGGTGGTTGTTGGTGTGGAAGGAGGGCTGGTATTTCCAGGGACTAAATATTCAGTTGGTAGGTTTACAAGAGGAAAGAAAAGAGAACTTTCATTCATCTATAGCTTTATTCACTCTCAAGAAAAATTTGTTAGAAACAAGATGGTGGAGGATTAAGTGGAAGCTACACTAACCTCCTCCCAGAACTAGTCTGGATTTACAACTTAATTTTGGAGAAATCATATGGAATAACCAACTGAACACTAGCTGGAGAGAAGTCTTATAACCACGGAGAGACAGAAAAGGCCACTACATCACAACGTGACTAGTAGGGAGTGAGGAGATGCGGAAGGGCTGGCTGGGCTCCCATGGGTGGCAGCTGAAGGGACTGAAAAACAGCTCAGCAGCTGGGGGTTCCCCCTGAGAAGGGCAGGATCTAACCCCCCAGCTGGGCTTCCCAGCCTATAGCAACAGAATGGAAAGTAAAATAGTATCCAGCTGAGAAAAGCAAAAAGCCACAGGGTTTCTTGCTAGCTGGAGAGAAACAGCCGGAGAAAAAGAGCTTTTAAGCAGATCACATACAAAAATATTTTGCCCCCACTTACCCTGGGGTCAAGCAGAGGGAAGGCAGAGAGGACTGGAGACGCTTGGGGAGAGTTTGGTGTGGTGGCTTTGAGGGGAAAACTGGGGAGGCAGCCAACTGGGTCCCAGTGCTAACTCATCCCCACACTGCAGGAAGACCATCACCCTCCAACTGGCATCAGCCTGAGGGGAAGCAAAAGCCCTGCCTACAGGAATTAAGCTGCGACACCCACGGTCCTTAAGCCTGACGGCTAATCACAGATTGAGTAGATTAACAACTAAAGAAGACAGACAATGGCAGTAGATCCCTGGAAGTCTCCAACAGGCTGCCTAGGGCCAGACTGGTACATGATGTGACACCACCAGGAGCAGATCCAGGAAGTGCAGATCATTCTAAGAAGCACCAACAAACAATAGGAATCACAAAAATGGGGAGACAGAGAAACAACCCCCTGTCAAAAGGAAAGGTAGAATCCCCAGAAAGAGTGCTAAATGAAATAGAGGGGAGGCAACTATCAAATATGGAATTGAAAGCATGGATTACGGAGAAGCTCAATGAGCTCAGCGGAAACTACAAGGAACTCCAGAAAAACTACAAGGAACTTACTGAGAATTACACCAGCATGAAAAAGGACATAGAAGCTATCAATAAGAGCCAGGAGGAAATGAAGAATATGATCTCTGAATTGAAGAACACAGTAGAAGGAATTAAAAGCAGGCTAGAGGAAGCAGAAGATTGGATCAGCAAGCTGGAAGACAATGTAGACAAAAACTCCCAGACAGTGCAACAAAATGAAAAAAGATTGAACAAGACTGAAGAGGCTCTAAGACAACTGCAGAATAACATGAAACGTAATAATATCCATATCATAGGAATTCCTGAAGGAGAAGAAGAAGAGCAAGGGATAGAAAACCTCTTTGAAAAACTAATGACAGAAAACTTTCCTAACATGAGGAGAGAAAGAGTCATGCAAGTCCAGGAAGCACAGAGAGTTCCAATGAAGATGAACCCAAACAGGCCCACCTAAAGACACATAATAATTAAAATGCCAACATTCAAAGACAAAGAGAGAATCCTAAAAGCAGCAAGAGAGAAACAACTAATAACATACAAGGGAACTCCAATAAGGCTTTCATCAGATTTCTCAGCAGAAACACTACAAGCCAGAAGGGAATGGCAAAAAATATTCCAAGCAATAAAAAACAAAGGCCTACAACCAAGAATACTCTACCCAGCAAGGCTCTCATTCAAAATGGAAAGTGAAATCAGGAGTTTCCAAGACAAAAGAAGGCTAAAAGAATACATCTCCACCAAACCAGCATTGCAAGAGATGCTAAAGGGTCTGCTTTAAGAAGATGAAGAAACAGAGAGAGACAGAGAGGAACATGAGTACAAAGGGGGAAAATGACAATGAATAAGTACTGAGAGAAAGAAGGAACTTCTACCATTTGCAACAACATGATTGGAACTAGAGAGAATTATGCTTAGTGAAATAAGCCAGGCAACGAAAAAAAAAATGCCTTATGCTATCACCTATTACAGGAAACTAATGAACAACACAAACAAATGAGCAAAATTGAACCAGAGGTATGTAAACAAGGAATAAACTAACAGTAACAAAGGGGGAGGTGGGAGGGAGAGAAGGGGGTAAGAAGGGGAAGGGTCTAGTCAAAGAACATGTGTAAATGACCCATGGACATGGACAACTGGTTGGGGACTGAATGTGGGAGAAGGGGGAGCACAGTGCAATGAAGCAAGAGGGGGAAAAAAAGTGGGACAACTGTAATGGAAAAACAAACAAAAAAATTTTTTAGTGGGGGAAAAAATAAAAATATAAAGAATGAAAATGCAAGTTCAGTGAATATTGGAAGGACAAGGATTTTCCTTCACACTGTATATTTTTCTCCCTATGTGATCCCTCCATAGTTTCACATTTTAAAGAAGTAAGTAATGACATAAGTTTCTTTGCATAAAACTAATAGGATCAGTTGTTAATAGAGGTTTGTTTTTTTTAACTAAGACTTTGACTGGAATGTCATGCCTAAAGGAGACATGCTTGGGCTCTGGTTGTTATCAAAAAGCCCTGACGAACTGGGATTGACTTTCAAAGGTAAAAAAAGTCCACGAGATAAAAGGCCTGGTACCTTGGATGGATGTGCGGTCCATGGCAATCTTTCCAGGGAAGGAATGAAGGTTGTTTACCTGAAAGATGGCTAGATGGGACCTTAAGGCACAATGGAAAACCAAAAGGACTTGGAAAAGACAGGTGTTTACAGGCAAGGCTAAATGCCAGGTATGCGGTTCTGCTTCTGTGCCTTGAAGGGCAGACTGAAAGTCACCCTAAATGTTCCTTGCGTAAGTTCCAGCAAAGCAGAACTAAAGATCATAAGTGATCATTTTCTGCTCTTGTTGTGTTTATGCAAATGAACAGGATAAATTAAAAATGGACTTAATGCAGTCCCTTTAATGACAAGGAGGGTAATTTTAGGGAGAGAAGTCGCGATTCGAGGAAAATCACAATGCTCAGTGGTAGACTATAAAGTAGTGCAGCTAACCATCTTTAAAGTTTCTTTTCATTTAAAATATGTTTTCATTTGAAAGTTAAACTATGTCTGTGGCATTATCAAAGATGTTTAATTTACAGGCAAGAAGAATGTCAAATGCCTTGCAACTGGATGTCTTTCCGATAAGACAGTCCTACAGATTTAGAGACTTGTATGTGGGTTATGTTACATAAATTAACATGTGTTTTCTGTTTTCAAAGGGCATAAGCCTACGATCTCATTACCTGAGTGATTGTCTGTACATACAGGCCTCACTTATCCTGTCTGCATAACTGCCTCAATGGTTTGGCTGAACTAAGTGGCTGGGTTGGTGAAGAATGGGGTGGTCTGTGGGCTTCACTTCAAAACTGGTTTCTCTTTTCTGTCTTAATGGCTGGGACAGAAAGAGCCCAGAGGCTTGAGAGGGGGTAAACCTAAAATATTTCCCTCAGCCCAAACTAAGTATAATGGACAAAAAGGTTTTGGACAGGTGAGATGGGCCTGGCACACCTTCCTCCAAAGAAGCCCTTCTTTTCCCTAATGTGGGACATTGAAAAATTAATACCTGTTCTTTATCATCTAGTGATTATGGATTGAATGATGTCCTTTAACCCTGTTGCCAAATCTGTTGCCTCCAGAATACAACAAGGATGCCAGCCTGTTAAATCAAGCATGCCGTTGTCTGGGGACAGCCAACCAAACTGGAGTCTGCACGATCCTTCCCCATGTGGGAAGGCCACCCTCCCCTCCACATCCACACTCTTATTAGGAATTTCTGGATCCAAGGGTAGGTAGGACAACTACCATGTCCAGCTTGAAGCAGCTAGAGGAGCTCAAGACCTTCGCCCATTGTCCTTTATAAGATTATAAAGGGTCTGAAGTCTGAGAGGGAGGGATTGTTATTTTTTATTGTTAAAATAATTAATTAATTATTTAGAAAAAAAGAAGAAGAAGAATATATGAAAGGGTGAGGCAGGAGAGCTTGTATGTATGACCCATGGGCATGGACTTGGGGGGTGTTGTTGGGGGCGGGGGGTGCTGGGCGGAGGGGGGTGCTCGGCGGAGGGGTGCAAAGGGGAAAGAATTGGAACTATTGTAACGATATAATCAATAAAATATACTTTAAAAAAAGAATAATTTTTTGAAGTTTTGTGAGTATTAAGCATTGCAAATCATTGATCAGCAGAAGACATATGGTATGGTCTGTATCTTTACTGATTTACACTTTGGCAAGAAAGAAAGTTATCAATCCAGTCAGCCCATGAATATTAAACTATCCTGTGCAGAGTGACAATGAAAATAGCCGCATCAGGAAGGGTTTTGGTGGGAAGGTGTCATTTGAGCTGGGATATGCAGAAGGAGTCATCCTTAACTATGTGAAAGGCAATGGCATGCATCAAGGCCCTGCCGTGGCTAAAACATGGTTCTTATGAATAACTGAAACAGGAATTCATCCATTTCAGAGATATTTAGGAGTTAAAATCTATGGGACTTTATAATAGATTAGATTTGGAAGAAGAGAGAAATGACAAGAATAATATACCCAGATTTCTGCAATGCGCAACTGGATACATATGTGTGTCATTCTGAGGTAAAAAAAAAATGCAGAATGGAGGCCAGGCGGTGAAGAAGATTCTATTTTAATTTCATGGTGCCTTAGAACTTTCAGCTAAAGATTCCAAATAGACAAATGCTTTGAGAATGTAGCCTAGGGATCAGTGGTTGCCAGGGGCTGGGGGAGAAGGGAGTGGGGAATTTTGCTTAATAGGGATAGAGTTTCAGTTCCCCAAGATTAAAAAGGTCACACAACAATGAGAATATATTTTACACTACTGCAGTGGACCCTAAAGAACAGGTGAATGGTACATTTTATTTTTTATATATTTTAAAACAAAATCTTTAAACATGGTAAGTAAATAATATTTTAGCTAACTAGTTAGCTATATAATTTATCAATAACCAGAGAGCTAGATTTTGGAAGAAAGCTGTGACCTGAAAATATCCACTTGGGAACCATACAAAGCAACAATAATTTATTACATGACTTTATTCTTTTCCTCCCTTCATCCCTAAAATCCCAGTGTTTGTTCACTCTAACAGTATGAGGTCTTCTCATCCTGTTCTCAAGGGTCTGTTTTCATCTACTGAGAGAAAACAACTTGAAGACTTTGAAGTAACATCAGCCCTGGAGTGTAGCTGTGTTATACTGCCACAATAAAAAACACCTCTATTTGTCTAAGTACCTAATTCTAGCAAATATTTTAAAAAGACAAGTGCAGATACAGAGGGAAAGAAACAAAATGACTTCTTTGACGAAATATGCATTGATTCTAGAGAGAAATCCACTGTTTACACATTCATACATATCCCTCTTGAACAATATTACTCTGCCTACCTTGCTTGCGCACATCTTCCACAGCAGCAATCAATTCTTCTTTGAGATCTTGACTCTCCTTAGCAATCTGTTCCCCCTTTTCCAGGAAGTTCTGAGTGGCTTGCTCCACAGACGCAGCTAGTACATGGGCTTTCTTTGATCTCCCTTTCTTTTTACCAGATGGGCCTTTGTTGCTTGTGTTAACAAGAGTTGTCACCTTAAATATAAAAGAAAAACTGTAAGACAACCCTGCAAAACTGTCCAGAAATAACATATTATCACCTCATAATGTTTAAATACCCTTTATTAGATCATGAATGCACATCACATAGCTTCACCTAAAGGAAAATATGTAATTATATGAATAAAGACATAAAGTTATTTATATAAGGCAGAAAAGTAAAAGTACAGTGTACGAATAAGTAGAAAGAGCAGAGGTGTCAGTAGCTCAAAGTTTCCAGTTCCCTGGAAGTTGTGTGTTCACAGATTGACAAATACAGTGTTTGTTGGACTACCGCTTCAGGGAGGAAAGGACACAAAACAAAATGTGGAATTGTCTCTGAGCCCTGAGTTGGGAGAACCAATACCTAGTTCTGGGCCAAGAGTCAGGGCAGAGGTGAACGAGCAGTTAATAAACACTGGACTGTTAATGCCCATAAGTTATCAGTCACCTACAAGGATTTATGAAGATTATATCTGATTTCACCTTTTAAAAACAAAATGGTAAATTTAATCTGAGGGGATTGAATGATGCAATCTTTACATTTTGTGAACCAGCTAAAGTTTTCAGAATTGAAATAAGATTAGCATTATCACTCCTCTTCTAAGTATCATAATTTCAATACATATCTCATCTGTCAAACTTCTTTTAGCACTATATTTAGAGCTGTTTAATTGCCGAACAAAGCTTTACATATCTTTTAAAGAACTTGTTATCTCCTCTGGAATTCTGGACCTCTCTTTTCTGCCAATGACAAGTTTGGGAGGGAAATGAATGCAATAGTTCCACATTCCGTTCAGCAAAAGTTGCTGTTCATTGTTACCCCTGCATTTTTTTTAGCAGTTCATAAGTATGTGGGCACTGTGGTTTATCTATATTGATATTTGTTCTGCTTAGCTGATAGATTTTATTGGAGGTTATCAAGAAAGGTAGTACAGAGAAAAGTTCCAAATGCTATAGTTTCTGCTGTTTATTCCAAATCTGAGAGCAAGCCAAGTGATTATTAGTCAAAGTCACAATTAATGTTCAATCAATTTATGGGGCACAAGATCACACCAGAAGAGAAAACATATTATTTTGATTGTTAATTAGATGCAGTGAATTAAGAGGCTCTATAAGGACATTTAAATACAAACACTACACACAATAAAAGAAATGTAAAGTCATTGAGAATAAGACTGTCAGATAATAGTAATTAGCTGTAAAATGTGTATGCAGTCAGTATGTAACACAGTATAGAATTTTCAATTCTACTCACAAAGAGGTAACCATCAGAAAAAAGGCAGCCTGTCACAAAAGTTACTTTTCAAGGGTGCGAGTGTTCTCAGTAGTGAGGATTTACTCTAACACATAAATACAGCACTTTCCAGGAGCCTCAGGTACCCCAAACTGCCAGTACCTGGAAACATAAGCTCTCTAAGGAACACAGCAAACAGGTGGGCAAAGGAGGGGAAGGAATGGGAACCTCTGGAGTAGTGTCAACAAAAGCATTTTTTAAAAGATATTTTAACTTTATTTTTTACTTTATTGAATATATTTGACATGTAACATAGTATAAATTTAAGATACATGATGTGTTAATTTGATATATATAGTGATATGATTGCTGTTGTAGCAATGTTCAGCACCTCTATCACATTCCATAATAACAGTACACACTGTTGTCTATATTCATCATACCATGCATTAGATCTCTGCTTTTTTGCTCGGCTCTTTATTAAAGGGAAATGTACCTATTCCCACTGATATATGATTTATTCTCATTTTGTACATCATTCTGAGAGGTTTTGTAATTCAATTTTTTAGTCTTCTCTAATTAGAAAAAAAAATGGTGGAGGGAACTGTTAACTTTAGGCATATTGACAGTTTGTGGGAGTAGGAGCTGATAGCAGATCTACCAAAATAGCTAAATGACTATACCATTGGTTCATTTTTGTAAAAACAAACACATTTAAATTCTTCTTTTATCTCACAGTACAATCACTGTTTTCAGTAATGCTCATAATAACAAGTCAGTAAGAAGTATCAGTTATATGGAAAAAAAAATAAACATGAAACATTACCAGGCAGTTCCTAAGAAAAATGTGATTACTTTCAAATGAAGCAGATCAATTCAATCTTCTTTTAGTAAAAGGTTTCATTTACTCATGAGTGAAAGAATATGAAGGATAAGAAAAAAGAAAAAAAAGGATAATGATGGGGTTCCATAAATGTTCATGTCTTAATCAGTTTAGGATAAAGAAATAATGTCAGCTCTCATCATTCAGTGTTTTTTTGGGAGACAAAGTCAACAAATTGCGATTCTCCCTGCCCCCCACTTCCAATCCAAGGTTTGCTTTCCATGGTTTCAGTCAACACATCTAAAAATATTAAATGGGAAATAAAAAATTCATAAATTTTAAATTGCACGTCTTTCTGAGTAACATGATGAAATGTCAGCTGCCCTGTTCTGTCCACCAGGAATGTGAGTCATGCCTTTGTCCAGCGCACCCATGCTGGGTATGCCTCCCACTCCTCTTAGTCACTTAGTAGCCCTCTGGGTTTATCAGATTGATGGCATTGCACTGCTTGGGTTCAAGTACCACTTTACTTTATGCACATTCACATAACTTTTATTACAGTATACACTGTTGTAATTGTACTATTATAGTTATTGGCATTAATCTCTCATTGTGACTAATTTATAAGTTAAACTTTATCATAGTTATATATGCATAGGAAAAACAATATATATATGATTTGGTACTATCCACAATTTTAGGTACCCACTGGAGTCTTGGAACATATCTCTGATGAATAAAGGGGGACTACAGCAGATAACAAAAAAGAAGAAAAGAGAAATATTACAAAGGCAAACACTAAATTATGTCATTACTTATAGAGAATATAATTCTACCAAGAAAATGTAAAAGAATTAAAAGTCAAACTATTAGAACTACTATAAGAATGAAGAGTGAGGTGGCTAGATATTAAATAAATAACAATCTAACAGAACAGCAGTAACCAATGAAAAATTTAGTTTTAAATATCACATAACAGCTATCATTTGTTATTAGGAGAGATAATCATAGCACAAACTATAGATGTTTTATGGATAAAATGATAAAAAATTTAAGGACGAGCATAGAAGATGATTTACATAGTAAAGAGACATGCCAATAAACTCTGGAGATGACAAGTATCTTTATGTAAGGTTAGGTATCCGGACTGTCACTAGGTCTGGAGTAGATGGTCCTGACAGACTTTTAAGTCTCTTTTAAAACATTTTTATTCTGTTGAAATTCCTGGTTGGACGTTATGCTTCCTCCTACACAAACAGGCTCTCCTTCTAATCCCCATGCCAACTTTCAACCAAGGCAAGAGTCATTCAAGATCCACATACTCCTTTTCTCTCTAACAATTTTGGAGCACATCTTTTGTTCAGTAGGGGTAAAAGAAAGCAAGAAGTTCCAGCAACAGACACAAAAAGTAATAGATGAACATTGACATGTAGCAATGGATATGATTTTTTCCAAGCCAATAAGGAGACCAGTCCTACTTGAGAAGAAGGCTGTATATGAAAGATATAGGAAATAAGGGTAAATAGATATGGTAGGAAAAACTTTGAAAGGCTTTTGAATGAGTTTAAATTTTATTAGTCACTGCCAATTTTTATAATAGAAGCATATGTTAAAGTGTCCATTTTCTCTTTCCATTCATTTATCAGCCCACTAAAATTTGCTTTCAACCTCACACCTCCTGGAGCAAGCCCTCTTAAAACTGATATCTCACTAAGGTACTTAATAAGTTGTCAAAAATCAAATTAGTTTTATCTTATTGGACCACTCTGCCACATTTAGTGCTACTGGCTCAATTATCCTTCCTCTTAGAAATATCTTCTGGCTAATTTTCTTAGCAATAATCTTTTCCTTTTCCAAACTCCTGCAGGTTCAAAAATGACATTATCTACCATCAAATTTACTTTTCTCTGTACCCATTTTTAGATTCCTCCCTCATATGCCAGGAAAAGAATGCTGTTACCATTACCCCTATCACTAATCTGATCACACCCTCCAGAACTGTTTGATTAGCTGTGCAACTCCTCTTTTAATCTTAAATACTCCCTTCTCTTTAGGGTCCTCAACCTCAGCATAGAAGGATACTTGATTTCTCTTTAACTCTACTTCAGATATGTCCTCAATGTCTCTGCTTGTCATCAAGGAAGAGAAGAAATCATACAACTCATAGATAAAATAAGTGGTCAAAGGACCTGTGACCATGACATAATGATGGTCTCAGTGAAAAACCTCAGCAATAGTCAGAGGATGGGCACATTACTTTCAGATATGCTGATGGTGTGACCTTAGTATAAAATTGTGAGAACCAAGCTGGTATAGAGTTCTCACCATTTAATGTCATAAGTGTAGACTCTCCATTTCTTCACAATAGCTATAAGACCATGCCCAATACAATTTCATTCTTTTATTTTTTTTGCAATATGTTTTATTATAAAACAATTTATCTATGATCCTTATACCTGATTAGTTCTCTGCTTCCAGGATCTCAATAGACATAAAATTTATTTTTTCAAAACAATAAACAATAATGAGGGCACTGAAGCATTTTGTCTTGGTTTCTCTGTCACATCTGCTCAGAGCCAGCGATGGTATAATTTGTCTAAAACTCACCCATATGGCAATCAACCGAAAGTGCATTCTAGAAATATCATTGTCACTTGGGGCTTGTTAGAAATGTTGAATCTCAAGCACCACTCTAGACCTATTAAAAGAGAATCTGTATTTTAACAAGATTTCTACATAACTCATATGCACAGTAAATCTGAGAAGCTCTGAATTCTAGGACAATGATTATCAGACTTTATCATGCCTAAGAATCACCTAGATGCTTGTTAGAAGACACATTTTCATATCTTACAGTGCTTCTGTTCAGGTAGGTCTGGGCTAGGGCATTTTTTATACATCATATGAAATTATGATATATATGGATTATTGACTTTATAAACAGCAGTTCAGTTAAAGCAAAAGTAAGAGATTGAGAAATTACTTCTAACAAGTAAACCCTTCCTCTTATTTCAGTTACCATGACCTATCATAGATCCTCAAAAACAATTTGTTGATGAATGATCATCTAATTCTTGGCTGGAAGGCCATCTTCTCTGTTAAGCAATTGCAAGTAATTTAGAAAAATGAGAACATACAAATGTAAATGCTGCAAACCAAGCAATTATTTTATCTCCACAAGACCAATGAAAGAGAACAAAGAGCTGAAAATAAAAATAATAACTTGGTCATTGTTTTGCAAGATTCATGCACTTTACAGATGTGAATAGTAAGTTTTTGCAAATTCTACTGTTAGACGTCATTCTGAAGTATTTCATTTGTCACAATTGTTCACCTAATAATACACAGGATTTTGATTACTGTGTAGCCTTTAGAAAGCAGGACTTTAGTGAGTTGAATATTTGAAAAGAAAATGATCAAAATCAAGTTGTTTATTGCAGAAACAACTGAAAATCTTAAACAGATCTGAATTTCTTCTAGTTAATTATTACTATAAAGAAGGCCTATATATGTGTTGCATTTAAGTTATTACTTTTTGCAGAAGTACCTCCAACTCTTGCTACAACACAAGTCTTCTCATTCAGTTGCTTTGGTATACATTTCCCAAATACTTTATCTTAAAGAATATAATACTGAATTCAGAAATTAACCCTGAGTGTCGAGGTATTTTTTAGGCCAAGATAAGTCACCAGTTACACTTATATTAAATTTTTTTCCAGGCTAAACTTTCTGTGGATGTAATTTATGGAGGAAAACAATTAGGCAGTCGAGCATTCATTCGTCCTATTGGTGAAGAGTCAAACTTATTTCCTAGGAAGCATCTCAATATTGTCTGTGAACCAAGATGAAACAAGGTGTCATTCTCTTTAGACACAGGTTTTTCAGATGAACTGAAATTTCCCTTAGAGGATGTTAAATCAACACTTTCTCCATTAGGGCCTGCTGTTTCATATGCAAGTAGCAGCACAGAGGAGTTCCATTTCTCAACCTCCAAAGGGTATGGTCTGTTTTCACTGCCATCCAAAAATGCATCTGGGAGAAACAGCATTTAGTTTGTTTGAATGAAGTTCAGTTTATCTCTCTCTCCACCTATTATAAAATCCCGACCACCCTAAATCAAAGCAGATAAGTAAAGGGAAATGGTATTACACTGGGCACTGGTGCAAGTTTGTACTGCCTTAGTATGCTACCATGTAGCTCAGTGGAGGGATAAAAGAAACTCACTGTGTAAACTCTATGTTTATTGATATGACAGCATTCTTTACATTATACAAAGTAATGTATGTATGATTTCAGTACCAAAAATATTGGAGGTTCTCCTTAGAAACTGGCTTGATTTTATTTTATGAACATTTTATTGAGTAATAAATTAATATTTCCTTTTTACGCTGACATCAAAAAGTTTAACCCACATTTGTGTTCCCTGTTCTAAGGCATTTGATCCATTTATTATTATTACTGTATTTGTCCCAATCTTTCCTCCTTATCAGTACCGATAGTCATCTTATCTTTTTTTTATCACTTTCCTTTGAGGTCTGTTAACCTTCCAGTACTTTATATATCCTCAAATGTCTCCTTAAATCTTTGCTGGAAGACATGGGGCCATATTGTATTCTGTCAACTCTAAGAAAGCCTTTTTTTCCCCATACTATTATACAACAAAAATAAGGATGGATCCTACAACCTATTTCATTTAAGATATTTATTTGATGGTACTTTATATTTTTCTTAGGAGTACTTAAAATATAGATAATTTATGATACCTTAGATTTGATAAAACATGGTAGATCAAACAATAACAAGAAATAAACTTGTTTAAAGGATCTACTAAGAACCCAGGATGTTGATAACTTTCAATATCCACACTCATAAAAATGAAAAATGATGCTCAAATTAAGACACTGAAGTAATGCCAGACATTCTATGAAGGAGCAATTGCTTACAATGAGGGATTTTCAGTGAGTAAGAAGGTGTTTCTGTTTTTAAAAACCCTAAATATTTTAATAGTCAGTGCCCACCTGAGGCAATTCCATGATGTTTTGAATGTCCCTGAAAATTAAAAAATGATAAACTATGTTCATGATTCACTCCTTTATATTTACTGAAGTTAAAATAAAACTATATAATTTTACCTAATACAAGAAACTAATGAACAAAACAAATGAGCAAAATAGAACCAGAGGCAGTTAAATAAGAAACAGATTTACAGTGACCAGGGGAGAGTGGGGTGGTAGGAAAGGGGGAAAAGAAGGGGAAAGGTCTACTCATGGAACATGTATAAATGACCCATGGACATGGACAATAGGGTGGGGATTGACCAAGGAGGGTGTGGGGAAGGGGAGAGCAATGGGGATAAAAATGGGACAACTGTAAGAGAACAATAACAAAAAAGAAAGAAAAAGAAAAGCACAACTGAAAAAAAGAAAAACTAGGCTATTCCAATAAGTCTGAAAGCACAATAAAAATATATATTTGAATCAACATTATGTTAACTAAAGGGTTCAGCTGGCCAAAACTTGCACTCCCCTCAATTTTATCAAGTCTTTTAAATGCAGTCTCTAACAACAGCACTTGCTTTGACATTTTCATTCTTTAAAGTTAATAGACTCTGATCCAGACTGCACACACTCTACAGGGAATAATGGACAGTGTGGGTAACCACTCCTCACGGTTTAAGGAATTGTAGACCCAGCCTGAGCATGATGAGCCGCCAGCGTCCTGGCCGCTCATGTCTCTAAGTCTCAACACAAGGCTGTGTGCAGAACATGACTATCAACCACTCAGAGGGTTGCCATGGGAATTAGATCAAAGAGCACTTATTAAGCTCATTGTGCTTTAGAACTTGCTCTGCTTTCCTTATCAGCAATGTAGTATAAGCTATCTTTAGCAGGGAGTATATGGGACCCTGCACCTGGTCCCAATGTTTTATAGACCTTGACTCTAATCAGTCAGTGTGACTCCCGAATTAGTGTATGTTATCTGTTACTGTCAAACACCTGAATACAATAGACAATTTATGAATTTTAACCTTGTATCTCTCCTATGTATTCTCCTCAATAAAAGACATGAGGGATGAAGGTTTAGCTGCCGGTGTCCACTAGAAAGGCAGTCTCCTTCCTTCCCCCAGACATAACAAAGTGTCCTGGGTAAAACTTTGTTCCGCTGTGGTCACGAAGCCTCTGCTGGACAGAGCAACTTCCAACCAAGCCTAGGGTGTGTGTGGCACCTCCCCCAAAGGACAGTTGGTGAGATGCAGGGAAAACACGAAGAGTCTGTATTGGTTTTTGTCTAAAAATGTAAAAAAAATAAATTAAGCCAAACTGATGTTTCATATAAGGGCTTATTTATCCTGGTACCACCACCCCACCTCTACATCAGATGGTCTTGAGCCACATAAGACAAACCGGGTATCTTGAGAGAAGGTGGGGGCACAAATCCAAGGAATTTTCAGTATTACCCTTACATTTCCCTGTAGCTCTGGTTCTGTAGATTTAAGAATTAACTGACTTTCAAGCCCTGGCTGCTGTGGCTCAATGGATTGAGCATCGGCCTGCGAACCAAGTGTCACTGGTTCAATTCTCAGTCAGGGTACATTATTAGGTTGCATATCAGGTCCCCACTTGGGGACGCATGAGAGGCAACCACACAGTGATGTTTCTCTCCCTCTCTCCCTCCTTTCCCCTCTCTCTAGAAATAAATAAATAAACAAACAAATAATAAATAAATAATTTTTTTAAAAAGAATTAACTGACTTTCAAACACACACACACAGAAACTCACCAAATGGACCAGAAACTGAAAAAAAAACTCCTGCAAAGAAACTAAAGCTTAAAGATAGTACAAACACAGGCAACAAGTGAAGTGCAAGAAACTGCAAAGCTGACTCTTCTCCCACTCTTAACACAAGCTCTTTGTCAGCTACATTATGAGGCTAAAAAAAAAAAAGACATGTACAACAGTGTGGGAATTAACTGTGGGAGCTAGGGGTGGGATGGGCGGAGGAGGGCAAAGGGGAAAAATTTGGGACAACTGTAATGAAATAACAATAAAAAATGACATAAAAAAGACAATCTAATCACAATTGAGAAGTTAAAATATGTATTTACATCCATTAGTACTAACAATGACTCTCACCCCAGGCTCCTTGAGATGTTAGCTAATGATGGCCTAAAGCAAGCATAATTTGCAAAACTTTAAAAAACATAAGCATACAGAAAATTTGGCCATTTTAGTTCCATATTTTGTATTTACTTACTTTTAATTAAAACTAAGTTCACTTATTTACTTATTTTTTACTGTTGTTAACAGAGAAGATGTCATGGGGCTATCAAATTTCTTTCTGCTTCCTCTGGTCACAAGACAAGCCTACATTGATTGAATTGTAAGCAACGGAAGGTGAGCATTGGTGATATGCGAGTTTCTCAACCTGCTCCATTAAAATCCTACTCCATGTGTTTGCCCTAAGTTGACAAACTTGAAAGCCAGATATTGAAGATGGTAAAGCCACAAGCTGGAAGGAGCTGAAGTCCCTAAAGTTTACCTGGGGAGAGAGTAAGACTTTCTGGTATTATGTAATCAGAAGAAAATTTCTATTGTGTTGACTCTGAGATTTTTGAGGGTTATCTTTTAGAACAATTAATACTAACTACATCACTGTAGTAGTTATAGCTAGTGAATAAAATATTTTAAAAGTTTATATCATTATTTTTTAATGTTTATATTTATGTATTTTTATTAAGTTATAATTGACATGCAACATCGTATTTGTTTCAGATAGATAACATAATTACTTGACATATGTATATATTGCAAAATGATCACAATAAATCAAGTTCATCATCATACATAGTTACAAATTATTTATTTTGATGACAGCTTTTAAGATGTACTCTTTAAGCAACTTTCAAATATATGGTATAGTGTTATTAACTAGAGTCAACATGCTATATATCACATCTTCATCACATTTAATTTATAACTGAGTGTCTCTACAGTTTGATCACTTTCAGCCATTTTAACCACCACTATCCCCCACCTCTGGCAACCGCCAATTCTTCTCTGTATTCATGAGTTCATTTTTTTAAGTATATTTTATTGATTATGTTGTTAGAGTAGTTTCAGCTTTTTTCCCTTCTGTTCCCCTCTGCCCAGTATGCCCCTTCCATCCAATAATCCCACCCCACTTAGTTCATGTCCATGAGTCATGCATATACGTTCTTTGGCTTCACTCTTTCTTATAATATTCTTAACTTCCCCCTGTCTGTTTTTGTATTTACCAATTATGCTTCTTAATCCCTGCACCATTTCCCCATTTCTCCCCCTCCCCCCTCCCAGCTGATAACCCTCCAAATGATCCTCATACCTATGATTCTGTTCCTGTTCTGGTTTGCTTAGTTGGATTTTGTTCTTAATTTTTAGATTCAGTTGTTGATAGGTGTGAGTTTGTTGTCATTTTAATGTTAATAATTCTGATCTTTTTCAAAGTAAGTCCCTTTGAAATTTCATATAATAATGGCTTGATGATGATTAGCTCCTTTAGCTTTACCTTGTCTGGGAAGCACTTCATCTGCCCTTCCATTCTAAATGATAACTTTGCTACATAGAATAATCTTGGTTGTAAGTCCTTGCTTTTCATCACCTTAACTACTTCTTGCCAGTCCCTTCTTGCCTGCAAAGTTTCTTTTGAGAAATCAGCTGATGGTCTTATAGGTACCCCTTTGTAGGTAACTCTCTGCTTTTCTCTTGCTACTTTTAAGATTCTCTCTTTATCTTTCACCTTTGGCATTTCAATTATTATGTGTCTTGGTGTGGTCCTCATTCGGTCTAGCCTGTTTGGGACTCTCCGGGCTTCCTGGACTTGTATGTCTATTTTCTTTGACACATATGGGGAGTTTTCCTTCATTATTTTCTCACATAAGTTTTCAATTTCTTGTTCTTCCTCTTCTCTTTCTGGCCCCCCTATGGTTTGGATGTTGGCATGTTTAAAGTTGTCCCAGAAGTTCCTAAGCCTCTCCTCATTTTTTTCAATTCTTGTTTCCTCATTTTGTACTGGTTGACTGTTGTTTTCTTCCTTATGATCCAAATCATTGATTTGAACCCCAGTTTCCTTCCCTTCACCACTGGTTTTGTGTGGCTTTTCCTTCATTTCACTTAGTATAGCTTTCACTTCTTCCCTTATGTGTTTGCCATACTTAAGCATATCTGTCAAGCCTGTGAGCATCTTTATCACCAGTGTTTTGAATTCTGCATCTGTTAGGTTGGCTATCTCCTCATCATTTAGTTCTCCCACTGGAACCTTGATGCAGTCCCCATTTTGGGCCATACTTCTCTGTCTCCTCATCTTGACAGGCTCCTGTGTTTGTTTGCCTCTGGGTCTTAGGTAGAGCTGTCACTTCTGTTACATTGTAAGGGGCAGAGCCTTAGGGATTCATCAGTACAAGGCGACCTGTTTCACCACCTTGTGGCACTGTATGTAGGGAAGGGGTCAGAGAGGGAACAATGCTGCTTGTTCAGCACTTGTTCCTTTTCCAGGCACTTCTTCCACTTTGTATGGAACTAGTGCCTCTCTAGTTATTATCCTGGCTATCGTTCCCAGAGTGAGTGGGTCTGCAGATGTTTTAGGACCGTGGGGGTCCTTTAAACAATCGGACTTTGCTGAGAGACTGGCTGTTTCCTCCTCTTTCCCAACCCCCACTGGTTTGCACAATCAGAAGCCATGAGTCTTTATTTTCCCTGGTGCTGGGACTGTGAGCTGTGTGATCTGGTCTGGTACTGGAAGTGCTCCCCTGGTGTTCCTCATGACTTTTTAAAATGTATAACTGTGTTTTCTGGCAGCCTGCCACTGCCACTGCTGCCACTGCCACCGCTTCTGCTGCCACCACACTGCAACCGCTATACCCCAGCTATGCCCCTCCTACCTGTCTGGATGAGTATTTCTTCTTTATATCTTTGTTTGTTGGACTTCCATGTAGGTCAGTTTTCTGGAACTTCTGGTTATCTCTAGTTTTGAGATAGTTGTATTCCTTCTTAGTTGTGGAGGGAGATGCAGCATGTCTGTCTAGGCCTCCATCTTGGCCAGATGTCCCTCATGAGTTCATTGTTTAAAAAGATTACAAATATAAGATTATATGATATTTATCATTCTCTGTCTGACTTATTTCCCTTAGCATAATGTCCTCAAAGTCCAACAATGTTGCCTCAAATAGCAAGAATTCATTCATTATTATAGTTGAGTAGTATCCCATAATAATATATATATATATAATGTATACACCTATATACATTAAGCCACATACATATAATATATATACATATGTATCTATGCATATGTATATGAAGGATAATGGACTGGAATGCACATGTATGAATAATGATGACTTCACTGTACAAGTCAATGGGGGTGGTATATATCATTGAGTGAGCATGTGTACTGTGTGACTGAGCAAGTAGAGCAACAAATCTGCATCAAACTTTGTGTTAAGCTTGAATAGTCTTCTGCTGAAACTATTCAGATGATTCAGAAGGCTTCTGGGGACGATGCAGAAGTGCAGCACAAATAAGTGTGGCACGAACACTTCAAAAATCATCAAAAATGTGTTCAAAGTAATCCATGTTCAGGAAGGCCTGCAACAAGCAGAACACCTGAGAATGTTGAACATGTGTGGGCTTTAATCAACAAAGATCAGTGACTGACAGTGCAAGAACTATAAGTTGATCTGGGGTCCAAGATTTTGAAGCAGGATCTTGGCATGAAATGTGTCATGGCAAAATTCATTCCACAGCTTCTGCTACCGGAGCAGAAAGAACATTATGCTGCAGATGCTAATGACTTGATTCAAACTGTTACCAATGAACCCAATTTCTTCAAGAAGGTCATAACTTTGAAGGGGACTAAGGAGTCATTGTCTTATGTACAATGTTTCCTGTATATTGTACCTTCTTCAATAAATTCTCTATTTTTCATATCACATAGCTGAATACTTTCATATATTCATTTATCTATTGACACAAGTTTTTCCATGTCTTGACTACTGTAAATGATGCTGAAATAAACATGGAGATGCAGATATCTTTCCAATATAGTGATTTCATTTCCTTTGGATAAATACGCAATGGCACTGGTGAACCACATGGTAGTTCTGTTTTTAATTTTTGTGAGGAACCTCCATTCTCTTTTCCATAGTGGCTACACTGATTTATATTCCCAAAAACAAGGCAGTGTCTTTTTTTGCACAGTGCCTCCTTTTGTTTACAAAGTATATATATTAGTTCAGAAACACATGCTTATTGAGAAAAATAAATCATACACATAAAATACATATGCACACACAGAGAGAGACATAGCATCTTAAATTATCCATTTTCCCCTTTTCTTTGGACCAAAATGGTAAGTAAAACCCAAGGTATCATTGAGCACACAACAACACTCTGGCAAGACAGGTCTGGTGGTTAGACACAAGCCACCACACACTCCATTGTCACCGAAACCTGAATTACAGGGTTTGGGAGAGTATAAGTCCCTTGAGTACTAGATACAGCAAAATACATTAATCAGTCTGAGGAATCAGAAAGTTATTCAGAAACAGATCAACCACACTCAGCAAACAGTGGAGGTGACAAGAGAAATAAAGGGCTCCCAATGACACTTCTAACAAGCAAGTCTAAGAACATCAGTGAAATCACAGTTGCAACACAGGTGATTCGATTACGTTGGCACTATGCTCTATTATTTTATTTACTAAAGTTGATACGTGTTACTATTAAGTATAGTGGGTAGAACCAACTTTCAAAAGTAACCGATGTCAAACAAAGAAATCCTGTAGTAACCTAAAATACCTGGCTGGTTTGGCTCAGTGGATTGAGCGTCGGCCTGCGAGCTAAGTGTCGCTGGTTCGATCTTCCAGTCAGGGCACATCAGAGAAGGAAAACTCTGACTCCAAAAAACCTCCGCTGCCTTGTGGCATACCTCTTCAGGGGAAAGGCTAAGGGAGTAAACCCCGACAGAAAATCCGGAGCCGGAGTACCTAAGGCGGTTTGACGTTGTAGTCAACACCGGCAACTCCTGCGGCACACCTGAAGCCAAGCTGTATTGACTCCATCTTTCCCTTGGATCCTTCAGCTGCGAAGAGAGGGGGGTCTGCTGCATGGGCAACAGCAGACCCTCCATATCACCCTGCCCAGGCTCTGTAGCTTCAGCTTCACTGGAGAGGACACTCCAGCGTCATTGCAAGATGTTGATTCAACACGGGAGGAGACAGATACCGTGTCACTCCCAAGTCGGACTGCACAGCCATTCTCGGCGGTGCAGATAGACTCTTAAGAAGCTACACCATCGTCTCTCGAGACGGACGGCTGCCGACAACCTAAAATAATGAAAATCCCAATTCTAATGAGGACTTAGTGAGGATGTTAGTGTAAATCATGTTGACCTTAACAACAACAACAACAAAAGAGGAGTCAATCAGGCTATTTAGAAGCAAGAACACATAGTATTAATCTCTTTATTCTTACCTAACATTTTAAATGTATTTAAAGAAATTTCTCTAGCTGGAAGTTCAAGATATAAACCTCATCTTATGAAATAAAAATAAATTGTTCATTTTCTCAAACTTTTTCTAATAGCCATTAAATGTATCACCTCTCTTTGTGTGCATGTATGTGAACTCATGGACATATACATGCACACACATAAAATAAAAAATATAGGCTAAATTCCCATCATGCTACCTTAACTTATATGGTTTTGCCATATGACATATATTTTTAAAATAATTTATCAAATTCCCAATCTTGGTAAGTATGATATATTTTAAACATAAATTTCAGGCCATCTCTTGGACCTTTAGATTCATGGTAAACTCATAAATATAATAACTGGAATTAATACTAAAAAGAAAATTACATATAAGAGATTATCATTTCTGGGAACAGAGCCAACAGTCAAGACTCACAACCAGGATATAATACTACCAAGCCACAGGTGGATACATATAACCCAAAACCTGCTGAGTCTAGGACAAAACTGTTTCCTCACTAGTATATTTAAAAACCATTTTTTCCAAAACCTAAAAGCAAAATAATCCTACCAAATTGCTGACTAGTTTCTACTCTAGAATCAAAACAAATTATGATTAATGATGCCACCTTAATCAAGTATAAAATAATAAGTGCTCTCCAAATATTCCTACCTTGTTCTTGTTACACACGCATGTGAGAATGAGAAAATGAAAATATTATCCCTATTACTCAGATAAGGACACTGAAGCATGGAGAAATTTGCCTGCCAGAGATCATAAAGCCTATTGTAAAAAAAAATTCAGGTTTTAATTTGTCTGACACTGTTAATTTATTCCCTACTGACAACATTCAAAACATACTGGCCTCATTCTATATATAGTACAAATTTCTAAAACAAAAATAAACTATATTTTATCGCTAGAAAAATGGATGTGGCTACACAATTTCATTATGCCATGCATGATATATCCCTTTTAAAAACATTCCCGTGTTTTTCAAAGAAATAATTACATCATCTACTGACATTTTCTGATTTTGATACATAAGTGAACATTATTATTCTCCCATTAAACTACAAAGTGCTGGTAAAATGCCAATGGTTTGAAAAAACACCACATTGACATTTTACTGTGAGGTCAACTCTTTCTGGATAGAATGCTAGCCTTCCACTTGAATGCACTGCCCTATTGTCTAGATGCAGTCCTTAAGAATTACTTTTCAAAGACTTCAAGGTTCTAAGAATTGTTAATGAAATAAAGGGGAAAACGAGCTATTTGCAATTATCTTGTCAAGATTCTTGTGAACCTTTCTTTGGACAATTTACAGAAAATAAAGCAGCTCATTTTCTAATACAGAATATCATTTCTCTGTATAAACTGTATGAGCGTTTTTGAAATTGCAGAATGGGATCTAGTTGATCACTACTGAAGCAGTATTGCAGAGGAAAATGTCAGCAAAAGGTGGTGGTGTGGAATAGTGGAAAGAATACAAGCTTTTGAGCCTACCATTTCTTATCTGGGTGAGAAATTACTGAATTTTGGATTCAGCATTGTATTTTTAAAAATGAGAGAATTATAGGCACCTCATAGAAATTTTGTGAGTTTTAAATATGACAGTTTATTTAAGGCACTTGGCTCTGAAACAAACAAGGTGCTCCAAAAAATAACAAACAAAAAAAACCCGGATTGGAAAAAATCCTGGACATGAAGTCAGAATACTTGAACTTGAGCCCACACTGGCCACTTATTAGCTATGTAATATTGAGGTCAATTAATCTCTCTGAGCTTTTTTTTTTTTTTTTTTTTTTAGCCCTCAATTAAAATTTATCCCTAAGTTACTTCAAACTCTTAAATTCTATATGCTAAGAAAATAAAGTTGTTGACTCATGGTTCAGGATGGTTAAGTTTTATATGTAAACATCTGAAATTTATTCTCTGTTTCACTAAAGTAGACACAATAAATGGCCAAGCATTAATGTAACAATGAATAATTTGGTGTCAAGAGTCTAGACAAGTTAACAAAGGAATATCAGAAATCTCCTTTTGGGGGACCTTTCATAAGAAATTGAGTGACTTATTTGAAGCTGTTCTGGGGTTCAAGGGAGCCATGCTGATCCCTGGGGAACCACTCTATTATTTCATCCAAGTATTTTATGAAATTCCTCATAATTATCTTTAGATATGAACCTTACTTTGATGTTTTCTATGAACTTCTAAACTGAGTACACCTATATAGTACTATTAAGTGAGCTTAACAGTGACGTCTTTTATTAGTGATGCATAATTCATATGTAATTATTTTTTCACAACATGGAGGATAGTTCAACAGTTTTTAAAGTCAAATATTTACCTTATGGAAAAAATTATATTTTTAGCAATGTGCTAGTAATTTGAGAAGCTAGGGCTTTGCTGAGCCAGGAAGTCTTAGGCAGGTGTCTAATTAGACTAAGCAACAAGTAGTCACTTCTGGCCTTCCATTTGCTCTGCCTAAATATAGATAAGCAACACTACTGGCTGCTGAATTAGACTATTTAAACCTGACTCACTTTTTATAGCCAGGAATTTTTAAACCCACAATCACAAACTTAAAACATAATAATATGTGGTCTAAAGTATTATATATTTATCTTTTTGATATAACCACCATATTTTACTTTTCTCACATTAGTGTAACAATATTAACATAGGGAATAAGAGTAATGAAGTGTACTTCTGTTAGAAGGCATTTTTCAGATGTCCAGCCAGTAGGATAATTAGCTGGACTTGGGTTCTGGGAACCAGACCCCTGCGGTTGCATGCTCTGGCCAAGCAGAACAAGGAACTTAACCTAACTGTTATTCTTTTGAGCAGTGACCCATTCCTTTGAGCAATGCCTTGGGGAATAGTGGAAAATTTTTGAAAATTTTTGTCTATACAAGCTGTATTTCTGTCCAAGTTCCTGCACCTGCAGGAACAGGAATGCACCTGAAATGCTTTAAAAGCCCCCCAATCCCTAGGGTTGGGGATGTTCACCTAAGTCCAGCTTGTGGACGGGTGGACAGTCGCTGGCCAGCTAAAATAAATGCCACAATTCGAAATTCAAATTGTCTCGGACTCTCCATTCTCGTGAATGCACCATAACACTTCACATATAAAGGACATAAAACACTACATATTTACTGTTTTCCAAGTACTTCTTAGCAAGAATAAGATGTATCTTCTCTTGCCTCACTCACTCTTAAGAAAAATCAATATATTCAGTTTTCCTAGGAATCAAATCATTAATAACACTAAATCAACTGGGTATAAACCTATGGTGATTATCAGATTTCATATGGAGAAGGGCAAAACATATTCTTCCATTGTTCATCTTTCTTCTTTCCCTACCTGTAGACATTAAGGATACCCTAAAAGTTCAATTTTAAATCACCAGACTACACAACAAATCTAGGTACTGTCTATATGCTCCTGAATAGTGTGTGTGTGTACAGCGGAGGTGCCACACACAAACTTAGGCTTGATTGGAAGTTGCTCTGTCCAGCAGAGGCTTCGTGACCACGGCGGAACAAAGTTTTACCCAGGACACTTTGTTATGTCTGGGGGAAGGAAGGAGACTGTCTCTCTAGTGGAGACCAGCAGCTAAACCTTCATCCCCCATGTCTTTTATTGAGGAGAATACATAGGAGAGATACAAGGTTAAAATTCATAAATCGTCTATTGTATTCAGGTGTTTGACAGTAACAGATAACATACACTAGTTTGGGAGTCACACTGACTAATTAGAGTCAAGGTCTATAAAACATTGGGACCAGGTGCAGGGTCCCATATACTCCCTGCTAAAGATAGCTTATACTACATTGCTGATAAGGAAAGCAGAGCAAGTTCTAAAGCACAATGAGCTTAATAAGTGCTCTTTGATCTAATTCCCATGGCAACCCTCTGAGTGGTTGATAGTCATGTTCTGCACACAGCCTCGTGTTGAGACTTAGAGACATGAGCGGCCAGGACGCTGGCAGCTCATCATGCTCAGGCTGGGTCTACAATTCCTTAAACCATTAGGAGCAGTTGCCCACATGTGTGTCAACTAGGGAGTGTATAAACACACACACACTGTCTTACGATGGGTCAACTCACAGTTTCTCAAGTTTATGACATTATGAAAACAATATGCATTCAGAAGAAACCATACTTCAAATTTTGAATTTTGATCTTTTCCTGGCCTATTGCTATGCAGTACAATACTCTTTTATGATGCTGGGCAGTGGCAGTGAGCCACAGCTCCTGGTCAGCCACTCAGTCCCGAGGGTAAACAATCAATACTTTCCAATACTCTTCAGTGTTCTGTCTGTCAGCATTTTTTGGATATTATGTTTTGTGTTTTCACAACCCAACCAGTCTACAAAACATCCATCTGTGTCTCCTGCTTCTGGTGAGAAGAAAAGGAAGGCACTTACTCTTGAGAGAAAAGTGAAGATAACTCCCCAACTATAGGCTAATGTAAGTATTCTGAGCACATTTAAGGTAGGCTAGGCTAAGCTTTGATTTTAGGTAGGTTAGGTGTATTAAATGTATTTTCAAATTACAGTATTTTCAACTTATGCAAAACATAAGGAACATCAGATGCACTATTGCTTAAAGTCACATAGAAGTCAGTACATAGCATAACTAGGCTTTGCAGCCAGACCCGATTGTCTACTCATCATCCTAGCCTGATCATCTTCTATTACATGTTTGACTAGCAAGGTAGACTTTGACAACTTAGATAGAAATATTTTGTTTTATGATATAAACTCAGATAAAATTTATATAAAGTGAGCATTGTGGGATGCTAAGTATGAGAGGCATGCATAATTAGGGAGTTGGAATCACAGCCTCTAATTACAACAAAATCTCTATGGGCCTAAATTCTGTAAAAT
Source organism: Furipterus horrens (assembly GCF_987537825.1). Classification (NCBI taxonomy): domain Eukaryota; kingdom Metazoa; phylum Chordata; class Mammalia; order Chiroptera; family Furipteridae; genus Furipterus; species Furipterus horrens. The sequence goes on along the minus strand of NW_028327176.1, from coordinate 60,861,581 downwards.
GTAAAATGTATGCAAAATGACGAAGGCTTTTCTATGGTCCCTTGTAGATATGATGTGCTACTGATCTGTGCCACACATAGGGCAGCACAATGACCAGGGAGTGGGTAGCACAGGGTCGATGTGTTGCATAGACAACCACTCACCATAACCTACTCAACATTTCTTTGAAGTGGGGCTAGTATTGAACACGAATATCTTTAGTAAACAACACGAGTCTACTTCATCCCTTTAATACCTACAAACGCACAGAAAAAAACACACAGAACAGCAGATGGTCCCATGTCCTCAGAAAGGTTTCTAGAGGAGCCACCAATTAAAGCAGGGAAGCAAAGGGGTACATATCCTGGGATTCATACATCACTAAATACTAACACAAATGTCAGGTTCCCTAATCTTCCCTTCCTGTGCTTTGCCTCAGAGGTATCACTTGTCACAATATGAGCTGGCACACTAGACAGAACCCAGAGTTAACTGAGATAAGAATGGGCAAGAGAACCAGAGAAGCCACCTGAAGACAGAGGCTGGGGCTGTTGGAGGCCATCCTAGCATCCATGATGCTTCATGTTGGGCTGAGGGCACAAGTGTCACAAGTATCATAACATCCAGCTGGCAGTCCAGAGCTGGAATGGTAGTTGAGACATTCTGCTGTTGATACTCTAAGCTAGGCAGCTGGAGCTGATGTCATGAAGGGGCAGAGCAATCTGCCCATTCTAGGCAAGATCTAGGCAGTAGCAGAGGGATGTGTAGGCAGGATTCAGGATTTCGAAGCCAGGCAGCAATTAACAAAGACTTCACTAACAGAAAAGAGGAGCAGTTAATCAAAAGATCAGTCTTAAAAAATGGAACCAATAGAGCAGGAATTGGACAATGCAAGCACTCACATGTAACCATCTCTTGGGCACAAAGTGACATATACATTAGCAGTAAGACTCAGTTTCACAATCAATAAGACAGGGATTATGCCTCAGGGATACTTGCTACTCTTATGACAGACATGGAAACTGGACAGTCCTGCAGTTCTCATATGCATCCCCCTTTTAACCAGTCCAGTTATTTTATTTTAAATGAGCCCAGACTTCTGCATAGAACCAAAGTCCATGCAGTTGTAGCTCATGAAGGAATAGCCTCTTACTGAGTGGCACAGTAATGTTATGGAAACGATATGTATCATATGCAAATACATAGCTGATACTGAAAGTTAATTTAATAGGCAACCTTTACATATATTTGGATCATAAAGTCATTTTTTTTTCTTATGAAGAGAATTCTTAGGATTTACTCTCTTAACAACTTTTCTATATAATATACAGCAGTATTAACTATAGTCATCATGTTATACATTATATTCCCAGAACTTATTTATCTTGTAACTGGAAGTTTGCATCTTTGATCACTTTCCTCCAATCCCCCCTCCTCTGGTAACCACAATCTGATCTTTTTCTTTTTTCTTTTAGATTCCACATATAAGTGAGATCATATAGTATTTGTCTTTTCTGTCTCATTTATTTTACAGAGTCCATCCACGGGATCACAATAGCAGGGTTTCCTTTTTTTTCATGGCAAATAATTCTGTTGTATATTTGTGTTGCAGCATCTTTATCCCTACATCCAATGATGAACACTTAGGTTGTTTCCATATTTGGAAAATAATGTTGCAATGAACATAGAAGTGCAGATATATTTTCAAGTTAGTGTTTTTTGTGACCTTTGGATATATTCCCAGAAGTAGAGTTGCTGGGTCATATAATAGTTTCATTTTTAGTTTTCTGAGGAATTTCCATACTGTTTTCCAAAGTGACTGTACCAATGCAAGAGGGTTTCCTTTTCTCCACACCCTTGCCAGTATTAGTTCCCTTATTTGTTTGTTTGTTTTTTGCTGATAACCATTCTAACAGGCACAAAGTCAGATCTCATTGTGGGTATTCTTTGTTTGAGAAAGATAATGTATTTATTTCACTGTTTGAAATCAAGAAAAAGGAACAATTATTATTATTGGGTAAAACAAATACAAAAAAATGTGCTTCCATTTTGGTGAAGTGTGGGGTAAAGAGACACAGAAGAGGCAGTGAGTTCCTTGTGGTTGTAAATGGAAATATCTATGTGGTGCAGCCTAAGTCTCTTTACGGACATGGAAACTACTCCATAATTTGACATTTGGTCCAAATTCAAGTGGGGTCATGCTGCACTGGCCACCTAGTGATCTCTGTCCTGGTTACTTCTAGAAAGGAGCCTCTTACAGGTTTAGAGCAGGGGGATGAACCATAAACCTCTCATTGTGGTTTTGATTTGCATTTTCTCGGTCATTATTGATGTTGAGAATCTTTTCATGTACTATTTGTCCTTTCATATAAGTGATTTATTCTTGATCCTAAAAGGAAAACTTGTCATTTTTATCACTGAGCATGATGTTACCTATAGCTTCATAATAATCTCTATCAGATGAAGGAACAGCAAACATCACACTTAACAGTGGATATGAAAGCTCTCTCTGAGGTGCTCTCTTTTACTTATAACAAATTTTGCTTAAATTCTATATTGTTTGGTTATACAATAATTATTTCAACTTTCTTTTGGCTGTTATTTACATGCTATATAATTTTTTCATTCTTTTGCTTTTAACATTTCTATATCTTTATTATGGTGTATGGCTAGATTTTATTTTTTATTTATTTATTTTAATGTGTTTTATTGATTATAATATTACATTTGTCCCAATTTCCCTTCCCTCTGCTCCCCTCCACCTTGTGGCTCCCCTCCCTCCAGTTGTCCCCCCCTTTTAGACCATGTCCATTAGTTGTGCATATAGTTCTTCTCAACCTCTCTCTGTCTATTCCATTCCCTCCTACCATGATCCTTAATTCCTATATCATCTCCCTCCCTCTCCCCGTTCCCCCTCCCTGTTGACCTCCCCCCAATATGTTCCCCGTACCTATAGTTCTTTTTCCACTCTTGTTGCCTGTTTAGTTTGCCTTTGTTTCAATTCCCTAGCTTCTCTTGTTTCTTGTGATGCAGTTTTCATTTTAGATTTCATAGTTTTGATCCTCCTTTTTCTAAACCAGTCCCTTAAACATCTCATATAACAGTGGTTTGGATCTAATGAACTCTTTCAGTTTTATTTTGTCCTGGAAACACTTTCTCTGCCCTTCTATTCTGAATGACAATTTCGCTGGATAGAGTATTCGTGGTTGTAGGTTTTGGATTTTCATTACTTTGAATATTTCTTGCCTGTCCCTTACTGCCTGCAGGGTCTCCCTTGAGAAGTCAGCTGATAGTCTAATTGGGACCCCTTTGTACATGATTCTTTTCTTCTCTCTTGCTGCTTTTAAGACTCTCTCTTTATCTTTAATTTTTGACATTTTGATTATAATGTGTCTTGGAGTGGTTCTCCCTGGGTCCAGTTTTTTTGGAATTCTCTGTGCTTCCTGGACCTGTAAGTCTATTTCCTTCCCCAAGTTTGGGAAGTTCTCCTTTATTATATTTTCACTCAATTTTTCAAGTTCTAGTTCGTCTTCTTCATTCTCTGGCAAGCCAATGATTTTTATGTTGGGCCTTTTATAGCTGTCCCAGAGGTTTCTGATCCTCTCATCATTGCTTCCCGTTCCTTCTCTATATTCTGGTTTGTTGAAATGAACTCTGGATTTTTTTTGCTCACAATCTGTCTCGTATGTGGTTTTGTTCCCTTCGTTATGAGTGTTTTTTGCTTCTTTCTCATCTTTTTCCAGATCTTTTGTTAATTCTGTAAGCCACCTGATAACAATGGCCCTGAACTGAGCTTCTGACAGGTTTCTTATTTGTTCATCTGTCAGATTCCTCATCTGTTGCCTGGTGAGCTGTGCCACCGGGATTTCTATAGTTGTCTGCCTCATTTTGACAGATGCGTTTTGTTTTCTTGGGCCGGCTATAGGGGGCAGTGCCTGTGTACTCGTCAGGACCCAGCGACCGGCGGCAATCTGCAACCTTTCTCGCTGCGCTGTGGTGCTTTGTCGTCACAACCCAGTGACCGGTGCCTGTCTGCAACCTATTTTGCAGCCCTGTGGCGCTTTCTTTGGGGGCGGGGGTCCAAGATGGATTCACACAGTTATTCCGCTAGGAGACCGGGATCCGTCCTCCCGCCCCCCTGGGCCTCACTGTTCGAGGTGATGTGGTGGCTGCTTCTCCCAGCGTTGGGGTCGCGAGCTGCCGGGGTTCGACTGCAGCCGGGATTGTTCTCCCTGCCGCTGGGATTGTTCTCCCTGCCGCTGGGATTGTTCTCCCTGCTGCTGGGATTGCTCTCCCTGCCGCTGTCCCAGGTGTGACCACAAACAGCACCGCCCCCTTTCGCTCTTACCTGCCGCTGCTGGTTTATAACTTCATACGTTGGGCTTCCGTGTAGCTTTATTTTCTGGAATTTCTAGTTATCTTTTGTTTTGAAGTAGTTGTATTCCTCTTTAGTTGTAGAGGGAGACCGAGCGTGTCCGTCTAAGCCTCCATCTTGGCCGGAAGTCCATAAAGTCATTTAAACAAAGAGTAAGATATTAAAATTCTAACCTGGTATATAAAAGATCAATACTTGATCTCCTCCCCAGTTCATGTTCTCTTCTTATAACGTATCATCTCTGTTTTAACTCTCAGTGGCTACCCTGATGCCAGTGGAGAGAAAGCAACCTAGGTTTAGAAATGACTTTTGATAAATAACACATCTGAAAGATTCTCTTTTTTAAAAATATTTTTATTGTATTTTAGATAGGTGAGGAGAAAGTGTTGACAAAGAAAGCAAGCAGGCTTTCAAGAGGACTCTGTTCTAAATCTGGTTTTAAAAAAATATCCACTATTTCTAAGGACTTGTGAAGGAGCAAGTGAGATGAAGAATTATGTGAGTCTTCAGAAAATGAAAAGGGGACTCAGCTAACTCTTTTTTAACAGAAAACTTTTCTTAGGGAAACACCAAAGCAAAACAGTTTTTTTAAAAACCTTTATAAAGGTTACAAGACCCCATTTGTCTACTTTACTCTATGGCTTTCTTAATTCATCACACTTAACTTACCTTCACTTCCCTTTACATTAATATATAATCTCTTCCAAAATAAAAATAAAAAGCAGTTCCAATTTTTTAGAAATGTTAAAGTTCATAAATGAAAAACAGCATTAGAATTCAAAATAACATTACTGTCAATGACATAATCATAATCAGCCACAAACTGGATGTTGAAATTTAGCAACTAATTTTTCAGTCTCATAAAATATTTACTGAGCATCTATTATGTCTGTGTAACTTTCAGGATACTAAACAATGGGCACACTCAGCTGAACAAAACAGACATTGTCCCTGTCCTCATGGCATTAGAATGTAGTAGTGGGAAAGATGAAAGAAGTAAATGTAGTAAATATGTAATACAACTCTAAACTAGTGAACTAAAGGAAATGGACAGCATGCTCTGAGACAGACCATGGAGATGTGGGCTCATTTAGATGGATGTTCAGGAGAGACTGTGGGAGTTAGCTTAGAAAATCTCAGAGATCAAAGACTTTGTGAGACCTGCAGCTACCACTCCATGCTGATACAGCTAGTCAGGATAATTGGGGAAAACTTCCGTACTCTGTTAACCACTTCAGATGTTTAGTCAACACTTTAGCTCAGAGCCTTTTTATGTTAATTCCATGCACATTTTTGAGAGCATGATGATCTCTATCTCACACTCCAACCCTCTAAGAAAACTAATTCAACTAAGGCTCCCACCTCAGACAATAAAATTCAGCCCAGCCCATCCATTTACACCTTTGGTTGCCCATTTTAGTAGTTGGTTTATTAAATGTGTTAAATATATTTTATCTTCTTACTGGTGGTGAGACATTGTTTATGCTGATCATCATTATGTGTCCAGGAACTACAGCAGCATGGCTCACAGTGGGGGTTAAAAAATTTTAAGTAGATATATAAATAAATGACTATATATGCTCCTATTAAATATGTATGCAATTTACTTTTTAGAAAATGGAATCAAATTTAAATGTGAATGACTGCTACAGAAATTCCACTTAAAAGGTGTTAAAATACTAAGAAATATTAATATAAACACTAGTTCTATTAGTGTTCTAAATTTTTCCTGATTTAAATTTTGTCCCATTTTCATTATATTTACAGTGTTATCATAAAAACAGAAAACATTTTCCATTATATTATACAATACCTACTCAACAAAGTTGGTATTGCTTCACATCCTCATCCAAATATATGAATTAAAAACTAAAATATACAGTGGTGATAGTATACCATCTAATAGTAAGAATTTTCTGAGATTTGAGTAACCAATTTGAATATATGCAACAGCACTACTGTATTAAAAGATCATGATATTTTCTGTTAGAAGTCAGAATTATTTAGTGCCTATTATTAAAAAATGTTTTTTACCAGATAATATTTAGGAAATAATACAAGGGTTTGTGACTAGATAATATCATTCCTACCCACAAGCAATTTATAATGCAGTAGGGCAAAGCTCACATGATATGTGATATGAACCTTACAGGCAGAGCAGTAATCTCTAGAAACAGAACAGAGAAAGTATCACACTGAAAAATACATAAACTGAGCTTAATGACTGGGACCTTGGTACCACCTAGAAGCATGCTGTGGTATAAATCATACTTTCCTGGACAAATGTGAGGTTAAATTATATATTTTGTCTCTTAAGTTCTGTATAGTTTATAGATCATTTTCCCATTATAAAGCACATGTCAACAGGCAATTCTATCTGTCCTTTCCTTCTGTAGGTCTTATGTAGTGTTAAAAGGCATGGGGGTAAAGTTGCCCTAAAAACTGGTTGCCCATTTACTAACTTCCCATTGAAAGAATCAGTCATTTCACAGAAACCTTTGTGATACACTGGCATAATCTTTAAAGTACAACAACCACAGGTATTCTTCAGGAGTGTATGCATTACCTTATCTGGTTTTTATAAACCAACATAGAAGGCAACAGAAGTAATTTCCAAGGGGAAAGAGGCAAGTCTTCCATAGAAATGAGGTCTAACTTTTAGGTACAATGCATTCCAGGAGGCACAGCCTGAGTTACAAAGTGTTCTTTTACGTCAAACTAATGGAGAAAGGCATCAAGAATTCCAAAGCAGGAGAAAGTGGCGACTGATCATTTTTTATCCCTGCTTACTACCTGACTCACAGAAAATTTGAACTTTTCAGAATTAATGAACTGATTTCATTGATAATTAATTTATTAATGGTATCAAATTTTATGGTTAGGCATATTATAAGTCTCCCATATACCTACAGTATGCGAAATAGAATTCCTCTTATCTCTATTGGGTTTATTATAAAGAAAGGAGATAATTCTTAAATCATGAAGTTGGGTCAGGTAACTTAATAAATGCACTTGCTAACTTCATCTGAGAAGCAATAAAAATTGTGTCAGAAAATAAACCAGGGCATGTAGTTATCTGCAAGGGAGTACTATTACTACAATATCCCTATCTTTTTTTTTAGATAAAGATCTTTTATCTTTTATTTTATTTTTTGTGGACACAATTATTCCCCAAGCATCAAACCCGACCCAAGAGTTTACCCAGAGTTTGGAAGCCAAATGGCCTTCAAGAGATTCCAGATGACCTCAGTCCTGGAAGAGCTAAAATATCTGACAAAGATACACACACACACACGCTGGAATTCATGGATGTACCCAAATCCCATTCCAACCTTGAGGACTTTGGTCTCTGCCAGATAACAAATGTCTTCTGACTTAGTTCCACCACTGCATAAATTCTAGAATGGAAGGCCCTTGAGGCAATACGTACCCTCTAGGTTTTGCCACTTCTAGTCCCAAACCATCTCTGAAGTTGGTCTCACCTCCTGGACAGCTATTCCTAGACATCTGCCTTCCCATGAATTTTGACTCTTCAACTGACAACTCTAACTTTTACCTTGACCTTGTGATCACCTTGACATTTTCTCTTACTATGTGACCTGGTATTAGTCATAACTATAAATACACCTTACAGAATACAAACCATTACGGTTTATATATCCCAGATCTATGGAATCCTAAAATGATTTGGTCAAGCTTCTAGCCACCTGTGAGTCCCTCCATTTGCTTCTGTTGGCCACTGTTTTTGCTGCATCCTCCTTTGCCTGGTGCTACCATGTTTTTTTCCTCCACCAATTAATGTTTGCTTTCATCAAAATAAGATATTTATATAGTTAAAAATTTTAAATAGTTCTAAACACTTGTACCAAAACAGTAGTCTCTTGTGTAACTCTCCTTGCCCTTCTGCAGCACTCATATGCAAATAGAAATGACTTTCATGTCTTGAAAAGTTTCTTCTGGAATTCACAACCATATTGCTATGTCATGTGTATATTTCTATTCATTGGTCCTAGATCTGCCATAAAAAGGAAGACATGCTTTCCAAGGCCAGTCCTTCACATATATGCAGAAGCTAGCAAAGGTCCCCTTTACCTTCTTTCTTCAGGCTAAGGTACCCTTGTTCCTCAACTCCTCCTCTGTGGTTTTTAAGATCCTAAATGCTTGTCATCCTAATTATGCATGCTAATTGATCAATATCCATTTTTAATTATATAAAAAAATAACTTTAAGTAAACTTCCAAAAGTGGACTAACTAGTAGAGAATCCAATGAGGCTAATTGTCACGAGTGACATACCACACTTCCATGACTAGAATATGAAAACTCTCTCTCTCTACCTTACCCCGTATTTCCCTGCACAGATACAATGAACGATGATAATCAATGTCTAAGAATGTAATTAGGCCCCTATCAGTGGTGGTTTTAAGGTTCAGCTGGGTGAATGATAAGGTATTCACAGATATATAAAATGCACACTTGTCTGCACATTGATGAGAAGGAGACAGTTAAAAACGTATTTTTCTTTTTCCTTATGGGTTGAGCCAGCACTATCTATAATAATCATATTTTGTCACTGGGAAGTCGGCACATGTCTAATACAATTGATATCAGCAAGACAACTGGGAAAATAAGCAGAATGCCTAAAATTCTCCAGTGAGGAGGGACCACCTTATATCCGTACTTGACAGGTTCGTTTTTTTTTTTATTGTGGTGAAGAATGCATAGACTAAAATTTACTATCTTAACCATGTGAGTGTACCATATAACAGTGTTAACTGTATTCACATTTTTACACACAGTTCTCTAAAACGGCCCTGGACAGTTTTCAAGTCTGCCTGGCCATATGTTATTCTGGACTGCCCTGCTGAAATTCCAGAGCACTATTTCAGATTGTCTAACTCATATTTGGATATTTGCACTATTGGAAGAAGGTCAGGTCTGCAATCTAGGGTGGAACAGGAAAGGCACCTGATGGATGGTCAATCAGGGTCAAATTCAGCCCTCATTCTGTTTACTAAGCTCCAAGCATCAACCAGAAAAAGGGGCAGCTTTTTTTGTTCATACATCAGCCACAAGGGTAAACAGGGTCCTCGTGGAGTGTTGGGGCAGGGGTCTAGGACCAGTAGTAGGTCAGGAAATCAATGAAAGATTGTTTCCTTAGATGATTTTCATTTCAACCTAGTTAGCAGTCATAGTTAGAGTACATTTTTTAAGTTTTTCCTATCCCTATCTTATACATTGATTATATTTAATTAAGCCAGTACTTCTCTAAAGCCTAAAAAGCCTGTCCATAGTGATGACAAAATATCCAAATGAACAGGGCTAGAAATGGAAATCTCATCTACTTCCCATTCAGTTCTGTAATGGTGTCATGTGCAATGTCCTGTTAGGGAAACTGTGTTCTAGGCAGTGACTAGCAGCAAAGGCAGGGGGGAGCCCCTGGCAGAGTTGGGAGCCCAGGGACCTGCTATGGTAGTAATGTATGACCTACAAGGGCAGTGACCTTGGTCAGTTTTGTTTATCAATATATTCCAGGCATTTAGAACAATTCCCAGAACTGAGTAGGTATGAATGAATGAATAACTCAGAGGGAATGTAATAACTTATGAAATTTAATGTTTTGAAAACCCAATTTATTTTTTCTTTTTTACTTAATTTACTGGGGTGACAGTGGTTAACAAAAGTATACAGGTTTCAGGTGCACAATTCTACCACACATCATTTATACACTGTATTATGTATTCACCACACCAAGTCAACTCTTCATCTATCACCATTTATCCTGGTATAACCTCTTCACCTCCCACCTCTCCCCATCACTGGCAATCACCACACTTTGTTCATGAGTTTCTTCTCTCTTTTTTTTTTTTTGCTTTATTTCCCAACCCTCCACCCCAACTCCCCAACAAAATAAAGACACACTCATAAAAATCCAATTTTTTTTAAAAAGAAATAATTTTGACATAAGTTGATTTTTTTCTTTCATTTTTTTCTTTCTTTTTTTAAGGAAAACCTTGGCAGAATACCAATCTGTTGTTTTCTAAGAATTCACATACCTCCTGCTTAAAAATCTGTTATTAAATATTGCTAGACATCTCAATTAGTCTTATCAATCTGAGTTTCTAGAATCAACATAGTCCTCTTGTGTGAAAATTATGGCAAAATAAGATTTTAGCGTACACATAATTTACCTATTATGCCCTGGCTGGTTTAGCTCAGTGGATTGAGCGTCGGCCTGCGAGCTAAGTGTCGCTGGTTCGATCTTCCAGTCAGGGTACATCAGAGAAGGAAAACTCTGACTCCAAAAAACCTCCGCTGCCTTGCAGCATACCTCTTCAGGGGAAAGGCTAAGGGAGTAAACCCCGACAGAAAATCCGGAGCCGGAGTCCCTAAGGCGGTTTGACGTTGTAGTCAACACCGGCAACTCCTGCGGTGCACCTGAAGCCAAGCTGTATTGACTCCGTCTTTCCCTTGGACCCTTCAGCTGCGAAGAGAGGGGGGGTCTGCTGCATGGGTAACAGCAGACCCTCCATATTACCCTGCCCAGGCTCTGTAGCTTCAGCGTCATCACAAGATGTCGATTCAACACAGGAGGAGACAGATACCATGTCACTCCCGAGTCGGACTGCACAGCCATTCTCGGCGGTGCAGATAGACTGTTAAGAAGCTACACCATCGTCTCTCGAGACGGACGGCTGCCGACGAATTTACCTATTATTTCTTAGACATTATCTTTGAGATTTCTTTCACTAAATATTTTAAATTTCAAAAGCATATACTGAATTAAAAATTCAACTGCACATGTAAATACTGGAAATTTGCATTGACAATTTTTTTTATAATTCTTGAATATACTCTATGGCCAAGTCCAGTTCTTGTTTTTCATTAAAAACTAGCTCATATCTTCCTTGACTAGGATATTCTTCCCTGACATATTCTATTCTCTGCTGTCTCTCCTCTACTGCAACTCTCTTTGCCAACTGTATCACCAAGTTAAACACCACTCTTCCATTTATTGACAAACTGCTTTATAACTAATCCCAGTAGTTTGGGGGAATATTTGTTTTTCTCCCAATTTAATACTATTACAGATGGAGGTAGGATTCCAGAGCTAGAGGAAAAACAACATAGTAATAGTAAGTACATTAGCCCAGTAGTCCTAATCATTTTCTAAAGTCCCACAACTCTGTAGAGCTTTCAGAACTCTGTGAGCCTCATGACAACTGCATAGCAATGAGAGTAAGAATGACACTTAGAGGAGATTGAAATACAAAGAAATAGTGTTTCCAGAGTTGCATTTCCTAATAAGAGATAAACGGAAGACTTTTGACTTACCAACAGTGTGATTTGGGTAATGTTTCCTGACTTCCCTGTGTCCAAATTAGTTCTAATGATTGAGCTACTAATGTCAAATGCAGAATTGCCTGAGGGATTAAGTGAGATGACATATAAAGTAGTTTGCATAATGCCTTGCTTACAGTAAGTGCTCACTAAATGGAAGCTACTGTCATTGATATCAATGTTTCAAGAACAGCATTGTTCTTTTTATCCCGAGGTTGTCAGAACATGCCTGATGAGCCAAATCTGGCCCACCACTGCTTCCTATGACATACAAGCTAAGAATGGTATATACATTTTTAAATGGTTAAAAAAATTAAAGAATAATGATTCATGGTACATGAAAACATATAAAATTCAAATTTAGCTTTTCATAAATGAATTTTATGGGAACATAGACATACCCATTGTTTACGTATTGCCTCCTGCTGATCTCTCACTGCAATAGCAGAGCTGATAGTTGCCACAGAGACCCTGTGGCCCACAACACTCAAAATACTTTCTGGCTCTTCACAGAAAAAGTTTACAAACTCCTCTCTGTTCTTAACTGTCAAGCTAAGGTTTTCTGTTGAGTCAGAATTTCATTTTCCTTCTTCCTTATTTGTATGTACACATTTAACCTTTCATTTTTAAGAAAATAAGAAGAAAGGATGACATAGAAAAGACTAAACAATTTGCTATTATTAGGAAAAGCTATGAAAGCCTGTGATACCCTCTTTGTCTTTTGTTTTTACCTCAACTCCTCCTTCCTTTTACTTCAGTAACTAAGGTGGGAAAGAGAGAGAGAAAGAGAGAGAGTGAGAGAGAAATAAGACCAGCTGAAATTCAAGGGCTATTAATCAGACACTAGTACAGAGACTTGAGACACTTTCCTCCTGCAGTGTATCTGGAGTTGAAGAAAAGCAATAGCAAAAGGATTGAGGAGGCAACACACGCAGCAAAGCACCATGCCAACCACACTCTTTGAGCCACTTTATCTTCAGTCTCTTCTCATTGCCCACTAGATACAGAAATAAAAATAAATCAATATCAGGTGAGAGACCACTGTTAGTTTTCTGATTTTAGCCAAAGAAAAACCATGCTAGAAATATCATTCCACTTTACAGCTATACATATGCCAAAGTATCTTGAGAATGTAATTTTGCTTAACACTATTTAAGAAATAATATAGAGTTTTTAAATTAAAAAGGAGAAAATGAGAGTATTTTATAATCCAAAATCTTCCTTTAAATACCTCCTGTTCAGCTAGAAGCACTGCATGTGACTATGTTTGATGGAAAAAGTATCCCTTTGATGAAAACGCCTCAAAGTACATTTAGCCCATAAAGACTATGGATAAACAATAGCTCAAACTGAAAAGCCATACAAAAAGTAATAAGAACCACTGAGGTAGGGTTTTAAGTCTCCTTAGACTTTTCTCTGAAAAGAGAGGATTTGGCATTATTAAGTGAGAACATGTGTATACTCACAGACTCACATGTGCACACAACACACAGGCACATGACACAAACATATACATGTGTACTGTCTTCTCTTAGACAGGGTTGTCATATTTGAGAGCTTGTGCATGAAATTAATTTACAAGCAGTACAAACATTTCTGTGCCATCTTTTATTAACAGGAATCAAGAGAGTAAAAATAGAATGTTCACACTAAATGTTTTCACTAGGTTTATTGTGTCTCCTACCACTCAAAACATACTCCACTGACAAGTGCATTCATTCATTTTTCTCTCATAACTAACAAATAAAATGTTGCTTCCTACAATAGAGATCTGTCCCTTATATCTGTCCCTAGATAGGTTCTCAAAGTAGGTTTTGAGCATTTTCTTGAAATGGTTTAAGTCAGCAACTCAGTGTAAGAAGATTAAAAAATACAGTATTATAAAATAACAAATAAGTAAGATAACCAATAGCTGTAATAACATGGATAAAAGTAATAGCACTGCCAAGACAGGTTGCATTTTGCTTTTTAATGGGTAAGACAACAGTGAGGTCTCATCCATTGCTCTGAGGAAACACATTAAAAGAACCTTTTGAATAACTTCTAAGAAACATCATGCAGAAGCTGTCAGGCTCCAAGGCAATCACAGTTCCAACTGTTTTCCACCAACTCTGCAGAGTGACTCAAAAAACACAATCTCACTTGATGTGCAAAGGTGTCCTAAATTCACAAGAGACAAATATAGGATTTCTTTCTTGATGAAGCTCTATCCTGAGGAAGAATGACTGGTCCAATGATAGCAGCCAACAGGTACCATTATTGAGCTTCAAGCCAGATATGTGCAATCAGAATTCATTCTGTTTTCTCCTTTGACCTGAATGCCCACTCTTGACCTGGTGTTTTCTGTTCTCGTTAACGTCTTTGTTATCCTTCCAGTCACTCACTTTGCTCTGCAAAAGTGACCATACCACCTCTGATTTCATGATCTTAATATATCTTCCATCTTTCCTTTCCTTAGTCCAACTCCACAACCCTTCCCTCCATTCAAGTCCAAGTCTCCATGATCACATCTGGCCAGGAATATTGCAATCACTACCATTGTCTTCTAATTTGCTTTCCCACCTTTTGTCTCTGCCCTCTGTAAGCTATTCTCAAGGCTGCTTCAGCATAGTGCAGTAGTTATACCTGTTCAAAAACCTTCAATGGTCCTGGCCAGTGTAACTCAGTTGGTTGGAGCATCATCCCGTAAACCAAAAGGTCATGGGTTCAATTCCCAGTCATGGCACATACCTAGGTTGCAGGTTTGCTCTCCAGTTGAGAAGCATATGAGAGGCAACTGATAGATGTTTCTCACTCACATCAATGTTTCTCTCCCTTCCCCTCTCTCTAAAATCAATAAGCATGTCCTCGAGTGAGGATAAAATACTAATAAAAAACCTTCAATGGATGCCCACTGCCTACAGAAAAAGTGCAAAGTCTTTAGTCTCTATTTGTTATTACTGATTATTTTTCTCTCTCTCTAGTTCATGTTTATTAGATCAGTCTACGTAGTGACTTAGATATTCCAAACACTGGGGGAAGATCTAAAATAAGCACAGCTACCATTTATTTGGAGTGCCAAGTATCTGTAATATACTACCCCTAATCCCCATAGTTACCCTAAAAGACATGCATCTTATCCCCATTTTATTAACAGAAAACATGAAGCTCAGAAGTTTTTTTCCTATTGCCCTAGTCCCTTGTACAATGCCTTTTTTACTCATATACTCAATATTCTTTACATAGTTATTAAAAAAGTAACTGTTTCTTCTTCTTCTGTCTCTTTTATAAAAAACCTTATAGCAGATGATACTATAAATTATTTTGTTAAATTGTTCATCCTTAGACAAAATGGCCTTTGATTAATTATTAGAATTCACCTTGTGCCAGGTTCAAATGTAAGAGCTGTCACCTTTTATGGGGTCAAAAATCCTCTTGATTCAAGACATAGAAGGCACATCACTAGCCTATATGGTAATTAAAGGCCCCGTTCTAATGTATAAAAATCAGTGAAGGAAATAAGATTAATTTTAGTTTTCAATTTTATTCCACTCTAGCTGCCTGACTGAAGAGTAAATCCTTGAACTGAACATTTAAAACAATAATAGGTTAAGAATATCAAGGACTTTCTCCCAATCTCCACTCAGTTTGAAAAAGAAAACTATCATTTTAGACAATGTTAATCAGTATATTATTACCTCAGGCCAGGAAGCCTCTCCAGAAATTTCTAACTCTGTCCTGTCATCTTTTATATAGAAGGAGAACTGGTCTTAAGCAAAAGTTTTTATATGTAGATAATTTTATCAAGATGAATTTCATAAACATCAATTTATAGAAGTTACCACTGACATAGCAGGTAGGTGACAATTATATGATTTTCTGAAGATTTTTTCTTATTCTTTGAAAAATTACCTTTATTATCTTTATAATATCTATATATGTAAAACTGCAATTAATGATATATTTTTAACTGAATATAGTACATAAATATATATTAGTATAAATTTGTAATCAAAAATATATATTTAAATATAACATTTTATATTTTATAAAATAAAAAAAATCATAAACGTTTTTACTTCTTAAAGCATTTTTTATTCTTTGATTAAAAAAATCTTTTTGAATGTTTACTTATGGAAGCAAAGATTAAAAGTTTTAAGACATTTGAAATTACTGAACACGGTGTGAAAACTGAGGTGCCAGGCCACAGACCTTATAAAACATTAAATGAGAAATCAAATAACTTGTTCTTACTCAGCATGAAAGAAAAAGAAGAATGAATATAAATCAGATGAAGATAATAAGCATAATAACCTTATACAAACACATAGTTAGTGAGAGAATGGCAAAATGAAACTGTACAGTCACTTGATCCTAACAACAATAGGCATTATTATAATGCCTGGATGTTTTGATTTTTTAATGTTATATTATTAGAAAGTTGCACAAAAGAGAAAGGTCCATAATTTACTTGTTAATTGTAAATCAAGGCATACCTGGTGATAAGATTTCTTGAGTTTTAATGTAGTGTCTTCCCCTCACTCTTTTTCTGACTTGGCACATAGTAAGCTTTCAAATAACAGTTAAATGTTAATTGAAATACTGAATTCTCAAAAGGCTTGAGGAAGAATTGTGTTTAGAGAAGATACCCAGGAGCAGGTTCTATAGAGGCCAACATCATTGGAACAATGAGAGAAGCTGTACTCAGAGCTCACTCAAGCTGGAAACTCTTTTTACAAGTCAAAAGGAGTTGGACGTAATATATTTACCCCATGACTTCACTAGATGATATCAGGTGAGTGATGCAGAACAGGACAATGTCAAAGCACCACTCAGACACAAAAGATGAGTGTATGGACAAAGTATGTTCTTCTTACAGAGCATGTTGAAGAAGAATGGATTTAAGTGATGCTGTTAAGCCTACATTTTTAATTGATAAAGAACACTACATAGAATGTGAATGCAGGGGTGGCTGGCCGAGCTGCAGCTGGAAGTACACAAAGGCTTTTTGGCGACCACAGGCTACCCCGGAGAGGAGTCGGGAGGAGAGCGGATCTCTGCCCGCTGGCAGAGACGGGACTCGACCAAGTGGCATTGGCGCTGAAGGACAGGAGACAGCGTGCTGCTGGGCAAGTGAGAACATAATTCTCCTTTATATTTTTCTATAGTGGACTGCGGAGAGGGGAGGAAAGTTTGGGGGTGGTTGGCCATTGTTGAGGAGCACAGGTGCAGAGGCGCGCTCATCCACTCCCCAACCTTACCCTTGGATCGCGGGGGCGCGCATAGGGAAGTGTCCTCATTCACTGTCCCAGGTGCACGGGGCATGAGTCCAGGTGCCCCTCAGACACTCCCCAAAGCACATAAGATCAGTGCCCCAACTGGCACAGGGAGGGCCCACGGAACACGCAGAGGACCGTGCACAGACACCCCTAGACAGCTCCCATGGGCGCCGGGCCCCAGGCCGGAAAGCAGACCTCTAGCGCAGGCTCTGCTCGTGCCCGCCCAGATGGGTGAGGGAAGGCGGGCGGCTGCGGCGCCGGAGCAGCGGGCAGCAGCGACTCACAGAACCTCATTTCCACTGTGTAGAAGTGTCCGGGGCCCCACCCTAAGAGGCGAGAGACCAACTCCCAGAGCTCGGCTCAGCAGAACTAACGGCACGAGCACGCGAGCGTGAAAACACCTCGGCCGGCGACAATAGGTGCCAATCGCGGGGCAAGCTCTCAGCCGCCCCGCCCATGCAGGAACGCGTGCGGGGACACCTGAGCTGGCTCCAGCGGGCCGCAAGGGAGTGCCCCGTGCCTGCCACTGCGGGTGCACAACATTGCTGCAAGGAACAAGAACCTCTGAACCGCAACATTAGACCAGCAGTGGAATGCAGAAAAAGGAGACGACACACCAAGGCTGAACTGAGTGAAAACATTCCTTTTTTTTTTTCCTTCCTTAAAAAAAAGGAAAAGGGAGGAGAGGAGAGGAGAGGAGGGAGAAGAATGGAAAAAAAAAAAACCCACTATATCTCTAATGTGTTCTATATAATCTCTTCTTTTCATCCTTCCTTTTCAATCGTTATTTATTTGTGTGTCTAGTTTAGCCCCCCTTTCACTCTAAATAAATAGAATATAATTAATATATAAATCCAATCCAATACAATCCTACTTTCTTACTACATTTTGCATTCTTCCATCTTTTTCTTCTATTTTTATTAACATATAATGTAAATATTACCTACTGGATTGCATAGTCTCAACTATTATTAATCTATCATCCCCTCTATCAAAAATTATATATTTCCCCCTAAAAACAACTCATCTATTTTTTTATAGTATAAAAGCTCTAATCTCTTTATATTTATATTAATACTGGCTCATTGGCTGATGATAGCGGGATAGAGGGTAGGGGATATTTTTGAGGGTGTGGGTCTCCTGCCTTGGCTGTGTGTTTATATCTTTAACAGCATCTCCACAAAAGAATTAAAGACAAAGTGGATAGAGTGACTCTCAATCAACTAGCCAGAAGGAAGATCATACCAAAGAACATTTGAAATATAACCAGACAACATAAAAAATGACATAAAGGGTAAACCAAGAACATCAGGCTCAGGAGATCATAAGACTGCACCACTGAAACCCTCAGATCTCCCATAAAGAATCTCATACCACAAAGGTGGGAAGTCAAAGCAGACCATCCCCCCAAAAATAAAAACAAACAAGAAGAATCCAACATGGTAAGACGCAAAAATAATCCCTCAATGAAAAGAAAAGAGGAATCCTCAGAAAGAGAGGTAGATGAAATAGACATAGCCCAAATGACAGACATGGAATTCAAAACAATGGTGGTAAAGAAGCTCAATATACTCGACAACCTTAAAAACTACTGACAACCTCCAAAGAAGTTACCAGCAGCTCCAAGAAAATTACAGGGAACTTGCAGAGAACTACACCAGTATAAAAAAAGACATAGAAACTATTAACAAGAACCAGGAAGAAATGAAGAATTCAATCTCTGAAATGAAAAACACAGTAGAATCAGTCAAAAGCAGACTAAACGAAGCAGAGGATCGGATTAGTGAGTTAGAAGATAATGTAGAGAAAAACTGCCAGACAATACAGCAAAATGAAAAAAGATTGAAAAAATATGAACAAGATGTAAGGGAATTACAGGATAGCATGATAAGAACAATATCAGGATCATCGGAATTAGAGAAGGAGAAGGAAAGGAGCATGGAATTGAAAAACTGATAAGAGAAATAGTGACAGAAAATTTTCTGAACTTGATGAGAGAAAAAGTTATACAAGTTCAGGAAGCACAGAGAGTTCCAATGAAGAGGAATCCAAAAAAACCCACTCCAAGGCAAATCATAATTAAAATGGCAACATTCCAAGACAAAGAGAGAATCCTAAAAGCAGCAAGAGAAAAACAGCAAATAACATATAAGGGAGCTCCGATAAGCCTATCTCAGAAACATTACAAGCCAGAAGGGAATGGTCAAAAATATTTCAAGCAATGAAAAACAAAGGCCTACAACCAAGAACACACTAGCCAGCAAGGCTCTCATTCAAAATAAAAGGTGAAATAAGGAGTTTCTCATACAAAGGAAGACTAAAAGAATACATCTCCAGTAAACCAGCATTGCAACAGATGATAAAGGGAGTGTTCTAAGAAAAAAGGAGGAAAAAAAAAAAAAAAAGAGGAGAGGAACAGTGGTACAAAGGGAAATGAATAAATACATGTCAATAATAACCTCAAATTTAAATGGATTAAATGCTCCAATTAAAAGACATAGAATAACGGAATGAATAAGAAACAAGACCCACATATTTGCTGTCTACAAGAAACACACCTCAAAACAAAAGATTTACACAGAAGGAAAGTAAAGGGATATGAAAAAATATTCCAAGCAAATGGGCCGGAAAAAAAAAAGCCAGGGTAGCAGTCCTCATATCACACAAAACGGATTTCAAAGAAAGGGCACTAAAAAGAGACAAAGAAGGACATTTCATAATACTTAAAGGATCAATCCATCAAGAAGATATAACATTGAGAGAAACAAGATGGCGAAGGAGTAAGTGGAAGCTACACTAACTTCCTCCCAGAACTAGTCTGGATTTACAACGTAATTTTGGAGAAATCATCTGGAATAACCAACCGAACACCAGCTGGAGAGAAATCTTATAATCACGGAGAGACAAAAAGGCCGCTACATCACAACGTGACTGGTAGGGAGTGCGGAGACGCGGAAGGGCTGGCTGGGCTCACACGGGTGGCAGCTGAAGGGACTGAGAAACAGTTCAGCAGCCGGGGATTCCCCCTGAGAAGGGCAGGGTCTAAAGGCAGGGTCTAAACCCCCAGCTGAGCTTCCCAGCCTACAGCAACAGAGTGGAAAGTAAAATAGTATCCAGCTGAGAAAAGCGAAAAGCCACAGAGTTTCTTGCTAGCTGGAGAGAAACAGCCAGAGAAAAAGAGCTCTTAAGCGGATCACATACAAAAATATTTTGGCCCCCACTTACCCTGGGCTCAAGCGGAGGAAAGGCAGAGAGGACTGGAGACGCTTGGGGAGAGTTTGGTATGGTGGCTTCGAGGGGAGAAATGGGGGAGCAGCCAACTGGGTCCTACTGCTGACTCATCGCATCCCCAGTACTGCAGGAAGAACATTCCCCTTCAGCCTGAGGGGAAGCAAAAGCCCTGCCTACAGGAATTAAGCTGCGACACCCACAGTCCTTAAGCCTGACAGCTAATCACAGATTGAATAGATTAACAACTAAAGAAGACAGACAAAGGCAGTAGATCCCTGGAAGTCTCCAACAGGCTGCCTAGGCCCAGACTGGTACAGGATCTGATGCCACCAGGGACAGATCCAGGAAGGGCAGATCATTCTAAGAAGCACCAACAAATAATAGAAGTCACAAAAATGCGGAGACAGAGAAACAACACCCCATCGAAAGGAAAGGTAGAGTCCCCAGAAAGAGTGCTAAATGAAATAGAGGGGAGCCAACTATCAGATATGGAATTGAAAGCATGTATTATGGAGAAGCTCAATGAGCTCAGCGGAAACTACAAAGAACTCCAGGGAAACCACAAGAAACTCCAGAAGAACTATAAGGAACTTACTGAGAATTATACCAGCATGAAAAAGGACATGGAAGCTATCAATAAGAGCCAGGAGGAAATGAAGAATACGATCTCTGTATTGAAGAACACAGCAGAAGGAATTAAAAGCAGGCTAGAGGAAGCAGAAGATCGGATCAGCGAGCTGGAGGATAACATACACAAAAACTCACAGACAGTGCAACAAAATGAAAAAAGGCTGAACAAGACTGAAGAGGCCCTAAGACAGCTGCAGGACAACATGAAACGTAATAATATCCATATCATAGGAATTCCAGAAGGAGAAGAAGAGCAAGGGATAGAAAACCTCTTTGAAAAACTAATGACAGAAAACTTCCCTAACATGAAGAGAGAAAGAATCATGCAAGTCCAGGAAGCACAGAGGGTCCCAATGAAGATGAACCCCAACAGGCCCACTTCAAGACACATCATAATTAAAATGGCAACATCCAAAGACAAAGAGAGAATCCTAAAAGCAGCAAGAGAGAAACAACTAATAACATACAAGGGAGCTCCAATAAGGCTATCATCAGATTTCTCAGCAGAAACACTACAAGCCAGAAGGGAATGGCAAAATATATTGCAAGTAATGAAAAACAAAGGCCTACAACCAAAAATACTCTACCCAGCAAGGCTCTCATTCAAAATGGAAGGTGAAATAAGGAGTTTCCAAGACAAAAGAAGGTTAAAAGAATACATCTCCACCAAACCAGTATTGCAAGAGATGCTAAAGGGTCTGCTTTAAGAAGATGAAGAAACAGAGAGAGACAGAGAGGAACATGAGTACAAAGGGGGAAAATGACAATGAATAAGTACTGAAAGAAAGAAGGAACTTCTACCATTTGCAACAACATGGTTGGAACTAAAGAGAATTATGCTTAGCGAAATAAGCCAGGCAACAAAAGAAATTTACCTTATGCTATCACCTGTTACAGGAAACTAATGAACAACACAAACAAATGAGCAAAACTGAACCAGAGGTATGTAAACGAGGAATAAACTAACAGTAACAAAGGGGGAGATGGGAGGGAGAGAAGTGGTAAGAAGGGGAAGGGTCTAGCCAAAGAGCATGTATAAATGACCCATGGACATGGACAACTGGGTGGGGACTGAATGTGGGAGAAAGGAGGGACAGGGTGCAGAGAAGCAAGAGGGGGAAAAAAGTGAGACAACTGTAATGGAAAAACAAACAAACAGAAAAATTTTTAGTGGGGGGAAAAATAAAAATATAAAGAATAGAAATGCAAGTTCAGTGAATATTAGAAGGACAAGGTATTTCCTTCACACTGTATATATTTACTCCCTATATGATCCCTCCAGAATTTGGCATTCTAAAGAAGTAAGTAATGACCTAAGTTTCTTTGCATAAAACTAATAAGACCAGTTGTTAATAACGATTTTTTTGACTAAGACTTTGGAATGTCATGCCTAAAGGAGACATGCTTGGGCTTTGGTTGTTACAAAAAAGCCCTGAGCAACTGGGACTGACTTTCAAAGGTAATAAAAGTCCACGAGATAAAAGGCCTGGTACCTTGGATGGATGAGCGGTCCACAGCAATCTTTACAGGGAAGGAATGAAGGTTGTTTTCCTGAAAGATGGCTAGAAGGGACCTTAAGGCACAATGGAAAACCAGGAGGACCTGGAAAAGACAGGTGTTTACAGGCAAGGCTGAATGCTAGGTATGTGGCTCAGCTTCTGTGCCCTGAAGGGCAGACTGAAGGTCACCCTAAATGTTCCTTGCGTAAGTTCCAGCAAAGCAGAACTAAAGATCATAAGTGATCATTTGCTGCTCTTGTTGTGTTTATGTAAATGAACAGGATAAATTAAAAATGGACTTAATACAGTCCCTTTAATGACAAGGAGGGTAATCTTAGGGAGAAAAATCAAGATTCAAGGAAGATCACAATGCCCAGTGGTAGACTATAAAGTAGTGCAGCTAACTGTCTTTAAAGTTTCTTTTCATTTAAAATTTGTTTTCATTTGAAAGTTAAACTATGTCTGTGGCATTATCAAAGATGTTTAATTTACAGGCAAGAAGAATGTCAAATGCCTTGCAACTGGATGTCTTTCCGATAAGACAGTCCTACAGATCTATAAACTTGTGTGTGGGTTATGTTACATAAATTAACATGTGTTTTCTGTTTTCAAAGGGCATAAGCCTACGATCTCATTACCTGAGTGATTGTCTGTACGTATAGGCCTCACTTAATCCTGTCTGCATTGCTGCCTCCTGAGACTCAATGGTTTGGCTGAACTAAGTGGCTGGGTTGGTGAAGAACGGGGTGGTCTGTGGGCTTTACTTTAAAACTGGTTTCTCTTTTCTATCCTAATGGCTTGGACAGAAAGAGCCCAGAGGCCTGAGACGGGGGAAACCTAAAATATTTCCCTCAGTCCAAACTAAGTATAATGGACAAAAGGGTTTTGGACAGGTGAGATGTACCTGGCATACCTTCCTCCAAAGAAGCCCTTCTTTTCCCTATTGTGGGACATTGAAAAATTAATACCTGTCTTTTGTCATCTACTGGTTACGGATTGAATGATGTCCTTTAACCCTGTTGCCCCCAGAATACAACAAGGATGCCAGCTTGTTAAACCAAGCATGCCGTTGTCCAGAGACAGCCAACCAACCTGGAGTCTGCACGATCCTTCCCCTTGTAGGAAGGCCACCCTCCCCTCCACATCCCCACTCTTATTAGGGATTTCTTGACCCAAGGGTAGGTAGGACGACGAAAATGTCCAGCTTGAAGCAGCTAGAGGAACTCGAGACCTTCGTCCATTGTCCTTTATAAGATTGTAAAGGGTCTTAAGTCTGAGAGGGAGGGATTGTTATTTTTTATTGTTAAAATATTTAACTAATTAATTAATTATTTTAAAAAAAAGAAGAAGAATATATGAAAGGGTGAGCCATGGGCATGGACTTGGGGAGGGCATTGTCAGGGAAGGGGGATGCTGGGCGGAGGGGAGCAAAGGGGAAAAAATTGGAACTATTGTAACAATATAATCAATAAAATATACTTAAAAAAAAGAAGATATAACATTGATAAACATATACGCACCCAACATAGGAGCACCGAAATACATACAGCAAATACTAGAAGACCACAAGAAGGATATCAAGAACACCACACTCATAGTAGGGGACTTCAAAACTCCATTATCAACAATAGACAGATCATCAAAGCAAAGAAACACCAAGGATATACAGGCATTGAACAACACACTAAACCACATGGACTTAACTGATATATATAGAACTTTCCACCCCAAAGAAGCAAAATATATATTCTTTTCAAATGCACATGGGACATTTTCAAAGACAGACCACATGATAGGACACAAAACAAGCCTCAACAAATTCAAGAAAATTGAAATCATATCAAGCATCTTTTCAGGCCACAATGCCTTGAAACTAAAAATCAACCTCAGGAGGAAAAAATCAGACACCCAAACTCATGGAGAATGAATAACATGCTATTAAATTATGAGTGGGTTAACAATGACATTAAAGAAGAAATCAAGAAATTTCTAGAAACTAATGATAATGAGCACACAACAGCCCAAAACCTGTGGAACACAGCAAAAGCAATCTTGAGAGGGAAGTTCATAGTGATACAGGCATATGTGAAAAGGATAGAAGAATCTCAAATAAAAAACCTAACCATAAAGCTACAAGAACTAGAACAACAACAACAAACAAAGCCTAGGGCAAGAAGAAGGAAGGAAATCACCAAGATCAGAGCAGAACTAAATGACATAGAGACTAAACAAACAACCCAAAAGATAACAAAACTAGGAGCTGGTTCTTCAAAAAAATAAACAAAATCGACAAGCCTCTAGCCAGTCCAATCAAGAAAAAAAGAGAGAAGACCCAAATAAACAAAATCAGAGATGATAGAGAAGAAATCATGACTGATACCACAGAAATAGAAATGATAGTTAGAAATTACTACAGACAACTGTATGGCAAGAAATTTGGCAATCTAGAAGAAATGGACAAATTTCTAAAAACATATATCCTTCCAAAACTGAATCAAGAAGAAGTGGAAAGTCTCAACAGACCAATAACAAGGAAGGAAATCGAAACAGCAATCAAAAATCTCCCTGCAACACAAAAGCCCTGGACCGGATGGCTTCACAGGCGAATTCTACAAAACATTTAGGGAAGAACTAACTCCTATCCTTCTCAAACTGTTCCGAAAAACCCAAGAAGAGGGGAAAATCCCAAACTCTTTCTATAAAGCCAGTATTATCCTAATCCCAAAACCAGGTCAAGACACAGAAAAGAAAGAAAACTACAGGCCAATATCACTCATGAACATAGATGGTAAAATCCTCAATAAAATTTTGGCAAACAGGATCCAGCAATACATAAAAAGATCATACATCACGATCAAGTGGGATTCCTCCCAGGGATGCAAGGATGGTTTAATATTCGCAAATCAATAAATATAATACATCACCTAAACAAAATGAAAGACAAAAATCACATGATCATATCAATAGATGCAGAAAAAGCATTTGATAAAGTACAACACCCATTTATGATGAAAACACTCAGCAAAATGGGAATAGAGGGAGCATACCTTAACATAATCAAGGCTGTATATGAGAAGCCTGAGGCCAACATCATACTCAATGGACAAAAACTAAAAGCATTCCCCCTGAATTCATGAATTAGACAAGGTTGTTTATTCTCTCCACTCCTATTCAACATAGTGTTGGAAGTCCTAGCCACAGCAATTAGACAAGAAAAAGAAATAAAAGGCATCCAAATTGGGAAAGAAGAAGTAAAACTATCATTATATGCACATGACATGGTAGGTTACCTAGAAAATCCTATTAATTCCACTAAAAGACTACTCGATATAATAAGTGAATTTGGCGAAAGAGCAGGGTACAAAATAAATAGACAGAAATCTAAGGCATTTCTGTACACCAACAATAAAATATCAGAGACAGAGACAAAAAAGAATATACCATTTACTATAGCAACAAGAAAAATAAAGTACTTAGGAGTAAACTTAACCAAAGAGATAAAAGACCTGTACTCTGAACATTTCAAAAAATTCAGAAAGAAATTAAGGAAGATACAAATAAATGGAAGCAAATACCATGTTCTTGGATGGGAAGAATCAATATCATCAAAATGGCCATATTACCCAAAGCAATTTACAGATTCAATGCAATCCCTATTAAAATACCAATAACATATTTCACAGACCTAGAGCAAATACTCCATAAATTCTTATGGAACCAAAAAAGACCCCGAATAGCAAAAGCAACTTGAGACAGAAGAACACAGCAGGAGGAATCACAACACCAGATATCAAACAATACTACAAAGCCACTGTGATCGAAACAGCCTGGTACTGGCATAAGAACAGACATATAGATCAGTGGAACAGAATAGAGAGTCCAGAAATAAATCCAGGTCTCTATGGTCAACTGATATTTGATAAAGGAGGAAGGAACATAAAATGGAGTGAGAAGAGCCTCTTTAACAAATGGTGTTGGGAGAACTGGATAGGGACGTGCAAAAAAATGAAACTAGACCACCAACTTACACCACACACGAGAATAAACTCAAGATGGATCAAAGACTTAAATGTAAGCCACGAAACCATAAAAGTCCTAGAGGAAAACATAGGCAAGAAAATTTCAGATATATCACGTAACAATTTCTTCACGGATACATCTCCTAAAGCAAGAGAAATAAAGGAAAAAATAAACAAATGGGATTACATCAAACTAAAGAGTTTCTGCTCAGCAAAAGAAAACATCAGCAAGATGAAAAGGTAACCAACCACATGGGAAAACATAATTGCCAATGACAACGCAGACAGGGGACTGATTTCCAAAATATATAAAGAGCTAATACAACTCAACATCAAGAAAACAAACAACCCAATTCAAAAACGGGCAAAGGACCTGAACAAACACTTCTCCAAAGAGGACATACAGAAGGTCCATAGACACATGAAAAAATGCTCAACATCATTAGCCATCAGGGAGATGCAAATAAAAACCACAATGAGGTACCATTTTACACCAGTCAGAATGGCCATCATCAACAAATGAACAAACAACAAGTGCTGGCGAGAATGTGGAGAAACAGGAACCCTATTGCACTGTTGGTGGGAATGCAGACTGGTACAGCCACTATGGAAAACAGTATGGAATTACCTCAAAAAATTAAAAATGGAACTGCCTTTTGAACCAGCAATTCCACTACTAGGATTATACCCGAAGAATCTTGAAACACCAATTCAAAAGAACTTATGCACCTCTATGTTCATTGCAGCACTGTTTACAATAGCTAAGTGCTGGAAACAACCTAAGTGCGCATCTGTAGATGAGTGGATCAAAAAACTGTGGTACATTTACAGAATGGAATACTATGTAGCAGAAAGAAAGAACTCCTGCCATTTGCAACAACATGGATGGAACTAGAGAGAATAATGCTTAGTGAAATAAGCCAGGCAAAGAAAGAAAAATACCATATGATATCACCTAATACAGGAAACTAAAGAACAACACAAACAAAAGAACTAAATAGAACAAAGAGCAGAATAGCAGTCAATAGGGGGGAGGGGGGAGGGAGAGAAGGGGGATAAGTAAGGCAAGGGTTTAATCAAAGAACGTGTATAAATGACTCATGGGCATGGACAACAGGAAGGGATATGATTGTGGGAGAAGGGGTGGGTTGGGTGGGGGATAGAAATGGGGGGAAAATGGGACAACTGTAATTGAAAAACCAAAAATTAAAAAAATAAACTAAAATAAAAGAATGTGAATGCAGAGTGAGGGGAATTCCTCTGGGTAGTACTTACAGCCCCACTTAAAGGCTCCACTTAAAGCATCAGAGAATGCCAATGCAGGTGGTATACAGAGCAGAACTGAGGAGTTTACCAGAACTACATCTGTCCAGATATTTTTCACCATCTTTGTAAGGTGGGGTGAAAGGTAAATAGCAGACACGGCTCTACAGACATACATGAACACACACAAACATACTCACATCTGATCTTTCAGTATGTGTAATTGTACTGAGGATATACCGCTAATCTATACTAATCTATACTACTATACTACTAATCTGCTGTGTGGATCATTCCTCTTAGTTCATCTTTTTCAGAGTCCCTGTTTACAGGAATAGTTTGTGGTATGCAGAAAGGCATGTGCTTTAGGGGGTGCAAGTGGGACTTAAATCCAACTTTCCTTTCTTGCACCAGTAGCCATGGCCAGTCATCCTGGCACAGTTTATCAGGGCAAGGAGAAAAGAACACATTTCTAAATGATCCTCCAGAGGGGCCCTTGTGTGATTTATAAACATGGTCCAGGTGTGCTAATAATGGTGGCTCTGATCTGTCCTGCATTTTATGAGGTTTAAATTAAAGAATGCTTGCAGGGTTGTATATTAACTGCAGATTTGAACCAAGTTGCCATTGACTGACAGACCTCCGTGCAGCCAGAATTCTGGGGCTGAGGGACCAGACCAGGTAAGCAGTACCCACTACTGTATGGATATTGTAAAAGGTGCTTATGCCTGTCTAGAAACTAATGTGGAAGAAAATAACAATGACAATTAGAATATACAACTCCAGAATTACAAGAAGTTTGGTCCAAAACTACCACAGGAGTGTCCATGAAAAGCCTGTACAAAACCAGGAATTAGGCTCACTGTGACCTGAGTGTGTGTCCACCCCCTAGATTTTCTTCTCTCAAGTCCCTGCTTGTGCCACTCTTACCTCCTCAACCACCTGGAACTCTTATTACTGACTGAATCTGTTTTATTTTCACAAGGAAAAGCACTTGGACATACTTTGCTCCCTGAAAATCCTTTAGAATCATGTCTGGACATATACGTCCTCTTTAAAGATGATGGTAGGGAAAGAGTAATTTTTAAACCAAATGTCATATATAATTTCTTTAACCAAGTGTATATCAATTTTCTACTGATTATAAACTTAATTATAAATGTGACCTAAAACTCACACTTCTGAATTTTAAAAGCAATCATATATGTAAATATATGGTGGAATTCTTACTATGGATATATATATATATATATATTCCTCATTCACTAGAATATAAACTATAATGTTAATACCTTTAATCATTGATTCTTTTTGTGTTACCAGAATATGATTTTACTTCAAAGCCCTTAAAATTTTTTGCTAATACTTAAAAGTAGGTTCTAAATTAAAAACCTAGCCCACATTCAAATTAATAGAAATATTCAATTCAAACTTATTCCATGTTTAATAATGCTGAAAGCAAGAATTAAAAATTAACCTAACACAGCAGGGCTGGCAGATGTAACCTAGTCTGTAGGCAAAAGATTTTTTTAAGTCTGAAAGAATTGTTCAACTTAAAATTCTAACAGTAAAAGACCAAAGGAAACACCACATGAAGTTTCTCTCTATTCTGTGGCAACCCAGAGCAAATTAGTGGGTATGAGGAGGAAGAGTTCATGTTCCAAAGGTAAGTAATAAGACAGAAAATCAGGCATGTTAACACATAAAAGGAAATTGAATGGCCCATAACTTTAACTTATTAAAATCACCTCATTCCAAGGTTAAAACAACTGTTTGTCATACTCTTTTAAGCTACAGATATCAAGTAATAGGTTTTTCAACCAGGTGTTTAATTCCTGTGTAAGCAACATTTCAAAATAGATATGCAGATTAGAACTCACCCACCAGACAAATGTAGCAGAAAACAGCCTTTCTGCTAAGTTGGAGAAAGATGAATTGTCCCCATAGAGTTATGACAAGCTGCTGAGATTTCTCCTCAATGTTGAGAATATAGATGTCTGAACACAGCTATTCTTAGTCCGTTTTCCCTGCCTTTATTCATCAATGCCTCCTCTAAATAGAGTGTTTTCTCTAAAGGAAACAATTTGACCAGTTATACCCATTAACAACTGTGTTTTATGTGTGTGGTGGGGGCATGCATGTACAGGGTTGGAGAGGAGACAGAGGGCCCATTTTCTTAGGACTCATCAGTTAACATCCCAACTGAGCTCATAATTTAGACTCAGAAGCAAAGGTAAAGTGAAGGTCTACAATGGATAATGCTGTTTCCTAGTCCCATTAGCAAATGGGAAACTGCTCATTTTAGATAAGTACTACATTATGAAAGGAGCTATCTATGAATGCTATAATTAAATTACTAACTTATAAAATTCCAGAAGTAGTAAGAGAAAACAAAATTATTGTTGATAATAGTGCTTCCCCAGAAAGGCAAGACAAGAAAACATGAAAGGAAGATAATTAACTAAGATTGAGGTTAAGACATTCTGAAGTACTTAAATTCCTTTAGTTGCTCTCCATTGCCATTCATAATATAAATGAAATTCTGTAGGGTGAAATTCAGGAATCTTCAAGCTCTGACTCCACAACCATTCACCACTCATCTCACTTCTCATCCTCTACAGTAGGAGTTAGAAAAATTTTTTGTAAAGTCCAGGTAGTAAATTTTTTGGCTATTTAGACTATATCATTTTTCATAGGCAACTACTCAGCTCTGCTGTTGTAGCACTAATGCAGTCATAGACAATAGATTTTTTTAAAAGGATATGGCTGTGTTCCAATAAAACCATATTTATGAACACTGAAATTTGAATTTCACATAATTTTCACCTGTCACAGAATAGTTGCTCATCTTTTGATTTTTTTAACCATTTTAAAAAATGTAAAAACAAGGCATCATACAAAAAGAGATGATGGTCTGCATTTGGCCACACCCATGGTTTGCCTGTCTGGGTGCCTCTACAGTCTCCCATGCACTCCAACAATAGTCTATGATCTCATAGAACAAAACAGTTGGAGTACTCCACACATGCTGAATTCTTCTGGCATCAAGGCTTTATACTTGTCCCTTCTCCTGCAATATTCTGTTCACATCCTTCTTTGACAAACTAATTTCTACTCACCTTTCATCTCTGAATGTCTCTGAGATGCCCCTTTGAGTTCCTCATGTCTATTCAAGAGGCCCCTTTTCCTCTAATGTGCCCTATGACACATTAGAGTTTTACATCCCACACTAGGGACACTGTGCCTAGTCCCAGACCCAGTACAGCCTGGCCTGAATTTTTGTCTGTAGATCTCCCATGCCTAGGTACTAAGTTGGTTCTCAGTGAATAATGATTGAATAAGTGGGTGAAGGTAGGTCTGAAGAATATTAAGATGACATGTTGTCCTAGGTTAGACTAGCCAATGGGATGTTGGAGAGCTTTCAACAAAGACAAGTTTTACTAAATAAATAGCTATTCAGATGCAGTAGTATAGTGTAGTGATTAGGACAATAGATCCTGATATGAAACTTGCCTGAGCCCTAGATCCACCACTTACTATTAGTATGGTCCAGGGTAAGTAGCCAAAGTGTTCTACAGCAGAATTTACTGTCTGGGGAATGTACGTTGTAAAAACTAAATGTGTTCACACTAGAGGAACATAGAGTTTGACACACAATAAACTATCAATAAAATAGCTGTCATTAGTACTGACATCAACCAGAAAGGAATCTAAACTCATGGACTCTAAATACTAAAAGTAAGAACCTATAATTTTGTTTTTTATCATAAATTTATTGATTCATTGCATAAAAGATTTGTGTCAAGCAGAATCAATCAGATTAGAAAAACTGGAACAAAGAAAACAGATTTATCCTCACAGCTAGAGTCTACAGAGACAGAAATGCATCTAAAATTGTACATATAGGAGAGAAAGAGAGTGAGAAAGAGGCAGACTTCTCCCATGGTGCTGAAATATTCACTTACGGTGAAGGACTGGAGATTCAGTGGACAGCTTAACTTTAAATGGTGAGAAGGAAGGCCACCTTCTCTGTATCACAGTCTAAACTTTTCTCCACCACCTTTGTCATCTCAGTAATAAGTGATAGTTTTTATTATTGGGAAAACAGTAAATATGACATAGCTGAAGAGGATTTCCTCCATGTGTCATTATACAAAAATATTATTCACAAGCATAAAATATGGCAACGATGGGAATAAAAATCCAAATAACAATATTAAGTGAAATGATTTGGGTTTCATTGTTTTTGTTGTTTTGCTTATACTGCATGTTGCAGCTGCTGATATATATTTGGTGAGGTGATCTCTCCTTAAATCAAAATTCTAAAGTAAATTATTTAATACCTAATCAAAATACGACTATTTTATTGATTATTAATTTTTGCTTTTTACCTTAGAAATCGCCTCCTCCTTCATCATCTATACAGTGTTTGCTGGAAAGAATGGTGTGTCTTTTGTAGCTGCCTCACATAAAGGAACACCAGCACTATTTGTACCAGGACTTTCACATTTTCTTCCTTTCATCTTCAAATTCACTGGCAGTGTGACATCGAACATGTACTAATGGAATTGTGGTGCAGAAAACAGGAATGATGGAGAACAGAGGCGATCTTAACACCAGCAGACTCGCGTACCTCAGTGTCAGCTATGTGTAAAGAAATGAACAAGAATACAGTTTCTACATTCAGCGCTTGCACAGGCATTCTTGCGTTTCTAGAACATTCCACTCCTCTCCACATGAAAGACAGGCTCTTTCTTTTTAAATTTTATTTCTCAATTACATTCAATATTATTTTGTATTAGTTTCAGGTTTACAGCATTGTGGTGAGAGAATCATATACTTTACAAAGTGTTTCCCCCAATATTTCCAGTCCCCACCTGCACCATACATAGTTATCACAAGACTGACTATATTCCCTATACTGTGCTTTGCATCCCTGTGACTATTCTGTGTCCATCAGCTTGTATTTTTAATCCCCTCACCTTTTCACACAGTCCCCGGTTCCTTCTCCTCTGGCAAACACCAGTCTGTTCTGTGTGTGCATGAGTCACACAGGGTGCTTTGGGTTGAAGGTGTCCTTACTATTTTACCATGGTGTTTTACAGGCCTTGCCAACTTTTACATGCATGTTCACACACATATATGCACACACATGGACACACGCATTCACACTTCTCATTTTGGGACCTTGCTCTTTCCTTCTTACTTTCTACCTTATTACCAAAGAACCATTTACTAAAATGTTGGGAGATAACTGCCTTTACATTATTCTTCCAAAGAAGGTCAAACTAAGGAGGTGGAATAGATACCCCATCTACACCAAACAATTATTTTCCATGTATGATTATGTAAAATTCACTCTTACCAAATGAAAATATTACATCTTGTTGTTCACATTGAGTCACTACTTAATATTTTAAACACAAATAAAACTCCCGAGTGAAATAACTAAAGTGACTAAAGTTCTATTTCTTCTTTACCATTACTATGCTTCCAATTTACTGTTTGAGTGCAAGAATATACAGTACCACAGGTTCTGGAGACATGAACTACATCCCAATTGAAATGGAATATTTCTAAACTGATAAGAACTTAAACTTAACTCTTGAACACATAGTCTACAAATTATCCAAATTAATTTTCCTATGAAATATAATGCCTAAAATATAACATAAACTGATATGAAGTTTACATGTGTATTATTATAACTCAACAGTAACCACAGCATCTTTTTAGAATTTCCACACCAAAAATAAATGTTTCTTGGGGGGGGGGGTTGTATTTCATCACTAAGACTGTTTAGAATTGATATAATATGGTAATAATTAAAAGCAGGCCAACTTTTTATGATGTTATTGTTTTTAAATTCTCTAGATTACACTCCCTTAATGGCAGTAGCTAGGGTGGCCACTAACCACCATCCTCTTGAAGCACCACTGAATCTAAAGAAAACCTGTTTGGTAAGTTTCAACTGAAATACCAAGTGAAAGCGTTGTGTACCTTGTAAATTAGTAAGACAATGTGAAGTACTAATTTGTTCAAACAGTGAACTCTGGAAGATTGGAAGGACCTACCCTAGGAGCCAAAGAAAAGTTTCAGTACTGACAAAGTTACAGGTGCCTTCCAGGAGGAGATGAGCTTGAGAATATGGCTCATGCCTGGCACTCTTGGCTGTGTACCAGAAAAAAAGATACCAACCCTAAAGCCGAGTAAGGCAGTCTGCCACGCGGTCAAACACACATCAAACACCTGAAGACTATCCTACTATTTTATATCCAACACATTTGAAAAGGCAACTCAAAGATGTCACTTCTAGTTACATATGCTTGATATCCCAGAAACTTCAAGGAACTGAATTTGACTGGTTGTGTTGACAGAGTGTCAGAACTGCAGGCAGTTTCCAGAAGAAAATGTAGGAGTACTAAACAAAAAAGGCCTGTTTTAATAAGGCCCTGGAGATCCTACTAAATGCCCCTGCTTTAGGCTGATATAAAATAGATAATTTTCCTTTAACAACAGATATCTTCTGTTTTATTTTTTGAGTTTGCAATGAATCACTATTGCATTCACAACAAAGTAAATGAAAATTTTTTCCTTTCCTGACTCCCTGTCATTGTTAATTTACTAGTTCTTAAAGTTAGAATGAGTTTTAAACTATCTATTTTGTCATCAAAACTTTCCATTAATATTCTTTATTTTTTATGTGAGGACATGACAGAATTCAGGACAATGACCAATTTAAATTTATGTAGCAGAAAAAAAGAGTCTTCCCAAAAAGTCATCACTAACATCCAGCACTCAAGAATCACTAGATATGCTTTGAAGTTTATAATCTGTTGCTTCTCCAACATCCTCTATTCACATGTAAAATCATTTTCCAATGTAAAAGAACATAAATGAAGCTTAAACAGGTTTTATAGAATATACAGTTATTCTAAGAGTTGCCCCCAAAAAGTGCAATTCACTCCTTACCCTATCTCAGTTAAAAATAAATTCATCTAAAACAAGAGCTGGAGATTTGTTGCAATGATAATGCTATCTAAACGATCGGCGGCGGCGGCGGCAGCCGTCCGTCTCGAGAGACGATGGTGTAGCTTCTTAAGAGTCTCTGCACCGCCGAGAATGGCTGTGCAGTCCGACTCGGGAGTGACATGGTATCTGTCTCCTCCCGTGTTGAATCGACATCTTGTGATGACGCTGAAGCTACAGAGCCTGGGCAGGGTGATATGGAGGGTCTGCTGTTGCCCATGCAGCAGACCCCCCCTCTCTTCGCAGCTGAAGGGTCCAAGGGAAAGACGGAGTCGATACAGCTTGGGTTCAGGTGCGCCGCAGGAGTTGCCGGTGTTGACTACAACGTCAAACCGCCTTAGGGACTCCGGCTCCGGATTTTCTGTCGGGGTTTACTCCCTTAGCCTTTTCACTGAAGACGTATGCCGCAAGGCAGCGGAGGTTTTTTGGAGTCAGAGTTTTCCTTCTCTGATGTGCCCTGACTGGAAGATCGAACCAGCGACACTTAGCTCGCAGGCCGACGCTCAATCCACTGAGCTAAACCAGCCAGGACTTCTAAACGATCAATGCCAGAAAATTAAATGGTTGACTATTTTCTTTCTTAATATATTTTATAGTTGTTGAATAATTCAACATGTATTTTTTTCTGAACTTTATGTAGCATAAAAATGTTATGAAAAATTTTCCTAACTCATGGTCACTTAATGTCTTCCTTAAAATTGAATCTTTAAAGTTAAGTTTTAAGTGTAGCATCTCTAAGTTTGGCAAAGCGATTTCACAGCATGATATAAAAACATTAAGTCTGTGGTATCTGTGAGTTTGTCTGAGTGGGGAGAGAAGGCTCTTTTCCATATCTCTAAAATTTTTCACTAAAATAATTACTACAGGCTATTCATATGGGTATGTGAAAATTCTATATAAATAATATGAAAATATCTGAAAAAAAAACTGCTCACCTTCAATTCTTCCTAATCCCTTTATATTTATATCATTAGGAAATATAATCGCAAACTTCAAGTAGGTCTTTAGGGATGCTCTAAAATCCTACTCTTATTTATTTCAATAACTATTTTGTATCTTTTTCTCAATCCTCAGTCCTATTCCCTCTTCTCCAACTTCATTCTCAGTTAATAACATGCTTGTATCTTGTTTAATATTTCTGGAAGAAACAGAAGTGACAAGAACAGAATTTATACATGTCCCACTATCACCTCTACCGACCATTTGCCACTATATCTTATATTCTGACTTTCCTCCAATGTAACTGCTCTCTTGATAACGTTCCCATGTTTCCATCTAGTGCTAGTAAAGAGCTTTGTTTTCTCACTTGATCCCAACCCATATTGACTATTCTAGGACATTGTCCCAACACTTACATCACTCTCTTTTGGAATTGTATTTTTTCTCTCTCTTCTGAATCATCCTCATTGATGAAAAATACACTGTATTCACTGCAGTAGCAGCTTAATTTTAAATTAAAAATTAGATAAAAGGATTAATAAATAGATATCCAGCACAGCAAAATGCATAGAATCTAGGTGGTAAGGTTATAGACATTCAACTGTTACATTCTTCCAACTTTTCTGTATGTTGAAAAATTTTCATAATAAAATATAAAAACTATAGTATAATTTCTCCTATCTTAAAAAAAAAGTACCTCATTCGCTTCTAGTACCAACCAATTTTTTAAAATGTTTTCTCACTTCTAAAAAGCACTGCCTAGATATTTTGTTTGTTTATTTATTTTCTTTTTAGAGAGAGGGGAAAGGAGAAAGAAAGGGAGAGAAACATCACTGTGTGGTTGCCTCTCACTCCCGCCCCCAACTGGGGACCTGACGTGCAACCTAGTCATGTGCCCTGACTGGGAATCGAACCAGCGACACTTGGCTCACAGGCCAACGCTCAATCCACTGAGCCACAGTAGCCAGGGCTCAAATATTTTAACTTTAATTCCACTCCTTCATTGTAAAAAAGTTTAGCCTGTATCTTTAATATTAAATCATGTCTTATATATAGCATATTGGCTTTTGAAAATCCAGTATGAAAGTTTTTGTCATTTAATTTGAATATTTAGTGAGTCCAGTAAATTACTGCTATTATGCTATTGCTGATGTATAATTAGTATTTGCTCCATATACTACATTGCATGTGATAATCTCTATAGTACACTGTGAAATAGTTTACCATTATTTCACTACTCTCTGCACAACTAACAAGCTAACATAGAGATAATTGACTAAAAGTAATGAAATAATACTAAAGCAAACAAAGGAAATAAAAGGAACATAGAACAAGTTGCTACCTTTACTACAGCTGGACATGCAATAATCCTAGACTAGTTAACTTCAATTTATTGCTGTTTTACCCTTGTGTGCTTGTCTGTGTATATGCGCATTATTATTTTTATATATTTTAATTTGTTACATATCTTACCTACACAGACATTATACTTTTACATAGTCAACATGCATTTGGATTTACCCACATATTTATGCTTTTCTCTGAATTCTTTTCTTTATATATTTCTACCCAAGTTCATTTTTCTTCTGCATGAAGAATACCCAAGTTTTCCCTTTAGTGTGGATCTCCTGATAATAAATTCTCATATTTGTTCGTATGAGTATGTCTTTATTTCAACTTATTTTTGATTAACATCTTGCTAGTATAAAATTAGAGATTATAGTTGCTTTTAATACTCTGCTTAGTTCATTCTTTTGATTTTTGCTAATGAATAGTCAGCTGAGTCTCTTACCTTGATCCATTAAAGGTAACATTTCTTTTTCTTCTCTGAGTGTTCTGAAACCTTCCTCTCTACCTTTGATTTTTGATGTTTTATATAGTTTTCTTGAAATACCTAGCACTTATTTAATCTGTGGCCTCATGTCTTTCATCAATCTTGAAAAAAATTTTTTAATTAATTTTTATTTTTTAATTTAGTTGACAAATTCTTTTTTTTTTTTTACATCTCTGAGTGAAAAATTTATTTTTACATAGCATACCTAACGAAATTTAACAGTTGTTTCTTTTTTTTTCAGATTTAATGTGTTTTATTGATTAAAATATTACATTTGTGCCAATTTCCCTTCCCTCTGCTCCCCTCCACCCGGTGGCCCCCCTCCCTCCAGTTGTCCCCCCTTTTTAGATTATGTCCATTAGTTGTGCATACAGTTCCTCCCAACCTCTCTCCGTCTATTCCATTCCCTCCTACCATGATCCCCAATTCCTATATCATCTCCCTCCCTCTCCCCACTCCCCCTCCCTGTTGACCTCCCCCCAATATGCTTCCCGTACCCACAGTTCCTTTTCCACTCTCGTTGCCTGTTTAGTTTGCCTTTGTTTCATCTCCCTAGCTTCTGTTTTTTAAACCAGTCCCTTTAACATCTCATATAACAGTGGTTTGGATCTAATGAACTCTTTCAGTTTTATTTTGTCCTGGAAACACTTTCTCTGTCCTTCTATTCTGAATGACAATTTCGCTGGATAGAGTATTCGTGGTTGTAGGTTTTGGATTTTCATTACTTTGAATATTTCTTGCCAGTCCCCTCTTGCCTGTAGGGTCTCCCTTGAGAAGTCAGCTGATAGTCTAATTGGGACCCCTTTGTACATGATTCTTTTCTTCTCTCTTGCTGCTTTTAAGACTCTCTCTTTATCTTTAATTTTTGACATTTTGATTATAATGTGTCTTGGAGTGGTTCTCCCTGGGTCCAGTCTCTTGGGAACTCTCCTTGCTTCCTGGACCTGCAAGTCTATTCCCTTCCCCAAGTCTGGGAAGTTCTCCTTTATTATATTTTCACTCAATTTTTCAAGTTCTAGTTCATCTTCCTCACTCTCTGGCAAACCAATGATTCTTATGTTGGGCCTTTTATAGCTGTCCCAGAGGTTTCTGATCCTCTCATTGTTGCTTCCCATTTCCTCTCTCTGCATTGGTTGACTGCTCGTTCCTTCTCCATATTCCAGTTTGTTGAAATGAACTCTGGATTTTTTTTCCTCACCATCTGTCTCGTATGTGGTTTTGTTCCTTTCGTTATGAATGTTTTTCGCTTCTTTATTATCTTTTTCCTGCTCTTTTGTGAATTCTGTAAGCCACCTGATAACAATGGCCCAGAACTGAGCCTCTGACAGGTTTCTTATCTGTTCATCTGTCAGGTTCTCTATCTGTTGCCTGGTGAGCTGCACCACCGGGATTTCTATAGTTGTCTGCCTCATTTTGACAGATGCGTTTTGTTTTCTTGGGCCGGCTGTAGGGGGCAGTGCCTGTGTACGCGTCACAATTCAGTGACCGGCGCCTGTCTGCGACCTATTTCGCAGCCCTGTGGTGCTTTCTTTGGGGGCGGGGGGTCCAAGATGGATTCACACAGTTATTCAGCTAGGAGACCGGGATCCGTCCTCCCGCCCCCCTGGGCCTCACTGTTCAAGGCGATGTGGTGGCTGCTTTCCCCAGCGCTGGGGTCTCGCACTGCCAGGGGCTTGACTGCCGCCGGGATTTTTCGCCGCCCCGCCGCTGTCTCAGGTGCGACCGCAAACAGCACTGCCCTCTTTAACTCTTACCTGCCCAAATGGCACCGCTGGTTTATAACTTCATATGTTGGGCTTCCGTGTAGTTTTATTTTCTGGAATTTCTAGTTATCCTTTGTTTTGAAGTAGTTGTATTCCTCTCTAGTTGTAGAGGGAGACCTAGCGTGTCCGTCTAAGCCTCCATCTTCGACAAATTCTTAACAATTATATATTGACTTTGCCTTTTTCATTATCTTTTCTACTTCTGGAAAACTACATGTTACATAGTTTATTTTTTTTCTTATCCCATCTCTCATAATTTTTTTTCTCTGTGATTTTGTTCTCTTATATCTCTGTGTATTATTCTGAATATCAATTCTAACTTACCATTCAGTTCAGAAATACTTTCTTCAGGTTTGTCTAATCTGTTAAAACCATTAATTAAATTTATTTCAATTACTACAGCTTTCAATTCAGTTTTTATTATATTCTTTTTGATCACTTCCTGCCTCTACTATAATTCTCCATATTATTATTCCATTTCCTAACATATTAACATACAGTATTTTAATACCCCTGACTGGTAATGCCAATATTTACCTCTGTTGTAATTACTTTTTAGTGTTTTTCTCTTTCTTTCAGATAGCAGTGTTTTTTTTATGCCTTGTTATTTATTATTTCATGTCACAACCTGTGTATTAACTGTAGAGTATATAAGATATAATAGACGATGATGTCTTCCTCCAGAGAGAACTTAATTTGGTTGTTAGCAGATTATCATGGTAGAGACTGATCATCTTAAACCAGTAAAGAAAAGAGCTTCATTTCTTGTAAGATCTTTTCCCATATCTCATCTGTTCCTAAATCCTTGCTAAAACTGTTGAGTGCTGTGGCTGATTATGTTTTTCCAAA
This sequence comes from Furipterus horrens, assembly GCF_987537825.1. Lineage (NCBI taxonomy): Eukaryota > Metazoa > Chordata > Mammalia > Chiroptera > Furipteridae > Furipterus > Furipterus horrens. Next base: position 60,821,573 of record NW_028327176.1, on the reverse strand, counting down.
GATGGTTTTAAAAATCTATATCCATTTCTCTTGATCCTGAGCATGCCTCTGTGACAACATCAATATAGTAAGACAAAGATCCTACTGTTATTTTTTAGTATAAGTCACAAAAATATCTTATACTTTTGTGTCTTTTCCATGTGATTCTCATTTTTTAAACCCAGCCACATACTGTAAGGAAGCCCAAACTGTGCAACTTGGAGATACTAAATAAGCAGTAGACATCTTGTGTTTTGGACAACATCTTCAACTGAGGTTCCAGCTGACAGCCAACATCAAGTACTATACATATAATGTGAATATTCCTACAGACGACCCCAGTCCCCCAGATATCATATTACCCTCGGTCTTTGAATCTTCATACTTGAAGCTTCAAACACTACCCAAGAGACTAGACATCATGCTATCATCTCACTAAATTCATGAAGCACAGAATCTCTGAGTATAATAAAAGAGTTGTTCCACAACACTATATTTGGGTTGATTTGTATGCAGCTGTAGTAGCTGGAACAGGTACCTTTCAGACCTTTTGTTTTTCACTTTAATTTCTGTCCCCAGAGACCAGTGAAACTGCCAGAAGCTCTTTTCAGCTCCTCATTGTTTTATTCATTACTTTGCAATTGGCACAGAGGCATGCTTTCTGTATTTCTTCTTTTTCCAAAATCTTGACCCATGAAGAACTTGCTCACTGAGGACTTTTTTAATGCTTTTAATATTTTAGTTATTATTGGTTGGGAGGGTTCATCTGAAGCAATTTAATTCTCTCTTTTGGGAGCATATGTCAACTCACCCCATAGGGTTTTTAAGTCAGCACACATGCACACACACATGCTTTTAATTTCCAGTAGTACTATTTGGGTCATTTTTAATTGTGTTGATTTTAATATCATTTTTATTGCTAACATTTTAAAGCTTCTCTTAATTCTGAAAACATTAAACAAAATTATTTTTTATATTTGTGTCTGATAATTCCAGTATCTGTTCCTCTTAGGGATGTGATCCTCCTGTTTTTATCAGTGTGTTCTACTGGCTGTTGCTCATGGTTTACATTGATTTCTTTTTTTCTTAAGCACATTATTTCTTGAATTATATCTTGGAAGTTATTTATTTCTGATATGAAGTTTCATTTTTCCAGAAAATCTGTTTCTGCCAATTGCTTGGCTCATTATTATCCTTACTTTATGTTAGGGACCAACTTATATTAATTATTTTTTAATCCTTACCAAGGATATGTTTGCTGATTTTAGAGAGTGAGGAAGGGAGAGAGAGAGAGACAGAAACATCAACAAGACAGAAACATCAACAAGACAGAAACATAGATTAGTTTCCTCCTGTATGTGCCCTGACTGGATATCGAACCCTCAAAGTACGTATGTGCCCTGATGTTGAATAGAACCCACAGCCTTTTGATATATGAGATGATGCTCCAGCCAACTAAACCATCTGGTCAGGGCCTTATTAAAATTTTTATCAGCACTTTGAATATACAGAGAGTATGAATTGGGACTACAAAACTTGTTGAAGGTCTACTCAAGTTTTCAAGGAATACTTGCTTTATTCTTCCCTAAGACCCAGTTTAACAAAAGACAACATGATAATTTCACTCTTTGTGGACTGTGTTTATTATAGTTTGATGTTGTCCCATGATATTCTCACTTTATGAGGGGAATCTCCTGTTCACCTTCTCGTCTCCAGCACAACATAGACTTTATTCATGTCAACTCTGGGCTATGCATCCTTCAACAGAAAACTGAAGCAGGCCTTGCCAGATAACCTGCAGGTGAAATCCAGTTTGGGTACTTATCTTTCAAGCTTGCCATTTCCTCTTTTTTCATCATTTTGGGAATTGTTATGTTTTCCCAAGGTCACAATAACATTTAAAGAATGCTTTTATAGTTTATATAGCTTTTTAGTCATTTTCATTAACACACTCTTTCAATATGGTAACCAGGAATCCATATTTATATGTGATTTTCATGTGATACCCAGTTTAGAAATGCACTGCAAAGCAAACAAAACAAGGCAGATTCAGCCAGTCTGTGCCCTCTGGCCAGTGCAAATACAAGTGAAATATAATAAGAAAAATTATCTGAAAGTACAAAAAAGTGGGCCCAAATTACCTGTGAAAGGCTCACATCTCAGAGCCTCATTTTTTGGTCACACCTTCCATTGTGCTTACCTGCCAAGGCTCAAATTCATTCAGTCTCCTAATCACGCCATGCTTGCTATCAAAGCAGGGCCTTTGAATTTCATGCTTATGCTGCCCAGATGACCCCCCTCCAACTACCTCTGGAAATTTTCTTCCCTTTTCAGTTCTCTATCTAGGAAAGCCTCTGCTTTCCAAGCTTGCATGAGATGCTTCTCTTATGCAGTACTTCAGTGGTCAGTATTCTGTGAATGTCCTCTCACTGTATTCCTAATGTTTCATTGCAAAACTACCCATTTGTTTTTCCATATCCTTTTATGAATTACAAATTGACTAGAGCGCTCATTCTGACTCCCTGCATCCTTCAGCTGACTAATTACTATTTACTCCTTCAGATGTCTTGGCAGAGAATGCTAACATACTTCTTTTGCCTACTCTTCCTTTCTTCCTTGTAGTACTGGTAGTTTAGCTGAGTATCTGCTTGTCTGATATAGAGTATATTTTCCAGCCTCCCTTACAACTACATGTGGCCTTGGAGTGTGAGCAAAAGACCTGTGAGCAACTTTCAGGTGTCTCCATAAGAACACTAGTCCTGGCCTCTGTGTATGTCTTTGTGATGGCTAAAAAAGTTTGACTGAAGCTCAACTTGGAAGACATATGTTGAAGGTAGTATAATAACACTCCACTAGCCTTATACTCCTCACTCCAGACTGATATGTGAGAGAAAAATAAACTTATATCTCTAATTTGAGTCAGTTAAGATAGTCAAATCTCTGTGTTATAGAAAGCTAGCCTCACTAATACAGAGGTCAATGTAATAGCTGTCAAGGATACTTGCATGACTCTATTAACCAGACTGTAAAGTCCATAAGGCCAGACAGTTAATTCATACTTGTTTAATAGCACATAAATTAATAAATGAATGAATGACTCCAGGAATCTAAAACTACATACTAACCTACTTTATTAATAAAATATCAAAAATTCCAAATAAAATGTTAACATAATGCATCCAGCAGTATCTTCAAAGACTAAATTAACAGCAATAATATATTTAATTACAGAATATAAGTCTATTTAATATCAGTGTATCTATTAATATTATTCCATTGGTCAAAGTGTAGGAAAAATGTTATCACCATAAGGTGGAAAACATAAAGCAAAGAAAGAAAGTAACCTTCTCTCATGAAATAAAGTACATTCTCCTCCATCAGCATTAATTTCAGAATCCTCCAGCTCATGAGGAACTGGGCCAGAGAAGTAAGCTCTCAGAGCCCAGAAGAAGAGTGAGTAAAGAGCTCTCAGCTCAAGAGGGAGAAAGAAGGCAAAACATATAAAGGAAATGTTGACAAATCTTTAGTGTCAGCTGCTGACATAAAGGAAAGGAAACGTGTATCTTCATTTGATGAAAAGGAAAGCAGCACTTACTAATCAATGGACAAAATTCTCTCATGCAATTTACTCAAAAAAACTATTTTACTGGTCAGAGGTGTTGCTGCTGTTGTTTTTGTTTTCAAATAAGTCTATAAAGCATTGGAAACCTTCATGCAAATAACTGTCTCGGCTTACATATAACAATAATATCCAATAATAAATGACTTTGTACTGTATGTCAGAGTATTTCTCGTGTACTTTCCATACATTACCTCTGAAATTTGTTTAAAAACAAACTAACAGACCCTTATTGTCAGTGTTGATCTATATTATTTTATTCATCATATATATGTTAAAATTAAATTACTGTTTTTTTAAAGCACAAGTCATTAGTGAGTTGCAAAACTGATGTAATGATTTAAGGCCAGACTTTTGTTTTAAGTTACATAGAATAAATTTTACTAAAACAGGGCAGGGTAGACAAAAGAAGAGAAAATGCCAGGAAACAATGACTGGAATATGCATAAATGACATTTCACAAAAAGTTTTATTTTGGTGAAATAAATGCGTAGATTAAGTCCAAAAGCAGTTGGACATGCGACATTTTAGGTGCTCAGCCAGAGGCCTGAGGACGTCACAGCTGCAGTTGCTCTAGCTTGCTCTGTATCCTGCCTCCACTTCTTCACGCCACCCTGTTCAGGCCTGAGCTCCACCAGATTGTTACACATGGGTTCAGGCTGTGCCCTGCCCTTGGGTGGTCTGGAATAGGAAGGACTAGCTTTGGGGCAGAGTCTTATAAGAGAGACTCTCCTTCATTCACAGCAAGGTCCATTTCTCTGGGGCCACCTACTGCCCCATTCCCTGCCCCCATAGACACAGGGTTTCACGTTGCGTGTCTTGGAACACAAAGACTCAAACTGCTTTTTAAATCTCCATCCTGGTTCTCTCACCCACTACACTGCATAAATGGTTACCTTTAACTGTACGCATCACGGTTGCAGGTGTGTTTCCCCAACACCAGCAGCACCTGCAACCAGTGGGAAGTCTCTCCAGGTGTGTAAGTTCCAACTCCACTCCACTAGATTGGGAGTGACAGAGGTGAATGGCAGAAACTGACAAGGCAAAGTAAGGACCTCTGGTGAATGAAGACACTTAGCGATTAGGGAAAGAGCCTTCCTGTGGTTAATATGTACCTATGATGTACTTAGCAATATCAACAGTAAAAACTCATCACATATCTGCACTGAATGATTGTTGGAGAACAGTCAGATTTGACACAAACACTACGTCTAAGCATATTTGTGTTGGTGCTTTTACTGACTTGGTATCACAAATTATTTATCTTTGGCTCCCGAAGACTTGTTACATTAGGGAATTCAAAGGAGGTGAAAGCATATTGCTATTGTTTCTGTATATTTTATTTACATAGTTCTAAATAACCAATTACCAGAAGAAGGAGCATTAAGAAAAACCTAAAAAGATAAGGGGATCTAATCTCTGAACCAGAGTTCCTCAAAGAGGGGCCTTGATGACCAGAAATAGTCTCCTGTGATGGGCCCAGTCCTAGGTAGGCTAGGAGGGATGCCCTTAGTTTCAGGACTGGAGCTTCTCCACCAAAATGCAGTTAAGTAGCGACACATTCACTGAACTGTGAGAAGCCAACCAAGTCATTCAAAAAATCACCAGCCTAGATGTATAGTCTAATGCTTCTATGTTTAAAAAATGCCATTTATACTATTTCACTTTTTATAATTTCTACAGCCACTTCTCTGAAACCATATGGATAGTAATAAACAAATAATACAATATGTATATTTGCACAAGTAAGAAAAGTAACATTTCTCTATACTAATGAGCCAAGAGCTTGTTTTTTTTCTTTAATATAGGCTTAGGCACATATCCACAGTTCCTGTCAATTTACAGAGATGTAAATGTTTCTGTCAATTTATAGAGATGTAAATGAACAATCAAAAATCACAAAGCACAACTATTTTTTCTACATCAAAACAAAAAAAATACAGAAGCACAGTTTATAAGCTCTGTTTTAAATTATTTAACTCATCTCTCATTTTAACACTTAGAAAGCTCAAGACTAAATCACTAAATGAATTCCCCCCTTATACTTCATAGTGCATTCATATTTCCAGATTGTTGAAATGTTTTTAAATATTTTACTTATGTTTTGAGGTTTGTGAGCATTTTTTAAATTATGAAAGCAGCAGCGCCTTTTGTTCTGGCTTTAAATCTGAGCCTTGCCAAAAGAATTGAAGCAGATTACTTTAATCAAAACCAATTTAGCTTCAGATATTTTTATGCAAATTCTTAGCTACAAATGTTTAGCATAAGAAGTTTAAAGAAATATTGCTTCATTTGACAAAACAGAGAGTAGATTTTAATTCACTGAAATCCAGTCCTCTAACATTTTGCTCATCTGAATTTATTAATCTGAATCTTATAAAATAGAGGAGCAATGCCCCTTCCCAGGAAGAAAAAGCAAATTTAAAGTGTAATTCCTTGCTAACAAAAGTCTCCTGTTATTCCTTAAAAGATACCTTTTGGAATTCACTGATGAGAATTTTAAGAATTTTCTCTTAATACAATTTAGGATCTCTAGGACAAGTACACATAAATAGCCAGACAATTATCGAGTGATTAGATAGTCTAGCTCGATAGAGTTCCTACAAAATTTTCTTTATGCCTCTGAAGTAGTTATTTTTTGCAAACCACATTCCATGTTTGCTGTAGAGACTGGACCTGCTCATTTGCATGCAAACTATATGTACATTAATGAAGTTAAATAGAAAATGAAGGTTCAAAATTACATCTTAAGACATAATTCTAAAATAACAAGGCATCTGAAATAAGAAATTTGAGGCAAAGGGTTTTGATGCATGTGTTAAGTTGACTTGTCTGACTGGATCAGTTCAATGTTTCATGTTGTTAATAATACACTAACAACACTAGTGGACAACTATGGATAATATTTTGTGCTTATCTCATGTAACTCTCCTAAAACCCACTGACATCCATACTATTACTACCAGCAACCATATCACAGGAAAGGAGAGGAAGACATAGAAAAATTGTGTAACTGGTGTAGAACTCCAGAGTTTGAAAATGGAAGAACTTAGATTTGAATACATGTCAAAAGCTGTATACGTGGCTAACCTGATGTAGTTCAGTTGGAGGGTCCTCTGAAAAAAGGGAAACAAAGCTTTTTTAAAAAGTGGTGAAATCTTCAGAAACAAATGCCTCCCAGGACTGAGAGTTGGGGCAGAGGGCAGGAGAGAATATAAAAATTGACAGAAAAGTGCTAACCCTTAGATGAGATGACACAAAATTTATACTACATTTTAAAACTTTTCTTCTTACTCTCATCATGACCTACTGCTGTCCTGAAGTTTCCTGGTGCCTGGGGCATCCCTGCTCTGTGGTACAGCATCAGTTTGGAACAGAAGACATGTGTGATCTTCACACGTGAAAAGCTTTGCCTTGATCAAAAAGTCAGTGCCCCTTCTTCCAGGTTTTTACAATGATCCCCTGGCAATAGCAGCAGCAACAATTCACATCCATGTTGACTTTTCATATTACAAAGAACTTTAGAAGACATACTTACATCAAGAATGTTCTAGTACTTAAGTTTTACTGGAACTTTTTTGAATCAATACAACAGACATGGCGAATTTCTATATCAGTAGCCTCCCTGATGCCTAATGGTGCTCCTGGTTCCAAAGAAATCAAAAGTCCTCGGCATAAGGTCCTACCTCTCAGCAGCTTTGAATCTTAGTATGGTATGTTCAAGGACAAGTTTTTATTTTATGTATAAAATCAATGTATTTAATATTTTACCTTTTATAAAAAACTTTGTCCTTCTGTAAACTCTTTTCAATGGGGAAAATAAGATGAGAAATTTAAGTACATCAGTAAGACTGTCCCTCCTCTCCTGTGAGGTCACTGGGAGAGAAGGTGCATCTACAGCAGGAAGGGTCCTTTGCTGATTGGCCTCAAACTAAAAATTTAAATAACCTGTCTCTTCCATATAAAGGAATTAGCTGGATTCATACTGTAAATATTCATGAAAGGAATGAGATTCTAAAGGAAGACAAATATCTAAATCCCCAAGACCTTCTGTGCCCTAGTTTAAAAGACCACCGAAACCAAGAAGTTTCATGGTACAAATGTCAGTAAGGGTCAGATCAAAAATAAAAATAATATTAGACTTTCCAAAACAGGAATGTGGAGCATGGCTTTTTCTTCTCCTGTGCTGCTCATTCCCTTTTCCCAATTTGTTACAAAGTAGCTCCAGTTCCAGGGATGATACATGGAGGACTCTCCAAGTTTTAGCAGTTAGTGTAGAGCCTCATCTGGATGCAAAACTGCAAGGTGGGCCCGAGTGTGCCAGTCCTAGAGATCATCGCCTTGTTCTGAAAGGAGGTTGGCGGGCTGTGGGGGGGCGGGAGGGCATGATCACCTCTCTTTGCACTGCAGCCCCTGAAACAGAGTTCACCCAAAATGAAGACACTAAACAAACACTGTCCCCTCCCATCTCCTCCGCACTCCCCAAAGGGGAGGTGTTGCAGATCTACAGTGAAGTGGGGGCGGAGAGAGGCTGAAGGACACAGAAGGAGTTTATTAAGCACTTAGCAACATCAGGAGATGTAAATGAAGAAAATACCCTAACTGGCCGGGAGCCTTATCAGCCTCCACAGAGCAGAAACAACACCCATAAGGAGGTACAGCTGATGGGGGGCCCTGGCATGATAGCCTCAGCAATGGGCAAGGTTTACTGCTTCACGCAGAGGGCCAGGAAGAATAGGACCAGGGCAGAGTCCCCAGAGCAAGGTGTCTTTAATGACAGCCACTGTGAGTGTGTGAGTCACCTCAGAGTTGTCAAGGAAAGGGTTTGGGGACAGGGGAGGGAAGGGTGATGGAGCCAGGAGCAAGTAGGGACAGCAGCTTACCACCACCAGGGGTCTATATTATTAACACACACCTTTAGTTAATTTCTCAGGTGGTTATAGCTTGGGAATTATGTTCCCAACTGAAAACAATTAATTGTATTCATTCAATATATTATGTTCTAGGTTTAAAACCAATCACTTAAAGAAAGTTAAGCTATATTTTAAATAGTCCAGGGAAGCACACTGTTAAAAGTAAATTAGAATAAATGTGCTGGGAAGCAAAAGCCACTTTTTAAATAAATGCTGGTAATCACTTCCTAAATTATCTATTTTATTTTAGAAGTGTGTGTTTCTGTATCTTATCTTTCTGCAAAGGAATCCACACAGGTATAGCTTGTTAACTCACACACACACACCTGAAGCAAAAATAAATAAAAATCTGAAGCATAGAGGGAAAGCTGTAAAGGCAGTGGTGGTGGAAGCAGCTTTCCATATAAGCATAAAGCTATAGATTTTAATAAGCTATATATTGTGATTTACATGTTGTTGGTAAGACAGAGGCCCTTGCATTTACAGTGGAGGAGAGAGCAAGTGGGTATTCTCAAGAAGACCCAAAGGTCTAAGAAAAATGAAGTATGGAAAGTGCAATCCAATGTGACCCTAAGGCAACTGAGGCCACAATCCTGACTTGAAAGATGCAAAGAAAACAGGAGGTAGAGGTTGATGACACTCTAATTGGAGCCAGTCAGACAGAGAAGAGTCTGCAGGTGGAGCAGGCAGGAACAGAATCATCTTGGTCTGGGACTCCGACAGGGACACAGCTGAGCTATCACTGGGATTGTAGGAGTGTAAGGCTATGGGGAGAGAGGCTTTCAACCCTTGAAATGTGATGCTTGAAATTGGAACATTAAAACTGGGACCTGAGAGGAGTGCTCTGAGTACAATGCACTTGATTCTGGAAATCACTTTCTATGTCCTCCATACAATTTGCTTTCTGTAAATAGTTTACTTCCTAGAACCATCACTACTATCACCAACACAGTAACATAAAAACAAACTGTCATTTATTGTGAACTCACTATGAGTCAAAAACTAGGCCAAATTTTTGTTTGTTCGTTTAATTTCTTTTATTCTTCAATGAACCACAACAACTCTTAAATGTCTTCTTGAGGACAGGATGCCCATATTATACAGATCCAGAAATGTAGTTACTTAAGGGCGCTTTGTCATTTGCCACAGTATTCAATTGCTTCTGAATTATTTTTCATTCTTTTTAAACACCTTTTAGTTTCTACACACAAACAAGCCCAGCAGAGGGAGCCACATACTGTCGATCGCTGATAGCTCCAAGTAGGTTGACCAGGGCCAGTCATAAGCAGTGTTTGGCAAAGGCCTACATGAGAGTCTCTACAGATCAACCTAATACATAGAAACAAATACAAAGAAGCAGCCAAAATTGGAAGACAAAGAGACCCCAAGTGAAAGAACAAGAGAATTCTTCAGAAGGGCTAGATGAAATGGAGGCAAGGAATTTATCAGATAGAGAGTTTAGAGTGATGATTACAAGGATACTCAATAGCATGAAAAAAAAAAACCATAGAAACCATAAAAAAGGACAAATCAGAAGTAAAGAATGCAATACCTGAAATAAGTAAAACACTGGAAAGAATAAACAATAGGTTAGATGAAGCAGAGGATTGAATCAGCAATTTGGAAGGCAAGGTAGAAAAGAACACCCAGACAGAGCAGAAAAAAAAAAACAATTTTTTTAATGAGGAAAAAGTCCTAGAGGAAAAGATAGGCAGGAAAATTTCAGATATCCCACATAACACTATTTTCACTGATACATCTCCTAAGGCAAGGGAAATAAAGGAAAGAATAAACAAATGGGACTACATTGAACTAAAGAGTTTCTGCTCAGCAAAAGAAAACATCAGCAAGATGAAAAGGGAACCAACCATATGGGAAAACATAGTTGTCAATGATATCTCAGACAAGGGATTGATCTCCAAAATATATAAAGAACTCACATGTCTCAACATCAAGAAGATAGACACCCCAATTAAAAAATGGGCAAAGGACCTGAACAAGCACTTCTCCAAGGAAGATATACAGAGAGTCCATAGGCATATGAAAAAATGCTCAACAGCACTAGCCATTAGAGAGATGCAAAAAAAAATCACAATGAGATACCACTTAACACCTGTCAGAATGGCCATCATCAACAAATCAACAAACAACAAGTGCTGGAGAGGGTGTGGAGAAATGAGAACCCTAGTGCACTGTTGGTAGGAATGCAGACTGGTACAGCCACTATGGAAAACAGTATGGAATTACCTCAAAAAACTAAAAATGGAACTTACTTTTGAACCAGTGATTCCACTGCTAGGATTATACTCAAAGAATCCTAAAACACCAATTCAAAAGAACCTAGGCACTCATATGTTCATAGCAGAATTATTTACAATAGCCAAGTGCTGGAAACAGCATAAGTGTACATCTATAGATGAATGGATTAAAAAACTGTGGTACATTTACACAATGGAATACTATGCAGCAGAAAGAAAGAAGGAACTCCTGACATTTGTGTAAAATGGATGGAACTAGAGAGAATTATGCATAGCCAAATAAGCCAGGCAATGAAAGAAAAACACCATATGATATCAGCTGATACAGAAGACTAATGAACACAAACAAATGAACAAAATTGAACAAGGAACAGAGTAAGAGTTATCAGGGAGGAGGGGAAGAGGGAGAGAAGAGGGGTAAATAGGGTAAGGGTTTACAAAAGGAACTAGTGTAAATAACCCATGGACATGGACAGGACTGACTGTGGGAGAAGGGATGGGCTGGCTTGGTGGGGGGCAATAAGGGTAAAAGTGGGACAACTGTAACAGAAAAACAATAAAGATAAAATTTTACAAAATTAGATCTTAAATATTTTGAACAACATGAAGCATAACAACATCCTCATCATGGGAATACCAGAAGGAGAAGAGAGTGAGCAAGGGATCGAGAGCCTATTTGAAGAATAATGTCTAAAAACTTCCTTAATCTTCCCCTAACATGGTGAAGGAAAAAGACACACAAATCCAGGAAGCTCAGAGTGTCCTAAATAAGCTGGTCCCAAAGAGGCCTGCACTGAGACACATCATAATTAAAATGGCAAGGCTTAAAGACAAGGAGAGAATCCTAAAAGCTACAAGAGAAGAGCAGGTAGTTACATACAAGGGAGCACCAATTAGACTGTCATCTGATTGCTCAATAGAAACATTTCAGTCCAGAAGGAAGTGGCGTGAAATATTCAAGGTGATAAAAACCAAGGACCTACAAACCAAGGCTACTTTACTTAGGATGGCTAACATTTAAAATTGAAAGAGAAATAAGAAGCTTCCCAGACAAGAAAAAGCTAAAGTAGTTTCTTAACACCAAACCAGTACTGTAATAAATGTTAAAGGGCTGGCTAGAAGAAGATGAGGATGAAGAAGAAGAAAAAGAGAAAGAAAAAGAAACAGAGGAAGATAATCTTACAATAAAATGGCAGTAAATATATATATCTATCAATAATCATCTTGAATGTAAATGGCTTAAATGATCCAACCAAAAGACATAAGGTAGCTGAATGGATATGAAAACAAGACCCATTTATTTTTTTTAAATGTGTTTTATTGATTATAATGTTACATTTGTCCCAATTTCCCTTCCCTCTTCTCCCCTCCACCCGGTGGCCCCCCTCCCTTCAGTTGTCCCCCCCTTTTAGACCATGTCCATTAGTTGTGCATACAGTTCTTCTCAACCTCTCTCTGTCTATTCCATTCCCTCCTACCATGATCCTTAATTCCTATATCATCTCCCTCCCTCTCCCCTTTCCCCCTCCCTGCTGACATCCCCCCAATATGTTCCCCATACCTATAGTTCTTTTTCCACTCTCGTTGCCTGTTTAGTTTGCCTTTGTTTCAATTCCCTAGCTTCTGTTGTTGTTTCTTGTGATGCAGTTTTCATTTTAGTGTTCATAGCTTTGATCCTCCTTTTTCTAAACCAGTCCCTTTAACATCTCATATAACAGCGGTTTGGATCTAATGAACTCTTTCAGTTTTGTTTAGTCCTGGAAACACTTTCTCTGCCCTTCTATTCTGAATGACAATTTCACTGGATAGAGTATTCGTGGTTGTAGGTTTTTGCTTTTCATTACTTTGAATATTCATCAGAGAAGGAAAACTCTGATTCCAAAAAAACCTCCGCTGCCTTGCGGCATACCTCTTCAGGGGAAAGGCTAAGGGAGTAAACCCCGACAGAAAATCCGGAGCCGGAGTCCCTAAGGCGGTTTGACGTTGTAGTCAACACCGGCAACTCCTGCGGCGCACCTGAAGCCAAGCTGTATTGACTCCGTCTTTCCCTTGGATCCTTCAGCTGCGAAGAGAGGGGGGGTCTGCTGCATGGGCAACAGCGGACCCTCCATATCACCCTGCCCAGGCTCTGTAGCTTCAGCTTCTCTGGAGAGGACACTCCAGCGTCATCGCAAGATGTCGATTCAACACGGGAGGAGACAGATACCGTGTCACTCCCGAGTCGGACTGCACAGCCATTCTCAGCGGTGCAGATAGACTCTTGAGAAGCTACACCATCGTCTCTCGAGACGGACGGCTGCCGACTTTGAATATTTCTTGCCAGTCCCTTCTTGCCTGCAGGGTCTCCCTTGAGAAATCAGCTGATAGTCTAATTGGGACCCCTTTGTACATGATTCTTTTCTTCTCTCTTGCTGCTTTTAAGATTCTCTCTTTATCTTTAACTTTTGACATTTTGATTATAATGTGTCTTGGAGTGGTTCTCCCTGGGTCCAGTTTTTTGGAACGCTCTGTGCTTCCTGGACCTGTAAGTCTATTTCCTTCCCCAAGTTTGGGAAGTTCTGCTTTATTATATTTTCAATTAATTTTTCAATTTCTAGTTCATCTTCTTCGCCCTCTGGCAAACCAGTGATTCTTATGTTGGGCCTTTTATAGCTGTCCCAGAGGTTTCTGATCCTCTCATCATTTTCCTTGCTTCCTGTTTTTTCTCTCTGCACTGGTTGACTGTTTGTTCCTTCTCTGTGTTCTGGTTTGTTGATTTGAACTCTGGATTTTATTTCCTCACCATCTGTCTCGTATGTGGCTTTGTTCCTTTCATTATGAGTGTTTTTCGCTTCTTTCTCATCTTTTTCCAGATCTTTTGTTAATTCTGTAAGTCACCTGATAACAATGGCCCTGAACTGAGCCTCTGACAGGTTTCTTATTTGTTCATCTGTCAGATTCTTCATCTGTTGCCTGGTGAGCTGCGCCACAGGGATTTCTACAGTTGTCTACCTCATTTTGACAGATGCGTTTTGTTTTCTTGGGCCGGCTATAGGGGGCAGTGCCTGTGTACTCGTCACAACCCAGCGACCGGCGGCAATCCGCAACCTTTTTTGCCGCGCTGTGGCCCTTTGTCGTCACAACCCAGCGACCGGTGCCGATCCGCAACCTATTTCGCAGCGGTGCGGCGCTTTGTGTGGGGGCAGGGGTCCAAGATGGATTCACACAGTTATTCCGCTAGGAGACCAGGATCGGTCCTCCCGCCCTCTGGGCCTCACTGTTCAAGGCGATGTGGTGGCTGCTTTCCCCAGCGTTGGGGTTGCAAGCTGCCGGGGGTTCGACTGCAGCCGGGATTGTCCTCCCTGCCGCTGGGATTCTTCTCCCTGCTGCTGGGATTGTTCTCCCTGCCGCTGTCCCTGGTGCGACCGCAAACAGCACCACCCACTTTCGCTCTTCCTACCTGCCCAAAGGGCGCCGCTGGTTTATAACTTCATACGTTGGGTTTCCATACAGTTTTATTTTCTGGAATTTCTAGTTATCTTTTGTTTTGAAGTAGTTGTATTCCTCTCTAGTTGTAGAGGGAGACCAAGCGTGTCCATCTAAGTCTCCATCTTGGCCGGAAGCAAAACAAGACCCATTTAGATGCTGCCTCCAAGAGACCCACATTGGATTGAAAGATACACAAGGACTAAAAGTAAAAGGATAAAAAAAATTTCATGCAAATGAAAAGAAAAACAAGCTGGGGTAGCAGTACTTATATCTGACAAAATAAACTTTAAAACTAAGGCTATAGTAAGTGACACACAGGACCCTACATAATGATAAAGGGAACAATCCAACAAGAGGATATAAACCTAGTAAACATTTACCCACCCAACATAGAGGCACCTAAATGTGTAAAGCAAATCTTGATGAACATAAAGGGATAGACAGAAATACAATTATAGTTGGGGATTTTAACATACCATATATTTCAATGAATAGATCTTCCAGAAAAATGCCAATAAGGAGACAATGGCCTTAAATAACACATTAGATCAAATGGATTTAATTGATATCTTCATAGCATTTCACCCCAAAGTAGATTATACATACTTCTTAAAAATACATAGAAAGTTTTCTAGGATGGACCACATGTTAAGACACAATACAAGTATCAATAAATTTAAGAAGACTGAAATTATATCAAGCACCTTCTCTGACCACAATGATATGAAACTAGAAATAAATCACAAGAGAAAAATGAAAAACACACAAATATATGGAAGCTAAATAACATGTTATTAAACAATGAATGGGTCAACAACGAGATCAAGGAAGATATCAAAAGATAACTGGAAACAAATGAAAATGAGAAAACAACTATCCAAGATCTGTGGGACACAAGGAAAGCAATCCAAAGAGGGAAATTCATGGTATTACAGGCCTATCTAAAAAAAAAAAAAAAAAAAAAAAAAAGAAACAAGATAAACTCTAATATACAATCTAACCTTACACTTAAAAGAACTTTAAAAAGAAAAAAAACAAAGCCCAAAGTGAATAGAAGGAAGGAAATAATAAAGATTAGGGCAGAATAAATGAAATAGAGTCTAAAAAAAACAATATGAAAGATCAATGAATCCAAGACCTAGTGGCGGCGGCAGCAGGACAGTGGAGAGTGCAGTCACACGTTTTAAAAAGTCAGGAGGGACCCCTGGGGAGTGTCTCCAGCACCAGGAAAAAACAAGCCTCATTGCTTCTGACTGTGCAATACTGGGGAATTAGGGCAGAGGAAGAAACTGCTGGTCTCTCACCAGAGTCTGCTTGTTTAAAGGGCCACCGCAGTCCTAGAATGTCCATAGACCCACCCACTCTAGGAACCATGGCCAAGGCAATGGCTAGAGAGGCATCAGTCCCATATGAAAGTGGGAGAAATGCCTGGAAACGGTGCACGTGCTGGGCAGTGGCATCGTTCCCTCTCAGACCCCTCTCCCAAATACAGTGCCACAATGTGGGGAAACAGGTTGCACTGTACTGACAAATCTCTAAGGTTCTGCCCCTTACAACCTAGCAGGAGTGACAGCTCTACCTAAGACACAGAGGCAAACAAACACAGGAGCCTGTCAAGATGAGGAGACAGAGAAGTATGGCCCAAAAGAGGGAATGGATCAAGGATCCAATGAGAGAACTAAGTGATGAGGAGATAGCCAACCTAACAGATGAGGAGATAGAAAACCTAACAGATGCAGAATTCCAAACATTGGTGATAAAGATGCTCACAGGCTTGACAGATATGCTTAAGTATGGCAAACACATAAGGGAAGAAGTGAAGGCTATGCTAAGTGAAATGAAGGAAAAGTCACACAAAACCAGTGGTGAAGGGAAGGAAACTGGGGTTCAAATGAATGATTTGGAACATGAGGAAGAAAACAGTCAACCAATACAGAATGAGGAAACAAGAATTGAAAAAAATGAGGAGAGCCTTGGGAACCTCTGGGACAACTTTAAACATGCCAACATCCAAATCATGGGGGTGCTAGAAGGAGAAGAGGAAAAGCAAGAAATTGAAAGATTATGTGAAAAAATAATGAAGGAAAACTCCCCAAATTTGGCGAAGGAAATAGACATACAAGTCCAGGAAGCATGGAGAGTCCCAGGTGAGCTGGACTCAGAGGCGACCACACCAAGACACATCATGATTAAAATGACAAAGGTGAAAGATAAAGAGAGAATCCTGAAAGCAGCAAGAGAGAAGCAGAGAGTTGTCTACAAAGGGGTGCCTATAAGACTATCAGCTGATTTCTCAAAATAAACTTTGAAGGCAAGAAGGGACTGTCAAGAAATATTCAATGTGATGCAAAGCAAGGACCTACAACCAAGATTCTCTATCCAGCAAAGCTATCATTTAGAATGGAAGGGCAGATAAAGTGCTCCCCAGGCAAGGTAAAGCTAAAAGAGTTCATTATCATCAAGCCATTATTATATGAAATGTCAAAGGGACTTACGAAAAAAAAGATCAAAACTATGAACACTAAAATGACAATAAACCCACAACTACCAACAACTGAATCTAAAAAATAAAAACAAAATCCAACTAAGTAAACCAGAACAGGAACAGAATCATAGCTATGGAGATCATTTGGAGGATTATGAGCTGGGAGGGGGAAGGGGGAGAAATGGAGAAAATGTACAGGGATTAAGAAGCATAATTGGTTGGTACAAAATAGACAGGGGGAAGTTAAGAATAATATAGGAAAGGGTGAAGCTGAAGAACTTAAATGCATGACCCATGGACATGAACTAAGGGGGATGGGATTGCTGGAGGGAAGGGGGTTACTGGGCAGAGGGGAGCAAAGGGGAAAAAAATTGGAACTACTGTAACAACATAATCAATAAAATATACTTTAAAAAGAACCATTCCCTATTGCTACAAAAAGAATAAAATACTAGAAATAAACCTAACCAAGGATGTGAAAGACCTGCACATGGAAAATTATAAGACGCTGAAGAAAGAAAGTGAAGAAGATACAGATAAGTGGAAGCACATATCATGTTCCTGGATAGGAAGAGTTAACATCATTAAAATGTCTGTACTACCCAAAGCAATCTATAGATTCAGTGTAATTCCTACAAGATTACAATGATGTATTTCACAGAACTTGGACAAATATTTCAAAACTTTATATGGAACCACAAAAGACCCTGCATAGCAACAGCAATCCTGAGAAAGAAGAACGAAGTTGGATGAATCACACTACTTAATATCAAATAATATTATAAAACCATAGTAATAAAATCATCATGGTACTGGTATAAAACAGACACATAGATCAATGGAACAAAATAGAGAGCCCAGAAATAAACCTACACCTTTATAGTCAATTAATATTCAACAGAAGAAGCAAGCACATACAATGAGCTAAAAATAGTTTATTCAATAAATAGTGTTGGGAAAATTGGACCGATGTGTGAGGGAAAATTGGACCAATGTGTGCAGAAAAATGAAACAAGACCACCTCTTACACCACACATAAGAATAAATTCTAAATGGATAAAAGACTTATATGTTAGACTTTAAACCATAAAAGTCATAGAAGAAATCATAAGTAACACAATTTCAGACATTGGTTGTAGCAATATTTTATAGGATACATCTCCCCAGGCAAGGGAAACAAAAGAAAAAATAAATAAATAGACTACATCAAACTAAAAAGCGTTTGCACAGCAAAAGAAATCATCAACAAAGCAAAAAGACAACCCACAGAATGGGAGAACATATTTGCCAATACATCTGGTAAGAAGTTAATATCCAAAACTTATAAAGAACTTACAACACTCAACACCAAAAAAAAAAAAAAAAAGAAAAGTAAAGAAAGAAAAGAAAAATAACAACCCCATTAAAAAATGGGCAAAGGACCTGAATAGACACTTCTCCAAAGAAAACATACAGATGGCAACAGACATCTGAAAAGATGCTCAACTGCACTAATCATCAGAGAAATGCAAATTAAAACCACAATGAGATCTCATCTCACACTTGTCAGAATGGCTATCATCAATAAATCAACAAACAAGTGCTGGCAAGGATGTAGAGAAAGGTGAAGCCTTTTGCAGTCTTGGTGAGGATGCAGATTGGCACAGTCTCTGTGGAAAGCAATATGGAACTACCTCAAAAAATTAAAAATGGATCTGCCTTTTGACCCAGTTATCCCACTTCTGGGACTATATCCAAAGGAAGCCAAAACACTAATTTGAAAGAACATAAAAACCAGCATGTCTATTGCAGCATTAGATATAATCTCCAAGATATGGAAGTAACCCAAGTGTCCATCTGTAGACGGGTGGATAAAACAACTATGGGACATTTACACATCATGGAATACTACTCGGTTATAAAAAAGAAAAAAATTTTACCCTTCACAACAGTATTGATGGACCTGGAGAACATTATGCTGTTAAATAACCCTGTCAGAGAAAGAGAAATACCATATAATTTCATTTATATTTGGAACCTAATGAATAAAGTGAACTAACAAGGAAAATGGAGACAGATTCATAGGTAGAAAGCAGAATCACAGTTGGTTGGGAGGTGGGAGGTTAGCGGGTGGAGGGATTGAGCAAAAAGGAAAAAGAACTCATGGACATGGAGAACAGTGCGGTGATTTCTGGGTGGAGGGGGTATAAGGAGACTAAATGGTAATGGGAAAAAGTACAACAAAGATTAAATTTAAAAATAAACACCTTTAAAATTTTTAGAGATTTTAATTCTTATCTCCTCCATTTATTCCATTCCTTAAACTATTCTTACAGTGATTAAATAATCACATGGCAAAGGTTTTTGGAAAGAAGGTCTATATGGACCTATATGGAGGGTTGAGTTAATTGATCTCCTTCATAGCCTAAGTTTGATAATTTTATCATCAGAGAAGAAAAGACTTAGGATTCTGGTGCTTTTTAGATTAGGACACAAAAGCTCAGAGTACATAAGTGATTTTCTGAAAAGCCACAAGGCTACCTAGTGATGTTGTGGACAATGTTTAGAATATTAATGTGTGGGGTGGCGGTCTTATTACCACTTTTCCTTTTCATGTTTGCTCTTCCCCATTTGGACCACTTAGGTCATTCGCATCTGTTGATGGCATTAGATTAGGAAATCCTTAGCAAAGAACAGAGGGGGAAAAAAGAACCCCATTAAAAGAACTCAGAAACAGGCAACAGACTGGGCAGATTATCTGAGGAATAAGAATGAGCTACCCATCCCAAATCTCACCTTCCCACACACAGAATTCTACAGCCTGGAAGAGGCAGTTTTAAGTGGAAGCAGTGGGTATATAGATAGTCATAGGCCACTAGGTCCCTGAGGAAAGAGACCCTGAATCCTATCCCTTGTTCCTGAGAGAATTCTTGAGTAATTGTATTATATATTATCCAAGAGACACTATTAATAATTACAACTGAAAAACAGGTGTAAACTCAGACTGTACTGGGCAAACTGATGGAACGTCGCCTCAGCCTTGGGGATAAGATGGAAATAGAGCTTCCCACCAAAGACAGAAGAAACCTGTGTTCCCTTTCCTGAGCAAAGCCCTGAGGAAAAAGCAAGCCCCTTAGGAAGCAGGAGTCTCGGTACCTGAAGAATTTATAAAGCTCATCAGTTTCTCGCATCTCAGAATGAATCCTTTCCACCCCAGAGTGGCTGAGTTCATTTTATACTTTATAATCTATATAAAATATATTTATTTATACATTATGTATTTTTTACACTTTATAATATAGGCTCTCCTCAAATGTTTGCTGAACCTTGATTACATGCTCATATTTCTAACTGAAGTCCCTTTTGCACTGAATGCTGATTCTGTGTGGAGGGCAGAAACCTTAGCTGGCACCCAGAAAGAGTATTCAGGGACAGTGGAGGATCACTGTTGCTGCCCAAGACTCTCAAAATTTTTCACCTGGACCTTGATGTACCATATTCCTCCAGGCTGGGCCCAGAAACACTGAATACGCACCTGGCTCCTGAAACCAAGCTCCCACACTTGCTGCCAGGCCCACGGAAGGGGTGAGGTGTGCATTGTGAACTGGCTGCCTCTTCCCACGAATCAGCTCCTTCATACACCTGGCCTAGGTCTACCACCCCTGTTCTCAGTTCCCCCTACTTCTGAACATGAATTTAGTTCCACTTTCATATTCTTCAGCCACAGAGGGAGGTCCTGAGCTACCGTTTCCTTCTTCCACTGACCCTCCTTTTGCAGATTCTTCAATAATTCTTGTTCCAACAAAAGTTTTCAAACATGCTTTTGAGCTCAGCTATTTAATGATCTCTATTATTTATTTATGTTTTCTATCACTTCCAGAATTTTGAGGCCAGCAAGGAGGAGGCTGCAGCAGCAGGTGCTCAAACTGCCATTATGAAATGAGAGCTAGAGGGCTGACTCTGTAGGGATATGCAGGCGGGGAGAGCTGCAGACCAGCTGGCCAATGGGCTTCTTGCAGCAGGCTGTCACATACAGGGAACCCAAGAGTATGATAGCGGAGCCAATATCCTAACACTACACAAACCCCCAAGAACTTAGATATGACTCCAGTGGAACCTAGGGGGAATGTAGAAATTCACTGAGAATATGTTTCTTCTTCCCTGACAGAATGAGGGCTTAAAATAGAAGTTAAATTTAGTTATAGAAAAATTAAAAATGAAGTTGCATCTGTTTCTCTCCTTGTGAAGGTAACAGAGTAAGAAATGCTCATTCATTCTAGAAATTTTTATTAAATTAAAACGATTACAATGCCTTTTAAAAATACTGGGAGAAAGATAAAAGAGACTACTAGGGTTAAGATGTAAGTCAGATTTAGGAATCAGACAGCTAGAAAATGGGATACTATATAGTATTGACAAAAATAATAGAACCAGGTGGATTAAACCAGTCACAAAGATACAAATACTGTATGAGTCCACTTGTCAGAAGTATCTAAATTAATCAATGCAATGGAGACAGTAGTAGAGTAGCAGTTGCAGGAGCTGGGGGAGGGGAAAAAGGGGAGTTGTTTAATAAGTACACAGATTTAGTTGTACAATATGCAAAAGTTTTGGAGATTGGTTGCACAACAATATAAATACACTTAACAATACTGAACTGTACTGTTAAAGTAACAATTTTATTTTATGTGTATTCCATCATGATTTTCTAAAATGTAAAACAAACTATAATGTGCCAAAGACTGCTCTGGCCCCCAAAGATCGTGTGATGAAATAGACATCCTGGTCTTCTGACTTCCATTCATTTTTTTTAAGTAAGAGATCCCAGAAAGT
Organism: Furipterus horrens; assembly: GCF_987537825.1. Lineage (NCBI taxonomy): Eukaryota > Metazoa > Chordata > Mammalia > Chiroptera > Furipteridae > Furipterus > Furipterus horrens. The sequence goes on along the minus strand of NW_028327176.1, from coordinate 60,800,039 downwards.
ACCTTGTCTGTCATAACATGATTAAATATTTTGATAAGGAACAAGAAATACTTATGCCCTAAAAATTATTTAAAAATAATATTTTATCTGGATAATTTGCAGCCTGTGTATACATTTCAGCAATCAGACAAAGCCATTCATTTGTTTTTTACAAACTACAGAACAATGCTTTAATTCCTAATCCCCAGTTTCTCTGAGCTATGTCCAGAATGTGTCTTAATAGAACACTGAACAATTTATTTCAACTTTACCTAGATGCTTGACAAGAACCCTAAGTCCATTAATATTCTAAGAAGAAAAATGCAATATCCACAGCCATAAAACTAGGTGATATTTGTTTCTAACATTTTGAAACAATACCAATTATACCCCTCCAGTTGTCTTCATTATTACAATTTCTATTCAAGCATCAAGAACCAATTTTTCTCATTTTTTTAAGTTAAAAGTAAATTGTGAAGCAATCAATTCAGTTTGAATAATTCAATTCATTACATTTATTGTTTTTCCACATCTTACACCAAAGAATAGGTGCTGATTATTTCAGCTATTTCAAAAAATACATAACTAAAAACAATTAACTGTTAATATGAGCTTGTTATTTTTTTAAACACACAATTACTGTCTCATACAATATATTTCAAAATACAAAAGCTAATGACAATATATTCGGTTAACAGCTAGAATAATTCAAAGTACCTTTAGCATAGGAACCTGATAAGTATTTCCTTATTAATCCTTGATAATGTTAAACTCAACTGACAATAAACTATAAAATTTCAGAAAATAGCTTCCATATCAAAGTACTTTTAGAGACTGGGGATTATTTCTTGAACTTCAGTTGTGTTTGCCAATAACCAAGAAAAAAAATGTCAAGTGAAAACAATTTAATCTATTTAACAGATGTTTTGGTGGTATCAACCACTTTCAAGTCTTCTCATTAGCTATTTCCCTTATATATCTTTCCCATTAAAAGTAAATAGTATATCATAGTGAGATGAGATATGGGTACAATCAGACATGGTACTTTCATTTGTACGATCACTTACTGTAGGGTCATGCCACTTAGCAATTTTATATCCATTCTTTTCAGTCCTGTGACTTTTTTGCAAAGTGACACACCCATGGACTAGACAATAGCAGAAAGAAGCACTCAATATGTAGCACATAAATTGAAAATGCAGAGATGGCACCAAGCAGTAAAGATGAGAGATGGAGTCTGGAAACAGCCTATGTTTCTCCTTGACATTAACTACTGCCTTCACTCAAACAAACCAATATCTTAATGTCCTGTTCGATATCTGCTTATCTAAAGAAACTTTCTCTAAAACAAGCATGTGAAAGCTAAAGCATCATATTCATTTGAATATAGCATTTGTCAGAGTATGGTTCAAGTACCACATTCAGCCACTCATGCAGTGCAATTTTTAAAAGCACAGATTTCCAGGTACTATGCCAGACCTACAAAATCTGAAACTCAGCCAATGGTGCCTTTCAACTTGCATTTAAATGAGCCCCAGGAATGATTCCCCTACATGCTGAAATTTAAGAACCGCGGCCCACAGCTTCCAACATAGCTCTTTGCATTATTCAATAAGCAGTGGCTGAGTTAGAATTTGGGGCCTGGAAGGAGAAAGAAGAGTATATTCAGAAGGGGAAAACATAAGCATTAAGTTTGAATGTGGCTTATTAGGAAATGAAACAGAAAAGAGGTAAAGGAAGTCTAAGGAAACGTAGAAAGCAAATACATAAACATGACAGTGACTGCAACTACACACAAAAAAGGACCATATAAGTAATCAGATACTCAAAAGAAATACATACACAGAGAGAGAGAGAGGGAGAGAGAGAGAGAGAGAGAGAGAGAGAGAGAGAGAGAGAGAGAGAGAGACAGAGAGAGAGAGACAGAGAGAGAGAGACAGAGAGAGAGAGAGAGAAACAGAGACCAAAAGACATAAAAATTAAGAAAAAAAGAGTGTTTTCTATTATGAAAGGCAAATAGTCATTCTTTTATTTCCAAATTTACAAAAATGGTATTACTCTGTTAAAAATGTTGAAAGGGTGATTGAAGTAAATGTTTTCTTATTCTGTATTCACAGGGGCAAAAAGCAAAATAGGTCTTTCTGGCCAAAGTCAATATTTTAAAGAACAAAATGACTAGTTTTTTCTTGATATTTTTAAATTATATTTTATTGATTATGCTACTACAAGTGTCCTGATTTTTCCTCCTTTGCCCCCCTCCACCCAGCAAATGCCACTCTCTCAGGCAATCCCCACACCATTATTCATGTCCATGGGTCATGTATATAAGTTCTTTGGCTTCTCCATTTCCTGTACTGTATTTTACATCCCTGTGGCTATTCTGTATCTACCTATTGGTACTTTTTAATCCCTTCACCTCTTCACCTATTCCCCCAAAACCCCCTCTCATCTGGAAACCATCAAAATGCTCTCCATATCCTTGATTCTATCTCAGTTCTTCTTGTTTGCTTAGTTGATTTTTTAGAATCAATTGTTGATATTTTATTTTATTAATAAAATTATATATATTAAGGTATACAAGATAATATTTACTTAAAACACACATATACATAATGAAAAAATTACTACAGTCAAGCTAATTAATACATCCATCTCCTCATTTACTCACTTTGTTTGTGTGTATGTATGTATGTTTGGTGAGAGCACCTGAAATCTGCTCTTAGCAAATTTCTAATATAAAATACAGTATTAACTATAATGATCATGCTGTACGTGAGGTCCCTAGAACTTACTTATCCATCATAGCTGCAACTGTGCACACTTTGACTGAAATATCCCCTTTCCCCCATCTCCCTTCCCCTGGTAGATACCATTCTATGCACTGCTGCTAATTATTTAACTTCTTTAGATTCCACATATAAGTGAGGTTATGTAGTATTTTTATTTATATATCTGGTACTTCATATAATGTCCTACAGATTCATACAGGTTGTTGCAAATGACAGGATCTTCTTTTTTAAGACTAAATATTATTCACATATATAATATATATAACATTTATATATATTATATACATAACATCTTCTTTACACGATCATCTGTTGATGGACACTTCAGTTGTTTCCAAATTGTGGCTACTGTAAACAATGGTGCAATAAACATGGGAGTGAGGTTATCTCTTTGAAGTAAAGATTTCATTTCCTTTGGAAAAATACCCAAAAGAGGGATTGTTATATCATATGGTAGTAGTATTTTTAATTTTTTGAGGATCCTTCACACTGTTTGCCATAATGGTTGCTTCATCAGTTTTCAGTCCAACCAGGAGTACACAAAGATTCTCTTTTCTCTACATCCTGGCCAACACCTGTAATCTTTTAATATTTTTTATAATAACCATCCTAACAGGTGTGAGGTGATATGTCATTTTTTATTTATATTTCTGAGATATTTTATACTCTATGCAGTACATCTAACTTTTCCTTCTAAAGAACTATAATTTATTTTTGTACTTTAAATAATAGAGACACATGGAAATCTAGGATTAAACTTTTTTTAAAATTAAAAGTAACCCTTTACTGGCCCTGGATGAGTAGCTGAGTTGGTTAGAGTGTTCTCCCGGTACATTAAGGTTGTACGTTCGATACTTGGTCAGGGCACATACAGGAATTAACCAAAGAACACATAAATAAGTAAAACAACAAACTGATGACTCTCTTCCTCTCCCTCTCTCTTTCTCCCTTCCCCTTTCTCTAAGATAAATTAAAAAGCTTTTTAAAAAGTAACCCTTTACTTTAGAATTTTTTTTTAATATTGATACTTTTTATCCTCAAAAAGAAACTAACAATGTTTAAGGGAGACAAATAAAAAAAAAATAAGGTTCATTGTTGTGCTATAAATTCAGCCAACCATGACAAAAACAACATATTAAAACAGTATAATAACTTGTAGTAGAGAAAAACTGAGGGAATAAAAATGAATACTAAATATTCAAGCAATAAAAAACTTATTAAACAAAATATTCAAAGACCAGTCCAGTACAATATCATGCAGCTATGAAAAGTCACATAGAATATTTAATGGGATGGAGACATTTTATGATATAATGCAAATTGATTTCTTTTATCTCAATCATTGAAATTTTTACATAAGAAAATTTTAGAATAAGTCCATATTTCAGTAGTTACTTTATTTTCTATTATCTTCTTATAGGTTTTTTTGAATTTTTGACTTTTTTACATGCACATTTAATTATATGATGAAAAAAACAAATATTTAAAAAGCACAGGTGATAATATTTCATTTATATCTTTCAAAATGTTCATTTTCCATTGTAAATTCATTTTTTATTTTTTATGGTATCTCTGTAAAAATGAAAGTTTTCTTAGAAGAAATTAAAACATTTGGAAATTTTCTATTTATGGTCTGTTCTACTCTATGTAACTTGATTGAATCTGCTTTAATGTTGGTGATTATTGTTAATGTTATGAGCGAGTAATTTCTAAAAGTCTGGTTTGGCTTTCCCTAGAGTAAAATGTTTCCTGTTACCTTTTCATGGTGCCAAGGTTAATAATGGATGTTTTAAAATGAGGGCTGTATAACTGCATACTTTAAGAACCCAACTAGGGACTAGGAGTTTTGCAATCCTTCAAGGAATATAATCTTGGTCATGAGGCTTTTGATGCCCATCTGTAGGGAACCACTCCTCATGGTTTAGGGAATTGTAGCCCCGGCCTGAGCATGACTGCCATCAGCATCCCGGTCATGCTTGTCTTTAAGTCTCAACATAAGGCTGCGTGGGAGACATAACCAAAAGCCACTCAGAGGGTTTCTGTGGGAATTGGATTTAAAGAATGCTTATTATGCTTTAGAACTTGCTCTGCTTTCTTTATCTGTAGTATAACATAAACAGTCTCTAGATAGGAATGTATGAAACCTTGCACCTAATGCCAGGGTGGTGTCAAGATGTTTGATAGACCCTGATGCAGACTGGTCACTGTAGTAGTACATGTAATCTGTTACTGTCAACTGTAATCCTAATGCCTCCAAACTACTGATGATTCATGAATCTTGACCTTGAATCTCTCATGTATCCCCTCCTCAATAAAAGGCATGAGGGAAGAAGGTCTAATCACTATTCTCCACTAGAGAGAGCAGTCACCTTCCTTTCCCTAGACATAATAAAGTGTCCTGGGTAAAAGTTATTTCATCAGACATAGTAAAGTGTCCTAGGTAAGAGTTTGTTCCGCCGTGGTGACGAAGCCTCTGCTGGACAGAGCGACTTCCAACCGAGCCTAGTGTGTGTGAGGCACATCCGCCTCACCCATCAATTTGTAAAACATGTTCTAAATAACTTTTTGTTCAGAAAGTATTTTTTAGGTCATAAAATATGTATGTAGAGAAAACAGAATTTGCTTTTATAAGCTATAAATCAACTCACCAGCCTTATGCTCACTTTATCTTCCATTATATACATACAAGTATGGTTAGTCTGCCTACATAAAAGAAACCATTGTATCTTTATATGATAGAATCATCTGTGGACATATGTCCAAAACACAATGTGACTTTCCATCTCTCAGTGACTAAATGGACATGCAGGAATCAGATTCATGAAAACTTGGTGACTCTCATGTTAACTTAGATCTCATTTATTCTAACTTTATCCTAGAAGTGACGTGGCATTTCTTCCCTTAATAGCAGCAAAAATATATTAAGCATATACTATGTGCTAAGCTCAAGAGTTTCCCAGGAACTACCTAGTTTATTTCTCAATGCTTTTTCTGGCTCTTAAAAAAGTTGAAAAGTCATTTTTTTTCTTAAAAATAAGTTTTAATATTTAAGTTTAATTCTGTTTTCTTAATAATTTTGTCTTCTCTTTTTATTAATAAAAATATTTAGTTCAAACCGATATGCTGTATTAGTGAGAGCTTTTTTTCATCCTATTAGGCCTTTTTCAAGATAGACAAATGGATGGAAAAGAGATAACGAGCGGTCTCTAGAGGCAGAGTGTAGGAGAAAAAAAACTCAGCAACTTGAACATGAGACTGGTGTGTAAACACAGAGTACTTTCATACTATCACTTTTCTGAGCTAGCTGACTTGATGCTAGTCAAAATGCTCATGATGTGATCCAGCCATGCTCTGACCTGCAGTCATGCTATCTGTGGCATGTTAACACAATAGATATAAAGTGAGGAGAGATAGCCAGGTAACAACCACCACTGCCTACAGATAGAGTTCACAGGGCAGTGTCTCCCGAGGACCACCTCATCCACATGCTCATGATAACCCTGTGCATTCACCATCTCAGTCTGTGCAGTGAGCAGAGAGCAGTGAAGTTCTTGCTTCTCAGGGGTGAGAGCCAGGGAGCAGATTTCTCTGACAAATATTCCAACTTTCAGCTATATCTACTGACATGTCTTTTTAAATGTTTGTGAAATACAGGAGAAGACTTGTTTGCAATCTTTGTTTTTGAGGGTAGAAAAGGAAATATGAATTATAAAGTAAGGCAGGAAGTAAAAATGAAACACCTTTAAATCAAAATTAACCTTCAAAATGTGAGCAAACATGACATGATTTACACAGAAATAAATGCATAATTCCATGCTAAAAGCAGTTACCGAAAAAACCTCGCTTCCATTAACCATACTCAAATTATCAAAAATCACTGTGTCAATGTATCCATTTTTACCAAAAGAGGAATAGATATTATTATTTTAAAAATTAAAGTTACATAGCTACAGAGAAAATTTTTTTCTTAATCTACTAAGGAACTCACAAGTATGAAAAGTAAGGCACCAATATTGATAAGGCCCAAGTACTATAATTGGGCTACATTATTTATACATTTATTCTGGCTCTTTTTTTCTTTAAATTTATTTATTGTTTTTCTATTACAGTTGTCTCATTTTTCCCCCCATACCTCCCATTCCACCTACCTCTTCTCCCATAGTCAATCCCCACCACATTGAAAGATGAAACTAACTCAAAAGATCAATTTTTTTTTCAATATGCTATTTTAGAGTGAAGGTGGCAGTAGGCAGAAACTTAAAACATTTGCATTGGGTGGTTTCAACTGATATTTGTTTGATCTTCCTGTTTTACCAATAATTCTCCTATTATTCTTCATTTAATAAGCTTAAGAATTTCTATAATCTTGATCTCATTATGTCCAGCTTAAAGATACCTCATAAGTAAGGCAATATCTACAATAAAATAAAATCATTAAATGTTTCAAAATTTACCAATGTATCTGTCTGCAGATCTCAAGGTCTTCCCTTTAAGATCTCAATGACAGATGTCACCTACATACCTCATCCACTGTGCTGAGATTACAGGTAGGGGGTGAAGGTGGGGGCTGTGAAGTTACATCCCAATTTCCCAATTTGTATATGATAATCTAGTCCTCATAGTTACACCTGCTGCATCTCTTCTCCAGTTACCTAAGGACTTTTAGCTTAAGTGAATATACAATACTATTTACAAATCTAGAGCAGGACTGCAAGAAATGATACCGAGGTGCCATGTCTAATGCGCCAAAAACAAATCCATAATCTACAGATTTTAGTTGTATCTGTCTTCCAAAACAGCAGGTATTTTTTTATTAATATTTCTGTCACTTAACTTGGCATTATGGTGTTATTTTCAATGGTGAAGTTTTATTCCACCCCACCCCACCCCAGAGAAGATGAAATAATGGGAAGAGTAACATGGTAATAAGGGGAAAGTTCACTAGTTCCATAAAGTGTCTGTCCTTCATGTTAAAAGTAAATGGGACACTTTCTAAAAATGAAAGGAATATGCAAGGAGCTGGTTCTTATTCCCTTGGACCTGGATTCAAAGACAGGCTGAACATTAATGAGAAACTTGATACTATTATTGATTGATATAGATACATAAATAGAAAAACTATGAAGAGTTAAAAAATGAGAAGTTTAAAAGAAGGTAGTCAAAAGGAACAAACTTCCTATTATATGATAAATCAGTACTAGGGATGCAAAGTCCAACATGACAACACTGGCAAACATACTGCATTGTATATTCAAAACTTGCTTAAATAGTACAGATCCTAAAAGCTCTCATCACAAGGAAAAACGTTTTTTTTTTTTTTTATATCCATATGAGATAATAAGTGTTAATTAAACTTATTGTGGTAACCATTTCACAATATATGTAAGTCAAGTCATTATGTTGTACAACTTACACAGTATTGTATGTCAATTATATCTCAATAAAGCTTTTTTAAAAGACAGGTATGGGAAATGAATTAGCTGGTGGAGCCATTTAAAATGTCTTAAATCACTAAACTAACAGTCTACCTGGATAGAAACAAATGAGAGAGAAATTCCATGATTTTCCAGAATGACAGAAAAAAGAATGATGTTCAAGTTTTTACTATTGTGAATATTATCAATAGTTGGTAGAGGATTTCAGAATAATGTATGGTTAATTAAAATACTACAGATCATGCATTAAAGTTTATCACTCCTTTCTATAGTTTTCATGAATGTGCTTAATTTGCTAAGAAACCTGAATATATTAATATATATGTCTTCAGGAAATACCTCAATATCCAGTAACCACTCAGTATGCTGAGATTGATTATGCTTCTACATGACTAGTTAGTAATAAGAGAACTTCCTATTTGCATACAAAGTGCAATTCATTTATGTTATAAAATAATACAGCATAATTGGTAAGTTATAAATCCATTTAGGCATTTACTTTTTGTGTGCCTTTCTGTCATAAAGGGTGTGGACTTAACCCATTTCTGAAAAACTGCAACAAGCATAGCACTACAGATTCTCAGTTATCTAAAAACAAACAAATCAACAAACTCCCAATGAGTTTAAATTAGACTTTATTCGAACTAACTTTAAATGGACACTAAATGGCAAAAAAAAAAGAAAAACCTCTAAGAAAAGGCAAACTAATGGAAGTTCATGTGAAATATAAAGTCTATCTAATTCTCTAGACACAAATAAAGACACCCGAGGGAAAAAACAGCAACAAAGAACAGAACTGTCCAATGATCTTGCCATAATGCTCTCTCCCAAAAGCATTTCAAGCATTTTTTTAAAAAAACAAAATGACTAACATTTATAAAGGCCCCCAAAATAACTACTCTACAACATGAAAGCTGCTACCAGAGCTCATACATTTTGAGCTACTCATCAGATTTACCAGAAATAGTTATATTAACTTGAAGAGAATACCAGACATTCAACCTAAGCAAAGTTCATTTCAGTTGCTGTTCAAATGATTTCATGTATATTTGAAGAACTCTGCTTTAGGGATGGCGTGGCAAAGGAGAGGAAGAGTGGCATTGTTAGTTTTAAGTTTTTCTGCCTTCCCTTAGAATCCTTCTTCAAATACTTCCCTCATTAAAAAGGAGACTTTCAGGCTGAGGTCTCAGTCCTTCTTCCATCTCTAAAAATTTCTGTAGGAAAACATCATTCTTGCGAGGCAATTCTTCTATGTCCATGAGGATCAGGCTAAGGAAATGAGATATGTGACCCTGAACCTTGGCCCTGTTCAGTTTCTAAATTGACCCAAGTGTATGTAAGAAAAAGAAACCCTTCTTGTGCAAGCCATTGGAATTTGGGTATTCTTTTACCTTCAGCTAAAGATCTTCACTAATATGGCAATGAATACTGTTTAAGGCTCTTTAGCCCTGGTGAACTTGCTTATCCAAGATAATGAAAGCACCACACTGAAAAGAACTGGATTTATACTGTTGAAAGGAGAAAATAGAACTGAAAAATACTTCTGGAGATAATTAAAAGTTAGAAAAAAAGAGAGAGAAAATAAAGTTCCTTTGGCAATATGGCTTTGGTGGAAAGCCTTCTCAATGCAAATTTTTTTAAATATCAGAAATACTGTATTTTCATTTCCTACATTTCTCTACATCTTAAAAATAAAATAAAATATTACAAAAGGCGCCTACTCATAAGAAAGACATCATTCAAAGACATACATTAGGAAATTTCCCAGTCACCATGTTCCACATAACACAGGCAGGAAAAATATGTCTAACAAAGACTAAGTTACCTATATTTATTCATTTTTAAGGACAAGTTTTTAATCTGGGCCACCATCACCTTTCCAGTTTCAAGGGAAAAAATATATAAACTATTCTCATTTACAAGTTTTCCCTCTACATGCTTCTTTCCAATACATAATAATATTTCACAGTATTCTAAAATGTTTTATTACTTCTTTCACTTACTCTTTACTAATCATTTAATGTTTTAAATTATTTCTCTCATATGCTGATGTTCCCTAACAAGGCTTAAATCTTAACCATCTCACTTCATTTTCCCACATTAATCTTTATTTCTTCTTCTCACAGGCCTCGTCACTGAAAAACTACTATCAAATTTCTCTTTCAATTTTATTTCCTCATCATTAAAAATAAATGATGATCTTGAAGATGGCTTTCCACAAGTTTCAGGATGACTGAAAATACAGTCATCTTATATTCTTTTAACTCTGAGAATTGTCAAACCTGCAATTTCCTGGGAACTACTTAAAAATGTCGGTGTTGATTGCTGCTTCTCCTTCTGACCACATGATCCATGGTACAAAACGAGCACTCCTGTTTCTGATTACTTAATGCCTGCTTGTTCTTCACAATTTTTACTCCCTAGAATTCTGCAAAATTACTACATTCTCTGAAGTTCTAATTGTGTGCCAGAATCACAGAACTGAAGATTTGGAAGTCTCTAATGCAACCCAGTCAGGACAAAGACAGCAACCCATCTACCTCTGTTTCAGGGGAGTATCATCAGTAGAGGCCAGGAGAAGTGGAGTATTAGGTATATGTAGTTTAATTGGTAACAGACAACAAGAGTCTGTCTGTACAAGTTCCCTTAACTAAAATCCAAAGACAAGCAATAATTATGAAAGTGCAAAACTAAAGTAACACAATTCAAGAGAATGAGATTAGCTATGAGTCTGGCTAATACACATATTCTAGAAAATGCCTACAACAGAGTTTGCTCAATTTCTGAAGTCGTCCACATTTATGCTGTGTTAGTACAAGGGCAGTCTTAATTTCTTTTTTTTGTTGTTGTAAAAAGTTAACCTTTATTGAATTTTTTCAATTACCATTTAACTTCCTTATACCTCCTCCCTTCCAGCATTCACAACACCATGTCCATGATTCCTTTTTTCTTTTTGCTCAGTTTCTCCACCCGCTAACTCCCCCCACCACTAGCTGTTGTCTGCGCTCCATCTATGAGTCTGTCTCTCTTTTGTTTGTTAGTTCAGTACGTTCATTAGTAGGATATTTTAAAACAACTATTTTGCTTCAAGTAGAAATGAACTGCAGATAAAACTATATTATTCTCATTTTTTAAAAAGCTGAGTAATTTCCTGAAAGTTAAAAGTTTATTAGCAGAGACTGAAAACAAAGACCTTCTGCTGTATGTACCTCTTGCAGAATACCTCCCTAGGACTTCCTGAGCCCTGGCTGTGATGTCTCCAATTGATGGGACATGTTTTATATCCAATTTATCACCTCACCTTCACAACTATGTTTCATTAAAAAAAACTTTTTTTTAAACTTTACCATGAACAGACTCACTGATTTCTAGTGTCTCTCCATGGTTGTTAATGGACAAGGTAATGAAATTAAAATGAGAAGGGGGGTTTGTGCACTGGCAAAGTTGAAACAGCATTAGCTACCAGGATCTGGGCTTTAGTTAAGAATCCATCCATATATATGGGATCTTAAGAGATACACAAGTTATAAAACATGTCTGTGGAGAGAAAAAGTAGATTAAACAGAGTAAAACAAACCTAGCCAGGCATAAACAAAGATTAGGAATGAAATGATAACAAGCCAATAGAGGCACTTTCACCAAAAAAAAAAAAAATGCAGTTATAACTCAAAATCATAATATTAACTTCAAAAATAATATTTCTAAATGCTTAGTTCTAAACCATGATAATGTAACGTTCTGTAAAATACCTGGGAATAAATGTATCCAAGGAGGTGAAAGACTATTAACATAGAAAATTATAAGACAATGAAGAAAGAAATTAAAGGTACAAAACAATGGAAAGCTATTCCATGCTCACGAAATGGAAGAATGAATATTGTAATTCCTGTCAAATATCCATGGCATTTTTCACAGAAATAGAACAATCTTAAAATTTGTATGAAACCACCAAAGTTACCGAATAGTCAAAGCAATCTTAAGAAAGAACAAAGCTAGAGGCATCACACTTCCTAATTTTAAACTATATTAAAAAACTATAGTAATCAAATCTGTATATTAGTGTAAAAACAGACACATAGACCAATGGAAAAATAAAGAGCATAAATAAATAGACGCATATATGTTCATAAATTTATGACAAATAAGTTAAAAACATACAATGGAAAAAGAACAGTCTCTTCAATAAATGATGTTAGAAAAACTGGACAGTCACATGGAAAAGAATGAAACTAGATGACTATTTTATCCCCACAAAAATTAACTCAAAATAGATTAAAGGCTTGAATGTAACATCTGGAGTCATAAAACTCCCAGTGGAAAATTTAGGAGGTAAGCTTCTTGACATCAATCTATGCAATGATTTTTGGGGGATTTGACACCAAAAGCAAATACAACAATTGCAAAAATAAACAATTGGATCTATATCAAACTAAAAAGCTTCTATACAGCAAAGGAAAGCTATGAAATAGGGGAAAATATTTGCAAAATATATGTTTGATAAGGGATGTATATCCAAAATATATAAAGAACTCTTATAGCTCAATAGCAAAAAAGCAAACATTTCAATTTTTAAAAATGGGCAGAGAATATGAATAGACTTTTTTCCAAACAAGACATACAGATGGTCAACAGGTACATGAAAATTGCTCAACCTCACTTATCATCAGGGAAGTGCAATCAAACCACGAGATAGCACCTCACACCTGTTATAACTGCTGTTCTCAAAAAGAAAAGAGATAACAAGTGTTGTCAAGAATGTGGAGAAAAGGGAACCCTTGTGCACTGTTGGTAAAAATGTATATTGGTACAGCCACTATAGAAAACAGTATAATTTTTTTTCTAAAAAAATCAAAAATAGAACTACCATATAATCCAGCAATTCTTCCTGTGGGCACTTATCCAAATGAATTGAAAACACTAACTAGAAAGATATATGCACCCTCATGTTCATTGCAACATTATTTACAACAGCCAAGACAGGGAAGCAACTTAAGTGTCCATTAATGGATGAATAAATAAAGGTGATGTGGTATATAGAGAAAATGGGATATTATTAAGACATAATACAGAATAAAATCTTGCCATTTGTGACAACATGGATGGATGTTGACAGCATTATGCTAAGTGAAATGAATCAGACAGAGAAAGACAAATACTGAAAGATTTCACTTATATGTTGAATCTTAGGGTGAAATAAAAACAAATGAACCTACAGATAGAACAGATTGGTAGTTGCCAAAGGCAGTGGGTGAAGAATGGAACAATGGGTGAAAGAGGTCAAAGATGCAAACGTTTAGTTATAAAATAAATGGCTTATGGGATATAATATACAGTGTGGTGACTATAGTTAATAATACTACATTGTATATTTGAAAATTGTTGAGAGTGGAACTTAAAAGTTCACATCACACAAAAAAATTTTTGTAACTACTTGTGGCAGTTAATGTTAACTAGCTTTATTATGATGTTCATTTCACAATATATACAAATATCAAATCATTTATGTTGCACCCCTGAAACTAATATAATGTTATGTGTCAATTATATCCTCAATAAAATAATGGTATTTCTCCACAAAAGATAAAATCCACCTCGCCATCAGAGAACACTAAAGATGAAAAGATATACCTAAAACCATTTCCTGCTCTAAATCCAGGTCTGGAACAAATGTCCACCTCCCTCATGTATGTTTCCCCAGCATTTCCTTTCTACCAGTCTTAAGTTATTGATCATTTTTTCACCTTCAGTATTAATGTAAAAAGTTTTGAAATAACATCTAAAAATCTACGTTAGCAGTTATCAAATATCATCTCCATATGTGTGTGGTTAATCATCAATGACTTTGTGATAGCAATGGTAACTTATGGAAGCCACACAAAGTAATTCATAGTTAATGGGTATCTGAGAGAGCATTAAAAAACAAAATAAAAAAAATGATAATAAACAGAATGAAGACAAAAAATACAAATGAGAATTCTAACTGTCCCAAGTCAAAATCAGTCACTGGTTCTGCTATTAATAAGCTCACTATCTATTTGATAAAAAAAAATTTGCAAAAGAAAATAAACTAAATTTAGCATCCTTTCATTATCTGTCTAAGAAATTGGTCTGATATTAGCTAAATGAAAAAACATTTTGCACAATTAAAATTTCAATTCTCAATAATGTTTAGCTATTTTAAATTTTTGAATATTTTATTGAACTATATAGTGCCTGTCCTTTCTGGGAAACATGGTTATGTGAAGAATAAAATTTAGAAACCATTTTAAAATGTACCAGCCACCAAAATATTATGAATTTTTAACAGTTGAGTGAAAATAATTTTTGCCATGCTTGAATAAGTCAACTAAAGGGATTTTTTTCTCATCTCTATAAAATTCCCCTTGGGGATAAAAACAAGCTTAAAAAGTTTAAGTCAACAGTGTAAATTGGGAATTCGTGTTAAATAAGCCATTAAAAACTACAGTTTAGAATAAAATGAAATAAAATTACCATCTCAGCCATTACCACAGCGCTCCATAGTACATTTACAATATTAGCTATATTTTGTATTTTTAAGTAATTCAAACATCTTTTTTCACTTTTAAATTTAACTAACATGCTTCAGGAGATCTTTTTAAATATCAATCATATTTCCTACTTTCCCTTCCATTTTTCTAAGCCCAAATAATAATATGGCAACAATTCTCAATATTCAAGATAATAAAGCACAAAATTACTGGTAAAAAATAAAATGACCAGTAGAAATGACATTCTCCTAAGCCCATTAATTTTTTAAAGGCAGTACAACCTAATAAATAATTACAGTTGAGTTGCTCCAAAAACAGTATTTTAGCTCTGCTTAGATTACAGTCTTGCATTAGTGAAGAGCAAGAGAGAGATTCACATTAAGAATGGCAGATCTGAGAAAAGAGAAACCAAGGAGAATCCTTGGATGTGAGAACAGGGTCCCTTGAAAAGGGCTTGGTGAAAAGGTGTGGGCTGAAGATACAGATTTGAGTGTTGTCAGCATATCTAAGGCCATAGGGATGAGTAGAATTACCCGGGGAGAAAATGCAGAAGAAAGAAAAAAGGTGACTCACGACTAAGCCCTGACACACAGAAACACTGAAAGCCAAGGTAGGGAAACAAGACAGAGACTGAAAAGGCAGGGACATAAAACCAAGGTATTCGTGTTACAGAAGGGCTCAGTTATATCAGAATGAAAGAAAAGTAGCTGGGGGTGGGGGCATATAGTGGAGGAGTGAGGGGAGGCTGTGCTTTCTATCTCCAGAGACCTGTCTATAATTTGGGATGATTGCAGACAGAACATCTCAGTGATGGTCTGGACACTGGCAGGAGCTAAGCCTTGGCACTGCTGCATCAGAGAAGACCACCTGGAAATGACCTGTTTGGTGAGGATAGTGGAGGAAAAAGTGATGAGATGGGATTCCTGACTGGGTTGGCTTCCCGAGCTGCGCCTGGAAGTACACAAAGACTTTTTAGTGACACAGGCTTCCTCAGAGAGGAATCAGAAGGAGAGTGGGTCTCTGCCCACTGGCAAAGCCAGGCGTGGGCCAGGTGGCATCTGGTGCTGACAGACAAGAAACAGCATGCTGTAGTGTATGTAAGAACATGTTTTTCCTTTATATTTTTCTCTTTTGTGCTGCGGAGAGGGGAGGAGAGGTTGGGAGTGATAGGAGACTCGTGAGGAGTGCAGGCACAGAAGTGCGCTCGTCCACTCCCCAACCCTCCCCTTGGGTCACGTGGGCACGCACAGGGTGGTCGCTGGCCAGGTCGCTGGCCACGCATCCAGGTACCCTTCAGACCCACCCCAACAGGCATAAGATCAACACGCCAATGGGTGCAAAATCGGCCCGCTGGGGACGCAGGAGACCGTATGCAGACACCCCTGGCCCGCCCCAATAGATGCCAAGCCAGCGCACAGCCCACTTGCGCAAGCTCTACTCGTGCAGGCCCAGGAAGGTGCAGGAACAGTGGGCGGCCGCAACTCACAGATGCCCACTTCCAGTGTGCACAAGTGTCTGGGGCCCTGCCCCAAGGGGTAAGAGACCAACTCCAGGGCCACTGCTCAGCAGGCCTGAGCCTAGTGCGCAAGCCACGGTGTGCGCGTATGTGTGCGCACGCACAAGCACCCCGGCAGGCTCCAACAAGTGCCAAACGAACATGCCGGCCACCGTGGGCACGGAGGTATTACCCAGGCACACAGCTCAGCGAGTGCAAGGCTAGCGTAACCAACACCACACGCAGGGGCACAACGCTGCCGCCAGGATCAGGAACCACTGGCCCGCCTCAATAGACCAGCTGTGGATCCAGAAAAAGAAGACTGCACACAAAGGCTTAACTGAGTAAAAACTTACTTTTTTTTTTAAATTTTAATTTCTATTTTAGTTTCTTTATTTGTATTTTATTTCATTTTAATTTTTTTAATTTCTTATTTTTAATTTTAATTTTAATTTTTATAAAACTATCTCTTTAATTTGTTTCATACCATTTCTCCCTCTCATCTTTTCTCTTTAATTTTTGTTTGTTTGCTTGTTTTGTTTAGCCTCCCTTTCACACTAAATCGTCGGCAGCCGTCAGTCTCGAGAGACGATGGTGTAGCTTCTTAAGAGTCTATCTGCACCGCCGAGAATGGCTGTGCAGTCCGACTCGGGAGTGACACGGTATCTGTCTCCTCCCGTGTTGAATCGACATCTTGCGATGACGCTGGAGTGTCCTCTCCAGTGAAGCTGAAGCTACAGAGCCTGGGCAGGGTGATATGGAGGGTCTGCTGTTGCCCATGCAGCAGACCCCCCCTCTCTTCGCAGCTGAAGGGTCCAAGGGAAAGACGGAGTCAATACAGCTTGGCTTCAGGTGCGCCGCAGGAGTTGCCGGTGTTGACTACAACGTCAAACCGCCTTAGGGACTCCGGCTCCGGATTTTCTGTCGGGGTTTACTCCCTTAGCCTTTCCCCTGAAGAGGTATGCCGCAAGGCAGCGGAGGTTTTTGAAATCAGAGTTTTCCTTCTCTGATGTGCCCTGACTGGAAGATCGAACCAGCGACACTTAGCTCGCAGGCCGATGCTCAATCCACTGAGCCAAACCAGATCAGGATTTTCACACTAAATATATAGCATATAACTACTATATAAATCTAATACTATACAATTCCACTTTCTTACTATATTCTGCATTCTTCCCTCTTTTTTTTATTATTAACATACAATGTAAATATTACCCACTGTCTTGCATAGTCTTGACACTATTTGCTGCTATTATTAATCTATCACCCACCTCTCAAAAATAATATTTTTCTTCATTAAAAACAACTCATATCTATTCTTCCTATAGTATAAAAGCCCTAACCTCTCTACGTTTATATTAATACTGGCTCATTTGCTTCAGATAGTGGGATAGAGAGTGGGGGATATTTTGAGGGTGTGGGTTTCCTGCCTGGGATCTGTGTTTATGTTTTTAACAGCACCTCCACAAAAGAACTCAAGACAAAGTGGGCAGAGTGACTCTCAGTCAACTAGCCAGAGGGAAGGTCCCACCAAAGAGCATCTGAAGTATAACCAGACAGCATAAACAAATGACATAAAGGGTATCCCAAGAACATCAGGCTCAGGAGATCAAAGAGATTGCACCACTGAAACCCCCAGATCTCCTATAAAGAATCTCATACCACAAAGGCGGGAAGTCAAAGCAGACAAATCCAAAAAACAAAAACAAACAAAAATTCAACATGGTAAGATGCAGAAACAACCTCACAATGAAAAGAAAAGAGGAATCCTCAGAAAGAGAGGTAGATGGAATAGACATAACCCAAATGTCAGATATGGAATTCAAAATAATGGTGGTGAAGAAGTTCAATATACTCGAAAACCTCAAAAATAACTACAACAACCTCCAAGGAAGTTACCAACAGCTCCAAGAAAATTACAGGGAACTTACAGAGGACTACACCAGCATAAAAAAAGGACATAGAAACTATTAATAAGAAGCAGGAAGAAATGAAGAATGCAATCTCTGAAATGAACAACACAGCAGAATCAATCAGAAGCAGGCTAAACAAAGCAGAGGACAGGATCAGTGAGTTAGAGGACAATGTAGAAAAAAATTCCCAGACAATACAACAAAATGAAAAAAGATTGAAAAAGTGTGAAGAAAGTCTAAGGGAATAACAGGATAACATGAGACAAAATAATATCCGGATCATTGGAATAAAAGAGGGAGAAGAAGAACAAGGGATAGAGAAGCTGATAGGAGAAGTAATGACAGAAAATTTTCCTAACCCGATGAGAGAAAAAGTCATGCAAGTCCAAGAAGCAAAGAGAGTCCCAATGAAGAGGAACTCCAAAAGGCCCACTCCAAGGCACATCATAATTAAAATGGCAACATTCAAAGACAAATAGAGAACCCTAAAAGAGCAAGAGGAAAACAGCAAATAACTTACAAGGGAGCTCCAATAAGGCTATCAACCCATTTCTCAACAGAAATACTACAAGCCAGAAGGGAATGGTTAAAAATAATTCTAGCAATGAAAAACAAAGGCCTACAACCAAAAATATTCTACCCAGCAAGGCTCTCATTCAAAATGGAAGGTGAGATAAGGAGTTTTTCAGACAAAAAAAGACTAAAAGAATGCATGTACACCAAAAGAGCATTGCAAGAGATGATAAAGGGAATACTTTAAGAAAAAGAAAAAAAAAAAGAGGAGAGGAGCACAGGTACAAAGGGAAATGAATAACTACATGTCAATAATAACCTTAAACATAAATGGATTAAATGCTCCAATTAAAAGACATAGGGTAGGGGAATGGATACAGAAACAAGACCCACATGTTTGCTGTCTACAAGAAACACACTTCAAAATAAAAGATTTACTCAGATTGAAAGCAAAAGGATATAAAAAAGTATTCCAAGCAAATGAACATGAAAAAAAAGCTGGGGTGGCAGTACTCATATCAGACAAAACATTTCAAAGCAAGGGCATAAAAAGAGATAAAGAAGGACATTTCATAATACTTAAAGGAACCATACATCACTAAGATATAACATTGATAAACATATATGCACCCAATATAGGAACACCCAAATACATAAAGAAAATACTAGAAATCCACAAGAAGAATATTAACAGCAACACCCTCATAGTAGGGGACTTCAACACTCCATTATCAACAATAGACAGATCTTCGAAGCAAAGAAACACCAAGGATATACAAGTTTTGAAAAACACACTAAACCACATGGACTTAACTGATATATATAGAACTTTCCACCCCAAAGAAGAAAAATATACATTCTTTTCAAATGCACATGGGGCATTTTCAAAGATAGACCACATGATAGGACACAAAATAAGCCTCAACAAATTCAAGAAAACTGAAGTTATATCGAGCATCTTTTAGACTACAATGCCTTGAAACTAGAAATCAACCTCAGAGAAAATAATCAAAGACATCCAAACACATGGAGAATGAATAACATGCTATTAAGTAATGAATGGGTTAACAATGACATCAAAGAAGAAATCAAGAAATTTATGGAAACTAATGATAATGAACACACAATAGCCCAAAAACCTATGGCACACAGCAAAAGCAGTCCTGAGAGGGAAGTTCATAGCAATACAGGCATATCTGAAAAGGATAGAAGAATCTCAAATAAAAAACCTAACTCGAAAGGTTCAAGAACTAGAACAACAACAACAAACAAAGCCTAGGGCAAAAAGAAGAAGGGAAATCATCAAGATCAGAGCAGAATTAAATGACATAGAAAATAAACAAACAATTCAAAGATCAACAAAAGTAGGAGATGGTTCTTTGAAAAAATAAAGAAAATCGACAAGCCTCTAGCCAGGCTCATCAAGAAAAAAAGAGAGAAGATCCAAATAAACAAAATCAGAAATGAAAGAGGAGAAATCACGACTGATACCATGGAAATACAAACAATTGTAAGAAATTACTACAAACAACTGTATGACAAGAAATTTGACAACCTAGAAGAAATGGAAAAATTTCTAGAAACATACAACCTTCCAAAACTGAATCAAGAAGAAGTAGAAAGTCTCAACAGACCAATAACAGTAATCGAAAATCTCCCTGCACACAAAAGCCCTGGACCAGATGGCTTCACAGGCGAATTTTACAAAACATTTAGGGAAGAACTAACTTCTACCCTCCTCAAACTATTCCAAAAAATCTAAGAAGAGGAAAAATCCGAAACTCTATGAAGCCAGTATTACCCTAATTCCAAAATAAGGTCAGACACAACAAAGAAAGAAAAGTAAAGGCCAATATCACTGATGAACAAAAATGCTAAAATCCTCAATAAAATATTGGCAAACAGGATCCAGCAATACATTAAAAAGATCATATGCCACGATCAAGTGGGATTCCTCCTAGGGATGCAAGGATGGTTTAATATTCGCCAATCAATAAATATATCACCTAAATAAAATGAAAGACAAAAATCACATGATCATATCAATAGATGCAGAAAAAGCATTTGATAAAGTACAACACCCATTTATGATAAAAACACTCAGCAAAATGGGAATAGAGGGAGCATACCTTAACATAATTAAGGTTATATATGAGAAATCTGAAGCCAACATCATACTCAATGGACAAAAACTGAAAGCATACCCCTGAAATCAAGAACAAGACAACGCTGTCCACTCTCTCCACTGCTATTCAACATAGTGTTGGAAGTCCTAGCAACAGCAATAAGACAAGAAAAAGAAATAAAAGGCATTCAAATCGGGATTGAAGAAATAAAACTATCATTATATGCTGATGACATGATAGTATACATAGAAAACCCTATAAACTGCATTAAAAGACTACTCGATATAATAAGTAAATTTGGCAAAATAGAAGGGTGCAAAATAAATATACAGAAATCTAAGGCTTTTCTGTATACCAACAATAAAATATGAGAGACAGAGATACTATATAGCAACAAGAAAAATTAAGTACCTAGGAGTAAACTTAACCAAAGAGATAAAAGACCTGTACTCTGAACATTTCATAAAATTCAAGAAAGAAATTAAGGAAGATACAAATAAATGGAAGCAAATACTATGTTCTTGGATGGGAAGAATCAACATCATCAAAATGGCCATACTACCCAGAGCAATTTACAAATTCAATGCAATCCCTATTAAAATACCAATGACATATTTCACAGACCTAGAACAAATACTCCAAAAATTCATATGGAACCAAAAAAGACCCCAAATAGCCACAGCAATCTTGAGACAAAAGAATACAGCAGGAGAAATCACAATACCAGACATCAAACAATACTACAAAGTCACTGTGATCAAAACAGTCTGGTACTGGCATAAAAACAGACATATAGATCAATGGAACAGAATAGAGAGTCCAGAAATAAATCCAGGACTATACAATCAACTAATATTTGATAAAGGAGGAAGAGACATAAAATGACGTGAGAAGAGCCTCAACAAATGGTGCTGGGAGAACTGGACAGGGACGTGCAAAAAAATAAAACTAGACCACCAACTTACACCACACACCAGAATAAACTCAAGATAGATCAAATAATTAAATGTAAGCTGTGACACCATAAAAGTCCTAGAGGAAAACATAGGTGGGAAAACTTCAGATATCCCACATAACAATATTTTCAAGGAAACATCTCCTAAGACAAGAGAGATAAAGGAAAAAATAAACAAATGGGACTATATCAAACTAAAGAGCTTCTGCTCAGCAAAAGAAAACATCAGTAAGATTAAAAGGAAACCAACCATATGGGAAAATATATTTGCCAATGATATCTCAGACAAGGGATTGACCTCCAAAATATATAAAGAGCTTATATGACTCAACATTAAGAAAACAGACTACCCAATTAAAAAATGGGCAAAGGACCTGAACAAAGACTTCTTTGAAGAGGACATACAGAAGGTCCATAGACACATAAAAAAATGCTCAATTTCACTAGCCATCAGAGAGATGCAAATAAAAACCACAATGAGATATTATTTTACACCTGTCAGAATGGCCATCATCAACAAATCAACAAACAACAAGTGCTGGCGAGAATGTGGAGAAACGGAAACCCTACTGCACTGTTGGTGGGAGTGCAGACTGGTGCAGCCACTATAGAAAACAGTATGGAATTACCTCCAAAAACTAAAAATGGAACTCCTTTTTGAACCAGCAATTCCACTGCTAGGATTATACCCAAAAAATCCTAAAACCCTAATTCAAAAGAACTTATGCAACCCTATGTTCATAGCAGCCCTGTTTACAATAGCTAAGTGCTGGAAACAGCCTAAGTGCCCATCTGTAGATGAGTGGGTCAAAAAACAGTGGTACATCTACACAATGGAATACTATGCAGCAGAAAGAAAGAAGGAATTTCTGCCATTTGCGACAACATGGATGGAACTAGAGAGAATTATGCTTAGTGAAATAAGCCAGGCAAAGAAAGAAAAATACCATATGATATCACCTAATACAGGAAACTAAAGAACAACATAAACAAATGAACTAAATAGAACAAAAAGCAGAATAGCAATCAATAGGGGAGTGGGGGGAGAGAGAGAAGGGGGATATGTATGGGAAGGGTTTAGTCAAGGAACGTGTATAAATGACTCATGGACATGGACAACAGGGAGGGATATGATTTGTGGGAGAAGGGGTGGACTGGGTGGGAAGGAGCAATGGGGGGAAAATGGGACAACTGTAATTGAATAACCTGAATCCTGACTGTAAGAATACCTTGTTCTCTTTTGCTTGCTTCTTTTCCTCTGTTTCAATGTTGGGAGCTCACTCCTCCCCACACTTTCTATATATTCCTTTCCTCTCTTCCCATTTCCCTCTACACATTCCCTGTGGTTGATGAACTAGCCAACTGAACATTTCAGTATTTCAGCCCATGTTTCCTTTGGGAGCTGCAGACCTACTATTCAGTCTAATTCACATTAGGCATTTTATTATGTAATTGAAGTTTCTCTTTTTATATATGTAAAAGGGAGAAAATAATACTGACCTTACCAGGTTGATGCAAATTCCTGGGAATACCTATATGTTATCTGAAACATAGTAACTACTCATGAGACACTAGGACCTATCCCCCTTTTATCTGGAGAGGTTCTAAATTAACTGCAGTCAGTTCCATACTATTGAAGAAGAGCTCCAACAAAGACCAGAGCAGAAGGACAAGCAAAGACAAGATCCTAATGGAAGAAATTTAGACAATTTAGTTCAGCAGCTTGGATCACTCCTATACGCAAGCCCCAAAGCATTACGTGGAAAAAATAAACCAGGATCAGAGAGCTGGGCCTTAGGAATCTATAGGGGAAGCCCCACAATCCACCATTTTTCATTATGAACAAGAAATTAATAAATTAAGGTAGTATGTAGAGCACTCATGTATCTTCCACTCAATGGAATTTGGTTTATTGGTATACCTTAAAAAAATCAGTGTTTATACTAGAAATCATCGAAAGTAAAGAGTTTGATGGAAGTTAGTTCAGTCATTGTTAATATAGTTGGCTTGTATTTCAAAACCATAATGCCTTACTATTTAACTTTCATTGTCCTACGCTGATAAGGAAACAGAGGCAGATGCTGCCTATTAACTGCAAGTATATTTATGTTAAACAAAGGTGAACTGATGACCTGGTGCACTCAATAGTTATAATTTGAAGCAGTTGGTCCTAAAGATGGGGAGAGAATTGACTTATTACATGGCCCATGGTGGTGAGTGGCAAACACAAAGCACAAACTTAGAGCAGTCAGCATCACATTTACACCATATGCAATCATTTAATTCAGCAAAACAACATTATCCATCAAATTAATGTTAATTTCAGTATTCTGTTTTTGTGATTTTTTGGGGTACTGATTTTGTAAATTTCTTTATGAATAAATAGATGTGAATACCTATTTCCACATTTATACTACTTTACATTCACTTTAGAATTTGGGTGGATTTTGTTTTGTCTTGTTTTTATTTTTCTCTTTAAAGTGGCTCCATACATTACTCAAGTTTTCAAACATGCCAACACAGCTGGCCTTATAACAAGGAGCATGCCACTACCATCTGGTGGCAGGCATCAACGGTCTGAACATAATCCCCAAAGAGAAATTAATCTAACTCCAGACTGTATACTAGTCAATTAAACTCTTATTTCAGAAGCGGTGGAACAATAACTATGAAACAATCTATTGATTTGGCCAAAAAGTTCATTTAGTTTTTTCCCTATGATGGCTCTAGTAGTGCTTAGTTGTCCTTAACTCATTCAAAACAATTTTGTTAGATTGTATTGTGATAGCTGTCATATCAGCATGCATTGAAAAAAAACTTATCAAAATTGGTGGATTTTTGTGCAGCCATTTAAATATTGAATATGGAAATATGCAATGTTTTCAGCATATTATGATTTATTATTTCAAGAAAGGTAAAGATGCAACTGAAATGCAAAAAAAGATTTGTGCAGTGTATGGAGAAGGTTCTGTGACTGATCAAATGTGTCAAAAGTGTTTGTAAATTTCTTGGTACTACTGACATTTTGGCCAAATAAGTCTTTGCTGTGGCGCTATCTTATGCATGTTTAGCAGCACCACTGGCCTCTACCCACTAGAAGCCAATAGTGGGAGATATGTGACATACTCAAAATATCCAGATCAATAATTACTGGTGAAAATGAAAAATGTGTCTTTTATTTTACAGAAAAAACTAAACAAACTTTCTGGCCAACCCTATACCATTTGACCTCCATTGGAAGAAGTACTTCCAATTACTCTTAGTTATATGTATCTACTGTAAAAAATAGCAATTTAAGAAATGTTTATATTAGAGGATCAAATAATATTTCTAAAACAATAAAATAATTTATAGTCTTTCAATTAAATATTACTACATGTGAATAAGGTAAATTCCTACATCAGAAGCTCATGATTTATTCTTAAATCCTGTTTTTAATATATTCTCTCCTTTAACAAGGAAAACTGCAGAGGTTTTAAATAGTTATGGTATTTTAGATAGTTCATCATCCACAGAAATCTTGTATTGAAAATAAATAAACTGAAACATTCTTTTCAGGCAAGAAGATATAATCCAAAAATTTAAATGGAATTCGGTATAAAAATAACTAAATAATAAAAGTGAGAAAATACTTAGAAACTGGTTAAGCATGCTATATATAAAACTGGTCAAAGAAATAAACAAGCTTAATGGAGTTTATGTCATTTGCTTTTAGCACATCCTTTACCTTTCTTGCAATTTTAATTATTTGAAAAAGATGAACAACTTAATGCAACAAAGTAGTATCACCATGGAAACCATAAAAATGTATTAATCTTTGAAACTCCTGAATACACCAAGAATTAAGGCATTTCTCAATAGTGATATTCTCTAGACAGATGGAAAGAAATTACAGTGAGATTTTATTTTATAATTTGAATTTGTTGGCAAATTCATAGATAAAATAATCTATTCTGTAAATTATGTAAGAAAGTGTACGGTATAGCATTAAAAAGCACAAACTAGTTTATTCTCACAGGTTATTTTATTTCTGAGTATCGGTTTATTTCTGGAATCACTTTCAGTTCTAAATCTCCAGTTTCCCTGATTTTTTAACGCACCAATGGATTTAACTACTGTTTTGAGTCACACACAAGTGACTTCCTTTATAAGGAATTACTATTGAAAGGGGAAGAATATTAAGTTTTCTAAGTATAAAATTGAATTTTTAAATTTTAAAACAACATTTTAAGTGTATGAAGATGTAGCTATTTAGCTTTAGAGGTAATTAGTAACCTTTGAGTAAAAATTTAAAAGACCTAATTATAAAAGTCACTAGAGTCTAACATTAATAGAGTAATGTCCCCATGGACATTACTCAAAATAATATTGAAAATGATTAAAGAGAGCTCCTTTTCTTAGTAGTTTCTTTCCCCATCAAGCCAATTTAGAACAGTTCATTAAGCATCAGTGGTATTTTTTCATTAGATGCTTAGTGTTATTTGTTAAGTTACAAATTCATCTTTCTGTAAGGAAATAAGGAAGAAAATTCCAGCAAATTTCATTTTGTCCTATTGTGATGACCTGAGATTCATTAGCTTCCTAAAATGGTAAAAGTTCAATTCCCAATAATTTCAGAAGTTTCTATTTTAGTTATTTTTGATTTACTGCAAAATGGCAAGTCATGCTTTTTCTAAATATGCATTAACTTTTTTCCAAAGAAAATATCCACTGAAAGCCCTGGATGCTGTGGCTCAGTGGATTGAGCATCGGCCTGCAAGCCAAGTGTCACTGGTTCGATTCCCAGTCAGTGCACATTACTAGGTTGCATATCAGGTCCCCAGTTAGGGGCGTGAGTGAGAGGCAACCACACAGTAAAAAAAAAAAAAAAGAAAATATCCAATGAATTTGTATGTTATATATGGCACCTATTTTCCAATAACTGAAAAGTCATTACTATAAAGTAGTAAAGAACATTGCATTAAGAGCAAATTTGTATTACTATAAGAATAGTGTCAGACACTTCCTGATCATTTTAATGTATCATATTATGTTATCCATTCAATAATCTCTTTAGGTATAGATTATTAATAGCTATAATTAATATTAACTAATCTAGTAAATGCATCAGAGTGAATAATGCACTCACAATCAAACCTCCCTGATCCCAAAGCCTGTACATACGTAATATCTACTTCAATGAAAATAATTACAAAATTGCACATTTAGGAAACTAAAATTAATGTGCATTTAATATATGAAAAATAATTGGCCTTTCAAGTTTTTTCAATTATAAAGATAATACAAATGATCCTAGAACATCCTGGGGGTTAGGGATACCACTGTCTCCCCCTGAAGTCAAAAATTTGTGTATAACTTTTGACTCTCCAAAAACTTAACTTGTCCCTTTGTATCTGCAGGGGACTGGTTTCAAATCTGGGTATGCTCAAGTCCCCAGTATAAAATGGAATAGATCAATGCGTACAGTTGGCCCTTCCTTTCCATAAAATCTCCACTGCAGATGAACAAGAATATGCCATATTTTTTGCTCCATAAGATGCACTTTTTTGCCCCAAAGTTGGGGGAAATGTCTGTGCATCTTATGGAACAAATATTGCATCACAGACCGTGATATGTATTACCTGACTTGTCAGTGGTAGTGACAGCTGTTATAAGAGGAAGTGGTGGGCCCACATGAAACCCCTGGGATGCTTAACAGTCCCACTTTACTGCTGAATCTCAGGGCATCTGGTCAGTTGCCATTCACCTCTGCCCATCACCCAGGACCTGGGAGAGTGCAGAGAGCCACCTGACACTCCCAGCTACAACTGCTGACCTGTCACATCAGCTAAGGCTAATAACGGGTATGAGGCACAGTGCCAATTGCCAATTGTCTTTGACACTGGATGGGGTCTGAGTTAGTAGTAGAACCCCTTCCAGTCACCAATCACTGTATCTTAAGCTCTGCTAATCACGAGAGACAGATGGGTGGAGCTGAAGTAACATGTCCTTGGCTGGCTACTGGCTCTGTTAGATGCTGCAGCTGTCTCTTCTACCTCCATACTATTTTCAGTGCTCACCAGATTTCAGTGTGAGGAGGCCAGCAGTAACAGGGTGAGTAGCTATAAATGCTGAAGTTTGTAGTACAGTAGTCTCTCACTATATCGCAGTTCACTTATTGCAGCCTCACTGTATTGTGGGATTTTTAAAAATATTATATTTAATTATTTATTGAGGATTTTTTGCTATATCGTGGGATTTTGTGTTACTGTGTACGTATATTGTTAAAGTTACTTAGGTTTAAGAGTGTAGAATAAATGTGAGGTTCCTACTTCACGGGGGAGTCTGGAACATAATACCCACGATAAGTGAGGGAATACTATATATAAAGGGAATTACGGTGTATCACTAGCCATAACAGGCACTGGGGGTAGTCCACCAGAACCGGTAACTAGGGTAGTGGTACTCTGTGACTGTTACAACTAGTGATACCTCTTAACTCCCTCAATGCCTATTATTAAAGGTCTCCATAAATTCTGATACTAGCAATGATGAATTCTTGGGGTTCCCAGAAAACTAGAAGAGTACTTGAACCTCAAAGTCTCTCCTCATTTGTTAATGACAATGATGACGGTTCTTAATACCAATGTTGACTACTGTTCACTTTACATGGTTGAAATATTATTGTTATATTTTATATTTTATTAAGTATTTTAGTACACCATTTGGTTCAGAATTTTTTTTTTCTTGTTTTCCTCCTCTAAACCTAGGTGCATCTTATGGTGCATTTTATAGTGCAAAAAATATGGTAGGTATTTATGGAAAAAAATCCACAGATACCTGGACAGGCACAATTCAAACCTATGTTGCTCAAAAGTCAACTATAATTTTCTTTTTTGATTTTAGCTGATTTAAATAGACGAAAACTATTTATTTTTGTATATTTATCTTATATCTAGCCACCTAACCCCATTCTCACATTAATTTTAATGGTATGGAGTCATATCACAAAAAGAGGGTTTTATCTGTCCTATGTTCACATGGCACATTCCTTTATTTTAAATGTTTGTTCCTATTTTTATTTAGTTTTTATTAGAAATAACTGCAACATTAAATAACTGTAATATTAATATTATAATCTATCAACCTACTGAAATATTTTTATTTATTTCTGGGTAATGGGCTATCATTATATTCCTTTAAAAATGTCCTATTTTGTCATATATATGTTGATTTCTTAATATACTACTGGATGATGCTTACTATATTTTACACAGTTCTTTTTTCATTTAAATTCAAAAATAAGATATTGAATCATTATTGTCCTTTAAAAGGGTTATTTTAAAGTATATGGAATTATTAATATTAAGTGAATGATTCTTAAAAATGATTGAGTAGTTTTCTACCTTTTTCTATAACAGAAGTAGTGTTTTAAGTAACATTGTGATTATGAATTCTTTTAATATCTGATAATTCAGCTATGCATCCATCTGTTCTGATGCTTTTTGATAACAGATCTTTAAACAGCTTTCTAATACTTGCAAGGTTTATTTCAGTTTTGCACTCCCTCTTCGATAAACTTGGTAATTTAAATATTTCTGGAAAGTTATTCCCTTCCTCTGGGTTTTCATGCTTCATTGGTGTAGTGTTGCATGTAATATTCCACTATGCTTCTTTTAATCTCTCCTGTTCCCTGAGTTGTTTCTGCTTTGTCATTTATAATCTTATATATTCTTATTCTACATATTTTCCATAATTTGTGCCTTGAGGAATTTTTACTGGCAATTACAAAGTATCAAATATTCATTTTATTTAATCCTTTTAATGTTTGTATTCTATTTTAGTGATTTCAGTTTTCATAGTCATTAAATTCTGTTTCCCTAGGTTCTTTTTAATGTTTGTTCTAATTTTTAAAGATAAGTACTTAGTTTATTTTCATATTTTTTCTTAAATAACAAAGGCATTTAAGGTAAAATTCTGTACTGAGCAAAACTTTTACTGGGTATGTATATGTTAGGAAGACATCACTTCTACTTATCAAATATAGTATGTAATTTCCCTTTGGTTTTAAGAGTTATCTAAAAGTTTTCTTAATTTCCTAATTAGTATCATGGAATGTGGTTTTTACAAAGCTTTAATTTTCTGAATTAAAAAGAAATTCAAACATCTTTTTCGAAGACTAAACTTCTTAAGATCAATTTCTCATCATTTGAAATTTTGTGATTTCTATAATGTAAAACATTTCAACACAATAAGATAAATATGCAAACTCACATGTATTATGATTGAAATGAGGTAAAATTTTGTTAGCTATTTTAAATACTTAACAACAGTAAATTCCTGATGTCATTTTCTTATGACAGTGAATAAATTTTACTAAGAACCCCTTAACTTCTGATGTTTATTAGTTCCCTTATCCATCTTTATCAGACACTGCAGGACAGCTACAGGCATACTGTGTCACCAAATATTGATATAAACTTTACCCAATTCATATAGTTGTATGTGTGTGTGTGTTTGCTACAAACAGAGACTTGGTTTAATTTTTTCTCTTAGTTCACATTTTGATTTAATGTTGAGCATGGAGTTCATATCTAATATTTTCTTATCTCTCCCTTCTTATTCATATATCCTCCAAGGCTCATCACAAAAGGTTGCATTTCAGGAGAAGGAACGTGTAGTCTTATAACACAGCCTTGGTAACATAGCCATAATATTATGGGAAAATAATATATAGAGAAGCTGTATTAAAAATAACATTTTTGAAAGAATGATTTTTTTAATCAGTATAGGAACACTAGGAAGAAACAGAAACCATTTAGATTTT
Organism: Furipterus horrens; assembly: GCF_987537825.1. NCBI lineage: Eukaryota > Metazoa > Chordata > Mammalia > Chiroptera > Furipteridae > Furipterus > Furipterus horrens. The sequence continues at coordinate 60,769,519 of NW_028327176.1, read as the reverse complement.
AGAAAATATTTAAGTGATGTCAAGACCAGTTACAGTGCTAAGTCACTGTACAAAATTCAGTAACAGTTTTAAGCATTCTATTGCATTAAGTGAACAAATATAAAGTAGGTAACTGTCCTTACAATCAATATATATTTTAAATGCATTGTTTTCATCTGACAGAACACTTGTAAATAATTGGACTGAAAAATATATGGAAAAGAGAACAACTTTTCATTGCAATCTTAGATGTGCTATTCTTTAGATAAGCCAAGAACAAAACCAATGTATAAATACATATGAAAATTTTAAGAAATAAAAATAAGCTTATGCATAATATTGTGCTTGACCATGCCATATCCACTCATATCTTTCTCACCGACTTATGCATATTGGTTTATGGGTAGCATGAATCTGACAATATAGTCAAAGAAAGAAAGAAAGAAAGAAAGAAAGAAAGAAAGAAAGAAAGAAAGAAAGAAAGAAAGAAAGAAAGAAAGAAAGAAAGAAAGAAAGAAAGAAAGGAAGGAAGGAAGGAAGGAAGGAAGGAAGGAAGGAAGGAAGGAAGGAAAGAAAGAAAGAAAGAGAAAGAAAGAAAAATGAAAACTATATTTACTCAAATTTACTTTATACCAAACATTATGTTTTAATCATTGGCTCACATAATCTGCATGGTAAGGATTAAATATATTGATATGAAATATGAAGTGAAAATTCTGAGGCTAGGAAAAGGCAGCAGTCTGCTTTTAACTGAGCTACCAGATCATTCAGACACCAAAATACCTCCTGAACCAGTCTTTCTTAATCCATCTATGAAAAAAGGCCATATTTTATTATTCCAATAGCTAACAAACAAAAACCTTTATAAAATACGATAAAATAAACAATTTATTTTTTTAAATATCAGTTCAAATTTTATTAGATTCAACAGACATAAAGTTATTCTGTAAAATTGTCATAAAATTTTCAAAGCACTTACTCTCAAGTTCAGTGCTTATTGCAGACCGATAACAAAAATTCATGGATTAGTCCATAGATTACAAGAAAATATTATAGAGCTAAAAAGGATCAGAACCAACTGAAAAAAATGTACATAAATCTAATGAAATATTTCAACACTTACATACAAAAATGTATACTTCCTAATCGTTCGAACTTGTGAATATATTACCTTAAATGGCAAAGGGAACTCTCAGATGTAATTAGGTGAAAGATCACAAAATGGAGAGATTATTTTAGAATATATGGGTGGTATAAATGTAATCAAAAGGGTCCTCATAAGAGAGAGGTAGGAGGGTTGGAATGAGAGACAAGGTGTGACGGTAGAAGCTGAAGTAAGAAAGAAGCTGAAGGTGCTATGCTGCTGGCTATAAAGCTGGAAAAAACCCTCAATCGAGGAATGCAGGTGCACTCCAGATGCTGAAAAAGGCAAGGAACTTGCTCCTTAAAGACCCAGCCCTAGCAATACCTTGATTTTTAGACCTTTCGACCTTCAGAACTGTGTAATTAATATGTGTTGTTTTAAGCTACTTAAAGTGTGGTAATTTGTTATAGTAGCAATTGGGAAATACAGATTTTGGTTCTGGGAAGCAGGGCGCTGCTAAAACAAATACCAAAACTGTGGAAATGGCCTTGGAATTAAACATGAGCAGAGGCTGGAAAGATTTTTGAGAATCATAATAGAAAAATCCTAGACTGCCTAGAGCTGACTGTTACTAAAAATATGAAGGTTAAAGGCCTTGCTGGTGAGGAAAACAATAGAGAAAACTTATATTGTCTTAGAGAATATCTAAATAATTATAAATGGACTCTTAGTGGAAATATAAATGTTAAAGGAGATGCTGGTGAGGCTTAAGAAGGAAGTGAGGACCATGTTACAGGTATACCTCAGAGATATTGTAGGCTTGGTTCCAGACCACTGCAATAAAGCGAGTATCTCAATAAAGTAAATATTGCAATAAAGTGAGTCACACAGTTTTTGGTTTCCCAGTGCAAATAAAAGTTATATGTACACAATAATGTGGTTTATTAAGTATGCAATACCATTATGTCTATAAAAACAATATATATGCCTTAATTAAAAATACTTTATTCCTAAAAAATGCTAACAATCATCCGAGCCTTCAGAACATTATAATCTTGCTGCTGGTGGAGGGTCTTATCTTTAATTTGTTAAAAAGACAATATCTGCAAAGTGCAATAAAGCAAAGCACAATAAAATAATGTATGCCAGTATTGGAAGTTGGTGGAAAGGAAATCTTTACTACAGAGTGGCAGAAAGCTTAGCAGAAATGTTTTCTACCTCCATGCGGAAATTAGAATTATAAGTGATGAATTTGGAAATTCAGCTGAGAAGATTTCCAAAGTGTTTAACAAGTGGCCTGGTATTTTCTTCTGCTCATAGTTAAATATGAGAGGAAAGACATAAATGGAGAGGAAACCCATTAAGCTAAAAGGACCTGGGAATTAATGATTTGCATAAGTTTTAGCTTCCACAGATTCCAAAAGGCACTGAAATTAGAAGATTCACTAGAAGAGTACAATCTCTGTAGAGAAAACCAATTGTATCTGATTAATGTTTGGCTAGTGCCTTGTAAGGTTTAAAAGCTGAGAATATTTTGTCATACAGAAAGCTCTTTGAAGAGATTAGCAATGGAATTCATGGATCCCCTCAGCCATTTCAATAGGCAAACAACAATAACAACAACAACAAAAAACAGTTGAGATTATCCAGAAAAGTTCTATGATGTAACCTGTTTTCTAATAGAGTGAACCTCAGACATACAAGTGTTTTAAGAATGTTATATCAGTAGATAGAAACACTGCCAGTTTGGACTGAAAGAAAACAGAAAAATAATACAATTCAAAATGGTGGTTGGTCTCTCAAAATTGTACAGACAGGAAAGGCACTGATAGAAATATTCAGCTGAAAATATGTGCTCCTCTTTATGAATAAGGAATGATAATTAATAGAATGGAGAAACAGGCCCAGCGGGCAGAGCCTCAAGCCACAGAGAATTACTCTCAGATTTTCAAATCTCGAGTTTGCCTAGCTGGATTTCTAAATTTCTTAAGACTAGTAACCCTGTTTTTCTTCTACTTTCTCCCACTTTCTCCCTTTCTAAATGAGAATGTCTATAACTATTATCACATGCCTGTCCTACCAATGCATTTTGAGAGTATATAATTTGTCATCGAATAGTTTCACAGTATACAGATAGAGAGGAATTTGACTCGAGGATGTATTATAGTCAGAACCTTACCCATAACTAACTTAGATGATTTTGTTGAAATTGAACTTTTAAGCTGGTGAAATTTGGATGCGATTTTAGACTTGAGATGATGTTATAGTGGGTTGAGTCTTTTGGGTATCTGGAATGTAGTGAATATCTTTTGTATGGAAAAGATGTGAATTTTTGGAGGGCAAAGGATAGACTATAATAAACTGAATAATGACCCCCGACAATGTCCATGTCCTAATTCCTAAAAACCATGAATATGTTACCTTAAATGGCAAAAGAGACTTTACATATGTGATTTGGTCAAGGATATTAGAAGAGATTACTCTGGAGTACCTGAGTGGGTCCGCTGCAGTAGTGAGGGTCTTTATAAAAGGGAGGCAAAAGAAGCTATGAAGACAGAATCAGAGGTCAGGGTCAGAGAAAGATTTAAAGATGCTACATCACTGGCTTTAAATATGGAGGAAGCAGCCAAGGAAGGCATGTGGCCTCAAGAAACTCAAAAAGGCAAGAAAATGAATTTTCTGCTACAGCCTCCAGAAGACATGCAGCTCTGCCAACACCTTGACTTTAGGACTTCTGACTCCAGACCATAAGAAGATACCTTTATGAAACTTTAAGCCATTAAGTTTATGGTACTTTGCTAATAGCAGCTGTAGAAAACCAATTGAAAGGCCTTTAATTTAGTATAATATTTCTTTACAAATATACCATAAAAATCTTGAATTTTCCCATTCATAAATTTCTGAGCTAATATAGCAAAGAATATACTTCAAAAGACACTAAAGTTAACTTCAACTTTTACAACCTAAAAATCCTGAGAACATTTTTTCTGTGTGACAGTCACCTTTTCACATTGTGGCAATGTGACAACCCAAAAATGGAATGTTATCATTTCAACATGATGAATTCCCTCTTGTAAACTAAAGAAGTAATTCAGTAAATAATCTTTGCTCTACAATAGTTGATACAGTTCTTCAGAACTGTGCATTAGCATCTGAAAGTATGCTAAGAATGGTTTATTTAGGTTTTGAATCCATTACTTCAAATTAGAGTCTCCTTCACCAAGTCCCCCTCTTTAATTATCTCATCAACTTAATTTTTAAAATCCTGTGAAGAATTTTATGACAGGTACCTGAAGACCTATTGGGCAATAAAATTATCATAGTTCAGGCAGTAATATACATGAAGTAATCAGTATTCCGGCATGATTTATTCACTTTTAAGGATTTTGAAGTTCCATGGAGAGCCATGATAGGAATGTCCACCTGTCACAACTGAAACATATACACATATCACAGTAGGAATGTACACATGTAACAAAGTGTTTCAACACACTCCTTACCTGTGTAACAAGTGGCTCCAGAAGCCTCTCCACTGTGAGTGTCCGGATTTCCAAACTTTTGGGGTCCCATTTTAAAATGATAGGTGAAGTTGCCGAAGTCATGCTCCCTGTGGAAACACACGTTGTCAGTAAGAAATACTGATCCTTGAAAGAATCTGTGACCTTGGGAATTCAAAATAAATAATTCACCAAAATTCAGAACATAACTTGAAGAGTAGCTTTCTGGTCCAAACTTGTCAAGGTAGAGATGGGGAAATCAGAACCAGAACTGTGTGAGGTGGTCATGCTGGAATCAGATTAGAAACTAAAGATTCGTGAAGGCACCTGTTACTCCTCAATATTAGTACACATATCCTTGCATAATATCTGCTGGAAAAGACCTGGATCTTGTTCTGGAGTAAGCTTATAGTTTCAAGGTAGAGACAACCAAGGCAAGCAACCACTACACCTCAGTGTGACCCAGGTTGTAATCAAGGACTACAGAGAGGGTTAAGGGAAAACTGAGAAAAGGACACTAACATCACTCTGAGGAGACCAAGATTTTTAGGAAGCACTGTAAATTCATCATGATCACCAGATGAGGGACCCCATATCATAACAAAAGGTTACTTTGTTTTCTTCACATCATAACTGATGTGAACCGTGTGGCAGCCAAGTTTCTTAAATAAGAAAGATAACTTGCAGGCTTAGTGGCAATGGTTCTGAAATTAGGTTGCCACTATCTACTTGCTCTCTGATTACTTGTTGCATTTACATTCTTGTCTCATAAAGTTAGTGTCTGATATGGTTATTTATTTCATTCTAAAGCAGTCCTTTCCTAAGAACCCCTGATATGCAGATCTCCCACATATCAAGCACAAAATGTGGTCCTGGCCTCAACAGAATAAATTATACATTCTTCAAGTGTGCTTCTCATAGGGAAATTGACAGCTGTATGCTAATTACGTTTCAATAACTAACCACCAGACATGTAACCTTAGATTGTACAAACTGAAGCTGTATCATTTGCTTTAATACTATCATAAATCAAATTGTTCATAGCTATTCTATTCTTCTGAATCAATGTCCACTCAATTCCATCTCTGTAAATCAATACAGATGATTATTTCTATTATGATTAACACTATGAAGAAGGCCTATCACAATAAGCACATGCCTGTTTACAGCCCTGCTACAGCAAATCCTTTTTGCAAATAAACTCAACATATTTGCTTCAGGAAAGAAAAAAGGGCGAAGACACAGTGTGCTTGTATTTTACTCTCTCCAAATGCCATGTTTTAAATAAACTAAGGGGAGCGATCCAACCTACGGACCAATTTAGATTTAGGTTCCTTTCACAACTACAATATTTGGCACTGAAAAGCTTCCTGTCTTCCAAACACCTAAAAATACTTTACATATTTCCCATTCACGCCACCAACTGCTATAGCAGCTCTGATATGCATGCAATTCTGCTACTTGCCAGCACCCTCTTCCTGTGCTGTGGCAGGATTTGGTGCCAGATGCTTCCTACATACACAGACTATCTTCATCCCTGATACAGCCAGCATGGACTAAGTGATCTTGGTCCAGTTTTCATGACACAGTTAATTGCAAGTTTCTGGAGAAGGTCCCTAAAAATCTTTTTCAAGCTCTGCTGGAATAATGCATGGCATAATTATGATGGTGCATAAGGAAATCCTGCAAGAAAGCTGGATCGCTAGTTGTGAAGTCATTTAATGTGACAATGAAAGACCCTGGGTTAGACTGTGTAGAGAACTGCCATTATTATATAGGCCTGCTTATGTGTATAATCTGGTACACCAGGGAAGACACACAAAACCTTTTATGAATGTTTTCATAAATGTGTCATTCATTCACACTTATGAAGCAGGAATGTGAATGAATAACACAAAAAATGCAGAGGTGAGTAACAAAAAAGCTGGGGCAATCACATCAGAGACTCTAATCTAGCTGTCATCAAGCAGAAATGGAAGACACTGAAGAAAGACCTCCTGCCAACTGTGAGCCAAGAAGCAGAGTTAGAGCCTTGGGTTCTGAAGGTCACAGAAGCCTTACAAATCTAAAATGAAAATACAAGAGTTATCAGGCAAATCATTTGACCTAATTTATTCCTTTAGGAATTAATCTTTTCAGCCCCTCCTTGTGACACAGATGAAATTCAATAGCAAAAGCCAAGAAAAGGTAATATGGCATTAATTTGTTGAAGGAGAAAAAGCTAGTCATGGAAACTTTAAATGCAGCTTTTCCAATCGTGCAGCTTTTGATATGGTTTGAACTAAAACTAGGATTCTCACCATACCCCATTTATTTTTAAAATTAGCAAGCACCAAAAATATGGGGTGGAGGGGGAGTCTAAAACCTCTACCTCTAAGTCCAAAGGCTAATATCTAAGATTTTTATTGATTGCCTCTGAGGAGCATCTTAGCTTCATGTCAGCTATTGAGAATGAAGAAGAAGGTGAGAAGCTCCTTTGGCTGTAATATTTGAGCTGGTGTAATCCTTGCAAACTGCTGTTTCTAGAAAAAGCATTTGTGTCCTGCTACATTGGGCACACTTGATTGATTTTTCTTGTATTAGACCTTGCCTTAGAAATAGTTCTCCATAAAAGCTTTCAGCCAATTGTAATTGCATAAAAACAGAATAAAATTGATTCTATTCCAGGCTAGGGGTTATAATTATAGCCTTGTAGATTATCCCATGGATGACCTTTGCCTCCAGAGTGTGAATAAGGACAAATGACAGTAGAGAAGAGAAAAAGAGTCAAATAACCTCTACAGCAAAGAAATAGGGCAATTGTGGTAAGTAGAAATGACACTTTGGTATATGTCTCCTGTGACAAGCACACACAAGATCACTGACTCCCAGCCCAGAATGTCATCCCACTTACAGTTCCATAAATTATAAAGGCAAGGAAAACACATTAGCTTTTAAGATAGATTGAATGGTTATTCAGTAGTCACTCCCATATTCCTCGCCCCCAGGAGAAGAGAGCACTTCTCCACCCCACTATACTGAGCTATGGCCAATGGAATTTTAGGAAATATGAACTAAGTAGAGTTTGAAATGGGCTTGCTTAATTGGACTTGCCCAATTGTGCTACTGTCTTGTGCTATTACAATAACAGTAAGACCCCTGATCCCAAAAGGAGGAAAGATATATGATGCAAATCCGAATCAAAGCTGAAAGTGGAACCAAGCCTGGTGAGCCAACTCCCAATAAAACCACAGAAATAGGATCAAGAAATAAATGCATACCATTGTACAAGTTCTGTCCAGAAAAGGTCCAGCCATTGTTAATATAATGAGAATGGTTTGTGAGACATTGATGTAACCTGGCAGCCAAGGAGAGTGGACTGGAATGTGTATGTATGAACAATGACAACTTCATAGTACTAGTCAGTGAGGGCAGTAGACACCGTTGAGTGAGTATGTGTACTACATGCCATAGCATTCAAAAAGATTGAGTAAGTGGAACAACGAATCTGCATTAAATTTTGCGTGAAGCTTGAACATTCTTCTATGGAAATTATATGGATGATTCAGAAGACCACAGCTATGGAAAACTGGTGACTGTCAGCTTCATCATGACAATGAGCCTCCTCATGCATAAATCAGCTCATGCATCATGTCTTGTGTGAAATTTTTTGGCAAAACATCACATCACCCAGGGGACCCAGCCCCCCTACAGCCCAGATTTGGTGCCCCATGACTTCTGGCTTTTCCCAAAACTAAAATCACCTTTGAAAGGGAAGAGACTTTGGATTATTGATGACATTCAGGAAAATATAATGGGGCATTTTGGAGAACTGTGTGAGGTCCCAAGGTGCCTACTTTGAAGGGAACTGAGGCATCATTGTCCTATGTACAATGTTTCTTGTATCTTGTATCTTCTTCAATAAATGTCTCTATTTTTCATATTACATGGCTGGATACCTTCTGGACAGATCTCATATATCACTGAAATTTTGTCATTATCTGTTATTCATCAATAGACACACATTAATGTCAAATAGACTTTTGTTTGAATTGAGGCCCTATAATTTATCAACTTTGTGATATTGTCCAAATTACCTACATTTTCTGAAACTCAGTTTCCTCAAATGGATGTCACAATGACTATTCTAAGTCTAAATAAATTAGTCAACAGAAAATATTTCTGGAAATATTAGTGACTATTGTTATTGTTATTGTTTTATATAACAAGTTTATTTTTTGCAATGCTTTATCTCTAGGAGGAATAAGGAAATACCCATTAAAAATAGATATTCATATTTATACTCCTCTGTGTAGAACAACCAGATTGACTCAAATGAGAAAGAACAAGAACAAATCAAGTGTGTAGTCTTTCATTTTTCTAAAGATGGCTTTCAGGATATTGATTTTAAGCTGGTTATTGAGAAGCAAGAGACTCAGAAACAACTATTGATGTTCCCCCTTTCTGCCTATGAGATTAAGATTGAAAGACCTGCTTCAAGAAGAGAATCAGCATATTCACCTTAGCATTAGACAGGAAGGCTCCAAAGAGAAACCAGCTAACTGGATTCCCTGTGTCACAGTGTTTTGGGTTGCCTAGCAGGAATTTGCCTGCCCTGTGTGTTCCTTTCCTTCTACCTAGATATAAACTGCCTAATTTTCCCCTTTCTAAACCTCATCACTGTTTTCTCCTCTGTTTATAATGGCTTATAAACCTCAACTGCCTAATGTCTCATGGGGTCTCATTATGGATGGCACCCCAACAGTGCATTCATATAATAAACTTGGAACATTTTCTCCTTTTAATCTGTCCCTGTTAATGTAATTATTAGTCCAGCTAGAAGAACTTTGAAAGTGGGAGGAAAATTAATATTTTGCCCCTACAACACATCTCATATTGACAGGACATATCGGTACAAGTAATGCAGTCTGTTTTGTTCACAAGACAGTCTATATAAAGCAAATACATTTTTTCCCACTGATTTAATTTTTTTAAAAGCATGTATTTTATTTGCTTTTGGTAGGGAGACTTAGAATATTGACTAAACATAGTAAAAGAGTATAAAAGGGGGGGTGGAAAAAACAAAACCATGCATTAATTTTACAAGCCCAAGAACAAGTTTTAAGCAATTTACTTAAACCTTGAGAAGATTTTCTTCTTGAAAAGTATCAAATTGTATATCCATGAAAGGTGGTAACACAGCCTACATAGCAATATCTTAGTGATTTCAGATTCCGTGGGGGTAAAGAAGAAGGGTGAGTTAAGATGTTAACAGCCATTTGTCACTCACAACAGGAGAAAAAAAAAAAAAAGCAAAACCTGACAAAAATAGTAAAACAAGCTCCCTTCTGAGCAGCCAAAGGTCAAGTGCCTTGTTCCTTTGGACAATGTCTGATAAACAGAAAATTTCTCCAGATTGGTCATACCAAGGAATGCCTTCAAATGAAAAGCATGGTAATTCACTGCAGAAATTCTTCCCCTTTACAGGTATTCCTGGAAAAGGTTTTTTGAACCATCTGCTTAACCTTTCTGAGGTCTTACCAGTCCTTCTACAATGGTTCTTTTGCCAGGGATGGTCCAAGATGCTTTCTAGTTGCCCAAGAGGCCCCCTCAACCTGCCTGTCCCACGGGGCTTTAGCTCCAGATTCTCATCATGGAGCTTTCTCTTCAATAATGAGCAATCTTGTAAACAAACTCATGAGGCTTTATTAGAGGACAGGCTAGCTTTTGTTGACAGGCAAATTCTGAAGATGTTAATGACTAATAGTGGTTATCCACCTATCTCCACACAAAATATGTTGAGTTATTTATTTAATCTAAGCTTCATTTTCACCATTTGTAAAACAGGAATGATAATAACCTTACATAATTCATGGATTTTTTCTGACAATCAATGAAATAATTGCATATGAAAAATGTGTTCTTTTTCTTTGTAATGATGACTACATGATTATCACCTTAGCCAGTTTGAGACATCCACGGGGGAAGGGCAATAGATATCCCTCAAGGCAAAATATTTGAAAAGAAAGCTTTGTTGAGAAAATGATATGAAAAAAGAGAGAATTTTCTAAATTTCTTCAGCATTTTTAGAGTGAGGCCTGGAAACAATGAATCAAACTGTTTCTTTCATGAGTAATAAAACTGGCTAATGACCTGGCCTTATTATTATCTCCCATTTATAGATAGGGAAACTGAAGCATAAAACAATTGAGAAAGTTGCCCAAGGTCACAAAATTTGAACCTAAACTGCTTGGTTTCAGAGTGTGTGCTCATGATCACTATGCTTATAATTCCTAGGCTTAAGTTTAAGAGAGCATCACCATGGGGCCAGGGAGGTAGAGACAGAGGCGAAAATTTAAAAATCAGGAGCCTGGAGAATGAGGGAGAGAGAGGGAAAGAGGAGAAACACAAAGAACATTAGATAAGATAAGGGAGACACAAATGGCAGGTGCCCTGGTACACACGTAGAGCTCATGGCAAATGGGGCTTCACATCCTGGTCAGCTAGGGCAGGTCCTGAGTTCCAATTGCTCCGGCCACCTTTGGTCCTACATGATGAGAATGGGATGTTGGCAGTGACACTGGGCCATGGAATAAGCAACACAGCACCCTGGCAAAGGCAAGAGAAAAGCCCTATGATGCACTATTTGAAGTAACCAAAATTTTGCCCTTCTTGTGTTACACTTGTGAATATGTTACAGTACATGGTAAAACCTGGCCAAGACAAAATTGCACATGGTTTTTCAAACTACACATGCACCAGTCCCCAAATTCCCTCAAAGTTCCAGTAACCCCCCAGAGACACCTTTTCTTATTAGACTCACTGCAATAGTAGTGATCACTGTGAAGAATGTAAAGCAGAGGTCAAGAAATACTTGCTTCATAAAGAATAAGTGTTTCCAAAGAAACCTTGTTTCTAAGTAATTTGGAATTATTTGAGAACTAGAAAAGTAAGTCTTCCAAATATTTTATCTTACGTATGATAGTACTTCTGATTCTCTGTTGTTAATAATAATAATAATAAATAATAATAATAATAATAAAGGTACCTCATAATCAGGTGCCCTCTTTTAAGAGGGTTTTTTTCCTACAGTTGAGGAGAGTCTATGTGAATGTAGGTATCACAGGCAGGAGCATAAACTGATAAACAAAAACAGTGAAGGAGGCATTTAATTACTCTTCAGATACCCATAGAGAATAAAGGACACCCTGATTCCTACCCAAATATACTTTCCTGCAACAGAACACGTGTAAATGGAAGAGGAGAGAGGACTACTGGGTACTCTTCCTGGTGGTACCCTGAGTATGGAAATGGCCTAACCTAGTGGCCCAACTATGGGCAAGTCTGGCTTCTTATTTACTTTCCTCCACAACTTTGTTGAATTTAAACTCATTTCCTCTTACTTCACTATATGAGGGGAGACTCCCAAAGTGGAATTTATTTATGTAAAACTGTGCATTTCTTCTTACATGTTTAAACATCGGTCACCCTCAAAGTACTCTACATTTGATGAAATACACCAATAGAGATATTTTTCCACTGCTCAGAACAGGTTTTGAACTCCTTGATTTTGATACCTTTTAGTGTTTCTGATGGTTTTTGTCTCACTTCTTACACATCTGCAAAGCGTTTCCCTTGGAGGATTGTTTTCATCAAGGAAACCAAAAAAGTCACTCTGGGTGAGCTCAGGTGAATAGGGAGGGTGGGGCACAAGGGTCATGATGTCTTTGGTAAAAAACTGCTGAACACTCAGCACGGTGTGGGCAGATAGATGCACGTGTAAATCTTTACCCACCATGAAATGGATAAACGTGTTGAGTCTTCCAAAAAAAAATCCCTGAAGCTGAACGCTGACTCTCACAACAACACCAGCTGGAACATTGATATAGATGTGTTCCTAGAATACTCACCTAGGGTAGAAACCCTTTACTATGAGGGGCTCGTCCTCCAGAAGATAATTCCAGTTTTGTTTTGTTTTTTTTCAGTCTCCCCTCATAAAGAGACAATGTATGTCCTCTACATAATAACTGTTCAAAGCCCTGGCTCATTGAACTGAGGTAACCTAAATGCAAGTCAATGCTGCAATGATAGAATTTATCACCATTTTTATTCAAAATTGAAGTGATATGTAATTTCCAGCTGTTCTTTGTTATTAGCAGAGGAAGGGGGCAGGGCAATTATCTCTGCTACTATGAAAGAAAAGTTTAACACTACCTGCAAGTATTAAAATAGTTACAAGACCTCGATTTATAGTTAAGTCATACCTTTTAATGAAACACCAAAAGAAACACTGATAAACAAAATATCATTATAATAATTTTAAAAGGCTGTAATAGCACTTCATATCTAAGCATAAGTCCCTACTAATGAATACCTTAACTTTTTAAAAAGCACATATTAAATAAGTATCAAACTATCATATCCACTTCAAAGCCTCTTACTTCTTCTATCTGAATAAACAAAACTGCATCAGAAAAAGGAGTACACAAAGAAAGATCCTCAGCCTCAAGATTTTCAGGATGACAAGTTTAGACTAATAATACATAGCTAACAATTTGCTGATTAAAAACAAAAAAGAAATAACTCTGTCCATATCTTACTGAAATGAGTTTTTATACTTACAAAAGCAAACTCATAAAATGTAAAACTACTTGCTAATTTAATAGAAATTCACTACTCCTGGAGAATGTTAATAGAAACTCAGTAATTTGAAATTCAAAATGAAAGTTAGTATCTATCAAATTCATTTCCTTGCTTTTCACTACATTCATAGCCTCATCATTTAAATTCATTTTGAAGCATAAACAGATTCAATCTACTCCTAAATTATGGCTTGTTTTCCACTCGAGTGTGAACCTAAGTGATAACCAGGTAGGCAGTGCTTACTCTATGTGCAATGTTAAGGTTTCCAGAGTCCCACCAAGGACACAGTTTTTCAAAACATTCTTGCTTGTCTATTATCTTTCAGCAACAATGCAATTCAAACTTGGGCAATAGATTTCAAAAACTGAAAATATAAACTGTTAATATTTCAAACAACATATTCTGAGGAATTATCATTATAGTCTAAAAGTAATTTCAAATTATTTAATAGGATCACAGCTTCTTCTTTAGCAATTAATTTGACCTGTATCCTTCTAACCTCCTATAAATCAGAATTTCACATGTAACAACTATATAAGTCTAAGCTCCAACAGAATCTCAATATTTCATATTCCAGTTAAAGCAAAATAACCATCAAATTGCTTTCATTATCTTTAGCTCTTTAGTATAATTCAATCCAAATTACTTATCTGAAACATTCCTTTTCTAGGGGACCAAGATGATTGCTTAACCTTTTCTCCAATAAGTCCCAAGTCCTCTTTGTAACAAGGCTTACACTCAACTTTCTGACCGTGGTCTATTCAATCATATTTCTTTAAAATCAGTCTTCTGATTCAACCAGGTTTGGACCACATTATAACACAGGGTTGATGACACTTCCCGAAGTCTGCAACAGAGACACCTTCCTTTTTCTCCTGTGCTATCCAAATACTGACATTCTCATGTTGTGTCTTCTCCATGACCCCTTAATTCCTATGGGATTTATAGTCATACTGGATTTATAGTCAGTGATAGATCTTACTTTATTCCTAACTGGCTCATTGTTGAGACACTGTAACTAGTTTTACATAATCCACCAGATTATAAACTCATTAGGGCACAAATCATGGTTTTACTTTGTTACTATCATCTGTAGAATACAGCAGGGTGTCAGTTCCTTCATAAATATTTGATTAAGTGTACACATATAAAATGTGCTCCAAATATCTCATTCTTTTCAAGTATGAAATTTTTATCTTTTTAATAGTGGGATCCATTTCCCAGTGAGTAAGAGTTTTAAAAATATCTTTCAGACAAATTTTAGATGTATTCTTTTTTAATACTTACTAGAGACCTAATACAAATGACATCTTGTTTTGGTTTACAGAAGTAATTTATATTCAGGTTTCTTTATTTAGTTTTTAAAATACATAGTTTCAATACTTACTTTAACTGAATCACTAGTTTTTATTTATTATGCTTTAAAACTAGGTGTCATTTTTGTTCAGGAAAAAGTGACCCAGGGTCTTCCTTCAATAAACTAGTAAGATACGCTTTGACATTTGATTCACTGCCAAGTTCCACATGAGGAACTTTCTGCAAGAATTGCACAGGCTCTGCAAGTTCGCCCACAGTACTTCTTAGGAAGCCTTCTGTCTCCTTGATGACCCAAAATGCACTTGGTCTGAATTCCATCTAATTAGAATGACTACCACATAATATTTAATTTAAATACAAATTGCCTTGTGTTGATTTCTATCTGCTTTATATAAATTTTGTGCTCTCTGATACACACAGGGACAAGGACTCTGCCCCCTTCATAATGATTACCACAGTGCTGGGCATTTAGAAAAGATGTCATGAGTACTTGTGGATTTGATTGTTTGCCAAGTTCAAGTCTCACAATCATACACATGCACTCACACACACACACACACACACACACACAATTACTATAGTTAAAAATTCACCACCAGTACTCTCATGCAGAAAAGAGATTTTTCAAGTCAGAATGCACCACTTCAGATAGATGCCTCTTATCTGAAAAATCAAAGCAAAAGTGGTTTTCCTTCTTCTAAATATCTTCAATATTCTGGCAGAGAAGTCAAATCTCATATGCTCCAATTCTTTCTTTTTTCCTTCATTTTATCCATCCATTCATTCATTCAATGCATGTGTACTAACCACCCAGTGTGTGTGAGGCCCAGGCAGGTGCCATGGGAAACATCAGTGCTGAGTGGTGAGATAAAGACTTGCTCTCACTCATCAGTTTGGGAAAGCAGAACCATCCACCAAGAGAAGAGTGAGCAGAGAGCAAGCTCAGCTAGGGATGGACAACAGTAGGGCCATTAACCTTCCATTTCAACCAGGCACAAGGATCAGGTGATAGAGAGGTAACCAACAGCACCAAATTTTGCAGGTATTGATGGAGCGCTACTGTGTAACAAAATAATGGTGAAATAATCAACACCCTTTTGAACTGCTGCTAGAGAAGTGCTGAAAAGAAAAAAAAGCAAGATCATGAAAAAACATTTAACTAACCCCAGGATGGGGAGTCAAGAGGACAAAGTAATCACAATGTTAAGATATAATATAAAGAAATAAAAGCAGATATTTAGGTAAGAGCTATTTTAAATTATTAGTGATTATAAGAATACTTAGTATTCAGGAACTTGCATTTTTAAGCAAGCTCTAGTGCGTTATTGTATTTTATTTTAAAATTTAATGTTAAACCCATACATGTACTGGTGAGTAAATAAGGAATTACAAATTACGTTGCAGAAACTCACAGAGACATGATATAAACCTAATACTCCTGCTTCTTTCAGTTTCCCATCGTAAACTGGCTTACTCACCAGGCCTAACATGAATAGGTGCTGCTATGTATCTGGTAGTAGCTCCAGTAAATGAGAGCTGACTTGCCAGCATTGGGCTATCCTTGTCCATTGCAGTTGAATTACCAGATACTTTAAAGGTCATAACACATTAGAACAATTATATTTGCTTAGAAGCCTTCTATAGTGACGACTGATATTTAAGCACAGTGATACTAAGCATATATGCCCCCTGGTAAATAACCTTATTAAGCTTGTTGATATAAAAGTCATATATGAAGAAGTAAAACAATAACCTACACTTCCCTCTGCTCACCTATGGCATTTAACTTTAGGCTTATGGGCTACAAGAAAATCTCGGGTGATACATTTTTATGAATACAAAAATAAAATGTACCGTGGCATTTAAAAATGCAAACTGGGGCTCCATTAAATCTGTACATTTCAAGGCAGTAGTCGTTCCATTTCGTTCATGATATTCACATGCACAATAAAAAGTTAATTGAACATTCCTGGTCACTGGCTAAAGTATATTATCATTATTATCTTACAGATAAGGGAACTAAAGCACAAGGCTATTAAGTCACTTTCCCAAGGTTAATGGAATGTTCCAACATGCACTGCAACTTCCCCAAAGTTAAATACTTTACTTCACAGGTAGTAAGTCTCAGGGGCAGACTACTTAGGGAAATATATAGCTTCAAGTAGCTTCACAGAGATATGTGGATAATAAATCCCTAATGGATTATTAAGGGTAATTAAAGCATTTGGGGACCATTCTTGACCTTTCAGTTTGTCAGAGAAGACTAGACTTTTCTAACATGCATGTTTTGGCACCACTATCAAGATATAAGTGGACAGATAATGGATCAAATTCAATATAGCAGTTCTTTGTTTCAAGCAAGTTAAAAAAGGCTTTTATCAAATAAATACATGTGGGCATCAGCCATATTCCCCCTGAGGTGACCAGAATCACCTCAGATGACCCATCCACAAACTCATCAGAATGTTTTTCCACCCTCACCTCCCTCCCTTTTGCCTTATTAAAAATAAGGCTTATTTCCTCTTTCCTACACTTCATTCTTTTCTGCCTCCTTATGCCTCATTCCATCAATCACAGTCTCTCCTTTGTATTCTCAACTTCTCCCTCTTTTCTGGCTCCTTCTAGTCAGTGCAAAGCCTTATCCAACTAAAAAATGAAAATATAAACCAAACAAAAATCCCTCTGCCTTCTATTCTATTCCTTTTGATATCTTACACTCCCCTTCCCCTTCACAGCCTGGCTTCTTGAAAAGGGTGTCTAGAATGCTCATTCTATTTCCTCACCCACTTCCCATCCCACAACAATCTGGCTACTGCCCTCACCATTCCATGAAACTAGCTTGCAAAGTTACAGAGGATCTCCTGGTTGCTTAATTCAATGGCCACTGTATGCTTCGCCAGCTTATGTACTAAAATAGGAAAGATGTGGAGATCAACATGGCCTCTGAGAAAGAATGACAAGCAAATGCATGCAGTGTCTCATATTTTTATAGTAGAAATTCATTTTGTTATATATAGACATATATCTAAATAGAAAATATATTTGCATATAGGACAAGTCAGGAAATATATATATTGAAAACTTAACAGTAGTTATAATGGGTGGTGGGATTTAGGTCAATCCTTAAATTATACATAATTATATATATATATATAATTTTTCACCTCATGTATTTTTATACATGCTTGTGTATATATGTCTATATATTCAACTTATATAATTATCATATATTCCATATCTAAGTAAAAATAAATATATCACCTCAAAATATCCAATAGCCCCTTTTCATTTCTTATCTTATTTGACATCTCAACAGTATTTTACAATATCAACACTGTTCTTTACCCTTGGCTTTAAGTATATCACTCTTTCTTGGTCTTCCTCTACATTCTTGGCATCTTGTTCTTACTCTTCTTGGTGGCATCCTCTTTTATACCCATTGTCCCTTTTCTCTCCCTTTAGGAGGTCACATTCATGTCAATGGTTTACATTAAGATGAAATGCCCAAATCTATTTCTCTAGCTCAGAGCTCCTGCCTTGAATCCAGCTTCCTATATGCAACCATTTCCTGGGTTTCCAAACATTTCAAATCACCATGTTTGACAGCAAACTCATCATCTTTCACCCCAAGTTGGTCCAACTCCTGTATTCATAGGTCATTAAATAGAACCACTACCTAAAGCCCTGTCAGAAATGTAGATGTCATTTTCTTTTCTTTCTCTTACAGTTTACATCAAAAGTCTCATCAACCTTATTAAGTTCTATCTTCAATATTTCAAAAATGCCACTTCTTTTTTTCTCTATCAACACTGCCTTAATCAAGGCTCTCACCATTTCCTCCTTAGATTACTGAAACAGCCTCTTGACTGGTCACTTGCTTTCAGTCTCAGTCCCTCTATTTCTTCCTCTGTTCTGCAGCCTTAGTAGGTTTTCTGAAATATGAATGACACCATGTCATTCTCTGCTGAAAGTCTCTAATGACTCCCACTTTCTAAGGATAAAGTTGCAATGACCTTTACTGTCCTCCAGGATAGACTTATTGCTCAGCATTCACCACACTGCAGCTGAACTCTTTGTGAACTCTACATTTAGTGAACTGTTAGCTGTTCTCCAAACTTACATATTCTCTGATGCCTGTAAGCCTTTGACCCTGTCACTCCACCAACAGGGAAGCTCCTTCCAAGTGTTCTGTACTTAACTTATTCCCAGTACCCCTTCAGGACTCAACTCAGGCATCATTTTCACCCTTGCTCTCAGATCACATAATACTTCCTCTCTGTTATAAATCACACACTGTTTTATTGTTCATTCATTTGTCTCACTAGAATGTTGAGATCCTTGAGGTCAGGACTAGAAATTTAATATTTCTTGAATAAACACATAGTATATGATTGGCATAAGACAGGAAGCCACTTCTCAGCTGAAATGAAGTGAGGAAGATGTGAACCAAAGTCTCTTGAACAAATTCACCCACCAAATATTGCAGTGCCATTCTTCAAAAGCACTAAAGTAAATATAGGTGCACATAAAGGTACTTGTTCAACCCAATACTGACAGCTTACAGAACTCAAAATTCAGAAAGAGCTCCAGGAAAGAATTCAGGACTTGAATAAGAGCCATCAGCACTGACAAGCATAAGCTCTTTTTTGAGCAGGCACTTAGCTACAGGAATGCCATGATATAATGCAGGGAACACAGCACATGAAGTAGGAAAAGCAGTTTCTATTTATATCTTTACCTCCCAGCCACCCAAATGATTATCTTGGCAAATCACCTTCTTCATCTGAAATTGTAGGGAAGCATATTTATGAGCATGAAAGGACAAGATGGACTTCTGTATTCCCCCTAGCACTAAAATAAGTAATTACTGTATAACATTTCAGTGTGAATGCTTTTCAGCAGATTATTTTCACTTTGTATAATACAAAACATGATAGACTATGAATGATTATGAGGGCTTAAGAGATTCCTTAAGGATTCCAAAGTAATCTTTGCTTACCAAATTTAAATACATCTTTTACACACTAGCATTCTTGGCCATTCACAGAAAGGCACTGACAATGTCTCTTCAATACTAAAGAGCGATAACCTGGAATCAATGGGTAGAACCTTGGTCCATACTCATCCCTCTCTTTTGATCAAAGACAGAAATGCATGAAATGCTCCCACTGACTGGAAGGACTACAGAGGAAAATGAATGGCCTCAAACAGTTTCAAAGACATAATTATATTTAAAGTATAATATAATCAATATGAAAAATATTGCCTTGAACAGATATCTTCCTCCACTGACTCCTCAGAGGCTGCTTAACTTTCTCTTGAACACAATTTCCATTTATTCAAATATTGTGTACCTTTGGGTTTGGGTCAAGACTGGATTCTTCTCCAGCCCAAGAAAGAGAATCATAATTATTCTATGTCAATTTTGTACAGTTCTATATAATTGGAATTTTCATCTTGACATTTCTTAGTTCAAGTTTGTGTTAGTCCCCGAATGAGATCTGACAACACATCATCTGGGGAGTACTGGGAAGGGTTTTCCTGGAGGATAGACAGACATGTTACTCTCTCCTATGCACAACTGTAACTACATGTGATACTGCTTTATCAATACATGACAATGAGAGGAGATAATTACAACAGCAGAGGATAACAGAGTAGAAGAAAGAAAGACACTGTGGTCTTTTACTACAATATCTTCATTTAGCCAAGACTGAAACCTTCCTGGCTTTACAAATAGTACAGGCATAACTCAAATATACTTAGGGTTTGGTTCCAGACCATATTAAAGCCAGTCATAATTTTTTTTGTGGTAAAGGGTTTTGCCTTCAGTTTGTAAAAAATGAAATACCCGTGAAGTGGAATAAAACAAGGTATTGCTTAAGGGGAAGGGTCTAGTCAAGGAACTAGTATAAATGATCCATGGACATGGACAACAGTGTGGGCATGACTGTGGGAGAAGGGGGAGATGGGCAGGGCAGAGGAGAGCAACAGGGGAAAAAAGAGAATAACTGTAATAACAAATAAATAAATAATATTTTTAAAATATTGGGACTAGTTAACTCTTAGCTAATCCTGTTGCAGTTTTTTTTCTCAGTTATAATTGTCATGTTTGATACTCCATGACACCATGTAATTACTTGTTTAATCAGTCAGTCACTTATTTTGTTACTCTCTCGCTTCACTAAATACAACTTAGTAACTTAAAAAAAACTATGCTTATAAATATTATTTTACATTTGCAGCCAAAACCCTCCTAACTGACATAATACCACTGACTGTTTTCAATACTATTCCTTGTGTTGAAATTGATGGACTGGTGATACACATGAAGAGACAAACTACAACCCACAGGTTAAATCTGCCCACCTCCTGCTCTTGTCAAAACTGTATTACTAGAACACAGCCACCCATTTTTTGTACTGTATATAGTTGCCTTCCTGCTATAATAGCAAAGTTGAGTAGTTGAAACAGAAACTCTATGGCCCACAATTTAAAATATTTGATATATGGCTCTACAGAAAAAGATTGCCAGCCCCTACTCTGCACCAGTAGATCTTAACTGGGGGCTGTATCACTCAGATAATATTTTCCAGGGGCCATTTTGACTGTCCCAATCATTGTGAAGTTCTGGAGAGTCAGAGTTGTTGAATGTTGTACAGGGTTAAAGTTCCACATTACAAGCATGCCCCACCCCAAATGCTAATAGTGAGCCTATTGAGAAATATTACTCATGCTCACTGAAATAACCTTGACTTTAACTGTGTGTCATGTCTCAGGCCA
This sequence comes from Furipterus horrens, assembly GCF_987537825.1. Classification (NCBI taxonomy): domain Eukaryota; kingdom Metazoa; phylum Chordata; class Mammalia; order Chiroptera; family Furipteridae; genus Furipterus; species Furipterus horrens. Next base: position 60,748,237 of record NW_028327176.1, on the reverse strand, counting down.
CATGAATTGGTTTTTACATTGCACCTGCCATCACAAGTTTGATAGATTTACCAGCATAGGTAAACAGAAAAATGGAAGCGTACAACTACAGAAACTATTAATCCTCATGAGGTGTGTGTTGACCAATTAGAGGAAATATATTAATCATCATTTTGGGGAATTTTTTTAAATTAGAATTTTCTGTTTGGGGACTTGTTTGGATGTAAACACAACACTCTAAGCTTCATTCTAAAATAAGGAGGTTTTGCACTCAATTTTTATTAAAGCATGTTTTATTTTAGAGTCATGAATTTTTAGGTGCGTTCTACTTCCTTTTTTTTAAATTCATTCATTGTTTTTTTCTATTACAGTTGTCCCACTTTTTCTCCCATTGTTTCCCCCCTACCCCACCCATTCCTTCTTCCTCAGTTCATCCCCACCCCGTTACCCCATTGTCCATGTCCATGGGTCATTTATACTAGTTCCTTGACTAAACCCTTCCCCTCCTTTCCCCACTTTTCACCTCCCCCATCCCTGCCTGGTCACTTCAGCCTGCTCCTTGTTTACTTACCTCTGGTTCTGTTTTGCTCATTTCTTTGTGTTGTGTCATTGGTATCCTGTGTTAGGTGATATCACATGGTATTTGTCTTTCACTGTCTGGCTTATTTCACTAAGCACAATGCGCCAGTTCCATCCATGTTGTCTCAAATGGTAGGAGTTCCTTCTTTCTTTCTGCTGCAAAGTAAGTGCTTTCTACTTCCAATTTTAAAACGTGGTTGTAATTTCTTTGGAATTATTTGTATACTAAGCAGTATTTTATAAATTATAACAATTATTCTAATTCCCGCTTTAATAAAAAGACCTTAAGATATATTATTGGAAAAAACTAAATTAGTTTTATAGAGATATCTAAATTTGAAAGTAAACACGTGAATTTGAAACTACTGCAACTATTTCACAATCAAGAAATATATACCCTTAGCTATATAGTCACCTGAAACATGAAAATTAAAAGAGGTTTAAAAATACGTGCATTACAATTCAAGGGATATAAAACAAATCTATCCTCAGTGGAATACACCATATGTTCAAAAAATCATATAATTCACCTAAAATTGTTATCTCAACCAAGGGATTGCAAAACTAACAGCTAGAAAAACCAACTGAGACACTACTTCAGGTAATACCAGGTGAAGGAAGAAGTAAGTGATTCAGGAAATGAATCATTTAAGAAAATAGCCAACCAGCACTTCAACTTTTCAGAAGTGAGCCAGTTGTTTTTGTTTTTTGTTTTTTTTTTCCTGCTTTGGAAACTATACAAGGCAATATGAGGAAGGCATTAACTAGTGTACTGAGCTTCATAAGTCCAGTATTTCCTCAGTTTACTAAATATTTTTTAAGTAATAATAGCTATCATTTATTGTAATAATAGCTACCACTTATTAAGTACTTGCTCTGAACCACACTGTGCAAGATACTTAACACACATTACTTCATTCAACTACCACATGAACCCTATGTGAACCCAGGTGCTATTTTTTTTAATATGCTTTATTGTTTATGCTATTACAGTTGTCCCAATTTCTTTTCCCTTTGTTCCCTTCCACCCAGTGACCTCCCGCCCTCTAATTTCCATCCCCTTAATCCATGCCCATTGGTAGTGCATATAGTTTTCTCAACATCTTCCTATCTACTCCAGTCCCTCCTACTATGCTTCTTAATTCCTATACCATCTCCCTCCTCTTCCCCCCTTCCCCCTCCCCACTGACCTCTCCCCAAAATGTTCCCCATACTTATCATTCTTTTCCCACTCTCGTTGCTGTAGTCTGCCTTTGATTCAATTCCCTAGCTTCTGTTGTTGGTTGTTGTGATACAGTTTTCATTTTAATGTTCATAGTTTTGATCCTCCTTCTCCTGAACAAGTCCCTTTAACATTTCATAGAATAGTGGTTTGAATCTGATGAACTCCTTCAGTTTTGCTTTGTCCTGGAAGCACTTTCTCTGCCCTTCTATTCTGAATGATAGCTTCACTGAATGGAGTAATCGTGGTTGTAGGTTTTTGCTTTTCATTACTTTGAATATTTCTTGCCAGTCCCTTCTTGCCTGCAGAGTTTCTTTTGAGAAATCAGCTGAGAGTCTTATTGGGACCTCTTTGTATGTAATTCTCTTCTCTCTTGCTGCTTAATTTTTGACATTTTGATTATAATGTGTCTTGGTGTGGTTCTCCCTGGGTCCACTTTTTTTGGAACTCTCTGTGCTTCCTGGACCTGTAAGTCTATTTCCTTCCCCAGTTAGGGAAGTTCTGCTTCATTATTTTTTCACATAATTTTTCAATTTCTAGTTCTTCTTCTTCACCTTCTGGCAGCCCTGTGATTCAGATGTTGGCCCACTTATAGCTGTCTGATAAGTTTCCGAGCCTCTCCTCATTTTTCTCACTTCTCATTTTCTCATTCTGCACTGGTTGACTGTTTGTTTCTTCCCTATGTCCCAATTTGTTGATTTGATTCCTGGTTTTCTTGCCCTCACCACTAGTTTTGTATGTGTTTCTGTTCATTTCAACAGGACTAGCCTTCATTCCTTCCCTGTCTTGTTTAAGATCCGCTGTTAGGTCTATAAGCATTTTTATAACCAAATTCTGAACTGAGCCTCAGAAAGATTTCTTATCTGCTGCTTTGTTACTTTTGATATTTGCTGTCTTGTCAGCTGCATCACCGGGATCTCTATCATGATCTGTGCCATCCTGACCATTTTGTGTTTACCTTTTCTTCCTGGGCAGGGCTGTCACACCTCCTATGCTATAGGGGACGGAGCCCCATGCACTCATCACAACCGGGTGACCCTTCTCACCACACTGTGGTGTTTTCTTCAGGGGGTGGGGGTCCAAGATGGATTCCCACTGTTCACTCTCCCCTGAGAGACTGGTAGCCTTCTCCTCCATCCCCACCCCCTCCTGGCCTCACAGTCCAAGGCAACGGAGTTCTGCCTTCCCCAGCTTTGAAATCGCAAGCTGATGGGTCTGGTCTGCAGCTGAGGGTGCTCCCCAGGTGCTTCTCACCTCCCCTTAAATACAGGTGTCTGTGCTTACCAATGTCCTGCCTCCCTTGCTGCTGCTGCTGCGGACAGTACAGCTTGAACTCTCCTCTCTGACTTCACCCCTCCTACCTGTCCGGAAGAGCACCACTTTATAACTTCATACATTGGACTTCCATTTATTTTCTGGAACTTCTGGTTATTTCTGGTTTGGCGGTATTTGTATTCCTTCTTAATTGTGGAGGGAGATGGAGCGTGTCAGTCTAGGCCTCCATCTTGGCCGGAAGTCTCCTGTGTTTGTTTGCTCTACTAAATCTTATGGTTTTATTTCAGAGTTTAGATTCCTTGTATATTTGTAGAACAAAACCACTAAAGCTCTTCTTAAATTTTCAGAAAAAAGTGTCACCAACTCCTCTATTATCTAAAATGGTTGCACTATATTTATGAAAATGTTCACCATATGGCAACCCTCTCTGGTTAAACAGCAAACATTGCTAAGGTGCTTCCTGGGATACACACAGTAGTTCTGCAGTGGAAAAATCATTACAGCTTGGAGACCAAGGATAAATGACCCTCCCCACACAAAGGAAATGTAAAATGTCTCTCCTGCAGGTCTACTGGACATAGATCCTTCCTAACAAGCACAGAGCTGGGAGAGTGAATACATGCAGGGCTACATAGTAGACATTTGGATGAACAGAGAGATAAGACATATAAGATAGACAGTATTGTGAGCGCAGCAATGGGAGAAAAGGAAAACCACCAAAATGACTGTGCTTACAGGGGATGCTGAGAAAATGAATCAGTGATACTGAGGACCCTGATAAAATGCAAAAGAAAAAACAAAACAAAATAAAAACCTGCCATGGTACACACACAAAACAGATCCTACAGCTTGGGGATAGAAACACAGCCAGGTACACAGTCTGTATAATGAAGACTTATAACCAGTTCTCAGAAAGGAAAAAGTGGAAATTGTTATCCAAATACACTATAGATTACTCATATTTTATCTTTTAATATGTACAGTAAAATATACATAATTTTCTGTTTAGGGACAAGCTCATCCATTTCAAAAAATACATATTCTCATTGCAGAATTAAGTGAATGTCCCCCCACGTAGTATCATTTAATATGTGGACTTGGAATCAGGCCCAATGTCTCCATCACAATCAAGGATCTAACACCAAAGAGGCAAAAGTTAAGTAAGGGATGCTACTCCTAAATTAGACTTTGAATTACAGAAATTATCATAATACACAGAGAAAAAGTAGAATATATAAGCAGAAAGATAAATTAACTCAAATTCCATTCATGCACTTTGGTGTATTTCATGACAAATGTAAGTCATAGGAAACTTTTATTTAAAATTGGGACCAGCATGTACACTGTTTTAAATAATTTGTTTTGCTTGTTTGTTTTTTTGTTTTTTTTTTACATTGTAGATCAGTTTTCAATGTTATTGTGTTTTTGTGTTTAAATAACTGTATGGCTAGCTATTTAATTTTCTTGCCCCATTCTTTGTGGTTAGACATATCTGGTGTCTCCTCATTGTTATAAATGTGCCTGGGCGTTAATTCATAGAGTTGACTGAGTTATGACTTGGAGAGGTCAATGTCATTGCAAGAAGATTAATTATTCATGGTTCCCAACAGGAGGAGGCACAACATGCACTGCAGTGCCACAGGCAGATACACTAGGTTCAGGAGGCAAGCGAGGGATAAAGGGATGCGCAGAGCCCATAGCCATTAATGTGGTTTCCAGGGACAGGTATGACTAAGGCAGGATAGGTAAGTCAGAGTAAGTTTAGAATTGGATAGTTTGAACAGTTACAGGGGAGGTCCCTAGTTTTCTGGTACCTGGCCCCAGGGTGATTTAGGGCAGAAGAAATATTGGCTTGGTGTGTGAGTTAGAAGAAGGAGCTGGTTGTAAATATGAGCTTTGAATTATTTGGTTTACATATGAAAGGCATGTTCCCAAGCATGTTGTTTACTATCTAGGAAATTAGCTAGCCCTGGGAGGTGCAGTATCCCCAGCACTAGCAAAGCCCCAAGATGTCAAAATATTACAAAACAAAAAAAAATTAGAAAAAACAAAACAAAACACGACTACTACATTCATAAAACCAGATACCCAGTAAGCGTCCCTTCAGCAGCTTTTCCCCCAAGACACAGGTGTTCAATTCATCCAGATGACTGATGCCTTCAGCACCTGATCCCATTCTTTTTTACCTAACCTGTGGAATTATTGACATGATCAACTTAAATCTTGGTTCTTCTCTAACATTAAAAAAAAAATCACCAAAATGTTCTCAAGATAAAAACGTCTGAAAAAGCATCAATACAAGTTTAGGAGTCAAGCACTCTTTAATCTTCTACACAGATAATGGTTTTGAATGTAAGTGAACACTACAGCTTTTGAATTAAAATGTTAATTTTCATATCTTTTACCTCTAAAATTCAATTTCCAGTCGTTTATCTCACTGATAAAATTTATAAGACAAGATTCTCATGACTCTTATGTTTAGTTATAATACCTGGGCAACTGCAAAGGCCATTGTAGCTGGAGCATAGAGGAAGAGTGAAGGGGAAGACAGAATTTGAGAACAGGGACGGAAAAAGGTCATAACAGGGCACCAACATAAGGGCAAATATCTGGCCTTTATTCTCAGTGGAAAAGGAAATGAATCTGGGGTTTTCGGCAGTACAGTGATCAGCTTAAGTCAATTTTTATTATATCTCTCACCATTCACCTCACTATTCCACAGGCAGAGTTGTTAGATTTCTGCAAAATATGTCTGAAGGGCACAGATGTGAAGTGTGGGAAAGAGGATCAACCTCCTGCCTGTGATGAGAGTAAAATGCATGACAAAATGTCTAAAAGAATAGAAATAATACTGTAGAGTTGAAGAAAATAAAATTAATAAGAAAGTTAATGAAGACCAAAACAATGTAAGTTAGAGGTTATCTAAATGCTGCAGGAGGAGCATCCCACTGCAGAAAATATCACTTCACACATTAAGTGATTCACGGCTGAAAACAGAAATCAGCAGGAATAATCCGAATTGCTTCTATGGAACAAAAAATAATTAAGCCTGGACCAACTCAAGAGAAATGTCTTAGTTCTTTAAAAGCATGCTTAGATTTTCAATAAAATTTTTATAAAGGAAAAATTCAGTTGTTCCACCACTGACAACTTCCCTGACATCAGGCAACTTCGCCAATTTTAAATTGTTATGTTTTTAAAATGTGTTTTTGAAATAGGAAAATCCTAGATCTAAATATCAATTAAGTTCTACAAGGACCTCCCCAAGAATGATTTATGACTTATAATTATAAACACTCTATTTTAATAAATCTATACTATGTAAGTATATACACAACCTATTGAACAAAGAATTCATCATTATGTATTATAACATCCTTATGATTTGGCACAGGGCCAAGGCTATTCAAGAGACAGTACATTTTCCCCGCATTAAGTAGAATGTCAATTTAAAAACATATCTTACATCAAGTATCAAAAACCCTGAACAAGAAATGTTCACATGTTCATGATATATAGCTAAACACTACATAAACTATCAATAAGCTCAAAAAACAAATCATCAATAGAACATGTTCAGATCAGGAGTTACTTACGTGAAAAACTTCTAAATCATTTAAACCACAAAAGATTAACTGTCACAATACACTAGAGTGATATTCCACTTAATATAAGAAATGGAAAATAATATTTAGCACACAAGTGCCATAAGAAGAGGTTGACCACACGTACAGACAGACTTTAACCTGTGAGGTGACTATAATTAAGATAGACCCAAGCCCAAAATAGTGACATTGCACTTCATCTGTTCTATGAGATTTGTCACACACTCTTGGGAACCCTGCCCCTGGGAGGAAGAGGCAGGCAGCACTGTACAAAGTATTTATAGCATGATGCTACAAACGAAGTAACTCTGAGAACATGAATGTATACATTTTATTATTATTTGGGGCAAACACTCCTCGTAACATTTCAAACAACCCTGTTTCATATACTAACTGGTTTATTGAGGCTAGGGGTGGGCATAGTTGAAATAACTAAAAACATAGGCTGTTTGAATTGGAAGAAAACTGGTTTTTGAAATAACAGATTCTTTATTGAATGCAAACCTATCCATATCTGTAGAAATTTTTTCACACTTGGGGGTGATCTCATGAGATGATAAGACCAAATTACACTCCCAGAGCAGTGGCCCCCAGAACTTCCTCCATAGAAGAAGTCCTAAAGAGAAGCAGTTACACAAAATATAAGACCCAGACACAGGCAATCTTGGAAAACCTGCATCTAACTACACAACTTTACCAAACTCAGAACCAATATTGAGGGCCTAAGCAAAAATTATTACACATTTTAATTTTTTCTTACAGTATATTTCCACAAGTGTTCTGAAAAATTTCCTTGTTGTAAAAGTTTTCATCACCGGTCCCCATCACAGACTTCTTCATAGAGAACTCATCACACTAGTCCCAGAGCCATTATCAAAACTACAATCCACTGCTGTCTTCCTAACAAAAATCCTTCTGCGATCTGCCTTCAGGTCCCATCACACAGGCTAGTCAGCACCCAGCCTTGCTTAGCTGTCCACAGAGCTCCTCATGCCTCCTCCATTCTACGCTCACTTCCCACTCAAGTATTTTTAATAAGTGTTTTTCACTTCCCGAACAAGCCTCTGTGGTCTGCCTGTCAATGTCTTCCCCACCTCCGCTTCCTGTAGCAACCACTGATCTTTTTACTGTCTCCATTGTTTTGCCATTTCCAGAACGCCAGGTAGTTGGAACCATACATTATGTTTTCTTTTCAGATGAACTTCTGTCACTTAGTAACATGTATTTGTGGTTCCCCCATGTCTTTTCATGGTGTGAGAGAGAGCTCATTTCTTTTTAGCACGAAGTAATATTCCGTTGCTTGGATGTACCCCAGTTTATTTATTCATTCAACCACTGGAGGATACCTTGGTACTTCCAACATTTGCCATTATGAGTAAAGCTGCTATAAACATTCTCGTGCAAGTTTATGAGCAGATATTAGTTTTCAGCTCCTCTGGGTCAATACCAAGGAGCAAGATAACTAGATTGTATGGTAAGAATATGTTTGTTTCGTAAAAAAAAAAGTGCCAAACTGTTTTTATAAAGTGGCTGTACCATTCTGCATTCCAATGAATAAGAATTTATACTGCACCACAACCTCACCAGAATTGGATGTTGTCAGTGTTTCTGATTTTGGCTATTCTAATAGGCATGTACTGATATCTCAATGTTGTTTCAATTTGCATCATTCAGATGACATATGGTGTGGGTATCTTTTCGTATGCTCATTTGTCATTTGTATATCTTCTTTGAGGAGTCTGTTAAGGTCTTTGGCCCATTCTTTATAATTGTTTTTTTTTTTTCCTTCTCATTGTTGGGTTTTAGGGTTTATGTGTTTTGAATAACAGTCCTTCACCAAATGTTCCTTCTGAAAATATTTTTTCCCCAGTGTGTGGCTTATCTTCTAATTCTCTTGATATTGTCTTTTTTCCAAGTAGCTTTTAATTTTAATGAAGCCAAGCTTATTTCTTTTTTTCATGGATTGTAGCTTTGATGCCATATAACTGTACCCAATGTCATCTAGGTTGACGCCTGTTTTGTCCTAAGAGTTTCATAGTTTGTTTTATATTTAAATCTGTGATTCATTTGGAAGGGTATAAAGTCTGTGTCTAGATTCATTTATTTGCATGTGGCTGTCCAAGCGTCCCAGCACCATTTGTGGAAGAGCCTATCTTTGCTCCATTGCATTGCCTCTGCTCCTCTGCCAAAGATCAATTGACTATATTTATGATAATCTGTTTCTGGGCTCTGTATTCCACTCTACAGATTCACCTATTTTTTCTTCTAGACCTATTAGTTTTTGCCTCACATAATTTAATGTGCATACATGTTTAGAAGTGTTGTATTCTTGAAGAACAAACCCCTTTATCATTATATAATGCCTTTCTTTAACCCTAATAACTTCTTATTTTGCAATCTGCTCTAACAGAAATTAATATAGCTACTCCAGCTTTCTTTTTATTTGCATTCTCATGGTTTGTTTTTCTCCATATACTTGCTTTTAATCTATACATGTCTTTATATTTAAAGTTGGTGTCCTTTATAGTTGGATAATACTTTCTGGTTTATTCCAGCAACTTCTTTTTAGATAATGCATTTAGACTATTTATATTAAAAATAATTACTATATAGCTGGATCAATATGTACCATAGTCATTACTTTTTCTTTTTGTTGCTCTTATTCTTTGTTCCTATTTTTGTGTTCAACTCTTTTTCTGCCTTTTGTGATTTTAACTGAGCATTTCATATGATTCCAGTTTTATATTTGACTCTTAAACTACATGGGGTTTACAGGCACCAGTACTATCTCCCCTCCCACCCTTGTCAGTTGAAAATCTACATATGGCTATTAGTCAGCCCTCCACATACATGGATTCCCAACCACACACTGAAAATACAGTTGATCCTGGAACTATGAAGGTCTGAACTGTGCGGCTTCACTTATATGTGGATCAACTTCTTCTCCCCCTTCCCCTCCTCCTTCTCCTTTTTCTTCTTCATTTCCTATCTTTCCTCTCCTGTTTTTTAGTGGTTTCCCTGGAGTTTGCAACTGTATTTTAATTAACCATTTTTAAATCAATCCATGTTTGCTGTAACTAGTGAAAGGTATAAATAAATAATAAATGTAGAAATGCAAGAGAAAACTGTTATCCCAAGCTCATCAATGTATATAAACTATCTCAATTATACTCTTCCACTGTCTTTCCCAGAACATACAAAGATTAACAATGTGTATTTATTGATGTAATTTTTGTTTTTCATTTTTTATAAAAAAGTAAATACTCTCCAATTTAACAATATATAGTTAGTACCCCTTCAGGTCAACAAATAAAAACCTATATAGTCCATTTTTTAAATTATGCAGTGGACAGTCTCCTACCTCCTGGTGTCCATACCTTATATAATCACTTTGCTTGAATGAAAGCAGAACATGATTTGCTCCTAGGCATCAGAATACAACAATGATAGGTACATGTGATTACATGCATGTGACTTTGTAATAGGATTGGCTTTGAACACCTTTCTTCTCTGTTGGCTTTGAATGAGCAGGCTGCCATGTTGTGAGCTGCCTTATACAGCAGACCACACCACAAGGAGCAGAGGAAGGCCCTTGACTGACAGACTGATGCCTCACAGAGGACAGCCCCCATGGAAGAGTATGCTGCCAGCAAACACATGCACCTGAAAGTGAGTCCTTCTCCATGTGAGAGGAAAGAGTTCTAGGTGACACCTTGATTGGAACCTTGTGAGACCTTGAAACAGCGGATCCAGCTAAGCCATGATTGAACTCCTCATCCACAGGACCTATCAGAAAATACATCATGATTTTGAACAACTATGTTTGTGGCAATATTGTTACACAGCAATAGAAAACCTATATGCTATATAATCTTACATAGTTTGGACATGCACAGTGTATCCAAACATTCTACTGAGACATTCTAGGTTTTGGGCTTTGCTACCACAAACAATATTGTAATAAGCATCATTAAATATCTCTCCTTATTTCTATGGGGTACATTCTCAGAAAACAATGCACATTAAATAATATCTGAAAATAAAGATAACCTTCACTTAAAAATATGTTCATTATTCCTGTTAACATTGCTGATCTACTTCTTTATTCTCCTGTACACTGATTTTTTTCCAAAAGCCCCAAACAGGTCTTTTTTTTTCTGGTCAACATCTTACAACATTCTTTTCTCCATGCTATAGCTACAGTGGGCTTTGTAAAATTCAAATAACTATCTCATTGTGCTTCTTAAATCATTTTATTGGATTCTTATTGTTCTTAGGGTAAAGTCAACACTCTTTACAATTACTCACATATATTTCATGCCTGGCCCTTGATTTATTCTGTCAGCCAGATATTTCACTTATATCACCAATCAGATATCTTCACTGTTATAGTAAAGCCATTTTCAACTTCTTGAACTTAACATGTGCAAACTTTACAAGTCCTATGCATGTGTAGTTCTTTTTTTCTCAAAAGCATGCACTTTTCATTTCCCAGGTTCCATGCTTCATTCCCTGATTAATGCTGAACATCAGATTTACACATTGCATGTCCTGTAAAGCCTCACCTGAAGTCCCTGTTCTGAGATTGCTGCTTCTCCTATGTGATTTTCTGTATTTAAGCACAAAACATGTCCTATTACAATTGAAGGTAGGAGGGCCACCTACTTAAAACCACTCACTGTCTTGTAGGAAATATTGCTTTAAGAAGTGATTGTTGAGATAAACTTTTGGGCTAACAGATATAAAAGAGGATGTAGATCTCTTAGGAGACTTTTCTCACTATTTAATCAAAACGGGACACAAGTCAAATGTCCCTCTTAACACACACCTACAATTAAGCATTCCCTAAATCCCCCAAAATGGGTCAGAAAAAACTAGACCTTATCCCCCCCCCCCAAAAAAAAGACCCAGAAATCTCCAAATCTGCCAGAGGGCCAACAAGAATCTCTGAAGGTTTCATGATTGGGGACTTCAGCTCATTAATTAATCAAGTATAAAGGGCAAACACCTACAATGAGATAACCATTACTCTCAACTTATCTCTCACATCACCAAAGAGGTACCTGGAGAAGGAGGTAGTTAGTTGTCACCTTCAGACTGAAGGTAAGGTGTCAGCATTGCCACTACAGTCAATAGTTTGGCCCAGATGCCAGTGATTTTTACTTCTGGTTCAAGAAGCACCTTATGTTTCCAGGTTCTGGACTCTTCATATTCTTCCAGGTTCCTCCACAGCATGTACACATGCCCAGGAAACTGACTAGCTCCCTTACGGTGACTTTCAGGACTCTGACACCAACCCACAGGAATAAATACATTTTCCTATTTTCCAATCCTCCCAGGCCACACAAACATTTACCTACATACTCAAAATAAAAGTTCCACAGTACCTACTTTGTCATATTTTCTTTTCTATTTTATACTATTTTTTAAGTGGTCATCAGACCTCAGTACATCGATTTCATAGCCAACTAATAAGAATTCACCCTCTCGGTAAGAAAACACTAAAACAGGTTTTTAAAAGAGGTGTAAGTATCATATGTACAACTATTAAGAGCTATCATCTTGCAGTTCTCAAGTATAGCAGTTATCATATCACAACTCATTCATCAAGCACATATTAATTGAGCCTCTTTTATATGATCCAAAGGATCCTCTGTTGATCAAGCTCTATCTTTCTATGCATTTCATTTTGTAATATCATTCTACCAATGGATAAAGTCTAGCAATGCTGACTTTACTTACTGTTATTTTCTTTTTATGTATATTTTAAAGAGATTCTCTCTTTATCTTGAATCTCTGGCATTTTAATTATGATGTGTCTTAGTGTGGTCCTCTTTGGGTCCAACTTGTTTGGGACTCCGTGGTTCCTGGACTTGTATGTCTATTTCCTTTGCCAAATTAGGGAAGTTTTCTTTCATTATTTTTTCAAAAAAGTTTTCAATTTCTTGGTCTTCCTCTTCTTCTGGCACCCCTATAATTCAGATGTTGGCACTCTTGGAGATGTCCCATATATTCACTCATCTGGATGAATGTGGCTTCCTTAAATCCATGGTTGTTGGATTCCCATACAGTTCAATTTTCTGGCAGTTCTGGGTGCTTTTTGTTTTGAGGTTATTTGTGATCCTTCTTATGGTTGTCAAGGAAGCAAAGCATGTCTACCTATGCTTCCACCTTGACCAGAAGTCCTTATTGTTCTTTTCTAGCTTTTACTATTTTATTCTAAAGAACTGTGAATTGTTTCCACAAATATATCAATTTGCAGGCTCTTGAAAACCCTTCTGGACTTGGTTTGTACTCTTTTTTTGTGCCTTACCTGACATATGCACCTGCAATGAACTGGGCACCCTTAGCCCATTCTCAGTTCATCTGGCACATACTGCTCTAATACCAATAATTATGCTGCACCATAACTGCATGCATACCCAGCTCCTGAAGTAAGAACAAGGGCCATAGAAATAACCTCATGCCCAGGTCAGAAACTTCTTTCCCCACCCCACCCCACACATACCCATACAGTAATGTTCCACATTATGCCATACTTTTCACCATAACTGTAGATAATTATTATTTATTTCTATCTCCACTTCTAGAGTATAAGCTCTATAAGTACAGGAACTGTGTTCCCATCACTTATTCTCTGAAGATGTGGTACAAATGCCAAAGCACAATAGGTTTTCAATAAATATTGATTGGATAAATTAACTAACTGATGCTCACCACCAAAAACACCTGGTGACTTAGCTTCTCCAGGTTAATCTTGAGACAGCAGCATCTACTTGATTGAAATCCTCCCCACATTACATATCTTTCCTAAAATATCTTCTAAATTGCAGTGTGTTCCCTGAGTTGCTCTTCTTTTCACGTCTTCCAAATCCTTGTCCTGGCTCATTTCATCAACTTCCCTCACCTGGTAAACATTCTTCAATTTTAATTAAGTGTTTATTGTGGTAAATCACAATGGAGGAATTTTTGGAAGGTGAGATATTTGCTAACTATAGAGAAAGAAAGCCTAATGAAATTCAAATATCTTTCCTTGCTTATTTCCAAATTTACAGCTGTTTGCATAGCAGACTTAATGAATATAGCTATTTTCATATCCAACTGAATCTCCAAACTCTGTATTGTTTCTACTTAAAACTATCTTCTCCCAGAAATCAGGGAATATTTTCTCTTTTCAAACTAGACTTCTTTAGAGCTTCCCTCACATTTGCTATAGAAAAAAATAAAACGTACATTGAGAGTTTCCCTGAAAAGTGAAGAAAAGTAAGAAGAACAGGAAGTCAGGAGAGAGAGGGATGAGAAAGAGAGAAAGAAGAGAGGAGAAAGGAGAGAGACAGAGACAGAGACAGAGACAGAAAGAGACAGAGTCTTCCATATGGCTCAATAATTCTTTCACACCTGGTGAAGACCAAATTATGGTGATACTATTAAAAATGTGCCTGAGACAACAGATTGGTACACTTTCTGTCAAAGCTCTAATATCCTCCATTGCAAAATTTGAAACAAAGTAAAATCAAGGGGAAATTAATCTTTCAGTTTTTTCACATACTATTCAACTTAAAATAATTTTCCTTTTCTTCAGTTTAATGCCAATCATGAAAATTCCAGCTTCTTGAATAAAAACAATGTTTATTTATAAAATGGATACGTGCATCCTATTTTTTTGCATGCTAGTCTACAATAGTGGAGTTACTTTAAGATTAAAGATCTATATTCTAATAATTTAAATAATTTTGCTGATCTAAGAAGCACATATAAAAACTTGTTAAATCTGCAATGATTATAATAATTTTATGTTTGGATTCATGTACATTTCAGGCTTATGCTATTTCAGAATGATATTATCAACAGCATGTAGTTGGAATGGAACAGATGGATGAATTGGGGTAGGAGAAACTCTTACAAGAGCCTGGAAGCACAAGAGGCTGACTAATAATTCAGGCACCTTGGTTTCACTTCTAAGTCACTGGTTTAAACCCTTCCTAGGCTACTTGCTTTTATAGGTGTATATGCTCAAGACTGTATGAATCACGCAGCCAAGCCTCCCACAAAAATGTAATAATCACAATTGCACAGGAAATGGATGAGCACAAATTTGTCACCACCATCAGAAAAATGTCAAGTACACCCAGAGGGTTCAGAGTACTCTTAGTATACAATAGCTAACATACTATTATTAGCTCTAGAACAACCAAAGGCTTTCCTTACAGCAACAAAAAAATGCTGATAGACTATGATTCACGAACATCTATCTCCTACATTCACCTCTAAGAGGTTTATAATTTTTAAACAATAAAAACCTATTAAGATGGTTTCACAACAATATTTATTGAATTCCAGTGTTACCCCGAACTTAGTCAATCATTGATGAGTCACAGACTTAGCAGGCAGTTAAAAAGAAATGCTATTCTGAGAAAGAATAATGCCTTATTAAAAATTAGTTTCTTTCTACAACTCAAGGAATTTTTGTTTTTGAGTTTATGTATGAGTCGGGGTGAGGCACCCTCTACAGTCCTGGCTACCAAAAAGCTCCATCATGTCTCCCTGTCTCTCTGTCTCTCTCTTGCCCTGATACAGAAAGTGTCTAGGTCACTCAGTCACCCTGATACAGTCAGCCAAGTATAGAAATGCCCATGTTGAACTCCAACTGCATTGAAATAAACTGAAACGAGGGGTGAGGGAATGAATATTTATTAAGCATATAGCTTCCCTAATGCATCAATTGAAAAATAATTTTATCACTATTATTTAGATGAATGTTTGTTCGGTATTGTTTCTTTGCTAGAGAGATATTAAAAATGTCACTTGTCATCCATATTTTCATCACAGTTTAAAGCATAATTGAATAAATTCTATCGCCTTCTTTTAAAGAACTGTTAATTAATTCTAAGAGGTGACATTCTTTCTGAATGGTGTTTTTAGAGTCTAATGCATCCAACCTAGAGAGAACAAAAGTTTCAGAAAATATATATAAGAAATATACAGGGGGACTTCATAAACAAAATAGAAAAATGTTTTAAATGAAAGAAATTATAGCCACTGAATCACTAATCATTTATTAAAGACTGAAGCAGATTGATTCTTCACATCGAACACTGGTGAAGATGGGAGAAGATTAAAATAAGACTTTGCCACTTAAGTCGTCGGCAGCCGTCCGTCTCGAGAGACGATGGTGTAGCTTCTTAAGAGTCTATCTGCACCACCGAGAATGGCTGTGCAGTCCGACTCGGGAGTGACACGGTATCTGTCTCCTCCCGTGTTGAATCGACATCTCCAGTGAAGCTGAAGCTACAGAGCCTGGGCAGGGTGATATGGAGGGTCTGCTGTTGCCCATGCAGCAGACCCAGCCACTTAAGTAATTTTTGGTTATTTGCTTGTTTTAACCAAAGTATCTATTTTATTCATATTTCCTGTTTTGACCTAACATCCTTTTTTGGTTCCAGGATTTCATGCAGGATACCCCATTACATTTATTTTTTTAAGTATATTTTATTGATTATATTGTTACAATAGTTCCAATTTTTTCCCCTTTGCTCCCCTCTGCCCAGCACCCCCGCTCCCCCAACAATCCCCCCCAAATCCATGCCCATGGGTATTACATACAAGGTCTCCTGCCTCACCCTTTCATATATTCTTCTTCTTCTTCTTTTAAAATAATTAACTAATTAGTTAATTATTTTAACAATAAAAATTAACAATCCCTCACTCTCAGACTTAAGACCCTTTATAATCTTATAAAGGACAATGGGCGAAGGTCTTGAGCTCCTCTAGCTGCTTCAAGCTGGACATTGTCATCGTCCTACCTACCCTTGGGTCCAGAAATCCCTAATAACAGTGGGGGCATGGAGGGGAGGGTGGTCTTCCCACATGGGGAAGGATCATGCAGATTCCATGTCAGTTGGCTGTCCCTAGACAACGGCATGCTTGATTTAACAGGCTGGCATCCTTGTTGTATTCTGGAGGCAACAGATTTGGCAACAGGGTTAAAGGACATCATTCAATCCATAACCACTAGATGACAAAAGACAGGTATTAATTTTTCAAAGTCCCACATTAGGGAAAAGAAGGGCTTCTTTAGAGAAATGTGTGCCAGGTACATCTCACCTGTCCAAAACCCTTTTGCTCATTATACTTAGTTTGGGCTGAGGGAAATATTTTAGGTTTCCCCCCTCTCAGACCTCTGGGCTCTTTCTGTCCAAGCCATTAGGACAGAAAAGGGAAAACAGTTTTAAAGTAAGGCACATAGACCACCCCATACTTCACCAACCCAGCCACTTAGTTCAGCCAAACCATTGAGTCTCAGGAGGCAGTTATGCAGACAGGATTAAGTGAGGCCTATACATACAGACAATCACTCAGGTAATGAGATCGTAGGCTTATGCCCTTTGAAAACAGAAAACACATGTTAATTTATATAACATAACCCACATACAAGTCTCTAAATCTGTAGGACTGTCTTATTGGAAAGATATCCAGTTGCAAGGCATTTGACATTCTTCTTGCCTGTAAATTAAACATCTTTGATAATGCCACAGACATAATTTAACTTTCAAATGAAAACAAATTTTAAATGAAAAGAAAATTGAAAGATGGTTAACTGCACTACTTTACAGTCTACCACTGAGCATTGTGATTTTCCTCGAATCTCGACTTTTCTCCCTAAGATTATCCTCCTTGTCATTAAAGGGACTGCATTAAGTCCATTTTTAATTTATCCTGTTCATTTGCATAAACACAACAAGAGCAGCAAATGATCACTTATGATCTTTAGTTCCACTTTGCTGGAACTTACGCAAGGAACATTTAGGGTGACCTTCAGTCTGCCTATCAAGGCACAGAAGCAGAACCACATACCTGGCATTCAGCCTTGCCTGTAAACACCTGTCTTTTCCAGGTCCTTCAGGTTTTCCATTGTGCCTTAAGGTCCCTTCTAGCCATCTTTAAGGAAAACACCCTTCATTCCTTCCCTGTAAAGATTGCTGTGGACCGCTCATCCATCCAAGGTACCAGGCCTTTTATCTCGTGGACTTTTATTACCTTTGAAAGTCAGTCCCAGTTGCTCAGGGCTTTTTTGTAACAACCAAAGCCCAAGCATGTCTCCTTTAGGCATGACATTCCAGTCAAAGTCTTAGTCAAAAAAATCGTTATTAACAACTGGTCTTATTAGTTTTATGCAAAGAAACTTAGGTCATTACTTACTTCTTTAGAATGCCAAACTCTGGAGCGATCATATAGGGAGAAAAATATACAGTGTGAAGGAAAACCCTTGTCCTTCTAATATTCACTGAACGTGCATTTCCATTCTTTATATTTTCATTTTTCCCCCACTAAAAATTTTTGTTTTTCCATTACAGTTCTCCCACTTTTTCCCCCTCTTGCTTCCCTGCACCCCGACCCCCCCTCTCCCACATTCAGTTCCCACCCAGCTGTCCATGTCCGTGGGTCATTTATACATGTTCTTTGACTAGAACCTTCCCCTTCTTACCCCCTTCTCTCCCTCCTGCCTCCCCCTTTGTTACTGTAAGTTTATTCCTTGTTTACATACCTCTGGTTCAATTTCGCTCATTTGTTTGTGTTGTTCATTAGTTTCCTGTAATAGGTGATAGCATAAGGTATTTTTCTTTCATTGCCTGGCTTATTTCGCTAAGCATAATTCTCTCTAGTTCCATCCATGTTGTTGCAAATGGTAGAAGTTCCTTCTTTCTTTCTGCTACATAGTACTCCATTGTGTAAGTGTACCACCGTTTTTTAATCCACTCATCTACAGATGGGCACTTAGGTTGTTTCCAGCACTTGGCTATTGTAAATTTTGCTGCTTAAAGCAGACCCTTTAGCATCTCTTGCAATGTTCGTTTGGTGGAGATGTATTCTTTTAGCCTTCTTTTGTCTTGGAAACTCCTTATTTCACCTTCCATTTTGAATGAGAGCCTTGCTGGGTAGAGTATCCTTGGTTGTAGGCCTTTGTTTTTCATTGCTTGGAATATTTTTTGCCATTCCCTTCTGGCTTGTAGTCTTTCTCCTGACAAATCTGATGATAGCCTTATTGGAGCTCCCTTGTATGTTATTAGTTGTTTCTCTCTTGCTGCTTTTAGGATTCTTTGTCTATGAATGTTGTCATTTTAATTATGATGTGTCTTGAAGTGGGCCTGTTGGGGTTCATGTTCATTGGGACCCTCTGTGCTTCCTGGACTTGCATGACTCTTTCTCTCTTCATGTTAGGGAAGTTTTCTGTCATTAGTTTTTCAAAGAGGTTTTCTATCCCTTGCTCTTCTTCCTCTCCTTCTGGAATTCCTATGATACGGATATTATTACGTTTTATGTTATCCTGCAGCTGTCTTAGAACCTCTTCAGTCTTGTTCAGTCTTTTTCATTTTGTTGCACTGTCTGGGAGTTTTTGTCTACATTGTCCCCCGGCTCGCTGATCCGATCTTCTGCTTCCTCTAGTCTGCTTTTAATTCCTTCTACTGTGTTCTTCAATTCAGAGATCGTATTCTTCATTTCCTCCTGGCTCTTATTGATAGCTTCCATGTCCTTTTTCATGCTGGTGTAATTCTCAGTAAGTTCCTTGTAGTTTTTCTGGAATTCTTTGTAGTTTTCACTGAGCTCATTGACCTTCTCCATAATCCATGTTTTGAATTCCATATCTGATTGTTTGCTCCCATCTATTTCATTTAGCACTCTTTCTTGGGATTCTACCTTTCCTTTTGATGGGGGTTTGTTTCTCTGTCTCCCCATTTTTGTGACTCCTATTGGTTGTTGGTTCTTCTTAGAATGATCTGTACTTCCTGGATCTGCCCCTGGTGGCGTCAGATCCTGTACTAGTCTGGGCCTAGGCAGCCTGTTGGAGACTTCCAGGGATCTACTGCCTTTGTCTGTCTTCTTTAGTTGTTAATCTATTTAATCTGTGATTAGCCATCAGGTTTAAGGACCGAGGTGTGGCAGCTTAATTCCTGTAGGCTGGGCTTTTGCTTCCCCTCAGGCTGACGCCACTTGGAGGGGAATGGTCTGCCTGCAGTACTGGGGATGAGTCAGCACTGGGACCTGGCCAGCCACTTCCCCAGCTGTTTCCTCAAAGCCACCACACCAAACTCTCCCCAAGCATCTCCAGTCCTCTCTGCCTTCCCTCTGCTTGACCCCAGGGTAAGTGGGGGCAAAATATTTTCATATGTGATCCACTTAAGAGCTCTTTTTCTCCAGGTGTTTCTCTCCAGATAGCAAGAAACCCTGTGGCTTTTCACTTTTCTCAGATGGATACTATTTTACTTTCCACTCTGTTGCCCTTCTCTGGGGGAATCCCCGGCTGCTGAGCTGTTTCTCAGTCCCTTCAGCTGCCACCCGTGGGAGCCCAGCCAGCCCTTCTGTGTCTCCGCACTCCCTACCGGTCACATTGTGATGTAGTGGTCTTTTCTGTCTCTCCGTGGTTATAAGACTTCTCTCCAGCTAGTGTTCAGTTGGTTATTCCAGATGATTTCTTCAAAATTAAGTTGTAAATCCAGACTAGTTCTGGGAGGAGGTTAGTTTAGCTTCCACTTATTCCTCCGCCATCTTGTTTCTCTCTCCAGGATACCCCATTACATTTAGTTGTCCTGTCTCCTTAGGCTCTTCTGGGCCATGGGAGATTCTCAGACAATCCTTGTTTTTAATGACCTTGAGAGTTTTGAGGAATACTGGCCAGGTGTTTTGTAGAATGCCGTTAATGTAAGATTTATCTCATGTTTACTCATGATTAGACTGGGGGTATAGATTTTTGAAAAAAATACAGATGTAAAGTGCCATTCTTATCACATAAACTATCAATATGGTGTACAATTATTGATGTTAATCTTGATCACCTGACTGAGGAAGTATTCGGCAAGTTTCTCCCCTTTTATATTGTAGTCTTTAGAAGAAATTCACTATGTGCAGCCCATGCTTAAAGAGCAGGGAGATATGTTACACAAATTACTGAAAATTCTTCTATATCAGGGATTTGTCTTTTCTCCCCCATTTGTTTATTTATTCAATTCTGTATGTCTATCAGTATGTGCTTATGGTTATTTACTTTATACTTGGCATTATAAGTCAATATTACTTTATTTTGTTGTTCAAATTGTCTCAGCTTTAGCCATAGGAAGCTCTTTCAATTGAACCCTGTGTTCCTTTGACATGTATACCAATTATATTTTGTTTTTATTTGATTATTTCTTCGCTTTCTGGCAGTACAAGATGCTCTAATCTCATGTTGTATATTTCTGTCTAAACCTAGAGTTAGCCATTTCTCCGAGGAGTCCTGGTTCCTTCTGTTGGAGAATAGCATTAGAAGCCAAGTTCTGCATGCTGGGGCGCTCATTGTTTCTAAGCCCTCTCAGCTATCAGAGCACGGACACAAGTATGTGCATACTAACCCACACATACACAGTTACCTATTAATATTGCTATATGTAACCACTGGAACCTACACTGATTATACATGATTTTATAATGATTCTTATCCATCTGTGGTTTTCCTCACCAAAATCCATACCCCAGTTTCATTGTGACACAAAAACCTAATGAATCAAATATTCCATGCTTTCCCCATGATTTGTAATGCAACAGGCAGACAATGTTTTTGGTAAGCACTTCCAACAACGCTGTGCTCTGGTGGCCTCATGTAGCCTCTATGGCCACAGCCTTCTAAGGAGCGTTGAGTGAGCTACAAAAATTTGGCCACTATCTCAGTTCAACTGAGGTGACTGTTACTCAGCAGTGTCTACCAGGCTTCCTTCCACTCTTCCCTGAACCCCAATTTCTTCCTCTTCCCTATTCCTTTATCTTCCTTTTAAAAATTTCTGACATTATGCTGTCCAAACAGGGCTAAGGAATGGAGTATAACATTCTTTGTAAAAATGGGATAATACTATTCTTTTCTTAAACACAGTCATCATCCCACAAGGAAACCTCACAAAAGTCACATTTACCCACAATGTAGAAAACATATGGCAACCACTGAGTGTCACCTGCATTCATTAGTTTAAGAAAAGGAGGTTATGGGTAGGAGGCTTTCCAGGTGCACTCCTGGAAAGGCTGCATACTAGTTCTGTCATTCACTGCTGACTAACTGACTGACCTGCTAGCTGAGGCTGTCATGTGCACAGAGGTTAATTTTTAACATTCTACTCAACTCTTCATTACCCACTTCTGATATTGTTCAATATGATGCCCTCAACTTGTCCCATGTGAGTGCCTTCCTCCATCACTAGTGTCTGCCCATGGGCACCAAACCTGTAGACTCTAACCTTTCAGATTGCTTCAAATAGATTTTCCACTGGGCACATCCTTGAGGGTAAATAGTACTTTTTAAGCTGGGCCCTTTGCTACAGAAATAAGTCTTGGCTCAGAGTTCTTAGCAATCATCCTATTTCTGTCTCATTTGGTATGTTCTGGGCACATCTGGTCAGAAACCTTGTTAGGGAGACACTGAGCACTGAGATGAGTAAGTCTTAGCTGCTGACCCCTAACTAAGTCAACTACACTCCACTGGCAGTGAGAGGCACACAATACATGAGTGGAGAGGGTGGGGTGTGGAAGGATTCCACTGTCTTGATAGGTAGGAATTTTCCAGGTGAAAGCTGAGGAGGACAAGGATGCTCCAGAAAGCAAAAAGCACTCCAAAGGCACAGAGGCAGCAGTGAGCATGCTCCGCTTCAGATAAAGGAATTCACAAATGGCCCACAGGGTAAATAGCAGGAAAGGAAGTTAAAGAGCTGGAAGGGGCTAAAATAAATGTCTATGATCAGGATTTTGAAAATTATCAATGAGCAACAAAAACTATTGAAGGCTATTAAGCCATACAGTGACATAAATAGATTTTCTGCCAATCTATGCTACAAACTTTTTGCTGCTGTGGCTACAGCCTCATAGACCACAATAAAGCCAACTTAGAACTCATTACACTGAAAATATTTTTTGCTTACTAGGGAAAAAAAATCAGAAAGCATAGCATCTTACTCATGTTACTTACTATAGATTGCTATAATTTAAATTGCAAAAAAAAAAAAGCCTGAAAATATGAAAATGAAGGGAGCCAGTAAAAAAAGAATATTATGTTCCTTTCTTTACAAATAGACTAGTCTGCAATGAAAAAAATCCCAAAATGCTGAAGTCTGGCTTTAAGTGCTGTATAGCTGTGCAAATCTTCTGGCTCTATGTAAAATGCATCTGCTTTTTAAGTCAGTGAGATTATGAGAGGCAGAATCTGTCTGAGCTATTTAATATGAGAAGAGTGGCCACAGCAGCAGGGGTATTATTCAAGACAAACCTACTGAAATACGATGATATATTCAAATCCTTTCTTAATGACAACCATTCACCCACAACATTAAGAAGCCTTAAATAATGAGTTGTAAAAACTTGATATTCTAATCTGGTGTCAAAACAACTAAGGGTGTAAAGCAAAAATCACCATTTGGAAAATGGAAAAGTAACAAAATTCAAAAGCTGCAATAAACAATGTCAGCAAGGCCCACTGCTGCCAAGGTTAAACAATCTGTTCTTCAGGAATCACTAAGGCAGTGTGATCGGAGGTTGTCCTAGCATGGCGATTGTGGGCACCACCTTGAAGAGCTGGAGCTAATACCCAATTATCACTCTTTGTATAGAACCTGAAACTGCAGAACTCTTCTTTTTAGACTTTCATCACCAGGTAAGGAGAGAATATGCTCATTCACTTCAAAGCTGAAGAAGTACAGCGGTCAGCACTCTTAACTTGATACTGACACATATACATTGTGTGCACATCCCTTCCTGCCAGCTGAGTCTCTGGCAGCTTGGCCCATCACTGGGACACTGAGGAACACCTGTTTTAACATAGGGGTGGGGCCTTCTAAGTAATCCTGTTCCAATTTTCTGTACAGGAATTCCAGAAATAAGAAGGTGTTGAGATAGATGTCTGAGGAACTTGGGGAAAAAAAAAGAATGAAATATGAAGAAGCCACTCAAGAAACATATGTTATAAAACTTCCATTAAAGGACAACTTTAAGACCATACAGTATTTCAGCATTTAAGGGGCTTATTTCAGGCATTTTTTCTGTTTTCTCATCAGTAAATTAAATCTCCTAGTGGCATAGGAATTAAATTCTAATACCTCAGAAGTAATTGCAAACTATCAACCTAAAAACTAGTCAGAACACTGGGCCAGATGGAAGCAACCCTGTAACTATCATAGGAAAATGAATGTTCTCACAGAAAAGAAAATATGAAAAAAATTACAAACAAGAAATGTAAAATACATTGGGAACACTGATCTCTAAAAAGATTCAAACAAAATAGAATCTTACGAAGAAGATTGTAAAATAAGCATATAAAAAAAGATTTTATAATAAACACATTTTGGTTGCTGCCCAAAGGACATAATGCCTGCTCTCTGCCCCACACATCAGGTAGGTGCCCAGCCCCAGCACATCCCTCAAGGTATAAGGCTTACCTGACCCATTCCTGTCAGCCAATCAGTGGTCTAACAGTGTGTGTGCACATGCATGCACGGCCCAACTCTGATCATAAGGATATAAGAGGAGATTTACTGAAGCCTAAATGGAAAAATTTTCCTCTCTAATTGAAGAGAAGAAATCCTTTTAGATACCATCCTCATTACTTACTGTCTTGAAGCCAACTCAAGGACAGGAATTCAGACAGGCATCTTTTGACCCATAACAGGAACCAACACTCTGAAGAGAAGGACAAGAGGAAGTTGGGCCCCTGATGGCCTCATATAGCCCCTAACCAAACCTGGCCTCCTCTCTGCCAGAGTTCTCATTCCTAAAATTGTATGATTTTATCACTACTGGTCAATTTCTCTCTTCTCTGTAAAAGCATCCAAATTCATACAGTATGTCAAAAGCCCTCAGAACTATAAAGGAAGAAATAATATTCATAAAGCAAAAGCAATGTATTATGTAACAATGGTGCATATGAATCACATACAGTTGTAGGGTAAACATAACCAAATAGAAATCTGAAAATAAAAAATGTAATTGTTAAGGAAGTAGACTGGATAAACACCAAACTAAAGAGAAAGTGAATGAAAATAGCATAAAAATGTCAAGCTATGGAAAAGAAGAGGAGTTAAAACATAATACATCAAGTAACTCCAATCTAAGCCTAACAGAAATTTCAAAAACTAAGAAATATTGGTAAGGTACTTCCTGAAGAGATGATGGCTAAGAATCTTACTGAATTTCTATAATATATGAGAATGAAAACAGTTTCTTGCACACAGGATGAAGGAACTTCAATACATCAAGGAAAAAAAATAGAAGATGCTATTTAAAAAGGGAGCCGGAAGCAAAGACAGACTTTACAAGGCAACAGAATAATAATTACAAATTGCATATAATCATCAATCTAGAAATCTATTTATCAGTTAAATTATAATTCAAGAGTGAATGAGGGTAAAATAAGGCCTTTTGGGAAATATATAGATTCTCATTGATATTTCCTGCGTAAGAAGAAAAGTGAAGCAAGGGGAAATTTTGGCACTCAAAAAACTATGAAATGTAGGCAGATACAAGTAAGTATATGAGTAAATGATGGGTAGACAGATAACAGAGACAAAGTAGGGCAATATTTTTGTTTTATAATGCTAATATTTATCCTTTTTATATTACTTGTTCTTTTAATCTACTCTAATTGAGTTTTAAATTTTAATGGTAATATATGTTCATTGCAACAAAAATTAAACATTGAATACAATGAATGTTGCATTCAAAACTAAAGGGTTAATAAAAGTAACTGTCATTCTTTAAATTTCACACCCACAAATTATCACTATTAACATTTTATTGTAAGTCCTTCCAGATTTGTCTTCCTATATAATTAAAAATGCATAATGATTTAGGGATGCAAGAGTATTCCAAAATATTTCTATTGTACATATTATTCAGTTATTTGCCTTTCCTAATCTAACAATATATCAAAGATATAATTACAAGTCTGCAATTATTTTCTATTTTATTAATGAATGTATAGCTTAGAGCAGGATCACTCAACTTTTTCTGTAACGGGCCAAATAGTAAATATTTTCAACTCCGTGAGACCTAAGTTCTGTGAAGGAACTTCTCAGCTGTGGTGTTGTAACATGAATGAAGCATCATCTACATGTCTCTTCCCACTTAGCTCCCCCTCTGCCACTCCATCCCACTTCCCTTCACAGCAGGGTCAAGGCAAAGCCAAGATGTTTTTGACATGTAGCTAAGGGGAAGCTGAGTTGTGGGTACTTTCAGTTGGGGTGTCATAAAATTATTTACATAGTTCACAGTCACCTGCGTGTATCACTGAGTTACTGTTAGACATTGTCTCCACTACCCTTCACAGTGCAGAGATAGAGAATTCCCCTCCCACCTGCTTAAGGAACTCAATAGGCTTTATGAAAACAGAAGGGCTATGGTCAGAGTTCTTATAGTGATATGGACATGCCTCACAGAGGCACATGGATAGTACTGTCAACAAGTGTTTCTGTGGCCCTGGCCAGGAGGCTCAGCCAGTTCGAGCACTGCCCCATACACTGGAAGGTTTCACATACCATCCTTGGTCCAGGTGTGTATGGGAGGCAACTGATCGATGTTTCTCTCTTACATCTATCTCTCTCTCTTTCTCTTTCTCTTTCTCTCTGTCTCAAAGTCAATAATAAAATATCCTTGGGTAAGGATTTTTTTAAAAAGGAGTGTTTATGTGTATAGTAAAGGAGAAACAAAGTTTGAAATGTATAAAGCCAAAACTTAGTCTGGGGAAAATTTCTCCTAACATCAGATGTGTAAAACTTTACATAGAGGATGATTTTATTTTCACTTCTCAAATAATGCTCTCCTGTCAGGAATACACTCTATAATAAAGCATGTATAATTTAAAATGCACTATATTTTTATTAGTATTTATAGAGGTAAAATATTTAATGAAGCTCAACCATTCTATTATAAATTAAATTTTGGAATATTTCAGTAAAGCAAGAGAACCATATGGACTCTTAACCTGTTTGTTAGAAATGTTAACTTTTTTATTCATCCTTGAATGCATTTTTTTTAATGAGAGAAAATTTAGGGGAAAAGTTCATAGGTATGAGGCAAATATGATAAACATAAGCAGTAAAATCAAGTCAATAGAAATTATTCTGACATTTGGAAATTCTGACCAAACCTTTTGTCAGATTATAACAAAAAGTTAAATTTAATGAAATAATAAATACATTTCAAATAAATATAATTAACAAGTATTTTTATTATTTGATAATCTGATTTAAAAAGAGGACCAAATTATTGTTTGTGGATAACCTCGAAAGAAGTAAATTTGTTGATGATTTTACATAAAATATTGACATCAACAAATACTACAAAAAAAAAAACCCAAAATATGCTTTCTATTTAGCCACAAACCAGCTAATCAGTGTTCATAAATACAGAGTACTTCTGATCAGTCACTGCTCAGGAAACTCTCTGAAATCTAATAGCTCATAAATGAAAGGAACTCTAAAAGGGTTTGCCCAAATTTGAAAATCATCCTATAAATTTATATAACATTATCAATAATTCATTGTAAAGCTAAAAGATACTTATTTAAACAGGTAATAAACACATTCTTCTATCAACCATGTAAAAGACTGAATTATCACTCTATTTAATAACAAATATAAAAATATTATGCAATTTTGCATATGAAGAGGTAATCAAAGGGTATGCATTCAAATTTAAAAATGTATAATTGTTATAAATTAGGTAGTTAATAGTAATATAATTTAGTTTATGAATATTGTGATGTTTGTGGTATTAGGTTTTCTTTAAGTTTGTGTTTTGGGACTCAGAAGATGGAGGGGGAGTGAGGAGAGGCTGCAGTTTCAGGCTCCGGAGACCCATCTGCAGTTTGGGCTAATTGCAGACAGAACATCTCAGTGAGCAGCTGGACACTGGCAGGAGTCCAGCCAAGGCACTGCTGGATTAGAGAAAATCCATCTGGGAACAACCAGTTTAGTGAGGATAGCGGAGGAAAAGGGGACGAAATGGGATTCCTGACTGGGGCGGCTGCCCGAGCTGCGGCTGGAAGTACACAACAGCTTTTTGGCGACCACAGGCTGCCCCGACAGGAGTCGGGAGGAGAGCAGATCTCTGTCCGCTGGCAGAGACGGGACTTGACCAAGTAGCATTGGCGCTGAAGGACAGGAGACAGCGTGCTGCCAGGCAAGTGAGAACATAATTCTCCTTTATATTTTTCTATAGTGGACTGCGGAGAGGGGAGGAAAGTTTGGGGGTGGTAGGCCATTCTTGAGGAGCACAGGCGCAGTGGTGCGCTCATCCACTCCCCAACCCTACCCTTGGGTCGCGGGGGCGCGCATAGGGAAGTGCTCTCACTCACTGGCCCAGGTGCGCGGGGCATGAGTCCAGGCGTCCCTCAGACACTACCCAATGAACATAAGATCAGTGCCCCAACGGGCACAGGGAGGGCCCAGTGAACACATAGAGGACCGTGCGCAGACACCCCTAGACAGCTCCCATGGGCGCCGGGCCCCAGGCCGGAAAGCAGATCACTAGCTCAGGCTCTGTTCATGCCCGCTCAGACGCGTAAGGGAAGGCGGGCGGCTGCAGCACTGGAACAGCAGGTGGCAGCGACTCACAGATGCTCACTTCCACTGAGCACAAGTGTCCGCGGCCCCACCCTAAGAGGCGAGAGAACAACTCCCGGAGCTCGGCTCAGCGGGACTAAGGGCACGAGCATGCGAGTGCAAAAACACCTCAGTGTGGGGACAATAGGCGCCAATCTCGGGGCAAGCTCTCAGCCGCCCCGCCTGTGCAGGGGCTCCCCCGCAAGGACACCTCAACTGGCTCCGGCGGGCAGCAAGGGAGCTTGCCCTGCCAGCAACCGCGGGCACACACCATTGCGGCAACCGCGGGTGCACACCATTGCTGCAAGAAACAAGAACCTCTGAACTGCCACACTAGACGAGCTGTGGATGCAGAAAAAGAAGGCCACACCAAGGCTAAAACGGACATCTCCACAAAAGAATTCGAGATAAAGTGGATAGAGTGACTCTCAATCAACAAGCCAGAAGGAAGATCCTAACAAAAAATCTGAAATATAACCAGACAGCATAAACAAATGATATAAAAGGTACCCCAAGAACATCAGGTTCAGGAGATCAAAGAGACTGAACCACTGAAACCCCCAGATCTACCATAAAAAATCTCACGCCACAAAGGTGGGAAGGCAAAGCAGACAAATCCAAATAACAAAAACAAACAAGAAGAATCCAACATGGTAAGACGTAGAAACAACCTCTCAATGAAAAGAAAAGAGGAACCCCCCGAAAGAGAGGTAGATGGAATAGACATAGCCCAAATGACAGACATGGAATTCAAAACCTTGGTGGTGAAGAAGCTCAATATGCTCAAAAACCTCAAAAACAACTATGACAGCCTCCAAGGAAGTTACCAGCAGCTCCAAGAAAATTACAGGGAACTTGCAGAGAACTACACCAGCATAAAAAAAAGACATAGAAACTATCAACAAGAACCAGGAAGAAATGAAGAATGCAATCTCTGAACTGAAAAACACAGTAGAATCAGTCAAAAGCAGACTAAATGAAGCAGAGGATCGGATTAGTGAGTTAGAGGATACTGTAGGTAATAATTCTCAAACGATACAGCAAAATGAAAAAAGATTGAAAAAATATGAACAAGATGTAAGGGAATTACAGGATAGCATTAAAAAAATAATATCAGGATCATAGGAATAAGAGAAGGAGAAGAAAAGGAGCATGGAATTGAAAAAGTGATAGGAGAAATAGTGACAGAAAATTTTCCGAACCTGATGAGAGAAAAAGTTATGCAAGTCCAAGAAGCACTGAGAGTTCCAATAAAGAGGAACCCCAAAAAACCCACTCCAAGGCACATCATAGTTAAAATGGCAACATTCCAAGACAAAGAGAGAATCCTAAAAGCAGCAAGAGAAAAACAGCAAATAACTTACAAGGGAGTTCCAATAAGGCTATCAACTGATTTCTCAACAGAAACATTACAAGCCAGAAGGGAATGGTCAAAAATATTTCAAGCAATGAAAAACAAAGGCCTACAACCAAGAATACTCTACCCAGCAAGGCTCTCATTCAAAATAGAAGGTGAAATGAGGAGTTTCTCAGACAAAGGAAGACTGAAAGAATACATCTCCACCAAACCAGCATTGCAAGAGATACTAAAGGGTGTGTTCTAAGAAAAAAGAAGAAAAGAACAAGAGAGGAGAGGAACAGAGGTACAAAAGGCAATGAATAAATACACGTCAATAATAACCTTAAATGTAAATGGATTAAATCCTCCAATTAAAAGACATAGGGTAACGGAATGGATAAGAAAACAGGACCTACATATTTGCTGTCTACAAGAAACACACCTCAAAACAAAAGATTTACACGACTGAAAGTAAAGGGATATAAAAAAATCTTCCAGGCAAATGGACCGGAAAAAAAAGCTGGGGTAGCAGTCCTCATATCAGACAAAACGGATTTCAAAGCAAGGACAATAAAAAGAGACAAAGAAGGACATTTCATAATACTTAAAGGAACAATCCATCAAGAAGATATGACATTGATAAACATATATGCACCCAACATGGGAGCACCCAAATACATAAAGCAAATACTAGAAGACCACAAGAAGGATATTAACAACAACAAACTCATAGTAGGGGACTTCAACACTCCATTATCAACAATAGACAGATCATCCAAGCAAAGAAACACCAAAGATATACAGGCATTGAACAACACACTAAACCACATGGACTTAACTGATATATATATAGAACTTTTCACCCCAAAGAAGCAAAATATACATTCCTTTCAAAGGCACATGGGACATTTTCAAAGATAGACCACATAGTAGGACACTAAACAAGCCTCAACAAATTCAAGAAAATTAAAATCATATCAAGCATCTTTTCAGATCACAATGCCTTGAAACTAAAAATCAACCTCAGGGAAAAAAATCAAAGACACCCAAACTCATGGAGAATGAATAACACGCTCTTAAATAACGAATGGGTTAACAATGACATCAAAGAGGAAATCAAGAAATTTCTAGAAATTAATGACAATGACCACACAACAGCCCAAAACCTATGGGACACAGCAAAAGCAGTCCTAAGAGGGAAGTTCATAGCAATACAGGCATATCTGAAAAGACTAGAAGAATCTCAAATAAAAAACCTAACCATAAAGCTACAAGAACTAGAACAGCAACAACAAACAAAGCCTAAGGCAAAAAGAAGAAAGGAAATCATCAAGATCAAAGCAGAATTAAATGACATAGAAAGTAAACGAACAATCCAAAAAATCAACAAAACTAGGAGCTGGTTCTTTGAAAAAATAAACAAAATTGACAAGCCTCTAGCAGGCTCATTAAGAAAAAAAGAGAGAAGACCCAAATAAACAAAATCAGAAATGAAAGAGGAGAAATCACGACTGATACCTCAGAAATACAAACAATTATAAGAAATTACTACAAACAACTATATGGCAAGAAATTTGACAACCTAGTAGAAATGGACAGATTTCTAGAAACATATAACCTTTCTAAACTGAATCAAGAAGAAGTAGAAGGTATCAACAGAGCAATAACAAAGAAGAAAATTGAAACAGTAATCAAAAATCTCCCTGCACACAAAAACCCTGGACCGAATGGCTTCACAGGCAAATTTTACAAAACATTTAGGGAAGAACTAACACTTAATCTTCTCAAACTATTCCAAAAAATCCAAGAAGAGGAAAAAATCCCAAACTCATTCTATGAAGCCAGTATTATCCTAATCCCAAAACCAGGTCAAGACACAGCAAAGAAAGAAAACTACAGGCCAATATCACTGATGAACATAGATGCTAAAATCCTCAATAAAATTTTGGCAAATAGGATCCAACAATACATCAAAAAGATCACACACCATGATCAAGTGGGATTTATCCCAGGGATGCAAGGATGGTTTAATATTTGCAAATCAATAAATATAATACATCACCTAAACAAAATGAAGGACAAAAATCACATGATCATATCTATAGATGCAGAAAAATATTTGATAAAGTACAACACCCATTTATGTTGAAAACACTCAGCAAAATGGGAATAGAGGGAGCATACCTTAACATCATTAAGGCTATATATGAGAAGCCTGAAGCCAACATCATAATCAATGGACAAAAACTGAAAGCATTCCCCCTGAAATCAGGAACTAGACAAGGCTGTCCACTCTCCCCACTTCTATTCAACATAGTGTTGGAAGTCCTAGCCACAGCAATCAGACAAGACAAAGAAATAAAAGGCATCCAAACTGGGAAAGAAGAAGTAAAACTATCACTATTTGCAGACAACATGATAGTATACCTAGAAAACCCTATAAAATCCACTAAAAGACTACTTGATATAATAAGTGAATTTGGCAAAATAGCAGGGTACAAAATAAATAGACAGAAATCTAAGGCATTTCTGTACACCAACAATAAAATCTCAGAAGCAAAAAAGAAAATACCATTTACTATAGCAACAAGAAAAATAAAGTACCTAGGAATAAACTTAACCAAAGAGATAAAAGACCTGTACACTGAAAATTATGCAACATTGAAAAAAGAAATTAAGGAAGATACAAATAAATGGAGGCAAATACCATGTTCTTGGATGGGAAGAATCAACATCATAAAAATGGCCATACTACCCAAAGCAATTTACAAATTCAATGCAATCCCTATTAAAATACCAATGACATATTTCACTAACCTAGAACAAATACTCCAAAAATTCATATGGAACCAAAAAAGACCCCGAATAACCACAGCAATCTTGACACAGAAGAACACAGCAGGAGGAAACACGATACCAGACATCCAACTATACTACAAAGTCACTGTGATCAAAACAGTCTGGTACTGGCATAAGAACAGACATATAGATCAGTGGAACAGAATGGAAAGTCCAGAAATAAACCCAGGCCTCTATGGTCAACTAATCTTTGATAAAGGAGGAAGGAACATAAAATGGAATGAGAAGAGCCTCTTTA
Organism: Furipterus horrens; assembly: GCF_987537825.1. Taxonomy (NCBI): domain Eukaryota; kingdom Metazoa; phylum Chordata; class Mammalia; order Chiroptera; family Furipteridae; genus Furipterus; species Furipterus horrens. The sequence goes on along the minus strand of NW_028327176.1, from coordinate 60,715,536 downwards.
ACAAATGGTGCTGGGAGAACTGGCCAGGGACGTGCAAAAAAAATGAAACTAGACCACCAACTTACACCACACACGAGAATAAACTCAAGATGGATTAAAGACTTAAATGTAAGCCGTGATACCATAAAAGTCCTAGAGGAAAACATAGGCAGGAAAATTTCAGATATCACATGTAACAATATCTTCATGGATACATCTCCCAAGGCAAGAGAATTAAAGGAAAAAATAAACAAATGGGACTACATCAAACTAAAAAGTTTCTGCTCATTTAAAGAAAACATCAGCAAGATGAAAAGGAAACCAACCATATGGGAAAACATATTTGCCAATGATATCACAGACAGGGGACTGATCTCCAAAATTTATAAAGAGCTTATACAACTCAACATCAAGAAAACAAACAACCCAATTAAAAAATGGGCAAAGGACCTGAACAAACACTTCTCCGAAGAGGACATACAGAAGGTCCATAGGCACATGAAAAAATGCTCAACATCGTTGGCCATCAGAGAGATGTAAGTAAAAACCACAATGAGATACCACCTTACACCTGTCAGAATGGCCATCATCAACAAATCAACAAACAACAAATGCTGGCGAGGATGTGGAGAAACAGGAACCCTACTGCACTGTTGGTGGGAATGCAGACTGGTGCAGCCACTATGGAAAACAGTATGGAATTACCTCAAAAAACTAAAAATGGAACTGCCATTTGAACCAGTGATTCCATTGCTAGGATTATACCTGAAAAATCCTAAAACCCTAATTTAAAAAAACCTATGCACCCCTATGTTCATAGCAGCCCTGTTTACAATAGCTAAGTGCTGGAAACAGCCTAAGTGCCCATCTGTAGATGAGTGGATCAAAAAACGGTGGTACATCTACACAATGGAATGCTATGTAGCAGAAAGAAAGAAGGAACTCCTGCCATTTGCAACAAGATGGATGGAACTAGAGAGAATTATGCTTAGTGAAATAAGCCAGGCAAAGAAAGCAAAATACCATATGATATCACCCAATACAGGAAACTAAAAAGCAACACAAACGAACGATCTAAATAGGCAAAGACTAGAATAGTAGTCATTAGGGGGGAGTGGGGAGGGAGAGAAGGGGGATAAGTAAGGGAAGGGTCTGGTCAAGGAATGTATATGAATGACTCATGGACATGGACAACGGGGAGGGATATAATTGTGGGAGAAGGGATGGGCTGGGAAGGGGGAGCAATGGGGGAAAAATGGGACAACTGTAATTGAATAACCAAAAAATAAAATTAAAAAAAAATTTGTGTTTTGTTGTGACTGTTTCTCATTCTAATATACATATATCTCCACATCTCTATTTTCATATTCCAATTTCTTATTCATTTTCCTAATGAGGGCCCCAAATAAGTTTTTTTAGGCCCCAAGCAGATCTTACCCTGCTTATAACCATTCACCAACCAAGAAAAATGCTTGCATGAATCAAAATGAGTTTTTTATACCTTCAGATCAAGGACTTCTGACAATATTTCAAGTAACGAATATGTATAAAATAATCCAGAGTGCTTTCCAGTCTGGTCAATTAATAAACACACAAGAATACCTCAAATTTAAAGGAATTTTGTTGTTTTCAACACCAACTTATCCTTATATTATGACTAAGCAAAAATAAATAATTCAAACACAACAAAAGAGTAGAGAAGACACTGCTTTTAGTGTTCACCTTATTTTTCAAATCTGTACTTTCACTATCACAATAACACAATTATATATTTCATTTTCCATCTCTGTGCAATATCTCTGTTATGAGGTCTTCTGGAAGAATCCCTGGGACTTCTGATACAACATTTTCAAGAGCAGATTAGTTGCTAAGTTGAATTTAGTATCTCTCTATTTAGTTCATTTTATTTTCATAAACTTTAAAGTAAATGGGATTCTCTCTCCTGTACTTCCTATGAAAAATGAAAAAATATGAATAGGCAAAAAGTGCAATTTAGCATACATGTAGATACCAACTCATCTCTTTTACAATAATGCATCTCCGATAAAGCTCAGTATATTTTAAAAAGAATATCTTAATTTGATGAGTATGAGAGGTATCTAAAACAAAGTTACTGATTAAGAGCAATAAGCCTAGTGTTAAGAGGGTAGGTTGTGGAATCAGACTGCCTACTCTTGTTTGAATTCAAATACTGCACCTGTTAGCTTGCTAACCTAGACAAAGTAATTTAACCTGACTCTATTGCATTCCCCCCCCCCAAAAAAAAACAAAAACTGATGATGGCAATAATAGCACCAACATCCTGACATTGCTGTGGATATCAAAAGAGATAATCATGCACATCTCTTAAAAAAAAATATGGTACATAGTAAACCCTCAATAAATGTTAGCTTTTCTTACTATGAGTCATAATCCCTGTCATTTTGTCTTTGTTACCCAAAGTATTTCAAGTAAAAGCCAACCAGGGGACCCATTACCTAAAATACAAGGAAGCAAGCACAAAAAGTTTATCTTGAATACAGTGGATCTGATTCAACCATTGTTGTTATTTATATTATTGTTTTACATCAAGAATTACAGGATCTTAACTAAGGGTATAGAACTATTTTTCCTGTTCTTACAAAATAAATTTTGTAGCTTTCTCTTCTTATTTAAAAAAAAAAAACAAAAAGAGGACCGTGATACTACAAAGGATATGTCATGTCCACATTATAATACTTTGGAGTCTAACTAAAAATAGCATGGTGGTAACTAATCCCAGAAAAGTTTGTGAGGCTGATACACCTTCCTTAAGCTGAAGCTTGAACACATTTTAATTTTTGAAAAGAGATGACTCAGCATGTGCATAAACAAGGATTCATTGCTGCAAACATTAGATAACATTACAAAATGATGGATGTTTTTAATCTTAGCAAAATTGAGCAGTCATCTAGAACATTAGCAAAATTGTTTTCAGAAATTATATTGAAGTCAACACCCAAGCAAAAAGAAAATTATATCAGAATGGGTTAAAGATGTTACATCATACAAAATTAATTGGAATCACTAACAAATGCCATTGTAGTCCAATAAAAATTTGTTAATTTTAGTACAAAAATTTCTTAAGGGTGAATATTTTTTTAATTTTTGCCATGCTTAAAAATTTATGAAGGCAATACTAAATAAATCATATAAACAGAAATGTGTTACTTTCACTAATCTATAACAAGAAAATAAAGATTAACTTCTCTGACCAGGGATGCAAATTTTCATTTTTATAAATTACTTCTTTAAATGCTTCACAGCAAATGTAACAAAAGAGAAGCTAAATTACAATTTTCTATGGTAAAAGCTATATCTGGTTTCTTAACATTTTTCAACTTTCATTTATTTTTTAAACTAGTAGGTTATTTTTCTATTACTAATATAAATATTATAGTCCTACATTAGTTTTCAAATTGTTGTGCAAATCTTTTCTTTCTTTCATGCTCTCATCCCCTGTAACAAGTCAAGCAACAGAACTTGTTCAATAGTAACCTGAATTTTTTTCCGAAACACCTAGAAGTTAATATTCAATGTGCAAACACTTTTTAAAAGAGTGGACTGTATTGTATTCTAATATGTGAATCACTAGTGCCACAAAATGTGGGTTGCCTCTATATTAAGAAGATAAGATTTATGAGGTAGGTTCTCATAATTGGTCTATTATTAAAATAGTCTACCTAATATTAAAAAAATCATAGTCCCCCAAATAACAAGACCAAGGATTCTAATTTAGAAACTGCTGTTCAAAACAAGTAAGTTTAGCATTTATTAAAATTCAAACAACATCCCCTTAGTTACCAGAAAGCAAACATGAAATGTGTGCTGTGTTGAATATCTTGATCTGATATGGATTATCCAAATGGTATACATGGGAAAAACGACCATTTTGGCCAGCCTTGAACATGTGGAATATTTGCACTCAGGATTCATTTGTTCTGGTAGTACTGTCTACTCCCCATAAACATATTTTTTGAAAGAACCAAACAGTTGCTAAGATCATGACATCAGTACAGTGGAAAATGTGCTGACTGTGAAGTATTCTGGAATAACATTTAGTTGATTGTAAGTGCAAACTTCACGGTCTTCAAGGTTCAAGCAACATAGTCCAACTTTGGTGTCTGCCAGTTGTCCTGCTTGATAGGAGAGCAACTGAGAAGTGACATGTAACTAAACAGATTTTTTTTATCTACTCATCAATTCATACTGACAAAAATCTAAAGTAACCTAATTTAAAAGCTGAAATATATCATTGACTTGTATAATTCAAGACAAAAATAGAAAATGCATTCCTAATAATATCAAGGTTTATGCTGCTTCTACGACAGTAAATTAAGTGATTAAAAAAAATCAACTAACTGCTGAGATGGTTATGCATATTAACACATACTGTGATTCCCCCTTCAAATGCTCTCTTCAGAACTTCCACCCACTCATTTCATGAGAGCCCCACTTTCTAGACTCCTTTACCTTAACTCACTATAGACATTCTTCCTATCCACAGCTTTTCCTGACCCCCAACATAATATACCCCTAATATGTTTGCAGGATGACTATACTTCACTTTTATAGCACTTTCCACAAATTTAACTAAGCAGCTGTCAGTTTAATTATGTGCATAATGTCATTCTCCTCCCTAGATGAGAGGCTCTGCAAAGGCAGGGTCAGGTCCCTTCCTTCTTTACTTGTACAAAGGCTCTGAGTAAAGGGCTCTCCTTGCAGAGGTACTCACATAAACTGTAGGATGACTGCTCTTTGTGAACTGAGTCAGGCATACAGAAGATATGCAAATTAATCCAACAGAAACCTGTCCATGCCTCCATCCCCTAAACAGATAGTAACATGTATCAACTTTTTTAATTAAAAAAGATATTTCATAACAACTAAAGTTTCACCCCTTTTCTTCTTCCTTCTTTCCAAGAGTAACCACTCTCTTCATTTGGTTGCTATCAACCCTATATTTTATAGTAAATGATTTCCAGAACTTAGCAGACACTAAGTGCTTATTAGGCATGCATACCAATGTTTTGTTTAATTGAAACTTTTACAGATGGTATACTATATGTGTTAACTTGCAATTATCATAATTTTAGATTCATCTATGTTGGATACATACAGACCCAGTGTATGGCTCTGTGTGCAGGTGCTCTTGGTTCTTCACAATCAAACCATATTCACTGTTTTTCGTGTCGTTTTATTTTTAACAGCTTTATTTTAGGTATAAGTGCATGTACTTAAATCATACGATTTGCTAAGTTGTGGCATACGTGAAACCATAACCACTAGCAAAATAATAAACATACCCATCACTCAAGCTTCCCCCTGTTCTCTTACAATTTCCTCCCTCTTTCCCACTTCCATCCCCATCCCTCTATGCAGACAATGACTGATGCACTCCCTGTCCAAAGTTACTTTACATTTTCTAGAATTTTATACACGTTATCACAAGTTAGGTGCTCCTTTTTTCTGCCTTGTTTTACTCTGTGTAATTATCTTAAGATTCGTGCATCTTGTTGATATCAGTAATTCATTTATTACAATTGCTGAGTAGGATTCCACTCCAGGTATATACCACAACTTGTTTATCCATTAACCTGTTGATCATTAGAGTTATTTACAATTTGGGTTATTACTCAAAAAGCTGCTATAAATATGCATTTGCAAGTCTTTGCATAAAGATATGGTAGGTTTATATTTAACTTTGGAAAAAACTTGCAAACTGTTTTTCAAAGTGTTTTTACTATTTAACTTTCCTAACAGCAATGTATGAGAGCTGCAGTTGTTCTCTATCCTTACAAAAATTTAGTAAGCCTTTTTAATTTTAGCTGTTTGAATAATATGTATCACATTGTAATTCTAATTTGCATATCCTTAATGACAAATTATGTTTTTTTTTTTTTTTGATTTAATGTGTTTTATTGATTAAATTATTACATTTGTGCCAATTTCCCTTCCCTCTGCTCCCCTCCACCCGGTGGCCCCCCTCCCTCCAGTTGTCCCCCCCTTTTAGATTATGTCCATTAGTTGTGCATACAGTTCCTCCCAACCTCTCTCCGTCTATTCCATTCCCTCCTACCTTGATCCCCAATTCCTATATCATCTCCCTCCCTTTCCCCATTCCCCCTCCCTGTTGACCTCCCCCCAATATGCTTCCCGTACCCACAGTTCCTCTTTCCCTCTCGTTGCCTATTTAGTTTGCCTTTGTTTCATCTCCCTAGCTTCTGTTTTTTTTTTTTAAACCAGTCCCTTTAACATCTCATATAACAGTGGTTTGGATCTAATGAACTCTTTCAGTTTTATTTTGTCCTGGAAACACTTTCTCTGTCCTTCTATTCTGAATGACAATTTCGCTGGATAGAGTATTCGTGGTTGTAGGTTTTGGATTTTCATTACTTTGAATATTTCTTGCCAGTCTCTTCTTGCTTGTAGGGTTTCCCTTGAGAAGTCAGCTGATAGTCTAATTGGGACCCCTTTGTACATAATTCTTTTCTTCTCTCTTGCTGCTTTTAAGATTCTCTCTTTATCTTTAATTTTTGACATTTTGATTATAATGTGTCTTGGAGTGGTTCTCCCTGGGTCCAGTCTCTTGGGAACTCTCCTTGCTTCCTGGACCTGCAGGTCTATTCCCTTTCCCAAGTCTGGGAAGTTCTCCTTTATTATATTTTCACTCAATTTTTCAAGTTCTAGTTCATCTTCCTCATTCTCTGGCAAACCAATGATTCTTATGTTGGGCCTTTTATAGCTGTCCCAGAGGTTTCTGATCCTCTCATTGTTGCTTGCCATTTCCTCTCTCTGCATTGGTTGACTGCTTGTTCCTTCTCCAAATTCCAGTTTGTTGAAATGAACTCTGGATTTTATTTCCTTTCCTTCTATCTCGTATGCGGTTTTGTTCCTTTCGTTATGAAAGTTTTTCGCTTCTTTCATATCTTTTTCCTGCTCTTTTGTGAATTCTGTAAGCCACCTGATAACAATGGCCCAGAACTGAGCCTCTGACAGGTTTCTTATCTGTTCATCTGTCAGGTTCTCTATCTGCTGCCTGGTGAGTTGTGTTACCGGTATTTCTAAAGTTGCCTGCCTCATTTTGACAGATGCTTTTTGTTTTCTTGGGCTGGCTGTGGGGGCAGTGCTTGCGTACGCGTCACAAATTAGCGACCGGCGCCTGCTTGTCCGCGACCTATTTTGCAGCCCTGTGGTGCTTTCTGTGGGGGCGGGGGTCCAAGATGGATTCACACAGTTATTCAGCTAGGAGACCGGGATCCGTCCTCCCGCCCCCCTGGGCCTCACTGTTCAAGGCGATGCGCGGCCGCTCTCCCCAGCTCCGGAGTCGCGCACCGCCAGGGACTTGGCCACTGGGACTCCTCGCCGGGGTCGCGCACCGCCAGGGACTTGGCCACTGGGACTCCTCGCCGGGGTCGCGCACCGCCAGGGGCTTGGCCACCGGGACTCCTCGCCGGGGTCGCGCACCGCCAGGGACTTGGCCACCGGGACTCCTCGCCGGGGTCGCGCACCGCCAGGGGCTTGGCCACCGGGACTCCTCGCTGGGGTCGCGCACTGCCAGGGACTTGGCCACCGGGACTCCTCGCCGGGGTCGCGCACCGCCAGGGGCTTGGCCACCGGGACTCCTCGCCGCCCGCCGCTCCGGGTGCGACCGCAAACAGCACTGCCCACTTTAACTCTTACCTGCCCAAATGGCACCGTTGGTTTATAACTTCATATGTTGGACTTCCGTGTAGTTTTATTTTCTGGAATTTCTAGTTATCCTTTGTTTTGAAGTAGTTGTATTCCTGTATAGTTGTAGAGGGAGACCTAGCGTGTCCGTCTAAGCCTCCATCTTGGCCGGAAGTCGACAAATTATGTTTAAGTTCTTTTCATGTGTTTATTTGCCACCCTTTTATCTGTTTTGGAGAAATCTGTCAAATCTTTTGTTCATATTTTAAATTGGTTTATATATTTTTCTATTATTTCATATTATCAAAAGTCCCTTATCCTTATATATTCTGAATAGAAGTCTATTATTGGATACATACTTTGGAAAGATGTTCTTCCAGTCTATGGCTGGCAGCTACATAGCAATGCCTTAAAAAAAAAAAAAAAAGATGTTATTTTTGATGAAGTGCAATTTATTGATTTGTTCCCTCAATTGTGCTTTCTATGTTGTATCTAACTTAGCAAAGATTTTATTCTATGCTTCCTTCTAAACATTTTAGAGTTTTAGGTGTCATGTTCAGACTACATTCCATTTTGAGTCAATATTGTTATATGGAGTTATGGATTAAAAATAATTTTTTTGGCATACAGATTTATAAGTGTTCCAGCACTATTTGTTGACAAAACCATCCACTCTTCAAAGAGCTGCCTTTGCACTTTTGTCAAATTTAATTAACCATATAAGCATTCATCTGTTTCTGGACTTCCTATTTTTTCAACTCTGATCTCTTTGTCTGTCTTGGTGCCAATACTGCATTGTCTTTATTATTGTAACTTTGTAAGACTTGAAGTCACATATTGTTACTCCTCAAACAGTGTTTTTTATCTTTTTAAAGTTATTCTGGCTTTTCCAGATCTTTGGAATTTCATGTGCATTTTAGAATAAACTTGTCATTTTTTATGGAATATCCTACTGGGATTGTTATTGGGATCACAAAGAATCAATCTGAAGTAGAGTTGACATATTTGGCAAATAAAAACACAGAAAGGGATATAGCAAAAATAAAAATTCTAATTTTTACATGAAACTTAAATTGAAGTGGGAGTCCTGTACTTTATCTGGCAACTCAGAATTGAAGATATTTAACATCTTAATGATATTGAATATTTTGACCCATGATTTCCCTCAGTAACATTTGTACATTTTTGTGAGCAGGTCATACACATTTTTGTCAGATTTATCTCTTAGTAAATGGTATTTTGTTGCTATTATAAATGACATTAGTTTTTAAATATTGATTTCTGATTTCTCATTGCTAGTTTTTTTGTTTTGTTTTGTTTCATATCCTACCACCTTTCTCAATGAATTTATTGTATTAGTAGACATTTTGTAGAGCCCATCACACTTTCTTATAGAAAATCATGTTTCATCCAAATTAATTTCTTTTCCAATATAAATATCTTTTTTTCTCCCTAATTATTCTGATTAGATCCTCTAACACAATGTTAACTATAAGTGGTGGGAGCAGACATAGTGTCTTATTCCTAATCTTAAGGTAAAAGTATTCATCAGTCCATTACCATTACCATTTGTTAGCTGTAAATTTTACATAGATGTTCATTATCAGGTTGAGAAATTTCACTCTTTTCCTAGTTTTATAAAAATGGATGTGAACTTTCAAATGCTTTTTCTATGTCCATTGAGGTGCCCACATGGATTTGCTTTAATAGTTATGAACACGATTACTCAAATATATGTCTAAATATAAGCCAACTTTGCATTTCTGGGATAAATCCTACTTGATCATGACATATTCTCATTTTTATTTTTGGTCAAAGTCAATTTGATACCCTTTGTTTAGCACTTTGCATCTATGCTCATAGAAAATTTTTTGTTTTTGTTTTTTGGGTTTTTTTTTTTTGTCTAAACATTATATTCCACATTAAACTAATATTGACCACAGAGAATGAGGGAACTGGTAGTATTAGTCCTTAAATATTTGGTAGATTTCAACAATGAAGCTAGAGGGCCTGGAGAAATTTTTGTGGCAATAATTCTAACTGCAAATTCATTTTTAATTGTAAGTGATTCAGGTTATCTATTTTCCTCCTATGTGAGCTTTGGTAGTTTGCATCTTTCAAGGAATTTATCCATTTAACATAAGTTGACCAGTTTATTGACATAAAATTATTCAAAATATTTATTTAGTATAATTTTATACCTGCATGATTAAACCACTCTCATGCTTGCCAAATTTATCAAACTTTCCAAGTGGAATTTTGTTTCCATTGACTTTCTCTACTGTTCTGTTTTTCATTTCACTGATTTTCACTCTGATCTTTTATTATTTCATTTCTTTTGCTTACATTTGGGTTTATTTTTCCCTCCTTACCTAGTTTCTTAAAGTGAAAACTATAACAATTAATTTGAAGTACTTCTCTTTTCTTACATGTGTGGAATGCTGTGACATTCTCCATTAACTATGCTTTTAGAGGAATTCCACAAATTTTCATACATTGCATTTTCATTTTATTCAGTTTAAAACACTTTATAATTTCTCTAATAAATTAGTCTTTGCCATATGGGTTATTTAGATATGTCTTATGTAGGTTTCCACTATCTGGGGAATTTTCCAGATTTCTATGTTATTAATTTATAATTTAATTCTATTGTTGCCAGAAAGATATTAATTTAGTAACTTATTATTAATTAACTTACTAATTTTTGTGTGCCTTGAATTTTGTAGAATTTACTGAGATTTGTTTTAATTACCACAGTATGATTTACCTTGGTAAGTGATCCATGTGCACATGAAATAAACATATGCATTCTGCTATTTATCGCTGGTTGAGTATCCTATAAATGTCAATTAAGTCCTTTTGGCTGATAGTTCTATTCAAGTCTTCTATGTCCTTATTGATTTACTGTTTACTTGTTCTGTCCATTAAAGTACTGAAATTTCTGATTATATTGTAGATTAATTTCTCCTTGCAGTTTCATCAGTTTTTGATTCATGCATTTTGAGGATCTTTTCTGGTGTGTATTTATGGTTATAATGCCACTTTGATCCCTATATCATTATGAAATAAATTGCTTTATTCCTACTAATACTACGAGGCTCTCAAATTTTATTCTGATGTAAATATAGCCATTATGTTTTTCTTTTTCTTAGTGTTAGCATGGTATATTGTTTTCCATTCTTCTGAGCTAGGTGCATCTTTATGCTTCTGGTATAAAGCATCAAATTTAGTTTTGTTTTATAAACAATCTAATAGACTCTTCCTCTTAATTGGGGTGGTTTAACTCATTTATATTCAATGTAATTTTTGACATGATTAAATTAAACTCTACCATCCTGCTTTTGTTTTCTCTTTGTCCCATTCATTCCTTAATTGCTTTTAAATGTTTTCTGGTTTTTGTTGTTTTTTTTTTGGATTAAGTGAATACTTTTTATAACTCTATTTTATTTTCATTGTTGAATTGTTAGTACTGTTTAATTATTTTGCTTTAACATTTATGGTATTTTTCTTTCATTTATCACAGTCCACGTTCAAGAGATAATATATTACTATGCACATTGTATTAAATTTTACATTTATAGTCTCATAGCTTTTGTCAACATTTTACTTTTAAGTATTTTATAATTATACAACATTGTTATTAATTTTGCTTATACAGTCAATGACATTTTGAAGAGACTTATTTTTAAAAAGTTATATTTTCTCACAGTTACCATTTTCTTTGCCCTTCATTTATGTGGATGCATATTTTTTTTCTGGTGTCATTTTCCTTTATCCTGAATATGTACTTGGTATGTCTTTTAGTGGTGGTCCAACTGTTCTTGATTTCTTTCAGCTTTTGTATGTACATAAATGGCTTTATTTTGGGTTCATTTTAAAAATATATTTTAGCTGGGTATAGAAGTCTAAATTAAATACTCTTCTTTTATCTGTCGGGACTTTAACAGATAGTATTCTACTGTCTTGTCTTATATATAGTTTCAAATGAGAAATATACTGTCATTCTTATCTTTGTTATGCTGTATGTAATGTACATTTTTCCCTGTGGCTACTTTTTTTTCTGTTCCATTATTTAAAAAAAAATGGATCACAATATCTTGAAGTTCACTAATCTTTTTTTCCCAATCATGTCTAATATAACATAATCTTATCTAGTGTATTTTTTATCTCAGAAATCATATTCTTCTTACTAATTCTCACCTAGAGATATTTTATATGATCATGATTTTAGAGAGAGAAGGAAGGGAGAGAGAGAGAAAGAAAGAATGATGTGAGAAATATCAATCCATTGCCAACAACCAAGAATCAAACCCACAACCTAGTTACATGTCCTGACCAGGAATCAAAACTGCAACCTTTTGGTGTATGTAGGCTGATGCTCCAACCAACTGAGCCACCCTGCCAGGGCAGAAATCATAGTTTTTAATCTTTACTAGTTTTGGTCTTTTTAAACTTCTTCTATTTCTCTACTCAAACATCTGAAGTACAGTTATAATACCTGCAATAGAGTCCTTATCTATTCTAACGTCTATGTAAATTCTCAATCAGTTTTGATTGATTGATTTTTATTCTCATTATGGGTTATATTCCTGCTTCTTTGCTCACGTTGTAATTTGTGGTTGGATGCCAGACAATATGAATTCTACCTTTAAATGTTGATTATTTTGTATTTCTATATATGTTCCTGAGTTTTGTTCTGGGACACAGTTATTTGAGACAGTTCAGGCTTTTGTGCTTTACTTTCAAGCCATATTAGGCAGTACAAAATTTCTGACCAATCTTGGGTTATTGCATCATACTACGGTAAGCCCATCTTGAGTCCTATGATCAATGTTTCATAATTAATGCAATTTTCCATTTTAAATGGTGTAAACAAGGTGTTATTTCCTTTTCATTATTTCTTTCCTCAGCCTTAGGTCTTTTCCACATATGTATAGAGGGGTGGGCAAAAAGTAGGTTTACAGTTGTCCAGATGGAAAATAATGCAATAATTAATAAATAATAATAATACAAGAATCAACTCTATATTTTGCATACTCATAACTGTAAACCTAATTTTTTCCACCTGTGTATATTCATCAATACTCAGCTGATTACAAGAGGAAAACTCTCTGAAAGTCTCCAGAGTTCTTTCTCTGTGCAGCACTTACCTTCCAGTACTATGTCTTATGAACTCTAGGTGCCTCAGTCTCTCCATAATTTAAGTTTAGTTTATTCAATGCAGGAAGTCCACCAAGGTCTGGCTATATTCCTCTTCCTCTACCATGCCCTGAAAACTCTGTTGATTGTAGTAATACATGCAGTATTATGACTCATCTCCTCTGTTGCAGATCTTTAAAGAATCAGTATATATTGATGCCTAAACCAGTGCCTTGAAAATGATCTACTTTCATATATTTTAAGGCATGAGCTAAATGTGGTCTCTGTCTCTCCATCTTGACCAGAATTTGTAACCCCACTTGATAACCCTCCTATCCCTCTAAAATGGAACATGGTTTATTTTCATTCTTACAAATCCTGCTGTAGTCAATATGCCTATATGTATCTCTCTGCCTCCTGTCCCTTGGGTATATGACTAGAAATTAAATTTTAGGATCAAAGGTTCATATATCTTTAGTCCACTGAAAAACTGTTTTCCAAGTCAATTTACCAATCTATACTGCCACCAATAACCTAAGGATATTAGTGTTTCCCCACAGCTTTATCAACGGAGGGTTTTTTTGTCTTATTAGTTTATCATAATTTGCAATTTGCATTGTGCCAACTACCAGTTAGTTTATTATAGATTTGGATTTCTTCTAAAATTTGCCTGTACAAAATTAGCTCATTTTTTATTAGATTGCTTCTATGACTACTTTGGAATTCATCAAGTTGTAATCCAATGTGAGTTACATAGTTTTCAAATATTATCTCCAGTAACTGAGGCTTTATTTACTTGGTCTTTTTTTGTTAATTATATCACAGTTTTATAATTCAGAAGTTTTAAATTTAAATAGTTGAATATATCATTTTCCCTTTATAGTCTGTATTTGTCTTGTGTAGGAAATCCGTCCCTAATTCATGACTTGAAGTCTATCTTCCAAGTTCTCTCTAAAATGTTTTTTTTAATGTTTCCTTTTAACAGTAGGTCTCTAATCCATATACAATTAACTTTTTATATGTTGCAGATCTAATTTTATGTTTTTGTTTTTGTTTTTATAAGAACAGACAAAAGTCCCAGCATCATTTAATTAGGCACTTTTTAAGAGGGAGGGATTGTTATTTTTTATTATTAAAATAATTAATTTTTTTTAAAGAAGAAGAAGAATGTATGAAAGGGTAAAGCCAGAGAACTTGTATGTACGACCCAGGGGCATGGACTTGCAGGGGGGGTTGTTGGGGGAAGAGTGGTGCTGGGCAGAGGGGAGCAAAGGGTAAAAAAATGGAACTATTGTAACAATATAATCAATAAAATATACTTAAAAATATTTTGGATTGCTGTGAAATGTCACACATTTATATTTAGCTCCATTCCACGGCTCTTTTGTTCAGTCAGTCTATTTGACTATTCTTGCTCTAATTTTCCATTGTTTTAACTAATAAATGTAACTTTAAAATAAAGTCAAACTTTAAAATAAAGTTCCATTACTAAAAAGCAAATACTGACTCTTCTTGGGAATTTTTACTTCTATATGAATTTCAAATTTATCTTATCATATTCTGTGAACAATTTGGGTTTTTATTGAACCAACATTGAATTTATGGATTAATCCTTGCAGAATGGATATATGTACTATATTGATTTCTCTCACTCACAAGCATTGTATACATTTGTTGTTTCTTTAACTCATGTTTTTCAATAAAGTTTTGTAATTTTTTCTTGAAGTTCTTATAAAACTTCTCTAGATTTATGTATAATTTTATAGTCTTCTAGACTTTGTTTCAGGTATATGAGTGCTATATATATATATATATATACATATAATATATATAATATATGTATATACTATAGAACAACCTTACCATCCATCTTTCATAATTAAGTCAAATAGTTCTTTATTTAAAAAAATTTTTAAGAAAACATCATTTAATAATGAATAATTTTGATTATTTGTTTTTAATTATCAAAACTTTTTAATTTTCATGTTTCAATAATGATGGCCAGAATCTTGAATAGAGTGGGTACCACTTTCTCCTAATTTCATAAAATGATTCTGACAATTATAGTTGCATTTTTGCTACAGATGTTTAGTGAACTCCCTTTATTACATAACTAGTATTTTATTTGGATTAAATCATGCACAGTATTTATTCTGAGAGCTTCAAAACCAAGGAAAAGTCTTCTGTGTGACACTACCACATAGCTGAAATATTTATATTTTACTAGAACCATGTTTTTCAATAACCACTTTAAAATTTTTTGTTTTCTTAAATAATATGGTATTTACCAGGTGGTAAATATTTGTACTAGTCAATTAGTGTTTTGTACAGATATTCCTGAACCACTTTTTTCCCCAACGTTGTGGTGTTAGGAACTCTTTCTTCTAACAGCTGACACCTGCAACTCTTTTTGGTGGATTCTTCTTAGGCTTTGGGACTTCTACACCTGCACATGACCCCATCCTTTCACCAACTACTGACAGAATACAGGGTTAAAGCCCAGCTCCCCAGTCTCAGGTAGGGACAATCCTCAGAGGTAGGATCCCTCCCACAAGGTTTGGCATGTGGTCATGCTACCTCTATCATAATTTCCCTATTCTCCTATCTGTCATCCCAGGAACAATTCCTGAATGGATCACATGTACATGAAGTCCTAATCTCAGAGTCTACTTCTGGGAGCCCAATCTCAAAAAAAAAAATTGTGATAAATGAGAATGTACCCCCTTCCAAAAGTACATTTTAAGGCTTCTGACAAATTCCCTCATATAAAAGTTGATGGACTCATATTTATATCACAATATGAGTTATTATTTCCTTTCATCCTCACTAACACTGAAGATGTATGTGTGTATGTATGCATACACACACATTTTAATTTTTCTTAATTGAAATATAAAAATGGTATTTGACTTTTTATGCTTTTTTATGTGATCATGAAGTTGAACATAATTTGAACATGTTTACTTATGTATAAAGTAAAAATTTAGCCTTTTGCATGAACGCAATCCACATTAATCACACACCTACTGTTAATAACCAAATGGTGAGGAGCTCACTCACTATCTTTTGGTGCAGTTTAATTCACTGTAAAAATCTTATTATCATTCCTTCCTTATAAACGGGGAATTAGGATAATTAGCTCTTAATCTGAATTCTGAATGTAACACAAAATTAGTCTAACCTATGGGCCAAACAATGACTCTTCAGATGTGTGGAAAAACTTTCACTCTCTCTGTTATACTCCCTCAAGTCTCCTTTCCTCCAGGCAAAATCCTTCAATTGCTCTTCATAAGAAATGGTTAGGAATTTAATTAACATCTCTCCAAGATTTGACCAGGTTCTAAAAAGAATGCCCATTCAAAAAGTCAAAGTAAAAATGGCAAAAGACACTTTTCTTTAGTATTAGGAAAATTCATTGCCTTAATAAATTTTCAGTATTTTTTGTGAAATATCTTTCTTTAAAATTCTCAGATTTTCCTAGGTTGATTTCCTGTGTCTGATAAATCCAGATACAGTTTTCATTTCCATTATTTCTGACAATATAATCTTCCAATGTTATTTAAGAGTGCTGGAGAAGGGCATTCAGTTCAACTACATATTTCCATTTAGCAATAATGCCCAACCAGCCTTACTGCAGATTAAATCAGAATATGAATAGATTTCATAGACTCTTTGAATAATCAGTAATAAAATTAAAAGTAGTACTGTGCATTATATAGTCATAAAAATATTATCCATGAGCCAATTTATTTTTCCCAATGATATAATATACATATAGCAGCACTAAATGTTCATATTTCTTTGCTTTTATCCTAAATATTTACAGATTTGTTTTGCACATGATCATAATACACTTTAAAAAGTATTTCAGATACAAAATAGCCAATTCAATATTGAAAAAAAACAAAGTTGATGGACTACCTGCCTTGTTTCCTTAGTGCAGCGATTATTGTGACTGCATGATGGACACTACCCAACTTCAAGATTTACCATAAAGCTAAGGTAATCAAGATAACGTAGTACTAAGGGAAAAAATACACAAATAGATTAATGGAACAGAATAAAGAACTCAGAAGTAGGCTTCCATAAATATAGTCAAATGATCTTTGATAAAGGAGGAAAGGCAATACAATGGAACAAAGACTATCTTTTCAGCAACTGGTGTGGAAACTACGGGACATTCACATGCAAAAAAAAAATAAGAATCTAGACACAGACTTTATACCCTTCACAAACATTAACTCAGAATGGATCACAGACATAATATAAAATGTAAAACTATAAAACTCCTAAAGTAGAACAGAAAAGAAAATCCAACTGACCTTGAGTACATTGATGACTTTTTATATATAACACCAAGGCATAACCATGAAAGAAAGAATTGACAAGCTGGATTTCCTTTAAATTAACAACTTCTGCTCTACAGGAGATATTATTAAGAGTACACGAGACACAACAGGGAGAAAGTATTTACAAAACACATATATGTAAAGGACTATTTTCCAAAATAAACAAAGAATCCTTAGAACTCAATAATGACAAAATGAACGAGTTGATTTAGAAATGTATAAAAGACCTTAACAGGCACCACATTAAATAAGATATACACATGATAAATAAGCACATGTAAATATGCTCCACATGGTATGTCTTTGGGAAAATGCAAGTCAAAACAATGAGATATCAGTACACACTTATTAGATGGCCCAAATCTGAAAGACTGACAACACCAAATGCTGACGAGGATGTGCAATAGCAGGAACATTGCTGGTGAGAATGTAAAATAGTATAGCCACTTTGGAGGACAGTTTGGCAGTTTCATACAAAAACTAAACATACTCTTACCATACAGTCCTCTTTGGTATTGTGCTCTTTGGTATTTACCCAAAAGAGCTGAAAACTTATATCATACTATATTAGTTTGGTTGTTCCTCACAAGGAAGCCATGGAGAATAACAGATAACTGGAAGTTTTTTTATCATAGAAGACCAGCTGTAGGTCAAGGATGTTTTCCATATAGCTAAGAGCAAGTTACAGAGAATACGGCTTGGGCTCAGGGCCTTTTGATCATAGAGAGAAACAGGAAAGTAAATGACTTTTTAGCATTGCTAGCAGAAACATGCAAAGCAGCTGCAAGGAAAGGCACCTTCTCTCTTCTCCAGATGTTCTCTGGCACTTCTGTTGCTCAGGGTATTCTCTCTCACCAAGTCACCCTTTTCCTTCTGCTGTTATCTCTTCCTGGTCATCCTTGGGGTACACTACTGTGAAGAACTGCAATGATATCTCCTCTTCCTTTCTCTAGTGTTACTCCCCAATGTTCTCCTATACCTAAGGGTCTATTCCTTCATGCTGTATTCCTTTCTTCTCCATTAAAACATACCATGCAGTATACAGTTTTCTTCCTTCCTTTAATACCCTTATTACACCATTTTTCCTATCTTTACTCAGATTGCCCCTGAGACAAACTATTTCCATCTTTCTTAGATATTTAGTTCAAATATTCACTAAGCACCTACTAAGTTCCAGGCAGTGTCCTGGATGTTACGAATACTGGAAAGGACAGAGCTCTTTGGAAATTCAAATAGTTCCAGGACAGTGTTATAACTACCATCTACAAAACACTATGAAAAGTAAGAAAGTAAATGAATGTTGATAATTTTAAATGATTTGTGAAAGGCATGCCCAGATAGAACAATTAGGTTAGTTCTAGAAGAATAAATAAAATTTCCCCAGGGAGTGAAAATAAGTAAGACTAGCATATGGAAAAAAAGGCATATAGGCATCAAAAACAAGAGCATCACATGTAGTACTAGATTGGTGCCATCTATTCATTAAGGTGTTCTGATCAGAACTGAGTCTTGAAAGAAAGGTTGAGACTGGATGGTGAAGAATAATGCACATCACAAGAGCCAGATCATAAAATATAAGTTTGAGCAAAACACTGTACTCATGATCAGGTTAATGTTCTATAAGTATGAGGTCTGTACAGAAAAAGTCCAAACCATTGTTAATATAACCAGAATGGTTTGTGCAGCATCAATGTAACCTGGCAGCCAAGGAGAGTGGATTGGAATGGACATGCATGAACAATGATGCCTTCACTTTGGAAGTGGTAGACTCTGTTGAGTGAGCATGTGTACTGTGTGACCATTGCATTAAAATGAGTGAATAGAACAACAAATTTGCATCAAATTTTGCACTAAGCTTGAACATTCCTCTGCAGAAACTAGTCAGATGACTCAGAAGGCCACAACTGTGGACAACTGGTGATTGGCAGCTTCATCATGTCAATGCTCCTGCTCATGAATCACGTCTTGTTCAGAGTTTTTTTGTAAAACATCAAATCACCCAGGTGACTCAGCACCCCCCACAGTCCAGATTTAGTGCCCTGTGGCCTTCTGACTTTTCCCAAAACTAAAATCACCTTTGAAAGGAAAGATATTTCAGACCATCGAGGCAGTGCAAGTTCAGGAAAATATGACAGGGCAGCTGATAGCATTTGGGAGAACTGTGTGAGGTCCCAAAGCACCTACTTCGAAGGGAACTGAGGCATCATTGTCCTATGTACAATGTTTCTTGTATCTTGTATCTTCTTCAATACATGACTCTATTTTTCATAGTCCATAGCTCAAAACTTTCTGGACAGACCTTGTATAACTGTCAACTCTATATAAGATAAATTGGAAAGTAGGCGACAACAGGCGAAAAACCATTTAAAAAAGCCTTGTAATAGCTCAGCAAAGAAAAACGAAGGCCTAAAGTAAGGAAGTAAAAGTTAAAATTAAGAAAAACAGCGAGATGTGAGATGTAATTGTAAGTATCATGACATAAATGGAGGCTTATATGTTGAATATATAAAGAGGAAAGACTCTAAGATGAATACCTAGTTCCTGGCTGGGGCTCTTTGGGGTGATGGTAAAAGCTTCCACTAAGATAAAAATGTAGGAGCAATGTGAAAATTAGTACTATAATGTTTAATTTTAGATGTACTGAATTTGGGATGCCTAGAGGGTTTTGCATCTAGAAAATAGTTGGAAAGAGATCTGAAAGCTCAGGAGAGTTTGGGGCTTGAAATAGAGCACTGTGAATCACTGGCACATCTGGTAAACAGTATATAAATTATGAAAATAGATTAAGTTACTCAGGGAACACATATAGAGTAAGGATCATGGTGAAAAATGGAATGTGGGTTAAAGCCTATATTTAGAAAATTGGGGGAATACCTAGGAAGAAGACAAAGTCGGAGTCTGGACCAGAATCAGGTGAGAGAGAGAAGGCTGAGCCTGAGAACTTAGGTCATGACAGTCAAAACTGGCCAACAGTGGGAAGTCCGGAAGAGGGCCAGAGTGGACGAAGGACAGGAAGCAAATCTCAGAATGAGACAGATAATTGTTTCTTTATTCAGTATCAGCAACTGGAGCTACAGCCAGAAGGGAGTGCATTGAAGGAACACTAATCTTTTTTTTTAATCTATCTGACAGTCCTGGCCAGGAATTTCAGTTGGTTAGAGTGTCATCCCATACACCAAAACATTGTAGATTTGATCTCTGATTTGGAAAACACAAAGGGAGACCACCAAAAAACAGAAGTATTGTTCAAAAAGAGAAGGCCAATCAAATAAAGAGCTAATAACAATACTATTAGGTTTAATCCATGACTTAGGAGGGTGTTTTTAACTTGGATTGAGTAAAACACCCTCTTGATAATAGTTTTGTCCTTACAGTTTGGAAGATTGAGAAGCTTCTTAGTTTGATGTGGTTTCAGTTGTTTATTTTTTATTTTGATGCTTGTACTTCTGGTGTCATACCTACAAGATCATTGCCAAGACCAATGTAATGAAACTTTTTCTCTATGTTTTCTTCTAGGAATTTTACACTTTCAGATGTTATACTTAAGTCTTTAACCAATTTTTATCTAGTTTTTTTTATTTGTTCTTTTTGGGTCTGTACAAAATCATTTCCCCTGGTTTTCCCCCAAATGCCACAACTAATCCCCATCTCATCAGATACCTTTGTGTTTAGAGCAGCAACATAGTACAGAAATTAGAGTGAGGACTCACTATCTAGACATGAGGATATATTTTTTTAATGTATTGATTTCAGAGTTGGGGGGGGAGAGAGAGGGGGGGGGACATTGATGTTAAAGAGAAAGACTGATTGGTTGCCTCTGTATATGACCCAACAATGGATCAAACCCACAACCTAGGTATATTCCCTGACTGGGGATCAAACCCACAACCTTTTTGGTGAATAAGATAATGCTCCAACCAACTGAGCCACATGGCCAGGACCTGCCACTTCTTGCACAGAAACACCTCTACAGGGCTCAGTGACCAAGAAAGAATTAGAGAAGGAGCAAAGGACAAGATAAACAAAGTAGCTTCACCCCTGTCCTGCAGTTGAAGAGTGCTGATGCAGAGAGGACTATGTGTATATCCATGGAGACTCCTGTGGTAAGTATGGGCTGCAGGTCCTCCATACAGTGGATGCTACCCAGATATCACAACAAATAAAATCTTGCATTGAGGGCCATTAGAAGGATAAGGAGCTCTCACTTGCTTTCAAGGACAGTAAAGACATGGTGTGTGGGATCTGCATGGAGGTAATCTATTAAGAAAGCAAACCCCAGTGAGCGCAGCTTCTGGATCCTCTCCCACTGTAACCACACCTACTGTCTCAAGTGTATTCACAAGTGGAGGAGTGTTAAGTAAGTTGAGAGCAAGATCATAAAGTGAGACTCCTCCCTAATCTTAATTTGTGCTTTCCATTTAGGGAAGAATTTAATATCTTGTGCCAACTTTCAACTAGATGGACCACACTTAAATGCATGCATTCTTTAAACTGGGGTAATCTTCTAATAGAGATTTCTTCTCTGTATTTCAGTTAACATCTAAGTTAGCTGGTATATCTACTTTTATTTGATTGAGGAAATCCTATGGATCAGTTAGTAGACTTTCCATGCTTTTTCTGAGGAGATTGTGTTTAACAAGTTAGCCCGTTTAAGTTCAGTGAACAAAGTTATGTAGCTCTGAATGTATGTTTCCTGATGTTTTACATTTTCTACTTCCTATTTCATTCATTAAGCTACACGATAATCCACCATCTCATAACTAAACAAAAATCAACATAACCTAAAAAGAGAAAAGTTACAAGAAATAAATGTATTTAAATGAAAAAAAAAATCAATGGGCATAGTGTTTCAGTTAAGCAAGATGAATAATCTCTAGATATCTATTGTATAACATTGTACTTATAGTCAACAAAATGTATAACTTAAAAAAGTTAAGAGAGCACACCTCATTTTGTGTTCTTACCACAATAAAATAAAATTTTAAAAATAATTTTAAAATGAAACATAGGGATCTCAGAACTAAAAGAAAAGGAATAAAGAAAACAGTAAAGAAGTGCAGCACTAGGGCACAGCTGGAGCTGATGGACATGGATTTGTATTGTAGCCAACCCTCATCGCTATTTGCTATTTCCTCAGAAATGCTTATCACACAGGTACAAGAAACAAGAAGGTAGAAGAAGTACTGATAAGTGTTGGAACAGTGCTGTATAGGTGACTCACAAACATAAAGAAGGTAATGAACACGAAGGAGATGGAAAGTTAGTAATTCAGGCCAATTGCCCAAGAGTAGGTCAAAAGGGAACAGAGAAGAAAGAGAAGCCAAGAGTAGGATGATAGAGGGGAAAGAAGAACAGCCTATGTCTTTAGGAAGGAAAGCCTGTACAATGGAAGTGAAAACACACTGCCAGAATTGCAGATAAAGAAGGCTATAAGAACAAAATGCTGTCCTTAAGAATTCTGAAAGTGAGCAAAATCTAGTATTAATAGTTAGTTACACATCAACTGAGGACTACTCCTCACATTCTACTACTAGTATCTCAAGTGTGTCCATAATGTTCTACAACTATAGCAATATCCCCCAGTCCAACAGATACTCAAGTGAAAGAATGTGTTATGCTAGGATTGAAGAACATATAATTAAAACATAATGAAAAAGGTGACCATGCAGTTGAAGTGCTGGTGAGTGTTCACTGAAGACATTCAACCATGATAGAGAAGAAAATGAATTTCGAAGAGTTCCAAAGCATTAAAATGAAACTGGAATTAGAATGCCTCAATACAAGTTTTACACAAAAGTGAACAAATATAATTCCAACACGTCAAACTATCCCTGAGTTTTCTTCCTTTGTGCAGATGAACCATAATCTCCCTTTAAAGCCATAAAACTATATATATGTACAGTTTGGATTCTCCATTTCTTAAGATTCTGAGGATGTTGTATAAGTAATAAATAAATACTTGCTGGGCTGAACACATCACTGAATTTACCTCTGAGATACTCCTTAGAAAAAGACCCTTTGGGCATCAATCTTCTTGCAAATCAGAAAGGAGGCTGAGAGAGGGCTTGATTCATATTAAAAAAATGAGTTAGATACAGAATCAGATCATCTAGATGTCTTGAGATAATCAATTATTATCTTATATTTGCTTCATGAGTTACAGACTTTTTCTTTAGGTCCATACAAAAATTAGCATATCTTTACGCAGCACAAGCTGTGTGTTCCTTCAGGAGGAATACCACATCTAGCAGTAGTTATATTCCCCTCCTCTCCTCTAATATTTAGTCATTGGACCTAAAAGTTTTCCTAAGATCTTGAGAGCTCTATCTGACTCCCTTGACAACTCAAATCAGCTCCTGGCTATACCCTGAGATGGCCCAACCCCAAGAAGCCTCAAATGAAACATTTGGGGTCCCAGATAAAAAATTATAAATTTAAAAATATAGAATATGCACACATTCCTAACAAGAACAACAAAAATGGGCATCATTGTTTCTCCGCCTGGTAACTGTACCTGGGGAATTCTGCTACTCTACCTTCAGTCATCATGGCTCAGACTAAGAAGGTCTCCTCCATGCTATGTGACCACATCTGGCCAATTAAAGCATCACAGCATGGGAGTCACAGCGATAGACCCCAAGGTAGCATGTGGTCCAGCTAACAACAATCAAAGTCAATGAGATTGGCTGTGATATTGTTGCAGTTTTTAGAAAAGAGGCATTTTCCTTCCTCTGAAGCTGTCAGGTGTGAGCAAAGGAAACAAGACATAGAACCTGAGAATGAGAGACACAGATCATAATGTGAGCCAAGAGGTGGAGACAGGCCATGATCCAGCCATGTCTGAAGTCATATAACTCTTGGTCTTCGTGGTTACACAAACTAATGCATTAAAAAAAGATGTTTGACTTATAAAAGCAAGAGTTTGTGTTTTTGTCTACAGGGATAAGGGTGTGTAAGGGTGTGCATGTATATATGTTTTGTTTTGTTTTGTTTTTATCTTGGAAGAAGATCAGGACAAATTAAACTGTTTAAAAGAAGTCCAATCTAAGAAAGGCTTTCATACACACAAAGGAATTTTCCCGTGAACATGATCAACTGCTCATCTGGTACTACTACAGAAAGCAACTCATTGGTTCATGAGAGAGAAAGAGAGAAGAAAAGAGTTAAGAGTGAGAGAGGGAGAGAAAAAAAAATTATTTCACTTTCAAACCCAGAAACTAAGTAGATCTCTGGTAGTCTCCAATAGGCTACCTAGGCCCAGACTGGTACACAATCTGATGCCACCAGGGGCAGATCCAGGAAGTGCAGATTAATATACGAAGCAGTAACAAACAAGAAGAGTCACAAAAATGGGGAGAGAGAAACAATCCCCCATCGAAAGAAAAGAAAGAATACCCAGAAAGAGCGCTAAATAAAATAGAAGGAAGCAAATTATCAGACATGGAATTAATAGATGGATTACAGGGAAGCTCAACGAGATCAAAGAGCTCAAAGAAAACTACAAAGAACTCCAGGGAAACTACAAGGAACTTACTGAGAATTACATCAGAATGAAAAAGACATAGAAGCTATCAAGAAGAGCCAGGAGGAAATGAAGAATACAATTTATGAATTGAAGAACATAGTAGAAGGAATTAAAAACAGGCTAGAGGAGCCAGAAGTTCGGATCACCAAATTGGAGAAAAATGTAGAAAAAAATTCCCAGACAGTGCAACAAAATGAAAAAAAAAGACTGAAAAAGAATGAAGAGGTTTTAAGACAACTGCAGGACAACATAAAATGTAATAATATTTGTATCATAGGAATTCCAAGAGGAGAAGAAGAAGAGCAAGGGATAGAAAACCTCTTTGAAAAACTGACAGAAAACTTCCCTAACATGAGGAGAGAAAGAGTCATGCAAGTCCAGGAAGCACAGAGGGTCCCAATGAAGATGAACCCCAAGAGGCCCACTTCAAGACACATCATAATTAAAATGGCAACATTGAAAGAAGAGAGAATCCTAAAAGCAGCAAGAGAAAAACAGCTAATAACACACAAGGAAGCTCCGATAAGGCTATCACCAGATTTCTCAGCAGAAACACTACAAGCCAGAAGGGAATGGCAAAAAATACTCCAAGCAATGAAAAACAAAGGCCTACAACCGAGACTATTCTACCGAACAAGGCTCTCATTCAAAATGGTTGATGAAATAAGGAGTTTCCAAGACAAAAGAAGGCTAGAATAATATATCTCCACCAAACCAGCATTGCAAGAGATGGTAAAGGGTTTGCTTTAAGAAGATGAAGAAACAGAGACAGAGAGGAACACAAGTTCAAGGGGGGAAATGAAAATGAATAAGTACCTATCAATAATAACCTTAAATGTAAATGGATTAAATGCACCAATCAAAAGACAGAGAGTAGCTGAATGGATTAGAAAGCATGACCCACATATATGCTGTCTACAAGAGACCCACCTTAGGACAAAAGATCTACACAGACTGAAAGTGAAGAGATGGAATAAGGTGTTTCAAACAAATGGACATGGAAAAAAAGCTGAGGTAGCAATACTTATATGAGGCAAAACAGATTTCACAGAAAAGGCCATAAAAAGACACAAAGAAGGACATTTCATAATACTTAGGAGAATAATCCATCAAGAAGATATAACCCTTGTAAACATATAGGCACCCAACATAGGAGCACCCAAATATGTAAAGAAATTTTAGAAAGACTTCAGGAAGGATATAGACAGCAACACCCTCATAGTAGGGAACTTTAACACGCCACTGTCAACAATGGGCATATCTTTGAAGCAAAGAAACACCAAAGATATTGAGGCATTGAACAACACACTAAACCACATGAACTTAACTGATATATATAGAACTTTTCACCTCTAAGAAGCAAAGTATATATTCTTCTCAAGTGCACATGGAACATTTTCAAAGATAGACCACATGATAGGACACAAAACAAGCCTCAACAAATTCAAGAAAATTGAAATTATATCAAACATCTTCTCAGATCACAATGGCTAAAAACTGGAAATCAACCTCAAGGAAAAAAACTCAAAGACATTCAAACTCATGAAGAATAAATCACATGTTATTAAATAATGAATGGGTTAACAATGACATAAAGGAAGAAATCAAAAAGTTTCTGGAAACAAGTGATAATGAATACACAACAACCCAAAACCTATGGGATACAGTGAAAGCAGTCCTGAAAGTACAAAGCAATACAGGCCTACCTAAAAAGGACAGAAAAATCTCTAATAAAAATTTTTAACCCTACAGCTACAAGAACTAAAGGAACAATAACAAACAAAGCCCAGAGAGATTAGAAGAAAGGAAATCATCAAGATCAGAGCAGAATTAAATGACATAAGACTAAACAAACAATTCAAAAGATCAACAAAAGTAGAAGTTGGTTCTTTGAAAAGACAAACAAAATCAACAAGCCTTTAACTAGGCTCATCAAAAAAAAAAAAAAAAAAAAGAGGACCAAAATAAATAAAATCAGAAATGAAAGAGGAAAAATCACAACTGATACCACAGAAATACAAAGGATTGTAAGAAATTATTATGAACAACTGTATCACAAGAAATTTGACAACCTAGATGAAATGGAGACATTTCTGGAAACATAATTTTCCAAAATTGAATCAGGAAGAATCAGAAATCCTGAACAGACCAATAACAACTAGTGAACTTGAAGCAGTAATTAAAAAACTCCTGGCACACAAGAGCCCTGGACCAGATGGCTTCACTGCTGAATTTTACAAAACATTTAGGAAAGAACTAACTACCGTCCTTCTCAGACTATTCCAAAAAACACAAGAAGAGGGAAGACTCCCAAACTATTTCTATGAAGACAGCATTACCCTAATTCCAAAACCAGGTCTAGACACAACAATGAAAGAAAACTACAGGCAAATATCGCTGATGAACACAGATGCTAAAATCCTCAACAAAATATGGCAAACTGGATCCAGCAACACATTAGAAAGACCATACACCACGGTCAAGTGGGATTCATCCCAGGGATGCAAGGATGGTTTAATATTTGCAAATCAATAAGCGTAATACACCACATAAACAAAATGAAAGACAAAAACCAGACGATCATATCAATATCTGCTGAAAAAGCATTTGATGAAGTACAACACCCATTTATGATGAAAACTTTCAGCAAAATGGGAATAGAGGGAGCATACCTCACCATAATAAAGGCCATATATGAGAAACCTGAAGCCAACATCATACTCAATGAGCAAAAACTGAGAGCATTCCCCCTGATATCAGGAATAAAACAAGGATGTCCACTCTCTCAACTCCTATTCAACATAGTCTTGGAATTTCTAGTCACAGCAATCAGACAAGAAACAAAAATAAAAGGCATCCAAATTCGAAAAGAGGAAGTAAAACTCTCATTATTTGCAGATGACAGATAGTGTACATAGAAAAACCTATAGACTCCACTAAAAAACTACTTGACATAATAAGTGAATTTGACAAAATAGCAGGGTACAAAGTCAATATTCAGAAATTGAAGGCATTTCTTTACACCAACAATAAAATCTCAGAGATAGAAACTAGAAAAAAAATCCCATTTACTATAGCAACAAGAAAAATAAAGTACCTCGGAATGAACTTAAACAAGGAGGTTAAAGACCTGTAAGCAGAAAACTACATAACACTAAAGAAAGAAATTAAGGAAGATACAAATAAATAGAAGCATATACCATGTTCATGAATGGGAAGAATCAACATCATTAAAATGTCCATACTACCCAAAGCAATTTACAGATTCAATGCAATCCCTTTTAAAATACCAATGACATATTTCACAGACCTAGAACAAATACTTCAAAAATTTACATGGAACCAAAAAAGACCCCTAATAGCCATAGCAATCTTGAGGAAGAAGAACACAGGAGGAGAAATCCCAATACCTGATACCAAACTATACTACAAGGCCACAGTAATCAAAACAGTCTGGTACTGGCATAAGAACAGACATATAGATCAATGGAACAGAATAGAGAGCCCAGAAATAAACCCAGGTCTATATGGTCAACTAATATTTGATAAAGGGGGAAGGAACATAAAATGGAGTGAAAGAACCTTTTCAACAAATGGTGCTGGGAGAACTGGACAGGGACATGCAAAAAAATGAAACTAGACCACAAATTTCCACCATACACCAGAATAAACTCAAGATGGATCAAAGACTTATATGTAAGCCATGACACCATAAAAGTCCTAGAGGAAAACATAGGCAGAAAAATTTCAGATATCCCGTGTAACAATATTTTCACTGATGTATCTCCTAAGGCAAGGGAAATAAAGGAAAGAATAAACAAATAAGACTACATGAAACTAAAGAGTTTCTGCTCAGCAAAAGAAAACATCAGCAAGATGAAAAGGGAACGAACCATATGGGAAAATATATTTTCCAATGATACCTCAGACAAGGCATTGATCTCTAAAATATATAAAGAACTTATATGACTTAACACCAAGAAGACAGATGACCCAATTAAAAAATGGGTAAAGGATCTGAACAAACACTTCTCCAAAGAGGACATACAGAGGGTCCATAGACACATGGAAGAATGCTCAACATCACTAGCCATCAGAGAGATGTAGATAGAAACCACAATGAGATACCACCTCACACCAGTCAGAATGGTCATCATCAACAAATCAACAAACAACACGTGCTGACAAGGATGCAGAGAAAAGGGAACCCTGGTGAACTGCTGGTGGGAATGCAGACTGGTGCAGCCACTATGAAAAACAGTATGGAATTTCCTCAAAAAGCTAAAAATGGAACTGCCTTTTGAACCAGCAATTCCACTACTAGGATTATACCTGAAAAATCCTGAAACCCCAATACAAAAGAACCTATGCACCCCTATGTTAATAGCAGCGATGTTTACAATAGCCAAGTTCTGGAAACAGCCTAGGTGCCCATCTGTAGAAGAGTGGATCAAAAAACTGTGGTACATTTACACCATGTAGTATTATATAGTAGAAAGAAGAACTTCTACTATTTTCAACAACATGGATGGAACTAGAAAGAATTATGCTTAGCGAAATAAGCCAGGCAATGAGAGAAAAATACCTTATGCTATCACCTATTACAGGAGACCAATGAACAACACAAACAAATGAGCAAAATGGAACCAGAGGTATGTAAATAAGGAATAGACTAACAGTGACAAGGGGAGAGGGAGGAGGGACAGAAGGAGGCAAGAAGGGGATGGGTCTAGTCAAAAAACATGTATAAATGACCCATGGACATGGACAAGTAGATGGGTACTGACTGTGGGAGAAGTGGTGGGCAGGGTGCAGAGATCAATAGGAAAAAAAGTGGGGAAAGACAACAACAACAACAACAAAAACCTGGACACTAAATACATTAAAACCAGGTCTAATGACCACATTGTGGGAAGAAATAAAAAAGGAAGTAAAGGAAAAAAAGGCAATATTGAGTGAAACAACCAATATTAAAACATTATGAGACTATAATGGCCAAGATGGAGGCATTGGTATAAATGCTTCACCTCCTTGCACAACCATAAAAAGGATTACATTTTTTCAAATAAATAAATAAATAACACCTGCCAGAAAATTTTACTGCATGGAAGTCCAATAAACAAAGATTTAAAGTAATAGTCATCCATACCAGTAGGGGGGTGGAGACAGGAAGCCAGATGGGGAGGACAGAGAGGATGAGGTGCAGAGGCAGCAGGGGTGGCAAGACAGTAGCTGTGGCCAGCAGGCCAGAGTGGTCACATATAATAAAAGCCAGGAGGGACACTTGGGGAGTGATCCCAGCCCGCACAGCTCACAGTTCCAGCTCTGGGAAAATAAAGCCTCATTGCTTCTGGCTGTGAAAGCCGGGGGGCGGGGGGTTGGACAGCAGAAGTAACTGCTGGTCTCTCAGGAGAGTTCATTTAGAGGGCTCCCATGGTCCTGGAACGTATTCAAACCCACTCGTTCTAGGAACCATCACCAGGGCAACAGCTGGAGGGGCACCAGTCACATCCGAGAAGCACATGAAGTGATAGGAAAAGGGGCAAGTGCTGATCGAGTGCTATTGTTCCCTCTCTGACCCCTCCCCCACATAGCCCAGGAGGCAGTGAACCAGCTCACCCAGAACTTCTGAATACCTAAGGCTCCACCCCTTACAACATAACACGTGTGGCAGCTCTACCTACGACACAGAGGCAAACACAGGAGGCTGTCAAGTTGAGGAAACAGAGTATGGCCCAAAAGGGAGAGCAAATCAAGGCTCCAGAGGAAGAACTAAGCAAGGAAGAGATAGCCTTCCTAACAGAGGCAGAGTTCAAAACACTGGTGATAATGATGTTTAGAGAAATGATTGAGTATGGCAAATACATAAGGGAAGAAGTGAATGCTATACTAAGCAAAATGAAGAAAAATCCACATGAAACCAATAGTGAAAGGAAGGAAGCTGAGACTCAAATCAATGTATTGGAATATAAGTAAGAAATAAAACAGTATCTAATGAAGAAACAAGAATTGAAAAAATAATGAGAAGAGGCTTATGAACTTCTGGAACAAGTTTAAATGTATCAACATGTGAATCATGCAGGTGCCAGAAGAAGAAAAGGAAGAGCAAGAAACTGAAAAATGTGTAAAAATAATGATAGACATACAAGTCCAGGAAGCACAGAGAGTCTGAAACAAGTTGTATCCAAAGAGTACCACACCAAGACACATAATTAAAATGCTAAAGATTAAAGATAAAGAGAGAATCTTAAAAGCAGCAAGAGAAAAGCAGAGTTACCTGGAAAGGAGCTCCCATAAATCTATCAGCTGATTTCTCAAAAGAAATTTTGCAGGCAAGAAGGGACTGGCAAGAAGTATTCAAAGTGATGAAAAGCAAGGACCTATAACCAAGATTACTCTACCAGCAAAGCTATCATTTAGAATGGAAGGGCAGATAAAGTGCTTCCCAGACAAGGCAAAGCTAAAGGAGTTCATCATTACCAGGCCTTTATTATATGAAATGTTAAAGGAACATATTTAAGAAAAAGAAGATCAAAACTATGAACAGTAAAATGACAACTCACGACTATCAACAAATGAATCTAAAAAACAAACTAAGGAAACAACTAGAAGAGGATCAGAATCACAGATATGGAGATCATATGGAGGGTTAGCAGATAGGGGGGAGGGAAAAAATGGGGGAAAAGCTGCAGGGATCAAGAAGCATAACTGGTAGGTACAAAATAGACAGGGGGACATTAAGTATAATAAAGGAAATGGAGAAGTCAAAGAACTTACATGCAGGACCCATGGACATGAACTAAGGGTGGGGGACTGCTGGAGGAAAGGGAGGTACTGGAGGTGGGGCAAATGGGAAAATTGAGGACAACTCTAATAGCATAATCAATAAAATATACCCAAAAGAAAGAATATACTGTAAAAAAAGGCTTCTCATACATAAAATGAAGACTAGTTTTCATAAAGCAAAACCAGTTTCTTTCTCTCTCTCTCTCTCTCTCTCTCTCTCTCTCTCTCTCTCTCTCTCTCTCTCTCTCTCTCTCTCTCTCACACACACACACACACACACACACACACACAGTATATGATTCTACAGGAAACCTATTACCACCTAGAACTGTTGGTCTTTTAGGAATAGAAACCTAATTCACTGACAATCAGTCAGCAGCAGAGTGCTGTGATTTTGATGGGAAGGAACTCAATATAAGTAATTTCACTGGAGTATTTTGTATTTTTGTATAGCAAACAGAAAAATGACATGAAGTTTAAAAGAATTAAAGAATTCCTCACAATAACATTTGTAAATACATTCTATTGACAACCCACTTCCACATAAATTGTCTCATTTAATCCAGTCATTTCCAAATGGTGCTCTGGTACAAACCAAAATAGTAGGTTAAATGTTCCAATATGAGGTAATTCAACTTAAAATTTCACAGAAAGTTTTTAAATTATCACATTAATTGGTGATAGAATTTTATGATAGTTTTCATCTTATAAACTATAAAAACCTTGTTTATTAACTGGACTTTTGAATTTCTATAACAACATCAATGTAAATATATGTTCCATGTGTCCTAAAGCAATATAAATATGTTATAGAAGAACAGAAAAGGAGCAGGAGATAAAACAACACATTATAGTCAGTCCCTATGCTTAAAGAAAAATAGAATGGTGATATTGATTATACAGGCAAACATCACTTTCATCTGAAATGACCAAAAATTAAGGCAAGGTAGTTTTATATGTTAATAGACTTAAATAATTTTCAAATAAAATACAGTTTTCCCCTCATCTGTTATTTTTAAAAAAGCAAACTGCTGATATTGCAGGCCAATAATGTTTAATGCTGCTCTAATTATCCCATATCGAGAAAGTAGTTAAATGTCACATATCCTAGATAAACAGGTCTTTATTACAAAGAGAAAAGGTCTTGTTCTGAAATAGCAAATGCCATGTTGGGTTTTTATTTTTAAAGAACAAAAACAAAAGTTTTAAAATATGAGTATTATGTACTTATGAAAATATCTCAAATTGAGGAAATGATACAAAAAATAAAGAAGGTTATTTTGCCACCCAATCATTCCTTTGGCTTGCAAAGTTCTCCATATCAATATTTTATATTAAGCATCTCTCCATCAGTTAGAAAATATCAATTGGCTCCTGAGTATCTGAAGACTTTCAAAAAGCCAAACTGTAATAGGTTTTCATCATATTTGAAAAAGTAAGGACAGAAGCTGAAGAACTGTTTTCAAATATCATAATCTTTGCATTCCCTGAGAAGTACTACAAAAAAATTGACAAAAAGCTATTTTTTTTGCAAAATATGAACCAGCATAGAGACATTAAGGATGTGGTTTGAACAATGTCTCTGGGAAAAAAGCTCACAAGCCTTCTCAAAGGAGCAATCCCAGTAGATGTAACAAATGCAACCTGTTTTTACTAGGATTTAAAGAAACAGTTACCCTTTATTCCCTTGCAGTCAAACTTAAAAGAAACACTGAAAATATGATCTGGTAATAGATAATAACAATTGGCAAGGGGGATAGGGGTCGACGTGTTAAAAATTAAGTACTCAGACATCTTAGCAACAATTACAGAAAGCAAGGTATCATCTACAGTGAAAATACTTACTTTGTATATACCTACAAGGAAAGATACTGAGCTTTGCTTTCTAATTAAATTTGAAGACTAAACACATTTTTGTTCTTTCCAAGATGCATCTTCAAATTCCCAGAGAGAAGTTAGAAGACACCAGCAGCTCAATGAGATAGTGAACTTTGTCAATTTGATTTAAGCCTTCAATAGACGTTGCTTAGTTTCCACTCCTGATACTCTTTTATTTAAGTATATTGTATTGATTATAATGTTACAATAGTTTCAATTTTTCCCCTTTGCTCCCCTCTGCCCAGCACCCCCCTCCCTCAACAATCACCCCCCAGTCCATGCCCATGGGTCATACATACAAGCTCTCCTGCCTCACCCTTTCATATATTATTCTTCTTCTTTTTTAAATAAATAATTAATTAATTAATTTAACAATAAAAAATAACAATCCCTCCCTCTCAGATATTAAGACCCTTTGTAATCTTATAAAGGACAATGGGTGAAGGTCTTGAGCTCCTTTAGCTGCTTCAAGCTGGACATGGTCGTCGTCCTACCTACCCTTGGGTCCAGAAATCCCTAATAAGACTCTTAAGAGTAAACTGGTATCTAAGGGGGGTGGGGGAGAGCATGTGGAAATTGCCACAGTAAAACAACTACAACTCAGAATGAACATCATTCTTTCCTTAATCGATGAGTGCTATTTAGAACTTATTTCAGTTTCTTCTTCATAATACTGAGTTTAGTTCTGACCTTTTCATTTTTCTGGCTAAGCTTAGTCTAGGAAAAGTCTTAAAAAAATACAGTTCTTCCCAATAATATGCTGCCTATCTTCTAAGTGGTAATGGAGGTTAATGAACTTTAGTGAGGAAAACAATAGACAATAGTAGAGACAAGTCAGGCCATTTTACTGATTATATAAAAATAAGGTTTAGGAAACAAAGCATACACTTCTAATTTATAAGTGAATGAGTACTGTGATGAGGAAAATTTAGCAACTATTTCTATTAAAATAAAAAAAGATAAATAATTTTTTCAGGCTAAAATTATAGAACAAATATTTTGTTACATAGAACCCTGACTCTTGCCCTGACTGGTGTGGCTCAGTTGGTTGGTCATCATCCAGCAAAGCAGAGGGCTGTCAGTTCAATTCCCGGTCAGGGCACATCCCTGAGTTGTGGGTTTGGACCCATCGAGGCACATGCAAGAGGCTGCGGATTGATGTTTCTCTCTCTCATAGATGTTTCTCTCCCTCTCTTTCTCCCTCCCTTCCCCCCTCTTTCTAAAAATAAAAATAAAATAAAATCTTTAAAAACAAAGAACTCTGACTCTCTAATCATCTTACAAGCAGTGGCACAGGCCCAAACTACTCCACTCATTGCCCCTTTAGCCCTCCAAATAACCTATGAAGAGAGTTCTATTATTTTTCTCAATTCATGTTCCACTTATTAATCTATTTAAATCTTCAAAGGCTAAAGGCCATATATCTGCCTGACTATATATATTATTCTCTGTACCTCCCCATGTGGTATTTATCCTAGGTAAGTACCAATATTCTTTCTCAATATTTTGTGTGTCAGTCTTTACTGCTGCCTCAAGAGCCTCTAAGTTTTATACATTTAGAGTGTTACATAAGTACAGGAAAGTGTGAATATTTGTTGAATGATTGGTGCTTCCCATCTCTATTCCTCTCAGGGTAGTTATCTGACTTTTAACTTAGTACCTTTTCTGTGCAACTATTTATTGCACAAAAATCCATATACCTATCAAAAATACTTTTTTTCATTTTATAAGAGGTTATGCTTTTATCAGTTTCTGTGAAGTTTTGTCAACTTCAGAGAGTTCATTTAATCGCACGACAATTTAGAAAACAGGAACTCAAGATATATGTTATAATACAAATAAATATAAAATTGCAAAAATAAATACAAATAAATCTTTCGCTAGAAAGCAGAACCCAAAGTTAAAGATCTGGTCTTACAAGAATTTATTGGTATTAAGTTAAATATAAAATATGATAAACAAGGTAATGAAGGCTTGTTCCAAGTGAACTTTTACCCTTAAAACACAAAAATAACACAAAAAAGGAAAGTGCTAAAAATAAATAAATAAATAATTTTTAAAAGGAAGCCTTTGTGAAAAAGAGAAACTATAAACAATGAAAATATGGGGAAAAAAAACTGATATACAGTTAAACAATAAGGCTGGATAGGGGAATAAGAAGCAATGAGCCGGGCTCCAGATACAACACATCTGACTACAAGACTGATAGCACTGACAAAAAATAAGAACAGTGGCCAGGGTTTTAGAAGGTGACATTCTAGACAGAAAATAATCAAAAG
Source organism: Furipterus horrens (assembly GCF_987537825.1). NCBI lineage: Eukaryota > Metazoa > Chordata > Mammalia > Chiroptera > Furipteridae > Furipterus > Furipterus horrens. The sequence goes on along the minus strand of NW_028327176.1, from coordinate 60,679,912 downwards.
AATGCTACACTCTTGACCATTTCCTAATGTTGAAGATTTACTACCCAAAAGAGAAGTGGAGAAGGCACTGTTATACTGAGAGCTCTGAGGTCTTCAGCACCCTATTCAGGCAGAGAGTGAAAAGGATCCCCAAGGGGCTGACCATTATGTCAGTTCTATTTCCCACCAAGGGTTTGTTTTCTTCTGAAACTGATGCTTTTGTTTTTGAATGAGTTTTAGGTCACACGTGTACATAAATACACTGTTTTCTGGATCTCTTTTAGGGAGAAAGAACCAGAATGTCAGTGAGAACCAGGGAGGGAAAATGAGGACTGATTCCTAAAGCATGTTTGGCCATGTTGCCTCAGAGAGTAGGGGTTGGCATGGGGGTGAGAGGCACGCACAGCCAGCACAGAGAATGAGCCAGATCAGGGAAGTGTGTCCAACTATGCAATTACGTCTGCTGCTGTGCCACAAATTAAAAATTGCAAAATCACATCACTGATAAAGGTTTTCATTACATGCCATTTGTAGTTGCCAACCACGTCTGAGATAGAGTACGAGATCTGTCTGGAAAATGTTTAGCCATTGTTAATCTAATGAAAATGGTTTGTGCGACATTGATGTAACCTGGCAGCCAAGAAGAGTGGATGAGAATGCACATGCATGAACAATGATGACTTCACTTTACTAGTCAGTGGGAGTGGCAGACACCTTTGAACACAAGTACTGTGTGGCCATCGCATTCAAATGACTAAGCAAGTGGGGAAATGAATCTGCATCAAATTTTGCATTAAGCTTGAACATTCCTCTGGAGAAACTATTAAAATGATTCAGAAGGTCTCAGCTTTGCGCAACTGGTGATTGGCAACTTTGTCATAACAACACACCTGCTCGTGCATCATGTCTCATGTAGAGTTTTTTTGGCAAAACATCAAATCACCCAAGTGACTCAGCCCCCCTACAGCCCAGATTTGGCACCTGCAACTTCTGGCTTTTCCAAAAACTAAAATCACCATTGAAAGGCAAGAGATTTCAGATCGTCAGGGAGGTTTAGGAAAATACAACAGGGAAGCTGATGGCATTTGGGAGAACTGTGTGAGGTTCCAAGGAGCCTACTTTGAAGGGAACTGACACATCATTGTCCTGTGTACAATGTCTCTTGTATCTTGTATCTTGTCACTATATTTTGTATTACATGGCTGGGTACCTTCTGGACAGACCTTGTACCATATATTAAACCAGTTCCACAGTTCCATTCTTTACACAATACAGTAATGTCACAATAAGAGCCAAGTCCTACTTAATGGAAAAAGGCCAGAAGCATGGACAGTAAACTCAGGATTAGAAATGTATGTCCACTACTGTCATCACTATTTATTTAACATTGTCTTGGAAGTGTTATCCAATACAGTTAAGACAAAGCAACTGGAGACATGAAATTAGAAAAAAGAGGCATGATTATGTCTCACTGTAAATATGTATTTCAAAACCCAAGAAAATCAATTGAAAAATTAATGCAAAAAAAATAGATACCAGAAAAATAGCAAATCCATTAATTAACATACAGAAAATAATTGCCTTCATACATATAACCAAAAATACACTTAAAAGATATATTTTAAAATCTAATACAGAACAAAAGGCATGACTTATAATAGAAACAAAAAAGATTTAAAAACTTAGAAATGTGAAAACTTACACAAATAAAATATTTAAACACTCCTAAAAGATCCAAAAATAGACTTGAAAAATAGTAAGAAATAATGTGCTCTTAGAAAGGAACATACATTATCGTAACGATGTCAATTCTCTCTAATTTAAAATTTTATATCAATCTCCAAGAACTATTACCAGGATTTTTTTCCTGGAATTAGGTAATTTTATGAATGTGACAATGGTGCATGCAAAGACAGACCGAGGAACCAGAAAAAAATATTTGAAAACTAGGTACAAGTACATGTGAAAATCTATGCACCCCTACACTTTTCTTTTCAATTTCATTAATATAATCAGAATTTGAAATGCACTGAATATATAAAATCCATGAATTTATGACATTTAAAGAGTAAAACAATAATAAGAAAAAAGAATGCACTCTCACCACTGCCATCCATTAATTATCACTGAAAATTTCAAGGAAACTAACTCCTTGTTCTAAAAGTTAGCAATTCTTACTTTTCTATATAAACTACTTTAGAGAAACCAGGTAGGCCTAGTGAGAAAAAAAGTCTTTCTTTAAAGAAGATATCTAAGTGATAAATACAAAGGAAGAAAAAATAGAAAATATATTTTGTAAAACCTAATGAAACAGCCAATTCAAGGAAAGGTAAAGGGATGAGACCATCAGCTGAAAATTCAATGAACAATTTTATAATGGAACATAACACTGCTGCACCCAAACAAACACCAGACAGTATGTGATGAGAGCAGATAGCCTTTCATCAAAAATATAAACTGGACATCTTTCGCAAGCTAATTTCCAGTTATAAGAATGATGAAGGAGATCAAGGACCATGTTAAATAATGAAATGAAGAAAAAAACAGGACAACATTTTTAGCTTCCTCAACAAGTCAATGAACTAGAAAAACAAAATATGTGGGAGAAAGACTGGTCTTGAGTGGTAAGGAAAACTAGTACATTTAAATATTCTCAAGGTCATCAGATTAGTAGTTATGTTATGCAAATTAAAACAACAATGAGATTCCACTCTATGTCTTTTTGAATGGTTAGATAATAATTTTTTAAATACCAAAAATAAAAGTGCTGGCAAAGACATGGAGAAACTAGAATTCTCATCTATTGCTTTGAGAAACGCAAAATGGGGCAGCCACACCAGAAAACGGTTTCCAGTCTTATATGATACTAAACATACACTTACCACATGACTCATCAAACCTGAGAAAATACTACTGAATATTTACCAAAATAAGTTTATACACACACACACACACACACACACACACACACACCTATATTTGAATGTTTATATCAAATTTATTCATAAACTCCCAAAACAGCCCAAATGACAAAACATTCCAAATGGCCATCAGATTGACTGGATAAACAAATTGTGACAACATCCACATGATCGACTAATACCCAGCAATGAAAAAGGAGCAACCTTCTGATATGGAAACAAAATGGTAAATTTAAAATAACTATGCTAAGTGAAAGAAGCTCAACTCAAAATGCTATATTCTGCATGATTCCACTTATATGACATTCTGGAAAAGGAAACCCTATAGGGATATAAAAAAAGATCACTTGCTGAAAGACATTAGGGTAATGGGGAGAGAGTAGACTAAATGGAGCATGAGAGAACTTGATTATGGTGTTGGTTATACAACTGTATACATTTACCAAATTCCAAAGGATTACACACCTAAAAGAAGTAAAATTTACTGAATGTAAACTATACCTTAATATACCTGACCTTAAACAGAGAGAGAGAAGAAAGAAAGAAAGGCCTGGGAGATGTGAAAACAAATGCACTATACAAAACTTGTTTAGATTCTGACTTAAACAAATAACTACAAAAATTATTTTTTTAAGAAACTTGAAAATCTAATTGTGGTATTATTATTAGGTGCAACCAAGGAATTATTTTAATTTTGTTAGGTGAGATGACACCCTGGTTATCTTTTTAAGCCCATATTCCTTATTTTTTAAGCACGTTTTATTGATTATGTTATTACAGTAGTTTCAATTTTTTCCCCTTTTCTCCCCTCCACCCAGTACTCCCCTTCCCTCCAGCAATCCCACCCTCCTTTGTTCATGTCCATGGGGGGTCATGCATATAAGTTCTTTGGCTTCAGCCTTTCCTATATGATTCTTTACTTCCTCCTGTCTATTTTGTACCAACTGATTATGCTTCTTAATCCCTGCACCATATCCCCATTTCTCTCCCTCCACCCTCCCAGCTGATAACCCTCCAAATGATCCCCATACCTATGATTCTGTTCCTATTCTGGTTCCCTTAGTTGGATCTTCTTTTTATATTTTAGATTCAGTTGTTGATAGTTGTGAGTTTGTTGTCATTTTAGTGTTCGTAGTTTTGATCTTCTTTTTCTTAATAAGTCCCTTTAACATTTCATATAATTGTTTGGTGATGATGAACTCCTTTAGCTTTACCTTGTCTGGGAAGCTCTTCATCTGCCCTTCCACTCCAAATGATAGCTTTGCTGGATAGAGTAATCCTGGTTGCAGGTTGCTTTTAATCACATTGAATACTGCTTGCCTGTCCCTTCCTGCCTGCAAAGTGTCCTCTGAGAAGTCAGCTGATAGTCCTATAGGCACCCCCCTGTAGGCAACTCTCCACCTCTCTCTTGCTGCCCCCAGGACTTTGTCTTAATCTTTCACCTTTGGCATCTCAATCATGATGCGTCCTGGTGTGGTCCTCTCTGGGTCCAGCTCACCAGGGATGATTCGTGCTTCCCAGACCTGTATGTCCATCTCCTTCACAAAATTTTGGGAAGTTTTTCTCATTTTTTTTAACTCTTGCTTCCTCATTCTGCACTGGTTGACTTTTTTTCTTCCTTATGTTCCAAATCATTGATTTGAATCCTGGTTTCTTTCCCTTCACCATTGGTTTTGTGTGGATTTTCCTTCATTCCACTTAGCATAGCCTTCACTTCTTCTCTTACGCATCTGCCATACTCAAGCACATCTGTCAAGCCTGTGAGCATCTCTATCACCAGGGTTTTAAATTCTGCATCTGTTTTGTTGTCTATCTCCTCATCTGTTAGGTTGGCTATCTCCTCATCACTTAGTTCTCCCACTGAAACCTTGATCCATTTCCCCTTTTGGGCCATACTTCTCTGGCTCCTCATTCTGACAGGCTCCTGTGTTTGCCTCCGCATCCCAGGTAGAGCTGTCACTCCTGTTACGTTGAAGGGGGTGGAGCCTTAGGCATTTGTCAGTACAGGGTGACCTGTTTCACCACGTTGTGGTGCTGTATGTGAGGGAGGGGTCTGAGATGGAACAATGCCGCTTGCCCAGCACTTGTCCCTTTTCCAGGCACTTCTCCCACTTCTGCACTGGACTAGTGCCCCTCTAGCTGCTGCCCTAGCCGTCGTTCTCAGAGTGGGTGGGTCTGTGGATGTTCTAGGTCAATGGGGGCCCTTTAACCAAGCAGACTCTGCTGAGAGACTGGCAGTTTCTGCCTCTGTCCTAACCTCCACTGGTTTGCACAGAAGCAATGAGGCTTGATTTTTCTCCGGTGCTGTGATAGTGAGCTGCACCATCTGGTGAGGGGCTGGGAATGCTCCCTAGGGGTCCCTCATGACTTTTTAAAACATGTAACTGCATTTTTCGCTGGCCTTCTGCCGTTGCTGCTGCTGCCACCACCACACCGAGTCCTCTCTGCCCCAGCTCCGCCCCTCCTACCTGTCTGGATGAGTATTTCTTCTTTATATCTTTGTTTGCTGGACTTCCATGTAGTTTGATTTTCTGGAACTTCTGGTTGTTTCTAGTTTTGAGGTAGTTGTATTCCTTCTTAGTTGTGGAGGGAGATGCAGCGTGTCTGTCTATGCTGCCATCTTGGCCAGAAGTCTCATATTCCTTATTTTTAAGTGATGCACATTGTAGAATTCAGGGGTGAAATGATAAGTTTTGAAATATTCAGAAAAAAACTGACAAAAGTACAGGGAGACATTTAAAAACTGGCATTTTGTATAATTCTACCATTTAGGTGATGGATATATGGCAGTTAGTTATGAAAATAGAACCAACTAGTTATATAAGCAACTCTAGTTTGTATATGTTTGAAAATATTTATAATTAGAAATTAAAATAATAAGAGCAAACCTTTCTGAACATTTATTCCATGCCTGGCAATGTTTTACTACTTTACATGTTAACACAGTTAATGCTCATGACAAAGTTATATAAGTGTAATTATAATCCTCATTTTACACATGAGAAAACTGAGGCACTCAATTGTTTTTTTAATTTCCAATATGAAGTAGTTAGTAACAGACAAGCAGGCTCAGCCTACATTCTGAACCACTGCTAAGTCATAATAAAGGTTACAAGGTTTGCTTATGCTCTGTGTTATTTCTCTTAATCTGGTTATCACATTGATACATTCAACTATATATCTTCATTCTCATATTTTTAATTGTGTAATTTCACACCAAAGTAGAAATAGCATACTGTCTATAATTTCCTAGATCATAACAACAGACCTGGTTAGATTCTAAAAGAAAAAAAAATGTTAAAGTTAATTACATATCATTTAGAATAAAATAATAAATCCATTTGAACTCCTATTTGGTCTTTTTTCCCCCAGGAGAATGATTTTGTAAATGACAAAATTGATTCCTCACTAAATGTGTGAATATGTTCTCTCACATGGCAGAGGGTACTCCGCAACTGTGATTAAAGGCTAGGGGCATGAGTTGAGGAAATAATCCTGGATTATATGGATGAGCCCAATCTAATCATGAGTCCTTAAAAGTAAAGAGCCTGGTTGTCTTCAGAAAGAGATGTAATGATAGGAAAGTCAAAGATTGCAATGTGAAAAGGACTCCACCTGCCAGATCTGGCTTCAAAAATCGAGGAAAAGGGCCATGAGCCAAGAATTGTAGTTGACTCTAGACTTCCGGCCAACATGGAGGCATAGACAGACAAGCTCTGTCTCCTTCCACAACTAAGAAGGACTACAACTACTGCAAAACCAAAAATAACCAGAAGTTCCAGAAAATAAAGCTACATGGAAGTCCAACATATGAAGTCATAAACAAATGATGCTTGTCCAGGTGGGTAGGAGGGGCAAACCCGCAGCTGAAAGATCGAGCTGTGCTGGAGGCGGCAGCTGCAGCAACGAACAGAGAGACCTGGTGAGCAGACACCCGTATTTGGGGGGAGGAGAGAAGTGCCTGGGAGCTGGCCCCCACTGCAGACCAGACCCATTGGCTTGCAATTCCAGTGCTGGGGAAGGCAGACCCTCATTGTCTCAGACTGTGAGGCCTGCAGGGCGTGGGGACGGAGGAGGAGGTTCCCGGTCTCTCAGCAGAGAGCGACAGCAGGAATCCATCTTGGACACCCACAGTGCAGTGAGAAAGGTCGCCAGGTTGTGATGACTACACAGGGCTCCGCCCAATGTAGCATAGGAGGTGTGACAGCACCCCACCCAAGAAGGAAAGATAAACAAAATGGTGAGAATGACAGAATTAATTATTGAAATACCAATCATGCAGCTAACCAAAAAGCAAGTAAAGGACTTGACCGATGAACAAACAGAGAATCTTTCTGAGGCTCAGTTCAGAGCTATAGTCATAAGGCAGCTTACAGACCTAACAGCGGGACTTAAACAAGACAGGGAAGAAATGAAGGCTAGTCCTGCTGGAATGAACAAAAATACATACAAGTGGTGAGGAAGGGAAAGCCAAGGATCAAATCAACAAATTGGAACATAGGGAAGGAACAAATAGTCAACCACTGCAGAAAGAGGAAACAAAAAGCGAGGAATATGAGGAGAGGCTTAGAAACCTCTGGGACAGCTATAAGCAAATGAACATTCGAATTATAGGATTGCCAGAGGGTGAAGAAGAAGAACTAGAAATTGAAAAATTATGTGAAAAATAATGAAGCAGATCTTCCCTAACTTGGAGAAGGAAATGGACTTACAGGTCCAGGAAGCACAGAGAGTTCCAAAACAACTGGACCCAGGGAGAAGCACTCCAAGACACATTATAATCAAAATGTCAAAAATTAAAGATAAAGAGAGAATCTTAAAAGCAGCAAGAGAGAAGAGAAGAATTATGTACAAAGGGGTCCCAATTAGACTATCAGCTGATTTCTCAAAGGAGACTTTATAGGCAAGAAGGGACTGGCAAGAAATATTCAAAATAATGAAAAACAAAAACCTACAACCACGATTACTCTATCCAGTGAAGCTGTCATTCAGGATAGAAGGGCAGAGAAAGTGCTTCCAGGACAAAGTAAAACTGAACGAGTTTGTTAGAACCAAACCACTGTTATATGAGATGTTAAAGGGACTTGTTTAGAAGGAGGATCAAAATTATGAACATTAAAATGAAAACTGTATCACAACAACCAACAGCAGAAGTTAGGGAATCAAAACAAAGACAAACTAAGTAGGCAACAAGAATGGGAAAAGAATTTATAGGTATGGGGAACATTTTGGGAGGAGGTCAGTGGGGGAAAGGGGAAAAGGGAGGGAGATGGTACAGGAATTAAGAAGCATAGTGGGAGGGAGTGGAGTAGACAGGAAGATGTTAAGAAGAACTATATGCACAACCAATGGACATGGACTAAAAGGGGGTACAACTGGGGCAAGGGGGTTCACGGGGTGGAGGGGAGCAAAGGGAAAAAATTGGGACAACTGTAACAGCATAATCGATAAAATAAAATAAAATTTAATTTAAAAAAAAGAAAAAGAAAAGAATTGTAGTTGACTCTAAAAGCTGGGAATGTCCTGCAGCCACTAGCTAGCAAGAAAATACGAACAATTCTACAACTTCTGGAAAGTTAATTAGCAGAACAACCCAAATGAGCAAGGAAATGGATTCTCCACTAGTGCCTCTAGAAGTAATGCAACCCTGACAACACCTTGATTTTCATCTGTTGAGATGCATGTTGAACTCCTGACCTACATGAACTTAAGATTATGTATTTGCATTGTTTAACTCACTAAGTGTGTAGTAGTCTGTTAAAGTAATGATAAATGGACTTCCGGCCAAGATGGAAGCTTAGACGGACGCGCTAGGTCTCCCTCTACAACTAGAGAGGAATACAACTACTTCAAAACAAAGGATAACTAGAAATTCCAGAAAATAAAACTACACGGAAGCCCAACGTATGAAGTTATAAACCAGCGGTGTCCTTTGGGCAGGTAGGGGGAGCGAAAGGGGGCGGAGCTGTTTGCGGTTGCACCAGGGACAGCGGCAGGGAGAACAATCCCAGCAGCAGGGAGGACAATCCCAGCGGCAGGGAGGAAAATCCCGGCTGCAGTCAAACCCCCGGCAGCTCGCGACCCCAACGCTGGGGAAAGCAGCCACCACATTGCCTTGAACAGTGAGGCCCAGGGGGGCGGGAGGACGGATCCTGGTCTCCTAGCGGAATAACTGTGTGAATCCATCTTGGACCCCCGCCCCCAAAGAAAGCGCCACAGGGCTGCGAAATAGATCGCAGACAGGCGCCAGTCGCTGGGTTGTGACGACAAAGCACCACGGCGCAGCGAGAAAGGTTGCGGAACGGCGCCGGTCACTGGGTCGTGACGAGTACACAGGCACTGCCCCCTTTAGCCGGCCCAAGAAAACAAAATACATCTGTCAAAATGAGGCAGACAACTATAGAAATCCCGGTGGCACAGCTCACCAGGCAACAGATGAGGAATCTGACAGATGACCAAATAAGAAACCTGTCAGAGGCTCAGTTCAGGGCCATTGTTATCAGGTAGCTTACAGAATTAACAAAAGATCTGGAAAAAGATGAGAAAGAAGCGAAAAACACTCATAATGAAAGGAACAAAACCACATACGAGACAGATGTTGAGGGAAAAAAATCCAGAGTTCATTTCAACAAACCGGAATATGGAGAAGGAACAAGCAGTCAACCAATGCAGCGAGAGGAAATGGGAAGCAACGATGAGAGGATCAGAAACCTCTGGGACAGCTATAAAAGGCCCAACCTAAGAATCATTGGTTTGCCAGAGAGCGAGGAAGATGAACTAGAACTTGAAAAATTGAGTGAAAATATAATAAAGGAGAACTTCCCAGACTTGGGGAAAGAAATAGACTTACAGGTCCAGGAAGCACAGAGAATTCCAAAAAAACTGGACCCAGGGAGAACCACTCCAAGACACATTATAATCAAAATGTCAAAAATTAAAGATAAAGAGAGAATCCTAAAAGCAGCAAGAAAGAAGAAAAGAATCATGTACAAAGGGGTCCCAATTAGACTATCAGCTGACTTCTCAAGGGAGACCCTGCAGGCAAGAAGGGACTGGCAAGAAATACTCAAAGTAATGAAAATCCAAAACCTACAACCATGAATACTCTATCCAGCGAAATTGTCATTCAGAATAGAAGGGCAGAGAAAGTGTTTCCAGGACAAAATAAAACTGAAAGAGTTCATTAGATCCAAACCACTGTTATATGAGATATTAAAGTGACTGGTTTAGAAAAAGGAGGATCAAGACTATGAAATCTAAAATGAAAACTGCATCACAAGAAACAACAGAAGCTAGGGAATTGAAACAAAGGCAAACTAAACAGGCAACGAGAGTGGAAAAAGAACTATAGGTACGGGGAACATATTGGGGGGAGGTCAACAGGGAGGGGGAATGGGGAGAGGGAGGGAGATGATATAAGAATTAAGGATCATGGTAGGAGGGAATGGAATAGACAGAGGTTGAGAAGAACTATATGCACAACTAATGGACATGATCTAAAAGGGGGGGACAACTGGAGGGAGGGGGACCACCAGGTGGAGGGGAGCAGAGGGAAGGGAAATTGGGACAAATGTAATATTATAATCAATAAAACATTAAAATAAATAAATAAAATAAAGTAATGATAAATAACTAATTCAAAAGATAACTGATTTTTTTCCTTTTAAATGGACTACCATGCTGCCTAGCACATCCTATGATAATACAACATCAGAATTTTAACTAAATTTCTCCTTCCTCAATATGAATTTTCAGACTTTGTTGCTTTGACTATGCTCATTAAGTAACTGGTAATATTAAGAGCAGGTAACCAGACAGTAAATAGTTGGGCCAATTTCACCACTGAATTTTTTCCAAACCTTTTCACCAACAATGACCATAAAGATGTCATTTAAAAACCTGCATTAGTTAACAAATTATTTCTCTTTAAAAAGTATTAAAAGGTATAGGTGACAGTGGTCAATTCCAAACTGTGATCACCATCAACTAACTCCAAAGTATCACCATGCTGTGCTTACAAACTTTCATGCAAACCCTAAGACTGTTCATTTAGTTGATCCTCACAAGTTTATGCTAAATAAAGGTACAGTTGCCACTAGCTTTCCTGAAACACTGAAATTATTGCTAAATTCACTGCCTGCTGAGATTCCCTTGAAGCAATATAGAAGATATTTTATAGCTGCCAGTGTTTAAACTCTCTGGCTTCCTTACAAATCAAAACATCAGTTTCTAAGTGTATGCCTTCCATGAGAGTAATAGCAGCCAATAATTAGATTAGATGTGTGTTCCTATCATTAACATCACTGGGAAATTGCCAAAGCGGTTCTATATAAATTCCATCATTGTGATGGAATTTTTCTCCCTCTAGAGGTGAAAAAGCGAAACTTTTCAATTCTGCCTAATTTCTGTGACTTAGATGTCTTTGATTTAGCACTCAATCCCACCCCCCTCTATACTTTTTCAACACACATTTACGTAATGACTCTTGAGCCAGGCATAGTTCTGAATGCTAGGATTTGATAAACTCAACAGTAAAGACATTTCATGAGTATCTAGAAAAAGGTGACAGAGCAATTGGTGAATTTCTGAATTTTCTCCAAGTTTGACATCAAGAAGCAAATTCTAAAAAGCATGCATTTCCAAAATCTAAACAGGAGGTAGGGTTGCTACAGCAGGCATCTCTTGACCAAATGCCCAGTTCAGACTTACTTTCCTTTCTGGAAATAATGGTAAATTCTGTTGTAACATCTGAAAGCACAGCATTTGCTATTACATTTTGAGTTTCCTATGTCAGATGACCCACAAGTTTATGGCAACTTTGTTCAGAAGAAATATCCTTTCTTTATGCTGAAGAACAGCCAAAGATTTGGAGGTTAAACCATGTTTTCCTGACTTCATCCCCAACAAGCAGGTTTCTATTGTAAAAACCAAGACAATACAAAATATTTAAATTTGAATGATAACGTAGAAAGGAACTATTATATTAAACTGTCTCACTAGCAGAGGAGTGCAGACATCTAATTGGCCTTGTAAGCTCTTTTAAACACAAGATGAAACCTTGAAAAAGTCATGAGCCTCTGTGCTCATGAGGGAGACCCAGGGCTTCAAGACATATCCGGATGACCACATATGGCATAGACCCTGGCCTGGTACCTAATTACAGGATGGATAAAATGCTAAGAAGAAAATAAACACCAGGGCACACTGAAAACACAGAAAGACTGAAAGGAGGGAAATTATATACCAGGTGGAAAGATTAAATAGAATACTTAGCTATACAGAGATTAAGGTTTAATATAAATTGGCAATTAAGATAAAACATGCTGACTCAAAAACTGTCAAACAGATAAATATAGAACCCAGAGCCCAGGAACAGACCTGTGTTGTATGGAAAGTCAATACCAAGCAGAGGGTGCATGGTGTATGAGCTGGGAGAACACAGAATACAAATGCAACTTGGGCAACTGGTTATTCATACAATAAAAAAAAGAAAAAACATAATTACATTCCTACCTCACCCATACATAAAAATATACCTTAGACAAATGATAGATTTGAATATAAATCAAAAATGTTAAACTTAAAAAAGAAAGTATAGAATATTTTTCTGTATTTAAGATTTAAAAGGAATTCCAAAACAAGATTCCCTCCCTGAAAAAGAAACCCACAAAATTTAAGTTAAAACAATGATGAATTAAATATCCTAAAAGTGTTATTTTCAAAATACCCCACTAAATAATAAAATGGTAGGTTATACACTAAAAGAAAATATTTAAATCTTATATAACAGACAAAGTAGTATTATCTTGAGCATATAATGAAACTCTACATATTACTAAAAAAAGCAAATAGCCTAAAAGAAAAAAGTCCAAAGTATCTAAACAGGAAATTTATAAAGCAAAATAAGAAATAAAAGATGTACTTCTAGTTATGGAGCTACTGATATGTTGCTATGAAGTACTGGGGTATCTTTCACTCATTTACAATATCCATTCAGATGCTGGGCTGTCTGCACCCACAATTCCCCATAAGGATTTCACCACATGGTAGCTATTCACACTACAATGGTTGCTTCTGATTGAAGGCAGTGACAATGTTATTATGTCTGGGCTTTATTTAAATAATCTGAACATTTATCACTTACATTTATCAAATAAATCTATAAAAAGTTATCTACATTAAAGTTTTAGATAAAAATGAAACAATATCACCTTCCTAATCATAGTGACTGAATTAAATTTAGATTCTCCTGTTTTTAGAAGAGCAAATGTATTCAGCTTGACATAACAGTATGAAGCAAAACTGTCATAAATACATGGTACCAGCTCTACTGAATTGGTAAAACCTTAAAATACCATTTACTTTTAGATACCTTTCCTAATTGGATTTCAAAGTCATGGGGGGAAAGTCAATGTTATTTTAAAGGACTAAAGTAATTTTTAAAAATTATTGTACTATACAGATGATATATTATAGAGTTGTACACCTTAAACCTATACTTTTATTAACCAAGGTCACCTCAATAAAGTTAATTAAAACATTTAAAAATTCAAAATAAGTTTGTTATAAATAAATACATTAATTAAATTAAATAATTTTGGGAGTATCTATAATAAACGGTTTAGAGTGGATGAAGCTAATTCTCCCTTTAATCAAAATTTTACATAAGTTTCTTTATTTTTTATAACTTCTTCAAGCCTGAAATAATTTGTAATAGACTTCCTCCACCTTTAAAGAACAAATGTTATTTATTTTCCATTATCTCATATCATTGTAGAATGACCTAACATAACATTTCTAAATAAAAACTACATCTTTGTCTAATATTAATCAATGTTTTTATTAAACATGGCTAAAAATTTTTATATATCTTTTAAATTCCTGAATATCTTTTGATGTAATTAAATATCTTTAGTGTAGCAATGGAAAATGGAAAAATGTATCTGACAAAATAAGTTAAATTAAATTAAAAATACATCATTGCTTCAAAGAACAAAGAAAGCGTGAAACATTTATTTATTTTATAACTACTTAGAGATGGTACACAATAATGCTAAAATGAAGTCCAATTATAAGAACTTTTGGGTGCCCATAATATTTTTATATTATCTAAAACACATGCTTTGAGCAAGTGAGCCATGGCTTTTACACGAACAGTTTATATTGAGCTGTACTAATATCAAAGATGAAAATAACAAACTCATACAAGCTGACAAAGCTTAAAATATAAAATCTACAAGTAGAACATGGCTACAAACTTGTACACTCACATTTTCACTACAGTAAAATGAATTCAAGTTAAAGTGAAAGTTATGCTTTAATAGTTTTTTGTAGGCATTTCTTTCCTAAATGATGCATAATAAAGTAACAGAGAACAAGAATATCTCTGACTTCATTTATGAATAAAATACTATAATTTATTTTAATAAGTTTAAATGTCTAAGGCTTTTTACATAAACTCCATAAACTACTGACCTACAATATTTAAAAACAGGCTCATTGCACAGTGAAGTTGTAGGTTTTAGCATAAGAGAAATGCAAATAATAAAAATGAAGTAAGTCATCTATCAATAAGTATGCATTCTCCATAAATTTAATTTTAGATATATTAATATCTGGTCATTTTGGTCTGGACTCTTCATGGAGTCAAACTAAAGAAGGAGGTATACTTTTTTGAATAATATATAAATTGATGTAGCTATTCTTTTTAAATTGAGGTATAAATAACAAAAAAAAATAGATATTTAGATACTACCCAAAGCAATTTACAGATTCAATGCAATCCCTATTAAAATACCAATGACATATTTCACAGACCTAGAACAAATACTTCAAAAATTCATATGGAACCAAAAAAGACCCCGAATAGCCAAAGCAATCTTGACACAGAAGAACACAGCAGGAGGAATCACAATACCAGACATCAAACTATACTACAAAGCCACTGTTATGAAAACAGTCTGGTACTGGCATACGAACAGACATATAGATCAATGGAACAGAATAGAGAGTCCAAAAATAAATCCAGAACTATACACTCAACTAATATTTGATAAAGCGGGAAGGAACATAAAATGAAGTGAGAAGAGCCTCTTCAACAAATGGTGATGGGAGAACTGGACAGGGACGTGCAAAAAAAATGAAACTAGACCACCAACTTACACCACACACGAGAATAAACTCAAGATGGATCAAAGACTTAAATGTAAGCCGTGACAACATAAAAGCCCTAGAGGAAAACATAGGCAGGAAAATTTCAGATATCCTATGTAACAATATTTTCAAGGATACATCTCCTAAGGCAAAAGAAATAAAGGAAAAAATAAACAAATGAGACTACATCAAACTAAAGAGTTTCTGCTCAGCAAAAGAAAACATCAGCAAGATGAAAAGGAAACCAACCATATGGGAAAACATAATTGCCAATGATACCTCAGACAAGGGACTGATCTCCAAAATATATAAAGAACTTACATGACTCAAAATCAAGAAAACAGACAACCCAATTAAAAAATGGACAAAGGACCTGAACAAACACTTCTCCAAAGAAGACATACAGAAGTTCCATAGACACATGAAAAAATGCTCAACATCACTAGCCATCAGAGATGCAAATAAAACCACAATGAGATACCACTTTACACCTGTCAGAAGGGCCATCATCAACAAATCAACAAACAAGTGCTGGCCAAGATTTGAAGAAACAGCAACCCTACTGCACTGTTGGTGGGAATGCAGACTGGTGCAGCCACTATGGAGAACAGTATGGAATTACCTTAAAAAATTAAAAATGGAACTGCCTTTTGAACCAGCGATACCACTGGTAGGATTATACCCAAAAACTCCTAAAACCCAAATTCAAAAGAACTTATGCACCCCTATGTTCATAGCAGCCCTGTTTACAATAGATAAGTGCTGGAAACAGCCTAAGTGCCCATCTGTAGAAGAGTGAATCAAAAAACTGTGGTACATTTACACAATGGAATACTATGTAGCAGAAAGAAAGAAGGAACTCCTGACATTTGTGACAAGATGGATGGAATTAGAGAGAATTATGCTTAGTGAAATAAGCCAGGCAAAGGAAGAAAAATACCATATGATATCACCTAATACAGGAAGCTAAGGAACAACACAAACAAATGAACTAAATAGAACAAGGAACAGAATAACAGTCATTAGGGGGGAGGGGGAGGGAAAGAAGGGGGATAAGTAAGGGAAGGGTTTAGTCAAGGAACGTGTATAAATGACTCATGGACATGGACAACGGGGGCGGGATATGATTGTGGGAGAGGGGGTGGGCTGGGTTCGGGGGAGTAACAGGGGAAAAATGGGACAACTGTAATTGAAAAGAATATCTAAATATTTGTAAGTACAACTTTGAAACTTAGTATATCTCTTTCTAAATGTCTGATGTAAGTGGTCAAAACCAAGGAAACATTGGTTTGAATGCTTCTTTCCAGAAAGTGATATCAATGACTCCTTGTTTTGCAAAGGGAATTTGACCAGAAGGCTTACAGAAGACAGACTAACCAATTGCCTTATAGAAACTATGAGCATTTTTGAAATTATCATCAATAACCAGGTTGTCAGCAATGTCTCCATAATTCTCTTTTTACACAAGACAAAGTTGCTTCGGGAGAACATGCAAATGGTGAGAATCAAAGATTATTTATTAGAATTTGAAAGATATCCACACTGCTTAAGAGATATT
This sequence comes from Furipterus horrens, assembly GCF_987537825.1. NCBI lineage: Eukaryota > Metazoa > Chordata > Mammalia > Chiroptera > Furipteridae > Furipterus > Furipterus horrens. The sequence goes on along the minus strand of NW_028327176.1, from coordinate 60,663,301 downwards.
CAAAGATTCCTGATGGAAAGTTCCTGTAACAAATGCTGCACAAGCAACAGAAGCACTTATAACACCAATTAATAGTACTGTCAGCACAGAAAACACGTGCCTGGCTTTCTGTGATGTGAAGAATACTATTCTTCATGACAAACTTAAACATCTTCGGCGGCGGCGGCGGCGGCGGCGGCGGCAGCCGTCCGTCTCGAGAGATGATGGTGTAGCTTCTTAAGAGTCTATCTGCACCGCCGAGAATGGCTGTGCAGTCCGACTCGGGAGTGACACGGTATCTTGTCTCCTCCCGTGTTGAATCGACATCTTGCGATGACGCTGGAGTGTCCTCTCCAGTGAAGCTGAAGCTACAGAGCCTGGGCAGGGTGATATGGAGGGTCTGCTGTTGCCCATGCAGCAGACCCCCCCTCTCTTCGCAGCTGAAGGGTCCAAGGGAAAGACGGAGTCAATACAGCTTGGTTTCAGGTGCGCCGCAGGAGTTGCCGGTGTTGACTACAACGTCAAACCGCCTTAGGGACTCCGGCTCCGGATTTTCTGTCGGGCTTTACTCCCTTAACCTTTCCCCTGAAGAGGTATGCCGCAAGGCAGCGGAGGTTTTTTGGAGTCAGAGTTTTCCTTCTCTGATGTGCCCTGACTGGAAGATCGAACCAGCGACACTTAGCTCGCAGGCCGACGCTCAATCCACTGAGCCAAACCAGCCAGGATTAAACATCTTACGCTACAGTTATATGCATATTTTTGCATTCTAACTAATAACTTTTTGTGTTTCTAGTAGTCTTCTATTTGTTTCATTTCATAAAATAGAAATTTAAAAGAGGAATTAGAAAAATCTTGATTCTACATTTAACATGGTGAAAATCTTTGTTCCTTGTCTACAGAATTTGGTGTATGGCTGAAACCAGCTGAAAAACACACTGCTGATATCTGCTAAGCTCATGCTTTGATCTATTTCACTATGGCTAAAATTTGAGTCAAGCTGTAATTTCCTGGCAGACCTCAGACTAGGTATATTTCCAGCTTTAAATTCTTTCACTTTTTGAATTGAATGCTCTATCGGTGCCAACTATTGATGTCCTTAAATACTTGCAGATCTGAGATTAAGGACAAGTAAAACAAGCAAAGTATCTCTTGTCTGCTGTACACATAGCAGTAATAAAAACAACACCTATATTTTAAAAGGATATTGGAAAAAAGTTTGATAAGGAAATATATTCCATAGCTTTACACAGATATAGCCTTTATGTTTTTAAACTGCTTGTATACCCAATGGTCATTTTGTTTTTAAATTGTGTAGTGGCTAGAGAAGATTTTCTTAGTGTTTTAAAGTTTACATAAGGTTTTCCGGTCTGATCCTAATGAAGAGTTCGCAAGTGGCACAGAGAAGCAAAAGGCAAAGGCCATATATAATGTTTTGATCAAAAGGAAAGAGTAAAACATAATTTGACTTTTAATTATTATGTAATTAATTTGCCACATGTGAAACATTCTGACCATAACAGCAACTAAAAACTGTAAGCAACAGCATGAATAATTGAACTGTCTAAATATAACCTTTCTATAAACTTGTTTTCAAACTCGTAAAATGTCACTCTACTTTAATGAATCTACTTTTCTTAGCATTGGAGATTTTTACAGTGCAAGGGACGTAAGGTGGTGTATGTTAGCCTTATAATTTTTTTAATGAGGAAACTAATGCAGAGGGCAGGACTGAGTTAAAACTGGACATAAAACCCAGTCTCTTTATTCCAAGTCCAGGTTCCTCTACATCCATAGTTTTTGGATATCTTTTGTCGCAAAGCTTTTCTAAAAAGTAATCAAATGCAGAAGTTTGGTATAAAAACAGATCAAAGCAGTGACGTTCAGGTTGATGCTAGTGGGAACCACAAGTCCCAGTCTGCTCACTCTCCTTACCCTGTTGGATTTTCAGGATCCCCTTAGGTTTGGTGGGGTACCATTTGAAAACCATCTGCTCTACACCATATCATCTCAAAATAAATCTGGAAGAAAGCCAAGTTTAAATATGTAAAAAATTAAACATCGATACAAAAGACAAATTACAGTTCAATATAACAATATGAGAACTGTCACAAGTTAGCTCATGATTAAGCACCAAATGAATGAGAAATTCAGAGCTCTGGCAGTGGCCTGCAACTAGTTACCAAAGAGAAGGACTGATTTGAGTCTTAAAATTTGCAAACATCAGCTCTGACAAGGGGTCAATATCTATAATAAAGAACTCATACAACTCAATAACAATAACAACAACAACAAAAAAAAACAATCTAATTAAAAAATGGACAGAAGACCTGAACAGAGAGTTCTCCCTGAAGGACATAAAACTGGCCAGCAGATATGTGAAAAGATGATTAACTTCACTGGCTATTAGGCAAATGAAAATTAAAACTACAATGAGATATCACCTCACACCTGCTAGAATTACCAGTAAGACAAGAAATAACAAGTGTTGGAGAGTCTTTGAAGAAAAAGAAACACTGTCACTGCTGGTAGTGTAACAGGGTAGGGGACCCCTGGGAAATGGGAAGGGGTGGAAAGCACTAAAAAGATGGTGCATGCATGTATAACACCCGGCAGACAGGACAAAGCACACATGACTCAGCAGAAAAGAGGCCGAAGGGCTGACACTTGGAGCTAGGGAGGCGATTGGATGGGAGGCACGTACACTCCCATTTACTACCTCCACCCAGGGAGTTATGGGGGCAGTTTTTAAAAGCAGAGCATGTGGAAAACGTGTGCTTTTTCTCTCCCTTCCTTGGGCTGGTTGGTCGTGGGGTAGGGGCTCATCTTCCTGAACCAGTGGGCTCTGCGGGAACTGCATAGTCAGGGAGCATTCCCTGTGCCTCTCCCCCCAGCTCCGGGATCTACCATACCAGTAGCGCTGCAAGGCTAGGCTGGTAGGAGGGGAAGAGGCTTGGGCAGGCGAGTTCCCAATGCAGTATAGCCAGGCAGCAAGCCCCACACCCCTACTCAGTACAGGAACTCACAAGAAGCCACCCCTCTGCATGCTTCTCCAGTAGAGGACACTATCATCAATGGCTACAGGTTCCACCATGTTGAGGGGTGGGGTAGAGTGGCAGCCACTGGTCTACTGCCTGCCTATTACTCCATGGGGGCCCCATCAGTAGTGGCCACCCACCCACTGCCTACCTGCTTCTCTGGATAGGAACGCTATCAACAGGGGGCTACCCACATGCAGAGACACACAACGGTGGTTCCTGCCATCACTGCAGCTCTACCAGCTCCAGCCCAGTAAGGGCTTTCAGCCCACTGCACTAACGTGCAGTTCGGGGCTTAGCAGACCACCAGAGGGCAGCGGCCAGAAGAAGCAGACAGTGTGTCGGGAGTGGGACATCTGGAAATACAGACTCTGAAGGATGGTACTTAGGGTGGGAGAACAGGTTCCTGGTGCAACCTTGAACTGAGCTGGCAGAGGGTGGCATGTGGGCAACCGCTCCTCGTGGTTTAGGGAATTGTAGCCCCGGCCTGAGCATGACTGCCGCCAGCATTCCTGCTGTGCTTGTCTTTAAGTCTCAACATAAGGCTGCATGTGAAACATAACCGAAAGCCACTCAGAGGGTTTCCCTGGGAACTAGATTTAAAGAATGCTTATTACACTTTAGAACTTGCTCTGCTTTCTTTATCTATAATATAACATAAACAATCTCTAGATAGGAATGTATGAAACCTTGCACCTAATGCCAGTGTGGCGTCAAGATGTTTCATAGGCCCTGACACAGACTGGTCACTGTGCCCTCTGTACCAGTACATGTAATCTGTTACTGTCAACTATAATACTAATGCCTCCAAGCTATTGATGATTCATGAATCTTGACCTTGTATCTCTCAGGTGTATCCTCCTCAATAAAAGGCATGAGGGAAGAAGGTCTAATCGCTGTTCTCCACTAAAGAGGCAGCCACCTTCTTTCCCCAGACATAATGAAATGTCCTGGGTAAAAGTTTGTTCATCGGACATAATAAAGTGTCCTAGGTAAGAGTTTGTTCCGCCATGGTCATGAAGACCCTGCTGGACAAAGCAGCTTCCAACCAAGCCTAGGATGTGTGAGGCACATCCATCTCAGTGGCAGACGATTTTCTTTGAGGCATTTTGAAGGAAACAGGCTTTGAGGCACAAACCTGCCATTATTTTAAGCCTATATATTTTAAATAAAGGATTCCTTTTCCTTTCCACTGAACTCTGTCTCAAGAGTTTTTGCCTATGGGTGGCGAGCAGTAAGACCTCACTGGCTATTCTGGAACAGCACAAGGCTGTTGGTAAAAGTGGGAATGTAAACTGGTATAGCCACTATGGGAAACAGTGTGAAAGTTCCTCAAAAAATTAAGAATTAAGTCGCCATGTGATCCAGTAATCGCTTTTCTGGGTACATACCCCCCCAAAAAATTGAAAACATTTATTCGCAAAGATATATGTACTCCTGCCTTCATTGAAGCATTATTCAAGATGGCCAAGACATAGATAGGATTGGGTAAAGAAGGTGTGGTACATTTGTACAGTGCAATACTACTCAACTATTTAAAAAAATGAAGTACTGCTGTTTGTGACAACATAGATGGATTTTAGAATATTATGCTAAGTGAAATAAGTCAGATGAAAAAAGTAGAAAAACACATTTCACTCACATGTGGGATATAAAACTAAAAGCAACAAATGAACAAACAAGATAAACAAGAACTCATAGACATTGACAACAGTATAGTGGTTACCAGAGGGAAGGGGGACAGAGGGATAGTAAAAAGTAAAGGGGGTCAAATATATGGTGACAGAAAACTTGACTTTGGGTGATAAACACACAATGCAATATGAGGATGATGTATCAGAATTGTACACTTGAAACCTATATGATTTTATTAACCAGTACCAACCCAATAAATTTAATTAATTTTTTAAAATATGGGTTAGTAGTGAAGGAGGAAGACGCAAGGGAAAGAGCATTAACAATAGCACTGCAACAAGAACAATTTAATTTCAGTAAAAGTGAGTAGACCAATGAAGTTCAAAGGGTAGACTGGGGAAGCTGGAAGGGGTAAAGTAAAACAGAAATATATGTTGGGGCCAGATTATTTCAAGTTAATGAGTTCCAACTTTATCCAGAAGGCTGAAACTGAAGGTTTCTGAACAAGATAGCAATACAATCAAAGTAAAGTGTTTTAGGAATTTTATTCAGACAGTGGTGTCAAGATAGTCTAGGAAAGAAAAACAAGAGAAGAAAGATCAGGCTATATTCATAGACACCCAGGCATGATAATGATCAAAACAAGATTAAAATCTGAAAGGACAAAAAAAAAAGACAGAAAAAATATTGGGAAGGAAGATCTGAGAGGCCTTAAAATGTTACCTGTCATTCCAGGTATTAGAAATACAGTCTGGATAGTCATCACAGACTAATTCATATCTTAGATGATATTAGAACTATATGACTTCTAAGATTCCTTTTCTGTTTTGAAGTTTAAATTCTGTGTAACAGACTGAATATATTAATTATCGGTGGGGGGAGCCAAAGACAATTAAAAGCTTAAAGCTCACTGGACTAGAAGAATGACAGATACAATTTTCAGGGTGAGACCTCTATTATTGACCATTAAAAAAGGAAATAAAAAGCAGATGCAATTCCATTTAAAATGTTAAAAATTTTCATCCAAAAAAATCAAGTAGCATATGATGATGCATAATCCTCTAGAGTCAAGTGCTTCTAATGATTTATGACCCGCATTTTCTATTGCTATACATCAAAAGAGATAATTCAGGAGAGAGAAAACTGGGTTGTTATTGGTGCTACTTACATAAAATAGTGCAGAATATTTTAACATTTGGTCACTTAAACCAGTCAACAGTAGGTAAATTACTTATGAGCATGAATGAGAACAACACTTTATAGTTTGAAGCTTTCCTATTTCTTTCATTAGTTCATTGGTCTCCCGAGGACAGCATTATGTTGTTTCATTTTCTTTGTAACTCTCCATAGCACTTAATACACATATTTTATGCAAAAGAAAAGAGTTGACTAGTTTGTGATCAATTTTAATCCACTATTATCTCTGGATCTTTTTTCACTAATTAAATATATAGTGAGTCACTGTCATTTTATATACTTATTACTAATTAGTATTCTGAAGTGTGCTTCCATGAACATGCTCCCAATAAAATGTACTGTCAAAATTGCTCATCGTTTTTTCAATGTATAAAAGTGGTCTGAATTCTATATCTAGCCTCAAGTATTTTCAGTACGATCTACAAATACTGTCATTCTCTTCTGTGCCGACAGGTGACAATCAACAAATTTCATCCAGGCTCTTAATTATCCAAATTGGACAATTTTAAACATCAATATTTATAATAAAATCTTTTCATGCTTGCAAATGGTCAAAAAGGCTATTTCATTTTAACCAGATTAAATATATGTCCCAGAAATGTGTTAAGGGAAAATTATGTCTGGATACCTGCTAAACACCTGGGATTGGGATACAAAGACAAATACTTTACCTAAAGGATACTTAAAGGATACCAGTTATCTTGTCAGAAGAAAAACCGACTGATAGGGGAATAAAATACATACTGAATTGATCCACTGCAGACAGTAATGGAGCTATGTTGCTGAAGACCCCTCAAGAAATAATAGATTAGGATATACAACTACATGCTCTGGGTCATTTCAACATCCACCTGCCATAACTTAAAACAAATATAGCAAGATTTCTTATATAACTCTAGATCATTAAAAATTTCTGAAGAATAAAATCTCCAGAATACCAATTAATGCTAAAGTAAGTCTGCCTTTCTTCAGATCTGAGAAGCAAATGATAACTGTGAAAACCCTGAAGTTCTGTCCTTAATTATAAATAGCAATATCATTAACACAATTGAATATAAATTTATACGTCACATTAAAGTCCTGGTTTAACACTTTTATGAGCCAAGATATAGAATAAAATCTCTAAGATTTATAAGTTAATGCTCTTATAATATAAAGATGGTACATAATGGTTTTAATTTACTATGTTGAAGAGGGCATGACTGCAATTTAACTAGTCATTATAAACCACAGTCACACTAGTTCAGCTGTCATAATTTAGAAAGTAATAAAATGTGTTTTTAAAACTTATAGCCTATGTAGTTCCCAAATAAATATCAATACATTCAAATCTGAAAGAGCTTGGCCTGAGAAGTAATTATGTTTTATTTTTATAGTAATATATTTTTTAAAAAGTCTCAGTGTGCATCTGTTGCTTAACCCTAACTGATACTGAATTTAAATTTGCCAAAGGGAAATTACATAGGGAAATGCAGTTTCCAGTACAGACCCTACCATTAAGTGACTTTAGTGATTATACTGTGGCAAGTGTATCAAGTCCTCCATCAATTCCTTAGTGTTGTAAGACCTAATAGATTCCTAGAAGGATTTATGAAGTGGCACATCAAAAAGTAGGTGAAAGATAAAGCAGAGAAGAGCAAAAGAAATGCACTTGGAACCCCTTCATAAATACTTCAGTGCTTCTCAACACAAAGAATAAAATTCAAATTCTTTCATAAACCATGCTATCAGTACCTGACCTCTCTCTGCATTTGCTTTCTCCTCTCTTTTCTGAATCCCTAGTACATTCACCTACTGAACCATTTCTCCCATATTCACATGCATTCATACCACATGACTTTCTTGGCAGACCCCTGCTCATTCGTCCTTAACCTGTTCCAGAGAGTATAGCTATTCCCATAAGGGCTCCCATAATGCACTGTGCATAAACATGTCACTGGACCTAACAGACTGTGGTAATCTCTTACTGTCTGTCTTCTCCTCTAGGTGGTAAAATAACCAATAATTTTGCTTTGTATTTTTCCTGACACAATAACTCATTATTTTTTAAATAAATGATTCAATGAATGAATTTTTAGTATAAAATCAGAAATGTCAGTATGTCATACTTAAATATAAAATGGGTTCAACATTTACTCAATAAATGAAACAAATATTTATTTAGCACTTGTGATGCATCAGGCATCATATTAAGTGAGGAATAGATACAAAGAAGACTGCAACAAAAGAACATGGCTATGAAGACATGTACAGTTTATAAGGTGCAATAAAAGTTTACCAACCTACTATATGTAAATGGAATATTATAATAAGTGTTATGTGATGTCTGAAAAGAAAGATGATCTGGTGTCTTCTCTGAAATCAGAGCATGTAATGCCTACTTTGTGCCCCACCAAGTCTGCAGGCATCTTCTATTAACAGTCCAGTCTTCCCTGGCTCAGTGATTGTTTTCAGGTGCTAGCCCTCTCAACTGAAAACCATTTGTTCTGTCCCAGTTAGAGACTCCAGCCTGCACCGCCCCCTCAAAGCCTAAGCATTCAGGCTTGAAGAGTCATTGTCTGATTCTAACCTCTTCTCAGGATGCTGTATTGTGGGACACATCCCTTCACTTCACCTTTCATGGCTTGCCCATAAGGAACAGCCACGGTCCTGAGGGATATGTCCAACACCTCTACCTCTACTTGACGGGGAAGGGGACTCATCAAACCAGAATAAAGAGGAAGGTTTAGCTGTTTCTGATTGGGATGAAAGGTGAAGGCTATATAGGAGCAACAACATTTGAGCTGGTCCTTATCTTTTGGGGCACATGGAAATGATAACGGGATGGTACTTGAGAAAGAGAGGCCTTCCTTCTTGAGCAATAGCATAAAATGTGAAGCTGAAAGACTGATTCAGGTCAAGTGAATTAGATGAGCCTGCTTTAGTCACACTTAGTTGAATATCCAGTAAGTGTGAAAACAGATTTATAATATTGTAAAATATCTAGAAGTGCCATACTAAGGTGTATATAAAAATCAAAGAAAATCCCATCTTTTAGAGAAGGGAAGAAATCCATTTGGCAATGAGAATGGGTTACAAATGATAAGCTAAAAAAAAAAAAAAAAAAAGGAAAGAAAGAAACAGCAGTAGGCCTTCATGAAATTGGCCGAAATTGGCCTTGTGAAGCAATGGTATTTAACTAGTAAAATGAATTTTCTTTTTCAGCTAAGTTTTCTTGTCTACAAAGAGAATAATTTTCCTCTTCAATTTTAGTCTAAAAAGTGTCTACTCTATTGAACGTGTTGTGTCCTTGCTATATATTTATCCAATTGTGTTATTCGTTGAGTCTAGTATCTTCTTTTCATTTAAATTGTCATCGCTTTTGAACATTTGACATTTTATCAAATGTTTCATTGGTTAGAGCAAATCTTAAAGATGCCATATCATTTTTTAACGTGTAATTTTTGTAAGAACTTCAAGTACGAAAGGAATTCTAATGACAAGAAGTTAAAGTAGAAAGGAATTTTCAAATACAATGTAACTTAATTGTTTCATTTCATTACAATGGGCAGGTACAAATTGTACAGAGTATCAAACTAAAGAGAAGAAAATAATACTAGGATTGGATTTCCATTTTTTGTACAGTTTTTCCAGTTACATTTTCTCATCACTTCATGCAAAAATATTTTATTTTCTTTCATCCAAATAATCATAACTCTATCATATGACCGTCTGCCTGTATGTACACAGTCAACATCAAGAAAGTGAAATAAATCATTTAAGTGTGTCAGCAATTCATCTTTTGGATCTCTGTATATCAAGATACAATTTCAATATGCAGCAGATTTGGCTTCCCAGAAAATAAAAGCAGAGAACCTCCTTGGTTAGAAACATTATGAAAATTTCCATTTTTACCCTTAATGAAATTATTCTTCATGGAAAGAATATGCTTTCCCTGTGAATAATATAGTTAGACCTGAATAATGAAAAGATGGTCCTTCATTTATCTTTTTTTTCTTGCAATTTTATTTATTTGCAATTTCAAATTTTAAAAAATAGAAATGGTCAGAAGGCAAAACCTGCATTGGATTATCAGGAATTAACTATGATGAGGGTTTTTTATAAGATATTTTGAAAACGGTTGGCTAGCATTAACTATGACTGTTTGAAGACCACACTCACACGATAGAACCCTGATAAATGTTGCTTTAATCAAATTCTAAGAGTTTTCCTTCTCCTTGCTTCCTATGTATCACCTTATGCTGTTAGCTACAAATTTCCAAAAATGCTCTTCTTGTGGCACCCTCCCTCACCTGATTCTCTGCCTACCTCTCCAGCTGTTCCTAATTTTGTCTTCTTGGGCTCTATTTCATCTGCTTATTCCATAATGTCAGAAATCCCCAGAGCCCTACCTCAGTCCTCTAGTCATCTCTTTACATTTTTTTTCTGAAAAATTTCCTTCCATAGCCATCTATGTATGCTTTGATAAATTCTGTTATTTCCAACACAGATCTTTCCCCTGAGTTCTAAATTCTTATCTCAAATAATCTACTGGGTATTTCTCCTTGACAGCCTTCAGGTACGTCCCATTCATGGTGTTTTCTTTAAAAAAAAAAGTATTTTTTCTCATGCATGATTCCACCAGCTGACTCCTTTTACATTCATCACTTATATCAGTAAAGCACCAACTCCCACGATTCTGCCACCTTTATATTGCTTAAATTTTTCCATGACTTTCCAACCTACCACCAACATCTTAAGTCAGGCAATCATCATCTCTTATTGTATCGGCTTTCTAAGTCCTCTCCCTCACTGCAGACATGCACCCACCAGCAGACCCTCAAGATCCTTCTCCAAACTCTGCCTGTATGTTAAACATGTAAATTTGATCAGGTCATTCCCCCACTTAAATCCTTACCATCTCCCACTTCTCACAAGATAAATGTTACACTTTAGTATGGTTTGCCAATTTCTCTGTGATCACTACAAGCCCCTGGCCTTATGGAATTTACTGTTTTAATGGAAGAGGTAGAAAATAAACAAAAAATAAGAAGAAGTAGTAAGTAAAATAGTGCTTGATTTAAACAGTTCAACTGAAATAAATACATAGAGATGGAAAGACCTATTAGCTGTTAATATCACTAGCATATTTGAACTTCTGAGTAAAAGAGAAAAAATTCACAACACATCTAAGGAATGGAGAAGCACTGACAGTGTATTCGTGTGTTCTTTCTACTCTTTGCCCCACATATTTAGCCAAATGTAGGCACACCTGAGAAAAAAGAGTGTGCTCACCAATTTAAAAAATGGTGTATTAAAAGGTGTTATAAAATAGATTACTTTGGTGAGATGTGAATTAATTTCACTCTTGTTCCATAAAAATCAATGCACATATGCATGGTCCACAGAGTATGATTTCTAAAATAAGTTAAGAATGTATGAGTTCCTCCTTTTAAAAAGAAAACTCAGTCATCTTCACCTCTACCAGCCAAAAATATTCTGTTTGTCATTTAAGGAACCTCTATTAAAATGTGTGACTAATGACTATTTTTAATTCACCCTTGGGAGACAGTCTTCCAGTAGCATACATGTTATATTATGGAATATTATGTAGCACAAAGTTGGAAACTGAGATTCTCATTTCAAAAAATTCAAAATTACATCATAAAAACAATAAAATGAAATTTAATAGGGTATTTTTATAGCATCGATTCAGCAAGTATATTTTATCACCTCCCTATAACAAGGTGATGGTTGAAAGTAGGCGATTTATACATAAAACTACATGTAGTAGGGCTAAACTTGGGAGTGGGAAGGATGTTCCTTGCACCATCCCCACTAGTACATCTTATCAGACTGTGCTCCAGGAATGCCTCTGGGAGATGGTTTCCATTATTCTGATAGAAGGAACACTGGCCATGCTCTACATCAACAAACACTCCAAGCTGAGGGCAGAAAAGTACCATTCAATCCAGCCCCTGACTGCACCTGATATGGCTTTGAATGACCAATGAATAATTTAGAAAATCATGATGTTCTCCAAATTAATGAAAATTAAATACATGTTACACCAGCATACATGGTGAGTTCCTGTAGCATAATTATGAGTTGCATTAAAGAACAAAACATGACTCAAGACTTGTTCACATTTTCAATGCGATTTTAAAACAAAAATGCATAAATTACATGTAGAAATAATTACTTACATAATTAGTGCTAAATTTTATGTGCTTATTTTTCTCCTAGAGTATAATAAGGTCATTTTGACCAAATATGGACCCTCTTCCAACCCACTGGAGATGAGCAACAATTTTGAGAGAATGTGTACTTACACCCTTCCCTACACAATAATTTCAAACAGAACCAATTAAGTGTAATGCATGGTCTTGACAGTTACATGTACAGTACATGTGTTTTAATACATGTTACATGTATTTAATACAGTTACATGTATTTTAATGTTAAAATAACCATTTTTGTCCTAAAAAGATAAAGGGCATGTTATTGCTTAAAGTTTGGTGGGTGTCTGTCCAGACCAAACAACTCTGAATCCCATCATAAATTTTACAAGAATAATGAATATATTTTTCACATATGTGTGATACACATTCAGAAAATAAAATAATATTGAGAAGAAAAAATATATAGATCTTTGTTATTAGATGAAAATTTCCTCCAAGTGCATGACAAGCAATGTCTGTAAAATATGATGAATCACATACCTAATTGTGTCAGTTGGATGTGCACTTCACTCATCATACTCAATGTACTATGTCATAAATAAACACACTATTGGTATGTGAGTGCATATGTTGTTTGTATATTTGTTACTCACATTCTTATCTTAGAAATGAGCAATGTCTTGAAAAATATGTTCATTATTATTCTTGTTCTCTCTCTGTCACACACACAGACACTACACAATTTTAGCATCAAATGAGGATTCCAGCTTTTTTAACATCCAACTCAACTTAATCTAGATGTACTTTTTCAAGTTAACACAAGAAAGTGATACGCTTCTCAACAAATTTTGCATGTGCATAATTGCATGAGTGCAACTATATATAGTCATATTTATATGATCAAAGCTTTTCTTTTCATGCTATACATGTACTTCCAAAGAAAACCCAAAACATATTAAGGTTAAAATAACTTTTATAGTACAATTAGTACCAAATCATATTCAAATTATAGATGTGAAATGCTGGCTAAAGCATTATTTTTTTCTAGATTTTCTACGATAATAACCATCAATTTCTGTTTAGACTGGTAACCTCCAGCTGAACTCTCTTTTTCTGTATTCATTCAGGGAAATTGGGGGCTGCAAAGCCCTATCAAGTTTTCAGTCTGGAAGACTTAAAAACAATCTGCTTTTCAGCCTACGTGACCAAGAACATAAACTAGCAGATGATTCAACTTTATTACACTATTCAAAAACACAAATTTTAAATTGGAATCATAATGGTATAGTAGTTAATATTAAAAGGTAATATTACTTCAATACAAACTACAAAACTACTGCAATCAAAAAAATGTATTAGCATAAGGATAGACATACACATTCATGAAACAGAATTGAGAGTCAAGAAATAGCCCTTACTTTTACGGTCAGTTGACTTTTGCAAACAAAAATACTAAAACAAATGGATATCCATATATCAAAGAATGCAGTTGACACAAAAATTAACTAAAAATTAGTCAAAGATTTAAATATAAAAATTAAAACTATGAAACTCTTGGAAAAAACATAAATGCTCATCTTTGTGATTTATTTTTTTTTAATTGTTTTCCCACTACTATTTAGTGCCCATATACCCTCCTCCTCCCTGCAATCACCACACTGTTTTCCATGTCCACGAGTCCTTGAATCCTTTCTTTGTGATTTTGGATTAAGTTATTGTTTCTTAGATATGACACCCAAAGGGCAAGCACAGAAAAAAAAATAGATAAATTTTACTTCATCAAAATTTAAAATGTCTGTGCTTCAGGATAGCATCAAAAAGTGAAAAGACAATTCACAGAATGGAAGAAAAGAAATGCGTAAATCACACATCTGATAAAGGTCTAATATTAAGAACATATAAGGAACTATTATAACTCAATAATAAAGAATAGCTCAATTAATAATGGGGCAGAATATTTGAATGAATATTTCTCCAAAGAAAACATATAACAGCTAAGAAGTACGTGAGTAGGTGCTCAACATCATCAGTCAGAAGGGAAATGTAAATCAAAACCACAATGGGATACTTCTTCACACCCCATTAGGATGACTGTAGTCCCAAAGATGGAAAATAATGGGTCAGCAAGGATGTGGAGACATTGAAACCTTCATATATTTGGAGAGGGAATATAAAATGGTACACTGGCTTTAGAAAATAGTTTGGCAGTTGCTCAAAAATTAAACAAAGAATTACCATATGATCAAAATTCCACTACTAGGTATATACATACATACTTAAGAGAAACGAAAGCATATGTTCACAAAAATACTTGTACACTAATGTTCATAGCAGCATTACTCATAATTATGAAATGTTCATCAACTGAAGAATGGATAAAGTCTGATATATACATAGAATATTATTCAGCCATAGAAAATGAAGTGCTGATAAATGCTACATAAATGAGCATTGAAACAGTATGGTAAGAAAAAAAAAACAGACACATTTTATAATCCCACTTATATTAAAATGCCTGGAATAGGCAAGTCTGTAGATACATTCATTATGCAGACAGTGGGGCTGGCTAGAGAGCGAAATAGAGAGTGATTATTAAAGAGCTGGGGTCTCTTTTTGGAATTAGGAAAATGTTCTAGAATTAGATGGTGGTGATAATTCCACAACTTTGCAAAATTCTAAAAACTACTGCATTCTACATTTTTCAGTGTAAATTTTATGATATATTAACATTTAAATAAAAGTGAAAAATCTAGTATTATAAAGATAAAATTTGGGACAAAATACAAGGTAAATTCTGGAATGCTTCTCCATGAATGTCCAGCCCTGAGGTTAAGTAAGTAGCTCATTTTTAACATTTCCTTCTAGTTAAGGTATCTCTAGGATATAGTTACAACTCAGCTTCTGCCTGTGACTCTTTAGATAATTTTGTGCTTACTGTGTGTAATTTTTCTACCATATTCACCCTCTATTTTTTGGAATTGAGAGGCTTAAGAAATCTGCATTCTTTTGCCTCCAAATATCCATCATTGTTTCTTCATACTAGCAAGAGTATATATAAATGAGACAAAGTCACATCATTATCCATTCAACCATCTACATTTGCCATTTTCTCCAACTGTTTTTCCCACCCTTTGAACCCAGCAACCTGAATAAAAACCAATTTCAATAACACTTTTAGAGTTATGTAACAACTAGATTCTTCCAAGTCTATTTCTATATTTTGAAAGTGTATAGACACTTTTACTCTGAATCTTCCCAGATAGGCCCCTTTTCTTTCTTTTCCATAACCACCAGCTTTCTGATAGAGATACAACATTCAATCTCTTATTATCTCTGAAGACACATTTCTAATATATTGGTACTTTTCTTCCATCTCCATTTCACTGAACCTCTAATCTCAAAGGTTGCTAATGACCTCCAAAATTGTCAAAGCCAACTGAGTTTCTCAAGTTCTGAAACAAATGTACTTCTGAGGCATTTGATACTGTTTAAAAAAAAAAAAAAAAAAAGGACTGCTTTCTCCAAGCTGTCATTTTCTCTTTCAACTAAGCAAAAAATTGTGTAGCTGATCTTGATCCACTGTTTTGTCCCTAAGGCACAAAGGTTTTCTTGGAGTGGTGATTCAGGCGCTGGAGTTATCAAAACCTACATACCACACATTCACTAGTTTTTTGATCACAAGCAAACTAATTTCTCAGAGTTCCAACTCTTTTTCTGTAAATTATGGATCTCCCAGTGTTTTTTGTAAGGATGATATGAGATACTTATGTAAATATCTTAGCAGTGGCCTGCCACATAAATGGTAGTTTTTACAGTTATTAGTAGTATTTTCATCATCATCATCATAATAACCATTATTATACACTTTTATATTAAAATTAACTTTAGACACTTTATCCCCTGTAATGACCTGTGGTCACTTCCAAGCAACCTTGGAACCTCTGTTGGACTGAGCTACTGGATATTCTCCTACTCCTGCCCACATCCTTAATCTATCTAATGTGCAATGTGCAATTAATCACATCTATCAACAAAAATTAAATGCCACTACTTCAGTGAAGACATCACCATCAAAATATCACAATCAAAATCCAGATCCTTGGCACCACCCCACAAATCATAATCTCCAAAGAATAAGGCCTAGAAGTCAATCAGATTGAAAAGTTTCCAGGTAATTAGCATAAACTACCAGATGTACAAATCAATGGCATACTAGCAAAACAACTTCTGACACTCTAACTCCAATATCAGCTCTTTGTAATGCTTCTTCTTATTCAATAATGCCAAATGTATTTTCCCAAATTTCAGTTTCCCAAGCACTACTCTAAAACACGCCCTACCTCTGCATTATCTGCAGAGTAAAATCCAATCTTATTCAATATTCATTCACCATATCTGGTCAAGCATCTACAATAATAATTTCTGAGTATATGAAAACTGAGGATAAACCCTTAGAAGCTTTCAATCTAAAGATGGCAAGAGAGAATGAGAGAGAGGGGTGGGGGCACAGGGAGGAAAGGGGAGAGAAAGAGAGAGAGAATGAATATAGGCATCTATTCAAAATTCCAACATGCTAAACAAAAGATCTACAATGAAAATTAATTTTCTCTTGAGATTGGCAAAGCCTCCACTGTCAGACTTCATCGTTATTTAACACCAGTACTCAAGAACCAATCAAAATGAACAGTTCTGGAACTTCCGGCCAAGATGGAGGCATAGACAGACAGGCTACATCTCCCTCCACAACTAAGAAGGAATACAGCTACCTCAAAACTAGAAACAACCAGAAGTTCCAGAAAATCAAACTACATGGAAGTCCAGCAAACAAAGATATAAAGAAGAAATACTCATCCAGACAGGTAGGAGGGGCGGAGCTGGGGCAGAGAGGACTCGGTGTGGTGGTGGCAGCAGCAGCAACGGCAGAAGGCCAGCGAAAAGCACACTTACACATTTTAAAAAGTCAGGAGGGACCCCTGGGGAGCATTCCCAGCCCCTCACCAGATGGTGCAGCTCACTATCCCAGCACCAGAGAAAATCAAGCCTCATTGCTTCTGACTGTCCAAACCAGTGGAGGTTAGGACAGAGGCAGAAACTGCCAGTCTCTCAGCAGAGTCTGCTTGGTTAAAGAGCACCCATTGACCTAGAACATCCACAGACCCACCCACTCTGGGAATGACGGCCAGGGCAGCAGCTAGAGGGGCACCCGTCCAGTGCAGAAGTGGGAGAAGTGCCTGGAAAAGGGACAAGTGCTGGGCAAGCGGCATTGTTCCATCTCAGACCCCTCCCCCACATACAGCACCACAACGTGGTGAAACAGGTCACCCATTACTGACGAATACCCAAGGCTCCGCCCCTTAAACGTAGTAGGAGTGACAGCTCTCACTGGGACAAGGAAGCAAACAAACACAGGAGACTTCCAGCCAAGATGGAAGCCTAGACTGACACACTCCATTTCCCTTCACAACTAAGAAGGAATACAACTACTGTAAAACCAGAAATAACCAGAAGTTCCAGAAAATAAATGGAAGTCCAAACTATGAAGTTATAAAGAAGTGGTGCTCCTCCGGACAGACAGTAGGGGCGAAGCCGGGGAGAAGAGTTCAAGCTGTGCTGTCTGCAGCAGCAGGAGCGATGGACGGAAGACAGCGGTAAGCACAGACACCCATATTTAGGGGGAGGTGAGAAGCACCTGGGGAGCACCCCTGGCTGCAGACCAGACTCGTCAGCTTACGATTCCAAAGCCAGGGAAGGCAGACCTCCATTGCCTTGGACTGTGAGGCCAGGAAGAGGTGGGGATGGAGGAGGAGGCTCCCAGTCTCTCAGCAGAGAGTGAATGGCAGGAAACCATCTTGGACCCCTACCCCCACAGAAAACACCACAGCGTGGTAGAAGGGTTGCCTGGCTGTGATGAGTGCATAGGGCTATGCCTCCTATATCGTAGGAGGTGTGACAGCCCTGCCCAGGAAGCAAAGGTAAACACAAAATGGTCAGTATGGCACAGATCATGATAGAGATCCCGGTGACGCAGCTGACCAGACAGCAAATATCTAATCTAATGAAGCAGCAGATAGGAAATCTTTCTGAGGCACAGTTCAGAGCTTTGCTTATAAAAATGCTTACAGACCTAACAGTAGATCTTAACCAAGATGGGGAAGAAATAAAGTCTAGTCCTGCTGAAAGGAACAAAAACCCATACAAAACTAGTGGTGAGGGCAAGAAAACCAGGAATCAAATCAACAAATTGGGACATAGGGAAGGAACAAACAGTCAACCAGTGCAGAAAGAGGAAATGAGAAGTGGGGAAAATGAGGAGAGGCTCAGAAACTTATCGGACAGCTATAAGCGGGCCAACATCTGAATCACAGGGCTGCCAGAAGGTGAAGAAGAAGAACTAGAATTTGAAAAATTATGTGAAAAGATAATGAAGCAGAAACTCCCTAACTTGGGGAAGGAACTAGACTTACAGGTCCAGGAAGCACAGAGAGTTCCAGATAAAGTGGACCCAGGGAGAACCACACCAAGACACATTATAATCAAAATGTCAAAAATTAAGGAGAAAGAATCTTAAAAGCAGCAAGAGAGAAGAAGAGAATTACATACAAAGGGCTCCCAATAAGACTCTCAGCTGATTTCTCTAAAGAAACTCTGTAGACAAGAAGGGACTGGCAAGAAATATTCAAAGTAATGAAAAGCAAAAACCTACAACCATGATTACTCTCTCCAGCAAAGCTGCTATTCAGAATAGAAGGGCAGAGAAAGTGCTTCCAGGAGAAAGTAAAACTGAAGGAGTTCATCAGATCCAAACCACTGTTCTATGAAATGTTAAAGGGGCTTGTTTAGGAGAAGGAGGATCAAAATTATGAACATTAAAATGAAAACTGTATCACAACAACCAACAACAGAAGCTAGGGAATTGAAACAAAGGCAGACTGAGTAGGCAACGAGAGTGGGAGGCAAATTATGGGTATGGGAAACATTTTGGGGGGAGGTCAGTGGGGAGGGGGAAGGGGGGAAGAGGAAGGAGATGGTATAGGAATTAAGAAGCATAGTAGGAGGGACTGGAGTAGATAGGAAGATGTTGAGAAGAACTATATGCACGACCAATGGACATGGACTAAGGGTGGGGACAACTTGAGGGAGGGGGGTCACTGGGTGGAGGTGAACAAAGGGAACAGAAATTAGGACAACTGTAATAGCATAAACAGTAAATCATATTTTAAAAAATGACCAGTTCTAAGTTTCCAGAAAAACTGAGCCTTTCTCATATAAGTTTTGGCTATAGTTTGCTCTTTGGCTAAAATGGCTCCCTATACTATGGCATATCCTTGTGCCCCTACCCTTGTCATCTTTCCTGTGCTAACTAGTGTGAGTCCCCAAACATGAAGTTAGTTCTTCCTGTTACTCTGAGTTTCTACAGCTCTATGTGGAACTGAGTGTCTTCTACTCTACATAATAGATATTTTATATGTTATCTTTCCTTCTATATTACAAGCCCCTGTAGGAATGGTAGGATTCATATTACATCTGTCAACCAATGGTCTTTGGCATCAACACAATGCCAACAGGAAGCCTCAATTTGGGGTACAGTGAAGAAGGAAATTTTTTACGTGCATTTTATTGATTATGTTGTTACAGTAGTCCCAGTTTTTTCCCCTTTGACCCCCTCTGGCCAGTATCTCCCTTCCCTCCAGCAATCCCATCCCCTTTAGTTCATGTCCATGGGTCATGCATATAAGTTCTTTGACTCCACCCTTCTATATGTTATTCTTAACTTCCCCCTATTTTTACCAAACAATTATGCTTCTTAATCCCTGCACCTATCCCCATTTCTCCCCCATCGTCCTCCCAGCTGATAACACTCCAATGATCCCTATACTTATGATTCTGTTCCTATTCTGGTTTGCTTAGTTGGATTTTATTTTTAATTTTTAGATTCAGTTGTTAAGAGCTGTGAGTTTGTTACTATTTTAATGTTTGTAATTTTGTTCTTCTCCTTCTTAAGTAAGTCCCTTTGACATTTCATATAATATAGCTTGGTGATGATGAACTCCTTTAGCTTTACCTTGTCTGGGAAACATTTCATCTGCCCTTCCATTCTAAATGATAGCTTTGCTGGATAGTGTAATCTTGGTTGTAAGTCCTTGCTTTTCATCACCTTGAATACTTCTTGCCAGTCCCTTCTTGTCTGCAAAGTCCCTTTTGAGAAATCAGCTGATAATCTGATAGGCGCCCCTTTGTAGGTAACTCTCTGCTTTTCTCTTGCTGCTTTTAAGATTCTTTCTTTATGTTTCATCTTTGGCATTTTAATTATGATGTATCTTGGTGTGATTCTTTTTGGATCTATCTTGTTTGGGACTCTCTGTGCTTCCTAGACTCATATGTCTATTTCCTTCGCCAAATCTGAGGGGTTTTCCTTTATTGTTTTCTCACATAAGTTTTCAATTTCATGCTCTTCCTCTTCTCCTTCTTGCACCCCTATGATTCGGATGTTGGCATGTTTAAAGTTGTCCCAGAGGTTTGTAAGCCTCTCCTCATTTTTTTCAATTCTTATTTCCTCATTCTGTACTGGTTGACTGTTTTTTTTTTTCTTCCTTATGTTCCAAATCATTGATTTTAACCATGGTTTCCTTCTCTTCACCATTGGTTTTATGTGGATTTTCCTTCGTTTCATTTAGCATAGCCTTCACTTCTTCCCTTATGCATTTGCTGTACTCAAGCATATCTGTCAAGCCTGTGAGCACCTTTATCACCAGTGTTTGGAACTCTGCATCAGTTAGTTTGGCTATCTCCTCATTTGTTAGGTTGGCTATCTCCTTGTCACTTAGTTCTCCCACTGGAACCTTGACCTGTTCCCTGTTTTGGGTCACACTGTCTGTCTCCTCATCTTGACAGGCTCCTGTGTTTGTTTGCCTCCATGTTGCAGGTAGAGCTGTCACTCCTGTTACATTGTAAGGGGAAGAATCTTAGGTATTCATCAGTACAGGGTGACCTGTTTCACCACAATGTGGCACTGTATGTGGGGTAGGGGTCCAAGAGGAGACAATGCTGCTTCCTCAGCACTCGCCCCTTTTCCAGGCACTTCTCCCACTTCCATATGGGAATGGTGCCTCTCTGTTGCCCTTACCATCATTCTCAGAGTGGGTGGATCTGTGGACGTTTTAGGACCATGGGGGGCCTTTAAACAAGAAGACTCTGCTGAGAGACTGTCAGTTTCTTCCTCCACCCCAGTCCCCACTGATCTGCACAGTCAAAAGCAACAAGGCTTGATTTTCCCCAGTGCTGGGACCGTGAACTGCACAGTCTGGTCCAGTACTGGGAGTGCTCCCCAGGTGTCCCCCCTGACTTTTTAAAATGTGTGACTGCACTTTTCGCCATTCTGCCACTGCCGCCATTGTTGCTATCGCCACACCACATCCTCTCTACTCGGGCCCCTCCCTTTTACCTGTCTGGATGAGTATTTCTTATTTATATCTTTGTTTGTTGGACTTCCGTGTAGCTCAGTTTTCTTGAACTTCTCATTGTCTCTAATCTAGGCCTCCATCATGGCCGGAAGTCAAGAAGGAAATTTTGTTCAGTGCAAAACTGCTCAATTTTGATACAGCACTGGCTGTGAGAACAGCAGAGCTATCAGGCAGTCATGGGGCCATGTTCATCTCAGGCTTGACACCACTGCTCTATTCCTTGTTCTGCTTTTCTCTGTGCAGTTCTGCTTTGTGCTGTGCGGTGCTGTGCTGTTCTTTTTTGCTCTGCTCTGCTCTGATTAAACATCTTCAGTGCTTCAGCTAGCTAAAGAAACACAGTCTTCAGTCTTGGTGGAAGATAGAGTGTACTATCCAACTCAGAGTGGTGCTGGCTTATATAGACAGAAGTCCCTACTCCTGGTCTCTGATTGGCCTATTCTTATTCAAATAAGGACTAAAAATCTTTGCTGTTTAATTGGTCCAAATGGCACTGTCCTGATTAGCCAGAATAGAGCCATTTTGATTATTGGAGTTGCACAGCACTGATTGGATGAAGAAAAGCTCAGTCTTATTGGTTGAAATAGAATTGCAGGAACTCCTTTATAAGGACTGCTTCACAACAGAAACGCAGTGCAGGTAGGCAGTTCAGTGTAGTTTCCATGAACAGCCCCTGTGTAGAAATAACTGCTATGCTCTGATTTTTAATTTTAGCGCATTTAGTCACAAGAGTCCTTCTTGTTAGGCATCTTCTTTCTCATGGTCCAAAGATCTTACATTAAATTCTCATAGCACCTAAATACATGTTTAATCAAATAACTAGATAAATAGGTAACTAATATTTTCACAAAACCTGAATTCTGTACTTCTTCTGAGCTTTATCACGTGAGAAAAAGTTTACTAAGATGACATTATCAATATAAAATGATAGCTAATTATAGTTAATAATGGGACATTATCATTATCAAATGACTAAATCAGTCTGTACAACAGTGCCACATTTAGTGGCAAATTAGCAACAATTATGAGCATGTTTATTTTTTAACTAAGCTTTTACTAGCCTAGAAAACTATCCAAATATATTGAGAATATTATCTAAATTTTCTGAGAAAACCCTATACAGAACTAAAAGTGGTAATGAGTATATTCTGGTCTAAAATGTGGAAGTGTCTCTGTGTGAATGTTTATATATATGTATATATAAGTGTAAATGCTCGATAAAATCTATGTATTGCTCTGAATTGAGCTCCATATTTAAACCAAAACAAAATGAAGCCCAAGCTTAACCAGGAAAATGCTATGCACAACTACACAGGTAATTCCACTAAACTGGAAGTTTTCACTTAGTTAGATTTAGTACCACTATAGTATGCTGATGAAGTAATAGGTGTGAATGCTATTTGAAGAAGTCAACCTTATATAGACACAACTGTGGAGCAGCCAGTTAATCTGTACATACAAAACTAGGAGTGAAAATAAATGAATTATATCATGGATTTTATAGTCACCCTAGTTCATATAAAATATGCCACCATAAGCAGAACCATCATTTTGAAAGCAAAAAAACAGTCAGAACTTAAAAATTACCATAATTTTCCAAGGGTTTAATATGTCCTATAAGAGCCTTTCATACCCAGGGAGTAAAAGATTCTAATTTTAGGCACTAGAATGCAAATGAAACCACTAGAAGGTGATGAGCTTAAAAGTAAACAGGCATATTATAAATACTAGTTATTTTTTTAAACTAAGGAAACCTAAAAAGTGAATTCTATTTAATTTTTTAGATGTGTAGTGCTACCAGCTCCTCCATGATGTCTTTCAGGGACATTGGCTAAAATTGCAACATTCAGAGCTCTCCTATCACACTCTGTTCACAGTTTCTGAAACAAAGTGCTTCTTATTGATAATCACCAAGGACAGTACAGAGCAAGAAAATAAATGCATATATGAAACTTTAGAGGGTTATCTGAGGCCCCAAACTATCCTTACAGGAAAGGTTTTAGATTATGAGGAAAACTCAAGAATAATTCAGTCATTATTTAAATTTATATATCTAGAGTTACTCTAAGCATAATAAACATAAAAGTGACCTAGTCTCTATTTCCACCCAGAACAGGGCAAGGAAAATGAGCTTTCAGCAGCAACAGAAACAGGTTAGATATGAGGAGATCCCTGTTAGGTTCTAAAAGAGCCTGCCAAAAACACTGAGAGTTTTTCTCTCCAAATATCATTAAGAATCAAATAGGTTGCATCCATATAGGGTGGCTTATCCAGAAAATTAAGTAAGGTAAATTCAGTGACTCAGAAGTCCTTCTGATTTTATTTTATATACTTAAAATTTTTATATACAAGAAAATTTTATTTACTGCCTCTAATAAAAATAAATATTTGCAAACACTGCTTTATCATTTAAAACTCAAACCAAATTATGCCATATATATATTCCTCAGTTTCCAGATTTAAAAACTGAAACTCAAAAAGAGGTTACATGATAAACATATTTAGGGAAGTCAGTATTTGAAGCTACGTTTGCCTGGCTTCAAGTCCCATTTCATTACACTACTTTACATGTAAGAAAACAAGGGATGTTAAATACTTGGCTCCCTTTAAATTGGCTAACAGCTAGGGTATCAGGGTCTGCATCTCAGAGAGGCAAGAGAGGCAGGTTTGAACATTAGAGACCTTCAGAACACATACATATCATTTGAGTGCTCAGTCTGTACACAGCAATATAACTAGGAATACATCAGAAGACTGGTTTCAATTCAGGTAAAATGAGAAACCATCATTATCATGTGTATGAAGGTGCCCTAGATCAAAAAGAATCAGCCAGATGCATGGTGAACCAAGCACAAAAGTGCTAGTTGGGTCAATACACACAGTGGTGTAGTCTTCCAGGGAGGTCGAGGTTGCCACTACAAACCTTCTGTGAACAAGATGGAATTACATGGACCAATACCTCCAATCTTCATCTATAACCCGGTTTCTAAGCAAATGTATGAAACGTAGTCAATGGTGGCAGCCATATTAAATGAAAGAATCCAGACAGCTCAATATGAACCTATTGTCTTAGTCCTTGCAGGCAGCTGGAACAAAATACCATAGACTGGATAGCTTATAAACAAGATAAATTTATTTCTCACATTTGTGGAGGCTGGAAGTCCAAGGTCACTATGTTAGATCAGGATTCTGGTGAAGGCCCTCTTCCAGGTCACAGACTATTGACTTATCCTCGTGTGGGAGAAGTCAGCAGTCAGTAGGGACATGGTGAAGTGTATAAGCAAGCTTTCTTGAGGCTATTTTATGAGGGCATTAATCTCATTCATGAGGGCTCTGAACTAATTAATGACCTATATAACCCCCAAAGGTCCCACCTTCTAATAGCATCACATTGAGAATCAAAATTTTAATGTAGGAAGTTGGGGATGACACAAACATTTAGAACATAGCATCTATTATTATTACTAGAAGAAGTACTAATAACTTGTTCTATTAATGAGAAGCCAGTAGAATCTTCTATTTATATAAAAGATAATGCACTACTTAATCAAAAAAATAAGGCAATGGTAAATTAAAATGCAACAAGGACTATACTCTTATTCTCTTTGAAACTTGAGGTTAATGTGTTTTGACAATAATTGGCTTCAAAAAAGAGATCGTTGCAAAAATTGTAATGACCAAATTATACAACCAGAAAAGTGTCAGAGTAAGTAAATTTCTTACATTTCAATGAGAATTTGAATTCTCAAAATAACCAATAAAAAGATTTACATTTTTTCACATTTATTCATTCATTGAGCTCAGTCTTTGAAAGGAACTTCTTGAACTCTTCTTTCTTTAGTCAAGGTCAATGGGTAATAGTGAGTTATGTTTGAAGTATGAGCATTTCTCTATCTTCTGAGTAATTATTGCATTAGTTGACCTTGGCAAACCTGAAATGCTGTTGCCAAGTTGAAATGACACATAACTAAGAATAAAAAAGTCAATGCTGTATGCAGAATTCTGCCCATGATACAAAATATGGTTTGACATAAACCTGTTTCTTACATTAAAAAATATTTTTACAGTATGAGAATAAAATTTTGTATTCAGAGACAATTTGAGTAAGAGAGCAAATAAAATGTCAAAAGCAAAACAAGAATCTCTTAAATGACATGGCTGATTGCCTCTTCTAAATTAGTAACAAACCCATATTAATTATTGAAACTTACAACATAACTGGAAGCTTTTGAAGTATAATTCTTTTATTGCTTAGGGTGATGCCAATTTCACTCTCACCCTTCCCTCCCAGCACCCAATACCTCCCCGTTCAGAGGGAAATACCTGAGGGACAGGCCCAGAGTGCAATCTGTTGGGTGTTTTCTTAGCTACTCTATATACTCCAATGTATGTCATTATACCATATTTTTCAGATTTTGCTTTGGAAAGGGCAAAAGTAATTTTTCCAAAAAAGAATAAGACAGAAACATTTTTTTTGTTTTTGTTGTCTACATAGCTTAGATAACTGTGTTGCTTGCAGTCCAATTTGCTTGCAAAATAGGACTCACAAATAAATGGGTGTTAAGGCAAAAAAACAAACAAACAAACAAACAAAGAACACTACGCTCAACTATTAACTGGCCGCAAACTCTCCAGAATTCTTTAGTTTTCACTCTAACATGAGGAACTGCAATTAAATAACTTTTAAATGGTCTTTAAAGCACCCTGTTACTGAATATCAGTAATTTAATATCCATTTGGCACTCTGAATTTTCTGTTTCATGCCCCTTTTGAAGAAGAAAAGAGAAAGCCGCAAAGAATAAAAAGACTAAGAAAATCATGACCATGGAAGCATCACCACCTTTCCAAGTTATGAAATAAGTACAATTTTATGTGAGACTGTTTTGAGCAGATGATTAGATAAATACAGCATCTAAAGCAATCTCATGCTTTGTATGAGGTGACTTGAGTCTCCTTTCCTAATGATCTATTTTTTTACTTTTTATATAGGAATCCTGACAACTTCAAACACATTAAATCCAGAATCATTGGACTATTTGAAATATCCATAGCCTAGCAATGGGCATGGCAAAACTACCTTAATAATTAAATGTGTCAGTGCCATTAGAAGGTAACACCTCAAATTATCCCTATACTGATGCCAGTGTTCTCTGCAGCACAATGTACAAAATTATATCTTAAATTATGTAGTATATATCCTCCCATAATTTTAAGGAAAAAGGCCTATTTATTTCTCCTGGAGCTACAGCCCGAGACACAAGAGTCAAGTTTGCCACACATTTAAAGGCCAGGAATTTTCTCAGTTATCTTAGGTTGGGAGATACCATCATTGTGGTACAGTGCACCAGTACCTTCCAGAAAGGAGCTTATACACTAGACTTGAGCTAAAATTTTTGCAACTGTAATGGAACACCTCCAGGTGTTCAGTTGAGTGGTGCTTGCAAATTGTGGTCCCATAGAACTGTATATATTGGCATACATTGAAACCTCAACCTGAGGGTCGGGCTTTCAATCAGCCTGAAATTAAAATTGGGTGTTGACTGAGATCCTTCTTTTTGGAACACACCAGGTCTTGGCATACCCTCAATAACTGGGACCAGAACAAAGAAATCAAGCTGCTGAGACAATCACAAAGTCTCAAGAGACAACCAAGAGCTTGGACCAGACTGAATAGCAAGCTTTATCTGCCACACAAGGCAATCCCACTAAGACCAGGAAGACTAAATGTTTTGTTTAATACATATAAACAAATAGAGAGTCAAGTAAAATGGAAAAAACTCAGGAATATGTCCCAAACAGAAGAGACAGTTAAAACTTCATGAAAAAGAGAGGGAGAGAGAAAACACCTAGGTAAAATGAAGATAAGGAATTTACATAATGAAGAGCTTAAATAAATGGTCATAAAGATGCTCATTGGACTTGGGAGAAAAACAGATGAGCACAGGAAGAACTTCAACAGAGAGAAAAAGTAAGTATCAAACAGAAGTCACAGAGCTGAAGATACACTAGAAGGTTCAACAGCAGATGACGAAGAAGGAAAAAGAGGATCAGTAGTATGGAAACAGAAAGGTGAAACTCACCCAAAGAGAGTTACAGAAGGAAAAAGAGAATTTTAAAAATGAACACAGCTTAACATCAAGCAGAATAACATTCACATTATAGGAGTCCAAAAAAAAGAAGAGAGAGACAACAGGGCACAAATATTTTTGAGGAAACGTTGGCTGATAAAAGTTTACCAGACAAGCAAAAACTAAGAAGTTTATCATCACTAAACCAATATTACAAGAAATGTTAAATGAACTTCTTGGAGTAGAAAAGTTACTAATTAGTAACAAGAAAATTGTATGAGATCCAAGATGGCGGAGGAGTAAGTGGAAGCTACACTAACCTCTTCCCAGGACCAATCTGGACTTACAAATTAATCATGGACAAATAATTCAGAATAACTAACTGAACACTAGCTGGAGAGAAGTCTTATAACCATGGAGAGAGAGAAAAGGCCGCTTCATCACAATGTGACTGGTAGGAAGTGCAGAGATGCGAAAGGGCTCGCTGGGCTCACACAGGCTGCAGCTGAAGGAACTGAGAAACAGCTCAGCAGCCAGTAGTTCCCACTGAGAAGAGTCTAAACCCCCAGCTAAACCTCCCAGCCTACAGCAACAGAGTGTAAAGTAAAATAACATCCAGCTGTGAAAAGCAAAAACCACTGGGTTTTCTGCAGGCCTGAAAGAAACAGCTGGTGAAAAAAAGCTCTTAAGTGGATCATGTACAAAAATATTTTGGCACCCATATAACCTGGGCTCAAGCAGAGGGAGGGCAGAGAGGACTAGAGATGCTTGGGGAGAATTTGGGGCAGCAACTTTGAGGAGAGAACTGAGGGAGCAGCTGACCAGATCCCAGTGCTGACTGATCCCCAGTACTGCAGGCAGACCATTCCCCCCAACTCCAAGTGGGGTCAGCCTGAGGGGAAGCAAAAGCCCTGCCTACAGGAATTAAGCTGCCACACCTCAGTCCTTAAGCCTGACGGCTAATCACAGGTTGAATAGATTAACAACTAAAGAAATCAGACAAAGGCAGTAGATCCCTGGAAGTCTCCAACAGGCTGCCTAGGTCCAGACTGGTACAGGATATAACACCACCAGGGGCAGATCCAGGAAGTGCAGATCATTATAAGAAGCACCAACAAACAATAGGAGTCACAAAAATGGGGAGACAGAGAAACAACCCCCCATCGAAAGGAAAGGTAGAATCCCCAGAAAGAGTGCTAAATGAAATAGAGGGGAGCAAACTATCAGATATGGAATTTAAAACATGGATTATGGAGAACCTCAATGAGCTCAGCGGAAACTACAGAGAACTCCAGAAAAACTACAGGGAACTTCAGAAAAACTACAAGAAACTTACTGAGAATTACACCAGCATGAAAAAGGACATGGAAGCTGTCAATAAGAGCCAGGAGGAAATGAAGAATACGATCTCTGAATTGAAGAACACAGTAGAAGGAATTAAAAGCAGGCCAGAAGAAAGCAGATCGGATCAGTGAGCTGGAAGACAATGTTGGCAAAAAATCCCAGACAGGGCAACAAAATGAAAAAAGACTGAACAAGACTGAAGAGGCTCCAAGACAGCTGCAGGGCAACATGAAAGGTAATAATATCCGTATCATAGGAATTTCTGAAGGAGAAGAAGAAGAGCAAGGGATAGAAAACCTGTTTGAAAAGCTAATGACAGAAAACTTTCCTAACATGAGGAGAGAAAGAGTCACGCAAGACCAGAAAGCACAAAGGGTCCCAATAAAGATGAATTCCAACAGGCCCACTTCAAGACACATCATAATTAAAATGGCAACATTCAAAGACAAAGAGAGAATCCTAAAAGCAGCAAGAGAGAAACAACTAATAACATACAAGGGAGCTCCAAAAAGGCCATCATCAGATTTCTCAGCAGAAACACTACAAGCCAGAAGGGAATGGCAAAAAATATTCCAAGCAATGAAAAACAAAGGCCTATAACTAAGAATACTCTACCCAGCAAGACTCTCACTCAAAATGGAAGGTGAAATAGTTTCCAAGACAAAAGAAGGCTAAAAGAATACATCTCCACCAAATCAGCATTGCAAGAGATGCTAAAGGGTCTGCTTTAAGAAGATGAAAAAACAAAGAGAGACAGAAAGGAACACGAGTACAAAGGGGAAAATGACAATGAATAAGTATTGAAAGAAAGAAGGAACTTCTACCATTTGCAACAACATGGATGGAACTAGAGAGAATTATGCTTAGCAAAATAAGCCAGGCAACGAAAGAAAAATACCTTATGCTGTCACCTATTACAGGAAACTAATGAACAACAAACAAATGAGCAAAATTGAACCAGAGGTATGTAAACAAGGAATAAACTAACAGTAACAAAAGGGGAGATGGGAGGGAGAGAAGGGGGTAAGAAGGGGAAGGTTCTCGTCAAAGAACATGTATAAATGACCCATGGACATGGACAACTGTGTAGGAACTGAATGTGGGACAAGGAGGGGTAGGATGCAGGGAAGCAAGAGGGGGAAAAAAGTGGGACAACTGTAATGGAAAAACAAACAAAAAATTTTTTAGTGTGGGAAAAAATGAAAATATAAAGAATGGAAATACAAGTTTAGTGAATATTATAAGGACAAGGATTTTTCTTCACACTGTATATTTTTCTCCCTATATGATCGCTCCAGAGTTTGGCATTCTAAAGAAGTAAGTAATGACCTAAGTTTCTTTGCATAAAACTAATAAGACCAGTTGTTAATAGAGGTTTTTTTTTTTTTTTTTTTTAATTAAGACTTTGACTGAAATGTCATGCCTACCTAAAGGAGACATGCTTGGGCTCTGGTTGTTACCAAAAAGCACTGAGGAACTGGGATTGACTTTCAAAGGTAATAAAAGCCCATGAGATAGAAGGCCTGGTACCTTGGTTGGATGCGTGATCCATGGTAATCTTTCCAGGGAAGAAATAAAGGTTGTTTTCCTGAAAGATGGCTAGATGGGACCTTAAGGCACAATGGAAAACCAGAAAGACTTGGAAAAGACAGGTGTTTACAGGCAAGGCTGAATGCCAGGTATGTGGTTCCGCTTCTGTGCCTTGAAGGGCAGACTGAAGGTCACCCTAAATGTTCCTTGCGTAAGTTCCAGCAAAGCAGAACTAAAGATCATAAGTGATCATTTGCTGCTCTTGTTGTGTTTATGCAAATGAACAGGATAAATTAAAGATGGACTTAATGCAGTCCCTTTAATGACAAGGAGGGTAATCTTAGGGAGAAAAATTGTGATTCAAGGAAAATCACAATGCTCAGTGATAGACTATAAAGTAGCGCAGTTAACTGTCTTTAAAGTTTCTTTTCATTTAAAATTTGTTTTCACTTGAAAGTTAAACTACATCTGTAGTATCATCAAAGATGTTTAATTTACAGGCAAGAAGGTCAAATGCCTTGCAAATGGATGTCTTTCCGATAAGACAGTCCTACAGATTTAGAGACTTGTATGTGGGTTTTGTTACATAAATTAACATGTGTTTTCTGTTTTCAAAGGGCATAAGCCTACGATCTCATTACCTGAGTGATTGTCTGTACATATAGGCCTCACTTAATCCTCTCTGCAGCGCTGCCTCCTGAGACTCAATGGTTTGGCTGAACTAAGTGGCTGGGTTGGTGAAGAATGGGGTGGTCTGTGGGCTTCACTTTAAAACTGGTTTATCTTTTCTGTCCTAATGGCTTGGACAGAAAGAGCCCAGAGGTCTGAGAGGGGGAAACCTAAAATATTTCCCTCAGCCCAAACTAAGTATAATGAGCAAAAGGGTTTTGGACAGGTGAGATGTACCTGGCACACATTCCTCCAAAGAAGCCCTTCTTTTCCCTAATGTGGGACTTTGAAAAATTAATACCTGTCTTTTGTCATCTAGTGGTAATAGATTAAATGATGTCTTTTAACCCTGTTGCCAAATCTGTTGCCTCCAGAATGCAACAAGGATGCCAGCCTGTTAAATCAGGCATGCCATTGTCCGGGGACAGTCAACTGACCTGGAGTCTGCACGATCCTTCCCCATGTGGGAAGGCCACCCTTCCCTCCCCCCACAACTCTTATTAGGGATTTCTGGACCCAAGGGTAGGTAGGACGACAACCATGTCCAGCTTGAAGCAGCTAGAAGAGCTCAAGACCTTCGCCCATTGTCCTTTATAAGATTATAAAGGGTCTTAAGTCTGAGAGGGAGGGATTGTTATTTTTTATTGTTAAATTAATTAATTAATTAATTAATTAATTAGAAAAAAGAAGAAGAATATATGAAAGGGTGAGGCAGGAGAGCTTGTATGTACGACCATGGGCATGGACTTGGGAGGGGGATTGTTGGAGGAGAGGGGTGCTGGGCGGAGGGGAGCAAAGGAAAGAAATTGGACCTACTGTAACTATATAATCAATAAAATATACTTTTTAAAAAATGCCAAATGCGAAAGATAAAGAGAAAATCCTAAAGGCAGCAAGAGAGAAGTGGAGAGTTATCTACAAAGGGGTGCTTATAAGACTATCAGCTGATTTCTCAAAAGACACTTTGCGGCCAAGAAGGGACCGGAAAGCAGTATTCAATATGATGAAAAGCAAGGACCTACAACCAAGATTACTCTATCCAGCAAAGCTATCATTTAGAATGGAAGGGCAGATAAAGTGCTTCCCAGACAAGGTAACGCTAAAAGAGTTCATCATCACCGAGCCATTATTATATGAAATGTCAAAGCGACTTACTTAAGAAAAAGATCAACACTATGAACACTAAAATGACAACAAGCTCACAACTATCAACAATTGAATCTAAAATATAAAAACAAAGTCCAACTAAGCAAACCAGAATAGGAACAGAACCATAGGTATGGGGATCATTTGGAGGGTTATCAGCTGGGAGGGAGAAGGGGGAGAAAAGGGGAAATGATGCAGGGATTAAGAAGCATAATTGGTTGGTACAAAATAGACAGGGGGAAGTTAAGAATAATATAGGAAAGGGTGAAGCCAAAGAACTTACATGCACGACCCATGGACATGAACTAAGGAGGGTGAGATTGCTGGAGGGAAAGGGGTTACTGGGCAGAGGGGAGCAAAGGGGGAAAAAATGGAACTATTGTAACAACATAATCAATAAAATATACTTAAAAAATTAAATTAAATTAAAATTTTTTTAAAGTATGCAATCAATAAATATTCATTCTGTTCCTTTTATCTTTCTTTTTGAAAGCACTAGACTGTTACTACCCCAAGATTATAATAAAACACAAACATTATCTTATGTCCAACTGGAGTACAGAAGCTTCTGCCCTATAGATCAAGCTGAACATCCTTCAAATGGAGTCTTATGATTGACAGGTGCTTGCTTCCTATTCCAAAGTCTACCTATTTGTGATTAGGAGTTCACCCAGACACCAAGCAATGGATGACAAGAAAATATATCTTTTGTTAGGCCACTTGGACTAAATACCTGCTAAGCATTTTTCTTGTGTGAGTCACAAAATTTAAGAAGTGATCCATTTTGAATCTAGTCCCCATGAATTTCCATCCTCTTAGCATCTATATGAAATAGCTTTGAAGCCAGACCACTGAATCCTAATCTAGCTATGTTCCTGAATAACCAAAAGTCAGTTATCAACAAAGCCACATGAATTTGTCTATATCTTCTATGCCACAGCAGACCTCTTTGCAGAGGTATTCTATACAGAAACTAGAATTATCTTCTAATCCCAGAAATCTCCCCAAATGATGGAAATACTAAATTCAACTTTGACCTTTTCCCTTTATCCGCCCCCCAAAAAAACATGGTTTCAACCGCTTAACTTACAAAACAGGAAGTCATATTTATAGGTTTTCATGCCAAGAAAGTAACTGTGTGCTATGGCTCTTAAGCTCAAGAGGTTGTGACCTAAATTTTCGGGACTTAACCTACGATGCAACTGCTGTATTACAACAACTACCCATACACAGAAAAATTCCTCAGCCTGGATCTTGCTGACTGGTTTTGTCCAGCTTTTTACAGGTCCAAGAATAAAAGTTGTCTTTTTCTACTTTAATATTTTTATAACAAGAAATTTAAGTTAAGAAATATTTTATTTTTTTACATTTCCAAATTGATATTAATGAAATTTTGATTTCATGATAAAGGTCTAGAGTAGACCAGGTAAAACAGATAGACACAATGTGTTCTTTCTAGATGGTTCTTCAGTATTGTGTAAGCTTATAAAATCATTTCCATTGTAAAATTGCATTTTCATATATGGTCATCAATAAAGCCATCTGTTCACTTGCTAGTCAAACAGAAAGGTCCAACTAGGTGAATGGAAGCAGTTAAGATATTGAAAACAACTTGAAAGTTTAGAAATACTCAAAACAAAGTAGTTAAAATAATAAATGAATCAGAAATCTTTATTTCCCATTGCTGATTTTATAACTAGCCAACTACAGTTGCCTATTTTACCTTTATAAACAATGATATTCAAATTAAGAAAACAACACTAAAATGTACATATTATTCTTCAGAAAAGTAAAACAATGCTTGGTTATTCAAATGGCAATTTCATTTCACATTTCAAAGTAATAAAATAAAATAAAATCTTAATACTCTTTTAGCGGATATACAAACTATAATAACCTCTTCTTGGTCATTTTGGGGTATCGCGGGTTTGTTTGTTTGTTTTTTAATGAGCCCTTATAAATATTTTATCAAAGTTTCATTAAGATGTTTTAATGGAAAAACATGAATATGTGACTAAGTATTAAAATTATATATCAGAGATTTAATGTCATTTTAAAATATAAATCAAGTTAAAAAGTGAACACAACTTTCTTCGATTTTACAACATAAAACAATTCTTTCAGACAATTCAGCTAGCAATATATGTTGAAGTCTATGAAAATATTGCCCCAAAAGAAAAACACAGTATTTATAAGTGGTTGAAAAAAAATTAGACAATGTTTAAAACAGTAGAATATGCATAACAAACTATTTGATATTCATTTAATTTACTAAACTCCTCCATATTCTGATTAATTGGTAAAAAATTTTAATGGCACATTAAGGACAGAAATGGATCACGATAAAAAAAAGACATTAAAAATATTTTTTAAAGTTTGTTTTGATAGTTTTGACCAATTTGTTAGGAGATAGTGAGACTGCCTTATTAGAATAAATATGTATGTTTAAGATTTCCAAAATTAAACCACCTGCATTCTATTCTAACATTTGTAGGTTAATAATTTATTGATAATGTTTCCTGCATTGCATTATGAATTTTACATGCATTATCTCTAATCATTATGACAACTATGCAAGTTGGGATTATTACCCCATTTTACAGATAAGAAAATCAGAGCTCAGAAATTCTCATTAAACCTTCTCAGTGCAATGGAGCAAGATTCAAATGTAGGAGTTTTGCTCCAAAGGCTCAAGGCACTGCCATTTTAAAAATGGAGACATTCTGTTTAAAAATTTGCAATTTAACCTCAGTACTCTTAATTCAGAAAAACAAAAGAAAAGCCAAATAATAAACATAAAAAGAAAAAGTAAGTTTTGCTGCTCAAGTTCACAAAACTCTTAACAGTAAGAATCCTAAATATAATAGTTATTTTTAAATGAATCTTTTCCTTTTTATGTCAGATAACACACAGTTCATTTTTTAACACAAAATTTCTTTCATTTTGACATTGAAAGGCTGATGACAGTAGCCCATACGGGGGATGAAAAATGGGGCCTGATACTTGCGCTAGGAAATCGCAGCAGGCAGACGAACCCTTCAGGCCATCGTGGCAATGGCAATAGGGCTGAAGACGTTCACACAATGTATAGTGCTTTCAGTCTAAAATGTTAGGTGTATTTCAGTTGTAGAAATGTAAAACATCACTTTTTTTTAGAAGACAGGGAAAAAATTAAAAGTCATAAATTTTCCAGTTAAATAGCATTTTAAATTTTCTGGCATTATGAAAAATCATCACCACAAGTACCAGGTGAAATATTCCATAATAATTGTGACAATTACAGAAGTGCAAATTTCAGATACTCTCTAAGGCACCATTCTAGTAAGATGAGGCACTAGGCACTATTTTATCTATTTAATCAACTCCTAAGCCATAAGAATTTGTCCTAAATGATGACTGTGTCCACTTTGTTACTAAGCATATTCTCCAATATATGCTTATTCTTTGTCCTAAACTTAAAAGGTTGAAAATGCTGACTGAAAAAAACACACATAGATAAGCATAGTTACAATTTTAGACTTAAAACTCAGCAAAGAAATGTTACTTGAGGCCGTATCTCATGGATATTTTAGAAGTTACAAAATGCAGACTCTCAAGTAAACAAACCAAAACCTTTTGATCAATACAGAATTAAAATTTACACATTTAATCACACCAATCAGAAAGCTATTAAGTTAAAGCCACTAATTTCCTAATCACCAGACAGTGTTAAAATGCTTGAAGCAACCTCTTTGGTCAAACCTGTGATAAGTCGGTGAAACTGTCAATACTAACAAGTATTCAGAAAAGAAGAAAAAAAGAAAAAAAAGCACCAATGAGTCAGTTAAGTGGTATCTAGAAACACAAAAAGCAAATTCAGAAAATATCTTTTTAAAAATGTATATGTGACTTCATTAATATTTAAGAAAATTAAGTCACAGTTGATTCACTTAATATATTTACCACAAAAATATTTACTTCGGCTTCTTTGTAACAAAATTATCTATTTAGTTTACTACTTATAAATACATAACTATCATTTAAAAATTCATTTATCTTGTGAATCAGCTAAAATAATGGAAAGCCACCAGTGTAAAGCAAGTGGCATTCACCACATTTTAGGAGACACCAGTATAAAACATCAGAAGAATGGAATGAAGTTCTGACCAGTGTGACTTGGTTGGGCATCCTCCCTACAAATCGAAATGTTGTGGGTTCGATTCCTAGTCAGGGCACATGCCTGGGTTGTGGGTTAGGTCCCTGGCCAGGGAGCCTATGAGAGGCAACCAATCGATGTTTTTCTCTCGCATCAATGTTTCTCTCCCTCTCTTTCTCCCTCCCTTCCCCTCTTTCTAAAAATAAATAAATACATTTTTTTTTTTTTTTTACAAAAAGGAATGTGATGAGGATCAGTATATACTTCCAACTGGGGAGACTTACGGGGGGCATATCCAAATGGAGATGGCATCAGCTCAAGTAGCAAAACTCCTCTGTTCTACTTATTTTCAGAGCATATATTGTACTTGCTCTTTGCCAGGCACTATTTAAGGCACTTTACAAATATCACATTTTTTATTCTCACAGCAACCCTAAAAAGTAGTATTATCATATCCACTTCATAGATGCGACAGTTGAGGCACAGAGAAGCTAAGTAACTTTCTTAAGCTAATAGGTGGCAGAGCCAGGATTTGGTCTCAAAAAGAGTCTACACCCCTGAGCCTAAGATGTGCTGCACCCCTCTGAATGTTCCAAAGCTGCCCCATTTTTTACTTATTCCTGTTTCTCTCTTTATCTTATTCATTCCCTACTGAAATACAGGTATAATTATTAGTTCATGCAACAAATATTCATGTAGGCTCTTGGGAAATAAGAGCAAGAAAAAGTAGACATAGTTAATGTTTTCACGGAGGATGTTATGAAAATAAGTGCACAAATGAGTATATAATTGCTAATCATGATAAGCACTATGAGAAAAAGATAGGTTCTCTCAACATATATGACAAGGAACCTGACCTGGCCTTTGCAATCAGGGAAAGTTTCCTTGAAAAGTGACACTAAGCAGGAGCTCTAAATATGCTGTCATTAACCAAACAAAGAAGTGGAAGGCCTGGAAATTTACAGGCCCCTTAATTTCCAGGCAGTTATGGCCAGCCTCATCTATTGATGCAGCAGTGAGAGAACAGATAGTGGCATTCCGTATTTCAGATACTCTTAAGTACTGCCTGGCTTGAGGAGTTCATAAAAGTAAGATGAGATCACAGGATTAGACAACAGAGGGCAAGCACAGCCCATTTGCCAGGGGAGGTGCTGGAAGGGGAGGTAGCATTTCTGGTCCTCCTTGTTTCTGTCTCTCCTAATAAAGCACCTAGTACTTACTATGATAAAGATAACAATGGACCCTGGCCAATGTGGCTCAGTTGCTTGGAGTGTTGTCCCATGGCCTGAAAGGTTGCAACTTCAAGTCCCAGTCAGGCCACATACCCAGGTTGTGGGTTTCGTTCCAGTTGGGGCACTTACGAGAAGGGTGCTTATCAATGTTTCTCACATTCATGTTTTTCTCCTTTCCTCTCTCTCTGCTCTCTGTCTCTCTCCTTTCCTCTCTCTCTAAAGACAATGAACAAATGCCCTCAAGTGAGGATAAAACAAAAAAGATAAAAATGAGAAGGAACTATGAATAATGTGGTATGATGTAGACAGAGTCTGTGAAAGTGTAGTTCTTTCCATTGGAAGTTATATTAACTGCTTCCATGGCACCAATAGGTCTCAGAAGGTCAAAAAAAGTTTTCTGTAAATTAGACTCAACAACATTATTCCAACCACCCAGAACCAAAAATTCACCTCTTTCCTCAAGCATGTGAATGGGACTTCTCTTGGCCTCTTTACACTTTGTAAACTCTCAAAACTTAAAGACCAACGGATTCTACAAGAAAAGTAAAAGTTGGAACAGTTATGAATATATTAGAAAGGTTAATTCCTGCCTTTTGCATTCCTCACTCCTATTAATATATTTCCCCATAGTGTTAGTTCTGTTTCTTAATAACTGTTGACTCACATTCACCATATGGTCCTCTTGGACTCCTAGGCCTCTGCTGTACTTGTGCCTGCCTAGCTAGTCTTTTCTTAACCATTATCTGTGCAATTATTTGCAAGATTTCATGCCTGAGAGAAACTTGCATTTATCCTTATTGATCTTGATTTTGATTTTGGCAGATAACTTCCCAATGGTATTCCATTCTCAAACACGTAGCCCTCTTTCAGGTCCTCATAAGGTGTCACCTGACCTACTGCAAGAGCCTCCTAATTATTTCTCTGCCACCACCTTTCCCAATTATGATCCTCTTTGTACAGCCATCATGTCATGCTTCAAACATTAGAAGCCATTAAACAGCTTCCCCTTGCATATAAATGAAGCCTGAATTCCTTAGAATAGCATTCAAAAACCTCCATAATATGCTCCCAACATTTTCACCAGCAAACTCTGACCCCATATGTTTTAAGTGTCAACTACACAAGACTACTCATCTCTCCACGACATTCTCTGAGCATCTTTGGTTTTGCTAATGTTCTCCATTTCTCTAGAATGATACCATTCTCAGACCACCCCCTATTTCTACTTGCAAAGTCTTCTCAATATTAAGGCCATATTCTGTATTTTCCCACTCTCCTCATTCAACATGTCTGTGTTTCCACAGTATTTTGCATCACTATTCCAAATAAAGTTTCTCACCATTGTTAAGGATAACTAAATACCATGTCTAAATACCCAAGACTGGTTTGCTCAAGTTCTCAAAAATAAATAAATAAATAACTGGATTAGGAAAAATATAATCGTTTTAGACTCTTAAGTAGAGTAAGTCTAAGGTTCTCAGATACTTCTTTTTAATATGTTATGGTTAAGAGTACACTCTGACAACTCCTTTGTTCAAGTAATTTTCTTTAATTGTTATATAATTACTAATGTAGCACCATATTTCCAGAATCTATGTCCATAATTTTTAGGTTATAGAGTTTTTAAAAAATTGTTTTTAAATTTGTGTTCTCTCTTATTTGGTTTTCACAAATTATCCTGGTATTTTATAGACACAGACTCATAGATAAGAGAACAGACTGATGATTGCCAGAAGGGAGGGGGATTGGGGGGGGCTGAGTGAAAAAAAGGTGAAAGGATTAAGAAGTGTAAGTTGGCAGATACAAAATAATCCTGGGGATGTAAAGTCAACACTAGGGAATACATGGTGGGGCAAAAGTAGGTTAACAGTTGTTCATAAGGAAAATAATACAATGATTCATAATAATATAAGAATAAACTGTGTTTCTCATACTCACAACTGTAAACCAACTTTTCCCACTCTGTATAGTCAATAATATTGTAATAACTATGTATGGTGTCAGGTGGGTACTGAAAATATCAAGGCAACACTGTGTAAAATATATGATTATCTTATCACTATGCTGTACAACTGAAATTAATGCAAAATAACACTGAATGTAAGCTGTAACTAAAAACGAAATTTTAATTTAAAAATATTATCTTCATATTTTAAATTGTGGTTTTATGACTCTGGTTTTATACCTGTATGTTAAGTAAATGAAATTTAAATAGCCACTCTCTTTCTTGGTACGTACATGGTCACACCTTTTTTTATTATCAAAGGTTCAATCAATAATTGTTATATTTTCTTGCTGAAGAAAGCTGAACTAAACCATGCATATGTAAATAATCCTAATTTTTAAGTGTGAGATATAAGATTATAAAATCCTACTTTCTAAAATCTTACTGTTATCAAAGTAAGCTGTATGTATAACTTCCTTTAGAGAAAAAGACACAGTGAGTAATTCAATAAATATGTGTTGAAAACAATTATTATAGTTTTCTAGGATGTGACTGTAACTGGTATGGTGAGTATTTATAGTATAAAAGTAAAAGTGGTTCTGAGATTTCCAAGTGTTATTTTCATGGGGGAAGGGAAAGGGCAGCAAATAACCTTTGCTGCTGGAAGAACGCTTTAATTTGAGCAAGAATAAAGTCTGATTTGGTTCCTAAGGGACAAATACCTTAGGTGCCCTGCCAGAAAGATTCTCCTTCTACTCAAGTTGGGCTTCTGAAGGTCAAATACATGATTCCTCTCACCATCATCGGACAATGTAGAAAAAAATCCAGCCATAGGAACTGGCACCACAGGAGCAAAAGGATAAAGGGTATGGAAAAGAACATAAAGTGATAGGAGGGCAGGAAGAGAGCGTGGGCAAAGCATTCTAACAGAAAAGATGACAAAACCCCACAACATCAAAACTGGAGGAAAGCAATGAGAAACAAAGTAGGCTTATAAGTATTTGGTTCAAGGGATTGCTAATTTCTAGAAAAGGTAGACATTTCATGACAAGGCATATAAGAGGAACAAGCAGATCAAATCACTTGGTTAAAAAGTTATTTCCTCAATTCACCAATAGAATTACTTTCAGCATTTTGTATTTTGTTTATTTTTTGTTTGTGGTTTTTTTTTTTGTTTTTTTTTTTTTTTGCCCTCCATATGCACAGAAGGAGGGCAGAGACACTTCAGGAAAAAATATTCAATTTAGCCAGCAATGACAAACTGAGGTGAGTAACATGAGGATCCCAGGCAAAGAACAAAAAGCAGGTGGGGAAACCAAGAGACAGAGGCAACTATTACTAAAATTTCTGGGGCTGATGAAAGAAGGGGATGAGTTGAAAGCAAATGTGACCACACACACACACACACCCCTTCCTTAGAGATACTTAGGTTCATAATTTAATTACTCAGAAAATCTTGCTATAATTTTTGTTCATATTGAACATTTTCATGTGACAAAACTACCTGTCATAATTGTGGGATTTAAAATCGTCGGCAGCCGTCCGTCTCGAGAGACGATGGTGTAGCTTCTTAAGAGTCTATCTGCACCGCCGAGAATGGTTGTGCAGTCCGACTCGGGAGTGACACGGTATCTGTCTCCTCCCGTGTTGAATCGACATCTTGCGATGACGCTGGAGTGTCCTCTCCAGTGAAGCTGAAGCTACAGAGCCTGGGCAGGGTGATATGGAGGGTCTGCTGTTGCCCATGCAGCAGACCCCCCCTCTCTTCGCAGCTGAAGGATCCAAGGGAAAGACGGAGTCAATACAGCTTGGCTTCAGGTGCGCCGCAGGAGTTGCCGGTGTTGACTACAACGTCAAACCGCCTTAGGGACTCCGGCTCCGGATTTTCTGTCGGGGTTTACTCCCTTAGCCTTTCCCCTGAAGAGGTATGCCGCAAGGCAGCGGAGGTTTTTTGGAGTCAGAGTTTTCCTTCTCTGATGTGCCCTGACTGGAAGATCGAACCAGCGACACTTAGCTCGCAGGCCGACGCTCAATCCACTGAGCCAAACCAGCCAGGGCGGGATTTAAAATGGCACTACAGTATCAGGAATATCTGAATCTTTTTAGATCTTACAGTTTCACTATGAGGCTGTATATCAGCTAGGATGGCCTATTGAGAAGTTAAGATTGATTGAATCTATTTACACTTCCTACCAATCTGAATAGTGACAAACCATCGAGCTTGCATCTTAATAGGAATGAATGCATAATCAAAATCAACAGAACACTGATCAAGCTCTCACCTGATTTAGTCTACCCCTCAGCTCTTGACAAATTAAACCACGAAATAACCTAGCTGCTCAGGAAAGTGAGGCTGTGAATTCAGGTAATGTTTTCTTTTGTGTCTCTTACTTTTTGGCAACTTCTCTTTCCCTTTCAGCAGACACTGCTCAGTGTACTATCAGCTTGGGGCGCTCTCTGAAAATCATCTATCCACATTCCCTCTCCTCATGAAGCTTAGATACCATCTATATAGTTAAGATGATCAATGCCTAAATCCGAAGAGTACCTGAGGGCTGTTCACTTATGTGATCTTTGAAACATTCCAACATTAGTAATATTTAATGGCAAAGAAGGTCTTACTCATTATAAATGGGTGGACAGTTTCTCAACTTTTCAACAAAGATGACACTGTGCAGTCATACAGGAGCTTGGAAGAAAGATAAAATGAATCTTTATTAATTTAGCGTCACTGTCTTTAATTGTTTCTGGAAATACCTTTCATTGCCTTGTTTTTTCTCTCTTCATATTTGATCTATCTCTTGAAAGTCAAACTCTGCTAGCATTTATATCTGAGAATAAATTGTTGATTAAAAAGTAAACATATATAAGATTATGTCACTGTATAGTAAGATCAAATATAAGAATAAATCACTTGGAAAAGTGCGCAACTGCAAAATGCCCAATTTTATGTTCTATTTATCACAACTTCTTCCTGGTTATAATTCTTCTTTCTTCCTGATTATAAAAGCATAAAAGCAAAATGTGTTCATTGGAAAATAGCTTACTTTTCTTTTTTTTTTTTTGAAAGGACTATTTGGGGCTTTTTATTTACTGAGTTCATTAACCAAAAAATAGATTAAGACTTTGTACAACACGTATTTCAAACTTTTTGCATGTATTTGCATGTAAAGTTTATTACTTTATTTTGTCTTATATTTTACTATTTAAAAATGTACATCATATTTAATCTATCAGTTGTTTACTTTTGAATTTCTTCTTTTTTATGTTTAGAAAGGCCTTTCCTATTTGCTATCAAATTAAACAGTCCTGTAGATTTTTTTCTAGGTTATTTTTGCAGCAGTTTTTCACAAATTAGATTTTCCATTTTTTTTACCTATTAGTTAGCTACATATCATAATTACCAAACTATATTTTTCAAAACAGTCTGGTTGATCAAATGAAAAAGTTATGATTTTAGAAAAATTATGTAAGACTATGTAATACAAACTCATGGAAACTCGTTGAGTTTTTTAATTCCCAAAGAATAATTGTCTTAAAACACTTTAATATACTGCAAAACTGACATTTCTATCTACCCCCAAAATGTATTTAACCTTCCATTTACTTCATGTCTTAAAAGGGTTAATATATTTAAATTGAATAAGTATACTAAATATGTTTACTAAATTACAACTGTAATTACCAAACATATACAAAATTATGTAGTATATATTGAAAGAAATACTTAGATGAATAAAGCTTATCCTGGCTTTAAAGATACAGTCAAATGTGAAGGCCATGTAGTGGGATATGGAGGCAGGGCAACAAATATACCAATAACTCTAACACAAGGTATTACATCAGTGGGGAACAAAGAGAAAGACAGAGAAGTTAAGAGAGTGAGAGAGACTACCTTAGGGATTAAGATAAAGGTTTACCAGAAAGAGGGGATGCAAACTAGATGGACTAAAAGGACATGCGGAATGTCTCCTAGGTAAAGAGAAGAAAACAAAAAGGATATATTGGGAGAGCAATGTTTTTCTTGCTAAAGCAGAAGGTTCAGGCAAGGAAGCATAAGCTTACCTTTTTGGAAACCAAGTTTGAGCATGGAACATGGGAGCTCTCAATGGCAGGCGAGGCATTTAGATTTCATTTAGTAGTCACAGAAGCACACCAAATGGTTTTCAGCAAGGAAAATTAATACGATGAAAAACTAATCTGGTACAGGTGTGTGTCAAGATTAGGGGATGTAACATTGGAGAAATGACACTCAGGAACAGAGAGAGAGAGGATTAAATTGTGTGACAAGAGGATGGGACACTATTAAGCAGCCTGGAGGTTTCAGATGCTTCAAAAATAAAAAACCAGCATGAGAAAGGAGTTGAGAAAGCACATACATAAAGAATAATCAATGATGGTAAAGAAAAATCAATTATTTAACAAGAGAAATGTAGTCAGAAAAGAAAACTTAAATATGTTGCACTACATTCAATACACCCATCCAGAACCATCTCTAAGTATTAATTCTATCACGGTAGTACTGTTGCAAAATAACACAATCATAATATATATTTCGAACAAAGGCTAGAAGGAAGTAAGACAAGAGAGCATTCTCTCTCAACCTCCTGAATTCACTGGGAGCAGAAAGTTCCAAAATCCTTATTAAAGCACCTCAGGAAGACACTCCCTTAATCCCTAGGACAGAATTACTCCCTAGGGACTTGAGTCTATCTCTATAATTTTATGTCTGGAGACACAAAATTTGTTTATATTTGTTTATCCATTAACCTTGTGCATTTCAAAACAAAGTGGAAGAGAAATTGGTTAATTCAGCATCTTCAAGCACACCATGACATGGGGTTGAATTCTTTAGACTAGTGAAGTCATTTACCAAATTCAGTGTATGCGACAGATTCCAGGAAAGTCCTTTAGGTCTTTTCAATACCATTATTCATTTGGGGGATTAATACTTAAAATATTTACCAATGTAAAGTAATATTAATATGATTTTAGACTC
This sequence comes from Furipterus horrens, assembly GCF_987537825.1. Lineage (NCBI taxonomy): Eukaryota > Metazoa > Chordata > Mammalia > Chiroptera > Furipteridae > Furipterus > Furipterus horrens. The sequence continues at coordinate 60,618,768 of NW_028327176.1, read as the reverse complement.
AAATATCACTTTTAGAAATTCAAGAACACACCTCTGTACATACTCATGTGTCAAAACTTACACATTTTGCCTATCTTGGACCTTAGGTTAATGTTCTCGTACACCCTGTTGTATATTATTGCAGGCATAAGACATGTGTGCAAGGAAACTGCTTCCACTGCAATGGAAATATAGTTTAACTTCCTAATTAGTAAATATATAAATGCAAAACCATAATGTGATTATTTTCCAAGTTTAGTAGCCTAGTCTGTTGTTCACATCTGAGGACAAACTCTTCACATTTTCAACACTTTTGTTCAAAGGAAGAATTAAGAACTTAATCTGTCTTGCAATTTAATACTTATAATTTGTTGTACACGAGTGACATGAAAGAATGGAACAAGGAACATATGTAAGTGATTTACTCTTCTCCCTAAGCAAGATATAGGAAATATCTATTTATTAACAAATAAAAACAAGTCATGGCATTAATGTAACAAAAGGACTTCTTTAAATCATAACTTCTTTAATGGTTATGATATGCAAAACATGATTACAAATGTAAAACTGGACTTTAGCAATCCATCTGCTATATAAAGCAAGACATAAATGACTTCATATTTCCTCCCTCCACAACGTTTTGTCTCACTTGGGCTTTAAAATAAGGTAGGAATATCAGAAGTTATGAGGATAAACCACAATTTTTTTTAAATGGTAAAATTCTAAAACTCATTGCTTTCTACCTACTTTAAGATGGTGATTTGCTAATGAACTTCCTACCTAGGATGATTTCCCACTCAAGTAGTTTGACTTAAAACAAAGCAAACTAAACCTTCCCTTTAAAATCCCCTCCCCTTGCCTTTTAGCACCCAACTCTACCCAACAACTTTGAAACTCAAAACTTCTAGTTTGTGTCTTCCTAGTCTCTCCTCAATTCAATACTATTTCAGGTTTCTGAGCTGACCAGTGGTCTAAAGCTACTTTGGGAAAGGTCAACATGGGATCTTCTTATGTAACAAATCCAGTGGCCACTCTTTATCCTTCACCCCGCCCCTCCCCCATCTCTTATCACAACTGATGCGCAATAGTTTTTCATTTTGATAGAGTCAATTTATCTTTTTGTTTTTTTTGCTGTGTTTGCTTTTGGTGTCACAACTAAGAAACTATTGGCTTAATGCAAAGTCATGAGGAACTAAATCAAATTTTCTTCTAAGGTACATAGTTAGTTCTTACATTTCAGTCTATGTGAATTTTAAATTCGTTTTTTTTTTTTTTGATATATATACAGGGAGAAGGAAGGGAAACAAATTGAATCATTTGCATGCATACATTCAGTTGTCACAGCACCATTTGTTGAAAAGACTACTTTTTCACCAATTAAATTGTCTTGTCATCCTTGCTGGGAAAAAAAAGCAAAAAACACTGGTCATAATCACATAGGTTTATTTACAAATACTCAATTCTATTATACAGATCTACATGTGTACACTTAGGTATGTACCACGCAGTCTTAATTACTGTAGTTTTAGAGTAAGTTTTGAATCTGAGAAGTGTGAATCCTTCAATTGTTTTAAAGCTGGTTTTGGCTATTCTTGCTTCCCATCTGAATTTGAGAATCAGATCAGTTTTTCAATATTGGCAAAACTGGCAGCTGGGATTTTGATAGTGATAGCACTGAATCTGTAGATTAATTTGGGAAATGGTACAATCTTAACAATGTTATGCCTTTCCATCTGTGAACACTGATGTCTCTCCATTTATTTAGGTCCTTCCATTTCTTTCCATGATGTTTTGAAATTTTCAGTATACAAGTTTCCAATATTTACATATTAGTAAATATCTGTACTTTTTTTAATGAAAGGCAAAATACTAACAGTATATACTATTTCATAATTATAATGATAGAAATAAAATCTGTTCAAAGTTAACATTCTACCTGAGAAAACTTTTTATAATGTTACATACCTATGTTTTATATAAAATATTTTAAATATTTAAAATATACATTAATTTTTATACATTAATTTGTTTTAATTAAAAATAATTCTGTGACAGTAAGTTAAGATCAACCATAAAATGTAATACACCTAGATTTAAGAGATTAGCTATTCATCATAGCTACAGCAACAAAATTCTCTCTAAAGGCAGCCAGTTATTAAGATCATTTTATCAGATAAGTAGATCTCAGATTATTTAAACAAAAACAGCTATATGCTATTCATTGATATCTGTGTTCAAACTTTTGATATTAGTATTATTGTAACATACTTATCAGCAAAATTATTTATGAAAAGACAGAACTAACATAATATTAAGCACATTTTTAAAAACTATTATAGATTTAGTGATTCAGCACTAATAAAAATATCTTACAATTCTATGACATGTCACTTGATACTAATTTCACATCCATACTCAATATTCTATAATATCTGATTATGGACCACAGAATTTTGATGTGGTGGGTTCATCAATGATAAATCAATACTGACATATATGCATGAACCTGAGATCAGATGAAAATGGGCAATTTGCCCATTTTCTTAATGTGCAGAATCATTAAAAAGCTTTGATTCAAAGTAACCATTTTTTCAGGATAAAAGAAGATCACGAAAAGAATACCAAAGTTAACCTTCCCCTGAAGGTGGAAAAAGATCTAGTCCCAAAAAATTAAATTCTGGGCCAGAACAGGATACTTCCAAAACTTCTTAGTGGTGCACAACTGGCTGCTACCTTAGTATTCAAGCATCCCTTAAAAAGCAATGCTTAATGTAGGATGAAGACGATATGTAGCATACCAGCTTCAGCATGAAAATATGACAAAATAATACTTAAAGTATCAGATAATGAAATAATAAAGCCATTTAGATAAACCTTTAGAAAATTTAATATCATGAATATTGAAAGTATGTTATTGCTATCATTAGAACACTGTTTACTCAACTCAGTTCAAGAGCTAGAAAAGATATAGTTCATACAAAGTCACATACAGAACAACACTGTAAAATATACATAAAGGCCTAGAAAAGTACTAAGTATTTGGAAATTAGTATAAGAAATCCAGGTATACACTGCTTATTCCAAAGAGGAATATTCACAAATATACTCATGTTGGTATCAATATAATAACATTTGGGGTACTAGGGAAGAGACAAATATTAAGAATAATTTGTAAAACAAAAAATGTGTTTAGATCACAGTATAGTGTATGTATGTATGAAGAATTATTCATACTAAATCTAAATTAGAAGAAAATATTTAATTTAAAATTTGAAGGAAACTAAAGAAAAATATGATGAATATTTTATCACTTTCCTATAAATGTGTATGTATACATATACATACATACACATATATTTGAACCATGAACTATCTCTTCTTAATAAATGTCATTCATTTTTATGTCCTTCAGTATCATAAAATTTTACTTCATGGAAAAAAAATGCCAATGAAATGTCTATAAATTAGAAAGTTGTTACTTCTCCCTCAAATTATCTTTAATTAAATACAGTATCAGTTAAAATACCAAGGGTGTTATTTTTAAAATTGAAGAACCTAGTTATCATATTCTTCTGAAGAAAAGGTACAAAAACAGGCAAAAAACTTAAGAAAAAGAAAAAACATAACTTACTGGATATCACAACATACTGTAAGCTGTGATGGTATATCATTACTTCAGAAACAACCACAAAGTTCTTTTTAGCCAGAGGATATAAATGAGTCCTATAAATTATAGTAAGATAAATAATCCATTAGAAAAATCTAGGTAAACATATTAACACACACATCATAGCAGAAGCAAAATATTACCACAATAGGGGGGAAAAAAGTAAAGAAAGAAAGGTAATCAACCTCTCTATAAATCAGAGAAGCAAATTCATGTAATAAAGAGATAACATCCTTACCTATTCATTGGTAAACTTCTCCAAGTTTAAAATAATCATGTATTGGTAAAAGGGCAAAGAAATATGTACTTCTGGATCTGCTGGTGAAATGTAAATTATTACTACTATTTTAAAAAGCAATTGTGCATCAACTATTAAAATCTAAAATGCATATTACAATTATCAGTCTACTTGTAAAAAAACTGGTACATGTGGACAAGAAACTTGTATAAAGATATTTACCACAGCATTGTTTAAAGTATAAAAATATCAGCAACTTAATGTCTATGAAAATGTAAGTAATGGGCAGCAGTTAAAAAATAATGGTGTCTATATTCATGTTACCATCTAAGCTATGTGTTAAGTGAAAATAAGGTAGACAGCATAATTTACCATTTAAATAAATATAAAAAATGTATCTCATTATTTAGACACTGACCTTTAAGGCACTGTCCTGGGGCTCCTAAAGTTAACCTCCTGCCCACAATGCAGCCCATATTTGAAGGCAGGTAGCACAAACATTTTATCTCTGCAGGCAGCCAAAAACTGGAAACTTAAATTCCCAATCAATGTAATTTAACATAGAAATTAATGTGGAAGAAGACTTTTTATTATCCTAGGAAATGCTCAATATATTTAGTTAAAAAATAGAACACACACACATAAAAATATATATATACCTATGATCTCAGCTTTAAGAAGATTTCTACACGATAAACTCAGATATACTCATAGGAAGGAAGACAAAAACAAATAACTAGAAATTCAGCAAACGTTCACTGAAGAGTTGAAATTCAGTGATTATTATTCTCAATTTTTTCCTTGTTATTTTCTAGATGTTCTACAATTAACATGCATTGATGCAAGTGTAAAAAAATTAAACATGTTCTTTTTTAAACAATGCATCTTCCATTCTTGCATTCTTGAGATACCTCTATACAGATAGTGTCAAAATATTTCCTGATTCCCAGCCTCTCCACTTTACTCCAGTCTCTCTTTTCAGCTGCCTCCTGAACAGTTAGCAGATGTGATTTCACCTCTCCCACTGCTATGCTCATTAATCCCATTGTCCTGCTGGCTCAGCCTGTCCCAGTTCCAAGACCAAGGCAAGGCTGAATTAAAAGGTACTAATACAAAGTCATCCCTCCCTCCATCTCTCTCCCATCCATTACTAAAGCCATGGTTCTGGTTCTGCGTGCACCTGGACTTTAGAACCATGTCACTGTGGAGTAGGTACCACACTGTACTACACACTCTATCATGTTCTTTCTGGTATTAACCTGTTCAGGTACTTTTCAGTTCTACTAGATTGTCAACTCATAAGATCAAGTATTACTATATCTTACTCATATATAGATCCAGGGCTACAACCCCAAAACAGTGGTTTTAATAACTTGTAAGAAAGCACTGCTATATTTGTTTAACCAGAAATCTGTAGGATTTGTTCAAAGATAGAATGAGTTCAGAGGCTTAATTCAATCAGTTAGCACTTATTAAGAAAGGAATGCAGGCCCAGAACTGTAACATAAATATTAGGAAAAAACAAGGTATGGCTCTGATCCTTGACAAGGTTAGAATCTAAAATAGTTGAGAACACCTTAAAAAAAAAAAAAAAGAATTATTGTTTTAGTTTCTGCCGTAACAAGCAAAACATGAAAATCTTCTTGCCTGAGGTCCTGATTTCACAGATGGGCAAACTGCAATCGAGTTTGCTTGCCTGGATTTCAGACCACTGCCAGCACTGACTTCTGCCTCCTGTCCCAGCACCATGGGCCCCATGGGTCTGGCTCTGCTTGTCACTATTTGCACACTTGCATACTTTGAATTGTTCCCTTGGATTTAGACTCCCTCCGTTTCCAGTCCATACTGTGAACTGGGATCTAAATATCTTCATTCCTCTTTTCCTACAAATCTAGCTTTCAACTTCAACTTCTTCCCCATAAAACTAAGAATACCATGGCAGGTTTCTAAATCAAATTATAACACAGCTGTTGGCTTACCCAACATTCCCACTACTCCTTTTTTTCTTAACAGAACTGCCATAAACTCATATATCCCCTTCACTTCTTCCACACAACCACATGCTTCAGGGAAAGCTAACCCAGTCTCAGACCCAGCACCAGCAGGGGGACCCTGGTTAGTCTAAGTCTATTGTGCATGATGTCCTCTTCCCTCTTGCTGTTGACTGGTCTGGGGATGGCCATGTGTTCCAGTGCTGGCCAGGGAGATTAGATGTTGGGGAGCTTTTGTCAAAAGTTTCCTCATTTTTCTGGAAGAGACATTGACGCTGCATGCTTAGAAGAGCAGCCATCATACCACTGGCTGAGGATGAGGTATAGACACAGAGGACGCAGAGTCCAGAGACAGGCAGAGGGGAGAAGCTGTGCTTAGTTAGGTCTGATGCCTGGAGCCATCAACCTCTGGGTTTCTCATTCTGTTTACAAATATTTTTGAATGTAGTCCTTTCCTCTGCTGCCAGGTTACACATAGTAAACAGCACATCTCTAAAAAGAACGTATCAGCAGGTTTGTTTTCTATTTCAAATGAATAACTTAAAAATGGGAATCTGGTGGATGTTTGGATTGGTTTGAGTTTGAAGCTAATTTGAGTAAAACTGATATTAATTATCATGTAAAAGTCTCTGTGCATATGTTTTAATTCCACCTGGGAGAGGAATTTTGGGGTTGTATGGTAAGAGCATTTTTAGCATTCAGGGAAGCTGCCAAAGTGTTTCGTAAGGTGTTACATTCCCACCAGCAAATTATGACTGCTTCTGTTACTTTACATCCTCTTCAAAACTTGATCTTGCCAGTATTTTTAAATGTAGACATTCCAGTGTTTGTACAGTGGTATAATATAGTGGTTTATAAGTTTCATTTTTTGGGTGAATAATGGAGTTAAAAGTCTTTTCATGTGCTCATTGGTCATTTGTATATCTTCTTGTGTGAAATATTCCTTCAGATATTCTGTTCATTCTTAGTTGGATTGTTTGTGTTCTTATCAAGATACAAGAGTTCTATATACAACTTGAATAATTAGTCCTTTTTCAGATATATGGAGATACATAGGTCTAGCAAATCATGTGTCTTTTGAAGTTTTTTTATAGTTTAATTTATCTTTTTCTTATAATTTTATGATTAGTGTTTTTTGCATCGTAAGACATCTTTGTATGACCCTGAATCACAAAAACTTTTTTTCCTATATTTTCTTCTCAAAGTTTATACACACAATATCCTTTACAAATCTCAAAAACATTATGCTTAGTGAAAGAAGGAGAAAAAAATAAGTACATATTCTATGATCCAATCTCTATCCATTTCTAGAACAAGAAAACCTAATGTACAGAGATGAAAAGCAAATCAAGCAGAAGAGAAGTTTTGGGAGCAATGGAAATATTTTATATCTTAACTGCAGTGGTGGTTACACAGGTATATTTGTCAACACACAATAGTACTTTAAATGGGTGTACATTTTATATAAAATATACATCAGCAAATTTGATTATAAAAATTTTAATGGGAATTTGGAGCTGGATTGGTAGAAAAAATGGTGACTACATACTTCTATAGGATAGGATTAAGGGGATAAACAAGACAAAAATATTAACCTTAGAGTATATATCATTTCTTAAGTAAATATCTTATTCTAAATGCATAAATGTCATTTAGTCTTTCCAAGACAGTGACATTACTCATTACTCAAACAAGCCAACTGTACTTTAAGCTAGTTCCTAAATGAAGGTAGCAAATGACTTGGACCTTCAGCCAGGAAGGATTTTAAAAAGGAAAGAGAGGGAAGGATGAGGAGGTAAGAAAAGGAAATGTTTCTTAGTTCTCCCTTGGTCCAGAGGCTCTGTGAAGCTAAATTTGCAATTTTCTTGAAAAAGGGAAAACACGTGGCCCTGAAGATGAAGGTTGTTCTCATGAAGCAAGCAGTTTATGTTTCAAAAGAAAAAAAAACAAATGGGACATAATAAATAAATCATTGTGCCACGAAATTTTTAAGAAAAAAATCACATGTAGAATTATAAAATTTTATAGCTATAAGACACTTTATAGATCATCTAGTTCAAGTCACTTAAAATAAACATTATTGAGCTTCAGAGAGTTTGAGGCTTGTCTAGTCATAAGTTGGTTGAAAACCTAGAGAAAGAACACAGGTATCCTGATTCTTCATTCATTGCTTTTACAAAATTATAATCTCTAGGCCAATGTTCTGCACAGAGCAGGGATTTTAAAAATCCCTGTTAAATAAATTCATGCTAAGTAATGTAATTTTAAAAATACATAGAACATATAATTGAATAAAGAAAATGTTAAATGCAGACTTTTTTTCAATGAGTTCTATATAGATCTCTTTATGCCATTTTTGCTATTTAAGAGGAAGAAAAAGATATATTTTATAAAATAACTCCAGTAGGTATCAATGCCTGAAGAAAAACATGAAGAGTAGTAATCAACTTTCAAGAATTGTGGGCTTCCCTTTCCTAGAACTAGTTGAGGAAAATTAGCTCTTTCTGCAATAACTAAGGTACATTTCTACTTTCTTGCTGAAAGAAGGATTAACAATATTTAACAACTCCTTCAGGCCCTATGAATTTAAGATACACTTGGATGGCAGGATTCTCACCAAACCCTTGTCTAATTACAATAAAAATCAGATGAGAATATCAGAGATCTATTTTTCATTTATGGAGAGTCATCATCGTTTCTGGGTAGGTAGTGAGAGAACAGACATGTCTCCACCAAGAGTTAATGGCTTTAGTTGTGAAACACCAAGGCATCATGCCTTTTGGATTTACTGTAGATAAGGAATAAACAACATAAGCCCAACTTACACAACATGAACATATCAGAAGTGTTGTACTTATGTTTCTATACCCCTTGGATCTTATAAATGTAACTCATTTATTTTACCCAAACCTCAATCACATGTCCATTTGTTTAATGTAGGAATGCTGGAGTAAGTTAGAATATTGGCTGATCTGTACCTCTGTCCCAATCAGGAAGCTCCCACAAGTATTATATTATTTGGTTCCTCCCAAAAACCCAAACAATCAAAATAGCAAGATATTGAAAAAATAACAAGATTCTGAAAAACAAGAACCTGGTTTTACATATATGTTTTTCACCTGTGGTCTAGTTTTAAAACTATTAACTAAAAAAGGTACATATGTATACATATATATGCCTATATACAGATGCTTTAAAACAACTACAACATGAATTGTATCAGCATAAAAGCAAAAATACAGAAAACCCCTAATTAAACAGGTAGTTACACATTTTCAGCTGAAGATGAAACAAAATTAACTCATTTCATATCATCCTTACTCCACCTTTCTGTTTGGCCACAGCCTTGAGTTCACAATGCTTATTTCACTCCTATTAATGCACATAGTTTTCACAGCTGAAAAGTAACAATCTAAGAGTTGTATACACAGGCAGCCTTTAAACAAAAAGAAAAAGTCCTATAAAATTAAGCTTTATAAAGTCAGACTATCACTTTGTGTTTTTTATAATGTGTTATAAGTAATAATTTTATCCTTGTGGTTGAGTTAGAATTTATCTCCAAGGTAAAATTCACTTATGAGGAAAATGAAAATGTCTAAAAGTAAAATTTGTCAAAAATCACTGGTGCATTAACATGAAACTGACTAGAGGTAATAAATTTTAAAATGTTTTATTTAGATCTGCTGAATCTTTAAAACATCAGAACATTGAGAAAAATATCAAAATATAAAATAAAAATGCTACAAACTATTTCCTGTTAAACTGTTAGCTTTTCAATACACATTCGTGTTCTAATTATGTATCTCAACATAAAATTCATAAAACTAATTTTGTGTATTGTTAGAACTACAAAATAGTAAATATCACATAAGAAAAGCACCATGTTGGAGAAAGCAATGAAATTGTGTCTATATTTAAGATGGATTAAACATGAGCACTATAAATACTGACATTTGTTACCTGCAGATAAAATTTTCTGGAAATCCTTTTTTTGATAAAATAACTTAATTATACCACTTATGCTGTTGGATAAATATTTCATAGCTATATACTTCAAAACAGTTAATGAACAACCAAAAATAAAGATTTATGAACAGACTTAGCCAGTGAGCAACTGCAATGCCACACTGAGAAGATATTTAACTTGCTCAGTGCACATTTCCAGATAGACCCTCTATCTTCATCTCACCTTCATCTCCCAGTAAAATACTCGAAAGAGCATAATCCATTTGGAATCATTAATGATCTTGAATACCCTCTCCAAAAAAAGGGGGGAGTTGTGGTATTAAGCAAAGTAAACAACAAAGTGAAAGTAAAGTTCCTGAAAATACAATTACCCTAACACGTGCTGGCTTCATTTGTGTCAACATAAAATAATCCTGGTTATTATGTTCCAAGATACAGTCCTGAAATATTCATGGGTTAAGGTAAAATAAGACAGAGTTGTGATAATCATGTTATCATGATATTAATTTTTTGTTTAGAAAGGTCAAGTTTTCTTTCTTCCTTGAAGTTAAAAGAAAAGGATAAAAACAATATTCGGGGTCCTCCCTGTGACACAGACCTTGGGATGGAGCTCTGGGTGAGATAAAGAACTTAAACAAGCTCCTCTGGGTAGCTGAACATTCTAGTATAAAATGGACCTTGCACAAGAAGTGGTCTTAGCCCAACTGATAGTGTAATTACTCTGACAAAATATACCTAATATCTTTTAATACATTCATTTGTATGCCAAAAATTCCATTAATAGTCTTCCTAAACACACCAGGGTTCTTCCCTCTCTGTTTTTCCAGCTGTGGTGCCCACCCTGCATGAAATTCTTCCCAGGAGTCTCTGACCAAGCTCAACTCCTGAACAATATCTTTCCCTAGCTATGGAAACATCTGTCCTTTTTGCAACTCCTCTAACACTTGGTCTTCATTTCTTTCCAGCACATAATCATATAGTCTTGGATTGTTTTTAAATCATTTCTTCTAATTATAAGTATAATTATGCTTACTTAATACATGCTTTGTTTGTACCAAGTACTGTGTTTAACACATTTAACCCAATAACAACCGCATGAATCAGACTCTACATAATTCCCATTTTGTAGATGAGGAAAAAAACTTAAATAGTATACAAGAACACAACACTTTAGTACTTAAATAGAGCATGAACTTAAATCTAAAACTCTCTAAAGATCTCAGTCTTTGCTACTGTGAAATATGACCTCATGCAAAGGCCTGTTTTCTTCAACTACAGTGTAAACTAAGAAAGAAAGTGTCTTTTACTTCTTTCGAATACCTCATTCCACTTAGCATAGGATTAGACAGGTTTTCAGAGTTCTGAGTGAGGGAAGCACAAACAATGTCCCAGAATAGTTTCTGTAGGGTACACAAAATATTCTGTTGGGCTTTATATGTATGGTGCATTCTAAAGGTCCAGTAAACTAAAGGCAGAAGCCTGTAGAAATGAAATTCTTCAGAAGTTGTTCTTTATCTCTAAACTAGATTATAGTAAAAGTAGCAGGCTACTGAAGTCTCTCTCAATATCGTGCTGTCGTCGTCGTCGGCAGCCGTCCGTCTCGAGAGACGATGGTGTAGCTTCTTAAGAGTCTATCTGCACCGCCGAGAATGGCTGTGCAGTCCGACTCGGGAGTGACATGGTATCTGTCTCCTCCCGTGTTGAATCGACATCTTGTGATGACGCTGAAGCTACAGAGCCTGGGCAGGGTAATATGGAGGGTCTGCTGTTGCCCATGCAGCAGACACCCCCCTCTCTTCGCAGCTGAAGGGTCCAAGGGAAAGACGGAGTCGATACAGCTTGGGTTCAGGTGCACCGCAGGAGTTGCCGGTGTTGACTACAACGTCAAACCGCCTTAGGGACTCCGGCTCCGGATTTTCTGTCGGGGTTTACTCCCTTAGCCTTTCCCCTGAAGAGGTATGCCGCAAGGCAGCGGAGGTTTTTTGGAGTCAGAGTTTTCCTTCTCTGATGTACCCTGACTGGAAGATCGAACCAGCGACACTTAGCTCGCAGGCCGACGCTCAATCCACTGAGCTAAACCAGCCAGGGCAAATATCGTGCTGTAAACAAGTGTTATTTAATAACCTTGTACATTTTGTTTTCACTAAGCGGATGAATGTTTACAAAGGAAACAAATAAAAGGTACCTTTCTTTTTCTAGTAAGTACAGTATTAAAAACTGAGGCATACACCCACATTGCTCTGTATAGCAAACTTCAATAAAAATGAGCAGGCTGACAGAGGGGCTGCCTCCTCCCCACATCCACATCCATGAAGCCCCACAAAGAGCAGTAGAAATATTGGAAACGAAAAGTCATCTGAAAGTACATTAGGATAGGACTAACTTATTAATTTCATATATAATCACTATCAAAGTTTTTACTAGCTTCATGGCATTCCAGGAAAAGGAACATCATCAACAACAATAGCACACACCCCCATCTACAACTGTGCTCATTAAGTGATGTAACCATTCAAATACAGACAGGGTTGACTGCAATTCTGTTATCAAGATGTTGCTAACACTCATAACTGAACTAAACTTCTGCCACAATAGCTTCTGCATCAGCCAAGCCATTAATAGAATTGCATTCCTACGAAGGGGAGTTGGGACAGAGGGTCAGCCCATCATTCCTAATATCACACACTTCCTAAAAACTGATTCAGATGACTAACTGTATGCACTACTAATCAAATTATCACTCTATCACTTTGAAAGGTAATTCCCTTCATCACAACTCCTGCTTCACAGTCCTTAAAATGTAAAAGTGCCTATTGCACCATTGGCATATAATAATTTAAACAAAAAGAAAAAATCAATAATTTCCTCCACAGAACAGTTTTCCACTGCAGCTTCATTGAATCTGCAATTAATTTCAGTCCCTCCCCACACACCCATTAAACACAAAATATATCTATCTATTCTACAGATATTATGGTTTTCTTGTTTGGGTTTTTTTTAAGGAGCCTATAATAGGGCAAAAAACAGGCTTCTGAAGACTCTCTTTTTGACTTGTACTAATACTGTTTGTCAACCTTTCTGAATGATGAATACACTAAACATTCTGAGGCATGGTTGTCCCACCAAATATAAATAAACTTTTCAGTAGCAATGCTTGCAAAAAGGAAAACTGGCAAATTACTATTAACATATATAACAGAAGGGAAAGCAAAGTAAAATATATCATTTGTTGAAAATAAGCAGTGCAAACACAACTGAAATTTTACATTGTTAATAATGATCCCAGAGCTAATTCAACTTTGCCAGCAGCATAAACTACAAAGAGAATCACACAGTATGTTTCTCTTCAAACACCTGCACAATTCCTGTAAGGTGGGTGAGAGGGTATAAGTTCATCTGCTAAAGGCTATAACACAACTAATGCTATCAAAATGGTATATGTGGAGTATAACCTCATTACTCCAAAAACTGTCTATCCACTGCCCTCCTTTAGAAGTAAACCCATAATGAACAAACTGCATCTCTTCCATCCTCTGCTCCCTGTTTTCCCAAATCAATCTACCTTAGTGTTTTGTGTGCTGATGAAAACATTCCATAAATAATAATGTGGGCACACACATTAAAGTTCAGAGTTTCTGCCTTTGAAGTAGAGAGAGGCAGGACTAAGGACACACTGGTTCAATTCCAAGCCCAGTGTTAGGCGGGTGGTTTGAAAATATCAGTTCAAAGAGGCCTAGGGAAAAAGACACTAGCATCCACTGCCACCACCCTTCCTCTCCCCTCCCCTCTTTCTCTCTTGTTCTCTTGTCTTCTTTCCTCGTGGCTTCTTGCAGGGACAATCAAAGCAGTGAAGGCTGGATTTTAAATTAGTGAGACACGCACTGGAAATATGTAATTCCTAGGGGTGGGGGAAGAAACTGCTAAAAAGGGGTGTGGGGATTTGTTGGCAACATGTCAAAGTGACAACCCTCCCCACCCCCACTAAAACAGCACAAATCCATAGATTCTTCCTCAAGCCTCTTCTCCTTACAGTTCCTAGTACTCTTTCCAACTTGACCCTTCATCCAATTAACAGAGGCACATGCAAGGCATCCGCTGTGCAAGAGTGTCTCTCAGTATATGGGTCCAATTTTCTGAAAGCCCTTGAATCCGGACCGTTAAGTAGGCAAGGGATTGCCCAGCGGGGAAGGGGTGAAGAAAGGAGGGAAAAGAGATGGAGACAAGAGGAAAAGGATGCAGAGCTGTGCTCTAGGGCGAGCGGCTGAAAGGAAGACAGGGAAGAAAGAGAGTGGGAAGGAAGTGGGACTGGGTGAGAGGGAGAAAGGGATGAAAAGAAAGACTGAAAGGGAAAAAGGAGGGGAGAGGAGAGAGGGATGTTGGGAAGGATGAGGGCGGGAGGGTTGGAGAGCCGGGAGGGAGGGGATGATGGAGAGGATGGGAGGGAGAGAGGGAGAGAGAGAGGGAGGGAGGGAGGGAGGGACAGAGGCAGGCAAGGATGGAGGATGCTCTGCTCGGGACTCACCTCTGTGGGTCGGTGGGAGTTTCTCGCCTCCTTTATCTCACCGGTGCCAAGCAGCTGGAAGGGTAATCACAGAAGAGCTGGAGAGGCGGTGGTGGAGACAAGCGCAGCAGCTGCTGCAGTCGCCTCTGGCCAAGGTGCGGTGCCTCCTGCTCCGCCCGCCAGCCCCGGTCTCCACCGCACTTGAGGCTGGAAGCAGAGCCTCTCCCCTCTATCCCCTCCCGCTCCGCCTCCTGCCCAAGCTCGAGCGACAGTGGCCCGGCTCGCCGCTAGGGGAGGCAGTCAGTGCGCAGGCGCGGCTGCTTGGTGGGTGCGTGCGCCCCCGTGGCCCCCCGTGGTTCCATGAGGTTGGGGGAAGCACAGGCGGGGGAGGGGGTTGGGGAAAGCGCACAGCCTAAGGAGAGCTTAGTGGGCGAGGCTGGGCGAGGGCGGAGCTGGAGAGGCTTCGGTTGAGTTTGGGCCGCAGGTGGGGGAAGGGGACAGTGGCCACGGGGCACTGCTGAAGGGCGCAGGTGCCGTGTCCATGACAACTGTGTTACCCTGCGGGTGGGGACCTGCAACTGAGTTGCTGGGAGGCAAGAGGAGCCGGACAAGACCCAGTGTGAGAGAAATGCTGTAGGGGAGAAAGGAACTTAGGTTGCATAATAAGGAATAAGGGGTGAGCCTTATAGGGAACGGACGCGTGGCAGGGGGAGGACAGGGCCCCAGTGCAGAGAAGGTAGTGACTGGTTTGTTGGGACCTGACATCCCAAAGGAAGGAGAATTGGACTTTAAAGGGACATAGAAGAGGATGGGCGTTTTATAACAAACGGAGCATTTACTCTTTTAAAAGGCCTTTGTTGAGCACTGTCTCTGTGGAATGCATTGTAATTATTTTACTGATTTCAAGAATATTACTGAGCCTCTAATTTGTACCAGGCACTCTACTTTGGCATTTTCAGATATCCAAAAGTGTTTAATATTTAGTGTTTGTCCTGATGGAGATTACACTTTTGTTGGGGGAACTTGCATAGAGATCGCAGAGTATATGCTCTGCCCACTACCATCAACTGGGGCTTGATGGTGATGTAATGTAACTTTCAGGAACGCTAGAACAGAGGAAATGCACGGCTACATTCAATCTGAAACATAAGTTATGGTTATCTTTGTTCTGCTACAATGCTAAGTGACATTTTTTAATCAAGAGAGGAAAATAAAGACAAAACCTGTGTCAGTTTGGTTTGACACAAGTGATGCTGCGCTCACAGCGTGCTGCTTATCTGGTCTCCTTGCCCACCAGCAACATCAATGTGTTTTCTAATGCCAACACTTGTATGGCTCTATATCACTTAATGTACACATTTTTTACACTCCTTCATTGGCTATGTCAGCTATGTTACATTCCCCTCTAGTTCTCAAGTTAGCATCTGCAATTGCTTGAAAGTATGTCAAACCCAAATGTCTTATTTTCTCCTGACAATGTCATGAGAGCTCTACTCTGTCCATTCCTCTTTCTCTTCTGATATATTCTTGCCTTAGTTTTCCACTTTACCAATTTAAAATTTTCTGGGAGAAAATAAGTGTAGGCTTAAGAAAAACGTCCTTAGTCCACAACGATGTTTCAGTACCATGGACAGCGGCAGAGCATGCTCCTCCCACCTAGCTTTTTTCCTAGTTAGCCTATAGAAACAGGATAGCTGCCAAAGAAGGTACAGGATGTGCATCAAGAAGGAAATTCTGAGCGCCAAATGATTTGTGTGTGCCAAAAGATGTGATCAGAGTGGAATAAGGAAAAAGTGTACCAGGAGTAGGATGGAAGGAAGTAGGCTCCTTGGATAGACTTTGAAGAAAAAATAAGATTTTTTTAAGTAAGATTTAGAGATGCATCACAGAGCTCTGACGTGGTAAGAGGGGTATAATTTCACCAGGGAGGTGCTTAAATATAAATAAGGATACTTCATACTACTGCTACACAGTATCTTCCTGGAGGCAGAGGACATCTCAAATTTTAAATGGTCCAAGAATGTAGAAAGGATAAAGTAGTCTCAGTTAAATGAGGCAGAAACTCTCAAGAATTGATTTTTGTTGTTGTTACTGTGATTTTTCATTCTTTAGTCAGGCTCTTGGAGATAAACTAAAAAATTCAGACCAATGAGTTATCAGACAAGTTCATCTCTTTAATGTTGAGAGGATTCATTTATAGCTTTGTGTATTGTTTTAAATTAGGCTTAAATATATAATTCTATGTTTTAATTGGCAGCAGACATAAAACATAATGTAGACCAATTGCTGTCTTGTCAAAGTGAGATTTCTTTTTTTTTTTTTGTAGTGACTTTTAAAACCTTTAAACATCACTTTAAAAATATTTATAAAGTTTTTGTCCATGCAACTGCTTTAAATTTTAGTTAATAAAAACAGCATAAAAGCCATCCCTTATTTCTCAGATCCTTGGCCTTATTCACTCTTCCTTCAAAATGCACCAAACTGTTTTCTGTCAATTAGATAGTAATAACAAATTACTAAGGCAATGCATTTAAGTCACCAGCAGGAGAATGGCAGCTAAGGTCTTTGTTCTTTGTCTCCAAAGAATTTATTAACTCTCTTATGTTTTCAATAAAAGGGACCCGCAACCCCTGGGTACCCTATGGAAACATCCAAATTGAGTATTATTTTAGCCATATTTATTTCTCTCTGATAACAGTCTAAACACCTTTGTATGAATAGTGTTTATGAATGGATACTGAAAAGCTATAATTTTATTTGTCCCCATTCTATACCAAGTGGAAAATATTTTTATCTTTATTTCTTTACTTTTTAAACTGCTTATGAGTCTGGCTCTTTTCAGTTTTCTTGATTTATGTGTTGTCCTTCATTTCAATGACATAAACACATACAGCCCTCAGAAAAAAAACAAGCAGTTTCCTTCTTCCCTCACCCATATTAAAAATTTATTCCAACATAAATGAAAGCAAAAAGAGTATTGTTAAAAGTATGTTATCATGTGCAAATGAAAAAATATAACATGCAATTTAACCTGCAATTCAATGACATCTTGCTTTTCAGAATAGACACCAACCAATACTGTCAGTACTAAGTAAAAACATCCCTAGTACTTATACAGTTAAATGTCAGGTCTCTGCGCACTGGAACCATCATGCAGTCTGTCATATTCTGAAATTTCTCTGTCAAGTCCTCCTGAGCAACTCATTTTTTAAACAGACTTTATATTTGACAGCAGTTTTAGGTTCACAGCAATTGAGCAGAAAGTACAGAGTTTCCATATATCTCTTGCTGCCACCAAGGTCAAACCTTCCCCACTATTGACATCCTGTACCAAAGTGTTACCTTTGTTAAAGCCAATGAACCTAAAGTGACACATCATTATCACTCAGAGTCAATAGTTTACACTAAGGTTCACTCTAACACATTCTATGGGTTGTGACAAATGCATAAAAGGCATGTATCCACTATTGTAGTATAATATAGAATGGGTTCACTGCCATAAAAACCTTTATGTGCTCTGCTTATTCATCTCTCTCTTCTTCCAGTCCCTGGCAAACACTGATTTTTTTTCTGTATTCATAGTTTTGCCTTTCTCAAACCATAATATAGTTGGAATCACACAGTACACAGCATTTTCATGTCTTCTTTCACCTAGTAATATGCATCAAAGTTCCCTCCATATCTTTTCATGTCTTAATAGCTCATGTCTTTTTAGTTCTGAATAATATTCCTCCATCTAGATGTATCACAGATTGCTTGTTCATTCGCCCATTAAAGAACATTTGGTTGCCTCCAATTTTGGAAATAATGAATAAACATAATATAGAAATTTCACTTTTTAAGAACCTCTTAAATGTGTCAAAGCCTGTCACAATATTTGTTACATATGAGTAGTACCTCAGGATTTCTACTTACATGGTTGAGTTTGTTCTCACAAATCTAATAGTAGATTTCTTCTCCTGCTTGAAAAATAGCCAATGGAACTTTCACTTTTGTTGTTTTTATGTATTCCTCTCATTACATATACATGTATATATGTAACTTGTTTTAGAATTCTTGTTTTCTACTTATTCTATCAACTCTAATTTTCCTTTTTAAGCATATTTATTTGTATCCTCAGATAATTGTATATGTATAGTATAATAGTATATAGTATATATACACACACATAATTTTTATGTTTGCAAGTAAATGTAGTGGGTGCTTTAGGAGCCATGCGTATAAAATTCTTCCTTTTGCATTTTGAAACTTTTCAACTGCAACATTGTATAGATAGAATGTGGTAGAAAGAATCATGAACTCAAGCTCCTCATGCGTCATTCCCTTGAACTTGTGAATATGTCGTGCTACCTGGCAAAAGGACCTTTGCAGATATGACTAGGATTACAGAATTTGAGAAAGAGAGATAATCCTGGATTATCAAGACGGGCTCAGTGTAATCACATGTGCGCTTAAAAGTGGAGATTTTGTTTTTGGAAAAAGCCAAGAGATTCAGCACAGAGATAAGGCAGATGGAAAAGCAAGAGATTTGTTTGAATGGTTCTGCTGGTTTTGAAGGGGGCCATAAGCCAGGGAATGCGGGCAGCTTCTAGAAGCTGAGAACAGTTCCTGGCCAATAGCCAGCAAGAAAAGAGACCTGAGGGGATCCAAGATGGCAGAGGAGTAAGTGGAAGCTACACTAACCTCCTCCCAGGACCAGCTTGGACTTACAATTTAATTGTGGAAAAATCATCTGGAATAACCAACTGAACACTAGCTGGAGAGAAGTCTTATAACCACGGAGAGACAAAAAGACCGCTGCATCACAACATGACCAGTAGGAAGTGCAGAGATGCAAAAGGGCTGGCTGTTCTCTCATGGGTGGCAGTTGAGGGGAATGAGAAACAGCTCAGCAACCGGGAGTCCCCACTGAGAAGGGCAGGGTCTAAAATCCCAGCTGGACTTCCCATCCTACAGCATCAGAGTGGAAAGTAAAGTAGTATCTAGCTGTGAAAAGTGAAAAGCCACAGGGTTTCTTGCTAGCCTGAGAGAAACAGCTGGAGAAAAAGAGATCTTAAGATGATCATATACAAAAATATTTTAGCTCCCACTTACTCTGGGCTCAAGCAGAGGGAAGGCAGAGAGGACTAGAGTTGCTTCAGGAGAATTTGATGTGGTGGCTTTGGGGGGAGAACTGGGGGAGCAGCTGAGCGGTCCTGGTGCTGACTCATTCACCTTACTGCAAGCAGACCACTCCCCTCTGAGTGGCGTCACACTGAAGGGAAGCAAAAGCCCAGCCTACAGGAATTAAGCTGCTCTAACCTCAGTTTTCAAACCTGACAGCTGATCACAGATTGAATAGATTAACAAGTAAAGGAGACAGACAAAGGCAGTAGATCTCTGGTAGTCTCCAACAGGCTGCTTAGGCCCAGACTGGTACACAATCTGACGCCACTAAGGGATGATCCAGGAAATTCAGATCATATAAGAAGCAGTAACAAACAAGAAGAGTCACAAAAATGAGGAGACAGAGAAACAACCCCCATTGAAAAGAAAAAAAGAATCCCCAGAAAAAGAGCTAAATGAAATGAGGAAGTAAATTATCAGACATGGAATACAAAGGATGGATTATAGGGAAGCTCAATGAATTCAGCAAGCTCAAAAAAAGCTACAAGGAACTCCAGGGACACTACAAAGAACTCCAGGGATACTATAAGGAACTTAACTGAGAATTACACCACCATAAAACAAAACTTCCCTAACTTCAGGAGGGAAAGAGTCACGCAAGTTCAGGAAGCACAGAGGGTCCCAACAAACATGAACCCCAACAGGCCTATTTCAAGACACATCATAATTAAAATGGCAACATTCAAAGACAAAAAGAGAATTCTAAAAGCAGCAATAGAGGAACAGCTAATAACATACAAAGGAGCTCCAATAATGCTATCATCGAATTTCTAAGTAGAAACACTACAAGTCAGAAGGGAATGACAAAAAATATTCCAAGAAATGAGAAACAAAAACCTACAACCAAGAATACTCTACCCCGCAAGGTTCTGATTCAAAATGGAAGGCGAAATAAGGAGTTTTCAAGAAAAAAAGAAGGCTAAAAAAATACATCTCCACCAAACCAGCATTGCAAGAGATGCTAAAGGGTCTGTTTTAAGAAGATGAAGAAACAGAGAGACAGAGAGGAACACAAGTACAAAGGGAGAAAATGACAATAAATAAGTACCTATCAATATATATAAATGGATTAAATGCACCAATCAAAAGACATAGGGTAGCTGAATGTATTAGAAAGCATGACCCACATATATGCTGTCTACAGAGACCAACCTTAGAGCAAACGATCTACACAGAATGAAAGTGAAGGGATGAAAAAAGTGTTTCAAGCAAATGGACATGAAAAAAAAGCTGGGGTAGCAATACTTACATCAGACAAAACAGATTTCACAAAAAAAAAAAGACCATAAGAAGAGATAGGGACATTTCATAATACTTAATGGAAAAATCCATCAAGAAGATATAACCCTTGTAAAAATAAATGCATCCAACAAAGGAACACCTAAATATTAAGGCAAATTTTGAAAGACTTCAGGAAGGATATAGACAGCAATACACTCATAGTAGGGGACTTTAACACCTCATTGTCAACAATGGACAGACCTTCAAAGCAAAGAAACACCAAACATATTGAGGCATTGAACAATGCTCTACATCAAATGACTTAGTTGATATATATAAAACTTTTCACCCCAAATAAGCAAAGTATACATTCTTTTAAAGTGACATGGAACATTTTAAAGATAGAACACATGGTAGGACACAAAACAAGGCTCACCAAATTCAAGAAAATTGAAATTATATCAAACAACTGGAAATCAACATCAAGGAAAAAACTCAAAGACATTCAAACTCATGAATAATGAATCACATGCTATTAAATAATGAATGTGTTGACAATGACATAAAGGAAGAAATCAAAAAGTTTCTGGAAACAAATGATAATGAATACACAACAACCCAAAACCTATGGGATACAGCGAAAGCAGTCCTGAGAAAAAGTTCATAACAATACAGGCCTACATAAAAAAAAAAGAAAAGAAGAATCCCAAATAAAAAGTATAACTATACGGCTACAAGAACTGGAGAAACACCAACAAAAAAAGCCCAGGGCGAGTAGAAGGAAGGAAATCATCAAGACCAGAGCAGAATTAAATGACAGAGAGACTGAACAAACAATTCAAAAGATCAATAGAAGTAGAAGCTGGTTCTTTGAAAGGATAAACAAAAATGAACAAGCCTTTAACCAGGCTCATCAAGAAAAAAAGAGACAGGACCAAAATAAATAAAATCAGAAATGAAAGGGGAGAAATCACAACCGATACCACAGAAATGCAAAGGATTGTAAGAAATTATTGCGAACAACTGTATCACAAGAAATTTGAAAATCTAGATGAAATGGACAAATTTCTAGAAACATATAATCATTCAAAACTAAATCAAGAAGAAGCAAAAAGTCTGAATAGACCAGTAACAACTAGTTAAACTGAAGCAGTAATCAAAAAACTCGCAGGATACAAAAGCCCTGGACGAGATGGCTTCACAGGTAAACTTCACAAAACTTTTAGGAAACAACTAACTCCTATCTTTCTCAGACTATTCCAAAAAACACAAGAAGAGGGAAGACTCCCAAACTATTTCTATGAAGTCAGTATTACCTTAATTCCAAAATCAGGTAAAGACACAACAAAGAAAGAATACTAAAGGCCAATAACACTGATGAATATAGATGCTAAAATCCTCAACAAAATATTGGCAACTGGATCCAGCAACACATTAGAAAGATCATACACCACTATCAAGTGGAATTAATCCCAGGGATGCAAGAATGGTTTAATATTCGCAACTCAATAACTGTAATACACCACATAAACAAAATGAAAGACAAAAACCAGATGATCATATCAATATCTGCTGAAAAAACATTTGATGAAGTACAACACCCATTTATGATAAAAACTTTCAACAAAATGGGAATAGAGGAAGCATACCTCAACATAATAAAGGCCATATATGAGAAATCTGAAGCTAACATCATACTCAATGGGCAAAAACTGAAAGTGTTCGCCCTGAGGTCAGAAACAAGACAAGAATGTTCACTCTCTCCACTCTTATTCAATATAACCTTGGAAGATCTAGACACAGCAATCAGAAAAGAAGCAAAAATAAAAGGCATCCAAACTTAAAAAAAGGAACTAAAACTGTCATTATTTGCAAATGACATGATAGTGTACAAGAAAAACCTGTATACTCCACTAAAATCCTACTTGACATAATAAGTGAATATGACAAAATAGCATGATGAAAAGTTAATATTCAGAAATTGAAGGCATTTCTTTACACCAACAATAAAATATCAGAGATACAAACTAGAAAAAAAAATCACATTTACCATAGGAACAAGAAAAGTAAGGTACCTAGGAATAAATGTAACCAAAAAGGTAAAAGACTGTACTCAAAAAACTACATAACCATGAAGAAAGAATTTAAGAAATATACAAATGAATGAAAGTATATACCATGTCCATGGATAGGAAGAATCACCATAATTAAAATGTCCATACTACCCAAAGCAATATATAAATTCAATGCAATCCCTATTAAAATATCAATGACAGATTTCACAGACCTAGAACAAATGTTTATATGGAACCAAAAAAGATCCTGAATAGCCAAAGCAATCTTGAGACAAAATAACACAGTAGGAGGAATCACAATACCTGATAGCAAACTATATTACAAGGCCACGGTAATCAAAACAGTCTGGTACCGACATAACAACAGACATACCAACATCAGTGGAACAGAGTAGAGAGCCCAGAAATAAACCCAGGTCTATATGGTCAACTAATATTTGACAAAGGGGGAAGGAGTATAAAATGAAGTGAGAAGAGCCTCTTCAACAAATGGTGTTCTGAAAACGGGAGAGGGACATACAAAAAAATGAAACTAGACCACCAACTTACACCATACACCAGAATAAACTCAAGATAGATCAAAGACTTAAATGTAAGCCATGGCACCATAAAAGTCCTAGAAGAAAACATAGGCAGAAAAATTTCAGATATCCCGCATAGCACCATTTTCACTGATATATCTCTTAAGGCAAGAGAAATGAAGGAAAAATAAACAAATGGGACTACATCGAAGTAAGGAGTTTCTGCTCAGCAAAAGAACACATCACCAAGATGAAAAGGAAACCACCCATATGGGAAAACATATCTGCCAATGATGCCTCAGACAAGGGGTTGCTCTCCAAATTTATATAAACAACTTATATGACTCAACATCAAGAAGACAGACAACCCAATTAAAGAATGGGCAAAGGACCTGAACAAACACTTCTCCAAAAAGAATATACAGAGGGTACATAAACATATAAAAGGAAGCTCAACATCACTAGCCATCAGAGAGATGCAAATAAAAACCTCAATAAGATACCACCTCATACCAGTCAGAATGACTATCATCAAGAAATCAACAAACAATATGTGCTTGCAAGGATGTGGAGAAAATGGAACCCTGGTGCAGTGCTTGTGGGAATGCAGACTGGTGCAGCCACTATGGAAAACAGTATGAAATTTCCTTAAAAAACTAATAATGGAGCTGCCTTTTGAACCAGAGATTCTACTGCTAGGACTATACCCAAAGAATCCTGAAACCCCAGTTCAAAAGAACCTATGCACCCCTATGTTCATGGAAGTGCTGTTTACAATAGCTAAGTGCTGGAAACAACCTAAGTTCCCATCTGTAGATGAGTGGATCAAAAAACTGTGGTACATTTACACAATGGAGTACTATGTAGCAGAAAGAAAGTAGAAACTTCTACCATTTGCAACAACATGATGGAACTAGAGAGAATTAATGCCTAGCAAAATAAGCCAAGCAACAAAAGAAAAATACCTTATGCAGTCACATATTACAGGAGACTAAAAAAACAACACAAACAAAGGAGCAAATTGAACCAGAGAATACAACAAGGATGCCAACCTCTTAAACCAAGCACCCCGTGGTCCAGGGACAGAAAACTGACCTGGAGTCTGCAATATTCTTTCTCATGTGGGAAGGCCATTCTCTCCCTAACACCCTCACTCTTATTTGGGATTTCCGGGTTCAAGAGTAGGTAGGACGATGACCATTTCCAGCTGGAAGCAACTAGAGGAGCACGAGTCCTTTGACCATTGTTTTTTATAAGATTGTAAAGGGTCTTAAGTCTGAGAGGGAGGAATTGTTATAAAAATATTTTTAATTAATTTATTTTATTTTATTTTTTGGTTTTTTAATTAGTGTTGTCCCATTTTTATCCCATTGCTACCCCCCACCCAGCCCACCCCTTCTCCTGCAATCATATCCCTCCCCATTGTCCATGTCCATGAGTCATTTTTACATGTTCCATGACTAAAACTTTCCCTTACTTATCCTCTTCTATCCCTCCCCTCTCCCCACTATTGACAGCGATTCTGCTCCTTGTCCCATTTAGTTTGTTTGTTTATGTTGTTCTTTAGTTTCCTGTATTAGGTGATATCATATGGTATTTTTCTTCCTTTTCCTGGCTTATTTCATGAAGCATAATTTTCTCTAGTTCCATCCATGTTGTTGCAAATGGCAGGAGTTACTTCATTCTCTCTGCTGCATAGTATTCCACTATGTAAATGTACCACAGTTTCTTGATCCACTCATCTACAGATGGGCACGTAGACTGTTGTAATAGCACCTAGCTATTGTAAACAGTGCTGCTATTAACATAGGGGTGTATAATATTTTTGAGTTAGAGTTTTAGGATTTTTCAGGTATAATTCTAGCAGTGGAATCACTGATTCAAAAGGCAATTCCACTTTTAGGTTTTTGAGGTAATTCCATACTGTTTTCCATAGTGTCTGCAACAGTCTGCATTCCCACCAACAGTGCAGTAGGGTTCCTATTTCTCCATATCCTTGCCAGAACTTGTTGTTTGTTGATTTGAGATGGTGGCCATTCTGACAGGTGTAAAGTACTATCTCATTGTGGGTTTTATTTGCATCTCTGATGGCAAATGATGTTGAGCATTTTTACATTTGTCTATGGACCTTATGTATGTCCTCTACAAAGAAGTCTTTGTTCAGCTCTTTCACCCATTTTTTAATTGGGTTGTCTGTTTTCTTGATGTTGAGTCGTATAAGCTCATTATATATTTTGGAGATCAGTCTCCTGTCTGAGATATCATTGGCAAATATGTTTTCCCATATGGTCGGTTTCCTTTTCATCTTGTCGATTTTTTTGTTGTTGTTGTTGAGCAGAAACTCTTTAGAATGAGGTAGTCCTATTTGTTTAATTTTTCCTTTATTTCTCTTGCCTTAGGAAGTATATCTGTGAAGATATTGTTACATGGGATATCTGAAATTTTCCTGCCTGTTTTCCTCTAGGAATTTTATGATGTCATGGCTTACATTTAAGTCTTTGATCCATCTTGATTTTATTCTCGTATGTGGTGTAAGTTGGTGGTCTAGTTTCATTTTTTTGCACATCCCTGTCCAGTTCTCCCAGCACCATTTGTTGAAGAGGTTCTTCTCACTCCATTTTAAGTTCCTCCCTCCTTTATCAAATATTAGTTGACCGTAAGCTCCTTGATTTTTTTCAGGGCTCTCTACTCTGTTCCACTGATCTATATGTCCTTTCTTATGCCAGTACCAGACTGTTTTGATTACAGTGGCTTTGTAGAATTGTTTGATGTCTGGTATTGTGATTCCTCCCGCTGTGTTCTTCTGTCTCAAGATTGCTTTTGCTATTCGAGATCTTTTTGGTTCCACATGAATTTTTGGAGTATTTCTTCCAGGTCTGTGAAATATGTCATTGGTATTTTAATAGGGATTGCATTGAATCTGTAAATTGCTTCGGGTAGTATGGCCATTTTGATGGTGTTGATTTTTCCCCTCCAAGAACATGGTATTTGCTTCCATTTATTTGTATCTTCCTTAATTTCTTTCTTCAATGTTATGTAATTTTCAGAGTACAGGTCTTTTATCTATTTGGTTAAGTTTACTCCTAGCTACTTTATTTTTCTTGCTGCTATAGTAAATGGTATTTTCTTTTTTGTCTCTGTCTTTGATATTTTATTGTTGTACAGAAATACCTTAGATTTCTGTATATTTATTTTGTACCCTGCTATTTTGCCAAATTCACTTATTATATCGAGTAGTCTTTTAGTGGAGTTTATAGGGTTTTCTAGGTATACTATCATGTCATCTGCATATAATGATAGTTTTATTTCTTCTTTCCCAATTTGGATGCCTTTTATTTCTTTTTCTTGTCTGATTGCTGTGGCTAGGACTTCCAACATTCTTGAGTGGAGAGAGTGGGCAGCCTTATCTTATTACTGATTTCAGGGGGAATGCTTTTAGTTTTTGTCCATTGAGTATGATGTTGGCTTCAGGTTTCTCATATATGGCCTTAATTATGTTAAGATATGCTCCCTCTATTCCCTTTTTGCTGAGTGTTTTCATCATAAATGGCTGTTGTACTTTATCAAATGCTTTTTCTGTATCTATTGATATGATGATGTGATTTTTGTCTTTCATTCTGTTTAGGTGATGTATTATATTTATTCACTTGTGAATATTAAACCATCCTTGCATCCCTGGGATAAATCCCACTTGATCGTAGTGTATGATCTTTTTGATGTATTGCTGGATCCTGTTTGCCAATATTTTGTTGAGGATTTTAGCATCTATGTTCATCAGTGATATTGGCCTGTAGTTTTCTTTCTTTGCTGTGTCTTGACCTGGTTTGGGGATTAGGGTATTACTGGCTTCATATAAAAAGTTCGGAATTTTTCCCTCTTCTTGAATTTTTGGAATAGTTTGAGGAAGATAGGAGTTAGTTCTTTCCTAAATGTTTTGTAAAATTCGCCTGTGAAGCCATTCAGTTCAGGGCTTTTGTGTGTCAAAAGATTTTTAATTACTGTTTCAATTTTCTTCTTTGTTATTGGTCTGTTGAGACATTCTACTTCTTCTTGATTCAGTTTTGGAAGGGTATATGTTTCTAAAAATCTGTCCATTTCTTCTAGGTTGTCAAATTTCTTGCCATACAGTTGTTTGTAGTAACTTCTTACAATCGTTTGTATTTCTGAGGTATCAGTCGTGATTTCTCCTCTTTCATTTTTGATGTGTTTATTTGGGTCTTCTCTCTTTTTTTCTTAATGAGCCTGACTAGAGGCCTGTCGATTTGTTTATCTTTTCGAAGAACCACTTCCTAGTTTTGTTGATCTTTTGTATGGTTTGTTTGGTTTCTATGTCATTTAATTCTGCTCTGATCTTGATGATTTCTTTCCTTCTTCTTGCAATAGGCTTTTTGTTGTTGTTGTTGTTCTAGTTCTTGTAGCTTTAGGGTTAGATTTTTTATTTGAGATTCTTCTATCCTTTTCAGATATGCGTGTATTGCTATGAACTTTACTCTCGGGACTGATTTGCTGTGTCCCATAGGTTTTGGGCTGTTGTATGTTCATTATCATTAGTTTCCATAAATTTCTTGATTTCTTCTTTGATGTCATTGTTAACCCATTTATTATTAAATAGCATGTTATTCATTCTCCATGAGTTTGTGTATCTTTCATTTTTTTCTCTGAGGTTGATTTTCAGTTTCAAGGCATTGTGTTCTGAAAAGGTGCTTGATATAATTTCAATTTTCTTGAATTTTTTGAGGCTTGTTTTGTGTCCTATCATGTGGTCTATCTTTGAAAATGTCTCATGTGCATTTGAAAAGAATGTATATTTTTCTTCTTTAGGGTGAAATGTTCTGTATATATATCAGTTAAGTTCATGTGGTTTAGTGTGTTGTTCAATGCCTGTATATCCTTGGTGTTTCTTTGCTTGGATGATCTGTCTATTGTTGATAATGGAGTGTTGAAGTCCCCTACTATGAGTGTGTTGCTGTTAATATCCTTCTTGTGGTCTTCTAGTATTTGCTTTATGTATTTGGGTGCTCCTATGTTCGGTGCATATATGTTTATCAGTGTTAGATCTTCTTGATGGATTGTTCACCTAAGTATTATGAAATGTCCTTCTTTGTCTCTTTTTATTGCCCTTACTTTGAAATCCATTTTGTCTAATATGAGTACTGCTACTCCAGCTTTTTTTTCCATGTCTGTTTGCTTGGAATACTTTTTTATATCCCTTTACTTTTAGTCTGTGTAAATATTTTGTTTTGAGGTGTGTTTCTTGTAGACAGCAAATATGTGGGTTTTTTTTTTCTCCTCCATTCCATTACCTTATGTCTTTTAATTGAAGCATTTAATTAATTTACATTTAAGGTTATTATTGACATGTATATATTCATTTCCCTTTGTACCTGTGTTCCTCTCCTCCTTTTTTTCTACTTTTTCTTAGAACATTCCCTTTTGCATCTCTTGCAATGCTGGTTTGGTGGAGATGTATTCTTTTAGTCTTCTTTTGTCTGGGAAATGCCTTATTTAAGTGAGAGCCTGGCTGGGTAGAGTATTCTTGGTTGTATGCCTTTGTTTTTCATTGCTTGAATTTTTTTTTTTTTTTTTTTTTTTTTGACCATTCTATTCTGGCTTGTAGTGTTTCTGTTGAGAAATCGGCCGATAGCCTTATCGGAGCTCCCTTATATGTTATTTGCTGTTTTTCTCTTGCTGCTTTTAGGATTCTATGTCTGTCTTTGAAAGTTGCCATTTTAATTATGATGTGCCTTGGAGTAGTTTTTTGGGGTTCCTCTTCATTGGTACTCTCTGTGCTTCTTGAACTTGCATAACTTTTTCTTTTATCAGGTTGGTAAAATTTTCTGTCAATACTTCTCTTATCAGATTTTCTATTCCACGCTGCTCTTGTTCTCCCTCTCTTATTCTGATGATTCTCATATTGTTTCTTCTCATGCTATCCTGTAATTCCCTTACATCTTGTTTATATTTTTTCAATCTTTTTTCATTTTATTGTATTGTCTGGGAATTTTTTTCTACATTGTCCTTTAATTCACTGATCCTATCCTCTGCTTCATTTATCCCCATTTTGATTGGTTCTACTGTTTTTCAGTTCAGAGATTGTGTTCTTCATTTCTTCCTGGTTCTTGTTAATAGTTTCTATGTCCTTTTTTATGCTGGCATACTTCTCCATAAGTTCCCTGTAATTTTCTTGGAGCTGTTGGTAATTTCCTTGGAGGTTGTCATAGTTGTTTTTTAGGTTGTTGAGTATATTGAGTTTTTTTACCACCATTATTTTGAATTCTATGTCTGACATTTGGGCTATGTCTATTCCATCTACCTCTCTTTCTGGGGATTCCTTTTTTCTTTTCACTGATAGTCTGTTTCTGCATCTTACCATGTTGGATTCTTCTTGTTTGTTTTTGTTATTTGGATTTGTCTGCTTTGACTTCCCACCTTTGTGGTAT
The DNA here is from genome assembly GCF_987537825.1 of Furipterus horrens. Classification (NCBI taxonomy): domain Eukaryota; kingdom Metazoa; phylum Chordata; class Mammalia; order Chiroptera; family Furipteridae; genus Furipterus; species Furipterus horrens. The sequence goes on along the minus strand of NW_028327176.1, from coordinate 60,589,003 downwards.
GAGATTTTTTATAGGAGATCTGGGGGTTTCAGTGGTGCAGTCTCTTTGATCTCCTGAGCCTGACGCTCTTGGGATACCCTTTATGTCATTTGTTTATGCTGTCTGGTTATATTTCAGATGCTCTTTTGTAGGATCTTCCCTCTGACTAGTTGATTGAGAGTCACTCTGTCCACTTTGTCTTGAGTTCTTTTTTGGAGATGCCTAAACACACAGCCCAGGCAGAAAACCCACATCATCCGAAATATCCCCCACCATCTATCCCACTATCGTCAGCCAATGAGTCAGTATTAATATAAATGTAGAGAGATTAGGGCTTTTATACTGTAGGAAGAATAGATAAGAGTTGTTTTTAAAGAGGAAATATATAATTTTTGAGAGAGAGGATGATAGATTAATAATAGTAGCAAGTAGTGTCGAGAATATGCAAGACAGTAGGTAATATTTACATTGTATGTTAATGATAATAGAAAAAGAGACAAGGATGCAGAGTATAGTAATAAAGTGGAATTGTGTAGTATTAGATTTATATAGGAGTTATATTCTATTTATTTAGTGTGAAAGGGAGGCTAAACTAGACAGACAAATAAACCAAAATTTAAGAGGAAGGATGAGAAGGAGAGATGGTATAAAACAAATTAAAGAGATTTCTTTTTTAGAAAAAAACATTTTTTAAAGAAATAAAAATTAAGAAATTAAAAAACGTAAAATCCAATAAGATACAAATAAAAAAACTAAGATAGAAATAAAAATTTTAAATATATATAAAAGGAAAGTTTTTACTCAGTTCAGCCTTTGTGTGTCATCTTCTTTTTCTGGATCCACAGCTGGTTTATTGAGGCAGGCCATAGGTTCCTGTTCCTTGTAGTAGTGGTGTGTGCCCGTGGCGCCTTTTGGAGCTGGCCAGGGTTCTTGTGCATGCATGCAAGGTGGCCTTCTCTTTAGCCTCAGGCCTGCTGAGCCGCGCCCTGGGAGTTGGTCTCTAGCCCCTTGGGGCGGGGCCCCGGACTCTTGTGCACAGTGGAAGTTAGCATCTGTGAGTCACCACCTGCTGTTCCCGCACCACAGCTGCCTGCAGTTCCTGCACCCATTTGGGCAGGCATGAGCAGAGCCCGCACAAGTGGTCTGCGCTCTGGTCTGGCGCCCACTGGAGCTGGCCAGGGGTGTCTGCGCACGGTCTTCTGCGTGCCCAGTGGGCCCTCCCTGCACCTGTTGGGGCACTGATGTTATGTCTGTTGGGGTGTGTCGGAGGGGCACCTGGATGCGTGGCCCTGCCTACGTGGGCCAGTGAATGAGGGCACTTCCCTGTGCGCGCCTGCATGACCCAAGGGGAGGGTTGGTGAGTAGGCAATCGCACTTCTGCGTTTGCGCTCCTCAAGAATGTCCTATCACCCCCAAACTTTCTTCCCCTCTCTGCAGTTCACAAGAGAAAAATATAAAGGAAAATCACGTTCTCACATGCACAGCAGTATGCTGTTTCTTGTCTCTCAGCTCCAGATGCCACCTGGCCCAGTCCTGTCTCTGCCAGCGGGCAGAGATCCGCTCTCCTCCCAATTCCTCTCTGGGGAAGCCTGTAGTCGCCAATAAGCCTTTGTGTACTTCTAGCCATAGCTCGGGGAGCCAACCCACTCAGAAACCCCGTCTTGTCCCTTTTTCCTCTGCTATCCTCACCAAACAGGTTGTCACCAGACGATTTTCTCTAATTCAGCAGTGCCAAGGCTCGACTCCTGCCAGTGTCCAGCTGTTCACTGGGATGTTCTGTCTGCAATTAGTCCAAACTACAGAAAAGTCTCAGGAGCCAGAAAGTGCAGCCTCCCCTCACTCCTCTGCCATCTTTCTTCTCCTAATTAATTATTTTTAAAAAGAAGAATAGGGAAGGGTGAAGTCAAAGTACTTGTATGCACAACCCATGGACATGAAATATGGTGGGTGAGATTGCTGGGTGAAGGGGGGTACTGGGTGGAGGGGAGTCAAGGGGGAATAGAAATTGGAACTATTGTAACAACATAATCAATAAAATATACAAAAAAGAAAAAGAAAACTAAAACTAACACAATGATGATAAAAAATAAAATAAAATAAATGCTAATATCATCAATAGAACACCTTTCAAGTTGGCGAATAAAATTTAAAAAATAAAATGAAGAGAGACCTGAGTCCTACTACCACATAAGAATGAATTCTGTCAACAACCTGAAGAATCATAGGAATGAATTGTTTTCTAGAGCTTCCAGAAAGAAACTTAGACCTGTCAACACTTTGATATTGGTCTTGTGAGACTCATAGCAGAGAAACCAGACTAACCCACTAGTCTTCTGAACTACAAAAAATTTGATTTATTTTCAGCTGCTAAGTTTTGGGAAATTTGTGAAGGCAGCAATAGAAAACTGATACATAGAGATTCTATATCAATTATCTGATCTGCAAAAAAAAGTGAAAAAGAGCTACTTCATTGGTTGGCACCTATGAGTGGCTCTAAATTCCAGTGTTATCATATTCTATCAAGTTTGTGACATTGGACAAATCACTTAATGTTTATGAAACTTCATTTCACAATCTGTAAAATGGTGGCCATTTCTTTTTCTATCTTCCTGACTTTGTGTAAGACAGAAATGAAATATTTGTCAAATTTCCAGGACACTATTGTCCATAAATTAATGTTGCACTCTCCCTTTAATTACTATTTGTAATATAACTGAGTAAATGAATCAGACATTAAAATAAGATTATTCCCTGGTATATTTTTACCACTTTTGATCTGTTTCCATCATCATTTATTTCCAAATTATCTTTTCTAATGTTTTATCTTTTTTTGTATTTTCCCAGAACTTAATTATTTCCTTTAAAACACAATTGCAGTTTTTAAAATGACTATATTTACAAAACACAAATTTAGTTGTTTTCTTGGAACTTTTTATTCTGATGTCTTATAATCTTTTTTTTATAACTTTATTTATTTGGGGGAGGGGGGCCTGCTCTGTAACAATTGTTACAAATTCTTTTTTCTTAAAAAGAAAAATAGCCTGTAACATGTCTTCTCACACCAAATATGTCACTCCCATCTTCACATTTTTTTTAATGTTTTTTATTGATTATATTGTTACAACAGTTCCAATTTTCTCCCCCTTGTTCCCCTCCCCCCAGCACCCTTCACATTTCTTAATAAACCCATTTTCCCTTAGAGAAATCTGAGGCTACTGTTTAATAAATTTTAAAAGTGTAGCATTTTGCCTTCAACTGTTACCCTGAACAGCATTTTCCAAATCTTACTCTGAGAAAGACTAGTTTCAGTCTGAATTCTTTCAATAGCTTGTGACTGCAACCCAACTTAAATTAGCTTAAGAAAAAGGGAAATTCTGGCTCTCATATCTGGGAAGTGTAAAATGTGTATCAGTGAGGCTCAGCTAGATTCAGGAGTCTTTAAAAATGTTAATTGACTTTGGTGGGACCTTGTGTTCATATACAAACCAATTACTGTGACCACAGGAATGGGATATTCTCATTCATATTCCCAATTCTGTGACCATCTTCAGAAAGAGGAATAATTTACCAAAAAGACTGAGGAAGGGTGAGGAAAAGCATGCTACACAAATCAAAATTACAGCTTCCCAGTTTATCACTGTGAAGTTATTTTAAAAGTAATTTCTTTAGGTAAATGCTGGGTGAAATACATTTAATCTGAAAAGTAGAGAAGCTGAGACTCAATGTGCTTTTTTCCCAGAATCATGGAAATAGTGAATTGCTACTTGAATCATATGAACTAGTTTATGGTGAGGTAACAAACCCCTATATCTCAGAAGGTCATGTGGTAACTCTGTTTTATGTCATTCTCTTTCTAAAACCAAGGTAACTGCACAGCCACTTCCTGGAATCTAATCCATCATCATGGCAGGAAAGCAATTAATTGGTCTGGCCCAGGAGTAACTTGTGTATTGGATCCCAACTAGTCGCAAAGCCCACATTACTACAATGGGCTTTGAAGTGAACAACTACCATGTGCTTGGATGACAAGAAACATGAAAAATGTGGTAAACAGTTTTGATTGTTACAGTAAAAAAAATATTGGGACAGGATTTTATGACCGACTTCTCTCCACCACATTTGATTTCCAAAAATGATTTGATGGTGGGTGATAATAAATACCACATACAGAATATTTGCTAGCGCTAGGACTGTATTAACATCTTTCCACATCGTAACATTTAAGAAGATTACCAATATTATACAAATTCTGAAGATAAAACTATGAAACAAGGAATTTCTTGATAAGGGTTGTCCCCTGAGTATATAACACACAAAGCACCCGTATGTTATAAAGTTATAAAGTTATAAAGTCTCTGGGTATAACTTTTGCAGTAGGTCATAGAGTTGGTTGATTGTGCAGGTGAATTTTGAATTCATGTAGTCTGGCTCCAGGGTCCACACTCTCTACCACCTCCTTGCTGATGGAACAAAAAGAACTCCTTTCTCCACAAGCAAAACACTAAGCTCTCAGTTCAGCCCTGAAACTGCAAACAGATTTCTTTCTTTCTTTTTTTAACTTATATCACATGCAACAAAACACGTTATAAATGTTAAGGATTTAAAACATAAAAGATCAAAGAAGATTTATACACCCTCAGATATATCTACAGTCCTTATTCTATGATAAATGTACTCACTTGTCCATATATACATTTTATACAATATTCTGTTTCAAAAGTGGTCTGTTGATTTAGAAATATTAAGGCCCCTGAACAAGCAAATCTCTAAGTCTACAAATACTTTTGTTCAAGTGCCTGTTTGCACTGTGCATTATCATGACATTCTTTTTTAAAATATGTTTTATTGATTATACTGTTACAGTTGTCCCAATTTCCCTTCCCTCTGCTCCCCTCCACCCAGTGACCCCCTCTCCCTCCAGTTGTCCCCCCCTTTTAGTCCATGTCCATTGTTTGTGCATATAGTTCTTCTCAGCCTCTTCCTGTCTACTCCATTCCCTCCTACTATGCTTCTTAATTCCTGTATCATCTCCCTCCCTTACTCCCTTACCCATCCTTGCTGACCTCCCCCCAATATGTTCCCAATACCTATAGTTTTTTTTCCACTCTCGTTGCCTATTTAGTTTGCCTTTGTTTCAATTTCCTAGCTTCTGTTGTTGGTTCTTGTGTTGCAATTTTCATTTTAGTGTTCATTGTTTTGATCCTCCTTTTTCTAAACCAGTCCCTTTAACATCTCATATAACAGTGGTTTGGATCTAATGAACTCTTTCAGTTTTATTTTGTCCTGGAAGCACTTTCTCTGCCCTTCTATTCTGAATGACAATTTCACTGGATAGAGTATTCGTGGTTGTAGGTTTTTGCTTTTCATTACTTTGAATATTTCTTGCCAGTCCCTTCTTGCCTGGAGGATCTCCCTTGAGAAATCAGTTGATAGTCTAATTGGGACCCATTTGTACATGATTCTTTTCTTCTCTCTTGCTGCTTTTAAGATTCTCTCTTTATCTTTAACTTTTGACATTTTGATTATAATGTGTCTTGGAGTGGTTCTCCCTGGGTCCAGTTTTACTGGAACTCTTTGTGCTTCCCAGACCTATAAGTCTATTATCTTCCCCAAGTTTGGGAAGTTCTGCTTTATTATATTTTCAATTAATTTTTCAATTTCTAGTTCTTCTTCTTCGCCCTCTGGCAATTCTATTATTCTTATGTTCAGTCTCTTATAGCTGTCCCAGAGGTTTCTGATCCTCTCCTCATTTTCCTTGCTTCCTGTTTCCTCTTTCCACACTGGTTAACTGTTTGTTCCTTCTCTATGTTCCGGTTTGTTGATTTGAACTCTAGATTTTATTTCCTCACCATCTGTCTCATATGTGATTTTGTTCTTTTCAGTATGAGTGTTTTTCAATCCTTTCTCATCTTTTTCCAAATCTTTTGTTAATTCTGTAAGGCACCTGATAACAATGGCCCTGAACTGAGCCTCTGACAGGTTTCTTATTTGTTCACCTGTCAGATTCTTCATCTGTTGCCTGGTGAGCTGCACCACCAGGATTTCTATAGTTGTCTGCCTCATTTTGACAGATGCATTTTGCTTTCTTGGGCCAGCTATAGGGGGCAGTGTCTGTGTACTCATCACAACCCAGCGACCAGCGGCAATCCGCAACCTTTTTCCCCACGCTGTGGCGCTTTGTCTTCACTGCCCAGCGACCAGTGGTGATCTGCAACCTATTTTGCGGCTCTGTGGTGCTTTGTGTGGGGGCGGGGGTCCAAGATGGATTCCTGCCGTTACTCTTCACTGGGAGACTCGAGTCCGTCCTCCTGCCCTCTGGGCCTCACCATCTGATGCAATGCGGTTGCTGCTTTTCCCAGCGTTGGGGTCGGGAGCTGCTGTGGCTCGACTGAAGCCAGGACTGTTCTCCTTACCATTGTCCCCGGTGCTACCGCAAACAGCACCATCCATCTTCGCTCCTCTTACCTGCTCGATGAGTGCCGCTGGTTTATAATTTCATACGTTGAGCTTCTGTGTAGTTTTATTTTCTGGAATTTCTAGTTATCTTTTGTTTTGAGGTAGTTGTATTCTTCTGTAGTTGTAGAGGCAAACTGAGCATGTCCATCTAAGCCTCCATCTTGGCCGGAAGTCCCCTTATCATGATATTCTTACTAAACTTTTAACATTATCCTTGTTGAGAAGAAATATCCAAAAGCTTTGAAACATTGATTCATTCCTCTATTCAAACAACTTTTGACACTTGCCTATTAGGTGGCAGTCACAATCCTCAATGTTGGTTATTTAGATAAAAGACACAGTTCTCATAGTTTAATGAAACAAATTGACAAAGCAATAGGTGCAGTAAAATGTAATGAGAGCATATAGAGCACACTGATTATTGTTAGGTCCTATCCATTCTCCTCTATTCCACTCTAACAGGTGCACACTTCTCCACCATGCAGTTCAGGTGCTTTAGAATGAGGTTAGCCTTACCTCTGGCTCCAAGACTAGGCCTAGTCTAAAAGATTTCCCATGAACTTTGTCATGGGCATTGGTTCAGAAGTTCAGGACTGAGCTCATTGTCTCATTTCATTCTCTGGCCTTAGGATTTGAATTAGGAATTGACATGAAGGAATTTTCACATATGGAATAAAAAGAGAAGAGCTCAGTGGCTTACAAGAAATCTTTCTTTTCAATAGATTTAATAAAAGAAATGTACACTTTTCTTTGAATTTTAAAAGGGTGATAGACAAGGAAATGACAGTCTTTTATAATCATATCATTCCAGGTCAAGGTAGAAAAAAATAAACTCTTATGGATAGTTCAAACAAATACTATTTAATATAGAAAACTGATTGAACAGATACTGGAAAGATTGGAAAAGTAAAAGAGAGAAAATTAAGTAAACCAAAAATTAGCAACTTCAGTAAGCATCTACTCATTCCAGGGTAGAATTGCTTACACAAAGGAAGAGGTTATTTTGTTTGTTTTTGTTTTTTGTTTTTATCAGAGCTAAGGTTATAATTCTATGGCTGTCACTCAGGAGGCACCATCTGAGTTAATGTTAGAACCATAAAAGGGATGGGCACTAATACTGAAACCATGGTCTTTGAAGAAGTTCATCTGCTTCCAGAAATACTGCCATAAAGAAAGAGAAAGAAAGATGTAATAATAGTATCTCCCCTCTTTCTGCATGACAATCTTTTCCCAATACAGTATTCCCTCACTTATTACAGGTATTATGTTCTAGGCACCCTGGTGATAGGTGAAAATCTGTGAAGTAGGAACCTTACATTTATTTTAGTATTTATATATATATTAAGGCTTTAAAAGCCCTTCCCACACACTTATAAACTGTTCCCAGTCCCTTATTAACCTTTTCCCTTCCATTATTAACCTTTTCCACACTTTTATAAACACTACTTATGTTCTTAAACATATTCTACATCCCTAAACCTACGTAACTTTAACAACATACGTATACAGTACTGGGAAATCCTGCAATATAGTGAAAAATTCCGCGATAAATAATAAAGTATAATATTTTTAAAAATCCCGCGATATAGTGAGGCTGTGATAAGTGAACCATGATATAGAGAGGGACTACAGTATCTCCTATGGGTATAATTTAAGAAGCTGGTTGAAAATGGAGCCTGGGTAATTTAATATACTATCTCCCCATCAGTTTGTAGAGAAAAGTAAAGAATGGTGGTGAAGAAGATGAGAGAAAGTAAGCAAATAATCAACACATTAAACCAATTGCCTATTCTGTATCTATATACATCCTTCTTAATTACGTTAACTTTTAATATAACAAAAGTGACAATAATGTGACTTCCAGCCAAGATGGAGGCCTAGACAGACACGCTGAGTCTCCCTCCACAACTAAGGAGGAAACAACTACCTCAAAACTAGAAACAACCAGAAGTTCCAGAAAATCAAACTGCATGGAAGTCCAGCAAACAAAGATATAAAGAAGAAATACTCATCTAGACAGGTAGGAGGGGGCAGAGCCGGGGCAGAGAGGACGCGCTGTGGTGGCAGCAGCAGCAGCGGCAGGTTGGCAGGAAGTGCAGTCACACATTTTAAAATCAAGAGGGACACCTGGGGAGCATTCACAGCTCCTCACTGGACCTCACAGCTTCCTGTCTCAGCACTGGGGAAAATCAAGCCTCATTGCTTCTGATTGTGCAAACCAGTGGGGGTTGGGGAAGAGGCAGAAACTACCGGTCTCTCAGCAGAGTCTACTTGTTTAAAGGACCCCATGGTCCTAGAAGACCTGCAGGCCTACCCACTCTGGGAACAAGGGCCAGGGCAGCAGCTAGAGGGGTGCCAGTCCAGTGCAGAAGTGGGAGAGGTACCTGGAAAAAGGGCGAGTGCTGGGCAGGAGGCATTGTTCCCTCTTGGACCCCTCCCCCACATACAGCACCACAAGGTGGTGAAACAGGTCACCCTGTACGGACCAATCCCTAAGGCCCCGCCCCTTTCAACATAACAGGAGTGACAGCTCTACCTGGAACATGGAGGCCAACAAACACAGGAGCCTGTCAGAATGAGGAAACAGAGATTATGGCCCAAAGGGGGAAACATTCAAGGTTCCAGTGGGAGAACTAAACGACAAGGAGATAGACAACCTAACAATCGAAGAATTCAAAACACTGGTGATAAAGATGCTCACAGGCTTGACAGATATGTTTGAGTATGGCAAACGCACAAGGAAAAAAGTGAAGGCTATGCTAAGTGAAACGAAGGAAAATCCACACAAAGCTAATGGTGAAGAGAAGGAAACCGGGATTCAAATCAATGGTCTGGAATATAAGTAAGAAAACAACAGTCAACCAGTGCAGAATGGGGAAGCAAGAATTGAAAAAAATGAGGAAAGCTTCCCAAATTTGTGAAGCAGGTGAGCATACAGTTCTGGGAAGCACAGAGGGTCCCAGGTGAGCTGGACCCAGAGGGGCCCACACCAGGATGCATCATGATTGAGATGCCAAAGGTGAAAGATGAAGACAGAGTCCTGGGGGCAGCAAGAGAGAGGCAGAGAGTTGCCTACAGGGCGGGTGCCTATAGGACTATCAGCTGATTTCTCAGAGGACACTTTGCAGGCAGGAAGGGATTTGCAAGCAGTATTCAAAGTGATAAAAGGCCACCTGCAACCAGGACTATTCTACCCAGCAAAGCTATCATTTGGAATGGAAGGACAGATGAAGTGCTTTCCAGACAAGGTAAAGCTAAAGGAGTTCATCATCACCAAGCCATTATTATATAAAATGTCAAAGGGACTTACTTAAGAAAAAGATCAAAACTATGAACACTAAAATAACAAACTCACAACTATCAACAACTGAATATAAAAAATAAAAACAAAATCAAACTAAGCAAACCAGAATAGGAACAGAATCATAGGTATAAGGATCACTTGGAGGGTTATCAGCTGGGAGGGGGAAGGGGGAGAAATGGGGATATGGTGCAGGGATTAAGAAGCATAATTTGTTGGTACAAAATAGACAAGGGGAAGTTAAGAATAATATAGGAAAGAGTGAAGCCAAAGAACTTATATGCAGAACCCATGGACATGAACTAAGGGGGGTGGTATTGCTGGAGGGAAGGGGGGGTATTGGGCAGAGAGGAGCAAAGGGGTAAAAATTGAAACTACTGTCACAACAGAGTCAATAAAATATACTCAAAAATGACAATAATATGATGCTTTTTCTTATCAACAACTACTCTTTGCATAATGAAAGGTAGCCTTACATTTTTTCCCCCAAAAATGTAAAACACATTGTCCTATCACTTACATATTGATTTGTGAGTTCTCATTCTAAGTCACAAGTCCACTTGTATATTTTTTCTCTAAAGATTAAGTTGTAAATTTAGCCTGTCATTTAGTCTTTATCTTAAAAAAGAGAAAAGAAAATTAGATAACATTTAAATGTATATACATATATGCTATGTTCTAGATCTGTCTCCTCCATCTCCTTTCTCTCCTCTCTCTCTCTCTCTCTCTCTCTCTCTCTCTCTCTCTCTCTCTCTCTCTCTCTCTCTCTCTCTCTCTCTCTCTCCTCCCATATACATAATTTCCACTATCTACTGCTCATTCCACATTTCCTTAACCCTCATCCAGGATCTCAAATAATAATGTCCTTTACCTGATGCCATTGAGCCAAACCCTCACACTTGCAGATCTAAGTTCTTGTTGTCTTGTTTGAGCTGTCTAGACTTCCACTAAGTTTTCTTTTGGAACATAAAAGTACTAAAAGGCACTTCAGGAAATCTCCTTGGTTCCAGACATAACTCTGCCTGTCCCCTCTGTAGAGCAGTAATTCAACTTTTCTTTGATAATCAGGATGATTCACTCCAGAAATCACAGCAACCCCCTATTTGTTGTTTCAATGGAATGAAGAGCCCACTATGGCCAGGTGGCAGATGTATCTTCTATTTCACTGAAAGAATTATGTCTCCTGATTAAAACAGTATTCTTTGTGGAAATAAGACCTCTCTACCAACAGACCCCAAAGTTATATGCACAGGAAAAAATAGCGAGTGGTTCGTTTCTCTGCTTAATGAATTAATTATTGGTAAAAAAAAAAAAAAATATTGGTCTAGTAGAAGCTAATACATGTTATTGGAAAACACTCCAAACTCAGCTGGCACTGTATCCAATTCTTCAGGAAGACATTCTACGTTTCTGTCAAGGCAGCTGCTTCTGAGCCAAGAATTATATAGTAATATCAGCGAATTGTATAACCCCACCACTGCCCTTCTTTTATTTTGTAATAAGTTCTTGGGTCAGAAGCAATATTGTATGGAATATCTTGATGATGAATAAGGCACTCCAAGTCTCCTGATGTTGGTGTTGGATGGGGCATTGAAAGCAGAAGAAGCAAAGCCAATATTCAGAAAAGTTTTAGTTCCAGTAAAGACAAAATTATTTACTGTTTCAAACTGGAAGAAGTACAAGGCAATCAGTCTGATACTAGGTGGTTGGCTGGTTGGTTTCTCTAAGGAATGATGCCTTTGGGCCTAAGTTTGACTTCTGCTACTGGCTCCTGTGCCCTTGGCAAGGATGGTAGTCAAGTGGCTTTGATAAGAGGAGGTCCATATTGTTGAGGTCCTTCAAGAACCTCTGTGCTACTTTGAACATGAGTCCATTGGTCAAACACTGGAGAGGCTAGGAAATTGCTGTTCACATGACATCCTCAGACCAGACCATTGTGTCTGTCTTTTCTCTAGGAATTACACACTGCCACTGACTTATGCCATTCAGAGATCCCGCCGTTTCCACCAAAATCAAGGAACCTATTGTAAAGTTTGCCCCTTGCAATGTCATGCCAGCCAACAAAAGATTGTTTTCTTTAATTTTTATTATGAATAAGTCTAAAAATATATAAAGGGAGAGAAAAAAGTATAATTAACCCACTATTATCAGTTCAAAATCAATCTTGTTTCAGCTATACTTGATGTAACCCCTGAATCACAATTTTTGAGCATTCTGCTACTTCCCTCTCTAATGTATTTCTCTGAATAAAGGGGGTATTCTTTGAGCTTATCTGGGGAAGATATTGAGGGAGGACAAAGTTGCAAATAATTAGTACATTCTGTTATTTCTACCTCCCTGTGCCATAAAGTATTTTTTTATTATGCCAGGGAAATTATACTCTCAACATCATTGAATATAGGCCACATTGGAGCCACTTCTCTGCTTAAGAAAACACATTGAATAAAGAATCTCTGTAAATCGCCCTTTGTTCCAAAATCCTTACAATCCATTCATATACATATTTCTCGTTTAAGTTAATGAGTGAAAAATAATAATCTTACAATTATTTTTTGTATATAAGTCATGTCCTTGTGAATAAGATTTTGTACTTGTCCTCTGAATTATGCCAAAACTGGATTCAAATTGTAGGTCTGAAAGCAATATGGCATGGTGGAGATTGGTCTTAGAAATAGAATCTACTTGCAAAGCAACTTCTCTTTAAAAAAATTTTCTCATCTATGGTTATGTTTACTGATTTTAGAGAGAAAAGGAGAGAGAGAGAGAGAGAGAGAGAGAGAGAGAGAGAGAGAAGCATCAATGTGAGAGAGAACATCAATAGTTTGCCTCCCCTAGGTCCCCTGACCAGGGATCAGATTCACAACCTAGGTATGTACTCTAACTGGGAATCAAACCTGCAACTTTTTGGTGCATGCTGAGCCACCAAGCCAGGGTGCAAGCAATGTATTTATGGGAGGTTACAACAAGGATCTACACACACACACACAAAGACTAATAGCGTTTTGTTTATGGGAGATTAATTTTGCTAGCAATGGAAGTTCAAGGATATTTGTAGTCCTGAGATTAATTGGTGTCTACCCAGATGTCCCCATGTCAAGTGCTAGAGTTTCATTATTTTCCAAGAATGCTCTAAATTTCACATAACATAATGTACTCTAAATTTCACATAAGATACTTAGTCATGCAATGGATTCAACTTACATCGTAACTCAGTAATTTTCTTTTTTAGATTTGGGATGGGATTTAGGATCTTGCCTGCAGCTACAATAATTAAGAGATTGTTTTAGGAGCATAATAAATACTCTGTGAGTATTTGCCTTTCACTGAGATATTAAAGCCTTAGGTTTGTCAATTTCTCTCTTTAAGCAATCAAGTGCAGTCTCAAAAAAATCTTGTCCCATAGCCTTTGTTGCCATTATTACTACAATAGCAGTTGAATGTATTACCCAATTGGTCTCCCAGAGCCTTGACTTCAGTAGGCCTTTCATCTAAAATGATGGGAAACAATTTGGCAAATGTGTTGTCACTGCATGTCATAGATTAGCAGTAACCCATTTTCCACTGGTAGTAAGGTCATCATTGTATTCAAGTGTTATAAGGTACCCAACCCAAGAATCCCATCTTTGAAATCTTTTTCGGAGGAACTTCCCAAAACAGCACTCTAATGATTTCAAACAATGAACTTTAATTTGAGGATCTAGTTCAGGAATGTTATTACATATTTATTAGAAAGTCTGAGAGAAATAAAAAAAGAACAAAAATAATGTCCACTTAAGATTAGTATTTAGTAAGTAGCTACTTCATCTAGTCCTTAGTGGACAAAAGGCATCAGATGGTGTAATCAGTGCTCAGAAAAACACTCATTGTTTTCCTGTTAGGGTAACGTCTACACAGCACTGAAATCATAGAAAGGGGGCCTTCAGGTTGTACTGGAACCATGAAAGGGGGGCCATTGAAGCTGAAGCTGAATTTCTAATGGATGGAAAGGATGTAGTAACTGAAAAGTACCAACAGAAGAAGAAGAAGAAAAGAACAACAGCTTCTCTGTTCCAATTATCTAATGTTCAGCTAGTGTCTTTTTGGGAAAAAAAATGTAAGTATAGGTCAGCTAGAAAGGAAGGCTAGTGAATGTACTTTGTAGTCTCCTGTCCCCAGCATTTTAGAGCAGAAAAGTTATGGGTAAGACACACCAGACAAATATATAGTGCAGCCATTATGATTTAGAACAACCTAGTAACTATTTCTGTGTATAAATCTTCTCCTTCTGGATAAGAAGACTTTATGTTTAATTCTATAAAGTGAATACAAATCTGACTCATTTGTTAAGCACCTACTATAGAAGAAATACTGTTTGTATTCTATATAAAGTATAGCAAATAAGAGTATCGATACACTACTAATGAAAACATAAAAATAAAACACATAATTTTAGTGTTGGTAAAAGCTATGATGAAGACTTCCAGCCAAGATGAAGGCCTAGACGGACACGCTGTGTCTCTTCCACAATAAGGAAGAAATACAACTACTTCTAAACTAGAGATACCTCCGACTTCCGGCCAAGATGGAGGTGTAGACAGAAATGTTGCGTCTCCTTCCACAACTAAGAAGGAATACAACTATCTCAAAACTAGAAACAACCAGAAGTTACAGAAAATCAAACTGCATGGAAGTTCAACAAACAAAGATATAAAGAAGAAATATTAATCCAGACAGGTAGGAGGGGTCAAGCGGGGGCGGAGAGGACACGCTGTGGTGGTGGAAGCAGTGGCAGCAGCAGGAGGCCAGCGGAAAGCACGGTTACATGTTTTTAAAAAGTCAGGAGGGACCCCTGGGGAGCATTCACAGCTCCTCACCAGACTGCAAAGCTCACAATCCCAGCGCCAGGGAAAATCAAGCCTCACTGCTTCTGACTGTGCAAACCAGTGGGGGCTGGGGTGGAGGAAGAAACTGCCAGTCTCTCAGAAAAGTCTGTTTGTTTAAAGGGCCCCCATGGTCCTAGAAAATCCACAGACCCACCCACTTTCCGAATGATGGCCAGGGCAACAGCTAGAGAGGTGCCAGTCTTATACAGAAGTGGGAAAAATGCCTGGAAAAGGGGTAAGTGCTGAGCAAGTGGCATTGTTCCCTCTCAGACCCCTCACTCACATAAAGCGCCACAACATGGTGAAACAAGTTATCCTGTACTGATGAATCCTTAAGGCTCCACCCCTTAAGTGTAACAGGAGTGACAGCTCTACCTAAGACACAGAGGCAAACAAACACAGGAGCCTGTCAAGATGAGGAGACAGAGAAGTATGGCCCAAAAGAGGGAATAGATCAAGGTTTCAGTGGGAGAACCTAGCGATGAGGAGATATCTAGCCTAACAGATGAGGAGATAGCCAACCTAACAGATGCAGAATTCAAAACACTGGTGATAAAGATGCTCACAGGCTTGAGAGATATGCTTGAGTACAGTAAACACACAAGGGAAGAAGGGAAGGCTATGCTCAGTGAAACGAAGGAAAATCCACACAAAACCAATGGTGGAGGAAAGGAAACCAGGGTTCAAATCAATGATTTGGAACATAAGGAAGAAAAAAAAAAAGTCAACCAGTACAGAATGAGGAAACAAGAATTGACAAAAATGAGGAGAGGCTTCGGAACCTCTGACACAACTTAAACTAGCCAACATTTGAATCATAGGGGTGCCAGATGGAGAAGAGGAAGAGAAAGAAATTGAAAACTTATGTGAAAATATAATGGAGGAAAACTTCCAAAATTGGGTGAAGAAAATAGGCATACAAGTTCAGAAAGGACAGTGAGTCCCGAACAAGCTAGATCCAAAGAGGACCACACCAAGATACATCATCATTAAAATGCCAAAGGTGAAAAATAAAGAGAGAATCTTAAAAGCAGCAAGAGAAAAGTGTAGAGTTACCTACAAATTGGTGCCTATAAGACCATCGGCTGATTTCTCAAAAGAAACTTTGCAGGCAAGAAGGGATTGGCAACAAGTATTCAATGTGATGAAAAGCAAGGACCTACAACCAAGATAACTCTATCCAGCAAAGCTATTGTTTGGAATGGAAGGGCAGATGAAGTGCTTCTCAGGTGAGATAAAGCTAAAAGAGTTTATCATCACCAAGCCATTATTATATGAAATGTTAAAAAGACTTATTTAATAAAAAGGAGATCAAAACTATGAATACTAAAATGAAAACAAACTCACAACTATCAACAACTGAATCTAAAAAAAAAAAAAAAAAAGCCCATCTAAGCAAATCAGAATAAGAACAGAATCATAGGTATGGGGATCATTTGGAGGGTTATCAGCTGGGATGGGGAAGAGGGAGAAATGGGGAATTGGTTCAAGGATTAAGAAGAATAATTGGTTGGTACAAAATAGACAGGGGGAAGTTAAGAATAATATAGGAAAGGGTCAAGCCTAAGAACGTATATGCACGATCCATGGACGTGAACTAAGGGTGGTGGGATTGCTGGAGGGAAGGTGGGAACTGGGCAAAGGGAAGCAGTGGTGAAAAATATTGAAACTACTGTAACAACATAATCAATAAAATATACTTTAAAAATAGCTACAATGAAAAGTAAAGTGTAGTAAAGAGAGAAACAGGGGATTTGTAGAACATTTTTAAAGGGGTGTTAGGGAACTTTATCTGAGAAGGTGATGTATTAACAGAGATCTGGAAAAATATGTGAGTGTAATAGTTAATTTTGCATGTCAACATGAATGGTGTTTTGGAAGAGATTAACATTAAAATCAGTAAAAAGTTAGAAAAGACTGCCTTTCATAATGTGGGTGGGTCTTATCTAGTCAGCTAAAGGGATGAATACAATAAAAAGACCAGCTTCCTAGAGAAAGAAGCAGAACTCCAGCTGACTGCCATTTGATTTCATCTACATCATCAGCTCTCCTGGGTCTCAGGACTTCTAGCCCACACTATAGTCTGGGACTTGCTAGCTTTTCTCTCTCTCTCTCTCTCTCTCTCTCTCTCTCTCTCTCTCTCTCTCTCTCTCTGTCATCTATATCTATATATCATCTATCTTATTGCCTCTGTTTCTCTGAAGAACCCTCACTAGTACAGTGGATGATGCTTACAAGGCTCTATGTAGGAGATTTCTAGGCATAAGAAGTGGCAAATACCAAGGTCCTGAGGTAGGGACAAGCTTGTGATGTTGAAAGAACAACAACGTGGAATAGTAAGGCAGGAGTGGAGTGAGTTTAGAGGAAAACATCAGGGAATAAAGCTGAAAAGATCTGTGGGGCCACATCAGTGGAGATTCTGAGGCTATAGTAAGGAGTAAGGATTTTATTCTTATTTTGATGAGAAGCCATTAAAGTATTTTTGTCAGGGGAAAAACATAATTTGACTTTAATTTTAAGAATGTCACTGTAACTACTGAAAGAAAAACTGACTTAGGGGGCCCACTCAGAAGCAGAGACACAAAGCAGCAAGATATTGCATTAGTCTAGGCAAGAAATGTGGCTTCGTGACACTCATCTGAATTCTGGACTTTGAGATATGTGATCTGATTTTTTTCTGGTTGTTTAACATAGTTTGACCTAAGTTTTCCATGACTTGCAGCTATAGTAATTCTAGCAGGTGCAAAATTTGGTACCAAGTGTCTGGTACTAGGGAAAAGCAGAAAGGAGATCAGTGAAAACAATTCCTTCCTCCTGGAATAGAAAGTTGGTGATTTTTGTTATGTAGTTATAGAAGAGTTAGCTAAAATGACACCTTTCCTACCATAGGCAAAGACCTTGTGAAATATAGGGTGATTGAGAAGAAAAAAAATCAGGAATTCAAACTGTGTTGAATTAGATTTCCAGCCATTAGTGAGATCTATAAAATAGACATGGCTTACTTTAAATTGAACTTTCTGAAAATAAGGAAGACAAAAAAATGGAAGAAAATATTATTCTTTTTTTTCCATAGACTTAAATTCAAACTATTTCAACTCCACCAATACGGAGTTTGATAATGTTGAGAATGCCAAATCTCAGCCCCCAAGCTAAGGTTTCTGCTAACAGAGTAGGATGGTGAGAGATGTATAAGGTGACAAGACAGGGACAAATGAGCCTAACTCCTTAGTCCACTCTCAAGCAAATTTTGCTAAGCATTTTCAACTGAAGAAATTATTAGTCCTGTTATTAAGAAGGTGCAGATGGGATTTAATATGGAATAATTATGAAAGTTTTGGTGCTGTTTCACCTAAAGTTTTTTTTTTTAATTGTTCTAAGACAGAGATCAAAATGAAGATGCCATTCAACTTCCAAGGGAATGGACAGTGCACAGAGGTTGTTGCTAACAGAACAAAATGATCAGAATAGATGTTGACGGGATGAACTACTGTGTGTGGTCACAATGCTTGCAAATTTGAAGAAGTGAAAGACCAAAAACTACTAACTTTTTAAGGGAGTTATACTGCCTCCATAATTCAAAGCCTGGCTCTAACCAGTCTTTGATTGCTCAAACCCAGAAAAATATCAGCCCCTTAAATGTGTACCAGCTGGGACTGGTGTGCAAATGCCACACCATTACATGAAAGGACATACCCTCCAGTGTCTATTTAAATATGACTAGTATGACTATTAAAAAAATGAACAAGGGAGACCCATCCTAAAAGTGGAAATGGGTGCTATCAATTTGTCTGACCAATCTTGTCACTTCTCTTGCAGGCCATGAGGCACTTGACATCTCAGTCTAAGAGGACATGAGATCTACTGTGACCCTGTGGCACCAGTGTCTCTTATCCCATTCATCCCCTTTCTCAATGGAGGTTTACTTTCTTTTATTTGTTTTGTAATTTATTTGTTTTACTAATGGCATCCAGTTCCCTGACCACCACAATATGCTGGGTAGAGTAGTGTCAGCAAACCAGAAAGAGCTCTGTCTGGACCTGATGGAAAAAGATAAATGAAAAAATCTTAGGTTGTGTCCCTTGGTCATGTCACTCTTTCAAGGTATATGTAGGAGGAAGGGTATATGTGAACGTGGTGGCTAAAATATCTGATTACGGTGAATATTGCTGAGTGCTCACTATTTATTAGTCTCCCCTTCTCTCTTCACATCATGACTTTTTTCATTCAGATTTCCATTCTTTCCATATAATTCATGTGATTGGGGGAAATTCTCCATTCCACACTCAAGGTAGTGATCACAAAAAGAAGAATAATTTCTACTCTCTTCCCACAGTGACTGATTTAAGAACCTAGATGTAATGACAAAGATATGGCATTCCTCTAGCCTCCATCTTTATTTTTTTTTTTTAAAGAAATGGCATGCATCTCAACTTAGGCTATGAGACCACTCAAGATTTGTTGGGTATTTGGGGAGAAATATTTTCTAGTTTTTAAGTGTTCAGTTTCTTTTAACAGATATCATGGTACACGGAAGTAAAACCAGGAACCTCCATAGCTATTTCCACTATAAGGAGTACATTATTAGGACAAAATCAAAGTAAAAAGAGAGGCATAGTTTAAGGAACTAAGAAAAAAATGACAAAAACAAACTGTGGCCACTGAATGCATCTGTTCCACCTTGCAGTTTTATATACGCCAATACAATTCTTTATTTTTAAAGCAAGTTTGGAGTGGATTTTCTGTCACTTGTATCCAAATTACTCTGATAGTGATATACAAGGTTAACAATTGGATGGCATGCAAATGCAGATTATGAATACAATTCCTAGAAGAGTTGTTGCCTGAGATGCAACTGAAAGAAAAGTATTACTTTGCCAAAGACAAGAGAGAGAAACTTTAGTCAGACTAAATGGCATTTGGAATACCTTAGAACCCTTATGTTTTGTGGTATCTCCTAAAAGGACATAGCTTAACTCTACTTCAGTAAGAGAAGATCCAGTGGCTGTGGGTGTGCCTAGGCTAGCTTTAGGACATTGAAGGGGGAGAGTTTACAAGACTTTGGGAATTATAAGTCACACCAAGTTTGGTTGACATCACCTGACATAACATCACTCTGTACAGAGCAGAGAACTGGAGGGACAGTGATCTAATAACCAACCATTTGGTGACTTTTTTTTTGCTCAACTTCAATATATATTGAATATTAAATATATTAAACTTATATAAAGAAAAAATGTCTTTTTTATTTAGGATTCATTATGAATATTTCTACCAAGAGGTCTAAAATAACCATCAAAATCTCTGAGAAAAATTGTTGACTTAACCTGTCTAATGCTACAGAATTCTGCCTTTTCATATGTCTTTTCATCTTCTTGTTATATAACATAATTCAATTTGGGAAATACACTTTACAACCATGTCTACTTCCCCTTCTTAATCCCTCAATATAAATGTTTCAAAGATGTTTCTGGACTGATTATAAGATAATCAAAATTTTCGTGGAAATATTTTTTGCAAATAATATGATATTCACTATTTCCTTTATTTTCTTTGTACATCAAAGCTGTACTTCCTTGTCTTATTTTTATATTGAGCAATCAGATAGGGTGTAGGTACTCTTCTATAGCTTTTACAAATCTTAATGTTCATAATGACCCAATGAAGTAATTTCTATTATTATTAATGTTGTTTTAAGATGAGGAGTCTTGGGTACACGTAGGTGCAGTAACTGCCCCAAGGTCACACAGCTAGTGAGTGGTGCAGCTTAGTTGTGAACCCAGATACTGAGGATACAGAGTCCAAACTCATAGTCCCTGTACTGATACTATATTAAAAACTTCTGATGTTAAAATATACTTATTTTCCCTTTCCATTGAAGATCTTTTACTACATATCCATTACACACACACAACTATATATATATATATAATACATTCAGTGTGTATGTGTGTGTGTGTGTGTGTTCAGAAGGACTAAAATTCAGAGGGAGCTCTAGCTGGGGAAGTTTTATCACACTAGAATCTAGGATTCTGGGGTTAACTATCATAGACTATCACATCCTGAGCTGTTTCTACATGAATTTGTTTTTTGGTTTTTTTTTTGAGACAGTAAAACTCTTTATTATAATAGATTATTCAACCATGTATTACAGGATGATAATACTAAACATCACTTCTTGTGAATCATACCCAATATGTGAACAGTCTTAAATGGTTGGCATTAAATTTCAAAACCAGAGTTATTTTTAAACTTATCTAATTCAGCACTTTATTTTCTTCACACTAGATGTCATCTTAGGATATATCTTTTTTTAAGTATATTTTATTGATTATATTGTTACAATAGTTCCAATTTTTCCCCTCTGCTCCCCTCCTCCCAGTATCGCCACCAGCAATCCGCCCCCCAAGTCCACCTTTGGTGACTTTTGATGACAGGTGATACAGAAGGTGGCAGCAGCAAGAACAAATGCTAAGAGTTGGGTCAATATCTACATGACAACTAAAAGAGCAATATGATAAGCCCAGAGCTGAGGACACAAGGAACAATTGAGTCAATAAAGCCCAAATGTATAAGATAATAAATGGCAACTAGTAACTGACATTCAGTTATGGTGTTGGGGAAACAAAGAGATGTTGGGTGTTGTCCTGAAAGGGAGAACACATGCCCTATATAAAGACACTGGTGAGTCTCAGCTCTTGCAAACTCCTTCCATACAGCATTGTGGGCTGAAATTGCCAGAGCTTCTGATCTATGGAACTGAATATTTTTATGGGAAACTTTTCTATTTTAAAATGTCGACAGCTATTTCAAATCTAAAGCACTTTGTAGGCCTACACTGGGCAGACAAAAACAACAACAAAGAAAATTGAAATCTAACAGATCTGAAGGCTGGATTGGGTCCTAAGGCCATCAGTTTTCTACATATACCTAAGTAGAATGTTTTTAAGAAATAGTATCTCTCATAGTAAAGAGAGCATTTTCTGAAGTTGAGAAATTCTTACAGTTTTACTTATGTTTTTGTTGCTCTTAAACTCCAGAATATATAAGCTTAATAATTTTCCTTAAAAAATGCCGTATAGAATTTGAGTAAATTTTTATACAATGTGCAAGGAATCCAATTTTTTTTGTCTGCAGATAGATAGGTGGTGATCTCTGTATCATTTGTTAAAAAATCTATTTTTCCTCATTAAATAGTCTTAGCACCTTTGTAGAATATCAATTGCCATTAAACTAAGTCTCAATTCTAATCTGTTGATTTACATGTCTTTCCTTATGCCTATATCACAGTCTTTTTTTTTCTTTTTCAAAATTGCAAATATAATGGTTTTTATGCAGAATAAATAAAATTCAGAAACCACGAGCTCATACATAAGCAGGTGTGTGAGGCACAGGCCTTGCCCTCAGTCTCAGCTGCATTATAACTCCTAGTGATGTAACCTGGGGCAATTTACTCTTGCTTTCTGAAAGTTTCTCATCGATAAATTGCAAATACCCACGGCCGTCTTCTCACCCATGTAAAAAAGGCCAAAACAGAGTTTCCAAATAGGAAATAAAATCCTTATAGGGCATTGGAAGGACTGAATGGGATACTGCAATGTAAAAAAACTAGCAGAGCGCTTGGCACATGGGAAGTGTAACAATAAATATGCGTTGCTGCTGCTGGTGCTTAACACACAAGCATACAAATTCAGTGCGGTTCGAGGAGGTACTGCTTACGAAAACTGGAACCCAGGCAGCATGATTCAATTATGACTTCGCAGCAACATCAAGTGTGGCAAATCACTGTGAATCTCGTTTCTTGAACTCTTGGATTTGATTCTCGTGCTGCATATTGGCAGTGCGAAGCTGTTTTTCCAGGTTTTCAATTTCCCGTTCATGGTCTCGGACTAGTCTATCCTTCTCTGCGTTATGCTGCTATAATAGGTGCGTCTTCTCCTGTTCATGCTCCAGCTTTAGCTCTACTACCTGCTGTTCGTGTCGTTGCTTGACATCCTCCATCTGCTACAAAAACTCCTTTGATTGTTTCTCACGAAGAGACTTGGATCTAGTTAGATCTGCTTCCACTTTTTCCACGGCTGCTCACCCAGTTACTGCTGGCCTCCTCACACACATATCTGGTGTGCTCTGGGAACAGTATGGAGGTAGACGAGACAGCTGTAGCATCTAATGGAGCCAGTAGCCAGCCGAGAACATGTTACGTATGTACTTCATTCAGCTCCACCCATCTGCCTCTCCCCACACTGTCTTACTTATTGTAATGCTGCAGAAAGTTTTGAAATTGAGAAGTGTGAGTCCTTCACCTTAGTTCTTTTTAAAGATAATTTTGGCTACTCTAGATTTCTTGCACTTCTATAGAAATGTTAGGATTAGCTTGTTAATTTCTGCAAAAAAAAAAGAAATTATGTTGAATTTACAGGTCAATTTGAGAAGTATTACTATTTTCTTATGAAGTTTTCTGATGCATAACTATGGGATATATTTGTATGTCTTTACTTTTTCTTTTATTTTAAAAATGTTTTATAGTTTTTTAATTCAAATATTACACTAAGATATTATTAAGATAATCTCTAAGTTTCTCATATTGTAAATTAATTTTTAAAATTAATTATCAGGTTTTTATTATTTTATAGAAATACAACTGATTTTCTAAGTACTGATCTTTTATTCTGCAATAATATTAAACTTATTTGTTATTTTGAACAGATTTATTTGGTGTGAATTTCTTAGGATTTTCTATATGCCAGGTTATGTCACTGACAAATTGAAATATACTCCTTCCTTTCCAATCTAGATGCATGTATTTATTTTTATTTCCTAACTGTCCTGGTTAGAATTTCCAGTACAGTCATACTGAGTCCTTTTTTATCATTATTTTTGTCATGGTTTTAAAAACAATGTGCAAATTGAACTACAAATAAAATGCATACTAATTAGAATAAATAATAAAATAATGAACTTATAAGAAACAGCATTCTTCCCTGCGCAAATAGTAGGCACATATCACATGCTTTTGAAAAATGAGCTACTGAACTCCAAATTATTCTCATATCTTTTCTACTTCTTCTTTCATTTGGGGGATTTCTTCACACATTTCTGCTGGGAAGTGTATCCGAAACTCCTGCTCTTGTAAGATTCCCTATAAGAGGAATACACACCTGGTTCTTCTATCATAGGGATTATAAAAATTTTCAATATCAAGGGAAAAATAAAAGCCTTTGAGTATGTCTGTCTTCTTCAAAATGTATTATTTCTGGCATGAACTTTAAAGCCTAAGGCCTAAATGTAAGAAGTTCCAAAAGTTCAAGTCTTTGTATCGCAAAATATCAATAGCCAATGATTGTGCTTTTTTTCTCCTCCTGTATTCTGTTGTAATAACTCTTCCATATGACAATAGATTCTTCATCACTTAGCTGTTTGAATGGTGAATGGCAATGTTCTCAACATAAATTACTGGGAGTGAGAGGGAAACACCAACTAAAATCTCCAAGTATTAAATATATGACATATTGATGCAATTTAAAGTGGAAGCTCTTCTGGGGCTCCTCATGGCCCTGCAGATTCACATTGACTTTGTCATCAAAGTCTCAGGATTAAATGTGAGCCATGCAATGACAGGTAGCTACATGTGAGTAGAAGAGTTCCACTCCCCAGAGGAAATTGAAAACCCAGCTCAGATGCAGAATTATACACAGCAAGGTCAAACAAGTGTTTCAGGGCACAAAATTTTAAAAAATACTAAACTTTGGCATGTTCTTACAAGTCTGAGTTCTACTTTTATATGAGTGGTAAAAGAGCAACAGGTTGTAGAACTTATATACACTATAAATAGTCAGCTAAAGCAATATTGAGAACTAGGAATACTAAGGCATGTTTCCACAGAGTGGTTGGAAATATCGAAGACAAGACCCAGCAATTTTATTGATTAAATTGGCAAGGACTAAGCTACCAGATGAGCAAGTTGGGCTCTGGTCCTAGAATATTAAGCAAGCAAACAGCAAAGTACAGAATGGGGATCAAGGCATAAACTAAAATTTATGATCATGATGAAAAGGCAGGCCTGGGCATTCCCTGTAGTTGGGACTAGGACCAGGAGACAGGGACAAGAAAGTGATGAAACCAATAATATGGGAGTAGAGTCAAAGGAAGAATGTTACAGGATTAAAAATAATTTTAAGGAATTGTTGAGGACCCAGTAGAAATATCATAAGTAATTAGGCAAAACTTTTAGTGGAATCCAGCAAGATTCTGAAGAAGTCAAGTGTTATCAGATGAACCATGTCTACGCATGCTTAACAGTCTAAAAATTTTGTTAGGTATTCAGATAAGTTGGTTTGAGCAATTATGGTTAATGACAACTTTATTTGTTCCTAATAATAATTGATGTCCTCAAAGACTAGCTGTTTAATGATTTATTCTATATTTTTTTGCCCAGATTCAGTGAGACATTTATTGACCTTCACTGCACAATAGACAGAATTCTGAAAGAGGGCCACATGTGTTTTGAACTGCCTTTCATTTTAATATCTCCATATTTCACCTTAAAGATGAAGAAATAGGATGACAAAATATGTTACTGATACCCAAATCATTAAATACTTAGTATCGGAATCAGAGCCTAGCTACAATTTTTGCTTCATTTTGGAGAATTTTGCTTCAATATTTAATGTATTATTTACTTAATATCCATACCACATTTTTTCCAGTTATCTATTCCTATATAATAAACTATCCCCCAAAACACAGTGGCTTAAAACAGCCATTTATTATTCTCTCTGGTGGTTTCCTGGCTTCACTCAGCTCAGCCAGGTGGTTCTCACTGTGTTTGTTAATGTAGTAGTCATGAGATGGTGACTGAGGGTGGAGTACTTGCCTCTCTGGGAGGCTTGGGCATCTCCCAGCATGCATCTGGGCTCCCAGAGGGAGCATTCCAAATGAATGCTTCAGGGACCCCAGAGAAAGCTACAAGATTGATGAGCCAAGCTCGGGAGTCCCAGAAGTCCCACTACATTCTATTTTTAAGCAAGCCCCTCAGGCCACCCCTGGTTCATAGCTAGTGAAATTAGTCTTTACTTCTTATGTGAGAAGCTACCTGTGTGTATGGAAAGGGAGGAGTTGACGGAGTCCACATAAGGAGAACTTCTACCACTTCCATTTAAGATTAAAGAACTAAATGTAGTTATTTTGCAATGTATAGAATATTCCTAATCTTTCTTTCCTCTAGACTTGCTATCAGTCTCTTGATGATTTCACATTCATCACCAAACCTACTGTTACAATACCATGGACACAGTAACTGTCTAAATCCCCAAGTACTTAAGAATAGTTACATGTTAGTGCATGGGTTAAAACTTTATTGGCTGAAGTGAAAAAAAAAAGTGGTATATTTATGTACTCAATATTTTACTTCTTACTAACCTAGATAACTAAGTAGAAATTTTATGAAGTAAATATATACCTACTCCTTCTGCATAAGATAATACTTGTATGAAAAAAGGCATGATTTATTACAGTACTTTTTCTCAGTATCATTCTTAAAATATTAAGTCTTAAAATATTACTGTATGTTTAAAGTATATTAGCAAAACAAATGTTAGTTCTGACTGAGTATTCAGCCCATCAATAAAAATTATTTTAAATCATGTTTTTTATATATTTGAGTCTTAACGGTTCTAAATTGATTCCTTAACTTTCAATGGCCAAGAATTAATTATCCCACTCTCAACTTGTAACATGGTCACCAAAAGGATGTATCAGATTCTCTAAATTTAATATTGTTTCCCCTCTTGGAAAAGTAATTGACCCTTAAACAATGCAGGCATAAGCAGCACGTATTGTGAGTCAAAAATTCGCATAAAACACATAGAGGTGGACAAGCACAGTTCAAACCTGTGCTGTTCTAGAGCAGTGGTTCTCAACCTTCCTAATGCCGTGACCCGTTAATACAGTTCCTCATGTTGTGATGACCTCCAACCATAAAATTATTTTCATTGCTACTTCATAACTGTAATTTTGCTACTGTTATGAATCGTAATGTAAATATCTGATATGCAGGATGTATTTTCATTGCTATAAATTGAACATAATTAAAGCATAGTGATTAATCACAAAAACAATATGTAATTATATATGTGTTTTACGATGGTCTTAGGTGACCCCTGTGAAAGGGTCATTCAACCCCCAAAGGGGTCGTGACCCACAGGTTGAGAACCGCTGTTCTAGAGTCAACTGTATATAGTTTATGAGATATACAAAATGAAGAAAGTTATTAACATCCTACTTAGGGAGAGAGGACTGCATATGACACTTCTCCCATGAGAATCACATTCCCAAATCTGAAAAGAGATTTTTAGGTGTGAAATAACGATGTTGCCTGTACTGAGGAATGAGCAGCTATTTAAGTTGCTAAGAAATTTTGCCTTCTTCAAAGCCACCATCCAACCTACCCAAGTGTAAAAATCAAGCCATAAGGTAGAGAAAACATGATCTTATCAATGTCTGCTGTTGTCAATGCTTATTTAAACAGGGTTGTTTGTTTGTTTACATAAATGTCACTTTATTTAAATCATGGAAGAGCAAATTTCAAATCACACTGAACATAATAAATATAGAACTTGTTTTGTTAAAAATCTACAGTACACATTCAAGTAAAGGCTAAATTCTTAATGCCAACTATATATGGGACAAAATTAAAACATTTACAACAGTATCCTAAAAGTGTTATTTTTAATACCTGTAAGAGGAAACTCATTCTAGTGCTTTTGTTTCCATCCAGATATCTATACATTCCTTAATTCACAGAACAAGATGTTTCTATTACTAAAAATACATATCCAAACCTTTATATCCTTTTAAACAGACTTAACATTTTAGTTCTTTGGTGGAGGGACAGGAAGTCTTTTAACATGGTCATTAGGATGGTCAAATAAAATAGAATGTCAAGCATTTGCAAACCTAACAGCACTGTAAAAATGTAGTTTCTCATGATTATCCCTAAATAAATTTTTATTATGCATAATGCATACTATTGTAAACTACTATGTGGAAATACTTTGTTAAGCATGAGTGGCAATACTAAAAAGTGAATTTTTAAAAATGATTGATTTCTTTGTATATCCTTCATTTAAATAGCCCCTCTATTAGATGCGTAATCCCCAGACCAGTTGCATGCTGTGATTTTATCACTTGTTTAAATTAAAACAAAGATTTTGGTTTTTCTTAGTATAAAAGTATTGCTTAACCATGGTAGGAAAATTTAAATATACAAATCATTTTGTTTTTTAAGAACCATATTATCCTACTATACAAAGTGACAACTGTTAACCATTTGGCCTATTTCTATAAATATCTGTCTATAAATTTTATATAGATAGAAACATAGATGGAAAAAGAGATAAAGATAAGTGACATATCTGTTCCATTTTCAGCTTTTTTCATATAGCAATATAACATTTTTTAGAAAAAGAGGATGGCCTGTAATCAGGGGATAGAACCTCCCCTTTTCTCAAATTCCTGTCAAGACAGCACAGGCAATGCAGACAGAAAATTTCTATTCTCCTTAGGAGAAACTACAGAGCATATCACTCAACTAATGGAAATCTTAAATGGTTTTCAAGCAAGAGATAAGAAGGATGAATGATGAGGGAAAACGAGGTATCAGAGACTCACCATTGTCTATCAAGCTCCTGGAGAAGTTTCCTATGAACTGCTATGCCTAGGAAAGCCCACAGGTAGTAGCTGAGCTTAGGAAGAGCACACCTGTGAAAGCTTTTCTGTCCTGAGGAGCAGCCTGTTCATCTTCTGTATTAGGCAATTCACTCTTTAACAGGAAGCCCAGCTGGATTACCTGCTTTCAGGAAGACCAACCATATTGAAACAAAAAAACAAGGAATAGGATTTTTTTTACTTCATATTTCCTAGCTATACCTAAGGAAGAAACTTACATTTAGTATTCATGCTTCTGCGAGGTTCAGGGGTAGGTGTCAGACCACTGACCTTAATGCATCATGCTCTGAGATCAAGGCAAGG
This sequence comes from Furipterus horrens, assembly GCF_987537825.1. NCBI lineage: Eukaryota > Metazoa > Chordata > Mammalia > Chiroptera > Furipteridae > Furipterus > Furipterus horrens. The sequence goes on along the minus strand of NW_028327176.1, from coordinate 60,560,380 downwards.
TCTGTAAAAAGGAATAATCAGTCTATATAACTACACATGAAAACCATAACAGACACTGTTTCCAAGCAAACTGTCCATGTGTTCTTAAATGCAGACATCTCTTGCTTGCTACAGTTATCGTTTTTGTGTTTTATGTTGATGTTTAAAATAGCTCCTTTGAAAAATGTATAAACATTACATTGAATGACCTTCTTTCAGATATTTACAATGACTTATAGTTTTGTCTTATTTGGGGAGATTTTTCTACACCTTTGAAAATCTTAGCATCCTCCACCTCTTTCTCTTTTTTATCTATGTTTATAGGACATAAAACCATCTAAAATACTGTGTGCCTAAACTATTTCTTTTAGAGTCTATCATTTGAATGTAAGCTCTAAAAGGACAGGTATTTTTGTCTGCTTTATTCATTTGTGTATTCTTATGCCTAGGATAAACCAGGCATATAATAGGTAATCAATACATGGTTGTTGAGTAAAGGAATGAACCAGTAGACTCATGGGCTATGATGTAACTTTGTCTTACACTCTCTCTTTAAATGTATTTTGTGGAGGTAGTTTATATCATTACCCAGAGTGAAATTTGTAGGGGGCCCTAGAACATTTCTGATTCATTTTAGATGGAAAGCCCTGTAGTTACTCTGAGCCATAAAGTATAATTTTATCTCTCAGTTCAGAAATTTATATATCCAGTTCAATGGAATAATCAAAAACTCAAAACCTTGATTTAAAGGTACACCTTCACCTTTCCCCCAGTTTGAGCCTTGATGAATGAACAAAGAAAAATATTTAGAGATGTAGACTGTATTGCTCTTCATTCTAACTTTTAGGTCTGCTATATGTGGCACCCAGTGAAAGGATTAAACATTTCACCCCGTTGAATTCAGGGGCATCAAAGTAGTATCCATTCTTTGGGGTAATTCCCTCCCATTGACTGCGGGCTGGATCTTCTGATTTGCTTGAAACAGATAGAAAGGTGATACAATGTCAATTTCATTAGAAGATTATAAAAGACTGATATTTATCTTGCTGATATGCTCTCTGTGGCTCTTTCTGTATTCTTGTTCAGGGGGATACGGGCAACTTCTGAAGACCAATCACTGAGGAAATGACACCTTCAGCCCCATAGCCCCCTGAGGAGGTAAATCCTGCCAATAACAACCAAGTGAGCTTAAAAGCAGATTCTATCTCTTTTGTTTATAATAATGTATCATTTTTCTAAATAGTACATAATATTTTTCAATTGTGAAAAAGAATAAAAATTTTATTCTGAATCTATGCCAAAAACAAACATGATCTCCTCAGCTCAGCTGACTGAAAGCATGATTTTTCCTTTGGGTTTAATCTACTGTAGGACTAAGATTTCTATTTTCTAGGTAACACATATTTGTTCTCTTTCATATGATGAACACCAGCCTACTCTTTAGTTGCTTCTCTTCCTCTTCTAGAGTTTCTAACTATCAAATCAAACAGATTCTGCCTGGAGTGTGTTCAGAGGACAGAGCCAGTAGCATGGAGGGGTTTTAGGACTCACCACTTCCATTTGGTTTTTCTCTTTTTATAATTTTTTAACTTTTGCAAAGTCTATCTCTATCTATCTATGTATTTTTATCTACCGTCTATCTATCTAACTTCTATCTATCATCATCATCTTTCTATAATAGCAAAAAAAAGCTTTATTTAGGTATATTGATACACAAAATATTCATATTTAATGCATAGACTTTGATAAGTTTGGATGTATGTAAATACACTTGAAACCATCACCACGATCAAGGTAATAAACATGCCTGTCACCTCCAAAAGTATCCTCATGTCTTTTTTGTGTTGGTGTGTGTGTTTATGTGTACCTGTGCTAAGAACACTTAATATGAGGTCTACCCTCTTAAAAATTTAAGTGCCCAATACATTTTTTAAATTAGTTTTTTGCTTTCTGTGTCATCTCAAGAAAAGGAACTTTTTCTATTATCTTCTCTTACTGTCTCATCACACCTAGATCTGTCCTGTTCAGGACTAAGCAAAAGTGGCCTTCTCTTGATTATTATCATGATGAAAATAAGAAAGCAGCAGAGAGAGGGAGGGGACTAGAAGATGAAGCAGAGCATCATTTTGTTGTCTTTTCATTTACATATAATTAAAGAAAACATACTTTCAGTACGTATTTTGCTAGAGGGAAAATTCAGTAGCACTTTACCCAAAATAATTTTGTCTGACCTATTTAATTTTTTCCAATTAAAAAATTATGATTGCATTTTATTCGAGGACTGGTGAAAGTGCTCTTTAGTATTCACTTTATTCATAATTACATTTTTAAAAAACTTATTCATATAAAAGTTAGTGTGATTTTTGCAATTCTGGAAATTAGTTATAATATTTTCACTAAAAAAAAATAATAGCCATTTGCCTTGGGATTATTAAAAACTGCATAATGAAGGACTTCTGGCTAAGATGGAGACATAGATAGACACGCTGCATATCCCTCCACAACTAAGAAGGAATACAACTACTTCAAAACTAGAAACAACCAGAAGTTCCAGAAAATCAAGCTGCATAGAAGTCCAACAAACAAAGATATAAAGAAGAAATAGTCATCCAGACTGGTAGGAGGGGCGAAGCTGGGGCAGAAAGGACGCAGTATGGTGGTGGCAGGAGCTGCCGCAGTGGCAGGCTGGCAGAAAGCATGATGACACATTTTAAAAAGTCAGGAGGGACACCTGGGAAGCTTTCCCAGCTCCTGACCAGACTGCATAGCTCAGGGTCCCAGCGCCAGGGAAAATAAAGCCTCATTACTTATGACTGTGCAAACCAGTGGGGGTTGGGTTGGAGGAAGAAACTGCCAGTCTCTAAGCAGAGTTGGCTTGTTTAAAGGGCCCCCATAGTCCTAGAACACCCACAGACCCACCCACTCTGGGAACAACAACCAGGGCAACATCTAGAGGTACCAGTCCCATACAAAGTGAGAGAAGTGCCTGGAAAAGGGGCGAGTGCTGAGTAAGCGGCACTGTTCCCTCTCAGACCCCTCCCCCACATACAGTGCCACACGTGGTGAAATGAGTCATCCCATATTGACGAATACCTAAGACTCTATCTCTTACAATGTAACAGGAGCAACAGCTCTACCTAAGACACAGAGGCAAACAAACACAGGAGCCTGTCAAGATGAGGAGACAGAGAAGTATGGCCCAAAAGAGGGAATAGATCAAGGTTCCAGTGGGAGAACTAAGTGACAAGGAGATAGCAAACCTAACAAACAAGGAGATAGCCAACCTAACAGATGCAGAGTTCAAAACACTGGTGATGAAGATACTCAGAGGCTTAACAGATATACTTACATATGGCAAATGCATAAGGGAAGAAGTGAAGTCTGTGCTAAATGAAACTAAGAAAAATCCACACAAAACCAATGGTGAAGGGAAGGAAACTGGGGTTCACATCAATGATTTGAAACATGAGAAAAAACAAAACAAAACAGTCAACCAGTACAGAATGAGGAAACAAGAATTGACAAAAATGAGGAGAGGCTTACAAACCTCTGGGACAAGTTTAAATGTGCCACCATCTGAACCATAGGGGTGCCAGAAGGAGAAGAGGAAAAGCAAAAAATTGAATATATATGTGAAAAAATAATGGAGAAAAACTCTCCAAATTTGGCAAAGTAAATAGACATTCAAGTACAGAAAGCACAGAGAGTCCCATATATACTAGACCCAAAAATGACCGCACCAAGACATCATAATTAAAATGCCAAAGGTGATAGGTACAGAGAGAATCTTAAAAGCAGCAAGAGAAAAGCAGAGAGTTACCTACAAAAGGGTGCCTGTAAGACCATCAGCTGATTTCTCAAAAGAGACTTTGCAGGCAAGCAGGGAGTGGCAAGAAGTATTCAAGGTGATGAAAAGCAAGGACTTACAACCAAGTTTACTCTATCCAGCAAAGCTATCACTTGGTATGGAATGGCAGATAAAGTGCTTCCCAGACAAGGTAAAGCTTAAGGAGCTCATCATCACCAAGCTATTATTATATAAAATGTCAAAGGGACTTAATTAAGAAAAAGAAGATCAAAATTATGAACATTAAAATGACAACAAACTCACAACTATCAACTAAATCTAAAAAATAAAAACAAAATCCAACTAAGCAAACCAGAATAAAAACAGAATTATAAGTATGGGGATCATTTGGAGGGTTATCAGCTGAGAAAGGGAAGGGGGAGAAATAGGGAAATGGTTCAGGAATTAAGAAGCATAATTGTGTGGTACAAAATATACAGGGGGAAGTTAAGAATAATATAGGAAAGGGTGAAGCCAAAGAACTTATATGCACAACCCATGGACATGAACTAAGGGGCGTGAGATTGCTGAAGGGAAGCAGGATACTGGGCAGAGAGGAGCAAATGGGGGAAAAAAATAGGACTACTGTAACAATATAACCAATAAAATATACTTTTAAAAAATTGCATAATGGAGATTAATTTGGACATAGGTATATAAACAGATAATAAAATATTTAGCATGAACTTCGGAAAGAATCATCAGCTGACAGGAGGAGATGGATAACATTTTGTTCAAATGAGCCTCAAAAGTACAGGATTAATGTGGTAAACCAGGGCAAACTTCAAAAAAAAAAAAAGAAAATAATATTTTCAATAAGGTTGTTGCATTAGAAGAGGCTATGTTGCCATGAAAATAATAAAAAGAGAAAATGAAGTATCAGAGTGTTTAGTATGAAACATTATTTCTGAAATTAATCACAAACACACAATGAACAGAATGGATCTTACTAACAAAGGATCTAGTAACCTACTTGAGTAGTTATCTCAGAATACAAAGGAATAATAAAATAAAATAAGAAATAAGAAATCTGGTAGATATATCTGAAAGTCTTGATATTAATATACTAGAATATCTAGAAAGGCAACACAATGTGAATATAATAGAATCAGTAATTTAAAGAATAATGAAAGATAATTTCTCTGAATTGAAGAAAAATCTGAGTCTTCAGACTAAAATATTCTAGTTAAATTTATGACTTTTCATGGAAAAATTCTAAATGCATACATTTAAAAAAAAAGACACAGAGAGGTAGAGATAGATGGAGAGAGAGAGAGAGAGAAGAATCAACAAGAAACTTGATTGTATATTCATAACATGAAATGTTAGAAAATAATTCAAGCTTTCAGTCAAGATGGAGAAGTAGTTGGACACACTTCACCTCCTTGCACAATCATAAGATCACAACTAATCTCAAAATAAAATACACCCAGAACTGCCAGAAAATTGAACTATATAAAATTCCGACAACCAAGCATTTAAAGAAGCCATATTCATCCAGATGGGTAGGAGGGGTAGAGATGGGGAACCAGGGCAGAGGGGACATGGTGTGGTGGTAAGGTGGCATCAGCCAGGCATCATGGCAAGGAGGCAGCGGTGAGACAGCAGCCAGGAGAATGCGCGGTCCCACATTCACATGTGGTGGATAAAAATTGGGAGGATACCTTGTGAGCAAGCGATCCCAGCCCCAGGCCAGACCTAGGGTTCCAGCATAGAGAAAAATAAAGCCTCATAGCTTCTGGCTGTAAAAACCAGTGGGGGTTGGGGTGGTGGGAAAAACTGCCTGTTTCTAAGAAGAGTCTGTTTAAAGGGACCTCATGGGCCTGGAACACATACAAACTTACCCATCTGAACCACTAAAAGAACAGCAGCTAGAGGGGTACCATTTGCACAGGAGAAAAGGCTGCAGTGACTGGAAACAGGGTGAGTGCCATGCAAGCCTGCAGAAGTCAAGCAGCAGCAGCATTATCCTCTCTCTTATTCCTCCCATACACATGGAGCCACTAAACAGTGAATTGTATTGCCCTGCCTTGGGGAATACCCCAGGCTCCTCCCCATACAACTTAACAGGTGTGTTGAAGCAGTTCTCCTAGTACAAAGAAACAAACATAAGGAGGCTTCCAAATTGAGGAGACAAAGAAATATGGCCCAAATGAAATAACAGAACAAATCTTAGAAAAAAAGAGCTAAGCAAAGCAGAGATAGCCAGTATATCAAACACAGAGTTCAAAACACTGATAATCAAAAGGTCAGAGATCTCACTGAATATAGCAAAATATAAGGGAAGAAATGAAGGTTCCACTAAATGAAATAAAGAAAAATCCACAGGAAATCAACAGTGAAGGGAGGGAAGCTTGGATTCAAATCAATGATTTGGAACATAAGGATGAAATAAACAATCAGCCAGAACAAAATGCAGACACAAGAATTCAAAAAATGAGGAGAGGCTTAGGAATCTCTGGGACAACCTTAAAAATATCAACATCCATGTCAGGGATGGCAGCACCAAAGAGGAAGAGCAAGAAATTGAAAATAGACATATAAGTCCAGGAAGCACAGAGTCCCAAACAAGTTGGACCCAAAGAGGACCACATCAGACACACCATAATTAAAATGCCAAAGGTTAAATATAAAAAGAGAATCTTACAAGCAGCAAAAGTAGAAAGTTACCTACAAAGGAGTACCCATAAGACTATCAGTAGATTTCTCAAGAGAAACTTTGCAGACAAGAAGGGACTGGCAAGAAGTATTCAACATGATGAAAAGCAAGGACCTACAACCTAGATTACTCTATCCACCAAAGCTATCACTCAGAATGGAAGGGCAGAAAAAGTGCTTCCCAGATAAGGTAAAGCTAAAGGAATTCATCATCACTAAGCTCTTATTATATGAAATGTTAAAGGGGCTTATATAAGAAAAAGAAGGTCAAAACTATGAACATTAATATGGCAACAAACTAATAACTATGCAAACAACTAGAACAGGACCAGAGTCATAGATGTGGAGGGTTATCAGCTTGGAGGGGGAAGGTGGAAAATGGGGAAAAGGGTACTGGGATTAAGAAGCATAATTGGTAGGTATGAAATAGACAAGGGGATGATAAGGATAGTCTACGAAATGGAGAAGCCAAAGAACTTACATGCATGACCCATGGACATGAACTAAGAGGGGGAATTGCTTGAGAAAAGGGGGTACTGGGCAGAGGTGGGTAAAGGTGAAAACTGTAATAGCATAATCAATAAAATGTATTTAAAAAAGAAAATAATCCAACGATGTCCAGAAATTTCTGAGTGGAGGTCACTGGGAACTCAAGAATTTTACATCCAGGTGAGTATAATGATCTTTATCTGAAATTTCACCTGAGATAATAAAATACAATTAATATAACATCCCAATGAGAGATACCAGATTGAAATGGAAAGTTTCAAATGATTTAGCTAGAAAAATATTTCCACAAAACTGAACACATTAAAAAGGTCAAGGGTTTATAGTGAAATGGAGAGGACATTTTGGAGGGAGCTACTGGTGTGCTGCAAATCCCTCTCATCTGGAGGACTGGGACATGGGATACTGGCCCTCAGCTTAAGTCTAGAGAGAAGATCCTTGAACTCCATTGAACAGAGTTAATTCCAAAAACAAGGCACCTTTAATATTTTTAAATACATTTTCTCAATTAGCTTCAGGAAGATAGCATGAAATGTGACCAGACATCCAAGATAAAGGAGAAATTAAATACCATGTGTTCTCAGTACAAAAAAAAATTGTCAAAATATAAAAAATGCACACATACAACTGATACGTCGCTCTTTAAGTGAAGTAGATGCATTAGGCTCATGTTTAACTCTTACCTGAAAAATCTAGAAGAAAAAGCAAACTAGAAAGATGCTCTGAAGGTGGAGATGAATGAAATGCAGGTGAGATGATGGGGTTTGATGACCTGTGTGCTCTCAGGAGTAAAGGATATGTGACTGTTTCCAGTGGAACAAATAAGGGCCATGCATGAGACAAAGTCAGATGGCTCTTAGCTTAGATCTAAGACCAGAATCAGAAGAGACAAGCTAAATGTAATCTCAGATTCCCAAAAGATGGAGAACAAGTAAGTTATCAGTAAGAGGATTATGCATCATTTGAGATGAAACAACTGCTACTGAGAGATATAAACAAAATAACTGCTAGTTTGAGATACAAACAATGTCTAAGGGGTATGTTCTATGAACAGTTATATTTGTTCCCACCAAGTTTAAATATTTCTTCTATTTTTTATCTTTCCTCCCTCCCAGGATATCCTAGCAGGTTATCCTAGCTGCCATAACAAATGGACCCCATCTAAGTAGTTTTATAAAATAATGGCTCATTTCTCATCACCATTATAGTTTAGCTGAGTGTTAGGTAGATAGTCTTCCAACTCGTGATTGAGAAAATCAGCCTCCTTTCATTTATGGCCAGCAGATGATGAAAGAAAGCATGGAGAAATCACACCAATACACTCCTGTCTTAACTACTTCAGACTGTTAGTGACCCATGCCTTCCACTTAACATTTCATCAGGGAAAACTAATCATACACCTCAACCTAGAAGAAGGGAAGTGGGGTGCTCAGGAAAAAGAAATGGATTTTATGGGCATCTAGCTGGTCTCTTCTAGCTGACTTCCACCAAGCTCTAACTCCAAAAGTTTTGTTACCTGGAAAAGAAAGAATTTGGAAATACAGCAGAAACCAATATGTTTCCCATTCTTTTCACCCACAGCATTCCTAAGCTGAAGGCAGGGAAGTAACTGCAATTTATGTGACTTCGGAAGTTTTACTTATATATGGGTTTGGACATTTTAAGTAGAAATTTGAGATTATGATTTGTATCTTAAATAATCTTAGAGTTTTACATTTCTTAAAAGTAACTACAAAAGATATGGGTATGTCTGAATTTTCATTCAACTAGACCCACTCAGCAAAGTTAAAAAGGAGTGAGGGAGCAAAATTAAGTTGTCTTGTGATTGCATCCCACCAGTTAGACTAGTTTAGGATGCTGGTTACAGAAATTCTTGTACATTCAATTGAAACAGTAACTGGCATAGTTTGTTTCTCTCTGCTCTGATTACACCCATCCATTTGTAGAGGCTCTGGGCTTCAATTAACTCCAGAGGGAGTTGTAAGCTCACAGGTCCATGATCAAAGATGACAGATTCTTAACTTCTGGGACACCAAAGATACCATCCATTTGTGAAACAGCAAAAGGTGCCTAGAGAATGCAGACAGGTACAACATATTTTTAAGACGTTCTTATTCTTCCCACCTTTACATGTAGATGCACACACACACACACACACACACACACACACACCTGGGAAGTAAAAAGAGGAGTTGGAAGTGATATAGGAAACTTATTATCTCACAAGTATGAATCTTTCAAGGGGATGTCATGAGAAATGTCCCCATGATATTTAGGTTTTATAGGTTTAAATATTTTTTTGTTCTGTATTTTCATGTAGGATACTTTGAATGCAGCAGACTAACATAAGAACTAATGCCCAAGGTCATGGGAAGGTTAATGATGACATCTTAGGATTTCTATGCAGGAGAGGGGCTTGAGATCTTCTACCTGTCCCCTGAGGCATTGAATTTTGGTGAATATAGATGAGTATATCGATGTGACCTGAATGGGTTGTGGAGATAGTTGAGAGAGTCTGCTAGTGGCTAGGAAAAAAAAAAATTGTTACAGGGTAAGACAAAAAGACCCTAGTAGCTGAAACTTCAGGGAAAAAAGTGACAAGCTGAAATAAGAGAAATAACAAGAGCTGAGATCTCAGAAAATAAAATCTAGAGAATTGTAGCAGTAGTCAAGTTGGCAACACTATAGATCAGCCATGTCTTCACCCCGTTTTATAGCTCTTGTATGATACCTAGACTTAAGTGCAATTTGCTACCAAAGTTCTGAAAAGTTTATTGCTACTGCACCATAGACTGAATATGTGTGTTTCTCAAAGTTCCTGTGTTAAAACTTAATCCCCAATATGATGGTATTTGAAGGTGGAGCCATCATGAATGAGATTAGTGCCCTCATGAAAAAGACACCAGAGAGCTTTCTTGCCCCTTCTGTCATGGGAGGAGCTAAGGAGAAGATGGATGTTGATGAATAACAGAGTGGCCCTTCACCTTCAGAACTGTGATCAATGTTTGTTGTTTAAGCCACCCAGTCTATGGTATTTTTTTACAGTAACCTAAATGGACTAGGACAATCTTCATTAACCAAAATATGAGTAGTGGTTTTCAGAACTGCCATTATGGAAAAGTCATGATGCAATCTAACTTCCTTTGGCCCAGTTCTTTTGAATACTTAAGATTTCTCTGTTCTTTCTGCAGGCCTCTGAACCAAAGTAGATGTCCAGGCCTATGCTCCGAATTTCTGACTCTACCAGATTATTGTCTTGTGTCCCCAAAGTGCTAAGCCCTCTTCTTAGTTATTCTTGCATAGTCTAGATGGAATTCTTGCCCCTGTATATGAATCTCCTGCCATATCCAATCCACACCTTGGTCTTGATTTTTCCAAATCATATTACTTTTGTTTCTTAACATCTAATATGATTCTGGGTGAACTTGGACTTGGTTTTCACTCATTGTCTCCCTCTATGCTTTCAGAAATTATGATAAAATAATTGATATTAATTCCATAAATATAAATGGCTTCATTCCAGTGATCTTAATTGCTGCTAGATTCAGCTATTTAAATTTTCTTTAGAGAAATAAATTCAGTGCTGCATGGAGCCAGAAAAATCATTCAATTCAGGGTTGCTCAAGTGCCTTTTCTTAATCTTATTTCAGATTTTTTCTATGCCTCAGTATTCTCTGTTATATTGAGTACTACCTAAACAGTAATGGACAAACAGCATAGGTTAAGAACTGTTAACATTCAATGAGATTCAAAGTGCATGTTGACCTATGTACATAATAATAAAGTAAGCAGGATGTTTTGCTGAGTATAAAAAGTCCTATATAAAGTAAAAAGTATATTCAAAAATGAAAAGTAACATAGGTTCAAAAATCACAATATTTGATAGATATTGGCAATATCTACACCAACAGGAAATTTTCATAGTATTGACAATGCTTTACGGTATATTTTTACTTGGAATTTTTATATATCCCTGCCTTTTGATGCTTTCTATTAGAATGCAAACTCCATGAAGGATGGAATCATATGTCCCTTATTCAATTATAGCACATAGTAAAGTTTATTAAATAAGAATACTGAATAGGTGAGAGTAAGTTTTGTCATCTCTTATTCCAGTTTTCTTACCTTTTGTTTTTCTTGGACTTGTATTTAGAATAAAGGGGAAAAATGCTATTTTTATCTAGGAGATAAGGTTCTGGTCTTTTTTTCCCCAGTAGGAGGTTTTATGTTTACACTCATAACTTGTGAAAAGAACACAACCTAAATTCTGTGTGTGACACAGAATTTTAAGGAAAAAAAAGTTGGTTGCAAAAGAAATTTGAAAGTGAAAATGTTGATGGGAGATTCTGAGACAAAAAAAAGAGATTTCTTTACAGGAGTCTTTACTTGTATTATTAGATTTAGGGGTCATTTTTACTCAGTGTCCAATTCATACATTTTCATCCTTATTGGTAAACAAAGAAGTCCCCTTGAGCATAGGGTATTCCTTTTGTATCATAAATCATTAAGGCCAAAATATTGAAGAAGAAGAATGTCTTCTCAACTCATATTACTAGGCTAGAATAACCCTGATATCAAAACCAAAGATGCTACACACACAAAAATATTATAGGCCAATATCCTTGATGAACATAGATGCAACAATGCTCAACAAAATATTAACAAACCAAATTCAGCAGAACATTGAAAAGATCACATGAAGCCCTGGCTGCTGTGGCTCAGTGAATTGAGTGTTGGCCTGCGAGCCAAGCAAGTGTTGCTGGTTCTACCCAGTCAGGGCACATGACTAGGTTGCACATAAGGTCCCCAGTTGGGGGTGCAAGTAAGAGGCAACCACACAGTGATGTTTCTCCCTATTTTTCTCCTTTCCCATCACTCTAAAGACAAACAAACAAACAAATTGTGAAAGAAAAAAAAAGAAACATTTTTTAAAATTACATAATAAAGCAGGATTTCTTTCCAAAATAAAAGGCTAGTTCAATGTCTGCAAATAATTAACTTGATACACCACATAAAAAGATTGAAAAATAAAAATCAAATAGATGCAGAAAAGTAGTTGACAAAATCTAACATTCATTTATGATAAAAATTATCAGAAAAGTAGGAATAGATCAAATATACTTCAACATAATAAAGGTCATATATGACAAATATTCAGCTAACATCATACTCAATGGTGAAAAACTGAGAGCTTTTTCTTTAATATTAGGAACAAGACATAGATGTCCACTGTTACAACTTTTATTCAATATAGTATTGTAAGTCTTAACCACAGCAATCAAACAAAAAATAAATAAAAGGCAACCAGTTTTTAGTAAAGTAGCACAATACAAAATTAATATTCAGAAAAATGTTTCATTTTTATACACTAATAATGAACTATCAGAAAACAAATTAAGAAACCAATCCCAGTTCCAGTCAAGATGGAAACATAGGTAAACATGCTTCATTCACCACTATGCACAACTACAGCAAAAATTACATTAGAATACAAAACAAATATCACCCAGATTCATCAGGAAATCAAGCTGTATAGAAGTCCAACCACTAAGGATTTAAAGAAGCTACTTTCAACCAGATGGTCCATGCTACTAAGACAGGGAGTCAAAGCAGCTCTACCTAATACACAGAAACAAACACAGGGAGGCTGCCAAATTGATGAGACAAAGAAATATGACCCAAATGAAAGAACAGAACAAAACTCCAGGGAAAGAATTAAGTGAAATGAAGATAAGCAACCTATCAGATGAAGAATTTTAAACATGGTTTTCAGGATGCTCAAAGAACCCATTGGGTACTGCAACAACATAAAAAAGACCCAGGCAGAAATGAATGTTGCATTAAGTGAAGTAAAGAAAAATCTATAGGGAACCAACAGTGGAGGAGATGAAGCCAAATTCAATGATTTAGAACATAAAAAAAAAAAAAAAGGCATTTAATCAGACAAGCAAGAACACAAAAGAATTTGAAGAAAATGAAGACAGAATAAGGAGTCTCTGGGACATCTCCAAACATACCAACATCTGAATCATAAAGGCACCAGAAGGAGAAGAAGAATAGCAAGAAATTGGAACTTATTTCAAAAAATAATGAATAAAAACTTCCCTAATTTGGCAAAGGAAATAGATATAGAAGTCCAGGAAGCACAGAGTCTAAAACAAGTTGTACCCAAAGAGGACCACACTAAGACACATCATAATTAAAATGCCAAGGTTTAAAGATAAAGAGAGTATCTTAAAAGCAGCAAGAGAAAAGCAGAAAGTTACCTACAAAGGAGTTCGCATCTGACTGTCAGCTGAGTTCTGAAAAGAAACTTTGCAGGCAAGAAGGGTCTGGCAAGAAGTATTCAAAGTGATAAAAAATGAGGAGCTACAATCTAGGTTACTTTATCCAGCAGTTATCATTTAGAATAGAAGAGGAGTTAAAGTACTTCCCAGACAATGTAAAACTAAAGGAGTTTATCACCACCAAGCCATTATTACATGAAATCTTAAAGGGAACTATATAAGAAAAGGCTTAAAACTATGAACATTAAAATGGCAACAAATTCATAACTATCAACAACTGAATCTAAAAAATAAACCAAGCAAACAAGCAGAACAGAAACAGAATCATAGATATGGAGATCATTTGAAGGATTATCACCTGAGATGGGGAAGGGCAAGAATGGGGAGAAAATAGGATTACAAAAAAAGACAAGGGGGTGAAAATAATAGTATAGGAAATGGAGAAGCCAAAGAAATTATATACACAACCCATGGACATGAACTAAAGAGAGGGGGACTGCTGGAGGGGATGGGGGCAGTGGGTGGAGGGGGGGGCAAAGTGGGAAAATTGGGACAAGTGTAATAGCATAATTAATAAAATATGTTATTTGAAAAAAGAAACTAATTTCATTTATAATTGCCTCAAATATAATAAAGTGCCTAGAAATATATTTAACCAAGGATGTGAATATAACACACTGAAGAAAGAAATTGAAAAGATACAAATAAATGGAAGGATGCATCATGCTCATGAATAGAAAAAATTAACATCATTAAAATGTCCATACTACCCAAAGCAATCTATAGATTTGTTCTACGTATAATTATATGTGTGTGTGTGTGTATTTTATTTTTTGTTAATTTACCCATTCATCTGTCAATAGACATTTAGGTTGTTTTCATATTTTGACTACTATGACAAATGCTGCAGTGAACATATAAGTGCAGATGATTCTTTAAGATAATGATTTTATTTCCTTTAGATTTATACCCAGAAGTGAAATTGCTGGATTATATGACAGTTTTGTTTTTCATTTTTGAGGTACCTTCATACTGTTTTCCATAATGGCCATACCAGTTTATATTCCCAGCAACAATTCACAAGTGCTTTCTTTTCCCATCCACCTAACCAATACTCACTACCTTTTGGGTTTTTGACAGTAGCCATCCCAGCAGCTGTGAGGTGCTATCTCTCTGTGGTTTTGATTTGCATTTCCCTGATGATTAGTGATACTGAGCACCTTTTATGTACTTGTTGGTCACTTGCGTATCTTCTTTAGAAAAATGTCTACTGAGGTCTTTTACTCATTTTTAATCAGGTATTTGTTTTGTTTGTTGAGTTGTATGAGTTCCTTATAAATTTTTACATTAATTCCTTATCAGATATATGGTTTACAAATACTTCCTCTCATTTTATAAATTGCCTTTTCATTCTGTTGTTTCATTTCTTGTTTACTTTTGTTTTTGTTGCTTGTACTTTTGGTGCCAATTCCAAAAAGCCATTGCCAAGGCCAATGTCAAGAATATTGTTTTCTATGTTTTCTTCTAGGAGTTTTATGGTTTCAAGTCTTAAAATGATGTGATGCCTAGATTGGTCCCTTCAAACTGTGCAGGGTGACACAGATAAGACACACCCAGCTTCCACTCAAAATGTTACCAATGCAGTGAACTTTCCAACCAGAGACAAATTAACAACAGAGAGGCGGCATGAACTCTATCTGTACCTATATATTTACTTATTGGTTTTTTAGTACTACTCAGTGCCTAGGCCAGAGTAGGCACCGAATAACTGTTTGTTGAGTGCTACTAAAAAACTTGCTGCAGGACGATACACCTCTGTTTCTGTCTCCCCTTGCCTTTAAATGATAAAACCGAAAATACTTAATTAGCACCTATCTGCATCAGGCACTGTGTAGGTGGTGGCAGTGTTACAATGAACAAAAGAGACATGTTTCCTGCATTCATTTAGCCTGGAGGTTTATTTTCTGAGCCATCCACTTTGGTTGTTTCTCCAAATATCGA
This sequence comes from Furipterus horrens, assembly GCF_987537825.1. Lineage (NCBI taxonomy): Eukaryota > Metazoa > Chordata > Mammalia > Chiroptera > Furipteridae > Furipterus > Furipterus horrens. The sequence continues at coordinate 60,545,101 of NW_028327176.1, read as the reverse complement.
TGGGAAAATGTTGTGCAACCAGAGTCCCTTAAGGAATGAAGGTCATTAGGAACTTTAATCAATTGAAACAATTCTCCAAAAACGACTGGCCAAGTGAGCCAAACTACATCATCCCTTTCTGGAGCCTGTCATTTCACAGTTCCTGCTGGAAATATAGCACCTAGAACATTCTTTCTTTGAATGTATAGGTAAGTGGTCTTGAAGAGAAACACGTCCTCAAGTTATTTTTTTCCCCAAGAAGTGTTTGAGAGTGGAATCCTTTTTGAGACCATTCATATCTGATATTTTTTCTGTAGTCTTTAAACAATGCCAATTTGACAATATGTAGAATTTTTTAATCATAATTAGTGTCTTTTATATCTCAGTAAGTTTTCCTTCACACTTTTCTACAATTTACTGTCATAACAGAAAAGTTTGAAAACAATCTAATGTTTTGTTATTTTAGAAGTAATCTTTTTCATATTTGTAAAATTCTCAATCATTGAAATTTTTAAAATTGGCAATACACTCACACAATGTACACATTCTACATTTTTCTGTAAAGCCTCTCCCTCCTATAAACTCAAAATTTTGTATTTGATCCATTTTTTTGCTACTTTACATTGTGTACTGTCTTTGCGCCATCTACTGTTTTTCATTCTTTCACTGATCTCCATAAATTAACTTCTAAAATGGTTTTGTCTATTCTTTATTATCCTTTTAATATTTTATTATTTTCTTCCATCAAATTATGTTATTGATTTGACTTTATGCTCTTTTTAGGGTAGATTTTAATTTCATATTTGTGTTTTTTGTTTCAATGTGGTCACATGTTAACTTGTTATTATTGACAGACCGTCAAATTCTGTATGTCAACTTGTACTCCTTCTCAGATAGATATGATGGCCCTAAATAAATCATTCAGTTATGGAAGGCTTATTCATCCATGTCTTGAATAAATGAGTAATGTGTTCATTGGTGTTAATTTCAGAGACATTTATGTGGTGAAAGAAGCCACCTGGTTCCCACTTCTTCTCCAAAGACACCCAAGTGTTATATCAATATAAACTCTACAAAAGTCTTCATATGCACTCAAATGCTGGACACCAACCAAGTCAAAAATGAGATTTTGCAGTATCACAGCATAGGCATTTGCATGGTGCTAGGGAAATGCTCTTTCCCTAAAGGGTCCAAGTGAAGAGCAGGAAAGAATTTAGAATTTATATTCATCAGTAAGAAAAATTATCCTTTGACTTTTTTTTTAAACCAGAGTTTAGAATAAGAACATTTTTACTTTTTTAAATACGCTTTATTGTTTATGCTATTACAGTTGTCCCAATTTCTTTTCCCTTTGTTCCCCTCCACCCAGTGACCTCCCTCCCTCCAGTAGCCCCTTCCTTATATGCCCATTGGTTGTGCATATAGTACTTCTCAACATCTTCCTATCTACTCCACTCCCTCCTACTATGCTTCTTAATTTCCTGTACTATCTCCCTCCCTTTCCCTTTTCCCCCTCCCCACTGACCTCCCCCCAAAATGTTCCCCATACCTATAATTCTTTTCCTACTCTCATTGCCTACTTACTCTGCCTTTGTTTCAATTCCTTAGCCTCTGTTCTTAGTTGTTGTGATACAGGTTTCATTTTAATGTTCATAGTTTTGATCCTTCTTCTCCTAAACAAGTCCCTTTAACATTTCATAGAACAGTGGTTTGGATCTGATGAACTCCTTCAGCTTTACTTTGTCCTGGAAGCACTTTCTCTGCTTTTTATTACTTTGAATATTTCTTGCCTGCAGAGTTTCGTTTGAGAAATCAGCTGAAAGTCTTATTGGGACTACTTTGCATGTAATTCTCTTCTTCTTTCTTGCTGCTTTTAAGATTCTCTCTTTCTCCTTAATTTTTGACATTTTGATTATAATGTGTCTTGGTGTGGTTCTCCCTGGGTCCAGTTTTTTTGGAACTCTCTGTGCTTCCTGGACCTGTAAGTATATTTTCCTTCCCCAAGTTAGGGAAGTTCCGCTTCATTATTGTTTCACATAATTTTTCAATTTCTAGTTCTCCTTCTTCACCTTCTGGCAGCCCTATGATTAGGATGTTGGCCCGCTTATAGCTGGCTGATAAGTTTCTGAGCCTCTCCTCATATTCCTCACTTTTTGTTTCCTCTTTCTGCACTGGTTGACTGTTTGTTCCCTCCCTATGTTCTGATTTGTTGATTTGACCCCTGACTTTCCCTTCCTCACCACAATGTGGTGAAATAGGTTGCCCTGTACTGACAAATACCTAAGGCTCCACCCCTTACAACATAACAGGAGCAACAGCTCTACTTAAAACACAGAGGCAAACAAACACAGGAGTTTGTCAAGATGAAGAGATAGAGAAGTATAGCCCAAAAGAGGGAACAGATCAAGGTTCCAGTGGGAGAACTAAGTGACAAGGAGATAGCCAACCTAACAGATGCAGAATTCAAAACACTGGTGATAAAGACGCTCACAGCCTTGACAGATATGCTTGAGTATGGCAGATGCATAAGAAAATAAGTGAAGGCTATGCTAAGTGAAACAAAGAAAAACCCACACAAAACCAATGGTGAAGGGAAGGAAACCAGGGTTCAAATCAATGATAGGGAACATAAGGAAGAAAAAAAGTCAACCAGTACAGAATGAGGAAATAATAATTGAAAAGAATGAGTAAAGGCTTAGGAACCTCTGGGACAACTTTAAATGTGCCAACATCCGAATCATAGGGGTGCCAGGAGGAGAAGAGGAAGAGCAAGAAATTGAAAACTTATGTGATAAAATAATGAAGGAAAACTTCCCAAATCTGGTGAAGGAAATTGACGTACAAGTCCAGGAAGTACAGAGAATCCCAAACAAGCTAGACCCAATGAGGACCACACCAAGACATATCATAATTAAAATAGGTAAAAGATAAAGAGAGAATCTTAAAAGCAGCAAAAGTGGAGAGTTACCTACAAATTGGTGCCTATAAGACCATAAGCTGATTTCTCAAAAGAAACTTTGCAGACATGAAGGGATTGGAAAGAAGTATTAAATGTGATGAAAAGCAAGGACCTACACCCAAGATTACTCTATCCAGCAAAGCTATCACTTAGAATGGAAGGGCAGATGAAGTGCTTCCCAGGCAAGGTAAAGCTAAAAGAGTTCATCATCACCAAGCCATTAATATACGAAATGTTAAAGGGACTTATTTAAGAAAAAGAAGTTCAAAACTATGAACATTAAAATGACAACAAACGCACAACTATCAACAACTGAATCTAAAAAATAAACACAAAATCCAACTAAGCAAACAAACCAGAATAGGAACAGAATCATAGGTATAGGAATCATTTGGAGGGTTATAAGCTGGGAAGGGGGAGGGGGAGAAATGAGGAAATGGTGCAGGGATTAAGAAGCATAATTAGTTGGTACAAAATAGACAGGGGGAAGTAAAGAATAATATACGAAAGGGTGAAGCCAAACAACTTATATGCATGACCCAAGAACATGATCTAAGAGGGGTGGGATTGCTGTGCGAAGGGGAGTATTGGGAAGAGGGAAGCAAAGGGGAAAAATTAGGACTACTGTGACATCATAATCAATACAATATTTTTAAAAAAAAAAGAATTACAGAAACTAAGCTATTATACATTTAGGTATCAGTCTATTTGAAGAACCTCAACCTGAAAAAGAAACTATTAAAAAATGGCTTTGTACATTTTTTAATCGCCACTTTCAACTCCGACTTGTCAAATCATCCTTTCCATCCTTTAGTGTCGTTTTGGGCAGATTTGACATCTCTTAGGTCACTTTTAGTTAATAAAATGCATCAAAAATAATAATATTATTATTATTAATAATAAATAAAAATAAAAATAATATAAGGTTCCTAGGTACAGATATTAAGTTGATGTTACACATATGGGTCTAGAGTTTAAGAGAAAATGAAAATGAAGATACAGATGATGAGGTCAACAGAGTATTAACACCTGAAAAAGAGCCCTAGGTACCTGGAATATAAGAGTGGAAAGAAAGATCAGGTTCTTACTCTGGTGAAGCTTACATATCAAACAGCAATAATCAAATAGACAAGTGCATAAGTAATGTAATTCCTGACTGTTATAAAATAGGCCAAGAATAGACTTGTAAAAGATGCTAAAGTTAAGAGTTGAATAATCAGAAAAAATATATGCAAGGAACAAAAAGGAGAAGTAGATCTAAGTAACTGAGGCAAAATCAAGAGCTAAAGACATCAGAGTGTCGAGGAGGAGAAGTATTCAAAAGGACCAATGCTAAAAGCATTGAACAATCAGTACATCTTGATTTTGTTCAAGGGTCTATGACTCTGCCTTTGCAATCAGAGCTGCCAGAGTGAGCATATGGGATGCTGGCATTACCATTCTGATTAATTTTAAAATAAATCTCACCATATTTCTGATCTTTCAGTCCCAAGATGTTCCCATGAATAACACTCTGAGTCATTCTAAAAAGATTAAAAATCATAGCTTTCCCTGGCTGCTGTGACTCAATGGATTGAGTGTCGGCCTGCAAGCCAAGTGTTGCTAGTTCGATTCCCAGTCAAGGCACATAACTAGGTTGCACATCAGGTCCCCAGTTGGGGGCGCGAGCTGGAGGCAACCACACAGTAATGTTTCTCTCCCCCTCTTTTTCCTTTCCCTTCTCTCTAAAAATAAATAAGCAAACAAACAAATTAATTAATTAATTTTTTTAAAGTAGGATTTTTTAAAAAGTCATTGTTTTGTGGTCCAAGTTAACTACAGATATGTCATTTCTTAGGCAAGGGAATTCTTGCTCCCTTGAGCCATGTTGAAGAAAATGGATGTATTCCAATGTTCTCTATTTGAATTAAAAAAAACATTTTCAGTCACATTACTTGAGTATTATTTTCTTTGTAACCATTTATTTTCTGGAAAATATCAGTTTCTGTACATTTGCAATAATCTTAAAAGTATACTAGATTCTTTTCTGTTCCTTGAACTAGGAGTAGAAATTCACAATATCAAATTATTTTCCTTTACAATGCAGTCATTCGTCTTAGATGTTGAATGTCGTACCTTGAAAATTCTTTGAGATATATGATTTTGTGCTTCAAGTTTATTCATTATTCAGCTGCTTTCTATGTTGCTTAGAATAAAATCAGTGTGAAAAGTTTTCATCTTGAATGCACTTTGGATGTAGTAATTATATTTTAAATTCTGTCAGGTTTTACTGATACTGTTAATGCATTTAAGTGTGCATTAAAACCCAATTATTTCCATTCACATCTGCTTTACAGGCAAGAATTATAGTGTCCATATAGCTATTATCTGAATTATCTATAAGCCAGGCAGAAGCTTTTCTGTGGCATTCATTTTTAAGAGATGGAAGAAGAGAACAAATTTCATAGTGGACAGTTCGTTCGGCAGCCGTCCGTCTTGAGAGACGATGGTGTAGCTTCTTAAGCGTCTATCTGCACCGCCAAAAATGGTTGTGCAGTCTGACTCGGGAGTGACACGGTATCTGTCTCCTCCTGTGTTGAATCGACATCTTGCGATGACGCTGGAGTGTCCTCTCCAGTGAAGCTGAAGCTACAGAGCCTGGGCAGGGTGATATGGAGGGTCTGCTGTTGCCCATGCAGCAGACCCCCCCCCTCTCTTCACAGCTGAAGGGTCCAAGGGAAAGACGGAGTCAATACAGCTTGGCTTCAGGTGCGCCGCAGGAGTTGCCGGTGTTGACTACAATGTCAAACCTCCTTAGGGACTCTGGCTCCGGATTTTCTGTCAGGCTTTACTCCCTTAGCCTTTCCCCTGAAGAGGTATGCCGCAAGGCAGCGGAGGTTTTTTGGAGTCAGAGTTTTCCTTCTCTGATGTGCCCTGACTGGAAGATCGAACCAGCGACACTTAGCTCGCAGGCCGATGCTCAATCCACTGAGCCAAACCAGCCAGGGTATAGTGGACAGTACTGCTTTGAAAACATGATTATTAATCTTTTTCTAAGGAAAGTGCAATAGACAAAGAAATTAGTTCTGCAGGAGGAGCACCTAAGCATTTTTTTTTATTTGTTTCATGGTGTGAGATTAAAAATAAAATACATAAAGTTACAGCCAAAATTCACTTTTACTAGAAAATTTTGGCTATGAAGCATAGAAAATACATAGCAAACCTTTTTTCTTTTCCACTTGAGTGAGCACCAGCTCTTTGCCTTGTCAATCAAGACAAGGAAAAGAATGGCCTTTTTATAGGTTTGTGCCAGTTTGAACCAGGGAATAACCACATCATTATAAACAGTCCTATAGTGATGAAAAAAGTAAGTGTGGGAGAGAATTTTGTAATACCACTTTAAATTTTTTCTTATTAAAAAAAAATCACTAATTTACACAGGTAACTATTACCCAGCAAAACTCCCACCCAGGAAAGGGCCCCAGCCATTCACACTTTCTCACGCTAGTCATGCTTGTTCTTAAACTATCTTGGAAAATTAATTTTTTCTTCAAAAATCACTCATTTTATGAAAGAGAAAGCTTTATGATCTGATAAAATAAAATGATATTGTTTAGTATTTTTTCAGGGACATAAGAATATTCAAATTATATGAAAGCATGGGAAACAATCTCATCCAAAATCTCTGAGGATATTTGAGAAACTTTCTATAATGGGGCAAAGTAACACTGTATTTCATTCATGCTGAGGCATTGGCCCTAATCTTCAAAACCAGTCCTACTGAGATGCTGAAACTCCATGGGAGACTACCTATGATGGTTTACCTGAGCTTAAGGTTTGCTCTGGGAACTTCCAGCACAAAGCGTGCAACTGAATTTTAGAAAGTCCTTCCCCAGTGTGTGGAAATGTGCAGGTGCCAGAAACAGCGTTTTTGCCAGTAGTCTATAGTGGGACGCAGCCTGAATCCCATGCCCCAGGCCCTGTTAGGCCAGGGTGATAGATTCTAGGATCAGATGCTAGCTGAGTGTGAAAGGAGGCTGGGGTTAGGGAGAGAGAGAGGGAGAGCAAACAAACGAGCTTGTGAGTTTTTTCATATCATCAATTCCTTCTCAATTAAACCAATGAACAATATAACATTCTTAAACCTAGTTAACCTATTGTACTCTATCTCTTTCTCCTGACTCCACTTTGGGAAACAGTGAGAGAGGTTCAGTAAAGAGGTTAAGTAGAAAAAAAAATCATTGAGATTTCCCAAGAGACTAATATTCATTTTTCATAAGAACCTTACAATTGGGCTTATCTTTGGTTTCACTGGACATGTGATTTAAGAGTAGACAAAGTTTCACATATAGCACATAACAGAATAAAATACATTAAAGTTTTTTCTTTCATAAATGGCTTTAATTACTTATATTTACAGTCATCTTCTTTTCATATTTGAAAATCAAGATCTCAGGGGGTTTTTTCTGTCAAAAAAATCTATCAGAGCATCCTTCACTGTGAAATATGGAACTTAGAAATTTAAAAACTGGAATAAACATCTTATTCAATGTTTGCTATAGGTTTGGGGAAGGACAAAATTTCATGGAATCTCTTTTATTCCTCATTGAATGTAATGGACCCGTTATTTCAAAATAATTTATTTATAACTACACACTTTGGTTTTAATTATTTAACACTTTGAACCTTTTCAACTGCTTTTATTCTATCTATATACCATATATTTAGATTTTTTCTTTTCTGTCATTCCACAGGAGAAGAAAACAAATAAAACATAAGATCATTCTATTGTAGATAGAACTCTTGTGTGGAGATCACAGGACCAGCCATTTCAGCATTCTAAGCAACTATCATTTTACTTTCTAGATTACAATTGTTGCAAGAGTAGCAAAAAATCTTTTCCAAAACACAGACTGAAACTGGGGACAATAGTGAGCCCCTGCTATAGAATACAGCACAGTCAGCAATTTGTCTTGGAGAGATTTGACAAAGTCAAAGCTTACTCTAAAGAAATAATACCCAATTTTCTTCTATTTTAACCTAGCACCAAACAAGATGCAATTTTTAAAACTTCATAAAACAGTACCATACTAAATGCTTTGAGTTGATTTCTGGTTGTATTTAATGTTGATTTATTTAATTGTTGCAAAAAATATAAATAAAATGGCCATAAGGATTGCATTAACCTTTGAATTTATGAAAGTTTAATTACGGTCTATAGTAAAAAATAAAAGGACAGTTTTTGTGTTAGATACAAAAATCTCAGTTTCTCCTTAGCCATTGCAGGGAGATCTTTAATGAGCAAAAGACAATTTCAGTATTAGGAGATATTGTGGGTTAATTGATTTAGTGATTTTGTTACCCACTCACCTTGAAAGAAAAAAGTTACTTTTTAAAAATTATAATCCTTTACCAAGCTGCCCTCAACCTTTGTGAGATATTTCCAGGTTTGAGCTTTTATATTTTAAAGTACTGCTCTGCATATTATACCTAACAAATCTATTATTCATACCCAGTATATCCCACTTCTTCACATTTCAAAGTTCAATACTGAAAATATTGGTCACCATATCTAAAAGTGCAAAATACTGTACATGGCAAAGCAACCTCCCAAACTTTGAGTATCGTATTTGGTATATTAAGGCAATAGTCAGAATTGTAATGACCATTCCCTCCAGGCAGAACATTTTTTGTAATTATTTCTTTGACCCCTCAATGTGTAAGGGTCCCACCAAGAAGCTGATGACATATACAACCTGAATTCTTTGAGGAACATTTTAAAACAATCTCTTTGGAAAGGTGAATGCAGGAAAGAAATCAACAAAGGATAATGTAGTACCTTGGAACAATTAAAGGAAAGTTGACATTATCCGTAAATAGGTTGTATTTAATGTTTATTTATTTAATTGATGCTAAATAGGAACAAAGGCTGTATTTACCAGAACATGAAAATTGAAAGATGTGTGTAGAGAGAGGGTGGCCTGACATGAACTGAGACCTTTGGCCATGAGACATAGCCAGCCCATGACAATAGGGAACTCGTGGAATAAATAAAATGGTCTCACTCTTTTCCCTTCCTCTAATACTTGCTTGTACCCTCTGTTGGCTGAACCAATCCAAAGTTCTGGTGCAGTATAGTAGAGAATAGATATGTAAGTGCATAAAGAAGATTCTTAGCATATATCCCAATTCTAAAAAATGCCACATTTCCTGTCATCTAGACTTAGACTATTGTTGTAGTACTTTGTGGTCGAGGGCACGCAAGTAATTCCAGCAGACAGAATGGGACAGACAGAGGGCTGCGGCACGCTCAGGCAGGTCAGCACTGAGCAGTGCAAGCATCTTCCTTTTATTGGATTTTGAAGATATGCTAATCTACAGAGAGGGTCCAGGAATGAGCTCACAGGCACATTCCAGGAATGATTGCAATGTACTTGAAACTTACAACAGAGGAAGCTTAAAGGATTAACTAAAGAGAACACTTCCTGATAAACAAGTCTATATATTCTCTATAGATTCAAAAACAGAAAAACAGAAATCCAATCATCTATTCTTTTAAGACTATGAAACGGATGCACTGTTCCTTAAACACTAACAGAAAGCAATCAAGGTTAAACACCATTTGTGCTTAGTTTTGTTTGATTTCCTTATCAACATCAGGAAAGATGGCGTACTCCGCAAGATTCTTTTTAAGTCACAGAATGTCTTTAAGATCCTGAGGCCTGAGCAGTCAGATTGTCGGCACCAGTGAGTCCAGCTCGCTGCTCGGATCATTGAACACCTGGACCGAGAGGCATGCAAACATACCTCAAATCAGAAGTCTTGATTTCCAGCATCAGACTATGGAAATAAAGTAAATATAACTAAATATTTTTCTTTTTGCCTCAGATGCAGAAATTCTTTGTTATATCCTGTGATGCATAATAAACATAATAATTTTCAGTCTCTTTCTCTTCCATTCTCACTCAGTCTGGCATACCCTTTATTTTTAGCCATTTTAGCTTTCAAATAATCTTATCTACCATTTTTCATGTTTACTAAGCACACTCTGAGGTTCAGATACTGGCCTATGTTTGTGGATGAAAACTGACATGACCCAGTCTCTGCCACTGCACTGTCTAGTAGACAAGTTGAATACATAGATAAAATGTTTCAGTATTATAAAATAAGAAAAATATGAACAAAAATTTATAGGCCTGCATCTGTCATATTTCAGAGTACAGAAATATCGAAGTCTATCTTCAAGACAATTGGTTTCTCTCTTTTTTTAAGTATATGCTATTGATTGTGCTATTACAGTTGTCCCAAGTTTTTCCCTTTTGCAACCCCCTTCCTCCGCAACGCTTTGCCTGGTAGCCCCTTCCTCTCCAGCAACCCAACACTCTTTGTTCATGTCCGTGCATATAAGTTCTTTGGCTTCTCCCTTTCCTATACTATTCTTAACATCCCCCTGTCTATTTTGTACCTACCAATTATGCTTCTTAATTTCAGTACATTTTCCCCGATTCTCCCCTTCCTCCTCCCAGCTGATAACCCTCCATATGATCTCCATATCTATGATTCTGTTCCTGTTCTAGTTATTTGTTTAGTTTGTTTTTGTGTTTGTTTTTTCAAATTCAGTTCTTGAGAGTTGTAAGTTTGTTGCCATTTTAATGTTCATAGTTTTGATCTTCTTTTTCTTAAATAAATCCCTTTAACATTTCACATAATAAGGGCTTTGTGATGATGAATGCCTTTAGCTTTACCTTGTTTGGGAAGCACTTTATCTGCCCTTCCATTCCAAATAACGACTTTGCTGAGTAGAATAATCTTGGTTGTAGGCCCTTGCTTTTCATTACTTTGAATACTTCTTGCCAGTCTCTTCTTGCCTATAGAGTTTCTTTTGGTAAATCAGCTGACAGTCTTATGGGGACTCCTTTGTAGGTAACTCTCTTCTTTATTCTTGCTACTTTTAAGATTCTCTCTATTTTTAACCTCTGGAATTTTAATTATGATGTGTCTTGGTGTGGTCCTCTTTGGGTCCAGCTTGTTTTGGACTCTCTGTGCTTCCTGGTCTTGTATGCTTATTTCCTTTGCCAAATTAGGAAAGTTTTCTTTCATTATTTTTTCAAATAAGTTTTCAATTTCTTGCTCTTTCTCTTCTCCTTCTGGCATCCCTATGATTAGGGTGTTGGCACTTTTGAAGATGTCCCAGAGTCTTCTTATTCTCTCCTCATTTTTTTGAATTCTTGTTTCTTCATTCTGTTCTGGTTGAATGTTTATTTCTTCTTTATGTTCCAAATCATTTATATGAACCCTGGTTCCCTTTCCTTCACTGTTGGTGTCTTGTGGATTTTTCTTGATTTCACTTAGTTAAGCCTTTCCTTGCTTCCCTGATGCTTCTGCTCTATTCAATGAATTTGCTGAGCATCCTTATGACCATTGTTTTGAACTCTGCATCTAATAGGTTGGATATCTCCTTTTCACTTAGTTCTTTTTCTGGAGTTTTGATCTGTTCTTTCATTTTGACCATACCTCTTTGTCTCCTCAATTTGGCAACCACCCTGTGTTTGTTTCTGTGTATTAGGTAGAGCTTCTTTGACTCCCTGTGTTGGCACACCTGTTAAGTTGTATGGAGTGGAGCCTTAGGTAATCACCAGGTGGGGCAACCCATTTCACTGCTTTATGGCTCTGTATGGGGGAGAGGAGTCAGAGAGGGGACAATGACACTGCCTGGCTACTGGAGGCTTGCTCACACTTGACCCATTTCCAGTCACTTTACCCCTTTCCCATATGCAACTGGCATCCTCAAGCTGTTGCTCTCATGGTGGTTCCCAGAGTGGGTGGGTTTGTGCATGTTCTAAGACTTTGCGGACCCTTTAAAAGTACACTTATAAAGACTGTACTGTAGCTCAGTGGATTGAGCGTCGGCCTGTGAGCCAAGTGTCGCTGGTTCGATTCCCAGTCAGGGCACATGACTAGGTTGCACGTCAGGTCCCCAGTCGGGGGCATAATTGAGAGGCAACCACACAGTGATGTTTCTCTCCCTCTCTTTCTCCTTTCCCTTCTCTCTAAAAATAAATAAACAAACAAACAAATAAATAATTTTTAAAAACAAAAACAATTGTCTTCGTCTAAAAAAAAGAAACAAACAAAAAAAACCTGACAGTTTCTTCCACCACCCCAACGCCCACTGGTTTTTACAGCCAGAATTTAAGAGGCTTTATTTTCCTGGTACTGGAATCCTGGGCTGCACAGTCTGGCATGGGGCTGGAGCTGTTTGATCTACCACACATGAACTTGGGACTGGTGGGATGGGTGGTCCCATGAGGATGCTGCTGCCACTGCCACCTCACTACTGCCACACTGCATCCTCTCTGCCCAAGCTCCCCATCTGCACCCCTCACCCTTATCTGGATGAATATAGCCTCTTTAAATCTTTGGTTGTAGGCCTTCTGTATGTTTGATTTCCTCACATTCTGGGTGTTTTTTGTTTTGAGGTTAGTTGTTATCTTTTTTATGATTGTACATAGAGGCAAAGCATGTCTACTTACTCCTCCATCTTCACTGGAAGTCTGCTTTTATATTTATTTAAATTGATAAAATGGCAAACTGATTATGATTAACCTTCTTCCATGAGTCTGCATGCCAAAACTCTAGGCTGGCCATGTAGATTAATCTAGTTAACTCCAGAAAGTTATCTTTTATTTGAGTTTGGTTAAGGTAAATTCACTCTGGAAAGGTAGATCTAAAGATAATGTGATAATATTTTGATACTTTAAGACTGGGGTTAGATCCTGGAGCAGGGTGATTTCCTTAAGATGTTTTAGATCATTTTCAAAAGCCTCTTAGGAGAAAGTGTGCAAATTATTTCCAAATAATTGCTCATACTCTCCTATATTGTAGTATATTAATTTCTTATTTAGGCTATAATACTAGCAGGATCCATGAAAGACACAGGGGGAATTATGAAATCACAGTGTGTGTGTGTGTGTGTGTGTGTGTGTGTGTGTGTGTGTGCGTGTCTAAGAGAAAATGAGAGGGGGAAGAGAATGAGGAGAGAGAGATTATTAGTACTGGAAATGTTATAGACTTAAATATTATGAAATTAATTACATAAATGATAAATGATAAATCAGAAATTAGTGTGTTTTGTAGCAATATGAGATTAAATTTATTCACAGATCAAAATCTAAAGTAAAACAAAGAGAACTGTAAGCAATGAAAGAATTTTGGTGGGAATCTCTGTACTCCAGGACTTAAAGAACAGTTCTACAAATGAAAACTCTCAGGACCATAAAGAATAACACACATACCTTAAACCTTCTCAGTTATCTATATGATCTAGGATTAGGTTTTGTTCCTGCTTCTATTTCTAATATTTTAATCAAGTCTGTACAACTTCGTTCCTCCAGGATTAAATTATTTCATCTATTGGGAAGATGGTGGAGGAGTGAGGAGAGGCTGCGGTTTCAGGCTCTGGAGACCCATCTGCAGTTTGGACTAATTGCAGACAGAACATCTCAGTGAGCAGCTGGACACTGGCAGGAGTCGAGCCAAGGCACTGCTGGATTAGAGAAAATCCATCTGGGAACAACCTGTTTAGTGAGGATAGCAGAGGAAAAGGGGACGAAACGGGATTCCTAACTGGGGCGGCTGCCTGAGCTGTGGCTGGAAGTACACAAAGGCTTTTTGGCGACCACAGACTACCCCGGAGAGGAGTCGGGAGGAGAGCGGATCTCTGCCCGCTGGCAGAGATGGGACTTGACCAAGTGGCATTGGCGCTGAAGGACAGGAGACAGCGTGCTGCCGGGCAAGTGAGAACATAATTCTCCTTTATATTTTTCTCTAGTGGACAGTGGAGAGGGGAGGAAAGTTTGGGGGTGGTAGGCCATTCTTGAGGAGTGCAGGCGCAGAGGCGCACTCATCCACTCCCCAACCCTACCCTTGGGTCGCGGGGGCATGCACAGGGAAGTGCTCTCACTCACTGGCCCAGGTGCGCGGGGCAGTGAGTCCAGGCGTCCCTCGGACACTCCCCAACGGACATAAGATCAGTGCCCCAATGGGCACAGGGAGGGTCCAATGAACACGCAGAGGACCGTGCGCAGATACCCCTAGACAGCTCCCGTGGGCACCGGGCCCCAGGCCGGAAAGCAGACCACTAGCTCAGGCTCTGTTCGTGCCCGCCCAGACGGGTGACGGAAGGCAGGAGGCGGCGGTGCAGGAACAGCGGGCGGCAGTGACTCAAAGACGCTCACTTCCACTGTGCACAAGTGTCCGGGACCCCGCCCTAAGAGGCAAGAGACCAACTCCCGGAGCTCGGCTCAGCGGGACTAATGGCATGCGCTCGTGAGCGCGAAAACACCTCAGCCCAGCGACAATAGGCGCCAATCCTGGGGCAAGCTATCAGCCGCCCTGCCCGTGCAGGGACTCGAGGGCAAGGACACCTCAGCTGGCTCCAGCGGGCAAGGGAGCGCACCGTGTTAGCAACCTCGGGTGCGCACCATTGCGGAAACCGCAGTCGCACACCAGTGCTGCAAGAAACAAGAACCTCTGAACCGCCACACTAGACCAGCTACAGACGCAGAAAAAGAAGGCGACACACCAAGGCTAAAACAGAGTAAAAACATCCCTTTTTTTTTTTTTTAATTTTTTTTCTCTCTTTTTTCTTTATTCTTTCCTTTCTTTCTTTATTCTTTTGTTTCTTCTCTTTTCTTAGGTTTTCTTTGGGGTTCTTTTTTTCCTCCCTTTCCAAAAAGAAAAAACAAACTTTATCTCTAACGGGTTGCATATAACCTCTCCTTCTCATCCTTTCTCTTTAATCATTTTTTATTTGTTTGTATGTCTAGTTTAGCCCCACTATCACCCTAAATAATAGAATATAATTACTATATAAACCCAATACAATACAATCCCACTTTCTTACTATATTATGCATTTTTCCATCCTTTTCTTCTATTGTTATTAACATACAATGTAAATATTACCTACTAGCTTGCACAGTCTCAACTATTATTAATCTATCACCCCCTCTATCAAAAATTATATTTTTCATCCCCCAAAACAACTCTTATCTATTCTTCTTATAGTATAAAAGCTCTAATGTCTTTACATTTATATTAATACGGGCTCGTTGGCTGACGATAGCGGAATAGAGAGTGGGGGATACTTTTTGAGGGTGTGTGTCTCCTGTCTGGGCTCTGTGTTTATGTTTTTAACAGCATATCCACAAAAGAACTCAAGACAAAGTGGACAGAGCGACTCTCAACCAACTAGCCAGAAGGAAGATCCTACCGAAGAACATCTGAAATATAACCAAACAGCATAAACAAACGACATAAAGGGTAACTCAAGAACATCAGGCTCAGGATATCAAAGAGACTGCACCACTGAAACTCCCAGATCTCCCATAAAGAATCTCACACCACAAAGGAGTGAAGTCAAAGCAGACCACCCCCCAAAAAACAAACAAACAAACAAATAAATAAATAAATAAATAAAAACGAAAAGACTCCAACATGGTAAGATGCAAAAATAACCCCTCAATGAAGAGAAAAGAGGAATCCTCAGAAAGAGAGATAGATGAAACAGACATAGCCCAAATGTCAGACATGGAATTCAAAACAATGCTGGTAAAGAAGCTCAATATACTCGACATCCTTAAAAACAACTATGACAACCTCCAAGGAAGTTACCAGCAGCTCCAAGAAAATTACAGGGAACTTGCAGAGAACTACACCAGCATAAAAAAAGACATAGAAACTGTTAACAAGAACCAGGAAGAACTGAAGAATTCAATCTCTGAACTGAAAAAAACAGTAGAATCAGTAAAAAGCAGACTAAATGAAGCAGAGGATCGGATTAGTGAGTTAGAAGATAATGTAGAGAAAAACTGCCAGACAATACAGCAAAATGAAAAAAGATTGAAAAAATATGAACAAGATGTCAGGGAATTACAGGATAGCATGAGAAGAAATAATATCAGGATCATCGGAATTAGAGAGGGAGAAGAAAAGGAGCATGGAATTGAAGAACTGATAGGAGAAATAGTGACAGAAAATTTTCCAAACCTGATGAGAGAAAAACTTATACAAGTTCAGGAAGCACAGAGAGTTCCAATAAAGAGGAACCCAAAAAACCCACTCCAAGGCACATCATAATTAAAATGGCAACATTCCAAGACAAAGAGAGAATCCTAAAAGCAGCAAGAGAAAAACAGCAAATAACATACAAGGGAGCTTTGATAAGGCTATCTACTGACTTCTCAACAGAAACATTACAAGCCAGAAGGGAATGGTCAAAAATATCTCAAGCAATGAAAAATAAAGGCCTACAACCAAGAATACTCTACCCAGGAAGGCTCTCATTCAAAATAGAAGGTGAAATAAGGAGTTTCTCAGACAAAGGAAGACTAAAAGAATACATCTCCACCAAACCAGCATTGCAAGAGATGCTAAAGGGAGTGTTCTAAGAAAAAAGAAGAAAAGAACAAGAGAGGAGAGGAACAGAGGTACAAAGGACAATGAATAAATACACGTCAATAATAACCTTAAATGTAAATGGATTAAATGCTCCAATTAAAAGACATAGGGTAACGGAATAGATAAGAAAACAGGACCCACATATTTGATGTCTACAAGAAACACACCTGAAAACAAAAGATTTACACAGACTGAAAGTAAAGGGATATATAAAAATATTGCAAGCAAACGGACCAGAAAAAAAAGCCATGGTAGCAGTCCTCATATCAGACAAAACAGATTTCAAAGCAAGGGCAATAAAAAGAGACAAAGAAGGACATTTCGTGATACATAAAAGAGCAATCCATCAAGAAGATATGACATTGATAAACACATATGCACCCAACATAGGAGCACCCAAATACATAAAGCAAATACTAGAAGACCACAAAAAGGATATCAACAACAACACACTCATAGTAGGGGACTTCAATACTCCATTATCAACAATAGACAGATCATCAAAGCAAAGAAACACCAAGGATATACAGGCATTGAACAACACACTAAACCACATGGATCTAACTGATATATATAGAACTTTCCACCCCAAAGAAGCAAAATATACATTCTTTTCAAAAGCACATAGGACATTTTCAAAGATAGACCACATGATAGGACACAAAACAAGCCTCAACAAATTCAAGAAAATTGAAATCATATCAAGCATCTTTTCAGATCACAATGCCTTAAAACTAGAAATCAACCTCAGAGAAAAAAATCAAAGACACCCAAACTCATGGAGATTGAATAACATGCTATTAAATAATGAATGGATTAACAATGACATCAAAGAAGAAATCAAGAAATTTCTAGAAACTAATGATAATGAGCACACAACATCCCAAAACCTGTGGGACACAGCAAAAGCAGTCCTGAGAGAGAAGTTCATAGCAATACAGGCATATCTGAAAGGGATAGAAGAATCTCAAATAAAAAACCTAACCATAAAGCTACAAGAACTAGAACAACAACAACAAACAAAGCCTAGGGCAAGAATAAGGAACGCAATCATCAAGATCACAGCAGAACTAAGTGACATAGAGACTAAGCAAACAATCCAAAAGATCAACAAAACTAGGAGTTGGTTCTTTGAAAAAATAAACAAAATTGACAAGCCTCTAGCCAGTCTAATCAAGAAAAAAAGAGAGAAGACCCAAATAAACAAAATCAGAAATGAAAGGAGAAATCACGACTGATACCACAGAAATACAAATGATAGTTAGAAATTACTACAGACAACTGTATGACGAGAAATTTGACAATCTAGAACAAGTGGACAAATTTCTAGAAACATACAACCTTCCAAAACTGAATCAAGAAGTGGAAAGTCTCAACAGACCAATAACAAAGAAGGAAATTGAAACAGTAATCCAAAATTTCCCTGCACACAAAAGTTCTGGACCAGATGGCTTCACAGGCGAATTCTGCAAGACATTCAGGGAAGAACTAACTCCTATCCTCCTCAAACTGTTCCAAAAAATCCAGGAAGAAGGGAAAATCCCAAACTCTTTCTATGAAGCCAGTATTACCTTAATCCCGAAACCAGGTCAAGACACAACAAAGAAAGAAAACTACAGGCCAATATCACTGATGAACATAGATGCTAAAATCCTCAATAAAATATTGGCAAACAGGATCCAGAAATACATCAAAAAGATCATACATCATGATCAAGTGGGCTTCATTCCAGGGATGCAAGGATGGTTTAATAATCGCAAATCAATAAATATAATATATCACCTAAACAAAATGAAAGACAAAAATCACATGATCATATCAATAGATGCAGAAAAAGCATTTGATAAAGTACAACACCCATTTATGATGAAAACACTCAACAAAATGGGAATAGAGGGAGCATACCTTAACATAATTAAGGCTATATATCAGAAGCCTGGGGCCAACATCATACTCAATGGACAAAAACTGAAAGCATTCCCCCTGAATTCAGGAACTAGACAAGGCTGTCCACTCTCTCCACTCCTTTTCAACATAGTGTTGGAAGGCCTAGCCACAGCAATCAGACAAGAAAAAGAAATAAAAGGCATCCAAATTGGGAAAGAGGAAGTAAAACTTTCATTATATGCAGATGACATGATAGTATACCTAGAAAATCCTATAAGCTCCTCTAAAAGACTACTCAAAATAATAAGTGAATTTGGCAAAATAGCAGGGTACAAAATAAATAGACAGAAATCTAAGGCATTTCTGTACACCAACAATAAAATAGCAGAGACAGAGACAAAAAAGAAAATGCCATATGCTATAGCAACATGAAAAATAAAGTACCTAGGAATAAACTTAACCAAAGAGATAAAAGACCTGTACTCTGAAAATTACATAAAATTGAAGAAAGAAATTAAGGAAGATACAAATAAATGGAAGCAAATACCATGTTCTTGGATGGGAAGAATCAATATCATCAAAATGGCCATACTACCCAAAGCAATTTACAGATTCAATGCAATCCCTATTAAAATACCAATGACATTTTTCACAGACCTAGAACAAAATCCATAAATTCATATGGAACCAAAAAAGACCCCGAATAGCAAAAACAATCTTGAGACAGAAGAACAGAGCAGGAGGAATCACGATACCAGATATCAAACAATACTACAAAACCACTGTAATCAAAACAGTCTGCTACTGGCATAAGAACAGACATATAGATCAGTGGAACAGAATAGAGAGTCCGGAAATAAACCCAGGCCTCTATGGCCAAGTAATCTTTGATAAAGGAGGAAGGAACATAAAATGGAGTGAGAAGAGCCTCTTTAACAAATGGTGCTGCGAGAACTGGATAGGGACCTGCAAAAAAATGAAACTAGACCACCAACTTACACCACACACGAGAATAAACTCAAGATGGATCAAAGACTTAAATGTAAGCCGTGACACCATAAAAGTCCTAGGGAAGACATAGGCAAGAAAATATCAGATATCTCATGTAACAATTTCTTCACGGATACATCTCCTAAGGCAGGAGAAATAAAGGAAAAAATAAATAAATGGGATTACATCAAACTAAAGAGTTTCTGCTCAGCAAAAGAAAACATCGGCAAGATGAAAAGGTAACCAACCATATGGGAAAAGATATTTGCCATTGACATCACAGACAGGGGACTGATTTCCAAAATATATAAAGAGCTTATACGACTCAACATCAAGAAAACAAACAACCCAATTTAAAAATGGGCAAAGGACCTGAACAAACACTTCTCTGAAGAGGACATACAGAAGGTCCATAGACACATGAAAAAATGCTCAACATCATTAGCCATCAGGGAGATGCAAATAAAAACCACAATGAGATACCATTTTACACCAGTCAGAATGGCCATCATCAACAAATCAACAAACAACAAGAGCTGGTGAGGATGTGGAGAAACGGGAACCCTACTGCACTGTTGGTGGGAATGCAGACTGGTGCAGCCGCTATGGAGAACAGTATGGAATTACCTCAAAAGATTAAAAATGGAACTGCCTTTTGAACCAGCGACTCCACTACTAGGATTATACCCGAAGAATCTTGAAACACCAATTCAAAAGAACTTATGCACCCCTATGTTCATTGCAGCACAGTTTACAACAGCTAAGTGCTGGAAACAACCTAAGTGCCCATCTGTAGATGAGTGGATCAAAAAACTGTGGTACATTTACACAATGGAATACTATGTAGCAGAGAGAAAGAAGGAACTCCTGCCATTTGCAACAACATGGATGGAACTAGAGAGAATTATGCTTAGTGAAATAAGCCAGGCAAAGAAAGAAAAATACCATATGATATCACTTAATACAGGAAACTAAAGAACAACACAAACAAAGGAACTAAATAGAACAAAGAGCAGAATAGCAGTCAATAGGGGGGAGGGGAGAGGGAGAGAAGGGGGATAAGTAAGGGAAGGGTTTACTCAAAGAACCTGTATAAATGACTCATGGACATGGACAACGGGGTGGGATATGATTGTGGGAGAGGGGGTGGGTTTGGTGGGGGAGAGACATTGGGGGAACAGGGGACAACTGTAATTGAAAAACCAAAACTAAAAAATAAAATAAGTAAAAAAAAGATAAAAATAAAAATAAATTATTTCATCTATAAGATAAATAGATTTTTATACTGTGTTTAGCAACAGCATTCTTTATTATCTTGTATAGAAGCTCACAATTAGGGACATTGCTTTTGTTTAGATGATGGTGCAGGAACAAATCTAGTCTTAACACCTCCACTCTCTTGTTCCTGCCCTCATGGCCTCTGACAGAAATCCAAAGAACACAGTGTGCAAATCATTGAACCAATTATATAAGAGGTTATTTTCAGCCCTGGCTGGTGTGGCTTAGTGGATTAAGTGCTGGCCTGCAAAACAAAAGTTCACCAGTTCAATTCCCAGTCAGGGTATATGCCTGGGTTGCAGGTCAGGTACCTAATTGGGGGTATGCAAGAGGCAATCACACATTACTGTTTCTCTCCCTTTCTTCCCCTCTCTCTAAAAATAAATAAAATCATTAGAAAATAAGAGATTTTATCAGATATAACATTCTTGGGATTAAAAGCAGAAAGAACTTAATTGAATATAAAGCCTGCCTCCAGTCCTGATTAGATAAAGAGACCCACCCTCTTCTTTATTTAAAAAAAAAAAAAGTATGTTGTGAGTCCTGTCAATTACCATCCACACCTGAGGAAGGGAAATGTCTGAACCTCCCACTTAAAAAGAACCAGCCATACTTAATTTGCTAAAGAGTCACAGATCACTTGCTCTGAGCAGGTGGGCTTCTGGTTAGATAGGTGCTCTTACAGTACTACAAAGGATGGATAATTTTTAATTTATTTGTCCGCACACATTTTTAACAGCTTGTAAATCTTAAGTGCTTCTGTTTATGCTTTTCATTGACATAGTCATAATATGTCAATTACTTGAATTAAAATACCAGAGACAGAAGTCTTATTTTAATTCTCTGTTTAAAACAGATAAGAACACATCACCACTTATTTTAGGCACAATTATTTTGTTGTTATTGTTGTTGTTGCCCTGAGCCTATCTTATTTGAATACTTTAAAAACTAACTTCAGCTTTCCACAGAGCAATGCCTTAATATAGGAATATGCCCAAAGTGCATATAGTATTTATATAAGACGTTAATTTCTAAAGTACACATTTTCAAGGATGTGGCACAGAGCTATAGCTATTCATGGAGCATAGCTGATATCCAAGACAGATGTGAATTCACACCAAATCATGACTATATACAGGAATTGCTAGAAACAGGTTCAATTAGTTATATCTTTCCAAATATTCCAAATTTTAATGTTTCAGGAAGCTGACTTTTTATTTAATTATGAATTAGTTTTGGTATGATAAAAGATAGCATATATTTTATCCTTTTTCAGTGATTTTAGATGACAGTGGTTATCCTTTGAAAAGCTACTTAATTACTTCTTTGTCTTATCCCCAGACTCCTGAAATAGAATCAGTATAAGTTAGAATGGAACTCAATGAGTGACTAGAATGATAATGAAGAATGCATTAGGCATCATTATAAATGGGATGTGGATAATTCGTGTTCAATCTAGTGGAGCCTCACCACACTGCCCTTCAGACATTTTAAGACTCTACAATATTTAACATGGCCATTAAATGCAGCTTATCTTTTAAAAGAAGCTGCAGAGGCTAATGCAGTTCACCAAACAGCTGAAGTAAATGACTAGGATGGTGTGCACTTTTGCAAATTTGGTACCAAATGGTAAAGTAGAGCTAAAATATTGGGGCAAGATGATTTTCATTTTCAAAGGAAGAAAAAATCTTTTTAACTACAATATTTGAGTAATTATTTCTATTACGGAAGTAAATTATGTATTATATTTTATCAGCACATAGTTGCTTTGGCAAGAAATATTAGGGAAAAAATTAATCTGGGCACAGGCATTTCTTTTCTCCAAGCAGAGGCTGAAATTTTGTTTCTGGATATGTCTAATGGTTGAGATTTGGAGGAGTTACTGTGTATAAGGTGTGGTTATTGACCTCCCTTTTTGAGACTTACATGGAACTTAGGTCTCAGTAGAGGGCAACTTTGCCTTCTCTGCCACCCACTCACCTTTTTGGAGGAGTGGTCAAGGAATATATTATTTTTTATTGATTTATTATATTTCTTGTAACATTTTTTGAATGTTATCAACTAGCCAGAGAAATTTATTAAGAAGTAATAAGGTGAAACACTGACAATGTTAGACTGACTCTTTGGAGTAATCTCTGACAGCTTTCAAAATTCCCCCATACAGGGTAGAGAAAATAACATTTCCAAAGTTTGGGGTTCTTTTATGTAACCATTTTGCTACCAGAGAACTAGGATGTTGTTTGGTGAAAAATGATTATGATATTTTGGATTGTGGAAAAAATATAACATGATTCATTATACACACACACACACACATATACATATATATATTCTGGAATCAAATATACATATGTTTGAGAGATATGTCTTTGAAATATATGTATTTGAGTTACATATATACTTACAAAATGAAAGCCAAATAACAACACTTAAAGATAGAGAAATGAAGTCTATTCTTTGATTCAGATTAGAGTCTTGAACTGATATCCTTGCCCACTAAATTGAATTCCAGTCCTGGCTCTTCTACTGATAATTATAATTTTTTTAAATAACTTATTTATTTATTTGTTTATTTTATTTATTTTACTTTATTTTTAGAGAGCGGGAAAAGGAGAAGAGAGGGAGAAAAACATCACTGTGTGGTTGCCTCTCACTCGCGCCCCCAACGGGGGACCTGACATGCAACCTAGTCATGTGCCCTGACTGGGAATCGAACCAGCAACACTTGTCTCACAGGCCGACGCTCAATCCACTGAGCCACAGCAGCCAGGGCTTGATAATTATGATTTTTTACCTAAGGAAAATTATCCAGTTTTCTTGCTCCAGTGCTTTTATCTACAATATGGGTGTGTGTGAAGAAATGGTGGTTGCTGACCTGTGGACCACAGGTTCCTGAGAATTGCAGAGTTATTTTTAAAAGGTCTCAATTACAGCCCTGACCAGGTAACTCGATTGGAGTGTTGCCTCATACACCAAAATATTGCCTGTTCAATTCCTGGTCAGGGCACGTCCTGGGTTGTTGCTTCAATCCCCTACCCTTCCCAGTTGGGGTGCATACAAGAGGCAACCAATTGCTCTCTCTCTCTCTCAAATCAATAAACATATCTTCAGGTGAAGATTAAAATAAATGTCTCAATTCCAAATAGGAATATCAAGTTTTATTTATAAAGTTGTTTAATGATTCACTCACTTAAGCAAAATACATTGAAGTGTATTTACTACAACAAAATTTTTCCAAAAGCATTTCTTAATATATAATAGCTACTTCTTATAATGTGAGTTCCCAATCAATTAAAACTACCCCCACCTGCATATCATATTTTTTGTTTGTTTTGATCTTAGGAAGGGGTTTTCATATTAGAACAGGTTGGTAATCACTTGAAGCAATCATCTTTTAAGTCACTTCCAATATAGTATTCTACAATTTCAGGATAATTTTATCATGTCTACTATGGCTTGATTCAAATAAAATTAAATATGGAATAGTCTTTGAGATTTAAAATGTGACCTTTTCTTGCTACTATAGGAATGGCCATGCTAGACAGTCCCTTGGTTTATTACATTTATAATGTTTGATGTAAAAAAGACAGTGAAGCTCATACCTAAAATATGGGAGAGCTGGTCAAGTATACATAGCGCAGCCCTTTGATTGTGTATAATTTGCGCCCAAGTGGACTGTGGCATGACTCTTTAATGCTGAATCTAACATTCATTCCCTTATTTAACCTTCTAATATTTAAATAGTAATTATCCTTTTTGAAGATTGATATCAAATTTCTTCTTTGACTCATGCTAACAAGAAAGGAAAAAATTTAATGACCTTCCTACTTCTAGTGGGCCTCAGCTCTATGGCATATATTTCTGAGGCATCATTCTAGAATACATGGAGTGTCACATGACTGAGTGCTCAGTCTCAGACATCTCCTGCAGAATTGCAAAATATCTAATTCTTCCCTTCCCTCAGAATTTTTTTCTGAACTAGTACTGAAAGAAATCTGTATGGAAAAATACTTATGTGGCACTTACTTGTTGGAATATCTGCACTCAAAATTAGTCCCCCCCTCATATGGATTTTTTATTTGGGTCACTGGAATCCTGGTACATTAATGACTCTGGAGCTAGAAGTTGATATGAAACAGCAAGGTGGTCTTCCTTTTCCACAATACTCTTGATGAAACAGAATTGACAATTTGCAGAAAGAATAAAAGCAAAGTATAGTGAGAAGGAGAAATGTAAAAATAGAAAAATGGTCTTCTGAAATCTTTTGTTTCCTTGATCCAGTAAATATCATTGCACTTTCTCCCTTTAAGTTTTATAAGTTATCTTTGTAGCTGTCAATGCATTCCTCCTCTGCCTTGTGCTTGCCTGAATGGATATCTGTTATTCATGATGGAAATGACTTAATTCACCAACCCAGATTCTCATATGCTTGAGGATGAGGCCATCCCAGCCCACTGGTGGTGTCTCCAGTACCGCCATTTTGCTTCTGATATTGGCATATGGTTCATTCTCTCCAAGCTCCCTGAGAAATGTTTCTACCTGTACACATAAGATCTTCTGCTTCTTTTCTATTCCAAAGAGTGAGATACTTTTCAATCTCTTATTGCTGTCATCCTCTCATATTGAAATGGGAAAAATAAGCTTCCTTTTCACATAATTAACAAGCTCTCAAAAGTTCTGCTATACTCTCAATTTCCTGTGGAGATTTTTATGTTCTGGACCTTTCATTCTAGACATTTTTTTTTTCTTATGGTGCCAGTATTCTCTCAAGACACTGAAGAATGGGTCACAGAAACTGTCTTGAGGGCCAACATGAGTAGCATGCATCATTTAGTTTCAAAACTGGCCCTCAGTTTCAGTCAGAATCTAGTGAGAGTGCATCAAATATATGTTTTTGTCTCTTAGGATAACTAACTTCCAATAAGGCCTCTTGATTGTTTACACACATAGAGCTCTTGTGGGCCCACTTGAACATTTTTTTAAAGCATTCTCAGACAAGTTTGAAACCACAGATCTTGCAGAATTTTAACACTCAAGTCATGACTTCCATTGAGTCATTTGGATTTCAACTCTTCATAACACAGGAAATTAGCCGTTTGTGTCTTTAAGCAGCCAGAATAGTGTGATGTGAAACAAAGCGGTCAATTACCTACTGCACACCAAAGGCGGACTTCTGAAGAGCCCCAGAAAATCATGTATTTTTATTTTCCCTGTCTCTCTCTTTTTTAAGGGGCCCAATATTTTCTTCTGTGCCCAGGACCTCAACCAACCATAATCTGCATCTGCTGCACACCCCTTTTCTGAATGTTGTTTATTTCAGAACTACTAGACTTTGTATTCTGTCAACCTCTTCTAACCACCCATATTGGAACTCATAGATACCAACTGCTGTTGTAACTACCAACTGTTCTCCATTGGTCTCATCTGCGACTACTTTGCTTCAAAAGTCATACTGGAGGTCCAGGGCCTTCTACCAGAATTTGAAGAAACTCCTCAAAAGAAAATAGATATTGCATAATCAAGTATCTTAAGGGGAAAAAACAAAATATGAAAATATGAAGAAAGTTTCCTTCCACAATGGTATGTGATAGGACTTAGTATTGCTTATTTGAGGTTCACCAGCACCTCATCAGCACTATGAGAATTTTAAATGATTTTATTTATTTACTTTTAGAGAGAGGGGAAGGGAAGGAGAGAGGGAGAGAAACAGTATTGTATGGTTGTCTCTCATGCACCCCCAACTGGGGACCTGGCCCGCAACTCAGGCATGTGCCCTGACAGGGAATTGAACCAGCAACCCTTTGGTTTGCAGGCCAGTGCTCAGTCTACTAAGCCACACCAGCCAGGGTGAGAGAATCTTAAAAATTATTTTTATTAGTATAAATTCTAGATTTATGTTCTTTACATCTAGGAACATCATTTATACTATCTAAGCAAATTTAGTGCATCATTCCTACCATTTCTGGAAATTTAACTTCAAATCATTAGATGTCAGAATTATTCTCTCTTCCTGAGCCCACTTCCAAATTACCAAATACCTGCTGGGACCAAAAACTATTTGTTATTATCTATAAGAGGCCATAACACAGAGATTTAATGTCTTTCTCCTTCTCCAATTAGATAGATGCTGCCAAAAATTCTTATAGTATAAGTTGTGGTTTGCATGTGGTAATGGAAACAGAATCTACTCAATTTAGACTCAAAAGAACTGGTCATCTACTGTGAGTTGAGTACTGTGTAAGCACTTTCATATAAAATGTGGTTTCCAACCCTCACAGGAACCCAGTGAGTTAGGTCTCCTGCCCTCTTTTCAAATGAGGTCACACAGCTAGTAAGGGGTATACCTGGAATTTAAAACCCAGTGTCCTTGACATTTTCTGCAAGTGGGATTCAGAGGAAAGATTCTGGACAGCAGGAGGTAAACTGCTTGAGGAACAAATTAGGGGGCACTTAAACTTAACCTTAAAAATCACTTTATAGCCCCAGTACCTTAGGCAGTCTCTTTACTAGTAACCCCCTTCACACTTTGGTTTTCTTTTTTCAGGTGATCTTTGTCTTACTACCTTGTCTTTTGGAAAGATAGTAGGAATACCACAAATAAAGTTGTGTTACTTCAGGAAGGAGCATGAAGATGAAATGTAGCTTTCTCTGTAAAACCATTTTTATAGCACAAAGCAAAAATCTTCAGTGACTGAGGATTTATAATAGTGACTTAGAGGAAACAGTGGTGATAATCTGGTTAATTTAGAGATTGGGTAGTACAGCCTTTTCATTTTCTCCATGAGAAAACCAAAGCCCAAGGAAGGGTGATGAACTCCCCAAAGGCCTTTAGCTAAATAATGCAGCACCAGGACTCAAAACAAGGTCTCTTAACTGTCCCAGTTATAACACTACTTGGCTTTTTGTATAAGTGGATCCCTGAGAGTATGTTGTCTTATTTAAAACTGTGCATCTATAATTTATGCTCTTTTTTCTCAAAGCTATTATAGAGCTAAAATACAGATTTTATTAAAGATTACTGGGCAGATTATAGTCTGTAATCACATTTATAGTGAAAAATAAAACAGTAGCTTAAAAATTGGGTCAAAGGAAACCAAAAGCATTGTTCAATTCTTGATATAGAATTTTTCTGGTATTAGAGGTTTTGGGCATAAACTTCAACATTAATTTGTCAAGATTTCACAGTTCACTTTTTATATCAGCCACAGCATTAGCTTTGTGTTTGGTTTCCAGATGACACTGTCCTTTTCAACCTAGCTCACTCACAGGGCTTAGCATGGAAGCTGGAGTCCCTTTGAATACCAAATGTCAATTGCACATTGTATTACCCCAGCACTGTCATCACATGGAATCCATTCTCCATCATCTAAAGGAATTGGCCAGCAGAGGGCTTTGAGTATCCCTGGCAAATACTTAAGCTTTATATGAGGCTTAGTGGATTGAGCGTCGGCCTGCGAGCTAAGTGTCGCTGGTTCGATCTTCCAGTCAGGGTACATCAGAGAAGGAAAACTCTGATTCCAAAAACCTCCGCTGCCTTGCAGCACACCTCTTCAGGGGAAAGGCTAAGGGAGTAAACCCCGACAGAAAATCCGGAGCCGGAGTCCCTAAGGCGGTTTGACGTTGTAGTCAACACCGGCAACTCCTGCGGCGCACCTGAAACCAAGCTGTATTGACTCCGTCTTTCCCTTGGACCCTTCAGCTGCGAAGAGGGGGGGGGGGGTCTGCTGCATGGGCAACAGCAGACCCTCCATATCACCCTGCCCAGGCTCTGTAGCTTCAGCTTCACTGGAGAGGACACTCCAGCGTCATCCCAAGATGTCGATTCAACACGGGAGGAGACAGATACCGTGTCACTCCCGAGTTGGACTGCACAACCATTCTCGGCGGTGCAGATAGACTCTTAAGAAGCTACACCATCGTCTCTCGAGACGGACGGCTGCCGACGATATGAGGCTAAGGATAATGTAATTCTGCTCCTGTGCAAAAGATGTTTGTACTTCCCTAAGCAAATCAGTTAGAAAGGAACCACTGTGGTATTCTCTAATAGGGCATGAGACTTCTTCAACAGCAATTCTACATCTCTTCATGAGCTTTCTGAACAGAGGTTTCTTCTAAATCCTGCCTGGTGAAGCAAATAATTAGAGAACTGTCTGTAGGATTTGGAGAAAATCCCTGCAGAACCTTCTTTCCCTTTTCCAATCTTTAAAGTGGGATTACTCTAGGGTGCCTTTTGGAAGATTCAAATTATTCCATTTTTTCCCTAAGAGTATTGCAACACAACCCAGTCCTTTATTTATCAATCTAATATACTCTGCAAATATTATGTGTTAGGTGCTTAAGATATAATAGCAAATAAGTCGTGTTCACTGACCTCTGGGATTTATGCTATACTGCTTTTAAGTGACATGTCAGAAACTCACCTTGCTCTTCAAATCTTTCTAGCTTCTTTGTGAACTTGCCAGTGG
The DNA here is from genome assembly GCF_987537825.1 of Furipterus horrens. NCBI lineage: Eukaryota > Metazoa > Chordata > Mammalia > Chiroptera > Furipteridae > Furipterus > Furipterus horrens. The sequence goes on along the minus strand of NW_028327176.1, from coordinate 60,516,104 downwards.
GTTTTTTTGTGACACCTAAAGAATTTACTTGACTTGCTGGCAGGAATAATTAAACACTGTAAATGGAAGAATAATTTAAGAAATGATGCGATTAGGAGTCTTAATTATTCCTGTTTTATTTTAGGTTGTTAACAGAAATTTTAAAATACATATTCTATGTTTGCCTAAAAGCAATTACTGGTAAATCACACCAAGGACAATATTTTAAATTTTAGTCAAACTCCATATATCATCAGATTGGGATAATGGGATTTGTGAAAAGTACTATGGGGGAAGACACCATTCAAGGCAGTTTTATCCAAGGCTACTTTGGATATGAGTTTTCAATGTGGCAACTTCTATTTGCTGTTTCAGACATCCCACAGTTGATTTTTTAGAACCATTAATTAACAGGTGATTAGGTCAAAATTGAAACTTGATATGTTTGAAGTTAAGTTTCACCTAAATATTAAATTGTCTAACATCTGATAGAAGTTGCAAAGAAACACTTATCACTTCACCCTTCCAAGAACTTCAAGTTTTTTAATTCCCACTGAATCACTTTAAGGCTCAGAATGTTCTCCATTTCACAGAGAAGTAGAAGGAGAAACCAGGGGAGTTTCAACAACTGGCCCCAGGTTGTGCAAAAAAAAGTCAATATCAGGGTGGAGACCAGAACTCTGAAAACTTGGGTCCTTTTTGACATCTCTGCTATGAGGACAATGCATCTTGCAAATTGAGCCAGCCTTTAAAACTCCAGCCTCCTTGATAAAGCTCCTTTGTCCTTTGCAAGTCAAAACTTTCTGACTTGTATTTCAGGCATTTTGGAAAGTTTCTACCCTCCAGAAGACATGGGGATCAGGGTGGGGGAATATCAAAGAATCATGGTGAAGTTAAAGGGACACAAAGAACCACATATCTGATTTATCTATTAACCATGCTAGTCTAGTATCTCCAAAAAAAATTTACAGCCTTATTTGACAAAGTATAAGTTGTAAGTTACCCTGATAGAATTCTAGTGTACATCTAGTTGACTTTTGAGAAGAACCAAGCCAGATTCAGCCTCACTTTCTCAGTCCCTTCTTCCAGGGAAAAGAAATCAGTAAATTAACTTTTCAGACAAAGATTAATTTCTTGCTCTTTTCTAACATAGCAACTTAAAGACAGGGATAAGCAAAACTAACAAAACTAATAGAACTTTAATCATAAAGCTCTAAGTGATTACCTAGTTCTCCTCTTTTCCCTTGGAGAGATATTCATGCTCTTCTCAACCTCATTTGCATCATATTGCAGGTGATATGTGCACAACCCCATTATCTGACCTATATTTACATTTAGAGTGCCTAGAAAACAAAAGATCACTAGGGCTAATTAGAGCAGAAAAGACTGCTTGGAAACCACCAGGGTGTTTCTAAGAAAGGGACAGGGGTGGAGAGGCAGGACAGGCAGATTGGGCAGGAGAAGGAAAAAAAAAGACATTTCTAATGTATCAACTGGTACCTAGTGAATACCTGCAGGAAGAGGAATCTCAATAGCTTCTTCTGTTCTTGTACACACTGCTCATTATACTCCACTCTATCCTTTTACCACAGTTATACCTGTTTTCTTGAACTGCACATATTGTTCTAAAATATCTTTTTAACTTTTGTTATGACTATGTAACCATGTTTGAAATTTTCTTTTGGAATGTTGTTAAAATTTTCCCCACTTAAAAAGAAAAGCCAAACATTATACCATATTTATACCAGTTATCTATTACCCCCAAATATATCAGCTTAATTAATATAACACACATTTATTATTTCTTCATTTTGTATGTCAGGAATCCAAGCATAGTTTAGAAAGATTTTGTGCTTTAGGGTCTCACAGGCTGCAGACAAGATGTCAGCTGGAGCTACGGTCTCATCTTAAAGCTCAACAGGAGAAATATCAACTTCCAAGCTCAATAACACGGTTCCTTGTGAGCTGATGGACTGCAGGATTCAGTTTCTCACTACTTGTTGCTGTCCTATGTTCCTTGCCATATGAGCCCCTCCAGCTTGCTTCACCAGAGAGAGAGCAAACAAGACTAAAACCCACCATCTTTTGTCATCTGGTTGTTCAGTGACAGCCCATCATCTCTGCAGTACTCTGTTCATTAAAAAAAGAAAGCCACAAAATCCAGCTTATACTCAAATGAAGAGGTTACACTGAAGGGAACCAAAGCTTTGCCACCTAGAATCTGACTTTTGGGGATATTGATTTGACGCTGTTTATTAAGAAACAAAACTCAGAAAGAAACTTGACCCTCCTCCCTTTCCTGCCCAAGAGATTCAGACAGAGAAACCTGCTTCAGAAGTGGAGAATTGTAGGATATTCACCTTAGCCTAATTTGTGTTAAGTGTGGTAAATAAGAGGGCTTCAGGCAGGGCCCAGTTAAAACTCCTGTGTCCTGTTGTTTTTGAGTCAACTAGCAAGAGTTTTCCTATGTGTTCTGCTCTTCCTCAGCTACTTGTAAATCACTCAGTCTCACTTCTGCAATCTAATATCCCATCAGTCCTCTTCCTTCTTGTTTGTCCAAAATGTCATATATACCCAATGTTGCCTCACTGTTTTTGCAATTTTTATGCTTATGTGAATTCCTCATGTTCGTGCATTAAAAATTTGATTTCTCCTGTTGATCTGTTTGTGTTATTTTGACTATTAGCCCAGCTAGAAGAACTTAGAAGGTAAAAGTATTATTATTATTATTATTATTATTATTATTATTATTATTATTCCACCATAACACAAAAGTGTGAAAGCAGGAAGGTGGAGACTTATTGGAACCTATTCAGAAGCTACCTATCACAGTGTTTGAGTTATTTTTTCTTAAAATATATTGTAAATTTGAGAGAAATATATATGAGATAACTTAATTGTCTCAATAAGATTTTGAATCCTGAAATTAGTCAAATTTACACTCACTAAGTAAGTTACGACAGATAAACTAATAGAAAGTATACCCTATCCCTAACTCCTCTGACAGGATTTTAGGGTAAAGTATGTCAAGAAGAGATGAGTGCCTCACTTCTGATATATTAATCCTGATGAGCGAGGATTAGTAAATAGCGGTCCCGGTTTTTGATGAGCAGCAATGCAAATGTGCGTGGGGTGGAGATGAAAGTTCTGTGGGGATGATGGGCGAGCGTGGCCAGAAGGCCAAGTCCAGCTTTGAACTCTAATTCACCCTCTCACAACATGACCCATATAAACCTACAAAACAATCAGATAGAGTCCCAGAGTGTTTATTGTCATTGCAGATAAAGTGAATCATGCTCAGCCTGAAAATGTCCCTTTTGAATCTGTTACCTTATAATTAGGGATAAAAGAAAAAAAGGAATGGTTGATTTAATTATATTTTTCTATACTACATCTAATAAAACTTAGTTCCTGATCCTTTTTAAAGTGTACAATAATAATAACACATTTCGTTTTAACTACATAGACAGATTAAGGATTTAGATAAGCTAGTTCTTAATTTCTCTGAGTACATTATAAGCCATTTGTAACTGGGGAACATATATATTTATAAAGATTTTAAATAAATAGAAAAAGCAGAGCAAAGAAACTGAGTGAGTTTTGAGAATTAGGCTTCGCATTATTGCCTAAACAACTTAATGAGAGATCCTTATGTCAGTTCATTAATTAGCATGTGTTTTTATAAGAGTGACACTATAAGTACCCTTGGAGTGCTGAATAATAACTAGACCAGTTCCTATTCTTCAGGAGCTTATGGGAAACACAAAATATATGTTGATTCATTGTTAAATACATATTTATAAAGAATTTAATTTATAATAGCTATTTGTACTAATTGAGGATAAGATAGTAAAATATACTGACAAATTTCTTTCCTTGTGGAACATGTATTAATATCAGGAATAGATTTTGAATTTGACACTGAGTACAATGGAAAACCATGAAGTTGTTTTTCATTGGATGGGCAATATCTGATACATATTTCTAGAAGATCACTCCATTGTTTTTGTAGAGAATGGATTAGAAAGGAGTGAAAGCAGGGACATCCTATAGCTGGCCATTGGAGGTGTCCAGGTAAAAGATGATAGTATTTTAGACAAAGTGGTAGTGGTGGCTATGACCAAAAGAGAAGGGACAGATCCAAATATATTTGGAAGTAAAACTAATAGGACATGCTCATGTCTTGAATGACATAAACACCAGAAACACTGAGGGATATGATGTCATTCTTCATTGAGATGGAGGTATGTATACAATGGAGAGACATCATGAGTTGAAACATATTATGTTAATACTTTTACAATATAAATATCACACTGCATAAAACTATAAAAACACAATAGTCATGGAAATGTTTTGAATTATAGATTTGCAAAGTTGAATTTGGTAGTTTCTGACAGAGGTGATACTTAGCCACAGAATAAAGGAGGAGATTGGGTACCTGATGGACAACAGGAAGAGTAACAGTTCTTGTTTGAGACAATCTAATGTTTATATTTATATTAGGTCAGTTCACTGGACAAGGAAAGACTTGCTCAGGAAGTAAACTGATTCACCCTGGATATGTGAACACTTCCACAACAGTTGATACCTGGATGGAATCTTCTCTCAGAGGTGGTTCTAAGGAGAACATTACTTGACATTAAACCACTTCTTACCATAACTTGTGCTAATAGTCTGCATGAATTAAATTATGGAGTCTGTGTTTTAAAGAAATGAAACATTTGAATTCCATTGTGGCAATCCACAGAGAGCCAGATTAGGAGGGGCAGACAAGGCATGGAGCTGGATGCCAGGCTGTATGTTGAAAAGACTAAAGTCCTTTGCTGGACTGAATTAGAGATGCAGGGAAGCACGTCTACTCTTCAGGACAGGAGAAGCCTCTTTAGTGAATAAAGAACTCAGGATAACTTAATAAAATGTATGTCTCGCTTTGACTGTGAGGGCCCTTAGGTGCATGGACAACTGATCTGAGCTTCCAGGTGTATTAGGCTCTGCAGAATTAAATCCTCAAGAACTCGACATTTGTTTTATAGTCCCAGTCTTACCAAGGAAAACACAGTAAAAAAAAAACACACACAAAGTAAATTTTGTAATAAAATAACAATGTTTCTAGCATTAAAAATAGGCAATCTCTTTTCCTCCCATGAAAGGAGCATTCAAGTACTGAGTCATCATACACAGAAAAGATGATATGGCCACTGATTCAGAGCTGGGAATGTATCCCAGAGAAAGATAATGTTCCAGTCTTTCATTTCTCTCCCAAGCTCTACCTTTCTCTTCCTTCCTGCATTCCTTCTCTCTGCATTTCCCTTTCCCATGCCAAGTAGCATGTTGTTAGTGGATATCATATGTATGATGCTAGAGTATGTATAGGAATATGCAAAGAAAAGGTCATGTGTGTTCTATTTTACTTAGTACTTTTGAAGCAAGGTGATTTTAGCTTTTAATGCACTCATATTGTACCTAATAAACAAAATGTTATAGAGCCAAGCAGGGGGTCTCAAAAAGCAAGGATACAATATTTTTATATAGAAGTTTCTTTAGCTAGGAGTCTTATTTATTTAAAGTAATAAAGCTTATACTGAACTTAATGATTTGTTTAAATAATATTTTTCTCGGTAAAAAATAAATATTTTTCCCAAAGCATGTTTGCATTCAAGAGGAAAAGAGTCAATCCGTGTGGGATGTCTGGACAGTAGTTTTCTAACATGGGCACATATCCGTGGCCAACAGAGCCTATTAAAACAGATTGCTGGGCCCTGTCCCTGGAGTTTCTGACTTACTGTGTTTGGGGTGAAGTCTGAGGATTTTTATTTTTAGCAAATTTACAGATAATTCTGATGCCGGCCATTAGGGAACCCCTGGTGTAGGGGTTGGTTTCTCTAACTATGATCCCCAGAAAAATCAGGTCCCACTCCAGACTTACTGAACCCAAATCACATTTTAACAAGATCCTCCAGCAATTCTTTTTTTAATTACAGCTTTGTAGAGATATAATTCACATGCCATTAAATGCACTCATTCAAAATTTAGAATTCAGTGGTTTTAGTATATTTACAAAAGTGTGCAACCATTATCACAATCTAATTTTAGAGTGTTGAATCACCCTCGACAGAAACCTCTTACTCATCTACCGTCATGCATCATTCCCCTTCCCCTTGTTCTTAGACCCTAGCAACTGCAGATTGACTTTATATTCTATGAATTTGCCTATTCTGGGCATTTTATATAAATGAAATCATACAATAAAGGTTCTTTTGTGTCTGGTTTCCATCTCTTGGTCTAATGCTTTAAAGTCTCATCCATGTTGTGTCTCTACTTTGTGGTTGTTCAATATTCCATTATATAGATATACCACTTTGTTTAGCCATTAGTCAGTTGATAAACGTTATGATTGTTTCCACCTTTGGTTATTGTGAATAATGTTGCTATAAACATTTGTGTATAGCTTTTTATCTGGACATAAGTTTTCAGTCCTCTTGGGTATATGAGGTCTGTCTGGAAAAAGACCAGCCATTGTTAATATAATGGGAATGGTTTGTACAACATTGATAAAACCTGGCAGCCAAGGAGAGTGGACTAGAATGTGCACGTATGAACAATGATCACTTCACTGTGCTAGTCAGTGGAGGTGGTAGACACCATTGAGTGAGCATGTGTACTGTGTGGCCATTGCATTCAAAATGACTAAATCAGTAGAGCAATGAGTCTGCATCAAATTTTGTGTGAAGCTTGAAGATTCCTCTGCAGAAACTATTTGGATGATTCAGAAGGCTGTAGCTATGGGCAACTGGTGATTAGCAGCTTCATCACAACAATGCACTTGTTCATGCATCAACTCATGCATCACATCTTGTGTGGAGATTTTTGGTGAATCATCAAAACACCCATGTGACTCAGCCCCCCAGTAGCCCATATTTGACACTCTGCTACTTCCAGCTTTTTCCAAAACTAAAATCACCTTTGAAAGGGAAGATATGTCAGCCCATCAATAAGACTTAGGAAAATAGGGAAGGGGAAGATGGTGGAGGAGTGAGGGGAAGCTGCGCTTTCAGGCTCCCGAGACCGTCTGCAGTTTGGGCTAATTGCAGAAAGAACATCTCAGTGAGCAGCTGGACACTGGCAGGAGTCGAGCCAAGGCACTGCTGGATTAGAGAAAATCCATCTGGGAACAACCTATTTAGTGAGGATAACGATGGGAAAGGGGGACAAAACGGGATTCCTGACTGGGGCAGCTGCCCAAGCTGCGGCTGGAAGTACACAAAGGCTTTTTGGCGACCACAGGCTTCCCCAGAGGGGAGCCGGGAGGAGAGCGGATCTCTGTCCACTGGCAGAGACGGGACTCAACCAAGTGGCATTGGCACTGAAGGACAGGAGACAGCGTGCTGCCGGGCAAGTGAGAACATAATTCTCCTTTATATTTTTCTCTAGTGGACGGTGGAGAGGGGAGGAAAGTTTGGGGGTGGTAGGCCATTCTTGAGGAGCACAGGTGCAGAGCCGTGCTCATCCACTCCCCAATCCTACCCTTGGGTCGCGGGGGCACGCACAGGGAAGTGCTCTCATTCACTGGCCCTGGTGTGTGGGGCAGTGAGTCCAGACGTCCCTCGGACACTCCTCAATGGACATAAGATCAGTGCCCCAATGGGCACAGAGAGGGCCCACTGAACACGCAGAGGACCGTGCACAGATACCCCTAGACAGCTCCCGTGGGCGCCGGGCCCCAGGCGGAAAAGCAGACCACTAGCTCAGGCCCTGTTCGTGCCCACCCAGACGGGTGAGGGAAGGCGGGTGGCTACAGCGCCGGAACAGCAGGCGACAGCAACTCACAGACGCTCACTTCCACTGAGCACAAGTGTCTGCGGCCCCGCCCTAAGAGGCGAGAGACCAACTCCTGGAGCTCGGCTCAGCGGGACTAAGGGCACGGGCACGCAAACACGAAAATGCCTTGGCTCGGCTACAATAGGCGCCAATTGTGGGGCAAGCTCTCGGGCCGCCCTGCCCATGCAGGGGCTCGCGCGCAAGGGCACCTCAGCTGGCTCCAGCGGGCGGCAAGGGAGCGCGCCGTGCCGGCAACTGTGGGCGCACACCATTGCAGCAACCGCAGGTGCACACCAGTGCTGCAAGAAACAAGAACCTCTGAACCGCCACACTAGACAAGTTGGGGACGCAGAAAGAGAAGGTGATACACACCAAAGCTGAACTGAGTAAAAACAATCTTTTATTTATTTTTTTTCTTTTTTCCCTTCCTTACAAAAAAGGGAAAGGAAGGAGAGGAGAGGAGGGGAGGGAGAAGAAAGGAAGAAGGAGGGGGGGAAGAAAAAGGAAAAAAAAGAAAAAAAACCCACTATATCTCTAATGTGTTCTATATAATCTTTCCTTTTCATCCTTCCTTTTTAATCATTGTTTATTTGTTTGTGTGTCTAGTTTAGCCCTTCTTTCACTCTAAATAAATAGAATATAATTACTATATAAATCTAATACAACACAATCATATTTTCTTACTACATTCTGCATTTTTCTATCCTTTTCTTCTATTTTTATTAACATATAATGTAAATATTACTTACTGGCTTGCATAGCCTCAACTATTATTAATCTATCATCCCCTCTATCAAAAATCTTATATTTCCTCCCTAAAAAAAGCTCATTTATTTTTCTTATAGTATAAAAGCTCTAATCTCTTTACATTTATATTAATACTGGCTCATTGGCTGACGATAGCGGGATAGAGGGTAGGGGATATTTTTGAGGGTGTGGGTCTCCTGCCTGGGCTGTGTGTTTATGTTTTTAACAGCATCTCCACAAAAGAACTCAAGACGAAGTGGACAGAGCGACTCTCAATCAACTAGCTAGAAGGAACATCCTACCAAAGAACATCTGAACTATAACCAGACAGCATAAACAAATGACATAAAGGGTAAACCAAACAAATCAGGCTCAGGAGATCAAAGAGACTGCACAACTGAAACCTCCAGATCTCCTATAAAGAATTTCACTCCACAAAGGTGGGAAGTCAAAGCAGACCATTCCCTGCAAAATAAATAAATAAATAAAAGAAGAATCCAACATGGTAAGATGCAAAAATAACCCCTCAATGAAAAGAAAAAGGAATCCTCAGAAAGAGAGGTAGATGAAATAGACATAGCCCAAATGTCAGACATGGAATTCAAAACAATGGTGGTAAAGAATCTCAATATACTCGACATCCTTAAAAACAACTATGACAACCTCCAAGGAAGTTACCAGCAGCTCCAAGAAAATGACAGGGAACTTGCACAGAACTACACCAGCATAAAAAAATACATAGAAACTGTTAAAAAGAACCAGGAAGAACTTAAGAATACAATCTCTGAACTGAAAAACACAGTAGAATCAGTCAAAAGCAGACTAAAAGAAGCAGAGGATTGGATTAGTGAGTTAGAAGATAATGTAGAGAAAAACTGCCAGACAATACAGCAAAATGAAAAAAGATTGAAAAAATATGAACAAGATGTCAGGGAATTACAGGATAGCATGAAAAGAAATAATATCAGGATCATCGGAATTAGAGAGGGAGAAGAAAAGGAGCATGGAATTGAAAAACTGATAGGAGAAATAGTGAGATAAAGTTTTCCGAACCTGATGAGAGAAAAAGTTATACAAGTTCAGGAAGCACAGAGAGTTCCAATAAAGAGGAACCCAAAAAAACCCACTCCAAGGCAAATCATAATTAAAATGGCAACATTCCAAGACAAAGAGAGAATCCTAAAAGCAGCAAGAGAAAAACAGCAAATAACATACAAGGGAGCTTTGATAAGGCTATCTACTGACTTCTCAACAGAAACATTACAAGCCAGAAGGGAATGGTCAAAAATATCTCAAGCAATGAAAAATAAAGGCCTACAACCAAGAATACTCTACCCAGCAAGGCTCTCATTCAAAATAGAAGGTGAAATAAGGAGTTTCTCAGACAAAGGAAGACTGAAAGAATACATCTCCACCAAACCAGCATTGCAAGAGATGCTAAAGGGAGTGTTCTAAGAAAAAAGAAGAAAAGAACAAGAGAGGAGAGGAACAGAGGTACAAAGAGAAATGAATAAATACACGTCAATAATAACCTTAAATATAAATGGATTAAATGCTCCAATTAAAAGACATAGGGTAACGGAATAGATAAGAAAGCAGGACCCACATATTTGATGTCTACAAGAAACACACCTCAAAAGAAAAGATTTACATAGATTGAAAGTAAAGGGATATAAAAAAATATTGCAAGCAAATGGACTGGAGAAAAAAGCTGGAGTAGCAGTCCTCATATCAGACAAAACAGATTTCAAAGCAAGGGCAATAAAAAGAGACAAAGAAGGACATTTCATAATACTTAAAGGAACAATCCATCAAGAAGATATGACTTTGATAAACATATATGCACCCAACATAGGAGCACCCAAATACATAAAGCAAATACTAGAAGACCAGAAGAGTGATATTAACAACAACACACTCATAGTAGGGGACTTCAACACCCCATTATCAACAATAGACAGATCATCCAAGCAAAGAAACACCAAGGATATACAGACATTGAACAACACACCAAACCACATGGACTTAACTGATATATATAGAACTTTCCACCCCAAAGAAGCAAAATATACATCTTTTTCAAAGGCACATGGGACATTTTCAAAGATAGACCACATGATAGGACACAAAATAAGCCTCAACAAATTCAAGAAAATTGAAATCATATCAAGCATCTTTTCAGACCACAATGCCTTGAAACTAAAAATCAACCTCAGAGGAAAAAATTAAAGACATCAAAATTCATGGAGAATGAATAACATGCTATTAAATAATGAATGGGTTAACAATAACATCAAAGAAGAAATCAAGAAATTTCTAGAAACTAATGATAATGAGCACACAACAGCCCCAAACCTGTGCGACACAGCAAAAGCAGTCCTAAGACGGAAGTTCATAGCAATACAGGCATATCTGAAAGGATAGAAGAATCTCAAATAGAAAACCTAACCATAAAGCTACAAGAACTAGAACAACAACAAACAAAGCCTAGGGCAAGAAGAAAGAACGAAATCATCAAGATCATAGCAGAACTAAATGACATAGATACTAAACAAACAATCCAAAAGATCAACAAACTAGTAGCTGGTTCTTCGAAAAAATAAACAAAATTGGCAAGCCTCTAGCCAATCTAATCAAGAAAAAAAGAGAGAAGACCCAAATAAACAAAATCAGAAATGAACGAGGAGAAATCACGACTGATACCACAGAAATACAAACGATTGTAAGAAGTTACTACAAACAACTATATGGCAAGAAATTTGACAGTCTAGAACAAATGGACAAATTTCTAGAAACATACAACTTCCCAAAACTGAATCAAGAAGAAGCGGAAAGTCTCAACGGACCAATAACAAAGAAGGAAATTGAAACAGTAATCCAAAATCTCCCTGCACACAAAAGCCCTGGACCGAATGGCTTCACAGGCGAATTCTACAAAACATTTAGGGAAGAACTAACTCCTATCCTCCTCAAACTATTCCAAAAAATCCAAGAAGAGGGAAAAATCCCAAACTCTTTCCTTGAAGCCAGTATTATCCTAATCCCAAAACCAGGTCAAGACACAACAAAGAAAGAAAACTACAGGCCAATATCACTGATGAACATAGATGCTAAAATCCTCAATAAAATTTTGGCAAACAGGATCCAACAATACATCAAAAAGATCATACATCACGATCAAGTGGGATTCATCCCAGGGATGCAAGGATGATTTAATATTCGCAAATCAATAAATATAATATATCACCTAAACAAAATGAAAGACAAAAATCACATGATCATATGAATAGATGCAGAAAGAGCATTTGATAAAGTACAACACACATTTATGATGAAAACACTCAACAAAATGGGAATAGAGGGAGCATACCTTAACATAATCAAGGCTAGATATCAGAAGCTTGAGGTCAACGTCATACTCAATGGACAAAAACGGAAAGCATTCCCCCTGAACTCAGGAACTAGACAAGGTTGTCCACTCTCTCCACTCTTATTCAACATAGTGTTGGAAGTCCTAGCCACAGCAATCAGACAAGAAAAAGAAATAAAAGGCATCCAAATTGGGAAAGAAGAAGTAAAACTATCATTATATGTAGATGACATGCTAGTATACTTAGACAATTCTATAAACTCCACTAAAAGATTACTTGATATAATAAGTGAATTTGGCAAAATCGCAGGGTACAAAATAAATAGACAGAAATCTAAGGCATTTCTGTACACCAACAATAAAATAGCAGAGACAGAGGCAAAAAAGAAAATACCATTTACTATAGCAACAAGAAAAATAATGGACCTAGGAGTAAACTTAACCAAAGAGATAAAAGACCTGTACTCTGAAAATTACGTAACATTGAAGAAAGAAATTAAGGAAGATACAAATAAATGGAAGCAAATAACATGGTCTTGCATGGGAAGAATCGACATCATCAAAATGGCCATACTACCCAAAGCAATTTACAGATTCAATGCAATCCCTATTAAAATACCAATGACATGTTTCACAGACCTAGAATAAATACTCCATAAATTCATACAGAATCAAAAAAGACCCCGAATAACAAAAGCAATCTTGAGACAGAAGAACAGAGCAGGAGGAATCACGATACCAGATATCAAACAATACTACAAAGCCACTGTGATCAAAACAGTCTGGTACTGGCATAAGAACAGACATATAGATCAGTGGAACAGAATACAGAGTCCAGAAATAAACTCAGGCCTCTATGGTCAACTAATATTTAATAAAGGAGGAAGGAACATAAAATGGAGTGAGAAGAGCCTCTTTAACAAATGGTGCTGGGAGAACTGGACAGGGACGTGCAAAAAAATGAAACTAGACCACCAACTTACACCACACACGAGAATAAACTCAAGATGGATTAAAGACTTAAATGTATGCCATGACAGCATAAAAGTCCTAGAGGAAAACATAGGCAGGAAAATTTCAGATATCTCATGTAACAATTTCTTCACGGATACATCTCCTAAGGCAGGAGAAATAAAGGAAAAAATAAATAAATGGGATTACATCAAACTAAAGAGTTTCTGCTCAGCAAAAGAAAACATCAACAAGAAGAAAAGGAAACCAACCATATGGGAAAACGTATTTGCCAATAACATCACAGACAGGGGACTGATTTCCAAAATATATAAAGAGCTTATACGACTCAACATCAAGAAAACAAACAACCCAATTAAAAAATGGGCAAAGGACCTGAACAAACACTTCCCCGAAGAGGACATACAGAAGGTCCATAGACACATGAAAAAATGATCAACATCATTAGCCATCACGGAGATGCAAATAAAAACCACAATGAGATACCATTTTACACCAGTCAGAATGGCCATCATCAACAAATCAACAAACAACAAGTGCTGGCGAGGATGTGAAGAAATGGGAACCCTACTGCACTGTTGGTGGGAATGCAGACTGGTACAGCCACTATGGGAAACAGTATGGAATTACCTCAAAAAACTAAAAATGGAACTGCTTTTTGAACCAGCATTTCCACTGCTAGGATTATACCCGAAGAATCTTGAAACACCAATTCAAAAGAACTTATGCACCCCTATGTTCATTGCAACACTGTTTACAATAGCTAAGTGCTGGAAACAACCTAAGTGCCCATCTGTAGATGAGTGGATCAAAAAACAATGGAATACTATGTAGCGGAGAGAAAGAAGGAACTCCTGCCATTTGCAACGACATGGATGGAACTAGAGAGAATTATGCTTAGTGAAATAAGCCAGGCAAAGAAAGAAAAATACCATATGATATCACCTAATACAGGAAACTAAAGAACAACACAAACAAAGGAACTAAATAGAACAAAGAGCAGAATAGCAGTCAATGGGGGGAAAGGGGGAGGGAGAGAAGGGGGATAAGTAAGGGAGGGGTTTAGTCAAGGAATGTGTATAAATGACTCATGGATACGGACAGTGGGGAGGGATATGGTTGCGGGAGGGGGGGTGGGATGGGTGGGGGAGAGAAATGGAGGAAAAATGGGACAACTATAATTGAAAAACCAAAAATAAATAAATAAATAAACAAACAAATAAATAAAAGATTTAGGAAAATATAATGGGACAGTTGACCGCGATTGGGAGAACTATGTGAGGTCCCAAGGTGCCTTCTTTTAAGGGGACTGAGGCATCATTTTCCTATGTACAATGTTTCTTGTATCTTGTATGTTCTTCAATAAATGTCTCTATTTTTCATATTACATGACTGGATACCTTCTGGACAGACCTCATATACTTAGGAATGGGATTGCTGGGTCATGTAATATCTCTATGTTTACCATTTTGAGGACCTCCCAAATTGTTTTCCCCCATAGATATGCTAATTAATAATTTCCCAAGCAATGTATACTGGTTCTAAATTCGCTATATCATTGTCAACACTTATAATTGTCTTTTTTTTTTTTTTTGGCAATACTAGTACATACAAAGTGGTAGCTCATTTTAGTTTTACTTTTCACTTTCCTAATGACTGACTGATGATGTTGAATATTTCTTATGTGTTTTCTGGCCATTTGTATGTGTTCTTTGGAGAAATGTCCATCCAAACCGTAAGTGATTCTTATGCACATTAAAATTTGAGAAATACTTGCCTGGGGAGGTTTCAGCTTACACAGTCACTTATATCTAGGACAGTGGCTCTCACCTGAAGATGAATTTGCCCCAGGGGATGTCTGGCAATGTCTGGAGACATTTTTCATTGTTACAACTCAGGGAGCTTACTAGAAACTAATGAACAGAGGCCAGAGATGCTACTGAACAGCCAACAATGCACAGGACAGACCCTCACAACAAATAATCATTCCATCAAAAATGTCAATAGTGCTAACATAAAAAATCCTGATCTAGAGTAGTCAACCATTTTTTTTTGTCACAAAGTGGGACTTTCAGTTCTAACAGTGGAGTATTCCCTGGAAATCCATGATGATTGATCACCCTGCCTCATAGGACTGTGTGCATACTAGGCTCTTAACACCATACTAGCATTTTAACACCATTGAATGAAAGGTAGCCCATAGTATGATGTAAAGGGTTGAAAGGCAGCTTCTCAGGGACTCACCTGCACTCATCCATGTAAGTTTCAGGGTTCCTCCTGCCAGCCAGGGAACCACAGGGAATCTAGGCTTCCCAGCAGGGTTCTACCTCTGCATCTCACTGTGAGCATTGATTTTTGACTTTGAAAGAACTGCATGCCTGCTGCCCAGCATTTGAGGCTTGCTGATGCCATTGCTCTTCTCACCCTTTATTTTAAAAAAGTATAACAATAGGTACAATAAACATGGGGTAGGCAGAGTGGAGCCCAGGGAAAAAGGCACAAACACCATCATAGCCTCTCTAGCTGGAGAGTTGTGGGGTCACATGCTGTCAGAGATCCAAATGACCTTGGAGAGCATTCAGCCTCCTTATTGTATGGAGATTGTGAGGCTCAGTGCTTGAACAAAGAGTAGTATGTTGGATTTATTACCATTTAGGTGTCATGCAGGAATAATGTGCTTTTAATTACCAGGATGGAGAAAGAGAACCAAAATCTTTTCTTTATAAATTCTTGATGACCCATTGAGGAAGGTTCATTCACATTTGGAGAATGAAGTGTTCACGATCCAGCTTGGCCAGGGTAAAGAGTGACAGATGGTTGCATTCTGGAGCAGAGCAGTGGTTCTCAAACTGAGCATGCAGCAGAACCACTTGCAGGGTTTGTTCAAACACAGCACCCCTACAGAGGCTTCTGATTTGGTAGGTGTGGAGTGAAAGTTGACAATCGCATTTCTAACAAATTCCCGCCCCTGTAGTTGAGTGAGAGATGGCAGCCTTCCTGATCCTCAATACTCAATGTTTTATGTGTGGCCCAGTAGCAACAACACCACCAGGAACAGTGAGAAATGAAGCCACTTTCTAGCTGGCCGAATCAGAATCTGACAGTACTCGCACTTATGCTGTGTGGACAGTAAAACTTGAGAAGGGCTGGTCAAGATTATTTAATCATGGTGGGTATGCTCTTGCTGATCCTCTACATTGGGGTTTAGGATCATCTGAAAATCTCTCTGCCTGGGACATACCCCAGGCCAGTTCAGTCAGCACCTTTGCAGGTAGGGCAGTGTTTTTAAACTCCCTAAGTAATTTCAACATAGCCATGTTTTGAATCTTGTTTTAAATAGAGTCAGCCTCCCCAACACCTTTCACCTGGAAGACACTACCAACACCTGTCCAGCCTTGGGTGCTTCACCAGGAGAATCTGCTCACCCGCTCCAACTATTGTCTTGTGATTCCCTCCAAACCTCCAATCACCTGTTTTGAACTTTGACTCATATCATCTTCCTTTCTCCTGTTTGATGATCATCTCTGACTTTCTGACCTTTCTCTCCCTTCTACTCTTTGGCTTTTTGGGTTTTTTTAATCAGTCATAGTGAATTTAATGTAACACTTTTTCTCAAACTTCTTGACCCTAATTACATTCATTCATTCGTTCTTTCTTTCTTTTAATTACTTTATCAGATGAGAAAAGAGCATGTCAAATAATTCAACCAAGAACAGAAGAAATAACATTCAGGGAAAGCATCCCTGTGGGGGAAATTATTATTATTGACTTTATTTTCTCCCTTCTACTCTTTCGTTTTAATGCAAGTGGAAAGTAGTATCACCTTTAATATCCATAATCAGTGTTTATTGATCTGGAGCCTTAAAACCTTACTTCAGAACCCCCTGTGATGTTTGTTAAAAATGCAGAATCCTGGTGCCACACACTCCAGACTGACTGAACCAGGAACTTCTGTGTTCAGCAATCTTTGTTATTTCACAAACAACCCAGTTGTTTCTCATAAACTTAAGAGTTAAGGCACTACTGACCTAGATCTTCTGGTATGCCTTCACCCTCCCCCTGGCTTAGTTCAATTTGTAATAAACTTAGCAGTATGTGGGAAATGTCTTTTTCAAGCATGTAAATCAAGAACTGCACATTAGTGTGTTCTCAGCTCACCAGAGAGAAGCTAGAGCAGAGTTATCTGCGCTCCTAGGCAAAAGGCAAGGCCTGAGCCCAACCCCCACCTTCTCCCAAGTCTCTCCAGCAGATGTGCTGGGCGCTCGCTGCCTGAGATTTCAAATCCCCTAAGTTGTTACCAATGGAAACATCTACATCCTGTTGGTTAACATATCTACATTCGGTTGCCTCTTGTAGTTTTGTTTTCTTTTTAATGGTTTTCTTGTTTCCCCAATAATATTGCAAGTTTTCTGGTAACATGTTTTCTGTCTTGGAATCAACTTATGTTCTCTTCCTGGGGCAAGAAATATTTTTCTTCTGAGGCATAGAGTGAGTTCGTCGTTGGCAGAAATATTTTCGAGTACAGAGGAATGAAATACTCCTCAAAAGTACAAAGTTCATATCATTGGGCTCAAACATGATTATAGAAGGGACTTTTTACTGTAGGCTTAAAGCTCTATAAATCATTTCAAAATAAGCAAAGCAACAAACAGCAGCATCCAATTAAATTTGTCTGTTAGATACAAGGGTGGCTAGCAGAGTTAACCTTGAGGAAGGTCTTGCATATTATCTGAGATCTGGCCTGATCTGGCTAAGATATTGAGAAAACCTTCCATGTGGGTCTCAGGAATAGTTTATTTCTGGACACTTTCCCTTCCTTTGACTTTAAATAAAATAATTTATGTCTACTGTGAGAAACGCTCACAATAAAAACTGGGACACAAGACTTGCAGTAAAGCAAGGCATTTATTCACAAGTCTGCAGAGCCGGGCACACCCTCAGTCAGGAGAATGAGCATGCCAAGTAGACAAAGATGGTTGGTTTTATAGTCTTAGCTTCCCCACCCTAAAGCTTCCCTGCCCTGAAATTGCCCTGAAAGGGATTAGCTTCCTGCCCTGACCGTGATTAGCTTTCCCACCCTAATGCAATTAGCTCCCCCCTCCCCCCCTCTTCTTCTTCCCTGTTTCTCCATTACTGGTTTATCCAGAGTTACAATCTAACATGATTATCTAAATGCCCCTATTGTGATTTGTGAATATTCTAATGCTGTCAACTCCCCTCTCAGAGACCCTTTAATTACATTTGCCCTTTGTTATTACTGATTTTGTACTGGTTTTGGAGCCAATATTTCCTTGTTTCCTATACTACTAAGGATACATTTCTTTTTAAAACTGAAACAATGATTTCAAAGTGTTTCTATATTTGCAAATACTATCAAAGTGAGAAGCAAGTCCTATGAAAACATCAGGCTGATGTTAAGGAAAGTGAGCTGTGAACTGGGGGCTGGAATCCAGCCATTGGAACAATCTTTTGAAATCTGGCTCTTTCTCCCTCATGCCACATGCTGGCAGCAGTCTCTGTGTGAGCTGCAGCTAAAGCCTGTACTCCACTTACTATTTGAAAACAGCCTTGCTTACAAATAGGAACAGTCCAGGTTGTCTTTATCCAACTTTGCCATTTGTTTTGCATAGACCAATTAGGTTTGGCTGGAGGCTCACTTAAATAGTGATATAATTTTCTGTCGAAGATTAAATTGGTCAAAACAGAGACTCTGTTATTGGGGAGTAGATGAAAGTGCAAAGAAACCTTTGAATGAGTATCCGAGCTGGCCCCTGATAAAACTGTGACAGAAGATAAGTTTCTCTTTGATGTCTTCCTGGCAACACCACAGACTTCCTAAGTGAAAATAAACCCACAGAATCTCTAAAATTGGCACTAAAGTGGGAACCTGCAGATGGGGAGGGGTAGTTGGTCTTTGAGCCTGAAACTTTCCTAGCCTCACCCTTGTGAACTCTCACTCACTAGCACTTCCAGTCTCCTCCCATTGGGAAAAATTCTGCACTTTCTTTAATGCTTTGGCACAGAAATAATTAGTGAAGAAAATGGAAGTACCCAGGGAAGGCCAAAGTATTCACACAACACATCACCAAAAGCTAGAAGAGAAAAAAAGAGTCAAAACAAATCTAGATAATTCCAACTAACACTGCAAAAGTATGCATAACCAACTCATAGTCCACTTGGACTCTAAGAAACTTCTTCCGCTTTAACTATTGATATTTCTTCATGCAATTGAAGCATTACATAGTGGAATGGACATAGATTTTAGAGATTGTCAGATCTGGGTTGGAACCCCACTTATGGCTAGCTAACCTTGAATGAGGTACCCTGTTCTCAGCCATTAAATGGCCATGATCAAAATGTGTACTCTGTGTTAGTTGTGGTTAATCACAATCCTATTTGTCAAACATTCTATTTGGCATTCCATTCCACATCCAATATGATAAGCCATTTTTGG
This sequence comes from Furipterus horrens, assembly GCF_987537825.1. NCBI lineage: Eukaryota > Metazoa > Chordata > Mammalia > Chiroptera > Furipteridae > Furipterus > Furipterus horrens. The sequence goes on along the minus strand of NW_028327176.1, from coordinate 60,496,761 downwards.
AGATTTTGACACTATTCATTACCCAGGCAAAAATTAGTACTAGAAAAAATTTTAGTCTTCCAGCAATGCTTGTCTTCTTTTCTGCAGGGATATAAACATGAAAATATTCACAGAAATAATAAAAATATGATAATAAAAATGACTGTTTTAACTTATCTCTTTAATAAATCAAAGACATAAAATATAATATACAGTACAATGGAGTCTATACATAATAATTTCTTTATAGCCTTTCCTGTCTGAAACATGCTGTCTTTCTTTGAACCTTGGGAAATAATGTGATGTGGGCATAAGTTACCTGAGAAGGAATAACATCTTCTTTTCATAGATATTTTAATCTTAGGGGATTTTTGTGGTCTTGGGAAAACCATATAACCTCTCCATGACTTATTTTCTTCATATACAAGATAGAAATAAAAGTATTTTCTTTAGAGAAGAATGAGGATTAAATGAAATAGTATATGCAAAAGGTCTAGGGGAGTGCTTGACATTCATACAACTACAAATATTTAAAACCCAAATAAAGGAGTTTTTAATGGTGAAGTGATAAGTGGTAGTGTTGCTTTAGTTCTATAATTTTTAATTGTCAAAGATGCTATCTTAGACTCAAATCATTATCAATTTTAACCTGCTTGAAGACCAGAAATTCAAGGATTAATAACAAATTATTGTTCATGTTAGAATGTTCCAGAGTTCTCCAGCAAAAATTACTAGCTCCAGAAAAATGAAATCTGTTAAATGATTATAATAAGAAGACTTTATGTCTGATACATTCCAATTTCAGAAAAATTATATTCCCTTTGTCCCATGCCCTTTGAAGCAAGAACATTTGGACAACTTTTCTGAATTTAGCCCTTTTGGTATAGTTTAAACCATCATCGCTCAGAGAGGCAGAGATCATGACTTACAGGATTAAAGAAAACATGGGCTGACAATATCCCAGCTTTGCACCTGGAGATGTTTGCCTTTCTCAGGCTCTGTGACCCTGCACATGTCACATGACCTCTTCTACTTGCATTTCCTTTGCTGGAAAATTATATTTTCCTCCTCTTAAATTCATTGTTTGAGAAAAATATTAACAAATATTATAAATCTATTAACAAATAACATTCTTAAATATATTAAATAATACTTTTCAGAAATAAATAAGAGTTGTCTTTCTAAATAGACTTTAAAAATGTAATCTTCAGCCATATGGGTGTGGTTGTAAGATGTTCCCTTTTCTAAATTTTTATTTATTGATTGATTTGAGAGAGAGAGAGAGAGAGAGAGAGAGAAACATCAAATTTGTTGCATTCATTGGTTTATTCTTGTATGTACACTGACCAGGAATCAAACCTGCAACCTCAGTGTATTGGGATGATGATCTAATCAACTAGCTACCTCATCAGGGCTATGATGTTCTTTTTAATGTCAGCTTTGTTAAACTTTATATATTCAATTTTCTTTTTACTGATCCAGTTGTATTATTAGATTATCCTTTACTTATTTTTATGTCCTCCTCTGGGCCTAAAACCACATTCACACTTGGAGTTATGGAACTTTGAAACCTGAACCCTTGAAAACTCTGTTCAGTTTAAATCTGCATATTTTCTACTGCACAAAATCTACTTTCATAGTTTTCTAATATCACTAAGTTTTACAAAGGTAGTTTCATCCACAGTGAATATCATATTATTCTGCTTAACTTGGAGTCATCGTGTCATTGCAGAATGAATTATAATTTCTAGAGTTTACTGGGAAAGACTAAAGATGTCTAAAATTAAATGAATGTTGTAAAGTGATATAATGTGATGATGATGATGATGATGAGATGATGGCTAATGTTTATTGACTGCAAACTGCATATCAACACTGACCTCACTGAGTGTGGCAAAAGCATAAGGGAAGAAATGAAGGCTACACTAAGTGAAATAAAGAAAATTTCACAGGGAACAAACAGTGAAGAGAAGGAACCCAGGGTCCACATCAAAGATTTGGAACAGAAAGAAGAAATAAACATTCAACCAGAACAGAATGAAGAAACAAAGAATTCAAAAAAATGAGGACAGAATAAGAAGACTCTGGGATATCTCCAAAACTGCCAACATCCATATCATAGGAATGTCAGTAGGAGAAGAGAAAGAGTAAGAAATTGAAAAACTATTTGAAAAAATAATGAAAGAAAAACTTCCCTAATTTGGTGAAGGAAATAGACATACATAGTCCAGGAAGCACAGAGAATCCCAAACAGGTTGGGCCCAAAGAGGACCACACCAAGACACATCATAATTAAAATGCCAAAGGTTAAAGACAAAGAGCAGCAAGAAAAATTAGAGAGTTACCTACAAAGAAGTTCCCATAAGATTTTCAAAAGAAACTCTACAGGCAAAAGGGATGGCAAGGAGTATTCAAAGTGATGAAAAGCAAGGACCTACAACCAAGATTACTCTACCCAGCAAAGCTATCATTCAGAATAGAAGGGTAGATAAAGTCTCTCCCAGACAAGGTAAAGCTAAAGGAGTACATCATCACCAAGCTCTTATATGAAATTTTAAAGGGAGTTACTTAAGAAAAAGAAGAAGATCAAAACTATGAAGATTAAAATGGAAACAAACTCACAACTGTCAACAACTGAATATAAAAAACAGAAACAAAAACAAAAAAATAAGCAAACAACTATAACAGGAACAGAATCATAGATATGGAGATCATTTGAAGGGTTATTAGCTGGGAGGGAGAAAGGGGAGAATGGGGGGAAAGTACCAGGATTAAGAAGCATAGACAGGGGGGTATTAAAAATAGTATAGGAAATGGAGAAACCAAAGAACTTATATGCATGAGCCAAGGACATGAACTAAGAAGGGAGGCTGCTGGAAAGAAGGTGTTACTGGGCAGAGGGGGCAAAGGGGGAAAACTTGGGACAACTATAATAACATAATTAATAAAGTATACTTTTAAAAATACCTGGATAGAGTAGAATCATTCAAACAATGCCAATCAGAAGTTAGTAAAGGTTATTAAAAGTTATTAATATATAAAAAGAAATTAATGAAGTTTTAGTAATATCAAAGCCTTTGAAAAGAAATTACAAAAAAAAAACAACAACAAAAAACAAACAAACAAAAAGACCCTACAGCCTACCATCACTATAGTTGCCTAGAACAAATGTCCAGTAAGATGTTATCCCCAGAATGAGGTTAGGAATTCTACATTCATGTACAATTAAATGCAGAGCTCTAGGTGAATAGCATCATTATTCTTTTTAATGACATAATGTTTACTACTCTTACTACACATTTTATGATGAAGTTGTTTGTGTTCATTTGTCTACTACCTGAATCCCACCATTAAACTTTAATTTCCTCTGGGTAAACCTTACCCAAATGATTCACTGCTCTATCCCAGGAAACCAGAAGAGTGCCTAGCATATAGTACGTACTTTATAAAAATTCATTGACTTGAATGAAGAAATTACAGACCACCTTAACACATTTTTGACTTAGTGGAACAAATGAGACAGAGTAATGTTACAGGTAACAGATAGTTAAAAGAATTGCATCACACAAAACATAATGCACATATCCATACCCTAGCATGGAGGCTGATAGTGCAGTGGTTTATTTATTGAGCATAGAGACTATTTACCACATGGCTAATGAACTACTTGTCCCTAATTTCTCTGCCATCTGGTACTACCTTTCTTAAAATAGAAATGTATGTTTTTGGCTTTGGCAATTATGAAACTGGATATATTAAGAATCTACTAAAAATAATCAAAATATTTGAAATAGTTAGAATGTAGTCATATAAACTGTTAGCCCATCAAAGCATGCTACATTCAAATGACATTACCATTGTTCAGTTACTTTAAATGTCTGTCTTTGAGTTGCTGTTACATTAAGCTAAAGAGTCATACAGAAAAGACTCCTTCAGTATCTAAACCTAGGTTTTATTCCCAAGCATCCCAGCTCAAGTCAATTACCATCATATTCACTCAATAATCTCTAAAGACTTTTGGTCTCTTCCAAAAAATTGCTATATCTTGAGCTTGTTCAGAATAACCTACAATATTTTATAAATATATTTCATAAAATTTCAGAAGATAGTGTCCTCACTGTATACACTTGGTTATGTTGAAAGACTTAACATCCATTAAATGTTTTTAGTTTTAATATATTTGTTAAATGACAAACTAAACTTCCCCACATATAAATTGTTACCATTCCATATGATCAGTGATCCTATTATAAGTTATGCCTGTGCTAATATGTTTGCTGTCAATCCACTCATGTGATGTTCATTTAATAGAGACCTTGAGTTTCTATTAGAAGCTATAATCATAATAAAGACAACTGGGAAAGAAAAATATCATTATTTTTTATTTCTTTAGCAATATTAGAGTGTTAAGTTTTTAGTATATAGTATAATACTTTGTAGATGAAGTAAGATTTTATAAAGAAGATAATTATGCAAGAAAACCCCTTTAGTATAAGAGCATATTCATTCATGATGCAGAGAAGGAAAACTCTGTCTCCAAAAAACCTCCGCTGCCTTGCGGCATACCTCTTCAGGGGAAAGGCTAAGGGAGTAAACCCTGACAGAAAATCCGGAGCCGGAGTCCCTAAGGCGGTTTGACGTTGTAGTCAACACCGGCAACTCCTGCGGCGCACCTGAACCCAAGCTGTATTGACTCCGTCTTTCCCTTGGACCCTTCAGCTGCGAAGAGAGGGGGGGTCTGCTGCATGGGCAACAGCAGACCCTCCATATCACCCTGCCCAGGCTCTGTAGCTTCAGCTTCACTGGAGAGGACACTCCAGTGTCATCGCAAGATGTCGATTCAACACGGGAGGAGACAGATACCGTGTCACTCCCGAGTCGGACTGCACAGCCATTCTCGGCGGTGCAGATAGACTCTTAAGAAGCTACACCATCGTCTCTCGAGACGGACGGCTGCCGACGACGACGACGACATTCATGATGGTAGAATTCACACATTTTTATTTTATTGCTAGTAGATACCAAGAGCTAATGTATATGTGCACACATGCATACACATACTTAGGAACTGACTTTCTGTGCCTTTCTGCTGGTTAAAGAACCTTTGAGGTCTTTTCAATAATTGCTAGTTATCCACTCTTAGCCAGGTTAGCTTATACTTTCACTTAATTTTTTTTCTTTTATCTTTTGGCCAAAGAGTGAGTGAAGTAGCAGCCAACAAAGTTCCTTATTGCATATATATATAATGATGTGTTGTGTGTGTGTATATAGTAGTCCCTCTCTATATCGTGGTTCACTTATCATGGCCTCACTGTATCATGGGATTTTTAAAAATATTATATTTAATTATTTATTGCAGATTTTTTGCTATATCATGGAATTTTGCGGTACTGTATATGTTTATATGTGTAGTATTTATAATTTTAATGATTTTTGTCTAAAATTTTTCAAAAAATATGTTAAAAATATAATAAATGATTCTAACATTAAAAGAATATTAAATCAAAATAAAATACTGCACACTGTTTAGAGTATGTATTTTTTGTGCAGGTGAACACATACATTACACTGAAAATGAGATGTACGCTCGAGCTCTTTTGCCTACATGAGGTTGTACACAGCACACGAATGGCTGATTGATGAAAGGAGACCAACCAGAGCATTGTCTTGTGTATCCTGGGTGCTGATTGGCTCAGTAACTGTAGCATCAGTCTGTCTTCTATCCTGCACTGTGTGCATATGTTCAACATCTTGCCTTGTCCATTTCACTCCTACCTCTGATCACTGTGCATAGTTTTGCTCTGTGGTGTTGTGTTTTGTGAAATTTTCTTTAAAGACTGAATTTATTGTAAGCCCTACAATGCCACCCAAATGTTCTGCATCTTCTAAGGATTCTGGCAGTGAACCCAAGTGCCAGAGGAAGATGTTTACCATAAAAGAGAAGGTGGAACTTCTCGACATGTTGAAGAAAGAGAGAAGCTATGCATCTGTTGGCTGCCATTACAGGATCAATGAGTCTATGGTTCACTGTATAAAGAAGGACGAGAAGAATATCAGGTCTATGGAATCAGTGACTTTCAACAAAACAGCATAGAGGGTGGTTACTTCCTGCAATAAGGTCATTGTGAACTTGGAGTCTGCATTAGCTGCGTGGACAAACAATTGCAGAAAAAAGAATATATCACTGAATACAAACACCATCTAGACAAAGGCCAAGCAACTGTATGATCATTTAGCAGCAAAAAGGGATGATCATGATGGTGATGAGAATGAAGGCGAGGATAACAATGACAATGCATTCAGTGCCAGCAAGGGCTGGTTTGACAAATTTCAGAAATGCTTTGGACTCAAGAGCATTTCTCTGCATGGAGAGGCTACCACTGCAGATAAAGCCAGAGCCTAGAAGTACATGAACAACATGTTCAAAGACATAATCGAGGAAGGAGGCTATAAGTCTGAACAAGTTTTCAACATGGATGAAACAGGCTTATTCTGGAAATGGATGCCGTCTCGCACTTTCAAAAAGCCCCTGGTTTCAAGGCCCAAAAAGGGTAACTTTAATCATGTGTGGGAATGCTGCAGGCTTTATGATAAAGCCAGTGCTTATTTTTAAGTCCAAGAACCCAAGGGCCCTAAAAAACAAAAATAAGAATGTATTGCCTGTGTACTGGATGTACATCCCTAAGGCTTGGATCATGAAACTCCTCACAACTGATTGGTTTCATCAATGTTTTATCCTGGAGGTTAAGATATATCTGCCACTTCCGGCCAAGATGGAGGCATAGACAGACATGCTGCATCTCCCTCCACAACTAAGAAGGAATACAACTACCTCAAAACTAGAAACAACCAGAAGTTCCAGAAAATCAAACTGTATGGAAGTCCAGCAAACAAAGATATAAAGAAGAAATACTCATCCAGACAGGTAGAAGGGGCGGATTCAGGGCAGAGAAGACACGGAGTGGTGGCAGCAGCAGCAGCAACAGCAGAAGGCCGATGGAAAACACAGTTACATGCTTTAAAAAGTCAGGAGGGACACCTGGTGACCGTTCCCAGCGCCTCACAAGACCGCACAGCTCACTGTCCCAGCACCAGGAAAAATTAAGCCTCATTGCTTTTGACTGTGCAAACCAGTGGGGATTGGGACAGAGGCAGAAACTGCCAGTCTCTCAGCAGATTCTGCTTGTTTAAAGGGCCCCCACAGACCTAGAACATCTGCAGACTCACCCACTCTGGGAACGATGGCCAGGGCAGCAGCTAGAGGGGCACCAGTTCAGTACAGAAGTGGGAGAAGTGCCTGGGGAAAGGGCAAGTGCTGGGCAAGCAGCATTGTTCCTTCACAGACCCCTTGCACGCATACAGCGCCAAAACGTGGTGAAACCCGTTGTAAGAGGAGCAACAGCTCTCCCTGGGACACGGAAGCAAACAAACACAGGAGACTTCTGGCCAAGATGGAGGCCTAGACTGACATGCTCCGTCTAGGAATACAACTACCGCAAAACCAGAAATAACCAGAAGTTCCAGAAAATAAATGGAAGTCTAACAGATGATGTTATAAAGAAGGGGTGCTCATTTGAACAGGTAGGTGGGGTGAAGCCAGGGAGGAGAGTTTAAGCTGTGCTCTTTGCGGCAGCAGCAGCAACAAAGACAAGACAGCAGTAAGCACAGACACCCGTATTTAGGGGGAGGTGAGAAGGGCCTGGGGAGCACTATTGGCTGCAGACCAAACCCGTCAGCTTGCGATTCCAAAGCCAGGGAAGGCAGACGTCCATTGCCTTGGACTGTGAGGCCCAGAGGGGGTGGGGACAGAGGAGGAAGCTCCCAGTCTCTCAGTGGAGAGTGAATGGCAGAAATCTATCTTGGACCCCCACCCCCCAGAAAACACCACAGCGTGGTGAGATGGGTCGCACGGTTGTGACGAGTGCATGGGGAGGAGCATAGGAGGTGGGACAGCCCTGCCCAGGAAGCAAAGGTAAACACAAAACAGTCAGGATGGCACAGAACATGATAGAGATTCCAGTGACACAGCTGACCAGACAACAAATATCTAATCTAATGAAGCAGCAGATAGGAAATCTTTCTGAGGCTCAGTTCAGAGCTTCACTTATAAAAATGCTTACAGACCTAACAGCAGATTTTAAACAAGACGGGGAAGAAATGAAGGCTAGTCCTGCTGAAATGAACAAAAACACATATGAAGCTAGTGGTGAGGGAAAGAAAACCAGAGATCAAATCAACAAATCAGAATCTAGGTAAGAAACAGTTAACCAGCACAGAAAGAGGAAACAAAAAGTGAGGAAAATGAGGACAGGCTCAGAAACTTATCAGACAGCTATAAGCAGGCCAACATCCAAATCATAGGGCTTCCAGAAGGTGAAGAGGAAGACCTAGAAATTGAAAAATTATATGAAAAAATAATAAAGCAGGACTTCCCTAACTTGAGGAAGGAAATAGACTTACCGGTCCAGGAAGCACAGAGCGTTCCAAAAAAATCTGGATCCAGGGAGAACCACACTAAGACGCATTATAATTCAAATGTCAAAAATTAAGGAGAAAGAGAGAATCTTAAAAGCAGCAAGAGAGAAGAAGAGAATTACATACAAAGGGGTCCCAATAAGACTCAGCTGACTTCTCAAAAAAAAAAAAAAAAAAAAAAAAAAAGCCTCTGTAGGCAAGAAGAGACTGGCAAGAAATATTCAAAGTAATGAAAAGCAAAAACCTACAACCACAATTACTCTATCCATCGAAGCTGTCATTCAGAATAGAAGGGCTGAGAAAGTGCTTCCAGGACAAAGTAAAACTGAAGGAGTTAATCAGAACCAAACCACTGTTATATGAAATGTTAAAGGAACTTGTTCAGGAGAAGGAGGATCAAAATTATGAACATTAAAATGAAAACTGTATCACAACAACCAACAACAGAAGCTAGGGAACTGAATCAAAGCAGACTAACTAGGCAACGAGAATGGGAAAAGAATTATAGGTATGGGAAACTTTTTGTGGGGAAGTCAGTGGGGAGGAGGAAGGAGGGGAGAGGAGGGAGATGGTACAGGAATTAAGAAGCATAGTAGGAAGGAGTGGAGTAGATAGGAAGATGTTGAGAACTATATGCACAACCAATAGGCATAGACTAAGGGGGAGAAACTGGAGTGAGTGGGGTCACTGGGTGGAGGGGAACAAAGGGAAAAGATATTGGGACAACTGTAATAGCATAAACAATAAAACATTTTTAAAAAAGATATATCTGTAAGAGAAAGGCCTTCATTTCAAAGTACTTCTGATAATGAGCAATGCTGGAGTCCATGCTGTCGACCTGATGTATGATGGCATCCAGATAGACTTCTTACCACCAAACACCACATCGCTCATTCAGCCAATGGATCAAGGTGTTATTCATGCTTTTAAGGCGCCCTCCACCTGAAATGCCCTGCAGAACCTTATTGAATCTATGGACTCAGATGAAGACTTCTCACTAAAGGCATACTGACACAAGTACACAATTGCATCATGTCTCCAAAATATTCAAAAGGCCATAAAGGAGATAGAGAGTGAGACTTTGAATGCCAGCTGGAAAAAATTGTGGCCAGAAGTGGTCCATGATTACAAGGGATTCTCTTCTGATGAAATTCATCACTCTGTGGTGGATAAGGCTGTGAAGCAGGCAAAAATACCGGGAGGAGAGGGCTTCAGTGACATGACTACTAAAGATGTAAATACTCTGATTTATGTGCTCTCTCAACGGTTGACAGATGAAGACCTGGAGGAGCTGACTAAGTCAGCAAGTGAAGAAGAAGATGAGGAACAAGACAAACAATGGATTGAAGAGAGGACGAGGTTGGCCTCAAACTTGATTGTTTTTCAACCATGGTCAGAATGGCCAAAGAACTTCGAGTGGCTGAAGAATGGGACCCCCATATGCTTCATTCATTGCAGCTTGCAAATTCAATCAACAGTGCCATGTCAGTTTACAAAAACATTCTCAATCAGAAGAAGAAGCAGCGCCAGCAACTCCCCATAACTATGTTCATCACTCGAATGAAGAGGTTGGTTATGCCTATGCCTTTAGCAGAAGTAGAAATTATGGGTGAGGCTGAAGATACTACTCCACCACCTGAAGAAGTGCCTGCTGAAATGGTGCCTTTAGAAGAGCTGTAATGCTCTTCTTTTCTGTGCAGTACATTCATCTCATCTTCATCACCTTCATCATCATCAGTACTGCACAGCTAATTCATCATCTTTATCATTCGAGTTGTAGTATACTTCACTGGTGAGTACCCATATAAAATTTTACAGTACTGTATCGTCGTCGTCGTCAGCAGCCGTCCGTCTCGAGAGACAATGGCGTAGCTTCTTGAGAGTCTATCTGCACCACCGAGAATGGCTGTGCAGTCCGACTCGGGAGTGACAATCCCTGCCGCACTTGTTACAGGTGAAGGCAGATGGCTGTTGTTGCTGCTGTTGACGCTGCTTCCGCCTCGATCTTTTCTGTACTGTATACATATGTTGTTAAAGTTATGTAGGTTTAAGAGTGTAGAATATGTTTAAGAACATAAGTAGTGTTTATAAAAGTGTGGAAAAGGTTAATAAGGGACTGGGAACAGTTTATAAGTGTGTGGGAAGGGTTTATAAAGCCTTAAAATATATATAAATACTAAAATAAATGTAAGGTTCCTACTTCACGGATTTTCGCCTATCATGGGGGAGTCTAGAATGTAATACCCATGATAAATGTGGGAATACTGCATGTATGTGTATATTACATATGTATACATTATATTATGTATTTTATATTATATATACATTATATTATATATGTGTGTATATATTATATTGTCGGCGGCGGCGGCAGCCGTCCATCTCGAGAGACGATGGTGTAGCTTCTTAAGAGTCTATCTGCACCACCGAAAATGGCTGTGCAGTCCGACTCGGGAGTGACACAGTATCTGTCTCCTCCCGTGTTGAATCGACATCTTGCGATGACGTTGGAGTGTCCTCTCCAGTGAAGCTGAAGCTACAGAGCCTGGGCAGGGTGATATGGAGGGTCTGCTGTTGCCCATGCAGCAGACCCCCCTCTCTTCGCAGCTGAAGGGTCCAAGGGAAAGACGGAGTCAATACAGCTTGGCTTCAGGTGCACCGCAGGAGTTGCCGGTGTTGACTACAATGTCAAACCTCCTTAGGGACTCCGGCTCTGGATTTCCTGTCGGGGTTTACTCCCTTAGCCTTTCCCCTGAAGAGGTATGCCGCAAGGCAGCGGAGGTTTTTTGGAGTCAGAGTTTTCCTTCTCTGATGTGCCCTGACTGGAAGATCGAACCAGCGACACTTAGCTCGCAGGCCGACGCTCAATCCACTGAACCAAACCAGCCAGGGACAATATATTATATCGCATGTGTATATATTATATTATATTATATTATATTATATTATATTATATTATATTATATTATATTATATTATATTATATATATAATGATGTGTTTTCCCCTCCTCTACCCCTGCCTCACTTAACAGATCTAAACTTGACAGTAAACAGTAAGGCAAGACATTTTCATTCTGCCTTGATGCTGACTTGCTTGAGTTCATAAAGTACACATTCCACTAATGCTATATTCATTCCTCTTTTTCCTACAAAATTAAGCTTATGTTAGTTAAATAAAATCCCTGGCTGGTTTAGCTCAGTGGATTGAGCGTCGGCCTGCGAGCTAAGTGTCGCTGGTTCGATCTTCCAGTCAGGGTACATCAGAGAAGGAAAACTCTGACTCCAAAAAACCTCCGCTGCCTTGCGGCATACCTCTTCAGGGGAAAGGCTAAGGGAGTAAACCCCGACAGAAAATCCGGAGCCGGAGTCCCTAAGGCAGTTCGACGTTGTAGTCAACACCGGCAACTCCTGCGGCGCACCTGAACCCAAGCTGTATTGACTCCGTCTTTCCCTTGGATCCTTCAGCTGCGAAGAGAGGGGGGGTCTGCTGCATGGGCAACAGCTGGCCCTCCATATCACCCTGCCCAGGCTCTGTAGCTTCAGCGTCATCACAAGATGTCAATTCAACATGGGAGGAGACAGATACCATGTCACTCCCGAGTCGGACTGCACAGCCATTCTCGGCGGTGCAGATAGACTCTTAAGAAGCTACACCATCGTCTCTCGAGACGGACGGCTGCCGACGACGAGTTAAATAAAAATTTGCTTGTCACTAGATATGGCTACTAAAGACAGTCATGAATGCTAATTCAATTTTTCTTTTAAACCATTCATTTTATACCTTTTGGCTCCCATGAAAACTATAGGGCAGAAGCTGAAAGAATTACCCTTCTGCTTGAAGCAGCCCTTTTCATCAGAATTGAGTGTCTAGGATTGCATCTGGTCTTATTGCACCTTTCCTCTACATTGACCTTCAGAAACATTCCTCAGAACAAAGTCTTCACTCAGATATCTTTTCAGATTTCTGCACATTTGATGGGAGAAAATACAACAAAAAGCAAAAGGTGTAACATAACTTTCATTTCTTGTTGGTTTATAGAGCTCATTAAACAAAAGCCCGTCTTACACTACATTCAACATTGTATTGTGGCCAAGAAAATGGAAGGATTTAATGCTGCTCTCTTGTGTACTAGCTGGTTCAGTTTGAGCCTCACACTTGAAAAATAAAGTGATAATTAAAATATTAAATGGGCTTAAAGAATAATCAAAGGTCCTGAGAATGTGCCTGGAGAGAGAAAGCTCAAAGAGAATGTGATACTGAATACCTCACAGGAGAAAGAGAGAATGAGCTTGTTTTGTACATATCGACTGGATAAAATGAGAATGTATAACAGACATGGGATGATTGTAAGAGATTGGCCAAAACAGGGAAGAGTTGTTATCCTCATTGCCTTTACAATTATACCTCTTTGGCTCCCTCCCATGCTCTGGCATCTGTTCTCTCCTTGACCTCCTGGAGCACAATTAATTCCCGTACCAGCACAAACAAACTCATATAATGCTCCCTTCCTTGAACAAATCACAAGCTCTGGAAAGCATTAAAAATGGGTTTGTTTGTTTGTTTTCTTTCTTTTGTTTGTTTGTTTTATCTTTTTTGGGGTCAAGGTCAAAGATACAAAGTTTGGCGAAGTTTATAGGTGGAAAAGACAGGGTTATGAAGAATAGTAAAAAGTATCTTTGCAGTTAACAAGTTACCCAATCTCTGCATAAGAGACAAAAATGCTAACCCATAATTGATTTAAGTTGGCAATGATACCATATTTAGTGGGGACCTAATTCTGTTTTTCAGTCATTTCTCCAGGTTAAAAGTAACCTTCTTGTCACAAGCCATGCTATAATTCTGTAATCTACAGCTCATTTCAATAGAAATAAACCATCTGTAAGGTGGAATGTTTGCTTAACTACCATTTTCTTTCTCAGTATGAGGATTTTTCATGGTCAGAGAGAACCCATTCAATTTTTGTATCTACCTATAGCAGTATGTACCTAGAAAGGAATTCTTTAACATGCTATTTTATAATAAAATTATTTTTCTTTTTATTGCTACATAACAAAAACATAAACCAACAAATATTATATCACAATTTTGTAGATCAGAAATTTAGGCAGGGCTCAGCTGGGCAATTATTTTTATGTGGTGTCAACAAGGTCACTCCATGGTATTAACTGACAGAAGGTCTGAGATGGTTTTATTCACATGTCTGCCACATCAATCAAGATGAATGGAAGACTGGGTTCCTTTGGTGTTATTGAGTACTTACATGCAAACTTTTTCAGCATGACCATTTAGGGTAAATTAGAATTCATTCAGGGCTGTTCTGGGCTCTAAAAAATGCTGTTTCAATTTATAGTAAGTAGGAGCAATCAGTCACTTAAGGTCTGGGTCAAACAATTATGAGGCCCTTTGAATTTTAAGTGGAAGTGACATGAAGCCACCACTTAATGTGAGGGAAGTCAAAGAATTTGCAACCATCTTTAATCTTGCACAGTACTAATCATGGAAGTATATGAGACTGTACACATAAATATGTACAGTAAACTCTAGCATATACTCTCTGTTCCCCTGCATAAAGAATTAATGTTGATCTGGCTGGTTTCGTGTTGCCTTCTTGCATTGTTAAATTTTGCAGACTTTTCTTTCTCGTGTGGTACTTGTTTCATACCTGTTTGCTATAGGACGTCAGTTTTGTATTACAATGTCTTTATATTTTGATGAAAATTATAATTGTCCTTTACACTTGTTCAAGGTTCACTTTATTTACCACCTTTATTACTAGATTTCTGCAGAAAAAAATTTTTCTTTCAATACATTCTATGAAGTGCTGGCTTTCAGCTTCAACTTTCTAGGAATGGTGCCTTATCCGTTTTCAGCTGAGACTTTTATTTTTTTAGAGAAGTTTTTGGTTTGCAAAACAATTGAGAGGGAGGTACAGAGATTTTTTTCATATATATCCTGTCCCAATACATGCATAGCCTCGCACATTATTCATGGGAATGGCACATATTTTACCAAGGATGAAACTACATTGACACATCATAATCCCACAAAGTTTGTAGTTTATCTTAGAATTCACTCTTGGTGTTGTATAGCCTATTGGTTTAGACATATGTATAATAACATATATTTATTATTATAATGTTATACAGAGAATTTTCTCTTTTTTTTTTTTTTTTTTTTTAGTATCTCAGTAAATATTTATTCAACAAATAAATCAATACATCTGCTGATTACCAAGAAATCAGGGTGGTCTTATTGATTATAATATTACATTTGTGCCAATTTCCCTTCCCTCTGTTCCCCTCCACCCGGTGGCCCCCTCCCTCCAGTTGTCCCCCCCTTTTAGATCATGTCCATTAGTTGTGCATACAGTTCTTCTCAACCTCTCTCTGTCTATTCCATTCCCTCCTACCATGATCCTTAATTCCTATATCATCTCCCTCCCTCTCCCCATTCCCCCTCCCTGTTGACCTCCCCCCAATATGTTCCCCGTACCTATAGTTCTTTTTCCACTCTCGTTGCCTGTTTAGTTTGCCTTTGTTTCAATTCCCTAGCTTCTGTTGTTTCTTGTGATGCAGTTTTCATTTTAGATTTCATTGTCTTGATCCTCCTTTTTCTAAACCAGTCCCTTTAACATCTCATATAACAGTGGTTTGGATCTAATGAACTCTTTCAGTTTTATTTTGTCCTGGAAACACTTTCTCTGTCCTTCTATTCTGAATGACAATTTCGCTGGATAGAGTATTCGTGGTTGTAGGTTTTGGATTTTCATTACTTTGAATATTTCTTGCCAGTCCCTTCTTGCCTGCAGGGTCTCCCTTGAGAAGTCAGCTGATAGTCTAATTGGGACCCCTTTGTACATGATTCTTTTCTTCTCTCTTGCTGCTTTTAAGATTCTCTCTTTATCTTTAATTTTTGACATTTTGATTATAATGTGTCTTGGAGTGGTTCTCCCTGGGTCCAGTTTTTTTGGAACTCTCTGTGCTTCCTGGACCTGTAAGTCTATTTCCTTCCCCAAGTCTGGGAAGTTCTCCTTTATTATATTTTCACTCAATTTTTCAAGTTCTAGTTCATCTTCCTCGCTCTCTGGCAAACCAATGATTCTTATGTTGGGCCTTTTATAGCTGTCCCAGAGGTTTCTGATCCTCTCATTGTTGCTTCCCATTTCCTCTCTCTGCATTGGTTGACTGCTTGTTCCTTCTCCATATTCCAGTTTGTTGAAATGAACTCTGGATTTTTTTTCCTCACCATCTGTCTCGTATGTGGTTTTGTTCCTTTCGTTTTGAGTGTTTTTCGCTTCTTTCTCTTCTTTTTCCAGATCTTTTGTGAATTCTGTAAGCCACCTGATAACAATGGCCCAGAACTGAGCATCTGACAGGTTTCTTATCTGTTCATCTGTCAGGTTCTCCATCTGTTGCCTGGTGAGCTGTGCCACCGGGATTTCTATAGTTGTCTGCCTCATTTTGACAGATGCCTTTTGTTTTCTTGGGCCGGCTGTAGGGGGCAGTGTCTGTATACTCGTAATGACCCAGTGACCGGCACCCGTTCAGCAGCCTTTCTTGCTGTGCCGTGGTGCTTTGTCGTCACAATCCAGCGACCGGTGCCTGTCCGCGACCTATTTCGCAGCCCTGTGGCGCTTTCTTTGGGGGCGGGGGTCCAAGATGGATTCACACAGTTATTTAGCTAGGAGACCGGGATCCGTCCTCCCGCCCCCCTGGGCCTCACTGTTCAAGGTGATGTGATGGCTGCTTTCCCCAGCGTTGGGGTCATGAGCTGCCGGGGGTTCGACTGCAACCGGGGTTGTTCTCCCCGCCGCTGTCCCAGGTGCGACCGCAAACAGCACCGCCCCCTTTCGCTCCCCTTACCTGCCCAAAGGGCGCCGCTGGTTTATAACTTCATATGTTGGGCTTCCATGTAGTTTTATTTTCTGGAATTTCTAGTTATCCTTTGTTTTGAAGTAGTTGTATTCCTCTCTAGTTGTAGAGGGAGACCTAGCGCGTCCGTCTAAGCCTCCATCTTGGCCGGAAGTCTAATCTATACAGAGAATTTTCACTGCCCCAAAAATGCTCAGTTCTTTGCCTATTCAGCTCTCCTCCACCCCTGGCCACCACCCCCAAACCCCTGGCAACACTGACCTTTTTATTGTCTCCACAGTTTTGCTCTTCCAGAAAGTCATATCCATTTTTACTTTGTTGGTTTTCTGCCAGCTACTTCTGTTTTGGCTCAGTGGATTGAGCATCGGCCTGCGAGCTAAGTGTCGCTGGTTCGATCTTCCAGTCAGGGCACATCAGAGAAGGAAAACTCTGATTCCAAAAAACCTCCGCTGCCTTGCGGCATACCTCTTCAGGGGAAAGGCTAAGGGAGTAAACCCCGACAGAAAATCCGGAGCCGGAGTCCCTAAGGCGGTTTGACGTTGTAGTCAACACCGGCAACTCCTGCGGCGCACCTGAAGCCAAGCTGTATTGACTCCGTCTTTCCCTTGGACCCTTCAGCTGCGAAGAGAGGGGGGGTCTGCTGCATGGGCAACAGCAGACCCTCCATATCACCCTGCCCAGGCTCTGTAGCTTCAGCTCCACTGGAGAGGACACTCCAGCGTCATCGCAAGATGTCGATTCAACACGGGAGGAGACAGATACCGTGTCACTCCTGAGTCGGACTGCACAACCATTCTCAGCGGTGCAGATAGACTCTTAAGAAGCTACACCATCGTCTCTCGAGACAGACAGCTGCCGACGACGACTTCTGTAGAGATGAGAGGCATTGAATGCTGCTCATTCTAGCAAAAGGCTTCTCAATCCTGCCATTACTGTCGTTTGGGGCCAATGAGATTTTAATGGAGCACTGCCCTGTGCATTGTGAGAAAGCTGGCTACAGCTTGACCTCTGCGCACTACATGTCAGCAGCACTCCCCTCTCCCACTGTGCCAGTTGTATCCAGATATTGTCACATGTGCCCAGAGATATGAAAACCCTGGTTTCAAACCACTGCTTTAGAAGGAATAATAACTCCTTACTTAGAATTCAAGTTAAAAACAATATTCTACTACTGGTTGAAAATATAGAACTCATGTAATCAGAAAAGCAGAACTGTTACTGTAAACTTAATTATGACCAGAATTATGGGCTTTATGCACTGCTCTGTACCCAGCCTGATGTCCAGAGTCCTTCCTTGGTCCATGGCCCCAAAGTAAGTTTATATTTAAGCTCTCATTCACAGCCACTCTATTTAGTGACTCCTCCTAATGCCCCAGTGCCAGAAAACTACCTCTTACAATCTGATTGCATCACATTTCTTTCCACTTCAATGATGACTATCCTGTAGAAGCTTCCATCAAATTCCCAAGCCTGAGATGAAAGATACCAATCTTTAATTAGACACAGATGGCTGAATTCCATGAACCAAGTGAATTTTCTCCTCTTGCTCTCTGACCTCCACTGATCAGTCACAAGGGGTTTTAGATAAGCATCTCCATTTAATTCTCAACAATTCACAGCCAAAGAGATGACTGATTTGTTAGAATCTTATCATAAAATTTTATTTTTAAATATGACTTGTCTCCAGTTCTGACCAAGTTGGAGGAAGCTCATAAAGCATATTTCCCATGTTGATTATAACTAAAAAATTTCTATAAAATAGGAAAAGCAACTATGTTTGTATTCTAAAAAAGAGAAAAGCAGATGGATCGTACAGGAGACTGAAATTTGGAGAAATTATTATTTTGGGTGTGTTTTCTTATTGTCACTTTTGGCTTGAACTTAATGGAAGAGCCCAGTCATGGATCTGTATGAAAGCAAAAGCTCAGATAGAAATTCTACTCTTCTGTCCAGATAAACTGGTCAAAAGGACTGCTGTGGTCCAAAGAGTTGGAAAGAAACCATGTTTTATCCTTTTTTCACCTTTTTTTACTCCCAGCTTTCCACAGAAGATAAGACCCAGTAGCAAAGCTACATGGATGTGGCATCATGGAAGGCTAAAGCTCTGAGTAAATCTTAATCTGTCTGGTAAAAAAAATTGGGAAAATGAGTTTCCAGAGACCAGGCAGTATTGGAAGAATTCTAATAAAGAAGAAGACTGAAGAAGAACATCAACTAATTCTGTGCATGAACCTGTGTGGGTCCTGGGCACAAAACTGCAATGCTACAATGCACAGGACAGACCAAAATCAGTGTATCAAAGGCTATGAGAACTAAATTAAGATTTAAGTCACCACCCAAGTTCCAGAGTAAGCCCTGAGTGGCACATATATGCTTAGATCAAGAAAACAGAGAAAAGGTTTTAAAATCTAAACTGAGATAGAACCCTGCACAGTTAAGGTGAGGAATAACTTGTAGCCTGAACCTAAAATAAAACAACAACAACACAAAAACAAAAAATGGTAAAGTGACATTCTTTAGAAGATTTTAGCAGGACTTAGAATGTATACAACCTTATATTTAAAATTACCAAAATATAATCCAAAATTATTTAACATTTAAAAACTGGAAAATAAAACTGAATTTTAAGACAAAATAAACATTTATTAGATGCCAACTCTGAGATGACCTATGTCTTAGAATTACCACAAAACAGGCTTTAAAGTAGCTATCACAAAGATGTTTAATAAGATAAAGGTAAATACACTTGAAGAAAGGAGAGGATAGAAGTTTTTAGCAGAGATAAAGTGAAACTACAAAAAAAAATAGAAATTCTAAAATTGAAAAATACAATAATAGAAAAAAATCACCTGATGAGCTCAATAGAAAATGGGAATAAAATCAAATAACTTGAAGATAGATCAATATAAATTATCCAGTAGTAAAATCATAGGGAAAAAAAAGATTGAATAAAAATGAGCAGATGCAGAGATCTATGAAACAAAGTGAAGAGATCTACTAATCAGGTCATTAAAATCCTGGAAGAAGAAGAGAAAGGGATTGATGCAGGAATATTTTTGATGAAATAACAACCGTAAACTTTTTTAAACTTGATGAATGACACAAATTTACATATTCAACAAGATCAGTAAACTCCAAATAGGTGAAACTTAAAAAGAAAAAATTCCCAGTTATGTATATTCAATGTGTTTAAAAATAAGAAGGGAAAAAGAAGCTCGTGGAAAAGGAAGTAGAGGAAAATGATACATTATCAGTAGGGGAATAATTCTGATTACCATAAATTTATTATCCAAACATGGAGACCAGAAGAAAGGGAAATAACATCTTTACAGTGCTGAATGAAAATGACTGTCAATCTGAAATTTTTTTTCTGCCCTAATTATAACTTAATTTTTATTGTAATTTAAGTGATCGAGACCTTATTTAAAAGATGATAAGACCATAGGAATATCCATTCACTTCTCTAGTTTATTTGTTAACTTGAAGATAGTGGTTTGGCTGCCTCTATCTTCACTCTTATTTTCTTTTCTTTTTTTTTAAGTATATTTTATTGATTATATTGTTACAATAGTTCCAATTTTTTCCCCTTTGCTCCCCTTTTCCCAGCACCCTCTCTCCCCCAGTAATCCCAAACCCTTAGTTCATGTCCATGGGTCATGCCTGTAAGTTCCCTGGCTGCATCCTTTGCTATAGTAGTCTTTTTTTTTAATTAATTATTTTTATATGACATTAAAAAATAACAGTTCCCCCCTCTCAGACTTAAGACCCTGTATAATCTTATAAAGGACAATGGGTGAAGGTCTCATGCTCCTCTAGCTGTTTCAAGCTGGACATGGTCATCGTCCTACCTACCCTTGGGCCCAGAAATCCCTAATAAGAGTGCGGCTGTGTCAAAAAGGTCAACGAAACTAGGAGCTGGTTCTTCGAAAAAATAAACAAAATTGACAAGCCTCTAGCCAGGCTCATCAAGAAAAAAAGAGACGAGAAACAAGATGGCGGAGGAGTAAGTGGAAGCTACACTAACTTCCTCCCAGAACTAGTCTGGATTTACAACGTAATTTTGGAGAAATCATCTGGAATAACCAACTGAACACCAGCTGGAGAGAAGTCTTATAACCACGGAGAGACAGAAAAGGCTGCTACATCACAATGTGACCGGTAGGGAGTGCGGAGACGCGGAAGGGGCTGGCTGGCGTCACATGGGTAGCAGCTGAAGGGACTGAGAAATCAGCTCAGCAGCCAGGGATTCCCCGTGAGAAGGGCAGGATCTAAACCCCCAGCTGAGCTTCCCAGCCTACAGCAACAGAGTGGAAAGTAAAATAGTATCCAGCTGAGAAAAGCGAAAAGTCACAGGGTTTCTTGCTAGCTGGAAAGAAACAGCTGGAGAAAAGGAGCTCTTAAGCGGATCACATATGAAAATATTCTGCCCCCACTTACCCTGGGCACAAGCAGAGGGAAGACAGAGAGGACAGGAAATGCTTGGGGAGAGTTTGGTGTAGTGGCTTTGAGGGGAGAGCTGGGGAAGCGGCCGGCCTGGTCCCAGTGCTGACTCGTCCCCAGTGCTGCAGGCAGACCATTCCCGGCCAAGTGGCATCAGCCTGAGGGGAAGCAAAAGCCCTGCCTACAGGAATTAAGCTGCCACACCCACGGTCCTTAGCCTGACGGCTAATCACAGATTGAATAGATTAACAACTAAAGGAGTCAGACAAAGGCAGTAGATCTCTGGAAGTCTCCAACAGGCTGCCTAGGCCCAGACGGGTACAGGATCTGACGCCACCAGGGGCAGATCCAGGACGTACAGATCATTCTAAGAAGCACCAACAAACAATAGGAGTCACAAAAATGGGGAGACAGAGAAACAACCCCCCATTGAAAGGAAAGGCAGAGTCCCCAGAAAGAGTGCTAAGTGAAATAGAGGGGAGCCAACTATCAGATATGGAATTGAAAGCATGTATTATGGAGAAGGTCAATGAGCTCAGCAGAAACTACAAAGAACTCCAGACAAACTACAGTGAACTCCAGAAGAACTATAAGGAACTTACTGAGAATTATACCAGCATCGAAAAGGACATGGAAGCTATCAATAAGAGCCAGGAGGAAATGAAGAATACGATCTCTGAATTGAGGAACACAGTAGAAGGAATTAAAGACAGGCTAGAGGAAGCAGAAGATCGGATCAGCGAGCTGGAGGAAAACGTACACAAAAACTCCCAGACAATGCAACAAAATGAAAAAAGACTGAACAAGACTGAAGAGGTTCTAAGACAGCTGCAGGACAACATGAAACGTAATAATATCCGTATCATAGGAATTCCAGAAGGAGAAGAAGAAGAACAAGGAATAGAAAACCTCTTTGAAAAACTACTGACAGAAAACTTCCCTAACATGAAGAGAGGAAGAATCATGCAAGTCCAGGAAGCACGGAGGGTCCCAATGAAGATGAACCCCAACAGGCCCACTTCAAGACACATCATAATTAAAATGGCAACATTCAAAGACAAAGACAGAATCCTAAAAGCAGCAAGAGAGAAACAACTAATAACATACAAGGGAGCTCCAATAAGGCTATCATCAGATTTCTCAGCAGAAACACTACAAGCCAGAAGGGAATGGCAAAATATATTCCAAGTAATGAAAAACAAAGGCCTACAACCAAGAATACTCTACCCAGCAAGGCTTTCTTTCAAAATGGAAGGTGAAATAAGGAGTTTCCAAGACAAAAGAAGGCTAAAAGAATACATCTCCACCAAACCAGCATTGCAAGAGATGCTAAAGGGTCTGCTTTAAGAAGATGAAGAAACAGAGAGAGACGGAGAGGAACACGAGTACAAAGGGGGAAAATGACAATGAATAAGTACTGAAAGAAAGAAGGAACTTCTACCATTTGCAACAACATGATTGGAACTAGAGAGAATTATGCTTAGCGAAATAAGCCAGGCAACAAAAGGAAATTACCTTATGCTATCACCAGTTACAGGAAACTAATGAACAACACAAACAAATGAGCAAAATTGAACCAGAGGCAAGAAGAATGTCAAATGCCTTGCAACTGGAGGTCTTTCCGACAAGACAGTCCTACAGATTTAGAGACTTGTATGTGGGTTATGTTACATAAATTAACATGTGTTTTCTGTTTTCAAAGGGCATAAGCCTACGATCTCATTACCTGAGTGATTGTCTGTACGTATAAGCCTCATTTAATCCGGTCTGCATTGCTGCCTCCTGAGACCCAATGGTTTGGCTGAACTAAGTGGCTGGGTTGGTGAAGAACGGGGTGGTCTGTGGGCTTCACTTTAAAACTGGTTTCTCTTTTCTATCCTAATGGCTTGCACAGAAAGAGCCCAGAGGCCTGAGAGGGGGGAAACCTAAAATATTTCCCTCAGTCCAAACTAAGTATATTGGGCAAAAGGGTTTTGGACAGGTGAGATGTACTTGGCATACCTTCCTCCAAAGAAGCCCTTCTTTTCCCTAATGTGGGACATTGAAAAATTAATACCTGTCTTTTGTCATCTAGTGGTTACGGATTGAATGATGTCCTTTAACCCTGTTGCCCACAGAATACAACAAGGATGCCAGCCTGTTAAACCAAGCATGCCGTTGTCCAGAGACAGCCAACCAACCTGGTGTCTGCACGATCCTTCCCCTTGTGGGAAGGCCACCCTCCCCTCCAAACCCCCACTCTTATTTGGGATTTCTTGACCCACGGGTAGGTAGGACGACGACCATGTCCAGCTTGAAGCAGCTAGAGGAGCTCGAGACCTTCGTCCATTGTCCTTTATAAGATTGTATAGGGTCTTAAGTCTGAGAGGGAGGGATTGTTATTTTTTATTGTTAAAATATTTAACTAATTAATTAATTATTTTTTAAAAAAGAAGAATAATATATGAAAGGGTGAGGCAGGAGAGCTTGTATGTATGACCCATGGGCATGGACTTGGGGAGGGGATGGTTGGGGAAGGGGGGTGCTGGGCGGAGGGGAACAAAGGGGAAAATATTGGAACTATTGTAACAATATAATCAATAAAATATAGTTTAAAAAAAAGAAGAAGAAAAAAAGAGAGAAGATCCAAATAAACAAAATCAGAAATGAAAGGGGAGAAATCATGACTGATACCACAGAAATAGAAAGGATGGTAAGAAATTACTACAAAAAACCGTATGGCAAGAAATTTGACAACCTAGAAGAAATGGACAAATTTCTAGAAACATATAACCTTCCAAAGCTGAATCAAGAGGAAGTAGAAAGTCTCAACAGACTAATAACAAAGAAGGAAATTGAAACAGTAATCAAAAATCTCCCGGCACACAAAAGCCCTGGACCGGATGGCTTCACAGGTGAATTCTACAAAACGTTTAGGGAAGAACTAACTCCTACCCTCCTCAAACTATTCCAAAAAATCCAAGAAGAGGGAAAAATCTCAAACTCTTTCTATGAAGCCAGTATTACCCTAATCCCCAAACCAGGTCAAGACACAATAAAGAAAGAAAACTATAGGCCAGTATCACTGGTAAACATAGATGCTAAAATCTTCAACAAAATATTGGCAAACAGGATCCAGCAAAACATCAAAAAGATCATACACCAATATCAAGTGGGATTCATCCCAGGGGTGCAAGGATGGTTTAATATTCAAAAATCAATAAATGTAATATACCACATAAATAAAATGAAAGACAAAAATCACATGATCATACCAATAGATGCAGAAAAAGCATTTGATAAAGTACAGCACCCATTTATGATGAAAACACTCAGCAAAATGGGAATAGAGGGAGCATACCTTAGCATAATTAAGGCTATATATGAGAAGCCTGAAGCCAACATCATACTCAATGGACAAAAACTGAAAGCATTCCTCCTGACATTAGGAACAGGACAAGGATGCCCACTCTCTCCACTCCTATTCAACACAGTGTTGGAAGTCCTAGCCACAGCAATCAGACAAAAAAAAAAAAAAGAAAAAAGAAATAAAAGGCATCCAAATTGGGAAAGAAGAAGTAAAACTATCATTATATGCAGATGACATGATTGTATACATAGAAAACCCTATAAACTCCACTAAAAGACTACTCAATATAATAAGTGAATTTCGCAAAATAGCAGGGTACGAAATAAATATACACAATTCTAAGGCATTTCTGTACACCAACAATAAAATATCAGAGACAGAGACAAAAAGAAAATACCATTTACTATAGCAACAAGAAAAATAAAGTACCTAGAAATAAACTTAACCAAAGAGATAAAAGACCTGTACACTGAAAATTACATAACATTGAAGAAAGAAATTAAGAAAGATACAAATAAATGGAAGCAAATACCATGTTCTTGGATGGGAAGAATCAACATCATCAAAATGGCCATACTACCAAAAGCAATTTACAGATTCAATGCAATCCCTATTAAAATACCAATGACATATTTCACAGACCTAGAACAAATACTCCAAAAATTCATATGGAACCAAAAAAGACCCTTAATAACAAAAGCAATCTTGAGACAGAAGAACACAGCAGGAGGAATCACAATACCAGACATCAAGTAATACTACAAAGCCACTGTGATCAAAACAGTCTGGTACTGGCATAAGAACAGACATATAGATCAGTGGAACAGGATAGAGAGTCCAGAAATAAACCCCGGCCTTTATGGTCAACTAATCTTTGATAAATGAGGAAGGAACATAAAATGGAGTGAGAAGAGCCTCTTCAACAAATGGTGTTGGGAGAACTGGACAGGGACGTGCAAAAAAATGAAACTAGACCACCGACTTACACCACACACGAGAATAAACTCAAGATGGATCAAAGACTTAAATGTAAGCCGTGACACCATAAAAGTCCTAGAGGAAAACATAGGCAGGAAAATTTCAGATATTCCACGTAACAATATTTTCACGGATACGTTTCCTAAGGCAAGAGAAATAAAGGAAAAAATAAACAAATGGGACTACATCAAACTAAAGAATTTCTGCTCATAAAAGAGAACATCAACAAGATGAAAAGGAAATTAACCATATAGGAAAACATATTTGCCAATGATATCACAGACAGGGAACTGATCTCCAAAATATATAAAGAGCTTATACGACTCAACATAAAAAAAAAAAAAAGAGTGCGGCTGTGGAGGGGAGGGTGACCTTCCCACTTGGGAAAGGATCTCATGGATTCCAGGTCACTTGGCTGTCCCAGGACAGCAGCATGCTTGGTTTAACAGGCTGGCATTCTTGTTATATATTGGGGGCAGCAGATTTGGCAACAGGATTAAAAGGCATCATTCAATCCATAACCACTAGATGACAAAAGGCAGGTGTTAATTTTTCAATGTCCCACATTGGAGTAAAAAGGGCATCTTCGGAGGAGGGTGTGCAAGGCACATCACACCTGTCCAAAACCATTTTCCTCACTATACTTAGTTTAGGCTGAGGGGAATATTTTAGGTTTCCCTCCACTCAGACCTTTGGGCCCTTTCTGTCCAAGCCATTAGGACAGAAAAGTGAAAGCAGTTTTAAAGTGATGCACACACCACCCCATACTTCACCAATACAGTCACTTACTTCAGCCAAACCATTGAGTCTCAGTAGACAGCAATGCAGACAGGATTAAGTGAGGCCTATACGTGCAGACAATCACTCAGGTAATGAGATCATAGGTTTATGCCCTATGAAGACAAAAGACACATGTGAAAGAAAGAAAGAAAGAAAGAAAGAAAGAAAGAAAGAAAGAAAGAAAGAAAGAAAGAAAGAAAGAAAGAAAGAAAGAAAGAAAGAAAAAGAAAGAAAGAGAGAGAGAGAGGTTAGGAAACTAGGAGATATATATCCCTGCTCTCAAAGTGCAGGAAAATGACTAAGCTACTGGAGCACAGAGAATGTCAGTGTGTGGAGGAAAATGTCTTAATTAAATATAAAGTAACCCTGGAAAGAATGATAAAATAATCCAAGAGAGTTGCTTAATCAGATGTCTTATTAATAGGTGCCTGTAGCTTTTAGTGATTTACATGAAGCGTTTATCTAATTTCAAGGATGAGACATTTATAATAAATCTTGCTGATGAAACAAAATAGTACTGAGGTTTGAGGATATTTACAAAAGATAGGCAAATAATTATACCTCAACATTTATTTCCAAGGAATGACAAATATAATTCCCTTAATTATAAGACTGATATTTCACACTAACTTGGATTTCTGAAGATTTTACCTACAAAAGGTAGGAACTAATAGATCTATGAAGTTATTGATGAAGACCACATTTGACTATTTGACTGTTCACTGGAAAGAAAAACAATTTAAGTGTGGTTCTTTTCCAGGTACTAGACATATTCAAACACAAAAGAACAACAGAACATACTGAGAAGGATTTTTCTGATAAGGAGCCACCTCTCTTCTACTTTTCCAAATAATATCCCTTAAAGTTGCTAACTAATTTTAATACATTAGGATAAAACCTTTTACCTCTTCATTCCTGAAAGTATATTTTGGATATATTAATTAGGTTTTCATGAAATAATTGTTTCAAAGTCAAATCAGTTTGTGCAAAGTTGAAATTAAGTTACATCAGTTACAAATTGTTGTGTAACAAACTAACCCAAAAATTAGTAGAATAAGACAACAAATTTTATATTTGTTCACAATTCTATTAGTCAACAATTACTGCTGGGTCAGCTAGGCAGTTCTTCTCTGGCCTTGTCTATAGTCATGCATGTGGTACAATCACCGATGGCTTGACTGGGATTGGGTGGTCTAAGGTGGTCTCACTCACATATCTGGTGGTTGGTGCTGGCTAGCATCTGGGCCTCTCTCTCACCACATGGTCTCTCAGCCTTAAGCAGACTAGTTCAGCTTTTTCACATGGTGTCAGAGGGATTCAAGAGGGTAAAAGGTGAAGTTAAGGCCAGTTTGTTCTGGCTCAAATGTTGCATAACATCATTTCCACTACATTTTATTGCAAATTATAAGGCCTGCCAAGATACAAAGTCCTACTCTCTATGGGAACACCTATAGAGACTTTGTGTCCATTTTTAGACTAATACATATTTAAAACCATTTTCAACACAAAACAATTTCACAGAATTATAACTTCTATGGGGAATATATTATATATTATATTACTTGGGAGTGTATGTGCATGAGATAATTCAAGACAACTGTTCATAGCAGTACACTTAAGGAAACTATTTTGGTCCATTAGTCTTCCTATTTTGGTCCTCAGGCCCATTTTTTATAATATCTAAGTCTAAGAAACTTCTAAAGTTCATTCTTAATTTCTCTACAACCACTTGGAAGCTGAGGCTCATTAGCAGTCATGAAACTACCCTTAGGTTTATTATAACTCATGGATGTAAGAAACCTACTTAGTTGCCTTCAGTTTTATTGTAATATGCTAAAAGGAGAGATGAAAGAAGGAATGATTTTTCAAGAATATCTCCATATGCAGAATGACTTGGTTAACCACACTGGCTGCTTTACTAAATTTTATGTTTATTAAAATTTAGTTATATTGCTTCTCGATTTTATGAGCTTTGGAAAGATACAAGCCTGAGTTCAAATCTTGGCTGAGATACTTGTTAACTGAGAGATTTAAGACAAATAAATTAACAGATTTGTGACTCAATTTCCTCCTCTGTAAAAGGTAATTAGTAAAATCTGTTCTAAAGTACTGAGGATTCAGTAAAATAAGCTCAGAGAGTGGTTAGCATAAAGAAAATACCCATAAGTGGAAGATGCTATTGTCACAACTAATGCCCCTTTGACCCTGTAGGTTTGACCCTAATTCTTTCCTTCCTTTTTATTCCATTATTCTGCAATAGGTGGGCCATATCTACTTCTTCTGACCCCTTTATCATTCAGCTTCTTTTCTGCAACTTACTCTCTGGGTTATTAACCTCTTTTTGAAGATTGCTTTCTCAAAGTTCAGCACATATCAAGTGACCAGGCTCTAAAGTTGAATGGGCACGTGATCAAAGAAAGAAAAATTTCAGAACGTCAAGCTATATACAGTGTAACCCTAATGCAAGATGGGAAAATTTTCAGAGCCAGGCAGAAATGTAACTTAATTGATTAGACTTGGGTCGGAGAAGCCAATCACTTTTGATGACAGTGGTTAAGGAAAAGACCCAAACCCAATGTCCAAAACATGAGACCAGGAATGGTGTATAGAAAGAACAAAGATGGAGCAGAGTGCTGGTGGATTCAAATAGGTTCATGACAAACAACATCCTGAACATTGTATTTGACAAACAAAGCATACATGATTTGTAAACAATGTATATATATTGGGTTGGCCAAAAAGTTCATTTAGTTTTTCCATAAAATAAAAGACACACTTTTTCATTTTCACCAATAACTTTATTGATTTGGATATTTTGAGTATGTTGGCTACCTCCTGCATGATATAACATTGATTTCTTTCAATTTACATCTTGATTTGATTGTTATCAACCTCAACTGATTGACCTGACCATGGAGCATCATCCAGTGAGAAATCTCCAGCACGAAATTTTGCAAACCACTTTTGAGATGTTCGATCAGTCAGAGCACCTTTTCCATATGCTGCACAAATCTTTTACTTTCAGTTGCATTTTTATCTTTATTGAAATAATACAGCTTAGTATGCAAAAAATGGTGCATATGTTTCCATCTTCAATATTAAAATTGCAATATAAAAATTCACCAATTTTGATAATTTTTTAAAATGCATGCTGATATGACAGCTGTCACAATAAAATCTAACAAAATTGTTTCAAATGAAATTAAAGACAACTAAGCGCTTCTAGAGCCATCTCACAGAAAAATCTGAATGAACTTTTTGGGCAATACAATAGTTTGATAAATTCCTATTAGGCTGGAAGTATTTCTTAATGAAGCAAAAAGGACATGACCACACCTTGTGTTTGACTTTTTTTTAAAGTATATTTTATTGATTATGCTGTTACAGCAGTTCTAATATTTTTCCCTTTGATCTCCTCCACCCAGTACCCCTCAGTACCTCCTCCCACCCCCCTTAGTTCATGTCCATGGGTCATGCATACAAGTTCTCTGGCTTGACCCTTTCCTATATGATTTTTAACTTCCCCTGTCTATTTTGTATCAACCAATTAGGCTTCTTAATCCCTGCACCATTTCCCCATTTCCCCCCCTTCCCCCACCCAGCTGAAAACCCTCCAAATGTTCCTCATACCTATGATTCTGTTCCTATTCTGGTTTGCTTAGTTGGATTTTGTTTTTATTTTTTAGATTCAGTTGTTGGTAGTTGTGAGTTTGTCATTTTAATGTTCATAGTTTTTACCTTCTTTTTCTTAAATAAGTGCCTTTAACATTTCATATAATAATGGCTTAGTGATGATGAACTCCTTTAGCTTTACCTTGTCTGGAAATACTTTATCTGTCCTTCCATTCTAAATGATAGCTTTGATGGATAGAGCAATCTTGGTTGTAGGTCCTTGCTTTTTATCACATTGAATATTTCTTGACAGTCCCTTCTTGGCTTCAAAGTTTATTTTGAGAAATCAGCTGATAGTCTTATAGGCACCCCTTGGTAGGTAACTCTCTGCTTTTGTCTTGCTGCTTTTAAGATTCTCTTTGTATCTTTCACCTTTGCATCTTAATAATGATGTGTCTTGGTGTAGTCCTCTTTGGGTCTAACTTGTATGGGACTCTCTGTGCTTCCTGGACTTGTATGTCTATTTCCTTTACCAAATTTGGGATATTTTTCTTTATTCTTTTTTCATATAAGCTTTCAATTTCTTGCTTGTCCTCTTCTCCTTCTGACACTCCTATGATTCAGATGTTGGCATGTTTAAGTTGTCTCAGAGGTTCCTAAGCCTCTCCTTATTTTTTTCAATTCTTGTTTTCTCATTCTGTACTGGTTGACTGTCTGTTTCTTCCTTATGTTCCAAATCATCTATTTGAACCCCGGTTTCCTTCCCTTCACCATTGGTATTGTGTGGATTTTCCTTCATTTCATTTAGCATAAACTTCACTTCTCCCCTTATGCATTTGCCATACTTAAGCATATCTGTAAAGCCTGTGAGCATATTTATCACCAGTGTTTTGAACTCTATGTCTAATAGGTTGGCTATCTCCTCATCACTTAGTTCTCCCATTGGAACCTTGATCCGTTCCCTCTTTTGGGCCATACTTCTCTGTCTCCTAATCTTCACAGGCTCCTGTGTTTGTTTGCCACTCTGTCTTCAGTAGAGCCATCAAACATCTTACGTTGTCTGGGGCAGAGCCTTAGGTATTTGATAGTACAGGCAACCCATTTCACCACGTTGTGGCGCTGTATGTGGGGGTGGGGTCTGAGAGGAAACAATGCTGCTTTCTCAGCACATGCCCCTTTTCCAGGCATTTTTCCCACTTCGTATAGGACTGGCACCTCTCTAGTTGTTACCCCTTAAACAAGCAGACTTTGCTGAGTGACTGGCAGTTTCTTCCTTTACCCCAACCCCCACTGGTTTGCAGTCAGAAGCAATGAGGGTTTATTTTCCCTGGTGCTGGAACTGTGAGCTATGTAGTTTGGTCTGGTGCTGGGAGCGCTCCCCAGGTGTCCCTCCCAACTTTATAAAACATGTGACTGTGCTTTCTGCCGCTCTGCTGCTGCCACTGCTGCCACCACCACACCGCATCCTCTCTGCCCCAGCTCTGCCTCTCCTACCTGTCTGGATGAGTATTTCTTCTTTATATCTTTGTTTGTTGGACTTCCATGCAGCTCGATTTTCTGAAACTTCTAGCTGTCTCTAGTTTTGTGGTAGTTGTATTCCTTCTTAGTTGTGGAGGGAGATGCCCCATGTCTGTCTAGGCCTTCATCTTGGCCTGAAGTTTGTCTGTTTGACTTTTTTTTCTGATCAAGGTAACACTGTATCTTTCTGAGTTATCTTGGTGGAGAGCTGTCTCAGTCTAGGATGAGCTTTGAGAAATCTTTGACTGCCTGGTGTATGCCTTCGACCCAGGATCCTTCTATCTAATGATTGCATAAATTAAGGAAGGTCTGGTCTGTTTCTTTTATTATTTTGGAGGAAAGCACTGTGGGGAGGGTGAGATCATTACAGATTATTTGTAGGATGGACAAATGACATAGTATGTGTATGTGTGAATATGTGTATAGTATATGTGTAATGTGTGTGAAGTTTTGTGTAATAAGAGAGAAATTTAAACAGAGGAAGAAAATCTATTCTTTCTTAACTTAGTTCTTGGGATTAGCCAAGAGCTGCCCTCCTGAACGCAGTTGGAAGGTAATGTCATCTCGCCACCTACTAGAACCATCCCCCACAATGATTGTCACTTACATGGTTTTAAAATGAGATTAAATCAAATAATTTTTTAGCTTTATCATGAAAGGTAGTACTGAGTTGTTTTCCAAAGTTTGCAATTTTTTCCCATAGTAATATCATTTTCTTGCATTAGGAACATATGCAATATGGCTCTGCATCTGAGTTTCTACTTCTTTTCCCATTCTGACTAGACTGGAGAGCAGGGCTCTACACTGAGACAGAATAAATGTGTACACATTTGAACTGAAGACAGTAGCTATTATAAATGCAGGCTGTGTGTGATGATGTAAGAAGAGTTCCTTGAAATTAAGGTGGATAAGAGTAGTTATCCAGCTGAAACTAAGGAGGTAGGGAAAGTTAGAGAGATGGAATATGATACTTACAAAGAATAAATAGCAGTGGAAAAACATACTAGAGTGTGGGTGGAGTGAAGTTTCTAGAGAAAGCATCCAGGCACTGAGATATGGCTATGAGTATCTCCTCCATTTGGAATGGCAGAAGCAAAAGCTGACAAGTGACATTTCCTCTAGTCTGAATATTTTGCCTCAATCAAATCTTTCTTGCAACATTAACTCAAAGATTTTACAGGAGTACACCAGAATTAAAATACATGAGAAAATGATTAAGGTGACTGTACAATGGACAAACATCTTTACCTCATTTTGAACACAGATTACTGGGTAATCAGTAACTGGTGTTGATGATGCTCAGCTGCTCTAGAGACTGTGTGCTATTAGCATGCCCTTGAAGGAGGTACATGACTAGCAATGCAGAAAAGCTGCAAAGACCCAGAAGTTTAATCTTCCCAGAGGAAAGCAGTCCATAGCCACTCAACCTTTTCCGTCATGTCCATGTGGGTCCTGAGTGTGGAGGAGTTTTTAGACATTGGCTATTACACTTCTGAATCATCTTGAATTGCCCACAATTTTTGTGTTATGGTCTGGCATGTATCATTTCTTAAAGCTAAGTAAAATTGTGTTGTGTGTAGCCTTTTGTGTCTTATGAGTTTGATTCTTACTCTACCTTCCTGGCCACTGCTAATGATGGAGCTCAGAGTTGCAGATAGCATGATTCTTTTCTGAGTGGAAATTGGTAAGTAAAGTTTTTGGACTCTGGAGTATCAAAGATCTTTCTTGTAATGACTTTGTCAAATCTAGTTTGCATTCATCTTACTTTCTCTGCAGCATTTTAAAGTTAACAAACTTTCATCCCTGGTCTCTTTTCTTCTTAAATTCTATGACATTGTCCTTGATCTCCTGTTTCCATCTTCCTGAATACTGGCTCCCACAGGCAGGTTACCCATCCACAATGCTTGTGTTAAGTTTTTATTGCTATGTAACAGATTACCACAATTTTAGCAGTTTATAACAATACCTATTATTACCAGTCTCCATGGGTCAGGAGTCTGGGCACAGCACAGCTGGGTCCTCTGCTCAGGGTCTCACAAGGGCAAAATCAAATTGTCAGTAAGGACTGCAATATCACCTAGTTCTTGGTGTCTCTTTCAATCTCTCTCAGGTTGTTGACAGATTTCATTTTCTTGTGGCTATTAGGACTCATGTCATTTCGGAGCTAGTAGGAGAAAGAGAGTCTCTGCTGCTTTGAATTTCTCATCTCTAAACTTCATTGTGAAGGGCTTAACTAAGTTATACCAATATAATATAATCATAGGGAATGATCTTAGAATTTGGCCTGCCAGAATACTAAAAGTACTATCTCTGTGCTGATAATTGTAAATTGACGTCTCCACTGAACTCAATGACCACATTTCCTAACACTGGAATCAAGTTTAAAATAATGCCTGGTTGACAGCTCTTGTTATAATATCTCCCAACTTTGCAGAATTGCAAATGCATAAAATACATACTTTTTTAAAAAGTTCATAATAACATATACCAAACCTTAAAATAACAGCAATAATGGAAGAATTCAGGAAATTTTTTCTATAAGTACAAGATCATTAGAGTTTGGTTGGTGAATGTAAATACCAACATTGACTTGATTCTGAGGGGCTAGAAGAACAGTGTATTTGCTGTCCTGGAAAAAGATAGAATATATTGATCCCACCCCTATCCATACCCTGACTATGGACTTAAAGCTTATGACAATCAAATAATATGGTGACTGTCCTTAAAACACTTGAGTTCTGCTTTTGATATTACCAATACATGTGGTGTCTTTTTTCTACATTTGTTCTGAAAAATATGGGAAAACCTTTTATGTCATATTGTATCCCGAAAGCCATTGTGCATAAGTGGAATTTTTCAGAAAGAAAAGGAAAGAGTGAGAATCTTAGTAGCAGTGAAGGTTGAAGGTGGTGGCTCCAATTTAGTATCAGAAAACTAGGCATGTGGTAGAAGAAGATCCTACCTTAATTTGACCAGATAATTTCACATTAGACACTGGGAAATGGGCTTAAAATTATGCTGCAACACTGTCTTAGTGCTGTAGATCTAGGAGGAGGCTGTATTTATCCAAAGCTTAGCATTATATCTCTCTCCAAATGTGAGAGACAAAAAATGTATGTCTAAAAATATTGTATTTCAAATTAAAAGATCTGTCATTCTTAAAATTTAGAGAAAAAGCATACTGAGAAAAATGTTGTTGTAGTACAACCATAACATTCAAAAGGTTATTTGGATTCATCACATGGATGTTAGAAGACATGGTATATGTGTATACATATATACAGCGTACTTTGGAAGCTATATAGCTTCGTGTTCTTGTTTTCTTTTTATTTTTTTCAATTACAGTTGTGCCATTTTTTTACCCAGTGCTCCCCCCTCACCCAGCCCACCCCTTCTCCCACAATTATATCCCTCCCCGTTGTCAATGTCCATGAGTCATTTATACATGTTTCTTGACTAAACCCTTCCCTTACTTATTCCCCTTCTCTCCCTCCCCCCATTGACTGTTATTCTGCTCTTTGTTCTATTTAGTTCATTTGTTTATGTTGTTCTTTAGTCTCCTGTATTAGGTGATATCATACGGTATTTTTCTTTCTTTGCCTGGCTTATTTCACTAAGCATAATTCTCTCTAGTTCCATACATGTTGTCGCAAATGGCAGGAGTTCCTTCTTTCTTTCTGCTGCATAATATTCCATTGTGTTAATGTACCACAGTTTTTTGATCCACTCATCTACAGATGGGCACTTAGAATATTTCCAGCACTTAACTATTCTAAGCAGTGCTGCTATGAACATAGGAGTGCATAAGTTCTTTTGAATTAGGGTTTTAAGATTCTTTGGGTAAAGTCCTAGCAGTGGAATCACTGGTTCAAAAGTCAGTTCCATTTTTAGTTTTTTGAGGTAATTCCACACTGCTTTCCATAGTGGCTGCACCAGTCTGCATTCCGATCAACAGTGCAGTAGGGTTCGGACTTCTCCACATCCTCGCCAGGACTTGTTGTTTATTGTTTGTTTGTTGATTTGTTGATGATGGCAATTCTGACAGGTGTAAAGTGGTATCTCATTGTGGTTTTTATTTGCATCTCTCTGATAGCTAGTGATGTTCAGCATTTTTTCATACAGAAGAGGACTTTCTGTATGTCCTCTTCGGAGAAGTGTTTGTTCTGGTCCCTTCCTCATTTTTTAATTGGGTTGTCTGTTTTCTTAATGTTGAGTCATATAAGCTCTTTATATATTTTGGAGATCAGTCCCCTGTCTAAGGTATCATTGGCAATTACGTTTTCCCATATGGTTGGTTTTCTTCTCATCTTGCTGATGTTTTCTTTTGCTGAGCAGAAACTTTTTAGTTTGACGTAGTCCCATTTGTTTAATTTTTCCTTTATTTCTCTTGCCTTAGGAAGTGTATCTGTGAAGATATTGCTATGTGGGATATCTGAAATTTTCCTGCCTATGTTTTCCTCTAGGACTTTTATGGTGTCACGCCTTACATTTAAGTCTTTGATCCATCTCGAGTTTATTCTGGTGTATGGTGTAAGTTGGTGGTCTAGTTTCATTTTTTTGAACGTCCTTATCCCGTTCTCCCAGCACCATTTGTTAAAGAGGCTCTTCTCACTCCATTTTATGATCCTTCCCCCTTTACCAAATATTAGTTGACCATAGAGACCTGGGTTTATTTCTGGACTTTCTATTCTGTTCCATTGATCTATATGTCTATTCTTATGCCAGTACCAGACTGTTTTGATCACAGTGGCTTTGTAGTATAGTTTGATGTCTCGCATTGTGATTCCTCCTGCTGTGTTCTTCTGTCTCAAGATTCCTCTGGCTATTCGGGGTCTTTTTTGGTTTCATATAAATTTTTGAAGTATTTATTCTAGGTCTGTGAAATATGTCATTGGTATTTTAATAAGGATTGCATTGAATCTGTAAGTTGCTTTGGATAGTATGGCCATTTTGATTATGTTGATTCTTCCCATCCAAGAACATGGTATTTGCTTCCATTTATTTGTATCTTCCCTAATTTCTTTCTTCAATGTTATGTAATTTTCAGAGTACAGGTCCTTTACCTCTTTGGTTAGGTTTATTCCTAGGTATTTTATTTTTCTTGTTGCTATAGTAAATGGTATTTTCTTTTTTGCCTCTGTCTCTGATATTTTATTGTTGGTGTACAGAAATGCCTTAGATTTCTGTATATTTATTTTGTACTTTGCTATTTGGCCAAATTTGCTTATTATATCAAGTAGTTTTTGAGTGGAGTCTATAGGGTTTTCTATGTATACTATCATGTCATCTACATATAATGATAGTTTTACTTCTTCTTTCCCAATTTGGATGACTTTTATTTCTTTTTCTTGTCTGATTGCTGTGCCTTGGACTTCCAACACTATGTTGAATAGGAGTGGAGAGAGTGGGCAGCCTTGTCTGGTTCCTGATTTCAGGGAGAATGTTTTCAGTTTTGTCCATTGAGTATGATGTTGGCTTCAGGCTTCTCACATATAGCCTTAATTATGTTAAAGTATGCTCCCTCTATTCATTTTTTGCTGAGTGTTTTCATCAAATGCTTTTTCTGCATCTATTGATATGATCATGTGATTTTTGTCTTTCATTTTATGTGGTGTATTATATTTATTGATTTGCAAATACTAAACCATCCTTGCATCCCTAGGATGAATCCCACTTGATCGTGGTGTATGATCTTTTTGATGTATTGCTGAATCCTGTTTGCCAATATTTTGTTGAGGATTTTAGCATCTATGTTCATCAATGATATTGGCCTGTAGTTTTCTTTCTTTGTTGTGTCTTGACCTGGTTTTGGGATTACAGTAATACTGGCTTCATAGAAAGAGTTTGGTATTTTTCCCTCTTCTTGGATTTTTTGGAATAGTTTGAGGAGGGTAGGAGTTAGTTCTTCCCTAAATGTTTTGTAAAATTCGCCTGTGAAGCCATCCGGTCCAGGGCTTTTGTATGCCAGGAGATTTTTGATTACTGTTTCAATTTCCTTCTTTGTTATTGGTTTGTTGAGACTTTCTACTTCTCTTGATTCAGTTTTGGAAGGTTATATGTTTCTAGAAATTTGTACATTTCACCTAGGTTACTAATTTCTTGCCATGCAGTTGTTTGTAGTAATTTCTTACAATGCTTTGTATTTCTGTGGTATCAGTCGTGATTTCTCCTCTTTCATTTCTAATTTTGTTTATTTGGGTCTTCTCTCTTTTTTTCTTGATGAGTCTGGCTAGAGGCTTGTTGATTTTGTTCATTTTTTCAATGAACCAGCTCCTACTTTTGTTGATCTTTTGAATTGTTTGTTTAATCTCCATGTCATTTAATTCTGCTCTGATCTTGATGATTTTCTTTCTTCTATTTGCCCTAGGCTTTATTTGTTGTTGTTGCTCCAGTTCTTGTAACTTTAGGGTTAGATTTTTTGTTTGAGATTCTTCTATCCTTTTCAGATATATCCTTATTGCTGTGAACTTCCCTCTCAGGATTAATTTGCTGTTTCCCATAGGTTTTGGGCTGTTGTGTGTTCATTATCATTAATTTCCAAAAACTTCTTGATTTCTTCTTTGATGTAATTTTTAATCCATTCATTATTTAGTAGCATGTTATTCATTCTCCATGAGTTTAGATGCCTTTGATTTTTTTCTTTGAGGTTGATTTTTAGTTTCAAGGCATTGTGGTCTTAAAAGATGCTTGATATGATTTCAATTTTCTTGAATTTGTTGAGGCTTGTTTTGTGTCCTATTATGTGGTCTATCTTTGAAAATGTCCCATGTGCCTTTGAAAAGAATGTATATTTTGCTTCCTTGGGGTGAAAAGTTCTATGTATATCATTTAAGTCCATGTGGCTTAGTGTGTTGTTCAATGCCTGTATATCCTTGGTGTTTCTTTGCTTTGAAGATCTGTCTATTGTTGATAATGGAGTGTTAAAGTCCCCTACTATGAGTGTGTTGCTGTTAATATCCTTCTTGTGTTCTTCTAGTATTTTCTTTATATATTTGGGTGCTCCTAAGTTGGGTACATATATGTTTATCAGTGTTATATCTTCTTGATGGATTGTTCCTTTAAGCATTATGAAATATCCTTCTCTGTCTCTTTTTATGGCCCTTGCTTTGAAATTTTTTATGTCTGACATGAGTATTGCTACGCCAGCTTTTATTTCATGTCCATTTGCTTGAAATACTTGTTTCCATCCCTTCACTCTCAGTCTGTATAAATCTTTTGTTTTGAGGTGTGTTTCTTGTAGACAGCAAATATGTGGGTCCTGTTTTTGTAAACATTCCCCTACCCTATGTCTTTTTTTTTTTTTTTTTTTTTTTTTTTTGGCAGAGCCAGGTGAGACTTTATTTTGGGGTAAAAGGAAAACACTTGATTTGGCTTCTAGTCAGGAACATGGGGAAAAGGCAGTAAACTCCCCCACCCCAAGGGCGAGCTGAGGACTGGGTGGGGCTGAGCTTCAGGTGGGCCTCCTGTGCCCTCCACGCCCCCGCGCAGCTCGGAGGACAGGAGGGACCGAAGCGGTCATTCACTTGGGCAGGACATCAGATGACTCAGGCACCAGCTTCCCATCACGGGTCTCAATCTTCTTCACAACCACCATCTTGGAGGAGCTGGAGCTGGTGCGACTGAAGGAGCCAGAGCCCAAGCTGGCCTGGAAGCCCATGCCGTAGTTGAGGTTGCTGTACTGGGCTCAGCGCACCTGAGTAGCCGCTGGTGGTCTTGGTATGGATACTCATGTTCTGCATCCCAGATTCCAGCCAGTTCTCCTCGCCCTCCAGCAGCTTGCGGTAGGTGGCAATCTCCACATCCAGGGCCAGCTTGACGTTCATGAGCTCCTGGTATTCACGCAGCTGCCGGGCCATGTCCTGCTTCGCAATTCTCAGAGCAGCTTCCAGCTCAGCCACCTTGGCCTGAACATCCTTGATGGCCAGCTCACCACGCTGCTCGGCTTCAGTGATGGAGGCCTCCAGGGAAGCCCTCTGGCCTTTGAGACCATCAATCTCAGCCTGGATGCGGCTGATGCTCCGGTTCATCTCAGAAATCTCCGTCTTGATGCGACGCAGGTCATCCCCATGCTTCCCAGCCAATGTCTGCAGCTCTTCATACTTGATCTGGTACATGGTCTCAGCCTCAGCCCGGCTACGGTTGGCAATTTCCTCGTACTGGGCCTTGACCTTGGTGATGATGCTATCCAGGTCCAGGGAGCGGCTGTTGTCCATGGACA
Organism: Furipterus horrens; assembly: GCF_987537825.1. Lineage (NCBI taxonomy): Eukaryota > Metazoa > Chordata > Mammalia > Chiroptera > Furipteridae > Furipterus > Furipterus horrens. Next base: position 60,457,539 of record NW_028327176.1, on the reverse strand, counting down.
GCACCACAAACGTGTCGGAGATCTGGGACTGCAGCTCACAAATCTCCTCTTCATATAGCTGCCTATAGAAGTTGATTTCATCAGTCAGTCCTTCCAGGCGGGACTCCAGCTCTACCTTGTTCATGTAAGCTACATCCATATCCTTCTTGATGAGGACAAATTCATTCTCCATCTCTGTGCGTTTGTTGATCTCATCCTCATACTTATTCTTCAAGTCCTCCACCATCCCCCGCATGTTGCCAGACTCTGCCTCCAGTCTCAGTTTCTCCTGGGGCAGTGTTTCCAGCTGCTGCCGAAGATTGTTGATGTAGTTCTCGAACATATTTTCCATGTTACTGCGAGTCGTCTTCTGCTGCTGCAGAAGAGTCCACTTGGTCTCCAGAATCTTATTCTGCTGCTCCAGGCTCTGCACTTTATCAATGAAGGAAGCAAACTTGTTGTTGAGGGTCTTGATCTGCTCCTTCTCCTGGTTGCGCACGGCTTGGATGTTGGGGTCCACCTCCAGCTTCAGGGGGCTGAGCAGGCTCTGGTTCACTTGGACGGCTTTGATGGACCCTATACTCCCTGCTCCACTGAAACCTCCAGCCAGATTCATGTTGGCGCCCAGGCCAACCCAGTAGCGCTGCCCACCTGGGAAAAGGCCGAGGAGCTGACGGTGGGCCCACTCAAGTATGAGTGGCTGCGGAAGGCCTGGGGGCCAGAGATGGACACTTTGTAGGTCATTTTCTGGGTCATCCTTGTGGACATGGTGGAGGCTGGAGTGGAGGCAAGAAGGCCAAACCAGACAGAGGTTAAAGAAGGAGCCAAAAAGCTGCTACCCTATGTCTTTTAATTGGAGCATTTAATCTATTTACATTTAAGGTTATTATTGACATGTATTTATTCATTTCCCTTTGCACCTGTGTTCCTTTCATTCTTTTTTCCTTTTTTTTCTTCTCTTTCTTAGATCATTCCTTTTAGTATCTCTTGCAATGCTGGTTTGGTGGAGATATATTCTTTTAGTCTTACTTTGTCTGAGAAACTCCTTATTTCACCTTCCATTTTGAATGAGAGCTTTGCTGGGTAGTATTCTTGGTTGTAGGCCTTTGTTTTTCATTGTTTGAAATATTTTTGACCATTCCCTTCTGGCTTGTATTGTTTCTGTTGAGAAATTGTTCGATAGCCTTATCAGAGCTCCCTTGTATGTTTTTGCTGTTTTTCTCTTGCTGCTCTTAGGATTCTCTTTGTCTTTGAATGTTGCCATTTTAATTATGATGTGCCTTGGAGTGGGCCTTTTGAGGTTCCACTTCATTGGCACTCTCTGTGCTTCTTGGACTTGCATGACTTTTCCTCTCATCAGGTTAGGAAAATTTTATGACATTACTTTTTCTATCAGATTTTCTATCCCTTGTTCTTCTTCTTCTTCTTGTATTCCTATGATCCGGATATTACTTTGTCTCATGTTGTTCTGTAATTCCCTTAGACCTTCTTTATACTGTTTCAATCTTTTTTCATTTTGTTGTATTGTCTGAGAATTTTTTTCTACATTGTCCTCTAACTCACTAATCTGATCCTCTGCTTCGCTTAGCCTGCTTTTGATTGATTCTACTGTGTTTTTCAGTTAAGAGATTGTATTCTTCATTTCATTCTGGTTCTTATTAATAGTTGTTATGTCCTTTTTTATGCTGGAGTAGTTCTCCATAAGTTCCCTGTAATTTTCTTGGAGCTGTTGGTAACTTCCTTGGAGGTTGTCATAGTTATTTTTGAGGTTGTCAAGAACATCGAGCTTCTTCACCACCATTATTTTGAATTTCATACCTTACATTTGGGTTATGTGTATTCCGTCTATCTCTCTTTCTGGGATTCCTTTTTTTCTTTCATTGGGAAGTTGTTTCTGCATCTTCCCATGTTTGATTCTTTTTGTTTGTTTTTGTTGTTTAGATTTGTCTGCTTTGATTTCCCACCTTTGAGGTATGAGATTTTTTATAGGAGATCTGGGTGTTTCAGTAGTGCAGTGTCTTTGATCTCCTGAGCCTGATGTTCTTGCAATACCCTTTATGTCATTTGTTTATGCTGTCTGGTTATATTTCAGATGCTCTTTAGTGGAACCTTCCCTCTGGCTAGTTGATTGAGAGTCACTCTGCCCACTTTGTCTTGAGTTCTTTAGTGGAGATGCTATTAAAAACATAAACACACAGCCCAGGCAGGAAACCCATACCCTCCAAAATATCCCCCAAACTCTATCCCACTATCAACAGCAAATGAGCCAGTATTAATATAAGTGTATAGAGGTTAGGGTTATTATACTATAGGAAGATAAGGAAGATAAGATAAGATAAGAGTTTTTTTAATGAAGAAAAAAATGATTTTTGAGAGGGGCATGATAGAGTAGTAATAGTACAAGTAATGTCGAGACTATGCAAGACAGTAAGTAATATTTACATTGTATGTTAATAATACAAAAAAAAGAGAGGGAAGAATGAAGAATGTAGCAAGAAAGTGGAATTGTATAGTATTAGATTTATATAGTAGTTATATGCTACATACTTAGTGTGAAAGGGAGGCTAAACAAAACAGACAAACAAACAAAAATTAAAGAGGAAGGATGAGAGGGAGAGATGGTATACAACAAATTAAAGAGATAGTGTTCTTTTTAATTTAAAAAATTAAAATTAAAAATAAGAAATTAAAAAACTTAAAATAAAATATAAATAAAAGAACTAAAATAGAAATTAAAATTTAAAAAAAAAGAAAGTTTTTTTCAGTTCAGCCTTTGTGTGCAGTCTTCTTTTTCTGGATTTACACCTGGTCTATCGGAGTTGGCTAGAGGTTCCTGATCGTGGCAGCAGCAGTGTGCGCCTATGTGTGGTGTTGGTCACACTAGCCTTGTGCCCTTTGGGTCATGGTAGGCACATTTGTTTCACTCCTGTTGGAGCCAGCCGGGTTGCATGTGAGCGTGCACACGTGTGGATGACGGCCTGTGCGCTAGCCTCAAGCCTGCTGAGCCGTGCCCCGGGAGTTGGTTTCTCACCCCTTGGGGCGAGGCCCCAGACACTTGTGCATGCTGGAAGTGAGCATCTGTGAGTTGCGGCCACCCGCTGTTCTTGAACCCTTTTGGGCGGGCATGAGTAGCGCCTATGCAAGTGGCCTGTGCATTGGTTTGGCACTTATTGGGGCAGGCCAAGGGTGTCTGCATATGGTCTCCTGCGTGCCCAGCGGGTTGATTTTGTGCCCGTTGGTGCATTGATTTTATGCCTGTTGGGGTGGGCCTGAGGGGCACCAGGATGTGCAGTCAGCGACTTGGTTGTGCGCCTGGGCCAGCGGACAAGGGCACCTCCCTGTGCGCACTTGCGTGACCCAAGGGGAGGGTCAGGAAGTGGGAGAGTGCACTTCTGCACCTGCGCTCCTCAAGAATCTCCTCTCACCCCCAACCTCTCCTCCCCTCTCTGCAGAATACAAGAGAAAAATATAAAGGTAAAACACGTTCTTACATACACAGCAGTACGCTGTTTCTTATCTCTCAGCGCCAGATGCCACCTGGCTCACTCATGGCTCTGCCAGAGGGCAGAGACCTGCTCTCCTCCCGATTCCTCTCTGGGGAAGCCTGTGGTTGCTAAAAAGTCTTTGTGTATTTCCAGCCACAGCTCGGGAAGCCAACCCAGTCAGAAATCCCATCTCGTCCCCTTTTCCTTCGCTATCCTTACCAAACAGGTCATTCCCAGATGGTCTTCTCTGATGCAGCAGTGCCAAGGCTCGACTCCTGCTGGTGTCCAGATGCTCACTGAGATGTTCTGTCTGCAATTAGTCCAAACTACAGATGGGTCTTGGGAGCTAGAAATCACAGCTTCCCCTCACTCCTCCACCATCTTCCTCCCCCTCATGTTCCTGTTTTAATATCCCTTCCCCCTTGGGTACCTCAGTCAGCTTCCTTCCCATGTGTATTCCTACCTTTGCTTCTCATCTAGCAGTCATTTTATTTGAGCTCATTAACTTTTTATAGTCTGCTTTATCAATAGAACAATAAATTCAACAACCTGCAGTTTATGAAATTCTCCATTTGCATAGATTCAAAAGTATAATTTTCTTTTTAAATAAAAATTGTGTTTCTATTTTCTTTAGGATGTTGTATCAGTACCCCAAATAGAGTATGGATAAAATAGTAATGACTTTTTTTCACTCAAATGACCCCTACTTACCAATTTCTCTATCACTCTAAATTATGTTTTTCTTTTTCCTAGTTACTTTAAAACTCACAGGATTGGAGGCTCAGAATCATCTTTGGTTAACTCCTTTATCACTCACTTGATTCTTTTACTAATTATTATTAAGTCATTATACAAATTAATTATTTTATGCCATGTTTTTTGGATACCTCAGGAGCAAACAGTTGAGTTTTGCATATTCCTTTTATTTTAATTTCACTAAAATCATAAGTCCACGTAAAACCTCTCCTTCACAATTTATTTTTTTATCTCTAAACCATAATCTGGTTTTCCTACACCACTTACTCAAACTCTTTGATATATGTTTCATAATATACATGCATTCTTATAAAATATGCAGGAATATGTATGTGGGTTTAATATATATAATTCTATGAGCTATTAGAACTTATTTTGCTTCTTACTATTTTGATTCAATACTCTTTAAGACCTCTGGATGAACAGTAAGGACAAATAGTTTCTTGTTCTTGCTTCTGACTGCAACACAATAACATGTTATGGATCTACCTCATTTTTCTTATCTATTTCCCCTAGTAATGGGCACTGATATTGCTTCTACCACTTTAAAAACACAAACAAATATCTTCCCACAGATCTCCCTACAGACCTAGTTTATTAAAAAGTGTCACATACACATACTTACAGTACCATGCAATGAAGGTATCATATAAATTTCATCTGGGAAACGCTTACAAGTATAGAAGTGGTGAGAACACAATCTCCTGAACTCCCACTGCCCCACAGATTAGGTATTGCACAGGTAGTCTATATGCAACATGGCTAGTGTTCCAGAGAGGCCCACTTCTGTAATGCTCTACATATTTATAGAGTTGAGGCAAATAAAGTCTATTTGCAGTATCTTGTTAGAAAAACAGAACTTCTAGAGCCAACTAGTGCAATCACAGTCTTCTTTTGCTGTAGTACTCAGACTTGCTGAACCAGCTCAAAACAAGAGAATGAAGATCCAGGACCATGACTGTGTCTCATCAGCTTGTAGAATTTCTCTAGTGTATTCAATTAAAGGTGTGAGTGCTGGAACATGAGCATTTTTAAATTTACTGAAGTTACTAATCACCTTCCATATAGGTTGTGCTTGTTCACACTTCCACCAACAGTGCATAAAGGTCCTTATTTATTCAATTTATCCCCAAGATCTGCTGTTATCCACTTTAAATTTTTTGTCAGTCTGCTCTTTCTAAGCTGGTATGTTATTTTAATTTTCTTCTCAGTTTCTCTGAGATTGAGCATATGTTCAAATCTTGCAAGTCATTTAGATTTCTCTGTCTATGAATTGCTTGTTTTGTTTGAGTTTTTAGCCTTTTCTTATTGATTTTCATGAGTTTTTGGTATATTCTAGGTCTGCTTGTTCAATAAAACTTTCTATAATAATGGAAATGTTCTCTATCTGCACTGTTAAATATGGTAGCCACTAGCCTCATGTGACTAGGGAGCAGTTAAAATGTAGTTAGTACAACTGAGGAAATGTAACTCTATTTAATTGATTTAAATCCAAATTTAAATAATCATACATAGCTAATGACTATGTATTAGACAGTGTAATTCTAGATAATACTCTTTTTGTGTGTCAGTTCTAGAGATTGCAAATATCTTCTTCCAGTCTGCATATTTCTATTCATTTTGTCTATACTTGTATTAATAGAAACATAAAACTTTACTTTCTAGTTTTGTTCTTGTTATGAAGACATTTCTCACCCTTAGACACAATACTGTGGTATTTTTTATTATTAATTTGATCATTTTGCCTTTACTTTAAGGTATTTTATATATATTCCACTCTGTGAGAGAATTTTCTAAAACATTTAATAAATAATCCACCTTTTACCCATTAATCTGTGATTCTATCCTTATCATATATTTCATCTTTAAACACAGGTCAGTTTCTTGGTTCTTTATTCTCTTCTTTTGTTGTTGTTGTAGTACTTTGTGGTCGAGGGCACACAAGTAATTCCAGCAGACAGAATCGGACAGACGGAGGGCTGCGGCACGCTCAGGCAGGTCAGCACTGAGCAGTGCAAGCATCTTCCTTTTATTGGATTTTGAATATATGCTAATCAACAGGGAGGGTCCAGGAATGAGCTCACAGGCACATTCCAGGAATGATTACAATGTACTTGAAATTTACAACAGAGGAAGCTTAAAGGATTAACTAAAGAGAACACTTCCTGATAAACAAGTCTATATATTCTCTACAGATTCAAAAACAGAAAAACAGAAATCCAATCATCTATTCTTTTAAGACTATGGAACGGATGCACTGTTCCTTAAACACTAACAGAAAGCAATCAAGGTTAAACACCATTTGTGCTTAGTTTTGTTTGATTTCCTTATCAACATCAGGAAAGATGGAATACTCAGCAAGATTCTTTTTAAGTCATAGGATGTCTTTAAGATCCTGAGGCCTGAGCAGTCAGGGACTGTTGGCACCAGCAAGTCCAGCTCGCTGCTCGGATCATTAAACACCTGGACCGAGAGGCATGTAAACATACCTCAAATCAGAAGTCTTGATTTCCAGCATCATGTTGTGTTTACTGTTCTTGGATTAAGTACCATTTAGTCTCTATTATTATGTCTTTTTAATATGTCTAAATATCTAGCAGTATTAGTTGTCTTCCTTTGCTGTTTGTAGAACTTATATTTTTCCATATAAATTTTTAGAATGGGAATTTGTCAAAAATTCAGCTAGAATATTAATTATTACACTGAGATATAGTTTTATTGAAGGCTAAATTGAAAACTTGAAAAGACTGTGACCTTTTCTACTGATGCGGTTTAACCCTCTATTCTTTAATGTTTTCCTTTTATAATTCTCATCATTCTTTTTTATTGTTAAGATTATGCATTAATTCAATTACTATATACTTATTTATTTTTGCTACTATAGTTGGTTTTTGGACTAAAGAACGCTTTTTGTAAGTTGAGTTTGTACTGGCAAACTTGGAGAACAATTATGTTCTAATAATTCTTCTCTGGAAATAATTATATCATCAACAAATCTAACTTCTCTGTCTTATTCTCTTCTCCCTCTCTCTTTCTCTCTCCCTCTGTCCCTCTCTCCTACTGTGCCTCTCTCCCACTTTTAATTTTTTTACTTTTATTTTAGTTTTGTTTTATGATGTTGGTACAAACCCTTTGTACTGTGTTAAGTGCTTACAATGATAGTGCACATAAATGGTGGACATCATTGTCTTTTTCTGATTTTAAAGGATGTGCAGTCAAAGTTTCCCTTTTAAAAGTAATGTTTGCTCTAGACTTTGTATATAATTTTTATCAAGTTAAAAAAATATTTTCATATCTAAAATCTCATTCAAAAAGCATAAATAGGTATTGAACTTTATAAAATTATTTTCCTGAGATAATCATGTTCTTTTTCTCTTTTATAATTAATTTGGTAAATTTGATAAATGTACTGACATCAAATTACATTTCTGGAATAAACTCTACATGATTAGTAGTACAGCTGGATCCTCTAGTATGAAGAAATTAAGCCAATAATTAAGGTGCTAACAATTTATTTAGAAGATGCCAGTTCAGAGCTGTAGGGTTAGTGAAAAGGAAATTGCTGTCAAGAGAGACGCAAAGCATCACAGTCTATTGCATTACAGCACTGGCTACTGCTTCACCATGAACATTCTCAGCTGGCTTTTTTATTTGATGTATATTTTCTCTGGCAATGTTTCAGAGAAATCACATTAGAAACAAAAGAGAAAGAATTTATCCGCTCAGCTCCTTCTGACCCATCCCCCACCAATTTCCATTGGTTCAAGTTCAGCCCATTGGGTACTAATGCTCCCACACATCTTTATTGTGCCATCTCTGCCTTGGTTGCTGCTCAGAAAGGGAGATCTCATACTCTAAAGTATGGTTTGTCATCCACATCTGAAAGTGAAAGAATGTTCTCTCCTTTAACTTGGAAGGACAGCATAGAATGACCTAAGACCACTGGACCTCTAAAAATTTACCTAAGGCAATACTCTAGGTATTGGTTATTTTCCTTCTGCTCTCTGAAACACGCCTGTTTAGTAGAAATTTAGTATACATATCAATTTCTACTCCCCAGGTTCATAATTGCATGTCATTATCAAAATAATAAACCCATTAATGTTCTTTGGAATATCAAAGCAATCAAAGTTTGTAAAAACTGTATTATGACTGAGGCCAGGTAAATTTGATATAACTCTGAAGCACAAAGGAGATATTTAAAGAGACAAATTTAATGGGCTTGTGATTGAAACTATCAGACCCACATCTTTTAAAATTTTTAATGATGATACTAATCTCTGTCATTTCTCCAAGAAGTAGTATGAATTAGAAAAAGCATATTTTAAAGTGTATTTTATTGATTATATTGTTACACTTGTCCCAATTTTTTCCCCTTTGCTTCCCTATACCCAGTACCCTCCTATCCCCAGCAATACCACACCCCTTAGTTCATGTCCATGTGTCATGCATGTAAGTTCTTTGGCTTCACCCTTTCCTATATTATTCCTAACTTCCCCCTGTCTATTTTGTACCAACAATTATGCTTCTTAATCCCTGCACCATTACCCCATTTCTCCCCCTTCCCCTTCCCAGCTGATAACCCTCCAAATGATCCCCATATCTATGATTCTGTTCCTATTCTGGTTTGCTTAGTTGGATTTTGTTTTTATTTTTTTAGATTCATATGTTGATAGTTGTGAGTTTGTTGTCATTTTTAGTGTTCATAGTTTTGATATTTTTCTTAGGTAAGTCCCTTTAACAATTCATATAATAATGGCTTGGTGATAATGAACTCCTTTAGCTTTACCTTGTCTGGGAAGCACATTATCTGCCCTTCCATTCTAAATGCTAGCTTTGCTGGATAGAGTAATCTTGGTTGTAGGTCCTTGCTTTTCATCACATTGAATACTGCTTGCCAGTTCCTCCTTGCCTGCAAAGTTTCTTTTGAGAAATCAGCTGATAGTCTTATAGGCACCCCTTGGTAGGTAACTCTCTGCTTTTCTCTTGCTGCTTTTAAGATTCTCTCTGTATCTTTTACCTTTGTCATTTTAATTATGATGTGTTTTGGTGTGGTCCTCTTTGGGTCTAGCTTGTTTAGTACTCTCTGTGCTTCCTGGACTTGTATGTCTATTTCCTTCACCAAATTTAGGAAGTTGTTCTTCATTATTTTTTCACATAAGGTTTGAATTTATTGCTTTTCCTCTTCTCTTTCTGGCACCCCTATGATTTGGATGTTGGCATGTTTAAAGTTGTCCCGGAGGTTCCTAATCCTCTCCTCACTTTTTTTCCATTCTTGTTTCCTCATTCTGTACTGGTTATAGTTTTTTTCTTCCTTATGTTCCAAATCATTGATTTGAACCCCTGTTTCCTTCCCTTCACCATTGGTTTTGTGTGGATTTTCCTTTGTTTCACTTTTTCCTTATGCGTCTGCCATACTCAACATATCTGTCAAGCCAGTGACCATCTTTATCACCAGTATTTTGAATTCTGCATCTGTTACATTGGCTATCTCCTTGTCTGTTAGGTTGGCTATCTCCTCATCACTTAGTTCTCCCACTGGAACCTTGATTCATTCCCTGTTTTGGGCTACACTTCCCTGTCTCCTTATCTTGACAGGCTCCTGTGTTTGTTTGGCTCTGAGTCCTAGGTAGAGCTGTCACTCCTGTTATGTTGTAAGGGGCGGAGCCTTAGGTATTCATCATACAGGGTGACCCATTTCACCACATTGTGGTGCTGTATGTAGGGGACGGGTCAGAAAGGGAACAATGCTGCTTGCTTAACACTTGCCCTTTTTCCAGGCACTTCTCCCACTTTCGTACAGGACTGGCACCTCTGTAGCTGTTGACCTGGCCATTGTTCCCAGAATGGATGTCTGTGGATGTTCTAGGACCATGGAGTCCCTTTATTCAAGTGGACTCTGCTGAGAGAATGGCAGTTTCTTCCTCCCTGCCCCAACTCCCACTGGTTTACACAGTCAGAAGCAATGCGGCTTGATTTTCCCCAGTGCTGGTACTGTGAGCTGTGCAGTCTGCTCAGGAGCTGTGAATGCTCCCCATGTGTCCTCCATACTTTTTTTTAAAGTATATTTTATTGATTATATTGTTACAATAGTTCCAATTTTTCCCCTTTGCTACCCTCCACTCAGCACCCCCCTCCCCCAGAAACCCCCCCCAAAAGTCCATGGCCATGGTTCATACATACAAGCTCTCCTGCTTCACTCTTTCATATATTCTTCTTCTTCTTTTTTTAATAAATAAATGTTTAATTAATTATTTTAACAAAAAAAAATAACAATCCCTCCCTCTCAGATATTAAGACCCTTTATAATCTTATGAAGGACAATGGGCGAAGGTCTCAAGCTCTTCTAGCTGCTTCAAGCTGGACATGGTTGTCGTCCTACCTACCCTTGGGTCCAGAAATCCCTAATAAGAGTAAGGGTGTGGAGGAGACATGGGGAAGGATCGTGCAGACTCCAGGTCAGTTGGCTGTCCCCGGACAACAGCGTGCTTGGTTTAACATGCTGGCATCCTTGTTGTATTCTGGGGGCAACAGATTTGGCAAAAGGGTTAAAAGACATCATTTAATCTATAAACACTAGATGACAAAAGACAGGTATAAATTTTTCAATGTCCCACATTAGGGAAAAAAAAAAAAGGACTTCTTTGGAGGAAGGTGTCCCAGGCACATCTCACCTGTCCAAAACCCTTTTTCCCATTATACTTAGCTTTGGCTGAGGGAAATATTTAAGGTTTCCCACTCACCAGGCCTCTGGGCCCTTTCTGTCCAAGCCATTAGGATAGAAAAGAGAAACCAGTTTTAAAGTGAAGCCCACAGACCACCTCATTCTTCACCAACCCAGCCACCTAGTTCAGCCAAACCGTTGAGTCTCAGGAGGCAGCGCCGCAGACAGGATTAGGTTAGGCCTATACGTACAATCACTCAGGTAATGAGATCATAGGCTTATGCCCTTGAAAACAGAAAACACATGTTAATTTATGTAACATAACCCACAAACAAGTCTCTAAATCTGTAAGACTGTCTTATTGGAAAGACCTCCAGTTGCAAGGCATTTGACATTCTTCTTGCCTGTAAATTAAATATCTTTAATGATACCACATAGTTTAACTTTCAAGTAAAAACATATTTTAAATGAAAAGAAACTTTAAAGACGATTAGCTGTGCTACTTTATAGTCTACCTCTGGTCATTGTGATTTTCCTTAAATAATGATTTTTCTCCCTAAGATTACCCTCCTGGTTATTAAAGGGACTGCATTAAGTCCATTTTTAATTTATCCTGTTCATTTGCATAAACACAACAACAGCAGAAAATGATCACTTATGATCTTTAGTCCTGCTTTGCTAGAACTTACCCAAGGAACATTTAGGGTGACCTTCAGTCTGCCCTTCAGGGCACAGAAGCTGAGCCACATACCTGGTATTCAGCCTTGCCTGTATACACCTGTCTTTTCCAAGCCCTTCTGGTTTTACATTGTGCCTTAAGGTCCCTTCTAGCCATCTTTCAGGAAAATAACCTTCATTCCTTCCCTGGAAAGATTGCTGTGGACCGCACAACCAACCATGGTACCAGGCCTTTTATCTCATGGGTTTTTATTACCTTCGAAAGTCATTCCCAGTTCCTCAGGGCTTTTTGGTAACAACCAGAGCTCAAGCATGTCTCCTTTAGGCATGACATTCCAGTCAAAGATTTGGTCCAAAAAAAAACCCTCTATTAACAAGTGGTCTTATTAATTTTATGCAAAGAAACTTATGTCATTACTTACTTGTTTAGAATGCCAAACTCTGGAGGGATCAGATAGGGAGAAAAATATACAATGTGAAGGAAAATCCTTGTCCTAATATTCACTGAACTGGCATTTCCATTCTTCATATTTTCATTTTTACCCCACTAAAAAATTTTTTTCCATGACAGTTGTCTCACTTCCCCCCCCTTGCTTCCCTGCACCCTGTCCATCCCTTCCCCCACATTCAATCCCCACTCAGTTACCCATGTCCGTGGGTCATTTATACATGTTCTTTGAATAGATCCTTCCCCTTCTAACCCCATTTTCTCCCTCCTGCCTCCCCCTTTGTTACTGTTAGTCTACTCCTTGTTTACATACATCTGGTTAAATTTTGCTCATTTGTTTGTGTTGTCCATTAGTTTTCTGTAATAGGTGACAGCATAAGGTATTTTTCTTTTGTTGCCTGGCTTATTTCGCTAAGCATAATTCTCTCTAGTTCCATCCATGTTGTTGCAAATGGTAGAAGTTCCTTCTTTCTTTCTGCTACATAGTACTCCATTGTGTAAATGTACCACAGTTTTTTGATCCACTCATCTACAGACGGGCACATAGGTTGTTTCCAGCACTTGACTATTGTAAATAGTGCTGCTATGAACATTGGAGTGCATATGTTCTTTTGAATTGGTGTTTCAAGATTTTCTGTATATAAACCTAGCAATGGAATTGCTGGTTTAAAAGGCCGTTTCATTTTTAGTTTTTTGAGGAAATTCCAAAGTGTTTTCCATAGTGGCTGCACCAGTCTGCACTCCCACCAACAGTGCACCAGGGTTCCCATTTCTCCGCATCCTCCCCAGCACAAGTTGTTTGTTGATTTGTTGATGGTGGCCATTCTGACTAGTGTGAGGCGGTATCTCATCATGGTTTTTATTTGCATCTCTCTGATGGCTAGTGATGTTGAGCATTCTTTCATATGTCTATGGACCCTCTGTATGTCCTCTTTGAAGAAGTGTTTGTTCAGATCCTTTGACCATTTTTTAATCGGGTTGTCTGTCTTCTTGGTGTTGAGTTGTATGAGTTCTTTATATATTTTGGAGATCAATCCCTTGTCTGAGATATCATTGGCAAATATATTTTCCCATAAGTTTGGTTTCCTTTTCATCTTGCTGAAGTTTTCTTTAGCCGAGCAGAAACTTTTTAGTTTGATGTAGTCCCATTTGTTTATTCTTTCCTTTATTTCCCTTGTCTTAGGAGATATATCAGTGAAAATGTTGCTACGTGGGATATCTGAAATTTTCCTGCCTATGTTTTCCTCTAGGACTTTTATGGTGTCACAACTTACATTTAAGTCTTTGATCCATTTTGAGTTTATTCTGGTGTATGGTGTAAGTTAGTGGTCTAGTTTCATTTTTTTGCATGTCCCTGTCCAGTTCTCCCAACACCATTTGTTGAAGAGGCTCTTTTCACTCCGTTTGATGTTCCTTCCCCCTTCGACAAATATTAGTTGACCATATAGACCTGGATTTATTTCTGGACTCTCTATTCTGTTCCATTGATCTATATGTCTGTTCTTATGCCAGTACCAGCCTGTTTTGACTACCGTGGCCTTGTAGTATAGTTTGATATCAGGTTTTGGGATTTCTCCTCCTGTGTTCTTCTTCCTCAAAATTGCTGTGGCTATTCGGGCTCTTTTTTGGTTCCATATAAATTTTTTAATATTTGTTCTAGGTCTGTGAAAAATGTCATTAATATTTTAATAGGGATTGCATTGAATCTATAAATTGCTTTGAGTAGTATGGACATTTTAATGATGTTGCTTCTTCCCATCCATGAGCATGGTATATGCTTCCATTTATTTGTATCTTTCTTAATTTCTTTCTTCAGTGTTATGTAATTATCTTAGTACAGGTCTTTTACCTCCTTGGTTAAGTTTGCTCCTAGGTACTTTATTTTTCTTGTTGCTATGGTAAATGGGGTTTTTCTTTTAGTTTCTATCTCTGAGATTTTATTGTTGCTGTACAGAAATGCCTTCAATTTCTGAATATTGACTTTGTACCCTGCTATTTTGCCAAATTCACTTATTAGTTCGAGTAGTTTTTTTGTGGAGTCTATAGGGTTTTCTATGTACACTATCATGTCATCTGCAAATCATGACAGTTTTACTTTCTCTTTTCCAATTTGGATGCCTTTTATTTCTCATTCTTGTCTGATTGCTGTGGCTAGAACTTCCAAGACTATGTTGAATAAGAGTGGAGAAAGTGGACATCCTTGTCTTGTTCCTGAACTCAGGGGGAATGCTCTCAGTTTTTGCCCATTGAGTATGATGTTGGCTTCAGGTTTCTCAAATATGGCCTTTATTATGTTGAGGTATGCCCCCTCTATTCCCATTTTGCTGAGAGTTTTCAACATAAATGGGTGTTGTACTTTATCAAATGCTTTTTCTGCATCTATTGATATGATCATGTGGTTTTTGTCTTTCATTTTGTTTATGTGGTGTATTACATTTATTGATTTGCGAATATTAAATCATCCTTGCATCCCTGGGATGAATCCCACTTGATCATGGTGTATAATCTTTCTAATGTGTTGCTGGATCTGGTTTGCCAATATTTTTTTGAGGATTTTAGCATCTATGTTCATCAGCGATATTGGCCTGTAGTTTTCTTTCTTTGTTGTGTCTTGACCTGGTTTTGGAATTAGGGTTATACTGCCTTCATAGAACGAGTTTGGGAGTCTTCCGTTTCCTTGGATCTTTTGGAATAGTCTGAAGAGAATAGGAGTTAGTTCTTCCCTAAATGTTTTGTAGAATTCACCTGTGAAGCCATCCGGTCCAGGGCTTTTGTGTGCTGGGAGTTTTTGATTACTGCTTCAATTTCACTAGTTTTTATTGGCCTATTTAGGCTTTCTGCTTCTTCTTGATTCAGTTTTGGAAGAATATATGTTTCCAGGAATTTATCCATTTCCTCAAGGTTGTCAAATTTCTTCTGATACAGTTGTTCGTAATAATTTCTTACAACCCTTTGTATTTCTGTGGTATCAGTTGTGATTTCTCCTCTTTCATTTCTGATTTTATTTATTTGGGTCCTCTCTCTTTTTTTCTTGATGAGCCTGGTTAAAGACTTGTCAATTTTGTTTATCTTTTCAAAGAACCAGCTCCTACTTATGTTGATCTTTTGAATTGTTAAGGTAGTCTCTGTGTCATTTAATTCTGCTCTGATCTTGATGATTTCCTTTCTTCTACTTGATCTGGTCTTTGCTTGTTGTTCTTCCTCTAGTTCTTGTAGCTGTAGGGTTAAATTTTTTATTAGGGATTCTTCTAGCTTTTTTAGGTAGGCCTGTACTGCTGTGAACTTTCCTCTCAGGACTGCTTTCATTGTATCCCATAGGTTTTCGGTTGTTGTGTGTTCATTATCATTGGTTTCCAGAAACTTTTTGATTTATTCCTTGATGTCATTGTTAGCCCATTCATTATTTTTTTTTTAAAGTACAACTTCCATTTTATTTATTTTCCAGAGAACTGTTCTTCAGTCCTTAAGAACTTAGCTCCTTACATGGGCTTTGGTGGAGGACGTGGGGCAGCACCCGCAGGTCTGAATCGGGGTGGAGGTGTTCGGTCCTTCCGGGCTTCATGAGAGCGATTCCTGACTACCTTGCTGTGAATGGCACAACTCACACAGTAATGCAGTTTCACATACAGCTTGGGAAGCACATAGGCGTCGAAGACACTCGCTTCTGAAATGTCCCTCACGGCTGCGGCCTCAACTATGTTTCGAATGACAAACTTTTTAATGGCCTTATCCTTGGGCACGCATCAGGCGCAGTTGGTGCAGCAAATAGGCTGCACATGGCCGCGGCCTTTCTTGGCACGACCGTTGTTCCTTCTTTTCTTGGTCATCTTGGAAGCGAGGACCCGCGAAAAGCCCATTCATTATTTAATAGCATGTTATTCATTCTCCATGAGTTTGAATGTTTTTGAGTTTTTTTCTTGAGGTTGACTTCCAACTTTAAGGCATTGTGATCTGAGAAGATGCTTGATATAATTTCATTTTTTTTGAATTTGTTGAGGCTTGTTTTGTGTCCTACTATGTGGTTTATCTCTGAAAATATTCCATGGGCACTTGAGAAGAATGTATATTTTGCTTCTTTGGGGTGAAAAGTTCTATATATATCGACTAAGTCCATTTGATCTAGAGTATTGTTCAGTGCCTCAATATCTTTGGTGTTTCTGTGCTTCGAAGATCTGTTCATTGTTGACAATGGGGTGTTAAAGTCCCCTATTATGAGTGTGTTGCTGTCTATATCTTTCTTGGAGTCTTTCAAAATTTTCCTTACATATCTGGGTTCTCCTAAGTTGGGTGCATATATATTTATAAGGGTTATATCTTCCTGATGGATTTTTCCCTTAAGTATTATGAAATGCCCTTCTTTGTCTCTTTTTATGGCCTTTGCTGTGAAATCAGTTTTGCCTGATATAAGTATTGCTACCCCAGCTTTTTTTTCATGTCCATTGCTTGAAATACTTTTTTCCATCCCTTCACTTTCAGTCTGTGTAGATCTTTTGTTCTAAGGTTGGTCTCTTGTAGACAGCATATATGTGGGTCATTCTTTCTAATCCATTCAGCTATCCTGTGTCTTTTGATTGGAGCATTTAATCCATTTACATTTAAGGTTATAAATGATAAGTACTGATTCATTGTCATTTTCCCTCATTGTACTCGTGTTCCTCTCTGTCTCTCTCTGTTTCTTCATCTTCTTAAAGCAGACCCTTTAGCATCTCTTGCAATGCTGGTTTGGTGGAGATGTATTGTTTTAGTGTTCTTTTGTCTGGGAAACTCCTTATTTCACCTTCCATTTTGAATCAGAGCCTTGCTGGGTAGAGTATTCTTGGTTGTAGGCCTTTGTTTTTCATGGTTTGGAACGTTTTTTGCCATTCCCTTCTGGCTTGTAGTGTTTCTGCTGAGAAATCATATTATAGCCTTATTGGAGCTCCCTTGTATGTTATTAGTTGTTTCTCTCTTGCTGCTTTTAGGATTCTCTCTTTGTCTATGAATGTTGCCATTTTAATTATGATGTGTCCTGAAGTGGGCCTGTTGGGGTTCATCTTCATTGGGACCCTCTGTGCTTCCTGAAATTGCATGACTCTTTCTCTCCTCATGTTAGGGAAGTTTTCTGTCATTAGTTTTTCAAAGAGGTTTTCTATCCCTTGCTCTTCTTCTTCTCCTTCTGGAATTCCTATGATACGGATATTATTACGTTTCATGTTGTCCTGAAGCTGTCTTAGAACATCTTCAGTCTTGTTCAGTCTTTTTTCATTTTGTTGAACTGTTTGGGAGTTTTTGTCTACATTGTCCCCCAGCTTGCTGATACAATCTTCTGCTTCCTCCAACCTGCTTTTAATTCCTTCTATTGTGTTCTTCAATTCAGAGATCGTATTCTTCATTTTCTCCTGGCTCTTATTGATAGCTTCTATGTCCTTTTTCATGCTGTTGTAATTCTCAGTAAGTTCCTTGTAGTTTT
This sequence comes from Furipterus horrens, assembly GCF_987537825.1. NCBI lineage: Eukaryota > Metazoa > Chordata > Mammalia > Chiroptera > Furipteridae > Furipterus > Furipterus horrens. The sequence continues at coordinate 60,440,080 of NW_028327176.1, read as the reverse complement.
TCTGGAGTTCTTTGTAGTTTCCGCTGAGCTCATTGACCTTCTCCATAATCCATGTTTTGAATTCTATATCTGATAGTTTGCTTCCCTCTATTTCATTTAGCACTCTTTCTGGGGATTCTACCTTTCCTTTTGATGGGGGGTTGTTTATTTGTCTCCCCATTTTTGTGACTCCTATTGTTTGTTGGTGCTTCTTAGAATGATCTGCACTTCCTGGATCTGCCCCTGGTGGCGTCAGATCCTGTACCAGTCTGGGCCTAGGCAGCCTGTTGGAGACTTCCAGGGATCTACTGTCTTTGTCTGTCTTCTTTAGTTGTTAATCTATTCAGTCTGTGATTAGCCGTCAGGCTTAAGGACCATGGGTGTGGCAGCTTAATTCCTGTAGGCAGGGCTTTTGCTTCCCCTCAGGCTGATGCCACTTGGAGGGGAATGGTCTGCCTGCAGTACTGGGGATGAGTCAGCACTGGGACCTGGTCAGCTGTTCCCCTAGTTCTCCCTCAAAACCACCGCGCCAAATTCTCCCCAAGTGTCTCCAGTCCTCTCTGCCTTCCCTCCGCTTGAGCCCAGGGTAAGTGGAGGCCAAAATATTTTTGTATGTGATCCAGTTAAGAGCTCTTTTTCTCCTGCTGTTTCTCTCCAGCTAGCAAGAAACCCTGTGGCTTTTTGCTTTTCGTAGCTGGATACTATTTAATTTCCACTCTGTTGCTGTAGGCTGGGAAGCCCAGCTGGGGGTTTAGACCCTGCCCTTCTCAGGGGGAACCCCCGGCTGCTGAGCTGTTTCTCAGTCCCTTCAGCTACCACCTGTGGGAGCCCAATCAGCCCTTTCGTGTCTCCGCACTCCCTACCGGTCATATTGTGATGTAGCGACTTTTTCTGTCTCTCCGTGGTTATAAGACTTCTCTCCAGCTAGTGTTCGGGTGGTTATTCCAGATGATCTCTCCAAAATTAAGTTGTAAATCCAGACTGGTCCTGGGAGAAGGTTAGTGTAGCTTCCACTTACTCCTCTGCCATCTTGATCAGCCTCCTCCACACTTTTTAAAATGTGTGACTGCACTTTCTGCTGCCCTGCCACTGCCACCACCACACTACACTTAATCCTCTCTGCCCCTCCTACCTGTCTAGATGAGTATTTCTTCTTTTTATCTTTGTTTGTTAGATTTCCATGCAGCTTGATTTTCTGGAACTTCTGGTTTTCTCTAGTTTTGAGATAGTTGTATTCCTTCTTAGTTGTGTGTCTGCTGGGCCTCCATCTTGGCCAAAAATCAGAATAAGCATATTTTAAGGTAAGTGGTTCACATAAACTGCAGCTACTATTGGGATTTGGGATTAAAATGGCATAGAGATAAATCAACCTCCTACGGCTCATTAAATCCTATTGTGACAAATTTTCAGTCATAGATCTGCTTGTTTTCCAAATCTTCTATATGATTATAGCAACTGCAGATCAATTTCACTCTTCCCACATCTTTCCCCATATTCCTGTTTTCATTAAATATCATAGAGAGTTATGGAGTATATATTTCTATAGTTAATTTGGAATACCACAGAGATTTAGAGCCAAGAACTAATTAAAGAACAAGAACTTCACTTGAAGTTTTGGTTCTTTAGTTAGTTCTTAAGGCATTGCATATCCACAAATTCTTGTTAAGTAAGAATATGTAGAGTTATGGATATGGATCTCATGGGAGATGTGAAAATTAGAAATGGAGACATGAAAGCCAACTGCATGGAGATGATCAAAGAAGACTGGAGGCTGCCCAGCAAGAGAGAAGGGAAATGAAAAGAAGATATAAAGAATGAGTCTCAGGTAGTGCTCAGATCTTGGAGGAATAGAAAAACATATTATTAAAAACAAAGACCCACTTGGTTGTTAAAGGGATAGTTCTTGTGAAAGATAATCCCTACAGAGCTAAGAACATTTCATCTCTTTACAGCATGTGGTTATTCTCTAAAAATGGTCACTGAACCAGTGTTTTTAACATATCTAGGCACTTGTTAGGGATACAAAGTCTTATCCTACCCCAATGAATCATAAATCTGAAGGTGACTCTCAGAAATATGTTTTTTAAGAAGCCCTCTAGGTGATTCTAAGGCACACTGAAACTTGAAGACTACTTATATAAAAAATGACATTCTTGGATGACAGAGGTAATCCATCAGGATTCCTAGGTCCTCATGGAGAGTAATATACTAAGAGATGAGCTGAGTTTTTTTCCTCCCAATTCAATGGTTTATTGCAAATGTGCACTCTCATTAGTTGAGGGAAAATGTATCCACCTAATGTTAGAGATCTGCCAGGAAGAAACTGGATATATGATTTATTTATTTTAGTCAATTATAGCACCAGTATATCCTTAAGATATATGAAGAACTCCTAAAATATCTGTTGAATTAGTTTAATTGAGAAAAAATCTATGTTCTGGCTTTAACTAGAAATGTAAAATTCAGTAATTTTGTATTAGTTTAGAAGATATTCAAACCTAATATTTTACACAATCTTCTTTTCCAGTGCACAATGAGAAATAAAACTCAAATAATTGTCCCTAGATTACTGTGAGAAAAGCAATGAGAAAAGAAAGATTGAATTATGTACTGAACCCACTAAAGCAGAAATTTTAGTATGACATTAAAAAGCAAGCAAAATGCCTGGCTGGTGTGGCTCAGTGGATTGAGCATTGGCCTGCAAACCAAATGTCACTGGTTCGATTCCCAGTCAGGGCACATAACTAGGTTGCACGTCAGGTTCCCAGTTGGGGACATGAGTGAGAGGCAACCACACAGTGATGTTTCTCTCCCTTCCTTTCTCCTTTCCCCTCTCTCTAAAGACAAATAAATAAATAAGCAAACAAACAAATAAATAAATATATTTTTTAAAGCAAGCAAAACAAAACTTAACAAGCACTTATCTTGTTAAACCACGAGTTTACACATACATATATTACATTTTAGAAAACAAAAAATAAATAGTGTTAGGATATATTATAAATATGAAGCATAATAACTCTGGTTAAATTAGCAACTATGGGACTTCCAGCCAATATGGAGGCTTAGACGGACACGCTCGGTCTCCCTCTACAACTAGAGAGGAATACAACTACTTCAGAACAAAAGATAACTAGAAATTCCAGAAAATAAAACTACACGGAAGCCTAACGTACAAAGTTATAAACCAGCAGCACCCTTTGGGCAGGTAAGAGCAAAAGGGGGCAGAGCTGTTTGTGGTAGCACAAGGGACATTGGCAGGGAGAACAATCCCGGCTGCAGTCGAACCTCGGCAGCTTGCAACCCCAACGCTCGGAAAAGCAACCACCACATCGCCCGGAACAGTGAGGCTCAGGGGGCGGGAGGACGGATCCCAGTCTCCTAGCAGAGTAACTGCAGGAATCCATCTTGGACCCCCGCCCCCACACAAAGCGCCACAGCGTTGCGAAATAGGTTGCGGGTAGCCACTGGTTGCTGGGCAGTGACAACAAAGTGCCACAGCACGGTGAGAAAGGTTGCTGGACCACCGCCAGTCGCTGGGGTGTGATGACAAAGGGCCACCGTGCGGTGAAAAAGGTTGCAGATCACCACCTGTCGCTGGGTTGTGATGAGTACACAGGCACAGCCCCCTATAGCCGGCCCAAGAAAGCAAAATGCATCTGTCAAAATGAGGCAGACAACTATAGAAATCCCGGTGGCGCAGCTCACCAGGCAACAGATGAAGAACCTGACAGATGAACAAATAAGAAACCTGTCAGAGGCTCAGTTCAGGGCCATTGTTATCAGGTGGCTTACAGAATTAACAAAAGATCTGGAAAAAGATGAGAAATAATTGAAAAACACTTATACTGAAAGGAACAAAACCTCATACGAGACAGATGGTGAGAAAATAAAATCCAGAGTTCAAATCAACAAACCAGAACACAGAGAAGGAACAAACAGTCAACCAGTGCAGAGAGAGGAAACTGGAAGCAAGGGTGAGAGGATCAGAAACCTCTGGGACAGCTATAAGAGATCGAATATACGAATCATAGGATTGCCAGAGGGCAAAGAAGAAGAACTAGAAATTGAAAAATTAAGTGAAAATATAATAAAGCAGAACTTCCCAAACTTGGGGAAGGAATAGACTTACAGGTCCAGGAAGCACAGAGAGTTCCAAAACAACTGGACCCAGGGAGAACCACTCCAAGACACATTATAATCAAAATGTCAAAAGTTAAAGATAAAGAGAGAATCTTAAAAGCAGCAAGAGAGAAGAAAAGAATCATGTACAAAGGGGTCCCAATTAGACTATCAGCTGACTTCTCAAGGGAGACCCTGCAGGCAAGAAGGGGCTGGCAAGAAATATTCAAAGCAATGAAAATCCAAAACCTACAACCACGAATACTTTATCCAGCGAAGCTGTCATTCAGAATAGAAGGGCAGAGAAAGTGTTTCCAGGACAAAATAAAACTGAAAGAGTTCATTAGATCCAAACCACTGTTATACGAGATGTTAAAAGGACTGGTTTAGAAAAAGGAGGATCAAAACTATGAACATTAAAATGAAAACTGCATCACAAGAAACAACAACAGAAGCTAGGGAATTGAAGCAAAGGCAAACTAAATAGGCAGTGAGAGTGGAAGGAGAACTATAGATATTGGGAGCATATTGGGGGGGAGGTCAGCAGGGAAGGGGAAGGGAAAGAGGGAGGGAGATGGTATAGGAATTAAGAAACATTGTAGGAGGGAATGGAATAGACAGAGAGGTTGAGAAGAACTATATGTACAACCAATGGACATGGACTAAAAGTGGGGGACAAGGGGAGGGAGGGGGGCCACCGGGTGGAGGGGAGCAGAGGGATGGGAAATTGGAACAAATGTAACACTGTAGTCAATAAAACGCATTAAAAAAAATTAGTGACTATGGTTAAGTGAGCACCCACTGTATGCTGAGGCTTGTGCTAAGACTGTTTTGTTTTTAAATCCTCATTCAAGGACATGCTTATTGGTTTTAGAAAGAGGGCAAGGGAAGGAGAGAAAAAGGGAGAGAAACATCAATGAAAGAGAGAAGTATTATTTGGTTGCCTCCTATTTGTGTCCCAACTAGGGGGATCAGACCCACAACCTAGGTATGTGCTCTGACTGGGAATCAAACCTATAACCTTTCAGTTTACAGGATGATACTCCAACCAACTGAGCCACACCAGCAGGCTTGTTTATAAGAGTTCACATTTCCCACCACCAAAGTTCACTTCTGTTGTAAAATATAGCATGAGCAGCTGTGTTGCCAGGAGTGGTCCTATGCCTAAGTTTCCCCTTCATGTCACAGGGAACAAACACAGAAGAGATACAGTGATCATCAGAGGGAGATGAAAAAACAGAAACAAAAAAATGTGTCCAGAGTTTGGCCCTGAGTGCAAATATCAGGCATGTAAAGGCTTATCTCTCCACCTGAGCTCCCATTGATGAGTAAACAAACGTGCTTGCTCAACCCTCCTGTTAATCATGAGCTCAAAGCTGTGTACCTGCATCTGGATACCACAAAGGAACTAAATTATATAGCTCAGTGGTCCCCCTTTGTTAGAACTGGGGCCAAAAGGAGCTAAATGACTCTGAGCAGGGAAGGTGGTGCCTGGGAGTCTAGGCAGCCCTGCAGGATCGGGCAGAAATCAGGGAATAAAAGGGAACAGCATAACATGAGAGGCAATTCTGCAGGAAGCAGGGCTTTATGGTCATTTAAATTCATTTCTGATACAAAACAAACTGATCCAGGGGCTGGGGGCTAGAACAAAGAATAGATGGAGACTGAGTTCTGTCACAAAAGGAAAAATACAAGGTACGACCATGCTCCTGGTCATCAGCAATCAGCTCATTATTGTAAATTCAGGGCTTGGAAGAACAACTTTCTCTCCCTCAGTGAGCATTTTTCATATAGCTGGAGGAACTTACTTTAGATGAAGGGCTGCCAAACTTTTTCAGCGAAGGACCAGATAGAAAATATTTTAGGTTTTGTGCTTATATAGTCTGCTGCAACTACTCAATTTTGTCAGAATAACATGAGAGAAGACATAGGCAATACATGAACAAATGAGTGTGTCTTTGTTCAAATTATACTTTATTTAAAAACATCTCAATTTGTTCCATAGTTCATAGTTGCTGACCTCTGCTCTAGAAACTGGTTTTGCTTTCCAAGCCTAATCCTACTGATACAATAGAGGACTAACATAAACTCCATGGTGTTCTTTGATGTTGACAATGCTACCTGGGGCTCTAGTCTCATGAATGGCCTCTTCTGACTCATCTGAATGAAGATTGGGTAAAGTTCAAGTAAACATATGACCAGTACTGCCTTTCCACTGGTCCCAACCTTAAATATAAGTTTAACTCAATGAATTTTTGACTCAGGATAAAGTTTCCCTAAGTTTTGATCATATCCTTTTTCTTACCTTCCCCCTGTAGGCCAAAAGTAAGATCAGATTTTTTAAAAATCCTGATCCAAGGTCATGGTTTTTAGAGAGAAAAGAATGGAGAGAGGGAGGGAGATAGAGAAACTGATATGAGACAAGTATTGATTGATTGCCCCAATATGTGCCAGGACCTGGGATCATACCCATCCATACAGGGGATTGCAGTTGCTTGCACCTTGCCAGAAGATAGAACCTGTAAACTAGATATGTGTCCTCACCAGGAATCAAACCCACAACGTTTTGGTTACTAGATGATGCTCCAACCAACTGAGCCACATAGGCCAGGGTGGTCAAAATTTTCAGTAAGCAACCTGGAAGAAGTATGTGAGGTTTTCCTGGTTGAAACATGCATATACTCAGAGTTAGTTTTAGCCACCTGAAAAATCTCCAATATGCCATTAACTAATAGCTGTTTATTTGAAGAAAAAAAACTGTTTTATATTGCTGATGATTTTATCTTTCAGAAATTTAAGGGGAAAAGGTCCTGCTGCATAGGCTATCATTAAGAATAATAAGGTAAGTATGGATTGGAACTGTGAGTCTACAGCAAAATTGAGAAAAAATGGTGACAACATCTGAGATTTCCATTGTGTTCAAGAACAGTTGGTTAGAATAAAATATGTAAACTAAGAAAGCAGATTTCTTTCCAATGAGTAAAAATATGGGAAGAGGAACTAAATTTTTAGGAAAAAATAAAGATAGAAAAAATTTCTGTTGTTTACATCTGTATCAAGAAAATTAACAGACACAAAGAAACATTTGTTTGAATGATGACAGATCGCTTAACAAGATCATACTTTCTCCCGGGTCAGTCAAATAAACTGAAATCATGATTAAAAAAATAGTAAGCTTGAATTTCAGACAAGAGGTTGATCTTTCTCTTAGGTTACATTCAGCCCCTACTTTAGGATATTTTTGAGCATTTTTGAAGGTCCCTTGCCTTAGGGATGTTTTGTTAAAAATTACATAGCCTTGAGCCCCACTCTAAAGCTATTGAGATAGATTTCTAGGAATCATAACTTGGACATCTGTGATGTTAGTGGACACTTTTGTGAATCTCAGTCATTCTGAAGTGTGAGAACCACTCCTACTTCCATCCCCTGATGCAGAAACATTCCCCCATTCACTGAGCAAGTGCTCCTCAGCAACACCTATGGAAAAGGCCCCTTTCTTGACTGAATTGTCTTCCCCAAACTTCATATGTGGAAGCCCTAACATTAGTGTCCGTTTCAAAGGGGTAATTTAAATGAGGCCATAAGCATGGGACCCTAATCTAGTCTTTGTGGTGTCTTTTCCAAGAAAAAGAAATTTAGACACACAAAGGGACACTGTGTATATATGTGCACAAAGGAAAGGCCCTGTGAGATCACAAAGAGAAGGCAGGCAACTGCAAGCCGGTGAGAGGGGCCTCAGGAAAAAAGAAACCTGGTAATACTTTGACCTGGGACTTCTAACCTCAAGAACTGTGAGAAAATAAAATTTCTGTGTTGAAGCCCCCCAGTCTGTAGTATTTTTAGAGCAGCTCTAGCAAACATGCACTAACTAAGAAAATACAAATCTAACATTTAGGATGATGAGAGTGCAGTGTAAGTAAAGATCCAGCTAGCACATTCCCCTGAAGACTGAAGACTGCATTTCCGCAGTAGAGCTGAAACACCCAAGATGTCTCGCTGGATCAGAGTGGAGCAGAGCAGACTGGGTTGGAGTGGAGCAGAGTGCAGCAGACCACCGTGAGTAGAACAAATCTGCCTAGCTGAACAGAGGCCTGGCCCCAGGGCCACCTCACACAGTTGTGCTCTTTTCAGAGCCTTGCTGTATCACTGTTGAGCTGTTGGCACTGAATAAAGTTTTCTTCTTCACTGCCCATCCCCCTCCAAAAAAGAAAGAAAGGTTCAGCCACATGTAAAATTCACAGTGAATGTGGCAGATACTAGAGGAGCACCTGTGACAGTAATGTAGAGGGGTCCCACTCACAGAGCCTGTCCTATGTGCCAGTGCTTCATGTAAACTACCAATCTGAATCCATTCAATAACCCTCAGAGATGAAGTGTATTATCATTTCCATTCTGTATATGAGGAAATTGAGGTTCAGAGGAATTAAAATATTGAACTTAAAGTTACCCAGCAAATAAGAGGCAAATTAAAGATTTGAATCCAGGTTTTTCAGTTGGCATAGGTAAGCCTTCTAATACTCATCAGGTCAGGGCAGTTGGGTGGAGCTCAGTGGTTGGCCAGATGAAGCACTCTCCCAGGCTGGCTTGAAAATAGTGACAAGCTTTGAAACATCTCTTATGTGGTGCTGACACTAGGTCACCAAAAGAAGCAAGGACTGCTAAGATATAGTAAGAAGTTCTAGAGACCTAGTCTCATGCCCTGCGGCCTCATGTATGGTGAAGACACAGACTTATCCACCAGCCCTATTCATTGATTTGTATGTATTGAGAGAGTTAAAGGAAATAATCTATTGTAAGAACTCATCAAGTGTTAGCAGAAGTGATGATCATGACACTGGGTAGAGTCCTACAGAATCTATATAAAGGCAAGCAGTGTAGGAGACTGCTCCTTGTGGTTTTGGGAATTGTAGCCCAAGCCATGAGCCAGGCATCACCACCACCCCTGCTCCAGGAGGTCTTTAAGTCTAAGCAGAAAACCAAAAGACTGTGTAGCAGACAGGACCGAAGGCCACTCAGAAGGTTCCCATGGGAATTGCATTTAAAGAATGCATATTATGCTTTAGAGCTTGCTCTGCTTTTCTTATCTCTTAGTCAACTATAAACAATCTGTAGCTAAAAATGTATGAAGCCTTGCACCTGATGTCAGCATGGCATCGGAATGTTTAGCAGACCCTGACACAGACTGCTCACTGTGTTCTCTATATTGATTTCTGTAACCAGTAACTGTCAACTGTAACCCAAGCATCTGAAAGCTTATTGATGATTCATAAATCTTGACCTTGTATCTCCTGAATCCCCTCCTCAATAAAAGGCACAGGAGACAAAAGTTCTGCGCTCTTTTCCAGTAGAGAGATTAGCGACCTCCCATTCCCCCCAGACAAAATACAGTGTCCTGGATAAATTGTTCTGCTGTGGTCCTGAAACATCTGCTGGACAGAGAGTTTTCAACCAAGCTGGGGCATTGGAGGCAGCTCAGCCTCAAAGCAGGCCTGAAGGGAGAGGAATGGGGAAAACATGGCTTGGTGTCTCCTGAAATGGGAATCAGGGCCCTCTTCATTTCTAGTTCTTGCTTTTCTCCTTTCATCTCCTTCTTCTACTCACTTAGTCACTGGTTTCCTCTTTGGACCCCTCCTTAAGAATGTCTATTTCCTATATCAATGAATTAGTCAATTAATTAATTCAGTCACATGTTCCTTTATTAACTAAGCAAAGGTATTGAGCATCAGTCTTCTTGGAGGACACAAGGATAGTAGGAGGATCATTTTACTTTGATGGACACAAGTGCCATTTCTGTGCTAACACCTGTGGTATAGGAAGCTCTGTTATTTACTTTGTCAAGGTTGGATGCCACAGCAACTTGGAAGTCATCTTTCCTACTTACACAGAAGGGGATCGAGGCTTGTTTTTACATAACCATGAATAGGGGTTGCTTGGGTGGGGACTTACTCTGCTTCCAATGAACAGTGTCCAGGTATTATTCAAGTAGCAGTCAAACCTACATGTGACAAGTGTTATAAGAAAACTATAAACTCATTATTAGGGTTTAAGACAGAGGAAAAACCTTCATCTACATAAATTAATCACAGAGGGCTTAATAGTGAAGTTGGGATTGAAACTAAAATTTGAAGAAAGAAAATTCTAACTTGGTTTCCTTGATCTGGAAAACGAAACCCCCTAAGCCTGGAGCCTGAAGTAAATTTATTTATTTACTTATTTATTTATTTGTCTGTTTGTTTGTTTATTCAATTTTAAACTCTTTTTTAAAAATTTGTATTGAATTTATTGGGGTGACATAAGTTAATTAAATTTTATAAGTTTCAAGTGTACAATTCTATAATACATCACCTGTATATTGTATTGGGTGTTCACCATCCAAAGTCTCTGTCACCATTTATCCCCTTTATACCCTCTTCTTCCTCCACCTACCCCCATTTCCCTCTTGTAATTACCATACTGTTTGTGTTCTGTGTCTATGAGTTGTTTTTTTATTTTTATTTTTTGCTTAATCCCTTCACCTTTTCTTTTTTCTTTTAATCCTCACCTAAGGATATGTTTATTAATTTTAGAGAGACAGAAATGGGGGGAGAGAGAGAAACATCAATGTGACAGAGAAACATTGATGGGTCACCTGCTGTATGCACCGCAACCAGGGACCAAACTTGCAACCTAGGCATGTGCCCTGACTGGGGCTCAAACCTGCAACCTTTTGGTGTATTAGAAGAAGCTCCAATCAACTAATTAACTGAGCCACCCAGCCAGGACTCCCTTCACCTTTTCTATTGAGCCCCCAAATTTCACTGCTCTGACAGTTATAAGTTTGTTTTCTCTGTGAGTCCATTTCTATTTTGTTCTTTATTTTGTTCATTAGATTCCACATATAAGTGAAATTATATGGTACCTGTGTTTCTCTGACTGGCTTAGTTCACTTAGCGTAATGCTCTCCAGTTCTATCCATGCTGTCTCTAGAGGTAAGATTTTCTTCTTTTTTTCCATTGTGTAAATGTACTACAACTTTTTAAATCCACTCATCTACTGATGGGTACTTGGGCTGCTTCCAAAGCTTGGCTATTGTAAATAATGCTGCTATGAACATAGAGGTGCATATATTATTTTAAATTAGTGTTTGGGGTTTCTCTGTATATATTCCCAGAAGTAAAATCACTGGGTCATAAGGCAGTTCCATTTTTAATTTTTTGAGGAAACTCTATACTGCTTTCCACAGTGGCTGCACCAGTCTGCATTCCCACTAATAGTGAAAAAGGGTTTCCTTTTCTCCACATCCTCGCCAGCACTTGTTGTTTGTTGATTTATTAATAATAGCCATTCTGACCAGTGTGAAGTGATATCTCATTGTGGTTTTAATTTGATTTATCTGATGATTAGTGACATTGAGCATCTTCTCATATGTCTATTCGCCGTCTGTATGTCCTCTTGGGAGAAGTGTCTATCCAGATCCTTTGCCCTTTTTTAATTGGATTATCTGTTTTTTCTGGTGTTGAGTTGTGTACATGTTATAAATTTATCAGCTGTATCACAGGCAGATAAGTTCTCTCATTCAGTGGGTTGTCTTTTCGTTTTGTTGGTGGTTTCCTTTGAATGGACAGGTGATAATTCAGTGAGTTGTAGATCATGTATACCACTAATGATAAACATAAAATTCAATATCATTATCAGCTGGGTTCTGCTTAGCTGCTTGTTTATTGCTATTTAAGCAATCAAGTTTTAAATCAAACATTGAAAAAGAAATGGAAAGCATTGCTGAAAGAAATAAGTCAAACCTAATTAGCTTCCAGCACCACATCTCTTATTCAGGCCCCCAGCTGGCTTCCTCTCTGGTCCCTGTCAATCTGAAGAACAGAGAATGACCAAGTTAGCACAGACACTCAGAGAGCAAAAACAACAGATGTACTTCCCAGAGTTGAAAGAAAAAAATGGTTTTGCTGCTGGTTTTTAAAATTAGACTCTTATGCATTTTGAGGAAGTGAATGCCAGTTCCTAGAATGCTTATTCTGAAGTGATCATGAAATAATTAGCTTCTTTACATAATTATTATCACTTGATTATATAATTGTGTAGTAACAGAAGCATCCCATTGATTATTACCCTGTGGGTAAATAAACACATTTTTCTCTAAATTAGCCTCATTCAAAGCAGGAGAAAACTTCAAACACATAGCTGACCCACAAGTTAATATTAGAGATATTTAAATCCATGACACTCTTTCTTGGATGTTTTAAAATGCCAAACCAGCTTATTCACATTGTATACATTATGATGGCAGAGTAAGAACAGCTTTCTTATTTTCTGTGCATGACATACATAACTCTGGGAGGAAACAATATTTCTACTTCATAAATGTACCTTTGTTTTTTATGAAACTGAAGATGACAATAATTCACTCTTCACAAAACATACTTACTAGGCATGAATATGTTTTTAATTTATAAAATGTGCAAAAGTCTCTCTTTTGCCTTGTTTCTGAACATTGCTTAGTGCTGCAAATATCCCCCTACCCCACCCCAGGGATTTTATCTGTGAAGTGCAGTGACTTATTTGCATATTTCCAGTGTCACAAAAATTTAAGGTTATAGAACCTGAGTGAGTGATATTCTATTTTACTTGACATTGAAGCTGCAAACAGCCCATGAATTTATCAAATGTTATGCTTACTTTTCTAATTTTTTTAGCTGCACAATGGACTGAAATTCTACATCAATTGGTATGCTTTATAGCATACCATTGAATTAAACACTTTAAATGGGTGAATTGTATGATGAATATATCTCCTGGCTGGTTTGGCTCAGTGGATTGAGCGTCGGCCTGCGAGCTAAATGTCGCTGGTTCGATCTTCCAGTCAGGGTACATCAGAGAAGGAAAACTCTGACTCCAAAAAACCTCCGCTGCCTTGCGGCATACCTCTTCAGGGGAAAGGCTAAGGGAGTAAACCCTGACAGAAAATCCGGAGCCGGAGTCCCTAAGGCGGTTTGACGTTGTAGTCAACACCGGCAACTCCTGCGGCGCACCTGAAGCCAAGCTGTATTGACTCCGTCTTTCCCTTGGATCCTTCAGCTGCGAAGAGAGGGGGGGTCTGCTGCATGGGCAACAGCAGACCCTCCATATCACCCTGCCCAGGCTCTGTAGCTTCATCCCAAGATGTCGATTCAACATGGGAGGAGACAGATACCGTGTCACTCCCGAGTCGAACTGCACAACCATTCTCGGCGGTGCAGATAGACTCTTAAGAAGCTACACCATCGTCTCTCGAGACGGACGGCTGCCGACGATATCAAGTCAGATTTTTACTTCAGATCACTTATGCAGACCATTATGGTAATATTTTAAAAACAAAATGGATACTTTTGTTTATTTTTATATTAATATGTTCTCCCAAGTTCTTTAAAATAGGATAATTTTAAGATATCTCTATATATGTTATAACTGGGAGGATTTCCAAGTAAGATTATTCTTTTAATTTTGGACTTTCTATGTATTTGTGCAATACATAGCCCCAAACTATAAATAAGGTTAAATTTGGTAGTTTCCAGCCTGGCTGGAGCCAAAGTTGATTACTTATAAATAAATGCAGATGAATTTTTATTTAGCAGGAAAAACTGTTCTCGAGATAAATCCCAGAAAATGTTGGAAACTTGGTGAGGTGTTTATATGATCACGGTTAAAGATGGGGAGGGGACAGCAAAAGAAAGAGGGGAGAGGAATAAAAAGGAGGATGTCTGGGTTCTAGGGCCCAAAGTGAGTTCATGAGATCAGAAAATGCAGTAGTTAGTCAAGGCCTCTGCTCTCTTGAATATTCGCAGGCAGACCAGAGCCTAGGGATGTGGAGTGGGAAAAGGACAGCACTAGAGGAACCACAAATGTAGCCTTTGGAAACCACAGTTACACTGACATGAATGAAAAGAGAGATGAATCATTAAAACTGCACACCTGTGTTTGTATTTGAAACTTTGTTTTATATTCATTGTATTTTTTTTTAATCTGCAAGTAATTTTAAAAGCTAAAAGATGCTGACAATAATACTGTTCATCCAATATTTCTAGTTCTATACATTCTGGGCAAGTTCTGGGTTTATTTTGGTTGCATGAAGCCATATAACTAGTTCTGGCCCATGAGTCATAAACAGAAGAGTCCTGTACACATTCTAGGCTTGGCCATTAATTACTGATTTAAGACCTTACAGAAGTCCCCCTCCTTCTGGAACATTGACCTGCCCCATCAGCCTGGGTTCCTGAGAGAGCAAGGTCATTATGCAACATGTGAAGGAATTTATAATTTGAATTACAATAAATCTTTCCTATTTTAAGTTACTACAATCTTTCCATTGGTTCTTACCAGCATAACAGGTTATCCAACACAAATATGTACCTCCACTATTATATTTTTTAATTTTTCAGTTGGTAGGCTAGTTCTGATCAAATTAGAACATTAATTTAACAGCCTCATTTTCCCCTCCAAAAGAATAAAGTATCAAGTCTTGCTTCAAGATGAAAAATCCTATGGCCTGTTATCACCTAAAATATCAATTTCATATGGCTCTGTGGTTACATTTGGTTCTTCTGTTCTCTCTCTCCTTCTTTCATACCTGATTTTGGCTACATTCACCAATTTACTATCATCTTTATTTCTCAATGGCTATTCTACCACTCCAGATGTTTTCTAGCACCAGAGCCTTCCTGGAAGGTCTATTTCCATGTCAGGGAACACCACTGACCCTGCCTTTGCCATGGCCAGCCTAGAACTCTGCACCTTTCTTTGGACAGTTTCCAAACTTACCACTAGCAGCCAGTATGATTCCTGGTTGATTGAACTATCTAGCTGAAAGCACCAGTGCCAACCAGTGCTGAAACAAGACTGTGAGTACAGTGCTCCCTGGCACTTGGCACTTGGGCCATGTACCTGTGCCTCTAGAGACAAACACTGAAGCTAGAACCAGCTTCCAAATGTTGACTTCACCAAAGAGTACCGTGATTCCTCTTTCATGCTGGTTTCATAGGTGAAACATGACCCATGATGACTCAGAAGCAAGAATGGAACAGAAAAGAGAATCCCTGAGGAGTAAAAGTGAGGATGGAGAGCTTATTAAATAGATCAACAGTAGAGCAGTCATAGCAAGGTTGAGAGAGAGAAAAAGAGAAAGAACTTCAGGTTCCGAATGCTTGGAACCAAAGCCCATGCCTGGAGCCTGGTGAGGTAATCCAAGGCAAGTGGCTGTACTTCTGGAACAAGGACTTAGAACACTGGGCCAGGAACTCAGGAAAGATCTCAGTTCTTCAGATCTCCAGACAACTTAAACAGAGATGTTCTCAAGAAAAAAGCAGGGTGAGTTATTTTAAAAAGAAAATGAAAACAGAGACTACTGACCTGTAAGGGAGTATGTGGTACAGAAGCTACATTTTTGACTCTAGTATTCTATTGGACTAATGTTTCTTAGAGTGATGGCCATATATCAGTTGCCTTAGTATCTATCACTGGGGGAGAGGGGTTGACAATGTGAATAAATGGACCTACTAAAGAAGAAGACCTAGATAATCCAGGTGAATATAAGAAGATTCTGCCACCTACTCAGACAAATATGATTCCTTCTGTCAATGAGCTGAAAATTGAATAGTGCAGACAAAAGTACAACAAATTATTAAATGGGTCGAGGTTATCAAATACATAGGTGGAAATGAGTTTATAATACAGGAGAAAATAATTTGGGGGAGCTTCTCTTATCTTGAAGATTTTAGGTTGCAATGTATATATAGAGAGAAAAGGTCAAATTTGAGAAAAAATAGGTAAATAAGGCAAGTTTTAATTAATGAGACAGATTGTGTGGAAACACAGAGGATCGAATATTTGTTTCAAATTAAGGGGGTATGTTAAATGTTTATTATAAAGAATATTCATGTTGGTGAACTTTATATAGGAAGATATGGGAAAAGAAGGATATTTTAAGAGGAGGAAAGGATATGCATAGAATTGCAAACATAGAGGTGGGAGAAAGAGGCACAAATGTTCTCTCTTAAGCCAGTGGCTCCCGACAGTTGTTCCACTGAGTTAAGTCATGCTTACTGCCTATGGGTAGTTAATTAGAAGATTTTGGCTGGGTCCCAGGGAATCATGATCTAGAAAGCGTCCTCATACCCATCAGAAGTCTTTGTTGCAAGGAGTAGGATCTACTTCAGAGTATTAAGAAGAAATTTATCTGATAAACGTGTGCAAAGGCAGCATTATTCATAGCCACCAAAAAGTGAAAGCAACTCAAATGCCTAACAACTGTTATATGAATAAACAAAAATTGCCAAAGTACTGATACATGCTGCAACTTCAAAATGTTACATTAGCCCTAGCAGAATGGCTCAGTTAGTTGGAGCATCATCCTAATGCTCCAGGATTGTGGGTTTGATCCCCAGTTAGGGTACATGCAGAAATCAATCAATGGATGATAAATAAGTGGAACAACAAATTGATGTGTCTCTCTCTCTTCCTTTCTCCCTCTGTAAAATTAATTTAAAAGAAAAATTATGTCAGTGTAAAAAAAAAAAAAACAGATGCAAAAGACCACATATTACATAGTTGCATTTATGTGAAATATCCAAAAGGACAAACCTATAATCTATAAAGAGGGGAAATTAATAGTAGTTGCCTATACTGGGGATTAGAACCAGAATTAACTGTCAATAGACATGAGTTATTTTTTAGGTTAAGAAAATGTTCTAAAACTGGACTGTAGTGACTGATGCCCTTCTCTGTAAACTTACAGAAAATCACTGAATTGTACACTTAAAGGGATGAATATTATGGTATGCAAATTGTACCTCAAATAGCTATTTTTAAAAATACACTGTGTACTCACAGCACTGCAGCTCAGAGGGCACCTGCAAAAATATTCCAACCATAGCACAGAAGTGCTGCCCTTGCCACCTTTTCCTGGACACCACAGCACTGTGCCTCTCATGGACACCTGTGGTACTCAAATGGCTCTCTTGTATTTGCCTCTCCAAAACCCTGATTGAAAGTCT
Organism: Furipterus horrens; assembly: GCF_987537825.1. NCBI lineage: Eukaryota > Metazoa > Chordata > Mammalia > Chiroptera > Furipteridae > Furipterus > Furipterus horrens. The sequence goes on along the minus strand of NW_028327176.1, from coordinate 60,422,960 downwards.
AGAGTGGGTGCAGCTGTTGTCAAGTGCCCATGCATTGACAGCAAGGGAGGCTGGGAAAATGAGTATGTGGCATTGACTGCTCCTGTGTTGGCAAGCAGTGTCTGTGTCCAGGCAAAGCTCACCTGTGGGAAATCTTCTAATCATAGGAAGAATGCTTAGAAATGAGGCAACAAAGCTCATCAGGAGATTTCATAGACAGCCAGCTTCAGGGACCAGTATACCATACTATAAGCTCTTCTGAAGATGCATCTTCTGATATTTGGAATTTTACCCAAGTAGCCTTCTGTGGCTGGAACATAGCTAGAAGAGGGGGCACTAAGGAAAGAGTGAAGTGCCTGTTGGGGTTCATTGAAAGTGAGAAGGCAACCTTTATGAGTGGTAAAGTAGCTGACAAATAGCATGCCTCTGGTCTCTTATTAGTACCAGCTTAATGTTCATGAAGGAATGGTGCAGATCTACATATGGACAATGCCCAAGACCCAACACACCAGTTGCTCCACTTTTCTGGACACTTTTGTTTGTTAAAAGACTTATGACTCGGGCAGATAGATGGAAGCATGATGCATTTCAAAGAGAAATAAGAAAGTCATTAGTAAAAACAGGACAATGTAAACAGGTAATAAAAATTCCACATACATGCAAATAAATGCTATTTTATACTAAATCCCATAGCTCTATGTGATAAACATTTAACTAAATATAGTATATCTAAGACTCAAGAAATGTGATCAGCTTTGTACTATTAGCATTGTCATTCTTCTTAATAACAAAGGCTTTTAGTGTCACTTTTATGTGATACTGGACCACATTTATTACACAAACCCACATGAATATCAGCTAGTCTGGTCTTTAATAAGTAGTGAGATTAAAGATCATGGAGTCAGGGTGACTGGATTTGAGATTGGTTAGAATTTTGACAAGAAAATTAGGGAAAACAATTCTGAGCAATGGGGTAAGTCCACACAAATACACCAAGAGGATGCAGAGCAAGTGCAGAAACACCAAACAGCCCTGCAGTTACATTTTCTCTGCATTTTAAAGATATCAAAGTAATGTCCTCTAAGTTGTCTTGAGTATCTTAAGTGCCTCCTAATGCAACCGTTGTTTATATTGATTCCACTTAGTGTATATTAGAGCTATTCTGATTCCTACATTCCTTATAACCTTTCTTTCAAAGTGTTTGACATCCTAGTTGGTTTTGAATACCTAAAATAACACGCATTACTCTAGAACGAGCTAAAAAAGAGAGACAAAATATTCATTCAAATTACCAGGGAAAGAATATAAAATGTTTTCCTTGTACAACCTGGAAATGAAAACCAATTTTCCTGACTACATATGTGAAAGCACTAGAAGATTCAGTAGTTACATTTAAGATTGAGAGAAGAGATGGTTAAGCTGAAAATGATGAAAGGCTTTTTAATTAAAGCAACATGAGACACAGCCCTAAAATCTACTCTGATTGTTTTCATCATATACTCCTTCAAATTTCAGTATATCCTGGGGAAGTTGTGAAGCCAAATGCTCCATTACCTCTGTTGATCTTGGTTGCTAAGTTTCCCATTTATTATAATGCACAGCCTGTAAGAGTTGCCCAATTTCTCTCTGCCCTTTCCACTCTTTGAACTGCAGTGATTATGCGTGGGCCTGGATAATAGTGCCAACTTTCCTCTCTCACTCTCCATCCCACTTTCAAATATAACAGTTGCTTGTTACCATCCTAAATAGGGATGCCATGCAAACACAAGAAAGCTTTACTTTGTGCCATTTATTGCATCTAGAAAGGTAGCCAGCCCCCATATATGCAGCTTCAGTCAAGGACAGGTGTATTTGATTGACAAGAAACTGCTTTTCAAATAATAGAGAATTCAGGAGATGGTTTCCAACATCATATTGGATATAACGCCATTATGGCTGTAGCATATTAAAAACTAAGGGAGCACTTAGAGCTTAGTGTCCACATAGCAGGGGGATGGGCATGTTAATTATCTCCATATCAGTAATCATTCCACAATTTATATGTATATCAAAACATTAATTGTATACTTTACATATACAATTACGTTTGTCAGTTATTTTTCAATAAATTATTTTTTAAAAAGAGGAGGTCATAAATTAGTTCAGGAACAAGTTCTTCTACATCCATTTGCCTACGTACCATGTTATGATGGGAAATGAAAAAGTAAAAGTGTACTTCTTCTGGTCTCCTCTCGCTTCCAGCTGAGATGGAGACCTAGACAGACATACTATGTCTCCCTCCACAACTAAGAAGGAATACAACTACCTCAAAACTAGAGACAACCAGAAGTTCCAGAAAATTGAGCTGCATGGAAGTCCAACATACAAAGATATAAAGAAGAAATACTCATCCAGAAAGGTAGAAGGGGTGGAGAGAAGGCAGAGACGACGTGGTACAGTGGCGGCAGCAGTGGCAATAGCAGTAGCAGTGGAAGGCCAGTGAAAAGCACAGTCACACATTTTTAAAAGTCAGGAGGGATACCTGGAGAGCGCTCCCAGCACCAGACCAGACTGCGCGGCTCACGATCCCAGCACCAGGGAAAATAGAGCCTCATTGCTTTTGATTGTGCAAACCGGTGTGGATTGAAGCAGAGGAAGAAACCGCCAGTCTCTCAGTAGAGTCCGCAGTGTTAGAACATCCGCAGACCCACCCACTCTAAGAACGACAGCCAGGGCAACAGCTAGAGAGGTATCAGTCCCATACAAAGTGGGAGAAGTGCCTGGAAAAGGGGCGAGTGCTGAGCAAGCGGTATTGTCCCTCTCAGACCCCTCATCTGGCTATCTCCTCATCACTTAGTTATCCCACTGGAACCTTGATCAATTTCCTCTATGGGGCCATACTTCTCTGTCTCCTCATCTTGACAGGCTCCTGTGTTTCTTTGCCTCTGTGTCTTAGGTAGAGCTGTTGTTCATATGATGTTGTAAGGGGTGGAGCCTTAGGTATTCATCAGTACAGGGTGACCCATTTCACCACATTGTGGCACCGTATGTGGGGGAGGAGTCTGAGAGGGAACAATGCTGTTTGCCCAGCACTCGCCCCTTTCCCAGGCACTTCTCCCACTTTTTATGGGACTGGTGCCTCTCTAGCTGTTGCTCTGGCTGTTGTTCCCAGAGTGGATAGGTCTGCAGATGTTCTAGGATTGTGGGGGCCCTTTAAACAACTGGACTCTGCTGAGAGACCGGCAGTTTCTTCCTCCGCCCCAACCCCCACTGGTTTGCACAGTCAGAAGCAATGAGGCTTGATTTTCCCCAGTGCTGGAATTATGACCTGCATGGTCTGGTGAGGGACTGGGAATGCTCCCCAGGTGTCCCTCTTGACTTTTAAAAATGTGTAATTGTGCTCTCTGCTGGCCTGCCACTACCGCCACTGCTGTCATCACCACACCGCGTCCTCTCCACCCCAGCTCTAACCCTCCTACCTGTCTGGACGAGTATTTATTCTTTATATCTTTGTTTGTTGGACTTCAATGCAGTTTGATTTTCTGAAACTTCTGGTTGTTTCTAGTTTTGAGGTAGTTGTATTTCTTCTTAGTTGTGGAGGGAGATGCAGCGTGTCTGTCTACACCTCCATCATGGCCACTGTAGTCTCTTTTCACATTCTAGGCATTCTTTTTTTTTTAATTTCTTTTATTTTTTGATTTTTCAATTACAGTTGTCCCATTTTTCCCCCATTGCTCCCCCGACCCAGCCCAGCCCTTCTCCTTCTAGGCATTCTTTAAGGTTCATTCTGAAAACCCATTTTTTCATTCAATTATGTTTCTTATTTCTCTAGATCTTACAGAATTTATAGATAAGATCATCTAATTTGACATGTTTTCATATGTTAGTTATGTCATTCTCTAAGAATTTTAGGTGAATTATTCTTTTCTCCTAAAACATCAGTGAACACTGTTCTGGAATAAATTCTGCATTCTGTTTTTACTCCCATATCTAAATTCACCAGAGGAGATTAAAAAATATTTGTTGATAGTTTGGTATCTAATTTTTTTAATAGAAAAACTCATAGAATGTTAGCACATTAAAGTTAGAAGATTGAAGACTTCCGGCCAAGATGGAGGCATAGACAGACATGCTGCACAACTAAGAAGGAATACGGCTACCTCAAAACTAGAAACAACCAGAAGTTCCAGAAAATCAAAATGCATGGAAGTCCAGCAAACAAAGATATGAAGAAGAAATACTCATCTAGACAGGTAGCAGGGGCAGAGCTGGGGCAGAGAGGATGCGGTGTGGTGGTGGCAGCAGCGGCAAGAGCAGCAGGCTGGCAGAAAGTGCAGTTACATGTTTTAAAAGTCAGGAGGGACACCTGGGGAACATTCACAGCTCCTCACCAGACTGCGCAGCTCACTGTCCCAGCACCAGGGAAAATCAAGCCTCATTGCTTTTGACTGTGCAAACCAGTGGGGGTTGGGACAGAGGAAGAAACTGCAAGTCTCTCAACAGAGTTTGCTTGTTTAAAGGGCCCCCACAATCCTAGAATGTCTGCAGACCCACCCACTCTGGAAACAACAGCCAGGGCCGCAGCTAGAGGGGCACCAGTTTGGTGCAAAAGTGGGAGAAATGCCTGGAAAGTGGGCGAGTGCTGGGCAAACAGCACTGTTCCTTCTCAGACCCCTTCCCCACATACAGCGCCATAACGTGGTGAAATGGGTCGCCCATTACTGACAAACGCCTAAGGCTCCACCCCTTACAATGTAGTAGGAGCAACAGCTCTCCCTGGGATACAGAAGAAAACAAACATAGGAGACTTCCAGCCAAGAGGGAGGCCTAGACTGACACACTCCATCTCCCTCCTCTACTAAGGAGGAATACAACTACTGCAAAACCAGAAATAACCAGAAGTTCCAGAAAATAAATGGAAGCCCAACATATGATGTTATAAAGAATGGGTGCTCATCCAGACAGGTAAGAGAGGCAAAGCCAGGAAGGAGAGTTCAAGTTGTGCTGTCCACAGCGGCAGCAACGACGGAGGCAGGACAGCGGTAAGCACAGACACCCGTATTTAGGGGGAGGTGAGAAGTGCTTGGGGAGCACTCCCAGCTGCAGACCAGACCTGTCAGCTTGCAATTCCAAAGCCAGGGAAGGCAGACCTCTATTGTCTTGGACTCTGAGGCCCAGAGTGGGTGGGGATGGAGGAGGAGGCTCCCAGTTTCTCAGTGGAACATGAACAGCAGGAATCCATCTTGGACCCCCACCCCCGCAGAAAACACCACAGCATGGAGAGGAGGGTTGCCCAGTTGTGATGAGTGCACAGGGCTCCACCCCCTATAGCATAGGAGGTGGGACAGCCCTGTCCAGGAAGCAAAGGTAAACACAAAATGGTCAGAATGACACAGATCATGATAGAGATCCTGATGACATAGCTGACCAGACAGCCAATATATAATCTAACAGCTCAGCAGATAGAAAATCTTTCTGAGGCTCAGTTCAGAGCTTTGGTTATAAAAATGCTTACAGACCTAACTACAGATCTTAAACAAGACAGGGAAGGAATGAAGGCTAGTCCTGCTGAAATGAACAAACACACATACGTAACAAGTGGTGAGGGCAAGAAAATCAGGGATCAAATCAACAAATTGGAACATAGGGAAGCAACAAGCAGTCAACCAGTGCAGAATGAGGAAATGAGAAGTGAGGAAAATGAGGAGAGGCTCAGAAACTTATTGGACAGTTATAAGCAGGCCAACATCCAAATCATAGGGCTGCCAGAAGGTGAAGAAGAACTAGAAACTGAAAAATTATGTGAAAAAATAATGAAGCAGAACTTCCCTAACTTGGGGAAGGAAATAGACTTACAGTTCCAGGAAGCACAGAGAGTGCCAAAAAAACTGGACCCACGGAGGACCATTCCAAGACACATTATAATCAAAATGTCAAAAATTAAGGATCAAGAGAGAATCTTAAAAGCAGCAAGAGAGAAGAGAATTACATACAAAGGGGTCCCAATAAGACTGTCAGCTGATTTCTCAATAGAAACTGTGCAGGCAAGAAGGGACTGGCAAGAAATATTCAAAGTAATGAAAAGCAAAAATCTACAACCATGATTACTCTATCCATCGAAGCTGTCATTCAGAACAGAAGTACAGAGATAGTGTTTTCAGGACAAAGCAAAACCGAAGGAGTTCATCAGATCCAAACCACTGTTATATGAAATGTTAAAGGGACTTGTTCAGGAGAAGGAGGATCAAAACTATGAACATTAAAATGAAAACTGCATCACAACAGCCAACAACAGAAGCTAGGGAATTGAAACAAAGGCAGACTAAGTAGGCAATGAGAGTGGGAAAAGAATTATAGGTATGGGGTACATTTTGGGGGGAGGTCAGTGAGGAGGGGGAAGGAGGGAAAGGGAGGGAGATGGTACAGGAATTAAGAAGCATAGTAGGAGGGAATGGAGTAGATAGGAAGATGTTGAGAAGAACTATATGCACAACCAATGGCCATGGACTAAGGGGGAGGGACAGCTGCAGGGAGGGGGGTGTCACCGGGTGGAGGGGAACAAAGGGAAAGGAAATTGGGACAACTGTAGTAGCATCAACAGTAAAGCATATTTTAAAAAAAGAAGATTGAGTGTAGTCTCTCAATGTGTTATTTTCTTTTCATCTCTACAAAATCTCAGACAGGTGGTCCTTCAGGCTCTGCTTGAACACTTTCAGTGAAAAGACATTTATTAAACTTAAAGATAGTTCATTTTCCTTTAGACAGCTTTAAATGTTGTAAAATTCTTCCTAATTATGGCCGTAGGTTCTTTCTCTTCAATAACTTCCACTTAATGGCCTAATCTGCTTTCAGAAATGATATGTCAAATCCTCCTTTTTATAATAGTCTTTTTTTACACAAAGTCAAACAAGCATGCATTGCTAAGAGTATAAACATAATGGGACCTACCAGCAGAGAAAGATGTGATTAATCTCTGCAACCAGACAACTCCAACTCGTCATCTCCAAAAACAGAAACTTTAGCTCAAACCTAAAGATGCTTGTTGAGTAGCCTATTATGCCCCAGAGAGCTGTGGATCCTGAATAGTCACCTGTTTATAGAGAGAGAGGGGTCACTACTACTAAAGCCTCAATACAAAAAGGAACCTCTCATCAAAAAAAAAACTTTAGGCTATTTCTCAACTGAGATATGAAGTTCTTTTATAAAATGTCTCCAATGTAGTCTTTCCTGCTCAACTTAGAAATCTTCACTGCCTGAGTAGCAACAATCTTGATGAAGCAAGCAGATACTGCAATGAAACCATGGCATTAAACAATTAGATGCTGCATACATTTATTTAAAGTTTACTTGATAGATTTTATTTAATTAAGTCATACCTATGTGTCAGGTAGACTTGCTGTGAGAAATCACCCTGAGAAAAGTCTAGGATTTTATACCAGGTTTATTGAGGGGAGGGAGGAGAAGGGTTATAGGTAAGGGGTAACTCCCAGACCAACTCGAGGGCCCATAGGAGCAAGGGAAAAGGGGAAGGGGAAGGAAGGGGGAGTGGAAACTCCTGGCCACCCACGCAGGCCATAGGAATTGCCGGTCTGTTCATCTGCAGGTGCCCTCTCCACACCTTGTCAAACATACATTTTGGTTAGGGTGGGTTTACCCATCAACACATTTAGCAGGTTAATTTGCATATGGTTCATCTGCATACATCAAAATCCAGTCAGGCAGTCCAGCTTCAGCCGTGTTCTGACACTATGAAGATATAAATACATTAATGAAAGTTAAAAATTATAATAACAATTGTATCAGAGATAAAACTTGTTTTCACTAAGGAAAGGCACATTGAGGTGTGTTGGAAGGAGCATTGGCCAGACATCTTTGGGATTTGTTCTCTGGGCTTGGTTATTATTCGTTAACTGACATGAGTTATTTGGTACATGGGTCTCATTTTCTTTAATTATAAATCGAGGAAGGTGGAGTGGATGACCATCGAGGCTGTTTTAACCTCTAACTTTCTCTGTTGTTTAAGCATTCTTGAATGCTTCCATGTAGTCACTCTGGTTTCTTAGGAACATTCTTCAACATCCTGCTTAAAAACAAACAAAAAACCTCTCAGTTGTTGCTTCAATTGATATTCTCATTCTGTCCCTGAAACAATTCTGTGAAAACCAAATAAAATCATATTATAATATTAACTATCTTCAAAGCATACTGGTTTTTCTCAGATTTGAGAACTCCCAAATTCTAGGAATTTCTCAAATTAGTAAAATAAGGTAGTTGTAATATCTAAGTCCCTTTTAAATTCAAATTATATGCAAAATATCGTATGTGGGGGTCCAGAATTAGTCACCCCAAGATGTGACTCTATGCATGCAGATTGTTTTGAGTTAAAGGTAATTTTAGCTTCAGGTTTAAGAGAAATGTCTGCCTTTCGCTTTAACTACCTAGAAGAACTTGAATTAGGGTCCTTGCCCATATGGGAGATTATCAGAGATAACCTCTTCTGATCCAGCTATAGGGCAGAACAAATTTTTATTTACAAAGCATCTGCTCTTCTTATCATCTGCAAAGAACCTTTGAAGTCCCCAGCATACCTTAATTCATCGCTAGCTCAGGGTACCTTATATACCCATGTTCCTTTTCTGTCTCTGAAACTATCCTTCATATGAGATCTCTGAACCTCTCATGTATGTGGGGTTCCAATACACATGTATGTATTAAATTTGGTTATTTTATTTTGCTAATCTGTCTCAAGTATATCTGATTATTAGACCAGCCAGAAATACCTTGAAGGTAAAGAAAAGTTTGTTCCTCCCCCACAAATATATAACTTAAATTCAAAGAGGTCTTAAAAATGGCAATTTTCTTATTTTACAGTTCAGGTATAGTGAGTTTTAGTTCAGAGTTTCTCCTACTAAATCATCACATAATGCAATTTTCACAAAATAGTGAATTTACTCATAATGTTAAAAACCACTTTCTAATTTACCTGTTTTATATACCAGGCACTTCTTCCTATTGAGAACCTGATAGAGTAGGCAGTTAGATAGACATGAGCAGAGCAGGAACAATAGGCCAGGTACAGAATATCACCAGAGTGGAAGGTCCTGGGTGCCTAACGATGAGCAAAACTAGAAAAAACAACTACTATAGGCCAGGACCTCACACCCAGGGTGACCTTTCCTATCCTAGCATGTCACTGGTCATGTAGTTTAGAACCCCCTTAGAGGAGGAACAAGAAGTCCAGAGAATATCCTCCTAAGACTTCCATACAAGCCCTTGCATGACCACTCCCTTAATCATTAAGCCCTCAGGACCAAGACAATGAGTTTCTAATCAGCATCAGATCATCTTAGGAACAAAGTTTGGGTCTGTTGGCCACAGAGACAGAGTTTTGGTCAAACTAGAGATAACATCTAGGCCTCAGTTGTGTTTCAGCTCCAGGCCCAGAAAAGCAGCAAAATCAGATGAAGCTACACCATGGCTAACATCAGGCCCAGATGCAATGACTAATGTCCTCCTACCCTAGCACTGACTAATCAGTGGAGACCATAAAAGGACACACCTGGAAAGCTGATGAATATGCTATCAAGATACTCCCCTGGGAGCTCCCCTAGCATTCCTGCCTTTAGAAAACAAATAAAAACTCATAAGGCAAAGGATCCAGCATGCATTCTCCTTCTCTCTAGAGCAGGCCTGTGCCTTCTTTCTCAGGTGTACGTATACCATGGCTCTCTTTCTCCCAAGCTCCAAGGGCCCTCCTTTTGCCTCTGGAACTTGTTTCCTGAATCATGCTGCCCAGATGGCTCACTTCTTCTACTTCTGTGACTTTCTAAATAAACTTTCTTTTTTACTAGAGTTCTTGGCTCTAAATTCTTTCTTAGCTGAACTCAAAGACTGAGGTCTAACATTTACTACTAATAAGCCTGCCCTCTATCTCTGGAGCTCTATCTAATTGTAATTTTCCAGGTGTTTTAAACCTTTAAAATTCTGCTTTGTCTATAGTTGCTTCCTTAATTGGAGAAAAATAAAAGTAAAAACCCCAATGGAAGAGTAATCAAAGCTTGAAATATGCATTTAGACTGCTTAGAGGGACTGAATTCACAAACTAATACTGTTTCATCATATGTTCTGTGCTGTTTGCTTCTGGACTGAAAAGAAATGTCACATATGATTGTATTTCTTTAGACCCAAGTTAGGATGGCAGGCAAATATGTGCAAAAGCCACAAAATTTTCCATTTTTATAAAGTGGAAGAGGCATAGACATAAAAGGCAGAGTAATGATACCGCCTTGGGGTTATAAAACCTCTTGTCCTTGAGCAACCTGGGACAACTCACTCATTCTCAGTCATGAAAAAAGAAAATAGCAGAAATTTCTCAGCCCTATTGCAATTTTATTCCCTGCAATAACCATTTCTCTGAACAAGACACTCAAGCATAAGTGCCTGGGAGGTACTTTATAATACGTTCTTTCTATATTATTTTGCAACAAAATTTCTGTCCAGTTTTGAGATTATGAGAAGTTGTTTAGTAATTTCCCTATGGATAGAACAAAGTGATGCAGTAAATTGCAGCAGCAATTTTTATAAACAGCATTAACACAACTGTCTCAATTGTGTAAATAAGAGATTCTAGGGGTGCTGGACATCTTCTAATGGGATATTTTGAGGGTTACTGTATATAAATTTTAGAATTGAATTTATGTTTACTTTGTATATTAAGTTAGAATGGATTGAAGAAAGGAATTTACATCCTTTCCTAAATTTGTCTTTAAAAAAAAATTCTCCTTTCTTTTCTCATTTCCAGAAAGATAACAAGAATAAAGGGGAAAAAAGGCAGAAATCTGAGGATGATTTATCCTGTCCAGAAATAGTATCAGGAAGTTTCTGTAAATCAAAAACTTTAGTATTTGTATCTGTGTGACTCGACCATTTCACTTCAAAATGTTCACTCAGATAAATTATCTGAAACATGTGAAGAGATATTTGAGGAAGGATCTTTACGATAGAGGTATTCTTCATTTTATTTCAACAGATATGTTAGGAAACCCATGTTGAGGAGAAAATACATTTTACTCTACCCTTCAAGGTTCTTGTGGCTGCTATAATCAAATTGATATTTGACAGATTAGCAGGAGAAAATCATATTAAAGTTTAATAACATGTATGTCTTCTACATACATGGGAATGATTCAGGAAAACTGAATACCTTGCCAGAACAGTGGAAGCCATCACCTTAAATAGCATTCCAGCTAAAGACTAAAGTTGAGGTTGGTGGTTGACAGTGAATTATGGGAAGTTACCAGGAAAAAAACTACAGTCAGCAAAGGTGAGATTGTTATGCAGATTTAAGCCCAGCCTTCTCTATTGATTGTGAAGGCAGTCTTTACACAGTGAGGGCAACACCCTAAAGTGGAGATTTTCCTTACAAATGCAAATGTGCTTTTACAAATGGTAACTTGTATTTGATTTTCAGAGCTTTCTCCCAGGTGTTCTGTTTCTTAAAATTAACCATCCTAAAATAATCAATATCCCAAAGAGGCATATTTTGGGGTGGGAAATTCTGCTCCCTCTTCACCCACTGTGTGTCAAGAGCTGGTTAAGTATTAAACTTTTTTAAAAATCTTAATTGACATATGTATAGAGACACAAAGAATAAGGAATTACACAATATGATAAGTGCTGTGATAAAGGCCTGTTAGGTTCTATGGGGGCTTGGAGAATGGCCACCCAAGAAAGACTAAGGGGTAAGTGTACAAGGAAAGGCTTTGTGATATTGATAATAAGAAATATATATTTAATATTCATCCCCTTTTCTGGCACAGAGCTCCTGAAACCCTTGGAATTACCAAAATAATGAGAGTGATAGTGGTATTTTGATATGTTAATAAGGTGACTTTTGGAGAGCACCCAAGAATAGAGGCTGATGGCCTTAGGAACCAACTTTGAGATTAAAAATTAGGAATTTTCAGTCTTTCCCACCCCCACCTCTCAGGGTGTGAAGGGGCACTCCAGGTTCAATCAACAGCTGCTGGTTAATGATTTAGCCAAGCATGCCTATGTAATGAAGCCTCCTTGAAAATCTAAAAATATGATCAATATGGGGGGCTTCCAAGTTGATGAACACAAGGAAATTCTGGAAGATGGCACATTCAGAGAGACCATGGAAGCTCCACACCTCTTCCCACATATCTGGCTTTATGCATCTCTTCCATCTGGCCGTTCCTGAGTTATATCTTGCTAAAAGATAAACAGAAGCATATGAAAAATTTTAAGTTTATTTGAGCAAATTTGATTTGAATCAGGCAGCATCCAGTTTAGCAGATAGAAAGGAGCTTTGAAGAGCTGTAAAAATGAAAGACTTTTATTGGCCAAAGGGAGTAAGAATAAGGAAGTTATACTAGGCAAAAAGCAGACTGGTTATTGCAAGGTTTTTGTTTTTCTGTTTTTTTAATTCTATAGAGGATGGCAGAGGTTTATCACGCAGATTACCTCACTAACCTATCAGGAGATTCCTGATTGACAGATTTAAGATTTCATTTATGGGAAGGCCAAAGCTGTAATTAAGTTAGGTCTCAATTTGATGCCATGGGGCTTAACCTAAGAAACTTCATTTTAGGTCTATTGTCTCTCTCGCTCTCTCTTTTTTTTTTAACAACCTTTAATAATAAACTGATGATCTGGTAAGTAAAATGTTTCTCTAAATTCTGTGAGCCACTCTAGCAAATTAATAATATTTTAAAAAGAGGGTTATTTGAAACTTTAATCTATAGCTGGTGTTAGAAGCTGGTGACAACCTGAATTTGTAACTGAATTCTGAAGTGTACGTGGGGAGAAAGTGAGACTGAATTTTTAACCTGTGGGATCTGATGCTATTTCTAGGTGAATAGTGTCAAAATTGAGGTGAATTATAAGTCACACAGCCGGTGTCAGAAAATTGTTGGTGTGGAGAGCCTCCCCCACTCACACACATACACACTTTGGAATTCAGTCCAGAACCTGTAAACTTCCTTTTTGGAAATTTCCAGATATGTTTTACCTCAAATAAAAAATATATAACTATTTATGCATATAATGGAATAATATGCTTCCATGATGCATGTAGTCATTTATTTATTCTCATGGAACAGTGTTCATAATATATTGTTTTTAAAAAAAGCCAACGAAGATATTGCATTGGGATCCATTTTATGCAATATAGAACATATTCATGTATACTTATACTTAAATACATATAGAAAAATTCCCAGGTTAACTGTAGCCATTCTTGGTGCTAATTTCTCCATTTTTGCCTATCTGTATTTAAATATATATAAAATTAATCTTTGTTACTTCTGTAATCGAAAACAAAGAAAAGGATGCTATGGAAAGAGACAACTAGCATAGGAAAAAAGTGGGCTGGATGCTAGGAAAGTGAGAGATGTGGTATCTGGTCAACCTAAGCAATTCTGTCACTGTGGGCAGGAGCACTCCATTAGCTCTCACACTGCAAATGAAAGTCAGCATTCAAATTTGAATCCAGGTATGTCTGACTCTAAAGCTTGAGCTTTACTTGATTATTTTTTTAAGTAATACTATGTTGCTCTCCACAGCTGCCCTGACTGTTGATGCAAATGAGAATAAAATAGTAAAGCGAATTCAAAATGAATCCCAGTGACAAACAATTTACAAGCTATGAAAACTGTAGAGAATATGCATATTGGATGGTCCAAAAATGAGTAACTCTATTATGCTGGAAACTGTCACCTCATTATAAATGTCTCCATTCTGATTTTCATTCCTCCCTCTCTGTTAATAATTCAAGCATTTAAATTTTTAATATATATTGCAGGTTGGCATGCAGGACATTAGTCTGACTTCACAACTGTCATATTCAAAATTGAAATGGAATGAATCATTTTTTGTTTTTCATCAAGTCAGCCATTTGCACTACCCAGGTATGTCTAATGAGAGGGAGAGAACCACTTGACAGGAGGAAAATCTCATTAAGGTAAAACATTTGTAGTGCAATCAAACTAAATATCTATTGGATTTCAGTTTAAAATGGTGTCAGACTGGTTGCCACTGATGCATCACCTCCCAAATTTCAAATAAAATATCAACAAAGAAACAGAAAAAGACAGAAATATACATCATCTCCAGAAACTAAAACTTTAAAGAGCCATTGTCAGTTTCTGAGAACATTGACTAAATGTAAGAACAAAGCAGCATAATTTAAAAAAAAAATATATATATATATATTTAGTCTAACAATGCTAACTCCCAGGAAACTGAAAAAACCTTTCCACTGGGAGCTCTGGCCAGGTAGCTCAGTTGGTTAGAGCATCATCTTAATATGTCAGGGTTGTGGGTTCAATCCCTAGTTAGGGCACATACAGGAATCAGCTAATAAATGCATCAATAAGTAGAACGAGTCAATGTTATTCTCTCTCTCTTTCTCTTCCTTCCCTTCTCTCTTTCAAATCAATCATTCAATCAATAAAAAAATAAACTTTTTCCCCTGGGAAAAGATATGAAAATATTTTATTCCTTCCTGCATTGTCAGTCTGTGAATCAGTGATAGAGTTTGTCGTCACCCCTTTATTGCGTGTGTATGTGTGTGTGTGTGCATATGGTTATTTTGTAGCAGCCAAAATATCAAACTGATGAACCTTGGTACCTCTTTCAGAAATGTTAATTTCAGAAAACAAGGGAGCCAGAGACAGGAAAAGGTGTGCCATGTATACATTTGGCTTTCACATGAGATTTGATTTGAACAAGTAGTCTTTCAACTATTTCTGTTGCTACTGCTACTGAATAATCATGAACTTGGCAAGTAGGGCAAGTGGATAATTCTATTATGAGCATTAGATATTCCCAACTGGATTAGCAAAATAGGACAGGTTGAATAAAATAAACTCAAAGGGTTTTGCCTCTAGTTTCAGCCAGAAGAAATGCATAAACAGTGTTCTGTTGTGGCCAGCTGCTTCAAAACACGTTCACTGTGAACTTTGGAGACCTACTTCCACTGGTACTGATCCTGAGTACTGACTCTGAGACTTAATGTGTGTGGCCACAGGGAAGCTGCTTAACTTCTTTGAGCTCAGCTTGCTCATCTGTGAGCTGGAGATTATTACACTTATTTCAAAGGGTTATTATAAGAAGTTAACATGATAGTAGGTATAATTGGACACCATAAAGTAAATGTAAGGACTTTTCATTATGTCTTCTTTTCTTAGTTTTAGTGTACATAATTTACTGTGCAAACCAGCCCTATTTTGGCGAATGTTCCATCTTCCAAACCACTGCAGCAGTTAGGGTCTGGATCACTCAATGACCACTTTAAAATACTACATAGGAATTCTTCATCTTTTTGTATGTGTTTACCTCCTCTCATTCCAAACAGATTGTGGGTTCATTTAGGGCAAAGTCCAATTTTTAGATTTGTTTGCATCCCCTTCTGCACTCCACTGCCCTGTGCTTACTGAGGGCATGAGAATTGCCAAGTTGACGATCATGGTCATCAGTTTCAGTTGGATAATTATTTAGGTATTTTCCTGCTACAGGCAAGGGCACAGTTTTCTTCACCAGATCTGTATCGCTATTGTTAATAGCATTCTGTATGTATCAGTAGGAATATTCATCATAATGTGTAAGGTCCCTAAAGGCAGGACTGCTTTCACGAGGTTTTATTTATTTATTTATTTAAGTCTGTATATTGCGTAAAGTCAACTGCAGGTATGGGCTTAATAAATAAATCTGATGAAAATTTCTCCAGTGATGAAGGTGCAATCTAGCTAGAAGGTGCCATAAAGGTCTCAAACCTGTATTTGCCATTGATATGTGAGAGATAAAAATGAAAATGTAAGTACCCTATAACAAAGTATTTGCTATTCTAATTCAAAATGCTACCATTATAACAATTTATTACAAACGTTTTCATATTGCTATATATTTTGTCAAGGATTTTGCTGTTCTTTTTATACATCATACTATGTTTTACTAGGTTTCTATATGATGCTACTGTTCATTTACAAGGAATTACATTTCCCAGTCGTATATACTGAGGAATCATTTATCTTCTGAAGAACCCGTGGAAGTATGAAGTCCACAGATGGTTTTTTTTTTGTTGTTGTTGTTTTTAGTTACCTTTCTTTCTCCTTATATGTCCTTCAGGGAGATGGCACACCTTCTATGGGCCTTTACCAGTTAAGCATTCAAGGTCTTCAGAGGTTTTTGGCTATAATCAACACTCCACAATACATACCTTTATTTTGGGAAAAATAACTGTTTTGCCATTTTCTGGTGGTTTGCCTTTGAGACTCTTTATGGTATAAGGTATTCCCTTTTTAAAAAATTGTTTCTCTATTACAGTTTTTCTCTTTTTTATTTTTAAATTGTTTTTCTATAAGGTATTCTGAAAGCTTTGAACCTAAAATGTAGAATGTAGCCCCTCATTCTGCTTTTTTGCCCCCATCCCTTTACTTTTTTTCCTTGTCATATTCGATCACTAGTTTTGATTCCTCTTCCCTGCCTCAGAATCTCACTTTGTCTTTCCTTTTTTTACCAGAAATTTTTTTTCTCTCTCTCTTATTAGCCACAGAAAAGAAAGAAGAGTTCCTACACAGCCTGTCAAGTAGGTCTAGAGAAGAGAAAAATTAGAATGAAGGAGGAACACAAAAAGTTGACGGTTTCTGAAAATTCTGAACCAGATGGTCTCATTCTTTCAAATCAAATGTAAGGCTTTTAAAACCACTGATGCCTGACCCATGTCTAGACAACTGTATCATGTGCTACGGGAGTGGGATCTGAACAGTGGTAGAGTGAGAACCATTGTTCTGCATGGCCTTTTAATTTCCTAATTGGTGGCATCTGGTGCCAGGCAGCTAGAAGAGAGGGAGAGCTATTGAGTGCTCACACTTGGGCAAATCAGCACTGCACCTAGCTGATGAGAGATAATGTGTTGTTTCTACTCCTTGGTGTTAGCACCAAGTAAAGATGCCTGATCTTCCAGATTTTTCTCAGTGATGGAGGCTTGGTTATTTTATGCCCCCAGCATGTGATTACCTCAGGCACACAGAAGACCTGGACACATTCACTGAAGACCATTCAAAGGGGCCTCATTTTTGTAATTTCTAAAGGATAAGGTTAAATACATATGTGTAGGTCTCTGTTATATTATCTTGGATGATTCCCATCAATTAACTGCTTTAATGGGTAGGATGTTCTCTTATCTGCTAATGAAAGGCTATCCTTGGTTCCACATTTTGTGAGAACTAGTCTCTTGCCAATTGGTCCCATCTTCTGTCTCTCACCCCAACTTGCTGTGTGTAAGTTCCAAAGTGTGGGCTTTTCCCTTTGTCTGCTGCTGCCAATGGCTTTTGCCTCTTCACACCTTCCCACTAAAACTTTGTCCCCATGGTGTATTTGCCTGTTCAGTACCATCTGTCTCTCACTTCCTCCTGCCTGAGGAAGTTCCATTATATATGGCTTCTGAAAGAAGTGCTCCTTTCATTGCATCTTTATTCCAGAGCCACACTTAAGACACCCATAGGCCTATCACCAGTATTGTCTGAGGCTCAGCACCCTCCAGCCCTGCCAAAATGATGCAAGAACTTATTCTGCTCTCGGGACCCTAATGAAAGCGTGCGTTCTCCAAACAGGCAGAGTATAGAGAGTTTTGAGTGTAAAGTGCAGTTCATGTTATTTTTATTTCTCCTTTTCTTTGGACTCACAAACCCTAGAACAGAGCTCAGGATATAGAACATAGACAGCATATGCAGAAAGTATTGATACTTGTCTAACTATTTTTTATTGCCACCATCCAGACTCCGAAGACAACATGCAAAAGGACAATATGTGAGATTCACTTAGGAGTTCTTGCTGGGAATTCTAAAGGATTAGGATCTGGTCTTTGTCTTATCATCTCTGTGATTTAAGGCAAGACATTTTTGCTTCCCTGGGCTTCAGCTTCCTCCTTAGGGTTTGGATTATAGAATCTCAGAACTATCACTCAGTTCTGAAAGTCAACTAGTTTATTTCTACATAGAGTTAGAATTAGCCTACAATTTGAGAAGAAGCACAAAATACCTTTGTATTTTCTAATACTGAAGTCAAAATCCTGTTCTCTATTTCATGTTATATAAGAGATTAGCCCAATTGTATGACCACCAAGTTGAGTATCAACTCTGTGCCTACAATGAGCTAAGCAGTAGTGAAATACCTGGATCATTTTCTCAAGTAACTTTCAACCTCGTAGATAAGATTAAGACACAGTAAATAGGGAGAAGACAACTAATTACTAAACTGCAAAGCAGCAATTACACTTGTAATAATCCTGAAGACTAGAGTGTTCCCAGGGGTTTCACATGTAAGGTGGGAATTAAACTATCTTCAGTGTCAGGCTGAATCTAAATTAGTGCCGAGAGGAAGATACTCCCAGCAGAAGTGGATGAGGGTGGAGGTGTGGATCAACAAAGTACTAGGAGAAAAGCAGATGGGTCTATCCAACAAAAATGAAGGTGGTTTGGAGAGAAATGTGAGAGTGTTTGAGTTAAGTGAGCCTTGAAGGCCTCAAAGGAAGTTTGGGGCATTAAGTCTGCCTGGAGAAGCTGCTCTAAATTGTTGAGCAGGTGGTCACTGGGGCATGGCACTGGGGAGCATCATGCACACAGTGGACTGGAAACGGGGTGCTGCTGCCATCATGTGGGTGTGCCTTGATTAAGTCAAGATGATATTAGAAGCAACAGGAAGAGGACAACACGCTCTGGAATCTGCAGCAGCGGCAGCTGGCAATGGTTGAGGACTTTGTATGGTTAAGGAACCATATAGGTAAGATGCTGTTCTCTGTTGATATTTGAAGTTGGTTGGGGGTTGCAATCCTTGTTTTCCACAGGGGAATCCTGAATATAAAAGTCCTAATAGTCTCTGTCTTTCAGCCATTGATAGAACTTATGCTACTGACCAGAGGAGTGGCCAACCCCGAGCCACCCACATTTTTCCTTCTCAGCTCCCTAATCTCCAACAGCACCTAATGGAGCACTGAGCAAAGTCTATGGCTCTGTCAGAGGTTGGTCTAAGTGAGCGTGTGAGTGGCCAGTTGGTCTCTGTGCTTAAACTTGATAAGGGTAAGAGGTCATCCCCACCTAATATTAGGAAAGAATGTGTCAGGAAAATAATTTTATTCAAGTGCAACGTCATCCAGTCCTTTCAGGAAAAAAATCACACACACACACACACACACAAATCATTTTGCCTTTAGATCATTAGAACCTTATCTAAACTAAGGTTTTAAGTTGATTATATACTGTGGTATAAGTGACTTGATATAAAACAATTATTGCATTCCTGGCACCTTTGTATAATAGCTGGTTCCCTGTTTCATAAACCTGTAGTGTATCTGATGAAGGAGATGTCTACACTGTCTTTTCATTTTCAAGTTCAAAGAGTTCACCATGGTATGGAGAATGAGTAAAAAAACTCAATGTTGTCTACAAAAATATGGAACTCAGTCCAGAGGAAATAATTCAGACAATATGAAAAAGTGAGGAAATAAAGACAGTGTCCAACTAGGGAGTAGCTGACGACTTGGATGATACCCTGGGCAGGATGGTATAATAACATAAAAAAGGCTTTATTGCAAAAGGGAATTGTGAGCAGTGTGGGAGAACCATAAAATTTACCCCAGAAAAGCAGGAAGAAATAGAATTCCAGGGTTTGAAAGAAACAGCTCTGAGCAGAAAATAATAGGAGACAAATAACAGGACAGATGAATGGAGGTACTTGTTGCTCTAGGCAAAGGCTGTAAAAAGGTTTGTCAAAAGGAGTCTTTTATTTAAATGTAGAAAGTCTGCTTCTCAGATTTGTGTTAACTCTTTCTGTTGATTTAGAACTGAATTAAGTGGATGGTGAAGAGTATCAGCTTCATGAACCTACATTCGTAGGTAGGTAGATTATGTGGATGTAATTTTGTCTGTCCTAATCAAATCCTATAATAACCAATTGTCATCCCTTTTGGAGCATGTACTCTGTGGCAGCATTATTGCATTTTGTCTTCACCATATCCCTGTTGGGGATAATAAGTAGTACTATTTTCCCCATACCTAGACAAAGAAACTAAGATGTAAAATTTCTCACCTGTATACTATAGATTATAATACTATTATTGAGATCATTCATGTAAATTGCTTATCCTCTTGTTACTCTTACCACATAGTCCATAATTTCTAATTGCCAGAGCAAATGCTAGCCTAGTCTCTCTGTCTCTAAAGCCTATCTATGTCTGTCCTGGATTATGGGAACAGTATTCTAAGACCTTACTTTGCTTCCCTTCTGCCCTTTCTGCTAGATTCTCAACTGGACAGTTAGGAAAGCCAGATCTTGATGCACTGTTCTGCCAGGAATCTTCATTGGTCTAGAAATTCTCACATAATTTCTTCACCAATTAGCTTCCAAAGTCATCTCCTGAGACAGAATAGAGAAGCTATTTTTGGCAAGAAAATTTTTGGCAAGTGGAATAGGGAAACTGAAAGAGATACCTGAACACAATAGCTGGGCAATTTACAGCCAGGTGCACATGGTCACCAGACAGTGCCTGGCAGGGGGAAAACTGGGAAAAGAAGGACCTCACCCCCAGAGTAATCTTTCCTCCCCTGGCCTTTCCTCTCTGGCAATAACAGGTAGGCCTCAGTTGTATTTCAGCTCCAGGCCCAGAAAAGCAGCAAAACCTGGTGGGCAATGCCAGGACCTGCTGCAATGACTAAAGATCCCCTGCCCTGACACTGACCAATCAATGGAGACCATGACCCTAAAAGAGTACACACGGAGAACTGATGAACAGTCTACTGAAACCCTCCCCTGAGAGTTCCCCTAAGATTCCCACCTGCCAGAAAGGGATAAAAACCTCAAGACAAAGGACCCAGTATGTACTCTCCCTCTGGGGAGCAGCCCTCGCCCCTCTCTTTCCCTTTTTTTTTTGCCCACAATTCTTTACAGATACGTATCTCCTATACTCTAAGGCAATAGACAGCTGGCAGCTTGTCCCAAACTGATTCCCTGAACCTGTTCCCAAAGCCCCCTCTTCTCTGACTTCCCAGTGAGCTAAGGCAGCCCAGCCTAGGCTCTCCTGTTGCTTCCTCTATCCTAAGCTCTTCCTTATTTCACTGTCCCCAGCTTTAATAAGTGGATCCTCATAGTCACTTGGACTCCTGTTGTGAAATCTTTTTTACATGAAGTCAAGAACCCACACACTGCAGCTGGTCCTAGGCAGACCCACTCAGGGCCAGGCCCCTGTCTGGTAACAGTCCAACTTCTCTGCCACAAAGACCTCCTTAAAAAGGGCACACAGCATTGTCATCTCAAGGGCTTTGTGTTGGCTTGCAATTTCCTCTGTGAGGAATGCTTTCCCCTTACTTTCTTGTTCTTTTCTCTCACTTCCTTTAGGTCCATTTGTTTAAATGTCTCAGAGAACCCTTAGACCATCCTACTTTAATTTGCACTTCCCACTTGCTTAGTACTCTTCATCTTTCCTCTCATTGCAACTGTACCTGACATGCTACATATTTTACATAAGTATGAAAATATCTGTTGTTGATCCTCTTTCCTGGAATGGTTGTTAGGGCAAGGCAGATATCCTCCTCTGTTCCGAACACATATTAGGTGCTCCCAATTTGTGTTGAATGTTGAATGAATCGACTCCTTTTATCTGTCTTGACCTCTAATTACAGTCCCATGAAATTAGAGTCTTGTCCCTATACTTGAGAACAGGATATTGGTTCCAGCTTTCTTTCTGAAATCCCCTACATATTTGACAAACCAGAATCAACCAGCTGTTAGCCAAAATAAACAAGGGTTATAAACCCTGTTCATGCTGAGAAACAGCCTGCCATCTTCCTCATCCTTTTGGCATTCACTGTACCCTGGCAGAGAAAAGCCCAACAAAAGAACATAATTAAGAAAAGACAACCCACACTGAACTAACGCTGCCAACACAGAAAACTATGTCACTTTCCCTAATATAAGGCAAAGATCCCTGTTTCTAGCCAGGATGTGTTCCACTTGTGTAAAAGCATGATAATTAATAGAATTAATTTAATTCTGAATATTGTAGGAAGATGTATGCTTTTTAGCCTTTCAGAAATATGTCTTTTTATTTTTCTTTTTTTTGCAAATAACATATCTTCTGTCTCTATGCAGAGCTAAGTACACTCAATGTCTATATGATGGTATGTTTGAGAAATGCCCTTACTTAGCCCTCTGTGTGACACACACTCATGATGACCTACTATGTTTAAGACAAACATCACTTTCACCTTCCAGCAGATTGTGAGGCTTCCCCTGAGAGTGCAGATTATCTTCTAAGTTTTGGTAAAGCTACAGAATACCTAATAAAGCTTCGTCCTCTACCTCATACATGCTGCAAATGAACTGAACATTAACCCTCACTAGGTAACCTTGAAAATACCTTTTGAATGTGCAGCAATCACAATCCATCATAATTGCCAGTGACCCAGAGCAAATCAAGGTGTGAATTACAAGTGGCCATTATTGAAACATTTTACTGGACCCAGGAAGCATGATTTTTTCCTGGGCTCTTGGTGAGGGACAGAGGATACAAATCAAAACAGCTCTGGCTGTAAGAACTGCAAAAGAAGCATCTCATTTTCTTTCTCACCTCCAAACACAAAAAGAATTAAAATCATCTTCTCACTTTCTGCATTCTTATTTGCAGGTGGCAAAGATTTATTCAAATATTTTATACATACCAAGAATTATTGTAATATAAATCTGGCACAAGATTCAAGATGTTGAGATGATTTTGAAGAGCAAGTCTAAAATCATGTACTTTGCAAAAAAAGGAACCAAAATAAAATACAAAATGTAAATGAAAGTTAAATATTTTCCACCTATTCCTCTTCTTTCTAAATTACTACCCCTCACCCCTCTTTTTAAATGTTTACTTACTAGTTTGCTTGTGAAATCTGTTTGTGACATAAAACTGAGTTTGATGAAGAATGAGTTCTCAGAGCCTTGGTTGGGCCTCTGTGAAGTGAACTGTCTTTGAAACTTTTACCTCTAGATTTTTTTCTACCTAAAGCAGCTGAGGGTTCTGGAGCTTCTCTCCAAAAGGCAACCCAATTTCCTACCAAGGTATTGACTTTGCTTAATGTGTTACTCCTGCAAAGAGCAAAGAGGATATTATTTCACCCAAAGAGTTTTATAAACTAATATTAGGCTAGTTAGCAAAAGATAAATTTATATTTTGAATTTGTAGGTTTTTACAGAACCCTATTAATAACAACTTGTCTGTATATCTACTTACAATACTGTCCCTAGTGACAATAGACTTGTCAGAACTTAAAGCAGATATATTATAAATTACCACTAATGACATATATATTGGGGAAAAAAGGCATCTCAAAAGTCATTCTATAAACCTAAGGTAACACAATTATGAGCCTTCATGAATACTTATGATCTAATTCTCTTGCTGGGGCATTCTTATTTATTGTCCTTTATTACCAATCAACTTAGCTCATTTGCTTACCTTGAAAATTGCTTGCTGATAGTTTCTTTTTATTTCCCCAAAACATTATGCTGTAAAAGACTTTAATATCCATGATTTTCTGTGGCAAAGTGGTACCCCATGTATATTCATGGTACCTTCAGATTTAATGGTTCCTCTCCAGATCAAAGTCATACTAGGAATTGAAACTGATCTGAGAACTGCACCAGCCAGGAGTCAGCTATTTTCAATGACTTACCCAGTAACATTCAATCTTCCTTGACCTGTCTCTCTGCCTTGCATTTGCATTCTAGCCTGGCCCAAGGAGAGTGATTGCCTGTCCTGATTGTCTCTTGCATGGTGTTGATTTAGTGGTGACACTGTACTGTATAATTCGTCTGCTCCTTGAGCCCATAATGACTTGGCCTATACAGTATACACAACTAAATATCTATCTAGGAACCTTGGCCCTAGGATATAAAGAGCAACAAAAGAAAACCCTTGCTTCAGGGATGTTCTCTAACCTGTGGTCAGAAGGGGATTTTCAGCTATGACTAGTTATAAACAATATAAGAGGATTCAATTTTCTGTAAGGTGTGATCTTGAGTGATTATGTATGTGGGAAGATGGGGTATTAACTTAAATGTAATAAATACCCACCATGTGAGAGATACTGGAAAAATAATTTTACATATATTAATTTATTTTGAGGCTCAGGGGGATTAAGGAACATTCCCAAGATCACACAGCTAAGAAGTGGTGGAGAGGTTAAAACTTAAATTGGTCTGCTGTCAAATTCTTTATTATTTTCCCTCTTGACCTGAACCATTCTCCTGTTTTTTCATGGCATTGACTTTGCCTCCTGGCTCTGTCTGACCTCTGCCCCTATCAATCTGATAAGATAAGCTTGGTTATGTTGTGGTAACAAATAGCCCCTAAATCTCAATGACAAATAGCTTTATTTCTCCCCTAATCTACTGTCCACTCTCTGTCAGCTGGAGGTTATGCTCTGTTTCATCCTTAGTTAAGGAACGGGCTGACAGAACTGCCACTCTCTGGACTGGTGTGGACACCATAGCAGATTGGAGAAATTGTTATGCTAAATCACGCATTTGTGATTATAGCTTCCACCCAAAATTAATTTAGGTTTCTTTAGCTCAAATTTCATGACCATGCCTAAGGGCATGGCAAGTGTAATCTTACCATGCACATGGAAAAAGAACTGGGATATTTGGTAATTAGCACTAGTGATGACTACACCTCTTTAGGGGCATGAGAATTCCACTGAGTTTCCAGCCAAGTCTAGGTCAGAGGTGCATTCATCAGCTACCAGTTGCAACCTCTTGGTCTACTTTCACAAATATTTGACCTTGAAAAATGTATCAAAATGGTTAGGTGTTGCCTGGATGTTCAAAAGCTTTGACTATAATTTGCAATATTTGTGGGTGCAGTAAGAGATGCAGGGTGAGTGTAAGTGTTTGCCAGAAGCAGGCCACGCATTCTAGGAAGAAAGAGAATGCTGGAAAAAACAAGACCACAGCTGACTTGGTATATAGTCACTGCTTAGTTTGAGAAGCTTGAGCAAGCTCAGAATGGGACATTGGCTGACCATCTTGCTGCCACTCTACAGACAAATTTTTGATTCTTAAGGATTCTTTTGGTTAGTCAGGGAACACCTTGAGTATGACCAGCTAACTTCTTTCTTAATTCCACATAACATAATCCCTAATAGATAAAGGCAGAAAATGGTCATCCTATCTGTAAAGGCCTGGAAAAATGATGAAAAGGATCAAAGACCTATAATCCACATTTCCATTTCCCATTCCTTCCTCCGGTAGTTACCTTTTCTTCTGCCAAAAAGAAAACTTCCTTTAGGACTTTATTCTGATAAAGTATAATAACTTCTTTACCCAATTAAATTTATCCTTAAATTAAGGATACTTTTAACTACACTTTTAACTACATATTCTTTTTTGCTTGTCTAAATCTTTAACATGCATGTGTATCATCGATCAAAACCATCCAATTAAATTAAAATTAGAATAAAGGATTTCTTGAAGAACCAATGTACTCATTCCTCTATGGATCTCAATATAGAATCAAGAAAGGTTTTTTTGACACGTGCGAAAGCCCCGGACTCGTGGGGCCCCGGACGCCGCAGAATCCCTATCCGCGCAGCTCCGAGCTCGCCATGAAGCCAGGTTTCAGTCCCCGTGGGGGTGGCTTTGGTGGCCGAGGGGGCTTTGGTGACCGTGGCGGTCGAGGTGGAGGCCGAGGCGGCTTTGGTGGGGGCCGAGGTGGCTTTGGTGGGGGCCGAGGTCGTGGTGGAGGCTTCAGAGGCCGTGGGCGAGGAGGAGGAGGAGGAGGAAGAGGTGGTGGATTCCAGTCTGGAGGTAACCGGGGTCGTGGTCGGGGAGGAAAAAGAGGAAATCAGTCGGGGAAAAATGTGATGGTAGAACCTTACCGGCATGAGGGTGTTTTCATTTGTCGAGGAAAGGAAGATGCACTGGTCACCAAGAATCTGGTCCCTGGAGAATCAGTTTATGGAGAGAAGAGAGTCTCAATTTCGGAGGGAGATGACAAAATAGAGTACCGTGCCTGGAACCCCTTCCGCTCCAAGCTGGCAGCAGCAATCCTAGGAGGTGTGGACCAGATCCACATCAAGCCAGGGGCCAAGGTGCTCTACCTCGGGGCTGCCTCGGGCACCACCGTCTCCCACGTCTCTGACATTGTAGGCCCGGACGGTCTGGTCTATGCAGTTGAAATCTCCCACCGCTCTGGCCGTGACCTCATTAACTTGGCCAAGAAGAGGACCAACATTATTCCTGTCATTGAAGATGCTCGGCACCCACACAAATACCGCATGCTCATTGCAATGGTGGATGTGATCTTTGCTGATGTGGCCCAGCCAGACCAGACCCGGATTGTAGCCCTGAATGCCCACACCTTCCTACGTAATGGAGGACACTTTGTGATTTCCATTAAGGCCAACTGCATTGACTCCACAGCCTCTGCCGAGGCAGTGTTTGCTTCTGAAGTGAAAAAGATGCAACAGGAGAACATGAAGCCCCAGGAGCAGCTGACTCTAGAGCCATATGAAAGAGACCACGCTGTGGTCGTGGGTGTGTACAGGCCGCCCCCCAAAGTGAAGAACTGAAGTCCAGCACTTCATCTGGATTGTGAGAGATTGTGTTGCTACTGTTACACGTGTTTTTCTATTAAAAGACTCATTCTTCCCTCCAAAAAAAAAAAAAAAAAAAAGAAAGGTTTTTTTTTTTTTTTTACCATGATCTTTCCAAGGAAGGCATGATATTCAGAAAGGTTGTTCCCTTTCTGTTTGCTAAAAAACAAAAAGGGTTTTGTGGTTCCCTAATGCCTGTGCATATTAATACTTACTGGCCTGCCATGATCTTGAGTTGCTTCAGTGCCTTTTGCTGAGATTGACAACACAAACTCCGATAGCTAAATGTTCTATAACTTTACATGTCCTCTTATAATCTTCACAGCTTGACTGCTATTTATTTATTCACTTCATTTTCAAAACAACTTTGGGAAGTATGTGGGGATTATTATTATGTGAGTTGTGAGGCTACGGGTATCCAGTGAGGGAAACATACTTGCCTTAAGATCCAATAGCTGGTCAGGATCAGTAGTAGATCTTGACTATGAGATTTGGGTGTGTTTCTTTATCCACCCCCCATATAGTTCCTTTTGACATTTTATATATGCCTTTGAAAAAATTTACCCTTCATTAGGAATATAATTGAAGAATGCTTTAAGAAGGTTGCTTTGTTAGTAATTTCTACCTGCTAGTAATTTCTTTTATAGTGGGGAGTTTTATTTATTTATTTAATCTGCAGAATGAACTATCACGATCACTTAAAAATTCATGTTTTTGAGTCTGGTCCTCAAGCCTCCTCATACCTTAACCTCATCTCCCATTCTTGGTTTTCCCTACTGCTGCTTCTCTTCATAAGAGAATTGATTATTATCAGAATGTGCTCCGTGATCTGCTGCCTTGGAGTATCTCATTGTATTTTTCTGTCATCCAGAAACATTCCGCTTCTGGATTACTATCTGTTGAAATTCTCATCCTTTAGAACCCACCTCTTAACCTATCTCTCCCATGAATCTATTACTAATTACAAGTATATATGGCCTTTTCTCATTAGGAAGAGTTTACACCAATGTTAGTAGGATAGAAACTTTTGTGCCAAGGGCAAAGAAAGCTCTCCATGCTGGTCTTAGTCATATTAGCAGCTTAATACCGTTTGTTCAACTACAACAGTGTTTCTCAAATGTGTTAGTTTCAGAATCCTTGACACTCTCTAAAATTATTGAGGGACCTCAAAATTGTATCTGTTGATATTGGACATATTATATATTAAGATAGGGAAAATTTTAAATCACAAACATACTCAAGATTATGATGTCATCACATGCCATGTAGACACTGGAAAGGTGCATTATATGCTTGGGAGAAAAGAGTGTAAGAGCCAAATAATTCTTTAATGTTAATATAAAAATATTTTGATCTTACAGAACTCATGAAAATGATTAGGGAGTCCTTAGGGGTCCTTGTACCACACTTGGGAACCACTAAATTGGTACTACGGGAAGAATCTTCAACTAAGAGTCAGGAGTTCTGGGTTCAGGTCCTCTCTCTGACACAAGTGTATGGTTTAACATTTATCTGGGCTTCAGGCTTCTTCTGAAAGTGAGGGAATAGGGGCTAAGTGATAGTGGATACTCTTCTAGCTCTAAGCATCTTTGCTAAACCTATGAACATGAATACCATGATGCTCTCATGTGACATTTCATGAAGAGATTCTACTCTCACTTAGCATTAACCATCTTGCTGCCCATTGACCTGGTTGGCTATAAATGATATTTTCTTGCCTAGAACATCATGGTATATGTTTATGACATGTTAATATGTGGATGCAGGGAAGGAAGGCTGCATAAAGAATCTCAGACATTTTGAAATAAGGTTTCTCTCACCAGAGGTGTCTCACTAAGGCCCTGTGCTAAGTTCTAATGAGATTAGGTCATGTGACATATGAAGCTACCTGTGGAATATTAAAACTTGAAAAAAATTATAAAACGCATGAAAGTTCTTTAGAATTAAGTTATAGGTCTTTTAATTTCCCCAAAGATGTCATAACACCCCTCTCCCAGCCACTTCATATTTGGCCTTCGTATGCAAATCGCTCTCGGATACCTTGCCAGGTTTCCACAGTTAGTTTTTTTTTTTCTTTTATTATTTGGTTTTTCAATTACAGTTGTCCCATTTTTCCCGCATTGCTCCCCCCGACCCAGCCAACTCCTTCTCCCGCAATCATATCCCTCCCCGTTGTCCATGTCCATGAGTCATTTATACACGTTCCTTGACTAGACCCTTCCCTTACTTATCCCCCCTCTCTCACTTCCCCCTCCCCCTATTGACTACTATTCTACTCTTTGTCCTATTTAGTTCATTTGTTTCTGTTGTTCTTTAGTTTCCTGTATTAGGTGATATCATATAGTATTTTTCTTTCTTTGCCTGGCTTATTTCACTGAGCATAATTCTCTCTAGTTCCATCCATGTTGTTGCAAATGGCAGGAGTTCCTTCTTTCTCTCTGCTACATAGTATTCCATTGTGTAAATGTACCACAGTTTTTTGATCCACTCATCTACAGACAGGCATTAAGGCTGTCTCCAGTACTTAGCTATTGTAAACAGGGCTGCATAAGTTTTTTTGAATTAGGGTTTTAGGATTTTTCGGGTATAATCCTAGCACTGGAATTGCTGGTTCAAAAGCCAGTTCCATTTTTAGTTTTTTGAGCTAATTCCATACTGTTTTCCATAGTGGCTGCACCAGTCTGCATTCCTACCAACAATGCAGTAGGGTTCCCATTTCACCACATCCTCGCCAGCATTTGTTGTTTGTTGATTTGTTGATGATGGCCATTCTGACAGGTGTAAAGTGGTATCTCATTGTGGTTTTTATTTGCATCTCTCTGATGGCCAATAATGTTGAGCATTTTTTCATGTGTCTATGGACCTTCTGTATGTCCTCTTTAGAGAAGTGTTTATTCAGGTCCTTTGCCCATTTTTTAATTGGGTTGTTTGTTTTTTTGATGTTGAGTCGTATAAGCTCTTTATATATTTTGGAGATCAGTCCCCTGTCTGTGATATCATCGGCAAATATGTTTTCCCATATGGTTGGTTTCCTTTCCATCTTGCTGATGTTTTCTTTTGCTGAGAAGAAACTGTTTAGTTTGATGTAGTCTCATTTGTTTATTTTTTCCTTTATTTCTCTTGCCTTAGGAGATGTATTCATGAAGATATTGTTATGTGGGATATCTGACATTTTCCTGCCTATGTATTCCTCTAGGACTTTTATGGTGTCATGGCTTACATGTAAGTCTTTGATCCATCTTGAGTTTATTCTCGTGTGTGGTGTAAGTTGGTGGTCTAGTTTCATTTTTTTGCACATCCCTGTCCAGTTCTCCCAGCACCATTTGTTAAAGAGGCTCTTCTCACTCCATTTTATGTTCCTTCCTCCTTTATCAAATATTAGTTGACCATAGAGGCCTGAGTTTATTTCTGGACTCTCTATTCTGTTCCACTGATCTATATGTCTGTTCTTATGCCAGTACCAGACTGTTTTGATCACAGTGGCTTTGTACTATTGTTTGATGTCTGGTATCGTGATTCCTCCTGCTGTGTTCTTCTGTTTCAAGATTGCTTTGGCTATTCGGGGTCTTTTTTGGTTCCATATGAATTTTTGGAGTATTTCTTCTAGGTCAGTGAAATACGTCATTGGTATTTTAATAGGGATTGCATTGAATCTGTAAATTGCTTTGGGTAGTATGGCCATTTTGATGATGTTGATTCTTCCCATCCAAGAACATATTTGCTTCCATTTATTTGTATCTTCCCTAATTTCTTTATTCAATGTTCCGTAATTTTCAGTGTACAGGTGTTTTATCTCTTTGGTTAAGTTTACTCCTAGGTATTTTATTTTTCTTGTTGCTATGGTAAATGGTACTTTCTTTTTTTGTCTCTGTCTCCGGTATTTTATTGTTGGTATACAGAAATGCCTTAGATTTCTGTATATTTATTTTGTACCCTGCTATTTTGCCAAATTCGCTTACTATATCGAGTAGTTTTTTAGTGGAGTTTATAGGGTTTCCTATGTATACTATCATGTCATCTGCATATAATGATAGTTTTACTTCTTCTTTCCCAATTTGGATGCCTTTTATTTTCTTGTCTGATTGCTGTGGCTAGGACTTCCAACAGTATTTGAATAGGAGTGAAGAGAGTGGGAAGCCTTGTCTTTTTCCTGATTTCAGGGGGAATGCTTTCAGTTTTGTCCATTGAGTATGATGTTGGCTTCAGGCTTCTCATATATAGCCTTAATTATGTTAAGGTATGCTCCCTCTATTCACTTTTTGCTGAGTGTTTTCATCATAAATGGGTGTTGTACTTTATCACATGCTTTTTCTTCATCTATTGATATGATCATGTGATTTTGTTTATTTTTTCAAAGAACCAGCTCCTGCTTTTGTTATCTTTTGAATAGTTTGTTTAGTCTCTATGTCATTTAATTCTGCTCTGATCTTGATGACTTTCTTCCTTCTATTTGCCCTAGGCTTTATTTGTTGTTGTTGCTCCAGTTCTTGTAACTTTAGGGTTAGATTTTTTGTTTGAGATTCTTCTATCCTTTTAAGATATGTCTTTATTGCTGTGAACTTCCCTCTCAGGATTAATTTTCTGTGTCCCGTAGGTTTTGGGCTGTTGTGTGTTCATTATCATTAGTTTCCAAAAACTTTTTGATTTTTTCTTTGATGTAATTTTTAATCCATTCATTATTTAGTAGCATGTTTTTCATTCTCCATGAGTTTGGATGTCTTTGATTTTTTTCTTTGAGGTTGATTTCTAGTTTCAAGGCATTGTGGTCTTAAAAGATGCTTGATATGATTTCAGTTTTCTTGAATTTGTTGAGGCTTGTTTTGTGTCCTATCATGCGGTCTATCTTTGAAAATGTCCCATGTGCATTTGAAAAGAATGTATATTTTGCATCTTTGGCGTGAAAAGTTCTATATATATCAGTTAAGTCCATTTGGTTTAGTGTATTGTTCAATGCCTGTATATCCTTGGTGTTTCTTTGCTTTGAGGATCTGTCTATTTGTTGATAATGGAGTGTTAAAGTCCCTTACTATGAATGTGTTGCTGTTAATATTCTTCTTGTGATCTTCTAGTATTTTCTTTATATATTTGGGTGCTCCTATGTTGGGTGTATATATTTTTATCAGTGTTATATCTTCTTGATGGATTGTTTCTTTAAGTATTATGAAATGTCCTTCTTTGTCTCTTTTTATGGCCTTTGCTTTAAAATCCGTTTTGTCTGATATGAGTATTGCTACTTCAGCTTTTTTTTCACGTCCGTTTGCTTGGAATATTTTTTAAAATCCCTTCACTTTCAGTTTGTGTAAATCTTTTGTTTTGAGGTGTGTTTCCTGTAGACAGCAAATATGTGGGTCCTGTTTTTGTATCCATTCCCCTACCCTATGTCTTTTAATTGGAGCATTTCATCCATTTACATTTAAGGTTATTATTGACATGTATTTATTAATTTCCCTTTGTACCTCTGTCCTTCTCCTCTTTTTTTCTTCGTTTTTCTTAGAACATTCCCTTTAACATCTCTTGCAGTGCTGGTTTGGTGGAGATGTATTCTTTTAGTCTTCCTTTGTCTGAGAAACTCCTTATTTCACCTTCTATTTTGAATGAGAGCCTTCCTGGGTAGAGTATTCTTGGTTGTAGGCCTTTGTTTTTCATTGCTTGAAATATTTTTTACCATACCCTTCTGGCTTGTAGTGTTTCTGTTGAGAAATTGTTCGATAGCCTTATCGGAGCTCCCTTGTATGTTTTTGCTGTTTTTCTCTTGCTGCTTTTAGGGTTCTCTCTTTGTCTTTGAATGTTGCCATTTTAATTATGATGTGCCTTGGAGTGGGTCTTTTGGGGTTCCTCTTCATTGGAACTCTCTGTGCTTCCTGGACCTGCATGACCCTTCCTGTCATCAGGGTAGAAAAATTTTTTGTCATTATTCTTCCTATCAGGCCCTCTATTCATTGTTCTTTGTCTTCCTCCTATGTATTCCAATGATTCGGATATTATTTTGTCTCATGCTGTCCTGTATTTCCCTTAGACCTTCTTCAGTCTTTTTCAATCTTTTTTCATTTTGTTGTATTGTCTGGGGATTTTTTTCTACATTTTCCTCTAACTCACTGATCCAATCCTCTGCTTCGTTTAGCCTGCTTTTGATTGATTCTACTGTTTTTCAGTTCAGAGATTGTATTCTTCATTTCTTCGTGGTTCTTATTAATAGTTTCTATGTCCTTTTTTATGCTGGTCTATTTCTCCTTAAGTTCCCTGTAATTTTCTTGGAGCTGTTGGTAACTTCCTCGGAGGTTGTCATAGTTATTTTTAAGGTTTTCGAGTACATCGAGCTTCTTCACCAGCATTATTTTGAATTTCATGTCTGACATTTGGGTTATGTCTCTTCCATCTACCTCTCTTTCTTGGGATTCCTCTTTTCCTTTCATTGGGAGGTTGTTTCTGCATCTTACCATGTTGGATTCTTCTTGTTTGTTTTTGCTTTTTAAATTCATTTGCTTTGATTTCCCACCTTTGTGGTATGAGATTCTTTATAGGGGATCTTGGGATTTTAGTGGTGCAGCCTGACATTCTTGGGATACCCTTTATGTCATTTATTTATGCTGTCTGGTTATATTTCTGTTACTCTTTGTTGAGACCTTCCATCTGGCTGGTTGATTGAGAGTCACTCTGCCCACCTTGTCTTGAGTTCTTTTGTGTAGATGCTGTTAAAAACATAAACACACAGCCCAGGCAAGAAACCCACACCCTCAGAAATATCCCCTACCCTCTATCCCACTACTAGTAACAAATGAGTCAGTATTAATATAAATGTAGGGAGGTTAGGACTATTATATTATAGGAGAAATAGGTAAGAGTTGTTTTAAATAAAGAAAGAGATAATTTTTGAGAGGGGGATGATAGAGAGTAATAGTAGCAGGTAATGTCAAGACTATGCAAGACAGTAAGTAATATTTACATTGTATGTTAATGATAAAAAATAAAATAAAATAAAAATAAAAAAGAGAGTGGGAAGAATGCAGGATAAAGTAAGAAAGTGGTAGTGTATAGTATTAGATTTATGTAGTAGTTTTATGCTATATATTTAGTGTGAAAGGGAGGCTAAACAAAACCAACAAAAACCAACGATTAAAGATGAAGGATGGAAGGGAGAGATGGTATGAAACAGATTAAAGAGATAGTTTTAAAAAGTCACTTTAACATTTCATGTAATTATAGCTTGGTGATGATGAATTCCTTTAGCTTTACCTTTTCTGGGAAGCACTTTATCTGTTTTTCCATTCTAAATGATAGCTTTGCTGGATAGGGTAATCCAGGTTGTAGGCCCTTATTTTTCATCACTTTGAATATTTCTTGCCAGTCTTCTCTAGCCCACAGAGTTTTTTTTTTGAGAAATCAGCTGATATTCTTATGGAAACATCTTTGTAGGTAACCCTCTTCTTTTCTATTGCTGCTTTTAAGATTCTCTCTTTATCTTTAACCTTTGACATTTTAATTAAGAATGTGTCTTGGTGTGGTCCTCTTTGGGTCTAGCTTGTTTGGGACTATCTGTACTTCCTGAACTTGCATGTCTATTTTCTTCACCAAGTTAGGGGAGTTTTCTTTCATTATTTTTTCAAATGAGTTTCAGTTTATTGCTCTTCCTTTTCTCCTTCTGGCATTCCTATGATTTGGATGTTGGCATGTTTGGAGATGTCCAGAATCTCCTTATACTCTCCTTGTTTTTCTGAATTCTTGTTTCTTCTTTTGTTCTGGTTGAATGTTTCTTTCTTATGTTCCAAATTGTTGATTTGAATCCCAGCTTCCTCCCTTCACTATTGGTTCTCTGTATATTTTTCATTTCACTTTGTGTAACCTTCATTTGTTCCTTTACGTTGTTGCTGTACTCAATGAGTTCTTTGAGCATCTTGATCACCAGTGTTTTGAACTCTATATCTTATAGGTTGGCTATCGCCATTTCATTTAGTTATTTTTCTGGGGTTTTGTTCTGTTCTTTCATTTGGGCCATATTTCTTTGTCTCCTCAATTTAGCATCCTCCCTCTGTTTGTTTCTGTGTATTAGGTAGAGCTGCTTTGACTCCCTGTAAAAGGCACCTGTAAATTGTGTGGGATGGAGCCTTAGGTAATTGCCAGGGTGGGGAAACCCACTTCATCACTTTGTGGCTCTGTGTGGAGGGCTCAGAGAAGGGGTTGTGCCACTGCCTGGTTTCTGGGGCTTTGCCTGATACTCGCCCCATTTGCAGTCACTTCACCTACTCCCTGTATGTGACTGGAACCCTTCCAGCTGTTGCCCTGATGTTGAATCCCAGAATGGGTGGGTTTGAGTATGTTTTAAAATCATGTGGGCCCTTTAATAAAAGTTTGCTGAAAACCCGGCAGTTTCTTCTGCCTCCCAAACCCCCACTGGTTTTTACACTCAGACGTTATGGGGATTTATCTTCCCAGTGTGGGAACCCTGGGATGTGCAGTTAGGCCTGGGGCTAGGATTGCTAGCTCCCAAGGTACCCCTCCAAACTTTATCTACCACACACGAATAGGGGCGCACCCATGTTCATTCTGCCACTGCTGCTTCCTCTCTGCACACCACACCGCATCTCCTTACCTCTCCACCCTGCCTCCGCATCTCAATCATTATTTCCTTAGATAAACTTCCTGCTTCTTTCCTCATCTGTTCTCCGTATGGGACTGCAATAATACATAACTTGTTTGTTTTAATGATATCCCATAGTTCGCATTGGCTTTTTCACTTTTTTCCTTTTTGTCCCCCGTCTGCAGGATTTTAAATGACCTATTTTCTAGCTCACTTGTTTTTCCTAATCAAGACTGCTGTTGGAGCTCTCCACTGAATTTTTTAATTTACTAATCATACATTCTAGTACTTTTTAAAAATGGTTTCTACTTTGTCAGACTTCTCAGATTTCTTTTTGTTCATGCATTTTGTTATTTTAATTTTATTTAATTATCTATGTGTATTTTTTTGTAGTTCATTGAATTTCTTTATGAAAATTATTCTGACTTCTTTGTCTTCAGAGTCAGTCAGTGGAGTTTTATTAGTTTTTATTAGGGGTGAGATTGTTGGATCATATAATAATTCTATTTTTAATTTCTTGAGAAACCTCCATACTGTTTCTATAAAGGCTATATTATTTTACATTGCGACTGACAATATACAAGGATTCCAGTTTCTCCACTTCTTGTTCTTTCATTCCCTCTTGAAGGAGAAGCTAAGATTCCCCCACCCCACCCCCATTCACTTTGTGCTGAGATGGGAGGTGGGAGTGATAAGATTGGGCTGTAGTATATTTGACTATAGTATGTCAGTGACTTCAACACTCCAGACAGGTGGAACAGAGGCCAGTGCCTCAGGCAGTCTCCAGAAAATTCAGGATGCTGGGCATATGGTCTGGTCCTTCTCTTGCCAGGGAGAAGCTGTGACCTGAGTGTTTCTTCCTGACTGCCTGGCACTGGGCAGTGCTAAGGCTTATGGCGAGATGTTGTCTCATATATCCCTACCAGCTGTGCTGTGGCTAGTTTCACACTCACTGGGACACAGGAGACTCTCAGCTAGTTTCTGGATTTCTCACAAAGCAAATTGTTCTGTGAATAGTTGAATCACTGTATCCTTGGGGTGAAGAAGAACCCAGGGCTTCTTATTCTGCCTTTGTGCTGACATCTTACTGCCCACATTTGAATTCTTTATTTTGATTCTGTAATTTCTAGAGCAAGCATTTGACTAGTTATTCAGGAAAAGTACTTGGTTAAAATATTTTGATCCTTTAACTATCTCATAATTTCTTTCTGTCTTACGACCACATACATGAAAGATTGGCTGCATAAAGAGTTCTTGATTCAGAAGCTGTGTCTTCAAACTTTCTACATATTACTCAATTTAATTTTAATGCTTAGTGTTAATGAAGAAAGGTTGCCACCAACCTGAATTTTGTCCTCTCCTGCCCCCTTTTTTTCTAAATAAATTGTTTTTGTTAACTTTTCTTCTGGATTTGTGTAAGAATCATTTTATATTGATGTAAACAATCTATTTAGACTTGTCTTAAACCTGGTGAATATTCTCACTTGAGACCACAGTCTTGCTTAAATCAGGAATATTTTTATATTTCTGATTATTTTTGCTTCATTGACTCTATTCACTATTATAGGAAGCTCCATTACATGTAGATTGTGCCCCTTGAATATGTTTTATCTTTTCTAATAGAGCTTCATTTCTAAAATTTTGCTCCCTGTATAAGGTCTTATGATTCTGACTATTTAAGGCATTCAATATATCAATTGTTTTGCCTGCTGTGTTTCTTTTAAAATTCTGATTAGTTATTTTTGGTCTTGTTGGTTTTTTTCATTTTCATAGAGCTAAAATTCTCTTGAAACTCATTGAAAATAAAATTTTTATTATTTACTTAGAGCAATAAATTAATTTTTTGCAAGAGTAATATTCTGCATGTCCTCAGAATATTGGTGAGTTTTCACTCTTAAGCTACAAAAATACTTTCAAATACCCCATGTTATTCAGCTCTGCTTGTTCCTCTCTATAATCAGGTATCTATACTACCCTAGCACCAAGTACAGTATTCCCTCCCTTATCATGGGTATTATGTTCTAGACCCACCCCAACCCCGTGATATGTGAGAATCCGTGAAGTAGAACATTACATTTATTTTAGTATTTATATATATTTTAAGGCTTTATAAATGCTTCCCACACACTTATAACCTGTTCCCAATCCCTTGTTAACCTTTCCCACTCCCTTATTAATGTTTTCCACACTTTTATAAGCACTATATGTTCTTAAACATATTCTACACTCTTAAACCTATGTAACTTTAATAATATACATATACAGTTCCGCAAAATCCTGCAATATAGCAAAAAATCCACAATAAATAATTAAATATAATATTTTTAAAAACTCCACGATAGTAAGGCCACAATAAGTGAACCGCAATATAGAGAGGGACTACTGTATAGTTATTGCAATATTATTGACTGTTACCTGAAACTAATATAAAATAACAGGGAATGTGAACTGTAATTAAAAAAAAAAAAAAAAGAATCTATGCTATCCTGAAGCTGGTTTAGTTACATATTCAAGTTGGAAATAAGATGTGGGTCTTGACCATATTTTTACAGAAGGACATGCAATGTCAATCCTGTTGAAAGTAAATGCATTTCCAAAGCAAACCTTACTTGTTTTGAAATCAAGCAGTCTTGGAATAATGGAATAGATGGATCTTTCTTTGATACCTTTAGCTCTGTAGGATAGTTGACCACTTTTATAAAGAAGGTTTCTCAGTGCCATACCTAGTTACCTTTTTAAAGTATGGAATTCCACCTCAGAAGTCTATCTTAAAGTTTCTTCTACAATACTGGTGAGGTCTCAGTGCCAATGTCCCCAAGGAGAGGGAAACTGAAGGTTCCTAGGAGAAACTCCTCTCCACCTTTCATACGCAGCATGCTTTTGCATTTCCAAGTTAGAGGGTATGTGAAGGTACATGCTGCCCACAGGATTTATTCTTCTTTTCTTCCCAATCACATTGTTTACTTCCAGAACTGTTTGCTTTTCCTTTTCCCCTCTCTCACCCTGGATCTTCCCTACCCCACCCCCCACAGCAAGTGTCATTTTATTACTTCTCAAGTTGACAGATATCCTGTTTCTGGTATGTGTATAAATGTTAACCTTCATTCTATTATACCCTTGTAATATATTTGTCTTTTATGTTTTGTTGGTTTTTTTCAGTAATAGTTAATGTGGATGGAGGTGGTACG
Source organism: Furipterus horrens (assembly GCF_987537825.1). Lineage (NCBI taxonomy): Eukaryota > Metazoa > Chordata > Mammalia > Chiroptera > Furipteridae > Furipterus > Furipterus horrens. The sequence goes on along the minus strand of NW_028327176.1, from coordinate 60,384,582 downwards.
GTAGTCACCTGTCCTTTACTGCTACGGGCCAAGAATCCCTGACCAATCTCCAAAGGATAAGCACTGATTTCAGCAGGGTTATGACAATCCCAAAAGAGAACTGTGACAGAGATGATACATCTTGTGATATATATTTAGGTAAAATACAACCCAAGATCAGACAATTCTACTCTGCTAGTCCGTTGTGACTATGTGTCTCAGCATAACTAGTAAATCTTGAAATCAATTTCAATTCCAATCAATCATCCACGTATTTTGTTCTCATTCAATAATCCATGGGTTCACTATTTGCTTTTTGTGTTTTTGCTTAATTGTTTTGATAAGTAGCCCTAGGAACTTGGGGGCCCATAATGATTTAATATCTGAGGACATGGATAAGTTTGAAAGATTTATCTATAGGCTAAAATGGCAGAGCCTGAAAATTTTTAAAGAATCTGTATTCTTTAAGGAGAAGTTGGCCTGCTGCCTCCTGTCAACTCCTGTGCAGTGGTACCAGGGTTCTTGGGACTTGGAAAGAGAACATAGAAAGGCAAAAACAAGCCACCCTCCCTTCCCTGGTAGAGATCCACTGTGAGAAGCTGTGTCCCTGTAAGAGGGTCCATTGAGATTATAGCAAGACAATGGAAAGTTTCAAGATTCTCTGGAGGGGAATCTCTAGACAGATCACTGAGGAGACTGCAGGCAAAGCGAGAGCACAGGTTTATCAAGGAAGGAATTATTCACCACAACCCAACTGACTTAAACCTGGCAGGCACATCCACACCTGTGCTTGTACTATGTGGGAAGGCACGATGGTTAAAATACTTCTCCATATTATTACTTTGCTAATAAGATATTACTTTCTTTGCACATTAAGGCTTGGGATCTCCAGGTTCTCTTATTAAAACACAGAGACTCTGGAGGGAGATAACTTCAGCTATTATTAGTCAAGAAACTATAGTTAGCAGAGATAAGCTGAAATCCAGACTGGAAGAACAGCAATCAAGACATATTCTGGACATCCCACCAGAAGTTCAGAAAAACACTGGCCATTGGCATGGGGGATGCCATAGGCAAACACAGCCTGAGTCCAGATTCTCCAGGATCCCCCATGCTCCACACATACCTTTTTGTCTGCCACTCACTCACATTTTTGACAATCAATTTGTATTCTGCATCATCCCCTCCCACACTCAAGTTATTTATAGTTGGCAGGTAAATACCCATAGGCTTATTCCCTAGGCTTGTGATTAGTAAACTATAGTAGCTAAGTGAACTACCACATTCAAGGCAGTAAGGTTTGTGCCTGCTGTCTGAAGCTCCAACTTCTTAACTGGTCATTCTCGCCCTGTTTTAGGTTGAACAGTGCCTCTAGAAGATTCAAGTCTACCCAGAACCTGTGAATGTGACCTTACTTGCAAATAGGGTCTGTGCAGGTGTAATCAAGTTAAGATGGGGTTATATTGAATTAAGGTGGGCCCAAATCCAATATGACTGGTGTCTTTACAAGAATAAATTTGAACACAGAGACAGAAACTTGCAGAGGGAAGAATGCCATGTAAAGAAGGAGACAGAGGTTGGTGTTATGCTGCCACCGGCTAAGGATTGTCAAAAATTGTTGACAGTCCCCAGAAGCTAAGAAAAAGGGAAGAAACAGATATTTCTGTATAACCTTCAGAGGAGCATGACCTTGTCTACACTTTGATTTCAGACTTCTAGCCCCCATAACTATGAGAGAATACATTTCTGCTGAGCTAAGCCACCACATTTATAGTGATTTGTTACAGAAGTCCCAGGAAACTGGCGCAGGCCTTGTGTAATCTGACTGTAACAGAACCCCTGGGCTCCTCCTATTGAAACAGAACCCATGAGCTGTTTAGTTAGGGGCTTGATTGCCCGCTGCCAGAATTATAACTCTCAATACCAGAGTTTAGTGAAAAGAAAAAGAATTATTTGCACATAGTTCTGCCTCCCACTCCCAGACTTAGCCAGTCTTAGAAAAGCCAGAAATACCATTTCCCTACTTCCTAGGCACAGTTCAGCTTTACCAGTAGCTGCCAGTCACTCAGTTCTGATTGGGGAGGTCCTTTCTGTGCTGTGGTGTCCTCCAGCTCTCAATGCAGAACCTCCTGGATTCTCAGCCTCCTTGTAAACTGCCTTCTTCCTGCAAACCACATGGATCTCCTCTCCTTCTCAAAAATCACATGGCGAGAGCCTCTTCTTAAAGCAGCCTGGAGAATTCCCTCCTCCAAGCCACCTGGAAGGAGCGTGAGCTAAAATGTCTGCAGCTGCTTATATATTCCTGACTGTGTCCTCTGATGCAGTGGGTGTTGCAGGCAGTTCTGACCATTCACAGAACCCTACACAGGCTCTGTAGGCTCCTTCTGTACCATCCCACAGTCCAAGACTCCTCCTATCTTCCTGAGCCTTGGAAGTTTCAAATAGGATCTTTGTGCAACAAAGTTTCCATCCACTAGCCCCAGGCATGCAAAGGCATCCTGAAAGCTGCTTCCTTTTCCCTATCTCCCAGCCGCAAACTCTGGGGTTTGTTTTTGGATCCTCTCCAACTTCTCCTTCACTAGCTCCCAACATACCACCCTTCAGTCACACTCAATCTTTGTGGGTGACTGATTAAACTCTGCTTAAGGTGATCATACATATCTTTGTTGAATTAAATGGTATTGAAAATGTACACTTTCCTGGGCCTTGCAGCTCCCATAATATTCTGAAGATGGAGCATTATTACATTGCTGCCCTTTCCTTCTCTCTGCAATGCTTCTCTCCTTCATGGCCAACACCTTATTCTGCTGATTGGAACCCCATGAGCAGTTTCCTAAGTGAGCCTCCTCACGTCTCTCCCCCCTTTGGGTAATCCTTGTGACATGTCTCAATTCCTCTACCCAACACTGTCCTACAAGCCTTAAGATTGTGCAGAGCACTTTCCAAAGAGAAATTAGCCATCTGCCAATCAGAATCATGCTAATGGTAATGGAAGGTGGACAGTTTACCATCCCTCTCTTTCTCATCTTGGTGACATACATGCACATCAGCAGGAGAAAATGTCTTAAACGCTCAAACTTGAGGCCCCTACAGACTGTGGTGAGAGATTCTTGATATGGATGAGATACCTTTCCCTGCTACCCCCATGTCATGCCACCTACGAATGTCTTTAAGCATTATCTCTTGTGGTGCCTGTTGAGACTGGCACCTTTAGCAAATGACAAGCAATACCAAGGAAATAACAGAACTGTCTGTTATAGCCATATATTGAGGTTGGCTGAGCTTAAGAATGTTTGATATCTAATAAACTAAAATTCTTTGATTTTTCAAAAGCATTAGGCATTCAGGTGAGGAAGAGAGTAAAGCCAACATTCAGACAGGGGCCTTTGTGTGATCCTGTATTTTAGGCTAATATGAATTGTTGGGTTGCTTCCAGCTCCCAAGACATTCAGCCTTTCCACCTCTTGGATCTAAGGGTTATGGCAACAAATTGGATTTTGAAATTTACAGTCCAGTCAAAACCACATTCAAGGGAGACTTAGAATTATATTTTTCCATCAAAGGGCATTTACAGAGCAACCACTGGCACTAGGTTAACTTTTTAGATTTTCTCAATATGTTACATATTAAGGTGTGTCTCTGAAAAATGACAGAATCAGAGACAGACTATAGAGGATAGTGACGTTACATTTCCTCTTCAAGTTGATGCCCAGACTAAGTACAAGAGACGTGTGGAATTCCCTGCAGAGGGATATAAGACAGATTTTATCCATTTTATAGTCAAGAAAGCCAAGATCCAAAAAGAAAATGTTTGAAATCACACAGTCGGCACATTTCAGAAGTGGATGATACTCTGGGTTACCTGACTCTACTCCCCCCCACCCCTACTGCCTTTAGTGAACCAGCTCTCCTCCATGATTAGTGTAGCATCTGGGCAGGATAATCAGCCCATTCTTATGGCTCAGGAAAAACAAGTGTTAATGGATTCCTGGAATATCCCTCTGTAACCTTGCCTAAATTATAAAGGGTGAAGCAAATATAGGAAAAAAAAATCTAAGTTTGCTTGAAAAGTGCCTTCTGGAAATTTTAATCTCCCAATTTCTAAAAATGTAAATAGTGTAATTAGCCCCAGCAGTCTTTATGGCCTCCAAAATATTTGGAAGCTGTGACTAATTTTTAAATTTTTCTTCAAATCTCCTTCTCTAGTTTCTAGATACCTGGTAAGTTTTATTTGCTCATTTGTTTTACGACTCTGCATTCATAAATATGATGTCCCCTTAGCACTTTGGTTGTTCTTTTCTTTTCATATCACAGACCTCCCTTAGTATTACTTGCTCAATGTCAAAGCACACTTTGCTAGATTGCACAGTCCATAAAGGTAGCATCAGGTTCAATTAATATTCAGTAAATGGTGAACTAGACTTACTGGGGGATCACTTCATAAGTTTTATAAATGTCCCCTGTTCAGTGATCTGGTCAGATCTCCCTGCATCACGTTTACTAAAAAGTTATGTGCCTGGGGCATGACTACCCACCTCAACCTTCCTAGTTAGGAATTTATGATCAAATTACGCTGGAGGGTACTTTCTGTAGAACCCCTTTTTTGTCCACAGGTCTATCTCAGCAGCACACACAAACTCTGAAATATTATTTGAAGAAGACAAAGAGACTAGTGACACTCTTGGTCCTACCTGGAATCTCAGAATCTCTGTAGGTAGAGTTTGCAGATTTTTTTTCTTTTTTTTTTTATTTGCCGATTCTTTTTTTGCTTTTTTTTGGCAGCCTAAATCTGAATGATTATTGATTATTCCAAGAGAACACATCTTTAAAATGATTTGAAAAGGTAATCTCATTGTCTATAAGATCTAAGCCGTAGGAAGCTTTGGGAGAAATCATCTTTGATTTTTTTCCATTGATACACCTATTCCTTTTTCTCATAGTTCAGTGCCCCTCTTTTATATATATATATATTCTCTCTCCTAGGTGTCTGTAGTCGCAGGAAGATTTTAGGAGGTTTTGAACTTAACTCTTATCATAATCTTCTAATAAAAATTAGACCTTTCTGTATGTTTCAGAAGATAGCTTTGAAAATCAGCTTCAGAAAGCCAGGAATTTCAGACTTATTGAACGTTGGTGGATTTATGTAGCTCCATTTTACCATCAGGGCCAGTTCCTGTGGAGCCTGAACCCATTTCCTTAGCTGTAAGCATCTCCACCTCAGGTTGTATCTTCATTCTCAGCAGTGTTAAGTGTGACTTCTCTTTGTAATGCCTCCTGATATGCTCTAAAGTAGGCATGAAAAGTGACTTCTGGACACCAACTGTTCAAGAGATTCTTTCCTGAAAATGACTGGTATAAGACACGATATAAATGGAGCCACTTCAAGTAGAGTCAGAGGTGTCATCCCATAACGAGGCAGGATAGTAAGCTAGTAAAAGTCCTTGGCAAGTAGAATAAGGAAACTAAGACAAGTAACTGAACACAATGGCCAAGCAATTTATAGCCAGATACAAAAGTTCATCTCCCTAGAGATAACATCTAGAACACAGTTGTGTTTCAGCTCTGGGCCCAGAAAAGCAATAAAACCAGGTGGGCATGCCTGGATCAACTGCAATGACTAAAGACCCCCTGCCTTGTTACTGATTAATCAAAGGAGATCATGACCCTGAAAAGCCACACCTGGAAAACTGATGCATATTCCACTGAAACCTTCCCGCAAAACTCCGTAAGATTTTTGCCTGTAAGAAAGAGATATAAGCTAAAGACAGAGGACACAGGGTGCATGCTCTGCTTTTGCGGAGCAGAGGGTATCATTTCCTTTTCCTTCTTCTCCCCCCACTTTTTTCTTCACAGGCACATATCTCCAAAACTCTTAAGGCAATAGGCAGCTGACAGCTTGTCCAAGGCTGATTCCTTGAACCTGTCCCCAAAGTCCCCTTTTCTCTGACTTCCCAGTGAGCTAAGGCAGCCCAGCCTAGGCTCTCCTGTTGCTTACCCTATGCTAGGTCCTTCCTTGTTTTACTATCCCCAGCTTTAATAATCACATCCTCATAGTCACCTAGACTCATGTTATGAAATCTTTCCCAGGTGAAATCAAGAACTCACACATGACAGCTGGCCCCAGATAGATCTTCTCAGGGCTAGGCCTCTTGTTTAGTAACAAGAGGAACTGCCCAGTATATCTTACTCCTTAAACCTTTGGAAATTGAAACTTGGCAAAACAACCTTTGGACTAGGCCTAAAATGGCATTGTAGTCCAAACAAGTGTTTACAAAGCTAACAGGAAAGTAGATATTTTTACTACAGGACTAAAAATTGAAGACATTCTTTTGAATTAGCATCAATATGGTAGATTATCTACATCTATGGAAATTCCTTCCTTAGCTTGTTAACACTCACAGACATTCCTTTCTTCTATTCATGTAATTATTCCCTTTCCCTTTGTCATAAATACTCCTAGCATTCACCTTCTAATCAGAACATTGCTTGGGTTTCTGCCTGAATTTGTGTTTTCCAAATAGCTATACTTTGGGGTCTCAAATGTTATGTGCCTCTCACTTTGACCTTCCATTTTTAGGTTAACACTGTCATATGTATGTTTCTGTGTGTGTTAGTGTGTGTGTGTATGTGTGTGTGTGTGTGTGTGTGTGTGTGCACGTGCATGCGCACTGGGTCCATTGTTACCAGAAAGGGGACATGGCCCTGAGCAGGTCTGCCTAGAGCTGGCTGGTATTGTGTGGGTTCTGGACTTCAGGCAGGGAAGATTTCACAACACAAGTACAGGTGATTTTTAGAGGAAATTCATTAAAGCTGGGGACAGTGAAACAAGGAAAGGCCTCAGATAGAAGAAGCAACAGGAGAGAGCCTGGACTGCTTTGGTTACTGGAAAGTCAGAGAAAACGGGGCCTTCGAGACAGGTTCAGGGGATTAGCGGGGAACAAGCTGCTACTCCCATTGTTCTCCTGGTTGCAAGTCTCTGGTGACCCTTAGAGTTTAGGAGGCACATGCCTTTGAGGGAAGAATAGAGGGAAGAATATGGGGAAGGAGAGGAAGAAGGGAAAGACACAGGTGTGCTCCCAGCAGGGAGAGTTCACACTGGGTCCTTTGTTTTGAGGGTTTTTAAAGGCTTGGAGTTTAGGGGAGGTTTCAGGGAAGGATCTCAATAGAATATCCATCAACTTTTTCAGCTTTATCCTTTCAGGACTGTGGTCTTCACTGATTGGTTAGTACCAAGGCAAGGGGGTCATTAATCTTTGTAGCTGGTCCTGGCTTTGTTGCTTTTCTGGGTCTGGAGATGAAATACAACTGAGGCCTAGATGTTATCCCCAGGCAGTTGACATTCTGTATCTGGCTGTAAATGGCTAAGCCACCTATCTCTCAGGTTCCCCATTCTATTTGCCAAGGAATTTTTCTAGCTTCTTATTATCCTGCCTCATTGTAATATAGTTTTTTTTAATTTTGTTGCCTTGATCCAGTTTTCAGGCACTGGCTGGAATCCAGTCAGTCCCCCTTGATAAGTAGCTGATTAAGTCTACACCAAACCACTTCCCCTTATCAGGTTCTTACACTCTGGATACTCCATCCAGATCCTCTATACATATGATGCTAATTCCTCTATAGCCAGGTACCATACAGCTGGGGACAGTCCTGTGCCTGGAGTCAGAGAAATTATTCAAATTAGCCTATCCACAGGGAATCAGAAACCTACTTAACCCCAATCCCATCACACTTGTCATATATAAATTGCACCCTAGAACTCCAGCTTGCTGCTACCTTAGCCCTGGAGGCCAACTCTTAAAGTAGGCACTTAGACAGACATGAGCAGAGCAGGAACAGTAGGCCAGGTTCAGAAAGTCACCCACGGTGGAAAGCCCCAGGTACCTAGCAATGGGCAAAACTGAAAAAACAAGCATTGTAGAGTGAGACCTCGCCCCTGGGTGACCTTTTGTCCCCTAGCATATTGCTGGTCATGTGATATAGATCCCTTCACCTTGCATATTGCTGATCATGTGGTTTGGACCTTCTCTTGAGCCCTCTTTCCCTGGCATGTATGTAGTTAGCCATGTGGTAGACATCCTTAGAGGGGAAACAAGGTGTCGGGAGAAGCATCAGGTGACTCCTTTACAAGGACAGGAGACTATGGGATAGGCCTCGATATCAGCTTAAAGAAGGAAGTAATTGGCCCCTCTGGCTAGAAAAAGAGGCTTTGCCAACACCTAGGGCAGCTCTTTGAACCACTGATGGATTCTTTTCTTTTAGATGTACTTTCACTTTGTTTGCTTAGTAAACTGTCTATTGTGATTTGAGTTCTTGGTTCTGAATTTTTTGTCAGCCAGACTCAAGGACACAGTCATAACATCTGCTATAAACCATGATCTCCTATGTGTCTCTTCCTGGCAGCCTTTTCATTCAGAGCTCTAAGTAACAAAAAGTTCTGTCTTCTATCTGTACAAGTGTTACTATGTCATGTCTCACCACTGAAATAACTCTTAAATCTTATAAAACAGCAGGATACTATTTAAAACATCTTTACTGTCAGGAATTGCAACTTGGACTTAACTAGCTTAAACAACAAAGAAATCTTTTGTCTCACTTAATAAGAAATCCAAAATAACATCAGTTTTAGGAATTCACTGAGCAAGGCTTGGGCTCCTCTTCTATATTGTTCCATTCCAAAGACTCTTCCCTTCTTAAAAATTTTATTTTTTTAAATTTATATAACTGACATATAACATTTACATGTGTTTCATGTGTACAACATAATGAATAAATAAATATTTCTATACACTATGAAATGATCACCACAATATGTCTAGTAAACATCTATTACCATCGTTACAATATTTTTTCTTGTGATGAGAACTTTCAAGGTTTACTATCTTAGCAACTTTCAGATATGCAATAGAGTATTGTAAACTATAGTCAGCATGTTGTACATTACATACCCATGGCTTATTTATTTTATAACTAGAAGTTTGTACTTTTTGACTCCTTCATTCATTTTGCCCAACCCTCACCCATTGCTTCTGGCAATCACTAATATCTTCATTGCATCTATGAGTTTTTTTTAAATTCCATATATAAGTGAGATCATGTGTTTTTTTGTCTTTCTCTAACTTTTTTTACCTAGCATAATTCCCTCTATGTCCATCCATGTTGAAACAAATTACAAGATTTCCTTCTTTTTATGGCTAAGTAATATTTCATTGCATATATGAAAATCACATCTTCTTTATACATTGATGGAGTTACTTGCATAGCTTGGCTATTGTAAATAATGCTGCAATGAGCACAGGAGTAAAAACATTGTTTTGTGTAGGCTTTTTTGTTTTCTTTGGATAAATATCCAGAAGTAGAATTGCTGGATCATATGGTAATTTTATTTTTTAATTTTTGAGGAACCTCCATACTGTTTTCTACAGTGGCTGCACTGATTTACATTTCACCAACAACACACAAGGTTTCCCTTTTCTTCATACCTTCACCAACACCTGTATCTTTTGTCTTCTTGAGGATGACCGTCCTAACAGGTGTGTCTATTTTTATGGCAGCATAATTCTGTTTTGATTATTATAGCTTTCCAGTTTTGCTTTTTTCCCCCTTAGGATTGCTTTGGTTATTTGGGACTTCTGTGGTACCATACAAATTTTAAGATTTTTTCCCCCTATTTTCATAAAAAAGCCATTGGAATTTTGATAGGGATTGCATTAAAATCTATAGATGTTTTTAAATAGTATAGACAGATCAGATAAAATAAGCTTTAAGCCAAAACAGAAACCAGAGACAAAGAAAAACATTTGATGACAACATCCTTTCATAATTAAAAGCCTAAATAAATTTGGTATAGAAATCACACACCTGAAAATAATAAAGACCATATATGACAGATGCATAGCTAACATTGTACTCAACAGTAAAAACCTGAAAGCTTTTCTTTTAAGATCAGAAAGAAGACAAGGGTGCATAGGCTCCCCACTTTTATTTAACGTAAGTACTGGAAGTCCTAGTAGAGCAAATAAGTAAAACAAAGAAATAAAAGTCATTCAAATAAGAAAAAAGAAATAAAATTATTGTTATTTGCAGAAAACATTATTTTATAGGTAGGAAATTCTAGAAATTCAACCAAAAAACTTTTGGAACTAAGTTGCAGAATATAAAATAACATATGGTAATTAATTGTTTCTCACTTTCCTCTGAGGGAGAAATCATGGCTGAATCTCTCTTGATCCAGAACTGTGCCACTTTTGGAGCGCGTTGATGTGAATAAAATCAAGCTGTTCCTTTTACTCTCTGAGTGCATCCAAAGTCACTTTTTTTTTCTCCAATGGTGTGTTGGAATGCCTTCTCTGGGATCACAGACTTCCACAAAGGCTGTCTTATCTGTGGGTGATAGTCTAAGACATTGTTTCTAGGAGCTCCCTGGCCTTGCCTGAGAAAAACGGGTTCATGGGCCATAGCAGATTGCATAGCCAGGCCTGAGGTCAGACTGCCAATTATCCAATGCAGGGATGGGTGAGACTTCTCTGGGACCTTTAACATATTGTGCTGGATCCCCACAGTTACCACAAAGGTGCTTTGGCCTGTGGATAGATGCCAAATTGTTGTTGGAGGGCAAACACAAGGTACATCTAGTCAAGCCATACGCTGTTCTTACTCCTCCTCATCCGTCTTCAACAATATCTCTTAGATTCTGTTGGACTAGGAAGATGGCGGAGGAGTGAGGGGAGGCTGTGCTCTTGGGCTCCCGAAACCCATCTGTGGTTTGGACTAATTGCAGACAGATCATCTCAGTAAGTGGCTAGACACTGGCAGGAGTCAAGTCTTGGCACTGCTGGATTAGAGAAAAACCATCTGGGAGCGACCTGTTTGGTGAGGATAGCTGAAGAAAAAGGGACGAAACGGGACTCCTGACTGGGGTGGCTGCCCGAGCTGTGGCTGGAAGGACACAAAGGCTTTTTGGTGACCACAGGCTTCCCCAGGGGGAAGTCAGGAGGAAAGCGGATCTCTGCCCGCTGGCAGAGACAGGACTGGACCAGGTGGCATTGACGCTGGAAGATGGGGGACAGCGTGCTACTGTACAAGTGAAAACGTAATTTTTCCTCTGTATTTTTCTCTTGTGAACTGCGGAGAGGGGGGGAAAGTTTGGGGGTGATAGGACATTCTTAAGGAGCGTAGGTGCAGAAGTGTGCTTCCCCACTCCCCAACCCTCCCTTTGGGTCACGGGGGCGCACATAGGGAAGTGCCCTCATTCACTGGTCCAGGTGCGCAGGGCTGCGCATTCAGGTGCCCCTTGGACACACGCCAACAGACATAAAATCAGTGACCCAACGGGCGCAGGGAGGGTCCACTGGACATGCAGAAGACTGTGCGCAGTCACTCCTGGCCAGCCCAGTGGGTGTCAGGCCGAAGTACCAGGCCAGAATCCGGAGTGCAGAGCACTTGCCCAGGCTCTGCGCATGCCCGCTGAGGAGGTGCGGTAACGGTGGGTGGCTGCGGCGTGGGAACAGCGGGCAGCAGCTACTCACAGACACTCACGTCTACTGAGCACAAGTGTCTGCAGCCCTGCCCTAAGAGGCGAAAGACCAACTCTCGGAACACGGCGCTGCAGGCCTGAGGCAAGCTCCCCAGCCACTTGGGTGCACACCGGCACTCGAGCAAAAAACAAACAAACAAACAAAAAACCACCTCCCCGGCTTTCTCGGAGTGCGGCACAGCAGGCCTAAGCTTAGTTCCCTGGGCGCCTTGGGCGTGCACTGATGCTTGAGTGAAAAAAAACACCTTGCCAGCTTACCCAGAGCGCGGCGTGGCAGACCTGAGGTGAGCTCTTGGCTGCCTTGCATTGCGCCCTGCCGGCCACCTCGCGCACACCGCTGCTGCAAGGAATAGGAATCTCTGACCCATCACATTAGACCAGCTGTGGACACAGAAAAAGAAGACGACACAAGAAGGCTGAACTGAGTAAAAACATTCCTTTTTTTTTCTTTTTCCCTTTTTCCTTTTCCTTTTCTTCCTGAAAGAGGAGGTGAGGAGAAAGGAGGGGAAGGAAGGAGGAAAAAACAAACTATATCTCTAATCTGTTTTATATAATCTTTCCTTCTTATCCCTCTTCTTCAATTGTTGTTTATTTCTTTGTGGGCCTAGTTTAGCCTCCCTTTCACTCTAAATAAATAGAATATAACTACTATATTAATCCAATACTATATAATTCCACTTTCCTACTATATTCTGCACTCTTTCCCCCTTTTTTTTCTACTATAGTTATTAACATACAACGTAAATATTACCTACTGTCTTGCACAGTCTCAACTATTATTAACTTATTATCCCCTGTCTCAAAAATCATATTTTTCCTTCACTAAAACAACTCTTATCTATACTTCCTATAGTGTAAAAGGTCTAATCTCTCTACATTTATATTAATACTGGCTCGTTGACTGACGATAACAGGATAGAGGGTGGGGGATATTTTTGAGGGTGCGGGTCTCCTGCTGGGGCTGTGTGTTTATGTTTTTAACAGCATCTCCACAAAAGAATTCGAGGTAAAGTGGATAGAGTGACACTCAATCAACAAGCCAGAAGGAAGATCCTAACAAAAAAAATCTGAAATATAACCACACAGCATAAACAAATGATATAAAAGGTACCCCAAGAACATCAGGCTCAGGAGATCAAAGAGACTGCACCACTGAAACCCCCAGATCTACCATAAAGAATCTCATACCACAAAGGTGGGAAGGCAAAGCAGACAAATCCAAATAACAAAAACAAACAAGAAGAATCCAACATGGTAAGGTGCAGAAACAACCTCTCAATGAAAGGAAAAGAGGAATCTCCAGAAAGAGACGTAGATGGAATAGACATAGCCCAAATGTCAGACATGGAATTCAAAACCATGGTGGTGAAGAAGCTCAATATGCTCAAAAACCTCAAAAACAACTATGACAACCTCCAAGGAAGTTATCAACAGCTCCAAGAAAATTACAGGGAACTTGCAGAGAACTACACCAGCATAAAAAAAGACATAGAAACTATCAACAAGAACCAGGAAGAAATGAAGAATGCAATCTCTGAACTAAAAAACACAGTAAAATCAGTTAAAAGCAGACTAAATGAAGCAGAGGATTGGATTAATGAGTTAGAGGATAATGTAGGAGATAATTCTCAAATGATACAGCAAAATGAAAAAAGATTGAAAAAATATGAACAAGATGTAAGGGAATTACAGGATAGCATTAAAAGAAATATCAGGATCATTGGAATAAGAGAGGGATAAGAAAAGGAGCACGGAATTGAAAAACTGATAGGAGAAATAGTGACAGAAAATTTTCCGAACCTGATGAGAGAAAAAGTTATGCAAGTCCAAGAAGCAGTGAGAGTTCCAATAAAGAGGAACCCCCAAAAACCCACTCCAAGGCACATCATAGTTAAAAAGGCAACATCCCAAGACAAAGAAAGAATCCTAAAAGCACCAAGAGAGAAACAGCAAATAACTTACTAGGGAGCTCCAATAACGCTATCGACCGATTTCTCAACAGAAACATTACAAGCCAGAAGGGAATGGTCAAAAATATTTCAAGCAATGAAAAACAAACGCCTACAACCAAGAATACTCTACCCAGCAAGGCTCTCATTCAAAATAGAAGGTGAAATAAGGAGTTTCTCAGACAAAGCAAGACTGAAAGAATACATCTCCACCAAACCAGCATTGCAAGAGATGCTAAAGGGAGTGTTCTAAGAAAAAAGAAGAAAAAACAAGAGAGGAAAGGAACAGAGGTACAAAGGGAAATGAATAAATACACGTCAATAATAACCTTAAGTGTAAATGGATTAAATGCTCCAATTAAAAGACATAGGGTAACGGAATGGATAAGAAAACAGGACCCACATATTTTTTTTTTGCCTGAAATCATGTAGAGCTAATAAATAAGACCTTCACGTTCAGTCAGTATTTGCTTATCATCATACAGGAGGACCCACATATTTGCTGTCTACAAGAAACACACCTCAAAACAAAAGATTTACATAGACTGAAAGTAAAGGGATATAAAAAAATATTCCAAGCAAATGGACCTGAAAAAAAAGCTGGGGTAGCAGTCCTCATATCAGACAAAACGTATTTCAAAGCAAGGGCAATAAAAAGAGACAAAGAAGGACATTTCATAATACTTAAAGGAACAATTCATCAAGAAGGTATAACACTGATAAATATATATGCACCCAACATAGGAGCACCCAAATACATAAAGCAAATACTAGAAGAACACAAGAAGGATATCAACAACAACACACTCATAGTAGGAGACTTCAACACTCCATTATCAACAATGGACAGATCATCCAAGCAAGGAAACACCAAAGATATACAGGCATTGAACAACACACTAAACCACATGGACTTAACTGATATATATAGAAATTTTCACCCCAAAGAAGCAAAATATACATTCTCTTCAAAGGCACATGGGACATTTTCAAAGATAGACCACATAATAGGACACAAAACAAGCCTCAACAAATTCAAGAAAATTGAAATCATATCAAGCATCCTTTCAGACCACAATGCCTTGAAACTAAAAATCAACCTCAGGGAAAAAAATCAAAGACACACAAACTCATGGAGAATGAATAACACGCTCTTAAATAATGAATGGGTTAACAATGACATCAAAGAGGAAATCAAGAAATTTCTAGAAACTAATGACAACGAACACACAACAGCCCAAAACCTATGGGACACAGCAAAAGCAGTCCTAAGAGGGAAGTTCATAGCAATACAGGAATATCTGAAAAGACTAGAAGAATCTCAAATAAAAAACCTAACCATAAAGCCACAAGAACTAGAACAACAACAACAAACAAAGCCTAGGGCAAAAAGAAGAAAGGAAATCATCAAGATCAAAGCAGAATTAAACAACATAGAAACCAAACGAACAATCCAAAAAATCAACAAAACAAGGAGCTGGTTCTTTGAAAAAATAAACAAAATTGACAAGCCTCTAGCCAGGCTCATTAAGAAAAAAAGGGAGAAGACCCAAATAAACAAAATCAGAAATGAAAGAGGAGAAATCACGACTGATACCTCAGAAATACAAACAATTATAAGAAATTACTACAAACAACTATATGGCAAAAAATTTGACAACCTAGTAGAAATGGACAGATTTCTAGAAACATATAACCTTCCAAAACTGAATCAAAAAGTAGAAAGTCTCAACAGACTAATAACAAAAAAGGAAATTGAAACAGTAATCAAAAATCTCCCTCCACACAAAAGCCCTGGACCGGACGGCTTCACAGGCGAATTTTACAAAACATTTAGGGGAGAACTAACTCCTACCTTCCTCAAACTATTCCAAAAAATCCAAGAAGAGGGAAAAATCCCAAACTCTTTCTATGAAGCCAGTATTACCCTCATCCCAAAACCAGGTCAAGACACAGCAAAGAAAGGAAACTACAGGCCAATATCACTGATGAACATAGATGCTAAAATCCTCAATAAAATTTTGGCAAACAGGATCCAGCAATACATCAAAAATATCATACACCATGATCAAGTGGGCTTCATTCCAGGGATGCAAGGATGGTTTAATATTTGCAAATCAATAAATATAATACATCACCTAAACAAAATGAAAGACAAAAATCACATGATCATATCAATAGATGCAGAAAAAGCATTTGATAAAGTACAACACCCATTTATGTTAAAAACACTCAGCAAAATGGGAATAGGAGTATACCTTAACATCATTAAGGCTATATATGAGAAGCCTGAAGCCAACATCATACTCAATGGACAAAAACTGAAAGCATTCCCCCTGAAATCAGGAACTAGACAAGGCTGTCCACTCTCCCTACTTCTATTCAACATAGTGTTGGAAGTCCTAGCCACAGCAATCAGACAAGACAAAGAAATAAAAGGCATCCAAATTGGGAAAGAAGAAGTAAAACTATCACTATTTGCAGACAACATGATAGTAAACCTAGAAAACCCTATAAAATCCACTAAAAGACTACTTGATATAATAAGTGAATTTGGCAAAATAGCAGGGTACAAAATAAATATACAGAAATCTAAGGCATTTCTCTACACCAACAAGGAAATATCAGAGACAGAGGCAAAAAAGAAAATACCATTTACTATAGCAACAAGAAAAATAAAGTACCTAGGAATAAACTTAACCAAAGAGATAAAAGAACTGTACACTGAAAATTATGCAACATTGAAGAAAGAAATTAAGGAAGATACAAATAAATGGAGGCAAATACCATGTTCTTGGATGGGAAGAATCAACATCATCAAAATGGCCATACTACCAAAAGCAATTTACAGATACAATGCAATTCCTATTAAAATACCAATGACATATTTCACTGACCTAGAACAAATCCTCCAAAAATTCATATGGAACCAAAAAAGACCCTGAATAGCAAAAGCAATCTTGAAACAGAAGAACACAGCAGGAGGAATCATGATACCAGACATCAAACAATACTACAAAGCCACTGTGATCAAAACAGTCTGGTACTGGCATAAGAACAGACATATAGATCAGTGGAACAGAATACAGAGTCCAGAAATAAACCCATGCCTCCATGGTCAACTAATATTTGATAAAGGAGGAAGAACATAAAATGGAATGAGAAGAGCCTCTTTAACAAATGGTGCTGGGAGAACTGGACAGGGACGTGCAAAAAAAATGAAACTAGACCACCAACTTACACCACACACGAGAATAAACTCAAGATGGATTAAAGACTTAAATGTAAGCCGTGAGACCATAAAAGTCCTAGAGGAAAACATATGCAGGAAAATTTCAGATATCACACGTAACAATATCTTCACGGATACATCTCCTAAGGCAAGAGAAATAAAGGAAAAAATAAACAAATGGGACTACATCAAACTAAAAAGTTTCTGCTCAGCAAAAGAAAACATCAGCAAGATGAAAAGGAAACCAACCATATGGGAAAACATATTTGCCAATGATATCACAGACAAGGGACTGATCTCCAAAATATATAAAGAGCTGATACGACTCAACATCAATAAAACAAACAACCCAATTAAAAAGTGGGCAAAGGACCTGAACAAACACTTCTCCGAAGAGGACATACAGAAGGTCCATAGACACATGAAAAAATGCTCAACATCGTTGGCCATCAGAGAGATGCAAGTAAAAACCACAATGAGATACCACCTTACACCTGTCAGAATGGCCATCATCAACAAATCAACAAACAACAAATGCTGGCGAGAATGTGGAGAAACAGGAACCCTACTGCACTGTTGGTGGGAGTGCAGACTGGTGCAGCCACTATGGAGAACAATATGGAATTAACTAAAAAAACTAAAAATGGAACTGCCATTTGAACCAGTGATTCCACTGCTAGGATTATACCCGAAAAATCCTAAAACCCTAATTCAAAAAAACCTATGCACCCCTATGTTCATAGCAGCCCTGTTTACAATAGCTAAGTGCTGGAAACAGCCCAAGTGTCCATCTGTAGATGAGTGAATCAAAAAACTGGTACATTTACACAATGGAATACTATGTAGCAGAAAGAAAGAAGGAACTCCTGCCATTTGCAACAAGATGGATGGAACTAGAGAGAATTATGCTTAGTGAAATAAGTCAGGCAAAGAAAGCAAAATACCATATGATCTCACCTAATATAGGAAACTAAAGAGCAACACAAACAAATGAACTAAATAGACAAAGACTAGAATAGTGGTCAGTAGGGGGGAGGGGGGAGGGAGAGAAGGGGGATAAGTAAGGGAAGGGTCTAGTCAAGGAATGTGTATGAATGACTCATGGACATGGACAACGGGGAGGGATATAATTGTGGGAGAAGGGATGGGCTGGGAGGGGGGAGCAATGGGGGAAAAATGGGACAACTGTAATTGAATAACAAAAAAAAATTAAAATAAATAAATAAATAAAAATAAAGTGAAAAAATAAAAATAAATTAAAAATTCTGTTGGGCTGGCTGACTAATTTTATCAAACAGTCTTTTAACCACATTTTTAGTATTTCTTTTAACAACACTCTTTTTTTTACAATATTGATAGGCTGAGAATTTTCCAAATCTTTAAATTCTGGTTTCTTTTTGACTAACAATTCTGTTTTTAAGTTTTTTCTTTTTGTATTTTACTGTAAGCAGTTAGGAGAAACCAAGCCACACCTTCAACAATTTGCTTAGAAAAAAAACTTCATCTAAATATCCAGTTCACTGCTTGCAGGGTTATGTCACATGACACTAAACACACACAGGCACACAAATTCAGCCAATTTCTTTGCAGCACTTGATAACAAGGATGGACTTTCTTCCATTGTTCAATTAAATGTTTCTCACTTTCATCTGAGACCTCATCAAAATGGGCTTTACGTTCCATATTTCTACCCACATTCTGCTCAGTATTAGTTAGTATTCTCTAAGAAGACTGAGGCTTTCTTTATAACTCTCTTTTCTTTCTGAACCCCTACCAGAATGCCCTTAATAGTCATTTCATGGCAGGTTAGGCTTTTTCTAGCATACACCTCAAAACTCTTCCAGCCTTCACCCATTACCAAGTTTTATACCTGCTTCCACATTTTTAGGCTTTTGTTACAGTAACATCTCTATTTCTCAGTACCAATTTTGGTCTTCAGGAAGTGAGAAAACACTTTAGAAAACCTCCAACTCCCTGCCCCCAGGAAACTTCGTCCAAAATATCATTAGATGGATTGTATTATGCCCAATCCCAAACTAATCACTAAAAATGGGACCACTGTTAGACTAAATTAAGTGAGATTCAGGCTAAAAACTGTCTCTATTGAAACTCATGGAAACATGGAGAAGGTTGTATGCCTTAAAAACAAATTATGGATCTCTTTTGTTTTGTTTAAAAAAAAGAAAATAGAAATGGATATTGGATAGAGAACCATCAGTATTTGCTGCCCATAAGTGTACACATCTATTTACCTTCATCCTCTACACTCACTCTTATGGATACTAGCTTTTTAACCTTGGGAATTTCCTTAGACTCTTTAGTCTTAAATTTCATCTATTGCATAATTTTAGAAAAAATATCTCCAGGTAAATTCCTCACCATTAACATATAAAACAAAGCATGATATGATTGATGGCTGATAGTTCCTTGACCTTTAGACTAAGTCTTGGTTTTTTGGTTTTTCTTTTTTCCACGTGAGGAATTGGCTTTAGAATGTTTCTGAAAAGGTGAGTAACTTACTAGCTCATTGAGAAGTGGCTGATAGGATGCTGTCCTGTGGTCAGGAGAGGCATGAGGAAGGGGGAACATGGAGCAGCTTAAGCATACTGGGGACCGGAGATTTAGGGGAAGGGGCACAATGAAATTCTATCTGTCCTATATGCTACTCTACTTTTTCCTAGCATTGTAAAATGCCTCAAAGGCTATGAAGAAAGACTTTAAGGCAAAAAGAAGGTATTTGTTGGGAAATAACCAGCTGTGGAAACTTGGAGACATCTCTACCAAAATACAAAAGTAATGACTTACAAGTAAAAGAAAGCTACAGGGAAATGTGTGGGTAGATATTGGGAAGATGAAAAGAACACTTGACTAGGAGACAGAAACCAAGTTCAACTCCACCTTCACCATTTCCTCTCAGTTGTACCCTAAGTAAATTCTGAGCCTATTGTAGCCCCACAATTCCCATTTGGCACATGACAGTAAATGTATTTGTCCTCCCAACCTTTCAAGGGGACTCTGAGAAGTGAATGAAAATGGAAATGAAAGTATTTTGAAAAACATTGTTCTTCACTGATGTACACAAAAATATGCCTTGTCTCTGTAAAGATACCACAAATCTCCACAGCTACCATCTTTATTTACTAATCAGATCAACTAGAAAATTTAACAATTGAAAAAAAATCTGTGCAGAAGATATTTTCAAATGTTAGAGTTTTGGGAAAATGTCCGTGTAAACAACAGTCCACTCTCCCATGAGGAACTGATGTGAAAAGATTTTCAGGATAAGTTTCTGCCAAAGGATTCCTCTCCTAATAACAGGCATGTGAAGAAACAAAAAGATGTAAAACCACCATTAATGATAAAAAGGTCAGGCAAAGTCAATATAGAGCCTCAATGAAATAATACCAAGACAGTGAAATTAACATGGCAGCATCTCACAATCCATCAGCACCTAATAGACTCTTCATTTAGTGCTTGGAAATTTCTCAGAGTCTTCCAGGCCCTTGTTCATGACAATCACTTTATGTTTTTTGAAGATATCTCCTTTAGGACAGTAGTCTCAGACCAGGGATCATTTCCATGACTCCTGCCTGTAAAATAGCTTTATTGCAGTTTTGAATAATTAACAGTTCCCAAATTAACTTCTCTGATCACACTTGCCCTTTCATCTCCAAATGCTGCTTTCACTGTAATTTTTATAAATGAAAAAACTGAAGACATAGATTTCAAATGCACAGTAATGACATTTGGGGATAACACATCCTCTGAGATATTATCTATGTCTGCCAAAGCCCTGTGGCCACTTGGAGTCTGTGGCTGAAATCAAGGACTCTCTGTGGAGCTACCAGTCTGAGGGCCTGTGTGCATGTATATGTGTGCTCATGCATTTGTGTATGTGTGTCAGCAAAGTGGTTGAAGAAAAAGATGAGGTTGACTCTTATCACCTGCATCTTGCCTCTTCTGACTATCTCACAAAGGTACACACAGGCAATCACTGTCCTTTCTTGACCTTGGGCTTTTTATCTGTAATGCTAAGGTTATAGAACCTCTTCTTTTTATGTCACTTTCAGTTCAGAAGAATTAGTTAAATAATGGATCATTAGAAAGTATTCTGCTGAGGAGTTTCCTGTCAATGACTCATTAAACATTCAACAAATAGAAAACCTAGTCAAACCTGAGACTAGCTTATGTCCTTCTGTTTCATGAAACACATCTAACCCCTTTAACAAAACATTTCAGTCTTATCTCAATGCCTGTGGTACCAATAATTCCCCATGACTTAGCCCTGAAAGACTCTTATATCAATTTCTATTGTATATAAGTCTCATCTCAATGAAGGAACTCAGATTCTTGCAACTAGGCCAACGCCTTACATGAAAGCTTGCAAACTAGTTAAGACCAGGGGCTTAGCAGTCCAAAAACATTTGTAGTTTTCCCTAGAAAGTTGATTGACTCTTTTAAGCCTCAATGATTTCTTCTGAAACGTTGGGGTATTAATATTATATGTAACTCCAAAAAGTTGATGTGATTATTAAATAAGGTAAAACATCTAAAGCCTTTAATATGGTTTCTGGCAACTAATAAGTACTGAGCAAATGTTATTATAATTACTTAACAATAGTAGCCAAAAAAAATGTTACAGTGTTATCTGTAATAATGTTCTCAAGATACTCTAAGAACATAAAGTATTCTGGGGATCAATGAAAAAAATGTTAGATTCAAATTCAATACAGAATTAGTCTTCAGTGTGTTTTAATAAAGTGTTGACTTTTTAACTGTTTTAAATTGCCTAGACGTTTGATACTTCAGAGTGTCTTTATTTTTCCTGGAGGGAAAAAAAAGGATATTTTGACTATAAGTTCCTTCCTGTTTTTTTTTTTTTCTTTTTTTTTTTTTTTAAGATGGTTCTTTCTTTGTCTAAAAATGGCAAGTGCAAGTTTAACCTCCCTTTCTGCATTAGATTCTGATAAACACTCTTAACCTCTCTCTGCAAAGCCTGTGATCTTCTCATGTGTGTTGTGGTCTTCAGGACTTGCCAGAAGATCCTAGCATCTATGAGGCTGCCTCCTAATTTGAGTGCAAGAGTTCAGCAGATACAAAAAGGCAGAGCCTTACTTTCTGTCTGCAAGATACTGACTCCTCTCAATCCTGGGGTTTACATCATGGCAAACTATAATTTTTTATAGCAACATCATCAAGTACCAGGAAAAACCTATACTATCTAGGACTTGGTTTGAGGTCCAATAAACTTCAAGTCTCCACACAGGTCCTCCCTGAGCCCAGGGACAATTTGATACATAGAATGAATCACACAGAAATGTAATACATATCAGAGTAGAAATCCATTTGCTCCAAATCCTCCAGTTTCTGAAACTGCTCCTTCCCTCAAAATCCAGATTAAATAATTTGAAACTTGAAGGAATGTACTAGGGGAAGTCTGTTGTGTCTTCTCCAAAGATTGCTGGGACAGGGAGGGGAGAAAGAGAAGAGAAAGGGGTCCTGGCTGAAGCTACCTGCCCCCTGGTGTAGCCATCTCCTCAGTGTGGCCCTTAGCTCCTTGATTTTCACTGTAATAGGGAACTTAGTCTTCCTCCATTTCCTGAAAATACCAAAAATGTTTATGTGGTAAGTATTTATTGAAAAAAAAATTAAAGTACATGGAAGTAATGCCATCAGTGCAGGGAAGAAAACCACATCAAAGTCAATGTTGAATAAAGCAATTTATTGAAATTCCCTGACAAATGGAATCACCCTTCATGGTTGCTGGGCCTACCCAGGTGGGTGTGCTTCTTTTCTCCTTCACCTCATATTTTT
Source organism: Furipterus horrens (assembly GCF_987537825.1). NCBI lineage: Eukaryota > Metazoa > Chordata > Mammalia > Chiroptera > Furipteridae > Furipterus > Furipterus horrens. Next base: position 60,362,075 of record NW_028327176.1, on the reverse strand, counting down.
TTGCTTCTTGCTTTTTCTAGAATCTTATTCTGTGGCTCAAAAGATGCAGTGAACAATTCTCAAATTCACATTACTTTTATAGGGAGAGCATTTCTAGCGTTTTGGTGTTTCATTTCTCCCAGAAATTCCTGGGAAAATATGGAGGATAGCATTAGGTTTATTACCTTAACAGAGATATCAAAGGGTTTGTACATGAAACATAAAAAAGAATTCTCTTTTGTGTGTGTGTGTGTGTGTGTGTGTGTGTGTGTGTGTGTGTGGTTATCCCACTACCTTAGTAATTAGAGGCAGCTTCAGTCATTTTTTTAATGATACATGTTTATAATAAATAAGAGAAGAAGAAATGACTGTGACTAAGGATAATTAGATAAAAATTTTCAAAGGATACAAATGTATCCTTAATCTGAGTCCTAAATCCTTCAGAATGCAAATGAAAAGAGAGGTGATATGACTATATGGCAAAGTGCTAGACTTCCTTTCTAGCTTCTTTTCAATTAGATGTGGCCTTAGGCTTGAGTTTTGGCCAATGCAATATAAGTAGACATAATGTGCACTATCCTTAGGTGTGTATTCTCAAGTGCGTATTTGTGTTCTTTCCCCTTCTGCCAGCTGAATATGGAGGGCCCGAAGGAGACAGAGCCATAGGTAGAAACCTGCATCTCTCTCTCTTTTTTGAAAAGATTTTATTTATCTTTTAGAGGTGGGGGGAAGCAGGGAGAAAGAATGGAAAAAAAACATCGATGTGTGAGAGAAACATCCATCAGTTGCCTTTTGCACACCCCCAACCACGGATCCATTGGCTCACAACCCAGGCATGTGCCCTACCGGGGAATTGCTTTGAGGGACAATGTCCAACCCACTGAGCCACACCGGTCAGGGCAAAAGTATGGATGTCTTAAGAACAGCATGGAACAGAATTTCCTTGTCAATGTACAATGGGCTTTGAATAAGGTCCATATTAATTTCCTCTTGATAAAGAGAAGAAATGAGTAGTATGTTGCTTAAATTCTACATCAGTACTTTTTCCTGGGTCTTTCTCTCTACTTAGAGAGGGAACCCTGTCTTTACTAAATAGTGTCCTTTCCTTATCTTTAGTACTGGCCTCAGAAATCACCTACCTCAGAAAAAAACTTTCTTAATTTTGAAGTGGCTATTCTACATTTGCTCAGTTTACATTAGGATTATTTTCATATTTTAAAAGTTGGTACTGTCACTGACCCTTGCTAAATCAAGTTTGAAGTCCAAATGGAGGGAACAGTACCTTCTTTATTTCTTCAGATGAATATAAAGAAGTAGTAGAGTTCTTTGAGCAGGGACTGGCAGACTTGTTCTGTAAAAGACCACATAGTAAATATTTTAGGCTCTGCAAGACATACAGTTTTTATCATGACTGTTCTACTCTGTTGTTTTAGCAGAAAAGCTGCTATAGACCTTTAAAAAAAAAAGCATGGTTTTGTTCCAGGAAATTTGGCAGCAGCCCTAATTTAGCCTGCAGAGCATAATTTGATGATTCCTTAGACCTTCATACTTTCCTGTAGGTTGCATATCTTTTTGTCAATAATGAGCATCTTAGTGGCCATAATAATGACACATACATCTCTTTATATGAGGGAGCCAGAGCCCAGTGTGTAGCAATCAACAAGATCAATAAATATTCCTTAATTCAGATTGAACTGGAACCTGTTAAACTTTGGAATAAGTGGGTGTAATAGTCACCCTGGAGTAAGAAAAAGTCAATTTAAGTTCAAGATGAATCCTTTAAAATATTTTATTTTTTCTTCTCTTACCTAAAGTTTTATTGTTTACACCTTACTGACTCAATGGCATTTGATGATAGCTCCAGGAGAAGCAATGATAAAGAAAGTAATTAAATCATAACTTCTAAGTCCAGTATCTGGATATTATAATACATATATGTGTTGGATATAAATTACATAAGTGTGTGTACATGTCCATATGTGTGTGTGTGTGTGTGTGTGTGTATATATATATATATATATATAAAATCAGCCCTGGCTGGTTTAGCTCAGTGGATTGAGCGTCGGCCTGCGAGCTAAGTGTCGCTGGTTCGATCTTCCAGTCAGGGTACATCAGAGAAGGAAAACTCTGACTCCAAAAAACCTCCGCTGCCTTGCGGCATACCTCTTCTGGGGAAAGGCTAAGGGAGTAAACCCCGACAGAAAATCCGGAGCCGGAGTCCCTAAGGCGGTTTGACATTGTAGTCAACACCGGCAACTCCTGCGGCGCACCTGAAGCCAAGCTGTATTGACTCCGTCTTTCCCTTGGACCCTTCAGCTGCGAAGAGAGGGGGGGTCTGCTGCATGGGCAACAGCAGACCCTCCATATCACCCTGCCCAGGCTCTGTAGCTTCAGCTCCACTGGAGAGGACACTCCAGCGTCATCGCAAGATGTCAATTCAACACGGGAGGAGACAGATGCCGTGTCACTCCCGAGTCGGACTGCACAGCCATTCTCGGCGGTGCAGATGGACACTTAAGAAGCTACACCATCGTCTCTCGAGACGGACGGCTGCCGACGATATATATAAAATCAATCAGTCTACATGTATTACCAAAGACTTGTTTTTATAAGAAGATATCATATATCATTAGTATGGAAAAATAGTCTCAAACTAACATTTATTTTTATTTGTCTACACTTAATAAGTATATAACAAATATTTCAGAGTGAATAAATACAATGTTTTATTACAATATCCTTTACAATGCTGCAACATTTTCCATTTACTATATTGATGCTTAATAAAAAATTAACAAATTTATATTGATTATTTATTCCAATGTTTTAAATCCATTTTTGAATACCTGTTATATTAATATAGTAAGATAAAAGTACAGAAAAACTTAAAATATATGGCAAATTTTAAAGCTTTTTACAAATCTTAAAAAATTTCAGGAGGGCTAGGATTTGATTCAAGGCAAAACAAATTATCAGCTTGCTCAATTTCCAACCAAACTTATGGAATCAGAGATAATCAAAGTTTTATAAACTTTAGAGTGAGAAACCAAGATGAATTTGAGTGAGAAAAATTAAGCCATTTCCTCAGGATTTGGTGGAGACCTATATAATGGAAGGGGCTCACTATGCAGCCATATCAATTCAGTTCATTACAACTTTAATTACTAGCTTGAAAGGCTTTGGTTTGGTGCTGCCCCTAAGTTCATATAGTCTTGAATAAAGGGAGTCCATGCAAAAAGTTAAATAACCCAATTCAATCTGTGAGGCCATTATTACCCTGAAACCAAAATCAGATGAAGACATCACAAGAAAATAAAACTATAGATGACTATATTTTGATAATATAGATGCAAAATCTTCAGAAAATACTAGTGAATCCATCAGCATATAGAAAGAATTATGCCCTGTGACCAAGTGGGATTTATCCTGGAAATGCAAGATTGGTTCGACCTGTGAAAAGCTCTTAATGCAATCCATCATACTGAAGATAAGGGACAATAACCAAATACCCCCTCAATATTTCCAGAAAAATAATTTGACATACCCAACACTGTTTCATAATAAAAACACTTAAAAGACTAGGAATAGAAAATAACTTTCGCAAACTGATAAAGGGCATCTATGAAAACTTCACATTTAACATAATTCTTAAGGGTCAAAGACTGGATGCTTTTCCCCTAAGTTCAGATGTCTGTGCTTGCTACTTGTATTCAACATTGTACTGGAGGTTCTAGCTAGGGTAATTATGGAGAAAAAGAAAACAAAAGGCACCCAGATTTGAAAAAAGAAGTAAAACAATCTATTTACAGATGACATAATTTTATATATAGAATATCCTAAGGAATACATAAGACAACTATTAGAGTACATAAGCAAATTCAGTAAGTTTGCAAGATGCAAGATCAATATATACAATCGGTTGTACTTCTGTATACAAACAATAAACAATCCAAAATTAAATTTTAAAAAATCCATTTACAATAATGTCAAAAACAATAAAATGTTTAGGAATGAATTTAACAAAGGAAGTGCAAAACTTGTACTCTGAAAACTACAAAGTATTGTTGAAAGAAATTAAAGAAGACCTAAATAAATGGAAAAATAACCTGTATTTATGAATTGGTAGGCTTAATATTATAAGGAAGGTAATTTTACTCAAACTAATCTACAGATTTAACATAATACCAGTTTTGGTAGAAACTGACAAGCAGATCCTAAAATTCACATAGAAATGCAAAGATATCAAAATAACTAAAACAGTCTTGAAAAAAGAGCAAAGCAAGAGGATTCACCCTTTTTTGTTTCAAAATTTCCTATAAAAGCTCTGTGGTACTGGCATAAGGTTAGATATACAAGTTCTGTACAGAAGTTATCCAGCCATGTAATATGAAAAAGACATTTATTGAAGAAGATACAAGATATATTGTATATAGGATAATGACACTTCATTCCCCTTCAAAGTAGGTACATTGGGACCTCATACAATTCTCCCAATCGTTGTCAGCTGCTGCATTGCATTTTTCTGAATCTCATCGAGAGTCTGAAATGCCCTTCCTTTCAAAGGTAATATTAGTTTTGGGTAAATCGAGAAGTTGCAGGGTGCCAAATCTGGGCTGTAGTGCGGCTGAGTCACCTGAGTGAGTTGATGTTTCACCAAAAAACTGTACAAGATGTGATGCATGAGTGAGCATGTTATCATGTTGAAACTGCCAATCACCAGTTGCCCATAGCTGCAGCCTTCTGAATCATCAGAATAGTTTCCATGGAGGGATGTTTAAGCCTAATGCAAAATTTGATGCAGATTCATTGCTCTACTCATTCAGTCATTTTGAATGTGATGGCCACACAGTACACATGCTCACTCAAAGGCATCTACTGCCTCCATTGACAGTGAAGTCATCTTTGTTCATGCATGTGCGTTCCAGTCCACTCTCCTTGACTGCCAGGTAAACAATTTTGTTATATTAACAATGGCTAGATTTTTCTGGACAGATCTCAGTGTAGATTATCAGAATAGAAATGTCATTCCAGAAGTAAACCATTACATTTATGGTCAGTATAATTTCAGCAAGGGTGCCAAGACAGTTCAAAGGGAGAATAAGTCTTTTCAATAAATAGCACTGAGACACTTGGTAGCCACATAAAAAGGAAAAAATTTGAATGCCTTTTTTACACTAAAAAAAATAATTAACTCAAAATGGATTATAGACCTAAATGTAAAAGCTGAAATTACATCTCTTAGGGCAACTTGGGGGTAAGTCTTTGTAACATTGGGTTAGGCAAATATTCTTATATATAATATAAAAAGCACATGTGACAAAAGAAAATAGATTAATTGGACTTCATCAAAAGTAAATATTTTGTGTGTTTGAAAAGGTATCAAGAAATTTAAAAAATATGCTATAACCAAAAGGACAAGTAATAAATATGTTGGTGAAGATGTGATGAAAACCTTTAATTGCTAGTGAAAATGAAAAATGGTTAAGCCACTTTGGAAAACAGTTTTGACCATTCTCCAAAAAGTTAAACATGGAATTACCATATAACCCAGTGATTCCACTTCTAGGTATGTGCCCAAGACACAGTAAAACATATGTCCATAAAAGAAGTTGTACACAAATATTTATAGCAGCATTACCCATGATAGCCAAAAAGTAGAAAGAACCCAAATATTCATTAAATGATAAATAAACAAAATGTGATATATTCAAACAATGAAATTGTATTGGGCTATAAAAATAAATGAATGATAAAGGCTATAACATGGATGCGTATGGAAAACATTATGCTGAGTGAAAGAAATCAATCACAAAAGACTGTACACTATACAGTTTCATTTCTGTGAACTGTCTGAGACAGACAAATGCAAAGAGACACAAATTAGACTAACAGTTGGTGTTGGGCAGTAGGATTAAGGAGATGTAGGGAGTGACTGACATTGGATATAGGATTCCATTTGGAGAGATTAAAATTTTTAAATATTAATAGTGATATTGAGAGGTAAGATGGTGGAGGAGTGAGGAGAGGTTGCGGTTTTAGGCTCCGGAGACCCATCTGCAGTTTGGGCTAATTGCAGACAGAACATCTCAGTGAGCAGCTGGACATTGGCGGGAGTTGAGCCAAGGCACTGCTGGATTAGAGAAAATCCATCTGGGAACAACCTGTTTAGTGAGGATAGCGGAGAAAAGGGGGACGAAACGGGATTCCTGACTGGGGCGGCTGCCCAAGCTGCAGCGGGAATCACACAAAGGATTTTTGGCGACCACAGGCTGCCCCGAAGAGGAGTCAGGTGGAGAGCGGATCTCTGCCCGCTGGCAGAGACGGGACTCAACCAAGTGGCATTGGCGCTGAAGGACAGGAGACAGCGTGCTGCCGGGCAAGTGAGAACATAATTCTCCTTTATATTTTTCTCTAGTGGACGGTGGAGAGGGGAGGAAAGTTTGGGGGTGGTAGGCCATTCTGGAGGAGCCCAGGCGCAGAGGCGCGCTCATCCACTCCCCAACCCTCCCCTTGGGTTGTGGGGGCGCACATAGGGAAGTGCTCTCACTCACTGGCCCAGGTGCGCGGGGCTGTGAGTCCAGGCGTCCCTCGGACACTCCCCAACAGACATAAAATCAGTGCCCCTACGGGCACAGGGAGGGCCCACTGAACAGGCAGAGAACCGTGCGCAGACACCCCTAGACAGCTCCCGTGGGCACAGGGCCCCAGGCCGGAAAGCAGACCACTAGCGCAGGCTCTGTTTGTGCCCGCCCAGACAGGTGAGGGAAGGCCGGCGGCTGCAGCACGGGAACAGCGGGAGGCTGCGACTCACAGATGCTCACTTCCACTGAGCACAAGTGTCCCCGGCCCTGCCCTAAGAGGCGAGAGACCAACTCCGGGAGCTCGGCTCAGCGGGACTAAGGGCATGGGGCGGCGCGAGAGCTCGAAAACACCTCAGCCCGGGGACAATAGGCGCCAATCCCGGGGAAAGCTCTCGGGCCACCCACGAGTGCAGGGACGCGTGCAGGGACACCTCGGCGCAAACGCGGAACCACCGAGGCCCAGCAACAACAGGAGCCAATCCCGGGGAAAGCTCTCGGGCTGCCCGCAAGTGCAGGGATGCGCGCAGGGACACCTCGGCGCGAACGGGGAACCACCGTGGCCCGGCAACAATAGGCTCCAACCGCGGGACAAACTTTCGGGCCGCCCGAGCGCGCAGGGGCTCGAGCGCAAGGGCACCTCAATTGGCTCCAGCGGGCAGCAAGGGATCGCGCCGTGCCGGCAACCGCAGGCACGCACCATAGCGGCAACCGGGAGCGCACACCAGTCCTGCAAAAAACAAGAACCTCTGACCTGCCACACTAGACCAGCTGCGGACCCAGAAAAAGAAGGCAACACACCAAGGCTAAAACGGAGTAAAAACATCGCTTTTTTTTCCCAATTTTTTTTTCCAATTTTTTTCTCCCTTGTTCTTTCTTTCTTCTTAATTATTTCTTTTCTTTCCTTCTTTCTTTATTTTTTTCCTGGGTTTTTTTGGGGGGGTTTTGGGGGGGTATATTTTTTTTTCAATTTTTTTCTTTTTTCTTTCTTCTTTATTCTTTCTTTTCTATCTTTCTTTGTTCCTTTCTTTCTTCCCTTTTGGGGTTTTTTTGGGGGGGGTTGTGGTAAATTTTTTATTTTCTTCTCTTTCTCTCTTCTTTTCTTTCTTCTATTTTCTTGGGGTTTTTTTGGGGGGGGTTGTGGTAAATTTTTTATTTTCTTCTCTTTCTCTCTTCTTTTCTTTCCTCTATTTTCTTGGGGATTTTTGGGGGGGGTGTTTTTCCTTCTCCTCTTCCAATAATAACAAACTTTATCTCTAACGTGTTGCATATAACCTCTCCTTCTCATCCTTTCTCTTTAATCGTTGTTTATTCGTTTGTGTGTCTAGCTTAGCCCCCCTATCACTCTAAATAATATAATATAATTACTATATAAACCCAAATACAATACAATCCCACTTTCTTACTATATTATGTATTTTTCTATCCTTTTCTTCTATTTTTATTAACATACAATGTAAATATTACTTACTGGCTTGCACAGTCCCAACTATTATTAATCTATCACCCCCTCTATCAAAAATTATATTTTTCCTCCCCAAAACAACTCTTATCTATTCTTCTTATAGTATAAAAGCTCTAATCTCTTTACATTTATATTAATACGGGCTAGTTGGCTAATGATAGCAGGATAGAGTGGGGGATACTTTTTGAGGGTGTGGGTCTCCTGCCTGGGCTGTGTGTTTATGTCTTTAACAGCATATCCACAAAAGAACCCAAGAGAAAGCGGATAGAGTGACTCTCAACCAACTAGCCAGAAGGAAGATCCTATCAAAGAACATCTGAAATATAACCGAACAGCATAAACAAACAACATAAAGGGTAACTCAAGAACATCAGGCTCAGGATATCAAAGAGATTGCACCACTGAAACTCCCAGACCTTCGATAAAGAATATTACACCACAAAGGAGGGAAGTCAAAGCAGACTACCACCCCCCCCAAAAAAAAACCAAATAAATAAATAAATAAATAAATAAAAACAAAAAGAATCCAACATGGTAAGACGCAAAAATAACCCCTCAATGAAGAGAAAAGAGGAATTCTCAGAAAGACAGATAGATGAAATAGACATAGCCCAAATGTCAGACATGGAATTCAAAACAATGCTGGTAAAGAAGCTCAATATACTCGACATCCTTAAAATCAACTATGACAACCTTCAAGGAAGTTACCAGAAGCTCCAAGAAAGTTACAGGGAACTTGCAGAGAACTACACCAGCATAAAAAAAGACATAGAAACTGTTAACAAGGACCAGGAAGAACTTAAGAATACAATCTCTGAACTGAAAAACACAGTAGAATCAGTCAAAAGCAGACTAAACGAAGCAGAGGATCGGATTAGTGAGTTAGAAGATAATGTAGAGAAAAACTCCCAGACAATACAGCAAAATGAAAAACAATTGAAAAAATATAAACAAGATGTAAGGGAATTACAGGATAGCATTAGAAAAAATAATTTAAGGATCATCGAAATACGAGAGGGAGAAGAAAAGGAACATGGAATTGAAAATCTGATAGGAGAAATAGTGACAGAAAATCTTCCAAACCTGATGAGAGAAAAAGCTATGCAAGTCCAAGAAGCACTGAGAGTTCCAATCAAGAGGAACCCCCAAAAACCCACTCCAAGGCACATCATAGTTAAAATGGCAACATTCCAAGACAAAGAGAGAATCCTGAAAGCAGCAAGAGAAAAACAGCAAATAACTTACAAGGGAGCTCCAATAAGGCTATCGACCGATTTCTCAACAGAAACATTACAAGCCAGAAAGGAATGGTCAAAAATATTTCAAGCAATGAAAAACAAACGCCTACAACCAAGAATACTCTACCCAGCAAGGCTCTCATTCAAAATAGAAGGTGAAATAAGGAGTTTCTCAGACAAAGCAAGACTGAAAGAATACATCTCCACCAAACCAGCATTGCAAGAGATGCTAAAGGGAGTGTTCTAAGAAAAAAGAAGAAAAAACAAGAGAGGAAAGGAACAGAGGTACAAAGGGAAATGAATAAATACACGTCAATAATAACCTTAAGTGTAAATGGATTAAATGCTCCAATTAAAAGACATAGGGTAACGGAATGGATAAGAAAACAGGACCCACATATTTGTTCTCTACAAGAAACACACCTGAAAACAAAAGATTTATACAGACTGAAAGTAAAGGGATATAAAAAAATATTCCAAGCAAACGGACTGGAAAAAAAAGCCGGGGTAGCAGTTCTCATATCAGACAAAATGGATTTCAAAACAAGGACAATAAAAAGAGACAAAGAAGGACATTTCATAATACTTAAAGGAACAATCCATCAAAAAGATATGACTTTGATAAACATATATGCACCCAACATAGAAGCACCCAAATACATAAAGCAAATACTAGAAGACCACAAAAAGGATATCAACAACAACACACTCATAGTAGGGGACTTCAACACTCCATTATCAACAATAGACAGATCATCAAAGCAAAGAAACACCAAGGATATACAGGCATTGAACAACACACTAAACCACATGGATCTAACTGATATATATAGAACTTTTCACCCCAAAGAAGCAAAATATACATTGTTTTCAAGTGCACATGGGACATTTTCAAAGATAGACCACATGATAGGTCACAAAACAAGCCTCAACAAATTCAAGAAAATTGAAATCATACCAAGCATCTTTTCAGATCACAATGCCTTGAAACAAAAAATCAACCTCAGAGAAAAAAATTAAAGACACCCAAACTCATGGAGATTGAATAACATGCTATTAAATAATGAATGGGTTAACAATGACATCAAAGAAGAAATCAAGAAATTTCTAGAAACTAATGATAATGAGCACACAACAACCCAAAACCTGTGGGACACAGCAAAAGCAGTCCTGAGAGGGAAGTTTATAGCAATACAGGCATATCTGAAAAGGCTAGAAGAATCTCAAATAAAACACCTAACCACAATGCTACAAGAACTAGAACAACAACAACAAACAAAGCCTAGGGCAAGAAGAAGGAATGAAATCATCAAGATCAGAGCAGAACTAAATGACATAGAGACTAAACAAACAATCCAAAAAATCAACAAAACTAGGAGCTGGTTCTTCGAAAAAATCAACAAAATCGACAAGCCTCTAGCCAGTCTAATCAAGAAAAAAAGAGAGAAGATACAAATAAACAAAATCAGAAATGAAAGAGGAGAAATCACGACTGATACCTCAGAAATACAAATGATAGTTAGAAATTACTTCAGACAACTGTATGACAAGAAATTTGACAATCTAGAAGAAATGGACAAATTTCTAGAAACATACAACCTTCCAAAACTGAATCAAGAAGAAGTGGAAAGTCTCAACAGATGAATAACAAAGAAGGAAATTGAAACAGTAATCCAAAATCTCCCTGCACCCAAAAGCCCTGGACCGGATGGCTTCACAGGCGAATTCTACAAAACATTCAGGGAAGAACTAAATCCTATCCTCCTCAAACTGTTCCAAAAAATCCAAGAAGAGGGGAAAATCCCAAACTCTTTCTATGAAGCCAGTATTATCCTAATCCCCAAACCAGGTCAAGACACAACAAAGAAAGAAAACTACAGGCCAATATCACTGATGAACATAGATGCTAAAATCCTCAATAAAATATTGGCAAACAGGATCCAGCAATACATCAAAAAGATCATACATCATGATCAAGTGGGCTTCATTTCAGGGATGCAAGGATGGTTTAATATTCGCAAATCAATAAATATAATACATCACCTAAACAAAATGAAAGACAAAAATCACATGATCATATCAATAGATGCAGAAAGAGCATTTGATAAAGTACAACACCCATTTATGATGAAAACACTCAGCAAAATGGGAATAAAGGGAGCATATCTTAACATAATTAAGGCTATATATGAGAAGCCTGAGGCCAACATCATACTCAATGGACAAAAACTGAAAGCATTCCCCCTGAACTCAGGAACTAGACAAGGTTGTCCACTCTCTCCACTCCTTTTCTACATAGTGTTGGAAGTCCTAGCCACAGCAATCAGACAAGAAAAAGAAATAAAAGGCATCCAAATTGGGAAACAGGAAGTAAAACTTTCATTATATGCAGATGACATGATAGTATACCTAGAAAATCCTATAAACTCCACTAAAAGACTACTCGATATAATAAGTGAATTTGGCAAAATCGCAGGGTACAAAATAAATATACAGAAATCTAAGGCATTTCTCTACACCAACAATAAAATATCAGAGACAGAGACAAAAAAGAAAATACCATTTACTGTAGCAACAAGAAAAATAAAGTACCTAGGAGTAAACTTAACCAAAGAGATAAAAGACCTGTACTCTGAAAATTACATAACATTGAAGAAAGAAATTAAGGAAGATACAAATAAATGGAAGCAAATACCATGTTCTTGGATGGGAAGAATCAACATCATCAAAATGGCCATACTACCCAAAGCAATTTACAGATTCAATGCAATCCCTATTAAAATACCAATGACATATTTCACAGACCTAGAACAAATACTCCATAAATTCATATGGAACCAAAAAAGATCCCGAATAGCAAAAGCTATCTCGAGACAGAAGAACACAGCAGGAGGAATCACGATACCAGATATCAAACAATACTACAAAGCCACTGTAATCAAAACAGTATGGTACTGGCATAAGAACAGACATATAGATCAGTGGAACAGAATAGAGAGTCCAGAAATAAACCCAGGTCTCTATGGTCAACTAATCTTTGATAAAGGAGGAAGGAACATAAAATGGAGTGAGAAGAGCCTCTTTAACAAATGGTGTGGGAGAACTGGATAGGGACCTGCAAAAATATGAAACTAGACCACCAACTTACACCACACACAAGAATAAACTCAAGATGGATTAAAGACTTAAATGTAAGCCGTGATACCATAAAAGTCCTAGAGGAAAACATAGGCAAGAAAATATCAGATATTTCACGTAACAATCTCTTCACGGATACATCTCCTAAAGCAAGAGAAATAAAGGAAAAAATAAATAAATGGGATTACATCAAACTGAAGAGTTTCTGCTCAGCAAAAGAAAACATCAGCAAGATGAAAAGGAAACCAACCATATGGGAAAACATATTTGCCAATGACATCACAGACAGGGGACTGATTTCCAAAATATATAAAGAGCTGATACGACTCAACATCAAGAAAACAAACAACTCAATTAAAAAATGGGCAAAGGACCTGAACAAACACTTCTCCGAAGAGGACATACAGAAGGTCCATAGACACATGAAAAAATGCTCAACCTCATTAGCCATCAGGGAGATGCAAATAAAAACCACAATGAGATACCACCTCACACCAGTCAGAATGGCCATCATCAACAAATCAACAAGCAACAAGTGCTGGCGAGGATGTGGAGAAACGGGAACCCTACTGCACTGCTGGTGGGAATGCAGACCAGTGCAGCCACTATGGGAAACAGTATAGAATTACCTCAAAAGATTAAAAATGGAACTGCCTTTTGAACCAGCGACTCCCCTACTAGGATTATACCCGAAGAATCTTGAAACACCAATTCAAAAGAACTTATGCACTCCTATGTTCATTGCAGCACTGTTTACAATAGCTAAGTGCTGGAAACAACCTAAGTGCCCATCTGTAGATGAGTGGATCAAAAAACGGTGGTACATTTACACAATGGAATACTATGTAGCAGAAAGAAAGAAGGAACTCCTGCCATTTGCAACAACATGGATGGAACTAGAGAGAATTATGCTTAGTGAAATAAGCCAGGCAAAGAAAGAAAAATACCATATGATATCACCTAATACAGGAAACTAAAGAACAACACAAAGGAACTAAATAGAACAAAGAGCAGAATATCAGTCAATAGGGGGGAGGGGAGAGGGAGAGAAGGGGGATAAGTAAGGGAAGGGTTTAATTAAAGAGCCTGTATAAAAGACTCATGGACATGGACAACAGGGATGGATATGATTGCGGGAGAGGGGGTGGGTTGTGTGGGGGAGAGAAATTAGGGGAAAAGTAGACAACTGTAATTGAAAAACCAAAAAAAATGTGTTCAAATGACAGAACCCAAAATTTCTTCTTCAAGTTTAAAAGGAATACAAGAAAGAAACTAAACATCAGATTGACAAATATACAACTGCTACTAAAATCAAGAGGACAAATGGCCACTTAAAGGAAATAGTGAAAAGAATTGTCCCTAATAACAGACTACACTAAAGCAAGAATAAATTGTTAGTGGACTATTCAATTTTATATACTTTACTTTTAGGATGTAGAAACAAACATTTTTGCTTCTGTCTTTTTAATATAAGAATACTGTTAAACATTATTTCTGCATATAAAATAAATCCAAATGTTTATAATTGTTATAGTTAAAAAAAAATAGTGATATTGGTTGCATAAATCTGTCTATCCTAAAACCATTGAGTAGACTTTAAATAGGTAAATTTTATAGTGTGTTAAATTATATCTCAATATAGCTAATAAAGTTTTTTAAAAGTCAAGTGAATCAAGGAAAAATGAGAGAAAAGTAGGTCAAGTTATCTTATGAAAATCATAATCACCATTAAGTGCAGAAGATAAAAAGAGGGAGACCACTGAGGGGAAAGCGTTCACCTATCACTCAGAACAGTAACTTAATGAAGTGATTTATCCTATTTCTTTTTGTTTTTTGTTTTTTTCTGATTCTGGAATTCATAGTAAGGCTAAAAGAACAGGACCTAATTCATTTTCATTTGCTAAAATACGTGTTTGAGCTCAATGTGACCTTTATACATTCAAGAACAGAGCTTTGTCCATAAATGATGAGGATGACTTAATGTTCCATCAACTAGTGTTCAGGGACTTGGGTACTAGCAAGTAACTAATATATCTGGAGGGTACATGGTAAACCTATTCTCAGAGAAAAACTACTGTATCTCATTTGTAAGATGTCATATGGGCATTCCCCTGTGAAACAATGTGCAAAATGAACTGATCGCACTGAGTCAAAACGGTGTCCTTGGGAGGAGTTCCTATCTTTGGAACAAAGTTGCGTTAAAGTTGTGTAGTAGAAGGTGTAGACCAATGCAGGATTTTGGTCCATGCTCCTGATAGGAAGATCCACTAAAATTATCCTTGACCAGAAGTCATCCCCTGTGGTCTCACTTTTCTGAGCCTGCTGCTATAGAATCTGTTACATAATTATTCATTGTACTGAGACAGGTTTGTGAGATGTTAGAAGAATTTCTTGACAAATGGAATGAGGAAAATGGAAGCAGATAGTTAGGAAAGGTTGAGTAATTAACAGCCAGCTAATAAATTGTAAGATCTTTTCTAACCAGGGACACTTAGGATCAAATGGTTTACACATTAGAGACTATGCAGGGGCAAAGCTGCTTCAGTCCCAGTCCCTTCCTGGTGACAATCTTTGAAGGTGAAACTGACCAGAGAATGACGCTGATCCCTCTGCCCACATTTTGATACATCAGCTTATCAAATGACACTACATAATGTGGAAGGGGGGTGAGAGCATACAATGTCTGTTGAAGTACTTAAGGATGATTTATAGAAAATTAATCAAACTCATTGAAGTAATTTTTATCTAGACTTTAGCATTTTTGTCCTTTAGTTCCTTGAGTGAGGGGAAAAAAAGTGGCTAATGCTGGAAGCTAATTAATTGCCCTGTGCACAAACACTAATTACAAAGAGATAAGGTTTAATGCTACCTGCATATGGGATGTTAAGCAGTTAGCTAGGTTTTGAAAAGAAAAAAGAAATAACTCATATCTTGGAAAAGGAGATGAAGAAATGAAAGTACTTGATTTAAGGTAGGCAAATCCATCAGGATAAAATAGACCCCTGTTTCCTTGCCTTTTGGATGAGATTGCAGCATGATTTATGCAACTCATTTTTACAGGGTTATTAGAATTGTGACAAATATCCAGCCAAATACTCTTCACTGTGAAGGAAGAGCCAGAGTAAGATTGAAGCCAGGTGTGGAGCGTCTATTTTCCCAAAGGCTTTATCTACAATGATTGGATTCCAGTCTTCATCCTGGACTAATCTTCAAATATGGACCACTCAAACCTGGTTAAGAAATAATTTTCTCACCTTACTGTTTTTTTACTTTTAATTTAAACACAGTCTAATTCTTAGCAGGTACTTAGCATAATTTCTGATGCATGAATCCTTGTTGAATGAATGAATGAGACTAATCAAATACAACTATCTCAAATGATACCTGAGTTACTGTTAGGGAAAACAGAGTATATATTTTATGAAGAGTCAGAAAGTAATTTCACATAACAGTAAAAACCTACATAGTTGCAAAACAGAATTGATTGTGTGCTATGATTTGCAAATTTTCCTTAAGGGTGACAGGCCCAATATATATCCCTAGTACTATTTCTTTCTGTTGACTGGAAGTTTATATTTGATTAGAACTTTATGTCTAGTTAAAAAAGAACATTGCCCTTGAAAGATAATGCATTAATATATTCATGTATAAATACTTCCATAGGAAAAGACTCACCAGCTTCATTCTACATGCCAAGAGATTGGTGAGTGCATCTGCAAATGAGACAATAGACCAGATTTGCTGGAAGAAACATGGTGCAATGTCCACAATTGGAGTCTAGGTGGGCAAGGTAGACACACTTTGCCTCCTTCCACAATCATAAGAAGGATTACATCTACCTTAAAACAAAAAACAACCAGAACTACCAGAAAATTGAACTGCATATAAGTCCAACAAACAATGATATAAAGAAGTAATACTCATCCGGACAGGTAGGAGGGGTGGAGCTGGGGCAGAGAGGACACAGTGTGGTGGCTATGGCAGCAGTGGCAGTGGCAACAAGGCAGGTGCTGTGGCTGGCCATTGGAAAGAGCAGTCACACATTATAAAAGCCAGGAGAAACAGCTGGGAAGCGAGCCCAGGCCCAGGCCAGACTGCACAGCTCATGGTTCCAGCACCAGGGAGATAAAGTCTCATTACTTCTGGCTGTGAAAACAAGTGAGGGCTGGGGTAGTGGAAGAAACTTATGGATCTGTTTAGAGGCCCCCAGTTCTAAAATATCCACAAACCTACCCACTTTGGGAACTATCATAAGCGCAACAGCTAGAGGGGTGCCAGTTGCATATGGGAAGCAGGGGATGTGGGTAAAGTGACAGGAAAAGGGGAAAGTGCTAAGCAAATGCATTGTTCTCCCTCTAACCTCTCCCCTACATACAACACCACAAAGTGGTGAAACAGGTCGCCCTGCAATGACAAATACCTAAGGCTCTTTTCCGTACAATGTAACAGATGCAACAGCTCTACCTAACACACAGAGGCAAACACATGGGGCTGTGAAGTTGAGGAGACAGAGAAGTATGGCCCAAAAGAGGGAGCAGATCCAGACTCCAGTGGGAGAACCAAGTGATGAGTAGATAGACTACCTAATAGGCACAGAGTTCAAAATGCTGGTGATAATGATGCTTACAGACTTGACAGACATGATTGAGTATGGCAGATGAATACAGGAAGAAGTAAAAGCTATAGTAAGTGAAATGAAGAAAAACCCATGTGAAGCCAATGGTGAAGGGAAGGAAGCCAGGGTTCAAATCAACAATTTGGAACAAAAGGAAGAAATAAGCAGTCAATCAGTACAGGATGAAGAAACAAGAATTAAAAGAAAAATTAAAATGAGGAGAGGCTTAGGAACCTCTGAGACAACATTGAACATATCAACATCTGAATCATAGGGGTGCCAGAAGGAGAAGAGGAAGAGCAAGAAATTGAAAACTCATTTGAAAAAATAATGAAGAAAATTTCACAATTTTGTAAAAGGCAATAGACACACAAGTCCAGGAAACACAGACCCAAACAAGCTAGACCCAAAGAGGACCACACCAAGACACATTATAATTAAAATGCTGAAGTTTAAAGATAAAGAATCTTAAAAGCAGCAAAAGAAGAGAGTTTCCTGCAAAGGAGCCCCCATAAGACTATCAGCTGATTTCTCAAAAGAAACTTTGCAGGCAAGAAGGAACTGGCAAGAAGTATTGAAAGTGATGAAAAGCAAAGACCTACAACCAAGATTACTCTATCCAGCAAAGCTATCTTTTAAAATGGAAAGAAAGATAAAGTGTTTCCCAGACAAGATAAAGCTAAAGGAGTTCATCATCACCAAGCCATTATTATGTGAAATGTTAAAGGGACACATTTAAGAAAAAGAAGATCAAAACTATGAACAGTAAAATGAAAACAAACACATAACTATCAACAAATAAATCTAAAAAAAAAAAGAAAACTAAGCAAACAACTAAAATAGGAATAGAGCCATTGATATGGAAATCATATGGAGGGTTGTCAGTGGTGAGGGAGAAAGGGAGAATGGGGAAAAAGCTGCAGGGATCAAGGAGCGAAACTGATAGGTACAAAATAAAAAGGGGATGTTAAGAATAGTGTAGGAAATGGAGAATGAAAGCACCTATATGAATGACCCATGGGCATGAAATAAGGGAGGAGGTGGTTGCTGGATGGAAGGGAGGGAAGGCAGAGGGGGGCAAAGGGAAAAAAATTGGGACAACTCTAATAGCAGAATCAATAAAATATGCTTAAAAATAAGTAAATTGTTTTCTTGGGCTATAAAATGTGAATAATAATAGAAATTCCTATCTTACATGGTCAAAAAAGCAGTATGGCATATTATCTATGGGTTTAGATATAGATTCATTTGGTTTTGGAGTCAATCCTCAGCCTGGCTTACTAATTATGCTTACCTACACAAGTTGATTAACTTCTTTTGTTTCTTTCTTATCTACAAAACAAAGATAATTTAAAATACCTATATTGGGTGTGATTGTGAGGCTGAAATTAAATAGTGTAAGTAAACCTGTTAACGTAGGTCCTGACACATAATTAGAACTTTATAAACATTGATACATTATTATTATAGTAGTTATTAAAATTGAAATAATATGCAAATCACTGAGCTTTATCTGGTACAGAATGGGCACTTAATTAATAATAGTTCCTTTTTTTTCCTTAGCAACCAGAAAACATGAATCTAATTTGCATAGGACTAGAAAGGGTGTTTTCCCACAAAAACAAAGAAACAAAAAGAAAAACAAATGCGTGCATACACACACACACCAAAAACAAACAAACAAAGAAACCAGTCTTCCTGTCCAGATAGCCCTGTCATCAAGATACCCCAATCTTCATTGAGAATGCAGCTAATATTTCCCAACAGGAGAAAGATGTCACAAACTCGCCCAAGAAAGGACTAAAGAAGTGAGATAAAACCATCAGAACTGTCCTTTGCCTCTCCCATATTCCTTGTAGATATTCTTTAGTCAACTGACAGAAGGAAAAGAGGAATCTGATATTTTGTTTCATGAGCGAACAGAGCCAATCGGGTTTGACCTTAAACACCAAGAAGAAAAACAGCCTCTCCCAGGTAAGGGGAGATGTGGTTGCCCAGCACTAGCCATGTGAAAATGAATAGGAGGAACCTGAGCCAGAGATGGAGAGCTTAAAGGAATGGGAAATATGAGAGGTAGGCATTGTCATGATAACTCTCTCAGATGTGGGTTAGAGTTGGATCTCACTCTGTCTTTTCAAATAAATTTACTCTGCAAGGCAAAGCTCCCTATTTAATGAGAAAGTCCATATCTCACTTCTCTGACTCCAGAGTTTGCCAACTGAGGAATGACTCAAGTTGTCTCCTGTTGAGACAGAGGCATTACATTCTTACTGTACTCAGGGGGAACTTGAGAAGTGAGAAATGAGCAGTGGGAAAATGTCATCTATGCCAAGTTAAGAGTGGAGAGAAAAATAATCTCTGATGTTTCCATGAGTTTGAATATATTATCAGAGAAACAGGGACACATAACATTCAATGCTTATCAGGGTTCTTGAAAACCATGCCAGGTCTCTCTGCCCAGGACAGTGGCATGGACAAACTGTAATTACCTTCCAACATGATGTCCTCACTGGAGAGACAGGAACTTCAAACTTAAGAGCTCTACTTAGTGGCCAGTTAGAAGTCAGCTTGGCCTTGGACATGTACTCTTTCATTTATTTAAAGAGCATTTACATACTGAATTATGTATCAATCTCTGTTCCAGGGGTGGTGAATTTAACAGTGAATGACTCTCTGCCCTCACAAAACTTAGAATCTAGCATAGAAGGCAGACACAGTTATAAATAATCTAATAAGCCACAATAGGGCAGATACAAAACCAGAGATGTTGGCAAAGTTTATTGCAATGCAGAAAAGGGGACTCAACACAATTGAGACAGAAGAGTAATGAGAGAAAGTAATTTCATGGAAGACATCTTGTCACATGTAATATTTCAGCTAAGACTGAAGTCAAGTTATATCAATTAGGGGCTGCAGAGTGACATTTTAGAAAGAAGAAAGAGTAAAGGAGTCACAGAGGTCAGGAAAAATGCTGTACAAGAAATGGTACTGCCAAACGGCAAAGTGTGAGGCAGGGGGAGCCAAGCCAAAGATGAATCTGGAGATGCAAGAAGAGCCAGATGGTGAAGAACCAGGACTTCAAGGAAAGTGAGAGCGGAGTCATGAAATGATTTTAGCAGAAGAGTGGAAAACGATTCTGTATAAGAAAAACATCTCTCTAAAAACAATGAAAAACATAGACTGGAGGAGGGCATGGCTGAAAGCCGAGAAACCAGGTAGGGTAATATTACAATAGTTTGTGGAGAAATGATAAGGGCCTGAAATTATATATATAGAGAGAGAGCAGAATTTAATTTAAAAGAAGGTATGAATCTAATAAACTTTAGGAAATGCAAGAGGTAAAATCTTCAGGTCTTCACGTTTAAGGTGATTGGTTAGAAGGATCTTGTGATGGCGCATCAACTGAGAAAAGGATACAGAAATAATTCCCCCAATCACATCCTGATGTGGTTGCCATATACAAACCTGTCTCCCCACAATCAATGAATTCTGTATGGTCCTTCTCCATTGGAGAAAGAAGAAAGGGATGCAACTTCCTGGATGGAATTTCTTAGCTCCTGGGGGATTCTACAGTCTACTGTTAAAAATCCATAGTTCTATATCCATACAATGGGATATTATTAAATGATAGAAAGAAGTGTGCTTTCAAGCAAAATTCTTGGAGGAAATTTTAGTGAAAGAAAACAGTCTATGGAGACTACATACTGTATGATTTCAAATCTATGATATTTTGGCCCTGGCTGGATAGCTTAGTTGGTTTGAGCATCATCCCAATACATCAAGGTTGTGGGTTCGATCCCAGGTCAGGCCACACACAAGAATCAGCCAATGATGCATAATTAAGTGGAACAATGAATCATTGTTCCTTTCTCTCTCTCTCTCTCTCTCTCCTCTCTCTCTCTCTCTCTCACTCTCTCAAATCAATAAATAAATATTAAAAAGAAAAAATAAATTTATGGCATTTTTAAAAGACAAAACTATGGATATAGTGTAAAGATCAGTTATTGCCAGGGTTTGGAGGAGGAAGAAAGGAGTGAATTGTTGGAACACTGGGGAACTGTAGGACAGTGAAACTATTCTGTGTGATACTATTATGGTAGACACATACTGTTATGCATTTGTCAAAAACCCATTGAATGTACAACACATAGTGAACCCTAATGTAAGCTATTAGTCCTCAGTTAATAATAATGTACTAATATTGACTGATCAATTATAACACCTATATCACACTAATGCAAGGCATTAATAGTGTGTGTTTGGAAGGGATGGGAATGAGGAGGTGTGTAGTAACTAGCCATATATTATGCTCAACTTTTCTATAAGCCTAAACATTTTTGAAAACAAAAATCTATTAATTTAAAAAATATATATTTACCCTTCACATCTGTTTCCTAATTTCTAGAAGATTGTTAAAATGGCTTTAGCTCAAGCCCTGTAATGTACTTATTGGGTATGTGGAAAGCACAAATCATCTAGAATTTTGTTTCAGCTCTTGAAAATTTCTTCATTGTCTAGATCCAGTAAATCCTCAAGGTGTTTTGTTATACATTATTATGACTGAAATGTATCTTGTACTGCTATTGATGTGTCCACATAACCCTATAATTTAGTTAACATTTTTTCTCTACTCATCTCATATTTGCTGCCTTATGCATTATGATCCCCAAGATGAAAAATAGGAACAATTATTTTTGCTTGGGCTTTCTAATTTCTTCCATCACTGGTTTGGCAGTGGGCTCTGAAGTAGAACAATCTTTTAGAATCCAGAAAGGAGAATTATGTATAAAAATTTAATTAACCTGTATAATGCTTATTGAGGCCTCATGGAACTTAATCAGAATTTTCTTAACTTATTAGCTGCTTCACCTGTTTTCCATCTTGTAGCCTGTGACAATGACACTAAACAATCAGAATACTGCTAATGCACTAAACATACTAACAGAGTATTTCCTGGGGTTAGATCTAATGGGGTCACAAGGAACCTTTGGAGAAGCAGTTGCATGAAGTGATATGTGCTGAAAATAGATTGTAGAGACTTGGAGATCAAATGGAAGATGGATGAGTAACTAAATTCAATTACTAAGTTGTTTCCAGTGAAGTGGATAAGCTGTTTCCAAGTTTGACTTTAAGGAAAAAAGAAAGAAAGAAAAAGAGTGAAAATCAGAGAAGGGGGTTAGTGTGAAGCAATGAGTAGATAAAGATAGATGATAGGTAGATAGATAGATAGATAGATAGATAGATAGTTGAATTTTGGTATAGGGTAAACTTGTAATGTGTCCAATCTGCATGGTGGTATGATTTTCTTCAGCAGTCTGGGAATAGGTATTAAAAAATTAAATAATTGTACTAAAACAAGGCTTGGTTGTAGGATAGCTGACAAAGATATTTGAGGTCAAAGGAGAGGAAATAGTGAAATGAACCACAAGAATTACCTGAGAATAGGAGAAAATGGGGAACTGAAGTAATTTGAAGACTGTAGACCTTGACAGTATCATAGAATTGGTCTTTGAGGAATTTCCTTCAGAATTCTAGTTCAAATGTAAAAAAGTTAAAAAAAAAAAAAAAAGAGAGAGAGAGAGAGAGAAGGGGTTTGTTGTCAGAAGGTGAGATACAAGGTTGAGATTTCAGAACTGGAATGTTGCTAGGGGATGACCAGATCCAAGATGTTAGTGGGTGTGAGTGGTTACAGGGCAACAAAGATTTCTCAAAGAATTTTAAAGCCTGCATTGAGGGCAGGTTATATCAAAACACCATAAGCATTCAAGACCAAGGAAAGACTAAGAGTAGCAGGCATTTCCATGTACTAGGTGCCCCAATTCTCAAGGAGGGTGAAGGGGAAACAGAGACCAATGTCAACTTACAGATGCAGTAAGGTCCATGAACATAGGTCCCTGCCTGAATCACTCATTGCAGTATTCTCAGTGCCTAGCACAGTGCCTGGTGCATAGTAGGTGCTCAGGAGCACAAGTACATTGAATAAGTGCATGAACAAATGAGTGCTGTAAATGAAGAAAAGTAGGCATGCTTAATAAGCAAAAGTCACAGCTCATAATGAACTTCTAATATTCCAGCTGAAAATCTCTTTTACGACTTGTAAATTGTTTAATTCTTTCATGACCCATAATGTATGTTGATGGATATGCTTTGAAAGTTTGGGAAGGTAAATTGTTACATGAAAAGATCAGAGGAAAGAGCACTCTGATTCAGGAAGTCAGATAATTGAGCCTTCTCTGTTCTATAACCGGATATAGACAATATGACTAATTACTTGTCTCTGCTGTGAGGAATGTTCTTTAAAATTGTATATATTTATGTCTATAGGCCACTGTTAGATTTTATGTTGTCTAAGAATAAAATTAAGGCCAATACCTTTCTCTTTACCGTTCCACTATTCACAACAATCTATTAATAAGTATTTACAAAAGTTCTACTATTTACTATTTTTAGTATAAGGCAAAGCAGAAAAAAAGAGAACTCAAAATTCCTGCCTTTGGAAAATCAGTTTTGTTGAGGGAAACAAGACTCACAACATGGAAACACTTGGCAGAGAATGGATAATTAAAAACTTGCTCAATCCAGGTGGTACTTTAGGAATCCAGTGGAGGAGGAAAGAGGTCTTTGAGAAAATGTCATAGAGAACTGGTGAAATTTTAATATACAGAGACGTGGAGATGAAGGGTAGTTTCCCCTTAATATTCTCAAAATCCATGGTTTATAGTTTATTCTATTCTTCAGCTGTTAATTGGGTACATATATCAGCATTTGTCAGCTAAAGAGCTTTTTAAGAAGTAATTTTATACTTCTTAAAATGAGCATTTTGATGGTTGCCAGATGGGAGAGAGATGTGGGGGAATGGGTGAAGATGTGAGGGGATTAAGAAGTACAGGTACAAACAGGTAGTTACAGAATAGCCATGGGAATGTAAAGTACAGTATAAGAAATGGAGCAGCCCAAGAACTTATACTCATGACCCATGGACATGAACAATGGTGGGGAGATTGCCTGAGGAAATGGGGGGTGCTGGGTGGAGAGGGGCAAAAGGATAAAAAATTGAGATAATTGTAATAGTATAATCAATAAAATAAAATTTTTTAAAAGGAAGTAACATTGTGCAACATATGTGCAGAGGTAGAAAACTAGGCACAGTTAAAGAAAAAAAGCATGTATGTGTGCGTGCACATGCATGTGTGTGTGTGTGAAAGTTGGAAACAACAAACAAGAAACAAAATCAGCCAAGTTGAAAAAGCACTTTTTGCATTGATCTAAATGAAGGAGTTGGCACTGTTTCTTGCATCTGTGACCTTTTACTTTTGGCTTAGAGCTGGCATTTAATTTGAATTGTATTAACAACACATGAAATCTAATGCAGCAACCTGATTCTCCCAATTCAAGGTGTTTAATTAAAGAAAAAGCTTGCAAGCTGAGTAAGTGAATTTTCAGAATATAACAAAGTTTCTTCTCGACAAGGTAAGTGTCAAGGTTACTTGCAGAAGCAAATTCTGGGGGGAAAGAACGAAAGTGGGCTATATCTGGAGAAGAAAGTGAGGGTCCCTGATATAGAATTATTGAACACAAAGAACATGAAACAAAATACATCAAGAATCATCCAAATATGGAACACTATGAACTTTCTGGATGACCTTTTAATAAGTTGTGTCAAACCTGAAGGTGACATGAACAAAGATATATACACAAGTGCAAAGCTGCATATATGACCGTATTCATTATTTCATATATAATAGCAAATAGGCAACATAACCTTGAAGAGGAGAATAGATAAATATTGAATAATCACAAATAGAATTAAAATAATATGCACCAGCTAAAGTTATCTAGTTTTACATTAGTAAAATAGAAAATTATTCATGATATGTTGTTGAATAAAAATATCAGTTGTAAAACAATCTGTAAAGATTAAGTGAAATTTTATACAAAATTCAAATATGTTACTGAGTTTAATCCTTCCAATCATCTATAAAATATTTAATCTGAGGTCTCTGTTTCATATCCTATAGCTGCTTTGGAGGGAAAAAAAAAGGTCAGCATAGGAAGTTGATGATTCGGGAAAGAGAGAACTAACTTTGAATACTTGTTCTTTTTGAAGAGTTGTAGGTAGTTACAGTAGACTGAATTTTGCTCCCTCCCTCCACAATTCATATGTTGAAGCCCAATGTTTATTTAGAGATAGGGCCTACATAGAGATAAGTAAGGTTAAATGAGGTCATAAGGATGGGGCCCCGAAAATAGTATTAGTATTTATATAAGAAGAGACACCAGAGCCCTGGACAGTGTGACTCAGTTGGTTGGCACATCATTCCATAAACCGAAAGGTTGTAAATTCGATCCCAGTAAAGGCACATACCGAGGTTGTGGATTAAATTCCCCAGTCAGAGTGCAATCCATGTATCTCTCTCACATTGATGTTTCTGTCTGTCTCTCCCTTCCTCTCTCTCTAAAAAAAGCAATGAAAAGATGTCCTTGGGTGAAAGAAGAAGAAGGAAGAGAAGGAGGAAGAGGAGGAGGAGGACGAGGAGAAGGACAAGGAGAAGGAAGAAGGAGAAGGAGAAGAAGGAGGAGGAGGAGGAGGAGAAGGAGGTGGAGGAGGAGGTGGAGGAGGAGGAGGAGGAGGAGGAGGAGGAGAAGAAGAAGAAGAAGAAGAAGAAGAAGAAGGAGGAGGAGGAGGAGGAGGAGGAGGAGGAGGAGGAGGAGGAGGAGGAGGAGGAGGAGAAGAAGAAGAAGAAGAAGAAGAAGAAGAAGAAGAAGAAGAAGAAGAAGAGAAGAAGGAGGAGGAGGAGAAGGAGGAGGAGGAGAAGAAGAAGAAAGAAGAAGGAGGAGGAGGAGAAGGAGGAGGAGAAGAAAGAAGAAGAAGAAGGAGGAGGAGGAGAAGAAGAAGAAGGAGGAGGAGGTGGAGGAGAAGGAGAAGGAAAAGAAAGAAGAAGGAGGAAACACTAGTTTGCTGACAGAACACTCTTTCTCTCTCTTCCCCTCTCTTTCTCTCTTCTTTACTCCCTCGTCCTTCACCGTGAGATATTACAATGAGAAGACAGGCATCTGCAAGTCAGGAAGAGAGCCAACATCTTGATCTTGGAGTTCCCAGCCTCCAGAACCATGAGAAATAAATTCCTATTGTTTAAACCCCCAGTCTATGATATTTTGTTATGGCAGCAGATTGCTCTCTCTCACATGGCTGAGTGTCATCTAATCAGTTGAAGCTCTGAAAAGAACAAAAAGGTTGACACTCCTGGGAGTGAGAGGGAACTCCTCTCTTCTGACCACCTTGAGCTGGGACATTGTTTTTTTACATGTCTTTAGGCTTGAACTGAAACATTGGCTTTTCCTGGGTCTCATGCCTACTGGAATTTGGACTGGATTGTCTCTTCTACATCTAAGGCCTTAAGATTGGGCTGGAACTATACCACCAGCTCCCCTAGGTCTCCAGATTTCCAGCTACAGATCAGACTTTATAACTGAGTGAGGTAATTCCTTACAACACACACACACACACACACACACACACACACACACACACACACTTCCTATTGATTCTGTGGTACTGTATTTTCTGGAGACTTTTCTCTCTTTTAATCAAAGTTACCTTTAGGAAGTGTTCTGAAATGGGCTAGTTTATCTTTTTGTGAATTACTTATGTATTTTCTCAATCAGGAAATTGTTTTTAAAACCTGTCTCATTCTGGTATATAAAATAACAATGAGCCAATGGGGAGATGACTTCTCAATATTTCTTTGCCTCATGAAAGCAGATATGTCCTTCCCCTTTCAATCAGATTGTTTTCTTAAGAAAGTTTTGGTGACCTTGCTAAACATAAAACTCCTGTGGTCTCTGAAAATACAGGCAGGGCAGCAACTCTGAGGCAGTAGTTCTTCCTCATCAGCTAGATCCAGTGGTTTGAAAGCGTCTATATACAAGTCAGATGTTTCCTTTTTCATGTCTTTAGGACAGACATTCCCAGTTCCTTTAATAGTTCCCCCATATCATCTTTGAATAATTTAGTCACTATCAGAACATAGTCAAGATTGCCAATGTTCCCCTTAAATTCAGTTCCAGAACTAAGTAGATACTTGTGTGCAGCTGGCCCCACCCAGTGAAATGATGAACTCATGTGGACAATTTTTTTTGTAGAACAAAGCCAAAGACTATAGGCATTTTGAAGGTCACCATAACCCTTTGTTTAGTCCCCTAGAACATATTTACATAAAGTACTGCTCACTTTTTGAATACTCAAGCTTTCTGGAATTTGCTGGTTTTATTTATTTTTTCTATCTTATCTTTCGTACTGCTATTGAAACTAAAAATGAAGAAGAAAACTGAGTTATTTGCACTTCATAGCATGTTATAATCTTCAATTCAAGCAAAATTTTTCTCTTATTTTGTTTTCTATTTGCTCTCATCCCCACTCTATTTTCTCCGTACACAAAGGCACCCAAACTAAAGTGTTTGTTGTAATTAAACCCATGTGTCCTTAAAAATTAGTGTTGTTTTGTATGTGTATTTTTATTTACATAAATGGTCTTGTGTTATTTGTTGTTGTTTTTTTACTCTACCTACAGTGATGACAATTTTCTCTACAGTGTATTTTCCCAAGTTTTCCCATTCTCAGTGCCTTTGAACTTCTGTATAAAACCCTTACTATTGCACTCCCTAACTGGTGGCTTAGTTGGCTGGAGCATCATCTCAAGCACCAAATGGTTGTGGGTTCAATTCCTGATCAGGACACATACCTAGGTTGTGGGTTTGAACCTTGGCTGGGACACATATAGAAGGCAACCAATTGATCTCTCTCACTTTCTCCTTCTCTCTCTCTCTCTCTCTCCCATCAATAAATATATTCTCAGGTGAGGATGAAAGCAAAATTAGAATCTTAATTGTCTACGTTACTTATTTGATTCATAATATATTTGCCAGACATTGCTTTTCCCTTCTAGCAGGAGTACAAGCTCCTAGAGAAGGGGAACTGTAGTATTTTCTCAGCATTAAAACTTTTTCACATATCGCTTAATGCATTTGTATTATATAAATGAACAGAAATGCCCACAGAAACTAAGCATTCAGTTTATGTTCTTAAATTTTTTCATCGGCAACATTTGTCCTCCTGAATCAAAAATTGCCCCCCACAACTTATGGAAACACTTATATTCTGCACATCTTCTAGGTAAACCCCCAAATGTGGCTCAAAACTGCAAAATATTGATGTCATCAGTGGCCTCATACATGCAAATAGATGCTTCAAAAAGGAGATCAGCTCTGAGAGCCCACTCAAGAAGGGTCCACCAGATTCTCATGACTGAGGAAGATGCTGTCAAGTAGTCTAGGACAAAGCTTTGGGGAATCAATGAAGAAAAGTGGGAGTGCAAAGGGAAGGTGACAGAAGGTTTAGGCAGGTAAATGGTGACATCTGGATTGTTGCAGAAAGCAGATAATGTTGTGAGACAAAACAAAGGTTCTTATACTAGAGAATTCCAACCAGAAGCCAGTGCTCAAGTGAGTGTGATGCTAACCAGACCCAGGGCATTGTTTCCATTCAGAAATGTTCCAACAGAACAAAGGGAAGGATGACGGGAGCCAATGTTTTTGTTAAATGCTTGCACTGAAGCCAGAGTTGCTCAGAGAAGAAAAGCTCAATTTGTGAACTCTGAGTTTCAATTCATCCAAAATTCAGGACACTATTTTTGCTTTTTCTTTTCACCATTTATTTGCTGTGTAATGCTGAAAATATTTCTTTGCATCTGGATGTCAGTGACCTACCCTGGGAAATGGGGTGCTTGTACATACCACACCCCTGGTTCTAAAGACCCACTGGGAGAATTAATGGGGACATTCTAAAAAGCTTCATCTTTAGTCCCAGAGGCAATCTGGCATTACATGGATCACCTAGGTGATGCTTCATGCCATTCAGTCTTTGCCATTGTATAGGCTCCTCTCCTCCAGCTTTCCTTTGAAAGAAAACCATCCAGTTACAGCATGAGCTGGAAGGCTCTCAGCTCTCAGTGGCTGCAGACTAAAATACAGCTATCCACAGAGAAAATATCCTTCCAGTGCTCCAATGAATAGCATTCAGTTTTCAGCCCCAGGGAATTCCGTGTAACCTTAGTTACCCATCACCGCCATTACTTCCTTGAGTGGCTGTAATGATTTATGGAAGGGAACAGCCATTCCAAACTTCAATTAAGCATGGAAAGAACTATCACTTTTTTAAGGGGCACCAACCAAAAAATACCATTGCTTTTTTAAAGAGCACCAACCAAAAAAGATGACAACTGAACTTCTATGGAACACTAAATACCTTTCCAACATTTTATCTTATCTCCTTGCTTTTCTTCAAGATTGGTTGAGAAGACAACACCAATCTTCCTCCCTCACAGGTATTGCTCCAGGGACCTGTGATTTCCTCCATAATCCCTCAATCCTGTTACTAATCAACTTTCATTCTCTTTTCTTTCTTTTCTCTCTCTCATCTTTGTAATACAAGATCTTGGCTGCCATGGTAATAAGAACCATGGCAATGCACAGGTAAACAGTTTTTTCTTTGACTAACTATATAAAGAAATAAAAGTACAGATGACACATAAGCCAGATACCCCTTATTGTCCAAGTCACTGTCTTGGGAGGAAGATATTCTCAAATGATATAGTCAGACCGTTTGACAAATTAGTGAGTCTTTATGTGTATTATTTCCTTGGGAGAAAGGTTAAAATTAAGGGCAAAAGAGGAGACTGATAGCAACATATTTGAGTCAATGGGAGCTTTTCAAATCTTATAGCATGAGTTATTCACACTCCATAATGGTAAATGCCTTTTTAAACCTATGGTTTCAGGGAAGAAGTAAAAGAAAGGGAGATCGGTGTTGTATTAAATGTGGTCAAGGGCGCAGAAGCAATTCCAGCAAGGAGAATGAGTCAGTTGGAGGGCTGCTGCACACTCTGGCAAGTCAGTCGTGAGCAGCGCAAAGACCTCTCCTTTTATTGAGTTTTACAAGTATACTAAAAATAGAAATCCATAGGGAGGGTAAGGAATGAGCTTACAGGCACATTCCAATATTGATTACAATATACAATTACTTACTTGGGATTACAACAAAAGGAGGTTAATATATAAATTATAAAGAATGCTTCCTGACAAACAAGACTATATATCATATATAGATTCAAAAACAGAAAATAACAGGAATTCAATCATCTATTCTTTTAAGAATATGGGAATGGCTACACTGTTCCTTAAACATTAACAGAAAGCACGCAGGGTTAAGCACTACCTGTGCTACCTATGCTCGGCTTTGTTTGGTTTCCTTGTCAACATCAGGGAGGATGGAGTACTCAGCGAGATTACTTTTAAGTCACAGAATGTCTTGAAACCCTGAGGCCTGATCAGTCAAAGACGGTCAGCACCAGTGAGTCCAGCTCACCAGCTCGGGTCATAGAACACCTGGACCGAGAGGCATGAGAACATGCCTCGGTTTAGGAACCTTGATTTCCAGCATCATCTCCCCCTTTTTGTTTTATGGAAATCTTATTAACCATAACTGAAAAGATGGCATTTTTAACCTGCTGCTTTTTTCTATACTTACATTCTACCATAATAATGATTAAAAAGATTACAAGAAACAAAAAAAAAGCAGACCTGTATAAGATGAAACAAACCCATTAACATAAGGAATAGGATTCATATTTTTAATACTTTTAACAATATCTTCAAAGAGTTCCTGACCTGACAATTGTTCTAGATGTTTCTCAAAAGTACTATGGATTTTCGTCTGTAATGAAATAATGTGCTTCATTAGATTATCATGATTCAACAAATGTTTTCTAACCTTATTCCAAGGGAACTCAGTTGCATTATAAGGCACAGGAGTAATACAATAAGTAGACTGATTCCAATCACATTTTAATTTAATCTGCTTTTCTAAACTTTGTACTTGATCTCCTACAAGAATAACTGCCTGGTTTAAATCTGCTAATTCAGATTGTATTTCAGAGTCAATTTGACGTTGAGCAGTCCATAATTGCTCAGAGTTATTATGCCAGTCCTGAACAAAGTCTGCCATCTGTACAGAGTGATGAAGTGCTACACCAGCAGTTGCTGCAGTGGCTGTGACATCAGTAAGTCCCATTATTATAGCAATAAGAAGTCCAATGAAACGCTTGCTTCTTTTTAAAAGTTGTTCTGCAATCTTTCTTATGAATCCTAGGGCGGGGCTGTCCTGCCAAAGGCAATTCATCTAGATGGGGATTCAAACTCCAGTTCTGGCTTTCAGGAGATACAAGCTTTCCTTGGGAGACAAACTCATGGTTTGATTAATACAAGTATATAAAGAACAATTATAACAATAAATTTTTCCTATTTTATAATTCTAAGATATTTCACCTTTTAAGATTAGATATGGAATGCCTACACAAGCTTGGGCATAATGAGTAGAATTTTTAACTAGCGTAAGGTTATAAAAGGAATTTAAATATTCTGGGTACCTGTGGAAATATAAGCATAACCTCAGCCCCATTGAATAACAGTTGCTGGGAGCCAATTGGAGGTTAAAACATCATAATAAAAAACAGGTTGATTTATTGGTGAAACAGTTTTCATTGTCCAATGCCTCTGAGCTAGAATGAGAGAGTCATTACCAATTTGCAAAAAATTTAAAGTAAATACTGCATTCATTAATATTTTCTTAGGAGAATCCATACTATATCCCCCTTTTTGTTTTACAAGAAACTTTTTTAATGTTTGATTATGATGCTTAATGAGAGCTTGCTTAGTGTTATTATATGGAATGCATGTTTAATATTATGCTGAGAAAAAAAAATCCTGATATTTCTTAGAGAGATAAGCTGGAGCATTATTTGTCTTAATAGTTTTTGGCTTTCTAAGAACAGTGAAAGCTTCTAGGAGGTGTGTAACAACACATCCTGCGGATTTAGAAGACATTGCTGTAGCACAGGAGAATTTAGAGTAAGTATTAATAGAATGATGAACGAATTTAAGCTTTCCAAAACTAGGTACAATAGTAACATTTATTTGCTAGATTTTATTAGGTAATAAACCTTTAGGATTAACACCTGTTGGTAAAGAAGGCTGATTAATAGGTTGACATGTAGGACAATCTTTAACAATTTGACGTGCTTGACGTCAGGTAAGATTATGTCTGTGTCTAAGTGACTGAGCATTATCATGATGAAGCTGATGTTCAGCTTGTGCTTTGACAACAGAACCAACTAGAGTATTTATATAATTGTTGCCTTCAGCTAAAGGTCCTGGTAAACCTATATGGGAACAAATATGTGTTACGTAGATAGAATGATGGCAAGCTCAGAGAATAAACTGTAGTTGTAAAAAAGAAGTATTAAGTTCAGAACTATTCTGAGGTATGGTTACAGTTTCTAAAGTTTGAACTGTATGAGCAGCATACTGTGAGTCTGTAATGATGTTTAAAGGAACTGAAAGTACATTAGCAGCGTAACAATAGCGAATAACTTGGCCTTTTGTACAGAACTATAAGGGCTTTGAATAGTCTTATGATTTTTTAAGTTACTATAACTAGCAACACTAAATTTATTAGCATCAGTAAAATATGTCTCTGCCTTAGTAATAAGTTGTGAAACAACACATTTGGGAAGTATTCACTGAGTTTGTTTTAAAAACTGAA
Organism: Furipterus horrens; assembly: GCF_987537825.1. NCBI lineage: Eukaryota > Metazoa > Chordata > Mammalia > Chiroptera > Furipteridae > Furipterus > Furipterus horrens. Next base: position 60,329,404 of record NW_028327176.1, on the reverse strand, counting down.
ACCTTTTGGAGGAAGGATATGAATTATGAACTTTACCTAGAAAGTCAGAGAAGGCATTTTGCTATTTATCACATAATATTTAATGATTAGTAATTTCTTTATTGGTAAAAGGAACAATAACTTCATCAGGATTTTGACCATAAATTCGTCTAAAACGCAATCTGCTACAAATTATAATTTGAACAATTTTACTGAGGTAAGTTTTTAACCTTTTGGTTGATTTGTGTGGTAAGAATAGCTATTCAATTATATTTTGTTTCTGACACAGTACTTTAGTATTTAATAGTCCTTGAAATGTTTTATTTTTAATTTTTACTTCTAAAAGAGGTTTTTGTAATTTAATAGAGGCAGCCTAAAAAACATTGATTATTAGTGCTGCTAAAGCCTTTGTTTCCTTTTTTAACGTTTTAAGTTGCAGGCACAGTATAAGGAAGAAGTATAAGCTGTGCTATGCGAGTGTTAACAAGTATGATATGATAGCCCATGGCTTGTATTGTAACTTTGATTTTTTATTAAAATTAGAGTTAATAACTTCTGGTTGAGTAATAATACCCTTAACAATAAGGCTAGATTTGCCAATTATTAAACCTATATATTCTTTAGGCAAAGGTTCCTATACTCTAGTAGGAGCAACATAAATGTGATTTTGTTCTTTAAGAGTTAATTGCTGGGTGGTGACCAAGTCCAGTCCTGTGCTCCTGCTTGTGGCGAAAAGATTTGTGACTTGGCACTGCCCTGACTTCAAAACATTTGATTGCTGGGGCCTTGGGGGCTCTTGTTTTGGTTCGGGGCACCGGAGCTCATGCCCCACTGCCAGTTTCCCTGATTATCAGAGGGTGCTATACATTTACTATTCTTATTAAATTTAGATTTATAGTTCTTGGCTCAATGTTTCCCCTTGCCGCAATAAGAACAGTTCTTTCTTGGAGATTTAGTTTCCTTTTTGATTATTGTAGCACTCCTTCCTAAGGTGGCCTGTTTTTCTACAAATGAAGCATTTAATATCTTTTTGATCTTTGGCGGCAGCCGTAGATGGCTGCAGCAAACAGAGACGCTTTATAATTCTTCGTGGCAATATTTTGACAAGCCTGAGTAAACGGACTAATATTTTGAAAGTTTTGTTTAAGAGGACAAAGAACTGTTTTACAGTCTTCATTAGCGTTCTTAAAAGCCAATTGTTTCTGAGCTCTTTAGTAAAATTTTCTTATTTGACAAAGCTTTCCAAGTATTTCAAAATGTATTAAGCCTGATTGGTTTAGAGTTTTCTTCTTTTTGGTAAGAAGAAAATAATAAATTCCTGAGATATTTCAAGGGCCCTTTGAAATACCCCAAGGTTGTAAGGAAGTTTTTTAACTTTTAAATCTTGGAAATTTTGTCAACTGAGGAATATATGAAATAATATTTGACTATTTATTTAAAGTGATAATAAAAGGTATATAATATTAATATAGACTGAAAAAATTCAGTTCTTAGCACTAAAAGACATAAATTTTTGAATATTAGTTGAATATTTGAGTAATATACCATAATATATTATTTTACTAAATAGAACCTTAGTTTTAAGGCAATTGTAGGAAAAACATTTTTACAGTTATTCTGTCAAGGTTTGGATCAGGCGGTGGGCCTGTGTCAGCCGGTACAGGCTGCGAGATATATTGTGGCTTTCCAGCATTCCAGAGGGAAGGGGTCTGCAGAGCCGAATGTTTGACAGCACTCCACATATTCCCCTTTTCCTCCCCCTTTCCTACTCTTATCGTGACTGTGGCACTTTTTAATCTTGAGTTGTTTTTTTTAATTTCATTTTAATTTTCCGAGACCACAGTGCTTTGAGTCATTGCAGTATGCAGATTAATTAGATGCCTTTCATTAATCTGGCATCCAGTTCCTTTTATTAGTTGCTGTAACAACTGAAAATAAATCTCTTGTTCCTTAGATAACCCTGACCCCATTCTTTCATGGGAAGTGGGTCCTTTTTTGTTGGTTTTGGTTTTTCCCTTTTCTGGAGTAAACCAATAACAATGTTTCTTAACCTGTGAAAATAAATCTATAAGGGCACTTCCTTTAACTTTAAGTTGTGACCCCTTTAATAATGAATGTGTGAGGCTCGAAGTTTCTTCCTCTAGTGAGGGCGAGTTCCCTATGACTCCAACTCGTATGCCGAGAGGCTTGCAGGCTCCGCGCAACCAAATACCCTTCTTGGTTCTCCCTGTTCCCAGTTCTTACCTTCTGTCCCTCGTTCAGCGCCAGATGTTGTATTAAATGTGGTTGAGGGCGCAGAAGCAATTCCAGCAAGGAGAATGAGTCGGTTGGAGGGCTGCTGCACACTCTGGCAAGTCAGCCGTGAGCAGCGCAAAGACCTCTCCTTTTATTGAGTTTTACAAGTATAGAAAACAATAGGGAGGGTAAGGAATGAGCTTACAGGCACATTCCAATATTGATTACAATATACAATTACTTACTTGGGATTACAACAAAAGGAGGTTAATATATAAACTATAAAGAATGCTTCCTGACAAACAAGACTATATATCATTTATAGATTCAAAAACAGAAAATAACAGGAATTCAATCATCTATTCTTTTAAGAATATGGGAATGGCTACACTGTTCCTTAAACATTAACAGAAAGCACGCAGGGTTAAGCACTACCTGTGCTACCTATGCTCGGCTTTGTTTGGTTTCCTTGTCAACATCAGGGAGGATGGAGTACTCAGCGAGATTACTTTTAAGTCACAGAATGTCTTGAAACCCTGAGGCCTGATCAGTCAAAGACGGTCAGCACCAGTGAGTCCAGCTCACCAGCTCGGGTCATAGAACACCTGGACCGAGAGGCATGAGAACATGCCTCGGTTTAGGAACCTTGATTTCCAGCATCATCTCCCCCTTTTTGTTTTATGGAAATCTTATTAACCATAACTGAAAAGATGGCATTTTTAACCTGCTGCTTTTTTCTATACTTACATTCTACCATAATAATGATTAAAAAGATTACAAGAAACAAAAAAAAAGCAGACCTGTATAAGATGAAACAAACCCATTAACATAAGGAATAGGATTCATATTTTTAATACTTTTAACAATATCTTCAAAGAGTTCCTGACCTGACAATTGTTCTAGATGTTTCTCAAAAGTACTATGGATTTTCGTCTGTAATGAAATAATGTGCTTCATTAGATTATCATGATTCAACAAATGTTTTCTAACCTTATTCCAAGGGAACTCAGTTGCATTATAAGGCACAGGAGTAATACAATAAGTAGACTGATTCCAATCACATTTTAATTTAATCTGCTTTTCTAAACTTTGTACTTGATCTCCTACAAGAATAACTGCCTGGTTTAAATCTGCTAATTCAGATTGTATTTCAGAGTCAATTTGACGTTGAGCAGTCCATAATTGCTCAGAGTTATTATGCCAGTCCTGAACAAAGTCTGCCATCTGTACAGAGTGATGAAGTGCTACACCAGCAGTTGCTGCAGTGGCTGTGACATCAGTAAGTCCCATTATTATAGCAATAAGAAGTCCAATGAAACGCTTGCTTCTTTTTAAAAGTTGTTCTGCAATCTTTCTTATGAATCCTAGGGCGGGGCTGTCCTGCCAAAGGCAATTCATCTAGATGGGGATTCAAACTCCAGTTCTGGCTTTCAGGAGATACAAGCTTTCCTTGGGAGACAAACTCATGGTTTGATTAATACAAGTATATAAAGAACAATTATAACAATAAATTTTTCCTATTTTATAATTCTAAGATATTTCACCTTTTAAGATTAGATATGGAATGCCTACACAAGCTTGGGCATAATGAGTAGAATTTTTAACTAGCGTAAGGTTATAAAAGGAATTTAAATATTCTGGGTACCTGTGGAAATATAAGCATAACCTCAGCCCCATTGAATAACAGTTGCTGGGAGCCAATTGGAGGTTAAAACATCATAATAAAAAACAGGTTGATTTATTGGTGAAACAGTTTTCATTGTCCAATGCCTCTGAGCTAGAATGAGAGAGTCATTACCAATTTGCAAAAAATTTAAAGTAAATACTGCATTCATTAATATTTTCTTAGGAGAATCCATACTATATCCCCCTTTTTGTTTTACAAGAAACTTTTTTAATGTTTGATTATGATGCTTAATGAGAGCTTGCTTAGTGTTATTATATGGAATGCATGTTTAATATTATGCTGAGAAAAAAAAATCCTGATATTTCTTAGAGAGATAAGCTGGAGCATTATTTGTCTTAATAGTTTTTGGCTTTCTAAGAACAGTGAAAGCTTCTAGGAGGTGTGTAACAACACATCCTGCGGATTTAGAAGACATTGCTGTAGCACAGGAGAATTTAGAGTAAGTATTAATAGAATGATGAACGAATTTAAGCTTTCCAAAACTAGGTACAATAGTAACATTTATTTGCTAGATTTTATTAGGTAATAAACCTTTAGGATTAACACCTGTTGGTAAAGAAGGCTGATTAATAGGTTGACATGTAGGACAATCTTTAACAATTTGACGTGCTTGACGTCAGGTAAGATTATGTCTGTGTCTAAGTGACTGAGCATTATCATGATGAAGCTGATGTTCAGCTTGTGCTTTGACAACAGAACCAACTAGAGTATTTATATAATTGTTGCCTTCAGCTAAAGGTCCTGGTAAACCTATATGGGAACAAATATGTGTTACGTAGATAGAATGATGGCAAGCTCAGAGAATAAACTGTAGTTGTAAAAAAGAAGTATTAAGTTCAGAACTATTCTGAGGTATGGTTACAGTTTCTAAAGTTTGAACTGTATGAGCAGCATACTGTGAGTCTGTAATGATGTTTAAAGGAACTGAAAGTACATTAGCAGCGTAACAATAGCGAATAACTTGGCCTTTTGTACAGAACTATAAGGGCTTTGAATAGTCTTATGATTTTTTAAGTTACTATAACTAGCAACACTAAATTTATTAGCATCAGTAAAATATGTCTCTGCCTTAGTAATAAGTTGTGAAACAACACATTTGGGAAGTATTCACTGAGTTTGTTTTAAAAACTGAAACCTTTTGGAGGAAGGATATGAATTATGAACTTTACCTAGAAAGTCAGAGAAGGCATTTTGCTATTTATCACATAATATTTAATGATTAGTAATTTCTTTATTGGTAAAAGGAACAATAACTTCATCAGGATTTTGACCATAAATTCGTCTAAAACGCAATCTGCTACAAATTATAATTTGAACAATTTTACTGAGGTAAGTTTTTAACCTTTTGGTTGATTTGTGTGGTAAGAATAGCTATTCAATTATATTTTGTTTCTGACACAGTACTTTAGTATTTAATAGTCCTTGAAATGTTTTATTTTTAATTTTTACTTCTAAAAGAGGTTTTTGTAATTTAATAGAGGCAGCCTAAAAAACATTGATTATTAGTGCTGCTAAAGCCTTTGTTTCCTTTTTTAACGTTTTAAGTTGCAGGCACAGTATAAGGAAGAAGTATAAGCTGTGCTATGCGAGTGTTAACAAGTATGATATGATAGCCCATGGCTTGTATTGTAACTTTGATTTTTTATTAAAATTAGAGTTAATAACTTCTGGTTGAGTAATAATACCCTTAACAATAAGGCTAGATTTGCCAATTATTAAACCTATATATTCTTTAGGCAAAGGTTCCTATACTCTAGTAGGAGCAACATAAATGTGATTTTGTTCTTTAAGAGTTAATTGCTGGGTGGTGACCAAGTCCAGTCCTGTGCTCCTGCTTGTGGCGAAAAGATTTGTGACTTGGCACTGCCCTGACTTCAAAACATTTGATTGCTGGGGCCTTGGGGGCTCTTGTTTTGGTTCGGGGCACCGGAGCTCATGCCCCACTGCCAGTTTCCCTGATTATCAGAGGGTGCTATACATTTACTATTCTTATTAAATTTAGATTTATAGTTCTTGGCTCAATGTTTCCCCTTGCCGCAATAAGAACAGTTCTTTCTTGGAGATTTAGTTTCCTTTTTGATTATTGTAGCACTCCTTCCTAAGGTGGCCTGTTTTTCTACAAATGAAGCATTTAATATCTTTTTGATCTTTGGCGGCAGCCGTAGATGGCTGCAGCAAACAGAGACGCTTTATAATTCTTCGTGGCAATATTTTGACAAGCCTGAGTAAACGGACTAATATTTTGAAAGTTTTGTTTAAGAGGACAAAGAACTGTTTTACAGTCTTCATTAGCGTTCTTAAAAGCCAATTGTTTCTGAGCTCTTTAGTAAAATTTTCTTATTTGACAAAGCTTTCCAAGTATTTCAAAATGTATTAAGCCTGATTGGTTTAGAGTTTTCTTCTTTTTGGTAAGAAGAAAATAATAAATTCCTGAGATATTTCAAGGGCCCTTTGAAATACCCCAAGGTTGTAAGGAAGTTTTTTAACTTTTAAATCTTGGAAATTTTGTCAACTGAGGAATATATGAAATAATATTTGACTATTTATTTAAAGTGATAATAAAAGGTATATAATATTAATATAGACTGAAAAAATTCAGTTCTTAGCACTAAAAGACATAAATTTTTGAATATTAGTTGAATATTTGAGTAATATACCATAATATATTATTTTACTAAATAGAACCTTAGTTTTAAGGCAATTGTAGGAAAAACATTTTTACAGTTATTCTGTCAAGGTTTGGATCAGGCGGTGGGCCTGTGTCAGCCGGTACAGGCTGCGAGATATATTGTGGCTTTCCAGCATTCCAGAGGGAAGGGGTCTGCAGAGCCGAATGTTTGACAGCACTCCACATATTCCCCTTTTCCTCCCCCTTTCCTACTCTTATCGTGACTGTGGCACTTTTTAATCTTGAGTTGTTTTTTTTAATTTCATTTTAATTTTCCGAGACCACAGTGCTTTGAGTCATTGCAGTATGCAGATTAATTAGATGCCTTTCATTAATCTGGCATCCAGTTCCTTTTATTAGTTGCTGTAACAACTGAAAATAAATCTCTTGTTCCTTAGATAACCCTGACCCCATTCTTTCATGGGAAGTGGGTCCTTTTTTGTTGGTTTTGGTTTTTCCCTTTTCTGGAGTAAACCAATAACAATGTTTCTTAACCTGTGAAAATAAATCTATAAGGGCACTTCCTTTAACTTTAAGTTGTGACCCCTTTAATAATGAATGTGTGAGGCTCGAAGTTTCTTCCTCTAGTGAGGGCGAGTTCCCTATGACTCCAACTCGTATGCCGAGAGGCTTGCAGGCTCCGCGCAACCAAATACCCTTCTTGGTTCTCCCTGTTCCCAGTTCTTACCTTCTGTCCCTCGTTCAGCGCCAGATGTTGTATTAAATGTGGTTGAGGGCGCAGAAGCAATTCCAGCAAGGAGAATGAGTCGGTTGGAGGGCTGCTGCACACTCTGGCAAGTCAGCCGTGAGCAGCGCAAAGACCTCTCCTTTTATTGAGTTTTACAAGTATAGAAAACAATAGGGAGGGTAAGGAATGAGCTTACAGGCACATTCCAATATTGATTACAATATACAATTACTTACTTGGGATTACAACAAAAGGAGGTTAATATATAAACTATAAAGAATGCTTCCTGACAAACAAGACTATATATCATTTATAGATTCAAAAACAGAAAATAACAGGAATTCAATCATCTATTCTTTTAAGAATATGGGAATGGCTACACTGTTCCTTAAACATTAACAGAAAGCACGCAGGGTTAAGCACTACCTGTGCTACCTATGCTCGGCTTTGTTTGGTTTCCTTGTCAACATCAGGGAGGATGGAGTACTCAGCGAGATTACTTTTAAGTCACAGAATGTCTTGAAACCCTGAGGCCTGATCAGTCAAAGACGGTCAGCACCAGTGAGTCCAGCTCACCAGCTCGGGTCATAGAACACCTGGACCGAGAGGCATGAGAACATGCCTCGGTTTAGGAACCTTGATTTCCAGCATCATCTCCCCCTTTTTGTTTTATGGAAATCTTATTAACCATAACTGAAAAGATGGCATTTTTAACCTGCTGCTTTTTTCTATACTTACATTCTACCATAATAATGATTAAAAAGATTACAAGAAACAAAAAAAAAGCAGACCTGTATAAGATGAAACAAACCCATTAACATAAGGAATAGGATTCATATTTTTAATACTTTTAACAATATCTTCAAAGAGTTCCTGACCTGACAATTGTTCTAGATGTTTCTCAAAAGTACTATGGATTTTCGTCTGTAATGAAATAATGTGCTTCATTAGATTATCATGATTCAACAAATGTTTTCTAACCTTATTCCAAGGGAACTCAGTTGCATTATAAGGCACAGGAGTAATACAATAAGTAGACTGATTCCAATCACATTTTAATTTAATCTGCTTTTCTAAACTTTGTACTTGATCTCCTACAAGAATAACTGCCTGGTTTAAATCTGCTAATTCAGATTGTATTTCAGAGTCAATTTGACGTTGAGCAGTCCATAATTGCTCAGAGTTATTATGCCAGTCCTGAACAAAGTCTGCCATCTGTACAGAGTGATGAAGTGCTACACCAGCAGTTGCTGCAGTGGCTGTGACATCAGTAAGTCCCATTATTATAGCAATAAGAAGTCCAATGAAACGCTTGCTTCTTTTTAAAAGTTGTTCTGCAATCTTTCTTATGAATCCTAGGGCGGGGCTGTCCTGCCAAAGGCAATTCATCTAGATGGGGATTCAAACTCCAGTTCTGGCTTTCAGGAGATACAAGCTTTCCTTGGGAGACAAACTCATGGTTTGATTAATACAAGTATATAAAGAACAATTATAACAATAAATTTTTCCTATTTTATAATTCTAAGATATTTCACCTTTTAAGATTAGATATGGAATGCCTACACAAGCTTGGGCATAATGAGTAGAATTTTTAACTAGCGTAAGGTTATAAAAGGAATTTAAATATTCTGGGTACCTGTGGAAATATAAGCATAACCTCAGCCCCATTGAATAACAGTTGCTGGGAGCCAATTGGAGGTTAAAACATCATAATAAAAAACAGGTTGATTTATTGGTGAAACAGTTTTCATTGTCCAATGCCTCTGAGCTAGAATGAGAGAGTCATTACCAATTTGCAAAAAATTTAAAGTAAATACTGCATTCATTAATATTTTCTTAGGAGAATCCATACTATATCCCCCTTTTTGTTTTACAAGAAACTTTTTTAATGTTTGATTATGATGCTTAATGAGAGCTTGCTTAGTGTTATTATATGGAATGCATGTTTAATATTATGCTGAGAAAAAAAAATCCTGATATTTCTTAGAGAGATAAGCTGGAGCATTATTTGTCTTAATAGTTTTTGGCTTTCTAAGAACAGTGAAAGCTTCTAGGAGGTGTGTAACAACACATCCTGCGGATTTAGAAGACATTGCTGTAGCACAGGAGAATTTAGAGTAAGTATTAATAGAATGATGAACGAATTTAAGCTTTCCAAAACTAGGTACAATAGTAACATTTATTTGCTAGATTTTATTAGGTAATAAACCTTTAGGATTAACACCTGTTGGTAAAGAAGGCTGATTAATAGGTTGACATGTAGGACAATCTTTAACAATTTGACGTGCTTGACGTCAGGTAAGATTATGTCTGTGTCTAAGTGACTGAGCATTATCATGATGAAGCTGATGTTCAGCTTGTGCTTTGACAACAGAACCAACTAGAGTATTTATATAATTGTTGCCTTCAGCTAAAGGTCCTGGTAAACCTATATGGGAACAAATATGTGTTACGTAGATAGAATGATGGCAAGCTCAGAGAATAAACTGTAGTTGTAAAAAAGAAGTATTAAGTTCAGAACTATTCTGAGGTATGGTTACAGTTTCTAAAGTTTGAACTGTATGAGCAGCATACTGTGAGTCTGTAATGATGTTTAAAGGAACTGAAAGTACATTAGCAGCGTAACAATAGCGAATAACTTGGCCTTTTGTACAGAACTATAAGGGCTTTGAATAGTCTTATGATTTTTTAAGTTACTATAACTAGCAACACTAAATTTATTAGCATCAGTAAAATATGTCTCTGCCTTAGTAATAAGTTGTGAAACAACACATTTGGGAAGTATTCACTGAGTTTGTTTTAAAAACTGAAACCTTTTGGAGGAAGGATATGAATTATGAACTTTACCTAGAAAGTCAGAGAAGGCATTTTGCTATTTATCACATAATATTTAATGATTAGTAATTTCTTTATTGGTAAAAGGAACAATAACTTCATCAGGATTTTGACCATAAATTCGTCTAAAACGCAATCTGCTACAAATTATAATTTGAACAATTTTACTGAGGTAAGTTTTTAACCTTTTGGTTGATTTGTGTGGTAAGAATAGCTATTCAATTATATTTTGTTTCTGACACAGTACTTTAGTATTTAATAGTCCTTGAAATGTTTTATTTTTAATTTTTACTTCTAAAAGAGGTTTTTGTAATTTAATAGAGGCAGCCTAAAAAACATTGATTATTAGTGCTGCTAAAGCCTTTGTTTCCTTTTTTAACGTTTTAAGTTGCAGGCACAGTATAAGGAAGAAGTATAAGCTGTGCTATGCGAGTGTTAACAAGTATGATATGATAGCCCATGGCTTGTATTGTAACTTTGATTTTTTATTAAAATTAGAGTTAATAACTTCTGGTTGAGTAATAATACCCTTAACAATAAGGCTAGATTTGCCAATTATTAAACCTATATATTCTTTAGGCAAAGGTTCCTATACTCTAGTAGGAGCAACATAAATGTGATTTTGTTCTTTAAGAGTTAATTGCTGGGTGGTGACCAAGTCCAGTCCTGTGCTCCTGCTTGTGGCGAAAAGATTTGTGACTTGGCACTGCCCTGACTTCAAAACATTTGATTGCTGGGGCCTTGGGGGCTCTTGTTTTGGTTCGGGGCACCGGAGCTCATGCCCCACTGCCAGTTTCCCTGATTATCAGAGGGTGCTATACATTTACTATTCTTATTAAATTTAGATTTATAGTTCTTGGCTCAATGTTTCCCCTTGCCGCAATAAGAACAGTTCTTTCTTGGAGATTTAGTTTCCTTTTTGATTATTGTAGCACTCCTTCCTAAGGTGGCCTGTTTTTCTACAAATGAAGCATTTAATATCTTTTTGATCTTTGGCGGCAGCCGTAGATGGCTGCAGCAAACAGAGACGCTTTATAATTCTTCGTGGCAATATTTTGACAAGCCTGAGTAAACGGACTAATATTTTGAAAGTTTTGTTTAAGAGGACAAAGAACTGTTTTACAGTCTTCATTAGCGTTCTTAAAAGCCAATTGTTTCTGAGCTCTTTAGTAAAATTTTCTTATTTGACAAAGCTTTCCAAGTATTTCAAAATGTATTAAGCCTGATTGGTTTAGAGTTTTCTTCTTTTTGGTAAGAAGAAAATAATAAATTCCTGAGATATTTCAAGGGCCCTTTGAAATACCCCAAGGTTGTAAGGAAGTTTTTTAACTTTTAAATCTTGGAAATTTTGTCAACTGAGGAATATATGAAATAATATTTGACTATTTATTTAAAGTGATAATAAAAGGTATATAATATTAATATAGACTGAAAAAATTCAGTTCTTAGCACTAAAAGACATAAATTTTTGAATATTAGTTGAATATTTGAGTAATATACCATAATATATTATTTTACTAAATAGAACCTTAGTTTTAAGGCAATTGTAGGAAAAACATTTTTACAGTTATTCTGTCAAGGTTTGGATCAGGCGGTGGGCCTGTGTCAGCCGGTACAGGCTGCGAGATATATTGTGGCTTTCCAGCATTCCAGAGGGAAGGGGTCTGCAGAGCCGAATGTTTGACAGCACTCCACATATTCCCCTTTTCCTCCCCCTTTCCTACTCTTATCGTGACTGTGGCACTTTTTAATCTTGAGTTGTTTTTTTTAATTTCATTTTAATTTTCCGAGACCACAGTGCTTTGAGTCATTGCAGTATGCAGATTAATTAGATGCCTTTCATTAATCTGGCATCCAGTTCCTTTTATTAGTTGCTGTAACAACTGAAAATAAATCTCTTGTTCCTTAGATAACCCTGACCCCATTCTTTCATGGGAAGTGGGTCCTTTTTTGTTGGTTTTGGTTTTTCCCTTTTCTGGAGTAAACCAATAACAATGTTTCTTAACCTGTGAAAATAAATCTATAAGGGCACTTCCTTTAACTTTAAGTTGTGACCCCTTTAATAATGAATGTGTGAGGCTCGAAGTTTCTTCCTCTAGTGAGGGCGAGTTCCCTATGACTCCAACTCGTATGCCGAGAGGCTTGCAGGCTCCGCGCAACCAAATACCCTTCTTGGTTCTCCCTGTTCCCAGTTCTTACCTTCTGTCCCTCGTTCAGCGCCAGATGTTGTATTAAATGTGGTTGAGGGCGCAGAAGCAATTCCAGCAAGGAGAATGAGTCGGTTGGAGGGCTGCTGCACACTCTGGCAAGTCAGCCGTGAGCAGCGCAAAGACCTCTCCTTTTATTGAGTTTTACAAGTATAGAAAACAATAGGGAGGGTAAGGAATGAGCTTACAGGCACATTCCAATATTGATTACAATATACAATTACTTACTTGGGATTACAACAAAAGGAGGTTAATATATAAACTATAAAGAATGCTTCCTGACAAACAAGACTATATATCATTTATAGATTCAAAAACAGAAAATAACAGGAATTCAATCATCTATTCTTTTAAGACTATGGGAATGGCTACACTGTTCCTTAAACATTAACAGAAAGCACGCAGGGTTAAGCACCACCTGTGCTCGGCTTTGTTTGGTTTCCTTGTCAACATCAGGGAGGATGGAGTATTCAGCAAGGTTACTTTTAAGTCACAGAATGTCTTGAAACCCTGAGGCCTGATCAGTCAAAGATGGTCAGTGCCAGCGAGTCCAGCTCACCAGCTCGGGTCATAGAACACCTGGACCGAGAAGCATGAGAACATGCCTCAGTTTAGGAACCTTGATTTCCAGCATCAGATCGGGAGAAGACAAATAATTGGCAATTTTGGAGTCTGAATGCCAAATAAGTAGTTCATTATAAATACGGTCGGCAGCCGTCCGTCTCGAGAGATGATGGTGTAGCTTCTTAAGAGTCTATCTGCACCGCCGAGAATGGTTGTGCAGTCCGACTCGGGAGTGACACGGTATCTGTCTCCTCCCATGTTGAATCGACATCTTGCGATGACGCTGGAGTGTCCTCTCCAGTGAAGCTGAAGCTACAGAGCCTGGGCAGGGTGATATGGAGGGTCTGCTGTTGCCCATGCAGCAGACCCCCCCTCTCTTCGCAGCTGAAGGATCCAAGGGAAAGACGGAGTCAATACAGCTTGGGTTCAGGTGCGCCGCAGGAGTTGCCGGTATTGACTACAACGTCAAACCTCCTTAGGGACTCCGGCTCCGGATTTTCTGTCGGGGTTTACTCCCTTAGCCTTTCCCCTGAAGAGGTATGTCACAAGCCAGCCGAGGTTTTTTGGAATCAGAGTTTTCCTTCTCTGATATGCCCTGACTGGAAGATCGAACCAGCGACACTTAGCTCGCAGGCCGACGCTCAATCCACTGAGCCAAGCCAGTCAGGGAGATAAATACGGTACAGTTCAGCAAGACCCATGTATAAAGCAGGAGGCCGCAAAGTACTTTAAAAGAAGATGTAGGGTATCTCACATACATAAGAACATAAACTCTCTGTGCCATCTTTATGCTCTCATCTAGTTGCCCTGTGACTGAAATGCTGTATTTCAGTAGTGGTCAGGACCTCACAAGAGATAAGCTTCTAGTCCATCAGGGTTCAGCAGTCTCTAATAGAAGTTAGTCATCACTCTGACTGATGTGGCTCAGTGGACTGAGTGCCAGCCTGTGAACCAAAGGGCCACCAGTTGGTTCCCAGTCAGGGCACATGCCTGGGTTGTGGCCCAGGTCCCTGGTTGGGGGCTTGCAAGAGGCAACCACACATTGATGTCCCTGTCCCTCTCTTTCTCCCTCTCTTCCCCTTTCTCTAAAAATAAATAAATAAAATCTTTTTTTAAAAAAAGAACTTAGTCATCAAGTTATGGAATAAGTTAGGGAAAGCCTAAAGCCATGGACAGAATAATCACCAACTTGAATACCTGCTATATTTTACTGAGTTCTTAAGAGGATATGTACTCCTCTGTGCTTCTTAGATGTGTCATCTTACTTAATCCCTATAACCCTCTGACACAGGTAATATATACTCCTACTTCACAGAAGAGGAAGTGGAGACACAGAAAGGTTGAATAACTTGCCTGAAGTTGCACAGCTAGTAAGCAATGCCATAAGAACTTAGGCACTCTTCACTGACACATTGTACTTGATGTTGTAGTGCCTCCCTCAGCAGAGAGGAAGACTAAGGAGTTGAACAGATAACACTGTCTGCAGTGGTCTAAGCAGCCCCACTAATTAGCCCACAGTTTGTCACATTTATAGAAAATCACAAAGAGGAAATAATTTCCATTCTTATTAACAAATACCCATGACTTATCATCTTCATCATTAAATCTATATTTGCCTTATGGCAAACAAAACAAAATAAAACAACGTCCAAAAAGAACAGGAGAGAAAATAACATCCTCATTTTTTCTGGCTGTCAGAAATCATCCTCTCCAGCTTAGTTCTGCCAGGTTGAGGAGGACAAATCTGTCATCTGCCCTCTTGAATCACATAGACAATAATGACAAAACACTGAGAAGCAGAGGCCTGATTTGAACAAAATAGATTTTCTCAAATTTTCAGGTGCTAGATGCCATCCTATGAAAATGGGATTTGGCCCATATTACTGACATGAAAAGACAGGCCTTGTGAAATCAGGCTGAAGCCATGTAGCTTTTAGGCCACACCCTAAAATTTATTATAAAACAAAAGATAAACCTACCAACTGGTAATGGCTGCAATTTTTTAAAGTGATTTCAAATAAATCAATTATTTTCATTTGATGTTTCAATGCTGGGAAATTTATCAACTCATGTTTAGCTTTTTCATATTCTTGTGAAAGGACTGACTGATTTAAATTTCAGTGATAGAGTTTAAGCTGATGGGACTGATTAAAAAAGAAAAACCCCAAGTGTTTGACACTCCTCCAATTAACTGGTAGGATATTTATCTTCACCCTTTGAATCTGGGCAGATTCTGTGACTATTCTGACAGAATAGAGTAGAAGTAAAAGTGGGCCAGTTTCTGAGCTGTGGTCTAAGAGATCAGAAGCTTCTACTTCTTCATTAGAATATTAGCACTTGGAGCTTATACAGATTGAATGTTTGTGTCCTCCCAAAATTCATAGGCTAAAATTCTAATTTCCAATGTGATGATATTTGTGAGGGGGACCTGTCAGAGATCATTAAATTGAGGTCAATTAAGAAAACTGATTAGATTAATGTAATTAGAGATAGGATCCTCATGATGGGATCTTTAATTGAATGCACCACGAAAAGGCCATGTGGGTACACAGCCAGAATTATTGGCCACTTGACAAATGCAGGGCCAATAAAAACAATAAAATGCCCAGCGTATTATTCAAACCATTTTGTGAGATTCTCGTATTGGCAGCCATCCGTCTCGAGAGACGATGGTGTAGCTTCTTAAGAGTCTATCTGCACCGCCGAGAATGGTTGTGCAGTCTGACTCGGGAGTGACACGGTATCTGTCTCCTCCCGTGTTGAATCGACATCTTGCGATGACGCTGGAGTGTCCTCTCCAGTGAAGCTGAAGCTACAGAGCCTGGGCAGGGTGATATGGAGGGTCTGCTGTTGCCCATGCAGCAGACCCCCCCTCTCTTCGCAGCTGAAGGATCCAAGGGAAAGACGGAGTCAATACAGCTTGGCTTCAGGTGCGCCGCAGGAGTTGCCGGTGTTGACTACAACGTCAAACCGCCTTAGGGACTCCGGCTCCGGATTTTCTGTCGGGGTTTACTCCCTTAGCCTTTCCCCTGAAGAGGTATGCCGCAAGGTAGCAGAGGTTTTTTGGAGTCAGAGTTTTCCTTCTCTGATGTGCCCTGACTGGAAGATCGAACCAGCGACACTTAGCTCGCAGGCCGACGCTCAATCCACTGAGCCAAACCAGCCAGGACTTTTGTGAGATTATAATCTTTATTATCCCAAGTTTTAAGCACAGGGGGGTTAAAAATCTTGTCACTATCTAGTAGTGGGACCAAGACAAGTGATGTATTTTTTTTATCAGATCCTAAAACAACTGGCTTGGCTGAATTATATATTAAATTTGTTCTTGTTTGCAGAAATGTCCAGTTTTTTTTGTTGTTGTTGTTTGTTTTGTTTTGTTTTGGCAGAGAGGCATCAAGTCTGTGCTGGACACTGCTGTGTTTTCACACATAGCCCAGTTAACATCTCCTAGAGAGCTTCCCAGCCTTCCACCCACCATACAGGCTTTTTGGCTCCCACAAGATGAAAATAAAGCCCCAGGTAGGATTCAAGAAGATGCTTTTCAGGGTGAGGCATACTTTATACGAGTAGAAATAGATAATGAGAAGGAAATGATGTATCATTCTTTTTATTGTATTTTTTCCATTTCCATTTATTCCCCTTACACACCTTCAACTCTGCAAAAACCACAGTGTTGTCCATGTCCATGAGTCCTTTTTACTTTTTGTTCCATCCCTCCACCCTAATCCCCCCTCCCCTCAATAACTGTCATCCTGCTCTCTTATCTATGATTCTGTCTCTATTTTGTTTATTAGTTCAGGTTGTTCATTAGATTCTATATATCAGTGAAATTATATGGTATTTTTCTTTTTCTGGTGAGCTTATTTCACTTAGCATTATGTTCTCCAGGTCCATCTGTTACAGAACCCCTGGGCTGCTCCAATTGAAAACAAACCTATGGGCTCTTTAGTTAGGGGTCCGATTGCCCGCCACCAGAATTACAACTCTTAATACTTCAGTTGAGTGAAAAGAAAATTGTTTATTTAACAGTTACACATATCCTTGCCTCCCCCCTACCAAACCTAGCCAGTTTTAGGAAGGTCAGAAACACCATTTCCCTAATTCCCAAACACAGTTCAGCTTTACCAGCAGCTGCCAATCATTCAATCTGATTGGGGAGGTCCTTTCTGTGCTGTGGTGCCCTTCAGCTCTCAATACAAAACCACTGGGATTCTCAGCCTCCTTGCAAACTGTCTTCTTTCTGTAAACTGCGTGGATCTCCTCTCCTTCTCCAGAGCACCCCTGCAAACACCCACCAGTGAGGGAGAAAGCCCCAGAGCGTGCCGCCCCTTAAGTGTTCACAGCTGCCTATATTATCCCTGAATGCGTCCTCTGACGCAGTGGGTGTTGCCAACAGTTCGGACCATTCACAGAACCCCATGTAGGCTCTGTGTGCTTTCCATACCGTCCCCTGGTTCAAGACTCCTCCCATCCACCTAAGGCCTTGGAAGCATCCAAGCAATTTTGCATAATGAAAGACACCAGCCACCAGCCTCAGGTGTATGGAGGCATTCTGAAAGCTGCTTCCTTCTCCCCATTCCCCAGACGCAAACTCCGGGGATTTTTGGACTCCCCTGTTTCTGTAACACACCCATGTTGTTGCAAAGGGTAAAATTTTTCTCTTTTTTTTTTTTTTTTTTAACAGCCAAGTAGAATTCCATTGTATAAATGTGGCACAGTTATTTTATTCACTCATCTACTGATGGACACTGGGGCTGCTTCCATATCTTGGTTATTGTAAATAATGCTGCAATAAACATAGGGGTGCTTATGTTCTTTCAAATTAGTGTTTTGGATTACTTTGCATATATTCCCAGGAGTGGGATTGCTGGGTCAAAAGACAGATCTATTTTTAATTTTTTGAGGTATCTTCACTCCACAGTGGCTGCACCAGTCTGCATTCCCACCAACAGTGCACTAGGGTTCCCCTTTGTCCACATCCTTGCCAGCACTTGTTTCTTGATTTATTGATGATGGCCATTCTGACCGGTATGAGATGATCATTGTGGTTTTAATTTTCTTTTCTTTGATTAGTGATGATGAGCATCTTTCCACAGGTCTGTTGGCCATCTGTATGCCTTCTTTGGAGCAGTATCTATTCAGATCCTTTGCCCTTTTTTAGTTAGATTATTTGTTATTTTGGTGTAGAGTTTTATAAGTTCTTTATAAATTTTGGATATTAACCATATGTATTGGTGTATGTGTTCTCCCATTCTGTAGGTTGTCTTTTTATTTTGTTAATGATTTCCTTTGTCATGCAAAAGGTTTTTAGTTAGATGTAGTCCCATTTGGTTCTTTTTTTTTTTTTTTCTTGTGTTTTTTTCTTGCCTGAAGGGATATATAAGATAAAATATTGCTATGTCTGAGATTTTTCCTGCGTATGTTTCTTCTGGGATTTTTATGGTATCAGGTCTCATTTAAGTCTTTAATCCATTTTGAACTTATTCTTGTGGGTGGCATAAGAAGACGGTGTATTAATTGACTGTAAGGGTCTGGGTATACTTCTGGGCACTCTATTCTGTTCTATTGTTCTATATGTCAGTTTTTATGTCAGTACTGTGTTGTTTTGATTACTTTAGCCTATCATGTAGTTTGATATTAGGTAGTATGATACCTCCAACTTTATTCTTAACTCTCAAGATTGCTGTTGCTATGCAGGGCTTTTTGTGGTTCCTAATAAATTTTTTGAAATATTTGTTCTAGTCCTATGAAATACAGCATTGGAATCTTGATAGGAATCGTGTTGACTCTATAGATTGCTTTGGGTAGCATGGAAATTTTAACGATGTTAATTCCTCCTATCCAAGAACATGGTATATCAGGTGCTTCCACTTATTTGCATTTTATTCAGTGTTATAATTCCTTTCTCCAGTGTTATAATTTTCCAAGTATAGGTCTTTTACATCCTTGGTTAGATTTATTCCTAGGTATTTTATTTTTTTTGAAGCAAACATAAATGGGATGGATTGTCCTCTTAATTTCCCTTTCTAATTATTCACTATTGGCATATTAAATGCAACTAATTTCTTAATATTAATTTTGCATCCTGCTAATTTGCTGAATTCATTTGTCAGCTCTAGCAGATCCTTCATGGAATCTTTAGGGTTTTCTATGCACAGTATCATGCCATCTGCAAGTGAAGACAATTTTACTTCATTCTTTCCCATCTGGATGCCTTTTATTTCTTCTTGTCTGATTGCTGTGGCAAGGACTTCCATTACAATGTTGAATAAGAGACGTGAAAACAGATATCCCTGTCTTATTTCTAATCTTAAGGAAAACAATTAGAGTTTTTGCCATTGAGTAGGATGCTGGCAGTGGTCTTGTCATATACAGCCTTTATTATATTTATGTATGTTCCCTCTGTTCTCACTTTGCTGATTGTTTTTATCATAAATGGGTGTTGGATTTTATCAAATGCTTTTTCTGAATTTATTGATATAATTCTGTGGTTTCTATCCTTCATTTTATCACACTTATTGACTTTGGAAGTTTGTACCAACCTTGCAATTCCTGGAATAATTTCCACTTGATCATGGTGTATGATCTTTTTGATGCATTGCTATGTTAAGTTTGCTAATATATTGTTGAGGGTTTTAGCATCTATGTTCATCAGGGATATAGGCCTATACTTTTTTTTTGTAGTGTCTTTATCTGGTTTTAGAATTAAGATAATGTTGGCCTCCTGAAATGAGTTTGGGAGCCTTCCCTTTTCTTGAATGTTTTGAAATAGTTTGAGAAGGAGAGATGTTAGTTCTTCTCAGAATGCTTGATAAAATTCACCTGTGAAGCCATCAGGTCCAGGACTTTTGTCTGTTGCAAGTTTTTTTAATTATTATTACTCCCTCAGTTTCACTAGA
Source organism: Furipterus horrens (assembly GCF_987537825.1). Classification (NCBI taxonomy): domain Eukaryota; kingdom Metazoa; phylum Chordata; class Mammalia; order Chiroptera; family Furipteridae; genus Furipterus; species Furipterus horrens. The sequence goes on along the minus strand of NW_028327176.1, from coordinate 60,309,642 downwards.
TGTAATCTGTTCAGATTCTCTGATTCTTCTTGATTTAGAGTTGAAGATTGTCTGTTTTTAGGAATTTATCCATTTCATCCAGATCAATTGGCTAGCATATAGTTATTCATAATGTTTTCTTACTTTCCTTTGTATTCCTTTGGTGTCAGTTATTATTTCTTCTCTTTCATTTCTTATTTAATTAGGTCCTTTCTCTTTTTTTCTTGACAGTCTGATTAAAGGTTTCAATCTTGTTTATCTTTTCAAAGAATTAGCTCTTGGAATCATTGATCTTTTATATTAATTTTTTAGACTTTTTTTCATTTATTTCTGCTCTGATCTTTATTATTTCTTTACTCTTATTCACTTTGGGCTTTGTTTGTTGTTCTTTTTCAAGTTACTTTAAATGTAAAGTTAATTGTTTATTTGAGCTTTTTCTTTTTCTTGAGATAGGCCTGTAATGCTATGAATTTCCATCTTAAGATTGCTTTCCCTGTGTCCCACAGACTTTGGGTTGTTGTTTTCTCATTTTCATTTGTTTCAAGGTATCTTTTGATTTCTTCCTTGATGTCATTGTTGACACATTCATTGTTTAATAACATGTTATTTAGCTTCCATGTTTTTGTGTGTTTTTCAGTTTTCTTCTTGTGATTTATTTCTAGTTTCATAGCATGGTGGTCAGAGAGATATTTTGTATGATTGACATGCAGCATTATATTAGTTTGAGGTATACAACATAATGATTCAATATTCATTTATATTGCAAAATGATCACCACAGTAAGTCTAGTCAACATCCATTACCTCATGTAGTTACAAATTACTTTTTCTTATGATGAGAACATTTTTTATTATTGTTGACACTATTACAGATATCTCCCATTTCCCCCCCAATTGTCCCCTCTCCACCAGCTCCAGTCCTCATCCTTCACCACATTGTTGTCTGTGTAATGAGCACTGTTAAGATTTACTCTCAGCAGCTTTAACCAATATAGTATTATTAACTATAGTCACTATGGTATACAGTACTTCCCCAGAACTTATTTTATAAGTGGAAGTTTGTACCTTTTAAAATTTCTTAGCAAATTGATGACAGGAGGGAAGACGTTTTAGAACAGATGACCACAATTTCAAATGTTCAATTGAGTGTAAAAAACAAATATATGCAAAGGAGCATGCAAAATTTTAACATTATGGTTTTAGCAAGCGTAAATACGTTTTAGGGGTGGAGAAGAACAAAGGGGAAGAATTGACTTTTAGAGTTCTATGTCCTCACAAAGTGAGCATAACACTTCATTGCCATTCAAGAAGACATTCTGGGAAACAGGGCTCACAGAAAAGTGCTTGGGGAATGAAACAAAACAGAACTTCACAAACAAAAGGAAATGTTGTATTTTATTCTTTCCATAAATCCCACACATTTGCAGGCAGGGCTAGATACATAAGTTGCTGGGCCCAGTGCAAAATGAGAATTTGAGGTTCTCTGTTCAAAAAATGAGAAAACAAGTACTGTTAAAGGCACTGAATTATAACACTTTTCTCTTTCTTCTGAGGTCTTTATCTGAACCAGTCATGTTTGCATTTGCTTCTTAAGGTCACATGGGAGGGTGTCTGAGAATGACAGAGAGAGCCACAGTCAGAAATGGAGGAGAGAAACAAGAGGAAGTTTTCTGGAGACAGGATCAGGGAGGGAACCACAAATTGCAGCTACGTGCCCCACCCTGGTTGCAAGTCTCACAGAGCAGAGTGCTACTGTGAAAGGAAGAGACCTCCTGGCTCACTCACCAAAGCCGATGTCAGGCAGCACAGTGGGAGGCCAAGGGAAGTCTTTACACAATACCTGGACCCAGGTTCTTGTCACAGAACAAGAAAGAATTTGAGAGGGTGACAGAAAGATTTACCAAAGCATAGTAAATTTATTAAAGTGATAGCACACACTACAGGTGTGAGAGCAGGCAACCTCAGAGAATGCCACAGTAGGGTCTGGGTGGAAGGTTTTTATTAAATGTGAGCAAGGGAATAATAGGTTTGTCCTTGACTTCTGACACTGGTGGGGTGACTGCCCATGTGGCTCATCCTTACCCCTCCTCTCCAGAGTTATTTATTTATTTATTTTTGGTCCTCCCAGAACTCTCACAGCAATTTGTTGGGGGGGGGGGGGCGTTAGGGATCCCAAAAGTATAATGCAAATTTATTGTAAAGATACTATAATGGCCCTAATGTTCACTTTTAGGTCAGTATGGCTGCCAAATCTAGTTGAGACTGGTTTTATTTGTCTCAACTACAGAAAACAAGGAAGGGGGAAATGGAGGAACAGGTGGTCATTGAAGGTTATGTTTGTGATGTTCTAGCCAAGACTGAAAAGAGGAAGGGTAGAGCTTGAGGTCTTTGTTCCCTGTTCTAACTTTCCTGCCTCAGTACTAGCTAGATGAGTGCAGACCTGAGGTTCTGCCCCATGATTCAGCAGCTTCCTCTCATGACAATCCGTTGCTAGAACAAGGCACAGTGCTCTAGCTAGGGGCTAGCTAGTCAATGGCCCCTGCCCATTGGCCCACTTCCACAGCCCACAATAGAAGTGCAACCTTCAAGGGATTGTACCCTCAGCCTTGGAAGTGCTGATATCTAAATTTATGGTGGATAAAAACTCCCTCTGCCAAATCTTCTGTCTAAAACACCGTGAAACTACCAGCCTGGGGTAGAACAGCCATTGACCCACCTAGAGATACAGGTGAGGCATGCATGCTCAACCATGATTCTCTGTCCCTGAACCTGAATATTCCCTGCCAGGGACAGGGGTCATCAATCATGGCTGGGTGGGGTTAAGAAGACGGAGGATGGGCAGAGAACCAGAGGCAGAGGAATGAGCAACTGAGATCCCATCCTGGCAAAATAGAGAGGTGGCTGGGAGGACTGCCTGTGAGCCACAGCTCCAAGGTCCAAGGATGTACTCCATTGTCCCATTTGGTTTACTTACAAACCTCAAATTTAAATAAAATTACTAAGAATGTCAAGATTGTGAATGCACAGCACTAATGTGGAAGTGTGAGACACTTGTGAAGGTGGTTTTCTGTGGGATTGCACTAGTTGAAACCCTGTATGTAGGAAGAAGAGTGAATTATGACTCAGCCTCTGAGAGCAGCTGAAGAAGCCCCTATGTTGCTGATCAGACAAGGACAGCATTGCTTCACATGATAGAAACAAAAATAAATCTAAACTGTAAGGAACAGGAATTAAAATCTCCCTCCACTTCCTTGCTGAAGCTGCACAACTCGAATTTGTCCTACATCAATTGCTTTTAGTTCATTCTTGTCTCTGCCTTTGTGGTTCCAAGCCAGGTTTACAAAGCAGATCCTTGAGGGTGCCTGACCATTACTCTCCAAATGGTCTCTTGCATCACGTTGGTAAATCAAGGTTGGACTGTTCTCTTCGTCTTGTCTCTCCTGTTTTTATCTTGTCAAAATCTTTCTTGAAGTTTCTTTCATGTGTATAACATTATTTCATAATTTTCTTCTATTTTATATTTCTTTTGTTATTTCAGTGAGAATTATGGAGAGGAAGTTTTCAAAGACAAAAAGAGTTTGGCTTTTCTAATTAGAAGTTTGTGGCTTCCTTATTTTTCATCTCCAACTGAGCCCCAACAAACAGACCAAAGGGCTATGTTCTGTCTAATTCTCCATGACCATCTCTTTCCCCTGATTAGTTCCACCTCTGTTAATGAAAATCTCTTTTTTAAAAAATCTGGAGAGATAGAGAAGGAAAAGTGGTAGAAAGGGTGACAACTGAGTTTGAATCTCTTGGTTTGATTCTGATCTCACATGTAATCAATCCCCTTTCCATGACAAGCTGAGCTAGACTATTTATAAATAAGTTAGGTTTCTTTTGTGCATTTTCCAGTGCAGGCCTAAGAGTCATGATGCATTAGTGTTGAGTGACCATCTTGACTAGTGTTAATGACCATTTCCCTCTATAATTATCCTCTTTGACAGTTTTAAAGGTAATTTAGAGAAGGCACTGGCATATTCTTCTGAAAGTCCAGTCAAGGTATTTACCCATCCATCCATTCACTCATGTATTAATTATTTAATTTATTTAACAAATATTTGTATGGATTTTTATGGAGTGTGTTGGGTCCCTCCCCCTAAATTCATATGTTGAAGTCCTGATCCCAATACCTGAAAATATGACTGTATTTGGAAATAGAGTTTATAAAGAGGTAATAAAGTTAAAATGAGATTATTGGAGTGGGTCTTAATTCAATATGACTGATGTGCTTTTAGAAGGGAAAATTTGGATGGATATCAATGGGAGAAAGACCATGTAATGAGAGAGGGAAAAGACTACCATCAACAAGCCAAGGAGAGAAGCCTTAGGAAAGAAACAACCCTAATGACACTTGTCTTGGGACTTCCCACCCTTCAGAACTGTGAGAAAATAAAATAAATACCTGTTGTTTAAGCTACCAGTTTGTGGGACTTTATTATAGCAGCCCTAGAAAACTCATATAGGGACCTAGTATATAACAGGAATGGTTTTATGTGCTGAAGTTCAAGACAAACAGAGCCCTGTCTTTGGACATATATATTTTATTGAGAAGAGAATTGAACAAGCTCATATTTAGAGATTAATAACTGCAATAAATAATATAAAATAAGTTATAGTGATGAGTATGAAGAAGGGTGACAAGTACCCACTTAATACTGGGTGGTTCTAGAAGGCTGCTCTGAAGGGGAAACCTTGGCTGATGACTCAATATCATAACCTATGTTATCAATTTTCCTGTACCAGGAACTAGTGCAGTAGATATTAGCCACTGTTCAGTTTAAGTTATTTAAGTGGGTGATTATCAGCTTCATTATATTCAGAGTTGTGACTGTCATTGAGAATATCAGAGAATCAAGAGACTGTACCTAAAGCTGTCATTTTGCTTAGATAGACTCAATGTATTCTCTCTGGATTTTCCTTTAAGTTCTCCTGGTGTATACACACCTACCATTGTCAAGATCTTTTCCCTATTATTAACCTCCAAAATTCTCTACTACAAACCTATTCCTTTTGTTTGTTTGTTTGTTTGTTTGTTTGTTTTTCTATTACAGCTGTCCTACTTTTTTCCCTATTGCTTTTCTGCACCCTGCCCACCCCTTCTCCCACAGTCAGTCCCCATTCAGTTGTCCATGTCCATGGGTAATTTATACATGTTCTTTGACTAGACCCTTCCCCTTCTTACCCTCTTCTGTCCTTCCCCCCTCCTCCCTTGTCACTTTTAGTCTACTCCCTGTTTACATACCTCTGGTTCAATTTTGCTTATCTGTTTGTGTTGTTCATTAGTCTACTGTAATAGGTGATAGCATAAGGTAATAAGCCTGGCTTATTTCACTAAACGTAATTCTCTCTAGTTCCATCACGTTGTTGCAAATGGTAGAAGTTCCTTCTTTCTTTCTGTTACATATACTCCATTATGTAAGTGAACCACAGTTTTTTGATCCACTCATCTACAGTTGGGCACTTAGGTTATTTCCAGTACTTGGCTATTGTAAATAGTGCTGCTATGAACATAGGGGTGCATAGGTTCTTTTGAATAGGAGTTTCACAATTCTTCAGATAGAATCCTAGTGATGGAATTGCTGGTTCAAAAGGCAGTTCCATTTTTAGTTTTTTGAGGAAATTCCAAACTGTTTTCCATAGTGGCTGCACCAGTCTGCATTCTCACCAGCAGTGCACCAGGGTTCCCTTTTCTCTGCATTCTCATTAGCACATGTTGTTTGTTGATTTTTTGATGATGGCCATTCTGACTGGCATGAGGTGGTATCACATTGTGGCTATGGCCCCTCTGTATGTCCTCTTTGGAGAAGTGTTTGTTCAGGACCTTTGCCCATTTTTAAATTGGGTTGTCTTTCTTCTTGGTCTTGAGTCATATAAGTTCCTTATATATTTTGGAGATCAATTCCTTGTCTGAGGTATCATTGGCAAATATATTTTCCTATGTGGTTGGTTTCCTTTTCATCTTGCTGATGTTTTCTTTTGCCGAGTAGAAACTCTTTAGTTTGATGTAGTCCCATTTGTTTATTCTTTCCTTTATTTCCCTTGCCTTAGGAGATATATCAGTGAAAATGCTGCTACGTGGGATATCTGAAATTTTCTTGCCTATGTTTTCCTCTAGGACTTATATGGTGCCATGGCTTACATTTAAGTCTTTGATCCACCTTGAGTTTATTCTGTTGCATGGTGTAAGTTGGTGGTCTAGTTTCATTTTTTTGCATATCCCTGTCCTTATTCCTTTTAATGTTGTGCTCACGGAGGTGGCAGCTCACATATGCACACCCTGTCCCTTTTTCAGTAATAATTAACTGTAATTTGGGGTATGTACAAGAACTACCTGGGGAGATTTTTTCAAACACCCCTGCACAGATCCCATCTGATTTACTGGGGAGGAGAAACTTGTGAACAAGGAGAATTATCCTGAAGTACTTCAGATAAATTTTCTTCTCTCATCTACATCCAATCCCATTGAACAGAAAAATTGTTATGACTTCTACCTCTGCCTTTTAATCTGCTTTATCTGTACTGAGCAGAAAACCTTAGGTCTTTTCTGAGAAGGTTGCATAATAAATACATGAAGTGGACCTCATGGATACATAGAAAGAAAGAAGGGCTTTTAAAGAACTTTGATAAAAAACACAAAGGCTAAATAAGAATAAAGAATTCAAAAGTGTATCATTTAAAATGATAGTGTTACATATATTAATATTAAGGGCCCTCAACAAATACTTGTGAATTCTTGTCCTGAATTTATCTTTATCTTATCTCTCAGCATGAAGTCATCAGCAAATGCCCCTGTAATCACACAATCCCTATATTGTCTGTAAATATCCCTCCAGGAAAACCCCTGTTCAGAGCTCATAAGTGCCTGGGTTTTTCTTTTCCATTGACTTGGTTTCATTTTCTACCCTATCCTAGATGGTCTGTCCTCTATTCCAGGTACAACAGAAGACCGAGCCTTATTCTTGCTCTTTTATGACATATTTTCTGATGCCTTCAACTTGGACAATCATGACATAGGATGGGGAAATGTAAGTTTAGTGCAAATAATCACTGTGTATGTAGAATAAATCCTTTTATTAGAAGAAGCTAGGATTCTTTGTGCTTATTTTCCACCCAAGCAGAAAATTATGAGTTAACAATGTCAGTTAGTAAGTATAACCAGGACTTTAAAGCTTTTCTTCTTCTTTTTTTTTTTTTTTTTTTTTTTTTTTTGTGGGTAATAGTTTTATTTTTATTTATTTATTTATTTATTTAATTTTTTGGTTTTTCAATTACAGTTGTCCCATTTTTCCCCCATTACGCCCCCCCACCCAGCCCACGCCTTCTCCTGCGATCATATCCCTCCCCATTGTGCATGTCCATGAGTCATTTATACACATTCCTTGACCTGACCCTTCCCTTACTTATCCCCCTTCTCTCCCTCCCCCCTCCCCCCTACTTACTACTATTCTAGTCTTTGCCTATTTAGTTCCTTTGTTTGTGTTGCTCTTTAGTTTCCTGTATTAGGTGATATCATATGGTATTTTTCTTTCTTTGCCTGGCTTATTTCACTAAGCATAATTCTCTCTAGTTCCATCCATGTTTTCGCAAATGGCAGGAGTTCCTTCTTTCTCTCTGCTGCATAGTATTCCATTATGTAAATGTACCACAGTTTTTTGATACACTCATCTACAGATAGGCAGTTAGGCTGTTTCCAGCACTTAGCTATTGTAGACAGTACTGCCATGAACATAGGGGTGCATAAGTTCTTTTGAATTAGGGTTTTAGGATTCTTCGGGCAAAGTCCTAGCAGTGGAATCACTGATTCAAAAGGCAGTTCCATTTTTAGTTTTTTGAGGTAATTCCATACTGTTTTCCATAGTGGCTTCACCAGTCCGCATTCCCACCAACAGTGCAGTAGGGTTCCTGTTTCTCCACATTCTCGCCAGCACTTGTTCTTTGTTGATTTGTTGATGATGGCCATTCTGACTGGTGTAAAGTGGTATCTCATTGTGATTTTTATTTGATGTTGAGCATGTTTTCATGTGTCTATGGACCTTCTGTATGTCCTCCTCAGAGAAGTGTTTGTTCAGGTCCTTTGCCCATTTTTTTATTCGGTTGTCTGTTTTCTTGATGTTGAGTTGTATAAGCTCTTTATATATTTTGGAGATCAGTCCCTTGTCTGAGGTATCATTGGCAAATATGTTTTCCCATATGGTTGGTTTCCTTTTCATCTTGCTGATGTTTTCTTTTGATGAGCAGAAACTCTTTAGTTTGATGTAATCCCATTTGTTTATTTTTTCCTTTATTTCTTTTGCTTTAGGAGATGTATCCGTGAAGATATTGTTACGTGAGATATCTGAAATTTTCCTGCCTATATTTTCCTCTAGGACTTTTATGGTGTCATGGCTTACATTTAAGTCTTTGATCCATCTTGAGTTTATTCTCGTGTGTGGTGTAAGTTGATGGTCTAGTTTCATTTTTTTGCAGGTCCCTGTCCAGTTCTCCCAGCACCATTTGTTAAAGAGGCTCTTCTCACTCCATTTTATGTTCCTTCCTCCTTTATCAAATATTAGTTGACCATAGAGGCCTGGGTTTATTTCTGGACTCTCTATCCTGTTCCACTGATCTATATGTCTGTTCTTATGCCAGTGCCAGACTGTTTTGATCACAGTGGCTTTGTAGTATTGTTTGATGTCTGTTATTGTGATTCCTCCTGCTGTGTTCTTCTGTCTCAAGATTGCTTTTGTTATTAAGGGTCTTTTTTGGTTCCATATGAATTTTTGGAGTATTTGTTCTAGGTCTGTGAAATATGTCATTGGTATTTTAATAGGGATTGCATTGAATCTGTAAATTGCTTTGGGTAGTATGGCCATTTTGATGATGTTGATTCTTCCCATCCAAGAACATGGTATTTGCTTCCATTTATTTGTATCTTCCTTAATTTCTTTCTTCAATGTTATGTAATTTTCAGACTACATGTCTTTTATCTCTTTGGTTAGGTTTATTCCTAGGAACTTTACTTTTCTTGTTGCTATAGTAAATGGTATTTTCTTTTTTGTCTCTGTCTCTAATATTTTATTGTTGTTGTACAGAAATGCCTTAGATTTCTGTATATTTATTTTGTACTTTGCTATTTCACCAAATTCACTTATTATATCAAGTAGTTTTTAGTGGAGTCTATAGGGTTTTCCATGTATACTATCATGTCATCTGCATATATAATGATAGTTTTACTTCTTCTTTCCTAATTTGGATGCCTTTTATTTCTTTTTCTTGTCTGATTACTGTGGCTAGGACTTCCAACACTAGGTTGAATAGGAGTGGAGAGAGTAAACAGCCTTGTCCTGTTCCTGAATTCAGGGGAAATGCTTTCAGTTTTGTCCATTGAGAATGGTGTTGGTTTCAGGCTTCTCATATATAGCCTTAATTATATTAAGGTATGCTCCCTCTATTCACTTTTTGCTGAGTGTTTTCATCATAAATGGGTGTTGTACTTTATCAAATGCTTTTTCTGCATCTATTGATATGATCATGTGATTTTTGTCTTTCATTCTGTTTAGGTGATGTATTATATTTAGTGATTTGCGAATATTGAACCATCCTTGCATCCCTGGGATGAATCCCACTTGATCGTGGTGTATGTTCTTTTTGATGTATTGCTGGATCCTGTTTGCCAATATTTTGTTGAGGATTTTAGCATCTTTGTTCATCAGTGATATTGGCCTGTAGTTTCTTTCTTTGTTGTGTCTTGACCTGGTTTTGGGATTAGGATAATACTGGCTTCATAGAAAGAGTTTGAGAATTTTCCTTCTTCTTGGATTTTTTGAAATAGTTTGAGGAGGGTAGGAGTTAGTTCTTCCCTAAATGTTTTGTAAAGTTCGCATGTGAAGCCATCTGGTCCAGGGCTTTTGTGTGCCATGGGATTTTGGATTACTGTTTCAATTTCCTTCTTTGTTATTAGTCTGTTGAGACTTTCTACTTCTTCTTGATTCAGTTTTGGAAGGTTATATGTTTCTAGAAATTTATCCATTTCTTCTAGGTTGTCAGATTTTTTCCAATACAGTTGTTTGTAGTATGGACTTTAAAGCTTTTCAATTTCTATAGCTAATGAAATACGCTTTCAAAATCTCTGACAATTACTCTTTTTTCTTCCATCTTGGATTTAGACATGTTATTTTTGGATTCCGAAGCATACATAGTCCCTCTCTCTATTGCTGGCCTGAAGAGATGCTTTTGTTGCCCCCATTGCACTCTCTACTTCTAAAACAATACACCTGCTCATGGTTCCCACCAAAGTCTTTCCCTATTAATATAGATAAGAACTAAGTTGGATGCATATCACTCAGTTTAGAATTGATTGGTAATTGCCAATAATGTTCCTGGGGTTGCTGTTTAGGATTGATCTTTCATCTCTCATTCTTACCAGTTCCTACAAACTTTCATTTGGCTCATTTCCTCAGCTGTGTCCACTGCCTTGCAATCAGGGCTTGGCAGTGGAATAAGCACTAGAGCTGGTGTGGTCTTGGTTCTACAACAGCCTGAAAGACCTCTTTCAGAGCTCTTCAGCCACCCACCATGCCAACCTTCTACACTGTAGAAGGGAAACCTGCATTTTCAAATGAAATCTTCTGTACAGAGTCTGTAACAAATCAAATATCAATGACCTAGAGCAGATTATTTTAGCTGTTCCTCACTTATACCTCCAACCTATCGAGGATGTCAGAGCAGAGTTTGAAAATCACTGACTCATTCAAACCTCTTATTTCCCAAACCAAGAAATAAATAAATAAATGACAGACTTCACTCAAAATCACAGAGTTTATAAGTCATAGAAGTTAGGTCTTTCAATGTCAAACTCAGGGGACTTATTTATTCACTTAGGGTTGAAAAACAATGGTGTAGTAAATAAAGTGAATTGAGTTCATAAAAGCTCAAACGTGAAATAACTACCTACTTAATGATGATAGATAGTCACAATCCACAATTGTTTTCCTCTAAAAGCATCATCAGGGAAGACTGCAAGCATAGGTTTGAATACTAGCTCTGCCTTTAACTGACTGGAATTAAGTATATTTGAGACTTAGTTTGGTTATGTGTAAAATGGAGATGATTACATCTATGTCATAGGGTTGTTGTAAGATTAAATAAGCACAGAGCATGATTCAAAGAAACATTAACTTTCTGTTTCTTTGAGAAAGCTCCCAGTTAGAGGATCCCCAGGTATCCAGACACCTCAGGTTGCATTGCTCCCAGCCCATGTCCTGACTTCCTGGCAAGTGTATCATGCAGAAATCTGCCCTCTGGTGCAGGGGTCACCATGACTGATATAGGGGGTGAGCTTTTAATAAGCCTGTATAGTGAGAAAGAGTTCTAATCAACTGTGTGAATTCAAAGAGGCGAGCCAGAGCAGCCCACATACTCAACAAGATAAGAATGACAAAGAGCTTTTAATAAAAAAAAAGAAAAAAGGAAGAGTCCACTGAATACAATTTTCTTAAACTGCCTGACATCTCTGGGCTGCTGCTGTTGCAATTGTGTTAAAAGCAGAGTTTAGTTCAAAGCATCATTCAAAGAACTAAGGATTTAGGAGAACCAAAATGACTCTATTCTGTGTCTTTTGAGCAGACAGTTCCTTCATGATTATTTGGTCAGAGGTCCAAAGGCTCATTTTCACCAAAGCAAAGAACTGAGTGGATGAGTGCAATTCCAGGTGTGTAAAATATGTGTATGTGTGTGCATGTGTGTGTGTGTGTGCTCTCACATGTACAGGTCTGTGAATATGCAGGCTCAGTTGGGAAGTATATGAATGTGGCTTCTGATGACCACAGTGAAAAAGTAAAAGCAGTAAAAAATTCTGATACTACTTCCTTCTGTTAGAGAAATAGAGGTCAGCCATGACAGTTGTTCTTTTAAGTAAGATAATCATCAACATGAAAGGAACAGATTCATAGATTCTAAACACTAAGGGAAAATAGAACAAAGAAAACCAGAAAGCCAGCAAAAGATGAGAAAAAATTAGCAAAAATTATCAACACACAATAATGCACTAAACAAATAAAACAAAAGATTAAAAATGAGTGTTAATATTCAGCTAAAGCAGATGCAAAAAGGAAAAAGTAAAGGAGGTAATATCAATATAACACAAGATAGATGTCAGGGAAAAATATTATATTGGACAACAGAATTTACCTTTTATTATTTGTGGTGGACAGACAGACATGGGGAGATGTGGAAAGCAGACAGTCTTGGTTTAAGAGACTCTGATTGCTGTGCAGAGCCACCCCCAGCTGGGCCCTTAGCCGCCAGGCAGGTTGTCTCTCAGGCCTGCTCTGAATCCCACCTTCCATAGAATAGAAATCCAAAGTGGCTTTTAAGGAAAAGAGAACCTGCTCTGTTTTTCTCTGTAAAGCCTCAAATCCTTGTCAGTAAAACATGAAGAACAGAAGGATTAAGTAAGGAAATGCTTTTGACCTCGTGTAAAATACCTGGATGTTTCAACCCTGTATTGATCTGCACTTCCCCTTCACTCCCTACCATTTGGGGAAGTGCTGCATATTTTCCTTAAGTACTTCTGCATGTGGAAAGTGCATAAAAACCCTGGCTAATAAAGAAATGGGGGCAATTTTCCACTAGAGAAAACCCCCTTCCTTCCTTCCTCAGAAGGAGAGTGTCTGAGTGTTACAGAAACAGGGGAGTCCAAAAATCCCCAGAGTTTGCGGCTGGGGGATGGGGAGAAGGAAGCAGCTTTCAGAATGCCTCCACATGCCTGAGGCTGGTGGCTAGTGTCTTTCTTATGCAAAATGGCTTGGATGCTTCTAAGGCCTCAGGTAGATGGGAGGGGTCTTGAACCAGGGGATGGTATGGAAAAAGCAGACAGAGCCTATGTAAGGTTCTGTGAATGGTCAGAACTGTTTGCAACACTCACTGTGTCAGAGGACGCATTCAGGGATATATAAGCAGCTGCGGACATTTTAGCTCTCTCTCGCTCTCGTGTGCTCCCTCCATGTGGCTTGGAGAAGGGGTCTCCAGGTTGCTTTAAGAGGCTCTTGCCATGCGGTTTTGAGAAGGAGAGGAGATCCATGCAGTTTGCAGGAAGAAGGCAGTTTACACGGAGGTTGAGAATTCAGGCGGTTCTGTATTGAGAACTGGAGGGCACCACAGCACAGAAAGGACCTCCCCAATCTGAAATGAGTGATTGGCAGCTGCTGGTAAAGCTGAACTGTGTTTGGAAAGTAGGGAAACAGTGTTTCTGACCTTCCTAAGACTGGCCAGGTTTGGTAGGGGGGAGGCAAGGATATGTGTTTATGGGTATTTTAAAGAACATAAGACTTAACAGCAGAAATCTGCAAATAATCTAAATCTATATAACTGTTAAATAAACAATTCTTTTTCTTTTTACTAAACTCTGGTATTGAGAGTTATAATTCTGGAGGTGGGCAATTGGGCCCCTAACTAAACAGCCCATGGGTTCTGTTTAATCGGAGAAGCCCAGGGGTTCTGTAACATGAGTAGTTTCTTCATCCACTCTGAGGGACCCAGAGTCTTCCTCAATTAGTAAAGGATATAATTTATAATAAATGTATAATATTTAGTTTACTTTCATGTGCCAATTAAATGCCATTGAAATATATAAAGCAAAACCTGTTATAACATTTTTTAAAATTCAACAAAACCATAACACCAGGATATTTTAGTACAACTCTTTCAACCTTGGATAGATCAAGCAGATTAAAGAGATGAGATAAACCTAAAAACAAGCAATTACATGAACAAGGATACAGATTTACTTGAATAAAATAACAACATAATTTGAAATGGAAGTCCTTACAATAGTTTAGAATGCACTCCTTGATGGGCTCAGGCCTTTCTCTTTGTATTTGTAATATTACACATTCTCACATCAATGAATTAACACAATCTGTTCCCTCTTCCCAGATATCTGGATAGCTCATTTACTCTTCTCCATTAGCTCTTCTTCCTGTCCAGCCTCCTGCTTTACCTTTCTAAATTGTGAACTACTTCCCACTATGCTGCTCCCTGTCCTGATTCTCTTCTTTCTTCCTTAACATTGTTTACATCTAACATAAAACTAATTTTTCTTATTGTTTTTTGTAGTTCATTGCATTCTCCAAATAAAAATTCTCTGAAAGCATGGATTTTTTAAACTAATTGGTTCACTGCTAAGCCCCCTAGAATAATGCCAGACAAATAGTATGAGTTCAAAAATATTTGTTAAGTAAATAAAATTTGATTTTTATGTGTCCTTATATTGATGGATGAGCACATGCTAAGCAACATTTAACACTCACCTTGTTATAGCCTAAATGTTACAAAGCATATAGCAGCCTTTTAAATTATAACATAATAACATTAGAATAATATCACACAAAAATATATCTTCAAGATATTTTTTCCTAAAAGATAACTGTTTTCCCTCAAATTCATATTGAACCTAATGTGTTTAATAAGTGTCTAAACAAATTGTATTTGGACTACTACCTTATTTAGGTGGGGGGACTCCTAATGTATAATCAAGTCAAGATAAATGAAATACACATAAAAACATCAAAATATGAGATATTTAGTATAGAAAAAAATCATATATCTTTAGGTATAGGAGGAAGCACTTTATATTTAGAAAGTTTTAAATATAAAATCAATAGATTTGACTAAATACAAAAATTTTCATGTGACCGAAAAGTAAACAGTAAGATTAAAAGATGATTGGAAATTTAATTATAAAAATATTTCAGTATATTTGACAGACTATTATCAGTATCCTTAATATTAAAAAAAGTTACAAAGTGTTAAGAATAAAATGAACATCTAATGGAAAATAAGCAAAAACTACACAATTCAAAAGAGAAGTTTTATTACACCTAATAAACTTATTAAGCCTTAATCATAGCTAAATCAATTAAAACTAAAATGTGTATTTTATACTTTTAAATATACAAAAATAACAACTTATGAGCAAGCAGATAAAAAGGTGAACCCCCATATATTTCTGTGGGAAATAAAAAGTGCTCATATTTTTAAGATAATTTGGCTATACATATGAAAAACTCCCATATTCATCATATTCATTATAACTTTTGACCCAGAAAAATATACTTCAAAGAATTCACTCTGAGAAACATGTTCATAAAGATTACCACACACAAAGAAAAATTACAGGGAAAATACTGTATAGTTAATACACTGAATTTGCATTATTCAGCATTGAGAGCCAAAAAGTACCTCAATCTTTGTCTCTCCCTCATTTTAAAACTGTCTGTTTCATTTCTTAACTTAGATAAAATATTGGAAAATCTTATGAGCCTTTGGCTCATGCTTATAATAAAAAGTTGGGTGCTTACTTTAAGTCACAAGAAAATTTCAATACCACAGTGAGAATATGTTGACCTATATTATAATTCAAACTTTAATTTGCTCTGAAGTGAAATTCTCCCTTCCCCCAGAAGTAGCCTCACAAAGTTGAAAGGCTGAAGAAGGAGGGCATGAATCTTTCTTCCTTCTTTTAGCTGCTATAATTTCTGACCCTATAGAATTAAAGTGGGTATGGGAAGGAAAATAAAAGAACAGAAAAACTCTCAATTGATTCACACCACTGTAATTTTGCTTGACACTCTCTGGGTCTGGCAGATATTTAAGGTCATATTGTCTCCTCAGTACTTTTATGAATCCTTAGGAGCCATCTGTGAGAAAATTTACTCACCTGGTTTATGATGTGTTGGTATATTTTTGTATGTCTAGTCATTCCCATGTTGGCCCACAAAAGCTAAAGTCTATTTTCTTGAGTCTTAATGTCTCTCCACAGAGAAGGAAAACTCTGACTCCAAAAAACCTCCGCTGCCTTGCGGCATACCTCTTCAGGGGAAAGGCTAAGGGAGTAAACCCCGACAGAAAATCCGGAGCCGGAGTCCCTAAGGCGGTTTGACGTTGTAGTCAACACCGGCAACTCCTGCGGCGCACCTGAAGCCAAGCTGTATGGACTCCGTCTTTCCCTTGGACCCTTCAGCTGCGAAGAGAGGGGGGGTCTGCTTCATGGGCAACAGCAGACCCTCCATATTACCCTGCCCAGGCTCTGTAGCTTCAGCGTCATCGCAAGATGTCGATTCAACACGGGAGGAGACAGATACCATGTCACTCCCGAGTCGGACTGCACAGCCATTCTCGGCGGTGCAGATAGACTCTGAAGAAGCTACACCATCGTCTCTTGAGACGGACGGCTGCCGACGACGACGACGGAATGTCTCTCCAGCTGACTTCTTGAACAAGGTGTAGATTCTAGCCAGTATTCTTGGACATAGCCTATATTATGGTCATTCCTTGTCCTGATATAGCCTGGTCATATTAACCTTGAAATAAAGCTATCTTTCCTGTGCTCATGCCTTTGGTCAACTAAATTTGTAAGTAGGTGTCAGCTCCAGTTTACTCTGTCCTCCCTGTTTCAGGAAACAACTCAGCCCTCTAGATTGTCCCACTGGAGCCATTCTCTCTTTATACCTAAAAGAAGAGGCACTCCCATCTCTCCTCTAGGAGTTGGTGCCCCAGAGGACAGCTCTCCAAGAAATGATCCTGATTGCTGACTCTGAAAGCAAGGAGTTTTGAAGTCACCACTCCATCCTAACAATAAGTAACAAGCTGAACAGACTGAAGATTCAACTTCTTTTTCTTTTTAATTCATAAGAGAGGTGAAGACACTTGGAGAACTACTGTCCCCAAGATTGGAGAGATAGATAGGTGACACAAAAAGTCACAACTTACCAGAGCAGAGACTTACATGTGAAAACTACACCAGGAACAAGTGCCTGGAAGTTTGAACAATAATTGATGAATTGCTCAGTGAGAAAGGCCCAGTATAAATAAGTCTGATAATTAAAAACTCCAGGGCCCCCACACTTCTGTGAATTTTAACGGCAGAAGCTCTAATCATAGGACTATAGAATGCTTTTGCTGTGCCTAAACCTTATCGCCACATTAATGAAGGGCTATTTACAGCAATTTCTTTACTTCATCATGTCAGGCTATAGAGACAAATTACACTAAAAAACAAAAACACACATGGCAGTGATGTTGTAATTATCAAACAGGAAATTTAAAATGATTGATTTATATGCTAAGGGCTATAATGTATAAAATAGATAGCATGCAAAAACAGTTGGGAAATGTAAGTAGGGAGGTAGAAATCCTATACAAGAACCAAAAAGAAATGCTAAAGATAAAAATATGCTAGAGAATCACTGAGCTTGAGGATTTATCAATAGAAATCTCCAAAAGAGTAGGGTGAGGAGTAGACTGAAAAAATAAAACAAAACAGAATATCCAAGGCTACAAAAGATGTAACATACACAAAAGGAGAAGAAAGAGATAGAAACAGAAGAAATGTTTGAAACAATAATGATTCTGAATTTCTCCAAATTAATGTCAGACACTAAACCACAAATCCAGAAAGTTTATAAAAAACCAAATAGGATAAATTCCTAAACTACTACACCTAGGAATTTAATTTCATATTATAGAAAATCAAATATAAAGAATAAACCTAGGAAAGTATTTAATGAAAAAAGTAAAAGATTTACACACTGAACACTATGACACTGATGAAAGAAATTGAAGAATGCACAAATACATGAAAAGATACTCTGTGCTCATTGGTTGGAAAAATCAATATTGTTAAAATGTTCACACTACTCAAAGCAATCTACAGATTCAATGAAATCCCTATCAAACTTTCAATGACATTTTTCACAGAAATAGAACAAACTGTCTTACTTGTATTGAACCACAAAAGATCTAGAATAGCTAAAGCAATTTTGAGAAAGAAGGACAAAGATGGACTTCCTGATTTCAAACTATATTATATTACAAATTTATGGTAAGCAAAACAATATGGTATTATCATAAAGAGACACATAGATCAATGTAACAGAATAGAGAGCCCAGAAATGAACCCAAGCAAAATGATCAATTAAATTACAACAGAAGAGCCAAAAATATTGAATGGGAGAAAGGATAGTCTCTTCAATAAATGGTGCCAGGAAAACTGGATAGCCACATGCAAAAGAATAAAACTAGATGCTTATCTTACCCGATAAATGTAAGTAAATTTGAAATGGATTAAAGACTTAAATTTAAGATCTGAACTATAAAACACCTAGAAGAAGCCATATGGGAGAAGATTGCTGACGATGACCTTGAGTTTTGGTATTTTTTTTATTCCAAAAGCAAAGGCAATAAAATAAAAAATAAATAGGTGAGATTACATCAAACTAAAAGACTCTGCACAGTAAGTAAAACCATTAACAAAGTGAAAAGGCAAGCTATGGAATGGGAGAAAATATGTACAAGTTATATATCTGATAAGGGGTTAATATCCAAAACATGTGAAGAACCCGTACAAATTAATACCCTCTAAAAAAAACTGATTAAAAAATGGAGACTTCCAGGCAAGATGGAGGCCTAGACATGCTGTGTCTCCTTCCATAACTAAGAAAGAATACAACTACCTCAAAACTAGGACAACCAGAAGTTCCAGAAAATTGAGCTTCATGGAAGTCCAACAAAGATACAGAGAAATACTCATCCAGACAGGGAGGAGGGGTGTAGCAGAGTCAGAGAGGATGAAGTATGGTGGCAACAGCATTGGCAGCAGCAGCAGGCTGGTGGAAAGTGCAGTCACACTTTTCAAAAAGTAGGGAGGGACACCTGGAGAGCGCTCCCAGCACTGGACCAGACCATACAGCTCATGGTTCCAACACCGGGAAAAACAAAGTATCATTGCTTCTGACTGTGAGAACCAGTGGGGTTGAGACAGAGGAAGAAACTGATGGTCTCTAACTAGAGTATGCTTGTGTAAAGGGCCGCCATGTACCTAGAATGTCTGCAGACACACCCACTCCAGAACAATGGCCAGGGTAACAGCTAGAGATGCATCAGTCCATACAGAAGTGGGAGAAGTGCCTGGAAAAGAGGCAAGTGCTGAGCAAGCAGCATTGTTCCCTCTCAGACCCCTCCCATACATACAGTACCACAACCTGGTGAAACAGGTCGCCCTGTACTGACAAATACCTAAGGCTCTGTCCCTTACAATGTAACAGGAGTGACCGCTCTACCTAAGACACAGAGGCAAACAAAGACAGGAGCCTGTCAAGATGAGTAGACAGAGAGGTATGGCCCAAAATAGGGAATGGATCAAGGTCCCAGTGGGAGAGCTAAGCAACAAAGAGGTAGCCAGCCTAACAGGTATAGAGTTCAAAACACTGGTGACAAGGATGCTCACAGGCTTCACAGATATGCTTAAGTATGGCAAACACATAAGGGAAGAAGTGAAGGTTATGTTAAATAAAACAAAGGAAAATCCACAGAAAACCAGTGGTGAAGGGAAGAAAACTGGGATTCAAATCAATGAGTTGGGGAGGGAAGATGGCGGAGGAGTGAGGAGAGGCTGAGTTTTCAGGCTCCCGAGACCATTCTGCAGTTTGGGCTAACTGCAGACAGAACATCTCAGTGAGCAGCTGGACACTGGCAGGAGTCGAGCCAAGGCACTGCTGGATTAGAGAAAATCCATCTGGGAACAACCTGTTTAGGGAGGATAGCGGAGAAAAAGGGGATGAAACGGGATTCCTGACTGGGGCAGCTGCCGGAGCTGCGGCTGGAAGGACATAAAGGATTTGGGGGGACCACAGGCTGCCCCAGGAGCGGAGTTGGGAGGAGAGCAGATCTCTGCCCGCTGGCAGAGACTGGACTCGACCAAGTGGCATTGGTGCTGAAGGACAGGAGACAGCATGCTGCCGGGCAAGTGAGAACATAATTCTCCTTTATATTTTTCTCTAGTGGATGGTGGAGAGGGGAGGAAAGTTTGGGGGTGGTAGGCCATTCTTGAGGAGTGCAGGTGCAGTGGTGTGCTCATCCACCCCCCAACCCTCCCCTTGGGTCGTGGGGGCACGCATAGGGAAGTGCCCTCATTCACTGGCCCAGGTTCGCAGGGCTGTGCGTCCAGGTGCCCCTCGGACACACGCCAACAGACATAAAATCAGTGACCCAACGGGCGCAGGGAGGGCCCACTGGACACGCAGAAGACTGTGTGCAATCACCCCTGGCCAACCCAGTGGGCGCCAGGCCGAAGTACCAGGCCGGAATCCGGAGCGCAGAGCACTTGCCCAGGCTCTGCGCGTGCCCGCTCAGGAGGTGCGGAACAATGGGCAGCAGGACTCACAGACACTCACATCTACCAAGCACAAGTGTCTGCAGCCCTGCCCTAAGAGGCGAAAGACCAACGCCCAGAACACGGCGCTGCAGGCCTGAGGCTAGCTCCCCAGCCGCTTGGGTGCACACCTGAACTCGAGCCAAAAAACACCTCAAGGGCTTTCCCAGAGCGCAGTGCGGCCGGCTTCCTCGGAGCGCGGCCGCGGCCAGCTTTCTAGGAGCACAGCGCGGCAGACTGGAGCTTAGTTCCCCGTACACCTTAGGCGCACACTGGTGCTATAGCCAAAAAAACACCTGGAGGGCTTTCCCGGAGATTGGCGAGGCCTGCTTTCTGGGAGCGCGGCGCGGCAGGCCTGAGCTTAGTTCCCCAACTGCCTTGGGCGCGCGCACTGATGCTTGAGTGAAAAACAAAAAAAACAAAAAAAAAAAACAACACCTTGCCAGCTTCCCCAAAGTGCGGCGTGGCCTGCTTTCCTGGAGCCGGGCATGGCAGACCTGAGGTGGGCTCTTGGCTGCCTTGCATTGCACCTTGCCGGCCACCTCGCACACACCACTGCTGCAAGGAATAGAAATCTCTGACCCATCACATTAGACCAGCTGTGGACACAGAAAAAGAAGATGACACAAGAAGGCTGAACTGACATCTCCACAAAAAAATTCGAGATAAAGTGGATAGACTGACTCCCAATCAACAAGCCAGAAGGAATATCCTAACAAACAAAAAAAAATCTGAAATATAACCAGACAGCATAAACAAACGATATAAAAGGTACCCCAAGAACATCAGGCTCAGGAGATCAAAGAGACTGCACCACTGAATCCCACAGATCTACCATAAAAAATTTCATACCACAAAGGTGGGAAGGCAAAGCAGACAAATCCAAATAACAAAAACAAACAAGAAGAATCCAACATGCTAAGATGCAGAAACAACCTCTCAATGAAAAGAAAAGAGGAATCCCCAGAAAGAGAGGTAGATGGAATAGACATAGCCCAAATGTCAGACATGGAATTCAAAACTTTGGTGGTGAAGAAGCTCAATATGCTCGAAAACTTCAAAAACAACTATGACAACCTCCAAGGAAGTTACCAACAGCTCCAAGAAAATTACAGGAAACTTGCAGAGAACTACACCAGCATAAAAAAAAAAGACATAGAAACTATCAACAAGAACCAGGAAGAAATGAAGAATGCAATCTCTGAACTGAAAAACACAGAAGAATCAGTCAAAAGCAGACTAAACGAAGCAGAGGATTGGATTAGTGAGTTAGAGGATAATGTAGGTAATAATTCTCAAATGATACAGCAAAATGAAAAAAGACTGAAAAAATATGAACAAGAATTACAGGATATCATTAGAAAAAATAATTTAAGGATCATCGGAATACGAGAGGTAGAAGAAAAGGAGCATGGAATTGAAAATCTGATAGGAGAAATAGTGACAGAAAATCTTCCAAACCTGATGAGAGAAAAAGCTATGCAAGTCCAAGAAGCACTGAGAGTTCCAATAAAGAGGAACCCCCCAAAACCCACTCCAAGGCACATCATAGTTAAAATGGCAACATTCCAAGACAAAGAGAGAATCCTCAAAGCAGCAAGAGAAAAACAGCAAATAACTTACAAGGGAGCTCCAATAAGGCTATCGACCGATTTCTCAACAGAAACATTACAAGCCAGAAGGGAATGGTCAAAAATATTTCAAGCAATGAAAAACAAAGGCCTACAACCAAGAATACTCTACCCAGCAAGTCTCTCATTCAAAATAGAAGGTGAAATAAGGAGTTTCTCAGACAAAGGAAGACTAAAAGAATACATCTCCACCAAACCAGCATTGCAAGAGATGCTAAAGGGAATATTCTAAGAAAAAGGAAGAGAAAAAACAAAAAAAGAGTAGAGGAACAGAGATACAAAAGGGAAATGAATAAATACATGTCAATAATAACCTTAAATGCAAATGGATTAAATGCTCCCATTAAAAGACATAGGGTAACAGAATGGATAAGAAAACAGGACCTACATATTTGCTGTCTACAAGAAACACACCTGAAAACAAAAGATTTATACAGACTGAAAGTAAAGGGACATAAAAAAATATTCCAAGCAAATGGACCTGAAAAAAAAGCTGGGGTAGCAGTCCTCATATCAGACAAAACGGATTTCAGAGCAAGGGCAATAAAAAGAGACAAAGAAGGACATTTCATAATACGTAAAGGAACGATTCATCAAGAAGATATAACACTGATAAACATATATGCACCCAACATAGGAGCACCCAAATACATAAAGGAAATACTAGAAGACCACAAGAAGGATATTAACAACAACACACTCATAGTAGGGGACTTCAACACTCCATTATCAACAATAGACAGATCATCCAAGCAAAGAAACACCAAGGATATACAGACATTGAACAACACACTAAACCACATGGACTTAACTGATATATATAGAACTTTTCACCCCAAAGAAGCAAAATATACATTTTTTTCAAAGGCACATGGGACATTTTCAAAGATAGACCACATGATAGGACACGAAACAAGCCTCAACAAATTCAAGAAAATTGAAATCATATCAAGCATCTTTTCAGACCACAATGCCTTGAAACGAAAAATCAACCTCAGAGAAAAAAATCAAAGACACCCAAACTCATGGAGAATGAAAAACATGCTCTTAAATAATGAATGGGTTAACAATGACATCAAAGAAGAAATCAAGAAATTTCTAGAAACTAATGACAATGAACACACAACAGCCCAAAACCTATGGGACACAGCAAAAGCAGTCCTAAGAGGGAAGTTCATAGCAATACAGGCATATCTGAAAAGGCTAGAAGAATCTCAAATAAAAAACCTAACCATAAAGCTACAAGAACTAGAACAGCAACAATGAACAAAGCCTAGAGCAAAAAGAAGAAAGGAAATCATCAAGATCAAAGCAGAATTAAACAACATAGAAACCAAACGAACAATCCAAAAAATCAACAAAACTAGGAGCTGATTCTTTGAAAAAATAAACAAAATTGACAAGCCTCTAGCCAGGCTCATTAAGAAAAAAAGGGAGAAGACCCAAATAAACAAAATCAGAAATGAAAGAGGAGAAATCACGACTGATACCTCAGAAATACAAACAATTATAAGAAATTACTACAAACAATTATATGGCAAGAAATTTGACAACCTAGTAGAAATGGACAGATTTCTAGAAACATATAACCTTCCAAAACTGAATCAAGAAGAAGTAGAAAGTCTCAACAGACCAATAACAAAAAAGGAAATTGAAACAGTAATCCAAAATCTCCCTGCACACAAAAGCCCTGGACCGGATGGCTTCACAGGCGAATTTTACAAAACATTTAGGGAAGAACTAACTCCTACCCTCCTCAAACTATTCCAAAAAATCCAAGAAGAGGGAAAAATCCCAAACTCTTTCTATGAAGCCAGTATTATCCTAATCCCAAAACCAGGTCAGGACACAGCAAAGAAAGAAAACTACAGACCAATATCACTGATGAACATAGATGCTAAAATCCTCAATAAAATTTTGGCAAACAGGATCCAACAATACATCAAAAAGATCATACACCATGATCAAGTGGGATTCACCCCAGGGATGCAAAGATGGTTTAATATTCGTAAATCAATAAATATAAAACATCACCTAAACAAAATGAAAGACAAAAATCACATGATCATATCTATACATGCAGAAAAAGCATTTGATAAAGTACAACACCCATTTATGTTGAAAACACTCAGCAAAATGGGAATAGAGGGAGCATACCTTAACATCATTAAGGCTATATATGAGAAGCCTGAAGCCAACATCATACTCAATGGACAAAAACTGAAAACATTCCCCCTGAAATCAGGAACTAGACAAGGCTGTCTGTCCACTCTCCCCACTTCTATTCAACATAGTGTTGGAAGTCCTAGCCACAGCAATCAGACAAGAAAAAGAAATAAAAGCCATCCAAATTGGGAAAGAAGAAGTAAAACTAACACTATTTGCAGACGACATGATAGTATACCTAGAAAACCCTATAAAATCCACTAAAAGACTACTTGATGTAATAGGTGAATTTAGCAAAATAGCAGGGTACAAAATAAATATACAGAAATCTAAGGCATTTCTGTACAACAACAATAAAATCTCAGAGACAGAAGCAAAAAAGAAAATACCATTTACTATAGCAACAAGAAAAATAAAGTACCTAGGAATAAACTTAACCAAAGAGATAAAAGACCTGTACACTGAAAATTATGCAACATTGAAGAAAGAAATTAAGGAAGATACAAATAAATGGAGGCAAATACCATGTTCTTGGATGGGAAGAATCAACATCATCAAAATGGCCATACTACCAAAAGCAATTTACAAATTCAATGCAACTCCTATTAAAATACCAATGACATATTTCACTGACCTAGAACAAATCCTCCAAAAATTCATATGGAACCAAAAAAGACCCTGAATAGCAAAAGCAATCTTGAAACAGAAGAACACAGCAGGAGGAATCACAATACCAGACATCAAACAATACTACAAAGCCACTGTGATCAAAAGAGTCTGGTACTGGCATAAGAACAGACATATAGATCAGTGGAACAGAATTGAAAGCCCAGAAATAAACCCAGGCCTCTATGGTCAACTAATCTTTGATAAAGGAGGAAAGAACATAAAATGGAGTGAGAAGAGCCTCTTTAACAAATGCTGCTGGGAGAACTGGACAGGGACCTGCAAAAAAATGAAACTAAACCAACAACTTACAGCACACACGAGAATAAACTCAAGATGGATTAAAGACTTAAATGTAAGCCGTGATACCATAAAAGTCCTAGAGGAAAACATAGGCAGGAAAATTTCAGATATCACACGTAACAATATCTTCACGGATACATCTCCCAAGGCAAGAGAAATAAAGGAAAAAATAAACAAATGGGACTACATAAAACTAAAAAGTTTCTGCTCATCAAAAGAAAACATCGGCAAGATGAAAAGGAAACCAACCATATGGGAAAACATATTTGCCAATGATATCACAGACAGGGGACTGATCTCCAAAACATATAAAGAGCTTATACGACTCAACATCAAGAAAACAAACAACCCAATTAAAAAATGGGCAAAGGACCTGAACAAACACTTCTCCGAAGAGGACATACAGAAGGTCCATAGACACATGAAAAAATGCTCAACATCATTGGCCATCAGAGAGGTGCAAGTAAAAACCACAATGAGATACCACCTTACACCTGTCAGAATGGCCATCATCAACAAATCAAAAAACAACAAATGCTGGCGAGGATGTGGAGAAACAGGAACCCTACTGCACTGTTCGTGGGAATGCAGACTGGTGCAGCCACTATGGAAAACAATATGGAATTACCTCAAAAAACTAAAAAATGGAACTGCCATTTGAACCAGTGATTCCACTGCTAGGATTAAACCTGAAAAATCCTGAAACCCTAACTCAAGAGAACTTATGCACCCCTATGTTCATAGCAGCCCTGTATACAATAGCAAAGTGCTGGAAACAGCCTAGGAGCCCGTCTGTGGATGAGTGGATCAAAAAACGGTGGTACATCTACACAATGGAATACTATGTAGCAGAAAGAAAGAAGAAACTCCTGCCATTTGCGACAACATGGATGGAACTAGAGAGAATTATGCTTAGTGAAATAAGCCAGGCAAAGAAAGAAAAATACCATATGATATCACCCAATACAGGAAACTAAAGAGCAACACAAACAAAGGAACTAAATAGGCAAAGACTATAATAGTAGTAAGTAGGGGGGAGGGGGGAGGGAGAGAAGGGGGATAAGTAAGGGAAGGGTCAGGTCAAGGAACGTATATGAATGACTCATGGACATGGACAACGGGGAGGGATATAATTGTGGGAGAAGGGATGGGCTGGGAGGGGGGAGCAATGGGGGAAAAATGGGACAACTGTAATTGAATAACAAAAAATAAATTAAAAATATTAAAATAAAAAATAAAAAATCAATGAGTTGGACCATAAAAAAGAAATAAGCAGTCAACCAGTACAGAATGAGAAAACAAGAATTGGAAAAAAGTGAGAGACTTCGGAACCTTTGAGACAACTTTAAACGTGCCAACATCTGAATCATAGGGATGCCAGAACGAAAAGAGAAAGAACAACAAATTGAAAACTTATGTGAAAAAACAACGAAGGAAAATTTTCTGAATTTAGCAAAGAAAATAGACATACAAGTCCAGGAAACACAGAGTCCCAAACAAGCTAGCCCCAAGGAGGACCACACCAAGAGACATCATAATTAAAATGCCAACAGTGAAAGATAAAGAGAGAATCTTAAAATCAGCAAGAGAAAAAAAAAGTTAGCTACAAAGGTGTGCCTATAAGACTATCAACTGATTTCTCAAAAGAAACTTTGCAGGCAAGAAGGGACTGGCAAGAAGTATTTAAACTGATGAAGAGCAAGGACCTAGATAGATTACTCTATCCATCAAAGATATCATTTAGAATGCAAGGGCAGATGAAGTGCTTCCCAGACAAAGTAAAGCTAGAAGAGTTCATCATCACCAAGCCATTATTATATGAACTGTCAAAGGGACTTACGTAAGAAAAAGAAGATAAAAACTATGAACATTAAAATGACAACAAACTTACAACTATTAACAACTGAATATAAAAAATGAAAACAAAATCAAACTAAGCAAACCATAAGAGGAACAGAATCATAGGTGTGGGGATATTTTGGAGGGTTATCAGCTGGGAGGGGGAATGGGGAGAAATTGGGGAAATGGTGCAGGAATTAAGAAGTATAATTGGTTGGTACAAAGTAAACAGGGGGAAGTTAAGAATAATATAAGAAAGGGTGCAAAGAACTTTTATGCACGATCCATGGACAAGAACTAAGGGGGATGGCATTGCTAAAGGGAAGGAGGGTACTGGACGGAAAGGACAAAGGGGGAAAAATGGGACTACTATAACAATATAATTAATAAAATATACTTTAGAAAACTGATTTAAAATGGGCAGAACTGAAATATTTTTCTAAAGAAGACAAATGGTCAGTAGGTACCGTATTTTTAGCTCCATAAGATGTAATCTTTTCCTCCGAAAATGGGGGGAAATGTCTGTGTGTCTTATGGAGCAAATATTGCACCACAGACTGTGATGTGTATTACCTGACCTGTCAGCGGTGGCAACAGCTGTTAGAAGAGGAAGCAGTGGGCCCATGCAAAACCCCTGGGGATTCTTAATTGTCCCACTTCACTGCTGAATCTCAGGGTATCTAGTCAGTTGCTGTACACCTCTGCCCCTCACCCAGGACCTGGTAGAGTGCAGAGAGCCACCTGATACTCCCAGCTACAACTGCTGACCTGTCAAATCAGCTGAGGTTAATAACAGGTATGAGGCACAGTGTCAATTGCCAATTGTCTTTGACACTGAGTGGGGTCTGTGTCACTAGAACCACCTCCAATCACCAATCACTGTGTCTTAAGCTCTGCCAATCACAAGAGACAGATGGGCAGAGCTGAAGTAACATGTTTTTGACTGGCTACTGGCTGTTAGATGCTACAGCTGTCTCTTCTACCTCCATACTGTTTCCAGTGCTCACCAGATTCCTGTGTGAGGCCAGCAATAACTGGGTAAGCAGCCATAAATGCTGAAGTTTGTAGTATATAAAGAGAGTTATGTTGGTGTCACTATTCTAGTAGTAACACAGGCACTGAGGGGATTCAGGTGTATCACTAGCCATAACAGGCACTGGGGGCAATCTGCCAGAACCTGTAACTAGCATAGTAATACTCTCAGTGACTGTTACAACTAGTGATACCTCTTAACTCCCTCAATGCCTGTTATTAAAGGTCCCCATAAATTCTGATACTAGCAATGATGAGTTCTTGGGGTTCCCAGAAAACTAGAAGAGTACTGGAAACTTAAAGTCTTTCCTCACTTGTTAATGACAGTGATGATGGTTCTTAATACCGCTGTTGACTGCTGTTCACTTTACATGGAAGAAATATTATTCTGTTATATTTTATTAAATATTTTATTTTATTTTTAAGTATATTTTATTAATTATGTTGTTATAGTAGTTCCAATTTTTATACCCTTTGCTCCCCTCTACCCAGTATACCCCCTTCCCTCCAGCAACCCCACTCCCCTCCGTTCGTGTCCATGGGTTGTGCATATAAGTTCTTTGGCTTCGCTCTTTCCTATATTATTCTTAACATCCTTCTGTCTATTTTGTACCAATTGATTATGCTTCTTAGTCCCTGCACCATTTCCCCATTTGTCCCCCTCCCACCTCCCTGCTGATAACCCTCCAGATGATAACCATATCAATGATTCTGTTCCTATATGGTTTGCTTAGTTGGATTTTGTTTATATTTTTTATATTCAGTTGTTGATAGTTGTTGTCCTTTTAGTGTTCATAGTTTTTATCTTCTTTTTCTTAAGTAAGTCCCTTTGACGTTTCATATAATAATGGCTTGGTGATGATGAACTCTTTTAGCTTCACCTTGTCAGGGAAACACTTCATCTACCCTTCCATTCTAAATGATAGCTTTGCTGGATAGAGTAATCTTGGTTGTAGGTTGCTTTTCATCACATTGAATACTGCTTGTCAGTCCTTTCTTGCCTGCAAAGTGTCCTTTGAGAGATCAGCTGATAGTCCTATAGTCATCCTTTGTACGCAACTCTCTGCCTCTCTCTTGCTGCCCACAGGACTCTGTCTTTATCTTTTACCTTTGACATCTCAATCATGATGCATCCTGGTGTGGTCCCCTCTGGGTCCAGCTTACCTGGGACCCTCCCTGCTTCCCGGACCTGTATGTCCATCTCTTTCACAAAATTTGGGAAGTTTTCCTCATTTTTTTCAATGCTTGCTTCCTCACTCTGTACTGGTTGACTGTTTTGTTCTTCCTTATGTTTCAAATCATGATTTGAACCCTGGTTTCCTTCCCTTTACCATTGGTTTTCTGTGGATTTTCCTTCATTTCACTTAGCATAGCCTTCACTTCTGCTCTTATGCGTTTGCTGTACTCAAGCATATCTGTGAAGCCTATGAGCATCTTTATCACCAGTGATTTGAATTCTGCATCTGTTAGGTTGGCTATCTCCTCATCACTTAGTTCTTCCACTGCAATCTTGATCCGTTCCCCCTTTTGGGCCATACTTCTCTGTTTCCTCATTCTGACAGGCTTTTGTGTTTGTTTGCCTCCATGCCCCAGGTAGAGCTGTTGCTCCTGTTATGGTGTTAAGGGGAGGAGCCTTAGGGATTTGTCAGAACAGGGCAACCTGTTTCACCACGTTGTGGTGTTATATGTGGGGGAGGGGTCCGAGAGGGAACAAGGTCACTCGCCCAGCACTCGCCCCACTTCCAGGCACCCCTCCCACCTCTGCTCCAGACCGGCCTCCCTCCAGTCACTGCCCTGGCCATCATTCCAAGAGTGGGTGGGCCCAAGGATGATCTAGCACTGCGGGGTCCCTTCAAATAAGTGGACTCTGCTGAGATCGGCAGTCTCTGCCTCCACCCTAACCCCCACTGGTCTGCAGAGTCAGAGGCTATGAGGCTTGACCTTCCCCGGTGCTGGGACCATGAGCTGCGAGGTCCGGTGAGGAGCTGGGAATGCTCTCCAGGTGTCCCTCCTGATTCTTCAAAATGTGTGACTGTGCTCTCTGCTGGCCCGCTGCCGCCACCACCACACCCGCATCCTCTCTGCGCCGGCCCCGCCCCTCCCACCTGTCTGGATGAGCGTTTTCTCTCCATGGACTTCCATGCAGCCTGACCCTCTGGAACCTCTAGTTGCCTCCAGTCTTGAGGTAGTTGCATTCCTTCTCAGCTGTTGAGGGAGATGCAGTGTGTTCGTCTATGCCTCCATCTTGGCTGGAAGCCTGTTATATTTTATTAAATGTCTTACTACACCATTTGGTTCAGAATATTTTGTTTGTTTGTTTTCCTCCTCTAAACATAGGTGTGTCTTATGGTCAGGTTCATCTTATAGTATGAAAAATATGGTATGTGAAAATGTGCTTAACATCACTAATTATCAAAGAAATTATCAAAAAGACAAGCCATCAAAAGTGTTGGTGAGGGTATAAAATGCTCCCCCAAAAAACCCTTTAAAAAGAAAAGTAAGAAGGAAACCATCTTCTATGTTTTTTCTGTTTTCTCTCTCTCAGCTCTGTTTATTCTTGATATGAATGAAGGGTTCAAGAATATTCAAGTACTTATGACTCTATGCTTTGAAACTCTTAAATGATCATCTATTACATAATCCACACTTTCATACCTGAGACTATATAGTGGTTCAGACAAAATCAACACTTTGATGTTCTCATGCACTACAGACAAAAATTTATTGGTTAAAATTTTATTAAATTCATGTCACAGAAAACCATGGAGTTATTAAGTATGGTGTTTTTAAAAGATTCATATAATGGTATGGAGAAACTTCACAATATACTGTTAAACGTTTTTGTAAGTCAGGTTAAAATGAATTTTGTTCCTTAAGTTTGGTCTGCAATAATTATGAATATCAATTCATAAAATTATGTTATTGTTATACATTAAATGTTTGAAACATTAGCTCTAAGTGTTTAGATTACAGGTTATTTAGCTAATCTATGTTATTCCATTTTTGAAGTTTACAATGGAATAAATAAGCTAAAGATGTTTTAGTTAAGCAAAAATTAATTATTCTATTTTGTACCAAAATTTAATATTTAGATATAAAAGGTGACATATCAGGTAGAGACTCAATCTGGAAGTCTTCACTTGCTTCTAACTCAGTGAGTGACCACACCTCACAACTTAATTAGAACCCAACATGTGATGAGAATAAAATAGCAGGGATAGAATGCTTCTGAGCTATTTTAATCTCAGGCAAAAGAGTGGAATAAAGTGCTATGGGGAGGGAGTATGTGTGAACTTCTTTCAGGGATTCTGAGCAGTCAGCCCTTTCTCTCTTAATTAATATTTTAATGAGCTGTTCACCATACTTCAACCTTTATTTGTAAACTAGAGAAAATAGTAATGTTTATCTCATAGATTGTCATTAGTTGATATCTGTAAAGTTTCTAAAACATTCATGATACAAAGTAAGTGCTATATCAGTATTAGTTGTTAGTACTAGCTGGTTTTAGATGTGGTGGTATAATACTGATACCTAATGATGACCAGCTAACATGTAACCATAGGGGGATAGACAAGTAAACTGTAGAGGATAAAAGGCAGCACCTTGATATAATGGTACTACTAAACCAACCCTGGAACCACCTACCTTCATATTTCTTGGTAGGTTAACTGCCATCCTCATCTATGGCAGAGGTGCCACACACACCCTAGGCTCGGTTGGAAGTTGCTCTGCCCAGCAGAGGCTTTGTGACCACAGCGGAACAAACTTTTCACTCAGGACACTTCATTATGTCTGGGGGAAGGAAGGTGACTGCCTCTCTAGAGGATACCAGCAGCCAAACCTTCATCCCTTATGCCTTTTTATTGAGGAGGATACATACGAGAGATACAAGGCTAAAATTCATAAATTCTCAATAGTCATTAGGCATTTGACAGTAACAGATTACACATACCAGTACAGGGGTTTCAGTGACCAGTCTCTGTCAGGGTCCATAAAATATCTTGACCATGTGTAAGGTTTCATACAGTCCTTGCTAGAGATTGTTTATGTTACATTACTGATAAGGAAAGCAGAGCAAGTTCTAAAATATAATGAGCATAATGAGCATCCTTTGATCTAATTCCCATGGCAACCCTCTGAGTGGTTGCTAGTCATGTTCCACATGCAGCCTTATGTTCAGACTTAGAGACAAGAGCGGCCAGAAAGCTGGCAGCTCGTCATGCTCAGGCTGGGGCTACAGTTCCTTAAACCATGAGGAGTGGTTGCCCACACTCATCCGAGTAAATGTTTGTATAATCATCTGCTCCTTGCACCAAAATGTATCTAAATTGTAAACAAAGAGAATGTCTGAAACATATTTATAGAAATTAGTGCAGACATACCAACAATCTCAATAAATGTAAAAAGTTAAATTTAACTATTAAAAACTCCATGAAAACAATTCAGCCATCTGATGATAGAAAAGACAGGTGCAAAACAAAATTACACAGAAGTGATGAAAAAAATGGATATAAAAGAACATTATGTTTGCTGTTTAATGAAAGGTAAATGCAACTTAAATACAACTACTTAAATGCAACTACATAAAGTAGTAAGGGGCTGTATCAAGTGCTCTTAAGGCTCTTTTACCTAAATTGAAAGTTTATTGAGGACAGGGATTATGTCTGCCTTACTCCCTGTTGTATACCCCAGCCTCAATGCAGTGTCTGACACATCAACAGTAAATATTTATTAGTGGTATATCTCTTCTTGTTCTGAAAAAAATCTTTGGATGAAGGAAGCCAACCTGAGCTAGGGACACTGCATTATGTACAATATGAAAATGATTTTAAATGATCAACTGTTTTTGTTGTTGTTGTTGTATGGTTTTCTTTTTGAGTTATCAAAGTTTTCAATAGGGATCTAATATAAAGATTTTTTTTTTTTAATTATTCCTGTCTTTTTATATCTGAGGGGGTACATAAACAGAACATCTTCAGAAAGTTTCAGAAAGAGATCTGGTATTTTTAGAGAATTATCATCATAATTTTTTCTTAGTTCCAAATGAGTCCTATCTTAGCAGTAAAGTTGCTTCTGTTAGGGGAACTCACTGAGATGTAATATGGTTCCAGCAGCAAAGGTGTCTGGGAAATGTTGGAAACTTAACTCTCTCTAGCCTCAGGCTTGGCTATCTTCCTAGAACACTGAAATGCCCACCCAAAGG
This sequence comes from Furipterus horrens, assembly GCF_987537825.1. NCBI lineage: Eukaryota > Metazoa > Chordata > Mammalia > Chiroptera > Furipteridae > Furipterus > Furipterus horrens. Next base: position 60,276,594 of record NW_028327176.1, on the reverse strand, counting down.
TGGACATCATGCCCACAGGAAGAAGGTTAATGAATGTATAGAGTGTGATAACTGCCTAACTTTATCCATTAATTTAAGCAGGTTTATGGCAGGTCTATGGGGCTAACCACCATATAGGTTTATCATTATGAAAAAGAGACCTGGTCCTGGGAGGTGTGTAGATTCTTCCCAGCTGGCCACCACTGGGAGCAAGCAGCTGCTTTTCCTGGGTATGTAAGTTTCTCCTATTAAAGCTCTTGTGAATTTGAAAACTGCTATATGTCAGTTCTTCAAATTCAATCCTGAGTTTAGACTTTTGGAGGCTTTCCCACAATGCCTTCACTAAGTTATTTGAGCAAATAAAATTATGAACTCTGTAATAGGGTTATTGTGAGTATCCAAAAAGGCTATAGAGGCAAAGGTCTTAAGAGGAGGTAGTGCATAAATGCCCTCAATAGTGTTAGTTATTATTATTTTAAGAGAGCGGACAGAAGCCTCAGAATTTTGGGGATGGGACTTAGTGGAGCACAGCCATTTTCCTGAGATGTACCTAGTTTCTTAGTTATGGTGGTTGTGGAAGCTGCCTGGCGCCAAGGAGCTGGGAGGGGATTTGACCATAGAATGGTGACAAGAAAGCTTACGGGGCCTGTGCAAGATTTCCCGAGACTGGCCAGGACTGGTCACCATACCCACTGTGTCTCAGTCTGCGGTCAGGGATTTAAAAATAAGACAACAGCCATTAGGCAAAAGGAGCCACACAGTTTGAAAGAGAGCAGAAGCACCCCACCAGCTGGCCATGTGGTCAGATCTGTAAGGAGGTGCCTCATGGTCCTGGATTAAAGGCTGAAAAAGACACTGTGACACAGGTGAAACTTCCCCAATCAAAGACAAATGAATGGGAGCTGGCAGGAAAGATGAACTGTGTCTGGGAAATACAGAGCCACAGCATTTCTATTTCCCTAGAGCAGCAGTTTGCAACCTGTGGGTCGAGACCCTTTTGGGGGTCGAATAACCCTTTCACAGGGGTCACCTAAGACAATCAGAAAAACATATATATAATTGCATATTGTTTTTGTGATTAATCACTATGCTTTAGTTATGGTTGGGGGTCACCACAACATGAGGAACTGCATTAGGAAAGTTGAGAACCACTGCTCTAGAGGGAGATGGGTACCTCTGACTTTTCTGTTCTGAAACTGGCCTGGTTTGGCATGGGGAGGCAGGACTATTTTTGCTTGTGGGTATTTTAAAGGAAGTGGGACTTAACAGCAGAATTCCACCATTGAGCTAAATTTGTATAACCTTTAAATAAACAATTTCTTTCCTTTTCACCAAACTGTGGGATTGGGAGTTATGCTTTTTGACAGACAATGAGCCTGTCATAACTGAACAGCCTGGGGTTCTGTTTCATTATCACTCACTATTGGTGCCCAGCATGAATTCATTTAACACTAAAGCCCTGACAGAGTGGGTTCTGGTCAGTCCTGATGAATGAGGAGAAAATCTAAGGCATAGCATATACTGTAAGAGCTAATGAGGGCTCCATGGAGGAACCTTCTGTAATTAGAAGAAGCAGAAAAATATACCTGCTGTTTCCAGATATGGAGATGGAACCGAGAATATATGAAAAGACAATGAAATGCAGCCTGAGCTACTTTACAACTTTGCCCAAGGTCATATCTGTTAAAGTCCTGAGAATGAAAACTTTAGAGCCTGTCTGACCTGCCCTGGGGACAGAGCTGCCTTCCTCACTGTGTTAGCAGAAAAGGTGGAGAGGAGGGGAGCACTTCAAAGAGCCAGGCTCTGTGCCCAGAGTAGAGATCTGAGTGCAGCCTCCTTTCCCTGTTGTGATTCTGTAGTCAGGCTGCCGCAGATCAAAAGCTGTAGACACAGATAATTGCATGGTGATTAACAGAGAGAGGGGAGGTGGGGGGAGGTGGAAGAGTGTAAAGGGGGTATAAATGGTGATGGAAGGAGACTTGGGGTGGAGAACACACAATACAATATACAGATGATGTATTATAGAATTGTACACCTGAAATCTATATAATTTTATTAACTGTCACTCCAATAAATTCAAGAAATTTTTTAAAAAGCTATCACCAACTGCTCACCTCTCTACATACGTACACATACTTAAAGCTAATCACATTAGTCACTTTATAAGAAATAAGTTGTTTCTTCCCTCTCCACTTTTATTTCCCTCTCTGCTCTCTCTGTGCTAGGGCCAATAAACTCTCTATCAGCCTTCCCAGGAATTTCCTGTTTTCCTTATCTGTTATGTCACAAAATCTTATCTGATGGGGTTGAAACCCTGTGTGCATAGCAAGAATAAGCCACCTCATTGGAACAGTGGGTTGCAGATGTAGACGTGCTCCTATAACTCATATAGAAGCCACCCTTCTCGTGGCTTCATTGTCATGATGATGTAATTTAAAAATAATACTCTAATAGCCAAAATTACTAAAGGAGCCATTTATTCCTTACTAAAATAGCCAAAAGAGGAATATATGTATGTCACTGATGCTGACCATCTTGTTTCCAAAAGTACAGATTCTAAGGCTATACCTTTAGAAATTCTGATTGTCTGCATTTTACCAGTTACCCCAGATAACACTGCTGCAGGTGGTCTGAGGACCACCTTTGGAGAAGCTTTCAGCAGAGAGTCAACCACAAACAAGGAAAGCACAGAGGGATAAAATGGTAAAGCATAGGCAAGAAATGTCATAGGAGAATTTTACCAGGAGGTAAAGACCTTGCAGGCCTCTGCGAAATATCCCTCTCTCCCTGTCGGTGAGAGCATCACTCACCATTCAGGCTGAGAGGTCTGCAGCTGGTGAATGTAGTGTTGCTTCCTTCCATTTGGTTATGCTCAGCAGTCCTTGTTTGCTTGCTATCTTGGTTCCACTTGTGCCTGGTACCTCAGATGCCACCTCTCAACTATAATCTCCATTTAGCTCCTGGTTTAAGGCTGTCAATCATTGTTATATAGCATTTTCTCTGGGATTACTGCATACTTCTCCCCCTGGCTGGTTTGGCTCAGTGGATTGAGCATCGGCCTGCGAGCTAAGTGTCGCTGGTTTGATCTTCCAGTCAGGGCACATCAGAGAAGGAAAACTCTGATTCCAAAAAACCTCCGCTGCCTTGCGGCATACCTCTTCAGGGGAAAGGCTAAGGGAGTAAACCCCGACAGAAATCCGGAGCCGGAGTCCCTAAGGCGGTTTGACGTTGTAGTCAACACCGGCAACTCCTGCGGCGCACCTGAAGCCAAGCTGTATTGACTCCGTCTTTCCCTTGGACCCTTCAGCTGCGAAGAGAGGGGGGGTCTGCTGCTTGGGCAACAGCAGACCCTCCGTATCACCCTGCCCAGGCTCTGTAGCTTCAGCTTCACTGGAAAGGACACTCCAGCGTCATCGCAAGATGATGATTCAACACGGGAGGAGACAGATACCGTGTCACTCCCGAGTCGGACTGCACAACCATTCTCAGCGGTGCAGAAAGACTCTTAAGAAGTTACACCATCGTCTCTCGAGACGGACGGCTGCCGACGACGACTGCATACTTCTCATGTAATGAGGTTCTCAACCAGTCTCCTTCTGAAAGTATCCAGGAAACTATGGCTCTTTTTATGCCACATGAGGACTGAAGAAACCTTAGGATCACTGCCTTTATATACTGAGCAGTTCAGCAGGCATTTCTAACATATCTTATGGGTGGAGCCACAGCCAAAAGGTGGTCTCTCTGAGGTGATTTGAAACGCTCTCATTTGTTACACAAGAAAGTGAGGAACAAGCCCCAACATAATGGGGTTCAAACTTGTCTGGTTATGTCAGACACCCATTTCTGACATGGGTAACTGTATTCCATCTGCCTGGCAAAAATCACTGGTCCAAGGAGTTTGGTTGTCCCATTAAGGTATTGGAATTTTTGGCTGTGTATCAATTGGGATATCATAAATAAGAAGTTGCCTTGGCTGGGTGGCATGGTTGGTTGGAGTATTGTCCCATATACCAAAAGATCACAGATTCAATCCACAGTCAGGGCACATACCTAGGTTGTGAGTTTGATCCCCAGTCAGGGGGTATATGGTAGGCAATCGATTGATATTACTCTTTCACATCAATGTTTCTCTCTCCCCCTTCTCTCTCTAAAATCAATAAACACATCCTTGGAGGAGGATTAAAAAACAAAAATATGAAGTTTAATTCCTCCCTCTCTCTCTCTCTCAGGTTGCTAACTTATAACCTATTTCCATCATGGTAAAATAGTTTCCTTTTAATAGGACAAAAATGAGATAAATATGCCAATTTAAGCCAAGATTAGGGATAATCAAAATGATAGACCAAAGCTATTGCTAGGAATACTGAGACATAAACTTCTTGTATTACTCATTTTTGCTTCTCAATCACCTTACCCTGTCTTGTCCCTGACTCTTCAAGGCAGTTTTTATTATAATTATATAAATTATATACATATACATTTATATATTAATGATTTAATATGATTGATAATTATTATATCAATTATTTTAATAATTCTAATTATAAAATAATAATAATGTAATTAACAATATTTTCATATGTGTGTGTGTATATATACACACATATATATAAAGAAAGAGAGGATTAATGGGAGAAACTAAATTCTTGCTCTTGCTCTTGCTCTTGTAGTTGGTTTCAAGATTATAATTGACCTTTTACCATATTTCTCATCTACAACCCATTCTAGAATTGCCTTACCTCCTAGTGTTTCAACTAGTCTTGGTTGCTTGTCCAGGATAACCCAGACCTTCATGCTTGAGAGTTCTGATATACTATTAGGCTATGATTATTTCAATTTCCCATTTACAGTTATTGTTAAGCAAAAATCACTATAATTGTCCTAATAAATTCTACATATTCCAGACATGCTCCTCGCTGCCCCATTATTGTCTCATTTCAATTCACCCACACCTCATTGGGTTGTGGAGGACACGATGACACTTTGGGCCATCTGATATCAATGCAGTTGTATGCCATTGATCCACTATAAGAGCCTTTTAATTGACCTCCATTTTTTACTATCTTTTCTCATATACATCCTCTGATATAAATGTCATCTTAGATTATATATCCAGTAGTCCCTGAAACTGCTGAATTCTGTGGAATCCTTTTGAGGAAGAATTGGAGAAATCACTACTGCATGATTTCTGTGCCATTATAGGGTTGTTTCTAAAGGACAGCCAGAGACACTTTCAACTGTTAGGTTCTGAGTCTGAGAACAGTCAGATACCTAAAAACCAGGTAAAGAATTGTGACTTTTCTAGTAAGGCAGTCAATAGTATCTTCTATTCATCAGCTATTGATCTTGTTTTAGTTAAATAAGTCAACCAATACTCTTGCTGACTGCCTGTCTCTTTGGTGGAAACAACAAGGGCTATTTGCCACTGCTACAGATAGATCTTGTGGATTAGAGACTGTCATTCTGACATTACTGCCTGTTGTGGCAATTATGTCTCCTTTGCCTCTGTTAATAGTAGCCACATGGTCTAACCCCATTTGAATCCTTATCCTATATGCTGAAACTAAGTAGACCAGCTCATAGCAGAAGTTCCTACTTGGGCTTGCAGACGGCAGCCACCACGGAAGTTCTTGATTTTGCTGTCACCCCCTCGCTGACATATTCCTTAGTGCTTCTGGGAAGGGAGTCTTCTCTAGGCTTCCTGAGTAACTTAGTCGGCTGGTTCTCTTGTCTTGCATAATAAATGCATTCTAACTTTCTTATCTCTGAGCTTCTTGACCCCTTCCTCTATATTCTGCAGAGAAGTTCTGGCATCTTCATCTCATATACTATAGATCATCTTTTTGTTGCTGTTGTTTTTGTTTTTCCCAAAGCTTCTAAAAGTAATTGCAAAACTGTTATTATTATTTCCAGGGGCTTACCAGGACACTAAAATTTGAGTTGCAGAAGGATGCCCTTATAACAATAAACTCTCTTTTATGCAGCTTGATATCCTGCCCCCACTACATGTTTAGCATCCTCTAGATTCATCCTCAAGTATTTTCTTTAGGTTCTGATGCAGTTTTTCAATGAACGATGGAGTATTTTTCAGGCAGGCCAAGCTATAACTTGACTCTAGTTATTGATCTATAAATGAGAAGGTCTCTCTTTAGGAGGACAAGCAATAGCTTTAAGATCTCTTTTTACTTATTTATTTATTTATTTTGGTTTTTCAATTACAGTTGTCCCATTTTTTCCCCCATTGCTCTCCCCCATCCAACACACCCCTTTCCCAAAATCATATCCCGCCCCGTTGTCCATGTCCATGAGTCATTTATAGACCTTCCTTGACTAAACCCTTTCCTCACTTATCCCTCTTCTCTCCCTCCCCCCTATTGACTGCTATTCTGCTCTTTGTCCTATTTAGTTCGTTTGTTTATGTTGTTCTTTAGTTTCTTGTATTAGGTGATATCATATGGTATTTTGCTTTCTTTGCCTGGATTATTTCACTAAGCATAATTCTCTCTAGTTCTATCCATGTTGTTGCAAATGGCAGGAGTTCCTTCTTTCTTTCGGCTACATAGTATTCCATTGTGTAAATGTACCAGTATTTTTATTCACTCATCTACAGATGGACACTAAGGCTGTTTCCAGCACTTAGCTATTGTAAACAGTGCTGCCATGAACATAGGGATGCATCAGTTCTTTTGAATTAGGGTTTTAGAATTTTTTGGGTATAATTCTAGCAGTGGAAACTCTGGTTCAAAAGGCAGTTCCATTTTTAGTTTTTTGAGGTAATTTCATACTGCTTTCCATAGTGGCTGCACCAGTCTGCATTCCCACCAACAGTGCAGTAGGATTCCCGTTTCTCTACATCCTCACCAGCACTTGTTGTTTGTTGATTTGTTGATGATGGCCATTCTGACAGGTGTAAAGTGGTATCTCATTGTGGTTCTTATTTGCATCTCTCTGATGGCTAATGATGTTGAGCATTTTTTTCATGTGTCTATGGAACTTCTGTAAGTCCTCATCAGAGAATTGTTTGTTCAGGTCCTTTGCTCATTTTTAAATTGGGTTGTCTGTTTTCTTGAGGCTGAGTTGTATAAACTCTTTATATATTTTGGAGATCAGTCTTCTGTCTGTGATGTCATTGGCAATTATGTTTTCCCATATGGTTGGTTTTCTTTTCATCTTGATGATGTTTACTTTTGCTGAGAAGAAACTCTAGTTTCATGTAGTCTCATTTGTTTATTTTTTCCTCTATTCCTCTTGCTTTCAGAGATGTATCCGTGAAGATATTGTTATGTGGGATATCTGACATTTTCCTGCCTATGTTTTCCTCTAGGGCTTCTATGGTGTCATGGCTTACATTTAAGTCTTTGATCCATCTTGAGTTTATTCTCATGTGTGGTGTAAGTGGGTGGTCTAGTTTCATTTTTTTGCAAGTCCCTGTCCAGTTCTCCCAACACCATTTGTTAAAGAGGTTCTTCTCACTTCATTTTATGTTCCTTCCTCCTTTATCAAATATTAGTTGACCATGGAGGCATGGGTTTACTTCTGGACTCTCTATTCTGTTCCACTGATCTATATGTCTGTTCTTATGACAGTACCAGACTGTTTTGATCACAGTGGCTTTGTAGTATTACTTGATGTCTGGTATTGTGATTCCTCCTGCTGTGTTCTTCTGTCTCAAGATTGCTTTTGCTATTAGGGGTCTTCTTTGGTTCCATAAGAATTTTTGGAGTATTTGTTCTAGGTCTGTGAAATATGTCATTGGTGTTTTAATAGGGATTGCATTGAATCTGTAAATTGCTTTGGGTAGTATGGCCATTTAAATGATGTTGCTTCTTCCCATCCAAGAACATGGTATTTGCTTCCATTTATTTGTATCTTCCTTAATTTTTTTCTTCAATGTTATTTAATTTTCAGTGTACAGGTCTTTTATCTCTTTGGTTAAGTTTACTCCTAGGTACTTTATTATTTTTTGTTGTTGCTATAGTAAATGGTATTTTCTTTTTTGTCTCTGTCTCTGATATTTTATTGTTGGTGTACAGAAATACCTTAGGTGTCTGTATATTTATTTTGTACTTTGCTATTTGACAAAATTTGCTTATTATATCAAGTAGTTTTTGAGTGGAGTCCATAGGGTTTTCCATGTATATTATCATGTCATCTGCATATAATGATAGTTTTACTTCTTCTTTCCCAATTTGGATGCCTTTTATTTCTTTTTCTTGTCTGATTGCTGTGGCTAGGACTTCCAACACTAGGTTGAGTAGGAGTGGAGAGAGTAAACAGCCTTGTCCTGTTCCTGATTTCAGGGGAAATGCTTTCAATTTTGTCCATTGAGTATGGTGTTGGCTTCAGGCTTCTCATATATAGCCTTAATTATGTTAAGGTATGCTCCCTCTATTCACTTTTTGCTGAGTGTTTTCATCATAAATGGGTGTTGTACTTTATCAAATGCTTTTTCTGCATCTATTGATATGATCATGTGATTTTTGTCTTTCATTCTGTTTAGGTGATGTATTATATTTAGTGATTTGCGAATATTGAACCATCCTTGCATCCCTGGGATGAATCCCACTTGATCGTGGTGTATGTTCTTTTTGATGTATTGCTGGATCCTGTTTGCCAAAATTTTGTTGAGGATTTTAGCATCTATCTTCATCAGTGATATTGGCTTGTAGTTTCTTTCTTTGTTGTGTCTTGACCTGGTTTTGGGAATAGGATAATACTGGCTTCATAGAAGGAGTTTGACAATTTTCCCTCTTCTTGGATTTTTTTGAATAATTTGAGGAGGGTAAGAGAGTTAGTTCTTCCCTAAATGTTTTGTAAAGTTCGCCTGTGAAGCCATCTGGTCCAGGGTTTTTGTGTGCTATGAGATTTTGGATTACTGTTTCAATTTCCTTCTTTGTTATTGGTCCGTTGAGACTTTCTACTTCTTCTTGATTCAGTTTTGGAAGGTTATATGTTTCTAGAAATTTATCCATTTCTTCTAGGTTGTCAAATTTCTTGCAATACAGTTTTTGTAGTAATTTCTTACAATCGTTTGTATTTCTGTGGTATGAGTCATGATTTCTCCTCTTTCATTTCTGATTTTGTTTATTTGGGTCTTCGCTTTTTTTTTTTTTTTTTTTTTTTTTTTCTTGATGAGCCTGGCTAGGGGCTTGTCGATTTTGTTTATTTTTTCGAAGAACCAGCTCCTAGTTTCGTTGATATTTTGGATTGTTTGTTTTGTCTCTATGTCATTTAATTCTGCTCTGATCTTGATGATTTCCTTTCCTCTTCTTGCCCTAGGCTTTGTTTGTTGTTGCTGTTCTAGTTCTTGTAGCTTTAGGGTTAGGTTTTTTATTTGAGATTCTCCTATCCTTTTCAGTTATGCCTTTATTGCTATGAACTTCCCTCTTAAGACTGCTTTTGCTGTGTCCCATAGGTTTTGGGCTGTTGTGTGTTCATTATCATTAGTTTCTAAAAATTTCTTGATTTCCTCTTTGATGTCATTGTTAACTCATTCATTATTTAATAGCGTGTTATTCATTCTCCTTGAGTTTGGGTGCCTTTGATTTTTTTCTCTGATGTTGATTTTTAGTATCAAGGCATTGTGGTCTGAAAAGATGCTTGATATGATTTCAATTTTCTTGAATTTGTTGAGGCTTATTTTGTGTCCTATCATGTGGTCTATCTTTGAAAATGTCCCATGTGCCTTTGAAAAGAATGTAAAGTTTGCTTCTTTGGGGTGAAAAGTTCTGTATATATCAGTTATGTCCATGTGGTTTAGTGTGTTATTCAATGCCTACATATCCTTAGTGTTTCTTTGCTTCGAAGATCTGTCTATTGTTGATAATGGAGTGTTGAAGTCCCCTACTATGAGTGTGTTGTTGTTAATATCCTTCTTGTGATCTTCTAGTATTTTCTTTATGTATTTGGGTGCTCCTATGTTGGGTGCATATATGTTTATCAGTGTTATATCTTCTTGATGGATTGTTTCTTTAAGTATTATGAAATGTCCTTCTTTGTTTCTTTTTATTGCCCTTGCTTTGAAATCTGTTTTGTCTGATATGAGGACTCCTACCCCAGCTTTTTTTTCAGGTCTGTTTGCTTGGAATATTTTTTTATATCCCTTTACTTTCAGTTTATGTAAATCTTTTGTTTTGAGGTGTGTTTCTTGTAGACAGCAAATATGTGGGTCCTGTTTTCTTATCAATTCCATTACCCTATGTCTTTTAATTGAAGCATTTAATCCATTTACATTTGAAGTTATTATTGACATGTGTTTATTCATTTTCCTTTTTACCTGTGTTCCACTCTTCTTTTTTTCTTCTTTTTTCTTAAAACATTTTCTTTAGCATCTCTTGGAATGCTGGTTTGGTGGAGATGTATTTTTAGTCTTCCGTTGTCTGAAAAACTCCTTATTTCACCTTCCATTTTGAATGAGAGACTTGCTGGGTAGAGTATTCTTGGTTGTAGGCCTTTGTTTTTCATTGCTTGAAATATTTTTGACCATTCCCTTCTGGCTTGTAGTGTTTCTGTTGAGAAATTGGTCAATAGCCTTATAAGACTTCCCTTGTATGTTATTTGTCATTTTTCTCTTGCTGCTTTCAGGATTCTCTCTTTGTCTTTGAATGTTGCCATTTTAATTATGATGTGCCTTGGAGTGGATTTTTTTGCGTTCCTCTTCATTGGAACTCTCTGTGCTTCCTGAACTTGCATTACCTTTTCTCTCATGAGGTTGGGAAAATTTTCTGTCATTATTTCTCCTATCAGCTTTTCTATTCCTTGTTTCTCTTCTCCCTCTTTAACTTCAATGACTTTGATGTTGTTTTGCCTTATGCTATCTTGTAATTCCCTTACATCTTCTTCATACTTTTTCAATCTTTTTCATTTTGTTTTATTGTGTGGGAATTTTTTCTACATTATCTTCTAGTTTACTAATCCGATCCTCTGCTTTGTTTAGTCTGCTTTTGATTGATTCTACTCTGTTTTTCAGTTCAGAGTTTGAATTCTTCATTTCTTCCTGGTTCTTATTAATAGTTTCTATGTCCTTTTTTATGCTGGTGTAGTTCTCTGCAAGTTCCCTGTAATTTTCTTGGAGCTGTTGGTAACTTTCTTGGAGGTTGTCATAGTTGTTTTTGAGGTTGTCGAGTATATTGAGCTTCTTCTCCACCATTGCTTTGAATTCCGTGTGTGACATTTGGGCTATGTCTATTCCATCTACCTCTATTTCTGGGAATTCCTCTTTTTTTTCATTGAGAGGTTGTTTCTGCATCTTACCATGTTAAATTCTTCTTGTTTATGTTTGTTTTTTGGGTTTGTCTGCTTTGACTTCCCACCTTTCTGGTATGAGATTCTTTATAAGAGATCTGGGGGTTTCAGTGGTGCAGTCTCTTTGATATCCTGAGCCTGATGTTCTCGCGGTACCCTTTATTTCATTTGTTTATGCTGTCTGGTTATATTTCAGATGCTCTTTGGTAGGATCTTCCTTCTGGGTAGTTGATTGAGAGTCACTCTATCCACTTTGTCTTGAGTTCTTTTGTGGAGATGCTGTTAAAAACATAAACACACAGCCCAGGCAGGAGACACACACCCTCAAAAATATCCCCCACCCTCTATCCCGCTATCATCAGCCAACGAGCCAGTATTAATATAAATGTAGAGAAATTAGAGCTTTTATACTATAGGAAGAATAGATAAGAGTTGTTTTTAGGGAGGAAAAATATGATTTTTGAGAGAGGTGATGATAGATTAATAATAGTTGAGATTATGCAAGATAGTAGGTAATATTTACATTGTATGTTAATAACACCCTGGCTAGTTTGGCTCAGTGGATTGAGAGTCGGCCTGCGAGCTAAGTGTCGCTGGTTCGATCTTCCAGTCAGGGCACATCAGAGAAGGAAAACTCTGACTCCAAAAAACCTCCGCTGCCTTGTGGCATACGGAGGAAAAGGGGAAAGGCTAAGGGCGTAAACCCCGACAGAAAATCCGGAGCCGGAGTCCCTAAGGCGGTTTGACGTTGTAGTCAACACCGGCAACTCCTGCGGCGCACCTGAAGCCAAGCTGTATTGACTCCGTCTTTCCCTTGGACCCTTCAGCTGCGAAGAGAGGGGGGGGTCTGCTGCATGGGCAACAGCAGACCCTCCATATCACCCTGCCCAGGCTCTGTAGCTTCAGCTTCACTGAAGAGGACACTCCAGCGTCATCGCAAGATGTCGATTCAACACGGGAGGAGACAGATACCGTGTCACTCCTGAGTTGGACTGCACAGTCATTCTTGGCGGTGCAGATAGACTCTTAAGAAGCTACACCATCGTCTCTCGAGACGGACGGCTGCCGACGACGATGGATGTTAATAACAATAGAAGAAAAGGAGGGAAGAATGCAGAATATAGTAAGAAAGTGGGACTGTATAGTATTCAATTTATATAGTAGTTATATTCTATTTATTTAGAGTGAAAGGGAGGCTAACTAGACACACAAACAAACAAAAATTAAAGAGGAAGGATGAGAAGAAGAGATTGTATGAAACAAATTAGAGATATAGGTATTTTGCTTTTAAGGAAAGAAAATAAAGTAAAAATTATACTTAAATTTAAATTTAGAATTAAAAGTAAGAAATTAAAAAATTTTAAAGTAAATTAAAATACAAATAAAAAAACTAAGATAGAAATAGAAATTTAAAAAGTATATAAAAGGAATGTTTTTACTCAGTTCAGCCTTTGTGTGTCATCTTCTTTTTCTGTGTCCACAGCTGGTCTAATGAGGTGGGCCAGAGGTTCCTGTTCCTTGCAGCAGTGGTATGCGCCTGTGGTGGTCGGCATGGCGCATTCCTTTGGCGCCTGTTGGAGCTGGCTGAGGTGCTTTTGCACACGCGCCCTTGCACATGCAAGGCAGTCCGAGAGCTAGCCTCAGGCCTGCCAAGCCACACTCCGGGCATAGGTCTCTTGCCTCCTAGGGTGGGACCTCGGACACTTGTGCACAGTGGAAGTGAGCGTCTATGAGTCGCTGCTGCCCACTGTTCCTGCGCTGCAGCTGCCTGCCATTCCTGCACCTGCCTGGGCCGGCACGAGCAGAGCCTGAGCAAGTGGTCTGCCCTCCGACCTGATGCCCACTGGAGCTGACCAGGGGTGTCTGTGCATGGTCTTCTGCATGTCCAGCGGGCCCTCCCTGCACCCATTGGGGCACTGATCTTATGTCTTTTGGGGTGTGTCCGAGGGGCACCTGGACGCGCAGCCCCACGCACCTGGGCCAGTGAATGAGGGCACTTCCCTATGCACACCCACGAGACCCGTGAGGAGGGTTGGGGAGTGGGCGAGCGCACTTCTGCGCCTGCGCTCCTCAAGAATGTCCTATCACCCCCAAACTTTCCTCCCCTCTCCACAGTTCACAAGAGAAAAATATAAAGGAAAATTACGTTCTCACATGCACAGCAGTATGCTGTTTCTTATCTTTCAGCGCCAATGTCACCTGGTCGAGTCCTGTCTCTGCCAGTGGGCAGAGATCTGCTCTCCTCCCAATTTCTCTCTGGGGAAGCCTGTGGTCACCAAAAAGCCTTTGTGTACTTCCAGCTGCAGCTCAGGTAGGCACCCCAGCCAGAAATCCTGTCTCATCCCTTTTTCCTCTGCTATCCTCACTAAACAGGTTGTTCCCAGATGGTTTTTCTCTAATCCAGCAGTGCCAAGGCTTGACTCCTGCCAGTGTCCAGCTGCTCACTGAGATGTTCTGTCTGCAATTAGTCCAAAACTACAGACGGGTCTCGGGAGCCTGAAAGCGCAGCCTCCCCTCACTCCTCCACCACCTTCCAATCTCCTAAGTTCTCTATTAATAAAGTATGTTCATGGTCTCCAGGCAAGAAAAGTTTCTATGCTCTCTCAAGAAAATTGAACCACTTCTGCTGAAGAATTTGGGGGCTTAAGGTTCTCAAGAACATCTATTCAGATATCCTCATCTCAGATCTCAGATTTTACCTCTTTCCATCAGAGTCTTGACTTTAGCATAGGAGACTTGCTTGGACTATGAATATGCATTCTTTGTAACCCAACTACTCTCAGAATCAGATATTAAGCTCAAACACTAGGGTTGATTTTCAGTATAGTCTTTCCTTGGTTTATAAGAGATGAGGATCTCTTTAAACTCTGTCATGAATCCTTATTGCTTTAAAGAAATGCCCTGGGTTGTATAATCTGAGCCTAATGTTTTCTTTCTCTGGGTAACTAATGACACTTAACATTAATCTTAACATTAATCAAAAAGTTTTTCTTCAGATCTCTCAAGTGCTGAAAATATTAGGTAAATTGATGTACCCCCTATCACCCAATTTATCAAAAGTAATTTTGATGTGACTACACACCAATAATTATTTCTACCTTCACTTACCACCATAAATGGTATCATTGCTGCCAATTGTCTCGAAAGTGGTCATTTTCAAGATGTGATTTTAAAAATCTTTTTGGAATCACATTTAATACCAATTTTCTTAGTTTGGATATTCCCAGGTGTGATTTCTCAGAGAAATATTTGAGTCAAGTATTTTACTGAAGATATACTTTGAGGATATACTAGTGAGAGAGTAAGGAAGTGATGTGGGAAAGATAAGAATACCAAGAAGGATTTGTTATCAAACACATTCCCTCTATGAGTTGGGAAATGAAGCTTGAGCCCAGTGGGACCAATGTAGAAGTACATTTCGGAGATATCTCTACTAAGGAAGAAGTTTCAGTATTTCTTCTCCAAATCCAGAAAGTCATTGCCTTAGAAGTATTCCTAAGGGGTATTAATTTTCCATCATATAACTCTGCTGTGGAGGTTGCCAAAGCAGGCACTAAAGCCAAAGAAGCAAATAAGTGGAGGTACTGGCAGTTGGAAGTCAGGCTGACATGCACCAAAGTGGTAAGGATGAGCTGGTAAAAGAAGGGCACCAAGAAAAACTACTACAGATGTAGTCAGTAACTTTTATGTGTTCATTCAATTTGTTAATAAAGAAATTCTTATTAATTGACCACAGTAAGTTTTTTTAAAAAGTATGGCAAACCACTCTAGATATCTAAACAATAAACCAAGGTATTAAATAACATTCTTTGTCTATGGCTGTTTATGTAAGAATTGATTCTACTAAATGTAACTTTATTCATTCTATTTTCATTCTTTTTTTCTGCAATGATCTCTTCGGAAATTGCTAATGTCCAGACTGACTATCTTAAGTATTTTCCTAATTTATAATTATAGTAATTATGTAAAAAATAAAAATTGAATTTATCATGACTTCTAAAATAATTTTTCCTCATTACTTCTATGTGGTCATAATTAATTTGAACATTTAAAGTTCTGTGATCATATATGGTGTCTGTCCAGAAAGTATCCATCCATGTATTATGAAAAAGATGCATTTATTAAAGACGTTACAAGACACAAGAAACATCATACACAGGACAATGACACCTCAGTCTCCTTCAAAGTAAGCACCTTGGAACCTCACACAGTTGTCCCAATTGCCATCAGCTGCCCTGTCATATTTTCTCAGATCTCATCAACAGTCTGAATTTTCTTCCCCTTTAAAGGTAGTTTTAGTTTTGGGAAAAGCCAGAAGTCATAGGCTGCCAAATCTGGGCAGTAGAGAGTGGTTGAGTTGCCTGGGTGATCTGATGTTTCATCAAAATTCTTCATGAGACATGATGCATGAGCAGGCATGTTGTCATGATGAAGCTGACAGTTGCCCACAGCTATGGCCTTTGAATCATCTGAATAGTTTCCACAGAAGAATGTTCAAGCTTAATGCAAAATGTGATACAGATTCTGTGCTCTATTCACTAAGTCATTTTGAATGCAATGGTCACACTGTACACATGCTCACTAAATTGCATCTACTGCCCCCACTGCCTAGTACAGTGAAGTCGTCATTGTTCACACATGTGCATTCCAGTTCACTCTCCTTGGCTGCCAGGTTACATGAACATTGCACAAACTGTTTTTGTTATATTAACAATGGTTCGACTTTTTCCAGATAGACCTCATATATTTATCCAAACCCTCAGCTTTAGAAAAGTTCTGCCTTCTTCAAGGCTCTTGACTTTTGTGTTTATGTCATTTTCTCCAAATCAGTAGCAGAAGGTAGAAAAGAATGTTTCCTGAGACTTAGGCTTGCCTTAACATCAACAAGGCATTAATCACAGTGTCCTCATTTTCAAGATGAATGTAAGGTCCTTTCCAGGTGTGACATTCTCTGAATCTATGATTTCTGGACAGTATTAGGCAGAGAATTTTCATCCCTCCAACAGTCCCAACAGGCTGTCTTGGCACCGTATGGAACTGCTCTCTAGTCCCTTCCTTGAGTATGTCATTTCAACTCAACTCTAGGGTGAAAATATATTATGCTTCACTAATCACTGGAGTTGTCTGACTCAAATTTGTGAAATATTCTGGCTTTCTTCCATATATCACATGTAATCTGTTGCTCATATTTATTGTGGTTGATGAATCTGTCTCCAACTGGCAATCAGTTTAAAGTTGTTGCAAATAAAATTGGGATTGTGATTCTTCCCTAGAACAATTCCCCAAAGGTCAATAATGTTATGCTTGAAGCATTTTGATATGAATGGGAGGCCACATCTTCCTTATCCTAGTGTAGATCCTTTAAAAAGCTAATGAAAAATGCACTGTAAGGGTTGTATAGCAACAGAGAAAATGGGACAGTGACCAGGACAGTGATGCTGCATTGTACACAAAACAGAATCTTTCACAGTCTGAGACAGTATCTTATGTGAAGCTATTAGAATTTCTGTCCCTAGATCAACAACATTGAACTTGAGTTGATAGGTCAGCTTCAAGCAGGTTCCTGATAACTACCTTCAGTTTACAACTGTGTTACTATGAAAGTGATCATAGAACACAACATACTGATAATTTAAAAACAAAAATAGATTGCTGTAGAAGAGAAACTGTGAGGGTCAGCATTTCTTAGGTCCTAATAACTTCTGAAAAAAGTCACCATTTTTATCCCTGAGATTATAAAGGCAGGTTTTGTTCTATAGCTTCAAAGAACTGAGTGATGAATAATAGATCAATTCCATTTTACCTGGTGATTTAATTTCAATTATCACAATTAAACCACATTTTTTAAAAAAGCATCACAATTATATCTGATTATCTCATATTCAGAAGATAAAGGGCATAATATCATCTGCTCATTCTTTTTCAATTATTTTTTTCATTTAGCTTTAATCTAAACAATAATATCAATGAAACCATAGGCTTTCTGAGATAATTATAATTTTTATTAAAGTAAATGCATATTTTAAACATACTTTACAGGTACTATTTAAATAGTCTTCTGTATCACTAGCAGTATAAAAAAAGAGAATATTTAGTTTTTCTTGCTCTGGCCCTTGCCCTATCACATCACACCTCATAAGTTTTTATAGACAGCTCTATAAAATATTTCCTGCTTCAAGGGTACCTATGTTCCCTGCCTCTATTCCAGATATGTTATTTTGGTTCTGAGTTATATTTTCTCTAAAATGACATTATTCCATTCATTTTTTTTTTTTTGCACTCACCTGGAAAGCCTTCCCAGTTGCAGGTGTGCCTTCCTTAAGTGGTAAATGTTAAATCTTTATTTTAGCCCACCTTAGAATCTTAGTGTTTCAATTTTTAAAAGTGTAGATTCCTTATGTTTATTGTAATAATATATTTATATGTTATCTTTTTCATGTATTGTTTTTCATATGACCTTTCTCTTTCATTGTTTAAATGTTTCCATATAGCTTATAGACTGTTCTATGACTGAGGTGTCTACTGTTGTATTCTGAGAACCTAGCACAATAGAATGGGCATGAGAGTTCACTCAAATATTTGTTGAATGATGAATGGAGTAATGAATACATTTGTGCTATGGATTATGTTTCTTAGAGTGAATTAACCTGCTGATTTTGATGAAGTTTCACATTTTACTTAAGAATAGTGGTTCCCATATCTCATAATATATCAGAATCACCTGGAAAGACTCTTAAAACACAGATTACCCAGCCCATTTCCAGAGTTTCTTATTCAACAGGTCTGCAGTAGGACCTAATGTTTTTTTGCATTTTTAACTGGATTCCAGATAATACTGATGCTGATTGTCCAGGGCTCACACTTTCTTAAGAACCACAAAATTAAACATTGTGTCTAACTTTCATAAAACTCCCAAGCCTACATTTTAAAAGTATTTTTTAGATTCAATAATAATATGATAACTTTTGATTCCTGCTTACTTAAAGGGAAGGCTCTTATAGAATTTAAATTCTCTCATCCTACATTTCTATTTTGGGGGTTTTAGATTTATGCTGCTGATATTATTTAGCTTAAAACTAAATTTTCAGCCTGCTGTTTATTGAACCCCTTTATCATATGAGTACATATTTTTCAGAATTTCATTAAGAAAACAAAACAATTGTACTCTAAAATCTGTTTTTCTGCTATGCTTTTCTCCTGCATGCTTAGATCATTCTTCCACAGAGAGAGATCTTTCTGCAGGCCTCATGTTAGTTTTTCTGTTGTTGTTTTTTTTTTTTTCATCTTCATACAAGGCTGTGTCCCTCTTTTCAGGCCCAGTGGTGCTAAATGGAAGTATGTTTTCTCTTTGACACCTGAGTAACTTTTAAATCCCTTTGGCTAATCTTAAACTGCAGTGACATTCATTTATATCTAATCCTAATCATGTTCATAGTCTGAAAAGCATTATCCAAAGGCATAAATAGTTTACTCCTCCTGTGGCTTCCTCCTCTCTTATTGTAAAGTGGTTCATATATAACTGACTAATTTGAAACAACTATGTTTTACCAGAGGTAATATATAAAAAAATTAGTCAACTGAACAATTCAGAGCTTATTTTGTCTCTGCTTCTACCTTTTGATAACTGCTATGACCTGAATTGTGTCTCTTCACCCCCTCACCAAAAAAATTCATAGATTGAAGCCAAGTCTCCCAATGTGACTTTTTATGGACATAGGACATTTAAGGAGGTAACTAATGTTAAATAAGGCCTTAAGGATGGAGCCCAGTTCCAACATAACTGATGTTTTTATAAGAAGAGAAAGAGACAACAGAGCTCTTTCTCACCCGTGCACACAAAGACAAATGGCCATGTGAAGACACATCAAGAAGGCACCAGCTGCAAGTCAATGTAAGAGGTCTCAACAGAAACCAATGCTGCTGGCATCATTATCTTAGAATTCCAACCCCCAGAACTATGAGAAAATAATAGCTGTTGTTTGAGCCAGCCAGCCTATGGTTTCTTCTTATGACTGTCTGAGGAAATTAATGCAGACTTTGGGTCCATGAAGTAGGATGCTGTTGTACCAAATGCTTAAATATGTGGCAGAGGCTTTGGAAATGGGTGATGGATGGAAGCTAGAAGAGTTTTGATGGACATGCTAGAAACAGTTTAGAATTTCCTTGAAGGGGCTGTTGGTAGAAATTCAGAAGATAAAGGTGATTCTGATAAGAACCCAGAAAGAAGAAAGGAGAGCTACAAGACAGCCTCTAATATCTTTGAAAATGTATGTATCATCAAGAACAGAATATTGGTGTAAATACGGACATTAGAGGTGCTTCTGGTGAAACTGTTACTACACAAGAGTGGAGTTTGACTGCACACCACCAAACAGGCATTTAACAAAGATTGGTGGGGAAGGAAATGGTCTTTATTAAAATGTTGTACCATTTGGAGGTTGAGGGGACTCCCCAACTCCAGGCTCCTCTCTTCCACAAAACACAGAAAAAACAACAACGCTTTGTTCCAAAAAAGATTTAGACATAAAACCATGCCCAGAGATCTCACCCCATTTTTATCTGTCCTTCAACCTCAGGCTCCTTTCCTGGATTCCTCAAGTGGAGTCTCATGCCGGTGGCCTGGGGCTTCTGCCAACCACTGTAGTGGCCATGCAGAAGCTTCATCCATGGGTCTCTGGGTCCATTGCTTGACCACATGGTTTCCAGGGCCTGCCAGGGCCTGTGAGCACTAGGTCCCAGTGTCTGCCTATAGATTCCGGAGGAAGAGAAGGGGGAGTGTCTGACCTCCCTCCATTTAAACCTCCTTGCACAAGCTTCCCTGTGCTCTGGCAGGATTCAGCTTCACAGCCAATCCTTTCCAGGCAAGACTGACAGATCAGTACCTCCTCCTGCCACCATATTACATAAGGGAGTTGGAGGGCTTTTCGCTCTGTCAATCACTCTCTCCAGCCTAGCCGCAAATGTCACGCAGCAAGGGGCGGGGGAGCTGTGTGTAAGGAAATCTGTCCTCTTGTACCACACTATCTTGTTTACCTTTCCCTGGTGAATGCAGCCTCTCCCATGCTGCCTCAGGGCCTCTCCCCTCTGCTCCCTACACCACACAGGTATCAAGATGCCAAATGAGGTCTTCCAGTCAAGATGGAGGTGTAGAAAGACACACTGTGTCTCCCTCCACAACTAAGAAGGAATACAACTAACTCAAAACTAGAAACAACCAGAAGTTCCAGAAAATCAAACTGCATGGAAGTCCAGCAAACAAAGACATAAAGAAGAAATACTCATCCAGACAGGTAGGAGGGGCGGAGCTGGAGGCCGGAGTGGAGAGGATGCGGTGTGGTGGTGGCAGCAGCAGTGGCAGCAGCGGCAGGCTGGTGGAAAACACAGTTACATGTTTAAAAATCAGGAGGGACACTTGGGGAGCGTTCCCAGCTCCTCACCAGACATCGCAGCTCATGGTCCCAGCACCAGAGAAAATCAAGCCTCATTGCTTCTGACTGTGAAAACCAG
This sequence comes from Furipterus horrens, assembly GCF_987537825.1. Lineage (NCBI taxonomy): Eukaryota > Metazoa > Chordata > Mammalia > Chiroptera > Furipteridae > Furipterus > Furipterus horrens. Next base: position 60,255,864 of record NW_028327176.1, on the reverse strand, counting down.
TGGGTATTAGGGTGGAGGCACAGACTGCCAGTCTCAGAAGAGCCCACTTGTTTAAATGGCTCCCATGGTCCTAGAACAATTGTAGACCCACCCACTCTGGGAACGATGGCCAGGACAGCAGCTAGAGGTGCACCAGTTCAGTGCGGAAGTGGGAGAGGTGCCTGGAAAGGGGACGAGTGCTGGCAGGCGGCATTGTTCCCTCTCAGACCCTTCCCCTCACATGCAGAGCCACAACGTGGTGAAACAGGTCGCCCTGTACTGACAATCCCTAAGACTCCCCCCCTCCTTACAACGTAACAGGTGTGACAGCTCTGCCTGGGATGCAAAGGCAAACAAACACAGGAGCCTGTCAGGATGAGAAGACAGAGAAGTATGGCCCAAAACAGGGAACAGATCAAGGTTCCAGTGGGAGAACTAAGTGATGGCTATCTAGCCAACCTAACTGATGCAGATTTCAAAACACTGGTGAAAAAGATGCCCACAGGCTTGACAGATGTGCTTGAGTACGGCAGACACATAAGAGAAGAAGTGAAGGTTATGCTAAGTGAAACGAAGAAAAATCCACACAAAACCAATGGTGAAGAGAAGGAAACTGGGATTCAAATCAATGATATGGTACATAAGAAAGAAAAAAACAGTAAACCAGTGCAGAATGAGCAAGGAAGAGTTGTAAAAAAATGAGGAAAACTTCCCAAATTTTGCGAAGGAGATGGACATACAGGTCTGGGAAGCATAGAAGGTCCTGGGCGAGCTGGACCCAGAGAGGACCACACCAGGACGCACCATGACTGAGATGCCAAAGGTGAAAGATACAGAGAGAATCTTAAAAGCAGCAAGAGAAAAGCAGAGGGTTACCTACCAAGGGGTGCCTATAAGACTATCAGCTGATTTCTCAAAAGAAACTTTGCAGACAAGAAGGGACTGGCAAGAACTATTCAATGTGATGAAAAGCAAGAACCTATAACCAAGATTGCTCTATCCATCGAAGCTATCATTTAGAATGGAAGGACAGACAGATAAAGTACTTCCCAGACAAGGTGAAGCTAAAGGAGTTCATCATCACCAAGCCATTATTATATGAAATGTCAAAGGGACTTACTTAAGAAAAAGATCAAAACTATGAACACTAAAATAACAACAAACTCACAATTATCAACAACTGAATATAAAAAAATAAAAGCAAAATCCAGAATAGGAACAGAATCATCGATATGGGCATCATTTGGAGGGTTATCAGCTGGGAGGGGGGATGGGGAGAAATGGGGAAATGGTGCAGGGACTAAGAAGCATAATTGGTTGGTACAAAATAGACAGGGGGATGTTAGAATAATAGAGGAAAGGGTGAGGCCAAAGAACTTATATGCACGACCCGTGTACATCAACTAAGGGGGGTGGGATTGCTGGAGGGAAGAGGGGTATTGGGTAGAGGAGAGCAAAGGGGGAAAAATTGGAACTAGTCTAACAACATAATCAATAAAATACACTTAAAAAAATGCCAAATGGAAATAAGGGGCATGTCATTGGAAACTGGAGAAAAAGTGATCCATGTTAAAAAGTGGCAAAGAACTTTCTGAATTTCTGAATTATGTTCTAGTATTTTTTTAATTTTACTTATTTATTTTGAGAGAGAGAGGAAGGGAGGGAGAAAGGGAGAGAAACATCGATGTGAGAGAGAAACATCAATTGGTTGCTTCCTCCATGAGTCCCAATTAGTGACCAGCCCACAACCCAGGCATGTGCCCTGACTGGGAATTGAAATAGAGACCTTTCTCTTTGCAGGATGATGCCCAACCCACTGAGACATACCGGCCAAGGCCTTCCTAACTCTTAAACGTTTGCTACACTGGTCTGAATAGTGTCCTCCCCTCAGAAATTCACACCCCCTGGAGACTTAGAACAGGACCTCGTTTGGAACTAGGGTCTGTGCAGATGTAACTAAGGGGAGGTCACATGGGACTGGGGTGAGCCCTGAATCCAGGGACCGGAGTCCTTGTAAGGAGAGAAAAGAGAGACAGACACTGGAAGGATGTTACATAACAATGGAGGCAGAGACTGGAGTGATGTGTCCAAAAGCCAGCAATCGGCAAGGGTCACTGGTCAGCACCAGAAGCCAGGATAGAGGCATGGGACCCTGCTGTTCCCGATGTCCGGTGCCTCATAGGGCATTTAGCAGCATCTGGGGCCTGTCCCCACTAGAAGCATTATAGGCCCTGCAGACCGATTTCCTCATGATGCCCCGCCCCAGGAAGACTCCGTCATCTATGAGGGACAGGCTCCAGAAAGGGCTGGCCCAGCTTGGACATGGTGTAGTAGAGTCTCAGCTCTGCTTCTGAAACCTGGACCTCGCTCAGTTTCTGCAGCATCTGTGCACGCTAAGATTTTCTGCAGCATTTTTCGCTCTTTCTTTGTCAGAGGCTTCTTCTTCTTCGATGGCAGAGGAGCCTTGGTCTTCTTTTCCTTCTTCCCCGGCAGGACGAGGGCATTGCTGCCATCAACGCCTTTCAGTGCGCCCCTATCCTCTAGTTCCAGCAGCACGAGCGGGGGCTCTGGGGGTCCCTTCGAGAGGCCGTTGTACTGCCGGCACAGTTTCCCCATGGCGCCCAGGTCCTTCTCAGCTCCGACCCAGGTCCCCAGCAGCGCACCCTGAAGCCCATCCCACGTGGGTTTCCCTCTAGTATTTTCTTGAAAAGTAAAATTTGTGGGTCGTGACCTTGATGTTTAGCAGAGGAGATTTTTCAGTAGTGTTGACTATATAGTCTGGTCTCTCCTTACTACTTAAAAAAAATATGAGGAAAAAATTAACTTGAAAGAACTGTCAAGCAAAAATGAACCAGAACTTGAAGATTTGGAAAACTCTTAGTATATCCATATTGCAAAATATGAGAAAGTGTGGTCTGGTATAATCACCATGAGCATGACAAAACAATCACTCCATGAAGAGAATAGCCTCAGATTTAAACAACATCTCAGCTGAATCTAGTAATCAGATGGATTATACCAAAGGAAACACTGCCAACTGGAACTAAAGAGAGCAGAGAAAATGGAATGGAATGAAGGAAGTCTATCAGACTTCTGAAATTCTACAAGCTGGGACAATAGAGCTCTCTGGCATTGCACAAGTGTTACCTTTCAAAAAAACAGAGTGACTCGGAAGGTGACTGAGAGATGTTCAGGACTGCCACTCCCATCACAGCTCCAGAGAGCAAGGCCATTCATTTCTTGGTTTCAAAGGTAGGACCACCTCCTTTGATCATCTAGCCAAGATGCTGCAGCAATATGCCTGGGGACAAGGTTTTTATGCACAGTCTATGGGGACAAAGGGCCTCTGCACATAGCATAGGAATTGGGGCACCTCAGTGAGCCTGAAGCATTGTGTCAAAGAGGATTGATTATTCTCAATGACTAAGATTTAATAAAGTTTGCCTTGCTAGGTTTTAGACTTACTCTGGACTCATCACCTCTTTCTTCTTTCAAATTTCTCACTTTTGGATTGGGAATGTCTATACTATCCCTGTTCACAAATGTATTTTGAAAGCACAAAATTTGTTTGGGTTCACAGGTTCACACCTGAAAATGAGTTTTGTCTTAGGATGAATTATACCTCAAGTCTCACCAGTACCTAACTTAAATGTCTTTCAACTTGAAATTGATGCTAAAATGAGTTAAGATTTTTCAAGTTATTAGGAAGGAATGAATGTACTTTGCCTGTGAAAAGGACTTACATTTTGCAAGGCCATGGGGCAGAATACTATGAACTGAATTGTGTACCCAAATTCAGTTCTTAACCATAATTTTACTATATTTGAAGATTAGGCCCTTAAGAAGGTAATTAAGTTTAAATTATGTCAAAAGGATGGGGCCCTAATCCTATAGAAATAATATCTTTACAAGAGAAGAGACTCTAGAATCTCTTTCTCTATGTATTTGCATAGAGAAAATGCTGTATGAAGACACAATGAGAAAGCATCCTCTGCAGCCTAAACAGAGAAGCCTCTGTTAGTACCTTGATCTTGGACATCCTGCATCCTGAAATATAGGAAAACAAATGCCTATTTTTAGGTCATCCAGCTTATAGTATCCTGTTATAGCAGCTGATCAGACAAATACACTAACTTTGCATCTTCATATGTGATATGCGCTCCATGGTTACCACTCTTGCTAGTACTGAATCTGCCTCCTAATGAGTGATGCATGTGCCAGGGTCTCCACTGCATTTATTATTAACCTCACATTTTGTACAATGTACGTCATCCTGGTGACTTTCTCCCCATTATTGTGCTTCTAAGAAATTGTTTCCCAGGTGGATAAAAAATTAAAAGTGTTGGTGGGGTTAAGAGTATAAATAAGGAATAGATAACTCTGAATGCCCTGAAGTGCAACTTCTGTATAATGGTGGTGGGTGACAGACAACTTCCTGATTGGTACCACTTCCTGAGTCTCTTACGACAGGATATACAGCAGGTTGAATTAAGGTTTTTTCCTGCCTCCTTCCTATCTACAGTGACTAAGCTAGATATTAACTGACTGCTCATTTATTTCAATCATACTGTCAACCCATGGTTAAGGTGAATTTATCCACAGATTGGCATTATCAGTGCTATCACTAATCCTTTGCCATGTTTTCATAGGCACTACAAGAAAATGTGGGGAAGAACAAATGCCATATGTACAGTAACCACCATAATAATTTGAAATGTCTCCTCTTTCTCCTTGGGACTTGGCTTAAGGTTCAATCTTGAGTAGGTACAAAGGTTCAGTTGTGACTGTGGTAGGAGTTGGGATTAGAGTTCAGTCTGTGATTGGGTTTATGGTCAGTTTCTGGCTAGTATTTCTTAGCAGCATAACCCATTATAGAACTAAACTCACAATCATTGACACTAACCACTCAAGGCATCAGAATTTTTATCAGATTTACTCTGGAATGTGAGACCATGAAGACACACTTTCTGGGTTTATATAGTGGCAACAAGTGCAATATTCAGTGAAAAAGTTTAAAAAATTGCAAAATTTCTTCATAATATTTTTTGACTCTGGCATTATGTTAGAGAACTTAAAAATTCTCATAATTCTAGCCTTTATTTCTCTTTTTAGATATATTTTTCTTTATTGCTTTTAAAGTTGTGTATTTTTCTTTGTAATTTATATTTTGTTGATTATTCTATTACAGTTGTCCCAATTTTTCCCCCTTTGACCACCTTCACCCAGGACCCGCCACTCCCTCAGGCTATCCTCACAGTGTTGTTCATGTCCATGGGTCATTCGCATAACTTCCTTGGCTACTCCATTTCTTATATTGTGTGTTACATTCCCATGGCTATTCTGTAACTGCTAATTTATATTTATTAATCCCCTTACATCATCACCCATTCCCAAACATTACCCTCCCATCTAGCATGCATCAAAATGCTGTGGTCTGAGTACACCCTCCTCTTGTAGTTGAGACTTGGTTGCTGTTGGCAGATCAATGGAGGGATTTATTCAGGCTGGTCAGCTGCAAGGATTGATGGTGACCACTTACCACCAATCTCCACCCTTCATGAAGGATCATCTGTGCAGGGGCAGGGTGGTGGTGCTCTGATGTGGTCTGTAGCTGTCCACTGGGTGTGCAGGCTCTGGGGTTTCCTGAGTGGTGCAGGCCAATGTAAGCCCCCACCTGTTCTGCCCAGAGCCACCCTGCCTGAGCTATAAAGCAATCTGAGATGCCTGCTACTTGTGCTGGGTTTGGAGATTCCCAGGTGAAGCCAAGCTGTGAACCTAGGCTGGCTGCTATTAGTGCCATGTCTGGGGCCAATTAGGAGGCAGTACAGGGGCTGGGGGCTCACTGAGGGTGACAGTTACTTGTTTGAGAGGATTTAGGAAGTTGTGAAGCTTGAGCCAAGACTCACCACTCATATGGAAAAGTCAGTATTAACAAATTAGGTGGGGTCTGTAAGTTGGGTGGGACAGAGCCTCAGGGCATCCTCATGGCAGGGAAAACAGTGTTAGCCAAGTTGCTGGAGTCTCAGATATGACACCTGTTTGCCAGCTCTGTTCAGAAAAGGGACAATGACCTCTACTTGCCTTTCTGTCTAATAGAAAGTTATTCCCCAGCACTTGCCTTGATGACAGATGCTTTAGTTCCCCTCTGTATGCCACTTATGCCTTTCAAGCTGCTATTCCAGTGCTGGAGCTCTGAGGGAGTGAGTCTGAGGAAGCCCATGGGTGGGGTCTTTAAAAGCAACTCCTTGGGACTCCAGAAGTTTGTTCCACTGACTCAATCCCTGCTGGATTTGCAGCAAGGAGTTATGGGGACTTATCTTCCTGGCACTGGAACCCTGGGATGGGGGGCCTAGTGTTGGGCTGGGACTCCTTGCTCCTGATATATCTCTCCCAAATTTTATCCACCACAAATGGATGTGGGACCAGCCTGTTCCACATCTCCACCCCTCCTACCAGTCTGGATGGATGTGGTTTTTTTAATTCCATTTTGTCAGACTTCCGTTCAACTCAATTTCTGATGGTTCTGAGTGATGGCTGTCCTATAGTTTAGTTGTAATTTTGATGTGGTTGTGTGAAGAGGCCAGCCATGTTTTCCTACACCTCCAACTTTACCAGAAGTATCTATCCTTTATTTCTATTTAGCAAAGTCTCTCAGCCCAATAGGCCCAAATGACTAAGAAAAAATGAAAAATAAGAAGCAGTAACCAAGGCACGGAAGAAACCCAGATTTTCTCAGATACTTCTAAGATTATTTTAGACTATTTTCCAGAAGACAGAATTTGCTTTGCTTGAAGACAGCACCCATTCCTTATACAAATGTCTCCTGTGTTGTTGCCCTGCTCAGACTGCTGATGGATTTGCTTCATACCGTGAAGGAGGAATCACGGAGGGGGCCTGAGTGAGAGGGAGGCCATGGGAGAATATTTTCCTGAACTAAGAGGAATAAAAGAATGTGGGTGATGCATTTTTGGCTGTCAGATTCAGCAACAGCTGCACTCAGACTTTCTATACAGTACCCATTGCCAACAGACCAGCTTCAAGGGAAAGAGAGGCTCTGGTGTGTGCTTGTCTTGTTTTCTGGCTTATTCTGGGAACTTTAAATAAATAAGGATAAATGACCAACTGGAAAAACCCACCAAGAATATTGGCAAATGGAGAAATTCCTAGGTGTATTCTCCTTCTCTCTATCTTTACTGTCCCATTTTGTAAAATATATAACATCCTAACTTAACTCCTTGTTGCCTCAAACCTGACCAAATAAAGATTTTAAGCACAGTTCTATCTTTTGCCTACCTGCATAGGCTGTGTATACACCTATTGTTGAAATGGCCCAGTCTGTTCCCAAAGTACTTTGATGCTCTCACACATTTTCCATGTCCCTTCCCAGTCCCTCACCCTAGGCCTGCAGCTGTCCTTCCTATGTCACCCTGAAAACCAGTAAGGTGAGAGATGCTACATGCAGACAACCTGCACAGCCTCACCATAGGCCTGACCCCATGCTCTGCACCCTCCATCTCATGCCCCTGACCCCAACTCATTCTCATCCCAAATCACATCTTGTTCAGGCTCCTGGACATTCTGGAAAAATTAATTAATTAATTAAAATAAATTTCCAAGTATGTGTCCTGGAAATTACTGACTGGTGGGACTTCTGCTTCTTTGATGTAAAATGACCCTGCCACACCAGAGTTAACTCACCTCAGGTTCTATTTCAAGAATTTGTTTTTTTTATTGATTCATTCTTGACGTGGGATCTGCCCCTAGTTGACTAGGCAATTGTAGTCTTGAGCTTTTCTTCTATAGCTCAGCTCAGTGTTTACTATTTGGAAATTGAGGTGGTCTGTATAGGGAAGAGTTGGAGAGGGATAAAGTAGGTTAATACTCTCTTCCCTCCTCCACAGAAATTGAAACAATAAAGAGTACAAGTACAAAGAGCATATGGCCAATGGGGACCAATGTATCAGTTTTGTTATTGGCCAGACAAGTACCAGTAACTGACAAAATGCTGGGCTCCCTAGTACAGCTGACTTTCTAAAACTAAGGATTTCATCATTTTTCTTCATCTCTCAGATTTAAGACTTAACTATTTAGATAGTTATGTTGTCTGGGAAACCCTGAATTGCCCATCAAGTTGTCAGAGTCATAGCCCTGCTGTTTTACATCTCTAAATAGAATGAAAGAGGGAACAAGTATTCAAAATATAGGTTCAACTCACTGATCATCTGAAATTCTACCCAACCAGGTTAGTTAGTCCTTTTGTGTGAAGGAGATGGGCTTGAAGGGAGCCCTCTGGGATTTACCCATTGTGGGAAGAGGTGCACAAGTCTTTCTGCTATGGAAACTGGAGGACTTGAAGGAGAAATACTGGTGTTTTGTCAACAGTATTGTGCTGGGTCCTATTTTTTTGTTATGCCTCTTGGACTGCCAGTGCTTGACACCCTCCATTGAGCCATATATTCTCTCTTTTGGGGACAATATTTTTATATTCAATCAAGACTATTCTAGAACCAAAGGTTCCACACATAGAAAATGGTCCTAATTATTGGGATTCCCAGTCTTGTTGGTAGAGGCCAGTGAATGACACGTGAATAGAAGGATCAACAATAATAGCACTTTACAAAGTTAAGGTCCAGGACTCCAAGATTTTTAAAGTGCTCTCACGCCATCATTTTATTTTGCCCACCGAGAACTCTTATCAGTTGAATAAAATAGGTAGTTCTGTTTCATAGGTCCTGAGAACTTGAGGAGCATTGCCTAAGGTCATACAGACAAGAAATGAACAAACTAAGAATAGAACCCAAATATCCCAATTGCTTCAAGAGACCAGTTCTGTAATATACTCTCTTCCTCTTGAAAAGATTTCTGCTTTATGGGTTGAATTATTTTCCCCAAAAATCATACTCTCTGGGCGGGGTTGGGGGAGAGGCCTGGAGGTACGGTGCCGCTTGCTCAGTGCTCGCCCCTTTTCCAAACACTTCTCCCTCTTCCGTGTGGGACTGGTGCCTCTCTAGTCATTGCCCTGGCCATTGTTCCCAGAGTGGGTGGGACTGTGGACGTTCTGGGACAGTGGGGGCCCTTTTAACAGGTAGACTCTGCTGGGAGGCTGGCAGTTTCTTCCTCTGCTCCAACCCCCACTAGTAAAAAAAGCAAACAAAAACCTCTGAAGTCCTAACCCTAGTACATCAGAATGTGATCATATTTGGAGTTAAGGTTTTGTAGATGTAATTAATTAAATTATGATGAGATTATACTAAAGTAGGGTGGACCCCTAATCTGGTATGGTACCTTTATAATAAGGCAGCTATGTAAAAAAAGGAAAACTTGGAGAATGCCACATGATGATAAAGGCAAAGGTTGGAGTCATGCAGCTAGATGAAATTCAAAAAAATGCCATATTGCTAGCAACCACCAGAAGCTAGGAAAAGGCAAAGAAAGATTCACTACTACAAGTTTCAGGACTTGCTCTGCCAATATCTTGATTTTGGACTTCTACCTTCCAGACCTGTGAGAAAGTAACTTTCTATTGTTTTAAGCCAACCAGTTTGTGGTACTTTGTTATAGCAGTCCTGGAACACTGATACAGGCATCATACAAGATTCTTTCTCTGATAGTTCAGAATAATTTGAAACACTTTGTATTCCTTTTTTTTTTTTTTACCCCTCAGTACTAGTCATTTTAATCTTCATAATTTTTTTATTTTTAATACAGCCTCTCTTTGACACATTCTTAAAGTGCTATGAGACTTGCTTATTTACCCCATTTCCCCCACCCTAGTCACTTAATGTCTTCTTTTAAAATCCTACCAGTGTCAGAGGTGTCTCTGACTACTTCTCCTCTACTCTGCCATTGCTTTTCATTTGTACCACTGTCAAAGCACTTATGAATCATGATGGGAACTGTATTCAAACATCATTTGTGAGCCTTGTTTTTTCAAAACAAATCAATTAAACAAACAAACAGAACATGGATTATCCTTGAAGCATTTTCTGTTGGAACTCTGTATCTGTGATGTTGTGTAGAGAGCTTTGTGCAGAATAGACAGAACAATGTAAAGTCTAGTTGAATTGATGTTATTAGGAACCAGGTTTCTTCAACATTTGATTTTGTTTTAGTGTGTGTGTTTGTGCATCACATCGATTATTTTAAAACATTTATTATGGAAGTTTTCAAACATTAAAAAATGAAGAGAATAGTAAAGTGAAGACCCATGGATAAGTTGCTGAAACAATCTATCCTTAATTTATGCCCAGTCTTGTGTCATCTTAAGCCGCTCTCTCCACCAGCCCCAATTATTTTAAAGTAGATCCCAATTATCCTGTCAATAAATATGTCAGTTCACATATCTAGTAATTGAGGACCTGTCCATAAAGATGTAAATACAGGGACTTCTGGCCAAGATGGAGGCCTAGACTGACATGCTCCATCACCCTCCACAACTAAGAAGGACAAAAACTACCACAAAACCAGAAACAACCAGAAATTCCAGAAAATAAAGCTACAAGGAAGTCCAACGTATGCAGTCATAAACAAGTGGCACTCATCCGGACAGGTAGGAGGGGTGAAGCTGGGGTGGATAAGTCAAGGTCTGCTGGTGGCGGCAGCTACAGCGATGGGCAGTGGGACTGCAGTAAGCACAGACACCATATTTAAGGAGAAGTGAGGAGCACCTGGGAGCACCCCTAGCTGCACACCAAACTTGTCAGCTTGTGATTCCAATGCTGGGGAAGGCAAAGCCCCATTGCCTAGGAGTGTGAGGCCCAGAGGGCGTGGGGATGGAAGAGGAGGTTCCCAGTCTCAGCGGAGAGTGAATGGCAGAAGTCCATCTTGGACCCCCGCCCCCACACAAAGTGCCACAGTGTGGTGAGAAGGGTTGCCCGGTAGTGACGTGTGCACAGGGCTCTGCCCTTGATAGCATAGAAGGTGTGACAGCCCCGCCCAGAAAGAAAGGTAAACAAACCTGTCAGGATGGCAGGGATCATGATAGAGATCCGAAGCATGCAGCTGACCAGACAACAAATACATGATTTAATGGGCCAGCAAATAGATCATCTTTCTGAGGCTCAGTTCAAAGCTATAGTTATAAAAAAGCTTACAGAACTAACAGCGGATCTTAATAAAGACAGGGAAGGAATGAAGGCTAGTCCTGCTGAAATGAACAAAAACATATATGAAACAAGTGGTGAGGGAAGAAAAACCAGGAATCAAATCAACAAATCAGAATATAGGGAAGGAACAAAGAGTTAACCAGTGCAGAAAGAGGAAACAAAAAGTGAAGAAAATGAGGAGAGGCTTAGAAACCTCTGGAACAGCTATAAGTGAGACAACATCCAAATTATAGGGTTGCCAGAAGGTGAAGAAGAAGAACTAGAAATTGAAAAATTATGTGAAAAAGTAATGAAGCAGAACTTCCCTAATCTGGGGAAGGAAATAGACTTACAGGTCCAGGAAGCACAGAGAGTTCCAAATAAACTGGACCCAGGGAGAACCACACCAAGACACATTATAATCAAAATGTCAAAAATTAAGGAGAAAGAGAGAATCTTAAAAGCAACAAGAGAGAAGAGAATTATGTACAATGAGGTCCCAATTAGACTATCAGCTGATTTCTCTAAAGAAACCCTGCAGGCAAGAAGGGACTGGCAAAAAATATTCAAAGTAATGAAAATCAAAAAAAACTACAGCCACAATGACTGTATCCAGTGAAGCTGTCATTCAGAATAGAAAGGCAGAGAAAGTGTTTCCAGGACAACATAAAACTGAAGGAGTTCATCAGATCTAAACCACTGTTATATAAAATGTTAAAGGGACTTGTTCAGGAGAAGGAGGATCAAAACTATGAACATTAAAATGAAAACTGTATCACAACAACCAACAACAGAAGCTATAGAATTGAAACAAAGACAAAATAAGTAGGCAATGAGAGTGTTAACAGAATTATAAGCATGGGGAAAATTACGGGGGGAGGTCAGCAGGGAGGAGGAAGGGGGAAAGGGAGGGAGATGGTGCAGGAATTAAGAAGCATAGTAGGAGGGAGTGGAGTAGATAGGAAGATGTTGAGAAGAACTATATGTGAAACCAATGGGCATGGACTAAGGGGGGCGACAACTGGAGGGGGGTCACTGGGTGGAGGGGAGCAGAGGAAAACAAATTGGGACAACTGTAACAGCATAATCAATAAAACATATTTAAAAAGATGTAAATACAGTATTATCACCACAGCTAAAAAAATGAAAAATAATTTATTTCATTAACTATCCAGACTGTGTTTAAAATGTCCCCCATTTCGACTTCCGGCCAAGATGGAGGCTTAGACGGACACGCTAGGTCTCCCTCTACAACTAGAGAGGAATACAACTACTTCAAAACAAAGGATAACTAGAAATTCCAGAAAATAAAACTACACGAAAGTCCAACATATGAAGTTATAAACCAGCGGTGCCATTTGGGCAGGTAAGAGTTAAAGAGGGCAGTGCTGTTTGCGGTTGCACCCGGAGCGGCGGGCGGCGAGGAATCCCGGCTGCGCAAGCCCCTGGCGGTGCGCGACCCCGCGAGGAATCCCGGCTGCGGGCAAGCCCCTGGCGGTGCGCGACTCCGGCGCTGGGGAGAGCGGCCGCCACATCGCCTTGAACAGTGAGGCCCAGGGGGACGGGAGGACGATCCCGGTCTCCTAGCTGAATAACTGTGTGAATCCATCTTGGACCCCCGCCCCCAAAGAAAGCACCACAGGGCTGCGAAATAGGTCGCGGACAGGCAGGCGCCGGTCGCTGATTTGTGACGCCAAACGGCGCCGGTCACTGGGTCATTACGAGTACACAGGCACTGCCCTGACAGCCGGCCCAAGAAAACAAAACGCATCTGTCAAAATGAGGCAGACAACTATAGAGATCCCGGTAACACAACTCACCAGGCAGCAGATAGAGAACCTGACAGATGAACAGATAAGAAACCTGTCAGAGGCTCAGTTCTGGGCCATTGTTATCAGGTGGCTTACAGAATTCACAAAAGAGCAGGAAAAAGATAAGAAAGAAGCGAAAAAATTTCATAACGAAAGGAACAAAACCGCATACGAGATAGAAGGTGAGAAAAAATCCAGAGTTCATTTCAACAAACTGGAATATGGAGAAGGAACAAGCAGTCAACCAATGCAGCGAGAGGAAATGGGAAGCAACAATGAGAGGATCAGAAACCTCTGGGACAGCTATAAAAGACCCAACATAAGAATCATTGGTTTGCCAGAGAATGAGGAAGATGAACTAGAACTTGAAAAATTGAGTGAAAATATAATAAAGGAGAACTTCCCAGACTTGGGGAAGGGAATAGACTTGCAGGTCCAGGAAGCAAGGAGAGTTCCCAAGAGACTGGACCCAGGGAGAACCACTCCAAGACACATTATAATTAAAATGTCAAAAATTAAAGATAAAGAGAGAATCTTAAAAGCAGCAAGAGAGAAGAAAAGAATTATGTACAAAGGGGTCCCAATTAGACTATCAGCTGACTTCTCAAGGGAGACCCTACAGGCAAGAAGGGACTGGCAAGAAATATTCAAAGTAATGAAAATCCAAAACCTACAACCACGAATACTCTATCCAGTGAAATTGTCATTCAGAATAGAAGGACAGAGAAAGTGTTTCCAGGACAAAATAAAACTGAAAGAGTTCATTAGATCCAAACCACTGTTATATGAGATGTTAAAGGGACTGGTTTAAAAAAACAGAAGCTAGGGAGATGAAACAAAGGCAAACCAAACAGGCAACGAGAGTGGAAAAGGAACTGTGGGTACGGGAAGCATATTGGGGGGAGGTCAACAGGGAGGGGGAATGGGGAAAGGGAGGGAGATGATATAGGAATTGGGGATCAAGGTAGGAGGGAATGGAATAGACGGAGAGAGGTTGGGAGGAACTGTATGCACAACTAATGGACATAATCTAAAAGGGGGGGGACAACTGGAGGGAGGGGGGCCACCGGGTGGAGGGGAGCAGAGGGAAGGGAAATTGGCACAAATGTAATATTTTAATCAATAAAACACATTAAATCTGAAAAAAAAAATGTCCCCCATTTCATAAGTTGTTTCATTAAAAATTATCAAAGTATCTTTTAAATTATTTTTCATAGTTTTTGTAATTATAAAAAAGTAAATATATATTACTTAATATTTTCTAAGATATCATACAGGAATGACAGCATAATTACTTTCAAGGGAAGCATTGACAGAGACATTTTCTTGAGCAAATATTGGATGGGATCTATAACAATTTGTTTTAATATTACTTTCAAATCAAACAAGTTATAACCTGTACATTGAGATATAGCACTTGTAGGTAATAAAATAGTAATTTGTCACTTTTCTTCTCTGATATTGGTATAATAATCCAAAATATAATTATTATTATATTTTCTCTCATTTTTTCATTCATTTAATCATTCAGTTTCATAGTCATTAGTGACTATCTGCTATGAGTCAGCCACTGAGAATACAAACATAAATAACAGTTCTTGACTAGAGGGAGGAACTGAATTATACATTTACTTAGAAACTGGCCAATGGCCAATGAGGATGGAGAATCGTCCATATTTGTTAGTCATGGCAGGAGAGGGAAATGGTTGGAAAGAGCCTCACATAGTTGATGATACGCATCTTCCTCCCCAGTAATCTGGAGCTACCAGACACACAGTGTCACAGGTCCCAATCACTCACCTCCTCTGTGTCCCCTTCCATCACCAACTAATAGCAGAAGGAGCTGCTGTGGCATTCACTTACCTAGGCACTTATCATGTATTCATTTACTTAATCTTCTTAATAACCCTATAAGATAACTGTACTATCTGCATTTTAGTACTTATAATACTCAGGTTGAAAATTTGGGGCTCAGCAGTGTGTCTCCAGACCCTTCCTTCTCAGCAGATACAACAAGCTGGCCTGGAAAACTGATTTGCTCTTGACTTGGAGCAGTGTTAGGTCCCAAACTTCTAAGTGAGTATGGAATAAAAGTGAAGTAACAATCCTAATTCAATTATGGGGGCATTATCTATGGTCAAGTCCCATTATCTTTATGTATGTCTAATTTTAAGCAACTGAGGGGAGTTGAAATGCACTAATTGCAACTTTATAGATTCTAGCTTGTGCCAAGTTGATCCAACTTCTTCCCGGAGCTTCCCTCTTCTAGGACTAGTCATCCTACCCATCTTCTCTTGCTGTGCTCCTCTTTCAACACCTAGTTTTCCTGTGTCTTCTCTGACCACTGGTTCAGTTGCAATCTCACCCTATCTCTGTGCCATGGTCCAGTATGTACATACCTGAATCATAACTCTGCCATCCTGTATTTTTCTTATTTGTTTTACTTTTGCTCACTATCTGGGAGACAAAGGTAGAGCCAATGCCTGAATTTCACCATTCCAGATGTACCCACAGTGTGTCATCTATAATTTATCTCTTACTTAGTTAATCCAGAATTGGGAGCTCTGAGTTGGAATCTAAATATTCACTCAGTTTTGAGGTAGGACAACTATCTGTGGATGTAAAGAATAATTAGCAAAACCCCAAATGAGAGGCATCTTGATTATGATTGATGATACTTAGCTGAATCTAATGCATTCATTACAGGAAATTGCATATTAAACTGGAATCCTGTAATGAAATGCAACCTGTATGAAAAACATATGTTCTTTTTTACTTAAAATAATCTGAGACCTTAAGAGTTTTAAGAAATCTTGAAGCCAAATAATACAGATTTCTAAAACTTGTTATATATAAATTATCTTGGGAAGTTTATTTATTATGTAAATTCCAATGCTTTTCTCTTACGTCCTGGTAAGGCCTTAGAATCTGCAAGAGTGATTTTGCTTCAGCCAAACCATGAACTACTATCTTGGGGTTACTGGTCTAATGCATCTTCCTTATCCTTACTCCACATATCCATCTCTTTTCTTGGCTGATATTTCTTTCTAGTATTGGGTTGGCAAAAAAGTTCATTTGGTTTTTTCCATACAATGGCTCTAGTAGCACTTAGGTACCTTTAACTTCATTCGAAATAATTTTGTTAGATTGTATTATGACAGCTGTCATATCAGCAAGCATTTTTAAAAAAACTTATCAACAAACAATACTACAAAGCCACTGTGATCAAAAGAGTCTGGTACTGGCATAAGAACAGACATATAGATCAGTGGAACAGAATTGAAAGCCCAGAAATAAACCCAGGCCTCTATGGTCAACTAATCTTTGATAAAGGAGGAAGGAACATAAAATAGAGTGAGAAGAGCCTCTTTAACAAATGGTGCTGGGAAAACTGGACAGGGACGTGCAAAAAAATGAAACTAGACCACCCACTTACACCACACACGAGAATAAACTCAAGATGGATCAAAGACTTAAATGTAAGCTGTGACGCCATAAAAGTCCTAGAGGAAAACATAGGCAGGAAAATTTCAGATATCCCACATAACAATAGCTTCACGGATACATCTCCTAAGGCAAGAAAAATAAAGGAAAAAAATAAACAAATGGAACTACATTAAACTGAAAAGTTTCTGCTCAGCAAAAGAAAACATCAGCAAGATGAAAAGGAAACCAACCATATGGGAAAACATATTTCCCAATGATATCACAGACAGGGGACTGATCTCCAAAATATATAAAGAGCTTATATGACTCAACATCAAGAAAACAAACAACCCAATTAAAAAATGGGCAAAGGACCTGAACAAACACTTCTCCAAAGAGGACATACAGAAGGTCCATAGACACATGAAAAAATGCTCAACATCATTGGCCATCAGAGAGATGCAAGTAAAAACCACAATGAGATACCACTTTACACCTGTCAGAATGGCCATCATCAACAAATCAACAAACAACAAATGCTGGTGAGGATGTGGAGAAACAGGAACCCTACTGCTCTGTTGGTGGGAATGCAGACTAGTGCAGCCACTATGGAAAACAGTATGGAATTACCTCAAAAAATAAAAATGGAACTGCCTTTTGAACCAGCAATTCCACTGCTAGGATTATACCCAAAAAATCCTAAAACCCTAATTCAAAAAAACTTATGCACCCCTATGTTCATAGCAGCCCTGTTTACAATAGCTAAGTGCTGGAAACAGCCTAAGTGCCCATCTGTAGATGAGTGGATCAAAAAACGGTGGTACATCTACACAATGGAATACTATGTAGCAGAAGGAAAGAAGGAACTCCTGCCATTTGCGAAAACATGGATGGAACTAGAGAGAATTATGCTTAGTGAAATAAGCCAGGCAAAGAAAGCAAGATACCATATGATCTCACCTAATACAGGAAACTAAAGAGCAACACAAACAAACGAACTAAATAGACAAAGACTAGAATAGTAGTCAGTAGTGGGGAGGGGGGAGGGAGAGAAGGGGAATAAGTAAGGGAAGGGTCTAGTCAAGGAACGTGTATGAATGACTCACGGACATGGACAACGGGGAGGGATATGATTGTGGGAGAAGGGATGGGATGGGAGGGGGGAGCAATGGGGGAAAAATGGGACAACTGTAATTGAAAAACCAAAAAATAAAATAAAATAAAAAATATATATTAAAAAAATAAAATAAAAATAAAAAATAAAATTGCTTACCAAAATTGGTGAATTTTTATGTAGCCACTTTATTGAAGATGAAAGAAAATATGCAACATACTAGCATGTTATGCTTTATTATTTCAAGAAAGGTAAAAATGGAAGTGAAATGCAAAAAAAAGATTTACGCAGTGTATGGAGAAGGTGCTGTGACTGATCGAATGTGTCAAAAGTGGTTTGCGAAGTTTCATGCTGGACATTTCTGGCTCCGTTGTCGGGTAGACCAGTTGAAGTTGATAGTCATCAAATTGAGACATTGAGAACAATCAACATTATAGCATGCAGGAGATAGCCAACATACTCAAAATTTCCAAATCAATTAAGTTATTGGGGGAGATAAAAAATGTGTCTTTTATTTTACAGAAAAAAATCATGTGAACTTTTTGGCCAACCCAATAATTGTGAAATTTCAAAAACTGTTCTCCCTACTGTGGGCTCTAGTCACTTTACTAAAGATAGTATAACTTACTTAATACAGATAAACAACTTGTCATTACACCTCTACATAGTTATCATGTTAATGCTTGGATTTGTTCACTAGTTTTTTCCATGCAGGTATGTCTGCTGCAGACATTTCTCCTTGCTCTAGAACAGCGGTTCTCAACCTGTGGGTTGCGACCCCTTTGGGGGTCAAATGACCCTTTCACAGGGGTCGCCTAAGACCATCAGAAAACATATGTATATAATTACATATTGTTTTTGTGATTAATCACTATGCTTTAATTATGTTCAATTTGTAACAATGAAAATACATCCTGCATATCAGATATTTACATTATGATTCATAACAGTAGCAAAATTACAGTTATGAAGTAGCAACAAAAATAATTTTATGGGTGGGGTCACCACAACATGAGGAACTGTATTAAAGAGTCGTGGCATTAGGAAGTTTGAGAACCACTGCTCTAGGACATACATGCAATAGAATTAGTCCAAGTGACATTTACTTTCTGCCCTACAGAAAGTGATAGGGTCACAGGGTTTCTGGATTGGAAGGTGCCTCTTTGGTCCCCTAATAAAACTTGAGATGTTTCTTTTCAGTTTTTATAACAAGTAGTCATCCAGCAACTGCTTGATCTCAATATTTAAGCAATTACTAAAGTCTGGAGCAGCCTCTTCCAACTGAGGCCAACTTTCAATGATTTCTAATATAGACACTTTTTCTTCAAGTTAAGCTAAAATTTCTTGTCTGAAACTTCCATATCTTTGTCCTAATCAGGTGCCCAAAGAAGCCGCAAACTACAAAGGTGTTCTTTCTTCCTTGATGACAGCTAACAACTTTTTGTCAACCCCAGTCATGACTCTATGATAAACACAGCCAGTCTTCTTTACTTAAGAGAAAAGAAAGAAAGAAATAACAAGTAGCAAAATGATCAAGATGTTATCTCTGTACATGACAGTTACCAATAATGGCAGATATCACCTTTGCCTTAAAGAGGGTTTGGACAAATGAATGTAAACAATGTAAAATCTGCAGCATAAAGAAAGATAGTGGTATCCACCCTGCTATCACTCTTTTCCCCACCATCAGATGAGCCTTGAGGGTAACCAACACTCACCATCAGGTTTGAAATTACTAGATATTGGTGAGCTGACTGGGGGTTCCTGGCAGCCTGCCAATATGCTAATACAAGTCAAGCTGTTTGAAAGTTCACCAAATTATAATATTAACCTTGGAAAATAGATACAGGCTGATTTGCAAATCTCATTTTGATCATTAACATGCACCAGTGAGAGAAAACAAGTAACAGCCTTTCCCTGGACATCTATTTCTTGTTTGCCCATGCTAATTAGTCGTCGGCAGCCGTCCGTCTCGAGAGACGATGGTGTAGCTTCCCAAGAGTCTATCTGCACCGCCGAGAATGGCTGTGCAGTCCGACTCGGGAGTGACATGGTATCTGTCTCCTCCCGTGTTGAATCGACATCTTGTGATGACGCTGAAGCTACAGAGCCTGGGCAGGGTAATATGGAGGGTCTGCTGTTGCCCATGCAGCAGACCCCCCCTCTCTTCGCAGCTGAAGGGTCCAAGGGAAAGACGGAGTCAATACAGCTTGGCTTCAGGTGCGCCGCAGGAGTTGCCGGTGTTGACTACAACGTCAAACCGCCTTAGGGACTCCGGCTCCGGATTTTCTGTCGGGGTTTACTCCCTTAGCCTTTCCCCTGAAGAGGTATGCCGCAAGGCAGCGGAGGTTTTTTGGAGTCAGAGTTTTCCTTCTCTGATGTACCCTGACTGGAAGATCGAACCAGCGACACTTAGCTCGCAGGCCGACGCTCAATCCACTGAGCAAATTTGCATAAATACATAAAAATCCTGTGTGTTCCTCAATGTATTCAGTGTTCATTTCTCATTAACTTCTGTAAATATTTCCACACAGCACACAATCCACTTTCCACCTTTGACCAGACCAAACCCAAGAGCACATCATCTCTTTGCCTTCTATTTCTAAATATATTGACTTAGAGAATATATCAGACACATGAGGAACCTTATAAATCATCTGAAAACCACCCTAGTTTACAGATTGAGAAACTGAAGTGGATACGTTAATTCCTCCAAATCACAGTTTCAGGATCTGTGCCTCTGGAATAATCCAATAAAAATGTATTCTATGACAATGGCACTAAGGAAAGGCATTATATTAGGCATTATCCTAAAAGACATGTTCCATCTGTCTTACTTTCTCTGTGTTAAATTCTGAGAACAGTGTGAGTTATTAATATTACGTAGTGATTAAAGGCATCAGGTTATCAGTCAGAAAGATCTAAATATCACTGCCAGCTCTCTACCAAATTAAAGCCCATTAAAAAAGTAGAAAGTTGATAATAACGAGGAAATTTTTTCAAAAATTGGAGCAATCTAGGGTACGAGGACATACTTTATAATAAAATCACTATAAATTTATTATAACATTGCAATAATAAAAATAGAATGGTGCCAGCTCAGAAATATAGAGCCAATTTTCATGCAATAAAAAAAGTGTGCAAGAAACCTTAGAAAAATCTAGCACTACAAGACTTTATATGCATGATTAAAATAAAATAAAGTACAATAAAATAAAGTAAAATAAAATAAACCTTCCAGGCAATGAAGAAACTTGGATTACTCAAGAAACAGTACTGGGAAATCATCTATGTGAACATAAAAATTAAAATATATCTTTATATTTTATTGTGCATTTTTAAAAATTTTAGTTAAATTTCAATATAAACAACTACAAAAATTAGTAAATATTTAATCAATTTCTAAATAAGGAAAATATCCCAAGCATAAAATTATTACACAAATTAACAAATTAAGTGAGATATTTTATTACAGAGAAAATACAACTACTATGAGTGGGGACACCAAAATAACCAGAATTATATTCTGGAGGGTAGGCCTCTTGTAGTACAGGCTTCCCCTACTAGGTGAGTGTTCTAAGAATCCATCTGTATCAGTGTACTGGCTGGCATTGTTGTGAGAGGCTGCTTTTGGCTTTAGTGCATTTTTTTAAAAAAATTCTTTCAATGCATTTACCCATTTTATTATAGGTGATTTACAAGCGCACCTGCCCACACCATTCTGAGTGTTCAGCAGTTTTTGACCAACAATGGCATGACTCCACCCTATGCCCTCCCCTCCCTATTCACCTGAGCAACTCTTTTTTTTTGTTTCCCCAGATGAAAAAAGTCCTCAAAGGGAATACACATACACACACACACACACACACAAAGGCAGAAGCTGTAAAAGGCATCAAAATCGAGGAGTTAAAAAACTGTTTTGAGCAGTATAAACCACATCTTGATAGGTGCATTGCATCAAATGGAGAGTATTTTGAAAGTGATGGAAGTTTAAATGTGTCATAATAAATACACATTTTTTATAAATAAATTCATGATTTTTGGGTCCTCCCTTGTATATCAAAATAAAATCTGTTCTATCCAATGTATCTCAAGTCAGAGGACAGTTTCAGACTTGAAGGGGTGAAGCAGTCCTTTTTTCCCTCTCTTTATTCTTCAAGATGTTCACTTCAATGTTCTATGTTCTGGGAGATCTTATGAGTTGAGTGTACCCTGGGCATAAAGATGTAAAGAGTCAACATGGGTAGAGATAAATGAAGAGAGCTGATCTCCATCTGTGCAAAGCCCCATTGTAGTGAGTTTGATCTGTGTAGAACTCCTGACATCTCTTCTCTGACCTCTGACTCCTGAACAATTGAGAAGTGAGGCTGTGCATTATTCCTATATTGTCCACTTCCATTATATTTTCCATACTTCTGATGTGTGCCTGGATCTTGCACCAGTCAGTGGCTGATTTAGTATTGTCAAAGTGATTCAGGAAAGCAATTTAAGTGATAGAAATAAACTTTAACACTTTATGAAGTGGTTGTCTCCACTCTCAAGAGTTTAGAGAACTACAAAGTAGGGGGGAAATGGGAAACTTTTATAGAATAAATAATAGGGTATAAGAAAGGAAGACTAAAAATACCTGATTGTCTGGGGTTACATAGGAATGTGTGATCACCCATATTACTTAGCTATTATGGAATGGCAACCCAGATAGACTAACTTCTGGGAAGATGCAACATTTACAAAAACATGAAACCTAAAAATTAAGTTTCATTTTGCTGACATAGTTTCTCAGGATCAGTGGCTCTTGACCTACCAAGGAAAGGTTAATGTGAGATCAATTTGACTGTGTATTGATGCATAACAAATTATCTCCAAATTTAGCAGCTTAAAGCAAGAAATCTTTATTATATCATAGTGAGGCAGGAGATAGGAGGGAGGAAACTCCAGAAGCACCCCAAGACTAAGACAAAGAACATCAAAACTGGACAGAGGCCCTGTTCCAAAACCCGGGTCTATGACCGGTTTTCTCTGCTTTCTGGAAAAACACTGAATCATGGTGAATCATGACTGCACCTGGGCAGAAGATGCTACATGACCCCTGCTTCGTTATAATAAATTAACATTGTGGTACCCCTTTCCCTGGTGGCCAATCAAGGAAAACCATGGGAGACCACAAGCACAGTAGCTTCAAAGTAATATAACTATTTTTACGTGTGAAATAAAAGCTTACCAAAAATAGCCTGAAAATATCTGCCCTATAAGAATAGAAACCATCCAGCCCCAGAGGTCAATCTCTGCTCAGAGTTGTCCCACTCCCATGTTCTGTGGAAGGTACTGTTGAATAATAAATTTGCTCTCTCTTTCTGCTATAAACTCTGTGTTTGGTTCAATTTTCTGTCCGCACTCACCAAGAACCTGGTCACCTGTGTCCACTGGCAATAATAGTATGTCTGTAGATCAGAAGGCAGGTTGTGGCTTAGGTGGTTCCACTGGCTCAAGATCTCTCAGTGGCTGTAATCAAGGTGTCAACCAGGGCTGCAGTCATTTCACAGCTCAAGTAGGATGGCACCCACTTCCAAAGTGACATATGTGGCTATTGGTGGGACTGCTGCAGGCCTCATAGAGCCTTCAGTGCCTGCCTTGTGCTCTTCTGCATCAGGTTGATCAAGTATGGCAACTAGCTGCCCTCAGAGCAAGGAATTGAAGAAAGAGACAAAATAAGAGGGAATCCCAACATTTTTTACAACCTAATCTTCAAAGTGACATTTCATCACTTCTGCCAAAGACTATTTGTTAGAAGTGAGTTAATCAATCCAGGCCATACTTAAAGGGAGGGGATCATTTATGTGTGTCAATCCCAAAATGTAGGGATGTGTGAGGATACCCACCATGACAGAAACTGCCCTAAGAGCACCTGCCTTACCACACACACTCTGTGATCCATGAGGTACTCCCCTGGCTGCCAGGAGGTAGGCAGGTCCTGCAACAGAAAAAGCAGCCTTTTTGAATTATAGATCAGTAATTGAGCATAAACTGGAACTGACTGCAGCCTGCCTCAGAGCTGCAGGCACAATAAAATCATGTAAAATCACAGCACTTCTCTTGCTGACCAGATCCCAGGTATTGGCATCTAGGGCCTAGGTGGCTTTGCACAGAAGCAGAGCTGAATTGGTTTGTTATCATAAAAGTGGTGTCAGGGAACCAAAGCTGTAGGAATTGCCTGATTTTAACCATTGAGATATATATATTGTCGTCGGCAGCCGTCCGTCTCGAGAGACAATGGTGTAGCTTCTTAAGAGTCTATCTGCACCGCCGAGAATGGTTGTGCAGTCCAACTCGGGAGTGACACGGTATCTGTCTCCTCCCGTGTTGAATCGACATCTTGCGATGACGCTGGAGTGTCCTCTCCAGTGAAGCTGAAGCTACAGAGCCTGGGCAGGGTGATATGGAGGGTCTGCTGTTGCCCATGCAGCAGACCCCCCCTCTCTTCGCAGCTGAAGGATCCAAGGGAAAGACGGAGTCAATACAGCTTGGCTTCCGGTGCGCCGCAGGAGTTACCAGTGTTGACTACAACGTCAAACCGCCTTAGGGACTCCGGCTCCGGATTTTCTGTCGGGGTTTACTCCCTTAGCCTTTCCCCTGAAGAGGTATGCCACAAGGCAGCGGAGGTTTTTTGGAGTCAGAGTTTTCCTTCTCTGATGTGCCCTGACTGGAAGATTGAACCAGCGACACTTAGCTCGCAGGCCGACGCTCAATCCACTGAGCCAAACCAGGCAGGGCTATATATATATATATGTATATATATATATAAAATAGTACTTTGATCTCAGATTAACTTTTTTTTTTTTTAATAAACCCATTTTCATTTGAAAACTAAGCCTGGGGTGGTTGTTCTTATTTTCTTAACCCAGGGTGGCGGAGGTGGGGGGTGGGGTGGGGGATTCTATTCAGGTTGAATCTAAAGCCAAGAATTCAAATGCCTTCAGGGCCAACTGTGTATAATTTGGGCTTTGTGGAAGACAAAGTGGGCTGATAAAGATTGTGGGAAAGTAAAGAGGCAGACTTGGCTAATATCCTGTGATACTGTGATTTATAATAAGATATGTAGTGATGTTTCAGTCAATGACACACTGCATATGCCATGGTGGTCTCATAAGATTATAATGAAGCTGAAATATTTTTCACCTAATGATGTCATAGCTATCATGAGTTACTCACATGTTTGTGGTGATGCTGATATAAACAAACCTACTGTGCTGCCAGTGGTATAAAAGTATAGCATGTACAATTACATACAGTGCATAATACTTGATAGTAATAATAAATTACTGCATTATAACTGGTTTATGTATTTACTATACTATACTTTTTATTGTTACTTTAGAATGTACTCCTGTTTATTTTAAAAAGTGCTATAAAAACAGTATGCTGTGTTGTGCTGGCAGTAGCTCCACACGCCTGGTGTTTACCTCATCTGTTGATTGCATTATTATTTCTTTTGTACTTGATTTAATCTCATGGTTCCCTAAGCACACAGAATTTACTGTTAATAGCATATCAAGTAATTGACCTGGAAACAAAATTAAAAGTGATTAAGGATTATAAAGATGGAAAAATCAGTGATGATTATTGCTCATCAGTCAGGCATAACTCATTCCAACATAGCTACAATCTCAAAGAACAGGAATGAAGTGACAGAAGCCGTTAAAAGATTGAATTCATTGAAGGTAATAAGACTAACAGAAATTTAAGAAGGGTACATATCAGACATAGAGAAACATCTAATGGCCTGGATTGAAGACCAAATGCAGAAACATAACCTTCTTAGCATCATAATGATCATGGCCAAAGTAAAAGTTTATTTGCAATGTTGAAAGAAAAGGCTAGATCTTTTCATCATAATTAAATTTAACTGTGATCTTAAATTTACTGCTATCTCTGGATGGTTTAAATAATTCAAGAATCATTATTCATTACATAATGTGAGTGCTAATGTGAAAGCAGCTAAGAGTTTTTTAGAAACTCTAGATAGGTTAGAAGAAAATTACTTCCCAGGACAAACATTCAATATGGATAAAACATCCCTTTGCTGGAAATGGATGCCTGAAGAGACTTTCATTCATAAGAAAGCCAAGTCAATGCCAAGTTTCAGGCTTTTGAGAACTGAATAACAGTTTTGCTTCAGAGCCATGCTGCAAGTTACAAATGGAAACCCTTTGTGATCTGACATAGTGAAAACTCCAGGGCCTTCAAACAGATCAGTGAGCAAACACTGCCAATAAGAAATCATGGATGGTCCTGTCCCTCTTCCAAGATGCCCTCCTGAATTGCTGTGCCAGAGAAATGGAGAAGTATTGTATGTAGATAGCTTTTGAGATTCTGCTTATTGTCAATAATGCTCCCAGACACCCTACTTTTATTGGTGAACTTCATCCCAATATCAAAGTGGTGTTTCTCCCTCCAAACACCACCTCTTTGATCTAATCAATGGATTAAGGGATTAAAATAGCTTTTAAGGCTGACTACAGGAGAAACACCTTTGCCCAGGCTGTTGCTGCAACTGAGAAAGACACTGATGTAATTCTGAAAACACTGCTACATCTATGACTACATTAAGGATCTTGATTAGACTAGGGCAATGTCACCAAGGAGACTGTTAATGGCATCTGGAAGAAGACACTGAAGAAGTTCGTTCATGACTGCCAAAGATTTGCCAAGGATAAGGAGGTTGCAAAAATCAACAAAGCTCTAGTTAAAAATACAAATAACTTTAACCTGAATGTGAATGAGGATGGCATTGAGCAGCTTCTAGTGGTGGTTCTGGGGGCATTGACTAATGGGGAGTTTTTGGAACAGGAATGCATAGCTGAAGAAGAGACAAAAGAAAAGGAAGCTGCAGAGATGAGAAAGAAGATCTCCACCCCACCCCACCCCACCAATTTACAGTGAAGGGCTTAACAGAATCTTTTATAGACCTCAACAAGTTCCTTAACATGTTTGAAAACATGAACACCAATACCAAAAGGTTTTTTGTTAATAGAGAGGAATATTCATGGTGCATTATTTGCTTACAAAGCAAATTTATGATTTAAAAAAAATGCAAACTACCATTTACATATTTCTGAAAAGAGTGACACCTCCTCAAGAAGAGCCTCAGGCAGATCCTTCAGGAGCTGTTCCAGAAGATGGTGTTGTTAACATTGGCCATGACAGCTCTATGTGTGTTATTGCTCCTAAAGAACTTGCAGTGGAACCAGATGTGGAAGTGGAAAACAGGGATATTAATAAACCCGACCCTGTGTAGGCCTAGGCTAATTTGTGTGTATCTTAGTTTTTAACAAAAAACTTCAGAAAGTAAAAAAATAAAATAAAAATAGAAAAAATACCTTTTAGAATAAGGATATAAAAAAATAAAGTGAAGAGGGTAAAGGGGAGATAAATGGTGATGGAGAGAGACTTGACTTGGGGTGGGGAACACACAATACAGTATATAGATGATGTATTATAGAACTGTATAGTTGAAACCTATATAATTTTATTAACCAATGTCACTCCAATAAATTCAATAAAAAATTTTTAAAGGAAAGAAAAGAAAAAGAAGCAGAGTATTTTTGTGCATCTCTACAATATTTTTGTGTTTTAAGATTTTAAGCTATTATTACAAAAGAGTCAAAAAGTTAATATAATTACAAAAGTTATAAAATAAAAAAGTTATGCCCTGACCAGAATGGCTCAGTGGGTTGACCATCATCCCTCTGGTAAGGGCAGGTACCTGGGTTGCAGATGCAGACCCCCATTTTGATCATGCAAGAGGCAACCAATCAATGTTTCTTTCACAGGCATGAATGTTTGTCTTTCTCTTTTTCTCCTTCCCTTCCCCTCCTCTAAAAATAAGTAAATAAAATATTTTTTTAAGTTAGAGTAAGCTAAGGTTCATTTATTATTAGAAAAGAAAAGTTTAAATAAATTTAGTGTAACCTAAGTGTACAGTGTTTATGAAGTCTATCCTAGTGTCCAGTAATGTCCCAGGCCTTCACTATCACTCATCACCTACTCACTCACCCATAGCAATTTCCAGTCCTACAAGCTCCATTTATGGTAAGTAACCTATACAGATGTATCACTTTTTTGTTTTTTATACCATATCATATTTTTACTGTACCTTTTCTATATTTACATGTTTAGATATTCAAATATTTGTCACTGTGTTACAATTGCCTACAGTATTCAGTACAGTCAAGTGCTGTACAGCTTTGTATCCTGGATACATAAATGATGTTCACACAAAGACAAAACTTCCTAATGAAACATTTCTCAAATTGATTTCCATTGTTAAGCAACATATGACTGCATTTGATCTTCCTCTTCATTTCTGGCATAGAACTCCTGAAACCTTTGGGATTTCCTAAGTGATAACAGCCATGCAGAGTTTTGTTGTTAATAATAAGCTCCTTTCAATCATACCTGAGTTAATGAGGTGCCTCTTGGAAAGCATTTAAAGGTGGGGCTTGATTGCCAGAGAAACTTAACACGTGCTTAGAAGGTTGAGCCTTTCAACCCCATCCTCTGACCTTCTGGAGAGGAGAGATGGTGGAGATTGAGTTTAATCATCAATGGCTAATGATCTCATCAATCATGACCATGTAACAAACCTCCATAAAAACCCAAAAGGACAGAATTTAGAGAGCATCTGAGTTGTTGAACAGGTTTAGATGCTGGGAGAGTGATGAGATGGGAGAGGACATGAAAGCTTCCTGCCCCTTCCTACATACCTATCTAATGTATCTCTTCCACCTGGCTGTTCTTAATTTATTTCCTTTTGTAATAAGCCGGTAATGTAGTAAGTAAATATTTTCCTGAGTTCTGCGAGCCCCTCTAGCAAATTAATCTAACCTGAGGAAGGGGTCCTAAGAATCTCCAATGTATAAGATTTATAGTCAATCAATCTACCTAGACTTGTGAGTGGTGTCTGGAGGAGGAAGAGGAAGTCTTGTTGGACTAAACCTTCTCCTTGTGGAATGTGAAGCTATCTCTAGGGAGATAGTATCCAAATTGAGTTAAATTGTAGACCATCAAGCTGTTGTCACAGAATTGTTTGATGGTATTAAAAAACACATATAAGACATCTGAATTCAATTCAAAACAAAACACTGGGTTTGGCAAATAAAAAACAGCTTTGAGGTGAATCATGTCAAAGATAGTAAAAATGTGAGACTTCAGATCTGGAGAAAGAGCACAAGTTATAAAGCATATGGTAAGCAGTTATCCCAGTGACATTTCAACAGGACTTTCAGACAGGAACAGCCTAACACAGACCCAGAGAAGGTGCATGCCTTGCTCAAGGGTACAAGGAGTTGTGGGTAACTCTGAGTCCATGTCTCTTTGCAGCTTTAAATGGAGCTTTAAATATCCATATTATTTCTGATCCTGACACCTCTGCTGATAAAGCCTTCTGAGAGCAAATTCCAGTAAAAATAGGCCAAGGGTAGGATGTTTATGAGTCTAGAAGGAACCATGTGTTTTCTCAGGTATGTGTATCAGGGCATTAAGGTATCAGAGATATGAGGTACCCAGACCCATAAGCAGTCTAGATTCTCAGGATGGAGAATGTACTGGACCCCAGTATGGAGACAGATCCTAGGAAGCTACTTGCTTTTTAAAGGCTTTTTTTTAAAATCCTTAAAGTCTGCCTGAACAATAGGAGAGCCTAAATAGACTATAAACAACACATTACTAACTACTAAAGTGACTTAGATGGGCTGAGAGATAGCAAATATTTCATCTTCAATACAGAATGATAGTAAAGAGGGTAAAAGAGACAATGATGGGAAGTTTGTGGCAGGACTGAGCAGCTTTTCCAGCCACAGAAGTTCTTACCAGGGCTGTCAGTGGGATGTAGCTAACTCAGAGAAATTTAATTATTAGGCTTGTAAAATGGAGCATAGCCATGGCAAATATAGCTGATATGAAATACTTAGGTGCCAGGCAGCTGCAGTTCCCAGTGACATCTACCTACATGTTGATTTCTAGCTGAAAGACTGGGATAAGGACAAAGAACCAATCATCAAAGAAAAGGGATGAAGAGACTTCTGGCCAAGATGGAGGCTTAGACAGACATGCTCAGTCTCCCTCTACAACTAGAAAGGAATACAACTACCTCAAAACAAAAGATAACCAGAAATTCCAGAAAATAAAACTACATGGAAGCTCAACATATGAAGTTATAAACCAGTGGTGCTCACCTGGATGGGTAGGAGGGGCGAAATTCAAACCGGAACTGAAAGGTCAGGTGGTGCTATTTGCAGTAGCAGTGGGGAGAGCGGCAGGGGGAGCAATTCCAGCTACAGTCGAGCCCCAGCATCTTGCGACCCCAATGCAGGGAAAGGCAGCCTCCCCATTGCATCAGACAGTGGGAGGATGGATCCTGGTCTCCCAGTGGAGAATAATGGCAGGAATCCACCTTGGACCCCTGCCCCCAGACAAAGCGCCACAGCGCACGGAAAAGGTCGGATCGCCACCGGTCGCCTGGGTAGTGACGAGTACCCGGGGCTCCGCCCCCCACAGCCTGCCCGGGAAGAAAAGCAAAACACAAATCTGTCAAAATGAAGGAGACATGATTGAAATCCCAGTGATGCAGCTCACCAGGCAGCAGATGAAGAACCCAACAGACGAACAAATAAGAAACCTTTCAGAGGCTCAGATCAGAGCTATTGTTATAAGGTGGCTTACAGAATTAACACAAGATTTGGAACAGAACAAGGAAGGAAAGAAAGCCACTCCTACTGAAACAAATGAAAACACATATGAGACAAGTGGTGAGGAAATAAAATCCAGAGATCAAATCAACAAACCGGAACATAGAGAAGGAAGAGTCAACCAGTGCAGAAAGAGGAAACAAAAAATGAGCAATGTGAGGAGAGGATCAGAAACCTCTGTGACAGCTATAAGAGATCGAACATTCAGATTATAGAATTGCCAGAGGGTGAAGAAGAACTAGAAATTGAAAAATTATGTGAAAAAATAATGAAGCCAAACTTCCCGAACTTGGGGAAGGAAATAGACTTACAGGTCCAGGAAGCACAGAGAGTTTCAGAAAAACTGGACCCAGGGAGAACCACTCCAAGACATATTATAATCAAATTGTCAAAAATTAAAGATAAAGAGAGAATCTTAAAAGCAGCAAGAGAGAAGAGAATTATGTACAATGGGGTCCCAATTAGACTATCAGCTGATTTCTCAAAAGAAACCCTGCAGGCAAGAAGGGACTGGCAAGAAATATTCAAAGTAATGAAAATCCAAAACCTACAGCCACGAATACTCTATCCAGCGAAATTGTCATTCAGAATAGAAGGGCAGAGAAAGTGCTTCCAGGACAAAATAAAACTGAAAGAGTTCATTAGATCCTAACCATTGCTATATGAGATGTTAAAGGGACTGGTTTAGAAGAAGGAGGATCAAAACTATGAACATTAAAATGAAAACTGCATCACAAGAACCAACAACAGAAGCTAGGGAATCAAAACAAAGGCAAACTAAATAGGCAACGAGAGTGGAAAAAGAACTATAAGTATGGGGAACATACTGGGGGGGAGGTCAGCAGGGAGAGGGGAGGGGGAGAGCGAGGGAGATGGTACAGGAATTAAGAAGCATAGTAGGAGGGAATGGAATAGACAGGAAGGGGTTGAGAAGAACTATATGCACAACCAATGGACATGGACTAAAAGCGGGGGACAACTGGAGGGAGGGGGGCCTCCAGGTGGAGGAGAGCAGAGGGAAGGGAAATTAGGACAATTGTAATAGCATAATCAATAAAATATTTTTTTTTAAAAAAGGAAAAAAGGGATGAAAAAGTTAGTAGGGTATCAGTGACTCAGACCAAGAGGCAAAAGTTGAAGATGAATTCTGAGAGAGAGAGAGAGAGAGAGAGAGAGAGAGAGAGAGAGAGAGAGAGAGAGAGAGAGAGAGAGAGAATAAAGATCTAAGTGAAACTATTTGAGAGGAAGATCTAATGTCCTGTATGGTGTAGTGAAAATGGAATAAATTCCTGTGCATCTGGAATACATAGATTGTAACTTTAAAGTTTTCTACAAGCTAATGCTTTAACTCATTACCCCAAGTAGATTTTAGTTAGTTGCTGGTGCAAGGTCAAAGTATGAGAGGAAATGTCTGAGAAAAAAAAGGTCCGAGAAAGGGAAACCTGAGGATGAGACTGAGGAAGCAGGCTCGGGTGTTCCCGTTCCATTCTGGAAGCTCCAAAGAAATGATGGGGAAAGCCAGTAATTGTGCTGAAGATTTGAGTTACAATATTGAGTCATAAAAAAAGATAATTTGATCAGCATCCAGGTGATGTGATCTATTTTTATGTCAGATGAAAACTTCCTTGGCTCCAATGAGAACTTACTCTGATTTTAAATCCTGAGAACTAAGACCAACCCCAGGGACAAAAATTCCAAATACTGTTGGATACTTAGTTTATTGGGTAGAAACTAAGTACTAAACTCAATACAGAAATCAAAAATCAGACTTGATTTAAAAAACGAACTCACAATGATAGCTAACATTTATTAAGTATAAATAGATTATGTGGCAGGTACTTTGCATTTATTATTTCTATTTAGTCCCCATAAGTATACTATTATTGCCATATTTCAAATATGGAAACTGAATCTTGGAAAGATTAGGAAACTTTTCCAATTACTCGTGGCTAGTTTGTAGAAGAGATTGGACTTCAAATTAAGTCTGTCTGACTCTAAAGGCTATGAGATTAACAGAGCCACATTAAATAAAGGGCTAACAGTTTGTGTTTTCTACAGAAGTTCCAGCTCCAGGAATGTCAAGGTGACTCTGTTGGAGACTGATTTGGAAACTGTAGATAGCAAGGTACTTAAATCACTGTGAAAAAAATTAAGAGGAGGAAGAAAAAGAAAAGGTTTGATGTTAAATGTTTTTTTATATAAACACATTCCTGCTGCATTTCTACAAAGTAGTCATTGAAAGTCAGCTTCCTGAAAAAATCCCTCATTATCTATCACTACCAGAACTCATGAAGGATAAAAAGGAGACAAGACCAGATTTACACCTGGAATTAGATGAGACTGAAATGGTCTAGTCTAGTGAAATCTGGAGGTTAGGGACCAGGCAAGAGATGCAGACAAGACGGGAGATGCCCAGTAATTGATGAGAGAGGAAAATATCATTGCTGGCAACAGACATTGGGTTCCAGGTCTGACAAAAGCAAGGAGGGACTAGAGTTTTGAGCTCTGCATGTTTCCAGCACTGAGGTAAGAATTTACATTGTCTTTAATGATAACTGCTATTTTCTGAGCATGTGCTAAGAGTCATGTTGTCAAGTCCTTTCAACGCATTATCTCAAAGCTCACAGCAAGGCTTTGAAGTCAGTGAACTTATTCCAAGTTTGCTGATAAATGTCAGTATTTACTTATTAAGTTCTGACTATTGGTCAGAATCACTATCTACCACCTTCTAGACCTAGTTATATATAAAAAATTTCTGATCCAATTTAAAATGTGCCATAAGTATAAAAGACACCAGATGAAAAAAAATGTAAAATAGATATTTTACATTAATATTCTTTCTATTGATTAGTTGTTATATTGTGGACATATTCAAAATGATAATATATATGCAGCAGTTAGGGACACTGACCTCTCACACAGTCAAAAATCCATACATAACCTTTGACTTCCCCAAAATTTAAATACTAATAGCCAACTGTTGACCAAAAACCTTACCAATAACATAAACAAATGATTAGCACATATTTGAATGAGCATTATATGCATTATATATTGTATTCTTACAATGAAGTAAGCTAGAGAAAAATGTTATTAATAAAATCATAATTAAGATAAAATACATTTATGGTACTTACTATATCAATATATAAGTTTATGTAGACTGTTTACAAGATTAATCATTTGTCAGAACTACATCAATATTGTCTATTATGATACAAAATATTGTAGATGTTTCATGTATTACTAACACTAGACATCAAAAATAAAAAGATAATGTAAAAAAGAAATCTATATTTATTTACAGTATAACAATTCAAAACTAATAATGAAGAAACAGAAACATGATTACTTTATAATAGCCTAGTATAAATTGATATAATTGCTTCACAGTAGCCTATCTTACACATTAATAAATGAATCATTAAAAAAATTTTATGGCATATAGTATTATAGCCATATTTATAATAGAGTATTTAAAGCATTTTTACATTTAAATAAAGCACTTAACTTGTGATGATAGGCTGATACACTATTTCTCTAATTAGAAGAAGGAGAGGCATACTATAGAGTAATGTAATTCTTTGAAAGCAAAGTTATGGAACAGTAAGAAAACTAACACATTACTAATTTTTAAATAAAAGACTATTCACCTTATGCTTATGTAAAGATTAATTCTCCACTTCAAGTTTTGTACACAATGTGTCTGCACAATGAATGAATACTCAAGTGATGATGATGACACAGAAGCATCTCATGCAGTTCTTGCTGCACAGGTATTATATTTTCACATAGACACACACATACACAAAAGATAGTTTTATGAACTGTACAGCATGATGATAAATTACTATTCATTAAGTGAAAATGGATCATCGTAAAGGTCTTCAACCTCATCTTACTGTTGAGGAGGATGAGGAGGAAAAGAGGTATTGGTCTTGCTGTCTCAGGGGTGGCAGAGGAGAATAAGGTGGAGGAGGTCAAAGGGGAAGCAGGAGATTGGGCACCCTTGGTGTAAATTTATGGGAATACATCATAATTTTTTATTTTTTGTTTCCCTAAAAATGTTTCTATATGGTACCAATTCTCCTTCCACTGTTTGCTTTAGTTTCAGTGTCTGTATTCCAGAAGGATTCATATCATATCATATCATAAAAGAAGTCACAAGCCATCTCGAGCATTTGGAACACTTCAGCCAGATTGTCTAATGTTAATTTGTTTTCTGGTTCTGCTTCTTCTAGGACTTCTTTCTCATTGCCTGGCACTGGTTCATCAAGTCCTGTTCTGTTAAATCTTCTGGTATTGTGTTTGTTAGTTCTTGATTTTCTCCAAGATCCATATCCTGAAGCCATTCATGCCCCCTCCCCCACTTTTTTTTCTTGCCATATTCACAATCTCTTTTATAATTTCCTTGATTGGATCTGTCATAAATTCTGTAAAGTCATGCACAAGATCTAGACACAGTGTCCCCCCAACAGGAATGTATTGTTTTGGGCATGATGGCTCTCATGGTTTTTTCTATAACAACAATGACATCTTTGATGGTGTAACCCTTCCAGACTTTATGATTTTCTCTCTATTTGGGGTTCTCTTCCATAGCACTAATAATTCTTTTCATATAGTACTGTGTATCATGAGCTGTAATGGTCCTGCTCTAGAGGCTGAATTATAGATATTGGGTTTTGGGGCAAGTAGACCACTTTGACAACTTCAGTGTGGAACTCATGGGGTTCTGGGTGGCCAGGGACATTGTTCAAAATCAAAAGAACTTTAAAATGCAGTTCCTCACAGGCAAGGCACTTCCTGACTTCTGGGACAGAGTCAATGGAACCAGTCCAGAAGAAGTGCTCTCCTTGTCCAAGCCTTCTTGCTGTACAGCTACATGAGTGGCAACTGGTGTTTATCTTTTCCCTTTAAGACTCAGGGTTAACAACTTTATAGATAAGGGCGGTCCTGAACATAAACCCGACTGCATTTATACAAAACAGTAGAGTTAGCCTGTCCCTTCCTGTCTTATATCCCGGTGCCCACTTCTTTTCTTTACTAACTCATGTATTTTGTGGCATTTGCCCCCCAGAATAGGGCTTTTTTGTCTGCATTAAAAACCTGTTCAGGTAGATGTCCTTTTCTTCAATGGTTTTCTTAATGGCATCTTGGTCAGTATGTGTTTTTATACTATTATCTTGACAAATTTTAAGCCAAACCTCTTTCTACAATTCTCCAACCATCTTTTGCTGGCTCTAAATTCTCTGGCTTTAGATCCTTCACTTTCCTTTGGCTTTAAGTTGTCGTGTAATAAATGTGTTTTTTCTCAAACCATATTAAGTGTCTAGGTTTGCCTTACTTATAGTTATCCTGCACACAGATGAAAGTTGCATTTTCTTTTCTTTTTTTTTTTAACATCACTGTGTGGTTGCTTCTCACTTGCACCCCCAACTGAGGACCTGACATGCAACCTAGTAATGTGCCCTGACTGGGGATCAAACCAGCGACACTTGGCTCGCAGGGAAAATTGCATTTTCAATACAAGATTTAAAAAAGCATTTCACAAAAAGTGCAAGGTTTTTGTGCCCGCTGGTATAGCTGCAGTTATGCTTCATAAATCTCTCTCTTTTTTTTACAGTGGTCCTTACACTATATTTATTTATCTTGAAATGATGAACCACTGCAGCTGCACCTTAATTTATGCTACATATCCAGCAATTCAGCGTTTTCTTGTAGTGTCATGACTTTTCATTGCTCTTGGGAGCACTTCCAGAATAACCCATGGCACCTTGTATGGGTCCCATGGTATTTATTATTCAAGGTTTAAAGTACTGCACTAAATACAATGTAAAATATATGAGAAACATAAGAAATCACTTTTTACTGTGATGTGCAACTTACTGGAGAGACAAACTGCTTGTGAAAAGATGATTAGCATCACATGGCATTTTAAGCAGCTACAGGGCTTGAGCTCACTGCAATAGCAACGGAATTACAAGTAATATAGTATGTACTATAGTTAATTTCATGCAGTTATGATTTAGTACTGCATCTTTATGTTTGTTTACATTTATCTGGACTGTAAATGGTGCCATATATAGTTTGTAAGTATTGGTGTGCATAAATTTTGATAAATTTGAACTTTTTATAATAGATTTGTATATATTTTATGGTAATAAATAACAAAGTAGACTAATATCTACATATATATATTTCATGTATTCATACATACTACATACCTAATGGTTTCTTAACTTTTTCATATTTCTAGGCTACACTATTTACAAATTTTTTTCAATTGTCTCAAATGTTCAAGAAATTGTTTAATATATTTATTGAAAAAATATTTATGTAACTAGACCTGCACAGTTCAAACCTGGGTTGTTCATAGTCAACTGTATTAGGTTACATAAAATATATTATTAACATTACATTTACTTTTTTTTAATGTGGCTACTAAATAATTTAAAATTATGTATGTGGGTCATATATGTGACTTGCAATATGTTACTAATAGACAGTACTAAACAAGATATTATCTTATAATATCCAAAAAACTTTTTAAAAACCTACGACTAAATTTTTAATTAGAATTTATAAGTGAGGAAAGCAAGGCTGAGGGAGATTAGATAACATTCCAAGGTCAAACTGGCCAATAATAAATACTGCCTCCGACCCACACCTGTAGGTTGTCCTGTGATAGTTTTCTATTGCTGCTGTAAAAAAATTACCACAACTTTAGTGACTTAAAACATCACAAACTTATTTTCTCATAGTTCTGAAAGCAAGAAGTCTGAAATTAGTTTCATTAAATTAAAATCAAGGTGTCAACAGGATCACACTCTCCTGGAGACTGTGGGGCCGAACTTGCTTCCTTACCTGTCTAGTCTCTAGGGCTGCATTCCTTTCATTCCTCAACTCATGGCCATTTTCATCATCTTCAAATTCTGACCCTTAAAATCTTCTGATTCTCTCTGCCTCTCTTATATTGCCTTCTTCTGTATTTAGGTCTTCCTTGACTTTCCCTTATCACAGCATCTGTGCTAACATTTTGGGCCCACCTGGATAATCCAGGGAAATCTCTCTATTTTAAGAGTCTTAATTTAATCCCATCTGCAAAGCCCCTTTATTACAAAAGATGGCACTCAAAGCCACTATTGACAGTAGCCAATATTATGGCTCTTGAGTCATACACCTAGGGTGCCCTGTAGAATCATGTTACACTGCAATAGACTTTCCTGCCTATTAATCTTTTTAGAGTTTAGGTACTATGCTAGAAGACATTAAAGATAAAAAAATAGATAAGATACATTCTTGGCTTTCTATTGGGTTGACCAAAAATGACTATTTAGTTTTTCCCATAAAATAAAGGACACATTGTTTCATTTTCACCAATAACTTTATTGGTTTGGATTTTTTGAGTATGTCTGCTATCTCCCACATGATATAACATTGACTATTCTCAATTAATGTCTCAATTTTATCGCTATCAACTTCAACTGATGTACCATACTGTGGAGCATCATCAAGCCAATTTTGACAACTTTGTTTTTAAATGCATATTGATATGATGGCTGTCACAATACAATCTAACAAAACTGTTTCAAATAAGGTTAAAGACAACTAAGCTCTACTAGAATGATCTTACCAAAAAAAAGAAAATGAATTATTATAATTATTATAATGCTCTAAAATAAGAACCTTTATTTAAGTATTCACACAGTCATAGTTGGACAAAAGTCAACTCCACAGCAACTTAAATATGGTACTTTCTTAACTTTTTAAAATATTTTTTCAGGTTTAGCATATTTGACATCACTAGCAACTTTATTGTGTCTAAACTTATTTTAAATTTTAAAGCTAAAAACTATAAAAAATAATCCTGTAAGACTGATCAGGCCAGGGAAGAATCCAGGGGTCTGAAGTGAACTGTGTAAAATTTGCTTAAGTGGGTGATCATACAGGGATCTTAGGACTTCTGATCGACGACTCTTTACAGTTCACCAAGTGCTTCCTGAAGATTTCTGGGCCAATGAAAGGCAATGGGCACCTATGCTTCACCTGATGCTTGTTTCTGTAGAAGGGTTCGGGGATAATTGGCCCGTGGACGATGTAGTTTCAAACCCTCAACCATGGGGTCTGCCTTTTTTTTCTTTCAAACATCAAGGTATTGTATATCCTTTTCTTTGTCTCAGTTGGAGCTAGAGTAATTAAAGTTAACAAGTGTGATGTCAAAGAAATCTTGAACATCTCCTTCTCCCTTAGCTTTTGAGGTCAATTGTGATTTCCCCCTCCTTGCTGATGGAAAGGAGTCATTACATTGGAATCATCACACTTAGTATGGCTCCTTAACTTTATAAAATTAAACCAACAGTGTTGATATATAAACCTTCTTTGAAACAATAACTTTGATATTTATTGTATCTCCCTCTTCCTCATTCTTTTTCTTATTTTTCACCCCGCTCCTTGAGCAAAAAGTCCTCCAGGTCCCATTGCAGATACTAGAGTGTGAATAGAGGGAAGTAAGACACTGAAAGCAAATTCCTGAGAGTTTGTATGAGAGTTTGGCAGGTGATGGAAAGATATATACATATATAGATGATATAGATATAGATAAATTAGATATAGATATAGATGATATAGGTATAGATAGATATATGTTATAGACAACACCTGGCATAGAAACTCAGTTGTAAAATATGAAAACAACTCAGAACAGAGGCAAAATAAATAACACCAATGGGATAAAATAACCATTTTCCCAGCAATAAAAAATGAAGCAGCATATCCTGGGTCTGGACCATCACTGAATCTCAGGAGTAAGAGCCACATAAAACTTTAGAGACAATTTTGTCCATATCCTCAAGTAAGTAGGAAAATAAGTCCCAACAATGGTAAAAAACTAATCCAAGAAGGGACAATGGTGGGATTGAGATCCTGGACTCATTTCCCAGTCCTGGGCTCTTTCCACAATATTAGAATATTTTTAAATAGCTCAAAGTGTGGACAAAATTATATTAGTTCCATGGAGCATTAATTAAAATATTCAGTATAGGAGGAGGAAGATGGCGGAGGAGTGAGGGGAGGCTGCACTCTCAGGCTGCCGAGACCCTTCTGTAGTTTGGACTAATTGCAGACAGAACATCTCAGTGAGCAGCTGGACACTGGCAGGAGTCAAGCCTTGGCACTGCTGGATTAGAGAAAAACCATCTGGGAACAACCTGTTTAGTGAAGATAGTGAAAGAAGAAAAAGGGACGAAATGGGATTCCTGACTGAGGTGGCTGCCCGAGCCGTGGCTAAAAGGACACAAAGGCTTTTTGGTGACCACAGGCTTCCCCAGAGGGAAGTCAGGAGGAAAGCAGATCTGTACCGGCTGGCAGAGATGGGACTCGACCAGGTGGCATAGGCGCTGAAAGACGGGAGACAACGTGCTGCTGAGCAAATGAAATCATAACTTTTCTCTTTATATTTTTCTCTTGTGAACTACGGAGAGGGGGGGAAAGTTTGGGGGTGAAAGTACATTCTTGAGGAGAACAGGCACAGAGGTGCACGCGCTCACTCCCCAACCCTCCCTTGGGTCACGGGTGCGCATAAGAAAGTGCCATTATTCACTGGCCCAGGAGCGCAGGGTTGAGAGCCCAGGGGCCCCTCGGACACACCCCAACAGACATAAGATCAGTACCCAAACGGGCGCAGGGAGGGACCTCTGGATACACAGAGGACTGTGCGCAGTTGCCCCTGGCCAGCTGCAGTGGGAGCCAGGCCCGAGTGCCATGCCGGAACGCAAAGCATTCGCTCGGGCTCAGCGCCTGCCAGCCCAGGCTGGTGCGGGAACGGTGGGCAGTTGTGGCGCTGGAATAGCAAGCAGCAGCAACTCACAGACACTCACTCGGAGCGCTGCGTAGAGGCTAGGTCCCCAGCTGCCTTGGGCGAGCAGGGGCACACAAGTAAAAAAATACCTCGCCGAGATCAATATGCACCAATCGCTCACTTCCACTATACACGAGTGTCTGGGGTGCAGCACTGGCAGGCAAGAGACCATCTCCTGGAGCACAGTGACGCAGACTTGGGGATAACTCCCTGGCCACCTTGGGAAACTCCTGAAGCGCTACACAACAGGCCTGAGGCAAGCTCTCGGGCCACCTTACCTGCTCACAGACATGCCTGCAAAGACACCCTGGCTAGCTCCAACAGACACCGAAGGAACGTGCAGTGCGGGGGCCCACCGCTGCAAGGAACAGGAACCTCTGACCCACCTCATTAGACCAGCTGTGGGTACAGAAAAAAAGACAACACATGAAGGCTGAACTGACATCTCCACAAAAGAATTCAAGATAAAGTGGATAGAGTGACACTCAATCAACGAGCCAGAAAGAAGATCCCAACAAAAAGCATCTGAAATATAACCAGACAGCATAAACAAACGATATAAAAGGTACCCCAAGAACATCAGGCTCAGGAGATCAAAGAGACTGCACCACTGAAACCCCCAGATCTACCACAAAGAATCTCATACTACAAAGGTGGGAAGGCAAAGCAGACAAATCCAAATAACAAAAACAAACAAGAAGAATCCAAGATGGTAAGACGCAGAAACAACCTCTCAATGAAAAGAAAAGAGGAATCCCCAGAAAGAGAGGTAGATGGAATAGACATAGACCAAATGTCAGACATGGAATTCAAAACTATGGTGGTGAAGAAGCTCAATATGCTCAAAACCTCAAAAACAACTATGACAACCTCCAAGAAAGTTACCAACAGCTCCAAGAAAATTACAGGGAACTTGCAGAGAACTACACCAGCATAAAAAAAGACACAGAAGCTATCAACAAGAACCAGGAAGAAATGAAGAATGCAATCTCTGAACTGAAAAACACAGTAGAATCAGTCAAAAGCAGACTAAATGAAGCAGAGGATTGGATTAATGAGTTAGAGGATAATGTAGGAGATAATTCTCAAATGATACAGCAAAATGAAAAAAGATTGAAAAAATATGAACAAGATGTCAGGGAATTACAGGATAGCATTTAAAAAAATAATATCAGGATCATAGGAATAAGAGAGGGAGAAGAAAAGGAGCATGGAATTGAAAAACTGATAGGAGAAATAGTGACAGAAAATTTTCCAAACCTGATGAGAGAAAAAGTTATGCAAGTCCAAGAAGCACTGAGAGTTCCAATCAAAAGGAACCCCCAAAAACCCACTCCAAGGCACATCATAGTTAAAATGGCAACATTCCAAGACAAAGAGAGAATCCTCAAAGCAGCAAGAGAAAAACAGCAAATAACTTACAAGGGAGCTCCAATAAGGCTATCGACCGATTTCTCAACAGAAACATTACAAGCCAGAAGGGAATGGTCAAAAATATTTCAAGCAATGAAAAACAAAGGCCTCCAACCAAGAATACTCTACCCAGCAAGGCTCTCATTCAAGATGGAAGGTGAAATAAAGAATTTCTCAGACAAAGGAAGACTAAAAGAATACACCTCCACAAAACCAGCATTGCAAGAGATGCTAAAGGGAGTGTTCTAAGAAAAAGGAAGAGAAAAAACAAAAAAACGAGTGGAGGACCAGAGATACAAAGGGAAATGAATAAATACATGTCAATAATAACCTTAAATGTAAATCGATTAAATGCTCCCATTAAAACACATAGGGTAGCGGAATGGATAAGAAAACAGTACCCACATATTTGCTGTCTACAAGAAACACACCTCAAAACAAAAGATTTACATAGACTAAAAGTAAAGGGATATAAAAAAATATTCCAAGCAAATGGACCTAAAAAAAAAAAGCTAGGGTAGCACTCCTCATATCAGACAAAACAGATTTCAAAGCAAGGGCAATAAAAAGAGACAAAGAAGGACATTTCATAATACTTAAAGGAACAATCCATCAAGAAGATGTAATACTGATAAACATATATGCACCGAACATAGGAGCACCCAAATACATAAAGCAAATACTAGAAGACCACAAGAAGGATATTAACAACAACACACTCATAGTAGGGGACCTTAACACTCCATTATCAACAATAGACAGATCATCCAAGCAAAGAAACACCAAGGATATATAGGCATTGAATAACACACTAAACAACAAGGACTTAACTGATATATATAGAACCTTTCACCCCAAAGAAGCAAAATATACATTATTTTGAAAGGCACATGGGACATTTTCAAAGATAGACCACATGATAGGACACGAAACAAGCCTCAACAAATTCAAGAAAATTAAAATCATATCAAGCATCTCTTCAGACCACAATGCCTTGAAACTAAAAATCAACCTCAGGGAAAAAAATCAAAGACACACAAACTCATGGAGAATGAATAACACGCTATTAAATAATGAATGGGTTAACAATGACATCAAAGAGGAAATCAAGAAATTTCTAGAAACTAATGACAATGAACACACAACAGCCCAAAACCTATGGGACACAGCAAAAGCAGTCCTAAGAGGGAAGTTCATACCAATACAGGCATATCTGAAAAGACTAGAAGAATCTCAAATAAAAAATCTAACCCTAAAGCTACAAGAACTAGAACAACAAACAAAGCTGAGGGCAAAAAGAAGAAAAGAAACCATCAAGATCAAAGCAGAATTAAATGACATAGAAACTAAATGAACAATCCAAAAAATCAATAAAACGAGGACCTGGTTCTTTGAAAAAATAAGCAAAATTGACAAGCCCCTAGCCACGCTCATTAAGAAAAAAAGAGAGAAGACCCAAATAAACAAAATCAGAAATGAAAGAGGAGAAATCACGACTGATACCTCAGAAATACAAACAATTATAAGAAATGACTACAGAGTTCCGGCCAAGATGGAGGCTTAGACAGACACGCTCAGTCTCCCTCTACAACTAGAGAGGAATACAACTACTTCAAAACAAAAGATAACTAGAAATTCCAGAAAATAAAACTACACGGAAGCCGAATGTACAAAGTTATAAACCAGCGGCGCTCTTTGGGCAGGTAACAGCGAAAGTAGGCGGTGTTGGTTGCGGCCGCACCAGGGACAGCGGCAGGGAGAGCAGTCTCAGCTGCAGTCTAACCCCGGCAGCTTGTGACCCCAACTCTCAGAAAAGCAACCACCACATTGCCCTGAACAGTGAGGCTCAGAGGGGGAGGGGACGGATCCCAGTCTCCTAGCAGAATAACTGCGGGAATCCATCTTGGACCCCCGACCCCACACAAAGTGCCACAGCATGGCGAGAAAGGTTGCTGGACCACTGCCGGTCGCTGGGTTGTGATGACAAAGGGCCGCAGAGTGGCAAAAAAGGTTGCAGATCGCCACTGGTCGCTGGGTTGTGACGAGTACACGGCACTGCCCCCTATAGCCGGCCCAAGAAAGCAAAACGCATCTCTCAGAATGAGGCAGACAACTATAGAAATCCCGGTGGCCCAGCTCACCAGGCAACAGATGAAGAACCTGACAGATGAACAAATAAGAAACCTGTCAGAGGCTCAGTTCAGGGCTATTGTTATGAGGTGGCTTACAGAATTAACAAAAGATCTGGAAAAAGATGAGAAATAATTGAAAAACTCTCATACTGAAAGGAACAAAACCTCATACGAGACAGATGGTGAGGAAATAAAATCCAGAGTTCAAATCAACAAACCAAAACATAGAGAAGGAACAAACAGTCAACCAGTGCAGAGAGAGGAAACTGGAAGCAAGGGTGAGAGGATCAGAAACCTCTGGGACAGGTATAAGAGATCGAATATACGGATCATAGGATTGTCAGAGGGCAAAAAAGAAGAACTAGAAATTGAAAAATTAAGTGAAAATATAATAAAGCAGAACTTCCCAAACTTGGGGAAGGAAATAGACTTACAGGTCCAGGAAGCACAGAGAGTTCCAAAACAACTGGACCCAGGGAGAACCACTCCAAGACACATTATAATCAAAATGTCAAAAGTTAAAGATAAAGAGAGAATCTTAAAAGCAGCAAGAGAGAAGAAAAGAATCATGTACAAAGGGGTCCCAATTAGACTGTCAGCTGACTTCTCAAGGGAGACCCTGCAGGCAAGAAGGGACTGGCAAGAAATATTCAAAGCAATGAAAATCCAAAACCTACAACCACGAATACTCTATCCAGCGAAATTGTCATTCAGAATAGAAGGACAGAGAAAGTGTTTCCAGGACAAAACAAAACTGAAAGAGTTCATTAGATCCAAACCACTGTTATATGAGATGTTAAAGGGACTGGTTTAGAAAAAGGAGGATCAAAACTATGAACACTAAAATGAAAACTGCATCACAAGAAACAACAACAGAAGCTAGGGAACTGAAGCAAAGGCAAACTAAATAGGCAATGAGAGTGGAAAAAGAACTATAAGTATGGGGAACATATTGGGGGGAGGTCAGCAGGGAAGGGGAAGGGAGAGAGGGAGGGAGATGGTATAGGAATTAAGAAACATCGTAGGAGGGAATGGAATAGACAAAGAGAGGTTGAGAAGAACTATATGTACAACCAATGGACATGGACTAAAAGGGTGGGGACAAAGTGAGGGAGGGGGGCCACCGGGTGGAGGGGAACAGAGGGAAGGGAAATTGGAACAAATGTAACACTGTAATCAATAAAACACATTAAAAAAAATAAATAAACAAAATAAAAATATAA
The DNA here is from genome assembly GCF_987537825.1 of Furipterus horrens. Taxonomy (NCBI): domain Eukaryota; kingdom Metazoa; phylum Chordata; class Mammalia; order Chiroptera; family Furipteridae; genus Furipterus; species Furipterus horrens. Next base: position 60,211,080 of record NW_028327176.1, on the reverse strand, counting down.
ATAAAGAAAAAAATGACTACAAACAACTATATGGCAAGAAATTTGAAAACCTAGTAGAAATGGACAGATTTCTAGAAACATATAACCTTCCAAAACTGAATCAAGAAGTAGAAAGTCTCAACAGACTAATAACAAAGAAGGAAATTGAAACAGTAATCAAAAATCTCCCTCCACACAAAAGCCCTGGACCGGATGGCTTCACAGGCAAATTTTACAAAACATTTAGGGAAGAACTAACTCCTACCCTCCTCAAACTATTCCAAAAAATCCAAGAAGAGGGAAAAATCCCAAACTCTTCCTATGAAGCCAGTATTACCCTAATCCCCAAACCAGGTCAAGACACAGCAAAGAAAGGAAACTACAGGCCAATATCACTGATGAACATAGATGCTAAAATCCTCAATAAAATTTTGGCAAACAGGATCCAGCAATACATCAAAAAGATCATACACCATGATCAAGTGGGATTCATCCCAGGGATGCAAGGATGGTTTAATATTCGCAAATCAATAAATATAATACATCACCTAAACAAAATGAAAGACAAAAATCGCATGATCATATCAATAGATGCAGAAAAAGCATTTGATAAAGTACAACACCCATTTATGTTGAAAACACTCAGCAAAATGGGAATAGAGGGAGCATACCTTAACATCATTAAGGCTATATATGAGAAGCCTGAAGCCAACATCATACTCAGTGGACAAAAACTGAAAGCATTCCCCCTGAAATCAGGAACTAGACAAGGTTGTCCACTCTCCCCACTTCATTCAACATAGTGTTGGAAGTCCTAGCTACAGCAATCAGAGAAGAAAAAGAAATAAAAGGCATCCAAATTGTGAAAGAAGAAGTAAAACTATCACTATTTGCAGACGACATGATAGTATACCTAGAAAATCCTATAAACTCCACTAAAAGACTACTCGATATAATAAGTGAATTTGGCAAAATAGCAGGGTACAAAATAAATATACAGAAATCTAAGGCATTTCTGTACACCAACAATAAAATATCAGAGACAGAGGCAAAAAAGAAAATACCATTTACTATAGCAACAAGAAAAATAAAGTACCTAGGAATAAACTTAACCAAAGAGATAAAAGACCTGTACACTGAAAATTATGCAACATTGAAGAAAGAAATTAAGGAAGATACAAATAAATGGAGGCAAATACCATGTTCTTGGATGGGAAGAATCGACATCATCAAAATGGCCATACTACCCAAAGCAATTTACAGATTCAATGCAATCCCTATTAAAATACCAATGACATATTTCACAGACCTAGAACAAATACTCCAAAAATTCATATGGAACCAAAAAAGACCCCGAATAGCAAAAGCAATCTTGAAACAGAAGAACACAGCAGGAGGAATCACAATACCAGACATCAAACAATACTACAAAGCCACTGTGATCAAAACAGTCTGGTACTGGCATAAGAACAGACATATAGGTCAGTGGAACAGAATTGAAAGCCCAGAAATAAACCCAGGCCTCTATGGTCAACTAATCTTTGATAAAGGAGGAAAGAACATAAAATGGAGTGAGAAGAGCCTCTTTAACAAATGGTGCTGGGAGAACTGGACAGGGACGTGCAAAATAATGAAACTAGACCACCAATTTACACCACACGCGAGAATAAACTCAAGATGGATTAAAGACTTAAATGTAAGCCGTGATACCATAAAAGTCCTAGAGGAAAACATAGGCAGGAAAATTTCAGATATCCCACGTAACAATATCTTCACGGATACATCTCCTAAGGCAAGAGAAATAAAGGAAAAAATAAACAAATGGGACTACATCAAACTAAAAAGTTTCTGCTCAGCAAAAGAAAACATCAGCAAGATGAAAAGGAAACCAACCATATGGGAAAACATATTTGCCAATGATATCACAGACAAGAGACTGATCTCCAAAATATATAAAGAGCTTATACGACTCAACATCAAGAAAACAAACAACCCAATTAAAAAGTGGGCAAAGGACCTGAACAAACACTTCTCCAAAGAGGACATACAGAAGGTCCATAAGCACATGAAAAAATGCTCAACATCATTGGCCATCAGAGAGATGCAAGTAAAATCCACAATGAGATACCACCTTACACCTGTCAGAATGGCCATCATCAACAAATCAACAAACAACAAATGCTGGCGAGGATGTGGAGAAACGGGAACCCTACTGCACTGTTGGAGGGAATGCAGACTGGTGCAGCCACTATGGAAAACAGTATGGAATTACCTCAAAAAACTAAAAATGGAACTGCCATCTGAACCAGTGATTCCACTGTTAGGATTATACCCGAAAAATCTTAAAACCCTAATTCAAAAAAACTTATGCACCCCTATGTTCATAGCAGCCCTGTTTACAATAGCTAAGTGCTGGAAACAGCCTAAGTGCTCATCTGTAGACGAGTGGATCAAAAAACGGTGGTACATCTACACAATGGAATACTATGTAGCAGAAAGAAAGAAGGAACTCCTGCCATTTGCGACAACATGGATGGAACTAGAGAGAATTATGCTTAGTGAAATAAGCCAGGCAAAGAAAGCAAAATACCATATGACATCACCCAATACGGGAAACTAAAGAGCAACACAAACAAAGGAACTAAATAGGCAAAGACTAGAATAGTAGTCAGTAGGGGGGAGAGGGGAGGGAGAGAAGGGGGATAAGTAAGGGAAGGGTCTAGCCAAGGAACGTTTATGAATGACTCATGGACATGGACAACGGGGAGGGATATGATTGTGGGAGAAGGGATGAACTGGTTGGGGGGAGCAATGAGGGGAAAATGGGACCACTGTAACTGAAAAACCAAAAAGTAAAATTTAAAAAAAAATTCAGTATAATGATTAAGTACTAGAAGACAGCCAAGATTAGGGAGTAGGCACAGACATCAAGAAACAGGCAGGGTTGTTGGCCCCCCCAAACTCAAAAATGCCTTGAAGTTTGTTATGGCTGTGTTCCTGACATCTGGGGTGAGGTCTCTGCAGAGAGAAGAGGCACAGCATCAAGGTCAGGATTCACATCTGGAGAAGACCAGGATCTTAGAAAAGGCATCTGGGGTTGAGACCATTTACCCATATCAAAAAGTCACTTAAGCAATTCAGTCCAATCATTGGTCATTTTCATGACACTAAGTAATGTAAGGCAAAGGAACTGAAATAATAAGTCAGCCAAAATTTCATTACCAGTGATCAAAATAGTTTGAATCTGACACCGAAGGCACCACCCCAAAGCTAAATCTCATCTTTGAACCAATCCCACAATAGACCTTCCTGAAGGGTGTGGACCAAGGCCCTTCTTTGGGAAGGTACAAAGCTCACACACTCATTGTAAATAGAAAATAATATATACTAGTATCTAATACATCACTTTAGGGAAAGAAAGCCTATGTAGCTTGTGCACTGATTTTTTTATAGCTTCTTGTTTTTGAATTCTATTATTAGTAGTAAATTATCCATTTATTCAATAAATTTTTATTAAACTACTACAAAATGATGGGCACTGCTATATTTGCAAGAGATACAGTGAACCAAATCAATGATATCTCTGCTATCATGGAATTTATATTTTAAAGGGCTACAGTCTATTGTTAGAATTGACATATTGTTCCATTTTGTGTGAGCCCTGTAAATGCAAAGAATTTCCTTTCTGCATATTTGTTGTGCTGGGACTTTTTTTCTTTCCTCCTCAGTGCCTGTTTGGGTAGCTGTACAAAATCCTCCAAACAAATGGGCTAAGTGCCTTAATCAAACGAGCCAAATGAAACAAGAATCCCCTCCCTTCCACCAAAAAATTAAAAACAAAAATAAAATTAAATCCAAGTCAATTATTTGCATTGGTATGTATATGATTAGTATCAAAGGGAGGGTATCACAGTTTTGGATCAAATGCTGCACCAAACAATTGCTTAGGATATGCATATAATGAAGCCTTTCCCCCACACAATAGAAATGAGATTGGTGAAGCCCAGGAGAGATGGTGTTAAATTGAAGACGGAGGTCTGGGGGAGAGATTGAATGGGAAAGAGTGTAACTTACATTGAAACAATCCACTCATAGACAATGTCAAAGTGATACCATCTCCAAAATTCAGATAAGATGAAGCTCAGAGCCAATGAGTAGTTCCCCTTCCTCATGCCATATACAAAAACTAATTCAACAGGAATTATAGGCCTAAACTTAAGAGTAAAATCTATACAACTATTAGAGGAAAACATGAGGGTAAATCTTCATGGTTTTGGATTTGACAATTTTATAGCTGTAGAACCAAAAGCACAAGCAACAAAAGAAAAGAAAAGACAAATTAAACTTTATCAGGATTAAAAATCTTTGTGCATCAAAGAACATTATCAAGAAACAGAAAAGATAATCTATTCACAGAATGAAAGAAAATATTTCAAATGCTATATATATAATATATTTTAAAAACACATACAACTCCATAGGAAGTAACGCAATTTAAAAATGGACCAAGAACTTGAATAGGCATTTCTCCAAATAAAACATGCAGATCGCCCATAAGTACAAAAATATGCTCGACAGACATGCTGGTTCTCCCTCCACAACTAAGGAGGAATAAAACTACCTCAATTAGAGACAACCAGACATTCCAGAAAAATCAAGTTGCATGGAAGTCCAACAAAGATATAGAGAAGAAATACTCATCCAGACAGGTAGGAGGGGCAGACCTGGGGCACAAAAGATGGGGTGTGGTGGCAGTGGCAGACTGGCGGGAAGCACAGTCATACATTTTAAAAAGTGCTGAGGAACATCTGGGAGTGTTCCCACCTCCTGAGCAGACCGCGCAGCTCACAGTTCCAGCGCCAGGGAAAATCAAGCCTCATTGCTTATGACTCTGCAAACCCATGGGGGTTGGGGTAGAGGAAGAAACTGCTGGTCTCGCAGCAGAGCCCACTTCTTTAAAGGGCCCCCATGGTCCTAGAATGTCTGCAGACCCACTCATTCTGGGAATGATGGCCAGGACAACAGATAGAGAGGTGCTGGTCCAATATGAAAGTGGGAGAGATGTCTGGAAAAGGGGCAAGTGCTGAGCAAGCAGCATTGTTCCCTCTCAGACCCCACCCTCACATACAGCGCCGCAACGTGGTGAAATTGGTGGCCCTGTACTGATGAATACCTAAGCCTCCATCCCTTAAAACGTAACAGGAGCAACAGCTCTACCTAAAACACAGAGGCAAACAAATACAGGAGCCTGTCAAGATGAGGAGACAAAGACGTATGGCCCAAAAGGGGGAACGGATCAAGGTTCCAGTGGGAGAACTAAGCAATGAGGAGATAGCCAACCTAACACATGAAGAATTCAAAACATTGGTGATAAAGATGCTCACAGGCTTGACAGATATGCTTAAGTATGCCAAACACATAAGGGAAGGAGTGAAGGCAATGCTAAGTGAAATGAACAAAAATACGCACAAAAAACCAATGGTGAAGGGAAGGAAACTGGGATTCAAATCAATGATTTGGAACATAAGAAAAACTAGTCAACCAGTACAGAACGAGGAAACAAGAATTGAAAAAAATGAGGAGAGGTTTAGGAACATCTGGGACAACTTTAAACATGCCAACATCTGAATCACAGGGGTGCCAGAAGAAGAGGAAGAGCAAGAAATCGAGAGCTTATGTGAAAAAATAATGAGGAAAAACTCCCCAAATTTGGCGAAGGAAATAGACATACAAGTCCAGGAAGCACAGAGAGTCCCATACAAGTTAGACCCAAAGAGGACCACACCAAGAGACATCATAATTAAAATGCCAAAGGTGAAAGATAAAGAGAGAATCTTAAAAGCAGCAAGAGAAAAGCAGAGAGTTACCTACCAAGGGGTGCCTATAAGACTATCAGCTGATTTCTCAAAAGAAACTTTGCAGGCAAGGAGGGACTGGCAAGCAGTATTCAATGTGATGAAAAGCAAGGATCTACAACCAAGATTACTCTATCCAGCAAAGCTAGCATTTAGAATGGAAGGGAAGATGAAGTGCTTCCCAGAAAAGGTAAAGCTAAAAGGGTTCATTATCACCAAGCCATTATTGTATGAAATGTTAAAGGGACTTATTTAAGAAAAAGAAAATCAAAACTATGAACGCTAAAATGACAACAAACTTACAACTATCAACAACTGAATCTAAAAAATAAAAACAAAATCCAACGAAGCACACCAGAATAGGAACAGAATCATTTGGAGGGTTATCAGCTGGGAGGGGGAAGAAGGAGAAATGAGGAAGTGGTTTAGGGATTAAGAAGCATAATTGGTTGGTACAAAATAGACAGGGGGAGGTTAAGAATAATATAGAAAATGGTGAAGCCAAAGAACTTACATGCACAACCCATGGTCATGAACTAAGGAGCGTGGGATTGCTGGAGGGAAAGGCGTTAATGGGCAGAGGGGAGCAAAGGGGGAAAAATTGGAGCTACTGTAACAACATAATCAATAAAATATACTTTAAAAAAAGGAAAGAATGTCTATACAATAATAATTTGGCGTATCATTACTTTACTATTTTAAGATTATGTTGTTGTAACACAACCATTATTCTATTTGGTTTTTACAAAACGTATGACTTGGGTAGATGGGTACTTCTATTCTCACCTTATAGATAATGATGTCAAAATTAATACATGTGAGCCATCTGGTGTGGTATCTTTTTTCTCTCTTCCCTAGTGCTGGCAGAATACCATGGGCAATGTCAAGCAGCTGAAACTTACAGAAAAATATAAGAAAAAAATAGTACTTTTTAATATTTGGAACAAAAAAAATTGTTTTTTAATTAGGACAGCTGGAGTTGTGCTGCCTTAATAGTTAGAAGGAAAATCCTCTAACCTATTGTGATCTTGTGACCTCCATTAGGGAGTCATGTTGAAATAAAGAAGGTATGATATCTGATAGACAGACTCAGTGAAGAGGCTAAAAAGCTGACCTTAGATTTAAAAAATGTTTATTTTAATACGTTTATTGATTTTAGAGAAAGGGAGAGAGAGAGAGAGAGAGAGAGAGAAACACTGATGTGAGAGAGAAGCATTCAGTTGGTTGCCTCCCATAGTGCACCAACTGGGGATTGAACCCACAACCTAGATAGGTGTCCTGACTGGAAGTGGATCCACCAGATTTTTGGTGTATGGGACAATGCTCCAACCACTGAGCCACACTAGTCAGGGTGACCTTAGAATCATTAAAAGGCTTTACGACCCATGACTCAGGTGGATAATGTATTCTGAAATAGAACACCAAATAGAAATGGTGAGAGAAGCAAGGTATTATTATGAGACCAATTACACTCATGAAATGTAGCTCATAATATCAGGATGACCCAATATTCTGTAATATTTTGTTTTTGTTTTTGTTGTTGTTGATGATGATGTTAACCTACTCCCAAATGGTTGACCAATCAAAGGAATTATATTTCTGTAGACATGATAAAAATCTCTTCATTCATTTTGTAGTCAAGATGGAGACATGAGGTATGAACGATAAATGAATAAGCAACCTTGATAATTGAACAAAATATGATACCCAAAGACTGGCAGTTAATGAGGTTTCTGGCTATTGCCACAGATTTCTGTCCAAAACAATCCTGAGTCTGCGGAAGCTTAAAATGACCCAGATGCCCTTAGCCCCACATGAAGATGACAATACAGGTGTCAGGATTTCCTGGATCTCCAATATTTTATTTCTCTCCTGCTCATTCTGCTATCTACCTTCTCTTGTTCTGCCAACTTCTCTGTTCTTTAATTTTCTGGACTTCAGCCAGCTTATTTCTTTTTGATAAGGCTTTTTTTGTACATTTTTTAATTTTTATAGTATTCAAACCTTTACTTTAAAAAGGAATTTCTTTTTTGTGTGTGTATATTTTATTGATTATTTTGTTACAATAGTTTCAATTTTTTCCCCTTTGCTCTCCTTCCCCCAGCAATCCCACCCCCCTTAGTTCACGTCCATTGGTCATGCATACAAGTTCTTTGGCTTCACCCTTTCCTATATTCTTTTTCTTTTTTTAATTAATTAATTAATTTTTTATAACAATAAAAAATAACAATTCCCCCCTCCCAGACTTAAGACCCTTTATAATCTTATAAAGGACAATGGTAGAAGGTCTCGTGCTTCTCTAGCTGCTTCAAGCTGGACATGGTTGTCATCCTACCTACCCTTGGGTCCAGAAATCTCTAATAAGAGTGGGGGTGTGGAGGAGAGGGTGACCTTCCCACATGGGAAGAATCTTGAAGACTACAGGTCAGTTGACTGTCCCCGGACCACAGCATGCTTGGTGTAACAGGCTGGCATACTTGCTGTATTCTCTGGTTCAATTTTGCTCATTTTTTTGTGTTGTTCATTGGTCTCCTATAATAAATGATACCATAAGGTATTTTTCTTTCATTGCCTGGCTTATTTTGCTAAGCATAATTCTCTTTAGTTCCATCCATGTTGTTGCAAATGGTAGAAGTTCCTTCTTTCTTTCTTCACATAGTACTCCATTGTGTAAATGTACCACAGCTTTTTGATCCACTCATCTACAGGTGCTCACCTAGGCTGTTTCCCACACTTGGCTATTGTAAACAGCGCTGCTATGAACATAGGGGCGCATAGGTTCTTTTGAATTGGGGTTTCAGGATTCTTCGAGTATAGTCCTAGCAGTGGAATTGCTGGTTCAAAAGGCAGTTCCATTTTTAGTTTTTTGAGGTAATTCCATACAGTTTTCCATAGTGGCTGCACCAGTCTGCATTCCCACCAGCAGTGCATCAGGGTTCCCTTTTCTCTGCATCCTCATCAGCACAGGTTGTTTGTTGATTTGTTGATGATGCCATTCTGACGGATGTGAGGTGATATGTCATTGTGGTTTTTATTTGAATCTCTCTGATGGCTAGTGATGTTGAGAATCCTTTCATATGTCTATGGACCCTCTGTATGTCTTCTTCGGAGAAGTGCTTGTTCAGGTCCTTTGCCCATTATTTAATTCAGTTGTCTGTCTTCTTGGTGCTGAGCTGTATAAGTTATTTATATATTTTGGAGATCAATCCCTTGTCTGAGGAATCATTGGCAAATATATTTTCCCATATGGTTGGTTCCCTTTTTATCTTGCTGATGTTTTTGTTTGCTGAGCAGAAACTCTTTAGTTTGATGTAGTCCCATTTGTTTATTCTTTCCTTTATTTCCCTTGACTTAGGAGATATATCAGTGAAAATGTTGCTACACGGGATATCTGAAATTTTCCTGCCTATGTGTTCTTCTACAACTTTTATGGTGCCATGGCTTACATTCAAATCTTTGATCCATCTTGAGTTTATTCTGGTGTATGGTGTAAGTTGGTGGTCTAGTTTCATTTTTTTTTGCATGTCCCTGTCGAGTTTCCCCAGCACCATTTGTTAAAGAGGCTCTTTTCACTCCATTTTATAATCCTTCCCCCTTTGTCAAATATTAGTTGACCATATAGACCTGGGTTTATTTCTGGAATCTTCATTCTGTTCCATTGATTTATATGTCTGTTCTTATGCCAGTACTAGACTGTTTTGATTACCGTAGCCTTGTAGTATAGTTTGATATCAGGCATTGTGATTCCTTCTACTGTGTTCCTCTGTCTCAAGATTGCTGTGGCTATTCGGGGTCTCTATGGTTCCATATAAATTTTTGAAGTATTTGTTCTAGGTCTGTGAAATATGTCATTGGTATTTTAATAGGGATTGCATTAAATCTAAATTGATTTGGGTAGTATGGACATTTTAATGATGTTGATTCTTCCCATCCATGAACACAGTATATGCTTTCAGTTATTTGTATCTCCTTAATTTTGTTCTTCAGTGTTATGTAGTTTTCAGAGTACAGGTCTTTTACCTCCTTGGTTAAGTTTATTCCTAGGTACTTTATTTTTCTTGCTATGGTAAATGGAATTTTTTTTTTTTAGTTTCTATCTCTGATAATTTATTGTTGGTGTAAAGAAATGTCTTCGATTTCTGAATACTGACTTTGTACCCTGCTGTTTCGCCAAATTCACTTATTATGTCAAGTAGTTTTTTAGTGAAGTCTATAGGGTTTTCTATGTACACTATCATGTTGAATGCCTTTTATTTCTTTTTCTTTTTCTTGTCTGATTTCTGTGACTAGAACTTCCAAGACTATGTTGAAAAGGAGTGGAGAGAGTGGACATCCTTGTCTTGTTCCTGATCTCAGGGGGAATGTTTTCAGTTTTTGTCCATTGAGTATAATGTTGGCTTCAGGTTTCTCATATATGGCCTTTATTATGTTGAGGTATGCTCCCTCTATTCCCATTTTGCTGAGAGTTTTCATCATAAATGGGTGTTGTACTTTATCAAATACTTTTTCTGCATCTATTGATATGATCATGTGGTTTTTGTCTTTCATTTTGTTTATGTGGTGTATTACGTTTATTGACTTGCGAATATTAAATCATCCTTGCAACCCTGGGATGATTCCCACTTGATCATGATGTATGATCTTTCTAATGTGTTGCTAGATCCGGTTTGCCAATATTTTGTTGAGGATTTTAGCATCTATGTTCAGCAGTGACATTGGCCAGTAGTTTTATTTCTTCATTGTGTTTTTACCTGGTTTTGGAATTCGGGTAATACTGGCTTCATAGAAATAGTTGGGGAGTCTTCCCTCTTCCTGAATTTTTTGGAATAGTCTGAGAAGGATAGGAGTTAGTTCTTTCCTAAATGTTTTGTAGAATTCACCTGTAAGCCATCCAGTCCAGAGTTTTTGTGTGCTGGGAGTTTTTTGACTACTGCTTCAGTTTCACTAGTTGTTATAGGTCTGTTCAGGCTTTCTGCTTCTTTTTGATTCAGTTTTGGAAGATTATATGTTTCCAGAAATTTCTCCATTTCATCTAGGTTGTCAAATTTCTTGTGATACAGTTGTTCATAATAATTTCCTACAATCTTCTGTATTTCTGTGGTATCGGTGGTGATTTCTCCTCTTTCATTTTTGATTTTATTTATTTGGGTCCTCTATCTTTTTTTTTTTAATGAGCCTGGTTTAACGCTTGTCGATTTTCTTTATCTTTTCAAAGAACCAGGTCCTACTTTTGTTGATATTTTGAATTGTTTGTTTAGTTGTCATTTAATTATGCTCTGATCTTGATGATTTCCTTCCTTCTACTCGCTCTGGGCTTTGTTTGTTGTTGTTCTTCTAGTTCTTGTAACTGTAGGGATAGATTTTTTATTAGAGATTCTTCTATTCTTTTTAAGTAGGCCTGTATTGCTATGAAACTTCCTCTCATGACTGCTTTCGCTGTGTCTCATAGGTTTTGGGTTGTTGTGGGTTCATTATCATTTGTTTCCAGAAACTTTTTCAGTTCTTCCTTGATGTCATTGTTAACCCATTCATTATTTAATAGCATGTTATTCACTCTCCATGAGTTTGAATGTTTTTGAGTTTTTTCCTTGAGGTTGATTTCCAATTTTAAGCCATTGTGATTTGAGAAGATGCTTGATATAATTTCAATTTTCTTGAATTTGTTGAGGCTTGTTTTGTGTCCTACCATGTGCTCTATCTTTGAAAATGTTCCATGTGCACTGGAAAAGAATTTATATTTTGTTTCTTTGGGGTGAAAATTTATATATATATATATATAAAATTTGATCTAGAGTGTTGTTCAATGCCTCAATATCTTTGGTCTTTCTTTGCTTTGAAGACCTGTCCATTGTTGACAAAGGGGTGTTAAAGTCCCCTACTAAGAGCGTGTTGCTATCTATATCCTTCCTGAATTCTTTCAAATTTTTTCTTACATATTTGGGTGATCCTATGTTGCGTGCATATATGTTTACAAGAATTATATCTTTTTGATGAATTTTTCCCTTAAGTATTATGAAATGTCCTTCTTTGTCTCTTTTTATGGCATTTGCTGTGAAATCTGTTTTGTCTGATATAAGTATTGTTACCCCAGCTTTTTTTTCATATCCATTTGCTTGAAATACTTTTTTCCATCCCTTCACTTTCAGTCTGTGTAGATCTTTTGTTCTAAGGTGGGTCTCTTGTAGACAGCATATATGCAGGTCATACTCTCTAATCCATTCAGCTACTTTAGGTCTTTTGATTGGTGCATTTAATCCATTTACATTTAAGGTTATTATTGATACGTACTTATTCATTGTCATTTTCCCTATTTTGTACTTGTGTTCCTCTCTGTCTCTCTCTTTTTTTTTCATCTTCTTAAAGCAGACCCTTTAGCTTCTCTTGCAATGCTGGTTTGGTGGAGATGTATTCTTTTAGTGTTCTTTTGTCTTGAAAGCTCCTTATTTCACCTTCAATTTTGAATGAGAGCCTTTGTGGGTAGAGTAGTCTTGGTTGTAGGCCTTTGTTTTTCATTGCTTGGAATATTTTTTGCCATTTTCTTCTTGTTTGTAGTGTTTCTGCTGAGAAATCTGATGGTAGCCTTATTGGAGCTCCCTTGTATGTTATTAGTTGTTTCTCTCTTGCTGCTTTTAGGATTCTCTTTGCCTTTGAATGTTGCCATTTTAATTATGATGTGTCTTGAAGTAGGTCTCTTTGGGTTCATCTTCATTGGGACCCTCTGTGCTTCCTGAACTTGCATGACTCTTTCTCTCATCAAGTTAGGAAAGTTTTCTGTCATTAGTTTTTCAATCAGGTTTTCTATCCCTTACTCCTCTTCTCCTTCTGGAATTTCTATAATATGAATATTATTACGTTTCATGATGTCCTGCAGCTTTCTTAAAACCTCTTCATTCTTTTTTAGTCTTTTTTCATTTTTTTGTACTGTCTGGGAATTTTTTTTTACGTTGCCCTCCAGCTCACCGATCCAATCTTTTGCTTCTTCTAGCCTGCCTTTAATTCCTTCTACTGTGTTCTTCAGTTTAGAAATTGTATAATTCATTTCTTCCTGGCTCTTATCGATAGCTTCTATGTCCTTTTTCATGCTGGTGTAATTCTCAGTAAGTTCCTTATAGTTTCCCTGAAGTTCCTTGTAGTTTTTCTGGAGTTCTTTGTAGTTTTCTTTGAGCTCGCTGAACTCATTGAGCTTCCCTATAATTCGTCTTTTGAATTCCATGTCTGATAATTTGCTTCCTTTTATTTCATTTAGCGCTCTTTCTGGGGATTCTTCCTTTCCTTTTGATGGGGGGGTTGTTTCTCTGTCCCCCATTTTTGTGACTCCTATTGATTGTTGCTGCTTCTTAGATTGATCTGCACTTCCTGGATCTGCCCCTGGTGGCATCAGATCGCCTACCAATCTGGGCCTAAGCAGCCTGTTGGAGACTACCAGAGAACTACTGCCTTTGTCTGTCTCGTTTAGTTGTTAATCCTGATAAGGCATTTTTGAAGATTGGTTACTTAGTAATATACCTATTCTTCATTTCAATAAGATTCTAAAATTTCTACACACTCTGACCTAATATCATGTAAACTCAGATGAATCAATATTTTGTATCAGTTTTAATAATTGTTATTATTATTGACCATTTAGTAGATAACAGGATCTAGGTTCAGATTTTTCCAAAAATATTGTATTTATATTTATAGGAGCATTGAGATAAATGCTGGTAAGTTCCATATGTCAAGTAAGCCAATCAGTGATGACAATGAGATCAGAGGGATAGTGGGAATGATGTCATACTCGTCGGTCGCCGGCAGCCGTCCGTCTCGAGAGACGATGGTATAGCTTCTTAAGAGTCTATCTGCACCGCCGAAAATGGCTGTGCAGTCCGACTCGGGAGTGACACTGTATCTGTCTCCTCCCGTGTTGAATCGACATCTTGCGATGACGCTGGCGTGTCCTCTCCAGTGAAGCTGAAGCTACAGAGCCTGGGCAGGGTGATATGGAGGGTCTGCTGTTGCCCATGCAGCAGACCCCCACTCTCTTCGCAGCTGAAGGGTCCAAGGGAAAGACGGAGTCAATACAGCTTGGCTTCAGGTGCGCCGCAGGAGTTGCCGGTGTTGACTACAACGTCAAACCGCCTTAGGGACTCCGGCTCCGGATTTTCTGTCAGGGTTTACTCCCTTAGCCTTTCCCCTGAAGAGGTATGCCGCAAGGCAGCGGAGGTTTTTTGGAGTCAGAGTTTTCCTTCTCTGATGTGCCCTGACTGGAAGATCGAACCAGCGACACTTAGCTCGCAGGCCGACGCTCAATCCACTGAGCCAAACCAGCCAGGGGAAGATGTCATACTAAAAGGATTATAATTAAGCTTGATGACAGAGTGAATATCAAAAAAAATGACAACAGTTAAACTTATCTAGACAAAAGGCTGTCAAACTGAAATGAGTTCTGGGGAGGTCAAATTAAGTTGGCAGAAGGATCTGAGAATCAGTTTATGTAAGAAAAGTAAAAGAACTGAGAATAGGTAACCTAGAAGATTTGGGAGAAAATGGGTGTCTACTTTCAAATAAGAAAAATTATTATACAGAGGGAAGAATTCTATTTATTCACTGTATTCTATATTGTGGAGCAAGAACTAGAGATTATTGGGAGGTATATTTCAATACAATATAATAAAATATTTGAATCAATTAAATTGTCTGTAGATGGACTATTCTGCCTCATTAATTCATGTTCTCTTTTTATATGTATTGAAGAAGTGGCTAAATGACCACTTATCTAGAATTTGTAGAGGAAATTTTTGCATAGGGTGGAAAACTGGATTAGTTCAGGAACTCTCTAAGTATTGGGTTAGGGCCCACTGTCTCCCACCAAAAATAGCATTGAATCACTTCATGAGATTTCCTTTTTAATTTTCTTCCATTTTTTTCATTCCTGACAATAAGAAAAATATCTGATTGGTACTAGTATATCTCAAATATATCTATTTTATATTTATTCCAGATCATTCCATTATTTTTATTTCTCAAGATACCATATTTTCTGTTTTACATTCTTCATGCAGCTTATTTTCTTATGTAGTTTATAGTTGTTGTTTTTTTTATATGAGAATTTTTAGGAAGATGTAGTCTCCCTGAGATATTTCATGTTCTTATGAGAATGCTTTGCAAATTTTTTTTACTAAGTTAGCTATGGATTTCTTGATTTAGGGTTTTTGTTGTTGCTGTTGTTGTTACTTCTTTTTCTTTTCTTTTTCCTTTTTTTTTAAATTTTTGCTTTTGGTAGACTCACTGATGTATGCTTCATGCACCATGTACTCATATAAATCACAACCCACCCATAGATGAAACAGTGAAGGACAGATTTTTATTTCTTACTGTTGTCATTTTTTTCCACATGTGAAGGTAAGTTTCCTTGCCACTGAGCCATGCAAAGTGTTGGAATTTTTCTAGTCTAAAAGAACAGAAAATTATTTGAAATTCCTAAGTTTCAGCTAGTGATTGACTTCTAGATTTCCATTTTTCTCAGATGTCAACCAAATTCCTAACTAATATGTCTTACAAACCCCCGATGTGAGTTTCTCTTACATTTCTGGCTTCGATTTTTCTCTTTGATTCTCATACATGGATAGTTCCTTTTCTTCAGTTGGCTGTGTAATAAATTTTTAAAATTATACTTCATCTAGGGCATTTACATTTGTTTTTAATTGAGAAATCTGGCCCTAACTTAATTAATTTATTTTCATTTTAATATACCTTTACAGTATCTTTTGATTTGTGAATGGCTTAAGTTTTGTTTTCTAACAGCTTAATGAGATAATTCCCATATCATATAATTTATCTTTTTAAAATATACAATTTAATGTTTTCTTAGCATATTCACAGAGCTATGCAACCACCAGCACAATCAATTTTAGAACATTTTCATTACTCAGAAAAAAGAAAAAGAAAAAGCCCAGTACACATTAGCTATCACTTCCTTCTTCCATTCCCCCCAACCCAAGCCTTAAGTAGCCAAAAAGCTACTTTCTGATCCTAAAGATTTGCCTATGCTCTTCATTTCATATAAATGGAATCATATAATTTGTGGGCTGCTTTGCGTGAGTGTGTGTGTGTGGTGTGCATGTGTGTGAGAGAGAGAGACTGGTTTCTTTCACCTAGCATAAGGTTTTCAAGGTTTCTCTGTATTTTAACAAGTCAAATACTTTATATCATTATGTGGTCAAATAATATTCCTAGATATAAATATACTACATTTTGTTTATTCGTTCATCAGTTGATAGACAATTGGGATTGGTTCCACCTTTTGGCTATTATGAATAATGTTACTATGAACATTCATGCGCAATCTTTTGTGTAGATGTATGTTCTCTCTTATGTTGTACATATACATAAGAGTGAAATCGTCGTGTCCAATTGTAACTCTATTTTTAGTCATTTGAGGAATTGCCGGACTGTTTTACAAAGTAGCTGCACTATTTTAAATTATCACCAGTAATGCATAAGTGTTCCAATTTCTCCATACCTTTGACAACATTGTTATTATCTGTCTTAACAACAGGTATCCTAGTGGGGTATAAAACAGTACCTTTTTGCGGTTTTCGGTAGCATTTACCTGATGGTCAATAATATTGAGCACATATTTTTAAAGTATATTTTATTGATAATGTTGTTACAATAGTCCCAATATTTTCTACTTTGCTCCCTTATGCCCAGTACCCCCCTTCTCCCAGAAATCCTACTCCCCTTAGTTCATGTCCATGGGTCATGCATATAAATTCTTTAGCCCCACCATTTCCTATATTATTCTTAACTTCCCCCTGTCTATTTTGTACCAACCAATTACACTTCTTAATCCCTGCACCGCTTCCTCATTTCTCCCCCTTCCCCCTCCCAGCTGATAATCCCCCAAATGATTCCTATACCTATGATTCTATTCCCATTCTGGTGTGCTTAGTTGGGTTTTGTTTTTATTTCTTATTTTATTAAATAATTTATTTGTTTATTTATTTTTAGAGAGAGGAGAAAGGAGAAAGAGAGGGAGAGAAACATCACTGTGGTTGCCTCTCACTTGCACTCCCAACTGGGGACCTGACGTGCAACCTAGTCATGTGCCCTGACTGGGAATCAAACCAGCGACACTTGGCTTGCTGGCCAATGCTCAATCCACTGAGCCACAGCAGCCAGGGCTGTTTTTATTTTTTAGATTCAGTTGTTGATAGTTGTGAGTTTGTTGTCATTTTAGTGTGCATAGTTTTGATTTTCTTATTCTTAAATAAGTCTCTTTAACATTTCATACAATAGAGGAGAAAATGGCAGAGGAGTGAGGGAAGGCTGCGCTTTCAGGCTCCCGAGACCCGTCTGCAGTTTGGGCTAATTGCAGACAGAACATCTCAGTGAGCAGTGGGACATTGGCCGGAGTCGAGCCATGGCACTGCTGGATTAGAGAAAATCCATCTGGGAACAACCTGTTTAGTGACGATAGTGGAGGAAAAGGGGACGAAACAGGATTCCTGACTAGGGTGGCTGCCCGAGCTGCAGCTGGAAGTACACAAAGGCTTTTTGGCGACCACAGGCTTCCCCAAAGAGGAGTCAGGAGGAGAGAGGATCTCTGCCCGCCGGCAGAGACAGGACTCGACCAAGTGGTATTGGCGCTAAAGGACAGGAGACAGCGTGCTGCCGGGCAAGTGAGAACATAATTCTCCTTTATATTTTTCTCTAGTGGACGGTGGAGAGGGGAGGAAAGTTTGGGGGTGGTAGGCCGTTCTTGAGGAGTGCAGGCACAGAGGCACGCTCATCCACTCCCCAACCCTACCCTTGGGTCCCGGGGGTGCGCATAGGGAAGTGCTCTCATTCACTGGCCCAGGTGCGCAGGCCGTGAGTCCCGGCACCCCTTGAACACTCCCCAACAGACATAAGATCAGTGCCCCAATGGGCACAGAGAGGGCCCACTGAACACGCAGAAGACTGTGCCCAGACACCCCTAGCCAGCTCCAGTGGGCGCCATGCCCCAGGCTGGAAAGCAGACCACTAGCTCAGGCTCTGCTCATGCCCACCCAGATGGGTGACGGAAGGCAAGCAGCTGTGGGGCTGGAACAGCGGGCGGCAGCAACTCACAGATGCTCACTTCCACTGAGAACAAGTGTCCAGGGCCCCGCCCTAAGAGGCGAGAGACCAACTCTCGGAGCTCAGCTCAGCGGGACTAAAGGCACGAGCACTTGAGCGCGAAAACACCTCAGCCCAGTGACAATAAGCGCCAGTCGCGGGACAAGCTCTCAGGACACCCCACGCGTGCAGGGGTGTGCGCGCAAGGACACCTCAGCTGGCTCCAGCAGACAGCAAGAGAGCGCACGGTGCCAGCAACCGTGGGCGCACACCATTGCTGCAAGAAACAAGAACTCCTGAACCGCCACACTAGACCAGCTGAGGATGCAGAAAAAGAAGACGACACATCAGGCTGAACTGAAACTCAAGACAAAGTGGATAGAGTGACTCTCAATCAACTAGCCAGAAGAAAGACCCTACCAAAGAACATCTGAAATATAACCAGACAGCATAAACAGATGACATAAAGGATAACCCAAGAACATCAGGCTCAGAATATCAGAGAGACTGAACCACTGAAACCCCCAGATCTCCCATAAAGGATCTCACACCACAAAGGAGGAAAGTCAAAGCAGACCATCCCACCGCAAAAAATAAATAAATAAATAAGTAAGTAAAAAGAATCCAACATGGTAAGACGCAAAAATAACCCCTCAATGAAAAGAAAAGAGGGATGCTCAGAAAGAGAGATAGATGAAATAAACATAGCCCAAATGTCAGACATGGAATTCAAAACAATGGTGGTGAAGAAGCTCAATATACTCAACATCCTTAAAAACAACTATGACAACCTCCAAGGAAGTTACCAACAGCTCCAAGAAAATTACAGGGAACTTGCAGAGAACTACACCAGCATAAAAAAAGACATAGAAGCTATCAACAAGAACCAGGAAGAAATGAAGAATGCAATCTCTGAACTGAAAAACACAGTAGAATCAGTCAAAAGCAGACTAAACGAAGGAGAGGATTGGATTAGTGAGTTAGAAGATAATGTACAGAAAAACTCCCAGACAATACAGCAAAATGAAAAAAGATTGAAAAAATATGAACAAGATGTAAGGGAACTACAGGATAGCATGAGAAGAAATAATATCAGGATCATCGGAATTATAGAGGGAGAAGAAAAGGAGCATGGAATTGAAAAACTGATAGGAGAAATAGTGACAGAAAATCTTCTGAACGTGATCAGAGAAAAAGTTATACAAGTTCAGGAAGCACAGAGAGTTCCAATGAAGAGGAACCCCCAAAAACCCACTCCAAGACACATCATAATTAAAAAGGCAATATTTCAAGACAAAGAGAGAATCCTAAAAGCAGCAAGAGAAAAACAGCAAATAACTTACAAGGGAGCTCCGATAACGCTATCAATTGATTTCTCAACAGAAACATTACAAGCTAGAAGGGAATGGTCAAAAAAAATTCAAGCCATGAAAAACAAAGGCCTACAACCAATAATACTCTACCCAGCAAGTCTCTCATTCAAAATAGAAGGTGAAATAAGGAGTTTATCAGACAAAAAAAGACTAAAAGAATACATCTCCACCAAACCAGCATTGCAAGAGATGCTAAAGGTAATGTTCTATGAAAAAAGAAGAAAAAATAAAAGAGAGGAGAGGAACAGAGGTACAAAGGGAAATGAATAAATACATGTCAATAATAACCTTAAATGTAAATCGATTAAATGCTCCAATTAAAAGACATAGGGAAACGGAATGGATTAGGAAACAGGACCCATATATTTGCTGTCTACAAGAAAAACACATCAAAACAAAGATTTACACAGACTGAAAGTAAACGGATATAAAAAAATATTGCAAGCAAATGGACCAAAAAAAAAAGCTGGGGTAGCAGTCCTCATATCAGACAAAACGGATTTCAAAGCAAGGTCAATAAAAAGAGACAAAGAAGGACATTTCATAATACTTAAAGGAACAATCCATCAAGAAGATATAACATTGATAAACATATATGCACCCAACATAGGAACACCCAAATACATAAAGCAAATACTAGAAGACTACAAGAAGGATATTAACAACAACACACTCATAGTACGGGACTTCAACACTCCATTATCAACAATAGACGGATCACCCAAGCAAAGAAACACCAAGGATATACAGGCATTGAACAACACACTAAACCACATGGACCTAACTGATATATATAGAACTTTCCACCCCAAAGAAGCAAAATATACATTCTTTTCAAAGGCACATGGGGCATTTTCAAAGATAGACCACATGATAGAACACAAAACAAGCCTCAAAAAATGCAAGAAAATTGAAATAATATCAAGCATCTTTTCAGATCACAATGCCTTGAAACAAGAAATCAACCTCAGAGAAAAAAAATCAAAGACACCCAAACTCATGGAGAATGAATAACATGCTATTAAATAATGAATGGTTTAACAACGACATCAAAAAAGAAATCAAAAAATATCTAGAAACTAATGATAATGAGCACACAACAGCCCAAAACCTGTGGGACACAGCAAAAGCAGTCCAGAGAGGGAAGTTCATAGCAATACAGGCCTATCTGAAAAAGATAGAAGAATCTCAAATAAAATACATAACCATAAAGCTACAAGAACTAGAACAACAACAAACAAAGTCTAGGGCAAGAAGAAGGAACGAAATCGTCAAGATCACAGCAGAACTAAATGACATAAAGACTAAACAAACAATCCAAAAAATCAACAAAACTAGGAGCTGGTTCTTCGAAAAAATCAACAAAATCGACAAGCCTCTAGCCAGGCTCATTAAGAAAAAAAGAGAGAAGACCCAAATAAACAAAATCAGAAATGAAAGTGGAGAAATCACTACTGACACCACAGAAATACAAATGATAGTTAGAAATTACTACAGACAACTGTATGGCAAGAAATTTGACAATCTAGAACAAATGGACAAATTTCTAGAAACAGACAACCCTCCAAAACTGAATCAAGAAGAAGTGGAAAGTCTCAACAGACCAATAACAAAGAAGGAAATTGAAACAGTAATCCAAAATCTCCCTGCACACAAAAGCCCTGGACCAGATGGCTTCACAGGCGAGTTCTACAAAACATTCAGGGAAGAACTAACTCCTATCCTCCTCAAACTGTTATGAAAAATTCAAGAAGAGGGGAAAATCCCAAACTCTTTCTATGAAGCTAGTATTATCCTAATCCCAAAACCATTTCAAGACACAGCAAAGAAAGGAAACTACAGACCAATATCACTGATGAACATAGATGCTAAAATCCTGAATAAAATATTGGCAAACAGGATCCAGCAATACATCAAAAAGATCATACATCATGATCAAGTGGGCTTCATTCAAGGGATGCAAGGATGGTTTAATATTCGCAAGTCAATAAATATAATACATCACCTAAACAAAATGAAAGACAAAAATCGCATGATCATATCAATAGATGCAGAAAAAGCATTTGATAAAGTACAACACCCATTTATGTTGAAAACACTCAGCAAAAAGTGAATAGAGGGAGCATACCTTAATATAATTAAGCCTCAGGTGGCTCGGCCATGTCAAAAGAATGGATGCAGGCCGTATCCCCAAAGACCTCCTCTACGGCGAGCTAGCAGAAGGCAAGAGGATGACAGGGCGCCCAAAACTGCGGTTCAAAGACATCTGCAAAAAGGACATGACACAATGCTCCATCAATCTCAACACATGGGAAGTTCAAGCAGACGACCGCCTAGCCTGGAGGCTCGCGGTCAGGCAAGGTACGTCACGTGCAGAGGCTGCGCGCAACGAGGAGGCGGTCCAGAAAAGATCGAGGCGGAAGCAGCGTCAACAGCAGCAACAACGGCCATCTGCCTTCACCTGTACCAAGTGCGGCAGGGATTGTCACTCCCGAATCGGACTGCACAGCCATTCTCGGCGGTGCAGATAGACTCTCAAGAAGCTACGCCATCGTCTCTCGAGACGGACGGCTGCCGACGGATATATGAGAAGCCTGAGGCCAACATCATACTCAATGGACAAAAACTAAAAGCATTCCCCCTGAATTCAGGAACTAGACAAGGTTGTCCACTCTCTCCACTCCTATGCAACCTAGTGTTAGAAGTCCTAGCCACAGCAATCAGACAAGAAAAAGAAATAAAAGGCATCCAAATTGGGAAAGAAGAAGTAAAACTATCATTATATGCAGATGACATGATAGTATACCTAGAAAATCCTATAAACTCCACTAAAAGACTACTCGATATAATAAGTGAATTTGGCAAAATCGCAGGGTACAAAACAAATATACAGAAATCTAAGGCATTTCTTTACACCAACAATAAAATAGCAGAGACAGAGACAAAGAAGAAAATACCATTTACTATAGCAACAAGAAAAATAAAGTACCTAGGAGTAAACTTAACCAAAGAGATAAAAGACCTTTACTCTAAAAATTACATAACATTGAAGAAAGAAATTAAGGAAGATACAAATAAAGGGAAGCGAATAACATGCTCTTGGATGGGAAGAATCAACATCATCAAAATGGCCATACTACCCAAAGCAATTTACAGATTCAATGCAATCCCTATTAAAATACCAATGACATATTTCACAGACCTAGAACAGATACTCCATAAATTCATATGGAACCAAAAAAGACTCTGAATACCAAAAGCGATCTTGAGACAGAAGAACACAGCAGGAGGAATCACAACACCAGATATCAAAGAGTACTACAAAGCCACTGTGATCAAAACAGTCTGGTACTGGCATAAGAACAGACATATAGGTCAGTGGAACAGAATAGAGAGTCCAGAAATTAACCCTGGCCTCTATGGTCAACTAATATTTGATAAAGGAGGAAGGAACATAAAATAGAGTGAGAAGAGCCTCTTTAACAAATGGTGTTGGGAGAACTGGATAGGGACCTGCAAAAAAATGAAACTAGACCACCAACTTACACCACACACGAGAATAAACTCCAGATGGATCAAATACTTAAATGTAAGCCGTGACACCATAAAAGTCCTAGAGGAAAACATAGGCAGGAAAATTCAGATATCCCACGTAACAATATCTTCACGGATACATCTCCTAAAGCAAGAGAAATAAAGGAAAAAATAAATAAATGGGATTACATCAAGCTAAAGAGTTTCTGCTCAGCAAAAGAAAACATCAGCAAGATGAAAAGGAAACCAACCATATGGGAAAACATATTTACCAATGACATCACAGACAGGGGACTGATCTCCAAAATATATAAAGAGCTTATACGACTCAACATCAAGAAAACAAACAACCCAATTAAAAAATGGGCAAAGGACCTGAACAAACACTTCTCTGAAGAGGACATACAGAAGGTCCATAGACACATGAAAAAATGCTCGACATCATTAGCCATCAGGGAGATGCAAATAAAAACCACAATGAGATACCATTTTACACCAGTCAGAATGGCCATCATCAACAAATCTACAAACAACAAGTGTTCGCGAGGATGTGGAGAAATGGGAACCCTACTGCACTGTTGGTGGGAATGCAGACTGGTGCAGCCACTATGGAGAACAGTATGGAATTACCTCAAAAGATTAAAAATGGAACTGCCTTTTGAACCAGCGACTCCACTACTAGGATTATACCCGAAGAATCTTGAAACACCAATTCAAAAGAACTTATGCACCCCTATGTTCATTGCAGCACTGTTTACAATAGCTAAGTGCTGGAAACAACCTAAGTGCCCATCTGTAGATGAGTGGATCAAAATACTGTGGTACATGTACACAATGGAATACTATGTAGCAGAATGAAAGAAGGAACTCCTGCTGTTTGCAACAACATGGATGAAACTAGAGAGAATTATGCTTAGTGAAATAGGCCAGGCAAAGAAAGAAAAATATCCTATGATATCACCTAATACAGGAAACTAAAGAACAACACAAACAAAGGAGCTACATAGAACAAAGAGCAGAATAGCAGTCAAGAGCGGAGAGGGGAGAGGGAGAGAAGGGGGATAAATAAGGGAAGGGTTTAGCCAAAGAACCTGTATAAATGACTCATGAACATGGACAACGGGGAGGGATATGATTGCGGGAGAGGGGCTGGGTGGGTGAGGGAGAGAAATGGCGGAAAATGAGAAAACTGTAATTGAAAAAAAAAATTTCATACAATAATGGCTTGGTGATAATGAACCCTTTTAGCTTTACCTTGTCTGGGAAACACTTCATCTTCCCTTCCATTCTAAATGCTAGCTTTGCTGGATAGAGTAATCTTGGTTGTAGGTCCTTGCTTTTCATCACATTGAATACTGCTTGCCAGTCCCTCCTTGCCTGCAAAGTTTCTTTTGAGAAATCAGCTGATAGTCTTATAGGCACCCCTTGGTAGGTAACTCTCTGCTTTTCTCTTGCTGCTTTTAAGATTCTCTCTTTATCTTTCACCTTTGGCATTTTAATTATGATGTCTCTTGGTGTGGTCCTCTTTGGGTCTAACTTGTATGGGACTCTCTGTGCTTCCTGGACTTGTATGTCTATTTCCTTCGCCAAATTTGGGGAGTTTTTCCTCATTATTTTTTCACATAAGCTCTCGATTTCTTGCTCTTCCTCTTCTTCTGGCACCCCTGTGATTCAGATGTTGGCATGTTTAAAGTTGTCCCAGATGTTCCTAAACCTCTCCTCATTTTTTTCAATTCTTGTTTCCTCGTTCTGTACTGGTTGACTAGTTTTTCTTATGTTCCAAATCATTGATTTGAATCCCAGTTTCCTTCCCTTCACCATTGGTTTTTTGTGCGTATTTTTGTTCATTTCACTTAGCATTGCCTTCACTCCTTCCCTTATGTGTTTGGCATACTTAAGCATATCTGTCAAGCCTGTGAGCATCTTTATCACCAATGTTTTGAATTCTTCATGTGTTAGGTTGGCTATCTCCTCATTGCTTAGTTCTCCCACTGGAACCTTGATCCGTTCCCCCTTTTGGGCCATACGTCTTTGTCTCCTCATCTTGACAGGCTCCTGTATTTGTTTGCCTCTGTGTTTTAGGTAGAGCTGTTGCTCCTGTTACGTTTTAAGGGATGGAGGCTTAGGTATTCATCAGTACAGGGCCACCAATTTCACCACGTTGCAGCGCTGTATGTGAGGGTGGGGTCTGAGAGGGAACAATGCTGCTTGCTCAGCACTTGCCCCTTTTCCAGACATCTCTCCCACTTTCATATTGGACCAGCACCTCTCTATCTGTTGTCCTGGCCATCGTTCCCAGAATGGGTGGGTCTGCAGACATTCTAGGACCATGGGGGCCCTTTAAAGAAGTGGGCTCTGCTGCGAGACCAGCAGTTTCTTCCTCTACCCCAACCCCCATGGGTTTGCAGAGTCATAAGCAATGAGGCTTGATTTTCCCTGGCGCTGGAACTGTGAGCTGCGCGGTCTGCTCAGGAGGTGGGAAGACTCCCAGATGTCCCTCCCCACTTTTTAAAATTTGTGACTGCGTTTTCTGCCAGCCCGCTGCTGCCACCACTGGTACTAGTGGTGCCACCACCACACTGCATCCTCTCCTCTCAGGCTCCTCCTCTTCTACCTGTCTGGATGAGTATTTCTTCTCTATATCTCTGTTTGTTGGACTTCCATGCATCTTGATTTTCTGGGACTTCTGGTTGTCTCTAATTGAAGTAGTTTTATTCCTTCTTAGTTGTCGATGGAGACCCAGCGTGTCTGCCTAGGCCTTCATCTTGGCCAGAAGTCTCCAGTCTTTCTTTTTTTGAATACAGTAGTCCCTGTCTATATTGTGGTTCACTTATTGTGGCCTCACTGTATTGCGGGATATTTTTAAATATTATATTTAATTATTTATCACGGATTTTTCGCTATATTGCGGGATTTTGCGGTACTGTATACGTATGTTGTTAAAGTTACATAGGTTTTAGAGTGTAGAATATGTTTAAGAACATAAGTAGTGTTTATAAAAGTGCGGAAAAGGTTAATAAGGGAGTGGGAAAGGTTAATAAGGGACTGGGAATGGTTTATAAGTGTGTGGGAAGGGTTTGTAAAGCCTTAAAATATATATAAATACTAAAATAAATGTAAGGTTCCAACTTCGTGGATTTTCACCTATCGCGCAGGGGTCTAGAATGTAATATCCATGATAAGTGAGGGAATACTGTATATTTTAATCCTTGCCTGAGGATATACCTATTGAGAGAGAGAGAGAGAGAAACTTATGCGAGAGGGAAATATTGTACAGTTGCTCCCTTTATGCTCCCTGACTGGGTACTGAACCTGCAACCCAGATATGTGCCCTGACAGGTAATTGAACACATGACACTTCAGTGCATCGGAAGACCCTCCAACCAATGGAGTCACATCAGCCAGAGCTAGACTTTTTTTATGCTTTCCTATTTCAATCTCTTATAATGATTTTTTTCCCCTGGGTTCTACATTAGCAATAATTACAAAAAGAATAACACTGAATATTATATACGATGCTCTTTCTGTCCAGAGGACTTTCATGCATATTATCCCACTTAAGTCCTACTAATATTCTGAAAACTTTTTTTTGTCCTGTCTGGTAACTGACCCAGACTTGAAGGAGTTTACTTTTAACCAGCATCAAAAGTTTGTACTTAAGGTCAGTGGGAAATTTATTTGATTTATAAGGTCTGAAGAGCTCAAGAGACTGCTGAATTTGTTGATCCTCCCAGTTCTATTTTCATTTTAACAGAGAGTTCCTCAGCAATTTCAAGCAGTGTGTCAGCCAGGTGTTGAAGGCTTGATATGTTGTATTTTAGTAGAGAGTCTGTTACAGAATTCCTCAGATCACTCCCTGTGAGCAACTGTCTGGGTTTGCAGCTAATAAAACAAAGGCCATGGCAGTACCTTGGGAAACAAATCCATGTTGTACCAGAGCCTGTTGCTAGAAATAAAGTTACCTGTATCTCAAAAAAATTCTCGTGAGCCTTGGGAATTATATAATCATATGATTCTAGAATCTGTTTATAACTTTTTCATATTCAATGTTCTTTTCAAGCATAAATTATTATATTTCATCATTATAATAAGACAAATTAGCTTTGTTCATTTACTTCATTTTTACCCTCACCTGAGGATATTTTTTCATTTCTTCTAGAGACAGAAAGGAAGATAGAGAAACATTAATGCAAGAGAGAAGCATTGATTGGTTACCTCTGTTAGGCACCCATACTGAAGATCACATGTGCTTGGACTGGGGATCGAACCCACAACCGAAGTATGTTCCCTGATCAAGAATCAAACCTGCGGACTTCCGGCCAAGATGGAGGCTTAGACGGACGCGCTAGGTCTCCCTCTACAACTAGAGAGGAATACAACTACTTCAAAACAAAGGATAACTAGAAATTCCAGAAAATAAAACTACACGGAAGCCCAACATATGAAGTTATAAACCAGCGGCACCCTTTGGGCAGGTAAGAGTGAAAGGGGGCGGCGCTGTTTGCAGTCGCACCTGGGACAGCGGCGGGGAGAACAATCCCGGCTGCAGTCGAACCCCCGGCAGCTCGCGACCCCAACGCTGGGGAAAGCAGCCACCACATCGCCTTGAACAGTGAGGCCCAGGGGGGCGGGAGGACGGATCCCGCTCTCCTAGCGGAATAACTGTGTGAATCCATCTTGGACCCCCGCCCCCAAAGAAAGCGCCACAGGGCTGCGAAATAGGTTGCGGACAGGCACCGGTCACTGAATTGTGACAACAAAGCACCACGGCACAGCAAGAAAGGTTGCCGAACGGCACCAGTCGCTGGGTCATTACGAGTACACAGGCACTGCCCCCCTTAGCCGGCCCAAGAAAACAAAACGCATCTGTCAAAATGAGGCAGACAACTATAGAAATCCCGGTGGCGCAGCTCACCAGGCAACAGAAGAAGAACCTGACAGATGAACAGATAAGAAACCTGTCAGAGGCTCAGTTCTGGGCCATTGTTATCAGGTGGCTTACAGAATTCACAAAAGAGCAGGAAAAAGATGAGAAAGAAGCGAAAAACACTCATAACGAAAGGAACAAAACAACATACGAGACAGATGTTGAGGAAAAAAAATCCAGAGTTCATTTCAACAAACCGGAATATGGAGAAGGAACAAGCAGTCAACCAATGCAGAGAGAGGAAATGGGAAGCAACGATGAGAGGATCAGAAACCTCTGGGACAGCTATAAAAGGCCCAACATAAGAATCATTGGTTTGCCAGAGAGCAAGGAAGATGAACTAGAACTTGAAAAAGTGAGTGAAAATATAATAAAGCAGAACTTCCCAGACTTGGGGAAGGAAATAGACTTACAGGTCCAGGAAGCACAGAGAGTTCCAAAAAAACTGGACCCAGGGAGAACTACTCCAAGACACATTGTAATCAAAATGTCAAAAATTAAAGATAAAGAGAGAATCTTAAAAGCAGCAAGAGAGAAGAAAAGAATTATGTACAAAGGGGTCCCAATTAGACTATCAGCTGACTTCTCAAGGGAGACCCTGCAGACAAGAAGGGACTGGCAAGAAATATTCAAAGTAATGAAAATCCAAAACCTACAACCACGAATACTCTATCCAGCGAAATTGTCATTCAGAATAGAAGGACAGAGAAAGTGTTTCCAGGACAAAATAAAACTGAAAGAGTTCATTAGATCCAAACCACTGTTATATGAGATGTTAAAGGGACTGGTTTAGAAAAAGGAGGATCAAGACAATGAAATCTAAAATGAAAACTGCATCACAAGAAACAACAGAAGCTAGGGAATTGAAACAAAGGCAAACTAAACAGGCAACGAGAGTGGAAAAAGAACTATAGGTACGGGGAACATATTGGGGGGAGGTCAACAGGGAGGGGGAATGGGGAGAGGGAGGGAGATGATATAGGAATTAAGGATCATGGTAGGAGGAAATGGAATAGACAGAGAGAGGTTGAGAAGAACTGTATGCACAACTAATGGACATGATCTAAAAGGGGGGGGACAACTGGAGGGAGGGGGGCCACCAGGTGGAGGGGAGCATAGGGAAGGGAAATTGACACAAATGTAATATTATAATCAATAAAACACATTTAAAAATAAAAAAAATAAAAGAATCAAACCTGCAACCTTTTGGCTATGGGATGATGCTCTGACAAATTGAGCCACACCAGCCAGGGCTGTTCATTTACTTTGTATTAAAGAATTCCAAAATTATGAATAGACAATTGTTTTAAAGTATAATAATCAGGAGAAACATATATTAATTGAGCCATGTTGGAAGATAGAAAAAAATTAGCTTATCCAGGCATGTGACTACGATCCCTGTTATATTGTCTGTGCTTTCATATTTAATACTCATGGTCTAGAAACAATAAAGAGATGAGGTGAAATCAGCAAACATGATCAAAGAAAGTAATAAGAATAACTGACATTTATTGAATAGTTCTTATGAGCCAGGGACAGACCTAAGCACTTAACATGCTTTATCTTGTGTAATCCTCTCAACAACTCTATAAGATGCATTCTATTATTATCCCAATTTTATACATGAAAAAGTCAAGGTTTAGAGAGTCTAATTAACTTGCTCAAGGGCCAGACCATGATCTCAGATGTATCTTGACTGCAAAGTTTATTTTCTCACATGCTACACCAAATACAGTCTTGACAAAAAAATAGCATGAAACCTGGTACAGAAAATTCTCCCAGAAAAGTCCGCTTTAAAAAGAAAAAAAAGATGAAATTGCACTCTTACAGGAACATGGCCTCCAAATGTGTAGAGTACTATCTGCGGTGCTTCCAAGCAAAAATATTGATAAGACTTGAAAATTCATTTGACTTCTCAGATAAGGTAAGTCCTCTATATCTCATGGATACACTGTGTTATTGCTTTGAATTTTGTGAAGTAATATAAAAAATTGGAAATACTTCATTCTAAAGAGGCACCAAGAGAAATGGTCAGACAACCAAACCTTGAGATGGGATCTAATGTAATTGTTATATTTGTGAAAGCCTTATTGAATGTTGCAAATGTCTGCACATGGAATTAAGGAGCCTTTTCATCTTTTTCATACTGTTTGCTTTATTCTGAGCTTAGAGCCACATTGTGGCTATTTTCCTAATGAAATGAAAATCTTATTCCTCACTTCCATAACCTTAATAGCACTTTTTTAAAAACCCCAGCTTAGACTTCCCAGGTAATGATCATCTTTATTTAAATCTTACAAATCTGACCTTGAGTCAGATTTAGTCACACAGGCCTTATATTTTATTGTCTTGTGTTGTATATACCAATAATTGTAAGCTTTTTAAGGATGGGGACCATTTTTCTCTTTCACCCTCTACACATCTCATAGTAATTCCACACATAAAAGTAGACACTCAAACAAATACTTTAAAGTTATTTATAAAAAGCTGTAAATATAAAAAAAGCCACATGATTTATTCAATCAATGGCTGACACTGGGTCAATTAAAATCCCAGGTATTGCTACATACATATCAAAATGGCTAAAATTAAGAAGACTGGCAATGCTAAATGTTGCTGAGGATGTGGATTAACTGGAACTCTCATATGTTGTTGGCTGCAATGTTAAATGGTACAAATGGCACAACTGCTTTTTAAAATCCTTCAGCATTTTTTTATTAAGATAAATATCAACCTACTTTGTAAATTTCCAATTCTAGTAGGTATTTACCTAAGAGAAATAAAAATATATTTCCACATAAAGTCTTGTACTTAAATGTTCATAGCAATTTTATACATAATAAACAAACACTGGAAACAGCCCAGTTTTTGATCAAATACAAAAAACTGTAGTAATGGTAGATTGTAATATTATCCAGCAATAAAAATAAAGACTTATTGCTATACACAACAACATGAATGGAACTCAAAAACATGTTAAATAATTGAAGGTTTACACATAAAAATGCTTAATATATGATTGCCCCTGGTGGGTAGGGGTGAGGATGGAAAAGCATATAAGGAAACTCCCCAGCATGATGGTGGTGTTCTGCATCTTGACAAGGATTTGGGTTGCACAGGTGAATGTGACTGTCTGAACTCATTGAATAATACCCAGAAGATACTGCATTTCATTGTAACTAAATTTTACATTAAAAAATCATAAACAAATCTTAAACTCTAGTTACTAGACACATAGTAAAGTATTTTTACTGATGCCTCCAACTTACACTGAAGTGAGATACATAAAAAAATAAGATGCATTGATAGATAATAAAGGGATGCATAAATGCACAGATCATTGAGAAAACAAGGAGAGTAAAATGTTAACTGTGGAGTTTAGGTGGTAGGCAGTTGAGTGTTCATGGTAAAATTCTTTCTGTTTTTAGTGACCGAAAATGTTCATATAATGTTAGAAACAAAGTCAATAAACACACATACAAAAATCTCAGTCACTCATTGGGATGGTGAAATTACAGATTCATTTAGATTTTTCTCAAGAAAAGAAAAGAGAAATCATTACAAGGATTGAGACTGATAATGTATGTGTCTGTCTCTATTTATCTCTATCTATTTATAGCAAAATACACACATATATACATTTGAGAAATTGATAGAAGTACAATATCATTGAACACTTTGGCAAACCCGAGATGAGAAAGATACATCTAAAAGAAATTTTATTTTACCCTATTTTCAAATTGAGACTCCTGTCAACACATTCATGTCTTTACTTCAGAAAAAGTGATTCATGACCACCTGAATTGGAATTACTTGTAGCACTAATTAAACTTGCAGATTTCAAGGCCTACCCTAGGAGTTTATAAGGGGTTGGTTTCAGAAATCTGTTCCCCTAGCAATTTTTATGTCTTTAAAGGTTAGATCACCTCTGGTGGTAAAGAAAGATAAAATTTCTCATAATATGCATTAAGAATTTTGGTTGAGAAGCAGTGCCATCAACTGGCAGTTTAGCTCATTTACCAGAACAATATTGCATTCATATACCTGCATGTGGGAAAATGAGGTATGGAGCTAGCCAGGAGAGAAACAGCATCAGCTAGCAGAAGAGTGCTTTCTGACCAATGGATGTACTGGTAGCAAGTGACTATGGAATTAGACTCATGGGAGAGGTGAAATTCCCACACCTTTTACTGACCTCTTGTAATTGGGAAGACATAGTCTCCACTCTACTATGTCTCCAGTTCAAGAAGAGACATTTCATAATGTACTCTGAGAAAATTCACAAACTAAAGAGGTAAAAAGGGGAGAGGGAGAGGGAGAGGAAGGCCATGGGAGGGAGGGAGAGAGGGATATGAATGCTCCAAAACCACATTGAACACATATTGTTCTATGTAGGTAGCATTTTCCTGGATAATATTTTTTCTTATTTTTGAATTTATTTATGCTTCTTGATCTTCCATGGAGATAAAAGCACCAGATTAGAAGTAGAGTGGTACAGTAGAAAGAGCATGCACATAGCAGTCTGGATGTATCAAATATTATCTCAACTTTAACAACTAAATTAATCTAGCTTAATCTTGTTTTGATTTGCAAGTGGAAATAATAATAATACCTATTCCGTAGCTTTTTTAAGGTTAAATGAGGTGTTGCATCTGAAGCATTTCATATAGCAACTGAGACCTGGTAAGCACGTAGGGAATGTGAGCTTCATGACTCATACTATTAGCATGTATGTGAAGGGAAACTTTGTGAACATCGCAGAGTGACTGAGAGAAGATGGGAAAAGCTAGCACACAGTGGGCCCTCTGCCCCCGGTGTAGCCTTTCTATTATGTATACTTCTCCCTGCTCCACCTTCGATGGACAGGAAACTCCCAACCCCACATCTGGCAACAATGTTCAGGAGGATGTTAAATGGCAGGGAAAATACTATGACAATCTGTTTTAATGAGACATCCCGTTAGCTCTGGCTGCTCCCAAGTCAAGCTGCCTGTGTTGGAACAAGAAAGCTAATGGACTAGGTGATCATGTCTTTCCACCTGACAAGCTCTGGGTTTTTAATGAAGAGAGCATCCCACTTGTCCAGGCAGTTCTGGTACACATGCATGTGCATGCACCTGTGTCTCCAATGACAAATGATGTTCATCCTGAAAAGAGAGTGGAGAAAAACTGCAGTCTCAAAACATCTTTTGATTTTCATCAATCAGAGAAAAGCTGACCAAGACCTTCCCACACATGCAGATGACCCTCACAGGGCAGAGAGGAATAAAAAAATGCTGCTTTTTCTGAAGAGGGGACTGGGGAGGGGTGTGGAGCATAATACACTGAAGAATTTTAACAGCTGCTTAGCTTCTAAATGATGAATAATTTATATATGTCAAAGTGGCCCTCACAGTGTATTTTTTTCCTACAGCCACAAAGACAATGAAAAAAACAACATAAAGGCCAGAAGCAGAAAGTTTTTTTCTAATCATGTCATCTCTATAAAAAATTTGTGGTACATTTATGCAATGGAACACCATGCAGCAGTTAAAAAAAGAAACTTTTACATTTTGCAACAGCATGGATGGACCTGGAGAAAATTATATTAAGTGAATTAAGCCAGTCAGTGAAAGAAAAATACCATGTGATCTCACCTATATGTGGAATCTAATGAACACAAGAAACTAATGAACAAAATAATGACAGAAGCTTAGATACATGAAACAGACTGACAGCTATGGAAAAGGAGGAGGAGGGAACAGGATGAAAGATGGTGAAGGGATTAACCAAAGAACACTTATGCACAATCCATGGGCACTGACAACAGTATGAGGATTGGCTTCAGGTGGGGAGAGGTAGGGCTGGTTGGAGATAGAGAAAGGGAGAAAAAGCCAGTACAACTGTAACAACATAAACAATAATAAAAAGATAGAAAAAAGTTGCATCATTTCTACTATCTCTCCTCCCTACTCTATCATATTCATGCTCTGAATTTCACTGAAATCAACTGTAATATTATTTTACAAAATATTTTAAAATCCTTTGAATTGCTTCTCATCACACGTAATAGCAAAATCTGTTCAGCCTTTAAAGCCCAGCTCAAGAGTCACAATTTTTAAAATCAACTCTTCCACTCACCTCTCCAACAGAATCAGTCTAACCTTTCTTTTTTGATTGCAACTGCTACTAATATTTTATATCTTTAAATCACCAGCTTAGATTTAAAACTTATTAAAGTCAGACACCTTGTCTTGTGTATTTCAGAATCGCTAGCACCAAACACAGAGCCTGGCATACAGTAGGCACATAGTAAATGCTCATGGAATTGAATCAACTTGAGTTCTTGAAACAAGTAAAAAAATACTTAAAGTGAAGAATTGGAATGCTGATATGTATTCTTATTTATGAAACCAAAAGTACATGATATAGTATTTTCAGAACCTCAAAAGCATCATCAAATATTATTTATATTATTTAGCATTTACCAAACCCTTAATCGAAGACTTAGGAATGCAAGGAGTTGGAGTATCTGGAGGGCTTATCAGCACTCTTTAGAAGGGTAAGTATTTTAAAGAGAAATATTTGTCAGAAATGAGATAGAATTAAAATGGCAGAATCACAATCTAGGTTATTTTTATAGTCAATGTTAAAAGATAAACTCCATAAGCTCCCTTTCTTTTTGATCATGATAAATAAAAATTTACTGCAGACATACATCAAAATGCAGTTTTGATATTTTCAGCTTTTTCATTTCCCACTTTTTATATTTCTCAACTGGCTGCTGCTTCAACAAAACATCACTTTAATGTCAGGAGAAAACACAATTCTTTGGTGGAGTAAATGCTTTTTACCAAAGTAGGGTTACAGTGTTCATATGGAAAATAATGCAATAATTATTAAATAATATAAAAATAAACTCCGTGTTTCACTTGCTCACAATTGTCTATCTACTTTTGCCGCACCCATTACATATGTGTATATATGTGTATGTAAGCTGAACTATTTATTCACTGAATACATTATGCTTATTTTGTACTAGATATTAGGTTAATAATAAATGGAACATTTGCATTGTAAAATGTACATCCCACACTTATGGACCTCATAGTCCAGCAAAGGAAAGAGATGCAATGTGATAATTGTCTTAAAATATTTGTTTCTGCTTGATGTATAAACAGAGCTGTGGTTTTCCTGAAGTTGTGACTGATTCTCTCTGGAAAGTTAGAAACAGTTTCAGAAAGAGCGTGAATTTTAATATGATTCTTGAGGGGTGAGTGGAAAGATTTATTTTTCCAGTGGAAGAAGGGCAGCTGGAGTGTATCAGGTTAGCAATGCTTTCAAAGATGTGATGTTGTGGCAGGTAGTGAAGGGAAGTTCCATATTTCTGGGACACTTTATTCATAGTAAGGGATCAGGCAGGTTAGGCGAGAGAAACCAGGAAATACCTGCTGCTGAGAACCTTGAATTACAATAAGTAGGAATATTCTCATGTTAAGATGACCCCATCAGCAACTTGGGTGGTAGAATGGGGAGCTAGCAGGATGGGAATACCAGTTAGTCATTTCTTTGCGATGAATAAAGTGATGACAGTTTGAACAAAGACTATGGGATAGGATAAAGATAAGTCAGGCCTATCTTCCTTGAAGCTTATTGAAATCTTCCTGAGAATAAGCCAAATACATAATAAGAATGGACATGATGATGAGGATGAGTAGAGAATGACTGAGTGAGAAGTTGCACAGAGTTTTTCATGAAATTAGCTAACCAATGTAATTTCCAGAAAGCTGGGAACACAGTCCAGTTCATTTAAAATGAATATGTTAACGCTAAAGATATCAGGAGAAGGAAGATAACCTGGGCTACAGGGGCTGAAATCAAAGGTTAGTCTGCTTTCGACCATTTTTATGTTTCTGTCTTGCTCCCTGTTTGCAGGAAAGATGCAATATACATTCTTAAATAAGCCTTGGATGATTTGGCAGGTGAAACTTTGTTCTTAATAACGAGATAAAAAATCTGTCATTTGTAGAATTAAATAATTCTAATTCCTTATCAGGCAACTAAAATTGTTTTACATCCATTTCAGAAATGTAGTTTGCTGGTTTTTAATTTATTAATTTGTTAACAGATATTTATTGAGCACTTGTGATACATCAAGCACTGTCCATGACACTAAAGGTGCAAGAAAGATAAAAAACGACCCCTGTTCCCATGAAAGTTACAGTCCACTCGGGCATGATAGATATTGATTAAATAATCAAAATCCTAAGTAATTAATTAGATTGCAATTAAACCTCAAAAGGGATGGAACACATTTCTTTGAGTGCATATAACAAGCAGGCATGACCTAGACTGGGGGGTGTGACAAAGCTTTCCCAAGAAAGTAAGATTCGAGCTGTAATCTGCAGGATGGGTGTGGTGTAACAGGGTTCCAGAAAGGGCAACCTGTCCAGCTGTTTTGTGGCCAGAGGTTATGAAAGATTTTTATTGTAGCTTGGAGTGCAGAGTAGAAGAATGGAGCAGAGGGAGGCAGTATGTTGAAAAGATGCTGAAAGTCAACAAAGGGGCCCTGTGGGTACCTTGCTAAGATTTTGAATTATTTTATTATTATTCTAAGAGCACTCAGTTTTCATGCACTAATATGTTTCATGATTTTATTGTTGAAAATATACTAATAGCCCTGGCCCGTGTAGCTCTGTTTAATGGAGCTTCATCTTGTAACTGAAAGATTGTGATTGTGATTCCCAATCAGAGCACATACCTAGGTTGCAGGTTTGATCCTTGGTCTGGGTGCTTACAATCCCCTGTCTGGGCACATACAGGAGGCAACCAATCAATGCTTCTCTCTCTTATGCATCACTGTTTCTCTCTTTCCCTTCCTCTTGCCCTTCCTCTCTCTCTAAAAGTAGTGAAAACAATGTCCTTGGGTGATGAAAAAATAATAATAATACCGATAGCACATGACTAAGGGAAGTAATTATACCCATGAGGGAGGTGAAACTCCCACACTTACTACCAACCTCACACAATTGAGAAGAAAAGTCTCCACTCTGCTATGTTTCCAGTCTGAGAAGGGACATTTCCCACACTGACTAAGTTCACACACTGATGAGGAAAAAAGGCCAGGGTGGGGTAGGCGGTGAGAAGCTGGAAAAAAGGAAGGAAGAAAAGAAGGGAGAGAAGGAGGGGTGGAGGGAGGAGAAAAGGAAGGAAAAGAGGGAAGAAGATACCTCTGAAACTGATATAAATATTCCAAAATGACACTGTACACACATCATTCTATCCAGTTTTCCTGGTTATTATTCAAGTCCCTTGTGCAGGAAAATGTTTTGCCACCCTAAAATTTTCTCTTTTGGATATTGGCCTTAGATTGGTTATTTTTAAGAACCAAAGACTCAGGAAGAACTTAGGTTCCTCCCCCATTACCTGACTACAGGAATTTAGATAGAAGACCTGCCCCAGGAAGGGAGATATCATCGTTGATAACTACAGTTTAATATAAACTTGTCTGTCATAGATAGGGAGAAATCTATCTAGCAAGGCCTCATTGTTAGATGGCCCAGCAAACATTTCTTTCCCAAACCTTTGCTTTTCCATCTCCATGTGAATTGCCTGTCTGTCCTTTGAAATCCCAAACCGCAATCCCCACACCCCACTGCCCCTGCTCCCCAGCCCTTTCTCCCAAGCTCCAGATGACATATAAACCTCCACCAACTGCCCAATACATGTTATGCCACTCCCAAATGTACATCTGTAAAATTAACTTTGGACATTTTCTCCCATTAACCTGTCTCATGTTTAATTATTAGGCCAGCTAGAAGAACTTAGCAAGTTCTGTAGAACTTAGCTCCCACACACACCTGTTTGTTCTGTTAACAGAAAATTCAGTATTTCCTGAGAGCTGGATCAGGTTATGCTGCCAGCTGCTCTTCACTGCCACATGGTGTCACTGTTGACACTAGTCCTGCCCCACAGAGGGGAACACCTGAGTGTCCAGCAGGGAATGCCTGTGGGACAAATTTCTACAGAGTCAGCTGTGATTCTTGGAAGGAGAATCAAATTGCTGCTTCGGTCAAGGTTGACCAGTGGCTGCAGGAGGTCAAATACTGCCCTCAGAAGTGGTTTATTTGACAACACATTTCACAACAGACCTCTTGTCTGTGTTTGACAGCCCTCCTGATACAAACCTTTACATTGCCGGTCTGGTGGCACTCGCGCTTGCAATCCTGATCCTGGTGCTAGGTTAAATCAAAGAGGGACCCTGCTTTCACTCTCAGAGGCATCTGAACTTGGCTTTTGCAGGTGACGCACAATCACTTCTCAGGACTCTGTGTTGGACTTGGGCACCAACATTTACTCTTCCCTGAGATACATGCCAGGGGCCGGGCAGATTTACCATTCAATCTCTTGACATAGAAAAAGCCTGATTGAATCCTGTTTTGAACAACAGCCTATAACTCTGACACTTCTAAGGGTGGTGATCTTCAGTGACCACACATATTTGGTGTGGCAGATGGTGTGCTCACATTCAAAGAGCCAAATCAAAGTGAATTTCCCGACATCTCTTCTCACTGGAGAAGACTATCTCTAAATGGTTTGCTTGCAATCCATAGAGTTAAACACCATTAGCTCCCATACCAATTCCTAGAGTGACATATTAGATCTAATAAAACTGTCGTCAGATTTATTGTTTTGTGGACTAGTGAGTCTTTGGTGCTGAGGACAAGATAGAGTTGTCAAATGCCAGGTCGGCACATTAAAAAGCATCTACTATCACCATCATTTTGTTAGAATGATTATAAGTACTTATGCAATGAATAGCCACATAACAAATGGTTATGTACATCCTTAAGGTAAATAGCTACAATTAGAATTTTATTTTATTATTGCTGTTGTGAATGAACTATTTTATGTTGTAACTTAGTGCTATAATGGTATTATATAGTTATTGTTTTTTCCCCTTTATAATCGGTTGCCTTTTAAACAATTATTAAAAATGGCTTTTGAGCTCCTTTTGCTTGTTGAGCTAGAAGTCACCACTGAGTTTTCAAAGTCACCCAGGCAACTTGAAACAGCATTTTGAGAAGAATGGGTCTGATGTCATTATTTGCTTTCTTTTTAGAGTCACTTATATACTATCCCTTCATGTTGAAGAAGCTGAACAATGATGTGCAAAGTTAGGCAAAGATAAATGAATAGCTATTCTTCTTTCCACCAGCTCTCAGATGAGACTTCCAATTACTTTGTCAAATGGCTAAACTTTTCATGAACATCATGCTAGGATATCATCTATTTGTTTTCCTTAGAGTGAACACTTTTTCTCAGTCTTCCAGGGTCTATGAGGAGGAAATTTTTCTAAATATTCTCACCAGCCTTTAACTTTTTCTAAAAATATAAATAAATTATAAGTTAGAGAATGTGGAATATTCACCGTACTCATTGTAGACTCTTTCCCACTCTCCCTCCTTCTCCATCATCCATTTCTTCTCTCTGGGGTCGGCTGCTCATGGTGTGTAACCCTCTGGTCTGTTTCATGGTCTATGATTTTTTTTGCCTATGATTTTTACTGGGACCTGTCCAAGGTCCCTGGTTTTCCAGAGCTGCTTGTGAGTTGGTAGAAAGGTCTAATTCTGGGGTGAGAGTAGTAGAATTTCCATCATTGCTGGACCACAAATCCACATTTTTAAACACTTCTATTGGCCATAAACCTGAATTAATTGCAAACTCAATTAGTTACAAACTTACTTGGGGTATGAAAAGAATCTTAATTCTGTTCCCCTTTAACAAATAATTCATATATTCAAAATATATACATTTGGATATATATATATATATCAAGCCACTTTTGAGAATTGTGTGCTAGATTTGGGAGGAGGATTGAGTAAGAGTGGATTTGCAGAATAGGCAGTATCAATGCACATGTACGAAGACAAATCAAACATGCTTGTAGAAGGGAGAGAATCTCTCTAACAGAACAAGTGGTGTCTCAAAAACAGGAAAGTAGGCAAGAGTGCTTATAGGATTTTGGCTGCCACGGCTGGATTATTTTAAATCAAATCAAGCATGGCAGAGAACTGACATAGCTGGGCGATATGTGATATTAAAACTATTTGACATGTAAGATTTGCATGTCTAGGAACTTAGAAAAGAAACAAAATAGCTAAAAGACAAAAAAAAAAAAAAAAAAAGACTGTAGTCTGAAAACCTGGACAGTTTATAATAACATTTTAAAACAAAGAAAACTTTAAAATGACAGAACAAATAAAAAGCCTGATTTTAGTGGTCAATAGAGATTTTAGCTGTTTACTAGCATCTCAACCAAATGGGTGTCTCTATATTTGTCTAGGGGTTTATTGTCCCCTGTGGATTCATTTGCCCTGTGTGCTTTTACCCACATCAGTCTTTAAACTTGCAGATACTTTATATTATCTACAAGGTGACTCTTATAATTTATGGACATTTCCAAAGTTGCAACTAAAAACAGTGCTTACAGTTGCAAATACATCTTGTTCCAAAATATTTCAGAGGCAGTATTCAAAAAGACCACAAGATGGGGGTATTCCTGCATACAAGCAAATAGTACTTAAAGCAGCGTAAGTCTTACTTTGACCAATAAGGTAAGTCTTAAGCCACGTGTGGCTAACTTAAAATTAGCTAAAATGAAAAATCCAGCTCCTAAATTGCACTAACCACATATCAAAAATTCAATAGTCATATGTAGCTAGTAGCTAGTCTACTGAACAGTGCAAAATAAAATATTTTTATTCTCACAAAATTTTCTAGTGACATTTTTTTGAGAGAGAGAAAAGGAAATGGAGGGAGAAAGAGAGGAAGAGAAGGATGAGAGATCATTGACATAAGAGAGAAAAAAACATCCACCGGTTGCCTCTCAGAAGTGCCCTGACTGGGGACAGAACCCACAACCTAGGCATATGCCCGGACTGGAAATCAAATCGGTGACTTTTCTCTTTCTGGGACTACTCCCAATCAGTTCAGCCACAGCAGTCAGGGCTTTTCTAGTAATTTTAAAATTAGTTTTTCTTTAATTAAAAAAATAGAGAAAGCTTTAGAAAGTACTGATTTTTTTTTATTATAACATTAAGCAGGTGGGAAAATTTTCAATGTTCAGCAATAGAATTTTGGTTATTTGAATTGTGATATAAAAATATGCTGAAATGTTTCTAGCCATTAAAAATAGTATTTTCTTATAATGTGGGGGAATGTTTATGGCATAATTTTAAGGACAAAATGAGGAAGCAAAAAGTATGTGTACATATGTATTTTTATAAATATATGTATATACAGATATGAACATATGAACAAATTTGACAATTTTATACTGTATATACTTACACATAAAAAAACAAAGAGAGAAATAAAGAAAAAAATTATAATATTATCAGTTAACTGTGGGATTTGAAATTATGAAGGATTTTATGTTCTTCTTTCAATATTCCTTTATCTTCCATCTTTTTCCAAGATCAGGAAAAAAAAAGTCAATGAAGGAAACAGTAAAAATAACGTAGAAGTTTTTGAACTGCTGCAAAAGCCAAAAAAAAATTGAGCAGGAAGATTCAGTTATTCACTTTCTTAAAAACTTCAAAGTTACTTTCAACTCATACAAAAGTTTGTATCTGCATGTAAACACTCATCTGCTTATGCCATCTGCATAATTCTTGTCACCAAGGCAGTTTTCAAGATCTGTCATTTGAACCATGTTGAGCAGGCCTATGAGAGCAGCTGAGTGGGTCTCTGGAGTCTCTCTGTAGGTGCACCTGTTTAAATTTGTAACATTCATTCACTTATTTTGAAGCAGATCTCTACATTTTCCATGATGGTCAAATGTTCTGAATGAGAGTCTCTTCTGTGCCTCTATTACTAGTCCTTAACTGTAAAAATTCTTTTCTCTACTGGTGCTTTCAGAAATTGGTTGAAATTCTGAAGATTCCAGTATGTGCCTTATTAAAGGAAGTTCAGACTCTCTTGGACACACTTGCCTCTGTCCCTGTACTTCCTGCCTTCAGGCAGGAGGAGGAAAGCCCTAGACAGGAGAGGCAGCTTGCTCTGGCAGAGCTGGCTTGGCTGCATTTGGAGCCTTATCAACTTCAGGCCTCATGTCTTAATTCTGCAGCTTCAGTTTTCTGGCTTGTGAAACAGTAAGTACAGGGGAAACTGTTGCGGGATTACAGCGTATGTAAAGTACCTGAATTATGGAAGAACATTGGAGCTTGTTTGCTTTTTTTTTTTTTTAGTTGTTATTATGCTGATGTTTATTTCATCAACAAATAACCCCCTTTTTCTCCTTTCATCAAATGTTTTGCGCATGTGTGAGACTTTATGTTATCTGGTTAGGTGTTGGTCTGCTTTTAATAACTATGTAGCTGCAGGTGACAGAGGCTTTGATTTCCCCTGAAGTCTCTGCTTTTGCTTTTCCTGTTGTCTTCAGGTCACCCTAAATCTCCTTCTCAAATGAAATGTGTCAGGTGGCACAGTTAGTTGGAATGCACTTGTAGTTCAGAGTGTGGAGAGTTTCACACCCAGGGGCCATGGTAAGATACTGGGAGGAGGGGGCAATGAATGGATTTCTTTACTAAAATGAGAGGAGAGACTGAAAAAGGTGAGAAAAAAATCACTGATGCCTCCTTAGGCATACCACATTTGAAAAGAGTACCTAAAATAAATGGAGAAATGAAATTAATTTTCTCAAATACTTTATATACGCTTATATACCCTTCAAAAGTCTTTACATTCTCTCGGTTTTGAAATTGTTCTTAATAATGTTACATTAGGGAAATTCTGGGTGGATAACAGTGAGGAGAAAATAAAGAGACTGAGGAGAGAAAGCCATTGATGCCTCATTCTCCCTCCTATGCAGCTGGGACTCTCAGTGGGGAAAGGGAGGACATACAGACACTGGGGTGAGCATTGAAGGGCAGAGAACTCGGGGGCAAGAGGCTGTTCCCTGGGAATACCTGTGGCAGACTGGGAGCCTAGGAGAGATGCTGCGTCTTATCACTTTCTCTGGGTGGTTAGAGCTCGACAGGTAAAGTTGCTGTAGGGTTCCAGGCATGGGACCAGGCTTGCCACTCTGTGAGAGACAAAGAGGGGATGTGGATACAAAGACCCATAAAAACAAAAGCACCCTCCTTGCGTCCTGAGGCAGAGTTGCCTCCAACGCCCTAGGCTCCGTTGGAAACTTCTCTGTCCAGCAGAAGTTTCACGACCACAGTGGAACAAATCTATCCAGGACACTATATTATGTCTGGGGGATAGGGAGGTGGCTACCCTCTCTAGTGGAGAATAGCAGCCAGACCTCCATTCCTTATGCTTTTTATTGAGAAAGATACACATGGGAGATACAAGGTCAAAATTCATAAATTATCAATAGCTTTCAGGTGCCTGGATTACAATTGACAATAACAGATTACAAGTTCCAGTACAGTGGGTACAATGACTAGCCTGTGCCAGGGTCTATTAAACATCTTGACCCCACACTGGTATTAGGTGCAAGGTTTCATATATTCCTTGCTAGAGATTGTTTATACTTAATTAAGAGATAAAGAAAAGCAGAGCAAGTCCTGAAGCATAATAAGCACTCTTTAAATCCAATTCCCATGGAAACCCTCTCAGTGTTTTTTTGGTATGTCTCCCATGCAGTCTTTTGTTGAGACTTAAAGACAAAGTGGGGGGGGGGCGGCGCTAGGGGTGGGGAGCAAGTCAGGCTCAGGCTGGGACTACAATTTCCTAAACCACAAGGAGCGGTTCCCCACAGCGTCCAACCTAAAAGGGACTTAGTTCATTGGAAGACAAGATTCAGTTTATGAGGCTGAACCAAGGTGACTAAATTGGGCTGAATATTTTCCTCTGCACCTCTCCCATTTATCCTGTGCTGGGGGCACTCATGAGAAAGATCTGATCAGTTCATTTAAAAACAACTAAACTCTATTTCCTCTGCACATTTAATGTACTGAGTACATTTCTGACTTTAATTCATACTTATCCTTTATTTATACAAATCTAAAACTTGTCTAATTTTTCTTTTTTAAAGCTTTTTCCCCTCAAATTACTGGCTTTTTAGTAAGAAAGATCTATCATATATAAATGCTTTTTAGTATCTAATATGTGTACAACACTGTGCTTGATACTG
The DNA here is from genome assembly GCF_987537825.1 of Furipterus horrens. Classification (NCBI taxonomy): domain Eukaryota; kingdom Metazoa; phylum Chordata; class Mammalia; order Chiroptera; family Furipteridae; genus Furipterus; species Furipterus horrens. The sequence goes on along the minus strand of NW_028327176.1, from coordinate 60,167,206 downwards.
AAAAATACTGACCTGAATCCCTAGTATGGAGTGTAAACCTAACAGGACTTCTGCTAAATAAGAAGAATTCTAGAAGAGAAAAAAAGGCACTTTAACTCTGCAATCCCAAATTGGGCACCTAGCATATGTCATTTGGTAAAAGCAGCTGATGGGCTAATTCCTATTGTCAGTCTCCCTGACCTTAGCATGCACACACATTCACGCACACACAAACACCCATGAAAATCTGTTGATTAGGCAAAAGAGGGATTCTTAACTTACTGCAGCAAGGGAGAGCATCTCTCTAACAGGACCAGCAGTGTCTCAAAAGAAGGAATGTAGGCAAGGGTACTTATAAGATTTTGGGGGCCTCAGCTGGATTATTTTAAATCAAGTCTAGCATGGCAGAGAACTGACATAGCTGGGCAATATGTGATATTAAAATTCTATTTTACAAGTCAGAATTTCCATGTCTAGTAACTTAGAAAAGAAACAGAATAGCTTAAAGACAACAGAAAACTAAAATCTGACAACCCAGAAGGGTTTTGCCAAATGTCTATAATATAGATGGCACCATATGTAGACAATTCATGTTTTCCATTGAAACATAATTTTTTCTACATTGGTTTCCTTTGACAGTATTTATTGTTAGTTCACATCTAATTGAGTTTATTATCTTCCTTGCTTCTCTATCATGTCTACATGAGCTTCATTATTAAAGGTATTGACAAGAGTGGATCCACTCTTTCTATTACATATCTCTGATCTACCCATCTAGTCTCTTCTGTCAAAAAAGGAAACAAGATTAGTATAAGGTCACTCGTTCCTGATAAGTCCATATTTCCACTCTTCTGCATTTACAAATTAAACGTTAAATAATTTATTGTCATAGTTCAGGTTTCAATGGCAAATCATGGCAGCTCACAGTCATACTGAGAAGGAGAAATGAGAGGGCTTCAGACTGGGACCAGATAACACCCACTAACAGAAAGAGCCTAAAAGAGGAAGATGTGTGACTTGACTGACAGCCAGGATTCAGCTGGAAGAGTAAATGAAGTATCCATGGGAAACATTAGTTATGCCAATCTCACCCCAAATCACACAGTTAGGTAACCACAGAGCATGGTATTCAAATGCTGGCCTAATTCCAAGTACATGGGCTTTCCCTTTTATCTCTTGCATTCTTTTTCCTCTCCTGTATTTCAAACCCGATATTCTTCATACTAACAGAAATATAAGTTTGGAGGGTTATTGTGATCCCGGATGCGGAGATAATTCCAGCAAGCAGAATGAAAAAGACGATCAGGGGGCTGCAGCACGCTCTGGCAGTCAGCAAAGAGTGAGCAGCCTCACCGTCCTTTTATTAGGATTTCAAAAGTTACAAAAAATAGAACAGAGGGAGGAGGGTGAGCTTTACAGCCAGCAGTGAAAGAATTTTTACAATGTATCATTAACATGTAAAACACAGCCAGGATAACTTATGGTTTAGATAGCACCTCTCAAGGATACAAAGCAGACCCACTAATCCTCAAGGCCGGCTCCAATTAAGACTTTATCTACAAGGAGGCAGATGGAGTACGGCTCCAATTAAGACTTTATCTACAAGGAGGCAGATGGAGTACTTTGTTCTCAGGATTCCATGACCCAGTGGCCTGAACAGCCTAAAGCCGAAGGCAGAGACAAGACCAGCTCATCTCCTGAGCCACAGGACACCCAGAGACCTGAGTTCCTGAAACATAGGTTTAGCTGAAAGATTTTTCTTTCTTGATTAAAAGTCTACTTGAGCAAACATATCCTTTCCCATCTAGGTAAGATGTATTTCATTCCCAGCTATGAGACTATTCTTTAATAATCTTGGAATTTGTTTAAAAAAATCCAAGTATCATTTATTTACATCAGTTGTGGAGCCAGTCTATGTACCATCCATAAAAGACAAAATTCACCAGATAATTAAAGAGATGATTTTATTCAAGCTATTGCAATAGGAGGAATATTCATTAATGATAAACATTTTAATTAAAGAGAAGGAGCCTGAAGATTTACCAAGACAGGTAGACAAGGGAGTCATTCATGTCATCCACAAGCTATGGGAATCGGGAGGGAGAATGGAGACTGGTCCTTATCCAGAACTTGTGAGGGCAGGCTGGTCCTTTATGGTCAGCCATTTCCCAGAATCACTCTCTCTGTGTTCACAAGGCTCAGGTAAAGTCTAATATCTTTACCACTCAAACCTCTTTCTCTATCCCAAGTTCCAATAGAAAACCTCCCAAAGCACTGCAGTTCTTTTGTGTCCTACTGGAGATGCCATGGTCCTTCCCAACTTCCTCTGATGATCTCATTCATTCTCAGTGTGTCATCAGAAGTGGACAATGGCCAGCACATTTGACAAACAACAAGAAGTTTTCTGTCACAGACTAGATGCACCTCCTCGTTGGCCATACCAGGTCTGCCTTCATGGAGCCCCTTCTCTAGGAATGATTCATCAAGAAGATATAACACTGATAAACATATATGCACCCAACATTGGAGCACCCAAATACATAAAGCAAATACTAGAAGACCACAAGAAGGATATTAACAACAACACACTCATAGTAGGGGACTTCAACACTCCATTATCAACAATAGACAGATCATCCAAGCAAAAAAAATCAAAGATATACAGGCATTGAACAACACACTAAACCACATGGACTTAACTGATATATATAGAACTTTTCACCCCAAAGAAGCAAAATATACATTCTTTTCAAAGGCACATGGGACATTTTCAAAGATAGACCACATGATAGGACACAAAATAAGCCTCAACAAATTCAAGAAAATTGAAATCATATCAAGCATCTTTTCAGACCACAATGCCTTGAAACTAAAAATCAACCTCAGGGAAAAAAATCAAAGACACCCAAACTCATGGAGAATGAATAACACGCTATTAAATAATGAATGGGTTAACAATGACATCAAAGAGGAAATCAAGAAATTTCTAGAAACTAATGACAATGAACACACAACAGCCCAAAACCTATGGGACACAGCAAAAGCAGTCCTAAGAGGGAAGTTCATAGCAATACAGGCATATCTGAAAAGACTAGAAGAATCTCAAATAAAAAATCTAACCCTAAAGCTACAAGAACTAGAACAAGAACAACAACAAAACAAATCCTAGGGCAAAAAGAAGAAAGGAATGTTCCAGCTTAATGCAAAATTTGATGCAGATTCGTTGTTCTACTCACTTAGTCATTTTGAATGTAATGGCCACACAGTACACGTGCTCACGCAAGAGCATCTACCTCTCCCCACTGACTAGTGCAGTAAAGTTGTCATTGTTCAAGCTTGCACATTCCTATCCACTCTTCTTGGCTGCCAGGTTACAAAGGTGTCACTAAAACCATTCTCGTTATATTAACAATGATTGGACATTTTCCAGATTTCCTAGATCGACTATATGTATATATGTCTGTGTATGTGTATGTATAGATACAGAGAGATGAGAGAGAGAAGAGGCTGTGTTTCCTTCTTTGCCAAAAAGCAGCTGGTTAAGTTTTGTGGGTCTATTTTTGGTTTTCTTTTCTGTTCTGTTGATCTGTGTGTGTCTGTCTCTCTGCCAATATTATATAAGTTGATTATTTTGGCTTTATAATTAGTTTTGGTGCTGGGAAGATTATTCCTCCCATTTATTCTTTCCACACAAATTTTAGAAATATGTTGCCTATATCTACAAAAAATATTTGCTGTGATTTGTTAAGAATTGTGTGTGGGTTTTTTCTTTTTTTCTGACACCAGATATGTCATTCTAAGAACAACCCATTCTACAATATCTGACACCAACTGGTGTCCTACAATTCCATTTGATTCTGACACTAACTACTAGAGTTAATGAAGACCCCACAGGTTAAGGGCTCACTCAATCCCATAACCACCCCACCACCACCACCACCACTTAAGACACCTGCTTAAATGGAGTGTCCAGGCTCCTCACCTATCTGCTCAGCTAATTACAAATTCAGGGGTTCCCATGTCCTCCCCCTCTCAAGTTTGATAATTGGCTAGACCAACTCACAGAACTCAGGAAAGCACTTATGTTACAGTTTTATTATAAATGATGCAACTCAGGAACAGCCAAGTGGAAGAGATACAAGGGGCCAGGAATGGGGGAAGGGGTCAGATCTGCCATGCTCTCTCCCACTGCACCACCCTCCCAGCACTGGAGGTGTTCACCAACCCAGAATCTTCTCAAACCCTATTGTTCAGAGTTTTATATGGAGTTTCATTACATATGCATTATTGTTTAAATTATTGGCCATTAGTGATTAAACTCAATACCACTCCCCTGAGATTGGGAGTGGGATGGAGTGTCCTAATCCTCTACTCGCTGGTGAGTTTTTCTGATGACCAACCCCATCCTGAAGCCATCCAGCAACCCCCCACCTCCGCCAAGGCACCTCATCAGCATATTTTCATGTGGCTTCTGTAGGGGCTCATTATGAATAAGAAAAGATGATCCCAATCACTTAGGAAATTCCAAGGTTTTTTAGGAGCACTGTGCCAGGAACTGCGGACAAAATGCAAATATATATCTTTTTATTATGCCACAATCTGTATATATCACTTTGAGGAGAATTGATTACTCAACTGTATTGAGTTTTCCAAATTCTGAACACAGTATGTCTCTTCATTTATTTAGATCTTCTTTCATTTATTCTATCAGAGCTTTGAAGTTTTCAGGATGAGTTCTGTATGTGCTTTGTTAAATTTATATCTAAGAATTTCATTTGTAAATGATCGTGAATGGTATTGTTTTCAGTCTTGATATCTGTGTGTTCATTGCTCAGTATAGAGAACTAAAATCTTTTTGTATGTTTATTTTCTATCCCATGACCTTGATGAAAATACTTTTAAGTTCTAAGGAACATTTTTTTTGTTGATCCCATGGGCTTTTCTTTGTAGACAATCATATCTGCAAATAGTGACTTTTGTTTTTTCCTTTCTGATTATTTTCTTTGATGCTTTTTATTTTGTTTTCTTGTTTTACTGCTTTGGCTAGAACTTTCAGCACTATGTTGACTAAGAGAGGGGAAAGCAGAGATCCCCACCTCGTTCTTAATCAAAGGAGAGCAATACCCAGTTTTTTTTTATTATAACATATGATGAGCGCTGTTGGTTTTTTGTAGGTACAGTATTGCCTCTCTTATCACGGGTATTACATTCTAGACACCCCCACTATAGGTGAAAATCCACAAAGTAGGAACCTTACATTTATTTTAGTATTTATATATATTTTAAGTCTTTATAAACCTTTCCCACACACTTATAAACCATTCCCAGTCCCTTATTAACCTTTCTCACTTCCTTATTTACCTTTTCCACACTTTCATAAACAGTTATGTTCTTAAACATATTCTACACTCTTAAACCTATGTAACTTTAACAACATATGTATACAGTACCACAAAATCCTGCGATATAGTGAAAAAATCAGTGATAAATAATTAAATGTAATATTTTTAAAAATCCCATGATACTGTGAGGCCACGATAAGTGAACCATGATATAGAGAGGGACTACTGTATACTTTATCAACTTGAGGAAGTTCCCTTCTCTTCCTATTTTTCTTAGAAGTTTTTTTTTTTTATAAAATATGAAAGGTATTGAATGGTTGTTGAATTTTGTTTTATGGCTGATATGATCATATGATTTTTCTTCTTTAGCCTGCTAATACGGTTGACGACGTCGATCGATTTTTATCTACTGAACCAACTTTCTATTCATGGGATAAATTCTATTTAGTCTTTTTATACATGGCCGAATTCTGTTTTCTGATGTTTTCTTAAGGATTTTTTGCATCTATAATGGTAGAGAGATGTTGATCTGTAGGTTTCTTTTTCTGTACTGTGATTGTATAGTTTTGGTATCAGGCCAAACTATCTTTATAAAATATATTGGGAAAGCCCTCTCCTCTTCTAGTTTCTGTTAGAGATTACATGGAATTTGTGTGAATTCTTCTTATGGTGTAATTTCCAGTGAAACCAATTTGTCCTGTAAATTTGTTTTGGGTAGTTCTTTCATTTATAAATTCAGTTTCCTCAGTAGTTACTGGGGTATTCAAATGACCTATTTTATATTAGGTGTGTTATGATAGTTTGTGCTTTTTGAGGAATTAGTGCATTTCCTCTTTGTTGTCAAGTTTCTGTTTTGAATTGTTCATAGTATCATAGTATTTAATTATAATTTTTTTGATGTCTACAGAGTCTATAGTGATATTTCCTATTTCACTCCCAGTATTAGTAAGTTGTGACTATTTTTTGTTTCTTTCTCAGTCTTGCTAGGGATTTGTTGATTTTATTGATCTTTTCAAACAATCAGCTCTTTATTTCACTGAGTTTCTCTATTGCTTTTCTTAAAATTTTATTTCTTATATTTTTATTTGTCTTATTTTTGTTTATTTTCTTTTTTCCCTCATGTTCTGAGCTTAGATTAATGAATAAAATTTCTTCTCAGCTCTCTCTTAATTGTGTCCCACAGATTTGAAATGTTGCCTCTTCATTTTCATTCAGTTCAATGTATTTTTAAATTTTTCTTGTGCTTTCCGCTTTGAGCCATAGGTTACTTAGAAGTTTAGTTTGCAGGGATTTGGAGAATCTTCTGTTACTTTTCTGTTATTAATTTCTGATTATTTTCATTGTGGTCAGGGAACACAGATTACATTATTTCAATTATTTAAATTCACTGAGATATACTTTATGTCCCAGGGAGTGGTTTATCTTGATTTATGTCCCATTGTCATTTAGAAAGAATGTGTATTTTGCTGTTGTTGGCTTGAATGTTGTATAAATGGAGAGTAGCTTTTTCTCTTTTTATTAAATTTACTCAGGTGAATTTGGTTAATAGGATTATACAGGTTTCAAGTGAACATTTCTGTGATACATGATCATATCCCATTGTGCCCATCACCTAAAGTAAAATCATCTTTCATCACCATATATTTGACCCCCTTTACCCTTTATTACTCCCCCACCCCCTTTACCTCTGGTTACCGACATACTGTTGTCTGTGTCTGAGTTCTTGGGTTTTTGTTTGTTTGTTTGTTCATTTGTTGCTTTCAGTTTTATCTCCCACATATGAGTGAAATCATATGGTCCTTAACTTTTTCCGACACATTTTGCTTAGCATGATATTCCCAGGGTCCTTCCATGTTGTCACAAATGGCAGTATTTCATCCTTTTTTGTGGGTGAGTAGTATTTTATTATATATATGTATATATGTAACACATCTTCTTTATCCAGTCATCTATTGAAAGCCACTTGGTGGTTTCCATGTCTTGGCCACTGTGAATACTGCTGCAGTGAACATGGTAGTTCACTTATCTTTGTGAGTAAATGTTTTCAAATTTTTTTGTATGATACCTGCAAGAGGGTTTGGTTTGCTGGATCATATGGTAACTCTATCCTTAATTTTTTGAGGACCTTCCATACTGTTTTTTCCATAATGGCCAGTTTACATTCCCACCAGCAGTGAATGAGAGTTCTTTTTTCTCCACAACCTCTCCAACACTCGCGAATACTTGTCTTCTTGATAACAGCCATCTAACAGGTGTGAGGTGGTATCTCATTGTAGTTTTGATTTACATTTTTCTAATAACTAGTGAAGTTGAGCATCTTTTCATATAGCTGTTGGCCATTTGTATATCCTCTTGGGAGAAGAGTCTATTCAGGTCCTCTGCCCACTTTTAAGAAGTTGGATTGTTTGTTTAGTGTTGAGTTGTGTGAGTTCTTTATATATTTTTGGAGTTAACTCTTTCTTGGAGCGGTTGTTTGTAAATATCTATACCCATTGGTTTGGTTGCCTTTTTTTTTTTGTAGTTTCATTTGCTGTGTAGAAGCTTTTTAGTCCTATTCATTTATCCCTGCTTGTTTTATCTTTGTTTGCCTTTGTAATCAAATTCATAAAACCTTGTTTAAGACGAAGGTCCATAAGTTTAGTATCTATGTTTTCTTTTATGTAACTTACTATTTCAGATCTCTCTTTAGGTCTTTGATCCATTTTGAGTTGATTTTTGTATATGGCGACAAACTGTAGTGTTGTTTCATTCTTTTGCATGGGACTTTCCAATTTTCCCAGCACCATTTATTGAAGAGGCTTTCTTTTCACCATTGTGTGTTTCTGGCTCTTCTGTCAAACATTATTTGCCCATATACATGTGGACTTATTTCTGGACTCTCAATTCTGTTCCATTGGTCTGTGTGTTTTTCTGCCAACACCATGTTGCTCGCTGGTCTGTGTGTCTGTTTTTCTGCCAGCACCATGCTGTTTTTATTACCACTGCTTTGTGGTATAATTTGAAGTCAGGGAGCATGATGGACCCAGCTTCATTTTTTTCTCAGGATTATTTTGGCTCTTTGGGGTCTTTTGTCATTCCATACAAATTGATGATTTTTTAAGTTATTTTTTCTTTAAAAATTGTCCTTTGGATTTTGATGGGGATTGCATTAAATCTATATACTGCTTTGGGTAATATGAAGATTTTAACTATGTTGATTCTTCTAATCTGTGAACATTCAATATCTTTCCATTTCATTGTGTCTTTTTCAATCTCTTTTACCAGAGCTTTGTAGTTTTCGGCATATAGGTCCTTCCCATTCTTTTAAGTTTATTCCTCAGTATTTTATTCTTTTTGTTGTAAATGCAAAAGGAACTGTTTTTTTTCATTTTTTATTTCTTTTACTGAGATTTCATTTGGAATGCAGTGTATTTTTTGTACGTTGATTTTGTAGCCTGCAACTTGACAATATGTATTGTTTTTAATAGCTTTTTGGTGGAATCTTTAGGGTTGTCTATATAAAGAATTATGCCATCTGCAAAAAGTGACACTTTTATTTCTTCACTCTCAGTTTGGATGCAGGTATTTCTTTCTCTTGTTCAGTTGTTCTGGATAGGATTTTCAGTACTATGTTGAATAAGGGTGGTGAGAGTGGACATCCTTGTCTTGTTCCTGATCTGGGAAAGCTTCCAGTTTTTCACCATTGAGTGTGATATTCACTGAGGGTTTTGCTTGGCATTGTTGTCAATTCTGCGTCCTTATTTTCTGCCTAGTTCTTTGATCATGTGTTGAGAGAGAGCTGTTGACATCTCCAACTATAATTGTTGACTTATTTCTCCTTTCAATTCTATCAGTTTTAGCTTCACATATTTTGCATCTCCTTGCTTTGGTGCATATATTCTTCCCTCTGTATTCATGGGGAATTGGTTTGAGGACTGCCCCCACTTAGGATACTAAAATGCATGGATGCTCAAGTTCTTTATATGCCTATAATCTTTGAACATCATCCTGCATACTTTAAGTCATTTCCAAATTACCTACTATACCTAATACAATACAAATGCTATGCAAATACTTCTTATGCTATATTGTTTAGGGAAAAGGATAAAGAAATTTTGTACATATTCAGTACAGATGCAACCATCACTACATAGTATGTGTGAGCAGCAAGGGACCTTTTTTCCCCCCTGAATATTTTTGATCTGCCATTGGTTGAATCCATGAACACAGAACCCACAGATACAGAGGGCTGGATATATTAATTTAGATCAGCTCTTTCTTACTGGTAGAGTGACTCTTATCATTATGTAATGTGCTTTTCTGCCTCTGGTGATTTTCTTTGCTTTGAAATCCACTTTTTCTGATATTAATGTAGCCACCCTACTTTCTTTTGATTTATGATTACATAATATATCTTTTTCTATGCTCTTGTGTTCAGCTTGCCTATATAATTACATTTGGAGTGAATTTCTTATAAACAGCAGATAATTGGGTCATGATTTTTACTCTACCCTGCCAATCTCTGTCTTTTAATGAGCATAATTAGATCTTTTACATGTAATATAATTATTGATATATTAGGTGTTGATGTTTTAGCAGTTCAAATGAACTATAGAATCCCTACCTCCTTTTAAAAACATTTATAACATTATCTTTGATATTTCCCCTACATATATAGAATCACATCAAACAGGTTAGTTTTTCTTCAACCATCAGACATTGAAAACTCACGAGGAGAGGAAAAGTCTACTCTTCTACTCTATTGATAAATATTTTTGATTTTCATGTTTTTTCTTTCCTCCTAATGAATCAAGTTTTTTTTCTTTTACTGTTTTCTTTCTTATTAGAGACTTTCATTTAGCTATTCTCTTAGGGTGTGTCTGCTGATGACAAACTCATAGTTTTCCTCCTCTCTGTGTGCTTTCTAAATGTTTTCTTTGTCTTTAGTACTTAAGTTTGACTATAATGTAAGTACTTAAGTATGGATATTTTGGGGGAGTATCTTCTTTTGTGTTCAGTGAGATGTGTGATTCTGTAGGTTTATACTTTTTGGCAGATTTGGGAAGTTTTCAGCCAACATTTCTTCAAGTACTTTTGCAACCTTGCCCTCTTTCTCCTTCAAGGACTCAGATAATACAAAATGTTAGGTCTTTAGTAATAGTTCTATATGCCCCAGAGAGTCTATTTATGACTTTTCAGTCTCTCTTTGTTTTGTTGTTCACATTGGATAATTTTCTCTTGTTTTATCTTTCAGTTCACTGACATTTTCTCTGCCCCTCCATTCTGCTGTTGATCCCACACATTGAGTTTTTTATTTTGCTATTGTATTTTCCATTCAAAATTTACATTTGGTCCCTTTTTTGTGTGTGTGTGTCTTCTATTTGCTGAGACTTCTTAATGTTTTTCTGTGTTTCATGTTTATAATTACTCATTGGAGTATTTTAATAATTCCTTTAAAAGCTTTTTGAGATAATTCTCTGTCATCTCAAAGCTGGTATTTCATTGTTTGAGACAAAAAATTTTTTGTTGAAACCCAGACATTTTGGATATTATATTATGAGACTCTGGCTCTTATTTAAGTCTTTTGTTTTACCTGGTTTCCTCTGAATGGCTCAGGTGAGGAAAATAATTGTGTTGCCTCTTGCTGTCATGAGGGTAGAATTCTAGGTCCCCAGTCATCTTCACTGAAATCTGAGTGTGAGAGCATCCTTATCACTGCTGGTCATAGGTGGGCTGGGGGTTCTGGCTGCTCACTAGGCCTCCACTGATACCCCCCCCCTTGCCAGGAAGTGCAGGAGAGCCTTGTTACTTTCTTATTGGTCTCCACTTGACCTTCATTGATTCCAGAGGAGAAGAAGGAATGCCCAGATGGGCAGTTATGAGAGCCCTGACTCTCTACTAGGTTTCCTCTGATAACCAGCGCAGTGGGGACAAGGAGGGATGCCTCATTAATGCCAGGTGGGGGTGGAAGTCCAAGATCTGCATGTGGTCTTAACCAATACTAGCCAGTGGGGGTGAAAGTCCCAGCTCTCCACTTGGCCACCCAGTGGAATTGTTACCTCTTTGCAGCCTGGTAAGAAGACAACATACAATCGAGGTAGTACGAACAAGGAAAAATTGGCAGCCTAAGATGAAATTTCTAATCAATCATTTTCCTTGGGTTCAAAGCTGTGGAATGACTTGCATTTTGCCTTTTTTACCACGATCCACACTCATTCAACTCTCAAATACCATTCATGCATGCCGCCATGTGAATGGAACACCCCCCCCACACAATATTCCAGTGTGAACCTCACCAACCTTATGCACCCCTGCCCCAACCCCAGCCTTACAAATCAGCATTTCTCAAGGAATGCGCAGTGGCAGGTTTTCACTGATTCATGATAAAATGAGGAAACAGCTAAGATTGACCAAGTGCTTAGTCAGTACCTACATAGCAATACTTTTTATTTTCAGCAGCAGTGCTGAGCAGCACCATTATTCCATTGCCTTTTTCACCAGGAGGAGACTGGACCTGAGCAGCCTTGCTCTGAGACTGTGTCCTTCCTCAATATTTAAGTCAGACTGACTTCCTTGTGTGAAATGGTAGCAATGGAGACAATGCTGATGTGGTCTGCTTCTTCTGTCCCCTGCGTCCTTCACATTTCTGGCTGCTCCTCAAGTTAGGTCTAGGTTATTTTCCCAGTGGGTTTCCCTACTTCCAGGCCTCCTTCCTTGTGCTCTAGTCCAGCACTGCCCCCACCTCTCCTCTGAGCAGAAACCATCAGGAATCCTGCTCCTTCTCCTGGGATTCAGGGTCCAGAGCAGCACCACTTGACAGCTAAATGGTGTTCCCAGACAATTAGGACCTGTTTTTCTCTCAGTTTTCCTGCCACCTCTGCCCCTGGTAACCCTATGTATCCCTCCCTCCTCCCCATTCATGCCTTTACTTATTCATTCAACACACCTACTTTGAGCTCCTGTTTGAACTGGCTGTGGTGTGCATGAGAGGGCTCATGGGGCTCTCAGTGGGTCCAGCAGGGTGAAGGAACTGAACGAGGGATCACATATCAACATATTACAAAAGAGAGGGTCCCAGCACCCATCTGGGAGGGCTGACCAGTCTGGGGTGGAGAGGGGTCAGGGAAGGCCTCTCCACACCCCCAGTTAGCCATGTTGTATCCCCTTTAATCCTGGGACTCTGCTCCTCTCACCTGGGCAGGATGCTTTCATGACCCCTTTGGACTGTCAAAGCCTTGCTCGTTGCCTAGCGGGGGCACAAACTGAGTCATTTGCCAGGTAGTCATTGCATTGGCCTCCCTCTCCTGGTTAATTGCTCTTATTGATAACACTGACCGTCAGTGTTGCATCTCTGCTCCTTGTTACCGAAGGTCTCGTTCTCCAGTCTTCCCACCAGGTGGTCAGTGTAGCACTTTCCATGTCAGCATGAGGAGTCTACACATACTGAGCATGAACAGTAGCTTGTGCTCTGTGTTTCCTGTGGCTTCTGTGCCTCCTTCCCCAGCGGGGAGGTTGGGAGGTGCCTCATGGCTCCTTTGTGTCCCATCTTTGGGAATGTAATGGTACATACTCCACTAGCAAGTATTGACTTCCCTCTCTCTCTCCTGGTCAGGGGCAAACCTATCCAACAGGAATATGATTCCCAGCTGCTGATAACACACATTGAAAGGAGATATATGGTTCTGATTTTTATAGTCCCTCAGAATTCATCTTGCCCCAAGGGATTCATTTTACTCACTTTAATCATAGTAGAATTAAGCGTGATATTTTCATTTTATGGGGAGGGAGGAGATCTATGGGATATGAAATGGGAAAAATGTTTAGTTATTTTATGGGACTTTCTATGCAATTCTAGTTATATTCAAATGAAGGGAAGCACACTGACAGCTCGCATGTGCCCTGTCACTTCTATAGTATGCAGCTTGGGAGTCAGCCAGTGCTGGAAAATAAACTGAAAGATGTGATGGACAGGGACCTTCTAATTCTTGAGAACAGTATAGGCAAAGGTAAGCAGTTTATGTCTTTTAACATATGGGGTAATAAAGCAGTTCGCAGTCATTTTTAAAATATGTATTTGTTAAATAAAATATTTAATTTTGTGTGTTCTTTTTAATAATGTGTTTATTATTGTTCTATTACAGTTGTCCTAATTTTTGCCATTACTCTATACTGCATAACTCCCCCCGCACCACCTCCCATAGTCAACCCCCTCCCACTTTCCATGCCCATGAGTCATTTATACGAGTTCCTTGACTTTTTTGTTTCTTTTAAAAGATACTATTTTGCGACTTTGATAATGCGAGTCTATTTTATCATCTAAAATGAATAAATAAGTAGTTTTTGGCATACGAGTGGGGCTCTACAGTGCCTGGCACAGACAGTAGGCCCAGAAAATATGAAGCCCCTTCTTCCATTGAAAAGCATGTGAGGCACTAGGTGTTTAGCTCTATCATTTAAATTTATTCCTCTACTTCTCAAGTTTATAATTCCTAGCACCTTCCTAGTTTAGTACAAAAACATTTAATTTATCAACGTGATATTAGATTTAATGATGATGGTGTTCAGAATTTCTACTTTTTGAACTTTAAAAACATTTTCCCTGTTGTCCTGTAATAAACTGAACTGTGCTGAGTCCAAGCTAGAGAAGCTCCCCAGTTTTGGGGTTGTTTTCTCTTACTTTCCTTTATAGCTCTACCAACCCTATTTATATATATCCAAATAACATCAGTGAGGTTTGTTTTATTTCTAAATTTCATAAATATGGTATTATGCATCATATATTTTTCTACTACTTGCTTTTACATTTCACATTTGATTCCTGTTGTTTATTTTAAGCTTAAAAAATTCCATAGTTTTTCAGAGAGTTTTTGTTTGTTTTTCTTTTTTAAATCTAAAACATGATTGAATTTAAATTAATTTTGAAAATATATATCTTGAAAGAGCATCTAATTTGATTTTGTCCAATAACTGCCCATTTTTACAAGCATTATTTACTTAAATTCTGATCCATTCTCATTTACTTCCTGTTGTCTTCTCTAGAATCTATTTCATTCTATATACTCTAAGCTCTTAAATATCCTAGGGTCTACTTATTGCTTTCATTTTTCTGTGTTCTGTTTCTTCTAACGTTAGTACCACATTGGTTGTATTATTGTAAACTTGTATCTTTTACTATCTCGTGTGTTACCCTCTTCCCTAGATTACTTTGTCCAAAAATGTTATTAGTACTCTCTACTATTGGTCTTTATTTAAAAGAATAGAGATATTTTGTTAGAATATTTTCTTCTCCCCTTTTTGTTAACCTCATTCTATTCCAAATGAAAAATAAAAATAAATACTAACTAAAATCCAAATTATTCTAAGTAGAATTATATTAACATATAATTTAACTTTGAAAGAAAAGAGTTCTTTGGATCATACAATATTCTTACACAAAAATATTTTTAAATGTATTTTATTAATTATATTATTACAATAGTTCCAATTTTCTCCCCTTTACTCCCATCCCCCCAGCATCTCCCTCCCCCAGCAATCCCCCCCCAAGTCCATACCCATGGTTCGTGAAAAATAACTATCTCTCCCTCTCAGATATTAAGACCCTTTGTAATCTTGTGAAGGACAATGGGCGAAGGTCTCAAGCTCCTCTAGCTGCTTCAAGCTGGACATGGTCATCGTCCTACCTACCCTTGGGTCCCAAAAACCCTAATAATAGTGGGGGTGTGGAGGGGAGGGTGGCCTTCCCACACAGGGAAGGATCATGCAGACTCCAGGTCAGTTGGCTGTCCCCAGACAACGGCGTGCTTGGTTTAACAGGCTGGCATCCTTGTTGTGTTCTGGGGGCAACAGATTTGGCGAAAAGGGTTAAAAGACATCATTCAATCCATAACTACTAGATGACAAAAGGCAGGGATTAATTTTTCTGTGTCCCACATTAGGGGAAATAAGGGCTTCTTTGGAGGAAGGTGTGCCAGGCACATCTCACCTGTCCAAAACCCTTTTGCCCACCATACTTAGTCTGGGCTGAGGGAAATAATTTAGGTTTCCCCCCTCTCAGACCTCTGAGCCCTTTCTTCCAAGCCATTAGGATAGAAGAGAGAAACCAGTTTTAATGTGAAGCCCACAGACCACCCCATTCTTCACCAAACCAACCATTTAGATCAACCAAACCATTGAGTCTCAGGAGGCAGCGCTGCAGAGAGGATTAAGTGAGGTTTATGCATACAGACAATCACTCAGGTAATGTGCTCATAGGCTTATACCCTTTGAAAACAGAAAACACATGTTAATTTATGTAACATACCCCACTAACAAGTCTCTAAATCTGTCAAATTGTCTTATTGGGAAGACATCCAGTTGCAAGGCACTTGACATTCTACTTGCCTGCAATTTGAATATTTTTGATGATATCACAGACACGGTTTAATTTTCAAGTGAAACCATTTTTTAAATGAGAAGAAACTTTTTTTTTTTTTTTTGGTTTGACCTGCATATTTTTTTTTCCAAATTTTTATTATATTTTTTATTTATTTTTTTTTTGGTTTTTCAATTACAGTTGTCCCCTTTTCCCCCAATTTCTCTCCCCCACCCAACCCACCCCGAGAAGAAACTTTTAAGACTGTTAGTTGCCCTACTTTTTAGTCTACTACTGATCATTGTGATTTTCCTTGAATAATGATTTTTCTCCCTAAGATTACCCTCCTTGTCTTTAAAGGGACTACATTAAGTCCATTTTAAATTTATCCTGTTCATTTGCATAAACATAACAAGAGCAGCAGATGATCACTTATGATCTTTAGTTCTGCTTTACTGGAACTTACCCAAGGAACATTTAGGGTGACCCTCAGTCTGTTCTTCATGGCACAGAAGTTGAGCCACATACCTGGCATTTATCCTTGCCTGTACACATCTGTCCTTTCCAAGTCTTTCTGGTTTTTCATTGTGCCTTAAGGTCCCTTCTAGCCATCTTTCAGGTAAACAACCTTCGTTCCTTCCCTGGAAAGATTGCTGTGGGCCGCACAACCAACCATGGTAGCAGACCTTTTATCTCGCGGGCTTTTATTACCTTTGAAAGTCATTCCCAGTTCCTCAGGGCTTTTTGGTAACAACCTGAGCCCAAGTATGTCTCCTTTAGGCTTGACATTCCAGTCAAAGACTTGGTCAACAAGACCTCTATTAACAGCTAGTCTTATTAGTTCTATGCAAAGAAACTTATGTCATTATTTACTTGTTTAGAATGCCAAACTCTGGAGGGATCAAATAGGGAGAAAAATATACAATGTGAAGGAAAATGGCATTTCCATTCTTCATATTTTCATTTTTCCCCCACTAAAAAAAAATTTTTTTGTTTGTTTTTCCATTACAGTTGTCTCACTTTTTCCCCCTCTTGCTTCCCTGCTCCCTGCCCCTCCCTTCCCTCGCATTCAGTCCACAAAAATATTTATGTTATCTATTTGAGTACCTTCTACCAGCAAAAGTTTATTTAGTAAGTCACAGTGGTAGAAGTGAGCCGTGGAAGAAGTGAGCCAGCTGGGTTGCGTGCGCTCAGGAAAGAAGTTACAGAGACAGAAGAAGGGCCCTAGGAGCTTAGGAAAAAGGAAGGCGAAGAGAAAGAAAAGTCTCCGGGGGAAAGGAGAAGCGGAAAGGCTGGTATGTTAAAGAAAGAGCACGTGCAGGGAAACAAGGTGAGGGTAAAGGCACAGCTGTGCTTCAGCAAAGGTTGCCCCCATGACTATTTTTTAACTACCAATCTGTACTTCTTAATCTCTTCACTTTTTCACCACCACCCAGAACTTTCTTCTCTGAAACTATGAGTACACTTCTTTTGTTTGTTCGTTTATTTTGTTCTTTTAATTTCACATATAAATGAACTCATGTGACATTTGTTTTTCTCTGTCTGACTTACTTCACTTAGCATAATACCCTCTAGGTCCACCCATGTTTTTGCCAATGTTAAAATTTCATTCATTTTTATGACTGAGTAATATTTCTTTATTTTCCAGGGTGTATTTATTTTTATTTCTAATGGAACAAAATTATTTCAAGCAGTGTAATGTTCCATTATGTCTATTACTTTTTCCCATTTCTTTTTTTTTTTTTTACCTTTATTTATTGTTTTTCTATTACACTGGTCCACCTTTTTCTCCCATTTTTCCCCATATGCCAGCCCCACACAGCCAATCCGCACCCTCTTGTCCATGTCCATGGGTCATTTATATTAGTTCCTTAACTAGATTTTTCCCCTTCTCCTCCCGACCTCTTTTCCCCTCCCCACTGTTCACTGTCAGTCTTCTTTGCATGCCTCTGGTTCTGTTTTGCTCATTTGTGTTGTTCATTAGTTTCCTGTATTAGGTGACATCATATGGTATTTGTCTTTCACAGCCTGGCTTATTTCACTGAGCTTAATAGTCCCCAGTTCCATCCATGTTGTTGCAAGTGATAGAACTTTCTTTTTTTCTTTCTGCTGCGTAGTATTCCATTGTGTAAATGTATCACAAGTTTTTGATCCACTCATCTATATATGGGCACTTAGATTGTTTTCAGCACTTGGCTATTGTAAATAGAGCTGCTATGAACATAGGGGTTGCATAGGTTCTTTGGAACTAGTGTTTGCTGGTTCTGCGGGTATAATCCTGGCAATGGAGTAGCTGTATCAAAAGGCAGTTCCACTTTTAACTTTTTTTTTTTTTTTTTGGTTTTTCAATTACAGTTGTCCCATTTTCCCCCATTTCTCTCCCCCACCCCACTTTTAACTTTTTGAGGAATTCTGCATTGTTTTCCATAGTGGCTGCACCAGTCTGCAATCCCACCAACAGTGCACTAAGGTTCACTTTTTTCCACATCCTCGCCATGATTTGCTTGTTGACTTGTTGATGATGGCAATTCTGACTGGTGTGAGGTGGTATCTAATTGTGATTTTAATCTGCATCTCTCTGATGGATAGTGATGTTGAGCATTCTTTCATACGCCTATGGGCCCTCTCTATGTCTGCCTTGCAGAAGTGTTCAGGTCCTTTGCCCATTTTTAAATTAGATTGTCTGTCTTCTTGGTGTGGAATTGCATAAGTTCTTTATATGTTTTGGAGATCAAACTGTTGTCTGAGGTACCATTGGCAAATATGTTTTCCCATATGGTTGGATTCCTTTTCATCTTGTTAAATTTTTTTAGCTAAGCAGAAATTCTTTACTTTGATGTAGTCCCACCTGCTTATTCTTTTCTGTATTTCCTTTGCTCTGGGAGATATATCTGTGAAAATATTGCTACATGGGATATCTGAGATTTTCCTGCCTATGTTTTCCTCTAGGATTTTCATGGTGCCACGGCTTACATTTGAGTCCTTGATCCATCTTGAGTTTATTCTGGTGTAGAGTGTACATTGGTGGTCTGGTTTCATTTTTTTGCATGTCTCTCTCCATTTCTCTCAGAACCATTTGTTGAAGAGGCTCTTTTCACTCTATGTGATGTTTCTTCTCCCTTTGTCAAATATTCGTTGACCATAGAGATCTGGGTTTATTTCTGGGCTCTCTATTCTGTTCCATTGATCTATATGTCCATTCTTACACTAGTACCAGACTGTTTTGATTACAATGGCCCTGTAATATAATTTAGTATCAGTTATTGTGATTCCTATGACTGTGTTCTTCTTCCTCGAGATTGCTGTGGCTATTTGGGGCCTTTTTTGGTTTCATATAAACTTTTGAAATATTTGTTCTAGATCTGTGAAATATGCCATTGGTAATTTAAGAGGAATTGCAGTGAATGTATAAATTGCTTCGGGTAGTATGGATATTTTAATGAAGTTGATTCTTTCCATCCATGAGCATGTTATTTGGTTCCATTTATTTGTATCTTCCTTAATTTCTTTCTTCAGTGTTCTGCAGTTTTCAAGTACAGATCTTTTACCTCCTTGGCTAAGTTTATTCCTAAGTACTTTATTTTTCTTGTTGCTGTAGAAAATGGGATTTTTATTTTGTTTTTAGTTTCTATCTCTGATATTTTATTGTTGTGTACAGAAATGCCTTCAATTTTTGAATACTGTCTTTGTACCCTGACATTTTGCCAAAGCCACTTGTTAGGTCGAAAAGTTTTTTAGTGGGGACTCTAGGGTTTTTTATGTATGCTATCTGTCATCAGCAGATAATGAGTTTTACTTCCTCTTTCCTAATTTGGACACCTTTTACTTCTATTTCTTGTCTGATCACTGTGGCTAGAACTTCCAAAACTATGTTGAATAAGAGTGAGAGAGTGGACATCCTTGTGTGGCTCCTGATCTTAGAGGGAATGCTTTCAGTTTTTGTCCATTGAGTATGATGTTGTCTTCAGGTTTCTCATATATGGCCTTTATTATGTTGAGGTATGCTCCCTCTATTCCCACTTTGCTGAGTGTTTTTGTCATAAATGGGTTTTGTACTTTAGCAAATGCTCTTTCAGCATCTATTGATATGATCATGTTATTTTTGTCTTTCATTTTGTTTATGTGGTGTATTGCATTTACTGATTTGCGAATATTAAACCATCCATGCATCCCTGGGATGAAGCCCACTTGATTGTGGTGTATGATCTTTTTAATGTGTTGCTGGATCTGGTTTTCCAATATTTCGTTGAGTATTTTAGCATCTATGTTTATCAGTGATATTGGCCTATAGTTTTCTTTCTTTGTTGTGTCTTGACTTGGTTTTTGAATGAGGATAATATTGGCCTCATAGAGTTTGGGAGTCTTCCTTCTTCTTGAATTTTTTGGAATAGTTTGAGAAAGATAGAAGTTAGTTCTTCTCTAAATGTTTGATAAAATTCGCCTGTGAAGCCATCCAGTCCAGGGCTTTTGTGTGCTGGGAGTTTTTTGATTACTGCTTCAGTTTCACTGATTGTTATTGGTCCATTCAGGATTTCTGCTTCTTCTTGAGTCAGTTTTGGAAGATTATATGTTTCCAAAAATTTTCCCCTTTTCATCCAATTGTCAAATTACTTGCAATACAGTTGTTCATAGTAATTTTTTAAAATCCTTTGTATTTCTGTGGTGTCAGTTGTGATTCCTCCTCTTTTGTTTCTGATTTTATTTATTTAGGTCCTCTCTCTTTTTTTCTTGATGAGGCTGGTTAAAAGCTTGTCGATTTTATCTTTTCAAAGAACCAGCTCCTGATTTTATTGATTCTTTGAATTCTTTGTTTAGTCTCTATTGCATTTAATTCTGTTCTGATGTTGATTTCCTTCCTTCTACTCACTCTGGGCTTTGTTTGCTGTTGTTCCTCTAGTTCTTGTCAGCTGTAGGGTTAGGTTTCTTATTTGAGCTTCTTCTATCCTTTCTAGGTAAGCCTGTATTACTATGAACTTCCCTCTCAGGACTGCTTTCACTGTCTCCCATAGGTTTTGGGCTGTTGTGTGTTTTTTATCATTTGCTTCCAGAAAGTTTTTTTTATTTCTTCCTTGATGTCGTTGTGAACCCATTCATTATTTAATAACATGTTATTCATTTTCCATGAATTCGACTTTTTTTGCGTTTTTTCCTTGAGGTTGGTTTCTAGTTTCAAGCCATTGTGATCTGAGAAGATGCTTGATATAACTTCAATTTCCTTCAAGTTGTTGAGGCTTGTTTTGTGTCCTCCCATGTGATCTGTCTTTGAAAATGTTCCACGTGCACTTGAAAAGATTGTATATTTTGCTTTTGGGGGGTGAAAGGTTCTGTGTATTATCAATTAAGTCCATTTTCTCTAGAGCAGCAGATCTCAACCTGTGGGTCGCGACCCTTTTGTGTGTCGAATGACCTTTCACAGGGGTCACCTAAGACCATCGGAAAACACATGTATAATTGCATTAATCACTATGCTTTAGTTATGGTTGGGTATCACCACAACATGAGGAACTGTATTAAAGGGCCGCGGCATTAGGGAAGTTGAGAACCACTGCTCTAGTGGTTCAATGCCTCAATATCCTTGGTGTTTCTCTGCTTTAAAGATCTGTCCATTGTTGACAATGAGGTTTTAAAGTCCCGTACTATGAGTGTGTTGCTGTCAGTATCCTTCCTGATGTCTTCCAAGATTTTCCTTATATAGTTGGATGTTCCTATGTTGGGTGCGTATATGTTTACCAGGGTTATATCTTCCTGATGGATTGTTCCCTTAAGTACTATAAAATGTCCCTTTTTGTTTCTTTTTATGGCCTTTGCTATGAAATCTATTTTGTCTGATATAAATATTGCTACCCCGGCATTTTTTCCATGTCCATTTGCTTGAAAAACTTTTTTCCATAGTTTCACTTTCAGTCTGTTTAGATCTTTAGTTCTGAGGTGGGTCTCTTGTAAACAGCATATATGTGGGTCATGCTTTCTTATCCTTTCAGCTACCCTGTCTTTTGATTGGAGCATTTAATCCATTTACATTTAAGGTTATTATTGATAGGTACGTATTCATTGTGATTTTCCCCCTTTGTACCTGTGTTCCCCTTTCTCCGTTCTTCTTCTTAAAGCAGTCTTTTTAGCATCTCTTGCAATGCTATTTTGGTGGAGGTGTATTCTTTTAGTCTTCCTTTGTCTGGGAAACTATTTCATCTCTTATTTTGAAAGGGAGCCTTGCTGGGTAGAGTAGTCTTGGTTGTAGGACTTTGTTTTTCATTGTATGAACTTTTTTTTTTGCCATTCCCTTCTGGCTCATAGCATTTCTGTTGAGAAATCAGCTCATAGCCTAATCAGAGCTCCCTTGCATGTCATTTGCCATTTCTCTCTTGCTTCCTTTACGATTCTATTTTTGCCTTTGAACGTTGCCATTTTAATTATGATGCGTCTTGGAGTGGGCCTCTTTGGGTTCATCTTCATTGGGCCCCTCTGTCCTTCTTGGACTTGCATGACTTTTTCTCTCCTCGGTTCATGGAAGTTTTCTGTCATTTGTTTTTCAAACAAGTTTTCTATCCCTTGCTCACCTTCTCCTTTTGGTATCCCTATGATACAGATATTATTAGGTTTCATGTTGTCCTGCAGCTCTCTTAAACTCTCTTCATTCTTTTCCAGTCTTTTTCATTTTGTTGCACTCTCTGTGAATGTTTTCTACGTTGTCCTCCAGCTCACTTATCCAATCCTGTGCTTCATTTAGCCTGCTCTTTATTCTTTCTACTGTGTTCTTCAGTTCAGAAATTGTATTCTTCATTTCCTCCTGGCTCTTATTGATAGTTTCTATGTCCTTTGTAATGCTGGTGTGTTTCAAAGTTAAGTCCCTTGTAGCTTCCCTGGAGTTCTTTGACGTTTCCTTGGAGTTCTTGGTAGTTTCCCTGGAGTTCTCTATAATTCCCCTGGAGTTCCTTGTAGGTTTCTCTGAGTTTGTCAAGTTCGTTGAGTTCCTTATAAGCATTCTTTTGAATTCCATGTCTGATAGCTTCCTTGGCTCTGTTTCATCTAGCACTCTTTCTGGGGATTCCTCCTTTCCTTTTGTTGGGGGATTTTTTTGTCTCCCCATTTTAGGTGACTCTTCTTGTTTGTTTTTGTTTCTTAGATTGGTCTGCTTTGATTTCCTGCCTTCGTGGTATGACCTTTTGCAATAGACCTGTGGGATTCAGTGGTGCAGTCTCCTTGATCTCCTGAGCTTGATGCTCTTGAAATGCACTTTATGTTGTTTATTTGGGCTCTTTGGTTGTATTTCAGTATTAGTTATTGTGGTGCTGCTCTATGGCGGGACCTTCCCTCTGGCTAGCCGACTGAGATTCACTCCACCTGCCACATCTTGAATTCTTTTGTGGAGGTGCACTTTCTTCTCTTCCCGGATCCACCCCTGGTCAAAGTTCCATGGGTTTCATATCTCCCTTTCTGGCTGGCTGACTGTGAGGAGATCTAGCTGGATTCTGAGGTTGCTACTCTCTCTCGCTCATGGGTCTCCCTCATGGGTCTGCCAACCTTTCCCCTTACCACAGCTCTCTGCTGTGAGCCACACTGGGTTGGGTCCCCCTGACCAGTTCTGTGGTGCCCTCTTGCCCTCTTCATTTTTGTTTAGCAGCGCTACTATGCCAGCGAGCTGGTGTGCATGCCCAGATCCATTGCCAAGTCTCATGTCTTGTTTCAGCTCTTCTTCCAAAAAAGTCTCTGCATGGCTTCCAAACTGCAGCATTTGTCTGCATTTTTGTTTAGCAGAGCCCTTGTGCCAGCGCACAGGCCTACCAAGTCTCTGGACCCACCTCAGTTTCCTTCCAAAAGAGTCTCTGTGTAGCCCCCATGCCTCAGCACCGGTCCCTGGGGGCCCCGATCTCCATGCTTTCCCCGACTCCAAAATTCACACAATCTCTCACAGTCAGGGCTGGCCTCTGTCTTCACACGCCTCCAACAGTTTCATCCAAACCTTCTCACTAACTCCCTCATGGACATCGCTGGACAGGATGCCTATGGCAGTAGTTAAGTTTCCAGGCAGATCCCAGCTAATGAGCCGCTCAGCAGCTGACCCTTTGCAGTGTGGCAGAGGCGCTGGCAGCGACTCTGCTTAGGAAGTTTGGGCCTCAGTTTTTGCCCTCTCCCGTGCTGTTCCCATGCTCACATCCTTGTTTGCCCTCTCTGAAAGCCTCTCTCAGTCACTCTCCACTCAGCTCAGTGTTTGTACTTCAGGTCCTTCCGTGATGGGAGCAAGGAGACAAGGCTGCTACTTACTATGCCACCACCTTTCCATCCCCCATTACTTTTTAATTTCCGAGTAATATTTGATTGTATACCCATACCACTTCTTTATCCACTTGTCTGTTGTTGGGCTCTTGGGTTGCTTCAGTATCTCAACTGCTGAAAATAATGCTACAATGAGGATAGAGGTATATGTATATCCTTTTGATCTAGTGTTTGGTTTTTTGAGGGGCTACACACCCAGAAGTGGGATTGCTGGCTCATAAGTAATTCTATTTTTAATTTTTTGAGGAAACTCCATACTGCTTTTCATAGTGGCTGCACCAATTTACAGTCTCACCAAAAGTGCACGGGAGTGCCCTTTTCTCCACATCCTCACCAACACTTGTTTGTTTATTGATGATAAGCCTTCTGACAGGGGTGTTTTAGTGCAAAACTTTTTTAGTGTAATGTAGTTAATTTTTTTATTTTCTTTCCCTTGTTTGAAGAGATATATCAGAATAAATACCACTAAGCAAATGTCAGATAGTTTACTGCGTTGTGCTAGGATTTTTATGGTTTCAAGTCTAACATTCAAGTCTTTGATCCATGTTTAGTTTATTCTTGTATATGCTGTAAGAAAATGGTCTAGATTCATTTTTTTGTATGTATCTGTGCAATTTTTCCAAAACCACTCATTGAATAGATGGTCTTTACCCCATGGATTTTTTTTTGTCATGTATTAATTGACCAGATATGCATGGGTTTATTTCTGGTCTCCTTATGATGTTTCATTGATCTACATGTTTGTTTTCATGCTAGTACTGTGCTGTTTTGAAACCTATGGCCTTGTAGTCTAGTTTGATGTCATGGGGTGTGATACCTCCCATTTTGTTCTTCTTTCTCAAAGTTGCTATGGCTATTGGTGTCTTTTGTAGTTGCATATAAAGTTTAAGACTATTTGTCCTAGTTCTATGAAAACTGCCATTTTTATTGATAGAGAGTGCTTTGAATCTAGAGATTGCTTTGGGAAGTATGCACATTTCAACGATCTTAATTCTGCCTACTAACAAACGCAATAGAAGCTTTCATTTGCTGCTGTCTTCTTCAGTGTCTTATAATTTTCTCGGTATAGGCCTTTTACCTTCCTGGTTGAATTCATTTCTAACTATTTTATGTTATTTTTTGGATGCAAATGTAAACAGGATTGTTTTCCTAATTTTCTGTTAGTGTTTACTTTTAATTGGTGTATGGAAATGCAACTGATTTCTAATTATTAATTTTGTATCTTGTTCCTTTATTGACTTACTTTGTTGATTTTAGTATTTTTATATAAAGTAGTATGTCATCTGCAATAATGGGAGTTTTACTTTTCCCATTTTTATTTGGATGCCTTTTTTTCTTCTCTGGTTGCTGTTGCTATAACTTCCAATAACATGTTGGAATAAAAGTGGTGTATGTGAACAGTCCTGTCTTGTTATAGATATTAAGTAAAAATGCTTTAGCTTTTCCCTGTTGAGTATGAAGTCAGCTGTGGGTTAGTCATATACGTCCTTTATTATGTTGAAGTATGTTTCCTTTAATCCCACACTCTTTGTCATAAATGGAATCTGGGGTTTGTCAAATGCTTTTCCTGCATGTATTGATATGATTCATGCTTTTTATCCTTTAGTTTGTTTACGTGGTGTTTGATCTTAATTGACTTGTGGATACGGAACCAAACTTGCATCCCAGGACTAAATGCACTTGATCTTTCCATCTGATCTTTATCACTTATTGGTATATTCGTCTTACTGATATTTTGTTGAGGATTTTTCATCTATGTTCATCGAGGATATTGACCTAGAATTTGTTTTGTAATGTTTTTGTCTGATTTACTATCGGGATAATGGTGGTCTCATAAAATGAGCTTAAGAGCTTTCTCTCCTCTTGAATTCTTGGAATAGTGTAAGGAGATTATATGTTAATTCTACTTTTCATGTTCGACAAAATTCATCCGTTAAGCCCTTCAGTCCAAGACTTATGTCTGTTGGAGTTTTTTTTTTTTTTTTGATGACTGATTTGATCCTATTGGTGATACTTGTCACTTCTCCACTTTCATTTGTGATTTTATTTGTTTGTGCTTTCTCAGTTTATTTCCATAATGAGTGAAGATTGATAAACTTTAACCAGACTCCTTAAGAAAGATTGGTAGATAAAGGCTTATCTATCAATGACGCCAATGTGGAGTGATTTGATTCTCGCTAGGAATGTGTAAGGCTTCCGAGCCTTCCGCATTTAAATGCTTGGTGTTGGTCATCGTTTGGGGAGTAACCATTCTAGCGGGCATGCAGTGGGAAACTACTGCAGTTTCCACTTACGTTGACCTAATGTCAAATGATCTCAGCATCTCTGTTCATGTGCTATTTTCCCACCCATTATAGTTTTTGGTGAAGAGTTTGTTTAGCTTTTTTCCTTATTTTCAAGATTGGGTTTTTTTCTTATTATACACTTTTGAAAGTTCTTTATGTATTTTGCATACAAGAATATATATTTTTTACAAGTATGTTATTTCCTTGGGAGTCACATATGGTTAATCCATGTTCCATCACCATTTGTTGAAAACACTCTCCTTTCTTCCTTTGAGTTACCTTGGAAACTTTAATTACAATCAACTGACCAGAAACATAAAGGGTTATATTTAGAGTTTTTATTCTGTTTCATTCCTCTATCCTTGTACGTTCATTTTCATTTTATGCCAGGCTCACACTCATAATTACTTTAGGAGTTTTAGGGTAAAAATGGAAGTCAGGCAGTATATGTTCTCCAATTGGTCCTATGATTTCAGTTAATGTCCTCAAACAATGAGTAGAAAGTATTACTTCTTCCTCTGTGTTCTGAAAGAGTTTATGTACATTTGGTAATTTTTTTCCCTGAAATATTGGGTAGGAAGGATCAGTGTAGCTTTCAGGGCCTGAGATTTCCATATGGAAAATTCATAAAGAAAATTGTAAGCTGAAGCTATTATGTATGGAAATTCGGAGGACTTAAGAGTAGTCACTTAGAGTGGCCAAAATATTTTAAAATGTAAAACCTGAAATTGTAGCCAGAAAATGCCATCGCACGAGAATGTATGTCAGTATCCTCTGTGAACATTGAGAAAACTTCATTTAAAAATTTGGCCAATGAAGTTCAACAATATGTATGCAGAATTATGCCTGAAACGAGGGAGCTTTATTTCAGGAATGCCAGGCTCTTTCCACACTGAAAATCAATGGTAATCAACATATATTTAGGCCATATCTCTTCCGTCCTGACACACGGTGGCCTGCATCTGTGCCCCTGGGACCTGGCTTTCTAAAATCAGTGTCAGCGCTCCTGTCATGGGGATGCTTGGATTTCTAGAGGAACCCCAGCCAAGCCCTGTGCGAGTGGCCTGTTTCCCTCATCCATCCTCCCCACGCCCCCACCCCAAGCCCCCAAACACCCCCGAAGCCCCGCACAATCCTGTGAAGGCCCCAGACCCCCCTGAGAGCCCCTAATGGCTTCAGCTTATTCCATTGGTCAGGCGATGACCAGGCACATAACACTGCAGGAGAAATGACCCATAGCTCTCAGCTCATCTGAAGATGTCCCATATGTGACAAATTAGGCTCAGAGCCTCACTTGCTGTGGGTGCAGTCACAGGCCCATAAATTTAAAGTATTTCTTTCACATTGCAGGGCTTGAGCAGAAGGGTAGGCACTGTGTCTGGAGACCGAGGAGCAGGGACACTGGCTGGATCCTGCCACCTGCCATCAAGACACTGCCCTTCCCTGGCTGAAGAGCTGCACCTGCTGTGCGTGTGTCTGGCTGCTCCATCTCCCAGCAGCCACAGGTTTGGCCTAGGGACAGGGAGCAGGCGAACATCTAGAGAGCAGAGACCTGTGGACACAGAGGGTGTGACTGAGTAACTGTATATGTGTGGTTTTCAGTGCCTTTCCCTGCTCATCTAAGCCCTGTGACCTCACAAAGTGTCATGTCCACCTCCAGGGGTATCTGAAATGGTTAATATATATTATTGTACATGTTTCAGTGAGGGTATTTTGGGTGAGATTAACATTTAAGTCTGCACTTTGAATAGGCAGATCACCCTCTCTAATGTGAGTAGTTTATCCAATCAGTTGAAGGACTAAATCGAGCAAGAAATTTCCCCTGAACAAGAAGGAATTCTGCCAGCAGATCACTTTGAACTTGAACTGCAACACTGACTCTTCTGTGGATGTCCAGCCTCATAACCCACTCTGCAGATTTGGGACTTGCCATCGTCCATAAACACACAAGCCAGTTTCTTACAATTCACACACACACTCACATTCATATGGGGCACGCACCTCATTTCCTGTGAGAGCGTGCACATGCCCTGGCCTGAAGAGTCCCTGTTCCTGGTGGGATGGGCCTCTGCGATGTGCTTCCAGGTGAAGAATCCTTGCTATATCCCATGCTGTGACTTTGCAAGGCAGGCAGCCCAGCATTCCCTGTAAGGGTTTTCTTATAGATGCAAACCTGGCCATGCCACTCCTGTGTCAAGCTCCTCAGGGGCTCTCTGCAGCCCCCAGCCTGGTCTCCAGCCTCATGCCCCTGCACTCTCATCTCCTCACACACTCGTGAACCTACCGTACCAATCCCCACCCAATCTTTTCTTGCCTCTCTGCCTCTTTTATTTACAGTACTCCCTAGAGTGTTCTGCCACCACCTTTTTGCTCACCTAACTGAAACTTAAACTTCAGTACAGGTGTTATCTCCTCCAGGAAGCCTCCCCTGACCTCTCCCTATGCTCAAGTCTGGGCTATATCTTTTTTCTCTGGGCTGTAATGAGGTCCAGGGCTGATCTTGACCTTGGGTCAACTTCCTCTTTTAGCCTATGAGTTTCTCAATGGCCTGAACAGAAACGTAGTTGGCATAATAAGTGTTCCTTGGATGAATGAATGAGTGAACGAACAAATGAATCAGTCACGTCACATGGCTTCTCACTTAAGGTCTTCCAGGGAGTCACTCAGACTCATTTTCATAGCATTTTCATGGAGAGGATGCTGAGATGTGCTAAGACCCTAAGGTTATGTGTCATCTTATGGGTACTGATGTATATAGTCGACAGTGCTGATGGTCTAAATGGAAAATAATAACAACATTGTATGGAGCACAGATGCTAAAGTACAGAGTTAAAACTCTTTACAATATAATTGAATCTTCTCCTAACAAGGGTCACAGGAGAGCATCAGAAAGGTTACCTCACTTGCTTAGAGTTACAGAGCTGACCATTGGGTCCACACCAGGCTGAGGGCTACAGTCTCTCAGGCAAGAGGACTCTCAGCTCCTCTCAGTTTCCAGTCTAGGGTCTGTACCTGCATCCCCTCTGTGGCTCTCCCACCAGCCCCAGGGCCCCATTGCCGGGGCAGAAACAGAGGCTGTGCTGGTAAAAAGGAGTCAGGACCTGCCTGCCTGAGGGCCACCTGCAGAGATGAGAGCATGGCTGCCAGAGACTGCTGGAGGTTTGTCTGTTTTATTTCACCAAAGCAGCTCTCAGGGGGTGGGAGGGACTCCTAGAGGAACCTGGGTCTCAGTCACAGGGGAAGGGTGTCTGCGGCTCTCAGACAGTGTTAGTTTTGATTCCCAGGAGCTCAGCAGGAACACGGGGCTAGGCCTAATACAAGGAGGCCCAGGTGAGGCTGGGAGTTGGGCGTGTGGAGCTGGGCCTGCGTATCAGGCCCGCTCTGCCTGGGTCCTGTGCTCTTCCAAGGTGCATTCTGAGTGCGAGGAGTCAGGAAATTGCAGGTGAGAGAGGCAGCTGAGACAAATCAGGGCTCTGCACATTTGCTTTCCCCTCATGTCACTTTGCCTTGTTTCCATTCTCACAGTTCATTGCCTCTGAGGCCAGAGAGCTTTCTGAGCCACTGGTATCATTCTGAACACTTTGGAGATTCAGGGAACTTTTTCTCCTCATAGAGGATACAACTGATCTGGTCAGGTTATGAATTCAGGAATGATTTTAGTATTTCAGTCCCTGCCTTCTTAATGCCGTCTCTATTACTCAGGGTTCTCCAGAGAAAGAGAGAATATGCAGATATTTATTTTAAAGAATTAGCCCACATGCTCATGTAGGGAGCTTCACAGAGACAAAAACCAGCAAGGAACTCTGTCCCTCATCAGGATGGTACAGATGTGGCTGGTCGTGATGCCCAGCCAGGCCTCCCTGCCAACAAACTCCCTCCATGGTCCGCAGCACATGCAGCCAGGAATCCGGATGCTTGGACTTGCCATGTTGTTGACCTTCATTTCTTTCTGAAGGTTAATGTCATGGACAGTCAAAACAGGTTCAGGAAAAGAGATGAAAGGCAGAAACATGGAAACCTTTTAGACCAGTGAAAGGCTTAGTTTACCTTTGGTAAATAAGAGGGTGTTTCTATTTTCACAAGAATGTATCGATTTCAGGCTGGACTGGGCAAACAGGCTGTGATATGGTCGCTGCTTTTATCCAGAGAGAAGGTACAGAGATGGGTAACAGAAACCAAATGTGGGGGTCCCCCTGTGGTCCTCCCTTAGCTATGGGAGTCAGGACAGCTTGGGCTGTAGCTGGTGCCCTAGGAAGCTCCATGTGGCTTTCTAGCTGCCTGCCTTGGTCTGAGTGGGGCTCCAGCATGAGAGACCCTGGTACCAGTGGCAGTTCCACCTGGATCAGTTGGTGGGAACTACAGAACTACCTGTCACCCACTCTCTGTCCTTGGGGAGATCGCTAGACGTCACCAACCTACCTCCTGATCTATACAAGTTCACGGGGTGGGCAAGAATGATGGAGTCAGACCCACATCCCAGGACCTGGCATGGATTCCACACCTCCACAGTGATAGCTTGTGTTGTTCTCATTATTCCAGAAAATGGCTTTGTGAATTTTTTGCTTTTAATGATTGAAACTTTGTTCCTTTTTTTTTTAAAAGATAAAGCATTGATTTAAAAAATGCCTAAAGTTGCCACTATTTTCTTCCTCCAGAGGACTAGGGAGTGTGATGAGAACAATATTTAGATGATGAGCAGGTCTCTCATGCTAACATTTATCAGCACTGTTAGGTCCGGTGAGAGAGAGGAGAAACAACAGGAGAATAGACCATGAGTCTAAAAGATTTATTTGGCCAGCTGCACAAGCGAACTAAGACCAGGGAGGCAGGAAGGTGTCAGCAGCAAACAAGAGAAATGGGTTTTCAAAGGGGATGAGGAGGCAGGGAGGGAGTTGAAGGGACTCTGTAGGTGGCTTTGGGGGAGTTGGCTCTGAGAACAGAGAGGCTTACTAACACAGAGAAGTCATTAAATTCTTGCCAGCACACTTAAGATATCTTTGAAGGACACAGGCCATCAATGACATCAGCAGTAACTATGGGGGCAGTAGATTTATTGGGTGTTAGGCAGACCCTGACACCAGCAGTTACTGTGAGGGCCTGCTTAAACCCAGGTCTTAGGCTTAAGAGCCACATTTTGTTTTTCCTCCTTTCAACTGTTCCTCTTCCTCCCACCTTAAGAAGGGTTAGTTTAGGTAAAATGAAAATTAGGAGCTTCAACAACATCCGTAGCCTTCATGTCACGGAGCCGAAGAATGAGGCAGACCTAGGCTGGAGTTGAACTTGGTGTGGAGCTGTGTAGAAGAGAAGCCGGGCCACAACAGAAAGGGTGACTGCTCCCTGGGGCTGCCTGGGGCGGAGGATAAGCAGAAGAGTCTGTGGGACTGCCGGGAGAGGAAGTAACCTGTGACCTGCTGCTACAGGGGAAGCGTGGCAACAACAGGCCTGGCTCTGGGAGGAGCAGAGAGGTCCAGGACCCTCAGGCTCAAGGAGGTCCTTCTCATGAGCTCTGAGGGGACTGACCTTGGGATCCCTCCTGAGGAGGAATCCAGGCCACTAGGCCTGGAAGACTGGAAACCACAGGCTGGCTCCCAAAAGAAGCAGAGGCAAGTCCTGTGGACCCTGAGCAGGGGTGGAGTGTTTGCTGAATGGGGACGGAAAAGAGCAGCGGCTTGTGCTGAATGAGGAGGACATTGTCGTCCTTGCGCTCAAGTCCAGTGCAGCTGAACCGGACTGACCTGGCCACTTTATTTTAATCCAAAACCCTCAGTGCCAGCACTGTCCACACAGTGGCTCCAACAGGCATGAAATCATTCACTGCGAAAGTGGGCAGAGTGTGCAGGTGCTGGTGAGAAGCCACCTACACCGGGATAGTAATGGTTTTTCTCTGGGAGCTGGGGCAGCTGGGATGGGAGGCCCACAGAAGGTTCAGCGTCAGCAAAGTCTTCCCCTTCCACCCCCCTCCCCCCAGTGCTGCTGCCTGGGTGCTGGGCCCACACTCCCACCATTAGATGGAGCCCGTCCCACAGAGCCCAGGACCTCTGCCCTAACACCACATCCCTTTCTACATGTGGGCTGTCATTCTTGGGCCGTGAGCATGGCTCCTCTGAGGGCATGCTGACCTCAGTGAGCTCTGCAAACTCCACTGGCTCAGAAATCAAAGGCAGGCTTGGGAAGGGGAGGTGTCTCATCTGAAAGGGATAGCATTCTGGGAATGTTGACTGGGAGCACGAAGGATGGAGAAAAGTACCTGACTTTTCTGCCAATTTTATCCAAGCATGTTGGGCCTTGAATCCACGCTCAACTGCCAGTACACCCACCCAGTCGTAGAGATGTTCTGCCATGTCCTCAGATCTGGAAGAGCCAGGATTGATGCTCGGAGGCTCCCTGTACCCAGAGTGGTTTCCAAAGCACCAGGTAAGCCTCTCTGAGGTTGTACAACTCAGTGCCCTGGGGAGTGGTGAGCGGAGCATGCCTCAGCTCTGACGGAGGACCTGAGCGTGGCTCCTGTAGCTTGTTTGAAGGACCCCAACTCAGTATGTTTCTGAGATTTTGTCTTTCCATCTATCAAATGGTATAACACCAGTCTTATTCAAAAATTCATTCACCAAATATTTCTCAAGCTCCTGCCACAGGTCAGCATTATCCTAGGTGCTTGGGCGATAGAAATGATAAACACATGAAACCTGACCAGTATCCCATTGCCACCCTCAAAGGTCTAGTGGGCTTGAGGGACAGAATGATACAAGCCGATTTAATGCACAATAAGTGGCCAGGTAGTGATGAATGCTGAGGGTTACAGCACGTGCCTGTGGGAAAGCTGTTTTCTGCATCCCGAGATCCCTTCAGGGTGGGAAGAAGACTAGTAACCCCTGGAGGTGGCTGCTCTGAGCTCTAGGCCACCAGCAGAGTTGGTTTCCATTCAAATGAAAGGTAATGTGAGCATGTCTAAGGAGGCCAAGAGTTCAAAAGAGCCAAAGTGCCAGACGTCTGAACTCGGCTCTCTCCTCAAAGATGGGAACCTGGACCATTCCCAGGGGGCTTTGGGGAGGGTTGTGCTGGGTATCGTGGTACAGGCGTGGAGATGGTGCGGTCAAGGATGGTTAGAGGTCAACAGCTCAGAGGGGGCTTTGTGTGGCTCTGATTGTAAGAAGGGGCCCAGATAATGGAACATTGAGGGGTGACCTCACTTCCTTGGTGACATATGACAAGAGAAGTTAGAATTCCGGTAACCAAGCACCCCTATCCACTAACTTGACTGAAAACAGTTAAGAGAGCAGGATGATTCCTTGGTGTTTCCCAATTTCCTGAAGTTCTGGATGGAAAAAAGCCCGGAGTGAGGAATGTTTTGCTTGCTTTCGATGTTGCCACAAACCTCGCCTCCAACACCTCTCACCCTCTGGCACGAGGCACCCTCAGGTAGCAGAGGGCAACCCAGGGCAGGCCATTCCAGTCCAAGGCCCAGCTGGGATTCCCCTGAGAAACCCCATACCCCTTACCTCCCATTTTGCCTGTGTGTGTGTGTTTGTTGGGGGTGGTGAAGGAAAGCATTGGATGAGGGGTGCTCTTATAGGAGCAGGTTGTTAACGGTTGAAAGTCTGTTGGGGCAGTCATGTACACTGTCCAGGTCATGGCTGGCAGGATGGGGAGCTGAGTGCTGGGGACCAAGCTCCTCTACTTGCATGTTTATCGGGAGTCCTCATGGTGCCATCTTGTTCCCTCACTGGTGGGAGGTCTTTGTAGAAGCCCCTTTGTGTCTGCTGTGGAAGCAGAATCTGTGGTGGGCATCTCCCCCTGTGGCAATGCCCAGTCAGGCCCCTGCTTCCTCCTTGCCGGAACCAGGTTCTGTCTTTGTAGCGCTCCACCCTGGAGATCGTGGAGGAGATGGCCAATGGATTTGCCTTTGCCATCAACCGTACAAGGGACAAAGTCACCAAGCCAGGAACACCACCCAGTGCCATCCTGAGGTGAGAGCTGGCCCACATCTAGGACCATGGGATCACTGGGGTGGACTAGAGCCCAGACTCAAATCTGGGGCCTCAATGTTTTCAAAGGACCACTGCCCCCCAAACCTACCTCCAATCCTCCTGACCAGATTCTTGGCAAGGTAGAAAGAGAAATACACTTTTCATGGCTCTATTGTGATCACAGAGAAAAATTCTTACTGTCTTTGCATTTTGCTCATTTCAATTGTGTACCTACCTGACCCAGGTATCCTGTGGAGCGGTCAGCTCCACTGTCCTTGAAGGCCTTCTCAGAGCATCACACACCATCACGCTTGATAAGGTGGTCCCTACAATTAAAAAAATGGCGGAATTAAGATATTAGGTCCATTTCTCCACAAGTCGTCATCTCACAGAACAAGTAAGGTAAAGAAAACAGAAGGGTACAATATGGATCAAATGGGATCACATCAATCTCTACATTCCTCACAAATTTTCAACGTATATAATTAGATTGTGTATTCAACTAGACAGGAAACAGCAATATGTTCAGAAACCTCAATCTCTACCTCTGCAATATATAGCAATTCTACGGTTAACCGTGACACACAGTGAATAAAAATAATGTACTATCAGCTAGAGGGAAGCTCTGGCTCTTCGAATTAGAGAAAATGAATGGGTTTGTACAGTGTTAACTGTAGTGTTGCTTCATGTAACGACATTACTTGCTTGTCTTGATATAGAACACGGTGTTGTGTTCATTAAATTGTAAGGTCAAAAGAAACAGAAAGGAACAATCTGTGAATTATGATTCCTAACAGTCAAACCACTTATCATTATATCTTCTAAGAATACACATTATAGTTCACATTAAACTGGAGTTTTCCAAAAATGAAAATCTCTACCTTTTATATTGGGATTATTCGATAAAGTGAATGAGTTTTCTACAGTGTTAACTGTACTGTTGCTTCAGGAAATTTGATCTTCCTTGCTTATGTTTGAGAAAGAACACAGCCAATTGTTCATTTACAAAAAAAGGTAAAAGAGAACATAAAGTAACACACTCTATATGATAGGATCACACCGACCTCAGCATTCCTAACAAATTTCCTACGTATAGGATTAGATTATGCATTAAACTACACAGGAAAGAGAAATATTTTCAGAAACCTCAATCTCTACATGAGTACTTTGTAGGAATTCCATGGTTAACTGTGAAACGCAGTGAATGAAAACAATGTACTGTTGGCGAGATGGGAGCTCTGGCTCTTGGAATTAGAGAAAGTGAATGGGTTTCCACAGTGCTGACTGTAGTGTTGCTTCAGGAAACTTGACATTACCTACTTCTCCTTGATATACAACAGTTTTGTTAACTTTTAGGAAAAAAGAAAGAGAAGGGTATAATCTATATCAAATGTGATCATATCAACCTCCACATTCCTAACTAATCTTCTACTTATAAGATTATATAATGCATTAATTACACAGGTAACAGGTATATTTTCAGAAACCTTAATCTCTAAGTGCGTACTATGTAGGAATTCCACGGTTAACTGTAATACGCAGTGAATTAAAACAATGTACTATTGGCGAGATGGAAGCTCTGGCTCTTGGAATTAGAGAAAATGAAGGGGATTGTACAGTGCTGACTGTACTGTTGCTTCAGGAAAATTGACTTTACTTGTTTATCTTTGACAAAGAATACAGCATTTTGTTAGTTTAACAGGAAGGTCAAACAGCAGAAAGGAACTGTATCTATATGATGAAATCACACCAACCTCAACATTCCTACTGAATTTCCCATGTATTTGATTAGATTATGCAATAAACTGCAAAGGAAAGAAGAATATTTTCAGAAACCTCAATCTCTACGTGTGTACTATGTAGGATTCCACGGTTAACTGTAACACAAAGTGAATGAAAACAATGTACTGTCAGCGAGAGGGAAGCTCTGGCTTTTTGGACAAGAGAAAATGAACAGGTTTGTACTGTGTGAAATGTCTAGTTGCTTCATGAAACTGACATTACTATCGTATCGTTGATATAGAGCACACCGTTCTGCTCATTGAACTGGATGGTCAAAAGAAACAGTATGGAACTATCTGAGAAGTATGCAATCACACAAATCTCACATTCCTAACCACATTTCCATATATCTTCTTAGACAACACATTAAAGTATACTGGAAACAGGAGTTTCTGGGAAACTACAATCTACCTCTTCACACTCTAGGATTCCAAAGTCAACTTTATGATGCAATAGTGGGAAACCATATAGTGACAGCTGGATGAAGGTTCTGGCTCTTGGAATTATTCGAAAAGGTGAATGAGATTTTACACTGTTAACCGTACTCTTCTTTCAAGAAACTTGTCCTCCGTTGCTTATGTTTGAGAAAGAAAACAGCCATTTGTTCATTTAAAGGAAGGTCAAACAGAACAGAGAGGAACAGTCTCTATATAAGAGGATCACACCAACCTCAGTATTCCTAACTAATTTCCTACATGTAGGATAAGAGTATGCATTAAAGTATGTAACTAAAGAGGAATACTTTATGAAACCTCAATCTCTACGTGTGTACTCTGTAGGAATTCCACAGTTCACTGTGACACGCAGTGAATGAAAACAATGCACTGTCAGAGAGAGGGAAAATCTGGCTCTTTGGACTAGAGAAAAGGAACGGTTTGTACTGTGTGAACTGTCCTGTTGCTTCATGAAATTGACATTACTATTATATTGTTGATATAGAACACAGGGTTCTGCTCATTAAATGGGATGGTCAAAAAAGACAGAAAGGAACGATCTGTGAAGTATGCGACCACACAACTCTCACATTCCAAATCACTTTTCCACATATCTTCTAGACTACACATTGAAGTACAATGGAAACAGGAGTTTCCAAAAAACTACAACTCTACCTCTTTACACTCTAGGATTCAACAGTCAACCTTATGACACAATAGTGAAAAACAATATAGTGACATCTGGATGAAGGCTCTAGCTTTTGGAATTATTCGAGAAGGTGAATGAGTGTTATACAGTGCTAACTATACTGTTGCTTTGGGAAACTTGACCTTCCTTTCTTATGTTGGAGAAAGAAAACAGCCATTTGTTCATTTAAAAGAAAGATCGAACAGAACAGAAAGGATCATTGTCTATATATGAGGATCACACCAACCTCAACATTCCTAACGAATTTGCTATGTATAGGATTAAATTATGCATTAATCTACACAGGAAAGAAAATTTTCAGAAACATCAAATTCTACGTATGTACTCTGCAGGAATGCCATGGTTCACCGTGATGTGCAGTGAATGAAAACAATGTACTGTCAGCAAGAGGGGAGCTCTGGCTCTTGGAATTCGAGAAATTGAACGCGTTTTCACAGTGCTGACTGTAGCGTTGCTTCAGGCACTTGAAGTCACCTGGTGCACCTTGATATAAAACACAGCGTCTTGTTCGTTAACTTTCTGGAAAAAAGAAACAGAAGGGCACAATATGTATCAAATAAGATCACATCGACCTCTAGTTCCTCACTAATTAACTTCGTATATGATTAGATTACGCATTAAAGTACACAACTAAAGAGGAATACTTTCAGAAACCTCTATTCTACGTGTGACTTCTGTAGGAATTCCATGGTTCACCGTGACACTCAGTGAATGAAAACAAAGTACTGTCGGCGAGAGCGAAGCTCTGGCTCTTTGGACAAGAGAAAATTATTGGGTTTTTACAGTGTGAACTGTCGTGTTGCTTCATGAAACTGACATTACTATCTTATCGTTGATATAGAACACAGCATTCTGTTCATTAAACTGGATGGCCAAAAAAAGACAAAAAGAAATGATCTGTGAAGTATGCCATCACACAACTCTCACATTCCTAACCACTTTTTCATATATCTTCTCAGACTATAAATTAAAGTACACTGGAAACAGGATTTTCCAAAAAACTACAATCTCAACCTCTTTACACTCTAGGATTCCACAGTCAAACTTATGACACAATAATGAAAAACAGCATAGTGACAGCTGGATGAAGGCTCTAGCTCCTGGAAATATTCGAGAAGGTGAATGAGATTTAAACAGTGTTAACTGCACTGTGCCTTGGGGAACTTGACCTTCCTTGCTAATGTTTGAAAAAGAAAACAGCCATTTTTTCATTTAAAAGAAAGGTCGAACAGAACAGAAAGGAACAGTGTCTATATATAAGGATCAAACCAACCTCAGCATTCCTAAGGAGTTTCCTACGTATCGGATTATATTATGCATTAAACTGCACAGGAAAGAACATTTTCAGAAACATCAATTCAACGTGAGTACTCCCCAGGAATTTTATGGTTCACCGTGACATGCAGTGAATAAAAACAATGTACCATCAAAGAGAAGGAAGCTCTGGAACTTGGAATTAGAGAAAGTGAACCTGTTTCCAGAGTGCTGACTGTAGTGTTTCTTCAGGCAACTTGTCATCACCTCTTCCTCCTTGATATAAAACACAGCGTCTTGTTCATTAACTTTCTGGAAAGAAGAAACAGAAGGGCACAGTTTGTACCAAATAAGATCACAGACACGTAGAATTTCATGTTACTGAAACTGTTCCTCCTTAGTTGTGTACTTTAATGCATAATCTAAAGCTATGCATAGGAAATTTGTTAGAAATGCTGAGGTTGGTGTGATCATCTTATATAGAGTCTGTTCCTCTCTGTTCTGTTTGACCTTTCTTTTAAATGAAAAAATGGCTTTTTTTCCCCCTCAAACATAAACAAGGAAGGTCAACTTTCCAAGCAACAGTGCAGTTAACACTGTAAAACACTCATTCACCTTCTTGAATAATTCCAAAAGATAGATCCTTCATTCAGATGTCACTATCTTATTTTCTACTATTGTGTCATAAGGTTGACTCTGGAATCCTAAAGTGTAAAAAGGTAGAGTGGTAGTTTCCGGGAAACTCCTGTTTCCAGTGTACTTTAATGGGTAGTCTGGGAAGCTATATGGAAAAGTGATTAGAAATGTGAGAGTTGTGGGATGGCATACTTCACAGATCGTTCCCTTCTGTCTTTTCTGACCATCCAGTTTAATGAGCATAACGCTGTGTTCTATATCAATTAAACGATAGTAATCTTAGTTTCATGAAGAAACAAGACAGTTCACACTGTACAAACCCGTTCATTTTCTTCTGTCCAATGAGCCAGAGCTTCCTTTTCTCTGAGGGTACATTGTTTTCATTCACTGCGTGTCATGGTGAACCGTGGAATTCCTGTAGAGTACACACGTAGAGATTGAGGTTTCTGAAAGTATTCCTCTACAGTTGTGTACTTTAATGCATAATCTAATCCTATACATGGCAAATTCATTACTAATGCTGAGGTTGGTTTGATTCTCAAGTGTAGAGACTGTTTCTCTCTGTTCTGTTTGACCATTTTTGAAATAAACAAATGGCTGTTTTCTTTCTCAAACATAAGAAAGGAGGATCAAGTTTCCCAAAGGAACAGGACAGTTAACACTGTAAGAAACTCATTCACTTCCCTAATAATTCCAAGAGTCAGAGCCTTCATCTAGCTGTCACTCTATGATTTTCCATTATTGCGTCATACAGTTCACTGTGGAATCCTAGAGTGTATAGAGGTAGAGATTGTAGTTTCCTCATAATACTTTTTTCCAGTGTACTTAAATGTGTAGTCTAAGAAGATATATAAAAAAGTTTTTAGGAATGTGAGAGTGGTGTGATTGCATACTTCACAGATCTTTCCCTTCTGTCTTTCTTGACCATCCAGTTTAATGAGCATAACGCTGTGTTCTATATCAACAATACGATAGTAATGTCAGTTTCATGAAGCAACACGACAGTTGACACTGTACAAACCCATTCATTTTCTCTTGTCCAATGAGCCAGAGCTTCCTTCTCACTGAGGGTACATTCTTTTCATTCACTTCGTGTCCTGGTGAACCGTGGAACTCCTGTAGAGTACGCACGTACAGATTGAAGTTAGCGATATGGTCAGGGCTGTGGTTGGGGCTGCAGTTAGTGCTAGAGCTCGGGCTAGGGCTAGGGTTAAGGTTAGGGTTAGGGCTACGGTTAGATTTAGGTTTAGGTCGGGCTAGGGTTAGGGTTAGGGTTAGGATTAGGGCTAGGGTTAGGGTTAGCTTTAGGGCTATGGTTAGTGTTAAGTTTAGGGCTAGTGTTAGGGTTAGGATTAGGGTTATAGGTATGGCTGTTTAAGGTTACGGCGAGGGTTAGGGTTAGGTTTAGGTTTAGGGTTATGGCTAGGGTTAGGGCTAGTGTTAGGGCTAGGGTTAGGGTTAGCGCTAGGGTTAGGGTTAGGGCTAGGGTTAGTGTTAGGTTTAGGGATAGGTTTAGGGTTAGGGTTCGGTTTAGAGTTAGGGTTAAGATTAGGTTTAGATCTGGTTTTTAAGTTATGGTTTGATTTAGGGTTAGGGCTAGGGTTAGGTTTAGGATTAGGGTTTGAACTAGGGTTAAGGTTAGGGTTAGAGCTAGAGCTATGGTTAGGGCTAAGGTTAGGATTAGGGTTAGAGTTAGGGCTACGGTTAGGGCTAGTGTTAGGGTTAGGGTTAGGGCTATGGTTAGTTTCGGTTTAGGGCTAGGGTTAGGGTTAGGGTTAGGGTAACTGTTAGTGTTAGGGCTAGGGTTAGGTTTAGGTTTAGGTTTGGGTTAGGGTTAGGGTGTTCCACTCTTGCATCTTACAGTTCACTGAGGATCCTAGAGTGCATCGGGATAGAGATGGTAGTTTCCCGTAACCCTTCTATCCACTGTACTTTAAAGTGCAGTATAAGAAGATATATAGAAAAGTTTTTTAAAATGTGAGAGTGGTGTGATTGCATACTTCACAGATCTTTCACTTTTGTCTTTCTTGCCCTTCCAGATTAATGAACATAACGCTGTGTTCTATATCAACGAAGCGACAGTAATGTCAGTTTCATGAAGCAACACGACAGTTCACACTGTACAAACCCGTGCATTTTCTCTTTTCCAATGAGCCAGGGCGTCCTTCTCTCTGAAGGTATATTATTTTCATTCACTGCGTGTCATGGTGAACCATGGAATTTCTATAGAGTACACACGTACAGATTGAAGTTAGGGATAGGGTCAGGGCTACGGCTGGGGCTGCGGTTAGGGCTACGGCTAGGGCTAGGGCTAGGGTTAGGGTTATGGTTGGGGCTAGGGTTAGGTTAGGTATAGGCCTAGCGTTAGGGTTAGCGTTAGGGATAGGGTTAGAGTTAGGGTTAGGGCTAGGGTTAAAATTAGGGTTAGGGTTAGGCTTAGGGCTAGTGTTAGGTCTAGGGCTACGTTTAGGGTTAGGGCTACGTTTAAGGTTAGGGTTAGAGTTTGGGTTAGGGTTAGAGTTAGGTTTAGGGCTAAAATAATTGTTACGGTTAGGGTTAGGTTTAGGGCTAGGGTTAGAGTTAGTGTTAGGGTTAGGGTTAGAGATAGGGTTAGAGTTAAGGTTAGGGTTAGAGTTAGGGTTAGGGCTAGGGTTACGGTTAGGGTTAGGTCCAGGGCTAGAGTTAGGTTTAGGGTTAGTGTTAGGGTTGGGGTTAGAGCTAAGACTAGGGTTAGGGTTAGGGTTATGGTTAGGGCTAGGGTTAGGTTTAGGGCTAGGGTTAAGGTTAGCTTTAGGTTTAGAATGAGGGTTATGGTTAGGGCTAGTGTTAGGTTTAGGGTTAGCGTTAGAGTCAGAGCTAGAGGTAGGGTTAGGGTTAGGGTTAGAGTTAGTGTTAGGGTTAGGTTTAGAATTATCGCTATGGTTAGGGTTGGTGCTATGGTTAGTGTTAGGTTTCGAGTTATGGTTAGGGTTAGCGTTAGGGTTAGGTTTAGGGCTAGGGTTAGGGCTAGGTTTATGGTTAGGTTTATGTTTAGGGTTAGGGTTAGGGTTTTCCATTTTTGCATGATACAGTTCAATGTGAAAACCTAGAGTGTATGGAGGTAGAGATTGTAGTTTCCCGTAACTCTTCTCTCCACTGTACTTTAAAGTGTAGTATAAGAAGATATATAAAAAAGTTTTTTAAAATGTGAGAGTGGTGTGATTGGGTTAGCGTTAGGGTTAGTATTAGGTTTAGAGTTAGGGTTAGGGTTAGGGTTATAGCTATGCCTAAGGTTAGGTTTAGGGTTACGGTTAGGGTTACGGTTAGGGTTAGAGTTAGCGTTAGGGTTAGGGTTACAGCTATGTCTATGGTTATGGTTAGAGCTAGGGTTAGGGTTAGGTTTAAAGTTAGGATTAGGGCTAGAGTAAGGAATAGGGCTAGGGTAAGGATTATGGATAGAGTTAGGTTTAGGGCTAGAATTAGGGTTGTGGTTAGGGTTAGGGTGGTGCTAGGGTTAGGGTTAGTTTTAGGGTTTGCGTTAGGGATAAGATTAAGGTTACGGTTAGAATTAGGGTTAAGTTTAAGGCTAGGGTTAGGGTTAGGGCTAGGGATAGGGTTAGGGTTAGAGTTAGGGTTAGGTTCAGGGCTAGGGTTAGGTTTAGGTTTAGGGTTAGGGTTCGGGCTAGGTTTAGGGTTAGGGAAATGTTTAGGGCTAGGGTTAAGGTTATGGTTAGGGCTAGGGCTAGGGTTAGGGTTAGGGTTAGGGTTTTCCAATCTTGCGTCATACAGTTCACTGTGGAATCCTACAGTGTATGGAGGTAGAGATTGTAGTTTCCCGTAACTCTATATTCCACTGTACTTTAAAGTGTAGTATAAGAAGATATAAAAATAAGTTTTTAGGAATGTGAGAGTGGTGTGATTGCATACTTCACAGATCTTTCCCTTCTGTCTTTTTTGACCATCCACTTTAAAGAGCATAACGCTGTGTTCTATATCAAAGATACGATAGTAATGTCAGTTTCATGAAGGAACACGACAGTTCACACTGTACAAACCCGTTCATTTTCTTTTGTCCAATGAGCCAGAGTTTCCTTTTCTCTGACGGTACATTGTTTTCATTCACTGCATGTCATGGTGAACCGTGGAATTCCTGTAGAGTACGCACGTACAGATTGAAGTTAGCGATATGGTCAAGGCTCGGGTTGGGACTGAAGTTAGTGGTAGAGCTAGGGCTATGGCTACGGTTAAAGTTAGGATTAGGGCTACAGTTAGATTTAGGTTTAGGTCTAGGGTTAGTGTTAGTGTTAGGGTTAGGGTTAGGATTAGGGCTAGGGTTAGGGTTAGGTTTAGGGCTAGGATTAGTGTTAAATTTAGGGCTAGTGTTAGGGTTAGGTTTAAAGCTAGGGTTAGTGTTAGGGTTAGTGGTAGGGTTTCGGCTAGAGTTATGGTTAGCTTTAGGGCTATGTTTAGGGTTAGGGTTAGGGTTATAGGTATGGCTATGTTTAGGGTTAGGGCGAGGTTTAGGGTTAGGCTTAGGTTTAGGGTTATGGCTAGGGTTAGGGCTAGAGTTAGGGATAGGGTTAGGTTTAGGGTTAGGGCTAGGGTTAGGGTT
Source organism: Furipterus horrens (assembly GCF_987537825.1). Lineage (NCBI taxonomy): Eukaryota > Metazoa > Chordata > Mammalia > Chiroptera > Furipteridae > Furipterus > Furipterus horrens. Next base: position 60,123,626 of record NW_028327176.1, on the reverse strand, counting down.
AGCGTTCGTTTTAGAGTTAGGGTTAGGATTAGGGTTAGAGCTATGGTTCGAGTTATGGTTTAGTTTAGGGTTAGGGCTACGGTTAGGGCTAGTGTTAGGGTTAGGATTAGGGCTAGGTTTAGGGTTAGGGTTAGGGGTAGGGCTAGGGTTAGGGTTAGGGTTTGGTTTACTGTTAGGGTTAAGGTTAGGTTTAGGGCTAGGTTTAGAGCTAGGGTTAGGGTTAGATTTAGGGTTAGGGTTAAGTCAAAATTTAGGGTTAGGTTTAGGGCTAGGTTTAGGGTTAGGGTTAGGGTTAGAGTTAGTGTTAGTTTTAGGGTTAGAGGTATGGTTATGTTTAGGGTTAGGGCTAGGGTTACGGTTAGGTTTAGGTTTAGGGTTATGGCTAGGGTTAGGACTAAGGTTAGGGCTAGGGTTAGGGTTAGTGTTAGATCTATGGTTAGGGTTAGTGTTAGGGCTAGTGTTAGGATTAGGGTTAGGGTTAGGGTTAGGTTTAGGGCTAGGGGGAGGGTTAACGTTAGGGTCAGGTTTTGGTTACGGTTAGGGTTAAAGTTTTCCACTCTTCCGTCATACAGTTCACTGTGGAATCCTAGAGTGTATGGAGGTAGAGATTGTAATTTCCCGTAACTCTTGTTTCCACTGTACTTTAAATTGTAGTATAAGAAGGTATATAGAAAAGTTTTTCAAAATGTGAGAGTGGTGTAATTGCATATTCACAGATTTTTCCCTTCTGTCTTTCTGGCCCATCCAGTTTAATGAGCATAACGCTGTGTTCTATATCAACGAAACGATAGTAATGTCAGTTTCATGAAGGAACACGACAGTTCACACTGTACAAACCCATTCATTTTCTCTTGTCCAATGAGCCAGAGCTTCCTTCTCACTGAGGGTACATTCTTTTCATTCACTTCGTGTCATGGTGAACCGTGGAATTCGTGTAGAGTACGCACGTACAGATTGAAGTTAGGGATATGGTCAGGGCTGGGGTTGGGGTTGCAGTTAGTGCTAGAGCTAGGGCTAGGGCTAGTGTTAAGGTTAGGGTTAGGGCTAGGGTTAGGGTTAGGTTTGGGGCTAGAATTAGGGTTACGGTTATGGTTAGGTTTAGGGCTAGGCTTATCATTAGTGTTAGGATTTGCGTTAGGGTTAGGGTTAGGGTTACTGTTAGGGTTACGGTTAGGGTAAGGGCTAGGTTTAGGGTTAGGATTAGGGTTAAGGCTATGGTTAGAGCTAGAGTTAGGTTTAGGGTTACGGTTAGGGTTAGGGTTATGGTAAAGTCTAGTGTTAGGGTTAGGATTAGTTTAGGGTTTGGGCTAGGGCTAGGGTTAGGTTTAGACTTAGGGCTAAGTTTAGAGCTAGAGTTAGGTTTAGGGTTACGGTTAGGGTTAGGGTTATGGTAAGGGCTAGGGTTATGTTTAGGGTTAGGTTAGGGTTAGGGCTAGTGCTTGGGTTAGGTTTAGGGTTAGGACTATGGTTAGAGCTAGAGTTAGGTTTAGGGTTAAGGTAAGGGTTAGGGTTAGGGTTAGGGGTAGGGGTAGGTTTGGGGTTAGAATTGGGGTTACGGTTATGGTTAGGTTTAGGGCTAGGCTTAGGGTTAGTGTTAGGATTTGCGTTAGAGATAGTGTTAGGATTATAATTAGGTTTAGGGTTAGGCTAAGGTTAGGGTTAGGTTTAGGGGTAAAGTTAGGGTTAGGGTTAGCGTTAGGGTTAGAGTTAGGGTTATGGTTATTGCCAGGGTTAAGGTTAAGTTTAGGGCGATGGTTTGGGTCAGGATAGGGTTAGTGTTAGAGTTACAATTAGGGTTAGGGTTAGGGTTAGTGTTAGTGTTAGTCTTAGCCCTAGGGTTAGGGTTATGGTTAGGGTTAGGGTTACATTTAGGGCTAGCGTTAGGGTTAATATTAGGTTTAGGTTTAGGGTTAGGGTCAAGGTTAGGTTTATGACCACGGTTATGGTTATGGTTATGATTAGGGTTAGGGTTAGGGTTAGGGTTAGGTCTAGAGTTAGGGTTAGTGTTAGGGTTAGGGATAGGTATAAAATTAGGGTTACGGTCAGAATTTGGTTTAGATTAAAGGGTAGGGTTAGGGTTAGGTTTGGGGCAAGGTTAGGGTTAGGTTTAGGTCGAGGGTTAAGTTTAGGGTTAGTGTTTGTGTTAGAGTTAGTTATAGGGTTAGGGATAGGGTTAAGATTAGGGTTAGAGCCAGGTTTAGGGTTAGGATTAGGGTCAAGGTTAGGTTTATGACTAGGGTTATTGTTACGGTTAGGATTAGGGTTAGGGTTAGGGTTAGTTTTAGGGTTAGAGTTAGGGATAGAGTTAGGGTTATGGTTAGGGTTAGTATTAGGGTTAGGGTTAGGATTAGTGCCAGGGCTAGGATTAAGATTATGGTTAGGGTCAGGATAATGGTTAGCGTTAAGGTTAGTGTTAGGGCCAGGGCTAGGGTTAAGTTAGGGTTAGGTCTAGGGCTAGGGTTAGAGTTAAGGTTAGGGTTAGGTTTAGTGCTAGGGTTATGATTAGGGTTAGGTCTAGGGCAAGGTTTAGGGATAGGATTAGGTTTAGGGCTAGGGTTAGGTTTAGGGCTAGAGTTTGGCCTAGGTTAGGGTTAGCGTTAGGCTTACGGTTAGGGCTTGTGTTAAAATTAGGGTTACGGTTAAGGTTAGGGCTATGGTTAGGGTTAGAGTTAGGGCTAGGGTTAGGTTTAAGTTTATGCGTCAGGATAGGGTTAGGGTTTTCCACTCTTGCGTCATAGAGTTCCCTGTGCAATCCTAGAGTGTATGGAGGTAGAGATTGTACTGTCCCAGTAACTCTTATTTCCAGTGTACTTTAATGTGTAGTCTATGACGATATATTAAAAAAGTTTTAGGAATGTGAGAGTGGTGTGATTGCATACTTCACAGATCGTTCCTTTCCATCCTTTTTGAACATCCAGTTTAATGAGCATAACGTTGTGTTCTATATCAATGATACGACAGTAATGTCAGATTCATGAAGAAACATGACAGTTCACACTGTACAAACCCGTTCCTTTTCTCTTGTCCAATGAGCCTGAGCTTTCTTCTCTCTTAGGCTACGTTGTTTGCATTCACTGCGTGTCATGGTGAACGGTGGAATTCTTATAGAATACACACGAAGATTGAGGTTTCTCAAATTATTACTCTACAGTTGTGTACTTTAATGCATAATTATTCCTATTTTTGGGAAATTGGATACTAATGCTGAGGTTAGTGTAATTCTCAAGTGTAGATACTGTTTCTATTTGTTCCGTTTGACCTTTATTTGAAATAAAAAAATGGCTCTTTTATTTCTAAATAATCTCTGGTTTCAAAGAATGACTCCTTACCAAAGAGAATTTATAGGCTAGGCTTCTTGGAAAACACGGTTTCTTCTGAGTTTAACAGTGAATGACAAAGAAACAACAAAAAAAACCCAGTGTGAACGTTGAAGTCACATACATTTCCTTTAGTGTGTCACGAGCAGCGGACTAACCAAAAGACCCTAGTGTTCCTGAAAGAGTGTTTGCTCTTTAGTCCATTGTATAAGCTCTAAAGTTCACTTAAGTATACAATGGAGCAGAACAACAATGGCACAGCACGGGCATAATTCCATCTGCTGAAATCATTTGATAATATGTATATGTTGGTTAGAATGTTCAATATATATTTCGCCTATTTGGTTGAACACTGTTGCTGGCATCTTTCAGAACAGTTTTTCTTTTTTTTCTTTTTTTAATTTTATTTTTCGTTATTCAATTACAGTTGTCCCATTTTTCCCCCATTGCTCCCCGCTCTCAGCCCATCCCTTCTCCCACAATTATATCCCTCCCCGTTGTCCATGTCCATGAGTCATTCATACACGTTCCTTGACCTGACACTTCCCTTACTTTTCCCCCTTCTCTCCCTCCCCCCTTCCCCTACTGACTACTATTCTAGTCTTTGCCTATTTAGTTCGTTTGTTTGTGTTGCTCTTTAGTTTCCTGTATTGGGTGATATCATATGGTATTTTGCTTTCTTTGCCTGGCTTATTTCACTAAGCATAATTCTCTCTAATTCCATTCATGTTGTCTCAAATGGAAGGAGTTCCTTCTTTCTTTCTGCTACATAGTATTCCATTGTGTAGATGTACCACCGTTTTTTGATCCACTAATCCACAGACAGGCACCTAGGCTGTTTCCAGCACTTAGCTATTGTAAACAGGGCTGCTATGAACATAGGGGTGCATAAGTTCTCTTGAATTAGGGTTTCAGGATTTTTCGGGTATAATCCTAGCAGTGGAATCACTGCTTCAAATGGCAGTTCCATTTTTAGTTTTTTGAGGTAATTCCATACTGTTTTCCATAGTGGCTGCACCAGTCTGCATTCCCACCAACAGTGCAGTAGGGTTCCTGTTTCTCCACATCCTCGCCAGCATTTGTTGTTTTTTGATTTGTTGATGATGGCCATTCTGACAGGTGTAAGGTGGTATCTCATTGTGGTTTTTACTTGCATCTCTCTGATGGCCAATGATGTTGAGCATTTTTTCGTGCGTCTATGGACCTTCTGTACATACTCTTCGGAGAAGTGTTTGTTCAGGTCCTTTGCCCATTTTTTAATTGTGGTTTTTTTTTTCTTGATGTTGAGTCATATCAGTTCTTTATATATTTTGGAGATCAGTCCTCTGTCTGTGATATCATTGGGAAATATGTTTTCCCATATGGTTAGTTTCCTTTTCATCTTGCTGATGTTTTCTTTTGCTGAGCAGAAACTTTTTAGTTTGATGTAGTCCCATTTGTTTATTTTTTCCTTTATTTCTCTTGCCTTGGGAGATGTATCCGTGAAGATATTGTTACGTGAGATATCTGAAATTTCCCTGCCTATGTTTTCCTCTAGGATTTTTATGGTATCATGGCTTACATTTAAGTCTTTAATCCATCTTGAGTTTATTCTCGTGTGTGGTGTAAGTTGGTGGTCTAGTTTCATTTTTTTTCACGTCCCTGTCCAGTTCTCCCAGCACCATTTGTTAAAGACGCTCTTCTCACTCCATTTTATGTTCCTTCCTCCTTTATCAAAGCTTAGTTGACCATAGAGGCCTGGGTTTATTTCTGGGCTTTCAATTCTGTTCCACTGACCTATATGTCTGTTCTTATGCCAGTACCAGACTGTTTTGATCACAGTGACTTTGTAGTATTGTTTCATGTCTGGTATCGTGATTCCTCCTGCTGTGTTCTTCTGTTTCAAGATTGCTTTTGCTATTCGGGGTCTTTTTTGGTTCCATATGAATTTTTGGAGGATTTGTTCTAGGTCACTGAAATATGTCATTGGTATTTTTATAGGAATTGCATTGAATTTGTAAATTGCTTTGGGTAGTATGGCCATTTTGATGATGTTGATTCTTCCCATCCAAGAACATGGTATTTGCCTCCATTTATTTGTATCTTCCTTAATTTCTTTCTCCAATGTTGCATAATTTTCAGTGTACAGTTCTTTTATATCTTTGGTTAAGTTTATTCCCAGGTAGTTTATTTTCCTTGTTGCTATAGTAAATGGTATTTTCTTTTTTGCTTCTCTCTCTGAGATTTTATTGTTGGTGTACAGAAATGCCTTAGATTTCCGTATATTTATTTTGTACTCTGCTATTTTGCCAAAATCACTTATTATATCAAGTAGTCTTTTAGTGGAGTTTATAGGGTTTTCTAGGTATACTATCATGTCATCTGCAAATAGTGATAATTTTACTTCTTCTTTCCCAATTTGGATGTCTTTTATTTCTTTGTCTTGTCTGATTGCTGTGGCTAGGACTTCCAACACTATGTTGAATAGAAGTGGGGAGAGTGGACAGCCTTGTCTAGTTCCTGATTTCAGGGGGAATGCTTTCAGTTTTTGTCCATTGAGTATGAGGTTGGCTTCAAGCTTCTCATATATAGCCTTAATGATGTTAAGGTATACTCCCTCTATTCCCATTTTGCTGAGTGTTTTCAACATAAGTAGGTGTTGTACTTTATCAAATGCTTTTTCTGCACCTTGTTTAGGTGATGTATTACATTTATTGATTTGCGAATATTAAACCATCCTTGCATCCCTGGGATGAATCCCACTTGATCATGGTGTATGATCTTTTTGATGTATTGTTGGATCCTGTTTGCCAAAATTTTATTGAGGATTTTAGCATCTATGTTCATCAGTGATATTGGCCTGTAATTTTCTTTCTTTGCTGTGTCCTGACCTGGATTTGTGATTAGGGTAATACTGGCTTCATAGAAAGAGTTTGGGACTTTTCCCTCTTCATGGATTTTCTGGAATAGTTTGAGGAGGGTAGGAGTTAGTTCTTCCCTAAATGTTTTGTAAAATTTGCCTGTGAAGCCATCCGGTCCAGGGCTTTTGTGTGCAGGGAGATTTTGGATTACTGTTTCAATTTTCTTCTTTGTTATTGGTCTGTTGAGACTTTCTACTTCTTCTTGATTCAGTTTTGGAAGGTTATATATTTCTAAAAATCTGTCCATTTCTACTAGGTTTTCAAATTTCTTGCCATATAGTTGTTTGTAGTAATTCCTTATAATTGTATTGCTGAGGTATCAGTTGTGATTTCTACTCTTTCATTTCTGATTTTGTTTATTTGGGTCTTCTCCCTTTTTTTCTTAATGAGCCTGGCTAGAGGCTTGTCAATTTTGTTTATTTTTTGAAAGATCCAGCTCCTAGTTTTGTTGATTTTTTGGATTGTTCGTTTGGTTTCCATGTCGTTTAATTCCGCTTTGATCTTGATGATATCCTTTCTTGTTTTTGCCCTAGGCTTTGTTTGTTGTTGCTGTTCTAGTTCTTGGAGCTTTATGGTTATGTTTTTTGAGATTCTTCTAACCTTTTCAGATATGCCTGTACTGCTATGAACTTCCCTCTTAGGACTGCTTTTGCTGTGTCCCATAGGTTTTGGGGTGTTGTGTGTTCATTATCATTAGTATCCAGAAATTGCTTGATTTCCTCTTTGATGTCATTGTTAACCCATTCGTTATTTAAGAGCATGTTATTCATTCTCCATGAGTTTGTGTGTCTTTGATTTTTTTCCCTGAGGTTGATTTTTAGTTTCAAGGCATTGTGGTCTGAAAAGATGCTTGATAGGATTTCAATTTATTGAATTTGTGTAGGCTTGTTTTGTGTCCTATTATGTGGTCTGTCTTTGAAAGTGTCCCATGTGCCTTTGAAAAAATGTATATTTTGCTTCTTTGGGGTGGAAAGTTCTATGTATATCAGTTAGGTCCATGTGGTTTAGTGTGTTGTTCAATGCCTGTATATCCTTGTTGTTTCTTTGTTTGGATGATCTGTCTATTGTTGATAATGGAGTGTTGAAGTCCCCTACTATGAGTGTGTTCTTGTTAATATTTTTTTTGTGGTCTTCTAGTATTTGCTTTATGTATTTGGGTGCTCCTATCTTGGGTGCATATATGTTTATCAGTGTTATACCTTCTTGATGAATCGATCATTTAAGTATTATGAAATGTCCTTCTTTGTCTCTTTTTATTGCCCTTGCTTTGAAATCCGTTTTGTCTGATATGAGGACTGCTACCCCAGCTTTCTTTTCAGGTCCATTTGCTTGAAATATTTTTTTATATCCCTTTACTTTCAGTCTATGTAAATCTTTTGTTTTGAGGTGTGTTTCTTGTAGGCAGCAAATATGTGGGTCCTGTTTTCTTATCCATTCCGTTACCCTATGTCTTTTAATGGGAGCATTTAATCCATTTACATTTAAGGTTATTATTGACATGTATTTATTCATTTCCCTTTTGTATCTCTGTTCCTCTACACTTTTTTTGTTTTTTTCTCTTCCTTTTTCTTAGAATATTCCCTTTAGCATCTCTTGCAATGCTGGTTTTGTGGAGATGTATCCTTTTAGTCTTCCTTTGTCTGAGAAACTCCTTATTTCACCTTCTATTTTGAATGAGAGCCTTCCTGGGTAGAGTATTCTTGGTTGTAGGCCTTTGTTTTTCATTGCTTGAAATATTTTTGACCATCCCTTCTGGCTTGTAATGTTTCTGTTGAGAAATCGGTCGATAGCCTTATTGGAGCTCCCTTGTAAGTTATTTGCTGTCTTTCTCTTGCTGCTTTTAGGATTCTCTCTTTGTCTTGGAATGTTGCCATTTTAACTATGATGTGCCTTGGAGTGGGTTTTTGGGAGTTCCTCTTGATTGGAACTCTCAGTGCTTCTGGGACTTGCGTACCTTTTTCTCTGATCACGTTCAGAAGATTTTCTGTCACTATTTCTCCTATCAGTTTTTCAATTCCATGCACCTTTTATTCTCCCTCTCTTATTCCTATTATCCTGATATTATTTTTTTAATGCTATCCTGTAATTCCCTTACATCTTGTTCATATTTTTTCAATCTTTTTTCATTTTGCTGTATCATTTGAGAATTATTACCTACATTATCCTCTAACTCACTAATCCGATCCTCTGCTTCGTTTAGTCTGCTTTTGACTGATTCTACTGTGTTTTTCAGTTCAGAGATTGCATTCTTCATTTCTTCCTGGTTCTTGTTGATAGTTTCTATGTCTTTTTTTATGCTGGTGTAGTTCTCTGCAAGTTCCCTGTAATTTTCTTGGAGCTGTTGGTAACTTCCTTGGAGGTTGTCATAGTTGTTTTTGAGGTTTTTGAGCATGTTGAGCGTCTTCACCACCATAGTTTTGAATTCCATGTCTGACATTTGGGCTATGTCTATTCCATCTACCTCTCTTTCTGGGGATTCCTCTTTTCTTTTCATTGAGAGGTTGTTTCTGCATCTTACCATGTTGGATTCTTCTTGTTTGTTTTTGTTATTTGGATTTGTCTGTTTTGCCTTCCCACCTTTGTTGTATGAGATTTTTATGGAGGATCTGGGGGTTTCAGTGGTGCAGTCTCTTTGATCTCCTGAGCCTGATGTTCTTGGGGTACCTTTTATGTCATTTGTTTATGCTGTCTGGTTATATTTCAGATTTTTTGTTTTTTTTTGTTAGGATATTCCTTTTGGCTTATTGATTGAGAGTCACTCTATCCACTTTATCTCGAATTCTTTTGTGGAGATGTCCGTTTTAGGCTTAGTGTGTCGCCTTCATTTTCTGCGTCCACAGCTGGTCTAATGTGATGGGTCAGAGATTCCTATTCCTTGAAGCAGTGGTGTGTGCGAGGTGGCCGGCATGGTGCAATGCAAGGCAGCCAAGAGCCCACCTCAGGTCTGCTACGCCGCGCTCCAGGAAAACAGGCCACGCTGTGCTCTGGGGAAGCTGGCGACTTGTTTTTTATTTTCACTCAAGCATCAGTGCGCGCCGAAAGTGGCTGGGGAACTAAGTTCAGGAATGCCGTGCCGCGCTCCTAGAAAGTAGGCCGCACCAAGCTATGGGAAAGCCCTCCCGGTGTTTTTTTGGCTCGAGCACCGGTGGGTGCCCGAGGTGTATGGCGAACTAAGCTCCGGACTGCCACGTCCCGCTCCTAGAAAGCAGATGATGGCGAGCTCCAAGAAAGCCCTGGAGGTGTTTTTTAACTCCAGTGCCGGTGTCCACCTAAGAGGCTGGGGAGCTAGCCTGGGCAAGTGCTCTGCGTTCCGGATTCCGGCCTGGTACTTTGGCCTGGCGCCCACTGGGCTGGCCAGGGGCGACTGCGCACAGTCTTCTGCGTGTCCAGTGGGCCCTCCCTGCGCCCGTTGGGTCACTGATTTTATGTCTGCTGGCGTGTGTCCGAAGGGCACCTGGACGCGCAGCCCTGCGCACCTTGGCCAGTGGATGAGGGCACTTCCCTATGTGCACCCCCATAACCCAAGAGGAGGGTTGGGGGGTGGATGAGAGCACTACTGTACCTGCGATCCTCAAGTACCGCCTACCACCCCCAAACTTTCCTCCCGTCTCCACCATCCACTAGAGAAAAATATAAAGGAGAATTATGTTCTCACTTGCCCGGCAGCACACTGTCCCCTGTCCTTCAGTGCCAATGCCACTTGGTCGAGTCTGGTTTCTGCCAGCGGGCAGAGATCCACTCTCCTCCCAACACCTCTCCTGTGTAGCCTTCGGTTGCCAAAAAACCTTTGTTTAGTTCCAGCCAGAGCTCCAGCAACCTTCCCAGTCAGGAATCCCAATTCGTCCCCTTTTCTCCACTATCCTCACTAAAGAGGTTGTTCCCAGATGGATTTTCTCTAATCCAGCAGTGCAATGGCTCGACTCCTGCTAGTGTAAAGATGATCACAAAGATGTTCTGTCTACAGTTAGCCCAAACTGCAGAAGGGTCTCGGGAGCCTAACACAACAGCCTCTCCTCACTCCTCCGCCATCTTCCCCCCTACTCATGTTCTCTCCTCTTTAAAACAATGATTCATTACGAAAAAAAATTTATAGGCTAGGCCTCTTTGAAAATAAGGTATTTTGATAGTTTCACAGTGAATTACAAAGAAACAAAATAGGAAACAAATGGGAACGGTGCAATCTCATATATTTCCTTTAGTGTGTCACGTGTAGCACACTACCCAAAGACTCTAGGGTTCCTGAAACCAGTGTTTGCTCTTTAGTCTATTGTAAGAACTCGAAAGTTCACTGAAGCAAACATTGGAGCAGAGCAATAACCGCACAGCAAGGGCCTAATTCCATCTGTTGAAATCGTTTGATAATATGGAGATGTTGGTTGGAAAGTTCAATGCACACTTCTTCTATTTGGTTGAAAACAGTTGCTGAGCTCTCACAACACAGTTTCTCAGAGTTTAAAAAGTAACGGCAACAGGAACTTTTAGAAAGACGTACATGAGAACAAGACAGCATCTAATATCTTCAGTTCAAAGAGATACATCTGTACTTTCAGCAGCATATGCGTTACTCTCCATGGAAAACAAGACATGTCCAGAAACCACTCTCTCTGCTTCTGCCTTTTATGGCAATGCCACCTCTGACTATCTCACACAATGAACGCCATCAGCACACACACAGAGAGGAGAAAGCTCTCTCTTCTGTTATAATTGCCAGAAATGTTCGTGTTCTCTCCTGTTTCAAAGACTGTTTCATTACCAAAGAGAAGTTACTGGCTAGGCCTCTCTGAAAACGTGGTATTTTCTGAGTTTCACAGGGAATTACCAAGAAACAAAAGAGGGAACCAATGGGAACGCTGAAATCTCATCTACTTCCTTTAGTCTGTCACGTGTAGCACACTACCCAAAGACTCTAGGGTTCCTGAAACCAGTGTTTGCTCTTTAGTCTATTGTAAGAACTCGAAAGTTCACTGAAGCAAACACTGGAGCAGAGCAACAACGGCACAGCAAGGGCCTAATTCCATCTGTTGAAATCGTTTGATAATATGTAGATGTTGGTTGGAATGTTCAATGCACACTTCTTCTATTTGGTTGAAAACAGTTGCTGAGCTCTCACAACACAGTTTCTCTGAGTTTAACAAGGAACAACAACAGGACCTTTTAGAAAGACGTTCATGAGAACAGGACAGCATCCAATATCTTCAGTTCAAAGAGATACATCTGTACTTTCAGCAGCATATGCGTTACTCTCCACGGAAAACAAGATGTGTCCAGAAACAGCTATCTCTGCTTCTGCCTTCTATGACAATGCCACCTCTGACTATCTCACACAATGAACGCCATCAGCACACACACAGAGAGGAGAAAGCTCTCTCTTCTGTTATAATTGCCAGAAATGTTCATGTTCTCTCCTGTTTCAAAGACTGTTTCATTACCAAAGAGAAGTTACTGGCTAGGCCTCTCTGAAAACGCGGTATTTTCTGAGTTTCACAGGGAATTACAAAGAAACAAAAGAGGGAACCAATGGGAACGCTGAAATCTCATCTACTTCCTTTAGTCTGTCACGTGTAGCACAGTAAAACACTCTAGCGTTCCTGAAACCAGTGTTTGCTCTTTAGTCTATTGTATGAACTCGAAAAGTCACTGAAACAAACAGTGGAGCAGAACAACGACGGCACAGCAACGGCGTAATTCCATCTGTTGAAATCGTTTGATAATATGTAGATGTTGGTTGGAATTTTCAATGCACAGTTCTTCTATTTGCTTGAAAACAGTTGCTGAGCTCTCACAAAACAGTTTCTCTGAGTTTAACAAGTAACAGCAACAGGTACTTTTAGAAAGACGTTCATGAGAACAGGACAGCATCCAATATCTTCAGTTCAAAGAGATACATCTGTACTTTCAGCAGCATATGCGTTACTCTCCACGGAAAACAAGATATGTCCAGAAAACGCTATCTCAGCTTCTGCCTTCTATGGCAATGCCACCGCTGACTCCCTCACACAATGAACGCCATCGGCACACACACAGAGAGGAGAAAGCTCTATCTTCTGTTATAAGTGCTAGAAATGTTCGTGTTCTCTCCTATTTCAAAGACGGTTTCTTACCAAAGAGAATTTATTGGCTAGGCCTCTCTGAAAACATGGTATTTTCTGAGTTTCACAGGGAATTACAAAGAAACAAATTAGGCGACAAATGGGAACGGTGAAATCTCATATATTCCCTTTGCTGTGTCACGTTTAGCACACTCCCCAAACACTCTAGCGTTCCTGAAACCAGGGTTTGCTCTTTAGTCTATTGTATAAACTCCAAATTTCCCTGAAGCAAACAATGGCGCAGAACAACAACGGCACAGCAAGGGAATAATTCCATCTGTTGAAATTGTTTGATAATATGTAGATGTTGGTTAGAATGTTCAATGTACATTTCTTCTATTTGGTTGGAAACAGTTTCTGGCCTCTTTTGGAACACATGTTTTCTGAGTTAACAAGTAAGTGCAGCAGAAAATTTTCGAAAGACGTACATAAGAACAAGATAACTTGTAATACCTTCAGTTCAAATAGCTACATCTGTACTTTCAGTCGTCGTCGGCAGCCGTCTGTCTCGAGCGACGATGGTGTAGCTTCTTAAGAGTCTATCTGCACCGCCGAGAATGGCTGTGCAGTCCAACTCGGGAGTGACACGGTATATGTCTCCTCCCGTGTTGAATCGACATCTTGCGATGACGCTGGAGTGTCCTCTCCAGTGAAGCTGAAGCTACAGAGCCTGGGCAGGGTGATATGGAGGATCTGCTGTTGCCCATGCAGCAGACCCCCCCTCTCTTCGCAGCTGAAGGATCCAAGGGAAAGACGGAGTCAATACAGCTTGGCTTCAGGTGCGCCGCAGGAGTTGCCGGTGTTGACTACAACGTCAAACCGCCTTAGGGACTCCGGCTCCGGATTTTCTGTCGGGGTTTACTCCCTTAGCCTTTCCCCTGAAGAGGTATGCCGCAAGGCAGCGGAGGTTTTTTGAAATCAGAGTTTTCCTTCTCTGATGTGCCCTGACTGGAAGATCGAACCAGCGACACTTAGCTCGCAGGCCGACGCTCAATCCACTGAGCCAAACCAGCCAGGGTTATGTACTTTCAGTAGCATATGCGTTACTCTCCACGGAAAACAAGATATGTCCAGAAAACGCTATCTCAGCTTCTGCCTTCTATGGAAATGCCACCGCTGACTATCTCACACAATGAACACCATCGGCACACACACAGAGAGGAGAAAGCTCTATCTTCTGTTATAATAGCTAGAACTGTTCGTGTTCTCTCCTGTTTCAAAGACGGTTTCTAACCAAAGAGAATTTATTGGCTAGGCCTCTCTGAAAACGCGGTATTATCTGAGTTTCACAGGGAATTACAAAGAAACAAAAGAGGGAACCAATGGGAACGCTGAAATCTCATCTACTTCCTTTAGTCTGTCACGTGTAGCACACTACCCAAAGACTCTAGCTTTCCTGAAACCAGTGTTTGCTCTTTTGTGTATTGTAAGAACTCGAAAGTTCACTGAAGCAAACACTGGAGCAGAGCAACAACGGCACAGCAAGGGCCTAATTCCATCTGTTGAAATCGTTTGATAATATGGAGATGTTGGTTGGAAAGTTCAATGCACACTTCTTCTATTTGGGTGAAAACAGTTGCTGAGCTCTCACAACACATTTTCTCTGAGTTTAACAAGTAACAACAACAGGAACTTTTAGAAAGACGTTCATGAGAACAAGACAGCATCTAATATCTTCAGTTCAAAGAGATACATCTGTACTTTCAGCAGCATATGCGTTACTCTCCACGGAAAACAAGACGTGTCCAGAAACAGCTATCTCTGCTTCTGCCTTTTATGGCAATGCCACCTCTGACTATCTCACACAATGAACGCCATCAGCACACACACAGAGAGGAGAAAGCTCTCTCTTCTGTTATAATTGCCAGAAATGTTCATCTTCTCTCCTGTTTCAAAGACTGTTTCATTACCAAAGAGAAGTTACTGGCTAGGCCTCTCTGAAAACGCGGTATTTTCTGAGTTTCACAGGGAATTCGTCGTCGGCAGCCGTCCGTCTCGAGAGACGATGGTGTAGCTTCTTAAGAGTCTATCTGCACCGCCGAGAATGGTTGTGCAGTCCGACTCGGGAGTGACACAGTATCTGTCTCCTCCCGTGTTGAATCGACATCTTGCGATGATGCTGGAGTGTCCTCTCCAGTGAAGCTGAAGCTACAGAGCCTGGGCAGGGTGATATGGAGGGTCTGCTGTTGCCCATGCAGCAGAACCCCCCTCTCTTCGCAGCTGAAGTGTCCAAGGGAAAGACGGAGTCGATACAGCTTGGCTTCAGGTGCGCCGCAGGAGTTGCCGGTGTTGACTACAACGTCAAACCGCCTTAGGGACTCCGGCTCCGGATTTTCTGTCGGGGTTTACTCCCTTAGCCTTTCCCCTGAAGAGGTATGCCGCAAGGCAGCGGAGGTTTTTTGGAGTCAGAGTTTTCCTTCTCTGATGTTCACAGGGAATTACAAAGAAACAAAAGAGGGAACCAATGGGAACGCTGAAATCTCATCTACTTCCTTTAGTCTGTCACGTGTAGCACACTACCCAAAGACTCTAGCGTTCCTGAAACCAGTGTTTGCTCTTTAGTCTATTGTAAGAATTCGAAAGTTCACTGAAGCAAACACTGGAGCAGAGCAACAACGGCACAGCAAGGGCCTAATTCCATCTGTTGAAATCGTTTGATAATATGTAGATGTTGGTTGGAAAGTTCAATGCACACTTCTTCTATTTGGTTGAAAACAGTTGCTGAGCTCTCACAACACAGTTTCTCTGAGTTTAACAAGGAACAACAACAGGAAATTTTAGAAAGACGTTCATGAGAACAAGACAGCATCTAATATCTTCAGTTCAAAGAGATACATCTGTACTTTCAGCAGCATATGCGTTACTCTCCACGGAAAACAAGATGTGTCCAGAAACAGCTTTCTCTGCTTCTGTCTTTTATGACAATGCCACCTCTGACTATCTCACACAATGAATGCCATCGGCACACACACAGAGAAGAGAAAGCTCTATCTTCTGTTATAGTTGCTAGAAATGTTCGTGTTCTCTCCTGTTTCAAAGACGGTTTCTTACCAAAGAGAATTTATTGGCTAGGCCTCTCTGAAAACATGGTATTTTCTGAGTTTCACAGGGAATTACAAAGAAACAAATTAGGCGACAAATGGGAACGGTGAAATCTCATATATTCCCTTTCTTGTGTCACGTTTAACGCACTATCCAAACACTCTAGCGTTCCTGATACCAGAGTTTGCTCTTTAGTCTATTGTATAAACTCCAAATTTCACTGAAGCAAACAATGGAGCAGAACAACAACGGCACAGCAAGGGCATAATTCCATCTGTTGAAATCGTTTGATAATATGTAGATGTTGGTTAGAATGTTCAATGTACATTTCTTCTATTTGGTTGGAAACAGTTGCTTAGCTCTCACAACACAGTTTTTCTGAGTTTAACAAGTAACAGCAACAGGAACTTTTAGAAAGATGTACATGAGAACAAGGCAGCATCTAATATCTTCAGTTCAAAGAGATACATCTGTACTTTCAGTAGCATATCCGTTACTCTCCACGGAAAACAAGATATGTCCAGAAACCGCTATCTCTGCTTCTGCCTTCTATGGCAATGCCACCGCTGACTATCTCACACAATGAACGCCATCGGCACACACACAGAGAAGAGAAAGCTCTATCTGCTCTTATAATTGCTAGAAATGTTCATGTTCTCTCCTGTTTCAAAGCCTGTTTCATTACCAAAGAGAAGTTATTGGCTAGGCCTCTCTGAAAACACGGTATTTTCTGAGTTTCACAGGGAATTACAAAGAAACAACAGAGGGAACAAATGGGACCGCTGAAATCTCATCTACTGCCTTTAGTCCGTCATGTGTAGCACACTACCCAAAGACTCTAGCGTTCCTGAAACCAGTGTTTGTTCTTTCGGCTATTGTATGAACTCGAAAGGTCACTGAAGCAAACAGTGGGGCAGAACAACAACGGCACAGCAAGGGCATAATTCCATCTGTTGAAATCGTTTGATAATATGTAGATGTTGGTTAGAATGTTCAATGTACATTTCTTCTATTTGGTTGGAAACAGTTTCTGACCTCTTTTGGAACACATGTTTTCTGAGTTAACAAATAAGTGCAGCAGAAAATTTTAGAAAGACGTACATAAGAACAAGATAACATGTAATACCTTCAGTTCAAATAGCTACATCTGTACTTTCAGTAGCATATGCGTTACTCTCCACGGAAAACAAGATATGTCCTGAAACCGCTATCTCTGCTTCTGCCTTCTATGGCAATGCCACCGCTGACTATCTCACACAATGAACGCCATCGGCACACACACATAGAAGAAAAAGCTCTATCTTCTGTTATAATTGCTAGAAATGTTCATGTTCTCTCTTGTTTCAAAGACTGTTTCATTACCAAAGAGAAGTTATTGGCTAGGCCTCTCTGAAAACGAGGTATTTTCTGAGTTTCACAGGGAATTACAAAGAAACAAAAGAGGGAACAAATGGGAACGCTGAAATCTCATCTACTTCCTTTAGTCTGTCACGTGTAGCACACTACCTAAAGACTCTATCATTCCTGAAAACAGTGTTTGCTCTTTAGTCTATTGTATGAACTCGAAAGGTCACTGAAGCAAACAGTGCAGCAGAACAACAACGGAACAGCAACGGGGTAATTCCATCTGTTGAAATCGTTTGATAATATGTAGATGTTGGTTGGAATGTTCAATGCACAGTTCTTCTATTTCGTTGAAAACAGTTGCTGAGCTCTCACAACACATTTTCTCTGAGTTTAACAAGTGACAGCAACAGGAGCTTTTAGAAAAAGGTACATGAGAACAAGACAGCAACTAATATCTTCAGTTCAAATAGCTACATCTGTACTTTCAGTAGCATATGCGTTACTCTCCACGGAAAACAAGATATGTCCAGAAACCGCTATCTCTGCTTCTGCCTTCTATGGTAATGCCACCGGTGACTATCTCACACATTCAATGCCATCACCACATGTACAGAAAGGAGAAAATTCTATCTTCTGTTATACTTGCGAGAAATGTTCATTTTTTCTCCTGTTTCAAGGAATGTTTCATTACCTTAAAGAATTTATAGTGTAGGCCTCTTTGAACACACGGTATTTTCTGAATTTCACAGTGAATTACAAAGAAACAAAAAAGGAATAAATGGGAACGGTGAAATCTCAGATATTTCCTTTAGTGTGTCACATGTTGCACACTACCCAGAAGACTCTGGCATTCCTGAAAGCTGAGATTGCTCTTTAGTTTATTGTATAAACTGCAAAGTTCACTGAAGCAAACATTGTAGCCGAACAAACACGGAACCGCAAGGGCATAACTCCATCTGTTGAAATCTTTTCATAATATGTAGATGTTTGTTAGAATGTTCAATGTACAGTTCTTCTATTTCGTCGAAAACAATTTCTGACCTCTTTCACAACACAGTTTTTCTGAGTTTAACATGTCAGGGAAACAGGATCCTTTAGAAAATCGTACGTAAGATCAAGATAGCATCTAATAACTTCAGTTCAAAGAGATACATCTGTACTTTCAGTAGCATATGCGTTACTCTCCACGGAAAACAAGATATGTCCAGAAACCGCTATCTCTGCTTCTGCCTTTTATGGCTATGCCACCGCTGACTATCTCGCACAATGAACGCCGTCGGCACACACACAGAGAGGAGAAAGCTCTATCTTCTGTTATAATTGCTAGAAATATTCATGTTCTCTACTGTTTCAAAGACTGTTTCATTACCAAAAAGAATTTATAGTGTAGGCCTCTTTGAACACACGGTATTTTCTGAGTTTCACAGTGAATTACAAAGAAACAAAAAAGGAATAAATGAGAACGGTGAAA
The DNA here is from genome assembly GCF_987537825.1 of Furipterus horrens. Classification (NCBI taxonomy): domain Eukaryota; kingdom Metazoa; phylum Chordata; class Mammalia; order Chiroptera; family Furipteridae; genus Furipterus; species Furipterus horrens. The sequence goes on along the minus strand of NW_028327176.1, from coordinate 60,105,460 downwards.
TCTCATATATTTCCTTTAGTGTGTCACATGTTGCACACTACCCAGAAGACTCTGGCGTTCCTGAAAGCAGAGATTGCTCTTTAGTCTATTGTATAAAGTGCAAAGTTCACTGAAGCAAACATTGTAGCCGAACAAACACGGAACCGCAAGGGCATAACTCCATCTGTTGAAATCGTTTCATAATATGTAGATGTTGGTTAGAATGTTCAATGTACATTTCTTCTGTTTCGTTGAAAACTATTTCTGACCTCTTTCACAACACAGTTTTTCTGAGTTTAACATGTCAGGGAAACAGGATCCTTTAGAAAATCGTACATGAGATCAAGATAGCATCTAATAACTTCAGTTCAAAGAGATACATCTGTACTTTCAGTAGCATATGCGTTACTCTCCACGGAAAACAAGATATGTCCCGAAACCGCTATCTCTGCTTCTGCCTTCTATGGCAATGCCACTGCTGACTATCTCACACAATGAACGCCATCACCACATGCAGAGAGAGGAGAAAGCTCTATCTTCTGTTAAAATTGCTAGAAATATTGATGTTCTCTCGTGTTTCAAAGAATGGTTCTTTATTAGAGAGAATTATCGGCTAGACCTCTTTGAAAACACGGTTTTTTCTGACACGTCCCCTGGGAAGAAGGCAGAAGACAGGTAACCAAGAAAAGGGGAACCTCTTGCTAGGCCTTGCAGATGGGCCGTTGGAATAAAGGGAGATGATAGGTAAGAAATAACTGGTGAGAAGATTGCTCGGCCTGCTAGACACGCCTCTGGTGGTGAAGGCACAAGACAGGTAACAAAGAAAAGGTGAGCAGCTTGCTCATCCAAACAGACAGGCTGCCGGTGTGAAGAAAAAAGACAGGAAACGAAGAACACGAACAGGTGAGCAGCTTGTTCAGCCTGGTAGACGCTCCCCCCTGGGTGAAGGCAGAAGACAGATAAGAAAGAACAGGTGAGCAGCTTCCTCGGCAGGGTAGACACGCTCCCTGTGGTGAAGGCAGAAGACAGGTAACCAAAAAGAGGAGAGCCGATTTCTCAGCTTGGGAGACGGGCCGCCGGGGTAAAGTGAGAAGGCAGGTAAGGAAGAACAGGTGAGCAGCTTGCTCTGCCCAGTAGACAAGTCTCCTGAGGTGAAGGCAGAATACTAGTAACAAAGAACAGGTGAGCAGCTTGCTTGGCCTGGCAGACGGGCCACCGGGGTGAAAGTCAGAATACAGGTAACAAAAAATAGGTAAGCAGCTTGCTTGGCCGCATAGACACGCCCAGTGGGGTGAAGGCAGAAGACAGGTAACAAATAACAAATGAGCCGCTTGCTCGGCCTGTCAGATGGGCCGTCGGAGTAAACGGAGATGATAGGTAAGAAAGAACAGGTGAGCAGATTGCTCGGCCTGCTAGACAAGCCCCCGGTGGTGAATGCACAAGACAGGTAACAAAGAACAGTTGAGCAGCTCGCTCGGCCAAACAGACAGGCCGCCGAGGTGAAGGCAGATGACAGGGAACAAAGAACAGGAGAGAAACTTGCTCAGCCTGCTGGACATGCCCACCAGGTAGAAGGCAGAAGATAGGTAAGAAAGGACAGGTGAGCAGATTTCTTGGCAGTGTGGACACCCCCCCGGGGTAAAGCAGAAGAGAGGCAACAAAGAACAGGAGAGCCGCTTGCCTGACCTGACAGATGGGCCCCCGGGGTGAAGGGAGAACACATGTAACAAAGAATAGGAGAGCCGATTGCTGGGCCTGGCAGATGGGACGCCGGGGTAAAGCGATAAGACAGTTAACAAACAACAGGTGAGGAGGTTATTGGGACTTGTAGACAAGCCCCACGAGGTGAAGGCAGAAGACAGGTAAAAAAAAAGAGGTAAGCAGCTTACTCGGCCTAGTAGACAGGCCCCAAGCGGTGAAGGAAGAAGACAGGTTATAGAAAACAGGTGAACAGCTTGCTCTGCCAGGTAGACACGTCCCCCGGGCAGAAGGCAGAAGACAGGTAACCAAGAAAAGGGGAGCCGCTTGCTAGGCCTGGCAGAGAGGCCGCCGAGGAGAAGAGAGAAGACACGTAACAAAGAACAAGTGAGTAGCTTGCTCGGCCTGGTAGACACGACCCACAGGAAGAAGGCAGAACACAGGTAACAAAGAACAGGGGAGCACCTTGCTTGGCTGGTAGACACGCACCCCGGGAAGAAGGCAGAAGACAGGTAACAAAGAACAGGTGAGTGGCTTGATCGACCTGGTAGACACACCCTCCGGATTGAAGGAAGATGATGGTTAACAAAGAACAGGTGAGCAGCTTTCTTGGCAGTGTAGACACGCCCCCCGGGGTGAAGCAAGAGATAGGTAACAAAGCACAGGAGAGCAGCTTTCTCGGCCTGGTGGACATGCCCCCCGGGGTGAAGCCAGAAGACAGATAAGAAAGAACAGGTGAGCAGCTTCCTCGGCCTGGTAGACATGTTCCCCTGGGTGAAGAGAGAAGATAGGTAACAAAGAACAGGAGAGCCGCTTGCTCGGCCTTGCAGACGGGCCGCCGGGGTAAAGCGAGAAGGCAGGTAAGGAAGAACAGGTGAGCAGCTTGCTCTGCCCAGTAGACAAGTCTCCTGGGGTGAAGGCAGAAGACTAGTAATAAAGAACAGGTGAGCAGCTTGCTCGGCCAAACAGACAGGCCGCCGGGGTGAAGGCAGATGACAGGAAACAAAGAACAGGAGAGAAACTTGCTCAGCCTGCTGGACATGCCCACCAGGTAGAATGCAGAAGATAGGTAAGAAAGGACAGGTGAGCAGATTTCTTGGCAGTGTAGACACCCTCCCGGGGTAAAGCAGAAGAGAGGTAACAAAGAACAGTAGAGCCGCTTGCTGGACCTGACAGACGGGTCCCCGGGGTGAAGGGAGAAGACAGGTAACAAAGAATAGGAGAGCCGCTTGCTCGGCCTGGCCGACGGGCCGCTGGTGTAAAGCGAGAAGACAGGTAACAAAGAACAGGTGAGCATCTTGCTTGGCCTCGTAGACAAGACCCCCGGGGTTAAGACGGAAGACAGGTAACAAAGAACAAGTGAGCAGCTTGCTCGGCCTGGTAGACACGCTCCCCGGCAACAAGGCAGAAGACAGGTAACAGAGAACAGGAGAACTGCTTGCTCGGCCTGGCAGATGGGGCGCCGGGGTAAAGCGAGAAGACAGTTAACAAAGAACAGGTGAGGAGCTTGTTTGGCCTTGTAGATACGCCCCACGAGGTGAAGGCAGAAGACAGGTAAGAAAAAAGATGTAAGCAGCTTGCTCGGCCTAGTAGACAAGTCTCCTGGGGTGAAGGCAGAAGACTAGTAATAAAGAACAGGTGAGCAGCTTGCTTGGCCGCATAGTCACACCCAGCGGGGTGAAGGCAGAAGACAGGTAACAAATAACAAGAGAGCCGCTTGCTCGGCCTGGCAGATGGGCCGTTGGAGTAAAGGGAGATGATAGGTAAGAAAGAAGAGGTGAGCAGATTGCTCAGCCTGCTAGACACGCCTCCGGTGGTGAAGGCACTAGACAGGTAACAAAGAAAAGGTGAGCAGCTTGCTCAGCCAAACAGACAGGCCGCCGGGGTGAAGAAAGAAGACAGGAAACAAAGAACAGGAACACGTGAGCAGATTGTTCAGCCTGGTAGACACCCCCCCAGCGGTGAAGGCAGAATACATGTAACAAAGAATAGGTGAGCAGGTTGCACAGCTTGGTTGACTCGCCCCCTGTGGTGAAGACTTAAGACAGGTAACCAAAAACAGGAGAGCCGCTTGCTCAGCCTGGCAGACGGGCCGCCGGGGTGACGGCAGAAGAAGGTAACAAAGAACATCTGAGCAGCTGGCTCGGCCTGGCAGACGGGCTGTTGGGGTAAAGCGAGAAGACAGATAACAAAGAACAGGTGAGCAGCTTGCTCAGCCTGGTAGACAAGACCCCCGGGGTGAAGGCGGAAGACAGGTAACAAAGAACAGTTGAGCAGCTTGCTCATCCTGGTAGACACGCCCCCCAGGAAGAAGGCAGAAGAGAGGTAACAAAAAACAGGAGAGCTGCTTGCTCGGCCTGGCAGACCTGCCGCCGGGGTACAGCAAGAAGATAGGTAACGAAGAATAGGTAAGCAGCTTGCTCAGCCTCATAGACACACCCTGCGGGGTGAAGGTAGAAGACAGGTAGCAAAGAACAAGGGAGCCGCTTGCTCGGCCTGGCCGATGGGCCGTCGGAGTAAACGGAGAAGATAGGTAAGAAAGAAAAGGTGAGCACATTGCTTGGCCTGCTAGACAGGCCCCTGGTGGTGAAAGCACAAGATATGTAACAAAGAACAGGTGAGCAACTCGCTCGGCCAAACAGACTGGCTGCCGGGGTGAAGGCAGATGACAGGGAACAAAGAACAGGAGAGAAACTTGCTCAGCCTGCTGGACACGCCCACCAGGTAGAAGGCAGAAGATAGGTAACAAAGAACAGGTGAGCAGATTTCTTGGCAGTGTAGACATCCCCCCGGCGTTAAGCAGAAGAGAGGTAACAAAGAACAAGAGAGCTGCTTGCTGGACCTGACAGACGGGCCCCCGGGATGAAGGGAGAAGACAGGTAACAAAGAACAGGTCAATAGCTTGCTCGGCTTGGAAAACAGGCCCCCCCCCACCCCGGGGTAAGGCAGAAGACAGGTAACAAGGAAAAGCTTAGCATCTTGCTCGGACTGGTAGACACGCACCCCAGGAAGAAGGCAGAAGACAGGTTACAAAAAACAGGTGAACAGCTTGCTCTGCCTGGTAGACACGTCCCCCGGGCAGAAGGCAGAAGACAGGTAACCAAGAAAAGGGGAGCCGCTTGCTAGGCCTGGCAGAGAGGCCGCCGAGGTGAAGAGAGAAGACATGTAACAAAGAACAAGTGAGTAGCTTGCTTGGCCTGGTAGACACGCACCCCGGGAAGAAGGCAGAAGACAGGTAACAAAGAACAGATGAGCGTCTTGATCGACCTGGTAGACACACCCTCCGAATTTAAGGAAGATGATAGTTAACAAAGAACAGGTGAGCAGCTTTCTTGGCAGTGTAGACACGCCCCCCGGGGTGAAGCAGGAGATAGGTAACAAAGCACAGGAGAGCAGCTTTCTCGGCCTGCTGGACACGCCCCCCGGGGTGAAGGCAGAAGACAGATAAGAAAGAACAGGTGAGCAGCTTCCTCGGCCTGGTAGACACACTCCCCGGGGTGAAGGCAGAAGACAGGTAACAAAGAACAGGAGAGCTGCTTGCTCGGCCTGGCGAATGGGCCGTCGGGGTAAAGCAAGAAGACAGGTAACGCAGAATAGGTAAGTAGCTTTCTCGGCCTCATAGACATACCCTGTGGGGTGAAGGCAAAAGACAGGTAACAAAGAACAAGAGAGCCGCTTGCTCGGCCTGGCAGATGGGCCGTCGGAGTAAACGGAGAAGATAGGTAACAAAGAACAGGTGAGCAGATTGCTCGGCCAAACAGACAGGCCGCCGGGGTGAAGGCAGATGACAGGGAACAAAGAACAGGAGAGAAACTTGCTCAGCCTGCTGGACACACCCACCAGGTAGAAGGCAGAAGATAGGTAAGAAAGGACAGGTGAGCAGATTTCTTGGCAGTGTAGACACCCCCCCGGGGTAAAGCAGAAGACAGGTAACAAAGAACAGGTCAATAGCTTGCTCTGCTTGGTAAACTCCCTCGCCACCCCGGGGTAAGGCAGAAGACAGGTAACAAGGAAAAGCTTAGCATCTTGCTCGGACTGGTAGACACGCACCCCAGGAAGAAGGCAGAAGACAGGTAACAAAGAACAGGTGAGCGGCTTCATCGACCTGGTAGACACACCCTCCGGATTGAAGGAAGATGATGGTTAACAAAGAACAGGTGAGCAGCTTTCTTGGCAGTGTAGACACACCCCCCGGGGTGAAGCAGGAAATAGGTAACAAAGCACAGGAGAGCAGCTTTCTCGGCCTGCTGGACACGTCCCCCCGGGGTGAAGGCAGAAGACAGATAAGAAAGAACAGGTGAGCAGCTTCCTTGGCCTGGTAGACATGCCCCCCGCGGTGAAGGCAGAATACATGTAACAAAGAATAGGTGAGCAGGTTGCACAGATGGTTGACACGCCCCCCGGGGTGAAGACTTAAGGCAGGTAACAAAAAACAGGAGAGCCACTTGCTCGGCCTGGCCGCCGGGCCGCCGGGGTGACGGCAGAAGAAGGTAACAAAGAACAGGTGAGCAGCTTGCTCGGCCTGGCAGACGGGCTGTTGGGGTAAAGCGAGAAGACAGATAACAAAGAACAGGTGAGCAGCTTGCTCAGCCTGGTAGACAAGACCCCCGGGGTGAAGGCGGAAGACAGGTAACAAAGAACAGTTGAGCAGCTTGCTCATCCTGGTAGACACGCCCCCCAGGAAGAAGGCAGAAGAGAGGTAACAAAAAACAGGAGAGCTGCTTGCTCGGCCTGGCAGACCTGCCGCCGGGGTACAGCAAGAAGATAGGTAACGAAGAATAGGTAAGCAGCTTGCTCAGCCTCATAGACACACCCTGCGGGGTGAAGGTAGAAGACAGGTAGCAAAGAACAAGGGAGCCGCTTGCTCGGCCTGGCCGATGGGCCGTCGGAGTAAACGGAGAAGATAGGTAAGAAAGAAAAGGTGAGCACATTGCTTGGCCTGCTAGACAGGCCCCTGGTGGTGAAAGCACAAGATATGTAACAAAGAACAGGTGAGCAACTCGCTCGGCCAAACAGACTGGCTGCCGGGGTGAAGGCAGATGACAGGGAACAAAGAACAGGAGAGAAACTTGCTCAGCCTGCTGGACACGCCCACCAGGTAGAAGGCAGAAGATAGGTAACAAAGAACAGGTGAGCAGATTTCTTGGCAGTGTAGACATCCCCCCGGCGTTAAGCAGAAGAGAGGTAACAAAGAACAAGAGAGCTGCTTGCTGGACCTGACAGACGGGCCCCCGGGATGAAGGGAGAAGACAGGTAACAAAGAACAGGTCAATAGCTTGCTCTGCTTGGAAAACAGGCCCCCCCCCACCCCGGGGTAAGGCAGAAGACAGGTAACAAGGAAAAGCTTAGCATCTTGCTCGGACTGGTAGACACGCACCCCAGGAAGAAGGCAGAAGACAGGTTACAAAAAACAGGTGAACAGCTTGCTCTGCCTGGTAGACACGTCCCCCGGGCAGAAGGCAGAAGACAGGTAACCAAGAAAAGGGGAGCCGCTTGCTAGGCCTGGCAGAGAGGCCGCCGAGGTGAAGAGAGAAGACATGTAACAAAGAACAAGTGAGTAGCTTGCTTGGCCTGGTAGACACGCACCCCGGGAAGAAGGCAGAAGACAGGTAACAAAGAACAGATGAGCGTCTTGATCGACCTGGTAGACACACCCTCCGAATTTAAGGAAGATGATAGTTAACAAAGAACAGGTGAGCAGCTTTCTTGGCAGTGTAGACACGCCCCCCGGGGTGAAGCAGGAGATAGGTAACAAAGCACAGGAGAGCAGCTTTCTCGGCCTGCTGGACACGCCCCCCGGGGTGAAGGCAGAAGACAGATAAGAAAGAACAGGTGAGCAGCTTCCTCGGCCTGGTAGACACACTCCCCGGGGTGAAGGCAGAAGACAGGTAACAAAGAACAGGAGAGCTGCTTGCTCGGCCTGGCGAATGGGCCGTCGGGGTAAAGCAAGAAGACAGGTAACGCAGAATAGGTAAGTAGCTTTCTCGGCCTCATAGACATACCCTGTGGGGTGAAGGCAAAAGACAGGTAACAAAGAACAAGAGAGCCGCTTGCTCGGCCTGGCAGATGGGCCGTCGGAGTAAACGGAGAAGATAGGTAACAAAGAACAGGTGAGCAGATTGCTCGGCCAAACAGACAGGCCGCCGGGGTGAAGGCAGATGACAGGGAACAAAGAACAGGAGAGAAACTTGCTCAGCCTGCTGGACACACCCACCAGGTAGAAGGCAGAAGATAGGTAAGAAAGGACAGGTGAGCAGATTTCTTGGCAGTGTAGACACCCCCCCGGGGTAAAGCAGAAGACAGGTAACAAAGAACAGGTCAATAGCTTGCTCTGCTTGGTAAACTCCCTCGCCACCCCGGGGTAAGGCAGAAGACAGGTAATAAGGAAAAGCTTAGCATCTTGCTCGGACTGGTAGACACGCACCCCAGGAAGAAGGCAGAAGACAGGTAACAAAGAACAGGTGAGCGGCTTCATCGACCTGGTAGACACACCCTCCGGATTGAAGGAAGATGATGGTTAACAAAGAACGGGTGAGCAGCTTTCTTGGCAGTGTAGACACGCCCCCCGGGGTGAAGCAGGAGATAGGTAACAAAGCACAGGAGAGCAGCTTTCTCGGCCTGCTGGACACGTCCCCCCGGGGTGAAGGCAGAAGACAGATAAGAAAGAACAGGTGAGCAGCTTCCTTGGCCTGGTAGACATGCCCCCCACGGTGAAGGCAGAATACATGTAACAAAGAATAGGTGAGCAGGTTGCACAGATGGTTGACACGCCCCCCGGGGTGAAGACTTAAGGCAGGTAACAAAAAACAGGAGAGCCACTTGCTCGGCCTGGCCGCCGGGCCGCCGGGGTGACGGCAGAAGAAGGTAACAAAGAACAGGTGAGCAGCTTGCTCGGCCTGGCAGACGGGCTGTTGGGGTAAAGCGAGAAGACAGATAACAAAGAACAGGTGAGCAGCTTGCTCAGCCTGGTAGACAAGACCCCCGGGGTGAAGGCGGAAGACAGGTAACAAAGAACAGTTGAGCAGCTTGCTCATCCTGGTAGACACGCCCCCCAGGAAGAAGGCAGAAGAGAGGTAACAAAAAACAGGAGAGCTGCTTGCTCGGCCTGGCAGACCTGCCGCCGGGGTACAGCAAGAAGATAGGTAACGAAGAATAGGTAAGCAGCTTGCTCAGCCTCATAGACACACCCTGCGGGGTGAAGGTAGAAGACAGGTAGCAAAGAACAAGGGAGCCGCTTGCTCGGCCTGGCCGATGGGCCGTCGGAGTAAACGGAGAAGATAGGTAAGAAAGAAAAGGTGAGCACATTGCTTGGCCTGCTAGACAGGCCCCTGGTGGTGAAAGCACAAGATATGTAACAAAGAACAGGTGAGCAACTCGCTCGGCCAAACAGACTGGCTGCCGGGGTGAAGGCAGATGACAGGGAACAAAGAACAGGAGAGAAACTTGCTCAGCCTGCTGGACACGCCCACCAGGTAGAAGGCAGAAGATAGGTAACAAAGAACAGGTGAGCAGATTTCTTGGCAGTGTAGACATCCCCCCGGCGTTAAGCAGAAGAGAGGTAACAAAGAACAAGAGAGCTGCTTGCTGGACCTGACAGACGGGCCCCCGGGATGAAGGGAGAAGACAGGTAACAAAGAACAGGTCAATAGCTTGCTCTGCTTGGAAAACAGGCCCCCCCCCACCCCGGGGTAAGGCAGAAGACAGGTAACAAGGAAAAGCTTAGCATCTTGCTCGGACTGGTAGACACGCACCCCAGGAAGAAGGCAGAAGACAGGTTACAAAAAACAGGTGAACAGCTTGCTCTGCCTGGTAGACACGTCCCCCGGGCAGAAGGCAGAAGACAGGTAACCAAGAAAAGGGGAGCCGCTTGCTAGGCCTGGCAGAGAGGCCGCCGAGGTGAAGAGAGAAGACATGTAACAAAGAACAAGTGAGTAGCTTGCTTGGCCTGGTAGACACGCACCCCGGGAAGAAGGCAGAAGACAGGTAACAAAGAACAGATGAGCGTCTTGATCGACCTGGTAGACACACCCTCCGAATTTAAGGAAGATGATAGTTAACAAAGAACAGGTGAGCAGCTTTCTTGGCAGTGTAGACACGCCCCCCGGGGTGAAGCAGGAGATAGGTAACAAAGCACAGGAGAGCAGCTTTCTCGGCCTGCTGGACACGCCCCCCGGGGTGAAGGCAGAAGACAGATAAGAAAGAACAGGTGAGCAGCTTCCTCGGCCTGGTAGACACACTCCCCGGGGTGAAGGCAGAAGACAGGTAACAAAGAACAGGAGAGCTGCTTGCTCGGCCTGGCGAATGGGCCGTCGGGGTAAAGCAAGAAGACAGGTAACGCAGAATAGGTAAGTAGCTTTCTCGGCCTCATAGACATACCCTGTGGGGTGAAGGCAAAAGACAGGTAACAAAGAACAAGAGAGCCGCTTGCTCGGCCTGGCAGATGGGCCGTCGGAGTAAACGGAGAAGATAGGTAAGAAAGAAAAGGTGAGCAGATTGCTCGGCCTGCTAGACACGCCCCCTGTGGTGAAGGCAAAAGACAGGTAACAAAGAACAGGTGAGCAGCTTGCTCGGCCAAACAGACAGGCCGCCGGGGTGAAGGCAGATGACAGGGAACAAAGAACAGGAGAGAAACTTGCTCAGCCTGCTGGACACGCCCACCAGGTAGAAGGCAGAAGATAGGTAACAAAGAACAGGTGAGCAGATTTCTTGGCAGTGTAGACATCCCCCCGGCGTTAAGCAGAAGAGAGGTAACAAAGAACAAGAGAGCTGCTTGCTGGACCTGACAGACGGGCCCCCGGGATGAAGGGAGAAGACAGGTAACAAAGAACAGGTCAATAGCTTGCTCTGCTTGGTAAACTCCCTCGCCACCCCGGGGTAAGGCAGAAGACAGGTAACAAGGAAAAGCTTAGCATCTTGCTCGGACTGGTAGACACGCACCCCAGGAAGAAGGCAGAAGACAGGTAACAAAGAACAGGTGAGCGGCTTCATCGACCTGGTAGACACACCCTCCGAATTTAAGGAAGATGATAGTTAACAAAGAACAGGTGAGCAGCTTTCTTGGCAGTGTAGACACGCCCCCCGGGGTGAAGCAGGAGATAGGTAACAAAGCACAGGAGAGCAGCTTTCTCGGCCTGCTGGACACGCCCCCCGGGGTGAAGGCAGAAGACAGATAAGAAAGAACAGGTGAGCAGCTTCCTCGGCCTGGTAGACACACTCCCCGGGGTGAAGGCAGAAGACAGGTAACAAAGAACAGGAGAGCTGCTTGCTCGGCCTGGCGAATGGGCCGTCGGGGTAAAGCAAGAAGACAGGTAACGCAGAATAGGTAAGTAGCTTTCTCGGCCTCATAGACATACCCTGTGGGGTGAAGGCAAAAGACAGGTAACAAAGAACAAGAGAGCCGCTTGCTCGGCCTGGCAGATGGGCCGTCGGAGTAAACGGAGAAGATAGGTAAGAAAGAAAAGGTGAGCAGATTGCTCGGCCTGCTAGACACGCCCCCTGTGGTGAAGGCAAAAGACAGGTAACAAAGAACAGGTGAGCAGCTTGCTCGGCCAAACAGACAGGCCGCCGGGGTGAAGGCAGATGACAGGGAACAAAGAACAGGAGAGAAACTTGCTCAGCCTGCTGGACACGCCCACCAGGTAGAAGGCAGAAGATAGGTAACAAAGAACAGGTGAGCAGATTTCTTGGCAGTGTAGACATCCCCCCGGCGTTAAGCAGAAGAGAGGTAACAAAGAACAAGAGAGCTGCTTGCTGGACCTGACAGACGGGCCCCCGGGATGAAGGGAGAAGACAGGTAACAAAGAACAGGTCAATAGCTTGCTCTGCTTGGTAAACTCCCTCGCCACCCCGGGGTAAGGCAGAAGACAGGTAACAAGGAAAAGCTTAGCATCTTGCTCGGACTGGTAGACACGCACCCCAGGAAGAAGGCAGAAGACAGGTAACAAAGAACAGGTGAGCGGCTTCATCGACCTGGTAGACACACCCTCCGAATTTAAGGAAGATGATAGTTAACAAAGAACAGGTGAGCAGCTTACTTGGCAGTGTAGACACGCCCCCCGGGGTGAAGCAGGAGATAGGTAACAAAGCACAGGAGAGCAGCTTTCTCGGCCTGCTGGACACGCCCCCCGGGGTGAAGGCAGAAGACAGATAAGAAAGAACAGGTGAGCAGCTTCCTCGGCCTGGTAGACACACTCCCCGGGGTGAAGGCAGAAGACAGGTAACAAAGAACAGGAGAGCTGCTTGCTCGGCCTGGCGAATGGGCCGTCGGGGTAAAGCAAGAAGACAGGTAACGCAGAATAGGTAAGTAGCTTTCTCGGCCTCATAGACATACCCTGTGGGGTGAAGGCAAAAGACAGGTAACAAAGAACAAGAGAGCCGCTTGCTCGGCCTGGCAGATGGGCCGTCGGAGTAAACGGAGAAGATAGGTAAGAAAGAAAAGGTGAGCAGATTGCTCGGCCTGCTAGACACGCCCCCTGTGGTGAAGGCAAAAGACAGGTAACAAAGAACAGGTGAGCAGCTTGCTCGGCCAAACAGACAGGCCGCCGGGGTGAAGGCAGATGACAGGGAACAAAGAACAGGAGAGAAACTTGCTCAGCCTGCTGGACACACCCACCAGGTAGAAGGCAGAAGATAGGTAAGAAAGGACAGGTGAGCAGATTTCTTGGCAGTGTAGACACCCCCCCGGGGTAAAGCAGAAGACAGGTAACAAAGAACAGGTCAATAGCTTGCTCTGCTTGGTAAACTCCCTCGCCACCCCGGGGTAAGGCAGAAGACAGGTAACAAGGAAAAGCTTAGCATCTTGCTCGGACTGGTAGACACGCACCCCAGGAAGAAGGCAGAAGACAGGTAACAAAGAACAGGTGAGCGGCTTCATCGACCTGGTAGACACACCCTCCGGATTGAAGGAAGATGATGGTTAACAAAGAACAGGTGAGCAGCTTTCTTGGCAGTGTAGACACGCCCCCCGGGGTGAAGCAGGAGATAGGTAACAAAGCACAGGAGAGCAGCTTTCTCGGCCTGCTGGACACGTCCCCCCAGGGTGAAGGCAGAAGACAGATAAGAAAGAACAGGTGAGCAGCTTCCTTGGCCTGGTAGACATGCCCCCCGCGGTGAAGGCAGAATACATGCAACAAAGAATAGGTGAGCAGGTTGCACAGATGGTTGACACGCCCCCCGGGGTGAAGACTTAAGGCAGGTAACAAAAAACAGGAGAGCCACTTGCTCGGCCTGGCCGCCGGGCCGCCGGGGTGACGGCAGAAGAAGGTAACAAAGAACAGGTGAGCAGCTTGCTCGGCCTGGCAGACGGGCTGTTGGGGTAAAGCGAGAAGACAGATAACAAAGAACAGGTGAGCAGCTTGCTCAGCCTGGTAGACAAGACCCCCGGGGTGAAGGCGGAAGACAGGTAACAAAGAACAGTTGAGCAGCTTGCTCATCCTGGTAGACACGCCCCCCAGGAAGAAGGCAGAAGAGAGGTAACAAAAAACAGGAGAGCTGCTTGCTCGGCCTGGCAGACCTGCCGCCGGGGTACAGCAAGAAGATAGGTAACGAAGAATAGGTAAGCAGCTTGCTCAGCCTCATAGACACACCCTGCGGGGTGAAGGTAGAAGACAGGTAGCAAAGAACAAGGGAGCCGCTTGCTCGGCCTGGCCGATGGGCCGTCGGAGTAAACGGAGAAGATAGGTAAGAAAGAAAAGGTGAGCACATTGCTTGGCCTGCTAGACAGGCCCCTGGTGGTGAAAGCACAAGATATGTAACAAAGAACAGGTGAGCAACTCGCTCGGCCAAACAGACTGGCTGCCGGGGTGAAGGCAGATGACAGGGAACAAAGAACAGGAGAGAAACTTGCTCAGCCTGCTGGACACGCCCACCAGGTAGAAGGCAGAAGATAGGTAACAAAGAACAGGTGAGCAGATTTCTTGGCAGTGTAGACATCCCCCCGGCGTTAAGCAGAAGAGTGGTAACAAAGAACAAGAGAGCTGCTTGCTGGACCTGACAGACGGGCCCCCGGGATGAAGGGAGAAGACAGGTAACAAAGAACAGGTCAATAGCTTGCTCTGCTTGGAAAACAGGCCCCCCCCCCCCCCCGGGGTAAGGCAGAAGACAGGTAACAAGGAAAAGCTTAGCATCTTGCTCGGACTGGTAGACACGCACCCCAGGAAGAAGGCAGAAGACAGGTTACAAAAAACAGGTGAACAGCTTGCTCTGCCTGGTAGACACGTCCCCCGGGCAGAAGGCAGAAGACACGTAACCAAGAAAAGGGGAGCCGCTTGCTAGGCCTGGCAGAGAGGCCGCCGAGGTGAAGAGAGAAGACATGTAACAAAGAACAAGTGAGTAGCTTGCTTGGCCTGGTAGACACGCACCCCGGGAAGAAGGCAGAAGACAGGTAACAAAGAACAGATGAGCGTCTTGATCGACCTGGTAGACACACCCTCCGAATTTAAGGAAGATGATAGTTAACAAAGAACAGGTGAGCAGCTTTCTTGGCAGTGTAGACACGCCCCCCGGGGTGAAGCAGGAGATAGGTAACAAAGCACAGGAGAGCAGCTTTCTCGGCCTGCTGGACACGCCCCCCGGGGTGAAGGCAGAAGACAGATAAGAAAGAACAGGTGAGCAGCTTCCTCGGCCTGGTAGACACACTCCCCGGGGTGAAGGCAGAAGACAGGTAACAAAGAACAGGAGAGCTGCTTGCTCGGCCTGGCGAATGGGCCGTCGGGGTAAAGCAAGAAGACAGGTAACGCAGAATAGGTAAGTAGCTTTCTCGGCCTCATAGACATACCCTGTGGGGTGAAGGCAAAAGACAGGTAACAAAGAACAAGAGAGCCGCTTGCTCGGCCTGGCAGATGGGCCGTCGGAGTAAACGGAGAAGATAGGTAAGAAAGAAAAGGTGAGCAGATTGCTCGGCCTGCTAGACACGCCCCCTGTGGTGAAGGCAAAAGACAGGTAACAAAGAACAGGTGAGCAGCTTGCTCGGCCTGGTAGACACGCCCCCCGGGAACAAGGCATAAGACAGGTAACAAAGAACAGGAGAGCCGATTGCTCAGCCTGGCAGACGGGCCGCCGGGGTAAAGCGAGAAGGCAGGTAATGAAGAATAGGTAAGCAGCTTGCTCGGCCTCATAGACACACCCTGCAGGGTGAAGGCAGAAGACAGGTAACAAAGAACAGGTGAGCAGCTTGCTCGGCCAAGCAGACAGGCCGCCTGGGTGAATGCAGAAGACAGGGAACAAAGAACAGGAGAGCTGCTTGCTTGGCCTCGCAGATGGGCCGCCGGTGTGAAGGCAGAAGACAGGTAACAAAGAACAAGGGAGCCGCTTGCTCGGCCTGGCAGATGGGCCGTCGGAGTAAACGGAGAAGATAGGTAAGAAAGAAAAGGTGAGCAGATTGCTCGGCCTGCTAAACATGCCCTCGGTGGTGAAGGCACAAGACAGGTAACAAAGAACAGGTGAGCAGCTTGCTTGGCCTGGTAGACAAGACCCCCGGGGTGAAGGCGGAAGACAGGTAACAAAAAACAGGAGAGCCGCTTGCTCGGCCTGGCAGCTGGGGCGCCGGTGTAAAGCGAGAAGACAGTTAACAAAGAACAGGTGAGGAGGTTATTGGGACTTGTAGACACGCCCCACGGGGTGAAGGCAGAAGACAGGTAAAAAAAAAGAGGTAAGCAGCTTACTTGGCCTAGTAGACAGGCCCCAAGCGGTGGAGGAAGAAGACAGGTTACAAAAAACAGGTGAGCAGCTTGCTCTGCCTGGTAGACACGTCCCCCGGGCTGAAGGCTGAAGACAGGTAACCAAGAAAAGGGGAGCCGCTTGCTAGGCCTGTCAGAGAGGCCGCCGAGGTGAAGAGAGAAGACACGTAACAAAGAACAAGTGAGTAGCATGCTCGGCCTGGTAGACACGACCCCCAGGAAGACGGCAGAAGACAGGTAACAAAGAACAGGTGAGCGGCTTGATCGACCTGGTAGACACGCCCCCCGGGAAGAAGACAGAAGAGAGGTAACAAAGAACAGGAGAGCTGCTTGCTCGGCCTGGCAGATGGGCCGCTGGGGTAAAGCAAGAAGACAGGTAACGAAGAATAGGTAAGCAGCTTGCTCGGCCTCATAGACACACCCTGCGGGTTGAAGGCAGAAGACAGGTAACAAAGAACAAGGGAGCCGCTTTCTCGGCCTGGCAGATGGGCCGTCGGAGTAAACGGAGAAGATAGGTAAGAAAGAAAAGGTGAGCAGATTGCTCGGCCTGCTAGACACGCCCCCGGTGGTGAATGCACAAGACAGGTAACAAAGAACAGGTGAGCAGCTCGCTCGGCCAAACAGACAGGCCGCCGGGGTGAAGGCAGATGACAGGGAACAAAGAACAGGAGAGAAACTTGCTCAGCCTGCTGGACACGCCCACCAGGTAGAAGGCAGAAGATAGGTAACAAAGAACAGGTGAGCAGATTTCTTGGCAGTGTAGACACCTCCCCCAGGTTAAAGCAGAAGAGAGGTAACAAAGAACAGTAGAGCCGCTTGCTGGACCTGACAGACGGGCCCCCGGGGTGAAGGGAGAGGACAGGTAACAAAGAACAGTTCAGTAGCTTGCTCGGCTTGGAAAACATCCCCCCCCCCCGGGGTAAGGCAGAAGACACGTAACAAAGAACATCTGAGCAGCTTGCTCGGCCTGGCAGACGGGCTGTCGGGGTAGAGCGAGAAAACAAGTAACAAAGAACAGGTGAGCAGCTTGCTTGGCCTTGTAGAAAAGACCCCCGCGGTTAAGGTAGAAGACATGTAACAAAGAATAGGTGAGCAGGTTGCACAGCTTGGTAGACACGCCCCCCGTGGTGAAGACTTAAGACAGGTAACCAAAAACAGGCGCGACGCTTGCTCAGCCTGGCAGGCAGGTCGCCGGGGTGATGGCGGAAGTCAGGTAACAAAAAACTGGCGATCAGCTTTCTCAGCCTAGTAGAAATGCCCCCGTGGTGAAGACAGAAGATAGGTAACAGAGAACAGGAGAGCTGCGTGCTCGGCATGACAGACGGGCCGCAGGTTTGAAGGGAGAAGAAAGGTAACAAAGAACAGGTGAGCAGCTTGCTCGGCCTGGTAGACACGCCCCCCCCTGTGAAGGCAGAAGACAGGTAACAAAGAACAGGAGAGCCACTTGCTCATCCTGGTAAACACGCCCCCCCCCCCACCCCGGTGTGAAGGCAAACAACAGGTAACAGAGTATTCTGTTAGAACCTAGACTGAATGAGTATTCCGTTAGAACACAGGCTTAGTGAATATTCTTTAAACATAGACTGAGTACATATTCTGTTAGAACACAGGCTGAGTGAGTATTATGTTAGAAAACAGGCTGCGTGAGTATTCTGTTAGAAAACAGACTGAGTGAGTATTGTGTTAGAACACAGGCTGAGTGAGTATTTTTTTTTGTTTGTTTTGTTTTTCAATTACAGTTGTCCCCTTTTCCCCTAATTTCTCTCCCCCACCCAACCCACCCACTCTCCCGCAATCATATCCCTCCCCGTTGTCCATGTCCATGAGTCTTTTATACAGGTTCTTTGACTAAATCCTTCCCTTACTTATCCCCCTTCTCTCCCTCTCCCCTCTCCACTATTGACTGCTATTCTGCTCTTTGTTCTATTTAGTTCCTTTGTTTGTGTTGTTCTTTAGTTTCCTGTAATAGGTGATATCATATGGTATTTTTCTTTCTTTGTCTGGCTTATTTCACTAAGCATAATTCTCTCTAGTTCCATCCCTGTTGTTGCAAATGGCGGGAGTTCCTTCTTTCTTTCTGTTACATAGTATTCCATTGTGTAGATGTACCACAGTTTTTTGATCCACTCATCTGCAGATGGGCACTTAGGTTGTTTCCAGCACTTAGCTATTGTAAACAGTGCTGCAATGAATATAGGGGTGCATAAGTTCTTTTGAATTGGTGTTTCAAGATTCTTCGGGTATAATCCTAGTAGTGGAGTTGCTGGTTCAAAAGACAGTTCCATTTTTAATCTTTTGAGGTAATTCCATACTGTACTCCATAGTGGCTGCACCAGTCTGCATTCCCACCAACAGTGCAGTAGGGTTCCCGTTTTTCCACATCCTCGCCAGCACTTGTTGTTTGCTGATTTGTTGATGATGGCCATTCTGACTGGTGTAAAATGGTATCTCATTGTGGTTTTTATTTGCATCTCCCTGATGGCTAATGATGTTGAGCATTTTTTCATGTGTCTATGGACCTTCTGTATGTCCTCTTCGGAGAAGTGTTTGTTCAGGTCCTTTGCCCATTTTTGAATTGGGTTATTTGTTTTCTTGATGTTGAGTCGTATCAGCTCTTTATATATTTTGAAAATCAGTCCCCTGTCTGTGATGTCATTGGCAAATATGTTTTCTCATATGGTTGGTTTCCTTTTCATCTTGCTGATGTTTTCTTTTGATGAGCAGAAACTCTTTAGTTTGATGTAATCCCATTTATTTATTTTTTCCTTTATTTCTCTTGCTTTAGGAGATATATCTGTGAAGAGATTGTTACGTGAGATATATGATATTTTCTTGCCTATGTTTTCCTCTAGGACTTTTATGGTGTCACGGCTTACATTTAAGTCTTTGATCCATCTTGAGTTTATTCTCGTGTGTGGTGTAAGTTGGTGGTCTAGTTTCATTTTTTTGCAGGTCCCTGTCCAGTTCTCCCAGCACCATTTGTTAAAGAGGCTCTTCTCACTCCATTTTATGTTCCTTCCTCCTTTATCAAATATTAGTTGACCATAGAGGCCTGGGTTTATTTCTGGACTCTCTATTCTGTTCCACTGATCTATATGTCTGTTCTTATGCCAGTACCAGACTGTTTTGATTACAGTGGCTTTGTAGTATTGTTTGATATCTGGTGTTGTGATTCCTCCTGCTGTATTCTTCTGTCTCAAGATTGCTTTTGCTGTTCGGGGTCTTTTTTGGTTCCATATGAACTTATGGAGTATTTGTTCTAGGTCTGTGAAATATGTCATTGGTATTTTAATAGGGATTGCATTGAATCTGTAAATTGCTTTGAGTAGTATGGCCATTTTGATGATGTTGATTCTTCCCATCCAAGAACATGGTATTTGCTTCCATTTATTTGTTTCTTCCTTAATTTCTTTCTTCAATGTTATGTAATTTTCAGTGTATAGGTCTTTTATCTCTTTGGTTAAGTTTACTCCTAGGTACTTTATTTTTCTTGTTGCTATAGTAAATGGTAATTTTTTTTTTGTCTCTGTCTCTGCTATTTTATTGTTGGTGTACAGAAATGCCTTATATTTCTGTATATTTATTTTGTACCCTGCAATTTTGCTAAATTCACTTATTATATCGAGTAGTCTTTTAGTGGAGTTTATAGGATTTTCTAGGTATACTATCATGTCATCTGTATATAATGAAAGTTTTACTTCCTCTTTTCCAATTTGGATGCCTTTTATTTCTTTGTCTTGTCTGATTGCTGTGGCTAGGACTTCCAACACTATGTTGAAAAGGAGTGGAGAGAGTGGACAACCTTGTCTAGTTCCTGATTTCAAGGGGAATGCTTTCAGTTTTTGTCCATTGAGTATGATGTTGGCCTCAGGCTCCTCATATATAGCCTTAATGATGTTAAAGTATGCTCCCTCTATTCCCATTTTGCTGAGAGTTTTCATCATAAATGGTTGTTGTACTTTATCAAAAGCTTTTTCTGCATCTATTGGTATGATCATGTGATTTTTGTCTTTCATTCTGTTTAGGTGATGTATTATATTTATTGATTTGCGAATATTAAACCATCCTTGCATCCCTGGAATGAAGCCCACTTGATCATGATGTATTATCTTTTTGATGTATTGCTGGATCCTGTTTGCCAATATTTTATTCAGGATTTTAGCATCTATGTTCATCAGTGATATTGGCCTGTAGTTTTCTTTCTTTGTTGTGTCTTGACCTGGTTTGGGGATTAGGATAATACTGGCTCGATAGAAAGAGTTTGGGATTTTTCCCTCTTCTTGGATTTTTTGGAACAGTTTGAGGAGGATAGGAGTTAGTTCTTCCCTGAATGTTTTGTAGAATTTGCCTGTGAAGCCATCTAGTCCAGGGCTTTTCTGTGCAGGGAGATTTTGGATTACTGTTTCAATTTCCTTTTTTGTTATTGGTCTGTTGAAACTTTCCACTTCTTCTTGATTCAGTTTTGGAACGTTGTATGTTTCTACAAATTTGTCCATTTGTTCTAGATTGCCAAATTTCTTGTCATACAGTTGTCTGAAGTAATTTCTAACTATCATTTGTATTTCTGAGGTATCAGTCGTGATTTCTCCTCTTTCATTTCTGATTTTGTTTATTTGGGTCTTTTCTCTTTTTTTCTTGATTAGACTGGCTAGAGGCTTGTCGATTTTGTTGATTTTTTCGAAGAACCAGCTCCTAGTTTTGTTGATATTTTGGATTGTTTGTTTAGTCTCTATGTCATTTAGGTCTGCTCTGATCTTGATGATTTCGTTCCTTGTTCTTGTCCTAGGCTTTGTTTGTTGTTGTTGTTCTAGTTCTTGTAGCTTTATGGTTAGGTTTTTTATTTGAGATTCTTCTAGCCTTTTCAGATATGCCTGTATTGCTATGAACTTCCCTCTCAGGACTGCTTTTGCTGTGTCCCACAGGTTTGGGGCTGTTGTGTGTTCATTGCCATTAGTTTCTAGAAATTTCTTGATTTCCTCTTTGATGTCATTGTTAACCCATTCGTTATTTAATAGCGTGTTATTCATTCTCCATGAGTTTGGGTGTCTTTTATTTTTTTCCCTGAGGTTGATTTTTAGTTTCAAGGCATTGTGGTCTGAAAAGATGCTTGATATGATTTCAATTTTCTTGAATTTATTGAGGCTTGTTTTGTGTCCTATTATGTGGTCTATCTTTGAAAATGTCCCATGTGCCTTTGAAAAGAATGTATATTTTGCTTCTTTGGGGTGAAAAGTTCTATATATATCAGTTAAGTCCATGTGGTTTAGTGTGTTGTTCAATGCCTGTATATCCTTGGTGTTTCTTTGCTTTGATGATCTGTCTATTGTTGATAATAGAGTGTTGAAGTCTCCTACTATGAGTGTGTTCTTGTTAATATTCTTCTTATGGTCTTCTAGTATTTGCTTTATGTATTTGGGTGTTCCTATGTTGGGTGCATGTATGTTTATCAGTGTTATATCTTTTTGATGAATTGTTCCTTTAAGTATTATGAAATGTCCTTCTTTGTCTCTTTTTATTGCCCGTGCTTTGAAATCCGTTTTGTCTGATATGAGGACTGCTACCCCAGCTTTTTTTTCAGGTTCATTTGCTTGGAATATTTTTTTATATCCCTTTACTTTCAGTCTGTGTAAATCTTTTGTTTTGAGATGTGTTTCTTGTACACAGAAAATATGTGGGTCCTGTTTTCTTATCCATTCCGTTACCCTATGTCTTTTAATTGGAGCATTTAATCCATTTACATTTAAGGTTATTATTGACATGTATTTATTCATTTCCCTTTTGTATCTCTGTTCCTCTACCCTTTTTTTTGTTTTTTTCTCTTCCTTTTTCTTAGAATATTCCCTTTAACATCTCTTGCAATGTTGGTTTGGTGGAGATGTATTCTTTTAGTCTTCCTTTGTCTGCGAAACTCCTTATTTCACCTTCTATTTTGAATGAGAGCCTGGGTAGAGTATTCTTGGTTGTAGGCCTTTGTTTTTCATTGCTTGAAATATTTTTGGCCATTCCCTTCTGGCTTGTAATGTTTCTGTTGAGAAATCGGTCGATAGCCTTATTGGAGCTCCCTTGTAAGTTATTTGCTGTTTTTCTCTTGCTGCTTTGAGGATTCTCTCTTTGTCTTGGAATGTTGCCATTTTAACTATGATGTGCCTTGGAGTTGGTTTTTGGCGGTTCCTCTTGATTGGAACTCTCAGTGCTTCTTGGACTTGCATAGCTTTTTCTCTCATCAGGTTCGGAAAATTTTCTGTCACTATTTCTCCTATCAGTTTTTCAATTCCATGCTCCTTTTCTTCTCCCTCTCTTATTCCTATGATCCTTAAATTATTTTTTCTGATGCTATCCTGTAATTCCCTTACATCTTGTTCATATTTTTTCAATCTTTTTTCATTTTGCTGTATCATTTGAGAATTATTACCTACATTATCCTCTAACTCACTAATCCGATCCTCTGCTTCGTTTAGTCTGCTTTTGACTGATTCTACTGTGTTTTTCAGTTCAGAGATTGCATTCTTCATTTCTTCCTGGTTCTTGTTGATAGTTTCTATGTCTTTTTTTATGCTGGTGTAGTTCTCTGCTACTTCCCTATAATTTTCTTGGAGCTGTTGGTAACTTCCTTGGAGGTTGTCATAGTTGTTTTTGATGTTTTCGAGCATATCAAGCTTCTTCACTACCATAGTTTTGAATTCCATGTCTGACATTTGGGCTACGTCTATTCCATCTACCTCTCTTTCTGGGGATTCCTCTTTTCTTTTCATTGAGAGGTAGTTTCTGCGTCTTACCATGTTGGATTCTTCTTGTTTGTTTTTGGTATTTGGATTTGTCTGCTTTGCCTTCCCACCTTTGTGGTATGAGATTTTTTATGGTAGATCTGGGGGATTCAGTGGTGCAGTCTCTTTGATCTCCTGAGCCTGATGTTCTTGGGGTACCTTTTATATCATTTGTTTATGCTGTCTGGTTATATTTCAGATTTTTTTTGTTGTTGTTGTTAGTATATTCCTTCTGGCTTTTTGATTGGGAGTCACTCTGTCCACTTTATCTCGAATTCTTTTGTGGAGATGTCAGTTCAGCCTTCTTGTGTCGTCTTCCTTTTCTGCGTCCACAGCTGGTCTAATGTAATGGGTCAGAGATTCCTATTCCTTGCAGCAGTGGTGTGCATGAGGTGGCCGGCAAGGTGCAATGCAAGGCAGCCAAGAGCCCACCTCAGGTCTGCCACGCTGCGCTCCAGGAAAGCAGGCCACGCCGCACTTTGGGGAAGCTGGCAAGGTGTTTTTTTTTTTTTTTCACTCAAGCATCAGTGCTTGCCCAAGGCAGCTGGGGAACTAAGCTCAGGCCTGCCTCCCCGCACTCCCAGAAAACAGGCCACGCCAAGCTCCGGGAAAGCCCTCCAGATGTTTTTTTTGCTAGAGCACCAGTGCGCACCCAAAGTGTCGGGGGAACTAGCTCAGGCCTGCCTCCCCGCGCTCCCAGAAAGCAGGCTGCGCCAAGCTCCGGGAAAGCCCTCCAGGTGTTTTTTTGGCTAGAGCACCAGTGCGCGCCCAAGGTGTCCGGGGAACTAAGCTCCGGCCTGCTGCACCACGCTCCTAGAAAGCTGGCCACTGCCATGCTCCGAGGAAGCCGGCCACGCTGCACTCCGGGAAAGCCCTTGAGGTGTTTTTTGGCTCGAGTGCCAGTGTGCACCCAAGCGGCTGGGGAGCTAGCCTCAGGCCTGCAGCACCGTGTTCTGGGCGTTGGTCTTTCACCTCTTAGGGCAGGGCTGCAGACACTTGTGCTCAGTAGAGGTGAGTGTCTGTGAGTACTGCTGCCCACCGTTCCCGCACCTCCTGAGCAGGCACGCGCTGAGCCTGGGCAAGTGCTCTGCGCTCCGGATTCCGGCCTGGTACTTCGGCCTGGCGCCCACTGGGCTGGCCATGGGCGACTGCGCACAGTCTTCTGCGTGTCCAGTGGGCCCTCCCTGCGCCTGTTGGGTCCCTGATTTTATGTCTGTTGGCATGTGTCCGAGGGGCACCTGGATGCACAGCCCAGTGCACCTGGGCCAGTGAATGAGGGCACTTCCCTATGTGCGCTGCGGCGACCCAAGGGGAGGGTTGGGGGGTGGATGAGCGCACCACTGTGCCTGCGCTCCTCAAGAATGGCCTACCACCCCCAAACTTTCCTCCCCTCTCCACCATCCACTAGAGAAAAATATAAAGGAGAATTATGTTCTCACTTGCCCGGCAGCACGCTGTCTCCTGTCCTTCAGTGCCAATGCCACTTGGTCAAGTCCGGTCTCTGCCAGCGGGCAGAGATCTGCTCTCCTCCCAACTCCTGTCCCGGGGCAGCCTGTGGTCCCCAAAAATCCTTTGTGTCCTTCCCGCCGCAGCTCGGGCAGCCGCCGCAGTCAGGAATCTCGTTTCTTCCCCTTTTTCTCCGCTATCCTCACTAAACAGGTTGTTCCCAGATGGATTTTCTCTAATCCAGCAGTGCCTTGGCTCGACTCCTGCCAGTGTCCAGCTGCTCACTGAGATGTTCTGTCTGCAGTTAGCCCAAACTGCAGAAGGGTCTCGGGAGCCTGAAACCTCAGCCTCTCCTCACTCCTCCGCCATCTTCCCTCTTCAAAATATACAATCTTTTCAAGTGCACATGAAACATTTTCAAGGACAGACCACATGGGAGGACACAAAACAAGCCTCAACAACTTCAAGGAAATTGAAGTTATATCAAGCATCTTCTTAGATCACAATGGCATGAAACTGGAAACCAACCTCAAGGAAAAAACACAAAAACATTCAAATTAATGGAGAATGAATAACATGCTATTAAATAATGAATTGGTTCACAGCGACCTCAATGAAGAAATCAAAAAAGTTTCTGGAAACGAACGATAAAAAACACACAACGACCTCAAACATATGGAAGACAGCGAAAGCAGTCCTGAGAGGGAAGTTCATAGCAATACAGGCTTACCTAGAAAGGCTAGAAGGAGCTCAAATAAGAAACCTAACCCTATAGCTTACAAGAACTAGAGGAACAACAACAAACAAAGCCCAGAGTGAGTAGAAGGAAGGAAATCATTAACATCAGAAAAGAATTAAATGCAATAGAGACTAAACAAACAATTCGAAGAATCAATAAAATCAGGAGCTGGTTCTTTGAAAAGATGAATAAAATCAACAAGATTTGAACCAGGCTCATCAAGAAAAAAAGAGAGAGGACCCAAATACATAAAATCAGAAATGAAAGAGGAGAAATCACAACTGATACCACAGAAATACAAAGGATTGTAAGAAATTACTATGAACAACTGTATCACAAGTAATTTGACAAACTGGATGAAAAGGGGAAAATTTCTAGAAACATATAATCTTCCAAAACTGACTCAAGAAGAATCGGAAAGCCTGAATACACCAATAACAACCAGTGAAACTGAAGCGGTAATCAAAAAACTCCAGACACACAAAAGCCCTGGACTGGATGGCTTCACAGGCAAATTTTATCAAACATTTAGGGAAGAACTAACTTCTACCTTCCTCAAACTATTCCCAAAGGTCCAACAAGAGGGAAGACTCCCATACTCTTTCTATGAGGCCAATATTATCCTCATTCCAAAACCAGGTCAAGACACAACAAAGGAAGAAAACTACAGGCCAATATCACTGATGAACACAGATGCTAAAATCCTCAACAAAATATTGGCAAACCAGATCCAGCAACACATTAAAAAGATCGTACACCACGATCAAGTGGTTTTCATCCCAGGGATGCAAGCATGGTTCAGTATTTGCAAATTAATAAACGCAATACACCACATAAAAAAATGAAAGACAAAAATAACATGACCGTATCAATAGATGCCGAAAGAGCATTTGCTAAAGTACAACACCCATGTATGACAAAAACACTCAGCAAAGTGGGAGTAGAGGGAGCATACCTCCACATGATAAAGGCCATATATGGGAAACCAGCAGCCAACATCAAACTCAATGGGCAAAAACTGAAAACCTTCCCTCTAAGATCAGGAGCAAGACAAGGATGTCCACTCTCTCCACTCTTATTCAACATAGTTTTGGAAATTCTAGCCACAGTGATCAGACAAGAAAAAGAAATAAAAGGCAACCAAATTGGAAAAGAGGAAATAAAACTGTCATTATTTGCAGATGACATGATAGCATACATAGAAGACCCTACAGACCCCACTAAAAAACTTTTTGACCTAACAAGTGACTTTGGCAAAATGCCAGGGTACAAAGTCAGTATTCAGAAATCGAAGGCATTTCTGTACATAAACAATAAAATACCAGAGATAGAAACAAAAAAATAAAAAATAAAAATCCCATTTTCTAAAGCAACAAGAAAAATAAAGTACTTAGGAATAAACATAACCGAGGAGGTAAAAGATCTGTACTCAGAACACTGAAGAAAGAAATTCAGGAAGATACAAATAAATGGAAGCATATACCATGTTCATGGATGGGAAGAATCAACTTCATTAAAATGTCCATACTACCCAAAGCAATTTATACATTCATGCAATTCCTATTAAATTATCAATGGCATACTTCACAGATCTAGAATAAATATTTCAAAAGTTTGTATGGAACCAAAAAAGGCCCCAAATAGCTGTAGCAATCTTGAGGAAGAAGAACACAGTCAAAGGAGTCACCATACTTGATATAAAACTGTCTTACAAGGCCACTGTAATCAAAACAAGTCTGATACTGGCATAAGAACAGACATATAGATCAATGGAACAGAATAGAGAGCCCAGAAATAAACCCAGATCTCTATGGTCAACTAGTATTTGACAAAGGGGGGAAGGAACATCACATGGAGTGAAAAGAGCCTCTTCAACAAATGGTTCTGGGAGAACTGGACAGAGACATACAAAAAAATGAAACTAGATCACCAACATACACCCTACACCAGAATAAACTCAAGATGGAGCCAGGACTTAAACATAACCATGGCACCATGAAAATCCTATAGGAAATCTTAGGCAGGAAAATCTCAGATATCCCATGTAACAATATTTTCACAGATATATCTCCTAGAGCAAAGGAAATACAGGAAAGAATAAGCAAATGAGACTACATCAAAGTAAAGAGTTTCTGCTCAGCAAAAAAATAAATAAATAAATAAATAAATAAATAAATAAAGAGATGAAAACGGATCCAACCGTATGGGAAAACATATTTGCCAATGATACCTCAGACAACAGTTTGATCTACAAAACATATAAAGAACTTATATGATTCCATACCAAGAAGACAGACAACCCAATTAAAAAATGGGCAAAGGATCTGAACACTTCTCCAAGCCAGACATATAGAGGTCCCATAGGTGTATGAAAGAATGCTCAACATCACTAGCCACCAGAGAGATGCAGATTAAAACCACAATGAGATATCACCTCACATCGGTCAGAAATACCATCATCAAGAAGTCAACAAACAACAAGTCGTGGCGAGGATGTGGAAAAAAGGGAACCCTCGTGCACTGTTGGTAGGATTGCAGATGGGTGTAGCCACTATAGAAAACAGTATGGAATTCCTCAAAAAACTAAAAATGGAACTGCCTTTTGATACAGCTACTCCACTGCTAGGATTATACCCGCAGAACCCGCAAACACTAGTTCCAAAGAACCTATGCAACCCCTATGTTCATAGCAGCTCTATTTACAATAGCCAAGTGCTGGAAACAACCTAAGTGCCCATCTATAGACGAGTGGACCAAAAACTTGTGATACATTTACACAATGGAATACTACGCAGCAGAAAGAAAAAAAAGGAACTCGTATCATTTGCAACAACATGGATGGAACTGGAGACTATTAAGCTCAGCGAAATAAGCCAGGCAGTGAAAGACAAATACCATATGATATCACCTAATACAGGAAACTAATGAACAACACAAATGACCAAAACAGAACCAGAGGGATGCAAACAAGGAAGACTGACAGTGACCAGTGGGGAGGGGAAAGGGGGTTGTGGGGAGAAGGGGAAAAATCTAGTTAAAGAACTAATATAAATGACCCATGGACATGGACAAGAGGGTGGAGATTGGCTGTGTGGGGCTGGCATATGAGGAACAATGGGAGAAAAAGGTGGACCAGTGTAATAGAAAAACAATAAATAAAGCTGAAAAACAAAAAGAAATGGGGAAAAAAAGTAATGGGCATAATGGAACAGTACAGTGCTTGGAATAATTTTGTTCCATTAGAAATAAAAATAAATATACCCTGGGGAAAAAAAAAGAAATATTACTCAACCATAAAAAAGAATGAAGTTTTACCATTGGCGAAAACATGGGTGGACCTAGAGGGTATTATGATAACTGAATTAAGTCAGACAGAGAAAAACAAATGCCACATCAGTTCACTGACATGTGAAATTAAAAGAACAAAATAAACAAAAAAACAAAAGAAGTGTACTCATAGCTGAAGGTTGACAGAAGGGAAGGGAGTTCTGGACGGTGGTGAAAAAGTGAAGAGATTAAGAAGTACAGATTGGTGGTTAAAAAATAGTCATCGGGGCAACCTTTGCTGTAGCACATCTGCATCTTTCCCCGCCACCTTGTTTCCCTGCACGTGCTTTCTCTTTCTTTAACATACCGGCCTTTCCCCTTCTTGTTTCCCCAGGAGAGTTTACTTTCTCACAGCCTCACTTTTTCCTAAACTCCAAGGGCCCTTCTTTTGTCTCTAAATTCTTGCCTGAGCCCACGCATCCCAGCTGGCTCACTTCTTTCATGGCTCACTTCTTGTACCACTGTGACCTAGTAAATAAACTTTTGCTGGTAGAAGGTACTCAGATAGATAACATAAATATTTTTGTGTAGGAAGATTGTATGAACCAAAGAACTTATATGTTAATATAATTCTACTCGGAATAATTTGGATTTTAGTTAGTATTTATTTTTCCTTTTCCTTTGGAACGGAATGAGGTTAACAAGAAGGGGACAAGAAAGGAATTCTAACAAAATATCTCTATTCTTTTAAATAAAGACCAACAGTAGAGAGTACTAATAACATTTGTGGACAAAGTAATCTAGGGAAGGGGGTAACACATGAGATAGTAAAAGATACAAGGTTACAATAATCCAATCAATATGCTATTAACATTAGAAGAAAGAGAGCAGAGAAAAAGGAAAGCAATAAATATCCCCTAGCATATTTAAGAACTTAGAGTATATAGAATGGAATAGATTCTAGAGAAGACAACAGGAAATAAATGAGAATGGAAAGGATTTAAATAAATAATTCTGGTAAAAAATGGTCAGTTATTTGGACAAAATCAAATTAGATGCTCTCTCAAGATATATACTTTCAGAATAAATATAGATTTGATTATGCTTCAGATTTAAAAAAAAACAAACAAGAACTCTGAAAAATTATGGAATTTTATAAGCTTAAAATAAAAAACAGGAATCAATGTCAAATGTAAAAAGCGAGCAAGTAGTAGAAAAATATATGATGCATAATACCACATTTATGAGATTCAGAGATAAAAAAACTCACTATTTGAGTTATTTGGAGACATATACATAGACAGGGTTGGTAAAGCTATAAAGAAAAGTAAGAGAATAACAACCCCAAATTGGTGGGCTTCTCTAGCTTGGACTCAGCACAGTTCAATTTATTACAGGACAACAGGGAAAATGTTTTTAAAGCTCAAAAAGTAGAAATTCTGAACACCATCATCATCATTCTACTATCACCTTGATAAATTAAATGTTTTCGTATTAAACTAGAAAGGTGCTAAGAATTATAAACTTGACAAGTACAGGAATAAATCTAAACGATAGAGCTAAACACCTAGTGCCTCACATGCTTTTCAATGGAAGAAGGAGCTTCATATTTTCTGGGCCTACTGTGTGTGCCAGGCACTGTAGAGCCCCACTCGTATGCCAAAAACTACTTATTTCTTCATTTTAGATGATAAAATAGACTCGCATTATCAAAGTCACAAAATAGTACTTTTTAAAAGAAACAAAAAAGTCAAAGAACTCGTATAAATGATTCATGGGCATGGAAAGTGTGAGGGGATTGACGATGGAGGGGTGCGGGGGGAGCTACGCAGCGGAGAGCAATATGGACAATCGGGACAACTGTGATAGAACAACAATAAAAACATTATTTTAAAGGACACAAAAGTAAAATAATTTATTTAATAAATACATATTTTAAAAGTTACTGAGAATTGCTTTCTTACCCCGTATGTTAAAAGAAGTCAACTGCTTACCTCTGCCTATAATTTTCCCGAGAATTAGAAGGTTCCTGTCAATCACATCTTTCAGCTTATTTTGTAGCTCTGGCTGACTCCCAAGTGACAGGGGACATGTGAGTAGTCAGTGTGCTTCCCTTCATTTGAATATAACTAAAATTGCATAGAAAGTCCCATAAAATAGCTAAACACTTCTCCCATTTCATATCCCATAGATCTCCTCCCTCCCCATAAAATTAAAATATCATGCTTAATTCTATTATGATTAAAGTGAGTAAAATGAATCCCTTGGGGCAAGATGAATTCTGAGGGACTGTAAAAATCAGAACCACATGTCTCCTTCCAATGTGCGTTATCAGCAGCTGGAAATCACATTCCTGTTGGGTAGGTTCACCCCTGACCAGAAGAGAGAGAGAAAAGTCAATACTTGCTAGTGAAGTACGTACCATTACGTTCCCAAGGATGGGATACAAAGGAGCCATCGGGCACCTCCCATCCTCCCTGCCAGGGAAGGAGGCAAAGAAGCCACAGGGAACACAGAGCACAGGCTACAGTTCATGCTCGATACGTGCAGCCTCCTCACGTGGACACAGAATGTGCTACACTAAGCACCTGGTGGGAGGACAGCAGAACGAGACCTTCCGTAACAAGGGGCAGAGACACAGCACTGACGGTTAGTTTTACGAATAAGAGCAATTAACCAGGAGAGGGAGGCCAATGCAATGACTACCTGGCAAATGGCTCAGTTTGTGCCCCCGCTAGGCAACAAGCCAAGGCTTTGACAGTGTAAAGTGGTCACAAAGGCACCTGCCCAGGTGAGAGGAGCAGAGGGTCCCAGGATTAAGGGGGTAATAACATGGTTAACTGGAGGTGTGGGGGAGCCTTCCCTGACCCGTCCCCACCACAGACTGGTCAACCCTCCCAGGTGGGTGCTGACCCCCCCACCCCTTTGTAACATATTGAGATGTGATCCTTCATTCAATTCCTTCACCCTGCTGGACCCACTGAGAGCCCCGTAAGTCCTCTCATGAACCCAACAGCCAGTTCAAATGGGAGCTCAAAGTACATGTGTTGAATGAATAAGTAAAGGCATGAATGGGAGGGAGGGAGGAATGCACAGGGTTTCCAGGGGCACAGGTGGCAGGAAAACGGAGAGAAAGAAGAGGTCCTAATGGTCAGGGAACAACAATTTAGTTGTCAAGTGGTGCCACTCTGGGCCATGAATCCCAGTAGAAGGAGCAGGATTCCTGAAGATTTCTGCACAGAGGAGTGGCTGGGGCAGTGCTGGACTAGAGCACCAGGAAGGAGGCCTGGAAGCAGAGAAACCTGTCGGGAACATACCCAAATGTTGTATTCATGTGGCGGCCTGCGTAAATGGTACCTGAGAGCTGAATGAGTGTGGATTGGGTAAAAAAAAGGCAAAAATAAAAGTCATTACACAGCTTTGGACCCAAGGACAATGACTGATTAGGGATTTCATCTTAAGCTGGCAATTTTTCCCTGTTCTTACAACCTCGATTGTATGATCGAGGCTACAAAGAGGTGACAACAATTCCACTGGGTGGTATCAGAGATGGCCAAGTGGAGAGCTGGGACTTTCACCTCCACTGGCTGGTGTTGGTAAAGACCACATGGAGAGCTTGGACTTCCGTGCCGACCTGGCATTAACGAGGCATCCCTCCTTGTTCCCACTGCGCTGGTTATCAGAGGAGGCCTAGTAGAGAGTTAGGGCCCTCACCACTGCCCAGCAGGGCTTCCTTCCCCTCCTCTGGACTCAATGGAGGTCAAGTAGGGAACAGTTAGAAAGTAACAAGGCTCTCCTGCACCTCCCAGCAAGGGAGGTATCAGTGGAGGCCTAGTGAGCAGCCAGAACCCCCAGCCCACCTATGACCAGCAGTGACAAGGATGCTCCCACACTCAGATTTCAGTGGAAGCTGACTGGCCTCCTAGAATTCTACCCCCACCAGACACTAAGAGGCAGCATAATTATTTTCCTCACCAGAGCTGTTCAGAGGAAATCAGGTACAACAAAAGACTTAAATAAGAGCCAGAGTCTCATAATATAATACCCAAAATGTCTGGGTTCCAACAAAAACATTTGTCTCAAACAATGAAATACCAACACTGAGATGACAGAATTATCTGAAAAAGCATTTAAAGGAATTATTAAAATACTCCAATGAGTAATCATAAACATGAAACACAGGAAAACATTAAAAAGTCTCAGCAAATAGAAGACCTAAAAAGGGGACCAAATGGAAAATTTTGAATAGAAAAATACAATAGCAAAATAAAAACTCAATGGGTGAGCTGAATAGCAGAATGGAGGAGCAGAGAAAAATGTCAGTGAACTGAAAGATAAAACAAGAGAAAATTATCCATGTGAACAACAGAACAAAGAGAAACTGAAAAGTCATGAGTAGACTCTCTGGGGCCTGTAAGACTATTACTAAAGAACCTACATTTCGTATTATCTGAGTCCTTGAAGCAGAAAGAGGGCAAGGTTGCAAAAGTACTTGGAGAAATGTTGAACAAAAACTTCCCAAATCTGCCAAGAGGTATAATCTTACAGAATCACACATCTCACTGAACACAAAACAAGATACACCCCCCAAATATCCATGCAAGTTACATCATGGTCAAACTTCAATACTATAGACAAAGAAAACATTTAGAAACACACAGAGACAAGGAAAACTATGAGTTTGTCATCAGCATACACACCCTAAGAGAATAGCTAAAGGAAAGTCTCTAATAAGAAAGGAAACAATAAAAGAAAAAGACTTGAATCATCATCAGGAGGAAAGAGAAAACATGAAAAGCAAAAATATTGGTCAATACAGTAGACTTTCCCTCTCTTCTTGAGTTTTCAATGTCTGATGGTTGAAGAAAAACTAACCTGTTTGATGTGATTCTATATATGTAGGGGAAATGTCAAAGATAATATTTTAAATGTTTTTAAAAGGAGGCAGGAATTCTATAGTTCATTTGAACTGCTAAAACATCAACACCTATTATATCAATAATTATATTAGATGTAAAAGATCTAATTATGCTCACTACAAGGCAGAGATTGGCAGGGTAGAGTAAAAACATGACCCAGTTATCTGCTGTTTATAAGAAATTCACTCCAAATGTAATTATATAGGCAAGAGCATAGAAAAAGATATATTATGTAACCGTAAATCAAAAGAAAGTAGAATGGCTACATT
Organism: Furipterus horrens; assembly: GCF_987537825.1. Lineage (NCBI taxonomy): Eukaryota > Metazoa > Chordata > Mammalia > Chiroptera > Furipteridae > Furipterus > Furipterus horrens. The sequence continues at coordinate 60,072,703 of NW_028327176.1, read as the reverse complement.
ACTATCAGAAAAAGTGGATTTCAAAGCAAAGAAAACCACCAGAGACAGAAAGGCACATTACATAATGATAAGAGTCAATCTACCAGGAAGAAAGAGCAGTCCTAAATTAATCTATCCAGCCCTCTGGATGTGTGGGTTCTGTGTCCATGGATTCAACCAACAGCAGATCAAAAATATTCAGGGGGGAAATAGAGGTCCCTTACTGCTGACACATACTATGTAGTTAGGCCTGTGATGGTTGCATCTGCACTGAACATGTACAGACCTTTTCCCGTCCTTTCCCCTAAACAATACAGCATAACAAGTATTTGCATAGCATTTGTATTGTGTTAGGTATAGTAGGTAATTTGGAAATGACTTAAAGTATACGGGATGATGTGAAAAGATTATATGCATATAAAGAACTTGAGCATCCATGCATTTTTGTATCCTAAGTGGGGGCAGTCCTCAAACCAATTCCCCATGAATACTGAGGGAAGCAATATATGCATGAAAGCAAAGAGATGCAAAATATGTGAAGCTAAAACTGATAGAATTGAAAGGAGAAACAAACAAGTCAACAATTAGAGTTGGAGACCTCAATGGCTCTCTCTCAACAGCTTGTTATATATTGTATTTGTGCCCTATGGCAGTTATAACAAACTTCCAAGGACTTGGTGGCTTCAAGCAACAAAAACTTATTCTCTTACCTTTCCAGAGGCTAAACATTTGATAGTATCACTGGGACAAAAATCAAGGTGTTGGAAGAGCTGTGCTTCCTCCAGGTGCTCTAATGGAGCCCCTTCCTGCACATTACATAAAATATTGGGGTAGTAATAGCATTTTCTTTGTAGGATTGGTTTGAAGTTAAATACGTTAATACATATAGAAGCTACATAAAATATCTGACACTTGGGCAACATTTAATAAATGTTGGTTATTATGTTTGAATAAGAACAGTGTCTACTCTGAAGTAATACCCAAATAAATTCTTTTCTATAAATTATGGATCCTGTGTGTGCAAAGCCTAAAGCAATCTGTGAGACCATCAGTTCCTAGGATAAGCAGTCAAGTGTAATAGAATTACTTTTGAGACAGGTCTTTGAAATTATGCCAGTTGTGCTCTGTCCAAAGGAGAAGGTTTCAGGGTACTTTTTTTTTTTTTGATAAACAATTACCGAATGGCTTCCTTTAGTAATGTTAATTTAATAAATATAGTCACATATGTGGGGAGGGATGGTACCGGAAGAGGGGAGGAGACAAAAAATCAAGAAGACAATATGACAAGGCTTTTTCTTTCCTATGATTTAACACAGCCTGGTCCTGGAAGGCAGAATTTAGGGGAGGAGCTGAGCCAATGTGTGTGTGAGATCACAGAATATTCTGGAAGAGAGAATTTCAAGATCCTAGATTCTTCTACCCTGAGAGCGGGTTACAATATTTCCTGAAAGAACATCTGGAGAGAAGGATCTGCTGGATGTCACTTAGTGACCAGACTAAAAGTTTATCCTTGGGTGTTGCTATTTCCCTAAAAGATGGGTTACAGTATTACCTTTGGGTCTCAGTGCCTTGAATCCTCTGAATTTGTTGCTGAAATTACCTTTAGAAAATTCTACTCCCCAATTCCTTCCATGCCTGCTCCCTCTTTGCCAGGGATGTTTTAATTTTTATTCCAAGAGAGGAAGGTTTTAATAGTGGGGGGAGCCGAGTGAGGAAAAGAGGAAAAGGTCATGAAAACAACAGAAACTTTACAGGAACATGAATGAGAAAAGCCCTTGGTGACTTTTGTTCAGTAGAGAGACCGGTCTGCTACCTGAGAGAATCTGTAGGTTTCCGTACGTCTTAGAAACTTGGCAGCTGGATGTGGACAAATTCAGATGTGGGAGCAAACAAAGAGCCAGTGTCAGAATTTGCAACACTTTCAATTATTGCTCCTTTCCTCCCAGAGGACAGTTTACTTGGACCCTGATGGTGTCGGGAGCTGTCAGCTTGAAGCTGGTAAGAGTCGCCTACCAGCTGTCCTCACTTTGTACCAAGGTCCAGCCACTAGAAACTCCTGAAGGGATCTCCCGCTGGTCCTTCTTGGTAAGCATTCCTGAGTTTTTCCAAGGTAGAATGGGCACTGCTGGGGTGAATAAACAGTTGGAATATATGGTCCGCAGAGCTCAGATTATGTTGGCAGGTAAGGCAGAGCCAGAAATCTAAGTGATGACGCACCACATTCAGTAAGCTGCCGCCGTAAGCATATTTTGTTTAATTAGCAGTTTTTGAAAGTTACAAGCATATGCTTTGCTACTTTTTGTTGTTTTAAAAATAAGTTATTATGTTCTTTAGTGAAGTCTTATGTCTTCTCTGAGCGAGTTTGGCTTATAATCAGCAGCTCAGCAGCATATGTCATGCCCAGGCTTTCCGGCACTGGCCCACCACCCCTTCCCTCCACCACCCTGCCTCTCGCTGTCCTGCAAGTAGGCCTTGTGGCGAGGTACAGAGGAAAGGTAAATGCAGATTCTGGCATGAGCTTTTTCGTGGGAATGGAATAGGGAAATAGGCCAGAGAGGGTTCTGAGACCAAAAGAATTTAACACATACTTAGAATCAGGGGCATGTCCTGTTAGATTCTGGTAAGAAAGGCAGTGAAAGGTAGAGGTTCACAACAGAGTGGGTTGCTTGAGATTTCTGGGAGCCAAATTCAGACAGAGACAGAGAACAGCCCAGGCATACTGTTAGGAAGAATAGAGCCTGATGCTGAACTGGAAGGTCTCTGAGGCAGGTGGTCCTTGTCTGTGCTTCTTTCACTGTCAGTATCTCAGAAATATGTGACTACCGAGTGAGCTAACACTTCTTGAGTCACTGAGACGGAAGATACCATTCCAGATGACTCTTTGGAACCCAAGTCTTATGATGTCCCCTCCTTCTGTCACTCTGAGAATTCTTAGGGGATGCCTGCAGTGCCGAGAGTGTGTGTTCATGATATCGTCTCTTCTAGAAGGCAGCTCCCCTCGGATCTTCTGTTCTGGGCCTTAAAAACTGAAAGCGCCAAGCTGCCTGTATCACCACCAGTCCTACACATAACACCAGCACCAGGAAATAACGGAGCCAACACAGGTGACGATGCTATTCACTAGGCAGGTTCACTTAGCTTTTATTAATGCAGATTTAATCCAAATCTATACTAACCTAGTAACAATGCTAATCATTCAGAAACAATCAGTAATAACATCACACGAGAGAATTGGGGGATAATGAACCCGAGTCCCAGAGTCTCAGTCTGGGACTCAGTCCCAGTTGCCCATAGCTGTGGCCATTTTCATTGTATTACATCTCTCAAGTGATAAAGAAGGTTGAGGTAGCGCTCCTTATTAATTGTTTGGCCTGGAGGCGTGTACTCATGATGGACAACACCTTCCCAATCAAAAAACACACTTACCATGGCCTTGATCCTGCTATGACTTTGCTGGTGTGGAGACCCAGGTGATTTCCATTGGGATGACTGGGCCTTTGTTTCCAGGTGTAGACACACCATTCATCTCTGGTTATGACCTTCTTAAGAAAATGTGGTTCATTGGTTATGGTTTGAATCAAGTCGTTAGCATCTGCAGCACAATGTTGCTTCTGCTCTCATAGCAGAAGCCGCAGCACAAGTTTTTGCCACGACACATTTCATGCCAAGACCCTGCATCAAAATCTCAGACACAGTAGTGTTGGGAATTTCCAGATCAGCTTCTAGTTCTCCCACTGTCAATCACCGATCTTTGTTGATTGCAGCCTGTACACGTTGAACATTCTCAGGTGTTCTGCTTGTTGCAGGCCTTCCAGAACATGGATCACTTTAACATATTCTTGATCATCTTTGATACACTTTTATTTGCATTGCACTCATTGCACTATCCCCAGAAGCCTTGTTGATCATCCGAATAGTTTCTTCAGAGAAATGTTCAAGTGTAACACAAAATTTGATGCAGATTCATTGCTCTACTTGCTCAGTCATTTGAATGAAACAGCCACACAGTACAGATTCTCACTCAACGGCATCTACCGTCTCCATTGCCTAGAAGAGTGAACTCGTCATTGTTCACACATGCTCATTCCTGTCCACTCTCCTTGGCTGCCAGATTACATTGACGTCTCGCAAACCGTTCTCGTTATATTAACAATGGCTGGACTTTTCACACAACTCTAGTATACATGTAATGTAATTTCATATTGCTATCCTACATCTTTGTGAGAAGTAAACTTACCCTCTAGAGTAAAATGTGTAAAATATTTTTTTTGTCTTTAGCCTTTGTAAGTATCCAGTCAAAAATATTGTTTCCAAAGTTTGCTATATTAGCTCATTTTTCCCCAACATCTGCAGTATGGTTGTGTGAATCATTATAAAACATTTATAATTCATTTGGCTTCCTTTGCATTCTATCTTGGGTTACTTTCAATTCTATCAAAACATCATGCTGTACATCTTAAATATATACAATTTTTATTTGCTAATTATACCTCAATACAGCTAGAGAAGAATAGCTTTAGAAGGCTATTCAATGGATAGTCTTTTAAAAAATGGTGCCAAAGCAGTTTGATGGCCATATGCAAAATAGATTAGCCTAGACCTATTCTCACGTCTTACTAAAAAATTAATTCAAATGGACTGTAGATCTAAATATAAAAATCTAAAATATAATGCTCGAAAAAACAAATATAAAAGATAATCTTGTGACCTGGAGTTAATAAAAATTTATATATATACACTATAGAAGAAAAGAAATAGATAAAGTTAGAGATGATCAAAATGAAAAGTTTTGCTCTTCATGAGACACTGCTAAAAATATAAAAAGGCAAGTCTTAAACTTGGAGAAAATATTTCCAAACCATTTCTGAATATTTATGAAATAATTTTTATCTAAAATATTTAAAGAGCTCTTACAACTTGATAATAAAACAAACAATACAAAATGGGCAAAATATTTAAGCAGATATTTCACCAAAAAGATACATAGGTGGCATTTTAGCACATGAAAAATTTCTCAGCATGGTTTATTGTTAGAGAGAGGCAGATTAAAATCACGATGAGATATCACTTCACATCTATTCGAATGCCTAAAATTAGAAAGGTGGACCATGCTGAGAATGCACTACCAGTGCTGACATAAATGATATAATCACTTTAGAAAACTAGGGGCAGTTTTCGAAATGTTAAGTATTGCCCTGTATGCAACACAGGTATTTCACTCCTAAGTATTTATCCAAGATAAATGAAAGCATTTGTCTCTGCATAAACTTATACACTATGTTTGCAACAGCTGTGTTTATAACAGATGAAAATGGAAAACCACTCAGATGTCCATCAACAGAAGAGCAGACAAGTTGTGTTATATTGACACAACAATATTACTCAAGAGTGAAAATAAATGAAATATTGACACATGCAATGATATTAATGAATCTCAAATAATTATACTGAGTATAAGAAACCAGAGAGAAAAAATAGAGTATAAAATATATTGTTCCATTTATATAAAAATCTAAAAGATACAAATTAAACTTATATACAATGTCAGAAAACAGGTCAGTAGTTGCCTTGCATGGGGGGGAGAACTGGTGAAGTTGAAGGTGGGAATGGGGGAAGAAACCATTCGTGGTGATGGATATGGTTACTGTGTCAGTTATATTAATGATTTCTTGAGTTATATGTATGTCGATATTTGTAAGCTTTAAATATGTACAATCTTACACCTCAAGGAAGCTTTGGTAAAGCTGTAAAATCAAAACAAACAAAATATAAAGGCTCTTCATTAAATCAAAGATTCACTGGGAGCCTGGAGCACCGGTTCTGGACAAGAAGGAACCAGGAAAGTTTGGATGCTAAAAGCATACATACGCAGGATCACATGGTTAGAGCAGCCTGATGAAACTCCATGTGAGCCACAGCCATGAACCCTCACTGCCACCACCGGGCGGTCTCCGGCCCCGTAGGCATCACAATGATCTCCGCTGCTTTCTCTCTGTACCACTACTTGGCTGTGGCAGCCATTGTCGTGCCTGGACCACATCTCAGGGCCCTCCTCTTGAGCAGGCTGGTAGGTGGAGGATATTTGACACCTTTGCTTCTGCAGTGGGAGCTGGGACTCTGCCTCTCACCAGGAACTGCACAGACGGGCCGTCCCTCGACCCACAGGAAACGTTCTCATTCTGGGTAGCCAAGAGAGCAAAAAAGACAAGTGACTCTCTGGTTATTCACATGACATTGTTTCTGGAGGCATAAGAAGGCTTCCAGTCCTAGTTCTTTCCGATATATTGCCGTCTAGCTATAGCATTGTGTACCGCACACTTCTGGCTTTCCGAAAGTTAGTTAGGGACACAGCTGAACTGTTCAATTCTGACTCCCCTCTTATTTACATACTGTGTATTTTCATTTGCAGAATTTTCTCCTTTGTTCCCTGGTATGTATTACTGTAGCAGGTAATTAATTTAGAAGACGTAGGAATAGATTAAACTGCTCTTCCTTAATGTTTTTTCCTAACTGGCTCTGTTTTTAGGACTAGCAGCCAGCCCAGGCTTCTCATTTCCCTAGTGGTCTACTCTGGGTTGGGCCAACACGCCCTCTAGTGGTCACTTGTTGAATCTTCCCACAGTTACCAAAAAGCCTATGCTTTAGACCAGCGATTTTCAACCTTTTTCATCTCATGGCACCCATGAACTAATTATTAAAATTCTGCGGCACTCAAAAAATATACAATATTTTTTTGACAATCTGAAAAAAATGGGTATAAGTTTGATTCATTCACACTGGATGGCTATTGTTGTGTTGGCTCTTGTCATTTTTTAATTTTACAATCTCAGGGAAGAGAGGTCAGTGCCCCTGACTAAAGCGTCAGGTATTGCATGTTTTAAAAATCCTTGCAGCACACCAATTGAAAATCGCTGCTTTATACCAGTGGCATTCAAAATTGAGACTATATTTTTACAGCAAAAATATGTTTTGTTTTTCAACTTTGTTCATATAAAATATATAACTAAAATAAAAAATTCAATAAAACAGTATTGACCTTCTTTGTGCAATATACTGTGCGCTTTTCTTTCCAGTCTCATTTCACTTAGAAAAAAAATGTGCAAGTTTATCCACTAAATGGATTTAATGATTTCAAACACCAGTAATCTGCAACACATATTTTGGAAAAAAACTGTGCTTTAGACAATTATTACAAATAAATTTGCTTTGCAGTCTATTAATAGATATTTTTCCTAAATAGAGATACACAAATGTGTACCTGAAACCTGTAATGCCTGGTAAGCTTCCTGCCCTATTACTTTCTTTTATTTTCATACATTTTGTTTTACCATACACAAGGCTTTTTACTGTAAAGTAATACAGATGTGGGGATAGCAAATTTGACCATTGTGACACAAGAGAGAGCCCAGAAACATAATTATGATATATGGAAAATGGAAATAGGGAAGGTCTTTGCTGATCAGTAAAAAAGGATGGGCTAAATGATTTGTTTTCTTGGTTAACTATATGAACAAAAAATAAATTTAATTCTACCCCTCAAAATGTAAAACAACCGCCCAATAAATCCAGAAAAATTGATGATTCTAATGTGGAGGGGAAAAAAAAAAAACCACTTTAAACTTTAGAAAAGAATACTAAAAACTATGTTTTCAATTTTGGGTTAGGACTATGTTTCTTAACTTAAAATATAAAACAGGGCTAAATGTGACCACATTAAAATAAAAATAAAAAATAAATAAAATAAAAATAAAGGTTTAAGGCAGAAACGAAAGAAAATTATTTAGATATATATAAATGACAAAGGGGTAATAACTAGAATAGGTTAACAATATGAATCAAGAAGAAAAAGAATAACACATTTATTAGAAGAGTGAAAAAACAAAAGCATTCATTTCATTAAAGAAGCAAAGTGATCAATACATATTTGAGAACATGTCAATCTCATTAACAATCAATGAAATTCAAATTAAAATCAAAATGAAATATAATACAGTTGCCAGATTAACAAAAAAGAAGATTTGACTTTCCAAAATTTTGGTGAGAATGTGAAGCAATAATTCTTTCATATTTATGCTGGAGGAAGTGTAAGTTTCCTTTGGGAAAACTGGCACTTTCTTACATCCTAAGATCTATAGGTTGTGTATGTACTCCAAGTTTTATGAACAGGAATGTTCATAACATCATTATTTATAATGGCAAAGAGATAAATATGAGTAAAATATCCAATAACAGGAAACTGAACAATTTTTTTTTTGTGGTATAAAAGAGTGATAGACTAGATTACAGTAGGGAAATTGAGTGAATTACAATTACAAACATGAGTATAGTTTAACCTGTTGATAGAAAAAAATCAAAATATAGATGTTGTACTGTGTAATTTTTATTTTTAAAAGATCAAAAATATAAGTAGATATATTATTTAGGGATATGTTCATAAATAATAAAATTAAAATTTATAAAAGAAAATGATAAACTCAAAATTCCAAATTGTTACCTCTGAATGAAGGGAGGAGAAAATTATTGGAATATAGACACAAGAAGAGTTAAATTTACTACAAGTTATGTATTACTAAGTAGAGTGGTATGTACTTGAACTTTTAAAAATATTTTTTCAATTATATACTGTAGGGAACTGCTCCTCGTGGTTTAGGGAATTATAGCTCCAGCCTGAGCATGACTGCTGCCAGCATTCTGGCCATGCCTGTCTTTAAGTCTCAACATAAGGCTGTGTGTGAGCCATACCTGAAAGCCACTCAGAGGGTTTTCATGGGAATTAGATTTGAAAAATGTTTATTATGCTTTTATGCTTTAGAACTTGCTCTGCTTTCTTTATCTGTAGTATAACATAAACAGTCTCTAGATAGGAATGTATGAAACCTTGCACCTAATGCCAGTGTGGTGTCAAGTTGTTTGATAGACCATGACACAGACTGGTCACTGTGCCCCCTGTACTCGTACATGTAATCTGTTATTGTTAGCTGTAACCCCAATGCCTCCAAAACTATTGATGATTCATGAATCTTGACCTTGTATCTCTCATGTGTATCCTCCTCAATAAAAGGCATGAGGGAAGAAGATCTAATCTCTGTTTTCCACTAGAGAGGGCAGTCACCTTCCTTCCCCCAGACATAATAAAATGTCCTGGGTAAAAGTTTGTTCCGCTATGGTCACAAAGCCTCTGATGGACAAAGCAACTTCCAACCAAGCCTAGGGTGTGTGAGGCATCTCTGCCATAATATACATGTTACATATGTCTACTAAGTATAAAATACAATAAAAATTAAAGAATGACTACTTAAATTCTGTCAAACTGAGTAATGTAGAAAGACTAGAAATAATTTTTTAATGGTTTTTAAATTATTGGAAATAATAGAAATCAACCTAAAATAAGTTTGAACTTTCAATTAAAGATTTCCTCAAGGTATTGGTAAAACTATAGTCATCTGAAGGGCTGACCGGGGTTAGACATTCACTTCTAAAGTGAATCACTAATCTGCTAAATTTGTGCTGTTTATTGGCAAGAGGCATCGGTTCCTTCCCACATGAACGTTTCACAGGGCTCCTAGAGTGTCCTTAAAACATGCCTATCGGCTTCCTCCAGCTTGAGTGACTCAAAGGAGAGTGAGGCAAAAGCTGCAAATGTCATTTACAACACAGCTTCAGATGTTGCACATGGCCATTTCTGGAATATCAGATGGGGTCAGCCCCATCAGATATGGCATGGGTTTACATAACCATAGAGTGTGAATGACAAGAAGCAGGGATCATTGAGTGCTATCCTTATAGCTTGCTACCAGAGTTGGAACCCAGTGCTTCATCAGCTATGGGTCAGAAGTTCTGTGTAAACATTTTGCTTCTTCTTCTTCTTCTCCTTCTCCTTCTCCTTCTGTAAGCCCTGGGAGATCCTTCTGAATCCATGTGATATGTACTATTTGTACATGGGAGGAGGAACTTCATTCAATTCCATCCAGCAGCCCTCAAACCTCAAATAAAATTGAATGTGGGAGAGTTATCTGATTCCTAGGGCCCCTACCTATTCAAAATATTCAGTTATGAAATGAATTATTATCACTTTCCTAAAACCTTTTAGTGGTTCCTTTATTACCTACTCTCAGGATTACCTACCGCTGCACAATAAACTAGTTCAAAGTTAGGGGATTAAAATAACAATTTATTATTATCCCTCACGGTTCTGTGATTTTATTTATTTCCCTTGGAGTTTCCCAAGCAGATAGTGGCTGGAACTTTAGTCACAGAAGGATCACATGAACTGAACCTCAAAGATGATGACACGCATGAGTGGCAGTTGGCACTAATTCTTGTCTGAAGGCTCAGTTGGGGCTGTTAAATAGAATGTCAACATGGAACCTTTCCATATGGCTTAGATTTTTTATAGTTCAAAGGTATCAAGATAACAGGACGTTTTTCATTATTGGGCAGGGTTCATTCCCAGAGGGCAAAGCAGAAGCCATCAATCCTCTTAGAACAGGTTGAGAAATGACATAATACTGTTTCCACTATACTCTGTCAGACAAGCATAAGTCTGCATTCATAAAGAACATTAAGAGCACGATAATGTTTATGTAATAAATTAATCTATTTATTCAGAATGATTTCAATAATTACAGCAGTTGCCTCTAATTGCGTAATGCCTTAAGTATTTAGGAGACTTGAATTGTAATTTTAATATTATTTAATTTTAATGTGCTATTTTGAGTAAGTGACATTATATTCCCCTCCTTGCATCTGTATTTCCCAAGTTTTCAGTGAGGATGTTGGATGGAGAGGTCTCTGAGGTACATTTTTCAATCCTCCTATTGTTGGCTGGAATGCTGGAATATCATGAATGTGGGTCAAGAAACCCTCTGAAAAAGTGTTACTGCTCCATATTAAAACCTCACATAATCTTTGGGAAGGCATTGTTTTATCTTATTGCACCAAAGGGATCATTTGTGAGCAAGCTTTGAGGAAAGTATACTGTCATGAACCTGTCAGGAAAAGGAGCCATTACAGAGAATTTTCACTCGAATGTTTAGATATTTGGTTATTTGGCTATTAGAAACAACTTATTTCCAAAATAAAAACACATGGAGTAGGAGCTCCTTGCATATTTGCATACAAAGATTATACTTAAAGAACCAGCACATAGTATTTTTAATTAAATATCTTTATTCAAAATGTAATGATTTGTTAAAATTCTGTGAGCTCAGCCCTTCTGGTGTTTGAGAACAAAGAGCACTTTGCTTAGAGTACTTAATATGGCTACTGGCATATGTATGAAACATTGTCAGGGAAGAATTAAATTACTAAAAGATATTCTTTCCGAAAATCTTTCAAAAACTAGTAAAGCTTGGTTATTGCTGTTTCTAATTACTCCTTGTTCTACAGGTTAATCTGAGTCTAATAGGGAGACTGACTATATATATATGTATTAATACACTGAAATTTGAGCTAAATTAAAGAGAAAAATAGGTCAATGCAGAGATAGGGTCTATGGGAGAGATTGTTCGGAAGGTCAATTTTTAGAGACCAGTTTACCGAAAGAAAAGAAAAACGAAAAAGAAGAATTAAGAGCATGAAGAAAACATCAGATAACCTGAACTTCTTCAGATATCTGATCTTGTGAGTTAGCTGGAGACAAGAACTCAGAGTAGAAGAAAGTTTTCCTCCTTAATCTCACATTTTTGTGGTCTGAAGAAATTTCATAGGAAGTACTCAAAGCACAGTGCATAACATCCAAGGCTTTTCTTCATACTCTCTTTTCTCTTTATGTTTCAACTTTTGTTGCTTAGGGAATAATGGCAGCATGAATAGATTCTCTTTTAATTGAAAGGATGACCAAGAGTTAGGTCAGAATCAAAATGCAGACACAACCTGAGGACTAGGTAGAAATGGAATACTAGGTAAGAAAGGTAACATAACCAGATACCCCAAACTAAGTTCTAGGTAGGAAAGGAAAGGCATGTCTCAGAGCTGAGATTAATCCAAGACAACTGAGGGGAGTCAAGGAGCAGAACACTGCAAAAACACATTCAAGAGCGCCATGCTCTCAGGAAATGGTGAGAACACTGACTCCGGCCTCCAGGAGGTACTTGAAATGAGGTGGCTCAACAAGACTGGGAGAACCTAGGTGTGTGGAGCAGAGAAAACATGGGGCCGGATTCCCAATAGGATTCCTAGGCTGGATGTTATGTGAGAGAATACGAATACTTTAAAGGTATGGCGCTCACTTTCTTTTTCGGGATGTTCCCCTGGGCCTCCAGATATCCATGCTTATTTGTCTCTATGCCAGCCCAGAGAGTGACTTAGTGGAAAGAATAATCAATGAGGCATAGTGATCAAGGCTTGAGCTCTCAAATCAGACGGACTCATCTTGTGAGGCTGGGGTGGCAATTAAACAAAAGAATGAGTGGATATCCTTAAGCATAATGCCAGACACATATGAGTATAATCACACTATAAATGACAGCTAATAATATCTTCAGTGCCTGGTAGTGGCATAGTAGATGCTCAATACTTTTTAGTGAAATTGGTATTGAACAGTAATTGGGTTTCTACTGTCTGCTACTCAATGGGAAAATTCCAGAGGCCAAGATTTGGTGAAAAAGGCAAGGGCTCATTAATTCAAAAGTGACATAATTCGGAAGAATGACGAGCTTGTACCTCAGAGCCCATCCCCTCTAAAACATCCGAAGACAAATAACCCTGCCACCCTTTGCCAGATAAGTTAAAACCTCCACCTGGAATTCCTTCTCCCATTTAAAATGCTGTCCTTTGGGAAACACAGTGGGGACAGAAGGACCATCCTTAGCTGGTTGCTGCAGGTGACAGTCCCCATTCAGGCGTTTTTCTGGAGTCTGCGCGCTCATCAGAGTCCTACTTGTCACACGTTGCCCTTTCTTCTGCCCCTGCCTGCCGGCCTAGCAACTGTGTCACGTCCCTCTGGCCATGGGCCTGCCAGCACGTCTGTGTGCCGGTCAAGCAGGACAGGGCAGAGCCAGTCGCCCGCCCATACTGCCGCCACTTCTCGTTCTGGGAGCGGGGCCTGCTGTTACTGCCAGACCACACGGTCTCCAGGGCTCGCTTCCCGCGAATGCTTGGACCCCTGACTTGGCGAGTGAGGGGAACCAGAAGGGGCCGAGTCCCCGCCGACCCTCCATTTAAAAATCCGGACCCCAGAACCTATGAGCTCTGGAAACGTTCCGCCTTCCTAGCCAGTCCCGACTAGACTGGCAGGTGTGCCCCACCCCTCGTCACCAAGTTCCAGAAAAGGAGTAGGAGAGTTTCTAGCTGTGCACCACGTCTCTGCCCAGGGCAGGGCGTCCCAGGCTGTGGGGCAACGTGTCTGTCGCCGCAGCACTGGTTTAGTAACCCTCACCAGCGGATTTGGAAGTTTATCACATGCCAGCCACGGCTTCAATCTCGCCACCTTTGGCACGTCCCAACCCTTCCCTTCTCAGGGGCCTGGGAAGGCTCTCACACTGCCTCAGGGGGTCCCGCCCCACTCCCCAGGGATCTCGCCAGGTCCCACCTGTATCAGAATGACATAAATATGCAAACATGGCCTGTAGATGTAAGTTATGGAGAAGTGACTCCTCTGAATTATTTGTATAGTTTACCTATTAGTTGATGTTATGGAGCATTTGCGAGCAAAGAGGACACGAGGCAATTTAGAAACAAATTGATGGCGTTTATTTACCTGGCCAGGGACGGTTCTTCCCACCTTCAGAGGCGGAAGGTGGGAGAGCCGCGCTGCCTTACAGACTAAAAGGTTTTTAAAGGTTTCTAAAGGCAAAAAAAAAACTAGACTCATGTCCTTGGAGCTGCCCAATAAAAGTAGTGGGTGGGAAGAACTACACATAGACACTTTCTAATTTAGAGGGGGCTTTAGCTGATAAACATTTAGTGCATTTAGTGCACTTAGTGTGCCTGGGATAGAGATAACAGCCAGGGTGAACTAACAAGGGGGCTTCAGCTAATAAATTCTTGGTGCATCTGGGATAAGTGAGCAAAATAACTTGCCACTGGAGTAAAAAAGCAAAAATGGCAAAATAGCAAAAAAAGTAAAAAATGACCTGTCACAGTTGACCCGACCTTTACCAGTGTTCCCTGGAGGACATGAAGCCAGCAATGATGTCCAGCCTTTTGTATTCTCTGTATATCTTAAATGAAATAAAATGGTATTTATTTTTAAAGGTGTTCAGATGTTACTAATTTAGGAAAGCACTTTACTCATAAATTCAGTTACTAGGGAATTGTCAAACTAATTTGTGCAGGAGCTCATTTGATTATAGATAAAGTTTAGTCAGCACTAATTTTGTGCCTGGCACTGTGCTAAGAGCTCTACGCAAATTATTGTGTTTCCTCTCCAGAGCGTCATTGTGAGACAGCTATGCTTTCCTCATTTTTCACACAAGAAAATGAAAACTTGGGTCATGCTTCCTCAAAAGTCATAGGATGATGTTTAAAACCCAAACATCAAAGCTATATGGTTTTAATCACCGTTGTTCACTTCTTCTGGAGATTTCTTTTTTGATACCTAAAAAAAAAAAAAAGAAAGAAATATTGGCCTTTGTGGCAAGATCATTAACTTCTGCACCATGAGAGAGGAAATATTTTTTCCTAAAGTATTTAATTGACCATTGGAATGGACCCGACATTTAGAAGACCTAACCCAGAAAGTCAGATTTCTGATATATAAGACACCAGGCAAACACTGTGAGCAACAGCCATCTGTTGTTATTTGCTAAGCTGCATTAACTTCATGGGCGCTAAGAAAAGGAATATGTTCAGTAGAGTCAGCAGATTCTCTTTACTTATACAAATACAATACTCTGAATTCCTTGTTTCTAGAAAAACATTGGTGATATTGTTCCTGTGCCGCTAATAAATCATCCAAATATTGTGAGTTTCAACCTCTCTTTGATATAGACAATTGTCTAAATAGACAATACTGCCCATTATTTCTGGCATTCAGCAGCAATGAGTTGAGTTCTGAAAAGATCCAATTAATTGCTCTCTGACATGATAGCTTTTTGAAAGGTTTTACCTGAGTTGATGGCTTCGTTAATTTTAGAACATCTTATTTACTTTCTGCAGGTGATTGGCTACCTTTTCTAAGCCTCATGCAGAGTTTAAATGTCCTCTTATTCAAAGATATTTACTGCACAGAATACTGGTCTAATTAATTTTGGAGACCAAGTAGGAATTGCTCTAAGTTATTCTTGTCTGCATTTGTCCCATTGGCCCTGAAAATGTCATTGGGATTTCTAGGTAATGTGTATGTTTAGGTGTGCATGTATGTGAACAGAGGTTTTGAATGGTGATTTTTCTTTGCAAACCTTAATAAGTGTTTTAAGATTTTTTTCAAGTGGATCCTTTTCCCAAAATTGTTCCACAAGAGCTTGATTGATGTATATTCTGGAAAATCCCTGTGGAGTGGGAAGGTATGCCAGTCAGCATGTGTAAGGAGCACAGAAGAAACTCATTAAGAGGACAGCCTTCCAAATTCAGAAATGTAAGTGTGAGGGATGGGTACAAACAGAAGTTCAATAGATGCAGCTTTCTTCATACAAAGGGATGGACTGAGGATAAATGTTAAGGTCTGGGAGCTACAGTGGCTTTAGACCTCAGCAACTTGCATATTTGAGCAGATGAGAGACAATACAAGGAAATATCAGCAGTCTTAGGGAAAGATGCTGTCAGTCACAAAGAGTAGGTTTTCAAAACTTGATTATCAGCCCGTGATGCACTCAGGTGCAAATCACAGAACAAAGGCTGAAACTCAGGCAAACTGAATAGGCTGACAGTATGAGTAAGAGTAATTTATCTCAAGGGCAACTTGAGGAATCTATTCCAAGTTCAGCAGTTTCTATGCTGGAAGCTTGAAGAGTAAACTTAGATTTCTTAAGATAGAGGGTAGATCTTCCAGCTGTATTTGGCTGTGTGTTCAACATGAATGGAACCAGTGTAGAGAGAATGATACTTTGAATCTTCCTTATTTTCTCCAGTTTCAAACACTTGACACAGATTTCTTATTCTTAAAGGAACACTCCTTTTTTTCTTCCTTTATACATTCTCCAGTTTATTCCTAGTTATCATTTAGGTTCCAGCTTAAACATTACTTCTTCTGAAGACCTTTCCTGAAATACTACCTAGAAAAGGTTCTTCTGCTGTGTGTTCCTAGAGTACATTGACTCCCTGTACCTCATTGCATTGCTTACTCCATACCTATTTTACACCCTAGGCTATAGACTTAGTAAAGAAAGAGACTAAAGTTTTCTTGCTTATTGCTATATTTCAGTACTTAGCAGTGAATCTGACCTGAGTTTGAGGCAACTGATATTCAGATGTAAAGGGATTTCCCCCAAGGCCATGTGACTATATCTGTTGGAGCTGAGGCTGAAACTGATGTTTCCTGACTTCTAATCTAGTGAGGTTTCAGCCTAGATAGCAGAAAAGAATTCTGCACTGCAAGACCGGTGTTCTAAATCCTGAACACCAGTTCGGGATTAGCTTGCTTGCATATCAGTAAATTTGTATTTAACTTCTGGTGTCAACTATGCACTCCTGAGAAATGGTGCACTCATGACCCTTTCTAGTTCAGAGGCATGCTGTGAGAATCTAGTGAGACCAATGATGTAAAAATGTTTTAAGAAAACTTATCTGTAACCACGCACAAGCACACAGATGATAGTAATATTATTCTTTTCATAGCGCTTCCCATCTTAAGCTTCAACTGCACTTTATGAGGTCATTTGGACTAGGATTTTATACATATAAAACATGTATGTATATTTTATATGATATTTCAGTGTATAAAATCACAGTCCAGCTGTATCAAATTGATGTTCAAATAACTCGTGGACAGCAGTAGAACTGGAATTGGCTTTTAATTCCTTTAAAACATTTTTTTCTATAAAAACATTTAGTGAAGCTCATTGTGGTGAACATTCATATTTATATTCTAAGCGAAAGAGGTGGACAATTCTACTTGCTTAATTTTATTAAAGGGTAAGACCAGTTGGAACTTGAATCTTTGGATGTTTACTCTCTAGCCTCCTATGGTTTAGCACATCTGGTTTAAGAATTGTACCCCACCAGCTTCTCATAAATGCAGGTATTCAACCTGTAGGGAGTGAGCATGAATCAGTAAAACCTTCTCCTCTGTAGAGGATGTGGCTCACAGTTCAGCACTACTAATGGAGGCTAAAGAGTGGTCAGGGACATCGCTTTCAAATTGAAAACACAACAAGAAAATGCCAAGTGTTTGAATTACAATATTTAGCAGAGCATGGTTACCTTGGTATTCTTTGCTTAAGCTCAAGGCAAAGGCAAAGATCCTCAACTCAGTGACGGTAATCATTATTCACCCTTCTCCCTTTCACAATAGTGTCTCAATGAAACTCTAAAATGTGTTTAATCATCTCACTGGGGGATGGTTTTTGATAAAATAAGTAGTATTGTTTCTCTGGCTATACACTTTATATATGTTTTAAATAAAGTGCTAAGATTCTTTCTTTCACCTCCGAAACTTAGGCACACATAAACAAAGCATCATGGGGCTGTGATTTAACAGCACAGACCTGAACTTATCCTGCCTACAAATGAGTGTCACGGATGTGGTGCTATTTTTCTGTGGGAACAGCCTGATCCATGCCAGCTTTTACCTATAGCAAGATTTTGGAGAAAAGTAAAGAACTGAGTTTTCAGGTCAGAAGTGGCTTTAAATATGAGCTTTGACAGTTCCTGATTATGTAATGTGAGTCAAGTGACTTTAACCTCTCTGTGTCTGTTTCATCAGTGAGAGAATGGAGATGTTATCTCAAGCTTCTTCTGAGAATCAAGGAGAAACATTGACTTCCCCGGCATAACATGAGGGTAATGAGGCTGGCACAGTCCTTTAGATCTAATTATCTCAAAGTTCACATTCTAGTTTACTCCCCAGCTGTGTGTCCTGAATACTGTTCCTGTCACCCCAACCTTAGTTTTAATTTCTTTTTTCTTCATAAAATGGTGATAATAACAGTTACCATTCAGGCTTCTTTTTAGTGTTACAGGTCATTTTACCTTCTTACCTCCAGCAGTCCTGTAGCCCTAAGCTCCAAGGTTGCAACAATAGAGGAACTTAGCCAAAGAAGCCAGACCTCTGCGGTTGCATGCTCAAGCCAAGCATAACGAACAGTTGACCAAAATGTACTACCCTTGTGCAATGACCTAGAAACCCGTTTGTGTGTGCAAAGTTATTTGTTCAGCCAAGTTCTTACAACAGTTTCTGTACCTGCAGGAACAAGGATATAGTTTTTTCCTTTATAAGCACCCTGAAATTGAGGTTTGGGGCTACTCACTTGAATCCCTGCGTGGAGTGAGAATGGGTAGTCGCTGGCCAGCTAATAAAGGCTCTTTAAATTCTAATTTGGTTGTCTCCGACAGTTTGGTTCTCGCACTATGCTCCATAACATTTAGGATGAGCAAATATTTGCTATTACTTAATGACTTCTGAATCATGCTGTGTCTCCTAAATTTCTGCACCCACTCTTCCTTCCCACACCCCTTTGACCACAGGTGCAAGCTATCTATGCTGCCTCATTGAAGCCCACAGTCATCTCTCCACTTCCAACCATCTAATCCAAATTTCTGAGGAGTAAGATGGCGGAGGAGTGAGGAGAGGCTGCGGTTTCAGGCTCCTGAGATCCGTCTGCAGTTTGGGCTAATTGTAGACAGAACATCTCAGTGAGCAGCTGGACACTGGCAGGAGTCGAGCCTTGGCACTGCTGGATTAGAGAAAATCCATCTGGGAACAACCTGTTTAGTGAGGATAGCGGAGGAAAAGAGGACAAAACGGGATTCCTGATTGCGGCGGCTGCCCGAGCTGCGGCGTGAAGGACACAAAGGATTTTTGGGGACCACAGGCTACCCCGGAGAGGAGTCAGGAGGAGAGCGGATCTCTGCCCGCTGGCAGAGACGGGACTCGACCAAGTGGCATTGGCGCCGAAGGACAGGAGACAGCGCGCTGCCGGGCAAGTGAGAACATAATTCTCCTTTATATTTTTGTCTAGTGGACGGTGGAGAGGGGAGGAAAGTTTGGGTGTGGTAGGCCATTCTTGAGGAGCGCAGGCGCAGAGGCGCGCTCATCCACTCCCCAACCCTATCCTTAGGTCGCGGGGGCGCGCATAGGGAAGTGCTCTCATTCACTGGCCCAGGTGTGCGGGGCCGTGAGTCCAGGCGTCCCTCGGACACTCCCCAATGGACATAAGATCAGTGCCCCAACGGGCGCAGGGAGGGCCCACTGAACACGCAGAAGACCATGCACAGACACCCCTGGCCAGCTCCTGTGGGCACTGGGCCCCAGGCCGGAAAGCAGACCACTAGCTCAGGCTCTGTTCATACCTGCCCAGACGGGAGAGGGAAGGCGGGCTGCAGCACAGGAACAGTGGGCAGCATCGACTCACAGACGCTCACTTCCACTGAGCACAAGTGTCCACGGCCCTGCCCTAAGAGGAGAGAGACCAACTCCTGGAGCTCAGCTCAGCGGGACTAAGGGCATGGGCATGGGAGCGTGAAAACACCTCAGCCTGGGGACAATAGGCGCCAATCACGGGGCAAGCTCTCGGCCGCCCCGCTGTGCAGGGACGTGCGCAGGGACACCTGGGCGCGAACGCCGAACCACCTCGGCCCGGCAACAATAGGCTCCAACCGCGGGGCAAACTCTCGGGCCGCCCCGCCCGTGCAGGGGCTCGCGCGCAAGGACACCTCAGCTGACTCCAACGGACAGCAAGGGAGCGCTCCTTGCCAGCAACCGCGGGTGCACACCATTTGAGGCAACCGCGGGCGAGCACCAGTGCTGCAAGAAACAAGAACCTCTGAACCGCCACACTAGACCAGCTGCGGACACAGAAAATGAAGGCAACACACCAAGGCTAAAACGGAGTAAAAACATCGCTTTTTTTTTTTAATTTTTTTCTCTCTTTCCCCTTTCTTTCTTTATTCTTAATTCTTTCTTTTCTTTCTTTCTTTCTTCTCTTTTCTTGGTTTTTTTTGGGGGGGGTTTGGGGCTTTCTTTCTTCAATATTTTTTCCTCTCTTTCTTCTTTCTGCTTTCTTCTTTCTTTTCTATCTTTCTTTCTTATTTTCTTTCTTCTCTTTTATTGGTTTTTTTGGGGGGGGTGTTTTTTTTTTCTTCTCCTCTTCCAAAAAGAATAACAAACTTTATCTCTAACGTGTTGCATATAACCTCTCCTTCTCATCCTTTCTCTTTAATCGTTGTTTATTCGTTTGTGTGTCTAGTTTAGCCCCCCTATCACTCTAAATAATAAAATATAATTACTATATAAACCCAATACAATACAATCCCACTTTCTTACTATATTATGCAGTTTTCCATCCTTTTATTCTATTTTTATTAACATACAATGTAAATATTACCTACTGGCTTGCACAGTCTCAACTATTATTAATCTATCACCCCCTCTAACAAAAATTATATTTTTCCTCCCCAAAAACAACTCTTATCTATTCTTCTTATAGTATAAAACTCTAATCTCTTTACATTTATATTAATATGGGCTCGTTGGCTGACGATAGTGGGACAGAGTGGGGGATACTTTTTGAGGGTGTGGGTCTCCTGCCTGGGCTGTGTGTTTATGTTTTTAACAGCATATCCACAAAAGAACTCAAGACAAAGTGGATAGAGTGACTCTCAACCAACTAGACAGAAGGAAGATCCTTTCAAAGAACATCTGAAATATAACCAAACAGCATAAACAAATGACATAAAGGGTAACTCAAGAACATCAGGCTCAGGATATCAAAGAGACTACACCACTGAAACCCCCAGATCTCTGAAAAAGAATCTCACACCACAAAGGAGGGAAGTCAAAGCAGACTACCCCCCCCAAAAAAACAAATAAATGAATAAAAACAAACAAAAAGAATCCAACATGGTAAGACGCACAAATAACCCCTCAATGAAGAGAAAAGAGGAATCCTCAGAAAGAGAGATAGATGAAATAGACATAGTCCAAATGTCAGACATGGAATTCAAAACAATGGTGGTAAAGAAGCTCAATATACTCGACATCCTTAAAATCAACTATGACAACCTCCAAGGAAGTTACTAGCAGCTCCAAGAAAATTACAGGGAACTTGCAGAGAACTACACCAGCATAAAAAAAGACATAGAAACTGTTAACAAGAACCAGGAAGAACTTAAGAATGCAATCTCTGAACTGAAAAACACAGTAGAATCAGTCAAAAGTAGACTAAACGAAACAGAGGATCGGATTAGTGAGTTAGAAGATAATGTAGAGAAAAACTCCCAGACAATACAGCAAAATGAAAAAAGATTGAAAAAATATGAACAAGATATAAGGGAATTACAGGATAGCATGATAAGAAATAATATCAGGATCATAGGAATAAGAGAGGGAGAAGAAAAGGAGCATGGAATTGGAAAACTGATAGGAGAAATAGTGACAGAAAATTTTCCGAACCTGATGAAAGAATAAGTTATACAAGTTCAGGAAGCACAGAGAGTTCCAATGAAGAGGAACCCCCAAAAACCCACTACAAGGCACATCATAGTTAAAATGGCAACATTCCAAGACAAAGAGAGAATCCTAAAAGCAGCAAGAGAAAAACAGCAAATAACATACAAGGGAGCTCCAATAAGGCTATCAACTGATTTCTCAACAGAAACATTACAAGCCAGAAGGGAATGGCCAAAAATATTTCAAGCAATGAAAAACAAAGGCCTCCAACCAAGAATACTCTACCCAGCAAGGCTCTCATTCAAAATAGAAGGTGAAATAAGGAGTTTCTCAGACAAAGGAAGACTGAAAGAATACATCTCCACCAAACCAGCATTGCAAGAGATGCTAAAGGGAGTGTTCTAAGAAAAAAGAAGAAAAGAACAAGAGAGGAGAGGAACAGAGGTACAAAGGGAAATGAATAAATACACGTCAATAATAACCTTAAATGTAAATGGATTAAATGCTTCAATTAAAAGACATAGGGTAACGGAATGGATAAGAAAACAGGACCCACATATTTGCTGTCTACAAGAAACACACCTCAAAACAAAAGATTTACACAGACTGAAAGTAAAGGGATATAAAAAAATATTCCAAGCAAACGGACCGGAAAAAAAAGCCGGGGTAGCAGTCCTCATATCAGACAAAACGGATTTCAAAGCAAGGGCAATAAAAAGAGACAAAGAAGGACATTTCATAATACTTAAAGGAACAATCCATCAAGAAGATATGACCTTGATAAACATATATGCACCCAACATAGGAGCACCCAAATACATAAAGCAAATACTAGAAGACCACAAAAAGGATATCAACAACAACACACTCATAGTAGGAGACTTCAACACTCCATTATCAACAATAGACAGATCATCAAAGCAAAGAAACACCAAGGATATACAGGCATTGAACAACACACTAAACCACATGGATCTAACTGATATATATAGTACTTTTCACCCCAAAGAAGCAAAATATACATTCTTTTCAAGTGCACATGGGACATTTTCAAAGATAGACCACATGATAGGTCACAAAACAAGCCTCAACAAATTCAAGAAAATTGAAATCATATCAAGTATCTTTTCAGATCACAATGCCTTGAAACTAGAAATCAACCTCAGAGAAAAAAATCAAAGACACCCAAACTCATGGAGATTGAATAACATGCTATTAAATAATGAATGGGTTAACAATGACATCAAAGAGGAAATCAAGAAATTTCTAGAAACTAATGATAATAAGCACACAACAGCCCCAAACCTGTGGGACACAGCAAAAGCAGTCCTGAGAGGGAAGTTCATAGCAATACAGGCATATCTGAAAAGGCTAGAAGAATCTCAAATAAAAAACCTAACCATAAAGCTACAAGAACTAGAACAACAACAACAAACAAAGCCTAGGGCAAGAAGAAGGAATGAAATCATCAAGATCAGAGCAGAACTAAATGACATAGAGACTAAACAAACAATCCAAGAGATCAACAAAACTAGGAGCTGGTTCTTTGAAAAAATCAACAAAATCGACAAGCCTCTAGCCAGTCTAATCAAGAAAAAAAGAGAGAAGACCCAAATAAACAAAATCAGAAATGAAAGAGGAGAAATCACGACTGATACCTCAGAAATACAAATGATAGTTAGAAATTACTTCAGACAACTGTCTGACAAGAAATTTGACAATCTAGAACAAATGGACAAATTTGTAGAAACATACAACGTTCCAAAACTGAATCAAGAAGAAGTGGAAAGTCTCAACAGACCAATAACAAAAAAGAAAATTGAAACCGTAATCCAAAATCTCCCTGCACACAAAAGCCCTGGACTGGATGGCTTCACAGATGAATTCTACAAAACATTCAGGGAAGAACTAACTCCTATCCTCCTCAAACTGTTCCAAAAAGTCCAAGAAGAGGGGAAAACCCCAAACTCTTTCTATGAAGCCAGTATTATCCTAATCCCAAAACCAGGTCAAGACACAACAAAGAATGAAAACTACAGGCCAATATCACTGATGAACATAGATGCTAAAATCCTCAATAAAATATTGGCAAACAGGATCCAGCAATACATCAAAAAGATCATACATTATGATCAAGTGGGCTTCATTCCAGGGATGCAAGGATGGTTTAATATTTGCAAATCAATAAATATAATACATCACCTAAACAAAATGAAAGACAAAAATCACATGATCATATCAAGAGATGCAGAAAAAGCGTTTGATAAAGTACAACACCCATTTATGATGAAAACACTCAGCAAAATGGGAATAGAGGGAGCATACGAGCATACCTTAACATAATTAAGGCTATATATGAGAAGCCTGAGGCCAACATCATACTCAATGGACAAAAACTGAAAGCATTCCCCCTGAACTCAGGAACTAGACAAGGTTGTCCACTCTCTCCACTCTTTTTCAACATAGTGTTGGAAGTCCTAGCCACAGCAATCAGACAAGACAAAGAAATAAAAGGCATCCAAATTGGGAAAGAGGAAGTAAAACTTTCATTATATACAGATGACATGATAGTATACCTAGAAAATCCTATAAACTCCACTAAAAGACTACTCGATATAATAAGTGAATTTGGCAAAATTGCAGGGTACAAAATAAGTGTACAGAAATCTAAGGCATTTCTGTACACCAACAATAAAATAGCAGAGACAGAGACAAAAAAGAAAATACCATTTACAATAGCAACAAGAAAAATAAAGTACCTAGGAGTAAACTTAACCAAAGAGATAAAAGACCTGTACTCTGAAAATTACATAACATTGAAGAAAGAAATTAAGGAAGAAACAAATAAATGGAAGCAAATACCATGTTCTTGGATGGGAAGAATCAACATCATCAAAATGGCCATACTATCCAAAGCAATTTACAGATTCAATGCAATCCCTATTAAAATACCAACGACATATTTCACAGACCTAGATCAAATACTCCATAAGTTCATATGGAACCAAAAAAGACCCCGAATAGCAAAAGCAATCTTGAGACAGAAGAACACAACAGGAGGAATCACAACACCAGATATCAAACAATACTACAAAGCCACTGTAATCAAAACAGTCTGGTACTGGCTTAAGAACAGACATATAGATCAGTGGAACAGAATAGAGAGTCCAGAAATAAACCCAGGCCTCTATGGTCAACTAATATTTGATAAAGGAGGAAGGAACATAAAATGGAGTGAGAAGAGCCTCTTTAACAAATGGTGCTGGGAGAACTGGACAGGGACCTGCAAAAAAATGAAACTAGACCACCAACTTACACCACACACGAGAATAAACTCAAGATGGATCAGACTTAAATGTAAGCCGTGACACCATAAAAGTCCTAGAGGAAAACATAGGCAAGAAAATATCAGATATCTCACATAACAATCTCTTCACAGATACATCTCCTAAAGCAAGAGAAATAAAGGAAAAAAATAAATAAATGGGATTACATCAAACTAAAGAGTTTCTGCTCATCAAAAGAAAACATCAGCAAGATGAAAAGGAAACCAACCATATGGGAAAACATATTTGCCAATGACATCACAGACAGGGGACTGATTTCCAAAATATATAAAGAGCTTATACGACTCAACATCAAGAAAACAAACAACCCAATTAAAAAATGGGCAAAGGACCTGAACAAACACTTCTCCAAAGAGGACATACAGAAGGTCCATAGACACATGAAAAAATGCTCAACATCATTAGCCATCAGGGAGATGCAAATAAAAACCACAATGAGATACCATTTTACACCAGTCAGAATGGCCATCATCAACAAATCAGCAAACAACAAGTGCTGACGAGGATGTGGAGAAAAGGGAACCCTACTGCACTGTTGGTGGGAATGCAGACTGGTGCAGCCACTATGGAGTACAGTATGAAATTACCTCAAAAGATTAAAAATGGAACTGCCTTTTGAACCAGTGACTCCACTACTAGGATTATACCCGAAGAATCTTGAAACACCAATTCAAAAGAACTTATGCACCCCTATGTTCATTGCAGCACTGTTTACAAAAGCTAAGTGCTGGAAACAATCTAAGTGCCCATCTGTAGATGAATGGATCAAAAAACTGTGGTACATTTACACAATGGAATACCATGTAGCAGAAAGAAAGAAGGAACTCCTGCCATTTGCAACAACATGGATGGAACTAGAGAGAATTATGCTTAGTGAAATAAGCCAGGCAAAGAAAGAAAAAGACCATATGATATCACCTAATACAGGAAACTAAAGAACAACACAAGCAAAGGAACTAAATAGAACAAAGAGCAGAATAGCAGTCAATAGGGGGGAGGGGAGAGGGAGAGAAGGGGAATAAGTAAGGGAAGGGTTTAGTCAAAGAACCGTATAAATGACTCATGGACATGGGCAACGGGGAGGGATATGATTGCGGGAGAGGGGGTGGGTTGGGTAGGGGAGAGAAATTAGGGGAAAAGGGGACAACTGTAATTGAAAAACCAAAATAAAAAATTTAAAAAAATACAACAAAAAATTTCTCCAGTGAAATTCATCCTGGGACAGTCATGTCTTTATTCCTTCCCTGAGAATTATAGCCCCCCACTTTTATGTTTCTTTAAGATAAAAACTAAGTTATTTTTCAAATGAACTGTTTAATGAGATGTTATAAGACTATCCAATCAAAAAGATCTTTATGGAGACATTACTCTTGAAGTACAAACAGGGTGGAGGACAGAAAGATGAACCTCCCATTTTGTGTTATATCTTGTGCGAGGATTTCCAAAGCAGTGCCAAGGCTGCTTCTTTTTTTGGATCTCTCATGCCTGAGCCCCACTGTTCCAGTGCATTTCTACTGAATCAGCTTTTTCTTGTTTTGGCTAGGCAACCATCTTCTCTCTCCTAAAGATGGTAATGACACTGTTCTTGGAGTCAGTTCTCTTCTTCTATGGCTTAGGCTTTGTGACAGAGTTAGACTTGTTTACCCGTTCCTCTCTTTTTTGTAAGTTCTCTCCCCAAAGACTCCTCAGTATCTTACAAATAAATAAGATTCTGATTGGTTGGAGCGCTTCCAGATAGTTGCTGAAACATATCTGAATCCGAGATCTGGGCACAGCTTAGGCTTAGTCTGATACCTTTGGGGCTAAAGCTAAAACCAAGAATCGAGGGTAAATTTTATGGGCTTACTTTGGCAG
Source organism: Furipterus horrens (assembly GCF_987537825.1). Taxonomy (NCBI): domain Eukaryota; kingdom Metazoa; phylum Chordata; class Mammalia; order Chiroptera; family Furipteridae; genus Furipterus; species Furipterus horrens. The sequence continues at coordinate 60,046,036 of NW_028327176.1, read as the reverse complement.
AGGAGCAATATGAATGGGAGTTAAAATGTGACTGGGCTTCTAAGATGGATAGGCCAGTTAGTAGTTTGTATATTAAAAATGCTATAGGAACAAAAGACAATGTGCCCTAGCTACTGTTACTATAATATTAAGGATGCTTGATATTGGTACCTGGTTTCATTTTATTATTTTTCCATTGGTCTCTTAGTATATGGATAAAGGAAGAGATAGGTTCAGAAGGATGTTAATACAAATTTACAAGTAAAGAAACTGAGTCTCAGAGATGATATAGAGCCTATCCAAGTACACATAGCCAGTGATATATAACAGCCCAGGCAAAGTCTAGATAATAGTAATATATGCACCTGGGAATAACTTTGATTGTGGGAGGTGAAGATGATTTTGATTTTGGATATGTTGTTTTAAGTTGTTGGTAGGAATTCCAAGGGCAAATGTGAGATGGAGATTAGAAACAAAGTCAGTGTCAGAACATGGCAGCAACTGTACTGCCCACCCAGACTTTTGACATATGAAAATTAACTGTATGCAAATTAATCTGGACCTAGCACCTCCCTTAGGAAATAAAAATGGACTTTGCTCGTTCTCAGAAGAAATATTGATAGACCTAGCATGATATATTGACTGGCTTGGTGGGGGAAAAGCAGGGAGATGTAAATGACTTGCCAAATGTGTTGATGGGTAGACTCGCCCTAACTGAAATGTATGTTAGGAAAGGTGTGGAGACAGCACCTGCAGAAGCAGGCAGGCCATTTCTATGAGTCTTTGTGGGTGATCGCAAGTCTCCACTCCTCCTTCCTTCCCCCCTTCCCCTTCCCTTCCTCCTATGAGTTCTCAAGTTGGTCTGGGAGTTTTCTCTTCCTTCCAGTCCCCTCCCCCTGATCCCTCAATAAACCTGGTGTAAAACCTTAGACTGTTCTCTGGATGATTTTTTGGAGCAAAAGCAGCCTAACAGTCAGATTTAGAGTTTTATAGTTGAAATAATCCCAGAATGCACCTGTGTGGGGATTGAAGGACGAAACTAAATGAGAGGAAGAAACTTCCTGAGACTGAGTCTGTGAAAAGAATGGAAGACAGTGGTCCAGGCAGAAGCAGTGTTCATACTCCTCTTTTCTGCATTTATACTGTGCTGTTCATGTCTCTCTGACTAGGTCACAACCTTTCAAGGGAAGGAATTGTGTCTTTTGAATCTTCCACAGTATTTAGTGCAGGGTTGGATATAGAAGACTCCAAAGTGAGAGGACATCAGACATCCAGATAACTTTTTGGTCCCCGGAAATTCTCTGGACCCAACTGTCTATGACAAATAAAATACTGTAATGTAAACAATTATAACGGTTGTGTGATTTATTGCTCCTGTCATGCTGCAAATAAAATCTTCAATTATTAAAAAAGGAAAAAAAAGTAGGAAAATGAAAGAATGTTAACTTACAGCAAAAATGTGGAAATACAATGATAACTTGAAGATATACTGTTGCACTTTTTTAACAAGGGAAATGAGAAATAATAGGTCCCTCACCTGCTATCTTTGTGCATTCAGCTTCAGGCTATGTTCACTTGGGATATTTATTTACCTTTGAAATTACATTCAACACCCAATATTTCCCAAAGCAGTTATCTCTATTGAGTTCTAGTATCAGGACTGAGTGTTTATCTGTCTGAGCTGCTTTATTTACTTTCAGCCTTTGAGACTCAATTATTCCAGAACCAGGAAGAGACATATTAACAAGAGGTGGTTGCCTCAACAGTCATAGCTGAAAGCAGAGAGAGTGGGAAATGGATGGGACCTCCAACTGGAAGAAAGGTCTATAAAGTTTCTTTCCTCTGTGGAATTTTTTTGCCATAGAATTATTGACTCTTATGGTCAGCAGTTAGCTTAAATTTCATCCAAACCAACTCAATCTAAAGTCTAGGTATCATCTTGTGGGGGCGAAACCAACGCCTGGCTCTGAGCAACAGCAGGGTTTCCCTGGCCAGTGTTTCTCTCTCCAGCTGAAAGCATGGGAAATATCTTTGCAAACCTCTTTAAGGGCCTTTTTGGCAAAAAAGAAATGCGCATTCTCATGGTGGGCCTGGATGCTGCAGCGAAGACCATCATCCTGTACAAATTGAAGTTGGGTGAGATTGTGACCACCATCCCCACCATAGGTTTCAATGTGGAAACTGTGGAGTACAAGAACATTAGCTTCACTGTGTGGGACGTGGGTGGTCAGGACAAGATCCGGCCTCTGTGGCGCCACTACTTCCAGAACACACAAGGTCTCATCTTTGTGGTTGACAGCAATGACTGAGAGCGCGTGAATGAGGCCCGAGATGAGCTCATGCGGATGCTGGCGGAGGACGAGCTCAGGGATGCTGTCCTGCTCGTGTTCGCAAACAAGCAGGACCTCCCCAATGCCATGAATGCAGCCGAGATCACGGACAAGCTGGGCCTTCACTCTCTGCGCCATAGGAACTGGTACATTCAGGCCACCTGTGCCACCAGCGGGGACGGGCTCTATGAAGGACTGGACTGGCTGTCCAATCAGCTCCGGAACCAGAAGTGAACCGCACTCCTCTCCCCCTCCCCCCACTCCCTCCTTCACCCTTGCTTTACTCTCATGTGGCAGCCGTGCCCCTGTGGTGTGAGTGCCAGAAGCTGTCTCCATGGTCGGTCCCAGTGTGCTTCACCATGCTGTACATGTGCAGATGCAGCCTGCAACCGGGTTTTTATTTAATGTAAATAGTTCTCGTTTCCAATGAGGCAGTTTCTGGTACTCCTATGCAATATTACTCAGCTTTTTTTATTGTAAAATGAGAATCAACCCACTGTTTAGTACTGAGGAGGGATTTTTAGGCACCCGGGGTCTCTAGGAGTCGCTGTCAGATCAGCCCAATGCTGCTCCTCTGGGCTTTAGATCTGTGTTGAGATCCATTTTGATGGTTGGTTTTTAACCCAAACTCAGTGCATCTTTTAAAACCGATACAAATACTAGACACTTGAACACAGAAGGGAGAAATGTGCCTAGTGTAGGTTCTGCAGTAACGGCTTGAGTCCAGTCTGCCTGTGGTCTCTCTCCCGTCTGGAGCATGCGGTAGGCAGAACCAGCCACAAAACATTCTGCATGGCCACTTATGGTTCCTGAATGGCTGTCTTGCTGGGTCTTCCGCATCCCATAGCATTTGCTTGTACCTGTGCTTACACCACTGCCCTGGGGATGAGCTGGAGGCTGCGACCACCATTCACAGACCCCTTGGAGAAACCCCAGCCTTCCCTTGGGTTGGCATAGGTGCTTGGTGGGATCAGTCTGGCCAGAGCGGGAGCAGTCCCCTACTCCCTCCCCCCATGGCCCCCATGCACTCTCACTTTCTCCAGGTTGTCTGGGTCTTACCAGTAGGAACGCAGACAGGTGACTGGTCATCTTAGAGCCTAGCTCCTCAGAGCCCCGTCTACATGTGCTTTCACTCCCTCAGTCTGCAAGTGTCAGATTTGACATCAAAATGTACAACCTCTACTTTTTTCTTTTGTATTTTGATAAACACTGAAGAAGCAAATAAATAAATAAATAAATAAAAAATAAAGTCTAGGTATCATACCTCCAGTGATGGTGAACTCACTCTTCTTGAACCAAGTATTTAGATCCCTGTCCCAGCCTTTCTGTAACCCCACATTGTGGCCTCACCCTTTATAATGTGGCAGGACATCATGGCTGCTGGCAAGGATGCAGGACATGTGAGGATGCTTTGGAATGGGATGACAACGGCCTAATCCTGTCTCCTCACTGTTCATTCAGGCAGGATGCAGCAGTTGTTAGGGAGAAAGGAAAGCAAAGCAGGTCTCCACTTGGAGTTGGTGAGAGCAAAGTTCAAGCTGTGAGTGATTAATTTCTGCCAAACTTAGGAAGGGGTGGGGAGGGTTTGAGGGAAAATAACTGGCTAGTCAGCTCACAGTAATTTATTTTCCCTGAAAAAGGGACTTAATTTATGAGGGGGTGTGGGGGTGGGGAGTAGAGAGAATGTGTTGCTACAACAGAGCTTTCCTTACCAATGCTTTCTGTCTCATTGTTCCACAACACTATTTCCCAGGTGTGCAGAGCTCCTCCGTGCTCCCGGAGCAATGAGATTTTCTTATCTTTCCATCTGTTTTTGCTGTTCCAACTTAAAAAATAAAAAATCACTTTATGAGGAATACAAAGTTTCAGGGAAAAAGAAGTGCTTTGTATTGAAGTTTGCCTGTCTGAGACTTAAGTCCAGTGTTCTATCCAGGGGTGATGTTGTCCATAGAGGCTAGGATTTGTAGTTAGCAGACTCAGGATCTATTTTGGCTGTCAACTCTGTGATCGAGAGCAAATTGCTAATCTCAGTTTTATTCTTTTAATGAAGCACTTTAACCAAGAACACATCTCTTTGTCAGCACTGTTCAATAGAAATAAAATGCAAACCACAAGTATGTATACCTTTAAATTTTCTAGTAACTACATAAAAAGGTAAAAAAGGTGAAATTAACTTTATAATATATTTTATTTAACTGAAAATATCCAAAATATCTTTTCAACAGGTAATTAGTATAAAAATTATTAATGAGTTTGCAGCTTTTTACAAGGTCTTAAACACCCAGTTTGTATTTTATACTTAACAGCACACCTCAATTTAGACTAGGTAGGTTTTAATTACTCAATAGGCAGTTGTGACTAGTGGCTGCAGTATGAAACAGCATGGCTCTATATAATTATTAATTGTATGTCTGTTTCTTGAAAGATAGCAGGGCCTTCCAAAGGGATGAAATGTTACCACTACCATGTAGATGATAAAAGAAATGAAAACTGCCCTTTCCAGTTGATAAATTTCACTATGGGAGCATACTTTATGAGTTCATTTGAGAGGAACAGTGTATTAAGCCATTAGCAGCTCTTAACCTGTTAGGGTATAAGCCTCTCAGACCTCTTCCTGCAATTAGGTTTTGAGGTACAGAATGTGAGGGAAAAGAGCAAATATCCTTAAAATATTGGAGGAGAAGAAAGCCCAGAGGTGGAATGAATAGGCAGAAAAGACAGACTGGGAGACCCAGAGAAAAGTTTGCTAACATTCCAATGACAAGTCTACATTGCTTTGTATAGAGGCCTCGTGGGGCCACTCCCATGAAGACCCAGGGACCTTTGGCTGAACGCACACTTATTCTCCAGGGAAGATGTAGTAGGGAGTGAATAGCTTAGCATATTTACTCAGCCAGTCCCCTGGAGATATCTGTCAGGCTTGAATGGAATACAGTGTCTTACCCAATGCAACCTTCTCAGGCAGATCTCTGAAGCCCTCATCTGCATCTGGGGAATTGATTCTAACCACTCACCCTCCATGTCCTCTAGTTGCACATTACAGCTGCTCTTGCAGGTGGTGACCCAACTTCTTTAGGTGGAGCGTAAAAATATCTGCCCAAAACATGGGTTGGCGAGAAGTTATAAACTCAAAAATGTTATCAGGGCCAGGCAGCAAAGTCCAATTATTTTATAGACATTGAACCAACCAACCCACCAACATGCAAAAAATAGTAGATAGTGATTAATAGTAATTAAAAAGTAATCACCCTTTTTAGTATAGTCTTGACTTCAACAACCTGAAGTTTAACAGTATTGTTGGAATGATGGGTACAGAAAGAGAGCTTTAGTTTCTAAATGGGTCTGCTGGTTTTGCTATTTCTCCAATTTTTCCTTAGTTGTTTCTTTTGTGGGCCTCAAATGTTGCAAGCTGCACCAACTTAAGATGTGTTTGACCCTAAAGCTATTTTGTAATAACGCAGAAAGGCTCCATGTAGGCTTCTGTGTCTCCCAACATTTCGCTTCTGCCTTCCCTCTCCCTGCTCAGGGGAGAAAAAAGCATATTGGGGGTGGGAGCAGGGGCAGGAAGAGAGCAGTGATTCTCAGTTAGGTATGATACCCCATGCCCCTACCAGAGACTTTTGGCAATGTCTGGAGACATGTTTGGTTGTCACAACTCAAGGAGAGGTGTACAGACACCCTTTGGAGGTGGTGACTTTGAGAGAATCTTAATGGGTGAGGAGGAAGTAGCCATCAAGAGCACAGTGGGGAAGGAAGGTCACCCAAACAGAGCACATCAGGAGCACAGCAGGTGTATGCTGGGACAGCACTCTACCAGTGTCATTGATCTAGAACATATGCAGCCAGGAGGAGCAACTGTGTAATTTGCTATATGGCCTTAACTCAGTCCTTTACAATTCCATTTAAATCTTGTTCAGTTTCATCCTGACTGTCTTTCATGCTTCCTATTGGCTTAATCCCATGCTAAATCCTCTGGGAAAGTGGCAGATATATGACATGTGATTTCTGCTTTAGGGTGCCCTGAGTACATGCAGAGACAAGATGTGATGCTTGCTCACCTCTGTGACCAGACCTCAGACTGCAACCCTGAACTCAGCAGGCTGCAGCCACGATGACCATCACTCCTAAGTCAACCTCACTCATCTGAAGAGCTTTTCCCTGGCTGTTCCATGACTTGGAACACACTTTTCCCAGAGCTGTGCTGGCTAACTCCTTCTCAGTCTACATCTCACCTTCTCAGTACCCCTCTGTAACCTCCCAATATGATTTGCCCCGCTCCAACCTTATTCTGTGCCTTATTTTCTTGATGGCACTTGTGACTATCTGGGTTGCCTTTATTTGCTGGTTGACCAACTGTTTCTCTATTGTCTGACTCCTGTGAGAGTGTGAGCTCCAGGAGAGCAGGACCGAGCCTGTCCAGGTTAGTGCCATGTCATTAGCATGTACTGTGGACCTTAAACCTGCTGACACTCAGTATATTTGTTTCAATAAATAAAATAATTCACCTAGGAAATAATCAAAGAGTAATTAGTAATACATTTATTGACACTGTAAGAGGCCCCATTGTGTCATTGAGGTCATAGGTATAAAAGGGGGCCATGTAAAGACAGGGAAGAACCTTCTGAGGGAATTCCTGGCAGGAGGAATCCAATAATACAGGGTGTATGGCAATACTTCTTTATCAGTTTCCATCACATAATTGCTCCCTCACTGAAATCCTGGAAAAAGATAAGGAAAACAGCCTGAGATTTGAAACATGAACTCAGTCGTCTGCTGGCAGCTCATCCAGGCAAAGCAGAGCAGCTGACGAGCCAACACCCACCTCCCAGTCACCCGGACATCAAGAAATCAGCTTCCAGATGGTAAAAAAAATGATTTTCAGTTTAAATGGCTGCCATTGCCTTTGCTTTCAGGTAAAGGCTTGGAGACACAGGGTCTCCCTGACTGCCCAATGGGCAGCTGGGTGATGGACCACTCTTAGGCAGACAAAGGAAAGGTGCCTGATATGATAATCTGGGAGGGTGGCCAAGCTCAGGAGAAGTCATGGGAGGAGATCCCATATGTGCAGACTGTCAATTGACTTGCCCTCAGGGTCAGTGGAGAGGGCTGTGGTAGGAAGGGGTCATGGATGCTCAGATAGAATGGGTTCCTACTTATGCCCAGGGGTCAATAGGAGTCCCAACTGAGAAGGGCTCCCTCACACAGGGTCTCCCCAGTGCGTGGATGCCCAGATGTCAACTTAAAGATGACATTCTAAAACATCTTATCCATGACCTTAGTGCTTCCAAACTTGTCTCTTCCCCAGTATCGCTCAGTTCCCTAAGTGACATCAGCACCTACCTAGGTGCCCAAGCCAAAACCTGACAGGGCTCCTTGATGCTCCTTATGTCCCCTACTGTCAAGTCTACCTTCCAAATGGATTTAGAATCAGCCGACGGCTCTCCATCCCCAATGCTATCGTCCTTGTCCAGACCATCACCTTGAACCTGGACTTGAATGGTCTGTCAGGTCTTTTGCTTTCTGCTCATGCTCCCTCTGTCCTTTATACAGAAGCCAAGGGGCCTCTGAAAGAATTTAATCAGGTCAGCACACTCTGTCTACCTCATTTCTATGGCTTTTGCCTGATTTAGTTTGCTCCTAAACTGGGGCTCCAGTCTCACCTTATATCACCTTGCTTCTAATCATCTATCAGCTCTGGATCCTGAGGAAGCCAAGTTAGGTCCTGCCTCTGGGCTCTGCCACTTGCTATTTGCTGGGGCTGGCACACCCACCTCCTGCTCTCTGCATGACTTGCTCCTTCCAGTCCTTCAGGTCTCCTTGGAATGTGGCTTACTCAGTGAGCCCCCTTGGACTTTTCCTTTCATGGCACATAGTCTGCCACCAGGTACTCTCTATCACATACCCTATCTCTTCATCTCAGTGCTGTTGTGTAAAAGACTTTGTAGTACAAGTGGCATTTAAAGGCAGGGATGTAAGCAGGTTCATGAGTCCTTTGTTCTTTCAGCTCCTGTGGGATCCCCCTTCCTCTTATTTTCCCTTTGTATTAGCTGGATGAGAGGGACTGTACAGTGCGTGGTAAAGCCTTTGGCTTCGGGCACTGGACAGTCTGAGCTGAGTTGTGAGTTCTTTAGGTAGAATCCTGGGAACTCCAGCTGCCAAAGGATTCCTGGCCCTAGGGGAATTATCAGTCCTCCGCTTCCACCAGTGATATCAGGAATGAACCTCTGAGGGTATTTGTTGAACAGTTTTGCTTATCCCTCACAATACCTAATCACCTTATTGTTCACATGTTTACTTAATTGTGGTCAATATCCTAGCATGTAAACTCCATTAAGGTAGCAGACCTGACCATCTGGTTTGACCATTTCCTGGAACATAGTAGGCCTTTGGGAATATTAGTTAAATTAATTGAACAAAATGGTGTTGTGTTTGAAACGCCAACGCAAGGCATGTCTTTGAAAAAGGGATACTATTAGTGGGATTTTAAAACAATGTTTGTATTCCTGATCATCCTTAGTTCTGTTTTGGTGTCTGATCAGGTGGCTCATTGGTACACACTGGGTAATGGGGCAGACAGAGGCAGCCTAGACCAAGGAAGGCCACTGTCCCATTTCAAAGCTCAAGGTCCATGGAAATTCATAGTCCTTCCACTTCAGATTCCCTGAAAGAGAAAAAAAGTTTTAAATTTCATATTTTAAGGGCAAAGTTTAGAGGTCTTAGTGATGAGTTTTACCCTAAGAAACAACATAGGGGGATACAGAATATAACATCAGAGCAAGTTCTCCAAAATTGAAAGGGTACTAAATCTTCAAGCAAAGACTAATTACTATGATGTCTGAGCCCTGAAAAGAAATTCAGTACCCTACTTCCCTAAGCCTTGGATGGGCTGTTTTTCGGGCTAAGATGATAAAAATCTCAGATGGAAAAGGAGAAATGGAAAGTAATGTGAGCTTATCCACTGTGGTGCTCTCTCTGGCCATGCTCTGCGTGATACAGGAGCAGTCCTGCATCCTGTGAAAAAGGAGGCATCTAGATGGTTGAACCTTGTCTGGGCCCCCCGATGCACTTGACCTGTAGTGACATACATGGGTCTCACTGGGGCTCCTCTGGGTGTCTGTGGAGGGAACAGGATGTGTGAGAGGCCTGGGTAGACTGGGAGAACCCTGGGTTTGGCATGAGGATGTCCTAGCATGTGACAGCCTGACAACTGGAGGCAAATGGCAAGTGAAGGACATGGTCACCAGCAACAGGGGCCAAGTTAACCCTGGGGAGAACAAACAGGGAAACCACATGTCTTTCATCAAAAGGAGAGGAAATTCTACATCCATATAAGGCAGGGCCAATCCACAGGCAGCAGGTAGACCAGTAACCTCCCTTTGCAGCCATGGAGCTGCTCAAGCTTTGCCCACCCCCTTCTTCATGGAAAGGAGGATAAAAAATGACTTTTTGAGACAGTAGGGAAAACACAAGTTATTTAAACTTTGACTAGTGCTGAGTGGGAAACTAGCTTGAAGCTGAAATGGCCTCACATATACTACCAGGCCATCCCAGAGGCCATGGAACAGAAATGCTCAAATCACATTCTTCATTAAATCAGTGGAAACACACAAAGAGATAAAGTAAAAGTAAAAGATGGGGTAAGTTAACACACTTTGAGGAGGCTGCAGGTGGGATGGAAGGACCACACTACCTGAATCTTGGGATTCAAGATGTCTATATGTCTTTTCTGTCCCCATGCTTCAGCCTCTCCACTGATGATGTCATCACAGGACCACAGTTGAAGTTCAAGGAATCGGTCCACAGATGGAAGTTGCCCTGGGCCAGTGACACACACTTACTCTATAAAAAAACTTAGGGAAAGGACATCTGGTCAACAGCTCAGCTGGCCAATTAGCCAGATGAACAGTTGGCTAGCTTGCTCTATCTGTGCTTGTTGGACAGAGGCCACATAGAGCCAGAATGAGTCTCCAGTGAGAAGCTGGGTTAAGGCCTCATGTATACTAACTGCTCATGTTTATTATCTTGTAAGTCTCGTGCATGTTTAGTGTACAGAAATCATTTAATACCCAGGTCGTCGTCGTCAGCAGCCGTCCGTCTCGAGAGACGATGGTGTAGCTTCTTAAGAGTCTATCTGCACCGCCGAGGATGGCTGTGCAGTCCGACTCGGGAGTGACACAGTATCTGTCTCCTCCCGTGTTGAATCGACATCTTGTGATGACGCTGGAGTGCCCTCTCCAGTGAAGCTGAAGCTACAGAGCCTGGGCAGGGTGATATGGAGGGTCTGCTGTTGCCCATGCAGCAGACCCCCCCTCTCTTCGCAGCTGAAGGGTCCAAGGGAAAGACGGAGTCAATACAGCTTGGCTTCAGGTGCGCCGCAGGAGTTGCCGGTGTTGACTACAACGTCAAACCGCCTTAGGGACTCCGGCTCCGGATTTTCTGTCGGGGTTTACTCCCTTAGCCTTTCCCCTGAAGAGGTATGCCGCAAGGCAGCGGAGGTTTTTTGGAGTCAGAGTTTTCCTTCTCTGATGTGCCCTGACTGGAAGATCGAACCAGCGACACTTAGCTCGCAGGCCGACGCTCAATCCACTGAGCCAAACCAGCCAGGACCTAATACCCAGGTACCTCATGCCTATTAGGTATCTTTTGCTCCTTCCATCTCTTATTGTCTATGTTTAACACACAGATATTCCACTTCCCAATCAGTTATCTGTGCTTAACATACCTTAAAATATTTCTATTATCAAAGATGAGAAAGTTACAAAAATACACCTTCAATAATAGAAATAAATACTGTCTAAAAGCAAATGCATTTTTCACAGTTTCAAGTTGATTGTCTGTTTACCTAGAAGATAAATTCTAAATTACAAATTAACATAATATTTTTGATTGGGAAGTTTAAACTTTCCTTTTCCTTTTCCTGCCATCATTGGGAATGAGCAGTCAAGAGCAAGAAGAAAGTTTCACAGACAAAAGAAAACTACCTTATTTTCTACTTCTGAGCTGTAGTTCACAGAATGTCATGGAACACATCACAGAGCAGAACGGTGTTTGGTGAATTCATTACTGTTCCTTATAGCCTCCTTACCCACCTATTTTCTTCCCTGAGGTCCCTTGTCTCTGCTCACTTGGGCCTCCATTTGTGCTCAGTTCATTACCTCTGCCACTTTTCCCCATGGGGGCAGTGACTGTCAGTCCCAACTCCAGGACATCAGCAGTTTTGGCCTTGCTTCTGACTGTCCCATGAAGTTGGAGGGTGGACTGAGGCTGTCTCACTTGCACACACAGGCAGCTGCTGCCAATGCTGCTTACATATTGGGATGCCTCCTTCCAGAGGGAGGAAATAAAAGCATTTTGTAAAGGAGCTCCTGGGTTGATTTGTTATAATTTTGGAGGTGATAGGCCAAGATCTGCCGAGAGCCTGTCTGTTCTGTAAGGAGCTCCAGCTGGATTCTTGCAGTGGATCAAAGGTGCCAGGTCTGAAGAGAAATAATACAAGGAGGAGGGAATGAGAGCCTTGAAGCCTCAATGACAAACGTCACCTACACAACTGAGCCACAGGTCAGACTGGAGCACCTGTGAATGGGAGTGTGAACTCATTAAATTGCAGACAAGATCATTTCCAGTCTTCAGGGCACATCAGTGAATCCCTGTCTAAGTGACGAAGTCTAGATCCTTTATGAAAACATCACTGGTCCTCTGTACTCTGATCTCACACTGCCTTTGCAGGGACTCTGTCTGGCATAATGCTTTCAGCAGTCACACAGGGCTCTGGGCCACCCCAACCTCCCAAATGCCTCAAAGAAGTTGTCCCCTCTGAGATTCTTGTCATGCTGTTTCCTGTGCCTAGAATGCCCATCTCCCTCTCCCCTGTCTCTTTTCTCTATGGAAAATTCTCTGCTCTCCACTGCTGCTTGCTTAAGCCAGTACCACAGTTCTTAGCAGGGTTCGCCTTAGTAAGTTGGAAAGTGTTTCTCTAATGTAAATTGTCTCTGAAGCAGGAACTGTATCTCAACTCATCTCTGACTCTTGGAAACTATAGCAAGTTCCCTGCACATGGTAATTGAATTAATGAATTCCCTTGATCTATTCATTAATACAGAGTTGTTCCTGCAAGTGGTTGTATCTCACAACCCTGGCAATGGCTGCGACATGCTGACACACATTTCTCACTGACAGATATTGATTTACTAGGCTTGAACTGATGACCAATTTCACTTCCTTGAGTAGAAAGTAAAACTGCTGAACTCCTGACAGTTCCTTGGCTGATGATGTAGTAATAGAACATTATGTCAAAGTCTAGGAAATTGAATTGCACAATTAAAGATGTTGATAATTAGCGTTTGTGAGAACACTTTAAGATTAAATGGTTATTAAGGAGATACTCATGAGGCTTGAAGTTTCCCTTTCCTGGTTGATACTCTTTTGTTTTTCATGTGGGAAATCAATTAAGCATGAGGGGAAAAGTGGGGAAATTACACATTTTTATAATGTCTTTCCTTGAATTAAGACAGAGCAAGAATTGAAGAGAAAAGGGCAAAGATCATCTGACTCATGGCTTGGCTGTTCTTGTAAAGAGGTATTTACTTGCAATCACATGGACAATTGATTTTTTTTTAATTTGAGGAATGGAAAGAAATTGCCTCAGTCCAGTGAATAATGGAATTTCAAAATGAAAACTAGGGAGTTCTTTATTGATATCTTTTCCTGTGAAACTTGACTATAGAAAGAGTCTCCTTCGATATTATAGAAAAACTTTGATGATAAGAGTTCAAAGCTCAGGGTGGAGATATCATGTCAACCAGAAGGAGTTTGGTGATTTCAATTTGGTTATTTATATTAGGATCCTGAACTTCTGCCTGCCCCTGTCCCTAAGAATGATGTCCAGAAAAAGGTGCACCCTCAGCCCCACTGGGCAGTTGGTCATTATCTCTGCAGCTCTGCCAGTGAGGTTTCATTAGGTGTCAAAGAGAAAACAAGCTCTTCCAGAGGGTGGTCACCTCTATGATTTATATCTTTTTGTGAATTGCTAAGATTGAACCCCAACTGAAATGGTAATTTTAATAGTTGGGGAGGCTTTGGTGAGAACTAAAGCATAGATTGTATTGGGTTGCCAAAAAGTCCATTTATTTTCCATAACACAAAAGACACAATTTTCATTTTTACTAATAACTATTGATTTGGATATTTTGAGTATGTTAGATATCTTGTGTGTGGTATAAAGTTGATTTTTCTCAATTAATGTCTCAATTTGATTGTTATCAGCTTCAGCTCTTCTACCTGACTGTGGAACATCATCCAAAGAGAAATCTTCAGCACAAAACTTTGCAAACCGCTCTTGACACATTCGATCATTCACAGCACCTTCTCCATATGCTGCATAAATCTTTTTTTTTTTTGCTTTTCAATTGCATTTTTACCTTTCTTGAAATAATAAAGCATAATAGTCAGAGAATGTTGCATATTTTCTTCCATATTCAATAATAAAGTGGCTATACAATATTAAATGTCCATGCTGATATGATAGCTGTCACAATACAATATAACAAAATTGTTTTGAATAAAGTTAAAGAAAACTATGCACTACTAGAGCCATCTTATGGAAAAAACAAACAAACATTTTGGCCAACCCAATAGTACTTATCTATGTATCTATGTATCTATCATCTGTCATAGATTCATCTAGTGATCTAGTAAGTAGGTAAATCTGTGTGTATGTGTGTGCATACATGTACTGGAGTATAAACTGGCTTAGCCCTCTGTTATATAAATGAGAGTCAATATATCATAGTGTTTAAAAGCATGAACTTTGTAATCTGTCAGACTGATATTTACATACTGGTTCTGTCTTTTAATAGCTAAGGGAAATTATACCTACCTCACAGACTGAACATTATCTTCAATAGCATGATATTTTAGTAGACTGCCTGGTTCATAATACATGCTTGCTGTTGTTACTATTGCAAAAAATGTCTTCATTTCTTTTTTATTCTTCAAAGGTCAGGTTTCAAGCAGCAGGACTGAATGACCAATATTTCTGCTGCTCTAGTTACAACTTCTCAAATTGGACACAATACTGGAATGAGGACTGGCCTATAGTTCCAGTCCTTCACTGCCTGGTGACCCCCTTTGTCCTCCTCAGAGGATGCCAGGGGCTGCACACCAGAAGGCTGTCCTCTACAAAATATTCTGGGACTATGTTCTGAGAAAATTAAAAATTGTTTCCAGGAGAGTGTAGTCTTTGAAAACAATCTTTTTTTTTTTTTTTTTTTTGTAATGACTGATTGCTTGCTCCTTCATTGCATAAACAGTAAGTACTCAGTACACATCATTGGAAAATACAGAAAAGCACAAGAAGCTAAACAGAAGGTTGGGTGGACCTCACTTTTTTAGTATGTCACAAGTGCCTCTGTCTCCCATTGCCTTCTACTCACTTTCTTTCTCCATTTTGTACCAGCTTGGCCTCTTATCCACATGCCTTTGCTTTTCTCTCAATCACTTTGCTATCCCTCAGACCTGGCCTTCGGAAATGGCTTCCAACACCTGGCCACTTAGGACAGTACCTGCCTGGGCCTTCTCTGTCTTTGGTCCACCCTTATGTGTCTGTGCTGCCACATTGTCACTCTCAGGGGACCAGACAGGTGAATGTGAGAAACAGATAAGCATAAATTCAATGCCAAGGGGAGTGAAGAGAAGGCAGAAGGATATGGGGAGCATGTGGACTTAGGGTTGGTGTGGGATGGGCAATGATGTGAACACTAGAGCTGAGGAGAGCTGAAGAGGCCCAGGATCACTCGCTGTTTTGCAAGTTTGCTTCACAGTCTACTATGGGCCTGGTCCTGTGTCAGGCCCTGCCAAAGAGAGGACAGAAAAGGGGGAAAAGCCAGTCTCTGTTTTTAGAGAACTTGATTTTATTGAAGAAGAAATGATGATAGGCTGAGCTATAGTATAGAGTGTGCTATGGTCTGAATGTTTGTGCCCCCCTATTCACATATTGAAATCTTAATGCCCAATGTGATGGTACTTGTAGGTGGGGCCTTTAGGATGTGCTTATTTCATGAGGATGGAAACTCATGGGTGGTATTAGTGCCTTATAAAAAGAGATTCCTTACCATGTGAGGACACAGCAAGGAGGCACCAGCTATGAATCAGGAAGAGATGACTTTCACCAGAAAGTGGCCATGCTGGCACCTTGATCTTGACCTTCTGGCTCCCAGAACTGTGAGAAAATAATCTTTGTTATTATAAGCTACTCATTCTGTGGTAATTTGTTATAACAGTACAAAAGGACTTAGGATGTGACCATATGCAGAGTGTGTTGATACCAATTTTATTTGCTTTTCAGATCAGAGTAGCAAAAGAAGAACAGGACTTGAGTTGGTTTAATAGGTCTGGTCTGGGAATCAGGTGCTCTGGGTTCAGGAACTAGAAGTTCTATGTAATCTTGTGCAAGATATCCTCTCTCTAGGTTTATTTTCTTATTGTTATAACAGAGATTAAACTGGATGATATTGAAACTACTGCTTTCTGTACAGAAAGGTTTTGTGGATTTTGCTGCACTTAATTTTCCTAACAACCTCCCTGAAGATGCTGTTGTCACACTTTACAGACATGTGAATTGACCATAGGAAGTTTCAGTGACTACACCAGGTGGTTGGGTCCAGATCTGCATCCAGGTCTGTCTGGTCCAAAGCTCATGTATTCTACCATGGATCCCTCTGGGTTTATAGCAACACCAGATAAAATGACTGAGTGCTCTCTGTCCTCAAGATACTCACCGACTACTAGAGAGACAAATAACTACAGAACAATGTATGTCTTGTGAACAGGTGCACAGACAGTTATGAACCCACAGAGGAGAGCCATACATGTGTAAGGGAAAGGAGGTAATAGGAGCATAAGTGATGATCAGGGAAAGACAGAGGGAAGAGATAGCATTTGAACTTTGTTTTGAAGGGTGAGTAAGATTTTGGAGGCTGGAACAGGGGACATATCTGGGCAGCATAATCAGTGTGAGAAAATATGCAGAATTAGAGATGTGCACATGAGGTTTTCGGCAGAGAAGCAGAGAACAGCTGTAATATAGGGAGTTTTGGGAGAGGGCTGGAGATGAGGTTCCATGGGTTGGGTGTGGACTACTCAGCTTTCAGCAGTGGCACCTCTGCTCTAGACTCTCCACCTTGTTCTTCAGCTGCACAGAGCACAAAGGCTGGCTCCCTCCTGCTCTGACCACCTGCTAGCCAGCTCCCAGCACAGGCGGGAAAGGTAGGTGGGCAAGGAGGCAGGAGTCTCCCTGGAAGCAGCTTTGGCTCAGCCTCTTTTCTGACATTGGCTTCCTACTTTATACCCCACCTATGCCTCATGAGATGACTCACCAGTGCCCACTCTGATGATGACCTCTGCCTGGAAGAGATGGGAGCTGTGGACGTTTGTGCTGAACCTAAAATATCCTGAGAAATAACAAGTGAGAAATCCCCAGGATGAAGCCTGGTGCAGCCAGGAGCCCTGAGTGATTTCACTGGCTACACAACATGGGACACAGGTAGGTTTTGTGACCTCAGGCAAAGCCCTTTGACTCCACTGTTTCCAACAGGCTCTATACCTGCAGGGTCTCCTTCTACAGATATTTTGAAGATAAACTTGAATGATATGTAGATTTGGATTTATACGTGGTGTTAAAAATTTTTTCTTCTTTTCAAAATTTCTTTGGGGGATGAATAAGGCAGTTTAAATTATTTTTTATAAATGGGAATACAAAAGATCTCTGAAAAAATGCTCTTTTTTGACAGAAATCTGCATTTCTCACAAGTAAGCACAAGAGGGCGCAATAAACCCAGCTAAGGATCTGCGAAAGCTTAGGAATTTCCCTTTTGGTTTGAATGCTTGTTTCGATTTCTGTGCCACTCTGCTTCACTGACTTCTCGGTGCAGGGGTTAACATGCTGCAGCATGTTATATGAATAAGTGGGCTTTTGCCTGGTTTAATGACCTCTTCTTTCTCTCTTGTTCTGTAATCAAACTCTCTATTCATTTAACTGAATCTCAGTCTGGATAACTGACTTGGTTAAGACTTGGTTGATAAATGCCTGGTGATCTAAGAAGGACAGGAAGGAGAAGAAAGATCTGTCTTGGTAGATGCAGGGTGGGAGATAGAAGCACCACAGTACGAGGGCTTGGCAACTGGAGCTGACGCTGTGGAGTACAGGGAAGGACTTCTTTCCACGTGGAGGGGCCAAGGCACAGCAGCCAGAGGTCCCAGCCACCTGAAATGGCCAGAGCAAGGTGGAGCAGGATTCATGATAGAGCTGACTCCAGGGTGAAGAGGGTGTGTTGCTACTCATTCTATTTGCTGATGGAATCAGGAATATATGTGGTGACATTGGTGATTAACAGCACCCCTGTCTCCAGTGGGGCATGACAGACCAGTAGGATAATGGCAACATCCCACTCTTGGCAGGACTCTGGGTCTAGACAGGTTGTTGGAGCAGGAAGTGGAGAGGCAGGACAGAGCCCTCAGAACTGGACACCAGCAAGCTGGTTGGGCCTCAGTTAATTTGAAACTTCAGCCATAAACAGTGACCTGAGCTAAGAGATAGTCTAGTGCAGGGCTTGACAAACTATGGCCTGCAAACATGGCCTCCCTCATTGTGTAACGTATTGTCTGTGGCTGTTCTTTGTGCTACCAAGTCAGAAACTAGTAGTGGCAACAAGGAGTGTATGGCTTGCAAAGTCTAAAGTATTAATATCTGGCCATTTACCAAAAAATGTGCCAATCCTAGTCTAACCCCTCCATTTTAGAATAAGGAAACTGATTCTTAGCAAGGTCAGGGGCCAAGCCAGAAGTAAACAGATGAGACTAAATTAAAAGTCACCCAGGTAGTTCCATGTCCTTGTCCCCCTTCCTCACTCTTACCTGCTGAGTATGGTATTTTTATCTCTCATATGTATTTGAAGGCTAAATGTCACAATTATCCAGGAGAGGAAGTTGGGGCTTCTGCAAGTGAGCAAGGTTTGTGGAGGTCTGTGGATGTCTGCATTCATGTGAGTGTGTGCATGTGTGCGTGTGGGTGTGTGCTTCATCCCTCTGCAGACCCCCTTCCTGCAGCATAGCCAGCGTCACTCCTCTCATCACAAATGTGGCCCTGTCTGGCAAGTATTATCCTGCAACTCCTCAAAGCTAGAAAATAAGGGGTGATTTCCTCTTGCACTGCCTTCTTCCAGGGAGAAGTTGGAGATGAAGGTCCAGGGGGAAGAGAAGGGACTTTGCATACTGCTCCCCAGGAAGCCTCATCACTGGGATTTACTAGATGCCAGTCTCAGCCCCCACCCCTTGTCTGCTGTATCTTTCATTATCTGAGAAAAGAGCAGCAGGCCAAAGGCCTACAATTCAGACATCTGTTCACTTCACCTGAGACAGGATTCTGGTAATACCTGGAACATGCGGCTGAATGTAATAACATAGTTGCCATCCAAAAGAAGGACTAGGAGGCCAGGAGTGAAGGAGATGGTTTTATTGCCTTTATAGACTTGCATCCTTGGGCTTTTCACATATGTAATGATAAACCGTTGTTCTACATTTGCCAGTGGTTGCACTGATTTAGCAGAAACAGTTCTATGAGACTTATAACTCACATTTGGCTCAGAGTGAGGTGGCTATCAGTTGAAGTACTCCTGTGCTTGCTCTCCGAGGCTGTGGCGGGTGTCCAGAGTGGCCTCCCTGACACTATGTCCTCAGAGTTTGGATAACCATTTGAGGAGATTCTGAAACAGGGCTCTTATAGCCATCTTGGATGTGCAGGTGAATTCACATGCTTGCTTTGTAGAGACTCTTCCAGCTTTCAGGTGTTGTGATTCTTCTGTTCCATAGAAAAATAATGCAGTCCATCCCTCAGCACCCAAATCAATGTAGCATATAGATGCAAGACCCCCACATTTGCAAAGCACTAAACTTTGAACCTCAACAGCCTCTGGACAAGGGAGACAGCTCTCCCCTCGATTAGCTCAGAACCAACGTTCACTAAGTGCCTCTGCGTGGCCAACAAAGCAATTCACCTGGTCAGTTTGCTCACATCCAATACTACATCAATCATGCTTGTTTTTTTAAAACTATTTATTGAAGTGGCTTTTTGGAGTCTCTATTGAAGTATTTAAAGGAGAGCTGAATTTGCCTCTATTCCAACTCCCTGTGATTTGTAGCTGGAGACTAAGGGGTAGAGAGAAGAGAGAAATCAGTTTTATAAGAACACATTTTCAAATATAAATGACTCTATGAATAAATCCTTTATATAAAAAAAAACTTATATCCAAAAAACAGTTTTTTAATATCGAGGGAGAATGCCCACCCTTACCCACTGGTGTAAGACAGGCACAAGCTGGATACTGAGGCAAAGTCAGGGTTGTTTGATCTTACTCATTTACATCCCCCATGACAGGGTTCAGCTTTGATCTTCTATTACTATTATCATTATCATTATTATCTATCTTAGAGACTCCACTGACCAAACCCCAGCAATATCCAGATTTTAAATCTCATAGAATAGAAAAGAACATGGGATCAGAACCAAACAAACCTGGTTTCGGACTGGGAGTGGAGTGGGGAGAGAATGGGGATGGAGCTGTCAGAGACAGCATAGGGTGGGATGTTTTGGAGGATGTGATGTGGCGCTAGGCTGGAACAGAGGAGACAGTGCATGGGAAATGGAGTGGGTACAACAGCGCCTGAGAAAGAGGAGAGGGTGCTTTTTGCAGGGAGGAGCCCTGGAACAGGTTGTGGCTGATCTCAGCAGTGGTCTAGGGCGCCCTCTTCTAGAGGTCCTGGTCCACACAGTCTCAAAATAAATTTAAAAAAAAGTTTTTTTTTCATTTATGGTTTAAGAGAAAGAGAGGAAGGGGGTGAGAAGAAGTGGGAGAGGGAAAATGGAAGGGAGAAGGAGGCAAGAGAGAGAGAGAGAAAAAGAGAGAGAGAGATTGATTTTGATTTTCCCATCCATCCATGAATTCATTGGTTGTTTCTTGTATGTGCCCTGACCCAGGATTGAACCTACAACCTTGGTGTATCTGGTCAACGCTCTAATGGAGCCCTGATCTGCAGTCTTCTGAGGGCTAAAGCTGGGTGGATTAGGGTTGAAAGAGAGCAGAAAAAGAGCAGGAGTCTTCTAAGAATCCTTCCAGATGGCCAGGAGGCAGGGCTGCCTTGGGGAAGGTTATGTTGCGGTGTGGGCTATGTGGAAGTCTCTGTGGGGTTGGGTGGGACACAGAAAACATGTGCAGGTACTGGCATTCCATCCGTTGCTAAGGCAGCAACCTGCAGGGCTTCGTTGGGGGTGCTTTAGAGGCAGGCAGCTTTGCTGAAGGGAAAGCTTGGATTTGTGAGGAAGCACATGGGGAAAGTATCCCTCAGAGTCAGCCAAGTAGGACCTCCTCTCAGATAGAATCACAGTCTCTGTTTCTCCTCCATAATGGGCTCATAGGTTTTGTTTAAGGATGTATTTAAAACAGGTAAAATCATGAGTACAAATATAAAATGAAACGTGTCAAATATTGTTTTCAACTCATTTATAAGTGAGAGAATTAAGAAGATATTATAAAAGGTTTCAAGAAGACAAAAGAAGTATATTTTCTAATGGTTACAAAACCAGTGTATTTACAAATGATTTAGGGGAGAGGTTTGCCCCAACATATTTTTTGGCATGCTTATAGACAAGAATTAACTACAGTACATTACTATCAGTCACAACTATAAAAAGACAATGAAGGGGCAGTCCCCTCCTAGAATCAGATTGAGAATGAAAACCAGAGGGCGTGTTCCAGTTTTCCTTGAAGCCCCAAAATCTTCCCTGGAACATGCTCTGAGAATTGAGGTCTTGCAGGTGGGCAGGTAGGATTTTGTAAGCAAAGGGATCCTTGACCAAGAGCTGGTGTCCTTGGGGCGGACTGGAAGTGGGCCCGGGGCGCCCCCTGGTGCTGGAGGGAGAGGTCACACTCACCATGTGTCAGACACTGTAGTAAACTCTATGCAAATTACTCCTATTTAATCGTCCTAACCACCTTGTGTGGAAGAAGTCATTGTCATACCATTTTACAGGTGAGAAAACTGATTTCCTGGGATAGGGGCGTGGGTGGAGGTAGCACAGGAGTCTGACATCTTAGGGGTGAGGGTGTCCTAAGAGTAGTCAAGAATAGCGTCCCCCGGGTAGAGTCAGCGAGGGAGGAGGTTTGCCGACAGACAATGGTGTCCAGGGTCTATACCAGCAAGACCTGGACACCACAGAGGGCACAATAGAGGTGCTGCGTGGAGACGAGCTTAGGGAACCAATGCTTCCCGGTGCCGAAGAGAGCATCTAAGAAGCCCTGGGAAGGGGGAGTGCTGGGGGTCTCCAGGAGCTTCAGCTGGCCCCGGGGGCTACTTAGAACAGCCTATTCGCTGTAACAGTGATGAAGGATGCAAACCACACCCCTCTCCCTCTAGGGAAAAAGATTGGGGACCTTCAGACACTGACGACAGGGCCTTGGTCTCCTGGTTAGAGGAGCAGGTTAGAGCATCCTTGACGGATTTTGAGTAAAAAGACCCAGGAGACCAAAGAGTAGGAGGGGTTCCTGGAGCATCGCAGACAGGAGGGAGTAGGAGGCAGTATCAAAGAGAGTCTGAGACCTGACCAGTGTGGAAATCGGGGCAGCGGTCAGAGAGAGAGGAGAGTCAGAGCTTGGTACCTCTAACCTTTCCGCTGGGCTTTCGCCGGCGCTGAGGTTTGCGTGCAAAGGACGCTTGTAGGCCGGGCTCCCGCTAAGGGTGCGGTCGCGCAGTCCTCTAGGAAGGCTTGAGGGGCTTAGAAATCTCAGGGGGAGTGGGTAGGGTGTCAGGCAGACCCTGGTGGGGCTGGCTAAAGCCAGCGAGATGGGGGTCTTCGGGTGCTCCGGGAGGCGGAGAAGGGCATGAAGGGGCTGGGAACCGCGGCGCCGACGATCCCAGGCGGAGGTTTCGAGTCGCCCGCGGCGACCCACCCAGCGCCAGGGGTCGGTTTTTGACAGTCGTTAAGGACATCTTTTTGGCAAGTTGGGCATGTAGTGGCGGAGACAGGGACTATAGGATTGGAGACCGAAAGAGTGGGGAAACCAGCGTGCAGGGACTTGGGTCCAGCAAGGCGGGCGTTCTACGAAGCCAGAAACAAAGGTTCCTCAGTAGGGGAGCGGAATACGGGGTGAGGGTTAGAGAAGCAGCAGGGAAGGCCCTTATGGCAGGAAGAGATGAAAATTTAGGGAATTGAGAGTTGGAAGGGTGTCTACAGCCTTCGAAACCAGGGTCTTTTAGGGCGTGCAGAGCCGCAGACTGGACCGCCGGATTATATGGCCCCCTCTGGTGGCCGTTTGGAAGAGCGCAGAAACATTTCCAACATTCACTCGTAAAAGGCAAAAATCATTTTGTAAAACGAGAAACAGATTGGAGGAACAAAAACAAGTAAAGAGAGATACAGAGCGTGAGAGATAAAGACTAAGTTATGAGATAAAAAGACTCTGGGAAGTAAAAGAGAGAGAAGACTTGCGAGGGTAACTGTTCCGAAGCTGATCTGAGGGCACCAGCCTACCTTCCTCCAACACTGACCCGGCTGGGCGCCACAAAGGTTGACCGTCAGCAGTCCCGCACAGCGCCACCTACCTCCTTCCCTTAGGACTGCAGCGACATGCTCTGATCCGTTGTTCCCAGTTGTAACTACTACACACTACGCAGAACAACAATTGGCTGAAAATGAATGAGAATTTTAAGGGGAAAAAAAGTAGACTTTATTCATCCTGATGAATATTGAAATGCTTAGAAAAAGTTTCAAAAACCACCCCATTCCCCAAAACTCAACAGACACCCCACATTGCCGCATCTGTAAAACAAGTCAGTGGTACTTGACTTTTGACCAAAGAGTCATTTAAATAATTGCTGGGTGTTTTCCAATTGGCTTTCTTTCAAACAGCTTTTGTCCAAATACCATGTAGCATATGGGAGATAGTTTTCAGTACAGCGCTCATGCGAGAGGAGAGAAAGCAGCGCTGAGGGGAGAGCTAGCCCTGACTGGGGAACTCAGCTCTGGGAGGAGGACCAAGGGCAGTCAGATTCCTCCCTTCTGGTGTTGAGCCAGTAATTGACCTTTCTCTGCTCACCTCGTGTCCCAGTGGTGAGGAGCTCTAGACTGCTCCCTGTAGCTCTCTGAGGCATCATTGCCTCCCCCTACTATTTCCCCTGGGCCTTTCAGGGACCTCGTGTAGACTTTAACACTTGATATCACAAAAGGCAAAACTGAGGATCACAGATTAAATGACTTAGTTAAGAAGAGAAAAAATTGTCAGTGATGATCTGTGGGCCAGGCCCCCAATTTGCCTGAATTTTAGTTCATTACTCTTTTTACTGCCCTCTCTGCAGAAATGGAAGCATAGAGACTCACTTTAGAGTATTGAGGCAGTGTTATGCTGGGCCACCTGAAGTCTTTCTGTCTCAGTGTCTGTCTCACTCTCTCTCTCTCTCTGTGTCTTAAGTGACCATTATTCCTGGATACTTTTAATGTCAGGTTAATATACCGGCCTTTGTTGTTTTAATTCCTTAACTGGAATCACTTCATTTATTTATCCTTTAGCTTTTAAAATATGGAGACTCTGTGTTTGTCATGAATTAGGGGCTGGGGTCAGAAAACTAGTGAGGGAGATGGATGTAAAAACTAGTTGCTATAACGAGTGATACGAAAACTAATGCAGGGATTACAAATAAAACCGAGTATCAAGGATGGGACAGCTTAATTTGTCTTGAAGTTGTGACTTGACCCTAGAGATGCAGTGGCACTTTTAATTGTATTTTGAAAGGTGAATACAACAAATAGAGTAAAGGTAAAGGGTATTTCCCAGAAAAGGGAACAGCAGAGAAGAGTAAAACTATGTAGTTGGTACAAATAACGGGATGTGTTTCATTAGAGCTAGAACTTGGAGAGTTGAGGAAAGGCAGGAACAGAAAGTAGGGAGAGGACGTTGAAAAGATGTGGATTTTTATGTCAGGCCAAAGAGTTTGATTTTCGTTTTTTAGGAGGACATAATTAGCTATGGTTATTATTTACTTCCTTTATGAAATCTTAGGGCACTGTGAAGAATGGATTCAGGGATGAGGTGGAGCAAAGGCTGGCAGTTCGGAGACCACTTGGAGGGCTGTTTCAATAGTTTGCATAGAATGACTGAAAGCTTTAACTAGCATGGTGGGGGGCAGTGACAGTGTGATTCAGTGACTAAGAGAATGGTTTCGGGGTCAGATAAGGCTGGACTGGAATTCTAGTTCAGTTTGACTTGGGGAAACTTATCTTGGGTTTTCTGTTTTCTAATCATTTTTGGAGAATTCGAGTAGATTAAGTGTATGAAGTGGTCAGCACAGTTTTTGGCACATGGTAAGAACCTCCACTGACAGGGCATATAGTGGTGAAAGTGCTTTAAGAGTAGGAGTTGGACAGAGTGTGTACTCCTGGCACCATCACTTACTGGTTTCTTGGCCATAAGGAGGCCGATTTAAGGGACATGTCAGATGAAGCCTGTCTAGAAAAAGGGTGGGGTGGGGAGGGAAGTAGGAGAACTTTCAGGTTACTGTCTTAAGATGGACAGTAATTGATGGTGGTCTCATGCTACATGGAGAATTATGAGTTTAACTTTTTATAGATTCACACATAAGTGAGAACATATAATATTTTTCTTTTTGTGTATGACTTATTTCACTTAAAAAAGTGTCTTCAAGATCCATTCATGCTTTTGCAAATGGCAAGATTTTCTTTTTTTTTAAGGCTCACACACACACACATATGTATATATATATATATATTTTTTTTCTTTATTCATTAATATATTTATCCATCCACGAACACTTAGATTGTTTCCATGTCATGGCTATTGTGACTAATGGTTCAATGAACATGAAGGTGCAGTTACCTCTTAGAGAAACGTATTTCATTTCACCTCCTAGAAATGGGATTGTTGAATCACATGGTAGTTCTACTTTTTACATTTTTTTGAGGAAACTTCATACTGTGCTGCATCAATTTACATTACCATCAACGGTGCATGAGGGTTCCCCTTTCTCTAAATTCTCACCAACACTTTTATTTTTCTTTTTGATCATAGCTATTCTAACAGTGTTAGGTGGTATCTCAATGTGTTTTTTATTTGCATTTCCCTGATGATTACCGATGTTGTATATCTTTTAATATAACTGTTAGCCATTTGTGTCTCTTTTGAAAAATACTTTTCTGGTTCTTTGACCAATTTCCCATCATGTAATTTATTTTTTACTATTGATTTGAGTTCCTTACACATATTTTAGATATTAACCCCATATCAGATACATGGTTTGCAAAAACTTTCTCCCATTTCATAGGTTGCCTTTTCTCTCTGTTGATTGCTGCTTTTGCTCTGCAAAAGCTCTTAAGTTTGATGCAATCTTACTTGTCTATTTCTGCTTTTATTGTCTGTGCTTTTAGTAACATATGCAAGAAATCATTGTCCACAACAGTGTCAAGTAGTCTTATACTTTAAGGTTTTATGTTTAACTATTTTTAGTTGATTTTTGTATGTGGAGTGAGAAAAGAATCCAATTGCATTTTTCTGCATGTAGATATCCAGTTTCCCCAACACTGTTTATTAAAGAAACTATCCTTTCCCAATTGTGTGTTCTTGGAACTCTGGTTGAAGATCAGTTAACTATAGATGTGTGAATTTCTTTCTGAGCTCTCCATTCTGTTTCATGGGTATGTTTTGAAATCAGCATCTGAGATACCTCCAGCTTTCCTTTTCCTTTTCAGGACTGCTTTTTCTATTTGGGGGTCTTTTATGTTTGTGTGAATTTTAGGATTAAAAAAATTATTTCTGTAAAGAATGCTCCTGGAACTTTGATAAGGATTGTAATGAATCTATATAAATCACTTTGAACTATATTGGTATGGTAACAATATTAAGTCTTTTAATCCATGAACACAGGATGTCTTTCCATTTATCTGTATCTTCTTTTATTCCTTTATTAGTGTACAAGTTTGTCATCTTTTTGGTTAAGTTTATTTCTAAGTATTTTTTCTTTGTGTTGTTATTGAGAATAAAATTGTTTTCCTAATTTCCTTTTCTGATAGTTTGCTGTTTGTATGCAGAAATGCAATTATTTTTGTATGTTGATTTTGAATCCTAAAACTTTACTGCATTAATTTGTTTACTAGTTTTAACAGCCCTTTTTGTTGTTGAATCTTTAGAGTTTTCTACTTATATGATATTGTCTTCTGCTAACAGAGATAATTTTACTTCTTTTTGATTTAGATTATTTTCATTTCTTTTTCTTGAATAATTGTTCTGGCTAGGATTTCTAGTACTGGGAAATAGAAGTGGTAACAGTGGACACTCTTGCCTTTTGCTGTATCTTAAAGGGGATGCTTTTGGTTTTTCCTTATTGATTATTAAGTTAGCTGTGGGCTTTTCACATATGGCCTTAATTACGTTGAGGTAAGTCTTTCTATACATATTTTGTTGTGAGTTTTAGTCACAAATGGATGTTGAATTTTGTCAAATATTACTTCCATGTCTATTGAGAAATTCATGTAGTATTTTTCTTTCTAATGTGGTCACACTGATACCAAAGCCACAGCCACGACGAGAAAAGGAAACCACAGACCAATATCCTTGATGAACACAGACTCAAAGTTATTGTGTAAAATACTATTGAAATGAATCCTACAGCATATTAAGAGGATCATACACCATGACCAAGTAGGATTTATCCTGGGAGGCAAGGATGTTTCAATATACACAAAAAATCAATGTGATATTCCACAATAACAAAAAGATAGCCAGGCCTTTTACATTGAATGGCCAGTAAGAAAGAGTTGGAAAGGATTAGAAACAAGGAACAAGAGGCTACAAGTGGGGGCCACTTTTAGAACAGAAGTTGAAGGGTGATCTCAGCCAATTATAGGTGGGTTGTAATCACTGGTTTGGTTTAGATATATATAGATGTAAAGAGAGGAAAGATGGAGAAATCTTTTGATCAAGAGCACTTATTTTAATGTCATTGTCAAAACTGCTGCCTTTGGGGTCACGTTTTCTGATTTATATCTCTGTTCTCCACACAGTGGCTGTATGATTTTGAATAGTTAGCTTAATCTTAAGGTGCCCCATTTTCTCCATCTTTAAAAGGGAGATGCTAACAGTTTCAACCTTCTGGAATTATTAGGAGTGTTAAGTAAATTAATACATATAAAGAAATTAAAATTGAAGCCTAACCATAGTAAACCTTCAGTACATGTTAGCTGCCATTAGAAACACTGGTGTTAAAATCTAAGACTGGATTCGAGCTAAGACTGAGAGTTATTGAAAGAAGCAAGTTGGGACTGAAAGAAGATGGTAAAATATAGGGAAGATGCTGTTGAGAACATAAGAACAAGCCCTCCAGGGATGACTGAAGAATTGTCAGATGGAGCTGGAGAACCATGTGAACCTGGCCTTCAATACGCCATGCTCCCTGGCCACCTCTAGGCATCAGGGTCTTGGGGTCTATTAGACTCTTAGTGGTTCAAAGAGCCCTCTGAAACATTGCTTAGCCAATCAGCTGCAAGTCTGTTTAACCATTGCTTACTCTGCAGGCCTAGTAGCCAAGAATGGTGTTGACAGCTTTTTATTTACTTTTATTTTTTTTATGTATATTTTATTGATTATATTGTTCCAATAGTTCCAATTTTTTCCCCTTTGCTCCCCTCCGCCCAGCACCCCCCTTCCCTGACAATCCCCTCCCCAAGTCCATGCCCATGGCTCACCCTTTCATATATTCTTCTTCTTTTTTTTAAAATAATTAATTAATTAGTTAAATATTTTAACAATAAAAAATAACAATCCCTCCCTCTCAGATTTAAGACCCTTTACAATCTTATAAAGGACAATGGACGAAGGTCTCGAGCTCCTCTAGCTGCTTCAAGCTGGACATGGTCGTTGTCCTACCTACACTTGGGTCAAGAAATCCCTAATAAGAGTGGGGATGTGGAGGGGAGGGTGGCCTTCCTACAAGGGGAAGGACCGTGCAGACTCCATGTTGGTTGGCTGTCTCTGGACAATGGCATGCTTGGTTTAACAGGCTGGCATCCTTGTTGTATTCTGGGGCAACAGGGTTAAAGGACATCATTCAGTCCGTAACCACTAGATGACAAAAGACAGGTATTAATTTTTCAATGTCCCACATTAGGGAAAAGAAGGGCTTCTTTGGAGGAAGGTATGCCAGGTACATCTCACCTGTCCAAAACCCTTTTGCCCATTATACTTAGTTTGGACTGAGGGAAATATTTTAGGTTTCCCCCCTCTCAGGCCTCTGGGCTCTTTCTGTCCAAGCCATTAGGATAGAAAAGAGAAACCAGTTTTAAAGTGAAGCCCACAGACCACCCCGTTCTTCCCCAACCCAGCCACTTAGTTCAGCCAAACCATTGAGTCTCAGGAGGCAGCAATGCAGACAGGATTAAGTGAGGCCTATACGTACAGACAATCACTCAAGTAATGAGATCGTAGGCTTATGCCCTTTGAAAACAGAAAACACATGTTAATTTATGTAACATAACCCACATACAAGTTTATAGATCTGTAGGACTGTCTTATCGGAAAGACATCCAGTTGCAAGGCATTTGACATTCTTCTTGCCTGTAAATTAAACATCTTTGATAATGCCACAGACATAGTTTAACTTTCAAATGAAAACAAATTTTAAATGAAAAGAAACTTTAAAGACGGTTAGCTGCACTACTTTATAATCTACCACTGGGCATTGTGATCTTCCTTGAATCTTGATTTTTCTCCCTAAGATTACCCTCCTTGTCATTAAAGGGACTGCATTAAGTTCATTTTTAATTTATCCTGTTCATTTGCATAAACACAACAAGAGCAGCAAATGATCACTTATGATCTTTAGTTCTGTTTTGCTGGAACTTACCCAAGGAACACTTAGGGTGACCTTCAGTCTGCCCTTCAGGGCACAGAAGCTGAGCCACATACCTGGCATTCAGCCTTGCCTGTAAACACCTGTCTTTTCCAGGTCCTCCTGGTTTTCCATTGTGCCTTAAGGTCCCTTCTAGCCATCTTTCAGGAAATCAACCTTCGTTCCTTCCCTGGAAAGATTGCTATGGACCGCTCATCCATCCAAGGTACCAGGCCTTTTATCTCGTGGACTTTTATTACCTTTGAAAGTCAGTCCCAGTTGCTCAGGGCTTTTTGGTAACAACCAAAGCCCAAGCATGTCTCCTTTAGGCATGACATTCCAGTCAAAGTCTTAATAAAAAAAAAATCGTTATTAACAACTGGTCTTATTAGTTTTATGCAAAGAAACTTAGGTCATTACTTACTTCTTTAGAATGCCAAATTCTGGAGGGATCAGATAGGGAGAAAATATATACAGTGTGAAGGAAAAACCTTGTCCTTCTAATATTCACTGAACTTGCATTTCTATTCTTTATATTTTTATTTTTTCCCCCCACTAAAAGTTTTTCTGTTTGTTTTTCCATTACAGTTGTCTCACTTTTTCCCCCCTCTTGCTTCTCTGCACCCTGTCCCTCCCTTCTCCCACATTCAGTCCCCACCCAGTTGTCCATGTCCATGGGTCATTTATACATGCTCTTTGACGAAACCCTTCCCCTTCTTACCCCTTCTCTCCCTCCCATCTCCCCCTTTGTTACTGTTAGTTTATTCCTCGTTTACATACCTCTGGTTCAATTTTGCTCATTTGTTTGTGTTGTTCATTAGTTTCCTGTAACAGGTGATAGCATAAGGTAATTTTCTTTTGTTGCCTGGCTTATTTCGCTAAGCATAATTCTCTCTAGTTCCAATCATGTTGTTGCAAATGGTAGAAGTTCCTTCTTTCTTTTAGTACTTATTCATTGTCATTTTCCCCCTTTGTACTCGTGTTCCTCTCTGTCTCTCTCTGTTTCTTCATCTTCTTAAAGCAGACCCTTTAGCATCTCTTGCAATGCTGGTTTGGTGGAGATGTATTCTTTTAACCTTCTTTTGTCTTGGAAACTCCTTATTTCATCTTCCATTTTGAGTGAGAGCCTTGCTGGGTAGAGTATTCTTGGTTGTAGGCCTTTGTTTTTCATTACTTGGAATATATTTTGCCATTCCCTTCTGGCTTGTAGTGTTTCTGCTGAGAAATCTGATGATAGCCTTATTGGAGCTCCCTTGTATGTTATTAGTTGTTTCTCTCTTGCTGCTTTTAGGATTCTCTCTTTGTCTTTGAATGTTGCCATTTTAATTATGATGTGTCTCAAGGTGGGCCTGTTGGGGTTCATCTTCATTGGGACCCTCAGTGCTTCCTGGACTTGCATGATTCTTTCTCTCTTCATGTTAGGGAAGTTTTCTGTCATTAGTTTTTCAAAGAGGTTTTCTATCCCTTGCTCTTCTTCTTCTCCTTCTGGAATTCCTATGATACGGATATTATTATGTTTCATGTTGTCCTGCAGCTGTCTTAGAGCCTCTTCAGTCTTGTTCAGCCTTTTTTCATTTTGTTGCACTGTCTGTGAGTTTTTGTCTATGTTGTCCTTCAGCTCGCTGATCTGATTTTCTGCTTCCTCTAGCCTGTTTTTAATTCCTTCTACTGTGTTCTTCAATTCAGAGATCGTATTCTTCATTTCCTCCTGGCTCTTATTGATAGCTTCCATGTCCTTTTTGATGCTGGTATAATTCTCAGTAAGTTCCTTATAGTTCTTCTGGAGTTCACTGTAGTTTTTCTGGAGTTCTTTGTAGCTTCCGCTGAGCTCATTGAGCTTCTCCATAATACATGCTTTCAATTCCATATCTGATAGTTGGCTCCCCTCTATTTCATTTAGCACTCTTTCTGGGGACTCTACCTTTCCTTTCGATGGGGTGTTGTTTCTCTGTCTCCCCATTTTTGTGACTCTTTTTGTTTGTTGGTGCTTCTTAGAATGATCTAACTTTTTATTTACTTTTAAATTTAATTTAGAAATATATTGGTATATTTCTTTAGATAGACTATTAAAATTTACATAAATATTAGAATGTTAGATTTCTTGGACTATATGGCTAAAAACCAAAGTTGGGCACACCACTTGAGTTTTTAATGAATATTTCATTTTGTATACTTTGTCAGATTTATGGACTATATATACATCTAGTTAGATAAAATTAAAAAGAAAAGGGCAGCCACTTTGTGGATTAGAGAGTTTCTGAAATATTTGTAAATTAAATTTATGACAACAATGTTTTGCTACTATGAGCAATGGTTATGAAAATGAAACTCACCATTGCCCTGGCCAGGTGGCTCAGTTGGTTGGAGCATCATCCCATACACCAAAAGGTTGCGGGTTTGATCCAAGTCAGGGTGCATATGGGATACAACTTATTGATGTTTCTCTCTCACATAAATGTTTTTTTCTCTCTCCCTTTCTCCTTCTCTCTTTCTCCTTCTTTCTCTCCCTTCCTCTTTCTCTAAAATCAATAAAAATATATCCATGGGTGAGGATTTTTAAAAATCACCAAATCACCCTCTGCATTCCATGCTCATGTCACTAATAATGCCTGGTCATCGAGGAGAAGCAAGAAGTAAACCAGCGATGCTAAAATGATCTAAAAGCAAGGAACACTGACTTAATATTGTGAGCAACTAGGAGTAATTAGTAGCTGGAAACCAACAGAAACATTTGTAGAACGCTAATAGAATGAACTAAATTTTGTTACCTACATAGACTATGTCCAAATATTTTACTATAAAGAGGCCTCAGTACTATAACACCACCCCTTTATTTGATAGACATTTTAGATATTATTTGAAGAATTCCCCATATATCACCTTGTTGATAACAGAAGAAATGAGAGAAGAGTAATAACTAAGTTTATATTGCAAACTAAAATCTTAAAAGAATTATCTACTGTTATGTAGCTTGTTAGATTCTTTAAAGCTGTGTTGTCAAAATATTATGGGTAGAGAAATAAGTTTGTTGGTTTGCAAACAGAATTTAAAAACATTGAATAAGGCAGCAAATTGAAGTAGTAAAAGCAAATGTTTTATGATACTTTTGTTTCCTACGTATGTATATTTATGTAGGGTTGTGATATAAAGTTAATATCTTTTAACTTTCAAATGTTTGAGAGATGACAATTTAGGATATATTAGGGGTAGGACACTTAGGAGGAGTAGAAAATTATAAATTACAGTTGATCCTTAAACAACATAGATTTGAAATGCATAGGTCTACTTATATGTGGATTTTTTTCCCCACACAAATGGTGTAAATGTATTTTATCTTCCTTATGACTTTCTTATTTATATTTTATTTTAGTTTATTGTAACTATACAATATATAATACATATAACATACAAAATATGTGTTAATTGACTGTTTATGTTATTGATAAGCTTTCTGGTCAACACTGAGAAGTCAGAAGTTATATGTAGATTTTCAACTGCATAGGGGGTTGGTGCTCCTAACTCTCATGTTTTTCAAGGGTCAACTGTACAAATAAATTGAATTATTAACAAGTCTTACCAATGAGCCAGCCTATGAACCTCTGCAAAATAGATTATTATGTGATGATTGAGAAATTTCAAGAACAGAGAGGAGTTGAGATGAATATTTAAGGCAAGTCCTTCTTTTTCCGAAGTTGGGGTGGAGTTTAATATCATCACCAGACTGAATGAAAGTATAAGAACTGCGTGTCCGCTGACTTCAGGGGGCTCGCAGCCAAAACCAGGACTTAGATATGGAAAATAAAGCAAGGTTTAGGGCAGAACATAAAAATTTGGTCCAAATAGTCAGAAAGGCTATTGGCAACACTGGAAACTTAGGAATTGGGACAAGTTTTGGTGTCGTTGCCTCTCTTCTTTATTGCCCTCTTTCAGGTAAACATTTATTTTTGCCTTGTTAGATGGTATCTAACATGAGTGTGTAGGCTGATCTTGTCCAAATGAAAAAAATGACATGTCATATGTATCATATCACTTTTGGGAATCAGCTGATCATCTAATTTGTGGGAAACTAATGATAAACTATGAGGCTTCAGTGATGCTCACTTTTCAGAACCATACTTTCTCCCTCCTGTGTGTAATACTTTCATGAAAGTGAGAATACAGTTTGAGGGTTTCTTTTTTGACATGGCCTCTGTGCCTCTTTTAAGCTATGACTTTCTTTGGGGAAGAGCCCAGTGCTGTTTGTCTTTGAGCCAACAGCACTTCGAACATTAGCTACTTCCTCTCAGAAGGAAAGCAATCCACATTTACTTACCTGAACAGTGGAATTAATCTGAAGACAGGAATGAAAAACTACCAGAAGATGGATATAATAACTTAACATAATCATAATGAGTACCAAAAACTTAAAACCAAACACATGTATTAAATAAAAACAAACAAAACAATGAATCCAATACCTGATGATTTAGCTATGCTTTTCATACCTTTGAATGCTTGTTCTTTTCCTCAACTTGGAGGGTGACTTGATCAGTTATGAAAACTGTTGGATGATAAATGGCATTCTTGACTCCTCATTCTTGACCTTTTCCTTGGAAAGGTGGTATTATTTATTGGTTTAGAGCACAGTCTCTGCTTCCAGAGATGACCTCCATTCAAATCCCAGTGGCAGGATTTCTGCTTGTTATATGGCCTCTCAAGTCAAACTGGTTTATGAATAAAGGGAATGTATTAGTTAACACAACTGAAAATAGTTATGGAACAGGGTTGCAAGAGAGTTTATCCAGGGTTCCAGCTCCTCTTTTCTGTGCTGCTTTCAGTTCTCAGCTCTTTTATTTCTCTATGCTTATTAGCTTGTTTCTCAGATTTGTCTCCATTATGGTTCAAAAGTTTGCCATGATTCCAAATCTGACATGTGTGTACTGAAGTGACCAGGTGAACAGAACGTACCCAGCAGGAGGTGTACATTTATTTTGGTTCTATTTGCTTAGACTCCTCGGATGCCATGATGCCCTTTGAGGTCCTCACAGGAACCAGGGGAGAGGACTGGAGGACTGGCTGGGCCAAGGGGAGGGCTCATTCCTGGCAGTGGAGAATGGCAACAGATTCCTTGAAACAACAGGGATCAGGTAGAGAAATCAGTCTGTTGCCTTTCTGTTTTTCACTTGCCATTTATATACTGGAGAAATAATGCCATGTGTCCTGTAAATTTCTTTCTTTTGTTTTAATATCATTTTATATTAGTTTCAGTTGTATTTCATAGTGGTTAGAAAGCTGTATAATTTACAAAGTGACCCCCTGGCCTTATACATAGTTATTACAATATTATTGACTATATTTCCTGTAAATTTCTAACATTTCGGATTTGGCTGATTGCATCCCCAAAGTGTTATTTAACATGGTCTCTCATTCCTTGTAGCTTTGTCATGTTGAGTTAGGGCGCAAGGAGGAAGGAAGGAGCATATAATGGCTCGAGTGCACTGATTTCATCAAGATTTACTAGATTTTATTAAGTAAATATTTTTATTTTCTGTATGTTCTTAGGACACATTTCAGAGACTTTAATGTTTTTATTTAATATTTCCCTAGTTATGATATTTTCCTTTGAGACAAGAGTTTCTCATGCTACTTTGGTGGAAGTGAAACCCTATATTAACATAAGCAGATTTGGACTTGTTTCCCATTATCACTTTTTATGATGAGTATCAATTCCATTTTTATGTTTTGCTTTATTTTGAGTTTTCTAAAAAATTGCTTTCTCTCAATTTGTTTGGAATTTATATAGTTTATTTCTATTTTAGCAGTTGTCCTTGAAATTTTACCATATATTTTTAGTGTTAAAATGTGTAAAGTTAAATTAATGGTTCTCAACTGGAGGTGATTCCTCCCCCACCACCCTGCCACCGAGATATTTGGCAGTGTCTAGAAACATTTTCTGTGTGTGTGAAAATGGGAGAAGGAGGATGTGGGGCTCCTTTCATTTAGCGGCAAGAGGACAGAAGTGCTGTTTAATATCCTGCAAGCAAAGGAAAGCACCTCATAACAAAGAATTATCCACCTTCATCCCCATCATTCTTACCACTCTGGCGCCTGCTCACTAGTACTATGTTTTGAGGTTTTTGCCTACCTGTGGTGAAACCAGCTATGCAACAAATACTGTGTTCTTTCTAATGTTGAGTTTTGCCCTTGTGAGGGGCGACTTTGAAACATTAGTCAGCCAAAGCAAACAGGATGCAGGCCTCCTTAAATCCCTTCAAAAAGTCATGGAGAAGAATGGTCCACAAAAGCCAGTCCATTGTTTCTCAGTCTGGAAGGTCCACGTGCCAGGTTAAGCAACGGGTGAGTTCACTGCATTGTCACTTTGGAAATTGTACATTTGTATTGCAGCTTCTTTTGGCTAATGGTCAGCACCGGGAAACTGGAAGATTTCAAAGGTAATAGATACTGGTGTTTCATAATAGAAGTCAGGTTGGTGAGATGAACCTATTTTACTGTGTTGTCTCCATGATTTTCTTGCTTTTGTAGCCAAGATTTGAGTTCAGATTCTCTGAGATAAAACTTTCTTTAATTCTTCTAGACACCGATAGATCAACTTTGTAAAATGCCAGTGTGTATAATAGCAAGAACAGGTGTTTGATCCTTCCCTATTAAGGACTCCTCCTGCTGAAGGATGGGTCGTCATCGCTGTCACTGGGTGCTGTTCAGAACTGTCAGATGTAATAGCTTAGTTTTGACTTCCTTTGTTTGGGGAACCTATTGTTGTCAGAGTAGAAATAAGTAATTTGAACACTTTAGTTACAGCCAGCAGAAATGGAATCAATACATGCCAAGATTAACTTCAATGATTAATCCCAGAATCAATGAACCAAATGATTATCATTTCTGTCAGCTGAAGATCCTGGATGCAAACTCATGATGAAAGAGGTGGGTTAATTTTCCTTGCTGGCTTCTGCAGCAGGCATATTGAAACCACTGTCTTTTGCTTTTCTCGCCTTGCAGTCACTTGAGTGATACCTTCATGCTGCAGCCGGTTTCTGTGTCAGAGAAGCAAGATTTGACAATGACAAGAGGCCAAGTCAGCTTAGTCTGAGCTGCTAAGTCTCCAAGGATAATGCCAAGATTGTGAAATTTCTAATTTTAAATCAGAGTGATTATTCTGACTCTGTTATGGGTAGGTGGGTGTCAATCACTCTTTCTCAAAAGAGGTTGGAAGAAAGGCTGGGAATAGGGTTGCTTACCCGAAGGCTCTGGGCCTCCGTCTGCCAGGGGACAAGAGCCATTTCAGTGGTGGTGCTTTCCTGTGGAGACCCAGGCCCAGGGCACCCACTGCTACTCGTGGGACTGAGGGATGATTGTGTGCCAGGGACAGTGCTCAGTGTTCTGTGTATCTTATTCCATTTAAAGATCACAGCAACACTGTGGGGCGGGTGCTGTAAATACCTTCACTTTCCAGAGGAGGAAACTAGGCTTTAGTCACTTAAGTAACTTTTCCAAGGACACACGCCTGTTTAACCCAGGTCTCTCTGATTCTAGGTTCTCAGGGCTCAGTTGAGATTATCCAGGTGTGGATAAGGAGAGATGGTTCTTATTATGGATTGAATGTGTCCCTG
Source organism: Furipterus horrens (assembly GCF_987537825.1). Classification (NCBI taxonomy): domain Eukaryota; kingdom Metazoa; phylum Chordata; class Mammalia; order Chiroptera; family Furipteridae; genus Furipterus; species Furipterus horrens. The sequence continues at coordinate 60,009,180 of NW_028327176.1, read as the reverse complement.
CAATACATTAAAGACCTAGCCCCCAGGACCCCATAATGTGAACTTATTTGGAAATAGGGTAATTGCAGATGTTATTGGTTATGATGAGGTCATACCAGAGTAGCGTCCTTACAAAAAGGTATGATGTGAATATGGGCACAAGAAGAATGCTCTGTGAAGATGGAGGGTTGCAATGCTGCATCTATAAGCAAAGAGATGCCAGAGATTGCCCACAAACCACTGTGTTTCAGAGTAAGGCTCTGTCCACACCTGGAGTTTAGACTCTGAGCCTTCAGAACTTTGAGATAATACATTTTTGTTGTCTTAAGAAGCCCAGTTTCAGGTACTCTGTGATAGCATGTGATAGCAGCCCTAGGGAACTCTTGGGTTAAGTGCGTATGTATGCATGTATGTATTATTGGAATACCCATTAAAACAAGCAAGCATGCAAGCAAGCCAACCATAACCCTTAAAGCCTGCTCTGTACAGAGCACAAGGTCAAGAGTAATGGGAAAGTCAGAAATCTCAAATCTGGTCTATGTGCTTGGCTAACATAACACTTATGATTTATTTCCTATTTACTACTGCCAGAAAGTACCCAGGGGTGAGGAGTCCACACCACATTCAGATCTGCTTTTGTGTGAGGACCTACTCTCTGAGCTTTATTACATGACTTAGCCTATTCTTTGTCTCCGTTCCTTATCTGCATAAGGAGATGCTGATAGTAAAGAAGTTGTTGTGAGCATCAGTGAAGCTCTTTCATGCCAGGGGTTTGGCAGAGTAAACCTGGTGTGCAGCTCTCCAAAGTGGGTTATATTCCTTCTGCTGCACTGCCTCCCAAAGTAGAGAGCATGCAGCCTAGTCTGGTAAACAAGAGGCTGCTGGTCCCTGTTAAGATATCAATTTGGGCTCAAGGCAGTGTATACCATGAGTCCTGTGAGTGGTTTGACCACCCATTGAGGGTGTCCTCACCTTGCTGGGACACCCAGAGGAGGCTCTGCAGTGGAGGAAGTGGGATCTCAGCACCACTGGTCTTCTTTGCATCCATGTCAGGACCATATCCATCTGCATTAAAGTGTTTTAATAATTTTGGAGAATTCTGTCTCTTGGAAGAGATAGGAAGGGCATGCTGGGTGGGGGGGGTAGGTGGAGGTGGGTATTTCTTTCCTCATTAGGTTTATGAAATGGGGTGATCTGAGGCTGGACACCAATATTTTTAAAAGATTTATTGGCTAGAAATGCCAGGATTTATTTTTCTTTCTTCTTGCTACTCTAGAGCTGGAGCAACAAACAGAGCCAAGTGAAACATTTTAATGGATCTTTTGGTTATGAAAGTGTAAAGCCAAAACTGACTTTGAAATGAAGAAAGTCAACACAATGTGGAACTAAATAATTTGCCTGCATAAAAATCTAAACATTATTACTATCATGGACTACATTTCAAGGTGAAAAGGGAGGATGGCCACTTCACTCTATGATGTTATGCATTAATGTAGACACACATACTGGTCACACACAGACTTGAACAAATGGGGACAGGGGTGAAAACAAATAGAGGTTCCAGGCCAAAGAACACTGTCAGTGATGGAGAAACACAAAAGCTATTTCAAATAAATTGCTCCTGAACTCTTAGCCTCAAACCACTTTCCTGATAAAAGTACAAAGCTTGTTTCATTTATATCTGTATTAACTTTTAACCTCTTCACCATTTCAATAGGATAAGACTACTCACAGAGCCTAATAGTGTAAATTAATAAGGGCAAATCTGAATTATTGATAGTACTAAGTGCGAGAACTGTTTAACAAGAATTCAGTTCTATTGTCTCTTGCTATATAGGGAAACAGTAAATTAATAAGTTCCAAGTAAAACAAAGCTCTTTAAATATCACATGACACAATGTGCTTAAAATATTTACCTATGTGAAAAAATACCTAGTATACATAAATAAGATAATAAAATTATTGTTGAAGGAATCTTCAAATATCCTTGGCTACTAATTTTAGTCAAGATCTTTTTAGGCATGGGAACTTGAATATCCACAGAGGAATTATTTTTAACTTTTTTCCCATAAGGCTCTCTCAAGGTTTTATTATACATTCAGAATGAATAGATTCGAAACTATTGATATTTTCTGATATCTATAGAAGGGCTACCTTAGAGAGTCCATTGCCTTGGCCTTGGAAAGCGTTCTTGGTGTGAAAAAGAAGATATCCAGCAGGTGGCAGTGTTTTCCCACCTGTGAGGGATGAGCTCCTTATTCAAGAAAAGTCCCACCTCGAGTTCAAAAGTTACAGCACGATGCTTCTTTCCTCTGTGGAAGGTAGAAATCCACCAGCCATTTTCTCTTCTCCACACGGCTGCAGAGGGCTGGTGAAGTACCTACTCCCAGAGTCCTTCTCTTTTTGGGTAAGGGATGATCCTGCCAGCTCACCTGTCCTCTGGTAAAGCATGGTGCCCTTGCCCTCTCTTCTCACTGGGACAATTTGGAAAACCCTGTAGGAGACAACTGGTCTGACGCCTGAGTCAATACTCTCCAGAATAACCGTATTGTCTAGACCCTCTCTGGGTAATGAAAAAGGTGATAGGGGAGCACAAGTCAGTGCTGCTCATCTGTCTTCTCTTTATGATAAAACAGTCCCAGGTGATGCTCAACAATACAAAGGTTTGAATTACTGAACTGGAAGGAACCTTAGAGTTCATGGCCATCCTTCTTATTCCACAGAGAAACCAACTGAAGCAAACCAAAATTATTCACCCCAGACCACATAGCTGGTTATGTGGTAAAATCAAGAATGGATTTCAGTCTTTTCTCCCACTCAGTCATTCTTTTCCCCTTATGTTACAGAAACAGGGGAGTCCAAAAACAAACCCCAGAGTTTGCGGCTGGGAGATAGGGAAAAGGAAGCAGCTTTCAGGATGCCCTTGCATGCCTGGAGCTAGTGGCTGGAAACATTGCTGCAAAGATCCGCTTTACTTCTAAGACTCAGGAAGATGGGAGGGATCTTGGACTGTGGGCTGGTACGGAAGAAGCAGACAGAGCCTACGTAGGGTTCTGTGAATGGTCAGAACTGTTTGCAACACCCACTGCGTGAGAGGACGCAGGGGGAGAGGGGAGGGAGGAAGAGAGAAGGAGCTGCGGACATTTTGGGCTGGCTCTGGCTCTAGGAGGCTCTCTCTCTCAGGCTCTCTCTGGCCCTCACGCCCTCACTCTCTGGCTCTTGTGGGCTCCCTCCATCTGGCTTGGAGAAGGGATCTCCAGGCTGCTTTAAGAAGAGGCTCTTGCCAGGCTGCTTTGAGAAGGAGAGGAGATCCATGCGGTTTGCAGGAAGAAGGCAGTTTACAAGGAGGCTGAGAATCCAGGCGGTCCTGCATTGAGAGCTGGAGGGCACCACAGCACAGAAAGGACCTCCCCAATCAGAACTGAGTGATTGGCAGCTACTGGTAAAGCTGAACTGTGCCTAGGAAGTAGAGAAACGGTGTTTCTGACTTTCCTAAGACTGGCCAGGTCTGGGAGGGGGAGGCAGGACTATGTGTAAATAAACAATTCTTTTTCTTTTCACCAAACTCTGGTATTCAGAGTTATAATTCCGGAGGCGGGCAATCGGACCCCTAACTAAACAGCCCGTGGGTTCTGTTTCAATTGAAGCAGCCCAAGGGTTCTGTTACACTTATGTTTGCAGTGCCTTGGCATTAGGTAAAGAAAAATTTTGAACAGGCAAAAGCAAGTAATGCTTTTTGACTGGTTGGCTTCTATCTTTCGAGCACTATGCTTGTTCCTTTTGTACACATGTAGTCCTTTAATCCCCCAAACAAACTGCTAGCTACTGATATCTTCAACTGGTAAATTCATTACCTAAAGCTCAGAGAGGTTAAATGACTTACCCAAGGTCATGCAGCTAGTAAGTAGTGGTCGAGATTTATGTCCGATACCTGTGAAGAGAAGCCATGGTTGGTTTTTAGAAGTCATTATGCACTTAGCCGGGAGGAAGGTATGAGAAGAATTAGTAGAGATCCATAGTCAAATAGACTCATCCTTTGTCTTTGCAAATAGCAACCTACTTTTCATGAGATGTTTTCTACAGTCCTGTTTTCCATATTTTGATTCTGCTACTAAACTCCCTTTGAGCATTAAATGTTTAATCCTCCAAACAAATGTATTCTTTATGATGGGTGCTGCTTATCAGGTACATATCACTTATTGCTTTTAAGAAGCAGAGAGAGAGAAAGAGAGAGAGAGAGAGAGAGAGAGAGAGAGAGAAGCAGTTATCTGTTCACGCATAATAAATATTTCCTTCCAGTTTGACAATAGGTGTTCACTAAATATTTTGGTGGACTAATGAGTTAAATACATGTTTTCTTTTTAAAAAAGCACAGTAAATTTACTAAAGCAATAGTATGTTTTTTGAGTTAATGAATTAAATATTTCAGTAGCTAGTTGGAGCTTACAAAAACAGGATACATCCCTCAAAGGAATATTAATATTGCACTCTTAGTTTCAACATTATCCAGTTCTTTAAGCTCAGAATCTCTTAGAACAGGGACCACTGCTGCCAACACTCTGGAAACATAGAGCCAATAACCTGGTGTACTGGTCAGGCTAGCCCTTGACCGTTCAGGTCACATGGCACCTTTGGAGAAACGAAGGTGACCATCAGTTTTCCCAGGCTCTAGCACTATAATTTACGTAGTGTGTTTTGTGCATGAGGGGAACTCTGGTATAGCATTGTCAGAGGAACTTAGGTTGTGGAGAGAGCTATATGTCTGGGATGCGAGAGTTCAGTTACCTATGGAGTGGCTTACAGCTAACTCCTCCCAAAAAGGAATTCCATGTTGAATAGCAGCCATCTGTATGCTCAGCTAAAACATCTTTTTTTGAGAAAGTATTTGTGCTAGGTTAAAAAAAAAAAAAAAAAACTAAAATGGGTCATTTAGGCTCAGTTTTTGTGCTGGGTGATACTAAAAGGTTTTTCAGTTTCCAGCCTGTGTTGATAGTGAAATCTAGGTGATCTTGTTGTGAAGTCATATTTGTGTACTAGATCATATTTCTGAGTATCTTGTCATAAACCTGCACCACTAATAGTCAATATCTCTCTGTTTTCCTTTTTTCTTTCTATGTCTTTTTCTAAATTCTGAGACTGAGTCACATAGCTTGGTAGTTTGGCATTTTATTTCCTGAAACACCAAAATCAGAAAGGATAAAGTGGAAAAGAGCATAGCTTTGGAATCAGATGCAAGTGAACTTGATACTTGCCTCTGTCATACATTAGTCGTTTGACCTCGTATATCATTTCAGATCTCATTTTTCTGCCTGTGAGCAAAGTGAGGATAATAATACCAGCTTTAAAGAGGGCTGAATGAAGTATCTAGAACACTATATGCCATTCAACAGCTGCTGAATAAAAAACAATGAGTTATATCAACCACTAGGGCAAGGATCACTTAAAAATGCTTTTGCCATGAAGGAGAGAAGCAAAGCTGTAACCTTGCAAACTGGGGCTGGCTACTTGGTGCCTTTACATATGAAGGAAACAGGTTTTTATTAAGAGAGTCCCAACTTTGGGTGTGTGTGGGGGGTCTGGTAGCACTCCTGCTCAGAGTCTACCTCTCCCACAAGACCTAGAACTTCCCTTGCTCCCTAAAAGGCTACAAGCCAAAACCATGCCCAGAATTTTCCCATGTCCATCAGCCAGTCATGCAAACAGATCTCCATCTCTCTTGAATATGGTTTCAGAGTCACCATCCTCTCTTAGCAGCTCTCCCATTCAGGATCTAGGGTGTGCTATTCTCAGCCTCCACGTAGCAGTTCAGGAAACCATGTGCTGTGTTACAGTGTTACACTGTCCCAGCCTGGGACCCTGCCTCCAGGAGTGGGCTCCCATCCTCTGAGGGGTCTAAGCCCCGGGTGGGCCCTGCATCTTCTGGTTCCACGAGTGCTCCCATCCATGCGGGGAGCAGGACCAGAAGCTCAGAATGTCCAAATGTCAAGAACCCAGAGGGAGAGAGCTTGCACCAAGTTCTAAAGTCCCATACCAAAAGTCCCCATACCAAGACAGTGACTTCTCCATGAGTTCTTCAGAGAAGCAGAAGTTTGTAGCTCAGCATTCCTGGTAACAAACAGTTCAGCTCCAAGCACTTCTCACATGTCTGTGCTTGGCCAGGCGGGTCCCCCACAGCTCTGCTAACTCTGCTGCTCTCTTCTCTAGGCAGACTTCCTCCTCTCCTCATAACTGCCCTTTTGACCTTTGGCTCACCCTAATTTAAATGCTTGGCTCAGAACTTCCTATGCAGCCTCATATCCTGTCTTCCTATGATGTGTTAGTATCCGCCATTTTTGTCAGTTCTCCAGTGCCTTTGACCCTTTTTTGGCTGCCATCTTTAGCCAGGGCAAGAATTCTCAGTGATGCAGGGGCATTCGGGGAGAACATCCGCCCCCTGGCTTTGTTACAAGTCACTGCATGTTCTCACAGTCCTGTACGGTTCTGTAGCTTTTGAGATCTTCCTTTCAGGGAGGCACGGCTGTTAATCTTGCCTTTGTTATGCTGTGTGTCTTAAAGGCTGTACTTTCTGCTCTGTGGGCAACGCTTCTGCCCAGAACAAAGAATTGTAAGGGCTGTTCCTCTATTATCAGGGGACCCGTGCTCTGTACCCAGTTACAAAGCCTTAGTTTTAAATGCAAGCCACTTGCTCCTTTGCTTAGCATTTATTCAGTCACTTGGTAACTCTCAAAAAATATTTTACTAGATCTGAACCAGGAGCAGTTATTTTTTTACTTTTAATATAAACTTTATTGAGACATAATTTCGTACATTAAAATAAACCTATTTTGGAAATTAAGATAAGAGCAGAGATAAATTATATAAAGAATAGAAAAACAATAGGGAAAATCAATAAGACCAATAGTTGGCTTTTTGAAAAGATAAGAAAAATTTGCAAACTTAGTGAAAAAGTTAACTAAGAAAAAAGAGAAGACTCAACTAAAACCAGAAATGAAAGAGAAAACGTTACTACCAATTTTACAGAAATAAAAAGCATTATAAGAGAGTACTATGAACAATTGTACATTGACAAATTGGATAACCTAGATGAATGGACAATTATTTATCTTTATTTAAAACTTTAAAAAATTACAGTTTACATTCAATATTATTTTGTATTAGTTTCAGGTGTACAGTATAGTGTCATATACTTTACATAGAGTGCACCTGCCTAAAGCCCCTTTATTTATCATATTTAATTTAATTTAGGACAAGGGGGACTTCCTAAGATCGCCTTCTTGAAGGAGATTTCTCTGTCTGAATTTCTTGAGCAGGAAAGAGGGGGGAAGTTCAAAGGTTCTTTTTGAATCCTTTGTTTCTTAATAAACAACTTAAAATCCATATCCCTCAAAGCTGCTTTGGAGTGGTAGAATTTTGGTTCCTTCAATGATAAACAGCCTTAATTGTGGAAGATGAACAAGGACTGGAGAAGGGTGGTGGTGATGGTTGCCCAATAATGTGAATGTTCTTAAATGCCATAAAACTGTACACTTAAAACTAATTAAAACAGTAAGCCTTATGTTATGTATTTTTTAAATCCTCACCTGAGGATATGTTTATGCTTTCTAGAGAGAGAGGAAAGGAGAGAGATACAGAAAGAGACAGAGAGAGAGAAACAGAAACATCAGTCAGTTGCCCCTTGAACATGCCCTGACTGAGAACTGAATATGTAACCTTTCTGGCATATGGGACGTCACCCCAACCAACTGAGCCATGTGGCCAGGGCCATGTTATGTGTTTTTTTAACCACAATTGAAAAAGTGTCTTTTACAAGCATAAACAACCACTCAAGCATAATTTTGAGCAATAAACAACTGGTCAAGTTTCAAAAAGTACCCTTTTCTAACTATTTGATTAGTTTGACAAATATATACTTTTGTGTAACCATCACCCACCCATGTAACCACTACTCTAGTCAAGACATAGAACATTTTTATTACCCTAAATATTTCCCATGTGCCCTTTTGCAGTCAATCTACCCTTACTGTGACCCTCAGGTAGCCATTGATCTTTTTAGTTGCTGTAGATTAACTTTGCATATTTCAGAAATTCCCATAAGTGGAATCATAGCATAAGCACTCAGTTGTATCTGCCTTTTTTCATTTGGCCTAATACTTTTATCCATCATTCACGGTTTGCATATAGTAATTTGTTCTATTTTTATTGCTGAATAATGTTCCAATGTAGGAATATAGTGCCATCAATATGTCTGTTCACCTGTTGATAGACTTTAAAAAATTATCTCCAGTTTTTGACTGTTATAAATAAAGTGTGAAAATATTTGTGTTGATCTATGTTTTCATTTCTTTTGGATAAATATCTTGAAAAGGGATTGTTGAATCATATGTATGTTAAATGTATATTTAACTTTACAAGAAACTGCTAAACTATTTTTTGAAGTGTTTGTACTAACTTACATGTCCATCATTTATGAGATGGTATAATGTATGAGAGTTCCAATTGTACCACATCTTTGCCAACACTTGATATTAATAATGTTTTAAAAACAAGCCCATTTTAGTCAGGTTGTAGAGGTCTCTCATTATGCTGATAGGGATGTGGAGCAACAGGAATTCCCGTTCATTGCTGGTGGGAATGCAAAATGGTACAGACACTTTGGAAGACAGTTTGACAGTTTCTTACAAAACTAAGCTTACTCTTACAATAGGATCCAAAATTGCATGCCCTGGTATTTGCTCAAAGGATTATAAAATGTATGTTCACAGAAACCTGCACATGGATATTTATAGCAACTTAATTCATGATTTCCCAAACTTGGAAACAACCAAGATGTCCTTCAGTAGGTGAATGAATAAACAGATTGTGGTACATCCAGACAATAGAATATAATTCAATGCTGAAAAGAAATGAACTATCAAGTCATGAAAGAACATGGAAGAACCTTAAATGCATATTATTAAACAAAAAAGCCAATATGAAAAGACTATATACTGTATAAATTTAACTGTATGACATTCTGGAAAAGGCAAAACGATGGAAACAGTAGTTGCTAAAGGTTGTTGGGGGAAGGTGTATAAGCAGAAGAGCACAGAGCACCTTTAGGATAGAGAAAATACTCTGAAACCTTAATAATATGTATATGTCATTGTATATTTCTCCAAACCCATAAAATATACAACACCAAGAGTGAACTGCAAGGTAAACTATAGACTTTGGGTGATAAGGATGTATCAATGCAGGTTCAGCAGTTTTCATCAAATGTACCACTCTGGTGGGAGATGTTGATAATGGGCAAGACTAAGCATGACTGGTGGCAGAGAGTATATGGAAAATCTCTATTCCTTCCCCTGAATTTTGTTGTGAACCTAAAACTACTCTAAAAATGTCTTAATTTAAAAACAAAGAACCTGGTGTTTGGTTAGAGGGACTAATTCAGAGTTGGAAGGCATGTGATGAGCTTGTCTGCATGGCAGTCTGCAGCCATAAACCATGCATGGCCAGAGAACTGAGGAATGGTGAACTGCACTAGAGGACAGGAGATGGCGTACTTCCCAATGCCTTGTTCTACATCTGGTACCAAGGATGTAGGGGCGTGGATTTCAACTTAGCCCAGGACAAGAAGTTTGGTGCTATTTACCATCCTGATAGAGTACCAAATCACATTGCAAGAAAAGAGTAATGAAAAAGATGGTATGTGACCCAACTTTGAAAAAGACACACTGAGCCCTGGCTGCTGTGGCTCAGTGGATTGAGAGTCGGCCTGTGAGCCAAGTGTCGCTGGTTTGATTCCCAGTCAGGGCACATTACTAGGTTGCACATCAGGTCCCCAGTTGGGGGCGCAAGTGAGAGGCAACCACACAGTGATGTTTCTCTCCCTCTCTTTCTCCTTTCTCTAAAAATAAATAAATAAACAAACAAATGAAAAGGACACACTTCTTGGCAGGTTAGTTTTCTATCATCACTCCTGTTACTGCATACTATTTTATCCAGATACAACCTCTAAATGTTCATTCAGGAGATATTCCTCTCTCTAGATAAGTATACTAACCTTCTCACCCTAAAATTGTCATTTGTTCAGGGTTATTTTGCCTCCGGACACACATTAGTATTTAATTAGTGGCTTTGAGTGCTGGTGAATTAACTGTTGAAACCAGTTGATTCCAAATGAACATTTCTGATTGCCTCAACTACATCACTAGTCCTGGTGTTCTTTTTGGACCTGGTGCCAACATTCTTCTTTGCAAAAGAGAATCGGTAGAACTAGAAATAAGTTCAAGGTCTGAAATAGAGTTCATTCTTTGAAATTGAAAACTGAAGACAGACATTCCATGACTTGGCCCAAGACCAAGTGTTTGATCTGTACAAGAAAGCCTTCAGACTCCCAGAGTCTTTAATTATATGTCTCTGTTTCTGCAAGGGGTGGCTAGTAAGCCAAATTAATAATTTAACATACAACTTTCTCTGAGAAAGATTTAAATACATTTGGTTAGGTGCATGGATAAAGGCTCACTAGTCAAGTTTATTAAGCCAGGGATATTTTTGGATGTATAATAAACCTTTCAAGGTCAAGAATGATTTTGATTCAGAATACAGAAACTGTTTTGCCTGTCTTACCATGGAATTCATTTTGAATCCCAAATTGGGTCCTGTGGCTGCTATTTAAGAGGCACATTTGTGTTTTGGAGTCCAGCTCCTGAGGGGAGCACAGCTGTGGGAAAGCCAGGACTGCTCAGCTGAGGATGACCTTGACCTCACTTTTCCCACAATGACTGAGACTCACCTTCTCTTTGCCATGGTGTCAATTTTCATTACCTTGACATTTCTCATGCTTTGATGTGTGATATGAAATGGTAGCCTTTGGCAATAGATGGGGAAATGAGGCTTCACAGGGACACGGAGCACTTGCCAAAGGAAAGGTGTAGAAAACAGCTGTGACAAGGTTATTTGGGTTGCTTTCTTAAAGTGTTTTAATTCAGCTGTACATGATGATGCCTGTTTCTGCTTTGTCTTGTTTACTATAGAGGTACCTATGTATCCCTTTGTGAATTTGTCACAGATGTTTTTGCCATCATGCCTATCTTTGGGAAGCACTGTCTGGTAGAGAAAACAAACTAATGGGTCCTATAGGAAAGCGTCATGAACACCACTAATTTCCATTTCAATGGCTGAGACCTCAGAATTATAATGGCAATCTTTGTTTCCATATTGCTGTAGCTGACTCTCTTTTTATAGGTTTTAAATATTTTGTTATCATTTTGTGAGAGTATTTATGCCATAATTGAATTACAGAGTACCTTAGTCTTTCAACAATAAAAATATCCAGACGGCACTGCCTTATTTTTTTTTTCCTTAAGATGTTGAAATGATAAGAACATGGGACTGAAGCATAGAAGGTATCACCAGAAATTTAACACAGACTTCTAAAAGGACATGTGAACCAGGTATGTTTTTGGGATAAGAATCCTATAGAGAGGGATCTAGTCTGCTGGCTGGGTTTTGGCAGTAAGCTGTTTTAGGCAAATGGACAATGACAGCATGATTCAGAATGATGAATCTGTTGGCATCAGGATTCTTCTGCTCAGCCAGTGGTTGGTAGAACAGTGGGCACATGAGCATGTGTGTGCATGTACGTGTGTGTGTGGGGGGGGGTGTTTGCATAAAGTGTGGCTTCTGTCCTTGTATTAGTTTTCTATCATGGCATAACAAATTACTTCCTCCAGGCCAGCAGGAGATTATGTCTGATGCTTCATTCCTCTTACAAGGCCTCATCTATCTAACTAGTTCAGGCCCACCCAGGATAACTTCCTTCTCAATGAACTCAAATCTAATTGATTAAGGCTATAATTACATCTATAAAGTCTTATGACTTTTGCCACATTCTACTGGCCACAAGCAAATGACAGGTTCTAACCAGTAATCAAGAGTGGAACACTATGGGACAAAGATCTTGGGAGCAATCATACAATGCTACCAGTCCCCAATCACTCTACCTAATTTATTGTCCTAGGGACCATTGGTGGCCTCCTAATTGTCATGTCCAGCAGCCCTTTCTCAGCCCCCACTATCTCTGGCACAGAGTACTGCTAACCACTCTCTTCATCCTTCTCAGGGTTTTCTGATATTGCTCTCTCTCTTTCTCTCAGAGAGGCAGTGTAGGATCGGAGAAAGCATATGTTTGTGGTCAAACAGAACCAAGTCTCAATTTCAGCTCGGTCTCTTATCAGGAATAATCCACAAGTATGAATAGCTTGCACCTGCTTCTGGAATGAGGCTGGCAGGAATTGGAAAATACAAAGGAACTCCTTCTCTGCTTCTCCATTTTAGTCCCCTTCGTTGGTCAGTGCCTTCCATTAGCAGAGCCAAAATGGAATTAAATTTTGAGCATGAGAATCAGAGATATACAGATTATGAGCTCCAGCCCCAGCATCCCAGAGCAGCATAGAAGATGGTCTTGAACCTGAGTGACAATAGGTAAATAATGAGCTCAGTCATTTACCTGTTGTAAGTAATAGTAACAGTTGAGCAAAGACATCTGTGCCCTTGTTAACTCCAATCTGCGATAATAAACCTTCTCTGTGGGTACAGCTCAGTTTTTGTCACAAATGTAGAATGTTATTTTGCCTTAAAGTCTCTCTCTCACTCCTTAGACCTGTTTGGCCAGTTAACAGTAGCTTTCCACTTCACCTCTGCATGATTTCAATATGAAGACTGAGGTGTCCTGGGTCCCCTCTTAGAGTTTTCAGAATCATTTAAATCCTTCACTGAATCCGGTTTCTGAGAATTCCCCACTTCAGGACTCATCAGTGCCATGGTGACCGTCTTCCCTCCCACCCATATTTTTCTGGTACTTTGAGTTACAACAGTTCGGCATGCAGCAGGTCTTGCAGGGGGGACTGCAGTGACAGCAGAATCGGTTCTGGCACAGTTGCCTGCTCATGACCCCGCCCCGTCCTGCATGGCCTAATGCTGGTCTGACCCACTTCAAACCACCCATTGCCAAGACTGGAAGAGACTGGCCTCCTAAGGGTTAATCTGCTCATACATTAATTTGCTCCTTTTCATTGTGCCTTTGATCTCTCTGAGTTGCTGTAAAGGTGCAGATATTAATTAACCTTGAAAGCTTCATTACATAATTTTAGTCATCAGCAAACCTTGGGAAAACCTAAAAAATGAAGGCACTAAATCATTTTAATTGGAAATTTAACTGAGTGTCTTTGTAAAATATTTTATTGCTCATCTTCTGAACAGACAGCTGCCTTAATGTGTCCTGAGATGCTAGAGTTTGTGGCTGTTTGCTCCTTGGGATATCTGGTTCTTCTCTTGGTGTGAGAAGGTGAGATTTGTCTGAAGCAACAGGCATCCTTCAAACTGGGCAGGTCCTGCTTTACAGAACCTTAGTGTTACTGAAGGAAACACTGCTCTTTTGTAGTGTCATGAAAAAAGGATTTCAGGGGCACATGGGAGGCATTTTAAGTGATAGTGGCAAGATTTATTAAAGCAAAGAGCAGTAGTATAGGTTCAGAGAAGAGGAGAGGGGGCAAGATAGAGGGCAGCGGCTTTTCCGAGGTCTTTGTTAAGCTTCCTTATATTTCCTTGGGCTTGGGGAGGAGCAGGCTTTCTTTCAAAGTATCCAATATTTTCCTGGCTTTTCCCAGGCTTATGGCCTACCCCCATCCAATCTCTTTCCTGGATTTTCCAGGGCCAGTGGCCTTGCCCTATCTGATCTTTCCCCCAGAATTTTCCAGACTTTGCCCTCCCCCTTTTATGGTCACCATTATGGCTCTTGCTGCCAGTTCTCTTAGTCCAGAGAAGCAGTCCTTCCTGTCTAGTTGGAAGTTTGGCTTCATTTGGTGGGAGGGTGTCAGTTACTCCCCAGGGTGGCTGTAAAGCTGTTTTTTTTCCTACTTAATCAGACTTAATCAGATATCTGGTTCAATTCTCTCCCTCCTTTTTTTGTTAGTATCTAACTAACTGCCTACTTTAACACCAGTATCTGAAAGCCAGGACCTGCAAATTATGTTACAAAAGAATCTACTTTAAAAAAATTGAGATTCTAAAGTAGTGCGTATCTTTCTGTTTTTATTGGATAGTTTCCTTATTGAGGATATGTTTTTCTCTCCGTTTCTTCAGGGATATGTGCACTGGGCTCCAGGAAATCCTGCCACACCTGGGGAATGAATGGCCCCTCATGGGGCTATGATTGCAAGCAGAACAACACGGCCAGTCCGAGATTAAATTTTCTCTCAGCTGCACAGGCGGGTTGGTCAGTGCAGGTGGCCCTCTCCTCCCCACCCTGCTCTGCACTTTATCAAAGGTAACATAGAAAATGGATCACCTCCAAGGTTCCATTACATGCACAGAAGGAGCTAATGCTGGTCCCTTGACAGAGGAAAGTGAAAATGGAAAGAGAAGTAAAATATTTTATTAACAGAATTTAAAAAGTAAACTAGCCTTAACACAAATTCAATGGTTATTTTTATTTGATGTTTCCACTTTCCCAGAAGTGTCTTGGATTAAGGTAACCAAATCCTTTGGACTCCTTTGAGGAGTGAGAAATAAGTCTCTGTGAGCTGAGTTGGCCTCTTGGAAGTAGCCTGACCCCTTCCCCTCCCTCCACCAACCATCATCACCCCAGATATGTGATGTTTCATATAAGTGGTTAACAATTTGAGGATAGGGGCAGTTAAAGTGTCCACGTTGTCCCGTACGTATTATTCTGAATTATTCTGTGTGCACATGGTTCTTTTTGCTGCCTGCTGCCAAGGTCTCTCCTCCAGACTGTGCAGAGGCTGTGAGTGCAGGACACTCACAACTAGAACAAAAGCCTGAACACTATCTTTAGCTTGTGTCTGCTGCTTTCCATTTCTGAGTGATTCTAGGCTTGCTTTTCTTCCCATTTCAGTCTCTGAGCCTGTGTGTGGGTGCACGTGCACCTCAGCTTCAGTTTGTCTCTATTAATATGTATTATAATCATACGGAATGATTCACATTACTTTTTTTATAATAAGCACTCATAGTCATATAGAGACCTTGGAGTGGCACTTTATGGTTTGTTGTGTTTTATGTATGAGCAGTTTTATGACTAAGAAAATAATTCAAAATGTATCCTTTGAGGAAAAATCATATTACCTTAAAAAAAGAACTCGTCGTCGTCGTCGTCGGCAGCCGTCCGTCTCGAGAGACGATGGTGTAGCTTCTTAAGAGTCTATCTGCACCGCCGAGAATGGCTGTGCAGTCCGACTCGGGAGTGACACGGTATCTGTCTCCTCCTGTGTTGAATCGACATCTTACGATGACGCTGGAGTGTCCTCTCCAGTGAAGCTGAAGCTACAGAGCCTGGGCAGGGTGATATGGAGGGTCTGCTGTTGCCCATGCAGCAGACCCCCCCTCTCTTCGCAGCTGAAGGATCCAAGGGAAAGACGGAGTCAATACAGCTTGGCTTCAGGTGCGCCGCAGGAGTTGCCGGTGTTGACTACAACGTCAAACCGCCTTAGGGACTCCGGCTCCGGATTTTCTGTCGGGGTTTACTCCCTTAGCCTTTCCCCTGAAGAGGTATGCCGCAAGGCAGCGGAGGTTTTTTGGAGTCAGAGTTTTCCTTCTCTGATGTGCCCTGACTGGAAGATCGAACCAGCGACACTTAGCTCGCAGGCCGACGCTCAATCCACTGAGCCAAACCAGCCAGAACTATATGTGTAATAATGCTGATAGTAATTTCCATATGTAAATATTTCCCTCTCTGCGCATTTTTTTCTATCATGTCCTTAAAACTGTGTTATTGCCAATGCCAATTATACAAAAATAATTTCTATCCCTTTTGAAAGTTTGAAACCCACATAAAAATATTTAATATACCAATGCCCAGAGAAAACCACTCTCCATTAATTATGAGTTTCTATGTTCCTAGTCATTTTTTCTCACCTTCTTTGCCAATATCACTTCCAACCTTTTTCTCTTTTGGGTTATGCATGATCCAGGAGGGAGTGTGGGTTTGTATCTAGTTTAGATATTTGTCACTAACCTATACCAGCGTCTACTGAAATGTCCTTGTTCCCATCTGGTCTTCAGATGTCAATTTTCAGTGACACAGGCCACTGTTATCTTCCTTTGATTCCCAATCCTAAAGCAGCTTTTGCTCTGTTATGATCTGTGCTCACCAACACATATGAGAGACACCTTCTTTACCCTCAAGAGATTTGGGGATAGATGGAGGTGTCCATTCTGAGACTCTCTCAACCCAATTATTCAGTGGAAACATTTCTTCCAGTTTAGCCTCCTTAACAGCATCTATGTCTTATATCAACCATCATCCTTCAATACCTCCGCCTTCAAATTACACTGAACACTTCTTAGAGATTTCCTTTCCTATATTTCCTTAGTGTATAGTGATTTTCCCCAAATTTTACTTTTAAAAATTTTCAAACATATAGGAAAGTTGAAAGAGTTGTACAGTGAACTCATACACACTGACAACATAGATTCCACAACTGTTAATATTTTACTATATATGTTTTATATTATGTCTATCAGGGTATTTATTCAACTATTTATCCATTTATCAATTCATCTGCTTCGGGTGCCAGTCTCTGAGATGATCCTTACCTCCTGAACCACCCAACTAAGATGCTCTCAAATTCTTCACCTATAAAAACTGTAATATAGTAAATATTTGTTATTTTAAGGCACCAGGTTTGGGGCAATTTGTTACAGAAGTGGTCCAGTACAGAGGCCCACCCACTGCAAGCAGCGCCACCTGCAGTTGACACACACTTCCCACCACCCAACCAAAACCACAACATGATTTGCAACAGGCAGGAAAAAAACTTCCCAGACTCTGCTTTTTTCTTAAAAGTACATTAAAAGGAGAATGTGTTTGTCGTTTTTTAGATTTTATTTATTTATTTATTTATTTATTTTAGAGAGAGAGGAAGGGATGGAGAGAAATACCAATGTGTGAGAGAAACATGGCTTGGTTGCTTCTCGTACTCCTCTGCCAGCAGCGATCTGCAACCCAGGCATGTGTCCTGACAGGGAATCGAGGGGCAATCCTTTGCTTTGCAGTGTGAAGCCCGACCAAGTAAGCCATACTGGTCAGGGCTTATTTGCATTTTATATTTTTGTACATATTGTTAGAGTTAGCCATTTTTAATGATCTCAGGTGACCAAACCAGCCTTTGAAGCATTCTCTGTCCTACTTCTGAATATGCTTGTGGTATGACCATGTTCATTATAATTCAAAGAAGGAAAAAGTCCTTGTAAAAAAAGCAGAAATAACAACCAAAAACAATCATATTCCAAGCATTCTGGTAACTCGTTTTGTGTGTGTACAATACTTAGCTTTACTATAGATTGTTGGTTTGTATGAGATGGTTAAAAAGGCCAAAGATAAAAGGTTTCTTTTTATCCCTTTTGTTATCTATAAAGTTGTTGTTTATGTATTTATTTATTTGGCCTCTTTGATGTATGTGTGAAACAATGTTGCCCAGCAATAAATCAGCATTTTACTTTGCTCAGTTGTTTCTAGAAGAAGAGGGAGGAGAAGGAGGAGGAGAAGGAGAAGAGAAAACAGGCAACAAATATTAAATTCTACTTAATTTTCTATGTAGTTTTATGCATGATGTAGTGTGTAGGGGACTGCTCTGTCTGGTTTCGAGAATTGTAGCCCAAGAAGCGAGCCAGGGTCCTGAGAGCCCTGTAAGACTTGACTGGACCACCGGGAAGGCCAGAGGCATGCATGACTCAAAGGCTGCTCAGAAGGTTCCCATGGGAATTGGGTTTAAAGACTGCATATTTTGCTTTGAAGTTTGCTCTGTTTTTCTTATCTCTTAGTTAACTACAAACAGTGTGTAGCAAAAATATATGAAGCCTTGCACCTGATGTCAATATGGCGTCAGGATATTTAACAGACCTGGCCACAGACTGGTCACTGTGTTCTTTACATTGATATCTGTAATCAGTAACTGTCAACTGTTCGGCAGCCGTCCGTCTCGAGAGACGATGGTGTAGCTTCTTAAGAGTCTATCTGCACCGCCAAGAATGGCTGTGCAGTCCGACTCGGGAGTGACACGGTATCTGTCTCCTCCCGTGTTGAATCGACATCTTGAGATGACGCTGGAGTGTCCTCTCCAGTGAAGCTGAAGCTACAGAGCCTGGGCAGGGTGATATGGAGGGTCTGCTGTTGCCCATGCAGCAGACCCCCCCTCTCTTCACAGATGAAGGGTCCAAGGGAAAGACGGAGTCAATACAGCTTGGCTTCAGGTGCGCCGCAGGAGTTGCCGGTGTTGACTACAACGTCAAACCGCCTTAGGGACTCCGGCTCCGGATTTTCTGTCGGGGTTTACTCCCTTAGCCTTTCCCCTGAAGAGGTATGCCGCAAGGCAGCGGAGGTTTTTTGGAGTCAGAGTTTTCCTTCTCTGATGTGCCCTGACTGGAAGATCGAACCAGCGACACTTAGCTCGCAGGCCGACGCTCAATCCACTGAGCCAAACCAGCCAGGGTTATCTGTCAACTGTAACCCAAGCATTTAAAGCTAATTGATGATTCATGGATCTTGACCTTGTATCTCCTGAATCCCCTCCTCAATAAAAGGGACTAAGAGGGGACATTCAGCATTCTTCTCCACCTGAGAGAGTTGCCATCTCTCCTCCTTCCAGACAAAGGACAGACTCCTGGATAATTTTGTTCTCTCTCATCCGTGATCTTGAAACCTCTGCCAGACAGGGAGTTTCCACCGAGCCAGAGCATTGGAGGCAGCCCACCTCAGTAGTGTTTAAGGATGAAGCGATACATTGTAATAGCTATCTATTCCTTAGTAATAAATTACCCCAAAATGTGGTTCCTTAAAATAACAAATATTTACTATAATACAGTTTTTGTAGGTGAAGAATTTGAGAGCATCGTAGTTGGGTGGTGCAGGTGTGGGTTCTTTCAGGAAGTTGAAATCAAAATAATAGGAGAAGCAGTAGTCACCTGAAGGCTTGAGTGATACTGGAGAACCCCTTGCAAGCTCACTCACATGGCTGCTGGCAGGAGGCCTCAGTTCCTCAGCAGATAGGACTCTATTGCACTACTCTATCACTACATGATAGCTGGCTTTCCCTAGAATTAAAATCTAGGAAAGATTGAAGGGTATCAGGCTTGGTGCCTTTTATAATCTAGCCTTTGAAGTCATACACCATCACCTCTGTTATATTCTTTTCCATCAGTCACATTTGACCAACCCTCAGAAGGTTTAGATTCTGAGGCAGGAAGTGGAGGATGAATAAGTCACAGCAGCCTTTTTATTTTTTTTTTAATTTAAGTTTTCCTTTTCTGCTGTCTAGTCATCCTCTTTGGTATTCTGCTTCCTGGTTTCAACATCGTCCTCCTCAGTCATCTTCAGCTGCTTGTATGCCCATGGCTGCCTCAGCCTCCTCATCTTCACTTCCATCTTCTTCCTCACCATACCTTCCTCTTCCTCCTTCTTCCTCTTCTCCATCCAACCCATTGTCAGCCCTCTGCTTCCCATTTTCCTTATTAGTACTCCCATTAGCAGCTGTGTCTCTTCCATTCTCTGCCTCCTCCACAACTTCTTTCTCCTTTTAGTCCTTGGTGGTGACCTCAGAGCTGGTGTCCATGGCCACGTCTGACGTGGTGGGCACGCCAGTGATCCTATGTAGTGGAATTTTCTTTTAATAAAAAGTAAGAGTTTGAGGACTCTGGTGAAAAAGTTTCAGGAGTCTGCTGTGGAGGCAGTGGCAGGAGAATAATGCAGGTGGCTTTTCAGAGCAGCCAATGGGGCTGCTTCCTGTTTTTCTAAAGTTAAATTTACATATAATGAAATGCACAAATCTTAAATCAGCCATTCATTGAATTTTTATTAAAGCCCATCATCAGCCAAAAATATTCCCTCATAGCTTTTCTTAGTCAATTTCTGCCCAATCCCGTGCATAAATTTTACTCTCATTTTTTAAATCACAGGTTAGTTTTGCTGATGAAGAACTTAATACAAATGGAGCCATACAACACAGACTGTTTTTGTAAGGTTTCAGTGTACTGTTTGCCAGATTCTTCTTCCAGTGATTTTTTTTAGCAGTTTGTTCCTATTTGCTGCGGAGTAATTTTCCAGTGTAAAACTACACCACAATTTAAAAAATCTATTAACCTATTGATAGATATTTGGGTTGTCTTCAGTTTTGGGCCATTAGGAAGAAACTGCCATAAGCAATCTTTTGCAAACATTTTTTGCAGAAATATGATCTCATTTCTCTGCCAGATTGTTTGACAAAGTGGTTGTATTATTTCACACTCTTTAATAATGCATAAGTGTTCTGGTTGTGCCACATTCTTACCAACACTTGGTTTTGTCAGCCTTTTTAATTTTAGCTCTTTTGATAAGTGTGTAATGTAGTTGTTTTCTTCTGTTTCCTATATCAAATTTATTCAGCAGTATTATTTTCCCTTTTGACTATAGGATAATGTTTCCTTTTTATGATTTGCACTGCTTTTTAATTGTCATATGTACATTTTGTCATTTCTGATCTATTTTTAAACTGTCATATTCTTATCTTGAATTCAGAAGTAATGTATTCAGTTCTTACTTTTGTTTGCTTCCAACTTGGAAAGTTTTTTTTCCACATGGTTTTAAACAAAATCCCAGAATGCGATCAAGCAAGCTCCTCTAGATCACCTCCTTTTCCTTGGACAGAAAGGCAAATGGCTGAGTTTTCCAGGTAAACACAAGACATCTTCAAGTATACATGGGTACATGTAGGATTTCCCTTAGAGATCTATACCCTGAGGTAGATATGAACAGCTTTTAGTTTAAGTTACACTGTTGGAAGAAACACATTTGCCATGCTCATACCTGATGAAAGGATAAATTCATTACTTTTGTCTCTCCTTCACTCTTATTAAAGTGAGCTTTGGAAAATTACTGTGCCCAGTGCATACAATCACCACAATGCTTTTTGTTTCTATACTTTTCTGCAGGGCTTCACCTGTTGATACATTCAAATGACAGTTTTCCCTGTGTTTACTCCCTCTTTCTAGATTGTTTACTATGAGGATTTCCTTTTACATATATATTTTATATCTGGTGCCTATTTCTCCCAGCTTTTAATCTCTCTCTCTCTCTCTCTTTCTCTCTCTCTCTCTCAGCCTTTCCAGGGATGATGATGAGCAACTGAAAACAGCACCTAAAGGGAGTCTATCATATCCTTTAACTTCCCTGTAGCACCTGTAGGTTGTGTGGATTTTGGTGGTGAAACCTATATCTTAACTTATTTATATTACCTAATCAAATTTCCTAACACATAGGAGACTATCAAAAATATGTTATATTTATTTGGAATGAACTGAATCATATCTAAGTTTTATGAGTAAATATAAAATATTTTTTCAAAACCATGTGTCAGCAGATTCTTCATCCATTACCCTCCCAAGGCTGCTAACTAGCATTCCCAATTGACAAGCATGTGGCTGGAGGGAAGCCACAGCTCTCCTGATCTCAATTTACAGGAAACTTGGCAATCCAGTTTCTTGCAAGCTGTGCTATGTGATATGTTATTCAAAATGCTCAACCTGACTACTATAGAAAAACTATAGAGCTATAGTTCATAGGAAGAATGTGGACAGGTGGTAGGGATGAAATATACATGAGAGTGAGGGGAGGAGAGCAGGTGGAGAGGAGGCTCAGAAATTACTGAGGGGACAGTGGAAAGCAGGGAAAAATTAGGACCCAGTTTCTCCAGGAGAGAATTTGAGTTCAGCTCTAGCAACTGTCGATTTTCTCTCCCTCTGTTTTTAACCATTATTGTTTGTTGTTTTTACCTGGGAAACTTTCAACAAAATGCTGATGCCTGGACCCAGGGATATAGATGTTTATACTGCATCTTTGTATAAATAGAAAAGGTATTGCCTCTGAGAAAATACATCCCTGGTCCTTGGTGGCTTAGCCACCAGGCACACATTTGTGTGAATTAGAAATAAAGGATCCCCCCTCTGGGCATACTTATCCTATTTCAAAAGCCCAGGCTGAACTTCCAGCGCCACTTGCCTCCATGCCTGAGCACCCTTGTAAGTGAACAGCCTATATGACTGTCTGCGGAAGCCCTGGTAGGTCCTTCTGTGACCAGTCACAGTGATATTTCTGTGGGTGAATCTGAGAAACTATATTAAAAAAATTTCCCAAGTGGTAATGAAGGAAATGAAAGTAAAAAACAAAACAAAACACCCCTGAAATAGATACCAGGCAAAGGAGATTGCAGTATTTTATTCATTCTCCATTTATTCATTAACAGCTATAACTGAGCACTTAGTGGTTATTTTTTGAATATTTGACCTATGTACTTTTGAGACCCACCTGAAGCTGACACACTTTTCTGCAGTGGTGAGACTTCTTTAAAGGTTTACACACAGACAAGCATCTCTACTAATTTTATAGGTGTAGAGATGGTGCTGCACCCTTTCTGAGAAATAAAGTAATTTACACACTGAACATTGCAACATCATGCTCTAGTGAACACTACCCAGCTCCTGGCTCTTCAGCGTGTTTCCTTTCAAGATCACCCTGAAGCAGTAGCAGTAAAGGAACTGGTGTAATGAGGAACCTATGTCTAGAGAAAGTAATTCTGTCCCCAGTATCTGTCCAGCTTTAAGAAGTTAGTACTGAAATTGCCTATTAGCAGAAGGATTAAACTTCACAGTGAAAGACTCAGAGAGAGAAAGAAAGAGAAATGATTTTGGCTTCAGAGTTCTTTATAGAGCTTTTCCATTCCTGAATGGGAGCCAGCATTCTGGGTGGTGGCTATTTTACTCCCGTGTGTTACAGAAAGGAGCCCCCATCACCGCCTCAGAGGGGGACCTACATTGTCATAAGAAAAATATAATAGGTTAATGAGTAACATATGTTGAAGTATTTTATGATGATAAAAGTAACATTGTTTCATAAAAAAGCCAGTGGCACTTTCACAATCTAGAGAGAGCCACTTGGGTATATTTTATTATTAAATTAGTATATTAGATAATACATGCCTTTTTAATTCTTTTCATTTAAACTATATTATAAGTGTATTCTACTTCATAAATGGCTTTAAGAACATGATTTTAATTTGCTTAATGGTACAACATTTTTAAGGTTTTTAATAAATATATTGCTAAGTTACTACCACAAATTTAAAAAGTATTACCTTTATCAGCACCATAGGAATGTCTCTCCACTACCTTCACTACTCTGGGAGGTTTTTTTTTTTTTTTTTAAGCTTTACAGATTTTGAGATGATAATGTACTTTGATTCATAATTTTGATTTTGTACTACTAATACAATACTTATTAATTAAATGTTTACTAATCATTTTTATTTTATGCATTGTTGAAAATGCACATTGCTCACTTCTTATATTGAGTTTTTGATAACTTTATTGATTTATAAGAGCTCTCTTTTATTATGGGGATTTATTTTTTTCATACATTGTAATTTTTCCAGTTTGTCTTTTAATTTTATTTATCTATTTTTCAAGGAGGAAGAAATATTATTTAATGTTTTCAAATATCAATATATTAATATTCTCTTTGTTATTTGTAAGTCTTAAATTTACAGTTTAAGATTTATTCTCTGACATTAATCTGAAATTCTTACCATTTTCTTTATATTTTACTTTTTAATTTAACTACATAATTTATTCTGGAATTTATTTTGATTAGTGATATGAGACATTAATAATAGTTTTATTACTGTTAAATTCATTTCAGTGCCATTTAAATACAAACTATTGAAACTATCAACAAGACCCAGGAAGAAATGAAGAATGCAATCTCTGAACTGAAAAACACAGTAGAATCACTCAAAAGCAGACTAAACAAAGCAGAGGATCAGATTAGTGAGTTAGAGGATAATGTAGGTAATAATTCTCAAATGATACAGCAAAATGAAAAAACATTGGAAAAGTATGAACAAGATGTAAGGGAATTACAGGATAGCATTAAAAAAATAATATCAGGATCATAGAAATAAGAGAGGGAGAAGAAAAGGAGCATGGAATTGAAAAACTGATAGGAGAAATAGTGACAGAAAATTTTCCGAACCTGATGAGAGAAAAAGTTATGCAAGTCCAAGAAGCACTGAGAGTTCCAATCAAGAGGAATCCCCAAAAACCCACTCCAAGGCACATCATAGTTAAAATGGCAACATTCCAAGACAAAGAGAGAATCCTAAAAGCAGCAAGAGAAAAACAGCAAATAACTTACAAGGGAGCTCCAATAAGGCTATCGACTGATTTCTCAACAGAAACATTACAAGCCAGAAGGGAATGGTCAAAAATATTTCAAGCAATGAAAAACAAAGGCCTACAACCAAGAATACTCTACCCAGCAAGGCTCTCATTCAAAATAGAAGGTGAAATAAGAAGTTTCTCAGATAAAGGAAGACTAAAAGAATACATCTCCACAAAATCAGCATTGCAAGAGATGCTAAAGGGAACATTCTAAGAAAAAGGAAGAGAAAAAACAAAAAAAAAGAGTAGAGGAACAGAGATACAAAAGGGAAATGAATAAATACATGTCAATAATAACCTTAAATGTAAATGGATTAAATGCTCCCATTAAAAGATATAGGGTAACAGAATGGATAAGAAAACAGGACCCACATATTTGCTATCTACAAGAAACACACCTCAAAACAAAAGATTTACGTAGACTGAAAGTAAAGGGATATACAAAAATATTTCAAGCAAATAGACCAGAAAAAAAAGCTGGGGTAGCAGTCCTCATATCAGACAAAATGGATTTCAAAGCAAGGGCAATAAAAAGAGACAAAGAAGGACATTTCATAATACTTAAAGGAACAATCCATCAAGAAGATATAGCACTGATAAACATATATGCACCCAACATAGGAGCACACAAATACATAAAGCAAATACTAGTAGACCACAAGAAGGATATTAACAACAACACACTCATAGTAGGGGACTTCAACATTCGATTATCAGCAATAGACAGATCATCCAACCAAAGGAACACCAAGAATATACAGGCATCGAAAAAAACACTAAACCACATGGACTTAACTGATATATATCGAACTTTTCACCCCAAAGAAGCAAAATATACATTTTTTCAAAGGCACATGGGACATTTTCAAAGACAGACCACATAATAGGACACAAAACAAGCCTCAATAAATTCAAGAAAATTGAAATCATATCAAGCATCTTTTCAGACCACAATGCCTTGAAACTAGAAATCAACCTCAGAGAAAAAAATCAAAGACACCCAAACTCATGGAGAATGAATAACACGCTCTTAAATAATGAGTGGGTTAACAGTGACATCAAAGAGGAAATCAAGAAATTTCTAGAAACTAATGACAATGAACACACAACAGCCCAAAACCTATGGGACACAGCAAAAGCAGTCCTGAGAGGGAAGTTCATAGCAATACAGGCATATCTGAAAAGACTAGAAGAATCTCAAATAAAAAACCTAACCATAAAGCTACAAGAACTGGAACAGCAACAACAAACAAAGCCTAAGGCAAAAAGAAGAAAGGGAATCATCAAGATCAAAGCAGAATCAAACGACATAGAAACGAAACGAACAATCCAAAAAATCAACAAAACTAGGAGCTGGTTCTTTGAAAAAATAAACAAAATTGACAAGCTTCTAGCCAGGCTCATTAAGAAAAAAAAAGAAGAACCAAATAAACAAAATCAGAAATGAAAGAGGAGAAATCACGACTGATACTTCAGAAATACAAACAATTATAAGAAATTACTACAAACAACTATATGGCAAGAAATTTGACAACCTAGTAGAAATGGACAGATTTCTAGAAACATATAACCTTCCAAAACTGAATCAAGAAGAAGTAGAAAGTCTCAACAGACCAATAACAAAGAAGGAAATTGAAACAATAATCCAAAATCTCCCTGCACACAAAAGCCCTGGAGCAGATGGCTTCACAGGCGAATTTTACAAAACATTTAGGGAAGAACTAACTCCTACCCTCCTCAAACTATTCCAGAAAATCCAAAAAGAGGGAAAAATCCCAAACTCTTTCTATGAAGCCAGTATTACCCTAATCCCAAAACCAGGTCAAGACACAACAAAGAATGAAAACTACAGGCCAATATTACTGATGAACATAGATGCTAAAATCCTCAATAAAATTTTGGCAAACAGGATCCAACAATACATCAAAAAGATCATACAGCATGATCAAGTGGGCTTCATCCCAGGGATGCAAGGATGGTTTAATATTCACAAATCAATAAATATAATACATCACCTAAACAAAATGAAAGACAAAAATCACACGATAATATCTATAGATGCAGAAAAAGCATTTGATAAAGTACAACACCCATTTATGTTGAAAACACTCAGCAAAATGGGAATAGAGGGAGCATACCTTAACATCATTAAGGCTATATATGAGAAGCCTGAAGCCAACATCATACTCAATGGACAAAAACTGAAAGCATTCCCCCTGAAATCAGGAACTAGACAAGGCTGTCCACTCTCCCCACTTCTATTCAACATAGTGTTGGAAGTCCTAGCCACAGCAATCAGACAAGACAAAGAAATAAAAGGCATCCAAATTGGGAAAGAAGAAGTAAAACTATCACTATTTGCAGAAGACATGATAGTATACCTAGAAAACCCTATAAACTCCACTAAAAGACTACTTGATATAATAAGTGAATTTGGCAAAATAGCAGGGTACAAAATAAATATACAGAAATCTAAGGCATTTCTGTACACCAGCAATAAAATCTCAGAGACAGAAGCAAAAAAAAAAACTACCATTTACTATAGCAACAAGAAAAATAAAGTACCTAGGAATAAACTTAACCAAAGAGATAAAAGACCTGTATAATGAAAATTATGCGACATTGAAGAAAGAAATTAAGGAAGATACAAATAAATGGAGGCAAATACCATGTTCTTGGATGGGAAGAATCAACATCATCAAAATGGCCATACTACCCAAAGCAGTTTACAAATTCAATGCAATCCCTATTAAAATACCAATGACATATTTCACTTACTTAGAACAAATCCTCCAAAAATTCATATGGAACCAAAAAAGACCCCGAATAGCAAAAGCAATCTTGAAACAGAAGAACACAGCAGGAGGAATCACGATACCAGACATCAAACAATACTACAAAGCCACTGTGATCAAAAGAGTCTGGTACTGGCATAAGAACAGACATATAGATCAGTGGAACAGAATTGACAGCCCAGAAATAAACCCAGGCCTCTATGGTCAACTAATCTTTGATAAAGGAGGAAGGAACATAAAATGGAGTGAGAAGAGCCTCTTTAACAAATGGTGCTGGGAGAACTGGACAGGGACGTGCAAAAAAAATGAAACTAGACCACCAATTTACACCACACATGAGAATAAACTCAAGATGGATTAAAGACTTAAATGTAAGCCGTGATACCATAAAAGTCGTAGAGGAAAACATAGGCAGGAAAATTTCAGATATCACTGGTACATCTCCTAAGGCAAGAGAAATAAAGGAAAAAATCAACAAATGGGACTACATCAAACTAAAGAGTTTCTGCTCATCAAAAGAAAACATCAGCAAGATGAAAAGGAAACCAACCATATGGGAAAACATATTTGCCAATGATATCACAGACAGGGGGCTGAACTCCAAAATATATAAAGAGCTTATACAACTCAACACCAAGAAAACAAACAACCCAAGTAAAAAATGGGCAAAGGACCTGAAGAAACACTTCTCCAAAGAGGACATACAGAAGGTCCATAGGCACATGAAAAAATGCTCAACATCATTGGCCATCAGAGAGATGCAAGTAAAAACCACAATGAGATACCACCTTACACCTGTCAGAATGGCCATCATCAACAAATCAACAAACAACAAATGCTGGGGAGGATGTGGAGAAACAGGAACCCTACTGCTGTTGGTGGGAATGCAGACTGGTGCAGCCACTATGGAAAACAGTATGGAATTACCTCAAAAAACTAAAAATGGAACTGCCTTTTGAACCAGTGATTCCACTGCTAGGATTATACCCGAAAAATCCTAAAACCCTAATTCAAAAGAACTTATGCACCCCTATGTTCATAGCAGCCATGTTTACAATAGCTAAGTGCTGGAAACAGCCTAAGTGCCCGTCTGTAGAAGAGTGGATCAAAAAACTGTGGTACATCTACACAATGGAATACTATGTAGCAGAAAGAAAGAAGGAACTCCTGCCATTTGCCACAATATGGATGGAACTAGAAAGAATTATGCTTAGTGAAATAAGCCAGGCAAAGAAAGCAAAATACCATATGATATCACCCAATACAGGAAACTAAAGAGCAACACAAACAAACGAACTAAATAGGCAAAGACTAGAATAGTAGTCAGTAGGGGGGAGGGGGAGGGAGAGAAGGGGGATAAGTAAGGGAAGGGTCTAGTCAAGGAACGTATAGGAATGACTCATGGACATGGACAACGGGGAGGAATATAATTGTGGGAGAAGGGATGGGCTGGGAAGGGGGAGCAATGGGGGAAAAATGGGACAACTGTAATTGAATAACCAAAAAATAAAATAAAAAAAACCCTATTCTTTACTTATGACATATTTCCCTTCTAATATATAAAGTATTGTCTTATTAGGGACTATTTCTAGGCTTTCTGTTCTATTTCATTGATCTTTAATTTTGGGGAGGTAAACTCTTTTATTTCTCTTTTTACATTCAGTATTTTTTTGTATTTTATTCATTTTTTCAAAGAAATAAATTTTTGGATAATTTTGTTAAAGCTTCCTCCAGCACCACCTTGTAACTTACTGATGTTTTGATTTAAAGAGAACTTACATTCTCCTAATATTGTTTTTCACTGTTCTAGAACATCAAAAATGTCAAGTTTTTAAACTGATTTAGTGATATTAACATGAAGAGCAAGAGGTTATAGCCAAATTACACTTCTAAATGTAGTTCAAAGTGTTTTTTTTTAATAGAAAAAAATGAAAATTGGTTATACAGTACTTCTGCTCATGGAAAAGATACAGTAACAAGGGCTGCTTTTTTTTTCCTTGTATGACACAAGTAGAAAAGTGTACAAAATACATAAAAATGTGTTCAGAAAGGTAGAGGCAATATTGAACATATTTAGTAGAGAAATGGAAGATATAAACGAGGCCAAAATTGACCTAAAGATGAAAATTATGTTTGTGATGAACAACGGATTATATAATTCAGAAGAATTGATTAGTGAATGTTAAGGCATGCAAAAGAAACTACTCAAAATAAAACACATCGAGAAAAATACTGAAAAAGAAAAAATGAACAGAGCATCATTTAGCTATACGAGCATTTCAGACAATCTAATAAACATGTACCTGGAGCCCTGAAAAAAAAAACAAAACAGAAGACAGAAGTATTTGAATAAAAATGTCAAATTTGACAAAATAACTTGAAATGTACACACCCAAGAAGCTTAATGAATCCCAAGCGTAAGAAACATGAACAAAGTTACAACACTTCACATCATAACAAATTGTTTAAAATTTGAGGTGAAGAGCCCTGGGAGGTGTAGCTCAGCTGGTTGGAGTGCCCTTCTGTACACCAAAGGGTCACAGGGTTAATTCCTGGTCTAGGCACATGCCCAGGTTGTGGATTAGTCCCCTGTTTGGGCATGTGCAAGAGGCAACTGATCAATGTTTCTCTCACATCAATGTCTCTCTCTCTTTCCCTTCCTCTCTTTCTGATTAAAAAAAAAAGACTGAATGACTGATACGTGCAGCCATGTAGATGAATCTCAGAAACATTAAAAATAAAAATACAAATAAATAAAACAAGGAATAAAGAGAAGAATCTTCAAAGCAGACAGAGGAAAAATGTAGAGTGCACATTGTATCTATGAAAGTATTTCTCCTTCCAAGGAATCTAATGATAAATTATATTCAAAATGTATTAACTAATTTAATCATGACAAATGAAAATAATCATTTGATTAATCACCAAAAATACATTGTAAATCAAGAGACAAATAGTACCTAGGCACGTAATACTACCATGTGTATGATGACTAATGAAGTAAAGTAACAGAGAATGCATATAGTGTCAGCTCTCCCCTGCTTAATATATATTTTTATTGAAAATGATAAAATAACCTTGAGGAGTTCTTTTTGTTTTGTTTTGTTTTTCTCTTTTGCTTTGAGTCTGTTTACTTATAACTTCTTCTTGGAACTGAATCTGAAAAATAGACTGAATTTTATTATTGACTCTATTGGGGTTTCCAGATAGAAAATGATGCCACATATGAATATTAATTAATTTTTTCAACAATGGATATTTTAAACTATACCTCCATAATTGTATTGCTTGGAATGTCCAAAACAAAACTGATAGCAGCAATAGATACATGGTAAATAATGTGGCCTTGTCTAAAGAGATATCTGACTTATGTCTTTGATTTCTGGGAGGTAGCTTTTAAATCCTTAGAATTTCCTAAGTGATAGGAGTAGGCATCTTGATCCACATGACATCAGTCTGATCTTTGAGTTGGGGGAGGTAGAGAGTGAGTTTAACAACATGGTCAGTTAGTCAACTGATCACGTCTAGATAATGAGGCCCCAATAAAAACTGTAAACACAAAGTTTAGATGAGCTTCCTGGATTTGTTACAGAAACAGGGGAGTCCAAAAACAAACCCCAGAGTTTGTGGCTGGGAGATAGGGAAAAGGAAGCAGCTTTCAGGATGCCCTTGCATGCCTGGAGCTAGTGGCTGGAAACATTGTTGCAAAGATCCACTTTACTTCCGAGGCTCAGGTCTGGGAGGGGTCTTGGACTGTGGGCTGGTAGGGAAGAAGGAGACGGAACCTACGTAGGGTTCTGTGAATGGTCAGAACTGTTTGCAACACCGACTGTGTGAGAGGACGCAGTGAGGGAGAGAGAGGAGGCAGTGAGGAAGATAGAAGCAGCTGCAGACATTTTGGGCTGGCTCTGGCTCTAGGAGGCCCTCTCTCTCTGGCCCTCACTCTCTGGGTCTCGCTCTGGTGGACTCCTTCCATGTGGCTTGGAGGGGCAGGGGTCTCCAGGCTGCTTTAAGAAGAGGCTCTTGCCAGGCTGCTTTGAGAAGGAAAGGAGATCCACGTGGTTTACAGGAAGAAGGCAGTTTACAAGGAGGCTGAGAATCCAGAAGGTTCTGCATTGAGAGCTGGAGGGCACCACAGCACAGAAAGGACCTCCCCAATCAGAACTGAGTGATTGGCAGCTACTGGTAAAGCTGAACTGTGCCTAGGAAGTAGGGAAATGGTGTTTCTGACTTTCCTAAGACTGGCCGGTCTGGGAGGGAGAAGCAGGACTATGTGTAAATAAACAATTCTTTTTCTTTTCACCAAACTCTGGTATTAAGAGTTATAATTCTGGCGGCGGGCAATTGGGCCCCTAACTAAACAGCCCGTGGGTTCTGTTACAGATTGGGAATACTCTTTGTGTATAATTGCACATAGATGAGGAATGGGTAATCATCCTGAGGATTGCAAAATTTTCCCATTTACAAATCTCCAAACTCTACACTATGAGACTGTTTATATTTGTTTTTTGGCTGATCTTTATTTACTCTACCTGAAATCAACCATAATCATGTGTATAATATATTTCAGTGAGTTTTGTGACTCTTTCTGGTAAATTGTAGTTTGGGAACCTTCTGAACTTGCGATTAGTGTCAGAACTGAGGGTGGTTATATTTGGACTCTTCCTGAAAACTCTGGAGCTCGACCCAAACTCCTTGCAGTTGGTGTTAAAAATCTTGGGCAGACTTAGCAAATCTTGAGCATTATGTCTTTAACATTGTGGTTTAGCTAAAACTCTGGGTAATAAAAATCACCTTTGTTTTATTTCTGAGTGTATTAGAATTTTCTGTTTGTTTTTTATTGCTAAGTATAATCATTAGGGTTTCAAGTACACATAATCTTTATTTTGTTTTGATATTACTCTTATTTTTTAAAAGATTTTATTTATTTATTTTTAGAGAGAGAAGATGGGAGGGAGAAACATTGATGTGTGAGAGACACATTGATCAGTTGTCCCTTGCACACACCCAACTGGGGATGTAGCCTGCAACCCAGGCATATACCCTGAATGGAAATCAAACCAGTGAACTTTTCACTTTGTGGATGATGCCCAACCTGCTGAACCACACCAGTCAGGGCTCTAATATTATTCTTTTATTCCTAGTTTATTACTTTAAAAAATCAGGGATGGATGTCAATTTTTTTAAAACTATATTTTATCGATTATGTTGTTACAGTAGTCCCAATTTTTTTCCCTTTTTCTCCCCTCTGCCCAGTACCCACCTTTACTCCAGCAATCCCACCCCACTTAGTTCATAACCATGGGTCGTGCATATAAGTTCTTTGGCTTCATCCTTTTCTATATTATTCCTAACTTTCCCCTGTCTATTTGGCACCAATTGATCATGCTTCTTAATCCCTGCACCATTTCCCCATTTCCCCTCCTTCCCCCTCCCAGCTAATAACCCTCCAAATGATCCCCATACCTATGATTCTGTTCTTATTCTGGTTTGCTTAGTTGGATTTTGTTTTTATTTTTTAGATTCAGTTGTTGATAGTTGTGAGTTTGTTGTCATTTTAGTGTTCACAGTTTTGATCTTTTTCTTAAATAAGTTCCTTTAACATTTCATATAATCATGGCTTGGTGATAATGAACTCTTTTAGCTTTACCTTGTCTGGGAAGCACTTCATCTGCCCTTCCATTCTAAATGATAGCTTTGCTGGATAGAGTAATTTTGGTTTTCATCACATTGAATACTTGTTGCCAGCCCCTTCTTGCCTGCAAACTTTCTTTTGATAAATCAGCTGACAGTCTTATAGACACCCATTTGTAAATAACTCTCTGCTTTTCTCTTGCTACTTTTAGGATTCCCTCTTTATCTTTCACCTTTGACATATTCATTATGATGTGTCTTGGTGTGATCCTCTTTGGGTCTAGCTTGTTTGGGACTCTGTGCTTTCTAGACCTGTATGTCTATTTCCTTCACCAAATTTGGAAAGTTTTCCTTCATTATTTTTTCACATAAGCTTTCAATTTCTTGCTCTTCCTCTTCTCCTTGCACCCCCATGATTCGGATGTTGGCACGTTTAAAGTTGTCCCAGAGGTTCCTAAGCCTGTCCTCAGTTTTTTCAACTCTTGTTTCCTCATTCTTTATTGGTTGACTGTTTTCTTCTTCCTTCTGTTCTGAATCATTATTTGGACCCTGGTTTCCTTCCCTTCACCATTAGTTTTGTGTGGATTTCCCTTTGTTTCACTTAGCATAACCTTTACTTCTTCCCTTATGTCCTCGCCATACTCAAGCCTATCTGTCAAGCCTATGAGCATCTTTATCACCAGAGTTTTGAACTCTTCATCTGTTAGGTTGGCTATCTCCTCATCTGTTAGGTTGGCTATCTCCTCGTCGCTTAGTTCTCCCACTGGAACCTTGATCTGTTCCTCCTTTTGGGTCATACTTCTCTGTCTCCTCATCTTGACAGGCTCCTCTGTTTGTTTGCCTCTGTGTCTTAGGTGGACCTGTCTCTCTTGTTACATTGTAAGGGGTACAGCCTTAGGTATTCATCAGTACAGGGTGACCTATTTCACCACATTGTCGCACTGTATGTGGGGGAGGGGTCAGAGAGAGAACAATGCCACTTGCTCAGCATTTGCTCCCTTTCCAGGCACTTCTCCGACTTTTGTACAGGACTGGCGCCCCTCTAGCTATTGCTTGGCTGTCATTCCCAGAGTGGGTGGGTCTGTGAACATTCTAGGGCCATGGGGGCCCTTTAAACAAGCTGGCTCTCTCTCAGGCTCTGACTCTGGCTTTGGCTCTCTGGCTCCGTGGCTGACTTTCTCTGGCGCTTGGATTCTTCTTCTTGGAGAATGCCTGGATGACCATGCTGTAGCTGCCCACATTTCCCAATGGATGGCATTTTGGGTGGGAGGCAACTCCAGGCACAGCCTAGGATCAGCTGGCCAGACAGAGGGTGGCAAGTTTATTCTTTGAGTGTTCTAGAGAGAGCAGGCTCTGAGTTAGAGACCTGCCATTCTTCTGGAATTGTGTAGATTTTGTGTATTATGCTGTTTTAGTTTGTAAACTAACCGTATAGAAACTAACAGGGGAAAAGATAGGAGAATCCAGGTGTTAGTGTTCAGCCTTAATTGATAAGCTTAAGTAATTAAAGCCATGACTTGATAGGCTTAAGTGACTGCTTTTGAATAAAGACTCCTTCCCTTTATCATCAAACCTTTGCCTCTGGAGTTTCACCTGGAGGGTGGTGGAGGGCAGTGAGAACCCAGTTGCTGTTTGGTAATGAAAGCATCAGATATGTAGGTGCTGCCTGGACAGTAGCCATGTCCCAGGTTTTAAACATTTTCCAGTTTAACTGCGTCCACTCTTGATTTGTACTGAAAAATCTTGACCCGCATATTCTCTTGCAGAGTCAATATTTCAATTTGGATATCTATTTTCAAAGGCATCTCAAATCAGTGTATCCAAGATTGTCCAGAAAATCTCCCTGTCAAACCTATTCTGGACTCATTTTTTCATTTTAGCTACTGGCACCAGTACCCATCCAAATCCACATGCAAGGAGTGATGAACCATCCTCATGCCCTTCCTTTCTCTTATATACACTCCACACGCCCAAGCCATACCCATTTAGGTCAAATTAACCCCAAATACCTCTTGAAACTATCTTTCCTCATCTTTGCTGCCATGTGTAGTGAAAGTGGCGATTACCTTTCTTGAACTATGCTCTTTAGCCTTCTGCTTTGCTTACCTGCTTTTCTATTCCCAGCTCCCTCTGTAGTGCTCTTCATTTTCAGTGGCATGATCATACTGATATATTGTCTTAATGATCTTGTCACATCTCTCCTTACAATCTTTAAAAACTTCCCAGGTGAAGAATAAAGTCCTCAAGGCACTGTATGGTCTGCCTCATTCAGTGACCTCATCTTGTGCCCTCAACCGAAACACCCCTTTCTCAAGGGACCCTTCCTGATTTCTCTGGCTATCCCCTATTCTTTTCAGTCTTGGATGGTTACTTTCTGGTTAGGCATCTGATGCCTTTAAGTGTGCCTGCAATGTTTGACCTAAAACCAGGAAAAAACATGACATGAAAACCAGAGGATTCACAAATTGATTATTCACTGTGTTGCCTTACCTTTAGCAGGGTATCTCTGAGTCCTATTCTAAGGCCTTTCTCCCTTTGTTTCCATCCCATGAAAACACCATCTTTTATACAGCCCTGTCCTGTCCTATGCCCCTGTCCCCAAGGAGGTAAGAGCCAGCAGCTCCTTGGTTTCATTGTAGCAGGAAGTGCTGGTTCTTCCAGATTGCTCAGAGGGAATCATTTGCGAGAGAAACAATGTTTCTCTACCTAGTGATGGTCACTATATTGTAACTTTGACTCTATGTTCTTTATTTATCTTATCAAACAGAGAACAAAGAAATGACTGTGTGTGGAAGCCATAAAGATGGAAATGTCATGAGAGAAAAAAATCCCATCCCATAAATACATTTACTACAGACTTCTGTTTATTTAAAAATACAGTATTCTCTCACTTATCGTGGGTATTACTTTCTAGACGTCCCCGCGATAAGTGAAAATCCATGAAGTAGGAACCTTACATTTATTTTAGTAGTTATATATATTTTAAGGCTTTATAAACCCTTCCCACACATTTATAAACTGTTCCCAGTCCCTTATTAACCTTTCCCACTGCCTTATTAACCTTTTAACACACTTTTATAAACACTACTTATGTTCTTAAACATTATACACTCTTAAACCTACGTAACTTTAACAACATATGTATACAGTACCGCAAAATCCTGTGATACAGTGAAAAATTCGAGATAAATAATTAAATATAATATTTTAAAAAATCCCATGATACAGTGAGGCTGCAATAAGTGAACCA
The DNA here is from genome assembly GCF_987537825.1 of Furipterus horrens. Classification (NCBI taxonomy): domain Eukaryota; kingdom Metazoa; phylum Chordata; class Mammalia; order Chiroptera; family Furipteridae; genus Furipterus; species Furipterus horrens. The sequence goes on along the minus strand of NW_028327176.1, from coordinate 59,973,276 downwards.
TAATATAGAGAGGGACTACTGTAGTTTGCCTTCTCCACTACACCTAAGAGCAAGGATGCTCTCAATTTTTCTCACCATTGTATAATTAGTATATAGCACAATGCCTGACAATAAGAAGACTGTTGCATGCCTTAGTGAATATGGGATGACTTCTCTATACAAGTCTTGACTATGATCCAAATTGAACATCCAACCTACGGCTTGCTTTTCTTTTAAAACACATTTCTTTAAAACAGGATATTAAAACTGTAAAAGGAATGCATATCCTATACCTAAAGTAATTTCAGTTTATGATTTGTAGCTGTCAGTAGACACTGAAAACAGCACTATTTTGTTGTTGTTAATTTATATTTTAATGCTTATGTATTTATAATCAGTGGAACAAGTTTTATTTTTCTAATTCTATGTGTTTCTCTGATATTTTTACTCATATATTGACAAATCAGGTCACTTTTTATAATGATTACCAGACACTCATGTTTGGGGGCACATTGTATGCTGTGATTTGGGGGAATAACAAATTAGGAAATAAAATGCTCACCTATGTCCTTTCTGACAACTAGGGTATGGTGACTAATAGGTAATTAGGAGATCCTGGCAGGGTTTTCTCTGTATCATGAGACACATCTAATACAATACTCCAAAATGTAGATATTTACTTGAATGCACATCAATGAGCAAAGCTCTAGTATTTCAGGTTTTTTTATTTTTTATTCTCTTTCTATTTTAACATGGTACCTTCTATTCTTGCTCAATGGTAAACATGTGTCTGTGCATAGCTCAAAGTTTTTCAGTTTCTCCTTAGATCCACTGGACTTGAGAACAATGTAATTGAGTGTGAGTTTGCAATTGTCTTTTTTGCTTTAGTATTTTTTGTCTTCTATATTTGACTTGATTAAGATCTTACTAGAACAGAACAAAAATTAGGAAAATAAAGAAAAAACAATATCAATATAAATTATCTTGTTTAGCAAGGCTGATATTCAGGAGGTTTGTTTAATTCTAATTTACTGTTTGTTTGTTTTTTTGTATATTTGATGATAACAAAAGTATCTGACTATCAATGTTAACACAATCAATAAAGTACTTTTGTGCTATGAATAACTGCTCTTTTTAAAGTAAGAAAAAGTAAAAATGATGCCGTCATTCTAATCTCAGTTGGGATTGTCTTTTAGTTAAATAGTAAAAATATCTTTCTCATGTTGAGAAAATAAAATTAGATGTTCTTTTAAGCCTTTGGGGGAATATGATTGACAGTTTAGAATTTTATGTTATCAAATTTTCTTACAATAATTTTTATTCACATAATAAAAAATGATCAGATATAAGAAGTATATTTAAATAAACCAGCATTAATTTTTATGTGTTTATTAAAGCCAAATATATAAATCAGGTTGTAGGAATTGGAAGGGGACTTTTAATACCTTAAAGCAATACTACTGTTATAATGAAAATTAAAAATCAAATAATTAACTGTATATTATTCTTTAATAGAAAGTATCACTCATAATCTCACTACCCAAAAATAATCACTGTTAATATTTGTATGTACAGCCCTGGCTGGTATGACTCCGTTGGTTGGAGCATTGTCCCACACACCAAAAAGTTGAGGGTTTCATTCCTGATCAGGGCACATACCTAGGTTGTGGGTTCTATCCCCAGTTGGGGCATTTGTGGGAGGCAACCAATTGATGTTTCTCTCTCACATCAATGTTTTTCTCTCTCTCTCTCAAATCAATAAACATATTTTAAAAATTAAATAGAATGTTCTTCCAAATATGCACTCACACACAGGTGCACACATACACCCACATAACCTTACAAACAAGATTCCAAAATGTTTAACTTGCATTTACATTTAAACTTGTATGATTGACATCCTTTAATTTTATTTAAGTTCTACATAATATTCATGGGGAAAAACTATACTGTGTGGGTATACCATAACTAATTTTACTAATTCTCTGTTTAAAGTTTGGAATATTTTTGATGTTTTTATTACTTAAAATAATGGATATCTTTCAAATTTCTATTTTTGACAACATTTAGGAAGCTCTAAGCATTTTTCATAGAAGAGGAAAGTGCTTGTCAGAGGAAACTGAAGTCCCCTAGAAAATATGAATAGCAAGGAGAAAGGGAGTGAAGCACAGTTGCCTGGTCCAGTAATGGGAAAATGTTTCAGATATATGTCAAAGGGAACCAGAATAAATTCAGTTCTTCAGATTCAAATGTTTCCCCTGGTGCACCCCTTAGTTTGGGGGTTGAACTCTAGGGAGGGAATGTTAGCATAAAACACAGGGGTTGTTTTCACTAAAACTCACTGAGACCTTGGGCAAAGCAACACTAGGATTTCCAGAGGGGCAGAGTAAAGGTAAGCAGTGGGTGGGAGGATATTCTCCAAATATTTTTAGAGCACCCCATTGCTGTGGGGCGAGGGGGACTCCAGAGTCCACAGGGCAGCGCTGGTGCTCATCCACTAAGCATATTCGCAGTGCCTGGGAGGTGGCAGCAAAGCCACCTGGCTTTGCTCACCTGGCAGCTAAGCCACCTGGCTTTGCTCACCTGGCAGCTCACCTGGCATCCCATCGGGGCTTCTCTCAACTATATGCTTAGAGGTGAGCACTTAGAAACAAGCAATTCAAGAGACAGGATCAGGGAAGGAAGTACCTTGCCCTGTGTGGTAGTAGATAGACCTTTAGAACAACTTTCTAAAATTTTTAAATATGTTAAAAGTACAAAAGAGGCTTAAATTATGTTTTTATTATTTTGAATCTGATTTAAAGTGACCACTTGGTTGTGAGTATTCAGATTCAGAAATTGAGTTTCTATGTATCTCTCCCACCCCATCTCCCAGACTTGACCTCAGTCATGAATTTTGTTGTAAGTATCTTCACAATCATTTTTATAGGTTTTAACACCTATGTACATATTCCTAAACAATGTATTGTTTGACTTGGCTTTATCTTTGCTTTAAAAAAACTCTTACTCTTGAATTATTGTGAGATATGCTTCTTTTTCTCAACATTGTTTAAAATGCATATATAAACATTTTTTTAAAGATTAAGCCAAGTTAATGCATGTATGAGCAGTCCATTCACTTTTTTCCCACTGGATATTACTCAAACTATTTATTTGTTCTGTTACTGGTGGTCATTTTAACTATTTTAAGTTGTTTTGTTCTTACAGAACCTGCTGTTAAGGATATTCTTGTACATGTCACCTAATTCACATGCAAGAACTTTTCCTAAGGTATATACTTATGAAATGCAATATATATTTTTTATCCTACAAAATATGTCTGGGTAGAAGTACTGGCTTTTATAGCATGAAAATATTGAATATCAGTTGGTAATATCAAAATGTTTTCTAGAATGGTTGTAGTAATTTGTACATTTATCAGAAACATGTGTTTTCTCATTTCTGCACATCTTTGTCAATATTTGGATTATAGATTTTGTGATTTTTGTCAGCCTATTGGGTTTAAAGTGAATCTATTGCTGTGTATTTGCTATGAATGTCCATTCGTTTCTTAAATAAAATTCAAAAATTTTATATGTATTTCCCTTTCTCTATTGAATTGAATTGACATCATTATATTATTTATACTTGCTACACATGGATGTCAATCTGTTGTAGGTACTTATATCTTCTTAAATATTTTAAATTTTATATTTTTACATAGAAGATTAAAATATTTTTGTTTGATTTATATCTATGTGATTTATATCACATATTCATTCCACACACCATACATATATGTAATTAAACTGACTGCTGCTGGTATGTAGAAATGCAATAAATTTTTTATCTAACCACAAATACAGCAATTATATACAATTCAGTTATAAATTTTCATAATTTATCTCTGGATTATTTTGGATTTTTCTTTCCAATATCTTTTCATTTTATTCTTGTTTTGTTTTTTCTTACTGCATTGATAGGTCATCCATATAATGGTGACTAGAATAGGTACAGCGGGCACTAATTACACAGTTTTCTGTAGCTCGGTTTGTGTGCTTGTTCTGTATCTGATTAAGGAAATGGTCTACCATCTAATTTTCAATAATTTTGTCACAAGTAGAAGTTAAATTTTATATAAAGTTTTTTTTTCACACCGTCTGAGATAATTATATATGTATTTTCCTATAATATGGTAATATGTTGAAGTAACGTTTTCAGTGTTCTGATATTAAATCATCCCTGGATTCCTGAAATTAACCTAACTTGGTAATGATTTCCAGAGGAATTTTCCAACTTTGTTCATGAGATACTCTGGCTTGGAATTTTCTTTGTTCTGCTCTTGTTTGATTTTAGTATAAATGTTATTCTGGCCTCATACAGTGACCAAAGGAGCATTTCTTTTATTTCTATCACCAGGAAAAATGTGGGAGTTATGTATTCTTTAAATGTTTAACACTGACAACATCTATAGTTATGTGCCCTTTTTTATTCTTACTATTGTTCTTCATGATAAATTTCAACAAGTATTCTTATCAAGCTTATTATGTCTTAAAAAGAATCTACTCCTGAGTTTGTTGATCCTTTCTATTGTGTTTATTTTTATTTCATTAATTTCTGACTTTGAACTTTCTAATTCTTTGGATTGATTTGAAGTAATTTTTACAACTTCATATGCTAAATGCTCAGTTCATAAGTTTTGAAATGTTTTTCTTTTATAATTTAAGAATTTAAGGCCATATATTTTTATAGTACTGCTTTAATTTCATACTACTATTTTTTAAAGTATATTTTATTGATTATGTTGTTACAGTAGTCCCAATTTATTTTCCATTTGCTCCCCTCTGCCCAGTACCACCTTTCCCTCCAGCAATCCCACCCCCCTTAGTTGATGTCCATGGGTCGTGCATATAAGTTCTTTGGCTTCATCCTTTCCTATGTTATTTTTAACTCCCCCATGTCTATTTTGTACCAATCAATTATGCTTCTTAATTCCTGCACCATATTCCTATTTCTCCCTCTCCTCCCACCCAGCTGATAACCCTCCAAATGATCCCCATACCTATGATTCTGTTCCTATTCTGGTTTGCTTAGTTGGATTTTGTTCTTATTTTTTTAGATTCAGTTGTTGATAGTTGTGAGTTTGTTGTGATTTTAGTGTTCATACTTTTGATCTTCTTTTTCTGAAGTAAGTCCCTTTGACATTTCATATAATAATGGTTCGGTGATGATGAACTCCTTTAGCTTCACCTTGTCTGGGAAGCACTTCATCTGCCCTTCCATTCCAAATGATAGCTTTGCTGGATAGAGTAATCTTGGTTGTAGGTTGCTTTTCATCCCATTGAATACGGCTTGCCAGTCCCTTCCTGCTGTACTACTATTTTTATTGTATAATATGGTAATAATGTTAGACTGACTATTTTCTGTCAGTAACCTCTCATATATTCTTCTCTTCACTGGGTTGCATTGTGAAGACAAGTCTGTCCAGAAAAAGTCTAACAATTGTAAATGTAACAAGTATGGTTTGTGTGACATCAATGTAACCTGGCAGCCAAGGAAATTGGACTGGAATGCACATGCGTGAACAATGACGACATCACTGTACTAGTCAGTGGGAGCAGTAGACGCCATTGAGTGAGCATGTGTATGGTGTGGCTGTTGCATTCAAAATGACTGAGTGAATATGCGTCAGATTTGGGGTTAAGCTTGAACATCCCTCTGCAGAATTATTCAGATGACTCAGAAGGCTGCAGCTATGGGCAACTGGTGATTGGCAGCTTTATCACGACAACATGCCTGCTCATGCATCACATTTCCTGTAGAGTTTCTGGTGAAACATCAGATCACGCAGGTTGCTCAGTCCCTCTACAGCCCAGATTTGGTGCCCTGTGACTTCTGGCTTTTTCCAAAGCTAAAATCAGCTTTGAAAGGGAAGAGGTTTTGAACTCTTGATGAGATTCAGGACAGTATAATGGTGATTTGGAGAACTGTGTGAGGTCCCAAGGTGCCCACTTTGAAGGGAACTGAGGCGTCATTGTCCTGTGTGCAGTGTTTCTTGCATTTTGTATCTTCTTCAATAAATGTCTCTATTTTTTATATTAACTTCTGGACAGACCTTGTATATCTTCAGACCTATTTTCTAGTTCACTAATTCTCTTTTTATCTCATGTGTTTAATGTGATTTAGTTGTAGAAAGTCTATTTTGTTCTTCTTCAGATATGCTTGTTTACTTTTGTTTATTTGCTCATAATTTCAAGGCTTTATATTATTTTTAAAAAACATTAAACATCATTAATATTCTATAACTGAAAATATTTATATCTGTAGTGTTTGTGTTTCCATTTCCTGATTTGCCCTCATTGCACTTTATTTCCTCGTGTATTTTTGTAATTTTTAAATTGTGTACTGCTTGTTTTCCATGGAATTTTATCTATTAGAATTCCTTAATGTCTAGGTTCAAGTTTAAATTTACTTAATAAGATTAACATTTAATCTGATGATCCCCTGGCCCACTACTTGTCTTGATTACTTTACACTAAATTGTCCACTTGAGATTTTTCAGATAAATTTGGATCAAAAATCCACATGATACTGGCTTTCATTTATACATTTTAAGGAGATAATTTTGTAAAAATTTCTTCTACTAGGTGCTGAGTTTGAGAAAAGCAATTTTCCTTAGTGTACATTTCTTTTTTTCCTGTTTATTTCTTATTATTCCTTATATAAAAGATATAGCTAACTTTTTTTCAAGGCTATCCTATTATATTTTCCTGTGTGGCAAAGCCATAGACTTTTTTTTTTTTCTCCTCACAACATCCCATGCAACAGTCAAAGCAAACTCAACATTTCCAGGCTATATTAAAAAAAAATCCTCATGATGAAATCTGCCTTTAACTTTAGTTTCTTTTTTTTAAGGTTCTTATTTTCAATTTGTTTTACAGATCTGTGGATTCCCTTGTTTTGTGACAGATCAGCAATTAACTTAAAATATAATTTTTTACAATAATTTACTCAATATCACTATACTAGATATCTGTGGTTACATAACAATATTATCACAAAGTTAGTGGAGAGAAAAAACACACATTTATTAAGGCACAGTTTCTGTGGGAAACAGCTTAACTGGGTCCTCTGCAAGACTCCACTTGCAGTGACAACCAGGCCAGTTCTCATCTGAAGGCTCAATGGTGGCAGAATTTCCTGTTAAGCTCCTGTGGTTAGTAGCAGGATTCAGGTCCTTAAGTGGTAGCAAATGGAGGGCTTCACTTTCATACTGGTTGTTAGTTGGAGGCTGCCCTCACTTCCTAGCTGGCTGTTGCTAGGATACTGCTCTCAGTTTATCACCTCATGGATCTTCCCAACATGGTCACTTACTTTATTAAAGCCAGCAAGGGAAAGAGTCTGCTAGCAAAATCAATGTTGCAGTCATATGTAGCATAATCACAGAAGTGGTTTTGACCATATTCTATTGGTAAGAAGCAAATCACAGGTCCTGTCCACACTGAAGGTGAGGGGATTCCACAAGTGCATAAGTATCAGGAAGCAGAGACCATGGGGGCTGCCACCTTAGTGTCTTTCAGTTGTTTAAATCAGGAAGGTTGCTCAGTGTCTGACACACTGCACTTCTACAAAGGAAGTGGCATGAGACACCCTTGAAGAAGCTTCAGATTAACCGAGGGTGACAGTTGGGATTTGAAGAAAGCCAAAAAAGTAAAGTAAGCAACCACAAGCAATTCCTATTACTACCACATTTATTTTCCTATTTATCGATTTATTTACTTATCATTTCTAATGCTTTACTGTTTATGCTATTACAGTTGTCCCAAATCATTCCTCCTTCTCTGACCTCTGCCCCATTTCCATAGTCAATCCCCATGCCATTGTCCTGCACACAGGTCCTTCATATATCTTCTTTGACTAATCCTGTCGCCTTCTTTCAAACATCCCCCATCTCCCTCTTTCCCTCTTACAGCTGTCAGTCTGTTCAACTAAAGCTCTGCTTTACCTTGGTGCAATTTTTGGAAATAAAAAACCCCTTAACACCACATTTACTTAAAACCTCCAGTTTGTTTTAGCTCAAGCAACCTAAATGTCAAGTGAAAATGTAGTTATATATGCATTTTCCCAAATGTCCTGCTCTCTTTAAGTAGGTCTTGTACCAACTTCCCTCTTTCCTTTCTTGAACCTGATCCATTGTTACAGTCATCTAAGTCATAGTTTTTACAAGATTTTAAAATGGTTGTTTTCCTACATTTGCAGAGAAAGCACTGCAAAGCCTCAGCTGCTCATTTCTCCCATCACTTTCATTTATGTGCAAAGTTATTTATAATGCATCAGGCACCTGCCAGCACTGAAAACTGTATTTACACTGATAATTCAGGCAAAAACAGAAGCATGATTAACATCAATACTCTGTGCCTCAGCTGTGGATGATTTTAGCCAAGCAACTTACACCGGTCAAAATAACCAAAATTCCTATTTATCTTTGTGTATATTTACACAGCTTGAAAACAAAACCACCAAACTGAGTAATTCCTATGTCAATGATTATATCCCTAGAGCAAGCTTTCAACCTAAAATTTTCCCAGTAGGACATCCTTGGTAAAAGGATAATGACAGTAACATTTACTCTGTGCCCTTATATTTCTCTTTTCAACAACCTGGTGCCCCATTTTTCTTTACTGTGAGTCACTCATGCATTCCATCTAAGAAGTCTGAAGTCATTGTACACTGTCTTCAGTTACCATTAGAACTTCAATTCCTGATAAGGTGTTAGCTGACAGTAAGGTAAAGTGATATTGTTTTCAGTGGCATTTTCATTTAAACAACAATAAAAATAAAAATAAAAAACAGGTAATGAGAGCATTTGAAGTGATATGACTGTCTGGGAGGGTAGGGAATTACTTTTCTGAGCCACTTAAATTATATCAACTTAGTTTCTTATGAAGCCAGTACTAATAGCAATAGCTAATAATAGGAGGTTGCTTACTATTATGTGCTAATGATTGAGCCACCGTAACAGACACTGCTCTTAACGCCATCCCAGACCTACCAGTCATGGAGGAGCTAGACACCCCACCTACTGCGGCAGAGCTCAGCAAAGCCATCGACCGCCTCGCTTGCGGGAAAGCACCAGGAAGCGACGGAATCCCTCCAGAAATCCTAAAGAGCGGGAAACCAGTCCTGCTACAGCCGCTCCACCATCTACTCTGTCGCTGCTGGAAGGAGGGTTACATCCCCCAGGATATGAGAGATGCCAACATTATCACCATGTACAAGAACAAAGGAGACCGCAGCGACTGCAACAACTACCGGGGAATCTCTCTCCTCAGCGTCGTCGGCAAAGTATTCGCCCGGGTCGCTCTTGCCCGCCTGCAGACCCTTGCTTCCCGCGTCTACCCAGAGTCCCAGTGTGGCTTCAGAGCTGGCCGATCAACAGTGGACATGATCTTCTCCCTACGCCAGCTGCAGGAGAAGTGTCACGAGCAGCATAAACCACTCTACCTCGCCTTTATCGACCTTACGAAGGCGTTTGATCTGGTCAGTCGAAGCGGTCTCTTCAGCTTGCTACAGAAGATTGGCTGTCCACCACATCTGCTTGCTGTGGTCATGTCCTTTCACGACAACATGCACAGCACGGTGTCCTACAACGGCGCAACCTCTGAGGCCTTCCCAGTCAGCAGCGGAGTAAAGCAGGGCTGCGTCCTCGCGCCTACGCTGTTCGGAATCTTCTTCTCCATGCTCCTCCAATACGCCTTTAAGGACTGCAGCGAGGGTGTCTTCATTCACACCAGATCCGATGGCAAGCTCTACAACCTGGCCCGTCTACGAGCCAAGAACAAAGTCAAAGAGGTGCTCATCTGTGAGATGCTCTTCGCCGACGACGCAGCCTTGACATCACACTCCGAAGAGGGACTCCAGCAGCTAGTCACTTGCCTTTCCCACGCATGCAAGGAGTTCGGACTAGCCATCAGCCTGACGAAGACGAATGTTATGGCTCAAGGCACGGGGACTCCCCCATGCATCACCATCGACGGGTACACCCTGGAGTTTGTCAACGACTTCACTTACCTCGGGTCCACCATCTCGAGCTCTCTGTCAGTCGACTTGGAGGTCAATCGGAGAATCGCCAGGGCAGCCACAGTTATGGCCAAACTGAACCGGCGAGCGTGGAACAATTCCAGCCTCACTGAGAAAACCAGACTGCGCATCTACCAAGCCTGCGTACTCAGCACTCTCCTCTATGGCAGCGAGACGTGGACCACCTACGCAAGGCACGAAAGGAAACTCAACAGCTTCCACATGAGGTGCCTGCGACGCGTCCTGCATGTCGCCTGGCAGGATAAGGTCCCCAACACCGAGGTGCTGAAGCGAGCCAATATGAGCAGTTTGCATGCAGTTCTTAGCGAGAGACGCCTCAGGTGGCTCGGCCATGTCAAAAGAATGGATGCAGGCTGTATCCCCAAAGACCTCCTCTACGGCGAGCTAGCAGAAGGCCAGAGGATGACAGGGCGCCCAAAACTGCGGTTCAAAGACATCTGCAAAAAGGACATGACACAATGCTCCATCAATCTCAACACATGGGAAGTTCAAGCAGACGACCGCCTAGCCTGGAGGCTCGCGGTCAGGCAAGGTACGTCACGTGCAGAGGCTGCGCGCAACGAGGAGGCGGTCCAGAAAAGATCGAGGCGGAAGCAGCGTCAACAGCAGCAACAACGGCCATCTGCCTTCACCTGTAACAAGTGCGGCAGGGATTGTCACTCCCGAGTCGGACTGCACAGCCATTCTCGGCGGTGCAGATAGACTCTCAAGAAGCTACGCCATCGTCTCTCGAGACGGACGGCTGCCGACGATTGAGCCAAACTCTAAATAGCTTAGTTCAATAAGTACCCCCAAGAGAATAATGATGTGGGTATTTTTATTTCATTTTACAGGTTAAGAAATACAAGCTTAGAGAAGCTAAATAACTTGGCCAAAGTCAAAATAACTAATAATCAAAAGATCCGGATGGATATAACTCCAGATACCACAAATATCAGACTCTTAAAATGTATACTCTTCAACTGATGGTAAGCAATGTTTTACCATTGGCAATCTTCTAGTAGAAAGTGTTCTGGTATTAGTATTCTGAAATTTTAATCTATTTTTCTCCCTATTTGCATATAACCAAGTTGTTTACACTTTCTTAGTCCTAGTTCTTCCTGTACTAACGGAGAAAACTAAGCCATGAGTGTCTTCTTTCATATATAACCTAACATATACTGTTATAACTTACATTTGGTATTACAGGCATCCACTCTAAAACATTGGGCCACATTTCTAAATTCATGCATAGAAGTGAGAACATAATCACAACCTTATTGAATTGTGAGCAAAATTTCCCTGCTAAGATATTACTTTTTTCTGCTTCTGTGAAAAATATCAGTTGCTATTATTCTCATACATTTTGAATTATTTGGTTTCTTAACTGTTAATTGACATCTAATTTCACTTGCATAATATAAGACTAGACTATTAATTGACACTCTCCTTACTAATTGCCAGCCAATTAACCTATTTTAGGTGTCCTGGTGTCAGTGCAGCATCTAAATATTATCTTCTTACTTTAGTTGATTATAAGGCTGTTATTACCTTTTATGGCTTATAAAATTTAAAATTAATTGCATCGCAGCTAGAGCTGTGGCTCACCCTTAATATTTCAAGAAGGGTCCATTAGGTAATTATTTGATAACTAATTAAGTTTTAGTCATCTCACTAAATCAACCTAAAATGCTCCTCTTATAAAGTAGATTTAAAGGGTCACAGGAGACTCTTGAAAGATCAGCCTCAGAGTCAACTTTACTGTTCGCATTGTCTCTTTATGGTTTTTCAAGAACATCCATCTGTCATCATTGAATTTGTGTCCTAGAGTTAGAAACCTCTTACTCCTCATTTTAGAGGCAGAACTTTGACAAAGAAAAAGTATCTTATTTTGGACTGAAATTGATGACAGCTTCAAAATCTGTTAACACCTCAGACTTCTTTTATGATCTGTTCTGGACTGCCTGTTCCTACCCCCCACATTTATCTCCTTGCGATGCTCTCCATAGAGGCCTGAGGCAGAAGGACAAACGCACATGCTTCCACCTGTGAGGACAATGGAATCTAAGCAGTCTTCCTCATCCTGGATGCCCAGGTGTGGGCTGCCTAGTGATAACAGTAGACAGGCATGCACAATGCACTTGCAGTTATATAAGCATTGATGTCATATTTTTGGCTGGTAGCTGGCTTTATCTATGTATAACATATAAGTGCAGCAAGTGGCAAGGGGTTGCTTGGTGAGCTGTGGGAGCATGGTTGGTGGCCAGCCGGTGGTCCAGTGCACGCCCATGGTGCTTTGCACGCATGGATGTTGTAATAATATTTGCAATGAAGGGATGTCAGAGATTCCAGTCTTACCTCATTAGTTTTTCTGATTGCAGGACAAAAAAAGCCTGTCTTGGAGATTTGGCACCACCTCTCTGGGCTGGATTTAGTTTGCTGGATTATAGGTATTTTAAGATTTCCCTGAATGACTCTCAGCACTAAGCTTTTGAGCTCTGGGAGTTATCAGTTATCTCAAGGGATGCTGATAAATATTATCAAAAGAAAAAATAATCTTTAATCCCTTGTATTAGAAAAAATAATTTTTAAAGATGAGACCATTGTGAAATCAAACAAATTGTAGCATGTTCAGATTCTAAAAGATGAGGATCCCAGATGTACACACAGTACATCAAGCTGAAGATGTTGGAAATATAACTTAATGCTCAAACATTCTTCATACTCTGAAACCTTTATCAAAGTGCCTATTCATTTTTCTAACTGTTACTATATGATATTAGATTTTCTTACGTATATTCCACCATTTTATTTCTAGGCATAAACTGGGTGGGCCTTTGTTGACTCACTGATTAACTGATTGACTCAATACATATTTATTTAATACCATTATATGTTAGATATTGTTCTAAGCATTGAGGATACAATGCTGAAAAAGACATATTTCCTGAATTCAAAGTTTTGGGGAAATAATAGGAAACAGGTACTAAAAAAATGACTATCAAGATTGTGAAAATAGAAGCACACTCTGCTAATGAGCCAGATAATGAGGGACCTACTAAGGTCTCATGGTTCAGAAGGGAGGCTGCCCTGAGAAAATGATACCCAAGTTAGGTCTGGAAGTATGAGGAATAATAAATTGGTGCAACTGTTGTTGGTGCCGGCAGGTGCATTAGAGTTGGTATGGGTGTTACAGGGAAAGCGGAGATTAATCTCTGGCCCAAGAGAGACTGTGGCACAATAAGGAGCCTAGAAGAGCTCAATATGATCTTAGAGGAAGGGGGAAAGAGGCGGAAGGTGGATGTAGAGGGTAGCCAGGGCCCCATAACACAGGGTCACATAAACCATGCTTGGATTTACCCCTCAGTGTTTGGAAAGTCTTCAAAGAATTTTAATTCTATGTGTAATTTGGTTATAATTGTATTTTAAATGAATGAATAGTACAGACTGAAAAAGAGAAGAAGGCAGTCCCACCTTCTCACTATTCCCTGGTTAGATACTTCTCTCAAAAAATTTGATTTAGTTAGGTGTGTCCAAACCTTCAGAGGGGGATAGAGACTGTGCCATTGGTGTATTACAAACCTACGATATGAGGCGATGGAGGACATATTTTCAGTTGCAGTTAAAAGGATTACATGGACAACAGGGAGGGATATGATTGTGGGAGAAGGGGTGGGCTGAGTGGGGGGGAGCAATAGGGGAAAAATGGGACAACTGTAATTGAAAAACCAAAAAATAAAATAAACAGCCCCCCCCAAAAGGATTAAATTATAAAATCATAAGTGTTTGCCTTCAAAAAGTGGGTGAGTCTATAAAATTGTAGGTTGCTGTTACTCTTAAAGTTGTGGCACAAACTCTGAGGAAGTTCAATGGGAAGAAAACAAAATATAAGAGAAATCCATTCTAGTACAAATAATAGTATCTCATATATATGCAGAAATTTAGTATTTTCAAAACACCATCACCTGAATTATTGGATTTAATCATTATAGCAGCCTTTCCAAGTAAACAAGATAAATATTGCTATTTCTATTTTATGGGTAAGTACATCCACCTTTTGTTTTGGGAAACCACGTTACCTCTTCTAAGATAAATGGTTTGTGTGGTAATGACTCACTTTCTAGCCTTGGGAGTGGGGCTTGATTAATAGAAGTCAATCAATATATCTAACCCAGTGGTCCCCAACCTTTTTGGCACCAGGGACCAGTTTCGTGGAAGACAAATTTTCCATGGATGGGGACCAAGGATGGTTTTATAGCCTGCCACCAGATGCAGCTTAATTGTTACTTGCCACTCACTGATAGGGTTTTGATATGACTTTGCAAACAATTGATTTATTATGGTCTCTGTGCAGTCAAACCTCTTTGCTAATGATAATCTGTATTTGCAGCTGCTCTCCAGCACTAGCATCGCCTTCTCAGCTCCACCTCCCATCATCAGATGTTCGATTCTCATAAGGAGCCTGCAGCCTAGATTCCTCACATGCCATAGCTGAGAGTAAGGTTAGGGCTCTTAAGAGGTTCTAATGCCATCACTGATCTGACAGAAGGTAGAGCACAGGAGGTAATGTGAGTGATGGGGAGTGGGTGTAAATACAGATGAAGCTTTGGGTTTGTCCTCCACTCACCTCCTGCTGTACAGCCTGGCTCCTACCAGTCAAGGACCAGTGTGTGGCCTAAGGTTTGAGGATCCCTGCTCTAACCTATTCTCCACTGTGACTGACTCAAGGGCAGGAGGGTAAGCTAGTGAGGGCCAATAAAATGTGAAGATATATTTCCTGAGGATTTTTTTTCTTTCCTTTCATTTTTTTGTTTTTGTTTTTACTTTATTTTGAGATTGAATGAGAGAGAAAGGAAAGAGGGAGTGATGGAAGAAGAAAGAAGGAAGGCAAGAGGCCTCTTTTCTTCGGGGGCTACTGCAAGGAGACCATTTCTCTTTCTCAGATGTGAAAATAAAATGTGAGGTTTCAAGCTACGTCGGCCTTTCTCTGCAGTTCATTAAGAATTTCTGGAGCTGGTAGAGAATCAACATATGGGAATTGAAAGTGCAGGTGAAATTGGGGAAGGCAGGATGGGAAAGAAACTTTATCTGTGGCGATTGACATTATTTGAAATGTTGATTGAATTTTGCTTGGAGTCTGGGCTACCTTAGGACTTTATAGTTTTCTAAGCCAATATTTTTTTCTTAATGTGTAAGCCAGTTTGAATTGAATTTTCTGTCACCTTCATCTGAAAGAGGCATTAGCAATAGACAGTACCCAGGGCTAACTGAAGCAAAAGGGTGAATTCGTTAGGATCAGTGCAAAGAACAGAAATACCAACCCTAGTAATCAAGACAGAAATTTAAATTACTCTCACGTTTTAGAATTTTACAAAAAATAAACCCAGGTCTGGCATAGTGCTCTGGGCAGGAAACCAAGATCCTTCTATCATGCAAAACTTACATATTTCCAAGATTACCTTAAGGTCCAAGATGTTTGTTGAAACTCCAGCCATTATGTCTACCTTCCAAACAGGAGGAAATCGAAAGGGGAAAAAGGCATGCCTTTTCCTCTTAAGGACACTATTTGGAATTTGCACACATCACTTTGCTTACACACCCCACTGGTCAGAACTTAATTGTGCAGTCTGACCTGGCTGCCTAAAGAACTTGAGAAATGCTTTTTATTTTTCAGAGTGATGTGATAAATAACAAATTGAGTGCTATTACTATGTAAGAAGGAGAGAATGCATATTCAGGGATGATCAACAGGCTCTTACACAGAATATAAGGAATTCACAGAAGTGGAGGGAAAGTAGAAACCCAGGCATGACAAAAGGTAACTCTGGAAGGCTAAAGGGCAAAACCACAGGAAATCTCTCCTAGGAAGGGTGCAGTATATTCAAACAATGTTTCCATCCAGGTCTCCCTTGATCAGGAGTCAAAACTGGGCAAGAGCAGTGCATAGACTGAGTTTGGGTCCCATGCTGGTCCCCTAAGCTGTGCAGAGGTGATGAGAGGAGGGATCTACCTGTGGGCTCCTATGGTAGGAGGCAGCACCTGGGTTTACCTCCCACCAGGACCACTTACTTAGTAAGGCAAAGGTCATTTTCCAAAAGAAATGGAGCATTGCTTTGTAAAGCAGGAAAGTTTCAAGGCAAATTAATATTAATAACAATAATGTTAATTATAATACAAATTTTCCGTATAGTCTCAGGAGCATAACCCAAAGTGACCTGCTCAAAGAAACACATATAGCTAGAGGTAGATCCAGGAATAGGACTCAGCTTTTTCAATATTCATTCTAGCACTTTTCCCATATTGTAACTCTATCTAAATTCTGCATAATTCATACAGGAAGCTAATACTTCCTTTCCTATTGCTCCTGTTTTAATACACATAATCTCATTTTAAGTTTGCATTTTTTCTCTTATAGGAATCTTAAGATCTAGTTAAAACATATACCAATTTTTTTTTTCAGCTGAGAAAACCAAAGTTTGGAGAGATTATGTGATTCACAGAAGTTGAACCCAGAACTTTTGATTGCTGTCTCAGTACTTGACTAGTATAGTGGTTCTCAAACTCAGGGAACTTTGCCACCCCTGTCAGCAATATTTCAAAATATCTGGAGACATTTTGTTGTCACAGCTGGTTGGGAGGTGCTACTGGTTTCTGGTAGGTAGAGGCAACAGATGTCAAATATCAGTTTCATGCAGTGCACAAGATAGTTTCCCACAACAAAATCTAAATAATGCCAAAGTTGGGAAACCCTGGCCCAGGACGATGGAAGGAAAAGGATATATTTAATCTCAAACTATTTTTAGCCCAGCGAGGCTAGTCCCATCTCCTTCAGAAGGTAAGAGGTACAGTTTATCAAGCATCTGATTCCATAAGGTAGCACACAAGTCCAAGTCCTGTTACCCTTTGTCCTTTCCCTGGTGTTTGACGCACCCTCTATCAGTGCAGAATCATTTCCTTTTTACCTTCCATGAGTACATAGGATAGTCAGCCCTGCATTTCCGTGCTTGCCCTGTCAGTCACTGGCCATGTAACCTTGGACTAAGTATAACTTTCTAAGCTTCATTGGCCTAACATAAAAACGGATATAAGAAATAATATTATTTATCTACCTCAGAGGTTCCGTGAAGATTAAATTAAATAAAACATATGAAGCATTGGACACAGAGTAAGTTCTTAATAAAACTTACTTATTTTTGTTATCCCATCAAATTGCTTTGGTCTATTTAGCAAAATATAAAATTAGACCTTTGTTCCACATTGTATGCCTCAATATATTAACATTAATCTCTATCAAGTTGTTTATCTCCCTGGTCTCTAGTTTCACTGAGTGATTCCCATCAGTTATATAATATAATAATATTGCAATGTGGCTATCCTCTCATGAAAAGGTACATTTTTACTTTTAAAATTGACTTCTAGGGCTGATAAATTTTTGTTCAAAGTTATGAGGGGACCCAAGTCCCATGAATGAAGTCAGACAGGACTTGGTAATTTCCATTCATTTGCTTCCTTCAACAGTGGGTTAGCAAGAGTCTCAGTGTCACCAAGCAGACTTCCCTTTAAACCAGAGTGTAAGGCTTCCTGCTTTCAAGGGTTCCTATTTAACACACCAATGCTCTTCGGAGGTCTAGGCTTAAATTATTTCAACTGTAAGCAAAGATAAAATGATAGATGAATATATAAACATGTTATTGGAACGGGCACTCGGCTAGGTATGGGGGCATGTTCCCGACCCCAAAGAACTCATGGTTCAGAGGGTATTTCATATGTGTGTAAACAGATAGCTCTCTTATAGAATGGCCATCACTTTAATGAAAGTGCTTATAGAAAATCATAATGAGGGAAGACATAGGAGAGTTTTAATGTAGAATTGGCATTTAATATGGGTCTTGATAAATGAGATGACATTTTCCATGCAGTGTACAACAGACAGAGGATGATCCCACGAGCAAAGACAATGTAGGGTAGGCTTGGGCAATGGCAGGGTTGAAGGTGTTCACAAGATACATCTTTGTGGGGTTGAGTTACCAATCATGGGGCAGATGAGAAAGGAGTGCTAGGGAAGAAAGGGGAGGGAAAAAAGTTTTCACCAAGAGAAACATACATCATTTTGATTCAAGTGGCCTGAACACCCATATACATTCACTTTGATGCCCCAAACTTGAATTCAGAGCTTAAGGGCTGGAGCAAAGACAAGGAGTGGGCAGGGTCTGCTCCACAGATGATGGCAGTGCCTTGACTCTACACATCAGCAGTCTCTGCATTGTTCAAATTAATAATCAATGGAACATGTTAGATCATGGAAAAGGGATGGAAATGGAAATAATATACTTTAATGTAAGTGACATCAGAATTCCTCTCTAACTTCATGATAGAAATACTTTGATTTCTAATTGAAAATAATGTGATTTATATGGATGGATTAATATATCTAATTATTCAAACAAACATTTATTGAGCATTTATAAAAATCTGGACACTCAGCTGGGTGCTGGGGACAGAAGAGTGAATAAACAATATAGTTCCTGCCTTCACAAAGATTAGATATGTTTTTGAAAGGTAAGTATAGAGTCCTATGGGAGGGTATTAGTTCTGTATTGCTGCATAATTACCACAAGTTCAACAGCTTAAAACAACAACCATTTAGTTAGCCACAGTTTTGTAGGTCAGAAATGCAGACACAGCCTAACTAGGTCCCTAAGGCTAGATCAAGGCATCACTGGGCTGCTTCCTCATCTAGAGTCAGGATTCTTTTCCAAGCTTAAGTGGTTGATGCAGTTCATTTCAGCTGGAGGGGTGAGGTCAACTTTTTTTGCTGACTCTAAACTGGGGCCACCCTCAGATACATTTTATACCGCTTGGCTCTTGTATCTTTGAAGCCAGCATGGATCATCTCTCCCATTGAGCATCTCACCTGCTTTGACTCTCTTTCTTCAGCAAGAGCCCAGTGCATTTTAAGGGCTCTCCTGATTAGGCCAGGTCCATTCAAAAGAACCCCCCTTATTAAAATGAAATGGGCCACAGAATAGAGCTTCATTGCAGAAGTGAGAACCTCATCATATTCAAAGATCCCTGGGATTATACGTAACATCTACAAAAGGGTGAGGATCTTGGGGGACATCTTAGAACTCTGCCAACCACGGGGAGTAGTATATAGACATAGGCTTAACTTAGATTGGAGGGTAGGCATGGCTAGAGGGCTCCTTAAGGGACTTCAGCCAGGTGAATGGTCAGTGATTCAGGGAGAGACAGGGACAGCAGACGCTGCCTTCACATTTTCAGATGAAGGAAGCAGACTTTACCAAATCCTACTCTCTGCCATGGCTAGCTGATACCTACATTCTCTGGATAAAACTGTCTCCTCCTTTCACCTCCTTAAGTTGCATGAACACATCAAAGGGAAGGAGAGACTTGAAGAAGCCTTGAGGTAGACTGCAGAGACTGGGGGTTTCTTCCAAATCCCCAAATGGGTTTTTTGTTTGAACCTTGCCTGAGTTGGTAATAGCTGAAATCCTTTCACCCTGACCAAGGTTTCTCCTGTGAGGAAAAGCTTGGGCAGTGTTTCCTCAGAAGAGAAAGCATCCAAATGACATAGATAACTCAGAATCACACCCATTAGCAGTGAGATCAGGCAAACCAAAGCCTCACCATGCACATACCCAGGTCAGAACTCTTCCTAGCATTTTCTGGCTCAGTCTGGTTAGAGACACAGTTGTCTTTAGAACTATAATAGAATAAAATTTCAGTTGGTGCCATGTTGTGTATCTTGGAGAAGGTGAGTCTGATTCCAAGTGATGTCACCATCTAAAGGAGTCTAGTGGGGGGGGGGAAGCAGAGATGGCAAAATGCTTTGCATTTCCTTTCCACGAGGCACAGGCAATTAATTCACTTGCACTTGACTACATTTTATCAATTCTAAAATCACCCAGCCAAGAAAGTGAGATGAACACATGTGACCCTTTGCCTTTGGTGCCTGAGTATAATCAGCTGAAAGCTTCAGTATTTGACAAACCAGCACATATCACTGGGAGGTCTTTCGAAGCACTGCCTTTTGCTTTTAACTTTATGAGAAAGAAAAGAAGGGTGAATAAAATTTCCTTGACTATTTCCCATAAACATATGGACAAAAGAGGCAGTACATAATTAAAGATCTTTGTTAACTGCAGAGCAGAGAGCACCGGGGCCTGGTGCCACATTTGGGGATGTGTCTGTCCCTTCCTGGGGGAGCTCACATTTAACCTGGCTTCTTAGTTATGAAGTCAGCCCTCATGATCTCATTCAATCCTCTTAACAACCTATATGTAGATAGTGGAGTTACCCTTATTTGAAGAGTAGAAGATAAGAGATCAGAGAAGTTAAATAACATGCCCCGAATCACAGAGGATTAAATATCAAGCCCAGGATTGTCACTCTGACCCTACTCAGTCCTTTGCTGTATGCCAACTTCCCATCCAATTAACAAATTAGATCTGCTGAGCACTTATCATGTGTCACATAGTACCATATGGGGCTTTGCATATATAGCTCCTTTAATCTCTACAATAACATTTGAAATAGTGGTAGTATTACTCACATTTTACCCATAAGGTAACTGAGTTACAGAAAGGGAAAATAACTTATTTATAGTCATACAGCTACTAAGTGGTGGAATCAAGTCTTGAACCCAGGCAGTCTGTCTCCAGAGTCTTCTGTGCCCTCAATGATTAGACTATCCAGTCTCACTTAACATACCTTTGCCCTGGTAATTATGATGAAGTAGGTGATGAACTCTTTTGGAGATGTTAAAATCACTGTTTCAAGAATTCAAAGGGCTTTAGAAACCCTCTTCTCCAGCCCTACCTCAATTGCACTTGGACTCCTTTGGAGCGTCTTCATTCCTATGCTGGGTAGATATACCACTATGGCAATTTCTATCTTTCAATAAGAAGTCAAAGGAACACCCATGACAACTAACATAAAGTTTTTACTCAGAAGTCTCCCAATAGGTGATTTCTGAATGTATTTTCAGAGTAGTTTCACTAGAGATGATGAGATTTTAAAAAATATGATAAAACCAGACACTCTTCTAGCTACTAATGTGTTTCAGAGGATTACAGTTATTATTTGGTTATGCTTATTTGAACACTGATTTAATTTTTTAATTAGAATGCTCCATTGCCTAATTGCTTAAGATATCCACCTTTAAGTAATAAATGATGTTTGGGAGCATTATTGATAATAAACCAAATATGCTATCCTAATAGCATTTTATATTATGTAAATTTAAATGCTGTGTATCATGAAATTGAGTTAAAAAATACCTTGCTTAGAATTAAATAAATTTCCCTCTTAAAATTGAACAAGGGAGATAATATTTACATTAATAAGCATCAGCAACATCAATGAACAGTATTTTACTTTTCTTGATGTGACATACTGCTGTAGACATTTTTATATTCATGAAGAGGTTTTCTTCTGAGGCACAGCAACTGCTTTTTTCCCTTTGAATAACATATACACTTAGCTTTTTCCTTGAAAGTCTCATTTCTTAATCCTCCTAATTTTTTTTCCTTTTCAATTCTGTATAGCGTGTTTAGATACTGCTTACTTGCAGTTATTTTTATTCAGAGATATAACTCTTGCAAGCATAAATCCCTCTGGAACTAGGTTGAAAGAAAGACCTTAAGGTTGGAAAGCTTTTATAGAAGTGGCTTTGAATTTTTGTGAGGCTGACTATTCTTCTGATCGGGTCACCTGGGGAAAAGGTTAAGCCAATGTGTTTGGTATCAAATGTCAGTTTTGGTTCCAATCTTGCTGCCAAGTATAAGTTGAGAGGTTTATGACTCAAAGGGAAATAATGAATATAAGGGAATATAAAGAGATTAATGGGAGTTTTTGAGGTAGTATACAATTTGAAGCTACTAAATTACCCACAGACAGGCTCTAACAGGTAGTGTGCGTATCAGGCTTTGCCAAGAGGATGAAGAAAAAGAACCTTTCCTTCACAAAACACATTCTACTCTAATCAACTAGTGTTTGAAACACCTTTATAGGCAATAAACCCCCCCCCACACACACACCATCTTTTTTACAAGGAAAGTTTGGCATTAACATTTGTCTACTTAAGACTAAGAAAAACAAAAAGTGCAAATCAAAATGAGGTTAATAGTAATGCATTTTCTTTCCTGAAAACATATTTTCAATGGGAGGAACACAGACAGAATGATGGACAAAAACACCCTGTGTCAGATTGCCCCCACTAATCTGGGTGGGCCTCATTCAATCAGCTGAAGGCCTGTACAGAACAAAGACTCATAGAAGAGGGGAGCCTCCTGTATGACTGCTTTTGAACTGAGATATCAGTTTTTTCCTGCTTTGGACTCTGGATAAAATACAGTGGCACCTCATTTCTCAAAATTAATTTGTTCCAGAAAATTATTGAAGAAGCAATTTGTCTGAAACACAATCTCCTTTGTGTGTTGCCTGAGAGACATGTGACTGATCACACAGCCAGCTTGAAAGGGCTGTGGTTAGAGAATTGCAACCCAAAGTTTTGTTAGACAACTGAGACATTTTTTTCATGAACAACTTGGTTGAGACTTGAACTGTTTGAGGATCAAGATGTTCAAAAACTGAGGTTTGATTGTATTGGCTCTTCTAGGTCTCAAACCTGTTGGCTTTAGGATTTGTACTTACATCATCAGCTCTCCTGGTTCTCAGGCCTTCATACTTGAGCTAGAACTACACCATCAGTTCCATTGGGTCTCCAGCTTGTCTACGACTGACTTCAGATCTTGGGGAATTGTCACTTGTAAGCCTCCATAATCACAGGAACCAATTTCTTATACTAAATCTCTCTCCTTCACAAGCATACACCTTATTAATTTTGTTTCTCTGGAGAATTCTAATACACCTCTTAAGGCACCCAATCTTTTAACACATTTTCAGACGGAAATCTATTGTATTGAAGGTTATCTTAATATATGAAACACTAGTTTCAAAACTGGAAATAGGGAAAGGATGAGAAAATCATGTCTAGAGACCTGGGCTGAAATTTTATTTAGAGAGGAGATTTTAATACAAGCATAGAGCTGTTCTGAAACCCCCTATTTTTATCATTGGCTATCATTGTGTGTATGTGTGTGTTCACAATCACTGTTCCTCAGAACTTCTCATTAGGAATATTTGTGATGTTCAAGAATCTCAGGATAGAAAATTATTCTAGTTTAACCCTTTTCCTGTTGTATCAATTTCATTTTTATTGGACTCAACAAGTGTTTGGTTAGAATATTAATGTCTCCATTTAAGACAGCCTTGTAGAATATTTCTGTCTCCTTTCCCTTGAAGAATTAAGAACTTCCATTCATCTATTTATCAGATATTTATTGAATGCCTTTTGTTACCAGTAAGAGAAACTTTGCCATTATGTACAACATCTTTTAGGGTTTCTGGGTAATGTAGAAAGCAGAGACAAGTGTGTAACTTAGAAGCCTTTATTGAACCCTTGGAGACTATGAACCTCACGAGAGCAATCAATGTGGCGCCCAAACGTTGCCTGGAGGAGGAATGTCAGGGATGTCACAGAGGTGCTCACTCATTATTACAATGCCTTCTTCAAGTCCTCCCAATCTCTGCTCCCATTCCAACATTGCTAAAAATCTTTTATCCATAATGGGAAAATATACTTATTATCAAAAGGAGCAGGAGAGTCTCCTGGTGTTTAGAGTGTTAAAGATCTTTCCTCCTCACTAGAATTTCTTGACATTCTAATCATGTACTTGACCTTTAGTCCTTGATCAACCTGTTCTCTTATGACTAATTTCTCAGCGGTGTCATTGAGGTGGAACACTGATCAGGGCACACTCTTGCATGTGAGAGTGAGTTTTTGCTTCCAGGTCATAGACACTGTCATTCCATTGAGGGAACTGAATTGTCATTGTCGGATTTGATCTCTCTACTCCATGACCTGCGGAGGCCTATTGGCTTTCTGTCATCTGTGTTCTCTGAAGTGGTGCCCTTGATATGGATAACTGACTGTCAGTGATTCTGTGCTGTTGGGCTTAGATTTTAGATCTCAGAGCAGAAAGTTTCACTTGTCCCTATTAACAGTTCATATTATCTACTATTGGAAGATACTGATTCTGCTATCAAACTAGTAAGCTCTTATTCCTCACTAGATGCCATTCTATAATTTGGCAAACATTTCCTTTTCCAGAATCTTAATGCAGACCAGCCACTGTGATTCAGACTGATGGTCGTCGTCGTCGGCAGCCGTCCGTCTCGAGAGACGATGGCGTAGCTTCTTGAGAGTCTACCTGCACCGCCGAGAATGGCTGTGCAGTCCGACTCGGGAGTGACAATCCCTGCCGCACTTGTTACAGCTGAAGGCAGATGGCTGTTGTTGCTGCTGTTGACGCTGCTTCCGCCTCGATCTTTTCTGGACCGCCTCCTCGTTGCGCGCAGCCTCTGCGCGTGACGTACCTTGCCTGACCGCGAGCCTCCAGGCTAGACGGTCGTATGCTTGAACTTCCCGTGTGTTGAGATTGATGGAGCATTGTGTCATGTCCTTTTTGCAGATGTCTTTGAACCGCAGTTTTGGGCGCCCTGTCATCCTCTGGCCTTCTGCTAGCTCGCCGTAGAGGAGGTCTTTGGGAATACGGCCTGCATCCATTCTTTTGACATGGCCGAGCCACCTGAGGCGTATCTCACTAAGAACTGCATGCAAACTGCTCATGTTGGCTCGCTTCAGCACCTCGGTGTTGGGGACCTTATCCTGCCAGGCGACATGCAGGACGCGTCGCAGGCACCTCATGTGGAAGCTGTTGAGTTTCCTTTCATGTCTTGCGTAGGTGGTCCACGTCTCGCTGCCATAGAGGAGAGTGCTGAGTACGCAGGCTTGGTAGATGCGCAGTCTGGTTTTCTCAGTGAGGCTGGAATTGTTCCACGCTCGCCGGTTCAGTTTGGCCATAACTGTGGCTGCCCTGGCGATTCTCCGATTGACCTCCAAGTCGACTGACAGAGAGCTCGAGATGGTGGACCCGAGGTAAGTGAAATCGTTGACAACCTCCAGGGTGTATCCGTCGATGGTGATGCATGGGGGAGTCCCCGTGCCTTGAGCCATAACGTTCGTCTTCGTCAGGCTGATGGCTAGTCCGAACTCCTTGCATGCGTGGGAAAGGCAAGTGACTAACTGCTGGAGTCCCTCTTCGGAGTGTGATGTCAAGGCTGCGTCGTCGGCAAAGAGCATCTCACGGATGAGCACCTCTTTGACTTTGGTCTTGGCTCGTAGACGGGCCAGGTTGTAGAGCTTGCCATCGGATCTGGTGTGAATGAAGACACCATCGCTGCAGTCCTTAAAGGCGTATTGGAGGAGCATGGAGAAGAAGATTCCGAACAGCGTAGGCGCGAGGACGCAGCCCTGCTTTACTCCGCTGCTGACTGGGAAGGCCTCAGAGGTTGCGCCGTTGTAGGACACCGTGCTGTGCATGTTGTCGTGAAAGGACATGACCACAGCAAGCAGATGTGGTGGACAGCCAATCTTCCGTAGCAAGCTGAAGAGACCGCTTCGACTGACCAGATCAAACGCCTTCGTGAGGTCGATAAAGGCGAGGTAGAGTGGTTTATGCTGCTCGTGACACTTCTCCTGCAGCTGGCGTAGGGAGAAGATCATGTCCACTGTTGATCGGCCAGCTCTGAAGCCACACTGGGACTCTGGGTAGACGCGGGAAGCAATGGTCTGCAGGCGGGCAAGAGTGACCCGGGCGAATACTTTGCCGACGACGCTGAGGAGAGAGATTCCCCGGTAGTTGTTGCAGTCGCTGCGGTCTCCTTTGTTCTTGTACATGGTGATAATGTTGGCGTCTCTCATATCCTGAGGGATGTAACCCTCCTTCCAGCAGAGACAGAGTAGATGGTGGAGCGACTGTAGCAGGACTGGTTTCCCGCTCTTTAGGATTTCTGGAGGGATTCCGTCGCTTCCTGGTGCTTTCCCGCAAGCGAGGCGGTCGATGGCTTTGCCGAGCTCTGCCGCAGTAGGTGGGGTGTCTAGCTCCTCCATGACTGGTAGGTCTGGGATGGCGTTAAGAGCAGTGTTTGTTACGGTGTTCTTCGTTGCGTACAGCTCGAGGTAGTGCTCGGTCCACCGCCGCATTTGCTGTTCCTGGTCAGTGATGACCTCACCTGTCTTGGACTTAAGGGGGGCGATCTTGGAGGGGATTGGGCCTGTTGCCTTCTTGATACCCTCATACATTCCTCGTGCGTTGCCTATATCAGCGGCTTCCTGGATGCTTCTGCACAGGTTTAGCCAATAGGTGTTGGCACAGTGGCGGGCGGTCTTCTGGACTTTGTTCCTGGCAGCCCGTAGAGCTTGAAGTGTACTGGGAGTGGGTGTGGCCTTGTAAGCCAGTAGGGCCTTCCTCTTAGCCTCTTAATGCAGACCAGCCACTGTGATTCAGACTGATGGTACATATGACTATTAATCCATTAAATGTTTTTGCTGAGTCTATCTTGAATTATTTACACTTTAAACTAAAGTTACTAATTCATGTTTCCTCAATTTATTCACAAGACTAAAATGAAAGGCCTGTCTGATGTCTGGCTAAAATCCAAATGTTCTGTTTACAGAATTATTCTATGAGCACTGTTATCTATTACAATAAAATACAAGTTTTGGATACAGCTTTAGGCCTCAAAAGAGGCTCAGAACAGTAAGGTCTGGCTGAACTTGGATTGATTCAAACTCAATTTTATGAGTATTAGTCATTACATGCCATCAGGCATAGCTTGGGTCAATTTTTCCACATCAGGAGTGATAGAATCTTCTATTGAATGAACATTCTTCCTAGATTCTAGCTTTATGATATCTGTGCATCTTAATTTTTAATGGTATCAAGAATTTTAATCACCTTTTTCTTGTCTTCATTGACACGATAATGACAATTTGGAACTGGCTGCATTGGTGACACCATTTAGATCCACGAGTACAAATCTCTATATTTTTTTATGGTATGCAATCTTATTACATAGGTTCTGTACAATACAGGGGTCAGATGAATAGTGGGTTCAAATACCAAATTTAACACTGGTGGAATGGTATGAGGCATGTTACTTGTCTTGTCTAAGCCTTAGGTTCTCCAAATGGAGCTGATATTTATTTCAACCTTACAGGACCACTGTGAGTGTATGTGTGTGTGTTTGTGTGAGTGTTCCTAACACAGAGATAGCCCTCAATATGAGGAGTCCTCAATCTGCTATTACGCTTATAATTATTGCTTCCTAACGTGGCCACCAGGCTTATCCTTTTGATTCAGAAATGTAACCTTCACGGTTTCATGTATAACCTTGCCAGTGTGCACAGATACAAAGCAAAATGTGTGTATTCAGCAACCAGAGTCCTACTGCATATCCTTGGGCCTTTTGGGAATTGGAAAGAGCCCCAGTTGCATTGCCATGCTGTGTGCTGAGGCCAACGGAACTGCTGACTGTGCTGGCTGCGCTGTCAGACTTCATTCTCCACCATACATCAGCTGCTCTAAAGAAAGCATCGATCCTCTTGGTTGAGTAGCCTTTGGATACCATTGCACTTTGTCTTCAGTTTTCATGTCATTTCCTAAGCGCACTTTGCAATCATTTATGCAATAACGGCACCTTATAGTTGTAGAGCATGTCTATACATTTTCCCACTGTGCTTTCTCATCTATTATCTTATTTGCTTCAAATAACATTGTTTAATAAGTTATTATTCATCCATTACAGATGAAAAACTAAGTCTCTGACAAGTTAAATAATATGCCACAGCTCATATCACCTAATGTTTATTGGAGATGGGATGTGAAGTCAGGGCCACTTCCAAATATGTACCATAAAATCTTCCTTCTTATTGTCCTAGTTCACTTTCAAATTCCTTACCACAGAAAGATAAGGCATTGATGACCTGGCTTGTATTTTTATTCCAGTCCTCTACCCACTCCTACCCCATTCTAGCTTCTGAATATTTTGACTATTTTTTAATTCCTGGAAACACTTTTGCTCTCTTTTACCTTTTTAGCACCCAAATCAGATACTTTTCTCTGGGAAGTCTTCCCCGGACTTACACTCTATTAACTGTGGGCTCCATTCTCCTCTCATGTGCTCTCAGAACATCCTGTACATCCCCTTTTATAAAACTTAGTCTGATGGATTGCAATAGTTTCTCATTGTCTGGCTCTCAGACATGACCAGGAAGGCAGGGGCTATGTCTTACACACTGGTGTATGTTCAGCAATGCTATGGTCTGAATGTTTGTGTCAACCCACATTTATATTTTGAAATCCTAATGCTCAAATATAATGGCATTAGGAAGTGAGGCCTTTAGGAAGTGCTTAAATTATTAAGTGTGGAACCATCATGAATGGAATTCTTATAAGAAAGGCTTTAGAAAGATCTGTGACCTCTTCTATCATGTGAGAACAGAGCAAGATGGCAGCAGCCTGTGATCCAGTCTTCACCAGAACCAGCCTTGCTAGTACACTAATCTTAGCCTGAAAAGATGATAGGAAAAGCACCTAGCACATGAGAGATGCTGGGTTGAACATTTGTTGAATGAATGAATGTTTTACTTGTTATTACTCCACTTCCTTTACATTGCCTTTGGCACATTCTCTATGTGGAATAGTACTGGAAAGTAATTAACCCTCAATGAGGAATGCAACAGATATGTATTATATGTAAGGCCAAGAGCCCAAAGATATAAGAACTGTTACTATGGAGCCCTAAACTACTATGATTGCATAATAAACAAATCCGATGGGACATAGGTAATTCTTTAGAAATCTTTTTATGTTTATTCTCTTCAAATTCACAAAGACTACAGACTCAACTGTTGAAGCAGTAGTTTTGCTTATTGGTTATTGTTACTTCAATCATAAAATGCTTCCTTTCTTTTAAGCTCCACTGGTCATTTAAAATTTATTCGTTGAAGGCCAATACTGTACTTGGCTCATAGTATGTGTTCATTTAAATATTACTTAAACCAAAAAAAAGTTTGAAAATTACTTTTTTTTTTCTTAAATTATCTTTGTATGTTTTCAGCTTTTAACCTGCATGCCAAACTTTCCTGCCTTGATGACATTTCCAAGTGTCCAGTTAGTTGTTTCATTATACAGATGCATATTATGTGACATTTTATTTCAGGACCTCAGAAGTGTAACTATTGTAGATTGGGGAGATGGAAATTACCATGAGTCACATGGTATTAGGTTTGTGTATGTTTGTGAATCTCTATCAGTGGTGGTATTCAGATTTGTGGTTAGGTTAATACAAGTTTAAGGGCCCTCTTTATGAAAAAGAATACAAAATGTTGAAATAAATCACAGGGCCTTGGGAGGGACCTAGGTGGGATGACAGTGAGGAGCCCCAAAGCTTAAACTTCATATACTTTCTGGTCCATGTGCTACTGGCCTTTCATTAACCCAAGTCCATTGCTTGTACTAGTTTAGCCTTAAGTCCTTCATTTACTTGAGCGGCATATTGACTAATGCACTAATTTTACTAAAATGGAAAAAATATTTTTTCCATGGTGTTATCTAGTGCTTAGCTTATACCTTGTTCTTTAAAAAAAATTTTTGTTTATTTTTTAATCTAATTTATTGTGGTGATATTGGTTAATAAAATTATATAGGTTTTAGATGTATAATTCTATAATATAGCATCAGTATGGAGTTATCACAAAAAATTTAAAATGGAACTGCCTTATGAACCAGAAATTCCACTCTGGGAATATATCTGAAGAAACCTGAAACACTAATTCAGAAGAATATGTGCACCTTTATGTTTATTGCAGTGTTACTTACAATAGCCAAGATTTGCAA
This sequence comes from Furipterus horrens, assembly GCF_987537825.1. Taxonomy (NCBI): domain Eukaryota; kingdom Metazoa; phylum Chordata; class Mammalia; order Chiroptera; family Furipteridae; genus Furipterus; species Furipterus horrens. Next base: position 59,943,412 of record NW_028327176.1, on the reverse strand, counting down.
GCAGATCCAAGTGCCCATCAGTAGGTGAGTGGATAAAAAAGCTTTGGTACCTTTTATACAATGGAATACTACTCAGCCATAAAAAAGAAAAAAATTTTACCTTTTGAGACAGCATGGATGGACCTGGAGAGCATTATGCTAAGTGAAATAAACCCGTCAGAGAAAGATAATATCATGACTTCACTTATATGTAGAATCTAATGAACAAAATAAACTAATGAACAAAATAGAAACAGACTCTAGATACAGAGAACAGAGTGACAGCTGTCAGAGGGGAGTGGGATTGGGGGCTGTGTAATAAAGGTGAAGGAAGGAGTTAGACAAAAAAAAAATTAAAAGAACAAAACAAAACAAAACAAAAAACCTCATAGACATAGACAACAGTGTGGTTATTACCGGAGGGGGCATAGAAGAGGGTGAAAGGGAGATATATGGTAATGGAAGGAAAATTTTGTGAATGTTTTAAGCATCTGTTTACTCACGTAAACTACTTAAGTGTAGACCTCCTTTTATTCTTGCAACATAAGCCAAGATACATTATATTATATCTGATTTGCAAGTGAATGGAGGGGAGAGGCTCATTTTTTGATGGTCAATAGACTTCTAAAAGCCTCTGTGGTATCTTTTAGGAAATTAATACTTCAGTGCAACTAATAGAGCCCTTGGTGTCCATGAGTGGACCTTAAGCCATTGTTTTAATTGCCTTCACTCAGCACATCATGTCCTTACGGACATAGTTAACAGTTTATCTGAAAGAAGTTTTTTCTGGGGGTATTTGGCTTGTGAGAAGATAGTGGTAATAACTTCTAATGTTTCTGTGATTATTAAAGCTAGATGATTTTTCACAGGAAAGTGACTGAGGCCTGCTGCCTATATTCTCTGGCATAAGTATCAAGTCCTTTGGCTGATCAGTTACTAACCCTCCACTCTGCTGCAAATACACTACCTCACTCTCCACAAAACCCTCTCAAAAGTCACCTCAAAGCACAGAGAAGCATGAGAGGCAAAAATGAAAATTTAAATTTAAACCAACAAAGTAGGTGACAGCTGTCACCACCATGAACATCAATATATGATGCAGGCCAGTAAAATTTGGAGAAGATCAAACAGGTGTAACAAGAATGCCTAGTAGAAGCTGTGATAGGCAGCAGAGATTCCCCCTTTAGGACTGAAAGACCTTTGTGTCCCAGCTTCTGAGGTACTACTTTTTGCCATCACTCTTCCGTGGTCAGGCCATGACCAGAGTTGGCTGCCTCACCTAATGTCATGTCCCTCCTGGCATTAAATGGCATTCAGTGACTGGTAGATGAGGAAGTATAGAGGCCTGGCTCCCATACTGCATTGTGGAACATCTTTGATGCTTTATCTGAATTGCAGAACTCCCTTCACGGTTGATCTAGTCCTTGTTGTGTTTTTATCATAGTCCAACTTCTCCCTCTGCTTTCCTTGCATATACTGATCCTGAGTTCAACTTTTCTGCACACTAATCTCAGGTTCAAAGTCCTACGGCTGGAGAACACCCCATGGTCCAAGTAAGGAAAATGGCTGAGTTTAATTGAGGGGGTGTGCAACAGTCTCAACATCAATCTTCTGGGAAGTTACCACTTCTTAGTCTTTATGCACTTTTCTTTTTACACATCAATATTTGAAAAAGTTATTTATTGTCTCTTCAAAGTTATTTTCTCTTGATCTCACTTTCTTCTTCTGCTTCTCTTCTTTCTCTCATTCCTTCAGAGTTAGGCATCTTAAAATGATACTTTTTATGCGTTTTGTCTTTCTCCTTATTTTGTGATTCAATTTTAACTTTCACTCCTCACTACTTTGGAATGACTCTCTGTAAGATTACCAAAGACTGGAAAGACATAAGATGTAAAAAATAAAAAAATTTTAAGAAGACATAGGATGTTTATTAGTCTATATCTTCCTTTTGTTTTGGTTGCAGTTGACTTGGTTGAATACACCTTATCTTTTAAAATAAACTTTTATTTAGAATAGTTTTAGATTCACAGAATTCTTGTGAAGATGGCATAAAATTCATACCCAGTTTTTCCTGTTATTATGTTACAGTAGTATGAAATATTTGCTATAATGATTGAACTAATATTGATGTATTATTATTAATTAAAGTCCAAACTTTAATTCAGATATGTTTTAGTTTTTTTTTAATGTATTTTTCTGTTCTAGGTTCCTACCCAGAATATCACATTTTATTTAGTCATCATGTCTCCTCAGACTCTCTTGGCTTTGCCAGTTTCACAGATTTTCCTTGTTTTGGGGGACTTTGACAATTTTGAAGACTATAGTTCAGGTATTTTGTAAAATGTCTATCAATTGGGATTTCTCATCATTGGAGTGGGGTTATAGGTCTTTGGAAAGAAGATCTCAGAGGTAAAGTGCTATTTTGTCATATCATATCAAGGTACTATCAATTCGACTTACCACTGTTTACTTTGACCTTAATCACCTGGGTGGGGTGCTAGTTGTAAAGTTCCTCTATTGTAAATTAACTGTTTACTTTCTCCCTTTCCTACCATAGTCTTTGTAAGCAAGTCACTATATGCAGCTGACACCTAAAGAATGGGTCCTTCAAGGTGAAGTATCTATATAAATTATTTGAAAATATGCATAGAGATTTTCCTACTTTCTGCCATTTATTTTTATCAATATGAACTCATGGATATATGTTTTATACTCTGAGTTTTAATCCAAAACTATTTATTTTATTACTCAAAATTTTCCATTTTGGCCATTGGGAGATCTTTCAATTTTATCCTATACCTTTGACATGTTCTCTCTCATCAATGTGTTTAAAAAATAGTAATAATACAAGATCTGGATTCTAGGTAGCTCATTACTTCTTTATATAAAACATAACTCTCAGTTTTTGTGACAATATACTTTTTTTCTCCTTCTTCTCTGACTGCTTCTTTCTTTATTTTATTATTATTTTTAAAATTTTCACCCAAGGATATGTTTATTGATTTGAGAGAGAGAGGAAGGGGGAGAGAGACACATACACACAGAGAGAGAGAGAGTGTGTGTGAGAGAGAGTAAAACATTGATGTGAGAGGGAAACATTGATTGGTTGCCTCCCTTTCACACCCTGACCTCAGCCAGGCTGTGTCCTGACCATGCCCCAACCAGGGATTGAACCCACAGTCTAGGCAGGTTCCCTGACTGGGAATCAAATCCACAACCATTTTTTTTTTGTGTACAGAATGATGCTCCAACCCACTGGGCTGACTGCTTCTTTCTAAATCTTTTTTGATCCTTATTTTCTTCATCTAATCTCATATTACTGGTATTATTGTTAATGGTTCCCCTAAAATACTCTTCTGCTGCCAATCTGTATACTTTTCTGGAGTTATTTCACTTAACCTCCTTCCAGTTGCTCCTTACTCTCCTTCAGTGCATTTTCCATAAGGTGGCTAGAATGATGGTTTTACATTTCCCTTAGTATGAAGTTCATAATGCTAAGAGCACATAAGGTCTTTCACAGTCTGGCATTAGGGACCTGTCCAACACTTGTCTCTTGCCATTTCCCTTCTTGCACTTTATGATGAACCATAGTGAACTTTTTCACTTCCTTGCACAGAGTTGCTGAGTTCTTTTAGCTCTTTATACTATATCTTTTGATATTTCTTTTGAACATTCTTCCCTGCTCATCTTCTGTTTGCTGGGAAAAATCTAAAACTTCCACTCGAAAGTTTTTCTTGTTTTCCCTGTGTTAATGAATGCTCTAGAACACTCAACCTGTTATGGAGGAAAGCCTCTTGTATGAGACTATGAGACCCAAGTTCTCTCGTTGAACTGTGACCTCAGTTTCCTTGTTTCTTGGCATTTCCTGGTGCCTTGGAACACTGAGACATGGTGGCCAGTTGGTAATTGAAAAATTGAGTACAGAGGAGTGAGAAGGGAAATATAGCTATAGCTAGAAGCTATCACATGATCAGAAACAGTCTATTTAGCAACAGGGGATTCACAGAAATACAAAGAATATTTGCTTTTGAGAAGCGAACAAAGCAAGATGTACACATAGAAACCAAAGATCTCTCCATCTGCACAGACCTCTGGGCTCCAATGAGAGATTCACAGAGTTAGAGAGGGCAGAGATCTCTGTGGCTGTTGTAGAGAATAGCTTCAGGGAAGAGATGATTAAGATTTAAATAAGTGGAGCAGGGTGACTGAGAGGAATGGACCAAGTTTGGGGGGAGCGAGGCAGTGGTGACCTTCAAGTTCATAAAGGGAACTGGTATGGTGGTAGGAATAGTTCTGACTCTGAGAAGTATCTCTTTTTGACTATTTTTCTTAACCTAATGCAACTCACTTTTAGCCCCTTAAGAAATGCCATGAAATCTTAACTTGAATACTACTTCCACATGAATAAATGATGACTCTAACAAATTTATTTTTCTTCTTCAGTTGTGTAAGTTAGAGGTATCATTCCTTTAGAATGGTAATTTATCTTTGACATAAAAAAAAGCTGATATGTGCAACCCAGATCTTAATTTTAATGCTCTTTATTAAAATGCAACAGTAGACTTCTTGGTAGAGAAGAAAAATTGCTTTTTACTGGTTGCTTATCCTTTACTTTTAAGCAATAAAATAGTTTGTGACAAAGATAATTTAAATTTGTGTCTCCACAAAATGAGAAGAAAGTATAAACATATTTTATTTAGGTGTATGTCCTTAAGTTGTTTTGACCTACTTTGGGGAATTCTATTTTTCTTAGAAGCAGTGATGAGTTACCTTAATTGTCTGTGATGGATTTGATTTCAACTCTCCTGGGAGGGGTAATTGCTTAGTCCACTTAAAATTATAAATCACAATATGGGATGCCTTGCTTTAGGCTAGAAAGTAGACAATAACTCAGAATTTTGTTATGGTACATCAGTTAATGACATTGCCACATTCAAAAGAATTTTCAGTTAAGACTGCTCTTTGGGAGGCCTTTTTTTTTTTTAAAGCCTGAAACTTGATACTAATTTGAGTGTATCTTAATTTTTGCATGCTTCATGATATTCATAAAAGTTAGAATTTACACACCTAACATTTTGGCAGACAAGAAAAATAAGTCTGAATATATTTATTCTTCTGTGAATATTGATAGGCAGGAAAGAGGGATGTTTAAAGAAGAGTTATAGGAATGATTTTGTTTTAACTTTTACCGCACCATATGTCTGGATTTTTCTAGAGAATGTACTCACTCTATATATTATGTTTTTATAATAACCTATTGCAGGACTTATTCAGAAATATATACATTACATTTTGTATTTATTTAAATATTGTATCTGTTTACATATTGTATCTATCTAGGTATTATGTAATATCTTATATTATAGAAATAATAATACCTATGAAAAACATGGCACTATTAAAAGGTAAAGAACAAGAATTTAACAGAATTGGTAATCTTACCACCTAAATAGCAACAAGATGTTTAAATATGTTATTTTTAGTCTATTTCCTATATTTATATGTGTATGTTCTACCTATTTTTATCTCAAAACTCAGTACTTTGTTTATCTAGATTTGAATTCTGCTTATGTCTAATTTTGTTCCACTGTACATATCTAAACCACAAGATGGATAGGGCAACAATTTCTAGGACTTGAGAGATTACTGGAAATATTGAGAGGAGATTTATACTTATAACAATTATTATACTGTTGTAACATTACTGATGTTGTATAATGTCTATAAGCATGGTGTGTATAACCAAAATGGGAACAGAAATGTGGAGAGAGAAAAGAAACATCAGTGATATAATTTAGCAGAATTAATGACAATAAAACAAAGGGGGCTTATTTAGTGTAATATGTTGAAATTTTCAAACTTCCTAGAGGAAAGGTAAGTGAATGTAAAATTAGCAGGTTGGCCTAACACAGGGTAAAATAGGTGATTATGTAAATCTCATAGCTTTGGTCTAGTGAGATAGCTTATAGCTGGGTTAAAGAAAAAACTGATTTAAAAAACCTTTCAGAAGAATCAAACTATAATAAATTGCAAAGTGCCTAGCACAGTTAAATATTCTTAAACCAGGAGAAATATGAAAAAAAAAATAGGAAAGGCAAGTTGAATGTTTATAACAGTGAGGTATGGAAACTTCAGACTTGTCAGTGCCATTACTGTTTATGGTCTCAGAGGCTGGATTAAGCTCATGGAAGAACTCCAGGCTGTATTCTGTAAGGAAATGGAGCATTTGCTTACATAGAAATGGGGACTTCCATCCCTGCCGGTCACCCAGACTCTAGCCACAATCACAATGAGGTGGGTCAGTAAAATCAGACTGGCTGCTTCTTTTGTTTTCTTTAATTTGCTGCATAGAGTATATTATGTTTGCCTTCGTACATTTTAGAAATTTATATATTTTATTTTAAATTTAAATTATGGTTATATTTAAATAAAAACAATTTAATCTATATTTGTAACATTATTAATTGTAAGAATGCAATAGTATCTTTGAAATTATAAATATATCTATTTGTAATGAAGACTTTAGCACTATCTTATTTCTTTAACCTCCGATCTTGATTCTAGATATTAGTTAAACTGAGAATTTAGTATTAAATCAGTGTTAAGTGACTAAGTTCTCTATTGCATACATTTTCTCTTGTGAATATTCTTTAACATTTACATTCACTTTCAAAAGCACAACTATTTTTTGCTTCTTAACATAGACATCAACCAGAACAACTCCAGTGTGATGTAGGGCTGGCCCACTGGAGAGCCAGTTAGTGTCCCTTGGGACTGCCTGAGAGAAGAGTCTGTAACAAGGGACTGGAAGACACATCTCTGCAGGCAGCCCCCTGGATTTCTCCTAATAATCTGTATTCCTAAATGGAGAGAAATGACTATAGTAGATGCTTGTATTTCAGTATTTCCCCTTCTCTAACTGTGGTGTCAGAAAGAATCTTGGAAGCACAGAGATAAATGGGACAATAATGTGAAGGGTAGCTGATTTATTCTTAAACATTCAGTGAATTGAGTTTGGAATTAGTTTTGTGTTTGCTGTGAAAGTACAGAGTGGCAAGCTGCTTTCTGTGAGCAAATGCTTGTCACAATCTAAACTCAAAGAACCTAAGAGACGCAGTGCCATCCTCATTATCCAGAATTTCACTTTCAGTGATTTGCTCTGTAAGGTAAATTACTCAGGGTAGATTGGAGTGCTCTTTGCCTTCTGTTATGGTGGACTCTTACGTGAATGAATTTGAGAAAACTCCATGGGTCGGGGGCAATTTTCTGGGTAGAGAGAAACCAAGGGAACTTTAATTAAAGGTAAAGGTCCTTTCTGTGATACTTTAACAAATCACCAATATTTTCTACCATGTCAATTATATTCCTCTGTTATGGAAACCTTACTTCCTTTTCTCATGCATCTGTAAGAAGATTTCAGTTATCACAATGCTTTGAGTCTTCTTTATTTCTAACTCATGTTTTCCTGAGGAAGGGGGATTGATGTATTTGATTGCTGAGACTGACAAAGGGAACTGACAGCTTAACTCAAATATTTCTAGATTTTTCCTTTTGGGACTGTTGTCTTGAGAGAGTGTGCATTCTACCTTATTCTACTTCCATGATTCCTTGTAGTAAACTACTATTAATATTTTTATTTCTCTCATGTTTGTGAATTCCTCAGTTACTTAAGAACTTATAATGGAAGGGTTGTGACTTATTTGGCCTTCATTAAACCTTAATATTTGTCTCAGAAACCCAGATCAGAGATGCTATAGTTGCCATTTCTAGAAAAGTCTAACTAGAGAATTATTTTTGTCTTTTTAAAAAAATAAAGAACAGATATTATGTACCTGTTGTTTCAGGGTGACTATAGCCAGGATCCTCGCCTCCACATGCATATGTTTTCATTTGCTTAGGTCACCCTTATCTAAAGATAATTTCTTAGTGCGTGTTATGCCATTACACAGCTCAGACTGGCCAGGTGTCATCTTGTTAACTTCATGTATATATATGGGCCCCTGCTGTTCAAGGGGTGCAGATGATATTGGTTCCCCAAGTCCTTGCCCACCACAGCAGGACGAGAGTGAAGGCAGATGATCCTTTGGCCCCCATGACCCCCCTGTTCTTGCTCGCCCTCTCAAGAATTATAAGGCAAATTCTGTTGTTCTCATCCTTGCCCACAGGAGTGAGATTAAACTAGTATAATTTCCCCTCAGTATATAGCCCTGCTGGTTTGGCTCAGTGGATTGAGCGTTGGCCTGCGAGCTAAGTGTCGCTGGTTCGATCTTCCAGTCAGGGCACATCAGAGAAGGAAAACTCTGACTCCAAAAAACCTCCGCTGCCTTGTGGCATACCTCTTCAGGGGAAAGGCTAAGGGAGTAAACCCCGACAGAAAATCCGGAGCCGGAGTCCCTAAGGCGGTTTGACGTTGTAGTCAACACCGGCAACTCCTGCGGCACACCTGAAGCCAAGCTGTATTGACTTCGTCTTTCCCTTGGACCCTTCAGCTGCGAAGAGAGGGGGGGTCTGCTGCATGGGCAACAGCAGACCCTCCATATCACCCTGCCCAGGCTCTGTAGCTTCAGCTTCACTGGAGAGGACACTCCAGCGTCATCGCAAGATGTCGATTCAACACGGGAGGAGACAGATACCGTGTCACTCCCGAGTCGGACTGCACAACCATTCTTGGCGGTGCAGATAGACACTTAAGAAGCTACACCATCGTCTCTTGAGACGGACGGCTGCCGACGACGACGAATTTCCCCTCAATGCTCCACAGTCATTTTTCAGTCTGTGAATCTAAAGTAGACTCAGCTGGAGTTGAACTCCTGTGCTGATACAGTACCTTATTTGAAATAAAGAAAACAAAATGAGATCTGCAAAGTCATTAAAAATGGAGAAGGCCCTAAAAGCTTCTTTCTTTCACTCCCACTTCTTGCTCAGTCCTCTTTACTTTTAGCTTCTACCTCCTCTATGCTGTTCTTTATGTTGAACAGCTTCCTACTTTTACTCATATTTTCTACTCAATTGTAATTTAACTTGTACATACTAAGGGTAAATCTCTACTAAGCTGATTGATTACATGCTTATCTCCAGAGCTACTGATCCTTGGCTAACACTATGGAATGTTGTAACTAAAACTATATGATCTGCTGTGATCATGTGTCATTGAAAAGGATGTGCCAACCTGTCAGCATTGTTTAGTACTAATTTGATTTATGTATTGGGTCAAGATCATTTCAATGATAAAATCTGGTCAGGTAGTTCATTCTAAGAGATCTTTTTGGACTTCTTGGTGTTGAGGCACTTTGCATGCACATCAGTGATAATTCTGGACCCAGGGAGAGTGAGTTCTGTGTGGCCCAATCCAAACAGGGAAAGGTTCTTTTCTGAGCTCTGCCAGCCCCTCTCAATGTATACTCTTCACTTGCTGCTGATGATCTGTACTTTTTGCCTGTAATAAAGCTGTTGCATGAGTATAAATCCTTTGAGTCCAGTGAGGCCTTATAGCAATTAAACACTTAAGGTGATTAATGTGTAATTAACACAGCTTGTCATGGCACAAAATTCTCTTTCAGAGCATCCTCCACTTTACCTCCTATCACTAATGGATCCAAATATTCTTCATTCAGATTTACAAGGGAGCCTGATTGGCCCAAATCATTTCTTTTTTGTTACATTACACAGATTATTTTCTTTCTTTCTTTCTCTTTTTCCATCCGTCTTTCTTTCTTTCTTTTCTTTCTTTCTTCCTTTCTTTTCCTTCCTCCCTCACTTCCTTCCTCCCCTTTTTCCTCTCTTCCTTCCTTCCTTCCTTCCTTCCCCTTCCTTCCTTTGAGATAATGCATTGGCTGCCCTTGGGCCAGATCATTTCTGGGCAATCACAATTTACCCAAAAATCCAAAGTCATGCTATGCAAACCCTGACAGAAAATCTGGAGCCGGAGTCCCTAAGGCGGTTTGACGTTGTAGTCAACACCGGCAACTCCTGCGGCACACCTGAAGCCAAGCTGTATTGACTCCGTCTTTCCCTTGGACCTTTCAGCTGCAAAGAGAGGGGGGGTCTGCTGCATGGGCAACAGCAGACCCTCCATATCACCCTGCCCAGGCTCTGTAGCTTCAGCTTCACTGGAGAGGACACTCCAGCGTCATCTCAAGATGTCGATCCAACACGGGAGGAGACAGATACCGTGTCACTCCCAAGTCGGACTGCACAGCCATTCTCGGCGGTGCAGATAGACTCTTAAGAAGCTACACCATCGTCTCTCGAGACGGACGGCTGCCGATACGATACGCTATGCAAAGCAAGATCTCTTAAGCAGCAGGAGCTATGAACCAGGTAGTCTCACTGTACATAGACATGTAGCTCTGGAAGTTTTCTGAAGCTGATCTGTACAATTCAAATACCTGTCCGTATGCAGATCTAATGTCAACTGCCTACTTTCTTATCTAGGCATTTGAAGGATTATTTGACTTTGATTTCCCAGCATCTAGTCTGGTTCCTGATTCAATAAATGTTCAGATTATATTGGGCTGAGGCTAACTACAGTTTGATCAAATGAGTTTATAGTGAAGACTAGGTATAGATTAGGTAGTTCAAGATGAGAGATGGATATAGTTTGAGCTCATAGACTAGTTTAGTTGATTGGCTAATCCAGATATAATAATTTGAAAATAAATCTGGACATGGGCAGAGCATAAATTAAAGAAAAAAAAGTCATGAACTTCTTTTTCTAAAATTATTGGAGGCTTTGGAGGAAGGTCTGAGTTTTTCTCTGTTTTGGATAACAAGAAGGTGGAAGTGGTGTGGCAGGGAGTTTTGGTTGCTTAATAGCCAGGGAAGCCACATAGATGTTGACACAGACAGCCAAGATAAGAAAGAAAAACCAAAAGGTGAAAATAGGTAAGTCGAAAAAAGCACTTACTATGTGTTGGGTACTGTTCTAGAGTGCTCTTATGTTAACTCCTTCAATATACAAAACAGTCGCTTGGGATTAATGTTTCTACTTTTACATTTCTCATTTTTAAAAATGAAAAAACTGAATCAAGGAATATAAGAAACTTGTCTAAAGTCATGTGGCTGGTAAGTGGCTGAGTGAGGACTAGACCTCAGCAAGTTTGGTATCAGGGCTGGTGCTCTTAATTGCTCTCCAAGGCACTTAATTAAAACTTCTGTGATGAGTTCCACTAACACATGTTTTAATCAAGACTTTTTGGTCTTATGGGGATCCTGTCCTTAGGGTGCAGGTATGACAATAGAGACTTTCTTTTGAGACTATGGCAGATTTGATTGTCATAGTCACTTTATCTGTTAACCACAAAATCCAGCTATGCTATTCTATTGAGCAATCTATTATATTTTCAATCTGTCACCCAACAGCTCATCACATTCAGGTTGCCAAGACAGAGAAGGCATTGTTTAAATTGAATATTATTGATTTAATTATTTTCTCTTGTAACTCATATGTTTGATCTGGCTATTTTTGTCAATATCCTAAGTCACAGATTTCATGTTACCTTGAAATGAGTACATTTTTTCAAGATCAGTCATGTGTTTTAATTTTTTTAAATTAGACCAATTTATTCCCTAATTTCCTCAATGACGGTTGAATTCTTGAACCCATTATACTTCATTTAACAGAAGCAAAGCTCAAAATAGATTTCCTGTGTAGTTCATTATTTTTATTAATAATATAATAGACAGCCTTATTTTTCAATTCTGTGTTTCTCTTATGATGGGATGACAACCTCAGATAAAATTTACCTGATCAACATAACAATAAGGACTGCCAATTATATAATTGTGTAAGACCTACACTGTGCTGGGTATTCTCCCAATTCCCTAAATATGTTGAAGTAGGTTTTAATAGCTATCTCTTGTATTATAGATGATAAAACAGCCTTTGAGTGTAAACTTCCTGATGCAGCACAGTAAGAAGCTAAGCAAATTTCTTGACAAGTGGAATAGAAAAACTGAGACAGATAGCTGAACAAATTGGCCAAGCAATTTACAGTCAGATACATAAGGTCACCTCCCTAGAGATAACATCTAGGTCTCAGATATATTTCAGCTTCAGGCCCATAAAAGCAGCAAAACCAGGTGGACAACACCAGGACTAATGACTCCCTGCCCTGATGCTGACCAATCAGTAGAGACCATGACCCTGAAATAGCACACCTGGAAAACTGATGAAGATTCTGCTGAAACCCTCACCTATAATTCCCCCTTGCAAAAGAGAGATAAAAGTCTCAAGACAAAGGGCCCAGCACATGCTCTCCTTCTGGGAACAGCCTGAGCCATTTCCTTCCTCCTCCCCCCCACCTTCTTCCCCAACAGGCATATAGCTCCTAAACTCTAAGAGACCCAATGAGACTTGCAACCAGGAGAGCAATGGGCAGCAGCAGCTCATCTTAGGTTAATTCCTTGAGCCTGTCCCCAAGGCCCCCTTTTCTCTGACTTAATGAGCTAAAGCAGTCCTGCCAATGCTCATTTCTTTCCTATGCCATTACCAGAGAGCCAAGGCGGTTCCACTTAGGCTCTCCTGTTGCTTCTTCTATGCTAGGCCCTTCCTTGTTTCACTGTCCCCCGTTTTAATAAACGTACCTCATAGTCACCTGGACTTGTGTTGTGAGGGGGGCCTAGGCAGACCCGCTCAGGGCCAGGTCTTTTATCCAGTAACACCGCCTGAGATTACACAAAGATTAAGTGAGGAAGCAGGGATGTGTTATCTGGTACTTACACCTTTCAAATTCCATCATCTTAATTATTATATCAAACTGCTTTCTCACCTAGTTATTTACTGATGCTGCAATGGCTTATAATAATAACATAAAAAGCTAAAAATTTGTTTTGTTTAAGCCTCTAAAAGTGTAGCAATAGATGGGGTTCACTATACAACTAAAAAGTTTTTGCTTCACTGCCCATGGTACTGTGGGATTAGTATTTGTGTTGAGTACAGTCATTATGTGGGAAAGCTTGCCAAAGCCATTTTCTGAAACCATAGAGATACTATCAATGTGAAACACCCAAATATTTACAATTTATTTTTTTTCTTTTTGTTGGATAAAATGCTGTCATAAAACATCAAAATGCCCTTCTAAAACTAGGAAATAACCCCAAAGAGGGATGATTGGATATATTATAGCCATAAACCCCTCAAGCCTAATCCAGAAGATAAGTAATAAATAACATTGTCCTCTTCTTTGAGGTCTCAAAGAGTTAATTGCTTTTCAAATAGAAAACAGTTTACTCCTATAGAGCAGAGCTATTAGATAACAGTGGATTTCAGACGGTTTTATGCTTGAAATACTTGAACACAGTGGAATTTTATCTTCCTTTTACAAAATGAAGTTTTATTTTTTCTCCTCTTTATTTCAATCTGTAAACATGGATGATAAGCTATTAAAGGTTTTCTTTGGGGAAAATATTTTTGACTTGCATTACTGTGGAAACTTGATTTAATTAACAAAATGCCAAGCTAACAACCACCCTCATTTTCTTATCATAGAAAATATGAGGAATAATTTTTAAAAGTGGGACATTATAGAAAAATAGTCCCAGACCCTTTTCCAGTAATGCAGACATCTTTAATAATGTACAATAGTATCTCTAATTAGTAGGGAGAATCAAGCACATGGTTTTCTACAAAATATTTTCTCAGTAGGTATTTTATGCAAACTGTCTCTCAAATATTCCTCTGGCCCTTGACTTATTTAATTACCCAGTGGGATATACATTCCTCTAGATTAAGAATTTATTACTTTAAAATATAAAATCAGCATCTTGAAGAGATATTTGCACTCTTATATTCATTATAACATTATTCACAATAACCAAGATATGATAGCAACCCAAATGCCCACTTCATCAAGGGACAAATGGATAAAGAGGATGTGGTATATACTCGTACATACAATGAAATATTATTCAGCCTTCAAAAAGGATATCTTCCCCTTTATGACAACATAGATGGATCTAAAGGACATTATTCTAGTGAAATAAGCCAACACAGAAAGACAAATACTATATGATCACATTTATATATGAAATCTAAAATAGTCAAACACAAAAGTAGAGAGTATAATCATGGTTGCCAGGATCTTAGGGAGAGGAAAATGGAGAGGTTATGGCAAAGGTTTAAAGATTCAGTCATGTAAAATAAATTCTGGAGACTGTATATCACAGTGTTTATAGCTAACAATACTGTCTGTCTTGTACACCTTAACATTTGTTAAGAAGCCACACTTTACGTTAATTGTTCTAATAACACACAAGAAATAGGTGAGAATGATGACACTTTTTGAGATGGTGGGTATATTTAGGTCCTTGATGGTGGTGGTGATGGCTTCATGAGTGTGTATATTCCCAAATGCACTGAGTTGTATTTGTTAAATATATATTGCTTTTTGAAGTCAATCAGGTTTTAGTGAAGAAATTTTTAAAAATAATTTATTATTTTATAAAATCATGTATTTCTGTGAGAGGTTAGGGAATATCCTAATCCGTAAAAGTATGTACTTTACTTTGAATTTATTTTGGGTTTGGTAGACAATTCCTGAGGCTTCTGAGAGCACACACCATAGAGCAAATGCTCAATAAATAATTGCTGAAGAAATGAATGTCTGGCAAGGCAGACAACCTGGAGAAAGGCTAAACAAAAGAGAAGCCTGAGGGCTCTGCCTGGTTGAAATGTTGCCTGAGTCTAATTCAATTTCTTAAAATCATTCTAAAGATACAGCTTTTGCAGCATTTAAGAGAAATAGATAGGATAAACCCAGGCAATATTTCAATTAGATAAGGACAGAGAAAATACAGGCAACTAACGACAGTGAAAGTTATGGAAAGTGTGACCCCATATCTCCAAATTATAAATTAAAGTACTTCCTTCCTTTACACCAGACCAGTTAAAAAGCAAGAAGATTTTATTCAAGACTAATAGAGGTCAAGTCTATTTTAGTAGGGGAGAAAGATTTAACCCAACACTGCTGAAACAAAAGGTGGGGGAATTTTTAAATGCTGGGATGAGCTAATGAAAAGTACTAGAGTACATTAATTAGTGAGTAGGTTGGTCAATGTTGTTAGACCGTCTGTGTTTGTTAATTGCCCCTCATCAAATTTCAGCTCTTACCCTCCCTTGGAACCTAGAAGATAGAGGTCCTGTCCTTGATAATTGTATTTCAAAGGGATGGCTACTAGGACCTTGAGAAAGACATTATCTGGATTAGAGAAGATTTATATCTCAAAGGGGCAAAATAAAGTATTTACAATTACAAGTTTTCTAAAGTAAATGCTCTAAGAAAAGAGAAGTCAGGGGCCTATCATCAGGAAAAGCCTGTCTAAAGTTTCCAAACTAAATGGAACTTTAAAGTCATCTTGGTTTTCTTTCTCTCTTCCTTCCTTTTTCTTAAATTTATTTTTTATTTATATTATTTTTTATTTTTAGTGTATTTTTTCCATTACCATTTATCCCCCTTATTGACCCTTCCCTTTGTAATCACCATACTGTTGTCCATATGCATGAATCCTCTTTGCTCTATCTCTCCACTCCCTAATCCCTGTCCCCCAACCCAGAGCCGTCAGCCTGCTCTCTATCTATGAGTCTGCCCCTCTTTTGCTTGTTAGTTCAGTTTGTTCATTAGGTTCCATATATAAGTGAAATCATATGGTATTTGTCTTTCTCTGGCTGGCTTATTTCACTTAGAACAGTGTTTTCCAGGTCCATCCATGCTGTCACAAAGGGTAAAATTTTCTTCTTAAATATAAAAACCAATTAAAAAATAGGCAAGGGACCTGAATAGACACTTCTCCAAAGAAGACATACAGATGGCCGAAAGGCATATGAAAAAATGATCAATGTCCATAATTATCAGAAAGATACAAATTAAAACCACAATGAGATATCATCTCACAGCATTAGAATGGCCATCATCAATAAGTCAACAAACAAGTGCTGGTGAGGATATGGAGAAAGGGGAATGCTTTTGCACTTTTGATAGGAATGCAGACTGATGAAGCCATTGTGGAAAACAGTATGGAGATACCTCAAAAACTTGAAAATGATACTGCTTTATGACCCAGCAATCCCCCCCTTTTTTTTTAATTGGAAAAATACCTTTAAATACCCATGATGCCAAAAAGAGAACTTTTGCTAACAAACCAGAGGAATGAACAATATGTCAGGTCCTTAGACAGCTTTGGCTCTTGGATTTCTATTATCTTTCCTGCCTGATAAGATATCTCTTTGCTTCTAGTAGACATGGCCTTAAGCCCCACGTTGTGCTTCTCTGGGACTTGTGATGAACAAGGGTGTTAACTCACTATTACTGACAATAACAAATTTCTTTCACACATTAATTAAGAAAACTTTAATCTTTTTCCACCCTTCTTTTCTCATGACCACCAACCAGCCTTCAGCAATACACACCTATTCATTGCTATTTTATCTTTCTGTCTTGAAATGTAGTGTTTCTGAGTCTGGACAGATTCTCCTCCCTCAGTATCAACAATCTTTATCCATTCTTACCCTTGGAGAAGACAGAGCCGTTCTCAGTCTTGATAATCACAGAATACTCTTATGCTGCTGCTGCTGCTGCTGTTGCTATTTGTAAGCAGTTCTCCAAGTTATATTTTTCTGGCTTTTTTTCCCATCAAATACTGCTGAAACCTTTAAAGACCCCCATGACCCCCCACCCAGTCTTCTCTAGAAAGAACTTGGCTCCTTTACTTTCACTGGGAACCCCTCCTCCCAGAAACTGGGTTCCATCATGCTAGAGCTGAGGCACTGCTGTAGACTGGATCTTCAGTTCAAGTGCCAGTGCTTCAGTTTATATCTGTACTTTCTCATGTTTATTTCTTCTGAAGACACCCATGTTATTTCACTCTTCTTTAGAGTTATAGCTTCTTCCTCTACAGAACCAGATCCTAGCCTCTGGGGCTGGGCCAGAGCACAAATCTCAGTGACACGTTCCATGCTATCATCAGAACTGCTTCCCTCCTTGAGCATAGGGACCCCTTCCCCGAGGATGACTTTTTTTTTTAATTGGGAGTTTTCTGCATCTTCATGAAAATATATTCCAGCAGAGATTCCAGCAACAGTCTTTCAGATATTACCAGCATGGATTTGGTTAATGCTCAAGATAAGAGTCCAAGTACATACATATCTTGAGTTTTTCTTCTGTAGCCAAGTATAAAGCAGTTACTGCTAATGATGAAATTCACAATAGGGAAGGAAGGGAGCAGGCCTGTGTGCTTCAAATGTACTGTTTCTGGTGTGTGTGGTATCTCTCCCGGGCACAAGGAGCAGGAGAAAGGGTGAGAATGCCTGTTTTAATGAGTCAGTTCCTGAAACATTAGAATCTCTCAGAGTGACTTCATCACTAGATATCACAACTTGTTCTAGGAGAACAGACAACAAATTCTTCAGAAGAGAAAAAAGCTTGAGCATTGAGCAAAATTATAATCTAATACTAATAATTAAATGGCAATAGAGGATAACCACCTTATGAAAGTTTATTTTGATAGAAGGACATGAAAAAATAGAAAATACATTTATGTTTGTGTTGCTGAGATAAAGTTCTCCATTTAAAAATTTTTATATTTAAATAACTATAAATATTTAAATCTCCTACCTGTATCCTGGTATAAATATGTATCAGGACTCCTTCTGATACTAATACAGGGATGCTGTATTAGTTTCCTATTGTTGCTGTAACAAATTACTACAAACTTAGTGGCTTAAACTAGTAGGAACTTATTAATTTAGCAGTGTTTCTGTTGTAGGCTCTAGGGGAAAATTTATTTCCTTACTTTTTCCTGCTTCTCAAGACTCTCAACTTTACACACTCCAACCTCTGTTTTACTCATCACATCTCTTTCTCTGAGTCTAACCCACAACCCTCCCTATTATAAGGACCCTCATGACTAAATTGGGCCCACAAGATTACTCAGAATAATTTCCTGATTTTAAGATCTTTATCTTAATTACATCTGCAAAGTCCTTTCACCATGGAAAATAACATAACCACAGTTCTGGGGATTATGACCTGGACATTTTTTATGAGGAAAGGAAACCTTTTTCTGCCTACAACAGGCCTGAGATGCAGCTGAAGCTAGAATCAACCACAGGTGGAACTTATGGGCTAATGTAACCAAGAAATCCAAAGAAAAATATATCTTGAGCAGGAATTCAAAATATCTTACAGATCCAGTTTCTGCCCCCTTCTTTTGGTGTTTTCTCTTACTATGTTGCTTTTAGACTCAGCCTTACATGAAAGGATGATAGCAGCAATGGCTCCAGACCTTCTATCTTCCCATGTTCAAGTCCAATGAAAAAGTGAGTCTTCTTCCCAGATTCCCTGCAAAGTCTCATCACATTTTATTGGCTATCATTGTGTCATGTAGCCTTCTCTGAATTGGCTATCACGTCCATATGAATGTTTTATATTTCTCATCCTCAGATACCTTGTCTTTAAAAAGGGGGATACTACTATTCAAGGTTGGCTCCCCATGTGTGAGAGAGTGCAGCATTAAAAAGCAGATAAGAACCTCCACGACAGGTCAAGAGGAAGACTGATGAAGAAAAATTCCCACATTTTTGCATGCTTCTTGAACAAAGGGCTCTGCATTGCTTCTTAACATTTGGCCCCTTAAATTACGTAGTCAAGCTTGATAATAATTATAGATTTTTTATGAAGATTATAAAAATTAATAGAAACATCTGATTGAAATTTTTTCAGACACCAATTATTAGCATTAATTAAGCTGGTTTATTTTCCTCAGGTAACTTTAAATAAAGGGAGAGAACGTTGGGTCATAAAATAAATTTAATTTTTTTCTTCACTATTCAACCATCAGACCAGCTGTTGTAGTTCCGACTACCAATGGGAAGCTACTTAATGAAGTTTCTTATGGTTTAATGATTTGCATGGCATAAATTATTTGCCTTAATTCATTCCTGGGGCATTTTCAAATTGTTTCAGTGAATAAGCAATAAAAAAGAAAAAATTGCAGCGTGTTTTCATATTTTCACAACCTGATGAGAAATAATCTGCTCCTCAATTGCTGTTCTCTCATTTATTTAATTTTGAATCCTTTCCCAGCAAGACTCTTCAGTGCTTATTTACTTATTGCATATATGCTAAAGATCCCAGTAATTGCACATTCAGCACACAATTGATTTTACTTAGAATCCTCATTACATTTCTCAAAGTTCTAGTAATGAAAAAGTTAGATTGAGTTTTATTAAGCTTTAAGGAGTGAAGCTTTCTCAGGGAAATAAGTTAACCATTTATAGAAACCCATTGAAGAGAATTATGCACAAATACAACATGATTATGAGAAGAGTTGGAGGTTAAAGCTTTATAGGAATATGGTGAAGTAGGCAGTTGAGCTTTAATATGACAAAATAAACTTGATTTCCTTATTAGGACATAAATCACTAATTTTCCTCATGAAAAATGTTCAGTTCTAAGATTCATTTGCTTGAAACAAAACATAAATTAGTCAGTTTTCTTCTCCATTAATTTTGTTTGGTGTCAGGTCACTGACTGGGTGACCACTAGAATAGAAGATGTGCAGTATTTCACATTATTCTGGTAACTATGCTATAATTATTTTAAAGGGATTTTTTCAATTAGTATATTGCCTATGTTATGTGTTCCGATTCTTATTTTGCATATGTTGTTGTTTTAAATTGCTCTTCAGGCTTTCCTCAAGTATGTTTTATTCCTGACTAGGTTTTGAATATTTTTCTAGGAAAAAAAATTTTATGTGGTTCTGTCGTCGTCGTCGGCAGCCGTCCGTCTCGAGAGACGATGGTGTAGCTTCTTAAGAGTCTATCTGCACCGCCGACAATGGCTCTGCAGTCCAACTCAGGAGTGACACGGTATCTGTCTCCTCCCGTGTTGAATCGACATCTTGCGATGACGCTGGAGTGTCCTCTCCAGCAAAGCTGAAGCTACAGAGCCCGGGCAGGGTGATATGGAGGGTCTGCTGTTGCCCATGCAGCAGACCCCCCCTCTCTTCGCAGCTGAAGGGTCCAAGGGAAAGACGGAGTCAATACAGCTTGGCTTCAGGTGCGCCGCAGGAGTTGCCGGTGTTGACTACAACGTCAAACCGCCTTAGGGACTCCGGCTCCGGATTTTCTGTCGGGGTTTACTCCCTTAGCCTTTCCCCAGAAGAGGTATGCCGCAAGGCAGCGGAGGTTTTTTGGAGTCAGAGTTTTCCTTCTCTGATGTGCCCTGACTGGAAGATCGAACCAGCGACACTTAGCTCGCAGGCCGACGCTCAATCCACTGAGCCAAACCAGCCAGTGTGGTTCTGTACCTACTGTCATAAATATAGCACTGAAGATTGTAGGTTTAAAAGTGCCTCATTGAAAACATAAATGGAGCTTTATATAATATTGGTCAGATAATCAGTCACTCCTTAATGAAGGAAATAAAATGAACTGCGTGTGTGTGTGTGTGTGTGTGTGTGCGTAGTGTTGAATATGATCAGAGACACGGAGATAATTCCAGCAAGCAGAATGATAAAATGAACGGGGGGCTGCAGCATCCTCTGGCGATCAACAAAGAGCGAGAAGCCTTACCGTCCTTTTATTAGGATTTCAAGAGTTACTAAAAATAGAATGGGGGTGTGAGCTTTACAGCCAACAGTGAAAGAATTTTTACAATGTATCATTAATGTGTAAAGTACAGCCAGGGTAACTTATGGTTTAGATAGCACCTATCAGGGATACAAAGCAGACCCATTAATCCTCAAGGCCGACTCCAATTTAAGACGTTATCTACAGGGAGGCAGATGGAGTACTTAGCAGACCTCTTTTTTCTCAGGATTCCATGACCCAGTGAGTGGCCTGGACAGCCTAAAGCCACAGGCAGAGACAAGACCAGCTTGTCTCCTGAATCACAGGACACCTGGACGGAGGGGCATGGGAGAATGCCCCTACCCAGAGATCTGAGTTCCTGCTACAGTGTGTATGGAGAGAGAGAGAAAAGAGAGGGAGAAAGAGAGAGAGAGAGAGAGAGAGAGAGAGAGAGAGAGAAGGTATCCAGCCATGTAATATAAAAAATAGACATTTATTTATTTACTTATTAAAGAAGATACAAGATACAGAAAACATTGTACATAGGACAATGATGCCTCAGTCACCTTCAAAGTAGGAACCTTGGGAACTCACACAGTTCTCCTAATCGCCATCAGCTGCCCTGATGTATTTTCTTGAATCTCATTGACAGTCTGAAATCTCTTTCCTTTCAAAGATGATTTTAATTTGGGAAAAGGCAGAAGTCACAGGGTGCCAAATCTTGGCTGTAGGGGAGCTGAGGCACCTGGGTGATTTGATTTTTTGCCAAGAACCTCTGCACAAGATGTGATTTATGAGCAGGTGCATTGTCATGATGAAACTGCCAATCACCAGTTGCCCATAGCTGCAGCCTTCTGGATCACCTGAATAGCTTTTGCAGAGGAATGTTCAAGCCTAATGCAAGATTTGATGCAGATTCATTGCTCTATTCACTTAGTCATTTTTAATGTGACAGCCACACAGTATACATGCTCACACAATGGCATCTACCACACCCACTGACTAGTACAGTGAAGTTGTCTTGTTAATGCATGTGTATTCCAGTCCAGTGGATTGAGCGTCGGCCTGCGAGCTAAGTGTCGCTGGTTCGATCTTCCAGTCAGGGTACATCAGAGAAGGAAAACTCTGACTCCAAAAAACCTCCGCTGCCTTGCGGCATACCTCTTCTGGGGAAAGGCTAAGGGAGTAAACCCCGACAGAAAATCCGGAGCCGGAGTCCCTAAGGCGGTTTGACGTTGTAGTCAACACCGGCAACTCCTGCGGCGCACCTGAAGCCAAGCTGTATCGACTCCGTCTTTCCCTTGGACCCTTCAGCTGCGAAGAGAGGGGGGGTCTGCTGCATGGGCAACAGCAGACCCTCCATATCACCCTGCCCAGGCTCTGTAGCTTCAGCTCCACTGGAGAGGACACTCCAGCGTCATCGCAAGATGTCAATTCAACACGGGAGGAGACAGATGCCGTGTCACTCCCGAGTCGGACTGCACAGCCATTCTCGGCGGTGCAGATAGACACTTAAGAAGCTACACCATCGTCTCTCGAGACGGACGGCTGCCGACGACGATTCCAGTCCACTCTCCTTGGCTGCCAGGTTACTTTGATGTTGTACAAACTGCTCTCATTATATTAATTATGGCTGGACTTCTCCCAGCCAGACCTCGGTATGTGTGTGGATGTGTGTGTGCCTGGCATATCCTATTAAATTAGAAATCATTACTTTCTTGAATGCCTCCAATATTTTTTAACTATTTGATTTTCACACTCTGACAACTTATGAGTCCTACCTCTCACAAAATAAAAACATTAAAAGTCTCTCATTTTATTCTTTAAAAAATAAATCACCATTCATATTAACACTTTATAAAGAAGTCTAAGGCTCAGAAAGAAAAGTTCTTTCCTGACTTTCTTTTCTTAAAACTCAGTCTAGTGTCCAAAAAGACCTGTTTTCAAAAATGTATCATTTTGTGTTATTTCTTTTGACAGTATAGCAGAGTAATTAAGGACACATACTTCTGGAGCCAGGATGAGCTGATTCTTATTTTAATACTGATTATGTTAGTTGCAAAAGAGGGCAAGTTATTTAATCTCTCTGTTTCATCTCTCTCTCTCTCTGTCAAGTGCAAATAATCATAATAATTGCAAATATATATATTTGTATTAACAAAATCAGGAAGATAGTGCCAACAGTACAGCCCTGGTAATTACTGGAGTGCATTGAGTTCAGAACTTTACTTTCTAGGTAAGTAAAACAAAAACATGATACAAGTTTAGTTCACGATTTTACAAAACCTAAAAGGTGAATACTTTCAGAAGTCACAGAAAGTATTTTATGTTGTACTCTGAAAATATTTGAGATTTTTGGGAAAATTCTGTGATAAAAAGCATTTAACTTCTTTGGGTATGTGTGGATTCAGGGCCCATCATTTTACCACTTGTCTTCAGATTAAAAGAACTGTGTGTTTGTGTGCATGTGTGCACGCAAGCTGCGTGCTCCTCTCTAAGCCTAGAAGGAAAACGTGGAAATGTTCTCAGTGGAAGTCATGCTGAACATCCTTTTCAGTTTAATCACTAATTCTTCCTGTCAATTGTTTTATTTTTCTAGCCGGATTACTGTGGGCAGGAGATGTTCATGAAATCTTCTTCCCTGTTGCCTTTGTGCAGTAGAAAGAGTTTTTGATCTGCATGTCTGGGCATTAGTTCGTGCGCTTTGTGGGTTAAGTGATCTCTATTAATGAGCAGATGATTTGCTGAGTGGACCTCTTTGCTAAGACTAAATATGGATATTGGTAGTTCCTACCCTTTCTCAGTTCTTCTGATAGGACTAGACTACCAACGTTTTGCCCCAAAATGATAGATTTAGGGGATTCTCAGTGATAAGGGTATGACAGTGGCCCACATTAGTTTTTACTTCTGTTTATTTGGTTCATCAATGGAAACATGGTAATTTTTCCTTTTTAGGTATTGGCTAATGAAAACCTGTTTCTCCTCTTTGTTAATTTTTAAGAAACCACTTGAGATTTTCTGTAGAATGGAAAAGTATTTGATGATGCTGTATGAAACTGGTCCTTCTACCTTTCATTCTTCTCTCACACGTGCAGAGTATGATTTATTCTCAGTTATAGTCCACACATCTCATATTCTATTTTCTAGCCATATGATTGTCCTCATTAGACTACAAACATGAAAAATAATGTATTTTCTTTTCAAATTCAAATTGGTTGCATCAATCATGTTCTTACTAAAATGATTCTGAAATTTTTTTCTTCTACCTTCATTTAGCTTCTTGCTGTACCTATTGATGAAGCCAAATATATTCATGGCTCTCTTTTTAAAACTTACTGTAATTTGTATGAATTCTGTTTTTATTCCTTTTCCTTTTCTACTTAGTCGTTTCCCCTGAGATAGTGTATAACTTCCAATTGTTTTCTTTTTCTCACGTGGAGTCTTCTTCACTTTATTAATATCATCATCAACAACATCATTATTACTACTACTACTATTAATTACTATTAATTTACTATTTTCTGCTTCCTTAGGCTGTTTATTTTTATTCCTATCTTCTGCTCTTTTGTCACTGGTAACTCTACTATTAGCCTTCTTTCTCCTTTATTTTTATCTTTGACTGTCTTTGGCATTTCCCTTAAAATATCTTAATGACCAGGATGGTGGCAGGTATAACATAAATAACTTTAGATAGCCAGATGTGTCTTCCTTTACATTTGCAAAAAGTGTTTTAGCTTATTTTAAATTATAAAACACAGTAGGCCATTATGAAATTTTCAGGAAATATAAAAATACATAAAAATAAGTATCAGATAGTGTTCCTTCTATCAGATAGAATAACAATCTTATTGAATTAGAGATCACACAAGGTACTCATATAATGCCATTTTATTCAACGTTGTTTTGTTATAACATTGATGAGATGTTATAGGAACTTAACTCTTGTGTTTATTAGTTTATGGTAAATTTAGTTTCCATACACAATGTCTTACTTAACTTCACAGAACCTATTGATAATGTTGTGAGGGAGCGGAATATCTTCCTTCTTTCCCTGTTTAGTTCTGGCTGGCTTAAGTATTAACTTGACATGTGACAGATTAACAGGAGAAAATAACCAAATTTATTTATGTGTGGACATAGGTAGCTTGCATAAGAATATGGGACCTGATGACAAATCTGGCTGTTAAGGTTTATGTGCCATCTTGAGCTAAGGAGAAAGGAGAGCTGTGCTTTGGACTTCAAAGGGGAGGAAGGCAATTCATGTGGAGATAGAAAAGCAAATGTTTGGTAAATAAATGTTTGCTCAGCCATGTTTAACAATGGGACACAGAGAGGGCTTTCAGCAAAGGGGTCTTGCTAGGTTCCTCCCAATTACACCTAGTTCATACTAAACTATAGTTATCAATGATGATGGTTCCCTTGTTGGAAGAGATCTTCTATGTAAATTTTTTAAACAATTAGAGGAAAGTTCAAAGGTTCTTCCTGAGGTTTTTGTTTCTTAAAAATAACCAGCTTAAAATGTCAATATCTTCAAAAGACGTACTTTGTCGTGGCAAACTCTGCTCCTCCTTAATGTTAAGTGAAGACTTAGTGTATGAGATAACTCTGAGAGTGACAAATAGTAAGCACTTAATGAATTTTTATTGTTAATATTATTGTTGCTATTAAACAGTAAAAATAAAATTTGATTCTAGTATATTTTTAATGTATTTAGCAAACAAAAATGCTACATAATCTTTGTTTTCATGATATATCTTTTGCCAATAATGATCAGATAGTATAATCACAAAGCTCATTATTTTTATAGAAAGAAAACCCTGTGTTATTATTTTTACATGTTCAGTACATTTGGGATTCTACAGTAGTAATAAAGACTATGCCTGATTATTCAAACTAATGTCTGGCTGTTATTATGCTAATGCAAAAAATTTGCAAGAACTCTGGCCAGATAATTATTATTTCTAACTTGAATATCTTTTTTCAAATTAGGGCAATATAAATTTACATTTATGTGACAATGTCTCTTTTCTAAGCAAAATTTCAACATGAAAGGCTGACATTTTCAGGCCCAGCTGCCAAGGTTCTTTCCTGACTCCTTAGAAATAAACTTTTTCTTTTTTTTTTTGTAAGAAGCTGATAGTACATATTTTCAGTTTCGTGGGCCACATAGTCTCTGTCACAGCTCCTCAACTCTGCTGTTGTAGTGTGAAAGTAGCCATAGACAATATCTAAATGATGGATTTGGTTGTGTTCTTACCAAAGCAGGAGGTGAGCCAGATTTCTTCTGCAAGTTGTAGTTTACCTGCCCAGAGAACCTAGCGCCATCAAGATTTTATTATAGATACTATTTATTGAGCACTTCTCAAGGAGCAGGTATTATGTTAGGGTGATTTACTAGATTATAAACTTGAATTTTCATGACATCTCTCTAAGTAAGTATTTTTATCCTCATTTTATAATTAAGGAACAGAAGGACTGAACCTTTAAGAAATTAACTTGCTGCAAGTTACATAATAAATGGCAGGGCTGGATTTCCAACCTGCCTTCTAACCCAAGTCTGTTTCACTCCAAGGACTGGACCTTGTTCTATGTCCCTAATAAATATTCGAGTCCCTCATTACTAAAGTGATTGTTTGCTGAATCTGTTACCACTTCCAAGGAGGTTTGAATGTTTAAACAATTTAACATTTAAAGGAAAGGATGGATGTCCTCACTACCATGTGATTTTAGTAGTAGTACCTAGTGAAAGAGTGGCGTTTCTTTCTTGCTCTCTTAGAACAGTGCTGTGAAAGATGAAATCTACATTGATAGGCAGACTAGTCTATTTTTTCATATGTTTATAAATTATCTCTGATGAGAATAATTAATAAATTTTATTAAAAAATTTTTTATCTGGGTTTCTTGCACATCAAACTTAAGATATTACCAAAAAAACCCTGGCTGATGTGGCTCAGTGGACTGAGTGCTAGCCTGCCAACTAAAGGGTTGCCAGTTTAATTCCCAGTCAGGGCATGTGCCTGGGTTGTGGGCCAGGTCCCCAGCTGGGGGCACATGAGAGTCAACCACACATCAATGTTTTACTCCCTCTCTTTCTCCCTCCCTTCCCCTCTTTCTAAAAATAAATAAATAAAATCTTAAAAAAAAAGATATTATCAAAGAAGCTAGAATGAAATGAAATTTGTATTATACCTGGATCCAATTAAAGAATAAGATAAAATATTCATAGATTAAAGAATTCTAAATTTAGTTCACATGAAATTAGTCTTAGGAAACTATTGATCTTCTTGAGATGAGGGAAGGCAGTGAGAAAAATATAGAGTTATTGGGGTCTGTGATTCTATCATATATTAGCTGCATGTGCAAGGGTGACTTTCTTAGCTGGCCTGAGTCTCAATATCCGTAGGTATAAAATAAGGTTAATAATAACTGCCTTATAGGATGAAATGTAAAAAGTATTATAACATAATGCAAGTGCAAATGTTAAGGTAACCCACACGTTTCTAAAATCTTCCAGGTTGCTAGAATTATCCTGTCTTGTGAAATTTAAATAAAATGGTCCAAACCTTGTTTAACATTAGAAGGGCCACTCACGTCTGTCTTAGTGGTGCAAGGATTTATTTGTTGCTGTTTTGATAAGGCTTCTATTGCTCTTAGTTACTTTTGAGACTCTATTTTAATTTTCCCTTTGCGATTTTTGATTTTTAGTATTGACCTTCCCATACTTCTTGTTGCTGTTTCCTTTTCTTTGATACATATAACACTAGATGGAAACACAGCCCAAGGGACAGGGACCCTGGGTACATCTCTCACTTCACTGCCCCCTCCCACCTGTCAGCTTTTAAACTCCCCCAGTTCCATTTCTGATACTTTTCTAGGCAGAGCAATTCAGCTCACTCCTGCTGTCTCTTTCCACTCTATGCCCAGGGATGACCTTACTTTCTGCTTTCAAAATGGCTGATTTTTTCCCTCAACTATGAGAAACCTTTCCTAGAGAGAAAATTTCATTATAATAGCAGGCAAAAGGGATTCCAGTCACAAAGTAATTGTCCCCTCTATGATTTTATGTTAATGTAGCTTTAGGACAGCACTATTTTATTTTCATTATTATTATTTGTAGCTGGTGATTAGCAAAAATTTAGATTAAGTAGGGCCATCATAAAATTTCTATTAGCTAGAACTTTACTAGTTTGTCCTTTCAAAGAGATTTATGCATTTTATTTAAAAAAACTTTTTCTTGTTAAACTTTAACACATTTAAAGAATGGTAAATAAAAGAAAAACATGGTAAACAAACAATTCTTTGAATTATACTGAAGTGAACACCCATATAAACATCACTCAAGTCAAGGAATAGACATCAACCCACACCACACCTACCCTAAAGACAATCATTGTCCAAGCTTCCAACACTGCAGTTTTGCGTGTTTTGCAACTTTCTGTAAGTGGAATCACACCATAGGAATTCTTTTGTGTTTGATTACTTTTGCTTACCATCATTTGTGAGATTCATTTATGTTATCATATACAACTCTAATCATGAATTTTAATTGCTATGTATAATTTTATTGCACAAATATACTACTATTTCTCTCTTGTCTGTGGATACATATTTATTTTCAGTATTTTGGAATAATGCTGCTTTTAACACCTTACCTATTGTTTATATGTGTTTGAGAGTAGATATTCTCAGTCCTGTATTTGTACAATTGTAGTGAATACTGACACACTTTTTTTCTTGGTCATTTCCCCAAGGTTTTCTCCTCTCTAAGATCTAAGTTTTGGTGCTCTGCCTTTGTGATTTGGGCTTTATAACCCTCACGTTCAATACCAGCATTCAATTCTGATTTCTGCTAAGAATTGACAATTTTCACTGACACAGCTCATTTGGGGTAACATTCCATTAAACTATGATATCCAAAACACTTGCCTTGCTAAATGAGTACCTTTAGCTTGTTTGAAAAACTGTCATTTTACTTTCTAAAGCTTACTTCATAGGAAATGGAGAACAGTTGTCTTCTTCAAAAATTTTTCTTATTGTATATCCTCAGATTATAGAAAATGTGCAAAATGGAACTCAGACCTTATACTACCTCTTGCTTTCCTGCAGCTAATAAGGGAAGAGTCATCCGCTGCATGATGCATGCAATTGTAAAGAAGGTAATTAGGGAGAAAGGCAACACACTGCTGTAGTCATAACCGAGGCCTGTGATTTAGAGAATCTATATTAGAAGGAACCACAGCGAGTCAGTTGCCATGTATCTGCCTCATACACTTTTTAATTATACCACTAACTCTGGCAGGGAGATGTCATCTAACCCTCTGCTAAGACAGATTCTTTATTAAATTAAAATTGTTCTCTTAGGAGGAGGTATATGCATACTGAGATGCAAACACAAACACAAACCCTGTTTATTTGAAAGTAAATATTGAAATAAGAGGAGTCTACATGATATATATATATATACATATATATATACACACACATATATCCTTGTTTGTATAATAGTCAATATATATATCTTTATTTGTATAATAGCCAAAATTAAAAAAAACAATCAACTAGAAGAAAACAAATCTTTACACAGAATGTCTACATGAAAATTACCTTCCCTGTCTTCTGTGTAACACTTTTTCTCTTTTGGAGCCTTATAAAATTTCAATTTTAACATAGTAACTTTTTCAAAAAAATATTTCAAAGTTGAAAAATACTTAGATGAGATGAGGAAGATATTAGCTTATACCTTTTGGTCAGAATAAGGCCCACTGTTCAGGTTATCATGGAGAAAGACTTGAAGGATGCAGGGGTAATAGCCATCAGGCTATCTATGGGTAATTTTAAATACAGCAGTATATAGTTTAACTTATGTTTAAAAGGATCACTGTGGCTGTGTGTGAGGAATAGATTCAAGGGAGCAAGTAGTGGTTTGAGGGGGAGAGAGCTTTTCTGATAATCTTGAAAAGAAATGATGGTGGCTTTGACTGTGTGGCATACCCTAAAGTAGAGCTCACTGAATAAGTAGAAGAATAAGTGAAGCTGGAGCAACAAATATCATCATTATCGTTGGTAAGTACAGCTTTGGCTAAACACAGTGTGTATTAGGTGCCAGACACATAGGCATCCTAACTCTTTGTACACTGACTAATCCAGGAAGTAGAACAGCCTCTTAGAAGAAAGTTTGATTTCTGATAGAAAATCACTTACTTGAGTTGCTATCTCTCAAGATCAAGGAGAAGGGGAAGGAGAAAAAGATTAGATCACAAAATCATTCACTACACTTTATGAAAGAATTTATTGGTGAGGCCAGGCATATGTTTGATTTTTAAAAAGAGATTTTCCTGGAGACATCAAGCGTATGGAAGAAGCAGTGATGGGTAACATAAAGTTAGAGTGGGAGTGTTTCCTTTTATTATTATATTAAGTAACTCACAAAATGCTTATTTCTAATTTCTGCACCTTTGGGCGATGCTGGCTTAGTTGCTTGGGTCCGCTAAGAGAGGAAAATTTTCATTATAGGACAAGGCAATGATTCAATTTAATTGGAAAATGGAGTTTGCCTCCTGAGTTCTCTGAGTTTCTTACTTCTTCTGATGAACAAGTAAAAAGGAGTTAAGTATGATGAGCAGCATGTTTGAATGAGTCTGATTATCAGTGGGCAAAGGCAATAAAACATGCAATGAAGTCAGGAAATAGTACATCTTGAGCCTGGGAGCTATTCCAGGGAAACTTTCTAGTTCAGTTTTGTCTTATGATCAATGGGAAGAGAAAATTGCTGCAAATTCAGACAGAATCACAAAGGGTACAGACCCTTCAGGAATGAAGATTTGAGTCACTGTATGTGGTGGAAGCAGTAAGTTATCTCCCTAAAGCCATTTTCTCCTTCGTCCTGGGTGAATGGTTGTGTAGTTAGAGTAATTATTTTCCAACCATAGTTCTTACCAATGTAATGTTGTAACACAACCCCTGGGCTGCTCTGATTGAAACAGAAGCCATGGGCTGTTTAGTTAGGGGCCCAGTTGCCCGCTGCCAGAATTATAACTCTCAATACCAGAGTTTAGTGAAAAGAAAAAGAAGTGTTTATTTAACAGTTATATAGATTTAGATTATTTGTGGATTTCTGTTGTTAAGTCTTATGGTCTTTAAAACACTCACAAACACACAGTTCTGCCTCCCCCTACCAAACCAGGCTAGTTTTAGAAAAGTTAGAAATACCATTTCCCTACTTCCTAGACACAGTTCAGCTTTACTGGTAGCTGCTGATCATTCAATTCTGATTGGGGAGGTCTTTCTGTGTTTTGATGCCCGCCAGCTTTCAATCCAGAACTGCGCGGATTCTCAGCCTCTTTCTAAACTGCCTTCTCAAAGCCGCATGGTGTTTCCCTCACAAAACAGCATGGAGAACCTTCTCAAAACCACATGGAGAACTCAGCTTCTTTAATCCGGATGAGGAGAGAGTGTGCGTTTTCCCTGCAAACCACGTGGATCTCCTCTCTTTCTCAAAACCGCATGATGAGAGCCCCTGCTAAAATGTCTGCAGCTGCTTTTTAAATCCCTGACTGCGCCTCTGATGCAGTGGGCATGGCACTCAGTTCTGACCATTCACAGAACCCTACGCAGGCTCTGTGAGCTCTTTCAGTATCATCCCACGGTCCAAGACCCCTCCCACCTTCTTGGGCCTTGGAAGCATCAAATCCATTTGCACAACAAAGTTACCAGTCAATAGCTCCAGGAATGCAAAGGCATCCTAAAAGCTGCTTCCTTTTCCCAATCCTCTAGCCACAAGTTCTCGGGGTTTTTGGACACCCTCATTCTGTAACAATGTGAGTAAAGTGATGTGGTTACTTGCTTAAAATGAAATCCTGTACTCTAAATTCCCCACTTTTCCCTTCCTGCCAGCCAGAAATGGAAGTGGGTGGAGCTTCTTAGAAGCCATGTGTTACTAGATGCTCACCTTCAATGAACACTCTGTACTGTTCATGAAGAGAGAAAGATTTTTAATATCTTTGAGCCCAAGACTTATTGTTAGATCTTACATTTTAGCTAATAATCCCATTTTTTATCCATTTTCCCAACTCATCCATAGAGCATGTGTTGGTGCCATTAACTTTAAAGTTTGCAAAATGGGACAGAAAGTTAATATGAGAGAGGACAGCAGAAGGAAAAGTAGTTATTATTCAGAGATTCAGATTTAAATTTGGATACAATAGCTGATGCGATTTAAATCTTTCTTCATTCAAAAAGTAAATTATACCCTTTCCATTTTTATGAGATAGATGAATAATACTAGAAATGATTAATTTGTGTTTCTGTAGTACATGCTATTATTAATTTTTTAAAGCATGGATAAAGGGTGTTGGTTTTTGGGAATCCAGGAGATGAATCCTAATGGAATTTTTTGTCATACTTTCTGGCTATCATAGATTTTGAACATACCTGTTATATTTATTAAATATATAATCTTCTGTGTTCAAATCCTTCCAATAAAATCCAGAACAACCAAACATTTTGCTTCCTGAACTTGTCTCTCTCAGATACAAATTTAAGAGGCAATCTCATGTTTTTTCAAGCAGTAAATAACTCTAAGGAGGATTTTCTTTTAGTTTAGTTTAATTTTTATTTTTGTAGGAGGCACATATATTTGGCTTTTGGTAATAACAGTGATTTCCTGAGTTCCAGAGTTTCCAGTATAGACGTAGTTTTAGTGAGGCAATTGTATGGGGTATTCCATTGTTTAGTGAAATGGAAATAAGTCATATATTTCTATCAGGACAATTTGGAAGCATGCTTTTGGGGCCATAAATACAATGAGAATGGGAACCAACATAAATTTCCATCCTGATTAAGCAGTATTGGGGCCAGGCACATTTTCCTTTCTTCCTGTTAAACAGGCATTTCTTCTTGTCCCTTTGTTAATTGGTACTGAGAACTTGAAAAAATAACATAACTACTTGCTCCAAAAAATAGCTGCTGAAAGGTGAGATAAAACTAGCTCAACCAGCATATTCCATTAAGACTAAAAGGTCACCCCTCAAGAACCTCTCCAAGACCCTTCTTGCCTCACAGTGCCTATCAATCAGACATTATTTTATCATAAGCCATGCCCAATCTTAAGGAACTTCAGTTGTTGAAACACCTGCATTGAAAATATCTGATGACTGTCTGCCCCTGACTCTGTCCTTCTGAGACATTGTTAAGAATTTTTCAAGGTTGTCTTTTCCCTTGTTGCTGTAGATCTAATGAATTCCTCTGGTGGCCATTATGGGAAGTGATACTCGACAACTAGAAGTCTACTCTTAGGCGTGGTCCTCTAGGCCTCCCAACTATCATGTAAATTTCTCACACATCTAAGTTTCATATAAGTTTGAAATGAAAATTCTTGCCTGTTACACTCAAAACCTAATGCCTTTCAAATCTCGTGAAATCCCATATGATGGATGGCTGAACAAAGATAAGGTATGTCATTTAAAGTAGAATTTTGTGGTAATGGGCTTTTTAAATTAGCAGTTGTTATCTAGATAGAAAACTGGTGCAGATAACTTCAGGTTACCTAAATAGCAAAATAAATAAACAAACAAATAAAAAAGTAAACAAACAAACAAAACTAAAGGAGAGCCCTCTCACCATCTCATGGCAGGAGTACATTTCCATTCCCTCTAGTGGTCCTTTCTCTATCTGCCCATCTACTCTTTACAACTGAACATTGAAACTGATACAAATGCTCACAAGCATATTTCAATCTTAACTGTGGGCAAAAGTGGGGGCTTGATTAGGAGGTAGTCAGCAAGTAGCAAATAAAAATTGCATGAAGAGGAGATCCAAGATGGCGGAGGAGTAAGTGGAAGCTACACTAACCTCCTCCCAGGACCAGTCTGGATTACAACTTAATTTTGGAGGAATCATCTGGAATAACCAACCAAACACTAGCTGGAAAGAAGTCTTATAACCATGAAGAGACAGAAAAGGCTGCTACATCACATCCTGACTGGTAGAGAGTGCAGAGACAAGGAAGGGCTGACTGGGCTAACAGGGGTTGCAGCTGAAGGTACTGAGAAACAGCTCAGCAGCTGGGGGTTCCCCCTGAGAAGGGCAGGGTCTAAAACCCCAGCTGGGCTTCCCAACCTACAGCAACAGAGTGGAAAGTAAAATAGTATCAGCTGTGAAAAGCGAAAAGCCACAGGGTTTCTTGCTAGCCAGAGAGAAACAGCTGGAGTAAAAGAGCTCTTAAGTGGATCACATACAAAAATATTTTGGCCCCCACTTACCCTGGGCTCAAGCAGAGGGAAGGCAGAGAGGACTGGAGACACTTGGGGAGAGTTTGGTGTGGTGACTTTGAGGGGAGAACTGGGGGAACAGGCGACCGGGTCCCAGTGCTGACTCATCCCCAGTAATGCAGGCAGACCATTCCCCTCCAAGTGGCATCAGACTAAGGGGAAGCAAAAGCCTTGCCTACAGGAATTAAGCTGTCACACCCACGTTCCTTAAGCCTGACGGCTAATCACAGATTGAACAGATTAACAACTAAAGAAGACAGACAAAGGCAGTAGATCCTTGGAAGTCTCCAACAGGCTGCGTAGGGCCAGACTGGTACATGATCTGATGCCAACAGAGGCAGATCCAGGAAGTGCAGATCATTCTAAGTAGCACCAACAAACAATAGGAGTCACAAAAATGGGGAGACAGAGAAACAACCCCCCATCGAAAGGAAAGGTAGAATCCCCAGAAAGAGTGCTAAATGAAATAGAGGGGAGCAAACTATCAGATATGGAATTCATAATATGGATTATGGAGAAGCTGAATGAGCTCAGCAGAAACTACACAGAACTCCAGGGAAACTACAAGGAACTTACTGAGAATTATATCAGCATGAAAAAGGACATAGAAGCTATCAACAAGAGCCAGGAGGAAATGAAGAATATGATCTCTGAATTGAATAATACAATAGAAGGAAATAAAAGCAGGCTAGAGGAAGCAGAACATCGGATCAGCGAGCTGGAGGACAAGGTACACAAAAACTGCCAGACAGTGCAACAAAATGAAAAAAGACTGAACAACACTGAAGAGGTTCTAAGACAGCTGCAGGACAATATGAAATGTAATAATATCCGTGTCATAGGTATTCTGGAAGGAGAAGAAGAGCAAGGGATAGAAAAAGTCTTTGAAAAACTAATGACAGAAAACTTCCCTCACATGAGGAGAGAAAGAGTCACGCAAGTCCAGGAAGCACAGAGGGTCCCAATGAAGATGAATCCCAACAGGCCCACCTCAAGACACACAATAATTAAAATGCCAACATTCAAAGACAAAGAGAGAATCCTAAAAGCAGCAAGAGAGAAACAACTAATAATATACAAGGGATCTCCAATAAGGCTATCATCAGATTTCTCAGCAGAAACACTACAAGCCAGAAGGGAATGGCAAAAAATATTCCAAGTAATGAAAAACAAAGGCCTACAACCAAGAATACTCTACCCAGGAAGGCTCACATTCAAAATGGAAGGTGAAATATCCTTATTTCCAAGACAAAAGAAGGCTAAAAGAATACATCTCCACCAAATCAGCATTGCAAGAGATGCTAAAGGGTCTGCTTTAAGAAGATGAAGAAACAGAGAGAGACAGAGAAGAACATGAGTAAAAAGGGGGAAAATGACAATGAATAAGCACTTATCAGTAATAACCTTAAATGTAAATGGATTAAGTGCTCCAATCAAAAGACATAGGGTAGCTGAGTGGATTAGGGAGAATGACCCACATATATTCTGTCTACAAGAGACCCACCTTAGAACAAAAGATCTACACAGACTGAAAGTAAAGGGATGGAAAAAAGTATTTCAAGCAAATGGACATGAAAAAAAAGCCGGGGTAGCAATACTTATATCAGACAAAACAGATTTCACAGCAAAGTCCATAAAAAGAGACAAAGAAGGGCATTTCATAATACTTAAGGGAAAAATCCATCAAGAAGATATAACCCTTATAAATATATATGCACCCAACTTAGGAGCACCCAAATATATAAGGAAAATTTTGAAAGACTCCAAGAAAGACATAGACAGCAACACACTCATAGTAGGGGACTTTAACACCCCATTGTCAACAATGGACAGATCTTCGAAGCAAAGAAACACCAAGGATATTGAGGCACTGAACAACACTTTAGATCAAATGGACTTAGTCGATATATATAGAAATTTTCTCTCCAAAGAAGCAAAATATACATTCTTCTCAAGTGCACATGGAACATTTTCAAAGATAGACCACATGGTAGGACACAAAAAAAGCCTCAAAAAATTCAAGAAAATTGAAATTATATCAAGCATCTTCTCAGATCACAATGGCTTAAAATTGTAAATCAACCTCAAGGAAAAAACTCAAAAACATTCAAACTCATGGAGAATGAATAACATGCTATTAAATAATGAATGGGTTAACAATGACATCAAGGAAAATATCAAAAAGTTTCTGGAAACTAATGATAATGAACACACAACAACCCAAAACCTATGGAATACAGCAAAAGCAGTCCTAAGAGGAAAGTTCATAGCAATACAGGCCTACCTAAAAAAGCTAGAAGAATCTCTAATAAAAAATTTAACCCTACGGCTACAAGAACTAGAGGAAGAACAACAAGCAAAGCCCAGATCAGGTCGTCGTCGGCAGCCGTCCGTCTCGAGAGACGATGGTGTAGCTTCTTAAGAGTCTATCTGCACCGCCGAGAACGGCTGTACAGTCCGACTCGGGAGTGACACGGTATCTGTCTCCTCCCATGTTGAATCGACATCTTGCAATGACACTGGAGTGTCCTCTCCAGTGAAGCTGAAGCTACAGAGCCTGGGCAGGGTGATATGGAGGGTCTGCTGTTGCCCATGCAGCAGACCCCCCCTCTCTTCGCAGC
The DNA here is from genome assembly GCF_987537825.1 of Furipterus horrens. Classification (NCBI taxonomy): domain Eukaryota; kingdom Metazoa; phylum Chordata; class Mammalia; order Chiroptera; family Furipteridae; genus Furipterus; species Furipterus horrens. The sequence goes on along the minus strand of NW_028327176.1, from coordinate 59,906,978 downwards.
TGAAGGGTCCAAGGGAAAGACGGAGTCAATACAGCTTGGTTTCAGGTGCGCCGCAGGAGTTGCCGGTGTTGACTACAACGTCAAACCGCCTTAGGGACTCCGGCTCCGGATTTTCTGTCGGGGTTTACTCCCTTAGCCTTTCCCCTGAAGAGGTATGCCGCAAGGCAGCGGAGGTTTTTTGGAATCAGAGTTTTCCTTCTCTGATGTGCCCTGACTGGAAGATCGAACCAGCAACACTTAGCTCGCAGGCCGACGCTCAATCCACTGAGCCAAACCAGCCAGGACAGTTTTATAAGTACTTTATAGATTTTGGATATTAACCCTTTACCAGATGTATCGGTGAATACTTTCTCCTATTCTGTGAGTTGTCTTTTTATCTTGTTGATAGTTTCTAGATCAAGTAGAAGGAAGGAAATTATCAAGATCAGAGCACAATTAGATAACATAGAGACTAAACTAACAATTCAAAAGATAAACAAAAGTAGAATCTGGTTCTTTGAAAAGATAAACAAAATTGACAAGCCTTTAACCAGGCTCATTAAGAAAAAAATAAAGAAAGAAAGAAAGGACCCAAATAAATAAAATAAAAAACGAAAGAGGAGAAATCAAAACCGATACCACAGAAATACAAAGAATTGTAAGAAATTGTTATGAACAACAGTATGGCTAGAAATTGGACAACCTGGAGGAAATGGACAAATTTCTGGAAACATATAGTCTTCCAAAACTGAATCAAGAAGAAGCCTAAAGCCTAAATAGACTAATAACAGCTAGTGAAATTGGAGCAGTAATTTAAAAACTCCCGGCACACAAAAGCCCTGGACCGGATGGCTTCACAGGTGAATTCTACAAAACATTTAGGAAAGAACTAACTCCTATCCTCCTCAGATTATTCCAAGGGATCCGAGAAGAAGGAAGACTCCCAAACTCGTTCTATGAAGCCAGTATTACCCTAATTCCAAAACCAGGTCAAGACACAACAAGGAAAGAAAACTACAGGCCAATATCGCTGATGAACATAGATGCTAAAATCCTCAACAAAATATTGGCAAACCGGATCCAGCAACACATTAGAAAGGTCATACACCACGATCAAGTGGGATTCATCCCAGGGATGCAAGGATGGTTTAAAATTCACAAATCAATAAACGTAATACACCACATAAACAGAATGAAAGAAAAAAACCACATGATCATATCAATAAATGCAGAAAAAGCATTTGATAAAGTCGTCATCGGCAGCCGTCCGTCTCGAGAGACGATGGTGTAGCTTCTTAAGAGTCTATCTGCACCGCCGAGAATGGTTGTGCAGTCCGACTCGGGAGTGACACGGTATCTGTCTCCTCCCGTGTTGAATCGACATCTTGCGATGACGCTGAAGCTACAGAGCCTGGGCAGGGTAATATGGAGGGTCTGCTGTTGCCCATGCAGTAGACCCCCCCTCTCTTCGCAGCTGAAGGGTCCAAGGGAAAGACGGAGTCAATACAGCTTGGCTTCAGGTGCGCCGCAGGAGTTGCCGGTGTTGACTACAACGTCAAACCGCCTTAGGGACTCCGGCTCCGGATTTTCTGTCGGGGTTTACTCCCTTAGCCTTTCCCCTGAAGAGGTATGCCGCAAGGCAGCGGAGGTTTTTTGGAGTCAGAGTTTTCCTTCTCTGACATTTATGATGAAAATTCTCAACAAAATAGGAATAGAGGGAGTATACGTCAACATAATAAAGGCCATATAGGAGAAACCTGAAGCCAACATCATACTCAATGGGCAAAAACTGAGAGCATTCCCCCTGAGGTCAGGAACGAGACAAGGATGTCCATTCTCTCCATTCCTATTCAACATAGTCTTGGAAGTTCTAGCCACAGCAATCAGACAAGAAAGAGAAATAAAAGGCATCCAAATGGGAAAAGAGGAAGCAAAACTGTCATTATTTGCAGATGACATGATAGTGTACATAGAAAATCCTATAGACGTCACAAAAAAACTACTCAAAACTAATAAGTGAATTTGGCAAAATAGCAGGATGCAAAGTCAATATTAAGAAATCAAAGGCATTTCTGTACACCAACAATAAAATCTCAGAGACAGAAACTGAAAGAAAAATCCCGTTTACTATAACAGCAAGAAAAATAAAGTACCTAGGAATAGACATAACCAAGGAGGTAAAAGACCTATACTCAGAAAACTACATAACACTGAAGAAAGAAATTAAGGAAGATACAAATAAATGGAAGCATATACCATGATCATGGATGAAAAGAATCAACATCATTAAAATGTCCATACTACCCAAAGCAATTTATAGATTCAATGCAATCCCTATTAAAATAGTAATGACATTTTTCACAGACCTAGAACAAATACTTCAAAACTTTATATGGAACCAAAAAAGAGCCCGAATACCCACAGCAATTTTGAGGAAGACGAACACAGTAGGAGGAATCACAATACCTGATATCAAACTATACTACAAGGCCACGGTAATCAAAACAGTCTGGTAGTGGCATAAGAACAGACATAGATCAATGGAACAGAATAGAGAGTCCAGAAATAAACCCAGGTCTATATGGTCAACTAATATTTGACAAAGAAGGAAGGAACATCAAATGGAGTGAAAAGAGCCTCTTCAACAAATGGTGCTGGGAGAATTGGACAGGGACATGCAAAAAAATGAAACTAGACCACCACCTTACACCATACAGCAGAATAAACTCAAAATGGATCAAGGACTTAAATGAAAGCTGTGACACCATAAAAGTCCTAGAGGAAAAAATAGGCAGGAAAATTTCAGATATCCCATGTAGCAACATTTTCACTGATATATCTCCTAAGGCAAGGGAAATAAAGGAAAGAATAAACAAATGGGAATGTATCAAACTAAAAAGTTTCTGCTCAGCTAAAGAAAACATCAGCAAGATGAAATGGAAACCAACCATATGGGAAAATATACTTGCCAATGACATCTCAGACAAGGGATTGAGCTCCAAAATATATAAAGAATTCATACGGCTCAACACCAAGAAGATAGACAACCCAATTAAAAAATGGGCAAAAGCCCTGAACAAACACCTCTCTAAAGAGGACATACAGAGGGTCCATAGACATATAAAAGAATGCTCAATATCACTAGCCATCAGAGAGATGCAAATAAAAACCACAATGAGATACCACCTCACACCAGTCAGGATGGCCATCATTAACAAATCAACAAATAACTTGTGCTGGAGAGGATGCAGAGAAATGGGAACCCTGGTGTGCTTCTGATGAGAATGCAGACTGGTGCAGCCACTATGGAAAACAGTTTGAATTTCCTCCAAAAACTAAAAATGGAACTACCTTTTGAACCAGCAATTCCATCTCTAGGATTATACCTGAAGAATCCTGAAACACCAATTCAAAAGAACCTATGCACCCCTATGTTCATAGCAGCACTATTTACAATAGCCAAGTGCTGGAAACAACCTAAGTGCCCATCTGTAGATGAGTGGATCAAAAAACTGTGGTACATTTACACAATAGAGTACTATATAGCACAAAGGAAGAAGGAACTTCTACCATTTGCAACACCATGGATGGAACTAGAGAGAATTATGCTTAACGAAATAAGCCAGGCAAGAAAAGAAAAATACCTTATCCTGTCACGTATTACAGGAGACTAATGAACAACACAAACAAATGAGCTAAACTGAACCAGAGGTATGTAAACAAGGAGTAGACTAACAGTAGCAAGGGGGGAGGTGGGAAGGAGAGAAGGGGGTAAGAAGGGGAATGGTCTAGACAAAGAACATGTATAAATGACCCACGAACATGGACAACTGAGTTGGGACTAAATGTTGGAGAAGGGGGGGACAGGGTGCAAGGAAGCAAGAGGGGGAAAAAAGTGGGACAACTGTAATGGAAAAACAAACAAAAAAATTTAGTGGGGGAAAAATGAAAACATGAAGAGTGGAAATGCCAGTTCAGTGAATATTAGAAGGACAAGGATTTTCCTTCACACTGTATATTTTTCTCCCTATCTGATCCCTCCAGAGTTTGGCATTCTAAACAAGTAAGTACTGACATCATTTTTTTTTGCATAAAACTAATGAGACCAGTTGTTAATAGAGGGGTTTTTTTTTTAACCAAGACTTTGACTGGAATGTCATGCCTAAAGGAGACATTCTTGGGCTCTGGTGTTACCAAAAAGCCCTGAGGAACTGGGAATGACTTTCGAAGTTAATAAAAGCCCACGAGATAAAAGGCCTGGTACCGTGGTTGGTTGTGCCGTCCATGACAATCTTTCCAGGGAAGGAACGAAGGTTGTTTTCCTGAAAGATGGCTAGAAGGGACCTTAAGGCACAATGGAAAACCTGAAGGACTTGGCAAAGACAGATGTTTACAGGCAAGGATGAATGGCAGGTATGTGGCTCAACTTCTGTGCCCTGAAGGGCAGACTGAAGGTCACCCTAAATGTTTCTTGCGTAAGTTCCAGCAAAGCAGAGCTAAAGATCATAAGTGATCATTTGCTGCTCTTGTTGTGTTTATGCAAATGAACAAGATAAATTAAAAATGGACTTAATGCAGTTCTTTTAATGACAAGAAGGGTAATCTTAGGGAGAAAAATTGTTATTCAAGGAAAATCACAATGGTCAGTGGCAGACTATAAAGTAGTGCAGCTAACCATCTTAAAAGTTTCTTTTCATTTAAAATATGTTTTCACTTGAAAGTTAAACTATGTCTGTGGTATCATCAAAGATATTTAATTTACAGGCAAGAAGAATGTCAAATGCCTTGCAACTGGGTGTCTTTCCAATAAGACAGTCTTACAGATTTAGAGACTTGTTTGGGTTATGTTACATAAATTAACATGTGTTTTCTGTTTTCAAAGGGAATAAGCCTATGATCTCATTACCTGAGTGATTATCTGTACGTATAGGCCTCACTTAATCCTGTCTGCATCGCTGCCTCCTGAGACTCAACGGTTTGGCTGAACTAAGTTGCTGGGTTTGTGAAGACCGGGGTGGTCTGTGGGCTTCACTTTAAAACTGGTTTCTCTTTTCTATCCTAATGGCTTGGACAGAAAGGGCCCAGAGGTCTGAGAGGTGGGAAACCTAAAATATTTCCCTCAGTCCAAACTAAGTATAATGGGCAAAAGGGTTTTGGACAGGTGAGATGTGCCTGGCACACCTTCCTCCAAAGAAGCTCCCCCCCTTTTTTTCCCCTAATGTGGGACATTAAAAAATTAATCCCTGCCTTTTGTCTTCTATTAGTTATGGATTAAATGATGTTTTTTAACCCTTTTGCCAAATCTTTTGCCCCCAGAATACAACAAGGATGCCAGCCTGTTAAACCAAGCACGCCGTTGTCTGGATACAGCCAACTGACCTGGAATCTATACGATCCTTCCCCATGTGGGAAGACCACCCTCCCCTCCACATCCCCCACACTTATTAGGGATTTCTGGACCCAAGGGTAGGTAGGACGACGACCATGTCCAGCTTGTAGCAGTTAGAGGAGCTTTAGACCTTCGTCCATTGTCCTTTATAAGATTATAAAGGGTCTTAATATCTGAGAGGGAGGGATTGTTATTTTTTATTGTTAAAATAAATAAACTAATCATTTATTTATTTAAAAAAAAAGAAGAATATATGAAAAGGTGAAGTGGGAGTGCTTGTATGTACGAACCATGGGCATGGATTTGGTGGGGGATTGCTGGGGGAGAGGGGGTGCTGGGTGGAGGGGAGCAAAGGGGGAAAAAACTGAAACTAATTTAACAACATAACCAATAAAATATAATTTTAAAAAATTGCATGAAAAACTTCAATAATAACTAGTGCCTATATTTTGAGTCTGGCTATTACACTTATCTTCAGTTGCCAGGTGGTCTATTTCGTAAACAAATTATTTTAGCTGATTGCAAGGGCATTTGGGGTATTGATGGGAAGGAGAGAACAGTTTGGTAATTAACATCAATTTGCCACTTCTGATATGGACAAAAAATGAATCTACAAAGAGTCATACAATTTTGGACAAAACCTACCTGAACCCCCACTTTGAAAATGTAAGGGTGATTGAATGGAGAAAAGCCTCCAGAAATGTGAAAAGAGTTTGTTGCTTGAAAGATAAGGACTAGACTGAAAAATTAGAAGTTGAGGTTCTAATTAAATTTAACTTGAAGTTTGGTAAACTCTTTCATCTATATACAACTAGTTCTTTCCTCAACTCTGGAATGTTTTGCTCTATTTTATCTTTGTTATTTATTAGTTCATATCTTTTCTTGATGATCATATGTCACTTCATATGTTGGCTCTTTGGTCTTTCTCCTTCATGATATGATTGCTCTGTCATGGTTTTCATCTCTATTCCCTGGGGAGAACCCTTCAATAGCTCCTGCAATTATAAAATCACTTTTGTGACATCAAATTATACCCTTCAAAACATTAATTATAATTCTTTGTCTTTTGGCTTACCCTGTAATCCTTACCTTATTGACCCATATTTTATTTCATTTTCATAGTTGTCCCATTGCATTAGCACTTCAGATGCCCAAGATCAGTGAGTTTGGGGGAAGGCAAAGCCACTGACTGTCCTAGTAAAGAAAGTTACGTCTTCACTGTTTCTGCTTTGAGATTGGAGAAGCCATCTAACTAGAGGTTCTGTGACTGCTAGTTCATGTCCCGAGGGAAGCAAACCCCAGGGTGGAATTGGATATGTAAGATATTTATTAAGGGAGACCTCTGTGAAGGAGAAATATAACCATTGCTGAAGAAGTTGGAGAAAACTTTTAAACCATGATCTGAATACAGGTGTGATCCCACTGCAAGAGAGACAGGCAGAAAAGTTTGGCTAGGAAGACTCTCAAACTGCATCATATTTATAAGTGACTTTGTCCAGGCCAATCAGCAGTCCTTAAGCCAAAGTTGTCTGCCCACAAAGGCCTCTCTCATCTCACAAGAATGGACCTTCATTGGTATTCCTTTAGCACTTGGTCATTGGCTGGGAATAGTTTATGGCTGTGAATGCAACACTGATTCAGAAAGGCAGCTGCTAGGGCTTTCAGTCAATTATGCTCACACACCGGAGAGCTGGCCAGCACATTTCCATGGCCACAGATACTTTGTCAAAATTCCTTCTTTGTTCAGTGCCAGTGACAAGATGTCATCCCTCTGCTGGCTTTCTGCCTGACACATATGAGGTGAATATAGGCAGTACCACTTCTTTCAAATGCTACTTAATCTCCCCAGCAAAGTGGAAGCCAAGGAGGGCTCTCTCTATGATGTGACACTGCTTTGTCTCCTCACTGCTGCAACTTTCAGTGACAGTCTTTCAAGATTTCCTCCAAGAAGGAAGGTTAGCATAGGAGCTAAGAGCTTTTGGTTTCAATTTAAGTAGACCTGGGTCCAAGTCAGTTGTGCCATTTACTAGATACTGTGACCTTGGTCCAGTTGTCTTACCTTTCCTATGTCTAAAAGGCTCAAAAAACTTCTCTGAGTTGAGAGGGTTAAACAAAATAATGAATGTGTTAGCACTTTTCCCAGAGTAAGCATTCAATAAGTATGACCCATTTCCTAATGTTGACACTTTTCTAAGGATGCAGGGTCCCGAACCAGTCTTTAGTTCATTCTTTCCATGTTTTCTCATGTACTGTATCTATTAAAGTTTCATCTCATAGGAGAAATTGCTTCATGTCATTTATATTCCACAACAGAACAGGGTTCTTGGACCTAGAAGTGTCAGGCAGCAAAATATATACCTTTTTAAAAAATATGCTTTACTAATTACACAGTTACAGTTGTCCCAATTTCTTTTCCCTTTGTTCCCATCCACCCAGTGACCCCCCTCCCTCCAGTTGTCCCCCCACTTAGTCCATGCCCATTGGTTGTGCATATAGTTCTTCTCAACATCTTCATATCTACTCCACTCCCCCTACTATGCTTCTTAATTCCTGTACCCTGTACCATCTCCCTCCCTTTCCCCCTTCTCCCTCCCTGCTGATCTTCCCCCAAAATGTTCCCCATACCTATAATTCTTTTCCTACTCTTGTTGCTTACTTAGTTTGCCTTTGTTTCAGCTCCCTAGCTTCTGTTGTTGGTTGTTGTGATACAGTTTTCATTTTAATGTTAATAGTTTTGATCCTCTTTCTCCTAAACAAGTCCCTTTAACATTTCATATAACAGTGGTTTGGATCTGATGAACTATTTCAGTTTTATTTTGTCCTGGAAGCACTTTGTCTACCCTTCTATTCTGAATGACAGCTTCACTGAATAGAGTAGTCATGGTTGTAGGTTTTTGCTTTTCATTACTTTGAATATTTCTCGCCAATCCCTTCTTGCCTGCAGAGTTTCTTTTGAGAAACCAGCTATTAGTCTTTTTGGGACCCCTTTGTATGTAATTCTCTTTTGCTGCTTTTAAGATTCTCTCTTCTCGGAAAAGATGGTGGAGGAGTGAGGAGAGGCTGTGGTTTCAGGCTCCCGAGGCCCGTCTGCAGTTTGGGCTAATTGCAGACAGAACGTCTCACTGAGCAGCTGGACACTGGCAGGAGTCGAGCCATGGCACTGCTGGATTAGAGAAAATCCATCTGGGAACAACCTGTTTAGTGAGGATAGCGGAGGAAAAGGGGACAAAACGGGATTCCTGACTGCAGCGGCTGCCCGAGCTGCAGGGGGAAGCACACAAAGGCTTTTTGGCAACCACAGGCTGCCCCGGAGAGGAGTCGGGAGGAGAGAGGATCTCTGCCCACTGGCAGAGACGGGACTCGACCAAGTGGCATTGGCGCCGAAGGACAGGAGACAGCGTGCTCCCCGGCAAGTGAGAACATAACTCTCCTTTATATTTTTCTCTAGTGGACAGTGGAGAAGGGAGAAAAGTTTGGGGGTGGTAGGCCATTCTTGAGGAGCGCAGGCGCAGAGGCGCGCTCATCCACTCCCCAACCCTACCCTTGGGTCACGGGGGCGCGCATAGGGAAGTGCTCTCATTCACTAGCCCAGGTGCACGGGGCCGTGAGTCCAGGCGTCCCTCGGACACTCCCCAACGGACATAAGATCAGTGCCCCAAAGGGCACAGGGAGGGCCCACTGAACATGCAGAGGACCGTGCACAGATACCCCTAGACAGCTCCCGTGGGCGCCGGACCCCAGGCCGGAAAGCAGACGACTAGCGCAGGCTCTGTTTGTGCCCGCCCAGACGGGTGAGGGAAGGCGGGCGGCTGTAGCACGGGAACAGCGGGAGGCGGTGACTCACGAATGCTCACTTCCACTGAGCGCAAGTGTCCGCGGCCCCGCCCTAAGAGGCGAGAGACCAATTCCCGGAGCTCGGCTCAGTGGGACTAAGGGCATGGGTGGCACGCGAACGTGAAAACACCTCAGCCCGGGAACAATAGGCGCCAATCCTGGGGGAAGCTCTCGGGCCGCCTGCGCGTGCAGGGACGCTCGCAGGGACACCTCCGCGTGAACACAGAAACACCGCGGCCCGGCAACAATAGGCTCCAACCGCAGGGCAAACTCTCAGGCCTCCCGAGCGTGCAGGGGCTTGCACGCAAGGGCACCTCAACTGGCTCCAGCGGGCAGCAAGGGAGCGCGCAGTGCCGGCAACAGCGGGTGCGCACCATTGCGGCAACGGCGGGTGCACACCAGTGCTGCAAGAAACAAGAACCTCGGAACTGCCACACTAGACCAGCTGCAGATGCAGAAAAAGAAGGCAACACACCAAGGCTAAAACGGAGTAAAAACATCGCTTTTTTTTTTTTTCAATTTTTTTCTCCGTTTCCTCTTTCTTTCTTTCTTCTTAATTCTTTCTTTTCTTTCTTTCTTTCTTTCTTCTCTTTTCTTGGGTTTTTTGGGGTTTTTCTGTGTTTTTTTTCTCTCTTTCTTCTTTCTTTCTTCTATATTCTTTCTTTTCTTTCTTTCTTTCTTCTATTTTCTTGAGGTTTTTTTGGGGGGGTGTTTTTTTTTCCTCCCCTTCCAAAAAGAATAACAAACTTTATCTCTAACGTGTTGCATATAACCTCTCCTTCTCATCCTTTCTCTTTAATCGTTGTTTATTCATTTGTGTGTCTAGTTTAGCTCCCCTATCACTCTAAATAATAGAATATAAGTACTATATAAACCCAACACAATACAATCCCACTTTCTTACTATATTATGCATTTTTCTATCCTTTTCCTCTATTTTTATTAACATACAATGTAAACATTACCTTCTGGCTTGCACAGTCTCAACTATTATTAATTTATCACCCCCTCTATCAAAAATTATATTTTTCCTCCCTAAAAACAACTCTTATCTATTCTTCTTATAGTATAAAAGCTCTAATCTCTTTACATTTATATTAATACGGGCTCGTTGGCTGATGATAGCAGGATAGAGTGGGGGATACTTTTTGAGGGTGTGGGTCTCCTAACTGGGCTGTGTGTTTATGTTTTTAACAGCATATCCACAAAAGAACTCAAGACAAAGTGGATAGAGTGACTCTCAACCAACTAGCCAGAAGGAAGATGCTATCAAAGAACATCTGAAAAATGACCAAACAGCATAAACAAATGACATAAAGGGTAACTCAAGAACATCAGGCTCAGGATATCAAAGAGACTGCACCACTGAAACCCCCAGATCTCCGATAAAGAATCTCACACCACAAAGGAGGGAAGTCAAAGCAGACTACCCCAAAACAAACAAACAAACAAATAAATAAATAAATAAATAAAAACAAAAAGAATCCAACATGATAATATGCAAAAATAATCCCTCAATGAAGAGAAAAGAGGAATCCTCAGAAAGAGAGATAGATGAAATAGACATAGCCCAAATGTCAGACATGGAATTCAAAACAATGGTGGTAAAGAAGCTCAATATACTCGGCATCCTTAAAATAAACTATGACAACCTCCAAGGAAGTCACCAGCAGCTCCAAGAAAATTACAGGGAAATTGCAGAGAACTACATCAGCATAAAAAAAGACACAGAAACTGTTAACAAGAACCAGGAAGAACTTAAGAATGCAATCTCTGAACTGAAAAACACAGTAGAATCAGTCAAAAGCAGACTAAGCGAAGCAGAGGATCGGATTAGTGAGTTAGAAGATAATGTAGAGAAAAACTCCCAGACAATACAGCAAAATAAAAAAAAGATTCAAAAAATATGAACAAGATATAAGGGAATTACAGGATACCATGAGAAGAAATAATACCAGGATCATAGGAATTAGAGAGGGAGAAGAAAAGGACCATGGAATTGAAATACTGATAGGAGAAATAGTGACAGAAAAATTTCCGAACCTGATGAGGGAAAAAGTTATACAAGTTCAGGAAGCACAGAGCGTTCCAATGAAGAGGAACCCCCAAAAACCCACTCCAAGGCACATCATAGTTAAAATGGCAACATTCCAAGACAAAGAGAGAATCCTAAAAGCAGCAAGAGAAAAATCAGCAAATAACATACAAGGGAGCTCCGATACGGCTATCAACTGATTTCTCAACAGAAACATTACAAACCAGAAGGGAATGGTCAAAAATATTTCAAGCAACGAAAAACAAAGGCCTACAACCAAGAATACTCTCCCCAGCAAGGCTCTCATTCAAAATAGAAGGTGAAATAAGGAGTTTCTCAGACAAAGGAAGACTGAAAGAATACATCTCCACCAAACCAGCATTGGAAGAGATGCTAAAGGGAGTGTTCTAAGAAAAAAGAAGAAAAGAACAAGAGAGGAGAGGAACAGAGGTACAAAGGGAAATGAATAAATACACGTCAATAATAACCTTAAATGTAAATGGATTAAATGCTCCAATTAAAAGATATAGGGTAACGGAATGGATAAGAAAACAGGACCCACATATTTGCTGTCTACATGAAACACACCTGAAAACAAAAGATTTACACAGACTGAAAGTAAAGGGATATAAAAAAATATTCCAAGCAAACGGACCGGAAAAAAAAGCCGGGGTAGCAGTCCTCATATCAGACAAAACGGATTTCAAAGCAAGGGCAATAAAAAGAGACAAAGAAGGACATTTCATAATACTTAAAGGAACGATTCATCAAGAAGATATAACACTGATAAACATATATGCACCCAACATAGGAGCACCCAAATACATAAAGCAAATACTAGAAGACCACAAGAAGGATATCAACAACAACACACTCATAGTAGGGGACTTCAACACTCCATTATCAACAATAGACAGATCATCAAAGCAAAGAAACACCAAGGATATACAGGCATTGAACAACACACTAAACCACATGGATCTAACTGATATATATAGAACTTTTCACCCCAAAGAAGCAAAATATACATTCTTTTCAAGTGCACATGGGACATTTTCAAAGATAGACCACATGATAGGTCACAAAACAAGCCTCAACAAATTCAAAAAAATTGAAATCATATCAAGCATCTTTTCAGATCACAATACCTTGAAACTAGAAATCAACCTGAGAGAAAAAAAATCAAAGACACCCAAACTCATGCAGATTGAATAACATGCTATTAAATAATGAATGGGTTAACAATGACTACAAAGAAGAAATCAAGAAATTTCTAGAAACTAATGATAATGAGCACACAACAGCCCAAAACCTGTGGGACACAGCAAAAGCAGTCCTGAGAGGGAAGTTCATAGCAATACAGGCATATCTGAAAAGGATAGAAGAATCTCAAATAAAAAACCTAACCATAATGGTACAAGAACTAGAACAACAACAACAAAGCCAGGGCAAGAAGAAGGAACGAAATCATCAAGATCAGAGCAGAACTAAATGACATAGAGACTAAACAAACAATCCAAAAGATCAAAAAAACTAGGAGCTGGTTCTTCAAAAAAATAAACAAAATCAACAAGCCTCTAGCCATTCTTATCAAGAAGAAAAGAGAGAAGACCCAAATAAACAAAATCAGAATTGAAAGAGGAGAAATCACGACTGATACCTCAGAAATACAAATGATAGTTAGAAATTACTTCAGACAACTGTCTGACAAGAAATTTGACAATCTAGAACAAAAGGACAAATTTATAGAAACATACAACCTTCCAAAACTGAATCAAGAAGTAGAAAGTCTCAACAGACCAATAACAAAGAAGGAAATTGAAACAGTAATCAAAAATCTCCCTGCACACAAAAGCCCTGGACCGGATGGCTTCACAGGCGAATTCTACAAAACATTCAGGGAAGAACTAACTCCTATTCTCCTCAAACTCTTCCAAAAAATCCAAGAAGAGGGGAAAATCCGAAACTCTTTCTATCAAGCCAGTATTATCCTAATCCCCAAACCAGGTCAAAACACAACAAAGAAAGAAAACTACAGGCCAATATCACTGATGAACATAGATGGTAAAATCCTCAATAAAATATTGGCAAACAGGATCCAGCAATACATCAAAAAGATCATACATCATGATCAAGTGGGCTTCATTCCAGGGATGCAAGGATGGTTTAATATTTGCAAATCAATAAATATAATACATCACCTAAACAGAATGAAAGACAAAAATCACATGATCATATCAAGAGATGCAGAAAAAGCGTTTGACAAAGTACAACACCCATTTATGATGAAAACACTCAGCAAAATGGGAATAGAGGGAGCATACCTTAACATAATTAAGGCTATATATGAGAAGCCTGAGGCCAACATCATACTCAATGGACAAAAACTGAAAGCATTCCCCCTGAACTCAGGAACTAGACAAGGTTGTCCACTCCCTCCACTCCTTTTCAACATAGTGTTGGAAGTCCTAGCCACAGCAATTAGACAAGAAAAAGAAATAAAAGGCATCCAAATTGGGAAAGAGGAAGTAAAACTTTCATTATATGCAGATGACGTGATGGTATACCTAGAAAATCCTATAAACTCCACTAAAAGACTATTCGATATAATAAGTGAATTTGGCAAAATCGCAGGGTACAAAATAAATGTACAGAAATCTAAGGCATTTCTGTACACCAACAATAAAATATCAGAGACAGAGACAAAAAAGAAAATACCATTTACTATAGCAACAAGAAAAATAAAGTACCTAGGAGTAAACTAAGCCAAAGGGATAAAAGACCTGTTCTCTGAAAATTACATAACATTGAAGAAAGAAAGTAAGGAAGAAACAAATAAATGAAAGCAAATACCATGTTCTTGGATGGGAAGAATCAACATCATCAAAATGGCCATACTATCCAAAGCAATTTACAGATTCAATGCAATCCCTATTAAAATACCAATGACATATTTCACAGACCTAGAACAAATACTCCATAAATTCATATGGAACCAAAAAAGACCCTGAATAGCAAAAGCAATCTTGAGACAGAAGAACACAGCAGGAGGAATCACAACACCAGATATCAAACAATACTACAAAGCCACTGTAAACAAAACAGTATGGTACTGGCATAAGAACAGACATATAGATCAGTGGAACAGAATAGAGAGTCCACAAATAAACCCAGGCCTCTATGGTCAAGTAATATTTGATAAAGGAGGAAGGAGCATAAAATGGGCTGAGAAGAGCCTCTTTAACAAATGGTGCTGGGAGAACTGGACAGGGACGTGCAAAAAAATGAAACTAGACCACCAACTTACACCACACACGAGAATAAACTCAAGATGGATCAAAGACTTAAGTGTAAGCCGTGATACCATAAAAGTCCTAGAGGAAAACATAGGCAAGAAAATATCAGATATCTCACGTAACAATCTCTTCACGGATACATCTCCTAAAGCAAGAGAAATAAAGGAAAAAATAAATAAATGGGATTATATCAAACTAAAGAGTTTCTGCTCATCAAAAGAAAACATCAGCAACATGAAAAGGAAACCAACCATATGGGAAAACATATTTGCCAATGACATCACAGACAGGGGACTGATTTCCAAAATATATAAAGAGCTTATACGAGTCAACATCAAGAAAACAAACAACCCAATTAAAAAATGGGCAAAGGACCTGAACAAACACTTCTCCGAAGAGGACATACAGAAGGTCCATAGACACATGAAAAAATGCTCAACATTATTAGCCATCAGGGAGATGCAAATAAAAACCACAATGAGATAGCATTTTACATCAGTCAGAATGGCCATCATCAACAAATCAACAAGCAACACGTGCTGGCGAGGATGTGGAGAAACGGGAACCCTACTGCACTGTTGGTGGCAATGCAGACTGGTACAGCCACTATGGAGTACAGTATGGAATTACCTCAAAAGATTAAAAATGGAACTACCTTTTGAACTAGCGACTCCACTACTAGGATTATACCCGAAGAATCTTGAAACCCCAATTCAAAAGAACTTATGCACCCCTATGTTCATTGCAGCACTGTTTACAATAGCTAAGTGCTGGAAACAACCTAAGTGCCCATCTGTAGATGAGTGAATCAAAAAACTGTGGTACATTTACACAATGGAATACGATTTAGCAGAAAGAAAGAAGGAACTCCTGCCATTTGCAACAACACGGATGGAACTAGAGAGAATTATGCTTAGTGAAATAAGCCAGACAAAGAAAGAAAAATACCATATGATATCACCTAATACAGGAAACTAAAGAACAACACAAACGAACTAAATAGATCAAAGAGCAGAATAGCAGTCAATAGGGGGCAGGGGAGAGGGAGAGAAGGGGGATAAGTAAGGGAAGGGTTTAATTAAAGAGCCTGTATAAAAGACTCATGGACATGGACAACGGGGAGGGATATGATTGCGGGAGAGGGGGTGGGTTGGGTGGGGGAGAGAAATTAGGGGAAAAGGGGACAACTGTAATTGAAAAACCAAAATTAAAAAAAAAAAAAAGAAAAAAAAGAAAACAAACAACCCAATTAAAAAATGGGCAAAGGACTTGAACAAGCACTTCACCAAAGAGGACATACAGAAGGTCCATAGACACATGAAAAAATGCTCAACATCATTGGCCATCAGGGAGATGCAAATAAAAACCACAATGTGATACCATTTTACACCAGCCAGAATGGCCATCATCAACAAATCAACAAGCAAGAAGTGCTGGCGAGGATGTGGAGGAAAGGGAACCCTACTGCACTGTTGGTGGGAATGCAGACTGGTGCAGCCACTATGGAGTATAGTATGGAATTACCTCAAAAGATTAAAAATTGAACTGCCTTTTGAACCAGCGACTCCACTACTAGGATTATACCCGAAGAATCTTGAAACACCAATTCAAAAGAGCTTATGCACCCCTATGTTCATTGCAGCACTGTTTATAATAGCTAAGTGCTGGAAACAGCCTAAGTGCCCATCTGTAGATGAGTGGATCAAAAAACTGTGGTACATTTACACAATGGAATACTATGTAGCAGATAGAAAGAAGGAACTCCTGCCATTTGCAACAACATGGATGGAACTAGAGAGAATTATGCTTAGTGAAATAAGCCAGGCAAAGAAAGAAAAATACCATATGATATCACCTAATACAGGAAACTAAAGAACAACACAAACAAAGGAACTAAACAGATCAAAGAGCAGAATAGCAGTCAATAGAGGGGAGGGGAGAGGGAGAGAAGGGGGATAAGTAAGGGAAGGGTTTAGTCAAAGAACCTGTATAAAAGACTCATGGACATGGACAACGGGGAGGGATATGATTGCGGGAGAGGGGGTGTGTTGGATGGGTGAGAGAAATTAGGGGAAAAGGGGACAACTGTAATTGCAAAACCAAAAAAAAAAAAAAATTCTCTCTTTATCTTATTTTTTGACATTTTGATTATAATGTGTCTTGGTTTGGTTCTCCCTGGGTCCAATTGTTTTGGAACTCTTTGTGCTTCCTGGACCTGTCAGTCTATTTCCGTCCCCAAGTTAGGGAAGTTCTGCTTCATTATTTTTTCACATAATTATTCCATTTCTAATTGTTCTTCTTCACCTTCTGGCAACCCTATGAGTCAGATGTTGTCCTGCATATAGCTGTCCCATGGGTCTCTGAGCCTCTACTCATTTTCCTCACTTTTCGTTTACTCTTTCTGCACTGGTTGACTGTTTGTTCCTTCCCTATGTTTCGATTTATTGATTTGATCCCTGGTTTTCTTTCCCTTACCACTAGTTTTGTATGTGTTTTTGTTCATTTCAGCAGGACTAGCCTTCATTTCTTCCCTGTCTTGTTTAATAACTGCTGTTAGGTCTATAAGCTTTTGTATAACCAAAGCTCTGAAATGTGCCTCAGAAAGATTTCCTATCTGCTGTTCACTAGATTAGCTATGTGCTGTCTGGTCAGCTGCGTCACTGGGATCTCTTTCATGATCTGTGCCATCCTGACAGTTTTGTGTTTATCTTTGCTTCCTGGGCGGGGCTGTCACACCTCCTACACTATAGGGGGCAGAGACCCATGCACTTGTCACAACTGGTCAGCCCTTCTCACCACACTGTGGCATTTTCTGTGGGGGTGGCGGTCCAAGATGGATTCCTGCCATTCACTCTCCGCTGAGAGACTGGGAGCCTCCGCCTCTGTCCCCACCCACTCTGGACCTCACAGTCCAAGGCAATGAGGGTCTGCCTTCCCTGGCATTGGAATCATAAGCTGAGGGTTTGCAGCTGGGGGTGCTCCGCAGGCACTTCTCGCTGCCCCTTAAATATGGGTGTCTGTGTTTACAGCTGTCCTGCTGCTATTGCTGCTGCTGCTGCTGCCAGCACAGTTTGACCGCTCCGCCCCGGCTTTGCTTCTCCTACCTGTCTGGACAAGTACCATTTTTTTTATAACTTCATAGGTTGGACTTCCATTTATTTTCTGGAACTTCTGGTCATTTCTGATTTTGCAGTAGTTGTATTCCTTCCTAGTTGCGGAGGGAGACAGAGCATGTCAGTGTCAGCCTCCATCTTGGCTGGAAGTCTTCTGTGAGTGCAAAGTCCACACTCTAAAAGAGTATTCTCTCTACCAACTCTATAGTCTTTGTTATTTGGATAGTATTGTTTCCTTTTTTCCAGACCACTACAGTGTCTATACCCTCTCTCCCTTTTGCTCAGCCACCTCCATGCTCTGTTACTAATACCAGTGGGAAATTGGAATGAGGGTTTTTATATACTTGCTCTCATTTTATTTATAAATGTCCAAAGTTTTTTTTAATTAATTTTTTATTTAAGTATAGTTGGTATACAATCTTATACTAGTTATATTAGTTTCAGATGTACAATATATTAATTTGACATTTTTATGCCTTACATTATGATCACCCCACTAATTCTAGTAACCATTTGTCAATGTGTAAATATATGAAAAAATATTTTCCCTTTCCATTTTTCACCCATTCTCTCACCCCTGTTCTTCCGGTAACCATCCCTGTGGTCTCTGTTTCTATGAGTCTGTCTTTGCCTTGTTTGCATGTTTAGTTTTTAGTTTCTACATGTAAGTTAAACAATATAGCATTTGTCTTTCTTGGTGTGATTTTTTTTAAATTAATTAATTTATTTGGGGGGAATCCCTGCTCTGTATTAATTCCCCCTTCTTAGACTTAAGACCCTTTATAATCTTATAAAGGACAATGGGCGAAGGTCTCATGCTTCTCTAGCTGCTTCAAGCTGGACATGGTCATCGTCCTGCCTACCCTTGTGTCCAGACATCCCTAATAAGAGTGGTGGTGGAAGTGAGGGCAGCCTTTTCGCATGGGAGAGGATCTTGCAGACTCCAGGTCAGTTGGCTGGTCCCGGGCAATGGCATGCTCGGTTTAACAAGCTGGCATCCTTGTTGTATTAGACAATCACTCAGGTAATGAGATCATAGGCTAATGCCTCCTCCGCCATCTTGGATCTCCTGTTGGGTAAAAATTTTAGGTGACATTTAAAGTCATTTCATTGTGTGGTTAACAGCAAGTCCCACAGTCTGAGATCCCTCCCTTTCTAGTCCTCCAGAATTGAATGTTGTCTTCCTGAAGGTCCTTGTCTCTTCAGAGACGTGGTTCAAATGCTTTTCCCATATTGTCCAGACCTGTGATGCCACTCCTGACCTTGCCCTCAGCCAGTGACATTCTTGGTGTAACTTTTTACTTAGCAGAATACCCTCTAGATTCACTGATGTTGTTGCAAGTAGCAAGATTTCTTTCTTTTTATTGCTGTGTAATATTCCATTGTGTGGGGGAATATGTGTGTGCGCATATAGAAAACATCATCTTTATCCATTCATCTTTCAATGGACACTTAAGTTGCCTCCATATCTTGTTGTAAATAATGCTGCAATGAACATAAATGTAGATATATATGTGAAATAATAACTACATATATTCCTGAACTCATTTTATTTGTGAATGCCCAAAGTTATTAAAAACAGATTATCTAAGCCTCAAATAATTATTTCAAGAAATTTTCTTGACATTTATTCAATATCTATAGCAATATTGCCATTTTCAGTTACAAGTTGCACAACATGTTCTCACAAATTTAGTGTTCTAAGGCATCTAGATTAACAATTTCTTGATGTAAAAAGATATGTACAGTCAATTATTATTTCTCAAGGAGGTTCTATTGACATTTTGAACAGTACAATTCATTTTGTGTGACTGCAGAATGTTGCAAGATAATTAACATCCTTGATTTTTACTTACTAAAAGCAAGAACCCTGGCTGGCTGGCTCAGTTGTTTGGAGTGTTGTCCTGTACACCAAAAGGTTGAGGGTTTGACTCCTGGTCACAGCACATTCAGGAGGCAACCATTAAATATTTCTTTCTCTCTCAAATCAAAAAAGATATCCTCAGTTTAGGAATTAAATTAAAACAAAAGCAAGCTCTACCCTCTCCACCCCACTCCCCAAGTTAAGATCTCCATATATTTCCTAAAGTCCACTTGAGTGGGTGGGTAGTGGGCAGGCTCTGGCTCCTGGTTAATCAATCCTTCAAGTTAGGTGAAAATCTTGAGTGATGTCATCAGTTTTTAGAAGACAATCTTATATTACAATTGGAGCAGAGCTATATATTTCTTGGAATATCAAATAAATTATGAAAGAGGCCATTTGATATAAAAAAATAGAAAGTAATATTGTCAAATATTAAGGGTCTGATTTATTGGTAAAACTCAACAATGCCTCCCTGCCAAAGAATCTTTCAGTAAAATCTGTACAGAAAGAGAAAATTATAGGGCGGGTCTGTTAGCCAAAATATGATTTCATATGATTGTAGTAGTGTACAAACTATGATCTGAGTCTGTTAAACTTTCAATAATCATATTATGAGCTCCTATCTAGTTAAGATATAAATATGTTTCAGATTATTACAATGGATTTTTAGAACCTAGATAGTTAATTTTGGAGGACCAATATTTTGCCATACAAATTTTAAATTCCCTGAACTTCAAGTGCTATTTAAAAGAAAGTATTCAATAATAAATATTTGAAACTTAGGGGACTTGTGAACTTTAAATTCTTCATTGTACCCTCTATTTGTCTGAGTGCCTGTGTTGGAGAATTGTCCTTGAGGAATGGTAAAAAATTATCCTTTATTAAAATTAGAAAACATTCATGTTTATCATTCAGATTTACTTGGAGACCAATAGGAAAAGTTTTAATGTTGAAGAACTTTCTACTAAGTTTTTATGAGCAAGTGAAACAGCGATATGAAATTGAGTTGTAACCTTAACTGTAAAGTTGACTATTGCTAATGCTGTAACATTTCTCCACTGTTTATTAAAACCTACCTTTTCTCCTTGTGCTTATCTCTTAATTGTAAATAGTTTCAGAATATTCTAGCTGTTAATAGCAAAAGTTTATAAAAAAATCTTCCCCTCCCAGGATGATTTGGTAAAATTAGTTCCATTATCATCAGGCTTGCTCATTTAAAAAATGTTGGAACGCTTGATGATGGTGGCACTAGTTAAGTATCAGTTTAGTATCTTTCCTTCTTAGTTCCTTGGCAGCATTTCAATTGTATAGGCTACTTATTTGAGAAACATTATATTTCCTGAATAATTTAAATTGTTATTCAGTGCTTTTCCATTGATGAAGGCCACCTGGAAATCCTGCTCATTTCCTGCCAACTAGAATGGCTGCGTGCTGCTTTCGCTTTTTAGAGAGAAAGGGACTGATGCTATGAGACTGTTCTTTAAAAACCTGGGCTAGAGAGATGACAGTGTCCTGCTCATTTCTTTCATTTCTCTTTCTCTTTTATTTTATTCAAATGTAGATGCTTTTGGCTTTCTAAATATTACGGTAATTTTTGTTTTATACCAGAATCTTGGGTTTAAGCTAAAAGATTTAAACATGTAGAACAACTTTTGCCTAAAGTTGTCCCTACTGAGAAATATTATAACATTTTGTTTCTTTACTTTTTACTCTTTAGGAAAAAATATTTCCTCAGGGTTTTTTTCCCTTTCTTTTCGTTTCTTCTTCTTCTTTTGTATGTTTTATTGATTATGTTGTTACAGTTGTCCCAATTTCTTTTCCCTTTGCTCCTCTCTACCCAGCAACCCTCCTCCTTTCAGCTGTCTCCCCACCTTAGTACATGTCCATGGATCGTGCATAAAGCTCTTCTCAACATCCCCCTGTCCAACCTGCATCCTCCTACTATGCTTCTTAATTCCTGCATCATTTCCCACCCTCTCCCCTCTTCCCCTTCCCAGCTACCTCCCCCCCACATGCTCTTTATACCTATGATTCTTTTCTTACTCTGGTTGGCTGCTTAGTTTGCCTTTGTTTCCATTCCCTGGCTTCTGTTGATAGTTGTGATACTGTTTTTACTTTAATGTTCATAGTTTTGATCTTTTTTTCTTAAATAAGTCCCTTTAACATTTCATGTAACAATGGCTTGGTGATGATGACCTTTTTTATCTTTACCTTATCTGGGAAGCACTTTCTCTGCCTTCCCATTCTGAATGATAGCTTTGCTGGATAGAGTAATCTTGGTTGTAAGTCCTTGATTTTCATCACTTTGAATATTTTCTGACAGTCCCTTCTTGTCTGCAAAGTTTCTTTTGAGAAATCAGCTGATAGTCTTATAAGCACCCCTTTGTAAGTAACTCTCTGCTTTTCTCTTGCTGCTTTTAAGATTCTCTTTTTATCCTTAGCCTTTGGGATTTTGATTATGATGTGTCTTAGTGTGGTCTTCCCTGGGTCTATTTTGTTTGGGACTCTGTGCTTCCTGGACCCATATGTCAATTTCCTTCCCCAAATTAGGGAAGTTTTCCTTCATTATTTTTTCACATAATTTTTCAGTTTCTTGCTCTCCCTCTTCACCTTCTGGCAACCCTATGATTTGGATGTTGGCACATTTAAAGTTGTCCCAGAAGTTTCTAAGACCTTCTTCATTTTTAAAAATTCTTATTTCCTCATTCTGTACTGATTGACTGTTTATTTCTTTCTTACGTTCCAATTTGTTGATTTGAACCCTGGTTTCCTTTCCTTCGCCACTTTTACGGTATGGATTTTCCTTCATCTCAGCCAGGATAGCCTTCATTTTTTCCCCATCCTGTTTAATCTTTGCTGTCAAATCTGTGATCATCTTTATCATCAATGCCTTAAACTGTGCATCTGTTAAGCTCTTTATCTCATTAGTTAGCTCCTTGCTTAGTTGTGTCACTGGGACCTTGATCTGCTCCCTTTTCTGTCTTCTCATTATGACAGCTTTCTGTGTTTGCCTCTGTGATCTGGGTAGGACTGTTGCACCTCTTATGTTATAGGGGATGTGCCTTAGGTATTTGTTAGTGCTGGTGACCATTTCACTTCATTTTGGAACTGTATGTGGGGGAGGGAGTCTGAGAGGGAAAAGTAGTAGTTGCCACTGCTTTTCCAGGCACTTCTCCCCCTTCCTGTACTAAACAAGCTGCTTCTTTTTTGAGACTAGTAGCTTCATCCTCTGCCCCAGCCCCAACTTGCTTTCACAATAAGAAGCAATGCAGCTCTCTTTTCCCAAGTGCTGGAACTGCAGGCTGGTTTGGGGTTGGGATCGCTTCTGGGGCTTACACTGTATGGCTGCTTTTTGCTGTGGATACAGCTAGTTGTGCCTGCCAGCTGCACAACCTCTAGCTGCCACTGCCTGCCAAGCACTGATCCTGCAACTGCTGCTCTGTTCCTCTTTCTCTTCATCCCGACTCTGCCCCTCTTACCTTTCTGGCTGATTATTTCTTTGCCGAACTTCCCTGTAGTTTCAATTTTCTGTTTTTTTTTTTTTTTAAGTTTTGAATTGGTTGTAAATTTTGTCTTAGTTGCGAAGAGTGCAGCATGTGTATTTATGCCTCCATCTTGGCTGGAAGTTGAAAAGCATACCTATTTCCTCATTGTAATGATGTTATATTGATGTTATATTGAATTAAAACACTAGTCAGATCAGAAAAATCTCTTTTATTTAAAATAATGTAAGCTACTTGAAAACTGTCATCCCTTTAGAAGGGCAACATTTTGAGTGTTGTGGAATGAGAAAAAATATTTAAATACATATTTGTAAAAAAAAATCAATGAAAACATATGCTGAAGTTTATTATTTTGTGGTATAATTATATTTAAACATGTTCAATAGAAAAAAAGTTTATATATTTGTGAATATTTAAGAAAAGAAACATATGTCAATGTAATGTAGTAAGGCTACAGGGCTTGCAATAACAAAATCTTACTGTATATTGCAAGTTGAGTGACAAAGAGCTGAGAATTTTTTTAAGTGCGAAAATTTAACCAACTTAATATAAATATGAAAGAAGAAAAGTTAAATCTCTTTGTTCAGAACTATCTTGAATCTCAGCTTTAGCACTCAGTATCAGAACTGGGAAGTTAGTAAACTTTTGACCTAATTAGAATGAGAAGCAGTTAAACAATCCTCTTGGAAATTCATTACAAAATCTTGGAATTTCTTTATTTCAACCATGGTATAATAGGGTGGGTAACTCTAAGAAGCAACTTGATATTCAGTTGTGTTTGGTTAAAAATACAGACTCACAAGCTGGCACCAATATGTACTTGTTTTATGATCACATTTGAAATATATATATTTTTTCAATATTTATTTAAAAGAATATTTTAGAACTTAATATTTAACTTATTGTTTTCTGGTTCATGCTAGTGGTGTATCTATTGAGAGAGACTCTGGGTCCCTCAGAATGGATGAAGAAACTACTCAGACACTCACCACTGAGAAAGGAAGGGAGGGGTTTTTTTGTTTGTTTGTTTAGGAAAATAGCAACAGTTTCTTTATTAGCCAGGGTTTTTATCTACTTTCTCCATGCAGAAATGCGTAAGAAAAATATGCAGCCCTTAAGCAAATAGTTGGGAGTAATAACAAAGGGAAATGCAGATCAATACAGGGTTGAAATGCCCAGGTATTTTACACAACTTCAAAAACGTTTCCTCTTACTTAATAATTCTGTTTTTCACATTCTACTGATAGGAATTTGAGGCTGTTCAGAGAAAAACAGAGCAGGTTCCCTTTTCCTTAAAAGCCACTTTGCATTTCTATCCTACCTTTAAAATCCCCTGCAGGGTTTGATTCATAGCAAGCATGAAAGACAAAAACCAGCCAGTTAAGACCCAGGTTCCCGTTTTGGGCCAGGCTCCACACAGTGATCATCAAAGTCTTTTGAACCATGCCTGCCTGTCTCCTACAGCCTACCAAACTTTCCCCTTCTCAAAATTCTATTTAAATCACATAATTTAAATAATACAGAATAACAAAAACTAACATTTATCCAGTATCTACAATGTGCCAGGGAATATTTTAAGTATTTAATGAATTTTAAATTACTGAGATAAGTATGCCTATTATCTCTATGAAATAGATATTACTAGTATCCCTATTTGGTTAACTTTTAAATCATGTACAAATGAGAACACCAAGGTATATGAAAATCAAGTAAATTTTTTGAGGTCACAGAGGAATAATTGTCAGAGTCTGAGTTTAAATTTAAATCCATATGAATAAACCAATAACAACTGGTGAAATTGAAGCAGTAATAAAAAAATATCTCTTGGCACACAAAAGCCCCAGACTGCATGGCTTCACAGACAAATTTTACAAAACATTTAGGGAAGAACTAACTCTTATCCTTCTCAAACTATTCAAAAAAATCCAAGAAGAGGGAAGACTCCCAAACTCTTTCTATGATGGCAGATTATCCCAATTCAAAAACCAGGTCAAAACGCTGGTTAAAAATGCTAAAATTCTCAATAAAATATTGGCAAACTGGATCCAGCAATATATTTAAAAGACCATACACCACAATCAAGTGAGACTCATCCCAGGGAAGCAAGGATGGTACAATATTCACAAATCAATAAGCATAATACACTACATAAACAAAATGAAAGACAAAAATCACATGATCATATCAATAGATGCAGAAAAAGCATTTGATGAAGTACAGCACCCATTTATGATAAAAAACATTTAGAAATATGGGAATAAAGGGAGCATACTTCTATTAACATATTGAAGGCCATATACAAGAAACCTGCCGCCAACATCATACTCAATGGGCAAAAACTGAAAGCTTTCCCCCTAAGATCAGGAACAAGACAAGGATGTCCACTCTCTCCACTTCTATTCAACATAGTTTGGAAGTTCTAGCCACAACAATCAGATAAAAAAAAGGAATAAAAGGCATCCTTATTGGAAAAGAGGAAGTAAAACTGTCATTATTTGCAGATGACATGACAGTGTACACAGGAAACCCTATAGACTCCACCAAAAAAACTACTCAACCTAATAAATAAATTTGGCAAAATAGCAGAGTACAAAGTCAATATTCAGAAATCAAAGGCATTTCTGTACACCAAAAATAAAATATCAGGGATAGAAACTAGAAAAAAAAAATCCCATATACTACAGCAACAAGAAAATAAAGTACTTAGGAATAAACTTAACCCAAGAGGTAAAAGACCTGTACTCAGAAAACTACATAATACTGAAGAAAGAAATTAAGGAAGATACAAATAAATGGAAACATATACCATGTTCATTGATGGGAATAATTAACATCATTTAAATGTCCATACTGCCCAAAGCAATTTATAGATTCAATGTAATTCCTATTAAAATATCAATGATATATTTCACAGACATAGAACAAATACTTCAAACATTTATATGGAACCAAAAACAGCCCTAAATAGCCTCAGCAATCTTAAGAAAGAAGAACAAAGTAGGAGGAATAAAACTATATTACAAAAGAGTCTGGTATTGGCATAAGAACAGACATATAGATCAATGGAACAGAATAGAGAGCCCAGAAATAAAACTGGCATCAATATGTACCTGGATGAGTGGATCAAAAAACTGTGGTACATTTACACAATGGAATACTATGCAGCAAAAAGAAAGAAGGAACTATCTTTTGCAACAGCATGGATGGAACTGGAGAGTATTATGCTTAGGGAAGTAAGCCAGGTGGCAAAAGACAAAAACCATATGATCTCACCTAATACAGGAACCTAATGAACAAAACAAACAATCAAGCAAAATAGAGCCAGAGGCATGGAAACAAGGAACAGAGTGACAGTGACCAGAGGAGAGGGGAGGAGAGACGGGGGAATGAAGGTGAAGAGTCTAGTCAAGGAACTAATATAATGACCCATGGACATGGCCAACAGGGTGGAGATTGACAAGGGAGGAGGGGAATGTGGGCAGGGCAGGAGTGAGCAATGGGAGGAAAATGGGACAGCTATAATAGAACAACAATAAAAAAGAAAGAAAATAAATAAATAAATTTAAAGTAATAATTTTAACCACCATGATATAATGTCTTTCTAAGAAAATGAAATAGAACCATAATCATGTTGCTAGTTAAGTGGTGACTAGCAGTAGATTAGATATGGAATACAATTTTAGTATCAGAAAAAAACAAAATGAAGGGAACATAGAGGACAACAGTGGCACAGATGAAAGCTATTCCTCCAAGTTTTTAGCTTCACATTATTTGAATGTCATAAATTCCATTTTGTTAGTGAGACACTATTCTATTGCCCTCAAGTTATTTTCACAGAAAGACTGAATGAGTGACTGTCAGGATTAATATTTGATCTCAGGCTGTCATTTTTAAGAAATTTAATGATTTATCTATGAATGGCAAGGACTTTTGGTTTGGGTATCAACAAAACAGAATAAATTTATCATTATTTTTTGACCAATCTAATTCTTTCCAATGATGACCTGTAAATAAACTACATATGACGTGCACAATCAGTATATTTGGAAACCTCCATATGACATCCCTGGCCAGAATGTACAGAAGTTCCCACATGATATTGCAAATCAAGGAACATATCCTTATAACATATCCAAGCAGTGTAGCATATGATGTGTTCAATGAGTGTATGAGGTACAGAGAACTCTGTAATATAACAAGTCCAAACGGTGTACAGAGAACCCTACTGCATGATGTATCCAACTAATGTACACAGAAAACTCTAAATGACATACCCAGAAGATGTACATAGCACCTCTCATGTGACATATTCAATCAGTGGATATGAAAATTGAAATGAGTCCTTGATATCTTAAAAAGATGGTTAGAAAAAACTCTTACATATGAAAAAAGAAATCCTTCCAGAATTTAATTAATTTAGGCTTTTATTCACAGACAGGCAATGTAGAAGAAAAGAGCCCAAGATAAGCAAGCATAATGCAGAACCTGGAGAAATGGGTAAGTCACACATTAAAAAATACTTTAAAAAATCTATTATCTTTATAGCTATGCAAGAAGATATGGCATTAAAATATATGGATGCTAGATGAATATGGACCATATGAGAACAAAAGACAATTGTTAGAAATTGAAAATATGTGATTATTGCTATGGCCATGGCCAGGTGGCTCAGGTGGTTAGAGTGTGTACCATACACCAAAAGGTTGTGGGTTTGATTCCCAGTCAGTGCATATGATCAATGTTTCTCTCTCACATCAATGTTTTTCTTTCTTGCTTTCTCTCTCCCTTTCTCTCTAATGTCAATAAAAATAACCTTGAAGAAGATTATCAAAAGAAGAAAAAATAACAGAACACTAAACAAATTCAGTAAAATAAAAAATATCTGCCAGAAAGAAAGTAAAAAAGGTCAGTTATTTATTTCTACAACACTGGTGCAATCATTAAAAAATGAGTTGTCTTCAAAGTTTTTCAAGAAAATTATTTTGAACTAGCATTATATATCCAGTCTAAGTAACTATTAATTATGAAGAAAAATAAAGAGATTTTTTTTTGTATAAAAGATCTTGGAATGTTTCTTTTCTGTGTACATTTTACTGAAAAAAATAACTGAGAATATATCTCTGTAATGTTAAAATGAAATCCAAGAAGGAAGGACTAAAATTCATAAGTACAAGAAGAGGGCAATGAAAACAAAACTTAGAAGAGAAAGTGTGCGGTAGGCTTAGATAGCAAATAGTAAGAACAAAAAGTCAAATCGTATTAACTTTAACAAATAATGTGATTCAAACTGGATGAATTAGTGATAAGGTAAAGGAACAGTATTTTGTTTTTTAAGTAAGAAAAAGTAAACAAGGCTTTGTAACTTCAGAAAACTCTAAAAGCTGAGTAATCCATTGTCAGAATTATGGAAACAATGTAAATTTTATCAAATTTATCGTATAAATTTATGGCAGAGCTAAGAGAAATTGGGAAGTGGAGGGGAAGTGAAGAGAGGTAGGGTTATGTGGATTCACTAATTGTCTCATCTTTTATGATGGGAAAGGAAGACATATTTTCTAAAGTTGATGGTTCAATAAAAAGACATTGGGTTATATTACTTAATATCCTAAAGATAGAAGGTGATCTAAACATAATAATAACACTGGCCAAAACTGATTGAAGACAGGGAGGAGAGGTATTAATAGTGTGGGTAAGCTTTGAAAACAAGGTGTTATTACTTCCAGGAAATGAAAATTAGAGAGAAGAACAGAAGAATTTTGTACATTCCTGTTTGGTTTGGAGACTAATATATAATGTATTTCTTACTGTAAAAGTCAGAGTCCTGTCATGAAGTGAAGACATATTCAAACAGAATAATCTGGGAAGCATTTAACCAAGAGACTATTTACAACAATTTTTTGTTCCTCCATTCCTACCAATAGCAGAAGTGTTGTATACTGACCTATTAGCAGTAGGGAGCCATTATACCTCCTGACCCTAAAGGAGAATGAGAGGAAGTGGTCACCAGAAATAGAAAGGTTATCTGTAAAGGAAAGCACCTGACAGGAGGGTATCCTGTGGGGGAGAGAAATATAGCAATCAGTGGTGATGTGGAAGAGAGGAAGATAGCTTGTAGGTTTCTCCCATTGGCTAACTGTTCGGAAGTCAGAGGTCAAGGATCTCTTTGATGTAGTCCATGTAGATCTATCCATGCACTCCATGTAGAATAAGATGTAAAAGTGTGGAAATAAAGCTAGAGGAGAAAGTGAGTATATCTAGCACATTTATATTAACAAAATGTATATAATGTCATTGTAATGTATCATATTTGTACAGAAAAGTAGTTTTACATGAAGATATTCCATTTATCATAGTCAACTACTGGTGGAGTTTTATGCTGGCTGTAGCTTAATTATTGGGCAATTCGAGGATTTGAATGAAAGCACTTTTTTTTTTTGAGATGTTCAAGAAACACTTATGGAGGAATGAACAAATGATGTACTTGGAAGGTAAGACAGACCTAAAGGGTATGTTACTTTAAGCCCAAAACAAGCTTTATCCTGTGGGGAAACTGAGAAATGTATAAAGTATGTGTTAGAATCACTGCAAGGGTGAAGGAGATAGGATACTTAGCTCCCTGAGAGCCACTGGTTGTGATCTATCCCCTCGAAGGTAGATGCAGAAAAAGAAAAAAAAAAAATCTGCAGGCAGTGAGATGTAGACCCTGGCCATTGGACGTTGGCCAGATCACAGGGAATCTGAAGGATACAGCCAGGGCACAGAGTTAAACATGTGCTGCCTAGGATTTAAAACATGTTTTGAGGATTTAGGTGTGGGAGGAATTCTTAAAAATCCCATCTGATTGTACTGACAGCAAGCATGATGAAGTCCATTATTATATCAGACAAAAGGGGGAAAAAAACCCATTGTAATTATTTGGATCACTTTTTTTTTTTTAATATATTTTGACAGTCTGCAATTTAAAATAAACACATTCAAAGGTATCATTTGCCATTATTTTGACACACTGTGAGTTAAGCAATCTGCTCACCAGTGTGACTGTGTGGACCTGGTTTTATGAAATACTCAAAACAAAAGTTTTCTTCTTCTTCTTCTTTGATATTTTAAAATAAGCAATTAAAAAAAAGCAATTTGTGACATGTATATACCACAAAAAGAAAGTTTTCTTGCAATCTCTGTGTATAAATCTGAATTTATGAAAATGTGTCCTTGATTAGGAAATGTGTGGCTCTGCTTTTGTTTGTTCTGAATGCAGGTCCATGAGTGCCAGTCTATGGAACATTGTAAAATTGAGTGTAGAGCCCTAGTAGGACTTCTCCATGCTCAGCGCAATCCCAGATGGGGCTCAGCAGCCTCCTTATCACTCACATTCTCACCTCCGTGAAGATAAATATGTGACATAAAATACTGAAAGAAAGAACTGGCCCAATTTTTTTCAGGAGACAGAACAGAGTGTAAGTCCAAGCACAGCAATAATAATAAAACCATAATAGTTGAATAATACATCTGTGTCTATTGCTGAATAATCCATCAAAATATAAAATATGTAGCAATAAACAATTAATGAACCAAGCCACAATACTTTACTGAAATCACAACACTTTAGTAAGAAATATAAAATAAGATTTGTATAAATGGAGAGACAATTTTTGTGTTTCTATAGGATTACTCACTAAAGAGAACTGTTAGTCCTTCTTAAATGACATATTTTGTTATAAACAGTAGAATAATTTTAGGGAATTTTCCCCAAGTCACTATTAGAATATTTACATTTATTACTGCATGAGAATTATCAGAAAAATACTTGAAAAAAGAATCAAACTGGGTAGAGATTAGCTTTATAAGATATTAAAATCTGCTATAAAACCACAATAAATGTACAGGTATGCTATTGGTGTTCAAGTAAATAGGTGGCTCAGAGAATTTGAATTGCAAATAAAAATACAGAAAAAGACATTCATATCTGTATAAAGTAGATAGCATTTAAAATTAGTGGTTAAAAATTAATTATTCAATAAATAGTGACAAGATTGTTGGCATTGTATTTTGGGGGGACAATCACAATTAGATTACATTTTTTTCTATTCTAAATATGTTTGAAATTTAATATTTATTTAAATGTATAACTAAAAATATATTCAAATACATTTAGATGAATAATGAAAGATTTTTACCTTTTAATCTATAAAGAGAAAGATTAATAGGTTTTCCAACATGGAAATAGATGTAATGTACAAAGTAAGACAAGACATGTCACCATCCTGGGAAAAGTATTTGCTTCATATTTGAAAATCAGAGAATTTATATTTTATTCTAATAGTTGTAATAAGTTCTCTCCTAATCCCTTCCACATCTTTGGAGCAGACTTCTCTAACCAGTACAATATGGAGCTCTGGTGTATTATGATGGATTTACTGGTGGCCTGGTATACTAATCACCCAAGGCACTGGGATGGATTTTGAGTAGCTGGTTGTAAGGGGTCTCAGATTTTACCTCAGTATGCCATGAATATGGTGATTTCAATGCATGGCATTTTGTGGAAAAAATTGACACTGTGGGATTAAAGAAAACCTGCTCATATCCTGGGGAGGATAGCTTTAAGAAACATATGATCTCAAATTGAAAAATACACAAATAAATGGAAGATATCCTGTGTTTATGAATTGGACAAATTAATATTGTTTAAATATCCATATTACTCAAGTGATTTACAGATTCAATGCAATCCCTATCAAAATTCCAATGGTAACCTTCACATGAATAGGAAAAAACCTCTAAAATTCACATGGAACCAAAAAAAGACTGTGAATAGCCAAAGCAATTTTTAGCAAAAAAGAATAAAATTGGAAGCATAACACTACCTGAATTCAAAATATACTATAAAGCTATAGTAAAAAAAAAATGTACGATACAAAAAAGCAGACATATATACCAATGCGACAGAATAGAGGGACCAGAAATAAATCTGTACATTTATGGTAAATTGATCTTTGACATATGTGCTCAAAATACACAATGGAGAAAGGACTGGTTATCTACATGCAGAAGAATGAAATTATACCCTTATCTAACTCCACAAAAATCAATTCAAAATGGATTAAAGACTTGAATGTAAGACATGAAAGCATAAAACTCTTAGAAGAACATATATATAAAGAGCTCCTTGACATTTATCTTGGCACTAATTTTAAAAAATATAACCCCAAAAGCACAGGCAACAAAAACAAAAATGGGAAAATGGGGTTTCATTAAACTAAAGATCTTCTGCAAACCAAACAATCAACAAATTAAAAGACAACCTATGGAAATGGGAGAAAATATTCGCAAATCATATGTCTGGTAAGAGGTCAATATATAAATTTATAAAAAACTCAAACAACTCCATAAAAAAAAGTAAATGACCTGAATAAAAAACAAACAAACAAAAAAACATTTAAATAGAAAATAGACATTTCTCAACAGAAAATATACAAATATCCAATATATAAATAAAAAGATGCTCAACATTGCTAATGATCAGGGAAATACAAATCAAAATCACCATGCGATATCACTTCATACTTGTTAGGATAGTTATTATTAAAAAGGCAAAGGATAAGAGGTATTGGCAAGGATGTGAAGAAAGGAAACCTTTGTATTCTCTTGGTAGGAATTTAAATTAGTACAGCCATTATGGAAAACAGTATGGGGGGGGTTCCTCAAAATTAAAAAAAATATGTACTCCCATGTGATCCAACAATTCCATTTCTGGGTATATATCCAAGGGAAACAAAATTATTATCTTGAAATGATATATACACTCTCACAACTCTTTTAACATTATTCACAATGGCTAACATATGAAATAAGTGCCCTTTGATTGGTGAGTGAATAAAAAAATGCAATATGTTTATTAATCCAAACCACCACCTGTTTGCAAATAAAATTTTCTGGAAACCGCTATATCCCCTTATTTCTGTATTATCTTAAGCTGCTTTTGTACTACAATGACAGAGTTAAGTTGATGAGACAGAGAATGTATAGACTGCAAAGTCTAAATTATTTACTATCTGACCCTTTACAGAAAGTATTTGCCAGCTTCTTATATAAACCAAATGTTGTGATTATCTATGGTGACTACATTTCAGAAGATGAACTTTTTTTTGCTTATATATAAGACAATTAAATATGTGGATGATTCCTTGGTTAATTACCATAAAAATGGAGAAAATTAACTAGCTAAGTTCCATATATTTAAAATTGAAAAGACTGAGCTAAAGTCCTGGCTGCTGTGGCTCAGTGGATTGAGCATCGGCCTGCGAGCCAAGTGTCCTGGGTAGGATTCCCAGGCAGGGCACATGACTAGGTTGCACATCAGGTCCCCAGTTGGGGGCGCTAATGAGAGGCAACCACACAGTGATGTTTCTCTCCCTCTCTTTCTCTTTTCCCCCTCTCTAAAAACAAACAAACAAACAAATAAATAAAAATTATTTTTAAAAAAGACTGAGATAAAAATTAATTTTAATAAAACAAAAAAATTCCTACTTGGTTTTGTGCATATACTAAATGGACAATAAAAATGTATCTTGAAGTTGTGCAACAATGTGTCATGTAAACACTGACAACAACAAACATTGTTGTTTCAGCTGTGCATATTTAATACAAGTAATATTTGCAAATAGTTCATGGGAATTTAGAGGCTTTGAGGAGCAGAAAATACATCGTCTCATGTCTATTTAAATATTTTTATTTTCAGATTGTCCCACTTAGATTGTCCTAATGGTTGAGGTAAGCAGATGCCTCTGAAGTCAAGATTTGTTTGAGATTACTGTCTATAGAAGCTTTCTTTTTGAAGAGATTAGGATCCTACCCAGAAACCAAAAGATATGAGATAGCAACTTGAGAAGTTTTCCATTATAGCGCTGCCTGGCAAGAAAAAAAAGAGAGACTCTCCAAAGATAGCATCCGGTTGATTTGGACTAGGTAATGCTTGTTAGTTACATCAATTGCTCTTTTTCCAAATCCTTTCTAAATGGTCTTTAGTCTTTTCTTAAATTCCTAAGGGAGGCTCTCCAATGGGAAAGAAGACAGGCTGACAAACAAATATTCCACATCATCATTATTATTTCTTATTATGAACAAAGGTAGTCAGATTCTGACAATTTCACATGAGCTTTGACATAGTTAATTTTTTCTCAGGGTATTGAGTTTCCAGAATTGAGGAGAGGAGGATCAATTCCTGGATCCAGAGTTAACTACAAACTTAAGTTTCTTCTGATCATTAAAATGCAGTCAGCACAGAGTGGTGATAATGTGTTGTCATTCCAAAATGAAAAATTAAGGTCACTTTATCAGAGTTAAACTGACTACAGTAGTTCAATGCCTAATGGGTGGAAGTTTCCAGCATTCACTAGAAACCACTAATGTGTCAACTTGCTTTTACCATAATTAGTGATTTTATGATGTCACAACTTATGTTTAAGTCTTTTATCCATTTTGAGTTTATTCTGGTGTATGGTGTAAGTTGCTGCTTTAGTTTCAATTTTTTTTTAGCATATACCAGTCCAGTTCTCCCAACATCATTTATTAAAGAGGCTATTTTTACTGCATTGTATGTTCCTGCCCCCTTTGTTAAGTATTAATTGACTATAGAGATGGGTTTATTTCTGGGTTCCCTATTCTGTTCCTTTGATCT
The DNA here is from genome assembly GCF_987537825.1 of Furipterus horrens. Lineage (NCBI taxonomy): Eukaryota > Metazoa > Chordata > Mammalia > Chiroptera > Furipteridae > Furipterus > Furipterus horrens. The sequence continues at coordinate 59,872,292 of NW_028327176.1, read as the reverse complement.
ATGTGTCTCTTCCTATGCTAGTACCAGAGTGTTTTGATTACAGTGGCCTTGTAGTGTAGTTTTATATCAGGTATTATGATATCTCTAACTTTGTTTTTCTTTCTCAAGGTTGCTGAAGCTATTTGGGGTCTTTTTTGGTTCAATACTAATTTTTGAAATAGTTGTTCTAGATCTGTGAAATATGTTATTGGTATTTTAATAGAGATTGCATTGACTCTATAGATTGCTTTGGGTAGTATGGACATTTTAATGATGTTGATTCTTCCATCCATGAATATGGTATATGTTAGTAAAGTTTTGATCAAGTGCTGTCTCTGTTCCATTGTTAACGAAGACCCAGCGAACATTTGTTTTTCTGTCTCCATGTGAACTGCCTTCTTGCCCTGCAAAGTCCCAAACCACAGCCTCCCTTTCTCCTTAGCTCAAAATGGCATATAATCCTTAATTTACAGATATGATTTGTGTTCCTGTCTGTGTTTTAAGGTTTCCAGGAAGCAACTGTTGAGAAACTAAAGACTGTGAAACAAGAAAGATTGAGGATATCTGCACCACACTATCAACCACATTTATATTATTATTTTTTTTGTATGAACTTTTCCAGCTTTAGTTCCTTCCCAGGGTTCTATCAGGCTAACTGTGTACAAGGAATGCCTCTGGAATATGGTATGTTTGTTAGTATAATTTAGGGTCCACACTGTCCAGTTTCCCCTGGTAACACTATGTGTGGTAGCAGATCCTATTTCAGAAGAAACCTACCATATTTGTGGTACCTGTAGAACCCAGCCCAGCACACATTTAATAAATACTTTTTGGTTGATATTTATTTATCAAATGATTCTAAAATGGAATGTAAGGTATCTAGAAAAAAAATCTGGGATTTGTGTGGTCAGTACATTTTTCTTTACAATAATGAGCGTTCCCTCTTTCTAGTATTTTCTCCCTGCCAGTCCAGTAATTTGAAAGAGGAAAGGGAGATCGTTCTGTCTCTATCTTTGCCCTTCCCTTTATTTTGTTCCCTTGGAATCAAGATGTACTGATTGTGGCTAAAGCCAACTAAGGTGCCAGAAGTGTTTATTTACTGTCATAGAATGCAGAATTGGGCAAAATTTTAGAAACTGACCAGGTTCCTTTCTTTATTTTAGCTTTGTTTGTTTGTTTGTTTTTTTGAGAGGGACTTAACAAAGTTGAGTGGCATGCTCATGGCCAATTGGATCCCTACTTTCAGAGTTGGGACAAATGTAGTGCTGATTTCCTCCCAGTCTGATACTCATTCAGTAGCCATTGGTTTCTCAGGGAAATTTAAACTTGTGCCAACCTTTAAAAAATTTTTCCAGTTGATCAGCCATAATTTCTTTCCTTCAGTTTGAAGGAGCTTATTGCATTATGTTTGAGGGGAAGCCACTATTTCATCCTGAAGATGGTTCTTTTGTAATGGCAGGCTAACTAACTTTTATCTTTGGGTTTAAGAAGTGCTTGGGAAAGAGAGGTACTGTGCTCTATAAATATAAAAGGTTATATTCTACTGAAACAAGCTATAGCATATCACATCTGAGGTTTTTCGTGACTTTGCATATAGATAGTATGAATTAGAAAATGCACTTTTTTTTGAACTATATAGCTGTTCATAAAATTGTCACAGAAATTTGCATTTAAAATATACACATATGACATTTGCACACATTTGTAGAGCTCTCTAGAATTCTTAAGAGGTAGAATTTAATACCTGCTGGCAAATACTTCCCAGTTATAAAATAGGGAAAGAATGAAATACTGATATATGCAAATCTTGTTTAATTTGGGTCTTATATGCTTTAATAATGGAGTGAACAGGGTCTTGAATATAAGATGGATGATATTTCCACTTAAAAATGGGATAAAATTGTACTTTTAATGACAGTGTAACAAAGTTAATATAGTGTCACTGGATCAAGCCTATTTTAATAATGCCAAACTAAAAAATATATACTAATCAAAATTTAAACATCATAAAAATAAAATTGTTCAAAAAATAATTATTTAAATGAAGTATTTACATTTAAATTAGCTCTTTTTAGGCAATGAATTTTTGCACAAGTAAAACTTATTAAAATGACTGCATTACTCTAAACTTAGCTTAATTTTAAATGGTTAATTTTTGCTAATAAGTTTATTTTTTATACCACTAAAGTAGTGCATTAATTATTGGCAGAGTTTAGAAAAAAAAACAAACCCAAAACAAAAACCTGCAATGATAAATTAATGCTTTTGAAATTCTATGATCTGGAGATAATGTTTATTAACATTTTGTGTATTTTTTTCAGATAAGGGCTTCAGTGAGAACATAAACTTGTACTACTTCATTATTAAAGATTATAGTGTATTATATTGAATCAGTGAGCTATGGTTAATTTTTCCCTCTTTTTGTGCATTTAAGGCATTTTCTTTTTTTTTGGATAGAATTAACATTTTGGTAAACATTTCTATACTTTCTCATTATTTGATTAAGATAAATTCCAAGAAGTGGATTTTCTAGATGAAAACGTTTGTACATTACTAAGTCTTTGAATAAATATTTTGTATTAACTTCAAAAAAGGCTCTATCAAATGTACCAGTCACACTCTCTCCCTCTAAGTCTACATGACCTAAATTCTGAATCCCTACTTACATCTTTTGCCAACATGATAGAAAAAAAAATAACAGAATCATAATGTTTATTTTGCTTTTTAAATACTTATGAAGCTTTCCATTTTTTACTTGTTATTAAAATATTTTAAAGATTCAATACACCTTAGAGACTACTATGAGATGATAATATAATATGTTAATGATTTTTTTATTATAGTTGTACAGTTATAATTTCTTACATGTAACATTGAATTTTACTTCCTAAATTCCATTTCTTTACTTTCATCTCCAGTAGAAACCATTTATCATAAATTCGCTTTATATCATTGGGGTCCATGTTTTTAGTCCCAGGTGTTTGAGGTCCCCTCCCACATTGGATTTTAAATAATGAACATGTATTTAGACATATCTGATTTTCACTAGCTTTTTTTGTTTTTTGTTTTGTTTAGTACTAATGCTTCTTGTATTCATTACTGTTATTTTTGATTAAGTTGGAGTTCATGCTTAGGAAATTCTTTTAGAGAGAAAGAGCTAAGTTAGAAAATGGCGTTTAGGCTCCAGCCTAAATTAAAAGATGACTAGGAGAAATCAGAGTCATTTTCACCATCGCACAGCAAACAGGCAATTAAAAGAACAGAAATGTAAGAATCTAAGCTGATGGATGCAGCACCCCATTTTCTTATTTGCATCTCACATATGCCTTTCCCAAATTCAGTGTTCTTGACAGTCCATGTGTACTGAAATGTGCTCTGGGCAGAAAGAGCATAGAACCGTGGGATCCTTGCATTTTTAACATTGAAAATCATCAGCACCCAAAACAATGTTACTACTATTTTGGGATACCCAATATCCATTCTCTTTGTAAGAGTTTGACTCAGCTGTTGTCCTGGACTTTTTTTCAGGCATCTTGGGAGCACAAGAAAGAGGACAGGAGTTATAACCTAAGGAGAGCATGTTGAGAAGCTACAGGTATTTACAGATTTTCTTTGTGTAAATGAATATGTTTTGGGAGGGGGTGGGGAGGGAGAGAAAAAGGAGAAAAGTGGAGGAAAATGAGAGGAAAAAGGTAGAAAAGGAGGGAGGGTAATGTCTCTTTCTATAGATAGATGATAGATAGATAAATAGATACAAGAAGAGACAGAGAGAAAGAGACTAATTTGTTTAAGGCACTATTTTGAGACATCTGCTACCAGCAGTTAAACACGTCTTACTGAAAAGGCCATATAACATCATAATCCTAAAACTCACAGAATATTCACATTACCCAGAATTAATGTCTGCTTTTTCTGGGCATTAAAACTTTTCCTTTGCTAGTATTGTGAGAAGCAATGTCCCTTTGCCTGAATGTGTGCAGCACAGCCCAGGTATTTTACTTGAATCAGTCATCAGGTGTTTTCGTTGGATAATTCCAGTCCTAGCCTAGTACGTATTCTCTGAGATGTTTGAGTGATGGAAGTTCCAAATATATCTTTATTTAGACTCATTACTTGAACAATTGCTTAAATAGGTATAGAATAATTCCAGTTTCAAAATCACTTTGATGTATATTATTAAATGTATTACTTCATTCCATATTCTCTTGCTACTAGTATTAAGGTTGTGAAGTCTGATTGTAGTCTGATTTTGTAGACTGTGAAAGCTTTTTTATCATTTTTTTAATGTTTCTTATTGATTATATTGTTACAACAGTTCCAATATTCTCCCCTTTGCTCCCCTCCACCCAGCATCTCCCTCCCCCAGCAATCCCCCCCCAAGTCCATACCCCTGGTTCGTAAAAAATAACTATCCCCCCCCTCTCAAATATTAGGAACCTTTGTAATCTTGTAAAGAACAATGGGCGAAGGTCTCAAGCTCCTCTAGCTGCTTCAAGCTGGACATGGTCGTCGTCCTACCTACCCTTGGGTCCAGAAAACCCTAATAAGAGTTGGGGTGTGGAGGGGAGGGTGGCCTTCCCACATGGGGAAGGATCGTGCAGACTCCAGGTCAGTTGGCTGTCTCCGGTCAACAGCATGCTTGGTTTAACAGGCTGGCATCCTCGTTGTGTTCTGGGGGCAACAGATTTGGCGAAAAGGCTTAAAAGACATCATTCAATCCATAACTACTAGATGACAAAAGGCAGGGATTAATTTTTCAATGTTCCACATTAGGGGAAAAAAAAGAAAAAAAGGGCTTCTTTGGAGGAAGGTGTGCTAGGCACATCTGACCTGTCCAAAACTCTTTTGCCCATTATACTTAGTTTGGGCTGAGGGAAATAGTTTAGGTTTTCCCCCTCTCAGACCTCTGGGCCTTTTCTGTCCAAGCCATTAGGATAGAAAAGAGAAACCAGTTTTAAAGTGAAGCCCACAGACCACCCCATTCTTCACCAACATAGCCATTTAGTTAAGCCAAACCGTTGAGTCTCAGGAGGCAGCGCTGCAGAGAGGATTAAGTGAGGCTTATGCGTACAGACAATCACTCAGGTAATGCGATCATAGGCTTATGTCCTTTGAAAACAGAAAACACGTGTTAATTTATGTAACATAACCCACAAACAAGTCTCTAAATCTGTAAGACTGTCTTATTGGGAAGACATCCAGTTGCAAGGCACTTGAAATTCTATTTGCCTGCAACTTGAATATCTTTGAGGATATCAGAGACATGGTTTAATTTTCAAGTGAAACCATATTTTAAATGATAAGAAACTTTTAAGATGGTTAGTTGCCCTATTTTATACTCTACTACTGATCATTGTGATTTTCCTTGAATAATGATTTTTCTCCCTAAGGTTACCCTCCTTTTCTTTAAAGGGACTACATTAAGTCAATTTTTAATTTATCCTGTTCATTTGCATAAACATAACAAGAGCAGCAAATGATCACTTATGATCTTTAGTTCTGCTTTGCTGGAACTTACCCAAGGAATATTTGGGGTGACCCTCAGTCTGTTCTTCAGGGCACAGAAGCTGAGCCACATATCTGGCATTCATCCTTGCCTGTACACACCTGTTTTTTCCAAGTCTTTCTGGTTTTTCATTGTGCCTTAAGGTTCCTTCTAGCCATCTTTCAGGAAAACAACCTTCGTTCCTTCCCTGGAAAGATTGCTGTGGACCGCACAACCAACCCTGGTGCCAGGCCTTTTATCTCACGGCCTTTTATTACCTTTGAAAGTCATTCCCAGTTCCTCAGGGCTTCTTGGTAACAACCTGAGTCCAAGTATGTTTCCTTTAGGCTTGACATTCCAGTCAAAGACTTGGTCAAAAAAAAAAAAAGAATCTCTATTAACAACTGGTCTTATTAGTTCTATGCAAAGGAACTTATGTCATTACTTACTTGTTTAGAATGCCAAACTCTGGAGGGATCAAATAAAGAGAAAAACATACAACGTGAAGGAAAATCTTTGTCCTAATATTGACAGAACTGGCATTTCCATTCTTCATATTTTCATTTTTCCCCCACTAAAAAAAATTTTTTGTTTGTTTTTCCATTACAGTGTTCTCACTTTTTTACCCCTCTTCCTTCCCTGCACCCTGCCCCTCCCTTCCCCCACATTCAGTCTCCACTCAGTTGCCCATGTCCATGGGTCATTCATACATGTTTTTTTTTTTTTTACTTGGCCCTTCCCCTTCTTACACCCTTCTCTTCCTCCCCCGTCCCCCCTTGTTACTGTTAGTCTACTTCTTGTTTACATACCTCTGGTTCAATTTTGCTCATTTATTTGTGTTGTTCATTAGTTTCCTGTAATAGATGACAGCATAAGGTATTTTTCTTTTGTTGCCTTGCTTATTTCACTAAGCATAATTTTCTCTAGTTCCATCCATGTTGTTGCAAATGGTAGAAGTTCCTTCTTTCTTTCTGCTACATAGAACTCCATTGTGTAAATGTACCACAGTTTTTTGATCCACTCATCTACAGATGGGCATTTAGGTTGTTTCCAGCACTTGGCTATTGTATATAGTGCTGCTATGAACATTGGACTGCATAGGTTCTTTTGAATTGGTGTTTTAGGATTTTTTGGATATAATCCTAGCAATGGAATTGCTGGTTCAAAAGGCAGTTCCATTTTTATTTTTTTGAGGAAATTCCAAACTGTTTTCCATAGTGGCTGCACCAGTCTGCATTGCCACCAGCAATGCACCAGGGTTCCCGTTTCTCTGCATCCTCTCCAGCACAAGTTGTTTGTTGATGTGTTGATGATGGCCATTCTGACTGGTGTGAGGTGGTATCTCATTGTGGTTTTTATTTGCATCTCTCTGATGGCTAGTGATGTGGAGCATACTTTCATATGTCTATGGGCCATCTGTATGTCTTCTTTGGAGAAGTGTTTGTTCAGGTCCTTTGACCATTTTTTAATTCGGTTGTCTGTCTTCTTGGTGTTGAGCCGTATGAGCTCTTTATATATTTTGGAGATCAATTCTTGGTCTGAGATGTCATTGGTGAATATATTTTCCCATATGGTTGGTTTCCTTTTCATCTTGCTGATGTTTTCTTTAGTTGAGCAGAAACTTTTTAGTTTGATGTAGTCCCATTTGTTTATACTTTCCTTTATTTCCTTTGCCTTAGGAGATATATCAGTGAAAATGTTGCTACGTGGGATATCTGAAATTTTCCTGACTATTTTTTCCTCTAAGACTTTTATGGTATCACGGCTTACATTTAAGTCTTTGATCCATTTTGAGTTTATTCTGGTGTATTGTGTGAGTTGGTGATCTAGTTTCATTTTTTTGCATGTCCCTGTTCAGTTCTCCCAACACCATTTGTTGAAGAGGCTCTTTTCACTCCATTTGATGTTCTTTTCCCCTTTGTCAAATATTAGTTGACCATATGAACCTGGGTTTATTTCTGGGCTCTCTATTCTGTTCCATTGATCTATATGTCTGTTTTTATGCCAGTACCAGACTGTTTTGATTACCGTGGCTTTGTAGTATAGTTTGATATCAGGTATTGTGATTCCTCCTACTGTGTTCTTCCTCAAAATTGCTGTGGCTATTCGGGCTCTTTTTTGGTTCCATATAGATTTTTGTAGTATTTGTTCTAGGTCTGTGAAATATGTTGCTGGTATTTTAATAGGGATTGCATTGAATCTATAAATTGCTTTGGGTAGTATGGACATTTTAATGATGTTGATTCTTCCCATCCATGAGCATGGTATATGCTTCCATTTATTTGTATCTTCTTTAATTTCTTTCTTCAGTGTTATGTAGTTTTCTGAGTACAGGTCTTTTACCTCCTTGGTTAAATTTATTCCTAGGTATTTTATTTTTCTTGTTGCTATGGTAAATGGGATTTTTCTTTCAGTTTCTATCTCTGAGTTTTTATTGTTGGTGTATAAAAATGCCTTCGATTTCTTAATATTGACTTTGTATCCTGCTATTTTGCCCAATTCATTTATTAGGTTGAGTAGTTTTTTTGTGGAGTCTAAAGGATTTTCTATGTACACTATCATGTCATCTGCAAATAATGACAGTTTTACTTCTTCTTTTCCAATTTGGATGCCTTTTATTTCTCTTTCTTGTCTGATTGCTGTGGCTAGAACTTCCAAGACTATGTTGAATAGTAGTGGAGAGAGCGGACATCCTTGTCTTGTTCCAGATCTCAGGGGGAATGCTCTCAGTTTTTGCCCATTGAGTATGATGTTGGCTTCAGGTTTCTCATATATGGCCTTTATTATGTTGAGGTATGCTCCCTCTATTCCCATTTTGCTGAGAGTTTTTATCATAAATGGTGTTGTACTTTATCAAATGCTTTCTCTGCATCTATGGATATGATCATGTGGTTTTTGTCTTTCATTTTGTTTATGTGGTGTATTATGTTTATTGATTTGTGAATATTAAACCATCCTTTCTTCCCTGGGATGAATCGCACTTGATCATGGTGTATGATCTTTCTAATGTGTTGCTGGATCTGGTTTGCCAATATTTTTGTTGAGGATTTTAGCATCTATGTTCATCAGCGATATTGGCCTGTAGTTTTCTTTCTTTGTTGTGTCTTGACCTTGTTTTGGAATTAGGGTTATACTGGCTTCATAGAACGAGTTTGGGAGTCTTCCCTCTTCTTGTATCTTTTGGAATAGTCTGAGGAGGATAAGAGTTAGTTCTTTCCTAAATGTTTTGTAGAATTCACTTGTGAAGCCATCCGGTCCAGGGCTTTTGTGTGTCGGGAGTTTTTTTATTACTGCTTCAATTTCACTAGCTGTTATTGGTCTATTCAGACTTTCTGCTTCTTCTTGATTCAGTTTGGGAAGACTATAGGTTTCCAGGAATTTGTCCATTTCCTCTAGGTTGTCAAATTTCTTGCCATACAGTTGTTCGTAATAATTTCTTATAATCCTTTGTATTTCTGTTGTATCAGTTGTGATTTCTCATCTTTCATTTCTAATTTTATTTATTTGGGTCCTCTCTCTTTTTTTCTTGATGAGCCTGGTTAAAGGCTTGTCAATTTTGTTTATCTTTTCAAAGAACCAGCTCCTATTTTTGTTGATCTTTTGAACTGTTACTTTAGACTCTATGTCATTTAATTCTGCTCTAATCTTGATGATTTCCTTCCTTCTACTTGATCTGGGCTTTGCTTCTTGTTCTTCCTCTAGTTCTTGTAGCTGTAGGGTTAAATTTTTTATTAGACATTCTTCTACCTTTTTTAGATAGGCTTGTATTGCTATGAACTTTCCTCTTAGGACTGCTTTCGCTGTATCCCATAGGTTTTGTGTTGTTGTGTGTTCATTATCATTGGTTTCCAGGAACTTTTTGATTTCTTCCTCGATGTCATTGTTAACCCATTCATTATTTAATAGCATGTTATTCATTCTCCATGAGTTTGAATGTTTTTGAGTTTTTTCCTTGAGGTTGATTTCCAATTTTAAGCCGTTGTGATCTGAGAAGATGCTTGATATAATTTCAATTTTCTTGAATTTATTGAGGCTTGTTTTGTGTCCTACCATGTGGTCTATCTTTGAAAAAGTTCCATGTGCACTTGAGAAATATGTATATTTTGCTTCTTTGAGGTGAAAACTTCTATATATATCGACGAAGTCCATTTGATCTAAAGTGTTGTTCAGTGTCTCAATATCTTTGGTGTTTCCTTGCTTTGAAGATCTGTCCATTGTTGACAATGGGGTGTTAAAGTCCCCTACGATGAGTGTGTTGCTCTCTATATCTTTCTTGGAGTCTTTCAAAATGTTCCTTATATATTTGGGTGCTCCTAAGTAGGGTGCATATATATTTATAAGGGTTATATCTTCTTGATGGATTTTTCCCTTAAGTATTATGAAATGCCCTTCTTTGTCTCTTTTTATGGACTTGGCTGTGAAATCTGTTTTGTCTGATATAAGTATTGCTACCCCAGCTTTTTTTTTTCATGTCCATTTGCTTGAAATACTTTTTTCCATCCCTTTACTTTCAGTCTGTGTAGATCTTTTGTTCTAAGGTGGGTCTCTTGTAGACAGCGTATATGTGGGTCATTCTTTCTAATCCATTCAGCTACCCTATGTCTTTAATTGGAGCGTTTAATCCATTTACATTTAAGGTTATTATCCATAAGTACTTATTCATTGTCATTTTTCCCCTTTGTACTCGTGTTCTTCTCTGTCTCTCTCTGTTTCTTTATCTTCTTAGAGCAGACCGTTTAGCATCTCTTGCATTGCTGGTTTGGTGGAGATGTATTCTTTTAGCCTTCTTTTGTCTTGGAACCTCCTTATTTCACCCTCCATTTTGAATGAGAGCCTTGCTGGGTAGAGTGTTCTTGGTTGTAGGCCTTTGTTTTTCATTACTTGGAATATTTTTTGCCATTCCCTTCTGGCTTGTAGTGTTTCTGCTGAGAAATCTGAGGATAACCTTATTGGAGCTCCCATGTATGTTATTAGTTGTTTCTCTCTTGCTGCTTTTAGGATTCTCTCTTTGTCTTTGAATATTGCCATTTTAATTATGATGTGTCTCGAGGTGGGCCTGTTGGGGTTCATCTTCATTGGGACTCTGTGCTTCCTGGATTTGCGTGACTCTTTCTCTCCTCATGTGAGGGAAGTTTTCTGTCATTAGTTTTTCAAAGAGGTTTTCTATCCCTTGCTCTTCTTCTTCTCCTTCTGGAATTCCTATGATACGGATATTATTATGTTTCATGTTGTCCTGCAGCTGTCTTAGAACCTCTTCAGTCTTGTTCAGTCTTTTTTCATTTTGTTGCACTGTGTGGGAGTTTTTGTGTACGTTGTCCTCCAGCTTTCTGATCCGATCTTCTGCTTCCTCAAGCCTGCTTTTAATTCCTTCTACTGTGTTCTTCAATTCAGAGATCGTATTCTTAATTTCCTCCTGGCTCTTATTGATATCTTCTATGTCCTTTTTCATGCTCGTGTAATTCTCTGTGAGTTCCTTATAGTTTTTCTGGAGTTCCTTGTAGTTTCCCTGGAGTTCTTTGTAGTTTCCGTTGAGCTCATTGAGCTTCTCCATAATCCATGTTCTAAATTCCGTATCTGATATTTTGCTCCCCTCTATTTCATTTAGCACTCTGGGGATTCTACCTTTCCTTTTGATGGGGGATTATTTCTCTGTCTCCCCATTTTTGTGATTCCTATTGTTTGTTGGTGCTCTTGGAATGATCTGCTCTTCCTGGATCTGCCTCTGGTAGCATCAGGTCATGTACCAGACTGGCCCTAGGCTGCCTATTGGGGACTTCCAGTGATCTACTGCCTTTGTCTCTCTTCTTTAGTTGTTAATATATTCAATCTCTGATTAACCATCAGGCTTAAGGACCGTGGGTGTGGCAGTTTAATTCCTGTAGGCAGGGCTTTTATTTCCCCTTAGTATGACGTCACTTAGAGGGGAATGGTCTGTCTGCTGTACTGGGGCTGAGTCAGCACTGGCTGGTCCTGGGAGGAGGTTAGTGTATCTTCCACTTACTCCTCCGCCCTCCTGGATCTCCGTCTGTGTTGTCGTTGATGATATTTCTTTAATCTGTCTGGTTGTATTTCAGCTACTTTTTGTGGATCTTTTTCTCTGGTTAGTTGATTGAGAGTCACTCTGCCTACCTTGTCTAGAGATCTTTTGTTGAGGTGTTGCTAAAACATAATCACACAACCCAGGCAAGAAACTCACACCCTCCAATATCTCCCCCAACTATAATCTCACTGTAGGCTGGAAATTAGCCCGTATTAATATACTTGTGGAGATACTGGGGCTCTTATTTCATAGGAGAAACAGATAGGAGTTGTTTTAAATGAAGGAAGGGTAATTTTTGAGCTGGAAGTTGATAGAGTATTAATATTAGCAATTGGGATCAAGGTTATGTAAGAGAGCAATTAACACACTGTATGTTTGAAAAGGAGGGGAGGGTTACAGTGTGGAGTGAGAAAGTGGAAGTGTATAGTATTAGGATTATATAATCGGTATATACTATATGATTAGTGTGGGAGGTAGGGTAGACACAACAGATATCTAGGTAGACAGAGAGCCTGAAATTGAAAGAGAGGGCTCGGGAGGTTAGAAGGTAGGAAACAGATTGAGAAAGAATTTTTTAAGAATAAAAATACAGAGTAGAAAATAGCAAGACAGGAAGAGAGAGAGGAAAGAGAGAGAGAAAATAGAGAAGAGAAGGGTAGGAGAGAGAACGAAAGAAGAAGGGGACGTAGAAGGGGGGGACTGAATTAAAATTCTTTTTTAAATTATATATTATAAAAAAGATTAAGAGATTAAAACATGATATAAAGTTGCAAGGTAGAGAGAAATGGTGGAAATAGAGAGAGAGGAATAGGAGATAGGAAAGCAAGAGGATGTGGGAGGAAAAGAGCTCAGAGGAGGGAAGGAAATCAGGAGGAAGAGGAGATATTAGCGAGGGGAGGATTGAAATTGAAGAGTTGACAAAAGATAGGATGAAGTAGAGAAATACAAGAGGTAGAGAAAGAAGTGAGGGGATGGGGTAGAAAAAGAGAAGGGGTAAGAATGGGAGAGTGAAGGGAGAGGGGGATAGATTAGAATTATAATTTGAATATTAAAAGATTAGAATATAAAGTGGAATATGGAGAGAGAGAGGATATGTATAGAAAGAGAAGGAAAATAAGGACAAGGGATGAAAGAAAAACGAATGTAGACTGAAGGGGGACAAAATAAAGAAAGAAATTTAATAAAATTGAAGGTGCGTCGCGCAGAGAAAGGAGAGGGTGAGAAAGGGAGAGAACTTAAAATTAAAAAATTAACTGTGAGTAGGATGCAGGGGAGACATGCTAAGGGGAGAGAAGGGAAAGAAGAGGAGGGGAGAAAAGGAGAGAGAATAAGAAGGGACTGACGGTAGGGGCAGTTAGAGAGAGAGTGAGAGAAAAAAGAATGAGGAATTTAACTCAATTCAACTTTTAGGCACAGTCTCTGGGTATTTTTGGTTTGTTTGTTTTTCCTTGCTTCCTTCCTGAGTCCGCTCCTATTCAAAATTCCATGACTTTCAAATCTTTTCTGGTTAGTTGGCTGGCTGTGGGAGGGTTCTGCTTGATTTTGGGATTGCTAGTCTTTTTTTCGTGGGCCTACCACCGCTCTGCTGTGGGCTGCGTTTAGTTTTCCCCTCCTGAGGCACCCTCAACCCTCCTCAGGCTTGTCCAACTACTCCTTCCCACTGTTGGTCCAGCCTGTGCTTGCCAGCAATCCCTGCCCTGCCTCCAGTCCTGTCTCTATTCGCAGGCTACAGCTTCTGCTCTCTTCCCTGTCTATATGCCTGTGCACCCTACCTCTCTCCCTGTCTCAAGATCATCCTTTTGTTCTGCAGGAGTCTGGCACAGTCGGTGGAAAAGCGCCGGGCCTAGTGGCCCTTTCCTGCCCAGGGCCTCTCCCCTAGTCTGGAGCTTTGCAGCGGCTTTCCTGCGTGTGCTCTTCTCCTTGCCCCCAAACTGTCTCTATTCCGAGCTACAGCTTCTGCTGGCTTCCCTGTCTATAGGCCTGCGCGCTCTATCTTTCTTCCCGCCACAGCACCGTCCCTTTGTTCTGTAGGATTCTAGTGTGGTCGGTCAGCGCAGCGCTCTCCTACCCCGGAGCTCTCCGCCAGTCTGGAGCTCCACAGCAGCCCCTCCCCGTGGCCCCCTCTCCCCGCCCCAAAACTGTCCCCACTCCAGAACCTCCGCCTCCACTCTCTTCCCTACTTACACACCTTGCACGTCCTATTTCACTCCTAGCCCGAAACCCGCCTTTTGTTCTGTGGGATTCTAGTGCGATTGCTCAATTCTCCCCCAGTCCAGAGTTCCGCAGCAGCTTTTCTGTGCTGCCGTTCTCCTTGCCCCAAAACTGCTCCTTTGTTCTGTAGGGCCCTAGTGCTAGTGCTGGGCTCTCCTGGAGTGCCGAGCTTTCGGTCGGAGGCTGCAGCTGAGGAGGTTTCCCTCTAGACTCAGATCACACACTTTCTCCCAGTCCTGGTTGTTCACTGTTCTCTCCCTCCTCTGGCTTTTTTGGCCAAATCCTCTCCCTAACTCCCTACAAGAATTCACTCCCGGCTAGTGAGCTCTCCAGCTTGATACTGCAAATGCACGGAGTCTCGGAATGACTCAGCCTGCAGTTCGTGGTAAACCCCTCCACCCCCCTCCACGCCGCTCCCACGATCTCCTCCCCGTTCACGCTATCAGAGATCCACACTCACTCAGTCACTCTTCTCTGCATTCATTCCTGGAGTCTCTCCTTAACAGGAGCGAGCTGAGAACACTGTCCCTACTTCGTGGCCATCTTCCCCCCTTATCATTTTATCATTTTTTTTTATTATCTAGTTATTTTGAAATCATCCATACTATCTCTAGGTTAATATATATATATATATATATATATATATATATATATATATATATATATATATATATGTTTCTTCTTTTTTTTTGACACTAAGTAGTTGTTTCCACAGAAAATAGCTTGCATTTTTTTAACCTCAGAAACTTTTTTTCATTATATTTTTTGTGTATTTCCTTGCCTCTCATACTTTGTTTTATCTGCTGGAACTTCTGAAGATATCCTCAATGTCCCTTAGGTCTTATTTTCCTTTATATCTTTTTCTTATTTCACAACATTCATGGAGAATATCTTAGCCATATCTTTCGATTCACCAATTTGTTTTCTTTTCTTTTCTTTTTTTTTAACATTCAAAATAATTCTTTTTAATATCTAGGAGCTATGTGATTAGTTAAAATTATTTAGTTTATGGAAAAATATTCAGAGTTATTACTGACTTTTTCCTTTCTTTTCTTTTCTTTTCTTTTTTTAGGTTTTTGATGATTTATTTAATTATTTATTTTTTAAATATGTTTTATTGATTATGTTGTTACAGTTGTCCCAATTTCTTTTCCCTTTGTTCCCCTCCACCCAGTGACCCCTCTTCCTCCAGTTTTCTCCCCCTCTTAGTCCATGCCCATTGGTTGTGCATATAGTTCTTCTCATCATCTTCCTATCTACTCCACTCCCTCTACTATGCTTCTTAATTCCTGTACCATCTCCCTCCCTTTTCTCCCTTTCTCCTCCCTGCTGACCTCCCCCCATAATGTTCCCCATACCTATAATTCTTTTCACCCTCTCATTGCCTACTTAGTTTGCCTTTGTTTCAGTTCCCTAGCTTCTGTTGTTGGTTGTTGTGATAGAGTTTTCATTTTAATATTCATAGTTTTCATCCTTTTTCTCCTAAACAAGCCCCTTTAACATTGCATATAACAGTGGTTTGGATTTGATGAACTCTTTCAGTTTTACTTTGTTCTGGAGGCACTTTCTCTGCCCTTCTATTCTGAATGACAGTTTTGCTGGATAGAGTAATTGTGGTTGTAGATTTTTCCTTTTCATTACTTTGAATATTTCTCACCAATCCCTTCTTGCCTGCAGTTTCTTTTGAGAAATCAGCTATTAGTCTTATTGAGACCCCTTTGTATGTAATTCTCTTCTTCTCTTTTGCTGCTTTTAAGATTCTCTCTTTATCTTAATTTTTGACATTTTGATTATAATGTGTCTTGGTGTGGTTCTCCCTGGGTCCAGTTTATCTGGAACTCTCTGTGCTTCCTGGACCTGTAAGTCTATTTCCTTCCCCAAGTTAGGGAAGTTCTGCTTCATTATTTGTTCACATAATTATTCCATTTTTAGTTCTTCTTCTTCACCTTCTGGTAACCCTATGATTCGGATGTTGGCCCACTTATAGCTGTCCGATAAGTTTCTAAGCCTCTCCTCATTTTCCTCACTTCTCATTTTCTCTTTCTGCACTGGTTGACTGTTTGTTCCTTCCCTATGTTTCAATTTATTGATTTGATCCCTGGTTTTCTTTCCCTCACCATTAGTTTCGCATGTGTTTTTGTTCATTTCAGCAGGACTAGCCTTCATTCCTTCCCTGTCTTGTTTAAGATCTGCTGTTAGGTCTATAAGCACTTTTATGAGCAAAGCTCTGAACTATGTCTCAGAAAGATTTTCTATCTGCTACTTCGTTAAATTAGATATTTGCTGTCTGGTCAGCTGTGTCACTGGGATCTCTATCATGATTTGTGCCATCCTGAACAGTTTTGTGTTTACCTTTGCTTCCTGGGCAGGACTGTCACACCTCCTACGATAGGGGTGGAGCCCTGTGCACTCATCACAACTGGGCATTTTCTGTGGGAATGGGGGTCCAAGATGGATTTCTGCCATTCAATCTCCACTGAAAGACCAGGGAACCTCCTCCTGCATCACCACCCCCACCAGGTCTCACAATCCAAGGCAATGGGGGTCTGCCTTCCCCGGCTTTGGAATTGCAAGCTGACGGGTCTGGTTTGCAGCCAGGGGTGCTCCCCAGGTGCTTCTCTCTTCCCTTTAAATATGGGTGTCTGTGCTTACCGCTGTCCTGCCGCCGTCACTGCTGCTGCCGCGGACAGCACAGCTTCACGTCTCCTCCCCGGCTTCACCCCTCCTACCTGTCCAGATGAGCACCAGTTTTTTATAACTTCATATGATGGATTTCCACTTATTTTTCTGGTACTTCTGGTTATTTCTGGTTTTGCAGCACTTATTTTTCTTCTTAGTGTGGAGGGAGATGGAGCATGTCAGTCTAGGCCTCCATCTTGGCTGGAAGTTCAATTTGTTTCCAAATGTGTACATTCAACTATTTAGTCCAACTTCTGTGTTTGTTTCAATAATACTTCAATAATCATATATTTTCATTGCCAAGATCTCTAATGTATACTTTCTAAAATAATTTTTTCTTATGCTGTTCTCTCTTGTAATTCTGGGTATTTTTAGAGGTATGGAAACAAGGAACAGACTGACAGTGATCAGATTTGAGGGGGGAGGGGGAGAAGAGAAGAAAGAAAGGGGTCTAGTTAAGAAACTAGTATAAATGAACCATGGACATGGTCAAAAGGGTGGGGATTGATTGTGGGAATGGGGGTGGAGGGAGGGCAAGGAGAGCAATGGAGAAAAAATTGGGACAACTGTAATAGAACAATAAAAAAATAAAAATAAAAGTTATACTAATGTTAAATCTTCTTTTCCCTGCTTGCTTAACATACATGTTTCCTCAGATGTTATTCCTGTTATTGATTTTCAATCTAGGTGCCATTTTTTTCTTGATGACTTGTCTAAAATATTTGGTATTTCTTGATTGTGTGCCCATCTTACATTCAAGGTTCCCAGTCAGTCTGCTGTGATTCAGTTGCTTGTTTACAGCAGTCTGCCTCCAGTAAGAAAGGAAAGGCTATCTTCCTCACAGGTGTAGTTGGGGGCTTCCTAGTCCCCCCACTTTTCTACTGCTGTGTAACAAATCATGACAAAGTAAGTGACCCAAAACATTACCCGTTAATTGCCTCATACTTTATAGGATAGAAATTGGGTCTTCTCAGGATTTCACAGTCTGAAATCAAAGTCATCTGGACTGGGCTCTTACCTGTTGTTTCAGGGGAAGAAAGAATTGGCTTCAAACTCATTTAGGTTATGGCAGAATTCACTATGTGGTTATAGATCTAGGGTTTTTGTTTCCTTGCTGGCTGTCAATCTGAAGCCGTAAGGCTGCTTGAATGCCTTCTCACATGTCCCCTTCCATCTTCAAACCAAGAAAAGTGTGTGACTCTCACTCTTAGTATCTGTTTAGCTTTCCTTTAGCCCAACAGCTAGGAAATGGGCTCTCTTTTTTTTTTTTTTTTTTTTTTTTAATGCTGGTGTGGTTACACTGGGTCCCTCCTAGGTAATATGAGATAACATCCCTACTTTAAGTTCAATTCTGCTTGCCACATAACACAGTCACAGGGTTAACTAACAAGTTCAGGTAAGTAGGGTGCAGAACACTGGTGGGACATTTTGGCAACAAAGACACAGCCTATCTATCATATTTATTATGATAATAATTATTATTGTTACCTGAGGCAGATGCCTCTACTTACTGCTTTTTGGAACAAGGTAAGGTTTAGATTGCTTTAATAATTACCTCTGCTTTCCATTACACCTGAGCTTGCCTCACCATTTGTAGTTGCCCCTTTTTGTAAAAGTTTTGGACTTAAGTTTTCCCTCTTTCAACTTAATCTCACATGCCTTCTTCCTTTAAGGGAGTCATCATAATTTTTGGCCCACTGAGGGCATTCTCATACCTAGAATCATCCACAACATCTCTTTTTAAGTCTTCCTATGACAGTGAGTACTTCTCAATTATGGATGTATTTGACATCTCATAAGCATTCTACAGAACTGATCATCTCTCCTCCTTGGACTATTCTTGCCTCTCAGCTTTTATCTTCCTGGTCATTTTTCTCAATCTCCTTTGAAGAATTTTAAACATTGAAGCACAATCTCCATTCTAGATTATCTTCTTGTATTATTTTTATTCTCTCTTTAGTAATTAGTTGCCATGACTTTAAATACCAAGTACATCCTGATGACATAAACATTAGTCACTACATAATACCTCACCCTTGTGTTTGAATCTGTGCTTTAGTTCTCTGTTTGTTAGGTATCACAAAATTAATATGTGAAAAAGTAAACCCTTGATTCTTTAACTTCGGCATGTTTCTATCCCAGGAATTCCCATTTCATTAGTGGCATCACTGCCTACCTCACTGTTCAAAAAGATGACGTGATTGTGTTTTCCCCCCCTTATTTGGTACATCTGAAAATCACCAGCTTGTGTTTATTTCACATTAAATTATAAACCATAACTGTTAGCTCATATCTCTCACCTAGACTAATGAATAAGTCTTATCTAGCACCCTTACCTTCAGTCTTGCTTTTGTCTGTTTCCCATGTAGGACCCAGCATGATACTGAAATATAAAGTGTATAAACTCAACCACCTGCTCAAACTTCTAATGGCTTCATGTTGCATTAGAATTAAAATGTTAATTTCTTCCCAAGGCCTCATAAGGCATTCGTGATCTGATTCTCATTTAACTCTCTAATCTCACTTTCTCATTCTCTACTGTTCTCTAGCCACATGGTCTCTTCTAGCCTTCTTATGCTGTTTGTATTCCTTGGCTCTTTGTCTATGTGATTCATAATCACCCTTCAGGTTCCATTTAAATTTTATTTCCCCAGAGAGGCCAGTTGTGTCTGTCTGTCTCATGCTATCTCTCATATCCTGTTCCTGCTCATTTCCTCATTTGGCCTCATTTTTTCCTGTTTATTAATTACTTAGTGAATGTCTCAACTACTAAGCTCTAATCTCCACAGGGCAGGGGCCATTACTGACTTGCTCATCACCAATGCATAACACAGTACTTCTATATAGTGTGTTTTTTGGGATATATTTCCTGAGTGACTAGGTAGATGCTCTAATGACTGAGTAATATATGATGAAAGTACCTATTAAAATAGTACTCAGTAACCTTTGGCATTTCCAACAATTTTTCTTTTATTTACATCAAAAATATGCAATTTTGAGTAGGGGGGAAGATGGCGGCGGAGTAGGGGCAGTGTTCTCAGCTCACTCCTGTTAAGGAGAGACTCCAGGAATGAATGCAGAGAGGAGTGACTGAGTGAGTGTGGATCTCCGATAGCGTGAACAGGGAGGAGAGAGTGGGAGCAGTGTGGAGGGGGGTGGAGCGGTTTGCCACACACTGAAGGCTGAGTCATTCCGAGACTCTGTGCGTTTGCAGTACTGAACCGGAGAATTCACTAATCGAGAGTTGCTTGGAGACTCCCCCTGCTAGGGGCACACCAATGGGTGAATTCTTGTAGGGAGTTAGGGAGAGGATTTGGCTGAAAAAGCCAGAGGAGGGAGAGAACAGTGAACAACCAGGACTGGGAGAAACTGTGTGATCTGAGTCTAGAGTGTAACCTCCTCAGCTGCAGCCTCCGACTGAAAGCTCAGCACTCCGGGTTCGCACAGCACTCGTGCTAGGGCCTAGGGCCCTACAGAAGAACAAAGGGACAATTTTAGGACTAGGAGACCGGACGCACAGAAAAGCTGCTGCGGAATTCTGGACTGGGGGAGAGCTCCTGAGCAAAAGATCAGTGCATGCCCCCAGAGCTTTGAGCAATAGCACTAGAATCCCACAGAACAAAAGGCGGGTTTGGGGCTAGGAGAGAAATAGGGCGCGCAGGGTGTGTAAATAGGGAAGAGAGCGGAGGCGGTGGTTCTGGAGTGGAGACGGTTTTAGGGCAAGGAGAAGGACCCACAGGGAAGGGCTGCTGCGAAGCTCCAGACCGGCAGAGAGCTCCGGGGAAGGAGAGTGCTGCGCTGACCGACCACACTAGAGTCCCACAGAACAAAGGGACGGTGCTGTGGCGGGAAGAAAGATAGAGCGCGCAGGCCTATAGATAGGGAAGGCAGTGGAAGCTGTAGCTCAGAATAGAGACAGTTTTGGGGCAAGGAGAAGAGCCCACGTGGGAAAGCCGCTGCAGAGCTCCAGACTAGGGGAGAGGTCCTGGGCAGGACAGTGCCACTGGGCCTGGTAATTTAACCAACTCTGCCAGAGTCCTGCAGAACAAAGCGATGGTCTTGAGACAGGGAGAGAGGTAGGGTGCGCAGGCATATAGACAGGGAAGAGCAGAAGCTGTGGCCTGGAAATAGAGACACGACTGGAGGCAGGGCGGGGATTGCTGGCAGGCACAGGCTGGACCAACAGTGGGAAGGAGTAGCTGGACAAGCCTGAGGAGGGCTGAGGGTGCCTCAGGAGGGGACAACTAAACACAGCTCACAGCAGAGCGGCGGTAGGCCCACAAATAAAAGACTAGCAATCCCAGAATCAAGCAGGACCTTTCTACAGCCAGCCAACCAACCAGAAAAGATTTGAAAGTCATGGAATTTTGAATAGGGGTGGACTCAGGAAGGAAGGAAGAAAAAACAAAAAACAAACAAACCAAAAATACCCAGAGACTGTGCCTAAAAGTTGAACTGAGTTCAAAATCCTCTCATTCTTTTATTTCCCACTCTCTCTCTAACTGCCCCTCCTGTTCTTTCTTATTCTCTCTCCTTTTCTCCCCTCCTCTTCTCTCCCTTTTCTCCCTTTAGCATGTCTCCCCTTCATGCTATTCTTTGTTAATTTTTAAATTTTAAGTTCTCTTCCTTTCCTTCTTATTCCCTTCTTCTAATCCCCTTCCCTCCCCCTTATCCTCGTCCTCCCTCCGTTTTCTTCTCTCTCTCTCCTTTCTCTGTGCTAAGCACTTTCAATTTTATTAAATTTCTTTCTTTATTTTGTCCCCCTTCAGTCTACATTCATTTTTCTTTCCTCCCTTTCCCTTATTTTTCTTCTCTCCCTATAAATATTCTCTCTCTCTTTCTTTCTCTCTCCCTATTCCACTTTATATTCTAATCTTCTAATATTTAAATTTTAATTCTAATCTATTCTCCTCCCCTTCACCCTCCCCTTGTTAACCCTTCTCTCTTTCCTCCCCATCCCCTCACTTCTTTCTCTCCCTGTTGTATTTCTCTCCTTCATCCTACCTTTTGTCAACTCTTCAATTTCAATCTTTCCCTCCCTAATAACTCCTCTTCCTCTTGATTTCCTTCCCTCCCCCCTGTTCTTTCCCTCCCCCATCCTCTTGCTTTCCCATCTCTTATTCCTCTCTCTATATATTCTCTTTCTCTCTATCTTGCTATTTTATATCATGTTTTAATCTCTTAATTTATTTATACTATGTATATTTTTAAAATTTAAATCCAGGACCCCCTCTTCTCCCTCCCCTTCTTCTTTCATCCTCTTTCCTACCCTTCACTTCCCTACTTTCTCTCTCCCTTTCCTCTCTCCCTTCCTGTCTTGCTATTTTCTACTCTGTATTTTTATTCTTAAAAAATTCTTTCTCAATCTGTTTCCTACCTTCTAATCTGCTCATCCCTCTGCTTCAATTTCTGGTTGTCTGTCAGCCTGGATGTCTGTTGTGTCTATCCTCCCTTCCACGCTAAACGTAAAGCATAATCCGATTATATAATTCTAATACTATACACTTCCACTTTCTCACTCCACACTGTAACCCTCTCCTCCTTTTCAAACATACAGTGTAAATGTTAATTGCTCTCTTACATAACCTTGATCCCAATTACTAATATTATTACTCTATCAACTTCCAGCTCAAAAATTACCCTTCCTTCATTTAAAACAACTCCTATCTGTTTCTCCTATGAAATAAGAGTCCCAATATCTCCACAAGTATATTAATACGGGCTCATTTGTAACCTATAGTGAGATTGTAGTTGGGGGAGATATTGGAGGGTGTGGGTTTCTTGCCTGGGTTGTGTGATTAAGTTTTAGCAGGACCTCCACAAAAGATCTCAAGACAAGGTGGGCAGAGTGACTCTTAATCAACTAACCAGAGAAAAAGGCCCACCAAAGAGTAGCTGAAATACAACCACACAGATTAAACAAATAACATCAAGGACAACACAGATGAAGATCCAAGATGGCGGAGGAGTAAGTGAAAGCTTCACTAACCCCCTCCCAGGACCAGCCATGTTGACTCAGCTCCAGTACAGCAGACAGACCATTCCCCTCCAAGTGGCATCAAACTAAGGGGAAATAAAAGCCCAGCCTACAGAAATTAAGCTGCCACACCCACGGTCCTTAAGCCTGACTGATACTCACAGATTGAGTAGATTAACAACTAAAGAAGACAGACAAAGGCAGTAGATCCTTGGAAGTCTCCAATAAGCTGCCTAGGGCCAGTCTGGTACATGATCTGACACTACCAGAGGCAGATCCAGAATGTGCAGATCATTCTAAGAAGTACCAACAAACAATAGGAATCACAAAAAATGGGGAGACAGAGAAACAACCTCCCATCAAAAGGAAAGATAAAATCCCCAGAGAGAGTGCTAAATGAAACAGAGGGGAGCAAAATATCAGATACGGAATTGAAAACATGGATTATGGAGAAGCTCAATGAGCTCAGCGGAAACTACAAAGAACTCCAGGGAGACAACAAGGAACTCCAGAAAAACTACAAGGAACTTACTGAGAATTACACGAGCATGAAAAAGGACATAGAAGCTATCAATAAGAGCCAGGAGGAAATGAAGAATACGATCTCTGAATTGAAGAACACAGTAGAAGGAATTAAAAGCAGGCTAGAGGAAGCAGAAGATTGGATCAGCGAGCTGAAGGACAACATAGACAAAAACTCCCAGACAGTGCAACAAAATGAAAAAAGACTGAACAAGACTGAAGAGGCTCTAAGACAGCTGCAGGACAACATGAAACATAATAATATCTGTATCATAGGAATTCCAGAAGGAGAAGAAGAAGAGCAAGGGATAGAAAACCTCTTTGAAAAACTAATGACAGAAAACTTCCCTCACATGAGGAGAGAAAGAGTCACACAAGTCCAGGAAGCACTGAGGTCCCAATGAAGATGAACCCCAACAGGCCCACCTTGAGACACATCATAATTAAAATGGCAATATACAAAGACAAAGAGAGAATCCTAAAAGCAGCAAGAGAGAAACAACTAATAACATACAAGGGAGCTCCAATAAGGCTATCCTCAGATTTCTCAGCAGAAACACTACTAGCCAGAAGGCAATGGCAAAAAAAATATTCCAAGCAATGAAAAACAAAGGCCTGCAACCTAGAATACTCTACCCAGCAAAGCTCACATTCAAAATGGAACGTGAAATATCCTTATTTCCAAGACAAAAGAAGGCTAAAAGAATACATCTTCACCAAACCAGCAATGCAAGAGATGCTAAACGGTCTGCTTTAAGAAGATGAAGAAACAGAGAGAGACAGAGAACACGAGTAGAAAGGGGAAAAATAACAGTGAATAAGTACTTATGGGTAATAACCTTAAATGTAAATGGATTAAACGCTCCAATTAAAGACATAGGGTAGCTGAATGGATTAGAAAGAATGACCCACATATATGCTGTCTACAAGAGACACACCTTAGAACAAAAGATCTACACAGACTGAAAGTAAAGGGATGGAAAAAAGTATTTCAAGCAAATGGACATGAAAAAAAAAAACCTGGGGTAGCAATACTTATATCAGACAAAACAGATTTCACAGCCAAGTCCATAAAAAGAGACAAAGAAGGGCATTTCATAATACTTAAGGGAAAAATCCATCAAGAAGATATAACCCTTATAAATATATATACCCACAACGTAGGAGCACCCAAATATATAAGGAAAATTTTGAAAGACTCCAAGAAAGATATAGACAGCAACACACTCACAGTAGGGGACTTTAACACCCCATTTTCAACAATGGACAGATCTTCGAAGCAAAGAAACACCAAAGATACTGAGGCACTGAACAACATTCTAGATCAAATGAACTTAGTTGATATATATAGAAGTTTTCACCCCAAAGAAGCAAAATATACATACTTCTCAAGTGCACATGGAACATTTTCAAAGATAGACCACATTGTAGGACAGAAAAAAAGCCTCAACAAATTGAAGAAAATTGAAATTATATCAAGCATCTTCTCAGATCACAATGGCTTAAAATTGGAAATCAACCTCAAGGAAAGAACTCAAAAACATTCAAACTCATGGAGAATGAATGACATGCTATTAAATAATGAATGGGTTAACAATGACATCGAGGAAGAAATCAAAAAGTTTCTGGAAACTAATGATAATGAACACACAACATCACAAAACCTATGGGATATAGCGAAAGCAGTCCTAAGAGGAAAGTTCATAGCAATACAGGCCTACCTAAGAAAGCTAGAAGAATCTCTAATAAAAAACTTAACCCTACAGCTACAAGAACTAGAGGAAGAACAACAAGCAAAGCCCAGATCAAGTAGAAGGAAAGAAATCATCAAGATAAGAGCACAATTAAATGACATAGAGATTAAACTAACAATTCAAAAGATCAACAAAAGTAGGAGCGGGATCTTTGAAAAGATAAACAAAATTGACAAGCCTTTAACCAGGCTCATCAAGAAAAAAAGAGAGAGGACCCAAATAAATAAAATCAGAAACGAAAGATGAGAATTCACAACTGATAACACAGAAATACAAAGGATTGTAAGAAATTATTATGAAAAAGTGTATGGCAAGAAATTTGACAACCTAGAGGAAATGGACAAATTCCTGGAAAACTATAGTCTTCCCAAACTGAATCAAGAAGAAGCAGAGAGTCAGAATAGACCAATAACAGCTAGTGAAATTGAAGCAGTAATCAAAAGCCCTGGACCGGATGGCTTCACAAGTGAATTCTACAAAACATTTAGGGAAGAACTAACTCCTATCCTCCTCAGACTATTCCAAGAGATACAAGAAGAGGGAAGACCCCCAAACCTGTTCTATAAAGCCAGTATAACCCTAATTCCAAAACCAGGTCAAGACACAACAAAGAAAGAAAATTACAGGCCAATATCGCTGATGAACAAAGATGCTAAAATCCTCAACAAAATATTGGCAAACCAGATCCAGCAACACATTAGAAAGATCATACACCACGATCAAGTGCGATTTATCCTAGGGAAGAAAGGATGGTTTAATATTCGCAAATCAATAAACGTAATACACCACATAAACAAAATGAAAGACAAAAACCACACGATCATATCAATAGATGCAGAAAAAGCATTTGATAAAGTACAACACCAATTTATGATGAAAACTCTCAGCAAAATGGGAATAGAGGGAGCATACCTCAACATAATAAAGGCCATATATGAGAAACCTGAAGCCAACATCATACTCAATGGGCAAAAACTGAGAGCATTCCCCCTGAGATCTGGAACAAGACAAGGATATCCGCTCTCTCCACTCCAATTCAACATAGTCTTGGAAGTTCTAGCCATAGTAATCAGACAAGAAAGAGAAATAAAAGGCATTCAAATTGGAAAACAGGAAGTAAAACTGTCATTATTTGCAGATGACATGATAGTGTACATAGAAAACCCTATAGACTCCACAAAAAAACCACTCCACCTAATAAGTGAATTCGGCAAAATAGCAGGATACAAAGTCAATATTAAGAAATCGAAGAAAATTTTATACACCAACAATAAAAACTCAGAGATAGAAACTGAAAGAAAAATCCCATTTACCATAGCAACAAGAAAAATAAAATACCTAAGAATAAACTTAACCAAGGAGGTAAAAGACCTGTACTCAGAAAACTACATAACACTGAAGAAAGAAATTAAAGAAGATACAAATAAATGGAAGCATATACCATGCTCATGGATGGGAAGAATCCACATCAGTAAAATGTCCATACTACCCAAAGCAATTTATAGATTCAATGCAATTCTTATTAAAATACCTGCAATGCATTTCACAGACCTAGAACCAATACTTCAAAAATTTATATGGAACCAAAAAAGAGCCCAAATAGCCACAGCAATTTTGAGGAAGAACACAGTAGGAGGAATCACAATACCTGATATCAAACTATACTACAAGGCCACGGTAATCAAAACAGTCTAGTACTGGCATAAAAAGAGACATATAGATCAATGGAACAGAATTGAGAGTCCAGAAATAAACCCAGATTCATATGGTCAACTAATATTTGACAAAGGGGGAAAGAACATCAAATGGAGTGAAAAAAGCCTCTTCAACAAATGGTGTTGGGAGAACTGGACAGGGACATGCAAAAAAATGAAACTAGACCACCAACTTACACCATACAGCAGAATAAATTCAAAATGGATCAGACCTAAATGTAAGCTGTGACACCATAAAAGTCCTAGAGGAAAAAATAGGCAGGAAAATTTCAGATATCCCACGTAGCAACATTTTCACTGATATATCTCCTAAGGCAAGGGAAATAAAGGAGAGAATAAACAAATGGGACTACATCAACTAAAAAGTTTCTGCTCAGCTAAAGAAAACATCAGCAAGATGCAAAGGAAACCAACCATATGGGAAAATATATTCGCCAATGACATCTCAGACAAGGGATTGATCTCCAAAATATATAAAGAACTCATACGGCTCAACAGCAAGAAGACGGACAACCCAATTAAAAAATGGGCAAAGGACCTGAACAAACACTGCTTCGAAGAGGACATACAAAGGGCCCATAGACATGTGAAAGAATGCTCCACATCTCTAGCCATCAGAGAGATGCAAATAAAAACCACAATGAGATACCACCTCACACCAGTCAGAATGGCCATCATCAACAAATCAACAGACAACTTGTTCTTGAGAGGATGCAGAGAAATGGGAACCCTGGTACATTGCTAGTGGGAATGCAGACTGGTGCAGCCACTATGGAAAACAGTTTGGAATTTCCTCAAAAAACTAAAAAATAGAACTGCCTTTTGAACCAGCAATTCCATTGCTAGGATTATATCCGAAAAATCCTGAAACACCAATTCAAAAGAACCTATGCAGTCCAATGTTCATAGCAGCACTATATACAATAGCCAAGTGCTGGAAAAAATCTAAATGCCCATCTGTAGATGAGTGGATCAAAAAACTGTGGTACATTTACACAATGGAGTACTATGTAGCAGAAAGAATGAAGGAACTTCTACCATTTGCAACACCATGGATGGAACTAGAGAGAATTATGCTTAGCGAAATAAGTCAGGCAACGATAGAAAAATACCTTATACTGTCACCTATTACAGGAGACTAATGAACAACACAAACAAATGAGCAAAATTGAACCAGAGGTATGTAAACAAGGAGTAGACTAACAGTAACAATGGGGGATGTGGGAGGTAGAGAAGGGGGTAAGAATGGGAAGGGTCTAGTCAAAGAACATGTATAAATGACCCACGGACATAGGCAACTGAGTGGGGACTGAATGTGGGGGAAGGGAGGGGCAGAGTGCAGGGAAGAAAGAGGGGGAAAAAAGTTAGACAACTGTAATGGAAAAACAAACAAAAATTTTTTTTTAATGGGTAAAAATGAAAATATGAGGAATGGAAATGCCAGTTCAGTGTATATTTTTCTCCCTATCTGATCCCTCCAGCGTTTGGTATTCTAAACAAGTAAGTAATGACATAAGTTTTTTTTGCAGAAAAGTAATAAGACCGGTTGTTAATAGAGGTTCATTTTTTTAATCTTTTTTTTGACCAAGTCTTTGACTGGAATGTCAAGCCTAAAGAAGACATGCTTGGGCTCAGGTTGTTACCAAAAAGCCCTGAGGAACTGGAAATGACTTTGAAAGGTAATAAAAGTCCGCGATATAAAAGGCCGGGTACCATGGTTGGTTGTGCGGTCCACAGCAATCTTTCCAGGGAAGGAACGAAGGTTGTTTTTCTGAAAGATGGCTAGAAGGAACCTTAAGGCACAATGAAAAAACAGAAAGATTTGGAAAGGACAGGTGTATACAGGCAAGGATGAATGCCAGGTATGTGGCCCAGCTTCTGTGCCCTGAAGAACAGACTGAGGGTCACCCTAAATGTTCCTTGGGTAAGTTCCAGCAAAGCAGAACTAAAGATCATAAGTGATCATTTGCTGCTCTTGTTATGTTTATGCAAATGAACAGGATAAATTAAAAATGGACTTAATGTAGTCCCTTTAAAGAAAAGGAGGGTAACCTTAGGGAGAAAAATCATTATTCAAGGAAAATCACAATGATCAGTAGTAGAGTATAAAATAGGGCAACTAACCATCTTAAAAGTTTCTTATCATTTAAAATATGGTTTCACTTGAAAATTAAACCATGTCTCTGATATCCTCAAAGATATTCAAGTTGCAGGCAAATAGAATTTCAAGTGCCTTGCAACTGGATGTCTTCCCAATAAGACAGTCTTACAGATTTAGAGACTTGCTTGTGGGTTATGTTACATAAATTAACACGTGTTTTCTGTTTTCAAAGGACATAAGCCTATGATCGCATTACCTGAGTGATTGTCTGTATGCATAAGCCTCACTTAATCCTCTCTGCAGCGCTGCATCCTGAGACTCAACGGTTTGGCTTAACTAAATGGCTATGTTGGTGAAGAATGGGGTGGTCTGTGGGCTTCACTTTAAAACTGGTTTCTCTTTTCTATCCTAATGGCTTGGACAGAAAAGGCCCAGAGGTCTGAGAGGGGGAAAACCTAAACTATTTCCCTCAGCCCAAACTAAGTATAATGGGCAAAAGAGTTTTGGACAGGTCAGATGTGCCTAGCACACCTTCCTCCAAAGAAGCCCTTTTTTTCTTTTTTTTCCCCTAATGTGGAACATTGAAAAATTAATCCCTGCCTTTTGTCATCTAGTAGTTATGGATTGAATGATGTCTTTTAACCCTTTTTGCCAAATCTGTTGCCCCCAGAATGCAACAAGGATGCCAGCCTGTTAAACCAAGCATGCTGTTGACCGGAGACAGCCAACTGACCTGGAGTTTGCACATTCCTTCCTCATGTGGGAAGGCCACCCTCCCCTCCACACCCCCACTATTATTGGGGATTTCTGGACCCAAGGGTAGGTAGGACGACGACCATGTCCAGCTTGAAGCAGCTAGAGGAGCTTGAGACCTTCACCCATTGTCCTTTATAAGATTACAAAGGGTCTTAATATTTGAGAGGGAGGGATAGTTATTTTTTATTGTTAAAATAATTAATTAATCACATATTTACTAAAAAAAGAGAGAGAGAGAAGAAGAAGAGGAATATATGAAAGAGTGAAGTAGGATTGCTTGTATGGAGTTGGGGGGGATTGCTGGGGGAGGGAGATGCTGGGTGGAGGGGAGTAAAGGGGAGAAAATTGGAACTATTGTAACAATATAATCAATAAAATACATTTATAAAAAAAGAAAAAAGAAATATAAAAATATGTAATTTTATGCATGAATTTATTTTTGTGTACTGTTTCTTTTGTTAATATATTAATGATACTTACTGTCTGAAATATGCATTTTTTTGAACTCAACTTTATTTGAAAATAATAATTTTGCTTATTTTTTCACTTAGCACTTATCTGGAAATCTTTGTTTCTTGCTTTTTATGATATTAAATAGATAGAATCTGGTTTAATTTCATATTTTCATCCAACTTGTAGTTATTGACATTTAGAAAAGAAGCTTAACCTGTTTTCATCTGATGTTGTTAATACTATGCTTGGCTCTTGCAGCATCACTATCTTTGCTCTTCTTCCTCTTAATCATTTAGAAGTGGGCTCTAGTGGGTGTTGAAATCCTTTGGATTTTTTTCTTTACTTCTCATTCCAAACCTGACACCCTGTCTAAGGGTTAGGAATAATGGTAACTTTGGTACGGTTAGGGGAGACTAATTGGGGTTCCCTTTTAGGAAAAGGTTGGTGAAGAGTAACACATAAGAGCATAGACCATGTCTCCTTTTGATTCTCCATGTGCCTCCAGTGCCTAAATCAGTCTCTACTATGGAGTGGTCTGAAATGAGTCTCTGTGGACTGAATGAATGGATAGATTGGTCCATTTGTCTTTTCCTGCCATTGGAAGCATGGCCTACAGATTCTCAGCCCTAAGTACTGGGGGCCAATATCCTTGTTTTTGTCTCAGACTATGGTCATCTTTTCCTTGGTAAATTTCATAAGGAAGACAAATACATGAGAGAAAAAAAAACAAATTAATATTATATTAAGTAGAATTTTTGCCCTAAACTCCAATGCCTATCTCTAATGTACTATGTGCAACTAAGTGACACTCTCTATTTCCTTATCTCTTTCCCTGAACTTGCAAAATGCACTAAATCACATCTCAGGCTTTCTCACTTAGACGACATATGATATTGAGTAAATGAATATCCATCAAAGTAAAATAAAAATTCCAAGGCCCTTGGTTTCTTTCATTATAATTTTATGTCAACCTGAGTTAGCCCCAGTTTCTAACAAGAACATTTACATTCTAGCTTAAATTTTGTGATTTGTTTTTATTTTTAATTCCCATCCCTACATATTTTTCATCACTTTTTCATTTGCTAAGCAATGTCTGCTGTGTCTGCTTGATGAGAAATGGAGAGAAGAAAAAAAGGAGAGAGAACAAATATCATTCTTCAAGCTGCCACCTTTCCTTGGAGGTGTTGCTGAATATATTCTATGCTGACATAAACTTGAGGCTCCCCTTATCTATCTTCCTAAAAATATTGATTCAGAGTCTCATGAACCATACTAGGCTTGGTGGTAAGACAGATTCTATTAGAATCTTTGGATGATAAAGTAATACAACAACATTAAGCAACCTAAATTATTATGGCTATTCTTTCAACCCTTTTTTTAAATCAAGCAATAATTTCAGTTCATTAGGTAAAACAAACTTGTAACCAAATCTGTATGAATGCAAAAGAAGTTATTTACAGCAAGCCAAAAGAACACTAGGCAAAAAGTACACATTTGGGGACAAAAACCAAACCATAGATATAAAGGACTTTCCCAAGAACTGCTATATATACTCCCCCATTCATTTCCTGGAAGTCAACAAGAACATCTAGCTCTTTGTGTTCATGTTAAATGTCATATCAGGGTGACCGAATGCAAATTTTTTTTAAAGAAAAAAAAGAAGCAAAATGAAAACCCTTTAAGTTCCCCTTCTTCCCAAATGATAAAAGAAAGAGGTAAGATTTCACTCCCAGGACTTCCTAGCCTCAATTTGAACATCTATCTCCTTAAATCTTTCATTTGCGTAATTGTAAAGCAGTAGTGCCTTTCATCTTAAATCTGTTTAACAAACCCCTATACAATTTACTTCAAAAATAAAATGACATGACTGAGAAGATAAAAATACAAATTGTTGAAAGCATATCAATTCTCTAAATCCAAAATCCATTATAATGTAAAATACATTTGACTAAATATGTATATAAAATATACATAACATCTTAGTTTTTTGATGTCTAAAATATCTACAGGTGACCTAGAAATAATCAGACAAATGTGTGAAGGGAATTTAGGATTATCTCTGAAGGACAAAAAGGTGCATAGTGATCTATTATACAGCGACATTGACTGCTGCATTTGGAGAGAGCCAGACTTCAGACATAAAAAGGTGCCTTTCTGAGGTTAGTGTGCAGATAACTCACCAAAAGAGATTTATCGAAAAAGTAATGAGCAAAGATCAATGCGTTACCACTTAATTTATAAGCCAGTCCCTATAGACTCTGAGTGCATGAGAGGCCTAACTTCATTCATAAGATTAAAATGCCCATGGTTACTGGAAAGAGATTTAAAGCCATTTTTCATCCATTCATTTTTGTTTATCATGTAGAAAAAAGATTTAGATGTCCAATCGAGATTGAAAGGAAAAGCACTTCGGAAAAATTCAGTGACACGCCAAGAGTTTGATGACGTGTTTTCTGCCACTGAAGCAATAAGATTAATGCTGCCTGGCACCAGTGAGAAAATTTAATCACTCCCAGCATGGGAGTGCCCTGGTGGTTTATCACCCACTTTGTACTTTACAGGAAAAGAGCTCTGCTTCATGACAACTGTGTAGTTAGTAGTCTGTTAACACATTCTTCACATTAACTTTCATTATATGCTTTTAGGTATGGCCATTTTCCCTTCACCTCGACCACTGTTATATGATTGTGACAAGGTGACTGGTAATAAAATGGAAGAACTTAAAATTATGTTAATATTTTTTGATTCCCCCTTGGGGTCATTGTTAATCACACACTTATTTGCCTGGAAAGGAACTAATCTGAGGACACCGATGAGACATGCCTTAGCAGTTCCTTTTCTCTCTGTGTTTTTGGAGGAAAGGGCTTGAGGCCAAGGTTGTTGAGGTACCTGGAATTGTTCACTGCATGGAGTGAGCTTCCTCTAGCCTCTCAGAGGCAGGTGTAGAATGGTCAGTAGCACGAGCTTTTGCTACTTCCCAATATCGCAGCTTTGCCTGCAGCAGTGCAGAACTGTGCATGGATTGTTGGGCACAACCAGCATGAATGGCCATGGTTTCAGAGTCTTTCTGTGGGTTTAGGAGCAGCAAAGACTAATGCGTTAAACTCCGGAAGAGCAGAATTTCTGCCCCAAGACCTGCAGGGGCATCAACAGCAGTCAACCCTAACTTTGGGTGGATCCACCAGAAGAGAATTCCATGGGGATCATTTGCAGGGAAGATGGCAATGTGGTAGCAAAATAGTATTTTACTTAAACACACTTAAAATTTAAGGCTCTTAGGGCTAACATCAAGGAAGAGTCAGCATTTACAAGTGGATATTTATTGAGCACATAATTTGGAATTCAGAACTGAATAATATGCAGCCCTTATCTCTGAACTTACTGTATCACCAGGGAGATGGACACATAAACAGATCCTTTCTATTTGAATGCATTCTGTAAATGATATAATGGAGACAAAAGCAAGGAAGTAGACAATTAAGTCCGATGAACATTCATTTTATCATCATTAGAGTAGGGATCACAATAACTTCAAACTATCACTGTGATGATAAATGAAGCAATAAATGTACAATGCTTGAATATAGGGCTTGCGACCTGAGTTTTCTCATCTGTAAAATAATCTCACTTCATGACATTTGGATAAAGACTGAGTGAGGCAACTTGTGTAAAGCACTTAGTACATCGTTGGCACATGTTAGACACTCCCAATTGTTAGCTATTGATCCTTGTACTGCCATTGTGATTTTCATGGTGAAAACACAGGGCAGATACTTCAGTATGTGGCACATTTGTGGGGTGCCTGAGAGGCTGTCCAAGTAGTCTTCCCAGGAAATATGATACCTGAGATGGGCTACAAAGGACAGAAAGCTGTCTGACAAATGAAAATGATGGGTGAGAGGGCTTTGTAATGTATTCAATCCCCCCCGTGCAACTTCAACTTGTAGAGCTAACAAAATTTCTTCTCTCTGAACTGTAAAAACCCAGAGTGAGCCATCAGGGCAGGGCTTCAGAACTGATTCCATAGCCTTGCTGCTGTGAGTACTGTGTGGAATTGTGCACACATAACACATTTAGAGTTTTGGAATCTAAAAATGTTTATACTGTTATATGAGAGCTTTAAAAACAGTAAAAAATAAAAAGAACAACAATTTGCTTTTAGTTAGGGATTTAAGTTATCAAGTACAGAAACTCACTCAAGGTGTTAATTGTGGTGAGGAATAAGTACTGATAATGAATAATTCATAGCAAATCCTGAACTGAAGAAAGTCTGTTTTTGAAAAGTGGTTTGTGTTTCATGCAGGTTAGCCAGAGACAAATTAAAGGTTACGTAGACGTTTCACATTCTAGTTCTACCTGTCTTATATATTTCCTGCAATTATTTCAAGTTCTGTCATGCTGTCATTTTTAAATTGAATTTTTATTTTTTAAATTTTATTATTTTTATAACTTACAAAATGGTTACCTCAATAAGTGTAGTATCCATCTGACACCATACATAGTTAATACAATATTATTGACTTTATTTCTTATGCTTTACATTCCCATGACTATTTTTATAACTGCTATGGTTCTCTTGATATTTTTTCATCTGTTTGTGATGTTTCGTATTTTTTTCTTAATAAGTGTATTTGGTTGTGTTTTTGTGATATATTGGAAGAGGATGAATTTGGGGACTGTAATCCATCTGCCAAATTTAAACCTAGATACCCAGGGCTTTTTAAAGCTTCTGTAGTGCTTAGTTTATTGACTATATTATGTATGAGTGTATTTACGATTAGACTGCAACTCTGGTGTAGCTGAGGCACAGGCAACCTTGACCAATTTTAGCTAATTTGCTGTAGGAGTAGGAGTGGTCAGCTCTCTGTTTCCAATAGTTCACCCATGGAAGGGTAAAGGCAACCATCTTCTCTTCCTAAAGTGTAGTTCAAAGGCTGATCTAGACTTTATCATTATTAATTACTATGAGCAAGGACCAATGCTGAATTGTTGTCTGTAACTTAGAAGATTCATACCAACATCTTCATGCATACTGTGGGACATGTATCCATTTACCCCAGAACTGGCAAGCTTTTGCTGAGTAATAGTGGATTAGAAGGAGAAAGAAAGGTGCATACATTTGTATCAATAGTGATGTGTTTCTTTGAGGAACTGGAGAAATGAGTATCTCTCTGCTCTCAGAATGAGTGGTCTTAGGGTGGATTCTCCAAAGGCTCTATTTGATAATATGCTTATTTTTTGTGCAAAAAAACCAAAACAAAAAACAAACAAACAAAAACATGGTAAAGCTTTTTTTTTTTTTTTTTTTTTTTTTTTTTTAAGAAAAGGAGATTCTCCAGACTTCTGGCCAAGATGGAGGCCTAGACTGACATGTTCCGTCTCCCTCCACAACTAAGAAGGACTACAACTACTGCAAAACCAGAAATAACCTAAGTTCCAGAAACATATGAAGTTATAAATAAGTGGTTCTCGTCCGGACAGGTGGGAGGAGCAAAGCTGGGGCGAAGAGATCAAGCTGTGCTGGAGGAGGCTGCTGCAGCAACGAGTGGCGGGACCTGGTAAGCACAGACACCTGTATTTAAGGGGAGGAAAAAAGCGCCTGGGAACAAACCATGGCTGCAGACTCAACCCATCAGCTCGCGATTCCAATGCCGAGGAAGGCAGATCTCCATTTCCTCGGACTCTGAGGCCCAGAGGGCACGGGAATGGAGGAGCAGGCTCCCAGTTTCTCAGCAGAGAGCGAACAGCAGGAATCCATCTTGGACCCCCATCCCCACACAAAGTGCCTCAGTGTGGTGAGAAGGGTCACCTGGTAGTGATGAGTGCACGGGGCTCTGCCCAGGAAAGTGCAGGAGGGGTGATAGCCCCACCCAAGAAGGAAAGATAAACAAAAATGGTCTGGATGGCAGGAATCATGATTGAAATACCAATCACGCAGCTCACCAAAAAACAAATATGTGAGTTAACTGATGAACAAATAGAAAATCTTTCTGAGGCTTAGTTCAGAGCTATGTCATAAAGCAGCTTACAGAACTAACAAAAGATCTTGAACAAGATGGGGAAGGAATGAAGGATAGTCCTGATGAAATGAATGAAAACACATATGAGACAAGTGGTGAGGAAAGGAAACCCAGGGATCAAATCAACAAATCAGAACATAGGGAAGGAACAGTCAACCAGTGGAGAAAGAGGAAACAAAAAGTGAGGAAAATGAGGAGAGGCTCAGAAACTCATGGAACAGCTATAAGCAGGCCAACATCTTAATCATAAGGTTGCCAGAAGGTGAAGAAGAATAACTAGAAATTGAAAAATTATGTGAACAAACAATGAAGCAGAACTTCCCTAACTTGGGGAAGGAAATAGACTTACAGATCCAGGAAGCACAGAGAGTTCCAGATAAACTGGACCCAGGGAGAACCACACCAAGACACATTATAATCAAAATGTCAAAAATTAAAGGTAAAGAGAGAATTTTAAAAGTAGCAAGAGGGAAGAAAAAAATTATGTATGAAGGGGTCTCAATTAGAGTCAGCCGATTTCTCAAAGGAGACTCTACAGGCAAGAAGGGACTGGTAAGAAATATTCAAGGTAATGGAAATAAAAAACCTACAGCCATGATTACTTTATCCACTGAAGCTGTCATCAGAATATAAGGGTAGAGAAAGTGCTTCCAGGACAAAGTAAAACTGAAGGAGTTCATTAGATCCAAACCACTGTTATATGAGATGTGAAAGGGACTTGTTTAGGAGAAAGAGGATCAAAACTATGAACATTAAAATGAAAACTGCATCACAAGAACCAACAACAGAAGCTAGGGAATCAAAACAAAGGCAAACTAAGTAGGCAACGAGAGGGGAAGAAGAATTATCAGTATGGGGAACATATTGGGGGGAGATTAGCAAGGAGGGGTAGAAGGGAAAAGAGAGGGAGATGATGGAGGAATTAAGAAGCATAGTAGGAGGGAATGGAGTAGGCAGGAAGATGTTGAGAAGAACTATATGCACAACCAATGGGCATGGACGAAGGGGCAGGGGAACAACTGGAGCAAAGGGGGTCACAGGGTGGAGGGGAGCAGAGGGAAAGGAAACTGGGACAGCTGTAATGGCATAATCAATAAAATATATTAAAGAAGAAAAGAAAAGAAAAGGAGATTCTCCTTTTCATGCCTGTATTTAGGAGCCGTAACTCTTTAGAAAGTCACAGCTCTGGACTGGCAAGTCATTTCTCATTATTATATGTGGCTACTGAAAACAATTGCTCCACCTGAGCAAACACTAGGCTTTCAATAGATATTTATTGCATGAGTGAATCACGGCAAAGTGTGGGCTCAATCATTCCAAATTAATTTTTCTCTTCTTTTAAAGAAATTTTTGATAGTGTCATGAAGTAAACAAGAGCCCCAGAATGTCCTAGATAAAAAAGATAGACCAAACAGACCCTCAGCTTAATAAGATGATTTTTGTTCTCTCTGCAAGCAAATCAGGTAAGAACTTTTTAGAGAATGCTATCTTGATAATTTAGCTCCCTCATAATGGTTAGCATTTCGTCATTTCCCTCATTCCCCTCATTCATGAGTGTCTGATAGTCACAGTCCCTGTACTCCTTGTTCCTGCACTTACTCATCCAAAGTTACTGAAGATTTTCCTGAGCTACAGGGTACTTCATGAAATACCTATAAGCTACTTCTGAGAAAAAAAAAAAAAACCTAGGCAGTAATTTTTGTATCATACTACTATCTAGTTCATTCTATGGATACTTGATCAGTTTAGTCAATCAGCTACAGTTACTCTGGCTTCAGATTATTGAAATAATAATGTGAGTTTGAGCTAAATGCAGCCCTTTACAATAAGGTAGCCTAAGCAGCTCTGAACAGGTGTGGCATGAAGCACTATCCAACTCTGGGTGTTCCCTATCAGGTATTTTCTCACAGGAAAAACAACCACTGAGAAAGGCTAGTCATTTAAATTAAGTGTCAAATACTAAATTATTGAGCTATTAATTGTACTTCAGGCTTTCAGAGCCAGAGTAGTTGTGAAGCTATGCTCTGATGTTCATGCTGACTATATTCTCTACCTTCTTTCATAATGTAACCTAGGATTTCCTAGTTCCTGCAACCTTAAAGAACCAACTAAAACACTAAACACTTTTGAATCTGCACATAAAATCCTGTGTACTGAGCCTTCTTCACAATAATCAATTTTAAGGCACATATTATGTGGGACCGGTAAATCATCCACAGTCAGCAAGGTTGATATATTGCAAGATTGCAACAGAGGACAGAAACAAATAAACAAGTAGTTTAATAGTGATAGAAAAACTCATTTCATTCCATTTTATTTCTTGGTTATATACATGCACATGAACATGCCATGATATTTTCCTAGAGGATTGTTTACAACCAGAAATTTATAAATATAAAACTATGTACAATAATTTCTGTATAGAATTTTTATCAAAACATTTTAGAATAATGCTATTATGAAAGGTAACCAAAAGGTAATACAAGTCCTGTAAAAATCTACTAGAATGTGTCTGTGGGTGAGCAACTGGCCTGAAAAGACACCCAGGGAGCAGCAGTGCTATCTAAGGCAGGGTTGCCCTCAGGTGGTTTCCTTGCTGAGGAAACTGCAATCTTGATTCTATAGTTAGTTGAGGTCAGTATAGTCTAGCCTTCTTTCTAGAAAAATTACTGGAATTGTTGTTTACTTATGACATGCGAGAAGGGTTCGTTTAGAA
This sequence comes from Furipterus horrens, assembly GCF_987537825.1. Lineage (NCBI taxonomy): Eukaryota > Metazoa > Chordata > Mammalia > Chiroptera > Furipteridae > Furipterus > Furipterus horrens. The sequence continues at coordinate 59,833,884 of NW_028327176.1, read as the reverse complement.
TGATTAGACTATCACCATTTTTAAGATTAAGTCACATGCTAAATAATTATTAAAGGCCTACTGTTAGCAAGGTACTCTTCTAGGTGCTGCAGACCAAGATAAAAACCTCAGCTCTCATGGATTATTGCTCTGGTTTGATGAACAATCAACAAATACAGAATTAAATATGTACTATATCAGAGTGTGAACTATGCAATGTTATGGGGGAAAATAAACAGGCCAAACCCCTAGGGTGAGAACTCGCCAGGCAAGAGTGGAGGAGATTGTGTGAGAGAGATAATAGTGAAATAAAAGATGGGGGGACGTGGCTTATTTCACTTAGCATAATACTCTCCTGTTCCATTCCTGCTGTCCTGAAGGGTGGGAATTCCTTCTTTCTTTCTTCTGCATAGTAATCTATTGTGTAAATGTATCACTGTTTTTTTGATTCACTCATTTACTCATGGGCACTCAGGCTGTTTCCGGCACTTGGCTATGGTAAATAGCACTGCTATGAACATAGGGGTGCATAGTTTCTTTTGAACTGGTGTTTCAGGAATCTTAGGATATAATCTCAGCAGTAGAATCACTGAATCAAAAGGCAGTTCCATTTTTAGTTTTTTGAAGAAATTCCATACTGTTTTCCACACTGGCTGCACCAGTCTGCATTCCCACCAATGACGTACTAGGGTTCCCTTTTCTCCGCATCCTCACCAGCATTTGTTTGTTGATTTGTTAATGATGGCCATTCTGACTGCTGTGAAGTGGTACATCATTGTGGTTTTAATTTGCATCTCTCTGATGGCTAGTTATGTTGAACATCCTTTTATATGCCTATGGAGCCTCTGTATGTCCTCTTTGGAGAAGGGTCTGTTCAGGTCCTTTGCCTATTTTTTAAATTGGATTGTTTGTCTTTCTGGTGTTGAGTCATGTGAGATCTTTATATATTTTAGAGATCACACCCTTGTCTGAGGCATCATTGGCAAATATATTTTCCAATGCAGTTGATTCTCTTTTCATTTTGCTGATGTTTTCTTTAGCTGTACAGAAAATTTTAATTTGATGTAGTCCCATTTGTTTATTCTTTCTTTTATATCCCTTGCCCTAGATGACCAGAGGGGAGGGGAAGAGGGGATAATGGAGAAAGAAAGGGAAAGGATCTAGTCAAGGTGCTATTAAAAATGACCCATGGACATGAACAACAGTGTGATGATTAACTGTGGTATCTGGGGATGAGCGGGGCAGGGAGAGCAGTGGGGGAAAATTGGGACAGCTATAATTGAACAATAAAATAAAATGAGAAAAAACGAGTAGAAAGGTGGCTGTGGAGGAGGTGGGATGGGAAGTGAATGCGGAAGTTGTAAGGTGAAATATCAAGTAACAATTGATAGGCACTTATAAGGACTTTAGCTGTGTTTTAACTTGTAGAAATTTATCAGATGTATATTTTTGGTTTGGCATAAATTACTACTGTAAATTTTTTGGCACTTTGTTCATAAAGAAATTTTTGAAGAAATGGTAACTTCTCAAGAATTGTGAATAAATATATTTTTACATTAAAAAAGTTTCCATGTCTCTTTGTTCAAGAGTTAAAGTCAAATATAACCAGAGAATTGTCTTTGCTTTAATGATATCAGGGTTTCTGTTTTTACAGTTTCTTAGATTCCCATGTTCCTCTGGTTACTTGTTTCATTCTTACTTGTGATAATTTGCTTCTGGTTATCATGGATAGTATGACTAATGTTAGAGAGTAACAGCTCTAGAATTGCTTCTGTTTGTGTTTTAAGAGTATCCTCATCATTTTTTTAGGAAACTTTCCCTCTCTTGTGACTCTTAAAAATATGTACTACCTGAGGTCAAGTCTTTTATATAATTGACTTAGCATTTGAAATTTTCTAATTTGAAAAAAAATGTTAAATTACAGTTTACTTTTAATATTATTTTGAATTGGTTTCAGGTATACAGCTTAGTGTTTAGACAATCATATATTTTATATAGCATTATCCTTGATATTTCCAGTACCCACCTGACACTGTACATAGTTATCACAATATTACTTACTAGATATCCTATGCTTTACTTTATATCTTTGTGACTTTTGTAACTTCCACTTTATACTTCTCATCCCTTCACTTCTGTCTCCCAGTCCTCCAACTCCTAACCCCTCCCCTCTGGCTACCACCAGTCTACTCTCTGTGTTTTTTCAGAGAAGGAAAACTCTGACTCCAAAAAACCTCCGCTGCCTTGCGGCATACCTCTTCAGGGGAAAGGCTAAGGGAGTAAACCCCGACAGAAAATCCGGAGCCGGAGTCCCTAAGGCGGTTTGACGTTGTAGTCAACACCGGCAACTCCTGCAGCGCACCTGAAGCCAAGCTGTATCGACTCCGTCTTTCCCTTGGATCCTTCAGCTGCGAAGAGAGGGGGGGTCTGCTGCATGGGCAACAGCAGACCCTCCATATTACCCTGCCCAGGCTCTGTAGCTTCAGCATCATCGCAAGATGTCGATTCAACACGGGAGGAGACAGATACCATGTCACTCCTGAGTCGGACTGCACAGCCATTCTCGGCGGTGCAGATAGACTCTTAAGAAGCTACACCATCATCTCTCGAGACGGACGGCTGCCGACGACGACGACTCTCTGTGTTTATGAGTCTATCTGAATTTTGTTTCTTTATTTATTTTGTTCTATAAATGAAATCACATGTTATTTGACTTTCCCTGAATGACTTATTTCACTGAGCATAATATCCTCTAGGTTCACTCATGCTGTCACAGTTGGTAAGATTTCATTCTTTTCTATGACTGAGTAATATTCCATTGTATATAAGTACCACAGCTTTTTTATCCACTCTGTTGATGGGCACTTGGGTTACTTCCATATCGTGGCTATTGTGGATAGCACTGAATTGAACATAGGAGTACATACATCTTTTTGAGTTAGTGTTTTGGATTTCTTTGGGTAAATCCCCAGAAATAGGATTGCTGTGTCACAGACAGTTCTATTTTTAATTTTTTGAGGAAACTCCATACTGCTTTCCATAGTCATAGCATATTTTTGTACATGTTATGGACCAAGAGACAATACTTATTCTACTTCTTTAGATCCAGAAATACTTAAGGTGATTCTAGTTAGGGAGAGCTGACAACACTTGCAATTTTGTTTTAGAATATACAATTATAAATCTATAAATTCCAAAATTTTATTTTTCTTGCCTTCATTGCCCCACCAGGCAATTTCCCAGTTCTATAGACTATTAAGTGGGCTGTTCCTAATGAGAGAAAGTGGGAGAGTTTTAGAAGTAAATAAAAATATTTGATGAAAATAAACACATACACATAAAGAAAATCCTTTAATATTTTATATTAATGTTAGTTTTCAGCTTATATAATCTGTTTCATGATAAATATGATAAATGTCTCATAAAAGTGACATTCTGGAATGATCTTCATCTTCGTGATATGTTAAGAAAGAGGCCAAGGCTGGAAGTCCTGTTCTGAGGCTTTGATTCCTCTAGCTAGCTGTTAAGGTTCTCTATTGAACTGCTGTGATCAGAACTAAAATCACATTATGTCTGTGCTTGTGAATAGCATTACTTCCAGCTTGAATTCAGGTGAGTAACTGCATACGCCTCATGTGGAAAATAATTAAACGTGTTTCCTGGTCTGTGGGTATTTTAAACCATTTTAGTCCCAACATTTGAGCATTAGGCTTAGAAAAACAATATACAAACTGGGTTTTACAATTTTCTATTTTACTCTACATGAACTGTCACTCTAGTTTCCACTCAGCATTGAAAGAACAGGTTTCATAATGAGTTTTAGCCACAGAATTTTGTACTGGAGGTATTCAAATGACCATGTGACAGATTAAAAACTTCAATCTGGAATGCTTTAACTGGAGAAACACAGCACAGCAAAATAAAACACAATCTATAATTGTCAAGCTGTGCTTTTGAATAAATTTTAATAGTAAAACCGTGAAATTTTATATAATGCCTTATAAAGAGGGAAAAGGAAAATGGTTTCTTTCTATTTGGCTACAGTTAAGGCAGCTTTGGGTTCATGGAAGGAAAAAAGAAGGGGCTTCTCATTTGGAATACAAACTATATCAGGCATAATGTGAGGCATATGCACATATATTAACCCATGTTCTATGAGATAGACATAATTCTGTTCTAAAGGTCAGAAAATAGGCACGTAGACAACATATCCGAAGTAGAATGTGTTGAAATTGGCTTTTTTATGTTACGTACAAAGAAGATTCAACTGCTCAGCCACCCAGGAGCTTTAAACTTCTTCTTCTACAACTAGAAAAAGTCAGCCTACACCACACATTTCTAGATGCCACTATCGAAAGCTCTTTTTTCTCTTAATATTTTACACTATTTCTTCCTCTTTGATAGGATGGCTTCAAAAAATACAATGATTTCCTTTCTCCAGAATTGCAAAAGGCAAGCTCCAAATCCACAGAACCTATGAATATGATGATATCATTCCCAGGATTGCATATGTGATATGGCACAGCCGACCTTATAAAAGAGAGATTATCTAGATGTATCTAGTCTAATCACATGAGCTTGTAAAAGCAGAGAACTTTCTTTGTAATGGGAAAGAATGGCAGAAGATGTCAAAGGTATTTGAAACATTAGTAGGATTTAATGCACTTTTGATAAGCTGAGGTGGAGGGGGCCACATTGGAAGAAATGCAGGTGGCCTCTGGAAGCTGAGAGTAGTTGAGGGCTTTCCCAGGAAAGAATAGAACTTAACCTTTCAGCCATTAGGACCTGTATTCTGCCAACAATCCAAATGGATCTGAAAGCAGATTCTTCCTGGCTCCAGATAAAAGTCCAGCCTGTCAGCCCCTTAATTTAGAACTTGTGATACCTAAGCAGAGAAACCAGTTAAGAATGCTAGACCTCTAACCAACAGAACTGTGAGATAATACATGGGTGTTAAGCAACAAAAGACAACTAGTTAAAATTATTTTCTTCTAACTCTTTGAATGTAGGCCAGCTTATTCTTTATGTTCCTTATCACGCAACTAAAGAGATAGAGACATCTACCAACTGTTTGCTATTTTATCACCCTGTTCATTTTCAGCATATCACAATTTGTCAATAATAATCTTATTTATTACTTTGTGTGTTGGCTGCTCATGGGTAAACTATAAAATCTGTGCAGGTAGGATTTATCTTCCTTACTATATCTCTGAACCTCACACAAGGTATGACTAGTCTTTACTTGCTGAATTGAGAGACTATATTGCTTTCAGTAACTTGATATCTACCTTAAATAAGCTACATTCTAAATAACTTAAAATATATTTGAACAAAGACTCCACTACCACAGATTGTGCTGAAATGGTTATTTAAATATTTTAAATGTTTTGGCAATTCAGTAAATTCCTAAAACTAATTATTATTTCCTGTGTCTTTTTACTTGCAGGAATATTGATTTCCTTTGGTTAATTTTAAGTACTTTTTTTCACAAATAATTAGCAACAACCTAATATTTGTTTTTATTTATATGTAAAGAACGCTTTCTGGTTTTCTTTGTTGCCATTCCACTCTATTAGGTACAAAATATACACATAAAATACATGTTGCAAGTTACAAAAAATGACATACAAAGAGGTGCTTATATCAGAGAAGGAACATTGCACTGGTGTTCAGAGAGAAAAATATCCTTGGGTAATTGATCTCAAAGCATGTAAAATTATACCAATTTGTGTTTAAGACAAGCTGAAAAGTTCTAAGGCAAACAATGTCTTGCAGACTGACTGTATAAAGTTTACAGGGAGAAAAGAATAGAAAGTTAGTGGTGGGATTAACTAGGCAGGTACTGAAGGCTAACTGACAGTAATGTCTACTCTTAGATATCAAGCATATCAAAATAAGGAGAAAACTGTTTAGGGGGAGTTGCATTAAGAATTCAAAGACTAAGAACTGTAAATGAATATTTGGATTCACTCTCCATTTGATGTCTGCACTGGAGAACAATGAGATTGTATGCAGAATAAACAAGAGGTCACTGGCTAAGGAGCTGTCTGAACAATGTCCCTAATAGCACCCAGATCAGTTTGTTAAATATGGGATGAAGAAAACAACTTTAGAAGTCTTCCTCAGAACATGAAGTAATATCAAGAAAATCACTACCAGCCATGCAGGAAATGATGGATAACCCAACACTAAATATTGCATAGAAGAATCATCTCAGGTAGACTCATTGCTATCTTATCCTTCTCCACTCACTTCTTCAACCCCTTCATCTTAATCTACATATGAAATTATCCTCCAATTCCTAAAATGCCTTGCTTTTCTTATCTCCATATTTTTTCACTCTCTGTCCTACTACCTGGGATATTCTTTTCCTTATTCTAAAATTGGATAAAACAGCTACTTCTAATACCCACTTAATCATGTATTAATTGTATGCCCATACAAATTTTAAACTTTCTGAGCATTATTTTACCGATTCACCAATAGGGATAATTATAATAATTACCATATTATTTTTTTAGGGCTGTCATTATAGTGCTATAATCTGGGTAGTATAAATAGTAGATATATTTTTTCACAGTTCAGGAGGCTAGAAGTCCTAAATCGAGATGTCAGCAGGGTTGATTCCTTCTAGGGCTGAGAGAGAAGCTGTTTCAGATCTCTGTCAGCTTCTGATGGGTTTCCTGCAATGTTTGGCATTTCTTGGCAACATAACTCCAGCCTTCACATGGCATTCCTCCTGTTTCTGTATCTCTGTATCCATTTCCTCTTTTACTAGGACAAAGTCATATTAGAGTAGGGTCCCACCTTACTCCAGTATGACCTATGCTTAACTTATCATATCTAATTACACATGCAATGACCCTATTTCCAAATGAGGTCACAATCTGATGTACTGGGGGATTAGAGCTTCAACAAATGATTTGGGTGGGGTTGGCTGGAAAATAAACCATAACACCTACCTCATAGGGTTATTATGAAAACTCAATAAAATAATGTATAAAATATTTTGCTCAGTGTTTGGCACATAATAATTACTGAGTAAGTTATCTGATATTAAGGGATATGGAACATTTGTTCATCTAAAACGTTGCAACTATTTTTGCTATTTTTAATTTGCACTTCTCTCTCTCTCATCTCTTTCTGTCTCATGCACACACTCACATGCAGTTCACTCTTCCACGCTTCACATAGTCAAATATTTCTGTGTTTTCTTTTATGTGTTTTCTACCATTGGCATCATCACACTGTGTTTCTTTATATGACTCTATCAGCCTTTATTTTATTTCCTATAGCAAAAAAATTGTGACAAGGAAATCGTTGGCACAGGTTATGCTTTACAAGATACAGATTCTGTTTGTCTTTTCTATAACATTTGGCTGTCTTAACCTCAAAAAAACCATCCGAAAAACAGATGGATTTTAAAAGTAGGTCATTTGTTAGACTACAGCCTTGGTCAGTAACATGATGTTATTCCATATAGAGAAGGTAAGCTCTCACATCAAAAGGTCCCCAAACTTTCTACTTTGCAAGGACTTGTTCATAATATTCTCACAAGAAATTGACTTTGTTAGAAAATTCACTGTAAGCTGTCAAAACAAATGGGAAATTTTTGGACTTGAAATTCTTGATTAATACATATCTTGTTGCTACAGTGACAGCTGAAGCCAGCAGACTTGTCCATTGTAAAAGGTTTAACACTAGATGGATTTTAGTACAAAGCTCTTAGAGAATCACGAGGTCTCAAAGTGCTGCATAAATGCATAAACTTAAAATAACAACAAACATGGACACAAATGATAAGCATTTCAGGATATGTCAACTGTATAATTTTGTATCTTTTTGTTTCTTTAGGCATAGGAACTAAGCCAAAATTAAATAACTTAAATTTGAACCTGAATCATTTCAGAGGTTTTAGTAGCCACTCAAAAAATAAGAGAGCTCTTATCATGATAATTAAAGTATATATTCCATGTAATAAGAATCTTAGCACAGTGCCCAGTTATGAGACTCATTATTGCCATCATCACCATTATATTAAAAATATTTTTATAAAACATATAAATTCAATTTTATACTTTTTATTAATTACCTAGAAGACTACAAATAAGAGAAAAAATTTAAATAAATTCTATTGTTTTTAGAAACTAAAATGTTTGCAGCTCTTCTTTCTCTCATCACTGCTCTTTCAACTGTCCTGTATCTCAGAATAAATGATCTCTTTGGTTTGTGTGTCACCCCAAAGCATACACCATGCAGAAATGTTAGGATGCATTTTGGGATTATTTGAATTTCACAGATGAGGTACCTGGGGCCCCGTAATGCTTCTCAAGGACACTGAGAATATAACCGGGATAATTTAACACCATAAATACTTCAGAGTCTATTCAAACAGATGTTGAAATTTCTTACAGCCTAATCAAATACTACAGAGTGGGGGAAATTTCAGATTAACGATAATACTTTGCTACAGAGCCTATAATTTTAAACAGTCTTAAAGTAGCCACTGTTAATTTAGGAGCTAGTGGAATAGGCAGAGCATTGATGACAGTAATGACAGATGAGTTTGTAGAGCCTTAAAAAAAAGTCTTTAGTCTGACCTTTGGCTATAATTACTTGAGCTTGGGTCTGATCAGAAAGAAATACACTGAGAACCTATCAAGTTTTGAGGAAATAATATTGCTAAAGAACATCTAAGCCAGGCGTATACTAACTTCTCACTGTCAAATTACCAAAACAATTTAGAGTTTCCAAACCTCTCCCAATAGCAATGAAGCTGCTGAAGCTACATGGCCTCCAGAAAGGACAATCTCACCAATACCCATGTTGTTGTGACCATAGAGAAAAAGGACAGATGTACCTCCCAGATGGAAGAGCCAGAGGTCATGGAGGGAAAGCTAAAGCAAACCAGGAATCGCCAGATGGTTTAATCATAGAATGCACTTCTTTGCCAGGAAAAGGGCTTCTCACTCTTCCTTCCAAATCGGATAGGTTCATTGTTCTGGCCCAGAGGTCATTGTATGGTTCTTATTATTTTCTCTTTTCCCAGTGGGAGCTTTTACTGTAGCTACTTATTTTCCTCCTATATTTTTCATTCTTATGTTTGATGTCCCAGCGCGGGAAAGCAGATGCCATTGTAACTGACCAGACCACTAGGAGCTGCATGTAGACTTGATGGAGAGGGCAGCATATTACCTGGACTTCGAGCTGGACACAGTTACCAGATATAGAAACTGGGTTGTTAACTTATGACAGGAAAATAAGTACAGAATGGAAGAAGGACATGTAAAGATGTGGGAAAGTAAGAAAGGGCTGTCACAGACACTGTATTGGATATCAAATAGCCCATTTCCCTATCTTCCTTAAAACACAATTTTTATTTTACTCTGGGTTGATTTTATTTATAGTTAAAAGTAGACATTTTCTATCCAATTTTGCAGGTTAAAATTGATGAACAAGGGAATGTAAGCAGAAGCTGCTGGGTAGGGCTTCTAGAAATCCTCTTTAACAAGGCTGACTCTGACATGTAGGGCTGCCATTTTGTCTGTCACCCTTTTCTTTGCAACCTGGAGTCCTGCAGCCTTCTTGTGACTGAAAATGGAAACCACAAACTAAGGATAGATTGGCAAAAAAAAAACCCCAAAAAACAAAAGAGAAAGTCTGAATCCTGACTGAATCTGTTCCCCACAGATAGATTAAACTTTAGACAGCTTTCTTACTGGCTATAAACATGACCCCCCTTTTCTTAGCATATTTATGTTAGAAAACTTATAATTATGAATCCTTTCTCTGCTCATTTGAAATGTATTTGAAACTCTTTAAAGGCTCTTGTCAGTTTTAATACCCTAGGAGTTGTTTTTCTCTAGGATCTGGGAACCATCTTTTGAAGTGTAAATATATATATATATATATATATATATTTTATAATTTCTTTTATTTTTTGGTTTTTCAATTACAGTTGCCCCATTTTTCCCCCATTGCTACCCCCACCCAGCCCATCCATTCTCCCACAATCATATCCCTCCCCGTTGAACATGTCCATGAGTCATTTATACACGTTCCTTGACTAAAATCCTTCCCTTACTTATCCCCCTTCTCTCCCTCCCCCCTCCCCCCTACTGACTATTATTCTACTCTTTGTCCTATTTAGTTCGTTTGTTTGTGTTGCTCTTTAATTTCCTGTATTAGGTGATATCATATGGTATTTTGCTTTCTTTGCCTGGCTTATTTCACTAAGTATAATTCTCTCTAGTTCCATCCATGTTGTCCCAAATGGCAGGAGTTCCTTCTTTCTTTCTGTTACATACTATTCCATTGTGTAGATGTACCACAGTTTTTTGATCCACTCATCTACAGATGGGCACTTAGGTTGTTTCCAGCACTTAGCTATTGTAAACAGTGCTGCAATGAACATAGGGGTGCATAAGTTCTTTTGAATTGGTGTTTCAAGATTCTTCGGGTATAATCCTAGTAGTGGAGTCGCTGGTTCAAAAGGCAGTTCCGTTTTTAATCTTTTGAGGTAATTCCATACTGTTTTCCATAGTGGCTGCACCAGTCTGCATTCCCACCAACAGTACAGTAGGGTTCCCGTTTCTCCACATCCTCGCCAGCACTTGTTGTTTGTTGATTTGTTGATGATGGCCATTCGGACTGGTGTAAAATGGTATCTCATTGTGGTTTTTATTTGCATCTCCCTGATGGCTAATGATGTTGAGCATTTTTTCATGTGTCTATGGACCTTCTGTATGTCCTCTTCAGTGAAGTGTTTGTTCAGGTCCTTTGCCCATTTTTTAATTGGGTTGTTTGTTTTCTTGATGTTGAGTCGTATAAGCTCTTTATATATTTTGGAAATCAGTCCCCTGTCTGTGATGTCATTGGCAAATATGTTTTCCCACAAGGTTGGTTTCCTTTTCATCTTGCTGATGTTTTCTTTTGATGAGCAGAAACTCTTTAGTTTGATGTAATCCCATTTATTTATTTTTTCCTTTATTACTCTTGATTTAAGAGATGTATCCGTGAAGAAATTGTTACGTGAGATATCTGATATTTTCTTGCCTATGTTTTCCTCTAGGACTTTTATGGTGTCACGGCTTACATTTAAGTCTTTAATCCATCTTGAGTTTATTCTCATGTGTGGTGTAAGTTGGTGGTCTAGTTTCATTTTTTTTGCAGGTCCCTATCCAGTTCTGCCAGCACCATTTGTTAAAGAGGCTGTTCTCACTCCATTTTATGTTCCTTCCTCCTTTATCAAATATTAGTTGACCATAGAGGCCTGGGTTTATTTCTGGACTCTCTATTCTGTTCCACTGATCTAAATGTCTATTCTTATGCCAGTACCAGACTGTTTTGATTACAGTGGCTTTGTAGTATTGTTTGATATCTGGTGTTGTGATTCCTCCTGCTGTGTTCTTCTGTCTCAAGATTGCTTTTGCTATTCGGAGTCTTTTTTTGGTTCCATATGAATTTATGGAGTATTTGTTCTAGGTCTGTGAAATATGTCATTGGTATTTTAATAGGGATTGCATTGAATCTGTAAATTGCTTTGGATGTTATGGCCATTTTGATGATGTTGATTCTTCCCATCCAAAAACATGGTATTTGCTTCCATTTATTTGTATCTTCCTTAATTTCCTTCTTCAATGTTATGTAATTTTCAGAGTACACGTCTTTTATCTCTTTCGTTAAGTTTACTCCTAGGTACTTTATTTTTCTTGTTGCTATTGTAAATGGTATTTTCTTTTTTGCCTCTGTCTCTGTTATTTTATTGTTGGTGTACAGAAATGCCTTAGATTTCTGTATATTTATTTTGTACCCTGCTATTTTGCCAAATTCACTTATTATATCGAGTAGTCTTTTAGTGGAGTTTATGGGATTTTCTAGGTATACTATCATGTCATCTGCATATAATGACAGTTTTACTTCTTCTTTCCCAATTTGGATGCCTTTTATTTCTTTTTCTTGTCTGATTGCTGTGGCTAGGACTTCCAACACTATGTTGAAAAGGAGTGGAGAGAGTGGACAACCTTGTCTAGTTCCTGAGTTCAGGGGGAATGCTTTCAGTTTTTGTCCATTGAGTATGATGTTGGCCTCAGGCTTCTCATATATAGCCTTAATTATGTTAAGGTATGCTCCCTCTATTCCCATTTTGCTGAGTGTTTTCATCATAAATGGGTGTTGTACTTTGTCAAACGCTTTTTCTGCATCTCTTGATATGATCATGTGATTTTTGTCTTTCATTCTGTTTAGGTGATGTATTATATTTATTGATTTGAGAATATTAAACCATCCTTGCATCCCTGGAATGAAGCCCACTTGATCATGATGTATGATCTTTTTTATGTATTGCTGGATCCTATTTGCCAATATTTTATTGAGGATTTTAGCATCTATGTTCATCAGTGATATTGGCCTGTAGTTTTCTTTGTTGTGTCTTGACCTGGTTTGAGGATTAGGATAATACTGGCTTGATAGAAAGAGTTTGGGATTTTCCCCTCTTCTTGGATATTTTGGAACAGTTTGAGGAGGATAGGAGTTAGTTCTTCCTTGAATGTTTAGTAAAATTCGCCTGTGAAGCCATCCGGTGCAGGGCTTTTGTGTGCAGGGAGGTTTTTGATTACTGTTTCAATTTCCTTCTTTGTTATTGGTCTGTTGAGACTTTCCACTTCTTCTTGATTCAGTTTTGGAAGGTTGTATGTTTCTATAAATTTGTCCTTTTGTTCTAGGTTGTCAAATTTCTTGTCAGACAGTTGTCTGAAGTAATTTCTAACTATCATTTGTATTTCTTTAGTATCAGTCGGGATTTCTCCTCTTTCATTTCTGATTTTGTTTATTTGGGTCTTCTCTCTTTTTTTCTTGATTAGACTGGCTAGAGGCTTGTCGATTTTGTTTATTTTTTCGAAGAATCAGCTCCTAGTTTTGTTGATCTTTTGGATTGTTTATTTAGTCTCTATGTCACTTGGTTCTGCTCTGATCTTGATGATTTCTTTCCTTCTTCTTGCCCTAGGCTTTGTTTGTTGTTGTTGTTCTAGTTCTTGTAGCTTTATGGTTAGGTTTTTTATTTGAGATTCTTTTATCCTTTTCATATATGCCTGTATTGCTATGAACTTCCCTCTCAGGACTGCTTTTGCTGGGTCCCACAGGTTTTGGGCTGTTGTGTGCTCATTATCATTAGTTTCTAGAAATTTCTTGATTTCTTCTTTGATGTCATTGTTAACCCATTCATTATTTAATAGCATATTATTCAATCTCCATGAGTTTGGGTGTCTGAATTTTCTCTCTGAAGTTGATTTCTAGTTTCAAGGCATTGTGTTCTGAAAAGATGCTTGATATGATTTCAATTTTCTTGAGTTTGTTGAGGCTTGTTTTGTGTCCTATCATGTGGTCTATCTTTGAAAATGTCCCATGTGCCTTTGAAAGGAAGGTATATTTTGCTTCTTTGGGGTGGAAATTTCTATATATATCAGTTAGATCCATGTGGTTTAGTGTGTTGTTCTATGCCTGTATATCCTTGGTGTTTCTTTGTGTTGATGATCTGTCTATTGTTGATAATGGAGCATTGAAGTCCCCTACTATGAGTGTGTTGTTGTTGATATCCTTCTTGTGGTCTTCTAGTATTTGCTTTATGTATTTGGGTGCTCCTATGTTGGGTGCATATATGTTTATTAATGTCATATCTTCTTGTTGGATTGTTCCTTTAAGTATTATGAAATGTCCTTCTTTGTCTCTTTTTATTGCCCTTGCTTTGAAATCCGTTTTGTCTGATATGAGGACTGCTACCCCGGCTTTTTTTTCCGGTCCGTTTGCTTGGAATATTTTTTTATATCCCTTTACTTTCAGTCTGTGTAAATCTTTTGTTTTGAGGTGTGTTTCTTGTAGACAGCAAATATGTGGGTCCTGTTTTCTGATCCATTCCGTTACCCTATGTCTTTTAATTGGAGCATTTAATCCATTTACATTTAAAGTTATTATTGCGTGTATTTGTTCATTGCCCTTTTGTACCTCTGTTCCTCTCCTCTCTTGTTCTTTTCTTCTTTTTTTCTTAGAATATTCCCTTTAGCATCTCTTGCAATGCTGGTTTGTTAGCGATGTATTCTTTCAGCCTTCCTTTTTCTGAGAAACTCCTTATTTCACCTTCTATTTTGAACGAGAGCCTTGCTGGATAGAGTATTCTTGGTTGTAGGCCTTTGGTTTTCATTGCTGGTAATATTTTTGACCATTGCCTTCTGGCTTGTAATGCTTCTGTTGAGAAATCAGTTGATAGCCTTATCCGAGCTCCCTTGTATGTTATTTGCTGATTTTCTCTTGCTGCTTTTAGGATTCTCTCTTTGTCTTGGTATGTTGCCATTTTAACTATGATGTGCCTTGGAGTGGGTTTTTGGGGTTTCCTCTTCATTGGAACTCTCTTTGCTTCCTGAACTTGCATAACTTTTTCTCTCATGAGGTTCGGAAATTTTTCTGTCACTATTTTTCAATTCCATGGTCCTTTTCTTCTCCCTCTCTTATTCCTATGATCCTGATATTATATCTTTTCATGCTATCCTGTAATTCCCTTACATCTTGTTCTTATTTTTTCAATCTTTTTTCATTTTGCTGTATTGTCTGGGACTTTTTCTCTACATTATCTTCTAACTCACTAATCTGATCCTCTGCTTCGTTTAGTCTGCTTTTGACTGATTCTACTGTGTTTTTCAGTTCAGAGATTGCATTCTTCATTTCTTCCTGGTTCTTGTTGATAGTTTCTATGTCTTTTTTTATGCTGGTGTAGTTCTCTGCAACTTCCCTGTAATTCTCTTGGAGCTGCTGGTAACTTCCTTGGAGGTTGTCATAATTGTTTTTCAGGATGTCGAGTATATTGAGCTTCTTTACCACCATTGTTTTGAATTCCATGTCTGACATTTGGGCTATGTCTATTTCATCTATCTCTCTTTCTGAGGATTCCTCTTTTCTCTTCATTGAGGGATTATTTTTGCATATTACCATGTTGGATTCTTTTTGTTTGTTTTTAGTTATTAATTTATTTGTTTTTCTGGGGGGGGTGGTTTGCTTTGACTTCCCTCCTTTGTGATGTGAGATTCTTTATTGGATATCTGGGGGTTTCAGTGGTGCAGTCTCTTTGATATCCTGAGCCTGATGTTCTTGAGTTACCCTTTATGTCGTTGTTTATGCTGTCTGGTTATATTTCAGATGTTCTTTGGTAGGATCTTCCTTCTGGCTAGTTGGTTGAGAGTCACTCTATCCACTTTGTCTTGAGTTATTTTGTGGATATGCTGTTAAAAACATAAATACACAGCCCAGGCAGGAGACCCACACCCTCAAAAAGTATGCCCCACTCTCTATCCCACTATCGTCAGCCAAGGAGCCCGTATTAATATAAACGTAAAGAGATTAGAGCTTTTATACTATAAGAAAAATGGATAAGAGTTGTTTTTGGGGAGGAAGAATATAATTTTTGATAGAGGGGATGATAGATTAATAATAGTTGAGACTGTGCAAGCCAGTAGGTAATATTTACATTGTATGTTAATAAAAATAGAAGAAAAGGATGGAAAAATGCATAATATAGTAAGAAAGTGAGATTGTATTGTATTGGGTTTATATAGTAATTATATTCTATTATTTAGAGTGATAGAGGGCTAAACTAGACACACAAACAAATAAACAACTATTAAAGAGAAAGGATGAAAAGGAGAGGTTATATGCAACACGTTAGAGATAAAGTTTGTTTATCTTTTTGGAAGAGGAGGAAAAAAAAAGAACCCCCCCCAATAAAAAACCCGAGAAAAGAGAAGAAAGAAAAGAAGAGAGAAAGAAAGAAAGAAAAGAAAGAAGAAAGAAGAAAGAGGAAAGAAAGAAAGAAAGAAGAGAGAGAGAAAAAAATTGAAAAAAATAAAAAAAGGATGTTTTTACTCCGTTTTAGCCTTGGTGTGTCGCCTTCTTTTTCTGCGTCTGCAGCTGGCCTACTGTGGAGGTTCAGAGGGTCTTGTTTCTTGCAGCAATGGTGTGCGCCCGCGGTTGCCGGCACGGCGCGCTCCTTTGCTGCCCGCTGGAGCCAGCTGAGGTGTCCTTGCGCTCACGTCCCTGCAGGGGCAGGGTGTCCCGAGAGTTTGCCCCAAGGTTGCTGCCTATTGTTGCCGGGCTGAGGTGTTTCTGCGATTGCTCTGAGGTGTCCCTGTGTGTGTCCCTGCACAGGCGGGGCGGCCGAGAGCTTTACTCGCGATTGGCACCTATTGTCCCCGGGCTGAGGTGTTTTTGAGCTTGCACGCCTGTGCCCTTAGTCCCACTGAGTCGAGCTCTAAGAGTTGGTCTCTCGCCTCTTAGGGTGGGGCCGTGGACACTTGTGCTCAGTGGAAGTGAGCGTCTGTGAGGCGCTGCCGCCCGCTGTTCCCCTGCTGCAGCTGCCCGCCTTCCCTCATCCATCTGGGCGGGCACGAGCAGAGCCTGCGCTAGTGGTCTGCTTTCTGGCTTGGGGCCTGGCGCCCACGGGAGCTGGCTAGGGGTGTCTATGCACGGTCTTCTGCGTGTTCAGTGGGTCCTCCCTGTGTCCATTGGGGTACTGATCTTATGTCCGTTGGGGAGTGTCTGAGGGACGCCTGGACTCACGGCCCCACGCACCTGGGCCAGTGAGTGAGAGCACTACCCTATGTGTGCCCCCGTGACCCAAGGGTAGGGTTGTGGAGTGGATGAGCGCGCCTCTGCGCCTGAGCTCCTCAAGAATGGCCTACCACCCCCAAACTTTCCTCCCCTCTCCACCGTCCACTAGGGAAAAATATAAAGGAGAATTATGTTCCCACTTGCCCAGCAGCATGCTGTCTCCTGTCCTTCAGCGCCAATGCCACCTGGTCGAGTCCCGTCTCTGCCAGCGGGCAGAGATCTGCTCTCCTCCCGACTCCTCTCCGGGGCAGCCTGTGGTCGCCAAAAAGCCTTTGTGTCCTTCCATCCGCAGCTCGGGCAGTCGCCCCAGTCAGAAATTCCGTTTCCTCCCCTTTTCCTCCGCTATCCTCACTAAACAGGTCACTCCCAGATGGTTTTCTCTAATCCAGCAGTGCCAAGGTTCGACTCCTGCCAGTGTCCAGCTGCTCACTGAGATGTTCTGTCTGCAATTAGCCCAAACTGCAGACGGGTCTCGGGAGCCTGAAACAACAGCCTCTCCTCACTCCTCCGCCATCTTCCCTACCTCCCAGGATAAATACATTTAGGTCAGAGTATATATTATTATATTATGTTGTAGAGAAGAATCACTTTCCATCATTATTCTAGTCATAATAGACTCATAATATTTTCTATATTCTCAGATTAAAGTTTAACAATCTTGCTTTATACATTTAAAGCAAGTATGAAACTGGAACTGGTCCCCCTGCCCCCTTTTAGGGATAATCAGTTGTCCTGGGACCGCGATTGGATCTGTAAAGAATACCATTCTCAGTTATCATGTGTGTGCTTTGTCCTGTTTACATTGGTCTATTTATCTCTTCTACTGCCTTGATTATTACAGCTTATTAACAGTGATGTATAATATGTCATCATGTTTGGTAGAGCAAGTTCGCAACTGTCATTGTTCTTCTTTGGGGTATCATAATTATTCCTGGCCTTTTGAATTTTCATATTCACTTATATAAATAAATAGTATGATGAGGTCATAGGAAAAGTTATTTCTTGCTTTTTTATCTCATTGTGTTGCATCTGCAAGTTTATGTGGAGATAACTGATGTGTATAACAGTATGCCTTTCTATAGCTGACCATCCAGTTAATCTTCTTCAATTTATTAATAAAGTTTTATTATTTTTTCTATAAAGCACTTGTTCAACTTCTCTTGTAGGCAAACATATACACTGTAACCATTAACAAATATGGCTCTGAATTTTCTTTTTTTATATTTATCTTATGCATTTTTATATTTTTATCTTTATTTTTTGTATTTTATTGATTACATTGTTACGATAGTTCCAATTTCTCCCCTTTAGTCCCCTCCCCCCAGCATCTCCCTCCCCAGCAATCCGCCCCCAAGTCCATACCCATGGTTCGTGAAAAATAACTATCCCTCCCTCTAAGATATTAAGACCCTTTGTAATCTTGTAAAGGACAATGGTTGAAGGTCTCAAGCTCCTCTAGCTGATTCAAGCTGGACATGGTCGTCGTCCTACCTACCCTTGGGTCCAGAAAACCCTAATAATAGTGGGGGTGTGGAGGGGAGGGTGGCCTTCCCACATGGGGAAGGATCGTGCAGACTCCAGGTCAGTTGACTGTCCCCAGACAACGGCGTGCTTGGTTTAACAGGCTGGCATCCTTCTTGTGTTCTGGGGGCAATAGATTTGGCGAAAAGGGTTAAAAGACATCATTCAATCCATAACCACTAGATGACAAAAGGCAGGGATTAATTTTTCAATGTTCCACACTAGGGAAGAGAAGGGCTTCTTTGGAGGAAGGTGTGCCAGGCACATCTCACCTGTCCAAAACCCTTTTCCCCACCATACTCAGTTTGGGCTGAGGGAAATAATTTAGGTTTCCTCCCTCTCAGACCTCTGGGACCTTTCTGTCCAAGCCATTAGGATAGAAGAGAGAAACCAGTTTTAAAGTGAAAACCACAGACCATCCCATTCTTCACCAACCCAGCCATTTAGTTCAGCCAAACCGTTGAGTCTCAGGAGGCAGCGCTGCAGACAGGATTAAGTGAGGCTTATGCATACAGACAATCACTCAGGTAATGCGGTCACATGCTTATGCCCTTTGAAAACAGAAAACACATGTTAATTTATGTAACATAACCCACAAACAAGTCTCTAAATATGTAAGATTGTCTTATTGGGGAGACATCCAGTTGCAAGGCACTTGACATTCTACTTGCCTGCAACTTGAATATCTTTGATGATATCACAGACATGGTTTAATTTCCAAGTGAAACTATTTTTTAAATGAGAAGAAACTTTTAAGACTGTTAGTTGCCCTACTTTTTAGTCTACCACTGATCATTGTGATTTTCCTTGCATAATGATTTTTCTCCCTAAGATTACCCTCCTTGTCCTTAAAGGGACTACATTAAGTCCATTTTTAATTTATCTTGTTCATTTGCATAAACACAACAAGAGCTGCAAATGATCTCTTATGATCTTTTGTTCTGCTTTGCTGGAACTTACCCAAGGAATATTTGGGGTGACCTTCAGTCTGTTCTTCAGGGCACAGAAGCTGTGCCACATATCTGGCATTCATCCTTGTCTGTACACACTTGTTTTTTCCAAGTCTTTCTGGTTTTTCATTGTGTCTTATGGTCCCTTCCAACCATCTTTCAGGAAAACAACCTTCGTTCCTTCCCTGGAAAGATTGCTGTGGACCGCAAAACCAACCACGGTACCAGGCCTTTTATCTCGTGGGCTTTTATTATCTTTGAAAGTCATTCCCAGTTCCTTGGGGCTTTTTGGTAACAACCTGAGCGCAAATATGTCTCCTTTAGGCTTGACATTCCAGTCAAAGACTTGGTCAACAAGACCTCTATTAACAACTGGTCTGATTAGTTCTATGCAAAGGAACTTATGTCATTACTTACTTGTTTAGAATGCCAAACTCTGGAGGGATCAAATAGGGAGAAAAATATACAACGTGAAGGACTGAACTGGCATTTCCATTCTTCATATTTTCATTTTCCCCCACTAAAAAAATAAAAATTTTGTTTGTTTTTCCATTACAGTTGTCTCACTTTTCCCCCCTCTTGCTTCCCTGCACCCTGCCCCTCCCTTCCCCCACATTCAGTCCCCACTCAGTTGCCTATGTCCGTGGGTCATTTATACATGTTCTTTGACTAGACCCTTCCCCTTCTTACCCACTTCCCTCCCTCCCACCTCCCCCCTTGTTACTGTTAGTCTACTCCTTGTTTACATAGCTTTGTTTCAATTTTGTTCATTTGTTTGTGTTGTTCATTAGTTTCCTGTAATAGGTGACAGCATAAGGTATTTTTCTTTCATTGCCTGGCTTATTTCACAAAGCATAATTCTCTATAGTTCCATCCATGTTTTTGCAAATGGTAGAAGCTCCTTCTTTCTTTCTGCTACATAGAACTCCATTGTGTAAATGTACCACAGTTTTTTGATCCACTCATCTACAGATGGGCATTTAGGTTGTTTCCAGCACTTGGCTATTGTGAATAGTGCTGCTATGAACATTGGAGTGCATAGGTTCTTTTGAATTGATGTTTCAGGATTTTTGAGATATAATCCTAGCAATGGAATTGCTGGTTCAAAAGGCAGTTCCATTTTTATTTTTTTGAGGAAATTCCAAACTGTTTTCCATAGTGGCTGCACCAGTCTGCATTGCCACCAGCAATGCACCAGGGTTCCCGTTTCTCTGCATCCTCGCCAGCACAAGTTGTTTGTTGATTTGTTGATGATGGCCATTCTGACTAGTGTGGGGTGGTATCTCATTGTGGTTTTTATTTGCATCTCTCTGATGGCTAGTGATGTGGAGCATACTTTCATATGTCTATGGGCCCTCTGTATGTCTTCTTTGGAGAAGTCTTTGTTCAGGTCCTTTGCCCATTTTTTATTGGGTTGTCTGTCTTTTTGGTGTTGAGTCATATGAGTTCTTTATATATTTTGAAGATCAATCCTTGGTCTGAGATGTCATTGGCGAATATATTTTCCCATATGGTTGGTTTCCTTTGCATCTTGCTGATGTTTTCTTTAGCTGAGCAGAAATTTTTAGTTTGATGTAGTCCCATTTGTTTATTCTTTCATTTCCCTTGCCTTAGGAGATATATCAGTGAAAATGTTGCTACGTGGGATATCTGAAATTTTCCTGCTTATTTTTTCCTCTAGGACTTTTATGGTATCATGGCTTACATTTAAGTCTTTGATCCATTTTGAGTTTATTCTGGTGTATGGTGTAAGTTGGTGGTCTAGTTTCATTTTTTTGCATGTCCCTGTCCAGTTCTCCCAACACCATTTGTTGAAGAGGCTCTTTTCACTCCATTTGATGTTCTTTTCCCCTTTGTCAAATATTAGTTGACCATATGAACCTGGGTTTATTTCTGGGCTCTCTATTCTGTTCCATTGATCAATATGTCTGTTTTTATACCAGTAGCAGACTGTTTTGATTACCGTGACCTTGTAGTATAGTTTGATATCAGGTATTGTGATTCCTCCTACTGTGTTCTTCCTCAAAATTGCTGTGGCTATTCGGGCTCTTCTTTGGTTCCATATAAATTTTTGAAGTATTTGTTCTAGGTCTGTGAAATATGTTGCTTGTATTTTAATAGAAATTGTATTGAATCTATAAATTGCTTTGGGTAGTATGGACATTTTAATAATGTGGATTCTTCCCATCTATGAGCATGGTATATGCTTCCATTTATTTGTATCTTCTTTAATTTCTTTCTTCAGTGTTATGTAGTTTTCTGAGTACAGGTCTTTTACCTCCTTGGTTAAGTTTATTCCTAGGTATTTTATTTTTCTTGTTACTATGGTAAATGGGATTTTTCTTTCAGTTTCTATCTCTGAGATTTTATTGTTGGTGTATAAAAATGCCTTCGATTTCTTAATATTGACTTTGTATCCTGCTATTTTGCCGAATTCACTTATTGGGTTGAGTAGTTTTTTTGTGGAGTCTAAAGGATTTTCTATGTACACTATCATGTCATCTGCAAATAATGACAGTTTTACTTCTTCTTTTCCAATTTGGATGCCTTTTATTTCTCTTTCTTGTTTGATTTCGGTGGCTAGAACTTCCAAGACTATGTTGAATAGGAGTAGAGAGAGCGGACATCCTTGTCTTGTTCCAGATCTCAGGGGGAATGCTCTCAGTTTTTGCCCATTGAGTATGATGTTGGCTTCAGGTTTCTCATATATGGCCTTTATTATGTTGAGGTATGCTCCCTCTATTCCCATTTTGCTGAGAGTTTTTATTATAAATGGGTGTTGTAATTTATCAAATGCTTTTTCTGCATCTATTGATATGATCATGTGGCTTTTGTCTTTCATTTTGTTTATGTGTTGTATTACGTGTATTGTTTTGCAAATATTAAACCATCCTTGCATCCCTGGGATGAATCCTACTTGATTGTGGTGTATGATCTTTCTAATGTGTTGCTGGATCCGGTTTGCCAATATTTTGTTGAGGATTTTAGCATCTATGTTCATCAGCAATATTGGCCTGTAGTTTTCTCTAGCTGCTATTGGTCTATTCAGCCTTTCTGCTTCTTCTTGATTCAGTTTGGGAAGACTATAGGTTTCCAGGAATTTGTTAATTTCCTGTAGGTTGTCAAATTTCTTGCCATACAGGTGTTCGTAATAATTTCTTATAATGCTTTGTATTTCTGTTGTATCAGTTGTGATTTCTCATCTTTCGTTTCTGATTTTATTTATTTGGGTCCTCTCCCTTTTTTTCTTGATGAGCCTGGTTAAAGGCTTGTCAATTTTGTTTATCTTTTCAAAGAATCAGCTCCTACTTTTGTTGATCTTTGGAATTGTTAGTTTAGACTCTATGTCATTTAATTCTGCTCTGATCTTGATGATTTCCTTCCTTCTACTTGATCTGGGCTTTGCTTGTTGTTCTTCCACTAGTTCTTGTAGCTGTAGGGTTAAATTTTTTATTAGAGATTCTTCTAGCTTTTTTAGGTAGGCCTGTATTGCTATGAATTTTCCAATTAGGACTGCTTTCGCTGTATCCCATAGGTTTTGGGTTGTTGTGTGTTCATTATCATTAGTTTCTAGAAACTTTTTGATATTTTCCTTGATGTCATTGTTAACCCATTCATTATTTAATAGCATGTCATTCATTGTCCATGAGTTTGAATGTCTTTGAGTTTTTTCCTTGAGGTTGATTTCCAATTTTAAGCCATTGTGACCTGAGAAGATGCTTGATATAATTTCAATTTTCTTGAATTTGTTAAGGTTTGTTTTGTGTCCTACCATGTGGTCTATCTTTGAAAATGTTCCATGTGCACTTGAGAAGTATGTATATTTTGCTTCTTTGGGGTGAAAACTTCTATATATATCGACTAAGTCCATTTGATCTAAAGTGTTGTTCAGTGCCTCAATATCTTTTGTGTTTCTTTGTTTCAAAGATCTGTCTATTGTTGACAATGGGGTGTTAAAATCCCCTACTATGAGTGTGTTGTTGTCTATATCTTTCTTGGAGTCTTTCACAATTTTCCTTATATATTTGGGTGCTCCTTATATATTTATAAGGGTTATATCTTCTTGATGGATTTTTCCCTTAAGTATTATGAAATGCCCTTTTTGTCTCTTTTTATGGACTTTGCTGTGAAATCTGTTTTGTCTGATATAAGTATTGCTACCCCGGCTTTTTTTTTCATGTCCATTTGCTTGAAATACTTTTTTCCATCCCTTTACTTACAGTCTGTGTAGATCTTTTGTTCTAAGGTGTGTCTCTTGTAGACAGCATATATGCGGGTTATTCTTTCTAATCCATTCAGCTACCCTGTGTCTTTTAATTGGAGCATTTAATCCATTTACATTTAAAGTTATTACCACTAAGTAGTTATTCATTGCCATTTTTCCCCTTTTTACTCATGTTCTTCTCTGTCTCTCTCTGTTTCTTCATCTTCTTAAAGCAGACCCTTTAGCATCTCTTGCATTGCTGGTTTGGTGGAGATGTATTCTCTTAGCCTTCTTTTTTCTTGGAAGCTCCTTATTTCACCCTCCATTTTGAATGAGAGCTTTGCTGGGTAGAGTATTCTTGGTTGTAGGCCTTTGTTTTTCATTGCTTGGAATATTTTTGACCATTCCCTTCTGGCTTGTAGTGTTTCTGCTGAGAAATCTGAGGATAGCTTTATTGGAGCTCCTTTGTATGTTATTAGTTGTTTCTCTCTTGCTGCTTTTAGGATTCTCTCTTTGTCTTTTAATATTGCCATTTTAATTATGATGTGTCTTGAGGTGGGCCTGTTGGGTTCATCTTCATTGGGACCATCTATGCTTCCTGGATTTGCATGACTCTTTCTCTCCTCATGTGAGGGAAGTTTTCTGTCATTAGTTTTTCAAAGAGGTTTTGTATCCCTTGCTCTTCTTATTCTCCTTCTGGAATTCCTATGATACGGATATTATTAAGTTTCATGTTGTCCTGCAGCTGTCTTAGAACCTCTTCAGTCTTGTTCAGTCTTTTTTCATTTTGTTGCATTGTCTGGGTGTTTTCGTGTACGTTGTCCTCCAGCTCGCTGATCCGGTCTTCTGCTTCCTCTAGCCTGCTTTTAATTCCTTCTACTGTGTTCTTCAATTCAGAGATCATATTCTTCATCTCCTCCTGGCTCTTATTGATAGCTTCTATGTCCTTTTTCATGCTCGTGTAATTCTCTGTGAGTTCCTTGTAGTTTTTCTGGAGTTCCTTGTAGTTTCCCTGGAGTTATTTGTAGTTTCCACTGAGCTCATTCAGCTTCTCCATAATCCATGTTTTGAAATCTGTATCTGATATATTGCTCCCCTCTATTTCATTTAGCACTCTCTCTGTGATTTCTACCTTTCCTTTTGATGGGGGGTTGTTTTTTGTCTCCTCATTTTTGTGATTCCTATTGTTTGTTGGTGCTTTCTTAGAATGATCTGCTCTTCCTGGATCTGCCTCTGGTAATGTCAGTTCATGTACCAGACTGGCCCTAGGCAGCCTATTGGAGACTTCCAGTGATCTACTGCTTTTGTTTGTCTTCTTTAGTTGTTAATGTACTCAATCTGTGAGTAGCTGTCAGGCTTAATGACCGTGGATGTGGCAGCTTAATTCCTGTAGGCAAGGCTTTGATTTCCCCTCAGGCTGATGCAACTTGGAGGGGAATGGTCTGTCTGCTGTACTGGAGCTGAGTCACCACTGGCTGGTCCTGGGAGGAGGTTAGTGTAGCTTACACTTACTCCTCTGCCCTCTTGCATCTCCGTCTGTGTTGTCCTTGATGTTATTTCTTCAATCTGTCTTGCTGTATTTCAGCTATTCTTTGGTGGATCTTTTTCTCTGGTTAGTTGATTGAGAGTCACTCTGTCCACCTTGTCTTGAGATCTTTTGTGGAGGTGGTGATAAAACGTAATCACACAACCCAGGCAAGAAACCCACACCCTCCAATATCTCCCCCAACTACAATCTCGCTATAGGCTGCAAATGAGCCCGGCTTAGTATACTTGTGGAGATACTGGGACTCTTATTTCATAGGAGAAACAGAAAGGAGTTGTTTTAAATGAAGGAAGGGTAATTTTTGAGCTGGAAGTTGATAGAGTAATAATATTAGCAATTGGGATCAAAGTTATGTAAGACAGCAATTAACATTTACGCTGTATGTTTGAAAAAGAGGAGAGGGTTTCAGTGTGGAGTGAGAAAGTGGAAGTGTATAGTATTAGGATTATATAATCGGTATATGCTATATGATTAGTGTGGGAGGGAGGATAGACACAACAGACATCCAGGCAGACAGACAGCCAGAAACTGAAAGAGGGGGCTGAGGAGGTTAGAAGGTAGGAAACAGATTGAGAAAGAATTTTTCAAGAATAAAAATACAGAGTAGAAAATAGCAAGACAGGAAGGGAGAGAGGAAAGAGAAAGAGAAAGTAGAGAAGAGAAGGGTAGGAGAAAGAACGCAAGAAGAAGGGGAGGAAGAAAAGGAGGGAATGATTTGTTATTTAAAAAATATATATATTATAAAAAAGATTAGGAGATTAAAACATGATATAAAACTGCAAGATAGAGAAAAAGAGAGAATATATAGAGAGAGGAATAAGAGAAGGGAAAGCAAGAGGATGGGGAGGGAAAGAACACAGAGGAGGGAAGAATATCAGGAGGACGAGGAGATATTAGAGAGGGAAAGATTGAAATTGAAGAGTTGACAAAAGATAGGATGAAGGAGAGAAATACAAGAGGGAGAGAAAGAAGTGAGGGAATGGGGTGGAAAGAGAGAAGGAGTAAGAATTGGAGGGTGAAGGGAGAGGGGGATAGATTAGAATTATAATTTGAATATTAAAAGATTAGAATATAAAGTGGAATAGGGAGAGAGAAAGAAAGAGAGAGAATATTTATAGGGAGAGAAGGAAAATAAAGGCAATGGATGAAAGAAAAACAAATGTAGATTGAAGGGGGACAAAATAAAGAAAGAAATTTAATAAAATTGAAGGTGCTTAGCGCAGAGAGAGAAAGAAAGGGAGAGAACTTAAAATTTAAAAAATAACTGAGAATAGGATGAAGGGGAGACATGCTAAGGGGAGAGAAGGGACGGAAGAGGAGGGGAGAAAAGGAGAGAGAATAAGAAAGGACGGTAGGGGCAGTTAGAGAGAGAATAAGAAATAAACGAATGAGAAGATTTTAACTCAATTCAACTATTAGGCACAGTCTCTGGGTATTTTGGTTTGTTTGTTTTTTTTTGTTTTTCCTTCCTTCCTTCCTTCTTGAGTCCTCCCCTATTCAAAATTCTATGAGTTTCAAATCTTTTCTGGTTGGTTGGCTGGCTGTGGGAGGGTTCTGCTTGATTTTGGGATTGCTAGTCTTTTATTCGTGGGCCTACCGCCGCTCTGCTGTGAGCTGCGTTTAGTTGTCCCCTCCTGAGGCACCCTCAACCCTCCTCAGGCTTGTCCAGCTACTCCTTCCCACTGTTGGACCAGCCTGCGCCTGCCAGCAATCCGTGCCCTGCCTCCAGTTGTGTCTCTATTCCCAGGCCACAGCTTCTGTTCTCTTCCCTGTCTATATGCTTGCGCACCCCACCTCTCTCCCTGTCTGAAGACCGTCCCTTTGTTCTGTAGGGCTCTGGCACAGTCGGTCAAAGTGCCTGGCCCAGTGGCACTTTCCTGCCCAGGACCTCTGCTCTAGTCTGGAGCTCTGCAGCGGCTTTCCCGCGTGTGCTCTTCTCCTTTCCCCAAAACTGTCTCTGTTCTGAGCTACAGCTTCCGCTGGCTTCCCTGTCTATAGGCCTGTGTGTTCAATCTCTCTTCCCACCCCAGCACCGTCCCTTTGTTCTGTAGGATTCCAGTGTGGTTGGTCAGCGCAGCGCTCTCCTACCCAGGAGCTCTCCGCCAGTCTGGAGCTCCGCAGCAGCCTTTCCTTGTGGGTCCTTCTCCCCACCCTAAAACCGTCTCCACTCCAGAACCACCGCCTCTGCTCTCTACCCTACTTACACACCCTGCACGCCCTATTTCTCTCCTAGCCCCAAACCCGCCTTTTGTTCTGTGGGATTCTAGCACGATTGCTCAGCAGTTCTCCCCCGGTCCGGAGTTCTGGAACAGCCTTTCTGTGCGGCCAGTCTCCTTGCCCCAAATCTGTCCCTTTGTTCTCTAGGGCCCTAGCACGAGTGCTGTGAGCACCCAGAGTGTCGAGCTTTTGGTCGGAGGCTGCAGCTGAGGAGATTTCCCTCTAGACTCAGATCACACAGTTTCTCCCAGTCCTGGTCATTCACTGTTCTCTCCCTCCTCTGGCTTTTTCAGCCAAATCCTCTTCCTAACTCCCTACAAGAATTCACCCATTGGTGTGCCCCTAGCAGGGGGAGTCTCCAAGCAACTCTCGATTAGTGAATTCTCCGGTTCAGTACTGCAAACGCACTGAATCCCGGAATGACTCAGCCTGCAGTGTGTGGCAAACCCCTCCACCCCCCTCCACGCTGCTCCCACGCTCTCCTCCCTGTTCACGCTATTGGAGACCCACACTCACTCAGTCACTCCTCTCTGCATTCATTCCTGGAGTCTCTCCTTAACAGGAGCGAGCTGAGAACACTGTCCCTACTTCGCGGCCATCTTCCCCTCCTCCTGAATTTGTTTTCTAAGAAGTTTTACATAATGATTTTATGCTATATATTAAAATTGTCGTTATCTATCTAATGGACCCATGTTTTCCCAACAATTCTTAGAGTGATTTTTATCTGAAACACACTGAATGCTTATTTTATTCTATAAATTATCATCATTATTATCACTATTAATACCAATGAAAATAGGAGGATAAGATCACCTTGCTGCAATTCCCAAAGGAATTATGATCGGTCCCAAATCCAATTTTATAAACAAAGAGAAACAGAAAATATTCCTTATTTTAGGGACATAAATGTGTAAGAACTATTCAAGACTGAAAAAGAAAAAGACATTTGCATTGCCGTCTTTGCTCTCTTTAATTTCTGACATTAAGTAAGACAGAACATTGCCGGACCTGTTTCAAGTGACTTGCAGGAGTTAGTAAAACATTTGAGGATGGAATTGATCAAAGAAAGAAAAAACTCCTGGAAAAAATAATAGTCCTATCACTTAAACAATTAGATGACTAATGAAATAAAAATCAACCCTACATAACTGAAAAATTGATAACTGCACTTAACAATATTGTAAGGACAGTGACCTCGGAAAAGTATGGGTGGGCTAAAAGTCCATTTACTTTTTTCCATTAAAGATATGTTTTTGATTTTCACCAATAACTTTATTGATTTGGATATTTTAAATATGTCAGTTATATCCCACATGGTATAACATTGATCGTTCTCAATTAATGTCTCAATTTGATTGCTATCAACTTCAACTGGTCGACCTGACATAGAGTGTCATACAGTGAGAAATTGCCAGCACAAAACTTCACAAACTACTTTTCACACATTCAATCAGTCACAGCACCTTCTCCACACACTGCACAAATTTTTTTCATTTCATTTGTGTTTTTACCTTTCTTGAAATAATAAAGCATACTATGCCAAAAATGTGTACTTCCTTCCATTTTCAATATTAAAATGGCTACACAACAATTCACCAATTTTGATGTTTTTTAAAAAATGTACACTGGTATGACAGCTGTCACAATGCAATCTAACAAAAATTGTTTTGAGTAAAGTTAATGACAAATAAGTGCTACTAGAATCATCTTATGGAAAAAACCAAGTGAACTTTTGGCCAACCCAATAATTGCCCAGCATTGGCTCAATAACATGGAAAAAGAAACAGAATGGTACCTTTTTCTTAATTGAGGACTGTCCAAAGAAGTAGTATTCTCTTGTGTCCACAATTATCACTAAGTTCTAAAGAGAAAATATCTGTACAGCTACAGGGACAAAGGATCCCTTTCTTAGTGGACACATGGGCAATAATTCAGTCATTAATCCCACCATCATTCTGTTGCCTTTTTCCTTGATATAATCATGCTGTTTTAGAGGAAGCAGTTTCAATCACTCTTCAAATTCTATCTATATCTCACTTTTTTCTGTTTCCTTAAGCCCTTCAGGTAGTCAGAATGCTTTCCTGAGTCCATTAATCTGGTAGGACAAGATTTGTTAAGTTGCATTTATTTATTTATTTGTTTTTTAAAACTTATTTATTGTTTTTCTATTAGAGTTGTCCTACTTTCCCCCATTGCTCCTAACTCAGCTCTCCCCTTCTCCCACAGTCAATCCTCAGTCAATGTCCAGGTCCATCGGTCATTTATACTAGTTCCCTGACTAAACCCTTCCCTTACTTAGGCCCCTTCGCTTCCTACTCCCATCCACTCTGGTAACTGTTACTCTGCTCCTTTTTTATATGCCTCTGGTTCAATTTTGCTCTTTCATTTGCATTGTTCTTTAGTTTCCTATATTAGGTAATAGCATATGGTATTTGTTTTTTATTGCCTAGCTTATTTCACTAAGCATAATTCTCTCTAGTTCCATCCATGTTGTTGCAAATGGTAGGAGTTCCTTCTTTCTTTCTACTGCATAGTATTCCATTGTGTAAATGTAACACAGATTTTTGATCCACTCATCTACAGATGGGCACTTAGGCTATTTCCAGCACTTGGCTATTGTAAATAGCACTGCTATGAACAAGGGGTGCATAGGTTTTTTTTGAATTGGTGTTTCAAGATTCTTTGGGTATAATCCTAACAATGGAATTGCTAGCTCAAAAGACAGCTCCAATTTTAGTTTTTTGAGGAAGTTCCATACTGTTTTCCACAATGGATGCACCAGTCTGCATTCCCACCAGCAGTGCACTAGGTTTCCCTTTTCTTTGCATCCTCACCAGCACTTGTTGTTTGTTTATTTGTTGATGATGGCCATTCTGACTGGTGTGAGGTGGTATCTCATGGTGGTTTTTATTTTCATCTGTCTGATGGCTAGCGATGTTGAGCATTCTTTCATATGCCTATGGACCCTCTGTATGTCCTCTTTGGAGAAGTGTTTGTTCAGGTCCTTTGCCCATTTTTTAATAGGATTGTCTCTCTTCTTGGTGTTGAGTCTTATAAGTTTTTAATATATTTTGGAGATCAATCCCTTGTCTGAGGTATCATTGGCAAATATGTTTTCCCATATGGTTGGTTCCCTTTTCATCTTTCTGATGTTTTCTTTTGCAGAGCAGGAACTCTTTAGTTTGATGTAGTCCTATTTGTTTATTTTTTCCTTTATTTCCCTTGCCTTAGGAGATATGTTGGTGAAAATATTGCTATGTGGGATACCTGAAGTTTTTCTGCCTACATTTTCCCCTAGGAATTTTATGGTGTCATGGCTTACATTTAAGTCTTTGATCCATCTTAAATTTATTCTGATGTATGGTGTAAGTTGGTGATCTAGTTTCATTTTTTTGCATGTCCCTGTCCAATTCTCCCAGCACCATTTGTTGAAGAGGCTATTTTCACTCCATTTTATGTTCCTTCCTCTTTATCAAATATTAGTTGAACATATAGACCTCGGTTTATTTCTGGGCTCTCTATTCTGTTCCATTGGTCTATATGCCAGTACCAGACTGTTTTGATTATAGTAGCTTTGTAGTATAGTTTGACATCAGGTATTTTGATTCCTTCTAACATGTTCTTCTTCCTCAAGATTGCTGTAGCTATTCAAGGTCTTTTTTGGTTCCATATATATTTTTGAAGTACTTGTCCTAGGTCTGTGAAATATGTCACTGGTATTTTAATAGGGATTGCGTTGAATCTATAAATTGCTTTGGGTAGTATGCACACTTTAATGATGTTAATTTTTCCCATCCATGAACGTGGTATATGCTTCCATTTATTTGTATCGTCCTTAATTTCTTTCTTCAGTGTTATGTAGTTTTCCAAATACAGGTCTATTACCTCCTTGGTTAAGTTTATTTCTAGGTACTTTATTTTTCTTGTTGCTGTAGTAAATAGGATTTTTTCTAGTTTTTATCTCTGAGATTTTATTGTTGATGTACAGAAATGCCTTCGATTTATGAATACTGATTTTGTACCCTATTTTGCAAAATTCACCTATTATGTCAAGTAGTTTTTTGGTGGAGTCTGTAGGGTTTTTTATGTACACTGTCATTTCATCTGCAAATAATGAGTTTTACTTTCTTTTTTCCAATTAAGTTGCTTTTAAATGTAACCAAAATGGTTTCTGGAAATCCCTGAAGAAAAATTCTACCCATTTGATGACACGGATTGATTAGCCACTTTCTGATACTTCTATCAGTATATAAGACCTGAAGTCTGTCCCACATAGTCTCTGAGACAAACATTGTCCAGATGTCAGAATCATATACAAACCCTTAAAAGTCTCAATTGAACAACTATTCCTATGAATACTATCCCCATATTCTATAAAAAAAAAAAGCTGTGGCTCATCATATATATATATAAAAGGCTTATTTCCCCCTGTGTCACCCCTACCAATGCTCCTTTCTGTTTATCAAACAGACAAATAGTTAAGGATATAACCTGGGACAAGACTTCAATGATATCAATGGTATTAAAGTAGTGCCAACTTTAACACCATCTTACCACCAATCTCCAATGTTCATTTTATAGTAGAGAATCTATGTTTAATATTATGACCAGCTTCATTAAAATGCAATCGGTGCAGTAGCAGAAGTTCTCATGCCAAGAAGGGTTCTATACTTAGTTTTATGCTGTTGTTACCACCTTAATTTTTAAAATAACCTTAAACATAAAGCCCTCATTTTAATTTGTACTTGTTCCCACAAACTAAGTTGGCAGTCCTGGTCAGTATTCTTTAGCAGAGCCAGGAACCTAGACTCACACTATCTATTTTCATACATAGTAGGAAATTATCAGCATGTGTGCACAGTCATTTCTGAAAAGTTTAAGAAGTACTCTCTTACTTTTCTGCCATAATCCTACAAATAAACTCCAATTTTGTCAGATTTAACTGCATTACTTAGATCATGACTGTACACAATGAAAAAGCTGATTACTGAAAGCCTCATATATGTGAACATATTATCTCCTATCTATGATATGGCCATGATATGGCTCTTTTATAGACTGAGATAGCCTGCAAACACTGTAGATAATTAATTCAATGTAAAAAAATTTATAATCAAGAGATGCAGGTGACTTTTCTCAAGGATAAACCACAAGAACCTCTACAGACCCTTCAGCTTGGATAACTGGTTTACTAAATATGACACCAACATAAGAATATTCATGAACCTCATAGAATCTGAAAACACAAATACTTCAGAAAAGCTCCAAGGAATAGAATCGTGTCATGTTCCTCACTTATAAAGACATTACAGACCTCATCAAAATTAAAGGTGTTTGCTTTGTGAAAGACCCTGTGAAGAGAATAGAATGACAAGCTACAGACTGGATTACAATATTTGCAAACTGCATATTCAGCAAAGGACTTGTATCTAAGATATGTGAAGAACTCTCAAAACTCAATAGTAAAGCAAGTAAACAAAACCAATCTATTTAGAAAATATAAAAAAGAAAAGAACACACATTTCACTAATAAGGGCAAGCAAATGGCAAATAAGCACATGAAGATGTTTAGTATCATTAACAATTAGGGAAAAGTAAATTAAAACCACAATGTTATATCACTGCATACTACCAAAAAATGGCTTAAAAATAGTGGCAACATCAACTATGGTGACAATGCAGAGAAACTGGATCATTCGTACATTGGGGGTGAGAATATAAATTGTTATAGCCACTCTGGCACCAATAAGATGTAATAAACTTTTCTTATATGCAATAGCTTGGATGAATCTGGAAGTAATTATGGTGTGCAGGAAGAAAAATAAGTGGATTTAAAGGTTATATAGACTTCCAGCCAAGATGGAGGCCTAGACAGACATGCTGCATCTCCCTCCACAACTGAGAAGGAATACAACTACTTCAAAACTAGAGACTCTTGGAAGTTCCAGAAAATCGAGCTGCATGGAAGTCCAACAAACAAAGATATAAAGAAGAAATACTATTCCAGACAGGTGGGGGGAGGAGTGCAGAGCCAAGGCAGAGAGGATGCAATGTGGTGGTGGCAGCAGTGGCAGAGGCAGCAGGCCAGCAGAAAGTGAATCACGCATTTCAAAAAGTTGGGAGGAACACCTGTGGAGCATTCCAACACCAGACCAGACCGCTCAGCTTACAGTCCCAGTGTCAGAGAAAATCAAACCTCATTGCTCTGACTGTGCAAACCAGTGGGGGTTGGGACAGAAGAAGAAACTGCTGGTCTCTCAGCAGAGTCCACTTGTTTAAAGGGCCCCCACAGTCCTATAATGTCCACAGACCCACCCACTCTGGGAACAATGGCCAGTGCAACAGCTAGAGAGATGCCAGTTCCATACAGAAGTGGGAGAAGTACCTGGAAAAGGGGCGACTGCTGAGCAAGTGGCATTGTTCTTTCTCAGATCCTTCCCCCACATAGAGTGCCACAACGTGGTGAAACAGATTGCCCTGTACTGACGAATCCCTAAGGCTCTGCCGCTTAAAATATAACAAGAGTGACAGCTCTACTGAAGACACAGAGGCAAACAAATACAGGAGCCTGTCAAGATGAGGAGAAAGAGAAATATGGACAAAAAGGGGGAACAGATCAAGGTTCCAGTGGGAGAACTAAGTGACGAGAAAATAGCCAACCTCACAGATGAGGGGATAGCCAACCTAACAGACATATAGTTCAAAACACTGGTGATAAAGATGCTCACAGGCTTGGCAGATATGCTAAAGTACAGCAAATTCATAAGGGATGAAGTGAAGGCTATGTTAAATGAAATGAAGGAAAATTTACACGAAACCAATGGTGAAGGGAAAGAAACTAGGGGTCAAATAAACGATTTGGGACATAAGGAAGAAAAAAACAGTCAACCAATACAGAATGAGGAAACAGGAATAGAAAAAAAAATGAGGAGAGGCTTAGGAACCTCTGGGACAACTTTAAACGTGCCAACATCCAAATCATGGGGGTACCAGAAGGAGAAGAGGAAAAGCAAGAAATTGAAAGCTTATGTGAGAAAATAATGAAGGAAAACTCACCAAACTTGGCTAAAGAAAATAGACATAAAATTCAAGAAGCACAGAGAGTCCTAAACAAGCCAGACCCAAAGAGGACCACACCAAGAGACATCATAATTAAAACGGCAAAGTTTAAAGATAAAGAGAGAACCTTAAAACAGCAAGAGAAAAGCAGAGAGTTATCTACAAAGGAGTTCCCATATGACTATCAGCTGATTTATCAAAAGACACTTTGCAGGCAAGAAGGGAGTGGCTAGAAGTATTCAAAGTGATGAAAAGCAAGGACTTACAACCAAAATAACTCTATCCAGCAAAGCTATCATTTAGAATAGAAGGACTGATAAAGTGCTTCCCAGACAAGGTAAAGCTAACAGAGTTCATCAACACCAAGCCATTATTATATGAAATGTTGAAGGGATTTACTTAAGAACATTAAAATGACAAAAAAACTCACAACTATCAACAACTGAATCTAAAAAATAAAAACAAAATCTAACTAAGCAAACAAGAATAGGAACAGAATCATAGGTATGGGGATCATTTGTAAGGTTATCAGCTGAGTGGGGGAAGATGAGGAAATGGTGCAGGGATTAAGAAGCATAATTGGTTGGTACAAAATAGACAGGGGGAAGTTAAGAATAATATAGGAAAGGGTGAAGCCAAATAACTTATATGCATGACCCATGGACATGAACTAAGGGGGGTGGGATTGCTGGAGGGACGGGAGGGTCTGGGCAGAGGGGAGCAGAGGAAAAAAAAATAGGACTTCTGTAACAACATAACCAATAAAATATACTTTAAAAAAAGGCTATATAGTAGTTACATACAGTATAATTTCACATATATAATATTTTTAAAATAAAGAATACAGAAATGTAGACTGTATTAATGACTTCCAAAGTTTCAGAACTCAGGTGGGTGGGTATGAAATATAGATAAATATGAATATAAAAAGACAACACCAGAAATCCTAGTGGTTCTAGAATCTTGATTAGATGGGTAACAATATTCTGGTTTTGTCTTTTTATTAGAATTTGGCAAGATGTTACCATTGTTGGAAAGTCAGTAAGGCTATATGGGATCTCTGCAGTATTTCCTACAAGTGCATATGAATTAAAAATTACTTAAAATAAAATGTTCAAACAATTCCTTCACACGGTCTCTTGACAAGAATATAGCATGTTACCATGCTACATTTAAGAAATTTATTTATCTAATTTTTTATTTTGCCCATATTCTAATCAAGAAAGACTTAAGTCAGTATTTTAGCAGTCTTAAAATAATATAAAGTGAAGCTCTCTACTGAGATTTCAACTCAGGTTGTAATTTCAGCTGTGCTTTTGGTCTGATAATTAATGGAAGCCATTAGATTAAGCAATTCATTATGTCTTTTGAGGCTTATTATTAATAATCTCTGTTCAGTTCCATTTTTTTTACTATGGGTAACAGTGCTATATTTAAATGTTTTGGCTGACCTTCCCTTTTATTTAGCAGATATAAGGTTATGAAGGTAGTTATAAAGAAATATAACATGTGTAGTTGATCTGATAATTTGTGTCTTTGATTCTTTAAAGGAATAATTGTGCTGGTTGACATTCAAACCAGTGTAAAAAAGAAAACTAGCACCCTGACAAGAGGCTAATGCAGCCCTCTAGAAACAAATGATTTTGTTCAGAGTTGCTATAAGCAAGATCGGATGACTAAAAATGCAGTCTTACTTCAGTGTCCATTGAGTTTTACTGAGTCAAGTGCTGATTGCAGGCAATCAAACTGTAAGCGCATTTGTAGGATAAACACAATCTCTCCCTTGCCCGCCAGGGGGCACAAACAAAAATTACTTCTACCCTCCAGACATACCTCGGGGTCTGGGGCACAGACTCGTTTGCAACCAAGGAATTATCAGAGCCTAGTGTCCCAAGACTGGTAGCTGGCGCATTTGCTTTGGGAAAAGAACACTTCCGGCTGAAGAGGCAGTATCCTCAACTGGTGGTTTGGTAGTCCTCAGCTCTCAGGTTCTGATTTGTTACACTAATGCTAAGGATGGGCTTGTGTCATGATCACACCCTCCCATTGGCTGCTGGTGTGGTGGCTGTTCAGTGTGAGGCTAACACGTTGAGCTGAGGGCTCTGCTGAGTGTCGCAACGCAAGGCTTGGCATCTAGCAGAGTATGCAGTAGGAATGGGTGCTGGGTCAGGTCTGGGTTCTTGTGTGAGGACTGCGTGGTGTGGGAAGTGTGACATAGAAAAAAATGTTGCCATCCCTCTGGGCCCAGCGCATCATAGTCACCTGGCTCGGTGGGATCAGGTGACAGTGTATATGTTTTGTGACGAGCATAAATTATGGCGGTAAGTGCTGAACTGCATCACTGCTTGGAGGACTCCCCCTGGCGGTGGCTTCTGCTGCTGACCTGGTACGCTGTAAACGCTTGGATGTAACTGGTGGCTTGGGAGCTGATGAACTTAAGACTGCTCTGTGACATAGGACTGGTCAAGTTTGTGATTCTTCTTTTGAGAGGAAGACAAAGTCTATCACGGTCTCCCTCAAGTTTCTGGCTCAGGAGATGAACGATCCAGATTGGACTGCAGAATTTCACTGTGAATTGACCCGCAAGAATATTCCCCATATAAAAGACTGTGGCAGAGGTTGCTATTTAGTTCTGAGGTGACTCCAGAAGACCTACTGGGCAGCAGTTCTCAACCTGTAGGTCGCAACCCCTTTGGGGGTCGAACGACCCTTTCACAGGGGTCACCTAAGACCACCAGAAAACATATATAGTTACATATTGTTTTTGTGATTAATCACTATGCTTTAGTTATGGTTGGGGGTCACCACAACATGAGGAACTGTATTAAAGGGTTGCGGCATTAGGGAGGTTGAAAACCACTGTACTGGTGCCATTGACAGGAGTACAGCCTGAAAGAGACCTAGGAGTTGGAGGAAGGCAAGGAAGAGGCAGATAAAGACAACCAAGAGGAATTAAAGAACATTATTGGTGACATCACAGAATAGAAACCAAAGCGTGAGAATGAGAGAAAAAGTGCAGAGCTGGATGACAGAGCTGATGGAGGCAGTCTAGATGACACAAAGGTTGATGTGCATTTGGAAAAAGTTTGGAGACATATAGAGCTATATTAAAAAGTCCAAGAACTACTGGTTTTATACAAAGAGGAGCAGTTTAAGATGCTGGAGAAATTTAGGCATTTACCTTGGGCCATGGAGGCATGAAATCACCTCTCCCCACCTGTAGACTGCATGCTGGCAGAACTCCAGGGCATTACATGGGAGAACAGGGAAGCTGTGCTGGATGCTTTACTGGTTGATGGTTTTCTCATCCCCACATGTGAATCATACTTTATAGCAGCTTTGCAGCTATAGAGTATGATGAAAACATAGACTTGCATGCTATCCTGGTACCAAAGCCATTCTCTCAATTTTGGCAACCCCTGCTCAGGGGCCTGCACTTCCAGGCCTTGACCCAAGCCCTGCTAGAGAGGATGCTCCCCAAGTTGTCAGCCTTGGAGAACAATGGGATCTGGCCCAACTACATCCTCAATGGCCTGTTGAACTGATCCTGGCTAACACCAAGACTGGACAGAATGCTCGCCAATTTTCTGCAGTCCAGTGGGAAGCAAGAAAGAGCTGGAGGCTATTCAACTGCTCTGCATCCCTTGACTGGCCATGAATGGTTGAGTCCTGCTTGGAAGATCAGCTCATCCTTTCAGATGAGAAGCAGGAGAAGCTGCTGCCATCTGTTCCATTTATAACCAGAATGGAAAAATCAGCCTAGTGCAGGAGGACTCAGAGGCCTCCCACATTGGGAAAAGTCTGCATACACACTGGACAGCCTGTACTGGTTCCAGCTGGTTCCAGCTCCAGGCCTGAAGGAGAAGCCCAGCAGCAGAAGGAGGACAGCCTTAATGATGCCAAGAAAGATGAGAAGAGGAAAGAGGTCTTGGAAGACCAGGTAGAGGAGGAAGAAAAGGATGATGACCAAGAGAACTGGGAGGAGGATAAAGATGATAAGAAGGAAGACAGAATGGAGGTGAGGCCTTTCTAGTTGGGGGAGGAGTCCCCCCACTGCCAAGAATGCCAGGCTCCTGGCCCAGAAATAGGAGCTCCAGGCTTCTGCATGGCAAGTTAGTTCAGAAGGTGACCTGACCTAATGTCAGGTCAGACTGAGGACCCAGCAGAATTATGGCGCCATGTATCTTTTGGACCAGCCTGTGCTATAGTAGCAGCTGCAACTCCCAACATGCAAAATTGACACCCTGGGCTTGAACAGTGGCATCAGCAGTGGCAACTGTAACAATGGAAGTGACAACTTGGAGGGCCTTTTCTGGAGCCAGCGTCAGCTGCACTGTTCTGCAGCTCTTGTGAGTCCACCCTAGTACCATCTCTGCTGAGGCAGGTTCCCACGCCTCAGTGCACCTGATGTTCCCTGAAGCAACCTGAGAGACAGTCCTTGTCAGCCACATCAGCTCAGTGTTCATGTTTCACCACAATGTCATTTTGATTCTTTTGTTGTTGCTGTTTTTAAAAACAATAGACAGGAAACTGTTAAAAATATTGCCTTATATGATATAAATAAGTTTTATATATTTTACTAACACTAGAAATCAAAAAATGGAAGGATAATGTAAAAATAAATTCATATTTATTTATGTTATAATAATTCAGGCATTGATAACAAAGAAGCAGCAATGTGATTGCTTTATGATAGCCTAATGTAATTGGTATACTTGCTTCATAGAATCTTAGCCTATACCCTAATGAATGGTTATAAAAATTTATGGCATACAGTATTACTGTCATATTCATAATAGAGTATTAGAAACATTATTATGTATTTTAGAAAATCACTTAACTGTGATGTTAGGCTGATACACAGTTTCTCCAATTATGAGAGAGAGAGAGGCACACAGTATGGTAATGTAATTCTTTGGAAAAATGTTATAAAACAGTATGAAAAGTAACACATTAATTTTATATGAAATATAGCTCACCTTATACCCCTGTAAGGATAAGCTATCCACTTCCATACAGGTCTTGCACATGATACTTTCACATGGAATACTAGTCAATGATGATGATGATGATGCAAAAACATCTCATACAGTTCTTTCTGAATGGTTATTAGATTTTTACATGAAGACACACACACATACACAACAGATAAATTTATTAACTGTATGGCATGATGAGTATTTACATTAATTGGAAGTGAATCATCATAAGGTCTTCATGTTCATTGTTTTCACATTGAGTAGGCTGTGGAGGAAGAGGAAGAGGAGGGTTTGTCTTGCTGTCTCAGGAATACAGAGGTGGAAGAGATGGAGGAGGTGGAGGGGCAGCAGGAAAGGTAGGCACACTTGGTGTAAATTTAGAAAAATTCATTGTAATTTTTAGAAATCCACTGTAATTTCTGTCTGACTTTGCCTTTTCATTTCTCTAAAATTTTTTCTATACAGTACTGATTCTTCCACTATTTGCTTTAGTTTCAGTGCCTGTACCATAGAGGATTCATGTCATAAAGAAAGTCAGAAGCAGTCTTGAATAATCAGAGCTCTTATGCCAAAATATCATTTTGTTCTTTGGCTCTGCTTCTTCAAGATGTTCTTCCTCATCTGGCACTGGTTTAGGAGTGCTTATCTCCATCATGACTATCTTCTGTTAAGTCCTCTGGTGGGGCATCTTTTACCTCTTGAATTTTTCCCAGATTCACATCTTAAAATTCTTCACTCCTGACCTTTTTTGCTATATCCACAACCTCTTTCATGAGTTCTTTGATTGGCTTCATCATAAATTCTTTGAAGTCATGCACACCACCTGGACATAGTGTTTTCTCCAGCAGAAATTAGTTTTGAGCATGATAGCTCTCATGGTTTTCTCTAAAACAACAATGGCAACTTCAGTGATATAATTCTTCTAGACATTATACAATGTTTTCTCTATCAGGGTTCTCTTCCATAGGATTACCAATGTTTTCCAATAAGTACCATGTGTACTAAGCTTTAAAGATCCTTGTGACCCCTTTATCTAGAAGCTAATTATGAATGTTTTGTTCGGAGGCAAGTAGACCACTTTGACACCCTCAGTGTTGAACTCATGGGGTTCTGGGCAGCCAGGAACATACTCTAAAATTAAAAGAACTTTAAAGTGCAATCCATCACAGACAAGGCACTTCCTGACTTCAGGGACAGAGCATCAATGGAACCAGTCCAGAAGAAGTGCTCTCCTTGTCCAAGCCTTCTTGCTGTACAGCTGCAAGAGTGGCAGCTGGTGTTTATCTTTTCCCTTTAAGGCTCAGGGGTTAACAACTTAATAAACAAAGGCAGTCCTGAACATAAACCTGACTGCATTTACACAAAACAGTAGGGTTACCCTGTCCCTTCCTGCCTTATATCCTCAGGCTCACTTCTCTTCTTTACTAATTCATGTCTTTTGCGACATCCCCATTCCCTCCCCACCCCCCGCCCCGATCACAGCCCAGAATAGGGCACTTTTGTCTGCATTAAACACCTGTTCAGGAAGATATCATTTTCCTCAATGATTTTCTTAATGGGTCCGGGAAATATTCTGCAGCTTCTTGGTTGGCAGAAGCTTCTTTTTAAGGTTATTTGACATTTTTTAAGTCAAAGCTCTTTCTAAAATTATTAAAACAGTCTTTGCTGGCATTAAATTATCTAGCTTTAGGCCCCTCACCTTTCTACTGCTTTATGTCATCAAACAATGACTGTTTTTTCTTGAATCATATCAGGTCTATAGGTTTCTCTTTCTCATAGTTATCCTGCACCCCAATAAAGCTGCATTGTCAATACAAGATAAAGAGGTAGTTCATAAAAAGTTCAAGGTTTTCTTGCCTGCTGCTATTGTGGTAGTGATGCTTCACAATTTTCCTTTTCTTTTCTTACAATGGTCCTTGCACTGGTTTCATTTATTCTCAAATGGTGAGCAACTGGAGCTTCACACCTCAATCTATGATACCTATCAAGCAGTTCAACTTTTTCTTATAATGTCATGGCTTTTCTGTTTCTTGGGAGCACTCTCAGAATCTCTACTGGCACTTCATATGAGCCCAATGATGTTATTCAAGGTTTACAGTGTTGCACTAAAGATGATGAAAAATGCATGAGAACTGCAAACAATCACTCTTTACTGCAATATGTAGTTTATTGGAAAGACAAACTACTTTTCCAAAGAATAGCATTATGTG
Source organism: Furipterus horrens (assembly GCF_987537825.1). NCBI lineage: Eukaryota > Metazoa > Chordata > Mammalia > Chiroptera > Furipteridae > Furipterus > Furipterus horrens. The sequence continues at coordinate 59,792,569 of NW_028327176.1, read as the reverse complement.
AGATTTTAAATGGATACTTGCAAACTTGAGCTCACTGCACTAGCAATAGGATGAGGCTATAAAATTATAATAGTACAGTGTATACTATAGTTAATTTTATGGAGTTATGATTTAATACTCCATGTTTACATTTGTTTACATTTCTCTTGACTGAAAATAACATCATGTATGGTCTGTGTTTGTGTGCATAAGTTTTGATCAATTTTAACTTTATATAATAGATTTGTGTTTATTTTTTGGCAGTAAATAATAAAATAGACTAATATCTACTCATATATTTTTTGCATCCATGACATACCCAATTTTTTCTTGCTTTCTTTGATAGTTCTAGGCTGTGTGGTTTGTCAGAGCTATTTTTTTTTAATTGCCAAAAATCTACACAATTTTTTCAGCATATTTATTTTAAATATTCTCATAAAGTGGGCCTACGTTGGTCAAACCCATATGGTTCAAGGTTCAACTGTATTCATGTTATCATCTTTTCTTTCTGCTAACTGTTACTATAAAATAAAACTATGGCTATTTGAATGCCAATGGAAGAGACATCTTCAACCTCCAGGTCAACTCCTTAAAGAAAAAGCTATTTGTTTTGAAATTTCCTAATACCTTTACTGTGGGCTGGGCTTGAGATATGAGAGGAAGTTCTACTCATGAGAAACAAGACAAACCCTTGGAAAATTATGCATCAATGAGACTGAAACAAATCTGGACCCCACAGTCACCCTTGGAGCAGAAACATCTTTCCATCCCTGAGGGGAATTCCTCCACAATGCTTTGTATGATAAAAATAAGCCTCTCCATTAAACCACTATTTTAGGTGTCTTTATTCTAGCACTGTATTCTGTACTCTAGTTCATACACTCATGCACTCCTCTAACTTAATCCTGCCTCATTTTTTTCATCTTTTGCTTCTTTTACATCCCATCTTTAAACCTTAAACCTCAAAACAGACATATAATCTGACCATTCTAACCTACTACATGGTCTAAATTACCATAATCTCCTACATGGGTCATTGTAATAGTAGTTTAACTGGTCTTCTTTGTCTTCCTCAAATTTATTTTCAACTTAGCAGCTGGGATATTCTTTTAAAACATGTCAAATTATGTCACACACATGTCTCATCATCTCCAATGACTTCTGCCTTCCTATTAAGTTTTTAAAAATCCTACAAGAACTTACATACTCTACCCTACTTCAACCACTGTAAACTTATTTTCTTCACTTTATCCTTACAGGTAGATTTTGGGCAATTTGATTAGGACATTTTCTTTTCAAGGACCTCCATTTGCCTGAAATTATTTCATGCAAGATGTCCACATGACTCATTCAATCACTTTCTTTAGATCTCTTTGTAAGCATCATTTTATCAGTGAAGTCTTCTCTATAAAATATCAACTCCACACCATTTCCTCTTACTACCATTTTTTAGTACATTGGTTTGTTTTTCTCCATAATACTTGCCACTTTTGGACTTATAATGACTTTACATTTTCATGTGAGCTCTTTGAGGATAGAGATTTTTTTTTCATTTATCTATCTTTCTATTTATTTTTATTTCTGCCTCACTGTTATATTAGATGTCTAGAAAAGTGCCTGCATCATAGTGGTCACTGAATAAATAATGCTTGAGTGAATAATTAATAATAAATATCTATCTGTTCAATGAGATATAAAATAACTATAACAAATAATATGAAAATTCTTAATTATATAAAAATAATCACAACAAGGTGCTAATTTAAAAAAAGAAAACAGTTACATAAAACACTGATTAAACTATATTAAAACTATTGGATAATATGTCCCTTGTACATCTACCCTTGCTCCCAACAACAATAATTTGACATCCATCAACAGACAAAAGTGACTTCATAGGAATATTGGGATCCAGGTAAGAGACTGAAATTCCAGTGTAGCCCTAGACCAAGGAGAGTCATTTTGATAAGGCAGCCTCAGGCCTAAGTAGCTGATTCACCAACTGTAGTTCCAGCTATACACTGTAGACCTAGAAACAACTCTCTAACTGTGAAGAATTGATCTCAGACCCATTTTCAATGATCTTGTCACCAGTACCATACTCCAAGGGACAAAGGAGTTATGCCCACTTGTGCCCTGGGTAATAGACATATAACTTAGAACAGGCTGCAGGCACTGACATGGCCATTAACCAGCTGTAGGCTCTTGGTTGTAGTCCAAGAGCCCCTGAAAGTAAGTGAACCAAACACAGTCAGACTGTAGATTCTAAAGGATCCTTATAACTGGGCTTGAGCCCATCCCAGTCACAGTCTTCCAGGAATCCTGAAGATCCAGGGTTCCAGTAGTAGACATTCCCATCTGCAACCCTTGCAATTCTATAAAGACCCTATATATGGCTTTAACCTCTTCTAACCAAAGTCTGTGACCAGTCCAATGGGCATAGTATGCCTGTGCACATCTGGAGATGCTAAAGAGCCCTGTACTAGGCTCCAAGCACATCACAGATGCATTTAAGCAATAGACCTGGCAGCCTAGGGATTCAGTGGAAGACACCCTTGTCTATGCTCCTGGAGGTCCTAAAAGGATCTGATGTTCAATTCCAGCCCCTCTTAGCCATAATCTATAAACAGTATTGGTGATCCAGGGAACAAGTGGGAGACACTCCCATCTGTGCCTCAGAAAATTCTGAAAGGTCCCTCTACTTGACTCCAGTTACTCCACTCATAGTCAGGAACAAGTCTAGCCTGCCCAGCAACCTGGTGGGACACATGTCCATTCGTGTTTTCAGAGCGAGGTCTGCAGCTAAATACGAGCTGTAGAATCTCATACAGCCCTGGGGTTTGATTCCAGTCTAAGTCACAATCCAGATCCAGTTTTACTCACCCAGGGGCATAACCAGTAACCATGGCGCAGACATCTCAGGGAAGTAGCAGGAACCACACCTGCCACACAACTGGTAATAGACCTGCTGTCTGATGAACCAACTGTGAAACATGAAGCATATTCTTATTCCAATACCACCCTGTTGAACAAGTGACTAGAAACAGTCCCATCCACCCAGAGACCAGAGAGAATCTACATCTGCCATAGCCCTGGTAACAAGCCTGCCAACAGTAGACCCCACTGCAAACCCAGAAACATCATGATAACCAGCTTCAACCTAGCACAATGCAATTCTGGAGGTGACCCCAACAGCTGATGTAACAGATAAGAGAAGGTCTTTATCTGCTGAAACCCATATATAAACACTTGAACAAGCGTTTGCTCTTTCAGAGTGTGCAGAGACCAAGATAAAACTACATTAATTATTTAAAAAGCTTGGCAAATATAAAACCACAAAATAAAACTATTAAAGCTCCAGTAACTGGCATTAAGTAAATAAAAATCTACAAATTTTTTGACAAAGAATTCAAAACAATAATTTTAAAGAAGCTTAATGAAATGAAGGAGAACACAGTTCAACTAAAAAAAAGTGAAAACAATGCAGAAACAAAATGAGAAATTCAATGTAAAAAAAAAAAAACCATAAAAGAAAACAAAAATCCTGGAGCTAAAGAATACAATGACAGAACTAAAAATCTCAGTTGAGAGCTTCCACAACCAACTTGAAAATTCAAAATAAAGATTTAGCAAACGAAGATAAATCAAAGTAATGAACCAGGTAGAGCAAGAAAAATAAATAAATACATAAATGACAAAGAATTAATAAAATCTACATGAATTATAGGACACCATGAAGCAAATGACCATTTACATTATGGAAGTCCCAAAGGAAGGAAAGAGAAAAAGGTGCTAAAACATCATTTAAAGAAATAACATTTGAAAATTTCCCAAACCTAGAAAAAGAAATGAACAATCAGGTACAAGATACTCAAAAGATCCCAAGCAAGATCAAACCAAAGAAGATTACCCCAAGACATATTTTAATCAAAATGTTAAAAGTCAAGGACAAAGAGATAATTTTGAAAGTAACAACAGTAAAATGACCCATTCTATATGAGGAAACTCTCATGAGGCTGTAAGCAGATTTCTATGCAGAAACCTCACAGGCCAGGAGAAAGTGGGGAAACATATTTAAAGTGCTGAGAGATAGGAAAAAATTGCCAGTGAAGGATATTATATCCAGCAATGGTGTCCCTGAGAAATAAAGGAGAGATAGAGACATTTCCCGACAAACAAAAACTAAGTTCATTATCATTAGACCCACTTTACAAGCAATGCCAAAGGAAGTTCTTCAAGATAAAATGAAAGGATGCTATATAACAACATGAAAACATATAAAACTCACTGGCAAAGATAACTATGCAGTCAACTACAGAATATCCTAATATGAAATGATTTTTATCTCTGGTATAAAAGTTAAAAGAATATTAAAAATTACTATAGCTATAATTTATTAATGAATACACAATGTAAAAAAGGTCTAAAGTATGATATCAATAGCATAAATTGTGGGGGGGAGAAGTAAAAGTGTAGAGGTTTTGTATGTGATTGAATATAAGTTATTAGCTTAAAAGAGACTGTTATCTTTACAAATGTTTATATAAGCTTCATGGTAACCACACACATGCACACACACAAACCCTACTGTAGTTACACAAAAGATAAAGTCAAAAAAATTAAAGCATACCACTACAAAAAATAAGTCCCAAAGGAAGATAGTTAAAGATGAAGAAATGAACAATGAAACTTAAAAACAAGTCAGAAAAAATGAATGAAATGACAATAGTTATTACCTATCAATAGTCACTTAAATGGAAATGGACTAAAATCTCCAATCAACAAACACGAAGTAGCTGAATGTATTAAAAACAACAACAACAGGATCCAACAATATTCTCCCAACAGGAGACTTATTCTAGCTTTAAGAATACATATAGGTTGAAAACAAAGAGGAAAAAAAAGATATTTCTTGCAAATGGTAACCAAAAGAGAGAAGTGACTATATTAAATAAAATAGATATTGTATCAAATCTATCACAAGAAACAAAGTCACTATATAGTGATATAGAGGTCAATTTATCAAGAGAATATACAAAAATGTGAATATTTTTGCACCCAACATTAAAGTATCTAAATATTAAAAGCAAATATTAACAAAACTAAAGGGAGAAATAGCTCTACAATAAAAGTAGAGAACTTTAGCCCTGGCTCATGTGGCTCAGTTGGTTGGAACATTGTCCCATAACCAAAAGGTGTGGGTTCAATTCCTGTTCAGGTCACAAACCTAGGTTGTGGGTTCAATCCCCATCCAGGTGCTTGTGATTCACTGTCTGAGTGTGAATGGGAAGCAACCAATTGATGCTTCTTCTTTCTCATACTAATGTTTTTCTTTGTCCCTCGCTATCTAAAAAACAATGAAAAAACGTCCTTGAATGAGGATTAAAAAAATTAGAGGACTTTAATGACCCACTTTCAACAATGAATAGTTCATCCAGGCAGAAAATTAATAAGGAAACTCTCAACCTGCATGACATTGTAGATCAAACAGACATATACATAATATTTCATCCAACAACTAAAACATACACACTTCTCTCAGAGAGACGTGAAGCATTCTCCATTAAGAAAAATTAACATATTTAAAAAGACCAAAATCATATCTAGTATCTTTTCTGGCCACAGTAGTGTGAAAATAGAAACAAACAACAAGAGGAAAACAGAAAAATTTAAAAATTTATGAAAATTAAACAACATACTCTTGAAAAGTCAATGGTTCAAAAAGAAGTCAAAAGGGAAGTAGAAAATATATTAAGACAAATTAAAACAAAAACATTATATTTTTGAACTTAGAGAATATAACAAAAGCAGTACAAAGTGAAAATTTCATAGCAATAAAAAAGCCTACTTCAAAAACCAAAAAATACTTTTTAAATAAATGAGCTAACTTTACACCTCAAAAAATTAGAAAACACTTGGCCCAAAGTTATCAGAATAAAGAAACAATATAGATTAGAATAATAATAAATGAAATAAAAGTCAGAAGGAAAATAGAAACATCAATGAAACTGAGGTTTTTTAAAAAATTTTTATTTTATTGATTATATTATTATAATAGTTCCAACCTTTTACCCCTTGCTCCCCTCCGTCCAGCACCACCCCTCCCCCAGAAATTCCCCCACCCATAGTCCATGCCCATGGGTTGTACATACAAATTCTCTGGATTCATCCTTTCCTATATTATTCTTTAAAAAAATAATTAATTAATTTTTTAAACAATAAAAAATAACAATTTCTCCCTCTCTGACTTAAGACCCTTTATAATATTATAAAGGACAATGGGCAAAAGTCTCGAGCTCCTCTAGCTGCTTCAAGCTGGACATGGTCATCGTCCTACCTACCCTTGGGTCCAGAAACCCCTAATAAGAATGGGGGTGTGGAGGGGAGGGTGGCCTTCCCACATGGGGAAGGATTGTGCAGACTCCAGGTCAGTTGGCTGTTCCTGGACAATGGTGTGCTTGGTTTAACAGGCTGGCATCCTGGGTGTATTCTGGAGGCAGTAGATTTGGCAACAGGGTTAAAAGACATCATTCAATCCATAACCACTAGATGATATAAGGCAGGAATTAATTTTTCAATGTCTCACATTAGGGAAAAAAAGGACTTCTTTGGAAGAAGGTGTGCCAGGCACGTCTCATCTGTCCAAAACCCCTTTGCCCGTTATACTTAGTTTGGGCTGAGGGAAATATTTTAGGTTTCTTCCCTCTCAGACTTCTGGGCCCTTTCTGTCCAAGCCATTAGAATAGAAAAGAGAAACCAGTTTTAAAGTGAAACCCACAGACCACCACATTCTTCACCAACCCAGCCACTTAATTCAACCAAACCGTTGAGTCTCAGGAGGCAGCGCTGCAGACAGGATTAAGTAAGGCCTTAATGTACAGACAATCACTCAAGTAATGATATCATAGGCTTATGCCCTTTGAACACAGAAAACACATGTTAATTTATGCAACATAACCACAAATGAGTCTCTAAATCTATAAGACTGTCTTATTAGAAAGACATCCAATTGAAAGGCATTTGACATTCTTCTTGCCTGTAAATTAAACATCTTTGATGATACCACAGAAATAGTTTAACTTTCAAATAAAAACAAATTTTAAATGAAAAGAAACTTTAAAGACAGTTAGCTGCACTACTTTATAGTCTACCACTGAGCATTGTGATTTTCTTTGAATCATGCTTTTTCTCTCTAAGATTACCCATCTTGTCATTAAAGGGACTGCATTAAGTCCATTTTTATTTTATCCTGTTCACTGGCATAAACACAACAAGGGCAACAAATGATGACTTATGATCTTTAGTTCTGCTTTGCTGGAACTTACACAAGGAACATTTAGGGTGACCTTCAGTCTGTCTTTCAGGGCATAGAAGCTGAGCCACATACCTGATGTTCAGCCTTGCCTGTAAACACCTGTCTTTTCCAAGTCCTCCAGGTTTTCCATTGTGCCTTAAAGTCCCTTCTAGCCATCTTTAAGGAAAGCAACCTTCATTCCTTCCCTGGAAAGATTGCCATGGACCGCACAACCAATCAAGGTACCAGGCCTCTTTTCTCATGGGCTTTTATTACCTTTGAAAGTCAATCCTAGTTCCTGAGGGCTTTTTGGTAACAACCAGAGCCCAAGCATGTCTTCTTTAGGCATGACATTCCAGTCAAAGTGTTGGTCAAAAAAACCTCTATTAACAAATGGTCTTACTAGTTTTATGCAAAGAAACTTATGTCATTACTTACTTCTTCAGAATGCCAAATTCTGGAGGGATCAGATAGGGAGAAAAATATACAGTGTGAAGGAAATTCCTTGTCTTTCTAATATTCACTAAAATTGCATTTCCATTCTTTATATATTCCTTTTTTCCTCTACTAAAATTTTTTTGTTTGTTTTTCCATTACAGTTGTATCACTTTGTTTTTCTCTTGCTTCCCCACCCCCTGCCCCTTCCTTCTCCCACAATCAGTCCCCATCAAGTTGTCCATGTCCGTGGGTCATTTATACATGTTCTTTGACTAGACCCTTTCCATTCCTACCCACTTCTCTCCTTTCCCTCTACCCCCTTGTTACTGTTATTCTATTCCTTGTTTACATAACTCTGGTTCAATTTAGCTCATTTGTTTGTGTTGTTCATTAGTCTCCTGTAATAGGTGATAGCATAAGGTATTTTTCTTTCGTTGTCTGACTTATTCCGCTAAGCATAATTCTCTCTAGTTTCATCCATGTTTTTGCAAATGGCAGGAGTTCCTTCTTTCTTTCTGCTACATAGTATTCCATTGTGTAAATGTACCACAGTTTTTTGATCCACTCATCTACAGATGGGCACTTAGGTTGTTTCCAGCACGTGGCTATTGTAAAAAGTGCTGCTATGAACATAGGGGTGCATAGGTTCTTTTGAATTGGTGTTTCAGGATTTTTCAGATATAATCCTAGCAATGGAATTGCTGGTTGAAAAGGCAGTTCCATTTTTAGTTTTTTGAGGAAATTCCAAACTCTTTTCCATAGTGGCTGCACCAGCTGCATTCTCACCAGCAATGCACCAGGATTCCCATTTCTCCGCATCCTCTCCAGCACAAGTTGTCTGGTGATTTGTTGATGATAGGCATTCTGACTGGTGTGAGGTGGTATCTCATTGTGGTTTTTATTTGCATCTCTCCGATGGCTAGTGATGTTGAGTATTTTTTCATATGTCTATGGACCCTCTGTATGTCCTCTTTGGAGAAGTGTTTTTACAGGTCCTTTGCCCATTTTTTGTTTGGGTTGTCTGTCTTCTTGGTGTTGAGTCATATGAGTTCTTTATATATTTTGGAAATGAATCCCTTGTCTGAGATATCATTGGCAAATATGTTTTCCCATATGGTTGGTTTCCTTTTTATCTTGCTGATGGTTTCTTTAGCTGAGCAGAAACTTTTTAGTTGATGTAGTCCCATTTGTTTATTCTTTCCTTTATTTCCCTTGCCTTAGGAGATAGATCAGTGAAAATATTGCTACATGGGATATCTGAAATTTTCCTGCCTGTTATTTCCTCTAGGACTTTTATGGTGTCACGGCTTACATTTAAGTCTTTGATCCATCTTAAGTTTATTCTCGTGTGTGGTGTAAGTTGGTGGTCTAGTTTCATTTTTTGCACTTCCCTGTCCATTCACCCAGCACAATTTGTTGAAGAGGCTCTTCTCATTCCATTTGATGTTCCTTCCTCCTTTATCAAATATTAGTTGACCATAGAGGCCTGGGTTTATTTCAGGACTCTATGTTCTGTTCCATTGATCTATATGTCTGTTCTTTTGCCAGTACCAGACTGTTTTGATCACAGTGGCTTTGTAGTATTGTTTGATATCTGATATTGTGATTTCTCCTGTGCTTATTCAGGGTCATTTTTAGTTCCACAATTTTTTGAAGTATTAGTTTTAGGTCTGTGAAATATGTCATTGGTATTTTAATAGGGAGTGCATTGAATCTGTAGATTGCTTTGGGTAGTATGGCCATTTTGATGATGTTGATTCTTCCCATGCAAGAACATGGTACTTGCTCCCATTTATTTATATCTTCCTTAATTTCTTTCTTCAATGTATGTAATTTTCAGAGTACAGGTCTTTTATCTCTTTGGTTAAGTTTATTCCTAGGTACTTAATTTTTCTTGTTGCTATAGTAAATGGTATTTTCTTTTTTGTCTCTGTCTCTGATATTTTATTGTTGGTGTACAGAAATGCCTTAGATTTCTGTACATTTATTTTGTACCCTGCTATTTTGCCAAATTACTTATTATATTGTGTAGCTTTTTAGTGGATTTTATAGGGTTTTCTATGTATACTATCATGTCATCTGCACATAGTGATAGTTTTACTCTTGTTTCCCAATTTGGATGTGTTTTATTTCTTTTTCTTGTCTGATTGCTGTGGGTAGCACTTCCAACACTATGTTGAATAGGAGTGGAGAGAGCGGACATTCTTGTCTTGTTCCTGATTTCAGGGTGAATGCTTTCAGTTTTCGTCCGTTGAGAATGATGTTGGCTTCCGGTTTCTCGTATATAGCCTTAATTATGTTAAGGTATGCTCCCTCTATTCCCATTTTGCTGAGTGTTTTCAACATAAATGGGTGTTGTACTTTATCAAATGTTTTTTCTGCATCTATTGATGTGATCATGTGATCTTTGTCTTTCATTTTGTTTAGGTGATGTATTATATTTATTGATTTGTGTATATTAAACCATTCTTACATCACTGGGATGAATCGCACTTGATCGTGGTGTATGATCTTTTTGATGTATTGCTGGATCCTGTTTGCCAATATTTTATTGAGGATTTTAGTATCTATGTTCATCAGTGATATTGGCCTATAGTTTTCTTTCTTTCTTGTGTCTTGACCTGGTTTTGGAAATAGGGTAATACTGGCTTCATAGAAAGAGTTTGGGACTTTTCCCTCTTCTTGAATTTTTTGGAATAGTTTGAGGAGGGTAGGCATTAGTTATTCCCTAAATGTTTTGTAAAATTCTCCTGTGAAGCCATCCAGTCCTGGGCTTTTGTGTGCCGGGAAATTATTGGTTATTGTTTCAATTTCCTTCTTTGTTATTGGTCTGTTGAGACTACCTACTTCTTCTTGATTCGGTTTTGGAAGATTATATGTTTCTAGAAATTTGTCCATTTCATCTGGGTTTTCAGAATTTCTTGCCATACAGTTGTTTGCAGTAACTTCTTACAATTGTTTGTATTTCTGTGGTATCAGTCGTTCTTTCTTCTCTTTCATCTCTAATTTTGTTTATCCGGGTCTTCTTTTTTTCTTGATGATCCTGGCTAAAAACATTTGTCAATTTTATTTATTTTTTCAGAGAACCAGCTCCTAGTTTTGTTGATCTTTTGAATTGTTTGTTTAGTCTCTATGTTATTTAATTCTGCTCTAATCTTGATGATTTCCTTCCTTCTACTTCCCCTAGGCTTTGTTTGTTGTTGTTGTTCCAGTTCTTGTAATTTTAGGGTTAGATTTTTTTATTCAAGCTTCTTCTATCCTTTTCAGATATGCCTGTGTTGCTATGAACTTCCCTCTCAAGACTGCTTTTGCTGTACCCCATAGGTTTTGGGTTGTTGTGTGTTCATAATCATTAGTTTCCAGAAATTTCTTGATTTCTTCTTTGATTTCATTTTTAATCTATTTTTTATTTAATAGCATGTTGTTCATTCTCCATGAGTTTGGATGTCGTTGATTTTTTTCTTTGAGGATGATTTCTAATTTCAAGGCATTGTAGTCTGAAAAGATGCTTGATATAATTTCAACTTTTTTGAATTTGCTGAGGCTTGTTTTGTGTCCTGTCATGTGGTCTGTCTTTGAAAATGTCCCATGTATATTTTGCTTCTTTGGGGTGAAAAGTTATATATATATATCAGTTAAGTCCATGTGGTTTAGTGTGTTGTTTAATGCCTGTATATCCTTGGTGTTTCTTTGCTTCCAAAATCTGTCTATTATTGATAATGGAGTGTTAAAGAGGCCTACCATGAATGTATTGCTGTTAATATTCTTCTTGTGATCTTCTAGTATTTTTTTTTATATATTTTGGTGCTCCTATGTTGGGTGCATATATATTTATCAATGCTATATTTTCTTTATGGATTGTTCCCTTAAGTATTATGAAGTGTCCTTCTTTGTCTCTTTCTATGGCCCTTGCTTTGATATCTGTTTCATCTGATATGAGTATTGCTACCCCAGCTTTTTTTTCATGTCCGTTTGCTTGGAATATTTTTTAAAATCCCTTCACTTTTAGTCTGTGTAAATCTTTTGTTTTGAAGTGTGTTTCTTGTAGGCAGCAAATATGTGGGTCCTGTTTTTGTATCCATCCCGCTACCTTATGTCTTTTAATTAGAGCATTTAATCCATTTACACTTAAGGTTATTATTGACATGTATTTATTCATTTCCCTTTGTACCTATGTTTCTCTCCCTCTCTTTTTTTCTTCTTTTTTTTAAAGCATTCTCTTTAGCATCTCTTGTGATGCTGGTTTGGAGGAGATGTATTCTTTTAGTATTTCTTTGTCTGAGAAACTCTTTATTTCACCTTCCATCTTGAATGAGAGCCTTGCTGGGTAGAGTATTCTTGGTTGTAGGCCTTTGTTTTTCATTGCTTGAAATATTCTTGACCATTCCCTTCTGGCTTGTAGTGTTTCTGTTGAGAAATTGGCCAACAGCTTTATCGCAGCTCCCTTATGTGTTATTTGCTGTTTTTCTCTTGCTGCTTTTAGGATTCTCTCTTTGTCTTTGAATGTTGTCATTTTAATTATGATGTGCCTTGGAGTGGGCCTTTTGGGATTCTTCTTCATTGGGACTCTCTGTGCTTCCTGGACCTGCATGACCCTTGCTGTGATCAGGGTAGGAAAATTTTCTGTCATTATTCTTCCTATCAGGCCCTCTATTCCTTGTTCTTCCTCTCCCCCTTCTTGTATTCCAATGATTCGGATATTATTTTGTCTCATGCTGTCCTGTAATTCTTTTAGACATTTTTCACACTTTTTCAATCTTTTTTTTATTTTGTTGTATTGTCTGGAAATTTCTTTCTACATTGTCCTCTAACTCACTGATCCAATTCTCTGCTTCATTTAGCCTGCTTTTGATAAATTCTACTGTGTTTTTCAGTTCAGAGATTGTGTTCTTCATTTCTTCCTTGTTCTTAGTAAATAGTTTCTATGTCCTTTTTTATGCTTGTGTAGTTCTCTGCAAGTTCCCTGTAATTTTCTTGGAGCTGTTGGTAACTTCCTTGGAGGTTGTCATAGTTATTTTTCAGGTTTTTGAGTACATTGAGCTTCTTCCCCACCATTATTTTGAATTCGATGTCTTATATTTGGGTTATGTCTCTCCCATCTACTTCTCTTTCTGGGGATTCCTCTTTTCCTTTCATTGGCAGGTTGTTTCTGCATCATACTATGTTGGATCCTTCTTGCTTGTTATTGTTTTTTGAATTTGTCTGCTTTGATATCCCGCCTTTGGGGTATGAGATTCTTAATAGGAGATCTGGGGATTTTAGTGGTTCAGCCTCTGTGATCTCCTGAGCCTGACATTTTTGGGATACCCTTTATGATGTTTATTTATGCTGTCTGGTTATATTTTCGTTACTCTTTGGTGAGAACTTCTGTCTTGCTAGTTGATTGAGAGTCACTCTGTCCACCTTGTCTTGAGTTCTTTTGTGGAGATGCTGTTAAAACATAAGTACACAGCCCAGGCAAAACACCCACACCCTCAGAAATATCTCCCACCCTCTATTCCACTATCGGTAGCCAATGAGACAGTATTAACATAAATGTAGAGAGGTTAGGACTATTATATTATAGGAGAAATAGGTAAGAGTTGTTTTAAACAAAGAAAGAGATGATTTTTGAGAGGGGGGTGTTGGTAGAGTAGTGATAGTAGCAGGTAGTGTCAAGACTATGCAAGACAGTAAGTAATATTTACATTGTATGTTAATAAAAAATAAAATAAAAACAAAAAAGAGGGAAGAATGCAGAATAAAGTAAGAAAATGATAGTGTATAATATTAGATTTATATAGTAGTTGTATGCTATATATTTAGTGTGAAAGAGAGGCTAAACAAAACTAACAAGCAACAATTAAAGATGAAGGATGGGAGGGGGAGATGTGGTATGACACAGATTAAAAAGATAGTTTAAAGAGAAAAAAAATTTTTTCCCCTTCCCCTCCTTTCTTTCTTCTCTTTAAAAAATTTTTTTCTTTCTTTCCTTATTTCAATTACATTTAAAATTAAAAAGGAAGTTTTTACTCAGTTCAGCCTTTGTGTGCAGTCTTCTTTTTCTGGATCCACACTTGGCCAAAATTCCATGAGTTTCAATTTTTTTCTGGGTTGGCTTGCTGTGAGAAGCTCTGGCTGGTTTCTGTGGCTGCTTTTCTCTCACTCAGGGTCCTGCTGTGAGCCGCAGTGTTGGGTCTCTCCCCACTTGTCCTGCGGCACCCTCCAGCAGTCCTCAAGCTTCTCTAGTAACACTGTTCTGTTGGCATGACAGTGAGCATGTTCCTAGACCCTGCCTTGCTTTGGATCCTGCCTTTGCTCCTCCTCCCAAGAAGTCTCTGTGTTACCAGCTGCAGCACCAAGCTGTGTCCATCCCTAGCCGGCAGCACCACTCCGTTTGCATGCGCGTTCTGCCTGCCTGCTTTGGGTCTTGACCAAGACTGTGTTTCTGACGCAGCTTTCCCGGCCCAATTCCACTTTTTTCTGATCAATGGCACTGCAATGGGTGCACACGCCCAGTATTTGGGGCCTCCAGCACCAGTCTCAGTTCACATAGCTTCCCAAAGTCTGGGTCACCCCATTTGCCTGTGTGCCCTGCCCACTGGTCTGGAGCTCTGACTGAGACTGTGTTTCTAACACAGCTCTCCCGGCCCAGTTCTGCTTCTCTCTTTTAAGTGGCGCCATGATGCACGCACCCAGGGACATGGAATCGCTGGCCCAGATCTGCTTGTCTGGGGGATCTCCACCTAGATTCAGATCATACAGCTTCCCACAGTCTGGGCCACTCACTGTCCTCCGGCACCTCTGGCGGGTTCACAGAAACTTTTCTATTGTTTCCCTACAGGACTCCGCTGTTCTCTGTGCCCACAGTAGGCAGTAATCTCCAAGCAGATTCCGGGGGATGAGCTGTTCTGCAGCTGTCCCTCTGGGGTGTGGTCCGGTAGGAGCAAAGGGCCTGGTGGGTCCAGCGACTCCTCCCCAGAACGCTGGAGGGCTTTCTGCCCTTTTCCACTCTGCTTTCGCTCTCCCTTCCCTACTCCAGCTGTCTGAAGTTTGTACTTACTTACTCTTCTCCCTGTCTGTCTCCCAAGCTTTCCATGATAGGAGCAAGCAGACAACACTGTTACTTATTCCGCTGCCATCTTCCCTCCGAACTGGATTATTATTAATTAAATCCTCATAATGACATGATATGATTTGCAATAGTGTGTTTTTACTTGCTAGCAAAACCCAGCTTTGGCTTTTAAGTTGTGACCCTCTTCACCTCTTGACCATCTGCAGTATAACCTCTGTTCATGATACTTAGGAAATTTTAGCTTATGACTGGTGCTCTAAAAGAAGATGCTCTTAAATGTGGATGCCAGCATCCTTTGGATTCTGATACTCTTTAATCTTGTACATTTCTTGTAAAATAAATTCCGTTTTCCAGAGATTTTTGGAATTGTGTAAATAACCTTGTGATGAGAGAATGAAGTGTTATTAAACAGGAGATGCAGAAAATAAATTCTAGAGCAGAACAGGTCATGACATGTTACTAGGTTATTAAATCAACTTAGTGTGCCATGCCCAGAATTTAATAAAATGAAATAGAATATAATAGAATAGAAAATAAGGGAAAGAAATAGGTGCAATATAATAGAATGTGTTGAAACCTCATGCTATTATTACTATTCACAAAAAATAGATCCATGGGCCAAAGTGGATGTATACACCATGACTTCATTCAAAATAAAAGAAAGAAACAAGCTCAACAATGAACCAGATTTGCATTTAGCATTAACCTCATGTATTCCATGATGGATTAATTTGTAATATAGCTAGCACCACTAGAGGTGTTAAACATCTTTCCTAACATTTGATTTTATATTATTCATATGGGGATTCCCTCAAAATTTTATATTTAATGTTAATAACCTCAAATTTTCTATTAACTTTGATATGTTTTCATTTTTGTCATACTTTAAAATGAAAAACATGGTTTTGTATAACACATCTATACCCCCAGAGATATGGTGTTATTTAATGGTAGGGATTTATTTTAGTTTTATTTGCAAACCAAGACACCAGCTCCATGCTTGATAAAATTTGTTTGCATGGCTATTGAATAAATAAATTCATTAATAACATATAGGACAACTATCATTTTGTATAATCTTTCAACTTCAATGTAAGAGAATGAAGCTGGTGCTTAAAAGGCCTGGCATGCTCTTGTGGGTGATCTTCCCCTCTGTGATAACAAATGGGTAAAGTGGCAACACATTAGTCTTCTACTTCAAATCACCTGCTCCAGGCTTCACCTGTCAGTGAGAACATTAGTCTGGTCCTCTGGCTCACTGATTCAGAATCAGGTCACCATTTTCCATGTGGATGATAATGATTACATATTAACCAATGAACCTGAAGTTTTCTGGTCTAAAGCTTGCCAGTAATCAAGGTTTGTTGATTACTTTCTTCCTCCTGATGACTCCACCTCTATTTATCTCTTTGGTCCTTCATGGAGGGGACAACTAAAAGAAGGCCTCATGTAGATTGTTACCCCAAGTTGCAGCAACCATGGGCATTCATCAAACAGGCCCTAGTCTTAAGAGAAGTGGGCAGTAACCAATACAGTGTGATGTATAGGCCCCCTAGGGATTCCACCTACCCTGGTGAACTCCCAGGCCTGGCCTAGCATTTATTTCATGGCTGTTTCTCACTTACACCATCCCAATAATCTTGCTTGTAGCCATCATCACAGTGACTGCCTATATTTAAGTGATAAGTGCAGAAAGTTTCTTAAAAAGGTCACTTTTATAATGCATCTTCTGCCTGAGAAAGATCTAAACTTTATTATCTGGCTTACCAGCTCAGAGGACTTTAGCAAATTAACTTTTTATTTTTTATTCTGGGAATTAAGATGAGAGATTGGTGAGAGTCAGTGGAGAGTAATTTTTGCTTATATTCAAATAAAGGAGATCACATCCTTTATACCCAAATATCTCAGCAATTTTCCTGGCATCTGAGCTCAAATATTTGGATTGTCTTTTTTATATTAAAGCTATTTATTAATTTTTTTCACTGAGGCATCAGTTTCTCAGAGATATATTTTAAAGAATGCCCCTAAGACCTAATGTCTCCTTTAGAAGTTTGGATTCCCACAATATCAAGTAAAATCACTTTATTTGAGGATGTAGAAATATAGGGAAGTTGATTTACCTGAAATATTTATGAAATTAAATGTGGAAGCTAAAACTTTTGAGATTAGAAGTAAGGATTTGACATTTTAATTGGTATTCCTTATGTTCATTGAATTAAGATTTCTCAAGATATCGATTTGTTTTAGTGACAGAAATTTTAACTAGATCAAAATGACAAGGTTTGCAGCAGAACTACTAATCCTGCAGTAGTCACATTCTGGTTCCTTTCTATAGTGTAAGTAATTTGCTTTCATGTCAGACAATGTCAAAGATATGGTCATAATGGGGTTCTAGTGAGCTGTTGAAATTCTACAGGGCAAAAGGAGACATCTATTAGACAATATTTTATATGCTGAACTATCATTTTTATTTGATAAAATGTTCATAGATTGGCAAGAAGGACAGCATAGCTGAGCTTTTTGAACCGAAATGTGTAACTTCACCATGTTTATTTATTTCTTTGCCAACATGAAGAAATGTTGGCCTCTAATGATTAATTCATTTAGAGTAACAGTTGGATTGAAGTCCTAGGAATGAGTGAATTTAGAAAGTGTACATCAGTGAAACTTGAGCACCAGAATATTTTTTTCCTGTGTTTTGAATGCTGTAATTGTGTTTGGAAGAGATTACTTTTTAGTGGAATTTAGAACTTCTAGTAAATAAAAATTAAAAGTTTTATTCAAATACATTGATATTATACAGACTCAGTCATGAAAAAAATACAAACTGGATCTTCTTTAAATAACTTTATAGAGTAGTTTTTAGATATTTTATATCAATACATTCAACAAACAAAAATACACTTGAGTCTTCTGTGTATCTTACAAAATAAATAATCTTGAAATTATTAAAATAATCTATTTACTTTGCACATTCCCCTCCATCTCTCCCCCTTGTTGCTTTAAGTGAAGGGTAGGAAGGGTTAAATAACTTAACAAATCTCTCAGGGTTTTAGCAGTATTCTACTTTGTATTGTAGTTGTTTGTGTATATTTTATTTATCATTATAGAATTATCTAGAAGAAGTTTCTTGATTATGTTACTTTCATCCATGATCATTCATAGAAAAGTCTCTTGCTACATAGTAAGAAGTCAAATATGGTGGGGGAAGATTAATACATAATTCTTTATATTTTTAAAGGGAAGATTTTATAATGGAACTTTTGCAAGGCAAGAGTAAATTTATCAACAGATAATAAACTAAAAAGAGAGTTCAGAAAACACAAATTGCTAAACACTGAAAGCAGAATTAAAGGTGTAGTTAAAGGTGGCAGATTGCCCAAGTATGTTTAACTCTTTTCTCTTCTGCTACCCACTAAATGACAAGGGAATTTTTAAACTATGCATTTTTAAGGACTAAAAAAGAAGAGTGAAGACAATCCAGCAAGAAAATGTCAGAAGCTAGAAAGTCAATGCAGAGTGGAAATGACACAGTAGACATGAGCAAACTGAATCTTAAGCTTGAAGAAAACAAATCTGTTAAGCAATCTAATAGCTATAGTGGGATTAACACCCAAAATGTCATAATTTGGAAGCAGAAATTACCTTTGTAAATAGTGATAAAAATGGGCTTAAAAACAGAAAGATTGGTTCAACATCTGTTTAATAAACATATCTTATAATCCCTCCTGCATTTCAAATTGCCAAGACATTCCCTCCTACTCTCTAACTCTCTGATAGAAATAAAACAAGCTTGGTGACAGATTGGGATAGATATCTGAATTGCTTACAAATAATCAAGAAACTTGCGAACACCGACAATAAAAATGCATAAGATCTGACAGAACCGAAATGAGAAACAATAGGAATGAATAATTTACCTCAAGGAAAATACCAGAAGTGCTAAAATCAATTAAAGAGATATTCTACTTGCGTGATTATCATATAAATACAAATTAAACTAACACTGAAATAACATTTTAATTTTATATTGGAAAAAAATGGATGGTCAACTTTTTGAGCAGTCGCAGAGAAATTGTTTTATTATCCTTTTAAGATTGTTAATGAGTGAGATCTACTTGTAAAAGAATTTGGCTCTTTGTAGACAATGAAATACATTATTTATAATTTTGTCTTATCTATGTAACCCAAAGAAGCTATTATTTACAGAGAGAAGCATTCACCACATGTTCAGCTTAGATTTATTTGTTCTAAGTAGAGTTGAAATCAGCCTGGGTGTCCACAGCACAAAAAGTGGAATGCACATTTTGATAAGTTTTTATTTTTGATATAAGTGGGAACATGTAATACATGTTCTTTTGTGTCTGAATTATTTCACTTAGCATATTGTCCTCTAAGTTCATCTGGGATACAGCAAAAAACAGGATTTCTTCTTTTTTAAGGCTGAATAATATTTCAATGTATGTAATTGCCACATTTTCTTTATCCATTCATCTGTTGATGGATATTTAGGTTGTTTCCATGTCTTTGCTATTGTAAACAATGCTGCAGTGAATATGGGAGCGTTAAATATATACAGCTTTTTAAAATTAACCATACCTCATAAAAAGGAACAAAGAGTGGAATATGCCTATCTTTGAATATCACACAGCTGTTAGAAGCAACTAAACAAATCCACATTAAATATCATGTAGAGGGAAAAAGTAAGAAATAGAATGAGACTGATAACATAATACAAATTACTACATTACAGTATATGTGTATCTAAAATAATACTAAATAATGCATTTTCGTAGATGTGTATAAACAAAGAAATTGGGTCTATATAAAGAAAATGGTGAGGTTAGAAATGGGGTTGCTGATACAGAATATGAGAAAAAATGATAATATAGTCACAGTGTGTTATTAAATAAGATGCTATTTAATGAATAATATGTGTTTTATGTAATATGAGTTTGTTGTATTGGCTAGAAAGTACATACAAAAATAGAATGCAACAAGAACTTTTTCTCCACATATAACCCAAATAGATGTGTGCTACAATGATTGATAATTGGTTTGCACTGAGGCATATTTATGATTATTTATGAAACTGAGGGGAAATGAATAATTGATTCAGATGATACTGATTATACTGCAAAAGCATGATGGTCGTTGGAATTCAATACATTACACGAGTTTCTGACCATCTTAGGGGCCCTTAAGTATGAGAAAAAAAAAACTATGATCAATTTGGAAATCTCCCTAAGGCAAACATATTTCAGTGGGAAATACATTTTCTTACCTACAATGTGTAGTTCAGCATAATTAACATGAATAATTCAGAACGATTTCCTGATACTTATGCTTGAGAGCTTAGCTGGATTCTAATTGCCCTCAAAATGTAGTCAGAATGTAAATTTCTCAGGAAAGAGTGGGAAGTTGGTAATTTGATTAAAATGTAACATGTATTTAGAATTAACAATACTCAGGGTCTTAACAAAATGACCTTGACAGTATTATTTTATAGAAAGATATTTACATACCTGTATCCATGAATTCTCACTCTCTTCCTAACTCTTGCCCCACAGCTCTGGAATCTGACTAAAATTATGCCCATCAAATATACTTAGGTTCATATCTGTTTCTGTGTTACATGGGACTTTCCTTTTACATGGAACTCTTAGAAAGAAAGAAATGAAAGAAAATGTAAGTCCCCAATATCTTCTTTTAAAATTTTTAGAGCTACATTTCATATCTGAGTTTAAATCTATCTCTATCATTTATAAGCTATGGGTTACTGGGGAGTTTAATGTATTTGAGTAAGTTACTTAATGTCTTACACATATTACATGTATAATATTATGTATATATTATAAATGTATTGAATTTACATGTATATGTATATATCCATATATACGTATATGTGTCTTTATTTATTTGACCAATCATTTTCTTTGGATAAAAACATGAATTGAATGTACTATTTAGGAGACTTTATGAATATTTCGATATTATCTTCTATTTTATATTCTTTCTAGAAGTGTATCAGAGTGTTTTTCCTTCATAACTTTTCAAACACTGAAGTAGTATCATAGTTTTTAAACTTGTTAACACTATAGTTAAAAATTATTTTTACCTACTGCATTTGCATTTTCCTGATATTTTAGGGATTGTTGTACCATTGCCTGTAAATTTAGCTATTTATGTTTTTTCCTCCTAAAATATATACTTTTTATATTCTTAGTCTTTTTCTCCATGTAAAGGTCACTTTTTCCATATAATTTGGGAAAATTACTTATATATTAAAATTATCACTAATTATTCTCATAGATATTGAAAATTTTTCTCAGTTTATATTTTATTTTTCTTTATAGTGTTTTCTAAAAGTCATGTATGTAGTTTAAGGTTTATATAAAGATATTTATGTTTCTGTTTATGGCATTTGTCTATACTTATCACTAGAACTTTCTTGCCTTCATATTTATCAACAAATAGCTATTCTACATATAGTGAGTAATTAGTTAGAGATTTAATGACTCAAAGCATAATTTATCATATAATAAAGTGTTAAAATTATTTTTTGGAATAATTTTAGATTTATAAAAAATATATAAAAGTAGCACAGAGTTTCTCATTATAGCCTCTACCCAGTTTTCCTAGCATTAATATCTTATACAAGCATAAGTACAATTTACAAAATTAAAAAATTAATGTTGGCACAATATGAACTAAATTAGAGACTACTGAGATTTCTTTGGTTTCATCCCTTTTATTTCCCTTTATACGTCTGTGTACTCCAATATCAACACTGATGTTTTTATTACTATTAATTTATAAATTATTTACTGTCTTATGGAGCAGAACCAAATTATTATTACTAACAAATTTTGCTTATTTGTACTGGATAACATGTTTATGCTTCCAAATATAATTTATAATTATAGAGTCAGATTTAAGAAAATATATTATTGACATTTATTTTTTTCCTAAAGATTACTTTTGGAAGAATTAATATCTTTAAATTGTTTTTATTATGCATATGTTTTGTGTCTCTTGGTACATCATTCCCCCCATTATGCTTCATAGGTGTAAGGTAGTCTCTTGTTTTGGTTTGCTGAAGCCAGGTTCTTCTCAGTGATCTAATGTTTTATGGAGAAAATGTCCCTGGTCCTTCTCCTTGTAATTTGGGGATAGCTGATATCATTCTATATCTACCAGGAGGCATCTTAAATCTCTGTTGCTTCTCCTAGTCATTCATCTTAAAACAGTGTCATGGGTTTTACTAAATGTCTCTGGTGTTACCTCTGGACCCTTCTATATGAAGCAGGACACATTCAGGTCCAGGAAGCAGAATTATGAAAAATACTAACCTCTCATTTACTTTCTAAGAAGCCTCAAAACAGGTGGTTTCGATGGCAGAGGAGTGAGGGGAGGCTGCGGTTTCAGGCTCCCGAGACCCGTCTGCAGTTTGGGCTAATTGCAGACAGAACATCTCAGTGAGCAGCAGGACACTGGCAGGAGTTGAGCCAAGGCACTGTTGGATTAGAGAAAATCCATCTGGGAACAACCTGTTTAGTGAGGATAGTGGAGCAAAAGGGGACTAAACGGGATTCCTGATGGGAGCAGCTGCCCGAGCTGCAGCTGGAAGTACACAAAGGTTTTTGGCAACCACAGGCTACCCGGGAGAGGAGTCGGGAGGAGAGCAGATCTCTGCCTGCTGGCAGAGACGGGACTCGACCAAGTGGCATTGGCGCCGAAGGACAGGAGACAGCGTGCTGCTGGGCAAGTGAGAACATAATTCTCCTTTATATTTTTCTCTAGTGGATGGTGGAGAGGGGAGAAAAGTTTGGGGGTGGTAGGCCATTCTTGAGGAGCGCAGGCGCAGAGGCGCGCTCATCCACTCCCCAACCCTCCCCTTGGGTCACGGGGGCGCGCATAGGGAAATGCCCTCATTCACTGGCCCAGGTGCGCAGGGCCATGAGTCCAGGCGTCCCTCGGACACACGCCGACGGACATAAGATCAGTGCCCCAACGGGCACAGGGAGGGCCCACTGAACACACAGAGGACTGTGCGCAGATACCCCTAGACAGCTCCCGTGGGCACCGGGCCCTAGGCCGGAAAGCAGACCACTATCTCAGGCTCTGCTCGTGCCCGCCCAGATGGATGAGGGAAGGCAGGCAGCTGCAGCATGGAAACAGCGGGCGGCAGCGACTCACAGATGCTCACTTCCACTGAGCACAAGTGTCCGCGGCCCCGCCCTAAGAGGCAAGAGACCAACTCCCGGGGCTCGGCTCAGCGGGACTAAGGGCACAGGCACGCGAGTGCCAAAACACCTCAGCCTGGGGACAATAGGCACCAATCGCAGGGCAAGTTCTAGGGCTGCTCGCCCGAGTGCAGGGACGCGTGCAGGGACACCTCGGCGCGAACACAAACACCTCGGCCCGGCAACAATAGGCTCCAATCGCGGGGCAAGCTCTCGGCCACCCCACCCGTGCAGGGGCTCGTGCGCAAGGGCACCTCAACTGGCTCCTGCGAACAGCAAGGGAGCGTGCGGTGCTGGCAACCGCGGGCGCGCACCATTGCGGTAACTGAGGGCACACACCAGTGCTGCAAGAAACAAGAACCTCTGAACCACCACACTAGACCAGCTGTGGACGCGGAGAAAGAAGGCAACACACCAAGGCTAAAATGGACATCTCCACAAAAGAATTCAAGATAAAGTGGATAGAGTGACTCTCAATCAACAAGCCAGAAGGAATATCCTAACAAAAAAATCTGAAATACAACCAGACAGCATAAACAAACGATATAAAAGGTACTCCAAGAACATCAGGCTCAGGAGATCAAAGAGACTGCACCACTGAAACCTCCAGATCTACCATAAAAAATCATACCACAAAGGTGGGAAGGCAAAGCAGACAAATCCAAATAACAAAAACAAACAAGAAGAATCCAACATGGTAAGATGCAGAAACAACCTCTCAATGAAAAGAAAAGAGGAATTCCCAGAAAGAGAGGTAGATGGAATAGACATAACCCAAATGTCAGACATGGAATTCAAAACTATGGT
This sequence comes from Furipterus horrens, assembly GCF_987537825.1. Taxonomy (NCBI): domain Eukaryota; kingdom Metazoa; phylum Chordata; class Mammalia; order Chiroptera; family Furipteridae; genus Furipterus; species Furipterus horrens. Next base: position 59,768,751 of record NW_028327176.1, on the reverse strand, counting down.
AGTGAAGAAGCTCAATATGCTCGACATCCTGAAAAACAACTATGACAACCTCCAAGGAAGTTACCAACAGCTCCAAGAAAATTACAGGGAACTTGCAGAGAACTACACCAGCATAAAAAAAGACATAGAAACTGTTAACAAGAACCAGGAAGAAATGAAGAATGCAATCTCTGAACTGAAAAACACAGTAGAATCAGTCAAAAGCAGACTAAACAAAGCAGAGGATAGGATTAGTGAGTTAGAGGATAATGTAGGTAATAATTCTCAAATGATACAACAAAATGAAAAAAGATTGAAAAAATATGAACAAGATGTAAGGGAATTACAGGATAACATTAAAAAAATAATATCAGGATCATAGGAATAAGAGAGGGAGAAAAAAGGAGCATGGAATTGAAAAACTGATAGGAGAAATAGTGACAGAAAATTTTCCGAACGTGATGAGAGAAAAAGTTATGCAAGTCCAAGAAGCACTGAGAGTTCCAATAAAGAGGAACCCCCAAAAACCCACTCCAAGGCACATCATAGTTAAAATGGCAACATTCCAAGACAAAGAGAGAATCCTAAAAGCAGCAAGAGAAAAACAGCAAATAACTTACAAGGGAGCTCCAATAAGGCTATCGACCGATTTCTCAACAGAAACATTACAAGCCAGAAGGGAATGGTCAAAAATATTCCAAGCAATGAAAAACAAAGGCCTACAACCAAGAATACTCTACCCAGTAAGGCTCTCATTCAAGATGGAAGGTGAAATAAAGAATTTCTCAGACAAAGGAAGACTAAAAGAATACATTTCCACAAAATCAGCATTGCAAGTGATGCTAAAGGGAATATTCTAAGAAAAAGGAAGAGAAAAAACAAAAAAAGAGTAAAGGAACAGAGATACAAAAGGGCAATGAATTAATACATGTCAATAATAACCTTAAATGTAAATTGATTAAATGCTCCAATTAAAAGACATAAGGTAACAGAATGGATAAGAAAACAGCACCCACATATTTGCTGTCTACAAGAAACACACCTCAAAAGATTTACATAGACTGAAAGTAAAGGGATATAAAAAAATATTTCAAGCAAATGGATCTGAAAAAAAAGCTGGGGTAGCAGTCCTCATATCAGACAAAACGGATTTCAAAGCAAGGGCAATAAAAAGAGACAAAGAAGGACATTTCATAATACTCAAAGGAACGATTCATCAAAAAGATATAACACTGATAAACATATATGCACCCAACATAGGAGCACCCAAATACATAACGCAAATACTAGAAGAGCACAAGAAGGATATTAACAACAACACACTCATAGTAGGGGACTTCAACACTCCATTATCAACAATAGACAGATCATCCAAGCAAAGAAACACCAAGGATATACAGGCATTGAACAACACACTAAACCACATGGACCTAACTGATATATATAGAACTTTTCACCCCAAAGAAGCAAAATATACATTCTTTTCAAAGGCACATGGGACATTTTCAAAGATAGACCACATGATAGGACACAAAACAAGCCTCAACAAATTCAAAAAAATTGAAATCATATCAAGCATCTTTTCAGACCACAATGCCTTGAAACTAAAAATCAACCTCAGGGAAAAAAATCAAAGACACCCAAACTCATGGAGAATGAATAACATGCTCTTAAATAATGAATGGGTTAACAATGACATCAAAGAGGAAATCAAGAAATTTCTAGAAACTAATGACAATGAACACACAACAGCCCAAAACCTATGGGACACAGCAAAAGCAGTCCTAAGAGGGAAGTTCATAGCAATATAGGCATATCTGAAAAGGATTGAAGAATGTCAAATAAAAAACCTAACCATAAAGATACAAGAACTCGAACAGAAACAACAAACAAAGCCTAAGGCAAAAAGAAGAAAGGAAATCATCAAGATCAAAGCAGAATTAAACGACATAGAAATGAAACGAACAATCCAAAAAATCAACAAAACTAGGAGCTGATTCTTTGAAAAAATAAACAAAATTGACAAGCCTCTAGCCAGGCTCATGAAGAAAAAAAGAGCGAAGACCCAAATAAACAAAATCAGAAATGAAAGAGGAGAAATCATGACTGATACCTCAGAAATACAAACAATTATAAGAACTTACTACAAACAACTCTATGGCAAGAAATTTGACAACCTAGTAGAAATGGACAGATTTCTAGAAACATATAACCTTCCAAAACTGAATCAAGAAGAAGTAGAAAGTCTCAACAGACCAATAACAAAGAAGGAAATTGAAACAGTAATCCAAAATCTCCCTGCACACAAAAGCCCTGGATCGGATGGCTTCACAGGCAAATTTTACAAAACATTTAGGGAAGAACTAACTCCTACCCTCCTCAAACTATTCCAAAAAATCCAAGAAGAGGGAAAAATCCCAAACTCATTCTATGAAGCCAATATTACCCTAATCCCAAAACCAGGTCAAGACACAGCAAAGAAAGAAAACTACAGGCCAATATCACTGATGAACATAGATGCTAAAATCCTCAATAAAATTTTGGCAAACAGGATCCAACAATACATCAAAAAGATCATACACCATGATCAAGTGCGATTCATCCCAGGGATGCAAGGATGGTTTAATATTCACAAATCAATAAATATAATACATCACCTAAACAAAATGAAAGACAAAAATCACACGATCATATCAACAGATGCAGAAAAAGCATTTGATAAAGTACAACACCCATTTATGTTGAAAACACTCAGCAAAATGGGAATAGAAGGAGCATACCTTAACATCATTAAGGCTATATATGAGAAGCCTGAAGCCAACATCATACTCAATGGACAAAAACTGAAAGCATTCCCCCTGAAATCAGGAACTAGACAAGGCTGTTCACTCTCCCCACTTCTCTTCAACATAGTGTTGGAAGTCCTAACCACAGCAATCAGACAAGTCAAAGAAATAAAAGGCATCCAAATTGGAAAAGAAGAAATAAAACTATCACTATTTGCAGACGACATGATAGAACCCTATGAACTCCACTAAAAGACTACTTGATATAATAAGTGAATTTGGCAAAATAGCATGGTACAAAATAAATATACAGAAATCTAAGGCATTTCTGTACACCAACAATAAAATATCAGACAGAGACAAAAAAGAAAATACCATTTACTATAGCAACAAGAAAAATAAAGTACCTAGGAATAAACTTAACCGAAGAGATAAAAGACCTGTACACTGAAAATTATGCAACTTTGAAGAAAGAAATTAAGGAAGATACAAATAAATGGAGGCAAATACCATGTTCTTGGATGGGAAGAATCAACATCATCGAAATGGCCATACTACCCAAAGCAATTTACAGATTCAATGCAATCCCTATTATAATACCAATGACATATTTCACAGACCTAGAACAAATACTCCATAAATTCATATGGAACCAAAAAAGACCCTGAATATCAAAAGCAATCTTGAAACAGAAGAACACAGCAGGAGGAATCACGATATCACACATCAAACAATACTACAAAGCCACTGTGATCAAAACAGTCCGGTACTGGCATAAGAACAGACATATAGATCGGTGCAACAGAATTGACAGCCCAGAAATAAATCCAGGCCTCTATGGTCAACTAATCTTTGATAAAGGAGGAAGGAACATAAAATGGAGTGAGAAGAGCCTCTTTAACAAATGGTGCTGAGAGAACTGGACAGGGACGTGCAAAAAAATGAAACTAGACCACCAACTTACACCACGCACGAGAATAAACTCAAGATGGATTAAAGACTTAAATGTAAGCCGTGATACCATAAAAGTCCTAGAGGAAAACATAGGCAAGAAAGTTTCAGATATCACATGTAACAATATCTTCACGGATACATCTCCTAAGGCAAGAGAAATAAAGGAAAAAATCAACAAATGGGACTACATCAAACTAAAAAGTTTCTGCTCATCAAAAGAAAACATCAGCAAGATGAAAAGGAAACCAACCATATGGGAAAACATATTTGCCAATGATATCACAGACAGGGGACTGATCTTCAAAATTTATAAAGAGCTTATACAACTCAACATCAAGAAAACAAACAACCCAATTAAAAAATGGGCAAAGGACCTGAACAAACACTTCTCTGAAGAGGACCTACAGAAGGTCCATAGGCACATGAAAAAATGCTCAACATCATTGGCCATCAGAGAGATGCAAGTAAAAACCACAATGAGATACCACCTTACACCTGTCAGAATGGCCATCATCAACAAATCAACAAACAACGAATGCTGGGGAGGATGTGGAGAAACGGGAACCCTACTGCACTGTTGGTGGGAATGCAGACTGGTACAGCCACTATGGAAAACAGTATGGAATTACCTCAAAAAAACTAAAAATGGAACTGCTATTTGAACCAGTGATTCCACTGCTAGGATTATACCTGAAAAATCCTAAAACCCTAATTCAAAAAAACTTATGCACGCCTATGTTCATAGCAGCCCTGTTTATAATAGCTAAGTGCTGGAAACAGCCTATGTGCCCATCTGTAGATGAGTGGATCAAAAAACGGTGGTACATCTACACCATGGAATACTATGTAGCAGAAAGAAAGAAGGAACTCCTGCCAATTGCGACAACATGGATGGAACTAGAGAGAATTATGCTTAGTGAAATAAGACAGGCAAAGAAAGCAAAATACCATATGATATCACCCCGTACAGGAAACTAAAGAGCAACACAAACAAACGAACTAAATAGGCAAAGACTAGAATAGTAGTCAGTAGGGGGGAGGGGGGAGGGAGTGAAGGGGGATAAGTAAAGGAAGGGTCTAGTCAAGGAACGTATATGAATGAATTATGGACATGGACAACGAGGAGGGATATAATTGTGGGAGAAGGGATGGGCTGGGAGGGGGAGCAATGGGGGAAAAATGGGACAACTGTAATTGAATAACCAAAAAATAAAATAAAAAAAAAAAACAGGTGGTTTCACCATATCATCAAAAACCAAGAATCTTAAGTTTTATCTTTCTTTACTATTTTCAGCCCTCTTTGTACTTGTACAGGTCACCTCATGATCCAGTATGGATGCTGCAGACCAGACCATGTGTTCTCATATCAGTATCCGAAGTGGGAAGAAAGGGTGTACTTAGTGAGAAGGCTCTCATTTCTCTCATTGGTCCGAACTGTGTTTTGTGGTCATTCCTAACTGTAAAAGAGATTAGGAAAAATGTTCTTGGAATGGGCATTGTATCATTGTATCCACCATTATTGGCTTAGATCAACCCTAGGTCTGGGAATATTAAGAGTTTTGTTTTTTTAAAAAAAGGGAACAACTGATGTTGAATAAAAAATCACTTTAGCTGCTAGCGTTTAAGGACCACACTAGACAATAGAATGAGAAAGGGCCTTATGATAAAGAGTCCCTATTCCATTTCTCAAGACATCTCCCTTAGAGCCTCTAATCTAGGTCCAATTTTTGAAGCTTCCGCATGATATATCTTCTTTTATACTAATTTAAGTTCTTTCAGACATTCAAATTGTGATTAATTACTCAACTTCTCTTGTCATTGGCCAGAATTTGGTCATATGCTCATTCCTAAACCAACACTTGTCAATAAAAGTGGGGCTGCCTTTAGATTAGGGTTTCTCAACTTTGACACTATTGACATTTGGTTCCAGATAATTTTTTAATGGGGAGCTGCCTTATGCACACTAGGAGGTTTAGCAGCATTTTCAGATGCTACCCATAAATGCTATACCCCCTCCCCGATATGACAATCCAAAATGTATATAGACATTGCTAAATGCCCCTGAGGAAAAACTGTCCCTTCTTGATAAATCAGCTTTAGACCAATAAAACTCTTTACTAAAGATAGATATAAGCTGAAATTCCCAGCTATCTCAGAGAGGTGGCTACTCTATTCAGAGCAAGATTCTTTAATAATGGAAGAAAAGAAAATGGTAATGTGTGAGTAGTCCACATGTAAACTGTATATTTAAGTCAAGTCCTACTTTCATATTGCTGATGATCAATCCAGGAGAATTTTGGCACTGACTAGTGAGGTTGTCTTACTGCTATTGCAAGGAAATGTCTATAGTGCCCAAAACCTGGATATAAAGATGGGAACCTCACTCCTTATGAAAGATCTCATTTCTGCCATTGACCATGACTGCTCAGTGGGACAACAACCTACAGCTTCTACTGGCTGGAGGGATGAAACTATTCTCAATTATCTATATAGACACATCATTGCTAGCATCTGAGACTTGTCAGCAACTGCAAGATTTTCAGAACACTTTGAGTGAGTTGTGGCACATTGGGATAAACATTATACCTATTTCATAAACTGGATCACTTGGTAACACTTGAATTGACCCATTCTTTGGTGCATCTATCTGATGGGGAACACACAGTAGTAAGATCTCTCTTGCAGCCACTCTGAATCTTTTGCTATGCCCCTCATTTTTGTGTGAGAGAGTCCCCCATTTCTCAGGAACCTCTGACCAAGACAAAGGTTGTATATATTGTTTAACTATGAAGATGACAGGTAGGACATACATATTAATCATTTTGTTGTTTACTGAAACATAGTTCAGGGTAAACCCCACTCACAACCTGTGGCATTGTCATGTGTATGATTACATGCTGGCATTAATCTGTTTCTTTTAAGAGCCTTTTCCAGATACCTGCTTGAATGCCTGGGGCACACATTTCTGTTTTAATGCTCGCAGATGCAGGCATCAAGCTGCTTTCTTCTGGACTTATTGTCACTTGTATCACACAGTGATGATCCTGTTATTTTAAACAAGCACCAGTCTTAGATAAAAAAAGATTTTGATATGGCTTAATTGTTTTAGCTGAAATGGGCCACCATGAAATGAAATGATAAGTTTGTGCACTCGTTCATTCTTTTGTACATTTATTCATTCACCATATATTGTGTAGGTTCCTAAGGGTATATTGATGATTAAAGCATGATCTCTCTCATCAAGGAACTCAGAGTCTAATGTGTAAGAAAAAAATGTATACAAATAATTAAACTAGGTTCTAAAAATTTTCATAATAGGAATGAGCAAAATGATGTCAGAGGACAGGTGCAGAAAACTTCTAAAAGCAATCTATAGGTCAAATTCCTGGAAGGAAACAAGGCACATTAACTGAATTAAGAATTAACTAAGGATTAACTGAGTAGAACTTAGTAATGCAACTATTTACAGAGATGTGGGCTATATTTGGAGAAAAACAATAGAATGATGAGGACCCAGGGACCAGTAACAGCAGAAACCACGGGCCCTGAAGAGGCAGAAAGAAAATGAGACTGGAATTTACAAACATGGCAGACATAGAAAAAGAACTTTCCACAGCACCCAAGGTTTGGGTAAAAGAACAATGAGAACACAGCACTGTCCTACTGGTAACCTAGGAGGAGGCAGAGGTGAGTGCCAGGGTCAGTGTGTAGAGCAAATAACCCGACTTTTCTCACTGCCTACATTTGATGTTGTGTTGCTTCCTCTAACTAGTTGCATCCAACTAAAATAACAAAGGGTCTGGTGATGTATTTTATAGAATCAACTCGTGGGCAAACAGAGAAGGAAAAAAATGGCAAGAATGGTAAACCTGTTGCATGACATCCAGGTCAGATGCACTGAGATGGTACTGCTGGTTGGACATAGGCAGTTGAAGCCAGATCGAGAAAGGCTTTGGACTCTCATTTCACTCCATGTAGTAGAGAGGAGAAGACACTGGCAGGGTGAAGAAAATTTGGTTTTATTCTCTAACTTTCTCCTTGTTATATAAAGAATTTTAGCAAAAGACTGTGTGTGTGTGTATGTGTGCACTTTTTTTCTTATTTGCATAAAACAAGATTCTTAAAAAGTTAAGATGACCTTCAAAAAGTGCTTTTTAATAATACTTTTAATATAATTACACAGAAGCAACTACTATACTATTAAGAAAATATTTTTAATAAGATAAAAAGTAACTGACCAGGATAAGCAAGTTCATAACAATACCAAGAGTGCACAGCATTGCAGTTCTATCAATCTTGGGGTACCTAGAAAACTCATAAGAGATTTCTAAGTATAATATCAATGCAGATTCTAATTTTTAGTTTTTTACATGACATATCAGGTTGGTCAAAGATGACTCAATGTTTTAGGTCCTCATTAAATGAAGGAGCTTAGTGCACCCCCGTTTGCATTTCATCTGGGCTCCAGACAGCTGAGGTTTTTAAAAGACACTTAGAAATAATTTCCCAAATGCCTATATATTTCCATCAGTTTTTATAATTAGGTTGGCTTTTTTCCTCCAAATTTAGTTGGAAAAATGACAAAGGATGAGCTGTTTCTGTATCATCAATCCATATCCTTGTTAACTAAAGTAAGATCTTCAGTCAACAGGAAGAGATTGCGCTAATGATGGTTTCTGACTGTTTGATTGTTTATTACCCTTTTTGTAACTTTTCATTCTCCACACCCCTTGATTGAGCCAATCGTGAATATTAACAATCAATAAAACTCTAGGTGCCATGACTTGACACTCCTCTTGCATGAATTATGTGAGAAGGGGGGAATGAGGCTGCAGTATAGTTAACCAATAAACAGTTAAAAAGCAACAACAACACAACAAAACCTCTGAGATTTTTCAAGCAAACACAATACATTTATATTTTGTGGGTACAGATTTGTATAGAGTTATGACTGGAATATTATTTTGGCAGAATATGTAATATGAGCCCCCAAAAGCTATGTTTTAGTCATATATAGATTAGATATTTCAATATATATTCCATTAACATTAATTTCATTATAAATCATTGCAAATGAGCATTTTTAGCAATTGACCAGTTTTAAATAGTTTTAGTAGATCTATTTTTCATGTACTAACAAGAAGAAACAAATATTGACATTTATTTTGGTACCTAAGTATCAACAACCAACCAGTAAGTACTTTCTAAGCATGTTATCCACTAGCCTACAGATGATTAAAAAAATTTCCAGCATGATTCTTCCCCACATAAAAATAAAATAAGTTATAAAGAAAATATGTACCACCACTAAACCTGTGAAAATCTCTAACAGAAAAAAAATCAGGTTATTTTACTTAGCATAATACCTTCTAAGTACATCCATGTTGTTGTAAATAGAAATATTTCATTCCTTTTTATGGCCAAGTAATATTCCATTGCATATATGTACAATGTTCTTTATCTACTCATCTGTCAATAGGAACTTATGTTGTTTCCATATCTTTGCTATTGTAAATAATACCACAATGAACATAGGGTGAAAATAGTCACAGGGATGTAAAGTACATGATAGAAAATATAGTGAACAATTTGTAATAACTCTGTATGGTGCCAAGTGGGTACTTGAAATATCACGTGGATCACTTCAAATACACATATTATGTACTTTTCTAACTTCTATACTGAAACTAATATAAAAACAACATTGTATATCAACTGTAATTGAAAAATAAAAGATAAATGTATATAAAATCATTGTAGTTTAGATTTGCATTTAACTAATAGCTATGCATGGTGATGCTGAGCACATTTTCATATATCTGTTGGCCATTTGTATGAGATACCGTGATATCACCTCACAGCTTTTTGGAATGGCTATAATCAATAAGACAAGTAATAATGAGTGTTGGAGATGTAAAGCAAAAGAAAACAACACTCACTACTGGAGGGAATGTAAACTTCAGCCACTATGAAAATCAGTGTGGAAATTTCTCAAAAAATTAAGTATACATTTGCCATATGACACAGCAACCCCTCTTCTGGATATCTACTTGAAAAGTTTGAAAACATTTATTTGCAAAGATATATGCACCCCTATGTTTATTGAAGCATTATTTATGGTGGCCAAGACATGGAAACAACTGAAGTGTACCTCAATAAATGATTCAATAAAAGTGTGATACATATATGCAGTGGAATACTATTCAGCCATAAGAAAAAAATTAAATAGTATAATTTGTAATAACATGGATGGGTCTTGAGAATATCATGCTAAGTAAAATAAATCATGCAGAAAATGTCAAGAACCATATAATTTCACTCAAGTGTGAAGTATAACAGAAAGTAACAAATGAACAAACAAGAAAAAAGAAACTCATAGACACATGTCCGTATGGTGGTTACCAGAGGGAAGGGAGATGGGGAGGTAGTAAAGGGTAAAAGGAGTCAAATATATGGTGACAGAAGGTTTGACTTTTGGTGGTAAACACTCAATGCAATATACAGACAATGTATCATAAAACTGTATAGTTGAAACCTATATAAGTTTGTTAACCAGTATCACTAATATATTTAATAAAAATCAAAATTTAAAAATATTTTGAAAATAAACATTTTAAATAAAAACTATATATTTAAGTTATATAATATGATATCTATCTATATATGTATATAAACATAGTGAAATGATTACTACCATGAAGCTAATTAACATATCCATTCCTTCAGATATCAACTTTTCTTCAATAAGACTACCTAAAATCTCTCCTAGCAAATTTCTGTATCCCAAACAGTATTGTTAACTATAGTCATCACGTTGTACATTATATTTCTAGATCTATTCATCTTACATAACTACAACTGTCTGCCCTTTGTCCAAATTCTCCATTTCTCTTACTTCCCTACCTCTAGTAATCACCATTCTACTCCCAGCCTCTATGTATTGTACTTTTTTTAGGTTCCATACATAAATGAGGCAGTTTTTCCTTTCTGTCTGGTTTATTTCACTTAGAATAATGTCCCCAGATTCATCCATGTTTCTGCAAATGGTAAATACACAAAATGGAATATTATTCAGCCTTAATATAGTAAACAAATTTTCTTAATTTCAAGTAGAATACATTTTATAAAGGTAGTTTTAAATGAGTGCTAATAAATAAAAGATAACTCAAGAAAAGAAAATTACCATATCTACATAGTGTATTATGCATAATCAGAGAAGGAAAACTCTGACTCCAAAAAACCTCCGCTGCCTTGCGGCATACCTCTTCAGGGGAAAGGCTAAGGGAGTAAACCCCGACAGAAAATCCGGAGCCGGAGTCCCTAAGGCGGTTTGACGTTGTAGTCAACACCGGCAACTCCTGCGGCGCACCTGAAGCCAAGCTGTATTGACTCCGTCTTTCCCTTGGATCCTTCAGTTGCGAAGAGAGGGGGGGTCTGCTGCATGGGCAACAGCAGACCCTCCATATCACCCTGCCCAGGCTCTGTAGCTTCAGCTCCACTGGAGAGGACACTCCAGCGTCATCGCAAGATGTCGATTCAACACGGGAGGAGACAGATACTGTGTCACTCCCGAGTCGGACTGCACAACCATTCTCGGCAGTGCAGATAGACTCTTAAGAAGCTACACCATCGTCTCTCGAGACGGACAGCTGCCTTCCTTCCTTCCTATTATGCATATAACATGTCAACCAAAATGATTAAATTTTGAACTCAGCAATTGAAAGAAAGCAACAGGGCCACCAGGGATGCACCCTTGGTTTTATGACCTATAAGTCTTCAATAATTGCCAATTTTTAAATCAGAGCTCCTTCACTTATAAATAAGCCCTTTCTGTTTAGAAAGGAATTATTTTTACCTCTTAAGTAAATTCAAAGCCTGTAGTCTGAACCGAACTATGATGCACACAAAAATACAGAATGTGGAGTCAGGGAGGTGGAGTATTGGGAGTGTTTGCTGAGTATAACCATGCCACATTGCCATTGGAACTTCTGTGTTCCTTGTTCCATACTCCCCTGCAGAGCGGAGAACTCAATTTGAAAAATGGTGTCACTGGGATGGATTTTTTGCACCTGTCCCTGTTAAATTAAAAAGCCCACCTGAGACCTGCTCCAGAGTAGTGACTCTGTCACCATGGCTGTGTAAATGACAAGGATAATAGAGAGACACTGGGAAAGCAGATGTTGTTACACTGTCCTTGCTGTGTGACTTGGAAGCAGGGAGGAAAAAACTGAATAGCAGTGTCCGCTGAGCAGCTGGAATTGATATTGCTGATTGTACCCAAGAATTATTGGCTGATGCCTCTCCTTGCTGCAATAATTGTGACAAACAAATCTAAGCAACCCACTTCACAGTCAGTCCTGCTTTAAGGGGTTCTGTGGGCTGCCATCTGGCATTGTTTGTGTTTCTTATAGAACTCCAAATGTAGACTTGTAAAGATTGAATAAGGATCATTTAATAATGTGTTTTCTTCCATTCCCTTTCTTTTGCTTTGCTTTGCTTTCCTTTCCTTTCCTTCCCTCTCTTCTTTCCTACTTTCCTTCCCTCTCCTTTTTTTGCTAACTCCTTTACTTCCCTTCTTCCTTTTCCTATTTCCTTCTTTTCTTCATCCATTTTTGTTCTTCCTTCTATTTTTCTATATTCAAATTATGAATCACTTCTATGTATTAGACAGTGTTGAAGCACTAGGAGTGAATTCACAGAAGTGAATAAGCAATGTCCCTACCCACTTAAAGCTAGTGAGGGGAAATAAAGCATGCAACAAATGAACAAACAAACAAACAAACAATGCGAAATAATATATTATATAGTGATATGAACTAAAGGAAAATAAAGAACATGAGAAAAAAAGTGTTACTTTAGATAGGGTGGTTGTAGTGGTTTCCTAAGGCTACTATAACAAACATGAATTTGGTGGCTTAAAACAAAAAAAAGTTTATTCTTAAAGAATTATGGAGGCCAAGAATCCTAAATGAAGGCATGAGCACAGCTGTGCTCCCTCTAAAAGCTCTGGAGGAGAATCTTTTCTTGCCTCTTCCAGTTTCTTGTGCCTCCATGTGTCTCATGCTTGTCATTGACAACTCCTATTTCTCTCCATCTTCATATGGCCTCTCCTCTTTTCTCTTACAAGTACACTTGTCACTGGGCTCACCTGGGAAAGCCAGGAAAACATCATCTCAATACCTTTGACTAAATTACATTTGTGAAGACTTTTTTTTCCAAATAAGGTCACATTCACAGTTTCTGGGGATCAGACATTGACATATCTTTTGGGAGGACCAACATTCAGTCCACTCCAGTGGTCAGGAAAAACCTGCCTGATAAATTGGTCAAGAAAAGACTTTCATAGGAGATAATATTTAAAATGAAACCAGGTTAAAGTAAAAACTGAGCCAAAGTGGAAATATTATGTAATACAAAACATACAAATCTGATGGTTCATCCAAAAAAAATTAATATCTTCACAAATGTTTAAAAATATCTATGGAGTATACTCTGAAAGAAGTTCTCTATGCATCTTTTGGGGCCAGGAATAAATGGAAGTGCTGAAAGCTCCTTAAGTTTTAATCACAATTATCATTGTTTTATCCACAGTTTTATGCACAAATGTCTACCACAATAAGACCTCCTCAACCCACCTCCCATTGTACCCTCAAAATTTTACTTTTATATATTACTAACATTGTCATTCTTCATAAAATTCACATAGTCCTGGAAAGTCCGTAATTGATGTAAATGTAATGTGGAGGTACCAACATGCAGAAAATGAGGACAGGATGGGGCTGTTTATGAGGTTTGGAGGGATAACAATAAAGAGAATGTACAAAGGGAGTGATTATTTTCCAAAATAAAATTTAAAAACTTCAAAATGTAGGAAAGAACTGACCATAATAATCACAGTGGATTTTAAATGCTGGTGGGAAGTGTCTTGCTATGTGCAGGGAGAAACAGATTTTTTTTTTATAGCAAAGGATTTCTGTTTCTTCTTTGTAACAATAATTCTTTATGCTGGAAACAGAACAATTGCATTGTATGGCAGAAAACAGCATGGAGTAGACCTGTTTTAGATTCTTCAAGAAGATTTTTTATTTACTGAGAGAATATTTTACCTGTTATCCAGTTTAAGTCACAGATGAGAGATTAGTTAAATGTCTTTCCCCTTCACAAATTCTTCAAGTAAATCTTATAATAACCCACCTCTCTAAGCAATCTAATGCAATAATCAGAATTCCCAAAGGAAACAGTATAGGCTTTCTCCTGTTAATTATAGTATTTTAGCTACCAGATAACACAAAGTATTAAAAGTAGAAGGCACCTTCTATAATGTGTATTAAAGAAAAACAAGCTTTGTATGCAAGAGTCAGACAACTTGATTCCTAAAAAAATGTTTCTGAACCTAGTTTCTTCATCTGAAATGTGGCTAAAAAACTGCCTTCACAACATGTGTACCAAAATTTTCTCTCAATATCATCAGTATTAAGCATAAAGATGACTATCACAACACATTTGGCTTTGACTGCCCACTAAATGATTTTAAAAAGCCTTTAAACACTTGTCTTTCTCTTTCATTATTATCTTTTTTCCCCAATGACAACTGGATACCACATTCATAATTTGGGTTTATTTTAATAGAAAAACATCAACCAACTAGTTTAAATGCCCTTAATGCTGAATAGAATCTGTGGATGCCAAGGCAAACTAGGTGGCCTATGAATATAGTAATGCACCATGCATTGCATTAAAAAAGGCTTCGTTGCTGTTTGATCAGTCACCAAATGTTTCCTGGAGCAGGAGACAGGGACCACACATTGGAAAATTTATAAAGGGCCAAATGTATACAATACAATGTTATTAACTGCATTCAGCATGTCATACATTAGATCTCAGAACTTATTCATCTTAAAACTGAAATTTATATCCTTTAGACAAGTATCTCCCCATTTCCCCCAACCCCAAGCTCCTGGCAACCATTATTCTACTCTCTTTTTCTGAATTCCACTTTTGTTGCAGCTATTGTTAGATTTCACAGATAGGGCTCAATCATGTAATCTCAAATGGCCAAATTTCCTTTTTTATTATGGTTAAATTATATATATGTGTATATATATATATATATACACATATATATAATATAAGTGTCTTTATCAGTTGACAGGTTGTTTTCATGTTTTTGCTATAATGAATGATGATGACATGTACATGGAAATGTAAGCATCTCTTTGAGATAGTGATTTTATTTCTTTATTATATAGGTTTTTGCAAAAGTAGATTTCTTGTTGTTTGTATGGAAAATAATATAATAATAAACCCTATTTCATGTACTCACAACTGTAAACCTATTTTTGCCCTGTATCTACTCAGAAGTGGAATTGCTGAATCATATACTAGTTCTTTTTCAAGTTTTTGAGGGACTTTCTTACCTTTGTTCCATAATGGCTGCACCAGTCTGCATTCCCACCAACCATGCACAAGGTTTCCTTTTCCCCATATCCTCATCAACACTTGTTACATGTCTTATATTTTTTTAATAGCCACCCTAACAGGTATGAGGTGATATTTCATTATAGTTTTGATTTGCATTTCCCTGATGATTAGTGATGTTGAGCACCTTTTCATGTACCTATTGGTCATTTGTATATCTTTTTTTGAAAAATATCTATTCATGTCCTTTGAGCATTTCCTAATTAGATTTTTTGCTATTGAGTTATGTGAATTACTTCTATATTGTGGATATTAAACCTTTCTTAGATATATAATTTGAAAATTTTTCCTCCCATTAAGCTATGACATCGCCTTCTAGTTTCAGTCTTATCTACTTCATTTAAAGTCAAATTTCTTGAAAGAAATGTCTACACGCATTGCATGCATTTTCCTATTTTCTACTCATTATCAAAGAGCGCTAATCTGGTTACTGCCTTCACTCATCCACTTAAAACTTCCATTTTGAAAAGCAGCAACTTCTTTGTTTTAAAATCAAATGCAACATTTTAAACTGTCTCTAGTTTCATGAGACCTCAAGTGCTACATAACTAAAACTAATTTAATAATCCTCCGGTCAAGACCACTTTTTTTTTTCCAGTCATGTCAGTCACTAATATGTTTTCATAGTCTATTCAATTTATTATATTAGATGAAGTACTGGCCATCCTCTTGAGTCTACTACCTATGGAATAACTCCAGACTTTGTATATTTCTCTACACATATACTATCAAAGTCCTAGGTTAAGTCCAAATAATCTTTCACCTGGAATACTACAATAGTGTGGTAATTTGCTTCTTTTCAGACACAATGTCTCTGTAAAATGCGTTCTCATTACCTCAGTTAGAGATGCTACAAAACTGAAACAACATGCTCTTTTCTTTCTTGAGATCTTCAACAGACTCTTCCTTTTGCTTACAGTTCTCTTAAATTATCTACACTTAACACACCACAATCAAACCCCTTTGTTACTTCCATTCAACAAGTAAAAATCAATGCATTTGTCAAATCTTAACTTAAACCTCACATATTCAGAGGGCATTTTTCTGATCATTCTAATGAAAAATTATAATTCTTCCATAACAGAGAGTGTGTCTTTAGTAAGTTATCACAATCCTAATTAAATACAATATAAAAACATTTGTTTAGAGCCTGTTTCTCAGTTTAGACTCTGAACTAAATAAGAACGGAAACACTATCATCTTACTGCATATACAAAGAATTGCATTTGGAAGAGAGGCATGTTATATAAATCTGTAGAAGGGCCAAACAAAAATCCAGTGGTTTGAGAGATAGCCATCATTTACTCACTTTTAGGGACCAAGAATATCAGCAGTATCTCTCTAGCTTCTGGAAATCTCTATACTCCCCTCAGAAAAATGTCTAGCTTTTCCATTACTGTAAAGTTCAATTTTTAAGGTATTATTCTATGCTGTCATAGCATTTTACTGTTATTTTAATAAATGAGTAAATTCTGGTATAATGAGAACTTCTGGATTAATTTTCTGTATAGACTTTAGGCAGTAGAAAATAAATCAATTTCCTGTATTGAAAAAAATGGAGGGGCTATTATGAACATGGGCAACTAGAAATATATATGCCACTTCAATGACTGAACAATTATTTAGTTTTAAGTAAAAACACTTCAGGTAATTTCATTACTTCTCCTAATTTATTTATAATCAAGTTATTTTCAATTTAATTATATTTAAAAGAAACACAGCTAGGATTTTTTTTTTTTTTTTTTTTTTTTTTTTGCTATGCAACACTAAGCTTTATAAGATTTCATCTGGACAGGATTTAGTGTCTGTAGATATATAACATTTACATATTAAACCAAAATCTTGTTTGCTCTTTCTTATTTTACTCATTTTAAATTAAAAGCTTTTTTTTTAAAAAATTTTTGATCAAATTGTTAACATTGGTTTCCCCTTTTTCAAGTAGATTAGTTTGGCATAAATAATATGTCCTCTGAATCGATGTTGCTTCAGTTAATGATAGAGACTATTAACAACTCCTGTTATAAGAAATGTCATTCAATAATGAGTTCTTTCCTTGGTTTTAAAAATGGCCTTGGGAAGGCTTATCATAATAAAGTCAATGGTGTCCTCTTAGAATGAAGATTGAAGAGTGATTGGCAATTTTTGGACAAGAATAAATTACAGCCCAAGAAAAGAGTTTACATGTAGAAATATTAGGAATATAAACAGCAGAAGCCCCAAAGAAATAGTATAACAAGAAACAGCAACAATCAGTAAATTAGGAGAAAAAGAATCAATGGTTTTTCTAGGACTATATTGTAAATCACTAATTAAATTTAAGACACCCTAGGCTCTACTGCTTACTCTTTTAAGAAGGCAAATAGTTGTCTTCTTAAATTTGGAGAATATTTACATTTTTAAAGTTTAAATTTAAATTTAAATTTGTTTCCTCCTCTGGGTTTTGTTTCACTAATAAAGATAAAGATAATTACATTTCCAATTCATTCAGTTTGTGTAATATAAATTCTTATAAATGTGAGTATATTATAATGTATATTGCATTTCTCTGTGGAAGTGGTAATATTTCTATAAATAGGTCCTAATTTACGTATAAAAGATAATAGTAAAATTAAGATGATAATAATGATAAGTTAAGACTTATTAAGCACATACTGTTGTTAAATGTTGTTCTAAGAATATTATGTATATAAAATAATATAATCCTCAAAGTAACCTTTCAGAGAAGGTACCATTATTATCTTCATTCAAATGTTAATGTTTTGACCAAGGACAAGCAGTGGTAAATACAAATGCAAACATATTTGTGTTCAACCAATATTTTTGACTATCTATGTTATTTTAGGTAATATACTACATGAATTCACACATTGTCTCATTTTATTCTCACGACACACCAGAGAGAAAATATTTATTTCTAAATTGTCTAAAGAAGAAATTGAGGTACAGAAACATTTATTTAGCTACTCAATAAAAACTAAAAGGATTTGAACACAGCATCCAAGTTCCAAACTTGAATTCTTATTACATGATATCTTGGCTCTCTGTATATCTTAATAGTATTGGATTTTCTAAAATGGTAAAGCACTAATTTTCACATTTTTCTTACCCTCAGGTTATGTTTAGTAGCATTTAATGACCTACACAGTGATATTCTACCCAACAAATGATAAAAGAAAGCAAAGATCTCTTCACTGGGAAGAACCATTGCTATATAATCTAAAGTTTAGAAAGAAAAACATAATCTCAAATTGTGGTCTGTGCATTTTATTTTTCGATGTGGCAAGTAGGTTGGCCTTAATAAATCTGTTTTATAACAAAAGTCAAAATGTTCTCCTTTAGTATTTTTGTTGGTTTGTTCTTTAGCCTTCAGATGTTTTTGCAGTATAGCTGGAAAAGAATCATAATATTTGAGAGTAGCATTGCTGAAGTGTCCAAATTACAACCCTGGTTTATCAATGAGTTGGCACTGTGTTCAATAACTTAGGAATGTGTGTCTTCCTGGGAATGATTAGCTGAGCCCAACTTTATTATTCACTATACAGTTCCAAGTCTGCCTTAAATTTATTAGAATTAAAGAGGAAAGTTAAAGGGCTTGTGACATTTAATGATAGAATCATAAAGCAGAAACTGTATTTGACTAAGAATTCCAATTCTGGTTCTACCTCTAACATGGCCTTGTAGAATCTCCAGTCTAAATTTCATCAAGTACTAAAATATAATAATTGGAGTAGACTATACTTAAGGTCACTTTCAGCTTAAAAGATTATGTTTTAACAGTAATACCAGCCCTAGTTGATGTGGCTCAGTGGGTTGAGTGTCAGCCTGCAAACCAAAGGGTCACTGGATGGATGGCCACTCAAGACACATGCCTAGGTTGCAGGCCAGGTTCCCAGTTGGGGGCACATCATAGGCAACCACACATTGATGTTTCTTTTCCTCTCTTTCTCCCTCCCTCCCTCTCTCTAAAAATAAGTAAATAAAAAATTTTAAAAATAGTAATATCAATATTATTGAAGATGAGATGGTTAATTTCCATCCTTTCAGCTTTCAATGAGAGTGAACAAGTAACTTAATGCATCTCTGTCTGCCTCAGTGTTCTAGTATAAAATTGAGAAACAAATCCAATCTTTTGCATGCTTCTATGTCAGTAGAAAGATAACCGGACTGATACATGTAATTTTAAATTTTCTAGAAAGTAAACAAAAGTAAACAAAAGCAGGTGAAATTAATGTTATGATATTTAATGTAATATTAACATTTCAGCATATAATCAATATTAAAATATGGCTAATATATTTTATATTTTTTATGACACCAGGCCTTTGAATTCTGATGTGTATTTTACATTACAGAATATCATAATTCAGACTACCCACATTTGAAAATGCACAAGTGGCTAGTGGCTACTGGTGGCTAGAATTACATAATCTATCACAGGATGTTACACAGAGAATGGTGCAGTTAGTGTTATAATTGTTTGTTTGATATGCCTTGTTTTATATATACAATATACTATTATGGCATTGAAAGAAAAGACAACACTAAGAAAACAAATTTTATAAGTGCCACTCAGAGTTCCCCCATTTTAAATTAGACGTTAGTGTTTGATGGCAATCCTTGTAAGTGAGGGGTAACACAGGAGAGGGGCTGGGGGTTAGGTTTTAAAACCCAAAAGATGTGAATCATCAAGGCAGACCTTCCCCACACAAAAGGTGCATGGGTGCATATGTGTAAGCATATGATTAACTGGCATATGAAAAATTACTTTAAAAATTATCCCTTTCCATCATCATACTCTATCATCTCTTGCTTTTGATTCAATCTTTGCCACTCCATCAGACAGCTAATTTCACAAACTGCCAGAGAAATTAATAGTAATAATACTGATACAAATTCTTACCTATCATTGAAGGTGTATCTATCTATCTATCTATCTATCTATCTATCTATCTATCTACCTATCTATCTATCTATGTCTATATATCTATCTACCTATCTATCATCTATCTAATCTATGTACCTATCTATCTATATCTAATAACCTATTATTTATCTGAAATGGGAATTTTCCATACATTTCATTTGATTCACTAAAAATCATACACTTATATAAGTATATTTTTTCATTTTACTAACTTTGAAACTGCATTTTACACTTTGTCAATTTAATGTATATTATCTGCCTCTAAGCATGTGAAGTTTAAATTTTGTCACATTGTTGTTTACTGTCCAGAGAATTGCATCAAAGTATCTTACTTCTTCCTAGAAACAGAATAGATTTTTGATATATGACATTCCTTGTGATCAGTGCCTGGCATTGTCTACTAATTTTCTCATTTGATCTCCACAATGCCCTTAAGGTATAAGTATGAATATTACTTACAATTTACAGATCAGGAGAAAAGCATAGAGAGGTTTGCTGACATCCTCATTCTTATGCAGAGAGAAAATTGCAGAGCCCAGATCCACATCCAGATTTCTTTGATAATAATTATTTTTTAACCAGTAAAAATTTTCCCAACGTCTTGAAGAGAAATCTGAGTGCGCCCTGATTTGTGGTGCTCTGTAGGTCAGTTGATTTTCAGCTTCATTTTAAAAATATAATTTTGATTGCCTTTCCCTTATCTTTTCCTCCTCATTTTTCTTTTCATCTTATTCCTTCTCCTCCCCTTCCTCCTTGCACTGGGTCTCCTCCTTGACCATGACTGACACCACAGCCAATGGCTGTTTTCTCTATCTCTTACAGAAATTAGGGGTTTTGATGTGGGAAGGTTGGTGTAAGCTGGGGATTTCTCCCTGATACCCTAGGCATATTTTTTGCTTCCTTTGAAGCAAATCACATGTTGGTAGGTTCTCTCCTTCATCCAGTCTTGCCTATATTTAACCTGAGATATGGACTTGGAGTTTCAGGCATGAGGATGGAATCGTAGATTGCATTACGAAAAAATGTATTCATCTGGCTCACATGTACTTCCAGAGTCTTGATGATCCCCATACAAAGGAGGGCATTGATTTCACCCCCAGGGATCCAAACAGGTTTTCATGATTGTTCATTCCCATGAATAGAATGTGTCCAAGCAACTCTGTGTGGATCTGAAAACTGGTTATAAAGGTGATAAAGATTTTGTCAGGTTCTCTCCCTATTGGGATATTCCTTGAGCCACCTTTGAAAAGTCCAGGTATCCCAAAGTTGCTTGTCTGAGGAGACAAAGTGGCAAGGACACCCAGGTAGAAGGGGGATTCTGAGGGGTCCTAGTTTGTCCCATTTATCAAATGTCTGAGTCTTTGCAAAGTGCTAGAGATATGTGGGAGAACATTCAGATGAGCCCAGCCCTGCAATGATTGATGGAAAACACTTAAAACTTTGAGTGAAAACAAGCAAGCTGTGTCAACTTCAGAACAATGAGATATAAAAATAAAATGGTTGATATTATTTTGAAACATTAAGTTTAGAGTTGATATTTATGAATAAGTAGATAACTGGAACATATGGTAACTTCTTAACATTCATGTAGGAATATAATTTTTTTAATAAAATAAAATTTCCATGATTATTTCTATTATTAATAAAAATTTTGGAGAAGTGGAGTCATTTAGGATCTATACTGTGTACTATAAATCTCCCCAGTTTATTTTGTTAATTAGGTAAAAAACTACTGATGCATTTTTCATCTGGCTAGTCATTGAATAGTACTTTGTAGATTTTGCACAGCACTCATGTGGTTTCATAATTAAGTTCTTAAAGTTAATTATGCCAATAAAAACAATTAAATAACAGAAAGCCTTCCTGGGTCACTTAGTCCAAGTTTCTTCCTACATTAAATAAAGTTTTCAGAGAGAAAGTTGTGACCACCAAGTTTCAATATGTTCAGGAGATTTGAAGATCTGGGAATGAGAATGAGGATACTAAATTATGCCAGTTAAACTCATGAATGCTTCAGTTTAAGGGATCTCTCACATATACTATTTAGTATTTAAAAAAATAGGGGAATGAAGATGAAAAGGTGATTTTTATAAACATACATTGTGTTTATGACATCAAATGCAGAGTTACATACTTATGTATAAAGTTCAGGAACTAAGAGAGGAAAAGAACCTAATATTTCCATTCTCCTTGTTGCAAAAGGATAATTTAAAATGATTTTTGATCCTGGCTAACAAATGGCAGGACTTCAAGGTATCACACAAGGAGTCTGGGCACAAGCAGTCTAGGTTATCCCTTTTGCCCCTCATTTGCAGTACCAGCTCTCCTTGATTCACATTGGAAGCTCTCAAACAGAAACCTTTGCATTTTCATTTCTGTGCTGTCTGGTCAGACCTATTTTTTTTGTTTTTTGTTTTTGTTTTTGATAAACCTAGCACAAGGCCTGTTAAACAATGATAAGAAAATACAGATGATAGTGATAGTCATGATAATAGTAGGGTGTATATTCTTAAATTTTTAGTTTTAGGAGGAAAAATCATGTTTTTTGTTTTTTTCTCATTTAATATACAGAAGTTCAGAAATTTTAGGATATTATCAAGCTGAAAGAGCCTCTGGCATTCAATTTGCTCTATGCACTATGTAGCATGCTATATACAAATGTATAGATTAAGATATAATAAATTATTTACATGTAAAATGTATCTTGTAATAAATATATAATGGAATATCTTAATTTTTTTCTTAAACTATTTTACTTGTCATTCCAAATATTATCCTTCTTCTGTTTAATTATCCTGAGATTTTTTAGTTCAACTAAGAAGTCATATGCATTAAGCTGTCAGAATCATGCATTAATGGACTGAAACAGACTATAGTTCTATGTGTCCCAGCAGTTTCTGAAGTATGTTTAATGGATGTTAAGATTAAGAGACTATCCTCTGACCCAGACAATCCTGAAGCATTAATTCTAGTGGGCATTTCCACTAAAAATAAACAGCAATAAGAAAGAATGTGGCCTTTTCTAACTATAAAGACATTATACAGACAAAAATAAATTTTCTCAAGGAGATAAAAATATGTATGAATATTGAAATAAGTATTGATACAGTTCTTAATAGCGTTTTGGCACTCAAAAAAATTCCCATTTATAATTCTCATTTATAATGTCACCTCATTTATTATTTTCATAGCTTTCAACTGAAACAATTAGAAGATCTAGCTTACTTACAGCATATTACTTACAGCAATATTCAAGCTAACAATGTACAAACAGTGCTGAAAGTGTACAAATTTATTTTAAAAGCCAAATATATTTTCCCTATTTTATATACAGCATATATTATTATTTTTTAATTGCCACAGGAACTTTATAAAAATTTTGTCTGTGCTATTATAGAATAATATCAAATATGTAAATACCATTTTCCTCTTTGATCACATAGTGTGCATCCTCTTTAGATTCACATTAAGAGTCACCTGATAATAATTAAGTCATTGGTCTGGAGAAGCAGGGTGTGCTTGTGCATGTATTTTCTAAATGAATCTTTTCAATTGAGACTGATGTTTTTATTCCCATATTGCTTAACAAAAAACTGAAAAATTGATGTAATGTGATTGATGCAAGCTTAGCTACTCAATGAGGGCATGAATACTATTTATACCCATACTCTCATTCCAAGTTTAGTGCTATGTTGTACTATCTAAATGATAATGCTTCTTTTGATATCTAATTATACTAATAATTTTTCAAGTTTTAAGCTTTTCAAATCTTTGTCTCAATTTGTACATAGAAACATTCGTTGGAATGTTGAAAGCCATTATATACCAATAAAATTACAAAAAAAAAAGATTACCACTACCAAATGATTAATATGATTATCTGAAATCTTTGGTTTGAGTCAAACCTTACCGTATACAATGTATTTTATAGAGTCTGTAAAAAGAATGCCCAATTCTTTTCATCTGCTCTTTCCTACATTTTTCATTTAGGCAATGACTCTTTAAAAGTAATTTTAAAATTCTACCCTGGCCTGTGTGGCTCAGTTCGTTGAAACATCACTGCATAACCAAAATGTTGTGGGTTCTATTCCTGTTCAGGGCACATACTTAGGTTGTAGGCTCAATCCCTGGTCTGGGCACATATGATCCCCGAGTCCAGGTGCATATGACCTAAGTTTGGGCTCATACAGAAGGCAACCAACCAATGTTTCTCTCTCACATCAATGTTTTTCTCTCTCAAAGCAAAGAAATACTGTATGAGGGTGAGGATAAAAAAATTTTTTTTTATTTCCAAATTATTTTCT
Source organism: Furipterus horrens (assembly GCF_987537825.1). Taxonomy (NCBI): domain Eukaryota; kingdom Metazoa; phylum Chordata; class Mammalia; order Chiroptera; family Furipteridae; genus Furipterus; species Furipterus horrens. The sequence continues at coordinate 59,744,326 of NW_028327176.1, read as the reverse complement.
TATAAGATTTTAAATAGTCTATCTTGATCTTAAACATTTATTATACTTTTAGGCATAATTTTTGAACAGTTGTTTAATTTCATTATGTTTCTCTTTAAAATCAGATATTAGTTCTTAAGATTATTTTATGGATGATTCATATAAACAACTAATATTAGAGGGGCATAATGGAAGAATGGGAAGGGTCTAGTTAAGGAACAAGTATAAAGGATCCATGGACATGAACAACAGGTTAGGGATTGACTGTGGGAGTGGGAGCAGGTGGGTGGGCAATGAGGGAAAAATTGGGACAACTGTAACTGAAAAACAATAAAATAAAATAAATGAAAAAAAGAGGTTTTGATATAAAGAATGTCTAACTCACACATATATAAACCATTCAATAATTTAACAGATTATTAAGACTGTTGCATGTAAAAACTATATTAGAATCTATGGAAAATATCTATTTACATTATCTGGATCCAAAAATCTTAATATTCATAGCATTTTTTTCCTTAGACATATCTAGCTGATAGAGACTGTTCTTTCATTTCCTGCTTTTCATGTCCTAGGAAGAAGACAGAACTTGTTTCTTTGCATGAGGTGTCAGTTCAATTCACCAACCTATAACATTGTTCAACAATTTTTTCCTCTTTTCAAACCCAGACTACATTTTATTTATTCTAACTGGTGACATCAACAATTTAGTCAATAACCATGACAACCTTTCTATTTTCCTCTCCATTCTACTCATAATTTCCTCAGCAATACATTGGTAATATCTTGACCTCATCATCATTCAGGTTGAAAATTCAGTAACATCTCAACCTCATTGTTTTTTTCTCATCATCAAGCTATTTCTGCTTCACCTCAGCAAAACTTGAATTTACTGAGCATGACTATTTCTTATAAAACAGCCTCCCTTTCTTTCATCACTCACATTTATTGATACTATTTTAACCTCATTGAACTCTGTATTTTCTACATTCACAAATTTTATGACCAGCAATCTCCCGGTATTTTACTTAAATTCTACCCTCCTAGGTATTCAGAATGCACTAGATCATACATTTTCACAGTGCCTGCCTTGACAATCTTTAGGTTTAACACAAGCTCACATCTCATTTCAATGCCAAGCAGCAGTTCTAATGGAAATAAACCTTCTAACCATTTCACTTAGGAGTCATGACATTTAACTTTACCTTTGCCCTTGCTGGTACTTAGAGTATTTCAATTCCTTCCTTACAGAAAAAAGGGGGGTTTATTAAATACAACTGATCAAATTGAGATTGTAATAACTAGATTAAATATTGTTATAGGTGTTTGCCACATTGGGCTAAAATTTAAGCAACTGCAATGAGATACTTGATGAAATGGATGAAAATAAATAAACTGTCACAATATCCCTCCACATAAAATTTCCAATTGAAATTAGGCTTTTTTTTTTCTCTTTTATTTTTTGGTTTTTCAATTACAGTTGTCCCATTTTTCCCCCATTGCTCCCCCCCACCCAGCCCACCCCTTCTCTCGCAATCATATCCCTCCCCGTTGTCCATGTCCATGAGTCATTTATACACCTTCCTTGACTAAACCCTTCCCTTACTTATACCCCTTCTCTCCCTCCCCCCTCCCTCCATTGACTGCTATTCTGCTCCTTGTCCTATTTAGTTCATTTGTTTGTGTTGTTCTTTACTTTCCTGTATTAGGTGATATCATATGGTATTTTGCTTTCTTTGCCTGGCTTATTTCACTAGCATAATTCTCTCTAGTTCCATCCATGATGTTGCAAATGGCAGGAGTTCCTTCTTTCTTTCTGCTACATAGTATTCCACTGTGTAAATGTACCACAGTTTTTTTGGTCCACTCATCTACAGATGGGCACTCAGGCTGTTTCCAGCACTTAACTGTTGTAAACAGGGCTGCTATGAACATAGGGGTGCATATGTTTTTTTGAATTAAGGTTTTAGGATTTTTCAGGTATGATCCTAGCAGTGGAATCGCTGGTTCAAAAGGCAGTTCCATTTTTAGTTTTTCGAGGTAATTCCATACTGTTTACCATAATGGCTGCACTAGTCTGCATTCCCACCAACAGTGCAGTAGGGTTCCCATTTCTCCACATCTTTGTCAGCATTTGTTGTTTGTTGATTTGTTGATGATGGCCATTCGGACTGGTGTAAGGTGGTATCTCATTGTGGTTTTTACTTGCATCTCTCTGATGGCCAATGATGTTGAGCATTTTTTCATGTGTTTATGGACCTTCTGTAGGTCCTCTTTGGAGAAGTATTTGTTCAGGTCCTTGCCCATTTTTTAATTGGGTTATTTGTTTTCTTGATGTTGAGTCATATAAGCTCTTTATATATTTTGGAGATCAGTCCCCTTTCTGTGATAAAATTGGCAAATATGTTTTCCCATATGGCTGGTTTCCTTTTCATCTTGCTGATGTTTTCTTTTGCTGAGCAGAAACTCTTTAATTTGATGTAGTCCCACTTGTTTATTCTTTCCTTTATTTCTCTTGCCTTAAGAGATGTATCTGTGAAGATATTGTTACATGGGATATCTGAAAGTTTCCTGCCTATGTTTTCCTCTAGGACTTTTATGCTGTCACAGCTACATTTAAGTCTTTGATCCATCTTGAGTTTATTCTTGTGTGTGGTGTAAGTTGGTGGTCTAGTTTCATTTTTTTTTTTGCATGTCCCTGTGCAGTTCTCCCAGCACTATTTGTTAAAGAGGCTCTTCTCACTCCATTTTATGTTCCTTCCTCTTTTATCAAATATTAGTTGACCATTGAGGCCTGGGTTTATTTCTGGACTCTCTATTCTGTTTTACTGATCTATATGTCTGTTCTTATGCCAGTACCAGACTGTTTTGATCACAGTGGCTTTGTAGTATTGTTTGATGTCTGATATCGTGATTCCTTCTGCTGCGTTCTTCTGTTTCAAGATTGCTTTTGCTATTCAGGGTCTTTTTTGGTTCCATATGAATTTTTGGAGGATTTGTTCTAGGTCAGTGAAATATGTCATTGGTATTTTAATAGGGATTGCATTGAATCTATAAATTGCTTTGGGTAGTATGGCCATTTCGATGACGTTGATTCTTCCCATCCAAGAACATGGTATTTGCTTCAATTTATTTGTATCTTCTTTAATTTCTTTCTTCATTGTTACGTAATTTTCATTGTACAGGTCTTTTATCTCTTCGGTTAAGTTTATTCCTACGTATTTTATTTTTCTTGTTACTATAGTAAATGGTATTTTCTTTTTTGTCTGTCTCTGATATTTTATTGTTGGTGTACAGAAATGCCTTAGATTTCTGTATACTTATTTCGTACCGTGCTATTTTGCCAAATTCACTTATTATATCGAGTAGTCCTTTAGTGGAGTTCATAGGGTTTTCTAGGTATACTATCATGTCATCTGCATATAGTGACAGTTTTATTTCTTCTTTCCCAATTTGGATGCCTTTTGTTTCTTTTTCTTGTCTGATTACTGTGGTTAGGACTTCCAACACTATGTTGAATAGAAGTGGGGAGAGTGGACAGCCTTGTCTAGTTCCTGATTTCAGGGGGAATGCTTTCAGTTTTTGTCCATTGAGTATGATGTTGGCTTCAGGCTTCTCATATATAGCCTTAATTATGCTAAGGTATGCTCCCTCTATTCCCATTTTGCTGAGTGTTTTCATCATAAATGGGTGTTGTACTTTATCAAATGCTTTTTCTGCATCTATTGATATGATCATGTGATTTTTGTCTTTCATTTTGTTTAGGTGATGTATAATACTTATTGATTTGCGAATATTAAACCATCCTTTCTTCCCTGGGATGAATCGCACTTGATCATGGTGTATGATCTTTTTGATGTATTGCTGGATCCTGTTTGCCAATATTTTATTGAGGATTTTACCATCTATGTGTTCATCAGTGATATTGGCCTGTAGTTTTATTTCTTTGTTTTGTCTTGACCTGGTTTTGGGATTAGGGCAATACTGGCTTCATAGAAAGAATTTGGGATTTTCCCCTCTTCTTGGATTTTTCAGAATAGTTTGAGGAGGGTAGGAGTTAGTTCTTCCCTAAATGTTTTGTAAAATTTGCCTGTGAAGCCATCCAGTCCAGGGCTTTTGTGTGCAGGGAGATTTTTGATTACTGTTTCAATTTCCTTCTTTGTTATTGGTCTGTTAAGACTTTCTACTTCTTGATTCAGTTTTGGAAGGTTATATGTTTCTAGAAATCTGTCCATTTCTTTTCGGTTGTCAAATTTCTTGCCATACTGTTGTCTGTAGTAATTTTTTACAATCGTTTGTATTTCTGAGGTATCAGTCGAGATTTCTCCTCTTTCATTTCTGATTTTGTTTATTTGGGTCTTCTCTCTCTTTTTTTTTTTTTTTTTTTTGATGAGCCTGGCGAGAGGCTTGTCGATTTTGTTTATTTTTTTGAAGAACCAGCTCCTAGTTTTGTTTATTATTTGGATTGTTCGTTTAGTCTCTATGTCGTTTAATTCTGCTCTGATCTTGATGATTTCCTTCCTTCTTTTTGCCCTAGACTTCGTTTGTTGTTGTTGTTCTAGTTCTTGTAGCTTTAGGATTAAATTTTTTATTTGAGCTTCTTCTATCCTTTTCAGATATGCCTGTATTGCTATGAACTTCCCTCTTAAGGCTGCTTTTGCTGTGTCCCATAGGTTTTGGGATGTTGTGTGTTTATTGTCATTAGTTTTTAGAAATTACTTGATTTCTTCTTTGACATCATTGTTAACCCATTCATTGTTTAATAGCATGTTATTCATTCTCCATGAGTTTGGGTGTCTTTGAATTTTTTCTCTGAGGTTGACTTCTAGTTTCAAGGCATTGTGGTCTGAAAAGACGCTTGATATGATTTTAATTTTCTTGAATTTGTTGAGGCTTGTTTTGTGTCCTATCATGTGGTCTATCTTTGAAAATGTCCCATATGCATTTGAAAAGAATGTATATTTTGCTTCTTTGGGGTGAAAAGTTTGATATATATCAGTTAAGTGCATGTGGTTTAATGTGTTTAATGTGCCTGTATATTCTTGGTGTTTCTTTGCTTGGATGATCTGTCTATTGTTGATAATGGTGTGTTGAAGTCCCCTACTATGAGTGTGTTGTTTTTAATGTCCTTCTTGTTGTCTTCTAGTATTTGCTTTATGTATTTGGGTGCTCCTATGTTGGGTGCATATATGTTTATCAGTGTTATATCTTCTTGATGGATTGTTCCTTTAAGTGTTATGAAATGTCCTTCTTTGTCTCTTTTTATTGCCCTTGCTTTGAAATCCGTTTTGTCTGATATGAGGACTGCTACCCCAGCTTTTTATTCAGGTCCGTTTGCTTGTAATATTTTTTTATATCCTTTTACTTTCAGTCTATGTAGATCTTTTGTTTTGAGGTGTGTTTCTTGTAGACAGCAAATATGTGGGTCCTGTTTTCTGATCCATTCCGTTACCCTATGTCTTTTAATGGGAGCGTTTAATCCATTTACATTTAAGGTTATTATTGACATGTATTTATTCATTTCCCTTTGTTCCTCTGCTCTTTTTTTTTTTCTCTTCCTTTTTCTTAGAATATTCCCTTTAGCATCCCTTGCAATGCCAGTTTTGTGGAGATGTATTCTTTTTAGTCTTCCTTTGTCTGAGAAAATCCTTATTTCACCTTCGATTTTGAATGAGAGCCTTGCTGGGTAGCGTATTCTTGGTTGTAGGCCTTTGTTTTTCATTGCTTGAAATATTTTTGACCATTCCCTTCTGGCTTGTAGTGTTTCTGTTGAGAAATCAGCCGATAGCCTTATTAGAACTCCCTTGTAAGTTATTTGCTGTTTTTCTCTTGCTGCTTTTAGGATTCTCTCTTTGTCTTGAAATGTTGCCATTTTAACTATGATGTGCCTCGGAGTGGGTTTTGGGGGGTTCCTCTTTATTGGAACTCTCTGTGCTTTCTGGACTTGCATAACTTTTTCTGGGAAAATTTTCTGTCATTATTTCTCCTATCAGTTTATCTATTCCTTGTTCTTCTGTTCCCTCTTTGATTTCAATTACTCTTATATTGTTCTTCCTTATGTTATCCTGTAATTCCCTTACCTTTTCTTCATACTTTTTCAATCTTTTTTCATTTTGCTGTATCGTTGGAGAATTTTTTCCCACATTATCTTCTGACTTACTAATCCGATCCTCTGCTTCGTTTAGTCTGCTTTTGTCTGATTCTACTGTGTTTTTCAGTTCAGAGATTGCACTCTTCATTTCTTCTTGGTTCTTGTTGATCATTTCTATGTCTGTTTTAATGCTGCTGTAGTTCTCTGCAAGTTCCCTGTAATTTTCTTGGAGCTGTTAGTAACTTCCTTGGAGGTTGTCATAGTTGTTTTTAAAGTTGTCTAGTATATTGAGCTTCTTCACCACCATCGTTTTGAATTCCGTGTCTGACATTTGGGCTATGTCTATTCCATCTACCTCTCTTCCTGGGGATTCCTCTTTTCTTTTCATTGAGAGATTGTTTCTGCATCTTACATGTTGGATTATTCTTGTTTATGTTTGTTTTTTGGGTTTGTCTGCTTTGACTTCCCACCTTTGTGGTATGAGATTCTCTATGGGAGATCTGGGGGTTTCAGTGGTGCAGTCTCTTTGATCTCCTGAGCCTGATGTTCTTGGGGTACCCTTTATGTCATTTGTTTATGCTGTCTGGTTATATTTCAGATGCTCTTTGTTAGGATCTTCCTTCTGGCTAGTTGATTGAGAGTCACTCTATCCACCTTGTCTTGAATTCTTTTGTGGAGATGCTGTTAAAAACATAAACAGACAGCCCAGGCAGGAGACACACACCCTCAAAAATATCCCCCACCCTCTATCCCGCTATCATCAGCCAACGAGCCAGTATTAATATACTATAGGAAGCATAGATAAGAGTTGTTTTTAGGGAGGAAAAATATGATTCTTGAGAGAGGAGATAATAGATTAATAATAGTTGAGACTGTTCAAGACAGTAGGTAATATTTACATTGTATGTTAATAACTATAGAAGAAAAAAGGGAAGAGTGCAGAATATAGTAAGAAAGTGGAATTGTATAGTATTGGATTTTTATAGTAGTTATATTCTATTTATTTAGAGTGAAAGGGAGGCTAAACTAGACCCACAAACATATAAACAACAATTAAAGAGGAAGGATGAGATGGAGAGATTGTATGAAACAAATTAGAGATATAATTTTTTTCCCTTCAGAAAGAAAAAGAAAAAGGAGAAAGAAAAAAAAAAAAAGGAATGTTTTTACTCAGTTTAGCCTTTGTGTGTCGTCTTCTTTTTCTGCGTCCACAGCTGGTCTAATTTGGCGGGTCAGAGGTTCCTATTCCTTGCAGCAGCGGTGTGCGCACGGTGACTGGCACGAAGTGTTCCTTTGGCTCCCGTTGTAGCTAGCTGTGGTGCCCCTGTGCGCAAGGCGCCCAAGAGCCTACCTCAGGCCTGCCAAGCCGCTCTCTGGGAATTGGTCTCTCGCCTCCCAGTGCTGGGCCCCAGACTGAAATTAGGCTTTCTAATTGTACATATACTGCTATTATTTATAAGGGAAAAAAAATCCAAGCAGAATTAGATAATGTGTCTGGAGCTCTCAGATGCTAGACCACAGAGACTGTGTTTAAGGAATAAGAATCTTAAAACAGAGAATAGTTGGAGGATCTGTTCAGCTTCTTGCTCAGCGCTCACCCCCTTTTCCATCACTTTCCTGCTTCCTGTATGCAACTAGTGTCCCTTTAGTTGTTGCCCCGGTGATGGTTCCCAAAGTTGATGGATCTGCATACATTCTAGGGCCAGGGGGGAGGGTCCCTCTAAACAGAGTCTCATGAGAGATGGGCAATTTATTCCGCCACCCCAGCCCTAACTGGTTATCAGAACCAGAAGCAGTTTTCCTGGTGCTGGAACCATGAGCTGCATGGTCTGGTCTGGGATTGAGATGGCTCCCTTGGTGTCCCTTTCAGCTTTCTTTTTAAAGTATATTTTATTGATTACGTTGTTACAGTAGTTCCAATATTTTCCCCCTTTGCCCCCTTCTGCTCAGTACCCCCCTTCCCTCCAGCAATTCCACCCCCCTTAGTTCATGTCCATGGGTCGTGCGTATAAGTTCTTTGGCTTCACCCTTTCCTATATTATTCTTAACATCCTCCTGTCTATTTTGTACCAACTGATTATGCTTCTTAGTCTGTGCACCATTTCCCCATTTCTCTCCCTCCCCACTACCAGCTGATAACTCTCCAAATGATCCCCGTGCCTATGATTCTGTTCCTATTCTGGTTTGCTTAGTTGGATTTTGTTTTTAATTTTTAGATTCAGTTGTTGATAGTTGTGAGTTTGTTATCATTTTAACATTCATAGTTTTGATCTTCTTTTTCTTAAGTCCCTTTGACATTTCATATAATAATGGCTTGATGATGATGAACTCCTTTAGCTTTACCTAATTTGGGAAGCACTTCATCTGCCAGTCCCTTTCTGCCTGCAAAGTGTCCTCTGAGAAATCAGCTGATAGTCCTATAGGCACCCCCCTGTAGGCAATGCTCTGCCTCTCTCTTGCTGCCCCAGGACTATGTCTTTATTTTTCATCTCTGGCATCTCAGTCATGATGCATCCTGGTGTGGTCCCCTCTGGGTCCAGCTCGCCCGGGACCCTCTGTGTTTCTCGGACCTGTATGTCAATGTTCTTCGCAAAATTTGGGAGGTTTTGCTCATTTTTTAAAATTCTTGCTTCCTCATTCTGCACTGGTTAACTGTTTTTTTTCTTCCTTATGTTCCAAATCTTTGATTTGAACCCCAGTTTCCTTCCCTTCACCATTGGTTTTGTGTGGATTTTCCTTTGTTTTACTTAGCATAGCCTTCAGTTCTTCTCTTATGCATTTGCTGTACTCAAGCATATTTGTCAAGCCTGTGCACATCTTTATCACCAGTGTTTTGAATTCTGCATCTGTTAGGTTGTCTATCTCCTTGTCGTTTAGTTCTCCCACTGGAACCTTGATCTGTTTCCCCTTTTGGGCCATACTTCTCTGTCTCCTTATTCTAACAGGCTCCTATGTTTATTTGCCTCCATGTCCCAGGTATAGCTGTCACTCCCATTATACTGTAAGGGACGGAGCCTTAGGGATTCATCAGTACAAGGTGACCTAATTCATCACGTTGTGCTGCTGTATGTGGGGAGGGGTCCGAGAGGAACAATGCCACCTGCCCAGACCTCACCCCTTTTCCAGGCACTTCTCCATTTCCACATTGGACTGGCACCCCTCTAGCTGCTGCCCTGGCCATCATTCCCAGAGTGGGTGGGTCTGCAGATGTTCTAGGACCGTGGGGGCCCTTTAAACAAGCAGGCTCTGCTGAGACCAGCAGTTTCTGCCTCCGCCCCAACCCCCACTGGTCTGCAGAGTCAGAAGCAATGAGGCTTGATTTTCCCTGGTGTTGGGACCGTGAGCTGTGATGTCCGGTACACACACACACACACACACACACACACACACACACACACATCTACACACACATATATATGAATATCCAGATCTTCATGAAGAAAAATTCAAAACTTTAGATAAGATTAATTAATAAGCAAACAGGTGCCTTCCTCCAAATGACACCACTTGGTTTTAGAAGTTGTTAATCTCTTTTTATGCAAATTGCATTAGGGAATAGAAAATGAAGGGAAATTTCACAACTATTATATTCCACTTTTGTTCATATGTTAACATCTTTGAAATAATGATGCATCTAATAGTTAATGTAATAAGAAAACATTCTGCTAGAGTTTAACCAACAATTTTTTAAAATTGTAACAAATTAAGGTGCATTTTACAATTGAATGGTAAGTTAAGTTCAGTGAAATATCAGTGTTGTAAAAACTAATATAATAATTATACTTGTATTTGTTTTCTAATGTTATTCCTATTCTTATCAGTATCAAATAACTTCAAACTTAGTGGCTTCAAGCAACACAAATTCAGCATCTTACAGTTCTGTAAGAATTCTGGGCTGGGTGTCACTGCGTGTCAGGATGTTAGCAGAGCTGAATTTCTTTCTTAGAGGCTCTAGAGGAGAATTCATTTTTCTGTGTTTTACAGCTTCTAGGAGCTTCCCACATTCTTTGCCTCCTGATCCTTTTTATGTTCAAAGCATTCAATGTCTGGTTGATCCTTCCTCATATGACATTACTCAGACACTGACTCTCCCACCTTCCTCTTCCATCTTTTAAATACCCTGTGATTACATTGGGCCATCCTGGATAATTCAGGATAATTTATCTTAAAGTTAGCTGATTAGTAACTTTGACCCCATCTGCACCATTAATCCTTGTACAGGTCCCAGGTGTTCCTAGCAAGACAATGAGACCTCAGTTCTTATTTTCCTGAAGGAAGGATTTCAGTCAAGAGACAAAGTACAGTGAGGCAAGTAAGAATTTTTTGGCCACAGCAAAAGCACACTCAGGACAGTGAAACAAGGAAGGACTTAGCATAGAAGAACAACAGGAGAGCCCAGGCTGTGCTACTTTGGCTCACTGCAAAGTCAGAGAAAAGGGGACCTTGGAGACAGGTTCAGGGGGTTAGTCTGTGACAAGCTGCCACTGCCTATTGCTCCCCTGGTTGCAAGTCTCATGGGGTCTCTTGAGTTTAGGAGATATGTGCCTGTGGGGAAAGAAGAAGGGGAAGGCAATGGCCTAGACTGTGTCCTTTGTCTTGAGGGATTTCAGTCTCTATCTTGCAGGAGGGAATCTTGGAGGAGGGGTGTCAGGAGAGGATCTCAATGGAATATTCATCAGCTTTCCAGGTGTGTCATTTCATGGTTGGCACCAGAGCAGAAGGTCATTAGTCAATATAGCTGGTCCTGAAATAGCCATGGCATTGCTGTCCAGTTTTGCTGCTTTTCTAGTCATGGAACTGAAACACAATTGAGGTCTAGATGTTATCTTTAGAAAGGAAAGGTCAGAGTATTTAAACTGCATGGCTGGAAATATGTTGGGGAAAAAGGTTAACCTGGAGGTAAGGTCTTTATTTTCCCTGTTTTGCTCCTTGTTAGACACTCAAGGCTTTCTACCCTGGTGACCTCTGTACCTAGCCCATTGTCTTTGTTCTGCTCATGTCTATCTAACTGCCTACCACATAGGGATTAAAGTATGGGCATGTTTGGGGATAATTACTATTTTGCCTACCACTATACCCAAACTAGGTAAGGCTAGTATAAGAAAATATTGACTTAATGATATGTGTTATTCATATATATATGTACATGAATATGTGTATTATATATGTGTACATCATAACTAGGAAGTTTTATTCTGGAATTTCAAGGATAGGTCAAATAAAATTTATCAATACAACTCCCCACCATTTGCAGATTATTAAAACATGTGAAAATTTTTTTGATGCAAGTAATATATTCAATAAAATATAACACTAATTCACAACTTTTCAAAATATACTAATATGCTAAGGAGGATACAATGCTTTCTTATCACAACTACTGTATCATGCATCTTAATTTTAAAGGTGGTACAACATGAAGCAAAAAGTGTGTATCTACAGATTAGATATTTTTATTTTACTCTTTAAATTAGACTGAGTTGGAAATAATAAATTTATTAATGCAGTAAAGTGAGTCTAACATCAACCTAATAGCAAATATCCTACTTAGTAGTCTATAGGACAAAACTGAAGCTTTCCTCCTTCTGTATGAAAAACACAGTTCTACCCTCCTATATGTTTCTTAATTGTGTGTCTGCATTACTACTCACACAGAACACCTCACTTGTGATTCGCTGGTAACCAAATGTGTGGGAGTTTTTTCCACACCAAGTAATTCTCTGCAGCACCAACTGCATATTCTATAATTTAATTCAATTCTGGCACTATCTACCCGGAGACAGCAGCTGATCCCACAGGTTAAGGGTTCAGTCCCACAAGACTGCTTAGTCCACTTCAGATGCCAATAACAACTTCAAGGTTGTCACCAATGCTTTGGACCAATTAGCAATAGATCAGATGTTTCCATGACTCCCTCTTCAGGTTCCATTAATTTGCTAGTGTGGCTCACAGAACTCAGGAAAACAGCTTACTTACATTTACCAGTTTATTATAAAAGGAAATGATAAAGGATACAGATGAACATTCAGATGGGAGTGAAGTCTGGGAAAAAGGTGCAGAACTTTCATGCTCTCCTCACATATTCACCAACCCTGAAGTTCTTCAAATGCTGTCCTTGGTATTTTTATGGAGACTTTATTACACAGGCATATTTGATTAAGTCATTGGTCATTGGCAATTGGTTCAATCTCCAGCCCTTTTACTCTCCACAGAGTTTAGAGTGAAGATGGAAGTTCCAACAATCTAATCATGTGGTGGTTTGCCTGGCCATCCCCCCAACAAACTTAGATTCACTCCGAAAGTCAACTTACTAACATAGAAAAAGAAATTCTTATTTGCCTTGTCACTTAGGAAATCCCAAAGGTCTCAGGAGCATTGTGCCAAAAACAGGGACAAAGGAAAAATATATATTTTTATTATAAATCACAACATCACAGTCTGAAAACTTTAGTATGAGAATATGTAACAAGATTGAATGTTTGCTCTCAATTTAGTTAATATAGTTTTTAGTAATGTAATTAGAAAGTTAAAATAAGTAAATACAAGAACTGAAATTTTAAAAAGTATACTCAAATATATAGAATAATATTATAATTATAGATAGAAAATATTACTATTTTAATGACATCAATTATTTCTATTTTTCTGTAAATTCAATATATATATTTTAAAACTGTCAAAATGAAACAAAGAGTTTCCTAAAAGTTGCAATGCAATCTTAAAATTACTATGAAAGAGGAGAGCTCTTAGATGAGCTAAGGCAATTTTTGAAGAACAATACATTGAGAATATATATCTTATCAGTAACAAGACTAACAATAGATATTATAACTACACAGTCTGGTGTTGTCACAGTGATAGGCAAATATATTAGTAGAACAGAATTATGAAACAAGAAACAGATTCACATGTATATGGAACTGATATGTGACAAGGATGACTTCACAAATCATTGGAGAAAGAAAATGTAAATATCAAATTCTCCAGAAGCATCACACTTATGAGTAAAATTTTCAAGCAATTCCTAAAGTCAAGAATGAGAAAGGATGCCTGTTAAATTGACTTTATTTAACAATGTACTACAGGATTTAGAACTTCATGGAAAGAAAAGAAAAGGTAGAAGAATTAAAAAGGAAGACTATAATTCATTAGTAGCAAACTCCATAATTTGCTACACAAGTAGCTTAAAAGTATGCATATTAATTTTTAGAACAGATAATAAAATGCAGCAACTTTGCTCCTTATCAATATACAATAAAAATTTAATAGTTATGAAAATTTTAAGCACTCTTGGAATAAATACTGTAAAATATGTGCAAGAGTTATGTGGAAAGTCATTCAACTTCAATGAAAGATGTTTTAAAAGATAAAACTAATGGAGAGATCCACTGTAAATCTTAACAAAATAAAGATACTTATGCTTTACAAATTTAATGCTATTTCAGTCACAATTCATCAGCAGTTTTCATGCAAGCTGATAAACTAATTCTACAATATGTGAAGAATGCCTAGAGTCAGAATTGCTATGACATCCCTGGAGGAAAAGCTAAGTTAAAGACACTTGTCCTCTCAGATCTCTCAATTTTTACAAACATATAGTAATAAAGATTATGTATGGTGTAAGTATTCTTATCAGTAATCACTTTACACATATATAGCAAAATAATCAGAGAGGTAGACAAATATATACATGTGCGTATGCACATATATGGAAGTTACTGTTTAAAGTGACAATAAATAGAAAGTGTTTGACAGTAGATATTTAGTTTGGTAAGCTATAATTCTGATATACAGGGATATCATTTAAAATCAAGTTATAAAAAAATTTAAATTATGGGATAATGGCCATATATTATTTAATGAAAATATCATGTTACTTAAGAATACCATGATCTTATTTCTGAAATATAAAATCTGTGCATATCTATATATTTATGTACCTATTTGTCTACACACATAGAATGACTGAAGATATACAAACCAAACTTTCTTTTTTTACAAGATTACTTTATTTTATTTTTATTTTTTATTTTATTTATTTGTTTTTAGAGAGAGGGGAAAGGAGAAGTAGGAGGAGAGAAACATTAATGTATGGTTGCCTCTCACACGCCCCCAACTGGGGATCTGGCCTGCACACCCTAGTCATGTGCCCTGACTGGGAATCGAACCAGCAACACTTGGTTCGCAGGCTGATGCTCAATCCACTGAGCCACAGCAGCCAGGGCTTACAAACCTAATTTTTACCAGCTTTCATGTCTCTGTGGTAGGATCAAGGTGCTATGTGGGCTTTTATTTTATATTAATTTTGCAAGTGTTCTCCTTTGAGATGTATTAATTTTATAAACAAATTAATAAAAGTTCTCTATTTTGATAAAACATTTAGTGATATGGGAAAATGTTAGTTTTAAATTGAGCTTCCCATATTTGTAAAACAATATAGTTTATTCAAATTTTAGTATAAGCAAAATTAAAATGTGTATATATTTGAGTTTATATTCTTTTTTTGTAACCATTTTCTCTATAATGTTAACTTGTATACTTATTATTATTTTTTATTATTACCATAATGACTTTTGAAGCAACTTTGCTGAAAAAATACTTATTAACTTCCAGACAGAGGGGGCATGGAGAAGTTATTCTCAGCGAGTCCTTTCCTCAGATAATATTCACAATGGTTAGGTTCTGGGACAAGAGGCAAAATTCAAGAACAAGGAACCAAAAGCAAATAGAATGAGCAAGTTAGAAATGCCTAGGAAACACTACCATGTAATTATAAAGTTTTCATCTATGACACTGGAGAAGAAAAAAGTTAAATATAAATGGACTTGACTTGAAGAACTTTTCTTTATATTTCCAGTTGTGAATAGCTTAAATCTTAATTATCTTCATAATGCACTTCTGAGGCTGCACTTTTTTTCTTTGTGATGCAATTTTAACACTTTATTTATGTGAGTATTTTTTCTAGAGTTTGTCAATGTAATGTTAAAACAACAATTCCTCTGTTTTACTCAAACTAAGAGAGAAAGGACAATTGAAATTGAAAATGCAACCTATGTATAAAGATTTTTCTCTGGACCTTGGAGCTGTCTTAAATATACATATTAAATCCAAAGTCATGGGCATTATTCAAGATCAACTTTCCATATTAAATTGGGTTTATCAACACCAGAAAATATATCAGGAACTGATGCAATAGACTTGTAAACCCCTTCCCCAAAGAATATACTCCTGTGAATATCTAATAAGCATTAATTAATCTCATAGCTAAAACATATTTTTTTGTTCATTTAGAAAATGGCAAAGTCTAGTGTCAAAAATATGGTCTTCATAGTGTTACACAGTGGTGTCCCTGAAAATTCTCTGAGCCCATGGTTTGGGGAAGGGGGATGAGACTCAGTGGAGCACAGCTATTTTCCTAAGAACTATCTAGTTTCTTCTTTTTTTAAAATAGGCTTTATTGATTATGCTATTACAGTTGTCCCAACTTTTTCCCTTTGTTCTCCTCCACCCAGTGAACCCCTTCCCTCCAGTTGTCCCCCCTTAGTCCATGCCCATTGGTTGAGCATATAGTTCTTCTCAACATCTTCCTATCTCCTCCATTCCCTCCTACTATACTTCTTAATTTCTGTACCATCTCTCTCCCTTTTTCCCCTGCCCCCTCCTCGCTGACCTCCCCCCCCAAATTTTCCCCATACCTATAATTCTTTCCCCACTCTCGTTGCCTACTTAGTTTGCCTCTGTTTCGGTTTCCTACCACCTGTTGTTGGTTGTTGTGATACAATTTCCATTTTAATATTCATAGTTTTGATCCTCTTTCTCCTACACAAGTCCCTTTAATATTCCATATAACAGTGGTTTGGGTCTGATGAACTCTTTCAGTTTTACTTTCTCCTGGAAGCGCTTTCTCTGCCCTTTTTTTCTGAATGACAGCTTCATTGGATAGAGTAATCATGGTTGTATGTTTTTGCTTTTCACTACTTTGAATATTTCTTTCCAGTCCCTTCTTGCTTGCAGAGTTTTTTTTTTTTTTTTTTTTTTTGAGAAATCAGCTGAGAGTCTTAATGGGACCACTTTGTATGTAATTCTCTTCTTCTCTCTTGTTTTTAAGATTCTCTTTATCTTTATTTTTGACATTTTGATTATAATGTGTCTTGGTGTGACTCTCCCTGGGTCCAATATTTTTGGAACTCTCTGTGCTTCCTGGACCTGTAAGTCTATTTCCTTCCCAAAGTTAGGGAATTTCTGTTTCGTTATTTTTTCACATAATTTTTCTATTTCTAGTTGTTCTTCTTCACCTTCTGGCAACCCTATGATTCAGATGTTGGCCTGCTTATAGCTGTCCCATAGGTTTCTGAGCCTCTCCTCATTTTCCTCACTTTTCATTTCCTTTTTCTGCACTGGTTGACTTTTCATTCCTTCCCTATGTTCTGGTTTGTTGATTTGATTCACCACTAGTTTTGTATGTGTTTTTGTTCATTTCAGCAGGGCTAGCCTTCATTCCTTCCCCATTTTTCTTAAGATCTACTGTTAGGTCTATAAGCATTCATATAACCAAAGCTCTGAGCTGTGCCTCAGAAAGATTTCCTATCTGCTGAGCCATTAGATTAGATATTTGCTGTCTGGTCAGCTGCATCACTGGGACCTCTATCATGATCTATGCCATCCTGACAGTTTTGTGTTTACCTTTGCTTCCTGGGTGGGGCTGTCACACCACCTATGCTATAGGGGTCAGAGCCCCATGCACTCATCACTACCGGGTGACCCTTCTCACCACACTGTGACATTTTGTGTGTGAGCAGGGGTCCAAGATGGATTCCTGCTGTTCACTCTCTGCTGATAGACTGAGAACCTCCTCCTCCATCCCCACCCCCTCCGGCCATCACAGTCTGAGGCAATGGGAGTCTGCCTTCCCTTGCATTGGAATCACGAGCTGATGGGTTTGGTCTGCTGCCCAGAGTGCTCCCCAGGTGCTTCTTGCCTCCCCCTAAATACAGGGGTCTGTGCTTACCGCTGTCCCGCCACCATCGCTGCAGCTGCCACTGCCAGCACAGCTTGACCTCTCCACACCAGCTTCGCCCCTCTTATCCATCCAGATGAGCACTTCTTCTTCATAATTTTATATGTTGGACTTCCATGTAGCTTTATTTTCTGGAACTTCTGGTTATTTCTGGTTTTGCGGCAGTTGTATTCCTTCTTAGTTGTGGAGGGAGATGGAGCATATCAGTCTAGGCCTCCATCTGGGCTGGAACTTGTCTCCTCTGAGACTGCACTTTTTTTTTTTTTTAAATCACTGTGTGGTTGCTTCTCATTCGCGCCCCTAACTGGGGACCTGACGCGCAACCTAGTCATGTGCCCTGACTGGGAATCGAACCAGCGACACTTGGCTCACAGGCCGATGCTCAAACTACTGGGCCACAGCAGCCAGGGAATGAGGCTGCACTTTTTAACACTTTAATGCTGCTACATATTCCTATAATTAAATAAATTTAAAACTGAAAACAACATGCAGTTCTTTTGGCCATAATAAAATAAACTCAAAAGGCAGTGCCTTATTTCTGTTTTGTGAACATTAATTCATTTTATCAATGGTAGTTTAAACCTATCCAAAAGACCAGACCTTGGGGAGAACATCTTATTTCCCACTTTGTGGCAGAATGTCAAATAGACGGGACTTAGACAAGTAATCAACTTTAGGAATCACATATAGTCCCAAACAAGATGAACCCAAAGAGACCCACACCAAGACACATCACAACTAAAATGGCAAAGGTTAAGGACAAAGAGAGAATCTTAAAAGCAGCTAGAGAAAAGCAGTTAGTTAGGTACAGGGGAGCTCCCATAAGAGTGTCAGCTGATTTCTAAACAGAAAACTTGCAGGCCAGAAGGGACTGACACAAAATATTCAAAATGATGAAAAGCAAGACATACAACCAAAATTATTCTATCCAGTAAAGTTATCATTTAGAATTGGAGGACAGATAAAGAGCTTCCCAGATAAGAAAAAAGCTAAAGGAGCTCATCACCACCAAACCAGTATTACATGAAATATTAAAGGTCTTTTTTAAGGGGGAAATATATATGTGTGTGTGTGTGTGTGTGTGTGTGTGTGTAGGTTCACCAATTGAACCTAAAACAAAAACAAAATAAACAAGCAAAAGAGAAACACACTCATAGATACAGAAAACATTTTCACAGTTGCCAGATGGGAGGAGAGTTTGGGGGATGGGTGAAAAAAAGTGAAGGGAATAAGAAGTATAAATTGGTAGTCACAGAATAGTCATGGGGATGTGAAGTACATCATAGGAAATATAGTCAGTAATATTTTAATAACCATGTATGATGTCAGATGGTTATGAGATTTATTGGGATGATCACTTAGTAAGTTATGTAATGTCTAATTAATGGAGTATACATCTGAAAGTAATATAATGATGTATGTCAATTATAATTAAAATTTATTTTTAATGATTAAAGAAAAACAGTAGGAATTCTTGGTAACATTTCAAGCTGTTTTGCATCATGTGCCATGATCCTTATCTCATAATTGAAATTAAAATATATTTTAGATCAAATTTTGCTCTTTGGAATTACCCTACCTAAGTTTAGAGAGTTTTAACTAACTGGAAAAACAAAAACAGATAAACAAAAACAAACAATTATAAGCAATACCATCTCCATTTTGCAATGAAAATCCTAAAGAATCCAAATCCTTGAAAATATGCAGCCACATTGCTTATCACCATTGTACAGGCTTAGGTCTTTTATCTCAGTCACTAAGACTATTGCTCTATTTTCTGCCACCGGCTTTAGGAGATATGGACATCATATTCCTCAGTAACTGCCAGGTTTTCTGTTGAACATGAGTCTCTCTAAAACCACAGCTTGATAATCTTGCTTGTGCTGCAGGCTTACTGGTTCAAACTCTTACTGTTCCACACATATCAGTTTGCTTTGCACATCTTGCAAGTTAGAAAAATGTTTATAGTTCCATGTCATTGCATCATTTTAAAATTCTCCTCCTTTAAATACAAAGCAAAACACAGAAACATCCTCTTCCTTATCCTACAAAAATGTCTGTATTATGATTATTATTATTATTTTTTTTTTGCCACACTTCATCACAAAGTTTACCTGGCAATCCTCACTATTAAAGATAAATGCATAGGTACAATATAACCTTGGGTGAATGCAGGGGATATAACGAATAAAGAATACCTCAAAAATTTTATTAATGTAGCATGTGTATTTCATACTAATCCACCTAATTCTAATCTAACCTAAGCAAACTAATGTTTTGATGCATGTAACAATATTCCTATTTATAGGTAAAATTTTATTTTACCTATTTTATCAGTAAACTGAGACTTAGATTTAATAAATTGTTCAAGGTCACAAGTGGCAGAGCTGGAACTTTAACTTTTTTCTTAATTTTGAATTGGTTATTATGATCATTAAATGAAATAAAGGATGTTTGGTGTCTGTGGCTTTCTCAAGATTGTGTGGCACCAAGCAAGCTGTGACTCTTGGTTTACTTTCCTCCCAGCAGGTGGGGCAGCTCACAATCTTTTCTTTACACAGGGCCACCAAGTGCCATATCAGCACAAGTGAGTTACACCCCATCTCATGTCAAACACATAAGGCTTATTATATTCTCATGCTCCAAAACGGTTGAGAAGCAGAATTGTAGGGACCTTGCCTTGATACATAACCTAGAGCACACCCAATGTACTGTACCCTGGCCTCAGCAGTCTCTCTACACCAGCTCAAGGGACTATATGGTCTACGTAGCTAGCCCTCTGCTTTCTAGTTTCTTTACTAAAGTCCATTTCTCTTCTATTCTTTGTGTGAACTATAATTTTTGCCTCCAGTCACCAGTACATGGCATATAGAGAATTTGGTAAGTTCTTGATGAGTATTGGCAGTGATTGCTATATTGGTTTGTTATTATTATCAGAAAAAGCTATCAACTGACATTTTTAATATCTGTGTTATCTTTGCCATGATTCCAAGTACTTTCCTATAATCTTTGCTATTCGGAGGAAGTCTTCCTTACCTTTCTCCCTCCAGAAAACTCCTATAACCACCTTTAAAACTCAAAATTTTACTTCCTCTCTCATTTCTTTAGGTGAATTTAGACACCCATTTTAAGTGTGGCTATAGTATGTCCTACATGGTAATATATCACAATGTTGTATGTAAACACATGACTCTTCTACTAGGCTGTGAGTGCCCCTGGTAAAACTAGGTGCCCTTTCCTTCTGGATTAGAAATAGAAACATTGTCTCTAACCAATACAATGTAAACATGTTTTTTTCTTTTAGTCCATTACTAATTTACTTAATTTTTTTTTGAAATTTTTCCTTGCATATTATACAGTAGAAACATTTGAAACATGTTTCATTGATGGTTCTAAAAAAGATTTAATGTCATAAAATAGGGCTTTGTATTTACTTTAAGAATGCCTCATGAAGCTCTTTTTAGTACTCTTTCAGAATTAAAATGAATGTTTAGCTTTGGTAATGTGTTATCTTATTTACCAAGGATCTAGAATAACATTTATCATATTGATTGCCTCAAATCCACTCACAATCCCAGTACTATCTGAAATATATTGCACTTCTTTGTTAGAACAGATAATTATTTCTGACTGATGGCAATCAGGTAGGAAAGCATTTTCCTTTTTATTATTTTGAATAAATACCTGGGGTTTTATAGGAAGGAATAAGAGCAGTGGTTTTGATATCTCAAATATCATGATCAGAATTGCCATTGAAATATGGTGGAAAAAAATATTGTTAAATTTTCCAAAATAAAAAGTATAATACTCACTAGAATTCTGAAATTTCAATGTATTTTAAAACAATGCAAAAATATTAATTGTATATACAATATAATTAGGTTCCATATGCACCTTCTGAGTGAATTTTTAAAAGACACCCCTTCCTTCTCGATACAGCCCTGAGCCAGGTTCCTGGGCATGGCTGGACTTTGGCCTCATGGTCAGGCATCTTGTGAGGTAGACAAATGTTTGTAGAGGCTCTTGTTTTCATCCTACCCAGGTTTTCACTTACTTCAAGACATTATAAAGTCTTGCCATAGGCTGGAGAATTTTCCATTATTTCTTGCCATAGCTAAAAAATTCTTAAGTATGCAGAATTTTCTGCTCATTGTGAGGTGACTAGCATCACTGGCCAATGCACGTTTAACTTCAGTAGCTCCGCCATTATTGCCAACAAAAAGTGATACAGAGATCCCTAAAACACAGTCACATAGAATCACTGATTTCTCCTTCACTTCCCTGGGCACGGTTAGGCAGCAAGGTCTTTAAGAGAACTGGTGTCATTATGTACACTGGTACACTTAGGACTTTATCAAGAGCTCTCTGTCTGGCTCTCATATGAACCTCACAGGATTCCTGGCAATTGACAAAAGAAGTATTGTTATTTCCAGTTTAAAGATAAGGAAGATAAAGTGACTAATCTTAAATTCATGTAACTAGAGAGTTTCAAAACCATGATAAAATCCCTATTATCCTAAAGGAGATTAGGCTTTGTTCTATTTTCTTATATAGTATATCCTTTCAGCATAAAATATTCAGATCTTATCCAAAGATTTGAATCCCTAATTAGTCAGATTCACTTACTGAGGAATATTTCAAATTCAACTCTTTTCTTATTTTAAGTCTTATTTATAAGTGCTTTAATCTGATCAACCTTGCTTGCTACTTTAGAAGCTGGTATTCTCAATTACTAATAATTGTTAGTGCAAAAAACCAACTAAAGTAGTGAAAAGCATTCTTATTTTTGGATTTCAAGGAAAAGTCAGCTGTGGCTGCTGCTTTGTATTTTGGCTGACAGAAAGTAAGATTTATGATCCCATCCTTGTTTTATTATTTTTTTTTTCAGATTTAATGTGTTTTATTGATTAAAATATTACATTTGTGCCAATTTCCCTTCCCTCTGCTCCCCTCCACCCGGTGGCCCCCTCCCTCCAGCTGTCCCCCCCTTTTAGATTATGTCCATTAGTTGTGCTTACAGTTCCTCCCAACCTCTCTCCGTCTATTCCATTCCCTCCTACCATGATCCCCAATTCCTATATCATCTCCCTCCCTCTCCCCACTCCCCCTCCCTGTTGACCTCCCCCCAATATGTTTCCCTTACCCACAGTTCCTTTTCCACTCTCGTTGCCTGTTTCGTTTGCCTTTGTTTCATCTCCCTAGCTTCTGTTTTTTAAACCAGTCCCTTTAACTTCTCATATAACAGTGGTTTGGATCTAATGAACTCTTTCAGTTTTATTTTGTCCTGGAAACACTTTCTCTGTCCTTCTATTCTGAATGACAATTTCGCTGGATAGAGTATTCGTGGTTGTAGGTTTTGGATTTTCATTACTTTGAATATTTCTTGCCAGTTCCTTCTTGCCTGCAGGGTTTCCCTTGAGAAGTCAGCTGATAGTCTAATTGGGACCCCTTTGTACATAATTCTTTTCTTCTCTCTTGCTGCTTTTAAGATTCTCTCTTTATCTTTAATTTTTGACATTTTGATTATAATGTGTCTTGGAGTGGTTCTCCCTGGGTCCAGTCTCTTGGGAACTCTCCTTGCTTCCTGGACCTGCAAGTCTATTCCCTTCCCCAAGTCTGGGAAGTTCTCCTTTATTATATTTTCACTCAATTTTTCAAGTTCTAGTTCATCTTCCTCATTCTCTGGCAAACCAATGATTCTTATGTTGGGCCTTTTATAGCTGTCCCAGAGGTTTCTGATCCTCTCAGTGTTGCTTCCTATTTCCTCTCGCTGCTTTGGTTGACTGCTTGTTCCTTCTCCATATTCCAGTTTGTTGAAATGGACTCTGGATTCCTCACCATCTGTCTCGTATGTGGTTTTGTTCCTTTCGTTATGAAGGTTTTTCGCTTCTTTCATATCTTTTTCCTGCTCTTTTGTGAATTCTGTAAGCCACCTGATAACAATGGCCCAGAACTGAGCCTCTGACAGGTTTCTTATCTGTTCATCTGTCAGGTTCTCTATCTGCTGTCTGGTGAGTTGTGCCACCGGGATCTCTATATTTGTCTGCCACATTTTGACAGATGCGTTTTGTTTTCCTGGGCCGGCTGTCGGGGGCAGGGGGCAGTGCCTGCGTACGCGTCACAAATCAGCGACCGGCCGGCGCCTGCCTGTCCGCGACCTATTTCGCAGTCCTGTGGTGCTTTCTGTGGGGGCGGGGGTCCAAGATGGATTCACACAGTTATTCAGCTAGGAGACCGGGATCCGTCCTCCCGCCCCCCTGGGCCTCACTGTTCAAGGCGATGCTGCGGCTGCTCCCCAGCGCCGGAGTCGGGCACTGCCAGGGGCTTGATTGGAGTCGCGCACGCCAGGGGCTTGATTGCCTCTGGGATTTTTCGCCGCCCCGCCCCGCCGCTCCGCAAACAGCTTTGCCTTCTTTAACTCTTACCTGCCCAAATGGCACCGCTGGTTTATAACTTCATATGTTGGGCTTCCATGTAGCTTTATTTTCTGGAATTTCTAGTTATCTTTTGTTTTGAAGTAGTTGTGTTCCTCTATAGTTGTAGAGGGAGACCTAGCGTGTCCGTCTAAGCCTCCATCTTGGCCGGAAGTCCCCATCCTTGTTTTAATTTCACAATCCTCTTATGCCAAATTTTGCTTTAAAAATATTTTCTTTTTTTGATTTAGTATTTATTGTGTGTTTTATTTTTTTCTATTACCATTTTGTCCCCTTATACTCCCCTCCACTCAACCATCACTACACTGTTTTCCATGTCCGTGAGTCCTTTTTCCTTTTTGTTCAATCCCTTTGGCCCCTAACCTCCCCCCTCCACCACCCACAGCTGCCATCCTGATCTCCATCTATGAGTCTGTCCCCATTTTCCTTGTTAGTTCAGTAAAAATAGTTTCTCTCCCATGTATGGATTGGTTTATTCCTTCCTCATTCCCTGGCAGGAAATAATTAATGTAGTTATTTTTCATTCACTCAATTTTTTTTTTAAATGCATGCTTACGTAGCAGGCTTAGGCTGAGAAATTAAGTCACAGTTACCCAGGTACAGTCCCAGACCACAAGGAAAGTGTGGCCTAGAGAAGACAGAGAAGTAAACAGTAATAAACACAGAATGGGCACTTAACCTAGCTGGGAAGTTGAAAAAACCTTCTCAGAAGAAATGATATACTGAGACCATAACAATGAATAAGCTTTATCCTAACGAAGGAATAATGAAGGATTTTTAAATATTAGATACATTATTTGCAAAGGTGCCAAGCGTGTATCTGATAGATTTCAATTAATTCAGTAAGATTGAAGGAGGAAAGTTTACGAGGTGAAGATTGGACAGCAAATGGGGCCCATGTCATGACTGGTTTTATATGGTATGACAAGGAACTTGGTCTTGATACTTAAGTAATGGTGACATGAATGTGAAATGGTCAGATTTTTGTTTCAAAGAAGTCAGTCTGGCAGGGTGGTAAAGATTGTAACACGGAAGTTAGGGTTAGAGGAATAAATCTAAAGACCTTTAAAATAATACAACAAAGAGATGATAGTGGCCCAATAGTCAGAGCCGTAGCATCTGTTAGAGAGAAGCAATAGGATCTGCTGTTTGATTGGATGAGGGCTTCATTGTGAGTAAGAGGTAGGGAAGGAAGAAAAAAGAGAAAAGCAGATTTTTGGTGTGACCCATAAGACTTAAAGGAATGCCTTTCCCTGAGGTGAGAAACCTAGGCAAAATTGGAAACATAGATGTTGAGTTCAGTTTTGATTATATAAATTGAGTTTGAGGTACCTATGGAACATTCAATTGAAGCTATCTGATAAGCATTTGGATGTGGTGGTGTGGAGCTCATCAGAAGGATCCTAGGTAGAAATATAATTTAGAGTTATCAGCATGTAGAAGAATGTAAAGTTCAGTTCTCAAGCTCATGGTTATGAACATGGAATTTGTACCTGCATGGCTTAAGTTCAAATCATCAGTCTACCTTTCCTATATTTGTGACCTTGGGAAAAAAATTTTTTTGTGCTTTAATTTCCTCATCTGTGAAACATGTATTATTGTAATATCTGCCTTGAGGGTTCTTTGGTTATTATCCATAATGAATTTAATAGCATGTGAGCTATAGTAAGAATTAAAAACATTAATTACAATAATTCTACTTTGGCATATTGATAGATATATCCCCAGTGCCTAGATTGGTGTCTGGCACATAATAGGAGCTCAATAATTGTAAAAAATAAATGAGCTATCTTCTAGTATGAAATTTCATTCTGGAAGAATGGCAAAAAGTTCACCTTTATTTCTCCTCCCTCCAGTTTCTTTGAGGTTATACCTGAATTCTTTGTATGTATCATTAAGACATCAAAGTAGAAGTGGAGGCAAGATGACTGGAAAATGCAGTCCTTGAGAATATATGCCTGAAATAATACACTACCAGCTCTATCTTCCTAGCTGGCTTTTGTTCCATGTGGGCTCCCATGAAGCATATCTATCTCATTCTTCCCCACAACTACTCATCCGTTTATTATGCAGCAAATATTAACTGAGCATTTACTATGTGCTTTGCTTTATGAACATTATTCTGTTACAGGCATGTAAATGACAGCTTGAATCATCAAACTAAACAAAATTACTACTTCATTAGAAGCCAAGTTTAGGTTTACCAAACCTATAATGGAATTAATTTAATTTTACCTCCCCCTTTTTTTTTCTTAAAGGCTCATTTCACCTAAATTGTTATTTCTCTCTTTTTGTGTTAAATGTATTTCATTACTACATTTTTAAAAATATTTTATTTATTTTTGGTGAGAGGGGAAGAGAGGGAGAAAGAGAGAGAGAGAGAGAGAGAGAGAGAGAGAGAAATATCGATGTGTGAAAGAAACATCCATCAGTTGGCTCTTGCTGGCCCCCAACTGGGGACCTGGCTCAAAACCCAGGCATATGACCCGAACAGAATCTAACCTGTGGGTGACCTCTCAGTCTGCAGGCTGGCATTCAATCCACTAAGCCACACCAGCCAAGGCTCATCACTATATTTTTTGTTTATATATTTTGCCACTTAGCTTCCACATAACCTCCCTTCCCCCCAGGAGTCCTACCAGGGTGGCAGGAGACTTGTGGGATGAGAAACACCCAGATACTGGGATGACAGAATCCCCTTCCAGATTTCACTTTAAGGAATCTGGCTTATGAAACTTATCAGACAAACCTCAACAGCTCAACACCTTTCTCACTCATAGGCACAGTGTAGCAGCATCCCCAGGGGGCTGCCAGGTGTTGGGGGACCATGCTCTGGTCCCAAAGCAGTGTGATGGCAGGACTGACTAAGGCCAGAACAGAAAGTGAACTGCTCATGCTCAAGTTGCAAGGCTAATGCCTTCTGAAAGGTTGAGGGCCAGTAACCTTTTTATTAAATACAATTCCCCTATTTCCTTTAACATGACTGTTTTTTTTTTCCTGATGCCTTTTGTCTCCCCACCCACATCCCCAGGTATTCTACTGATGTATTTGAGTTAAGCTCAGTCACCTGACAGATGACTTCTAAAGAGTGTTTTAAATTCTTTACTTCTTTATCTCTATCCACTATTAGTGGATAGTCAAGCCACATTTTGGCATTTTGTTATAGTCTTAGTTCTGAGGAGTATTTTAACTTTTATTTTTTTTCCTTCCAGAACCATCATTGAGAAATGCCTAAGCACCATTCAAGATTAGGTTTTTGCTCATAGACACAGACAACAGTATCGTTGTTACCAGAGGGAAAGGCAGGTGAGGAATGAGATAGAAGAGAGTAAAGGGAGAATAAATGGTGATGAAAGGAGACATGAGTTTGGGCGGTGAACACACAATACAATCTATGGTTGACGTATCATGGAATTCTATGCTTGAAACCTTAATAATTTTATTAACCATTGTCACCAATCAATTCAATAAATCTTTTTAAAAAATATCCAGAGAAGTATAATAGGCACATATAGGACTGAACAATTGGAGGAAGAAAGCCAAGTATTAACCCTAAGAAAATAAAAAAAGTATGTAAGTAAAGAAATATAATCTTATCATGCTCCATGTCCCAGGTGTGAATAGCATTTGCGTGGGCGTTATAACATAAACATTCGATATTCAGAACGGAAGCAGTGATGTTACTACATTGGCAGGCTGGAATAAGAAGGGGAAGAGCATGTGCTGGAAGAGAAAATACAGTGATTACAAGCATTCAGTCCTCATCTTCTACTTTAGGAAGCCAGAGATAATACCTAACATTGAAAAAGTCAAGAAATAGTAATCTAAGCATGTTAGAATGTGGAAGTAAACACCAGAAGAGAAGAAAAAAAATTTTAATATCAAAAACTTTTTGTCTTCAGAGAGCAGAATTTTGGAGTAGAAAGGGGTGAAGACTGCTCTTTTCATTATAAGCCTGATTATAGATATAGATATAGAGAGATACATACACACACACACACAATTACAACACAAATTTAAATACAGAAAAGATCAAGTTTTTAGCTTCTTCTTTTATAAATGAATAAAATCAGGTCAGTAGTTTGTCCAAAGTTGTGACCGGTTATAGTAGACTTGGGACTACAGAACCCCTGCCTCTATTTGAGGATAAAGACCAGCATATCAGCTGACCACAGCTAAAATCACTGGAAATAAGATAAAGTAACAACTCTCCCTTTTGTGGCACATATAAAAATGATATCTAGATTAACATATATTGAAATGATTAATAAAAAGTGATGCATGGAATTGTGTATGTTACCCTAAACATTCGGCAGGTGAAGTAGATTGTGGGCGGTTATTGGCGGAGGAAAACGGTGACAGTGTTGGCTGGAGCATGAGTAGCGCTCACTCCTGGTTGACACTGTTGCACTCCTTAATCTCACTGCTCACAACAATCCCTGAGAGAGAGACTGTCATTTCCCCATTTTACAAATGAACAGAGAGGGTTAACACATGTTCAAGTTCACACATAGACAAGAAATGGAGCCAGGATTTAAATTCAGTCTGGTTCCAAGCAGTCCCTGTCTTACCTGTGATATTCTACATTGCTTTATAACAAGAGGATTTCGTTTATGATAGTGAATCTATTTCTATGCTCAATCATTTTAAAATAATATTTAAAATTAAAGTAGCTTCTGATGAAGAAATAATATAAAATAGATTAAACCACAATGCAATAACCAACTAATTGGTTAAAAAAGCAAGTAATTTGTTTCAGTGCTTACTATAAGGAGACATGGTAAAAAATTAGAATCCTTTTCTTTATTGTAGTCTTTTATTCGCTAATCACACTATTGAGGTCTGCTTGTAATAAAAGTATATGGAGACTTCTTAAAAATATTTATGTCATCTGAGACTTCTCCCTTTACTTTTATGAAATCCGCTGTGTAGGCATTTTGGTGGAAGACATAGCGGAAGAACTCAGACTCTTGGTTTCTCCCTAGGCGGAGCCATGTAGGATCACTGACCCATGCTCCAGGTCTGGATGCTGAATGTGGAGAGAATGGCTCAAAGAAACTAGGATGATTAGAATTATTGGTGGTGCTAGTGTTAGCTTCTAAATTCTTCTAATCGGTCGCTCTTCATGCAGTGTGATTCTAGTTGTTCTTCCACTCTGCGGAGCTATCCGTTAATATTCCAGAAAAGACGTTTGTAGATAAAGTGTTGGGACCAGCGAAATGGTCTCCTTACCTGTTTAGTTTTTCTGGCTGGTTGAATAATTCAAAGAGCATACATTGGGGTAACTGGACAAAAATCAAAATTTTAATAGGTGCACATTGGGAATTTACATTAAGTATAAAAATTCCATAGACAGTGCAGCAACATTAGGTATGTAAGACATTGTTGGATAAAGAAGAAAAGGAGGGACTGGGTATTAGATTTTGGGAGAGAGAAAGGATGATTTACAGGGAGTTGCAGAAAAGCAGAACACATGTGACAGGAAAATTTTTGCTAGATAACCCAGAAACAATGGGACACAAGGTGGGGATTTCTAGCCCAAAATGCTTGAAGTCTTCCTGGCTAATGTTACAGTGTAAAATTCTTAAGGTGATTAAGTCAAGGTTCCTTAACCTTTTTTTATTTGAAATCTGAATTTCATTAATGAAAAGGGGAAGTAAAACTCTCTTCCTGAGTTTGTTGGACTTTAATTTATTTCAGTTAAAAATAACCTGCCTGCTTTGGGGACACTCACTCCCAACCCGCACAAGATTAATAAGAGTGAATTTCTATTGTTTGTAACCAAAAACTACTATCAGGCCAAGCCATATAATCCTTGCTTAGTGACTAACCTTTGGCTTATGATATGACCTTAGAACCAGTTTGTCTCACTCCTTGATGTAAAGGGCTCAGATGCTATGAAGCACTCGCTTGCCATATTGTTATTTCAAGTACAAATATATTTGTCATTTTTATATATCCATTTTTCAGAAAGACGCTTTGATACATCATAATATATTTCCATTTCTTACCTTTATCCATATCTTATTTCTTGGAAGCTCAATCAAAAATTATTGTTAGTTTAACTTAGACATGATAGTTTAAAAATACATAAGCTATTTAAAAATAAGCTGTAGATAACGGTGGTCAGCTTTTTATTTATTTACTTATTTTTATTTAAAGAGGAGATAATCATGCAACTCAGTCATTTTTCACCAACATGATTACATTACCAATGTTCTGTTTTTATGTTCATGTGCTCTCATGCTTATAGTAAAAACAAAACATAGCAAGAAGGCCAGAAAAATAAAATAATTTAGCCCCTTACTTTAATAAAGCTATATTATCATAGCATTTGTTTCTTAAACAACTTATAAATGATCACATTCGCTCAAAAAACATTCTAAGGGGAGTCACTTCAAGTAGAAAGAGTAAAAGTACAGGAAATTATTCCAGAAACTTGTTTCCTATGGAAATTTACTTGTTTATTTATAATTTATATTTATTTTTTAAATTTAGACCGCTCGATAATTAAAAATAATATGTCATTACAATGCACTGACACATTCAATTTTTTCCTCTAGAATAACTACCAAATATATTTCTCCCTAATATAATAATCCTTTCTTGACTACACAAATAACCAGTAAAAATATTAACTTTGTCTAATAGGCATAGGTACTCTATTGAGAAATAAATGATGTCATCGTAGTTCTATCACAGTAAGTAGTAAGAGTCAAAGATCTTCCTTATTTTATGTTTGTGTTTTCTTTTTTGAAGTATATCTGTCCTGATCTTGGCAATTAGTTTTTCATACTAGAAATTGCATCACAAACAATCACATTTGTAGACTTATCATGTGCATATTCTAATGTACATACTTTCATTAACTTAAACTACTTTCATAATAGAAGGTCTGTAATTGTTTAAAGTTTTTGATTGGCATATACTTACAAACATGTTAGGTTTTTAAGACTATCAAAAGAGCATACTCAGAAATAGATGAGACAAAGTATAGTTTGAGATTTCATGAGGTGTTTTCCCTTACTCTGGAGACAAAGCTTTTTATCTGTCACTTATGTATTCAATAAACATTTAATGAGCAGCCTCTGTGCCAGTGTGAGGAAGGGGAAAATTGCTCCCTTTCTCCTCTGGCAATGTACAGTTGGTCAAATCATTAAAATGACATAAGGCAGATTAACAGGAAAAAATCAAGTTATAATATGCTCTTATGGAGAATTCACATAAGCATAAAAAATCCAAAGACAGTAAGGCGAAATGAGTTAGATATGTTATTCTCAACTGAGGAGAAGAGGCAGGGGCTGGAACTTCAAAGAGAAATAAGGCAATTCACAGGGAGACAAAAAGTGTTAATGTGTAGTAAACAAACGTTTGCAGGGACATATAGGAACAAAGGGATGCAGAGAGGACTTTGATCAAATAGGTCTTGCTAGCCTCCTCTCTGTCTGCCACACCTAATTCAGACTGAACTGTAATTTCCTATGATAGCTCCTTCCTAGATAGAACAGGTCATCTATCTTAAATTTATTTGGGGAATTAAGTGGGAGGTAAAAAGCAAAACTTCTTGAGTCTTCTGTTTCCTCAAAATAACCAGCCTAAAATAATCAATATTCCAAAAGGCATATTTTGGGGTGGTACGCTCTGCCTCTCAACCCCTTCATCAGGCACTGCTCTATGCAATACCATGAATTAAAAACAGATTTTTACTTTTGTGGAAATATTATTTTACTGAGGAGAAACAGAAAATATGTAATAAGCATACAAATAAGTAAATAACAAGTTTGCTAGGAAATGCTAAACATAATCAGGGTAAGGGGCACTGAAAGTGCATGGGCTGAGAGAGTAGGTTACCCTTTAATCAAGAAGTTAACTACTGTTGACCTTGATGAGAGGGTGAGATTTTAGCAGAATTTCAGGGGGTTGTTAGACATGGTGGTTATTTGGGATAAGAGCAATTCAGAGAGAGAAAATAGTCTGTGCAAAAGTACTGGGTCATGAGAAAGTTTGAGGGCTAGTAAGGGAGCTGGTGTGGCAGGATCTAAGTGAAGGAACAAAAAATGGAGACAGGGAAATGGGCCACAGTACACAGCATCAGCTGGCACTTAGAACAAAACGGTGACATTATCTGACTTATTTAACTGACTCATGTTTTTAAAAGGTGACTCTGACTTCAATGTGAGACTATATTTTTAGAGAAGGGCCATTTTAGAAGTGGGGGACCAATGATGAAGCTACTGTAGTAGTCCAGATAAAGGTGATGACTGGGCTAGATTGTAGCAGCTAGGTGAGGGAAAGCAATCAGACTGTGGATATATGGTGAAGTTGGAGCCAACAGCTTCACTGAAAAACAGTGAGTGGAATGGGAGAGAGATGTCAACAATGAGTCAAGGATTTTGTCCTGGGCAACTGAAATAACACATCATGGATGTATTATTTAAGAAAAATAGATACAAATTGATTGCATTCATTTAAATAACTGTTTTACATGGGTATATGACAGTTTATCTATTACCAATGGCTAGTTAGTTGCTTTCATTGTTTAATACTCTAAATGATGCTTTAATAAAAAGTTTTTAGGCAGAGTTAAAACAACTCTGCAGCCTTTAAAAGTGCATGTCAAATAATCCTTTGGTGATATAATACCTGAGATATATTTGAAATGTGGCGCAGTTTCTGATTGGTAACTTTTCATTAGCTCTAAACAGATTTCATTGACTGAAATGGTCTAATGTTTCTTTCATCTTGACTAATTTTGGGGCAGACTTTTCCCTGATACTAAACCACCTGGCTTCTCTTTATTTAGAGCATTTAATTTTGAAAAATTGTAATACAAATCTTTTCTCTGCCCCATTGAGATGTAAATCTTTTAAAAAGCCTGTTACCAGTATTAAAAACCTGGAATGTCTTTCTCAAGGACCCGAGAACCATCTCTTTGAAATGTAATCAAGGAAAATATCACTCTAATCTCCCAGTCTCTGTGGGAAAGTACCAGCCTAACTTTGGTGGGTGCTATGCTCTAATTTGTAGATAGGAGCAAGATAACTTTTCTTTTGAGTAAGGTTAATTAGTCTTGCACCAAAATTAATTTTAGACTGTAATAAAGAATAAAAGCATGTATTTGGGCAAAAGGAGCTACAGCCCAGGAGATAAAAATTCAGGTAGCAACTTAAAACTGTGCTGCACCAAGACAAAGGGAATTCCACCTTTTATAGAAAAAGTTGTCCATGTTCCCATTTAGGTTCATTTTATGTGGATGTGGTATTTAAATTTTTTTACTTCTCACAGCTCTGATTTTTTGGTATTATCCATCCTGACTGGACATTATAGAGCAGTTCTGACTGGACAGGGCAAGTCTTAGTTCTTATAATAGTTGACTCTTAGGGCATAAAGGAGCAGGGCATAATGCAGGAACTGGAGATTCAGTCTGAGGTTCTCACTAGTATACTGGGTACATGTAAGTCCCTGTCAACAAATGGCCACTAGTTTTCACTATTCATAAAATTTGAGCCTTTGATTGACCATAGGCTGTTTATCTCAGTAGATAAATTCCTTCTCAGGGTTCACATCAAATGCATCTTTTATTTTGGGGATCCACATGGTAAAGATACGTTGTCAATGATTTTCTCACTTTAGTCCCTAAAATCTCTTCAGCTATTTCTTTCAATAGCAATGAGTTTAGACTTTAGTTCCGGCCTCTCTCTCTTATTGCAATAGCTTTGATTGAAGACTTTCTTCAGATTATGCAAATCAATATCATGATTAGATATTGCCTTAAACCTGTCAAATTGGCTATCATCAAAAAGACAAGAGAACCCAGATGTTGGTTAGGTTTTAGACAGAAGAGAACTCTTGTACACTGTTGATGAGAATGTGAAGTGATACAGTCATTATGAAAAATGATATGGAATTTTAAAAAAATTAAAAATAGAACTACCAGGTGACATAGGAAATCAATTTCTGGGTATTTACCCAAAGTAAACAAAATCATTATCTCAGTAAAATATCTGCACTCTTATATTTATCGCAGTATTATTTATAATAGCCAAGATATAGTACAACATGAGTGTCCATGGATGGATGAATTGATAAAGAAAATATAATACACAAACATATATTAGTTATGCAGCCATAAAATGAAGAAAGAAATCTTGCTATTTGGGGCAAAATGGATAAACTGGGTGAGCGTTTTGCTGAGTGAAATAGATAGAGAAAGACAATATTGTATGGTATCACTTATGTGTGGATTATACAAAAATGTCAAACGCATAGAAACTAATATAAAATGCGATAACTATATAGTTGATAATGTTAAAAAACAGGTCCCCCCCAAATCCTCAGAGCATGCAGTTGGGGGATGGGAGAAGGTGATAGCTTTCTAGATGTCTTTGCATATCTGTGGCTGGTAGCTAGTGTCTTAGTTATGCAAATGGTTTTGGTTCTTCCAAGGCCCCAAGGAGATGGGAAGGGTTTTTACCATTGAATATTGAGGAAAAAGCATACAGGGTCAGAACTGGTTACCCTGTCCATGGTATCACAGGATGCAGCCAGGGACTTAAAAATAAGGTGACAGCCATTTTTGGGAGTGAGAGATCCATGCAGTTTATAAGGAGGTAGGGAGAGGGAAAAATCCATGTGATTTGCAAGGAAGTAGAAGGAGAGCAACATGCAGTTTTAGAAGGAAAGAGATCCATGAGGCTTTGAAGGGGCAGACAGAGAACATGTGTGATTCAGTGCAACACAGTACATGTGTTCCTGGACTGTTATATGGAGGCTGATGACATCGTACCCCAGGTCCTGAAGGAGACAGCTCACAGTTAAAAGATGGGGAACTTCTGGGCATGTTTTTGGCTTCTAGCCTTTTGGGGGGCAAGGGAAGTGTTGGGTCCCATGGGAGAACAGGACTCTGAGCTGAAGTGCTCACTGTCCACCCCAGGTTGGAATATTGTAGATAAAGATCTGTTTTCCTTAACACTAGTTGTTGGGTTTTACACCAAGGCACTGCATGAAAGAACCCCCTTTCACTCTGTAAAAATAATACTGCATTATAAACATGTAATTTGCTAAACTAGTAAATCTAAAGTGTTCACATCAAAAAGAAAGAAAAAGGTAGCTGTATGGTGGTGGATATGTTAATTAAATTGTAATAATTTCACACTATACACAAATCAAATCGTCACATTGTACACTTTAAATATATACAGTTTCACTTGTTATTTATGTCAGTAAACTGGGGGGAAATTTTGAAAATAAAAACACCCTTCACTGTTTAACTTCATCCATTGCAATGTTTGCTTTGACATTGTGTTACAGAATGGGAGTGTCCAAAAAAAACCCCAGAGCTTGCAGCTTGGAAATGGGGAAAAGGAAGCAGCTTTCAGGATGCCTTTGCATTCCTGGGGCTAGTGGCTGGTAACTTTGTTGCACAAATGGCTTTGAAACTTCCAAGGCCCAGGAAGATGGGAGGGGTCTTGGACCATGGGATGGTACTGAAAGAGCTTACAGAGCCTGCATAAGGTTCTGTGAATGGTCAGAACTGGTTGCCACACCCACTGCATCAGAGGACACAGTCAGAGATTTAAAAAGCAGCTGCAGACAATTTTTAGCGGGGGACTGACCATGTGGTTTTGAGAGGAGAGGAGATCCATGCGGTTTGCAGGAAGAAGGCTCTCTCTTTCTCTCCATGAGGATTAAAGAAGCTGAGTTCTCCATGTGGTTTTGAGAAGCTGGGTTCTCCATGCTGTTTTGAGAGGGAAACACCATGCGACTTTGAGAAGGCTGTTTATAAGGAGGCTGAGAATCCACATGGTTTTGGATTAAAAGCTGGTGGGCACCACAACACAGAAAGACCTCCCCAATCAGAATTGAATGATTGGCAGCTACCGGTAAAGCTGAACTGTGTCTAGGAAGTAGGGAAACGGTATTTCTAACTTTTCTAAAACTAGCCTGGTTTGGTAGGGGGAGGCAGAACTATGTGTTTGTGGGTGTTTTAAAGAACATAAGACTTAACGGCACAAATCTGCAAATAATCTAAATCTATATAACTGTTAAATAAACACTTTTTTTTCTTTTCACTAAACTCTGGTATTGAGAGTTATAATTCTGGCGCCAGGCGATCGGGGCCCTAACTAAACAGCCTATGGGTTCTGTTTTAAATCGGAGTAGCCCAGGGGTTCTGTTACAATTGTGGGGCTAAAAATATATATAACTATATATATTTTTTTCCACCTTCTAAGATCTTCTAGCTGGACTAATTGAATTAACAGAGACAAATTAACAGGAGTATCAAATGTTTAACATACATGAATGGGGAATGCACATAAACATGAAAATTCCAAAAATAGGGAGGCAACATTGGGTATATATAGCTCTAGGACAAAGAAGAAATAGGAGGAAATGGGGCATTAGATTTCAGAAATGAGAATGGGCCATTTATAGCTAATTGAGAAAGAGGGAACACATGGAGTACATTTTTGTTAGGTAATTCAGAAGCCATGGGACACAGTGGGGCAATCTGGCAAAGGAGCTTGGAGTGTTCCTGACTAAAGATGAGGTGTAAATACTTAAGGTGATTCTATCAAGGTTCCCTTCCTGAAGCAGGGTTGTTATTGTTTTTAAATCTGAATCTGTTTAGGAAAAGGGGAGCTTGTTTGGCTTTAGTTTATTTCAGTTCCAAATAATCTGGATGCCAGGGTGGCACATTTCAGGGACATTCACTCTTGACCTCCATTGAAATGAGGTACAGAGCAAAAGGTCCCCAAAACAGAAATGGTTGGGGGGTGGGGGAAGGGAGATTGCTCACATTCCTGTTTATCTGTTGGAATTTAGAATTATATTCCAGCTAATTATTTTCATAATTATCCAAAAAAGCTAATAGCCAGGCACTGTAGAATCCCAGGTGCCTACACTTATTTATACACGAGTTTTCCAATCATCTGCCCACAGCTAATCCACTGGAGCTGACACTTCTTCCTTGCATACTGTGCTTAGCCTATTCCAGAACTAGCTTGGCTTCAGCTTCTCCCATCTTCTTTATCTATAGTTAGTGTAGATCTTTTCAAAATGGCTTATATTTTTCTCCTCCCTACTTTATGTCTAAAAACACTTGCCAAACTCTGGGTCAATAGATGTGTTTTCTTTCCTAACTGCACATAATGGTGACTTAGGCTCCATGCTCAAGATGGGTCTTCTTTTTTTCCTTCTTTTTCTTCTTCATTTCTATTTAAAATAAAAAACAGTTTTATTGATTCTTCAGAGAGGAAAACATTGATTTGTTGTCTCTTGCACGCAACCCAACTGGGGATAGAACTGGCAACACAGGTATGTGTCCTGACCTGGAATTAAACCTGCAACCTTTTGGATTGCAGGACAACACCGTACCAACTGAGCCAATCCGGCCAGGGCAAGACTGGTCTTCTTACTGTGGTCCCCACCCCCCCCCGCTTTTTAAAACATTTTGCTAGCAATGGCCTAATAAACCCTTTCTTTTAAAAAAGATATGCAGAGTGGAAGTTAATTTTTTTAAACATGTTTTAAAGTTATTGAAAAAAAAGTTATTTTTTCAGCAAATATCTAAGACTTCAGTGTTTGAGTCTGTCTACCTGTACACACTGGCCCAAAGAAATGCACAAGCAGAGTTTGCAGTATAGAAAGTAAAATAGTTTAATATTGAACTGGCCAATGCTGAGAATGGGGAGCTAATTTTCTGAAGACAGTTCCTCCATTGCAGGTAAGTTACAGATTATATAGGGCAAAATCACAAGACATAATAGGATGGGGGTGTCCAAGGGTGTGCTGGGAGCTGAGTGGTTGGTGGTAAGGTATGGGTAATAAATCTGTTTTCTGTTGCCTTGTGAGTTGCTGATAATCTAGAGGAAAGGCTAGCTCTATGAGGGACAGGGAGATGGGGAGGAGGAGGGAGAGGAATAATTTCTAGGGCTAGGATTTAAAGCTAAATTTAATCAGAATCATAAGGACCCTCCGTTTCAAATAGCAATATCAACATTTCTGTTTCAACTGTCATTATTTATCTTACTATTATTATTATTTCTCAACATTTATATATTATTCCTGTGTTAGTAACATTTGGAAAATGGTGCTCTGTGCCACCAGGTAATCAAACAAAACAATGTTAAAACCAAGGTGCCAAATAGCTTCTACTCTTTAAAAGTAAAGGTTACTTTTGTAATCATTTTCTCAGTATTTTTGTGAACAAGAATCATTAAATCGTTTCCTAACTAAACTCAGGGACTTCTTATACAAATAAGAAATGGCTTGTTTTCAGAATATAAAGTTTATTTTTGAAGTAAAGTTTTAGGTTCCATGAAATCTCTAAGCCTGAAAATGCAGCTATGGAAAATTCTTGTTGGAGCCCCAAAGTAGCTGCTATAAGCATTGAAGCACACTCCGAGTGTGACATTCCCAGCTTGATGACTTGATGCCTTAATTTACTTATATGGTGTTCTTCAAAGTGATTTTGTAGCTTTGGGTAAGAAACTGAAACCAGAGTTACTGAGACACAGATAAGTGAAATTTACACTCATGAACAAGGAAGATTGCTATAATCATTTTCAGGATGAAAAAAATTGACCCCTGACAATATATCAAACTTCAAATATAGAAGTTTACTATGGCTTTTAAAAAGCCAACGAATAAACTGAGCATTTGTTCATAGAAAGAATTATTGGCAAATGGTTTAATTAAGGTCTTGTTGACTGTTTTTTAACAGTTCAAATCATTTGCTTAATTTGAATAAAAACTTCCTAAAATAACGCAATCATGACTTTCTGCTGAGAGGTTCCCTGTCCCTCAGCTCCCTGCACACGGATGAAAGAATTGACTCAGAAATGAATTGTCAGAGGAGAGAGAAGTGCGAGTGTCTCTCATAAGAGATCACCGGTCATTTTTTTCTCAGACAGGGTGTTTATTGAGTTTGTTACATGCAGAAATGCACGGGGTAAGCATGCGGATCTCCACTAAGTGGTTGGGAGTAATAACAAAGGGAAGCATAAATCAGCATAGGGAGATAGGCAGCAAGACTGTGAGGTGCCAAGGCATATCACAGAAGTCCAGATGCCGCTTTTTACTTAAACATTTTGTTTTCACATCCTACTGATAAGAATTTGGGGCTACATAGAGCAAGCAGGCTTCATCAGCTTCAAAGGGTACATTGCATTCCTTTTCTACTTCTAAAATCCCCCAGAGTGTGGGACTGGCAGGATGGTATGTGGGGCACAGCGGCTACAGCCCTCTGTACCAATCTCACACATTCTGCTCTTAGAAGGTAATTGCTGAACTCTGCATTCAGGTAGTATTTGCCCTTTGATCTTCAGGGGCATTTCATTCGAAAGCATGCTGGATCACCCAGGACAACACTGAAGGGAAAAAACACAAAACAGCTTTAAAGGAAGACAGTTAAAATAATTGCTAATTGTGGAGCAGAGTTGAGAACAGAGCCCTCTCTTTCTTTTGCTTTTGGTATTACCTGGCTTTATTACTTGAAATAGAGATCCCTTGGGTAAATATCAGAAATCTGGCACCCTATCTCTATCTGACACTTGGGTGCTTTTCAACAAACGGGGACAATAGGGTGAGTGTTGAGACCTCAACCATCACTTCACCCTCAAATTTATGTGTTCATACAGAGACTCCAAATTGAAATAATGTATTTGAGGCCATGGGAAAACTCAGTTTCTCATGATATATTTGATCACTAATTTTAAACAGCCACTGGTGATTCTAGACTACTACTGGGAAATTTGTCAAATGGTGATTTTTTTAAGTACCATCATTCATTTTAAATTTATTGTTAAGAATTACAGCATTTAAAAATTGAACATAATCTCAATTATTAGGTTTTTGTTTTTCTTTGTGAGCTAGGTAAGTTAAGTATAAACTTTGTTTGGAAGAACAAAGAAAAATGGAAAGGTAAAAACCCTGAGAGCAACAACAGCAACAAAACAAAAAGGTGTCTGCCCTTATCATATATTACATTATACTATAAAGCTTATGATATTAATATTGGCACATACTCAGAAAACAATGGAAGAAACTAGAACATCTGGAAGGAGGTCCAATTACATATGCAAATTTACTAAATAAAAAAATGCCATCTCAATTAGTTAAAGAAACTTTACTAAACATACATATTAAAAAATATAAAATTAAATCTAATGTGTACACAATATATCACTATAAATTTCAAATGGATTAGATAATTAAATGTAACAAATGATACCATTCAATTATTATTTTAAAAATGAGGAAATTGCCCCATAGGCCGGGCTGAAGAAAACTCTTGTAAACATTCTAAATGCAAGGGGGGAAAAGAAAAATACAAATAGGACTACAAAAATCAAAAGAGAAAATTTTCAATAATACTACATATATAAAACAATATTATTATAATTATATTTATATATTAAGTGAATATAATCAGAATAAAAATAAAATTATACACTAAAAATTTTTTAATTTATATTAGATTCAAAGTTTGATAATTCTAATATACAAAGAACTTGAAAAAGGAAAAATCAACAATCTTTTAGAAGAAATAAGAAGAATGGACAGATTAATCATAGAAACAAAATGCATATAGCTATTAATTACATAATGCAATGGTCACCCTGGAACATAATAACAAAAATGCAAAGTAAAAAGTACAAGGGAAACATTTTTTATCATGTAATTAGGCAAAAAATTAAAAAATTTGACAACATACACTAATTGCAAGGTTGTGGGGGAATAGGCACTGTCATAACTGCTGGCAAGAATGCAAGCTAGTATAACATCTTGGAAAAATTTGGTAATATCTAGCAAAATTACACATACAATTATACTTTGATTAGCAAGACACACTGGACAAAAAATAAAAAGACAGATGTACTATTGATAAATGATTATAAATAACAGGCTGGTAGAATAAAATGTAATACAGAAACAAAATGACATACTAGGCAGCTATAAAAAATCAGGTATCTAGTTATATATTTTGATGAAATGATCTTTTTTCTTTAAGTATATTTTATTGATTATGTTGTGACAGTAGTCCTAATTTTTTTTTTTTTTTTTTTTTTGCCCTTTGCTCTCCTCTTCCCAGTACCCACCTTCCCTCCAGCAATTTCATCCCCCTTAGCTCATGTCCATGGGTTGTGCATATAAGTTCTTTGGCTTCACACTTTCCTATATTATTTTTAATATCCCCCTGTCTATTTTGTACCTACCAATTATGCTTCTTAGTTCCTGCACCATTTCCCCATTTCTCCCTCTCCCCTCTCTCAGCTGATAAACCTCCAAATGAGCCCCATACCTATGATTCTGTTCCTGTTCTGGTTGTTTGCTTAGTTTTTTAATTTTATTTATTTTATTTTTTAGATTCAGTTGTTGATAGTTGTGAGTTTGTTGTCATTTTAATGTTCATAATGTTGATCACCTTTTTCTTAAATAAGTCCCTTTAATATTTCATATAATAATGGCTTGGTGATAATGAGCTCCTTTAGCTTTACCTAATTTGGGAAGCACTTTATCTGCCCTTCCATTCTAAATGATAGCTTTGCTGGATAGAGGAGTCTTGGTTGTAGGTCCTTGCTTTTCATCACATTGAATACTTCTTGCCAGCCCCTTCTTGCTTGCAAAGTTTCTTTTGAGAAATCAGTTGAGAGCCTTATAGGCACCCCTTTGTAGGTAACTCTCTGCTTTTCTCTTGCTGCTTTTAAGATTCTCTTTATCTTGAGCCTTTGGCATTTTAATTATGAGGTGTCTTGGTGTGGTTATCTTTGGGTCTAGCTTTTTGGGGACTCTTTGTGCTTCCTGGATATGTATGTCTATTTCCTTTGCCAAATTTGGGAAGTTTGTCTTCATTGTTTTTTTACATAGCTTTCAATTTCTTGCTCTTCCTCTTCTTCTGGCACCCCTATGATTCAGATGTTGGCACGCTTAAAGTTATCACAAAGGTTCCTAATACTCTCCTCATTTTTTTCAATTCCTGTTTCCTCATTTTGTACTTGTTGACTGTTTTTTTCATCCTTATGTTCCAAATTATTGATTGGAACCCTGGTTTCCTTCCCTTCACCATTGGTTTTGTTTGGATTTTTCCTTCATTTCACTTCTTCCCTTATGCGTTTATCGTACTTAAGCATATCTGTCAAGTCTGTGAGCATCTTTATTACCAGTGTTTTGAACTCTGTGTCTGTTAGGTTGGCTATCTACTCATTTGTTAGGTTGGCTGTCTCCCCGTCACTTAGGTCTCCCACTGGGACCTCAATTTATTCCCCCATTGGGCCATACTTCTCTGTCTCTTCATCTTGACAGGTTCCTGTTTTTGTTTGCCTCTGTGTCTAAGGTAGAGCTGTCACACATATTACATTTGAGGGACAGAGCCTTAGGTATTCATCAGTACAGGGTGACTCATTTCACTACATTGTGGCGCTGTGTGTGGCAGAGGGGCCTGAGAAGGAACAATGCTACTTGCTCAGCACTTGCCCCTTTTCCAGGCACTTCTCCTACTTTGTATGGGATTGGTGCCTCTCTAGCTGTTGTCCTGGCCATGGTTCCCAGAGTGGGTGGGTTTGCAGATGTTCTAGGATTGTAGGGGCCCTTTAGACAAGCAGACTCTGCTGAGAGACCAGTAGTTTCTTCCTCTGCCCCAACCCCAACTGGTTTGCACAGTCAGAAGCAATGAGGCATTATTTTCCCTGGCGCTGGAACTGTGAGCTGTGTGGTCTGGTCTGGTACTGGGAGTACTCCGCAGGTGCCCTCCTGACTTTTTAAATCATGTGACTGTACTTTTCACTGGCCTGCAGCTGCTACCATTGCTGCCACCACAGCATGTCCTCTCTGCCCTGGCTCTGCCCCTCCTACCTATCTGGGTGAGCATTTCTTCTTTATATCTTTGTTTGTTGGACATCCATGCAGCTAGATTTTCTGGAACTTCTGGTTGTCTCTAATTTTGATGTAGTTGCATTTCTTCTTAGTTGTGGAGGGAGATGCAGCATGTCTGTCTAGGCCTCCATCTTGGCCAGAAGTCTGAAGTGATCTTTAAGATTTTTTTTTTAATAAAAAAACACAAGTAGAGAAAAATATTATGATATACTACTTTTTAGACAAGGGAAATCTGACTCTATTTACATATTTGATTGTATATGTTAATGAAAGGATATTTTAAATAATATATACAATAAAATTACCCTAGGTATTAAGTTATACTTAATATTAATTTTTTCATTTTAGTTTTCTGTACTTTTTTTAATGTTCTATAATTAATATTTAAATGGTAAAATAATAATATTAATGTAAAAAATGAGAAATGAGAGAACCACTTTGAATGAACAAGGATATATATATATATATATATATATATATATATATATATATATATACATAAACATGTATTTTCAATATCTTTGCAAGTTAGAAACTGAAATGATATGTGCTTTAAAATTAAAATGGGTTTAAATTTCAGCTCCAACACTGGCTTGCAGAGTGATGTTGGCAGGTCATATGTCATATCCCTTCTTGGGTAGTCATACATTTTTTAAAATAAATAGAAAATGTTATTTTTAAATGGTATTAATGTTACTGTAGTTAGCTAATTATTAATAAAGAGCAAAGGGAATTAAACATTGAGGCTAGTAAACTGAGGAGCATAAGCCTGTTTGCTTCACCAAAAAGCTATAGCTTCACACCCCAAGGGATCGTAGCATTGTGCTGCCAAGGTGATTAACACTTTATCCTTTCCTCCTCTGATACCAAATTATTAGGGGTAGGGGGCTAGGGGGAGGTGTTTGGCCATAGAGACCTGTCAGGTAATACAATGGCCTCATGTGTTTAAGCGGTCTCTCTTTCCCAGAAGCACACAACCTTTTGGGTTTAGCAGATATCAGGGCCTGTGTCAGACTGTGTGGGCTCAAAGGACTAAGCTTTAAGATGAAGCAGGAACTCTGAACACTAGCTTTTGTTTTGGCCTTGCTGGAGACATGGCTGAACTTTTTCCATGGAGGGATGGATGGACAGCCTTCCAGAAGAAGAAACCATCTTACCACACCATGATCTCCCATCTCCAATATGTGAGTTTTTGGTATGCTTTCCTTGTGATCCTGTGGAAGAGCCTTAGTTCTACCATCAACATTGGTATATTCAACATCATAGAAATGTAAAAAGTAAATGAGTGGATAACCCCAAAGAGCTCTGAGCACAAAGTAGGACCTAAATAGAAACTAATTATTTTAAAGTTATTTTTTATAATTTTAAATAAAATGTTATGAATAATGAAAAATCTTGCCAAGGAGAAGACATTATTTCATTAACACTTCCATTTAGCATTTATACATTATACTTTTACAATTTTCTCAATTCTATCAATATAACTTTTCAGTTCATCTTGTGTCCTTCTTTTCTCCTAAGAAAATAAACTTGTATGCTAGAATAAAGGCAAAATTTTCTTCTACTCCTGTAAAGCAGGAAAGAGGAAGGACATCTCTAAAATCAGAGAAGGAAAACTCTGACTCCAAAAAACCTCCGCTGCCTTGCGGCATACCTCTTCAGGGGAAAGGCTAAGGGAGTAAACCCCGACAGAAAATCTGGAGCCGGAGTCCCTAAGGCGGTTTGACATTGTAGTCAACACCGGCAACTCCTGCGGCGCACCTGAAGCCAAGCTGTATTGACTTCGTCTTTCCCTTGGACCCTTCAGCTGCGAAGAGAGGGGGGGTCTGCTGCATGGGCAACAGCAGACCCTCCATATCACCCTGCCCAGGCTCTGTAGCTTCAGTTTCACTTGAGAGG
The DNA here is from genome assembly GCF_987537825.1 of Furipterus horrens. Lineage (NCBI taxonomy): Eukaryota > Metazoa > Chordata > Mammalia > Chiroptera > Furipteridae > Furipterus > Furipterus horrens. The sequence goes on along the minus strand of NW_028327176.1, from coordinate 59,700,030 downwards.
ACACTCCAGCGTCATCGCAAGATGTCGACTCAACACGGGAGGAGACAGATACCGGTTATAAGCTCATCCGATTGGTGAGGGAAACGAGCGCCAGGGGTCTCCTCTGACGGTGGGAGAGGTCATCGCACCTCACTGGACAGCTACCGTCTCGCCATGGCTCGCCAGCCCCACTGGGTGCATGGGGATCAGAGAGGCGCCTCTCGAAAAGTGGGCCACAAAACACCCACACCAGTTAATTCCAAGCAAACAACAAGAAAGAAGCCTCCGGCTCTTCGCCTCGCTAGCTGGAACATCAGGACCATGTGCCCCGGACTTACTGCAGACCTTCCGTGGAGCAAGGGTGCCAGGAAAACCGCTGTCATCGATAGGGAACTGGCACGACTAAACATCGACATTGCGGCTCTACAGGAGACCCGGTTGGCCGACAACGGAACTATCAGAGAAACCAACTACACCTTCTACTGGCAAGGGAAGTCTCCGGACCAACCAAGACAGCACGGTGTTGGGTTCGCTGTGAAGAACACGCTTGTTAACTCCATAGAGCCACCCACAGGAGGCACAGAGAGATTACTTACCCTCCGATTGTCAACAACTTTCGGCCCAGTCAGCATTCTTAGCGCGTATGCCCCAACCCTCTGCGCCACCACCGAAGAGAAAGAACAGTTCTACCATGCACTGGACGAAGCGTTATCCAAGATTCCCAGAAGTAACGCTCTCTATCTCCTTGGAGACTTCAACGCAAGAGTAGGAGCCGACCACATGGCCTGGCCCACCTGCCTTGGAAACTTTGGGAGAGGAAAGATCAATGAGAATGGTCAGCGACTGCTTGAGCTTTCGTGTCACCACGGCCTGTGCGTGACAAACACATTCTTCAAGTGCAAAGAGATCCACCAGGTGTCATGGAGGCACCCCCGCTCCCGCCATTGGCACCAGCTTGACCTCGTCATCACCAGAAGAACGGATATTGGCAGCACCCTCCTCACCCGCAGCTACCACAGTGCAGACTGCGACACGGACCATGCCCTCGTGGTAAGCAAGGTGTGCATAATGCCGAAGAGGTTGCACCACTCCAAGATGAAGGGTCGCCCACGCATCAACACCAGTTGTGCCAGCAACCCAGTTAAGACCCAGCAATTCATCAACAAGATGGAAGATGCACTCGGCGAGGGAGTGGCGGCAGATGACATTATCGAATCCAATTGGCCACGTCTCCGCGACGCCATATACAACTCCGCCATTATTTCTTACGGGAAGAAAGAGCGGAAGAACGCTGACTGGTACGAGGCTCACTGGGAAGAAATGGAACCCGTGATCGAGGCTAAGAGGAAGGCCCTACTGGCTTACAAGGCCACGCCCACTCCCAGTACACTTCAAGCTCTACGGGCTGCCAGGAACAAAGTCCAGAAGACCGCCCGCCACTGTGCCAACACCTATTGGCTAAACCTGTGCAGAAGCATTCAGGAAGCCGCCGATATAGGCAACGCACGAGGAATGTATGAGGGTATCAAGAAGGCAACAGGCCCAATCCCCTCCAAGATCGCCCCCCTTAAGTCCAAGACAGGTGAGGTCATCACTGACCAGGAACAGCAAATGCGGCGGTGGACCGAGCACTACCTCGAGCTGTACGCAACGAAGAACACCGTAACAGACACTGCTCTTAACGCCATCCCAGACCTACCAGTCATGGAGGAGCTAGACACCCCACCTACTGCGGCAGAGCTCGGCAAAGCCATCGACCGCCTCGCTTGCGGGAAAGCACCAGGAAGCGACGGAATCCCTCCAGAAATCCTAAAGAGCGGGAAACCAGTCCTGCTACAGCCGCTCCACCATCTACTCTGTCGCTGCTGGAAGGAGGGTTACATCCCCCAGGATATGAGAGATGCCAACATTATCACCATGTACAAGAACAAAGGAGACCGCAGCGACTGCAACAACTACCGGGGCATCTCTCTCCTCAGCGTCGTCGGCAAAGTATTCGCCCGGGTCGCTCTTGCCCGCCTGCAGACCCTTGCTTCCCGCGTCTACCCAGAGTCCCAGTGTGGCTTCAGAGCTGGCCGATCAACAGTGGACATGATCTTCTCCCTACGCCAGCTGCAGGAGAAGTGTCACGAGCAGCATAAACCACTCTACCTCGCCTTTATCGACCTCACGAAGGCATTTGATCTGGTCAGTCGAAGCGGACTCTTCAGCTTGCTACGGAAGATTGGCTGTCCACCACATCTGCTTGCTGTGGTCATGGCCTTTCACGACAACATGCACAGCACGGTGTCCTACAACGGCGCAACCTCTGAGGCCTTCCCAGTCAGCAGCGGAGTAAAGCAGGGCTGCGTCCTCGCGCCTACGCTGTTCGGAATCTTCTTCTCCATGTTCCTCCAATACGCCTTTAAGGACTGCAGCGAGGGTGTCTTCATTCACACCAGATCCGATGGCAAGCTCTACAACCTGGCCCGTCTACGAGCCAAGACCAAAGTCAAAGAGGTGCTCATCCGTGAGATGCTCTTCGCCGACGACGCAGCTTTGACATCACACTCCGAAGAGGGACTCCAGCAGCTAGTCACTTGCCTTTCCCACGCATGCAAGGAGTTCGGACTAGCCATCAGCCTGACGAAGACGAACGTTATGGCTCAAGGCACGGGGACTCCCCCATGCATCACCATCGACGGATACACCCTGGAGGTTGTCAACGACTTCACTTACCTCGGGTCCACCATCTCGAGCTCTCTGTCAGTCGACCTGGAGGTCAACCGGAGAATCGCCAGGGCAGCCACAGTTATGGCCAGACTGAACCGGCGAGCGTGGAACAATTCCAGCCTCACTGAGAAAACCAGACTGCGCATCTACCAAGCCTGCGTACTCAGCACTCTCCTCTATGGCAGCGAGACGTGGACCACCTACGCAAGGCATGAAAGGAAACTCAACAGCTTCCACATGAGGTGCCTGCGACGCGTCCTGCATGTCGCCTGGCAGGATAAGGTCCCCAACACCGAGGTGCTGAAGCGAGCCAATATGAGCAGTTTGCATGCAGTTCTTAGCGAGAGACGCCTCAGGTGGCTCGGCCATGTCAAAAGAATGGATGCAGGCCGTATCCCCAAAGACCTCCTCTACGGTGAGCTAGCAGAAGGCAAGAGGATGAGAGGGCGCCCAAAACTGCGGTTCAAAGACATCTGCAAAAAGGACATGACACAATGCTCCATCAATCTCAACACATGGGAAGTTCAAGCAGACGACCGCCTAGCCTGGAGGCTCGCGGTCAGGCAAGGTACGTCCCGCGCAGAGGCTGCGTGCAACGAGGAGGCGGTCCAGAAAAGATCGAGGCGGAAGCAGCGTCAACAGCAGCAACAACAGCCATCTGCCTTCACCTGTAACAAGTGCGGCAGGGATTGTCACTCCCGAGTCGGACTGCACAGCCATTCTCGGCGGTGCAGATAGACTCTCAGGAAGCTACGCCATCGTCTCTCGAGGAAGAGAAGAACCCTCATGGCAGGAAAATGCTTGCTATGTGACTCAGAAACAATGGGACACATTACCTATTGAGCTAACAGGCACCTGCCTGAATATCTCTTGTTTACCATACTTAATTTAATTAGTCTAAGGAAGTATACTAAGATCTTTCTCCTGAAGCAGGTTTCCCTGTTTAAATCTCTTGGGAAGAAAAGAGGAGGGTGGGCAGATGTTCTTTCTGAGTCTTTTGTATCTTAATAAAAAGCTTAAAATCAATATCCCCAAAAGTAGCTTCAGGGCAGCAGAATTTCGTTCTCTTCACAAGTTCTTCCTCCATAACATCTGTACTATTCATCAAGGACAAATTTTGGCCCAGTTCTGTGTGAGTGGTAGGGCTCCACATTTTCTGTTTGTTGGTAGCACAATGGAAAGTGAAACTGGAAAATATCCATGGCCTAACCTTTTTTAATTAGCATTTTTTCCCTTCTTTTCTTATGTCTTGGTATGACCTGATCCCTTCAGCTACTGGGAGTGCTAATAAAAAGGGTAAAAATGACTGAGCAAATTAATTTCAAAGGAAAAAATGCATTTGCTGGTAGGAGTATATAACTCAGAATTAAATGAAGGTAAAACACAAACATATGCACAAACTGTAAATAAAACATTGAAAATAAATGATTCCCTTTAGCATAGTTTGAAATGAGTACTGGTCATGAAACAAAGGTTATGGTTTCACTCCTGAAATGAAAGGGCTGTTTAGCATTGGGAATGGCATTTTAAGACTCCACTTCTTCCTTTTGTAGGCCATGAAGTAAGTTGCTGATGGGTGATTTTGTTCCTTTATTTCATCCAAAGTTGCTAATAAAATGCATGGTAATATAGGGATTAAGAGTAAACACTTGGTCAAGGGACATATTTTGTAGTTCTGGGATAGACATAAACTGTAATTGACCCTGGAACAGAGATGTGAAGCCTAATGCAGATAGACAACTAAAAAGTGCTGTTTGATGATGATGATGATTGGTTTGTTTTCTTTTTTACTTTCCCACTGATCAATATGCTTATCCTCAGACATGTTTTTGATTACTATGGCTTCATAGTGTTAGGATAATGTAAGAACATCAACCTGTCTTTTCCAAAATTGTTTTGGCTAATCTAGTAGGTTGTTTGTATTTCCATATACATATTACAGGAAATTTGGAAGTTGTGATAGAAAGTACATTAAAATTATAGTGAATATAGAATGTCTCTTGATTCATTTATATCTTTTTTAAAATTGCTCAGTAATATTTTATAGTTTTTAGTTTTTACATTTTGTTAAATGTATTCCAATTTAAGTGGATTTAAAAATTTTTATTCTCAAATTGTATTGTTAGTATTTTGAAATGCAATTTATTTTTGTATATTGGCCTTGAATCCTGCAACCCTGATAAACTTTTTTATTGATTCTAGCAGATTTTTCCCCTTCAAGTTTTATACATATGGAATCATGTCAGCTATAAATAAAGATAATTGTATATTTTCAAATTCAATCTGGATGTCATGAGCTTCCCCAGCCACCCTTATTGCACTGTTTAGAACCTCCAGTAAAATACTGGATAGAAATGGTAAGTGTGAACATCCTCACTTTGTACCCTTTGCCATCAGTCCCAATTTGGCAAAGAACATCCTAGGCAAAAATATAAGTTAAATGTTCCATTTCCTCATTGTTGTAGTAAGTTCTGTATCACATGACACACTTTGTGTGGAATGGCTTTTCTTAATTGTCTTCTCTGCTTGATAAAATCTGCCTTTTCACTTCACTCTTTCTTGCATGAAGCCAAAATACTCTTGGCTTGGGGCGCAAGTCCCCACTAGAGACTCAGCCCTCTGGCATCAGAAACATGAGGAAGAAAATTCCCAATGAATTTAAATTTAAATTTAATTCATTTTTAAGTAGTTCAAATTTCTATAGATCAGAGTAATATATATATGATTTTGGAAAATGCACTTTAGCTGCCTCAATAAAAATATAATGTATATCCTGAGTTTTAAGTAATTTGTGGAATCAAACTAAATTTTTTACAAATAATGAATATATTTAAGTAATTATCCCTAAAACAATTATGGGAGCTAAAAAATATATTAATACTTTTCTTCTCACCTTCTAAGTGCTGGCTGGGCTAATAACCAAATTCCTAGAGACAGATTAACTGGAGAAAATAATGGTTTAATACATACATGGAGAATTCACATAGACATGATAAATCCATGAAAATTGCCAAAGACAGTAAGGCAACATTGGGTATATAAGACACTGAGAACAAAGGAGAAATGTGTGGTAATGGGATACTAGATTTCAGAAGTGAGAATGGATGATCTATAGATAGTTGAGGAAGAGCATACATGGCAGGAGAATGCTTGCTAAGTGATTCAGAAACATTGGAATGCAGGGTATTAGCTAACAGGCACCTGCCTGAAATTCTCTTGTTTACCATACTTAATTCAAATTAGGCTAAGGCAGCATCCTAAAATTTCCTTCCTAAAGCAGGTTACTCTGTCTGAATCTCTTGGTCAAAAAGCCTGTGAGAGTGAAAGCTTCTGTGTGTTTTGTTTGTTAATAAACAGCTTAAAATATATATCCCAAAGGCAGATTTAGAGGAGCAGAATTTTGGTCTATTAAGTCAATCTATATTAAATTTACCACTAATGTATGGTATTTATAAAAATATGTTATTACTAATTTTAAAGTGACATTTCTTCTTAACACTTTTTTTCTGAGAAAAAGTAGAATAATAGTGATTAGATTTTTCTAGTATAATTAAGAATAATAAGGGAAAATAAAAAAGACAAATTATTAATAGATAAGTTTATATGACAGTAGTTATAAAATATATTAAATATATCAAAGAACAGTATATACAAATTTGGTAAAATATACTATGCCATATTAAAAATGTCTTTCTATATAACAGAAGAAATAGTGTAGTCACTCATTTGATTTTTAAAGATCACAGAATACAATGAAAAAATAGTCAAAAATTTGCCTCTATAATATCATTAGTACCATATTGTATAAAGGGAAATTTATTTTAAAGCATATAGAAAATTTCTATTTGGCATGAGTTGTTGCAGGCTACAAACAGTGAGGCATTCCCATACAATTTTTACAATGTAACAACTTTTAGTGGCAACACCTAATAAAGGCCAGCCTCCCCCAGACATATGCATCTCACCCCACGGTGAATGATAATCTGGATTTAGATGCAATAGTCACAATGATACAGCTACTCATGGTCCAAACTGAGTCATGTTTTTATATTCTTATAAACTCAGATTCATAACTTAGACTAAATGTTCAAATGCTTCCACTGAGCATTTATATTTTTAAATTTGAATAAAGAAATGAACGCGAACAAAAATAAATGCCATAAATGGAATAAACATGGTTGGGGATATGAACACAATAGGTTATTTCCAATATTTCACAGGGTACACATAAATCGTACTTCCAGAATTATAGCACCAGTTGTCACATGGACAAATGTTTCTGTCATTTGGGGGATGAGATCAAAGAACTAGTAGATAAATGAGAGACAAATATCAGAGGACCATAACACTTAAATTGAAAATGTTTAATAAATGATGAAATTTGATTATTGATAATAAAATCAGTTGACCTGTAAGCCCCAATGTATCAATATTAGAATCTATTACTCTAATTTCCAGGGCTATTTTTTTTTTAAATGGGAGTTTTAGAAAGTTCTATGTCTTGAGCCAAAGGATTATACCCTAAATGTACAATTGCAGGAACTATGTCAAAGAATGGATGAAATCCTTGCCTAGCATAGATCTTTCCTGAGTGCCTCTCAATTAAACCTATTTACATGACTACCTAATCTATGTACATGTAAGACTGTCTTGCTCTGGTATTTATATATCAGAGTAAATTTTCTGAATCTTCATTTGGTTCTATTTATCATCCCACATTAGCCCATTTTTGATGTTTATTATGACAACCCAAATACTTTATGAAGTAAATGTGATTAAATATAATGTCCACCTTTAATCATGCAGGTGATAAAAGATAAATTGATGAATGATAGAGTAACTGAAAAATATTGGAGATATAAAATGTAGCAGATCTGAAAATTTGTTAAATTCAGAGTTATTTTATCCATTACCATATCAAAACACTTAGCACAAATTGAGTCCTGGTAGTTAGTTATTACTTCATCCTGTTAAGTGTTTATATAAGTAACACACTGGAAGAAAGTTGTTAGTTATTTCCCTTTCTTCTATTTCATGATTATTTGTATGAATTCACTTTAGTAGAGCATTTTTCCTTCCCTTTATTATGCATACATAAACATACACAAACTATGCTCTAGTAATCACAATTTGTTTTTTACATTTTATTATGAGCTCCCATACTCTAAATGCTCTGAAAATTAATGTATAAATATTTTTATGGTTTACTGTAAAGTCATTAAGGTGTTAAAATATTTCAAAGTATAGTACACAGAAGGGCATTTTGAATTTTGTATTGTATTAAACATCTCAATACAAATCAGAATGTAACATGGATTTTAAAATGTCAGTGATTTTTATTTAGCAGAAATAATCTAAACAGGTAAAATTGGCTTCCATGCAATAAAAAAAACAACAAAAACCTGTATACTTGTTCCTTCCCTATTACTCAACTTAAGTTCTGTCTCTTTTAAACACCAACTGATTCACAGTACTAACTAGAGCTAAGGTCATCTGGGCATTTACAATACATGATAAGATATTAAATGTCAGAAGAGATGTTGCCAGAGGAAATAGGATTCTTCCATAATACTGCAGAAAATGCATTTCAGGGGCACATGCATAGGAGCATTTGAGATATAGTGGTAAGATTTACTGGCGTGTAAAGAAAGGACTGCCCCAGGTCCACCATGCTCGATGTCATCCATGCCCAGGTGGCTCAGCTCTTTTTTGTTTTGGAAGAAATCCAGCTTCTGGGGCCACAGGCCCACATTTGTCCCCAACAAGCCCAGCAGAAGGGCCAGGACACAGACCTGCCATGCCATCAGCTCAGAATCCAAGGCTCCAGTAGTTCAGTCGCATCTCATAACCCAGGGCTGTGCTTTGACTTTCGTGGCTGCTGAAGAGAAAGAGCACCTTGGTTTTATGTTAAGATTTGATTATATTTCCTTGGGCTTGGGAGAGAGAAGGCTTTCTTTCAACTATCCAATATGTTTCCTGGGTCTTCTGGGGTTTCGTGCCCTTAAACTGTCTCGTCTTTTTATCAGAGTTCCCCAGACTAGACTTCTCTCCTTTACGGTCACCATATAGGCTTTTACTGCTTATGCTTCAGCAGAGAAGTGTCCCTTACACTGTTTACCCTTCCCCTCCTTAATCTGAGGGAACAGGCTGGTTGTTCCCTGGGGAGATTGGCAAGCCAACCTCCTGTCTACTTGGAGATTCTGCCTGGCAGAGGATGAAGTTGGGCTCTGGAGTGTATGTTAAAGCTGTTGTTTCCTAGTTAATCTGGCTTAGTTAGACTTCTGGCTCCCTTTTATTTCATTAATCTCTAACTTCCTACTGTAACAGAAATGGTCATTGGAAAGATTTCTTTCTGCATCAGTACATATATTTGAAATTTTCAATATTTAGATTTAGGTTATTTTCTTCAATTTTTGCTATTCCTTACATTCATTTTGTCTTCTGTATATTTTTGATGTTATCATTGCATGAAACTAATTCAGTTATGATCAAATCAGGTAAAAACTAATTATTAAAAAATTGACAAGATGTTTTAAGTTAGTAAAATATTTACTTTCATCCTTTATATAAGTCTAAAATATTGTAGGAACCCCCTATTAAATTTGCATTCTAAGCCATGTTTTTGCTACCAACCTGATGTCCACTGCTATCTATATAGATAATGTTGCATGAACTACTAGGAAGAGACAAATTTTCAGATCAGATGGATTTGAATTTTATACATTTCTTAACTTATTGGAGACTCAGTTTACTTTCCTGCAAAAAGACTCACTAGATTTTTCATTCTTAACCTGTAAAATAAAGAGAATAATTTCTGATTTCAGCAACACTGAAGAGTAAAATAATATTCTGCAACCATGGAATGCTGAAAAAAAATTTAAAATATATGTAGCAGAGTTCAACATCAACAAGAAAAAAATATACTGTTTGTGAGGATGTCTGATTTTCAGGACTACAAATGAGTGGAGCTCTCTCAGCCACCATGGGAGCTCTATTTGATGACTTTGTGGGCAACTGGTTGTGGAATATAAGCTGTGTGAACAAGAACTCTGATATTATTAATCAGCAGCAAATAGAGACTTGAAGCCAAGTTCTTCAAGCAGGACTAAAAAAGCTCTTAGAAACTAGAAACAAGGATGAAATGTCTCAATCTGATAAAAGAGCATCTATGAAATCTATAATTAATATCATCGTCGTCGTCGGCAGCCGTCAGTCTCGAGAGACGATGGTGTAGCTTCTTAAGAGTCTATCTGCACCGCCGAGAATGGCTCTGCAGTCCAACTCGGGAGTGACACGGTATCTGTCTCCTCCCGTGTTGAATCGACATCTTGTGATGACGCTGGAGTGTCCTCTCCAGTGAAGCTGAAGCTACAGAGCCTGGGCAGGGTGATATGGAGGGTCTGCTGTTGCCCGTGCAGCAGACCCCCCCTCTCTTCGCAGCTGAAGGGTCCAAGGGAAAGACGAAGTCAATACAGCTTGGCTTCAGGTGCGCCGCAGGAGTTGCCGGTGTTGACTACAACGTCAAACCGCCTTAGGGACTCCGGCTCCGGATTTTCTGTCGGGGTTTACTCCCTTAGCCTTTCCCCTGAAGAGGTATGCCACAAGGCAGCGGAGGTTTTTTGGAGTCAGAGTTTTCCTTCTCTGATGTGCCCTGACTGGAAGATCGAACCAGCGACACTTAGCTCGCAGGCCGACGCTCAATCCACTGAGCCAAACCAGCCAGGGCTAAATTAATATCATATTTAATGTTAAAAGACTGAATGTTTTCCCTCTAAAAGCAGGAACATGGGTTTCACCACTGATTTAGCAATATAGTAAGTTCAAAGTGTAATAGGATAAGTAAAAACTCTATATGATGCATACAATTTAGAAAAGAAGAAATAAACCTGCATTTACAATTAATATAATTCCCTGTACAGAAATATCCCAAAGAATCTACAAGAAAGACATTAGAATATTTTTTTAAGCAAAGATGTAGCATGCAAGATTTATATGCAAAATGTAAGTGCTTTTATATATGTCTAACAATGAACAATTAGAAACTGAAATGAGACTTCCGGCCAAGATGGAGGCTTAGACGGACGCGCTAGGTCTCCCTCTACAACTAGAGAGGAATACAACTACTTCAAAACAAAGGATAACTAGAAATTCCAGAAAATAAAACTACACGGAGGCCCAACATATGAAGTTATAAACCAGCGGCGCTCTTTGGGCAGGTAGGACGAGAGAAAGGGGGCGGAGCTGTTTGCGGTCGCACCTGGGACAGCGGCCGGGAGAACAACCCCGGCTGCAGTCGAACCCCCGGCAGCTCGCGACCCCAACGCTGGGGAAAGCAGCCACCACATCGCCTTGAACAGTGAGGCCCAGGGGGGCGGGAGGACGGATCCCGGTCTCCTAGCGGAATAACTGTGTGAATCCATCTTGGACCCCCGCCCCCAAAGAAAGCGCCACAGGGCTGCGAAATAGTTCGCGGACAGGCGCCGGTCGCTGGCCTGTGACGACAAAGCACCACGGCACAACAAGAAAGGCTGCCAAAGGGCGCCGATCGCTGGGTCATTACGAGTACACAGGCACTGCCCCCTACAGCTGGCCCAAGAAAACAAAACGCATCTGTCAAAATGAGGCAGACAACTATAGAAATCCCGGTGGCACAGCTCACCAGGCAACAGGTGGAGAACCTGACAGATGAACAGATAAGAAACCTGTCAGATGATCACTTCTGGGCCATTGTTATCAGGTGGCTTACAGAATTCACAAAAGATTTGGAAAAAGATGAGAAAGAAGCGAAAAACACTCATAACGAAAGGAACAAAACCACATACGAGACAGATGGTGAGGAAATAAAATCCAGAGTTCATTTCAACAAACCGGAATATGGAGAAGGAACAGGCAGTCAACCAATGCAGCGAGAGGAAATGGGAAGCAACGATGAGAGGATCAGAAACCTCTGGGACAGCTATAAAAGGCCCAACATAAGAATCATTGGTTTGCCAGAGAGCGAGGAAGATGAACTAGAACTTGAAAAATTGAGTGAAAATATAATAAAGGAGAACTTCCCAGACTTGGGGAGGGAAATGGACTTGCAGGTCCAGGGGGCACAGAGAGTTCCAAAGAAGCTGGACCCAGGGAGAGCCACTCCAAGACACATTATAATCAAAATGTTGAGGATTAAAGATAAGGAGAGAATCTTAAAAGCAGCAAGAGAGAAGAAAAGAATTATGTACAAAGGGGTCCCAATTAGACTATCAGCTGACTTCTCAAGGGAGACCCTGCAGGCAAGAAGGGACTGGCAAGAAATATTCAAAGTAATGAAAATCCAAAACCTACAACCACGAATACTCTATCCAGCGAAATTGTCATTCAGAGTAGAGGGACAGAGAAAGTGTTTCCAGGACAAAATAAAACTGAAAGAGTTCGTTAGATCCAAACCACTGTTGTATGAGATGTTAAAGGGACTGGTTTAGAAAAAGGAGGATCAAGACAATGAAATCTAAAATGAAAACTGCATCACAAGAAACAACAGAAGCTAGGGAATTGAAACAAAGGCAAACTAAACAGGCAACCAGACTGGAAAGAGAGCTATGGGTATCGGGAACATGTTGGGGGGAGGTCAACGGGGAGGGGGAATGGGGAGAGGGAGGGAGATGATATAGGCATTAAGGATCACAGTAGGAGGGAATGGAATAGACAGAGAGAGGTTGAGAAGAACTGTATGCACAACTAATGGACATGATCTAAAAGGGGGGGACAACTGGAGGGAGAGGGGCCACCGGGTGGAGGGGAGCAGAGGGAAGGGAAATTGACACAAATGTAATATTATAATCAATAAAACACATTAAAAAAAAGAAACTGAAATGAAAATTAGTACCATTTAAAATAGCACATAAATTATACTTAAGTATTAAATCTAATAAAATATATGTTGGATCTGTATCCTAAATTCACAGATGACTTGGGCAAGAAAACAAAGATTACCTCAATCAATAAGGAGATACACATATATCATGTACATGGGTTGGAAAAACCAATATTGTAAAACTGTCAATTCTCCTCAAAATTATTTATAGATTTATCATAATTCCAACTGAAATCACAAAATGATTTAGCCATAAAAAATCAGCAAGCTAGTTCAAAATTAATGTGGAAAGGTAAAAGAATAAGAAAAATCTAAATGATTTTGAAATAATTACAAAGATAGGACTCTAATACCCAAATTTAAGACTGACGTTAATTATAATAATCAAGACACTGGTATTGGCTAGAGGAACGATAACACAGAAATGAAACAGAATAGTCTAGATATATACCCACACATAAGTAGTTAATTGATTTTCCATATACATACAAAAGAAATCAAATGAAGAAAAACATATTATTTTCAGCAAATGGTAATGGAATATTTGGATATCCACATGAAAAATTAAAACAAAAGCTTTAATACCTCACCTTTATAAAAGTTAATTTAAAAAATTATAGATCTAAAAAAAAATCTAAAACACTAAAACTTATGGAGGACGATAGGAAAAAGTCTTGTAACTTTGAGTTAGTTAAATATTTCTTGTTCAGAACAACAGCAACACAACTCATAACAGAAAAAAAATATGGAATTTGTTTTTATCAAAATTATGAACTGTTGCTCTTCAAAAGATAATGTTAAGAGAATGAGAACACAAGACATGAATTGGTAGAAAATGTTTTCATTATTTATATGATAAAGGAGTTGTAATAAGAGATATAAAGAAATCTCAAAACTTAATAAAAATCTTCAAATCAGTTTAAAATGGTATTTTGGGGCCATTCTTTGAAGAAAGCAGCAGAGATGATACTCAGATCGCAATTAAGCATAAAATATATGCTCAGTATTATTAATCACTAGGGAAATGCAAATTAAAACCGTGAGATGTAGTTGCACATTTTTTTAGAAAAGGTAGTAAAGCAACAAAAATAAAACAAATTTACAAGCAAAAAAATTCATAACACAGTAAAACAAGCAAACAAAAATTATTATTCCACCAAGTACTGGCATGTATGTAGAAGAACTGGAAGTCCCATATACTTTTGATGGAAATGTCACATGTTACAGCCATTTGGAAAACACTGTGGTGATTTCTTATCACATTAAATATTAACTCAATACCCTAATAGTGAGGCTTGAGATTTTAGCCCCTCTCCCTGAATGCACATAACTGGTCAAGTTGGAGCTGAGGAAACATGGGTTTTGCATGGAAATAAAAATTGTGAAATCTAAGAAGTGTAATTTATACTAAGTGGAGTTGCATTAATGAATAAGGGTTAATAAATAAGAATTTTTAAAATGCATGAGTCAAGTAGTTATACATAATAAGTACTTAAAAATACATGATTTAAAAATATTAAGGAGAAACAAGATGGTGGAAGAGTAAGTGGAAGCTACGCTAACCTCTTCCCAGAACTAGTCTGGATTTGCAATTTAATTTTGGAGAAAGCATCTGGAATAACTAACCGAACACTAGCTGGAGAGAAGTCTTATAACCACAGAGAGACAGAAAAGGCTGCTACATCACAACATGAATGGTAGGGAGTGCAGAGACAAGGAAGGGCTGGCTGGGCTAGCATGTGTGACAGCTGAAGGGGCTGAGAAACAGCTCAGCAGCCAGGGGTTCCCCCTAAGAAGGACAGGGTCTAAACCCCAGCTGAACTTCCCAGCCTACAGCAACAGAGTGGAAAGTAAAATAGTATGCAGCTGTGAAAAGCAAAAAGCCACAGGGTTTCTTGCTAGCTGGAGAGAAAGAGCTGGAGAAAAAGAGCTCTTAAGTGGATCACATACAAAAATATTTTGGCCCCCGCTTACCCTGGGCTCGAGCAGAGGGAAGGCAGAGAGGACTAGAGACTCTTGGGGAGAGTTTGGTGTGGTAGCTTTGAGGAGAGAACTGGGGAAGAGCCAACTGGGTCCCAGTGCTGACTCATCCCCAGTAATTCAGGCAGACCATCCGCCCCCGCCTCCAAGTGGCATCAGCCTGAGGGGAAGCAAAGCCCAGCCTACAGGAATTAAGCTGCCACACCCATGTTCCTTAAGCCTGACGGCTAATCACAGATTGAATAGATTAATAACTAAATGAGTCAGACAAAGGCAGTAGATCCCTGGAAGTCTCCAAAAGGCTGCCTAGGCCCAGACTGGTACAGGATCTGATGCCACCAGAGGCAGATCCAGGAAGTGCAGATCATTCTAAGAAGCACCAACAAACAATAGGAATCACAAAAATGGGGAGACAGAGAAACAGCCCCCCCCTTGAAAGGAAAGGTAGAATCCCCAGAAAGAGTGCTAAATGAAATAGAGGGGAGCAAACTATCAGATACAGAATTCAAAACATGGATTATGGAGAAGCTGAATGAGCTCAGCAGAAACTACAAAGAACTCCAGGGAAACTACAAGGAACTCCAGAAAAACTACAAGGAACTCACAGAGAATTACACGAGCATGAAAAAGGACATAGAAGCTATCAATAAGAGCCAGGAGGACATGAAGAATTCGATCTCTGAATTGAAGAACACAGTAGAAGGAATTAAAAACAGGCTAGAGGAAGCAGAAGATCGGATCAGTGAGCTGGAGGACAACGTACACAAAAACACCCAGACAATGCAACAAAATGAAAAAAGACTGAACAAGACTGAAGAGGTTCTAAGACAGCTGCAGGACAACATGAAATGTAATAATATCAGTATCATAGGAATTCCAGAAGGAGAAGAAGAAGAGCAAGGGATAGAAAACCTCCTTGAAAAACTAATGACAGAAAACTTCCCTCACATGAGGAGAGAAAGAGTCACGCAAATCCAGGAAGCACAGAGGGTCCCAATGAAGATGAACCCCAACAGGCCCACCTCAAGACACATCATAATTAAAATGGCAATATTAAAAGACAAAGAGAGAATCCTAAAAGCAGCAAGAGAGAAACAACTAATAACATACAAGGGAGCTCCAATAAGGCTATCATCAGATTTCTCAGCAGAAACACTACAAGCCAGAAGGGAATGGCAAAAAATATTCCAAGCAATGAAAAGCGAAGGCCTACAACCTAGAATACTCTACCCAACAAGACTCTCATTTAAAATAGTAGGTGAAATAAGGAGTTTCCAAGACAAAAGAAGGCTAAAAGAATACATCTCCACCAAACCAGCATTGCAAGAGATGCTAAAGGGTGTGCTTTAAGAAGATGAAGAAACAGAGAGAGACAGAGAAGAACACAAGTACAAAGCGGGGAATGACAATGAATAAGTACTGAAAGAAAGAGGGAACTTCTACCATTTGCAACAACATGGATGGAACTAGAGAGAATTAGGCTTAGGGAAATAAGCCAGACAACAAAAGAAAAATACCTTATGCTATCATCTATTACAGGAAACTAATGAACAACACAAACAAATGAGCAAAATTGAACCAGAGGTATGTAAACGAGGAATAAAATAACAGTAACAAAGGGGGAGATGGGAGGGAGAGAAGGGGGTAAGAAGGTGAAGGGTCTAGTCAAAGAACATGTATAAATGACCCATGGGCATGGGCAACTGGGTGGGGACTGAATGTGGGAGAAGGGGGGACAGGGTGCAGGGAAGCAAGAGGGGAAAAAAAGTAGGACAACTGTAATGGAAAAACAAACAAAAAAAATTTTTAGTGGGGAAAAAAATGATACTATAAAGAATGGAAATGTAAGTTCAGTGAATATTAGAAGGACAAGGATTTTCCTTCACACTGTATATTTTTCCTCTCTATCTGACCCCTCCAAAGTTTGGAGTAATGACATAAGTTTCTTTGCATAAAACTAATAAGACCAGTTGTTAATAGAGGTTTTTTTTTTTTTTTTGACTAAGACTTTGACTGGAATGTCATGCCTAAAGGAGACATGTTTGGGCTCTGGTTGTTACCAAAAAGCTCTGAGGACCTGGGATTGACTTTTGAAGGTAATAAAAGCCCATGAGATAAAAGGTTTGGTACCTTGGTTGGATATGCAGTTCATGGCAATCTCTCTAGGGAAGGAATGAAGGTTGTTTTCCTGAAACATGGCTAGAAGGGACCTTAAGGCACAATGGAAAACCAGAAGGACTTGGAAAAGGCAGGTGTGTACAGGCAAGGCTGAATGCCAGGTATGTGGCTCAGCTTCTGTGCCCTGAAGGGCAGACTGAAGGTCACCCTGAATGTCCCTTGTGTAAGTTCCAGCAAAGTAGAACTAAGGATCGTAAGTGATCATTTGCTGCTCTTGTTGTGTTTATGCAAATGAACAGGATAAATTAAAAATGGACTGAATGCAGTCCCCTTAATGACAAGTAAGGTAATCTCAGGGAGAAAAATCGTTATTCAAGGAAAATCACAATGATCAGTGGCAGAATATAAAGTAGTGCAGCTAACTGTCTTTAAAGTTTGTTTTCATTTAAAACTTGTTTTCATTTGAAAGTTAAACTATGTCTGTGGTATCATCAAAGATGTTTAATTTACAGGCAAGAAGAATGTCAAATGCCTTGCAACTGGATGTCTTTCCAATAAGACAGTCTTACAGATTTAGAGACTTGTTTGTGGGTTATGTTACATAAATTAACATGTGTTTTCTGTTTTCAAAGGGCATAAGCCTATGATATCATTACCTGAGTGATTGTCTGTACCTATAGGCTTCATTTAATCCTGTCTGCAGCGCTGCCTCCTGAGACTCAACAGTTTGGCTGAACTAAGTGGCTGGGTTGGTGAAGAATGGGGTGGTCTGTGGGCTTCACTATACAAAACTGGTTTCTCTTTTTTATCCTAATGGCTTAGACAGAAAGGGCCCAGACGTCTGAGAGGGGGAAACCAAAAATATTTCCCTCAGCTCAAACTAAGTATAATGGGCAAAAGAGTTTTGGACAGGTGAGATGTACCTGGCACACCTTCCTCCAAAGAAGTCCTTTTTTTTCCCTAATGTGGGACATTAAAAAATTAATCCCTGCCTTTTGTCATCTAGTGGTTATGGATTGAATGATGTCTTTTAACCCTGTTGTCAAATCTGTTGCCTCCAGAATACAACAAGGATGCCAGACTGTTAAATCAAGCACGCCATTGTCCAGGCGCAGCCAACCGACCTGGAGTCTGCACGATCCTTCACCATGTGGGAAGGCAACCCTCCCCTCCACACCGACACTCTTATTAGGGATTTCTGGACCCAAGGGTAGGTAGGACGATGACCATGTCCAGCTTGAAGCAGTAGAGGAGCTCAAGATGTTCGCCCATTTTCCTTTATAAGATTATAAAGCGTTTTAAGTCTGATAGGGAGAAATTGTTATTTTTTTATTGTTAAAATAATTGATTAATTAATTGATTTTTAAAAAAGAAGAAGAATATGTGAAAGGGTGAGGCAGGAGAGCTTGTATTTACAACTCATGGGCATGGACTTTGGGGGGGATTGTTGGAGGGGAGCAGAGGGAAAAATATTGGAACTATTGTAACAATATAATCAATTTAATATACTTAAAAAATAAAATAAAAATATTAAAATAGTTTAAAAGAGCTCAAATATGAAAACATAGCAAAAGTAACATAGCCAAAGATTGAAGTGGTATACTGTAATGTCAAAATGAGATGTACTACAAATATATTAAAGGGCTGATGGGTGTGGCTCAATTAGTTGGGCAGTGTCCCTCAAAGTGAAGTGTTGCTGGTTTGATTCCAATCAGGGCACTTGCCTAGGTTATGGGTTTGGTTCCCTGTCAGGATGAGTACGAGAGACAATAGATCTACGCTTTTCTCTCACATCAATGTTTCTCTCCTATCTCTCTCTCCCTTCCCTTCTCTCTAAAAATAAATAAATAAATAAATATTTTAAAGTATTAAAACATTAAAAAGATAAAAATTTAAGATACATGGAAGGAATATTATAAATATAAATCCAATAATAAGAAAAAATTAAATAAAAGAGAAGATAGATTTGAAACAATGATGGCCACAAATTTTCAAGTTATGAAGAAATATGAAAGAAATAAGGGCAAAACATTCATAGACTGACACTCATCTTAGAGAAAAAACAACTCACATGTTCACACTTTAGAGTGAAATGTAACAACATCAAAATAAAAAATGAATTTGCTAAAGTTTTTTTTAAATGGAAAGCAGACAACAGAAAGCAATAATTAAATTAACATAAAACTTTTTAATAAAAGCTCTAGTGAAAGAAGAAAATAAAAATATTCTCAAAGTTTTTTAAAATAAAATTTTGAAGGGAATGAGTTGTATCTTATAATTATATCTGGTTTATTATATTCAAAATGAAAAATTGAAATACAGTATTTCGGATATAAGGAGAAGGCCTAGGAATAATTAGAAGAAAATAAATCTAATAAAGAGCTATGCAGGTCTCTCACCCTGCCCTCGTACACCCTGCCCTCATAAATTCCATAAGCTATCAATAAGGGCAGGGAAACAATGAGGCGAGAGTATGCTAAGGGACATTTTTGTTTAGGGCACTATCATAAACAGTTAAAAATAGGAAGAGGACAAATACATGATAATTAGGGGAAATATCAAATGAATAGAGATGAAAATGAATTATTTTTAGTCTGGCAATTGCAGTTCATTGTATTTAATTGAATGCAGTGAAGAAGAAAAAAGAGAAGTAAATTAAAATTTGTAAAATATAAAGCATGAGCTAAAAAGACATATATATTCCATTATAGTAATAATCACAAGAAATTAAGTGGATTGAACTTTAACAAAGTGGAGATATTCCCAGACTGGACAATTAAATGAGATCCAATATTCTGTAGCTTAAACAAACAGATTTTAAATGGACATTTTTTGGAAAAAATTAAAAACGGAGGATTAGAAGCATATTACAAGCAATGAAAGGGAAGCTGAATAACAGATTTAATTTAAGATAAAAGCTTTACTTGTGATCATAGTACTAAGATCAATAAGATAAAAATTATGAAGACGGTATTGCAATGATGAATCTAAAAGCCTTCCTCCAAAATATAAGAACAAACTATCAAAGATATGGAGAGAAATAGATAAATTAGCATTTATGTTGTAGTTTCAATCATTGTCCATAAAAAGATCAAGCAAAGAAAAAGAAAAGGAAAGATTTTGTGTGTGTATGATTTAAATATAAAACAATAAGATCCAATCAATGGAGGTAGATAAATAGATGATAGATAAATAGATCTTACATGAGATGTAAAAAAAGCATGATCATTTTGAGTCATGAGGCTCATTAATAAAAATCAGAAATATAATAAATATCAGAGTGTACTCAGAACAGCAAATGTTATTTATTTTTATTTGGAATTTATGGAAGTGGTCTCCTTTGTTGAGAATATTTATTCTGAAGTGTAGCATACATACAACTTTTATAACAAATACTGGTGTAAATAATATGATGTGTCTTTTGGGAGTCAAAGACTTCCATAAATCTACTTAGGTAACATAATGGTTTTCCATCTGTTTAAGCAAGGTCACTGTTGCCATCCCAACTAATAACACCGTCCTTTCTGAGTTTACATGGGAGCGGTGTGACAGAGCTGAGTAAGTGGGGTTCCCTTCTGGCCTCTGCCTGCTCAGGGAGGTCTTTAAGCCACCTGGAAAGGGTTGAGGCCCCTCTGGGTTTCCAGAGGGTCTGCAAATCCTTAGTAGCCCCACCCCAGCCCTTTCAGAGAGTCATGTCCTCCTACTGTCATGTCCCTGAGTGCCCATATTTTTATCTGAGTATCATGAGGTAGGATGGAGTGGCCAGGTCAGGCCACAGGGACCCCAGAAAACAAAGAAACTCATTCCAGGCTATGACAACTCAATTTTGTCTTTCTTTTATTTCATGCAGTGTAAATAGAACACACATCACAGGACACATTTTACAAAGGTTACTATACTTTGCTTTATTTAGAATGATAAAAATATTCAATTGCCACATATCAATAACCATTCTGATACTATTAGTCACTTAGCTTTTGAGGTTCATTCTATTAAGTGTGAGTTTATTTTATATAAGTAAACAAAATGGTTATATGGGTACAATAAGAAGGAAAATACACAAAGGCAAGGAATATGACAGTCATATTTCAGCTGAATGTGAGTTCAGTCACTGAATGTAGAGGTGACAGAAGAAATAAGTTGTCTATATGCTAAGTGATGAGCTTTGTTACCCTAAATAAAGTCATAGGAGATTGAATTTAAATGGTTGTTATTACAGTTCAAAATGTGCTCTTCTATTGCATGAAATTCACCTAAGATCCAGTAACAGTGAGTTTCTTCTCACAGACTTGCAATTGAAACCAGTATTTTATGGAGGGGAAAAAAAGGAATTTGATGAGCAGGATAGCTCACAGTTTGAAAATGAAGTCTGGAAATTGTATGTAACACTACTTAGAATTTTAGAGGAGCTTGGTAGTCTTGCACTATATTTGGGGAGCAAAACTCATTGTACTCAGAGCAAGCTTCATGGGTCAAGCTTTTGAGGTGGTTTCTAAGATAAACTGAAGAGAGCAAAGAACCAGAGAGGATGTGACAGAAACTAGCATAGGGCAATACAGTTGAAATGCAAGAAAGGATATTTAAAATTCTGTCTATGAGGTCAACTCTGCCATTACCTGGTGTGTACCACACAAAGAATGTTTTTGTCATTGTTTCTCAAAGAAGGGCAGTTCTGTTTGAAAATTTATCAACCACATATTAGTACTACAGGTCACAGAGTAGCTCTTTAGAATTCTGGCTTATTAAGAAGAGAGGATGTTTTCATTTAAACAAGTTAATAATTTTGTGTTTTCAAACGGCACTAATATGAGATGTATTGATACTTTATGCTTTCTGTTACTTGGTGGGATTATTTTATTGGTTAACAATCAGAAATAGGTGGCTTGCCTTCTGAGTTGAAGGCTTGTTCAGGAATACAAATTCTGACTCTTAAAATTTTTCATGTTCATGCTTCTTTTTATTTCTAACAAAGCAGAAGAGACAACAGCTTCATCTATATTTAGGAAGGAGACTAAACACCCTCCATAGTCTGTTCCAGGATTTACTAACTGTATCTGAAGAGCATCTTTTTTTAATTAACCCTAATCACAACTTCACTGTCTTTATTTCAGCAATGCAGAATAACCATTCAGTATCCTTTAGTCTTTGTTTTCCTGATTTAAAAATTAAGGTTTTTATAGTTCATCACTGCAGCTTGCAGGAGAATATTTTACCCTAAAAATACAGAGGAAACATTTGCAACTTAATATGTGATTTAGCAAAAGTTATTTTTTCTTCAAATGTATTTTTAAAGCAATTTGATAAATATAATCAGATTTAATGAGTATATGCATTTAGCTGGTTTTTATAATTGTGTCAGTTTAAATAGAACTAAATCAACCGCTTAAAATGAGACAAGGATTAAAAAACACTTCATCTAAATTGAAAGAATATAAGCTTTATATTTTGTTGAGAGGCAGACTAAATTAAAGCATTCTAATGGCCACTGTAAGACAGCAGAAGAAAGTTGAATACAAAATTCTAGTCCTTACAAATTAACAAAATCTAGCAAAATTGAAAATTTAGCTGTATATTGTTATTAAAAAATATAGCATTATTTTCTATTACTGATATATTTGCTTTCATTCTCCTATACCCCAGTAAGGAGTTTAGATAAGTATTTAAACTTGTCACTCAATGATAAATCAGTGCCACTGATTTATCCAAAGGGATATTCAAATATCCCTTTAACTTGAAATTTTTCCCTTTATGGTAAGTAGAAATGAAGTTCCCCAATACAGTTCATCTTTCTTCCCTCTCTTCCCCCATAATATGGTTCCCAGTTGTAATGGAAGTGAGTCATCATAGTGACTCTTAGTAAGAAAGAGGAGGTACAAACTCCATCTTTCTCTGTGGGGTTCCAGTGGAGATGCTATAGCTCTAACTCTAGGCAGCAGCCAATGCCCACACTGACCCCAGTTGTGACATACCAGGTCTTGTTTGGCCTTTGGGTATGTACTAGTGAGGCAGGAGATAGCATAGGAAGGACTCTGAGACTGCGCTCTGTTGTTGGCCAGTGTCTAGTGTCCTGGTTGCCAGGCAATGTACTTTACCACTTAGTTAGGTAATATAAAGAGTAAACCAAGGCAGGGAGCAGGAGGGAAACATGTCTCACCCATTGACCCAGCAGTCCTGAGCCGGTTTCAGTAAGATTGCCAGGCATTCTGAGCAACACAAGCAAAAATAGTACAGGAGGAGAGGAGAGTCCTTGAGATTGGGCTTCTGAAAGCTTCTGTAGCAATCCTACTAATATTGCTGGGTGTCCTGAACATCCCAAGGCCTAGAAGGTGGGAGGGAAGTCCTTGAAATATTATGTATCATTTCCACTATCAAAGGAAGAACCCCACCACCACCACGTACCTACATTTGGGTAGTCATATCCCCCCAGGGAAATATGGCACCACCTTTACCTACCAATTAATATGTAACTCCCTCACCCAACCCCACCAACTATATGTCTTCAGAACAAAGGACCCAAGGCCTCTTTGCCACCCTTGCTTTTGCCACCCAAGCTCTTAACTTTCACCCCCTACCTCTTAGCTAGGCCCATTCTCTCCTATGAAGACTTAGCACTAATAAACTTTGCTTGCACACCAATAGACTTGCTGATCTGTAATTCTTTACTGTGTCAACGAGAACCAGGTTTCTCCTGTTAACACAATGCTTTTGACAATTCACTATATGTTTGTTAATCTCTTATCCCTTTTCAATGAGATTACCACACATAGCAGCCTCCTCTTTCTGACCACAAGTCCCTGACAGTCTTTTCCATATTTCTGTGTCATTATTTTGGTGGTAAAAGAAGATCTGTGCCCTGTATTCTGTGCATAGGCTGTGGAGAAGCAGTGCCATTCTCCCATAGGATGTATCTCACCAGTCTCCTTCGCCAAACATGCTCTGTTGCTCTGGCACAACTTTAAACACATTACTAAGTAAATATGGGACATTTCCTAAGACTTGCATCCTACCTAAACTCTAGGCAATGCCAAAAACAATAAGATACCGGCTTTAATATTTTCAGGCTCCTCACCTATATATGGGTATTTCCACTAGTTACAGTTCCTCACTTCTCCTTTCCATGGTCTCTGGGAGGTAAAAGGTGGAATTTTTGCCTTTATGTCATCTTATCACTTAAATGTTTATCTTCACTTATCATCACCTATCTTCATAGTAGCTGTTCTCCAGTGTGCAGCAGAATCACCTGGAGGGCTTGATGAAACACCTGTTGGGCTCTATTGTCAGAATTTCTTATTGAATAGTTCTGGAAAGCAACCCAAGGTTTTCCATTTCTAACAAGTTCCAAGATGATACTAACACCACATTTTGAGAAGCACTCTCTCATGAGAAAAATGACATTTAAGTTCATAAACTTCACTTTGTAAAACAACTTTATTTTATAATTCACATATAAAAATTGCATATGTTTATTTTATACAATTTGTTGAGTTTGAAAATATGCATATACCTGTGAAACAATTACCACATCAAGGTAATATGCACATTTATTATCTCCAAAAGTTCTCTTGTGCCCTTTATTTTTGTTTCTGTTTTTTTTTTTTTTTTTTTTTGAGTAAGGACACTTAACATGAGATCTATCATCTTAACACATTTTTAAGTCCACAATACAGTACTGTTAACTACAGGCACTATGTGTGCAGCAGATCTCTAGACTTCACACATCTTCCATGACTGGCTTCATGTCCGTTGAACAACTCCCTGTTTTCCCTTCCCCAACCAACCCCTGTCAACCATCATTCTAGTCTCTGCTTCTCTGAGTTTGACTATTTTAGATTCCTCATATAAGTGGAATTGTGTAATATATAAATATTGCTCTTGATAGGTTAATGGTAGCTCAAGGAATTTATAAATGTTTAAAAAAAAACAAACCCAAAGCTTGTTCTTCAGAATTATTTCCTTGCAAGGAGAAAAGATGAAATATCCACATTGAGAAATGATTTTGTTTCTCGAGTCGGCATTCCATCTTTCCCTTACAGCTTTGAAGTCCATTGATTCAGGGAAAGGAAAACCAGAGGGCAAGAGGATTTCAAGACATGAAATATTTTTAAAAAGCAACAACATTATTCCATCTAAAAAATGAACTAAAAATAAAACGGAAACTAATAAACAATACTTACATTAGAGAAACTAAGGAAGGGTCACAGACTTATGCCATTTTGTTTTAAGCGGTGGCCAGGGAGAGAGAACATAACAATATGAGTCTTTGTTTCTGCCTCAGTCTTCCCAGAAGCAGTGCAGAGAAACAAGTGAGACACAACCTCAAAACTGCTTCACATCTGGAGAAAAGTAAACCGAGGAGGTGATTACACAGCCAGCGAGGAAGACCTGAAAATCCCGAGAAAAATAAGTCTTTCACAGTCACTGCAGGGTTCACCAGGCAGAGACATTCCCAATTTAGGACTTGTTTTTCTTGTTCTGTGAGGAAAATGGGAGAGGGACACTGGTATAATTGTCATCTTTTAGAGATAATTATTTCTGCCAAAACCAGGATTTGAACATAAAAGAGAAACATGGTGTTTTCTGTTTCCCAAATTTTTAAGTTTCTCTTTGTCTTTTACCCTTCTTAGGTTGCTGACAGGAGAAAGTAAAGTTGTGAAACAAGGGTTGAAAAATTATAGAATAGTGTATAAATGTTGTGTTGCTGTGTAATAAAAATTGCCACAAACCTAGCAGTCTAAAATAACTTGGATATATTATCTCAAAGGTTCAGTAAATCAGGAGTCTGGATGTGCTGTGTGCTGGGTCTTTTGATCAGGGTTGGTCTCAAGTCGGCCAGCCAGATGTTGGCTGGGATTCATTCTCATCTAGAGGCTCTAATGAGGAACTATCTACTTACAAAGTCATTTAGTTTTTGGCTGATTGATTTCCTTGCTGCTATATGATTGAGGGCTCTAGATTTTTGTCAGCTGTTGACTGGAGTTTGCCTTTCAGTGCCTACAGTTTCATGGCACATGGACTCTCCCAAATGCAAGGAGTGTTTTCAGCTCCAGTGGGCTAAGATAGAATCATACATAAAAAACCAAATTAGGAGACTGACATCCTCTCACCTTTGTCATACTTTATTGATTAGAGGTTAGTCACAGGTCCTGTCTAAACTCACAGGAAAAAAAATTTCACCAAGGTATGAGTACCAGAAAGTGAAAATGATTGAAAGTCATATTAGCATATGTTTGCCACAATTAGTTTTGTTAAAAAAGTTTTCAGTAGCCCATAGATATTCAGTAAATAATACCAGCCCAAACACAATATCCTCATTTTCTAAAACAAAACAAACAAAAAAATAGTCTATATACAGTAGTCCCTCACTATATTGCGGTTCACTTATTGCAGCCTCACTGTATTGCAGGATTTTAAAAAATATTATATTTAATTATTTATCATGGGATTTTGTGGTAGTGTATACGTATGTTGTTGAAGTTACGTAGGTTTAAGAGTGTAGCATAAATGTAAGGTTCCTACTTCGTGGTGTGTGTGTGTGGGGGGGGGAGTCTGGAACATAATACCCATGATAAGTGACGGAATACTGTATTTTATCACTGGTATGAGATGTTTAAAGAAATTGAAAAATTCATATCAAGCAATTATGACTCTCAAAGATCCAGCTGAGCTTTCCCTCAACTACTCACTCCCCTCTCTCAGACTCTACAAAGGTACATATAACAAACAATACTTAGCTTGGAAACTGGAGCTCTTAGGAGGGAAAAAAAACATGGTACTCAGTCATGTGGAGTGGAAAGAATGAGGTTCAAATGCACTATTTTGAGGCCAAAAGAAGGTCTAGAAAAACAAGGATCCACTCTAAAAAAAAGTATATCTCAAAACAAGACAAAATTTGACCTAATGGGGGTTTTGCTTTAAGGGGTATTTAACAGAGAACATTTGTAGGGTAAAAGAAGTGATGCAAAGAAGCAAAGACTAGGGCAGTGCTTCTTAAACCTGAGGAAGCATCTAGCAACTAGTTCCAAATTTAGTAGGTCTAGGGTGGGATACAATTTATGCATTTCTATTAAGTTCCCTTGTGATGCTGACTCTGCTGATTCAGGAGGACCACATTTTGAAAACCATTACACTAGAGGAGGTTTATATTTTTCAGAATTGAATTCTATATTGAAATAAGACAGATCTAATATTAATTTTCTGTCTTCTATATAAACCTGCTTCTGTATACTGTAGGTCATTTGAAATAACGTGTTTGCTGCATGTTCTGTTCTTGGTCATTTTTTCCCCCATTTTTTAAAATGTACTTTATTGATAATGCTGTTACAATTGTCCCAATTTCTTTTCCCTTTGTTCCCCTCCACCCAGTGACCCGCCTCCCTCCAGTTGTTTCCCCTCTTAGTCCATGCCCATTGGTTGTGCATATAGTTCTTCTCAACATCTTCCTACCTACTTCACTCCCTTTTACTATGCTTCTTAATTCCTGTACCATCCCCTTCCTTTCCCCACCTTTACCCTCCCTGCTGACCTCCCCCCATAATGTTCCCCATGCCTATAATTCTTTTCCCACTTTCGTTGCCTACTTAGTTTGCCTTTGTTTCAGTTTCCTAGCTTCTGTTGTTGGTTTTTGTGATACAGTTTTCATTTTAATGTTCATAGTTTTGATCCTCTTTCTCCTAACCAAATCTCTAAAATTTCATATAACAATGGTTTGGATCTGATGAACTCTTTCAGTTTTACTTCGTCCTGGAAGCACTTTCTCTGCCCTTTTTTTCTGAATGACAGCTACATTGGATAGAATAATTACGGATGTAGGTTTTTTGCTTATCATTACTTTGAATAATTCTTGCCAGCCCCTTCTTGCCTGCAGAGTTTCTTTTGAGAAATCAGCTGATAGTCTTTTGGGGATCCCTTTGTACATAATTCTCTTCTTCTCTCTTGTTGCTTTTAAGATTCTCTCTTTATCCTTAATTTTTGACGTTTTGATTATAATGTGTCTTGGTGTGGTTCTCCCTGGCTCCAGTTTTTTTGGAACTCTCTGTGCTTCCTGGATCTGCAGATCTATTTTCTTCCCCAAGTTAAGGAAGTTCTGCTTCATTATTTTTTCACACAGTTTTTCAAATTCTAGTTGTTCTTCTTCACCTTCCAGCAACCCTATGATTCAGATGTTGGCCCGCTTATAGCTGTCCCATAGATTTCTGAGACTCTCCTCATTTTCCTCACTTTTTGTTTCCTTTTTCTGCACTGGTTGACTGTTCTTTCTCTATGTTCTGATTTGTTGATTTGATCCCTGGTTTTCTTTCCCTCACCACTACTTTTGTATGTGTTTTTGTTTATTTCAGCAGGACTAGCCTTCATTCCTTCCCTGTCTTGTTTAAGATCTGCTGTTAGGTCTGTAAGCATTTTTATAACCAAAGCTCTGAACTATGCCTCAGAAAGATTTCCTATCTGCTGAGCCATTAGGTTAGATATTTGCTGTCTGGTCAGCTGTGTCACTGGGATCTTTATCATGATCTGTGCCATCCTGAACAGTTTTGTGTTTACCTTTGCTTTCTGGGTGGGGCTGTCACACCTCCTATGCTATAGGAAGCAGAGCCCCATGTACTCGTCACTACTGGGTGACCTTTCTCTCCAAACTGTGGCGTTTTGTGTGAGGGTGAGGGTCCAAGATGGATACCTGCCACTCACTCTCCGCTGAGAGACTGGGACCCTACTCTTCTATCCCCACCCTCTCCGGGTCTTATAGCCCAAGGCAATGAGGGTCTGCCTTCCCTGTTGTTGGAATCACAAGCTGATGGGTCTTGTCTGCAGCTGGGGATGCTCCCCAGGTGCTTCTCACCTTCCCTTAAATTCAGGTGTCTGTGCTTACCGTTGCCCTGCCACTGTTGCTGCTGCTGCTGCCACCAGCACAGCTTGACCTCTTCACCCTGGCTTTGCCCCTCCTATCTGTTCAGACGAGTACCCCTTTTTTATGACTTCATATGTTGGACTTCCATTAATTTTCTGGGATGTCTGTTTATTTCTGCTTTTGTGGTAGTTGTCGTCGTCGGCAGCCGTCCATCTCGAGAGACGATGGTGTAGCTTCTTAAGAGTCTATCTGCACCACCGAGAATGGTTGTGCAGTCCGACTCGGGAGTGACACGATATCTGTCTCCTCCCGTGTTGAATCGACATCTTGCGATGATGCTGGAGTATCCTCTCCAGTGAAGCTGAAGCTACAGAGCCTGGGCAGGGTGATATGGAGGGTCTGCTGTTGCCCATGCAGCAGACCCCCACTCTCTTCGCAGCTGAAGGGTCCAAGGGAAAGACGGAGTCAATACAGCTTGGCTTCAGGTGCGCCGCAGGAGTTGCCGGTGTTGACTACAACGTCAAACTGCCTTAGGGACTCCGGCTCCGGATTTTCTGTCGGGGTTTACTCCCTTAGCCTTTCCCCTGAAGAGGTATGCCGCAAGGCAGCGGAGGTTTTTTGGAGTCAGAGTTTTCCTTCTCTGATGTGCCCTGACTGGAAGATCGAACCAGCGACACTTAGCTCGCAGGCCGACGCTCAATCCACTGAGCCAAACCAGCCAGGGGTGTGGTAGTTGTATTCCTTCTTAATTGTGGAGGGAAATGGAACATGTCAGCCTAGGCCTTCATCTTGACCAGAAGTCCTGGATGAATATAACTTCTTTAAATCCTTGGTTGTTGAACTTCCATACAGTTCAATTTTCTGGCAGTTCTGTGTGTTTTTTGTTTTGCGGTTAGTTGTAATCCTTCTTATGGTTATGCAAGCATGTCTATCTGTACCTCCATCTTGACCAGAAGACCTAAATTCTTTATTTTTTTTAAATCACTTTTGTAAAGCAAGGTGAGTGTGTTCTGCAAGAGACAGCTGTCTCATAAAGTGAAGTCCACAGTGAACGGATGGACAAATATAGGCCAAACAAACTAAAGAGAAAAGGAGGACATTGAAGTCACCATATCATCAAAGAGAAGCATAATTCTAGATAGCATACATCAAAAAAGAATGAGCCATTTTATATATGGGAACTGCTATGCATTCATTTTTGTCTTCTATTTTTGTTATCAGAAATTTTTGTAAATGTAGAATCTTATAACAACCCAGTTTATTATCAGTTTATTTCAGTTTTATTAGACTGAAATTAACATGTCAGCATGGCTGTGTTCTTCCTGGAAGTTCTAGAGGATAATCTGTTTATTTGCCTTTTTCAGCCTTTTAGAGCCTCCTGCATTCCTGGATTGTGGCTCTGCCTTTCATCCTCAAACCGAGCATGGTAGCATCTTCCAATCTTCTGCTCTGATTCCTATGATCATTGTTGCATCCCTCTCTGCCTCTGACATATCTGTATCATACCTGGAAATAATCTGTGTTCATGTTCTCATTCAACATCCTAATACAGTCATGCCTTAGTACTCGTCAGCTTCAGAATGCATCAGACCCTGTGCATGTCACATTTTGATGAGGA
The DNA here is from genome assembly GCF_987537825.1 of Furipterus horrens. NCBI lineage: Eukaryota > Metazoa > Chordata > Mammalia > Chiroptera > Furipteridae > Furipterus > Furipterus horrens. The sequence continues at coordinate 59,669,925 of NW_028327176.1, read as the reverse complement.
AAAAAAAAACCTTTCAGCACTTGGTGCTTGGTTCGGACTCATTGCACCTGCTAGAATTTGTATGAGTCATGAGGCTGTCTGGAAAGAGAAAATGCTTTGTCATTCAGTACTGATTGGTTTCAGTATTTATCTCGAATTCTGGGATGAATTAACAAAAAAGTACTGAGGTACCACGGTACTTAATCACTTCTCTATAATACCATTTCCCCTGTAGATAACATAGTCACAGGTTTCTTTGGATTAGGGTGTAGACATCATTAGTGGACTATTTTTCAGCATACCTTAATGTGGTGGATAGAAGCTATCTAAATGTTCATCTCATTCTCTGAACTTGTTTGAATATCTTATTTCATATGGACAACGAAAGTCACTTGTTTGTATGTATTTATAATTGCAGCCACTCTGGGTAAAGGGCTCAGTTAAAATGCATAAATAAGTGCCATGAAGTTTTTAATATCAAATGATTGACAACTTTTTATTGATTTGTGGAAAACAAATGATGGAAATACAAAATGTGGTTGCTGAAAGGCTAACAAAACTTTCAATTCATGATTCTCATCTGCTAATAGAATAAAACAATGAGCAATTCAAATATTAAAAATAATATATAGTAATATCTACTATGTTTGTAATACAATAGAAAGAGTGATAGGCAAGGGCAAAGCAAGGTTTGTAGAAGAGCTACCATAGATATTATCAAAGGCTCAGAAGTAACAGAAATAAAACCAATGAATCACTGAAGTAGTAATTAGTAAGAATTTATTGTGCACACACCAAAAAGACAGTTTGCAACCAGGAAGCACTTAAACCAAAATATGAAATGAGGTTTGCCATACAGGGTGTGGCAAAATAGGTTTACAGTTTTTGTATGAAAAATAATACAATAATTAATAAGTAATAATACTGATAACTGTAAATCTAATTTTGCCCCATCCTGTATTTTTTTGAAATCAGCTTATATAGTGAGAAAGCAGCAACTGTTTATTTTTTACAGTTATTGGTTATAATATTAAAATTTTCAGTGGTTACCACCTATCAACTTTGGGGAAAAGTTCAAGATTTTCTTATGATATCTAGAGGCATAAACAAGAAATGACCCAAGTGAGTCTTGCAAAATAAGCTATATTAAGTTTTATTTGCCTGACTAAACTGGTTTTGTCTGCTCAGGGAATTTTCAAGGCTGGTCTCTGTTCATTTCAGATTTTTAACAAGAGATTGCTAAGATATGGTCTTTCACTGGAGGTAATATTTGATTTAAGTTCTAAAAATATGTGAGAGAGTAAGTCATGTAAATATATGAGTGCTGTGAAGCAAGCATTTTCCAGACATTGTAAATAGGAAAGGTAAGGCCATTATGGAGAACAAGCCCAGTTTATCTGAGGAACAGGCAGGCTTGAGTATCTAACAGAATGAGCAACGAATAAATGTTAAAGAAGAACATGGGCAACATTGTAAGGTGAACTTGTTTTTTCTTCTTCTAGTATTATAGGAAGCCACAAGTGAGCATTAAGTGAAAGAGTGTTAAAGAAGTAAACCAAATAAGGACCCTAAGCACAGCTTTTACAAAATATTGCAATATGAGAACAACTCTAAGATAAGTGTTCTAGGTGAGCTTAAAGATATTATAGAATAGATTGGAAAAGGTCAAAATTCAGTTTCTTTGAGAATTTTGTTAGCATTCAAAATCTCAGAAGGTATGAGAAAATGTATCTTAAGTTAATCATGGGGCAGGATGTATCAACAGAACCAACAAGACTAGGATTCTTGTTTCCTTTCTATTGGTTGGACAATTTGGGTTTATTAAGAATGGTAGAGACAAATAACTTGGGGCTAAGGTCCAGTAAGGATGATTGTGAAAAAAAATTAGTCTTTCAGAACCTTTCACAGGTGGGACTCCAGTTACTTTTTATTTCAAAAAGATCTTTTCCTGTAAATAATTAATTGAAGACATCAGAGTGAAAGAGAGACATTAATTAGGAGGTTTCTTTAATGGTCCCCCTAAGAAGTAATTGCAGCTTTGGCTAGACAGCCCCAATGCAGTAAGAGCAGTTGAAGAGCTATCCCTGTCAATTGCTGTTAACTTATATTCCTTATAAAAATTAAAACAAAACAAACCATATGAATACATGAAAATATTGCTAGGACCCTCCCAGGGCCTTGACAGGAGTTGATGAAAGCACAGGCCCTAATACTACTTATAATGTATTAGTTTTGGGGGGAAGATGGCCACGAAGTAGGGACAGTGTTCTCAGCTCGCTGCTGTTAAGGAGAGACTCCAGGAAGGAATGCGGAGAGGAGTGACTGAGTGAGTGTGGATCTCTGATAGCGTGAACAGGGAGGAGAGCATGGGAGCAGCGTGGAGGGGGGTGGAGGGGTTTGCCACACACTGTAGGCTGAGTCATTCCGAGACTCCCTGCGTTTGCAGTCTCAAGCTGTGGAGCTCACTAGCCGGGAGTGAATTCTTGTAGAGAGTTATGGAGAGGATTTGGCTGAAAAAGCCAGAGGAGGGAGAGAACAGTGAACAACCAGGACTGGAAGAAAGTGTGTGATCTGAGTCTAGAGGGAAATCTCCTCAGCTGCAACCTCCAACCCAAAGCTCGGCACTCGGGGTGCGCACAGCACTAGTGCTAGGGCCCTACAGAACAAAGGAGCAGTTTTGGGGCAGCACAGAAAAGCTGCTGCGGAACTCCAGACTGGGGGAGAGCTCCTGAGCAATCGCGCTAGAATCCCACAGAACAAAAAGCGGGTTTGGGGCTAGGAGAGAAATAGGGCACACAGGGCTTGTAAGTAGGGAAGAGAGCAGAGGCGGTGGTTCTGGAGTGGAGACAGTTTTAGGGCGGGGAGAAGGGCCAGCAGGGAAAGGCTGCTGCGGAGCTCCAGACTGCGGGAGAACTCCTGGGTAGGAGAGCACTGCGCTGACCGACCACACTGGAATCCTGCAGAACAAAGGGAAGGAGTTGGGGTGGGGAGGGAGATAGAGCGCTCAGGCCTATAGACAGGGAAGCCAGCAGAAGCTGTAGCTCGGAATAGAGACAGTTTTGGGGCAAGGAGAAGAGCCCACGCGGGAAAGCCGCTGCAGAGCTCCAGATAGGGGAGAGGCCCTGGGCAGGAAAGTGCCACTGGGCCCGGCACTTTCACCGACTGTACCAGAGTCCTGCAAAACAAAGGGATGATCTTGAGACAGTGAGAGAGGTAGGGTGCGAAGGCATATAGACAGGGAAGAGAGCAGAAGCTGTAGCCTGGGAATAGAGACTCGACTGGAGGCAGGGCGGGGATTGCTGGCAGGCACAGGCTGGACCAACAGGGGAAGGGAGTGGCTGGACAAGCCTGAGGAGGGCTGAGGGTGCCTCAGGAGGGGACAACTAAACGCAGCTCACAGCAGAGCGGCGGTAGGCCCACGAATAAAAGACTAGCAATCCCAGAATCAAGCAGAACCCTCCCACAGCCAGCCAACCAACCAGAAAAGATTTGAAACTCATGGAATTTTGAATAGGAGCAGACTCAGGAAGGAAGCAAGGAAAAACAAAAAAACAAACAAACCAAAAATACCCAGAGACTGTGCCTAAAAGTTGTATTGAGTTAAAATCCTCTCATTCGTTTATCTCTCACTCTCTATCTAACTGCCCCCTCATCCTTTCTTATTCTCTCCTTTTCTCCCCTCCTCTTCTCTCCCTTCTCTTCCATTAGCATGTCTCCCCTGCATCCTATTCTCAGTTAATTTTTTAATTTTAAGTTCTCTCCCTTTCTCTCTCTCTCCTTTCTCTGTGCTAAGCACCTCCAATTTTATTAAATTTCTTTCTTTATTTTGTCCTCCTTCAATCTACATTCGTTTTTCTTTCATCCCTTGCTCTTATTTTCCTTCTCTCCCTATACATGTTCTCTCTCTCTTTCTTTCTCTCTCCCTATTCCACTTTATATTCTAATCTTTTAATATTCAAATTATAATTCTAATCTATCCCCCTCTCCCTTCACTCTCCCATTCTTAACCCTTCTCTCTTTCTACCCCATCCCCTCACTTCTTTCTCTACCTCGTATTTCTCTCCTTGATCCTATCTTTTGTCAACTTTTTAATTTTAATCCTCCCCTCCCTAATATCTCCTCTTCCTGATTTCCTTCCCTCCTCTGTGCTCTTTCCCTCCCACATCGTCTTGCTTTCCTATCTCCTATTCCTCTCTCTATATATTCACCCTTTCTCTCTATCTTGCAATTTTATATCATGTTTTAATCTCCTAATCTTTTTTATAATATATAATTTAAAAAGAATTTTAATCCAGTCCTCCCTCTTCTACCTCCCCTTCTTCTTTCGTTCTCTCTCCTACCCTTCTCTTCTCTACTTTCTCTCTCTCTTTCCTCTCTCCCTTCCTGTTTTGCTATTTTCTACTCTGTATTTTTATTCTTAAAAAATTCTTTCTCAATCTGTTTCCTACCTTCTAACCTCCCCAGCCCTCTCTTTCAATTTCTGGCTGTCTGTCTGCCTGGATGTCTATTGTGTCTACCCTACCTCCCATGCTAATCAGATAGTATATACCGATTATATAATCCTAATACTATACACTTCCACTTTCTCACTCCACACTGTAACCCTCCCCTCTTTTTCAAACATACAATGTAAGTGTTAATTGCTCTCTTACATAACCTTGATCCCAATTACTAATATTATTACTCTACCAACTTCCACCTCAAAAATTACCCTTCCTTCATTTAAAACAACTCCTTTCTGTTTCTCCTATGAAATAAGAGTCCCAGTATCTCCACAAGTATACTAACACGGGCTCATTTGCAGCCTATAGCGAGATTGTAGTTGGGGGAGATATTGGAGGGTGTGGGTTTCTTGCCTGGGTTGTGTGATTACGTTTTAGCACCACCTCCACAAAAGATCTCAAGACAAGGTGGGCAGAGTGACTCTCAATCAACTAACCAGAGAAAAAGATCCAAGAAAAAGTAGCTGAAATACAACCAGACAGATTAAAGAAATATCATCAAGGACAACACAGACGGAAATCTAGGAGGGTGGAGGAGTAAGTGGAAGCTACACTAACCTCCTCCAAGGACCAGCCAGTGCTGACTCAACCCCAGTACAGCAGACAGACCATTCCCCTCCAAGTGGCGTCAGCCTTGGGGGAAGCAAAAGCCCAGCCTACAGGAATTAAGCGGCCACACCCACAGTCCTTAAGCCTGAGGGCTAATCACAGATTGAATAGATTAACAACTAAATGAGTCAGACAAAGGCAGTAGATCCCTGGAAGTCTCCAACAGGCTGCCTAGGCCCTGACTGGTACAGGATCTGACGCCACCAGGGGCAGATGCAGGAAGTGCAGATCATTCTAAGAAGCAGCAACAAACAATAGGAGTCAGAAAAATGGGGAGACAGAGAAACAACCCCCCATCGAAAGGAAAGGTAGAGTCCCCAGAGAGAGTGCTAAATGCAATAGAGGGGAGCAAACTATCAGATATGGAATTGAAAGCATGGATTATGGAGAAGCTGAATGAGCTCAGCAGAAACTACAAAGAACTCCAGAAAAACTACAGTGAACTCCAGAAGAACTATAAGAAACTTACTGAGAATTATACCAGCATCAAAAAGGACATGGAAGCTATCAATAAGAGCCAGGAGGAAATGAAGAATACGATCTCTGAATTGAAGAAAACAGTAGAAGGAATTAAAAACAGGCTAGAGGAAGCAGAAGATCAGATCAGCGAGCTGGAGGGCAATGTAGACAAAAACTCACAGACAGTGCAATGAAACGAAAAAAGACTGAACAAGACTGAAGAGGCTCTAAGACAGCTGCAGGACAACATGAAACATAATAATATCTGTATCATAGGAATTCCAGAAGGAGAAGAGGAGCAAGGGATAGAAAACCTCTTTGAAAAACTAATGACAGAAAACTTTCCTCACATGAAGAGAGAAAGTATCATGCAAGTCCAGGAAGCACAGAGGGTCCCAATGAAGATGAACCCCAACAGGCCCACTTCAAGATACATCATAATTAAAATGGCAACATTCAAAGACAAAGAGAGAATCCTAAAAGCAGCAAGAGAGAAACAACTAATAACATACAAGGGAGCTCCAATAAGGCTATCATCAGATTTCTCAGCAGAAACACTATAAGCCAGAAGGGAATGGCAAAATATATTCCAAGTAATGAAAAACAAAGGCCTACAACCAAGAATACTCTACCCAGCAAGGCTCTCATTCAAAATGGAAGGTGAAATAAGGAGTTTCCAAGACAAAAGAAGGTTAAAAGAATACATCTCCACCAAACCAGCATTGCAAGAGATGCTAAAGAGTCTGCTTTAAGAAGATGAAGAAACAGAGAGAGACAGAGAGGAACACGAATACAAAGGGGAAAAATGACAATGAATAAGTACTGAAAGAAAGAAGGAACTTCTACCATTTGCAACAACATGGATGGAACTAGAGAGAATTATGCTTAGTGAAATAAGCCAGGCAATGAAAGAAAAATACCGTATGCTGTCACCTATTACAGGAAACTAATGAACAACACAAACAAATGAGCAAAATTGAACCAGAGCTATGTAAACAAGAAGTAGACTAACAGTAACAAGGGGGTGGGGGGAGGGAGAGAAGGGGGTAAGAAGGGGAAGTGGCAAGTCAAAGAACATGTATAAATGACCCACGGACATGGGCAACTGAGTGGAGACTGAATGTGGGGGAAAGGAGGGGCAGGGTGCAGGGAAGCAAGAGGGGGAAAAAAGTGAAACAACTGTAAGGGAAAAGCAAACAAAATTTTTTTTAGTGGGGGAAAAATGAAAATATGAAGAATGGAAATGCCACTTCAGTGAATATTAGGACAAAGATTTTCCTTCACATTGTATATTTTTCTCCTTATTTGATCCCTCCAGAGTTTGGCATTCTAAACAAATAAGTAATGACATAAATTTCTTTGCATAGAACTAATAAGACCAGTTGTTAATAGAGGTTCATTTTTTTTTTTTTTTGACCAAGTCTTTGACTGGAATGTCAAGCCTAAAGGAGACATGCTTGGGCTCAGGTTGTTATCAAAAAGCCCTGAGGAACTGGGAATGACTTTCAAAGGTAAAAAAAAGCCCGTGAGATAAAAGGTCTGGTACCATGATTGATTGTGCGGTCCACAGCAATCTTTCCAGGGAAGGAACGAAGGTTGTTTTCCTGAAAGATGGCTAGAAGGGACATTATGGCACAATGAAAAACCAGAAAGACTTGGAAAGGACAGGTGTGTAAGGCAAGGCTGAATGCCAGATATGTGGCTCAGCTTCTGTGTCCTGAAGAGCAGACTGAGGGTCACCCCAAATATTCCTTGGGTAAGTTCCAGCCAAGCAGAACTAAAGATCATAAGTGATCATTTGCTGCTCTTGTTATGTTTATGCAAATGAACAGGATAAATTAAAAATGGACTTAATGTAGTCCCTTTAAAGACAAGGAGGGTAATCTTAGGGAGAAAAATCATTATGCAAGAAAAATCACAATGATCAGTAGCAGAGTATAAAATAGGGCAACTAACCGTCTTAAAAGTTTCTTCTCATTTAAAATATGGTTTCACTTGAAAATTAAACCATGTCTGTGATATCATCAAAGATATTCAAGTTGCAAGCAAATAGAATTTCAAGTGCCTTGCAAATGGTTGTCTTCCCAATAAGACAGTCTTACAGATTTAGTGACTTGTTTGTGGGTTATGTTACATAAATTAACACGTGTTTTCTGTTTTCAAAGAACATAAGCCTATGATTGCATTACCTGAGTGATTGTATGTACGCATAAGCCTCACTTAATTCTCTCTGCAGAGCTGCCTCCTGAGACTCAACGGTTTGGCTGAACTAAATGGCTGGGTTTGTGAAGAATGAGATGGTCTGTGGGCTTCACTTTAAAACTGGTTTCTGTCTTCTATCCTAATGGCTTGGACAGAAAAGGCCTAGAGGTCCAAGAGGTGGAAAACCTAAACTGTTTCCCCCAGCCCAAACTAAATATAATGGGCAAAAGGGTTTTGGACAGGTGAGATGTGCCTAGCACACCTTCCTCCAAAGAAGTCCTTTTTTTCTTTCTTTTTCTTTTTTTTCTTTCTCCTAATATGGAAAATTGAAAAATTAATCCCTGCCTTTTGTCATCTAGTAGTTATGGATTGAATGATGTCTTTTAACCCTTTTTGCCAAATCTGTTGCCCCCAGAACACAACAAGGATGCCAGCCTGTTAAACCAAGCACGCCGTTGACTGGAGACAGCCAACTGACCTGGAGTCTGCACGATCCTTCCACACGTGGGAAGGCCACCCTCCCCTCCACACCCCCACTATTATTAGGGTTTTCTGGACCCAAGGGTAGGTAGGACGATGACCATGTCCAGCTTGAAGCAGCTAGAGGAGCTTGAGACCTTCGCCCATTGTACTTTACAAGATTACAAAGGGTCTTAATATTTAAGAGTGGGGGGATAGTTATTTTTTATGAACCAGGGGTATGGACTTGGGGGGAGGATTGCTGGGGGAGGGAGATGCTGGGGGGAGGGGAGTGAAGGGGAGAAAATTGGAACTGTTGTAACAATATAATCAATAAAATGCATTAAAAATGTGTTAGTTTTACTGCATATTCATCTCTGTTGAGAATAGTTTAGTAATGTTGTTGGGAGGAAAGAACAATTAGGTTGAGAAGAGAATATAGAAAAGGAAGAGGAGTAACAAACTCTCTGAAGGACTTTGCCTCAAAAGGGAGCAAAGGAATGGATTGTTGGCTAGCTTGATGGCAACGTGGAGGCAGTAAGTTTTGCTTTTTAATAATATGATTTGAAGTAAAAAGACATCTCTATATGCTTTTGTAAATGATCCAGTAAAAAAGAAGAATTTGATAAAGTGGTAGAAAAAGAGATGTTATGGATATCAAACCTTTAGAGGAAGAGAATAGACTGTAATTAAAGGGGAGCAAGTATGCACATTCATTGCCCTTTGAGAGGAGACAGATACATGGGCATGAAGTCAGGAAGTTGGTGGATGTGGGAGAGTTAAGATTTTTCTAAATATTTCCATTTTCTCAGTAAAATATTCATATTTGAGATGATCTCCTGAGAGATTTAAAGATGAAATGTTATGAAATTGCTATCTTGAAGACTGAGAGAATGAATTGATAAGAAATACATAATAGAATCACTGAAAGTATTGAGGGTCTGCCTACTTGATATCTATGGACATAGATTTAAAGTGAGATCAGATCTATTGTCTTGGCTTTAGCATTGCTCTGGATAGATTCAGCCGCTGCATACAATCCTAGAATTAAATAGAAAAATGGGCTTAACCGCGTTTTGGATTTTACACATTGGATAAAATGTGAGCAAGGGAATTGAAAGTATATAAGGATAAAATTAGAGAGATGAGCCACAGCCTCGAAGTCAGGCAAAGAAAAAATGAATTTTCGGGTAGATGATGAACAATAAAAAACATAGTAGAAGAAGTTACTGGAAGTCATCAGTGAGATAAAGTAAATTTAAATATGACTTTGTGAGTAACAATGATAATTATAGAAGATTGCCTGTCAAACTTTGTACCTTACAAAAGTCATGTCCAATGTTCTCAATACTTATGAAGTATTTAAAAAGACATTTATGCATAAGTCATAAAGAAAGTCTCAACAAATTGGGGAATTAAAGAATTGAACAGCACAGATAATCTAAAGTAATGCATTAAAATAGAAAAGTAAAAAAGTTAAAATACAAAGAATGAACTCTACTTAATTTGTGACCTGTCATTTGCAATCCCTGAAAAAGTTCTGAAATTTACCACCACATTTTGAGGGTTATACTTATTGTTTCCTGAATTTATATAATTACCTGGATGGAAGGAGAAATGAATGAATGAATGAATGAGACACAAACTCCTGCATTTCCATTTCATTCACCATATTCACCACCAGAATGCACATCTGTGACTAAGGCTATGCCAATAAGATATACGTATACATGGAACTCATTTACTTTGATGCCAAAAAAAGTCATGTGAAGACAACCAGGCAGGGAGGAGATACTGATTTCATGGCTGTTTTCTGCAACCAGGGGTAGCTACGGCACAGTTTGTGTCACTGGAGCCTTATTCCAAACCAACACCATTCTAACTAGAGAAGGGAAATCGATCTCTCAGATCAGGCCTGTGATAAACTTCTAAGAATCATTCCTTCAGAAATTGAGATTAGAGCTCATTTCTTCATCCATTACAACAATTCTATAAGATTTCTTTATTTATATTCCTTTTTTCCTAAAACTAGCTAAACTAGATTCTGTTGTTTACATATAATAATGCTAGCCAATATGCCTCTACTTGGAATTTATTACACTTAAAGACAGTTTTCTAGAGTTTCTAGAAAAAAAAAAGGCAGGAAAAAATGACAATAAATATGAAGAAGGTAAGGATAAGGAAAATACAATATATCCTAACTTATTAGAAAGTGAACATATTTCTTCTTCAGAGGCAAGTGCATAATTTTAAGTACTTCAATTCTTAAAATAAAAAGAACAAAGATCAGTATGCCTGTTGCTTGTTTAGGTTTTTTTTTTCGCTAAAGAATGAGTTGAGAATTAAAATGAAATAATGTGCGCAAATTATTTTATACATGGTAAGAAAAATAAGAAGTCATCCATAAATGATGTCTGTAATTATTAGCAGTGTAAATACTAAAACAGCTTTACTATATAAACAGAGTTAAACCTAAATAAGTGTTTATTTTTTCCTCAACTAATAGAAAATGAACAGCACACAGAGTAAGAATGTATCTAGAGTAGTATTAGAAAGTAACTTATAGGCATGTAGATCAAGTACAAAAAAACTACAGAGAAGTGAAAATAATTTCTAACAGGTGTAGGATTATAAGGTCATTTCCTTCATTCTTAATCAATTTTATTAAAGTATAATTAAATACAATGAAATGCACAGCTTTTAAGTATACAGTTTATTGAGTTTTAGCAAATGTACACATCCATAAAACCACCAGACAATTGATATATTTCCATAAAATAATTGTTCAAGTATCTCATCTACTTAAAAAGTATTTTAGTTTTTCTGTTATTGGGTTGTAGAAGTTCTTTATATATTCTGGGTGTTAGTTTTTGGTTAGAAATATTTATTTATTTATTTATTTATTTATTTTTGTATTTTATTGATTATATTGTTACAATAGTTCCAATTTTCTCCCCTTTACTCCCCTCCCCTCAGCATCTCCCTCTCCCAGCAATCCGCCCCCAAGTCCATACCCATGGTTCATGAAAAATAACTATCCCTCCCTCTCAGATATTAAGACCCTTTGTAATCTTGTAAAGGACAATGGTCGAAGGTCTCAAGCTCCTCTAGCTGCTTCAAGGTGGACATGGTCATCGTCCTACCTACCCTTGGGTCCAGAAAACCCTAATAATAGTGGGGGTGTGGAGGGGAGGGTGGCCTTCCCACGTGGGGAAGGATGGTGCAGACTCCAGGTGAGTTAGCTATCCCCGGACAATGGCGTGCTTGGTTTAACAGGCTGGCATCCTTATTGTGTTCTGGGGGCAACAGATTTGGCAAAAAGGGTTAAAAGACATCATTCAATCCATAACCACTAGATGACAAAAGGCAGGGATTAATTTTTCAATGTCCCACATTAGGGAAAAGAAGGGCTTATTTGGAGGAAGGTGTGCCAGGCACATCTCACCTGTCCAAAACACTTATGCCCACCATGCTTAGTTTGGGCTGAGGGAAATAATTTAGGTTTCCCCCCTCTCAGACCTCTGGGACCTTTCTGTCCAAGCTGTTAGGATAGAAGACAGAAACCAGTTTTAAAGTGAAGCCCACAGGCCATCCCATTCTTCACCAACCCAGCCATTTAGTTCAGCCAAACCATTGAGTCTCAGGAGGCAGCTCTGCAGAGAGGATTAAGTGAGGCTTATACGTACAGACAATCACTCAGGTAATGCGGTCATAGGCTTATGCCCTTTGAAAACAGAAAACACATGTTAATTTATGTAACATAACCCACAAACAAGTCTCTAAATCTGTGAGATTGTCTTATTGGGGAGACATCCAGTTGCAAGGCACTTGACATTCTACTTGCCTGCAACTTGAATATCTTTGATGATATCACAGACATGGTTTAATTTTCAAGTGAAACCATATTTTAAATAAGAAGGAACTTTTAAGATGGTTAGTTGCCCTACTTTTTAGTCTACTACTGATCATTGTAATTTTCCTTGCATAATGATTTTTCTCCCTAAGATTACCCTCCTTGTCTTTAAAGGGACTACATTAAGTCCATTTTTAATTTATCCTGTTCATTTGCATAAACATAACAAGAGCAGCAAATGATCACTTATGATCTTTAGTTCTGCTTTGCTGGAACTTACCCAAGGAACATTTAGGGTGACCCTCAGTCTCCTCTTCAGGGCACAGAAGCTGGGACACATACCTGACATTCATCCTTGCCTGTACACACCTGTCCTTTCCAAGTCTTTCTGGTTTTTCATTGTGCCATAATGTCCCTTCTAGCCATCTTTCAGGAAAACAACCTTCGTTCCTTCCCTGGAAAGATTGCTCTGGACCTCACAACCAACCATGGTACCAGGCCTTTTATCTCGCGGGCTTTTATTACCTTTGAAAGTCATTCCCAGTTCCTCAGGAATTTTTGGTAACAACCTGAGCGCAAATATGTCTCCCTTAGGCTTGACATTCCAGTCAAAGACTTGGTCAACAAGACCTCTATTAACAACTGGTCTTATTCGTTCTATGCAAAGAAACTTCTGTCATTACATACTTGTTTAGAATGCCAAACTCTGGAGGGATCAAATAGGGAGGAAAATATACAATGTGAAGGAAAATCTTTGTCTTAATATTCACTGAAGTGGCATTTCCATTCTTCATATTTTCATTTTTCCCCCACTAAAAAAAAAAAAAAAAAATTTTGTTTGTTTTTCCATTACAGGTGTCTCACTTTTTTCCCCCTCTTGCTTCACTGCACCCTGCCCCTCCCTTCCCCCACATTCAGTCCCCACTCAGTTGCCCATGTCCGTGGGTCGTTTATACATGTTTTTTGATTTGACCCATCCCCTTCTTACCCCTTCCCTCCCTCCCACCTCTCCCCCTTGTTACTGTTAGTCTACTTCTTGTTTACATAGCTCTGGTTCAATTTTGTTCATTTGTTTGTGTTGTTCATTAGTTTCCTGTAATAGGTGACAGCATAAGTTATTTTTCTTTTGTTGCCTGGCTTATTTCACTAAGCATAATTTTCTCTAGTTCCATCCATGTTGTTGCAAATGGTAGAAGTTCCTTCCTCCTTTCTGCTACATAGAACTCCATTGTGTAAATGTACCACAGTTTTTTGATCCACTCATCTACAGATGAGTGCCCTGGCTGGTTTAGCTCAGTGGATTGAGTGTCGGCCTGCGAGCTAAGTGTCGCTGGTTCGATCTTCCAGTCAGGGTACATCAGAGAAGGAAAACTCTGACTCCAAAAAACCTCCGCTGCCTTGCGGCATACCTCTTCAGGGGAAAGGCTAAGGGAGTAAACCCCGACAGAAAATCCGGAGCCGGAGTCCCTAAGGCGGTTTGACGTTGTAGTCAACACCGGCAACTCCTGCGGCGCACCTGAAGCCAAGCTGTATTGACTCCGTCTTTCCCTTGGACCCTTCAGCTGCGAAGAGAGTGGGGGTCTGCTGCATGGGCAACAGCAGACCCTCCATATTACCCTGCCCAGGCTCTGTAGTTTCAGTGTCATCACAAGATGTCGATTCAACACGGGAGGAGACAGATATCATGTCACTCCCGAGTCGAACTGCACAGCCATTCTCAGCGGTGCAGATAGACTCTTAAGAAGCTACACCATCGTCTCTAGAGACGGACGGCTGCCGATGACGACATCTACAGATGGGCATTTAGGTTGTTTCCAGCACTTGCTTATTGTGAATAGTGCTGCTATGAACATTGGAGTGCATAGGTTCTTTTGAATTGGTGTTTCAGGATTTTTCGGATATAATTCTAGCAATAGAATTTCTGGTTCAAAAGGCAGTTCCATTTTTAGTTTTTTGAGGAAATTCCAAACTGTTTTCCATAGTGGCTGCACCAGTCTGCATTGCCACCAGCAATGCACCAGGGTTCCCGTTTCTGTGCTTCCTCGCCAGCGCAAGTTGTTTGTTGATTTGTTGATGATGGCCATTCTGACTGGTGTGAGGTGGTATCTCATTGTGGTTTTTATTTGCATCTCTCTGATGGCTAGTGATGTTGAGCATACTTTCATATGTCTGTGGGCCCTCTGTATGTCTTCTTTGGAGTAGTGTTTGTTCAGATCCTTTGCCCATTTTTTAATTGGGTTGTCTGTCTTCTTGGTGTTGAGTTGTATGAGTTCTTTATATATTTTGGAGATCAATCCCTTGTCTGAGGTGTCATTGGCAAATATATTTTACCTTATGGTTGGTTCCCTTTTCACCTTGCTGATGTTTTCTTTTACTGAACAGAAACTCTTTAGTTTGATGTAGTCCCATTTGTTTATTCTTTCCTTTATTTCCCTTGCCTTAGGAGATATATCAGTGAAAACGTTGCTTTGTGGGATATCTGAAATTTTCCTGCCTATTTTTTCCTCTAGGACTTTTATGGTATCATGGCTTACATTTAAATCTTTGATCCATTTTGAGTTTATTCTGGTGTATGGTGTAAGTTGGTGGTCTAGTTTCATTTTTTTTGCATGCCCCTGTCCAGTTCTCCCAACACTATTTGTTGAAGAGGCTCTTTTCACACCATTTGATGTTCTTTCCCCCTTTGTCAAATATTAGTTGACCATATGAACCTGGGTTTATTTCTGGGCTCTCTATTCTGTTCCATTGATCTATATATCTGTTTTTATGCCAGTACCAGACTGTTTTGGTTATCGTGGCCTTGTAGTATAGTTTGATATCAGGTATTGTGATTCCTCCTACTGGGTTCTTCCTCAAAATTGCTGTGGCTATTCGGGCTCTTTTTTGGTTCCATATAAATTTTTGAAGTATTTGTTCTAGGTCTGTGAAATATGTTGCTGATATTTAAATAGGGATTGCATTGAATCTATAAATTGCTTTGGGTAGTATGGACATTTTAATGATGTGGATTCTTCCCATCCATGAACATGGTATATGCTTCCATTTCTTTGTATCTTCTTTAATTTCTTTCTTCCATGTTATGTAGTTTCCTGAGTACAGGTCTTTTACCTCCTTGCTTAAGTTTATTCCTAGGTATTTTATTTTTCTTGTTGCTATGGTAAATGGGATTTTTCTTTCAGTTTCTATCTCTGAGTTTTTATTGTTGGTGTATAAAAATGCCTTCGATTTCTTAATATTGATTTTGTATCCTGCTATTTTGCCGAATTCACTTATTAGGTTGAGTAGTGTTTTTGTGGAGTCTGTAGGGTTTTCTATGTATGCTATCATGTCATATGCAAATAATGAAAATTTTACTTCCTCTTTTCCAATTTGGATGCCTTTTATTTCTCTTTCTTGTCTGATTGCTGCGGCTAGAACTTCCAAGACTATGTTGAATAGGAGTAGAGAGAGCGGACATCCTTGTCTTGTTCCTGATCTCAGGGGGAATGCTCTCAGTTTTGCCCATTGAGTATGATGTTGGCTTCAGGTTACTCATATATGGCCTTTATTATGTTGAGGTATGCTCCCTCTATTCCCATTTTGCTGAGAGTTTTTATCATAAATAGGTGTTGTACTTTATCAAATGCTTTTTTCTACATCTATTGATATGATCGTGTGGCTTTTTTCTTTCATTTTGTTTATGTGTTGTATTACGTTTATTGATTTGTGAATATTAAAGCATCCTTGCATCCCTGGGATGAATCCTTCTTGATCGTGGTGTATGATCTTTCTAATGTGTTGCTGGATCCGGTTTGCCAATATTTTGTTGAGGAATTTAGCATCTATGTTCATCAGCGATATTGGCCTGTAGTTTTCTTTCTTTGTTGTGTCTTGACCTGGTTTTGGAATTAGGGTTATACTGGCTTCATAGAACGAGTTTGGGAGTCTTCCCTCTTCTTGTATCTTTTGGAATAGTCTGAGGAGGATAGGAGTTAGTTCTTTCCTAAATGTTTTGTAGAATTCACTTGTGAAGCCATCCGGTCGAGGGCTTTTGTGTGGGGGGAGTTTTTTGATTACTGCTTCAATTTCACTTGCTGTTATTGGTCTATTCAGACTTTCTGCTTCTTCTTGATTCAGTTTGGGAAGACTATAGGTTTCCAGGAATTTGTCCATTTCCTCTAGGTTGTCAAATTTCTTGCCATACAGTTGTTCGTAATTTCTTATAATCCTTTGTATTTCTGTTGTATCGGTTGTGATTTCACCTCTTTCGTTTCTGATTTTATTTATTTGGGTCCTCTCTCTTTTTTTCTTGATGACCCTGGTTAATGGCTTGTCAATTTTGTTTATCTTTTCAAAGAACCAGCTCCTACTTTTGTTGATCTTTTGAATTGTCAGTTTAGACTCTATGTCATTTAATTTTGCTCTGATCTTGATGATTTCCTTCCTTCTACTTGACCTGGGCTATGCTTGTTGTTCTTCCTCTAGTTCTTGTAGCTGTAGGGTTAAATTTTTTATTAGAGATTCTTCTAGCTTTTTTAGGTAGGCCTGTATTGCTATGGACTGCATTCGCTGTATCCCATAGGTTTTGGGTTGTTGTGTGTTCATTATCATTAGTTTCCAGAAACTTTCTGATTTCTTCCTTGATGTCCTTGTTAACCCATTCATAACTTAATAGCATGTTATTCATTCTCCATGAGTTTAAATGTTTCTGAGTTTTTTTCCTTGAGGTTGATTTCCAATTTTAAGCCATTGTGATCTGAGAAGATGCTTGATATAATTTCAATTTTCCTGAATTTGTTAAGGCTTGTTTTGTGACCTACCATGTGGTCTATCTTTTAAAATATTCCATGTGCACTTGAGAAGTATGTATATTTTGCTTCTTTGGGGTGAAAACTTCTATATATATCGACTAAGTCCATTTGATCTAGAGTGTTGTTCAGTGCCTCAATATATTTGCTGTTTCTTTCGAAGATCTGTCCATTGTTGACAATGGGGTGTTAAAGTCCCCTACTATGAGTGTGTTGCTGTCTATATTTTTCTTGGAGTCTTTCAAAATTTTCCTTATATATTTGGGTGCTCCTAAGTTGGGTGCATATATATTTATAAGGGTTATATCTTCTTGGTGGATTTTTCCCTTAAGTATTATGAAATGCCCTTCTTTGTCTCTTTTTATGGACTTTGCTATGGAATCTGTTTTGTCTAATATAAGTATTGCTACCCCGGCTTTTTTTTTTTCGTGTTCATTTGCTTTAAATACTTTTTTCCATCCCTTTACTTTCAGTCTGTGTAGATCTTTTGTTTTAAGGTGTGTCTCTTGTAGACAGCATATATGCGGGTCATTCTTTCTAATCCATTCAGCTACCCTATGTCTTTTAATTGGAGCGTTTAATCCATTTACATTTAAGGTTTTTACTGATAAGTACTTATTCATTGTCATTTTTCCCCTTTGTACTCGTGTTCTTCTCTGTCTCTCTCTGTTTCTTTATCTTCTTAAAGCAGACCCTTTAGCATCTCTTGCATTGCTGGTTTGATGGAGATGTATTCTTTTAGCCTTCTTTTGTCTTGGAAGCTCCTTATTTCACCCTCCATTTTGAATGAGAGCTTTGCTGGGTATAGTATTCTAGGTTGTAGGCTTTTGTTTTTCATTGCTTGGAATATATTTTGCCATTCCCTTCTGGCTAGTGGTGTTTCTGCTGAGAAATCAGAGGATAGCCTTATTGGAGCTCCCTTGTATGTTATTAGTTGTTTCTCTCTTGCTGCTTTTAGGATTCTCTCTTTGTCTTTGAATGTTGCCATTTTAATTATGATGTGTCTCGAGGTGGGCCTGTTGGGGTTCATCTTCATTGGGACCCTCTGTGCTTCCTGGATTTGCATGACTCTTTCTCTCCTCATGTGAGGGAAGTTTTCTGTCATTAGTTTTTCAAGGAGGTTTTCTATCCCTTGCTCTTCTTCTTCTCCTTCTGGAATTCCTATGATACTGATATTATTACATTTCATGTTGTCCTGCAGCTGTCTTAGAACCTCTTCAGTCTTGTTCAGTCTTTTTTCATTTTGTTGCATTGTCTGGGTGTTTTTGTGTAGGTTGTCCTCCAGCTCACTGATCCGATCTTCTGCTTCCTCTAGCCTGTTTTTAATTCCTTCTACTGTGTTCTTCAATTCAGAGATCGAATTCTTCATGTCCTCCTGGCTCTTATTGATAGCTTCTATGTCCTTTTTAATGCTCGTGTAATTCTCTGTGAGTTCCTTGTAGTTTTTCT
The DNA here is from genome assembly GCF_987537825.1 of Furipterus horrens. NCBI lineage: Eukaryota > Metazoa > Chordata > Mammalia > Chiroptera > Furipteridae > Furipterus > Furipterus horrens. Next base: position 59,651,626 of record NW_028327176.1, on the reverse strand, counting down.
GGAGTTCCTTGTAGTTTCCCTGGAGTTCTTTGTAGTTTCTGCTGTGCTCATTCAGCTTCTCCATAATCCATGTTTTGAATTCTGTATCTGATAGTTTGCTCCCCTCTATTTCATTTAGCACTCTCTCTGGGGATTGTACCTTTCCTTTCGAGGGGGGGATGTTTCTTTGTCTCCCCATTTTTGTGATTCCATTGTTTGTTGGTGCTTTCTTAGAATGATCTGCTCTTCATGGATCTGCCTCTGGTAGTGTCAGATCATGTACCAGACTGGCCCTAGGCAGCCCATTGGAGACTTCCAGTGATCTGACTTTGTCTATTTTCTTTAGTTGTTAATCTACTCAATTTGTGATTAGCCGTCGGGCTTAAGGACCATGGATGTGGCAGCTTAATTCCTGTAGGCAGGGCTTTGATTTCCCCTCAGGCTGAGGCTACTTGGAGGGGAATGGTCTGTCTGCTGTGCTGGGGTTGAGTCAACACTGGCTGGTCCTGGGAGGAGGTTAGTGTAGCTTCCACTTACTCCTCTGCCCTCTTGCATCTCCGTCTGTGTTGTCCTTGATGTTAATTCTTCAATCTGTCTGGCTGTATTTCAGCTATTCTTTGGTGGATCTTTTTCTCTGGTTAGATGATTGAGAGTCACTCTGCCCACCTTGTCTTGAGATCTTTTGTGGAGGTGCTGCTAAAAACTAATCACACAGCCCAGGCAAGAAAACCACACCCTCCAATATCTCCCCCAACTACAATCTCGCTATAGGCTGCAAATGAGCCTATATTTATATACTTGTAGAGATATTGGGACTCTTATTTCGTAGGAGAAAGAGGTAAAATTTGTTTTAAATGAAGGGAGGATAATTTTTGTGCTTGAAGTTGATAGAGTAATAATATTAGCATTGGGATCAAGGTTATGTAAGACAGCAATTAACATTTACACTGTATGTTTGAAAAGGAGGAGAGGGTTACAGTGTGGAGTGAGAAAGTGGAAGTGTATAGTATTAGGATTATATAATCGGTATATGCTATATGATTACCGGGGGAGGAGGATAGACACAACAGACATCCAGGCAGACAGACAGCCAGAAATTGAAAGAGAGGGCTGAGGAGGTTAGAAGGTAAGAAACAGATTGAGAAAGAATTTTTCAAGAATAAAAATACAGAGTAGGAAATAGCAAGACAGGAAGGGAGAGAGGAAAGAGAAAGAGAAAGTAGAGAAGAGAAGGGTAGGAGAGAGAACGAAAGAAGAAGGGGAGGAAGAAGAGGGGGGACGGATTTATTATTTTTTTAAAAAATTATATATTATAAAAAAGATTAGGAGATTAAAACATAATATAAATTTGCAAGATAGAAAGAGAGACTATATAGAGAGAGGAATAGGAGATAGGAAAGCAAGAGGATGGGGGAGGGAAAGAACACAGAGGAGGGAAGGAAATCAGGAGGAAGAGGAGATATTAGGGAGGGAAAGATTGAAATTGATGAGTTGACAAAAGATAGGATGAAGGAGAGAAATACAAGAAGGAGAGAAATAAGTGAGGGGATGGGTAGGAAAGAGAGAAGGGTTAACAAGGGGAGGGTGAAAGGGAGGGGAATAGATTAGAATTAAAATTTAAATATTAAAAGATTAGAATATAAAGTGGAATAGGGAGAGAGAAAGAGAGAGAGAGAATATCTATAGGGAGAGAAGGAAAATAAAGGCAAGGGATGAAAGAAAAACGAATGTAGATTGAAGGGGGACAAACTAAAGAAAGAAATTTAATAAAATTGAGGGTGCTTAGTGCAGAGAAAGGAAAGAGAGAGAAAGGGAGAGAACTTAAAGTTAAAAAATTAACTGAGAATAGGATGCAGGGGAGACATGCTAAGGGGAGAGAAGGGAGGGAAGAGGAGGGGAGAAAAGGAGAGAGAATAAGAAAGTACAGGGTTGCAGTTAGAGAGAGAGTGAGAAATAAAAGAATGAGAGGATTTTAACTCAATTCAACTTTTAGGCACAGTCTCTGAGTATTTTTGGTTTGTTTGTTTCTTTGTTTTTCCTTCCTTCCTCCCTTCCTGAGTCCACCCCTATTCAAAATTATATGAGTTTGAAATCTTTTCTGGTTGGTTGGCTGGCTGTGGGAGGGTTCTGCTTGATTCTGGGATTGCTAGTCTTTTATTTGTGGGCCTACCACCGCTCTGCTGTGAGCTGCGTTCAATTGTCCCCTCCTGAGGCACCCTCAGCCCTCCTCAGGCTTGTCCAGCCACTCCCTTCCCCCTGTTGGTCCAGCCTGTGCCTGCCAGCAATCCCCGCCCTGCCTCCAGTCGTTTCTCTATTCCCAGGCTATAGCTTCTGTTCTCTTCCCTGACTATATGCTTGCGCACCTCACCTCTCTCCCTGTTTCAAGACCGTCCCCCCATTTTGGTGGACTCTGGCACAGTCTGTCAAAGTGCCAGGCCCAATGGCACTTTCCTGCCCAGGGCCTCTCCCTTAGTCTGGAGCCCTGCAGCGGCTTTCCCGCGTGTGATTTTCTCCTTGCCCCCAAACTGTCTCTATTCCAAGCTACAGCTTCCGCTGGCTTCCCTGTCTATACCGTCCCTTTGTTCTGAAGGATTCCAGTGTGGTCGGTCAGCGCAGCGCTCTCCTACCCAGGAGTTCTCCCCCAGTCTGGAGCTCCGAAGCAGCCTCTCCCTGCTGGCCCTTCTCCCCGCCCTAAAACCGTCTCCACTCCAGAACCACCGCCTCTGCTCTCTTCCCAATTTACAAGCCCTGTTTGCCCTATTTCTCTCCTAGCCCCAAACCCGCCTTTTGTTCTGTGGGATTCTAGCACGATTGCTCAGCAGTTCTCACCCAGTCCGGAGTTCCGCAGCAGCTTTTCTGTGCTGCTGGTCTCCTTGTCCCCAAAGTATCCCTTTGTTCTATAGGGCCCTAGCTCTAGTGCTGTGCGCACCAGAGTGCCGAGCTTTCTGTTGGAGGCTGCAGCTGAGGAGGTTTCCCTCTAGACTCAGATCACACAGTTTCTCCCAGTCCTGGTCATTTAATGTTCTCTCCGTCCTCTGGCTTTTTTGGCCAAATCCTCTCCCCAACTCCCTACAAGAATTCACCCATCGGTGTGCCCCTAGCAGGGGGAGTCTCCAAGCAGCTCTCGGTTAGTGAACTCTCTGGTTCAGTACTGCAGAAGCACTGAATCCCGGAATGACTCAGCCTCCAGTGTGTGGCAACCCCTCCACCACCCTCCACGCTCCTCCCACGATCTCCTCCCTGTTCACGCTATAAGAGATCCACACTCACTCAGTCACTCCTCTCCACATTTGTTCCCAGAGTCTCTCCCTAACAGGAGCAAGCTGATAACACTGTCCCTACTCCGTGGCCATCTTCCCCTCCTCTAGAAATATTTATTGTGAATATCTCCTCTAGTCTTTGGCTTGTTTTTTAAAATTTATTTAATACTGTTTATTGAACAGAAATTTTTAATTTTAATAAGATCTTATTTGTCACATTTTTTCTTTTCTTTTCTTAAAATTATTTATTTATTTGTTTGTTTGTTTATTTATTTATTTTTAGAGAGAGGGCAAAGGAGGAAGAGAGGAACAGAAAGATCACTGTATGGTTGCCTCTCACTCGCGCCCCCACTGGGGACCTAACGTGCAACCTAATAATGTGTCCTGACTGGGAATTGAACCAGCAACACTTGGCTTGCAGGCCGATGCTCAATCCACTGAGCCACAGCAGCCAGGGCTCCCTTTGCCCATTTTTAATTGTATTGTTTGTCTTTCTGGTGTTGAGTCATATGAGTACTTTATATATTTTGAAGATTAAACCCTTGTCCGATGTATCATTGACAAATATGTTCTCCCATATAGTCAGTTCCCTTTCATTTTGATTATGGTTTCTTTATTTTGATTATGGTTTCTTTAGCTGTGCTGAAGCTTTTTAATTTGATGTCATCTCATTTGCTTATTTTTTCTTTTATTTCCCTTGCTCTAGGAGATATATTGGCAAAAATGTTACACAAGGTATCTTAAATTTACTATTTATGTTGTCCTTTAATATTTTTATGGTATCATGATATATTTAAGTCTTTTATTCATTTTGAGTTTATTCTGGTATGTAGTGTAAGATAGTGGTCTAGTTTCTTTTCTTTTCTTTTTCTTTTTTGGCATTTGCTAGGCCAGTTCTCCCAACACCATATACTAAAGAGTCTGTCTTTACTTTATTGTATGCTCTTGCCTCCTTTGTCAAATATTAATTGATCATACAGATATGGCTTTATTTCTGAGATCTCTATTCTGTTCTATTGATCTATGTGTCTGTACTTATGACAGTACAGACAGTTTTGATGACAGTGTACTTGTAGTGTAGTTTGATATCAGGTTTTGTGATCTCTCCAACTTTATTCTTCTTCAGGGTCTTTTTTTGTCCCATATAAATTTTTGGAATATTTGTTCTAGATTTATGAAATAAATACTCAATATCACTCACCACAGAGAGATGCAAATTAAAACAACAATGAGATATCACTCACAACTGTCAAAATGACTATCATTACTAAATCAACAAACAAGTGCTGGCAAGGATATGGGGAAAAGGGAACCTTAGTGCACTGTTGGTGGGAATGCAGACTGGTGCAGCCACTATGGAAAACAGTATGGAATTTCCTCAAATGTTAAAAATGGAACTGCCTTTTGACCCAGTGATTCCATTGCTAAGAATCAAGTAATGCAAATTCCTTAATTTTGTTGTTTTAAAAATTCTTTGACTTTTTTATATACTTTTTTTTCCCTATAAATTTTAGATCCACTGTAAATTTCTAAAAAATAACATAGACTGAGATTTTGATTGGAATTATACTTAATTTATTAATAGGCTTGAGAATTTTTTTGTAACAAGATTGAGTATTCCATTTCATAAACACAGTATATTTCTTCCTTTACTTAGAATTCCTGGATTTACCTTCTGTAATGTTTTGTATTTTTCTGTGTTCAGATTTCAAAAATCTTTTTTTAAATTAATTACTAACTATTTTATGTTCAATACCAATTTAGATGGTAATTTAAAAAATTTTCTTTTCATATTGTTTATTGCTAGCATAGAAAAGTAATTGATTTTTAATATTGACCTTTTATTTGCCAGATTTATAAATTTACTAAATTTTATTAACTTAAACATAATTTCTTTGTTTTTTTCTACCAAAATAACTTCCACCATTATTTACAGAGGTTTTAATGTTTTTTCCCCTCTCCAAGATTTATTTATTTTATTTCTTCCTTAATTTATTACATCAGCTAAGGCCTCCATTACAATGTTAAAATGAAAGTGGGAAAAGTAGGCATTCTAGCTCTTTTCCTGATCTTGAAAGAGAAAGTATTCAGTATTTTACAATCATGTGAGGCCCAGTACAAAGTAAAAATATTCCTGATGTTCAAAATTATTATTTCAAGAGAACTGTAGTGCTAAACAAAGTTTTGCAAATTCTTTATTAAAATATAGTCAATGTACAATATTATATATATTTTAGGTGTACACATAGTAGTTCCAGATTTATATACCTAAGTGATCACCACAATAAGTCTATTAACCATCTGAAACCACAAAAGGTTATTACAATTTATTGACTATATTCCCTTTGCTGCATGTTGCATTTCCATGACTTACTTATAACTGGAAATATGTATCTTTCATTTGCCTTCATATTTTTCATTGCTCCCCACCCTCCTTCCCTCTAGCAACTGTCAGTTTGTTCTCTATATCATAAGTTTGTTTCTGTTTTGTTTGTTTGTTTTTTAGATTCCATGTATAAGTGCAGTGTCGGTGGCATTGCAAATTAGTACAGCCACTATGGAAAATGGTATGAATCTTCCTCAAAAAGTTAAAAATAGAACTATATATTTTACATCTCAGTATCTTACTAAAGAAAACAAAAACACTAATTCAAAAAGATAGATGCATCACCATGTTCTTTGCAGCATTATTTACAATAGCTAAGATATGGAAGCAACCTAAGTGTTCATTAATAGGTGAATGGATAAAGACTATGTTATACACACATACACACACGCGCGCGCGCACACACAATGGAATATTAGTCATATAAAAGAATGAAATCTTGCCACTTGTGACAACATAGATAGACATAGTATTATGCTAAATGAAATACAGTAGTCCCTCTCTTTATTGCAGTTCACTTATTGTGGCCTCACTGTATTGCGGGATTTTTAAAAATATTACATTTAGGTCCCAGGGGTGCACATAGGGAAGTGTTCTCACTCACTGACCCAGGTGCGCAGGGCTGTGAGTCCAGGTGTCCCTTGGACACTCCCCAACGGACATAAGATCAGTGCCCCAACGAGCACAGCGAGGGCCCACTGAACACGCAGAGGACCGTGTGCAGACACGCCTAGCCAGCTCCCATGGGCGCCGGGCCCTAGGCCGGAAAGCAGACCACTAGCTCAGGCTCTGTTCGTGCCGGCCCAGACGGGTGAGGGTAGGCAGGCGGCTGCAGCGCGGGTGGCAGCGACTCACAGAGGCTCACTTCCACTGAGCACAAGTGTCCAGGGCCCCGCCCTAAGAGGTGAGAGACCAACTCCTGGAGCTCTGCTCAGCAGGACTAAGGGCACAGGCGTGTGAGCCGAAAACACCTCAGCCCGGGGACAATAGGCACCAATCACGGGGCAAGCTCGCGCTCAAGGACACCTCAGCTGGCTCCAGCGGGCAGCAAGGGAATGCGCCGTGCAGGGAACCGCGGGCGCACACAATTGCGGCAACCGTGGGCGCACACTGGTGCTGCAAGAAACAAGAACCTCTGAACCGTCACACTAGACCAGCTGCGGATGCAGAAAAAGAAGACGACACACCAAGGCTGAACTGAGTAAAAACATCCCTTTTTTTTTTCCCACTTTTTTTCTCTCTTTCTTCTTTCTTTCATTATTCTTTCTTCTTTTCTTTCTTTCTTTCTTTCTTTCTTTCTTTCTTTCTTTCTTTCTTTCTTCATTTTTCTTGGATTATTTTTCCTTCCTTTTTCTTTCTTTCTCCTTTCTTTCTTCCTTCTTTTCTCTCTTTCTTTCTTTCTTCTTTTCTTTCTCCTTTTTTCTTGTTTTTTTTTCTCCCCTTCCAAAAAGAATAACAAACTTTATCTATAACGTGTTGCATATAACCTCTCCTTCTCATCCTTTCTCTTTGGCCATTGTTTGTTTGTTTGTGTGTCTAGTTTAACCCCCCTAACACTCTAAATAATAGAATATAATTACTATATAAACCCAGTACAATACAATCTCACTGTCTTACTATATTATGCATTATTCCATCATTTTCTACTATTTTTATTAACATACAATGTAAGTATTACTTACTGGATTGCACAGTCTCAACTTATTAATCTATCACCCCCTCTATCAAAAATTATATTTTTCCTCCCCAAAAACAACTCTTATCTATTTTTCTTATAGTATAAAAGCTCCAATGTCTTTACATTTATATTAATACGGGCTCGTTGGCTAGCAATAGCGGGATAGAGGGTGGGGGATAATTTTTGAGGGTGTGGGTCTCCTGTCTGGGCTGTGTGTTTATGTTTTTAACAGCATATCCACGAAATAACTCAAGAAAAAGTGGATACAGTGACTCTCAACCAACTAGCCAGAAGGAAGATCCTACCAAAGAACATCTGAAATACAACCAGACAGCATAAACAAACAACATAAAGGGTAACTCAAGAACATCAGGCTCAGGATATCAAAGAGACTGCACCACTGAAACCCCCAGATCTCCCATAAATAATCTCACACCACAAAGGAGGGAAGGCAAAGCAGACCACCTCCGCCCCAGAAAAACCCAAATAAATAAATAAATAAAAACAAAAAGAATCCAACATGATAATATGCAAAAATAACCCCTCAATGAAAAGAAAAAAAGAATCCTCAGAAAGAGAGATAGATGAAATAGACATAGCCCAAATTTCAGACATGGAATTCAAAACAATGGTAGTAAAGAAGCTCAATATACTCGACATCCTTAAAAACAACTATGAAAACCTCCAAGGAAGTTACCAACAGCTCCAAGAAAATTACAAGGAACTTGCAGAGAACTACACCAGCATAAAAAAAGACACAGAAACTGTTAACAAGAACCAGGAAGAATTGAAGAATTCAATCTCTGAACTGAAAAACACAGTAGAATCAGTCAAAAGCAGACTAGATGAAGCAGAGGATTGGATTAGTGAGTTAGAAGATAATGTAGAGAAAAACTCCCAGATAATTCAGCAAAATGAAAAAAGATTGAAAAAATATGAACAAGATGTCAAGGAATTACAGGATAGCATGAGAAGAAATAATATCAGGATCATCGGAATTAGAGAGGGAGAAGAAAAGGAGCATGGAATTGAAAAACTGATTGGAGAAATAGTGACAGAAAATTTTCCAAAACTGATGAGAGAAAAAATTATACAAGTTCAGGAAGCACAGAGTTCCAATGAAGAGGAACCCCCAAAAACCCACCCCAAGGCACATCATAATTAAAATGGCAATATTTCAAGACAAAGAGAGAATCCTAAAAGCAGCAAGAGAAAAACAGCAAATAACATACAAGGGAGCTCCGATAAGGCTATCGACCGATTTCTCAACAGAAACATTACAAGCCAGAAGAGAATGGTCAAAAATATTTCAAGCAATGAAAAGCAAAGGCCTACAACCAAGAATACTCTATCCAGCAAGGCTCTCATTCAAAATAGTAAATGAAATAAGGAGTTTCTCAGACAAAGGAAGACTGAAAGAATACATCTCCACCAAACCAGCATTGCAAGAGATGCTAAAGGGAGTGTTCTAAGAAAAATGAAGAAAAGAACGAGAGAGGAGAGGAACAGAAGTACAAAGGGCAATGAATTAATACATGTCAATAATAACTTTAAATGTAAATGGATTAAATGCTCCAATTAAAAGATATAGGGTAACGGAATGGATAAGAAAACAGGACCCACATATTTGCGTCTACAAGAAACACATCTGAAAACAAAAGATTTACATGACTGAAAGTAAAGGGATATAAAAAAATATTCCAAGCAAACGGACTGGAAAAAAAAGCCGGGGTAGCAGTCCTCATATCAGACAAAACGGATTTCAAAGCAAGGGCAATAAAAAGAGACAAAGAAGGACATTTCATAATACTTAAAGTAACAATCTATGAAGGAGATATGACATTGATAAACATATATGCACGCAACATAGGAGCACACAAATACATAAAGCAAATACTAGAAGACTACAAAAAGGATATCAACAACAACACACTCATAGTAGGGGACCTCAACACTCCATTATCAACAATAGACGGATCATCAAAGCAAAGAAACACCAAGGATATACAGGCATTGAAAAACACACTAAACCACATGGACATAATTGGTATATATAGAATTTTCCACCCCAAAGAAGCAAAATATACATTCTTTTCAAATGCACATGGGACATTTTCAAAGATAGACCACATGATAGGACACAAAACAAGCCTCAACAAATTCAAGAAAATTGAAATCATATCAAGCATCTTTTCAGACCACAATGCCTTGAAACTAGAAATCAACCTCAGAGATAGAAATCAAAGACACCCAAACTCATGGAGATTGAATAACATGCTATTAAATAATGAATGGATTAACAATAACATCAAAAAAGAAATCAAGAAATTTCTAGAAACTAATGATAATGAGCACACAACAGCCTAAAACCTGTGGGACACAGCAAAAGCAGTCCTGAGAGGAAAGTTCATAGCAATACAGGCATATCTGAAAAAGATAGAAGAATCTCAAATAAAAAACCTAACCATAAAGCTACAAGAACTAGAACAACAACAACAAACAAAGCCTAGGGCAAGAAGAAGGAACAAAATCATCAAGATCAGAGAAGGACTAAATGACATAGAGACTAAACAAACAATCCAAAAGATCAACAAAACTAGGAGCTGGTTCTTCGAAAAAAATAAACAAAATCGACAAGCCTCTAGCCAGTCTAATCAAGGAAAAAAAAGATAGAAGACCCAAATAAACAAAATCAGAAATGAAAGAGGAGAAATCACGACTGATACCTCAGAAATACAAATGATAGTTAGAAATTACTACAGACAACTGTATGGCAAGAAATTTGACAATCTAGAACAAATGGATAAATTTCTAGAAACATACAACCTTCCAAAACTGAATCAAGAAGAAGTAGAAAGTCTCAACAGACCAATAACAAAGAAAGAAATTGAAACAGTAATCAAAAATCTCCCTTCACACAAAAGCCCTGGACTGGATGACTTCACAGGCTAATTATACAAAACATTCAGAGAAGAACTAACTCCTATCCTCCTCAAACTGTTCCGAAAAATCCAAGAAGACGGGAAAATCCCAAACTCTTTCTATGAAGCCAGTATTATCCTAATCCCCAAACCAGGTCAAGGCACAACAAAGAAGGAAAACTACAGGCCAATATCACTGATGAACATAGATGCTAAAATCCTCAATAAAATATTGGCAAACAGGATCGAGCAATACATCAAAAAGATCATACATCATGATCAAGTAGGCTTCATTCCAGGGATGCAAAGATGGTTTAATATTCGCAATTCAATATATATAATACATCACCTAAACAAAATGAAAGACAAAAATCACATGATCATATCAATAGATGCAGAAAAAGCATTTGATAAAGTACAACACCCATTCATGATGAAAACACTCAGCAAAATGGGAATAGAGGGAGCATACCTTAACATAATTAAGGCTATATATGAGAAGCCTGAAGCCAACATCATACTCAATGGACAAAAACTGAAAGCATTCCCCCTGAATTCAGGAACTAGACAAATTTGTCCACTCTCTCCACTCATATTCAACATAGTGTTGGAAGTCCTAGCCACAGCAATCAGAAAAGAAAAAGAAATAAAAGGCATCCAAATTGGGAAAAAGGAAGTAAAACTTTCATTATATGCGGATGACATGATAGTATACCTAGAAAATCCTATAAACTCCACTAAAAGACTACTAGATATAAGTGGATTTGGCAAAATAGCAGGGTACAAAATAAATAAATAGAAATCTAAGGCATTTCTGTACACCAACAATAAAATATCAGAGACAGATACAAAAAAGAAAATACCATTTACTATAGCAACAAGAAAAATAAAGTACCTAGGAGTAAACTTAACCAAAGAGATAAAACACCTGTACTCTGAAAATTACATAACATTGAAGAAAGAAGTTAAGGAAGATACAAATAAATGGAAGCAAATACCATGTTCTTGGATGGGAAGAATCAACATCATCAAAATGGCCACACTACCCAAAGCAATTTACAGATTCAATGCAATCCCTATTACAATACCAATGACATATTTCACAGACCTAGAACAAATACTCCAAAAATTCATATGGAACCAGAAAAGACCCCGAATAGCAAAAGCAATCTTGAGACGGAAGAACACAGCAGGAGGAATCACAACACCAGATATCAAACAATACTACAAAGCCACTGTAATCAAAACAGTCTGGTACAGGCATAAGAACAGATATATAGATCAGTGGAACAGAGTAGAGAGCTCAGAAATAAACCCAGGCCTCTATGGTCAACTAATCTTTGATAAAGGAGGAAGGAACATAAAATGGACTGAGAAGAGCCTCTTTAACAAATGGTGCTGGGAGAACTGGATAGGGACCTGCAAAAAAATGAAACTAGACCACCAACTTACAACACACATGAGAATAAACTCAAGATGGATCAAAGACTTAAATGTAAGCTGTGACACCATAAAAGTCCTAGAGGAAAACATAGGCAGGAAACTTTCAGATATCCCACGTAAAAATATCTTCACAGATACATCTCTTAAGGCAAGAGAAATAAAGGAAAGAATAAACAAATGGGACTACAACAAACTAAAGAGTTTCTGCTCAGCAAAAGAAAACATCATCAAGATGAAAAGGAAACCAACCATATGGGAAAACATATTTGCCAACGACATCACAGACAGGGGACTAATTTCCAAAATATATAAAGAGCTTATATGACTCAACATTAAGAAAACAAACAACCCAATTCAACAATGGGCAATGGACCTGAACAAACACTTCTCCAAAGAGGACATACAGAAAGTCCATAGACATGAAAAAATGCTCAACATCATTGGCCATCAGGGAGATGCAAATAAAAACCACAATGAGATACCATTTTACACCAATCAGAATGGCTATCATCAACAAATCAACAAACAACAAGTGCTGGCGAGGATGTGGAGAAACGGGAACCCTACTGCACTTTTGGTGGGAATGCAGACTGGTGCAGCCACTATGGAAAACAGTATGGACTCTCCTCAAAAGATTAAAAATGGAACTGCCTTTTGAACCAGTGACTCCACTACTAGGATTATACCCGAAGAATCTTGAAACACCAATTCAAAAGAACTTATGCACCCCTATGTTCATTGCAGCACTGTTTACAATAGCTAAGTGCTGGAAACAACCTAAGTGCCCATCTGTAGATGAGTGGATCAAAAAACTGTGGTACATTTACACAATGGAATACTATGTAGCAGAAAGAAAGAAGGAACTCCTGCCATTTGCAACAACATGGATGGAACTAGAGGGAATTATGCTTAGTGAAATAAGCCAGGCAAAGAAAGCAAAATACCATATGATATCACCTAATACAGGAAACTAAAGAACAACACAAACAAAGGAACTAAATAGAACGAAGAGCAGAATAGCAGTCAATAGGGGGGAGGGGAGAGGGAGTGAAGGCGGATAAGTAAGGGAAGGGTTTAGTCAAAGAACTTGTATAAATGACTCATGGAAATGGACAACGGGGAGGGATATGATTGCGGGAGAGGGGGTGGGTTGGGTGGGGGAGAGAAATTGGGGGAAAGGGGGACAAGTGTAATTGAAAAACCAAAAAAATATTATATTTAATTATTTATGGCAGATTTTTTTCTGTATAGTGGGATTTTGCAATACCATGTATGTATGTTGTTAAAGTTATGTAGGTTTAAAAGTGTAGAATATGTTTAAGAACATAAATAGTGTTTAAAAAGGTATGGAAAAGGTTAATAACGGAGTGGGAAAGGTTAATAAGGGACTGGGAATGGTTTATAAGTGTGTGGGAATGGTTTATAAAAGCTTAAAAAATACATAAATACTAAAATAAGTGTAAGGTTCCTACTTAGTGGATTTTCACCCATCGCGGGGAGGAGGGGATGTCTAGAAAGTAATACCCACCTTAAGTGAGGGAATACTGTAAGTGAGACACAGAAGGACAAATACCATATGATTTCACTTATATGTAATTTCTTTTGTTGTGATGGCTGTCTAATTTTGATGTCATGGTTATGCTGATTTCTTAAAAGGAGTTGGGATGAGTTTCCTCTACTTTTTGAAAGAGTGTACATAAGGTTGTTATAATTACTCATAAAATGTTTAATAGAATTCTACAATGAATCAGTTTGGGCCTGGAATATCTTGGTAGGAAATTTCATAAAATTAATATTACTATGGACTTAATTTCTTTAACTGATAAAGGGCTGTCCAGGTTTTCTGTTTTTCATGGTTTCAAACTGGTAAATTATGTTTTTGAAGGAATTAACATTATCCAGTTAAAGGGGCAAACTTTCTCCTAGCTGAGATTTGGTGTTCTAATTCTGAAATTCTAAGATATTTGTTTTTCAGATTAGCTCCCAAAACCGACTCACCCAAAGGACTGGAGTTGATCTTATCAGAAGGTGACTTCTCTGGAGATTTGGTTATAGCTTCCATAATTCAATTGTGGCTTCTGATGCTGTGAATATAAAAATCAGGTTTTCTCTCCCTCCAGGTGAGCCCTGAGACCAAGTACCTCAAGGTTTCTGGGTCCCAAAACTATAAGTAAGCAAGTCTGCTAGATCTCACACTATTGGCTAAATACACAGACACTCCTATAATGGGAGTCTTCTATCAGCTTTTTACCTTGCCTCTGTCTACTCTGTAAAATACCCATGGAAAATAATTATTAGTAAAAGTGATATCTGCCTACAATAAAATGATTTAAAACAATAAAAGATTTTTTTCTCTGATGATATAAAGAAATATTAATCATGTACAGGACAGAAACAGAATCAAGACAAATAGTAATTACTTCATTTTATCACTGCCTGTTAAATACTTTCAGAAGTCTTTCTTATTGTGAAATCACTAAGCATTAAAATAGTGACAAGAACACACTTAAATAGTTTAAAATAAAAATATCCTACTTAGGACTTCTGGCCAAGAAGGAGGCCTAGACAGACATATTGTGTCTCCCTCCACAACTAAGAAGAAATACAACTACCTCAAAACTAGAAACAACCAGAAGTTCCAGAAAACTGAGCTGCATGGATGTCCAACAAACAAACATATAAAGAAGAAATACTCATCCAGACAGGTAGGAGGGTGGAGAGGACATGGTGTGGTGACAGCAGCAGCAGGCCAGTGGAAAGTGCAGTCACACATTTTAAAAAGTCAGGAGGAACACCTGGGGAATGTTCCCAGTACCAGACCAGACTGTGCAGCTAACGGTCCCAGCGCCAGGGAAAATAAAGCCTCATTCCTTCTGACTGTGAAAACCAGTGGGGGTTGGGACAGAGGAAGAAACTGCTGGTCTCTCAGCAGAGTCCACTTGTTTAAAGGGCCCCCAGGGTCCTAGAATGTCTGCAGATTTGCCCACTGTGGGTACAACAGCTGGGACAACAGCTAGAGAGGTGCCAGCTCCATATAAAGTGGGAGAAGTACCTGGGAAAGGGGCGGGTGTTGACAAAATGGCATTTTCCCCTCTCCGACTCCTCCGCCACATACAGCGCCATAACGTGGTGAAACAGGTCTCCCTGTACTGACGAATACCTAAGGCTCTGCTCCTTACAATGTAACAGGTGTGACAGCTCTATCTAAGACACAGAGGCAAAAACAGGAGCCTTTCAAGATTAGGAGACAGAGAAGTATGGCCCAAGAAAGGGAACAGGTCAAGGTTCCAGTGGGAGAACTTATCGACAAGGAGATAGCCAACCTAATAGATGAGGAGAGAGTTCAAAATGCTGGTGATAAAGATGCTCACAGGTTTGACAGATATGCTTAAGTATGGCAAATGCATAAGGGAAGAAGTGAAGACTATGATAAATGAAACAAAGGAAAATCCACACAAAACCAATGGAAAAGGGAAGGAAACCAGGGTTCACATCAATGATTTGGAACATAAGGAAGAAAAAAACAATCAACCAGTACAGAATGAGGAAACAAGAATTGAAAAAAAAAATGAGGAGAGGCTTAGGAACCTCTGGGACAACTTTAAACACACCAACATCTGAACCATAGTTGTCCCAAAGGAGAAGAAGAAGAGCAAGAAATAAAAAACTTATATGAGAAAATAATGAAGGAAAACTCAAATTTGGTGAAGGAAATAGACATACAAGTCCAGGAAGCACAGAGAGTCCCAAACGAGCTAGACTCAAAGAGGACCACACCAAGAGACATCATAATTAAAATTTCAAACGTGAAAGATAAAGAGAGAATCTTAAAAGCAGCAAGAGAAAAGCAGAGAGTTACCTACAAAGGGGTGCCTTAAAGATTAGCTGATTTCTCAAAAGAAACTTTGCAGGCAAGAAGGGACTGGCAAGAAGTATTCAATGTGATGAAAAGCAAGGACTTACAACCAAGATTACTCTATCCAGCAAAGCTATCATTTAGAATGGAAGGGCAGATAAAGTGCTTCCCAAATTATGTAAAGCTAAAGGAGCTCATTATCACCAAGCCATTATTATATGAAATATTAAAGGGAATTATTTAAGAAAAAGGTGATCAACATTATGAACATTAAAATGACAACAAACTCACAACTATCAACAACTGAATCTAAAAAACAAAATCAAAATCCAACTAAGCAAACCAGAATAGGAACAGAATCATAGGTATGGGTATCATACGGAGGGTTATCAGCTGGGAGGCGAAGGGGGAGAAATGGGGAAATGGTGCAGGGATTAAGAAGCATAATTGGTTGGTCCACCATAGACAGGGGGAAGTTAAGGATAATATAGGAAAGGGTGAAGCCTAAGAACTTATATGCACGACCCATGGACATGAACTAAGGGGGGTGGAATTGCTGGAGGGAAGGTGGGTACTGGGCAGAGGGGAGCAATGGAAAAAAATTGGGACTACTGTAACAACATAATCAAAAAATATACTTAAAAAATAAATGGTTACATGAGGTCCATGTATTAAAGGCAATTTGGTTTTATTTTTAAAAATATCCTACTTAATAAAGATACATTTGTTGTATAATTGTATAGATCTTTTTACTCTCATATTTTGATGTGACCTTACTTGTGCATCCAAAAATTATCGTAGACTAATTTATAAAGTGGTCCTCTATTCCATTTATTATAATTAAATGCATTTAACTTTTCACATGAATTTATGGTAGCTGGTGATTGCTATATCATCATGATGTACAAATTTAAATGTCTCTCACTTTCATATTATTATTCTACATCTTTCATTATTATGATAATAATAAGGTATTTAGTTTTATGAATTCTCATTTTATTAAGATGCTTTATGTGATACTAAAACTGGAGTTTTCTGTTTTTCATTCTTTATTAAATTTGTGTAACCTTTACAATGCAGGTTTTCTATCATATATCTGGAATAATAAGAATGCTTTTTTTTACTGTCTTTCCACTTGCTTTCTTCCTCTATTATAACTCAAATACAGGTTTTGTAAATCCACAAATTATAATAATTGGGTTCCCTGGACAGCTGCAATACTAAACTTTCCATAAACTGTTAGTGAAAAGATTGCTTCAAAACACTTCCTTTATTTTTCTTATAATTTCACCTTACAGCTTTCTATCAACCCTCTGTAAATCACATGGGTTCTGCAATTTTTTAGCCCTTGCTGTTCTTCCCCATTGTTGAGTAAAACTGCCAACCACAGAGTTTCTCAAAATGTGGTGAATAGATGAAACAATTCCAGGTATGAATACAAAACAGTCTGGGTTCTCAGCACTCTGGATGACCAGGCGGACATAAGGAATCTCTGATAAGTTGTCCTGCAGAGCGGGGCCCTTGCCACCATTGTGTGAGGGAAAAACAAGCAGATGGTCCATTTAGCTAAAGCTCCACGTGCTGCAGTTGTCAGCCAGGCCCCAGAAACATCACAGCCAAGGTGATACAAATTGCCATTGTTGCAAATAGCCTTGACCATTTTATTATGTGGGAATGTTTATAGGCTATTGCTTTATTTATTTCATCATAAAATAATATTTACGTTGGAACCTTGAAAATGCAGTTAAAAGTTAGGTTACTACAAACTTCTAAATGCAATGATACTGAATCTTACAATAATGCTGAGAAGAAGAAAAGACTATGTTTTCATTAAACTTTATTTATTTATATTTAGAGAGAGGGGAAGGGAGGAGAGAAACATTGATGTGTAAGAGAACTATTGATCTGTTGCCTCTTGCGTGCCCCCAAACAAGGACCCGAAGTGCACATGGGGCATGTGCCAGGACTCGGAGTTGAACCAATGACCTTTTGGTTTGTGGGATGATGCCCAACCCACTAGGCCACACCAGTCAGGCTGAACAAAAGGTTGTTTTCAAAGTCCAGTAGTTGTTTTTCTATTGGAATTGTAGGATGGTGTGGTAGTACAGAGAGCATTGGTCTGCAGTGAGATAAAAATCAGGATTTAATAAAAAGAATACGGTAAGTAAAATATTTGATGATTGAGTTCTAGTTTGAATATTTAAATTTATTTACAGTCTGGTATTTCTAGCTTCTTGGTGGGCTTCATACTAACCTCCTAGGAGATATCCATATTCTAACCCCTGACACCTATAGCACATATTAAATAAAATATGATTATGTAAAAGTTCTTGCAGTGTGGAGGTTATCCTGGATTATCTGTGTGGATGCTAAATTCAATCACATATATCCTTAGAAGAGGGATTCAGAAAGAGAAATAACAAGAAAAAGATGAGAAGGCAAGTGACCAGATTACAAGAGAATAAATTCTGATAGCTATCAGAAGCTGGAAGTTGCAAAAAACAGATTCTCCTTTAGAGCATCCTGCAGGTGCACACCTTTGCCAATGTCTTGATTTCTACACTTCACGTTTTTGTCCTCTAGAACTGTGAGAGAATAAACTTCTGTTGTTTTAAACTATAAAGTTTGTGGTAAGTTGTTACTGCAATGATAGACGTCTTCTACTATTCTTACTATCAATGTGGATCTCTCCTTTTGTTGATTTCTCCTTTCTATAGTTACAAATAGGCAGAAAATCTGAGAAAGAGAAAGGATATTACCACGTGTTAAGTATAACCTGGTGCCTACTGCAATGCCAGACATTCAAAATACATTGTCTCATTCCCTCACCTCCCCTGGGTATCTTGTTAAAATGACAGAGCAATGATAATGGAAATGCATAGCTCTCAGATCATCATGCCAGTGCGATGACATCATTAGCATTCGTCAGTGGCTATCTAGAGTCCCATGCAGGGAGTACAATCTGTTGGCCTTTGAGTAAATCTAGCCAAAGAAGAATTATGTTGGCTAGTACTGTGTTTTAAATTCATTGGAACTTGGAGAATTTTTGGCAAGAAATGATCTTAGTCTCCAATCCTTCACAATTTCTGCTACTCAATACTGATTACCACTGCTACCTTCACAAATTCAGATTTCTTTTCTGATCTCTGAAGGCATTTCTCTGTAATAATAATGCCCTGAATAATATAGCCCAAAGTTCTAAAGATACCATACCACCTCTTTTATGATATGTCCTTAATTACTAATCATATCATGGCTTCTCCTTATACTTCCTTTTTCCTTTATTTTTTTCTGTTAAGCAGCTTTTACTTAATTTTTCTGCTTTATTGAGTTATGATTGGTAAATAAAAATGGTATGTATTTAAGGTGTACAAAGTAATGTTTTGACTTATGTATACATTGTAAAATGATTACCATAATCAAGTTAATGAATAGATTATTTCACACAGTTACCTTTTTTGGTGGCAAAAAATATAAGATAAACTTTCTTAGTAAATTTCAAGTATACAGCATATTATTAACTATAGTCACCATGCTATACATTCTGTCTCCTTAACTTCTTAACCTTATAATTGAAAGTTTGTATATTATGATCAAAGCCTTCCAAATTCCTCCATCACAATTCTCTAGCAAAGATGATTCTACTCTCTGTTTCTGTGTTTACTTTTTTTTTTTTTAATCTCTCATGTAAGTAAACCATGCTATATTTCTTTTTCTTTATTGGGCCAATTTCACTAGCATTATATCTTGTAGGTATATCCATTTTGTAGTAGATGGTAGGGTTTCCTTTTTTGTATGACAATAAAAATATATATCAGTATCACATTTTCTTTATTCATTGATCTATTAAAAAGACATTTATGTTGTTTCCAAGTCTTGGCTATTGTAAATAATGCTGTAGTAAATATGGAGCTATCTCTTTGAGATACAGATTTTATTTCTTTTGATTACAAAAGTAGGATTGCTGGGTCATATGGTAGTTTTATTTTTAATTATTTGAGTAACTAACAAATTGTTTTTCATTAATTGAGAAACTACCAAACATGGAAATGTACCAATTTATATTTCTATAAATACTGTACAAGGGTGTCTTCTTCCCCTTCCCCTCATCAACACTTGTTACTTTTTCACTTTTTTAAAATAATAGCCTTCCTTAACAGATGTCTGGTGACATCTTATTGTGGTTTTGATTTGCATTCTCTTGATGATTACTGATGTTAAGCATCTTTATATATACCTGTTGGTCATTTGTATATCTTTATTGGAAAAATGTCTATTCAGGTCCATTGGCCATTTTTTAATTAGGTTGTTAATTTACTATATTGGGTTGTAAGATGTATGTATTTTGAATATTAAATATATATGCATATGAAAATGTTTTCAATTCAATAGGTTACCTTTTTAACTTTGTTGACTGATTTTTTTGTGTTGCATAAACTTTTAGTTTGTTGTAGTCCTACTTATTCATTTTTGCTTTTATGGTCTGTGTTTTTGGTGTCAAACACAAGAAATCATTACTAAGACTGATGTCAAAGAGATTTCTCCTGTTTTCTTCTTGGACTTTTACAATTTCAGGTCTTAATTTTAAGTATTTAATCCATTTTGAGTTGATGTTTATGCATGCTGTAAAGTAAGATTTTTATATATGGCATAAGATAAAGGTTCAATTTCATTCTTTTACATATAGATATTTCATTTTTCTAGGACTATTTAGTAAACAGACCATTGTGTTTTCTTGCTGACTTTGTTAAAGATTAAGTTCAGAAAAAGTCCAGCCACTGTTAATATGATGAGAATGGTTTGTGTGACATTGATGTAATCTGGTAGCCAAGGAAAGTGGACTGAAATGTATACGCATGAACAATGACGACTTCACTGTACTAGTCAGTGGGGACAGTAGATGGCATTGAGTGAGCATGTGTGCCATGTGGCCATTGCATTTAAAATGGCTGAGAGAGTAGAGCAACAAGTCTGCATCAAATTTTGCATTAAGCTTGAACATTCCTGCTGAAATTATTCAGATAATTCAGAAGGCTGCAGCTATGGACAACTGGTGATGGTCATCTTTATCACGGCAATGTGCCCACTCATGCATCACATCTCATGCAGTTTTTTGGTGAAACATCAAATCACCCAGGTGACTCAGCTCCCCTACAGCCCAGGTTTGGTTACCTGCAACTTCTAGCTTTCCCTAAAACTAAAATCACCTTTGAAAGGAAAGAGATTTCAGACCATTGATGGGGTTTAGGAAAATACAACAGGGCAGCTGATGGTGATTGGGAGAACTATGTGAGGTTCTAAGGTGCCTACTTTGAAGGGGACTGAGGCATCATTGTCCTATGTACATTATTTCTTTATATCTTCTTCAATAAGTGTCTCTATTTCAAATTACATGGCTGGATACTTTCTGGAGATATATATATATATATATATATATATATATATATATATATATCCATAAATATATGGATTTTTTCCCCTGGCCTCTCTATTCTGTTACACGGTTCATGTACCTATTTTTATGCCAGTTCAATACTGTACTGAGTACTATTGCTTTAAATATAAATTGAAATTAAGAAGTGATATGTTTCAACCTATGTTATTCTTAGTAAAAATTACTTTAGCTATTTGGGGTCTTTTGTGGTTCCATACAAATTTTAGATTTGTTACTATTTTTTCTATTTTCACGAGAAATGATGTCATATGGATTTTGCTAGGAATTGAATTGTGTGTGTGGGTTCACTTGGGTAACAAAACTAATTCTTCAAATCTATGAACATGGAATATGTTTTCACTTATTTGTGTCTTTTTCAATTTCTAATAAATATTTTGTAGTTTTCAGTGTACAGATATTTCACCTCCTTGGCTAAATATATTCTTAAGTATTTTTTTTCCCATTCAGATGCTGTTGTAAATAGGATAGTTTTCTTAATTTTTTTCTCAGGTACTTCATTGTATGTAGAAATGCAAGTGGTTGTTGTATGTGGATTTTGCTAATTTGCTAAAGTTATTAGTTCTAATACTTTTTTTAAAAAATTTTATTTACTTTTAGAGAGAGGGGGAGGGAGGGAGAAAAAGAGGGCGAGAAACATCAATGTGTCGTTGCCTCTAATGCGTCCCCACCTGGGGGGCCTGGCCTGAAACTCAGGCATGTGTCCTGACTGGGAATCAAACCAGCAACCCTTTGGTTTGCAGGCTGGCACTCAATACTGAGCCACACCAGCCAGGGCTAGTTCTAACAATTTTTTCAGTGAACTTTTTAGAATTTTCTCTTTATAACATTGTCACATGAAAACAGAGACAATTTTAATTTCTTTATTTCTGATTGGATATCTGCGTTTTCTTGCCTAATTGCTCTAAGATTTCTAATATTGTGTTGAACAGAAGTGGCAAGAGTGGACATTCTTGTCTTCTTTCCAATCTTAGAGAAAAACTATTAAGCTTTTCTCCATTGAATATGAGTTTAGCTGTGGACTGATTTGTCATATATGTTCTTAATTATTATGAGTTACATTTCTTCTGTCCCTAATTTGTTGAGAGTATTTATCATAAACAGATATTGAATTTTACATGATTTTTCTGCATCTATTTGAGTAATTATATTATTTTTATCTTGTAATGTGTTAACGTGGGATATTACATTTATTGATTTGCATATGCTGAAATATCATTGTATCTCAGGGGAATCTGCCTTGATTATAATATATGATTATTTCAATGTGCTGTTTTATTTGGTTTGCTAGTATTTTCTTGAGAATTTTTATATCTGTATTCATCAAGGATGCTGGTCTATAATGTTATTTTCTTGTAGTGTTCTTGTCTAACTTTGGTATCAAAGTCATATTTTTCCTTGAAATATGAGTTTGGAAGTGCTTCTTTCTCTTTAAATTTTTGGAAGTGCTTGAAAAAATTGGAATTTTTTTTTTAAGTTTGGTAGAATTCACTAGTGACATCATTTGGTTTGGGTTTTTATTTGTTGGGAGATTTTTGAGTACCAATTGGATCTTTTTACTGGTTGTTGGTCTGTTTAAAGTTTGCATTTCTTCACAATTCATACTTGGAATGTTGTATGGTTATAGGGATTTACCATTTATTCTAGGTTATCTAAATGTTTGGTGTTTATTTGCCATAGTAGTCTCTTATGATCCTTGTGTTTTCATGGTATCACTTTTAATGCTTTTTTTTTTTCATTTCTGATTTTGAGTTCTTTTTTTTTTCTTTAAATAATTTAGCTAAAGATGTGGCAATTTTATCTTTTTGAAAAAAACAGTTCGTAGGTTTTAAAATATTTTTTACTCTTTTCTGGTCTCATTATTTTTATATTAATATTAGTTATTTTCTTTTTTCTGCTAATTTTGGGCGTAGTTTGTTCTTTCATTTCATTCATTGAGCTTTAACATTAAGTTGTTTAATTGATATTTATTTTTCTTAATGTAGATATTTATTACTATAAACTTTATCTGGCTTCTATAAGTTTTTATGTGCTGTTTTTATTTTGCTTGTCTCAATGTATTTTCTGATTTTTATTTCCTCTTTGACACATTGGTTGTACAACAGTGTGTTGCTTAATTCCCACAAATCGTGAACTTTCTAGTTTTTCACCTATTATTGATTTCTAGTTAAATACCACTCCACAGAGGCACATTCAGGGAGGTGGTTGTAAGAAAGGGAAAAAGGCAAGGCATGTAAAAAATTTGGAGGAACCCATGTGCAATTTGGGAGGTTCTTCAGGGGAGGCATTCCATGTGGCTTGTAGGTGGGAGTCTTGATTGATGGAGTCCATGAGATTGTTAGTAGGATTAGTGTCTTTCTGTTGAGTTTGGAGTTCTGGTTGCTGCTATAAGTTCCCACTTCTTTTTCATGGTTCCAGTCTCTCCCGACCACTTAGTTTGCTGATTCCCTTGGTATTTTGTGTGAATTAAGAAAGAAGTGGGTCTCTTAGGCTGCTTTTTGCACATTGGGTGATGCCAGGTACTCACTGTATTTTCACTTTTCCCCATGAGTAAAGTCGCAGACCAAGGAGACCTTCCTGGCACTGAGCTGAGCCTCACTGGGGATAGGGTAATGCAGGCAATGTAAAACTATTCTTATTTTCTTCAGTGCAGCTATTCTTGGGTTTTTGCTCCAATGGTGTTCTGGAACTTATCCTCTGGACCCCTGAATTTCCACAAAGCTATTCTAGTCCATGTGTGGTTGTTAAAACTGATGTTTATTTTGTGAATAATGGCTGAAAACTCATAAGCTGCCATATACTGCCCTCTTGTATTTTCAATTCAATATCTTTGTCCATATAAAACCCTCACATTTTTAGCTCTTCTCCACAATGTTCAATATGTTGCTCGAATGGCATGGAATAACTTATTTGCTCCTGATTCCAATCTGTCTCAGGATTCAGTTTAAATTTTATCTGTAATACAAAACCTTACTCTGCTAGTTTTCAGCTAACTCGTGTGTCCCTTTTATATGTTCTCATATTATATATCACTATTATATTTCTTAGCATTAATATAGTATATAATAATTATATCTAGTAACAGATAGCAAGTTAATTAAAACAGGGATTACATATTACTTGAATTCTTAACATCTGGCTTGGTGCCTAAATTTAGGCATGATGTATATTGAAATTAACTTAATCATTTTAATTTACAGAAAACCCATATGATATAGATATGATTTTCATTTTATATATGCAAATATTTCTATATGAGATGTGCCAGTGCATTGAACTTAGTAAATCTCACTCACTCTTTTGTCACTGTGATTAGAATTTCTATTTCCAATGGTTAATTTTATATTTTGTGTGAAAACATATCTAAGCAGTAATCATGGAAATTTGTGCTTCTCTAGAGCTTTAAAGAAACTGGAACATTCTAACTTCAAAATATCTTCCTTGGGCTTTTAAGTTTCCTCATGGTAAGATAGTGAACTAAGTCATATCTTCTGAGTAGTTGTCCCAGGAACTCTGGTTGTGGAGTGAGAGGAGAGGAGCACTCTTATAATTTTTACAATCAAGATTTAGACAGAAACAAGTGTATAATAAAATCGAGATCCTTAAGAAATTAGACTACAAGAGCAGGCTGTGGTGTGGATTATAGGGGATTTAAGTCTATTTAGAGAATTCCTAGATGTATAAAACAAAGGACTTGGCAAAGACCGTTGGTCACTTAATGTGTTTAAGAGTGTCCATTCTGAAGAACATATAGGTTAAATAAAATGAAGCATTTTTAGAGTCAATGTTGTGATGTTAGCCACTCAGTCAATGGCATCTCTAGTTTTTGTCTCATTTCATTCTATCTGATGCCAAAAACCTAATGACTCTTTTAATTACCAGGTTGATAGCTTCATATATGTTAATTTTATTTTTAGATAATTTTAATGAGGAAAAAGTCATTAATTTTTTTCACAGTGTCTAAAAGATGTTAATTATTTTCTCCAAACAGTGACTCTTAAAATTTTTGTTGTTACATAGTCCTCATAATAAAATGTTGATGAGTTGTGAAAAAGTTACATATTTAGTTTAAGCAGTAGTCTACAGGACTACATTGCTCTTCATAAAATAAGAAATATCTATATCTGAGCTAGAAATGAGATAAGTGTACATTATTAGCACACACAAATGAATATAATTATTAAGATAAAATAAAGATGAAGCAAGTTGGAGATTTAAGCAGTACATGAACCAATGTATGTAAAAAAATTGAAGGATACCTGAACAGAAATGCAAAAAGTGACCCCAAATTCAGGGTGGCAAAGATATAGCTGACTGGGCAGTCCATGGCTGGATGCAGAGTTTTTACAAAGTTCGTCTTGCTGCAGATGACCTGCTGAGTAAAGTAAAAGGCACTTCTGTAATTGAGCTCTCACAGCCTTCAATGGAAGCTTTTTGTGTTACTGTAAAATTTGGACTTTTACCACAAAGGTGGAAAGAGCATGTTTTGTAGAGTAATGAACCTAATACTGCACCACTTATTCTTTCAGTAGTTTTATCCCAATACACGAAGAGATGGACTTGTATTCTAGATCAGGAGTTGGCAAGTTTTTTGTTTTTTTTTTTCGGTAAAGACCCAAATAGTATATACGTTCAATTTAGCAGGCCATAGCCCCATCTCAATTCCAAGTACACAGCTCTGCTTTTGCAGTGCAAAAATAACCATGAACAATATACACCGAAACAGGGATGTTTGTGTTCCAATAAAACTTTTTGCAAAAACAAGTGGTGAGAAATTTTGGCCTGCTTAGAAGACATACTTTGCCAATTCTAGATTTAGAGAAACAAAACCACAGAAAATATAAACTTTTCTTCTTGTCTTTGGGACTAAATGTTTAAAACACAGATTTGCAATAAACAAAAATCATTTCAATTTAAATCTTGGACAAAAATATAAACTAATTTCTTTAAAAAGTGTAAATAGCAAAACAAAACAAAAATTTGCTGCCTAAACAGATATCACATAGAGGGAATCCTTCTGAGAAATCAAAGTAAATGTTACCCAGTTAAATAATGTCATTGCAAGAAACAAGCAAAAACAAATTACCCTTTTCTAAACAGGTTGATTAGAAAAATTCTACAACTAGATATAGTCAAATTTCTCAGGTTTACAGAAAATGAAGCAGAAAAAATACTGCAATCAAATAATCAAAAAAAAAGTTATTTACAGAAGTAAACAAAATTAAGTTAATGTTGAAAATTTTCTACATTATGTTATAAAATAATAAAAATACTTACAAGTGTTTTATGGAAACGCATTCTTGAATAGATAAAAAATATAAAGCCAGAGTTTTCGGTTTCCGCTTCCTGTCACGGTGTAACAGAACCCCTGGGCTGCTCCAATTGAAACAGTACCCATGAGTTCTTTAGTTAGGGGCCCGATTGCTCGCCGCCAAAATTATAACTCTCAATACCAGAGTTTAGTGAAAAGAAAAAGAATTGTTTATTTAAGTTATATAGATTTAGGTTATTTGTGGAATTCTGCTGTTAAGTCTTATGTTCTTTAAAACACCCATAAACACATATCCTTGCCTCCCCCCTACCAAACCTGGCCAGTCTTAGGAAGGTCAGAAACACCGTTTCCCTACTTCCCAAACACAGTTCAGCTAAATGAGCAGCTTCCAATCACTCAATTCTGATTGGGGTGGTCCTTTCTGTGCTGTGGTGCCCTCCAGCTCTCAATGCAGAACCGCCTGGATTCTCAGGCTCCTTGTAAACAGCCTTCTTTCTGCAAACCACATGGATCTCCTCTCCTTCTCAAAACTGCACAGTGAGAGCCTCTTCTTAAGCAGCCCGGAGGCCCCCTCCTCCAAGCCACATGGAGGGAGCACACAATAGCGAGAGAGAGAGCTAAAATGTCCACAGCTGCTTATATATCCCTGACTGCATCCTCTGACACAGTGGGTATTGCAAACAGTTCTGACCATTCACAGAACCTTATGTAGGCTCTGTCTGCTTTTTCCATACCATCCCCTGGTTCAAGACCCCTCCCATCTACCTGAGGCCTTGGAAGCATCCAAGCAATTTTGCATAAGAAAGACATTAGCCACAAGCCTAAGGCATGTGGAAGCATTCTGAAAGCTGCTTCCTTCTCCCCATCCACCAGCCAAAAACTCTGGAGATTTTTGGACTCCCCTGTTTCTGTAACAGTGGCACCACAGACAAAGCTGATCCAAGTTGGGCCTAGAAGTTATTCCAACAATAGGATTTTAAATTCACCTGAAGCCACACATCTTTATACTACAGATGACAAAAACAACAACAGCATTTAGGGAGATCAAAGATGGCAGAGGAGTAAGTGGAAGCTACACTAAGTTCCTCCCAGGACCAATCTGGATTTACAACATAATTTTGGAGAAATCATCTGGAATAACCAACCAAACACTAGCTTGAGAGAAGTCTTGTAACCACGGAGAGATAGAAAAGGCCGCTACATTACAACATGTCCAGTAGGGAGTGCGGAGATGCGGAAGGGCTGACTGGGCTAACACGGGAGGCAGCTGAAGGGACTGAGAAACAGCTCAACAGCCGGGGGTTTACCCTGAGAAGGGCAGGGTCTAAACGCCCAGCTGGGTCTCCTAGCCTACCGCAACAGAGTGGAAAGTAAAATAGTATCCAGCTATGAAAAGCAAAAAGCCACAGGGTTTCTAGCTGGAGAGAAACAATGGGAGAAAAAGAGCTCTTAAGTGGATCACATACAAAAATATTTTGGCTCCCACTTACCCTGGGCTCAAGCAGAGGGAAGGCAGAGAGGACTGGATACACTTAGGGAGAGTTTGGTGTGGTGACTTTGAGGGGAGAACTAGGGGAGCAGCCAACTGGGCCCCAGTGCTGACCCATCCCCAGTATTGCAGGTAGACCATTCCCCTCTGAGTGGCGTCAGCCTGAGGGGAAGCAAAAGTCCTGCCTACAGAAATTAAGCTACCACACCCACGGTCCTTAAGCTAATCACAGGTTGAATAGATTAACAACTAAAGAAGACAAAGGCAGTAGATCCCTGGAAGTCTCCAACAGGCTACCTAGGCCCAGACTGGTACATGATCTGATGCCACCATGGGCAGATCCAGGAAGTGCAGATCATTCCAAAAAGCAGCAACAAACAATAGGAATCACAAAAATGGGGAGACAGAGAAACAACCCCCCATTGAAAGGAAAGGTAGAATCCCCAAAAAGAGTGCTAAATGAAATAGAGGGGAACAAACTATCAAATATGGTATTCAAAACATGGATTATGGAGAAGCTGAATGAGCTCAGCAGAAACTACAAAGAACTCCAGGGAAACTACAAGGAACTTACTGAGAATTACACCAGCATGAAAAACAACATAGAAGCTATCAATAAGAGCCAAGAGGAAATAAAAAATATGATCTCTGAATGGAAGAACACAGTAGAAGGAATTAAAAGCAGGCTAGAGGAAGCAGAAGATCGGATCAGTGAGCTGGAGGACAACGTACACAAAAACACCCAGACAATGCAACAAAATGAAAAAAGACTGAACAAGACTGAAGAGGTTCTAAGACAGCTGCAGGACAACATGAAACGTAATAATATCCGTATCATAGGAATTCCAGAAGGAGAAGAGGAGCAAGGGATAAAAAACCTCTTTGACAAACTAATGACAGAAAACTTCCCTCACATGAGGAGAGAAAGTCACACAAGTCCAGGAAAAACAGAGGGTTCCAATGAAGATGAACCCCAACAGGCCCACCTCAAGACACATCATAATTAAAATGGCAACATTCAAAGACAAAGAGAGAATCCTAAAAGCAGCAAGAGAGAAACAACTAATAACATACAAGGGAGCTCCAATAAGGCTATCATCAGATTTCTCAGCAGAAACACTACAAGCCAGAAGGAAATGGCAAAAAATATTCCAAACAACAAAAAACAAAAGTCTATAACCAAGAATACTCTACCCAGCAAGACTCTCATTCAAAATGGAAGGTGAAATAAGGAGTTTCCAAGACAAAAGAAGGCTAAAAGAATACATCTCCACCAAACCAGCAACGCAAGAGATGCTAAAGGGTCTGCTTTAAGAAGATGAAGAAACAGAGAGAGACAGAGAGGTACATGAGTACAAAGGGGGAAAATGACAATAAATAAGTACTTATCGGTAATAACCTTAAATGTAAATGGATTAAATGCTCCAATCAAAAGACATAGGGTAGCTGAATGGATGAGAAAGCATGACCCCCATATATGCTGTCTACAAGAGACCCAACTTAAGACAAAAGATCTACACAGACTGAGAGTGAACAGATGGAAAAAAATACTTCAAGCAAATGGCCATGAAAAAAAAGCCGGGGTAGCAATACTTATATCAGACAAAACAGATTTCACAGCAAAGGCCATAAAAAGAGACAAAGAAGGACATTTCATAATACTTAAGGGAAAAATCCATCAAGAAGATAAAGCCCTTATAAATATATATGCACCCAACTTAGGAGCACCCAAATATATAAGGAAAATTTTGAAAGACTCCAAGAAAGATATAGACAGCAACACACTCATAGTAGGGGACTTTAACACCCCATTGTCAACAATGGACAGATCTTCGAAGCAAAGAAACACCAAGGATATTGAGGCACTGAACAGTACTTTAGATCAAATGGACTTAGTCGATATATATAGAACTTTTCACCGCAAAGAAGCAAAACATACATTCTTCTCAAGTGCACATGGAACATTTTCAAAGATAGACCACGTAATAGGATACAAAACAAGCCTCAACAAATTCAAGAAAATTGAAATTATATCAAGCATCTTCTCAAATCACAATGGCTTAAAATTGGAAATCAACCTCAAGGAAAAAACTCAAAAACATTCAAACTCATGGAAAATGAATAACATGCTATTAAATAATGAATGGGTTAACAATGACATCAAGGAAGAACTGAAAAAATTTCTGGAAAGAAATGATAATGAACACACAATAACTCAAAACCTATGGGACGCAGTGAAAGCAGTCGTGAGAGGAAATTTCATAGCAATACAGGCCTACTTCAAAGGATAGAAGAATCTCTAATAAAAAATTTATCCCTACAGCTACAAGAACTAGAAGAACAACAACAAACAAAGCCCAGAGTGAGTAGCAGAAAGAAAATCATCAAGATCAGAGCATAATTCAATGACATAGAGACTAAACAAACAATTGAAAAGATCAACAAAAGTAGGAGCTGGTTCTTTAAAAAGATAAACAAAATCGACAAGCGTTTAACCAGGCTCATCAAAAAAAAAAAAAAAAAAAAAGATAGAGGACCCAAATGAACAAAATCAAAAGTGAAAGAGGACAAATCACCACTGATACCACAGAAATACAGAGTATTGTAAGAAATTATTATGAACAACAGTATCACAAGAAATTTGACAACCTAGATGAAATGGACAAGTTTCTAGAAACATATAGTCTTCCAAAACTGAATCAAAAAGAAGCAGAAAGCCTGATCAGACCTATAATAAATAGTGAAATTGAACCAGTAGTTAAAAAACTCCCAGCACACAAAAGCCCTGGACCGGATGGCTTCACGGGTGAATTCTACAAAACATTTATGAAAGAACTAACTCCTATCCTCCTCAGATTATTCCAGAAGATCCAAGAAGAGGGAAGACTCCCAAACTCGTTCTATGAAGACAGTATTACCCTGATTCCAAAACCAGGTCAAGACACAACAAAGAAAGAAAACTAGGCCAAAATCGCTGATGAACATAGATGTTAAAATCCTCAACAAAATATTGGCAAATCGGATCCAGCAACACATTATAAAGATCATACACCACGATCAAGTGGGATTCATTTCAGGGATGCAAGGATGGTTTAATATTCGCAAATCAATAAACATAATACACCACATAAACAAAATGAAAGACAAAAACCACATGATCATATCAATAGATGCAGAAAAAGCATTTGATAAAGTACAACACCCATTTATGATGAAAACTCTCAACAAGATTGGAATAGAGGAAGCATAGCTCAACATAATAAAGGCCATATACGAGAAACTTGAATCCAACATCATACTCAATGGGCAAAAACTGAGAGCATTCCCCCTGAGATCAGGAACAAGACAAGGAAGTCCACTGTCTCCACTCTTATTCAACATAGTCTTGGAAGTTCTAGCCACAGCAATCAGACAAGAAAGAGAAATAAAAGGCATCCCCCTTGGAAAAGAGGAAGTAAAACTGTCATTATTTGCAGATGACATTATAGTATACACAGAAAACCCTTTAGACTCCACAAAAATCTACTCGACCTAATAAGTGAATATGGCAAAATAGCAGGGTACAAAGTCAATATTCAGAAATCGAAGGCATTTCTGTACACCAACAATAAAATCTCAGAGATAAAAACTAAAAGAAAAATCCTGTTTACCATAACAACAACAACAAAAATAAAGTACCTAGGAATGAACTTAAACAAGGAGGTAAAAGACCTGTACTCAGAAAACTACATAACACTGAAGAAATAAATAAGGAAGATACAAATAAATGGAAGCATATACCATGCTCATGGATGGGAAGAATCAACATCATTAAAATGTCCATACAACTCAAAGCAATTTATAGATTCAATGCAATCCCTATTTAAATATCAGCAACATATTTCACAGACCTAGAACAAATACTTCAAAAATGTATATGGAACCAAAAAAAGAGCCTGAATAGCCACAGCAATTTTGAGAAAGAAGAACACAGAAGGAGGAATCACAATACCTGATATCAAACTATACTACAAGGCCACGGTGATCAAAATAGTCTGGTACTGGCATAAGAACAGACATATAGATCAATGGAACAAAACAGAGAGCCCAGAAATAAACCCAGGTCTATATGGTCAACTAATATTTGACAAAGGAGGAAGAAACATCAAATGGAGTGAAAAGAGCCTCTTCAACAAATGGTGTTGGGAGAACTGGACAGGGACATGCAAAAAAATGAAACTAGACCACCAACTTACAGCATACACCAAAATAAAGTCAAAATTGATCAAGCTGTGACACCATAAAAGTCCTATAGGATAAAATAGGCAGAAAAATGTGGGATATTCCACGTAGCAACATTTTCACTGATGTATCTCCTAAGGCAAGGGAAATAAAGGAAAGAATAAACAAATGGGACTACATCAAACTAAAAAGTTTCTGCTCAGCTAAAGAAAACATCAGCAAGATGAAAAGAAACCCAACCATATGGGAAATATATTCGCCAATGATATCTCAGACAAGGGATTGATCTCCAAAATATATAAAGAACTCATAGACCAAGAAGACAGACAACTCAATTAAAAAATGGGCAAAGGACCTGAACAAACACTTCTCCAAAGAAGACATACAGAGGGTCCATAGACATATGAAAGAATGCTCAACATCACTAGCCATCAGAGAGATGCAAATAAAAAACACAATTAGATACCACCTCACACCAGTCAGCATGGCCATCATCAACAAATCAACAAACAACTTGTGCTGGAGAGGATGTGGAGAAATGGGAACCGTACTGCAGTGTTGGTGGGAATGCAGACTGGTGCAGCAACTATGGAAAATAGTTTGGAATTTTCTCAAAAAACTGAAAATAAAACTGCCTTTTGAACCAGCAATTCCATTGCTAGAATTATATCCGAAAAATCCTGAAACACCAATTCAAAAGAACCTATGCACTCCTATGTTCATAGCAGCACTTTTTACAATAGCCAAGTGCTGGAAACAACCCAAGTGCCCATCTGTAGATGAGTGGATCAAAAAACTGTGGTACATTTACACAATGGAGTGCTATGTAGCAGAGAGAAAGAAGGAACTTCTACCATTTGCAACAACATGGATTGAGCTAGAGAGAATTATGCTTAGCGAAATAAGCCAGGCAATGAAAGAAAAATTCCTTATGCTGTCACCTATTACACGAAACTAATGAACGACTCAAACAAATGAGCAAAATTGAACCAGAGGTATGTAAACAAGGAGTAGACTAATAGTAACAAGGGGGGAGGCAGGAGGGAGAGAAGGGGGTAAGAGTGGGAAGGGTCTAGTCAAAGAACATGTATAAATGACCCATGGACATGTTTGTGGGAGAAGGGGGCGACAGGGTGCAGGGAAGCAAGAGGAGGAAAAAAAATAGGACAACTGTAATGGAAAAACAAACAAAAAAATTTTAGTGAGGAAAAAATAAAAATATGAAGAATGGAAACGCCAGTTCAGTAAATATTAGGACAAGGATTTTCCTTCACACCGTATATTTTGCTCCCTATCTGATTTCTCCAGAGTTTGGCATTCTAAAGAAGTAAGTAATGACATAAGTTTCTTTGCATAAAACTAATAAGACCAGTTGTTAATAGAGTTTTTTTTTTTTTTTTTAAACCAAGACGTTGACTGCAATGTCATGCCTAAAGGAGATGTGGTTGGGCTCTGGTTGTTACCAAAAAGCCCTGAGGAACTGGGGATGACTTTTGAAGGTAATAAAAGCCCATGGGATAAAAGGCTTGGTACTGTGGTTGGTTGTGTGGTCCACAGCAATCTTTTCAGGAAAGAAATGAAGTTTGTGTTCCTTAAAGATGGCTAGAAGGGACCTTAAGGCACAATGGAAAACCAGAAGGACTTGGAAAAGACAGGTGTGTACAGGCAAGGCTGAATACCAGTTATGTGGCTTAGCTTTTGTGCCCTGAAGGGCAGACTGAAGGTCACTCTAAATGTTCCTTGCGTAAGTTCCAGCAGAGCAGAACTAAAGATCATAAGTGATCACTTTCTGCTTTTGTTGTGTTTATGCAAATGAACAGGATAAATTAAAAATTGACTGAATGCAGTACCTTTAATAACAAGGAGGGTAATCTTAGGGAGAAAAATTGTGATCAAGAAAAATCACAATGTTCAGTGGTAGACTATAAAGTAGTGCAGCTAACTGTCTTTAAAGTTTCTCTTCATTTAAAATTTGTTTTCATTTGAAAGTTAAACTATGTCTGTGGTATTATCAAAGATGTTTAATTTACAGGGAAGAAGAATTTCAAATGCCTTGCAACTGGATGTCTTTCCAATAAGACAGCCTTACAGATTTAGAGACTTGTCTGTGGGTCATGTTACATAAATTAACATGTGTTTTCTGTTTTCAAAAGGCATAAACCTATGATATCATTATCTGAGTGATTGTCTGTATGTATAGGCCTCACTTAATCCTGTCTGCAGCACTGCCTCCTGAGACTCAATGGTTTGGCTCAACTAAGTGGCTTGGTTTGTGAAGTATGGAGTGGTCTGTGGGCTTCACTTTAAAACTTGTTTCTCTTTTCTATCGTAATGGCTTGGACAGAAAGGGTCCAGAGGTCTGAGAGGTGGGAAACCTAAAATATTTCCCTCAGCCCAAACTAAGTATTGTGGGCAAAAGGGTTTTGGACAGGTGAGATGTGCCTGGCACACCTTCCTCCAAAGAAGCCTTTTTTTTTTTCTCCAATGTGGGTCATTTAAAAATTAATCCCTGCCTTTTGTCATCTAGTGGTTATGGATTGAATGATGTCTTTTAACCCTGTTGTCAAATCTGTTGCCCCCAGAATACAATAAGAATGCCAGCCTGTTA
Organism: Furipterus horrens; assembly: GCF_987537825.1. Classification (NCBI taxonomy): domain Eukaryota; kingdom Metazoa; phylum Chordata; class Mammalia; order Chiroptera; family Furipteridae; genus Furipterus; species Furipterus horrens. Next base: position 59,617,061 of record NW_028327176.1, on the reverse strand, counting down.
AACCAAGCACGCCATTTTCCAGGGACAGCCAACTGACCTGGAGTCTGCATGATCCTTCCCCATGTGGGAAGACAACCCTCCCCTCCACACCTCCACTCTTATTAGGGATTTCTGGACCCAAGAGTAGGTAGGACGATGACCATGTCCAGCTTGAAGCTGTAGAGGAGCTCAAGACTTTTGCCCATTGTCCTTTACAAGATTAAAAAGGGTCTTAAGTCTGAGAGGGAGGGATTGATATTTTTTATTGTTAAAATAATTATTTATTTATTTATTTCAAAAAGGAAGAAGAATATATGAAAGGGTGAAGCAGGAGAGCTTGTATGTACGACCCATGGGCATGGACTTGGTGGGGGGGTGAATGTTGGTGGAGGTGGGATGCTGAGTGGAGGGGAGCAAAAGGGAAAAAATTATAACTATTGTAACAAAATAATCAATAAAATATAGTTAAAAATATGTAGCCAGTTTATAATTTTTGTAAAGAATAAAAATTAGAAATTTCTGACATGCAAACACTTCATATATCTTCAGGTGATTCTTATTTTGGAAAAATAAGTGAGATTATGAGTCAGATATGGTCTAAAATAAAGGATTATAAGCAGCAAAATCAGAGACATTGCTTAAAAATTTGTGTTAATATGATTATAAAAATAATACAACCATCAATCTTATTTAAATAAGAAAAGATATGTCATAAAGTTTAATATGCTTATCAAAACATTTAGTTGTTCAGAAAATATGATAAATTAATAAATAAAATTACAACTAGGCTTGCAAAAATATATTTTACTAAAGAAAGCTACAGTATGATAATCATTATATAATTTCATAGTTCTGGTATTTTGATAAAGAACATTAATTTCAGCTCTCTTAGTTTTTAAAATTCTCACCTGATGACATGCGTCTTGATCATATAGAGAAGGGAAGGGAAGGAGAGAGGGAGAGGGCGAGTAACATCAATGTTAGAAACATCAATTAGTTGCCTCCTGTATGCACCCCAACCAGGGACCAGACCTACACCTATGCATGTGCCCTTACTGGGAATCACACTTGCAATCTTTCATTTGCAGGACCACACCAGCCAGGGAAATTTAAGCTATTCACACTTTAGGTTCACCACAGTAGAATAACTGGAAATATTTACGAAACAATTTTATTTGACCTAATTATGTGGTTAAAAACTCCTGAGAAATTTATTGTCAAAATTGAAATAAAATCTTCATATATAGAATAGAAAATAGAAATAAGACAATATTACATACCTAAAATTGTGGGATGGGCTACAGCCAGAAAAGTAGGCACAGGTCATTTATAAAAATAAAATGTGTTAATATTCACCTCAAAGAATGACAAAATAAGGAAACAAATGATCCAATAAAAGTGCAATAAAAATATTAAAAATGGATAAATTGGCCTTCATTGGGTAGCTCAGTTGGTTAGAATGTTGTCCTGATGTGTCAAGGTTGTGGGTTCAATTTCTGGTCAGGGCACATATAAGAATCAACCAACGAATACATAAATAAGTGGAATTACTAATCTATCTTACCCTGGCTGGTTTGGCTCAGTGGATTGAGCGTCGGCCTGCGAGCTAAGTGTCGCTGGTTCGATCTTCCAGTCAGGGCACATCAGAGAAGGAAAACTCTGACTCCAAAAAACCTCCGCTGCCTTGCGGCATACCTCTTCTGGGGAAAGGCTAAGGGAGTAAACCCCGACAGAAAATCCAGAGCCGGAGTCCCTAAGGCGGTTTGACGTTGTAGTCAACACCGGCAACTCCTGCGGCGCACCTGAAACCAAGCTGTATTGACTCCGTCTTTCCCTTGGACCCTTCAGCTGCGAAGAGAGGGGGGGTCTGCTGCACGGGCAACAGCAGACCCTCCATATCACTCTGCCCAGGCTCTGTAGCTTCAGCTTCACTGGAGAGGACACTCCAGCGTCATCGCAAGATGTTGATTCAACACGGGAGGAGACAGATACCGTGTCACTCCCGAGTCGGACTGCACAACCATTCTCGGCGGTGCAGATAGACTCTTAAGAAGCTACACCATCATCTCTCGAGACGGACGGCTGACGACGACGACGACTAATCTATCTTGCTCTCTTTATTACCTCTGCCCACTCTCTCTAAAACAAACAAAAATTTTAGAATAGAGTTAGTTATTAAGAAAAATGTAGAAGAGTAAATATTAGATCTGGTTCTCATATTCATAACAAAATTGTGAAATCTCTCAGAAGTCTAAGCAAGAAAGAAATGAGACAATATTAATGTCAGAACACAACGTATGGGACTTTGTACCCCTTTCCCATACTACTTGAAAGAAAGTTTCCTCTTCCCCACTGCCTTCCTATATAATGTGAAAGATTAAAGTATATTTGTCAGAGAAACTGAAATGAAATGCCCCTAGAGTATGAAATATTCCTGCAATGAATCACTCACAGAATGAAATAATGAATTCATTATGTGTCTTCTCAATTCTTAGGGTTATATTTTAAATTTATTACATGATTAATGATTTCATCTTCATATATTTGCCCTATTTTCTTTTGTTATTTACATTTCTTTTCTTATTGATTTGTAGGAATAAATATATATTTAGATACTGATTCTTTGCATATTTTATTCATAGCAAGTGTCTTCTTCCCAATTGATAGTTCTTCATTTATACATTTTATGACCAAAAGTCCTTATGAAAAAATATATATGTATCACTATTTTCCCTATAATTTTTGCTTTTGTTAACTTTAAGTAATCTTTGTCACCCAAAGGAAAAAAGTACATTTACTTATATACATCTTAAAAATATTCAGTTCTTCTTTTTACATTTAAATATTTATTCCATCGAAAATTGACAAAATAAATTTACAAGAAAGCATACCATTGTGAAATGTCAGAATAGCAATAAAGAAAAGGCTTAAACATGTTTAGAGAATACTTTTTAAAAGAGAAACACATTACATAAAGAGAACTGCATTGAAAATAGCATCAGGCACCGAAACATCTATTCAGGATGTAAAGCAAATTGTGGGGCAACACTTTAAAATTACTAGAAAAAGTAATTTTCAATTGATTACATTTTTTCATCTAAACTATCAAATATGAGTTCAGAATAAAGGAATTTCCAGATATGCAATGAATAAAGAACTACACCTACAGTGTACTATTTTTTAGAATGCTGTGGGAGCATGTGCTTCAACAAGATGGAAGTTTGAATTAAGGCAAAGGCAGATATAGAATCCAGGGAACACATTATTTAACACAAAGAAGTGTTGAGAAGTCCCAGGACAATTACCATTTTTCACTCTTAGAGAACAACCAGTCCAGATTAGAGAAGGTAAATGAAAGCTGTGAGAAGATGACTTATATCAAAATTCAAAAAGAAAATTGTATACTGTAAGCTTATCATTTATAAAATATATACCCAAGATTTTATATTGGTTGAAATATTCGGATTATATAAGAAGTAGATATATTGAAAGTTAATCAGATTTCATCCAAAAAAGTTGAAATAGTAAAATTTAATAATAATTTTAAAATTTCAGAAAAAATATAATTAAGTCTACTACTTTGCAGAGAAGTGCATATTACTTGATGTAAATACTACTAGTTTAAGTACACTCTTTCATATTTAGAAGATGGAGAAATATCAGTTCAGGGTCAGCCAGAGAAAAAATACATGTAAGAGATATTTTTATCTATACATGTTTGTCTGTGTCTATGTGTATGTGTATGTCTATATCTAGGTCTATATCTGTATCTATAAATCTCTATACTTATATTTCTATCACTATCTATACCCATACCTATATCTCTATACCTATACTTATATCTATTTTATATCTACATTTACATCTCTATAATCTATCACCTATCTATTATTTATACACAGACGTATTTTAGGAACTTGACTTACATCATTGTGGAGGCTGGTAAGACAAGTTCAAAGTCCATCAGAAAGGGCAGGTGGAACTCTTGGTTATTAGCTGAAGTTTCTAGTCACACACAGATGTTTTTTCTTTTTCAGCTTTGTTCTTGAGATCTATCAACTGATTTAACTCAAGCCCACACAAATTATCTAGAATAATCTTTCTTTACTTAAAATCACTGATTACAAACTTTAATCATAACTACAAAATACGCTCAAAGAAACTGGGGACTCTACTTGAGCCAAATTGACATATAAACTGACAGTAATAAGGGAATAAATATTCAGCTGCAATAAGAACTCAATACATAATGGTAGAAATTCTTATTTAAGAAATATCTGAATCAGCAAATGTAATGCCCTTGCAGTAAAGTTGCAGGATAAATTTACAAAAACAAAAACAAAAAATCACTCACATTTCTAGACACAAAAAAAAGAAAAAATGAACTAAGAAAAATATTAAAGCAATTTTATTTATTTAAAATTGCATCAAAAATAATAACTACCTAAGAATAAGTCTAACCAAGGAGGTGAAAGACCTGTGCACTAAAAACTATAAGACACTGATGAAAGAAAAAGAAAAAAATTAATGGAAAGGTAGTTTGCATTCATAGATTAGAAGAATTAATGTTGTTAAAATATACATTCTATCTAAAGCAATCTACAGATCTTTTCAATCTCTATCAAAATTCCAATGGCATTTTCACAAAAATAGAACAATCTTAAAAATTGTGCAAAACAACACAAGACCCTGAATAGCCAAAATAAATGATTAAAAAGAACAAAGCTTCCTGGTTTTAAATTATATTACAAAGCTACAGTAAACAAAACAATATAGTATTAACATAAAACAGGCATATAGATCAATGAAACAGAATAGAGAGTACAGAAATAAATCTATTCACATCTGGTCAATTAATTTATGACAAAAGGAGTCAAGAATATACTGTGGGAAAATATATTGGTGCTGAAAAAACTGGACAGCCCATGCAAAACAATGAAAATGGACCACTATCTTACACCATACTAAAAATCAACTTAAAAGGGAATAAAGGCTTAAACATAAGACATAAAACTATAAAATTCATAGTTCATAGAGAGAAACATAGGGTATGCTCCTTCACATTAGTCTTGGCAATTATTTATTTATTTTTGGATTTGACACAAAAGCAAAGGCAACAAAAGGAAAAACAAACCAGTCGTTCTGCATCGAACTAAAACATTCTTCACAACAAAGGAAACTATCAGCAAAGTGAAAAAGCAACATGTTGAACGGGAGGAAATATTTGCAAATCATATACATGATAAAGAGTTAATATCCAAAATACACAAAGAACTCATACAGTTCAACAGCAAAAAAATTTTGCAATGACATCGATGGCCCTTGAGGGCATTATGCTACATTAAGTAAGTCAGACAGAGAAAGACAAATAATGTATGATCTCTCTTATATAAGTGGAAATGAAACATGGACTAATAGATATAGAGTACAAATTGGTAGTTGCCAGAGGCGAGGGTAGGAGGGTGGAAAAAATGGATGAAGATGTCAAAAAGGAAAAACTTGTTGTATGATAAATCCTTGGGATATAATGTGTAAGTGTGGTGACTATAGTTAACAATACTGTATTGAAAGTTGCTAAGAGAGTAGATCTTATAAGTTCTCATAAGAAAAATATTATGACTGTATAATGATAAATCTTAAATAAACTATTATGATAATTGTTTCATAATATATGCATATTCATATATCAAATTATTATGATATATACCTAAAACTAACACAGTGTTATATGTCATTATGTCTAATTAAAAAAAGGAATAACCAAAGAAGCAAATGCAATGCCCACTTTGCTCAAAAATCAGCAGTGCTCTTGGGTTACATTAGACTATCAAACTCACCATGCATGATTAAGTTTAACGGCTATAAGAAGGACTTAGGGTGGGACTCAACAAAGAATGTAGGACATTTGCATACCTATTCTTAGCCACACCTGCCAGTATGTCAAAGTAAGTCCACATTTGGGAGGCATGTGATATGAGAGCCAGAGTGAGGCATGAGAGGACCACATTATCTCTGGAAAACCAGTGATTTAGATGTCCCATCAACATATTTTTTAACCTGGCCCCATTCTAATTGATGAATCAAGATTGTGGGTGTGGCTTAAGCCAAACATAAGATGCATTACTTAAGGTTGAACAGAAAAGTCTTAAAGGTACTTCATTTTGCATTGAGAATAAGGAGATTTACCCCAGTAAGTACAATGCTTCATTTCTTTGTTTGAAACAATTTTGTTTATATATGACTGACATGCAATAAAATGCACATTTTAATAAAAAAATTAGTGTTTTGACATATGTTTACACCAGTGAAATTGTAACCATTTTAGAGATAATGAGCTTGATTGTGTATTTAATAAAAAATATTCCTCATGTCCCTTTGGAATCTCTAGACAACCAATGATAAGCTTTCTGTCGCTATAGAACCTTTGCATAGTCAAAATTTTATATGCATGGATTCGTTCAGAATTCATTTTTATCTGGTTTCTCTCACTCAGCATAATATTTGGAGGTTCATCTATGTCATTAAAAGTATCAATAGTTCATTTTTGTATTGTTCAGGAGTAGTCAACTGCATGAATGTTATCATTAACTTTTCCAACTCTTTTAACGAACATTCAGGTTTCCAGTTTTTGTCTATTTTAAATAGAGGTGTTATGAACATTTGTGTACAGGTCTTCGTATAGAAGATTGCTTTCATATTTAATAGGATATGTAGGTGTGGAATAGCTGGGTCTTAGAGTAGGAAAATAGATAACTCTTTAGAAAGCATCATATGGGACTTCTAGTCATTCTATATCCCTGACAACTCTTGATGTGATAGTCAGTCTTTTTAATTTTAGACACTTTCATAGCTATGTATTGGAAACTAATTGTAATTTTAATTACCATTTCCCTAGTGGAAAATGATGTCAAATATATTTTTATGTGTTTATTTCCCATCCATGTATATTCTTTTATAAAATGTTTGTTTAATTCTTTGTCTATTTTTAAATAGTTTTTGTTTTTTTATTTTCTTATTCTTGAGATCTGAATGTTACTGATGTGTTCTGGATGAAAATATTTTTATCAAATATATCATTTGCAAATAATTTCTTCTAGTTTATGTCTTGTTTGTCATTCTACTAAGTGTCTTTTGAAGAATAGAATTTATTTTGAAGAAGTCTAATTTATCAATTTGTTCCTTTATGGATTGAGCTTTTATATTGTACATAAGAGATCTTTATCTACCTCAAGTTTACAAAGATTTTCACCTATTTTTTTCAACAGGTTTGCAATTTTAGGTTTTATATTTGCATCTGTGATTCATTTTGAATTAAAAAATGTTGTATATGGTTTAAAATATGGAATAAAATTCATATTTTACATACCTGTTCCTGCATCATTTTGAAAAGATGTTTCATTTTCTACTGAATTGCCTTTGAATCTTTATGTAAAATTAATTAACCATATCTGTGTTTATTTCTGTTCTAGACATCTTTTTTATAACTGGGACTTAATACCATATAATCTTATTTAATGTAGCATTTGAATTAATCTTGAAATGAGGTAATATAAGTCATCAAATTTGCTTTTTTCTAAGTTGTGCTGGCTAGTCTACATTTAAAAATTTAACATAAGTGTGAGAATCAGATTGTCAATTTCTACAAAACAAAAACATCTTTTGCATGAAATTTGTAGGTGAAATTGGGGACACAACATCTTAACAAGTACGGGTTATTATATCTGTGAAAATTTGTCTACTTTTATAATTTAAATTACAAATCCACTAACATGTACAAGAGCAGCCACTATTTTACTGAGTGACTCTAAAAAACAGTGCAGTATTTTTTACAATATTAAACGTAATTCTTCTGGTAAAACATTGATCTCTGTGGCATATTAATGCTGATGAATTTCTTGGAATTTATGATAAAATATACAAACACATATATCAGAGAAATTCTGTGTATTTTATTTTGCTCCAAGATAACATACTAAATAAAAATAAATGTGTAGATTCTGTTGTCAGGCCACTTGTACTTGAAACTTGAGCCCATCTCTTTAATTAATAACATAATTCTGAGTTGCTCAATTTTAAAGTTCTACCATTAACAAACTTAAAAGGATATTTTTTAAAGCTAGGTGAAAGGGCTCAAATGCATTTTGGTATAGCATTGAAATATTTCGCCTGTGGGGAAATCACCATGTTTTTCCCCTTAGCTTTTACCCTAGTTGTAATCATTTTGAAAATACTGACAATTTGTGGCACGTAAAGTACCCAGGCTCTATGAAGCTGATGATACCTTTTCAAAACTCTTTTTTCAGTGGCGACTATGTTCTGATATGATGATGCCTAAGGGAGGTTGTACACTGAAGACAAATGATCAATTCAAATGTTTACTCTGGAAAAGTCGCATTTGAGATAACTAAGGAAAATGTTCTGGCCCTGGAGAATCTCAGAGAATCTACTTTCTCTGACCTTGATCAGCAGTAGAAACTTAAAACGAGGGAGCAGGGTCACTGAATGAGAGCAGAAGATGAAACTTTAATTACTCTTGTAGGGTCATTTGAGTTTGTGTTGCAAGAAATTTCGTTCAACTCCTGCCTTTTAGATACGTTGTATAAGTAACCCAAGCACTGTCTTAGCCCCTGGTACATTTGAAAGAGATCCTAAAATTGTTCAACTTTGGTTTGCATTTCTGTTGTTTTCCCGCAGTTTTAAACTTAAACCTGTATTAGTCTGCTTGGGTTGTTATAACAAAATGCCATAGACTGGTGGCTTACACAACAGAAATAACAATCTCTCTTCCTATTTTATTAAGCCACTAACCCCACCATGAGGTTCTCATACTTATGACCTCATTTAACCCTAATTACCTTCTTAGGGCTCTGTTCTCAAATACCAACACATTGGAGATTAAAGATTCAACAATTCAGTTCCAGGAAAACCTCTGGGATGTGATGATTGTAATAAGTCAAGGCTGATTGGTCTTGTCCCCTTACACCCCTGAGAGCGGCAGGCAGGCTAGCTCTTCAGTTCCCTCTGTCTGTTCTAGAACTAACAGGCACCTACTCTCTTCTATTTATGGGAGAAAATACATTCAAACAGTGTATGCTAAGTGTTACAGCAGTGTGTTTGAGATAATATCTACATGGCCTAGATGCCATACCACAAATAAAAAAACAAAATACGTACTAGAATTTGTATCAGCAAATCATATTGATCCAGTCTCTTTAAAATTAAGAGCTGTTATTTACCAACAGCTTATTAACATTGTTTATTTGGCCACTCAGCCACTACCATTACATAATTTAGTTGCGAAGGATATAAAGAACAGTCTCTAATAAAGGATATCATGAGAAATTATCATCAATATCAAAGACTGGGTTTCTCATTGGTGTTTTACTTCCAGGATTGAGAATAATTTATCATTCAAATAACAGACAATTTCACTTAGAGCTATGAAATGCATCATGTCCCCAAATACCAAGAATTTGGTGATTCAAGTAGAAACTCATCCACGATGGAGTGGGACTCTTTCTGGTTTTCATGTCTCACTGTGATTTTTAATTTTACAAATTTTAGTTATGTATTGCTACCCTTCTCTTTTTAGGTTGAAAATGTCCTCAGGATATAAGCCAAAGGACCTCATTTCTATAACATAGAACTTTTTAAAACAGAGGCTCGTAATGTCTGACTGTGTATGTAGTTTTTACCACTTAACCACAGTGGCTAGTTTTCCTTATCTGTTGAAATTAGAATATTAAAAAGTACCTCAAGGCACTACTGTGAAGATTATATGAGCTAGTATACATAAAGAGCTTATACTATTTCTTGGTATAGACTGAACAGTTAATAAACATTAGCTGTTATTTTTACTGTGCCATGGAATAGAAAATTACAAATGTGAAGTATTTATTGAAATGCTGAATTTACAGAAACAATTAAGATTGTAATTCTCTCACTAGATTCATAGATTCTCTGGTTATGAAGTTAATGACCTAATAATAAATGTGTCATAAGTGTATTGAGCAGCCACTATTGATTGAATATAATATTTTATTCTTATCTTCAAGCATGGTGTCTTATTCGCTGCTTTCAGTTGTTTAAAATTTTGACTACAAGAGTTAACATTTCGCGGACAATTGCAGAGAGCATAGAATGCATCCACAACAATGAACAAATCATTTTTGGTATTATAGATGGACTATAAAAAAGAGTTTTTACAAAAAATTGAATATCTCATTGCAGAGATAAGACTTCAGGTAACAAAAAGAATACAGAAAGAAACATTCGAAGGTAACCAGTGCAACACTTTAATTTTACAAATGGAAAACTGAGGCTCAGCTGTATTAATCATCTAAGATTAGAGCATTAGTGATTAAGTTTGGACTAATGATTTGGAGTAGAATTTTCATTACTTATTTTTGAAGTAGAGATCAATAAAAAATAATATGGTATATTATAGTTTTACTTATGTCAATTATCAGAGGTTTTTAAATTCAGTTATACTATATCATTTTCATTGGTGGCTTTCCTTCACTACATTTATGTATTCACAATAAAAGGTTATTAAAATAGCATGCTTTACTTAATGATTTATTCTTTATGGCTATTATAATTTTCATTTAAAAATCTTGTGTGTGTGTGTGCACGCACATGCGTGCATTTGTGTATGGTTCATGATAAATTGTATCTCAGATGGTAAATCCAACCTGCAAAATGTAGAGTAGAACCTAATTCGGTTTCTTGAGTGGAAGGTATATTTGAATTGAAGCACATTGTTCTTTCTTGCCAGCTAAACCAAAATAAGAATTTAAAAAAATGCTCAGGAAGGAGCCTCTCTGTGGATACTGCTGCATCGTTGCAGATTGAACCTTTTGCAAATATTTAGTTCTGTATTTTTGCACAATTACAAATAGTTTTTCTCTGATGATGCCAGTTAAATTTGCCAGTATGATTACTAAAAGAGTCATAAGTCTCCCTATCACATATGTAAATTTCAGAAGCTCTGAAATGAATATAAATTATAACATCTGAAGAGAATTAATTATGTAGAACAAGGCATTAACTGTAACATACAAAATTGCTACTTTCTTTAGGATTTAAAGAAAAAGCAAGGGCATTTTCTATGGCTTCCATCTATCACAATAGATAAGTTTATATTCTTTAAAGGAGGTGGAGTCACTGTCTTCAGTTGCAAAGCCAGGTGTGGGTTTGATAATTACTAGCATCACAGATTTATTTTTAATTATTCATAAAATGGTTTAAACAATGGAATCCCCAAATGAAAATACAAGAGTACTGATTTAGAAGTCATTTGCGTCTGTTTCAAACACTATGAGATGTCAGTTTTGTTTTTCCTGTCAACCCAGGAATGTATCAAATTGATGAGCTGTATATTTTTCAAAATATATTTCTTCCAGCAGGGATATTACATGTCTTATATATAAGATATAAAAATATCAATGCTTTAGTGATGCTTTAATTGGAAACACTCAACAAAGACTTGAAAACATGAGCTTATCTCATATATTTAGCAATAATTATTCTCTACTTCCATGTTGAGATTGGAAGAATGTAGAAAAAGAATGGCTAAGAATCTGAATAATCAACTGGATGCAAGTTATTAATAAGCATTTCACCTTGTCTATGGGTGAAAAATTTCAGATGGCTCAGGTAACTGTCATGAGACATCATCAGCCAATGGGGTAATATTGAGAGTCTGGCACAGGTTTCAGGACATGCTAATCAATAATATGCTGAATATGATGGCATCTGTTTTTTTACATTGCACCTTTTATTTTTCATATTATAAGTATAAATTCTGGTTCTTAAATTAAGAAACAAAAGCACAGGAAGGTATACAAGAATAAATAGAAATAATCAACAATAATAATCCCATCACCAAGTTAACTAATTTTAATAGTTTGGTGTATTTTTCTAGGTTTTTTAATATGCAAACTGTACATGTATATTTTGAGTAGATTATATTTACAGATATTAAACAAATCAGCTTAATATGCTTAGTTAAACTTTATAGTAAAATGTTCATGTTATCAAATACTTTTTTAACAGTCCTGAATTATTGAATGATTTTCAATAATAATTGAAAATCATAATTTATTAATAATTTTTCTCTTATTAGAATTTTCTACATTTTATTTTATTTTTTTAATGTTTTTTATTGATTATATTGTTACAACAGTTCCAATTTTCTCCCCTTTGCTCCCCTCCACCCAGCATCTCCCTCCCCCAGAAATCCTCCCCCAAGTCCATACCCCTGGTTCGTAAAAAATAACTATCCCCCCACTCTCAAATATTAGGACCCTTTGTAATCTTGTAAAGGACAATGGGCGAAGGTCTCAAGCTCCTCTAGCTGCTTCAAGCTGGACATGGTCATCGTCCTACCTACCCTTGGGTCCAGAAAACCCTAATAATAGTGGGGATGTGGAGGGGAGGGTGGCCTTCCCACACGGGGAAGGATCGTGTAGACTCCAGGTCAGTTGGCTGTCTCCGGTCAACGGAGTGCTTGGTTTAACAGGCTGGCATCCTTGTTGTGTTCTGGGGGCAACAGATTTGGCAAAAAGGGTTAAAAGACATCATTCAATCCATAACTACTAGATGACAAAAGGCAGGAATTAATTTTTCAATGTTCCATATTAGGAGAAAGAAAAAAAAAGAGGAAAAGAAAAAAAAAAAAAAAGAAAGGGCTTCTTTTGAGGAAGGTGTTCTAGGCACATCTTACCTGTCCAAAACCCTTTTGCCCATTATACTTAGTTTGGGCTGAGGGAAATAGTTTAGGTTTCCCCCCTCTCAGACATCTGGGCCTTTTCTGTCTAAGCCATTAGGATAGAAGACAGAAACCAGTTTTAAAGTGAAGCCCACAGACCACCCCATTCTTCACAAACCCAGCCATTTAGTTCAGCGAAACCATTGAGTCTCAGGAGGCAGCGCTGCAGAGAGGATTAAGTGAGGCTTATGCGTACATACAATCACTCAGGTAATGCGATCATAGGCTTATGTCCTTTGAAAACAGAAAACACGTGTTAATTTATGTAACATAACCCACAAACAAGTCTCTAAATCTGTAAGATTGTCTTATTGGGAAGACATCGATTTGCAAGGCACTTGAAATTCTATTTGCCTGCAACTTGAATATCTTTGATGATATCATAGACATGGATTAATTTTCAAGTGAAACCATATTTTAAATGAGAAGAAACTTTTAAGACGGTAAGTTGCCCTATTTTATACTCTACTACTGATCATTGAGATTTTCCTTGAATAATGATTTTTCCCCCTAAGGTTACCCTCCTTTTCTTTAAAGGGACTACATTAAGTCCATTTTTAATTTATCCTGTTCATTTGCATAAACATAACAAGAGCAGCAAATGATCACTTATGATCTTTAGTTCTGCTTTGCTGGAACTTACCCAAGGAATATTTGGGGTGACCCTCAGTCTGCTCTTCAGGACACAGAAGCTGAGCCACATATCTGGCATTCATCCTTGCCTGTACACACCTGTTTTTTCCAAGTCCTTCTGGCTTTTCATTGTACCTTAAGGTCCCTTCTAGCCATCTTTCAGGAAAACAACCTTTGTTTCTTCCCTGGAAAGATTGTTGTGGGCCGCACAACCAATCATGGTACCAGGACTTTTATCTCATGGGCTTTTATTACCTTTGAAAGTCATTCCCAGTTCCTCAGGGCTTTTTGGTAACAACCTGAGCCCAAGTATGTTTCCTTTAGGCTTGACGTTCCAGTCAAAGACTTGGTCAAAATAAAAAAAAAGGAACCTCTATTAACAACTGATCTTATTAGTTCTATGCAAAGGAACTTATGTCATTACTTACTTGTTTAGAATGCCAAACTCGAGAGGGATAAAATAGGGAGAAAAATATACAACGTGAAGGAAAATATTTGTCCTAATATTCACTGAACTGGCATTTCCATTTTTCATATTTTCATTTTTCAACCACTAAAAAAATTTTTTTTTTCCATTACAGTTGTCTCACTTTTTTACCCCTCTTGCTTCTTGCACCCTGCCCCTCCCTTCCCCCACATTCAGTCTCCACTCAGTTGCCCATGTCCGTGGGTCATTCATACATTTTTTTTTTACTTGACCCTTCCCCTTCTTACACCCTTCTCTTCCTCCCCCCTCCCCTCTTGTTACTATTAGTCTACTTCTTGCTTACATACCTCTGGTTCAATTTTGCTCATTTGTTTGTGTTGTTCATTAGTTTCCTGTAATAGGTGACAGCATAAGGTATTTTTCTTTTGTTGCCTTGCTTATTTCACTAAGCATAATTTTCTCTAGTTCCATCCATGTTGTTGCAAATGGTAGAAGTTCCTTCTTTCTTTCTGCTACATAGAACTCCATTGTGTAAATGTACCACAGTTTTTTGATCCACTCATCTACAGATGGGCATTTAAGTTGTTTCCAGCACTTGCTTATTGTGAATAGTGCTGCTATGAACATTGGAGTGCATAGGTTCTTTTGAATTGCTGTTTCAGGATTTTTCGGATATAATCCCAGTAATGGAATTGCTGGTTCAAAAGGCAGTTCCATTTTTAGTTTTTTGAGGAAATTACAAACTGTTTTCCATAGTGGCTGCACCAGTCTGCATTCCCACCAGCAATGCACCAGGGTTCCCGTTTCTCCGCATCCTCTCCAGCACAAGTTGTTTGTTGATTTGTTGATTATGGCCATTCTGACTGGTGTGAGGTGGTATCTCATTGTGGTTTTTATTTGCATCTCTCTGATGGCTAGTGATGTTGAGCATATTTTCATATGACTATGGGCCCTCTGTATGTCTTATTTGGAGAAGTGTTTGTTCAGGTCCTTTGCCCATTTTTTAATTGGGTTGTCTCTCTTCTTGGTGTTGAGTCGTATGAGTTCTTTATATATTTTGGAGATCAATCCCTTGTCTGAGATGTCATTGGCGAATATATTTTCCCATATGGTTGGTTTCCTTTTCATCTTGCTGATGTTTTCTTTAGCTGAGCAGAAACTTTTTAGTTTGATGTAGTCCCATTTGTTTATTCTTTCCTTTATTTCCCTTGCCTTAGGAGATATATCAGTGAAAATGTTGCTACGTGGGATATCTGAAATTTTCCTGCCTATTTTTTCCTCTAGGACTTTTATGGTATCATGGCTTACATTTAAGTCTTTGATCCATTTTGAGTTTATTCTGGTGTATGGTGTGAGTTGGTGGTCTAGTTTCATTTTTTTGCATTTCCCTGTCCAGTTCTCCCAACACCATTTGTTGAAGAGGCTCTTTTCACTCCATTTGACGTTCTTTCCCCCTTTGTTATATATTAGTTGACCATATGAACCTGGGTTTACTTCTGGGCTCTCTATTCTGTTCCATTGATCTATATGTTTGTTTTTATGCCAGTACCAGACTGTTTTGATTACCGTGGCCTTGTAGTATAGTTTGATATCAGGTATTGTGATTCCTCCTACTGTGTTCTTCCTCAAAATTGCTGTGGCTATTCGGGCTCTTTTTTGGTTCCATATAAATTTTTGAAGTATTTGTTCTAGGTCTGTGAAATATGTTGCTGATATTTAAATAGGGATTGCATTGAATCTATAAATTGCTTTGGGTAGTATGGACATTTTAATGATGATTCTTCCCATCCATGAGCATGGTATATGCTTCCGTTTATTTGTATCTTCTTTAATTTCTTTCTTCAGTGTTATGTAGTTTTCTGAGTACAGGTCTTTTACCTCATTTGTTAAGTTTATTCCTAGGTATTTTATTTTTCTTGTTGCTATAGTAAATGGGATTTTTCTTTCAGTTTCTATCTCTGAGATTTTATTGTTGGTGTATAAAAATGCCTTCGATTTCTTAATATTGACTTTGTATCCTGCTATTTTGCCGAATTCACTTATTGGGTTGAGTAGTTTTTTTGTGGAGTCTAAAGGATTTTCTATGTACACTATCATGTCATCTGCAAATAATGACAGTTTTACTTCTTCTTTTCCAATTTGGATGCCTTTTATTTCTCTTTCTTGTTTGATTTCGGTGGCTAGAACTTCCAAGACTATGTTGAATAGGAGTGGAGAGAGCGGACATCCTTGTCTTGTTCCTGATCTCAGGGAGAATGCTCTCAGTTTTGCCCATTGAGTATGATGTTGGCTTCAGGTTACTCATATATGGACTTATTATATTGAGGTATGCTCCCTCTATTCCCATTTTGCTGAGAGTTTTTATCATAAATGGGTGTTGTACTTTATCAAATGCTTTTTCCGCATCTATTGATATTATCATGTGGTTTTTGTCTTTCATTTTGTTTATGTGGTATATTATGTTTATTGATTTGCGAATATTAAACCATCCTTGCATCCCTGGGATGATTCCTACTTGATCGTGGTGTATGATCTTTCTAATGTGTTGCTGGATCCGGTTTGCCAATATTTTGTTGAGGATTTTAGCATCTATGTTCATCAGCGATATTGGCCTGTAGTTTTCTTTCTTTGTTGTGTCTTGACCTGGTTTTGGAATTAGGGTTATACTGGCTTCATAGAACGAGTTTGGGAGTCTTCCCTCTTCTTGTATCTTTTGGAATAGTCTGAGGAGGATAGGAGTTAGTTCTTTCCTAAATGTTTTGTAGAATTCACTTGTGAAGCCATCCGGTCCAGGGCTTTTGTGTGGGGGGAGTGTTTTGATTACTGCTTCAATTGCACTAGCTGTTATTGGTCTATTCAGACTTTCTGCTTCTTCTTGATTCAGTTTGGGAAGAATATAGTTTTCCAGGAATTTGTCCATTTCCTCTAGGTTGTCAAATTTCTTGCGTACAGTTGTTTGTAATAATTTCTTATAATCCTTTGTATTTCTGTTGTATCAGTTGTGATTTCTCCTTTTTCGTTTCTAATATTATTTATTTGGGTCCTCTCTCCTTTTTTCTTGATGAGCCTGGTTAAAGGCTTGTCAATTTTGTTTATCTTTTCAAAGAACCAGCTCCTATTTTTGTTGACCTTTTGAATTGTTAGTTTAGACTCTATGTCATTTAATTCTGCTCTTATCTTGATGATTTCCTTCCTTCTACTTGATCTGGGTTTTGCTTGTTGTTCTTCCTCTTGTTCTTGTAGCTGTAGGGTTAAATTTTTTATTAGAGATTCTTCTATCTTTTTTAGGTAGGCCTGTATTGCTATGAACTTTCCTCTTAGGACTGCTTTCGCTGTATCCCATAGGCTTTGGGTTGTTGTGTGTTCGTTATCATTGGTTTCCAGAAACTTTTTGATTTCTTCCTTGATGTTATTGTTAACCAATTCATTATTTAGTAGCATGTTATTCATTCTCCATGACTTTGAATGTTTTTGAGTTTTTTCCTTGAGGTTGATTTCCAATTTTAAGCCATTGTGATCTGAGAAGATGCTTGATATAATTTCAATTTTCTTGAATTTATTGAGGCTTGTTTTGTGCCCTACCATGTGGTCTATCTTTGAAAATGTTCCATGTGCACTTGAGAAATCCGTATATTTTGCTTTTTTGGGGTGAAAACTTCTATATATATCGACTAAGTCCATTTGATCTAAAGTGTTGTTCAGTGCCTCAATATCTTTGTTGTTTCTTTGCTTTGAAGATCTGTCCATTGTTGACAATGGGGTGTTAAAGTCCCCTACGATGAGTGTGTTGTTGTCTATATCTTTCTTGGAGTCTTTCAAAATGTTACTTATATATTTGGGTGCTCCTAAGTTGGGGGTATATATATATATATATATATATATATATATATATGGGTTATATCTTCTTGATGAATTTTTCCCTTAAGTATTATGAAATGCCCTTCTTTGTCTCTTTTTATGGACTCTGCTGTGAAATCTGTTTTGTCTGATATAGGTGTTGCTACCCTGGCTTTTTTTCATGTCCATTTGCTTGAAATACTTTTTTTCCATCCCTTTACTTTCAGTCTGTGTAGATCTTTTGTTCTAAGGTGTGTCTCTTGTAGACAGCATATATGTGGGTCATTCTTTCTAATCCATTCAGCTACCCTATGTCTTTTAATTGGAGCGTTTAATCCATTTACATTTAAGGTTATTACCGATAAGTACTTATTCATTGTCATTTTTCCCCTTTGTACTCGTGTTCTTCTCTGTCTCTCTCTGTTTCTTTATCTTCTTAGAGCAGACCCTTTAGCATCTCTTGCATTGCTGGTTTGGTGGAGATGTATTTTTTAGTCTTCCTTTGTCTGAGAAACTCCTTATTTCGCCTTCCATTTTGAATGAGAGCCTTGCTGGGTAGAGTATTCTTGGTTGTAGGCCTTTGTTTTTCATGGCTTGAAATATTTTTGACCATTCCCTTCTGGCTTGTAGTGTTTCTGCTGAGAAATCTGAGGATAGCCTTATTGGAGCTCCCTTGTATGTTATTAGTTGTTTCTCTCTTGCTGCTTTTAGGATTCTCTCTTTGTCTTTGAATGTTGCCATTTTAATTATGATGTGTCTTGAGGTGGGCCTGTTGGGGTTCATCTTCATTGGGACCCTCTGTGCTTCCTGGATTTGCGTGACTCTTTCTCTCCTCATGTGAGGGAAGTTTTCTGTCATTAGTTTTTCAAGGAGGTTTTCTATCCCTTGCTCTTCTTCTTCTCCTTCTGGAATTCCTATGATACTGATATTATTACATTTCATGTTGTCCTGCAGCTGTCTTAGAACCTCTTCAGTCTTGTTCAGTCTTTTTTCATTTTGTTGCATTGTCTGGGTGTTTTTGTGTACGTTGTCCTCCAGCTCACTGATCTGATCTTCTGCTTCCTCTAGCCTGTTTTTAATTCCTTCTACTGTGTTCTTCAATTCAGAGATCGAATTCTTCATGTCCTCCTGGCTCTTATTGATAGCTTCTATGTCCTTTTTCATGCTCGTGTAATTCTCTGTGAGTTCCTTGTAGTTTTTCTGGAGTTCCTTGTAGTTTCCCTGGAGTTCTTTGTAGTTTCCGCTGAGCTCATTCAGCTTCTCCATAATCCATGTTTTAAAATCCGTATCTGCTATTTTGCTCCCTTCTATTTCATTTAGCACTCTTTCTGGGGATTCTACCTTTCCTTTCAAGGGGGGGTTATTTCTCTGTCTCCCCATTTTTGTGATTCCTATTGTTTGTTGGTGTTCTTGGAATGATCTGCTCTTCCTGGATCTGCCTCTGGTAGCGTCAGGTCATTTACCAGACTGGCCCTAGGCTGCCTATTGGGGACTTCCAGTCATCTACTGCTTTTGTCTGTCTTCTTTAGTTGTTAAAGTACTCAATCTGTGAGTAGCTGTCAGGCTTAAGGACCATGGATGTGGCAGCTTAATTCCTGTAGGCAGGGTTTTGATTTCCCCTTAGTATGATGCCACTTGGAGGGAAATGGTCTGTCTGCTGTACTGGGGCTGAGTCAACACTGGCTGGTCCTTGGAGGAGGTTAGTGTAGTTTCCACTTACTCCTCGGCCCTCCTGGATCTCCGTCTGTGTTGTCGTTGATGATATTTCTTTAATCTGTCTGGTTGTATTTCAGCTACCTTTTGGTGGATCTTTTTCTCTGGTTAGTTGATTGAGAGTCACTCTGCCCACCTTGTCTAGAGATTTTTTGTGATTGTGCTGCTAAAACATAATCACACAACCCAGGCAAGAAATCCACACCCTCCAATATCTCCCCCAACTACAATCTCACTATAGGTTGCAAATGAGCCTGTGTTAATATACTTGTGGAGATACTGGGACTCTTATTTCGTAGGAGAAACAGAAAGGAATTGTTTTAAATGAAGGAAGGGTAATTTTTGAGCTGGAAGTTGATAGAGTATTGATATTAGCAATTGGGATCAAGGTTATGTAAGAGAGCAATTAACACACTATGTTTGAAAAGGAGGGGAGGGTTACAGTGTGGAGTGAGAAAGTGGAAGTGTATAGTATTAGGATTATATAATCGGTATATACTATCTGATTAGGATGGGAGGTAGGGTAGACACAATAGACATCCAGGCAGACAGACAGCCAGAAATTGAAAGAGAGGGATGGGGAGGTTAGAAGGTAGGAAATAGATTGAGAAAGAATTTTTTAAGAATAAAAATACAGAATAGAAAATAGCAAAACAGGAAGGGAGAGAGGAAAGAGAGAGAGAAAGTAGAGAAGAGAAGGGTAGGAGAGAGAACGAAAGAAGAAGGGGACGTAGAAGAGGGGGGACTGAATTAAAATTCTTTTTAAAATTATATATTATAAAAAAGATTATGAGATTAAAACCTGATATAAAATTGCAAGACAGAGAGAAAGGGTGAATATAGAGAGAGAGGAATAGGAGATAGGAAAGCAAGAGGATGTGGGAGGAAAAGAGCTCAGAGGAGGGAAGGAAATAAGGAGGAAGAGGAGATATTAGGGAGGGGAGGATTGAAATTGAAGAGTTGACAAAAGATAGGATGAAGTAGAGAAATACAAGAGGTAGAGAAAGAAGTGAGGGGATGGGGTAGAAAAAGAGAAGGGGTAAGAATGGGAGAGTGAAGGGAGAGGGGGATAGATTAGAATTATAATTTGAATATTAAAAGATTAGAATATAAAGTGGAATATGGAGAGAGAGAGAATATGTATAGGGAGAGAAGGAAAATAAGGACAAGGGATGAAAGAAAATCGAATGTAGACTGAAGGGGGACAAAATAAAGAAATTTAATAAAATTGAAGGTGAGTAGTGCAGAGAAAGGAGAGGGTGAGAAAGGGAGAGAACTTAAAACTAAATAATTAACTGAAAATAGGATGCAGGGGAGACATGCTAAGGGGAGAGAAGGGAGAGAAGAAGAGGGGAGAAAAGAAGAGAGAATAAGAGAGGACTGACGGTAGGGGCAGTTAAAGAAAGAGTGAGAGATAAAAGAATGAGGATTTTAACTCAATTCAACTTTTAGGCACAGTCTCTGGGTATTTTTGGTTTGTTTGTTTTTCTTTGCTTCCTTCCTGAGTCCGCTCCTATTCAAAATTCCATGACTTTCAAATCTTTTCTGGTTGGTTGGCTGGCTGTGGGAGGGTTCTGCTTGATTCTGGGATTGCTAGTCTTTTTTTCGTGGGCCTACCACTGCTCTGCTGTGGGCTGCGTTTAGTTTTCCCCTCCTGAGGCACCCTCAGCTCTCCTCAGGCTTGTCCAGCTACTCCTTCCCTCTGTTGGTCCAGCCTGTGCCTGCCAGCAATCCTCGCCCTGCCTCCAGTCCTGTCTCTATTCCCAGGCTACAGCTTCTGCTCTCTTCCCTGTCTATATGCCTGTGCACCCTACCTCTCTCCCTGTCTCAAGATTGTCCTTTTGTTCTGCAGGACTCTGGAACAGTCGGTGGAAAGTGCTGGGCCCAGTGGCCCTTTCCTGCCCAGGGCCTCTCCCCTAGTCTGGAGCTTTGCAGCAGCTTTCCTGCGTGTGCTCTTCTCCTTGCCCCCAAACTGTCTCTATTCCGAGCTACAGCTTCTGCTGGCTTCCCTGTCTATAGGCCTGCGCGCTCTATCTTTCTTCCAGCCACAGCACTGTCCCTTTGTTCTGTAGGATTCTAGTGTGGTCGGTCAGCGCAGCGCTCTCCTACCCTGGAGCTCTCTGCCAGCCTGGAGCTCCGCAGCAGCCTTTCCCTGCGGCCCCTTCTCCCTGCCCTAAAACCGTCTCTACTCCAGAATCTCCGCTCTCTTCCCTACTTACACACCCTGCAAGTCCTATTTCTCTCCTAGCCCCAAACCCGCCTTTTGTTCTGTGGGATTCTAGCGCGATTGCTCAATTCTCCCCCAGTCCGGAGTTCCGCAGCAGCTTTTCTGTGCTGCCATTCTCCTTGCCCCAAAACTGCTCATTTGTTCTGTAGGGCCCTAGCGCTAGTGCTGGGCTCGCCCTGAGTGCGGAGCTTTCGGTTGGAGGGTGTAGCTGAGGAGGTTTTCCTCTAGACTCAGATCACACACTTTCTCCCAGTCCTGGTTTTTCACTGTTCTCTCCCTCCTCTGGCTTTTTTGGCCAAATCCTCTCCCTAACTCCCTACAAGAATTCACTCCCGGCTTGTGAGCTCTCCGGCTTGATTCTGCAAATGCATGGAGTCTCGGAGTCTCGGAATGACTTAGCCTGCAGTGTGTGGCAAACCCCTCCACCCCCCTCCACGCTGCTCCCATGCTCTCCTCCCTGTTCACACTATCGGAGACCCACACTCACTCAGTCAGTCCTCTCTGCATTCGTTCCTGGATTCTCTCCTTAACAGGAGCGAGCTGAGAACACTGTCCCTACTCCGCGGCCATCTTCCCCCCCTACACTTCTTTCAGAATTTTCTACTTTTTAATAGATAAAAAATCTTTTCTTCAATGAACATATATTTATATGCTCATTTTTGATATTGTATGTTCTTTGGGTAAAATTTTGTATGAGTGAAGTTAGGATCAATGTGTTTGTGTGTGTTCACATAGATATTTTATATCGATACATTTTCTTAAGTGAAGTTTACATTTATTTACATTTCCAGCAAATCTTGCAAGATTTACTTTATATAAGTACCCTCTCTTCATCTTTCATATATAAAATGTCTATTTCATTAATTGAATTTTCTTTCATATAAAAAGTTTAGTGAACATAATGCTACAGGGGAGAAAATCAACCAGAGAACCTAGACACCTAAACATAGTTGGAAAAAGAGCAGGCTGACAGCTGGGGGTGAGGACTGGGTGGGTGGAGGTGGAGGGATTGAGCAAAAACAGAAAAAAAAATGAGGAAAGGATAGTTTCTTCAATAAAGTGTTGGGGAAACTGGATGTCCACATGTAAAAATAATAATAATATTGTAACTTTTTCTTACATTATGTATGAGAATTACCTCAAAATGAATTAAGAACAAATATAAGATCTGAAACTATAGACCTCAGAATAAAATAGCAGGAAGACATTGATCTTACCAATACTTTTATTTGTTTGTTTTCACTATGACACCGCAAGCATAAGACAACAAAAGCAAATGTAGATAGGATTATATTAAACTAAAAAGCTCTGCACAGCAAAAAAAAAAAAAACAAAAAACAATTACTGTAATAGAGTGAAAAGGCAACTTACAGAATGGGAAAGTATTTACAATCTATGTATCTGATAAAGGGTTTATATTAAAAATACAAAAAAATTCCTTATATTCAATAGCAAAAAATAAATAAAAATAATTTAATTTAAAAAAATGGGCAAAGTACTTAAATAGACTTTCTTCAAAGAAGACATACAATTGGCCAAGGAGTGTATAAAAATATGCTCAACATCACTAATCATCAGGGCAATGCAGATCACAACAATGAGATATTACTGTCATCTGTTATGATATATGGAAATACCATTATTGAGTTATCAAAAAGAAAGAAAAAATGATATCTTGGCAGGAATGTGGAGAAATCCGAACTCTTGTACTCTGTTTGTGGGAATGTAAAATAGTGCAGGTGCTATGGAAAACTGAAGAATCCTCAAAAATTATCTGATCATGGGAGGAGCTCACTCAGTCTTTTTGCTGTTAAGTATGTTGCTAACTGTAGGGTTTTCTTTGAGTTTTTTTTTATCACTGTGTGGATGTTCTCTATTATTATATTGGTGAAAATTTTAATTATGGACGGATGAAGGATTTTATCAATTTCTTTTTGCATCTTGAGAGAGTTCTATGGTTTTTCTTTATCAATGTGTTAATATGGTGATTTTCATTTATTAATTTTAAGATGTTGAACCAACTTTGTGTTCCTGGGATAAATACCATTTGATCATCATGTGTAATGTTCTTTCTATATAGCTAGATTTACTTTATTAATATTTCATTAAGAAGTTCTGAAGTAATATTTTTAAAAGGTATGGGTCCCTAGTAGTTTTCAGATTCTTTTGTAAAATCTTTGGTTATATTTGCATTAGGGTGACAGTAATTCTATTCCTTAGTGAGTAAGCTATGGCAGTGTATGTCTTTTAAGAAATTTATCCATTTCACTTGAAAATTATAAAATTCACTGGCTTACTTCTGGCCAAGATGGAGGCATAAATACATGTGCTGCTTCTCCTCACAAATAAGAAGAAATTTACAACCACTTCAAAACTTAAAAAGCAACAACAGAAAATCCAAAAAAATCAAAACTACAGGGAAGTTCAGCAAGAAATAAAGAAGAAATAATCAACCAGAAAGGTAGGAGGGGCAGAGCTGGGATGGAGAAAAAGAGGAGCTGAGCGGGCAGCTGTGGCTGCTGCGGGGGCAGTGCTTCTCGGCAGCACAGCTAGAGGCGGTGCAGCTCACAGTAGAGTGGTGGGAGGGCGGGTGAAGCTAGCAGCGGCCCTGACAAAAAACACAGTCATACTGATTAACCTCCAGAACCGATTCAAGCCCCAAACTAGACCACACAGCTTACAGTCCAGAGCCTGGGAAAATAGAGACACATTACTTCTGACTGTGAAAGCAAGTGGGGGCGGGGGCGCAGGAAGAAGCTGCCAGTCTGCAAAAGGAGGCAGCTTGCTTAGTACAGGAAGGGGAAGAAGTGTCTGGAAAAGCTGCGGCAACCGGCACTTTTCCCTCTCAGACCCCTCCCCCACATACAGCGTCAAAATGCGGAGAACTGGTAGCCAGCACTAACGAATACCCAAGGCTCCACCTCTATAATGTAAGAGGTGCGACAGCCCTTGCCCAAATCACAGAGGCAAACACAGAAAGATGAGGAGAGAAGCGGGGCAGCTCAAGGTCCCAGTGGCACAACTAAGCGATGAGCAGATAGCATGCCTAACGGATGACGAGATAGACAACTTAACAGAAACACAGTTTAAGGCATTGGTGATTAGGATGCTCACAGCTCTGACAACAAAGGTAAAACAGGATGGGGAAAGAATGAAGGCTATCCTGGCTGAAATGAAGGAAAATCCAATGACATAAGTGGTGAAGGAAAGGAAACCAGGGTTCAAATCAACAAATTGGAACATAATTAAGAAACAGTCAACCAGTACAGAATGAGGAAATGAGAATTTTAAAAAATGAGGAGAGGCTTAGAAACCTCTGGGACAGCTATAAACGTGCCAAAATCCGAATCATAGGGTTGCCAGAAGCTGAAGAGGGAGAGCAGGAAATTGAAAAACTATGTGAAAAAATAATGAAGGAAAATTTCCCTAATTTGGGGAAGGAAATGGACGTACAGGTCCACAGAGTCCCAAACAAACTAGATCTAGGGAGGACCACACCAAGACACATCATAAGCAAAGTGCCAAAGGTTAAGGACAAAGAGAAAATTTTAAAAGCAGGAAGAGAAAAGAGAAGAATTACTTACAAAAGGGTACCTATAAGACTGTCAGCTGATTTCTCAAAAGAAACTCTGCAGCCAAGAAGGACTTGCAGAAAATATTTCAAGTGATGAAAAGCAAGGCCCTACAACCAAGATTACTCTATCCAGCAAAGCTATCATTCAGAATGGAAGGGCAGATAAAGTGCTTCCCAGACAAGGTAAAGCTGAAGGAGTTCATCAACACAAAGCCATTATTATATGAAATGTTAAAGGGACTTATTTAAGTAAAAGGATATCAAAACTATGAACATTAAAATGAAAACAGTATCACAACTATTAACAACAGAAGCTAGGGAATGGAACAAAGGTAAACTAAACAGATAACCAGAGTGGGAACAGAATCATGGGTATGGGGAGCACGTAGGAGGAGGGCAGCTGGGAGGAAGAAGGGGGAGAGGGAGGGAAATGGTGCAGGAATTAAGAAGCATGGTAGGAAGGTGGGGAATGGACAGGGGGATGTTGAGAAGAGCTTTATGCACAACCATGGACATGGAATGGGGGTGGGGGACTGATGGAGGGAGGGGGCTGTTGGGTGGGGGGGAGCAAAGGGAAAAGAAATTGGGACAACTGTAACAGCATAATCAATAAAACATACAAAAAAATGGAAAACAATTCACTGGCTTAGCTACATTACTAATATTCCATTAGTAATTTTAATAGATATTTTCTTTCATTTTGATGTTGACAATTAGAGTATTATTACTTAATCTTAATATAGATCTATTATTACTCATTAAAGAAATTTTCTTTCATTGACTTTTCTATTGTTTATTTTTCTTATGATCTTATCTTAATGATTACTACTCTTACTTTTATTATTTTCTTTCTCCTGTCTGCATTAGATTTAACTTGTTGCTTTTGTCCATAGGTGGAACTTTAAATTTAAAAATTTTTCTTGTCTTACATAAACATTTGAAGAAAACATTTTTTTCTAAATACTATTTTCTCTTTCTCACAAATAGTAATATGTTGTTTTCATTATTAAGTTAAAATAATTTTTAAAATTTGTATAGTGTGTCTGTGTGTGAAGAGACAGACACAGAGAGGTACCCAGATAAAGAAGAAGAGAAAGAATTCCTGAATTGCAAAAGTTGAATTACCAGCCTTTTTAATTACTTCAGGTGTTCCAGCACTTATTCTCACAACAAAACAATTATGCAGATGCTATATCCACATTATATAAATGAATAAAACTAGGCTTGCCTAATGTCTCATAACCAGTGACTAGTAGAACAGAAAATTTTATCTGTTTAGTCTTATGGACAGCCCATTCTTTCGGCCACTACAGAACAGAGTGTATTGCCCCTTTTAAAAATTCAAATTCAGGAGTTTCATCAGCTTATGCCTATTTGCAGTTTTTGCTCAATATTCCTATCTTGAAATTGGTACACCTTTACAGTAAGAAATTTAAAAATCATCTCAGGAAAAAATTATTTGATTATACCTTAAGACATTATCTTCTGAAAATTGTAATAATAGCTTTCTATATTTTACATTAACTCATATTTTAATTCTTATTTACATGTATTTTTTTATTTTGAACTCAATTTTGTTAGAAATTCTCAAGCTGATTTCTAATTAACTCATAAAGTTTTCAGAAGTACTCATTTCTATTTTGGACATTTTTTAAGAAATAAAAAAGTACTTTAGTATAACTGGGTAAATTAGGAGGAGAGATTATGGTAGGAACAGGCTAATATAAATATCACAGGTAAGCAAATCTAGAAACGAAGTAATAGATGTTCATAATTTGATTTCCATTGATGTATCTAATTATGGCCACACTAGGCACATGGTAATACACATGTTAAATGAATGAAATTGGCTCCTATGGGAGGGCATTTCCCTGGGTCTAGTGTCATAGACTCAATGTAAAATTATTAAAATATGACATTTAAAGTCGCCATCATATTGTCTTTGCTCAATATTCTCTATGCTTTGTCTCTTCATTTTTCTCTAATTTCTTCTACTTTACTGAAGTCTGCTTTTTAAAAAATCAATATATTCTCCTCTTTGAATCACAGAGAAAGTTTTCTAGTGTTCTCTGCCATAATTTTTTTTTCAGTCTTTTCCTCTTGTTGTGACTTTAGCAGTTTTCTTAAAGCACTATGATTGTTCCCAGAAGATGAAGAAAAGAACATTTATTTGCATTTTTTAATAAAAATATCGTTCTACTTTTTAAGGAAGTAATAGAAACTCTGAATCTTTTGGTGGAGAATGTAGAGTGAATCCAACATTGTTTTGTAATAGTCAGTAAGACATGACCACATAGAATTTTTGAATTATAGTGTTAGTAAAAATATCTTTTATTTTGATTAAGAAAACATAACTGTGTCCCAATGTCACTAAGATGAAAAGTAGACTCTGCCCACCTCCATCTCCCAACTCACCCATTTTTGAGAGAAGTTATAGATAGTTTAGGTATGTGAAAGGATAAAAATAATTTGGGAGACTAAAAATACCAATTATCTTATTTGTATTTTTTAAGCTTGCCCTAAGCTCATAAGACCTCTTTTTAAGAAATAAGCAAGCCCTAGGTTTCACAAGACCTCTTTTTAAGAAATAAGTGAATGTTCTTATGTAAGAAAGATTTTACTTTTCCAAAATTAGTATATTCCATCCTGTGTTCTTATCCAACTAATTTAATTAATAAACACTATAGAAATTGTCAGAACATGGGGGCAGCAGGACTGCCCGCCCAGACTTTTGGCATATGCAAATGAACTGTATGCAAATTAACCTGGTCCCAGCTTCTCCCATAAGAAATAAAAATGGACTTTGCTTGTTCCCAGAAGAAATGTTGATGGACCTAGCATGACATATTGACTGGGGAAAAGCGAGGAGAGGTAAATAGCTTCTTGAATGTGTTGATGGGTAAATTCACCCTAACCGAAATGTATAATATGTTCGGAAAGAGGTGGAGATGGTGGCTGCAGGTGCAAGGCAGGAGACTTCAATAGGGTCTCCTGGTAGACTGGGAGTTCTCCTTTCCCCTTCCCTTGCTCTCTTACAGGCCTTGGGGTTGGACAGGGAGTTTCCCTCTTATCTTTAATCCCTTTCCCTGCCTTCCTTCAATAAACCTGGTGTAAAGTCCTAGATTGTTCTCTGGGTGATTTTTTGGAACAAAGGCAACCTGACAGATATATTCTTATGAACTCTTTTGTCACTTTAGTATTTTCATCCCTTAATCCTATATCATGTGGGGACCATTAATTGTTTTAATATAATTTTAATAATTATTGAGACATTTTCTTAGTAAATTTGTACTGTATTTTTTCCCAGAAATTACATGTTTCTTCAGAGATCATACCAATTATTACTGATCTTTTCCTTATTCCTGTATTAATGTAGCTGCCATAACTAGTATTTAAATGAAGAGCCACCATTTCCATCATTGGTATCAAACAGTATATAGTAACAGTCATCATCATACCCACTTTGTTTATAAAACTAAGCTCTTTGCAATTCCTTTTATATCATCAGTTTTTTAGATCTATTTTATATAGATTACATATGTACAGGAGCCCTGGCTGGTTTAGCTCAGTGGATTGAGCGTCGGCCTGCGAGCTAAGTGTCGCTGGTTCGATCTTCCAGTCAGGGTACATCAGAGAAGGAAAACTCTGACTCCAAAAAACCTCCGCTGCCTTGCGGCATACCTCTTCAGGGGAAAGGCTAAGGGAGTAAACCCCGACAGAAAATCCGGAGCCGGAGTCCCTAAGGCGGTTTGACGTTGTAGTCAACACCGGCAACTCCTGCGGCGCACCTGAACCCAAGCTGTATTGACTCCGTCTTTCCCTTGGATCCTTCAGCTGCGAAGAGAGGGGGGGGTCTGCTGCATGGGCAACAGCTGGCCCTCCATATCACCCTGCCCAGGCTCTGTAGCTTCAGCGTCATCGCAAGATGTCGATTCAACATGGGAGGAGACAGATACCATGTCACTCCCGAGTCGGACTGCACAGCCATTCTCGGCCGTGAAGATAGACTCTTAAGAAGCTACACCATCGTCTCTCGAGACGGACGGCTGCCGATGACGACGACGACATATGTACAGGTATAAATTACTTGTCATATGTATTTTTCTATAGTAGGTGTTCAGGAAATGTAGTATTAAGCACTCCTTAAACTTGGAGATTATTTTGTGATGGATTGACTATATAAGGAATAAGACTTTTACAGTCTATCTGTGTCTGATATTTGTTCCATATGCCTGGTATTTTTCCTTAAAATCTCTATTTGTATTGAGTGAATTGTGGGATATAAGTTAAGTTTGCAAGCATACCCCCCAGGGACCTTTTTCTGTGCAATGTTTTACTTTGTTCCTCAAAACCACTAAATCAAATTTCCATTTCTTTTTTCTTTTTTCTCTTTATTTGTTTGGTCTGGATTTTATGCAAACTTATAGCCACAAAGAAATTAGCCTTGTTCTGTTTGATACTGCCAGATTTGTCCTTGGATTTTCCATGACTCACACACACACACACACACACACCCTAAATGAGAAATCTCCACTGACCTCTGAAATTAATGATGATAATGCAGCCCTACCATAGTCTCCTCTATTGACACTGTACCATAGAGAAATTGTATCACATTAGGAGAGTCATTTTAATATTTTCTCCCGTTTGGACTCTGAATCCAAATTTAGAAGAAACTATTTAAAGCAGATTCTATTTGTGAAATTTTAAGACACCACTCTGAAAGTTTATCTATTTTAATATATTCCTTAATCTCTATCAGTCAGGATTTGGGAAGAGAGAATTTAAATGCTTGCCCTTAAGTTATCATTTTTCATAAAAGTATAATTTATCTTGTTTTGATGTCTTTTCATCAAACACAAATATCTATTATTGGTTTGTGCCCTGTTACTACAGTGACAGTCCCAGGAACTGTTGAGGTTTATGGGACTATTTTATCTTCCTATAAATTGTTTCAGAGAAGTGTGCTTTTTCCAGCTGTCACTTCTCAGTGCTCTCTGAGTCTGCAGTCAATCTCCTCTTACTATTTCCCTGATTCTAATATGCTGAGGGATTAGAGAACAGATATCAAATTTGTCCTTCTTAGAGTGAGTTTCACAAAGACTCTTCACAGAATAAAGAACATTTTTTAAAAACATACAAACTGTTATATCTATTTCTGGTAGTTTTTAATAAGAATTTTTGCGAAGACTTGGTTTTCTTGTTTGTTGTTACATGAGGTTTAGTTCAAGAACTCAGACTTAGTTTGGGGAAATATTATATGGTTCTTAATTACAGTTCATAATGAGAAAACAATAGAGGATATCTGAACTTCATCTATGAGAAGTATTAAAATAGGAATGACAAAACACTGAAGAAATAAGTTCAATTCTAACATGTCCAAATGAATGCTCAAATCAATAGTGATCATAGTAATCAGTGAAGGATCTTTTACACATAAACAATCTTATTTAATTTAAAAGCAATCTTACAATTATTTATAATGCACTGTATCTATGTTTTATGAACAGCTAAAACTACTAATGGATGCTCTTAGTAAACGTTCTCTATAGAACAGAACCAGTAATATATATGATCCCCACCCACACAGAGAAGGGCAATCCACTTTACAGCATTCATGGATTTAATATCACTCTCAACTGGAATGGCCATACACCACACACTCAGAAAACAATGTTTAATCTGGGTATCCTGTTGGCAGTCAAGTTGATACTCAATATTAACCACTACAGACTCCTAACACTTAGGTACAAAGAAATAAAATTAGCAATGCAAATGAATTATTGAGAAATAGATTAGGCTCAAGATGAAGGAGTAAGTATCATAGCTAAACCTGATACTTGCTTCCTCTCACAACCACTTCAGAATTACAACTAAACTACAGAACAACCATCATTCAGGACAGTGTGAAATCTAGATGAACTGAAGTCCTATAAATAAGGATATACAAAAGAAGCCATGTGGCAACTGATAGAAAGGGCAGAAATACAAATGGGGCTGGTCTCACAGTCATGTGGAGCAGTTAAAAATCAGGAGGGATATCTTGGCTGTGGAGGTCTCCTCTGAGGAACGAGGAGTTCCAGCCCCACACCACACTCTCCAGCCCAGGAATCCAGTGCTGAGAGAAAAAGTTCCCATAACTCTTGACTGTGAAAACCAGCAGAGATTGTGACTGAGACAGGGGGCTGCTAGATCCCAGGTGTTTCTCTTAAAGGACCAGCACATGACCTTGGATTCGTTCACTCTGAGCTCCAGCGGTGAGGCAGCAGCTTGACAGGCAGCAAGGACATATGGGGAGAAACTAAATTGTCTGGCTTCAGGCAAGGGCTGGAGAGGCAGATTTCTCCCAAAGTGCAACAGAAGCCATTGTTCTTTGCTCAGCCCTCCTCCTGTAGGTGCAGGCACGTGCAATATCTAAGTCTCCATCAATCGAGCACTGTTTTTCTGCCGTGGTAATTCCCTGACAACCTGTCCAACCCAACTTGGCTCACGCTGAGGAATTTCCTAAAGTTTTTCAAAGGTTTACAAACCCTAAAAATGAAGCATCTGCATTGGCAAGCCACATGCTTCTTGCTAAGTGGCTCCCAGGCAGAGTAGTGGCAGGAGCTGAACTCAGTTCACAACATGTATCTGTTAACACCTTTTATGTCTTGTTGGGAGAAGTGTCTGCTCAGGTCTTTTTCCCATTTATAATTGGATTATTTGTTTGGTATTGAGTTGTATGAATTCTTTATATATTTTGGATACTAACCCCTTCACAGAGTTGTTGTTTGCAAATATCTTCTATTTGATTGGTTGCTTTTGTTTCATTTGGTGTCTTTTCTTCCTTTTTTTTTTTTTTTTTTTTTTTAGTTTGATATACATAGTTCTATTCAGTTACTTTTTCCTTTATTGTCCTTACCTTTGGGGTCAAAGTCATAAAGTCATAAGTTTAGTACTATGTTTTCTTTTATGTAATTATTGTTTCAAGTCTTATGATCCACTTCAGGTCTTAGATCCATTTTGAGTACATTTTTGTATGTGGGGATAAACAATAATCTAGTTTATTTCTTTTTCATGTGACTTTCCAATTTTCCCAGCACCATTTATTGAAGAAGCCCCTCACCCTCATTTTATGTGTTTGACTCATTTGTCAGAAATTATTTACCCATATGCATGTGGGTTTATTTAATGGTTTTAAATTATGTTCCATTGGTCTGTGTATCTGTTTTTCTGCCAATGCCATGCTATTTTGATTATTGTTGCTTTATGGTGTAATTTGAAGTCAGAGAGTATGATACCTCTAGCTTTGTTCCTTTTTTCTCAGAATTTTTTTGGCTATTCAGGGTCTTTTGTGGTTCTATATAAATCTGATGACTTTTTATTCTATTTCTTTAAAAAATGCCATTGGGCTTTTGATGAGAATTACATTAAATCTGTAAATTGCTTTAGGTAATATGGCCATTTTAGCTATGTTAATTTTTCCAGTCCATGAATTCAAAATATCTTTCCGTTTCTTTTTCTGAAATTTCATTTTTAATGTATAAAAATGCAATAAATTTTTATATTTATTGATTTTATATTCTGAAACCTTACTGTATTTGTTTATTGTTTCTATTAGAGTTTTTTTTTGTGTGTGTGTGTGTGTGTGTGTGTGGCATCTTTATGGTTTCCTATATAAAGAATGATGTCATCTACAGAAAGTGACACTTTTACTCATTCATTCCCAATTTGGATGGCTTTATTTCTTTCTCTTGCCTGAAACTCAGGCTAGGATTTCCAGTGCTATGTTGAATAAGAGTAGTGAGAGTGATCATCCTTGTCTTGTTCCTAATCCTAGAGGAAAAGCTTTACTTTTTCACTATTGAGTATAATATTAGTTGAAGTTTGTCATATATGGCCTTTATCATGGTGAGATACTTTTCTTATACATTCATTTTATTGAGTACTTTAATCATAAATGGATGCTGCATCATGATCAAATGCTTTTTCTGCATCTATTGAAATGGTCACATGATTTTATCCTTTTTTTTGTTAAGGTAGTGTATTACATTGATTGATTAGAATGTATGTTGAACCATCCTTGTGCCCCTAGAATGAAACACTCTAGAATATAAATTGTGGTAGAAAAATTAAGAGGTGGCGACTCTAATTTTGGCATTGTGTATGAGTAGTTTTAAGAGAAAAGGATGGAAAATTGTGCTAGCACACAATTTATGAGGCATAATTGGTACCTCAAAAGATAGGAAAGTTCTCCAGGAACCCTTCCCCCAGTATGCACACACAAATAGATACATTAACAAAAGACCAGGCCTGTAGTTGCCAGCAGTCATCCAGTGAGCCATGAGTTGGGTTTTAGATGGTTAAGAAATGATATAGGAGTGCCTGGGTGCCAGGTAGGAGAAATAAGGAACCAGGTAGGCCCCTGAGGTTGTAAGATAAGGTGCGGAAGTGACAACAGCCTCAAGGAGCCAGATAAGAAGAGGCTGGCATGGTCCACAGGCTCCAGTATGGAGGGAGATTCTCCTGATGGCCCTGCTGTGTGGATGTGAAGCCTGGGGTAACAATGTTTTGACAAATGTGAATTTGTGACTTGTCCATCAAGGCAAAACCAGTAAGAAGAAACGGCAATGGATTCGGGGACACCGACAGAGTAAAATCAAATCCTCTCTGAAGGAATACTTCCCAAAATTGGCATCACTGATCTATCACAGATGGCTACAAAAAAGAGAGGACAAGTTATTAAAATGGAAAGAAAAAAATTATTACTTTTGAGTATGTTGAGAATGAGAGGACAATAAGGTATGGCTATAAGGAAAGTAGATATTTATATATGTATATATAATAATTATATACATCTATAGGTATAATGGTATAATAATTACACACATGTATTATACATGCATGTATTTATACATAGATATCCATACACAAATGTAACAATATACATATGTATTTGTGTGTGTGTGTGTGTGTGTGTGTGTATGTAGATGAGAAGAGGACAAATTGGAAGGAATAAGACAAAATGAGAGAAGGGGAGAGGAGGGGAGAGGGGGAAGGTGAGAGAGGTCACTTGCACCTATGATTAGGGAAGCCTTCAGCGCTGAGTCACCGATGTTCACCATGTGAACAATCACCTTTGAGAGCTTTGTTTTATGTGTACTGCTACTTTTAACCTTCAATTTAGTGGAAATCAATGTCTATATATTACCACAAGCATATGAGCTTTCATTCCTTGTTTCTTATTTAATGAGAAGTGTGAATAAGTAATTGTTTGTGATTTAATCTTAAAATAAATTAGGATCTCTTATTAAATGGATTGACTCTAGGCTCTGGTCCCACGTTGGTCCTTTAAGTCATTAAGGTGATTGCTTTGTCAAAGGGTGATGATGTAATTAATGATCTAAGTAGGCTTCATCAATCGTATTCAGGAATTCAATTTCTAATTTTCTCAAAACACAAATTGGATTCTCATTTCCTTTTATTCTGTCCTATTTGGTGATGAAAAATAGTTCAGTGTTCCCTTGAAAGTAGATGCAGATGCTTTCCTTTTTTTTTTTTTTTAAGTTGGTTAATTGATACAAGCAGAAACAGTTATTGTATGGAAAGTTATTGTAGAATTGATTAAGTCATATCAATGTTACCATAACTCCTGGAATATTCTAAGATGTGTTTCTTGAGGACAATTACACCAACATTTGTGCAGTGTTATAGCCAATTGACTGTAATAATTATTATATTGTATTCTTTCATTTGCTGACATGTTACTACTATGACCACTTAATATTTAATCTTTTTAGGGAAACCAATAAAGTAAAATGTATGCAAAGAGTTTATAGAATTCTATATTAATTATTTTATAGGTGTCCATAATCACAAAAAGACCTCAGATTTATAAAGGTTCATGGCCTGTATTTAAAATTGTTGATTTGACACAGGTTAGAAATATTTAAATGTGATTTGGGGAATCCATCTAAATATTTCTCTACTCTTCTTAATAAAAACATTGAGTCCCCAATTTTTAAAGCTGTGGCATATCAGAATTTAATCCACTAGTTTAATAATGAATATGACAGTTTTATCTTTAAGGAAGGCTTCGTGACATCTTTTGTTGGCCTTCAATGCTTTCTTTAGTTTTACCTATTTCAAAATCAGAAGTGTTTTACAGAATTTGTGAAGTTTTATGAGAAGAAGAGATTTAATAGTATTGAAGGATGAAATGGAAAATAAGTGTTTCCAGATAAAGAAGGTTTCCAATAATAGAAAATGGAATGAGTTATTAGGAAGTGCCAAAAAAGAGGGGAAATCTAGGGAACAGATGTGCCAATAAGTCATTGTTTTAGTGGTCTGAGCAATAAAATTATCATAAAATTACCTGTTAATTATTTATTGAGCCCTTACTATATGTCAGACACCACTCATATGTTTTATATGAGTTAATTCATTTAAGCCAGTATTTCTCAAGCTCAGCACTATTGACATTTTGGGCCAGATAATTCTTCATTGTGGAGTTTTGTCATGTACATTGTAGAATGTTCAGCAGAATTTTTAGACTCTACCCATTAGATGCCAATAGCAACTCCTTATCTCCAGCTATAACAAACAAAAATATCTTCAGACATTGCCAAAAACCCACAGGGAGCAAAATTTATCCCTGCTTGAGTTCAACTGACTTAACTCCTAAAACAACTTCATGAAGTATCTATTATTGTTCTTTCCATATAACCTTTAATGAAATGGAGACAGAAGCTCAGTCCCTTGCCCAGGATGACACACATAGTAATCAGATACCTAGGAATTAAATCCAAGCACTTGAATGCCATTACCCATGTTTTTAGGCACTATGCTACCCAAAAGAAGCAAGGGTTTATACAAATGAAAAAAGAAATTAACAAAAGAAGACTTTAATAAAAAAATCAAGTTGTGATACTTCCTATACATGTCACACTTATTCTAAGAAGGGAGAAATTAGTGTGGGTAGTGGCTGGCAGAGATTTGAGATGCCACTTGGGCTGAACCCATATGAGGAATTTGGGCTGGGACCAAATAGGAGACAGGGATTTAGAAAACAACCCTTCATTTTATAGTAATCTTACACGTAACTACTTCCTAGGTATTTTTGAGTTGCATGTGCTCTGCTAGGTTTTATACAAATAAAAAAATAAAATGAAAATAAAAGTAATTTCAATTTCAAAAGAAATGGTCCAGTCATATTTGACTTACCACATAAATTGCATTGTCTAATTTTCTCATCATTCACAAAATAGTCTGGGTCTCTGAAGATAATATAGATGGTGGCATAAACTGTACTTATTGATGTTTTTCTTTTTAGTTAGACTGATTTTTAAAGATGTTTATACACTATGTGGACCTATTTTTTTCCAGTCTGTGTAGCTATGAACACCTGGAGTATTGTAAATGACTTAAAGCACTAACTTTTAGTTCCTAAATGACAGTTGTAGAAAACATTAGAGACTTTGATAGGTGATAGTAAAGCATCTACAAAATATCCCGAGAAATTAATTAATGAGGAGCTACAGATTCAGTCCACTTTGGGATGGGATGCAGCCAATTCTTTAGTAATTCGTATTCTAAACGTAAAAGGCTTCTTGCATTCACTTTCAAGTTTAGGAATCTATCACTTGCTATTAGTGCTGACAGATTTCTGTCTGTGGTAAATATGGAATGAGATCAGCACTTAACTTTGCTTCTCTGATGTTCATGTCCTTGGAAATTAT
Source organism: Furipterus horrens (assembly GCF_987537825.1). Lineage (NCBI taxonomy): Eukaryota > Metazoa > Chordata > Mammalia > Chiroptera > Furipteridae > Furipterus > Furipterus horrens. Next base: position 59,580,182 of record NW_028327176.1, on the reverse strand, counting down.
GCTTACAGTTAGGAGTGGAGTAAAGATTACACACAACTGAAATAATAAAAGTCAATCTATGTGCTCAAAAGCAAGCAAACTACTTTGTCCCATTTTAAAAAAAATATGGCAATCAGGAAATCTAGGTCCTCATCTCAGTTCCACAACTGTCTACCTGGGTCATTCTGAGAATAAATTTGACCTTTCTGAAATGTAGTGTCTTCATCTTTATCATAGGAGCTTGATTGTTGGATTTTAAAATTTCTAACATGTAATAATGTATGATTAATTATATCCTTCATTTTGAAGCTTCATCTTGCCATTGTTTAAGATTGTTAATTAATATGTATGTGTTCAGTTGTTATATATTATAGTACAACTGTATTTGGAAGAGATGATAGTCAACATGGTAACATGGTATGGTTGAAACCTCTAGCGAACAGAACATTGTCATCAGTCTTTAAAAATATCTAAAATTTCAGTCATACTTCTTAAGTTTTGTTATGTTTCTAAGTCACTAAATTTTTATGAATTTTTTCTTGGACTTTATAGTTGGTATGGATTTTGCTATTATATTATTCTATATTTTCATTAATTAGAAGTCTGGACCTCAAGAGAGTAAGAAAAATTTTAAGAGTCTATTAAACATCTCCCTAAACGGAAGTCTTGAAAACCCTAGCCCAAAGCATCCTAAAATAAGGTATGAATAAAAACAAATATTGAACATGAGCCAGCACCAGCTTTTGATATTTCTCATTGGTTTCTAAGTCAATTTCATGTCGGAACTTAGAACTTCTGATTTTAGGGAGCTACCATTACCTTATGGCTGAAGTAGGACCATTGGTCACTAAAGAAAATAAATACTCTATTGCAAGATATCTAGCACTCCTAATGGGCATGATGCATCAGGGAGTAAGGTTATGCTCAATTTAGTGTACAAGGCAGGATAAGGACCAGGGGAACATGTTTGAAGGAAGACTTCAAGTCATATTGTACTAGAAGAACCCAACTGCTGCCTACATTAAACAAGTGAGTCTTACATGTTAATGGAATATTTCAAGGATGTGATAAATTACACTAGAGAATAATATGTACCCAGCAAGGTACCACTTAGATTTTAAAAAAAGAAACCTTTTTTCATAGTTACTACAGATAGTTTTGAAGAAATAAACATTACAAATACACTTATATACCTTTGAATTATTTGCATATCTCCTTTCATCCAGTAGTCAGTCGTCGTCGTCGTCGTCGTCATCGTCGTCGGCAGCCGTCCGTCTCGAGAGACGATGGTGTAGCTTCTTAAGAGTCTATCTGCACCGCCAACAATGGTTGTGCAGTCCGACTCGGGAGTGACACGGTATCTGTCTCCTCCCGTGTTGAATCGACATCTTACGATGACGCTGGAGTGTCCTCTCCAGTGAAGCTGAAGCTACAGAGCCTGGGCAAGGTGATATGGAGGGTCTGCTGTTGCCCATGCAGCACACCCCCCCTCTCTTCGCAGCTGAGGGATCCAAGGGAAAGACGGAGTCAATACAGCTTGGTTTCAGGTGCGCTGCAGGAGTTGCCGGTGTTGACTACAATGTCAAACCGCCTTAGGGACTCCGGCTCCGGATTTTCTGTCAGGGTTTACTCCCTTAGCCTTTCCCCTGAAGAGGTATGTCGCAAGGCAGCGGAGGTTTTTTAGAATCAGAGTTTTCCTTCTCTGATGTGCCCTGACTGGAAGATCGAACCAGCGACACTTAGCTCGCAGGCCAACGCTCAATCCACTAAGCCAAACCAGCCAAGGCTATCCAGTAGTCAGTACTACCTTGATATTTTAATATTTTAACTGTCCCTCTGTTGTCCATAATTCCTCCACAGTTTAGCAAGAGTAAGCTAATACACAAACTTATATGGATTTATATTATTAAAATCTACATTATAGATACAATTTTGCAATTTCTTGCAATCATTCAACGTTGTTTTTGAATTTTCTTCATATTTATACATATCTAACTCAATTATATATCTGTATGGCATTCAATTTTATGAAGATATTGCAATTTATGCATTTAAATATTGGTAGATATTGAAATTAATTATAGTTTATTAATTTTGCAGAGATTACTGCAATGAATATCTTTTTTTTTCAGATTTAATGTGTTTTATTGATTAAAATATTACATTTGTGCCAATTTCCCTTCCCTCTGCTCCCCTCCACCCGGTGGCCCCCCTCCCTCCAGTTGTCCACCCCTTTTAGATTATGTCCATTAGTTGTACATACAGTTCCTCCCAACCTCTCTCCGTCTATTCCATTCCCTCCTACCATGATCCCCAATTCCTATATCATCTCCCTCCCTCTCCCCACTCCCCCTCCCTGTTGACCTCCCCCCAATATGCTTCCCGTACCCACAGTTCCTTTTCCACTCTCGTTGCCTGTTTAGTTTGCCTTTGTTTCATCTCCCTAGCTTCTGTTTTTTAAACCAGTCCCTTTAACATCTCATATAACAGTGGTTTGGATCTAATGAACTCTTTCAGTTTTATTTTGTCCTGGAAACACTTTCTCTGTCCTTCTATTCTGAATGACAATTTCGCTGGATAGAGTATTCGTGGTTGTAGGTTTTGGATTTTCATTACTTTGAATATTTCTTGCCAGTCCCTTCTTGCCTGTAGGGTTTCCCTTGAGAAGTCTGCTGATAGTCTAATTGGGACCCCTTTGTACATAATTCTTTTCTTCTCTCTTGCTGCTTTTAAGATTCTCTCTTTATCTTTAATTTTTGACATTTTGATTATAATGTGTCTTGGAGTGGTTCTCCCTGGGTCCAGTCTCTTGGGAACTCTCCTTGTTTCCTGGACCTGCAAGTCTATTCCCTTCCCCAATTCTGGGAAGTTCTCCTTTATTATATTTTCACTCAATTTTTCAAGTTCTAGTTCATCTTCCTCATTCTCTGGCAAACCAATGATTCTTATGTTGGGCCTTTTATAGCTGTCCCAGAGGTTTCTGATCCTCTCATTGTTGCTTGCCATTTCCTCTCGCTGCATTGGTTGACTGCTTGTTCCTTCTCCATATTCCAGTTTGTTGAAATGAACTCTGGATTTTTTTTCCTCACCATCTGTCTCGTATGTGGTTTTGTTCCTTTCGTTATGAATGTTTTTCGCTTCTTTCTTATCTTTTTCCTGCTCTTTTGTGAATCCTGTAAGCCACCTGATAACAATGGCCCAGAACTGAGCCTCTGACAGGTTTCTTATCTGTTCATCTGTCAGGTTCTCTATCTGTTGCCTGGTGAGTTGTGTCACCGGGATTTCTATAGTTGTCTGCCTCATTTTGACAGATGCGTTTTGTTTTCTTGGGCCGGCTATAGGGGGCAGTGCCTGCGTACGCGTCACAAATCAGCGACCGGCGCCTGTCTGCGACCTATTTCGCAGCCCTGTGGTGCTTTCTTTGGGGGCGGGGGTCCAAGATGGATTCACACAGTTATTCCGCTAGGAGACCGGGATCCGTCCTCCCGACCCCCTGGGCCTCACTGTTCAAGGTGATGCGGTGGCTGCTTTCCCCAGTGCTGGGGTCGCGCACTGCCAGGGGCTTGACTGCCGCCGGGATTTTTCGCCGCCCGCAGCTGTCTCAGGTGCGACCACAAACAGCACTGCCCTCTTTAACTCTTACCTGCCCAAATGGCACCGCTGGTTTATAACTTCATATGTTGGGCTTCCATGTAGTTTTATTTTCTGGAATTTCTAGTTATCCTTTGTTTTGAAGTAGTTGTATTCCTCTCTAGTTGTAGAAGGAGACCTAGCGTGTCCGTCTAAGCCTCCATCTTGGCCGGAAGTCGCAATGAATATCTTTATGCATGGCTTTTTATTGAAATGTGGAAAAGATTTCTATAAGGAACAAATGTCAAAGTAAAATTTCTGGTCATAAGGTAAGCACATTTTTAATTTTAGTGTAGGTTTGAAAATTACTTTCCAAAGTGTTATGGCAATTTTTATTTCCTGCAATAGATTATTAAAGTTCTCTCCCTCTCTGCTCCTTGTCAATAATTGGTGTTATCAAATCTTCAGTTTCTCCCAATCTGAGAATTGTGAGATCTTAATATTCATAGCTTAACATGATATTCCATATACCCTTATATTTCATATTCTTATTAATGTTAAATTCTAAACATTTCTTTTAATGTTTCATTTCTGGATTTAACTGACCTATTTGACAAAAAAGAATTTGGGTTTCTAACAAGAAGTGGGTGAGAAGCAAAACATGGCTATACCCCTAGGGCCCTCCATGGCTTTGGCTGGCCACGGAACTTGGTGCCTCAGTGTGACTGCATCACTTCCTGGGGACCCTGCATATATGTAGATTCTGAGGCAGCACACTGTGTTTCTAGGGAAAAGAAAAATGATGGAACACTAGGTAGTGCAAATCACCTTTGGGAAGATTGACTGGTCATTTTTTATGGCTTGTGTATATAATGTAAAAAAGAAAAACTGCCTTTAACTGTCCTCCCTACTTTGAAAAAAGAAAGTTACTTTGCCACATGTAGACCTGTATTTAAAATGATTTGAGACATATGATGAAGAGTTAGGTAGTCACATATCTTGTAGAGATGCTCTTTTTTAAAAAATGATCATAGAAAAGAAATTTTTCTGGAAATAATTATTGGAAGTGGAGTTGTTAGACCATTTCTAGAAGTAACACAAGGACTTGGAGCACAGATGTTAGAGGAGATGGAGCAGAAGGTGGTAAGGAGGAGAGAAGCAGAATTCCGTGGCAGACTGCTCACATTTAGAACACATTTTCATATTATAGTTATTGCTGTGCATGTACATTTTCTTCTCATAACCATATATAGTGGACACATTTAAGTATCTAAAATATATATCTAATATTTCTAGGTGTTCTAAAGTGCCTGATGCATGTTAAAAGTAGATGCACTAGAACACAAATTCTTTAGTATCCTTTTGTTTAAATTCAAATGAAATATTGTGTTTTGTATGTGGATTTCCTCGGTGCTGACATAACAGAAACAGGTGTGATGTATGGTTAGCTCCAGCTCATGCACTCCCAAATGCTCGCAGTGGCTGGTTGAGTCTCTCTTTAAGTGCCCTCTTTCCTGCTATGTGGTAGCAGCCAACCTCCTAAACCTTGCCAAGTTGGGAGGAGAAGCTGTCAGTAACCTGGCAGCTGGGCTTATGAATCTTCTATCTGAATTTACTGAGTCTAGTGGTTTACTTTCATGTCTTAATTTTGTACTTATTACAAAAAAATTGTCTTCTCCTATTTGCTGTGTGAGTGTTATAGTAATTTCTCTACTTGTTGGAAGGAATATTGAGCCCTGGTTCACATTTACCATCCTAACAAGTGCAGAGTTTGTTACCCCTGCAAAGTGGCAACTCTGAAGCATCTAAATAGAAAAGGCTGAGGAACACAGATGAGTGTTGATACAGATGCAGAGAAAGATAATTTCTCTTTTAGCTGCATTGCATAGTAAGACAAACCAAACCAAAACAAATCATAAATTTTATGCTTATTTGTAGTGGGTTTGGGAGGGGTGAGAGAGATTAAAGAGGTAAAAGCCATTTCTAAGCACTGCAGAGCTTCCCCAACAGTTTCATAAAAATACTGGAAAATAGGAGATTTACATATATCATTCAAGGAATAACTTTTTGGGAAATATCGTACAATAATTTTTAGCATCAGAAGAGGACATTTTCCTCAGGCCACAGTTCAATTTAGCAGAGTAGAACAGGGTAGACATGTTATAATGGATGTTCCAAGAGGAGGTTTTTGGAGGGGCAGAAATGTGGAGAGAGGGATTCTCATTAGAAACAGAGCTCTTCTAGCTCATCAGCCAGTCCCAGAATAAAGGTCTGAGAAGTAAGCCCTGCAAAATATCTCTGAGAATTTGGAGGGAATGATACACAAGTAATATGGTGTCTTCCTGTAGTTTATACATGTAAATAATATGTTTGGCTGGAGACAGTTTAGTTCCTGGTCTATTTTTTTCAGCATCATATAGCAGTGCTCCAGACTGATTCTTAAGAAATGTTTCACATCAGCCTATCTTGTTGAGTTTGTCTTATTGAAATTACCTATTTTCTTCAAATGCACAACACAAACAGATGAGCAAAATTGAACCAGAGGCATGTAAACAAGGAACAGAGTAACAGTTACTGAGGAGGGGGGTAGGAAGAGAAGGGGGGAAAGTAGGGGAAGGGTTTAGTAAAGGAACTAGTATAAATAATCCATGGACATGTACAACAAGGTGGGGATTGACTGTGGGAGAAGGGGTGGGCTGGGGGGAGGACTCAATGGGAGAAAAAGTGGGACAACTGTAACTGAGAAACAATAAAAATAAAGTTTTTAAAAAATTACCTTTTTTCTTTGATAAAAAATTGTCCCCCAATTATTGCTTAAAATATAGTGTCTCTTTATCTATTTTTCCTCCCTCAAAACTGTAATATCCATATATTGAATTTCTTGTCTCTTTACTTTCTATTTTATATTTCATATGCATCTCTTAATTATCTGAGTTTAATTTTGTCTTCTATAGTAAACTATACTCCATTTGTTATCTCGATTTTATTTTAAGTGCTGTATTTATGTTTTTATAGCAGAGACATATCTTTTGATTTCTGAGTCATCACATTTTGTAGCTATGATGACCTTCAGGCACTGTTGAGAAACATCCTTTAATAAAGGAGATGGCTACATTTCACAGCAGGGTATCTTGATCTGATACTTTTGATCATTCCCCTTCTTTTGAAATAATAAGTATTTTTCACTAGTCTGGCATTTTTTCCCTCTTCTCTCATTGAAATTGGCTGTATGCAAAGGATACTACATTCATAAAAACTCTACTTAAAATCTGGAAGTAAAAGAAATACACATACACAGGGCCACAGCAGATATACTACTTTCTATGTAACCTTCTTGAAAAAACTATATGAGTGTACCTTAGATATAAGAAAAACTCAAGAATAAGAAATTGAAAAGAAAAATATACCTATTAAGTTGTTTTTGTCAAAATAAGGATATGTTTAAAACAAAGATGATAAGGTTAAGTAAGACATGATAAAATGTAAGTTTCCTGGACAGTTTGATTATAGACTAAAGAAACACAGTCAGTTATTGCCTTGCTGTTTTCCAATTTCTTATTTGTTTTTACTTGTGTTTATTTTGTTGTTTTAATATATAAAGGCTAAATTTTGAGACAAAAGTGAATTTCAGTATCTTATTTATTACCTACAAGTTAAAAGTTTCTAAAACAATTTAAAAAATTTTTTTTTAATTTGTATTCTAGTATTTTTAAAAAGACAAAGCCACCTACCTCTGGCTTTCTTAGATATTTCTGGTGGATCTTTAGGGAATAAGGTTTATTATGTTTCAGAAACAGGGTGTGAATTGAGAGGGTTTTGAAGTTATATTATTCCCATGTCTAAGATCCTCATTATAAGAATGATGTTGATTGCTAAGGAGAGAGCAACAAAAATGATGAAGGTGAACATGACCTATACCAGCTACCCTGAGAAAACTAAAGCAGGGGGATAATAAAATAGCTCTCCTCAAATATTTAAATGGGATAATAAACTTTTCTACTGTGCTGAAATCTCAGCAAGAATATTTTGTTTAATAAAAGAAAGATATTTGCAACAGCTGGACCCTTTGTTGCTAGAGTTGTTGAAGCAGGGGCTAATTGAACATGGGAGAGATTTTACAGTGTTCACTGGAAGGTTTCTTGCAACATCTTTACAGGCCTTTCCTCCTGATGCTCCTGTGGTGTTTTTACTAAATATCATGTTTAATTTCACCAGAGTTTGAAGGTTAGAGAACATTTGTTCTATCCCATTCAAATAAACCTTTATAATTAAAGGAGTGTTTGGAATGTGAAATCTGCAAAGTTAAATTTCATTGCCTTTCATTTAGTAAAATTAAAATGCGTAGTGATATCCTGGGTAGAACATTAGCCATATTTAGACATGTAATTAATGTCTAATTGAACACTAGTACTCAATTTAGTAGTAATGAAATAATCATTAAAAGTATCGACCAGCATTGACAAAGATATGTGATATATATCCAGAAGCAATTTTCTTAAATGCCAATTATAATTTGACATTTAGAGACTGAGTGATGTGATTGCTGATGAAAGTTGTACTGTGATCCTATGGCATATGGCTATGCATTTTTATCTGAGGGATATAAAATATTTTCATAGTGCATAGGTATTTTGAAATAAATATTTTACTTTTGGGAAAAGTTTAAAATTAGATATACTTGTATAACAAAGAAATTGAAGAAAATAAATTACTTTTAAAAAAATTCTGATATTTTATAAAGAACTTTAAAATATTTAACTTTTTCCTGAAGCTGAGTGCAATTGAAAGTCCTCTGTGTTATGTAACTGGGAAAAGCACGAGGAAACAACACGTTCTGTATAATTAGATATTTTATTTATTCAAGGAATTTGAATTTGATTTGTATTATCAATTATAAAAGTTATATATTGTCAATTATAGTGTCGCTGGTTCGATCTTCCAGTCAGGGCACATCAGAGAAGGAAAACTCTGACTCCAAAAAACCTCCGCTGCCTTGCAGCATACCTCTTCAGGGGAAAGGCTAAGGGAGTAAACCCCGACAGAAAATCCGGAGCCGGAGTCCCTAAGGCGGTTTGACGTTGTAGTCAACACTGGCAACTCCTGCAGCACACCTGAAGCCAAGCTGTATTGACTCCGTCTTTCCCTTGGACCCTTCAGCTGCGAAGAGAGGGGGGGTCTGCTGCATGGGCAACAGCAGACCCTCCATATCACCCTGCCCAGGCTCTGTAGCTTCAGCTTCACTGGAGAGGACACTCCAGCGTCATCGCAAGATGTTGATTCAACACGGGAGGAGACAGATACCGTGTCACTCTCCAGTCGGACTGCAGAGCCATTCTCGGCGGTGCAGATAGACTCTTAAGAAGCTACACCATCGTCTCTCAAGACGGACGGCTGCCGACGATATTGTCAATTAAATGTACACTCATATTCTTTAATTGATAATTGAGAAAAATATTATCTTTGTATAATATTTGATTAATCTATAATCTATTCAGAATGTATTTTAGAAAAAAAAACTTGCAATAATATCTCTCCGAGTTGAGCTGAGAAGTAATTGTGCATATCTATCTATCTATCTATCTATCCATCTAGATTGATTTATTACAAGGAGTTGCCTCATGTGATTACGGAGGCTGACAAGTCCTGAGATATGCATAGTAGGTTAGCAAGCTGGAGAAAAAAGAAGGGGGCTGATGGTGTGTTTTCAGCTTAGAGGCCACAGGCTTGAGACCCTGGAAAAAAGCCTTTTAGTCCAAAGACAGGAAAAAACTGATGTCCCAGTTCAAAGGTATCTGGCAAGAATTTTCTCTTACTTGGGATTTTTAGCCTTTTTTTTTTTTTTTTCTGTTCAAGTCTTCTTCTAATTGGCTGAAGACCATCTACATTAGAACAGGGAATCTGCTTTACTCGGTCCACAGATTAAATGTTAATTTCATCTAAAGACACCCTCCCAGAATTACCCAAATAATCTAGTCAGGTAGGCAAAACTGACTACAGCAAGTAGTATTTGCAGTAAAGGCCAAACATACTCTTGGAAAACATTTAAATTGATCCAACTAGACTCCATATGTTATTAATTGTCAATACATATTGTTAAAATTAGATTGTCCAAAAGTTTTGGGACAAATTACTAATATAAGCTATCACAACCAATAAAAAATCAAAAAATCAAAACCACTAGCCAAACAACAATAACACAAACTTCTAAGTAAAACTCATAGAGGTAGTCTGGCTTTGAACAATGCCCAAGGTAAAACAGTAAAACAAAACAGAACAAAAACACAAATAAAATCATCATTCCCCTATCATTCTCATCATCAGCATATTATCATCGTCTCAATATAGTTCATTGTATTTAGAAAATAATTATATTGTTTTCACAATAGTATCCATTTATATTGGAGCACTTTTGCTCCCAAAATATTTCCAGCATTTCAATAAAAATTATGATTGTGTGACCTATCAAAACCTAGGGGCATAAGATCATAAAGAGTACTGCATGAGGCAAAAATTTGGGAAAACTATTTCTACTAATTGCTTAGCATATACTTTAAAAAATGATAATTTTAGAAGATGAAAGCTTGTTTCTCAAAAAAATAGACATTGTGTTTCAAGGTTAATATAATTTTGTAGATGAGTTCTTTCCCAGTGGACTTATCAGGTAATGCAGAGGAATAATAGTCGTTGATATTGAATAGAAAAGAAAAATATAATGCTACTATCATCATGTCATTTAGCATTTAAATATATGCTGTTTATTTAGGCTACTGTTTCATGTGTATTTATTTAGAATACTCAGGATTTATGTACTTTAAAGGATTTTGGGTGGCTCACACCAAGCTCTGTGACCAACACATAATACGAGCTCAATTAACATTGGTCACTTGTTAAGGCTGTAGACATGTAACTATGACATATCTGTATGTGACTGAATTAATTTTTAAAAAATTCAAACAGTGTGCACAGTCAATAAACCATACAGACAGACGTAACATAAATGGCCGTGATTTAGCAGACAAACAAGTAAACAATAGAAGACGTTACTTGTTCCCTAAATCTGGATATATCTAAAATACAATCACGGGTATTGTACCAGAGTATAATGTATACTCTTTGAACATCATGGTAAGTTTGGATGCTAGAAGAGACAATTAATTTCAGTCAGAATTAAGCACAGAAAATATGAATGGATGACATTCAACAGTAAATATTAGAATTTAGAGTAATCATTAATCAGAATTGTTAGTAAAATCGAAGTTAGAGCTAGAAAAATATGGAGTGGATTGTAAGATGATCTGTCAGGAGTGAATTATCTATCTTAGTTAATTTATTATGAAATCTTGATGTGATGAGGCTTCTCTAAAAAACTGTATTGCAGCCCTGGCTGGTGTGGCTCAATGGATTGAGTTCTGGCCTGAGAACCAAAGGGTCACCAGTTCAATTTCCAGGCAGGGCACATGCCTGGGTTGCGGGCTAGGTCTCCAGTTGGCAATGCACAGAGACAAGCACACATAGATGTTTCTCTCCTTCTCTTTCTCCCTCCCTTCCCCTTTCTCTAATAAATAAAAAAAAAAAATTTAAGCACTGTATTGTAAGCTGTATTTTTACCTTTCCTGAACATGCTGATTTTTGAGAAAAATTATCTTCAGGAAAAAAAAAAAAACAACAAAGCAAAGTCTAGAGTAACTATATTCCTCTGATTGTGAAATTTCTTTTCATTATGTCAGAAAGCGCTGCCTTATGCCATCAGTAAAAGAGGAGGGTGTGCGTGGACTTCTTACTCATTTCTTACCTGATAAGATAGAAAAAGGTGGCTCTTATCCAGAAAGTAAAAAAGGAGATTTGATAGCTTTCCAATAAATTTGATTATGGTTACCTGATTAATAGGATTGTTAAGGCTTATAAGTTGATTTTGAATTTTTTGCTTAAACTATTCTGCTCATCTATATTTAGAGGCTGTATGAGGTAATGGAAAATGCTCAAGGAAAAATCTAGGTACTTAGATGCCACACCTTGATTTTCTGCTACTTGCAATTTCAGGTTTCTACTTCTGTTTCTACTATAGACTGAATGTTCATGCCCTCCTCCCAAAATTATATGTGTGAAAACCCTCACATCCAGAATGATGGAATTTAGTAGGTGGGCTCTGAGAGGTAACTAGGTCATGAAGATGGAGCCCTCATGAATGGGACTAGTGGTCTTCTGAAAGAGCCCCCAGAGAGGTTACTAGCCCCTAGAAAGGTCACATGAGAAGTCAGCAAGAAAACTGTCATCAATGAGCCAGGAAGTGGGTCTCACCAGACACTGAGTCTGCAGGTGTCTTGACCATAGTCTTCCCCAGCCTCCAGAATTTTGAAAAATAAATGTTTGCTGTTTAAGCCACCCAATCTAGGTTATTTTTGTTAAAGCAGTCTGAACAGACTAATTCGGTTTTCTTACTTATTAAAGGAAGACAATAATACTCTACTATGTACTGCAAAACCTAAATGCTTATATTTCCTTGAGAGGTGCAATCCCAGGGGCATAAAAGTGAAGGGGGAGCAAAGTGAGGCAAGCCAGCAGAGGAAGTAAATGTAAGATGATGCCCTTCTGAGCCAGCCACACACACTTCAAAAAACATGGCCATTTGACAGATCAAGTGCATCGACTTCAACAGATCATATGTTACCTCCCTCTCAATCATTAGTTCACTTTGGAGAAAAGAGAGAAATATATTCATTTGCTAACCCCCTTCCAACTCTTGTCTCTTATTGGTCAAATTTTGCCTCATGGCACATTAATTCCAGTATGCTTTCAAGCTGAGTTATTGACTATGCATTCAGCTGCTGGAGAAACTAGATCTTATGACTCAGAGTGTAATTTTTATCTGAGACTGACAGCAAAGAGACAAGCCACATTCTCCCATTTTAGAAGGCTACGACCTGGGTTCTTATGCTTGTATAGCAGCAGATACTCTCAGAGCCTAATCCTCTCCTGACAAAGGCTCCAAGAACAGGGGATGTTAGGCAATGGACGCTGTGACAGTGACCGCCAGGGCCTTCTGTTGAGCAAGAGGCCAAGATCCCAAGAGTTATGTGAGTCCAAGTAAATTGGGATTATAACTAGAAGTAAAACACATACATTAAGAAACAGTGGCTTAACCTTTATAAAATTTGTCAATATTTATTCTATTGAGGAATGTCTAAGTAATTATATTGTTTCTCTGGTAAGAGCTGGCATCACGAGATCTGTAGGATTTTAAGAGCAAAGTGTTCCTTATATTTTTTATATTTCTGTGACATTTTAGCAAGATGATAGATGGTCCTGGTAGAACTCATACATTAGCAAAACTCTTTAAAATTGTCTTATCTTGCCAGGCAGAAAAACAAATAAACTGAGTATTCTGGCAACATCATGTGACATCTAGTGACAACTCAAGGAATGGTTTAAGTCACCATTTGTGAGCTGTGTGAGGATGCATCTGCTTCACTTATAAAAGATTATTTCTAGCTCAGGTTTGCTGGGATAGGCTGTACAAAATGTTCATCGTAAACATGATACTGCCAGAATACTCTGTTTGCTTTTCTACCTGGCAAGATTAGCACAGTTTTTAACAGTTTTGTTAAAACTGAGATAATGAAAGTAAGGAGTCAATCTCAGAAAAGAATGATGAAAGAAAAAAAGTGTTGCATTCTGATCATATTTACTAGAAAAGCTGGAATTTCTTCCTCCCTCCCTCCCTTCCTCTTTCCTTTCTCCCTTCCTTTCTTTCCTTCCTTCCTCCCTTCCTTCCTTCCTTGTTCCTTCCCTTCTCCCTTCTTTTTCTTTCCTTCTCTTTATCAGCTATCTTCTTTCAAGTCCCTTGAATATATTGTAGAACATCTACACTGAGGGGTAAGGAACTACAGAAATCAGCTAGGCTGGTAAACTCGGCTTCAAATCAAAGTTGCCTCTGACTAATGTCATCTAGTCAGAATATAACCTAATTATTATATTTCTGGGGATAAAATGATGAAAGTAAGTTGTATTTTTCTTTTAATGATTTTATGTCCTAATTGCTATATTAGATAAGAAGGCTAGTTATAAATGCTCTGAAAGAAATGCTTTTCCACAAGGTGAAGAAACAACAGGACATTTGTAGAATTATGAACTTAGGAGCTGAAAAACACTCCAGGAATAGGACTCAAAGCTCAAAATAAATCACATTGAATTCTTCATAGGTTTTCAACTGCAACCAGATAAGTGAGAGTTTTTTTTTCTTTCTAAGTATGGGTCAAAGCTTATCAAATAAAACTGACTTTCTTAGAGGCAGGACTATTGTTGTCAATCCATTAATGTGTGGTGAAACAGCATCTACACATTCTATTTGCTTGAGGGTGTGGTGCATATTTTATATAACTAAACTATTTTTGGAAAAACGAAGTTGTAAAACTTTTAACAGTGTTAATATTTATGAGTCAGTATGTTTAATATATATGCATGTATGTATTAACATTGGTCTTAGAGTTAGAAACATTTAACACGTTAATGAGAGTTTTATTCCCCCCACCCCCCCATTCTGTTGTGATTAGTTAAAGTTAATTTGAAGCTGCTAAACAGCTTGAAGATATTTTTTTGTTTTGCATTATTTTTCTGTTTCAATTTTGGAGAATGATGATTCTGTGCACTATAGAACCAAAGTAAGGAATTATTGACATTATATTAATACATGTTTTATAAATTGAATTTTATGTTAGGGTACCAGTTTTGCACTTCAAGTTTATGCATTTCCCCCTTTCTTTTTACATAAGTAGAAAATTATCTTACAATTCCAAGAAGAAGTATGTTATGGCTTGAATTATGTCCCCCATAAAAAAATATGTTGAAGTCTTAACCTCCAGTACCTCAGAGGTTTTTAGAAGTAGGTTCTTTACGGAAGTAATTAGTAAAAATGTGCCAATTAGAGCAAGCCTTAATAAATTATGACTGGTGTCTTTATAAAAGGGACCAATTTAGGACACATGCAGAGATGAAAGATGACGAGGATACATAGGGAGAACCACATACAAGCCAAGGCATGCCTGAGGCTACCAGAAGGTAAGAGAGAAGCCAAAGGAACCAACACTGCTGACATTTTGATTATGGCCTCCTAGCCTCCAGAACTGTGTGACAATACAATTTTGTTGTTTAAGTTCACCTAGTTGGTGGCATTCAGTTATAGTAAGCCCAGGAATCTAATATTTGGTATTGTTCAAAACTAATCTGAAGATGATGTATTTGGGTTCCAGGTGCTCCATAGATAATCCTGAGCTTAAACATTGTTGATACTGAGAAGGTTTGGGAAGGATGATTACTTTGAGTTTATTATGACACAGAGTGCTTAATCTTTGAGTAAGTATAAACAAAAATATTTATTTACTCTCTGTAGAAAGTTTTCTCAGTTGTGAAAAAAATCCAACATATGAGAATACAGCAATAAAAGAAATAAGATTATAAATATATTGTAAAACTTAGGGTAACTGCTAAACTCAATTAAAAAAAACATTAAGCTAATTGTGAAGAGAAATAAATAATATTCAATTAATCCAATAAAAGGAAGTCAACAAACACAAACAGTTGAAAGTAATTTGAAAAATCTAGCAGTTAGGTAGATTTTAATCAAGCATATCAATAATTTCATTAAAGTATGCAGTCTAAACACACTAATAGAAGATAGAGATTTTCAAATTGAATAATAAATAATTATCAACAATAAGTATCCAACTATCTATTATCTACAAGAAGTCCACTTTAAATGTAAATATAAAGATATATTAAAATAAAAGGATGGAAACATCACATTATTACATTATTTAAAAGTTGAAATACTTATATTAATATAAAACAAATAGACCAGAACAAAATAATTCCATGGTTAGAAGGGATTAGACAATGATAAAAAATAAATTCCTATGATGTGTATCAATAATAATTAATAATACTGTACTGAACATTACTCAGAGAGTAGACATTACAAATTCTCATGACAGCCCTGTCTGGGTGGCTCAGTTGGTTGGATCATTGTCCATACACAAAAGATTATGGATTTGATCCCAGGTCAGGGCACATATGGGATGCAACCCATGAATGTTTCTCTCTTGCATTGATGTTTCTCTCTCTCCCCCCTTTCCTCTGAAATCAGTAAGCACTATCTTCAGGTGAGAATTTAAAAAAATGGTTCTCATGACAGAACGATAACTTTGTAACTATGTATGATGATGGATGTTAACTGAAAGTATTTTAATGATAATTTCTCAATATATACAAATATCAAATCATTCTTTATATTGTACACATGATAATTATATGATTTTTATATCAATTATACCTCAATAAAAAAAACAAAAATATACTCTTATGTTATGGTGGAAAAACTAAGGTCCAGAAGAATAAAGTAATTTGACAAGTTTGCTCAGTTAATAAGTGGTAGAACTAAATTTGAAACCCAGGTTTACCTCTGACATCAGGCCCGAATTCTCTCTCTCTCTCTCTCTCTCTCTCTTTTTTTAGTTAAATAAAGGTCCATGGATATATATTTTTTTATTCTCACCCAAGGACATTTTTTTCATTGCCTTTAGAGAGAGGAGGAGAGAAGAAGAAGGAGAGAGAGAAACATTGATGTGAGAGAGAAACATTGACTGGCTGCCTCCCGAACACACCTCAGCTGGGGATTGGACATTTAACCTAGGTACATATCCTGACTGTGAATCAAACTCACAACCTTTCAGCATATTGGATGGCACTTCAACCAATCAAGTCACACTGTCCAGAACAGGCCCAAATTCTTGACCTTGACATGATATTGTCACTGAAAAAAAAATCAATTTCTCAAGAAGACATAAAAATCCCAAATGATACAACAAACAACAGCATTTCAAAATGCATTATGCAAAACCAATAATCGCAAGGAGAACTCACCTACTCCATAATTATATTTCTATTCACATTTCATAAATTAATAGAACTAGCACACAAACAATCAGTATAAATATAGAAGTCCTGAGCAATGCTATGAGGTATAGAACATTCCATCCACCATAGCTAAGCACACAATTTTTGTATTAAGCTCATTTGAAATGTTCACCAAGTAATCACTTACTGGATCATTAAAAAACTTACAAACAAAAATTAAATTTACAAGGTGTTTTTTTCCCAATTAAACAGATTAATATAAAACACAACACCATTGTTTATTTTTTGTTTTGTTTCCCATGCCTGAGGAGGTAGATCAGATAAAATATTGCTACAAGCTATGTCCAAGATTTTACTGCCTATGTTTTCTTCTAGGATTTTTATGGTTTTGGGCCTAACATTTAAGTTTTTAATCTATTTTGAGTTTATTCTTGTGTGTGTTATAAAAGGTGGTCTAGTTCCTTTTTTCTGCATCTATCTATCCAATTTTCCCAACACAATTTGTTAAATAAACTATCTTCAAACCATTGTATGTGCTTGCTTCCTGTGTTGAATATTAATTGACTATAAAAATGTGGGTTTAGCCCTGGCTGCTGTGGTTCAGTGGGTTGAACGTCAGCCTGGGAGCCAAGTGTCGCTGGTTCGATTCCCAGTCAGAGCACATGACTAGGTTGCACGTTAGGTCCCCAGTTGGGGGCACGAGTGAGAGGCAACCACACAATGGTGTTTCTCTCCCTCTCTTTCTCCTGTACCCTCTCTTTACAAATAAAATAAAACAAAGAAACAAATAAAGAAATAAATTATTTAAAAAAAATATGTGGGTTTACTTCTGGGCCCTCTATTCTGTTCCATCGATCTCTGTGTCCATTTTTATACCTGTACCATGCTGTTTTGATTACTAGGGCCCTATATTTATTTTCATAATAACATGATTCCTCCAACTTTGTTCTTCTTTCTCAGGATCACTGTTGCTATTTGGGGCTTTTTGTGGTTCCATATAAATTTTTGAAATATTTGTTCTAGTTCTGTGAAATATGTCATTGGTATCTTGATAGGAGTTATGTTGAATATATAAATTGCTTTGGGTAGCATGGACATTTTAACATCAAACTAAAATGTTTTTGCACAGCAAAAGAAACCATCAACAAAATAAAAAGACAACTTCTGAAATGGGAGAACATATTTTCCAATGCATCTGATAAGGAGTTAATATCCAAAATTTATAAAAGTCTTATAAAATGTAATGCCCAAAACCAAAGAATACAATTTAAAAATGGGAAACAGACCTGAATAGACACTTCTTCAAAGGGGAAATACAGATAGTCAATAGACATATGGGAAAATATTTATGTCACTAATCATCAGAGATGTGCAAATTAAAATTGCAATGAGATATCACCTCACCTTTGTCAAAATGACTATTATCAATAAATCAACAAACAACAATTGTTGGCAAAGATGTGGAGAAAATGGAACTCTCATGCGCTCGGTGGGAATGCAGATTTGTGCAGCCAGTATGGAAAGTAATATGGAGACTCATTGGAAAATTAAAAATGAAATTGTGTTTTCATCCACAGATTACACTTCTGGGAATATATTAGAATAAACTCGAAACACTGATTCAAAATAACATAAGCGCCCCTATGTTCATTGCAGTGTTATTTAGAATTGTCAAGATATGAAGGCAGCCCAAGTGTACATCAGTAGATAAGTGGATAAAACAACTATGGGACATTTGCACAACGGAATATTACTCAGCTATGAAAAAGAAGAAAATTTTACCCATTGTGACAGCATGAATGAACCTGAAGAACATTATGTTGAATGAAATATGCCAGTCAGAGAAGACAATTACCATATGATTTCACTCATATGTGGAATCTAATGAACAAACTCAACTAACAGGCAAAATAGAGACAGACTCAGAAATAGAGAGCAGGGTGATGGTTATGGGGGGGTTAGGGGTGGAGGTATCAATCAGAAAGGGAAAAGGACTCATGGACATGGACAACAGTGTGGTGATTGCAAAATGGGGGTATGAGGGGGATAAATGGTAATGGAAAAAATACAATAAAAATAAAGAAAAAGAAAACAAACACAACACCAGAAGGATATCTCAAAATTCCCAAATACTTAAAATTGGACAACACACCTATAAATACTACTTGGTTCACAAAACAAATTATAAAATATTTTGATTGAATCAAAGTGAAGGCAATATATCTTCATTTTGTGTTGTTTTCACTATTGAAAAGTTATAACATTAGAGGCACAGGAACACATATCTCAATTCATTGATCTAAGTTCAATATTAACAAACTAGAAAAACAGAAGCAAATTAGACTCAAGGCAACATTAAGGGAAGAATTATTAAATATTAAAGTAGAAATATTAAAATTGAGAGTAGAAAACAATAAAGAACGTTAATTAACTAAACCTAATTTATGAAAAAAATAAAATTGATAAAACTCTTACCATATTGTCCAAGAAAGAGGAAGCAGAAATTACAAATATTAGAAATGAAATTGAGCCTGTCTCTACCATACAGAGCTAAAGAAGAATTATGGAATACTACCACAACTTTATGATCATGAATTTGATAATTTTAATTAAAGAGACCAAATTTCACATTAAAACAGATGAATTCTCTTTTATCTAGAATAATTTTATAATTTTTTGTAATTTGTTTTTCAGATATCAAATTTGTCACAAACCTGATGTTTTGTGTTTTTCAAAAGGCTTTATATATTAATGTTACATTAGCATGTGCAACTCATCTATATGGGCAATTACTTTAGTGTAAGAACACAAAGACACTCTTCACTTAAGATCTTTCACAGAACACAGGGGAAAATTTTTTAACATCATTCCTGTTGAGTTCAATTTTTCAGCTGTTTTAGACTTATATAGGAATGCTGAATTCAAAACTGCAGTTAGTTTTCTTGTATAACATCAAGTTTTTTTCTGTACAGTGTATCTTAATGCAACCACTCTAGACTGGATTGAACCTGGATCGAGGGAAGCACTACTCTTATTGGCTGAGAGCAAACCTCCCTCAAGTAGGGAGGGGTGGGAAATGACCTTGGAAACTAGCGTTAGGTTCATACTTGTCTAGGCTATTCAGTTACACATGAGACACTGTAGTGAGAGGTTGTGTGTTGCTTTATATAGTGAATCATATTCCAAAGTGTAGTCCGAGTTCTTGTCTGTATATAAGGAGTTAGCAGAATTTATTTTTTTATTTACATACGTACTTATTTCCTTTCCTCCAGATCATGTCTGCTTCTGCTATTCTCATCATAAGTGCCTAAAGAACACTGATTCATTTTGTTATATCTGTGGCAGTTTCTCCATTCCCAAAGGACAAACATCAGCACATTTGTCAGGCAAGCTTATTTTACATATTTTAAAGTAAAACTTGGTGATCAAGGTAAGTCTTGGGCCCCTCACAAGGTGTGCAAGCAGTGTGTCAAGAGTTTATGGATGTGGATGAAGGGAACATGTGATAAATTGCCATTTGGTATAGCTATGTTTTGGCAAGAGCCCAGAGATCATTCAAGTGACTGTTACTTTTATATAGTGAAAAAATCAGGTTATAACAAGAAAAATAAATGTAAAAGAGTATCCTAGTCTACCATCAGCTATACGCACAGTGCCTCATTCAGCTGAAATCCCAGTGCCAGTTTTCATCGAAAAACAGGAATATGGTGAAGAGTTAAGTGACAGCAACGATGAAGAGTTTGAAATTAAAGATGACTCGGTTCATAAGGGATTTAACCAGCATGAGTTGAATGATTTGGCATGAGGTTTGAGACTATCCAAAAAGGCTTCAGAACTCCTAGCATTAAGACTGCATGAGAAAAACTTGTTTTAAAAAGGAGCGAAGGCATCCTACTTTTGATCAAGAGAAAGTGTACTCTGCAATACTTTTGAAGTGACAGTGGCTTTGTGTATTGCCATAATATACATGGTTTAATGGAGGAATTGGGAATTCCAATCTAGAACGCAACTGAATGGTGACTCATCATCGATAGCTCAAAGCAGATCTTGGTGTGTCCTCCTCCACGATGGCAATTTATTTGGTGCAGTCCCAATTGGCCATTCAGCTTGTTTTTGTGAAGAATATGAAGACATAAAGAGTTACTGATCTGTTGTAATATCACAAGCACAATTAGATTATCTGTGTTGATCTTAAAATGGTCTGCTTTCTTCTTGGTCAGCAACGCGAGTACACCAAGTACCCCTGTTTTCTGTGTATGTGGGATGGCAGAGCTTGTAAGAAGCATTGGGTGGAGTCAAATTGGCCTCCAAGATCTGACCTCAACACTGGTGATCCAAACATTCTACATGAGCCACTTGTTGACAGGAAGAATATTATATTCCAACCTCTGAACATAAAACTGGGTCTCATGAAGCAATTTGTTAGCTTTGTCAACTGAAGGAGACTGTTTCAAGTATCTCATTTTGGCATTCCTAGCCTGTCATTTGAAAAGATAAAATACCTTAATATGTATGTTTGGTAGCAGAACTTTACTACCTGTACACAATTTGACTTACAGTAACAATATATAGCTTTTATATGAATAAAATAACTCTAAATAAACAGTCTATTCAGGTAAGTTTTTCTTTATTTTCCTTTGTATGTACATTTTGTATGATTTGGGGGGCAAAGGGAAGAGATCCTGTACCTTAAAAAGTTGATGTGATGGAGAAAAACTGGAGTCATTTTTTTTGATTCAGTTGCCAAAAGTTAGTCAAAAATAAGTGTCAGATCTAACTCAATGAAAACCGTGTTCCCCAGTGTAATGATTGGACAGATCAGGGCAAAGTCCTTTTAGTATCCTGGATGAAAATTCTTATGGGCAACTCCACCTTGTGGGCAAGCATCTTTGACCTGGAATTTATGTCAATAATAAGCTCTTTTCTGCACTGTCTCCTGAAAGCATACTGTTTGATTGTTGCAAGTTTATGTTCAATGGTAATGAATGATGTATGGAGGTAGCCTAGAAAATTATATATTGTGAACAAGTAGATATTATATATGTGTATTTTTCAAATTCTATACATTTACTGAGAATCTGAGGCATTATTTTACCTATTGCTATACTGTTGGCAGGAATCTTGAGCTCAGGAAAGTTTCCAAGATTC
Source organism: Furipterus horrens (assembly GCF_987537825.1). Lineage (NCBI taxonomy): Eukaryota > Metazoa > Chordata > Mammalia > Chiroptera > Furipteridae > Furipterus > Furipterus horrens. The sequence goes on along the minus strand of NW_028327176.1, from coordinate 59,558,576 downwards.
TGTGAGAAAATTATTTCTCATCTTCCTTAAATTAATCTAATATCCCTAGGAAGCAATGTCTGATAAAAGAGCACTGATAATGGTAATACAAACTAGATTAGCATTTTCTGATAATCATTGGCTATTCTGAGTAATAACTGATACCTGTATAGTTTTCTAAAATTAGCTCCAACAAAAATGCTCTTCTTCTCATTTCTTATTCATGATGTCAGCTACTTTTATAACAGTTGCATTTGAAATATATTCATTTTGTCATAAAAAGTATATCTACCATCTATTGCTGAATGTAAGGCTGCAAAGAGGTTTGGTGGTATTCATAGACTATATTATGCTTCTTTTGAGATGTCTTTGCCATCAGAAAAATAAAGTGACTAGTTGAAAAAGATTCACTGACAAACCTCTAGCCTGTTCCTGAAATGTAGTTTATCTCTGAACTCATACTGATTTTCATAAAGAGAACTGATATTTGAAATACACTTAATACTCGGATTCTATAATTCTTTAAGAACTCTAAATGTTATTCTTAAAAAAGTATTCAAATATTAATTGACATATTCTGGAAATATATTATTATACATTTCAAGTATAGTTTAAAAATAATTTAGGAGAATTGAATCTTAAATCTGATTTTCCTATGTGTTGCATTTTTACGGTAGGAAGAATGAACACATAAAGCTTTAATTTTTTACCTACCTAAAAAGGCAGTTTTAGTTTCATCAAAATAATAGACAAGGGGAAAAGTTTTAGAGCTGATGTTTTATGTATACTTCCAGAAATATGATAATTATATAAAATTAATATTTTATTTATCTTCATTATTTTACTCAGCACATTAATGTATGAAAGAATTTAACATGTAAATGTTAATAAAGGTAACATATTGGTCAACTATGTATATGAATATTAAATTCTTTTGAAATAATGTTTTTGTGTGTGTGCCCTGTGGAATATCATTCCCTAGTGCTCACTCCAAGGAGAGAAGAATTTGCATCTTATATGATTTTTCTCCCATGATACAATATAATCTTATAAAAACTAAATTCATTATTAAAGTTGTTTTATTTTTTTTCTAAAGCTCAAGATATCAAGAGAACTATCCTCTCTCATTCAGGGTTAATATAATCTACTGTGTATTTATTAAAACATATCACATTGTAAGTTAACAAAAATGACTTAAAGTAGACTGGGAAGAAGAAATCAAAATTCTTATAATGTGTCACAAGTCAAAAGAAATCGCTACCTATTGAAATTATTAGAAACATAAATGTGTTATGTCAAATGGGAGATAACTTTATAGGAATTGTAAAGAAAGGGGTAGTATCATAAATATTTTGAAGTCTTTATGCAATTTTATATGTTAGAACATTTGTAACCACAAATGGCTGGTAAATATCCATGCTAATCATGAAGAGAAATAAGTCCAAAAACTGTAACAGCATATACAATAAAACATTGTAAAAAAAGAGAAAAAGAAAAATAATTCCAAACTGCAATGTGCAGGGCATAAACAAGGCTGTTTATTACTGTCGAACTCTAGTCATTACCTAATAGCTTACCCAGGTTGATTTACTCTGCCATCTTTGTTCTTTGTTGCTTCAGGAATCAGGTGACTTTCCTAATTTTTTAAAAAGGTTATAGTTAACTTTATAAGATTTTCAAGTTTTATTCTCAATGTATTTTCTCTTTTCTGACTTCCAAAATAGTTTAGTAAGCATACTCTAAAAGGCATGGATCATTAAATCTTAACCTCTCTGAACTTTGGATGTTCAAGATGTTTATTATCACTAGAAGATGTTTGAGTGCTATTGCAATCTACTTAATTTAGACCATTATGCAGAAGTGACCCTTATTTTATTTATTTTAAGCTTTTGTTTACTTATTTTCAGAGAGAAGGGAAGGGAGGGGGAAATAGAGGGTGAGAAACATTCATGTGAGAAACATTGATCAGTTGCCTCACATATGCATCCTGACCAGGGACCTCTGGTATGTGCCCTGACCGGGGACTGAACCCACAATCCAGTCATGTGCCCTGACTAGGAATCAAAGTGGCAACGTTTCATTTTGCAACATGATGCCCAACCAACTGAGCCACACTGGTCAGGGCAAGAAAGGGGTCTTTAAAAAAAAAATTAAAAAAAACATTTCTTTGAATCATCCACTTGGCTACATCTTATTCATCACCAACATAATATGAGATACCATCAACTCCTTATTTATCTAATGAAATAACTGTGTAAATGGTTTCTAACCATCTATACAAATACACACTTTTTGGATCATGTATTCTTTAATAGAAAATGATTTCTGAGCAATACTTCAATATATGGTATGTCTTTTAATTCAAAATTTAAAAAGTATATAAAATGGACATTAAAAAAATGAGACTACCTAAATGGTAGCTCTAACTTTTCTTCCCCTCCAATATATCAGATTGCATACCTTGCTTTGTAGACCACTGCCACAAAGTGAACTCCATTGTTAGTGAGGTACTTTATTTTAAAAATAATGGTGTTTAGTTAGTTGAAATTTTTCAATACTATCCTGCTGCTCTCAGAATAAAGACTTAAGTCCTTAACATGGCAATAAAAGCCCTGCATTATTTTATGTGGTTCAAATTCTTTAACATTTTTTATCACTCTTCAATCTCTCAGTGCATTTGACCAGTGTTTTCTATCAGTGTCTGATCCTCTCATGTTCCTATCTACTACAAGATCTTCATCTATTCTGCATAGGAAAGTCACATCCTTTTTACAATCTGTACAATAAATTGAGACGAGGTTTTAGTGGAGACCAAGAGATTGGTTAGGGCATTTTATAATGCTGGGGGGAGATGGTATTGGCTTGAACTGCAACAGGTGAGGGGGATGAATAGAAAGTAGATATAGGAAATATTTAGATTTTACAAGAGGAGTCAGAATTTGGTAGTTGTTGAATATCAGCAGTCAAGTGAGTGCTGATTTAAGAATGTTTGGACTTGGGGCCTTTTACTTTGACAGGTAACTTGGGAGGGTGAACAGATTTGAGAGAAAAGATAATGATTAACTTTAGACGTTCACACCTTAAGATTTTTATGCCAGTAATCAGTTGTGGGTGAAAGACAGAGAGATTCTAGTCTAGATAGTTGGATTTCTTAAATAATGAGCAAATGATAATTGAACTTATTCTAATATATGTGATTGTTCCACTTGAATATTTCAAATGACGAAGAAAGGCAGGGACATAAGAAAATAAAGAGCTCACAAATGAGATGTGGGAAGGTTTAAAAGATATGAAAAAGAGTGTCAAAAGTGTGAAAATCCTGAAAAGTATGTGGCATCAAAGCCAAAGGAAGTTCACAGAGGCTAGGTGATAAGGTGACAAATAATTGTTACTAGGAGGCCAATTAACTCTAAAATAAAGAACATATGTGTTAGATAATCTAGAAGGACTTTGTGGTGACTATAGTTCGACCATGTGCAATATAGTCATGACAAAGTCTCCTGTAACCTGGTATGTGTTTGTGTATGTGTTATATATGTACATTCTTTAAATACATAATTAAATTCATGTAATTAAATATGTGAAAATTAGGGAAAATCAAAATAAATGGAGACCAATAAGAAGATAAAGCTGGAGTAATCTTAGTGCACAAAAAATTATTAATTTTTTTCTTTTGATGGCATGGGTTACAAATTCTATTCTAAGTTCTCAAAAAAACCCAACAAAACCCCAAATATGATGAGGTATAAGATATAATGATTCATTGAGTTAAAAACATAAAACTGGCTCAGAGATAATATTTGTAAATAAATAATACATATAAATAATATCCTATTTTAAATATATTTATATTTTAGATATTATAATAATAACAATAAATTATTTTATTCTTAAATTTTTAATTAATTAATTAATTAATTTTTGGTCTAGAGGCTTCATTTGTTACATCATGGTACACTATAGAAAAATATTACTTTTCCTTATAATATTCCTCACTGTTAAACACAAGCTGAAAAGTAATTTTATAACAATAGGCCAGATCTTTTAGTGTAGGTTTGCATCATTCTTAGGCTGACTTTCCCTAAAGGGAAATTTGAAATATAAAGATAAACGAATGTACCTCCTACATTGTGAGCTATTTTTTTCACATTTTCTGCCTCTCCTGAGACATTCACCAATGGTGGGTATCTGAGATTGTAAATTATATTCTATGGCAAGAATCCGAAGCGGTTGTTATGCAAGGTTTCTGATTAGAGGTGGATTCACACAAATTAGTGCTAAAAAGAAAGGGCAGAGAGACAGGCATATGCCTATGCAAATTCAGCAGCCCAAGCAGTTATTAATGACTGACCACTCTGACTCAGCATAGAATTGGATACAAAGACCATCTCTGGACAGAGTAATCTTCAGTAATATTTATGGATGACTGAGATCCTAACAATCTATGTCATAGAATTTACACATACTAATTGTAGTCCAGAGATATTTCATAGCAGGTATTATTGATTGCTCACCAAGGATACCTGAATCATGCAATTCTCTATTAAAAGTGAGCAAATGCATTTCTTAGAAACTGTTGGTCTAAGTCTGTAATTTAAGCTGTTTGATAACTATATCATTAAGTCAATAACTTTTAAGGTAATGTTTGTCCAAAATGTTGATATTATTACTGAGCCATCTATTTGGGGATCCTTTGAGATTTAGCCAATTGCCCAACAAATCATTTTTGTTGTAAAATAAAATTATTGTCATAATCTTGGAGAAATTGTTTATCCTTAATAACAAGTAAACATACATACAGTTAATGCAAATTGATATTTGAGTAATCAAAATATAAATGAAAAATAGGTGTTTCCAAATATATATTTTTTCACAACACAACATTATTATCTGATTTTTCAGGATACTATGGACATTGTCACTCAGGTGATGTTGAAGTACAAGCCTTATAAAAGTACCATTTACTAGCATCATAACAATGGTTCATGGACTTTAGTCATAACCAGTTATATTTCATGCATTTGTAATACATAAAATTTAATAAAATTTTCAGAAAATTTATATTTCTCTTGACATATATCTTTAGTAGGTGAAGGTGAATTTAACAGGGTTTAATAATAGAATATCTATGCTGAAAGCTTGCTGATTCTTTTCAGAAAACATCAGTTTCAACATTTTAAATTATGTTTATTGAACAGCCATATGTTGGAACACCTGAAACAGATTTAGGACAAGGAATCATTCAAAATCCAACATAATTATATTGCTATTGTCAACAAGCAACTCATGTGGACAAGATATTGCATTTATTAATTCATTGATTTATTAATTCATTAACTAACTTATTTATTCCACAAATAGCTAGAAGGGTTTCCTCCATTGTATCAGAAACTGGGCTTGGTGGAGCTCTGGAGATATAGCATTTAGAAAAATATTTATTTGCTCTAGTGAATCTTATGTCTAACAAACCATTTAAGTACATGATTTTTGGATGATTTTCATGAGACAGGAATTGTGCTAAATGTTTTACATAAATTACATTATAATTCCCTTAGTAAATGCTTGAGAAGATATTATGTTTTATGCATGTTTTCTTTTTCAGGATATTGAGATGCAGAGAATTTATGTAAAATTTGCCCAAAATTCACACAGATAGCAAATGTCAGGGCTGACATTTATTTAAACCTGAGTAGTCAGACTCCAGAGTGTTCATGTTTTGTCAACTGCCATGTCATGATTTGAGGGCAAGCCAAATAGGGTCCACAACTCCAAAATATTCTCCCAAAACCTTACTGATGGAAAATGATGTGACAACAGGTTTTAGAACTAGAGAAAGATAATTGGATGTTGTACCTATGTATCTGGAAATCTTTAGCACTGCAACTTTAAGGATGTTGTTTAATCCTTTTGTGTTTTAATTCCATTTCATGTTAAAATTTGATAGCAAAATGTTCACAGCAGGGTTTTGGCTGGTATGTGATGAAATATTATATGTGGCACTGGGTCCCAAATTAATGTCAACTCAATTTAAAATTAATATCATAAAAGAAATTGGGTTCTAATTACAGTATCTTTTGGTAAAAGACATTAAAATGGGGTCTGCAGAATTTTGAACATTGGAATTGTGAAAAAATAAAGAATTGAAGGAGGAAATTGACAGCTATCAGACAAAGTTCTAACTTCTTGTTTTGTTTAAGGATGGACTTGTAAGTGATGCTTAACATTGTACAGGTCATTATGTTAACAAATGTCTATAAACCTTAAATTTTAACTGAGTTACTCTGCAACCCAACATGGGTCTGATATTTGGAGATTTCTCCTGGATATATGTCTATTCTTTTTGGATGTTTGGAGTGGATTTCTCATTATCATGATGTAATATCAGTCTTCTATGAAGCTCAGAGATCTATAACATAGCCCAAAGCATTTTTAACCCTACAGGACAAAATTAAAGATGAAAGGGGATAGAGGGAGAGATGCTCATTGAAATATAAATATTTCACATTTATTAATTATTAAAGTAAGTACAATGGATTAAAATAAAAGATGAATTATGTTATATAAAACCTTGGTATTTCTGATGCAAATGCATTTCCTACAATTGGTGACTTCTTAAGTTTTTTAAAAAATGTCTATAATGGAAAAATCTGTCATTTATATTGAGTCTTAACTGAGATGAATCAGTTTGGGATATCTTTTTAATTAGTTTAGTGCACTGAGGATTATCTCAGATCAGAAAGCTTTTGTGGAAAGTGAACATTTTATGTTGAATAAATAAACTGAAAATGTTTACAGAAAACAATAAAGCACTAATATACATTCCCAGTGCTCTATTCTTCCATTTTCCTACAACTGTTTATTCTTTTTATAACTAAAATTCTCTTGAAGACCTCATAATAATAATAAGACACAAATACTCACAACACTAAACCATAAAACTGATAATCAACATAATTTGAGAAATTGGAATGACACTCTAACAAAGGCACCTGTTTTAAAAAAGAAAAAAAAATAAATAAGTTTTTGTTTTATCCCAGAAGTTTCCCAGAAATCTCTTTTGAAACCATCCCCATCCTGAAATGATATTCTAAATAAAATTTTCCATTGCAGACTCAAAACCTGGGTTCTGTAGCTCTAGAAAATGGAACACTATTCATTTGTGAGCCAGGAAGATGGTTGGTACCTCTCTTCCTCTGGATACCATCTATTCATAAATACTCAATTTTCAGAAAAGAATTTGAGATGATACAGGGACCAAATAGGGGATGCATTTAGTTTTCCTTTTGAGTTACAGCTCCTAAAAATAGTAGACTTTACCAGAGGAAGAGAAAGAATCCATACCATTTCATGTGCAGAAATATAGTTTTCCAGGTAATGTAAAAATGATTAGAACACTCTTTTCAAACTTTTTGATAATCCCATTACTACAAAGTAACTACACATCTTTATTACATGTACATTTATTTATGAATCTTATAGTTACAACTTTATTGCAATATATCATTTACATTTTGAAGCAGATGTAAAATGTGAGTTCAGGATCTAAATAAAAATTTTAAATATTTATTATGTTCTGTAATGGAATAAAACTCTTCAATAATTTCAGTGAGAGAAATTTGATTAAATATATTTTGTAATTTGAAATCATTGATTGGATGCTTTGTGATACACTGGCTCCTATGTCTGGTTATAAGCTAACTGAATTTCTCCACATGGTTTTATTATCTGTCATAACTGAAAATGATAGTCCATAAAAGGATGTAGGTCTAAATAGAAATAATACTTCAGTGGTGCTCCTTAATAAATCAGATTATTTTTATTCCTCTCAAATTATTATGAAAAGTTTTATGTAAAAAATCTGTTTGAAAATCTTCCATAGAGATATCAAGAAACTTCTTACAAAGTAAATTTTATTTACTTTACATTGCATTTTTGTGTTGTTAAGAAGTAAGTTTAAAAACCACAATAAAACTTCACTGGAAGAACCTTCACTGGATGGTTTTGAATAACTCAGTTCTTTTTGTTAAGTGTGCAGATGTGACTTTTTATAGATTATAGTTGCTTTATTTTTTGCTAACAAATCATTTAAAACAGATTATCAAGCATTTTTAAACTTTTCACAGATGGGTTTCTTTAGAAAAAATTTTACTCTCTCATTTGGGACCAGAATGTCACTTTTAACTTAAAAGAACAGATTAGATGAGTATTCTTATTTGCAAATATATTTTCTAGGAGTTAAGAAGTGCTACAAAAAAGCATGAGGGCACGTCTAAAGGACATCATAGCCAACTTTAATGAATTAAATGAGCTGACTGTTTCAACACAACGATTGCTGTTGTAAGGAAGATGCACTGATGAGTGCCAAAATCAGTAGGCAAAAATGAGGAGAAAAATCATATCTGCATAGTCTCAAAGTAAATAAATAAAGTAATATTTATTCATTACAAAAGGAAACTAAGTTTATAGTGAGGAAACCTGGCAGAAATCACCTTAACTAGGTGGTCAAAGTAAACATCCCCTGTAGTAAGACAGATTGACCTTATGTGTCCCTCATATACTGCACTGAAAGGACACAGCAACAATTTTGTTGTAGTCTTGATAAAAATTCATAATACTTTTATAATCACAAGAAAACATAATTCTAATCCAAACTAACTAATATTTATTAAAAATGTCAACATCATGGAGAGCAAAGAAAAACTGAAGAACTGTTATAGATTGGCAGAGACTGAGTAGACAGAAAAACTAAATGCACTATGAGATCAAGATTGGATACTGGAACAGAAAAATAGTAAAATTGGAAAGAAGGTAAAATTCAAATAAGATCTGTAGTTTAGTTAACATTATTGTACTAATGTTTATTTCATTTTCTGATAATTATATTATGATTATATAAAACAGTGATTATGCTGATGTTGAGTGAAGGGTACACAAAACTCTTTGTATGTCTTTTTTTTTATGTGAGTTTAAAATTGTTTCCAAATGAATACTTAAAATATATCCTTTAGAAAAGATACATGCAAAGGAAAATGAAACTTCACCACCTTCTTATACTATACACAAAAATAAACTGAAAATAGTTTAAAGACTTAAATATAAGACCCCAAAACATAAAATGCTTAGAAGAGAACAGAGATGGTAGAATCTGACATTGTTCTTCTAACTTTTTACTTTAATCCTTACCCAAGGACATGTTCATTTGTTTTCTTAGAGAGAGAGAGGAAGGGAGAGAGAAAGGGAGAGAGAAACATTGAAATGAGAGAAGCATTGATTAGTTGTCTTTGCACCCACCCACACATGGGATCTGTGCTGGGACCCAGGATCACATGCATCTTGACCAGGAGTTGCATGCATCTGCACCCAGATATGGGAAAAACCTGTAACCCAGGCATGTGTCCTGACAGGGAATCAAATCTACAACCTTTTGGCTATGGGGCAAAGCTGCAACCACGAGCCACACCAGCCAGGGATGACACTGCTCTTAGGAATACTATTTTCTAATATACCTCCTTAGGAAAAAGAATAAAAATAAATAATAAACAAATAGGACTACACCAAACTAAAAACGTCTGCACAGCAAAGAAAACCATCAACAGAGGAAAAAAAAATCAACCTATTGAATAGAAGAAGATATTTACCAATGATACCTCTGATAAGGGGTTAATATCCAAAATTTATAAAGAACTCATCAAAATTAACACCAAAAAACAAATAAACAATCTAACTTAAAAATGGGCAGAAAACCTGAATAGACCCTTCTTTAAAGAGGACATACAAATGGCCAACAGATGTATTAAAAGATGCTCATTGTCACTAGTCATTAGTGAAATACAAATTAAAACCACAATGAGATATCACCTCACACCTGCCAGAATGGCCATCATTAATAAACCAACGAGCAACAAATGTTGGCGAGGGTGTGGAGGAAAGGGAATCCTCATGCAGTGTTGGTGGGTTTATAAAGTGGTGCAGCCATTATGAAAAACAATTTGGAGATTTCTCAAAAAAATTAAAAATAGAGCTATCTTATAACCCAGCAATTCCACTTCTTGGAATATATTCTAACATATTCAAAACACTAATTCGAAAAGCTATGTGAATCACTTTGTTTCTTGCAGCATTATTTACAATAGCCAATATATGGAAGCACCTCGAGTGTCTATCAACAGTAACTCAATTGGATAAACAAGTCGTGGTACATACGAGGTCTGTCCAGAAGGTATTCAGTCATGCAATATGAAAAGTAGAGACATTTATTGAAGCTATGAGAGACAAGAAAAATTGTATATATGACAACAACACCTCAGTACTCTTCAAAGTAGACAGCTTGGGACTTCACACAGTTCATGTAACCACCATCGGCTGCCCTGTCGTTTTTTCCTAAATCTCATTGATAGTCTAAAATATCTTCCTTTTCTTTTCTTTTAAAATTGTTGTTTTTTGACAGTTATTCCAATATTTCCCCTGTTTTTCTCCCCTGCTCCACACAGCCTCCACTCCCACAGTCAATCCCCAGCTGGTTGTCTATATCCATGGGTCATTTACACATGTTCCTTGACTAGATCCTTCCCCTTATGTCCCGTTCCCGCACCCCCTCCCCGGTTGCTGTCAGTCTGTTCCTTGTTTCCATGCCTCTGATTCTAATTTGCTCTTTGTTCATTTTGTTTATTAGGTTCCTCTTATAGGTGAGATTATATGGTGTTTGCCTTTCACTGCCTGGCTTATTTTGCTTAGCATAATGCTTTCCAGTTCCATTCATGCTTTTGTGAAAGATATGAGTTCCTTATTTTTTTCCTGCTGCATAGTATTCTGTTCTGTAAATGTACCATAGTTTTTTGATCCACTAATTTACTGTTGAGAAGTTAAGCTGTTTCCAGCACATGGTTATTTTAAATAGCGCTGCTATGAACATAGGGGTGCACAAGTTCTTTTAAATTGGTCTTTTAGGATTCTTAGGATATAATCCTAGTAGTGGAGGCGCTGGTTCGAAAGGCAGTTCCATTTTTAGTTTTTTGAGGAAATTCCATGTTGTTTTCCATAGTGGCTGCACCAGTCTGCATTCCCACCAGCAATGCACCAGGGTTCCCTTTTCTCCACATCCTTGCCAGCACTTGTTGTTTGTTGATTTGTTGATGATGGCCATTCTGACTGGTATGAGGTGGTATCTCATTGTGGTTTTAATTTGCATCTCTCTGATGGCTAGTGATGTTGAGCATCATTTTGTATGTTTATAGGCCCTCTGTAGGTCCTCCAAGGAGAAGTGTCTATTCCAGTTCTTTGCCCATTTTTTAAATTGGATTGTTTGTCTTCCTGGTGTTGAGCTGGATGAGTTCTTTATACATTTTGGAGATTCAAAGGTGATTTTAGTTTTGGGAAAATCCAAAAGTTGTAGGGCACCAAATCTAGGCTGTAGGGTGTTTAAGTCACCTGGGTGATTTGATGTATTTCCCAAAAAACTCTGTACATGATGTGATGCATGAATGGCCACATTCTCCTTCTATAGCTGCCAATCACCAGTTGTCCATAGCTGCAGCCTTCTGAATCATCCAAATAGTTTCGGCAGAGGAATGTTCAAGTTTAATGCAAAGCTTGATGCAGACTTGTTGCTCTACTCGCTCATTTTAAATGCACTGCCACACAGAACACATGCTCACTCAATGGTGGCTACTGCTCCCACTGACTAGTACAGTGAAGTTGTCATATTTCACACATGCACATTCCAGTCCACTGTCCTTGGCTGCCAGGTTACATTGATTTGCGCAAACCATTCTCATTATACTAACAATGGCTGCACTTTTTCTGGAAATATCTCATATATACAATGGAATATTTCTCGATCAAAAAAGAATAAAATCTTATCATTTGCAACAACATGGGTGGACCTAGAGGATATTATGCTAAGTGGAGTAAGTCAGACAGAGAAAGACAAATGACAAATGATTTCACTTACATGTGTAATCTAAAGAAAAAAAACAAACAAAACAGAAACAGACTCATGGATGGAGAGAACAATCTGAGGTTTGCAATATGGGAGGAGGTTGGGGGGCTTGGTGAAATGGTGAAGGGATTAATAAGCTATAAAATAGTCACAGGTAGGTAAAGTACAGCATAAAATATAGTCAATAATATTGTAATAACTGTATAATATCAGGTGGGTACTAGAATTATTAGAGGGATCACTTTGTAAATTATATAATTATCTCACCATTATGCTGTACACATGAAACAAATATAAAATAATATTGAATGTCAACTATAATTTAAACAAAACTGAAATTATATCCTAGGAAGACCAGTTCTCATCAATGGTAGAGCTTGGTGAGTGCATCCTTGCCTATTTTGGTTCGGGGCTGATCAGATACAGCTGTGTAATATCAAAGTCAAATTAGCATGTAAACTTTAAAATATGTTAGTGCCCTCTGCAGGCAAAGAACATAGCCTCCTATGTGCACAACATTTAACATATAAATATAAAATCAACATGTGCTTATTATAGATATATTAGAAAGTAGAGAATATATACAGTAAAAATAAAAATTATTAATGGTCCCACCACCCACAGATAACCAATATTTGTATAGTTGTTTTGGGGTTGATTGTGTGTATTTGTGCAGATGTATTTGTATGCATATATTCACCATACTGTTAATAAATTTCTGGTCTTTGCTCTTTTTTAACCATGCCAAATGTAAGAATTTACCCAGTCATTAAATGTTCTTTGTGAATCTAAACAAAAACACAACAAAGGTTTAAAAATATCTTAGTTAGAATATAGGTAGATTCCTTTCAAGACAAATTTGTATCATGCATCTTTGTTACATTAAAGAAAAAGAAAGTACAACTTATTTTAAGTGTTTTATGAACTTTAACTTTGTGCTGTACAAAAATTTTTCATGGTCATCCCTATCTCACTTCATTAGTACTATAGAGATTTCCATATTTAGGAAGTTTTAATTTTATAAACTAAACTGTTTTCTGTGATAATCTCTAACACTTTGTACCTTTCTCACTTCATTTTTATTCCTGTCATATCTTGACTACTAATAAATCTCACATATGTTACCATCTTTGCATTGTTAGTCCAGAATAGTTCCATTTCAATTCATTCTATTTATAGCTAAAAGCATCCCATTTTTATCATAAAAGGTTTAAAATCATTAATAAAGTAACTTACTGTTGAGATATATTTCCAGTGTTAAATTTCAATAATAGACTTCACAAAGAACTACATTTTTAAGCACTGAAGGAAGATTATTAATTGAATACCTTAAAGAGTGCCATGTTATACACATCCATACTTTTATTCAACTGTAGAGAAAACCTTCCAAAATCCATCATTGTATTAATACTTATTTCTTCTAGTTTTTAGGTGTGTTTTCTATGATTTTTCTAACAGTATTCATCAAAAAAATCATTTGTCATCATATTATTTTCTGTGTATTATTTCTGCCTCTATTACAATGGTACAAAGATCAAGAATTTGCCCCAACACTTAAGTTTTTTCTCTTTTACTATTGTAAGACATTACAAGAGCAGCTTCATCATTTTTTCCAAGTTGAGGGTCAAGATAACTTAGAAATTGGTGATTGAATTACCAGCTTGGTCCTTGTGAGCTGGTTAGGTAGCTGATAGATCCCAACTACTCCAATTGTTTCACATTGCCAGTAATGTCTATCAATATCAATAATATCAGAGGTTTGGTCATTTTCTCTTCAGAATATATGGTTATCACTGTTTCCTAATGATGAGGCAGAGGTAGAACTCACACTGGTAGTAGAAGTGTCAGCTTGATAACTTCTCCCCTCATTTTCTCCTGCCAGTATTATTAATATATATCTTCACTCAGAAGTTTCTGCCATTGCACTCTGGATGTGCTAGTTTCTGTGATTTTTCCACATGTGGGAAATCTGACTGCATTATCTGTTATACTAAGAGTGTTCTCATTTTTCCCCAGAAAAAAAGTTTTTTTTGACAGAATATTTGCACACCATATTTCAGTTTTCTGAGGTTTGATCTTAACAAGGAGATTACAAAATCTGTAAATTTATTTGACTATATACTCATAGTCTCTTCTGTCAGTCTTGTTGTTAAAACCCTCAGTGGTGGGAAATTTCCTTTCAGAACACCTATGCCTTTGCATTTCATGCCTGCTTGGGGACTTCCTGATGTTCAGGAGAATTATGGGCAACAGTGTCAAATCTCACACAAAATATTAATAAATCTTAATTTACTTCCTACTTTTTAAAAAGTAAGTATAAATTGTATAACTGTCTTTAGAATGCCAATGGAATATCTTTTATACCTTGTTTCCTGAGTACACATATTCTACTTTGTAGAAAAATGGTTTATAGTTAGTAATCCTGGAAGAAGGATAATCTCTATTTAACAGTAGAAGGAGGACATTTAAATACGGCTCACAGTAACTGAGAACTGAATTGAAATCTAAGCTCATTAAATAGAACTTCAGCAATATTTGTGAGAACTGGTAAACATAGCTAGCTTTTAGAGTGTTTACTCTTTGGCAGGCACTTTTCCAAGCACATTATATGTATTCATTCAGTCAATTCTCATATTTAAGGTATGTATAATTTATTTATCTCTTTATACAACTAAGGGGGTGGGGAAATGAAACAGGTGAGGAAACCATAAAATAGGGCATTGAAATAATGGCCAGGATCCTTGGCCTAGGTCCAGATGCACTCCTGTTGGTAATACCATGTGTGGCTACCTCTGGAACATTCATGGAGACGTGAAAAGCAGACTAAGCTAAACTAAATTTGGACACATTTGTCTTTACTGAAAAAAGTGAAAAAATATATAACCAATGAAAGTATCCTAAAAGACAAAAAATGTTAATGGTGATTACTTGTGAAGAGAGGTCAATAACTGGGGAATGGGAGAGGTGAGAATTTAATTCATTTATTTCCTTCTGCTCACTTTGATAATTTTAATTGAGGGACCAAATTCTCTTAATTTTAACAACATAAATTTGAGAGAAACAAATAAGATTAGATAAGATTAGCCTCTAACAAAATATTTACTGTAAATCTTCTGTTATTTAACAGAGTTTTGGAAATGTTAGGAATTGAAATAAGCCATTCAAAACAAAATTAACTATTATTTAGGCATATCTTCCTTGTTATTACCTATATAGGTAATAATGTTTTCCAATACTGAACCAAACAAAGGAGACTTAAAAAATAAGAATTTCTAATTTACTGGCATAAGTAATTAGAAATAATTTTTCTAAACAATTATTTTTCTTTTATGTCAATGATAATCAGTTCCATATTACGAAGGAAAAAATGTCATTGACAATAGTAAAAAATTATCAAAGAAGGGAAAATTATGAATACATTTAGCAGAAAATCTGAAAAATTTCTGAAAAACCAAAGAAAACTTGACTCAGCTAGGGCCATACAACAAAGTTAAAAAATAAGGAGAACTAGCCAAACATTGATTTTGACACTGTTGAAACCAATTTACATATTTAGCACAATAGTTTTTATACTTATATTCTTGCTCTTTTGTTTGTTTTCTGCTTTTCCATTGTTCCTTATTGTGGGTTTTTTATGTTTATTAACATAGTACATACGCAGTTGTTTCTGTTTAGTAAAGTTTTATCATTTCTATAGCAAAAGCAACTGACAGATGGTTTAGAAGAATATGCATTTCATTGAATTATATGTTTCAAGGTGCCTAAGATAATAGAGCTGTATTGTATTTTGTATACATAGTGTCATTACCATATTGTTATGAACTTTTCTTTTGGAAAAAACATAGTGATTTGACAAACTGACTGAAAAGTCTTTGATGTGTTATAAATGAGACAAATTAGAAAAGTACACTCAACATGAATAAAAGCACAAAAAAGCACTCCTATGACTCAGAAAATGCTGCCCATTTTATCAATGGTTGTTAGAAATACACTTATAATTACTCTTATAACTTAGACATACAGCTAGATTAATTGATTAAATAAAGCTCAAAAAAGGGGAGGAGGGGTAAAACACCTAAACATGTACAAATACATATCCAAAAAGGATAATGATTTCAGGTAAACTTGTAAATGTATAAAGTGATAACTGTATAAGCTGTGCATAGACATGCATTAAAAGAGACCATAAGCCTTCAATTTAAACCCAGGTTGATCCTTGGCCCTGTTTCTCTGTTCTACCCATGAGTGAATTCTCTGCCATGTAAATACCTTTTCAGAAAGGTTGAAGAGCTCAGTAGCCACTGCTGATTGTTGATGGGCTTATATTCTACTTTGCTGGGGACTAAGTGTTAGTTCCCAATTCCTTCAAACTTCTTCTCTTATGCATAGATCTCTGCACCTCAAGAAGTAGTAGCTATTCTAGAGACCTCTCCAGATAAAACCAATATTAGATGTGTGAGCAGTGGGAAGAAATACCAAGAATATCTTGGTTTTGCAAAATGACAGAATCTTCACATTGTAGAAGTGTTTGAGCAACAGCAGACCCTCCATATCACCCTGCCCAGGCTCTGTAGCTTCAGCTTCACTGGAGAGGACACTCCAGCGTCATCGCAAGATGTTGATTCAACACGGGAGGAGACAGATACCGTGTCACTCCCGAGTCGGACTGCACAACCATTCTCGGCGGTGCAGATAGACTCTTAAGAAGCTACACCATCGTCTCTCGAGACGGACGGCTGCCGACGACGACGAGAAGTGCTTGAGGATATAGTTCAAATCTGTTATTTTTAAATTGAAAGTCCCCGACTCACAGATGAACAGGATGACAGCTAGTGGAGGAGGTGGTGGTGGTGGTGAGGGGATGGAGGGATTGAGCATAAAGAAAAAAGGACTCATGGACATGGACAACAGTGTGGTGATTGCTGGGGGTGGGTAGGGGGGGTATAAGGGGACTAAATGGTAATGGAAAAAATACAATAAAGATTAAGTTTAAGAAGTCCCTGGAGTGTTTATGTGACACCCCTAAGGTGATGGGGATGATTAATAACAGATTTCCTCTAATGACTGAGTCACCAGATTTCACCAGACAGTACTAACCCTTTTCCCTTGAAACAGCAAATAAATTGCCTTTGATTCCATTGCTATATTTATTAATCTCTAGTTTTCTCTTTTCCCACCATATCTCACATGATTTTTCTGATAACAGCAATTATTACATCATGGTATCCATTTCAGGAGGACTACAAGGTCAAAACTACTTTCCCAAAAATACTGAAAATTTTTTTCACTCATTCTTTCATGTGTGTAGTGAAAGTTATCCAGAGGCTGCATGGTGTGAAATACGGAAACCCAGTTAATGCAGAAGCAGATAGGAGAATCCAGAAACCTGACACCAAATAAATTTATAAAAATGTAAAACAACATCATTCTTTTCACAGTTATTGCTTTAGAAGACACAGGCATTTTCATTAAAATAGCTAATTTTTGTTGTGTATAATGAATTATAGTGTTATTTAAAAATTAAATTCCACATAAACAGTTTTAAAATGTCTGCTTTAATTCCCAATATGGTATCAATATATGTAACTTGAATACACAAAAATTTCTTGGAGTTCTCAATACGTTGAAAAGTATTAAAGTGTCATTAGGTGACATTTTATATATTTGTTCTGGATTATCAAATGTTATTTATTCAGTAAACTAAAATCAGGGAAAAGCATTATGAAAAACATGAGAGAGAACATATCACATGATTTATCCCAGTCGCTGTTTGACCTTAGAGGACCTGGTGATGATACCCAATTGGATAATTAATCCATATGATCTGCCAGGTTCTGTATTAAACCTTCAATGTTTCAGGATCTAATATATTTCAATTGACCTTTTGGAAGTGTTTTTCATCCACAAATACATATCTAATGACAAGAACTTGACAATTTATGGTGACTACAGATGGAATGGTTGCTGAATTCTCCTATAGGCTATAGGAAAGCACAAAATGTACTATGTCGGTAATTGCAATAAATAAATACAGATATCAAATAGAAAAATTAATAAATTAGAAGTGCTCTATTAGGATTTGATATACAATAGGAATTATTTAGCAACAGGGAATGGAGAAAGTCATGGTGAGAAAAAACAGACTTGGAGAAACAAGATGGCGGAGGAGTAAGTGGAAGCTACACTAACTTCCTCCCAGAACTAGTCTGGATTTACAACGTAATTTTGGATAAATCATCTGGAATAACCAACCAAACACCAGCTGGAGAGAAGTCTTATAACCACGGAGAGACAGAAAAGGCCGCTACATCACAACGTGACCGGTAGGGAATGCGGAGACGCGGAAGGGCTGGCTGGGCTCACACGGGTGGCAGCCGAAGGGGCTGAGAAACAGATCAGCAGCTGGGATTCCCCCTGAGAAGGGCAGGGTCTAAACCCCCAGCTGGGCTTCCCAGCCTACCGCAACAGAGTGGAAAGTAAAATAGTATCCAGCTGAGAAAAGCAAAAAGCCACAGGGTTTCTTGCTAGCCGGAGAGAAACAGCTGGAGAAAAAGAGCTCTTAAGCGGATCACATACAAAAATATTTTGGCCTTCACTTACCCTGGACTCAAGCGGAGGAAAGGCAGAGAGGACTGGAGACGCTTGGGGAGAGTTTGGTGTGGTGGCTTTGAGGGGAGAGCTGGGGAAGCGGCCTGCTGGGTCCCAGTGCTGACTCATCCCCACACTGCAGGCAGACCATTCCCGGCCAAGTGGCGTCAGCCTGAGGGGAAGCAAAGGCCCTGCCTACAGGAATTAAGCTGCCACACCCACGGTCCTTAAGCCTGACAGCTAATCACAGATTGAATAGATTAACAACTAAGAAGCCAGACAAAGGCAGTAGATCCCTGGAAGTCTCCAACAGGCTGTCTAGACCCAGACTGGTACAGGATCTGACGCCACCAGGGGCAGATCCAGGAAGTGCAGATCATTCTAGGAAGCACCAACAAACAATAGGAGTCACAAAAATGGGGAGACAGAGAAACAACCCCCCATCGAAAGGAAAGGTAGAGTCCCCAGAAAGAGTGCTAAATGAAATAGAGGGGAGCCAACTATCAGATATGGAATTGAAAGCATGGATTATGGAGAAGCTCAATGAGCTCAGCGGAAACTACAAAGAACTCCAGGAAAACTACAGTGAACTCCAGAAGAACTATAAGGAACTTACTGAGAATTATACCAGCATCAAAAAGGACATGGAAGCTATCAATAAGAGCCAGGAGGAAATGAAGAATACGATCTCTGAATTGAAGAACACAGTAGAAGGAATTAAAAACAGGCTAGAGGAAGCAGAAAATCGGATCAGCGAGCTGAAGGACAACGTAGACAAAAACTCACAGACAGTGCAACAAAATGAAAAAAGGCTGAACAAGACTGAAGAGGTTCTAAGACAGCTGCAGGACAACATGAAACGTAATAATATCCGTATCATAGGAATTCCAGAAGGAGAAGAAGAAGAGCAAGGGATAGAAAGCCTCTTTGAAAAACTAATGACAGAAAACTTCCCTAACATGAAGAGAGAAAGAATCATGCAAGTCCAGGAAGCACAGAGGGTCCCAATGAAGATGAACCCCAACAGGCCCACTTCAAGACACATCATAATTAAAATGCCAACATTCAAAGACAAAGAGAGAATCCTAAAAGCAGCAAGAGAGAAACAACTAATAACATACAAGGGAGCTCCAATAAGGCTAGCATCAGATTTCTCAGCAGAAACACTACAAGCCAGAAGGGAATGGCAAAATATATTCCAAGTAATGAAAAACAAAGGCCTACAACCAAGAATACTCTACCCAGCAAGGCTCTCATTCAAAATGGAAGGTGAAATAAGGAGTTTCCAAGACAAAAGAAGGTTAAAAGAATACATCTCCACCAAACCAGTATTGCAAGAGATGCTAAAGGGTCTGCTTTAAGAAGATAAAGAAACAGAGAGAGACAGAGAGGAACACGAGTACAAAGGGGGAAAATGACAATGAATAAGTACTGAAAGAAAGAAGGAACTTCTACCATTTGCAACAACATGACTGGAACTAGAGAGAATTATGCTTAGCAAAATAAGTCAGGCAACAAAAGAAAATTACCTTATGCTATCACCTGTTACAGGAAACTAATGAACAACACAAACAAATGAGCAAAATTGAACCAGAGGTATGTAAACGAGGAATAAACTAACAGTAACAAAGGGGGAGATGGGAGGGAGAGAAGTGGTAAGAAGGGGAAGGGTCTAGTCAAAGAGCATGTATAAATGACCCATGGACATGGACAACTGGGTGGGGACTGAATGTGGGAGAAGGGAGGGACAGAGTGCAGAGAAGGAAGAGGGGGAAAAAAGTGAGACAACTGTAATGGAAAAACAAACAGAAAAATTTTTAGTGGGGGGAAAAATAAAAATATAAAGAATAGAAATGCAAGTTCAGTGAATATTAGAAAGACAAGGTTTTTCCTTCACACTGTATATATTTTCTCCCTATCTGATCCCTCCAGAATTTGGCATTCTAAAGAAGTAAGTAATGACCTAAGTTTCTTTGCATAAAACTAATAAGACCAGTTGTTAATAGAGGGTTTTATTTTCTTTTTTAACTAAGACTTTGACTGGAATGTCATGCCTAAAGGAGACATGCTTGGGCTTTGGTTGTTACCAAAAAGCCCTGAGCAACTGGGACTGACTTTCAAAGGTAATAAAAGTCCACGAGATAAAAGGCCTGGTACCTTGGTTGAATGTGTGGTCCATGGCAATCTTTCCAGGGAAGGAATGAAGGTTGTTTTCCTGAAAGATGGCTAGAAGGGACCTTAAGGCACAATGGAAAACCAGGAGGACCTGGAAAAGACAGGTGTTTATAGGCAAGGCTGAATGCCAGGTATGTGGATCTGCTTCTGTGCCTTGAAGGGGAGACCGAAGGTCACCCTAAATGTTCCTTGCGTAAGTTCCAGCAAAGCAGAACTAAAGATCATAAGTGATCATTTGCTGCTCTTGTTGTGTTTATGCAAATGAACAGGATAAATTAAAAATGGACTTAATGCAATCCCTTTAATGACAAGGAGGGTAATCTTAGGGAGAAAAATCAAGATTCAAGGAAGATCACAATGCCCAGTGGTAAACTATAAAGTAGTGCAGCTAACCATCTTTAAAGTTTCTTTTCATTTAAAATTTGTTTTCATTTGAAAGTTAAACTATGTCTGTGGCATTATCAAAGAAGTTTAATTTACAGGCAAGAAGAATGTCAATTGCCTTGCAACTGGATGTCTTTCCTATAAGACAGTCCTACAGATCTATAAACTTGTGTGTGGGTTATGTTACATAAATTAACCTGTGTTTTCTGTTTTCAAAGGGCATAAGCCTACGATCTCATTACCTGAGTGATTGTCTGTACGTATAGACCTCACTTAATCCTGTCTGCATTGCTGCCTCCTGAGACTCACTGGTTTGGCTGAACTAAGTGGCTGGGTTGGTGAAGAATGGGGTGGTCTGTGGGCTTCATTTTAAAACTGGTTTCTCTTTTCTATCCTAATGGCTTGGACAGAAAGAGCCCAGAGGCCTGAGAGAGGGAAAACCTAAAATATTTCCCTCAGTCCAAACTAAGTATAATGGGCCAAAGGGTTTTGGACAGGTGAGATGTACCTGGCATACCTTCCTCCAAAGAAGCCCTTCTTTTCCCTAATGTGGGACATTGAAAAATTAATACCTGTTTTTTGTCATCTAGTGGTTACGGATTGAATGATGTCCTTTAACCCTGTTGCCCCCAGAATACAACAAGGATGCCAGCCTGTTAAACCAAGCATGCCGTTGTCCAGAGACAGCCAACCAACCTGGAGTCTGCACGATCCTTCCCCTTGTAGGAAGGCCACCCTCCCCTCCACATCCCCACTCTTATTAGGGATTCCTTGACCCAAGGATAGGTAGGACGACAACCATGTCCAGCTTGAAGCAGCTAGAGGAGCTCGAGACCTTAGTCCATTGTTCTTTATAAGATTGTAAAGGGTCTTAAGTCTGAGAGGGAGGGATTGTTATTTTTTATTGTTAAAATATTTAACTAATTAATTAATTATTTAAAAAAAAAGAAGAATATATGAGAGGGTGAGCCATGGGCATGGACTTAGGGAGGGGATTGTCGGGGAAGGGGGGTGCTGGGCGGAGGGGAGCAAAGGGGAAAAAATTGGAACTATTGTAACAATATAATCAATAAAATATACTTAAAAAAAAAAAAGAAAAAGCAGACTTATCTCAAAGGAATATATATTATTGTAAAATTCCACCAACTCATTTTTATGTGAGTATGAGACCCACAAGTCATCTCTTCCTACAGTTTTTTACCCTTATATGACAGATACCTGTATTTTATATGAAATATACAAATTAAGAAAATTTAACATTTAATTTAAATACAAAGAAATATGGCTCAAATGAAAGAACAGAACAAAACTCCAGAAAAACAACTAAGTGAAACAAAGATTGCAAACCTATCAGATGAAGAGTTCAAAACAATGGTTATCAGGATGCTCAGAGAACTTGAGTACAGCAAAAATATAAAGAAAGAAATGATGGTTACTAAATTAAATAAAGGATAATCCAGCATAAACCAACAGAGAAAGGAAGGAAGTGGGATTCAAACCAACAATTTGGAACTGAAGAAAGAGATAAACATTCAACAAGAACAAAAAGAAGAAACAATAATTCAAAAAAATGAGGAGAGGCTTAGGGACCTCTAGCACATCTCCAGACATGCCAACATCTGAATCATAGGGCTGCTAGAAGGAGAAGAGGAACAAGAAGTTGAAAACCTATTCAAAAATATAATGAGAGAAAACTCCCTAATTTGGTGAAGGAAATAGACATACAAGTCTAGGAAGCACAGGAAGTTCCAAACAAGATGAATCCAAAGAGGACTACCACAAAACATATTACAACCAAAATGTCAAAGGTTAAAGATAAAGAGAGAATCTTAAAAGCAGCAAGAGAAAAGCAGAGAGTTACCTACAAACAAATTCCCATAAGACTACCAGCTGATTTCTCAAAAGGAACTTTGCAGGCAAGAAGGAACTGGCGAGAAGTATTCCAAGTGATGGAAAGCAAGGACCTACAACCTAGATTACTCTATCCAGAAAAGCTATCATTTACAATGGAAGGGCAGTTAAAGTGCTTCCCAGACAAGGTAAAGCTAAATGAATTCATCACCACGAAGCCATGATTACAGGGAATGTTAAAAGAAACGTATTAAAAAAAAGAAGATCAAAACCATGAACATTGAACAGGCAACAAATTCACAACTATCAACAACTGAATCTAAAAAAAACAAAGCAAACAAGAAGAACAGAAACAGAATCATAGATATGGGAATCATTTGGAGGGTTATCAGCTGGTAAAAGGATTAAGAAGCATAATTGGTAGGAACAAAATAGACAGGGGGAAGTTAAGAATAGCATAAGAAATGGAGAAACCAAAGAACTTACATGCACAACCCATGGACATGAACTAAGGGGAGGGGATTGCTGGAGGGAAGGGGGATACCAGGCAGAGGAGGGCAAAGAGGGTAAAATTAGGACAACTGTAATAGCCTAATCAATAAAATATAATTAAAATCTCAAAAATATATATAAAGTTATGTTTAACAATTCATAGAGGAAAAAAACATGTCCTAAAGCTGAAATGTGATCAGGGCTACCACTTTTGACTTCTGGTCCCATTTTGTTTTTACCCAGTGTTTAGTCACAAGCCCACATATATATTAAATGTCCATTAAGGTGAGCACATGCTAAAACACAGAGCACATCATTCTCTACAGTAATATTACATTATTAAGTACTATATTCACAGACTTAAATTATAATTTTAGGGGAAAGTTTTTCTTATTTTTTGCTTTTAATTGCTCTTCACTTCAATAGAGCTACTAAAAAATTTTTTTTGATTGCCTCTAGTATTTTTGTCAAGTAGTGAATGATATAGTTGCTCATGAAAGAAATTATTTAAACAAAATGAAGAAAACTATTATCCTAAATGTTTTTGTTATGATGTTCAAGTTTTATGACACATTTAAAAAATTAGTATATAATTACAATTTTGAATCAATTTAATTCCATATTATTTGTCTTTATAGAATATCAAGAAAAATAATTTTTTCTTATGTATACATTTATATTTCACTTGAAAACACATATTGCTATAAGTCAATCTGATTCTTTCTTTTTTAATAACAGAGTCAATTTCCAAGCATCTTAATAATTTTCAATGTTTCTTCCTGGATAATCTCCAAATTATATGCATTCTTGAACTTGTAGAGCTTATGAAGGAGCATAACCTATAGAGATAATTAAAGGAAGAATTAAGTATTGTTAAATTGTCTTTTGATGGTGATTGTGAAAGTCTATATTTCATAAAAATGACATAAAATGCAGTAATTTATTACTATCCCACACTTGCCCTCCACCTTTAGAGTTGCTGTCTAAAATAATTTGAATCTTTGGAATTGCATGAGTTCAGAATGTAGAGTACTTAAGTTGAAAATGATGAGCAAAGAGAAATGATTAAGGGATTGGTGGGGAAAACGCTTTGTCTCTAATAATCAGAGAACCTCCATGAGGCAGAGAAAATCATGTCTAGCCACAGGTTGAGCTTTTCATTCTTGCTTCAGCATCTTTTATGTGTGATTACTCAGACATTTATCATACTCCTTCAATGATGAAAAAGTTATTGTCTCTCAAAGCACATCATCCCCTTCCTAGTTAAATGAAAGGATCAGAAAGTTTTTTCCTAATTTGTGCCCTAATCTTTCTTCTGGCAAGTACCATCCAGTGAGTATGAAGCAGAGTTAGAATTCGAACCCAGGGCTTTATTCTAGAATCCAATGTTCTTTACCACTGATTGTTGTATTGTATGGAAATACCACAGTACATGAGATATCTTTTCTACATTCTACAATAGACATGCCAGAGATTAAATACATAATTCCAAGCAGAATTCTTACATATATAGGCTTATATAAATATTGGGAAATCTTAGGCTTTCTGGTCTAATCTTACAATCATATGGTATCAACATGCCCACAAGGATCAGAGAACTACTTGGGAGGTCATAGGTTAGTAATCTGGAGACAACTTACTGACATATTAAATATATCTAATTCAAAAAAGTACCTTTTTTCATCATATTTATCAATTGGATGGTTAATAAAAATAAAATAAATCAAAACTGTGTTGATTTTTTGAGGGTATGAATTGCTTATTAATTTTGTGATTTCCTGTTAATATCACTTGATATTAGGAGACATAAAATAGGTGTATAGTTCAATCCATAATATTTAATTTGCTCAAATTTATTTGAACACTATATGCTACAGAAACAAAGACATAGGAAACAAACTATTTTATAAATATAGATATTTTGTAGACAACCAACATTTTTCTTGATCAATGAAAACCTATAAAAGATTTGTATATTGACCATTTTCTAATTTACAATGCTATCATTTAATAAATGGCAGTTTAATGCTTGTATTAACAGACTAAATTAATTCCACTGTATGGGACATTTTGTATAAAAACCTGAAGTACTTGACTTTGAAGTATATTAACTTTTATATTTAAATTTTAGCTAAATGTTTAACTTTAGATGTTATTTAAATGAATTTGATTAGTTTCAGAAAAATATATTAATTAATTTCTAAATTAGTCAATATGAATAATCTGGTCCAATCTAACTCACTTTTTTACTTTGTAAATGTCTGAAATAGATTTGTGCTAAAGTATTTCAGGAGAAGAAAAGTATATTTCCTGAAAAAAAAGTTTGATAAAAACATAATGAAATAGCACAAAAAGTGGTATTTGGTCTTTGCAGGTTTTATTGTACTGTGGGTGTCATGCTTTGGGAATAGGGTTCAGGCCACTGTAAAAATATGGTAGGGTATTTCCACCTTTTTTCAAAATCATATGCAGCAGTTCAGCTGTTGTAAAAATTATCTAAAAAAAATAATTGAACTAAATTTCTCTCTGTAAATGTTGTAGAGTTGTATCTTGATGACTTTTTGATGACTACCCTTTCTGCAAATATGTATTTTAAAATTATTTTTAAGCAAATTGAAATATTATTATATGTTATTTGTATAATGAAGAGCAGTTTAATAATTTGTCAATCACCAGAATAATAAGGTAGCCATAACTTTCTAATATTGGAAATAAAATGACCTAATATGAAGTGCTTGCCTTGTATTTCCTAGTTTATGTAGGACACAAAAGTTATTCCTCTTTTTCTTGACCTTGATAGGTTTACAGTTATATGAATGAACTACAGTAAGTGCCTGAAAGTCAGGGAGCAACTCTAGAAGCTACTTTGGTTGGCCTCTCATAGCCCAGACCTCTCCGGTAGTCAATGATCCAATCACAGACATTAGACAACAAGCAAGGTAACTCCTATTTTGAGGCAGAGAAAAATAAGCTGCCACAAATGCCTCACAACTTTATTATTGCAATTGATCACATTTATGAAGACCTTGTAAAGTTGCAAACAGTTATACTACGAAAAGGCAGTTATAACAATGCAAAGTGGTCTATCATCACCCCTTGATGACAACTTTATTACTGCTGTGGACCAATATTGTACAGGAGAATCTAGTAGCTATAAGTCATTTTGAAGTGAAGCAGCACAGCAGGCTGGAGTATTACTGTGTAAAATTTATTTTTTACGAGACACAATAATTAAGTAAAACAGTTACTGAAATGTCTGGGAACAACAGGATCTATTAAGATACCACAACAGGGGCACCTTTATTTTCACTGGGAATGGCAATAAGCATTACTACGTGAGTAAGGAGACAGGCTCTGTGACTCATCCTTGGATTACCTACAAGTCACTGTCAAGGTGACTGCCAAAGATGAAGCTTAATAACATTCATTCTCATGGAGCTCAACAGAGCGTAAAACTTAAGGGCCTCTGGCCAGGGAAGAAATTAGGCATTCACCTGTATCTAATCATGATAGTCAGGTGGAAAAGGGTTTAATAATACCTGTGAATTACTGTCTTTTTATTCTTGAACATTTATAGCTTTTTAATAAAGCCGTTAACAAGCATGATAAGTTCTTCTTTAAGAACTTTCTTAAAATCTGTTGTATCAGTCTTCAGAAAATCAGATAATCAGAATGCTATATGTCAGTTTCAAATATATTGTCTCCCCTTCAGATCTAGTGTGGAATACTCCTTATAAATGATCAGATTTCTAGATTGTACTGAATTTAATTTGAGTTTCTAGTTCTCTACATCTTCTCTTAACTCAGGAATTATTTATATATATTTTTATTACTCACTCAAAAACATTTATTAAATACTTCTTCCTGTCACCCCATCAGGCCAATGAGTGGCAAAGGCTTTCGATGGTGCTTCTCCCTAAAGTACTTCATTATCCTGGGTTGGTTGCATTTTATTTGCACACATTTCTGTAATTTAAAAAAATTTTTAATTAATTCTTCCTCCAATATCCCATGGCTAGAATCCTAACTGACAAACGCGTTCATGTTTTTACATTAGGACTTTGTATTTTATCTGTCAGATTGAGTGGATTTCTTCTCACACATTCCTTATCTTCAGTTTCTTAATTTGTTAACCAAAGAATATAAAAGTACTAACTTGAGGTTCTGAAATTAAATGAGTTAAGACACGTAAAGTACTTTTCATACTACCCAGGGCAGTGTAAAATATCAATAATTTTAATTATTTTTAGATGGAAATCTACTCTTGCTGCCTATTTCTTGCATGATCCCTAGCATCAAGAGCGTTTGCTGTTGTTTTGTATTTATTACTATTTTGGTGAACTATTCTCCTTAAACTTTAAAGTTAGAGCTAACCTATCATTACACAGTAAGGTATCTTTCTTGTAATATCTGATTAAAATCCTGAATGTTATGGCATAAATATTTAATCTTAACTGGATTTCTAGCACTGATACTAGATGACTGGAAGTGCAACTTCATGGTTTGGAAGTGCCTGATGAACATTCCTTGGCTTTTGTTGTAGGCATCCGAAGGATTAATGGAGTGAGTTCAATGGTACAGAGGACCATTGTAAGGCTCCCCCTAAAGATTTTCAGTGGTGTCTTTGTCAAAGTGATCCCCCTACCCTAAACCATAAAAACACTGCACAGAGTGGAATATCCAAATCTGAGGTCTATGTGGGAACTCCTCTAGAAATGTGGACAATCCAAGCTCAAGAGTGAAACCATCCCTTTGACAGATAACACAGTGATTGAGGAGCACCTGAGGAAGTTTGGTGTCATTTGTTTGGAAGACCTCATTCATGAAATTGACTTCCTGGGGAAGAACTTCCAGGTGATCTCAGGGTTCTTATGCCCTTTCCAGCCCCCAGTGGCCCATCACACTGCCAAGAATAGAGTAGGTTCCTCAGGGAGGTGTACTTACCTGGCTATGGAGGTGAACACATCCATCAGCTCATCAGAGAGTTGAACTAAACCCAGAATATCTGAAAGCACAATACCTTGGAAGCATGTGTCATTCATGCTTCTGAATATCTTCAAAGAAGATTATTTTCTGCTATATCTTCAGAAAGTAGAGGGGAAGAATCAGGGAAAACATGATGGTGTTCCTGGCAGGCACTTATCACAGCCCAGTTCCAAAGGAAGAGTCCAGTGTGTTTTCCGCATTGGCCACTGCTGCTGCTTTTGAAATCAGCAAAGAATTCATGCCATGGAGCTTCCTCACATCTTCAGTCCAGGAGTTTAACGTTGATGAATGGATTCTCAAGCATGAATACCAAGTCCAGAGGCATACCGAAACCTGGGAGCTCCTAACGTCTTGTTTTGGAAAAAAACTTGAAATACACTTAGAAGAGCACACACACACACACACACACACACACACACACAGACAAATAGGTTTTGGATATATAAAAACATTATAATCCTAATTTACTATCATTTGATCTATAGCTCAAATGATTTAGTAATCTTCTCTGTAGCTCAGGTTTTGAAATTAATAATAAGAAAAAATAAAAATATATTTACCATGAAGACTGTCGTGTGTGTCAGTTGAAACAATGCCCATGAAAACCTGCACACATCATCTGCTGGTTCCTAGCACATGCTTTCCTGCCTCATTACAATGCTGTCTCTTTTTTGCATTTCTTTATATATAAACATTAAGTACTACCCATCTTAAGCAAATAATCACTTAATAGTGATACTATTTTAGTCATTACAATTTAATATAGTGCCCATATTAATATTCGTCTTACAGAATAATAAATAAAACATAGTGATTGCTTGTTTGATATATTTTTAAATTTTTATTTTGAAGAAATCTAGTTTAGCAAAATAATACCCAGGATATTGGAACCTTCTAGTTTCTCTTACTTTCTCTATTAGCTTTATTCATATTACTTAATCTTTTTATAGTCTGAACTATTTAATCTGAAAAACTATATTTGAAAGAATATACATTTTTATTATTGACTTTCACCAAACAAAAGAATTATTTATGAAAAAGTATAAATTGCTACTGTTTGGAAAAAAATATAACATGAGCCCTGGCTGATGAGGCTTAGTAGGTTGGGCATCATCCTGCAAACCAAAAGGTTGCTGGTTCAATTCCTAGTAAGGGCACATGCCTGGGTTACAGGCCAGGTACCCAGTGATGAATGTTTCTCTTGCACATTGATGTTTCTCTCCCTCCTTTCTCCCACCCTTCTAAAAAAATAAGTAAGTAAATAAATTATTTAAAAATAAAAATATAAAGGACTTCCGGCCAAGATGGAGGCTTAGACGGATGCGCTAGGTCTCCCTCTACAACTAGAGAGGAATACAACTACTTCAAAACAAAGGATAACTAGAAATTCCAGAAAATAAAACTACATGGAAGCCCAACATATGAAGTTATAAACCAGCGGCGCTCTTTGGGCAGGTAGGACGAGCGAAAGGGGGTGGAGCTGTTTGCGGTCGCACCTGGGACAGCGGCGGGGAGAACCCCGGCTGCAGTCGAACCCCCGGCAGCTCGCGACCCCAACGCTGGGGAAAGCAGCCACCACATCGCCTTGAACAGTGAGGCCCAGGGGGGCGGGAGGACGGATCCCGGTCTCCTAGCGGAATAACTGTGTGAATCCATCTTGGACCCCCGCCCCCAAAGAAAGCGCCACAGGGCTGCGAAATAGGTCGCAGACAGGCACCGGTCGCTGGATTGTGACGACAAAGCACCACGGCACAGCAAGAAAGGCTTCCGAACGGCGCCAGTCGCTGGGTCATTACGAGTACACAGGCACTGCCCCCTACAGCCGGCCCAAGAAAACAAAACGCATCTGTCAAAATGAGGCAGACAACTATAGAAATCCCGGTGGCACAGCTCACCAGGCAACAGATGGAGAACCTGACAGATGAACAGATAAGAAACCTGTCAGATGATCAGTTCTGGGCCATTGTTATCAGGTGGCTTACAGAATTAACAAAAGATCTGGAAAAAGATGAGAAAGAAGCGAGAAACACTCATAACGAAAGGAACAAAACCACATACGAGACAGATGGTGAGGAAATAAAATCCAGAGTTCATTTCAACAAACCGGAGTATGGAGAAGGAACAGGCAGTCAACCAATGCAGCGAGAGGAAATGGGAAGCAACGATGAGAGGATCAGAAACCTCTGGGACAGCTATAAAAGGCCCAACATAAGAATCATTGGTTTGCCAGAGAGCGAGGAAGATGAACTAGAACTTGAAAAATTGAGTGAAAATATAATAAAGGAGAACTTCCCAGACTTGGGGAAGGAAATAGACTTACAGGTCCAGGAAGCACAGAGAGTTCCAAAAAAACTGGACCCAGGGAGAACCACTCCAAGACACATTATAATCAAAATGTCAAAAATTAAAGATAAAGAGAGAATCTTAAAAGCAGCAAGAGAGAAGAAAAGAATTATGTACAAAGGGGTCCCAATTAGACTATCAGCTGAATTCTCAAGGGAGACCCTGCAGGCAAGAAGGGACTGGCAAGAAATATTCAAAGTAATGAAAATCCAAAACCTACAACCACGAATACTCTATCCAGCGAAATTGTCATTCAGAATAGAAGGACAGAGAAAGTGTTTCCAGGACAAAATAAAACTGAAAGAGTTCATTAGATCCAAACCACTGTTATATGAGATGTTAAAGGGACTGGTTTAGAAAAAGGAGGATCAAGACAATGAAATCTAAAATGAAAACTGCATCACAAGAAACAACAGAAGCTAGGGAATTGAAACAAAGGCAAACTAAACAGGCAACGAGAGTGGAAAAAGAACTATAGGTACGGGGAACATATTGGGGGAGGTCAACAGGGAGGGGGAATGGGGAGAGGGAGGGAGATGATATAGGCATTAAGGATCATGGTAGAAGGGAATGGAATAGACAGAGAGAGGTTGAGAAGAACTGTATGCACAACTAATGGACATGATCTAAAAGGGGGGGACAACTGGAGGGAGGGGGGCCACCGGGTGGAGGGGAGCAGAGGGAAGGGAAATTGGCACAAATGTAATATTATAATCAATAAAACACATTAAAAAAATAAAAATAAAAATATAGAAGTATAACATGGAGACACCAATTTTGTTCTATTGTTACTTGAACTTGATGATATAAAATGAATTGAGCACTATTAACTGCACCTTTCTATAAACTGCATCATGGAAACATGTTAATTGATAAATTACACATCTGGGAGTGACACTTCCTGGCACCTATAATTTCTTATTTTTATATATTTATTTGACATGCCATTACCTTAGAAAAACAGGCTTGCGGATAAGATCTTGTTTTCATTCTTCATTTTTTCATAGAAATGAAGGTGACAACATATTTAAAAAAGGAAATTTGATTAATAAGGCAAATTTATGGTTCTATTCAAGGTGAGAAATAGGAATATCGAGTGAGTCTCATATTTAAATAATTTTCATCCTTGCCCACTTTTAGCACTGAGGGAGAGAGCCCTTTTATTTTATTTATTTGATTTCTAAGGTAAGAAATTACTCTTAGGTTTTGAGTAAATAATGTATCATTTAATAGTGCAATAATTTCCCCTGACGCAAAATCCTGGGGGTATATACAGTTAGGATACAAGTTAATTCCATGACTCCAGAATTCAGTGCCGTTCCCTCTCTGGAACCCAAGCTTCAGTTCAAAGCCTTCTACTTATTCAAATTGGAAGGGAAATGGTATGATCTCTGAATTTTCTCAAAACTTTCATCACTCAGACCTCTTGATATTTTAAAGCAGAATCACTTCCAGAACACTATCCACCGATGAATTTACCTAAGAGATTTAGAAGGGGCATGCTTATCTAGAAAGGATTTGGAAGTAGAACTCCTAGAACTATTAATTTCTAGAACATACCAGCATAGCCATTACTGCTGCTGCTTTCTCTTACTGCCACCACCAATGCTGCTAAAAACCACCTTTCTATTCCCACAAAGTCAGTGACTGGACAGCTGCTGTAGAAAATCCTTGTACCTCCAAAACTGCTTTTCCAGAGCAGTTACCAAAGCAGCTACTGGTTTAAGATAATCACAGAAAAGTTTTGCTTTTTTTAAAATTAAAATTTAGTTTCATATTAAAGATTTCAAACAAACAGAAAATAATAAAGCACATGTTGCTTCTTATACTCTACTGTTTCATCTTGGACTTACCTTTATTTTTATAAATATATATAATGTATAATATAGTTTACATGCAACTTACACATATAATTAAGAATTTGAAGCTGGTTCTTTTCCTGGAAGCATTGTAATGATCTTATTCCACTATATTATAGTCTCTCTTGTTATTGAAAGTAGGTGATCAATTTAATTCATTTTTAGATAAAGTTTTCTGACTTCTTTGTCATTGTTAAGATTTTTCAATCTCATTTGGATTCTAGATATTCATTATGTAACATCTCATTTTTGTTGCTCAGAAAATAGTGCATATGGACTCTGAGAATTTATGTTTGTAAGCAGTTCTGGAAAATTTTTAACAATTGTGTCTTTCAAGGTTGCCTATACAATTCTTTCTCATTCTTATGAAACACTGTGTCTCATAATGTGTCAATTTTTATGTTACCATTCTATTTATTTTTGTTTTTCAGTTACTATGTTTTTCCTTTCTAAATGCATTTTCTGTTTTTTTCAAATCTTCTCATTGTTTTTTCTCAGCATGTAGTTCCTGTTCTAAGTGTATCAATTACCTTTTCAAGTTCATTTATATCTTACGTTCTTTGATTGTTGCTTTATTATTTGAAGATCTTAAAGCTTTGATTCTATAGTTTGTAACCCTGACTCTCAAACACAGAAAACTATTTCCTCATATCTTTTGTGATTTTTCTACTCTTTACATGTTTTGGTGAGTGATAGGAGATGAGATAAGTATGTCCTCTGGACTGAGTTTCTGAAGCACCTGTCCTTATGGGTGAATTCTATGTTTGCTTCCTTAAAGCACTCTGGTAACATCACCTACCTATACTTAATCATTGTACTAACTTCTCAGCTTTAAGATTATGAATAGGTATTGTAAAATCATTCCTAAAGTTAATAGATGCATAGTTGTATAAATATATTTTAGAAGAAACTTGCTTATTTTCAGTTGGAGTTCAGGCTTCCTTGTCATCATCTAGTGGTGGAGACATACAAGTTCCCTTGTTATCATCCAGTGGTGGAGAATGAATTTCTATTTTACCATTTCTCTCTGCAAAGCATCCGGCTTTGTTCAAACACCTAAGTTCTAGCTCTCTACCCCACACTTATTAGTAAGACCAAAGCTCTTAGGCTACTAAGACGTGATTCCTTCCACTCAACTTTCCAGGGCAGCCACAGTAATAATGTTTTTATATATACACATGTGACCTTCAGTTACTTCTTCAGTCGTTGCTGTTGTTTTGCTGGTAATATATCTTTCTTAACCTTAGCTATATTTTAAAATATTTTATTATATATTTCTCTTACATTTCTTATATGACCTTAGTTTTCTGTAATGCTAGGTTTTATCTTGAGAATATACTGGATATAACTTCAATGACTGATTCTAGTGTGGAGTATCTTTAACATTGGCCCTTCATATTTTATCCAAGTAAATAATATTTCAGAGAGCCATAAGTATCTAATGAATCTACTATTCTATTTCATACAGGAAAATAAACTAATTCAAGGTCTTTAACTTTTCCCACAGACCTAGTTCAGCTCAGTGCTACCAATATTTGAAACAGCCTTTCCTCTTTTGGAAAGCTGAAACTCACCTTAAGTGGGCATAATTTATGGCAAAATCCAACAAGCATCCTTCTGTGCAGGTGAAACTCTAATTATATCTTGGATAACAACAGATGGCATTATTTTAGCATAGAGATATGCTGAGAGAGACATTGATTCTCTCTCACGTGTAGTGACAGCCTGAGATTTCTTGGCTTAAATGAGACCCTGGTGATTGGAATTCATAAACGTGGACAGGAGAGGGATTTATCTACTGCCAAGTGAATAGAACCCCTTTAATTATAATCACATTGCTAAAGGTTAAATAAGCCCCACGTAAGTAAAAAAAAAAGACAAATATTTATTTTCAAAAATTTATTTGGTTATTAGCAACTTTTTCTCAATAGTGGGAAAATTCTATGGTAAAAAAATGCACAAATGAACAGTGCACTGAATTTGAAATAAAAAAAAAGTAAATATAATTACTTCTTTCATTAAGTGCTATTGACTCTACCTTTAAAATGTGCCCAGAGTCTGGCCCTCTCTTAATTCTCATTTCTTCCACTGATTTCATGCAAGACATGACTGGTCTAACCATTACTATTTTAGTAGCCTTCTACCAGTTTCCTTGAAGGTATCAACACTATTCTCTTGAGTCTATTTTCAACATACAATTATTTTCCTTTTCTAACTTAATTTTCAGACATGCAGAAACTAGAGAGCACCAGCCTTCAACAATTAACAACACTTTTCCAATCTTGTTTTTCTACCCCATTGTTCCCCTTTGCCCAGTCCTCCAGTAATTCCTTTAGGTCTCAAGCCAGATCAAGTTATGCTTATGCTCACAACTTTCCCAAAGCTTCCAAACTCAGCAGAAGAGGAAGTCCTAACCTTTTCAATAGCCTACACTTCTTATACAATATCTCGTCACTGACCCCTCAACCACCTCACAACTCTCCTCATTCTGCTCCAGCCACTGACCCCCATTTTGTTGCTGGGACATGCTGTTCTGCTCCCACATTAGCAATTTGCACTTGCTCACGTGGCCTAAAACCTTCTCTTTTCCCCACTCCTTCTTTCTATATAAACAGATCCCTCCCTTGGAATTTAAAAAAATTGATTTGAAAAAGAGAGGAAGTGGGGGGTGAAGAGAGAGAGAGAGAGAGAGAGAGAGAGAGAGAGAGAGAGATCAGTTAGTTGCCTCCCATATGTGCCCTGACCAGGAATCAAATCAGTGACCATTTGGTTTATGGGAGGGTGCTCCAACCGAATGAGCTATACCAATTGCGGCACTCTCCTTCGGAGTTTTTGAGCCTTTGTTCAAATGTTACTTTTAAATGAGGAATTTTCTGGGCATTTAATTTAAATTTGTAATCTACCACAAGCTATCTGCCAACAACACACCGTCAATCTCTCTTGCCTGCTTTACTTTATATCGTAGTGCTGTTTTGTTTACTAGTGAAGCCTCTATGAAAATGTATGTATGTGGCACTCCATAAATATGTTTTGGCTATTTAACATGGACGCTATATTGCAAGTTTTACATGAAATTGAAATGCTCATCGTATTCTAATCATTGACATAACATGCTACTTTTATATATTTGTAAAACCCTTTAACATATAGCTGTGTTGCCACCCAAGAGGTAAATGAAAACTTTCCTGTTCCTGTCAGCAGCCCCTGCTATTGACAGCTATAGATGCCTTGAGAAAAACAACCTTCTTAGAAGTGCGGTATTTTGTTTCAGTTAATATTGCCAACATTTACAGTAGGAGGGAAGCACGATGTGATGGCAATATTTAATAACCAGGTATCTGGGGGAAAATCAAAGACTGATTGCTAATTTCAATTTAAAAAGTATTTATACATACTACCATTATGACCAGTATCTAGTAACCAGCATGGAGTCCCAGGATGTGGATTTTGGAAGAGATGCACAGGAGTCCACTGTTTTAAAACTCTTCCCTCCTATGTGTATGATACATTCAAGCAACCCCAGGAAGCTACATGAGGTGTGAGCAAATGAGGGGTTGTAGGCGAAATCTGGCTTATCAGTTATTTTAATAAATAAAGGTTTCTGAACACTGCCACACCCATTCATTCATGTGCTGTCTGTGACAGTGTACATGCTGCAAAGACAGAATTGAGTAGTTGTAACAGATTGTATAGCCAACAAAGCCCAAAATACCTACTATTCTTTATTTTAAAAAATTGCTAACCATTAGCCTAGATTCGTCGTTGGCAGCCGTCCATCTCGAAAGACGATGGCGTAGCTTCTTGAGAGTCTATCTGCACCGCCGAGAATGGCTGTGCAGTCCGACTCGGGAGTGACAATCCCTGCCGCACTTGTTACAGGTGAAGGCAGATGGCTGTTGTTGCTGCTGTTGACGCTGCTTCCGCCTTGATCTTTTCTGGACCGCCTCCTCGTTGCGCGCAGCCTCTGCGCGTGACGTACCTTGCCTGACCGCGAGCCTCCAGGCTAGGCGGTCGTCTGCTTGAACTTCCCATGTGTTGAGATTGATGGAGCATTGTGTCATGTCCTTTTTGCAGATGTCTTTGAACCGCAGTTTTGGGCGCCCTGTCATCCTCTGGACTTCTGCTAGCTTGTCATAGAGGAGGTCTTTGGGAATACGACCTGCATCCATTCTTTTGACATGGCCGAGCCACCTGAGGCGTCTCTCACTAAGAACTGCATGCAAACTACTCATGTTGGCTCGCTTCAGCACCTCGGTGTTGGGGACCTTATCCTGCCAGGCGACATGCAGGATGCGTCGCAGGCACCTCATGTGGAAGCTGTTGAGTTTCCTTTCGTGCCTTACATAGGTGGTCCACGTCTCGCTGCCATAGAGGAGAGTGCTGAGTACGCAGGCTTGGTAGATGCGCAGTCTGGTTTTCTCAGTGAGGCTGGAATTGTTCCATGCTCGCCGGTTCAGTTTGGCCATAACTGTGGCTGCCCTGGCGATTCTCCGATTGACCTCCAAGTCGACTGACAGAGAGCTCGAGATGGTGGACCCGAGGTAAGTGAAGTCG
This sequence comes from Furipterus horrens, assembly GCF_987537825.1. Classification (NCBI taxonomy): domain Eukaryota; kingdom Metazoa; phylum Chordata; class Mammalia; order Chiroptera; family Furipteridae; genus Furipterus; species Furipterus horrens. Next base: position 59,521,427 of record NW_028327176.1, on the reverse strand, counting down.
TTGACAACCTCCAGGGTGTATCCGTCGATGGTGATGCATGGGGGAGTCCCCGTGCCTTGAGCCATAACATTCGTCTTCGTCAGGCTGATGGCTAGTCCGAACTCCTTGCATGTGTGGGAAAGGCAAGTGACTAACTGCTGGAGTCCCTCTTCGGAGTGTGATGTCAAGGCTGCGTCGTCGGCGAAGAGCATCTCACGGATGAGCACCTTTTTGACTTTGGTCTTGGCTCGTAGACGGGCCAGGTTGTAGAGCTTGCCATCGGATCTGGTGTGAATGAAGACACCCTCGCTGCAGTCCTTAAAGGCGTATTAGAGGAGCATGGAGAAGAAGATTCCAAACAGCGTAGGCGCGAGGACGCAACCCTGCTTTACTCCGCTGCTGACTGGGAAGGCCTCAGAGGTTGCGCCATTGTAGGACACCGTGCTGTGTATGTTGTCGTGAAAGGACATGACCACAGCAACCAGATGTGGTGGACAGCTAATCTTCCATAGCAAGCTGAAGAGTCCGCTTCGACTGACCGGATCAAACGCTTTCGTGAGGTCGATAAAGGCAAGGTAGAGTGGTTTATGCTGCTCGTGACACTTCTCCTGCAGCTGGCGTAGGGAGAAGATCATGTCCACTGTTGATCGGCCAGCTCTGAAGCCACACTGGGACTCTGGGTAGACGCGGGAAGCAAGGGTCTGCAGGCGGGCAAGAGCGACCCGGGCGAATACTAAAGAGTGGGAAACCAGTCCTGGTACAGCCGCTCCACCATCTACTCTGTCTCTGCTGGAAGGAGGGTTACATCCCCCAGGATATGAGAGACGCCAACATTATCACCATGTACAAGAAAAAAGGAGACCGCAGCGACTGCAACAACTACCGGGGCATCTCTCTCCTCAGCGTCGTCGGCAAAGTATTCGCCCGGGTCGCTCTTGCCCGCCTGCAAAAAAAAAAAAAAAAAAAAAAAGTATTAGCCTAGATTACACTAAAATGTAGTAAAGTAATTAGGCATTGGTGGATTTACTTATTATTTTTGTTTTTATTATAATTTGTTTAATTGTAAGTTTACATAATTTACTTTTAAAATAAGAGCTGTATTTAGCTACTAAAACAAAAAATTCCTGAAATGTAATAACTGACTCTTGCAACTTAGTACTAGCTAGGTCCAACACACCACTAGGAGAAGGGACTTCTTGAACTGATTTTCTTTACCCATATCTTCTATCTCAATAATTCTTTTGATAAGCTCAGTGCAATGAGAATTGCTTAGAATAGACATATATAAATATATTAACTTGATTGTTTCACCATGTATTTATATTAAGGTATCTCTAGATATAATTTGGTGAGTTAGTCATTAAATTTTTTTGGATGTCTATTAGGAAATTTAGCAATGAATAACATAGGCAGAAGCTGCTCTGGCTGGATGGCTTAGTTGGTTGGATCATTGTTTCATACACCAAAAGTTTGCAGGTTTAGTTCCTGGACAGGGCACATACCTAGGCTGCAGATTCCATCCTCAGTTGGGTCGTGTACAGGAGGCAACCTATGATCCATGTTTCTCTCTCATCTCTCTCTCTTTCCCCCTCACTTTTCTCTCTCTCTCTCTCTCCCCACTTCTCTCTCTGTAAAATCAATAAACACATCCTCTAGTTAGGATTATAAAAAAACAGGCAGAAGCTAAGGAGGTGTCATTTGGACTAAGACTGTCTGTTGAAAAGAAGGAGACAAAAAAAAAAAAGTAAGAATAGAGTAGTTCGATCTCAAGTAATGACATGCACAATGGACCTGGGATAGAAACCACTTAAAAGTGTTTGAATGTCAGAAGGGAAGCCATAATGACTCTAGTATGATGTGATAAGTATGTAACAGAACACCCGGACTGCTCCGATTGAAACAGAACCCACGGGCTGTTTAGTTAGGGGTCTGATTGCCCGCCGCCAGAATCATAACTCTGAATACCAGAGTTTGGTGAAAAGGAAAAGAATTGTTTATTTACACATAGTCCTGTCTCCCCCTCCCAGACCTGGCCAGTCTTAGGAAGGTCAGAAACACCATTTCCCTACTTCCTAGGCACAGTTCAGCTTTACCAGTAGCTGCCAATCACTCAGTTCTGATTGGGGAGGTCCTTTCTGTGCTGTGGTACCCTCCAGCTCTCAATGCAGGACTCCCTGGATTCTCAGTCTCCTTGTAAACTGCCTTCTTCCTGCAAACCGCATGGATCTCCTCTCCTTCTCAAAGCAGCCTGGCAAGGGCCTCTTCTTAAAGCAGCCTGGAGATCCCTTCTCCAAGCCACATGGAGGGAGCCCACAAGAGCCAGAGAGTGAGGGTGTGAGGGCCAGAGAGAGCCTGAGAGAGAGAGCCTCCTAGAGCCAGAGCCAGCCCAAAAAGTCCGCAGCTCCCTCTCTCTTCTTTCCTGCCTCCTCTCTCCCCCTGCGTCCTCTCACGCAGTGGGTGTTGCAAACAGTTCTGACCATTCACAGGACCCTACGTAGGCTCTGTCTGCTTCTTCCCTACCAGCCCACAGTCCAAGATCCCTCCCATCTTCCTGAGTCTCAGAAGTAAAGCGGATCTTTGCAGCAATGTTTCCAGCCACTAGCTCCAGGCATGCAAGGGCATCCTGAAAGCTGCTTCCTGCTGCCTATCTCCCAGCCGCAAACTCTGGGGTTTGTTTTTGGACTCCCCTGTTTCTGTAACAAGTAGACTGAGAAAAGAGATGAAGCCTGGAGGGTGAGTGGGAGACTTGCAGGAAATGAGTTTCAAAATGTTTTTTAGTATAATTAAAAATCACTGAAAAGGTTTTAAACTGGCTATAACCTAATCTAATTTGCATTTTTGTGGCTGTTTGGGAAAAAACAGTGGAAGGCAAGAGCGATGTTAAGAAGACTCCTTAAGAAGGCTGTTGACAAGATGAGAGTGACTCAGAGAAAAGCTAAGGCTGTAAAAGTTAAACGGAAATAAAATGCAGGATATATTTAACTAAATTTTAAAAGTCAATTAAGATATTTTTCAATGTTTGCCCTATAAATTTGCTAAATGTTCACATTATTGTAATTATTAAACAATACCTTATTTGTATTCACTTCTCCAAAAGCTCCACCTGAGCATAGAGCGGACTCTAATGTGCGCAGTTAAATTTCTATTCGTGTAAATCCAACGTCATTTGGCCCTGCTTAGGTACTTGGCAAATTCTTTCTCCACCGTGTTCCTTCTCAGGCCAGTTTGTGGCAAAACCAAACAATCTGAATTGTTTGTGTGGAATACAAATAAGTAACTGATTACATTCCAGAGGGAAATTCCCAGCTGGCCTTATAAGCTACAGGGTAAGACCAGAGAAGGAAGTGCTCCCTTTATTTTCTTATGTTGATACATTTGTAATTCTAATTTTTAGACAAATCTTATTTGTTAAAGGGAAAATCTGAGAGTGAAGATGTAGCATACATATTTTTCTTTCTCCTGTAAAGAAGTCAGCTTGCAATTATTCTTGTCTTGTGTCTTAATTCTTAGAGAACTCTAGAGAAGAGAGAGAACTGCCTTGGTTATAGACTCTTGGTTTGTTTTTTTTAATACTGCGGTGCAGGAAAAGACATTCGATTTATAAAACTTCCCAATGCTATTTCCCACCACTCAACCACAACAACAGAATTTCTTTATGTGGGCAGTGAACACTTTGCTCAGATGGTCATGACTGGAATGAATTTTAGTGGTTATCTATCCTTCAGGGTCTCCATTGCTCTTGTACCTTCTCTTTTGGGCTCTCACTGATCGCTGACCCACACCATCCAGTATCATGACACAGTACTGATCACCAGTTCAGCATGATTAAGTGTTGAGACACCTGGGTTTGATTTCTAGTTCTGGTGCTTTCTAGCTGCTTAACCTTGCTGTGCTACCATTTCCTTCTATCCTACCTCACAGGTTTGCCAAGGATATTAAATTGATTAAAGTTCACACTTTCCTAGATAAATATTTTTATATTTGTTTTTAAGTAAAAGATATAACAAAGCCAGATATTTCATAGATCCTGTATAGAAAATACAGGCATGATAAAGATCTTCTTCCAGATGAGAAATATATATCATTTAGAGATAAAAGGGAATGAAAGAGCTAAAATAACATGTCTGGAGAATGAGAAGGAGTTTAGTTTCTCCTGTAAAAATGTGTCTTGACTATAATTCCTATTTTAACTCCACTCTAATATATCTTCCTTTTCAGTTTTTTTCAACATAACCCCACCAAAGGAACTTCTTAATGGCTTTACTCAATAGTGAAGCTACTGGGTTCTTCTAGACCTGTTCTTTCTAATAAAATCTCTTAAACCACTGAGTACTTGAAATGTGGTTACTGCAACTGAAGGTCTGAAGTTTTAAAAACAGTTTTGTTAAGGTATAATTGATATACAAAACTGCACATATTTAATGTGTAAAATTTGATAAATTTGGACATATAGAAACTAAGGTCTGAATATTAAATTTTATTTAGTTTCAAAATTTTTAAATATAACTGTAAAAGTTGATATTCAGTTCAGTAACTGGAAAAATTTAAGTTTGGAATCACTTGGATATGTGAATCAATTTTTAAAAAAATATATCCTCCTTAAGTTTTCTTCACTTTTTTTCATTAATTTTTCTCATTGCTTCCCTAAGAAATGTCAAATGATCTTTTTCTGTATTTTTCACTGATATTCCCCCAAATGCTTTTAAAAATATTTTTAAATTTATTTTTAGAGAGGGTAGAAAAGAGAGAGAAAGAGAGGGAGAGAAACATCAATGTGTGGTTGGCTCTTGTGCATTGCCAACTGGGTACTTGACCTGCAACCCAGGCATGTGACCTGACTAAGAATTGAACTGGTGACCCTTTGGTTTGCAGACCAGTGTTCAATCCACTGAGCCACACCAGCCAGGGCCCCACAAATATTTTTAAGAATGTTTTCTTCATTTTGGTATAGCATTTTTCTTCTCTTTTATCTCTCTTTACACACACACACACACACACACATGTATATAATTTTATTAACTATTTTTTCTGTACATTTTAATCAATCCTAATGTGATTATATTATCCATATAACTTAGTAACTAGTTTTATTTACTAATCAGAAATAGTAAACTACTGTAAGAACTATTCAGTGTGTACCTACAGTATTATTTACTGGTTGTGGCACACCAACATTTATTTTAATGTTTGAAAGTTAAGTAATATTGTGATAAAATTATTTTCACATAATTTGTGTACTTTTAAAACAAGCTTTCCTTAAGATAAATTTTCAAACAGAATTGATGAGGAGGAGATTAGGGAATTCTTCAGGCATATGTCCTCCAGAAAAGTTGTATCAATTTCTAATTCAACTTGTTGCATGTTGAGGTACTAGGAGCGCAACATACTATTCTTTTACATCTTTACAAATGTGTTTGGCAAGGAAATATTAGCTTGATAATGTTGGTTATTAATGATATCAAACATTTTGGTCAAATAATTTTCAGGCAGGTTAAAGTGTTTTTGGAATTGCTTGTTGTATGACTACACATTTTAATTAGGGTGTTTGTCTTAATAGGTTTTATTAATTAAACATTTGATTGTAAATATTTTTTACCAGTGGTAATTTGAATTCAGATGAAATGTGTTAATTTAATATTTTGTTAATGTTATAAAGTTTAACAATTTTACTTGGTTCAATCTTGTTTCTCTTTATATGTTCTAATGTTCATTAGATTTTAATGAAATAATTGGTAAGAGTGTAATGGGTCATTTTTTACTCTTTGCCATTTTTTGCATTTTACCCCAGTGGCAGGTTATTTTTTTGCTCGTGTATCCTAGCAACCTTGAGGCCCCCCTTTGCTAGCTGACCCTAGCTGTAGCCAAGGACATGAGTATAGTTTTGTGCCAAGTGTTTATCAGCTAAAGCCCCTTCTAAATTAGAAAGTGAGTGTATATGTAGTTTCTCATGACTGTGTAGTTTTTTTCTCTTGTTATCTGGCTACCCCAAGGACATGAGTATAGTTCTTTTGCCTTTGAAAACCTTTTAGTCTGTAAGGTGGGGCGGCTCTCCCATCTTCTGCTTCTGAAGGTGGGAAGAACCATCCCTGGCCAGGTAAATAAATGCCATAAATTTGTTTCTAAATTGCCTCGTGTCCTCTTTGCTCGTAAATGCTCCATAACAAGAGTATGTATAAAGTATAATTTAATATCCAAGATTAAAAGTAAAAATAATTTACAGAGTGGCCACATTTTATCACACAAGAAATTATCCTTTTCTTGATACTTCACTTTAAACTACAATAAGGATGTTTAGTGAATATTATATAATTTTTGGTAGTATTTTTATCTTCTTACATGATTTATTAAAATCACAGTTGCAGTATAATTTAATATTTATTTTAAAACTTTTTTGCTTATTTTTGTTCTTATAAAATTTATAATGCAATTTTGGTAAACTATTATGTAAAGTCAAATATCTCTTATTTAGATGAAATCTGCATTAAATAGCCATAATTATCTCCTATAGGCACTGATGCTTAGAGATTATTCAAAGAAATCAATTTATTTTTGCTGTAATAGAGTAACCAAATGTTTTTAGTTATACATAAATTGTGTTCTTGAAAGTCACATGCAATAGACAAATTACAAAGTACAGAACTTGTAATTTCTTCTCTGTATCATATATTTGTTTGTAATGCAAAAGAATGAATGTCTCATAAAGTTATAAAGTTGAATACATACAATTAAATGCCTCTTGCTTAATGTTTTCTAATCTATAAGCCAATTTTGAAAGTTGGAATATTTTTAAAAGGCAAAGGTCAACACTTTTGCAATTTTTTTTTAAAACTTGCAATTACTTCTGTTTATAATGCAGTTAACTTCTACCAGTTATTTACCAGAGTCTCATAAAGATAACCAATAATCTCTTGTTACTTGCTCTTTCTGTTAATAATCATCTTATTATTACTTTCACTAGGGTCTTGTTTCTTATCTTTATTATTAGAAGAACCACTGAATGAAAGTGAAACGTAGCATGATGAGATATAGAGTCAGAATGAAAAAAATATTGGTTTGTGTAATGTACAGTAGAAGAGCTATATTAAAGAAGAATGAATAATATGCTGAATTTCATATAAAGGTAACAAATCATAAGTCCTAGAAAGACTCTCACTGTGTCTAAGACTTTGATACTGATCTCCTTGAGTCTAGAATTGGTCACTACTTTAACAATGCTATGAGAATAATCTTTAAAAATACAAATTAGATTATATAAACTTCCCACCTCAAATGAAATCCTCCAATATATTTTCATCTCTTCTAGGACAATGTTTAAACTACTTAGTGCTACATATTCTAAGGTTGCCCTTTATCTGTTCATTTCATGAACCTTATTTGTGAACACGACTATTATATTTTTTCCTCCAGTTCCATTAGAACTATTTACAATTTTGTATGTGTAATGTTACTGTTAATCTCAACATTTTCTTCCAATTTCTAATCTGCCTTACAATTTTTATCCTTCAGACCAAGACTAAAAGGGTCCCCTTCTGTAAAGCATTCCCTGATATCCCCAGGACTTTGCATAATCACACTTTTTTTCCTTCCTGCTTCCAGTTTCTACCCTCATCCTTTTAATGACATTGTATTTATCATTCTTTGGTTATATTTGTCTCTCATAATAGACTATAAACTCTTTGAGAACAGCAACTGTGCCTTATTAATCTTTGTATCTCCAACACTTAACACAGTGCCTGGCATGTAGTAAGCATCTAATAATTATTTGTTAAATGCATAAAAATGAATGAATAAATAATTAAATAAGAAAGTAACTCTTCTAAAGACCTTGGGGAAATAAAATGACTTTTGGAATAATGCAAGTTTTATAAATAGCATACACAATTTGGTCTTCAATGTTCCTTGACACAAAGTTTGATTTAATGTCCAGTGAGAAAAGTGTTATGGTGGCTTATTTCATTGACTAAGCATTTTGTGGGCCAAAAGAAAACAGATGTGACCATTTAGGAGGGTATTTATCATACAAAGGGCATTAGGGCTATAGAGAAAAGGCTATGAAATCACTCTTCAAAGAACACAGAAATAAATTGACAAGGGGTTTAGTAAGTGACAATTTTGTAGCTGGCTGTGTTCCTCTAGTTAGTCATTGTCACTGAAGAGGTTGCCAAACCACAGCTCCATCCTAGGATGGAATTAAATGTAATTTGGCTAACTAAAAACATTTATTATTCACAAATGCATAGAGACACTTATTTTAGCTATAACCCTGGTTAAAACACCAGGTTGCTTGCATTCCAATCATAAATCAACAAATACTTTTATTAATTGTTCTAGTAATAAAATTTATATCACCATACATATTAAGCTATACTCCCTAAAGGTAAAAAAGTCCTTTCTTACTCTAACAGTATCATCAAACAAAATTTTATGGAAGATAGAAAGTATACAAAAAACTTCAAAGATAATACTGATATTATAAAACCAAATGTTAATTATGTGAAGAAATAATATAGAAACAGAGAGATATGGATAAAAAGTAAGGAGTTTTTGAGTCTGTTCTCTTTTACTCTTTGTATGATTCTTTTCTTTTCCACCTTTTTATAAAAAATTAAATATTTTAATTTTTTTTTTTTTGGTTTTTCAATTACAGTTGTCCCATTTTCCCCTCATATCTCTCCCCACCCAGCCCACCCCCTCTCCCACAATCATATCCCTCCCCATTGCCCGTATCCATGTCATTTATACACGTTCTTTGACTAAACCCTTCCCTTACTTATCCCCCTTCTCTCCCTCCCCCCTCCTTCCCTATTGACTGCTATTTTGCTCTTTGTTCTATTTAGATCTTTTGTTTGTGTTGTTCGTTAGTTTCCTGTATTAGGTGATATCATATGGTATTTTGCTTTCTTTGCCTAGCTTTTTTCACTAAGCACAATTCTCTCTAGTTCCATCCATGTTGTCGCAAACTTTTTCAAAGTTAAAAGTGTTTTATGTAGTATGTAAACGTGCAGCTGAATAGGGTGGTCCTGGTTGCAGGTTATATCTTTGTTTGCTGGACTTCCATGCACTTTGATTTTCTGGAACTTATGGTTGTTTCTAGTTTTGAGGTAATTGTATTCCTTCTTAGTTGTGGAGGGAGACGCCGCATGTCTGTCTATGCCTCCATCTTGGCCAGAAGTCCTCCTAGTGAATATTTTAATTGAATTATTATATTCTTCAATTCCTGAAGTTCTGTTTTTAAAGATATTTTCATTTTGTTCATGCATCATTTTCCTGATTTTCCTTAGTTGTCTGTTTTCTCTCGAAGTTCATTGAACTTATTTAAGATGGTCGTTTTTATTTTTGTCTCATAATTATTAGGTCTTCATTTCTTTAAGGTTGTTTCTGTGCTGGCTTAGGGGAGGGGCTCTCATGGGTGAAATAATTTTTTTAACCATTTTAATGTAGCTGGTTTTGGCTTTGCACTTTCCTGGGATATTATGACTTTTTAACTGGTTTCTGGAGTTCTCTTAAAGCGTTTTTAGACAGTATATTGTTAAGTTCGTGTCTCTGTGGAAGAACAAAGTGTGGGGCTTCCTATTTTTCTAAAGGATTGGGCTGGCCTGGCAGAGGGTCCCTGGTTTATTCTTTGGGTGTTCTAGAGGGAACAGGCTATGAGGCAGAAGCCTGTCATTCTTCCAAAGTTGTGTAGTTTTTGTATTTTATGCTGTTTTAGTTTGTAACTAGCCCTATAGAAATAAGGTGATTAAAACAGGGGGAAATGATAGCAGGGCCCAGGTGTTAGAGTTTAGCCTTAATTGATAGGCTTAAGTAATTGAAGCTGTGACTTTCTTTATCACCAAACCTTTGCTTCTGGAATTTTGCCTAGAGGGTGGCGGCAGGCAGCAGGACCCCAAATTGCTTTTCGGTAGCATAACTACTATTGAATCAAGATTAAAGCATTTCCATCTCCCTAAAAATTATCCTGTGTCTTGTTGTATCATCCTTTCCTCTAGCCCCATAGCCCAAGGCAACCAGTGATCTACTTTCTGTCTCTATAATTTTGCATTTTCTAGAACTTCATGTAGACTTTTATGCTTTGCTTCTTTCACTTAGCGTAATGCTTTTTGAGATTCATTTGTGTTGTTTTGTGTATCAGTATTTTGATCTTTTTTATTGCTGTGGATGTCTGTGACGCGATATTCTAGCGTCCGCATCGTTTAGAGCTGCGACTCAGAACATGGCGCGTTCCTAGAAGCCGCTTTCGGCATCAGTGGGCGGTGGCGCGTGGACTTGCAAGCGTGGGGCGCGGGACCAACCGACGCCATTTCGTGTTGGACAGTGGAAGCTGGAGAGCCGGGCTATTTGGACTGAGCCAATTGGTTTCCATGGATCTCAATAGTGCCAGCACTGTTGTTCTTCAAGTCTTAACTCAGGCCACCAGTCAGGATACTGCTGTGTTAAAGCCAGCTGAGGAGCAGTTGAAACAGTGGGAAACACAGCCAGGTTTTTATTCAGTGTTGCTGGTAAGTTGCTTAAAAATAGTTATTATTTTTAATAAAATGAGACACTATTCTATTGTTTTAAAAACCTACTTGTGTTGGTGGTTTACTTAGTGAAACTGATCCAAATGTTTGGCTGCCATTGCACTGCCATTTACTAATTCGAGGCATGGCACTTGGAGGACATTTAAGAGATGTTTTTTGTTGGGTGAGTATACCCAAGCAGGGTATTGGTAGTATCTGCTTAGAAGGTTACACTGCCAGTTTTCTATTTTAGCCTGTAAATGCTGCCCTCAAGACTGTAAAGGAGGAAAGAGGAAGGACATCTCTAAAATCAGAGAAGGAAAACTCTGATTCCAAAAAACCTCCGCTGCCTTGCGGCATACCTCTTCAGGGGAAAGGCTAAGGGAGTAAAGCCCGACAGAAAATCCGGAGCCGGAGTCCCTAAGGCGGTTTGACATTGTAGTCAACACCGGCAACTCCTGCGGCGCACCTGAAGCCAAGCTGTATTGACTTTGTCTTTCCCTTGGACCCTTCAGCTGCGAAGAGAGGGGGGGTCTGCTGCATGGGCAACAGCAGACCCTCCATATCACCCTGCCCAGGCTCTGTAGCTTCAGTTTCACTTGAGAGGACACTCCAGCGTCATCGCAAGATGTCGACTCAACACGGGAGGAGACAGATACCGGTTATAAGCTCATCCGATTGGCGAGGGAAACGAGCGCCAGGGGTCTCCTCTGACGGTGGGAGAGGTCATCGCACCTCACTGGACAGCTACCGTCTCGCCATGGCTCGCCAGCCCCACTGGGTGCGTGGGGATCAGAGAGGCGCCTCTCGAAAAGTGGGCCACAAAACACCCACACCAGTTAATTCCAAGCAAACAACAAGAAAGAAGCCTCCGGCTCTTCGCCTCGCTAGCTGGAACATCAGGACCATGTGCCCCGGACTTACTGCAGACCTTCCGTGGAGCAAGGGTGCCAGGAAAACCGCTGTCATCGATAGGGAACTGGCACGACTAAACATCGACATTGCGGCTCTACAGGAGACCCGGTTGGCCGACAACGGAACTATCAGAGAAACCAACTACACCTTCTACTGGCAAGGGAAGTCTCCGGACCAACCAAGACAGCACGGTGTTGGGTTCGCTGTGAAGAACACGCTTGTTAACTCCATAGAGCCACCCACAGGAGGCACAGAGAGATTACTTACCCTCCGATTGTCAACAACTTTCGGCCCAGTCAGCATTCTTAGCGCGTATGCCCCAACCCTCTGCGCCACCACCGAAGAGAAAGAACAGTTCTACCATGCACTGGACGAAGCGTTATCCAAGATTCCCAGAAGTAACGCTCTCTATCTCCTTGGAGACTTCAACGCAAGAGTAGGAGCCGACCACATGGCCTGGCCCACCTGCCTTGGAAACTTTGGGAGAGGAAAGATCAATGAGAATGGTCAGCGACTGCTTGAGCTTTCGTGTCACCACGGCCTGTGCGTGACAAACACATTCTTCAAGTGCAAAGAGATCCACCAGGTGTCATGGAGGCACCCCCGCTCCCGCCATTGGCACCAGCTTGACCTCGTCATCACCAGAAGAACGGATATTGGCAGCACCCTCCTCACCCGCAGCTACCACAGTGCAGACTGCGACACGGACCATGCCCTCGTGGTAAGCAAGGTGTGCATAATGCCGAAGAGGTTGCACCACTCCAAGATGAAGGGTCGCCCACGCATCAACACCAGTTGTGCCAGCAACCCAGTTAAGACCCAGCAATTCATCAACAAGATGGAAGATGCACTCGGCGAGGGAGTGGCGGCAGATGACATTATCGAATCCAATTGGCCACGTCTCCGCGACGCCATATACAACTCCGCCATTATTTCTTACGGGAAGAAAGAGCGGAAGAACGCTGACTGGTACGAGGCTCACTGGGAAGAAATGGAACCCGTGATCGAGGCTAAGAGGAAGGCCCTACTGGCTTACAAGGCCACGCCCACTCCCAGTACACTTCAAGCTCTACGGGCTGCCAGGAACAAAGTCCAGAAGACCGCCCGCCACTGTGCCAACACCTATTGGCTAAACCTGTGCAGAAGCATTCAGGAAGCCGCCGATATAGGCAACGCACGAGGAATGTATGAGGGTATCAAGAAGGCAACAGGCCCAATCCCCTCCAAGATCGCCCCCCTTAAGTCCAAGACAGGTGAGGTCATCACTGACCAGGAACAGCAAATGCGGCGGTGGACCGAGCACTACCTCGAGCTGTACGCAACGAAGAACACCGTGACACTGCTCTTAAAGCCATCCCAGACCTACCAGTCATGGAGGAGCTAGACACCCCACCTACTGCGGCAGAGCTCGGCAAAGCCATCGACCGCCTTGCTTGCGGGAAAGCACCAGGAAGCGACGGAATCCCTCCAGAAATCCTAAAGAGCGGGAAACCAGTCCTGCTACAGTCGCTCCACCATCTACTCTGTCTCTGCTGGAAGGAGGGTTACATCCCCCAGGATATGAGAGACGCCAACATTATCACCATGTACAAGAACAAAGGAGACCGCAGCGACTGCAACAACTACCGGGGCATCTCTCTCCTCAGCGTCGTCGGCAAAGTATTCGCCCGGGTCGCTCTTGCCCGCCTGCAGACCCTTGCTTCCCGCGTCTACCCAGAGTCCCAGTGTGGCTTCAGAGCTGGCCGATCAACAGTGGACATGATCTTCTCCCTACGCCAGCTGCAGGAGAAGTGTCACGAGCAGCATAAACCACTCTACCTCGCCTTTATTGACCTCACGAAGGCGTTTGATCTGGTCAGTCGAAGCGGACTCTTCAGCTTGCTACGGAAGATTGGCTGTCCACCACATCTGCTTGCTGTGGTCATGTCCTTTCACGACAACATGCACAGCACGGTGTCCTACAACGGCGCAACCTCTGAGGCCTTCCCAGTCAGCAGCGGAGTAAAGCAGGGCTGCGTCCTCGCGCCTACGCTGTTTGGAATCTTCTTCTCCATGCTCCTCCAATACGCCTTTAAGGACTGCAGCGAGGGTGTCTTCATTCACACCAGATCCGATGGCAAGCTCTACAACCTGGCCCGTCTACGAGCCAAGACCAAAGTCAAAGAGGTGCTCATCCGTGAGATGCTCTTCGCCGACGATGCAGCTTTGACATCACACTCTGAAGAGGGACTCCAGCAGCTAGTCACTTGCCTTTCCCACACATGCAAGGAGTTCGGACTAGCCATCAGCCTGACGAAGACGAATGTTATGGCTCAAGGCACAGGGACTCCCCCATGCATCACCATCGACGGATACACCCTGGAGGTTGTCAACGACTTCACTTACCTCGGGTCCACCATCTCGAGCTCTCTGTCAGTCGACTTGGAGGTCAACCGGAGAATCACCAGGGCAGCCACAGTTATGGCCAGACTGAACCGGCGAGCGTGGAACAATTCCAGCCTCACTGAGAAAACCAGACTGCGCATCTACCAAGCCTGCGTACTCAGCACTCTCCTCTATGGCAGCGAGACGTGGACCACCTACGCAAGGCACGAAAGGAAACTCAACAGCTTCCACATGAGGTGCCTGCGACGCGTCCTGCATGTCTCCTGGCAGGATAAGGTCCCGAACACCGAGGTGCTGAAGCGAGCCAATATGAGCAGTTTGCATGCAGTTCTTAGCGAGAGACGCCTCAGGTGGCTCGGCCATGTCAAAAGAATGGATGCAGGTCGTATCCCCAAAGACCTCCTCTACGGCGAGCTAGCAGAAGGCAAGAGGATGACAGGGCGCCCAAAACTGCGGTTCAAAGACATCTGCAAAAAGGACATGACACAATGCTCCATCAATCTCAACACATGGGAAGTTCAAGCAGACGACCGCCTAGCCTGGAGGCTCGCGGTCAGGCAAGGTACGTCACGTGCGGAGGCTGCGCGCAACGAGGAGGCGGTCCAGAAAAGATCGAGGCGGAAGCAGCGTCAGCAGGAGCAACAACAGCCATCTGCCTTCACCTGTACCAAGTGCGGCAGGGATTGTCACTCCCGAATCGGACTGCACAGCCATTCTCGGCGGTGCAGATAGACTCTCAAGAAGCTACGCCATCGTCTCTCGAGACGGACGGCTGCCGACGACGACGACGATGGTATTTTGCTTTCTTTGCCTAGCTTATTTCACTAAGCACAATTCTCTCTAGTTCCATCCATGTTGTCGCAAATGGCAGGAGTTCCTTCTTTCTTTCTGCTACATAGTATTCCATTGTGTAAATGTACCACAGTTTTTTGATCTACTCATCTACAGATGGGCACTTAGGCTGTTTCCAGCACTTAGCTATTGTAAACAGTGCTGCAATGAACATAGGGGTGCATAAGTTCTTTTGAATCGGTGTTTCAAGATTCTTTGGGTATAATCCTAGAAGTGGAATCGCTCGTTCAAAAGGCAGTTCCATTTTTAATTTTTTGAGGTAATTCCATACTGTTTTCCATAGTGGCTGTACAAGTCTGCATTCCCACCAACAGTGCAGTAGGGTTCCTGTTTCTCCACATCCTCGCCAGCACTTGTTGTTTGTTGATGTGTTGATGATGGCCATTCGGACTGGTGTAAAATGGTATCTCATTGTGGTTTTTATTTGCATCTCCCTGATGGCTAGTGATGTTGAGCATTCTTTCATGTGCCTATGGACCTTCTGTATGTCCTCTTCAGAGAAGTGTTTGTTCAGGTCCTTTGCCCATTTTTTAATTGAGTTATTTGTTTTCTTGATGTTGAGTCGTATAAGCTCTTTATATATTTTGGAAATCAGTCCCCTGTCTATGATGTCATTGGCAAATATGTTTTCCCATATGGTTGGTTTCCTTTTCATCTTGATGATGTTTTCTTTTGCTGAGTAGAAACTCTGTAGTTTGATGTAATCCCATTTGTTTATTTTTTCCTTTATTTCTCTTGCTTTAGGAAATGTATCCGTGAAGAAATTGTTACATGAGATATCTGAAATTTTCTTGCCTATGTTTTCCTCTAGGACTTCTATGGTGTTATGGCTTACATTTAAGTCTTTGATCCATCTTGAGTTTATTCTCGTTTGTGGTATAAGTTTGTGGTTTAGTTTCATTCTTTTGCATGTCCCTATCCAGTTCTCCCAGCACCATTTGTTAAAGAGGCTCTTCTCACTCCATTTTATGTTTCTTCCTCCTTTATCAAATATTAGTTTACAATAGAGGCCTGGGTTTATTTCTGGACTCTCTGTTCTGTTCCACTGATCTATATGTCTATTCTTATGCCAGTACCAGACTGTTTTGAAAACAGTGGCTTTGGAGTATTGTTTGATATCTGGTGTTGTGATTCCTCCTGCTGTGTTCTTCTGTCTCAAGATTGCTTTTGCTATTCGGGGTCTTTTTTGATTCCATATGAACTTATGGAGTATTTGTTCTAGGTCAGTGAAATATGTCATTGATAATTCAATAGGGATTGCATTGAATCTGTAAATTGCTTTGGGTAGTATGACCATTTTGATGATGTTGATTCTTCCCATGCAAGAACATGGTATTTGCTTCCATTTATTTGTATATTCCTTAATTTCTTTCTTCAATGTTATGTAATTTTCAGAGTAAATGTCTTTTATCTCTTTCGTTAAGTTTACCCCTAGGTACTTTATTTTTCTTGTTGCTATAGTAAACGGTATTTTCTTTTTTGTCTCTGTCTCTAATATTTTATTGTTGGTGTACAGAAATGCCTTAGATTTCTGTATATTTATTTTGTACCCCAAGCCCTGGCTTGTTTGGCTCAGTGGATTGAGCGTCGTCCTACGAGCTAAGTGTCGCTGATTCGATCTTCCAGTCAGGGCACATCAGAGAAGGAAAACTCTGACTCCAAAAAACCTCCGCTGCCTTGCGGCATACCTCTTCAGGGGAAAGGCTAAGGGAGTAAAGCCCGACAGAAAATCCGGAGCCGGAGTCCCTAAGGCGGTTTGACGTTGTAGTCAACACCGGCAACTCCTGCGGCGCACCTGAAGCCAAGCTGTATTGACTCCGTCTTTCCCTTGGACCCTTCAGCTGCGAAGAGAGGGGGGGTCTGCTGCATGGGCAACAGCAGACCCTCCATATCACCCTGCCCAGGCTCTGTAGCTTCAGCTTCACTGGAGAGGACACTCCAGCGTCATCACATGATGTCGATTCAACACGGGAGGAGACAGATACCGTGTCACTCCCGAGTCGGACTGCACAGCCATTCTCGGCGGTGCAGATAGACTCTTAAGAAGCTACACCATCGTCTCTCGAGACGGACGGCTCCGACGACGATTTTGTACCTTGCTATTTTGCCAAATTCACTTATTATATTGAGTAGTCTTTTAGTGGAGCTTATAGGACTTTCTAGGTATACTATCATCTCATCTGCATATAAAGACAGTTTTACTTCTTCTTTCCCAATTTAGATGCCTTTTATTTCTTTTTCTTGTCTGATTGCTATAGCTAGGACTTCCAACACTATGTTGAATAGGAGCGGAGAGAGTGGACAAACTTGTCTAGTTCCTGAATTCAGGGGGAATGCTTTTAGTTTTTGTCCATTGAGTATGATGTTGGCTTCAGGCTTCTCATATATAGCCTTGATTATGTTAAGGTATGCTCACTCTATTCCCATTTTGCTGAGTGTTTTCAACATAAATGGGTGTTGTACTTTATCAAATGCTTTTTCTGCATCTATTGATATGATCATGTGATTTGTGTCTTTCATTTTGTTTAGGTGATGTATTATATATATTGATTTGCGAATATTAAACCATCCTTGCATCCCTGGAATGAAGCCCACTTGATCGTGATGTATGATCTTTTTGATGTATTGCTGGATCCTGTTTGCCAATATTTTATTGAGGATTTTAGCATCTATGTTCATCAGTGATATTGGCCTGTAGTTTTCTTTCTTTGTTCTGTCTTGACCTGGTTTTGGGATTAGGATAATACTGGCTTCATAGAAAGAGTTTGGGATTTTTCTTTCTTCTTGGATTATTCAGAATAGTTTGAGGAGGATAGGAGTTAGTTCTTACCTAAATGTTTTTTAGAATTCGCCTGTGCAGCCATCCGGTCCAGGGCTTTTGTGTGCAGGGAGATTTTGGATTACTGTTTCAATTTCCTTCTTTGTTATTGGTCTGTTGAGACTTTCCACTTCTTCTTGATTCAGTTTTGGAAGGTTGTATGTTTCTAGAAATTTGTCCATTTGTTCTAGATTGTCAAATTTCTTGTCATACAGTTGTCTTTAGTAATTTCTAACTATCATTTGTATTTCTGTGGTATCAGTTGTGATTTCTCCTCTTTCATTTCTGATTTTGTTTATTTGGGTCTTCTCTCTCTTTTTTCTTGATTAGACTTGCTAGAGGCTTGTCGATTTTGTTTATTTTTTTGAAGAACCAGATTCTAATGTTGTTGATCTTTTAGATTGTTTGTTTGGGTCCATGTCATTTAGTTCTGCTCTGATCTTGATGATTTCCTTCCTTCTTTTGGCCCTAGGCTTTGTTTGTTTTTGTTGTTCTAGTTCTTGTAGATTTATGGTTAGGTTTTTTGTTTGAGATTCTTCTATCCTTTTCAGATATGCCTGTATTGCTATGAACTTCCCTCTTAGGACTGCTTTTGCTGTGTCCCTCAGGTTTTGGGCTGTTGTGTGCTCATTATCATTAGTTTCTAGAAATTTCTTGATTTCTTCTTTGATGTCATTGTTAAACCATTCATTATTTAATAGCACGTTATTCATTCTCCATGAGTTTGGGTGTCTTTGATTTTTTTCCCTGAGGTTGATTTTTAGTTTCAAGGCATTGTGGTCTGAAAAGATGCTTGACATGATTTCAATTTTCTTGAATTTGTTGAGGCTTGTTTTGTGTCCTATCATATGGTCTATCTTTGAAAATGCCCCATGTGCATTTGAAAGGAATGTATATTTTGCTTCTTTGGGGTGAAAAGTTCTATATATATATCAGTTAAGTCCACGTGGTTTAGTGTGTTGTTCAATGCCTGTATATCCTTGATGTTTCTTTGCTTGGATGATCTCTCTATTGTTGATAATGAATGTGTTGTTGTTAATATCCTTCTTGTGGTCTTCTAGTATTTGCTTTATGTATTTGGGTGCTCTTATGTTGGGTGCATATGTTTATCAGTGTTATATATTCTTGATGGATTCTTCCTTTAAGTATTATGAAATGTCCTTCTTTGTCTCTTTTTATTGCCCTTGCTTTGAAATCCATTTTGTCTGATATGAGGACTGCTACCCAGATTTTTTTTTTCAGGTTCATTTGCTTGGAATATTTTTTTATATCCCTTTACTTTCAGTCTCTGTAAATCTTTTGTTTTGAGGTGTGTTTCTTGTAGACAGCAAATATGTGGGTCCTGTTTTCTGATCCATTCTGTTACCCTATGTCTTTTAATTGGAGCATTTAATCTATTTACATTTAAGGTTTTTATTGACGTGTATTTATTCATTTCCCTTTGTACCTCTCTTCCTCTCCTCTTTTTTTTCTTCTTCTTCGTTTTTTCTTATAACACTGCCTTTAGCATCTCTTGCAATGCTGCTTTGGTGGAGATGTATTCTTTTAGTCTTCCTTTGTCTGAGAAACTTCTTATTTCACATTTATTTTGTTTTTTGTTTTTGTTTTTTCTTTTTCTTTTAATTAGGATAGAAAAGAGGAACCAGTTTTAAAGTGAAACCCACAGACCACCCCGTTCTTTGCCAACCCAGCCACTTAGTTCAGCCAAACCATTGAGTCTCAGGAGGCAGCAATGCAGACAGGATTAAGTGAGGCCTATATGTACAGACAATCACTCAGGTAATGAGATCGTAGGCTTATGCCCTTTGAAAACAGAAAACACATGTTAATTTATGTAACATAACCCACATACAAGTCTCTAAATCTGTAGGACTGTCTTATCGGAAAGACATCCAGTTGCAAGGCATTTGACATTCTTCTTGCCTGTAAATTAAACATCTTTGATAATGCCACAGACATAGTTTAACTTTCAAATGAAAATAAATTTTAAATGAAAAGAAACTTTAAAGACGGTTAGCTGCACTACTTTATATTCTTCCACTGGGCATTGTGATCTTCCTTGAATCGCGATTTTTCTGCCTAAGATTACCCTCCTTGTCATTAGAGGGACTGCAATAAGTTCATTTTTAATTTATCCTGTTCATTTGCGTAAACACAACAAGAGCAGCAAATGATCACTTATGATCTTTAGTTCTGCTTTGCTGGAACTTACGCAAGGAACATTTAGGGTGACCTTCAGTCTGCCCTTCAGGGCACAGAAGCTGAGCCACATACCTGGCATTCAACCTTGCCTGTAAACACCTGTCTTTTCCAGGTCCTCCTGGTTTTCCATTGGGCCTTAAGGTGCCTTCTAGCCATCTTTCAGGAAAACAACCTTCATTCCTTCCCTGGAAAGATTGCTATGGACCGCCTTTTATCTCGTGGACTTTTATTACCTTTGAAAGTCAGTCCCAGTTGCTCCGGGTTTTTTAGTAACAACCAAAGCCCAAGCATGTCTCCTTTAGGCATGACATTCCAGTCAAAGTCTTAGTCGTCGTCGTCGTCGGCAGCCGTTCATCTCGAGAGACGATAGTGTAGATTCTTAAGAGTCTATCTGCACCGCCGAGAATGGCTGTGCAGTCGGACTCGAGAGTGACACGGTATCTGTCTCCTCCCGTGTTGAATCAACATCTTGTGATGAAGCTACAGAGCCTGGGCAGGGTGATATGGAGGGTCTGCTGTTGCCCATGCAGCAGACCCCAAAGTCTTAGTTAAAAAAGAAAGAAAAAAAAAAAAAAACCCTCTATTAACAAGTGGTCTTATTAGTTTTATGCAAAGAAAGTTAGGTCATTACTTACTTCTTTAGAATGCAAAATTCTGGAGGGATCAGATAGGGAGAAAATATATACAGTGTGAAGGATAATCCTTGTCCTTCTAATATTCACTGAACTTGCATTTCTATTCTTTATATTTTTATTTTTTCCCCCCACTAAAAATTTTTCTGTTTGTTTGTTTTTCCATTACAGTTGTCTCACTTTTTTCCCCCTCTTGCTTCCTTGCACCCTGCCCCCCCTTCTTCCACATTCGGTCTCCACCCAGTTGTCCATGTCCATGGGTCATTTATACATGTTCTTTGACTAGACCCTTCCCCTTCTTACCCTTTCTCTCCCTCCCACCTCCCCCTTTGTTACTGTTAGTTTATTCCTTGTTTACATACCTCTGGTTCAATTTTGCTCATTTGTTTGTGTTGTTCATTAGTTTCCTGTAACAGGTGATAGCATAAGGTAATTTTCTTTTGTTGCCTGGCTTATTTCGCTAAACAGAATTCTGTCTAGTTCCAATCATGTTGTTGCAAATGGTGAAAGTTCCTTCTTTCTTTCAGTACTTATTCATTTTAATTTTCCCCCTTTGTACTCGTGTTCCTCTCTGTCTCTCTCTGTTTCTTCATCTTCTTAAAGCAGACCCTTTAGCATCTCTTGCAATGCTGGTTTGGTGGAGATGTATTCTTTTAGCCTTCTTTTGTCTTGGAAGCTCCTTATTTCACCTTCCATTTTGAATGAGAGCCTTGCTGGGTAGAGTATTCTTGGTTGTAGGCCTTTGTTTTTCATTACTTGGAATATATTTTGCCATTCCCTTCTGGCTTGTAGTGTTTCTGCTGAGAAATCTGATGCTAGCCTTATTGGAGCTCCCTTGTATGTTATTAGTTGTTTCTCTCTTGCTGCTTTTAGGATTCTCTCTTTGTTTTTGAATGTTGGCATTTTAATTATGATGTGTCTTGAAGTGGGCCTGTTGGGGTTCATCTTCTTTGGGACCCTCTGTGCTTCCTGGACTTGCATGATTCTTTCTCTCTCTCTCTTTTTTTTTTCCATTTTTTTTCTTTTTTTCTTTTTTTTTGTTTTTTAATGTATATTTTATTGATTATGTTGTTACAGTAGTTCCAATTTTTCCCCTTTACTCCCCTCCACCCAGTATCTCCCTCCCCCAGCATCCCCCCCCAAGTCCACACCCATGGTTCGTAAAATATAACTATCCCTCCCTCACAGATATTAAGACCCTTTGTAATCTTGTAAAGGACAATGGGCGAAGGTCTCAAGCTCCTCTAGCTGCTTCAAGCTGGACATGGTCGTCGTCCTACCTACCCTTGGGTCCAGAAATCCCTAATAATAGTGGGGGTGTGGAGGGGAGGGTGGCCTTCCCACATGGGGAAGGATCGTGCAGACTCCAGGTCAGTTGGCTGTCTCCGGACAACGGCGTGCTTGGTTTAGCAGGCTGGCATCCTTGTTGTGTTCTGGGGGCAACAGATTTGGCAGAAAGGGTTAAAAAGCATCATTCTATCCATAACTACTAGGTGACAAAAGGCAGGGATTAATTTTTCAATGTTCCACATTAGGAGAAGAAAAAGGGGGGGGCGGCTTCTTTGGAGGAAGATGTGCTAGGCACATCTCGCTTGTCCAAAACCCTTTTGCCCATTATATTTAGTTTCAGCTGAGGGAAATAGTTTATGTTTCCCCCCTCTCAGACCTCTGGGCCCTTTCTGTCCAAGCCATTAGGATAGAAAAGAGAAATCAGTTTTAAAGTGAAGCCGACAGGCCACCCCATTCTTCACCAACCCAGCCATTTAGTTCAGCCAAACTGTTGAGTATCAGGAGGCAGCGCTGCAGAGAGGATTAATTGAGGCTTATGCGTACAGACAATCACTCAGGTAATGCGGTCATAGGCTTATGCCCTTTGAAAACAGAAAACACATGTTAATTTATGTAACATAACCAACAAAAAAGTCTCTAAATCTGTAAGACTGTCTTATTGGGAAGACATCCAGTTGCAAGGCACTTGACATTCTACTTGCCTGCAACTTGAATCTCTTTGGTGATATCACAGATATGGTTTAATTTTCAAGTGAAACCATTTTTTAAATGAGAAGAAACTTTTAAGACGGTTAGCTGCCCTACTTTACAGTCTGCCACTGATCATTGTGATTTTCCTTGAATAATGATTTTTGTCCCTAAGATTACTCTCCTTGTCTTTAAAGGGACTACATTAAGTCCATTTTTAATTTATCCTGTTCATTTGCATAAACATAACAAGAGCAGCAAATAATCACTTATGATCTTTAGTTCTCTTTTGCTGGAACTTACCCAAGGAACATTTAGGGTGGCCCTCAGTCAGCTCTTCAGGGCACAGATGCTGGGCCACATACCTGGCATTCATCCTTGCCTGTACACACCTGTCCTTTCCAAGTCTTTCTGGTTTTCCATTGTGCCTTAAGGTCCCTTCTATCCATCTTTCAGGAAAACAACCTTCGTTCCTTCCCTGGAGAGATTTCTGTGGACCGCACAACCAACCATGGCAGCAGGCCTTTTATTTCACGGGCTTTTATTACCTTTGAAAGTCATTCCCAGTTCCTTAGGGCTTTTTGGTAACAACCTGAGCCCAAGCATGTCTCCTTTAGGCTTGACATTCCAGTCAAAGGCTTGGTCAGAAAAAGGAACCTCTATTAACAACTGGTCTTATTAGTTCTATGCAAAGAAACTTAAGTCATTACTTACTTGTTTAGAATGCCAAACTCTGGAGAGATCAAATAGGCAGAAAAATATACAACGTGACGGAAAATCTTTGTCCTAATAACCACTGAACTGGCATTTCCATTCTTCATATTTTCATTTTCCCCCAGTAAAAAAATTTTTTTTTCCATTACAGTTGTCTCACTTTTATTTCCCCCTCTTGCTTCCCTGTATCCTGCTCCTCCCTTCCCCCACATTCAGTCCCCACTCAGTTGTCTATGTCTGTGGGTCATTTATACATGTTCTTTGATTTGACACTTCCCCTTCTTACCCCCTTTTCTCCCTCCCACCTCCCCCCTTGTTACTGTTAGTCTACTCCTTGTTTACATACCTCTGGTTCAATTTTACTCATTTGTTTGTGTTGTTCATTAGTTTCCTGTAATAGGTGACAGCATAACATATTTTTCTTTCGTTGCCTGGCTTGTTTCGCTAAGCATAATTCTCTCTAGTTCCATCCATGTTGTTGCAAATGGTAGAAGTTCCTTCTTTCTTTCTGCTACATAGAACTCCATTGTGTAAATGTACCACAGTTTTTTGATCCACTCATCTAGAGATGGGCATTTAGGTTGTTTCCAGCACTTGCTTATTGTGAATAGTGCTGCTATGAACATTGGAGTGCATAGGTTCTTTTGAATTGCTGTTTCAGGATTTTTCAGATATAATCCCAGTAATGGAATTGCTGGTTCAAAAGGCAGTTCCATTTTTAGTTTTTTGAGGAAATTCCAAACTGTTTTCCATAGTGGCTGCACCAGTCTGCATTCCCACCAACAATGCACCAGGTTTCCTGTTTCTCCGCATCCTCTCCAGCACAAGTTGTATGTTGATTTGTTGATTATGGCCATTCTGATTGGTGTGAGGTGGTATCTCATTGTGGTTTTTATTTGCATCTCTCTGATGGCTAGTGATGTTGAACATATTTTCATATGACTATGGGCCCTCTGTATGTCTTCTTTGGAGAAGTGTTTGTTCAGGTCCTTTGCCCATTTTTTAATTGGGTTGTCTCTCTTCTTGGTGTTGAGTCGTATGAGTTCTTTATATATTTTGGAGATCAATCCCTTGTCTGAGATGTCATTGGCGAATATATTTTCCCATATGGTTGGTTTCCTTTTCATCTTGCTGATGTTTTCTTTAGTTGAGCAGAAACTTTTTAGTTTGATGTAGTCCCATTTGTTTATTCTTTCCTTTATTTCCCTTGCCTTAGGAGATATATCAGTGAAAATATTGCTATGTGAGATATCTGAAATTTTCCTGCCTATTTTTTCCTCTAGGACTTTTATGGTATCACGGCTTACATTTAAGTCTTTGATCCATTTTGAGTTTATTCTTGTGTATGGTGTGAGTTGGTGGTCTAGTTTCATTTTTTTGCATGTCCCTGTCCAGTTCTCCCAACACCATTTGTTGAAGAGGCTCTTTTCACGCCATTTGATGTTCTTTCCCCCTTTGTCAAATATTAGTTGACCATATCAACCTGGTTTTATTTCTGGGCTCTCTATTCTGTTCCATTGATCAATATGTCTGTTTTTATGCCAGTACCAGACTGTTTTGATAACCGTGGCCTTGTAGTATAGTTTGATATCAGGTATTGTGATTCCTCCTACTGTGTTCTTCCTCAAAATTGCTGTGGCTATTCAGGCTCTTTTTTGGTTCCATATAAATTTTTGAAGTATTTGTTCTAGGTCTGTGAAATATGTTGCTGGTATTTTAATAGGGATTGCATTGAATCTATAAATTGCTTTGGGTAGTATGGACATTTTAATGATGTTGATTCTTCCCATCCATGAGCATGGTATATGCTTCCATTTATTTGTATCTTCTTTAATTTCTTTCTTCAGTGTTATGTAGTTTTCTGAGTACAGGTCTTTTACCTCCTTGGTTAAGTTTATTCCTAGGTATTTTATTTTTCTTGTTGCTATTGTAAATGGGATTTTTCTTTCAGTTTCTATCTCTGAGTTTTTATTGTTGGTGTATAAAAATGCCTTCGATTTCTTAATATTGACTTTGTATCCTGCTATTTTGCCGAATTCACTTATTAGGTCGAGTAGTTTTTTTGTGGAGTCTATAGGGTTTTCTATGTACACTATCATGTCATCTGCAAATAATGACAGTTTTATTTCCTCTTTTCCAATTTGGATTCCTTTTATTTCTCTTTCTTGTCTGATTGCAGTGGTTAGAATTGCCAAGACTATGTTGAATAGGAGTGGGGAGAGCGGACATCCTTGTCTTGTTCCTGATCTCAGGGGGAATGCTCTCAGTTTTTGCCCATTGAGTATGATGTTGGCTTCAGATTTCTCATATATGGCCTTTATTATGTTGGGGTATGCTCCCTCTATTCCCATTTTGCTGAGAGTTTTTATCATAAATGAGTGTTGTACTTTATCAAATGCTTTTTCTGCATCTATTGATATTATCATGTGGTTTTTGTCTTTCATTTTGTTTATGTGGTGTATTACGTTTATTGATTTGAGAATGTTAAACCATCCTTGCATCCCTGGGATGAATCCTACTTGATCGTGGTGTATGATCTTTCTAATGTGTTGCTGGATCCGGTTTGCCAATATTTTGTTGAGAATTTTAGCATCTATGTTCATCAGCGATATTGGCCTGTAGTTTTTTTTCTTTGTTGTGTCTTGACTTGGTTTTGGAGTTAGGGTTATACTGGCTTCATAGAATGAGTTTGGCAGTCTTCCCTCTTCTTGTATCTTTTGGAATAGTCTGAGAAGGATAGGAGTTAGTTCTTTCCTAAATGTTTTGTAGAATTCACTTGTGAAGCCATCCGGTCCAGGGCTTTTGTGTGCTGGGAGTTTTTTGATTACTGCTTCAATTTTACTAGCTGTTATTGGTCTATTCAGACTTTCTGCTTCTTCTTGATTCAGTTTGGGAAGATTATAGGTTTCTAGGAATTTGTCCATTTCCTCTAGGTTGTCAAATTTCTTGCCATACACTTGTTCGTAATAATTTCTTATAATCCTTTGTATTTCTGTGGTATCAGTTGTGATTTCTCCTCTTTTGTTTCTGATTTTATTTGGGTCCCCTCTCTTTTTTTCTTGATGAGCCTGGTTTTAGGCTTGTCAACTTTGTTTATCTTTTCAAAGAACCAGCTCCTACTTTTGTTGATCTTTTGAATTGTTAGTTTAGACTCTATGTCATTTAATTCTGCTCTGATCTTGATGATTTCCTTCCTTCTACTTGATCTGGGCTTTGCTTATTGTTCTTCCTCTAGATCTTGTAGCTGTAGGGTTAAATTTTTTATTAGATATTCCTCTAGCTTTTTTAGGTAGGCCTGTATTGCTATTAACTTTCCTCTCAGGACTGTTTTCGCTGTATCCCATAGGTTTTGGGTTGTTGTGTGTTCATTATCATTAGTTTCCAGAAACTTTTTGATTTCTTCCTTGATGTCATTGTTAACCCATTCATTATTTAATAGCATGTTATTCATTCTCCATGAGTTTGAATATTTTTGAGTTTTTTCCTTGAGGTTGATTTCCAATTTTAAGCCATTGTTATCTGAGAAGATGCTTGATATAATTTCAATTTTCTTGAATTTGTTAAGGCTTGTTTTGTGTCCTACCATGTGGTCTATCTTTGAAAATGTTCCATGTTCACTTAAGAAGTATGTATATTTTGCTTCTTTGTGGTGAAAACTTCTATATATATCGACTCATTCCATTTGATCTAGAGTGTTGTTCAGTGCCTCAATATCTTTGGTGTTTCTTTGCTTCGAAGATCTGTCCTTTGTTGACAATGGGGTGTTAAAGTCCCCTACTATGAGTGTGTTGTTGTCTATATCTTTCTTGGAGCCTTTCAAAAGTTTCCTTATATATTTGGGTGCTCCTAAGTTGGGTGCATATATATTTATAAGGGTATATCTTCTTGATGGATTTTTCCCTTAAGTATTATGAAATGCCCTTCTTTGTCTCTTTTTATGGACTTGGCTGTGAAATCTGTTTTGTCTGATATAAGTATTGCTACCCCGGCTTTTTTTTCATACCCATTTGCTTGAAATACTTTTTTCCATCCCTTTACTTTCAGTTTGTGTAGATCTTTTTTTCTAAGGTGGGTCTCTTGTAGACAGCATATATGTGGGTCATTCTTTCTAATCCATTCAGCTACCCTATGTCTTTTAATTGGAGCGTTTAATCCATTTACATTTAAGGTTATTACCGATAAGTACTTATTCATTGTCATTTTCCCCCTTTGTACTCATGTTCTTCTCTGTCTCTCTCTGTTTCTTTATCTTCTTAGAGCAGACCCTTTAGCATCTCTTGCATTGCTGGTTTGGTGGAGATGTATTCTTTTAGCCTTCTTTTGTCTTTGAAGCTCCTTATTTCACCCTCCATTTTGAATGAGAGCTTTGCTGGCTATAGTATTCTAGATTGTAGGCCTTTGTTTTTCATTGCTTGGAATATTTTTTGCCATTCCCTTCTGGCTTGTAGTGTTTCTGCTGAGAAATCTGATGATAGCCTTATTGGAGTACCCTTGTATGTTTTAAGTTGTTTTTCTCTTGCTGCTTTTAGGATCCTCTCTTTGTATTTGAATGTTGGCATTTTAATTATGATGTGTCTTGAAGTGGGCCTGTTGGGGTTCATCTTCATTGGGACCCTCTGTGCTTCCTGGACTTGCGTGACTCTTTCTCTCGTCATGTTAGGGAAGTTTTCTGTCATTAGTTTTTCAAAGAGGTTTTCTATCCCTTGCTCTTCTTCTTCTCCTTCTGGAATTCCTATGATACGGATATTATTACGTTTCATGTTGTCCTGCAGCTGTCTTAGAACCTCTTCAGTCTTGTTCAGTCTTTTTTCATTTTGTTGCATTGTCTGGGTGTTTTTGTGTACGTTGTCCTCCAGCTCACTGATCCGATCTTCTGCTTCCTCTAGCCTGCTTTTAATTCCTTCTACTGTGTTCTTCAATTTAGAGATCGTATTCTTCATTTCCTCCTGGCTCTTATTGATAGCTTCTATGTCCTTTTTCATGCTCACGTAATTTTCTGTGAGTTCCTTGTAGTTTTTCTGGAGTTCTTTGTAGTTTCCGCTGAGCTCATTCAGCTTCTCCATAATCCATGTTTTGAATTCCATATCTGATAGTTCGCTCCCCTCTATTTCATTTAGCACTCTTTCTGGGGATTCTACCTTTCCTTTTGATGGAAGGTTGTTTCTCTGTCTCCCCATTTTTTTGACTCCTATTTTTTGTTGGTGCTTCTTAGAATGATCTGCACTTCCTGGATCTGCCTCTGGTGGCGTGAGATCATGTACCATTCTGGCCCTAGGCAGCCTGTTGGAGACTTCCAGGGATTTACTGCTGTTGTCTATCTTCTTTGATTGTTAATCTACTCAATCTGTGATTAGCTTTCAGGCTTAAGGACTGTGGGTGTGGCAGCTTAATTCCTGAAGGCAGGGCTTTTGCTTCCCCTCAGGCTGACGCCACTTCGAGGGGAATGGTCTACCCGCAGTACTGGGGATGAGTCAGCACTGGGACTCAGTCGGCTGCTCCTCCAGTTCTCCCCTCAAAGCCACCATGCCAAACTCTCCCCAAGTGTCTCCAGTCCTCTCTGCCTTCCCTCTGCTTGAGCCCAGGGTAAGTGGTGGCCAAAATATTTTCATATGTGATCCACTTAAGAGCTCTTTTTCTCCTGCTGTTTCTCTCTGGCTAGCAAGAAACCCTGTGGCTTTTCACTTTTCACAGCTGGATACTATTTTACTTTCCACTCTGTTGCTGTAGGCTGGGAAGCCCAGCTGGGGGTTTAGACCCTGCCCTTCTCAGGGGGAATCCCCGGCTGCTGAGCCGTTTCTCAGTCCCTTCAGTTGCCACCCATGTGAGCCCAGCCAGCCCTTTCGCGTCTCCGCACTCCCTACCGGTCAAGTTGTCTTTTCTGTCTCTCCGTGGTTATAAGACTTCTTTCCAGCTAGTGTTCCATTGGTTATTCCAGATGATTTCTCCAAAATTAAGTTCTAAATCCATACTGGTCCTTGGAGGAGGTTAGTGTAGCTTCCACTTACTCCTCCACCATCTTGGATCTCTCTCTTTCTCTCTTCATGTTAGGGAAGTTTTCTGTCATTAGTTTTTCAAAGAGGTTTTCTATCCTTTGCTCCTCTTCTTCTCCTTCTGGAATTCCTATGATACGGATATTATTACGTTTCATGTTGTCCTGCAGCTGTCTTAGAGCCTCTTCAGTCTTGTTCAGTCTTTTTTTGTTTCGTTGCACTGTCTGTGAGTTTTTGTCTACATTGTCCTCCAGCTCGCTGATCCGATCTTCTGCTTCCTCTAGCCTGTTTTTAATTCCTTCTACTGTGTTCTTCAATTCAGAGATCGTATTCTTCATTTCCTCCTGGCTCTTATTGATAGCTTCCATGTCCTTTTTGATGCTGGTATAATTCTCAGTAAGTTCCTTATAGTTCTTCTGGAGTTCACTGTAGTTTTTCTGGAGTTCTTTGTAGTTTCCGCTGCGCTCATTGAGCTTCTCCATAATCCATGCTTTCAATTCCATATCTGATAGTTTGCTCCCCTCTATTTCATTTAGCACTCTTTCTGTGGACTCTACCTTTCCTTTCGATGGGGGGTTGTTTCTCTGTCTCCCCATTTTTGTGACTCCTATTGTTTGTTGGTGCTTCTTCACACCTTTTATTTTGAATGAGAGCCTTGCTGGGTAGAGTATTCTTGGTTGTAGGCCTTTGTTTTTCATTGCTTGAAATATTTTTGACCATTGCCTTCTGGCTTGTAATGTTTCTGTTGAGAAATCAGTTGATAGCCTTATCGGAGCTCCCTTGTAAGTTATTTGCTGTTTTTCTCTTGCTGCTTTTAGGATTCTCTCTTTGTCTTGGAATGTTGCCATTTTAATTATGATGTGCCTTGGAGGGGGTTTTTGGGGGTTCCTCTTCATTGGAACTCTCTGTGCTTCCTGAACTTGTATAACTTTTTCTCTCATCGGATTCGGAAAATATTCTGTCACAATTTCTCCTATCAGTTTTTCAATTCCATGTTCCTTTTCTTCTCCCTCTCTAATTCCGATGATCCTTATATTATTTCTTCTCATGCTATCCTGTAATTCCCTTACATCTTGTTCATATTTTTTCAATCTTTTTTCATTTTGCTGTATCATTTGAGAGTTATTACCTACATTATCTTCTAACTCACTAATCCAATCCTCTGCTTCGTTTAGTCTGCTTTTACTGATTCTACTGTGTTTTTCAGTTCAGAGATTGAATTTTTCATTTTTTCCTGGTTCTTGTTAATAGTTTCTATGTCTTTTTTTATGCTGGTGTAGTTCTCTGCAAGTTCCTTGTAATTTTCTTGGAGCTGTTGGTAACTTCCTTGGAGGTTGTCAAAGTTGTTTTTAAGGTTGTCGAGTATATTGAGCTTCTTCACCACCATTGTTTTCAATTCCATGTCTTACATTTGGGCTATGTCTATTTAATCTACCTCTCTTTCTGAGGATTCCTCCTTTCTTTTCATTGAGGGGTTATTTTTGTGTCTTATCATGTTGGATTCTTCTTGTTTGTTTTTATTTTTATTTTTTGAGATGGTCTGCTTTGACTTCCTACCTTTGTGGTGTGAGATTCTTTATGGGAGATCTGGGGGTTTCAGTGGTGCAGTCTCTTTGATCTCCTGAGCCTGATGTTCCTGGATTACCCTTTATGTCATTTGTTTATGCTGTCTGGTTATATTTCAGATGTTCTTTGGTAGGATCTTCCTTCTGGCTAGTTGATTGAGAGTCACTCTATCCACTTTGTCTTGAGTTCTTTTGTGGAGATGGTGTTAAAGACATAAACACACAGCCCCAGAAGGAAACCCACACCCTCAAAAATATCCCCCACCCTCTATCCCGCTATCATCAGCCAACGAGCCAGTATTAATATAAATGTAGAGAGATTAGAGCTTTTACACTATAGGAAGAATAGATAAGAGTTGTTTTTAGAGAGGAAAAATATGATTTTTGATAGAGGGGATGATAGATTAATAATAGTTGAGACTATGCAAGCCAGTAGGTAATATTTACATTGTATGTTAATAAAAATAGAAGAAAAGGATGGAAAAATGCATAATATAGTAACCAAGTGGGATTGTTTTGTATTGGGTTTATATAGTAATTATATTCTATTATTTAGAGTCATAGGGGTGCTAAACTAGACACACAAACAAATAAACAATGATTAAAGAGAAAGGATGAGAAGGAGAGGTTATATGAAACTCATTAGAGATATAGTTTGTTTTTCTTTCCTTTTTTCTTCCCCTCCTCTCCTCTCCTCCTCTCGCCTTTTTTTAAGAAAGGGAGAAAAAAGAAAAAGAAGAAGAAAAAAGAAGAAAGAAAGAAAGAAAGAAAAGAAAGAAGAAATAAGAAAGAAAGAAAAAGAGAAAAAACGAAAAAAAAAGAAAAAAAAAACGGAATGTTTTTACTCAGTTCAGCCTTGGTGTGTCGTCTTCTTTTTCTGCGTCCGCAGCTGGTCTAGTGTGGCGGTTCAGAGGTTCTTGTTTCTTGCAGCAATGGTGTGCACCTGGGGTGGCCTGCAAGGCGCGCTCCCTTGCTGCCCGATGGAGCCAGGTGAGGTGTCCTTGCGCTAGCGTCCCTGCACTGGCGGGGCGGCCTGATATCTTGCCCCATGATTGGCACCTATTGTCCCCAGGCTGAGGTGTTTTCATGCTTGCATACCCGTGCCCTTAGTCCCGCTGAGCCGAGCTCTGGGAGTTGGTCTCTCACCTCTTATGTGGGGCCGCGGACACTTGTGCACAGTGGAAGTGAGTGTCTGTGAGTCACTGCCGCCTGCTGTTCCGGTGCTGCAGCCGCCTGCCTTCCCTCACCCGTCTGGGCTGGCACAAACAGAGCCTGTGCTAGTGGTCTGCTTTCCGGCCTGGGAACCGGCGCCCACTGGAGCTGGCTAGGGGTGTCTGTGCATGCTCCTCTGTGTGTTCAGTGGGCCCTCCCTGTGCCTGTTGGGGCACTGATCTTATGTCCATTGGGGAGTGTCCGAGGGACGCCTGGACTCACAGCCCCGCACCTAGGCCAGTGAGTGAGAGCACTTCCCTATGCACGCCCCCGCGACCCAAGGGTAGGGTTGGGGAGTGGATGAGCGCACCTCTGCGCTTGTGCTCCTCAAGAATGGCCTACCACTCCCAAACTTTCCTCCCTTCTCCACCGTCCACTAGAGAAAAATATAAAGGAGAATTATGTTCTCACTTGCCCGGCAGCATGCTGTCTCCTGTCCTTCAGCGCCAATGCCACTTGGTCGAGTCCCGTCTCTGCCAGCGGGCAGAGATACCTGTATCTTAACAAGTATCCTAACTAATATTCCTAACTAAAATCAGTAAAGAATTAAAATATAAACATTGAATTACTTGGATTACCAAATTATCCTTTTTTTCCCTCTGGGTTAAAGATTTTGTGGTGGAGATGACCTCCCAGAATACTTCATTTTTCTTCTTCTCATGAATAACTTAAGGTAAAATAATCTTGCAAAGTGTTGGGACTCCTTGCTTCCTCTTTGCCAGGAAAAGTGAGAAGTAACAATTCTACCTATCCATGTAATAAGTTGCAATGTGGGAGGATAATTTACTGAAATATTAATGTGTATGTATTTTTCTCCTACAGTTCTTTTCCCTTTCTATCAAGGAGATAGAGGGACGCTTTTGGCATCATGCCTGCAGGAGTGGGCAGGTCTGACAGGGCTCAGGGATCATGCTTATGGGGAGAAGGAATATAAATAGAAATAGAATAGTTGGATGATGACCCACATGCATACAAGACTCCTTCTGTAGGACTGTCCTTAGGGGCCATGTTGTCTTTTTAGACTTTAGAATATTGCTGGGTAGAATTTCTACTCTGTCCAAGAACTGACGAAAGACACATAAATGTATATGACACATTTAAGTAGGCAAAAGTCACAATTCTTCATATATGATTGTGCCTGTGATTACACATATTGAAAAATCATAATGTATACAAATTAACTAATGATACACAAGGCCTGTCTGGAAAAAGTCCAGCCATTGTAACCTGGCAGCCAAGGAGAGGGACTGAAATGCACACGCTTGAACAGTGAATGGTTTTACTGTACTAGTCAGTGGGGATGGTCAACATTGTTAAGTGAGCATGTGTACTGTGTGGTCATCTCATTCAAAATGACTGAGTGAATAGAGCAATGTATCTGCACCAAATTTTGTGTAGAGCTTGAACATTCATCTGTGGAAACTATTTGGATGATTCAGAAAGCTGCAGCTATGGACAACTGGTGATTGGCAGCTTCATCAGGATAACATGCTCACTCACGCATCAGATTTCATGCAGAGTTTTTTGGCAAAATGTCAAATCATCCAGGTGACTCAGCCATCTTACAACCCATAATTGATGCCCTATGACTTCTGACTTTTCCCAAAACTAAAATTACCTTTGAAAGGAAAGAGATTTCAGACTGTCATGAAAATACGATGGGACAGCTGATGACAATTAGGAGAACAGTGTGAGATCCTAAGGTGCATACTCTAAAGGGGACTGAGGCACCATTCTCTTATGTACAATGTTTCTTGTATCTGGTATCTTCTTCAATCTATGTTCCTATTTTTCATATTACATGCAGGAATGTTTAATGATTACCTCACAAATAAAAAATATTGTCTTCAAAATTATCCCCTTCCATCATCATAATCTCCCATCTTTTTCTTTTGATTCAATCTTTGCCACTTCCCAGGAACTTATAGCTGCCTTTAGAGAAATGGAGCTCAGTTAAAGAAGTATTATATTACACAATTTGAGCACGCTGCAACTTTGCTTCATAGAATATAAGAGTTGATGGATGACATTTATTTATAAATAAAAATCCATGTAACTCCATCAGACAGCTAATTTCATGAACTGCCAGAGAAATTAATAGTAAGAATACAGATACTGATACTCATCATTACCTATCATTGAAGGTGTACATATCTATCTATCTATCTATGTGTATATTAATACTGCTTTTATTAATCTTGTGATTTGTTTATATAACTGTTTTTAATGACTCCTGACTCATAGAGGTGGTATAAAAATCATTTTTTTAGGATAAAATGTAACTTATCAAGAGTGATAGGTTTTAGTAAGACCGAATTATTTATTTACTTATTTTTATCTGGCTGTGTATATCTGAAGCACTAGACCTTAGGACAAAAATAGTCAGGATTAATTTTGTTCTGATAGCAATATTTTCTAAATGCCTTCAATGACTTCTTATTTTATAAAATGACAAGATTTTACAGTGATGGTAACTAAGTCCACATTGGGTAAAGATAGCTACTTTTTAATTTAACATGCATTGCTGCGTAGCTTACTATATTAGAGGTGCTGAGCTCTGTGCTGGGGCTTCATTGGCTAAAGTTACAGACCCTTTTGGCATGATGTTCAAAGTTTAACAAGAAGTATAAATGTAACTATAATCATAAATTTAATCATAATTATATATATGGCAATTTTAAGTGTGACTATAACTATAGCTATAAATATATCTATAATTATATCATTTAATATTTAAAGTTATTTACAACTACCAATAAAGAATATACATAAGATTCTGGTGTCTGTTATCCCTCATCAGGATTTAGAAATAACCCTTAATAACTGGAAAAAGGAAATGTTTAGATTGGTAATATTCTGTTTGGAGAAAGGGTTCTTCTTCCAAAGATTAGAAGTTCTCTTATCCATTTTCAACACGTTGCTCCATGTGTTTGTGTTGGGACATGGGCTTCTTACTTCAGAGTCCTCATTGCCAAGCACAAGTGAGTTTTGGGCCTTGCTGTTTAACTTCAAGTATAAATCCATGAGCTGCTATGTAATGATCTCAGATCAGGATATTTTATATCTGAAGCCTTTGTGGTAATAGAATTGTTGTTCTAGTGAGTGTAGTGCAATGAATGTACATGAAAAGAACAATCTCCTGCTTAAAATCAGAACTGGAAACTATTTCATTGAAGAGCAGAGAGATCGTTCATGTGTAACACTGGTAAAAGTCACCCTGTGGTATCCATATGGATGTTAGTTTTAATAATGTCTTTATTCCAAATATTATATTATTGAAGGTTGCATATACCACTTGTCTTCATTTTAGACCTCATATACAGAATCTGACGTGGCCATAACCTCTGATAAAGATGGCAGTCTTCAGGCAAATTAATGAAACATTTATTATGTATATGTGTTCATGTAGTTTGAAAGTCTAGGTTTGACTACCACAGTATAAATGTTGGAAGGTGTATTTGCTTCCACAATAAAGACATCAAATAAAAAAGGAGGCAACTATATGTAACAATAGAAAGTCCAGAGTTAACAGTAAAGTTAGAAAGAGAAAACTAATCATAAAGATGGTGCTCTTATATAACATCTTATTTGACACAAAGAGCAAGAAAATGTATGAAAAATGGAAAGAGAAATGCTGAAGGAACAAAAAAGATCCTCACATTGGGTAGATGGCAGCCTAAGGAAGGTTTAAATAGGTTTAGGGGATAGAACCTATCAAGTAAGAATGTAATGTGACTAAAACCTGAGGCAGGAAATCAAAATTGTGATCTGACAGCAATGAATAGTACTGTTTACACAGAGTTTTATAAGTTGTATGGATAATAGAATTCTGCCGTTAAAAGACAGAATGAGTAAAACATGCCAAATATGGAGGGTGGGAGCAGAAGTAGCTTTATAGTTGTGAGTTTGATAAACAATGTATTCTTGTATCATTTATTATTTTTCCATAGGATTGACTGTAAACCTACTTTGTCCACCCTCTATTTGCCTCTGATTATTTATAGTCCTGAATGCCTGACTAAAGAATTTGGCTGCTACTTTCTGGATGAATGGTTTTCAAAGTTTTATTCTGTTGTTGCCTTTTTCTTGGGGGTGGAGGAAATTTCCAAAACCTGTTTCAAAGTTACGTAGAACCAAAAACTGTCAGAAAGACAGAGAGGGAGGGAGGAAAGGGAGAGGGAGAGGCAGAGGGAGAGTGGGAGCAACTGGTTAAGGCAACATCAAGGTAGAGTCCTGCCTTCTTAGCTAGCCTCTCTGCAAGTGGTCCTAAGTCACACTAATGGAACTGTATGACTTCATACAACACAGTTTAAAAATCACTATTCTAGGTAAATAGAAGCTACTGATAGTTTTGCATGGAGGCATGTGTGAAGAAAATTGACTACAATTAGTGAAATTAAAACATGGATTTTCTAGGGCCAGCAAAGAAAGGTGAAATTCCCAATGGACTCCAAAGCTTCTTTCCCATGGGATAATTGCACCTGGTACCTATAGGCTGGCCACCAGGGAGCACCACTTCTCTGACATCTGTGATTTATAGACACAGCAATGGCACAAGCTCATTCTTTTCTGACTTAATATCTAACTGTACTAAGAATGAGAATATAATACAAGGGAACTTAATACAAAGAATATTTAAGGCTCTATATGCTTTGGTTTACAAGATGTGCTCAAATTTTCTTCAGGTGGTGCTTTATCACAAGGGCTTCTCTCTCCTGGCTCCCAGTCTGTCTCCATGTAATGCATTCCATTTTAGCACACACACAAAATGGCACGCATATGTAGAGCCGCCTCCCTGAATGGACAGAGAGCTCCAAGGGGCAGTGAGAGCTCCAAGAAGTAGTAAGAGCTCCAGAGGCTTGGGAAGTACTACTGTACTGCAAATTTCCTACCTTCTCAGTCTCCATTTCCATCTTCTCTGAGACATTAGTTTTGATCATTTAATTTAAAATCTCTAGGGAACTTCAACCTTTAGTATTAGTTATTAATGCATTCATCTTACAGAGCTCTCACAGATTAATCATCATTTCAACATTCACAAAATTGATCCACCACCATAAAATATACAGAAATTGGGTCTTGTTATATAGAGGCAGCAGAAGCCTTGGAAACATTACTCCAGGAAAGCGGCCAGTGTCCACAGAGATAAAGAGGCTTAACTAGGGTTGCTGTAGCAGACGTGGGGAGAAAATGATGAACTGAGTATATATCCAAGGAAAAATGGACAGATTTAGTGATGAATGAGGCATGGGTAGTGAAGGTGAAAGAGGTAAACAGATGAATCAGAGACTGCCAACCGAGGTATCTGGAAGAAAGTGATTTTACTTTTACAAGTGAGAAAATCAGGAGGCTGAGAATATTTGTGTAAATGGTGAGCTTAGTTTTAAATATGTTGATGATTTGAGTGTTGGTGAGAAGTCCAAGCAAAAATGTCTTTCAAAAAATGGTAAATAAAGGATTAGATTTTGGGCTGGTGATTTAGTTTCCTGAGGACTTCATTTCAAAAAAGACGTTGGATTACCTCTGCCTGAATCCTCTAAATAAAAGCGCTATGACTTACAGTTTCAATCAATTTATATTACCTAATTCATAATTTTCATATCTACTTTCCTTACTAAAACATTCAAATAATAGCTTTGAATGTAGAAAGAATGTGTTTTAATTTAGTTCTTGGAAAGAACAAGATGCATTGGCCATTGAATTTTATCTAAAAAGAGTTATATGAACTGGGAAATTGCATGCTTTGGAGATACTTGAGAAAATTGATTGCTGACTTGCTAAGGTGCAGAGCACATTTTACTGAAAACATCTTTGCAGCAAAGTGGTTGCAAACATTTTACTCATACTCTCAGTACTTTAGCATCCATCAACATCAGACAGCAAAGTTGTAGGAATTTATTAGGTCCTTGCCAATTCACTTCCCCTTTTAATCAGGGTTTTCTACTGTTCTCTATTTGTAGATGCAGGACTCTTGACTTAAATACAACTGGAAATGGTAGAGAACATGTAGTCTCTGACTTAGAAGGTTTTGTATCAGCATACTGCACCATTCATATCCTGGTACTTGTGATTTTTAGATAGAGTTCTGGCCCATGCTTTGATAAAAACTTGAATGCAGTAATTGGTTGTCTCTTGTTTGCCTGCTGGGTTACTACTGATCTATGTAATCACCTTTTGAAATATTGCATTCTTTTATTTATAATTTTTTTTAGAGAGAGGTGGAGGGAAGGAGAGAGGTAGAGGTAGATCAATGTGCAAGAGAAACATTGATTGGTTGCCTTTCATACGCCCCCAACTGGGGACCTGGCCCACAAATCAGACATGTGTCCTGATTGGGAATCAAGCTGGCAACCTTCCAGTTTGCAGGCTGGGACACAACCCACTTAACCATACCAGCCAGGGCAACATATTGAATTCTTATAATAGTGACTCCTTGGTGCTACTTTCTTCAACATTTTGGGGTAATGAAAAATATAAAATTCGATATTTTATTATTATTATTTTTAGAAATCATATATATTCTGAACTCTTTACAGAAACTGGACCAGGTT
The DNA here is from genome assembly GCF_987537825.1 of Furipterus horrens. Taxonomy (NCBI): domain Eukaryota; kingdom Metazoa; phylum Chordata; class Mammalia; order Chiroptera; family Furipteridae; genus Furipterus; species Furipterus horrens. The sequence continues at coordinate 59,483,136 of NW_028327176.1, read as the reverse complement.
TTGGCTTCACCTGGAGAAAGGCCTTAGCCATGCTTGGATCTATCGTGGAGAAGTACTTTTCAAATTCCTGTCATAAAGGATCAGTCTTTATTTACTTTAACACCTGTGGCAGATTGAGACATTTTACAAAATACCTTGTACAAAAAGTACACTCCTGACATGCCTAAATGAATGGCAAGGTGAGGATGCTATATATACATTTCTAAAAGTTATTCTCAATTTCTATAGTCATTTCATTGTGGGCCAGTAACAAACATTTTTCAGACTATTTTTCAGTCAATAGTTCAACATTTGAATCACTGCATTTAGGATATATGAAAATGTATTAAAGTTCTATAAATCTTGGGAGTGACTTATTTAAGATGTAATAAATTACATCTAAGGTCTCTCAAAGTTATGAAGATTGACTATATGATTAAATGTTGTTTTTCAACCATTTCATTTCCCTGTTACCCAAATCTCTGGTATCTTTGAATACTCTAAAAAAATACACAATAATTACATCTAAAATTATTTACTGAGGCTTACTGTGCATTAGGGACCAAGATAAGCAATTTTGAGACATTATTGCATTTAATCATTACATTCACCTTATGAGATAAGTAACTTATAGATGAGGACTTTAGGTGCAGCAAGGTTAATTGACTTTTCAAAGTCATTCAACTTCACCACTACATGGTAAAACCAGCCAAAGCATCTGCATTCCACAAAATAAAAATTAATTAGATTACAACCTTGTCTATTTTCCAGCTATCAGAATGTACTCTGGGTATTATGCTGAATTCAGTCCCCAGTCCTCTTATAACAAGTTATTACAGACACAAATCCCAAGCTCTAGGTTATCATACTACAACCATCTATGTTAATTATAGGTGGTAGACTGTGACTGATTCCACAATACAACCAAATGTCCAAGAATGCAGAGATGTGAACATATCAGTCTTGAACAATCATGGAGCAGGGAAGAATATAAAAGAAGATTAATATCACTTAGACCTATATAATTTCCATTAGGTTGACAGAAGCAATTATAAAGTATTTTATGGTAGTCTTGAATCCTGACCATGTACTCTCACTACCCTAAAAATGTGCTGAATACAATTTCTCCTGTAATAGTTGATAAAAGGAGAGACCCTTAATTTGGAGAACTTTCTATCAAAGGAATTACTCAGTACAGTGAGGGAGAGACTTTTTTCTGCCTCACACATCTCTAATTATGGTATAAAACTCAGCAGCAGTCTGGACCCCTATGGTAAATAACAAAGTTTTAGCAGTGAAATGGAAATGATGAAAACATTTAACTCTCTAAATTCTGTCAGGGAACACTGGGAAGATATTCACAACTAACTAAAAATGTGCATATTTGCCAAGGTTGATATTATAATATGTGGATTTGCATAGACTCTCAGTATCACAACATTTTAAACTTGGTGACACTAGTGTCCTAGTTTCCTGGAGACATTTCATAAACATAAAGCATTTAGAAGCAACCATGTGTTAAGTAATTCTACAGGTTGTTTTGTTTGTTTGGGGTTTCACAGGGCACTATCAAACTTAAGATTCATCCTGTCGATTATATGTGTTTTAAATATGTTATAAGAAGAGGTTCTTCTGTATGTATAATAATTGGTGGCAGGCTTGCAGCTTACTGCAAATGTGGGTGGCAGGTGCCATGCTGCCACATGCAGTCAATCAGTGAAGTACTGGTGCAAGGACAAAGCATGGTGAGGACATTAGTCAGTTGTTAGCAATCATGGAAGAGAGACTCTATCTTTTGTACTTTGTTGCTTATTTCTGGTGTGTGAGTGAGTTGGAGGGTGATGATGGGTATGCGGTGGCCATTAACTCCCATCAAATCCAGTTGCCAGGACATGGGGCAGTAGTGAAGGCAGATAAGCTAATGTGTGCAACTGCATGTGCATTTATTATGATGCCCATCAATACGGACTCCTCTCTTCCTCTTAGTGCAAAGGCCCTCCTCAACCTTCCCCTCTGTGCCCAAATTTTCTTTTGTGTATGCTTGGCATCCTTTCTAAGGTGGGGAAGCACAGTTACATTTAGATTTCCAACTACCTTTCACAAATGATCTTTAAAAAGTCCTCAACATAATAATATGTGTATAGATACACATGCCCATATAATACAACACAACTTAAAAAGGCTTCTGATCCTATTTTTTTATTTAAAAGCATGTTCACAGATTTTTTAAATTGTTTTTATTTATTGAATTTAGAAAGAGCATGGAAGGGGGAAGGAGAGAAATAAAGAGACATTGATTTGTTGTTCTACTTATTTTTAAACATTTTTTATGGATTATGATATTATAGTTGTCCCAATTTTTTCCCTTTGCCACCCTCCATCTAGAATCCACCTCATTCCCTCCTGCAATACCACCTTAGTTAGTGTCCATGGGTCATGCCTTTAAGTTATTTGGCTACTCCATTTCCTGTACTGTCTATTCTGTGCCTACCAATTTGTACTTCTTAATCCCTACACCCTTTCTCCCAATCTCCCCTCCCCCTCAACTGATAACCCTCCAAATGATTTCCATATCTATGCTTCTGTTTCTGTTCTGTTAGTTTGCTTAGTTTATTTTTTAGATTCAATTGATGATAGTTGTGAATTAATTTACTGCCATTTTAATATTTATAGCTTTGACCTTCTTTTTCTTAAATAAGTTTCTGTAATAGTTCATATAATAATGGTTTTGTGATGATGAACTCCTTTAGTTTTACCTTGCCTTGGAAGCACTTTATCTGCCCTTCCATTCTAAATGATAGCTTTGCTGGCTAAAGTAATCTAGATTGTAGGTCCCTGCTTTTCATCAATTTGAATACTTATTGCCAGTCCTTGTTGGCCTGCAATGTTTCTTTTGAGAAATCAGCTGGTAGTTTTATGGGAACTCCTTTGCAGTTAACTCTCTGCTTTCCTCTTGCTGCTTTTAAGATTCTCTCTATCTTGAATATTTGGTATTTTAATTATGATGTGTCTTGGTGTGGTTCTCTTTGTGTCCATCTATTTGGGACTCTCTGTGCTTCCTGGACTTGTATGTCTATTTCCTTTGCCAAATTAGGGAGTTTTCTTACATTATTTTTTCAAATAAATTTTCAGCTTCTTGCTCTTTCTGGTCTTCTGCTACCCTTATTATTTGAATGTTGGTACATTTGAAATTGTCTTGCTGTTCTGATTGAATTTTTTTTTCCTTCCATATCTTCCAAATTATTGATTTGATTCTTGACTTCATCCACTTCATTTTGGTTCTCTGTAAAATTTTCTTTTTCTTTTTTTTTCACTATTGATTATAGTGTTACAGTTGTCCCAATTTCCCTTCCCTCTGCTCCCCTCCACCCGGCGGTCCCCCTCCCACCAGTTGTCCCCACCTTTTGGTCCATGTCCATTGGTTGTGCATATAGTTCTTCTCAACCTCTCTCTGTCTATTCCATTCCCTCCTACTATGCTTCTTAATTCCTATACCATCTCCCTCCTTCTCTTCCTTCCCCTCCCTGCTGACCTCCCCCCAATATGCTCCCCATACCTATAGTTCTTTTTCCACTCTCGTTGCCTATTTAGTTTGCCTTTGTTTCAATTCCCTAGCTTCTGTTGTTGTTTCTTGTGATACAGTTTTCATTTTAGTGTTCATAGTTTTGATCCTCCTTTTTCTAAACCAGTCCCTTTAACATCTCATATAATAGTGGTTTGGACCTAATGAACTCCTTCAGTTTTATTTTGTCCTGGAAACACTTTCTCTGCCCTTCTATTCTGAATGGCAATTTCGCTGGGTAGAGTATTCGTGGTTGTAGGTTTCTGCTTTTCATTACTTTGAATATTTCTTGCCAGTCCCTTCTTGCCTCTAGGGTCTCCCTTGAGAAGTCAGCTGATAGTCTAATTGGGACCCCATTGTACATGATTCTTTTCTTCTCTCTTGTTGCTTTTAAGATTCTCTCTTTATCTTGAACTTTTGACATTTTGATTATAATGTGTCTTGGAGTGGTTCTCCCTGGGTCCAGTTGTTTTGGAATTCTCTGTGCTTCCTGGACCTGTAAGTCTATTTCCTTCCCCAAGTTTGGGAAGTTCTGCTTTATTATATTTTCACTTAATTTTTCAATTTCTAGTTCATCTTCTTTGCCCTCTGGCAAACCAATGATTCTTATGTTGGGCCTTTTATAGCTGTCCCAGAGGTTTCTGATCCTCTCATCATTTTCCTTGCTTTCCATTTCCGCTCTCTGCACTGGTTGACTGTTTGTTCCTTCTCTATGTTCTGGTTTGTTGATTTGAACTCTGGATTTTATTTCCTCACCATCTGTCTCGTATGTGGTTTTGTTCCTTTCGTTATGAGTGTTTTTCGCTTCTTTCTCATCTTTTTCCAGATCTTTTGTTAATTCTGTAAGCCACCTGATAACAATGGCCCTGAACCGAGCCTCTGACAGGTTTCTTATTTGTTCATCTGTCAGATTCTTCATCTGTTGCCTGGTGAGCTGCGCCACCGGGATTTCTATAGTTGTCTGCCTCATTTTGACAGATGCGTTTTGTTTTCTTGGGCCGGCTATAGGGGGCAGTACCTGTGTACTCGTCACAACCCAGCGACCGGCGCCGATCCGCAACCTTTCTCGCCAGCGCTTTGTCGTCACTGCCTAGCGATCGGCGCCTATCCGCAACTTATTTCGCAGTGCTGTGGAGCTTTGTGTGGGGGTGGGGGTCCAAGATGGATTCACACAGTTATTCTGCTAGGAGACCGGGATCCGTCCTCCCGCCCCCTGGGCCTCACTGTTCGAGGCGATGTGGTGGCTGCTTCTCCCAGTGTTGGGGTTGCGAGCCTCTGAGGTTTGACTGCAGCCGGGATTGTTCTCCCTGCCGCTGTCCCTGGTGCGACCGCAAACAGCACCACCCACTTTCGCTCTTCCTACCTGCCCAAAGGGCGCTGCTGGTTTATAACTTCATACATTGGGCTTCCGTGTAGTTTTATTTTCTGGAATTTCTAGTTATCTTTTGTTTTGAATTAGTTGTATTCCTCTCTAGTTGTAGAGGAAGGCGAGCATGTCCGTCTAAGCCTCCATCTTGGCCAGAAGAGGGCTGTTTGTTTTCTTGGTGTTGAGTAGTATAAGCTCATTATATATTTTGGAGATCAGTCCCCTGTCTGTGATATCATTGGCAAATATGTTTTCCCATATGGTTGGTTTCTTTTTCATCTTGGTGATGTTTTCTTTTGCTGAGCAGAAACTCTTTAGTTTGATGTAATCCCATTTATTTATTTTTTCCTTTATTTCTATTGCCTTAGGACATGTATCCATGAACATATTGTTACGTGGGATATATGAGATTTTCCTGCTTATGTTTTCCTCTAAAACTTTTATGGTGTCATGGCTTACATTTAAGTCTTTGATCCATCTTGAGTTTATTCTTGTGTGTGGTGTAAGTTGGTGGTCTAGTTTCATTTTTTGCATGACCCTGTCCAGTTCTCCCAGCACCATTTGTTAAAGAGGCTCTTCTCATTCCATTTTATGTTCCTTCCTCCTTTATCAAAGATTAGTTGACCATAGAGGCCTGGGTTTATTTCTGGGCTTTCAATTCTGTTCCACTGATCTATATGTCTGTTCTTATGCCAGTACCAGACTGTTTTGATCACAGTGGCTTTGAAGTATTGTTTGATGTCTGGTATTTTGATTCCTCCTGCTGTGTTCTTCTGTCTCAAGATTGCTTTTGCTATTCGGGGTCTTTTTTGGTTCCATATGAATTTATGGAGTATTTGTTCTAGGTCAGTGAAATATGTCATTGGTATTGTAATAGGGATTGAAATGAATCTGTAAATTACTTTGGGTAGTATGGCCATTTTGATGATGTTGATTCTTCCCACGCAAGAACATGGTATTTGCTTCCATTTATTTGTTTCTTCCTTAATTTCTTTCTTCAATGTTATGTAATTTTCAGAGTACAGGTCTTTTATCTCTTTGGTTAAGCTTACTCCTAGTTACTCTATTTTTCTTATTGCTATAGTAAATGGTATTTTCATTTTTGTCTATGTCTCTGATCTTTTATTATTGGTGTACAGAAATGCCTTAGATTTCTGTATATTTATTTTGTACCCTGCGATTTTGCCAAATTCACTTATTATATCGAGTAGTCTTTTAGTGGAGTTTATAGGGTTTTTTATGTATACTATCATGTCATCTGCATATAATGATAGTTTTACTTCTTGTTTCCCAATTTTGATGTCTTTTATTTCTTTTTCTTGTCTGATTGCTGTAGCTAAGACTTCCAACACTATGTTGAATAGGAGTGGAGAGAGAGGACATCCTTGTCTTGTTCCTGACCTCAAGGGAATGTTTTCAGTTTTTTTCCATTGAGTATGATGTTAGCCTCAGGCATCTCATATATATCCTTAATTATGTTGAGGTATGCTCCCTCTATTCCCATTTTGCTGAGTGTTTTCATTATAAATTGGTGTTGTACTTTATCAAATGCTTTTTCTGCATCTATTGATATGATCATGTGATTTTTGTCTTTCATTTTGTTTAGGTGATGTATTATACTTATTGATTTGCGAATATTAAACCATCCTTGCATCCCTGGGATGAATCCCACTTGATCGTGATGTATGATCTTTTTGATGTATTGCTGGATCCTGTTTGCCAATATTTTATTGAGGATTTTAGCATCTATGTTCATCAGTGATATTGGCCTGTAGTTTTCTTTCTTTGTTGTGTCTTGACCTGGTTTTGGGATTAGGGTAATACTGGCTTCATAGAAAGAGTTAGGGATTTTTCCGTCTTCTTGGATTTTTTGGAATAGTTTGAGGAGGGTAGGAGTTAGTTCTTCCCTAAATGTTTTGTAAAATTCGCCTGTGAAGTCATCTGGTCCAGGGCTTTTGTGTGCAGGGGCATTTTTGATTACCGTTTCAATTTCCTTCTTTGTTATTGGTCTGTTGAGACTTTCCACTTCTTCTTGATTCAGATTTGGAAGGTTATATGTTTCTAGAAATTTGTCCACTTGTTCTAGATTGTCAAATTTCTTGTCATACAGTTGTCTGTAGTAATTTCTAACTATCATTTGTATTTCTGTGATATCAGTTGTGATTTCTCCTCTTTCATTTTTGATTTTGTTTATCTGGGTCTTCTCTCTTTTTTTTCTTGATGAACCTAGCTAGAGGCTTGTTGATATTGTTTATTTTTTCAAAGAACCAGCTCCTAGTTTTGTGGAACTTTTGAATTGTTTTTTTGGCTCCATGTCATTTAGTTCTGCTCTGATCTTGATGATTTCCTTCCTTCTTCTTGCCCTAGGCTTTGTTTGTTGTTGTTGTTCTAGTTCTTGTAGCTTTAGGGTTAGATTTTTATTTGAAATTCCTCTATTCTTTTCAGATATGCCTGTATTGCTATGAACTTCCCTCTCAGAACTGCTTTTGCTGTGTCCCATAGGTTTTGTGTTATTGTGTGTTCATTATTATCAGTTTCCAGAAATTTTTCTTTGATGTCATTGTTAACCCATTCATTATTTAATAGCACGCTTTTCATTCTCCATGAGTTTAAGTGTCTTTGATTTTTTTTTCTGTGAGGTTGATTTTTAGTTTCAAGGCATTGTGGTCTGAAAAGATGCTTGATATGATTTCAATTTTCTTGAATTTGTTGAGGCTTGTTTTGTGTCCTATCATGTGGTCTATCTTTGAAAATGTCCCATGTGCATTTGAAAAGACTCTATATTTTGCTTCTTTGGGGTAAAAAGTTCTATATAAATATCAGTTAGGTCCATGTGGTTTAGTGTGTTGTTCAATGCCTGTATATCCTTGATGTTTCTTTGCTTCGAATATCTGTCTATTTTTGATAATGGAGTGTTAAAGTCTCCTACTATGAGTGTGTTCCTGTTAATATCCTTCTTGTGATCTTCTAGCATTTTCTTTATGTATTTGGGTGCTCCTATATTGGGTGGATATATATTTTATCAGTGTTATATCTTCTTGGTGGATTGTTCCCTTAAGTATTATGAAATGTCTTTCTTAGTCTCTTTTTTTGTTTTTTTTTTAGAGGTCACAGAATTTAATGACAGGTGCCACATCAAACTGAAAGCTCATCTTTTTTCTTTTTAAGTATATTTTATTGATCATATTTTTACAATAGTTCCAATTTTTCCACTTTGCTCCCCTCCACCCAACACCCCCTCCCCAACAATACCCTCTCCAAGTCCATGCCCATGGGTCGTACATACAAGCTCTCCTGCCTCACCCTTTCATATATTCTTCTTCTTTTTAAAAAATAATTAATTAATTAGTTAAATATTTTAACAATAAAAAATAACAATCCCTCCCTCTTAGACTTAAGACCCTTTACAATCTTTTAAAGGACAGTGGACGAAGGTCTCGAGCTCCTCTAGCTGCTTCAAGCTGGACATGGTCGTCGTCCTACCTACCCGTGAGTCCAGAAATCCCTAATAAGAGTAGGGGTGTGGAGGGGAGGGTGGCCTTCCCACAAGGGGAAGGATCGTGCAGACTCCAGGTTGGTTGGCTGTCTCTGGACAATGGCGTGCTTGGTTTAACAGGCTGGCATCCTTGTTGTATTCTGGGGGCAACAGGGTTAAAGGACATCATTCAATCCGTAACCACTAGATGACAAAAGACAGGTATTAATTTTTCAATGTCCCACATTAGGGAAAAGAAGGGCTTCTTTGGAGGAAGGTATGCCAGGTACATCTCACCTGTCCAAAACCCTTTGGTCCATTATACTTAGTTTGGACGGGGGAAATATTTTAGGTTTCCCCCCTCTCAGGCCTCTGTGCTCTTTCTGTCCAAGCCATTAGGATAGAAAAGAGAAACCAGTTTTAAAGTGAAGCCCACAGACCACCCCATTCTTCACCAACCCAGCCACTTAGTTCAACCAAACCATTGAGTCTCAGGAGGCAGCAATGCAGACAGGATTAAGTGAGGCCTATATGTACAGACAATTACTCAGGTAATGAGATCGTAGGCTTATGCCCTTTGAAAACAGAAAACACATGTTAATTTATGTAACATAACCCCCATACAAGTCTCTAAATCTGTAGGACTGTCTTATAGGAAAGACATCCAGTTGCAAGGCATTTGACATTCTTCTTGCCTGTAAATTAAACATCTTTGATAATGCCACAGACATAGTTTAACTTTCAAATGAAAACAAATTTTAAATGAAAAGAAATTTTAAAGACGGTTAGCTGCACTACTTTATAGTCTACCACTGGGCATTGTGATCTTCTTTGAATCGTGATTTTTCTCCCTAAGATTACCCTCCTTGTCATTAAAGGGATTGCATTAAGTCCATTTTTAATTTATCCTGTTCATTTGCATAAACACAACAAGAGCAGCAAATGATCACTTATGATCTTTAGTTCTGCTTTGCTGGAACTTACGCAAGGAACATTTAGGGTGACCTTCGGTCTCCCCTTCAAGGCACAGAAGCAGATCCACATACCTGGCATTCAGCCTTGCCTATAAACACCTGTCTTTTCCAGGTCCTCCTGGTTTTCCATTGTGCCTTAAGGTCCCTTCTAGCCATCTTTCAGGAAAACAACCTTCATTCCTTCCCTGGAAAGATTGCCATGGACCACACATTCAACCAAGGTACCAGGCCTTTTATCTCGTGGACTTTTATTACCTTTGAAAGTCAGTCCCAGTTGCTCAGGGCTTTTTGGTAACAACCAAAGCCCAAGCATGTCTCCTTTAGGCATGACATTCCGGTCAAAGTCTTAGTTAAAAAAGAAAATAAAACCCTCTATTAACAACTGGTCTTATTAGTTTTATGCAAAGAAACTTAGGTCATTACTTACTTCTTTAGAATGCCAAATTCTGGAGGGATCAGATAGGGAGAAAATATATACAGTGTGAAGGATAATCCTTGTCCTTCTAATATTCACTGAACTTGCATTTCTATTCTTTATATTTTTATTTTTTCCCCTCACTAAAAATTTTTGTTTGTTTTTCCATTACAGTTGTCTCACTTTTTTCCCCCTCTTGCTTCCCTGTGCCCTGCCCTCCCTTCTTCCACATTCAGTCTCCACCCAGTTGTCCATGTCCATGGGTCATTTATACATGTTCTTTGACTAGACCCTTCCCCTTCTTACCCCTTCTCTCCCTCCCATCTCCCCCTTTGTTACTGTTAGTTTATTCCTTGTTTACATACCTCTGGTTCAATTTTGCTCATTTGTTTGTGTTGTTCATTAGTTTCCTGTAACAGGTGATAGCATAAGGTAATTTTCTTTTGTTGCCTGGCTTATTTCGCTAAGCATAATTCTGTCTAGTTCCAATCATGTTGTTGCAAATGGTAGAAGTTCCTTCTTTCTTTCAGTACTTATTCATTTTAATTTTCCCCCTTTGTACTCGTGTTCCTCTCTGTCTCTCTCTGTTTCTTCATCTTCTTAAAGCAGACCCTTTAGCATCTCTTGCAATGATGGTTTGGTGGAGATGTATTCTTTTAGCCTTCTTTTGTCTTGGAAACTCCTTATTTCACCTTCCATTTTGAATGAGAGCCTTGCTGGGTAGAGTATTCTTGGTTGTAGGCCTTTGCTTTTTTCATTACTTGGAATATATTTTGCCATTCCCTTCTGGCTTGTAGTGTTTCTGCTGAGAAATCTGATGCTAGCCTTATTGGAGCTCCCTTGTATGTTATTAGTTGTTTCTCTCTTGCTGCTTTTAGGATTCTCTCTTTGTCTTTGAATGTTGGCATTTTAATTATGATGTGTCTTGAAATGGGCCTGTTGGGGTTCATCTTCATTGGGACCCTCTGTGCTTCCTAGACTTGCATGATTCTTTCTCTCTTCATGTTAGGGAAGTTTTCTGTCATTAGTTTTTCAAAGAGGTTTTCTATCCCTTGCTCTTCTTCTTCTCCTTCTGGAATTCCTATGATACGGATATTATTACGTTTCATGTTGTCCTGCAGCTGTCTTAGAGCCTCTTCAGTCTTGTTCAGTCTTTTTTTGTTTCGTTGCACTGTCTGTGAGTTTTTGTCTACATTGTCCTCCAGCTCGCTGATCCGATCTTCTGCTTCCTCTAGCCTGTTTTTAATTCCTTCTACTGTGTTCTTCAATTCAGAGATCGTATTCTTCATTTCCTCCTGGCTCTTATTGATAGCTTCCATGTCCTTTTTGATGCTGGTATATTTCTCAGTAAGTTCCTTATAGATCTTCTGGAGTTCACTGTAGCTTTTCTGGAGTTCTTTGTAGTTTCCTCTGAGCTCATTGAGCTTCTCCATAATCCATGCTTTCAATTCCATATCTGATAGTTGGTTCCCCTCTATTTCATTTAGCACTCTTTCTGGGGATTCTACCTTTCCTTTTGATTGGGGTTTTTTTCTCTGTCTTCTCATTTTAGTGTCTCCTATTGTTTGTTGGTGCTTCTTAGAATGATCTGCACTTCCTGAATCTGCCCCTGGTGGCGTCAGATCCTGTACCAATCTGGGCCTAGGCAGCCTGTTGGAGACTTCCAGGGATCTACTGCCTTTTTCTGGCTTCTTTAGTTGTTAATCTATTCAATCTGTGATTAGCTGTCAGGCTTAAGGACTGTGGGTGTGGCAGTTTAATTCCTGTAGGCAGGGCCTTTGCTTCCCCTCAGGCTGTCTCCATTTCGCCGGCAATGGTCTGCCTGCAGCACTGGGGATGAGTCAGCACTGCGACCCGGCCAGCCGCTTCCCCAGCTCTCCCCTCAAAGCCACCACACCAAACTCTCCCCAAGCGTCTCCAGTCCTCTCTGCCTTCCCTCTGCTCGAGCCCAGGGTAAGTGAAGGTCAAAATATTTTTGTATGTGATCTGCTTAAGAGCTCTTTTTCTCCAACTGTTTCTCTCCGGCTAGCAAGAAACCCTGTGGCTTTTTGCTTTTCACAGCTGGATACTATTTTACTTTCCACTCTGTTGCTGTAGGCTGGGAAGCTCGGCTGGGGGTTTAGACCCTGCCTTTCTCAGGGTGAATCCCCAGCTGCTGAGCTGTTTCTCAGTCCCTTCAGCTGCCACCCGTGTGAGCCCAGCCAGCCCTTCCACGTCTCCGCATTCCCTACCGGTCACGTTGTTATGTAGTGGCCTTTTCTGTCTCTCCGTGGTTATAAACTTCTCTCTAGCTGGTGTTCGGTTGGTTATTCCAGATGATTTCTCTAAAATTACATTGTAAATCCAGACTAGTTCTAGGAGGAAGTTAGTGTAGCTTCCACTTACTCCTCCGCCATCTTGTTTCTCCCCTTTCTTAGTCTCTTTTTATTGCCCTTGCTTTGAAATCCGTTTTGTCTGATATGAGGACTGCTACCCAAGCTTTTTTTTCAGGTTCATTTGCTTGGAATATTTTTTATATCCCTTTTCTTTCAGTCTGTGTAAATCTTTTGTTTTGAGGTGTGTTTCTTGTAGACAGCAAATATGTGGGTCCTGTTTTTATATCCATTCCGTTCCCTATGTCTTTTAATTGAAGCATTTAATCCATGTACATTTAAGGTTATTATTGACATGTATTTATTCATTTCCCTTTGTACCTGTGTTTCTCTCCTCTTTTATTTTTTTCTTCTTTTTCTTAAAACATTCCCTTTAGCATCTCTTGCAATGCTGGTTTGGTGGGGATGTATTCTTTTAGTCTTCCTTTGTCTGGAAAACTCCTTATGTCACCTTCTGTTTTGAATGAGAGCCTTGCTGGGTAGAGTATTCTTGGTTGTAGGCCTTTGTTTTTCATTGCTTGAAATATTTTTGACCATTCCCTTCTGGCTTGTAGTGTTTCTTTTGAGAAATCGGTTGATAGCCTTATTGGGGCTCCCTTGTATGTTTTTTGCTGTTTTTCTCTTGCTGCTTTTAGGAATCTCTCTTTGTCTTTGAATGTCGCCATTTTAATTGTGAGGTACCTTGAAGTGGTTTTTTGGGGGGTTCCTCTTTATTAGGAATATCTGTGCTTCCTGAACTGCATAACTTTTTCTCTCATCAGGTTCGGAAAATTATCTGTCAATACTTCTCCTATCAGCTTTTTATTCCACTCTCCCCTTCTCCCTCTCTTATTCCGATGATCCTGATGTTGTTTCTTCGCATGTTATCCTGTAATTCCCTTACAACTTGTTCATATTTTTTTCAATCTTTTTTCATTTTGTTGTATTGTCTGGCAGTTTTTTTCTACATTGTCCTCTAACTCACTGATCTGATCCTCGGCTTTGTTTAGTCTGGTTTTGATTGATTCTACTGTGTTTTTCAATAGAGAGATTGTATTATTCATTTCTTCCTGGTTCTTGTTAATAGTTTCTATGTCCTTTCTTATACTGGTGTAGTTTTCTGTAAGTTCCCTGTAATTTTCTTGGAGCTGTTGGTAACATCCTTGGAGGTTGTGATAGTTTTTTTTGATGTTTTCGAGTATATTGAGCTTCTTCACCACCATAGTTTTGAATTCCATGTCTGACATTTGGACTATGTCTATTTCATCTACCTCTCTTTCTGGGGATTCCTCTTTTCTTTTCATTGAGATTTTATTTCTGTGTCTTACGATGTTGGATTCTTCTTGTTTGTTTTTATTTTTTGGGTTTGTCTTCTTTGACTTCCCACCTTTGTGGCATGAGATTCTTTATTAGCAATCTGGGGTTTTCAGTGGTGCAGTCTCTTTGATCTCCTGAGCCTCAAATCCTTGGGGTACCCTTTATGTCATTTGTTTATGCTGTCTGGTTATATTTCAGATGCTCTTTGGTGGGATCATCCCTCTGGCTAGTTGTTTGAGAGTCACTCTATCCACTTTGTCTTGAGTTCTTTTGCAGAGATGCTGTTAAAAACATAAACAAACAGTCCAGGCAGGAGACCCACACCCTCAAAAATACTCCCCACCCTCTATTCCGTTATCATCAGCCAATGAGCCAATATTAATATAAACGTAGAGAGAATAGAGCTTTTATACTATAGGAAGAATAGATAAGAGTTGTTTTTAAAGAGGAAAAATATAATTTTTGGGAGAGGGGATAATAGATTAATAATAGTAGCAAGTAGTGTTGAGACTATGCAAGACTGTAGGTAATATTTACATTGTATGTTAATAATAATAAAAGAAAAGAAGGGAAGAATGCAGAATATAGTAAGAAAGTGAGATTGTACAGTATTAGATTTATATAGTAGTTATATTCTATTTATTTAGTGTGAAAGGGAGGCTAAAGTAGACAGACAAACAAATAAACAAAAATTGAAGAGGAAGGATGAGAAGGAGAGATGATATGAAAAAAATTAAAGATACAGTTTTTTAAGGAAAAGAATTTAAAAAAATAAGAATTAAAATTAAAATTAAATTAAAAATTAAAAATTAGAAATTAAAAAATTAAAATAAAATAAAATACAAATAAAAAACTAAAATAGAAGTAAAATTTTTAAAAATAAATAAAAAGAAAGTTTTTACTTAGTTCAGCCTTTGTGTGTCATCTTCTTTTTCTGGATCCACAGCTGGTCTAATGAGGCAGGCCAGAGGTTCCTGTTCCTTGCAGCAGCTGTGTGGGCTGGCAGTGGCTGGCGCATTCCTTTGGTACCTGTTGGAGCCAGCCAGGGTGCTTTTGTGTCAAGTTGGTCTCTCACCTCTTGGGACGGCCCTGGACACTTGTGCACAGTGGAAGTGAGCGTTTGTGAGGCGCAGCCACCCACCGTTCCTGTTCCCTAGCCGCCCACTGTTCCTGCACCCGCCTGGGTGAGCACGAGCAGAGCCTGAGCAAGTGGTCTGCGCTCCAGCCTGGTGCCCACTGGAGCTGGCCAGGGGTGTCTGCTCACGGTCTTCTGCGTGCCCAGCAGACCTTCCCTGCGCCCATTGGGGCACTGATCTTATGTCTGTTGGTGTGTGTCAGAGGGGCACCTGGATGCACGGCCCCGCACACCTGGGCCAGTATATGAGGGCGCTTCCCTGTTCATACCCGCGCAACCCAAGGGGAGGTTTGGGGAGTGGGCGAGCGCACTTCTGCGCCTGTGCTCCTCAAGAATGTCCTATCATCCCCAGCCTCTTCTTCCCTCTCCGCAGTTCACAAGAGAAAAATATAAAGGAAAATCATGTTCTCACATGCACAGCAGTATGCTGTTTCTTGTCTTTCAGTGCCAGATGCCACCTGGTTGAGTCCCGTCTCTGCCAGCGGGCATAGATCCACTCTCCTCCCGATTTCTCTCTGGGGATGCCAAACAGGTCATTCCCAGATGGTTTTCTCTAATCCAGCAGTGCCAAGGCTCGACTCCTGCCAGTGTCCAGCTGCTCACTGAGTTGTTCTGTCTGCAATTAGTCCAAACTACAGACGAGTCTTGGGAGCCAGAAAGCACAGCCTCCCCTCACTCTCCGCCTTCTTCTCTACCTATTCTAGGTGTTGTTGATGCAAAGATACAAAACAAACTTAGCCCCTGCTTAGAAAGATTATTTAGTTAAGGTATATATATCTAGCCACAGTATTTCTCTTTGTAAATGTATTTTGCATAGACTGTACAGTGGCTCCTTAAGTAGAAAATTTGAAAGTTTTAATAAAAAATGGGACCCCCTTCTCTCTCTGCATGTGTGTGTGTATGTGTGTGTACAGACTATTTGTGTTCAGAAATTATCTACTTTTTAGTCATTATTTCCTGTAGATGTGATGTTGGAATTGCTCCAATATCACAAGAATGATAAAGCAAAATGAACACAACAGTAAAGGTCATACATCCCTGCTATTCTGCAATTACTTTCTCTCTCTCTCTCTCTCTCTCTCTCTCAACTGTTATTGCTGAATAATCTCCACTAATGTTCTGATTCTAGGGCTCTGTGTTTATTGAAAAGAAAGGTGCAGTTGTTCATAAATCTATGTGCTTCAAAGTGCCTCTTTTGCTTGTCTCTTGTGTCCATACTGCCTCCTTCATTCTTTCTATTTATATTGACATGTACAGTTTTTCCCTATACTTTTCTCCATTCCCAGTAAGAATAAAATGGGGTGGAAAAGTTAACTTCTTTATGCAGATATGCCATCCTCAATGCTCTTACCCAACAACACCACACAAAAAGTTGACATTACTTGTAAACTGGATTTCTGTTCTTTAGTTTTCCATTTTTAAAATGATGTCAGGTCCCTCATGAGTCAATCAATCATCATTAAAATATTCACTATGAGTTGTTCTTATTCCTAATACAGTGCTGTGATTTTAAGTAAAATCCTATTTATGGTTTGTGCAATTTTGTTCTTTGCCATGAATTGTCAGTAATGTTAGTGGTACCCATCATTTTAATAGATGTGTTTGTGAAAACTGTTTTCAAATTTACATATCTACCTACACTCTACATATTTTTACACAATTGCCATCATAATAGAAAAATACTTTGCATTCTTTTATCTCATGGTTTTATATCATATTTCCCTTATAGTCCACATAGTCTTAACTATATTTTTATTGGATGAATAAAATTTGTGTTTCCCATAAAGTAAATAACATCTCTCAATCTAGCAACTCCAATTCTCAAGAATAAACAATTAAGGATTAAAATATAATGAGGTATAACTGGGTGCAAATAAGGAACCATTCAATTTATAAGCAGAAAAACAAAAAACGACTGTCATATACTTTCTCTATAAGGGAAAACCAACAATGTCTCAAGAGAAACCGTCAATGCAGATAATTATATGCATGCTAGTTAAGAAAGGGGAATAACAGAGGCCAGGGTAAAATTATTGTTCTATTTATCAGGCTGATAGAGACTGAGGGAGCAGTCAGTGCATAATGGTTAGGAACCGACAAGTTTGTTAATTATGCGTGAATGCCTTATATGCCCACCCTTGACAAGAAGGGACAAATACTCATTGCTGAGCTATTCTTTTTACTGTGGAGAAATCATTCACTTTCCTAACATTGCTCTCCCACAAAGGAGGCCTTCTGATGTTTCACCTTTGCAATATAAAAATTTATTGTGGAATTAAATTCTGTTACTTATTGTGACCGTGTACCAACTTTAACTGTTATTCATCACAAAAGTAGAAAATATAATGGAATCATTTTAATGATGTTTTTTAGAGATTGAAAAGAAGGAGGAAATCAAAGGGACAATTGGAAAGCTTAGTAACTAGACAATGATAGAAAGAATCAAATATTTTGAGACCTTTTATGTTAAAAAATTTTAATAAATTACCCTTTAAATCAGAACACATGTATTGAATTTGTAATATATTACTTTTATTAACAAAGACACAACTTAATTATTCAAAGTTGTGTCACTTTTACAGCTGCAGTATTGTTTGAAAATTAAAAAAAAACATGTAAAATATTCCTTATTTTTAATTCCATTACTTCTAAGAAGAACAATTTTACCTAGACTTCTCACTTTATCTCTTGGTCACATTGAAATGGAGAAATGCTTGGCTTTGGAGAGGTCTGGATACTTACAGATCTGGAGCCCACCACTTGCTCACTATGAGCTACATGTACTCTCTGTGGCACTTCAAAAACATGTTCATAAATTATTTTAAACACCTCCCAAGGAGAAAGAGAATTTATATCCTTGTTGTGGAGACCAATGCAGATTCTTTCTGTCTGGCAATCAAGAATATGTGAGGCAAGATTGGGATCTCTGACATTTTCTTATTGCAGACATTACATTATTCATGCATGCCCAGCACCGCAGGCAAGCACTGGACTACTCGCCACCACCTTGTGCTCCATGGTTGCCTGGACTATGGCGCTGGCCCACCGAGTGGCTGCCGCCACTGCTGCTGTAGGTGTCCCCACTGCCACCTGCCTTCCACCAAGTACTCCAGTGGGGGTCCCATCTCTTTTATATTATGCATAGACAAAGCTGGCTACTAGCCAAAATATAGAATCAATCTTTACATAACTGTGAGTGCGCTGTGCATGCAAATCTAATTATTATCTCTACACAGCCCACATCTGGGAATCCAGGGTGAGGGAGCCTGACAGACACTATTATCCTCACAATTTCCTTCCCTTGAAAATGGTTAAGTTTTGTGATGGTTTTCAGCAATAAAGAAAGCCAACGTATTTTCTTTGTTGTTTGGATGAATGCTTACCCTTGACGGTGTTAGCTGCTATGTAAGCAGTTTGCATTGTGGTGTTGACATGTTTTGAGGAAGCCCAGATTAGTCCACCTTAAGACAGACTGCATTGAAAAATCACAGGTAGAGAGTCCAAGACTGCCTGAGAAGAAAGTGGTTCCTGCCATCCTCTTCTGTGCTTGTATCCCATTGTTCCAGCTATAACCTTTTTGTAACTGCAGTTGGTTGAGAGACCCCCAAACTGTACCTGTCTGAATTACTGAATCACAGAATTTAATAGAGAGAATAAAATAACTATTGTTTAAGTAAACCACTAATTTTTGGGTTAATTTGTTATGTAGCAGTAGCTAATCATAATTCTTTCTGAATATCAATATAATGAAGGTAAGAGTTACATATATGACTGTATCATCTGACACAAAGCAGGTACAAAGAAAATGAGAGCAATTATGTTAGCAAAATTTTAAACTCTACAAACACATCCTCTTATTGTAATAGGGATGAAATTCTCCACAATTGAGGTGTTTAAGTGAATTTGATTTGTCTAAGTGAAATTGAACCTGTCTCAAACCATAAATGCCTGAATTGGGAAAGTAGTTCAGTCTCAATCAATATGTGCTGTCTCTTCATTTTGGATAATCCCAGAGCCACAGAAATTGTTATAAAGGAGTGCTCCCTCTTGATCAGGAAAGGACCTGGACATCACTGCCTCGTTCCTGGATATTATATATCTTCTTCTGCCTCCCTGGAAGAATTTTTCAATGCTTACTCACAGTGGCTCTTCTCAAATTCCATGGGTCCTCCTTTCCCAGAGTGTTTACACTGAAGTAGAACCCTTTGTGGAACCCATAATCTTGGTTCCCTTCTCCACAGTGCAGCTCATGTATTTTTCAGACTCAATGCACCAAATATTTACACCATGCCTTGCACCCAAGATATCCCTTCAGGACAATCAGCTGGGAAGGCTATGGCTATCTCCGTGGTCTGGGCTTGGAACGCAGAACAATGAAAGAGCCCTTTTCTAGTAGAAACAATTCTAGTGTCATACTTTTCTACACAATGTGATTTCACTTAATATATTATTTATAATTTATTTCAATCCTGTATTATAAAAATAATTTTCACATTTAAAAATTTATTGGTATTCATATCAACATATAATTATACAACTTGGACAATTCTATAGAAATTTTTAATATACAGTACTTTCTTGAAATAAGCAAAAATAAAATATCATTCTGCTTCTTCAGTTTTGATCAAATTACCCAGGATTTAATAACAACTATTATTATTCTTCATTTTATAAACAAACTTGTATGAGTACATTTGTTACTTATGTAAGTATATAATAACATATATGTATATGTGTGAATGCAAATCAACATGTTCTGTTACTAACACTGTCCTAACTATAACAAATGACCTCAAAAAGTAATAATGTTTCCAGTGAATTTAAGAAAGTAGGAAATAATTCTATATTTACTTATTTATTTTTAATCTTTATTGTATCTTTTTTCTTTATCATTCAGTCCCCTTAGACACACCATCCCCAACAGTCACCACACTGTTGTTCATGTCCATGAGTCCTTTTTCCTTTTTGTACAATCCCTGTACCCTCCAACTACTCCCCACTAGCTGCATTAATCAATTTTTCAGTTCCTGAGCCAACTGAATTTGAATTTGAATGTTGTTCTATGAAAGAGTTATGCTATTAAATATCAATTAACAATGGGTTTAAAAATCTTACAAAATTTGATTTACAAATTATCATTAAAAAATAATTCCATGTCATTAAAAATTCAAAGACAAAGTTCATTACTTCCCAAAAGCAATAAAAAAATTTAAGACCTAGTTATGAGTTACAGATTGTTAGACAATTTATTTTATTTTTTGTTTTAGCCTCAGGGGACAGATATGGTTCAGACTGGTACATGTTTATTTAGTGTGGTTTCATACAAAAAAAAAGAGACCATAAATGGACCACTCTTTTCTCATTGTCCCTTTGGAAATGAGGCACTCATAGAAAATATTATTTCTAGACTTATGGAAAAAATGTCTTTCTTATTTTATTCAAGTTCCATATTATGCACAAAATACTTGATTAGATTTACAGAATATATTGGAATGCCTCCTAAAAATTTCACCCTGGCAAGAACTGCCTGGACAGAATTTTGACTGATATTTCCTTCAATGCTACACCTAGTCAATTTTAGTTATACACAATGTTTATATTCACCATGGCTATGAATTATTGGCTTCTAGTTAAAGTAAAAGAAAAAAGGAGTAATGGATGTGGCAACACAAACTTATTTAGCTAACACACTATATTTGAGTATAATATTGTGTTGTGTCTTTATTTTCACACTGATAACTTTTTAGTCTCATAGAAACATATGAGTTCTGTCATGCTTTGACGTTCTGATTTTTTAAATAATATTTGTAATTTCTTCTTGTTTGTTTCCCTGGATAATGCCCACATTTTTCATTCATATAAATAATGGACCTAAAACTAACTATGGCTGCACCATGGAATCATGGAATCATAAAGGCGGTGTAGTATAGCTTCTTATTTTCCCAGAAGGCAGAAAAATAGTAACTCACCCAAAGGCAAATGACTAGATGGTGGCCACATAGTTCAAAGTTTTTTCATCACAAAATACTGCCTTTCCCATAATATTGGTAATGAATACCAGAGCTGTCACATGTTAGGCAAAAGTTTATTTAAAAAAAACTTTCTTATACATTTGAAGTGTCTGATATATCTTACACAAGGAGCTGAAAGATTAACAAGTGGGATAGGTTGATCATAGCACTGAGATAATAACCGAGATAGAGAAATGGCCATAGGTGGGAAGCAATTTAACTCTCCAAGTTTGTAGTCTCTTCAATAGTGCTGTATTGCTAGGTTTTCATATCAAGTATAATCTAGCTTGTAAAATAAATGGAGATGTTTCTTTTTTGCTCTATGTAACAAAACATTCAGAATCTCAGATAGTATCTGTTTCTTGATGTTATCTTAATATTTACTCATAAAATCTTTTGAACACACTACCCATTTCTTAAGGTTGCTTTAAAACAAGCTTAAGCTATTTTTCTTAGAATATTTGTTCTTTAGAAGTTTACAAATAAATTTTGAGTTAATCCTGGATATATATTTCATCAAAATGTAAAATCTCTTAGCATAAGTTATACTTTTCTTGATTTTTTAGTTTTATTCAGAGTTATTCCCTTACACTCTCATTGGTGTTGGAACTGGATTATATTTAAAATAGTTTTTATTTTATTAGTATTTGTTATGAGGCTGGCTCTTTGCTCCCTTTATGCTTCTTTGTTTCTGTTTAAAATTAATTTCTGCTTCTCTCTTTATGAAATTTTCTTTTCTTCCTTACTTGAACTCATTTTGTGCATAATTTTCTAGTCTGCTTATTTTAATCGTCGTCGTCGGCAGCCGTCCGTCTCGAGAGACGATGGTGTAGCTTCTTAAGAGTCTATCTGCGCCGCCGAGAATGGCTGTGCAGTCCGACTTGGGAGTGACATGGTATCTGTCTCCTACCGTGTTGAATCGACATCTTGCGATGACGCTGGAGTGTCCTCTCCAGTGAAGCTGAAGCTACAGAGCCTGGGCAGGGTGATATGGAGGGTCTGCTGTTGCCCATGCCTGTCCGTCTCGAGAGACGATGGTGTAGCTTCTTAAGAGTCTATCTGCACCGCCGAGAATGGTTGTGCAGTCCGACTCGGGAGTGACACGGTATCTGTCTCCTCCCGTGTTAAATCGACATCTTGCGATGACGCTGGAGTGTCCTCTCCAGTGAAGCTGAAGCTACAGAGCCTGGGCAAGGTGATATGGAGGGTCTGCTGTTGCCCATGCAGCAGACCCCCCCTCTCTTTGCAGCTGAAGGGTCCAAGGGAAAGATGGAGTCAATACAGCTTGGCTTCAGGTGCGCCGCAGGAGTTGCCGGTGTTGACTACAATGTCAAACCGCCTTAGGGACTCCGGCTCCGGATTTTCTGTCGGGCTTTACTCCCTTAGCCTTTCCCCTGAAGAGGTATGCCGCAAGGCAGCGGAGGTTTTTTGGAGTCAGAGTTTTCCTTCTCTGATGTTATTACTTATAATAATGTAAATATTTAATTTATAAATTTCCATTTTGTACAGATTTTTAAAATTATCTATACTATTTGGTACATACATGCTGTATCATAAGTTAATATACATTGATTTAGCTATATATACTCAATACATATTTGATAAAAGCAGTTTATTGAATTAAATTGCAGTATGTACAATTTATATCACAGGAGAATGAACAGACAATATGTAAAGCTTGTAGTCTGCCCTAAAACCTGTAGCAATAAGCCTAAGAAGCCAATGTATTACATTTTCACCAGTCTAGAAAGCCAATAATAATGCCTGTAGATATTGGTCCCAAATGATCAGGATTTAATTAATAACTGACAGCTTTCCTAATTTTTGCACTGCTTCTAATTTAAGACCAACAGGAGAAAGCAAAATTAAATGTGTACTCCTATTTAGCCCACTACAGTACCCAGACCAGCAGTCTCAAATCAGGACGTACCTGAAGCTTACGCTATTTTCACTATAAAGCTTTCCCACTCTTCTTTCTGCTTTTGAGTTTCTGATAAATGCAAGTGGTGGAAGCTGGTTGCCTTAGTAAAGCAAGCTTTTAATAAAACAGCATGTGCTAGTTCTTATTTGGATGGTCTTCATTTATTTCCACAGTTAAAAATTATATTGTGAGATATTCTGAGATAAGGAATAAGTTGAAGATAGTCCTTCTTTGGTAAATTATGTTGTCTTCTATTGTATCACCTTTGTGTCCTATACCATGTTAGACATGTAGCAATGTCTAAAATTTTTGAATGATGAATACATTATAATGTGTATTGATTTAAACTAAAGTAGGTAAAGAGAATCAGATTTTTGTAGCTATTTTTGAATGTTTTATTTTAGTTTCTTGAAACAAAATACAAAATATAGCACTGATTAAAAACCATAAAAATGCACATTTACCATCATTGAATGAGCCATGCTAGTAAATTATTAGTGAATCTTGTGCTTTTTATTTAATGTTCTTTCAAGTTCTTGACACTTGCTATTAGTAATTTTTAAAAAGACTGAGTGACTTTTAAGTTCAAAGAATCAAAGCCTTTATATCTGCACATATGTATAAATCCCCACCTACATTATCCCCACTTACACATGTCAGATAGGTTCTAAGATCCCCAGTGCATGCCTAAAACTGAGGATAGCACCTATAGTATACAATATATACTATGTCTTTTTCCTACACATACATGCCATTTCACTTAAAGGATGAACTTAGGAGCCTTTCTTGGTCATATATAAATTGCCAAGAACACTACATCTGTTTTTTGGGGCCATTATCATGTAAAATAAGGGTCACTTTAACACAAGCCCTGTGATACTGTGAGAGTTGATCTGGTAAAGAAGAAGGCTACTAAGTGACTGATGGGCAAGTATACAGAGTGGAGACACTGGAATAAGTCATGATTTACTTTCCTGGAAGTACAGAGAGGGAGGTCGTGAGATTTCATCATACTACTCAGAACGACGTGAAATGAAAATTCATAAATTGTTTATTTCTGGAATTTATGTACAATACTTTTGGACCATGGATGATTAGGAATAACTGAACCAATGGAAACTGAAACCATGGATAAAGAGGAACTACTGTGTGTGTGTGTGCGTGCACGTGCATGTGTACTCAAAATTAATGACATTTTGATATATTCAATACTGTTGTCCTGGCTGGTTTGGCTCAGTGGATTGAGCGTCGGCCTGCGAGCTAAGTGTCGCTGGTTCGATCTTCCAGTCAGGGCACATCAGAGAAGGAAAACTCTGATTCCAAAAAACCTCCGCTGCCTTGCGGCATACCTCTTCAGGGGAAAGGCTAAGGGAGTAAAGCCCGACAGAAAATCCGGAGCCAGAGTCCCTAAGGCGGTTTGATGTTGTAGTCAACACCGGCAACTCCTGCGGCGCACCTGAAGCCAAGCTGTATTGACTCCGTCTTTCCCTTGGACCCTTCAGCTGCGAAGAGAGGGGGGGTCTGCTGCATGGGCAACAGCAGACCCTCCATATCACCCTGCCCAGGCTCTGTAGCTTCAACTTCACTGGAGAGGACACTCCAGCGTCATCGCAAGATGTCGATTCAACATGGGAGGAGACAGATACCGTGTCACTCCCGAGTCAGACTGCACAACCATTCTCGGCGGTGCAGATAGACTCTTAAGAAGCTACACCATCGTCTCTCGAGACTGACGGCTGCTGACGATGCTAGTATAAGAAATATGCCCACCCCCTGCCCTCAGAAATGAGGTATATCATGGAACCTAAAAATATCATTGGCTAACAATACTCAAAATGAGCCAAATATAATTAAAATAACTTGATGCTAGTAGCGGCTATGACATAAAATTTATTTTCTATAATTGTAATGCTCTATTTAAGATTTTTTTGATCATTTTTTTCTTTGAAAATACAATGGGAAACATACCTTCTAGAAGGAAATATTCATGTCAGTAAATTATACATCCAGACTATTATGGCTTCATTAATTTTATTTTCTTAAACATTGTGAAGACAGTGTAATTCAAACAACATGATGAAAAAATAGGTGGTATCAATATACTTAAATTCTTAAGAATTAGATATGTGGCTTTAACTTTTTGAAATACTATCTAAGTAATTATAGAACATTTCCTTCTGTTTATATCTGGTGTTTTACCTTACATAGATATTCTAAAATTATGAATATATATCAAAAGCTTTCTTTCACATGCTTTGACAGATATTATTATTTTCCCTGACCCAATAAAATGCAAATAGAGGCATGTTATTTTAATGTCAGTTTTCTTTGATTGAGGAAGTAATTGAAAATATTAAACCCACTATTTTATAAGCCTGGACTAAAGTATTTATGCAAGTGACCAATATAATTTTACACACTTAGGATTTGTCACAGAGACCATCATTCCACAGTCCTTTTACCTCACTACTGACAGCTCATTGCCTATGAGCTGCCTGTAAAATGGGAGAGGGTGATACTCATATTGGGTCTATGTTTCTTATAACAGTCCATATGCAATTTAAAAAGTGTATGTCTAGGAATTATGGCCAAGATGGAGACCTAGACAGACATGCTATGTCTCCCTCCACAAATAAGAAGGAATACAACTACCTCAAAACTAGAGACAACCCGAAGTTCCAGAAAATTGTGCTGCATGGATATCCAACAAACAAAGATATAAAGAAGAAATACACATCCAGACAGGTAGAAGGGGCAGAGCCAGAGCGGAGAGGACTTGGTGTGGTGGCGGCAACAGCAGCAACAACGGTGGCAGGAAGAGCAGTCACATGTTTTAAAATATCAGAGGGACAGCTGGGGAGCATTCTCAGCCCCAGACCAGACTGTGCAGCTCATAGTCCCAGCGCTGGGGACAATAAAGCCTCATTGCTTCTGACTGTGCAAACCAGTGGGGGTTGGGGCAGAGGCAGAAACTGCCAGTCCCTCAGCAGAGTCCACTTATTCAAAGGACCCTCATGGTCCTAGAATGTCTGCAGATCCACTCACTCTAGGAATGACAGCCAGGGCAACAGCTAGAGAGGCACTAGTTCCATATGGAAGTTGGAGAAGTGCCTAGAAAAGGAGCAAATGCTGATTAGGCAGCATTGTTCCCTCTCAGACCCCTCCCCCACATATAGTGCCACAACATGGTGAAACGGGTTGCCCTGTACTGATGAATCCCTAAGGCTCCGCCCCTTACAACAAAACAGGAGCGACACCTATAAGACAGAGGCTAGCAAACATAGGAGCCTGTCAAGTTGAGAAGAAAGAAATGTATGTCTCTAAAGAAGGAACGGATCAAGGTCCCAGTGGGAGAACTAAGCAATAAGAAGATAGCCAGCCTAACAAACAAGGAGATAGCCAACCTAACAGATGAAGAGTGCAAAACTCTGCTGATAAAGATGCTTGCAAGCTTGACAGGTATGCTTAAGTACGGTAAATGCACAAGAAAAGAAGTGAAGGCTATGCTCACTGAAACAAAGGAAAATCCGCACAAAACCAATGATGAAGGGAAGGAAACCAGGGTTCAGATAAACGATTTGGAATATAAGGAAGAAAAAAACAGTCAACCAGTACAGAATGAGGAAACTGGAATCGGAAAAAATGAGGAGAGGCTTAGGAACCTCCAGGACAACTTTATTTATTTATTTATTTTTTAATTTTATTTTTTGGTTATTCAATTACAGTTGTCCCATTTTTCCCCCATTGCTCCCCCCTCCTAGCCCATCCCTTCTCCCACAATTATATTCCTCCCCATTGTCCATGTCCATGAGTCATTCCTATACGTTCCTTGACTAGACCCTTCCCTTACTTATCCCCCTTCTCTCCCTCCCTCCTACTGAATACTATTCTAGTCTTTGCCTATTTAGTTCATTTGTTTGTGTTGCTCTTTAGTTTCCTGTATTAGGTGAGATCATATGGTATTTTGATTTCTTTGCCTGGCTTATTTCACTAAGCATAATTCTCTCTAGTTCGATCCATGTTGTCACAAATGGCAGGAGTTCCTTCTTTCTTTCTGCTACATAGTATTCCATTGTGTAGATGTACCACAGTTTTTTGATCCACTCATCTACAGATGGGCACTTAGGCTGTTTCCAGCACTTAGCTATTGTAAACAGGGCTGCTATGAACATAGGGGTGCATAAGTTCTTTTGAATTAGGGTTTTAGGATTTTTCAGGTATAATCCTAGCAGTGGAATGACTGGTTCAAATGGCAGTTCCATTTTTAATTTTTTAAGGTAATTCCATACTGTTTTCCATAGTGGCTGCACCAGTCTGCATTCCCACCAACAGTGCAGTAGGGTTCCTGTTTCTCCACATCCTCGCCAGCATTTGTTGCTTGTTGATTTGTTGATGATGGCCATTCTAACAGGTGTAAGGTGGTATCTCATTGTGGTTTTTACTTGCATCTCTCTGATGGCCAATGATGTTGAGCATTTTTTCATGTGCCTATGGACCTTCTGTATGTCCTCTTTGGAGAAGTGTTTGTTCAGGTCCTTTGCCCATTTTTTAATTGGGTTGTTTGTTTTCTTGATGTTGAGTTGTATAAGCTCTTTATAAATTTTGGAGATCAGTCCCCTGTCTGTGATATCATTGGCAAATATGTTTTCCCATATGGTTGGTTTCCTTTTCATCTTGCTGATGTTTTCTTTTGATGAGCAGAAACTTTTTAGTTTGATGTAGTCCCATTTGTTGATTTTTCCCTTTATTTCTCTTGCCTTGGGAAGTGTATCCGTGAAGATATTGTTACGTATGATATCTGAAATTTTCCTGCCTATGTTTTCCTCTAGGACTTTTATGGTATCACGGCTTACATTTAAGTCTTTAATCCATCTTGAGTTTATTCTCGTGTGTGGTGTAAGTTGGTGGTCTAGTTTCATTTTTTTGCACGTCCCTGTCCAGTTCTCCCAGCACCATTTGTTAAAGAGGCTCTTCTCATTCCATTTTATGTTCCTTCCTTCTTTATCAACGATTAGTTGACCATAGAGGCCTGGGTTTATTTCTGGGCTTTCAATTCTGTTCCACTGATCTATATGTCTGTTCTTATGCCAGTACTAGACTGTTTTGATCACAGTGGATTTGTAGTATTGTTTGATGTCTGGTATTGTGATTCCTCCTGCTGTGTTCTTCTGTTTCAAGATTGCTTTTGCTATTCGGGGTCTTTTTTGATTCCATATGAATTTTTGGAGGATTTGTTCTAGGTCAGTGAAATATGTCATTGGTATTTTAATAGGGATTGCATTGAATTTGTCAATTGCTTTGGGTAGTATGGCCATTTTGATGATGTTGATTCTTCCCATCCAAGAACATGGTATTTGCTTCCATTTATTTGTATCTTCCTTAATTTCTTTCTTCAATGTTGCATAATTTTCATTGTACAGGTCTTTATCTCTTTGGTTAAGTTTATTCCTAGGTACTTTATTTTTCTTGTTGCTATAGTAAATGGTATTCTCTTTTTTGCTTCTGTCTCTGGTATTTTATTGTTGGTGTACAGAAATGCCTTAGATTTCTGTATATTTATTTTGTACTGTGCTATTTTGCCAAATTCACTTATTATATCGAGTAGTCCTTTAGTGGAGTTTATAGGGTTTTCCAGGTATACTATCATGTCGTCTGCAAATAGTGATAGTTTTACTTCCTCTTTCCCAATTTGGATGCCTTTTATTTCTTTGTCTTGTCTGATTGCTGTGGCTAGGACTTCCAACACTATGTTGAATAGAAGTGGGGAGAGTGGACAGCCTTGTCTAGTTCCTGATTTCAGGGGGAATGCTTTCAGTTTTTGTCCATTGAGAATGATGTTGGCTTCAGGCTTCTCATATATAGCCTTAAATATGTTAAGGTATGCTCCCTCTATTCCAGTTTTTCTGAGTGTTTTCAACATAAATGGGTGTTGTACTTTGTCTAATGCTTTTTCTGCATCTATAGATATGATCATGTGATTTTTGTCTTTCATTTTGTTTAGGTGATGTATTATATTTATTCATTTGCGAATATTAAACCATCCTTGCATCCCTGGGATGAATCCCACTTGATCATGGTGTATGATCTTTTTGATGTATTGTTGGATCCTGTTTGCCAATATTTTATTGAGGATTTTAGCATCTATGTTCATCAGTGATATTGGCCTGTAGTTTTCTTTCTTTGTTGTGTCTTGACCTGTTTTGGGGATTAGGATAATACTGGCTTCATAGAAAGAGTTTGGGATTTCTCTGTCCTCTTGGATTTTTTGTAATAGTTTGAGGAGGGTAGGAGTTAGTTCTTCCCTAAATGTTTTGTAAAATTCACCTGTGAAGCCATCCCGTCCAGGGCTTTTGTGTGCAGGGAGATTTTGGATTACTGTTTCAATTTCCTTCTTTGTTATTGGTCTGTTGAGACTTTCTACTTCTTCTTGATTCAGTTTTGGAAGGTTATATGTTTCTAGAAATCTGTCCATTTCAACTAGGTTGTCAAATTTATTGCCATATAGTTGTTTGTAGTAATTTCTTATAATTGTTTGTATTTCTGTGGTATCAGTCGTGATTTCTCCTCTTTCATTTCTGATTTTGTTTATTTGGGTCCTCTCTCTTCTTTTCTTAATGAGCCTGGCTAGAGACTTGTCAATTTTGTTTATTTTTTCAAAGAACCAGCTCCTAGTTTTGTTGATTTTTTGGATTGTTCATTTAGTTTCTATGTCGTTTAATTCTGCTTTTATCTTGATGACTTCCTTTCTTCTTTTTGTCCTAGGCTTTGTTTGTTGTTGCTGTTCTAGTTCTTGTAGCTTTATGGTTAGGTTTTTTATTTGAGATTCTTCTATCCTTTTCAGAGATGCATGTATTGCTATGAACTTCCCTCTTAGGACTGCTTTTGCTGTGTCCCATAGGTTTTGGGCTGTTGTGTGTTCATTGTCAGTAGTTTCTAGAAATTTCTTGATTTCCTCTTTGATGTCAATGTTAACCCATTCGTTATTTAAGAGCGTGTTATTCATTCTCCATGAGTTTGGGTGTCTTTGATTTTTTTCCCTGAGGTTGATTTTTAGTTTCAAGGCACTGTGGTCTGAAAAGATGCTTGATATAACTTCAATTTTCTTGAATTTTTGAGGCTTGTTTTGTGTCCTATTATGTGGTCTGTCTTTGAAAATTTCCCATTTGCATTTGAAAAGAATGTATATTTTGCTTCTTTTGGGTGAAAAGTTCTATATATACCAGTTAAGTCCATGTGGTTTAGTGTGTTGTTCAATGCCTGTATATCCTTGGTGTTTCTTTGCTTGGATGATCTGTCTATTGTTGATAATGGAGTGTTGAAGTCCCCTAATATGAGTGTGTTGTTGTTAATATCCTTCTTGTGGTCTTCTAGTATTTGCTTTATGTATTTGGGTGCTCCTATGTTGGGTGCATATATGTTTATCAGTGTTATATCTTCTTGATGAATCGTTCCTTTAAGTATTATGAAATGTCCTTCTTTGTCTCTTTTTATTGCCCTTGCTTTGAAATCCATTTTGTCTGATATGAGGACTGCTACCGCAGCTTTTTTTTCAGGTCTGTTTGCTTGAAATATTTTTTTATATCCCTTTACTTTCAGTCTATGTAAATCTTTTGTTTTGAGGTGTGTTTCTTGTAGACAGCAAATATGTGGGTCCTGTTTTCTTATCCATTCCATTACCCTATGTCTTTTAATGGGAGCATTTAATCCAGTTACATTTAAGGTTATTATTGACATGTATTTATTCATTTCCCTTTTGTATCTCTGTTCCTCTACTCTTTTTTTGTTTTTTCTCTTCCTTTTTCTTAGAATATTCCCTTTAGCATCTCTTGCAATGCTGGTTTGGTGGAGATGTATTCTTTTAGTCTTCCTTTGTCTGAGAAACTCCTTATTTCACCTTCTATTTTGAATGAGAGCCTTGCTGGGTAGAATATTCTTGGTTGTAGGCCTTTGTTTTTCATTGCTTGAAATATTTTTGACCATTCCCTTCTGGCTTGTAATGTTTCTGTTGAGAAATCGGTCGATAGCCTTATTGGAGCTCCCTTGTAAGTTATTTGCTGTTTTTCTCTTGCTGCTTTTAGGATTCTCTCTTTGTCTTGGAATGTTGCCATTTTAACTATGATGTGCCTTGGAGTGGGTTTTTGGGGGTTCCTCTTGATTGGAACTCTCAGTGCTTCTTGGACTTGCATAACTTTCTCTCTCATCAGGTTCGGAAAATTTTCTGTCACTATTTCTCCTATCAGTTTTTCAATTCCATGCTCCTTTTCTTCTCCCTTTCTGATTCCAATGATCCTGATATTATTTTTTTAATGCTATCATGTAATTCCCTTACATCTTGTTCATATTTTTTCAATCTTTTTTCATTTTGCTGTATCGTTTGATAATTATTACCTACATTATCCTCTAACTCACTAATCTGATCCTCTGCTTCGTTTAGTCTGCTTTTGACTGATTCTACTGTGTTTTTCAGTTCAGAGATTGCATTCTTCATTTCTTCCTGGTTCTTGTTGATAGTTTCTATGTCTTTTTTTATGCTGGTGTAGTTCTCTGCAAGTTCCCTGTAATTTTCTTGGAGCTGTTGGTAACTTCCTTGGAGGTTGTCATAGTTGTTTTTGAGGTTTTCGAGCATATTGAGTTTCTTCACCACCATGGTTTTGAATTCCATGTCTGACATTTGGGCTATGTCTATGGGACAACTTTAAACATGCCAACATCTGAACCATAAGGGTGCCAGGGGGAGAAGAGGAAGAGCAAGCAATTGAAAACTTATGTTAGCAAATAATGACAGAAAACTCTCCAAATCTGCTGAAGCAAATAGACATACAAGTCCAGGAAGTACAGAGTCCCAAAGATGCTAAACCCAAAGAGGACCACACACACCAAGACACATCATAATTAAAATGCCAAAGGTTAAAGATAAAGAGAGAATCTTAGAAGCCCCAAGAGTGAAGCAGAGAGTTTTCTACAAAGAGGTGCGTATAAGACTATCAGCTGATTTCTCAAAAGAAACTTTGCAGGCAAGAAGGTACTGGCAAGAAATATTTAAGGTGATGGAAAGCAAGGACTTACAACCAAGATTACACTATTCAGCAAAGCTATCATTTAGAATGGAAAGACAGATAAAGTGTTTCCCAGACATGTTAGAGCTAAAGGAGTTCATCATCACCAACCTATTATTATATGAAATGTCAAAGGAACTTACTTGAGAAAAAGATCAAAATTATGAACATTAAAATGACAACAAACTCACAACTATCAACAAATGAACCTAAAAAGTAAATCAAAATCCAACTAAGCAAACCAGAATAGGAACAGAATCATAGGTATGGGGATCATTTGGAGGGTTATCAGCTGGGAGGGGAAAGGGGAGAGAAATGGGGAAATGGTGCAGGGATTAAGAAGCATAATTGATTGGTACAAAATAGACAGGGGAAAGTTATGAATAATATAGGAAAGGGTGAAGCTAAAGAACTTATATGCATGACCCGTGGACATAATCTAAGGGGGGTGGGATTGCTGGAGGGAAGTGGGGTACTGGGCAGAGGGGAGCAAAGGGAAAAAATTGGGACTACTGTAACAACATAATCAATAAAATATACTTAAAAAGAAAAAAAATGTATGTCTATTAAGATAGACATCCATACAGCTAACATTCACAAACAAACAACAACAACAACAAAAAACTTTGTTAGTTACTGCTTAGTGTCAGTTTTATTCTTAAGGAAGTTATCTATATTTTAGTCTTGGGGTTTCCTTGTGGTCTTACCTCATAAAGCTCTAGCTATCATGATATGTCTTTCATGGTCTTCTGGGTTCCCAACTCAGACTTGGTGTGTATTGAATTCCACCCACCAATTGCATAGTCCTCAAACATACACAGTCACTGAAAGATTCAGTCTACTTATTTTTTAATACACTAATTGACTGAGTCACAATCACCACTGTTAATAATTCAAAGATGACTGACCTCATTTCTCCTCCTCCCCACCAAACATTTTACATTCAAAGATTGTGATCAGAATCCTACCTTTCATCTTCTTCCTTAATTAAGGAGGCAGCCCCCACTCTTGACAGAGTTTGTGAGTGGCATCTGTCACTCCATCTGTGCCATCTTATAAGGAGATATTGTTGCTTCCATTTGTTACCTCACAGTGGCCATGGAGACTGCGCAGTGAATACGTTATAACCACTCCTTCCCTGCCCACACAAGAACAGAGGTTTCCTCCCCTGCTACCTACATAGCTCTTCAGAAATTCTGTGTAAGTGGAAGCATGACCTCTGGGTAGCACACAAGCAGGGTGGACTAGATCAGCACTAAAACAGTTTAGTACAACTAAATTGCAAGTGAATCACAGGCTATAAAAATCACAGGCTGGGAAATGCAGTTTGATCCTAAATACTCTGAATACATTCCAAAATAGAAAGTATAAATAATAACCAAAGTTTCAAAATATAATTCTCAAAACATCTGAAATACAGGCCCAAATTATCAGACAAAACCCAGAGAAATCTCAAATTGAATGAGAAAAAATAATTAATAGACACTGACATTGAGATAATACACATGTTGGAATGACTGGACAAAGATTTTAAAAGAGCTATAATAAAAATAATAATAGGGTATTACAAACATCCTTTAAAAATGAAAACAATTGGAAGTCTTGACAAAGAAATAGACAATATGAAGAGTACCAAATTAAAGTTTTAAAGCAGAAAAAATAACAATAACCCCCCAAAAAATCTCACAGAGTGGGATCACTAGCACCATAAAGATGTCAGAAGAATGACTTAGTGAACTTGAAGATAGATCACTAAAAAAAAAAATTTTTTTTCATTAGAATAGAGAGAAAATAATTTGAAAAGTGAAGAGAGCTTAGGGACTTATGGAACAATAACAGAGGATCGAACATTTGGGGCATTAGAATTTTAGATAAAACAAAAAAAATAATGTAGAAGTGAAACTGTATTTGAAGAAATAATGGCTGAAAACTTCACAATGTAACAAAAAATTATAAACATATTAATTTGAAGAGCTGAGCAAATTGAAACAGATAAATCTTAACAATTTCATATCCTAGCATAACAATCTAATAGCTAAAAACTAACATCAAAGAAAATTTTTGAAAGCTACTGTAGAGAAACTAGTCATTACTTATCAGCACATGTGAACAATTCAAATTCAGCTGGCTTCTCATCAGACACTATGGGGTCCACAATAAATGACAATATTTTCATGTGCTGAAAGAAAAGAATTATTAAACCAGACTGTTATGTTTAGTATTTTTTTAAAATGAGGGTGAAATGAAAATATGCTTACTATATGGGAAAACAAAAACAATATCGCCAGTAGAACTAACTAAACACTGTTCTATGGATAGAAAGAATATGATAACATAATAGAATGTGGAACATAAAAAATGAGAACAGAAAAGATAATTTAATATGTAAATATAAACTTTTGATTTTCCTCTGTTTTTTAAATTATACTTGACAGTTAAGAACTTTCACTCATAAAATTGCATGATGTGTTTCTCAATGTAAGTAGACAACTAATTAAAAAGGGTAATTAAGTGACTTAAATGTCATGATACCTACATTCCAACTGAAGTAAAAAATATTCAAACTTCTAGGTTCTTACAGTTTGTTGCCATTGTCTTTGTTTTCTATAGGCTTTTTTTTTTTTGCCATGGTTTCTTTAACCCCACACTGGAAAATATTTTTAATTGTCTTTAATTGGTTCTAGAGTTTATTTTTATGAGAGAATTTTTATAAAGCACCCATTAACCTGAGCATTGGTTTTTACCTTTATATGCATACTATTTCTGTAGAATGTAAACAAACATTATTTTGATGACTTATAAATCTGAAAGAATGAATTATTTTCATAGGCTTTAAACAAAAATCCATTAAAAATTTTCAGTATTGTTTCTAAAATTCTTTAAAGTCATATTTTTTTCTACAACAGTTAATGAATTAAATTCAGTTATTCTAAAATTGAGAATCACAACTTCAGAGATTTAAATGAAAAACCTATTCTAACTTCTTAGTTTTTATAATTAGAAGTTTAAAAAGAAAGTGTTTTCAACTAACATATATGTTCATCTCCCCTTAAAAGTTTTCTTTCTTGATATATGCATATTTTTCTTAGATGGAAAGTACCAGTGAAGAAATGACAAATTTCTCTGTGAGCTAAGGAAATTTCTTTTTAGAAGAATGTTCAGGAGTGTTCTAGTAGGCAACAATATCATAGTTCATATCAGTAAGTTGTACAATTCAATAATAACCTGATCATCATAATAGTGAAAAAAATTACCCAAAGACACTTTGGTTAAAATTAAAATGTCTGGATGATCATAAAAAAGCATGTAAATTAGAGATATCTCTGTGAGCAAATATGCTATTTTTAAAGAAAAAAGAAAGTAACTACAGTTCATGCCTTACAGAAAGAAACTGAGTTGAATTGAAATTAGAACATAAACAGAAATGTTATGCTGACCACAGTTTTAAGCAAACAAGCCTTTAAAGCTACCAATGGCAAAATTGTGTGACTCTAATCATTAGTCTTTAATGGCCACATGCCCAATCAATTCCTGAATTTGGTTTAATTTGATAGGTGTAAAGATTCACAGAGGGAAGGCAATTACCCACCATCAGCTGTCTAATCCACTTTCTGGAAAAAAGAAGCCTTTTATATCATATAAACCTAATCCTAGAGTGGTTTCCTAATAAATCCACAGTGGACAAAGAAAAAAAAGTAACTGAATCAATAAATACATGAATAAAAATACTGAAGACTTCAATTCAATGAAACACCGCTCTGAGAACCTTGAAAACAGACCACAGTATACATGCTCTTTTACTACTTTCCTTAGGAAAGTAGACCAATAACAAAAAGGAATACATATTTCAATTCTTACAAAACAAAAACATCCCTGCGATATGAACTGCTTTAGAAATTTCAGTTTAGCTTGTCAATAAGGAATTTAAATGCAATTGATTGATACTTATTAAAGTAGTCCACAGATTTAAAAGTAAAATATATTCATTGTAAATAATGCATTTGAGTTTTATATGTTATTTTTGCCCATTTGGAATATATAATTGAATTAAGTATGTGATCATTTCCCTAATAGTTAAGTGTTAATATTTAACATATTACACATTTTTGCAAATATGATATTTAATACTCACAGAATAAACTTTACCTAAAAATACCTTGTTAAGCATCTATAATATTTAAAGCTGACATTTCCATAACATTTCTGTGGATATCCTTCATATAAGTGCCACTGAAGTTTTACAAAGTGTACAAACCATGTTACCACTACCCAGATGAAGAAATAGAACACTAACAGTATCACAAAACTGTAGTACCCTTTCCTCTTATAACTGCATCCATTAAAAAAATGTTTAAATAGAGTTTATGTATTTATTTTTTAGAGAGGAGAGCTGGGAAGGAGAAAGAGAGAGAAACATTGATTGGTTGCCTCTTGAACTTGTCTCAGCTTGGGGCTGAACCTGCAACCCAGGCATGTGTCCTGACTGGAAATTGAATTGACAACCCTTTCCTTGGCAGGATGATGCCCAATCAACTAAGCCACACCAGTCAGGGCAAACTACACCCTTCTTCGCTAAAAGTAACCATTATTTGTATTTCTACTACTGTAGAGTAATTTTATCTATTTTTATTTTTATTTAAATGAAAGTACTTTGTGCCAAGGGCCTTTGGTTCAATATCATGTTAGTGAGATTCAGCCATATTGTTGTTGCTTATAGTAATACATTTGTTATTACTGTTTATATAGTGTTACATACAGAACGTACAACTCCCTATTTGTCCTTCCCTCCAGCCCCTGACAACCTCCATTCTACTTTCTGTTTTCATAAATGTGAATATATCAGATAGCTCTTATAAATGGAATCATGCAGTATTTGTCTTTCTGTGACTGACTTATTTCACTGAGCATAATGTCCTCAAGGTTCATTCATGTTTAGCATATGATAACACTTTGTTATATTTTATGGGTAAGTAATTTTCCATTGTGCATATATACCATACTTTCCTTACCCACTGATGAACATTTTGGTTATTTCCACCTCTTGGTTATTGTTACTAATTAATACTCTGTGGCATATTGCATTATTGACTACAACTTATTTTTCCATTAACTTTTTATTTGACCTTTCATAATATGTCATCATTTTCTCCTGATATTTTTTCTTATTACTTCCTAGATACTCCTCCATTCTTACCAAAACTCCTGTACTTTCCTTCTTCTTTTTCTAACCTAAACTTTCTCACAAGGTAATCTTAAATTCAATCTCTATTAAATAATTTTCTTTATTTCTATATTTTCATCAGAACCAATACCTACATTGTGGACAGGTACATCTAACTTCTTAATAGTTGTCTTTGAGATAGTTCAACATCCTAAATTTTCCCTCTTACCTATATCCTAAGTCATACCATGTAAGAAGTATTTTAAGCCATAGAACAAACTATTTCTAGAGCTACCAGGAACTCCAATTTCCTCAAAATTATATTTGGAAACTCTAAATGCCATTACTGATTAGCTAGTGTTAATATTGAACAAAAATCCCTGATTCACATGGAGGGAATGAACCTTTGCCTATCACTGTCTTCTCTAGCTTGGAAAGAATTCCTAGAGGCAACCAACTTGAAGTTCTCATGTAATGCATTTCAGTGTCCTTACAAGTGTCATCATCATCATTGTGGCTGATTATCTTGCCACTAATACTCTTAGAGAGTGAGTCATGACTTTAACCCTCATCTCTTTCTTCTTTTAGAAGTGGTTTTTACCCCGGACATACTAAATGGTAGGATGGTAGTGATGGAAGCTTATCTTCTGATTCTGGTGCCATGTATAGGCAGTGGTTAGTATTTTCTCCCCTATGTAATAATGTCCTTTTTGGGATATAGGAGCTGAATATTTTCAGTGCCCCAATCCCTAAAGACTGCTTCTTCTTAAAAAGGATTAGAAGAAAATGTAAAGGTAAAGTTGCAAAAGGAAATCAGGCAATATTTTTCCTCTGAAGGCTTTAACCTTTTCACACTCTATCAAATAATAGAGGTTCCAGTGGGCAGTCAACACATCTTCCCACTGCTATTGAATCTTCTTGTTCTCATTGTCTATGAAGAGTCCATTATGACCAGTAGGCTGGGAAATCCCTTTTACTGGATACCTTTCATTATCCTCAATAGATATGGTCCATATTTTAATGAAAATAAGTCACTCATGACACTAAAGGACAGTTTATGAAATGCTCATAAGTTTGCTATTCACTTCCCAGATTTCTTTCAGCAACGTGGGCTCTGCCAGAACTTCCATGATCTGAACATCTCCTGAATAATGCAACATATTTGTGAGCATTAAAATTGTACCCTAGACACAATAGAAAAAAGTATAGTAATATCTTCTGGGGGGAAATGCCAAAGTAATACTAATTTTAATCTAGAATAAAAATAATATAAAAACATTGCAAAGAAGATTATGTAAAAAGAAAAGTTGTAGGAGCAGTCTTGTCAGTTAGATACTAACAAAAATCCAGATGTTGAAATAAAAAACACACTAATAAACAAAATAAAATACAGACAATTAAAAATATATTTAAATATATGATGTATTTGAAGATATGCAAATGCATTTAACATATATTCTAAATATTTAAATAGAAACATAAAAATCTACTCACACTCTTCTCTCAGTTGTCAATAGAGAAAAAAATATTTAAGAATCTAGAACTAAGCAATACTATAAATGGACATACCTGACATTTAAAGAACACTCTAAACAATGACAATAGAAGACATTACTTTCAAGTTCACATGGATCATTCATTAAGAAAGAGCATCTCTTGTGTCATAAAAGAATTCTTAACAATGTAAAGCAATTTAAATAAAAATGTATATTCTCTGATCAGATAAATTTTAAAATAACCGAAAAATCTATAAATCTTGGAAATTAAACAATATCTTTTTATATCTTCCATGGGGCAAATAAAAAATTTCAAGGGAAATTAGCAAATAATTTGAACTAGACAAAAAATAAAAAACAAGTATCAGAATATTTGTAGTATGCTTCCTGGGTGGCCAGCATCCAGAGAGGATGAATGTAAAATCCTGGCCCCACTAATCAAACTCAGGGAAATGCTGAAGGATTTTCCTGCTCTGCAGCTCTTCACTGGGTAGAGTTCGCTAAAGAGGCTTTCACTGAGGTAGCATTACAGCTCAATTGCCCCTACTGCCTAATTTTGCTTTTTCCCTCCCTTCTCTTTACTTCCACAGGTGCTGATCCTAAGACCATTCCCTAATAAGCCTCCTGCTTGCTAATTTCTATTTCAGAGTCTGCTTTCTGGGGAGCCCATCCTGAATCAATTGCAATTAACAGAATAAAGACTTAGAGCATTTCCAAATCAGCCTCTGGGATTCAATCTCACTCAGATCATTAATTCAGAGCACCTCTTTAGTAAGAATACACTGCCTATCCTAAATGTAAGCGTTTCTGCTTCTTTTTAGAATGTTTTCATTAGTGGATTTGGTGAAGCTCATTTTCTGATGTAAGTTAAAGATGCAATTATTAGAATTCATTTCTTCAGAAGATAAATTTTAGGATACTGCAAATTGTTGATATCTCTACCCTTTATACTGGTTAACAAGGAAGACAACTTGTTTTAACTACTGTGTTGCTAACAGCACAGCAATTAGTGTAAACTGATAACAGATAATGTTATGATGGGAGAAAGATTTCAATAATATTCATTGACCATTAGCATGCAGATTTTTCTTTGTATATTTTCTTTGTCTTTTCTATTTTAAGCCTTAATCATACAGACAGGGGAAAATCACATGATTAGCTTAAATTCAATTTAAATTAAAGTTTTGCTTAGATATTAGTGGTTACTGTATTCAATTAAACTGAGAATTGAAGTGTGTATTAGAAATGGGAAGGCTGCCTGGGAGAAAAATACAGGTTACATATTTTATATCTGTTATCCCTGACATTTTTATTGGCTATGCCTACTCAATTGCTTTTCAAGTAAAACTAAACAAATACAAGTGAATAGGAATATAGGGAGAAATGCTTAAGTGGACCTGTCAAGAATAAAATGACATCGTATTATAAATATTTTTCATGTTCTGTAAATACGTGGTACTTAATCAAAAGTCATTTATACCTTGAAAGGACCAGAAACATAATAAAATTGAATGAGTCTATTTCAATTTTACCTGTTTTTTGAGAACGCTTAATGTGTTTTTCTTTAGATATAAATTTTTAACTTTGAAATTTACATTTACAGATTAGCTTTTAAATGTGTCATGAAAAACTATGCCACCAGAGCACACACACACACAAAAGGTTTAATAGTCAGTAATTGGATTTCTGTCCTAGCTCATACAATTTACAGTGTAAGTTCCCTGGTAAATCATTTCCCTTTCATAATATCATAAATAAGTAGAAATTCTCCTCAATTTACTGATTGTGGTTAAATTATATCTCTTAAATATATAAGCAACAATTTTAGTAAACTAACACTGTTATAAAAACGGTCCTCAGGGCTTCAGGTTTATGTTCCTATTTGTTAAATTATTTTAAAAGTTTTAATGAAATATGTCCCCTCAAAATGAAAAAGGTAAAGTCAGAAATAAACAGCTGAGACTTCAGACAAAGTGGCCTTATTTGCAGATTGTTATGTTAGATGACCAGGTTGTGACAATTCTATTTAATTTTATTTCTGCAATGGGTGAAGTTTCAGGATATATTATGTCAGAAAAAGTTGTCTGACATATGTGCTACCAGACCAATATTATTAGAATACCTAATGCAGAAACAACAGGTTGTAAGATTTCAGGCATGGATGACTGAGAAGATAAAAAATATCCCATTTAATATGCTTACACATTTTATTTTAAAACATAGACTATTTATTAGGCCAATGACAGGCCACCATTAAGACCCTTAGCTCAGTTTTATATTCTAGTAGCCAATTTATTTGAAATGCAGGTATTTAGCTTCTCTCTCTAAACCAAAGAGCAGAGGAAAACAAAAAAGGCTTCAGGACAGCATCTCTCAGTGTATGGTATATATGGGACACTATCAATTTTTCTGTGTACTTGGCTAAAATTCATACTATTGGATTCATATTATACTTCAGACTCCTGAATAAGAAGCTCTGGGTTAGTGGCTTTGAAAAGTGCATTTTCTAGGGAGTAGTGACCTGTTTAGAGTTACCGACTCTTAATATACATGCCAAAAGGTCTGGTGTAAATGACAGTGGGTATAGAGGAAGAGTTATTGGCTCTACTGTAGGCTATGGTTTCTAAATACCAAGTTGTGGTCTCCAAATGTACTGGAAACTATGGATGGACTGAGAATATTGGGTATGATGTCTGAGTACCCAAGTACACATCACTGATGTCACTTTAGGGTGCAGGTAACCATGCCCTTCCCAATCCTAATAGATAAGGAGCTACAACATGTGCAAAGGGATAAATGGATGCTTTTTAATGTTGTCTATAGCCATCAGAAATTGCCAATTCACCTGGCTTATGGTTCATGCTCAGTGTGTCTTGCACTGAATGAACTGAATTCATTCTAATCTCTGCTGGCCACTACATACTTCACAGGATGCTTATCCATGTCTCTGGACTTCATTGTCCTCACCTCTAGAGTTACATTGATAATAACCTTCCTCAGGAGTCTTTCTAAGGTGAAATGTGACCCTATATATGAAGTCTCTCTGGAAATGAAAATATCTAAAGATTTTGAGTGAAAGATCAGAAATATGTATGTATGTAGCTTCTTTTTTTCAGAGATTCAGATATTAATATTTTATAAACACAAAGTAGTATCAATTTTCTCACTGACATAGTTTTAATTAATAATGTGGGTACTCTTGATACAGACATAATTACTTTTATAGGAATTATTCTCTTTTTAAAGTCTAGCCTGTGAATACTAAATATTTTAACATTGTTTTAACAATAAAAGCACATAGTCTATGAAATGGTCATATATTCATGTACACTTTGGATCCTGCTTACCTCTCCAGATATAATTTCACTTTTTTAATTTTATTTTTTGATTTTTCAATTACAGTTGTCCTATTTTCCCCCATCGCTCCCCCCCCACACAGCCCACCCCTTCTCGCACAGTCATATCCCCCATTGTCCATGAGTCATTTATACGCATTCCTTGACTACACCCTTCCCTTACTTATCCCCCTTCTCTCCCTCCCCCTCCCCTCTATTGACTGTTATTCTGCTCCTTGTCCTATTTAGTTCATTTGTTTATGTTGGTCTTTAGTTTCCTGTATTAGGTGATATAATATGGTATTTTTCTTTCTTTGCCTGACTTATTCCACTAAGCATAATTCTCTCTAGTTCAATCCCCGTTGTCGCAAATGGCAGGAGTTCCTTCTTTCTCTCTGCTGCATAGTATTCCTTTGTGTAAATGTATCACAGTTTTTTGATCCACTCATCTACAGATGGGCACCTAGGCTGTTTCCAGCACTTAGCTATTGTAAACAGAGCTGCTATGAACATAGGGGTGCGTAAGTTTTTTTGAATTACCGTTTTAGGATTTTTCGGGTATAATCCTAGCAGTGGAATCGCTGGTTCAAAAGGTAGTTCCATTTTTAATTTTTTGAGGTAATTCCATACTGTTCTCCATAGTGGCTGCACCAGTCTGCATTCCCACCAACAGTGCAGTAGGGTTCCTGTTTCTCCACATCCTCGCCAGCATTTGTTGTTTGTTGATTTGTTGGTGATGGCCATTCTGACTGGTGTAAAATGGTATCTCATTGTGGTTTTTATTTGCATCTCCCTGATGGCTAATGATGTTGAGCATTTTTTCATGTGTCTATGGACCTTCTGTATGTCCCCTTCAGAGAAATGTTTGTTCATGTCCTTTGCCTGTTTTTTAATTGGGTTGTCTGTTTTCTTGATATTGAGTCATATAAGCTCTTTATATATTTTGCAGATCAGTCCCCTGTCTGAGATATCATTGGCAAATACATTTTCCCACAAGGTTGGTTTCCTTTTCATCTTGGTGATGTTTTCTTTAGCTGAACAGAAACCCTTTAGTTTGATGTAGTCCCATTTGTTTATTTTTTCCTTTATTTCTATTGCCTCAGGAGATGTATCTGTGAAAGTATTGTTACGTGGGATATCTGAAATTTTCCTGCCTATGTTTTCCTCTAGGACTTTTATGGTGTCATGGCTTACATTTAAGTCTTTGATCCATCTTTCGTTTATTCTCGTGTGTGGTGTAAGTTGGTGGTCTAGTTTCATTTTTTTGCAAGTCCCTATCCAGTTCTCCCAGCACCATTTGTTAAAGAGGCTCTTCTCACTCCATTTTATGTTCCTTCCTCCTTTATCAAATATTAGTTGACGATAGAGTTCTGGGTTTATTTCTGGGCTCTCTATTCTGTTCCACCGATCTATATGTCTGTTCTTATGCCAGTACCAGACTGTTTTGAAAACAGTGGCTTTGGAGTATTGTTTGATATCTGGTGTTGTGATTCCTCCTCCTGTGTTCTTCTGTCTCAAGATTGCTTTTGCTATTCGGGGTCTTTTTTGATTCCATATGAATTTATGGAGTATTTGTTCTAGGTCAGTGAAATATGTCATTGATAATTCAATAGGGATTGCATTGAATCTGTAAATTGCTTTGGGTAGTATGGCCATTTTGATGATGTTGATTCTTCCCATGCAAGAACATGTTATTTACTTCCATTTATTTGCATCTTCCTTAATTTCTTTCTTCAATGTTATGTAATTTTCAGAGTACAGGTCTTTTATCTCTTTGGTTAAGTTTACTCCTAGGTACTTTATTTTTCTTGTTGCTATAGTAAATGGTATTTTCTTTTTTGTCTCTGTCTCTGCTATTTTATTGTTGGTGTACAGAAATGCCTTAGATTTCTGTATATTTATTTTGTACCCTGCTATTTTGCCAAATTCACTTATTATATCGAGTAGTCTTTTAGTGGAGTTTATAGGATTTTCTAGGTATACTATCATGTCATCTGCATATAATGAAAGTTTTACTTCTTGTTTCCCAATTTGGATGCCTTTTATTTCTTTGTCTTGTCTGATTGCTGTGGCTAGGACTTCCAACACTATGTTGAATAGGCGTGGAGAGAGTGGACATCCTTGTCTTGTTCCTGACCTCAGGGGGAATGTTTTCAGTTTTTGTCCATTGAGTATGATGTTGGCTTCAGGCTCCTCATATATAGCCTTGATTATATTAAAGTATGCTCTCTCTATTCCCATTTTGCTGAGTGTTTTAATTATAATTGGGTGTTGTACTTTATCAAATGCTTTTTCTGCATCTATAGATATGATCATGTGATTTTTGTCTTTCATTTTGTTTAGGTGATGTATTATACTTATT
Organism: Furipterus horrens; assembly: GCF_987537825.1. Lineage (NCBI taxonomy): Eukaryota > Metazoa > Chordata > Mammalia > Chiroptera > Furipteridae > Furipterus > Furipterus horrens. The sequence continues at coordinate 59,439,220 of NW_028327176.1, read as the reverse complement.
GATTTGTGAATATAAAACCATCCTTGCATCCCTGGGATGAATCCCACTTGATCGTGGTATATGATCTTTTTGATGTATTGCTGGATCCTGTTTGCCAATATTTTATTGAGGATTTTAGCATCTATGTTCATCAATGATATTGGCCTGTAGTTTTTTTTTCTTTGTTGTGTCTTGACCTGGTTTTGGGATTAGGGTAATACTGGCTTCATAGAAAGAGTTTGGAATTTTTTCCTTTTCTTGGATTTTTGTAATAGTTTGAGGAGGGTATGAGTTAGTTCTTCCCTAATTGTTTTGTAAAATTTGCCTATGAAGTCATCTGGTCCAGGGCTTTTGTGTGCAGGGAGATTTTTGATTACTGTTTCAATTTCCTTCTTTGTTATTGGTCTGTTGAGACTTTCTACTTATTCTTGATTCAGTTTTGCAAGGTTATATGTTTCTAGAAATTTGTCCATTTCCTCTAGGTTGTCAAGTTTCTTGCCATACAGTTGTTTGTAGTAATTTCTTACAACCGTTTGTATTTCTGTGGTATCATCGTGATTTCTCCTCTTTCATTTCTGATTTTATTTATTTGGGTGTTCCGTCTTTTTTTCTTAATGAGCTTAGCTAGAGGCTTGTCAATATGGTTTATTTTTTCAAAGAACCAGCTCCTAGTTTTGTTGATCTTTTGAATTGTTTGTTTGATCTCTATGTCATTTAATTCTGCTCTGATCTTGATGATTTCATTCCTTCTTCTTGCCCTAGGCTTTGTTTGTTGTTGTTGTTCTAGTTCTTGTAGCTTTATGGTTAGATTTTTTATTTGAGATTCTTCTATCCTTTTCAGATATGCCTGTATTGCTATGAACTTCCCTCTTAGGACTGCTTTTGCTGTGTCCCGTAGGTTTTGTGCTCTTGTGTGCTCATTATCATTAATTTCCAGAAATTTCTTGATTTCTTCTTTGATGTCATTGCTAACCCATTCATTATTTAATAGCATGTTATTCATTCTCCATGAGTTTGGATGTCTTTATAACTTAATTTTTATGTGTGGTTGGTTATTCACTCAAATACTGTCAAATTCAAACCTCTTCATTGAGCTCAAATTTTATAGGTATAATTTTCTACTTGAATTCTCGCTAGGATATATTGAATGAATCCCAAATTTATTATGTAAATATATATGAATAAATAGTATTACTATGAATAAATATGAATAACTAAAATATTTAAATATGAATACATAATAACTAAAATATTTTAATTTCTAGTGTTCCTCTCCCATGTACAAATACCTCTTCTCCTCATTCTTCCTATTTGTTGAATAGTATTCTACTGTATCTATCAACTAGAGCCTTTTTTTTTCATTTACCAAATGAAGAACATTGCATTGTTTCTAGGTTTTAGAAATTCTGAGAAAAACACTAAAAATTTGCAGACATTTTAGTATGAACACTAGTTATTTTTCCTTAAAGAAAAGAAGAGACACAAAAGTGACAAGACTCTCTTGGGGCATTTGGAAGAGTTTTTTAAAAGCACCTATTGCACTGTCTGAATTTTGATCATGTGCATTTGTTAAAATTTTAATTAAAAAAAGTTTAAGTGGCCAATAACTTACATGGCCTTTGTAGTCTCCATCTTCCTCTCCAATACTTTAACATTTCTTCTCTTCTTCTCACATATCTTCTATCAGTTCTATTTAAATGTTGAAAAGATCCTCATACCAGTTCTTCACTCTTTTGGGAAACAGATTCTCTGTACCTGTTCCTTCCTTTGGACCTGGCTCATTCTTACACATTGTTTACATCTTGGCCAAGACATTACTCATTGTAGGTAACTTCTCTCTTTTGACTGGTCAGGTCAGGTTAAGGTCCTTGACCACATACTTTCATTGCTGCTGCTCAATTTACTCTGCAGCTGTGATGAGTTATTGAGAGCACTTTCTTTTATAAGTGGGAAAACACAACTCTAAAAGAAGAAAAAGAGAATTAAGTGTCCCCTATAATACAAAAGTCCGAATGTTGGGCCTGATTCAGGCATGGCTGCATTCAGAAACGAGTTTCCAGTATGACTCCGCCCTCTGTTTTGTTGTCTTCATTTTCAGATTTCATATGGCAATCTTCAGGAGCTCTAGGTTCCCATTTCTCTCAAGTTTAAATCTAGTGGTAATAGAACCTACCTTTCTTCACTCAAAAACAGCAAAAGTCTTGTTATGACTCATTGACTGTAATCAGCTTCACATGTTTGCCTCAAAATTAATTGGCGGTATCAGGAGGATGCAGTGTTGGGAAGACCCATCTGAAAGTAGTACTCAAGACAGTTCTAGCAAGAACTGGGGAACTTGCATACAAAGCAGAGAAATGGGCAGAAATTTTGTTATTTGATTTGGGCATGTGGATACATCTATAGCTCCTCTAGGGAGAGTAATGGCTTATAACCAAAATATTATTTAGAGAATCCACTCATTAAATAAGGTAGAATGTCTTTAGTAATAATAGCAACAAATAACAACAAACAAACAAAAAACACAAAAACTATAAAACATGAAACCTTTATATCCTAGCATGTATTTTTGAAGAATGAGTCAGAATGCTAAATTAGGAATTGCAAGCTGAAACATTAGAACAAGGCTCTTAATATACCTGAAGTCTGAAACAGTGAGATAAAAACCTTCTATTGAAAAATAAAAGCAAAATTTATCATGAAAAACATATTAATTCCAGTTTAAGTTAATAAACTCTTAATGCAGTTTAGTCCCTTGGAGGTAGCAAATAACAAACTCAATATTTTCATAAAAATGTGAAGAAGCCCAATAATTGAATTTTGAAGAAAGCCATTTATAGGCATCTGCAACTCAATGCAAGCATGGGAAGGACAAATAGATTCTTAGAAAAGCTTTCTCTGTTCAACCTTTATGTAGATTCTTACATTTAAGCTTAGTGACTGAAAATGTTTCACAGAGATTCTACAATAACTATAAAAGAAAACATATAGCAAAAATCTCAAAAATACATTCAATTCTTATGAATCCGGAAGTATTTTTCAGTTATTAATATCACCTTTATAGATTAATAAAATAGTTTTCCTGTGACTGCTAAGCATTTACACATCTTTGCCTTTGGTAGCTGCATGAAAACAAGGGGCCATGAAGATGTGTATTTGTGTTTCATATAGCAAAACATACAAGAACTTGGGAATTACTCTTGGCACCCTAGGGTGGGGGTGAATGTTGGCTGGAGAACACTGTCATTTCCTGGGAGACCAACTGTGGGGATAAGGACACAGTGCATGATTGGCTGGTTGCAGGTCACAATCAACAGCAAAAGCTTAAAGGCAGCCCATGAGGGACTGATGTTCAGACCAAGTTTCAGAGAGAATGTGCATCTGTCTTAATGAAATACAGACATGGGTAGCAACAGGACACTATCACAGGGCAGCACCCAGAGCAGCCATGTGCTGCCTGTGGGGAAGATGCAATAGCAGCTAAGCAAGGGCAAGTTCAAGTTCACCATGTTCAAGTTCATGCCCATGTTTGAAAGTGACTTCATCCAGCTAAGCAAAGGAGGAGAAGTGATTTGTATGTACAACAGTGTGCAAATGGTCATAGTGAGCATTGCATACACCAGCCCTGACCTCATAATACCTATGCCATGCTGCTGGCACAACTAGCTGTCAGATGTGCAGTAGGTACCAAAAATGACCACACCCAGGAAAGGGGACTCAAGTCAGCCAAGGGCTTGGAGCTGACCAGGCTGCTTCTTTTGAAGTCTGTAAAGTTGTCCATCTATAGTCATGAGAAAAAGCAGCTCCACTTGAAGTTTGCAACTGGCTGTTATTTTTATTTACAATTATACCCCCCTTCAGGTGCTAAAGGAGATCTCTTTGCACCCTGGGAAGGCCTGGTGTTCTTCCTGACACCCCCTTTGGAGGCTTATAGTGATGCCCATACTGTACAAGCTTGTGACATGGTGGGCATACCTGCGTTGAAGGCAGGTGTCGGGCAGAGCCCAGGAGTAACTTCTTGCAGAGACTCTCAGTTAGGGGGCCTCGGCTTCAGGAGGACAGTTGAGGGCTCTCTGGCTGTTCCCCTGTGCTGATTGGGGAAACAGTGCATGTGGAAGGGCTCAGAGCAGATGAACCATTATGTGGGGGGTCTTGCCATATTGGGGAGGTACCGAGTATTTCTGAATATCCATGGTTCCTTAGATATTAGCCCTTCTAACCCCATTCTCAATGTTGTAATGCTCACAACAGCATCCTGAGCATCCTTCTGTTCTGGGACACTTAAATATTATTGTGGACTTAGGCAGTCTGATCTGTTGTGGGACATTTTTTAACTATGAGAAAAGCTTTCCTTTATTTGAGCCATGAACTGATTTTTGAGTAAATCTGTGGCATTGCAGCATGCTTTGCACACAGGTACACAATTTGTTAGTAGTTCTCTGAATGTAAAATGGATATAACTTTTGACCAGCACTCTGTTTTGTAGGAATCTGTATTGTGGAAGCGCTAAGACAATTGTACAAAATAAAAGGAGGTGGATGCTCACTGGTGAATCATACCAATCCTCTCCCTGGCCCTGGAACTGTCCAAACAAAGCTGCAGTAACCTTTTGGAGGAACCAAAGGGGGAATTCCTGCACCCACTGGGAGCCTGGACTTGACTTGAAAGGTTCTTCTGAGGATAAGCTGTTGAAAACAGGTGATAGTCCTTTTTAGTCTTACTTATCTTTCTCTACTTCCCTATTTCTCCTCTCGGCACAACGTTCCATGGAGAAGGTGACCAAGACCAGGTCAGCATCAGAAACCTTCCCATGGTCACTGAGTGTCTGAGGCCACCTCTCTTGCTTATGTTGGTGAAGAAGGAGTGCAACAGCATGCTTTACACAAATACTCCATGCTTAGGGACACAGTCTTTCCAAACCCTGGCACAAGCAGGGCCTGGCCAGGGTCCAGTACCTGCAGCAGCAGCAATAGTGCTCAAGGGCAGTGTGAGTGTGGTTGCAGGAAGGGAGATGACCAGCGAACCTGTTACAGTGACCTTGGAAGGTCCAGGAGCTTGACCCCTCATCTCAGCCTGGTGGAAGAAAGACAATATAAGTGAGTAGAATGGAGGCCAGAGAGTCTCCAAACATCAGACTGAAGTCTTTAGAAAGGGAAAAGAAAATGAGAAAACCTCCAGCAAAATGCCTTCCCATTCTGACAGGAAGCTGGAGTGCACATCCACCCTAAGATCCCATAGAACCACTCAGGGAGGTCAAAAGGAGAAGGACCAGAGCAGCCCAGGGGGCCAAGAACATGGCTCCTTCCCCCAAGAATACAGCAGCCTCAGCATTACCCAAAAGGGTCTAAGTTTCTAGATTATCTCAAAAATGTAGGAGGGAGCTGATCTAGAACTAGTGCCATTATCTGGAGGTCTGTTCCTTTGTCCTTCCCCCATACTGACGCTCTCCTGAATCTAGGCGAAAACACTAGGCATTCATGGAACACATAGATATTGACTAGAAAGATCTTCAATGTTATGATCCACCCATCCCTTTCAAGATGGGGAAACTTAACTTTTCTGAAATGGATCAATTCTTTCATTTTTGAAGCACATAAATGACTGCTCTTTTGCTTTAAAAAATAAAGAATTTATTAATTGGACTGATAAGGCCTCAAAGAAATTCCAGTGTGGGTCCCTTCTCCCTTTCTAAGTTGAGGTCGGCGTGTGATTTCTAGTATATATTTGGGTTATTTGGACAAGAAAATCAAGCTCCTCAAAGAGTTTGGTGTGTTTGGAGCTATAACTGTGCATTGATTGCCAATATGTTGAGCTTGCCAGTATGTGAGAAGTGACTAGGCCTGAAGTATTACACACACTTGTCTTTAGTGATTTGTGTCAAGAGATTTCAGTGGGTGTGGAATACTCCATTTTTCTAGAGCACTTGCTTTTTCTAAATGTTGTTTGGCACAACTGTGTGTCTGAAGGGGTAAATCTGTCTTGGTTATTAGTACATATAAAGTGGTACATTTGTTTGGGTGCAATTGGTATTGACTATACTATTGAATTTACCACCACTTAACACATTCTAAAAAATTTTCATTATGGCCTGTTCTTCTAGCTGGTAACGTGACCCAAAGTAAATGCAGTGGGTCTTGCTGGGAGGCAGTTTTTCAATGCTCCAGCATGATTCCTGGTGCAGATATTCAGCCATCAGGAGTATCCTAGCTGAATGAAATGGGGAGTCTATCACTACTTGTCTTAACTATACCCTACCTGCCACAATTCTAAATCACACACTCAGTATGCCCATTAGGGAAGACAGCTGTTATTTTTGCCCTTGAGTCTCAAATTCTAGACTCTCATATTCTCAATGTTCTTCTACCCAAGAGTGAAGGCTTCTAAACAACCGTCATCCCAAAAGCTCCCTCCTGCCTTTTATGTACAAATAGTGAGGGCATATATGAGGCTGCAAAATGGGCTGAATCAGAGAGGGTATGAACACCAACATTAGATTATTTGGATTTAACCCCAGGATCTCCCATTCAAAAGCTGTCTGACCTTGTTAGGACATTTAATCTCTCTGAACTTTAGCAATAATAATAATAATAATAATAATAATACCTAATTAGTGGGGAATTGTAAGTTTCAATTAGCCTCAAGTTCAATTCAGTTACTCCCAATGCACAGTTCCTGAAATATAGTAGGAATAAAAAATATATAGCTATTTTCATAGTCATATTTCCCTAAATTTCAGTTGTGTGTGATTTTTATGTAATTGATAGAAGCTTTATGTTGCCAGTGATTGGCTAGACAGTTGCAGTAGGCACAATTATAAGATGGCTTTCCAAGATTCCTGCCTGGAATAAACATGTCTTGAATATTTTTATAATAATATACAATATTTTATATATTAATTATATATAATAAATTATTATACAATCAAATTATATAATTACTTCAGTCTGGGTGAGCATGCCTTGAATACCACTCTTCCCTGGTGTGTGAGTGGGGTTTATGAATATGATGGGAGTTTACTTTTATGATTTTGTAACCACACATGGCAAAGTTGATTTTGGAGATGTAATTAAGCTCCCCAATCAGCTGACTGATTTGAGCAAAAAGAAGACTATCGTAGATGGACATGAGAACCCACCAACCAGATGAGTTCTTTAAAATAACTTTTTAGAAGTCAAAGAGATTAGAAGTCAGAGAGATATTGTGCTGTCCTGAAAGGAAGTAAACTGTTTGGCTTTGGAGTGAGCCATATGGCAGGGAGTGGCAGGCAACCTCTAGATTCTGAATGCCTCAATCCTACAGATGCAAGGAACTAAATTTTGCCAAAAATTAGCAAGCTTACAATACATTCCTAGCCTTAGTTGGAATTGCAGCCCTGGCCAACACCCTGATTTCAGCCTGATGAGACTCAGAACAAAAGATCCACCTAATCTATACTCAGATAGCAAGTATCGTTTTAAGCCACTAAGTTTGTGGTAATTTATTATGCAATGATAGAAAACTAATACAAGAGATTATATAAAAATCATGCTGAATGAAATTTATCTATGTGTATAGATAAATTATTTTACTGCAAATAATACCTAGATGCATTGATTTTAATTGGAGAAAGAAGTAAAAAAGAATAATTGTCCCATATTTAATAAGAAAGGTCCAATATTGATTATATCTCCTGAAATAAGGAATAAGATACAATTAGCCACTGTGATATTTGTAAATTGCTCTTTCAAAAAGAGAAATCACTTTGTTATGCAATGCCAGCATCGAAAGATAGTTTCTAAGAATTCCCAGAGTCAAATATATGTTAATAACTGATTTGCAGATGCTATAAAGAAGGGAATTTACAAAGCATTTAGCTATTTTGTTACTGCTTTATTGTTTAGGGACATAAAATGAGAGTATTTTTATTCTGTTTATGATCCTCTTCTTATATGGAAGAGAGAAGTCATCAGTGTGTCTGTTCTTATAGTTAAATCTTAGAGGCTTTACTGAAAATCAAACAACAATAAAAGCAGATGGTAGTTTTACTTGAGAAATGTTTATCTTAACTCTACTTCTCAGGTTGTGTAGACATATATGGATGTAAAATAACTTACGGCAGAACTGAATTGTCTCACTTCATTTAATTGGTGGCACTCCTGGAAAAAAATTACTGTGTACACACAGTTTGCACCCATTCACTTAATTTCCCATTGTTGTCAATTTTTTATTTAACTATCCAAGAAATATAAATCACCAGAAAATATTTGTATCATCACTTTAAGACTATAAAGTTAGCATATAGAAAAGAGAACCCTTGAAAAAGAATTAGGGCATAATAGCAGAGGAAGAATTGCAGGATGGAGGGAAACACTGATTTGAAACTTGCTTTGTGAAAAACATTACAGGTTATATACAGATAAAATTTCCAAATATTCTTATTGTCAGTGAATCCAGGACTGCAGAATTATACATAAGCTAAGCACCCTGGGCAAATCTCAATACTGGGAATAATTTTAGGCAGTAAAATGAAAGCCTGCAAGTGGAAATCCAGCTTGACTTGCTTAAGACAGATTTCTTTCAAAATCAAGTGGCACTCCGCTGCACAGTCCAAAAGAGGGCAACGGTGCCTGCTGTAGATAAATTTAGGCTATACTAACAAACAGAAATATGAAGCTTTTAGTAGCAGAGTAGCAAAATTTCTGATCACAACACAATTTATGTTATCAGTGGCAAGATTGTAACTATTAAAAGTGAGATATCTACCCATGGCAGCTATTTTGTCTGGTTTCAAGTCTTCACCTCCAAAATAAGGCAGAAATTGCAGAAAAATCTAATTGGCCACATTGTCAATGCTCTAAATTCATTTACTTGGCATGGTACCAAGTAAACAATGAAAATATAAATAAAAATTTTATTTTGGGTATAAATGTGAAAAAAATTAAGTTTTGGTAAAATGGTTGCAATGCTCTTAGACAGATAAACATTATATTTGATTACAGAGTCTTTAAAAAGACTGTGCTATGAAAAGTCTTGATCTCTACATTCCTGGTCTCTGAGAAATCTCCCAGGAAAGAGCACATCCCAGAAGGTCCCTAGGTCCCTAAGCAGCATGGCCATGTCATCTTCAGTTTAAAATTATATAGTTGCAAAAGTCTGAACACTGTCTTGAAAGGAAGGAAACAGGGACATGTTTTATGCCAGAGGCAATGAACAAATGTCCACTAAAAACAATTAAATTTAAATTCTTATTTATCTCGATTTGCTGCAAATCTAGAATATACTTTCTTTGCCATGGTAATATTGACCAAAAATAATCAATCATATTTTATAAGAAAAAGCATTTAAATAACATAAAGGTTGTAATTTAAAAAAGAGCAAGGAAAATCAATTAAGTGAGTATTTAATCAACTCAAGATTTTAAAATTCAATAACATACTAACTCAAGTAAGAAAACTAATGGGAAGGAAAAAATTACAGTTGAGACAAAATTTAGATGAGAATTTTAATAAAACAATACAATAACAAAATTGACTAAATTACCAAGATGCTATGATTGTTGTAGTAATTCCCCAGACATGGAAGGGGAAATTCCCAATCATTTGTTTAAAAAAGTCAATTTCTCAGTTCAGAGAATGACTTTAAATGGTATTCTGGAGCTCAGAATACTTTTCACAGAAAAGTTACATGCATTTTTTTTTTCTCGGATCTTTCCTTTCTCTTCGCTATAAAGTCTCCGTGGTTTCCAAAAAATTCCTGTGCATATTTCTTCTGTACACTCCCCCTGGGTCGTCTTCCTTCCTCCATGCCCTGCAATCACCCCCCACCCCCACCCCTCACCCAGCTCCTTCTGAACCATCATAAGCAATTAAATCCCTCTGCTGCTGTAGGATGACTTTATTTCTCTCCTTCACTCAGTTCTAACTTTATCTATAAGAGTTAACCCTTTTTCCTAATAGTGCTTTCAATTCTTTAGCTCCATTTGTATTCCTAGTGTGCTTTCTGCCACCTTTAAAGCTAATGTATTTAATTTTTTTGGTTTAAAATATCTCACAGTCTTTCCATTTGCTTTTTCTATGGTTTCTGTTAGTAATATGATTCTTACATACAAGGATACAAAGGAATTCAGAGTGACAGATGTCTTCTATTTTTTTTTTTTTAATTAGCTTTGAATTTGAAATTATTCTTCTTAGCCATGGCAAAAACCAGGAGGTGAGTATTCCCCAGGCTCCCCAGATCACCACTGAGAGTCTTTTCTTTTACCTTTTAAATAATCTCAAACTGCTTACTTTTAGAGGTCATTGTTTACTAAAGGCATAAACAATGGCAAATAAAAATATGAGTTTCTTCAAGGAGATCCAGGTAATCCAAATGAATAATTTCTGTCAAATTAGCCTACTCACCACTCTTAAGTTACCTTTAAAATAAAACTGAATACCACCATAAAGAAAAAAGTTGCCTATTATGGGATAAGACTTTCTTTATTCAAAGAATAAACACTCACCACGACAAATGGTTTTCCTATAGGACAGGGGCCTTTCATGTGCTCCTAACATGGAAACAGCAATGTTCTTTAGAGGTTTGTGACAGTGTGTACTGGAGGTGGGTGAAACCACAGGAAAAACAGGGCACACTGTCCCCGAGCACAAATTTGTTCTATGCTAACTTACTTAAAACATCTTTATAAAGATAATAAATTAAACTACATTATCATAGAGTCAATAAACATAGGTGCTAAGACATTAAGGTAAAATATAAAAGAACTAAATGAATGTTCCCCTTTCCTTTGGGAGTCATTGAACCTCATAAGATCACTCAGAACTTTATGTTCTTTTGCCCACCCATTAATTAAAGTGTTAACTATACTTAGTTGAGGATTTTTAGGAATTAATTTAAAGATATTAACAAGCAATAAGGTTGAATATTCAAAAGACTTAGAATAAACTCCATAAGCCATAGAAAATAAAAACCTGTCCTTTTTTCTCTACTCATTCTTTCAGTTCTTTCACATTATTTCTTTCTAGAACATTGTTTCACAGGCCATATATTTGTAAAATGGGTTTATGTAATTCTTTTTAATACTAATAACTTGAAGATATTGCTGATTAATTCTAGAAGAATGTTTGGTTTTGGCCATCTATAGTCATCAGGTACAATAGGTTATATATTACCATGCTGATTTTAAAAATATTTTATATTATGCATAATCTGGTTACTTTAGAATTTTGAAATTATACATAGCTTAGTTGGCATTTCAAAGAATGAGAAAAATTTCCAAGAAGATAACAACACCAAAGATCTTTCCTTGTGCCCTTTTGCAGGTTGTCATGATGACCTTGCAAGAGGGCCCTAACATAGCAGAATGGACCATTTTACCCATCTCTCTTCTCTAAAAGAAGTATGTCAGGCAATGCCTGATCTTCTTGTCATGGTTGTTGTGTGACTGATAGAATCATGGTTGGGAGTGGGAAATGGATCAAGTTGCTTGCTGGTTATAATTTGCTGTAATGTGGCAAGTTTGCACAAAATTTAATTGAAATAAAATTTGACTGATAAAAATAAACTTGCTGATATTAGTGACATTAAAGGAGGCCGTGGCTATGTCTTAAAAATGTGTTGGTGGTGGTACCTGGTCCCAGCAAGTTTGGAAGTTGTTTTATTGGACAACATATGACTTTGTTACCATAGGTAGTTAAATAGTTATTATTAGTAAGAAAGCAAAGGGCATTAGATATTGACTTTAATAAACTGGGTAGCATAAGCTTCTATGCTTCACTAGGATGCTACAGCTTCATACCTCAGGGGATCACAGCATTGCTTTACCAAGGAGATTATCACTCTTACTCTCTCCCCGCTTGATACCGAATTTTTGAGGCACAAGAGGAGGTGGTTAACCATAGAGGCCAATCAGTTTAAGTAGGAAGAGAACCTATCAAAAGCCTGCAAAAGTATGGGAAGTTGATTGATTATTTTGAAAAAGCACCTAGTCTCTTCCAAACCCAAGCTAATATAATTCCAGGGGAACAAAGTGTTTTTTTTTTCTCTCTGTCTCTTTCTCTCTCCATGACTCACGCTTGCCCATGCATTTGCATGTTCTATCTCACCCAGGAGCACATGGCCATTTGGGTCTAGCAGCTATCGGGGCACTTAGTGGTCCATGTGGGCTCCAAAGAACTAAGCTTTAATATGAGACAGAAACTCCAGACACTGGCTTTTGTTTTGGTCTTGCTGAGATTATGGTTGGATGTTTTCCATGGCAAGGCAGAGGGAGATGAAAAATTGGAAACCCAGGGGTAGATTTCCACCCAAATAAATCATCTTGCCACAGCACAGTCTTCTGTGCATGGGTCCTTGAAATCTTTTCCTCATGCCTTTTGGAAGAGCCTGACTTTCACTGATAACAACTTCAGCTAATGAAGTTGTTGGTGTTTGACAGGGTTTAAAAAATTTAGATTAAATTTCTAAGTCAAGAACTTATAATTTAAAATTCTCTTGACATTAGTATGTATGTTCTGGATGCAAATATAATGTGACTATCTTGACTTTGGCAAGATAAGGAAACAACATGGGAGTTAGAAAGATGTAACATGATAAAAAATGTACTTGGTTTCTGTCCCTGGTTCCTGGCACAGAACTTCAAAAGACCTAGGAATTTCCTGAGTGAAAAGTTTCTTTTTTATGCCAGTGAAATGACTCATGCTGGGTTCCTGGATAGTTCCTAGATGGGACTTGGTCACCAGAAAGACCAAGCATGTGATTAGAGAGTTGAGACTTTCAACTGCAGAACCTCTGGGAAGGAACAAGAGCTAGAAATTGAGCTCAATCATGTGGCCAATGATTTAATCAATTATGCTTTTATAATGAAACCACAATAGAAACTGGATACTAAATTTAGTAGAGCTTCGCTGGTTTGGAATAACAGATGTGCCAGGAAGGTGACCTGCCCTGACCCCACAGAAAGCTGGCACAGAAGTTCTGTGTTTGAAACCTTCCCAGACCCCACCTTATGTTTATCATTTATGACAAAATTGTAATCTTAAATATAGCATGTTTGGTGATTTCTCTGAGCTGTTTTAGTGAATTATCAAAACTGTGGGGATTGTTGGAACATCAAAATTTGTAGCTAGTTGGTCAGACACTACTCTGGGTGGGTTGAAAATATTTGAATTTTATTTTACTACCCTGATTTGATGTTACACCAGTTGGGACAGAAACAGAATAGATAAGAGGGTGTCTTGGTACTCTAATAATTGTCTTTTTAGTACAGATTTATAGAGATAATATCTTTGAATATAAATAGATAATTTTGACCTTTATTTTCTGAGGAAGCCACTTCCCAGTATAGTTAAGAGGGACTTTTGAAAGTCCTTCTCAATGCAAGGTGAGGGCAACTGGGTAACTTACATTTTTCTGAGAGCTGACAAATAAAGGCTGCAGTGAAGGAAGTTGTGTTGTTGGGATGGAACTTGAAAGGGATCACTTTTGAGTAGAAATAAAGCCTGAGGGATTAAACAAGACCTTTGTTCTGAGATCAGTCAGACACAGAGTGACTTTGAACAAGAAGCAATGCTTTTAAAGGATCATTCCACTGCTGTGTTGAGACTAAAAAAAGGAGAGGAGTGGCAAGTGTGAACATAGGTGACCAGTGAAGAGGCCGTTGCCATAATCAGGGTGATGGATGATTGGACCAGTGATGTATATAGCAGTTACTAAAGTGGCTAAGGAAAAAGGAAAGGGTCATATGCAGTACACAATGTTTGAAATGAAATTGCCCATATAACTGAAACCAAGTACGAACTCTCAAAATTACTATAATAAAACACACACACATACACAAAATCAAATTTCTGCTTACTTATAAAGAAGTGTAAACCATTTATTAAAAGATAAAGAATAAAAACAGTACTTTGAAAGATGTAACTTGATAGAATTAGAATAAACTTCTTATTAATTAATGTAAATAGATAACATTTAATTATAAAAAGAAATAATCACAAGTTCTCACAAAGAATCCTACACTGGGTTTACTAGAAAATATATATTTAAAATGAAAATGACACAGAACAGTCACTGAACTATTTAAAGTTCACAGAAATGCATACCAGGTGAATGCTAACAACAACAAAAAGCAACCTATGATTTCAATACAAAACATCTTGAAATCAAGATAAAAATATTCAATAAGGGGCAGAAATGGGCTTTACATTATAGAAAGTAAATGCACAAGGAACTTGTAACCATAATGTACTTTTATGTATAAATAACACACAGGAAGGAAGAAAATAAGAGAGAGACTGAGGGAAGAAGGAAAAAAGAAGAAAGAGAGAGAGGGGGAAGGAAGCATAAAAATAAAAAAATAAAATATGCAACACACACACACACACATAACCCCAGGATGAGCAGAGAACTGTCATAAAATGCAACAGAAATAGAGAAATTAAACTCATGATTTTTATATTCTTTACAATTCTCTCAGTTCTACAAGTAATTAATTGCTTAGTTAATTATTCAAAGTAGGAGTAATACAGACCAATTTCTCTAAATCACCATAGATAGTAATAACATAAATAGAGAAGAAAAAACAACTTCTGAAAATTAATATTTATCTGATAAATAACTGACTAAAGGAAAAAATAAATAAGAATACTGTAAAATATCTAGAAAATAATGGTAGCAAAAACACAACATAACAAAATATGACTAAAATAATGCTGAGAAAAATTAACTTAAATACACATATGAAGACAATGATCATTTCAACAATTATTTTAATAATTCTCATACTTTAAAATCAAGTACAGTGAAAAGAAAAAAAATTAGGACAGATTTTTTTGAAAGCTTCGAAGTTGGTATCTGCCCTTATTTCCTTTAATTGTTATTCTCTACTAGGTCTATGGGGCTTCAGTTTAAGGTGATCCAAGTCTTATACTTTCTATTTTCCCACGGTTGCCCTTGGTTGGAAGTGTCCTATATTTTCTTCTCTTTTCCTTTTCTTTTCTTACAGATGTCAGAAAGGTGGGTTTTTTGTAGCTTCCAGGACACTTAGACTACATGCTGAGAACCACAGAATCTTACCTACAAATGCAGTAAGATATCAACAATAGGTTAAAAGGCTGGTTTTCTTCTAAAGTTCACACAATAATAAAAGACAGAAAAATGGAAAAATTTTCAAAAATAAAATCTATAAGCCAATTTGAAGAATCATTAATTAGAATACAGATATTTCAAATTACAGATTTAATATGTAAAATAATTTAATAAACTCAGCTGGAAAATATATTTTTAATTTCCTCTCCTTTGAATTAAGCTAGTTATAAGAACTACATTGATGAGCAATGGGCATCCTTTTCTTTTATCTTCGCAGAATTACTTTTTGGTGTTCACTATGTCACAAGATCTTGAAATATGTTTGTATGAGAAAGACTATCAGCTTCTGAGTGTGTGAGGGAAGATTAAGAATGTATATTTTTCCTACCTAACATGTGAAATTTGGGTAATTAAAGATTTTGTTTTGTTAATTAAAATTTTTGTTGTGTGTTAGTGAGCATTAAGATATATATCCATGATCTTAATAAGACAAGATCACAGAAACAATAGAATCATAAGCCTCTTACATTGTCCCACCTCTGATGATATTAACTTGAAACATGTTTTTAATATTGGAACCATAATATCTTTGAGCAAATGACTCTGTCAGTATCAAGTGTTAACTAGGTCATTGGTAGACTCAAAATGTATGAACAATGCCAAGCGACCAATGTGATCTCCCACATATCTGTAGCCAATTGAGGTTTCTCTTATTTCATGTTTTTCTGGACTCCCATCCAACTGTGATAGGGCTACAAATAGAAGAAGGTGTTTTCTTTGTCCCATTTTACAAGTGTTATTTGATGGATATTTATGTCCAATCATATGTTATTTTGACCATAAGGATGTATGCATAAAATAATATCTTAATACATAATTCTGACTATGCTTTGATAGCATTGACAAAAACCAGGTGAATAAAGAAACAATTGGGTGCTTGCCTCCAAACAGGCCAATACAGACTCTTCCCACTGAATACTCCATTAAATGTGTGTTATTCTTTGTTTCTGATTATTCCTTAACAGCAGATGCTATTGAAGACCATAAGCAATAAGGGAAAATATTTAAAATATTTATATAATATTTAAGTAACTAGGTAAATGACATTTTGCTGAAGAGGTTTTTTCTATAAATCAATATATGATTTTAATATATCTGGAGGCAGCCGTCCGTCTCGAGAGACGATGGTGTAGCTTCTTAAGAGTCTATCTGCACCGCCGAGAATGGCTGTGCAGTCTGACTCGGGAGTGACACGGTATCTGTCTCCTCCCGTGTTGAATCGACATCTTGCGATGACGCTGGAGTGTCCTCTCCAGTGAAGCTGAAGCTACAGAGCCTGGGCAGGGTGATATGGAGGGTCTGCTGTTGCCCATGCAGCAGACCCCCCCTCTCTTCGCAGCTGAAGGGTCCAAGGGAAAGACGGAGTCAATACAGCTTGGCTTCAGGTGCGCCGCAGGAGTTGCCGGTGTTGACTACAACGTCAAACCGCCTTAGGGACACCGGCTCCGGATTTTCTGTCGGGGTTTACTCCCTTTTAATATATCTATTTCTGTACATTTATATATAAATTTTTGTTAAGATTAGAAAGATATAATTAATAAAAATATGTAGATATTCTAAATATATAAACAAACATACATGTCTTTATTTGAAAGAAAAATACTATCTAAATTTCTATTTAAAATCCTTCTAAGAGTAAAGAAAAAAGACTAACATCTAAACAGTGAACAAGTCATAGCATATTCACAAATATCTTTATAGATATCTCAATGTATGTACCTCAGTTTTAAATACAATATTGAAAATTACAAAATTGTTCATTACTAAAGCCTGTTTAAATGAGTATGAGGAATGGTTAAATGAGTGTCTAATTGTGTAATGTTATGGAGCTAATACACAAATAATGTAGTTCTCTTATCTCTCTCTCACTCTTTAATGGTCATCACAATAATTCATGTTTATTTACTTCATTATTTTTTTATTTACTGACATCTATTATTATTTTAACTTAAAAATAATCTTTAAAATCGACTATATTAATCCCATTGCAAAACCTTTCAATTTCTACATTTATGCTTTTCATACCTTATATGACTTAAATAAAAATACTATAATATTTATATTCAGTGCATTATTTTGTATTTGTAGATATGTGATGTTTCTATTTACCTTACTCTTAAGGTTACAAATGAAGGTTACCTTATATGGACCATAGAGCACCAAAATAATTTTATAAATTTTTTTGTTAAAGAATGAATGAATAATCTCTTAAGAAAAATGTAGCGCTGGCTGATGTGGCTCGGTGGATTGAATGCCGGCCTGCAAACCAAAGGGTCTCTGGTTCGATTCCCAGTCAGGGCACATGCCTGGGTTGCAGGTCAGGTCCCCAGTGGGGGTGCACGAGAGGCAACCACACATTAATGTTTCCCTCTCTTTCTCCTTCCCTTCCCCTCTCTCTAATAAATAAATACATTTAAAAAAAGAAAAATATAAACACATATTAAAGCAAATACCTAAAATGTTATATTATTGACAAAAAGAAGCATTTGTCTTTCTCAAAACATTGCTTTTATATGTATTGCAATAATAACCAGAATGCAATGACAATGTTTAAAGGTTATTCTTTGTTGCAGTTAACAGGTAAAGTTGTATTTTAGATATAAATCCAAATGTCAATTTTTGTAATCATGCCAAAGATATAAATCACTGCTTTCTGTCTTTCTCAGAAGTTTTCAGATTATCCCTATTTCTAGTCAATGCTTATGACTTTCTATGAGTAGAAATAATCTTTATTTCAGAGGCTAGACAGATTTTACTATGATGATTTTCTGGGGGTAAGAATTCTGAACTTCATTTTTTAGCTGGGGATTATTTCAACTACATAGCAATCACCACATCTGAATTGTATCAAGTATATTCTGAGAGAGCAGTCATTTTTTGAACATTTGCAGCTGTTATGGAAACTTTCATTTTCCAAGAGCATATTTTTATAATTTGATTTTATGTATTAGTTTTCTAAATTTTTATTAGGAATATTTAACAAAGATTTTTTTAGGTAGAAATCCATTTTCTATGATTTTGTTTGTTTGTTTTTTTGTTTTGAAAATTCCAGTCTTGGGTGTAGCATCTATAATTTCTCTGTTAAGAGGCAATAGACACATTCATAAACATAGTGATCAATTGCCACGGAGATAAGCATATCACCATAGCAACTTGAATCATGTATATGTGTATGAAAAATGCCAAGGGGTGGGGAGGAAATTGTGTGCATGTGTATATATTTTGAGTTTTGAAAGGCTAAAAAATAGTGATTTATCTTCCACTAATTAGTGACTCTTAACAATTCCTTGAAGAAACAGATTCACAGCCACCTTGTCAATTCTGGTGTTTGGCCTGCATTTAACATACTTATCCTATGTATATAGTAAATTTGCTGCTTCTCTTATAATATCCTAATATTTCTGAGTTTATAAGTAACATTTCAATTATGTGAACAACAGGTAAGCTTAATTAATAATAAGAAAAGACTTCCAGATATTCAGTACACAGAAGAACACAGAGGATATGGTAAAGAATAAGCAAGTAAGTTACTGAGAAAGTAAAAAACTCTGCTATAGATAGATAAAAACTTAAAAAAATAAACTTTTTATTATATTTAATTTTGAATTTTATTGGTCAAAGAATTGGAGTTATATTAGGAAATACAAAAATGATATATTTTATTATTGTGATATGACCCCCTTCCATTTAAGAGGACTGATTATACATTCATACCCACTGTCATGTGGCTTCATTGCAGAGAAATATCCATTCTACTGCTTTGACTTTGGAATAGCTTTCTTTGACCAACGGAAAGTGAGTTTGCCCACACTATGTGTGAGCAGGAGCTTTAAGGGAAATAACACAACTCCGCAAACTTTTTTGTTCTTTTCTTCTTTACACAAAATAACATGTCTCAAATAGAGGCTGTTCCTCAGCCTGAGTCCTGGGAGGAGAGGAAATGTGAATCAGAACAGCTATAACTGATTCTTAATTTTTAAAATTTATTTTTAAAAATTCTTGTTCTATTACAGTTGTCCCATTTTTTCCCCATTGCTCTACCCTGTCCTGCCCACCTTCTCCCTTCTCCCAGTCAGTCTCTGCCATGTTGCTCATGTCCATGGGTCATTTATACTAGTTCCTTGGCTAGACCCCTTCCCCTTCTTTCCCCATTGCTCCCCCTCTCCCTTCCCCTCTGGTCACTGTCAGTCTGTTCCTTGTTTCCATGCCTCTGATTCTATTTTGCTCATTTGTCTTGTTCATTAGGTTTCTGTAGTAGGTGAAATCATTTGGTATTTGTCTTTCGCTACGTGACTTATTTCACTAAACATAAAACTCTTCAGTTCCACCCATGCTGTTGCGAAAAGTAGGAGTTCCTTCTTTGTTTCTGCTGTGTAGTACTCCATTGTGTTGCCATTATGTTATGCTGCTATAAGCCACTGACTTTTTTTCTAAATTTATCAATCTGACAAATATATGAAATAATATGCACATTTTTTGGTTATTTTTCTCTCATCTTTCATTCCTCTCCATTCTTTTTCCATGTTTATTTTGATTTTTTTTTAAGTCGTGGCAACTACACAAAATGAGAACTAGTCTCTTAACAAACTTTAGGTGCACACAACAGCATAGTTAACCACAGACACATGGTATACAGCAGATCTCTCAAACTTATTCATCTTGCATAACTGAAAATTTATACCCACTGAACAGCAACTCCCTGTTTTCCCCACTCCCACGCCCTGGCAACCACAAGTCTACTTTGTGTTTCTGTGATTTCAGCTTCTTCAGATTCCACATATAAATGAAATCATGCAATATTTGTCCTTTTATGACTGGCTAATTTTGCTTAGCATAATATCCTTAAGATTCATCCATGTTGTTGCATATGGTAACAGTTCCTTCTTATCTGAAGGTTGGATAATTGCAGGAGTAAACTACATTTCTTTAGCTATTCATTAATCAATGGACACAGGATGTTTCTGTATCTTAACTATTTTGATAATGTTGCAATGAACCTGGGAGTGAATATATTTATATAATCTGTGCAGAAGGTAATCACCCAAATAGTTACTGTGGAAGAATGTTCAAGCTTAATGCATAATTTGATGCAGATTTGTTGTTCTGCTTGCTCAGTCACTTTGAATGCCACAGCCACAAAGTTCCTATGCTCACTCAATGACATCTACTGCCCCCATGGACTAGTACAGTGAAGTTGTCATTATTCACACATGCACATACTAGTCCACTCTCCTTGGCTTCCAGGTTACATCAATGTTCCACAAGCTGTCCTCATTATATTAACAATGGCTGGGCTTACAGTGATGTCACACAAACCATTCTTGTTATATTAAAAATGGCTGTACTTTTTCTGGACAGACCTCATGTATGTGTGTGTGTATATATATGTAAAATCTTTGAGATCCTGTTTTAAATTCTTTTGAATGTATACAAAAAGTGAGATTGTTGGGACATATTAATATCATATTTAAATTTTCTGGGTGGGGGAATCTTCCATTTTTAATGTACTGTCAGTAGAGCTGACTCTATCCCAAATCTTTGGCTTATGCTCAGTCAACCAGAGCATTTTTTTTTCATGGGGCACATTGAGATTAAGCGTCCCACTTGGAACTGTTGGAAGGGAGGCATCATATCCTCTTAATCCTACATGGGAACCTGAGCTTGGCAGAACTCAGGCTGGTTCTACATTAATGAAGGAAGTCCACCTGAGAAGGACTCATGTGTCAGTCAGTATCACAACCATTAGCTATCAGATAGGCAAAATAGATTTTTCCTATTTTTAAATCTGCTATAGAAAATCAGGTGTCACCCCTCAAATCCTCCCTCCCTGTAAACTATAGGCAACCAGTCATATTTTTTTCCTAAAAATTTGTCTATTCTGGATATTTTATATAAATGATGTCCTACAATATGTGGTCCTTTGTAATGGATTTCTCTGACATTTCAAGGTGAATCCATGTTATAGTATGTGTTGGTACTTTATTTTCTTTATTGTTGAATAATTCCATTGCATGAATACTGCATTGCTTTTTTCAATCACATATCCATTCAACAGTTGGTAGACATTTGGAATTTTTCCCACTTTTTAATTTATACTGCTATGAACATTTATATGCAAGATTTCATATGAATATATGTTTTAATTTCTCTTAGGCATATACCTAAGGATGACATTGCTGAATCATATGGTAACTCTATGTTTAACTGTTTGAATAACTGACAGATGTATTTATTCCAAAGTAACTGTACCACTTTACATTCCCACCAACAGTGTATGCAAGTTCTGCTTTCTCTATATCCTTGCCAAGTAGTTTCATTACTTGTTTATTTTCATTATAGCCATCCTAGTGGCTGTAGAGTGCCGTATCATTGTGGTTCTGATCCATATATTTTAGATGGCTAATGCTGTTGAACATCTTTTTAAGCTCTTATTAGCAATTTGCATATCTTCTTTGGATAAATGTGTGTTCAGATACTTTGCCCATTATGTAATTTTGTTGTCTTTTTATTATGTAATTATAATATATACTTTCTGTATATATGGGAATACAAAACATAGTCCCTGATTAGATATATAGTTTATAAATTATTCATCCATATATGCTTTTATTACTACCTTTACTGGTGCTCAGTGTATTTGCATGTATTTTTATTTGATTTTAGTGTGAACAAGTACCATATTCCTTGTATAGTGGGTCTGCTAACATTAAATTCCCTCAGTTTTCTTTATCTGAGAGCTTATTTATTTTTTTGCCTTCGTATTTGAAAGATAATTTTATCTATGGCATCTGTCATCTCTGATGACAAGTCTACAGTTGATCTTATCTTGGTTCCCTCCTATGTGAGGATTGTTTATTACTTGTTTCATACAAGATATTCTCTTCTTTTTTCCTTCACCTTTGTACAATGATGTGTATAGATGTGGATGTTTTTGCCTTTATCATAATTTGAGCTTATTGAGCTTCTTGTATATATAGATTAATGTTTTTCATCATTAAGGAAGTTTTTAATGATTAAATATTGAAATTTTTTATTTCTTTATTTCATACCTTTTAAAAAATTATTTATTTATTTTCTAGAGAGAGAGGAGTGAGGGAGAAAGTGAGGGAGAGAAACATCAATCGATTGCTTCTTGCCCTCCCGCAACAGGGGACCTGGCCTGCAACCCAAGCCTGAATGGGAATTGAACCAGCCACCTTTCCATTCATAGGCTGGTACTCAACTCACTGAGCCACACCAGACAAAGCTGTACCTCATGCTTTCATATGTTTATGTTGGTGTGTCCCTCGTAGTGACAGGAAAACATTGGTTTGGAAGCTTAGGGAAGAGAGAGCCTCATCTTTCTCATCAGACCCACTAAGATTTAAGGATCTATAAAGCTGAGCTGGGGAGAAGGGAGGAAGTGTGTTTTGATTCACATGTTACAGATTCTAGGTATTCTTACAGAATTTGGTAGAGTTCCTTGAATAAATGATTTTTTTTTCCATTTGCTGTATGCTGTAAGGACAATTTACAGAGACTCTACTGATTGCTTTTACAGCTTTTCTCAGATTTATTTTGTTGGGGAATGGATCAATGAAGCTCTTCATGTGGTCATCCCAGGACGTTGTTTTACACTGAACTGTTAGAATAATAATGAGTTTACATTTTGTGATGAACCATTTGCATTGCTGAGTCAGGACTGCTGAATCGCAGGCTGATGAACAAAAACTTTATTTATACCCTTACCAAGGATTCATGAGCCACTACCAAAAGCGTGATAATCTATTATTTTAAGGAGTACGGTAGACCAAAATACTAGTCTCCGTGCAGTTTATATTTTAGTTAACTTTTGTGATATGTATTATTCTGTTTTGCATGTTATCATAAAATATTTTCATCATGTTGCCTTGTTTCTTCATTATCTCCATGATGAAATTCAAAATTAACAGTTCATCTCAAGGCTCTCTACACACAACTCTCAAACTTCTTTTCCAGGTAAATTTACCACTTCATCCTTATATGAAGCCTTCAGAAAAATATTTTTATCTCACCAACAAATTCCTTAGGGCTCACAGCCTGCTCTAAGAAGATCTTCTCTATCTTATATTGTCTCCAAAAATTCTTTACAGAACGATTCCTTGGAAACCTCTCTGGAATTTTCTCATATTGTTATTTCATTTCATACCCACATGTCACCAAATAAATTTAGAACTATTTGAGATAACTTTAATTCTTATTTGTTTTACTCTTCCAGTAGAAAAAAATGAGTGTTTTTAATGCACAATATACAAAAAAATTAATTACTTTTAAAGATTTAATTTTTAAGTTAAACAATTAAATTTTATTTAATTTTGTAGTTTTACTTGTTATTTTATAATAATAGGTAATTAAGCATTTCATCATTTGATGTTTAATTCAGAGAAAAATTAAATTCACAAATTATTTAATATTTCTCTTCTCTGCAATATTGATATTTATGATGATTTTAAAGTTTTTTTTTTCAGATTTAATGTGTTTTATTGATTAAAATATTACATTTGTGCCAATTTCCCTTCCCTCTGCTCCCCTCCACCCGGTGGCCCCCCTCCCTCCAGTTGTCCCCCCCTTTTAGATTATGTCCATTAGTTGTGCATACAGTTCCTCCCAACCTCTCTCCGTCTATTCCATTCCCTCCTACCTTGATCCCCAATTCCTATATCATCCCCCTCCCTTTCCCCATTCCCCCTCCCTGTTGACCTTCCCCCAATATGCTTCCCGTACCCACAGTTCCTTTTCCACTCTCGTTGCCTGTTTAGTTTGCCTTTGTTTCATCTCCCTAGCTTCTGTTTTTTAAACCAGTCCCTTTAACATCTCATATAACAGTGGTTTGGATCTAATGAACTCTTTCAGTTTTATTTTGTCCTGGAAACACTTTCTCTGTCCTTCTATTCTGAATGACAATTTCGCTGGATAGAGTATTCGTGGTTGTAGGTTTTGGATTTTCATTACTTTGAATATTTCTTGCCAGTCCCTTCTTGCCTGTAGGGTTTCCCTTGAGAAGTCTGCTGATAGTCTAATTGGGACCCCTTTGTACATAATTCTTTTCTTCTCTCTTGCTGCTTTTAAGATTCTCTCTTTATCTTTAATTTTTGACATTTTGATTATAATGTGTCTTGGAGTGGTTCTCCCTGGGTCCAGTCTCTTGGGAACTCTCCTTGTTTCCTGGACCTGCAAGTCTATTCCCTTCCCCAATTCTGGGAAGTTCTCCTTTATTATATTTTCACTCAATTTTTCAAGTTCTAGTTCATCTTCCTCATTCTCTGGCAAACCAATGATTCTTATGTTGGGCCTTTTATAGCTGTCCCAGAGGTTTCTGATCCTCTCATTGTTGCTTCCCATTTCCTCTCGCTGCATTGGTTGACTGCTTGTTCCTTCTCCATATTCCAGTTTGTTGAAATGAACTCTGGATTTTTGTTCCTCACCATCTGTCTCGTATGCGGTTTTGTTCCTTTCGTTATGAAAGTTTTTCGCTTCTTTCTTATCTTTTTCCTGCTCTTTTGTGAATTCTGTCAGCCACCTGATAACAATGGCCCAGAACTGAGCCTCTGACAGGTTTCTTATCTGTTCATCTGTCAGGTTCTCTATCTGCTGCCTGGTGAGCTGTGTCACCGGTATTTCTATAGTTGTCTGCCACATTTTGACAGATGCGCTTTGTTTTCTTGGGCCGGCTGTCGGGGGCAGTGCCTGTGTACTCGTAATGACCCAGCGACCGGCGCCGTTTGGCGTCACAAGTCAGCGACCGGCGCCTGTCTGCGACCTATTTCGCAGCCCTGTGGTGCTTTCTTTCTTTGGGGGCGGGGGTCCAAAATGGATTCACACAGTTATTCAGCTAGGAGACCGGGATCCGTCCTCCCGCCCCCCTGGGCCTCACTGTTCAAGGCAATGCGGTGGCTGCTCTCCCCAGCGCTGGGGTCGCGCACTGCCAGGGGCTTGACTGCCTCCGGGCTTTTTCGCCACCCCGCTGCTCCACAAACAGCTTTGCCCTCTTTAACTCTTACCTGCCCGAATGGCACCGCTGGTTTATAACTTCATATGTTGGGCTTCCGTGTAGTTTTATTTTCTGGAATTTCTAGTTATCCTTTGTTTTGAAGTAGTTGTATTCCTCTCTAGTTGTAGAGGGAGACTTAGCGTGTCCGTCTAAGCCTCCATCTTGGCCGGAAGTAATGATTTTAAAGTTTTGTTGACTAATTTCCAAGGTGTTGCTGGTATCAAAAATTCTTCCAATCTTGATATTTACACAAATATTTGCATAATTTTTCTTATAATCAGAAAAAAGAGGAGAAAATGTATTGTCAAACCTCCATGATCTAAAGTTTTCCATTGGTTACAAGCAAAGCAACAATACTATCTGATTCTGAAATTAGGATATTAAACATTAGAATTAACTTTTACTTGAATAAAAAACAATGAATCATTCTGGAGGTCTATTTTTGGAAAGTACCATATTGGAATTTGGTAACTAAAGCATTTAATACAATAAAAATATGCACTCTACATGAAAACTCAAGATAGATGCTCAAAATATTTATAAAGCCTTCCCACTTTCCCCCTTTCTCAAAATAATCTGATATTAATATTTGGGTTCATGTGTAGAAAGTCAGTTTTATTTAAAGTAACTTTTTCCTAAATGAAATTTTTGCTACTCAATCTATTTTATGTATGTTCTTCCCATATCAGATGACATTTTGAAATATCAATAAGATGCAGGCTTCAGGCAAATTTAATTTTAATCTATACTTCAATCAGAAGAACATTTTCTAGCACAGTATGCTATGATTGTTTATTTTATACACACACAAACACATACACACTGGAAACATATCTGTAAAATGTATAAAAAATAAAAAGTTAATATTTGTAATTCAGATGTAATGTGTCATATCTAGATTAATATCTAAATAAGCACAACCTAAAATAATGATAACTAACTAAATAAAAACATATCCATTTCTTTAAAAGCTGCATAGATGGTAATTACCAGAGGAAAAAGAAGGTGGGGGCAGGTAGGAGAGAGTATAGGGAAATAAATGGTGATGGAAGGAAACTTGACATGAGTGGGGAACACACAATATAATACACACATGATGTATTATAGACTTATAAACCTGAAACCTATATAATTTTACTAACCAATGTCACCCCAATAAATTCAATAAAAATAAATATATAAAAATAAAATAAATAAAATACAGTTCTTTCAAACACCCAGTAAAGGATCACACATACATATACACACACTCACATGCGCATATAAAAGTGCCTGTATCAGAATTGCAACATCAATGGATTCAGCAACTTTGTCAGTTACAAAAGAACAGCGCTCTCTGGACCTAATCACAACACATTTCATGAGCCAGCAACAATATCAGTCTGGGAGATTGTTAGAAATAAGAAATGTTGGTCCTCTCCCCTGACATCTTAAATCAGAATCTGTGGGGTGGGAGCCAACAATGTCTATGTTTTAACAAGATCTCTAGATGATCTAAAATTGGAGATCTGTTAGTATAAAGCAATGCTTATTTTTCCCTAAACCTATGTTGTCTCCCCATTATGCTAAGAAAATAATCTATAAGCCCTCTTTGTGCTTTTTCTAGCATATAAAAATTATTCCTGTACAATAAAGCGATATGAGGGTGCAACAGGCCAAGGCAGACTAGAAATATTTCATATGGTTTTATTTTTCTCATTGATCTTTTTAAAGAGGGAAAAAAGAGCTGCTTGGAAACTTTATTATGTAGGAATTAAATGCATATTTGTATTATTAAGCACAGAAATTATATATTTTAAATGATTGTCATTTAAGGAGAAATATCATGAATCTACTTAAGTCAAAGTTTGGATTAAGAATTAAGTATGATGTGCTTACCCATCTTTCATTAGCCCCTTAGTTCAAGAATTAATTGTACTTTTAACTTCTCTGTTAAGTAGTGAATGTTTAATGTTTGGCTGCATGTGGAATTTAATCCATTTTGCAGCATTTGCTAGTATAACACCAGTCTTCTTGTTCATGAATTTCCCTTCAGCTATGGTCATATTTTCAGTGTGATACATTTAACTTTTATGTCCTCATACAGGATCCAGAAATCTTTAATAGCAGATTACCGAGAATTTGCTATAAATTACTGCAGGTGAAACAAAGGTTTCAATTTAATGAGACTAGTATGTCAGTAATGTGGGAGGTTGATTATGATTTGTTAAAGACTCAAGGTAGATACTCAAAAAAGGAAGTACTGCATTTGAACCCATTAAAGACAACAACTTGGAATTGTATGAATAATTTCCTCTATTTTCAGTTAACTGCTGAATAAATTTTGTAGTTCCTTGAATAGTTTAGTTAATTTTTCCACCATGCTACTATTATTTAGTTTTAATGAATTTAAAATATGGTAGTCTTTAAAAGTATGTTTAAACACATTACTCTCCAATAAGAAAGGCTTTAATATTCTATCTTTCAAAAAATATGTGCTGGGTCCTCTTTCTAATATTGCTCAATGTGTGATCACCCAACACCTCCAGCGTACTAGTCTTCTGACCTGTATTTTATTTAAGTTGACCCAGTCCACAAATCATTATCATTAAGTTTTATTATGTTGAATGCTACAGTCATTGCAGCTTTGATGAGTGAAGGTCTATATAAAGTGCTAGACAATTTAATGATTGTGTTGCCAAAGATTTTTTTTTGTGTGTGTACTTCCAGATATCAAAGTCATATTCCATGGGGTAAAAAGTCAAGTTCTATAAAGTCTACTTTATAGACTCTGAATATTTCTATAGTAATAATATATTTGATCCCATTTTGTAAAAATCTTTCTGATTGAAATATATACATATATATTCCTGTAGAATAAAATCAGAAGTTATGTTTTAATTTTTATTTCTCATTATCTAACTGTAGGGGTTGAATTTAAAAAGAAAAAGAATTGATAGTATGTCCCCTTATGTTTTTTTCTTTTAATTCAGTGCTGCTATAGTTTTCTCCCCTTTGATGAAATTCAGAATAAAGCTATACTTTAAGTACGCAGAGTTTACAGAATGGACAGTTTTATGCAAAATATATCTTGAATTAAAAAATACATTTTAACTAGCAAACATGACTTAATTTGATGCTGTGACTTAAATCTATCTCTCTATGATACAGTGGGTGAGGGAAAGGTAACTGGATCCTCTCCCTCTACTTCTGTAGTACTACCATGGAAGAGAAAGTTAATGAGAAAGTGTTTGTGTTAAATTGATAACATTCGGAAGCCAGGCACATAAAAATATTTATGTTCTGATAAGATTATCCAGCACATTTAGCATTATAATAAATCCATTGGGATAGCCTGAACCTCATGCTATTCCTTCAGTTCTCCCAGAATTCCAGTGGGTAAAACCCAACAGATCCATGTTAGGGTTCAGAGGGAGGCATTAACACAATACCTGGCATCAACCTTATCAATCAAAGAGGAAAATGTCTAGATCTGGGAAAATATTACATGCTGAGGCCAAGTATGTATGTAGGGAAGACTAGTGTAGGCAGGGAGAATACTGCCTGATTGATACCATAGCTGTATTTTCCTTTTTGTATATGTCAACAAAAAATGGGCCTTTCATGGTGTTTAGTGTATTTCATTTGATTGAGCAATGTGAATCACCTAGGAGAGTGGTCATCCAACTTTTCATAAAAGTCCAGAGAGTAAATAATTATAATTCAGGCTTGTCAGCCATAATTTAGGCTTGTCAGCTCTGTATTATGGCATGAAAACAGCCCTAGGCAATGCATAAATAAACAAACATGGCTGTGCTCCAAATGTTTGTTATAAACAGTGAAATTTTAATTTCATATGATTTTCTAATGTCATGAAATATTATTCTCCTTTTTAATTTTTTTAAATTATTTGAAAATAAAAATACCATTCTTAGCTCATGGAGCATACAAAAACAGCATGTAAACTTAAATATATAAAATCTTGGTTTTAACCCAAATAATATATTTAAATGGAAGCATCACATAATCTCTAAAAGGAATTTGTTTTAGATTAAAAAATATATATATAGATATAATAGATATAATAGTTAAGGTAACCCTGGCTGGTTTGGCTCAGTGGATTGAGCGTCGGCCTGCGAGCTAAGTGTCGCTGGTTCGATCTTCCAGTCAGGGCACATCAGAGAAGGAAAACTCTGATTCCAAAAAACCTCCGCTGCCTTGCGGCATACCTCTTCAGGGGAAAGGCTAAGGGAGTAAACCCCGACAGAAAATCCGGAGCCGGAGTCCCTAAGGCGGTTTGACGTTGTAGTCAACACCGGCAACTCCTGCGGCGCACCTGAAGCCAAGCTGTACTGACTCCGTCTTTCCCTTGGACCCTTCAGCTGCGAAGAGAGGGGGGGTCTGCTGCATGGGCAACAGCAGACCCTCCATATCACCCTGCCCAGGCTCTGTAGCTTCAGCTTCACTGGAGAGGACACTCCAGTGTCATCGCAGATGTCGATTCAACACGGGAGGAGACAGATACCGTGTCACTCCCGAGTCGGACTGCACAGCCATTCTCGGCGGTGCAGATAGACTCTTAAGAAGCTACACCATCGTCTCTCGAGACGGGCGGGCATGGGCAACAGCAGACCCTCCATATCACCCTGCCCAGGCTCTGTAGCTTCAGCTTTACTGGAGAGGACACTCCAGTATCATCGCAAGATGTCGATTTAACACGGGAGGAGACAGATACCGTGTCACTCCCGAGTCGGACTGCACAGCCATTCTCGGCGGTGCAGATAGACTCTTAAGAAGCTACACCATTGTCTCTCGAGACGGACGGCTGCCGACGAATAGTTAAGGTATTGATATGTCACATAGAAGAATATTTATTCATGAAATTTTTATTGATGCAGACTATAGACAAAAAAAAAAAACGATAAAAACAAAAAACAAGATAAAATCCTAAGCCAAAAAGTATTTTGCAATTTGTTGGTTGAAGATAAGCAATAAATATTAACCTAAGACAAAATGTAGTACATGTCATAAAATATGTAAAAAATATTTTTTAAATATAAGAAGAAAAATTATGGATTTGTTAAATTAGGCTACTTTTTTGTAGAGAAGATAGCATGTTATATGGGTTTTTATATTTAATGACTGTAGATTTTTAAAAAAAATGTATTTTAGGCAGATGAATAAAAGGAACAAAATCATTGAGGTAGTTAAAGTATATTGATATTATAAATTGAATGAAATTAAGTATTGCTTAGAGTCTTACATGTGCATTAAAGACTAGGCGGTAGCCCTGATTAGCATGGCTTGGTTGGTTTAAAGTTGTCCCACAAGGCAAAAGGTCACTGGTTCGATTCTTAGTCCAGACACATGCCTGGGTTGTAGGCTTGGTCCCCAGTTTGGGTGTGTGTGAGAGGCAACAGATTGATGTTTCTCTCACACATCGATGTTTTTATTCCCTTCTTTCTCCCTCCCTTCCACTCCCTCTAAAATAGAATAAATAAAATGTTTTTTAAAAGATGCAGTATATAATAACCTAAAATAAGGAGCCATTGGCATTTGTGAATGAAAAATCAGGTATAGACATAGATAATTGATGGGTGCATGAAAAACAAATCAGGATAATGTGATATTTAAGGAAGATACCCAGCTCTGGCTGTGGCTCAGTGGGTTGAGCGCTGGCCTGCGAACCAAAGGGTCACCTATTCGATTTCTGGTCAAGGCACAGGCCTGGGTTGCAAGCCAGGTCCCCAGCTGAGGGCGCATGACAAGTAACCACACATTGATGTTTCTCTCCCTCTCTTTCTCTTTTCCTTTCCCTCTCTAAAAATAAATAAATAAATAAATAAATAAATAATCTTTAAAAAAAGAGACACCGATTATAAAGATATTAATTCAGTCTTAGAAGGAGA
The DNA here is from genome assembly GCF_987537825.1 of Furipterus horrens. Lineage (NCBI taxonomy): Eukaryota > Metazoa > Chordata > Mammalia > Chiroptera > Furipteridae > Furipterus > Furipterus horrens. Next base: position 59,408,224 of record NW_028327176.1, on the reverse strand, counting down.
GAAGTGCTTATACAAGGGCAGTGTCAAGAGAAATGGATGGATCACCTTAAAAAATGTTTAGGGATATTGTTTATTCCATAGAGATATGAAGAAAAGAAAGTTGAGGCTAAATAGCTTTTAGTCTTAATGACAATAGACATTAACATCAGGTGTTTTGTACTTTGCAGGTCAAATTTACTTTCACATATGGAATTTCATTTAAACTTGAATTGATTCAGCAGACTGAAATCAATGTTAATATTTTCATTTTATAATAAAATTTAAGTTTAGTACTTTAAAATTTTGGAAGCATTATGCTATAAAGGCATATTATTAAAAATAGCACCTTTGAGTCTAACTCCACTATCCTGTTTCACTAATTGAATGCTCCCTAACTATATAAAGTTTGGATATACTGAGCATAACAGATAACTTCCTGAAAGTCAAAAATGTAGAAAATGTGAGACATAGATTTTACTGAATGCTATCACAGAGGTAGGAGCAGAGATAGAGAAAATGAATAAAATTTAGTCTGGACAGAAAGTCTAAAGTGATAGAAACACACAAAAAAACTTCAATTTTTTTTCAAAAATATTTGTGATATGAAGTGAAAATATAGGGTGAGGAGTATCACGGTAGGTATCTGATAATCGGCTTTGGGGCACTGCGTGATAAAATCTCTGATGAACACTATATGATCGAAGTAGCATTTATGTGATCCAATGAGACAGGCACACACCAGGCAAGAGAATTAGAAGAAACAACCGCAAGCAAAAACAACTTGGAGCAACGTTCTGTATCTGTAGGGAACTGGTGTGGGCAGACGCAGGCCAGTCAAACTTAGAGGCTGCTGTCAGCAGTAGGGGATGTTCTTGAGGACAGCTGTGTCCCAGCCAATGATAACAGCAATGTTAATACGACAAAAGCTGGGTTGTAGTAAATCTAAGATATTATCTATTGAAGGAAGAGACATAATTTTTATAAATCAGTAATATAGTAAAACTACAGCTAATTAAATGCTAAGAGAATATTTTTTTAGTCAGAATTTTATTTTATGCTTAATGAAAGGGATATTTTTTGGACCTTAAATTATATATCCCTTTTATGCATACATAAATAAAAACTACAAGAAAGGTAAATTTAAGATATCTTTAAAACTGCGTCCCATTCATAGTCTGATCTACTGTACCACTTTTCAACTTAGTGTCATCATTTGTGAAATTAGCATCCTGTATGCTATTAAGAAAGTTGGTGTTGAGCATTTTATTGAAAAGAAATGTTTTCCTTTATTATCTCTGGAATTTTCTTCAAAGCTGTTGAACGGCCTCGCATATAATATAATGTATGTGTCATACTCTCAGAGATAGATGAGAGATACAAAAATAGAAAGATCGATGTATAGATGACTGATAGATATTAGAATTTAAAACAACTGCATCATAAGATTATCAATAGACAAATCTGGGTAAAGGGTATTTTTGGAAGTTCTTTATACTATACTAATTATATCTTTTGAATATGTTTGAAATTATGCATTTGACTAATGGATTGAGTATAGATTTAGCAGGATTCTGGCAAGAGAACAGGTATTTTAATTTTATCATATCTTTTAAATAATGTAAAAAACAATTAGGAATGACAATGAAAGAACACATGAACCACATCTTCAACAGAAATAATTAACAACATGTGTCTATGAATCTTAAAATATGTGTGGTTGTTGCTGAGCCACCAACAACTACTGGAGAGTCCTGAATTGCCACTATAAGGACTCAGTGCAGGGAGAAAAAAAGATATATGGGGGATAGAACTGATATAACCTTGAGAAGTAAAGTCTGGAAACCACCAGCAAATATTCAATTCCCAAAGGAGAAAAAAAAGGGAGAAATATTGGTTTTGGGGTCTGAGAACAACCAGTAAAGCTGGAGGTAAAATTCTATGGCCTAAAAGTGGATGACTGAAAAAGACACAGTTACCAATCGTCGTCGGCAGCCGTCCGTCTCGAGAGACGATGGTGTAGCTTCTTAAGAGTCTATCTGCACCGCCGAGAATGGCTGTGCAGTCCGACTCGGGAGTGACACGGTATCTGTCTCCTCCCGTGTTGAATCGACATCTTACGATGACGCTGGAGTGTCCTCTCCAGTGAAGCTGAAGCTACAGAGCCTGGGCAGGGTGATATGGAGGGTCTGCTGTTGCCCATGCAGCAGACCCCCCCTCTCTTCGCAGCTGAAGGGTCCAAGGGAAAGACGGAGTCAATACAGCTTGGCTTCAGGTGCGCCGCAGGAGTTGCCGGTGTTGACTACAACGTCAAACCGCCTTAGGGACTCCAGCTCCGGATTTTCTGTCGGGGTTTACTCCCTTAGCCTTTCCCCTGAAGAGGTATGCCGCAAGGCAGCAGAGGTTTTTTGGAATCAGAGTTTTCCTTCTCTGATGTGCCCTGACTGGAAGATCGAACCAGCGACACTTAGCTCGCAGGCCGATGCTCAATCCACTGAGCCAAACCAGCCAGGGCTACAGTTACCAATAGTCCACAGAGAACAAAAAGTGTAGTATGATTCTAATTACTTGAGGATCTAGAGATATCTAAAAAGAAATACTTCCTTCCAGATGTACAAAATCTTACCCTGAAAAATACTTCAGGAAAACTTACTTGTATTGATCAGGCCAACAGAACAGAATTTAAATAGCATGAAGGACAGGAGGGAGAGAAACATGTTAAATATCATCAGAAAATAAACACATAAATATATATTACTGTTACTGACTATGTCTAAAGTATAGTATGTTAAAAAATTAAAAATAAGGTGGCCTATTCTCTCAAAACTCACTATCTAGCACATTTTCAGAAATATATTAGAATTAGGTACCTTGGAACTTCTGTATTTCAAAAGTTTAAAGGAATCACAGAAATAAATAAAAAGTTTAATATAAAAGAAGATGCTATGAAAGGAGTTAATGAAGTTTGTGAAAGAATTAAAAAATATAAATTATGGTAACTTAATTAAAAATCCATTGGTTTAAACAGCACATAGGGAGAAAATTAGTGAAAGTATGAAAAAGCAGAACTTTTATAATGAATGTAAGAAAAGAGAAATAAAAATATGAAAGAGAAGTCAAATGGTATCAAGGCTAAAATGGAAAGGTTTAAAATCAGTATACAGTAATGGGAATTCTAAAAAAAAAAAAGATAAGAGGGGATAAGGGAAATAATCAAAGAATTAATGACTAGAAAATTTACAAAAGTGATAGGAGATGAGAATCTTCAAGTTTAGGTCACATTATTGACCATAACTAGGACATATTCATGGCTAGACACAGTGACATGAAACAAACACCAGAGACAAGAAAGAAAGAAATACTACTTGCTTTCAAAGGAAGAGCAAGCAGACTGATAACTGAGCATTCAACTGTAGCTATGAGAGCAAGATATTGGAACAATATCTTCAAGGCAATGAGAAAAATAACTCTAAAACTAAAATTATACAGTTCCCCCAAAATCAAGTAAGAATGTGGTTTAAAAAAAAAGAGTATTATCAAGCAAAAACATAATAAAACAAGCCTTAAACAGTTTAATATTAATAGATTCTCAATAAAGAAATAATATTTTATCCAATATAATAAATTATATTATAATTTTGATCAGTATTTTAGGTGCATTATGAAAGGAAACAGCTGTCTATTAAATTGTGACACCTAAAAGGATGCACAATTAATTATAATTTAAATATTAAAAAGAAGGTAACTCAATAGAAGTAAAATACAGTATTTTGAGGAATAGATGATAATCTCTGGAGGAAGATTTGAGATGCAAAATCATTTCAAAATGGTGCCTATTTTGAAAACAATGTCAGTTACCTAGTGGTATGTATGTAGTATTATTCCATTTTAGATTTTACATATTAATGTAAATATATACATAAGCAGATATACAAGGTAGAGCAAAAGTAGATTTACAGTTGTTCAAATGAAAATAACACAATAATTAATAAATAATACAAAAATTAACTGTACATCACATACTCACAACTATACCCCTATTTTCCTCCACATTGTACATATAAAATATACACATGTGACAGGAAGAAATATATGAAAATATAAAATATTATAAAAATATGTGCTTTTTCTAGGTAGCATTCAAAAAAGTTGTTAAATATATGCATATATAAATTTTTATTTTAGAATAATTTCAGAATTTCAGAAATACAGGCTTTTCATATATCCCAAATCCAGTGCTTGCTATTATCAATATCTTACACCAGTATAGTATATTTGCCATGAATAATAGTGCAAATAAAACCAATACTGATACATTATTTTTAATTCTACTTCATCTTTAATTAACATTTTCTAAAATGTTACCTAATGTCTTCTTTTGTTATTCTTGTTATGGTTCCAGGATTCCTTTCAGTATACTACACTACATTTAGCTTTCATGTCTACTCAGCCTCTTTTTAGACTTACCTCATTTTGATAATCTTGACAATTTTGAAGAACACTTGTCAGGTATTTTTGTACAAGGTGCCCTGATTTGGGTTTGTCTGATTTCCTTTTTTCTTTTTTCCTCTTTTCATGATTAGACTGAGATTATATGTCTTTGAAAGATATACCACAGAAGTACCACAGAGGTAAAATGAAAATCTTATCACATCATATCCTGGACATATATTATCAACATGACTCTTCACTGTTGATACTGACTGATGCCTACATGCCGAAGTACCGTTTGCCAGATTTCTCTGTAACATTGTGAAATTATCCTCCTCTGTTCTCTTCATACTGTACTCTATGAAAGGAGGTCATTGTGTGAATCCCAGACTCCTTAAGAGGTAATTTTGTTCATCTTCTCCAGGGCAGATTATCTTCAAAAATTATATAAAGTTATTTGAATTTATTCCCCCATTTATTTATTTATGAACTTATTTATTGTATCAGTGTGGATTCTTGGTTATTTATTATTTAGATTATAATCAAACATTTTCTTCTTATTATTATTATCATCTCAAATTTTTCAAGCTTTGAGCATTGATAGGTTTTTTCAGTTGACTCTTGTGTTTCTTTAGCATACCCTTTGATGTATGTGTGTGTAATGTTTTGCTTTTTGTTAGTTTGTTTTAAACTTTCCTTTTTTGGCAACACAATGTGCTCCAGGCTTATCTAGTATATTTTCTGTCCCCACATATCAGTGGATATTTTTCCAAGGTACAGTAGTCCCTCTCTATATTGCGGTTCACTTATTGCAGCCTCACTATATCACTGGATTTTAAAAAATATTGTATTTAATTATTTATTGTGGATTTTTCGTTATATCACAGGATTTTGCAGTACTGTACAGTAAATACTAAAATAAATGTAAGGTTCCTACTTTGCGGGGGCGGGGGGTTTAGAACATCGTCGTTGTCGGCAGCCGTCCGTCTCAAGAGACGATGGTGTAGCTTCTTAAGAGTCTATCTGCACCGCCGAGAATGGCTGTGCAGTCCGACTCGGGAGTGACACGGTATCTGTCTCCTCCCGTGTTGAATCGACATCTTGTGATGACGCTGGAGTGTCCTCTCCAGTGAAGCTGAAGCTACAGAGCCTGGGCAGGGTGATATGGAGGGTCTGCTGTTGCCCATGCAGCAGACCCCCCCCTCTCTTCGCAGCTGAAGGATCCAAGGGAAAGACGGAGTCAATACAGCTTGGCTTCAGGTGCGCCGCAGGAGTTGCCGGTGTTGACTACAACGTCAAACCGCCTTAGGGACTCCGGCTCCGGATTTTCTGTTGGGGTTTACTCCCTTAGCCTTTCCCCTGAAGAGGTATGCCGCAAGGCAGCAGAGGTTTTTTGGAATACCTATGATAAGTGAGGGATCACTGTATCTCAGTTCCCTGTATTTGGAAAATAGTATTAGAAATGAAAGTCTAAGCTATGGCTAGACTTGTTGCTTGGCAGAATCATTTTGTCAATTATTTATCTAACCAAACACTTTCTTCTTTTTTTTCGCTCTTGAACTCATTCTCTCAGTTACTTCATAATTTAATTTAGAGTAAGACTTCTCTTCTTCTACCTTATGCATAGTGTCTATGATAAATACATAAGGTATATTCCTGTTGGTTGTACTGAAATATTTGTCCATGTGGGTGCATGGTTTTATTTTTCCCTCTATCCAAAGTTTTCTGAATGTACATATGCTGAGTGCTCTGTAAGAACACAAAGTCTAAAGTAAAAATTATGTTTTTATTTGGAGATTCCTACAATATAGTGTAAATTTGGACTCAAACCTACATGTAGAAAGGATGTAGATTTTCCATTTCTCATAGCAGAGTTAATAATCATCCTTTCTTATTTTTATCTCTGGTCTTACTGCTTAGAACCACTGAACTGGCTCCTCATACTTACTTCCTTGGCTTTAATTTCTCCTTTTCACTATTTTACCTCTAAATTTACCTTTGTTTGGTTCAAGAACAAATATACTATTCTGAATATTTCTCCTACCATACCAGCATGATATGAAATTTGTAACAAGGATATTTTGAGGTTACTTTAGCTTGCTGTATTGTCAAAACTAGAAATCCCTATTCTAATAATTTACTAATTCTTATTGTAATTCAATAATTAATGTTACCACTAGTGAGAATGACAGAAAATAAAGAAAAAAATCAATTTTAAGTAATAAAATATAGAAAAGTAAAATAATTGCAAATTATTTTAGGCTCAAAAATTCCAGAATCAGAATATGTATTCCTTTGCCTTTATAATAAACTACCCAATGTATCCAATTACTATTTATTGGCTTGTTCAGGATATTTTCAGGTTTTTTTTTAATACATAGAAAAATAGTGAAATGCATTTCTTATAGAACACTATTCCATTTTCTATGATAAATAAAATTGCAAAATTATTTCAATTCCAAATAATTTTTAAAGTGAAAGGGGACAATAAAAAGTTCTAAAAGTTTAAACATGTGTATATATGCAATGTACAATTTATATATGCATGTATATGTTTTTCATATTTACTTCTTTATTTTCTGCTTAAAAAGGTTTTATTATGGTTGTGGACCAATAAAATTCTTACAGATTTAAAAAATGTTTTTATTTTTCCCCTAAACATGCTTTATGAGGCTGAGAGAAAATAGTTTTTATTAGTATTGTCATCATATTTGCTACCTGGAAGAAATAATTCTGCTTAGTCTATTTTACCAAGTACCTTTGAAAAGAGGGTGTTAGTGACAAACGATATGGAAAGTATCAAAAAGGTATAAAAAGGTATTTGTGGTCATCTTTCTGAATTAATTGTGCATTAAAGTAGGAACTTAATTCACTACATATGTGTTTCACATGCAAACAAGTAAGACCAGAGAAGTTTACCATCCAAGGATGGCTTATCTTATTGTATTCAGTAACAATAATGCTTGCTTAACATGTAAAATTTAACACAACTGTTAACCTCCATAGAATATTAGGACAATGTGCACAAATAAGTCGCTTTTAGGCAAATGGAAAACAGGATCACATTGATTACAAGTTTGAGACTTCTGTTATTATTTCTGTACAGTTACAAGGTGTTCTTTCCTTAGTTAGATGGTAACTCTCTTACCTTCATAAGAAGCTATATTTTATCAAAGAAGAAATCTATCCTATAAAATGTATGTTGACTTTTATATTAACATTGTGACTTAACTCTTATTATGTTTAAAATTGTTTTAAATAGTATTTGACTTTAATGAAAGGAACATTTATGTGTAGTGAATATTTGTATTTTAACCTATTTCTCACTCAAGCTGAGAATTTCAGGTTAGTAGAGTATTAATAATACTTCCCTTAAACATCACTCAAACTGCTATGGCTCAGTGGATTAAGCATCTGCCTGCGAGCCAAGTGTTGCTGGTTCGATTCCCAGTCAGGGCACATGACTAGGTTGCACATCAGATCCCCAGTTTGGGGCATGAGTGGGAGGCAATCACACAGTGATGTTTCCTCCCTCTCTTTCTCCTTTCCCCTCTCTCTAAAAATAAAAATAAATAAATAAACAAACAAATAAATAAAAGGAATATTTTAAAAAATCACTCAAACCTTGTTTATTTAGTTATGGAGAGATAACTGCATTGGGTCAACAGTGGAAGCATATCACATCTATTTTGGAACTTACGATATTTCAATTTATTTTTTTAAGTATTACCCAGTATGGTTTTTAAGAACCATAACTTTTTGTGAGATATTAACATCAATATACAAAATGATAACTAGAAGCCAGTAAGTTATAAGATGGAATTTTGGGATAAATCAGAGATAACCCTTTTATTCCAGATGAAAATGTTTTTCACAAGTCTATGTATATATTTTTCCCTAAAACATTTTATAATATATTTTTAGCAAAAAATAAACATAAATCCACAAAACTATATTCGTATAATTATTCTTAACCCAATATCTGAGTTTAATAAATATAGGGCAATTTAATCCATTTACAAAATTGTGATGTTATATTTTTGATTTTATGTACCTTATCTTTTATTTACTAATTACAACATCTTATACATTTTGTGTTACCTTTTAACCTACAGATAGTTTCTTTTGATAGTTATTATTCTTATGTTAATGAATTAAAATGATATACTTAATTTATACTGAAGGTATTTGGCAGATTAAAATTGATATTTTGTATAAAACAAATGGGAATTAAATTAATAAGCATGTAAATTTTTGTTATCAGAAGCAAACAACAAAAAATATTTACTGAGATTTTAAAAAATGAAGACCTCTTTAGTAAATTGAAGAAGAAAGCAATAAAATTCAATATTGTAAATCCTGTTTAAAATGATTCTGAACAATCTACCTAAAGCTGGAAAATAATAAAACAAGCAATAGGTTGTTGTTAAAGAAAAGAGTAAATTATTACAGATGTGTGTAAGGTTGGACAAGCACATACTTTCTGGAAAGACTATTTTGGCCATTAGTGGAGAGAAATTTGAAGAACTTCACAATAAGACCCCTTTGGAGGCCTGGGAGGTGAAACTCAAGCTGTATCAGATGAAGAGCTCTACCTCTACTTCATATGGAGCAGGGCAGTGCTTCAGAATTGATCAATATTTGAAAATTAAAAAAAATAAATGTAAAATAATTTTTAAACTGAAAAATTAAACACACTAAATATTAAAATATGAATTAAAATAGATTGGAGACTTCAAATTTATTATTAAAATTCCTGCCTTATTTACTTGTGTTTCCTAGAATTTGGCATAACTTGTCTGCTACTATCCCATGGCATTTGCTTAGATTTCTGTTAATTAGATATTTATTAGAAGGATTGCAGTTCTCTACAGAAATTTTTCTAAAAACTAAGTTTGTTTATAATCAATCATTGACAAACAATGCAAGTTATTGTATGCATATAGTTCTTACGTGTAAGGCTCAAATATAAGAGTCCTGATGTTGAAAAATGAGTCTGTTAATGCTGCTCTTTAACTTCTTGAATATTGTTCAATAATATCTGTGCTCAAAAAATATTGTAAATGAAATAAGGCAAGGCTCAAGCTTATATACTGAGGATATCTTTTTCTAGTATAATATAGGTGCAATAAGTGGATACATAATTCATTGAACTATGACAATACCAAAATATAGACGTTTTAAAGATTTGTCACAATGATGCTTTGGCATAACTTTTATATTTATAAATGGTGTGATATTCTGGTATACTAAATGTTTAACCAGAAATTAGGAGTAAAATAACTGAGTACAAAATTAAAAATTAGAAATTGGAAAATGGATATGTAAAGTATTGCTTAATTAGGATCAAGATAAAATAAGAAGTCATATTCTACTTGGATTAATTATCTTTTCAATAGTTTAGATCTCCCTCATAATTTCAATCAAAGCTTCTCAAACAAAATGACTAGAAAGTAAGATTATAAGTATATAATAATACTTAATTGATCCTTATTGTGAATCAGTTCCCAAGTCATTACACTCTCTTGACTGATTTTAACAAAATAAATGCAGAAATAAAACACCAGAGGTCAAAGAACTCATGCATAAACCATAAATCATAAATTAAGAATACGTTGGTCATTCTCTCAGGAGTGATGGGATGGGCTTTAGGAGTAGCATAGAAGGGGTGATCAGAGTCAAAAATAGTCAACTCTATCCCTGGGTTTAGCGGATTCTCAGGTTTCAGTGCTAGAGTGAATTGTTGCAATTTTCAGTGGAGAACACAAACTTAGCATTGCTTTCTAAGCTCATATCAAGGAAGAATATAAAGCAACATGGGGAATCAGAATGGCCTAAGTCAATTCTATTGAGTTATGGTATTATGAGATTTTTTTTTAATTAAAATAATTTGAGTCAAGCTATACAATCATTTAAAAATATTATATTTATGAAACAACCAGAAGTTTCAGAAAATCAAACTACATGGAAGTCCAGCAAGCAAAGATATAAAGAAGAAATACTCATCCAGACAGAATACTGCTACCACGATGTACTCCAGCAGGCTCTTCCACTGAAGGGGCAAAATAGAGGAGGATGAGGCACCTTAGACAGCAGGCACAGCTAAACACCAGACATGGGAGTGAGACTCTCTTGGATGACCCAGCTTCAGTCAAGTTACCAGGTGACAACAGCTGTATGAGCAATCCCAGACAAGACCAGCAGAAATATCAACCAGCTGATTCCAGCCCAAATTGAAGAGTTATAAGAAAATAACTTGTGTTTCTCTCAACTATGTATATAACTGGATGTGTCATTCATGTTGAATAAAGTAAATGTGGCAAGCAGTACTTTAAAAAAAATCGTAAATTTTATACTGATTATATGCATTGTTAATAGTGATACTGCATTGAAACTCTGAAACTATATTATGTATACTGTAGGATACTGTAAATAAGTTAAAATTGTTACTATGAATGAAGATTTGCATTATGAAAGGAAATTATATATGTACACAAGATATAAAATTATATGCATGTGTATAAATGTGTGTGTATATATATATACATATATACATATATATATATGTAGTATATATATATATATATATACATATATATATATATAACCCTGGCTGGTTTGGCTCAGTGGATTGAGCGTCGGCCTGCGAGCTAAGTGTCGTTGGTTCGATCTTCCAGTCAGGGCACATCAGAGAAGGAAAACTCTGATTCCAAAAAACCTCCGCTGCCTTGCGGCATACCTCTTCAGGGGAAAGGCTAAGGGAGTAAACCCCAACAGAAAATCCAGAGCCGGAGTCCCTAAGGCGGTTTGACGTTGTAGTCAACACCGGCAACTCCTGCGGCGCACCTGAAGCCAAGCTGTATTGACTCCGTCTTTCCCTTGGATCCTTCAGCTGCGAAGAGAGGGGGGGTCTGCTGCATGGGCAACAGCAGACCCTCCATATCACCCTGCCTAGGATCTGTAGCTTCAGCTTCACTGGAGAGGACACTCCAGCGTCATCGCAAGACTTTTTTATATCTTTGTCGATTCAACATGGGAGGAGACAGATACCGTGTCACTCCCGAGTCGGACTGCACAGCCATTCTCGGCGGTGCAGATAGACTCTTAAGAAGCTACACCATCGTCTCTCAAGACGGACAGCTGCCGACGATGACGATATTTATGATATGTTATTTGAAAAACATTCAAGTATTAAAGGAAGACATTTCAATTGTTTTACAGGCTATCTATATAATTTCACCTTCATTGCAGAAATAATTTGTCTTCTTTCAGACAATTTTGTATTGGAGCTAAACTTAACACACCCCAACTGAAATGATTTTTAAATTATCAATAATAGTAGAATATTATATTAGTAAGATTTCTTCTTAGCTTATCATTGTTTCTTTGAAAACTTTGTGTATCTTTAGATGACTTAAAATTGAAGCCTTGTGTTCCATGGAGGTAATTGCTTCTTCATACCATTTCCCTTCTTAAATTTTTAGCAAAATCACTATCCATGATGCTAATGGATTACTATATTCTCCTTTTAAACAAGTTACAGGACTTTAAGAGCTTTCACTTCTTTGACAGCACCATTTTTGTTTTCCTGACACGAAAAACAATCAACCAATTATTTTGGAGACACTTTAATCTTTTTATTTTTATTTCCTATTTAGAATGTCCTCTAAATTTAGATAAAGGACAATCTTCAAATTTGAATTTGTCCCCAAAATTGATTTATTTGCCTGTTCTTCTGTTTTTATCATTGTTCTCATTCCCTGAACTCAAAAATTCATTTCATTTTAAGTGCTTTAAAGAATCAAATGTAAAGAGTCGTACATCTGGGATAAGACACTTGATTCCCTTGTATAGCTTAATTACACTTTGAAATCATCAATATAAAAGTGAGTCTGTATTATCACTGAAAGCTGCAAAAGGTTCTTTTAGCCGTCTGAAATTTAAAGAAGTATTTTTCACAAGAAAAATTTAGGGTGAATTGAGAAAAATGGAGCACAAACCAGAGATGCCGTATTAGGAATTAAAAAGAAGTCCACCGGAGAGTAACTGAAAGGTTCCCGTCTTCTCTCGGAGTCCAACCATCCACTTGTATTTTATCCAAGCAGGACACACAGATGAGCATAAGCTTTAGTGAGTTCAATGGGGAAAAGTAGATCATAACACTCTCAGAAATTCCATCCTACACAAATGACTCTGGCAAGCGGGCATCCCAGGAGTCTGCTCACAGCTGTTAGTTCCCGCATCCCCACATACATGGCCCTGTGTCCTGTTACTTCCCTACATCACATCACCTCTGTATGTAGTACATGACTTCTGTCTTCTTCTTCAATGCTTACACTTACTATGGATCAAATCTGTCATGTGGTCCCTGAGCAAATCGTATCTTCCTTTTGCAGCATTGCTGAGAATTGTTTTGTTTGTTGGCATAATTGTTTGATTAATGTCTGTCTCTCGCACTAGAATGCAAGCTCCATGAAGGTAGGGTTTTCATTTGTAAACAACATAGGCCTAGTGTTCAATTTGCATTAACCATAGCCTGAAAAGCTCCAGATTGAGTTATTTATCCTAAGCCCTCCGTGGTAGTAATTTCCATATGTATACATTCATACAAACATATTTTATAAAACTGTAAACACTGAATGGAAGTGATAAACATCAAATTCAGGAGTATCTATTTTTGGCTTCATGGGAGAGGAGTGCAATTGTAAATATATTAGTAATATTTAATATCTTAATTCATGTAGAATGTGCATGGTGTTTTTTGTTAGGTTATGCTTTGAATCTTTTTAAACATAGCTGAATCTTTTAAATAATTTAAATGTTATATAAAAATCTAATTAGTTAAAAATATATTTGTGTGGTGACACTCTAAATACATCAAAAGACATTAGGAAAAAAACTAATACTAAAATTAAAAAAAAATACTGTGTATTTTAATTAAAAGATAAATACAAACCAGAATGTTCTTTATTCACTCTAAGAAAAATTGATTAATTCCCATGAATTTATTTTGTTTTTAAGACTTATTTGTATTTAAATTTGGTTCATAACTTTTTGAATTTGTAATACATTCATGTGGTACAAAATTTAAAAAAATAAATAAATAAATAATTACCTTAAAAGACTATGAAGTAAATAATCTTTACCAACCTGCCAATAATGAATGAGAAAAGACATGAATAAACAATTTGCAAAAGAAGATAAAACGACAGATATATTCATGAAGCCAATGTGCAGATTAAGCTTAAATAGGTAAACCTTTTGTTCTCTCCAGTGATTTAAAAATATTTCATCATAATAAATTACAGAAATTAGAAAAATAGTTAATATTCATTTTAGTATTCAGTTTTCAACATTAAGAATTCAGGAAATGCCTGAAGTGTTTTTAGCCAGGAGCAAAGACTCATAGATGTCAGTCTATCTAGTCTTTGACTTCATGCATCACATACTCTGTGCTGTAAGAGAAGTATTCATATCTTATTTCACTATTTGATCCTCATTACTTGTTCTCAGGGCCGTTCAAGGGTTCTTTTTTTCTTCTATTTTTATATTAATAGAGCTTGAAACTGCATGTAAACCCTCCTCTGATGTTGTAGCTATTCTGGCTATGCTTGAACTTTTTTCTTCTCCTCCAGAACTTAAAGTATTTGTGCCCTGTATCTTTTCAATTTAAGTTGGTTTTCTCATTGTTTCCTTTTTAATGGTTTTCTTCACTCAGATTTCTCCTGATGAACTCTCTAAGAAGACTTCTTCCCTGATCTCATGAGCAGAGAAAATCAGAGGAACGGAATGCTAAGCCAAAATGTGACTACTTGGGCCATTTTGCTACAAATGTATCTCCATTTTATTATACATAAAAGCATATAAAGTAGTAGCAGCAATTGTAGTTAAAATACTTAGTAATGGTATAATGAACACTTTCAAACCCACTTTTACTTCTCTTCTTAATCACTTTGCCTAAACTAGTTATATGTTGCAAGGATTACCCACTCACTGAACAAATTTCAAAGTCTGAATGGAGCTTTCATTGATTTCAAGTTATTTTTATTCACATTGCACTCAGAAAACCATGTCTCATTATATTAAATACAAAAAACAAAACAACACAAAAAACCTCTGGAATTACAAATATAGGTTATATTATATTATGGTTGATTATAAATTATGTTTTAGTATATTTTTACCTCGTTTCATATATTTTAAAGACATTAGCATTATGAAGATTTTGATTGATAGGGAATGTCCCCAACTTTTATAAAGTTTGGAAGGAATAACTACATAAAGTTTATTTTACATAAATAATATTTTGTGGAACATTATTTGGCAGATGGCTCTCTAGTTCACATAATATTAAGTATATTTCCCAATTTTGTAAATGTTTAGAAAATACTTAAACAGTTAATATTAAGTGAATTGAAGCATAAGTACAACCGGTATATTTAAGATCAAATGAAACAATAAGGTTTAGAATATAAGAATGTTAAATACATGGGCTACCCTGGCTGGTTTGGCTCAGTGGATTGAGCGTCGGCCTGCGAGCTAAGTGTCGCTGGTTCGATCTTCCAGTCAGGGCACATCAGAGAAGGAAAACTCTGATTCCAAAAAACCTCCGCTGCCTTGCGGCATACCTCTTCAGGGGAAAGGCTAAGGGAGTAAACCCCGACAGAAAATCCGGAGCCGGAGTCCCTAAGGCGGTTTGACGTTGTAGTCAACACCGGCAACTCCTGCAGCGCACCTGAAGCCAAGCTGTATTGACTCCGTCTTTCCCTTGGATCCTTCAGCTGCGAAGAGAGGGGGGGTCTGCTGCATGGGCAACAGCAGACCCTCCATATCACCCTGCCCAGGCTCTGTAGCTTCATCACAAGATGTCAATTCAACACGGGAGGAGACAGATACCGTGTCACTCTCGAGTCGGACTGCACAGCCATTCTCGGCGGTGCAGATAGACTCTTAAGAAGCTACACCATCGTCTCTCGAGACGAACGGCTGCCGACGACGAAATACATGGGCACTTATATTTTCACTAATTCTCCATTACAAGACATATATATTGTATGTTAATATATTAGAAAAAAATAATATTTATATTATAGGTATCATTATATTTCTTAACAGTTAGGATGTAGAACAGCGTTGTTTATGTTTTGAAACACACACAAAACATAAACTATATTTGCTTTTTTCCATAAAGCATCCCATAAGATCAAGTTGTTTTGTTTTATTTCCATTTATTCCTATTTTTTAATTCTTTGTGCTGAAATTACATTTTTAATTAAAAGTAAATTAAATCATAATTTCTTGCAGGCAAAAACACTTATACACATAAACAAGTATGATTTGTATTATAATTAGATCTCTGCTCACTTTTAGTCAGAGAAAATAAGTTAAAGGATTTGCACACTTAGATAATAGTTGAAATTATAATTTAAAATATAAATCAATGTACACAGAGAACATTAAAAAATCATTTCAAATATCAGTCCAAATTATCAGGTAATTAAGTTACCATTTTATTATGAAGACAGAGACCTCTGCATTCTCTGTTTTTCTGACAGTAATAAAATGTCTTGACAACATCGTTAATGAAAGTAATTGACAACAGAAAAAATGTTTTTAAAAAAATCTCTCCACTAAAATTAAAAAAACTCTTTCAACCTTACCAATAATATTTCAAATAATGATTTTAAAATAGCTAAATAATAAATTTGTTGTATGTGTGATTTTACTTAGTTTTGAAAATGTTTTATAAACTTTAATTGATTTGGACAACCCAGGGACCATGTAATTAGAAATGTGATCATCATTCTTTGTAGAATGATTGAAATCTATGCTGTCTGGATGTAAAATCTAGGGTGTGGGCTGTTTTCAATCTGGCATGACAAATTAGCTAAGAGATAAATATAATAAGTCCTAATATGTCCAATGATATGAACAAAGTAAAAATGTTTTTATTTATATATTAGATAAAAATATTTAGTAAAGAGAGAAGGAACCCCTTTTTCAGGAGTGTATTTTAATTTAAAAACTATATTGTATGAAGATATCACAGTTTGTTATTTTTTATGAGTCAGCTTAATTTTTATTTCAAGCCTCAATAACCTCAAAATGTTAAGAAAAAAGAAACTCATCACATTCAGGATTGTACCCCTTTCCCTACTAGGTATGGGGTGTACGGAGTTGAGTGGCATGCTATTGGGGCTGAGGGTTAGGAAGACCTGGTTGTAGGAAAGACATCCTTATTGGTGATTATAGACACATGCAAGGTTCTTTGTCTTCCTAAAAAAAAAAAATCAGTTCCAGCCAAGATGGAGGCTTAGACTGACACGCTCGTTCTCCCTCTACAACTAAAAAGGAATACAACTACCTAAAACCAAAAGATAACTAGAAATTTGAGAAAATAAAACTACATGGAAGCCCAACGTATGAAGTTATAAACCAGCAGTGCTCATCCGTACGGGTAGGAGGGGTGAGAAAACGTGTCTTGACCGTGGTAGCAGTGGGGATAGAGGTGGGACTGTGAGAAAGTCAGGGAACAATCCCAGCTGCAGTCGACTCCCAGCAGCTTGCAATCCCAATGCTGGGGAAGGCAGTGCCCCTCCCCCCATTGCTTCATATGGTGAGACCCAGTGGGCAGGGGGATGGATCCTGTTCTCTCAGTGGAGAGTAACGGCAGGAATTCATCTTGGACCCCCGCCCCCACACAAAGCACCACAGTGAGGTGAAAAAGTCGCGATCGCTGCTGTCACCAGGTAGTGATGAGTGCACAGGGCTCCGTCATCCTATAGCCTGCCCAGGAAGCAAAACTAAACACATATCTGTCAAAATGAAGCAGACAACAATTGAAATCCCAGTGACACAGCTCACCAGGCAGCAGATGAGGAACCTGACAGACGAACAAATAAAAAATATTTCTGAGGCTCAGTCAGAGCTATAGTTATAAGGTGGCTTACAGAATTAACAAAAGATTTGGAACAAGACAGGAAAGGAATGAAAGCTACTCATACTGAAATGAATGAAAACACATATGAGACAAGCGGTGAGAAAATAAAATCCAGAGGTCAAATCAACAAACCGGAACATAGGGAAGAAATACACAGTCAACCAGTGCATAAAGAGGAAACAAAAAGTAAGGAAAGTGATGAGGGGATCAGAAACCTCTGGGACAGCTATAAGCAAATGAACATTCAAATAATTGGATTGCCAAAGGGCGAAGAAGAAGAACTAGAAATTGAAAAACTATGTGAAAAAATAATGAAGCAGAATTTCCTGAACTTGGGGAAGGAGATAGACTTACAGATCCAGGAAGCACAGAGAGTTCCAGAAAAACTGGACCCAGGGAGAACCACACCAAGACACATTATAATCAAAATGTCAAAAATTAAAGATAAAGAGAGAATCTTAAAAGCAGCAAGAAAGAAAAGAATTATGTACAAAGGGGTCCCAATTAGACTATCAGCTGACTTCTCAAGGGAGACCCTATAGGCAAGAAGGGACTGGCAAGAAATATTCAAAGTAATAAAAATCAAAAACCTACAGCTGCAAATACTCTATCCAGCGAAACTGTCATTCAGAATAGAAGGACAGAGACAGTGCTTCCAGGACAAAGTAAAACTGAAGGAGTTCATTAAATCCAAACCACTATTATATGAGATGTTAAAGGGACCGGTTTTGAAGAAGGAGGATCAAATCTATGAACATTAAAATGAAAACTGCATCACAACAACCAACAACAGAAGCTAGGGAATCAAAACAAAGGCAAACTAAACAGGCAATGAGGGTGGAAAAAGAACTATAAGTATGGGAAACATATTGAGGGGAGGTCAGCAGGGAGGGGGAAGGGGAAAAAGGAGGGAGATGGTACAGGAATTAAGAAGCAACGTAGGAGGGAATGGAGTAGACAGAAAGATGTTGAGAAGAACTATATGCACAACCAATGGACATGGACTAAAAGCAGGGGACAACTGGAGGGAGGGGGGCCGCCAGGTGGAGTGGAGCAGGGGGAAAAGAAATTGGGACAACTATAACAGCATAATCAATAAAACATATTTTTAAAAAATCTTAAGAATTTGTCTTTTAACAACTCATTTTCTCTCCCAAATGGAAGTTCTGTTAACATTTTTCTTATGTGCAGTGAAAATTTAGATACTTTTGATGATAATATTGCCAGGATACCAAAATTATAAGAAGCTGTATCTGAATACAGATTACTTTGTGAAATGAAAGGTGAGAAATTTCTCCTTTTGGGGAGAATTTTCTTACCTTTTTTGGTGACTCATGTTTCTGAGAGCTTTATTTTTTATTACTTTTTAGAAAGACTATTTTAAGGTAGTAGATTAATTTTCAAAATAATAAGACCACCATTCCCTATAATTATTTTGAAAAAAAATTAATAAATTACTCATTAAGACACAATAGATTTTGGAACTTATATCTTGGTTTCACATTTCTCCCATATTGCCTAATATGTCTGAAGCCTGTTGAAATTTAGAATTTTCCAACATCAAAATCATAAATTTCACCTTCAATAGGACAGAGATCAGAAGTTGGCAAGCAAAAGTATGAGTTTAATATGAATGTGCTGCAAAGTATAGTTCTTTCTCTAGATTACTTGCCAATTCAGACCCTGTTTACAGAAGGCCGATGAATTACAAAACAATATTGCTTTTATGAAAATGAATTAGTAATTAGATCCTATATTCTTATACTTGTTATTAAAATTGTGAATAATTGGATACTTAATAATGTTAGTGTGAAGGGTATATGTTTCATCCAATACAAGCAGGCAAATTGTTGTGTCTATCAAAGCCAAGCATGTCATATCCTTATCCCATTACTTTTGCTTAATGTGAAGTCCCTGATCAACACCTGCTGCTTGGAGAAATAAAGAAACATTATTTTCCATTTCATTCATAGTATCTTCTATTTCATTATGACAAAAGAAGGTAATAGTTCAATTTTCCAGAAAACTTTTGTAGATATTTAATGAAAAAAGCATGTTAGTTGTTTGGGAGAGTCAAAACATGGAAAATAACTAGGAAAGAGTTGTCACATGTGACTTATGGTTTCTAAAGTATGCCTTGTTGATGCTAATGGGGAATTCACAGTATTAAATGTTTTAGGAGGTGAGAGATTGAAGAAGGGCTTCTTAAAGTTTTCATATGCTAAGGTGCAGCTTGGATCTCCAAGAGGACCAGTTGAAATTCTGTATGTCTTAGAGAATTTGGCAGTAAATCATTTTTAATGACATACTCTGTTGAACAACCTTGAGAAATTTCAATATAGACTTATATTATATTAGAGTTACAAGTACTCTTACAAATTGCCAGACAAAAGACATTTCTATTATAAATGGGAAAATTGAGGGCCAGAAAAAGCTTCTCTAAATTTGCCAAAAATATACTTAATGGTAGAATAAGACATTGATAGTTTTGTTCCAGGTCAGGGATTTTTTTTTCCAATAAAGTACTCAATTTTAGAAGTTATTTTCACAGTGCTTCAGAATACTCTTATTACTGGCCAGCAGTAAGTTTAACAAAAAATAACTTCACTATTCAAGTTGGTAGAACAATGAAACAAAATATTTAGGACTCTGCTATCAAAAATTAGAGCCCACAATTAGATTAGAGATGAACCTTTACACTCTTAAACCTTGGAATAATTTCAGCAAGACATGTAACAGGTGAGGCGTGAGACAAGACTAGAATAATTCCTATAGCACATCCCCCCTGGGAAGTAAGGGAATTGAACATCACTAACAACATCGAACAGAGGAGAGAAAGTGCTCAAGGGTACACAAAGAAGCAGTTTGAAGAGAGCTCATTCCTCTAGACCAGCGGTTCTCAACCTGTGGGTTGCGACCCCTTAGGGGGTTGAACGACCCTTTCACAGGGGTTGCCTAAGACCATTGAAAAACACATATTTAATTACATATTGTTTTTGTGATTAATCACTATGCTTTAATTATATTCAATTTTAACAATGAAAATACATCCTGCATATCAGATATTTACATTATGATTCATACCAGTAGCAAAACTACAGTTATGGAGTAGCAACAAAAGTAATTTTATGGTTGGGGGTCACCACAACATGAGGAACTGTATTAAAGGGTCGCAGCACTAGGAAGGTTGAGAACCACCGTTTTAGACCCTAAATGAACTATTACCACTGAAAGCATTCATTTTTGTGTGTGGGGAAAATTATTGCCGTGGCTCATTCTAAATGGTTTGTAACTCTTTGTAACTCATGTTTTTGTCCTGTAAAGAATCTGTGAGAAACCTGCAATGCAGAGTTCTCAATCCCACCCCTATGATCACTCATCATCGGCAGCCGTCCGTCTCGAGAGACGATGGCGTAGCTTCCTGAGAGTCTATCTGCACCGCCGAGAATGGCTGTGCAGTCCGACTCGGGAGTGACAATCCCTGCCGCACTTGTTACAGGTGAAGGCAGATGGCTGTTGTTGCTGCTGTTGACGCTGCTTCCGCCTCGATCTTTTCTGGACCGCCTCCTCGTTGCGCGCAGCCTCTGCGCGTGACGTACCTTGCCTGACCGCGAGCCTCCAGGCTAGGTGGTCGTCTGCTTGAACTTCCCATGTGTTGAGATTCATGGAGCATTGTGTCATATCCTTTTTGCAGATGTCTTTGAACCGCAGTTTTGGGCGCCCTGTCATCCTCTGGCCTTCTGCTAGCTCGCCGTAGAGGAGGTCTTTGGGAATACGGCCTGCATCCATTCTTTTGACATGGCCGAGCCACCTGAGGCGTCTCTCACTAAGAACTGCATGCAAACTGCTCATGTTGGCTCGCTTCAGCACCTCGGTGTTGGGAACCTTATCCTGCCAGGCGACATGCAGGACGCGTCGCAGGCACCTCATGTGGAAGCTGTTGAGTTTCCTTTCATGCCTTGCATAGGTGGTCCACGTCTCGCTGCCATAGAGGAGAGTGCTGAGTATGCAGGCTTGGTAGATGCGCAGTCTGGTTTTCTCAGTGAGGCTGGAATTGTTCCACACTCGCCGGTTCAGTTTGGCCATAACTGTGGCTGCCCTGGTGATTCTCCGGTTGACCTCCAAGTCAACTGACAGAGAGCTCGAGATGGTGGACCCGAGGTAAGTGAAGTCGTTGACAACCTCCAGGGTGTATCCGTCGATGGTGATGCATGGGGGAGTCTCCGTGCCTTGAGCCATAACGTTCGTCTTCGTCAGGCTGATGGCTAGTCCGAACTCCTTGCATGCGTGGGAAAGGCAAGTGACTAGCTGCTGGAGTCTCTCTTCGGACTGTGATGTCAAGGCTGCATCGTCGGCGAAGAGCATCTCACGGATGAGCACCTCTTTGACTTTGGTCTTGGCTCGTAGACGGGCCAGGTTGTAGAGCTTGCCATCGGATCTGGTGTGAATGAAGACACCCTCGCTGCAGTCCTTAAAGGCGTATTGGAGGAGCATGGAGAAGAAGATTCCGAACAGCGTAGGCGCGAGGACGCAGCCCTGCTTTACTCCGCTGCTGACTGGGAAGGCCTCAGAGGTTGCGCCGTTGTAGGACACCGTGCTGTGCATGTTGTCGTGAAAGGACATGACCACAGCAAGCAGATGTGGTGGACAGCCAATCTTCCGTAGCAAGCTGAAGAGTCCGCTTCGACTGACCGGATCAAACGCCTTCGTGAGGTCGATAAAGGCGAGGTAGAGTGGTTTATGCTGCTCGTGACACTTCTCCTGCAGCTGGCGTAGGGAGAAGATCATGTCCACTGTTGATCGGCCAGCTCTGAAGCCACACTGGGACTCTGGGTAGACGCGGGAAGCAAGGGTCTGCAGGCGGGCAAGAGCGACCCGGGCGAATACTTTGCCGACGACGCTGAGGAGAGAGATGCCCCGGTAGTTGTTGCAGTTGCTGCGGTCTCCTTTGTTCTTGTACATGGTGATAATGTTGGCGTCTCTCATATCCTGGGGGATGTAACCCTCCTTCCAGCAGAGACAGAGTAGATGGTGGAGCGGCTGTAGCAGGACTGGTTTCCCGCTCTTTAGGATTTCTGGAGGGATTCCGTCGCTTCCTGGTGCTTTCCCGCAAGCGAGGCGGTCGATGGCTTTGCCGAGCTCTGCCGCAGAAGGTGGGGTGTCTAGCTCCTCCATGACAGGTAGGTCTGGGATGGCGTTAGGAGCAGTGTCTGTTACGGTGTTCCTCGTCGAGTACAGCTCGAGGTAGTGCTCGGTCCACTGCCGCATTTGCCGTTCCTGGTCAGTGATGACCTCACCTGTCTTGGACTTAAGGGGGGCGATCTTGGAGGGGATTGGGCCTGTTGCCTTCTTGATACCCTCATACATTCCTCGTGCGTTGCCTATATCGGCGGCTTCCTGGATGCTTCTGCACAGGTTTAGCCAATAGGTGTTGGCACAGTGGCGGGCGGTCTTCTGGACTTTGTTCCTGGCAGCCCGTAGAGCTTGAAGTGTACTGGGAGTGGGTGTGGCCTTGTAAGCCAGTAGGGCCTTCCTCTTAGCCTCGATCACGGGTTCCATTTCTTCCCAGTGAGCCTCGTACCAGTCAGCGTTCTTCCGCTCTTTCTTCCCGTAAGCAATAATGGCGGAGTTGTATATGGCGTCGCGGAGATGTAGCCAATTGGATTCGATAATGTCATCTGCCGCCATTCCCTCGCCGAGTGCAGCTTCCATCCTGTTGATGAATTGCTGGGTCTTAACTGGGTTGCTGGCACAACTGGTGTTGATGCGTGGGCGACCCTTCATCTTGGAGTGGTGCAACCTCTTCGGCATTATGCGCACCTTGCTTACCACGAGGGCATGGTCCGTGTCGCAGTCTGCACTGTGGTAGCTGCAGGTGAGGAGGGTGCTGCCAATATCCGTTCTTCTGGTGATGACGAGGTCAAGCTGGTGCCAGTGGCGGGAGCGGGGGTGCCTCCATGACACCTGGTGGATCTCTTTGCACTTGAAGAATGTGTTTGTCACGCACAGGCCGTGGTGACACGAAAGCTCAAGCAGTCGCTGACCATTCTCATTGATCTTTCCTCTCCCAAAGTTTCCGAGGCAGGTGGGCCAGGCCATGTGGTCGGCTCCTACTCTTGCGTTGAAGTCTCCAAGGAGATAAAGAGCGTTACTTCTGGGGATCTTGGATAACGCTTCGTCCAGTGCATGGTAGAACTGTTCTTTCTCTTCAGTGGTGGCGCAGAGGGTTGGGGCATACGCGCTAAGAATGCTGACTGGGCCGAAAGTTGTTGACAATCGGAGGGTAAGTAATCTCTCTGTGCCTCCTGTGAGTGGCTCTATGGAGTTAACAAGCATGTTCTTCACAGCGAACCCAACACCGTGCTGTCTTGGTTGGTCCGGAGACTTCCCTTGTCAGTAGAAGGTGTAGTTGGTTTCTCTGATAGTTCCGTTGTCGGCCAACCGGGTCTCCTGTAGAGCCGCAATGTCGATGTTTAGTCGTGTCAGTTCCTTGTCGATGATGGCGGTTTTCCTGGCACCATTGATCCACGGAAGGTCTGCAGTAAGTCCGGGACACATGGTCCTGATGTTCCAGCTAGCGAGGCGAAGAGCTGGAGGCTTCTTTCTTGTTGTTTGCTTGGAATTTCCTGGTGCGAGTGTTTTGTGGCCCACTTTTCAAGAGACGCCTCTCTGATCCCCACGCACCCAGTGGGGCAGGTGAGCCATGGCGAGACGGCACCTAATTGGCTGGGGGCTGCCCAGCTTGAGGCGGGCGGTAGCTGTCCAGTGAGGTGCGACGACCTCTCCCACCATCAGAGGAGACCCCTGGCGCTCGTTTCCTTCGCCAATCGGATGAGCTTATAACCGGTAACTGTCTCCTCCCGTGTTAAGTCGACATCTTGCGATGACGCTGGAGTGTCCTCTCCAGTGAAGCTACAAAGCCTGGGCAGGGTGATATGGAGGGCCAGCTGTTGCCCATGCAGCAGACCCCCCCTCTCTTCGCAGCTGAAGGATCCAAGGGGAAAGACGGAGTCAATACAGCTTGGCTTCAGGTGCGCCGCAGGAGTTGCCGGTGTTGACTACAACGTCAAACCGCCTTAGGGACTCCGGCTCCGGATTTTCTGTCGGGGTTTACTCCCTTAGCCTTTCCCCTGAGGAGGTATGCCGCAAGGCAGCGGAGGTTTTTTGGAGTCCGAGTTTTCCTTCTCTGATCCTATGATCACTGATCTCTGCAATACAATATCACTGAGATACAGTGTTGCATCAAGGTTAAACATTTCAGTCTTTATAAAGGTGAGCATGGAGAAGAGGAATATATGGATTGATTTTCTTTCCTTCTCTTCCTAACACACTAAGTTTGTCATTCAAGTCCCAAGTCTAACAGAGATACTGCTGCAATCTCTTGGTTCTGCCTATGATTTCATGGGACACGACACCTTGCCATAAACCCACCTGGTTTCAATTAAATGGGAAATTTTGTCTCTCAAAGACATTTAAAAGTCTGTATGAATTTTCCCTTACAAACATCTAAAATGTATTTTGAATAATACTTCAATTCATTGTACACCAAAGCCAGACTATACCAGATTTATAAGCTACTCATCTTATTATTTTTTAAATTCCCAATCATGCTTATACTTCACATTGCCATAATGTGCTCTGTGTGCTCTTACTACAATATCACTGAGAAAAACTCCCCATATTTCCTGCCATCCTTTGATCCCACATAAAATAGCTTTTTTCCTAAAATAAATGTCCATTTTCTCAAACAGAAATTATTGTTTTGTAAAAAATAATCCCTTGCTTTTTCTCTCTTCTCATTATATTTCTAGACAGAGGTTTTCATTTGAATCTTTCATCAATTGAAACTAATGGAACTTTATTAGTATATTTGTTTGTCCAAACCAAATCATCTTATGTATCATGACTTGTAAAAATTCAGAATATCAGAATAATTCCTAAAAAAAAAAATCACGTTTTAGTCACTCATACCCTCAATTCAGAAAACACAGGCAAACTTCTAGGACCAAATGTGACTACCATAGCAGTTGACACTCTAAACAACCTTATACATACTTCAGCATCATCTCCAAAGCACAGTCATACCCTGGGAATCAATACTTAGTATAATATAGACCGATAATCTCTACTTGTCAATGAACATTAGCTTAGATATGAAGTTATCTGAGGGGAAAAAAAGAAAGATAAAATTTACATTTTCAGGCAATATGTATATGCAAATTATCCCATGTCTGACTAATGTGCATATTCTTTAAGATGTTAATTGTTACACTAAAATTTCCTTGTACTGGGAAAATTTTATAATAACTACATATTGTTTTCTTTCTGCAATCAAACCTCACACAATTTAGACATTTTTAAAATGTCAGTAATAGTTTATTTTGCTTGATATTCTTCATTTATATTAAATCTCTAAATATTCCTTTCCATTTCCACTTCATGGAGACCACTTCCATTATAAAGTAAAAAGAACTCTTTATTCACTCAGTGATTCAAAGGCCTTTTTTTCTACTTGGTAATGAAAAGCCTGATATCCATTAGATATCCAATTCTGATTTTTTCATTATATGTTTTTTACGATCTTCTGTTTAAGTTTGCTATTTTTGTTCTTTACAGTTATTTTAAATTTTTTTGTAAGCATGTGCATCCTCCATTACGTTACCAAACAAAGGAGGGGTGACGCATTTGTGTAAGATCCAACAAGTAGTGTTGAGAAAAACAGGCCTTTATTTACAATATTCTAACTTTTGGGGCAGCTGTGAACACTTCTGCTTGGACTCCTGTTCTCCCATGGGTACCAGCACTTCCCTTGCTCCCCAAAAGGCTATAAGCAAATACCAAACCCAATAGTTCCCCATTCCTTATCTGTCAACTCTCTCCTTCAGGATCTGGGGTATGTTGTCCTCAGCTTCCATAAATAGTCCAGAAAAGTATGTGCTGTGTTACACTGGATCATGGTGAAGTTCAAGAAAGGCACAAGTCCTAAGAGAGTGTCCTCTCCATCAGTGTTCCCATCCATCTGTGCCTGGTTGGGGAGGTCCTGGCCATGTCACAGTGTTCTCCATGCTCTTAATCCAGAACCAGGTGGCACCTTGTTATACAACTGACCTCATAGTTGGCTGGTGAGGTCCCTCTGCAGTCTTTCAAACTACAGAGTCTAGCATGCCAAATGGCTGCTGCCTTTCATTTAAATTTTAACCATGCCTGTGACAGTGGGTGTGGTGATCAGCCATGATCACCCACAGAAATCTCATGAAGGCCCTAGGAGCTTTCTTTCACCACTCTATAGTCAAAACTCTTCCCATCTCCCTGACACCAGGCAGTGGCCACAAGTATCTGCATAACTAAGAAACTGGTTACCAGACATAGATATGCAAAGTATGTTAAAAGCTGTATTATTTCCTTCCCCCACCCCCAAGACCATGGGCTATGGGGACTTTGTGGACCCCTGCTCCATAACAATCATCTACAGCATATTTGCAGCAATTATTTCTTTAATAATCTCCCCTTTGTGTTCTCTGTGGTCTGGTTGTCAATCTCATAATACTTTACTGTTAGACTTTCTTCAGTGCTTCGCTACATCTTTTATCTTTTACTTAGGATTTTTATATCTCAGTCTTCTGTACTTTGAGACTTTTTTAGTGTCTTAATTCTATTTTTTATTTTTATTGAATTTATTGGACAAGGTACTTTGAGATTCTTGAATTTCATTTTCAACCATTTATGTATTTTAAAATGGAAATTATATTTTAAATTTATAATAACAACTTTTATTTTTGATTTCTTTTAGATATCATTGTGATCATGTTTGAAAGATATACTAATATCTTTGGTCTTCCTTTAATTACCAATAAGAAAGCTTCGTCTTATCTTTTTAACCTTTAGCAAATGCTGCTCTTTGTTTATCTAGGTATTTCTCTGCCATGATTCAGGCTTTTCAAAAATATATAATGATACATGGTTTTATATTCATTTCTTTTTAATGTAAAAGAGAAAATCTGCCTCATGGTTTGCCTAGAATTTTAATTTCTATTGACAAAAATCCTGTTTTCTTTTCTGCCTGAAAGCTTATATTTTCATGAGCTATATATCACATTTTAAAATTGTTTCTTATATTATTTCTACTTAACATGGATCTTAGGTTCTGTTTATTGTCGTTGTTATAGTTCTTTTTTTCTCTGTGTGTAGCTCTCTAGCTCTCTGTGCCTCTGACACAAAAACACTTGGTTCTTGTATTTTATAGTTACCTTTTTTTTTTTTGCCATCTCACTATGGTTTTTATAATTAATTATATCACACACTTGTATTTATTCTGTTAGAAAGTGAATTCTATTTCTTTGACTCCTTTTGAGGCTCACTATGATGACAGAATGTTGTAGAATCAATTTTTCCATTCCCTTAGTTTTTATGGCTGGTTGAATGGGAAAGTTCAGCTCTGAATGGTGGATCTGAATCTATGATCTTCCCTTTCATTTTTAATGAAATGGCTACAATGGAGTTCTTCTCACTCCGTTGGGATACTATAACAAAGTGCAGAACATGGGTCCCTTGATAAAAGAGATTATATAATCCAGGATTGTAGGGGGGTCAGGGAAAAGCAGAAAGTACAGCATTTAAGACACATTGCATAACGAAGACAAAATAGCAGCTGGTGCCTTCCTGAAGGGAAGAAGGCTGCTGCCTAAGGTGAATTGTGTAGAGACCGTGAGAACGTGCAGTGACTTGTGACATAGCCAGGGGGCAGATGCCCTCACCGGATGCCCCTGCATCACCGGGAACTCCTACCCTGACTAAAGATGGTAGGTGAAAGAGGGTTAAAGACACTGGGGAACTAACAAAAATGGCAGACGCTAATGCACCATAGAAAGAGCCGGATATGAGGTCACAAGGGAAGTTCTGAGCTGAGCATTCATATTAGGGCGGGCCGAAGGTAGGGAAGGGAGATGTGAGGTCAGAGGAGCTCTGCAGAGGAGGTCTTAAGAGGAGGATGCTACGAGGAGAGGAGGAGGTCTGTCTGTAGAAGACTGTGGCAGAGCTAATGGAGCTGCAGTGACCTGCCAGGCCAAGCACACAGGCACGTGAGAGATGCTTGGAGCTGAACTGTGACCAGAAATGCTGAGTTGCAGACTTCTGTTTCTCTGAAGGACGCACCAAGTAGTCACTCTCCTGGTGTGGGAGCTCTTGGAACGGGACTTTAGAGCTCCGTGTAAGTTCTCTCCCTCTGGGCTTTTGGCATTTAGATGTTCTGGCAGAGGGCCCTGCTCCCTGCAAGGATAGGCATGCTCATGAGACCAGGAAATATGGGGCCTACCAGGGACTTAGACCCCATATGGATGTGCGCCCTCTCCTGAGGCAGGGTCCCATGCAGGGGCACGTGCTTCCCTGAGCTCCATCGTTTGAACCAGTGTAGCACGGCACATGGTTTCCTGAACTGTTACTTGGAGGCTGAGAACAGCGCATCCCAGATTCTGCTGTGAGAAGATAGCAACTCTGAAACCCACCCATGCACATTCCAGAGAGGATGATCTGTTTCTGTGACTGGCTGATGGATAGATGAGGAAATGGGGAATGTCTGGGCACGGTTTTGGCTTGTAGCCTTTTGGGGAACATGGGAAGCTCTGCATCTCATGGGAGAGGATGGATCTGAGCAGGAGTGCTCTCAGACCCTCCTTGCCCCCCACCCCCCGCAAGATTGGAACCCTTTTAATAAAAATCTGTTTCCTTCAACATTAATTGCTGAGTCATGTAGATTCAAGGTGCCAAGTGGCCCAGCCCTGGTTTGCACAATTATAACACAACCTTACTTTAAATTATTCTCAGGAAAAAAATGAGTTTGTTTTTCACACTTTAATTTGCCTTTACTTGAAACTTGGTTTGATTAGTGTATCTGTTGGAGTAAAAATAAAGAATTTTCTTTTTTTTGGGGGGGGGGGTTGACTCCTCTATCATTAATGGGAAGGTGTAAATGGCATTATAAACAAGTAATAAAAGAATTTCTTTAGGGGTTCTACCTTTGTGTTTTATTCATAAATCAATATTCCTATACATTTTAGTTAATTTATGTACATTTTTGCCTTTAACTTTGTTAATTCAATGAAGTTATTAACTCTAGGTTATTATATTCATTCTGTTTTTTCCATCTTTGTTCTTATATCATTTTTATTTTTCTCATTTTTAATGACCTATTGAGAGAGAAAAATGGGCTTTTACCCTTATGGAAAAGTTTTCCATGATTTTTCCAGATTTTTGACATTTACCTTTTTTTTTCAATACCAATCACACCAAACCTTTGAAGAAGCCATTGTTTTTTTACTTCTGGGTGCTTTGTGCTGGGAGGACTCTAAGCCTAAGTTTTCCAATTCATTTAAGGAAATAACAACATTACCTACCTCAAGGGGTTTTTAATACAATTAATTAGTTCATATATTGCAACATTATAATTCACAATTTACAAATTTCAGGTTAATGTGATTTTTAAAATTTACTTATTTTAGTAATAGGTAAATGTTTGTTATATTCTTATCTACACTTATAATCTAAAATGTAATAAATGCATACAATCTTGAAGTAAAGCCCCTGGCCAGGCGGCTCAGTTGGTTTGGAGCATTGTCCCCTGCACCAGGAAGTTGTTGGTTTGATTCCCAGTCATGCAGATACCTTGGTATGGGTTCAATCCCCAGTCGGAGTGCATATGAGAGGTAATTGATCAATGTTTCTCTCTCTCTCCTTCTCTCTCTAAAATCAATAAACATATCCTCAGGTCAGAATTAAAAAATAAAATATGAGTAAAGGTTTTAAAATAATATTTAATATTTTCATTTTATATACTCTGGATGGTGTAAATTCTATTTTAATCAAAAAAATAGATAAAACTGCTTTTATTGTGCAGTAGTATACCTCAGCTTAGTTGCATAGCACATAACTTTGGAGTGTAGGCATGACTAAAATAAAAAGAATGCATCCATTTTTAAACTAAGATTATCTGATTCGGGTTTCAAATCAAAAGTGCATTCCCTTAAACAAGCTAGTATCAAATATTTTAAAGTAAAGACAATGGAGATATGCATTAAAAGCATATCTCTTTTAAATATTAAAAAATCAAAAATTGAAATCATTTAAAATGGAATATTAAATTTAACTTCATAATTAATATCACTACCCACAGGTTTCATACATGTTGTTCAGATATTTTAGAGATAACTTAAAAAGAAGGGACTTATACAAATTTTCCCTTTATACTATTTTTAGCAAATTTTTATAAACATGTTTTCCTTCAGCTGTATATTAACTTATTTTATCAAGTTTTCTAGTATTCTATAAAAGCAAAATAGGATATTATAGTTCTAAATGAATCCTAAGTGAGAAAGAGTAAGAAAATATAATTTTTACCTTTTCTGCCAATACATACAGAAAATCCTGGACAATATGTATAATTTTAGAGCTAAAGGCTACTGACTTCTCAAGCCTCCTTCCAAATCTCATATTTCCACCATTAACTGAATATAATCCTAGTACAAACTTCTGTGCTATGCTGCATGACATAAAGGCTAACCTATGTTACTTCCCTTTCACTTTTTTAGGAAGATTTTTATTATCCCTATGTAACAAAGGAAAAAAACAATGGTTTGGATATCGAATTAAATTACTCAAAAAAAAAATACACTATAGTCCAAACCTGTGATGTAGAGAATGTCACCTAAAACCATATTTTATGACCCCAAGATTAATGCTGGTTTTACCATACCTTCATATTTCTAATTTTGTAATTTATGCTTAAAGAAGGAGAAATGACTTGTCAAAAGTGTTTTTTAAAAGGACAGGTGAGAGTAAAATAGTTAGTTGCTTTCTCATTCCCAGGATAAGTTTGAATAACCAAGATCAGAACTAAGGCAGAAGAGTGGCAAAGTAGGCAGGCATTGAAAATCAACTCCAGGAAATTGATTGTGCCTATCTATGTTGTGGAGTTAAGCAAGGTTTAAATGCTTGGTCTTAAAGTCAAATATTTTTAGTTCTATACATTTCAAGCCAAGACTGTTTGTGGTATTTTACAGCAACTATAATAGGAACTGTAACAGATGGGATAAAATGTTGATAACCAAGGATGACAGATTCAGTTATCCCTAAGGAAATGGGATTTTAAAAAAGCATCTTGATAAAAACAAGACTAATAGAACTAAAACAGCTGCAATTGCAAAGCAGAGTAACTCAAATGTGTCCTCTATTTTATGTGCATTCTCTTGACCATGTAGCTCTCCACAGAAAGCACAGAAGGGAGAGGATGGATAGATAAATGATAGATGATAGACAGATAGTTAGATATTTTGCAGTCATTAGGAAGTTTGCATAAAGGAGATCATCAGCAACAACTCTTTTAAAAAAATTGAATAGTAAGAATTCTTCATTGTTTTTAGTTATTCCAGTCTCCCACAATTCTTCAGCCACACACATAATAAACTGGATAACTTTATTGTGAGAATATGGTTAAAGAGTGATTCTTCATGAGGATGAATTAATCTATGCCCACACCTGGTAAGGACAGCTAGTGAATCTTCTGTTTAATGAAAAATGTTGGCTAAGCTAGTGAAAATAGGAATAGAAAATCATGTTCAATGTTATTTTTTAAAGCAAGATTGATATTAGTAGTTATTAATCAGAACCTTAATCAAAGCAAAGTTTTAGCTATTTACATATTTTGGTTATAAAAAACAATGACATGGTTTTCATTACTAGCCCTTTGCTAAATAAAATAGTCAAATATTGGCATGGATATTTGCCAGACTCCAAGGTTTGACTTCATCAAAGACACATCGATATCATTTTATGTTCTTCATAAACAGATAGCAGAGAATTATCTTTTTTTCCCGTACATTATTTTACAACACAATACATCTGACCTTAGTTCAGGGACACTGTATCAGAACTTTGAGAAGCAAGGACAAACTTTCAAAGTAATTCTGTCAGCAAACTACTAGTAGAGCATCTTTGGAGTTATATTGGGCTTCTCAATCTTTTATACATAAACTTGTTTCTGAAGTTTGTCTTGTGATTAGAAAATCCACAAAAGGTAGAGTGGCATTGAAATGGCTAATTATGGGTGAAAGCAGTTCAATTTTGAGGCATCTCAGCTGAGTCAACAACTGTCAAAAAACTTTTTGTCCAAAAAATATAATGTGAAGTGGAAGGGAAGGCATAAAATGAAGAGGAAATGTAAGAAAATGCCATGCTCACATATTACCCAGGAGACAAGAAATCTAGAAAGTTTTATATCTGTCTGAAATGTAGGAAATGGTACGAATATTTTACCCAGTATTCTTAGAACTTCTGCAGTGTCAGTCTCAAGTCAGATATCTCTATGGAGTTACACTGTAAAATTTTTATATTTGGTGTTACTTTTGCTAGAATATTTAAAGGTAGGGGAGAGTACCTCTATTTTATAAAAGTGAAGACAATTTTAATTGGGAGCAATCTTCTCACATTTTCTAATTTTTAATGTTGGAGATAAATTGAAGGCTAGGGTTTTAAAGTGATATTAAAATATGTTCCTAACAAAATGGAGTGATGACACTTTTATAACCATTTCTTCAACCTGGAAACAAAAAACAAAATGAAAACTTTAAATTTTACTTAAGAGATTATTTGTTTCTTTGTACAATCTATGGTGTTTAAAAAGTTTTGTTTTTCACAAAAGATACACTTACAAATTCTTCTCTAAATTGATAACTTGCATCACTGAAGGTTTTTTGGACTACTGTTTTTAGCTGGTATCTTAAAAATTATTAGGAAGAAATAATGCAACCTATGTATTTTATTACTTATCCTGAGAAACACTAAATTCTATAAAGCTAGAATATTTATTTTATACATTAAACATAGTATCTACATGAAGACATGATATCATAATGTGTCTGATGTAATAAATAACACAACTGATATGTACTAATTGATAAACTAATACCATAAAAATATTCCACAAAATGTTGGAGGCTGAGGAAGCATATAATAATTAATATTTATATAATTTATACTATTATTATTAGTAGTAGGATAACATTAAAACTGGAAATTAAACTTACTTTTTTCTACAAAATATCCCCTAAATACCAAAAAGAATATATTAAAAAATAAAATGCAATATATGGCTTACAATAATCGTCGTCGGCAGCCGTCCGTCTCTAGAGACGATGGTGTAGCTTCCTAAGAGTCTATCTGCACGGCCGAGAATGGCTGTGCAGTCCGACTCGGGAGTGACATGGTATCTGTCTCCTCCCGTGTTGAATCGACATCTTGCGATGACGCTGAAGCTACAGAGCCTGGGCAGGGTGATATGGAGGGCCAGCTGTTGCCCATGCAGCAGACCCCCCCTCTCTTCGCAGCTGAAGGATCCAAGGGAAAGACGGAGTCAATACAGCTTGGGTTCAGGTGCGCCTCAGGAGTTGCCGGTATTGACTACAACGTCGAACCGCCTTAGGGACTCCGGCTCCGGATTTTCTGTCGGGGTTTACTCCCTTAGCCTTTCCCCTGAAGAGGTATGCCGCAAGGCAGCGGAGGTTTTTTGGAGTCAGAGTTTTCCTTCTCTGATGTACCCTGACTGGAAGATCAAACCAGCGACACTTAGCTCGCAGGCCGACGCTCAATCCACTGAGCTAAACCAGCCAGGGCTGGCTTACAATAATAAGTGTGACTAATATTAATAAACATTAAGGCTTTTTACAAAGTATTCTATAAGAAGGTTGGGTTAAGCATAATAACACACATATCTATTGTGTTTGACATGAAAAAGGAAGGTTAAGTGAGAGGAAACTCAATAAAATAGTAGAGGTTGTAGACTTAGGTGGTTGATGGATCAGGAAACAACAAGGATATATGAAATACATCCAAATATTGAAATTCAAATGAAAGGCTCACTTAGTGCTGCTCCCTGACTTTTCAATTGGATGACCATGACAGTGATGGTAGCATTGGGAAAATGGGCTTTGCACAATCATACTTTTATTTTCAAAGTTCAAAAGTTGTAAGAACTTATATCACAAAAGCTCCTAATGCTGCACCAGTATGGCATAATTATTATTGGGGAAAAATTTATAAATCATAAAATTGAGGGTCAAAAGAACTACATTTCAGGGAAGAAGGAAGGAAGTGGTCAGCAGCCAGAAACTTGGGCCCAACACACCACAGTGCTTTATCTTATGTTACCAAACTGAAATGAGAGTTTGGCTGCCTGCCACCACAAAAGAAAAAACTCGAGAATCAGAGACTGATGAGAAAGAAAAAATGTTTCTATTCAGATGATTCATGATCGGGGAGAATGAGGGACTCCCCATCTAATAGCTCATCTCTTTCTCAAAACTCAAACAAAACTTAGCCCTCTTCAGCAAAACCAAAACAAAAGCCAGTGCTGAGAGTTCATGCTCCATTTTAAAATAACATTCTTTGTAGCCCAAGGCATCTGCTAACTTAGGGAACTTAGCTTGTTCACAGCTGCTGTCTCACTTCAGGCTTCCTCCTGGAGGCTGTGTGTGAAGCAGATATGGCCATGGCCCTGCAGCTGCTAAGGCTATAAAGACTGCATTCTCCCAGGAGAGGGAGCACCTGAAAACATGGGTGCATGCTCTGCCAGGTCAGAGAGAAAGAGGGCGGGAGACAGAGAGAGAGATGAGAAAGAATCCCTTCTTGAGGCCATGGGCCACATGGCTCCTAAGACCACACCATGCCAGTGTACCTTCTGAGTGCAAGTCCCAAACTGTGAGTGACAAACAATAGTGTTTCTTTGGTCCCCTGGGACAATATTTGTTTTCTGTGTGGGATGGGCCAGGTGCTTTCTCAGAATGACCAATTAACTTCCCAAACTTCCATATGCTTTGTGTGGATCCTCCTCCCAAGCAATAGGACTGTAGCAAACAAAGAAACAGTTATTAATGGCTAGTAGAAGTACCCGAGGACTTCCGGCCAAGATGGAGGCTTAGACGGACACGCTTGGTCTCCCTCTACAATTAGAGAAGAATACAACTACTTCAAAACAAAACATAGCTAGAAATTCCAGAAAATAAAACTACACGGAAGCCCAACGTACAAAGTTATAAACCAGTGGCGCTCTTTGGGCAGGTAAGAAGAGCAAAAGGGGGCGGTGATAAATATGCCTGCTGTGGTTAGGAGAACAATGTTTGAACAAAGTAAGTTTCAACAAAGAAATAGAAAATATAAGAAATTACTAAACAAATCACAGAACTGAATAATACAATAACTAAAATGAACAATTCAATAGAGAGGTTCAAGAGAAGACTAGATCAAGTGAAAGAAGAGATCGGTGAACTCAAAGACAAAACAATGGGGTTCATACAATTAGAAGAACAAAAAGAAACAAGCATAAAAAAAGAGTAAAGATAGCTCAAGGGGATTATGGGGTACACTGAGAAGACCAATATACATATTATAGGGCTCTCAGTAGGAGTAGAGAAAAAGGAAAGGACAGAAAGCCTAGTCAGAGAGATAATGGCTGAAAACTTTATCTAACCCGGGGAAAAAACAGATACTCAGGTCAAGTAAGCCCAGATTGTTCCAAATTACATAAATCCAAAGGGGACTCACACCAAGACATATTATATTATATTTAGTATCAAAAATTAGGACAAACTGAAAATTGTAAAGGCTACAAGAAACAAACCGAAAAACAGCAAAAAAACAACAAAAACTAGGAATCCCCATTAAGACTGTTACCAGATTTCTCAGCAGAAACTTTGGAAACCAGAGGGAGGAAAATATAATGTAATATATGCTATGCTATGCTATGATGTTATGTTTGTATCTGGCTATGTAGAAAAACCAACACAGGTAACCATTCGAAACATTTCAAGATCTCAGACTTCCACATGTCATAATAGTAATTTTCATCAATGTATTCTATTCCCTCTTCAAGTTGCAAAATTTATAGTACTTGCAGTCTTTCTACTTTTTCCCAAATTGTTGATATTCCCAATGGAAATACTTTCCTTTTTTCTCCTCTTATTGAGTGCCTAAGCCTTTGGAAATCAGATAAACAAAATTATATTTGTTTATCAGCAGGTACCATTTCCCTGCATAGCTAACAAAAACTTTTTGGAGTATTTACTCATGTACTTTTTTCTAATTTCAATAATTTTTTATTAAAATCTTCTCATATAACCCCAAAATGATGAGTACTTGACACAATGTCAAACTAATCTACTTCAGGCAGAGAACTTTATTGTGTTTTTAATATTATAGTTAACATTTTGGAATAGGTAAGCACTAACAGATTCAATATCTTCACTTACATGTCAAATCTGAGTCAAGGCAGCACAATTGGTCAAAGACAACAAAAACACATCCAGCCACTTGTCTAGAGTTTGTTCCAGAAGGACTTTAGCTGACCTAGTTGGTATAAAGAGTGTCAAATGGGAAGAATTCTAGACTTCACTTTATCATGTGTCCTGAAAGATTTGTTGATTTACCTGCATTTAATGTTCTTAAAATATTACCATGTGGCATAATCTCAACAATCTGAAGTGATTTTTAAAACTTAAAATTATTTTCCCATTTTCTTCATAATTACCTGCTTCCCAACCTTCTCCTGATATGGTGGATTATCTAGGATACTATTGTATATTACTTAATAATATTAACACAGCAAATGAAAGCTTTGCTAATAAATGACTCATTATCAATATATTTCCCCAGTTAGTTCTAAATCATTTGGTGATCTAAAAAGGACGTTTGTATGATCCAAGTTTCAAAGGTCTCAAAAAGTTCTATACTCAGTATGTGAGGAGATGAGAGAGTGATGAGTGTGAGTAATCACCTGCAAGTATAAAGAACTTTATTTAGACATCTTTGTGTTATCAAGACCAGGACTTAGGTGCCATGCCAAGACAAGCAAATCTTGCCATCTTGAGTTGGAACTGAGCCATTCTGTTGACCTTGGGCCCAATTCCCTCTATGCTCCAATGCCATTTTTTTATGAGCATGTACCACAGCCTCCATACTCTCCTTTCCACCTGTCTCCACATAATTACTTGTGATGTTTGGAAGTTTTAAATATTGTATATTAGAGTAGGGAGTCCGTCTGCCACCCTCACCACATTTGTTTTACTTGTCTCTTGGTAAGACCCTATCACAATAGTAATTTGTGTTTTTCCTCTCTGGGAAATTCTTTTAGATTATTTATTTAATAAGTCTTCCATATCTTTTCTTTTCTTTTTGTAGATCACTGTCTTAGTCTGTTCAGGCTGCTATAGCAAAATACTGCGATTGGGTAGTTTATATATAAAATTGATTTCTAACTCTTCTGGAGGCTAGGAAGTTCAAACAAGATGCTGACATGGTTGGTTTCTGGTATGAGCTGTCTTCCTGCTTCACACTCAACACCCTCTTGTCCTCACAGGCTCACTCCCTATGGTATCTTCTATAAAGGCACTGGTTCATTCATGGCCACGCCCCTTCATGACCTATGCCGCTCCCAAAGTTTAATCTCCTAGCTTTATCACATTGGGGGGTAGGTTTCAACATCTGAATTTTGGAGGATACAGATATTTGGCTCAAAATTCTGGAAAATATTTAAAAAATATGTCTTTAAATATATCATTTTTTAAATTTCCAATTTTATTTCTTTCTCTGTTGTGTCATTTTTTAAATATGCTTTATTGATTATGCTGTTACAGTTGTCCCAATTTCTTTTCCCTTTGTTCTCCTACATGCAGTGCTCCCCTTCCCTCCAGTTGTCCCACCTCTCAGTTCATACCTATTGGTTGTGCATACAGTTCTTCTCAACATCTTCCTGTCTACTCCATTCCCTCCTACTATGCTTCTTAATTCCTGTACCATCTCCCTCCCTTTCCCTCCTGCCCTCTCCCTGCTGACCGCCCCTCAAAATGTTCCCCATACCTATAATTCTTTTCCCACTCTCGTTACCTACTTACTTTGCATTTGTTTCAATTCCCTAGCTACTGTTGTTGGTTGTTGTGATACAGTTTTCATTTTAATGTTCATAGATTTGATACTCTTTCTCCTAAACAAGCCCCTTTAACATTTCATTTAACAGTGGTTTGGATCTGATGAACTCCTTCAGTTTTACTTTGTCCTGGAAGCACTTTCTCTGCCCTTCTATTCTGAATGACAGCTCCACTGGATAGAGTAATCATGGTTGTATGTCTTAGCTTTTTATTATTTTGAATATTTCTTGCCTGCAGAGTTTCTTTTGAGAAATCAGCTGATAGTCTTATTGGGACCCTTTTGTACATAATTCTCTTCTTCCCTCTTGCTGCTTTAAAGATTCTGTTTATCTTTAATTTTTGACATTTTGATTATAATATAACGTGTTTAGTATGGTTCTCCCTGGGTCCAGTGTTTTTGGAACTCTCTGTGCTTCCTGGACCTGTAAGCCTATTTCTTTACCTAAGTTAGGGAAGTTCTGCTTCATTATTTTTTCACATAATTTTTCAATTTCTAGTTCTTTTTCTTCACCTTTTGGCAACCCTATGATTCAGATGTTGGCCTGCTTATAGCTGTCTCATAGGTTTCTGAGACTCTCCTCATTTTCCTCACCTTTCGTTTCCTCTTTCTGCAGTGGTTGACTGTTTGTTCCTTCCCTATGTTCCGATTTGTTGATCTGATCCCTGGTTTTCTTTCCCTCACCACTAGTTTCATATGTGTTTTCACTCATTTCAGCAAGAATAGCCTTCATTTCTTCCCTATCTCGCTGTTATGTCTGTAAGCTTTCGTATAACCAAAGCTCTGAACCCTCAGAAAGATTTCCTATCTGCTGCTTCGTCAGATTAGATATTTGCTGTCTGGTCAGCTGCATCACTCTGATCTCTATCATGATCTGTGCCATCCTGACAGTTTTGTGTTTACCTTTGCTTCCTGGGCAGGACTGTCACACGTCCTACGCTATAGGGGGTGGAGCCCCAGGCACTTGTCACTACCGGGCGACCATTCTCACTACACTGGCGTTTTGCATGGGGGCAGGTGTCCAATTTGGATTCCCACCGTTCACTCTCTGCTGAGAAACTAGGAGCCTCCTCCTCCATCCCCATGCCCTCCAGCCATCACAGTCCAAGACAATGGGGGTCTGCCTTCCCCAGCATTGAAATCTCAAGCTGACGGGTTTGGTCTGCAGCTTGGAGTGCTCCACAGGTGCTTCTAGCCTCCCCTTAAATACAGGTGTCTATCCTTACTGCCATCCTGACACTGTCACCGCAGCTGCCACCACCAGCACAGCTTGAACTTTCTGCCCCGGCTTCACCCCTCCTACCCATCAGGAAGAGCACCACTTCTTTATAACTTCATATGTTGGATTTCCATGTAGTTTTATTTTCTGGAACTTCTGGTTATTTCTAGTTTTGTGGTAGTTGTATTTCTTCTTAGTTGTGGAGGGATGTTGTGTCATTTTTGTTGTAACCTCTTTCATGCAAGCAATAACATCAAATATTTCAGAGTATATTAATTATGTCACTTTTATCTATTTTATGTTTGTACTTGTATCTCATTTTTAATGTATATACAACATTTAAAAATTATACAACAGACTTCCGGCAAAGATGGAAGCGTAGACAGAAATGCTGTGTCTCCCTCCACAACTAAGAAGGACCACAACTACCTCAAAACTAGAAACAACCAGAAGTTCCATAAAATCAAAGTGTATGGAAGTGCAGCAAACAAAGATATAAAGAAGAAATACTCATCCAGACATGTAGGAGGGGCGGAGCTGGGGCAAAGAGGACACGAGTGGTGGTGGCAGCAGTGGCAACATCAGCAGGCCAGCAGAAAGCTCAGTTACACGATTTAAAAAGCCAGGAGGGACACCTGGGGAGCGTTCCCAGCTCCTCACCAGACTGCTCAGCTCATTACCCCAGCACCAGGGAAAATCAAGCCTCATTGCTTTTGACTGTGCAGACCAGTGGGGGTTGGGACAGAGGCAGAAACTGCTGGTCTCTCAATAGAGATCCCTTGTTTAAAGGGCCCCCGTGGTCCTAGAACATCCACAGACCCACCCACTCTGGGAACAATGGCCAGGGCAGCAGCTAGAGGAGCACAAGTCCAGTGTGGAAGTGGGAGAAGTGCCTGGAAAAAGGGCGAGTGCTGGGCAAGCAGCATTGATCCTTCTCGGACCCCTCCCTCACATACAGCACCACAACGTGGTGAAACAGGTCACCCATTACTGATGAACACGTAAAGCTCTGCCCCTTACAACACAGTAGTAATGACAACTCTCCCTGGGACACGGAAGCAAACAAACACAGGAGACTTCGGGCCAAGATGGAGGCCTAGACTGACATGCTCCATCTCCCTCCACAGCTAAGAAAGAATACAATTACCGCAAAACCAGAAATAACCAGAAGTACCAGAAAATAAATGGAAGTCCAACATGAAGTTATAAAGAAGTGGTGCTCGCCCAGACAGGTAGGAGGGGTGAAGCCGGGGAGGAGAGTTCAAGCTGTGCTGTCCAAGGCAGCAGCAGCGACAGAAGCAGGATGGGGATAAGAACAGACACCCATATTTAAGGGGAGGCGAGAAGCGCCTGGGGAGCACCCCCAGCTGCAGACCAGACCCGTCACCTTGCGATTTCAAAGATGGGGAAGGCAGGCCTCCATTGCCTTGGACTGAGAGGCCCGGAGTGGGTGGAGACAGAGTGGGGGGCTCCCAGTGTCTTAGTGGAGAGTGAATGGCAGTTATCCATTTTGGACCCCACCCCCTGCAGAAAACACCACAGCGTGGTGAGATGGGTTGCCCGGTTGTGACAAGTGCATGGGACTCCGCCCCATATAGCGTAGGAGGTGTGACAGCCCTGTCCAGGAAGCAAAAGTAAACACAAAATGGTCAGGATGGTACAGATCATGATAGAGATCCTGGTGACGCAGCTGATCAGACAGCAAATATCTAATCTAATGAAGCAGATGATAGCAAAACTTACTGAGGCTCAGTTCAGAGCTTTGGTTATACAAATGTTGACACACCTAACAGATGATCTTAAACAAGATGGGGAAGGAATGAAGGCTAGTCCTGTCAAAATGAACAAAAACACATATGAAACTAGTGGTGAGGGAAAGAAAACCAGGGATCAGATCAACAAATCGGAACATAGGGAAGGAACAAACAGTCAACCAGTGCAGAAAGAGAAAATGAGAAGCGAAGAAAATGAGGAGAGACTTAGAAACTTATGGAACAGCTGTAAGTGGGCCAATATCTGAACCATAGGGCTACCAGAAGGTGAAGAAGAAGAACTCGAAATTGAAAAATTATGTGAAAAAATAATGAAGCAGAACTTCCCTAACTTGGGAAAGAAATAGGCTTACAGGTCCAGGAAGCACAGAGAGGTCCAAAAAAACTGGACCCAGGGAGAACCACACTAAGACACATTATAATTAAAATGTCAAAAATTAAAGATAGAGAATCTTAAAAACAGCAAGAGAGAAGAAGAGAATTACATACAAAGGGGTCCCAATAAGACTATCAGCTGATTTCTCAAAAGAAACTCTGCAGGCAAGAGGGACTGACAAGAAATATTCAAAGTAATGAAAAGCAAAGACATACAACCACGATTA
The DNA here is from genome assembly GCF_987537825.1 of Furipterus horrens. NCBI lineage: Eukaryota > Metazoa > Chordata > Mammalia > Chiroptera > Furipteridae > Furipterus > Furipterus horrens. The sequence continues at coordinate 59,366,323 of NW_028327176.1, read as the reverse complement.
CTCTATCCAGTGAAGCTGTCATTCAGAATAGGGCAGAGAAAGTGCTTCCAAGACAAAGTAAAACTGAAGGAGTTCATCAGATCCAAACCACTGTTATATGAAATGTTAAAGGGACTTGTTTACGAGAAGGAGGATCAAATCTATGAACATTAAAATGAAAACTGTATCACAAGAAACAACAACAGAAGCTAGGGAATTGAAACAAAGGCAAAGTAAGTAGGTAACAAGAGTGGGAAAAAATTATAGGTATAGGGAACATATAGGGGGGAGGTCAGTGGGGAGGGGGCAGGAGGGAAAGGGAGGGAGATGGTACAGGAATTAAGAAGCATAGTAGGAGGGAATGGAGTAGATAGGAAGATGTTGAGAAGAACTATATGCACAACCAACGGACATGGACTAAGGAGGGGGGACCAGTAGGGGAAGGGGTGTCACTGGGTGGAGGGGAACAGAGGGAAAAGAAATGGGACAACTGTAATTGCATAAAAGAAAATTATACAATAGGTTTAAATTTACACAATTATTATAAATATAGTTTTTATATATCCCACTATTTTTTATTATTGACATCTTATGCTAATATGGTTCATTTATTTTAATTAATGAATCTATATTAATAATTATTAACTGAAGTCCATATATTATTCCTATATTCTCAATATTTTCCTCATATCCTTTTTTTCTTCTAAAATCCCATGCAAGATACCAAATTAAATTTAGTACTCATTTTGACTTATACTCTTCCATGTATATGTGTTTCATAGGAGCACTATAAAAAATGAACACAAACTGGATGGCTTAAAAACAACAGAAATCTATTCTATCACAGCTGTGGAAACTAGATGTCTAAAATCAAGGTGTTGGCCCAGCTATGATTTCTCTAAGGGCTCTAAGGGAGGATATGTTTCATGTCTTTCTCTTAGCTTGGGTGTTGCAGGCAAACCTTGACACTCCTTGGCTGGTAGATACAACACTGAACTCTGCTTACATTGTGACATTTGTTTTTGTTTGTGTATCTCTGTCTCTTCTTCTCATAAAAATATCAGTCATATTGAATTTTTCTCTAGTAGACTAAATGGAAGCTTCGATTATTTCTTTCAGAGTGTTTTTTAAATACATAATTTTTATGCTAAAATTTCCAAGTACTTTGTTCTCTGTATTGCCAAAATTTAATAAGTTGTAATTTTATTTTTATTTATTTCAGAATAATTTTGAATTTCTCTTGAGACTTTTCTTTGACCCATGTGTTATTTAGAAACCTGTTGTTGAATCTCCAAATATTGTTTTTTTCTAGTTATCTGTCATTAATTTGCAGCTTAATCCTATTGTAGTCTGAAAATATTTTGTATGATACCTATTTTTTTACATTTGTTAAAATATGTATCATGACCCAAATGTGGTCTACATTTTGAATGTCCCATGCAAACTTTAGAAGAATGTTTTCTACTGTTGTTAGATGTAGTAGTCTATAGATATTGATTCTTTTCAGTAAAGAAATCATGTTGTTTATGGAAACTGTATTCTACTGATTTGTCAGCCACTAAAAGTGGAGCACTGAAATTCCAATTGTAATAGTAGATTTGTCTATTTATCTTTTCATTTTTTTAATCAGTTTTTACATTACCAATTTTGAAACTCCTTTTAGGTACATACATGTTTAGCATTATATCTTCTTAGAGAATGGATCCTTTTATAATTACATAATACCAGTATCCCTGATTATATTCCTCATATGATGTCTGCCTTGACTAAAATTATTATAGCTAATGCAACTTTTTAAAATTAGTGATAACATCATACATATTTCTCAACTCTTTGCTTTTCACATTTATGAGTATTACCATTTAAAGTGTTTTTTTTTTTTTTTTTTTTTTTAGCTCTGGCTGGTGTGGCTTAGTGTACTGAGTGCCAACCTGCAAACTAAAGGGTTGCCAGTTCAATTCCAAGTCAGGGCACATGCCTGGGTTGTGGGCCAGGTTCCTGGTTGAGGGTGTGTGAGAGGCAAGCACACATTGATGTTTATCTCCCTCTCTTTCTCCTTTCATTCCCCTCTCTCTAAAAATAAGTATATAAAAAAATTAAAAAAAATAAAGTGGGTTTTGTAGAACATATAGCTGGGTCTTATTTTGTATTGTTTTGTTTTTCTACTCTGATAATTTCTATCTTTTAATTGGTGTATTTAGATTATTAACATTTAAAGTATTATTGAGCCCAGGCTGGTGTGGCTTAGTTGGTTGGAGCATCAGCCCATAAGCCAAAGGGTCATAGGTTTGATTCCTAAGTCAGGGCACATACCTAGGTTACAGGTTTGATCCCCTGTCAGGGCCTGTACAAGAGGCAAACAATCAATGGATCAATATTTCTTTCTCAAATTGATGTTTCTCTCTGTCTCTTCCTTACTCTCTCTCTGCGATCAATAAACATATCCTTGGGTAATGATTAAAATATTTTTAAAAGTATTATTGATATAGTTGGATTAATGGCTACCATGCTTCTGTTTTCTTAATTTTGTTTTCTTTTTCCTTTTTTTTATGCCTTCTCTGCTTTTAATTAAACAGTTTCTATAATTCTATTCCATCTCTTCCTTTTGTATATCAGTCTACTGATTTTTAAGACTTTGTTAATGTTTATACTTTGCAATACACATTTTAACTAATCTAAGCTCATCTATATAAAACATCATACCACTTTACAAGTAGTATAGTTATTTCATTTAGATAATTCCCAATTTATTCCATCCCTGTCTTCAGTGATTGTTATTATTTTACTTATTCTTATGTTACAGTCACCTGACATTGATATTATTACCTCAAACATGCAGTTATATTTAGGTTAGTTAAAATAATAAAAATAAGACTTTTACCTTTATTTATTTTCCTATACCCTTTCTTTATGGAGATTTATATTTCTCATATATAATTTTCCTTTGGATCATTTTTTTAAAACATTTCTCACAGGGCAGAAAATATGTCACATAAGCTTTTTAAGTGTTGTGGGATTTTTATGTCTTGAAGCTAAAATAGAAAAGAGTGCATTATTTTAAAGTACATAATTTCCAGAATCTCATCTATTTCTTTAAGAGCTTGTTTCTCCAGTTTATCTTAGTGTTGTCTTTGTTGGAAAACTTTTTTTCCTATATGGTCTTGTAATATTTATATATCTGTTTTCATTTAAGAAGAGATGACAGTGTTGATTATTTTATATACTTTAATTGTATGCATTTCTCTGCTAGTATTGTGTGTAGGTTTGTTTCATCAAAAAGTTTTCTCCATGAATTATAGTACTTCACTGGTGCTCAACAAATACAGTACAGTGGTTCATGAGTTTTCATTGAACGAGATGGCTGTCCTTACACAGATTCCCTTTAAATGCTGGAGTCAAAAGATAGTTGATTATTCTAGTGGTGTCAATACTGTACTGTATTGTACAATATTATTTTTTGAAGGCTGTTGCCTTTATTTATTTAAAGGAAAGCCCTTTGGTATTTACCTATGTAACAAGTGACACTGTAATGAAGTTCCATTGACAGACTTTCAGTTAATGGAATAATTTTTGTAACCTCTCTTCATTTCATACTTACATATTCAGTCCAAGTCTCTCATGGTCCTCCTCCAATTTTTTCCTCTTTTACTAGTATTCTGAACTTTTCAATATTCTAGTTTAAATAATCTGTTCACACCATTCTTTTATCTAACTTTTTGAAATATGCTTATAATTCTCATGTGATCTTTTTTTTACCTTCAAACTTCCCCAAATCTTTTATTCCAATTTATTCCCACCTCATTTTTTTTTGCTTTTACAGATTTCCCACATTTTTATTCCTTTTCTATAATATTTTGAAGAGATTCAAGTTGAATAGGACTTTATTTCTTATATAATAATATTCTTAAGGTTCTTGGACAGGAATTTAAGTGATGTTCTTTAACCATTCTATATCTTGTAATGTCATCTTACATAGTCACATGCACACACACACATGCACACACACACAAAATTACTTGGACCCAAAACTAGATTTGGAAGAATATAACCAACTACATTTGCTGGGACATTGATTCTATAGTGTATTTCATGTCTTAAAAATTATCACTCAATTATGTATTCTATCTCCTGTTAAATTACTGCTATTGATGCACATTTAATTTCCTCTATTTGTGCCTGCAATCTCAAATAATATATGACAATGAGTGCATGTGTATATTACCTTTTTTCCTAGCTAAATTTATTTATTTAAATAAAAGCTTTTGATATTTTCCCAGGTATTAAATGACACTATAAAACACTTCTATTGACAGATCTTCAATTAATGGAATAATTTTCAATAGTTCTTGAGGTATTGGGTCACATATTCTTCATGTTTTCAAACCATACAATGTCAAGTGAAGTCTTTGATATTTAAAATAATTCTACTATAGATAACAATTCCAATGGCTATAAGCAAAATTAAAGAATTGAAAACAGTCTATTTAAATCTACACTCATGTGGTCTGATCATATTAAGTTCCTAAGACAAGATTTTCTAAACCAAGATTATTATGTGCAGTATACAAAGAAAAAAGTAACTCTAATTCAAACTATTTTTCTGAAAGAACTATTATCCGCCAATGTGCCTGGCAAGGAATATGATGTTCATGACTTGTGTTGGAATCCAAATTGACTATTACTATTTTCAGTATGTATCCTTAAAAAAATATATATAGAAGTGTGATTGGCTTTTAGGCATCATAGAAACACATCTGATGTGCCCAATAGACACCTTTTAAGTTTCCTTCTCTTTTTGTCCTAGAATACAAAGCTTGGCACTTGCTGGTCCATTTCTCCCAGCTCTGTGATACCAGAATGTTGTCAATGACCTTTTCATTTTTAAAAATTCATCAGAGAAACTGGAATCCACTTCTTTTTAGCTTGATGATTTCTCTATGTATAAGGGAACAGACAAGGTTGAGCAATACCACAAGTCAAAATATTATGTCCAGATCTTGAAGATGAAAAGTTAAATTATTTTACTTACTCAAAAGAGCTTATCTTGGTGAAAATATCTTATATGAATTCAGGAGGAGTATAAATATAATTTTGTATAATTATCCTTCTTCACTTGGCAATGTTATCAGAAACAACTTTAATTAAAAAATCTTTCATAAAGCCATGCTCATCAAAAAAGGGAATTAATCAGAAATAATTTTTAAATGTCTTTGTGTATCACATGCCAGCCTCTAAGAAAAGCCCAATCACACACACACACACACACACACACACACACACACACACACACACTTTAATAAGAGACAAGGACAAAAAATTGTGTCATAATGTGAAGGGACTAAAACATTTGTCAAAGAGCTAAAAAGAATAAACATTGCAAGGGTAGAAAAGACTCTTATGATCTTGTGGGTTTTTTCCTTTCTTCCATAGTGATTTCTATGTCTTGCAACTTACTACTTTTATAACAGAAATGGATGTAAAAACATTGGCTTACCTTTTTGGACAGAGTTATTTCCAGTTTGCCTATAGTTTTGAGGAAAACAGTGCATATACATCCAGTCCAGTTCTCCAGGAGACCATTCAGTGGTCAAGGCCAAATAATGAGTCTCGAGTGATCTCGCAACAACATACTTCTCTCAGAAATATGGGATAAAGGACATTTTTTATTGCTAAGTAACAACTTACTACAAATTAAATGGCTTATATTTCATTATCTTGCAGTATCAATGATTAATGAGTCTGAGCACAACTTCTCTTGGTCCCTTGCTCAGTGTGTCAGAAGGTTTTAACGAAGATTTTTATTGGGCTGCTTTCTCATCAACATGTTTGATTTGGGAAGAATCCACTTCCTAGCTTATTCAGGCCATTGGTAAAATCGTTTTTTGCATCTGTATGTCTGAGGGGTCCAGCATTTTCCCAACTGGCTGGAAAGTGCACTCAGGTCCCAGTGGTTTCCATCAGTCTCTTGTCACAGGGCTTCTTGAACATAATGCGTGTTTCCTCAAGCCAGCAAGGAGAATCTCTCTTTTCAGTCGGCTTACACTAAGTCTTACATAACAATGTAATTGAGCAATTGACATTCAAGGACCTAACTATGAAGGTGACATTTTATCACCTTTGCAGTATTCAAAGTCTCACCTACATTTAAAGGAGGGGGTTATCAGGAGTATAAATAACATTTGCTGCACATCATCATTTTAAGGACAATGAAAGCACAAAACATAATTTATATCTTGCTCTCCAAGAGCAAGATATATATTATTTTTGACAAAATGCCACCTGGAATTTTCAAATAAATTTTTTTCAAAATATTCATACATTTCAGATTTCAAAAATGGGACAAGATCATGTGGCTGGAATCAACTATTGGTAGAGATCTTACACTGAAGACACCTTTGCAAATATGACGCATTTTTCCATTAGCAGGAACACTATTTGTTAGGAAATTGAACTAATTTGAATGACCAAGGCAGTTTCAATTATAAGATGCAGAGTTTATATGTACAAGCATTTGAATTGATAGGTAATTCATTGTTCACTAAGCAGGCTGTCTTTGATTTTTTTGAAATCTTTTACATAATGACAGCAAAGAAGCTGGAAAGGTACCAAAAGATCAATATACTCATATATATTTAAAATCAAAATATTTGTTTCAACATAATTTATTTGAGAAAAACTATATCTAATAAATAAACAGATACAACAATTGTGGGAAATGATATGTAAACCTCATTACTTTCAGAAGATAAAAATATTGAAATTGTTACAAAGCTAAGCATCAAGGAAGATGTTTGAAATCCAGTTTTTGGAACACTTTACCTCAAAGAATTATATTTGTCTGGAGGCAAAAGGAGAACCACAGTTAGCAAGTTAAAAAAGGTTTTCAGAATTTGTTATGTGAACACAAAGTGAAGTCCAGACTTTGAAATAAGAACATCAGAAACTCTGGAATATAGAGGATCAATTTAAAAACAAACTTTGCACTTGTGGTCAAGGCAAAAATTCTAGAATAGAGAGAAGAAAGAAGATTCAACAATTCTTTTAACCTACAAGCAGTAGAAGAACAAAAAGACTAAGTTGAGAAATAGGTAAGATTTTTAAAACACAGATAAACTTCCATAAAAAAGTGTGTGTGTGTGTGTGTATTTATATATATACACATATATATGTATATATATATATATCAGAAATAAAATGTAGCAGTTTTTGCTACTACATAAAAATAGAATTGGAATAGAAGTGTTTATGCTCTTTTCAGTATGAGAAGATTTTATGAAGGTCTTGGATATTAATATTCACAATTGTGTATCAACGCACATGTTAGACATGCTTCTCCTTCCAGCTTTAGGTTGCACAGTACTTGCATCCTAGAATCAGTAACGCATTGTTGTGAATTCTAGTTAGGAAAAATTGGGGATTAGAAATGTTAAAATTCTTCCAATAGATAAGAACTGAAGGCTGAAAGAATTTAGAGCTAGAGACAACGGTATTGCAGAAATAGTACCAAATTGAAAAATATAAATAAAAAAAGCATGAAGTATTATTTTTATATATTTTAAAGTAGGCAAATTATATTACAGTTTAAAAGAAAAGAATTGCTTTTCCTTTTTGTTAAACAACGGGGAACATAATGGAGACATTTACTGAAATACTGAAGACAGAGAAAGAGCACATTTTGTCTGTGAAGGAAATCAAGATGTCTGCTTTGGTGATTCCAAGTTTTAGAGGCCTCTGAGATCCACCTGTAGTGTGTTGTATAAAGCTGGAAGTCTGGGATGACATAAGTCTGGAGGAGCAATTAAGTAGCTACTGCAGAAGGAGCTTTACCTCTGTGGTAAATACGTTCTTTTCTGGGTTTTATTAGGAGATAGAACCAACTGGGACAAAACTTTATTCTTTAACTGGCATAATTACCCTTGTTGATGCAAACCAGGTTAAGTGCCTAAATTTTTGCTTCATATAATACACTGTATCTATATCCTCAGACCTCCCTCCATTTTCTGTCTTCCCCCATGGGTAAGGGTTTATGCTTCTCTACCTCCAGCACAGGCTACCATTATTTCCAGCCTATTACCATCTCTTGAGGAGATATCTCTGTATCTCCATCTAAATCTATGTACATATTTTTAAAAATTGAAACAAGTATAGGTGAAATACAAAAAATATTTTTCTCATATATTTATCTTGAATGAGGTCTAAATATTATTTTAAAAATAAAGCACTGAGCAAAAAATAAGAAGCTAGCACAATAAAGCTTAAATGCTGTTTTAAACTATTGGCTTCTAATTTATGTGTGATAAAAAATACTTGGATGTTTTGAGAAGAGCAATGATATCTTATAAAAAGATGACCTTCACTTCTTTAAAAAGAGACTATTGGGTCCATAAAACCTGATGTAGTTGTCTAGAAAGGAACTGTAGAAACATGGTTGCTACCCATATAAAAATGACTTTTATTTATGCTTTTGAACATATCCTAATTTAACAAAATACTTAAACCTGACATTAAAAATAATGTTTAATTTAATTACATTAAAATAAAAAGTGAAATTAAAATTCTGTTCTGCATATTTTATAGCATAGAGTTTGAAAACATCTCCCACATAGACCATAAGCTTTATAAACACATTACCTTTAATAAAACAGTTGCTACAGAAACAATAAAAAAAGAATAAACAATCTAATATAAAACACCCACCTCATGTACAGTAATCCTATTGTGTATAGTAAAATATTTCTACAATTAAGAGACAAAATTGAAAAATAAATAAAAAGGTATTATTATTAAAATATTTACTTTACTAAAATATTGGATTGCCATAATCTTCTGAAAAATAAGTTTCGCTCAGTGGGGAGACATAAGCTCTCATTTCTCCAAAACATATATCTAAGATCGAAATGTCTGGATCATATCACATTACGCTTAGTAGTCATGTCCCCTTAGGCAACTCTTGACCGAAACAGGTTTTTTTTTTGGTTTTTATTACTTTAATGACTTTGAGACTTTTGTAGATTACTGGTCAAGTATCTTCTAGAATGTTGCTTTTTTTTTTTTTGATTTTCTTGTTATTGGACTATTATACTAAAAATTTATGGTTTGAGAAGAAAGATCATAGACGTTAAATGACATTCTCATCACATAATATCAAAAAATGTACTATTACAGTGACTAATCCCTGTTGATGTTAAAAATATTTTATTTTATTTATTTTTATTTAGTGATTATTGTATTTTTTCCATTACCATTTAGACCCCTTATATCCTCCCTCCCCCAGCAATCCCCACTCTGGTGTCCAGGGCTATGAGTCCTTTTACTTTTCTGCTCAATCCTTCCACCCCCTAACACCCCTCCCCCTCCACACACTAGCTATAATCTTGCTCTCCATGTATAAACTTGTCCTCATTCTCCTTATTAGTTCAGTTTGTTCATTAGATTTTACATATGAGTGAAATCATATGGTATTTGTCTTTCCCTGACTGGCCTACTTAACTTAGCATAATTTGATTGTCTGACCAAGGTAGCACCTATTAGGTTTTTCTACTGTAAATTGACACCCTTCCATTTTTTCTTCCTTTCTACATTGTTCTTATCAAAAAGAAATCACCATGCACAGGCTATGCTTAAGAAATGAGAATTTGGGCTCCCACACTTGGAAAGAAGAGTATTTACACAAATTATTTGGAATTCTTCTACAAGGGTGATTTCCCTATACTCCTTCATTTAATAATTTATTTAATCATGTATTAATATCAATATTGACTTATGGACATTTATTTTATATTTTGGTTTATAATCCAACATTACTTTTTTATTTCTCAAATTGTTCTAGCTTTGGCCATTGGGAGCTCTTTCAGTTAACTGTGCTGTCCCTATGAATATACCACGTTTGTGTGTGTGTGTGTGTGTGTGTGTGTGTGTTTGCTTAATACTTTAATTTCTAGCATTAGAGAATGTCAGGCTAATAGTATATAATTTCTGGCAATGTATTACAATGAGTCATTTCTGCAGAATCTTGCTTCCTTCATTAGATAGCGGTATCAGGAACCAATGTTTACATACTATGTTTTTTCACTATCTATAGGCTATTTTTAGTATTAAGTCCTACCAAATAATAGAGCAAAGAAATGTGTGTATAATCTATCTATATACAATAACTGGTCATACACTTTTCCACATGTAACCATCTGTATCTTTAGTAATCTAAATAGTTATTTGTATTGATATAACTGACTATAATAAATTACTACTTGTCATTCTAGCTTTTTCCCTGTTCCTTGCATGTAGCTTCCCACTGCAATAGCAAGAAACATAGTTCCTACTATCCACCACCCATTTCTGTAATCTTTAAATTTTTGTATACATATCTAGTGGTTTAATAATTAATATACAACCACAGAAAACAACTTTATCAACTAGAGTATAATTTTTTGTTCTGGCTATTTTGTCTGTAGTTTTATAGATTCCACTAATTTTAAAGGTTACTCAAGTCAATACCTTTTTGCTCCTTTTATTGAGTTTGTTTTATACATCAGTAATAATTATATTCTTTTGCCACACTCTGAATTCCATTCTGGAATACCCAAGCTCCTAAGTAATTTTAAAAAATTGTATACACTAAGATTCATTCTTTGTTCTGTAAAGTTCTAAGAGTCTTAAAGTTTACTATTCATGATTACAGTATCAACAGCATAGTTTCAGTACCCCTCGCAAATCCTCTACACTTCACCTCTTCTATACCTTCCCACCCCCAATCCCCTGGCAACTACTTATCTGTTTGCTATATGTATAGTTTTGTCTTTTCTAAACTGTTATATTATTGGAATCATACAATATGTAGCTTTTTTCAGATGGTTTTCATTTACTAGTCAGTATCTATTTGAGATTCATCTGTGTCTTTTGGTAGCTTGATAGCTAATTTCTTATTATCAATGAATAATATTATATTGTGTAGATGTACCAGTTCACTCACCTGTTTTTTTTAATGTGTTTTATTGATTATAGTGTTACATTTGTCCCAATTTCCCTTCCCACTGCTCCCCTCAACCCAGTGGCACCCCTCCCTCCAGTTGTCCCCCCCTTTTAGTCCATGTCCATTGGTTGTGCATATAGTTCTTTTCAACCTCTTCCTGTCTACTCCATTCCCTCCTACTATGCTTCTTAATTCCTATACCGTCTCCCTCCCTCTCCTTCTTCCCCCTCCCTGCTGACTTCCCCCAATATGCTCCCCATATCTATAGTTCTTTTTCCACTATCATTGTATATTTAGTTTGCCTTTGTTTCAATTCCCTAGCTTCTGCTGTTTCTTTTGATGCAGTTTTCATTTTAGTGTTCATAGTTTTGATCCTCCTTTATCTAAATCAGTCCCTTTAACATCTAATAGTGGTTTGGATCTAATGAACTCCTTCAGTTTTATTTTGTCCTGGAAACACTTTCTCTGCCCTTCTATTCTAAATGACAGTTTCGCTGGATAGAGTATTTGTGGTTGTAGGTTTTGGATTTTCATTACTTTGAATATTTCTTGCCAGTCTCTTCTTGCCTATAAGGTCTCCCTTGAGAAGTCAGCTGATAGTCTAATTGGGACCCCTTTGTACATGATTCTTTTCTTCTCTCTTGCTGCTTTTAAGATTCTCTCTTTATCTTTAACTTTTGACATTTTGATTATAATGTGTCTTGGAGTGGTTCTCCCTGGGTCCAGTTTTTCTGGAACTCTCTGTGCTTCCTGGACCTGTATGTCTATTTCCTTCCCCAAGTTTGGGAAGTTCTGCTTTATTATGTTTTCACTTAATTTTTCAATTTCTAGTTCATCTTCTTTGCCCTCTGGCAAACCAATGATTCTTATCTTGGCCCACTGATAGCTGTCCCAGAAGTTTCTGATCCTCTCATCATTTTCCTTGTTTACTATTTCCTCTCTCTGCACTGGTTGACTGTTTGTTCCTTCTATATGTTCTGGTTTGTTGATTTGAACTCTGGATTTTATTTCCTCATCATCTGTCTCGTATGTGGTATTTTTCCTTTCAGTATGAGTGTTTTTCAATTCTTTCTCATCTTTTTCCAGATCTTTTGTTAATTCTGTAAGCCACCTGATAACAATGGCTCTGAACTGAGCCTCTGACAGATTTCTTATTTGTTCATCTGTCAGATTGTTCATCTGTTGCCTCGTGAGCTGCGCCACCAGGATTTCTATAGTTGTCTGCCTCATTTTGACAGATGCGTTTTGCTTTCTTGGGCCAGCTATAGGGGGCAGTGCCTGTGTACTTGTCACTACCCAGCGACCGGTGGTGATCCACAACCTTTTTTGCCACGCTGTGGCCCTTTGTTGTCACTGCGCAGTGACCAGTGGCAATCCGCAACCTATTTCGAAGCGCTGTGGCGCTTTGTGTGGGGGTGGGGGTCCAAGATGGATTCCTGCAGTTATTCCGCTAGGAGACTGGGATCCGTCCTCCCACCCTCTGAGCCTCACCATTGGAGGCAATGTGGTGGTTGCTTTTCCCAGCGTAGGGGTCACAAGCTGCCGGGGTTAGACTGCAGCTGGGATTGCTCTCCCTGCCACTGTCCCTGGTGCTACCGCAAACAGCACCGCCCACTTTCGCTCTTACCTGACCAAAGAGTGTCGCTGGTTTATAACTTTGTACGTTGGGCTTCCGTGTAGTTTTATTTTCTGGAATTTCTAGTTATCTTTTGTTTTGAAGTAGTTGTATTCCTCTCTAGTTGTAGAGGGAGACCGAGCGTGTCCATCTAAGCCTCCATCTTGGTGGGAAGTCTCATTCACCTGTTGAAGAACAGTTTGGTTGCTTTTGGATTGGGTGATGATGAATAAAGATAATATAAACATTATTGTGTATGCTTTAGGTTGACATCATTTTTAGAATCAGATGAAGCATAATTGTTGAATCATATGGTAAAATTACATATAGTTTAATAAATTCTCTTTTAGAGAGGCTGCACTGTTTGCATTTCCACAAAATAGAATGAGAATTACTGTTGACCTACATTATTGTCAGCAATTTGTATAATCAGTTATTTGAATTTTAGCTATTTTTATATGTGTGAAGTGCTATATAATTGTTGCATTAATTTTCAATTCGCTGATAAATGCTGTCAAGCATTATTTTATGAGGTAATTTGCTATCTGTGAATCTTCTGTTCATATATTTTGCTTTTTTTAATGCGATGAATTTTTTCATATTGTTTAATTTTAAGTTTTTTATATAATTTGCATATGTCCTTTTACAAATATATGTTATACAAATATTTTCCCATAAACTAAGATGATTTTTGCCTTCTGTTCTTTTAACAGTAGCTATTGCTAGCATAAAATTTAATTTAAAATGTTCAATTATTAGTTTATTATTTCATAAATTGTGATTTTTGTGTTGTACTTACACACTCACTGCCAAATTCTAACATTACATAGATTTTCTCTTCAAAAAGTTTTATGGCCCAGAATGTGGTCTATTTTGGTGTATTTTCCATGTGAGCTTCTTCATAATAATGTTTTTTACTGCTTTTAGATGGAGTGTTCTAAAAATGTAACTAGATACATTGTTCATATTGATTTTATATAAATAAAGCATTTTAGTTTGAGTAATTTTGACCTATCTTTAAGCTAACAGATTCTTTTTTGGCCATGTCAAGTCTAGTGATGAGCCCATCGATGGAATTCTTCACTTCTCTTACAATACTTTGCATTTTTAGCTTTCCCTTTTGATTATCTTCTAGAATTTCCATCTCTTGTTGCTTGTTGTCTGTTTCTCATTAAGATACCTAACATATTATCATAGTTATTTTAAATTTCATGTTTGTTTGTTGAAACATTTGTGTCATATTTGAGTCTATTTCTGATCCTGCTCTGTCTTTAGACTGAACCTCTTCTCGTCTTTAGATGTATCTATTTTTTCTGTTGAGAGATAAATTATATTGGGTAATATAATCTAAAGTAAATATGTGATTATTTTTATGTTTTATATTGTCTGCTTAAGAGTTGTATTTTCCTTAATGTTTACTGTAGTAATAATTTGCCAAAGGCTTCAGATTTCTCAAGTGTTCTTGCTTTTGTCTGCCATTTTGACTTGCAACCTCCCTAAGTACTCCTTGTCAGAGACCATCTGTCTCTCACAGCTCTTTCACCTGTAATCCACTGCAATTTTCTGGAGTCTTTTTTACTCTAGTGGTAAAGTGTGAAGGAGAGTACTCACTATGTAATCTTATAATTAAAACTCAAGTGTTTTTATAGACCTGTGTCTGAGAAGTGATGTTCACAATAGGCTTTTCTCACTTTATGTGAGATAGGATGCCAGTGGGAACTTGACTGGAAGTAAAGCCCTTTCACACATTCAGGTAAAGCTGTTGTAAAATTTGTTTTCTCTTAGAGAATAATTCTTTGGTATGAAGAATGTTCTTGGTATATTTCACAATTATCTTTTCCTTTTACTGACAGAGCAATGAAAGTTCTTTCAGTTTGAAAACCTGGAGAGTGGAAATAAGGCTCAGATTTAACCATAATGCCTATTATATCTTTTAATAGTAGGCTTTTGTCACAGCATTTAAGAATTTATATTTTACCCCAATTTTAAGCTGATAGTTACAGCATTGGTTGAAATAGCTATTGTACATCATGAAATTATTCACAGAGTTACAACTTAAACTTTCCCACAATTTGCTCATGGCCCCTCATTCTGAAATTTGAGTTTTTTTATGATAAATTGTGGTTGGTAAAGAACCATTAAAGAACATAATCCCTTTGGTGAAAAGGCTCCTCCTTTCTGTGTTGAAGGTAATCATCCTAAGGTAATAGAATGATATGAATAAGATAAGTATGAAGACTAAGATCATTTTGAATGTATGGAGTGAAGAAAAAGAGAAAATACCCTATATTTTATTAATATGCACAACATGGATTGTAGGAAGACACACTGAAATACTGTCAGTGTTCTATGTCTAAATTCTACATTCCCACATTTTTCTTCCACTTTGGAAAATTCAAACTGTATTAGATGACTTTGCTTTTTTGTTGGGGCTTGACCACTCTGCAAAATACTGTTTCTTTCTTTTAAAAAATTCTTATTTCCTAACATAGTGCCTGAAACATAGCAAGTGCGTACTAGAAAACAGTTTAAAATTGTGCCTAGCTTCTTGTAGGTAAGGTCTCTTGACAGATTTTCAGAGGAAAGAACATGAACAGAAGCAGTAGTATTTCTGGGGCCTTAACATGACATTGTCTTTCTATTTTACTTTGTATTTCAAGTACCTGCTTGTCTTGAACAAGTTAAAAAAACAAGAAATAAGTTTTAAAATATTTGTTTTTCTTTTTATTGAATTTATTGGGGTGACATTGGTTAACAAAATTATACAAGTTTCAGGTGCACAATTCTCCAACACATCATCTCTACACTATATTTTGTGTTCCCACCCCAAGTCAAGTCTTCATTCATTAATGTTTATTCCCCCATATCCTCTGTCAGGAAATAATTTTTGAAACAATTTTAGGATGCCTGATTTAGAAAATGTAGATGCGGTCATGGCATACTGGAAGTAGGAGGCTGGGGTCAGAAGATGTCGGTTCAAGTCCTGACACATTTAGATGGCATGGATGAGTCATTTATTCTGCAAATTTATGTCCTTTTTTGTAAATTGGAAGTAATGACAGTGCATTTATAAGGATTAGTGAAGTAGTGTAAAATTGGGAAAGCAATTTTTGAACACTTTAGAAAAACTTGGCAATATTATAATCTAAGGATGTGATAAGAATTGAAAAAGTAATGTTTTGTTAGTTTATTTACATGGCAACAATGGTATTTTTAGCAAGCGAATGGAATGATTACTTTTTTTTAAACTTAAAAGATTTTCCTTCCTTGTAACCAACTATTATTAAGCAAAGGGAGCCTAGGAAAAAGCTACAGGTTTACTGCAAGCATTTAAGTGATAAGAAATGATGATGAATGAAAATATAAAGAAAACGAATAGAGCATTTTAAGGATTTATCAACATATATTCCTCATTCTTATTAAATTAGCCTTTCATTTTCAACAAAATAATATTCTGCTTGTTAATTCATAACCTACATTGCTTAGAACAATTTTTTAATTTCTCAAATGTTTTTAATTTAAAACTTGAAATGTCTTCTATTTGAAGATTTCAGGTAACAGTAACTATCTGGGACTATAACATGTGTCATTCGATAGAGTTCTTTGAGAAGAGTTTTCCAAAGAATAACATTCAACAACAAATTGTTGACGGAAAGAAGAAATGAATAAATAAATAATTGAATTGTTGATGTTATAGATAAACATTATATGGGCTAGTATTGAGGTAGATGAAAACCAAATCCTAACACTTCAAGGATTAATACTGTATTACAAAATGTAATATTTTATATTTTAAATAGACTTTACTGCTTTGTAAAAATATATTTAAAAGTTTGGAGGAAAAATGTGCCCAAATAATTTTTGAAAGGCAATTTTTTAAGGTCATTTGAATTTTGATTGTTTATCCCTATTAAAGTGTTGTATTTCTTCTGCATGTTCAACTGTTGAAGAAAACAAAGCAGAAAGTCAAATATGGTAACATTTTCATTCACTTAATTCAAAATGCCTCTAGAAAGTAATGAGATTTATTCTGTAAATTACTTTATAATTGTTCTGTAACCCACACTGTGATATTTGATGTTAGAATGATTTAGCTTTAGGAAAAGTGATTTTAGCTCCTAAAAAAAATTACCTATTTCTAAGTAAATAGCATTTTATATATTCAATGTGAACTAAGGAAATATTTTTAAGGTTAATTAAGCTGTCTTCTGATAATAAAACTAATTTTGGAGTAAAAAATTGCTTATGTATTCAGGTCAGTTTTGCTTATGCTAACATACTTTTCTAGGTGATTGAATTGCCTGTTATATTTGCTAATTAGAATAAAATGTTATAATATTTAAGAATTAAGTTACCATATTTTTTGCTCCATAAGAAACACTTTTTTCCCCCCAAAAGTGGGGGTACTGTGATGTGTATTACCTGACCTGTCAGAGGTGGCCACAGTTGTTAGAAGAGGACATGGGAAGAAACTGTCTCAGTCTGGTAGCAGGGATCCAAAGAACCTAAGTGTATTCTAAGAGGTTGTAGGCTTTATTTCAACACATCCCCTTGACTCCATGACCTTTTTTACCATTGGAAGAGGCCTAATCTGGGTCAAAGGGTGTTTGATAAATGATGGTACAAATAACTAAATAAAATACACAGTCAATTAAATTTGAAAACCATAATGAATCACCCTGACCAGTGTGTCTTAGTTAGTTGGAGTGTCATCTCATAACTGAAAGGTTCCATATTAGATTCCTGTAAAAGCACATACCTAGGTGGTGGGTTTGATCTCTGAGTTGGGCTCATATAGGAGGCAACTGATTGATGTTTCTCTCTCTCTCTCTCCTTTCTTCTATCCTGAAAAGGAATGAAAAAAATGTCCTTGGGTGAAACTAAACACAAATAAACAAAGAAAAAAATAATTAATAAAAAATATTAAATCATGAACAAGGTGTAAAATAAAACATCCCTTTATATAATATACTATATATAAATTAAAGAGAAAGCCATCTCAAAAAATACAAAAATATATAAAATTAAATTATTTCATGATAAAAAGATGGTATTTTGTAAATCAAAGATTGAATGGTACTTTTTAAAGTTGTTAATTATTCATCCCCCATAATTCTGATAAAAAGAAGATGCCTTTTTTTGCTCCCATTTGTCACAATTATACTACTGGTCATTGTTAATTAAATAAAATAAGAAAAGGAGACAAAATTGAAGTCATTTGCAGATTATTTGCAATTATGTAGCCAGATAATGTGAAATAATATATAGAAATAACTGAAATTGGTAAGTTAATTTATTAATTTTGGGGAAAAGAATTTATTATTAAAATCTGTAAAGCCTTTATGTGCCAGCAATAATTAACTTAAAGATTAATTGTAAAAATATATTATGTATAACAGACTAAGATCCCTGAATTTCCTGGATAAAATCCAGTAAAGAATATTCAAGAGTTCCAAGATGGCAGAGGAGTAAGTGGAAGCTACACTAACCTCCTCCCAGGACCAGTCTGGACTTACACCTTAATTGTGGAGAAATCATCTGGAATAACCAACTGACACTAGTTGGAGAGAAGTCTTATAACCACGGGGAGACAGAAAAGGCCACTTCATCACAACATGACCAGTAGGAAGTGTAGAGACACGACAGGGCTGGCTGGGCTCCCAAGGGTGGCAGCTGAAGGGACTGAGAAGCAGCTCAGCACACAGGAGTTCCCCCTGAGAAGGGTAGGGTAGAAACCCCCAGCTGGGCTTCCCAGCCTACAGCAACAGAGTGGAAAGTAAAATAGCATCCAGCTGTGAAAAGCAAAAAGACACAGGATTTCTTGCTGGCCTGAGAGAAACAGCTAGAGAAAAAGAGCTCTTAAGCAGACCATGTTTGAAAATATTTTGGTCCCCACTTACTCTGGGCTCAAGCAGAAGGAAGACAGAAAGGACTAGAGATGCTTGGGGAGAATTTGGTGTGGTGGCTTTGAGGGGAGAACTGGGGGAGCAGCCAACAAGGTCCCAGAGCTGACTCATTCCCCATACTGAAGGCAGACCATTCCCCTCCAACTGGCATAAGCCTGAGGGGAAGCAAAAGCTCCACCTAGAGGAATTAAACTGCCACACCCTCAGTCCTTAAGCCTGATAACTAATCACAGATTGAATAGATTAACAAGTATAGGAGACAGACAAAGGCAGTAAATCTCTGGTACTCTCCAACAGACTTCCTAGGTCCAGACTAGTACATGATCTGATGCCATCAGGGGCAGATCCAAGAAGTGCAGATCATTCTAAGAAACAGCAACAAACAAGAAGAGTCACAAAAATCGGGAGACAGAGAAACAACCCCCCACCGAAGAAAAGGAAGAATCCCCAGAAAGAGTGCTAAATGAAATAGAGGGAAGCAAACTATCAGATATGGAATTCAAAAGATGGATTCTAGGTAAGCTCAAAAGATCAGAGAGCTTAAATAAAACTACAAAGAACTCCAAGGAAACTACAAGGTACTTACTGAGAATTACACCAGCATGAAAAACAACATAGAAGCTATCAATAAGAGCCAGGAGGAAATAAAGAATACAATTTTTGAATTGAACAACACAGTAGAAAGAATTAAAAGCAGGCTAGAGGAGGCAGAAGATTGGATAAATGAGCTGGAGGACAATGTAGAAAAAAATCCCCAGATAGTGTGACAAAATGAAAAAAGACTGAGCAAGAATGAAGAGGTTTTAAGAGAGCTGTAGGACAATATGAAACATAATAATATCCATATCATAGGAATTCCAGAAGGAGAAGAAGAGGTGCAAGAAATAGAAAACCTGTTTGAAAAACTAGTGACAGAAAACTTCCCTAACGATGAGAGAAAGAGTCACACAAGTCCAGGAAGCACAGAGGGTCCCAATGAAGATGAACTCCAACAGGCCCACTTCAAGAAACATCATAATTAAAATGGCAACATTCAAAGACAAAGAGAGAATCCTAAAAGCAGCAAGAGAGAAACAGCTAATAACATACAAGGGAACTCCGATAAGGCTAGCATCACATTTCTCAGCAGAAACACTACAAGCTAGAGAGAATGACAAAAAGTATTCCAAGCAATGAAAAGCAAAGGCCTACAACCAGGGATACTTTACCCAACAAGGCTCTCATTCAAAATGGAAGGTGAAATAAGGAGTTTCCAAGACAAAAGAAGGCTAAAAGAATACATCTCCACCAAATCAGCATTGCAAAAGATCCTAAAGGGTCTGCTTCAAGAAGATGATAAACAAAGAGAGACAGGGAGAAACAAAACTACAAAGGGGGGAAAAGAAAATGAATAAGAACATATCAGTAATAATCTTACATGTAAATGGATTAAATACACCAAAAAAAGACATAGGGTAGCTGAATGGATTAGAAAGAATGACCCACGTATATGCTGTCCACAAGAAACCCACCTTAGAACAAATGATCTACACAGACTGAAAGTAAAGGGATAGAAAAAAGTATTTCAAGCAAACGAACATGAAAAAAATTCTGGGGTAGCAATACTTATATCAGACAAAACAGATTTTACAGCAAAGGCCTTAAAAAGAGACAAAGAAGGACATATAATATTTAAGGAAAAAATCCATTGGGAAGATATAACCCTTGTAAACATATATGCACCCAACATAGAAGCATCCAAATATGTAAGAAAAATTTTGAAAGACTTCAGGAAGAATATAGACAGCAACATACTCATAGTAGGGGACTTTCACAACCCATTGTCAACAATGGACAGATCTTTGAAGCAAAGAAACACTAAAGATATTGAGACATTGAACAACACTCTGGGTCAAGTGGACTTCACTGATATATAGAACTTTTCACCCAAAGAAGCAAAATATACATTATTTTCAAGTGCACATGGAACATTTTAAAAGATAGACCACACGGGAGGACACACAACAAGCCTCAACAAATTCAAGAAAACTGAAATAATATCAAGGATCTTGTCAGATCATAATGGCTTAAAACAGGAAATCAATGTCAAGGAAAAAACTCAAAAACATTCAAACTAATGGAGAATGAATAACATGATATTAAATACTGAATGGGTTAACAATGACATCAAGGAAGAAATCAAAAAGTTTTTGAAAACAAATGATAATGAACATACAAACTCTCAAAACCTATGGAATACAGCGAAAGCAGTCCTGAGAGAAGAGTTCATAGCAATATAAGCCTACCAAAAAGGGATAGAAGAATCACTAATAAGAAATTTAACCCTACAGCTACAAGAACTAGAGGAAGAGCAACAAACAAAGCCCAGAGCGAGTAGAAGGAAGGAAATCATCAAGATCAGAGCAGAATTAAATGACATAGAGACTAAACTAACAATTCAAAAGATCTTTGAAAAGATAAACAAAATCAACAAACCTTTAACTAGGCCCATCAAGAAAAAAAGAGAGATGAACCAAAAAAATAAAATAAGAAACAAAAGAGGATAAATCACAACCGATACCACAGAAATACAAAAGATTGTAAAAGATTATTACAAAAAAACTGTATCACAAGAAATTTGACAACCTAGATGAAATGGACAAATTCATGGAAACATATAATCTTCCAAAACTGAATCAAGAAGAAGCAGAAAGCATGAACAGACCAATAACAACTAGTGAAGTTGAAACAGTAATCAAAAAACTGCTGGCACACAAAAGCCCTGGACTGGATGGCTTCAGAGGTGAATTCTAGAAAACATTTAGGAAAGAAATAACTCCTATCCTTCTCAGACTATTATAAAAAGTCCAAGAAGAGGGGAGACTCCCAAACTTGATCTGTGAAGCCAGTATTACCGTAATTCTAAAACCAGGTCAAGACACAACAAAGAAGGAAAACTACAGGCCAACATCGCTGATGAACATAGATGCTAAAATTCTCAACAAAATATTGGCAAACTGAATCCAGCAACACATTAGAAAGATTATACACCACGATCAAGTGGGATTCATCCCAGGGATGCAAAGATGTTTTAATATTCCCAAATAAATAAATGTAATACACCACATAAACAAAATGAAAGACGAAAATCACATGATCATATCAATAGATGCAGAAAAAGCATTTGATAAAGTACAACACCCATTTATGATGAAAACTCTCAGCAAAATGGGAATAGAGGGAGCATACCTCAACATAATAAAGGCCATATACCAGAAACCTGAAGCAAACAACATATTAAATGGGCAAAAACTGAGAACATTCCTCCTGAGGTCAGAAACAAGACAAGGATGTCCACCCTCTCCACTCCTATTCAACGTAGTCTTGGAAGTTCTAGCCACAGCAATCAGACAAGAAAGAGAAATAAAAGACATCCAAATTGGAAAAGAGGAAGTAAAACTTTCATTATTTGCAGATGACATGACAGTGTACATAGAAAACCCTATAGGCTCCATGAAAAAACTACTCAAGCTAAAAGGTGAATTTGGCAAAATAGCAGGGTTCAAAGTCAATATTCAGAAATCAAAGGCATTTCTGTATACCAACAATAAAATATCAGAGTTAGAAACGAGATGAAAAATTCCATTTACCATAGCAACAAGAAAAATAAAGTACTTAGGAATAAACTTAACCAAGGAGGTAAAAAGACTTGTACTCAGAGAACTACAGAACTCTGAAGAAAGAAATTAAGGAAGATACAAATGAAAGCATATACCATGTTTATGGGTGGGAAAAGTCAACATCATTAAAATGTCCATACTACCCAAAGTAATTTATAGATTCAATGCAATTCCTATATAAATGCCAATGACATATTTCACAGACCTAGAACAAATACTTCAAAAATTCATATGGAACCAAAAAAGAGCACAAATAGCCACAGCAACCTTGAGAAAGAAGAACACAGTAGAGGAATCACAATACCTGATATCAATCTATACTACAAGGCCACAGTAATCAAAACAATCTGGTACTGGCATAAGAACAAACATATAGATCAATGTAACAGAAAAGAGAGCCCAGAAAAAAAAAAACAACAACCCAGGTTTATATGGTCAACTAATATTTGACAAAGGGGGAAAGAACATCAAATGGAGTGAGAAGAGCCTCTTCAACAAATGATGTTGGGAGAACTGGACAGAGACATGCAAAAAAATGAAACTAGACCACCAGCTTACACCACACTGAAGAATAAACTCAAGATGGATCAAAGACTTAAATGTAAGCGAGGCACCATAAAAGTCCTAGAGGAAAACATAGGCAGGAAAATTTTTACTGACATATCTCCTAAGGCAAGGGAAATAAAGGAAAAAATAAACAAATGGACTACATGAAACTAAAGAGTTTGTGCCCAGCAAAAGAAAACATCAGCAAGATAAAAAGGGAACCAACCATACGGGAAAGTATGTTTTCCAATGATACCTCAGACAATGGATTGTTCTCCAAAATATATAAAGAACTTATATGACTCAACACCAATAAGACAGACAACCCAATTAAAAAATGGGCAAAGGACCTGAACAAACACTTCTCCAAAGAGGACATACAGAGGGTCCATAGACGTATGAAAGAATGCTCAACATCACTAGCCATCAGAAA
Organism: Furipterus horrens; assembly: GCF_987537825.1. Classification (NCBI taxonomy): domain Eukaryota; kingdom Metazoa; phylum Chordata; class Mammalia; order Chiroptera; family Furipteridae; genus Furipterus; species Furipterus horrens. The sequence goes on along the minus strand of NW_028327176.1, from coordinate 59,343,216 downwards.
GATGCAAATAGAAACCATAATGAGATACCACCTCACTCTACTCAGAATGGCCATCATCAACAAATCAACAAACAACTTGTACTGGCGAGGATATGGAGAAAAAGGAACCCTGGTGCACTGCTGGTGTGAATGCAGACTGGTGGGGCCATTATGGAAAACAATATGGAATTACCTCAAAAATCTAAAAATGGAACTGCCTTTTGAACTAGTAATTTTTTTGCTAGGAGTAGATCTGAAAAATCCTGAAGCACCAATTCAAAAGAACCTCTGCATCCCTATGTTCATAGTAGCACTATTTACAATAGCCAAGTGCTGGAAACAACCTAAGTGCCCATCTGTAGATGAGTGAATCAAAAAAAATGTGGTACACCTGGCAGCTATGGCTCAGTGGATTTAGCATTGGTCTGCAAACCAAATGTCACTGGTTCGATTCTCAGTCAGGGCACATGACTAGGTTGCATGCCAGGTTCCCAGTTAGGGACGTGTGAGAGGTAACCGCACATTGATGTTTCTCACCCTCTCTTTCTTTTTTCTCCTTTCTCTAAAAACAGAAAAATAAAGTAAAATAAAATAAAGTAACCTTGTTAAAAAAATTAATTAACTAATAAAAAACAAGAACAAAAAACTGTGGTAAATTTACACAATGGAGTACTATGTAGCAGAAAGAAAGAAGGAACTTCTACCATTTGCAACAACATGGATGGAACTAGAGAGAATTATGCTTAGTGAACTAAGTCAGGCAATGAAAGAAAAATACCTTATGCTGTCACCTATTACAGGACACTAATGAACAACAGAAACAAATGAGTAAAATTGAACCAGAGGTATGTAAACAATGAGTAGACTAACAGTGACAAGGGTGAAGTGGGTAGGGAGTGAAGGGGGTAAGAAGGGAAAAGGTCTAGTCAAAGAACATGTATAAATGACCCACGGACATGGACAACTGAGTGGGGACTGACTGGGAGAGAAGGGGTGAGAAGGCTATGGGGAAGCAATATGGGAAAAAGTGGGACAACTGTAATGGAAAAACAAACAAAAAAATTTTTTAGTGGAGAAAAAAAAGGAAATATAAGGAATGGAAATGCAATTTTAGTGAATATTAGAAGGACAAGGATTTTTCTTCACACTGTATATTTTTTTCTCCCTACCTTATCCCTCCAGAATTTGGCATTCTAAAGAAGTAAGCAATGACATAAGTTTCTTTGCATAAAACTAATAAGACCAGTTGTTAATAGAGGCTTTGTTGTCCGAGTCTTTGACTGGAATATCATGCCTAAGTGAGGCACGCCTGAGCTCTGGTTGTTACCAAAAAGCCCTGAGTAACTAGGATAGACTTTCAAAGGTAATAAAAACCCACGAGAAAAAAAGGTCTGGTACCTTGGTTGGTTGTGCGGCCCATGGCAATCTTTCCAGGGAAGGAACAAAAGCTGCTTTCCTAAAAGATGGCTAGAAGGGACCTTAAGGCACAATGAAAAACCTGAAGGACTTGGAAAAGACAGATGTTTACAGGCAAGGCTGAATGACAGGTATGTGGCTCAGCTTCTGTGCCCTGAAGGGCAGACTGAAAGTCACCCTAAATGGTCTTTGTGTAAGTTCCAGCAAAGCAGACTTAAAGACCATAAGTGATCATTTGCTACTCTTGTTGTGTTTATGCAAACAAACAGGATAAATTAAAAATTGACTTAATGCAGTTCCTTTAATGACAAGGAGGGTAATCTTAAGGAGAAAATTGTGATTCATGAAAAATCACAATGCTCAGTGGTGGACTAAAGTAGTGCAGCTGTCTATAAAGTTTCTCTTCATTTAAAATTAGTTTTCATTTGAAATTTAAACTATGTCTGTGTTATCATCAAAGATGCTTGATATACAGGCAAAAAGAATGTCAAATGCCTTGCAACTGGATGTCTTTCCAATAAGACAGTCCTACAGATTTAGAGACTGGTTTGTGGGTTATGTTGCATAAATTAACATGTGTTTTCTGTTTTCAAAGAGCATAAGCCTATCATCTCATTACTTGAGTGATTGGCTGTATGTATAGGCCTCACTGCATCACTCCCTCCTGAGACTCAATGGTTTGGCTGAACTAAGTGTCTGGGTTGGTAAAGAATGGGGTGGCCTGTGGGCTTCACTTTAAAACTGGTTTCTCTTTTCTATCCTAATGGCTTGGACAGAAAGGGCCCAGAGGTCTGAGAGGGGAGAACCCTAAAATATTCCCCTCAGCCCAAACTAAGTATAGTGGGCAAAAGGGTTTTGGACAGGTGTGACGTGCCTTGCACACCTTCCTCAAAAGAAGCCCTTTATTTCCCTAATGTGGGACATTGAAAAATTAATACCTGCCTTTGTCATCTAGTGGTTATGGATTAAATGTCTTTTAATCCTGTTGCCAAATCTGTTGCCCCCAGAATATGACAGGGATGCCAGCCTGTTAAACCAAGCATGCCATTGTCTGGAGACAGCCAACTGACTTGGAATCTTAAAGATCCTTCCCCATTTGGGAAGGCCACCCTCCCCTCCATACCCTCACTCTTATTAGGGATTTCTGGACCCAAGAGTAGGTAGGACAATGACCATGTCCAGCTTGAAGCAGCTAGAGGAGCACGAGACCTTCACCCATTGTCCTATATAAGATTATAAAGGATCTTAAGTGTGAGAGGGGGATTGTTATTTTTTATTGTTATAAAAAATTAATTACATAATTAATTAATTAATTAATTTTTAAAAAGATAATATAGGAAAAGGTGAAGCCAGAGAACTTGTATGCCTGACCCATGAGCATGGACTGGGTGAGGGGGGTGCTGGGAAAAAGGGAACAAAGGGGAAAAAATTGGAACTCTTTTAACAATATAATCAATAAAATATACTTAAAAAATATTCAAGAGCTCTAAGAAGAATATGAATAAATTACCTAAATTAATCTAAAGTGGTATTATAGTCTTTGTAAGTAGCAATTAGAAATTAATTTCTCACAAAAAGAGGCTTCAAAATAAAAGGGAAAATTGTATATATTTATAATGCTATAAGTAGTAACAGAAGAGTAAAAGGGAAGAAAGCAACAAAAAAAGTATAAATAATAGACATCCAGGTTTCCTTTTCTTCCAATTTATAGTCTATAACTATAAAGTAAATCTCATCAACAACTTAAAGAATCTCCAAAATTCACATACAAAAGTAAGTATTCCAAATAGCCAAAATATCATCTTGAAAAACTAATACAATAGTAAGAAACTACTTTCTTCTTCGATATCAATTTTAAAAAGAGTAATTATTTTTACATAAATATTAACTGAAAGATGATGTTGTTATAATAATTGTTAGATTATATAAGAACAAAGACAGAAGTAATGTTAGATTTAAAATTGCTTGAAAATAACCTGTCAAAGAAGAATCATAAAAGAAATTATTTAGAAAATATGACTCAAATGCTAATGACATCTTAACTTATGTGGTAAAGCTAACAGGGAACCTAAAAAGATATTTACACTAGAGAGAGGGAAGATGGCGGAGGAGTGAGGAGAGGCTGAGGTTTCAGGCTCCCGAGACCCTTCTGCAGTTTGGGCTAACTGCAGACAGAACATCTCAGTGAGCAGCTGGACACTGGCAGGAGTCAAGCCAAGGCATTGCTGGATTAGAGAAAATCCATCTGGGAACAACCTGTTTAGGGAGGATAGCGGAGAAAAAAGGGATGAAATGGGATTCCTGACTGGGGCGGCTCCTGGAGCTGCGGCTGGAAGGACACAAAGGATTTTTGGGGACCACAGGCTGCCCCGGGAGAGGAGCTGGGAGGAGAGCGGATCTCTGCCCGCTGGCAGAGACCGGACTCGACCAAGTGGCATTGGTGCCGAAGGACAGGAGACAGCGTGCTGCTGGGCAAGTGAGAACATAATTCTCCTTTATATTTTTCTCTAGTGGATGGTGGAGAGGGGAGGAAAGTTTGGCGGTGGTAGGCCATTCTTGAGAAGCGCAGGCGCAGTGGTGCGCTCATCCACCCCCCAACCCCCCCCTTGGGTCACGGGGGCGCGCATAGGGAAGTGCTCTAACTCACTGGCCCAGACGCGCAGGGCTGTGTGTCCAGGTGCCCCTCGGACACACACCAACAGACATAAAATCAGTGACCCAACGGGTGCAGGGAGGGCCCACTGGACACGCAGAAGACTGTGCGCAATTGCCCCTGGCCAGCCCAGTGGGCACCAGGCCAAAGTACCAGGCCGGAATCCGGAGTGCAGAGCACTTGCCCAGGCTCTACGCGTGCCCGCTCAGGAGGTGCGGGAACGGTGGGCAGCAGGACTCACAGACACTCACTTCTACTGAGCACAAGTGTCTGCAGCCCTGCCCTAAGAGGCTAAAGACCAACGCCCAGAACACGGCGCTGCAGGCCTGAGGCTAGCTCCCCAGCCGCTTGGGTGCACACCTGCACTCGAGCCAAAAAACACCTCAAGGGCTTTCCCGGAGCGCAGCGTGGCCGGCTTCCTCGGAGCATTGCCACAGCCAGCTTTCTAGGAACGCGGTGGGGCAGGCCTGAGCTTAGTTCCCCAGCCGCCTTGGGCGCTAAACTGGTGTTCAAGCCAAAAAAACACCTGGAGGGCTTTCCCGGAGCTTTGCGTGGCCTGCTTTCTGGGAGCGCGGTGCGGCAGGCCTGAACTTAGTTCCCCAGCTGCCTTGGGCGCGCACTGATGCTTGAGTAAAAAAAACAAAACAAAAAAACACCTTGCCAGCTTCCCCAAAGTGCTGCGTGGCCTGCTTTCCTGGAGCGCGGCGTGGCAGACCTGAGGTGGGCTCTTGGCTGCCTTGAATTGCGCCTTGCCGGCCACCTCCTGCACACCACTGCTGCAAGGAATAGGAATCTCTGACCCATCACATTAGACCAGCTGTGGACGCAGAAAAAGAAGACGACACAAGAAGGCTGAACTGACATCTCCACAAAAGAATTTGAGATAAAGTGGATAGAGTGACTCCCAATCAACAAGCCAGAAGGAATATCCTAACAACAACAACAAAAAATCTGAAATATAACCAGACAGCATAAACAAATGATATAAAAGGTACCCCAAGAACATCAGGCTCAGGAGATCAAAGAGATTGCACCACTGAATCCCCCAGATCTACCATAAAAAATCTCATACCACAAAGGTGGGAAGGCAAAGCAGACAAATCCAAATACCAAAAACAAACAAGAAGAATCCAACATGGTAAGATGCAGAAACAACCTCTCAATGAAAAGAAAAGAGGAATCCCCAGAAAGAGAGGTAGATGAAATAGACATAGCCCAAATGTCAGACATGGAATTCAAAACTATGGTGGTGAAGAAGCTTGATATGCTCAAAAACATCAAAAACAACTATGACAACCTCCAAGGAAGTTACCAACAGCTCCAAGAAAATTACAGGGAACTTGCAGAGAACTACACCAGCATAAAAAAAGACAGAAACTATCAACAAGAACCAGGAAGAAATGAAGAATGCAATCTCTGAACTGAAAAACACAGTAGAATCAGTCAAAAGCAGACTAAACGAAGCAGAGGATCGGATTAGTGAGTTAGAGGATAATGTAGGTAATAATTCTCAAATGATACAGCAAAATGAAAAAAGACTGAAAAAATATGAACAAGATGTAAGGGAATTACAGGATAGCATTAGAAAAAATAATTTAGGGATCATTGGAATACAAGAGGGAGAAGAAAAGGAGCATGGAATTGAAAATCTGATAGGAGAAATAGTGACAGGAAATTTTCCGAACCTGATGAGAGAAAAAGCTATGCAAGTCCAAGAAGCACTGAGAGTTCCAATCAAGAGGAACCCCCCAAAACCCACTCCAAGGCACATCATAGTTAAAATGGCAACATTCCAAGACAAAGAGAGAATCCTGAAAGCAGCAAGAGAAAAACAGCAAATAACTTACAAGGGAGCTCCAATAAGGCTATCGACCGATTTCTCAACAGAAACATTACAAGCCAGAAGGGAATGGTCAAAAATATTTCAAGCAATGAAATACAAAGGCCTACAACCAAGAATACTCTACCCAGCAAGGCTCTCATTCAAAATAGAAGGTGAAATAAGGAGTTTCTCAGACAAAGGAAGACTAAAAGAATACATCTCCACCAAACCTGCATTGCAAGAGATGCTAAAGGGAATATTCTAAGAAAAAAGGAAGAGAAAAAACAAAAAAAGAGTAGAGGAACAGAGATACAAAAGGGAAATGCATAAATACATGTCAATAATAACCTTAAATGTAAATGGATTAAATGCTCCCATTAAAAGACATAGGGTAATGGAATGGATAAGAAAACAGGACACACATATTTGCTGTCTACAAGAAACACACCTCAAAACAAAAGATTTACATAGACTGAAAGTAAAGGGATATAAAAAATATTCCAAGCAAATGGACCTGGAAAAAAAGCTGGGGTAGCAGTCCTCATGTCAGACAAAACGGATTTCAAAGCAAGGGCAATAGAAAGAGACAAAGAAGGACATTTCATAATACTTAAAGGAACGATTCATCAAGAAGATATAACACTGATAAACATATATGCACCCAACATAGGAGCACCCAAATACATAACGCAAATACTAGAAGAGCTCAAGAAGGATATTAACAACAACACACTCATAGTAGGGGACTTCAAAACTCCATTATCAACAATAGACAGATCATTCAAGCAAAGAAACCCCAAGGATATACAGACATTGAACAACACACTAAACCACATGGACTTAACTGATATATATAGAACTTTTCACCCCAAAGAAGCAAAATATACATTCTCTTCAGAGGCACATGGGACATTTTCAAAGATAGACCACATGATAGGACACAAAACAAGCCTCAACAAATTCAAGAAAATTGAAATCATATCAAGCATCTTTTCAGAACACAATGCCTTGAAACTAAAAATCAACCTCAGGGGAAAAAATCAAAGACACCCAAACTCATGGAGAATGAATAACATGCTCTTAAATAACGAATGGGTTAACAATGACATCAAAGAGGAAATCAAGAAATTTCTAGAAACTAATGACAATGAACACACAACAGCCCAAAACCTATGGGACACAGCAAAAGCAGTCCTAAGAGGGAAGTTCATAGCAATACAGGCATATCTGAAAAGGCTAGAAGAATCTCAAATAAAAAACCTAACCATAAAACTACAAGAACTAGAACAGCAACAACAAACAAAGCCTAGGGCAAAAAGAAGAAAGGAAATCATCAAGATCAAAGCAGAATTAAACGACATAGAAACGAAATGAACAATCCAAAAAATCAACAAAACTAGGAGCTGGTTCTTTGAAAAAATAAACAAAATTGACAAACCTCTAGCCAGGCTCATTAAGAAAAAAAGAGAAAAGACCCAAATAAACAAAATCAGAAATGAAAGAGGAGAAATCACGACTGATACCTCAGAAATACAAACAATTATAAGGAATTACTACAAATAACTATATGGCAAGAAATTTGACAACCTAGTAGAAATGGACAGATTTCTAGAAACATATAACCTTCCAAAACTGAATCAAGAAGAAGTAGAAAGTCTCAACAGACCAATAACAAAGAAGGAAATTGAAACAGTAATCAAAAATCTCCCTGCACACAAAAGCCCTGGACCGGATGGCTTCACAGGCGAATTTTACAAAACATTTAGGGAAGAACTAACTCCTACCCTCCTCAAACTATTTCAGAAAATCCAAGAAGAGGGAAAAATCCCAAACTCTTTCTATAAAGCCAGTATTACCCTAATCCCAAAACCAGGTCAGGACACAGCAAAGAAAGAAAACTACAGGCCAATATCACTGATGAACATAGATGCTAAAATCCTCAATAAAATATTGGCAAACAGGATCCAACAATACATCAAAAAGATCATACACCATGATCAAGTGGGATTCATTCCAGGGATGCAAGGATGGTTTAATATTCACAAATCAATAAATATAATACATCACCTAAACAAAATGAAAGACAAAAATCACATGATCATATCTATAGATGCAGAAAAAGCATTTGATAAAGTACAACACGCATTTATGTTGAAAATACTCAGCAAAATGAGAATAGAGGGAGCATACCTTAACATCATAAGGCTATATATGAGAAGCCTGAAGCCAACATCATACTCAATGGACAAAAACTGAAAGCATTCCCCCTGAAATCAGGAACTAGACAAGGCTGTCCACTCTCCCCACTTCTATTCAACATAGTGTTGGAAGTCCTAGTCACAGCAATCAGACAAGACAAAGAAATAAAAGGCATTTAAATTGGGAAAGAAGAAGTAAAACTATCACTATTTGCAGACGACATGATAGTATACCTAGAAAACCCTATAAACTCCACTAAAAGACTACTTGATATAATAAGTGAATTTGGCAAAATAGCAGGGTACAAAATAAATATACAGAAATCTAAGGCATTTCTGTACACGAACAATAAAATATCAGAGACAGAAGCAAAAAAGAAAATACCATTTACTATAGCAACAAGAAAAATAAAGTACCTAGGAATAAACTTAACCAAAGTGATAAAAGACCTGTACAATGAAAATTATGCAACATTGAAGAAAGAAATTAAGGAAGATACAAATAAATGGAGGCAAATACCATGTTCTTGGATGGGAAGAATCAACATCATCAAAATGGCCATACTACCCAAAGCAATTTACAGATTCAATGCAATCCCTATTAAAATACCAATGACATATTTCACTGACCTAGAACAAATCCTCCAAAAATTCATATGGAACCAAAAAGACCCTGAATAGCAAAAGCAATCTTGAAACAGAAGAACACAGCAGGAGGAATCACGATACCAGACATCAAACAATACTACAAAGCCACTGTGATCAAAACAGTCTGGTACTGGCATAAGAACAGACATATAGATCAGTGGAACAGAATTGAAAGCCCAGAAATAAACCCAGGCCTCTATGGTCAACTAATTTTTGATAAAGGAGGAAAGAACATAAAATGGAGTGAGAAGAGCCTCTTTAACAAATGGTGCTGGGAGAACTGGACAGGGACGTGCAAAAAAATGAAACTAGACCACCAACTTACACCACACACGAGAATAAACTCAAGATGGATTAAAGACTTAAATGTAAGCTGTGATACTATAAAAGTCCTAGAGGAAAACCTAGGCAGGAAAATTTCAGACATCACACATAACAATATCTTCACGGATACATCTCCCAAGGCAAGAGAAATAAAGGAAAAAATAAACAAATGGGACTACATCAAACTAAAGAGTTTCTGCTCAGCAAAAGAAAACATCAGCAAGATGAAAAGGAAACCAACCATATGGGAAAACATATTTGCCAATGATATCACAGACAGGGGACTGATCTGCAAATATATAAAAAGCTTATACGACTCAACATCAAGAAAACAAACAACCCAATTAAAAAATGGGCAAAGGACCTGAACAAACACTTCTTCGAAGAGGACATACAGAAGGTCCATAGACACATGAAAAAATGCTCAACATCATTGGCCGTCAGAGAGATGCAAGTAAAAACCACAATGAGATACCACCTTACACCTGTCAGGATGGCCATCATCAACAAATCAACAAATAACAAGTGCTTGCGAGGATGCGGAGATACGGGAACCCTACTGCACTGTTGGTGGGAATGCAGACTGGTGCAGCCACTATGGAAAACAGTATGGAATTACCTCAAAAATCTAAAAATGGAACTGCCATTTGAACCAGTGATTCCACTGCTAGGATTATACCTGAAAAATCCTGAAACCCTAATTCAAGAGAACTTATGCCCCCCTATGTTCATAGCAGCTCTGTTTACGATAGCTAAGTGCTGGAAACAGCCTAGGTGCCCATCTGTAGATGAGTGGATCAAAAAACTGTGGTACATCTACACAATGGAATACTATGTAGCAGAAAGAAAGAAGGAACTCCTACCATTTGCGACAACATGGATGGAATTAGAGAGAATTATGCTTAGTGAAATTAGCCAGGCAAAGAAAGCAAAATACCATATGATATCACCCAAATACAGGAAACTAAAGAACAACACAAGCAAACGAACAAAATAGGCAAAGACTAGAATAGTAGTCAGTAGGGGGGAGGGGGGAGGGAGAGAAGGGGGATAAGTAAGGGAAGGGTCAGGTCAAGAAACGTATATGAATGACTCATGGACATGGACAACGGGGAGGGATATAATTGTGGGAGAAGGGATGGGCTGGGATGGGGTAGCAATGGGGGAAAAATGGGACAACTGTAATTGAATAACAAAAAATAAAATAAAAAATAAAAATAAAAAGATATTTACAATAAAAAAGACTAATGATGTAAAATGTTGTAAATTGATAAATAGACTATAAAATTTTCACATAAAACAAGAAAATCAAAAAATTAGAAGGTGTACAATAATAAAAATGAAAGAAAATATGAGTAAAATGGTAGAATATAATAAAGATTAAAATGAAAAAGGATGTTTCTTTCAAAAATATTTAATTTGTGGAAATTTTTACATGCGTTACCAAGATAGGAACATATTTAACAAGTAATAAGCAGTCTTCAAAATACCTATGACATCATGCTCTAATGTTTAAGCATCTCCTTACTATCATGTTCATTCAACATTATACTAAAAGTTATAGTTAGTAATTAAGGATAAAAAATTAAATAAAAGGTATATAAAATTTTGAAAAGAAGATAAATTCTTAATGGGAAAATATAACATTTATATATTACAAAATCCAAAGTTTTGGGGAAAATAATCAAAATTAGCACAATTTACAGGTATTAAATTTATATCTTTATACTTGTTACATGTATTTTAAATAATTATTAGACTGTAAATTCACAATAGAAAATAAATATTTAGAGAATATTTTTGAAGTAAAAAATAAGCTGTGAGTCAGAACAATGAAGAAAATATTAAAAAAGTGTGGTGAAAACCTTCAAGTTATACCTAACTGTGGGAATTTTTATTTCATTTAAAAAAATTTAGAGTTGGCATGAAAACCTATAATTTTTACTATAGATTTAATGAACTGTAAACAAAATCTGAAAAGAAGTTATTTGGGAATTTTGATGCATTTCAACTATAAATGGAAAAGACTATGTTAAGTTTAGTGGCATTGAATCAGAGACAGACAAACATAAACTATAGACGTCAAAAAACAGATGCTGAAATGTAGTCAGAGCCAGCAATGGCATTGTGGAACAATCAGGAATGGATAGTTTCCCACATGGATGCCTGTGGCATCATGCACTAACGTCAATTCTAAACAGACTAGGATTTAAAAAATACAGCAAAATTTAAACACCTTTAGAGCAAAACATTGGTAATCCTTAATTAACAGAGAGATAAAAGTTTTTAAAAAATAAAATATAAACAAAAAATTTTATAAAATCATTGATAAATATGATGAACCGATTAAGAGATTAAAAACTGTAGAGTAGGTCTCCAGAACTTATTTATTTTGTGTAACTAAAACATTTTACCCTTCAGCAATTGCTTCCTGATTTTCCCCTTCCTCTAGTTCCTGGCAATCACCAATCTACTCTGAGTGCATGAGTTCACATTTTAGAGTTCACATATAAGTGAGATCATATAGTATTTGTTTTTCCATGTCTGGCTTATTTTACTTAGCATAATGTTTTTTTGCTCCATCCATGTTGTTGCAAATGAGAGAATTTCCTTCCTTTATAAGGCTGAATAAAAACCCATTTTTTGTATGTGTACGTGTGTGTGTTTATAAGATGTATACATGACACAGGTGTGTGTATCATATTTTTCTTTACCATACTTCTGTTGATGGATGCTTAGTTTGTTTCATATCTTGACTGTTGTGAAGAATGCTGCAGTGAACAAGAGAGTGAAGTAATCTCTTTAAGATCATCATTTCAATTCCTTTGGATAATTATTAAACTCAGAGTGGGGTTGTTACTACACAGTATAATAATGATACCTAACAATACTGCTTTGTATATTTAAAATTTGCTAAATGGGTAAATCTCACTTAAGTTCTTTTTATTTATAAGTTCTTACCACACACACAAAAATCATCAAAATGAAGGGGGTAGGAGGAACTTTGGGGGATGACACAGATGCTTAGGTAGTGGTTAGTTTAAGGGCCATTAGACAATAATACAATGAAATATACTACATTCTTATTACCTTCACAAAAATTTAATATAAGGTGTTAGCTAGAAAGCAAAGAAAATAACAAATCTTAAATATTGATGGATGAAATATAAATTTGTATAGTTCTTTTCGAAAATCATTTGATATTATTTAATGAAGTTAACAAACCAGCAATACCTAGGAAGTCAGTTATAAATAATGGTTGTTCAACAGTGGAGTTAAGTGAAATCAAGGGACAAGTCAATAAAGGGAAATCTAGTCTCTTCGCATCACTTTATTGGTGGGGTTAAAATTATGAGAGCAGCATGAGCTCAAGCGGGGACAAAATTTCCAAGTTCCAGGTATTGACAAGCAATAACACTATTAGGAGCCTAGGTTTGAACATCAGAGAGGCAATCTGAGTCATGCACTCATGGAAGAGCTACATGCAATATCAGTCTTCACATTCTCAGGTAAATTAGACAAGAGTGAGCTTTGAAAATAGTAATTAGAGAATTGTATTGCATATATAACCCTTCAAAGTTTATTCCACAGAACACTCAGAAAATGCATTTTTACCACCACTTTCCCCCACCTTTTATTTTCATATTTGGCAGTTTTTAAATTCAGTATGAGTATAGTTATTACCATGTCTAATAATGTATGATATTCTAAAAATTGCATTGTTAGTTCCCCTAGTCTTGCTTAATTTGAGAGTTATAATTAGATTCAATATTCTTGAATAGAGTGAAGGCAGTGTATTGGATTTTAATTTAAAATGCTATTTCATAGTTGATTTAAGTACTAAAATGTAATACACAAACTGCACTTTCAGTCAAATGACTCTGAAGTATTTTTTGAAGTGTATAATTAAAATAATTAAAATGTGTACTGATAAGTCACTTTCAAAAGTGCTGGAATGCTCTTAAAGGTGACTTAGGAGAAAAAAAAATTTCCTCTGTTCTTGTCTTCTACTACACCTGATAGACACTTTAAATAATTGGGTTTTGAAGTGCTTCAGAATAAGACGCTCTTCACCAGTTATTACCATAACTCAGCAGTTAGTCTAGTGTGCATTTTATAGGCATTTAGAAGTCAGACATACTTGCAAATGACTACAGCTCATTACCTTTAATAAGAGCCGTCTCCAGCTACTTCAATGGAAGCCATTCACAATTCTTACTGGCACGGAATACTGAATAAATTTGCTTATCTTATGCATATACTCTTTGCCATCTCATAATATTAAAACTTTTTAAGCCCTTGACTTTTTCTCAAAACAACCTATTCTTTAAAAATAAATAAGTAAATAAATAACTGCTAATTTGTCATATTTACTTCCTGAATATTCTTTCAGAGCTCAGGTTGCCTGCAAGATACAGTTTTGTCATCTAAGGTACCTAACCAGAGCTATAAAAGACAAGCAAGTATTTCACTCTGTCACATAACAGTGAGGTTGAAAGATAGTTGTTACATTCCCCTTCTGACTCAGGAATGTGTTGCTTATCATGCTACATTCTGTGTTGGATTAGTAATTTCTTGCATAAAATATATTACTTGCAATGATTTTTCACTCTATGGTTTATCCGTTAGTCTGTGGACTGAAGTTTTCATTTGTCTGTAGAAAGTTACAAATCATTTTCCTTTTCCCTGGTGCTAACTTAATTTGAGAAAACCAAATTTTCATTTGTTAATGTTAAAAGTGATGTAAACATTTTTCTCTCCTAGAATAGCTAAGAGAACATATTTTGGGACTTTATTTATTCCATGAACACAGTATGCATGCCAGTCCTAAATTAGATGCACAGTTTCCTCCTAGTATAATAGAAATATCCAGGACAAGACTACAACTCACAGCACAAAATCCTTTCCCCTGCCAAATACAAACCCCTGTTTTAAAATGAACTTTATACCAAACAAAATAATAATTAAAGAAGAAATTAACATACAATTGCTGTCATATATTTAAAACCTGTAAGTTATGGCCTTCCTGTATAGTTTCACTGAAATATAAAATTTACATATTTAAATATCAACACATTATCATCTATGAGTCTTATTGTTTGCCTCAGGGTTCATAAATGGCAGCTAACACTCAAATGCAATGATTTGCAAACAGTGGTCAATGGTCAGTTTGAATTAGAATCTCCTGAGATCTCTTTAAAAATGTAAACTCCCTACATGCTCACCAGGCCTACTAAATCAAACACTCCCTTAACCAGCCAGCTTGGTGATCCACATGCAGTCATGTCTGAGAAGTAGGACCACTCTGTGGGTTTTGGTTTGGGAATGCTGTTTTTTCTCTCATTGTCTGGCTTTCTCTGCATTCCATCAAACATCTGGAAAGGATGTATGTGACTTAGGGTGAATAGGAAACTTTAATCCGGATTGCAAAAGGACACAGATGGGTGCAGGGAGAGAAAGAGACACAGCAACCGGACATACTAGTGACAACGATTTTTCATTTGTTCCCTCTGTCGGAAGTGTCAGAGAGGCAGTGAATGGGGCTCAGATAAGAATCTATTTTGGCCTAGCAGTCTTCACTGGGTGAAAGCCACAGGATCAGAACAAGGGCTTCATCAGTCTGCCATCCAACTGCAGATCTGAGAGGATTTAAAGATCATCCATAGTGCAGTGAAAGTAAGGTAGAAAAAAATAACAGCAATGAAAAAACACAAATTAAAGGATTATCTAGTTCTGACATACTTGAAGACGTTAGAAACTTTGACACAAGTAAACAAATAATTACACATAGGACAGGCTTGAAAAATAAAACTCTGCAGAACAAAGAAAGGAGCACTATACTAAAAACTTTCAGGACAGTGAATTTTCTGAAAATGATTTCTACAGAAGCTGAGCCATTGGACTTTCCCTCTGATACAGAAGTCATGGGTGATAGGCAAGGAGCAGAAAGGCTCTGAGTATATGCAAACTTTGTCTTTGGTGCATCTCATGGAAATGCACCCTTAATTATGAGTGCTGGGATTTTAGAAAGGGAGACCACCAGGCATAAACATTGACCCTAAAACTTCAATAGGTATTGGCACTTAGGGGGCATAGTACCTGATGCACTGCCATGGAATGGTGCTCCCTGTGTTGGCAGCCACACCTTTACTGGGCCCCTCAAGGTGAGAGACCGTAGTCATAACAAATAAAATTGATTTAGAGATTCTTCTAAATTAGGAACCTGGGGAAAGTATTGTAACACAAAGAACAAAACCCCACTGATTATCTTCTCCTGATATATAAAGCAATAGGAGACAATTTTTGTTAAGTGTACAGTTTCCATTTTTTTAAATTTTAAAGTCTATTTATTAAACTAGAACAACAATTTACAAAAAAAAAAAAAACAGATAAAATGTGACATGAAGATGTAGCACAGGATCATAGAATTTATATCAGGATAAAGATTTATATCCAAATATGAAACACTTTTAAAAGCAAAAAAAGAGAGAGAAATGTTGTGTACAGATTTTGTTAAATTAATGCTAACAAGTTCTTTTTATTTACTGAGTGGTCATTTTATTTTACTAGTGGCAAAGTTGTCTCTTCTCCTCAGTCAGTCTTCGAATTGGGTGCTCCCATTGTTCTTTTTGACTTCAAATTACTCTTTTGATGTAAATCATTTTAAGCTTTTAGACATTCCTTGTTTTTTTTAAATTCTGTTTCTAATGTTTATGTTTGCCTTTTAAATGAGTTATTTTATTTATGTTCAAGAAGATCCGTGGAAAATCTTTCTCTATTCCCCAATGATCCAGTTCCTCTTTTTAGAACAAACACTGGCCAAATTCTTAAGCATGCTGAAAGATACAAAATATTTATATAATAAAATCTGTGTGTTAATATGTATATGTGTGCATGTTTATCTATGTCTATGTCTATATTTATGTAAACTTTGAATTATTATAGCACAAATTATAGCATACTCCTGTCCTTGCTTTTTAAAATTCATTTGTGATTATCAGATTTGTTCCATATTAACAAATCAATATATTTTAAGAACAACATAATATTCCTTTAAGTGAATAGACCAAAACTCATTTAACTAGTCTCCTATTAGGAGACATTGAAGTTATTTTCAATTGTTTGATATTATAAACATTGCTGTGATAATATCTGTATATGTAAAGCATTTTGCATCCTTATGAATGCCCTGATGGGATACAGTTGTGAATGCATCTATAGCATCAATTTTCAGAAGTGGAATTGCTCAAAGAGCATTGATGGATATTGTTTGCTAAATTGTTCATCATTAAGGTTTTTGCTATTTTATAATTCCACTAATAATAGTATTTATGCTCCTACTTTTTTTGCCATTTAGTGTATTAAGAAACTAGATTTTTGCTAATCTGAGGAAAAATATTCTCAGTGTACTCTGGTCTTTGGTTCTTCTTATTTTGAGAGTGTTAAACATATTTTCACGTGTGTAAGAGCTATTTCTTCTTCCTTTCTTTGTTCAAATTGTTAAAAATAAATAGAAGCTGAAAATATTTTTATAGTTTAATATTAATCTTTTCTTTGATTACATATTCTATTTTATTCTGCCTATGTTTGCAGTTGGTTGCTTCTTTAGCTAAAATGTTATCCAGAAAATAATTGTTTTTTAGTTATTCTCATAACTTTATAATTAGTAATTTATTAGATAAACAGCATATGTAAGAGTTTTTAATCATTAATGAAGTTTTTTTCTTAATAATCAAGTTATTTTGAAATTTTCAAACCCACAGTGAAATTAAGGAAGAGAAAACAAAATATCCAACCACCCTTCTTCTAGATTCACTAATTTTTAATATTTTGCCACATCCTCTCCATATCAATACATTTGTCTATCTGTATATATACATTGATGTTTACCTATGTATTCATACAACTGTGTATTTCTATAACTACCAATCTATCTATCCACATAGACACACCCATTTTCTCAATTTATTCAAAGACTCTGAAGATACTATGACAGTCCTTTCCAAAATTTTCCCTCAATGACATTTTCTTACAAAACTATATTATCATGCAACACCCAAGAAAGTCAGTATTATTTCAATACCATCATCTAACATGTAGCCAGATTCCAATATTGACAAATAACTTCAAAGTGTACATCATTGTTTTACTTTTATCAATCCAAAATTCATTTAATGTTCACACATTGCATTTGTTGTTATTTCTTATTTTTCAAAATTAAGAAAAAAATCTAATTGTTTTACTTCTTTTGAGAGGTGCAGGCCACTTTTCTTCAGAACAATTCTGAATGCAATAAACTGTTTCCACTTGATTAGATTGAGATCAATAATTTCCAGCAAGAGCACTAAGTGATGTGCTCCTTCCACTACATTACATCACAAAGGCAATCCTAACCTTGACCATTTAGTTAAGACCAAGACCGCCACCAAACCTCCCTATTGTAAATACACATTTCTTCTCTATAATTTAGATATAATCTGTGCAGTGATGGTTTAAATGATGTGAATATTGCTTTTCAATTTTTGCCTATGAATGTTAGCATCCATTGGTAAAACTGACTCAGATGATTACAAAAAAAGACATTCTGTTTTAATGAGCTAAAACTGACTTTATGTATGTTACAATTCATTTAATAAAGGGCAAAATATTAAGATGATAAGTTATAATAAAACTTAAAACTATATTAAATATAATTTAAGCTCACCACAAACAAAATTCCAATCCCACAGATACATTCATTTTTGAAGTCCTTAACTTTGTTTTCATGGTTTTAATGCTTATTCTATTTTGTGTTCTTTTACTATTAAAATAAATGTGCAATCTCTGTGACAAAACTTGAAGAATCAAATGTAATATATTTTTAGATTTAAATTTTACTAAAATAATTTACAGCATAGATGATACTCATGTGGATGGTCAATAACTTCATAATAGGGAAGAGTAATTGACCATGGCAGGATCAGGAAAGGGGTGAGTTTTCCCATGGAGAGGCAGTGCTAGCAAATGCTCAGAAAGTGGAGAACAGCTTCAGGGCAACAGAATATCAAGGTATAGGAGTTCAGAGGTGCAGAAAGGGGAACAGATCAATATCTGAATTATGGGTACAATGTGTAAATAATGTGTATCTGTGGGATATGAATAATCTTTGCTGTTCTGCAACTGAATAAACAGAAAGACTATGATTTTACTACATCATTCACTTCTAAGACATTGATTTATTCCATTTTGTTAAAATTGAATGATCAGTACATAATTCTTAGCTGGATCTTATCTTGTTTTACAAATTGAAATACATAGGTTTGTAACTAGCTATGTGAAAAGTCCATAAATATTAATGCAATGTTCTGAAGTGTTTTCTTTGTTGTCCATGAACAATCATAAAACATATTAAAAGAAGTTGATTAAAAATAAACCTTAAACTTTTGTATTACAGACATGCTTCATTGGGAATTTCCCTGTAATGTCATGGTTTTAACATTTGTTATTCTTATTCATGAGTTATATAGAGAATTGCAGTGAGGGTGATTGAGAAGTAAAGGCCCAAGACTACCAAGCATAGCAAAATTTATTGCTTACATGAGGTTTAATGATCTTTGCATTTGTTAAGTATTTGAGTCTGTATACACTTCTTTACTGTATTCAACAGAAATATGATTTATATTTAGATTCACAGAACAAAAGATTGTCTTAAACATGGGAAAAAATTGCAGTTGCTGACAGAATTATTTTTTTAATCTGGATTTTTTAATGAACTAAAATTTTAGAGAGATAATTTGGGAGCATACTTATTAATATTTTAAAGAAAAAACATATTTGAGATGGTTAATGTGGATATGTGAATAAGTCACACTTTATTCTCTGATTCAGGTTTTCCCTAAATTTTACTGCTCTATGCTTCATTGTGAAAATAGGAGTTTAAAGAAAATATGAATGAGAGAGAAGTTACTATTTTGTTCGTTGATGTAATTATAGAGTAGTCTAAAATGACCAGTGCATGAAATTGGTTTCAAAGATTTAGTCTTTTCAAAGCAGTCTGGAACAAAGAAGCCCTTTACCATAGTAAGTAGAAGTGGATCAGTATTATTCCTTTCATCTACATCAACTATTTTCTGCTTCTGTTAATCATGGCTGGAATAACTGTCAATTGTACCACAATGTTCATAGTATCACTCCTAAATATATATGTATATATATTTAGGAGTGATACTATATATATATATTTTTAACTCACTTAAACATGGCTCATGTGCCCACAGGCCAGACAATCAGAAATACCATTATTGACTTCTGGCCAAGATGGAGGCCTAGACTGACACACTCCATCTCCCTCCACAACTAAGAAGGACTACAACTACTGTAAAACCAGAAATAACCAGAAGTTCCAGAAAATAAAGCTACATGAAAGTCCAACATATGAAGTTATAAACAAGTGGTGCTCACCTGGACGGGTAGGA
Source organism: Furipterus horrens (assembly GCF_987537825.1). Lineage (NCBI taxonomy): Eukaryota > Metazoa > Chordata > Mammalia > Chiroptera > Furipteridae > Furipterus > Furipterus horrens. The sequence goes on along the minus strand of NW_028327176.1, from coordinate 59,323,722 downwards.
GGGGTGAAGTTGGGGTGTAGAGGTGGCAGCAGCTGCAGCAACAAGTGGTGGGACTGTGATAAGCACAGACACCCATATTTAAGGGGAGGTAAGAAGCTTCAGGGGAGCACCCCTGGCTGCAGTCCAGAACAGTTGGCTCACGATTTCAATGTTGGGAAAGGCAGACCCCCATTGCCTCGAACTGTGAGGCCCAGAGAGCATGGGGATGGAGGAGGAGGCTCCCAGTCTCTCCGCAGAGAGTGAATGACAGGAATCCATCTTGGACCCCTGCCCCCACACAAAGTGCCACAGTGTGGTGAGAAGGGTTGCCTGGTAGTGATGAATGTATGGGGCTCTGCCCCTTACAGTGTAGGAGGTATGACAGCCCCACCCAAGAAGGAAAGGTAAACAAACCTGTCTGGATGGTAGGGATAGTGATAGAGATACTGATCAAGCAGCTGACCAGAAAGTAAATACATGAATTAATGGAGGAACAGATAGGTAATCTTTCTGAGGCTCAGTTCAGCGCTATAGTTATAAGACAGCTTACAGAAATAACAGCAGGACATAATCAAGACAGGGAAGGAATGAAGGCTAGTCCTGCTGAAATTAACAAAAACACATATGAAAAAGGTAGCGAGGGAAGGAAAACCAACGATCACATCAACAAATCGGAACATAAAGAAGGAACAAACAGTCAACCAGTGCAGAAAGAGAAAACAAAAAGTGAGGAAAATGAGGAGAGGCTAAGAAGCCTCTGGGACAACTATAAGAGAGTGAATATCCAAATTATAGGGTTGCCAGAAGGTGAAGAAGAAGAACTAGAAATTGAAAAATTATGTGAAAAAATAATGAAGCAGAACTTCCCTAACTTGGGGAAAGAAATAGATTTACAGGTCCAGGAAGCACAGAGAGTTCCAAAAACACTGGACCCAGGGAGAACCACACTAAACACATTATATTATAATCAAAATGTCAAAAATTAAAGATAAACTGAGAATCTTTAAAGCAGCAAGAGAGAAGAAGAGAATTATGTACAAAAGGGTCCCAATAAGACTATCAACTGATTTCTCAAAAGAAACTCTGCAGGCAAGAAGGAACTGGCAAGAAATATTCACAGTAATGAAAAGCAAAAACCTACAACCACGATTACTCTATCCAGTGAAGCTGTCATTCAGAATAGAAGGGCAGAGAAAGTGCTTCCAGGACAAAGTAAAACTGAAGGAGTTCATCAGATCCAAACCACTGCTTTATGAGATGTTAAAGGGATTTGTTTAGGAGAAGGAGGATTAAAACTATGAACATTAAAATGAAAACTGTATCACAACAACCAACAAGAGAAGCTGGGGAATTGAAACAAAGGCAAACTAAGTAGGCAATGAGAGTGGGAAGAGAATTATAGGTATGGGGAACATTTTGGGGGGAGGTCATCGGGTAGGGGGCAGGAGGGAAAGGGAGGGAGATGGTATAGGAATTAAAAAGCATAGTAGGAGGGAGTAGAGTAGAGAAGAAGATGTTGAAAAGAACTATATGCACAACCAATAGGCATGGACTAAGGGGGGGCAACTGGAGGGAGGGGTGTCACTGGGTGGAGGGGAACAAAATGAAAAGAAATTGGGACAACTGTAACAGCATAATCAATAAAACATATTTAAAAAAAAAGAGGACTTCCAGCCAAGATGGAGGCTTAGACTGACATGCTCGGTCTCCCTCTACAACTAGAAAGGAATACAACTACCTCAAAATAAAAGATAACTAGAAATTCCAGAAAATAAAACTACATGGAAGCCCAATGTACGAAGTTATAAACCAGTGGCACTGGTTGGACAGGTAGGAAGAGCGAAAGTGAGCAGTGCTGTGTGTGGTAGCACCAGGGACAGTGGAAGGGAGAGCAATCCTGGCTGCAGTCAAGCCCCAGCAGCTCCTGACCCCAACGCTGGGAAAAGCAGCCACCGCATTGCCTTGGATGGTGAGGCCCAGAGGTTGGGAGGATGGATCCCGGTCTTCCAGCAGAGAATAACAGCAGGAATCCATCTTGGATCCCCGCCCCCACACAAAGCACCACAGCACCGCAAAATAGGTTGCAGTTAGCCACTGGTGGCTGGGTAGTGACAACAAAGTGCCACAGCATGGCAAAAAAGGTTGTGGATCACCCCCAGTCTCTGAGTTGTGATGAGTACAGAGGCTCCGCCCCCTATAGCCTGCCTCAGAAACAAAGCAAAACACAAATCTGTCAAAATGAGGCAGACAACTATAGAAATCCCAGTGACACTGTTCACCAGGCAACAGATGAAGAATCTAACAGATGAACAAATAAGAAACCTATCAGAGGCTCAATTCAGAGCTATAGTCATTAGGTGGCTTACAGAATTAACAAAAGATTTGGAACAAGACGAGAAAGGACTGAAAGCCACTCATACTGAAAAGAACATAAACACATACAAGACAAGTGGTGAGGAAATAAAATCCAGAGGTCAAATCAACAAACCAGAACATAGAGAAGAAACAAACAGTCAACCAGTGTGGAAAGAGGAAACAGAAAGCAAGGAAAATGAGAAGAGGATCAGAAACTTCTGGGACAGCTATAAGAGATCAAACATTCAGATTATAGGATTGCCAGAGAGTAAAGAATAAGAACTAGAAATTGAAAAATTAAGTGAAAATATAATAAAGCAGAACTTCCCAAACTTGGGGAAGGAAATAGTCATACAGGTCCAGGAAGCACAGAGAGTTCCAGAAAAACTGGACCCAGGGAGAACCACTTCAAGATACATTATAATCAAATTGTCAAAAATTAATGTTAAATAGAGAATCTTAAAAGCAGCAAGAGAGAAGAAAAGAATCACGTACAAAGGGGTCCCAATTAGACTATCAGCTGACTTCTCAAGGGAAACCTTATAGGCAAGAAGGGACTGGCAAGAAATATTCAAAGTAATGAAAATCCAGAACCTACAGCCACAAATACTCTATCCAGTGAAACTGTCATTTAGAATAGAAGGGCAGAGAAAGTGTTTCCAGGACAAAATAAAACTGAAAGAGTTCATTAGATCCAAACCACTGTTATATGAGATGTTAAAGGGACTGGTTTAGAAAAAGGAGGATCAAAACTTTGAACATTAAAATGAAAACTGCATCACAACAACCAACAACAGAAGCTAGGGAATTGAAACAAAGGCAAACTAAATGTATAATGAGAGTGGAAAAAGAACTATAGGTATGGGGAACATGTTGAGGGGAGGTCAGCAGGGAGGGGTAAGGGGGTAAGGGAGGTAGATGGTACAGGAATTAAGAAGCAACGTAGGAGGGAATGGAGTAGACTGGAAGAGATTGAGAAGAACTATATGCACAACCAATGGACATGGACTAAGAGTGGGGACAACTGGAGGGAGGGGGACCACCGGGTGGAGGGGAGCAGAGGGATGAAAATTGGGACAGCTGTAACAGTATAATCAATAAAAGATATTTTAAAAAAAGAAATGCCATTATTTGACCTATAGGATCTTTTGTTTTACCTTTTATTTCCTGAAAAAATATGAGGCTTATGCTATCCCAAAGGCATATCAACTTGATTCTCAAAAACAAGTGGGGTCTGAATCATGTGATGCTGCTATTGATTATTGAGGTATGCAGTATTACTGTTGGTTATCACTGTGATAAAATCTTTCTGAAGCAGTTTTTAATTCTATTAAAATAAAGGAAGGTGATCCTGTTGCCTTAAAGGAAAATGAAAGAAAACTTTTGTGACCTTGGAAATGGCAGAGATTTCTTAGGTAAGTTACCAAAAGCACAATCCATGATAATATAAATGTATGATTAGACTTATATAATGCCATCAAAATGAAAATTTCTGTAGTTTAAAATGAACTTTTAATAAATTGAAAAGATAAGCTAAACACTGGGGAAAACATTTGCAAAACACATATCTCATAAAAAGACCTGTAACCGGAATGCCCAAAGAACAATCACAACCCCATAACAACAACAATAATAGCAATAGCAATAAAAAAACAATAATGAAATAGGTTAAAGAGCTGAACAAAAGATACCTGAATGACAGTTTAACCTATTTAGTATATTCAGCATCATTAATCCATAGGAAATGTAATTAAATCACAATGAGATACCACTACACATCTTTTAGAATGGATTAAAACAAACACACAAACAAAAACCTGTTAAGGTAAGTGTTAGCAAGGCTGAAGAACTATTGAAATTTTCATACATTGTTGGTGGGAATTCTAAATGAGAGAACTACTTTCAAAATATTTCGGCAGTTTCTTATATAGTTAAACATGCTTAAGAAACAAAAGGAGGTCCATAAATAAAAGGGATATTAATAGAAAATTTGAGGATAGTGCCTTCCAGAAATTTTAAGCAAAGTAGATGTGCAGGTTGAAAGAAATGGAAGGAGTCAAGATGTGTTTTGAAAGAACAAGATACAAGATTTTCTGATTTACTAGCCTACAGATGATCATCAGCTTTTTGGATTGAACAATGGTATTTGATGAATAGGAGCATAATTAGAAAAAAAGTGTTCAGGAAACATGGTATTCTAGTGCCAAACAAGATTTGAGAATAATTCTCCACAATAAGCAATGTTTCTCAATAAACATGAATGAACCTGGAAGACACTATGCTAAGTGAAATAAGTCAGAAAAGACAAAAACTGGCTGATCTTACTTATATTTGAAATCTAAAAAAGTCAAGCAATAAAATGGTGGTTGCCAGGAGTTGGGGAGGGGTGAAGAAAATGGGGATATACTGGTCAAAGGAGATAAGTTTTTCAATTATAAGATGAATACGTTTTGGGGATCTAATATCCATACAGAACTTATCAGAATCTTCTAGGCATGTTTAGTATAATGACATTTGCCTTGGCTGTGTCAAGACTGTGAAAGTTCTTGTAAGAAAGCATTTTCCTAAATAAACCACTGGATGTCTAAATCTTTTTACCATATCCAAATTGCAATACACAAATAGATAAAGATATGTTGGCAAAAAGATACAGCATAAAGTAGAGATGGAGTCATGAAAGTAGAGTAGAACAAGAACAAATAAATCTCTAGAAATTTCTTGAAAATAATGCAAGTCATTTCTATCTATTTAAAGTATTATTTCTACAACTGTAATTTATATTATGTAAATAAGTACTTAAGCATGAAAATATACCGATATTGATTAAACTCCACTTGGTGTGTCAGACTTAACTTTTCTCTTATGTATCCAACCAAAATCCCTAACATACTTTACAGTTCAGATAAATGGCTAGAGGAGCCAAAATTCCCCATCAGAAATGTCAAAGATCTTTGTCTTGCCTATTCATCTTTGCTAATTCTAGACAAAATATGGAGATTTAAGATGGAAACTAGAGTTTAGTAGGATATGCTTAACTGGATACTTAGAGGGTTGTTTTATATTAGAAAGCAATTTCATTGGCTAAACTTAGCACAGGAGGGTTCCAAGTAGCAGTTCTATAATTTGTGATATCACTATGTACAAGGTATATATTTGTATTAAAAGTAGATAGATCATCACAAATTATTTTTCTAAGATGAAAATCAACTTTTCTTTATCTGTTGGACTACTCCTTGAAAAAATGGAAACATTTATTTTAAGAATGGTGACATAAAATGAAGGTATGGAATTTCCAGAAGAGTAAGCTGCCATCAGTGAGACTGAACAGAGACAATACCTGATGGCCCCTTAACTAGTTCCTCTAAAAGCTGGTTTTTGTTTGCTGTGTAATGCAGCACCTCCTTTAACACAAAGACAGGCTCAGGTTGTGAATATAATCATTCTGAATGTATATATTAACAACAGATGTAGACATGTAGGAGCATGCTTTCCAGTACTATGCAGTGAGTTTATTGGGAGGAAAGGTGAATGGTATGTATTGCCTGATCTTAAAATAGTCCACTATCCAACAAGGATTTTAGCTTCATTTACTGGTGTGTGTTATCCTGACCTCTTCATTCAACAATGCTCACAGCAAAGAATTAAAAAATCTATGGAGCTGGCTCTGAAATTTGTTTGTACTGACAGAGATTGCCTCTCAGTTAACCAAATGGTTTAATATACTGATTAGTGCTATTAAGTGATTCAAATAGTGTCAGAGAAGTGCCATGCAGGAAGTAGTGCATACAAACCTAACTTCCATGTTTTCAGTTAAGAAGAAGAGAAACATGATAACCCACGTGTACTTGGAACTTAATGGATTGAAGAAAATTCTAAATTGGAAAAGAGGAATCATCCCTCATCCCTTTCTTCCCCAAAACACAGTTTATTTTTCTTTACTTTTGAGAAAAGGTGGTGATATCCATTTAAATAGCACTTGGGCAAGCATGATACTAGCTGTGTGCTGAAGACCAAAATATAATGAACTGTATGCTTCCTTATGCTAGTGGCACATGAAGTGATAATAGATGTAGAATCAGAGGATGATTGATATTTCAACACTTTTTCTCAGACACTGAGGTACAGAATTCCAAAGAAATGAGTACCTTATATGATTATCCTCCTTGTAGAGAGATGACAGGGAAATGACAAAGTGAAGTTTGTGGTATCCTGGTGCTCGGCATGGGCAGACAAGCTTTTGCTTCTAGCACATGGTTGTGGAGTTAGAGAAGAAAATGTTGGAATGAGCCTCTTAAAAATGCAAATCAAAACTTTCCAGTAATGCTAATTAGAAGACCATTGCAGCACTGCTTAATATCCTTTACATATTTTTTTAACTCAGTGCTTTAGAATCTATTTATCCCCCTGTGTACTAAACTTTTAGTAATAAGCTTGGTGTAAATCTTATATTCTCATTAAGTCAAGTATTTGGGAGGCTTTTCCAATATGAGTTCTAATGACTATCACTCCTAATAAGTTTTTGGTGTTTATTATATATATATATATATATATATATATATATATATATTTAATTCTATCCATTTTTTTTCTGTTCTCTCTTACTAAGACTGTTCATTTGTACTCCTATATTGAACCTCTAATTTTCATATATGTCTGTTTTTTAATTCTAATTTCTAAAAGATTGCTCTTTCAAAAATGTTAGTTTTTTAAATTGAAGCTATCATATTTTCAAACACCTTTTTACTGATTATCTAATTTATCTTTATTATTATATTAGACCAATTTTTGCCTTTGTATTATATATTTACTTTTGTTTTTTAGTCAGATAACTTTTAAACAATCAGAAAAAGCACATGAATCATAACATATACAAAATAATGACATTATTTCATCTTTACTTTTAAGTGATAGTTTAAGGTTGTTGGTCAGCTGCCAATTCCTTCTGCTTACAACCTCCACCATGTCGTTTTCTACATCTGAGAAATCCAGAATCATTTTCTTGTTTCATGTACACAGATTGACTTTCGCATAAACCTAGTATTGCACGCCTCTGTCTGATTTGGCTTTAATCATTCTCATCTTTTTATTCTGCTGTTCTATAAACTAGTGATTATTTAAACATAATTGTTTGTTTTCTTATTACTGCTTTGAGAGCAGATTGGGGTTGGGATGGTATTAAGAATCACTCTGAATGTTTTCATTTTTTTCTATCTTCAGCATATAATTTTGCAAACATTATGGCATAAATTTTAAATACTACTATTGTATTTCTTATATTTTTTCTGCATTCTGTTTTTTATTTAATTAATTTAACTTGTATGGTACAAAGATTCTGTGATAGAGTATCATTCCTTTATTGTTGGCTGAATACAAGCTTGTCTTTAAACAAACAGAAAAATCTAAAATAGAAATTTTATTTGCATGCTAAATATAACCAAGAATTATGACATAAATTTACTTCTTAATAGGAACTGTTAATACATTTCTTCATATTTGGTGTTATTTACATAATTTTTTTATGTGTTCTTAAAAATTACCAGCAAAACTACCCATACAAACTCAAACCTCTATGCTTGAAAGAATAGAAACACAGGGCATTATCATTGTTAATAATCATTTTATACCATAATTAAAATTATTACAGGAAACTAATTACTTTCTTTACTCTTAAACATCTGTCAAAGCTTACAGTTCTCATACATACTAAGGGAGAAACATGGCCATATTAAAATATTTAAAAATATAATTAAGCAATGTCACATTTAGACTGATAAGATACATAACAATAATTATATTTTGAAGAGAAAAAATACTCCTAAAACATTCATATATGCATTAGTCAAAAATTATTTACTTAAAAGATGTTACCTTAAGCAATAATTTTGAAATTTTCTGAACACTGCTTTATCATTGTTATTGTCATTTATAAACCAAATTTATCTCTAATTCACATATTTGCTGAAAATGTATTATAAACATTCAGTCAGAATGGAAACTCCCTATAAGAGAAACAGAGTGATTAGGTACATGTTTCTAAAGAGTAGTTGTTTTTTTTTAAATCATTTATATTGAAAAGTTTGTAAGGCTTCATAGAGCTCTCCCTGATTATAAGTCTTTGTGTCTTATCTGGTAAGTTAGTTGGGGAGGTGAATGCAAAATCCTAGGAATACAAAGAAAGCTTTCCTTTTTCCTGCCTGATCTATACTGAGGGATTTTTTTCTAGTAGCATTCTGCCTCTTTTGAAGTTTACTAGTTCATAAATTGTTGATTAGGGACACACAAATATCCAATTCTATTTTCTTATTTATGGATTTTAATAATATAATATGTACAGACTGATTAGAAAAAATATTTGGCCCCAGCAGAATGGTTCAGTTGGTTGACATGTCATCCTGTCATCTGCACACCAAAAGATTGAGGGTTCAATTCCTGGTCAAGGAACATACCTATGTTGTGGGCTTGATCCCTAGTTGGGGCATGTATGGTAGACAACAGGTTGACATTCTTCTCTCACATCAGTTTTTCTCCCTCACTCTCTCTGTTCCTTATTCTCTCTTTAAGAATGAATAATAAAACATATCCTTGGGTGAGGATTAAAAAGAAAAGAAAAATAAATATTCTATATAGTGGAAGGTTTATGTGTTAATAATTATGAATTGTTTAAGTTGTTGATCAACCTTGACATCTAGTTGTTTTCTTTGGTCATTTTTATATTATGTAAATAATAATCATACAACCCTAGTTCCACATTAGATCATCATAAAAATATATATATTTGATATTTCTTGATTTTCAGACTGAACACAAAACAAGAAAGTAAGACATATTTCCCAATGCAGAGAAATTTTTGCTCTTTCAAAAGATGAGTCTTTTACTAAATCATATTTAATATCTGGGTGGAAGTGGAGGTACAGCACAGAGACTGTTTCCATTTGAGAGGAAGCATGATTGCATTCCTTATTATTGCCTCATTTTATTCAGCATAGAAGGCTACTTATTCATGTTTTGTTGTAGCATATGAAAGTTTCTTAAAATTTGTCAAATATATATTCAGTGTCTTTCTCAGCCAGCAAATATATCTTCATGTGTCAGGAGAAGTATAAATTCAGCTAGCAACTGGCTTTCAGTACAGTTTGTTGTAATCAGAAATCTTCAGTATTAAAATCATGGTATTTGAACTAACGTAACAGTTTCTTCATATTCAAGACACTAAATATATTTTTGAAATAAGCCCTGTGAGTCAACCATATGACATAATGGAAATGATATTGAAAACTATCAGATAATGAAAGTCTATTTGTGATGTCACTTTTTCTGCACTTTTTCACTGTTTTAAAAGTGTGAGTAGCTACACCAACAATGAAATATCAGAAACAAAAACTAGGAAAAAAGTCCCATTACTGTAGCAATAAGAAAAATAAAGTGCCTAGGAATAAACTTAACCAAGGAGATAAAAAGACATCTACTAGGAAAACTACAGAACACTGAGATAAGAAATTAAGGGAAGAGACAAACAAATGGAAGCATATCTTGTGTTCATGGATTGGAAGAATTAACATCATTAAAATGTCCATACTATCCAAAGCAATCTATAGATTCAATGCAATTTCTATTAAAATACCAATGACATATTTCACAGAAATGGAACAAATATTTCAAAAACTTATATGGAAACATAATGACCCCAAATAGCCTCAGCAATTCTGAGAAATAGAAACAAAGTAGGAGGGATCACATTACCTGATATAAAATTATATTACAAGGGCACTGTAATCAAAACAGTCTGGTATTGGTTTTAGATCAATAGAACAGAATAGAGAGCCTAGAAATAAACCTAAGTCTCTTTGGTCAATTAATATTTGACAAAGGGGGGCAGGAGCATAAAATGGAGTAAAAAGAGCCTCTTCAATAGTGTTGGAAGATCTGGACAGAAAGATGCAAAAAAAGAGAGAAAGAAATTAGACCACCAACTTATACCATACAACTGAATCAGCTCAAGATGAATGAAAGACTTAAACATAAGCCATGATACCATAAAAATCCCAGAGGAAAACATAGGCAGTAAAATTTTAGATATCCCATCCAGCAATATTTCACTGATATATTTCCCAAGGCAAGGGAAATAAAGGAAAGAATAAAAAAAATGGGACTACCTCAAATTAAAAAGCTTCTGCACATCTAAAGAAAACATCAGCAAAATGAAAAGGGAACCAACCATATAGGAAAATATATTTGCCAATGATACCTCAGACAAAGGCTTAATCTCAAAAATATATAAAGAACTCATATGACTCAATCAGGGAGATAAACAATCCAATTAAAAAATGGACAAAGGACCTGAATAGATTCTCCCCCAAGGAGAACATACAGATGGCCCATAGACGTATGAAAAGTGCTCAACATCACTAACTTATCAGAGAGAGGCAAATTAAAACCACCACGAGATACCACCTCATACTGGTCAGAATGGCCACCATTAACAAATCAACAAACAAGTACTGGTGAGGATGTGGAGAAAAGAGAACCCTAGTGCACTATTGGTGGGGATGCAAATTGTTGCAGCTACTATGAAAAACAGTATGGAATTTCATCAAAAACAAAAAATGGAACTGCCTTTTGACCCACTTATTTCACTGCTGGGATTATACCTGAAGAATCCTGAAAGATTAATGCAAAAAAACCTATGCACCCATATGTTCATAGTAGAGTTATTTACAGTAGCCAAGTGCTGGAAATAGCCTAAATGCCCATCACTAAATGAATGGATCAAAAAACAGTGGTACATTTACACAATGGAGTTCTACGTAGCAGAAAGAAAGAAGGAACTTCTACCTTCCATGACAGCATGGATGGAACTGGAGAGTATTATGCTAAGTGAAATAAGCCTGGTGGTGAAAAACAAATACCACAGAGTCTCACCTATAACATAAACCTAATGAACAAAACAATCAAATGAGCAAAATAGAACCGGGGGCATGGAAACAAGGAACAGACTTACAGTGAGCAGACACGGGGAGGGGAGGACGGGAGAAAGAAGGGGAAGGGTCTAGTTAGGAAACAAGTATAAATGACCCATGGACATGGACAGCAGGGTGGGGATTGACTGTGGGAGTGGGGGGGGCAGGATACTGGAGAGAAAAATTGGGACAGTGGAAATAGAATAATAAAAAAATTTAAAAGATAAAAGTGTGACTGCCTCTTTCTTGAAAATTCATTGTACATCCATGTGAATTTAAAATATTTATGCATTTCCTCTTTTTTTGCACAAAACATGAGAAATAATTTGTTTATATAAAAATTATCTGAGATTTTAGTCAACACTGAAATTATAAAACAGAAATTATAACTGTTCTCTGTGTATATATATTTGATTGTATGTTTATTTGCGTGGTAGCACCTTTCTACTTAACATATAACTAATATTCCAGCAGCACTAACTGCAGTCATCTATTAAAATCAACATAATAGTTCACAAGGTAGTCTTTAATTAAATGAAACCCCCTGCCCCAGTGCAATGGAGTTCCACAAATAAAGAGTACAAAAGCATCCATTGAACACATTGACCTCATTTATTCGCCACTCCTATGCCAGGAACTGTTTTGTATTTTTCCTAACAAAGGCTAAATCTGACTGTAAAGCAAAATGTTTACTATGCATCCATTAGTAGCTGTTTATACAGATTGTGTGCCAGTGAATTATGGAATGTAAAATAATGCCATTGGATGATATTTTTGTTTTTGTTTTTCAATAAAACATGTTTACTTTACAAATGGAAAGCACAATATTTTCTATCAGTTTTGTGAACAGTGTTCAAGCCTCTTAAAAAAATATGAGTTATGCAATTGTATAACTTTTTTAATGATTGTATTTATTTACTTTTAGAGAGAAGGGGAGGGAGGGAGAAAAAGGAGAGAAACATCCACCAGTTGCCTCTTGCATGCAAACACCGCAACCATGGACCAAACAGGTAGCCTAGGCATGTGCCCTGATGGGGAACCAAACCAGGACCTTGCACTTTGTGATATGATGCCCAACCAACTGAGCCACACCAGTCATGGCTACTTCTATGTCTCTTGTTTTCTCTTGGAAAATACTCACACTTTGTTGATAAAATAGTTTATGATATTTCTGGAAAATTAAATTATATCACCAGAGATGTTTTTGTAAAGATGGAAAATTTTCATACTCTTCCCTCCATTTTTAATTTTTTGAGAGAATTGTTTAATTAAAACAATCATACATTTAATTCTTCATATCCTAAACAGATTTATGGATTCATTTAAATATGTATATTTATCTAGTTATTATAAATTTTAATGCTTATGTGGTATGCAGTTACACAGACATGGGCAGAGCAAGGGTAATGGGCCAGGAAGGTAAGGTCACCAGGATGTTATCAAAGAGCAAGATGGGGGTCCCACTGCCCGCCACCACCCTCTAGGCAAAATTCCAGGGGTAAAGGCTTGGTGATAAAGGAAAAGAGTGTTTATTCAAAAGCAGTTACTTAAGTCTATTAATTAAGGCTAAACTCTTAACACCTGGGTTCTGTCCTTTCTCCTGTTAGTTTCCATAGGGTTAGTTTATAAATTTAAACATCATAATACACAAAACCTACACAATTTTGGAATAATGGCAGGCTTCTCCATCAGAACCTGTTCTCTCTAGGACACCCAAAGAATAAACCTGCCACCCTATGCCAGGCCAGCCCCATCTTATGCTGTGCTCGGAGTTTCTTCCCATCCAAAATAGGGTCCTTTGGGAAATGCAGGCAGTTGCAGCATGATAATACAGGCATCCTTGAGGAAGAAGAGTCTGAGAACAAGCCTGAGAGCCAGAGTCAGAGCCAGAGCCTGAGAGAGAGCCAGCTCAGGAGCCAGAAAAGCTCATGAGTCAAAGAGCCAGCCTTCTTTTTATTTCCATTGGCTTTGGAGGCATTCAGCTTCTCAGCCAATCCCATCCTAGACTGCTTTCCCTTGCCTTACAAACTCCTCCTACAGCCCCTCCTACTTCTCCCCAGTGATATTAATCAGATCTGTCTGTATCAAGGGTAGAAATTCCTGGGTACCTAGCAACAGATAAAACTGAGAAAGAAGGATCTCTCCCCCAGGATAACCTTTCTTCCCCAAGAATTTTGCTAGTCATGCAGTTTATACCTTCTGAACTTTTATATCACTGATCATGCTCTTTAGACCCTTTGACATTTCATATCATCAGTCATGTAGTTCAGACCCTCCCATGACCTTTCCTCCCCTGGCATGTTGCTTGTCATGCCCATTAGACCTCTAAAGTGGAAACTAACAAGGAAACCAGAAAATAGCCCTTAATCATTAAGCTCCCAGGAAAATGAGGTTCTGACCCACATTAAATATGTCTAGGCCTCAGTTGTATTTCAACACCAGGTGCAGAAAAGCAGCAAAACCAGCTAAGAGATACCTGGGTTGAACTCATGATCAGCTGCATTAACTAATGACCCTGTGCCCTGGCACCAAGCAACCAGGGGAGACCATGACCCTGAAAAGACATACATTGAAAGCTGATGAATATTCGTTTGAGATCCTCCCCTGGGACATTTCCTAATATCCCCACCCTTAACAGCCCTTAGGAGAGAGGACCCAGGGGTTCTCCCTCCTGGGAATAAGTCTGAGCCTTTCCTCTCATCCTCTTCTTTCTTCTAGGTGTGCTTTTACCTTCTTTTGACTGTTCACTTCTTTTACCTCTGTGACTTTCTAAATAAACTTCCTCTTATAGTTTGAGTCTTGGCTCTGAATTTTTTTTCTAGCCAGAACTCTAGTACCAAGGTTTCTGAACCCAGGTCCAGTCTGACCCCACCAGTCTAACACTTGGTACTAGTTTCACCTTCAACACTTACATGAATATTTACACCTCTAGTTTCCTCTTTATTGACTTACTTTAAAAAAAATTAAAAGTGCATGGAAGGAAAAATGAAAATGCAAACTTATAAGAAAACAAGAATCTATCCATCTTAAACAGATAGAACACAAAGCTATGAAGTAATACTTTTCAGGCTTTATACAATAGGCAACACAGGACTCTAATTCTTGAAAGAAGGGTAAAAACAAGTGGAACTAAAAAGTTCATTAGATTACTGTCTAGAAGCAATTCCTAGGTCACAGTACAGGAAGAAAAAACTCAAATAGAGGTAAAACCTGTGATAGTTAATTTCATGTGTCAGCTTGGCAAAGTTATAGTGCCTATTTATTTGGTCAAATATCAGTCTACATATATTTGTGAAGGTATTACAGAGATGTGATTGACATTTGCTTTCTTTAAGTAAAGTTGATAATGTAGGTGAGCCTTCTACACTCAGTTGGAAGCCTTAGGAGCAAGCTGAAGTTCCCTGAAGAAATATGTCTGCCTCAAGATTCTTTTTAATTCATTTATTGGGGTGACAATGGTTAATAAAATTATTTAGGTTTCAAGTGTACAATTCTATGATGCATCATCTGTACATTGCATTGTGTCCACCACTAAGTCAAATCTTCTGCCACTATATATTTAACTCCATTTACCCTTTACTACTCCCCACCCCCACCTCACTTTCCTCTGGTAACCACCATACTGTTTTCTGTTTCTATGAGTTTTTGTTTTTTCTTCTTGTTTATCCATTTGTTGCTTTCAGTTTTATATTCCACATATGAGTGAAAGCATATCCTTCTCAGCATTTTTTTTGTCTGACTTAATTTGCTTAGCATGATATTCTCAAGATTCATCCATGTTGTTGCAATTGACAGTATTTCATTTTTTTTCTTATGACTGAGCACTATTCCACTACATTCATGTTTACCAGACTTTCTTTATCCAATCATCTATTGAAAGTCATTGTAGTTTCTATGACCTGGCCACCATGAATAATGACATAGAAACACTGCCTGAGTTTTCAGCTTGCTCTGCCCTACAAAATTCAGACTTTTCAGCCCTCACAATTATGTGAGCCAATTATTACATTAAGGTATGTTCCTTCTACATCCATCTTGTGATTTTTTTCAGTCATGAAAGGTGTTTAAATTTTATCAGATAATATTGGTAATTATTGAAATTGTGTTTTCTTTCAGGACTTGTATGGATTCATTTGTTTAGGTTTTTAATCCATTTTGATTTAATTTTTGTACACAGTATAAAGGTTCAATTTTATTATTATTTTTTTCCCTGTTGATATCCAGTTTCACCAATATGGTTTATTGACAAGACAATCCTTTCTTTATTGTGTATTCTTGGGACCCTTATCATAGATTGGTTCAACATATTGTGTGACCCTATTTATGAGATCTTGATCTTAGTGGAAAACTTTTATATTTTTAAATTTTCTGCTATTGGCTTGTCTCTTATATACTTTATTATTTTGTGGTATGCCTTTTTTATACTCAATTTGTTTAACACTTTTATCATGAAATGCGATAGTAACCTGTCCTGCAGATCCCTTGGCATGGATGAAAGAACTGACTCAAAAATGAATTATCTGAGGAGAAAGAAGGGTGAGTGTCTCTCATAGGAGATCACAGATCATTCTATTCTCAGTCAGGGTGTTTATTGAGTTTGTTACATGCAGAAATGCATGGGGAAATTATGCAGACCTCCATCAAATGTTTGGGAGTAAAAACAAAGGGAAGCACAAATCAGCATAGGGAGATAGGTAGCAAGACTGTGAGGCACCAAGGCATATCATAAAACTCTAGATGCCTCTTTTTACTTAAACATTTTGTTTTCACATTCTACTGAATAGAATCTGGGGCTACAGAGAGCAAAGAGGCTCCATTAGCTTTAAAGAGTACATTGCATTCCTATTCTACTCCTAAAACCCTCTGGAGTGTGGGATTGGCAGTATGGTATGTGGGGCATATTTGCCAGCCCGTTAAGGCTTGTGGGCCTTTAGTTCAGTCCCAGCCCCACACAGCAGCTACAGCCCTCTGTACCATACATACTAGTCTCCCACAATGAAAGGGGACAGATTTTTGTCCAATTATATTTCTGCATTTATTGAGATAGTCATGTGGTATTTTTCTTTCATTCTGTTGTTATTTGTGTATGTTGAATGATCCCTGTATTCCAACAATAAATTCAATTTGATCATAGCATATGACTGTTTTCAAGCAAGTTCTGTTTGGTTTGGTTTGCTAGTACTTGTTGGGGATTTTTGCATCTATTTTCATCAGGGTTTTGTCCTGTGATTTATGTGTAGCATCATTATTGGTTTTGACATATGAGTAATGCTGGCTTCATAAAATGAATTCAAAAGTATTCTGTCTTCTCCAAACATTTTGGAAGAGTTTGAGAAGCAATTGGTATTAATTTTTCTTTAAATATTCAATAGAATTCATCAGTCGCTCCATTTAGTTCTTAATATTTTTTTGGTTGTTAAGTTTTTATTACATCTTCTATTTCCCTAGTTACATTGGTCTGTTCAGATATTATCTTTCTTTATAATGCATGTTTCTAAAATTTTTTTTCCATTTCTTCTAGGTTATCTGATCTGTTGGTGTATAATTTTTGACAGTAGTATGTAATGATCTTTTGTATTTCTGTAGTATCAATTGTAATGTCTCCCTTTTATTTATAATTTTATTTGACATCTCATTCTTTTTCTGTCCTGTCTAGCAAAAGGTTTGGCAATTCTGTTCACTTTTTCAAAAACCAAGTCTTACTTTTTATCTTCTTTCTTATTGCTATTTAATTAATTTCAACTCTATTTTTAAAATTTTTCTCCTCTTGCTAATTTTAGGCTTAGTTTGTCATTTTTGTTGTAGTTCCTTGAAGTAGAAATTGGGTTGTTAATCTCAGATATTCTTTTCTTAATGTAAATATTTATCCCTATAAAGTTTTCTCTAACATTTGCTTTTGCTACATCACATAAATTCTGGTATATTGTGTTTCCATTTTCTTTATCTTAAGATATATATTTTTGGTTTGGTTTTATGAGTGTCATGTGGTAGTGCTCAGTAATTATTTTATTTTCTTTATTTTCCAGGTTTATTGATATTTAATTAACTTATTATCTGCTCAATATACTTTTTGATTTCCCCTTTGTTTATTGGTTTTTTTGAAGTGAGTTTAATTTCCATGTATATATGACTACAATTTCCCTACTGTTATTGATTTCTAGTTTTATAAAATTCTAGTCCAGTTGTGGTCAGATAAATTACTTGGTATAATTTCTACCTTCTTAAATTTCTTAAAACTTTATTTGTGGTACAAAATATGTTGTATTCTGGAATTGTATGGTGTGTGCTTGAGAAGAATGTGTGTTTTGGTGTTATTAAATAGAAAGTTCTATATAGATTTGTTAGGTTCTTTTGATCTACAGTGTTTTTTTTTTTTAATTCAGTGTTTCTTCACTAATTTTTCTGTCTGAATAATTTATCCAGTGTTGAAAGTGAGGTATAGATGTCTCTACTATTATTGTATTTCTGTGTGTCTCTCCATTTGATTATCTTTAATATTTGCTTTAAATAAGTAGATGCTCCAATATTAATCACATATACCCCAATATCAATATATAGTGATCTCCTTTGTCTCTTGTGAAAAATATTGACTGTAAATTGTTTATATCTGATATAAGTATAACTTCTCATGTACTCTTTTGATTAAAATTGCATTAAATAACTTTTTCTATTTCTTCACTTTCAAGCTACAGGGGTCCTTAAAGCTAAATTGAGTTTCTTATAAACCTGGTATTGTTGTATCTCTTTTTTTTTTCAAATAACTCTGTTTATTTTTATTGGAAAATTAAATATATTTATATTTGAAGTAGTTATTGAGATTTTCACTTTGTTAATTTCCATTATTAAATTATTTTTGACTGTGTTTAGCTCCTTTGTTCATTTCCTTCTTGCCTGCTCTCTTCCTTTGTTTTTGTTTATTTATTTACTTAGTTATTTTGATTGATATGGTTTAATTTATTTTGCTTTACTTTTTATGTAGGGCTTTTCATTCTTTTTATCAAGAGGCTTACATAAAACATATTGTAGATATGAATAGTCTAATTTAGGTTGGTAATACTTATTTCCAATTACATACAAAATATCTATGCTTTGACTTCTCTTCCTCTTATATTTTATGTTATTGGGTGTCACATTTTACATATTTTTAAAATATTTTTAAAAATATTTATTGATTTTAGAGAGTGAGTAAGTGAGAGAGACAGAGAGGGAAACATCAGTTTGAGAGAGAAACATTGATTGGTTGCTTCCCATATGTGCCCTGATTGGAGACCAAACTCTCAACCTACACATGTGCCCTAACCAGGAATCAAAACCCTATCTTTAGGCATAAGGGATGATACTCCATTTTTCTAAAATTACCATTTGTTATTCATTTGTTTGTTATTGTGAAATCACCATTTATTATTCAATTAATATGTTAAGAAGAAAAATGATATTCCAAGACAATATAAGGTAAACTAAATATATCTTTCTTCCAGATTATATATTGGACCTCAACAAGTAGCTTATATCAAATATAAGGAAGGCATTAAATTCACCAAAACACAAGAACAGCGATGTGGTTGTCCCTCTTTTATTTTTTTCCTAATTCACTAAGAATCCTATTAATTAAACACTAGTTATTTTTCACACAGCTATCAAAAATAATGAATAGAGAAAATGCCAGCCTCTAAGTAGTATGACCAATGAAATCCTATACCAACTGTTTTTGGAATTTAAAGAATCCTTCCAAGCTGAAGAGGTTTTTGCAAGTTAATGCCTGCACTAACAAAGTGCTTTCCTTAAATATCTGACTTTTGAGGTCTTTTCCAGCTTAAAACAACCAAGAATGAAACTCACAATGTCAAAATAAACATTACCTTATTTCCCTGTTACCTAATGTATATGTTTTCTCAACTGAAAGTGCTTACTTTACAAAAAATACAGCTCTATTATAGTCAACAATGTAGCAGAACAAAAGTAGAAAAACATTTATGATGTACAATTGGGAGTTAACATTTAAAATTTCCAAAATTTTACCTGGTTTAGCTGTGTTATTATGAGATAAAACAAGTTATCATGAGGAAAACAACTCAGAATCTGAAAAAATACAGGAAGTAGCCATTCTATATGTAAGTATCTAAGCATTGTGTTACTGAACATTACAGAAAATGTAAGAGACTCACTCTTCCATAAGTGATGGTTAAAGAAACAGAATGTTCATAAATGCATTAAGAACATTTATCTGAAATAAATATCTTGACTCATGGGAGTTTTCCATGACTTTTATCAGTTGAACCCACTAGATGTTTTTCAACAGGCATATTCCAAGGGCTTCTAAATTGTTAAGTCTACAGATGCCTGACTCCCTAGCCTCAGGGGTCTAGAAAGGAAGATTTAAAGATTACCTAAGAGGTTTTATGCAGTTTGCTACTGGCCAGTGCTCACATTTTTTAATGTGCATGCGTTAACAAATTGTTGTAGCTGTGATTATTTTTAATACTATTGTCTTCTGGCCTTTATACTAAGATCAAAAGTGATTTATGCACCATCATTATGATATAAGTGTATTCTGAATTTGACTACATATTTACCTTTACCAGTGAGTGTTATACTTTTCTTTGTTTTCATATTGATACATGGCATCCTTTCATTTCAATTTTAGTATATCTAGTAATGCAAGTCTAATGGTACTAAATTCCCTTAGCTTTTGTTTGCCTGGGAATGTCTTGATCTCTCCTTTATTTTTGAAGAAAGAAGAGTTTCCCTATTACAGTATTTTTTACTGTCAGTTTATTTTTCTTTCAGATCTTTGAATACATCTTCCTAGTCACTCCTTGCCTTAAAAGTTTCTGCAGAAAAACTTAGTAATAGCCTCATGTTGGGCAGATGTTTTTCTTTTTATGTAATGAGTTGTTTTCTCTTGCTGCTTCCAAAATTATCTGTTTTTTAATTTTACATTTTGACTGTAATGTATCTTGGAATAATATTCCTTGGGATAATTTTCATTCGATCCTTTGAATTTCTGTACCTGGATTCCCATATTTCTCTTAAGGTTTGGTAAGTTTTAAGCTATCATATCTTTAAATAAACTTTTTGTCCATTTTTATGTCTCTTGATTTTCTTTATTGTTTATCTGTGTTCCATTGCAATTTATTGAGTTTCTGTAAAATGATTATTTTGTGTCTTTGTTAGGTAATTTTTAGATCTCCATTTACTTGTGGTTGGTTACTAGAGGTTTATTAGATTCCTTTGTTGCTGTCATATTTGCTGATTTTTATTGTTGTGGTTGTTCCATATAGCCTTGCATTTGAAGGAGCAAACATCTTTCTCAGTCTTTAAAAATGATTTTGGCAGGGAAAAATATTCTGTCATTTTCCTGGCTGAAGGAATTACTGGTGGAATTAAAGTCATGTTGAATTGGAGCCAGATCATGAGGCTGTTTGTTGCTGGCTCTGCAGTGGGGTTCACAATTGACAGGTACATTACCAGAGATTTGCACAGGTGGTCTGGTTGCTGGGACTCCCTTTAGGAGCTTGTTCATTAGGGTGGTGCTTGGATAAGTGTTCAATATCCACAGTTAGGTTTTCAGACAGTTGGTCTGTGTGTACATGGGTATAGATTCCCCTCATATTTCTGGGAAGGCTCCTGCTTGGTCACATGGTGGGTTATTGGGTATGCAAGACTGGACTGACCTGTGGCTGAGAGTGACTGGAACCAAGTCCCATGGCTGCTTCAGTGTCCACAGCTGGGATTAAGGTCTGCAGACCTGATTTAGGAGCACTGATGTGGGTTTCTCCAACCAGGTCCTGGGTAGATGGAACTGCTTTCTGACCAGGTCTAGAGAGCTGAGTTATAGGGTTGTTTCAGAATATACAGTCATACTATTTTTGGCAGGCTTATCTCTAGGGGCATGGACAGACATTTCTTCTGGTGAGTCTCTGGAAAGGCAGAAGTGCTTGTGAACCATGGCTAAGAGGAGATGGGTCAACTATAATGACCATTTCTAGACCTTCCATCAGACTAAGATTCTCTGGTTGCTTCAAGGGGCACTGATTGGCCTATTTCTCTGCTGGAGCTGTGTAGAGGGTTCCTTTAAGATCTCTGGGATGCAGATGTGGACACGTTCTTCCATGTCCTTGGGCTATCAGGACTGTTTACAGATTGCAGTTGGGAGGGGTTTGGACCCAGTTATAAGGCTATTTCAGAATGTATTTGTCAGGCCATGTTTCACAGTCTCACCTCCAGGGTCACCCAAACTATGGCTGAAGGTCCTGCAGCTGTTTCAAGGACTCTGTCAGGGTCCACAGCTGAGACCCAATTTGGGTCCGTTATCTGAGTCATAGGTGGACATGGCTCCTCCCTGGTCCTTTGATGTATGGTGCTGGGGGCAGGACCAGGCCAAGCAGGACTGTAGCTGATTTCACCAAGGTATGAAGCAACTTCTGGGTCTATAGTCAGGACCATGATAACGGTCAGCTTCTTGATCACAAATCTCCTTGGTCTTGGACTCCACTAGTGTTTCACAATCTCATACCGAGATATCAAAGCTCCCACAAATTCACTTTTGTCTGTGGAGGGCTGC
Source organism: Furipterus horrens (assembly GCF_987537825.1). Classification (NCBI taxonomy): domain Eukaryota; kingdom Metazoa; phylum Chordata; class Mammalia; order Chiroptera; family Furipteridae; genus Furipterus; species Furipterus horrens. The sequence continues at coordinate 59,301,867 of NW_028327176.1, read as the reverse complement.
CAGATTATTGTTGTAGGGTGGGATACTAGCAAGAGACCTCTTATTTTGCCATCTTGCTGACAACGCTTCAATTGCCATTTTTATCTTAGAATATTGTGTTCCCTCAACCAACATAAAGTGCTTGATGCTGGTTTGGTGATGTTTGAATAAATACTTTCCCTTAACTTTGAATGTCTTTCCTCAGAAATTTGACATTTTAGTCACTAATATAAGAAATAAATGTAAAGTAACAATAAAATAGAGTTAAACACGTCGTTATAATTTTTAAAACCAATTTTCTGACTGTAACATTGTATTAAAAGAGACAATAAAGTTGTTTAGAGAAACAAATAGAAGGTCACAGATTAGTCATTGGGATATAAAGTAGAGTACAGGAAATGGAGTAGCCAAAGAACTTATACCCATGACCCATGGACATGAACAATGGTATGGGGATTGCCTGAGGTAGTGGGGGATGCTGGGTGGAGGGGGAAAAGGTGGAAAATCAGGACAACTGTAATAGCATAATCATTAAAATATAATTAAAAAATTAAATAAAAATTGAGGTTTTTGATTTTGTTTTAAAGAAATGAACAGTCTGTTATGCTTATTATAAGCTCCTAATTAGGCCACCAGGGGCAGATCCAGGAAGTGCAGATCATTCTAAGAAGCAGCAATAAACAATAAGAATCATAAAAATGGGGAGACAGAAAAACAACCCCCTATTGAAAGGAAAGGTAGAATCCCCAGAAAAAGTGATAAATGAAACAGAAGGGAGCAAACTATCAGATATGGTTTTTAAAACATGGATGATGGAGAAGGTCAATGAGCTCAGCGGAAACTACAAAGAACTCCAGGGAAACTAAAAGGAACTCTAGAAAAATGACAAGGAACTTACTGAGAACTACACCAGCATGAAAAAGGACATAGAAGCTATCAATAAGAGCCAGAAGAAAATAAAGAATACAATCTCTGAATTGAAGAACACAGTAGAAGGAATTAAAAGCAGCTAGAGGAAGCAGAAGATCAGATCAGTGAGCTGGGGGACAAAGTAGACAAAAACTCCCAGAAAGTGCAACAAAATGAAAAAAGACTAAACAAGACTGAAGAGGTTCTAAGACAGCTGCAGGAAAACATGAAACGTAATAATATCCATATCATAGGAATTCTAGAAGGAGAAAAAGAATAGCAAGGGGTAGAAAACCTCTTTGAAAAACTAATGACAGAAAACTTCCTTAACATGAGGAGAGAAAGAATCATGCAAGTCCAGGAAGCACAGAGGGTCCCAATGAAGATGAACCCACTTCAAGACACATCATAATTAAAATGGCAACATTGAAAGACAAAGAGAAAATCCTAAAAGCAGCAAGAGAGAAACAACTAATAACATACAAGTGTTCTCCAATAAGGCTATCATTACATTTCTCAGCAGAAACACAGCAAGCAAGAAGGGAATGGCAAAAAATATTCCAAGCAATGAAAAACAAAGGCCTACAATGAAGAATACTCTACCCAGCAAAGCTCTCATTCAAAATGGAAGGTGAAATAAAGAGTTTCCAAGACAAAAGAAGGCTAAAAGAATACATCTCCACCAAACCAGCAATGCAAGAGTTGCTAAAGGTTCTGCTTTAAGAAGATGAAGAAAAAGAGAGAGACAGGGAGGAACACAACTACAAAGGAGGGAAATGACAATGAATAAGTACTTATCGGTAATAACCTTAAAAGGCATAGGGTAGCTAAATGGATTGGAAAGCATGACCCACATATATGCTGTCTACAAGAGACCCACCTTAGAACAAAAGATCTACACAGACTGAAAGTGAAGGGATGGAAAAAAGTATTTCAAGCAAATGGACATGAAAAAAATCTGGGGTAGCAATACTTATATCAGACAAAACAGATTTTATAACAAAGGCCATAAAAAGAGACAAAGAAGGACATTTTATAATAATTAAGGGAAAAATCCATCAAGAAGATATAACCCTTATAAACATATATGCACCCAAATTAGAAGGACCCAAATATGTAAAGAAAATTTTGAAAGACTCCAAGAAAGATATAGACAGCAACACACTCATAGTAGGGGACTTTAAACCCCATTGTCAACAATGGACAGATCTTTGAAACAAAGAAACACCAAAGATATTGAGGCACTGAACAACACTCTAGATCAAATGGAATGAGTCGATATATATAGAACTTTTCACCCCAAAGAAGCAAAATATACATTCTTCTCAAGTGCACATGGAATATTTTAAAAGATAGACCACATGGGAGGACACAAAACAAGCCTCAACAAATTCAAGAAAATTGAAATTATATCAAGCATCTTCTCAGATCACAATGCCTTGAAACTAGAAATAAACCTCAAGGAAAAATCTCCAAAACATTTAAACTCATGGAGAATGAATAAAATGCTATTAAATAATGAATGAGTTAACAATGACATAAAGGAAGAAATCAAAAAGTTTCTGGAAACTAATGATAATGAACACACAACAAACCCAAAACCTATGGGATACAGCGAAAGCAGTCCTGAGAGGAAAGTTCATAGCAATACAGGCCTACCTAAAAAAGCTAGAAGAATCTCTAATAAAAAACTTAACCCTACAGCTACAAGAACTAGAGGAAGAACAACAAGCAAAGCCCAGAGCAAGTAGAAGGAAGGAAATCACCAAGATCAGAGCAGAATTAAATGACATAGAGACTAAACTAACAATTCAAAAGATCAACAAAAGTAGGAGCTGGTTCTTTGAAAAGATAAACAAGATTGACAAGACTTTAACCAGGCTCACCAAGAAAAAGAGCGAAAGGACCCAAATAAATAAAATCAGAAACAAAAGAGCATAAATCACAACCGATACCACAGATATACAAAGGATTGTAAGAAATTATTACGAACAACTGTATGGCAAAAAATTTGATAACCTAGGTAAAATGGACAAATTCCTGAAAACATATAATCTTCCAAAACTGAATCAAGAAGAAGCAGAAAGCCTGAATAGACCAATAACAACTAGTGAAATTGAAGCAGTAATCAAAAAAACCCAGCACACAAAAGCCCTGGACCGGATGGCTTCACAGGTGAATTCTACAAAACATTTAGGAAAGAACTAACTCCATTACTCCTCAGACTATTCCAAAAAAAATCGAAGAAGAGATAAGACTCTCAAACTCATTCTATGAAGCCAGTATTACCCTAATTCCAAAACCAGGTCAAGACACAACAAAGAAGGAAAACTACAGGCCAACATCGCTGATGTAGATAAATGCTAAAATCCTCAACAAAATATTTGCCAGCAGGATCCAGTAACACATTAGAAAGATCATACACCATGATCAAGTGGGATTCATCCCAGGGATGTAAAAATGGTTTAATATTAACAAATCAATAAACGTAATACACCACATAAAAAAAATGAAAGACAAAAATCAAATGATCATATCAATAGATGCAGAAAAAGCTTTTGATAAAGTACAACACCCATTTATAATAAAAACTCTCAGCAAAATGGGAATAGAGGGAACATACCTCGACATAATAAAGGCCATATACCAGAAACCTGAAGCCAACATCATACCATCATACTTAATGGGCAAAAACTGAGAGCATTCCCTCTGAGGTCAGAAACAAGACAGGGATGTCCACTCTCTCCACTCCTATTCAACATAGTCTTGGAAGCTCTAGCCACAGCAATCAGACAAGAAAGAGAAATAAAAGGCATCCAAATTGGAAAAGAGAAAGTAAAACTGTCATTATTTGCACATGACATGATTGTGTACCTAGAAAACCCTTTAGACTCCACAAATAAAACTACTTGACCTAAAAAGTGAATTTAGCAAAATATCAGGGTACAATATCAATATTCTGAAATCAAAGGCATCTCTGTACACCAGCAATAAAATCTCAGAGATAGAAAGTAAAAGAAAAATCCTATTTACCATAGCAACAAGAAAAATAAAGTACTTAGGAATAAACTTAACCTAGGAGGTAAAAGACCTGTACTCAGAAAACTACAGAACTCTGAAGAAAGAAATAAAGGAAGATATAAATAAATGGAAGCATATACCATGCTCATGGATGGGAAGAATCAACATCATTAAAATGTCCATACTACCTGAAGCAATTTATAAATTCAATGCAATCCCTGTTAAAATACCAATGACATTTTTCACAAACCTAGAACAAATACTTCAAAAATTCATATGGAACCAAAAATGAGCCCGAATAGCCACAGCAATTTTGAGAAAGAAGAACACAGTAGGAGGAATCAAAATACTTGATATCAAACTAAACTACAAGGCCACAGTAATCAAAACAGTTTTGTACTGGCATAAGAACAGACATATAGATCAATGGAACAGAATAGAGAGCCCAGAAATAAACCAAGGTCTATATGGTCAACTAATATTTGACAAATGGGGAAGGAACATCACATGGAGTGAGAAGAACCTCTTTCACAAATGGCGCTGGGTGAACTGGGCAGGGACATGCAAAAAAAAAATGAAACTAGACCACCAGCTTACACCACACTGAAGAATAAACTCAAGATGGATCAAAGACTTAAATGTAAGCGTGGCACCATAAAATCCTAGAGGAAAACATAGACAGGAAAATTTCAGATATCCCATGTAGCAACATTTTCACTGATATATCTCCTAAAGAAAGGGAAATAAGGGAAAGAATAAACCAATGGGACTACATCAAACTAAAAAGTTTCTGCTCATCAAAAGAAAACATCAGTAAGATAAAAAGGGAACCAACCATATGGGAAAACATATTTGCCAATGATACCTCAGACAAGGGCTTGATCTCCAAAATATATAAAGAACTTATATGACTCAACACCAAGAAGACAGACAACCCAATTAAAAAATGGGCAAAAAACCTGAACAAACACTTCTACAAAGAGGACATACAGAAGGTCCATAGACATATGACAGAATGCTCAACATCACTAGCCATCAGAGAGATGCAAATAAAAAACACAATAAGATACCACCTCACACCAGTCAGAATGGCCATCATCAACAAATCAACAAAAAACTTGTGCTGGAGAGGATGCAGAGAAATTGGAACCCTGGTGCACTGCTGGTGGGAATGCAGACTGGTGTAGCCACTATGGAAAAGAGTTTGGAATTTCCTCAAAAAACTAAAAATGGAACTGCCTTTTGAACCAGCAATTCCATTGTTAGGGTTATATTCGAAAAATCCTGAAACACCAATTCAAAAGAACCTATGTGTCCCTATGTTCATAGCAGCACTATTCACAATAGTCAAGTGCTGTAAACAACCTAAGTGCCCATCTGTAGATGAGTGGTCAAAAAACTGTGGCACATTTACACAATGGAGTACTATGTAGCAGAAAGAAAGAAGGAACTTCTACCATTTGCAACAACATGGATGGAGCTAGAGAGATTTATGCTTAGTGAAATAAGCCAGGCAATGAAAGAAAAATACCTTATGCTACCACCTATTACAGGAAACTAATGAACAACACAAACAAATGAGCAAAATTTAACCAGAGGGCATAAGCCTATGATTTCATTACCTGAGTGATTGTCTGTATGTATAGGCCTCACTTAATCTTGTCTGCATTGCTGCCTCCTGAGACTCAACGGTTTGGCTGAACTAAGTGGCTGGGTTGGTGAAGTATGGGGTGGGCTGTGGGCTTCACTTTAAAATTGGTTTCTCTTTTCTATCCTAATGGCTTGGACAGAAAGGGCCCAGAGGTCTGAGAGGGGGGAAACCTAAAATATTTCTCTCAGCCCAAACTAAGTATAATGGGCAAAAGGGTTTTGGACAGGTATGACGTGCCTGGCACACCTTCCCCCCCCAAATCCCTCTTTTTTCCATAATGTGGGACATTGAAAAATTAATACCTGCCTTTGTCATCTAGTGGTTATCGACTGAGTGATGCCTTCTAATACTGTTACCAAATCTGTTGCCCCCAGAATACAGCAAGGATGCCAGCCTGTTAAACCAAGCACGTCATTGTTCGGGGACAGCCAACCAACCTGCCGTCTGCACGATCCTTCCCCATGTGGGAAGGCCACCCTCCCCTCCACACCCCCACTCTTATTAGGGATTTCTGGTCCCAAGGGTAGGTAGAACGACAACCATGTCCAGCTTGAAGCAGCCAGAGGAGCATGAGACCATCGCCCATTGTCCTCTATAGGATTATAAAGGGTCTCAAGTCTGAGAGCAGGGGATCGTTATTTTTTATTGTTAAAATAATTAATTAATTAATTAATTAATTAATTTATAAAAAAGAAGAATATATGAAAGGGTTAAGTGGGAGAGCTCGTATGTACGACCCATTGGCATGGACTTGGTGAGGGAATGGCTCGGGGCCGGAGGTGCTGGGCGGATGGGAGCAAAGGGGAAAAATTGGAACTGTTGTAACAATATAATCAATAAAATATACTTTTAAAAAAGCTCTTAATTAATTTGCTCACTTCAGGTGACATTCTTTCACACTGATCCCACAGAATCCTTGGAAAGGCCATTTTATTTAATGAATCACCAACCAAATAAAGTACTGTATAAGTTAATTACCATATTTTTTGCACTATAAGATGCACATGACCTTAAGGCACATCTAAGTTTAGAGGAGGAAAACAAGAAAAAGAATATTCTGAACCAAATGGTGTACTAAAATATTTAATAAAATATAACAGAATAATAATTCAACCATGTAAAGTGAACAGCAGTCAACAGCAGTTTTAAGAATTATCATCACTGTCATTAACAAATGAAGAGAGACTTTAAGGTTCAGTACTCTTCTAGTTTTCTGGGAACCCCAAGAACTCATCATCACTAGTGTCAGAATTTATAGGGGCCTTTAATAATAGGCATTGAGGGAGTTAAGTGGTATCACTAGTTGTAACAGTCACTGAGAGTGTCACTATCCTAGTTACAGGTTCTGGCGGACTACCCCCAGTGCCTGTTACAGCTAATGATATCCCTTAGGGCCCTCAATACCTGTGTTACCACTAGAATAGTGACACCACCATAACTCCCTTTATATACTAAAAACTTCAACATTTACAGCTGTTCACCCAGTTACTGCTGGCCTCCTCACACAGAAATATGGTGTGCACTGGAAACAGTATGGAGGTAGACGAGACAGCTGTAGCATCTACCAGAGCCAGTAGCCAGCCAAGAACATGTTACTTCAGCTTCACCCATCTGCCTCTTGTGATTGGCAGAGCTTAAGACACAGTGATTGGTGATTGGAGGTGGTTCTACTGACACAGACCCCACCCAGTGTCAAAGACAATTGGCAATTGGCACTGAGCTTCACACCTGTTATTAGCCTCAGCTGATTCGACAAGTCAGCAGTTTTAGCTGGGGGTGTCAGGTGACTCTCTGCACTCTCCCAAGTCCTGGGTGATGGGCAGAGGTGGATGGTAACTGACCAGATGCCATGAGATGCAGCAGTAAAGTGGGACATTTAAGCATCCCCAGGGGTTTCGCGGAGGCCCAGCACTTCCTCTTCTAACACCTGTCATTACTGCTGACAGGTCACGTAACACATGTCATGGTCTGTGATGCAATATTTGCTCCAAAAGATGCACAGACATTTCCCCCCACTTTTTTGGGGGAAAAATAGTGTGTCTTCTGGAGCAAAAAGTATGGTAATTAGATGAGTTGCTTAAACAACTTTTTTTCCTTCTTTTTGTCCTTAGATACAGAAGTTACTTTCCTTTCTTTTTTATTATTATGTTAATAGTGTACATAAGTCTATTATTTCAATAGTGTATTGATTTAACCCTTTGAATACAATGTGTAATTTGAAATTGCATCAACATGAGAAAAAATTATATCAATATATAACCCGAGGTACAAAGAAAAGAACAAAACATAAAATATGAATTATTCCATTGTTATATACATTTATAGCCATTGAAACAAGAGTCACTGGGAGTGATGCTGGCACTTTTTGGAAAATTTGTCAGCTTCACTCACAGTGATGTTGGCGCTCAAAGGGTTAAAATTGAACAGTCACCTCTAAACTACCAATTCTACTTACTTCTCAATGTAATTTAGAATATAATAAGGTACGTTATTTTTCTCTATATGTCATTTATTGCTTTTTTCAATCCTTTTTACTTACTTTAAAAGTGATGATGTATCTAACCATTAAATCTTTCTCTTGAAACATATGTGACAATTTACAAATCTGAATAATTTCAAAAATTTCTTAAAAGAGAAATTGGCAAGAATTCTGTTTAAGTGGTAATCGCTGATTTGAAATGACAATCAAACATACAGGGACAAGTTTTATTAATTTTAAATATGGTTTCCATCAGGTCATTAAAACAACCAAATATGTAATATTTTTTAGCATATAGTTTCAAGCAAGGATGAAAAGTTACATTTAAGAGTTTATTGTTGAAGATGGAAACTTAGGTAAATGAGCTACTGCCATTCTCCCACAACTACATCAAAATTACAACTAAACTGTACAACAACCATCATTCAAAAGCACCTGAAATATAGTTGAACAAAAGTCCTGTAACTAAGGATATAAAGAAGAAAGAACATCAAGACTGGTAGAAGTAGGAAAAGACAAAGAACACCCTTGTCCTACATCCATGAGTGGCAGTTAAAAATTGGAGGGATATCTTGGCTGAGGAGCTAGGGTTCACAACCCCATATCAGGTCCCCTAGCCCAAGGTCCCAGTACCAGGAAGAAAAATCTCCATAACTTCTGGCAAAATCAGTGGGTTTTAGTTCTGGTAAAAACCAGTGGGGCTTGTGGCTGAGTGGTGAAGTTCCAGGCATTCCTCTTAAAGAGCCTATGAATGGGCTTACTCAGACTTACTTGCTCTGAGCTCCAGCACTGAGGCAACAGCTTTGAAAGGTGCCAGGGCTGGTGCAGCATCTTGAAAGGTGCCAAACACATATGGGATGATGGCAGAGGCCAGTGTTCCTTTGCTGAGCACTCCTGCCATGGAGCAAGCAGGTATGTATCACACCTGAGTCTCCATCAATGTGGTTAACACTCTTCACCCCAACACGATGATTTCTAAGACTCTGCTCCACCCAACTTGTGGGCCTCGAAGGCCAATTCCAGTGTTTTTTCAATATAAAGGGCCTGTCTTGGCTCACGCTGTGGACTTCCTTAAAATCTCTCAGAGGTTCACAAATCCCAAATAAGTAGTATCTTACCTCTTGGCATGCTTGGTATCTCTTTCTGTGTGGTCCCAAGCATGGCACTAGAAACAGCTGGCTACAGTTTGTAGCATAAGTATCAGCCACCTGCAGATTGGTCTGTAGTTCATAGGCAGCAGTTGATTTTGGCCTGCACTCACAGGATGCCCCAGAGCCAGCGCAGATCATGCAAGAACACCACCCAACCAACTCTGCCAGTGATACACTAAAGGGATCGACTTATTAGACATGACGGTAGCCTTATGCAAGTTCTTTTCCCCAGGATTGACCCATGGACAGCAACTCCTCCATTATAGTGTGGCCAGTCCTCAAGGACCTTCAGCCGGGGGGTAAATCCCTCCTATTGATGTGCAAACAGCAATCAAGGCTCAACTACAACAGGACAGTGTAACAACCTACATGGAAGGCACCTGGGGGGCAAAGCTTGGGTGATTGGAGAGGCTGTGCCGCTGGGCGCAATAGGACATGTACTACATAAGGCCACTCTACTGAGACAAGGGCACTAGCATATATACCTAACACATAGAAACAAACACAGGAAGCCCACCAAAATGAGGAGACAAAAAAAGGCCCAAATGAAAGAACAGAACAAAGCTCCAGGAAAACAACTTAACAATATGAAGGTAAGCAATCTACTAGATTCAGAGTTTAAAACACTGGTTATAAGGAGGCTAAAGTAACTTAGGGGAAGAGTGATGAGCTTAGTGAAAATTTCAACAAAAGTATAGGAAACATAAAAATGGAGATAGAAAACATAATAAGCAACCAGTCAGAAATGAGTATTACATTAAACAAAATGGAGAATACATTATTGAAAATAAATAGTAGCAAAGATGAAACAGGGGATCAAATCAGAGGTTTGGAAAAACAGAATGAAGAAAACACCCAATCAGAAGAGCAAAAAGAAAAAAAGAATCCCCAAAATGAGAATAGTTTAGGGAGCCTCTGGGACAACTTCAAGTGTACCAACATTTGCATCATGAGGGTGCTGTAAGGAGAAGAGAGAGAGAAAAAAATTCAAAACTTATTTGAAAAAATAATGACAGAAAACTTTCTGAACCTGGTGAAGGAAATAGATATGCAAGTCCAAGAAGCTCAGAGAGTCTCAAACAAAATTAGTCCACAGAGGCCCACACCAAGACACACTATAATAAAAGCGCCAAAACTGAAAGGCAAAGAGAAAATCTTAAAAGCAGCAAGAGAAGAGCAGTTATAGCCTAAGAAGGAGCTTCCATAAGACTTTCAGCCGATTTTTAAGCAGAAACATTGTACGACAGAAAGGATTGACACAGCATATTCAAAGTGATGAAAAGCAAGGACATGTAACCAAGATGACCCTACCAAGTGAAGATATCATTTAGAATAGAAGGACAGATAAAAAGCTCCCAGGGCAAGAAAAAGCTAAAGAAATTCACCACCAAACCATTATTACAAGAAATGTTAAAAGGTCTTCTTTAAGAAGAAAAAAAAGATTAGTTTTTAACTGGCTGAGACATGCACTGTTGTTCTTAAAGCCAAGTCTGGGTCTGGTGGCTGCAGCATTTCTGCTTGTGTGTAGGCAAGCTAATGTGGCTCTCCAAGATGTCTTTCAGCCAATATTTCAACTTAGCCAGATGCCAGTATCTCTGAGCATCACATCAAGCCTGTCTCTGTGGTGTTCCCTGGCCAAGCCCTGTGTTGACACAGAACAAATGCTCAAGGAGTGGTCACAGAGACAGAAGGAAGTTGATCAAGCAGAAATAGAAGACCAGACGATGGGACTCTGGAAGACAGATTGGCTCTGACACCATCTTGAGAGACAGGAAAGGAGAGAGGGAGAGAAACATTTATCAGCTGCCTCTATACCTGCCCTGACCAGTGACCAAATCTGCAACCTAAGTTAAATGCCCTGACTGATACAAACCCATGACCTTTCATTGTATGGGACACCACTACAACCCACTGAATGACACTGACCAGGGCATCTTTTTTTCTTTTAAATGTCAGAGGCATTTTGATGACTACGTAACAAAATCCATGAAGTGGAATTATCTTCCCTGAACTTCAATGCCCAGAAATCAAAGAAACCAACTTCAGCTTCCCTGTCCCCAACCTGCACTGCTGACTTACTCCAAGCTTCTCATCCCCATCACCAAGAGACCCCCTCTACCATCAGAGAAAAGGAGAAGAAGCCTTTTACCCCCTTTCACTCCTTCATGAGACACTTCTGAACTCCTGATCATAGCTCTTCCCTCTAATGTCTACACATGAAAAGGTACATCCAGGATCTGTACGTAGCCCAACCTTCTCATTGATATTTGGCTTGTTAATATATACTAGAATCAAGAAAGTCTAAGACAGTTCTTTAAAAAGTGAAGCTCCTGGCATAATTATTAAGAAAAAAACAAGAACAGGCACAATAAGCACTACTAGGAGTGAAAAAGAAAACTGTGCCAGACAATGGGCATTAAGAGCATCTTTATTGCAAATATTTGAAAAATTACATAAAATGAATAATTATCTAGAAAAATAAAATGAACCTAGATCTGAGTTATAAAGAAAAAAAAAGTATGAGTAGCCCTATTAACCAATAAAGAAATTGAATTAATATTTTAATACTTCCAATAAGGTATACACATAATCTAAATTACTTGACAAAAAATTTTCCAAACATTCAAAGAAAAATTAAGTCTAATCTGATATCGTCGTCGTCGGCAGCCGTCCGTCTCGAGAGACGATGGTGTAGCTTCTTAAGAGTCTATCTGCACCGCCGAGAATGGCTGTGCAGTCCGACTCGGGAGTGACACAGTATCTGTCTCCTCCCGTGTTGAATCGACATCTTGCGATGATGCTGGAGTGTCCTCTCCAGTGAAGCTGAAGCTACAGAGCCTGGGCAGGGTGATATGGAGGGTCTGCTGTTGCCCATGCCCGTCCGTCTCGAGAGACGATGGTGTAGCTTCTTAAAAGTCTATCTGCACCGCCGAGAATGGCTGTGCAGTCCGGCTTGGGAGTGACACAGTATCTGTCTCCTCCCGTGTTGAATCGACATCTTGCGATGACGCTGGAGTGTCCTCTCCAGTGAAGCTGAAGCTACAGAGCCTGGGCAGGGTGATATGGAGGGTCTGCTGTTGCCCATGCAGCAGACCCCCCCTCTCTTCGCAGCTGAAGGGTCCAAGGGAAAGACGGAGTCAATACAGCTTGGCTTCAGGTGCGCCGCAGGAGTTGCCGGTGTTGACTACAACGTCAAACCGCCTTAGGGACTCCGGCTCCGGATTTTCTGTCGGGGTTTACTCCCTTAGCCTTTCCCCTGAAGAGGTATGCCACAAGGCAGCGGAGGTTTTTTGGAGTCAGAGTTTTCCTTCTCTGATGTGCCCTGACTGGAAGATCGAACCAGCGACACTTAGTTCTCAGGCCGACGCTCAATCCACTGAGCCAAACCAGTTCTTACAGTGTGACTAGTATAATCTTGACCTCCAAACCAGAGCAAACTCAGAGATTAAAATGATAGGCTAATATCAACACATACAAACATCCTGCATGAACAGTAATCACAATATCAATGAATGAAAACTGTAATGTGCATTTTTATTTCAAGAATACAGTCAATTTAACAGCAGAAAAATTACTGTAATTGACAGCATTAAAGATTTAAAGCGGAAAAACCATATAAATTTTTTAAAAGACACTTTCACAGCAAGCTCCACCCAACATTCAGCATCTATTATGTTAACAACTCAGTAAACCAAAAATAAAAGAAAAAATAAATAAAGATAAATATGAGTAATAAAATATCAATAACTACATAGCTATAAGTAATTACTTTTATGCAAATTGATTAAATGTTCCAATCAAAAAACATACAGTGGCTGAATGTATAACTAAACAAGAACCTTACATAAGCTATCTATAAAAGACTAACTTCAGATCAAAAGACATTCCCACAGACAGTAAAAAGATGGAAAAAATATTTCACAAAAATGGAAACAAACAAATACAAAGCTAAGGGGCAATACTCATACCAGATAAAATACACTTTAAAACAAAGGCTTTAACAAGAGACAAAGAAGAACCCAACAATTCTACTTCTGGGTATTTACCTGAAGTGAACCAAAACACTAAATCAAATAGACATATGTTCATTGCAGAATTATTTACAATAGCTAACATATGGGAGCAACCTGAGTGTCTATCAATATATAAACAAATAAATAAGAGGTACAGATATAACATAAAATATAACAGCCATGAAAAAATATATAGAAAGAGCCCTGACTGGTGTGGCTAAGTTGGTTGGGTGTCCTCCCACAAAGTGAAAGGTCACCAGTTTGATCACCAGTTAGGACACATTCCTGGGTTGTGGGTTCAGGAGGTCCCTGGTTGGGGCACATATGAGAAGTAATTTATTGATGTTTCTCTCCCTCTCTTTATCCTTCCCTTACCCTCTCTCAAAAATAAATAAATAAAAATTTAAAAAAAGAAAGAATGAAATTTTGCCATCTGCAAAAAAGCTGATAAACCTATAGGGTACTATGCTGAGGAAATAAGTCATACAGAGAAAGACAGATGCCATTTTTACTTTTATGTGGAATCTAAAAACCAAAATAAATGAACAAGCAGACAAGATATAGACTCAAAGACACAGAGAACAGACTGTTGCTAGATGGAGGAGGGGAGAGGATGGGTGACAGAGGTGAAGGGACCAAGAAATACTACTTGGTAGTTACAAAACAGACACAGAGATATAAAATATAGCATAGTGAATATAGTCAGTGATATTGTCTTAAATATGTGTGGTGTCAGATGGGTACTAGATTTATTGAGTGACCACTTTGTAAATTATATAAACGTCTAATTGCCAGGTTGTACACCTGACACTGCTATAATATTGTGTGTCAAATGTAATTGAAAAGTAAAAATTATTTTAAAAAGATTGTTGTTTTTATTACAATAGAAAAATCTTTTTCTACCAAATTAAAAAAACAATTCAGAGTGATTTTTTTCAAGCAAGTTGCCTCTGACAGATTGACACCAGAAAATACTATCATATTGTGTTAGGTTTGGAAATCTCATATAAAATATATAAATAATTTTTCTTTATTTAAAAAATAAGCTGTAGTAAGCATCCTTAATGGTTTTATAGATTTAAAAAACACACTTTTATATATGTCTTAATTTTAAATAATAGCAATTTAAAGAGGAAGAAAATTTCTTGATCATTTCGTGCATTTCCTTTATCTCTATTTTGTTTTATCACCACAAATATAAAATTCTAAGAACTGTAGGCTACATATCTCTTTGTCCAGCATACTCCAATGTATTGTGGGGGCAGAAATTAACTTTGTTAGTAAAGTAGTTTTTCTACTTTACTTTTCTAGCCTAAAGATATATGCGCAGACTATTTTGTTAAGAAGAATTTCCACAATTGTACTATTTTTGAAGTAGTTAATATTTACCTTAGTATTTGCCCTAGGATACTTTTAACTCTTTTGATTCATAATTTGCATTTTTTAAAGTAAGAAAAAGAAATAGTCTGACATTTGTATTCTCTTGTGTATGTACTATGTTTGGTAGTTTGTTTTTGGTATGTAACATTTTTAAATTGCTACCTTCTCTGCTTCATTGTTGTACATCAATTCTGTCTTGCATGCTATTATTTTTCAGAAAGTCATTAATGGGTTTTTTTTTTGTTGTTGTTATCCTTCCTTGTAAATTTTTTGTTTTTATTTATATCTTTTCTACCATTTCAGTAGACTCTAGGGTAAAATGGGAGGTAGTTGCATCCTATACTTTACTCATTTCAACAAGCATTGAGTGTGATCTATTTCATACCAGATATTCTTCCGAGTGTTAGAAATAAAATCATTTATAAAATGAATTTCCTGATCTAACTGCCCTTACAATTAGATGTGTGTGAGAGAGATACATGTACTATATGCATAAATCTATGATAGATCAAATACTGTGTAATGGTGTTACAAAGAAAAATAAAAGTGTAATAAAATTGGTATAGACTGAAAAGAGGGAGATACTATTTCAGATGATTTTATCAGGATCAGGAAAAATTTCTCAATAAGAGCCATTTTCTCAAGTACTAGAATCAAATGAGGGAAAAGCAAAGTAATATGAGTGCAGATGTTTCATTTTACTCCTTTATCAACCTTAAGGGACTAACAATAATACATGCAGCATAATAAAAATACAAAACAGAGATTTAAAATATTCAGTGAAATAAAGGATAGAGTAAATAATTTGACATAAAGAAATCCAGTGTTTAATAACCAAAACAAAGCCCTGGCTGCTGTGGCTCAGTGGATTGAGCGTTGGCCTGCGAATCAAGTGTTGCTGGTTCGATTCCCAGTCAGGGCACATTACTAGGCTGCACGTCAGGTCCCCAGTTGGGGGCGCGAGTGAGAGGAAACCACACAGTGATGTTTCTCTCCCTCTCTTTCTCCTTTCCCCTCTCTCTACAAATAAATAAATAAGCAAACCAAAACAAACAAACAAAAAACCCAAAACAACCTTGGATTGTAAACAGAGATGAGGCTAAGAAGCAGAAGCAGTGTGTATATTTAATGTCTTGATTTTTCTGAGACAACAAATGAAGCAAACTCTGCAGTTCCATAAATTCATTAGAGTAACTATTCAAGTAAGATATATTAACAAAAATTTTTGGAATATTTTCACTTTAAGTATTTCTTAAAAGTCTCTGACACATAGCTCCATTGACATTCCTGATGAGGCAATTGATATTTAAAAGGGATAATCTAAGGGAGGCTTTACCCTTTGCTTGTTACTTACTCACCTGACACTTATCTCTTGAAAGCAAATAATTTTCTCACAATTAGCTCTGATATCATATTATCGTGACATAAGATATTTAAGGGCATTCGGGATCCAATGATCATGTATCGTTCACTCATGCTGGTTGGTAGATACTTTTAGAACAATGATTGGCAACCATTCTCATCTCATGGTGCACTATAAACTAATTACTAAAATTCTGTAGCACACTGAAAAATATATTTTTTGTTGATCTGACAAAAATAAATATAACTTTCATTGATTTACAAAAAAAATAATAGTACTTACCTAACCTTTTTGCTCCAAAGTGACTTTTTTTAAAAAAAAGCAGGTACATAAACTTGTTATAAGGGTTTTCAGTACCAAGAATTAGCCAATAAAATGCAACTTTATTATATGACATATATTTATGGCTCAAGACAGGGAATTCATACAGAACAGCTACAGTGGTGACTGTTGTCATTTTTTAATTTAACTCTATAAGGGTAAAGAGGTCAATGCCCCTGACTAAATAGTCAGGTATTGCATGTTTTACATTTCTTTTGTGGAATGCCAGTTGAAAATCACCAATCTAGAGTATCCTGATTATTTATAATTAATAAAAAACAGTCTCTAAAAAGGAGACATATAACATAAATAATGAAGGATATCTCAGGAGGGCATATTCTAAAATCATATTATAACAGAATGAGAGGGATTAAAACTGAATCTTCTGTTGCAGACGTATTACATAGAAAACAAATTATGGTTATTGAGAAACAATCCTTGAAATAACTATGACTAAAAAGAGACATCAAATATAACTGAGTTCAGATATGAATCAATGATTTTACTAGTATTTAAAATGTCTGTGCAATCTCCTGCACCATTATATTCAACAAAATAATTTCTTCTAACATAATATATTTATGTATTTGGCAAAAAAAAAGACATTCTAATAATTAATTGGTGGTATTTTAACAATCAACTTTAATCATTAAATTTAAATATAAACTTCTATATTAATAAACATTAACTTTATTTCTATTAAAATAATTTTCATATTGTTCTCCACTCTATATAACTCATGACATTTCTTTAGTAACTGGTGATGGACCAAAAGTTAAATATGATTGTTAATACAATGACTGCTATATACTTATCTAATTATTTTCAGATATTTATTTTAATAACCTTTTCTTCCTAAGGTCACCTACAATATATCTCACAAATTATTATCTCTTTTAAAATTTTCTGGAGTAATATAAAACCACTTTATTTACCTTAAGATAGAACAATTAAGAATAATCCAATTTTTTCCAATAAGTAGATATTATTCAGTAGTACATGGTTTTTAAAATCATAGATATATGTTAATATGTGAATAAAATCATATTAAGCATGTGGCATATAAGTAGGAAGAATATGGTATACGTAATAAAACTTTTAATATTATTGTATTTTGAGTTCCATAAAATATAATTTTATATTAAAAAAATAACAATGGTTCCCTCTGCCAACCATTTCAAACTGCCAAATAAACTAAAAATAAAATAAACCAAATTGGCACCAACTACCTAGAGTATATTTTGAGGTGATACTAGATGTAGTACATTTTGTGTAAATATTATACATTAAGTTAATTAGAAAAGCATATTAATTCTCATAATTTAAAAAGTTGATTTAACAACAAAAATATGACATACCCAAATTCATTGAATGGAGAAGGGGAAATGTATGTAAACTATTGGGTAAACAAGCTCACTTCTTGTCTCTGTAGCAAGACTGTCAAAATATGATACCTGAATAGAAAAATATACTCTAAACATGTTACACATTGAAAAGAAAGTTAAGAAAGCAAATAGAGATAATTTTGGCAAACAAAGAAAGGTGGAAGGGATGGTGGCTGCCAAAATTTTGAGTCTTTTCTCATCAGATAAATGGCATCTTGAAGCATATACCAAGTTTGTGAAAGAAAGAACATGTCCATTGCTCTACATTTTACTTGTTAGCTCTATATAACCATAATTATCTAGGTGTGCTTCTATAGGGGATGGTAATACCATTAATCCTGGAGAGATGGTATATAAAATCATAACTTTAATATGAAAGCTTATGGGGATTCACTCGTTGTCATTTTCAGAATAGCACACTTATAACAGCATAAGGAGATGTGATTTAAAAATAAAGTAAATAAAGCATTAACAATGAAAAGTTCCAAATTCTTACCAAGTATCTGCATTACTGAAAATTAAAGGAACAATGTAGAGTCAAAATCTTACCAGCACAAATGGAACAATATACAATGTGATAAACTAAAAATTAGCAACAAAAACTACTAAGAATGTAAAAAGTATCTACAATAAATTATTGACTTTTAGATATATTTGGTATATTTAACAGATATAATTACTCTTTTCTAAAATTATAATAAACCCAAAACAATAAAAGAATGTATAAACTAACATGGACAAAGAAAATAGGTGAGGAGATAAAAGTAGATGAAAGACATCAATGAAAACCTGGAGGATAAAAAATGAAAAGAAGGTAACTCCTGCTAACTTATCAAAGTAAAGGAAGCTAAAACTTAAGTGTCTACAAGAGAGTGACATTGAAAAAAAGAAAACAACTTATTTGAATGCCAAGACTCCAGACAAGCTCAGAAATTGGTTATAAAAAATTCCACCGAGAGTTTAGTATTTGTGGTGCTGAAAAGAGAAAACCTGGTTAAAAATGTGTATGTGTGAATAAATAAGACTGCCAGAATGCCTTTCAACAATCCCTACTAGAAACACAATTTTCTCTCATTCACAATGGTGTATGACAGAGCCTTATTATAGATAAAACATGTATAAGAGGAAATCTATAATTTGAAACATTAGACAAAACTGAAGTAAGACCTATGGAGTACTAATTCAAAGTCTTCCTTGTGAATGGTGAGCCCAAGCAACAGCTGACTTCACCTTTTTGGATCCTATAATTTAGGTTGCAAGACTGGAGATTAGAATATTTTTTGCTGGGAAAAAAATGAATAACCAGCAACTGATGTTTAGCAATTTCCCATTAATACATCACATTTCTGACTTATTAACACATGATGAAGATAATAAGTTAATGGCTACCACCCATAAAACAAAGCATCCAATTTTAATTTTTAGTGACTTATTATTAAATATAAAATAATCACATTTATGGGAGACATTGCACATGGAAAATAAGGTCTTAAACTATTATGAGAAAATACATGGAGTATTAAAACCAAGAAACACATTACTCTCCACAAAGAGATGTAGAAAGATCTCCCCAAATTGGAGGCATTAAAATTTGGAATACTTAAAGAGCGAATGTATAGAAACAGTAATGTAATTTTTGAGTATGTACCCAAAAATTCAGTAAGAGTGCTGGAATTTTAGCAAAATTAACCTCCCAGGAGGTAATAAATAAATAAATAAATAAATAAACATATATATGTATATATATATATATATATACACACATAATTCTAATAATGTCAGACATGTACAATATGAACAAAAACCTTAAAAGTCCAATCAAAGAAGTCTAACATCAAGATAATAGATATTTTTGGAGGAGGGAACAAAACAGAAAAAAAGAAAAAATTATCAAAAATATGAAAGGAGTAAAGCTACATACAAAATATGAGACTGAAAGTAACATTGGGCCTTTAAAAGCAGCATTCCTTTGCAACAGAAAATAGAGCCCAATGTTTTCAAAATTCTGCTGGAAGAGATATCTAAGTTAGAATTTGTAGTTGGTTAAATAATCATAAAAATATTAGGTAAAATTAGACCTTTTTAAAAATTCAAGGTTTCAAAAAATTACAAGCCATGTATTATTTTTCAAGAAGTTACTTTATTTTGTGTTCCAAACAAATGATGGTTCAGGAAACAAGAGAAGGAAGTTTGAAGAATGAAGGATGACCAGAGGGAAATCCCAGAATCATATCCCCCCAGAGAGCATAGAGGCAAACAGTCAAATGATATTTGACCAGGATTAAAGATTCCTGAAAGATGATTAAGTGGTAGCATTTTTATAACACTGAGTGGAAATAAAGAAAGGTATAGAAGATATTAAGCAGCACTGTGTGTGTGTGTCTGTGTACGAATAAGAAGTAATTGTTGTATAGACAGGACACTTGAGTGTACAAACTTTGGTGCACCTCTGAATCACCTGGGGGGGGGTGCTTACTAAACTAAAAATAGTAAGCTTGTTGCCTCTCAAACCTCCCTATCCCAGAAACACATGCCCAAGAATCTTGCCTACCTCCAAGTTGGTATATGAGGCTGGTTCTGGGAGTACTCGTGAAATGCTGGAGGTAAGAATGAGGAAGAGTCATCTTTGGGACATTGTTGACTGTAATCAAATATAAGCAGAAAAGGGTAAGTCTAGTTACTGTCTCCCTCTAGCACCTACTATCAAGAATTAAATGTAAACAGAATAGGAAGCCATCTTGCTACCAGACAGACAGTGACCAGGAACAGGTCTGCCTCAGGCCAACCTGTAGTATATGAAAGATTTCACAACACAAGTCCAGGTGATTTTGAGAATATGTTTATTAAGGCTGGATACAGTAAAAAAAAAAAAAAAAAAGAAAGAAAAGACTTAAAGGAAAGACATAGGGTAGAAGAAATAATAGGAGAGAGTTTGGGCAGTGTTCTGCAGGCTATCTAGAAAAGTATAGAAAAGGAGTGAGTCAAAGCAGTATTCTCCTGTTAGCTGACCTGGGAAGTCAGAGAAAAGGGGGCCTATGGACAGGATCAGTGGGTAAGCCTGAGTCAGGCTGCCACTGCCCTCTGCTCCCTTGGCTGCAAGTCTCCTTGGGACCCTTAGAGTTTAGGAGAAATAAAAAGTTCATACCTGGGAAGGGGCAAGGGTGTGCTCTAGAGTGAATTGGTGCTGTGTCTTTGTTCTAAAGGCTTTTTATCTTCTTTCTATGGTGAGCATATTAGGAGAGGCTTTTATCAGGGCATTCATTAACTTCCTAGTTGCATTTTTAATATGCTGATGTGTCAAAATAAGTACATAGGGGGTTTGGGAATACTCTGCTCTGTTATGGTTTTACTTTTATCTTAGGTTTGTCTATCTTTTAATGTTTTTGTTTGTTTGTTTGTTTTGATATGTTTTCCTGACTTCATTTGTCTTTGGCACAAATAGCCTTAGTTGGATCTTTGTTCTTTATTTCCTAGGCCAAGGAGATTTAAGCTATGCATTCTTTGGTTCAGGAGGAGAGGTACAAGCTATCCATTCTCAAGTGTCCTTGGTTAGGGGAGATAAGCTCTTGCGATTCACCAGCTAGCTGTAAGTTGCTCAAACTGTTTGGCCTTGTTAGATTTTTGTGTCTCAGTTTCCCCATTTTACTTGCCCAGGAATTTTTCTAGCCTTTTACTATCCTGCCTCATCTAAATAAGAAATTAATTATAATGGATTTGAGAAATTTGAGTATGAATGACCCTTCAAAACTCAAAGTTTCCATATAGTTTCTCTAATGAGAGATGTGTCTCTTTGGAAATATAGAATGTGAATGTACAATGAACAAGGAAACTTTTAATTGAGCTGCTGTTAATGTGCTAATCAATATTACAATAGCACTATATAGGATGAAGCAAAAGTAGATTTACAGTTGTGAGTATGCAAAACAGAGTCTATTATTATATTATTTGTTATTGAAGTTTTTATATGAATAACTGTAAACCTGCCTTTGCTCCACACTCTGTATAAAAAAGTAGTTTATTCCTCTCTCACAACAAGCAACCTGAAGAGGAGGGTGATTTAGCAACTTTGTGAAAACCAACCCTCTTCTACGTTTCTGTTTCACCATGCCAGTGCTGACTACAGTCTTGGAGGTTTCTTCATGTTCACAGATAACTCAGGAAGCTCCATTGTGTTTGCATCCAGGAGACCATACTCTTCTGCTTAGATGTCATCCATCAGAATGTAGTTACAGGCTACATGTTGCAAGGAGGGCTTGTAAATGCTGTCTTTTAGACAGGTTTATTGTATTCCTAAATAAATTCTGGATTCTTTAATTAAGGAAGAATGAAGGAAATATTATTAGGTAGTAATTGGCATGTTTATCCCTGGAACCTAATGCAAAAGCTATATTAGAAGTACATAGTTCAAAACTGTTTCATCTATGAGGTTAATTCAGTTTGAATACTGAAAGTGAAATACTAATTGACCAGAGAATGATCAGTTTAGAAGGGGAAAAAAAGACAATTTCAGTAGTAGTGAGAAATGCACATAGGAAGTAAAGAGATGCTAGAACCTCAAATAATGAGTTATTTTTAAATAAAAAATATTAATAGTGCCTTTGCCTAGAGAATTTAGAAATACACAAGTTCCATTTCAAAACCTCCTCCTGTGTTTTATTTGACAATGGTCAATATACAAGCTAAATAAGACAAAATAACTTGTTATTATTAACTGGGGTTTGGGGCTTTAAAAGTCAAGATAAAACTCCATTAAGCTAGGTTGGACCCTCCTTGGGGTTCCTTCCTATGCAAGGATCCTAAGAAACCCTGAACCAAATATGAGAAAGTTCTATCAATTTTACCATATGTAACCTCCCAAACCTGAGCCTCAAGCTAAATTACTCTAATTCAAGAAAATATTGTATAAAAAAATAGATCAACATGCACACCTGCTAATATCACGAAAGGAGTACAGCAATTGGAAGGAGGCCTGTGCTTGGTGCACTGTCCTTGCAGGGCAGGGACAGTGCAGCTCTCGTGCACAAATTGCCTTCACATTGAATGCCTAGCCCCAGAGTGCTGGCCATACTTCAGACCTAAAACATAATAAGAAGCATTTTTGTCAATGGCATCAATAACTTCTTGAGGGAAGTGCATTAAAACATGATAAGTTGGCTCCTAGCGAGGTCACCCTGACCACAATGGTTGAGCCAGTTTGTAAAACCAGGAAGCTTGAGTCCAGAGTACTTATTCTTTTTTTTTCTACTACGCTATTCTGTCTCTTTGTTAAAATATTTTCATTAATGTTTTATTGCTTTATGTTCTCAGTAACTCCATGAAAAATGAAAAGTAGGTATGGCAAGTATCCCATTATTTAAGTGAGGAAACCAAAGCTCAGAGAGATTTATTCAATGTGCACAATCACAAAGTGTCAAGTTGAGGGAGAATTATGTCACAGGATCCCAAACTCAATTCCCTTTCCAAACAACAACTGCTCAGGATTTATAAAGTCCTTGATGTTTCCTGTTCTTAACTCATGCATAGGCACTTTTGATTCAGTCATACTTGTAGGAAAATAATAATATATATCTCTCTGATAGCTTGGTCAACCTATTGGAGTCAGAAAAGCAACTCTTTCCAGTACATTTTGTACATTACATTTTGTCGATTAAAAAAAGTTGTTCTGAAAACAAAATCATCTGAAGCTTTTTACTAAAGACGTGTTCCATTTAATATTGGACCACAAGAAGGTTACTGGAACTCTGAGGTGCTTGTCATTTCAAAAGTTATCATATCTGTGACTAAAAACAATCAAACAAATAAAAAAGACCACTCCCATAATCTTAAAAATAAACTGTTCTCAGATTGAGCACAGGGTGGAGAGAAGAAATAACACCTAAGTGAAATTGAATCTACATTGGTAGCTACATAATTGCTCCTATAGATTTCTTTTGAAGACTTTTTCATGACTACCATAGTATTCAGCTTAGCCTATAGAACAAACTTCTTCTTTTACCTAATGATTTCATATTCTATAACTTTTAATCAATGAACCACTATACATAATGTCCTCTTCCAGGCATTAGTGGGGAAGGAAGTGTTCCTGCTCTCAGGGAGTTCAAAGGTTCATGAGAAAAAAAAAATCAAACTAAAATCTAAGAGAACTACGTGGACATATACACATGGCAGGTCTTGTTCATTAACTGTCAAATAATGAATAAGAAGGGTTTTCAGGGATGGTTCTACATTTCCTGCTTTGTGCTTTCTGATGAATGGTGATGTCATGTACTGAGATGATATACCAAAAAGAGAAATTCATTTAGAGAGTCTTTGTGGGAAATTTTAATTGTTGGGCATATTCAGAACTCAGAAAACATCTAAAAAAACAGATATAAATTTTGGAGCCATATGAATAATAACAAGATTTGCGTGTATAGAACTTCTTTAATGTTTTTAAAGAAGATAATGTACAAGAACAAACATCTGAGGTGAAGTATGTGTCTACATTTTTACTTTTTATCCAATCCCAGAGATTTCCCTGCTCTGTTTTGTCCTGCCTCCCTAATCTATCACCAATGAATTTCATGTCTTCCCCTTTGATTCCAATGTACAGAATAAGTGGTAAAACTGAGATTTACTAGAACATTTTCTAAATCTGTTGAGATTTTGCTTCCCAGCAATTGTTGTTAGTTTTGCTCAAATTAACTCATTAAAAATAACTGGAAATTTGAAGATTATCACAATGTAATTGGTGACCGGAGAAAACCCATCTGTAAAGAAGGCTTAAACTGGATCCCTGGTGAAGAAAAATAAGAGAAGGAAATTGTGGTGCTGTGGAAGTCAAGAAAATACAAACATTAAAAAAAAAACTGGCAACAGTGTCAGTTCAAGCAATGATATTATTAATTAAAATATATTTTAAATTTAAAAATACTTAAGTTTATATTACATGATAATATAAACAAATACACACTACACAAAAGAACAAATCTTAACATTATGTATTCTTGATTCAGAATTTATATAAGAAAACTAAAAAGTACAGAGAATTATCAATTTACTTATGGATATGTGTAAAACTAACATGGTAACTGTCTGATAGGAGCTTTGCTAACTGGTCTCTGATTTGTGACAATGTCCCACATCTATACTATTCAGCATGGTTGCCACTAGCCACATGTGGCTATTTAAATTTAAATTAACTAAAATTATAATTTCATTTCTCATTCTTACTAGCTGCATTTCAAGTGCTCAATAGCTGTGTGTGGCTAGTGGCTACTATATGGGTTAGCAAACATATAGAGCATTTCAATCATTGTAGAGTATTCCATTGCTTCTTTTGGTGGATTTTGGTTAGCTTATAGCACTGAGTAAAGCTGTTATGTATTCAGATATGAAAGAGACACCATCTTATTGATCCATTAAAGAAATGATGCATGGCTGAGATCTTGGAGAAGATCTGAAATATAACCTGGACTTCATGACTGATTTTCTGCTAGATATGAATATTTAGCTTTACATGTAGTAAATATCTTCTTGGGTTTCTCCTGTTTAAATTCCCGAACATTATAATTATGTCCTTCATTTTATAGAATACATATTTTATAAAATATAAATGTAAATAAATATATATATTTCAGATTCAGCAACATGTTTTAAAATTTCCTGCCAAGATTTTATAGACATACCCAATTTTTTTCTTAATTTCAAAGAATGGTTATCTATATTTCCACACCAGTGTTTTCTAAACTGTATTTAATCTTAGTTTATATTTTCCATAAAGAAATTTAGTTGCCCCGAGGATCTTTCAAAAGTCCATCTTTCTTCAACTTTTCATTATATTTTTAGGTCTGTCTTGATGTTTCCATGTTGTTTTTTCTATGTAAGTGTCTGATTTGCCTTTTGAGTTTTTCGTGTCTTCCTTAGTTGTCTTCAGTTGTATTCACATTGTTAAAAATATATAAGGCTTGAAAAATTTAGGTCAAGCCTATCCTTCTTCTTAGGTATACTAACTTCTGTGTTACTTTTAAAATGTTTGTTTCCTTTGATTATATATGTTTGTTGGTTTTCATGATTATATGTTATATATAATACATGATGTCATTATATATTTGATAACTTAGCTACATATATCAAAATCAAAAGCTATTATATGTATATGTTAGGTATTATATTTATTGACTTTTGTGTATCCGGGTAATTTACTTAACTTAGTGAATTATTTTATCATATATTACTGTATTTTAATTGCTTTGCTGGATTTTTCAATGTATATAGCTTATCGTTTTACATTCTGCTATGTAACTCTAAATTCGTTTGGTCTTTTTCCTAACTGATTGCTCAGCTTCAATCTTTTTTCCTAGCTTTTTTAGGGAGAAGTTTCCACTAAAATGTCCTCTGGATTCTTGCATTTCAAAATTACCTCTTGCCTTTACACATGGGCAATAGTTTGGTTGTGTATACCATTCTCAAGCTTCAGTATAGTGCCATTGTTACAAAGTTTGAATCTAGCCTTCCCTTTTTTCCTTTCAAGTAACTTAATTATGTGGTCTGGTTGTCCATATATTTTTCTATGTTTTATAATTTAATAACTTTACCTGGCTATATCTTAGAGTGTACAGTTCTATGTGAGACTATTGCTTTTTATATGCTCATTTTGACTTTTATTTCTTTGAGAATATTCTCTGGGTTTATGTCTTATTTCCTTCTTTGAGGTGGGGGGGTGGGAAAGGATTGGACTTTAGTGGTTAGAATCCTGGACTTCCCTTGCTTGTCTCCATTATCTTCCATTTGTGCCCAGTTTCATTTTATATTGCTCATTATTCAAACTTATGCCTTGTGTATCTTTCTCTGTTCTCAACAATGTCCATTCAGCCATCTGTCCTAATGCTAGCTCCACGTGCTCAAATGTCATCTCTTGATGTTGCCTTGCCATTTCCTACATGAGATCTTGAATTCTTAGTTCCCCTTCCTTGATTTTTTTAAGAATAGTTTAGTTAGATTTTTAAAAAAGTCAAAATAGTTTAGTCTGCTCTATCACAACATATTTTTCATGTGATTTTTTAAATCAACCAATTCTTGGATTTATAGGTTTTATATAATTATTTTTTATTCTTACAGCTTTAGGAATATGTCCTGAAAGAAAAAAATGTTGTCATTATAATATAGTATTCAAACTGGGATTTCTTTATTTGTTTTAATTGAATGCACAACACAAGATTTTTAGACCTCGTATTTTAATAATATAAAATGGACTCTGAGCATACTAAAACATTTTTTGCACCCCATAGAACTTGATGTATATGTTACTGTCTTTCAATTTAAAATATTATGATTTCACTGTAATTTTAAGATTAGAAAAGGTATTTATAAAATTCGAACACATATTCTTAAATTTCTTTTATTGTGATTTTTTAACTAAATTGCATTGAGGTTAAAAGTGCTTTTTATAGGTGATCATTTATTTTGTGGTTGAGTATATACCCCTGATTTTGTAAATATTTGAGGCTTGAATAAAAATATACATTTTCGGGGGGAGAAGATGGCGGAGAAGTGAGGGGAGGCTGCGCTTTCTGGCTCCCGAGACTCGTCTGTAGTTTGGACTAATTGCAGACAGAACATCTCAATGAGCAGCTGGACACTGGCAGGATTTGAGCCTTGGCACTGCTGGATTAGAGAAAACCATCTAGGAATGACCAGTTTGGTGAGGATAGCGGAGGAAAAAGGGACGAGATGGGATTTCTGACTGGGGTGGCTACCCGAGCTGCGGCTGGAAGTAAACAAAGGCTTTTTGGTGACAACAGTCTTCCCCAGAGAGAAATCGGGAGGAGAGTGGATCCCTGCCCGCTGGCAGAGACAGGACTGGACCAGGTGGCATTGGCGCTGAAAGACATGAAACAGCGTACTGCTATGCATGTGAGAATGTGATTTTCCTTTATATTTTTCTCTCGTGAACTGAGGAGAGGAGAGGAAAGGTTGGGGATAATAGGACATTCTTGAGGAGCACAGGTGCAGGAGTGTGCTCACCCACTCCTCAACCCTCCCCTTGGGTTGCGTGGGCACGCACAGGGAAGTGCCCTCATTTACTGGCCAGGTGCACTGGGCCACACATCCAGGTGCCCCTTGGACATTCCCCAACAGACATAAGATCAGTGCCCCAACAAAAGCAGGGAGGGCCCACTGGGGACACAGAAGACCGTACGCGGACACCCCTGGTCAGCTCCAGTGGGCGCCAGGCCGGAGTGCAGACCGCTTGCTTGGGCTCTGCTGGTGCCCGCCCAGGCAGGGATGAGAACAGCAGGTGACTGCGGCATGGGAACAGCAGGCAGCAGAGACTCACAGACGCTCACTTCCACTGTGCAAAAGTGTCCAGGGCCCTGTCCCAAGAGGCAAGAGACCAACTCCTGGAGTACAGCATGGCTCTGCAGGCCTGAGGCTAGTGCTCAGTCTGCCTTGCACATGGATGGGCTAGCACGAAAGAGCACCCCTGCTGGCTCCAACAGGCACCAAAGAAACCCACTGGCCACCTTGGGCGCACACCACTGCTGCAAGAAACAGGAACCTCTGACCTGCCTCATTAGACCATCTGTGGATCCAGAAAAAGAAGACAACACACAAAGGCTGAACTGAGTAAAATCATTCCTTTTCTATATTTTTAAATTTTTATTTTTATTTTAGTTTCATTTGTATTTTATTTTATTTTAATTTTTAAAATTTCTTATTTTTAATTTTAATTTTTACTTTTTAAAAATTTTCTTTCTCCTTAAAGAAATTTATCTTTAATTTGTTTCATACCATCTCTCCTTCTCATCTTTCCTCTTTAATTTTTGTTATTTGTTTGTCTGTCTAGTTTAGCCTCCCTTTCACACTAAATAAATAGAATATAACTACTATATAAATCTAATACTATACAATCCCACTTTCTTACTATATTCTGCATTCTTCCCTCCTTTTCTTTTATTATTATTAACATACAATGTAATTACCTACTGTCTTGCATACTCTCAACACTACTTGCTACTATTATTAACCTATCATCCCCTCTCTGAAAAATCATATTTTTCCTTCTTAAAAACAACTCATCTATTATTCCTATAGTATAAAAGCTCTAATCTCTCTACATTTATATTAATACTGGCTCATTGGCTGACGATAGTGAGATAGAGGGTGGGGGATATTTTTGAGGGTGTGGGTTTCATTCCTGGGCGGTGTGTTTATGTTTTTTACAGCATTCCCACAAAAGAACTCAAGACAAAGTGGATAGAGTGACTCTAAATCAACTAGCCAGAAGAAAGATCCTACCAAAGAGCACCTGAAATATAACCAGACAGCATAAACAAACGACATAAAGGGTAATCCAAGAACATCAAGCTCAGGAGATCAAAGAGACTGCACCACTGAAACCCCCAGATCACCTATGAAGAATCTCATACCGCAAAGGTGGGAAGTCAAAGCAGACAAACCCAAATATCAAAAACAAACAAGAAGAATCCAACATGGTAAGATGCAGAAACAACCTTACAATGAAAAGAAAAGAGGAATCCCCAGAAAGAGAGGTAGATGGAATAGACATAGCCCAAATGTCAGACATTGAATTCAAAACAATGGTGGTGAAGAAGCTCAATATAAAAACAACTACAACAACCTCCAAAGAAGTTACCAACAGCTCCAAGAAAATTACAGAACTCGTGTAGAGAACTACACGAGCATAAAAAAGGACATAGAAACTATTAACAAGAACCAGGAATAAATGAAGAATACAATCTCTGAACTGAAAAACAAAGTAAATCAGTCAAAAGCAGACTAAACGAAGCAGAGGTTCAGATCAGTGAGTTAGAGGACAATGTAGAAAAAAATTCCCAGACAATACAACAAAATGAAAAAAAAAATAAGGAAAATATATGAACAAGATGAAAGGGAATTACAGGATAACATGGGAAGCAGCAATATCAGGATCATCGGAATAAGAGAGGGAGAAGAGGAATGTGGAATAAAAAAGCTGATAGGAGAAGTATTGACAGAAGATTTTTGCAACCTGAGGAGAGAAAAAGTTATGCAAGCTCAGGGAGCACAGAGAGTCCCAAAGAAGAGGAACCTAAAAAAACCCACTCCAAGGCACATCATAATTAAAATGGCAACATTCCAAGACAAAGAAAGAATCCTGAAAGCAGCAAGAGAAAAACAGCAAATAACATACAAGGGAGCTCTGATAAGGTTATCAACTGATTTCTCAACAGAAACACTACAAGCCAGAAGGGAACAGTCAAAAATATTTCAAGCAGTGAAAAACAAAGTCCTACAACCAAGAATACTCTACCCAGCAAGGCTCTCATTCAAAATGGAATGTGAAATAAGGAGTTTCCCAGACAAAGGAAGACTAAAAGAATACACCTGCATGAAACCAGCATTGCCAGAGATGCTAAAGGGAATGTTCTAAGAAAAAGGAAGGGAAAAAAAAGAGTAGAGGAACAGAGGTACAAAGGGAAATGAAAAAATACATGTCAATAATAACTTGAAATGTAAAGAGATTAAATGCTCCAATTAAAAGGCATAGGGTAACAAAATGGATAAGAAAACAAGACCCACATATTTGCTGTCTACAAGAAACACACCTCAAAACAAAAGATTTACACAGAATAAAAGTAAAGGGATATAAAAAAGTATCCCAAGCAAACGGACATGAATAAAAAAGCTGGGGTAGCAATCCTCATATAAGACAAAACAGATTTCAAAGAAAGGGCAATAAAAAGAGACAAAGAAGGACATTTCATAATACTTAAGAAAAAAATCCATCAAGAAGATATAACACTGATAAACATATATGCACCCAACATAAGAGCACACAAATGCATAAAGAAAATACTAGAAGACCACAAGAAAGATATCAACCACAACACACTCATAGTAGGGGACTTCAAAACTCCATTATCAACAATAGACAGATAATTGAAGCAAGGAAACATCAAGGATATACAGGCATTGAACAACACACTAAACCACATGGACTTAACTGATATATATAAAACTTTTCACCCCAAAGAAGCAAAATATACATTCTTTTCAAGGGCACATGGGACATTTTCAAAGATAGACCACATGATAGGACACAAAACAAGCCTCAACAAATTCAAGAAAATTGAAATCACATTAAGCATCTTTTCAGACCACAATGCCTTGAAACTAAAAATCAACCTCACAGAAAAAAATCAAAGACATCCAAACTCATGGAGAATGAATAACATGTTATTAAATAATGAATGGGTTAACAATGACATCAAAGAAGAAATCAAGAAGATTCTGGAAACTAATGATAATGAACACACAACATCCCAAAACCTTTGGGACAGAGCAAAAGCAGTCCTAAGAGGGAAGTTCATAGCAATACAGGCATATCAGAAAAGGACAGAAGAATCTCAAATAAAAAATCTAACCCTAAAGCTACAAGAACTAGAACAACAACAACAAAAAGAGCCTAGGGCTAGAAGAAGGAAGGAAATCATCAAGATCAGAGCAGAATTAAATGACATGGAGACCAAACAAATAATTCAAAAGATCAACAAAAGTAGGAGCTGGTTCTTTGAAAGATAAACAAAATCAACAAGCCTTTAACCAGGCTCATCAAGAAAAAAAGAGAGAGGCCCCAAATAAACAAAATCAGAAATGAAAAAGAAGAAATCATGACTGATACCACAGAAATACAAAGAATTGTAGGAAATTACTACAAACAACTGTACGGCAAGAAACTTGACAACCTAGAAGAAATGGACAAATTTCTAGAAATATATAATCTTCCAAAACTGAATCAAGAAGAAGTAGAAAGCCTGAACAGACCAACAACAAAGAGTAAAATTAAAGCAGTAATCAAAAAAACTCCCAGCACACAAAAGCCCTGGACCAGATGGCTTCACAGGCAAATATTACAAAAAAAATTAGGGAAGAAATAACTTTTATCCTTCTCAAAATATTTCAAAAAATCCAAGAAGAAGAAAAATTTCCAAACTCTTTCTATGAAGCCAGTATTACCCTAATCCCAAAACCAGGTCAAGACACAACAAAGAAAGAAAACTACAGGCCAATATCACTGATGAACATAGATGCTAAAATCCTCAATAAAATTTTGGCAAACAGGGTCCAGCAATACATCAAAAAGATCATACACCACAATCAAGTGGGATTCATCCTAGGGATGCAAGGATGGTTTAATATTCACAAACCAATAAATATAATACATTACCTAAACAAAATGAAAGACAAAAATCACATGATCATATCAATAGATGCAGAAAAAACATTTGATAAAGTACAACACCACTTATGATGAAATCACTCAGCAAAATGGGAATAGAGGGAGCATACCTTAACATAACTGAGGCTATGTATCACAAGCCTGAAGCCAACATCATACTCAATGGACAAAAACTGAAAGCATTCCTGAAAGCGTTCCTGAAATCAGGAACGAGACAAGGCTGCCCCTCTCTCCACTCCTATTCAACATAGTCTTGGAAGTTCTAGCCACAGCAATCAGACAAGAAAAAAAATAAAAGGCATCCAAATTGGGAAACAAGAAGTAAAACTATCATTATATGCAGGTGACATTATAGTATACATAGAAAACCCTCTAAACTCCACTAAAAGGCTACTTGATATAATAAGTGTATTTGGCAAAATAGCAGGGTACAAAATAAATATACAGAAATCTAAGGCATTTATGTACACAAACAATAAAACATCAGAGACAGAGACAAAAACAAAAATACCATTTACTATAGCAACAAGAAAAATAAAGTAACTAGGAATTAACTTAATCAAAGAGATAAAAGATTTGTACTCTGAAAATTACATAATATTGAAGAAAGAAATTAAGGAAGATACAAATAAATGAAAGCAAATACCATGTTCTTGCGTGGGAAGAATCAACATCATCAAAATGGCCATACTTCCCAAAGCAATTTACAGATTCAATGCAATCTCTATTAAAATACCAATGACATATTTTACAGACCTAGAATAAATACTCCAAAAATTCATGTGGATCCAAAAAAGACCCTGAATTTCCAAAGCAATCTTGAGACAGAAGAACACAGGAGGAGAAATCACAATACCAGCCATCAAACAATACTACAAAGTCACTGTGATCAAAACAGTCTGGTACTGGCATAAGAACAGATATATAGATCAGTGGAACAGAGTAGAGAGCTCAGAAATAAACCCAGGCCTCTATGGTCAACTAATCTTTGATAAAGGAGGAAGGAACATAAAATGGAGTGAGCAGAGCCTCTTTCACAAATGGTGCTGGGTGAACTGGACAGGGACGTGCAAAAAAAAGGAAACTAGACCACCAACTTACACCACACACGAGAATAAACTCAAGATGGATTAAAGACTTAAATGTAAGCCATGACACCATAAAAGTCCTAGAGGAAAACATAGGTATAAAAATTTCAGATATTCCACGTAACAATATTTTCACGGGTACATCTCCTAAGGCAAGAGAAATAAATAAATAAACAAACAAATGGGACTACATCAAACTAAAGAGTTTCTGCTCAGCAAAAGAAAACATCAGCAAGATGAAAAGGAAACCAACCATATGGGAAAACATATTTGCCAATGATATCACAGACAGGGGACTGATTTCCAAAATATATAAAAAGCTTATACAACTCAACATTAAGAAAACAAACAACCCAATTAAAAAATGGGTAAAGGACCTGAACAAACACTTCTCCGAAGAAGACATAGAGAAGTTCCATAGACACATGTAAAAATGCTCAACATTATTAGCCATCAGAGAGATGCAAATAAAAACCACAATGAGATACCACTTTACACTAGTTAGAATAGCCAACATCAACAAAGCAACAAACAACAAGTGCTGGCGAGGATGCGGAGAAACGGGAACCCTACTGCACTGTTGGTGGGAATGCAGACGGGTGCAGTCACTATGGAAAACAGTATGGAATTACCTCAGAAAACTAAAAATGGAACTGCCTTTTGAACTAGCAATTCCACTGCTAGGATTAAACCCGAAAAATCCTAAAACCCTAATTCAAAAGAACATATGCAGTACTGTTTACAGTACTAGTGCTAGAAACAGCCTAAGTGCCCATCTGTAGATGAATGGATCAAAAAACTGTAGTACATTTACACAATGGAATACTATGTAGCAGAAAGAAAGAAGGAACTCCTGCCATTTGCGACAACATGGATGGAACTAGAGAGAATTATGCTTAGTGAAATAAGCCAGGCAAAGAAAGAAAAATACCATATGATATCACCTAATACAGGAAACTAAAGAACAACACAAACAAAGGAACTAAATAGAACAAAGAGCAGAAAAGCAGTAAATAGGGGGGAGGGGAGAGGGAGAGAAGGGGGATAAGTAAGGGAAGGGATTAGTCAAAGAACCTATATAAAAGACTCATGGACATGGACAACGGGGAGGGATATGATTGCGGGAGAGGGGGTGGGTTGGGTGGGGGAGAGAAATTAGGGGAAAAGGGGACAACTGTAATTGAAAAACCAAAAAAAAAAAAAAAGTGCTGCAGAAATGCACTTTCTCTTGATTGAAAGTAAAAAAAAAAAAAAAAAAAGATGAGCCAGAGATAGCTGAGTCTTTCCTTTTTTTCAACTTGATTTACTAATCTCTAGTTTCAATAGGTAAAGTAATACATTTGGTTATTATAATCACTACTAAATTCATTAACTGTATCATTTTTATTTTTCATTTTGTATTTTTTAAAATTCTCACCTAGGGATATATTTATTGATTTTAGAGAGAGAGTAAGGGAGAGAGAGAGACAGAGCAACATCAATCAGTTGCCTTCCATACACTCCTTGACTAAAGATCAAACCCACAACCTAAGTTTGTGCCCTGATCAGGTATAGAGCCCGCAATCTTTTGGGATATGGGATGACACTCCAGTCATCTGAGACAGCCAGCCAGTGCTCACTATGCATTTTTATTGCTTTTCTTTTCTTTCCCTTTTGGATTTCATAGTTTTTATTTGTACATCTTTATTTTTTTTTCTGACTGGTCATTTTTTTACATAAAGCTGTTTATGTACTTTAACACAATTTATTGAGTAAACTTCCCATTTTATAATCTTGTTTTGTTGCATAAAATTATAATTTCAACTTTTAACTACAAAATATATCTCTATATTCATTAAACAGATATCCAACCTTTTAAAAAAAGATCTTATTTATTTTTAGAGACAGGAGAAGGGAGGGAGAAAGAGAGGGAGAGAAACATCAATGTGTGGTTGTCTCTTGCAATCCCTCAACTGCGGATCTGGTCTGCAACCCAGGCATGTGCCCTGACTGGGAATCAAACTGGCAACCCTTTGTTTCACAAGCTGGCATTCAACCCACTGAGCCACACTAGCCAGACTACTATCTTATATTGAATTCATTGTCATGGGTTGTTTCTTGCTTCTTACTTTCTCTTTCTGCTTTCATCTTTCTTGTCTATAAGCATATTTTACACTAAATACTTCATATATATATATATTCTACACTAAATACTTCATTAACATTTTGTGAGTTGTACACTTTGCTAGCTTTTTTTAATATCTGAAAATAAATGCTTTGATTAAGATATTTGGCTGAATATAGAATTCATAGTGACATGATTTCCCTCAAAACTTTGAAGACATTATTCCATTTTCTCTTTACATCTGTAATTTCTTATTCTGTGATTGTTCTTTAATTAGTTTAATTTCATCCCTTTGAATATCATTTTTTGTTTCCTTTATGTAGTTTTAATATTTTTTCTTTATTATTGATATGCTGAAGTTTTACTCATCTTTAAGTATGATTCATATTTCTATATCTTCTTAGCACTTAGGAGTTTTCTATCTATCTAAACTCATATTTTCACCAATTGAAATAAACTCTTAGTTATTACATCTTTGAATAATTACTCTGTCATTATCTATATTCTCTCTTTCTAAAACTCCTATAATGCATGCATTGAAATTTTGTTGATTCTTTCTTTTTTTCCTTCAAATTCAGCCTTATTTTCCATTGCTTTATTTCTATGCACTGCTGTCTGGGACAATTTCTTGTTAGTAGCATCCAGATAATGTTTTCACTTTGGCCAAATTTTTCCAGGTTTTTAAAACATTCTCAAGGCTTCCAATAACTTATTTGGGTATCTGTGTGCAATGCTTTTAAAAACAGTTCCAGAAATTCTTTGACACTCCTCTCACAAAAGGTAGAGCCTTATTGTTTCCTTTTAAAATTCAGCCAGACTTAGTTACTCACTTATAACACACGGAGTGTGAATGAAATGATGTTTCATGACACTGAGGCTCTGTCATAAAAGGAGATACTGCTTATGTCTCTCTCTCTCTCCCCGACCACCCCTCGCCCCCTTTCTGGCTATCCTAAAGTCGTCCTCAGAAAGCCATACATAGAGACCATGTAAATATAAAAACAATGCTCAAGAAGACTCCAGCTGCTTCAGGCTTCAGCTATGCAAATATTTATAGCTCAGACACTAACCATGTGATTTAGCAAGTTTTCAGATGACTCAAACTCCCAGATTTTGAACCATCTTACCTGATGCTGAGTGGAATAGGACAAATAAACTTGCTCTCCTATGTTTTATCCAAACCCTGACCCCCTAAATCTGTAAGACAATAAATACTGGTTTTCTACAACAAATTTTTTGAGTAATTTGTTATGCAGCTATGGTAACTGGATTGGAATGTTGTAGCAAGAAATTTCACAAGAAATTTTGGGTATTGCCTTAATAAAATCCTAAAAATGTGACAGTGGCTACAGGATTAGGGAACAGGTGGAAATTGGGCATGGGGGGTAGGAAATTGAGGAGACTGTTAACAGAAACTTAATGTGCCTGAGAAGAGTCAGTGGAGGTGAAAGGGGCTATGAGAAAAATGGTTTCAGAGGCTTGAGAAAAAGGTATCTTAATTTGTCATGATTGGGCTATTTTGCAACACCTTCCTTAGCATTACAATAAGGCCAGAAAATAAATAGTTTAGCTAAGGAAATTCTTAGGCAGAGTGTTAAAGTTACTGCCTAGTTCATGGAATCTCATAGAAAAATGTGAGAGAAAAAAAGCTAAAGGAAGAATTACCAAATACTGTATGATAAAGCCAGGACTGCCTTCTCATTCTCAGCCTCCCCAAATCCCCACATTAATAAGGGACTTCAGAGCAAATATCAAACCAGATGTGAAACCACAAGAGTCACTGTTAAAACCTGAGAGAGATAAAAGGCGATGCTTCAGCAAATTGCACAGTTGGACAAAAGCACATGGAAGAATTTTAAAGGTGCTTCAAAGATACTCTTCTTTTTTTTTTTTTTTTTTAATTAAATCCTCACCTGAGGATATGTTTACTGATTTTTTTAAGATAGAGGAAGAGACAGAGAGAAACATCTAAATGAAATAGAAATATTGATTCGTTACCTGTTGTATGACCCTAACTGTGAATAGAAACCGCAACCTAAGTATGTGACCTGACCAGGGATCGAACCTGTAACCTTTTGGTATAGGGGTTGGAATTCCAACCAAATGAACCAATTGGCCAAGGTTAGCTTTTCTTCATTAAACAATACAGCTTATAGTAATCTTAAGAGTACTGTCTTTCAGCAACTTTATAGGAAGCCCAAAGTAAAAGAAGGGTTTATCTCAGAGAAATCTGTATGTGTTATTTTCCTAGTGATGTAGATTTATATGCAACTTACACAGTTTAAAAACAATAATATTAGTTTGGACTTAAGGGACAGACACAGTGAAAAATGAAAAAAAGCCTTTGGACCCCCAAATTCTATGGACATGAAGCCGATTGGAAAAACAGCCTATATGAGATCAGAAGATATTTTTTAATAGAAAATGATGGATTATTTAAAAGCAGAACCAAGAACCTAGTCAGGACAAGCCAAAAGCCATATAGAATCATCCCCAGACATTAGGACCAAACCCTATTCAAGAAAATAGAGACACATACAAGCTTGGCTGAATTTCGGAAATGCTATGGACAGAGAGTCCTATGTGCAATTTGTTTTTCCCTTTGTAGATCAGGAGTCCTAGAGTGGATGAAAAGGGGGGTATGTACAAGTTCAGTGGCAGAAAGTTACCTCACAGTGTGATCCAATTATAAATTCCTAACTGGGTAGGTAGGTCATGGTGGGTAGTTACACCTCAGGCCTGTAACTTCTGAGCAATAGGCTTTTAAGGAAGTCCTGTTCATTTTTCTTGTGTATGTAGGTCAACACACCATTGGCATGCAGAAGTAATTCTCTTTTCAAGACCCCTCAATGGCATAATGGCCTCAAGAGAACACATAATCTTTAGCAGGCAGTGTCATCCCTTTAGGCTCAATTAAAATTTTTCTATAGTTTTGGATATTCTTTCACTGACAGGATCATCTGGAGAGAACACACAGATAGACACTTGGGGAATTCCAGTATTGCAGGTATTCCAGTCTTCCCAGCCTAGAATCAAGACATGTGAGTGAACAAGTCTTCTAGACGTTTTCAGTCCCCAGTCTTTGAGCTGCCATAACTGATACCAAATGGAATAGAAAGGGAGCTTTCTTCTCTGCTTTGTTCAAATTTCTGATCAAAAGAACTCATGAGCATGATAAATGTTTTGTGTCACTAAGTTTTGGGTCGTATTTTACAAAGAGTAACTAGCAACATGTGACTTTTATTCATACCTGTCTCTGTTTCAAAATTGTTTGCTTCTCTATATAAATGCTATTTATTTAAAAAATCTCTTTGAAAATCTTAACTTTCAAACTTATTTTATAGTTATTTGGGGATTCACCTATTAGTTACATTATTTAGAATAACTTCAACTTTTTGAAAAGTTAGTTATTTTTGTTTTCAAAATCTAAATTTTCCCCATGTGCTTTGGTGATTTTATTTTCATATTTATCTTGAGTTTATTTATTTTCATTATTTTTTCTTTTCTTGATCTCCACCACTTTGTCTAGTGTTTCTCTCATTCATTCTGCTCCCTAAATTTTATTGAGAACAAGGTTGTATATTCTAAGTGATGACTGTTGTTTTATAGTGATATTGTAGATATTGCCAAAGTTATCATTAGTTGTCATAATGCTCTTTCCAGATCTTATCTGTCTGAAAATTCCCATTTCCTTCCGCTTACACAGATAATCAACATGGCACAGTTTCAGGAAGAAATCAAATATTATTTAACCTACATTTTTTCTGAGAGAGAGAGACAGACAGGGTCTATTCACATGGGCAGTTTTAAACATTCCCTTGTATAGGATGAGGTGAAAATTATTCAAAAACTATAGAAATATTATCACATTGCTTTGATAGTATAGCTCTAATAGTAAGTCACAAATTTGTTGTAGGCCATTTTACTTATTTGCTTGATTTTCTCCAGTATCATGAATAGCTTGGATATAGATAAGGAATCTGGGAAATAGATTGATTCAGACTTGGAAATTTGCAGGCATGTGCAAAAAGGAAATAGAGTAACAAGTTGGGTATTTACACAAGGTTCATTGAGCACTGGACAAAGCAACAATATCTACATAAATATGGGGTAAAAACAGAAGCAATCAGGGGACCAGAGACCCCACTGTTTGGAAGACCTAGTTGCTTCAGAGAAAGTGAGTGATATATGAAGGTGTGAGAAGATGTGTTCAAATCTTCACAAACACTAAATTCCCAAAATTATGGCAACACTAGAAAAGCTAGCTAGCTGATAAAATAAGTAAGTCATTAATAAGAAGCCAGATTATTGATGGTTTGACCATATTAATGATGTGAGAAAATAGTTATTTATATTGTTATTTGGCAAAAAGCATATATGAGTATATATATTTATTTGCCTTTTTCTTAATTTCTTGTGTTCAAGCATGTTATGAGGCTCACATAAAAAACAATTTTCTAGTAAGAGACATAATTACATTTTATGAAAAATATTGAGTATATAATTAAGATTATTAAATAGCTGGCCAAATATTTTTATTAGCACATTTCTTTACCTTCAGAAAAAAAATTTTCTCAATTTCTTTCTTTCTTTCTCTCTCTCTCTCTCTGCCCCTCTCATTTTTCTTTAGTTTATTTTTACCCTGTATTAAAAAAAAATTGTTGCACCAGATAGTTTTTAAGATTGCTTCCCAACTCCAATATTCTTGGATTTCAAGTGTTTTTAAATTATTTACTGTGAGGTAATTATTATAAGATAAAAGGCAATAAATAAGATAGGACCCCCTGGTTATAAAGCTATTGAAGTTAAGATGACCATAGAAACATGATTTCTAAGAGGATTTTTCCTGCCCTGTATATGAATATTATTTAAAGTTGTTTGAGTGTCCTTTGATGGGATTCTAATGCAATCATCTTTGTCATAATTTTGCTAGAAATAATTTCAATAGTGAAGTTATCATGGCTAAAACAGTGACATCTGGTGGCTTTAAGTGAATTTTGCAGTTACTATATTTAAATTTTAATACAAAGAAGACATAATAGTAAATCAAAGGTTCATGATAAAACATGACAAATACGCTAAAAGTTATTTCTTTTATAAATATTTCATTGTTTTAACTATGTTGTATTACTACCTAGAAATTTTATTTTCATTTTAGAAAAAGCTAACATTTATACGGAGATGTGGTTTTACCTTTGAAAATTACTTTATAAATCCAACTATTAAAAAAAAACAGAAATCTTGATCTAGTATTTAATTTTTTAATGAAGTAGAAGCAGAGTAATTTCTATATTACCATAATTTCTATAGTATTACTTTTTTATATATCCTATATTCCTAAAGAGACAATTTGAATTAAAAAAATATAAAAAGCTATTTATCTAAAAAATTTCTGTTATATTCCCTGGTTTTATGAGAAATAAGGTATAAGTAGTAAGAAAAGCAAATTTATTTATTTATGTTTAATTTTTTTAAGTCTATGCTTTTATTAAGACATTTACTTTTGAAACTATTTTTCTTTTCTTACATTAAACAAGTAAAACAAAATTATGAACTCATCTGAATGACTGTAACTTATCTCTACCATTTCAGCACTCTGCTTAAGAACAAAAATTTAATTG
Source organism: Furipterus horrens (assembly GCF_987537825.1). NCBI lineage: Eukaryota > Metazoa > Chordata > Mammalia > Chiroptera > Furipteridae > Furipterus > Furipterus horrens. The sequence continues at coordinate 59,261,178 of NW_028327176.1, read as the reverse complement.
AGTAAATTTGACCAATTCATGAATTGGGCAGCATCCTATTAGCAAATAGAGAATAGCTCCAAGAATCTTCACAGTATAAAGGGATTTAATAGATAGAAACTGGGCAGGATAAGAATGTTATTAAAAAATAAAAGAAAGAATTGTTTTTTAAAAAGTTACCTGGGAACTTGGGGGGGTTGTCTTGTCAGGCAGATCGCTTCAGCTTCCATTGGGGGAACTAAAGAACATATGTGACAGATGACCTCATCGGTAATGCCCCCAAAATTCCATATTGGCAGATTAATATTCTGGAGAAGGTTGAAATTGCAATTTGGTCAGGTATTAAGTCTAAGTTGGGTGTTACCAGCTTTAGAACAAGTGGCCCCATTTTGGGACTGTGGTTTTCTCTTTCACAGTCCTTTCCTTTATTTAGACTCTCAGTTTGATTAAGAGATATGATCAAAATTTAAGGCAGTAGCACCATTCTCAGCTCCTGCTCTGTGGTTCTTGAAGCTTTTGTTGATTCTCTGTGTGATATTCATGATGTTTTGGCTTACATCATGGCTTCAGGAAGACGATCTTTAATTTAGTCACCCTCTTTGTTCTTTTCTGATGTATCAATCTTAGGGGTCATTTGCTTAGTGGTTAGAAAACATGCATTTAAATGTTGTGAAAGATGTTTATTACCGGGATGAGATTGGCAATGTTTCTACCAGCCACCTCCTTATTTTGGATGACTCTGTAGAGATGGAAATCCGGCCTCGTTTTCCTCTTTTTGGAGGGTGGAAGACCCATTACATCATTGGCTACAACCTTCCAAGCTATGAGTACCTCTATAATTTGGGTGACCAGTATGCACTGAAGATGAGGTTTGTGGACCACGTGTTTGATGAGCAAGTGATAGATTCTCTGATTGTAAAGATCATCTTGCCTGAAGGAGCCAGGAACATTCAAGTTGACAGTCCCTATGAAATCAACCGTGCGCCAGATGAGCTGCACTACACCTACCTGGACACATTTGGCCGCCCTGTGATTGTTGCCTACAAAAAAAATCTGGTAGAACAGCACATTCAGGACATTGTGGTGCACTACACGTTCAACAAAGTGCTTATGCTGCAGGAGCCCCTGCTGGTAGTGGCCGCTTTCTACATCTTGTTCTTCACGGTCATCATCTATGTCAGGCTGGACTTTTCTATCACGAAGGATCCAGCCACGGAAGCCAGGATGAAGGTTGCCTGCATTACAGAGCAGGTCTTGACCGTGGTCAATAAGAGAATAGGTCTCTACCGTAACTTTGATGAGACAGTCAATAGATATAAGCAGTCCCGGGATGTGTCCACCCTCAACAGTGGCAAGAAGAGCCTGGAGATGGAACACAAGGCCTTGACCAGTGAGATAGCACTGCTGCAGTCCAGGCTGAAGACAGAGGGCTCTGACCTGTGCGACAAAGTGAACGAAATGCAGAAACTGGATGCACAGGTCAAGGAGCTGATGCTAAGTCGGCAGTGGAAGCTGAGCGGTTGGTGGCTGGCAAGCTCAAGAAAGACACCTACGTTGAGAACGAGAAGCTCATTTTAGGAAAGCGACAGGAGCTGGTCACCAAAATCGACCACATCTTGGATGCTCTGTAGCCCCTGTCAGTTGTCTCCAAATGGGCCCAGGGTGCTGCACTTAGAGATGGCAGGTGTACGTGGTGGGGAGGGGTGGGGCATAAACATTGAGGCCAGTGAATGCTGGCATCTGTATTTTCCAAAAGGCCTTCAAAGAAGAGAAGCCAGGCCCTGCCCCAGACAGTACAAGAAGCTTAGTTTTTGTCCCTAAACTGTTCATTTAACAAGAAAAAAACTTTAGTTCCATTAAAAATAAAATATCTTTGTGTTTTGAACAAAAAAAAAAAAATGTTGTGAAAGAATAAAACAAGACAGAAAGATTATTATAATTGTAAACAGAATAATTCTCAACGTTTTGACTGTACTTAATGCCATGGTCCCCAAGATCTAAGCCAATCAAAACCAAAGAAGTCATAGAAAGACCCTGTTGGGGGAATCACATCTTTAATCCAAGTGGCTTGCTCAGTGATCTTATGTAACTGAATTTCAACCTGCCCAAAAGTGTTAACACAGGTGCAGCTAGTGGTGTTGTCCACAGCATAAGCACCTTCTGGCTTGGCTTAAAGTTAATTAAGGGGGATTTTTGTTGGGCAACTGATGCTTTAACAGCTGATTCTCCACTATTTTCAAGAGCTAAGGAGAAGTTCCTCATTATAGCCTTGTTTGTATTTACTCTTAACCAGGGAAGTAGGGACTGACCAAAGGAAGCAAATTCTGAATCACGAAGAACCTTCTGATAGGTCTTTTCTAACTTGACAATCTAAATTCAGGGAAGTTGACCACTGAGTGTCTCAGTTTGTTTGTGAATAGTTAGGAGCGTATTTAGATAATCTAAGAGGCATTGCCTGGTTCTATTTAAGCCATTTAGGCATTGATAGTTCCTAAGAGAATAATAACCACCATCAAAAAAGGTAAATTATATCAGGCATAAAACATTTCCACAAAAGTGGCACTGTTAATGGAAAAGTCTGAATTTTTCATGACAAATTCAGAGTCTAAAAGATTACCCCCCTGGGAATAACTTGGGAGAGAAGGATAATGGCATTGTCTTTCTAGCCAATGCCAGAGTAAAGGAAAGAAAGAAAATATGAAAATATTTTATGTTTAGTTAAAGTATAAAGTCTTGATCTGAAATCTTGGGTGAAAGCAGTCTACATCAATTTCAGCTACTTCTCTTCCTTGTCAACTTGCTTTATAGGTCTCCAACATCCATGTAGGACCAGATGTCAGGCAGATCATTCTTGTCTGTAACATATATATCCAATTCATATTTTTACAGCAGTGAGAGCGGTCAAGTAAGCTTCCTTTCAATGGGGTTCTGATAATACTTCTATAACATTAAGTCACCAGGATCTAGATTATGATGAACAGGATCCCTAGAATTGGGATCTTTAACCTGTTGATGATAAGCTTAAGCATAAGACATTAAAGATTTACAGTACTTGATCATATTAGCATAATAAGGGCTCAGCAGAAAATTTATGTCAACAGACACTGGTTTACTGATGACAATTTCATGGGGAGTGAGTTTGTTTCCAAAGGGACTTACTGCAAACTAGTCAGCAAGACCAAAGGCAATACATTAAGCCAAGGAAGTCTAATAATAGTCTCAGAAAGTGTAGAGACTTTAAGTGAGAAGATCTTATTAATTTTCTCTACCTTGTCTGATGATTGATAGTGAAAGGGACAGTGATAACTCCAAAAAGATTGCAAGATTTTCTTTAAGGCTTGTATAATTTGCCATTGAAGTGACTGCCTTAATCGCTGGAAGTTGAAAGGTACACATCATATGGGAAATACATTTTCTAACCATTTATTTGTTTGTGAGGGCATCAGCCTTGTGTCAGGAGTCAGTTTCAACCCATCTGAAAAACTTGTATATAATAACAAAAACATGTATAACCCATACAAAATGTCAGTTGAATAAAGTTAAGCTGCAAGTTTTGAAAAGGTCCAGAGGAAGGAGGAGGGAGACCTCTAGAGACAAACATAGTGTTCTCACGGTTATGGACCTGGTAGATCAGACATTGTTGGTAGAGTGTTTTCACAATTTTATATGTCTTCACATCAATGTCTGTTCATAATTCAAGTAATTTAAATGCACTAGGATGTGTGAAAGAATGCTAAAATGAAAAAATTGGTTTAACAGGGGGCTGGAAAGAACCAAGTGGCCTTCCTGGTTTTCCCATAGTCCTGACTTTAATTTACAGCCATTAGTTACCTCTTAATTCCTCTGAGTCAGGAGCAGACTATTGTCATGATACTAGAGCATCAGGATGACAAAAGTCTGGTGATAAAGGGTCATTTTTTGCAGAGCAGAATGTACTTTATTCATATGTGCCACAATTTTGTAGATTCTGTTGCTGCAGTCTTTGCATGAAAGTCACCAGGGCATTCGCATGATACTCAGGTGTGAGCTTCAGTTTTGATGAAAGTGGTTTCAGAAGATAAAAGAATAACAGTAAGAAGATGATATACTTGTTGCTCATTTTTGATTGAGATTCCAGAGGACTTAAGAAAAAGTCTTTTTTTTTCCTCCATAATATTCCGAAATCATGGATGATTCCAAATGCATATCAGCTATGAGTATAAATAGTTACAGTATGTCTTTTGGATAATGGGCATGCTCAGGTAAGGCTATGGAGCTCTGTTTGGTTGGGCAAATTTATCTCTTGAGAGGTTCGCCCTTTCAAATAGGTCATATTGGGTAGTATAGCATAACCAACTTGAAAATTGTCTTTTTCATTGCTACAGTATGACACATCTACAAACAAGATTAGATCAGAATTGGTTAAAGGGGTGTCTTCTCATAAATCAGGATGCGGGTCACAGAATGGAACTTCATTTCTCCCAGCTGTGGTGCTCGCCTTAATTAGAGAATGATAGTAACATAGCAGGGTTAAAGATGTTACAGCATTTAAATGTAGATTAGGTAAAAACGTCAAAAGGATCTCATAGGAAGTTCTGCTCACAGAGAAATGTTGAGTCAATTCAGAGTTTGAAGACTTTGGACAGTGTGTGAAGTTTGTAATTAAATGACATTTTCCCAGATTAACTCTGCTGAGGTTTCCACCAACTTTGCAGCTGCAATGATAACCTTAAGACAGCTAGACAGGCTCAAATAACTGAGTTAAATTGTATGCTTTTATAGGGAAGAGGCCTACATTTACTGAAATTTTAGTGAGTTCATAGAATGAAGAAGTCAATAGAGAAAAATTAGGAATCCTTTCACAGTCTGAAATAACCAGCCAAATCTAGAAATCCACAAAGCTATCACTTAGTTGAGTTTAAGAAATGTGTGTACTGGCTTAATTCTTTTTGGAGATGGCTGAATTCCTTTAATGCTTACATCATCACCTAGGTAATGAACTGTATCTAAAGATAATTGTAATTTTTCCTCAGAGAATTTGTGTCCTGTTTCAGCCCATTGTTGCAACAAATAAGTGAAATCTTATGTGGTCTCCTCTTTGGTAACTGAACACAGAAAGATGTCATCTACATACTGTGAAAATGTTCATGTCCTGGGGAAGTAGAGGGTACTTAAAACTTGAAGTACGTGAGAGAAATAAGAATAGGTCACTGTGAACCCTTGAGGCATAACTGACCAGGTGTGTTGTTGATTGTTGCTAGTAAAGGCAAATCGATATTGGTTGTTGGAGCCTACAAGAATGCTGAAAAGGCTGAACAAAGGTCTACAACAGTGAGCTTTTTTGTACCTAGTAGAACTTATGACAAAAGGTGTTTGTATTTGATACAATTGGGAAATGAGGAATAATTACTTTATTAATAACTCTTCAATCCTGGACAAATTTCCATACTCATTAGTTTTGGCCTGGCAAGACTGGCATGTCACAATAACTAGTTCAGGGAATAATTAGTCCCTGGGCAAGTAGGTCTTCTACTACTGGTGTGAGGCCTTGTATGGCCACAGGCTTTAATGGATAGTGAGGTAATTTAGGGAGAAGTTTGGTCATATCTATCTGAATCTTTATAACAATAATATTTGTAATTTGTATTATACAGCAAAAAGAAATAATGCTTTTTTTTTTTTTGGAAAATGACCCAAGATATTTGAACTGGTTGTGATACAAATTCTCTCTAAATTTTATTAGATTCACTCACTATGAAAACATTTTCACTCTGAGAGATCTGTTGTTCTATAAGGCTGGGGTTTAATGTAGAAGGCATAGGTGTGGTTATCAACTAGACTTTGGCAAAGCTTCTAATTCATTTAAGGGATTACTAGTAATAGTTTACTGGGGAACTCCTCAGAGCCCATAAACTGTGGGAGGTGTCCACATGGGGTGTCCCCTTTGGAGGTAGAGAAGGGGACATTCAAATTGATGTTGAAGAATTTGCATAACATGTTTGAGGACAATATCTTTTCCAGTATCCCTGCTGCTACCAAATGACAATTTAATTTCCAGGTCAATGTTTTGAAAATGGACACCCAGTGTGTGAAATGCTGGAGACTCAGATATTACTTGGGGTCTCTGGCCTTGGGGCTGCTGTAGCTGTAAAATTAATAGCTTGCTTGATTTTTGTTTCTTATCTTGCTCCAGTGTTCTTTCAAAATGTTCAGCTACAGTTAGGAGTTTCGTTAGGTCTGTGGCCTCTCATCCTATTTTCTACTATTCTAAGGAGATAATCCATTACAAAGAGGACAGCTAAACCAGGTTGGGTGATTCTATTTATTTTATGGAATGTGGACTGCTGTAGAAAGAAGGCTCCATGGGAGCTTTAGAGTCAGCCAAAGATTCACCTCTTTTTGTCTGCATGTTTGAATAATAGAGCAATCAGTAAGGCTAGAGAAGACGCTAGGAATGGCTAGTAAAAGATTAAAATAGCAATTGTAACCATGCAGAAACTCCATTTCTTTAACATGATCCTCTTTCCTTTTTGTCCGTCCTCTCCCTTGATCACTGAGCACTTAGAACATCAGATCCTGGTCAGCAACAAACTCTCGTCTGTTGATGACAGAAACAGTTTCCTCAGTCAACACAAGAAACATTCAAACCTATAGAGTTTTTGTGAGTTTATTTGAGCCAAACTGACAATAATTGCCAGGAAGCAATATCTGAATGGATTGGAAAAATGCTACAGAAAAATGGCAGTTTATCACTTTATTTTACACATTACAATTGAAAGAGAAGACAGAACAGTGCCATGGCCATGGCTGACATCAGGAACTGATTCAATGATCCACTATTTCCTGGCCCTAACCATTCAGCAGAGCCCATGACCCCAACTCCCTTAATCATCATGATTAATAATTTTTTTCCATCTGTAATCTGTTCCCATGTGAACCATGGGGAAACCAGGGTTTAGACCAATAGTTCACCTGTGCCTCTGGGTTTGGCACCATTTTCTGAGATCAACTTTTACTTTGCTGCAAAATCCTGTTTGTGTTGTATTGGGCTTTGATGCATACAGGCAACTGACTATGTTAGTCTGTTAACACTTTTTTTGCCAACGGCGGGTGCAACGGGAACGCGCCCTGGGCCCCGACTTCTGAAGGGCCCCGCAAAACCCCAACTTTACTCCTTTTTCTAATCGACAGCCTCGGTTCCCATGCCCTCCCCCTCTCCCCACCTGCCTGCAGCTGGCTGGGAGTTTTCTATGATAGTGGGGAGTGTCAAGCTGAGCTCTGTTTGGCCTTGATCAGCCCCCAGACTCACAGCTGCAAGATAAATGACTGAATTTAATAATTTCTTTTTTCTTCCCCCTATAAAACAGTCCCCTCCTTCCCTGGGAGTCTGGAGTCAGGCCATTTGTGGCACAGCTTCCTCTCCGCTTGCTAATTCCCTCAGTAAACTTCCTTTTGTCTGCTTGCTGCCTCTTAATGGTTCTCTGAGCGACTCCGTTCTTACACTAATGACACCGAGTTTGGTTTCAAATGTGCAATTTTAATTACATACAAGTTTACAGTTGGCGGTAAAACCTGATAGTATGTTTATATTCGCTTATTTTCATTATTTCATTACTATGCTGCATACTATACACATAGTACGCTGCATAGGCCCTGCTCAGCTGCGCTACCACTCATCGAGCAATAGAATTGTATTTGCTACTTTGTACTTACAAAGGTTCTTCTGCAGTGCAGACTTACAATACATATAAGCAAATATACAGGGATGTAAATTAATTTGTGGGTATGTTCTTGTTTCATTTACAGTTTAAAAAATAGTTTTCCGTGCATATAAAATAATATTCAAGTAAGTTGAAATTATATTAAAATAAAATTAATTTCTATTGTTGAAATTATATTAAGGTAAAATTAATTACTATTGTTACATCAGTGCTTGGATTTTTGTAGTTTATGAATAATTTTTGAATTTTAATTAATCATTAATTTATTGCACTATACTGAAAAATCTCTTCGCTAGTATTCTAAACATTCAGACTCTTAAATTTTATATTTTTCTTTTAATTGGTAGCTAAAAAATGAAACTACATCAAAACTTTTTGATTATTATTATGCATTAATTATATTATACATATATTATATTCAAATTTTATTGGAAATAAAACATTAAAATACATAATATTTTTATTTGTTTAAAAATATGGTTAACATGTATATTTATTTCCCCTCTCTTTTTTTTTTTTTTAAGGGGCCCAATATTTTCTTTAGCGCCTGGGGCCTCAAGTGACCTTAATCCACCTCTGTTTTTTGCAAACTCTTTCTGGTTGAGAATCTCAAATATCCTTGTGGGTTTGCTACCTTGCTTCCTGTATCCATTTTGGGACTCCACAAGGTCCTACCAACATGTGCACGAGCTTATAAAGATCTGGCAGCCCTGGTTCATAGGTCATAATGAGAACTCTAAGTTGTTTTTGTGTTGTTGTTTTTTTTGGGGGGGGTCCCTCTCTAAGTTTAGTAATATTTTAAACTGGCCCTTAGTTAAGTCTTTGACCAAGGGATGAAGAGTATCTGAGAAAGTTTGTCTGCAACCTCAGGTAGTTTTATTTTAACCATTTAATAGTCTCCTCAAGGTGAAAGGCAGTTGAGATAGAGAATTAGTAAAATGTGAGTACTGAGATGAAAACAATAGAGGGAAGAAGTATAGGTTACATTCATTTATTGTCTTGTTTTAGGTCCCTCTGGTACTTTTAGTTTTTCACTAGTCTTTTGTAATGAGTCTTTTAATGAAGCTATTTTGGAATCTTGAAGACTTTTGGAAGCTTCTGCATATTAATTAAAATAGGCATTTTAATTTGTTTGTTCAATTGGGGGTACCTAGCTCTCAAGTGCACTACTTAAGTGAATGAACTTGTCTAATTAGAATATTCCCATAATGGACATTTTAATTATAAGATTTTTAAAAGATTTTCTTTTGTTAAATATTTGCAGCTTCTTGCACTATAGTTGTTTTTTTAAGTATATTTTATTGATTATGTTGTTACAGTAGTTCCAATTTTATCCCCTTTGATCCCCTCTGCACAGTACCCCCCTTTCCCCAGCCATCCCACTCCCCTTAGTTCATGTTCATGGGTCATGCATATAAGTTCTTTGGCTTCACCCTTTCCTATATTATTATTAACTTCCCCCTGTCTATTTTGTACCAGCCAATTATGCTTCTTAATCCCTGCACCATTTCCCCATTTCTCCCCTTTCCACCTCCCAGCTGATAACCCTCCAAATGATCCCCATACCTATGATTCTATTCCTATTCTGGTTTGCTTAGTTGGATTTTGTTTTTACTTTTTATATTTAGTTGTTGATAGTAGTGAGGTTGTTGTCAATTTAGTGTTCATAGTTTTGATCTTCTTTTTCTTAAGTAAGTCCCTTTAACATTTCATACAATAATGGCTTGGTGATAATGAACTCTTTTAGCTTTACCTTGTCTGCAAAGCACTTTATCTGCCCTTACATTCTAAATAATAACTTTGCTGGATAGAGTAATCTTGGTTGTAGGTCCTTGCTTTTCATCACCTTGAATACTTCTTGCCAGTCCCTTCTTGCCTACAAAGTTTCTTTTGAGAAATCAGCTGATAATCTTATAGGTACCCCTTTGTGGGTAACTCTACTTTTCTTTTGCTGCTCTTAAGATTCTCTTTATCTTTAACCTTTGGCATTTTAATGATGATGTGTCTTGGTGTGGTCCTCTTTGGGTTTAGCTTATTTGGAACTCTCGGTGCTTCCTGGACTTGTATGTTTATTTCCTTGCCAAATTTGGAAAGCTTTCCTTCATTATTTTTTCACATAAGCTTTCAACTTCTTGCTCCTCCTCTTCTCCTTCTGGCACCCCTATGATTCGGATGTTGGCACATTTAAAGTTGTCCCAGAGGTTCCTAGGCCTCTCCTATATTTTTCATTATTATTTCCTCAATCTGTACTGGTTGACTGTTTTTTTATTCCTTGTGTTCCAAATCATTGATTTGAACACCGATTTCCTTTCCTTCAGCATTCATTTCATGTGGATTTTCCTTCATTTCATTTAGCATAGGCTTCACTTCTTACCTGATGCGTTTGCCATACTCAAGCATATCTGTCAAGCCTGTGAGCACTTTACCACCAGTGTTCTGAATTCATCTGTTAGGTTGGCTATCTTCTCATCTGTTAGGTTGGCTACCTCCTCATCACTTAGTTCTCCCACTGGAACCTTGACCTGTTCTCTCTTTTGGGCCATACAGTGGTCCTTCTCTATATCGTGGTTCACTTATTACAGCCTCACTGTATCTCGGGATTTTAAAAAATATTATGTTTAATTACTTATTATGGATTTTTTTGCTATAAGGTTAATTAGGGACTGGAAATGGTTTATAAGCATGTGGGAAGGATTCATAAAGCCTTAAAGTATATATCAATACTAAAATAAATATTTCCTACCTCGCAGATTTTCACCTATTGCTGGTGGGTCTAGAACATAATACCTGCTATAAGTGAGGGAATACTGTACTTCTCTGTCTCCTCTTCTTGACAGACTCCTGTGTTTGTTTGCCTCTGTGTCTTAGGTAGAGCTATTGCTCCTGTTACATTGTAAGGGGCAGAGCCTTAGGTATTCATCAGTACAGGGTGACCCATTACACCATGTTGTGGTGCTGTATGTGGGGCAGGGGCTAGAGAGAGAACAATGCCACTTGCTCAGCACTTGCCCCCTTTCCAGGCACTTCTCCCACTTCCGTATGGTACTGGCACCTCTCTAGCTGTTGCCATGCCATCATTCCCAGAGTGAGTGGGTCTGCAGATGTTCTAGGACTGTGGGGGCCCTTTAAACAATCAGTCTGTGCTGAGAGACTGGCAGTTTCTTCCTCCACCCAACCCCCACTGCTTTGCACAGTCAGAAACTATGAGGCTTGATTTTTCCCTGGTGCTGGGACTATCAGCTGCATGGTCTGATCAGGAGCTGGAAATGCTCCCCAGGTGTCCCTCCCCACTTTTCAAAATGTGTAACTGCACTTTCTGTCACTGCCACTGCCACCACACTGTCTGGATGAGTATTTCTTCCTTATATCTTTGTTTGTTCGACTTTCATGCAGCTTGATTTTCTGGAACTTCTGGTTGTCTCTAGTTTTGAGATAATTGTATTCCTTCTTAGTTGTGGAGGGAGACACAGTGTGTCTGTCTAGGCCTCCATCTTGGCAGGAAGTCTTGCACTATAGTTCTTAAACATAGTCAGAAAGTGGCACACTCACATCTTTGGGTTTCTGGGAGCCAAACTCACACCTAAACTTTTTTGACTTCTGAGATTTCTATTTAGCAATATCCTTTATCTCATTTGCAAATTATCAGATATCAATAGTAACCAAGTAAATGAAATTGTGAACATCAGCAGTAACCAAAGAACTAGTGAATGGGAAAATGATTGAACCAGCCAGATCTCAAAGAGTGGTGACTGTGAACTGATTCCAAATAAATAAAGACCTGCAGCTGTCACTAGCAACTTCCAAGGTGGAAACTGAGGAAGACTTAGGGCTGAAGTTTAAACATTGTTGTGGACCATCCATAGAGGGCCCTGTGCTCACCTCCAGCATTTTCCATGGTGGAATAAACTAACAGATTCCAGTAAATGGAAACTATGGACTGGAACTGGGAAAAGGACATCTAAACAGTGGTCAGACTGAACCAAGGGCTAGGGACTCAGGTTCCAGAAACAATCATCCACCAGCGCTAAGATGACCCACTAGGCTCTGGACTGGAAAGACAATTAAATCAAAGAGAGTGGAGCTCAGACTGAGAGGAACTCACCAATGCCCCTTAGAAAAAGGAAGAAAAACGGAGAACTCCAAATTGTTGACAGACATGTCTTTGTTTCTTATCCCTAACCCTTTGAGTGTCATGTGTAATTCAAAATTTGGATCAACATGAGAAAAAATTATATCAGTATATAACCTGAGGTACAAAAAAAGAGAACAGAACATGAAATACGAATTATTCCATTGTTATTTACATTTATAGCCATCAAAAAAAGAGTTACTGGGGGTGACGCTGGCACTTTTGGGAAAACTTGTCAGTGCCATTCACAGTGACATTGGCACTCAAAGGGCTAAATACCCCCAGAAGTTTGCTTTGGATTCTTTCATTGCCACTAATCTGTTAAAGAACAAAAATTTAATAAAGTAAATTTGAAGACTGAATTGCCATTATTGCCAACTTCATGAATCCAGCAGCATCCCATCTAGCAAGAAAAGAGGAACACCAAGAAGTGGTATGATATAGTAGACTTTTAAAGGTACAAGTTGGGTGGAGTAAGAAAGTTATTAGCAAAAGAAACAAAAAAAGAAAAGATTGTTTTAGGCTTTCAGGCAAGATTACCTGACCTTAGGGGAAGGTGGGAGATCTTATCAGGCATATCGCCTGAGCTTCTTTTGGGAGATGGTGGATCCAAGTGACAGGTTACCTCACTGGTAAAGACCAGGCTGACTGATTCAGATTACATTTTGGGACAAGGTTGAAACTGCAATTAGGTCAAGAATTAAGTCTAGATTCCCCGTCACAAGGAACTCGATTTTGAGCCTGTGGTTTTTTCTTTAATCTAGCCAATAGATTGAGAATTATAACTAGGAAACACTTAAAGGACATAAAAGCAACTTCGATTTCTCTGAAGTCCTCCTTGCAACTTGTATAGTGCCAACAGTGCTGAGAACAAAGTTATATGTTCAATAAATTTTTACTGAAACAAGATTTATCCTGAATCTTTCTTATTTACCATTGCAAACATTTCCCTTTCTGCTCTAAAGTATCCCCTAGTTAATACAACATTTCTCTCTCTAAGGCTAAACTTTCTGCGTATTTTCTTGAGCCCACCTTTTATTACCACCTCAGGGAAGTTGCTCCATCCATTCATTACATATTCTTTTTCCAGATTTTTCAACCGAGTGCCTTTCATTTGACTTCTTCCTTTCTATTTTCAAAATGTGCCTTCTCCCAAGATAAAAACTATTCACACCAGCCAACAAAACAAGCAATCAACAAGAAACAGGAAGTAAATATTTACCTTATAGCTGTCTTTATTTTCCTTTAGGGCACAAATTCTAAAATGTGTCCACTTCTGTGTTTTCTCTTTTGTATAACCTCTTCCATGGCTAAATTAAAAGTAAGCCTCCAGCACTTTATTAAAATTTTTATTTGAATTTTCTTCTCTGAACACTGTTTTGGTATTTGAGAACTTCTGTTGAGAAACCCAAATTTCTCTTCCCAAACTAGCTATATCTGATTTACAAATGGACCTATGTACATTAAGCAGTCCTGTGTCTTTATGTCTCGAGGATTATGGAGGCAATGATTTATTACACACAAATCTTCATCTCATCAGTCTGTCAATATATGATGAACAAAAGAGAACCTCTGACTGCCCAAATATAAGGTTGGTGCAAAAATAATGTCTGATTTCAAGGTCTATTTTAAAAATGAAAAAGCCCATGATAATTAAGATATTTATTTATTAACATAACCTCCTTTGCTTTCTAGAACCACATCTCATCTATCAACTAGCTTATAAATTCCACACTTGTAAAATTCTTTAGGTTTTGAAGCAAAATACAAATTCAACTCATTTTCAATCTCTTTTCATGATGTCAACCTAAAACCATCAATATGGTTCTGTACTCCCCAAAATAAATGATAATCAGAAGGAGCAAGGTCAGGAGAATATGAAGGATGAAGCAATATTTTTCAACCAAGCTCTTTTAAGAAATTTTTGGTGAGTTGAACTATGTGAGGACAAGCATTATCGTGTTGGAAGATGACACCCTTCCTGTTGACTAAGGAGGGTTGCTTTTGATTCAAAGCTGCTTTCAGGCAAAAAAGTTGTTCACAGTAAGATTAGTATTTGATTGTTTTCTAACAGTTCGTAATGGACAATTTCTTCCATATCCCACCATACACTCATCATGATCTTCTTTGGATGAAGTCCTCCTCTTGTTTGTTGAACTCTTCTTCCTCCTCTACTGATCCATGATCAACGGCATTTAACATTATGGTAAAGGATCCACTTCTCAGCACCCATAACAAGCCTACCTAAAAATGGTGCCTGAAGGTGTTGCTAAAGCAATGGTTCACAACAAGCAACACGCTGTTGCAGATTCTCTGGAGAGAGTTCATGTGCGACCCATTTTCCAATTACTGAAATCTTTCTGATCCTTTTCAGTTGGTGTAGCACAGTTGTATGGGCTACGTTAAATTGTTCTGCAAGTTTCCTAGAGGTAGTGGTGGGGTTTTCTGTGACAACAGCTTCCAACACTTCAGAATCAAGTTGTTTTGGACGACCCTCTTTTGGCTCATTTTTCAAACTGAAATCCCTACTTTGGAAACAGGAAAACCACCTCCTGCAACTTCTTTCAGTCATTGCACTGTCCCCTTAAGTGCTCTGAATGGACTTTGCTGATGTACTTGCATTGGCACCTTTATGAAACTCATAGAGTAAAACATTTCTAATATGGTCTTTAGATGGGATGAACATGGGTGCAAATATTGCGGATGATTATGAACAATACTTCAATAATCTGAAAAAATAAGGTATAACTTAGTCACTGTGACATCAAAAAATTATAAGAAGAGGCACAAATTTAATAAATACTATCTAAAACTTTCTTTCAAAAAAGTCAGACATTACTTTACACCAACCTAAAGCATTACCTCATAGAAGTGCTGTGAAGATTAAGTGAGCTAATGCAAAGTACTTAGAACAGTGTCTTGCACTTAGTCAAAATTCCATAAATATCAGCTACTGTAATTATAATGTAAAGCTATTATTTGTTACCTGAATAACTCCCTGAGTACCTGAACTTCTCTTCTTGTTTTGAATTTTTACCTAGTTGTTACCCATTTCTGTGTACCCATCCCCAGTGCATGTAACTAAACAATCAGCCTCATGATGACTTCTTTATTTTACCCCTTATTTCCTTTCCACGTTGACCCAGTTACATTCAAATTACCTCAAAAGAATGCTTCCCACTGCCAGGAGCTACAGCACAAATGACCCTCAATAAAGGCACATGCCAATGACTCCTTGCTCTGTTTTATTCCTGCCTCCTTTTATGAGACTTTGAACCTTAATAATTTTTTGTGGTTCTCTGGTCATGCCTTGTCCCACCTCTCTAGTACTTGTGAGTATAAGTTATGTCTTAGGCCTTTCCTGGTGTAATTTCTGCAGCTATGTTGGAGTGATCCTTAAAGAACCCACAAGGGGACTTACTCTCCCGTTTATAACACATTAATTAGTGTCACTCTTATTCTCTGTATTAAAAGATATGCAACTCCTCTCCAGAGCTTTTTAAAAGATTTTATGAAGTATTCTTACAGTGAATTTCTGCTCTGAGACAATTTAAGAACCTGAAAAATGCTTTCTTTCTTTTTTTTTTTTTTTTTTTACTAGTCACCATCTTTATTAGGTTCTAAAATCCATTGTGACATGAAAGAACAATGATATTCTTCAGCATATACAATATAGGAGTTTTTTTAAGGAAGAACTTTCATATATTAATCTATTTTGTGGTTTCATTTATTTTCAGGGTCTTTGCAAAGAATACTGAAATATTTTTCAGTAGTATATTGCTACCCTCTTACCACCAAAATACTGCAAATTCAGGGTTATACTAACATTTTATTTGGTAAAACTTTTCTAAGGTGGGGGAAGAACAGTCATAAACACCCTTTCCCTGTTTCCCCCTGAAGCTAATCCACTTCTCGTCATACGCCTCTGCCTTCCAATTCTTGCTTCTTTGACTCTTTTACATGGTTCAGCTTTTAATGAGCTACATCATTTTCTTTTTTTTTTTTTTTTTTTTCAGATTTAATGTGTTTTATTGATTAAAATATTACATTTGTGCCAATTTCCCTTCCCTCTGCTCCCCTCCACCCGGTGGCCCCCCTCCCTCCAGTTGTCCCCACCTTTTAGATTATGTCCATTAGTTGTGCATACAGTTCCTCCCAACCTCTCTCCGTCTATTCCATTCCCTCCTACCATGATCCCCAATTCCTATATCATCTCCCTCCCTCTCCCCACTCCCCCTCCCTGTTGACCTCCCCCCACTATGCTTCCCTTACCCACAGTTCCTTTTCCACTCTCGTTGCCTGTTTCGTTTGCCTTTGTTTCATCTCCCTAGCTTCTGTTTTTTAAACCAGTCCCTTTAACATCTCATATAACAGTGGTTTGGATCTAATGAACTCTTTCAGTTTTATTTTGTCCTGGAAACACTTTCTCTGTCCTTCTATTCTGAATGACAATTTCGCTGGATAGAGTATTCGTGGTTGTAGGTTTTGGATTTTCATTACTTTGAATATTTCTTGCCAGTCCCTTCTTGCCTGCAGGGTCTCCCTTGAGAAGTCAGCTGATAGTCTAATTGGGACCCCTTTGTACATAATTCTTTTCTTCTCTCTTGCTGCTTTTAAGATTCTCTCTTTATCTTTAATTTTTGACATTTTGATTATAATGTGTCTTGGAGTGGTTCTCCCTGGGTCCAGTCTCTTGGGAACTCTCCTTGTTTCCTGGACCTGCAAGTCTATTCCCTTCCCCAAGTCTGGGAAGTTCTCCTTTATTATATTTTCACTCAATTTTTCAAGTTCTAGTTCATCTTCCTCATTCTCTGGCAAACCAATGATTCTTATGTTGGGCCTTTTATAGCTGTCCCAGAGGTTTCTGATCCTCTCATTGTTGCTTCCTATTTCCTCTCGCTGCGTTGGTTGACTGCTTGTTCCTTCTCCATATTCCAGTTTGTTGAAATGAACTCTGGATTCCTCACCATCTGTCTCGTATGTGGTTTTGTTCCTTTCGTTATGAAAGTTTTTCGCTTCTTTCATATCTTTTTCCTGCTCTTTTGTGAATTCTGTAAGCCACCTGATAACAATGGCCCAGAACTGAGCCTCTGACAGGTTTCTTATCTGTTCATCTGTCAGGTTCTCTATCTGCTGCCTGGTGAGTTGTGCCACCGGGATCTCTATATTTGTCTGCCACATTTTGACAGATGCGTTTTGTTTTCCTGGGCCGGCTGTCCGGGGCGGTGCCTGTGTACGCGTCACAAATTAGCGACCGGTGCCTGTCTGTGACCTATTTCGCAGCCCTGTGGTGCTTTCTGTGAGGGCGGGGGTCCAAGATGGATTCACACAGTTATTCAGCTAGGAGACCGGGATCCGTCCTCCCGCCCCCCTGGGCCTCACTGTTCAAGGCGATGCTGCGGCTGCTTTCCCCAGCGCCGGAGTCGCGCACGCCAGGGGCTTGATTGGAGTCACGCACGCCAGGGGCTTGATTGCCTCCGGGATTTTTCGCCGCCCCGCCCGCTGCTCCGCAAACAGCTTTGCCTTCTTTAACTCTTACCTGCCCAAATGGCACCGCTGGTTTATAACTTCATGTGTTGGGCTTCCGTGTAGTTTTATTTTCTGGAATTTCTAGTTATCCTTTGTTTTGAAGTAGTTGTATTCCTCTATAGTTGTAGAGGGAGACCTAGCGTGTCCGTCTAAGCCTCCATCTTGGCCGGAAGTCCATGAAAAATGCTTTCTAGTTGTTACTCCCAAAGCTCATGTTTTTAGACTTTGTTAACTCTGCTTGAGTACAGTTTTTTCTTAATTCACCCACCAAATATCATTATGCAAAGCTCTTATAGAAAACTGACTTTAATTTGATTTTCAGACATTGGAGGAGAAATACAACATAACACAGAAGATGATAGAACTTCAAATTGGTCCCATGACACCACCATTTTTAAAGTTCCTTGGATCACTGAGTCACAATACATTTCTCTTTTACCCTCATTCATTTTGGGATAGTAACTGCCAACATTTTGCTCAAGCTCACTTCAATCTTCACATCATCCTTCTTTTCCTCAAGTTCCAAGGCACCCTTCCACCAACAATTAGTCTTAGTTCACAGGAGCTAGTACAAAATCTCCTGTTACCTTATTAAATTTAGTTTTAAATTTCATTGGAATCTCTTTCATACAGATCAACTTATTGGTTTTCTATAAAAGTCAAAAATGTTTTAAATACTCTAAGTAAAAGAACCAACAGGCTACTGACATGAACTCATCTGCTCTACCCCATCTCTATATTGCATGTCAGACATTTCCTATAGCAAAAACATCAACCCTATTATTTTAACTAGTATCATTTTCTTTCCAATTCATTTCCAACAAGATGTCTTTATATTACTTGAGACTTAACACGTGTAAAGACAGATTCCTGTTTCATTTCAAATTGTCTGCTGTGTCTGACTTTTTTCCACTTTTACAGACTTGTAAACAAAAATTTCTTCTTATTTCTTGCTACCATGAATTTCTTCCATGCATACAGTTTTTCAGAAATACTGCTTTTGTGTACATAATCAGATTGACTTTGTTTTCCACTTATACAAGACTCATTTGTGGACCTGATTAACTATGAAAATATGCTACCCACCAAGTTTAATTTAAAAATATGTTGTGGATATTTCTTGTCAGATTGAAAGGTATATATAGTAAATCTTTTATAATGAAGACTTCTGATTTTTAAAATATTTTCTTATTATATGTGCATATGTTCATATGTGTTTATATATTTGACTAATTTTAATAAATACCATTGTTACTATAATTTGGGGAACAATGATGAAAGCACTGACTTTACTAAGGCAATATTCTATAGGTGGTAACATCTACCATCACCTGTACACAAGAAGCTTGATGCAATTATATCTTGAATGAAGCTTATTTAAGTATTTATCTTTAACTGATAGTGATCTATTTGCTTAGCACTTTATAAATACAACTAAACTATTATATGTAAAAATAACTGTAATATGGCCTTAGAAAGGTATTTCAGTTGGTTAAAACATTGTTTCAATATGCTCAGGTTGCAGGTTTGATCTTGGGTCAGTGCACATACAAGAAGCAACCAATGAATGCACAAATAAGTGAAACAACAAATTGATGTTTCTCTCTTTCTCTCTCCCCCTTCATCTCCCCCTCCTTTCCCCTCCCTAAAATCAATCAATAAATAAAATGATTACAATATATATTTTAACATTTACATAGCATATATGTATGTATATTAAAATATATATCAAATATATCAAAGTAAAACAGGTACAACTCATGTACAAATCTAATTGCCACAATGCCCATACAAGTAAAGGAAAATATCTTGTAGCTAGTTCTGGTCTGAGTCCTCCTGTTTTTATTATTTTAGCTATGATGACATATTGACATCAGAAAGATCACAGTGGTCCATGTTAAATATTTAATCCTCTGCATCTGAACTGGTTAATTAATTTCAGTCTGTCATTCTGCATTTGCTTAAGGCTAAAATGTTAAATAAAGAGTTGCCTAAAAAAAGAGGGTTGTTATTTAGTTTTGTATTCTTACTTTTAAATATTGTTGTTACCTACCTTACAGATTTATGAACTTCAAATTATCCAGAGAATTTATTGTTTCCAAGAGTGCTCTGAAAACAAACAAACAAATTTTTTCTGATTTCTAACTTCTAAAGAGAATAACAGCTTTAACAATGTTTTAAAGTGATGGACAATTATACTTTGATAAATACTAGGTTGGGTTCTGCATAATAAAGTACTCTAAAGCTCTATGTCAACTTCTTTTGTATAATAAGGACCCCCAAATATAACAGCTTAAGATTTTGATATTTAAATATTTGGCCATTATTTAAATATATACTGTATAATGTATTAATAATTTTGAAAGACAATGCAAATTCAAATTGATCGATTGGAAAATATAGGATACTGTTGGAAATATTCAGATAATAAGAAAGTGATTACGGTTTGGGAAGAGAGTTACTAGAAATAATATTTGATGTAGATTTTGAAATCTAATTTAGGCCTATCCCAAATTGGAAGACAGTCTTATTCTTTCCACAGTCCTTCTTAATATCATGTTTAGGAAGAAATTTCCAATAGTATTTTGTGTTTAAGTTTAAACTACTTTGCCTGTAATTTCCTGTGGAAATATGTACTCCCAGCTTTTTAAAAACATGTTTTTAATATAAGATACATCTCAGTTTCAGTTGAAAATAATTTTAGGTTATAAGTTACATACTTCTTGAGAAGTATCTGTTAATATTAGAGAACCCTCGAGTTATATAGCCCTTATGTTCAATTCTATATCATCCGTTGTTTCCATGTCAAATTGTATCAGAATGGTTATCTTCTGTGTTTAGGAAGGTCAAATTAAATAATACATCTGAAGATACAGTATTCCCTCACTTATCACGGGTATTACATTCCAGACCCCCCACAAAGTAGAAACCTTACATTTATTCTATACTCTTAAACTTATGTAACTTTAACAACA
Source organism: Furipterus horrens (assembly GCF_987537825.1). Lineage (NCBI taxonomy): Eukaryota > Metazoa > Chordata > Mammalia > Chiroptera > Furipteridae > Furipterus > Furipterus horrens. Next base: position 59,240,866 of record NW_028327176.1, on the reverse strand, counting down.
TATGTATACAATACTGCAAAATTTTGCAATATAGCAAAAAATCCGCGATAAATAATTAAATACAATATTTTTTAAAATCCTATGATACAGTGAGGCCACGATGAGTGAACTGCGATACAGCGGGGACTACTGTAACTTTGTACAGTGCATATAATACTACAGATACTCAATATATGATAATTTATTTTAACAGTATTTAAAAAAATGACATCTGTTCAAGAATGGTGTATTAAACACATATTGTTGCCACCTTATCTCTTAGAAAACCTGGTAAAATAATAGTTGAGTAAAAACTTGACAACAATAAAATTAGATAAAGCCATAAGAGCAAAGAACATAAAAATATAAATTTTGCAATGCAATTTTTAGAAGGTAGAACATAAATAGACTATTGTTTTCTTATTTAGAAGACTAGAGAAATATGGACTTAACCATGCATGGGTAGGCCTACAATTCTAGACAATTCTAAGACAGAAAACAATTCTAAAAATAAGGATATGAGTGGGGTTGAAAACACTGTTGAATGTCTATATATGGCCCTTAGATGCAGATCCTCTTCTTCATCCACATAAATACACAACTAAACTTCAGCGTGACTACAGGTTTGTTGTCTAGTTTAGAGGAATTAAATCAGATGCTCTTAACACACATCTATAGTGAAAATGGGGATTGTAGGACATATGCACATTAAATGATGGCACTCACAAATATACACTCTCTGCTTCATAAATACTTGGTGCAAAGCTTTTCTCTTCCAGATGAAAAGTGAAATAATTCTTTTCTAAAATTAAAAGACCACCAGATACTGATTGTTGTGTGTACCCAGTATAATGGCTCAACCTCTTCTTTGAAGAAAGCCCACCATTTAGCAAGACTCTCGATACAATGAAACTAAACTCAACTGATTAGTGCCCCATTCTTAGGTGTGAATAGTCCAGTGAACCTCACATTTTTGATTAACACGAACATGAGACAAAGACCAAAAACAAAGAGCAGAAAATGAAATCAGGAAGAAAGTAAAAGTGAAATGAACAGGAGATAATATATTAAACATACTATAATGTCCTTAAAAGACATTTCAACCATGAAATATAAGTAGGCATTATAAAGAAGGAATATTTAGAAAACCATAAACAGGTCTAAAGAATTAAAAATGTGAAAACAGAAATTAAAATCTCACTAGATGTTTCAGCAGAAATATTTTTTAAAAATCTCTCACAAAATAAATCTTTAATAAAAAATAGAGAAAGAAGTAATAAGAAAGAGCAGATTAGGACACTGGAGAATTAATTTTAGGAGTTCAATATCTAAACAATAGGAATTGTACAAAGAAAGAAGAGATGGGAAGAAATTCTCCAATAAACTTCAGAAAATTTTCCAAAAAATTGAAGAATATTTATTTTCCTTATAGTTTACAAAGTGCCAAACAAAGGAGAGCAGAAAAAAGAAAATTAAAAATAGCATATCATTGTGAAATGTCACTGGAGAAAAATAGGGATCCTAGAAGCTATGGAAGGAGGCAGGTGTCAAGATTCATTATGCTATTTTTAACCAAGTAAGAATAAACAAATCAAGCTAACCATTAGAACAATTTGACATAAGTTCCCTGGAGGGGTTAAGCACAGGCATTATTTCCTAGAAAAATCTAAATATGTGAAGCTGTTTTTAATTTAGGAGCAAAACACAAGGGCTATAATTTGTGCAGCCTCTACTTAACAGAGGAAAATTTTGAGACTTTCCTTTGGAGGAAGCACCATGGAATGCAGCAGGGATAGAGAGAATTATTTTGAAGGCATGTTACTGAAAAACTGTAGGTAAGGTCATCCTAATGTGTCAGGACTAGTTGGGTATAGATTACTATTGTAAAATTATGGTATAAATCAATGGGAAAAAGAACAGTGACCCCACAAAACAGTGCTTCTCTAAGGTGGACAATATTTCTTACTCCATGAAAATTCATTCTGATGCTACTCACTATTAACATACTGTTTAAGAAGCAAGAATTACCTTATCTGTGACTTTGATCTTAGGTATCATCTTTACCCCCTCCATTTGGGGGGATAAATATTTATTAAGCACTTGCGTTGCTAGTTTTGTAATTGGCAATACATCTGTGAAAATAGATAAAAATTCCCCTTTCATGGAGGTTGCAATCTAATATTCATATTTAGGTGATCATTCTTAAATTTTATTTCTATGGAAGCAAAAAGGCCAAAAGGGCCATAAGTATATCTATATAAAATTGTGTAAGGATCACATATTAGAAGTAGACAACTGCATTTAAATAAATTAGAGAATGCTTCCCAGAGCTTCCTCCTGGGCATTGGTATTTAGTTCTTTGGAAGTTAAAGTTCTCTCATTCAGTGGTGGGAATATTTTATTGGTACATGTGTTAGAGTATATTGCTACATTCTCCTCAAATAAAGTATCCTTCAAAGTGTCCTGGGACAGTATTTTATTTATAAATGTTTCTTATTAGATTTTATCTAGATCCATTGTGTGTGTGTGTGTGTGTGTGTGTGTGTGATTTCCTCTGATTGGGGTCAATTGACTTCCTCTAAGTAAAGTAAGCCCTTCTCCAATTGTTAAATTTTTGGGGTAGAGGAAATAAAAAATAGGAAATAAAAGAGATGGAAAATTTATAATTCTCACTGAGTCTTCTATTTTTTTTTTCTTAGAGTTGGGCAAGATGAGCTTTTTGTTTTCTGTTTCTAAGAGTTTCCTCTTTTTAGTAAACTTAATAATCTTGATACAAGCTATCTACTTTTTTATAATTGTAAAAAGAAGAATAATTTAGGAGCAGATAAAAACACCAAATGTTGGCAGACCCACCCATCCTGGGAACGATGGCTAAGGCAACAGCTAGAGAGGTGCTAGTCCCATACAAAAGTGGGAGAATTTCCTGGAGAAGGGGCAAGTACTGAAGAAGCGGCATTATTTCCTCTCAGACCCCTCCCCCACCACACACAGTGCCACAACATTGTGAAATGGGTCTCCTGTACTGATAAATACTTAAGGCTTCATTCCTTACAACGTAACAGGTGCTACAGCTCTATCTAAGACACAGAGGCAAACAAACACAGGAGCCTGTCAAGATGAGACAGAGAAGTATGACCCAAAAGGGAGAAAGGATCAAGGTTCCAGTGGGAGAACTAAGCGACAAGGAGATAGCCAACCTAACAGATGAGGAGATAGTCAATGTAACAGATGTAGAGTTCAAAACTCTGGTGATAAAGATGCTCATAGGCTTGACAGATATGCATAAGTATGGCATATGCATAAGGGAAGAAGTGAAGGCTATGCTAAATAAAATGAGGGAAAAATCCACACAGAACCAATGCTGAAAGGAAGGAAACCAGGGTTCAAATCAATGATTTGGAACATAATGAAGAAAAAAAAGCAGTCAACCAGTACAGATTGAGGAAATAATAATTGAAAAAGAATGAAGAGAGGCTTAGGAACCTCTGGGACAACTTTAAATGTGCCAACATCCAAATCATAAGGATGCCAGAAAGAGAAGAGGAGGAGCAAGAAATTGAAAGCTTATGTGAAAAAACAGTGAAAGAAAACTTTCCAAGTTTGGCAGAGGAAATAGACATACAAGTCCAGGAAGCACCGAGAGTTCCAAATAAGCTAAACCCAAAGAGGACCACACCAAGACACATCATCATTAAAATGTCAAAGGTTAAAGATAAAGAGAATCTTAATAACAGAAAGAGAAAAGCAGAGAGTTACCTCCAAAGGGGTACCTATAAGATTATCAGCTGATTTCTCAAAAGAAACTTTGTAGGCAAGAAGGGACTGGCAAGAAGTATTCAAGGTGATGAAAAGCAAGGACCTACAACCAAGATTACTCTATCCAGCAAAGCTATTATTTAGAATGTAAGGGCAGATAAAGTGCTTACCAGACAAGGTAAAACTAAAGGAATTCATCATCACAAAGTCATTTTTATATGAAATGTCAAAGGGACTTAAGAAAAAGAAGATCAAAATTATGAACATTAAAATGACAACAAACTCACAACTATCAGCAACTGAATCTAAAAAATAAAAACAAAACCCAATAAGGCAAACCAGAATGAGAACAGGTTTGTAGGTATGGGGATCACTTGGAGGATTATTAGCTGGAAGGGGAAAGGGGGACAAAAGGGGAACTGGTGCAGGGATTAAGGAGATTGGTACAGAATAGACAGGGGGAAGTTAAGAATAATACAAGAGGGTGTGGAGAAGATAGCAGAGGAGTGAGGGAAGGCTGCACTTTCAGGCCCCCAAGACTCATCTGTAGTTTGGACTAATTGCTGACAGAACATCTCAGTGAGAAGCTGGACTCTGGCAGGAGTCAAGTCTTGGCATTGCTGTATTAGAGAAAAAACATCTGGGAACAACCTGTTTAGTGAGGATAGCGGAGGAAAAAGGGACGTGACAAGATTCCTGACTGGGGTGGCTGCCTGAGCTGTGGCTAGAAGTATACGAAGGCTTTTTGGTGACCACAGGCTTTCCTAAAGAGGAGTTGGGAGGAGAGCAGATCTCTGCCCGCTGGCAGAGACGGGACTTGACCAGGTGGCATTGGCGCTGAAGGACAGGAGACAGCGTACTGCTATGCAAGTGAGAATGTAATTCTCCTTTATATTTTTCTCTTGTGGACTGCGGAGAGGGGTGGAAAGTTTGGGGGTGGTAAGACATTCTTGAGGAGAGCAGGTGCAGAGGTGCGCTCGTCCACTACCCAATCCTCACCTTGGGTCGCGCGGTGGGCATAAGGAAGTGCCCTCATTCACTGGCCTAGGTGCGCAGAGCCGTGAGTCCAGGTGCCCCTCTGACACGCCCCAAAAAACATAAGATCAGTGCCCCAATGGGCACAGGGAGGGCCCACTGAACACGCAGAAGACCATGTGCAGACACAAACTCAAAAAAGCAAACAACCCAATTAAATAATGGGCAAAGGACCTAAATAAACACTTCTCTGAAGAGGACATACAGAAGGTTTATAGACATATGAAAAAATGCTCAATGTCATTAGCCATCAGAGAGATGCAAATAAAAACCACAATGAGATACCACTTTACACCAGTCAGAATGGCCATCATCAACAAATCAACAAACAACAAGTGCTGGCGAGGGTGTGGAGAAATGGGAACCATACTACACTGTTGGTGGGAATGCAGACTGGTGCAACCACTATGGAAAACAGTTTGGAATTACCTCAAAAAACTAAAAATGGGACTGCCTTTTGAACCAGTGATTCCACTGCTAGGCTTATACCCGAAAAATCCTAAAACCCTAATTCAAAAGAACTTATGCACCCCTATGTTCATAGCAGCACTATTTACAACAGTTAAGTGCTGGAAACAGCCTAAATGCCCATCTGTAGATGAGTGAATCAAAAAACTGTGGTACATTTACACAATGGAATACTATGTAGCAGAAAGAAAGAAGGAACTCCTGGCATTTGCGACAACATGGATGGAACTAGAGAGAATTTTGCTTAGTGAAATAAGCCAGGCAAAGAAAGAAAAATACCGTATGATATCACCTAATACAGGAAACTAAAGAACAACACAAACAAAAGAACTAAACAGAACAAAGAGCAGAATAGCAGTCAATAGGGGGGAGGGAGAGAATGGGCATATTAAGGGAAGGGTTTAGTCAATGAACATGTATAAATGACTCATAGGCATGTACAAAGGGGAGGGATATGATTGTGGGAGAAAGGGTGGGCTGGGTGGGGGAGAGCAATGGGGGAAAAATGGGACAACTGTAACTGAAAAACCAAAAAATAAAAAAATACACTAAAAAAAATACAGGAAAGCATGAATCTAAAGAAGTTACATGCACAACCAATGGACATGAACTAAGTAGGGTAGGATTGCTAGAGGGAAGGAGGATACTGGGCAGAAGGGAGCAAAGGGACTAAAAATTGGGACTACTGTAACAACATAATCAATAAAATATACTTTTTTAAAAACCCAAATGTTAACAAAAAAAGGTTATGTGAAACTGATAGCTTATCACTACTAATGGTAATCTACATATTTTTATTCACCTCTGATATTGACCAACATGCTTATAAATATTTTTCTTTAACACTAATTCTTGGATTAATCTAATTTTGATGTCTTCTTTTGACTTCTAGTATTGAAAAGAAAAATCAAGAATTTATTTAAACTATCTCCTAACCACCTGTTATCCCAGAAGCACTCTCAGTCTCTTTCCTGGCCCCATCTTCCAAAATAGTCACATTGTATTTAGGTATGGGTAGTGGGGGGTCTAAATCAATAGTATTTACTTTATTGTGTACAAATAGACATTTTTCACTGCTGTGGTCTCTTATGACCTTTTATTATACACTAGAAGTTATTATTATTATATTCTTCAAAAATATACTTGTGGAAAGAATGACATGAGGCAATAGAGTGTAATGATTTTAACTCAGTTTTTCTCCTGTCTAAATTTAGACCTCAGCTCTTCCCCTTACTGTGTCTTCTGTTGCTCTTATCCTTCGTGTCAGTCTTATTTTCTTTAGTCAAATGCTGCAAATTTTTATTTACAGTTCTTACATAATTTATTTTAATGTTATTCATAATTATTTTCTTTGAAAATGTTATTGTAAAATGATTCTTTAAATGTTGTTTTCTGAGAGAAAATGGGAAATATTTCAGCATTCATAGAACAAACAAAATGACCTGCTGCTATCAAATAGTTATTAGTTTTTCATACAGCTATTTATTCTTCAAAAATTTTACTTTTGAGTATTACTAAATTTATATAAAATTGTGCTGCTTTTTGTTTCTTTTTTTATTTTTACTTTTTTAAGTATATTTTATTGATTATATTATTACAATAGTTCAAATTTTTCCCCTTTGCTCCCCTCCACCTAGCACCCCCCGCCCCCAGCAATCTCCCTCCAAGTCCATGCCTATGGGTCGTACATACAAGCTCTCCTGCTTCATCCTTTCACATATTCTTCTTCTTCTTCTTTTAATAAATAAATTAATAATTAATTATTTTAACAATAAAAAATAACAATCCCTCCCTCTCAGACTTAAGACCCTTTAAAATCTTATAAAGGACAATGGGTGAAGGTCTCGAGCTCCTCTAGCTGCTTCAAACTGGACATGGTCATCGTCCTACTACTCTTGGGTCCAGAAATTCCTAATAAGAGTGGGGGTGTGGACGTGAGGGTGGCCTTCCCACATGGGGAAGGGTCGTGCAGACTCCAGGTCAGTTGGTTGTCCCTGGACAATGGCATGCTTGGTTTAACAGGCTGGCATTCTTGTTGTATTCTGGGGGCAACAGATTTGGCAACAGGGTTAAAAGACATCATTCAGTCCATAACCACTAGATGACAAAAGGCAGGGATTAATTTTTCAATGTCCAACATTAGGGAAAAAAAGGGCTTCTTTGGAGTAAGGTGTGCCAGGTACATCTCACCTGTCTAAAACTCTTTTGCTCATTATACTTAGTTTGGGCTGAGGGAAATATTTTAGGTTTCCCCCTGCTTTTGTTTCTTAATGCATATGTGTGTGTATGCTTGTCTTCCAATCGTTTTACTTAAAGCTATACAAACTTAACTTTATTAAAAATATTTCAAAATTTTTATGTCATGGAGCAGTATGTAGGGTAAAATAAGTATATGCTTTTGCTAAGCTGACATAGTTCAGCTTTAAAATTATCTAAGTTTGCTATTATTTAGTTTTTTAATTAATTTTTTACTAAAATTTTCTGATTTGACTTTTTTATATTTCTAGATATGATATGCATCTTTTGGAAACAAAATATTTTCTATTACTTAATACAGATATTATAATTTTAAATAGGTTTCATAAATATTCCCATTTCTCTATCAATCCTGGAATTTTTTCTGAAGAAAAAAATAGATGGCTTAAAACAGAAGTTGTCATTGATATTTTCTATAACCAGCTTTATTCATTACTAGCTGAGGGAATGAGTGCCAATTAATATAGCTTAAAATTTGAAATTATGAGTTGATACAATATTCAGAAAAATCAACTCTGGCCTTCTCACTTCTGTGCCTTTACTGTATATGCTCTGCACCTGGAGGGACTATAGGCTTCCTGTCTTGCTAACTTAATAGGAAAAAAAAGAGGGAGCCAATGCAAACTTTGAAGTTTTCTCATTGCCAAGTGTGACTGTACACATATGGGGCTATCTTGCTCCATCTGCAGATACATCTGCTATTGATTTTTATTTTTGGCATTGTAGTAGATATCCCAATAAGATTGTTTCAAAATAACAATCTGTCAGTGTAAATGTTTACAAACATTATTTTCTGGAAAGCATCTCACACACACCTCCATTAAAGATAACAAATATTTATACAAATAAACCATTGTAAAATATTTTAAAATATATAGTAAAAAATAAAAATACGAGGGGGACAAAATACAGGTATTCATTTATTCAAAAAAAGGTGTATTTATTCTTACATGTTTAAACTTCAGTCATCAAAGTATTCTTCATTTGATCCAGTGGGAAAACATTCTATCAGGACGTTTTCCCACTGCTAGGAACAGTTTCAAACTTGTTGATTTTGAAGTCTTTTAGTGCTGCTGCCATTTTTTATTTCATCTTTTCCACATCAGCAAAACATTTCCCTTTGAGGACACTTTTCATCTGGGGAAACAAACAAACAAAAGTCTCTCGGGGCGAGATCAGGTTAAAAGGGAGGGTGGGGCATGGGAGTCTTATAGTTTTTGGTCAAAGACTGCTGATATTTACTGTAGTGTGGGCAGGTGCACTCATAAATCTCCGAACATAAAATGCACAAATGCCTTGAAAAGAGTCTTTGAGAAAATTTACTGAAGCCAAATGTAGCCTCTCAAGCAACTCCAGCTGATACACTGATACAGATGGGCTCTTAGAACACTCACCTAGCTGGGGAAGCCTGTACTATGAGGGACTCGCCCTCCAGAAGATAATTTCAGCTGTTTTGGGTCCCCCCTTATAACATAAAAACTTCTGTATACTTCTGATTCTACCAGTGCTAGTTACTATGCCATGTTTATTTCAGGTATTCTAAGAATTAAAATATGACACAGATAGTTGAGATCCCTATGTTTTTCTGACCATTTTCACTTCCTTCCTTCTCACCCAGACTCACATGTTTTCACTAGTAAACTCTAACAAACATTTGAGGGACAAATGATACCAAGTCTCCATGTTTTATCTTAGATAATATAAATAGAGGAGAAACACATTAATTCATTCCATAAGGCCATATTATTTTAATAGCAAAACTATATAGAGATATAACAAGACAAAATTTAAGGAATTGAATTGAAGAGTTTGAGAATTTTACAACACGACTAAGGGAGATATATTTTATGGATACAAAGATGGTTTCACATTTAAAATTAAATTAAATTAATATATCACATAAACAGGCTAAAAAATGGCATAATCATAATAGGTACAAAATGAGCTTTTTGAAAAACCCCACACTTATCATTTATTTTTCACACTCATCATTTTAATAACTTTCAGCTAAGTAGAAACAGAGGGAACTTTCTTAACTTGATAAATAACATGTACAAAACTCTACATTAAAACAATAATGAGATAACACTGTATGCAAATTAGAGTGACCAAAATCCAAGACACTGACACACACCATCAAATGCTGATTAGATATGGAACAATACAAACATTCACTGTGAATGCAAAATGGTACAGCTGCTTTGGGAGACAGGCAGTTTCTTACAAAACTAGACATACCCCTATGATATCATTCAAGAATTAGTATTTATTACTTAAAGAACCTGAAAACTTACATCGACACAAAAACCTGCATGCAGATGCTTACAGCAGCTTTATTCATAATTGCCAAAATTTGGAAGCAACCAAAATGTCTTTCTGTTGGTGAATAAATACGCTGTAGTACATTCAGACAATTAACTATTAATCTGTGCAAAACAAAAGAAATAAACTATTGAGACATGAAAATAATATGTATGAAACTTAAGTTCTTAATAGTAAGTACAATAAACTAATCTGCAAGGGCTACATGCTGTATGATTACAACTATATGTAACTCTGGAAAAGACAAAATATGTAGACAGTAGGAAAGATTAGTGGTTGGCAACAGAGGAGAATGAAAAAACAGTAAGTAGAGCACAGAATACTTTAAAGCAGTAAAACGATGACATCATTACCACAATGCTACGTAATGGTAGGTACATTTATCCAAATCTACAGGACCAACACCAAGATTAAACCCTAATGCAAACTGTGAACTTCAGGTCATAAAGATGTGTCAATGTAGGTTCATCAACTGTAACAAATGTACCACTCTTTTGTGGGATGTTGAGAGTGGGGAGTCTGTGTTTATGTGTTGGAGGAATGGCAGAAAGTTTACAAGGCATGTTTAAGAATTTTGTATGTTCTGCTCAATTTAATTGTAAACCCAGAACTACTAAAAAAATAAAGTCCAGCTACGGTCACATTTAATGTTGATAAACTAGATGCCAATGCCTAAAACTGGAAAAAGCCAAGTAGGTCCCTGTTTATAGTCAACACTGTCCAAGCCAGAAGTCCTAGTTAGTATAAGACAATAAAATTCAATAAAAATGGCAAGGTTGCAAAGAAGAAATAAAACTATCTAAACCTATTTTTATTCTAACAAAATATGCTTTTCTGTATAGAAATCTCAAATAATTGACCAAAAAAATTTTACAAATAATAAACAATTATAACAAGGTCACAAGACACAAAGGTAATGTAATTATTTTCTATGTAGCAACAATTTATAATTGAATTTGAAATAAAACTACGATACAATTAAAAATATCACTAGAAAAAGTTAATCATTTGGATATATGGAGTAAATCTAACAAAACAGTTAAAACATTAGTATGCAGAAAACTACAAAAGTTAGATGAAAGAAATGAAAACTGTAAATAATTGGAGAGATATTTTGTATTTATGGATTGTAAGATTTAATATCTTTAAGATGTCAATTCTTCTCAACTTGATCTAAAATTTAAATGCAATCCTAATCAAAATCCCAGCAAAATATTTTGTGAATATAACTGATTATATAGTTTCTATGCAAAAGGAAAAGACTCAGAATAGTCAGCCTTATACTGAATATAAAAATTAAAAGACTAACTCTACCTGACTTCAATATTTCATAGAGCTATAGTAATTGATAGTATGGTTGGAAATAGAAAAAAAGTAGAAATATTTATCAATATAATAGGACAGAGAGCCCTAAAATATAGCCACATTAATATAGTCAACTGATACTTGATAAAGGAGCAGATTAAATTTCAACAAGGGGTGTTGGAAAATATGTCAAAAATTTGAGTGTGAATAAAAACAGGTGTTATAACTTTCAAAAATTAACTAATATTGGATAATATGCCTAGATAAAAATGAGTTATGAAACTTTTACAAGAATACATAGAAAAAAATCTATGCAATTATGGGTGTTTCTAAAAGCATAGTCCATGAAAGAAAAAAAAATGATGTTTAGCTTTATGAAAATTCACAACTTCTGCTCTGTGAAGAACATTGTTAAGATATTGAAAAGACGGCCAGAGACTAGAACAAAATCTGTGCAAACACTTCTTTTATAAAGGATTTATATAAAAAATATAATATTAAACAATAAAAAACAACCGAATTTTTAAAAATGGCAATCATTTTGAAGAGGCCTAACCCATATGGAAAATAAGTATATGAAAATGCTGAAAATTACTTGTTATTAGGCATTTTCAGAGTAAGTAAGATATCACACCATGCACATTAGAATGACTAAAATTCAGAACACTAACAATACCAAATGCTGGTGAGGAAGTGGAACAACAGATATTCATTGCTGGTGGCAATGCAAAATGGTGCAGACACTGTGGAAGACACTTTGACAAGTCTTTTACAAAGTTAAATGTATTCTTATTAAATGACATAGAAATTGTGTCCCCAAGTGATTTGAAATTTGTGTCCACACAAAAACTTGCATATGCATGTTTATAGTGTTTTTTATTCACCCAAACTGAAAGCAGCTAAGATGTCCCTCATGCATAAACAATCTATAGTACACCATCAACAAAATATTATTCAACAATAAAGAGAAATGAACTATCAAACTAAAAAAAGACATAGAGGGACCTTAGATGTATATTACTAAGTAAAAAAGCCAGTCTTAAAAGGTTACATACTGTTTGATTCTAATTATATAACATGATGGAAAAGGCAAACTTTGATGAGTATTTGCCAGGCATTTGAAAAAGGATGGGGTGAATGGATGAAGCACAGGGGACTTATAGAAATTGTAACAATTTTGTATAATATTGTAATCATCTATACAAGATATTGAATTGTATAGAACTTTACAGAACAAAACTGAAATTTAATGTATGGAAAAAAAAAAAAGGAGTTCTAGGGGTCCTGAAAAGGAATGCAAGCCTCTGATAAGAGAATATAAAAACATTACAAATGTAGGTGGTCACTTCACCAAAAAGGCTGTGGAAGGTTCTGATCTATGTGACTTTGAAAAGAATGGAGTCTATAATACTAAGGATATAACAAACTACATGCATAAACTGTACTGTAGTTAATAAAGGTGTTTTCCAGAGGGATACAGGTTAACAAGTCTGATTCTGCTATACATTTGGAATGGATTTGAACAATGTATGGCAAATGGTGGAAACAAGGAGTGTTGTATATCTGGAGTGAGTCCCCATGTGGAATCTTTAAGAATCATTTCAACACAGAAATTGCAGAAGCAAATGAAATTAGAAGATTAATTATATTCACCCTTCCTAGAGGATGAAGTCATGGTATGCCACCAAGGGTCATAGAAGAGGAGCACTCATTAAAAAGGGGCACCCAGGCAGTTAGAGAGCTGAGAATGAGGAGAAGTGGTCAAGTGCCTTTATTGGGAATCATGGTGGAACGCACAAGCCAAAGGCATGAGAGGATTTTATTGATGTGTTTGAATGTCACTAGTTCAGTCAGGGGAAGGCTAAAAGAGGACCTTGTAGCTTGAACCAGCCTGTCCCATTGGTGGATCTGGTCATCTGGGCAGAATGTTCACAGCCTGTTTCTAGGGATGGTGAGTATCAGGAAAATATAAAATTTTAAAAAATTTACAAACTCCATGAAAATATTTGGAACCAGTTTTCTTACTTTTGAAGTGGGAGATTACATATGATAAGCAAGGGGAGGAAGCTAGCTTGAATGATCCATGTGGTAATGGATTAGAGTTGGAGACATCAGTATAAAATATAACTGTAGCTTAATTTGTGTACATGTTAAATGAAGAATTATCTAGAGATATGTGTATGTGCCTGGGTTGTTTGTGTGCATATGCATATATATGGGTTAGTATGCACACATGTATTTCACTCCTCTGCCAGCTGAGGGCTTAGAGACGATACAACCCATTGGTAAAAAACATACCAGGTACCCTGATCTTGGTCCCAATGAAAGGAACTGGGAAACCAGAGGAAATATCTCATTACAGATCTGGGACTGTAGATGCACAAGATAAAGCTGGAGTATCCAATAGAGCTAGAAAGTAGTGAAGTGATTTTAAAAAAAGAGAAATATACACATGGTAAGAATCATCTGACATCTGAAAGAGCCAAAGGAAAAAATCTGAGCAAAAAGAGTTGGATTATGACCCCATGTATTAAATACATAATTAGGAGTCCTTATGACAAAATACATATTAAACAAACTAATAAATGGGAGATAAGAGAAAAATCTCCCATGCTGAATAACTTTAAATAACTACGTAGTTAGACCATCCTCAATAAGGTAAAAAACAACTTCCTATTTCTTAAATGTGACCTTCACAGAGTGACTTCCAAAGGATATGGAGAACAAAGAAAATTCAATATTATGGTGGGTAACTATCAGAAATATTATGAAGTTTTTCATGTATAGGTTATATATATGAAGCTTTTGCCTAAGAAACTCATAGATTTTGTTAGTAATTAAATTGAATTTTAACTATATTTTCTAACTATTTATTGATAAAATATAGACTTGCAAGTGATTATTGTATATTGTGCTGTGAATTTAAAAAATCCACTTATTGATTTAGAATATTTGTGACTCCTTAGTATTGTTTTTCATTAGATAATGGAGGTTATGGATGTTATGTTGTTGAATGACTAGATCATTTTGTACTCCTTTAAGTAGTGTTGAGTTTTTTGTTTTTTTCTTTTCTTTTCGATCAACTTGATTCTCCTAAGTCTTGTTTTTTAGATGTGTTATTATGGTAGATCTAGAATAACCTTTCTCTAGGGTTAATTTAGTCCTACCTCAAAGGTACAGCTTTTCTTTTAGTCTCTGGAAAATTCTGGTTTTCAACTTTTCTCCAATCTGCTTGGCTGACACTTGACTGTCTTTGGGCTTTCTTCTCCAAATGGCAGGTAGAGCTCTAAAACGAACCCACAAGATTCCACACCCATGATATACAAATACCTTCTTCAGCTATTAAATCAAATAATATTCTAGACAGTGCTGTGATGGGATTTTGCAGATATAAGTAAAATTCCAAGTTTTTTGGCTGTAAGAATTTGAGATTACCAGAGAGGCTGACATGGACATGAGTCTTTAAAAAGCACAATCTTCAGCTAGTCACAGCATATAAACATGCTATCTCTGGTGTGGAATAAAACAAACATCCATGCTGTGAATTGCCTATGGTAACAACTTTATGGGGAACTGTGTGTGTTCTCTAGAAGCTGATGATTGTCCATTGCTGAGAGCAATAAGGAAAATGACATCTGTCATACAATCACAAATAGTTAATTCTGCCAACTATAGTGGATTTGGAAGACCCTGATCCGAGATTAAAAACTGAAGTTATGGCTCTCAACTGAAAGGAGGATCCAGTCTTATCAACCCAGATATGTGATTCAAATAAATTGTAAAATAATGATTATTTTCAGTTGCTAAGTATGTAGTCATGTATTATGCAGTAATAGTAAATTAAGATATTCCAGTAGCTGCTCCTGGCCTGGTCTTGGGCAGATTACCCCAATGTATTCTAGTTTAACAGTTAACCAAAGAGTTAGGGGATTGGAGAGGATTAGTGTTTGTTGCTCTCTGTGTGTAGGTGCCTCCTTTTGGGTAGTATACCCTAGACACCTCATCTCCTTTAGCCTCCACAAACTCGGAGCTCTGGCTTTTCAGCTCAGCAACAAGGTCGCTCTTTGGTTAGATTACAACTTCCTATTTTTGGAGTCAAACAAATACTGCAAAGGAAAAACATTTAAGTGATATATTTTTCTTTTCTCCAAACATCTTAGCTTTTTGCTTAATATTTAAAAGTTATTGTTTCAAATGTTTTGTCAGTTTCCTAGTTGTATATAGAAGGAGGGCAAGTTTGGTACTATTTACTCTAATATGTCCCAAAGTGAAAACTAGAAGGCTCTTATGGTTGCATTGTGTTTTCTCCACAATGGGAGCCTACAAGTGCACTATTTTTTTTAATACTTTATTTGTTTGTTTGTTTGTTTGTTTGTTTATTTATTTTTAGGGAGAGGGGAAAGGAGAAAGAGAGGGAAAGGAACATCGCTGTGTGGTTGCCTCTCACTCGTGCTCCCAACTGGGGACCTGACGTGCAACCTAGTTATATGTCTTGACTGGGAATTGAACCAACGACACTTGGTTCACAGGCCAACGCTCAATCCACTGAGCCACACCAGCCAGGGGTACAAGTGCACTATTGATAATTTTTTTTCAGGTATTTATTTTTCTGTTTACTCTCTGCCAGTTTTGAAACTTTGGGTTATACTAATGTTATTTTAGTGATTTCCTTCCCATCTTTTTCCCCCATTTAAAAAATTGTTGTTCTATTATAGTTGTCCCTCCCCCTCATTGCT
The DNA here is from genome assembly GCF_987537825.1 of Furipterus horrens. Lineage (NCBI taxonomy): Eukaryota > Metazoa > Chordata > Mammalia > Chiroptera > Furipteridae > Furipterus > Furipterus horrens. The sequence goes on along the minus strand of NW_028327176.1, from coordinate 59,225,009 downwards.
CTCCCCTACCTTGCCCACCTCCTCCCTCTCCCACAGTCAATCCCCACACTGTCATCCATGTCCATGGGTCATTTATAGTAGTTCCTTGACTAGCCCCTTTCCCTTCTTTTCCCCCTTCCCCCCTCCCCTGTCCCCTGCTGTCATTGTTAGTCTGTTCCTTGTTTCCGTGCCTCTGGTTCAATTTTACTCGTTTTTTTGTGTTGTTCATTAGTTTTCTGCATTAGATGAGATCATATGGTATTTGTCTTTCACTGCCTGGCTTATATCAGGTATACTCTCCAGTTCCATCCACATTGTTGCAAAAAGTAGGCATTCCTTCTTTCTTTCTGATGCATAATATTCCCTTGTGTAAATGCATCACAGTTTTTTGATCCACTCATTTACTGATGGGCACTTAAGCTGTTTCCAGCACTTGGCTATTGCAAATAGTGCTGCTATGAACATAAGGATGCATAGATTCTTCTGAATTGTGTTTCAGGATTCTTCAGGTATAATCCTTCACATCTTTATGATGTTTTGGTAACAATGATTTTTCTCATATGAAAATTCATTAAGTCCTTTTATCCTTCTTTCTCCACAGCATCTTTAAAATAAATCAATTATATGAAAACTTTCCTCCAATCTAGTTATTATACACATTTAAAAATTTTAAGATAAAGATGTTTGTCTTAAATTGCAACTTTATGTCAATTCTGTTCTCGTTGAAGTTTCCTTTATCATATTCTTTTCCTTAGCATTTTACTTTTACTGAGTCTTTTAGTCAGATTCTGCGGGTGGTCAAATCTCCCATTATTCTGTTTGTCTATAGCAGCAAAACACTTTTAATGGGCTTACTCTTGAAAAATATTTTGACTGGATATAAAATTATATGTTAGGATTATTTTCTTTCAGCAGTGTGAGGATATTACCCCATTTTCTTCCGGCATCTGTTATAGCAAATGAAAACTCCATTGTTGGTTAGTCAGTTCTTTATCATTAAGATGTCTTATTAGGTAGTAGTTCTTATGTTTCTTTTTAACCTTAATGTACAATGTTTTCATTATAATGTATCTAAGGATACATTTATTTATTTATTATCTTTATTACTAAACAGTACACATTTTATTAGAGGTCACATATTGTCCTTTCTTAATTTTGGAAACATAAAAATTATTTGTTCAAATACAGTTTCTCCTGTGCTTTCTTATTTTTTCTTTTTCTTTAACTCATTATGTGAAATTTGGGGATTTCCAGTATATTCTCCATGGTTCTTAAGAGTTATTCATGTTATGTACTTCAAATTTTCTGCATGTGTGCTGGCTGAGTTCCTCTTACTACCTCAAGTTACCATTTTTCTTCAGGCTGGAGATTTGCAGAGACATTTTGTGAAAAATATTACTAATAAAACTATTTTATATCACAATTTCTAATCTTTTTCTATATTAATGGGAAAATGAATTATTTCCTTTCACAACTTCATGCTGTTTAAATGTGACTTGATAAATTACTTATATGTTTGAAATTACTTAATATAGTTTTAAGAAGTATTTGTTGGAATGTTATATAGAATTATTTTAATCTGATGAGAAGTTATCTTTTTGTTGATGCAGTTTTCTCTCTTCAATATAAAATCTCATGTTCTGTTTTATAGTTACTGCCTGTGGAAATCTGGATAATATGATAAATCAGTCACTGAAAGGGCATGGGATGTCTTTCTACTTGTTTCTAATCTTGGCACTTGCAATTGCTCTAGGTAACATTTGTCAGTTTTTCAACCTTTATTCTTTAGGGTAGGAGGTCTATATCTAGCTGCTGGTTTTACTGTGTGAGGCTGAGTCAAGTGTTGCACCTTGACCAGGGAACTTGCCCATGCTTCTCTTCTACAGAAGAAAAATGACTGACTGGCATTTATATACAATAACTTTGAATTTAAGCCACATGAGATAAATCATAGAGTAGTCATTTTGAGTTTGGGCTCTGTAGTCAGATTGTCAGTCTGTATTTTGATTATGCCATTTTCTAGCTTTGTGATATTGCTTAGGATTTAAACACTTTTTGTGTCTTAGTTTCTTGATATATAAAAGGGTATCTACATATATATAAATTATATAAGTAATGGTATCTAAAGTCTCAAATTTCTATTCAAAAATTTGTATTGCTATACTCATAGAAAGTACTTAGAACAGTGCTTCTTCACAAAATACCTTTGGCTTATGAAATTACAAGGTAATGAATAACAGAAACACTGTGTTATCCATAGTGTTCAGGGATCCATTCAATTCAATTTAATTTTTTCTGCAATTAACTGTATTAGGCAATGAATGCAAAAAATCACAAATGCTGTAAAAAACAGGAAATTCTAAATGTATTCTGTGATGTCTAAAGCATAATATTATTTTGCTCTGGGAACATTTTGGACCTTGGAATAACTAATTTTTAAAAGAAAAGTTAATGATTTTACTACTAAATTAAATAAAGCTACACAATATTTCAAAATTTTACTATCTGTGGAACAACATCTATTTCTCTACCCACCCCTTCAGAAAAACCTTGAAAATTATTTTCAGTTGCTTCACCGTTTTTAAAGGTGATTTAATAGATCTCAGGTAAAGTGAATAGAATGGTCTAACAGATTTTTAAGGATCTATGCATAAATTAGTTCTCTTCAGAAAATAGTTGAGAAAATTTTCAAAAAGGGTATTTTCCAAGATGTCAGCTGACTGATTGACTCTCACAGACAATGAAAAAGTAGAGCAACAATAACAAAACAAAACAAAACAAACAAACAAACAAACAAATGAAAAGACAAATCACCAAGAAACAATCATCTAACATGGATTCCTGGGTTCATATCTTGGTTCTACCTTTTTATGAATGTGTGATCTAATTGAAACTTAGGTACATTAAATTTTTTTGTATTGGAAAATTAACTTCAATCAAATCATGTGCAAAATGTAGATGACATAACTTTCTAAAACACTTTTTCTACAAATGGTATTGGAAAAACTGAATATCTTCATGCAAATAACAAAGCTGGACCATTACTTTGCACCACATACACAAATTAACTGAAAATAGCTCAAACACTTAAACATAAGACCTATAACTATAAAACTTATAAATGAAATAAAAGAGGAAATATTCATGCTACTTGATTTTACCACGATTTCTTGGATATGATATCAAAAGCACAATCAACAGAAGTAAAAATAATTATACTACATCAAAATCAAAACATCTGTTTATCAAAAGACAGAATCAACAGTTAAAAAGTATCTCATGCAGTAAAAGAAAATATTAGCCAATCATATATCTTATAAGGATTTATATCCAGAATATATATAATTTAACAATAACAAAATAAATAACCTAAATAATTTGATTACAAAAAAAATTGGCAGAGAACTTGAGTAGCTATTCTCTAAAGAAGATATACAAATGGCCAACAAGCACATTAAAAGATGCTCAACAGCACTAGTCATTAGAAAAATACAAATCAAAACCACAATAAAAAATCACCTCACACACATTAGGATGACTACTATTTAAAAAAAGAAAACAAAATAACAAGTGTTGGTGATGATGTAGAGAAATTGTAATTCTTGTGCACTGTTGTTGGGAATGTAAAATGGTACAATCACTATGGAAAACAATGTGGCAGTTTCTAAAAAATTAAAAAGAGAGCACTGGCTGGTGTGGTCAGTGGGTTGAGCACCAGTCTGCCAACCAAAGGGTTGCCGGTTCTATTCCCAGTTAGGGCACAGGCCTGGGTTGCGGGCCACATCCCCAGTTGGGGGCGTGCAGGAGGCAACCACATATTGATGTTTCTCTCCCTCTCTTTCCCCCTCCCTTACCCTCTCTTTAAAAATAAATAAATAAAACTCTAAAAAACTTTAAAATAACCTTGGCTTGTGTGGTGTGGTTCAGTAGATTGATGCCAGCCTGCGAACCAAAGGGTCGCTGGTTCAATTCCCAGTCAGGGCACATTCCTGGGTTGCAGGTCAGGTCCCTGGTTGCAGGGTGTGTGAGAGGCAAACACACATTGATGTTTCTCTCCCTCTTCTTATCTCTCTGTTTCCCTCTCTCTAAAAATAAATAAATAAAATTTTTTAAAAATTAAAAATAGAATTACCATATGGCCCATCAATTCTACTTAGAGTATACATCCAAAAGAATGGAAAGCAGACTGACAAAGAAATATTTGCATGTCCATGCTTATAGCAGTATCCATAGAAGAACAGATAAACAAAATGTGGTATATACATACAGTGGGATATTATTCAGACTCAAAAAGAAAAGAAATTCTGACACATTACAAGATAGATGGACTTCAAGAATGGAATAAGCCACCCATGAAAAGGAAAATACTGTATAACTCCACTACTTTGAAGTACCTAAATTCATAGAAACAGAAAGTAGATGATGGTTGCCAAGGGTCAGGAAGGTGGAAAAAATACAGAGTTGTTTAACTGTGTAATATTATAATTTATAATAACCTATATTAAACCTCTGTCCCATTCTTGGCATACAGCTTCTACAATCCTTGTCATTTTCTAAGTGATAAGTGAAACACTTTTTAATTATATAATTTAGTCTTTTGTCTTCCATTTCTGAAATGGCTGCAAAGCCAAAAAGATGAAAGTAGTGTTTTTTTGTTATTTATAACAGGCCCCCTTCAACCACACATCAGTTTATGGTAATGAGGTGACTGACTACTGGGACACTCTTAACGAAGAAGGGTTAGTAGCCAGGGGAACTGATTATGTTATTAGAGGATTGGAACTTTCAGCCCCTCCTCTCACCTCCATGTAGAGGAGAAAGGCTGGAAATTGAGTTTAATCACCAATGGCCAACGACTTTATCAATAATGCTCTGTTAATAAATCCTTTATAAAAATTCCTAAAGTAAAGTGGTTATGAGCTTCCAGGTGAGTGAACACGTGGAAGTGGTGGTAGACTCGCACTCCAGGTGAGGGCAGGAGACCTCCTTGCCCTTCCTACATACCTTGCCCTATGCATCTCTTTCATCTTGCTTTTCCTGAATTTTATCCATTTTTTTAAGTAACACTTAAAAAAATAATTTATTTATTTGTTTATTTATTTTTAGGGAGAGGGGAAAGGAGAAAGAGGGAGAGAAACATCACTGTGTAGTTGCCTCTCACTCGCGCTCCCAACTGGGGACCCAACGTGCAACCTAGTTATGTGTCCTGACTGGGAATTGAACCAGCGACACTTGGTTTGCAGGCCGACGCTCAATCCACTGATCCACACCAGCCAGGGTTCATTTTATCCTTTTATAATAAGCTGTTTTCCTAAATTCTGTGAGCTACTCTAGCAAATTTTTGAACCTGAGAAGAGGATCTTGGGAACCTCTAATTTATAGCCAGGTGGACAGAAGTAAAGATGTTCACCTGAGTGTGTGATTAACATTTGAAGTGTGGGGGAGGGAGTCATGTATAACCTGTGGGATCTGATGCTGATTCCAGGTAGTGTCAGGACTGAATTGAATTGAAGGACACCCATTTGGTGTCTACACTAAATTGTAGAATCATTTAGTATAGAAAAAAATCCATGTATCTGGTATCAAAAGTGAACTGTTCTGAGAATATTAAGAGGAGAAGCGGATATATTTCCTTTACAAATGTGTATAGAGTTTTTAGTTTTGCAAAATGAAAAAGTTCTGGAGGTTGATTGCACAACATTGTGAATGTATTTAACACTATAAAACTGTACACTTTAGAAAAGGTTAATTCGGTAAATTATGTTATATGTATTTTACTAAAATGTGAAAAAAAGTGCTATGACACTGGATAAAAGGATAAAACAATAACACAATAAACAATAACATCTTCTTTATATCCTTGAAATCAAAAAGTTTAAAATAAAAATGGTACAATTGTCACCATAAGAATTGTATTACCAAAGTGGATTATTTCCTTAGTCTTTAAGAGAGATAAATTTTTGACTTAAATATCTAATTGAAAAAGAGAAACTACAGCTGTTTTACTCTAAAATTTTACTTTCTTTAAGTTACCTAACTTTCATAATGCAATTTACTTGAAATGACTGTTCTCATATATAAATAAAAACATTATTTACTGAAATGCTATTTTTCAATTTTTAAGTGAAGCAAATAGTTGAATCAGCTTTTTAAAATTAAATTACTGAGCTCTGTTTCTTTCAATAGTAAGCATCACTAAGCTCACCATTTTGTCTGAAATGAAGGAGGTTCTTAGGGATTCTACTCTCAACATATTAATAAGCCGTATTACTATAAAACTAACTGAGATTTGAAGATGAGATAATTCAGAAAAAAGAGGGAGACTATTAGTCACGTTGATTTCCATGTTTGGATGCTTTTGGAAAACAAGATTATCCTTATTGTTGAGCTATTTATGGCAATGAAAGACCTAGTTTTATTTAACAGATAATTACTTTTTATATGCATAGTAAATAAGGCATCACAAACCCTCACAAATTTCTTAATAGAAAATAAAAAGTTTTATTCTGTCTCATTGAACTATATATGCATTGTGACATAAAAGACAGATATAGTGTTGAGTCTCTCTAGTATGTAGTAGTTCATTAGATTTGGGCTATGATATGTTTTATAACTCATTACATGATATATCCTGAAATTTGTTTACAAAACTCCTTCTATAGAGGGAGGAATGAAAGAAGTCTTGAGATGCAAAAGAACATTTATATTAGTTGTTATGAATTATTCAACTATAAAAATAAAATTTTATTTTTTCTAATTTAACTTACATACTGTAATAATATCTAATTTGTATTTATAACAAGTAACATTACTACATATAAAATGCTAGCAAAGGGTTTTCTCTTTAAATTCTAAATCACATATGTAATTTTAGATTTAAAATAATATTGCAAACATTATTTATTTTGATTTTGGTTGATCATTATATCAATTATATCATGCAAAGTTTTCATAACTGTGCTTTGTAATAATAGTAAAATATATATTTGAGCATATGTGAATTACTTAACCACCCAGTATTTTAACATAGTTATAGCTTCTAATTGTTGATAACAATGTGTATTTCAGTAATCCTCTCCTTTTTTATTTTACTTAACATGGTATAAAGCCAACCCAGGCATTTTGGGTGGTACTATGTAAAGGGTGACATACTCTAGCAGGGTGTATCTCATTCTTCAATCTTTGCTAAAAAAGTTAGGGGTTTTTCTTTCCAAAAATATTCTCCATAATTTTCAAACATCATTATCCTTTTAATATAGCAAGCATAGTACACTTGTCTTCTTCATCATTTAGATGGTTTTCCTGAAATTTTTGTTCTTCATTTTTCTGCTTCACATGAAACATAAATTTTATTATTATTATTATATTTGGGCTATGATTTATTTTGTAACTCATTAAATGATACTTGATTTCACTATAGATGTATTTCATTACTCTTACATTTCTTTTACACTTATTTTACATTTATTTATTGACATTTATTTTCTTACATTCTTTTCTCTTGAGTAGTTTACATTTATTTTCTTACAATTTTTATCTGTTGTGTTGTACAGTTTCACATGTACGTTTTCTTTAATAAACTTTTATTTTATAATGGCTTCTTTTTAATGGTTGTAAGAACATGTTGTTTTTTTTTTTGGTTTTTCAATTACAGTTGTCCCATTTTTCCCCCATTTTTCTCCCCTACCCAGCCCATCCCTTCTCCCACAATCATATCCCTCCCTGTTGTCCATGTCCATGAGTCATTTATACACGTTCCTTGACTAAACCCTTGCCTTACTTATCCCCCTTCTCTCCCTCCCCCTTCCCCCCTACTGACTACTATTCTAGTATTTGCCTATTTAGTTCGTTTGTTTGTGTGGCTCTTTAGTTTCCTGTATTAGGTGATATCAAATGGTATTTTTCTTTCTTTGCCTGGCTTATTTCACTAAGCATAATTCTCTCTAGTTCCATCCATGTTGTTGCAAATGGTAAGAGATCCTTCTTTCTTTCTGCTACATAGTATTCCATTGTGTAGATGTACCAGTTTTTTGATCCACTCATCTACAGATGGGCACTTAGGCTGTTTCCAGCACTTAGCTATTGTAAACAGGGCTGCTATGAACATAGGGGTGCATAAGTTCTTTTGAACTAGGGTTTTAAGATTCTTCGGGTATAAGGCTAGCAGTGGAATCACTGGTTCAAAAGGCAGTTCCATTTTTAGTTTTTTGAGGTAATTCCAAACTGTTTTCCATAGTGGTTGTACCAGTCTGCATTTCAACCAACAGTGCAGTATGGTTCCCATTTCTCCACATCCTTGCCAGCACTTGTTGTTTGTTGATTTGTTGATGATGGACATTCTGACTGGTGTAAAGTGGTATCTCATTGTGGTTTTTATTTGCATCTTGCCGATGGCTAATGATGTTGAGCATTTTTTCATGTGTCTATGGACCTTCTGTATGTCTTCTTCGGAGAAATGTTTATTTAGGTCATTTGCCCATTATTTAATTGGGTTTTTTTTTATGTTGAGTCATATAAGCTCTTTATATATTTTGGAAATCAGTCTCCTCTCTGTGATGTCATTGGCAAATATGTTTTCCCATATGGTTGGTTTCCTTTTCATCTTGCTGATGTTTTCTTTTTCTGAGCAGAAACTCTTTAGTTTGATGTAATTTCATTTGTTTATTTTTTCCTTTATTTCTCTTGCCTTAGGAGATGTATTCATGAAGATATTGTTACTTGAGATATTTGAAATTTTCCTGTCTATGATTTTCTCTAGGACTTTTATGGTGTCCTGGCTTACATTTAAGTCTTTGATCCATCTTGAGTTTATTCTCGTGTGTGGTGTAAATTGGTGGTCTAGTTTCATTTTTCTGCAGGTCCCTATCCAGTTCTCCCAGCACCATTTGTTAAAGAGGCTCTTCTCACTCCATTTTATGTTCCTTCCTCCTTTATCAAATATTAGTTGACCATAGAGGCCTGGGTTTATTTCTGGACTCTATTCTGTTGCACTGATCTATATGTCTGTTCTTATGCCAGTACCAGACTGTTTTGAAAACAGTGGCTTTGGAGTATTGTTTGATATCTGGTGTTGTGATTCCTCCTGCTGTGTTCTTCTGTCTCAAGATTGCTTTTGCTATTCGAGGTCTTTTCTGTTTCTACATGAATTTTTGGAGTATTTGTTCTAGGTCTATGAAATATGTCATTGGTGTGTTAATAGGGATTGCATTGAATCTGTAAATTGCTTTGAGTAGTATGGCCATTTTGATGATGTTGATTCTTCCCATCCAAGAACATGGTATTTGCTTCCATTTATTTGTATCTTCCTTAATTTCTTTCTTCAATGTTACTTAATTTTCAGAGTACAGTTCTTTCATCTCTTTGGTTAAGTTTATTCCTAGGTACTTTATTTTTCTTGTTGCTATAGTAAATGGTATTTTCTTTTTTTGTCTTTGTCTCTGCTATTTTATTGTTGGTGTACAGAAATGCCTTAGATTTCTGTATATTTATTTTGTACCCTGCTATTTTGCCAAATTCACTTATTATATCAAGTAGTCTTTTAGTGGAGTTTATAGGGTTTTCCAGGTATACTATGATGTGGTCTGCAAATAGTGATAGTTTTACTTCTTGTTTCCCAATTTGGATGCCTTTTATTTCTTTGTCTTGTCTGATTGCTGTGCTAGGACTTCCAACACTATGTTGAATAGGACTGGAGAGAGTGGACAGCCTTGTCTAGTTCCTGATTTCAGGGGGAATGCTTTCATTTTTTGTCCATGGAGTATGACGTTGGCTTCAGGCTTGTGATACATAGCCTCAATTATGTTAAGGTATGCTCCCTCTATTCCCATTTTGCTGAGTGTTTTCATCATAAATGGGTGTTGTACTTTATCAAATGCTCTTTCTGCATCTATTGATATTACTATGTGATTTTTTGTCTTTCATTTTGTTTAGGTGATGTATTATATTTATTGATTTGCAAATATTAAACCATCCTTGCATCCCTGGGATGAATCCCACTTGATTGTGGTGTATGATCTTTGAAAGTATTGCTGGATCCTGTTTGACAATATTTTATTGAGAATTTTAGCCTCTATGTTCATCAGTGATATTGGCCTGTAGTTTTTTTTCTTTGTTGTGTCTTGACCTGGTTTTCGGATTAGGGTAATACTGTCTTCATAGAAAGTGTTTTGGATTTTTTCCTCTTCTTGGATTTCTTGAAATAGCTTGAGGAGGGTAGGAGTTAGTTCTTCCCTAAATGTTTTGTAAAATTCGCCTGTGAAGTCATCCGGTCCAGGGCTTTTGTGTGCCGGGAGATTTTTGATTACTGTTTCAATTTCCTTCTTTGTTATTGGTCTGTTGAGACTTTCTTCCTCTTCTTGATTCAGTTTTGGAAGGTTATATGTTTCTAGAAATTTGTCCATTTCTTCTAATTGTCAAATTTCTTGCCATATAGTTGTTTGTAGTAATTTCTTACAATCGTTTGTATTTCTGTTGTATCAGTCGTGATTTCTCCATTTTCATTTCTGATTTTGTTTATTTGGGTCTTCTCTCTTTTTTTCTTGATGAGCCTGGCTAGAGGCTTGTCGATTTTGTTTATTTTTTTCAAAGAACCAGCTCCTAGTGTTGTTGATCTTTTGGATTGTTTGTTTAGTTTCTATGTCATTTAATTCCACTCTGATCTTGATGATTTCCTTCCTTCTTCCTGCCCTAGGCTTTGTTCATTGTTGTTGTTCTAGTTCTTGTAGCTTTAGGGTTAGGTTTTTTATTTGGGAGTCTTCTATCCTTTTCAGATATGCCTGTATTGCTATGAACTTCCCTCTCAGGACTGCTTTTGCTGTGTCCCACAGGTTTTGGGCTGTTGTGTGCTCATTGTCATTAGTTTCTAGAAATTTCTTGATTTCTTTTTTGATGTCATTGTTAATCCATTCATTATTTAATAGCATGTCATTTAATCTCCATGAGTTTGGGTGTCTTTGATTTTTTTCTCTGAGGTTGATTTTTAGTTTCAAGGCATTGTGGTCTGAAAAGATACTTGATATGATTTCAATTTTCTTGAATTTGTTGAGGCTTGTTTTGTGTCTTACCATGTTGTCTATCTTTGAAAATGTCCCATGTGCCCTTGAAAAGAATGTATATTTTGCTTCTTTGGGGTGAAAAGTTCTATATATATCAGTTAAGTCCACGTGGTTTAGTGTGTTGTCCAATGCCTGTATATCCTTGGTGTTTCTTTGCTTAGATGATCTGTCTATTGTTGATAATGGAGTTTTGAAGTCCCCTACTATGAGTGTGTTGTTGTTGATATCCTTCTTGTGGTCTTCTAGTATTTGCTTTATGTATTTGGGTGCTCCTATATTGGGTGCATATACGTTTATCAGTGTTATATCTTCTTGATGGATTGTTCCTTTAAGTATTATGAAACGTCCTTCTTTGTCTCTTTTTATTGCCCTTGCTTTGAAGTCCATTTTGTCTGATATGAGGACTGCTACCCCAGCTTTTTTTTCAGGTCTGTTTGCTTGGAATATTATTTTATATTCATTTTCTTTCAGTCTATGTAAATCTTTTGTTTTGAGGTGTGTTTCTTGTAGACAGCAAATATGTGGGTCTTCTTTTCTTATCCATTTTATTACCTTATGTCTTTTAATTGGAGCATTTAATCCATTTACATTTAAGGTTATTATTGACATGTATTTATTCATTTCCTTTACTCTTTTCTTTGTTTTTGTCTCTTCCTTTTTCTTAGAATATTCCCTTTAGCACCTCTTGCAATGCTGGTTTTGTGGGGATGTATTCTTTTAGTCTTCCTTTGTCTGAGAAACTCCTCATTTCACTTTCCATTTTGAATGAGAGACTTGCTGGGTGAGTATTCTTGGTTGTAGGCCTTTGTTTTTCATTGCTTGAAATATTTTTGACCATTCTCTTCTGACTTGTTGTGTTTCTCTTGAGAAATCGATCGATAGCCGTATCGGAGCTCCCTTGTATGTTATTTGCTGTTTTTCTCTTCCTGCTTTTAGGATTCTCTCTTTGTCTTGGAATGTTGCCATTTTAATTATGATCTGCCTTTAGGAGTGGGTTTTTTTGGGTTCCTCTTCATTGAAACTCTCTGTGCTTCCTGAACTTGTATAACTTTTTCTCTCATCAGGCTGGGAAAATTTTCTGTCAATATTTCTCCTATCAGTTTTTCTATTCCTTGTTCTTCTGATCCCTCTTTAATTCCAATGATTCTGATATTGTTTGTTCCTTATGCTATCCTGTAATTCCCTTATTTCTTCTTCATACTTTTTCAATCGTTTTTTCATCTTGCTGTATTGTCTGGGAATTTTTCTCTACATTATCTTCTAACTCACTAATCCGATCCTCTGCTTTTTTAGTCTGCGTTTGACTGATTCTACTGTGTTTTTCAGTTCAGAGATTGAATTCTTCGTTTCTTCCTGGTTCTTGTTGATAGTTTCTATGTCTTTTTTTATGCTGGTGTAGTTCTCTGCAAGTTCCCTGTAATTTTCTTGGAGCTGTTGGTAACTTTCTTGGAGGTTGTCATAGTTATTTTTAAGGTTGTCGAGTATATTGACCTTTTTCTCCACCATTGTTTTGAATTCCGTGTGTGATATTTGGGCTATGTCTATTCCATCTACCTCTCTTTCTGGAGATTCCTCTTTTCTTTTTATTGAGAGGTTGTTTCTGCATCTTACCATGTTGGATTCTTCTTGTTTGTTTTTGATATTTGGGTTTGTCTGCTTTGACTTCCCACCTTTGTGGTATGAGATTCTTTATGGGAGATCTGGGGGTTTCAGTGGTGCAGTCTCTTTGATCTCCTGAGGCTGATGTTCTTGGGTTACCCTTTATGTCATTTGCTTATGCTTTCTGGTTATATTTCAGATGCTCTTTGGTAGGATCTTCCTTCTGGCTAGTTGATTGAGAGTCACTGTATCCACTTTATCTTGAGTTCTTTTGTGGAAATGCTGTTAAATACATAAACATACAGCCCAGGCAGGAGACCCACACCCTCAAAAATATCCCCCACTTTCTATCCTGCTATCGTCAGCCAATGAGCCAGTATTAATATAAATGTAGAGACATTAGAGCTTTTATAGTATAGAAAGAATAGATGAGTTGTTTTTAGGGAGAAAAATATGATTTTTGTGAGAGGGGATGATAGATTAATAATAGTTGAGACTATGCAAGACAACAGGTAATATTTACATTGTTTGTTAATAACAATAGAAGAAAAGAAGGGAAAAATGCAGAATATAGTAAGAAAGTGGAATTGTATAGTATTGGATTTATATAGTATTTATATTCTATTTATTTAGAGTGAAAGGGAGGCTAAACTAGACACACAAACAAATAAACAACAATTAAAGAGAAAGGATGAGAGAGAGAGATGGTATGAAGCAGATTAGAGATATGGTTTTTTTTTTTTTATTCCTCCCTTTAAGGAAGAAAAAAGAAAAAAAAAAAGAAAAAAGGAATGCTTTTACTCAGTTCAGCCTTTGTGTGTTGTCTTCTTTTTCTGCATCTACAGCTGGTCTCTCGAGGCAGGTCAGAGGTTCCTGCTCCTTGTAGCAGCGGTGTGCGCCCACGGTGGCCAGCAAAGCGCATTCCTTTGGCGCCTGTTGGAGCTAGCCGAGGTGCCTTTGCATGCGCGCCCCTTCTCGTGCAAGGCAGCCAGAGAGCTAGCCTCAGTCCTGCTGAGCTGTTCTCCAGGAGTTGGTCTCTCGCCTCTTAGGGCGGGTCCCCAGACACTTGGATACAGTGGAAGTGAGCGTCTGTGAGTCGCTGCCGCCCGCTATTCCGGCGCCACAGCCGCCCGCCTTCCCTCACCGATCTGGGCCGGCATGAACAGACCCTGCGCTAGTGGTCTGCTTTCCAGCCTGGGGCCTGGCGCCCACGGGAGTTGGCTAGGGGTGTCTGCACCCGGTCCTCTGCGTGTTCAGTGGGCCCTCCCTGTGCCCGTTGGGGCACTGATCTTATGTCTGTTGGGGAGTGTCCGAGGGAGGCCTGGACTCACGGCCCTGTGCACCTAGGCCAGTGAGTTAGAGCACTTCCCTATGCACACCCCCGGGACCCAAGGGTAGGGTTGGGGAGTGGATGAGCGCGCCTCTGCACCTGCGCTCCTCAAGAATGGCCTACCACCCCCAAACTTTCCTCCCCTCTCCACCGTCCACTAGAGAAAAATATAAAGGAGAATTATGTTCTCACTTGCCCGGCAGCACGCTGTCTCCTGTCCTTCAGCGCCAATGCCACCTGGTCGAGTCCCGTTTCTGCCAGCAGGCAGAGATCCGCTCTCCTCCCAACTCCTCTCTGGGGTAGCCTGTGGTTGCCAAAAAGCCTTTGTGTACTTCCAGCCACAGCTCGGGTAGCCACCCCAGTCAGGAATCCTGTCTCCTCCCTTTTTTCTCTGCTATCCTCACTAAACAGGTCATTCCCAGATGATTTTTCTCTAATCCAGCAGTGCCTTGGCTCGACTCCTGCCAGTGTCCAGCTGCTCACTGAGATGTTCTGTCTGCAATTAGCCCAAACTGCAGACGGGTCTCGGGAGCCTGAAACCGCAGCCTCCCCTCACTCCTCCGCCATCTTCCTTCTCCGTATAATGGCTTTTGATTTACTGAAAAGTTAGAAAGATAGAAATAGTTCCTATGTACCTTCTATTCAGTTTCCCTATTGTTAATAACATACATTAATATGATTAATTTATAACAATAATGAACCAGTATTGAAACATCATTATTAACTAAGCTTTATGTTTCATTTACATATCCAAGATGCCACATTAGATTTAATCTTCTTGCCCCATTAGGCTCCTCTTAGCTGTGACAGGTTCTCAGACTTGCCTTGTTTTGATGACCTTGAGAGTTTTGAGGAGTACCTATCATATAATTTGCAGAATATCCCACTACTGCTATTTGTCTGATTTTTGTGTCCAAAGTAAGTGGATTATGTTTTTGTGTGTTTTTTTCTTTTTTGGAAGCCTACAGAAGTGAAGTGTCATTTTCATCACATCATAGCTAGGATATATACTATTAATATGAATTATCATTATTGATGCTCACCTTGATCATATGGTCATGTAGTGTTTGTCAACTTCCTGCACTATAAAGTCACCCCACCCCCTTTTTATATACTGTAATCTTCAGTGAAAAATTGTAATCCAAAGCCCTCATATAAGTTGTGCTTCATCTTCTAGAATTCTTCAGCAGTGGCCCTGGCTGCTGTGGCTCAGTGGATTGAGCATCGGCCTGCGAGCCAAGTGTCGCTGGTTCGATTCCCAGTCAGGCACATTATTAGGGTGCACGTTAGTTCCCCAGTGGGGTGCAAGTGAGAGGCAACCACACAGTGATGTTTCTGTTCCTCTCTTTCTCCTTTTCCCTCTCTCTAAAAACAAACAAACAAACAAATAATTTTAAAAAAGAGAAAAGAAAATGAAAATAGAATTCTTCAGCAGTGGACTGCTGTCTATTCTTCCTTAAGTACTTATTGAGTCAATCATTTACTTATGGTAGTATGAGAAGTTCCATATACCTTAAGTTTGTCTGTGTTTTACATGAATGCTATATTTCTTTACAATTTTACTTTTCACTAATCAGTACATGAGATATTTTCCACGTCAATTTTCTAGATTTTTCTTTCATTTTATGGGTTGCAATTTATTTAAGACCAGGTTTTACTGGCTCTCAGATGCATATGTTTTGACGTGTTAGAAATTTTGAAATAAGAATGTTTTAAAATTAATGGTACTTTATATCATAATAGGCCTGAGAAATTTGCATCCTGTTTGTCATTGCCTGTGGCCATGTATACTTGGTGAGAGCTGTTCATATTGCCATCACTTCATCTGAGTTTTGTCGTAAATGATAGTCACCATGATGAGTTTAATTGATATTTATAGACTTCAAATAGCTTATGCTCTAATTTAGCAATCAAATTAAATGTTATTTTCTGCATAGAAAGCCACAGAAAATGATAGTGAAGTATGAATATAAAATAAATAAATATTCATCATTGTAGATAAGAATACAATTTCTTTTCTGGAAAAACAACAACAAAATGTTTTTTAGAAACTAAGAAAGGAAGATATTTATGAATAATATCAACTGTACTGAGAAATGCATGGGAGTCTGACTTCATATGTCACACAATGGAACTTTAGATAGATGTATAAATAGAAATCACTTCTAATTGTTAAAATACATTTTAAAGTAAATAGAATGGGAACAACATGATATATCCAAGGGCCATAAATAGGTATACTATAGGCATTCTTTCATATTTTAATTATTTTTTACTTTTTTATTTCCACATGAAACGATTGATAGCACTATTTGTTTTACTTTGGATTCAATATAATAACAAAATATGAATTTATTATAATTTTTAACCAATTAGTTTTTTTAGTTTTTAGTTATTAAACTCATTTTTCAATCAACACCTTTTTATGCCTCTTTGTATGTTTAAGTGTTTCTTTTGGGTAAGTAATAAAAGTGATGGTCATAGTATACATCCACTTAAAATGTAAAGTTGTTAAATTGTTTTCCAAAGTGCTTGCAAAATTTTCTAAAAGTTTTATTAAGATTGTATTAGACTATAATTTCTCTACTACATTGTAAACATACATAAATAAACAGAAATGATGGTATTGCTTTATGGAATCCATGTACTTACAACTTTTTAAACATTTTTATTAAGATCATCTACATAAATAAAATAAAATGAAATTGATAGATGCAAGAGTAGAAACATATTTATTGCTAAACTTAACTTAAATGTGCCTTGAAACTTATATTCCAAACAACAAAATAAAAAAAAATTGTCTCTCACATATTTTTAAATTTACCAAGTTAAAGTTTTAAAATTAGCACTGCATTGCTAAACACTAAGTTAACTATACCCGAAGGTCCCATGGGCTCATCTGTGGAAATGTCAACTGTCAGCCTCTTCACTTTTTCCTGTGCACCCTCACTCTTCAGGGGGAGAGGAATAAGCTTCCTTTGAAGGGGAGGTGAAAACTAAAAAGTCACAGTTTTGATCAAAATGATGGAGCAGTTATATGTAATAATGCTCAGAAAAAATTACACCAGTTGGATGCCCTATTGGAAAATCCCAATTATCAACCCAAGGTCTTAATTTAAAGTTAATTTAGAATGTTCAGAAAAATTACCTCCTGGTGACTGCAAGGGTAAGAAGACTTGAAGGAAAACCATGTAAACTAACTTAGCTGTCTGATACAGACATGTCAATATTTTTCTTAGCTGTAATTTGCTGCAGATTCTGGTCCAAAATAAAACTATAGTATAAATATCTTGGATATACCAATCTTTTTCTCCACAGAACCAACAAAGGAAGGGGAGAGATTTCCCACTGAAAACTGATGTGATATGAATATTCTCTTGTAAGTCAGCAATTTTCTACGTATGAAAAACAGACAAACAAAAAATATTATGAAAGGTATGTTGAACATTGTAGTTACCAATGACTTTCAGTTTCAACATTTGTTTCATTCATTCAATGAGAACCAACTATTTGGAAGGACAAATATCATTATATTGTTTGTTTAATTTTTAAATTAAGGTATAGTTAACATGAAATCAACTTTATACTGCTTGGTTAGTTTTCATGTATGTGCACCTTTAAAAACATCACAACATATCCTTTACCACCAAAAGTTTTCTCATGCACCTTACAACTTCTTTGTGCTCCTTTTATCCTCATCCTTAAGGGATTACTGATCTGATATGTCATTTTAGATTCATTTCCATTAATATAATTTTATATACATGCAAGCATAGAGAACATACTCTTTTTTTCTTGCTTTTCTTCACTTAGTGTAATTTTTTTAAGTTAATTTTGAGAAGTATCCCACTGTTTGTATATACCACAATTTGTTAATTTATTTAACTGCTGGTGGACATTTGGGGTGAGTTTTGGGAAATAACAAATAAAGCTGCCATAGATATGTGTGTGCATGTCTTAATATTGACATATATATTCTTTTCAGCAAAGTCTTAGGAGTAGCATGTCTGAATTATATTGTGTTTGAATTTTTAATAAAGTGCCAAGCTGAACTCCAAACTAGTTGAATCATTTTGCATTCTTATTTGTCCAGTGTCTCCCTTTTCTTTTCAACACTTGGTATGCTCACTCTTTTAACTTAAGCCATTCTAATTGGTGTTAGTACAGTACATATATGATTGTAGTTTTAATTTGCATTTACCTGACTAATGATATTGAGGACATCTTTTCATGTGCTTATTTACCATCTACATATCTTCTTGGGTGAAGAATCTCTTCAAAACTTTTACTCAATTTTTGGTGTTATGTTGTTTGTTTTCTTATTATTGAGTTCTGAGAAGTTAATTTTCTGGATACAAACCCTTTACCAGATATATTCTTTGCAAATATTTTCTTCTAGCCTATGGCTTTTTTTTCTATTGTCTTAGTAGTGTCTTTTGAAGAGAAGCTTTCAATTTTTTCATGTAACTTTAAAAATTTTTTACCCTCACCTGAGAACATTTTTCTTAATTGTTTTTAGAGAGAGCAGAAGAGAAAGAGGAAGGGAGAGAGAGAGAGGAAAATACACAGATGGGAGAGAAACATCGACTGGTTGCCTTGTATACACTCCTCGACTTGCTCTTCCATCATTTGTTGAAAGGTCTATAATTTCTCCACTGAATTACTTTTGAATCTTTGTAAAAGTCAGTTATCCATTATGTGTGTGCCTATATCTAGACTTTTTTTTTTTCATCAGTCTATTTGTCCACCTTGATGACTATAACTTATTTATTGATTACTATAATTTTGTCAGAGAAGGAAAACTCTGACTCCAAATAACCTCCGCTGCCTTGCGGCATACCTCTTCAGGGGAAAGGCTAAGGGAGTAAATCCCGACAGAAAATCCGGAGCCGGAGTCCCTAAGGCGGTTTGACGTTGTAGTCAACACTGGCAACTCCTGCGGCGCACCTGAAGCCAAGCTGTATTGACTCCGTCTTTCCCTTGGACCCTTCAGCTGCGAAGAGAGGGGGGGTCTGCTGCATGGGCAACAGCAGACCCTCCATATCACCCTGCCCAGGCTCTGTAGCTTCAGCTTCACTGGAGAGGACACTCCAGCGTCATTGCAAGATGTTGATTCAACACGGGAGGAGACAGATACCGTGTCACTCCCGAGTCGGACTGCACAGCCATTCTCGGCGGTGCAGATAGACTCTTAAGAAGCTACACCATCGTCTCTTGAGACGGACGGCTGCCGACGATATAATTTTGTGATAATTATTGAAATCATGTTATTTTTAACATTCCAAATTTGTTCTTAAAAAAATTTTTTAGGAAGATATCTTTGAGAATTTTTAATTTTCATTTATACAATCATCTTATCAATTTCCACATAAGATACTGATGGCATTTTAATTAGGAGTGCATTAAACCCACAGCTAAATTTGGGGAAGATCTTACCAATATTGAGTTTTCTGATCCGGGGTTAAGGTGTATCTCTACATTAATTTGTCTCATTTTATTTTCTTTCAACAATATTTTATAGTTTTCAGGTAAAGGTCTTGTATGTATTTTGTCAAATTTGTCTCTATGTCATTTATACTTTTTTTTTTCAGATTTAATGTGTTTTATTGATTAAAATATTACATTTGTGCCACTTTCCCTTCCCTCTGCTCCCCTCCACCCGGTGGCCCCCTCCCTCCAGTTGTCCCCCCCTTTTAGATTATGTCCATTAGTTGTGCATACAGTTCCTCCCAACCTCTCTCCGTCTATTCCATTCCCTCCTACCATGATCCCCAATTCCTATATCATCTCCCTCCCTCTCCCCACTCCCCCTCCCTGTTAACCTCCCCCCACTATGCTTCCCTTACCCACAGTTCCTTTTCCACTCTCGTTGCCTGTTTCGTTTGCCTTTGTTTCATCTCCCTAGCTTCTGTTTTTTAAACCAGTCCCTTTAACTTCTCATATAGCAGTGGTTTGGATCTAATGAACTCTTTCAGTTTTATTTTGTCCTGGAAACACTTTCTCTGTCCTTCTATTCTGAATGACAATTTCGCTGGATAAAGTATTCGTGGTTGTAGGTTTTGGATTTTCATTACTTTGAATATTTCTTGCCAGTCCCTTCTTGCTTGTAGGGTTTCCCTTGAGAAGTCAGCTGATAGTCTAATTGGGACCCCTTTGTACATAATTCTTTTCTTCTCTCTTGCTGCTTTTAAGATTCTCTCTTTATCTTTAATTTTTGACATTTTGATTATAATGTGTCTTGGAGTGGTTCTCCCTGGGTCCAGTCTCTTGGGAACTCTCCTTGCTTCCTGGACCTGCAAGTCTATTCCCTTCCCCAAGTCTGGGAAGTTCTCCTTTATTATATTTTCACTCAATTTTTCAAGTTCTAGTTCATCTTCCTCATTCTCTGGCAAACCAATGATTCTTATGTTGGGCCTTTTATAGCTGTCCCAGAGGTTTCTGATCCTCTCATTGTTGCTTGCCATTTCCTCTCGCTGCATTGGTTGACTGCTTGTTCCTTCTCCATATTCCAGTTTGTTGAAATGAACTCTGGATTCCTCACCATCTGTCTCGTATGTGGTTTTGTTCCTTTCGTTATGAAAGTTTTTCGCTTCTTTCATATCTTTTTCCTGCTCTTTTGTGAATTCTGTAAGCCACCTGATAACAATGGCCCAGAACTGAGCCTCTGACAGGTTTCTTATCTGTTCATCTGTCAGGTTCTCTATCTGCTGCCTGGTGAGCTGCACCACCGGGATCTCTATATTTGTCTGCCACATTTTGACAGATGCGTTTTGTTTTCCTGGGCTGGCTGTCGGGGGCGGTGCCTGTGTAAGCGTCACAAATCAGCGACCTGCCCAGCCCTGTGGTGCTTTCTGTGAGGGCGGGGGTCCAAGATGGATTCACACAGTTATTCAGCTAGGAGACCGGGATCCGTCCTCCCGCCCCCCTGGGCCTCACTGTTCAAGGCGATGCTGCGGCTGCTCCCCAGCGCCGGAGTCGAGCACCGCCAGGGGCTTGATTGCCTCCGGGCTTTTTCGCCGCCCCGCCCCGCCGCTCCGCAAACAGCTTTGCCTTCTTTAACTCTTACCTGCCCAAATGGCACCGCTGGTTTATAACTTCATATGTTGGGCTTCCGTGTAGCTTTATTTTCTGGAATTTCTAGTTATCCTTTGTTTTGAAGTAGTTGTATTCCTCTCTGGTTGTAGAGGGAGACCTAGCGTGTCCGTCTAAGCCTCCATCTTGGCCGGAAGTCGCATTTATACTTTTTTGATGCTGTTGTAAAGTGTATTTTTAATTTCAGTTTCCAATCGTTGGTTATTAGTATATAGTAATATATAGGAATTTTATAATGATATTGTTCCTATCCCCTTGCTAAACTTACTCATTAATTCTGCTAAAAGTTTATGTAGATTTTAAACAATGATAATCTTCTTTCTGTAAAAGGGAATTTTTCCTTTTTCCTTTTCAGTCAGAATGACCTTTATCTCTTTCTCACCTTACTAGAATCTCCACTTAAATGTAAATAGAAGGTATAGAAGACATCCTGTCTTGTTTCTACTATTAGGGAGAAAGGTTTAATTTTTTCTTATTTTTTTAATCCTCGCATGAGTATATAATTATTGTTATTGATTTTAGAGGGACAGGAAAAGAGAGAGGACAAAAGAAAGAAAGAAAAACATTAATTGGTTGACTCCCATACGATCAAACCTGCAACCTAGGTGTGTACCCTGACCTGAGATGGAAGAAACAGAACCTACAAACTTTTGGTGTACAGGATGATGCGCCAACCAACTGAGTCACCTGACCAGGGTAGAAAACTTTAATCTTTTCAACAATAAGTATGTTAGTTATTGATGCCTTTTTTAAGTTGAAGGACATTTTCTTCTCAGTTTGCTGAAAGTTTCAATTAAGAATGGATGTTGGATCTGGTCAAATCATTTTTCTAACTTTATTATAATGATTACTTAGCATTTCTTTTAGACTTGTTAATATAATGAATTATACTGATTGAGATTTGAGTGTCAAATTGACCTTGGAATAAATCTAAATGGAATAAATCTTAAGATGAGTTAACATTTTTACATATTGTTGAATTTTATTTACCAAAATTTTATTTATTATAAAGCTTGTGCATCTATGTTTATGAAGGATATTATTATTATTAATGATTTTATATTATTTTGTTATAATTGTGATTTTGGATTTACATAATAAATTTAAAAATATTTTAAGTTTGTTTTGAATTGATAATATTTTTTTCTTAAAAGTTTTGTGGAATTCACCATAGAATTCATTTGTCCCCAGAGTGTTCTTTTGGAAAAGTTTTTAACCACAATTTAAATTGTTTTAATAGATGCAGGACTATTTAGGTTACATAGTTCTTCTTAAGTGTGCTTTGGAAGGTAACTTGTGTTTATTAATGAATTTAATTATTATATCTACTGTGTCACATTTACTAAATTAATTTTTTCATAAAATAGCATATTATCCTTTTAATATCTGTGAAATCTATAATAGCATCACCTCTCTAATTAGTGATATTAAAATATTTGTGTCTTCACTCTTTTTTTCTGTGATGATTCTAACTAGAAATTTTACCATTTTTATCCCCAAGGACTAACTTGTGAATTAATCAATTTATCTTTATACTTTTAAATTTTATTTATTTTTGTTATTTATCTTTTCTAGTTACTTTTGATAAAAATGAAATGATTAGCTTGACACTTTTCTTCTCTAACAGATGCATTCAGTATTAAGAAAATTTCCACTTAATACTGCTTTAAGAGAATTTGCAATTTTTATATATTTTTATTTTTGTTTACTTAAAATACATTTTTAATTTCACTTTATACCTTCTTTAACCCATGGGTTATTAAGAAGTTTTTTATTTAGTTTCCAAGTATTGGAAACTTATGAATATTTTTGTTCACTTGTTTTTGAGTATTAATTTAGTTAATCAAGTACAGAGACTGTATTTTTTATGACCTTACTCCTTTAGAGAGTTGTTTTAAGATTTTTCTTAGTGAATGCTCTTTATGTACCTCTAAAAAGTCTGTATTCTGCTGGCTTTGGGTTGAGAGGCCTGTAAATGCCAATTAGATAAAATTAAATGATAGTCTTTCTATACCTTTAATGATTTTCTATTGACTTATTTCCTCAATTACTGAGAGTGGTATTAAAATCTTCAATTATAATTGTCTTTTGCCCCTTGCAATGCCGTCAGCTATTGTTTTGTGTTTTGAAGTTCTATTCTAAGGGAAATAAATATTTAGGATTATTATGTCCACTTGATATATTAACCCCTTCAACATTATTAAATGGCCTTCTGTATTTCTAGTAATATTCTTTATTTTAAAAAGTCTTTGTTCAAGATTAATATAGCCACTAAATTTTTTTTTCTTTCTGTTCCTTTTTCTCTTTTCTATCCTCTTCCTTCTTTTTCTTCTTCTTTTGTAAATAACACCTATTGGTTATCCCACAGTTCTATAAGGCAGGAATCTTGGTGGACCTCCCTAAGTTCTCTGGTTAGGGTCAAAAAAGCTGAAGTCAAGCTGTTGGCAGGAGTAGGATGTCATCTGAAGTCTCCTGAGAAAAATTATCTTCTAACTCATTTATGTGAATGAAAGAATTCAGATCGTTGTGGATTTATGATGAAGTTTCCTGTGTCTTGCTGGTTTTTACCTGGGGATTGTTCTGAATTCATAGAAATTACTCTTTAGTTCTTGGTCCCTTTGATCAACAAGACAGTTACTCTGTATTACAGCCAGCAACAATGCATCTAGTCCTAATGCTTAGCATCACAATGACTTTGCTTCCTGAAATTTGTCCAGTAAAGCTCTGCTAATAAGGTCTTATGTGATTAGTTTAAGATCACCTCCAATCTTCTCTTGGTAACCTATCCTGTTGGCAGAAAACATAACAGAACAAGAGCTATCTCATGATTCTTTTGTTTCCAGAGACTAGGGCAGGAAATTGGGGGAAGGGGTATGGGTTATTTAGCTGTCTACCTATGATACTCTCCTAGACTCCTACCTGGCTTCTATCCTAAACAAGTCCTATGAATACTGCACTAGTGTTCAAAATAAACCACATTTCAGTGCTTCCTGGCTCTGCTATCATCAACATATGGGTTCAAAATGTAGCCATGTCTAGCTTCTTTCTCCCATGACTTTTAGTTATCTAAGTAGCCCTGAAATTTGACCCATATTACCCCCAAATTGATGCCCACATCCATCAAATTATTTGTAATGCTACTATAATTAATTCTGGCCTCATTGTCTTTTCCTTGAACCATTAAGTGTCCTCTATACCGGCAGAGAGTTGTTGCCAGTTACTCTCATCTAGTATTGCATTTGTATGACACTTTATAATTTTAAAAATTTCTTCACATATATCATTTAAGGCTTGTGACAATTCTGTGGACTAAGCATTATAGACAACTTTAGTGTCAGAGAAGGTCATTTTGTGAAAGTTAAACAATTAATTCAGTGTTCTAAAATGGAAATTTATTTGTCAACAAATCATGTTTCTGTTACCTTTTCTTCTTGTGGACCTCATCATTTTTATTTAGTATTTTCACAGTATTTGTCTGTCTATTTTTAATTTTAATCTATTTTATCTTCATATTACACATGTGTTTTTAAAAGTAATACAT
The DNA here is from genome assembly GCF_987537825.1 of Furipterus horrens. Taxonomy (NCBI): domain Eukaryota; kingdom Metazoa; phylum Chordata; class Mammalia; order Chiroptera; family Furipteridae; genus Furipterus; species Furipterus horrens. Next base: position 59,200,414 of record NW_028327176.1, on the reverse strand, counting down.
AATAAGGTCTTGCATTTTAATCTAATATGACATTCTTTGTTATTTAATAGAAATATTTAAATTATATGTATGTGATAATTAACATGGCTAGGTTAAAATCTATCATCTCATTATTTTTTCTATGTATCTTATCTTATTTTGACTTGTTTCAGGTGAGGGTTTTTTTATGTTCTATTTCATCTTCTTTGCTAATTGGTTAGCTATATTTTGTTTTGTTATTTTAGTAATTACTTTAGAGTTGATAGTATATATCTTTAATTTACTGCAGGTATTTAACTTATCAAATGGGACATTATACCATTTCATGTATGTTATAAGAAACTACAAATAAAATTCTTGCTTTTTTCCCATCTTCACACTGTTATTTGCATACATTTTAGTCATACATATGTTATAATACTAAAACACCTTTTAAAACTTTTTGTTTAAAATCAAATATCTATTAAATATTTTAATAATAATAAACCAATCATATACTTGACATTTAGTATCATTTAAGGTGTTCTCCATTTCTTTTTTTTGATCATCATTCCATCTGACACCATTTTCTTTGACGTGAAAGGCTTCATTTATTTTTCTTGGCAATGAGCTCTTCAGTTTTGGTATGTTTGAAAATGTATATAGTTTGCCTTCATGATAGAAAAATATTTTTACAAGGTTTAGAATTATGGGTCAATAGGTTTTTCTTCCATTGCCTTAAAAATGTTTCTCCACTGTGCTCATGTGTGTATTCTTTCTATGAGAAATCTGATCATCTGTATGTAACACTACCCTCCAGTCTGTTTCCTTTTGATATTTTCTCTGTATCACTGGGTTGATATTGTTCTTGGTGCTTCTATTCCCTGTGGTGTATTGGTTTACTGCTCTATGCTTTATAATTTTCACCAAGGCTTTGAAGGTTGTCTGACCTTATTTACTGAAATATTTCAGCCATTATTTCTTTAAACATTTTTTGTACCCCATTTTTTACTTTTCTTTGGGCACAATATTACCAAATACATATAACACCACTCAAAGTTATCTCCCAACTCATTGATGGTCATTTTATTTAAAAAATTATGTTCTCTGTGTTTCAAATTGGATAGTTTTTATTCCTATATGTTCAAAATCACAGACTTTGGTCTTCCACGATGTCTAACCTCCTATTAATTACCTATAGTACCTGTACCTTATAGTTTTTAAACAATAAAGTTTCAATTTTAATATATTAAATATTTTTTCTAGCTCTACTTATTAAACATATGGAATACAGTTATAAAAATGTTTCCATACCCCATATGTTAATTTCAAAGTTTGTATTTGCTTGAGGTAAGTTCCAACTGATTATGTTTTGTTTTGTTTTATCATTATTATGGGTTGTGGTTTTTTGTTGTTCTTCCTTTGCCTGTCTGGAAACATTTTTATCTCCATTTTACACATGAGAAAAACTGAGGATCACAGAAGTCAAGTAAATTTTCTAAGATTGCATGGTTTATAAATGGAATGGAGCTGGGACTGAAGCCCAGGAAAGATATGGTTGCAGAGTCCATGCTCTAGCTCACTGTGTTATTTTCCCTAATGAATGTATATGGCAATGAATCATAGCCACTCCTGGAGTCTTAGTGAGGCAGAGAGTAGAAAAAATGAATCCCTCCACCTCTATATCCTACCTCTCTTACCAGTAGCCTCTATTGGAAGAATGCAACTAGGAGCCATAGGGCAAAGGAACTAGCACACTTCAATGTGCACAGTTAGTCTTCCAAGCACAAAGCAGGGCAGAGAAGGATGGGGAAAGGGTCTATAATGTCTATACCTAAAAATATAAAAATTAGAGACAGTATGAAAGAGGATAATGCCTTTTAGAATTTTAAGCAGGAGAATTCTTTATATAAGTTAAATATTAAGTGAAATCCTAATATAAAATATATACAGAAATGAGTCATCTTTCTCAGAAATAACAAAATATTTAAGGGTTCCATTGGCTTAACTCTTTTAACTACTCTTATAGTTGACCCTGAAGCATAGTCACTGACCACTGGAACTTTGTTAAGCACAGCTGAGAAGCAATAGTAAAAAGAACATGAACTTTGATTACATGCAAACTACTGAGTATGTGCCTCTTCTTATTCTTAATCTGAGAAAAATTAAATATTATATGTGGTCATTAACTCATTTGGGGTACATATCAGTAGAAGAATTCATGAAATAAACATGTGGAATACTTTGTACTGTCATTACATTGTGTAAAAAACAAATGCCATAAAAGACCCCCTGAAACTTATAATAAAACTATTTTATAATATGATTATCTCTTCAATCATTTAACATACATTCCTCAAAGTTTTCTAGCCCACTAGAAATATGTATTTATTCAATGACCTGGGAAACACTTTTAAGGAAAAATGCATTGTTCAGTTTGGTTGCTGCTTAAACATTACAGTCTTTTCCCCAACCTGAGCATATTGCTCCTGATAAACTCCTGAGGGAAAGCTCTTTTTTGTTTACTTCACCTGGCTCATTCCTTCTCATATTTAATTCCTGCAATTAAAATACACATGATAATAATTAAGTATTAGAAAACTAGTTTGTCCATATGCCCATGAAATAAACACTAATAAGAATTTAAATATTATTTTTAAAGGATCTTCAAAATATATATATATATATATTTTTTTTTTCCCTGAGAACACCTCATAATTTGGGAGAGTTATAAAAAAACCTTGAATTAAAGAATTGTATTAAAACAAGGATTAAAAGTAGACACGAATGTCTGGGGCCCAGCACCGGCAGGCGAGAGATCATCTCCTGGAGCACAGTGTGGCAGACCTGAGGATAACTCCCTGGCCACCTTGGGAAACTCCCGGAGCGCTACACAACAGGCCTGAGGTGGGCGCTCAGGCCACCTTACCCGCTCACGGGCGTGCCTGCAAAGACACCTTGGCTAGCTCCAATAGACACCGAAGGAATGCGCAGTGCAGGGGCCCACTGCTGCAAGGAACAGGAACCTCTGACCCACCTCATTAGACCAGCTGTGGGTACAGAAAAACAACACAACACACAAAGGCTGAACTGACATCTCCACAAAAGAATTCAAGATAAAGCGGATAGAGTGACTCTCAGTCAACTAGCCAGAACAAATATCCTAACAAAGAGCATCTGAAATATAACCAGACAGCAGAAACAAATGATATAAAAGGTACCCCAAGAACATCAGGCTCAGGAGATCAAAGAGACCACACCACTGAATCCCCCAGATCTACCATAAAGAATCTCATACCACAAAGGTGGGAAGGCAAAGCAGACAAATCCAAATAACAAAAACAAACAAGAAGAATCCAACACGGTAAGACGCAGAAACAACCTCTCAATGAAAAGAAAAGAGGAATCCCCAGGAAGAGAGGTAGATGGAATAGACAGAACCCAAATGTCAGACACGGAATTCAAAACAATGGTGGTAAAGAAGCTCAATATACTCGACAACTTAAAAACAACTATGACAACCTCCAAGAAAGTTACCAACAGCTCCAAGAAAATTACAGGGAACTTGCAGAGAACTACACCAGCATAAAAAAAGACATAGAAACTATTAACAAGAACCAAGAAGAAATGAAGAATTCAATCTCTGAACCGAAAAACACAGTAGAATCAGTCAAAAGCAGACTAATCAAAGCAGAGGATCAGATTAGTGAGTTAGAAGATAATGTAGAAAAAAATTCCCAGACCATACAGCAAAATGAAAAAAAGATTGAAAAAGTACGAAGAAGAAGTAAGGGAATTACAGGATAGCATGATAAGAAATAATATCAAAATCATCGGAATAAGAGAGAGAGAAGAAAAAGAGCATGGAATTGAAAAATTCATAGGAGAAATAGAGACAGAAAATTTTCCGAACCTGATGAGAGAAAAAGTTATGCAAGTCCAGGAAGCACAGAGAGTTCCAATGAAGAGGATCACCCAAATACCCACTCCAAGGCACATCATAGTTAAAATGGCAACATTCCAAGACAAAGAGAGAATCCTCAAAGCAGCAAGAGAAAAACAGCAAATAACTTACAAGGGAGCTTCAATAAGGCTATCACCGATTTCTCAACAGAAACATTACAAGCCAGAAGGGAATGGTCAAAAATATTTCAAGCAATTAAAAACAAAGGCCTACAACCAAGAATACTCTACCCAGCAAGGCTCTCATTCTAAATGGAAGGTGAAATAAGGAGTTTCTCAGACAAAGGAAGACTAAAAGAATACGTCTCCACCAAACTAGCATTGCAAGAGATGCTAAAGGGAATATTCTAAGAAAAAGGAAGAGAAAAAACAAAAAAAAAGAGTAGAGGAACAGAGATACAAAAGGAAATGAATAAATACATGTCAGTAATAACCTTAAATGTAAATGGATTAAATGCTCCAATTAAAAGACATAGGGTAACGGAATGGATAAGAAAACAAGACCCACATACTTGCTGTCTACAGGAAACACACCTCAAAACAAAAGATTTACATAGACTGAAAGAAAATGAATATAAAATAATATTCCAAGCAAACAGACCTGAAAAAAAAGCCGGTGTAGCAGTCCTCATATCAGACAAAATTGACTTCAAAGCAAGGGCAATAAAAACAGACAAAGAAGGACATTTCATAATACTTAAAGGAACAATCCATCAAGAAGATATAACACTGATAAACATATATGCACCCAATATAGGAACACCCAAATACATAAAGAAAATACCAGAAGACCACAAGAAGGATATTAACAACAACACACTCATAGTAGGGGACTTCAACACTCCATTATCAACAATAGACAGATCATCCAAGCAAAGAAACACCAAGGATATGCAGGCATTGAACAACACACTAAATCACATGGACTTAACTGATATATATAGAACTTTTCACCCCAAAGAAGCAAAATATATGTTCTTTTCAAAGGCATATGGGACATTTTCAAAGATAGACCACATAATAGGACACAAAACAAGCCTCAACAAATTCAAGAAAATTGAAATCATATCAAGCATCTTTTCAGACCACAATGCCTTGAAACTAAAAATCAACCTCGGGGAAAAAAATCAAAGACACCCAAACTCATAGAGAATGAATAACACGCTGTTAAATAATGAATGGGTTAACAATGACATCAAAGAAGAAATCAAGAAATTTCTAGAAACTAATGACAATGAACACACAACAGCCCAAAACCTTTGGGACACAGCAAAAGCAGTCCTAAGAAGGAAGATCATAGCAATACAGGCATATCGGAAAAGACTAGAAGAATCTCAAATAAAAAATCTAATCCTAAAGCTACAAGAACTAGAACAGCAACAACAAACAAAGCCTAGGGCAAGAAGAAGAAAGGAAATCATCAAGATCAAAGCAGAATTAAACGCCATAAAAACTAAACAAACAATCCAAAAGATCAACAACACTAGGAGCTGGTTCTTTGAGAAAATAAACAAAATCGACAAGCCTCTAGCCAAGCTCATCAAGAAAAAAAGAGAGAAGACCCAAATAAATCAAATTAGAAATGAAAGAGGAGAAATCACAACTGATACCTCAGAAATACAAACAATTATAAGGAATTACTACAAACAAATATATGGCAAGAAATTTGACAACCTAGTAGAAATGGACAGATTTCTAGAAACATATAACCTTCCAAAACTGAATCAAGAAGAAGTGGAAAGTCTCAACAGACCAATAACAAAGAAGGAAATTGAAACAGTAATCAAAAATCTCCCTGCACACAAAAGCCCTGGACCGGATGGCTTCACAGGCGAATTTTACAAAACATTTAGGGAAGAACTAACTCCTACCCTCCTCAAACTATTCCAAAAAATCCAAGAAGAGGGGAAAATCCCAAACTCTTTCTATGAAGCCAGTATTACCCTAATCCCAAAACCAGGTCAAGACACAGCAAAGAGAGAAAACTACAGGCAAATATCACTGATGAACATAGATGCTAAAATCCTCAATAAAATATTGTCAAACAGAATCCAGCAATACATCATAAAGATCATACATCATGATCAAGTGGGATTCATCCCAGGGATGCAAGGATGGTTTAATAATCGCAAATCAATAAATATAATACATCGCCTAAACAAAATGAAAGACAAAAATCACATGGTAATATCTATAGATTCAGAAAAAGCATTTGATAAAGTACAACACCCATTTATGATGAAAACTCTCAGCAAAATGGGAATAAAGGGAGCATACCTTAACATAATTAAGGCTATATATGAGAAGCTTGAAGCCCACATCATACTCAATAGAAAAAACTGAAAGCATTCCCCCTGAAATCAGGAACTAGACAAGGCTGTCCACTCTCTCCAGTCCTATTCAACATAGTGTTGGAAGTCCTAGCCACAACAATCAGACAAGACAAAGAAGTAAAAGGCACCCAAATTAAGTAAGAAGAAGTAAAACTATCACTATTTGCAGATGACATGATAGTATACCTAGAAAACCCTATAAACTCCACTAAAAGACTACTCGATATAATAAGTGGATTTGGCAAAATAACAAGGTACAAAATAAATATACAGAAATCTAAGGTATTTCTGTACACCAATAATAAAATATCAGAGACAGAGACAAAAAAAGAAAATACCATTTACTATAGCAACAACAACAAAAAAAATACCTAGGAATAAACTTAACCAAGGTGATAAAAGACCTGTACACTGAAAATTATGCAACATTGAAGAAAGAAATTAAGAAAGATATAAATAAATGGAAGCAAATACCATGTTTTTAGATGGGAAGAATCAACATTATCAAAATGGCCATACTACCCAAAGCAATTTACAGATTCAATGCAATCCCTATTAAAATACCAATGACATATTTCACTGACCAAGAACAAATACTCCAAAAATTCATATGGAACCAAAAAAGAGCCCGAGTAGCAAAAGCAATCCTGAAACAGTAGAACACAGCAGAAGGAATCATGATACCAGACATCAAACAATACTACGAAGCCACTGTGATCAAAACTGTCTGGTACTGGCATAAGAACAGACATTTAGATCAGTGGAACAGAATCGAGAGCCCAGAAATAAACTTAGGCGTCTATGGTCAACTAATCTTTGATAAAGTAGGACGGAACATAAAATGGAGTGAGAAGAGCCTCTTTCACAAATGGTGCTGGGAGAACTGGACAGGGACGTGCAAAAAAATGAAACTAGACCACCAACTTACACCACACACAAGAATAAACTCAAGATGGATTAAAGACTTAAATGTAAGCCATGACACCATAAAAATCCTAGAGGAAAACATAGGCAGTAAATTTTCAGATATCCCACGTAACAATACCTTCACGGATACATCTCCCAAGGCAAGAGAAATAAAGGAAAAAATAAACAAATGGGATTACATCAAACTAAAAAGTTTCTGCTCAGCAAAAGAAAATATCAGCAAGATGAAAAGGAAACCAACCATATGGGAAAACATATTTGCCAATGATATCACAGACAGGGGACTGATCTCCAAAATATATAAAGAGCTTATATGACTCAACATCAAGAAAACAAACAACCCAATTAAAAAATGGGCAAAGGACCTGAACAAACACTTCTCCAAAGAGGACATACAGAAGGTCCATAGGCACATGAAAAAATGTTCAACATCATTGGCCATCAGAGAGATGCAAATAAAAACCACAATGAGATACCACTTTACACCTGTCAGAATGGCCATCATCAACAAATCAACAAACAACAAATGCTGGTGAGGATGTGGAGAAATGGGAACCCTACTGCACTGTTGGTGGGAATGCAGACTGGTGCAGCCATTATGGAAAACAGTATGGAATTATCTCAAAAAACTAAAAATGGAACTGCCTTTTGAACCAGCTATTCCACTGCTAGGATTATACCCGAACAATCCTAAGACCCTAATTCAAAAAAAACCTATGCACCCCTATGTTCATAGCAGCCCTGTTTACAATAGCTAAGTGCTGGAAACAGCCTAAGTGCCCATCTGTAGATGAGTGGATCAAAAAACTGGTACATTTACACAATGGAGTACTATGTAGCAGAAAGAAAGAAGGAACTCCTGCCATTTGCGACAACATGGATGGAACTAGAAAGAATTATGCTTAGTGAAATAAGCCAGACAAAGAAAGAAGAATACCATATGATATCACCTGATACAGGAAACTGAAGAACAACATAAACAAATGAACTAAATAGGACAAGGAGCAGAATAGCAGTCAATAGAGGGGAGGGGAGAGGGAGAGAAGGGGGATAAGTAAGGGAAGGGTCTAGTCAAGGAATGTGTATAAATGACTCATGGACATGGACAACGGCAAGGAATATAATTCTGGGAGAAGGGATGGGCTTGGTGAGGGGAGCAATGGGGGAAAAATGGGACAACTGTAATTGAAAAACCAAAAAAAATAAAAGAAAAAAATAAAAAAAAAATAAAAGGAAACTATTGGGGACAAGTCAGAAACATAATCAAGATTCCTGGTTTGGGAAGTTCAGTTGGTTAGAGCATCCTCCCAAATACTCCAAGAACTGGGTTTATCCCTGGTCAGGGAACATACAAGAAACAACCAATAAATGCACAAATAAGTGAAAGGAAAAACAAATTGTTGGTTTTTTCCCTCTCTCCTTCTCTCTTTCTCTTCCTTCAATAAAATCAGTAAAAACAAATACAATGAAGAAAAAAAGTGACACAAATGAAAAAGATAAATGAGAAAGGGACTCTTCAAATTTTGAGTATAGATGTTTGCAGAAGTAATGATTTTAACAGAAATAGGAAGTTGGAAATGTTAGTGTCTTATAATTGCAAAAAATTAAAGAGTTGGAACAATGACCAGGAAAAGCTGAGAACAATAATTATAAATTACATAAATTTTATGTATAACATAAATAATACAGGACACGAGAGATAAAAATGAAGTGTTACTTCAATATAATGATCATGTAAAGGCATGAAAGGTTTCTCGAAGAAAAATATTTTTGTACTGAGAATTAAATTATGAGAAGAAATGAGTCATTTGACTTGATCATATTGACAGAATCTTATTTTGTATTAAAAATTATTTAATTAAAAAATTATCTCTCTTCTGTCTGAATAATGGGTTGTAGTGGCCAAAAGGTAGAAGTATTAAAGACTGATTGAGTAGATTGTATAACTGTCTAGACAGAACTGATAAGCAGGTGGATCATAGTTGTGTTCCACATTAATGCATGTCAAAACCAATATGAGATAGCACCTCACACCTCTTAGAATGACTATTTTCAAAAAGGTGAGAGACAATGAGTGCTGGCAATGTGGAGAAAAACGAACGCTTGTGCACTGTTGGTGATAATGTAAACTGGTACAGCCGCTATAGAAAACAGTATGGAGGTTCCTCAAAAATTAAAAACAAAACTACCATTTATCCAAGAATCCTCTGGATATATAATACTCATATATCCAAAGGAAGTGAAATCTCTGTCTTGAAGAGATATGTGCACCCCCATATTCATTGCAGCATTATTCAACAATAGCCAGGATATGGAAATAATTTAAATGTCAATCAATAGATGAATGGATTAAAAATGTGATATACTATATATATATATATATATATAGTTATATTATGTATAATGTCATGTTATAAATTATATTACATACAGTATATATATTCAGCCAAATCCTGCCATTAGAGACAGCATGGATGGACCTTAAGAACTTTATGCTAAGTAAAATAAATGTGACAAAGAAAGACAAGTACTACATGATCCAACTTATATGTGGATTTTAAAAAAGCTCAACTCATAGAAACAGAGAATGGAATGGTGGTTGTCAAGGGCTGGGAGTGGGGGGAATTGGGAAGATGTTGGTCAAAGGGTACAAACTTTCAGTTATAAGACAAATAAGTTATGGGGGTCTAATGTTCAGCATGTTGACTATAGTTAATTATACTCTATTGTATATTTGAAATATTCAAAGAGGGTAGATCTTAAATATTATCACCTCACAAAAAAATAAATTTATGAGACATGATGGATATGTTAACTGACTTTATTGTGGTAATAGTTTTGCAAACATGTGTATCAAATTATCACATGATTCAACTTAAACTTGCACTATGTTACATGTCAATTATATTTAAATAAATGAGAAAAAAAACAAAGCATCATTTAAGGGTTTTAATTTGTTTTTTTTTTTTTTGTTTTTTTTATGGCTATCATTTACTTTCAGGACAACATTTGGCTCTACACTTAGTTTTTCCTAGCCATTATCTTGGGTAAAATATTTGACAAATGTATGACTTCCCCAACCACACAAATACAGCTATGTGGCAAACCAAAGCCACATAAATAAAACTTTAAGTCAATTTTCTATTCTAAAAGAATTCACAATAGGGTATATAGTCTGTCAACAACTGAAAAAAATTTATACCAGTTAAGTAATTGTCATGATATTTTACTCTTAAATATCACTAGTCAATGATAGTTCTTCCAGCATAGATGAATAAAAATCACATGAAAAAAAATATTCAGGTAAATATACATAAAGAAATTAACAAAACTTGATATCAATAGAACCACAGGTAAAAGAGAATAAAGAAGAAACTTAAAAGTATTGGTATCTTAAGATACTTGAGAAAAAAGTAATTACACCCACAAAATGACATGAAATGTTCTAAGTGCAATATTATTCATTACCAGACTATGTTGAAGCAGTATTAGATATATTTAATCACTTAAAAAATAAAACACCCAAAAGTTAACAATCAAGGAACCTTGATTGGCAGTTTTTTAATTCTTTTTTAATACTGTAACCCCCTAGAAGAGCTTTTAATCAATCCCAAGACCTAGCCACTGGCTTTCCTTCTATGTCCCAGAACTTGGAATTTAATCGATCTGGTGTTACTCCTATGCAGCAGCTTTTTGGATAGTTCTCCAGATTATCCTACCATGCAGCCATGCTTGAGAACCACCCCTTTAAGACAGTCCTGAATTTTGTGATTGCCACACAATGTTTTATACTCTGTCTAATCTGAGCTCTGTGGCAGGCTGGAGAGAATTTTTATAGTTCTTTACACTCTGCTACAGCACTATGTTCCTTATGTGAATCTTGTCTCTAGGATTCATATAATTGTGTGATACATACAATAGTGTAAAAAGAAAAAAAGTTTTCTCTTTTGTTGAGAGTTTCTAAGTATTTGGGATTTACAGATTCTAAAATGTATCACTGATAACTTATTAACAATATATTATTGATTCTGTTGGACTTCATTTGTTTTATAAATGATTAGCTGTTCCTTTCCATGCTTCAGGTATGACTCCAAACCATTGTCAAGGGAAAGAAAATGCTGTTTTGTTTTATTGTGGTACCAAGACATTCAATAGAGTGATTGCCTATTCTTATTATATATTGTTGTATACAACATAATACATAAATTTTCTGCTCTTGAAGAGTGAAACATCTTTCCTTTCCTCTATTTTTTTGTTCCTACATATCATGTACCCCAATATTAATAAATCTATATTCTTTTAACATTAGTCTGTGAATTGATTTAGTTTTATGCAGCAGGATATTAAAAGAGCTTTGTCAAGTCAGATAGTATATATTAGTAAATATGTAATTACAATAAAAATCTATGAGAACTTTTAAGATCTCAAGAACATATTTATAGGACACAAAACCATGACATTAAAACTGGTAATTTTTTTGCTGCGGCTCAGTTGGTTGCGCATCAGCCTGCGAGCGAAGTGTCGCTGGTTCGATTCCCAGTCAGGGCACATGACTAGGTTGCACATCAGGTCCCCAGTTGGGGGCACAAGTGAGAGGCAACCACACAGTGATTTTTCTCTCCCTTTCTCCTTTCCCTTCTCTCTAAAAGTAAATAAATATAAATAAATAAAAAAGCGAATAAAAAATTATCTTTAAAAAACTGGTAATTTTTTATATTTTTTTCCTGGTGTTTCTGTGTGCAAGAGTAAAATTTTATGTCAATGTGTAAACATATTAGCATTCATTAAAAAACAAAAGCTTATCAGTTTCCATGAACTATTACAACTATAAAGTTGTAAACAATTTTGTAAGTGATACACCCATGTTAACAGTCACATGCAATAATCCTTTTGAAGCTGATATTAGAAATTTCCAGGTTTTCCTTGAAATGGCACAATACTTTTAGAATCTTAGATAAATAAGACAGTGAATGAGAAGACTTTCTTTAAAATGCTCAGATATAGTAAATGTCATATGCAAATTATAATCAGTCATGAATTGGACAAAAGTTTTGAAAGATGCACAAATAATTTTTACTTTCATAAAATTAAATAATTATTTGTAAATAAAATTTAGCAAGTATCTCCTGAGCAATGAAAAGTATAAATCTATTTTTTTCAGGAAAATGTTTATTTTCAATTGGCTCAGAGTCGATTCCTCATGTCCCTTTTTTATATAACATTTATGCATTAGCTATACTTTTACATTTTTGAAAGTAAAATGTTAGGAAACAATTTTCCATAAGTAGTTTGAATTTCTGCATGTCTTTCAAATAAGGCAAGAATTGTACTACTTTTTTAAGAATATTTGTATAACAAAAAACTTCAAAAAGTAAATATGTTATCTCCTGTAAGGCAGGTCTGTTTGCTGTCTAAGATCAGTAATATAGTATCTCCCTGTGGGCAAGAGTTGGGCATGCTTCTTGCAGGCCATTACAAAAATTAAGGTTTTCAGCTCAAGGTTCTTCATATTGGAGAAAGCTCAGTGTATAAGGAGTATCTACCTAGACCTGCCTGCTTCTCTTTCTTTGGAGATAAAATACTTTTTTCTTAGAAGCTCCTCAGCAGACAGGTTTCAAACCGAATCGACCAGAAGTGTTGGGTTGGTTACATTAGTATTGATCTCCTAGGATATGAAGAGAGATGGCTACCTGAAAAAAAAAAAAAAGCTTCTCATAGGAACAAAAAATAGAGACTCTATGTAATAAACCGAACATGGTCATTACCTGTAAAAATTCTCATTATTAACTTAACAGGATAGTTTGCATCTAATTCTACTTTTAATCTTACTATGTATTATTTGGTTAGTTTAGCCTAATTTATTATTTTGAATAGTTTCTGAATTAACCTTCTGGGATTATCTAAGTATAGAATTTTGTCATCTACAAAGAGTAATGATATTTGAAAAAGTAAGGAAAACTATATACCTTTCAGCATTCTCAAGTTTAAGGTAATAAATCTAAAACAACATCAAACAACAGTGATCAAAATAACCAAATGATTCAATCAATTAACTGGCAATTAAATTAATCAAGAAGAAATGTTAAGAATGACCGTGAAAAGTTACATTTTATTGAGGAGTAGCACCTTAGTAGGCATGAAAACATGTTATAAAAACACTGTAATTAAATCACTTTGATGATATAAAAATAGAAATATGTGTAAAAGCATAATCAGTTCAGGTAAATCCAAATATATATGAATATTTAATATATAATAAATGTGGAACTAAAGGTATAAATATAATAGATTCCAGTAATAATGAGACCAAAAAGAATCTTATTATACCTAATTAAATCTTTCACTAAAATAATGTTGAGATATATTAGAAATTTTTATGTAAAAATATGGAACAACAAAAGCACTAGATTAATACGTTTAAAACAATTTCTGCATAATAATGCTTTTTTTAAGCATGCCAAAAAGATGCTAATTTTTATCATTGTTTTCAATAGGAAAGAGTACAGATTCTGCTAAGGGTTTCCATAGAGCTTTCTTTCTTTTCTGAGAAAAGAAGATTTTGGCATCCTTGGACAATAAGTAGAGGCATGTTTAAAAGTCTCTCTAACATTTTTGGAATTATAGGTAAGGACTAGGGACAAGCATCAATCATTCTTGGTTCACAGGAGCAGCAGGCCACATACCCTTTTCTTTCAATGTCATCAATATGTTGAGAGTTACTTGTAAACCATAAAGACAGCACAGTGCATGTAGCAGCTAGGAAGACTGGGGTTGTGAGGATGACCTAGATAGGGCAAGCAACGAGAAGGAGAGAGGAGTTAATTCAGCCTAAGTTAAAAGACATGTTTAGAAAGCTGCAGCTTCATCAAAGTCTCTCTCTCTCTCTCTCTCTCTCTCACCACACACACACGCACACACAATACAGAGATGAATTCCTCTTGAACTGCCAATGGCTCTGGCATACTTTCCAATTAATCTAATTCATTGCTCAGCTAGTGACATAAATTTACATCAACTAGACCTGCAGCTTAAACCCCAAAGGGACCCTCTAACAGCATGCAAGTGGGCTATTATAGATACCAAGGAGAGGTAATGTTTGGGGGCTCTCAGGAAAAGGAGAATAAATAATGTCTAGATAATCTTCATGTTAGTTATTAAGAAAAATAAGAAAAAATCTTAAAACTAACTTTGCAAATTAAAACAAAGTTTTAAGAGAGAAAAATTAACCATCTCAATAAATATAAATAATAGAAAAGCAAAATTGTTAAAGCATCAGTTTTGTAATTTCCAAACAAAAAATTGGTTTTAAAAAGCAGAAAGGTACTAGACAGCATACATATAAACTTTAGTGAGACATACAAAATTCTTTTGGAGAAAAATACAAAGGCTAAAATATTTTTATTTTCATTCAGGAAAAAATTAAAATAAAGAACTTCAGCATTAAATGTACAATGATTAAGAAAGATATACATAGGGGAAATAAATTTATTAAACAGAAGACATTTAGGAAATGGAATTTAAAAACAACACCAACAACAACAAAAAGAAGAATGAACAAATAAACCTAAAACTGGTTCTTAAAAAAATTAGCCCTGGCTGGTGTGACTCAGTGGATTGAGTGTCAGTCTGCGAACCAAAGGGTTGCTGGTTCAATTTTCAGTTGGGACACATGCTTGGTCTGTGGGCCAAGTCCTCAGAGGGAGTGCAAGAGGCAACCACACATTTATGTTTCTCTCCCTCTCTTTTTTCTTCCCTTCCTGTTTCTCTAAAAATAAATAAATAAAATATTTTTAAATTAGTAAGATTACTGTAAAAGAATAATAATAAAATACAACAAAAACGTCATCAGTCTATTAAAGAATAAGAAAATACATGTGAAATGTGATTTATAATATAACATACTTTAACATAGAGAGTGTATGTGTGTCGGAGGACAGTTAATCTATAAGCTAGATTTTAAAAAATTTATACTGTTTGGGATATACTAATGAGATGGATAGTTACAGTTAAGTCAAAGAAATTTTAAATCAAAAGTAGCTATCACAAATGCTTCAGTTAGTTTTAACTTCAGTCAACATCAAGGGTATTTTAAATAGGCTAAGTGAATGCTAAAAAATATTTGTTCATTTTTTATTGGTTAAAATAGTGGCAAACTAGATCTGAGTGGCTAGAAATATAATATAGATGCAATCTACTATTGAATGAACTGTGCAGAAGATATAGTGAATCTAGTAGTCTGTATGTTACTGAACAGAAGTGGGGTTTGGCTTCCTGTGTCCAACACAGACATAAGACAAAGATTGGTGGTGAAGGAAAAGGTCTTTATTAAGATGTTGTGCAATTTTGGGTAATGGGGGACTCTCCGAATCCAGGCCAATCTCACGCAAATAAAACCTAGCTGCCCTCAGAACCAGAAACAGTGTGCAGAAATCTGGCTCCATCTTTATTTGTAGCCAGAATCTGCTCAGTGGAAGGATTTCTGGTTTCAGTCTCCCTCCCTGGATTAGATGTGTTTAGGGTCAGTGCCACCATCTTAATGCCACAGCTTCCCACTCTGGGGGCCCAGGGCTGTTGTCAACTACTGCAGCTGGCTGTGTAGGATCTCTGTTCACATGGCCCTAGCATCCAAGGCTACCCCAGCCCCCTGGCTGGCTATAGAGCACTCTGGCAGCAAGTTGTTTCATCCCAGGGGAAGAAAAGTGCTGAGGCTCTGCCCTCCCTCTGTTTAAATATCCCAGCCCCAATTTCCATGTATTTCAGAAGGGCTCAACTTCCCAGACAATCTCATCCTCTTTCCCAGTCTACACTGACAAGTCTGCACCTCCCCCTGCTACCATGTTAAGGTACATGTGCCTATGTGACCTCTGGTTTCCCATTCAATCAGGAACTCGTAGGAGGGCTTTTCCCTTTGCCCATCATGCTCTAACCTTGCACAGAGGGTGCAAAGCTTCCTCCTGCTGCTGGGCTAGGTTGGTTGCTAGGGCAACACAATGCTGCCATGCTAACTTGTTTACCCATTACCCAAGGCTGTGAGGCTCCTCTGTCCAATAGTGCTGCCAGATCTGACCAAATCTCCCTGTATGATGTACACTATGTAAATGAATCCAAGGCTTGGTATAAGGGCCAGGAACTCTGTTGCAATATTCTGGATGTCTTGTGTTAACTGTAAAATTAGCTAAGTCCAGCCTTGAAGCATTGCCACAATTGCCTCTAGTGAATCAAGCTCAGAAACCAGAAGAGAGACTTGTACATGAAAAGAATTTTAGATTAATTCTCAGTCCATCTATACAAAATACTTGATAACTATATGTAAATGCAAATCTAAAAAAGTAAGAAAACCTCCATAAACTAGACAATTTTCTAGGAAGAAATATTCAGAGACAGTATAACATAAAATAAAAGTTAAAAATGTTTTTAGATTTAAAGAATCAAACTATTTCCAAATGACTTAACTGTTTGCGCAGAACGAGATTGAAGATTACTTGTAAATTACAAAAGTATCTGGTACTCCATAAAGTAAAATTTGCAAAGTGTGTTGTAGCATAAGCCCTGACAGTTGGCTTGTCTTTTTGTAATGCACGTACCTAACAAGCTTTGATTGCTTAGACATCCACTTAAATAAGTCATCCACTTCAAAGACGGCTATCTCCAATAACCCCATTGTCAGCTACAGGACTAGATAACATCAGGTGGGGTCCTCTCTCTCCCCAGACAACCTCTTTTGTTTTAATGATCTTGATTAATTTTGATAACTGACCCTTTGGACAACTTTGTTTGCTTGTTTTTTTGTGTGTGTTTTTTTTAAATTTTATTTTCTTGAACTTTAAATTCTTGCTGTTAACCAAAAAATGCTGAGTCCAGGGAATCCTAGGCACCCATCCTTGAACTCAACTAAAGGAAATTTCAGTCTCTCAGCCTCTCTCTCTCTCTCTCTCTCTCTCTCTCTCTCTCTCTCTCTCCCCTCCCCCTCCTCACTGCTTCATAGTGTGGCCCCAGATGTGCCATGTTGTTTCCAGGACTTGTAACTAAAAACAATTTTTTTCCTGTAGTTTCTTGATTGTTATTGCTGAGGACATTTTGCTAGCATAAGAACCAAGGGTGGGTTCAGCTATAACATCAGTTATTGATGTGCTAAGACTGTGACAAAAAATCTTGTATCCAATAATTATTATCAGGCATTTAATGACACATAAAATATAATTAAAAAATAATTTAAAAACCACAAAGAACTTACACAGATATTCGATATTAGAATAATATGAGATGAGTAGACACAAACATCAAAACAATTAGTATGACTATTTTCTGTATATTAAACCACTTTAGAAAATAGTTTAACATTTAACTTAATAATTAGACTTATACCTACCATATGATCTAGCCATTTCACACAAAAAATATTTGTAAGTAAATGTTCATAGCAGCTTTATTTTTAGTAACCCAAACCTGAAAACCTATTGATCTAGCTCATGCCAGAACTTAGAAAAATAGGAAAAATATTGTTTTTCTCATCTACAATACTCTCTTGGTTATGTGCCTTGGAAGACAACAAAGAGTAAGAAACAGTTCTTTAGTTCAAGCTGCTACTATTTATCTTGATTGTTAGACAAATGAACACATTTTTATAAAACAAGGTATTTTTGAGTATAAGAAAAATTTAAAAGCTTTGTTGGATTGTGGGGTTTTGTGACTCGAAAAAGGACAATATACAGCCTGGGAGAATAAAAGACCAGGACATTTACACTGAACAATTGACACTTGAAATGAAAGATAAGTTGCATTTTAGCCTCTGTATATCCTCACCCAGGGATATGTTTATTGATTTTTAGAGAGAGGGAAAGTCAGGGTAGAGTGAGAGAAACATTGATGCGAGAGAGAAGCATTGATTTGTTGCCTCCCGTGCACACCCTGACTGGGGATTGAACTCTCAACCTAGGCATATGCCCGGACCAGAATCCAATCCACAACTGTTTTCAGTGTATGGGACTATGCTAAAACTAACTGAGGCACCCGGCCAGGACCAGCCTCTATATTTACAGTAAGAGAGCAAAGTGAAATTGTTCTGAACTCTGAATTCCAAAACTGTATTACTAAATCCATCAGTGATGTAATGAACTTAAGCAAATAAAATCTTTCTAGCCTCTATCATATCATATATGTAATAGGGATAATAGCATGTTAACACAGAGATGTTGTGAAGTTAAAATGAGAAAACATTCATAAAGCCTGTAGCACAGCCCCTGTTATATAATACATGTTCAATCAAAGTTAGTTCTTACTGTTGTTACAATAACAGTTATAATTATTACATCTTAGTAGGGGAGGCACAATAACAGTAAAACAAATATGAGCAAAAACCTGGAAACCACAGCATGAACATTGTTGAGAAACTATGTAAGTTCATTTTAATTTGAGCATATGGTTCATTTGGAGAACAGTGATAGGGTGGCAATGCTGGAAAAGTATATTGGGGATTTATAGAGGGAATTTTGTGCCAGGTTAATACATTTGTAATTAATTTGGCATAGAAAAATGAATCACAGAAGTTAATTAAGCACTGAAGTGATATAATTGGGCCTGTTCTTTAAGAAGATTAGTCATGGACTTGAGTAGAAAAAGAGGCAAGAAGTCCAGTTCAAAGCCTATTAAAGTAGTCATTTCAAAGGGAATAATATCCTTTATAAGCATAGGAGCTACAGTAATGAAAAAAGTACTCCAGCCTCCTTACCAAAGAAGAAGCTGCCTACATTGACTTTGGGTAGAACATAGAAAATAAGGAGTCTGAGCTGACTTGGCTAAGACTGGTATCGACAATTGGAGGTCAAGTGGGAATTATAAATAGAACAGGGAAGCAAGAATAAAATAAATTAGTTCTATGGAAAATGTGGCATTATTCTGATTGGTACGTAATAAATTTGAGAGGTTAGTGGATATAGAGTTTAAAGGAAAAAAAAAGCAGTTAAAAATCCAAGATGGACCTGAAGAGAGACAAGAGCTCAGGGCTATAACAGATTGGAGTCATTTTTATTGAGTATGAGTTCAAGACGTTGGAGAATTTACATCTTAAAAAAGAGAGGTTTGAGAAACAAACTAAGAGCTTTTCTAAATAGTTTTAATCCATTGTAGGTTTCCTCAGATGTGTGCTCCAATCCTTAGCATACACACATCATAGATAATTAATATATTACATATCTGCTCATTTGCAGTTCAAGGTTTCTTATAAGAAATGTGGCAGAGGATGAACAGGTAACTATGTGAGCAGATACGTGATGATCTATTATCTGCACTGAAGGATGCCATAACATATTAGTATTTTACTAATTCTTAAATTGGCAGGCTCAGAATTAACCCTTTTCCTCTCATAATGTAATTTTTTAATCTACTATTAAAATCCCTTATTAATATTATCTCTAGATTATCCCTCAAGGTGGAGCTAGTTTATGACTTTTGTATTTATTATTTACATTACTTTTTCTATTGCACTCTCATACTTGTAATACCATTAGGACAAGTGGCCCTTTTCCTCCCCAATTATAGCATCTGCTCCTTTGCAACAAACTGTTCTTGACTCATTGCAGTTTTATAATGACATTATTATAAGCATTTAAAAATCCAATCACCGAGTTTACTGAAATCACCATCTTATCTGAAGTTATGTTGCTTATGTCCTCAATATAATATATAATCTGCTTAGCAATATTTTTCAATGAGTACTGATTACAGAAATATGAGGAACTTGTTTTTCTTTGAGCATATATAGAAAACAAAAAGGGAGAGTTTTTAGAAAAGAAGAAAAAGAAAATGTTCACATTGTGGGAAACTTTATAGAAAAATTTAAATTAAATATAGAGTTGTCAAAACTTACAACATCATAAATTATATGTAAAGGACACCTTGATAACCTTTAAAGGTTTTGTTACCAGAAGAAGAATGTATTGCTAAACAATAATAATAGAAAAATGTACATATAGACAATTATTTCAAAAGTTAGCCCTGGCTGGTGTGTCTCAGTGGATTGAGAACCAGCCTGCAATCCAAAGGGTCACAGGTTCGATTCCCAGTCAGGGCACATGTCTGGGTTGTGGGCCAAGTCCCCAGTTGGGAGCACACAAGAGGCAAGCACACATTGATGTTTCTCTCCCTCTCTTTCTTCCTCCCATCCCCTCTCTCTGAAAATAAATAAATAAAATCTTTTAAAAAGTTAGATATTTATGGGAGAAGATTAAAATGTTGATCTGAATATAACTATGCTATCAATGCTATTTATAATTATTGGTCCTGACTGCCATATTGGGAACAGGACAAGAAAAAAAGTAAAAAAATGATAAAATTCTATCTCAAAAATATTTCAAATATCTGCAATATCTTTATATTAATAAATGAATAATATTAGGTTTTTATTTCAACTTGCTTTCTTTGTTACAAATATTGAATCTAAAAATAAAAACATCAATGTGTATAGTCTTGACATCTTATTCATGTTACTGGATCTAATTTCCAAACAATGGATCTAATACCACATCTTTCATCTCAATGTGGAAACAAAAATGTTGTTTTTAAATAATATCTATTATAATTATTATTTACTGTCACTTTTATAACTAGAATAGTAATGCCAACAAACCTGACAAAACAACAATAACCACCACAGATTGCTAAGAGGCTATTTTTACACCCTATTTTGTCCAATACTATCTTATGGATGTAAAGATTAGTTATCCTAAAACTTTCAATATTAATATTTTGTTTGCAGGACATTATCATTCAGGAAAACATAAAGTGAAATATCCTGTATCTCTTAACCCTCCCAAGGGTGTCATGGTCATTCTAGATTTTATGTTCTCTCTTGTATGGATATTCCATGGCTATCAGATTTTAACCACGGAGAATTCTTACTTCAAGGTTGCCCCCATTTTTCTTGACTCATCTAAATTTCTCAGCAACTAACATATATTCACAATTCATAGCATTCTAACTTACAGCTTTACAAATACTTTCATATGTATGAGTATGATATCCTGCCCTGAATAATGAAGCTAGTTCATTCTCTACTAATAGAATGAACCAACACAATAACATAATACTTACCTGTCTATATCTATATATTCATACATAAATATTATATTTATTCCCATTTTGTACTTGAGAATAAGGGGGTTCAGAGAGGTCATTTGACTTGTCTACATAATATAGTGAGTATATGGCAGAGGAAGTGCCCAAATTCTGAACATAGGCCATTTTCCCTACTTCAGACTCATTTTTTTTCATTTCCAATTACTTTCTTCACATAAATATAAAATCCTATCACTACATCATAAAGTGATGTATATAGATTAGCATTTTTATTTTCTATTTCTTCAAGGTGCTGAAGTGCTGGCCTTAAATAAAAACTCTGGGGTTGACTTTGCTTTGGATAAATACACCAGTTAAGAGATGCAAGCTTCAATCATACAGGATAATAAATGATCTACTGAAGAGAGAAATTGATTTTGAAGTTGTAATTTACTTGAAGTGTTTTGATGATTTCATAAAATACAGGCACAAAATTGAAGTTATTTAGAATTTTATAGCTTTTTTAAAGCTTGAATTACAACTTCAGTGTCACCAAAGTCCCCAGGAAGGATGATCCACAGGTTGCTGTGTATTACAGACTATATATTTATTGCACTGTGAATATATTTGTTGGTATAGAAGCTATTTCCTTACCCTCTCCATCTTTTATTCATTACCTCTCTCTCCCATTTATTCTCTCTCTCTCTTGCTTTCTCTACTTCTTATTCTCTCCCTCTTTCTCTTTACCTGACAAGTGGCTCACTCTCATAATTTTGGGGTATCTGGTCCACATTTATGTTCAAAATGGTTTTAATTAGGGTAATGAAAATAACCACATATGTATGATCTCATTATGTCTCAGTCATTTCTCTTGAACACACTTCTGTTGTTATATTATTATATAGTACTTTATCCAGAGAAGGAAAACTCTGATTCCAAAAAACCTCCGCTGCCTTGCGGCATACCTCTTCAGGCGAAAGGCTAAGGGAGTAAACCCCGACAGAAAATCCAGAGCCGGAGTCCCTAAGGCGGTTTGACGTTGTAGTCAACACCGGCAACTCCTGCGGCGCACCTGAAGCCAAGCTGTATTGACTCTGTCTTTCCCTTGGACCCTTCAGCTGCGAAGAGAGGGGAGGGTCTGCTGCATGGGCAACAGCAGACCCTCCATATCACCCTGCCCAGGCTCTGTAGCTTCAGCTTCACTGGAGAGGACACTCCAGCGTCATCACAAGATGTCGATTCAACACGGGAGGAGACAGATACCGTGTCACTCCCGAGTCGGACTGCACAGCCACTCTCGGCGGTGCAGATAGACTCTTAAGAAGCTACACCATCGTCTCTCGAGACGGACGGTTGCCGACGAGTACTTTATCATTTATGTTTATCATTTTTCACTTAATATCTGTAAGCAATGATATTCTCTCACTAGTTTCCTTCATGGGAAGTGGGAAGAAAAGGTATCCTGAGAAGCTGGAATTGTTGCTCTAGTGCAGTAGCCCTCAATCCTGGGGACATAATTCATGTAGAATCATCTGGGGGAGATTTTTAAACCTCTAGTCAGAATCTCTGAAGAAGATAGATTTTTAAGTTCCCAGGTAATTTTAATGTGCACAAAGTATAATAACCACAGCTCTAGTGTAAGTCCCTTTTCAGAAGCATGAGAGAAAAATTACAACCCTCTGATATTGTGTATGTAGATAGAAAGGTATTTATGTAGGTAGACAGCAATAAAAATCAAATAATATATATTATTTATCAATTGGTTCAAACCTAGAAAAGTAAAAGTACAGTAATGTTATTCATTATCACTGGCTCAATTCTTACTTTGGGGTGATATTACACCTGAAATATACTTGATCAATGTTTTCCAAAATGTGGTACATAAACTCATTTATGATTAATACAATCATTTGATGGTAAAAGATGACTATGCTTAATCTTAATAATTTTATTTATTTAAATATGTAATAGAAACATATATGTGCTGTAGGAAAATATAAGTTCTTATAGATTTCTTTGATTAAAATGAGGCTTACATAGAAATCATTACAATTATCCCATGTATGCAGACCACATAATTTACAGGTGGAATTCAATCCTACCAGTGAAGATTTTAAACCATACATTTCTGAATCTTGTCATATTATTGGAAGTAAGATTACATTGAGGATATAGATCACATGTGAAGATTTTAAAAAACTGAATTTCCGAAAACTTCCTGCATTCTTTTACAGTGATAAGTTGAAAATCACCTTTAGAGGGGGATAATCATTTAATTAATCAAGTTTTTATAAACATATAGTTAAAATAATTGAGACTGTGATTTGTTTTATTGTTCTGATAGTAATTGCTTTTGAAGCGTTATTAAGCTGTGCTTAAAATTGGAAATTTAAAAGCATAAAGGTGCTGACTTTAAATACTCATGGTGATTATAATAAAATATTCATAAAGTCTTTGTACAGACATGAAATCAATTTGATGATTATATTAAACAGTATTTTGGTGTTGCTTAACTACCAACTGCAAAAAATTCATGCAAAAATTATAAATTTGATTTTTGAATGTTGACAAAAATACATTTATTTAATTTTATGTCACCTATAAAGAACCATTCATAAATTCTGATATTAAATATTTCATTCAGTGGTATTTTGAACCCTACAAAAGAAATATATATATATTTTTTAATAATAAAATATTCAAGCATCATAAAAAAAGGATATGCATTGTGACTGGGAATAATGATTGTAAAACAGTGGAGGTTTCATTTATAGTGTTACACTTAATTAAAAACATTGAAGCTACAAAAGTAACTGTGCAGATACTTAAAAATATTTTTTAATGGTAAAGGCAAATTCTGTAGTAAAGCATGAACAATGTTTAATCAGTTTTCCCTGTGAAACTAGAATTATAGGTATAACTGGAACATTGGTGTTCACACGAGTCAGCATAGTAATTCCCTCCCTTGCCTGTTGATTCAGAGTTGCCAGACAGTCCTAACTTCCAGTTCAATAGAATCCTTGTATGTATCCTGGTAGAAGTATTTCTCCCTCTAGAATTAAGACCTTTAGGCTTGATGATCATAAGGCATAGAAACAGGAAAAAAAAAGTTTTGCTAATGGTTTGTTAGGAGTATAGTGAGTGGAAGCACCCTAATTTCTACCCTTGAATGAAACCATTTTTCTGGATGTGTAAGTCCTGGCTAAATTAAAAAGAGCACAATATATTGGATGCTGATTTATAGCATATACAGCATTCTGGAGAACCTTGTCCCAACCCTGCAAGGTATTGTCACCTTTCTGGAAAATGTTTACACCTAATGACCTTTTCAAAAAGGCAATTTCACCATTTTATCAAACTAAATGTTTCAGGACGGTGAAGAGTATGGTAAAACCAGTGCTTTTCAAGAGACTGGGTCCATTTCCACACTTCATTAGTTGGTAAGTGAGATCCTTGATTAAGAGTAATGTTATATGAAATACTGCTATGGTGGATAAGGCATTCTATAACTATACAGATGGTGCTTTGACAGAAATATTGAATGCAAGGAAGGCAAATCTGTATCCAAAGCATGTGTTAATTCCAGGAGAAAACAAAACATCACCCCTTTCATAATGGGAGCAATACAGTGAAGTCAACCTGCCACTGGTAACCATCAACACAAGCTGGGAAAGAAAATGTATATCATGGGCATTTGGGTTACTTCATGTAACTTCTTTGTTCTTTCAGGACTTATCAGGTTTGATCACCTATATACAATTTTTATTTGATAATGGAATGACAAATTATGTCTTAATGGGTAACATGACACTCAACTCATGATGGTCAGTTCAAGTGTTGTGGTAATTGGTTGTCCCATGGTTAAACATTCCGTTTCTGCTAAGGCCTAATAGCAAGTCAAAAGCTGTTTCTGAAAATGGGGGTGGTGGTTATTTTCATAAGTGGGTGTTCTTGATATAGTTTTTCTTATAAGTCAGCAAGCAACTTGTTCAGCTAGCTGCCTACTGAGCAGCCCGGCACCAAGGAATAGACAAGAGTCACACACAGTAACTATGCTATTCACTCAGCTTTTATTGAATACGGGTTCACTCAAAGTAGAGATCCTACTTGCACTCTAACAATCTAAAGGAAATATAACACATGCACAGTAATCAATGGGGAATAACAAACCCAAGTCCCAGAGTCTCAGTCTGCAAGTCCAGGAGACTGCATGGTGGGCAAGGGAGTTGTCAGCATTTTGCAAGGAAGGATCTCCAGAGCCAGATGGGCAGCAAGACAGAAAAAGTTCTCAATCCAGCAAGGCAGAGTCTCCAGTGGCTCTGGAAAGCAGCATGGCATGAAGCAGGACTCTGTTGTACAGAGCTCAGCTTCCTCAGCAGTGGTCTGGGATCTGCCTCAGATATACCTTGGAAGTGGTGTACTCCACCCTTCGTGGTCTTTTGATAAATGTCTTGGCACCCCTGATGCCAAGTGTGGAATTTCCCCAGGAACCTATCTATGGGTGGCTCTGCTCTGTATACATGGCTGTTCTGATCACATGTGCAGATGTCCTAAGTGTATCTTCTTGCCAGATGTGTTTGCTCTGACTTAGGTAGTTTCCCTCTTGAATCAAAGTGTCATGGCTGACAGGCAGCTTTTTCGGTTGACATGAGTGACTCCCCTTTGTTTTATAAACTTTAGGCTTTCTTGATGGAACCAATGCCATTTTATTTGTCCTACCCTCCACAGTTATCCACAGAGGCTAGTTAGTCTTTGTTCCCAAATCATAGAGACCTTGGCTGTGGTTAAACTGTAGGGCCTGCTAAAGTCTCCAACAGCATCCCTATCTGCCATTGGAACTTCAAGTATAATTGAATCTGCTGGATCATATGGCCTAGGAGGCAGAGCATTTTTCATCTTGTGGGATGGAAACGTGATCAAGATTCTTTCTAAATTATTAACTAAATTATGACATAAAGATGAAGAGTTGGTATACCCCTGAGGTAGCACAGTGAAAGTATAATGTTGGTCTTGGCAACTGAAAGAAAACTGCTTCTGGTGAACCGTATTGACAGGAATGGAGGGAAAGGCACCAGTAGATGTGTCAATTTACTCTAGAATTGAAACCACATCTGGTATAGTAGTTACAATTGAAGTCACCACCTTGTTAAGCTTATGATAATCCACTGTCATTCTTCAAGATCTGTCTGCTTTCTTCACAGGCCAAATAGGCAAGTCAAATTGGATTTGGTGAGAAGAAACATCCTGCATCTTCAGTTTTGATGGTGGCACTAATCTCTACAAACACTTCAGGAATATGGTATTGCTTTTTTTATTTTTATTTATCTGTTTTTTTTTTTTTTTTTTTTTGTTTTTTTTGTTTTTTTAGGGAGAGGGGAAAGGAGAAAGAGAGGGAGAGAAACATCAATGTGCGGTTGCCTCTCATGCGCCCCCAACTGGGGATCTGGCATGCAACATAGTCATGTGCCCTGACTGGGAATTGAAGCAGCGACACTTGGTTTGTAGGCCAGTGATGGATCCACTGAGCCACAGCAGCCAGGGCTTGGTATTGCTTTTGGTTTAATATTTTCCTAGACAGAATCAGTTCTAGTGGCTTACATTTGGTCTTTCCTGCCATAATAGCCCTCACTTCAAAGGTCAAGAAGCTGGTACGAGGATTCTGCCAACTGTTAAGTATGTCTCTTTCAGTGATACTATCTGGAACTGGGGGAATAATTACAGAATGGGTTTGAGTATCCACAGGCCCCACTGTGACATATATCTGAGCAAATAAATCCTTCATGGGTCATCTAACCTTCATAAGCCCCTACTTTGACTGGTAGACCACAGTAATGTTTTGGGACAGTAGAACTAATGTAAGTTCAGATAAAGTGTCCATAGTTCCTGAAAGGTCTGATTATTTTATTTTTTCAAATGCAGTTACCCTAGTAAAAGGCCATAGGTACATTTGAAGAAAGCTGGGAGAGAAAGTAAAATATATACACTTTGGCAGCGTGCCAGGGCCCTTTCTCAAGCAGGCCCAGCCTCTCTCTATTCAAGGGATTATGGGTGTATAAACTAGCTCAATCTTTAACAAATGGTGCTGGGAGAACTAGACAGGGACATGCAAAAAAATAAAATTAGACCACCAACTTACACCACACACGAGAATAAACTCAAGATGGATCAAAGACTTAAATGTAAGCTGTGACACCATAAAAGTCCTAGAGGAAAACGTAGGCAAGAAAATACCAGATATCTCACGTAACAATTTCTTCACGGATACATCTCCTAAAGCAAGAGAAATAAAGGAAAAAATAAACAAATGGGACTACATCAAACTAAAGAGTTTCTGCTCAGCAAAAGAAAACATCAGCAAGATGAAAAGGAAACCAACCATATGGGAAAACATATTTGCCAAAGATATCACAGACAGGGGACTGATCTCCAAAATATATAAAGAGCTTATACTACTCAACACCAAGAAGACAGACAACCCAATTAAAAAATGGGCAAAGGACCTGAACAAACACTTCTTCGAAGAGGACATACAGAAGGTCCATAGACACATGAAAAAATGCTCAACATCACTAGCCATCAGAGAGATGCAAATAAAAACCACAATGAGATACCACTTTACACCTGTTAGAATGGCCATCATAAACAAATCAACAAACAACAAGTGCTGGTGAGGATGCGGAGAAACGGGAACCCTAGTGCACTGTTGGTGAGAATGCAGACTGGTGCAGTCACTATGGAAAACAGTATGGAAGTACCTCAAAAAACTAAAAATGGAACTGCCTTGCGAACCAGCGATTCCACTGCTAGGATTATACCCGAAAAATCCCAAAACCCTAATTCAAAAGAATTTATGCACCCGTATGTTCATAGCAGCTCTGTTTACAATAGCTAAGTGCTGGAAACAGCCTAAGTGCCCATCTGTAGATGAGTGGATCAAAAAACTGGTACATTTACACAATGGAATACTATGCATCAGAGAGAAAGAAGGAACTCCTGCCATTTGCAACAACATGGATGGAACAAGAGAGAATTATGCTTAGTGAAATAAGCCAGGCAATGAAAGAAAAATACCATATAATATCATCTAATACTGGAAACTAAAGAACAACACAAACAAACGAACTAAATAGGCAAAGACTAGGATAGTAGTCAGTGGGGGGGGGAGAGAAGGGGGATAAGTGAGGGAAGGGTTTAGTCAAGGAAAGTGTATAAATGACTCATGGACATGGACAATGGGGAGGGATATGACTATGGAAGAGGGGGTGGGCTTGGTGAGGGGGGGAGCAACGGAGGAAAAATGGGACAACTGTCATTGAAAAATCAAAAAATAAAATTAAGGAAAAAAAAAAAACTAGCTCATACCTGGGAAATAACTGAGAGGTTATGACTCCTTTTTTATTATTCAGATTATATTTTTGTTCATTTTGTCTAGAACTTTTCTGTTTATACACAGTAAGTAAAAATTTAGTCGGTTTCCCATCTGTTCAAATTCTAGAAACACCATAATCAATGCTCCAACACCATACATCTGCATGAGCCAGAAAATCCTTTTTGTTATTTTGATGCTGCCCATTACAGTAACAACACTAACCTTGCCTTTGATGGTTGAGTACTACTAGTTGGCTCCTAACAGTTAGGATTCAATTAACTCATATCACATTTAGATATCCCATTTCACTGCCTGCACTTTCCACTGTAAACTTTGGTGCTCAGAGCAGAGTGATCAGAAAGTTCTTCAATGATTTCAGGGCTTCCCTCACAAAGTTATTTCTCATAATCACAATGTAAAATATGTATCTTAGACTTTCCCAGGGTGGGTGAGTAGGTCTTAAATGACAAATCTACTCTAATATTCAAAATTCCCTAAACTTTTGAATTCCATTCTTTACAGTAAACAAAGGCAAGTTCAGACATGTTAAACATGCTCACTGTAGCCTCTTTTTGGTTCATGTTTTAGCCAACCAACAAAACATATATACCTTTCTAACTCCTTAAGCAACAATATTAAGGGCCGATATGCATAGTCAGTCCATATTTATAGATTCAGGCTGATCCAACTCTATGTTCTTTTCATTATTGCCACACATCCTTAATAACTATTCCCATACCTGTTTTTCATATTTCTGTCATATAAGTTATAAAACTCAACTAGTTTTCTATAGTGTAGTCTACCTCCTCATGGGTCATACATCAACGCTCACCTTTAGGGTCTGCTGGTCCTTAAATGTGGTTATAGATCTGGAAGCAAAGAAAGGTTGTGCAGGTAAATCTGAGGAGTCTCAGCATTGTCTTGGAGGGCATCTGCCTCAAAAGAGGTCATTAGAGTTTCACTATGAGATGCAGGGTGATTCCCTCAGATAGAGGTGAAGAGGCCAGTTCCACTGGAGGTGAAGAATCTCATCCCACTGGCCAAGAAGACAAATCAGAATTTAGGTGCTCAATGTTCCTAGCTCCATCAGAGTCTTCCCACCTGTTCATATTCCAACTCTCAGAATCGCATTCCTTCTCAGTTAATGCTCATAACAGTACATATTTTACAAAGCTGGAAGTTGAAGTTGTGTTGTAATTTAGCCAGTCACAGGATGAGATTCTTATTCTGATTTTCAGCAATCTCAGCCCTGTAGCTATAGAAAATAAATGTCTCCTTCAGGGCACACAGAATAGCTTTAGAATTATTTATGAAGGACTTGAGCTGGGAATTCTAATCCCTGAATCCATTATTTTCCTTTACCATTTTGTTCAGTGACATTAGAAGCAACTGGCCAATTTTATTACATCAATTAATTTTTTAAATAACTGTTCAGAACTATCATATATACAGTCACCTAGCTTTTTGCTTCTTAACAGTAGTTGATTAGCAGTATCTAATGATGACATTTTGCTTATCTCTATTGACAGATAATACCATGGACTAGCAGTACTACTGAAAATAGTAATTAGCACCTTTAAGTCTAATCAAATTAGTCAATTTCAGAAACCCCAGAATCAATGCAGAAAATGTATCCTTATAATTCTGTTCCTCTAGAATAGCATTTTTCAACAAGCATGCTACAAGAAGTACTCTGGGTGTTGTAAGATTTTTAAAGCATGAAATACTTGACTATTTAGTCAGGGGCACTGACTTCTTTCCCCTCTGACTGTCAAATAAAAAAAATGACAACAGCCAACACACAATAGTTGTCTACTGTGACTGAATTAAAATTATACCTATTTTTTTGCTGGATTGTCAGAAAATATATTTTATGGTATCCTGCAGAATTTTGGTAGTTAGTTTATGTGTTCAATGAAATGGGAAAGGTTAAAAATTGCTGCTGTAGAATGATTCTCATTATTCAAATCTGTGTATCAGAGTTCACCAGAGAAATAGAACCATTAGAATATCTCTATCTCTATTTCTATCTCTTTATCTCTGTCTCTATCATCTCTATCATTCTCTCTTTTCTCTTTATATTTTAATCTCAATTTCTACATCAATATCTATATCAATATACATATATGAAATATTTTTCTTAGTTTCATTTTTTATTGTTCACTCTTACATTTTCTTCCATTGATTTGTCTCAATCTTAATAAAATCTTTCTTGTGCCAGAAGACCTGCTGTTTAACTCCACTAGTATTTTTTGTTTAATTTAAGTTACTATATTTTTACCATCAGAATTTTTTTTTTGCTCATTTGTATTTACAATGTTTGATCTTCTTATAAATATGCTCTATTTGGTGAGTCAGTATTCTCATACTTGCCTTTAATTCTTCAGACTTGATTTTGTTAGTTCTTTAAACATGTTTATAAGAGGTTATTTAAAGTTTGTCTCATATGTTCAGTATAGGCTTATTTAGAATTAGTTTTTTATTGCTTGCTTATATTTCTTGGTATGGATTGTTTATGTATATTATGCATCATAACCTGTCTTTGAAACTGGACATTTTAAAAATTGTTATTTGTGTCATTTTCCCTTTGTTGTTTTTTAAATTATTTTTAAATTATATTTTATTGGTTATGGTATTACAGTTGTCCCAATTTTTCACACTTTGCCCCCTCCACCCACACCCTACCACCTCAGGCAACCCCCACACCGTTGTTCATGTCTTTACATCATGCGTATGAGTTCTTTGGCTATTTCCTACATTGTACTTTACATCCCAATGGCTATTCTGTAACTGGACATTTTAAATAATATAATATGGCAAATCAAGAATTCAGACATTTTTTCAGTTTACTATTGATTGTGTTTGTTGTTATCATAGAGCTATTTATAATTTTTTCCTCTAAATATCATGTGGAAGAAGTTCATTTCATGCTTTTTTATTAAATTATTGCTTTAAAAAATTGGTCTGAATATCCTGATTATATGACTATCTCCACACTTGGTTTCTAAAAATAGTTTTAATTACCTGCATCCTCTGGATAGACTTATCCCCCCATCATATTTGATTTTTAATGGGTTACTAATATTTTATTTAATTTTTAAGTATGTTTCATTGATTATGTTGTTACAGTAGTTCCAAGATTCTTCCCTTTGCTCCCCTTTGCCTAGTACCCCCCCTTCCCTCCAGCAATCCAACCCCCCTTATTCATGTGCATGGATCGTACATATAAGTTCTTTGGTTTCACACTTTCCTATATTATTCTTAACATCCCCCTGTCTACTTCGTACAGACCAATTATGCTTTTTAATCCCTGCACCATTTCTCCACTTCTCCCCCTCCCCCCTCCCAGCTAATAACCCTCCAAATGATCCCCATACGTATGATTCTGTTCCTACTCTACTTTGCTTAGTTGGATTTTGTTTTTATTCATTAGATTCAGTTGTTGATAGTTGTGAGTTTGTTATCATTTTAATGTTCATAGTTTTGATCTTATTTTTCTTAAATAAGTCCCTTTAATGTTTTCTCTAATAATGGCTTGGTGATAATGAACTCCTTTAGTTTTACCTTGTCTAGGAAGCACTTCATCTGCCCTTCCATTCTAAAGTTAGCTTTGCTAGATGGAGTAATCTTGGTTGTAGGTCCTTGATTTTCATTACATTGAATATTTTTTTCCAGTCCCTTCTTGCCTTCCAAGTTTCTTTTGAGAAATCAGCTGATAATCTTATAGGCACCCCTTTATGGGGAACTCTCTGCTTTTCTCTTGCTGCTTTTAATAATCTCCATTTTTAACCTTTGGTATTTTAATTATGATGAGTCTTGGTGTGGTTCTCTTTGTGTCTGTCTTGTTTGGGACTCTCTGTGCTGCCTGGACTTGTATGTCTATTTCCTTCACCAAGTTAGGGAAGTTTTCCTTTATTATTTTTTTCACATAAGCTTTCATTTTCTTGCTCTTCCTCTTCTCTTTCTGGTTCTCCTATGATTCAGAAGTTGGCACGCTTAAATTTGTCCCAGAGGGCCCTAAGCCTCTTCTCATTTTTTTTTTCAATTCTTGTTTCCTCACGCTGTCCTGGTTGGCAGTTCTTTTATTCCTAATGTTCCAAATAATTGATTTGAACTCCAGTTTTCTTCCCTTCACCATTGGTTTTGTGTGGATTTTCCTTCGTTTCATTTATCCTTCACTTCTTTGCTCATTCATTTGCCACACTCAAACATATCTGTCAAGCCTGTGGGCATCTTTATCATCAGTGTTTTGAACTCTGTATATG
Organism: Furipterus horrens; assembly: GCF_987537825.1. Taxonomy (NCBI): domain Eukaryota; kingdom Metazoa; phylum Chordata; class Mammalia; order Chiroptera; family Furipteridae; genus Furipterus; species Furipterus horrens. Next base: position 59,167,547 of record NW_028327176.1, on the reverse strand, counting down.
TTAGGTTGGCATCTCTGTCTGTTAGGTTGGCTGTCTCCTCGTTATTTAGTTCTACCACTGGAGTCTTGATCTGTTCCCTCTTTTGGGCCATACTTCTCTGTCTCCTCATCTTGACAGGCTCCTGTGTTTGTTTGCCTCTGTTTCTTAGGTAGAGCTGTCACACCCATTATGTTGTAAGGGGCAGAGCCTTAGGTATTCATCAGTATGGGCAACCCATTTTACCAGGTTGTGGCGCTGTATGTGGGGGAAGGATCTGAGAGGAAACAGTGCTGCTTGCTCAGCATTCATCTCTTTTCCAATCACTTCTCCCACTTCTATATCGGGCTGGGTTCTCTCTAGCTGTTACCCTGGCCATCATTCCCAGAGTGGTTAGGTCTATAGATGTTCTAGGGCCATGGGGGCCCTTGAAACAAGCAGATTCTGCTGAGAGACTGGCAATTTCTTCCTCTGCCCCAACCCTCACTGGTTTGCATAGTCAGAAGCAATGAGGCTTTATTTTCCCTGGTGCTGGAACCGTGAGCTGTGTGGTCTGGCCTGGTGTTGGGAGTGCTCCCCAGGTGTCCCTCTCTACTTTTTAAAATATGTGACTGCACTTTCCAATGGCCTGCCACTGCCGCCACTGTTGCCACCATTACACTGCATCCTCTCCACCTCAGCGTCACCCCTCTTACCTATCTGGATGAGTATTTCTTCTTTATATCTTTGTTGGACTTCCATACAGCTCAATTTTCTGGAACTACTGCTTATCTCTAATTTTGAGGTAGTTGTATTTCTTCTTAGTTGTGGAGGGAGGTGCAGCTTGTCTTTCTAGGCCTCCATCTTCACCGGAACTTTGGGTTTTAATTGGCTAGATAGAAAATGTTTATTTTTAATTGGTTCGATGAAAATGTAGACCAGCTTTAAAAAATATTTCTTTTTATTCTATGATACTCTAAAAGCTAAGGGGCTGGTGTGATGGGAGCATCGTGGGCCAGGAGGAGAGCAGTCACATGCGATAGGAGCGAGGCAGCCAGAGGACCGATTTGTAAGGCCTTGAAAGTACTTGGACTGGTTAAACTGGCCGGTCGTCTTGGTGTGTACTCAAGAGCCCTTTACCTCTCCCTGATTTTCTCAGGGTTTTGGGGTTTTTTAAAATATTTTATTTCTTTATTTTTAGAGAGAGGGGCAGGGAGGGAGAAAGAGTGAGAGAAATATCAATGTGAGGGGACGTGCAGAACTCAGGTCGTGTCTTTGCAACTTTGATTCCCTTTTCTCAGCCTACAGTTATTTCAAAGTTAAAAGTGTTTTATGTAGTATGTAAACGTGCAGCTGAATAGGGTGGTCCTGGTTGCAGGTTATATCTTTGTTTGCTGGACTTCCATGCACTTTGATTTTCTGGAACTTATGGTTGTTTCTAGTTTTGAGGTAATTGTATTCCTTCTTAGTTGTGGAGGGAGACACCGCATGTCTGTCTATGCCTCCATCTTGGCCAGAAGTCCTCCTAGTGAATATTTTAATTGAATTATTATATTCTTCAATTCCTGAAGTTCTGTTTTTTAAGATATTTTCATTTTGTTCATGCATCATTTTCCTGATTTTCCTTAGTTGTCTGTTTTCTCTCGAAGTTCATTGAACTTATTTAAGATGGTCGTTTTTATTTTTGTCTCATAATTATTAGGTCTTCATTTCTTTAAGGTTGTTTCTGTGCTGGCTTAGGGGAGGGGCTCTCATGGGTGAAATAATTTTTTAACCATTTTAATGTAGCTGGTTTTGGCTTTGCACTTTCCTGGGATATTATGACTTTTTAACTGGTTTCTGGAGTTCTCTTAAAGTGTTTTTAGACAGTATATTGTTAAGTTCGTGTCTCTGTGGAAGAACAAAGTGTGGGGCTTCCTATTTTTCTAAAGGATTGGGCTGGCCTGGCAGAGGGTCCCTGGTTTATTCTTTGGGTGTTCTAGAGGGAACAGGCTATGAGGCAGAAGCCTGTCATTCTTCCAAAGTTGTGTAGTTTTTGTATTTTATGCTGTTTTAGTTTGTAACTAGCCCTATAGAAATAAGGTGATTAAAACAGGGGGAAATGATAGCAGGGCCCAGGTGTTAGAGTTTAGCCTTAATTGATAGGCTTAAGTAATTGAAGCTGTGACTGGATAGACTTTCTTTATCACCAAACCTTTGCTTCTGGAATTTTGCCTAGAGGGTGGCGGCACGCAGCAGGACCCCAAATTGCTTTTCGATAGCATAACTACTATTGAATCAAGATTAAAACATTTCCATCTCCCTAAAAATTATCCTGTGTCTTGTTGTATCATCCTTTCCTCTAGCCCCATAGCCCAAGGCAACCAGTGATCTACTTTCTGTCTCTATAATTTTGCATTTTCTAGAACTTCATGTAGACTTTTATGCTTTGCTTCTTTCACTTAGCGTAATGCTTTTTGAGATTCATTTGTGTTGTTTTGTGTATCAGTATTTTGATCTTTTTTATTGCTGTGGATGTCTGTGACATGATATTCTAGCGTCCACATCGTTTAGAGCTGCGACTCAGAACATGGCGCGTTCCTAGAAGCCGCTTTTGGCATCAGTGGGCGGCGGCGCGTGGACTTGCAAGCGTGGGGCGTGGGACCAACCGACGCCACTTCGTGTTGGACAGTGGAAGCTGGAGAGCCGGGCTATTCGGACTGAGCCAATTGGTTTCCATGGATCTCAATAGTGCCAGCACTGTTGTTCTTCAAGTCTTAACTCAGGCCACCAGTCAGGATACTGCTGTGTTAAAGCCAGCTGAGGAGCAGTTGAAACAGTGGGAAACACAGCCAGGTTTTTATTCAGTGTTGCTGGTAAGTTGCTTAAAAATAGTTATTATTTTTAATAAAATGAGACACTATTCTATTGTTTTAAAAACCTACTTGTGTTGGTGGTTTACTTAGTGAAACTGATCCAAATGTTTGGCTGCCATTGCACTGCCATTTACTAATTCGAGGCATGGCACTTGGAGGACATTTAAGAGATGTTTATTGTTGGGTGAGTATACCCAAGCAGGGTATTGGTAGTATCTGCTTAGAAGGTTACACTGCCAGTTTTCTATTTTAGCCTGTAAATGCTGCCCTCAAGACTGTAAAGGAGGAAAGAGGAAGGACATCTCTAAAATCAGAGAAGGAAAACTCTGACTCCAAAAAACCTCCGCTGCCTTGCGGCATACCTCTTCAGGGGAAAGGCTAAGGGAGTAAAGCCCGACAGAAAATCCGGAGCCGGAGTCCCTAAGGCGGTTTGACATTGTAGTCAACACCGGCAACTCCTGCGGCGCACCTGAAGCCAAGCTGTATTGACTTTGTCTTTCCCTTGGACCCTTCAGCTGCGAAGAGAGGGGGGGTCTGCTGCATGGGCAACAGCAGACCCTCCATATCACCCTGCCCAGGCTCTGTAGCTTCAGTTTCACTTGAGAGGACACTCCAGCGTCATCGCAAGATGTCGACTCAACACGGGAGGAGACAGATACCGGTTATAAGCTCATCCGATTGGCGAAGGAAACGAGCGCCAGGGGTCTCCTCTGACGGTGGGAGAGGTCATCGCACCTCACTGGACAGCTACCGCCCGCCTCAAGCTGGGCAGCCCCAGCCAATTAGGTGCCGTCTCGCCATGGCTCGCCTGCCCCACTGGGTGCGTGGGGATCAGAGAGGCGCCTCTCGAAAAGTGGGCCACAAAACACCCGCACCAGTTAATTCCAAGCAAACAACAAGAAAGAAGCCTCCAGCTCTTCGTCTCGCTAGCTGGAACATCAGGACCATGTGCCCCGGACTTACTGCAGACCTTCCGTGGATCAATGGTGCCAGGAAAACCGCTGTCATCGATAGGGAACTGGCACGACTAAACATCGACATTGCGGCTCTACAGGAGACCCGGTTGGCCGACAACGGAACTATCAGAGAAACCAACTACACCTTCTACTGGCAAGGGAAGTCTCCGGACCAACCAAGACAGCACGGTGTTGGGTTCGCTGTGAAGAACACGCTTGTTAACTGCGTAGAGCCACCCACAGGAGGCACAGAGAGGTTACTTACCCTCCGATTGTCAACAACTTTCGGCCCAGTCAGCATTCTTAGCGCGTACGCCCCAACCCTCTGCGCCACCATCGAAGAGAAAGAACAGTTCTACCATGCACTGGATGAAGCGTTATCCAAGATCCCCAGAAGTAACGCTCTCTATCTCCTTGGAGACTTCAACGCAAGAGTAGGAGCCGACCACATGGCCTGGCCCACCTGCCTTGGAAACTTTGGGAGAGGAAAGATCAATGAGAATGGTCAGCGACTGCTTGAGCTTTCATGTCACCACGGCCTGTGCGTGACAAACACATTCTTCAAGTGCAAAGAGATCCACCAGGTGTCATGGAGGCACCCCCGCTCCCGCCATTGGCACCAGCTTGACCTCGTCATCACCAGAAGAACGGATATTGGCAGCACCCTCCTCACCCGCAGCTACCACAGTGCAGACTGTGACACGGACCATGCCCTCGTGGTAAGCAAGGTGCGCATAATGCCGAAGAGGTTGCACCACTCCAAGATGAAGGGTCGCCCACGCATCAACACCAGTTGTGCCAGCAACCCAGTTAAGACCCAGCAATTCATCAACAAGATGGAAGATGCACTCGGCGAGGGAGTGGCGGCAGATGACATTATCGAATCCAATTGGCCACGTCTCCGCGACGCCATATACAACTCCGCCATTATTTCTTACGGGAAGAAAGAGCGGAAGAACGCTGACTGGTACGAGGCTCACTGGGAAGAAATGGAACCCGTGATCGAGGCTAAGAGGAAGGCCCTACTGGCTTACAAGGTCACGCCCACTCCCAGTACACTTCAAGCTCTACGGGCTGCCAGCAACAAAGTCCAGAAGACCGCCCGCCACTGTGCCAACACCTATTGGCTAAACCTGTGCAGAAGCATTCAGGAAGCCGCCGATATAGGCAACGCACGAGGAATGTATGAGGGTATCAAGAAGGCAACAGGCCCAATCCCCTCCAAGATCGCCCCCCTTAAGTCCAAGACAGGTGAGGTCATCACTGACCAGGAACGGCAAATGCGGCGGTGGACCAAGCACTACCTCGAGCTGTACTCGACGAGGAACACCGTAACAGACACTGCTCCTAACGCCATCCCAGACCTACCAGTCATGGAGGAGCTAGACACCCCACCTACTGCGGCAGAGCTCGGCAAAGCCATCGACCGCCTCGCTTGCGGGAAAGCACCAGGAAGCGACGGAATCCTTCCAGAAATCCTAAAGAGCGGGAAACCAGTCCTGCTACAGCCGCTCCACCATCTACTCTGTCTCTGCTGGAAGGAGGGTTACATCCCCCAGGATATGAGAGACGCCAACATTATCACCATGTACAAGAACAAAGGAGACCGCAGCGACTGCAACAACTACCGGGGCATCTCTCTCCTCAGCGTCGTCGGCAAAGTATTCGCCCGGGTCGCTCTTGCCCGCCTGCAGACCCTTGCTTCCCGCGTCTACCCAGAGTCCCAGTGTGGCTTCAGAGCTGGCCGATCAACAGTGGACATGATCTTCTCCCTACGCCAGCTGCAGGAGAAGTGTCACGAGCAGCATAAACCACTCTACCTCGCCTTTATCGACCTCACGAAGGCGTTTGATCTGGTCAGTCGAAGCGGACTCTTCAGCTTGCTACGGAAGATTGGCTGTCCACCACATCTGCTTGCTGTGGTCATGTCCTTTCACGACAACATGCACAGCACGGTGTCCTACAACGGCGCAACCTCTGAGGCCTTCCCAGTCAGCAGCGGAGTAAAGCAGGGCTGCGTCCTCGCGCCTACGCTGTTCAGAATCTTCTTCTCCATGCTCCTCCAATACGCCTTTAAGGACTGCAGCGAGGGTGTCTTCATTCACACCAGATCCGATGGCAAGCTCTACAACCTGGCCCATCTACGAGCCAAGAACAAAGTCAAAGAGGTGCTCATCCGTGAGATGCTCTTCGCCGACGACGCAGCTTTGACATCACACTCCGAAGAGGGACTCCAGCAGCTAGTCACTTGCTTTCCTACGCATGCAAGGAGTTCGGACTAGCCATCAGCCTGACGAAGACGAATGTTATGGCTCAAGGCACGGGGACTCCCCCATGCATCACCATCGACGGATACACCCTGGAGGTTGTCAACGACTTCACTTACCTCGGGTCCACCATCTCGAGCTCTCTGTCAGTCGACTTGGAGGTCAACCGGAGAATCACCAGGGCAGCCACAGTTATGGCCAGACTGAACCGGCGAGCGTGGAACAATTCCAGCCTCACTGAGAAAACCAGACTGCGCATCTACCAAGCCTGCATACTCAGCACTCTCCTCTATGGCAGCGAGACGTGGACCACCTACGCAAGGCACGAAAGGAAACTCAACAGCTTCCACATGAGGTGCCTGCGACGCGTCCTGCATGTCGCCTGGCAGGATAAGGTCCCCAACACCGAGGTGCTGAAGCGAGCCAATATGAGCAGTTTGCATGCAGTTCTTAGTGAGAGACGCCTCAGGTGGCTCGGCCATGTCAAAAGAATGGATGCAGGCCGTATCCCCAAAGACCTCCTCTACGGCGAGCTAGCAGAAGGCCAGAGGATGACAGGGCGCCCAAAACTGCGGTTCAAAGACATCTGCAAAAAGGACATGACACAATGCTCCATCAACCTCAACACATGGGAAGTTCAAGCAGACGACCGCCTAGCCTGGAGGCTCGCGGTCAGGCAAGGTACGTCACGTGCAGAGGCTGCGCGCAATGAGGAGGCGGTCCAGAAAAGATCGAGGCGGAAGCAGCGTCAACAGCAGCAACAACGGCCATCTGCCTTCACCTGTACCAAGTGCGGCAGGGATTGTCACTCCCGAATCGGACTGCACAGCCATTCTCGGCGGTGCAGATAGACTCTCAGGAAGCTACGCCATCGTCTCTCGAGACGGACGGCTGCCGACGACGACGACGACGACGACTCTAACCATTGCCTCAGTTCCCAAAGAATGACACAAAGAAAATCAAGTATGGCCTAAACATAGTAGAAGGTGTTTAAAGAAAAAAAAAGAACACTGATATTAGTAAGTCCTTATTTACTGTGTATTGCCAATTCTATTTTTCTTTTATAACAGAGAGGCATGTTATCTTTATTACACTGAATGTAATACAAATGTCATACAAATCTGCTCTAGGAAAGTGACATCTCTGTCTTTACTATCCTAACAAGAAAATATATCTGATTCAGGGAATGAGGCATCTCTAACTTTATTTTCCTGAAATATAAGTATATATGCTTCAGGAAGAGACATGTCTATATTTCCAATGCTACCAGCTATGCATACATCCTTGAAAAGGCACTCTGGAGAAAATAAGCTGTGAATGTCTTTGGAGATGTTTAGAAATGTGAGTGATTCATGATGAATTGTACCTCAAGAAAGGATTAAAGTCTTGGAACAAAGCACCATGCGTTATATGTCTAAATTACTCATGTGTGTGAATTCTGTTGTCTGTATTTTCAACAGCCAAACAAGGTCTCTAGGTAAGTGAGCTTGAAGACAGTATCACACAAAGCAATGTTTATTTTTAGTTTGTTGAATATTTAGCTTATGAGCTAATATGGTTGGAAGATAGTGAACATGAACAGGGAACAAGGCCCTCTGCAGGAAATAAGACAAATAAAAGTTTATTAAAACCCATGTAAGTATATTTTTCATTAAGGAAAACTGAATAGCTTAAGAGGAAAAAAATGTTTTATTTAATACCTCAAAATAAATTTGAACTATATGAAAGTGTATATGTCTTGATCTTTTTCATAATTTTTCTTTATTTATAGTCTATTTTTATATATTTTATTACCATTTATCCTCCTCCTACCCTCTTTTACCTTCCTTGATTTGATTGCATTAATTTCCTACCATCAAGAGAAATGGAACTTTTGTTCAATTGTTAAATCATTCTGTTAAAAATAAATTTTATATTTTCTCTGATTTTGCTATTGAAAATGTGTCCTAGCTGCACACACCTATGCCTTCACAACAGTAGAAAATTTTTCACAATGCTTTTATTTATTTTATGTGTATTTTGAGTAGTTACCTTAGAATAGAGAAAAAAACTTATTTGGCAAAGTGAGTAAATAGTTACATTTTCAAGAATATTTTTAAAATAAGTTTTTATAAATTTTTATTTAACTACATTTAGAATGAGATGAATATAGAAAATGAAAAAGAAACAAATTGGAAAAGGGAGATTAAAGATTATATTGAAAACATTAAAAATGAAGAGAGTTGATCTAAAAGTTAAACTATAGTGTGGGTTAAGAAAGTATTTTCTTTATGGGAGATATTGCAAAACATTTATATACTGCTAGGTATAATTTACTGGAAAGTAAAAAATGAATATACATAGATAGAAAGGGCAATATCTAAACTCGAGTTCCTGAGTTAGCAAGAGAAAATGGGTTCTAATGCTTAAATATTAAAGCTGATCCTATATGTGATTATATATTGAGGTTTCAGTTATGGTAACAGAAATGAAGGTAATGTATGTAAGAATGAATGGAAGCAGACATAATTGAGGAATTTGTAGATGTTCTAAGTTGATTTTATTTTATCTAGAAAGAAAAATGTGGTTGAGAGTAATGATCTGGATATATTTGTTGGACAGGCATATGTAAAAAATGCAGGATAAAGCAAAAAAGAAAAATAATTCATGGACATGGGCAACAGTGTGGTGATTGCAGGGGCAAAAAATGGGAGGTGGAAGAGGCTATAAAGTTCATAAATGGTAATGGAAAAAACATATTAAAAATAAACTATTAAAATATATCTTGGTCATTTCAATGTCATGACTGCTTAATATGTTAATTCTTCTCTGCCCAAGTCCTTCACTCCTTATCAGCCTTTTACCCCCATGGGCCTTCCAGGGCCATGCTCATACTTCTATACTTAAATATTGCCTTTGCAAATACCCTTTTTTCTATACATCACTTCTGTCTTTCCACCTATTGCCCCAGAAATAACAATCCTCCTAGTTTACAAGAACCCACAAATTACTGATAAAACAACTTTCCCAGAATTACATTAAGTGTCAGCACTTTTATGAAAATGTATATACATCAAGTTTGGAAATACACTTACATGTGAACAAATGTTTTAATTTTTGCAACAATTTTCTTATCAAATATTACTTGTTTTATATTTTTTTCTTTATCTGACTGGTTTAAATTCATTGGTCTATTAGTCAAGTGTTGCATTTTATACTTATTCAACTTCCTTGCCTCTTTCTTGCTTCTCCACACTTTCTTAAGACAAACCAATATCTTATATGTGTACACTGTGACTATACCTATGTTACTGCATTTGACTAAAGAAAACACTTTTAAAACCATGCTAGACTTATAATTTATAAGTTTATTTTCCACCCATGAAATTCTGCTACTGGTTCTTTTCTCCAGGATACCATATTTCCAGCCTACAACTTAGCATAAAGACATAATCCACTGGTAGAAGTCTCCAGTTCTTTCAACATTTTTGAAAAAAAGAATCTATTCTTTAAATTTCAGAAATTTAGATGAATTCTGAATATCAAAGAAATTTTTACAGGAACTAAATAAATGGAGAAAACCAATTAATGGAATATGGAGGAAGACATACAGGTATTTAATTAAATAGACATAGCCATAATTCATTAAGACATTTATACTTAACAGTTAAGTTTCTTCAGTCTACTATAATGGAGACTCAACAATTAATTTTGGTTTTGTTTTCACAAAATAAAGCAGTTGATATCTACACACTGGAGTATGTAAACTGAAATTCATAATCACATGCCATTTTACAATTTCAAAGCAAAGAGTGTATGTCATTTTTTCTCTTTTGGCCTTAGACCTGTTCCTTTTTTGTTTGTTTATTTGTTTTAATTTTAGGGAAATGTAAAGTTTCCAAAATTTGAATACATTTTTTTCACAGTACAATTTGATACTTCCATTCAATATTATGCTGAGACATTCCACCTTTATATATGTAGCTTTAGTTTATTAATTATAACTGCTGTGTGTGTTTCATGGTGTAAATAATACATTTATTAACATAGTATAATAGTTCTGATTTGTGTTGTTTACATGATGCAAAAATTGTTGTAGTGAATATCTTTAGATATATTCTCTTGGGTATAGAGATATGTGTGTCCAAGAATTTTTTTAAATAGGCACTTAGAATTTCCTTGTAGTCTATGCATTTCCATCTATTCAAAGTAGAGTTCTGCTGAGCCTTATGTTTCACTGTTAAGGCTAGATTAATGCGGTGCCAGTTTGTTGGAGATAATAGTATTTCTTTGCTTTGGTTGCTGGGGCTGACAAAACTAATAGTATATTCCTCTTGCTCGGGAAGTTTTTAATAATTTAGGAAATCCAGATCAAAGCTAATCTTATTAGCACACTCCAGAAAAGATGCATTTCCTAGCTTTCCTTCCTTCTGACAACTATCAGATAACTATGTTCAGTATCTAGATTCTGTTGTGCCACTCTTCATCACTCTGCTTCTTTACAATCCATGGGAAATTTTGAAAGTCCAATTTAAATGTACATATGTATTCTGTTATGGGACATGAGCATTATTTCTAGATTGCCTGTCTTTGTAATTTAGAGTGTGTAATTATTGAACAATGCCATTAGTACAATAAAAGTTATTGGAAAATACTTTTTATTTGTCTCTAATAGAGCAGGCACAGATCTAGCTCAACGTAATAAATGGGTCTGATTTTTGTTGTCCTCATTTAAGCACAACTTCTGCTTCAATTCCATTAGGAAATGATCAATGTTTCCTTTCTTTCTCATGGCTTTTATAGTAATCTTAGTTTTATGCTTGTTTTTATGTTACCTGCAATTGTACCGGAGACATTCTGCTACATTAGCATGACACAAATAATGAAGTGAATAAGATTGTGACAGATAAATTTATTAAACAAACAAACAAAAAAAAACCAAACTTTTGTGACTCTTACTTCATATCAGCAGTCTTACTACCTCCTTGAGATTTTCCCCACATTAGGACTACAGTCAACTCTGCTCTGGGAGTCTCAAAAACTAACTGGGGAGTATCTATCACAGTTTCTGCTAATGTAGGACATGGAGTGCTTTCTCAAGGCTCCAACAACATATAAAATATTTTATTTCTTCTTATACATTTTTAAAAAATAACATGTAAAGCCTTTATTTTAGTTGGGGTATGGTATAGATTGGGGAAATTTTCTTATTGGTTATGCATTGTGTCATTCATTTTGCTTTTACCCGATCTTAAATTTGGGAAGTAAAAAAGACAAGATCTGGCCTCCTTTTCCCTTTTGCCTGCACTCTGATCATTCATCTGTTCCTGGAGGCAATAAACAGAAAATACCTTAGTTAAATTCAAAGGCTAAAATATTATACAAAGATTCAAAACCAAACCGAAACAACAAAATACAATGCATATTGATACATGAACACATAAAATATCAATAGTTTTGCATACCTGGCCTTGAAATAGTAAGATGTCAGGAATTACCCTTGATTTTAAACAATTAAAAAGAAACAAATATATATCTTTTAGTTACTGAACAAACAATGGAGAAACATGGTTCTGGGAAAAGGGAAAATAATTACCATGAACATTATTATAGCCTACTCTTTCGGCCTAGAGAAAATTCCTAATCTGCGTTGTAGTGGAGAGACAGGAAATAGCTTGAAAATTTTAGAGTTGAAAATTTATTTATTTGAAATTAAAAAAAAGTAAAATAGATTAATTTTTTAAAAGTTGTAAGAATGACAATATTTGATTTCAATACATTAGAGTGAAAAATAGATTTTGGTCCTAATATAAGAATGGTTATATTGATCAATGGAACTAACTAGATAGATTGATTCATACATGATCCATTGTGGTTTATTTTTCATTGTTGACATGATTACAGATGTCCCCCATTTTCTCCTTCTTTGCCTACCTCCACCCATCCATGAACTCCCCTCCCCTGTCCTTCACCACAGTATTGTCTGTGTCAGTGGGCTATTCATTTATGTTTTCTATATAATCTCTTCAATTTCTTTTATCCAGCCCCCCACCATTCCCCTCCCTATGAGATCTGTCAGTCTTGTTCCATGTACCCATGCCTCTGGTTCTATTTTGTTTACTAGTTAATTTTATTCATTAGATTCAACATATAAATGAGATCATATAGTTCAAGTAGACAATAAGCCTATCAAAATGTGTTCAACATAATTATTCATCAGGGAGATGTAAATAAAATCTACAATGAAATATTATTATATAACAACAAGAATGGCTAAAATTAAAGACTTGGATGATACCAGTAATATCAGGCTATGGCATAAGTAGAACTAATATATTTTTGACAGGAATGTAAAATATTACAGCCACATTGAAAATAAATTTGTCATTTTCTCAAATTGAACATATCCATTTAAAATGAATTATTGTGATAGTTTGTCCTTTTTCCTGGTTATAGTTTTTGTTTTGATATCTATAGCAGTATTATTACAGTCACTCCAACCATCTTTTGATTAAAATTTGCATGGTAAATCTTTTTCATCAGTTTACTTATAAGTTTTCTGTCTTTATATTTTGGTTTTTTCTTATATACAGTATTTAGTTAGGTATTTTTTCTCCCCTTTTTGACAAACTGCTTTAAATCGGTGTGGTTATGATAATTGTGTTTAAAGGGAATGTCATGCTGAACTTAGTTCTGATACACATATAAATTACTTCGAATTCATTTCTTTCAATGCTTCTTTACACTATGTTGGAAAATGTTCAAAGCAGCCTTTAGTCTGGGGCTAATTTACTGCCACTACTAAGGCAGTCACCTCTGAGAACTCTATAGTATCTCCCACATATGATTCCTGTTTATTCTGGTCTCTGGAAAGTCTAATTCTTCCCCTGTTATGTGAATTTCAGGAATGTTTTGCCTATTGCTTTTTGGTGGTTCTTGTTAGTGAGCATACTCTAACTAAAGACTTGAGAGGACTCACCTGCAGATCTTTGTCCTTCTCTGCACATCTGTCTTCTCTAGGTTATTCTGCCTGCCTCTCAAAAATTTAACTCTTTGTCTTTCAATTAGCTTAATTTTCTGATTGTCATAGTCTCTGTTTTTTAACCATGACAGAAAGCAGAATTTGGTTCTTAATATTTCAACAGATAATTGACCCTTCTCTGAGCTGTTTTATTAGCAGCAATTAAGAATTGTTTTCAAAAAGTGCTAATTTATAATATCTGTCTCTCTCCAATGGTCCCTTAAATAGTATGAAATCCACTCAACTAATCATATAAGATACTCTTCATTAAGACTGATGACAAGGCACTTCTTGGAGGGGCTCTGTTTATATACACACACACACATACAAGTAAATGGCATTAGAAGAAAATAGGGTGTACCATTTAACCATTGGTTATTCAATTGTGGCCAATTATTTTTTTCTTAATAATTATAGTTGAGTAATGAAAAATACTTATTTGCTTTACAATTTTCCACAACATAGGTCAATAGTGTAATGCTTGATGATTCATTAGATAAATGCCAAGAAGGCATTAAATAAAATGTACAAACATTTCTGATCAAACCTCTTAGATAAATAAAAACAATTTGTGTAACAAAGAATGTATGTCAAGATAACATACAATTTCTTACTAAAGAATAGAACACTAAAGTCTTATTGATTGAATTCATAAAAAAGATAACAGTAAGTGTAAATGACTCATGAAATATATGAATATAACTTTACTGAAAAGTGCAAATGACAAACATGGAACCCTCTTGGGTCAGAATTATAATTCATGTAAAAATGTTCATTTCCATAAATTTTTTCATATATTGAATACATCTACAGTGAAAAGCCAATAGTATTTTTCTTAATTATACAAAACATTCTACAGTTCATTTGGAAAAGAAAGATCTGAAACTAGGTTTGAAAAAATTTAAGGAAGAGCTAGAACAATTAGGAAGATCTTGAACAATTAGGAAGATCTTTAATCATATATTAGAAGAAATTGAAAGATTCAGTTTGTTAAAAATAGTGTTTCTACTAGAAATTCCAGAAGCTAATCCAAATATCCTAAAGATGATTAGTAGCATTTTAAATCAAAGAGAATAAGATCATTTATTCCATTATGCTCTATGGAAGACTGACTGACAATACTGGGGAAAAAGAGTAAAACAGTTAATGCATGCAATATGAGTGGTTTTATAGGGCCACCATAACAAATCACTGCAGATTTTGAGTGTAAAAATAATAGGAATTTATTATCTTACAGTCCTGGAAGTAGAAATATGAAATCAAGTTGTCAGTCAGCCATAATACCTCTGAGTGCTCTGGGTATGAATTCTTCCTTGCATCTTCCAGCTTCTACGTCCCAAGCCATGCCATCATGGCTTATGGCATCACCACTCTAACCTCTGCCTCTGCCTTCACATGACATTCTTCTTTGTGTGTCTCTCCATGTCCTCTTTCTATAAGAACAACAGTCATTGGATTTAAAGCCCACTTAAATCTAGGATGATTTTATCTTAAGATTCTTAACTCATTTTTTGTATACACAATATTTCCATATACATAAGATCACATTCTGAGTTTTTCAACCCATTATGCTATACTTTAAATAAATTAAAGAAGCAGAGTCTTACTCAAGTTAATGCAAATATGCAAATAGTACAAATACTAAGTGGAACATTAAGGAAGAACAAACATATAACTCATATTCAGAATGAATAAATAAAACATCAAAAAGTAAGACCAAGATTACTGAAACTCCTTATCAGATGCTTTTCATGCTTTTTGACTGCTAAATTTGTATTCTAAAGATATTATCCAGCCATGTACTATAAAAAGTAGAGACAATTACTGATAAAGATACAAGATACAAGAAATATTGTACATAGGACAATGATGCCTCAATCCCCTACAAAGTAGGCACCTTGGGACTTCACACAGTTCTTCCAATTGCCATCAGCTGCCCCATTATATTTTCCTGAATCTCATCAATGGTCTGAAATCTATTCCATTGCAAAGGTGATTTTAGTTTTGCGGAAAGCAGGAAGTCACAGGGCCACAAATCATAGCTGTATGGGGTGCTGAGTCATCTGGGTGATTTGATGTTTCACCAGAAAACTCTACATGAGACATCAAGCATGAATGGGCACATTGTCCTGATGAAGTTGCCAATCACCAATTGTCCTTAGCTGCAACCTTCTGAATCATCTGAAGAGTTTCTTCAGAGGAATGTTCAAGTTTAAGGCAAAATTTGATGCATATTTGTTGCTCTACCTACTCAGTCATTTTGAATGCAATGTCCACACAGTACACATGTTCACTCAATGACATCTAACACCCCCCTGACTAGTATAGTGAAGTCATCATTGTTCAAGTATGTGCATTCCAGCTCACTGTCCTTGGCTGCCAGGTTACATCAATGTTGTACAAACCATTCTTGCTATATTAACAATGGTAGGACATTTTCCAGACAGACCTCATATACATGAGCAAACAAAGTTTTGCTAATTTTTCTACTAAGTATAATTATAACATCAAAAAAAAACAGGAAATATTTAAAAAGCACTATATAAATAATTTTATATCCATTCAATAAATGGAAATTTAAATGATGTTTTTAAAAATGGTATTAACTTTAGAAAACATATATAATTTACACTAAAGAAAAATTAAAAATTAATAAACAAAATACCATTTATTTATGTGCTTGAAAAAATATATATATAACTTAAGACTTTTCTATGAAAAATAAGTCTTAGTCCGTAATCTAGTAATTAGTAATTAGAGGTAGCTCTTTAGTAAGTATTTTAGTTTAATCTCGTTAGACGTCTTATAATTATTGATAGTCTATCAGTCTATTATCAAATTTTCAAAGATTTTAGCATAGGGTATAATACACAATTGTTTTATTTTTCTATCTCTTGAATATTTAGAGTTATATTTTTAGCTGTATTAGTGTATATTTGTGTATTTTTTCTTTTTAATTATTCAATATCATTATAATTTAACTATTTCATTTTTTTTGTTATGCTTCTTAAACTGGTTTGTGTTATTGTTTATAAATGAGCTATTTAGGACTCAGAAATCTATATGTGTATATGTGGGTAGTTAGGGCATGGCAATCAGTGAGATCAAACACAGATGAGGAGACTCCATGTTCTACAGGAATTGCTGTACCTGGAGAAAAGAAGTAATCTGACATGTTTTGCTATCCTTAGAAATTATCTTGAGAGTCACATGCAGGTGGTATGTTCATCTTGGTGGTTTTTGATAATGTCTATTGCAAATATAGACCCATTAGTAGAATTCATCTAAGCAAGAAAGACAAAACATGTAATTGATGTATATATATGAAATGGTCAACACTGAGACCCAAGTAATTCAGCTATGAGGTCTTTTTAAAAGTGTTGAAATAAAAAGAAACATATTTCCCTACCAATTTTACAGAGGGGAAGTAAGCACTTTTTTTTAGCAGAGTGGAGTTGATCTCTTAAAAAAATATGGCATAAGTACACAATGAGTTATTGTCCTGGAAAAGAGTATTCTCCTTAGTGGTATGGAGAAGAAATTGCAGCTCCTGAACAGAGGACCCTTCTGTGTTGGTGACAGCCTACGCTCAAAGAGATATGTGCTGGCTACCAATGGTGAGATTTTTCCTTGTATGGGAGATTGCAGTGTTTGTTTTGTACAGTTTTACACATAAGTGTTTTTTTTAACTACTATAATTAAATCAACTTTTATGTATATGCCTGTTATAACAATGATTTTTTTTTACTATGGAAATATTTGTATGAAAAAGCATACATTCACTTAAAAGTTTCTAAAAGAAAAAGTATATACTAACATTGTTTAAAAAGTGCAAAAACAATTTTTAAAAATTTTAAATACCAACACACTAATTCAAGTTCCACTGCTTAACTTCAGAGTCACAAAGAAATACAAGTCCTCACAAATTCAAACAATAAAAAATTCTGAGCTGAACCCTAGCAGAAAGGCAAGATAACTCCATAACAAATGAGTCCCTGAACATAGGAGAAAGACAATATATGGAAAAATGACAAGGAATTTGTACTCTGGATTTTCTTCTGTTCAAAATATTGTCTTAGGAGTCAGGCATACCATACTATTAATAAAGTTCTAGCCCTACCATTTACTAGCTTTGTGTCTTTCCTGAAATTCATGTTTATGTTTATTTTGTCTTGTTTGTAAAACACCATCAGTGCCTATATCATTGGATTTTTATAAACATTACATGACAAAAAAAAGTCAATTAACCTCATGACTCATTGAAAATGATCAAAATTGGAACTATGATTAATATATAAAGAGTTTAATTATTAATTAATAAAGTAATTAGTGACAATTATTCTACAAGGTAAAATCTAACGAAGTGTTTCTGATTTCCTGAAGAAGACTCTTCCCTTAATTCCTCACACTGCAAGACGTTGTGAAACATCTTAGATGTTTAATTAAGAATTCCCAATATCTCTATTATGATTACAGAAAACAGAGCCTATGTTAATATGATGTATGCAGAACATGTTTTCATAAACTGAGTTTTAAATGGGGATAGACTCAGAGGTCCCTGAAGGCAGTTACCAGTGAGCCAACTGTTAAGTAGAATAACCTCAAAATTGTATTAGGTGCTTTGATCAAACATAAAACTCTCTTGTTAAACAGCCATAATGAAAGATCTCATTAACTGGGGGACAGGTGTGTGTGTGCGTGTGCATAAGATCAAACTCACAGTTAACTAACTAATTATCTGGTGTCTGTGTTGTGTGTGGAGACAGCTTCCTCCTTAGTCTGGATTTAGGTGAGTTAGCTAAAATTCATTGGTCTCTTAAACTTGGGATCCAGGAGCTATTATTTATATTTTTACATTTTATTTATTCATAATTCAAAACTCTGTTGGCTTGTGAGTCCACAAAGATATAGAATTCCCCAATTGAAGTGAACATATTTTTTTTTTTTATGTTTTGTGAAAGAACCAAGTCCCGAGGAGTCATATCCTTGATGTTTAGATTGAAGAATTAGCATTTCCAATCTTGTCTTAGCTCAGCCTTGTTCCTGGAATGAAGTCAAGAATTAATATAGAGAAGATCCAAGATGGTGGAGGAGTGAGTGAAAGCTACACTAACCTCCACCCAGGACCATTCTGGACTTACAACTTAATTGAGGAGAAATCATCTGGAATAACCAACTGAACACTAGCTGGAGAGAAGTCTTATAACCATGGAGAGACAGAAAATGTTGCTACATCACAACATGACCAGTAGGAAATGCGGAGACGCGAAAGGGCTGGCTGGGCTCCCAAGGCTGGCAGCTGAAGGGACCGAGAAACAGCTCAGCATCTGGGAGTTCCCTCTGAGAAGGGCAGGGTCTAAATCCCCAGCTGGGCTTCCCAGCCTACAGCAACAGAGTGGAAAGTAAAAAAGTTATCCAGCTGTGCAAAGCAAAGAGCCACAGGGTTTCTTGCTAGCCGGAGAGAAACAGCTGGAGAAAAAGAGCTCTTAAGTGGATCATGTATGAAAATATTTTAGCCCCTACCCTGGGCTCAAGCAGAGGGAAGGCAGAGAAGACTAGAGATGCTTGGGGAGAATTTCGGGCAGTGGCTTTGAGGGGAGAACTGGGGGAGAAGCCGACTGAGTCCCAGTGCTGACTCATTCCCAATAGTGCAGGCAGACCATTCTCCTCCAACTGGTATCAGCTTGAGGGAAAGCAAAAGCTGCACCTACAGGAATTAAACTGCCCCACCCTTGGTCGTTAAGCCTGATGGCTAATCACAGATTGAATAGATTAACAACTAAAAAAGTCCGACAAAAGCAGTAGATCTCTGGCACTCTCCAACAGGCTGCCTAGGCTCAGAATGGTACACAATCTGATGCCACCAAGGGCAGATCCAGGAAGTGCAGATCAATTGAAGGAGCAGCAACAAACAATAGGAGTCTCAAAAATGAAAAGATGGAGAAACTCCCCATCGAAAAGAAAGAAAGAATACCCAGAAAGAGTGCTAAATGAAATAGAGGGAAGCAAACTATCAGATATGGAATTCAAAACATGGATTATGTGGAAGCTCAATGAACTCAGTGAGCTCAAGGAAAACTACAAAGAACTTCAGAGAAACTACAAGGAACTTACTGACAATTACACCAACATGAAAAAAAAAAAAAAAGAAAAAAAAAAAAGAGCTATCAATAAGAGCCAGGAGGAAATAAAGAAAACAATTTCTGAATTGAAGAACACAGTAGAAAAAATTAAAAGCAGGCCAGAGGGAGCAGAAGATCAAATCAGCGAGCTGGAGGACAACGTAGAAAAAAAATCCCAAACAGTGCATCAAAATGAAAAAAGCCTGAAAAAGAATGAAGAGGTTTTAAGATAGCTTCAGGACAACATGAAATGTAACAATATCCATATCATAGGAATACCAGATGCCCTGGCTGGTTTGGCTCAGTGGATTGAGCGTCGGCCTGTGAGCTAAGTGTCGCTGGTTCGATCTTCCAGTCAGGGCACATCAGAGAAGGAAAACTCTGACTCCAAAAAACCTCCGCTGCCTTGCGGCATACCTCTTCAGGGGAAAGGCTAAGGGAGTAAACCCCGACAGAAAATCCGGAGCCGGAGTCCCTAAGGCGGTTTGACGTTGTAGTCAACACCGGCAACTCCTGCGGCGCACCTGAAGCCAAGCTGTATTGACTCCGTCTTTCCCTTGGACCCTTCAGCTGCGAAGAGAGGGGGAGTCTGCTGCATGGGCAACAGCAGACCCTCCATATCACCCTGCCCAGGCTCTGTAGCTTCAGCTTCACTGGAGAGGACACTCCAGCGTCATCGTAAGATGTTGATTCAACACGGGAGGAGACAGATACCATGTCACTCCCGAGTCGGATTGCACAGCCATTCTCGGCGGTGCAGATAGACTCTTAAGAAGCTACACCATCGTCTCTCGAGATGGACGGCTGCCGACGAGGAATACCAGAAGGAGAAGAAGAGGAGCAGAAATAGAAAACCTGCTTGAAAAACAAATGAGAGAAAACTTCCATAACTTGATGAGAGAAAGTCATGCAAGTCCAGGAAGCACAGAGGGTCTCAATGAAGATGAACACCAACAGGCCCATTTCAAGACACATCATAATTAAAATGGCAACATTCAAAGACAAAAAGAGCATCCTAAAAGCAGCAAGAGAGAAATAGCTAATAACATACAAGGAAGCTCCAATAAGGCTATCATCAGATTTCTCAGCAGAAACACTACAAGCCAGAAGGGAATGGCAAAAAATATTCCAAGCAATAGAAAACAAAGGCCTACAACCAAGAATACTCTACCCAGCAAAGCTCTTGTTCAAAATGGAATATGAAATAGGAGTTTCCAAGACAAAAGAAGGCTAAAGGAATACATCTCCACCAAACCAGCATTGTAAGTGATGCTAAAGGGTCTGCTTTAAGAAGATGAAGAAACAGAGAGGAACACAAGCACAACAGGAGAAATTAACAATGAATAAGTACCTATTGATAATAACCTTAAATATAAATGGATTAAATGCTCTAATCAAAAGACATAGGGTAGCTGATTGAAATAGAAAGCATGACCCACATATATGCTGTCTACAAGAGACCCACCTTAGAACCAAAGATCTACACAGACTGAAAGTGAAGGGATGGAAAAAAGTATTTCAAGCAAATGAACATAAAAAAGTATTGCTACTTATATCAGACAAAACAGATTTCACAGCAAAGGCCATAAAAAGAGGCAAAGAAAGACATTTCATAATACTTAAGGGAAAAATCCATCAAGAAGATATAACCCTTGGAAACATATGCATCCAATTTAGGAACACCCAAATATGTAAGGAAAATTTTGAAAGACTCCAAGAAAGATATAGACAGCAACATATTTGTAGTAGGGGACTTTAACACCCCATTCTCAACAATGGACAGATTTTCAAAGCAAAGAAACACCAAACCTATTGGGGTATTGAACAACACTTTATATCAAATGAACTTAGTTGATATATATATAGAACTTTTCACCCCAAAGAAGCAAAAGATATATTTTTTTCAAGTACACATGGAACATTTTCAAAGATAGACCACATGATAGGACACAAAACAAGCCTCAAGAAATTAAAGAAAGTTGAAATTATGTCAAACATCTTCTCAGATCGTCGTCGGCAGCCATCCGTCTTGAGAGACGATGGTGTAGCTTCTTAAGAGAGTCTATCTGCACCGCCGAGAATGGCTGTGCAATCCAACTCGGGAGTGACACGGTATCTGTCTCCTCCCGTGTTGAATCGACATCTTGTGATGACGCTGGAGTGTCCTCTCCAGTGAAGCTGAAGCTACAGAGCCTGGGCAGGGTGATATGGAGGGTCTGCTGTTGCCCATGCAGCAGACCCCCCCTCTCTTCGCAGCTGAAGGGTCCAAGGGAAAGACGGAGTCAATACAGCTTGGCTTCAGGTGCGCCGCAGGAGTTGCCGGTGTTGACTACAATGTCAAACCGCCTTAGGGACTCCGGCTCCGGATTTTCTGTCGGGGTTTACTCCCTTAGCCTTTCCCCTGAAGAGGTATGCCGCAAGGCAGCGGAGGTTTTTTAGAGTCAGAGTTTTCCTTCTCTGATGTGCCCTGACTGGAAGATCGAACCAGCGACACTTAGCTCGCAGGCCGACGTTCAATCCACTGAGCCAAACCAGCCAGGGGAATCTTCTCAGATCACAATGGCTTAAAGTTGGAAATAACCTCAGGGAAAAAAACCTCAAAAACACTCAAACTCATGGAGCATGAATAACGTGCTATTAAATAATGAATGGGTTAACAATGACACCAAAGAAGAAATCAAAAAGTTTTTGGAAATGAATGATAATGAACACACAACAAACCCAAAACCTATGGGATACAGCGAAAGCAGTACTGAGAGGAAAGTTCATAGCAATACAGGCCTACCTAAAAAGAATAGAAGAATCTCAAATAAAAAAATTAACTCTACATCAACAAGAACTAGACGAAAAACAATAAGCAAAGCCCAGAGCGAGTAAAAGAAAAGAAATCATCAAGATCGGAGCAGAATTAAATGACATAGAGACCAAACAAACAATTCAAAAGATCAACAAAAGTAAGAGCTGGTTCTTTGAAAAGATAAACAAAATCAACAAGTGTTTAATCAGGCTCATCAAGAAGAAAAGAGAGGTGACCCAAGTAAATAAAATCAGAAATAAAGGAGGAGAAATCACAACCAATATCACATAATTACAAAGGATTGTAAGAAATTATTATGAAGAACTGCATCACAAGAAATTTGACAACCTAGATGAAACAGAGAAATTTCTGGAAACATATAATCTTCCAAAACTGAATCAAGAAGAAACAAAAAGCCTGAACAAATCAATAACAAATAGTAAAATTGAAGCAGTAATCAAAAAACTCCCGGCACACAAAAGCCTTGGACCAGATGACTTCACAGCTGAATTTTACAAAACACTTAGAAAACAAATAACTCCTATCCTTCTCAGACTATTTCAAAAAATCCAAGAAGTGGGTAGACTCCCAAACTCGTTCTATGAAGTCATTATTACCCTAATTCCCAAACCAGGTCAAGACACAACAAAGAAAGAAAACTACAAGCCAATATCATTGATGAACATAGATGCTAAAATCCTCAACAAAATTTGGCAATCCGGATCCAGCAACACATTAGAAAGATTATACACAACAATAAAGTGGGATTCGTCTCAGGGATTCAAGGATGATTTAATATTCACAAATCAATAAACATAATACACCACATAAACAAAATGAAAGACAAAAACCACACTATCATATCAATATATGCAGATAAAGCATTTGATAAAGTACAACATCCATTTATAATGAAAATTCTCAGCAAAATGGGAATAGAGGCAGCATACCTCAACATAACAAAGGCCATATATGAGAAACCTGAAGCCACCATCATACTAAATGGGCAGAAACTTAGAGCATTCCCCCTGAGGTCAAGAACAAGACAAGGATGTCCACTCTCTCCACTCCTATTCAACATAAACTTGGAAGTTCTACCAACATCAATCAGACAAGAAAGAGAAATAAAAGGCATACAAATTGGAAAAGAGTAAATAAAACTGTCATTATTTGCAGATGACATGATAGTGTACACAAAAACCCTATAGACTCTATGAAAAAACTACTTGACCTAATAAGTGAATTTTACAAAAAGCAGATACAAAGTCAATATTCAGAAATAAAAGGCATTTCTGTACATCAAAAATAAAATATCAAAGATAAAAACGAGAAATAAAATCCCATTTACCATGCAACATGAAAAATAATGTACCTAGGAATAAACTTAACCAAGGAGGTAAAAGACCTATACTCAGAAAACTACATAACACTGAAGAAATAAATTAAGGAACATACAAATAAATGGAAGCATATACCATGTTCATGGATGGGAAGAATCAACATCATTAAAATGTCCATACTACCCAAAGCAATTTATAGATTCAACGCAACCCCTATTAAAATACCAATGACATATTTCACAGATCTAGAACAAATACTTCAAAATTTATATGGAACCAGAAAAGAGCTTGTATAGCCACAGCATTGAGGAAGAAGAACACAGTAGGGGGAATCACAATACCTGATATCAAACTATACTATAAGGTCGTGGTAATCCAAACAGTTTGGAACTGGCATAAAAACAGACATATAGATCAATGGAACAGAATAGAGAACCCAGAAATGAACCCAGGTCAACTAATATTTGACAAAGGGGGAAGGAACATAAAATGGAGTGAGAAGAGCCTCTTTAACAAATAGTGTTGGGAGAACTAAACAGGGACATGCAAAAAAAATGAGACTAGACCACCAAATTACACCATACACCAGAATAAACTCAAGATTGATCAAATACTTAAATATAAGCCATGGTACCATAGAAGTCCTGGAGGAAAATATATGCAGGAAAATATCAGATATTTCACGTAGAAACATTTTCACTGACATATCTCCTAAGGCAAGGGAAATAAAAGAAAGAATAAACAAATAGGACTATATCAAACTAAAGAGTTTCTGCTCAGCAAAAGAAAACATCAGCAAGATGAAAAGGGAATCAACCATATGGGAAAACATATTTGCCAATAATATCTAAAACAAAGGATTGATCTCCAAAATATTAAAGAACTTATACAACTCAACACCTTGAAGACAGACAACCCAGTTAAAAAATGGGCAAAAGACCTGAACAAACACTTCTCCAAAGAGGACATACAGAGGTTCCATAGACATATGAAAGAATGCTCAACATCAATAGCCATCAGAGAGATGCATGACCATCATCAACAAATCAACAAACAACTTGTGCTGGTGAGGATGCAGAGGAAAGGCAACCCTGGTGCACTGCTGGTGGCAATGTAGACTGGTGCAGCCACTGTGAAAAACAGTTTGGAATTTCCTCAAAAAACTAAAAAGGGAACTCCCTTTTGAACCAGCAATTCCATTGTTAGTATTATATCAAAAAAATCCTGAAGTACAAATTCAGAATAATCTGTGCACCCCTTTGTTCATAGCAGCACTATTTACAATAGCCAAGTGCTAGAAACAACCTAAGTGCCTATCTGTAGATTAGTGGATCAAACAACTGTGGTACATTTACACAATGGAGTACTATGTAGCAGAAAGAAAGAAGGAACTTCTACCATTTGCAACAACATGGATGGAACTAGAGAGAATTATGCTTAGCGAAATAAGCCAGGCAACAAAAGAAAAATACCTTATGCTATTATCTATTACAGGAGACTAATTGACAACACAAACAAAGGAGCAAAATTCAACCAGAGGCATGTAAACAAGGAATAGACTAACAGTTTCAAGGGGGAAAGGGAGGGAGTGAAGGGGGATAAGAAGGGGAAGGGTCTAGTCAAAGAACATGTATAAATGACCCATGGACATGGACAACTGGGCGGGAAATGACTGGGAGAAGGGGTGGGCAGGGTGCGGGAAGCAATAAGGAAAAAAACGGGACACCTGTAATAGAAAAACAAACAAAAAAATTTTATTGGAGGAAAATAGAAAATATAAAGAATGGAAGTGCTATTTTAGTGAATATTAGAAGGACAAGAATTTTTCTTCACACTGTATATTTTTCTCCCTATCTGATCCCTCAAGAATTTGGCATTCTGAAGAAGTAAGTAATGACCTAAGTTTCTTTGCATAAAACTAATAAGACCAGTTGTTAATAGAAGTTTTGTTGACCAAGACTTTGACTGGAATGTCATGCCTAAAGGAGACATGCTTGGGCTCTGGTTGTTACCAAAAAGCCCTGAGGAATTAGGATTGATTTTCCAAGGCAATAAAGGCCCACGATAAAAAAGGCCTGGTACCTTGGTTGGTTGTGCGGTCCATGGCAATCTTTCCAGGGAAAGAATGAAGGTTGTCTTCCTGAAAGATGGCTAGAAGGGAAGTTAAGGCACAATGGAAAACCTAAAGGACTTGGAAAATACAGATATTTACAGGCAAGGCTGAATGGCAGGTATGTGGCTCAGCTTCTGTGCCTGTAAGGGAAGACTGAAGTTCACCCTAAATGTTCCTTGTGTAAGTTTCAGCAAAGCAGAACTAAAGATCATATGTGATCATTTGCTTCTCTTGTTGTGTTTATGCAAATGAACAGGATAAATTTAAAATGAACTTAATGCAGTCCCCTTAATGACAAGGAGGGTAATCTTAAGGAGAAAAATCGTGATTCAAGGAAAATTACAATGCCCAGTAGTAAACTATAAAGTGGTGCACCTAACTGTCTTTAAAGTTTCTTTTCATTTAAAGTTTGTTTTCATTTGAAAGTTAAATTATGTCTGTGTTATCATCAGGGGTGCTTAATTTACAGGCAAGAAGAATGTCAAAGGTCTTGCAACTGGATGTCTTTCCAATAAGACAGTCTTACAGATTTAGAGACTTGTTTGTGGGTTATGTTGCATAAATTAACATGTGTTTTCTGTTTTCAAAGGGCACAAGTCTATGATCTCATCATCTGAGTTATTGTCTGCAGGTATAGGCCTCACTTAATCCTGTCTGCATCGCTGCCTCCTGAGACTCAATGGTTTGGCTGAACTAAGTGGCTGGGTTGGTGAAGAATGGGGGGTCTGTGAGCTTCACCTTAAAACGGGTTTCTCTTTTCTATTGTAATGGCTTGGATAGAAAGGGCCCAGAGGTCTGAGAGAGGGGGACCCTAAAATATTTCCCTCAGCCCAAACTAAGTATAATGGGCAAAAGGGTTTTGGACAGGTGATACATGCCTGGCACACCTTCCTCCAAAGAAGCCCTTTATTTCCCTAATGTGGGACATTGAAAAATTAATCCCTGCCTTTTGTCATCTAGTGGTTATGGATTGAATGATGTCTTTTATCCCTGTTGCCAAATCTGTTGCCCCCAGAATACAACAAGGATGCCAGCCTGTTAAACCAAACATGGCATTGTCCGGGAACAGCCAACTGACCTGGAGTCTTCGAGATCCTTCCCCATATGGGAAAGCTACCCTCTCCTCCACATCCCCTCTCTTATTAGGGATTTCTAGATCCATGGGTAGGTAGCATGATGACCATGACCAACTTGAAGCAGCTAAAGGAGCATGAGACCTTCACCCATTGTCCCTTATATGACTACAAAGGGTCTTAAGTCTGAGAGGGGGGAATTGGTATTTTTTATTGTTAAAAATTAATTAATTAATTAATTAAGAAAGAAGAAGAAGAAGAATATAGAAATGGGTGAAGCCCAAGAACTTGTATGTGTGACCCATGGGCATGGACTGGGGGGCGGGTATTCTTGGAGGAGGGGTGGGGCTGGGAAGAGGAGAGCAAAGGGGAAAAATTGGAACTATTGTAACAATATAATCAATAAAATATACTTAAAAAAAGAATGAATATAACCTCATTACTTGTTGAACTTTGAACCCAAATTAATCTCCTGGTAAACCTTAGTACCTTTCTTTAAGTTAGTGATAATCAAAATGACAATGATCTACTTTCTAAGCCCTTTTTACTTTTTCTGTTCTTTCTGGACAGTCCAGAACTGTGGGCAACCGTTTCTTGTGGTTTAGGGAATTGTAGCGCCGGCCTGAGCATGACTGCTGCCGGCATCCCGGTCGCGCTTGCCTCTAAGTCCCAACATAAGGCTGTGTGTGGAACATGACTGAAAACTACTCAGAGGGTTGCCATGGGAATTAGATTTGAAAAAATGCTTATTATGCTTTTTTGCTTTAGAACTTGCTCTGCTTTCTTTATCTGTAGTATAACTTAAACATTCTCTAAATAGGAATGTATGAAACCTTGCACCTAATGCCAGTGTGGTGTCAGGATGTTTGATAGACCATGACACAGACTGGTCACTGTGCCCCCTGTACTTGTACATGTAGTCTGTTATTGTTAGCTGTAACCCTAATGCCTCCAAACTATTGATGATTCATGAATCTTGACCTTGTATCTCTCATGTGTATCCTCCTCAATAAAAGGCATGAGGGAAGAAAATTTAATCACTATTCTCCACTAGTGAGAGCCGTCACCTTCCTTCCCCCAGACATAATAAAATGTCCTGGGTAAAAGTTTGTTCCTCTGTGGTCACAAAGACTCTGCTGGACAAAGCAGCTTCCAACCGAGCCTAGGATGTGTGAGGCCTCATAGAACTGTGACTGTTCATTGTGCATTAATATCATTAGTGTTGCTAAAGAAACAACAAACAATAAACTATTTATCCTAAAGCTAGCATGAAGGTTCTTGGATTCATAACTAAAATACTGTACATTGGCTTTTATCACTCTAATCATTAAAACACTACAAAAGAAGAGAAACACTAAAAATAAAGTATTTAGGAAGGAAAGGAGAAATTCTCCTTAACACCTAGAGTGAACCAACTTACAATGCAGTCCTCTGTCCTTCAAAGAATATTAAACCTCCTGAGATTGAAGTTGCAGGGAGCCTCAAGATCATATAAAAAAAAAAGTTTGGGTTTTACTTTTTACTTTTCAGCTCCCCAGCTCAAAAAATTCATACAATTTTAACTTTGCAGTGTCAAAGTAGCTCAGTTTCTTCTAGTAAATAAAATAGTCTGTCTAATTACTTAGGATGTTTTACACAGACTTCTTGTAATATTTATAAATTTATTTTTTGTTTTTCTTTTCAGTAAAAGGCATATAGCCTGAGAATAAAGATTGTTTTGAGAGTAGTAATAATTCTAATACCTAAACATGCCTTTAAATTGTATTCTATTATTGACACTTAAAATTCTTATATTAACTCCTACATTTTCCAGTCTCTTTTTATTTTTATAGATTAGTAGTAGAGTATTTAGCAACATACTCTGACTCCAAAAAACCTCCGCTGCCTTGCGGCATACCTCTTCAGGGGAAAGGCTAAGGGAGTAAACCCCGACAGAAAATCCGGAGCCGGAGTCCCTAAGGCGGTTTGACGTTGTAGTCAACACCGGCAACTCCTGCGGCGCAACTGAACCCAAGCTGTATCGACTCCGTCTTTCCCTTGGACCCTTCAGCTGCGAAGAGAGGGGGGGTCTGCTGCATGGGCAACAGCAGACCCTCCATATTACCCTGCCCAGGCTCTGTAGCTTCAGCGTCATCGCAAGATGTCGATTCAACACGGGAGGAGACAGATACCATGTCACTCCCGAGTTGGACTGCACAGCCATTCTCGGCGGTGCAGATAGACTCTTAAGAAGCTACACCATCGTCTCTCGAGACGGACGGCTGCCGAACGAACTCTGTATTGCAAAGATATTTTAAAGCCAAATATGATGATGCCAAAAATAGTTAATCGACATACTGAACCACTATGTTTATGCTAGCTTCTGAAGCTTACATTTTAGCTGGTGGACAAATGTTGAAAATCATGGTGACATTTTTAAGTCCTATTAATAATATATTAATTGTCTTAAAGTTCAATATATTAAAGTCTAAGCAATAAGATGATTTGTCTGTAATAATAGAAGAGTAAATTTTAAACATGTTATATTATGGCTTGCAATTGTATAAGTTGCACATATTTATACTGCCACTAGAGACCTTTTTGTTTTAAAATATGAAAAGATGTATATTTCAATAATCTATCTTTACCTATTTCTCCCCTTCTCCTTCACTCAGCTGCCCTATTGTTCTCTGAAACAGGTCCTGTGGAAATTCTCTGAATTAGAAGGACATATACTGCTTTTCAAGCAAGGCACTCCATAACATTCTCTTATTACCTCTGTAACTTTTTTGGAAAGCACCCAATAAAGTGTATTCTTATTTGTCTACTTGCAGTAATGTTCCATTATTGTGACTCTCCCATTATATGTGTATATAGTAAATGGTAAAAAATATAATCAAGATAAAAAATACTTTGAAGAGACAAAGTACAGGAGTGAGAACACTGGGAGGTGTCTCAGTTTAGGGACAAGAGAGTCAAGACATTTGTTATGCACATTTTAAATCCTAGTATATGATGTAATTCTGTGAATTAAGTATTTATTAGGAAGACAAAATGTACACATATGGAAGATTTCTGGACTAAAGATATATTTAAATTCATTATATACTCAACTAAGGAAACTGGAAATCTCTTCAAAACATTCTAACTTCCAAACCATTAACAGAAATCTGTGTTATTATTTTGAAACTAAATGATGAGTACATCTGGCTCCAACTGCATGATACAGATAGCCAAAAGAATGTTGTCTCACCATGCAATAAAAATATTAAATTCACTTTTTAAAAAACTTATGGATACTTAAGATCACAGAGCAACAATTAGTCCTAAGTCAAATAGAGAAAATGACCTACAGGGAGAGAGAAAATTGAAGTACTTATTCACGTAGAGTAGAATGCAACTGAACACTGGTATGTGAAGTTCAGATAGAAGTTGATGACCTTGCTGAACGTGATAGTCAACCTGGTGAGACTGTGTGAGACCCCAGGGGGCTGCTGAATTAAGAGAAGTCTCAAAACCTTTTGCTTGTTCTTTCTCTGTGAACCACTAAATTTTAACACACACACAGACACACACACACCACATTATCCAGTAATTTTCATAGGGCTGTAGAAATAATTGATTCTCAACAATATTGACACACTGGCATATATTCTTGTGTTATTCCACTTTCAAATGGCTTGGTAACTTAATTCAGTGGACAAAAATGCCTAACTATAGACATATTAAATGAAGCTCAACATCATTAGCCATCAGAGAGATACAAATTGAAACCACATTGAGATATCACCTCACATCTATTAGAATGGCCATTGTTAATAAATCAACAAATAAATGCTGGTGAGGATGCAGAGAAAAGGAAGCCCTAGTGCTCTGTTGATGGAATGCAAACTGGTGAAATCACTGAGGAAAATAGTATGGAACTTCCTCAAAAAAACTAAAAATGGAACTGCTTTTTGACCCAATGATTCCACTGCTGTGAGTATACCCTAAGAATCACAAGTCACCAATTCAAAAGAACTTATGCACCCTTATGTTCATAGCAGCACTATTTATAATAACCAAGTGCTGGAAACAGCCTAAGTGCTCATCAGTACACGAGTAGGTAGAAAAACTGTGGTAGATTTACACAATGGAATACTATGCAGCAGAAAGAAAGAAGGAACTCCTACATTTTGCAACAGCATGAATGGAACTGGAGAATATTTTGTGAAGTGAAATAAGCCAGACAATGTGAGACAGATACCATATGACCTCATTTATAACAGGAATCTAATGAACAAAATAAACTAATGAACAAAATAGAACCACAGGCAAGGAAACATGGATCAGACTGAAAGTGACCAGAGAAGATGGGGGAGGAGGATAAGGAGGGGAAAGAAGAGGAAAGGACTAGAGAAAGAACATGTGTGAATGACCCACAGACATGGACAACAGTATGGGAATTGACTTCAGGAGCAGGGGGTGGGCTGGGCAGAGGAGGGCAAAGGGGGAAAAATTGAGACAACTATAATAGAATAACAATTAAAAATGATTTAAAAATGACTGACAAACAGGTAAGTGACAATGGCTGAATATTCCTCATTATTTTAAATGAACTTGACCCATCACACAAAGATTCTGCTTGAGAAGAACTAGAAACCAATAATAGAAATTAATCTGCCACATTTATATTCTATTTGACCTTTGTAAAGGACACCCCACCCCCACCCAATGAACTCTTTCTAGTATTCATTCTCCTGCTTTGGATGACAAGGCATTTCTTCCCACTTTCTTCAATAGGCAGTGGTGATAAACTAAAAGGAAAAGAGTTTAGGGCATATATGCTTGTCTCTTTGTGACAATAGCACCAGTTCTAATACTTGAATTACTCAGTTAAGTACTGATTAACTCACTCATTTAATTATCAATTACTGTGTAATAATTACTGGGAAACTATTATAATCATAAACATTTTTGAAACTAGGGATGTAAGAATGTCTAAAGTTGACATGGTTCCTGTCCTCAAATAATTTCAATAGTAGGCTATGAGATTTTACAACATAATTTAAACTGAAAAAAAAAAAAGAAAGAACATATCCTTAAAGAAGTAAAGTTTCTCAAGAAATTTAAAGGATATGCAGGAGTTCACTGAGTGAAAAGGGAGAGGGTAAACTTTATTTGGAAAAGAAATAGCTGGTAAAGGAGTCATAAGGAATAAAGAAGTCTGGTGCATTGAAGAGGCTTAGATAGCCCTGCCTGGAAACTTCATGGAGGATAAAGTTAGAGGGAATGAAGTCTTAGTAGACTAGTCATGCCTACATACAACACATTAGTGATGTGTGTCTTACTCCAAAAAGTAGAATAAAACCATAGAAAGCTTTACATAATAAAATGTGCATTTTAAAAGTATCACTCTGTGTTGTGGAGACAAATGATTGGAGAGAGAAACTATAAGAAGTGTGGAAATAAAAAAAAGGGGTCAGTTCAGAATTCCTAGATATCCTAGTGTTCTCCTAATTTAGACTTACTTTTTCAGCGATATATATGGAGACTGACTTGAGGACTTGTTTTAAGGTAAAAAGTAAAAAGTTCTGGTGATGTTATCCTTTTATTTTTGTGATTGGATTTTGAGAAGGAGGCTAGTGGGGACATGGGCAACTCTTACATCCTTCAGATCCACAATATATTGAACAATTCCACTGGGCAAATCCAGGAAGTGCTATTAATACTTTCCCAAGAGTGTTAACTATACTGGTCCATTATGCAGAGCCTTGGTTTATACAAAAAATATACATTAACTGAGCATTTTTATGGCTTAACACACACTTTAAAAAAACTAATATAGGTTATTTTCTTTGTGTCTATGTGACTGTAATATAAATTTCTGTTCTCTACTTTAGCTTCACCCACCAGAACTATGTTGTACAGGAAGTCACTGTGTTAAGTTTTGGAAGGGCAAGAACATGGAAACATGGCAAAACCAGGAACAAAGCCAGTTATCTAATAATGCCTACATCATACTTTACCCAGTCAGAACAGCCATCATCAATAAGCCAACAACAAGTGCTGATGAGGATGTAGATAAAAGGGAACCCTACTGCACTGTTGGTGGGAATGCAGACTGGTGCAACCACTGTAGAAAGCAGTATGGAATTACCTCAAAATACTAAAAATAGATCAGCCTTTTGACTCAGTGAGAATACTTCTGGGGATACATCTGAAAGTACATATGCACCCTTATGTTTGTTTGTAGAATTATTTATAGTCACCAAGATACAGAAGCAGCCCAAGTGTCATCAGAAGATGAGTGAATAAAACTACTATGGGACATTTACAAAGTGAAATACTGCTTGGCTATAAAAAAGAAGGAAGTATTATCCTTTGGGGCAGTGTAGATAAATCTGGAGAACATTATGTTAAGTGAAATAAGCCAGTCAGAGAAAGGCAAATACCATATGATTTCACTCATACATGGAATCTAGTGAACAAATGAACTAACAAGCAAAACAGAGACTAACTCATAGATAGAGAGTAGGATGACAGCTAAGGCAGGATGGAGGGACTGAGCAAAAGGAAAAAGAACTCATGGACATGGAGTACAGTGTGGAGATTCCTGGAGGCAGGGGACTATGAGGGGACTAAATAGCAAGGAAGAGAATATAATAAAAATCATAAAAAAGAAATTCACTGTAAATATATAGATATATTAGATATAAAGAAGAAAACTATATAAATATATTAGATATAAAGAAGAAAATATATAAATATATTAGATATAAAGAAGAAAAATATATAAATATATATAATTGCTGATAAAGCTATATTAATATGAGATAAAGTAGATTTCTGTATTACACAGAATAATGGTCGCTCTAAAGATAATCATGTTCTAATCCCAAGTCTGTGAATATGTATTACTTGGCAAAGGGTATTTGCAGATGCGATTAGATTAAGACTATTAATATAGGGAGATGAGTCTGTTATCCAGGAGAGTCCAATGTCAGCACTAAAGGGCTTTAAAGACAGAAGAGTAGGAGATAAGAGTTAGAGAGGAGGAAATGTGGTGATGAAAATGGAGTTCGCAGAGAAAGACAAAGATGTAATGATGCTAAGCTGCTGCCTTTGATGAGAAAGGAAAGGAGTAAGACTAGGAAAGCTGGCAGCCTCTCAAAGTTGGGAAAGGTAAGTAACCAAATTCTCCTCTAAAGTCTTCAGAAGGAACTCAGCTCAAAATATTGCCAGATATAAAGATAAAAATTATATTATGTATGTAAAACCTAATAATCTTAATTGTATATGACTCTAACAAAGACTCAAGTACCTGAGGCAAAGTTGATAGAACTGAACAAAGAAATAGACAAATTAAGATTGCTACTCAACAGTAAGTTGGAATCTGCTGTCTGCTACCACCTCTAGGCAAAATTCCAGAAGCAAAGGTTTGGTGATAAAGCAAAGGAGACTTTGTTCTAAAGCAGTCGCTTAAACCTATCAATTAGGGCTAAATTCTAACACCTAGTTTCTCTGATTATTCCCCTCTTAGTTTCTATAGGGTTATTTTACAAAGGAAAACAACAATATACACAAAAGCTACACTATTCCAGAACAATGGTAAGCTTCTGCCTCAGAGCCTATGCCTTCTAGAAAACCCAGAGAATAAACCTGCCACCCTCTGCCAGGCCAGCCCAATTCTAGGCTGGGCCTGGAGTTCTTTCTATCCAGGGTATCATCCATTGGGAAATGCAGGCAGCTGCAGCATGATCATCCAGGCATCCTCAAGGAAGAAGAGCCTCAGAGAAAGAGCCAGCCTGTTCAGGAGCCAGAGAACCCATGTCCAAGCCAGAGCCTGAGAGAAAAAGAGCCAGTTCAGAAGCCAGAAAATTCCCTGAGCTGAAGGGCCAGCCCTCTTTGTATTTCCATTGGCTCTGGAGGCATTCAGCTAGACTTCTTCCATTGCTTCAGCAAACTCCTCCTACAGCTCCTCCTACTTCTCAGTGATCTTAATCAGATGTCTCTGTATTGATAGACTTCAAAATTCATCTTTCAGTCATTAATAGTACCATAGATCAAAAATTGGTAATATGGTAGAAGATCTTATCACCACATCAAATAACTAGACATAGCTATCATGTATAGAACAAAGTGGACAACAGCAAAATACACTTTCTTCCACATACACATGGAACCTTCTCCAATACAATATATATTATGAGCCATAAAATTAATTAATGTCTATTATCTAAAATAATTAAACAACCGAAACAGTGTTCCCAGACTATAATTAAATCAGACATAAGCACAAGGAAGATATGTAAGAAATATCAATATAATTAGAAATTAAAAACACTTCTCAAGAAACCACGAATCAAAAAGAGTTCTCAAAAGAAAGTTTAAAGTATTTTAAATTAAAAATAAATTTAAACACAATATCGAAAATGTGTGGAATGTAGCTAATTTGGTGTTTAGAAGTAAATTTGTAATGTTAAGTGCTTGTATTAAATAATGGTGAAAGTCTCAAATTAGTAAACTCAGCTTCCACTTTAAGAACCTGAAAAAATAAATTGAAATAAAACTAAATAGTCAAATAAGCCTAAAACAAGCAGAAGAAGGAAAATAATGAGTTTAGTTCAGTCAGACACATTCTGTCCTTCTGATCTCCAGTACCGTAATGTAATACATTTGTGTTGGTTTTAGTTACTAAGTTTGTCAAGAAACTTTGGAAATAGTTGTGAGTAGAGAACAGTGGAGTTTAGAAGCAGTAAAGGGATATTTTAAAATTTTCCGTCATTCAACTCATTACTCTTATTTTTCTTTGAGTTGTATTCCTTTGTATGATTAGTGTTAGCCTTAATATTAAAAGATTTGTGAATCCATGGCTTTGAATAGTCATGAATGTCTGAATATGTGATGTGAACACCAAATCTGAAATGTAGAGAGAGCATGGGTATCCATATTTCAACTCTAAACTCTAGTCTAAGCTCTGGCATTTCCTGTGTGTGTTAATCTTGGAAATCGTTTAAGCCTTTCATAGTTTACCATTTCCAAACTATTTTTGTTACAAATTCCTAAGCATTTTTAGAGAGCTATGTAATGTGAAAGCACTTTGTAAACTATTCTATTTGATACAAATGTTTTTAAAAAAATAATTTTGCCCAGGTGCCCTCCCCCCACCCTCTCAAGAACTCCTCTAGGTCTGACTTCATGTCACATGGTTCTAGAGGTCAGTGACTGCATTCAGCTTCCATGGCACGAGTGGTGGGAAAGTTACCTCCCCCACTTTCAGATGAACGCAGTTCCGTCCCTGAGAATTTTAAAGTTAAATCTAAAGAAAGCAAATCCTTCTATTGGATGGGGAGTCTGTAAGGGTGTAGGCTAGAAGGAACAGCAAAAACATCACCGGCATGCAGGGTCAGACTGGACTGATATTTGGACGGGAAGAATGCTGGCATTGATAACCATTGGTTTTTGTTCTCACGGTCCACCTGAACTCTTGCTCTCAGATGGTTTTATTTCCTGAGCCAAAGAATTCTTCTTTTGGCCTAAATTAAATCAGAATGAGCTTTCGTTGCCCACAAGCAAAAATGATTTCATTGAATTATGAGAAAAGACTCAACCATCTTTGACTTGCTGGTGGTGCCGTTAGCTCCCTGTTTCCAAGAATACTGTCGCCTGGAGACAGTAAACATTTTTTTGTTTTGTTTTTGTTAATTAAAAATAAATTTGAAAAGTATTAGGTGATAGGATAAAGATGTACTAGTTCACACTATCACTTTTTATCCAAAATGAAGCAGAAGATTATGAAGATAAACCAGTGTAATATTTTCAAAGATAATATCCAAAAAGGAAATTCGGTTCTATCAAATCATTCCCTTGAATTCCCTGACAGTGTACACAGCTCCGAGGCCATTAGAGCTAATCCAGTGTAGTATTGATTTTCATTGGTTTATTTTTAATCATGAAAAAAAAAAAAAGCCAGAAAAATGCAATGCTCTTTTGGAGGATAACTGGATATAACACACATTTATATGTTTTTCCTTAGGCCTAGTTCATGGGAGTTGCTATTGAAATACTTGCACTGTGAATATTTGTACTGTAATGACATTCTTTTTTGTTATGTGTTACCCCTTTCAATTTATTCATTATTTCTTATTGTTTCTGATGCATGTTAGAGTTTAAATTTTGGCCTACTTAGTTTTTGTTTTTTTCTCCTTTTTAACAATAGCTTTCTTATTAGTACTTCAATTGTATTAGAAAGTGAAAAAATCATTATGATGTATAACATTTTTAGAGGATAAATCAATTGAGTGCCATTTTACTAAATTTAATTGCATTATGAATTACTGTAATAAAAGCCTAGAATCTTTTAAAGAGAAAATTTCAAAGAATGGCATAATATTCTATTTCATTTTAAGTGATAAATAAAACCTTAACATGGCCTGGCTGCTGTGGCTCAGTGGATTGAGCATCTATCTGCCTTTGAGCCAAGTGTCCCTAGTTCGATTGTGTCAGGGCACATTACTAGGTTGCACGTCAGGTCCCCAGTTGGGGGTGCGAGTGAGAGGTAACCACACAGTGATGTTTCTCTCCCTCTCTTTCTCCTTTTCCCTCTCTCTAAAAACAAAACAAAACAAACACATTAATTAATTAAAGAAAAATCTTAGCATGGATTTAAAAACATATTATAATAAATGCAAACATAATACTTTATGTCAGCTAGGCAGAAATTTCTAGTATGTGTATAATATAAACTATCAACCACATATCTAATATAGTATGTGAATATATCAGAAACAGCCTACTTGGGGAAAAAGGAAAAAAAACACTTATTACAAATAAACTTTTAATGAGAAATATGCTTCTAATTTAGAGGAAAACTAAAGTGCCAATTGTCTACTTATGAGAATGACCATACTATGTTCTCTGAACCTTCAAAATATAATTCAAGTAAACTAATCAGTGTGGTAATAAATATATTGTTTACAATAAAAGTAACAATTATTTTAAGAATGGAAGGATTAGACAAAAGGGTAGAAAATCAAAATATTTAAGTAGGATATAACTTTATTAATTACTAATTTTATCAATATGTCCATCAATTTTTCATGAAATATCTTGAATTTTGGATGGATTTACAATCATATCTTCAAATAACAATAATTTTACCTCATTTTTAAAACTCTCAATAATTTATATTTTCTCACCACATAGCCTTGTTATTCCAGAGTACAGCATGTGTAAAAGAAGAATAGTGAGTGATAACTATTATTAAAATTCATATTAATACTACCTATTATTAAGTATTTGGGAGTAAGTCAATAATAGGTTTTTCCATATGCTCTATTTTTTTATTGAATCATAAAATATTATCATAAGGTATGTGTGTGCATGCATTTGTACCTGTTTTTGTGTTAATGATTAAGAACATCAATGCATTAAAATCTTTTGAAAGCACTTTTTATTTTCTAACTCTAGTAAATTATTTTGACAAAATTTCACAAAAAAATTATAAATTATTTTAACACAATTTTAGAAAAATCTCAAATATATCTCCCCCTTTCTGATTTTCAATCTTCTTCTCAAATACAAGAGTAGGCAAAAGTAGGTTTACAGTTATTATACATATAAATAATATAATAATGATAAACATTAATATAAGAATAAACTTTCACGTACAGTATTCATAACTGTAAACCTACTTTTGCTCAGCCCTGTGTATCTTTTTCCCATACTTTAAACAAATGGGTAGACCTTAAGCTTTCATAAATTTTCACATTGTTCTAGTTTAAACAGGCTCTTTTATCATTATCTGACAGTTCTGGGAATCAGCCCTAACATGTTACACCATCTTAAAAGAACAACACATTAAAATATTGAGAAAGATCTTCCCAGCAACACATAATAGAAGCATCCTTTTTTTGCTGTTGTTGTTACAGCTCCCAAGCTCTGTAAAATTATTTTTTACAAAGTACTTCTGTATTACAGGACATTCAGAAATCATGTAGTCATCAAATAAATTTTACAAAAGAATCCTAGGTTCATATGGGGTTATAGATTTTAAATCAGTTATTTTAGACAGATTTTTGGGGACACAACTGGGAATGAGATTCAACACCTTAATGACATTAGAATTACCCTTCACTGATTGCACTTGGCTAGAGGCAGAAGATTTATCATCTAAGAAATATATTCCAGGGGAAATAATCACTGTAGTGGCTCTGATACCAAAAATTGAAGAAAGATGGGCTTTGTTTCCTGTAATTACTCTATTTGTTGTTATTGTTGGACTAATATAACATTTGCAGTCACTTTGTTACTAGTCCCATGTAGCACTTAGTTTTTAAATAATTAAGAGGATATATCATTGTATTTCTATTATAACACTAATTTTAAAAGTTTTCTCATAATCCTCCAGTTAACCTAACTCTCACTATGTGCACACAAATCAAATAGTACTGCTGCTTTTTCCTTAATTAATGATTTCCTTGGGTACATATTATTTGATTATATATTTTAATGTTAACAAAATATAGTACATTGCTTAGAGGGAAACATAATTATAAAACTAAGTTTATTTATAATCATAAAAGTAATACCTGCTATATATTTCTATATGTACTGATATTTTATAATTTACAACTATCCATAAATGATAGACCATTCATGCCTGCAGCTTTATTCCTTTGGAAATGACAAAGGGCAGTTCTTTCCTTATAAAGAACTTTAATATTTATACTGTCAATGTTATTATTGCATAATTATTTTTATTTGAAGCAGAATTGATAAGAAGTGATAGATTTTTAAAGGCTAAGATTAATGATATCAGACTAGGCATAATTATTTTTGTATTGTATTTTTGTTGTTGTTGTTCTGCAGTGAGGACATTTCTCATATTAGTAGGTATTCTTTTCCTCAAGGGCCTGTAGTTAGAAAACATAGGTTTTGTTAGTGATTCAAACATTTATCTCAAGATCAAAATTTTGAATGTGCATGTATGAGCTATTGTGATTATACTAGAAGGATATTTGAAATGTTATAATAATTACTCTTGCAAAATTCATTAAGTCAATTTTTCCAAATGCTTTTACTTCAAAATTAAATTTTAATATAACATTTTTAATAATAGGTTTAAAGCTTAGTGAAGTCAAGTAATCCTGATATAATTCTCTGCAAATTAGGATTATAGTTTGATAAAGATATAGAAGGAACAATTACCAAAAAATATGAATTATACATATTTTACAGAAATGTAAATATAGCAGTTTTAATTGCTCTTATTTTTTTGTTAAATATGTTGCAGAAATGTCTGATTGAGAAACAAATTTAATAAATAAAAGTATTTGGTAATTGAACTATTAAGCATCTAGAAAAGACAGAAAATTTTATTGTATAAAAAATATACAGCTGTGAGTTGATATCTCAAGCAATACAGTTTATATATGATGTATTGTGGAATTGTGCACCTGAGGCTTGTATAATTTTTTTAACTAGTGTCACCTCAATAAATTAAACAAAAAAGGGAAAAAATCATCTTCTCATTCAAGAAAAAATAAGTTATTTATACCCATGCAAAAGTAGAAAATTCTGTTGAGTAAAATAATGTTTAGTTCCACCACCTATATGCGTCTGCCTTCAATCCACACACACAAAATTACATACTGAATGGTAGAACCATGAGAGTGAGCTAGCTGTGATTTTCTCTCTTTTCAGTGCAATCTACATTTTGACTTCAAGATTTATTTCCTTTGACTTGTAAATGACCACAAATAACTTTGGTTATCTTAAGTGAAAAACTAAATGACTGGAAGGGAATTAGGGAGTCACAGACTCATTTGGAATTCTGGTGAAACAGACTTGAAAATAAACAGGAAGCAAGGCTTTTGGAACAGGACCAGTATCAGGCCACAGGAATGTCCTATTGATACAGCTTTACAAATGCATGTTGTTTTGTATTTTTAATGCAATCATACTGTATAGAAATTCTCTAAACACTTTTCATTTGATACTTCCTGCATGTGTTTCCACTTTCAAAATTAAACATCAACAGTAGAACTCAACTGATATTCATCTAACCTACTAACAAGAATAATGACTGTAAACCTTCAAAATTATAGTCTCTAGTGTGCTTATGAGTCTAGATGGACCGTCACTGTATAGCATCCCTGGACACATGTGCTCCAACCAGTTCTCTAGTCCTTACCTTGGATAAACAAATGAATTGTGAGCCCTCAAATCACATGCATTGAAGCTCAAACCCTCAATGTATACGACAGACAAAGAGAGTGTTTTTAAGGGGTAGTAAGTTTAAATGAAGTTTTAAAGGTGGGACCCTAATTCCAAAGGATTGTTGACTTTCTAAGAAGATGAGGAAAATTTTTTCTTTCTTTCTTTCTTTTTTATTTTTCTTTTTATACGTATGCATTTAGAGGTCAAGTGAGTACGGAGAGAGCAGGTGGCTGTCTGCAAGCCAGGAAGAGAGTTCTCACCAGTGAATCAATTGGCTGTCATCTACCTTGATGTTGGACATTGCAACCTCTAGAAGTATGAGATAATATATTTATGTTTAGCAGCTCAATTTATAGTATTTTGTTATGGCAGCCTTAGCACACTAATACAGCAAGCATATTATATGCTAGGTGTTTGCATTTACTATATCATGTGATGAGTGTGTAAGCCAATGGAACTTGAAAACAAAATGTATGAAAGTTAAGATAACTGATAAATATTCTATAAAATTTTCTCAAAAAGGTGTCATTTGAGGCAGGTAAGGCAGAAAAAAAATGACAAAATCTGGAAAGTTTCTCTACTCACTTTTCTTTATAGCTCTCTTAAAATGATTCCGTTTTAAACAAATTTAACCTAAGAATCTTGAAAAGTCTGTTAGTGTGTAGATTATGTAAGATACTTTATATGAAACTGTAATCAGCAGACTAATCTTTGCCCTCCCTGAAAATATTCATAAGTAAATTAAAATAATATATGCATATATATGTATATATAATGTGTATTCTGTATTATATAATCTCTTAAACTATCAGGGAAGGATCTCTTTAAACTAGAATATTTTTTGTTAATTTCCATGTATTCGTTTGGTAGGGCTGTCCTAACAAAATATCAAAGGCTCTCCTAGACTTGGTTGTCCCTTGAACTGTGTTACCTGTGTCCTTATCTCCTTTTCTTATAATGACA
Source organism: Furipterus horrens (assembly GCF_987537825.1). Lineage (NCBI taxonomy): Eukaryota > Metazoa > Chordata > Mammalia > Chiroptera > Furipteridae > Furipterus > Furipterus horrens. The sequence continues at coordinate 59,125,925 of NW_028327176.1, read as the reverse complement.
CTAGTCATATTGGATTAGGTTTACCCAAAATTTGACTTTACACTTTTCAATTCATGGATTTTGCTTTACTCTGAGTCTATAATTAATGTTATTTGAAAGGGTAAACAAATCACTTTTCACTTATTTTGATAATAACTGTATTCATTTTATATTACTTTTAACATTTACTATTTTGTTCCAACTTTTTTTCCCTTTTCAAAAAATTTTGCTTATCTTTGGAAATCCACTAATCTTAAGTTTGCATATTTTACCTTCATTTTCCCCCCAAGAGTAGGTGTTTAACTGAAAATTTAAGTGATGTTGAGATATGGATTGTTAAAAATTAACTTTGTAATTATTATTTACTTCTTAATTTTCTCTTATGGAATTTTTTAAGGTATTCTTCCCCCACACTGTGTTTTATTATGTCTTACCGTTGTAAAGTGCCTCTCTCATTGTCATTAGACATTTTCTTCCTCTGATGTCCACACATAATAAACTTTCTTCATTTATTTAGTTTTTCAAAAATGATATTGACCTTTATAGAAATAATTGTTGGTATTGTACATTAAATATATTTGAGTGTTTTAATTCTCTATTAAAATTGTCTCTACTTTTGTAAATTAACCTCAGTAGGGCTAAGAATCCAATTTTTTTTTCTCAGTCTTTATTATACATGTTACTGATTCATTGCAAATTAATTACAATTCTTGTTCACCTGATCTTGTTTATATGCTACCTCAGCTGATGCAGAGATAAACAGATGGGCAGTGGAATCATTGGAAGTTTTGTTTGTTATCATCTGGCATGTAATAACTTGGACATCTGTCACCCTCTACTGAGATACCAAGATGAAATCTCTTTGCTCACATTTTGCTGCCATTGCAAGAATTATGTCCTTCCAATCACTCAGTTTTGGGGCTATTTAATCCACCTGTGCAGGCACATGCCAGGTGTGCTGTATTTGGAAGATCTGAGCAATCCTTCCAAGGACTACAGGCAGTAAGCCAGGAGACCACATGTTTTCAGCATGGATCACTTAGCCCAACTTTCAATGCAAAGGAAAAAACATGATAAGATTTACTTCAGGCTTTAAAGGTTAGCAAACATTTCCCCATGTCTCCATTGCCCCAGTGTTTATTAAGAATGTTGCAAAATGAATGACCAGACTTAGCTAGTTCAGACCATTGACATAGTAATTTTTTTCACTTATTAACATAAAGCGAGACCATAATTACATTTGTGATTATTTTTTTCCAAGCAAAGAGTTGAAAGGGAAAAGTAGGTTAAGAATGTCTGTTTTGCTCACTTAATTTCACACTTTTTTAGTATTTTATAGTTTTATGTTTTATAATAAGAATAGTCCATCCTGGCTGGTTTGGCTCAGTGGATTGAGCGTCGGCCTGCGAGCTAAGTGTCGCTGGTTCGATCTTCCAGTCAGGGCACATCAGAGAAGGAAAACTCTGACTCCAAAAAACCTCCGCTGCCTTGTGGCATACCTCTTCAGGGGAAAGGCTAAGGGAGTAAACCCCGACAGAAAATCCGGAGCCGGAGTCCCTAAGGCGGTTTGACGTTGTAGTCAACACCGGCAACTCCTGCGGCGCACCTGAAACCAAGCTGTATCGACTCCGTCTTTCCCTTGGATCCCTCAGCTGCGAAGAGAGGGGGGGTCTGCTGCATGGGCAACAGCAGACCCTCCATATCACCCTGCCCAGGCTCTGTAGCTTCAGCTTCACTGGAGAGGACACTCCAGCGTCATCGCAAGATGTCGATTCAACACGGGAGGAGACAGATACCGTGTCACTCCCGAGTTGGACTGCACAGCCATTCTCGGTGGTGCAGATAGACTCTTAAGAAGCTACACCATCGTCTCTCGAGACGGACGGCTGCCGACTAGTCCATCTAGAGGTGTGTATGTTTGTATTTGTCAAATTTTATATAAAAGTCATTTTTTTCTGATTTCATTTACTGAAAATACATACTTTTGAATTAAAGAGTCATATATTTAACCTATATTAAATTGTTTTACATATAGTTTTTAATATTGTACTTGTGTTTATTTATTTGCCCAGTTGTAAGGGCAAGCACAACACTAATGTAACAACTATTAGGCTGTTAGAACATAGTTTATGTATATAAGATAATAAACTAATTTCATCATTTTCCCCTAATATTTAAAAAATACTTTCTCTACAGTACTTTAATTTGTGTGGTGTTTACAATTGTCTTTTAAACTAGTCAATTGTCACAATTGTATTTAGATTTCTATATAATAGTTACTTTTTCATACTAATCAAGATAAAGTAGTATATTAATAATGGTTAATACTGAGACTTTTAAATTGTTTTTGGAGTAAATGAATCACACTGTGATAAGCCCAAACTTTTTGTGTAATGAAGAGACCGCTGTAGTCCAGAATGATGAAATCGACATTCTATCTACTACAAGACTGATTCATGTCATAAAGAAACAATAATAATGATCACAGTAAAAATAGTAATATGGGACAACTTTTAGATATTCCTATTACATATCAAGGATATTTATCAGTTAGTTCATTTAGCCCTTATAATAAACCTAATAAAATTATTCTTATTTAAAAATGAGAAAACCAGGAACAGTGTCATAAATAACTTGCTCGTCGTTCCACAGCTAGTACATAAGGAATGTTTAGCTCTTATTGTTTGTTCCAGTGAATGTGTCTCTGTCTCATCTTCTCTTACTGCAAGTTTTAAGGGAAACGTGCCAATTATAAAGTAATGAAAGAGCCTAGATTAAGTTCCTCTAGGTAATATTAATTAACTCTTCAGTAATAATTGCTGTCTAAATCCAAGGATGAATACTGAAATAGCATGTGAGTGGCAGGTTGTGCCATAGTTCATTAATAGCAGAATAAGACACTGAGTCAAAATTGGATAGATACATTGTCTCCCCATAGAGACATCAAAAATAACATATTATATTGAAGCTTTTATCAATTGTATGGTATATATTTTGAACTTATTATTTAGTTCCACAGAGTGGTCCTGTTACCAGTATTAAAAATGCTTATGTCAATTTATCTTTACATTCTAAGAGGTCTTGATTTATTATTTAAGAGCATGTGTCTGTTAGTGTATGTATGTGCATCTGTGTGTGAATGGAGGAGCTATTTATTCTCTGCATATAGTCCATTGTTGAAATTATGTTTGAGAGCAAATTTTAGTTCAACAAGAAACCCTATTCTGCTATTTTAAACATAAAATATAATAATACTCTCCAGCTTATCCAGAAACATTAATCTATTTTGCAAAATATAAATAAAAGACCATTAATAATATACACTATATTTTAAAAGGATTTTGAATTCCTATAACAATATTCATTTAATTATGTAATATTTAGCTCATTAGTGTAACAAAACTATACAGTGTCAGGTAGGATTTATATTTTACTACTAATGACCTTATACTAAAAAATAAATGATTAATGAAATTATATACTTAAGATACACAATAAATGGCAAAAAGTTAAGATAAAATAAATACAATTGAAAATGATTTCAAATTGTTTATTTAATAAGTGTTTATCAAAAATGTGTTTTGATCTAACTTCAGTAGGTAAATGAAGAAAACAGACAATAATAGTATGCTTAAGTTGAGAGACTTCATTTCATCTCCAGCTGTCCAGAACATATTAGACTAATGAATAGTTTCTCTTCATTAAGAACATCCTAGGTAGCAGAAAGAAAGAACTCCTACCATTTGCAACAACATGGATGGAATTAGAGAGAATTATGCTTAGCAAAATAAGCCAGACAACGAAAAACAAATGCCATATGATATCACCTAATACAAGAAACTAATGAAGAACATAAACAAAAGAGCAAAATTGAACCAGAGACATGTAAACAAGGAGCAGAATAACAGTTACCAGGGGTGGGGGGGTGGGGAAGTGGAGAGAATGGGGATACGAAGCAGAAGGGTCTAGTCAAGGAACTAGTAAAAATGACCCATGGACAGAGACAATGGGGTGGGGATTGACTGTGGGAGGAGGAGTGGGTGGGGTAGAGGAGAGCAATGGAGGGTAAAATGGGACAACTGTAATCAAAAAACAAAAAATAAATAAATAAATAAATACTACAATAAATATGAAAATTAACCTCAAACATTCACACACACAAAAAGACATACTAGGCAATTCAGACCCACCCACTGAATACAATGATAAAATATGAATAGTATTTGCTTTATAAAACTGATGAGCTCACATAATAATAATTCAAGAAGCCAAGATCTATCCTGAGGCATTTATTAATTTGAAAAGGCATAGATGAGATGTGTAATAGTGGTTTAAACAGCTGAAGAAATGAAGTTGATCCTCAGGACTCACCAACAGTTGGGACCTAACTAAATATTGAAAGGATGCATAGTAGGAGTAAATATGAACCAAAAGTAAACATATTCATACGAACTGTGGCCTACTATCTGCTATTCTAGGTGGCAAAAAAACCCTAAATTTATTATTTGAATATATATTGGATTATTGAATATATATCATATATAATGTATATATTAGATTATTAGTGTTCCTAGGTACCTACAGAAAGCAAAATAGAATTTTCTCTGAAGAAAAGTCATTATACTAAACTCAATAATTTACACAAACAATATATTTAACACAATGTTTGAACTCAAAGATATGCAGGCACATAAAAATTATACACTGAACTATAAAGAAACTGAAAATTAGAAAAAATAATACTCAAGTAAAGTACAGATGTTTACATATTTTAATATTATCTATTTAAAATACTTAGGTTAATTAAGTTCAAGAAAGATATATTACATATCAAAAACAAATGATAGACTGTTAAACAGATTACTATATTATGTAATTAGAAATATTTCAAGCATTCTAAGAAACATTGGCAGAATATTTAACATATATATTGCACCTAATTCCCACATAGGAAAATAAGATCAAAATAAAGAGAAACTTCAAAATAGCTAAAGAAATGAGAGATAGAGAAATGCAGCAGATGATGCAAAAGAAAATTTGCCTCCCATTTTCGATCCTTTTTACTCTCTTGACTTTTAGAATTTAATTACTTTTCTGTTACTAGGGCATTCTATTTTTTCATCCTAATAACAGCATTTGGTTTAGTAAAAGGTTAAAAGTTTTAGCTTCTTGACATGTTCTTTGTCATAGTTCACCAAAGGAAAAATATTCCTAAAATTATTACACAACTACAACTGTTTTTCCATAACTTTTATACTTGAAGAAAGATTGGCTAAATATAAAAATTTTGGTTCATGATGTCCTTAAATCTGGGGCAAGATCACTTTTCCCTCATACGTTACTTGATATTTTTTTCCTGGCCATAGAAGAAATCTTTATATTTTAATATTAAATGTTATACTAAATAAATTGTGGTCTTGGCTATTTTGTGTCTGTTATCCCTTGTATATGGTGTCTAAATATGTATTTTTTTTCATTTCCTGATAGCATTCTCAAATTATATATCTTTTTAAGTTTTATCGGTTAACTTTCTTATTTATGTGCTCTAATTAAGCATATCTGCCATTCTATTCTACAAAGCATTTCTATATATTTATTTGTCTACTTTACATATCTGTTTTATCTAGCTTTATTTCTTTGGTCTTTTGGATGACAGGAGAAGGTTAGGGGGTGGAGGGATTGAGCAAAAAGGAAAAAGGACTCATGGGCATGGAGAACAGTGTGGTGATTGCTGGGGGGAGGATGATATAAGGGGACTAAATGGTAATGGAAAAAATACAATAAAGATTACATTAAAAATAAAAAATTAAATAATTAAAAATAAAACTATATATTTTTAACTTTTATGCTAAATTATATACACATTGTATCTTAACTTTGTTTCTTCCACAATGTCTACTATTTCTTTCCATTTCCATTTCCATGATGTTTCCTTGAATTTTTTTACTTTCTTACTGCACTTTGCTATCTCATACTTCCTAGTTTTACCACCTATTCCATGTTACATTCATTACTGATTTGTATCATTCTAACATGGGAACAATTACTTTATAACTATTGATTTTAATTAATTGTGAAATAGTTGTTAAAATGTGTATTAACATTTTTTTCTAATAATTGATTTTTACATATTGGTGTTCATGCTTTTATTTTTATAGGAGTTTTCATTAGTTTTTTAGTGATAATACTTTGCTAGTGGAATTCCTGAATATGTTTAAACAGTAAATATTACTCTCTGATTTGGTCTAGGGTGATTCTAGAACACATTTCACAAAGGCTTTTTAGTTTGTTGAAAAGGGGACAACTTCTTCCTGCAAATATTATTGACCAGTGGGATTCTATGGTTATTTCTAATTCTCTCGCTTCTTCAACAGAGTTCAATAGATGTTGCTTACAACATATCCTGCAGCCACCTTACATATGTGGGATATTAATTTTGTTATACAGTATGGTCCCTTTCCATTAAGGAGGTGGGATTTTGCTATCATTGTCTGGATAATTGCTACTATTCTCTCAGGATTTTTTGCCTTTTTTTTTTTTTTTAAATAATTGAGGCTTTTAGTCAGTCTCAGAAGATTTGGCAGTCCTCACTTGATTTTGTCATTTTCGATGAGGAAAAAAACCCAGAAACTTTGATTTGTTTAAAATGTATTTTTGTTTCTTCTGTTAGATGTTCAAAAGAGAAAAGATCCTAGTTTCAGAGATATTATCATATATGAAACTTTGAATCATTTTAATTTTAACCTTTAAGAAAGTGCATGAGCTCCTGGTACTTGGGTAGTCTAGAGGTCCCCTAGTTCAAGTATGTTCTAGTATATGAATGTTCAAAACTTGAATTTTAGTATTATGCAAACAAATTACTTTTCTTTGCTTAAGCTAACTATAACCACTTTGTTTTCTTTCACTCAGAGAATTGTTAAAATTACATACCTATATCGAACCTTATTTAATCTAACTTTCAAATAAAAATTTTAATCTCTGTGTGTGTATGTCTGTGGGTGTGCAAAACAATAATCTAAATAGGGTTGTAAATTTATAATATAATATAGGCTAATCTTAGTGGGGGCAAATATGACATTTCAACAACACTAAGAGTCAGTGTTTTATATACTGGTATATCTCCAAGATAGAGACTCATTTCTTCCACTAGGGAATTTTTAAGTTTTTGTCAGGTAGTGCTTGTAATTTTTCTATTGATTTACAACATAACATGTTTTATTTTTATTTACTATATAAATATTTAAATTAGATATTTTAATGTCAACTTAAAATTTATTTTCAATTTTTACCAGTGGTAATTATTCAGGTTTAAACTGTTTAATATGCTTTAGAAGATATCACCTGAAGCAAAAACATACTGTAACAGAACCCCTGGGCTCTACAATTGAAACAGAACCCACGGGCTGTTTTTTTAGGGGCCCAATTGCCCACTGTCAGAATTATAACTCTCAATACCAGAGTTTGGTGAAAAGAAAAAGAATAGTTTATTTACTAGTTATGTAGGTTTAGATTATTTGCGGATTTCTGCTGTTAAGTCTTATGTTCCTTAAAGCACCCACAAACACATATTTCTGCCTCCCCCTACCAAACCAGGCTAGTTTTAGAAAAGTTAGAGATACCATTTTCCTACTTCCTAGACACAGTTCAGCTTTACCAGTAGCTGCCAAGTATTCGATTCTGATTGGGGAGGCCTTGTCTGTGTTATGTTGCCCGCCAGCTTTTAATCCAGAACTGCATGGATTTCCGTCCTTTCCAAAACCACAAAGGTATTCCCCCTTCTGCCACTTATTTTTAAATCCCTGACTGCGTCCTGTGATGCAGTGAGCATGGTACCCAGTTCTGACCATTCACAGAACCTCACGCAGGCTCTGTGTGCTTTTTCCTGCTATCCCACAGTCCAAGACCCCTCCCATCTCCTTGGGGTCTTGGATACATCAAAGCTATTTGTGTAACAAAGACACCAGCCACCAGCCACAGGCAAGGGAAGGCATTCTGAAAGCTGTTTCCTTTTCCCCATACCCCAGCCTGCAGGCTCTGAGGACCTGCGGACATCCCTGTTCGGTAACAATACATCACTTTGTATCATTATAATCAAAAGTTTATCGTTATTTCCATATACAGACTCTATTACATAGTTTATTTGTCTAAAACACTGTTTTAAAATTTATTCACAATGCAATAAATAATAATGTAATGCACTTGGTTCTTATGTCTCTTTATTATCCTTTAATTTCTTCTTATTCTTGAATAATTTCTTTAATTAAAAAATGCATACCCCAATTACCTATAACAATTATAAAAATGTTTATAATTTGGGATTTTATTATTGAAATTTTATTACTAGGTATAGTTTAAACATTTTGCAAGAGTTCTACATAGTTATATTCTTTTCATTGCATATCAGAAATCACAAAATCTCTGCTTGATCCATATTTGGTCATACTAAGTTGGTCTTTTTTTACTTGTTTTTTACCATATCTCTATTGAAAAAAAATTTTTTTGTAGTTAAAAATAAATATGTTGTACAATGATTTAAAACTCTTGGAAAATAATATTAACCAGTAATTTTTCAAAAATTTTGAGCATTTTTGAATCTGCTAAGTTGACTTTCAATATTATACCAGAAATTACAAAATCTTAATTTTTCTAAGTTACATAATCTTTCTATATTTAATAGCTGGCTTCTTAAAGAAGAGCTTTTTCCTCTTGTCTCAGCCTCCTTTATAATTTTAGGAATCACTAGGAATTACATATTATTTTGCTGTTTGCTTTGGATATGTGATAATCCATTTTCAACATGATTCTTTTTGATGCCCAAAATGTATTCAATGAAAATCTTTCAACCCATCTTGTTTTCATTTGTTTGTTTTTGATATAATTCCATTAGTTGCCAGGCATATTCCTTCTTGTTGACTCAAAAAGATGTGCTAGGATGGTATTATTTCAGTCCTTGTATCCAACATTTCTTTAAGAAGAGCCCATATCTTTTATAAAGCAGAATTGGATTTAGAATGTAAGACCTAGGCATGTTAGATGTGCTCATTGCTACTGAGTCACCACTGTGGCTGTAGGCCTTTTCAGTGAACAGAGGTAGGAAATAAAACATTAAAAATCATGTGTTCAATCTGCCACCTCCAATTCAAATAAACATCACAAAACACTTCTTGTTACATATTTAGGACTTTCATCTCCTACATTGAGAAAGCTGTATCCCAGAAAATCAATATATTTATGTGTTTCATTATAAAATACATGCATGATATTTCATAATAGTTACACTCATATCTCTACCTAGAGTCTTACCAAATAAAATTCAAGATTCCACTTCTTATTGGCCTTAGACTATACCTCACAAATGATATAAAGTCAAACATAATAGTCACTTGAATTTCAGTCTGTATAAATTTCAGTTTAATTTTTAACATTTTTGAATAATTTTATTTTTGGATGAATGAAATATGCACAAGTTTCAATTCAAAACTATAAAGAAGTCTTCCTCTCATGCTTAGTCATTTATGACACCATTCCTGTCTTTATTTTTAAAACATAAGACACAAATACATATCGACAGTTTTATATACAATACTATATCTTAGAAATCAGCCTATGTGCATACCTAATTTTATTTATTGCTATGTAAAATACTCCACTAAATAGATGTATCTATTTATTCATCTAGCCTCCTAAGTATCTTTCAATTACAGAAATGAAAATAAGTAAATTTCTGCATACTGTTTCATGTATGTGAAAGTAAACTACTGCCTTAGATTTCTGGGACAAAAATAAATGCATAGTTTAGTTGGAAATTGTCCAATTCCCCTAACAGTTGAGAGTGTCTGCTTTTATACAGCCCTGACATGTAATGATGTTTATCTGACAGAAAAGAAATATTGCTTAAAATTTACTGATGCTTTTTAATGACAGCTCACTTTGTTTGTTGGTTTAAATAGTTCTTTTTAGTAAGTCTCTTGAGATTTACAGGTAAATATCATATAATTATGAATCAATTAAGGTACAAAATTTCAAGAAAAGGCATATGTACTTTACCTCAGTTAGTAGAAGAAGATTATAATGCTGCACAAAAACACAAGAAAAAGCAAGTATTATTGATTTCTTGTTCATAAGATTTGGGAGATAAATCATTTAAGCTAACAACCAGTCGCTATTTTAATTTTGAATAGTAGTTTATGAATTGAAGACAGAAAACACATGAAGTACATTGTTACTAGAAGATGTTCTTATCATAACCTTTTAGTTTCTAAAGCATAGGCCAGAAAGTGTGCAAAGCAATTAGATTTTATTTCTAATATGAGGAGTAAATGAGCGACAATCAACTGCTAACATTGCAAACCTAGATTCTGTTACCTTTAGAGCTGTTGGTTCACTCTTTTATACATCCACTAAGCAGTTGTACATGAGCTGTCAGTCTCTGGCTGGACTCTCTTCACCTAACTAAAGCTGTTAATGTCAGGGCCAGGATTTAGCTTCTGCATTTTTGGTAAGAGCTTTCTACTATCCTTCTCATAAGAGACAGAGCTAGCAGTTTTGATTTTTCTATTTCTAGTAAACAGAAAAAGAAAGAAAAACTAAAAAATAAACAAAAAGAATAACAATCAGCTTTGAACTTTTTGTATACTCCTGAAATATTTCCAAATGAAATTCATACACTGAAAATTATTCCCAGTTTTACTGGCGAACAGTGGAGATAATATCCTAATAAAAATATGTTACAATTTAAGTGGTAAAATTAAAGTGAAGTTAAACATTAGTATTACTCTAAACTTATGTTTTACTTTCACATGCTGAAAAATGTCCCATTATCAAAAAATGATGCCAATATTGTCAATAGCTATAAAATACAAACGATATTATATATACAAAGCACTTTATGTTGAACAAACATGCCTCAAAACCAAATTCAAGACAGTTTGCTAACCTCTGATCAAGATATACTAAGATGTAGAAGTGAGGAGACTAGCACATTTTTTCTTTATGGCAGAATGTGTTTGTACTTGCTTTCAAAAACCCAAGTGTTACTCAAAGTTTTATGTTTATGTTGGTCTTTCTTATTTCCAAATCATCTCTTCCATTTGAAAAAATTTAAATATACTCTCCTTTGCTTTTTAAGCACACCCATATGATATGAACTTAAAACATTAACCTGTTATCTTTTTCTTTTCATTTCTAGATTTTCTTACCCTTTATTCAAACATTTAAAAAAGTAGTCACCCTTGTTTAAATAGGTACATTTATATGGAGTAGAAATACATGTTAAATCGGTTTACATTAAAATGTAGAAGTTTGTGAAGCCTTAGAAAAAAATCTACTTTCTTGTCTTGTGGATGAACTATCCCAGTCTTTGTCATCTGCAGGGTAAAGTTTCTCTTGGGAAATTTGAAGGTCTAAGGTGTCTTAAACATTCCTAAAATTTACTCTAGGGGTCACTGAAATCCTTGCAATTTTCAACATGGTAGACTTTAAAAGATCTGTGAGATATGAAGTTCCATCTTCAATCTTGAGGTAGATAGTACTTTGTTCTTAAATTATATTTAAAGAATAGTCCATGACTTTTTGTTCAATAATGGTTCCATTAGGAGTCAGAGACTCCCAGGGCTCCCTAAGGATGCTTTCAACACTTTTGATTGAGTTCAATTCACCTTCCAATTGAGAAACTAATATAAACAAGGACAAATCAGCAAGTTCTAAGTCACTTATTTAATCAGGAACAGAATTAGAAGTAGAATCTTGCATCTGCTAACATGGCTTTTTTCCTTTCTATAAATGAGATTGGTTTATAGATATAACATCATCCAGAAGCCAAAAGGCCTGATATGTCCAGGATTTCTTTTCTTCTTGCCTGTCAGACTTTTTTCCCTATTCTTTTCTGTTTTAATAGGACAAAGGTGAAAGGGAGAGAAGGGGTTAGTAAAAGAGAGGAGTGAAAGAAAGAGATGGATAGATGATGCAGGTTGCCCATGTTACACATTTCAGAATCTTGTCCAGGGTTTGCCCTCATGGTCAGTGATGCTGTCAAAACTGTTTTTATCAGTTGCTTCTAGGCTATGCTGGGCGACTTCTCTTGCTCGGTCATTCTAAGAAGACGTGATCTGTCCTGTGATGCTGCTCCAAATCAATTACTCACTGAGACCCACATAAAACATCTAGAAAGCCTCAGAGAGCTGAGAGAGAGAGAGAAAGAGAGAGAAGATAGCAGCATCGATTTGCTCACTGACTATAAGGGTATTATCCTCTGGGAGGCACCGCTATCAAATTTGTCAACTACTTGATGACCATACCTAGACAAATGGGGAGAGCTTCAGGTGAGCATATTTTATCTGTAACATATAATGTCAATATCTTCATTAAAAGTAATCCCAATATAAAATATCCAGGATCACTAACATTTTTTAAAACCACAAATATATTTTACCTAATGGAATATATGTTGACAAATATATATGAATTTATGTTTTGCAGAACAGTGCAGTATTGTTGAATAGAAAGTCCAGATTTGACTATTTCTTATTTCAATGTTTTGTTCTACTATCATGCCATGTTTGTAACCAAGGTCCTAATTTTAGGGGCTGCATTCACAAGTAATAGAATTCCAAATAAAACTAATCTTTATCACCTTAATTGAATGTAAACAAATAACAGCTTATATTCAAGTTGCATAACTTCCTAAGTTAAATATTGAATCTTTTGAATTTTTGACTGAAGATAATAATGAACTTTATAAAATACTTGCTATTAATTTTTTAACATATTACATTTATTGTCCTGGTGTTAAATCTAAACTCACATTTTTCCTGTTTTCAAATCTATGCTTTTAATAGTTCTAGCTCTTTACCAAAGCTTATTTACTTGAGTTAGCATCATGTAGCCTCCTGACCTGAGAATTGTTCTTGCATGATTAACTTTACTATACAAGTAAATATTTTATGGTAAGAAAATGACTTGTAGAAAACGTAAAAATATATATAGTTGTAGAACCAGTAGTAGAGTGCCTGATTGTGTGTGTGTGTGTGTGTGTGTGTGTATGCAGATTGGTGAAACCACTGTGGAAAGCAGTATAGAGTTACCTCAAAAAAATTAGAAATTGAACTGCTTTATGATCTAGCAATTCCAATTCTGGAAATATATCCCAAGATGCTGGAAACACTAATTTGAAATAACATGTGCACCAATATGTTCAATGCAGCATTATTTATTATAGCCAAGATTTGGAGGCAGCCCAAGTGCCCATCAGTAGATGAGTGGGTAAAAAAACTACAGCACAATTACACAATGGAATGCTACAAAGCCCTAAAAAAGAAGGAACTCTTACTTTTTGCAACAACATGAATTGACTTGGAGAGTATTATGCTAAGTGAAATAATTCAGTCAGAGAAAGACAAATACCATACGACTTTATTTTTTATTTTATTGTTATTATTTTTATTATTGTTTTTCAATTACAGTTGTCCCATTTTTCCCCTATTGCCCCCCCCACCCAGTCCACCCCTTCTGCCACAGTCATACCCCACCCCATTGTCCATGTGTCATTTATACATGTTCCTTGACTAGACACTTCCCCTACTTATCCCCCTTCACTTCCTACTCTCTTCCCCCTAAAAAGTTATTCTGTTCCTTGTTCAATTTTGTTCATTTGATTGTGTTGTTCATTAGTTTCCTGTATTAGGTGATATCATATGGTATTTGTCTTGCATTGCCTGGCTTATTTCACTAAGCATAATTGTCTCTAGTTCCATCTATGTTGTCGCAAATGGCAGGAGTTCCTTCTTTCTTTCTGCTGCACAGTATCCATTGTGTAAATGTATCACCGTTTTTTGATCCAATCATCTACAGATGGGCACTTAGGCTGTTTCCAGCACTTAGCTATTGTAAACAGGGCTGCTATGAACATAGGAGTGCGTAAGTTCTTTTGAATTGGGGTTTCAGAATTCTTCAGGTATAATCGTAGCAGTGGAATCGCTGGTTCAAAAAGCAGTTCCATTTTTAGTTTTCTGAGGGAATTAGGAACTGTTTTCCATAGTGGCTGCACCTGTCTGCATTCCCACCAGCGGTGCACTAGGGTTCCCATTTCACCACATCCTCGGTGGCACTTGTTTTTTTGATTTGCTTATGATGGTCATTCTAACAGGTGTGAAGTGGTATCTCATTGTGGTTTTTATTTGCATCTTTTTGATTCCTAGTGATGTTGAGCATTCTTTCATGTGTCTATGGCTCTGTGAATCCTACTGGGAGAAGTGTTTGTTCAGGTCCTTTGCCCATTTCTTAATTGGGTTGTCTGTCTTCTTGGTATTGAGATGTGTAAGTTCTTTATATATTTTGGAGATCAATCTTTGTCTGATGTATCATTGACAAATATGTTTTCCAATGTGGTTTGTTTCCTTTTCATCTTGCTGATGTTTTCTTTTGCTGAGCAGAAACTCTTTAGTTTGATATAGTCCCATTTGTTTATTCTTTCCTATATTTCCCTCACCTTAGGAGATGTGTCAGTGAAAATATTGCTATGTGGGATATCTGAAATTTTCCTGCCTATGTTTTCCTCTAGGACTTTTATGGTGTCATGGCTTACATTTAAATCTTTGATCCATCTTGAGTTTATTCTGGTGTATGGTGTAAGTTGGTGGACTAATTTCATTTTTTTGCTCGTCCCTGTCCAGTTCTCCCAACACCATTTGTTGAAGAGACTCTTCTCACTCCATTTTCTGTTTCTTCTGCCTCTGTCAAATATTAGTTGACCATAGAGGCCTGGGTTTATATCTGGGCTCTCTATTCTGTTCCACTGATCTATATGTCTGTTCTTATGCCAGTAGCAGGCTGTTTTGATCACAGTGGCTTTGTAGTATTATTTGATGTCTGGTATTGTGGTTCCTCCTGCTGTGTTCTTCTGTCTCAAGATTGCTTTGGCTGTTTTGGGTCTTTTTTGGTTCCATATAAATTTTTGAAGTATTTTTTCTAGGTCTGCAAAATATGTCATTTGTTTTTTAATAGGGATTGCATTGAATCTGTAAATTCCTTTGGGTAGTTTGGACATTTTAATGCTGTTGTTTCTTCCCATCCATGAACATGGTATTTGCTTCCATTTCTTTGTATATTCCTTAATTTTTTTCTTCAGGGTTATGTAGTTTTCCAAGTACAAGTCTTTTATCTCTTTGGTTAAGTTTATTTCTAGGTACTTTATATTTGTTGCTGCTATAGTAAATGAGATTTTTTTTTTTAGCTTCTACCTCTGATATTTTATTGTTGGTGTACAGAAGTGCCTTAGGTTTGTGTATATTTCCTTTGCACCCTGCTAAATTTGCCAAATTTGCTTATTATGTCCAGTAGTTTTTAGTGGGATCTATAGGGTATTCTGGTATACTATCATGTCATCTGCAAATAATGACAGTTTCACTTTCTCTTTCCCAACATGGGTGCTTTTTATCTCTTTTTCTTGTCTGATTGCTGTGGCTAAAACTTCCAATACTATGTTGAATAGGAGTGGAGAGAGAGGACATCCTTGTCCTGTTCCTGATCTCAGGGGGAATGTTGTCAGTTTTTGTTGGTTGAGTATGATGTCGGCTTCAGGTTTCTCGTATATAGCCTTAATTATGTTGAGGTATGCTTCCTCTATTCCCATTTTGCTGAGTGTTTCATCATAAATTGGTGTTGTACTTTATCAAATGTTTTTTCTGCATCTATTGATATGATCATGTGATTTTTGTCTTTCATTTTGTTTATTGATTTGTGAATATTTAACCATCCTTGCATCCCTGGGATGAATCCCACATGACTGTGTTCTATGATCTTTTTAATGTGTTGTTGAATCCTGTTTGCCAATATTTTGTTGAGGATTTTAGCATCTATGTTCATTAGCTATATTGGCCTGTAGTTTTCTTTCTTTGTTGTGTCTTGACCTGGTTTTGGAATTAGGGTAATACTGGCTTCATAGAAAGAGTTTGGGATTTTTCCCTCTTCTTGGATTTTTTGGAATAGGTTGAGAAGGGTAGGACTTACTGCTTCCCTTAATGTTTTATAAAATTCACCCGTGAAGCCATCTGGTCCAGGGCTTTTGTGTGCTGGGAGTTTTTTTGATTACTGCTTTAATTTTACTCTTTGTTGTTGGTCTGTTCAGGCTTTCTACTTCTTCTTGATTCAGTTTTGGAAGATTATATATTTCTAGAAATTTGTCCATTTCTTCTAGGTTGTCAAGTTTCTTGCCGTACAGTTGTTTGTAGTAATTTCCTACAATTCTTTGTATTTCTGTGGTATCAGTCATGATTTCTTCTTTTTCATTTCTGATTTTGTTTATTTGGGGCCTCTCTCTTTTTTTCTTGATGAGCCTGGTTAAAGGCTTGTTGATTTTGTTTATCTTTCAAAGAACCAGCTCCTAGTTTCGTTGGTCTTTTGAATTGTTTGTTTGGCCTCTATGTCATTTAATTCTGCTCTGACTTGATGATTTCCTTCCTTCTACTCGCTCTGGGCTTTGCTTATTGTTCTGCCTCTAGTTCTTGTAGCTGTAGGGTTAGATTTTTTATTTGAGATTCTTTTATCCTTTTCAGGTAGGCCTGCATTGCTATGAACTTTCCTCTCAGGACTGCTTTTGCTGTGTCCCACAGGTTTTTGGTTGTTGTGTGTTCATTATCATTAGTTTACAGAAACTTTTTGATTTCTTCCTTGGTGTCATTATTAACCCATTCATTATTTAATAGCATGTTATTTATTCTCCATGAGTTTGGATGTTTTTGATTTTTTTCCTTGAGGTTGATTTCTAGTTTCAGTGCATTGTGATATAAGATGCTTATATATATCAATTAAGTCCATTTAATCTAGAGTGTTGTTCAATGTCTCAATATTATTGGTGTTTCTTTGCTTCGAAGATCTGTCTATTGTTCATAATGGGGTGTTAAAGTCCCCTACTATGAGTGCTTTCCTGTTGATATCCTTGTAGTCTTCTAGTATTTTCCTTACCTATCTGGGTGCTCCTATGTTGGTTGCATATATGTTTACCAGGGTTATATATTCTTGATAGATTGTTCTCTTATATTATGAAATGTCCTTCTTTGTCTCTTTTTATGGCCTTTGCTGTGAAATCTGTTTTGTCTGATATAAGTCTTGCTACCCCAGCTTTTTTTTCATGTCCATTTGCTTGGAATATTTTTTTATATCCCTTCACTTTCAGTCTGTGTAAATCTTTTATTTTGGTGTGTCTCTTGTAGACAGCAAATATGTGGGTCATGTTTTTGTATCCATTCTACTACCCTATGTCTTTTGATTAGAACATTTAATCTATTTACATTTAAGGTTTTTATTGACAGGTATTTATTCATTTTCCTTTGTACCTGTGTTCCTCTCCCTCTCTTTTTTTTCTTCTTTTTCTTAAACCACTCCCTTTAGCATCTCTTGTAATGCTGGTTTGGTGGAAATGCATTTTTTTAGTTTTCCTTTATCTGAGGAATTCTTTATTTCACCTTCCATTTTGAATGAGAGCCTGGGCGGGTATAGTAGTCTTGGTTGTGGGCCTTTGTTTTCATTGCTTGAAATATTTTTTGCCATTCCCTTCTGGCTTGTAGTGTTTTATTGAGAAATCAGTTGATAGCCTTATTGGATCTTCCTTGTATGTTATTTGCTGTTTTCTCTTGCTGCCTTTAGGAATCTCTCTTTGTCTTTGAGTGTTGCCATTTTAATTATGATGTACCTTGGAGTGGGCCTTTTTGCATTCATCTTCATTGTGACCCTCTTTGCTTCCTGGACTTGCATGAATTTTTCTCTCATCAAGTTAGGAAAATTTTTTGTCATTACTTTTTCAATCAGGTTTTCTATTCCTTGCTCCTCTTCTTCTCCTTCTTGTATCTCTATGATTCTAATGTTGTTTTGTCTCATGTTGTTCTGCAGTTCTCTTAAACCCTCTTCATCCTTTTAAAATCTTTTTTCTTTTTTTTTATTATCTGGGAATTTTTTTCTACATTGTCTTCTAACTCACTGATCAGATCCTCCGTTTCGTTTAGCCTGTTTTTGATTGATTCTACTGTGTTTTCCAGTTCTGAAATTGTGTTCTTCATTCCTTCCTGGTTCTTATTGATAGTTTCTATGCCTTTTTTTATGCTAGTGTAGGTCTCCGTAAGTTCTCTGTAGCTTCCCTGCAATTCTTTGTAGTTTCCCTGTGGTTCCTTGTAATTCCCCTGGAGTTCATTGTAGTTTTATTTGAGTTTGTCAGATTCATTGAGCTTCCTTATGATCATTCTTTTGAATTCCATGTCTGATTGCTGGCTTATGTCTATTCCATCTATCTCTCCTTCTGGGAATTTCTCTTTTCCTTTCATTAGGTGGTTGTTTCTGTGTCTTCCCATGTTGGATTCTTCTTGTTTGATTTTGTTTATTAGATTTGTCTGCTTTGATTTCCCACCTTCATGGTATGAGATTCTGTATAGGAGACCTGGGGGATTCAGTTGTGCAGTATCTTTGATCTCCTAAGCCTGATGCTCTTGGAATGTTCTTTATACCATTTTTTTAAAGCTGTCTGGTTGTATTTCAGTTACTCTTTGGTGGATCCTTCCCTCTGGCTAGTTGATTGAGAGTCACTCTGCCCACCTTGTCTTGAGTTCTTTTGTGAAGATGCTATTAAAACATCGACACCCAACCCAGGCAAGAAACTCACATCCTCCAAAATAACCCCCACCCACAGTCCCACCATCAGCAGCAAATAAGCCAGTATTAATATAAATGTAGAGAGGTTAAGAATATTATACTATAGGAGAAACAGGTAAGAGTTGTTTTAAATAAAAGAAAAATAATTTTTGAGAGAGAAGATGATAGAATAATAATAGTAGCAAGTAGGGTCGAGGCTATGTGAGACAGTAAGTAATATTTACATTGTATGTAGAAGAAGGGAGGGAAGAATGCAGAACAAAGTGAGAAAGTGGTATATAGTATTAGGTTTATGTAGCAGTTATATATTATACATTTATTGTGAGAGGTAGGATAAACAAAAGGGACAAATAAACAAACAAACAAACACAATTTAAGAAGAATAGGAGGAAGTGAAGGAAGGAAACAGATTAAAGAAATAGTTTTTACCCAATACAACCTTTGGGCACTGTCTTCTTTTTCTGAATCCCCCCCTGGTCAAAATTCCATGAGTTTCAAATCTTTTCTGGCTGGCTGGCTATGAGAAGATCCAGTTTGATTCTGGGGTTGCTAGTCTTTCACTTGTGAGCCTGCCATTGCTCTGCTGTGAGCTGCACTTAGTTGAGTCCACCCCGCCCCCCTTCGGTCCTGTGACACCCTTAGCCCTCCTCAGGCTTATCTAATAATGCTGTTCTGCTGGTGGTCCAGCATGCATATGCCAATAGTCTCTGCCCAGCCTCAAGTCCTGTCTCTGTTCCTCCAAAAAAGTCTCTGTGTTTACTCAAAACTGTAGCACCCACTTGCATCCCTGCCTGTACTCCTGCACACACCACCTGCCTGCCTAGGGTCCTTACCGAGTCTGCAGTTCAGCCACAGCTTTCTCATATGGGCCTCTCTCCCCAGCTCAGTTCTGCCCCTTTGTTTGGTGGAGCCCTGGTGTGAGCGCCCAGAGCACAGAGTTGTCAGCCCAGGGTTGCCAGCCAAGGGAGTCCCCACCTAGACTCAGTTTATACAGTTTCTCACAGTCCAGAATGTTCATTGTCTTCCCATGCCTCCGGCTGTTTCAACCAAACCCTCTCACTGAGTCCCTCTGGGACTTTGGTGGTCGGTGCATCCTTGGCAGGGGGAAGCCTCCAAGCAGGTGCCAGACAATGAGCCAGTCAGCAGATGCCCCTTTCAGGTGCGGTGAGGCAGAGGCCCTGGTCTGGGAGACCCAGTGACTCAGCCTGGAGAGCGTGGCTGAGCTTTCTGCCCTCCTTCACGCTGTTCCCACACTCCCTTCCCTGTTCACGTCTGAAATCCACACTCACTCACTCACTCCTCTCCGTGTTTGCACTCCAAGTCCTTCCACAATGGGAGCAAGCAGACAACACTGCTACCTCCTCCACTGCCATCTTTCTTCCCTTGAATATCTTTTTATATGGGCCACCATATGACTTTAATATATGTGGAATCTAATGATCAAAATAAACTAACAAACAAAATAAAAACAGACTCATAGATATAACAGATTGACAGCTGTGAGAGGGTAGTGGATTGGAAGGCTGGATGAGAGAGTGAAGGTATCAAACAACAACAACAAAAACCTAAAACTCATAATCAATAGTATAATGGTTACCAGAGAGAAAGGGGGGTAAAGGGAGGTAGAAGAAGGTAAAGGGAGGTTAAATCATGGTAGAAGAAAACTTGACTCTGGTATTGAACACACAGTACCATATACAGATGATGTATTGTAGAATTGTACACCTGAAACCTATATAATTTCATAACCAATGTCACCTCAATAATTTAATAAAAATAAATAATATTATATGTGCATTTTTACAAAATACCTCTGTAGAAGTCAAGACCACTCTACCTATACCATCAATATCCCTAATAAGGAAGGATTGCCTATACTTTTTGAGCCATATGCATGTGTTTCTACCTCTTCATTTATTAAATGGCTTTCTCTCTTTCTTTCAGTGGTTTTTATATTTTTGATTAATCTAACAAATGTCTTTCAGTATTTTTTTCCCATTTTTGGTTAATCTAGAAAATGCTCTTTAAAGACATGTTACATGCACAAATAATTTGAAAATATTTGGAGAAAATTTTAATTACAATGAGTAGAATAATATACTTTTATAAACAAAAACCCAAGACAGGCATTTCTTGCTCATTATAAACAAAAATCCAAGATAGGCATGTATGTATGTATATGTGTGTGTGTGTTGAAATTAATACTTTTTCTATCTTTAATGGAAATTTATTTTGATAAAGCAGCACCAGATAAGAACAACGTTTTAAAGAATATAACTGATAAAATAAAATTTTGATATAGAAAATGACTGTTTAAATAATTTACTCATATTTATTAGTTTTGAGTCTAAATATTTATTAAAATACCTTTATATAGGAGAATGTTTTCTACTTTGTATCAATTTTATGCATTAAATGTACAATTCTACGTAATTTTGTTTCAGTGGTGACCAGAAACATAGACTCCTCTATTTCTAACTTATTCTTCTTAATATGGTGCTTTTATTCTTAAAATTTCCTGTGCTCAAATGGCTACTGAACTCATTCATTACAATTATACTCACATAGCAGGAAGAAGGAAGTGCAGAAGGTCAATAAATCATATGTCTTGTTGAGTCATCTCCTTCAAAGCCCTCAGGAGTCTCATGTGATGTATCTATTTACCTCATATTTACCAGAATTTAGTCACAGGTTTTCAGAGGAACCTGGGAAGTATAATATTTTAGCTAGGGGCATCACAATTCTCCATAAAATACAAGAAATACACTGTCATGTATAGCAACTACACATTGGTTTAGGGCCTCCCTAAGCACTTCTTTTTAAGTTAATCACTCTTTTAAAGGTCTTATTTCTAACAACAGTCATATTTCGAGGTACTGAAGGCCAGAGCTTTAACATATAAATTTCATGGAGACACACTTCAGCCCATAACATTATCCTTTTAGAAGTATAATGGAAATGAAAAGATAAGCGCAAACTTTAATTAATTTTATTATAACATAACATAATGAATTCAGAGAAATGGACTTTTATCTCTTTTACCATTTATATTTTATTTCTTTCATTACCTCTAGCAATTTTTCTCATTTCACATTTTTAAAGAGTTAAGAATATGTCCCAGTTTCCCAGTTTACATTTTTTTGGTTCAAAAACTAATAATCTCTATATTAACAGCAAATATTATGTAATTATATACTTCAATGGTTTACAAATGAAGGCTCAATTGCCTTTTAGGAATATTTATATTTTATCTAGAAAATAAATTTTACTGCAGTTATTTAAATTAATGTCTATTTTTACATTTTGAATAATACACAAATATCTAAAACAGGTCCCTAATTTTTTTTCAACAAACTTTTAACATTTATATTATTTTTGAAATGAACGTAAGCATACTCATATCTTTGCAAATATTTGATCATGTAATATAAGTGATTTTTTCTAATATATAATGCATAATAAACACTTTTCCGATCAACATTTATACTTCTGCATCATTCTTGCAAGTAGTGGCATAATATTTCCTAATAACTTAAATTTCTTTACATAAACTATTTTTTCATCAATTCATTTGGTTATTTTTCAATAGAAAGTGGATGTACAGTAATGTTTACATTTCAAAGGACAATATTTGGACTAAGTAACTTTTTTAAGACCATAGAAATGAAATTTTCTTGATGGCATTTTGTATTAGGGCACACAGCTTTGCCCATTTCCCTCCTAAATAAAATTAGGACCATTAACATTAAGATAAATACAAGATAAATGTGATGTAATGCCTTTGTCTAAGAATTAATATCCATGATTATTTTCTGCACCTTTTCTGATAAGAATACCTGGGGGATGCAAACTGAATCTGGATGCAAACTGAATCTGAAAGCTAAGAAACTCACAAACTATTCTTATAAGAAGTCAGCTTTTCTTTAAAAATCTTGTCAGCTGGCTATGTAATCAGCTATCCACAGGCAAACCGATGTGTTTGTGCAGTCTTGACAGTGACAATAACAGTCCTTAAAGCGGTTGAATCACAAGAACGCTTTTGGAACTGTGCAATTATAGATGTAGTGTTGATTATTATTAAATATAGAAGAGTGACTGTGAATATCGATATACTCAGAATTATAATAATTTCAAAAATAGGACTTTGATTTATGTAGTATACTTTAGATTCTGATTTTAAGACTGCATACTTATTACTGGTTCCCAAATTTTGTATTATAGTTTTATGGAAAAAAAAACAAAACGTTTTAAAAGCCAGTTAGGTCAAATGGTGTCCTGGTATTTTATCTCGGTGTTGTCTGAAATTTACACACATCGAAACCTATATCTGAGACTGTTCTGCCTATTGCTGGAAAATTGCCGAAGGGTTTTGTTTGTTAGTTTTCCAATTTTCACACATATAAACAATGATGTATTAGCTATTGTAATCTTTATGAAGTTTTGTTTCTTATCCTTCAAATATTCTTTCATGATAATTTTACAACAATAACATTCTCTCTTTTTGGTCTATAGCATATATGTAAGATATGCACAAATCATAAGTATTCACCTTAATTAATTTGCACTGATCCATGTATTCAACTCAATGAATCTGCAAAGAGAACATGCTCGTGTTACCAGCACTCACATCAATGAATGGAACCTTGCCAGAACTCTGGAGTCCCCATCTAGTGCTTATGCACTCTGCAGCTCTCCCCTTAGTAACAATGATCTTGTCTTTTGTCAAAACAAACTTCACCTTCATAAAAATGGAAGTGTATAAGTGCCCTATTCTATCTGAACTCTTTTGCTCACAGTTTGTGATTATTTTTTATTTTTTGCTTTTTTTTAATTAAAAAATTTTTTTATCATATTTCCCGTTACCATTTAACCCCATCATATTCCCCTCCCTTTGCAATTGCCACACTGTTGTCCATGTTCATGGGTGCTTTTTCCTTTTTGCTCCATCCCTCAACCCCCTAACCTCCCCACCCAGACCTCTCATCTTGCTCTCTATATATGAGTCTGTCTCTATTTTGCTTATTAGTTCAGTTTGTTCACTAGATTCCACATATGAGTGAAATCATATGGTGTTTGTCTTTCTTTGACTGGCTTATTTTTCCCTTAGCATAATGCTCTCCAGGTCCATCTATGCCGTCACAATTTTATTTCTGTTTTCACATGTGGCAAAGGTTTGCTCATTGTATATTCTTTAAACTGTGTATATGATTATCTATTTATTCATTTTTGCAGATAGACATGTGAGTACTATTTCAGTCTCCTGAGAATGAGACTCATAAAGATTCTTTTGCATGTGCTTGATGAACACTTATACACTTTTGTGTTGAGCATATAGCTAGCAGTGTAATTGCAGGGTAACAGGGTATATGTGTTTTTCAACTTTAGTAGATGTGGCCAACTTTACAGTCCCAACAGCTATGCATGAGAATATATACATATTTTGATGTGGAAGTTATATAAGTATTTGAAGATGAGAAACAATTTTGGTTGATTGTAAATGAGATGATGATGGGTTTGCTGCATGGGCAACAGCAGACCCTCCATATCACCCTGCCCAGGCTCTGTAGCTTCATCACAAGATGTCAATTCAACACGGGAGGAGACAGATACCGTGTCACTCTCGAGTCGGACTGCACAGCCATTCTCGGCGGTGCAGATAGACTCTTAAGAAGCTACACCATCGTCTCTCGAGACGAACGGCTGCCGACGACGAAATGAGATGATAAAATTAGTCTTCACTTATAAGTATTTTGACATACTATACAAAAGAGCTTGAACTAAATGACTATATAAACATTAATACAATTATTCTTATAAAATAGTGTATATTTGAAGATTGTAGTGTTTTATTAGTCACAAGAAAATATCTACTAAAATTTTTACTATCTGCATTATCTTTAGTTGTCAATCACCAATAAAATTTATCTGAAAATTTGTATGCTTGGAATTATTCCATATTGGCAGAAAAATTCCTTAAGGACATTAATATTTTTAAATCAGAAATATTGATATTCACAAAGATATAACTTTTAGCATTCTATAGTGGAGGTATAATATTTGTCTGAAATTTGAAATAAAAAGTATTACATGTTCAAACTTTACATATACACTTTAACCTCCAAGTATGGCAGAAAATATGCATCAAACTGTATTTTTATATTTATTATCCTCAGAAAATACAAATATATGTATGTATTGTAAAGTTACAGATTTAAAAATTTACCATGAGAACATAAACACAACATTTTGCATGCATATCTACAACAGCTTGCCTTGCAAGAATGTATTCTTTATTTTTTTAAAAGTATATTAAGTTTCTTAATCAGTAATAATTTATTCCTCTATATTTAGGAAAATGTACTAAGTAATTATTATTTATTAACACCTGATGTTTCTTGACATTTTTTTCTTTAACGTCATATCTGAAGTCACACTATAATACCAAAATGTCATTTATTGACTTTAAATTTATTGTAACATTGATTTTTTTTCAAAGCTAATCATGTGTAAAAACTGATGGATAATAAGACATCCTTCATAAGTATTAAAGGAGTAAAATGGAGCTGTAGTTTTTCAAAGAGTCCTTAATATTCTACAGTTTAGGTATGTATTTACTTTACAACTGCCATGCATGAGTGTTTCATTTGGCTAACTGAGCAAGTAATCCAGTTTTTCTTTCTTGGTGCTTCTTCTTGTTGAAGCTTGAAAAAGATACTCAGTTTTCCAGCCTACTTTGCAGTTTTTGTGTGACTCAGTTTATTCAAAAACACATAAGCAGGAGTCTTCTGAGGGGGGTTTTGGAAAATGTTTTCTTCTTTTTAAAAAACTAAATATGGAATGAAGCAGCTTACTCTGCCTTGCTTCCTTTTTTCCTGACTCGATTGTGGTTATGGTACTTAGAACACTAATTTAATCCCATGATCATGAAGCATTTAGCATAAAGATAAGCACTCCACACTTTAGGGATCATGAAATGGAATCTAGGGTCTTGAGAATGTAACTGATCCATCACACAAAACCTGGAATTACCTATAACCTGACATGCTGTGAAGTAATTAAAAATGTCTTTGTGTGTGCAATGTTAAGCTATCACTTTCTGCTATCCAGTAAGTGCAATCCTAACTGATATATCTTTATAATTGTAGAATGGGTATATTGTTTACTCAACATCATTCAGATTAAGAAATATCACATGGCTTTAATTTTTTTGAATCAAGTTAAATCATACTTTAAACATCTCTTGTTTGTGTGGTAATAAATATTTAATTTATTCAGCCATAGTGACTCAGCGGGGAGCTGTTTCCTACTCAGTGAGATATTCCATTTGCCCCAGAGGACTGACATTGATCCTGTTTTTTCTCATAAAGCACTTCCTTACATATAAACCTACTCCCTGCCATGATCTATTCAAGAAGTTAAACTAAGGCTTATGCTCATTTTGAAATCTTCCAACTTAGTTGGTTAACATCTTGTCTGTATTATTATTCACATAGACAGACTTGAGTTGTCTAGCTCTAAGCCAAAATCCTATGCCTGATTTTTCAGGTCCAAACATCAGCAATTCCAGAGGTTTTACCTGACAAGTCTCACAGGGGAAAACTACCTGTCCACAACAGACTTGATGCACAGCCAGTGCATTGCAGTCATGTAAAAAAGTTGAATTCAAAGAACCAGGGCCCTTTAAACATATTTGAATCCCTAGCCCAGGTCCTCCATTTAGAGGCCTCTTTATTAAGGGCCAATTGAAGAGGATTTCTCAGGCAACTCTGCCCAGATCACCTTATCAGGCTTCCTTAAAAACATTTTTTTTCCCACTCTATTTCTTTTCCTTGCCCTTTGCCTCCTCCCAGCCCCAAGACCCCAAATGGTAAGAACCTTTTGTTTGAGGGCTCCCTCAACAGTAACACCAAAATATGCGTTGGTGGCCCTGACAATTATCTAAAGCTACCTGTATAGAAAGTGGAACAGTGGGTGAGCAGGCACTTTCTCCTGTTCAGCTCTTCACTGTAGTACCTCAACCAATGATTATAGGCTTGACCATTATGTTCATTTGGCTTGCTGTCTTAGTCAACTGCTTCAACATCTTTCTTAAATCAAGATAGCTTTTCTGTATTCATTCAGCTGATCTCTTGACAAGACGGAGAGGAGGTGCACAATTGGAAATGGTGATGCAGAGCTGGGCCACAGGGCTGATCCTTAGGATAATAATTTAATAACCTGCACATCATTTGGGGGCATAGGTCTGTTTCTCAGCTATGCTTTATTTTGCTTTTACAAATTTTGGAGCACTCTACTTCTAAAATTGGAATATTAAAAATAAAAGTTGTTTTCACAGTTGTCTCCTCAAATCCAGAGAAGCCACAATCCCTAGGGATACAATGCTTATCTGATTCTGAGAAAGAGGACAGGGGTTGCCTTTTACTCTTTGGAGTTTAGAATACAGTTGCAAAAATGAAACAAAATTATCATCCATTAAACAAGTCTGTCAAATATGTGACAGTAAAACCTACACTCTGTGTTTTAATATCCTCCTGAGCCTTTAATTTCTCCTGTAGTTTAAGCCAATTAATTATCTCTCTTGAGTCTTACTTGCCATGTGCCTTTGCTTCCTAAGTGATTAATGTTTATGGTAACAGGTTTTGATAGTATTTCTCTTTGTGATCCTTCCCTTCCCTTCCATCCCTTTCCTTCCTCTCTTTCCTTTCCCTTTTCTTTTCTCTCCTGTTTTGAAAATTAATCTTTAAAAAATACTTTGCATTTTTTTGCTGGAATATATAGCTTACCAATTCACAGCCAGACCGCTCTGTCACATAATGTAAAATGACAATATGACTGAGAAGTAGAGAACACACACACACACACAATTGGAAAGTGGGTCTTGTGTTACTGTTGCTGGCGTGCCTTACCTTTCTTCAAACTATCTTCATACTCTATGAATTTGTCATACATCAGTCTCTCATAAAGCTTGAGTGGCTAGGTAAAAGGGAGAGAGGGAGAGAAAGAGATGACATCAGTTACAAAAATATAAAGTCTGTAAAAATATACTTTTTCCCCAGGGAAAATAAATTTAAATGCAATAAAATCAGAATATTGTATGTCTGTGGAAAACGTGATTGGTTGCTAGAGGTTTTTAAAAAGAAAGATAGAAAAGAGGATAGTACAGAAAATGTATGATTATCTCTCTAAAATTCTGAATTCTTTATTTTATTTATAATCCTCAGATTTTCCATGGAGAATAAAACTAATCTCTTATCACATTAATTCTCAAGTAGTTTTAATATTTAAAAAAAGAAAAACATTTTGGTTTGTTCCTTCAATAAACTTATAACAATTAATTTTTTGATTTCTTACAAGTAGCCAGACACATCTAAAATTTTATATACGTCAGACTTATATTATTAGGATCTCACTGATACTATATAGTATCAATAAATGGGAAAGTGTATCTGCAGTCCTACCTGTCTTCCTTTATGGATATGTAAGTGAGGTATTGTCAAATACCTCTTTTCAATTATTTTAAGCAGATCAGAATTCCACTGTTAATTGCTCAAACTTTTGACATTTTCAGGTTGTGATTTTTAACTTGCAGCAGCTCACAACTTTAGCTGATTCAATAAAAGAACATCCTTAAATATTTTTTTATTCACTAAAATAGCTTCCAACCAAATAAATTAAGTTGATTTATTTTTCTTGATAAATGGAAGTCCTCAAAGGGCTTCATGTCTCTTTGGAGGCTTGTGTGGAACAATGCTGATGAAAATTGAATGTTTGCTGCTTAGAAGAAATCTGTGTAAATCAGATTTGCAAGAGAACAATAAAACAAATTGCACTGCTGCATTATTTAGTATTTCAGTTAAAAGTGACATTGAATCAACCTAAATTATCACAAAACAGTTCTTATTGGTCTACATACTAGAAAGGCTAAATAGCTATGCCTATTTCAAGTGAGAATGGATTCCAGGCTTCAAGTATATTACTAGCAACCTGTGCCATTTCTTTGTCATGTGTTTCTAATTTATTTCTTAGACATCTTCTCTTCAGTATTATAAATGTGGTCCATAGGCTCCAGGTTAACAGAGAACTTGTTTTTCAGGAACTTATATACAGATATACCATCTTTCACAGTTTCCCTGTTAATCCCTCCTCTTTTACCTTGACAAAAGAATACATCTAACAACATCAAATCAATCAAGCCAGCAAGCAATCAAGTTCTGACTGGCTCAGTTTGAGCCATGTGATTAGCCTGAAACCAACAACAATGTCAAATGCAGGATGTATTCTTTTGAAAATTTGGTCTAAGTGTATTGCTGTGATTGTTTAACAAATCACTCCATTACTTAGTTGTAAAAAATAATCATTCATTTTGCTAGTGGATTGTGTAAGGTCAATAATTCAGATAGCGTACAACAATTCTGGAACGTTTGTCTGCTGCCCTTGATGTCTTCTAGGACATCTGAGAAGGAAGAGTCTGGAATATCTAAAGTCTCCCTCACTCAGTGTACCTGAAGGTGGATGCTAGATGAAGTCAAATAGTTCAGGAATGGAATAGGTATCCATCTCTTACTCTCTGTGATCTCCTCAACCGAATTCTCAATTTGAAAACTTCAGAGTAACTGGACCTTTGACTGTCAGCTCAGAGCTCCAAAAATAGAGAACCAAGTGGAAGTTGTATTAGTTTTTTCTAACTTAAAGTCAGAAATTACTAAGTGTCACTTCTGAAACATTCTATTTATTAGAAGTGAGTTAATAAATCAGTCCATATTCCAAGGACTCTCATAATTTTGTGAGAGGAGAAAAATAATATGAGAACATCTTTTAAAAATTTTCAATATGTATAGATTTGAAGGGTAATTAACGATTTGATAGAAATATTTACTGGATAGTAGAAAGATAAGTAACAAAAAGAAGTGTCTTTGTGATTATTAACAGTCTATAAGAAAGGAATAGATAGCTAGTAATTACAACCTAATTTATTTTTAGGTCCTAATATATTGTATTACAGGTATTATTTTATTAATTATAATGTGATGATATAGTTCTAATTAAATTAATGACTATTTATATCATCTCTGAATTACACTAAGTTTTGCTATTATATAATTTGTACCAGCCTTTTCATTTATGAATATTGATTTTTCTTTTTCTAGCAATTGTTTGGAACTAATTTTTATAAAATATTTTTAAAGAAAATAGTTTCATATTTTTCTTGAGACCTATTTACATTGATGGATTTTATCTTAAAATATAGTATGACTGTACAGGAAAATGGTCACAAGTTTTATTTTTAACTTTAAGTTACTGATTATGCTGTTACTTTACAGTTTTTCATCATTTTAAATTTCAACAGAGATTTAAAAAAAACATCAGTCTATTTGCTATGGTTTGTATAAAGTTAACCTGTATTTTTGACCTTGCTTTTATACTTTATAGGGGATGAAGTTTCTCCCCTGCTCCTATGTGTTTACACACAGGCATCTAAAGAATAGCATTACATGGACCATCATGAACCCTTTCATTATACCTGCAGTGTGGGGTTATTTGTGGTCTAGATAACACATGCACCCTATAATTCTGGCTACCATTTCTGCTCTATTTGTTTGGCTCTATCAGTACACACCATTATGCACTTTAAATCACCAATGTATAACCTTGCATTTTTACTAATTTTCACTTTATCCTGTGAATTCAGAGAAAGCTTTCAAATTGCTCCCCATATCACTTAATGTAAAATTATTTCCTAAACATTTTTCAGGTCCATGAAATAGATTCCTTTCAGAATTAATATCTTCCATTAAGTCTTTTGTATATTGTTCAATACATTTGATTCTGCATTATATTTTCATGGGTTCCAAGTTGTTAGTAATTATGTTTTTCTTTTCCTTTTAATTTTACTTGAGTTGTAATTTCTCTAAAATTGTTTATCAACAGATATCCGTGTGAAAGTGTCATTCTCTCTTGAATAATGTAATTTAAGTAAGTTTTGAAGTTGAGAAATGTGAGTCTTCCATCTTTTTCTTTATTCTTGTGGCTATACTGGGTGCCTTAAATCCAGGTGGAATATAAACCTGTTGAATATAAAAATCCATCTGGAAACTATCAACATCTTAACCATATTGTCTTCCAATATATGAATATAGGCTACTTTTCTATTTATGTAGATCTTCCTTAGTTTCTAACAAAGATGTTTTACAGTTTTCAATGTACAAGTCTTGCACTTTTTTCACTAAATTTATTCTTAAACATTTTATTCTTTCATTTGCTCTTGTAAATGGAGTTGTTTTCTTAATTTTATTTTTGAGTGTTCATTACTACTGTGTAGAAATAAAATTGATATTTTGTATTGATTTTGTATCCTACAGTCTTGCTAAAGTCATTTGTTACTTCTAATAGTTGTGTGTTTTTGTGCGTGTGCATATTCTTGTGTGAAATTGCTAGGAATTTCTGTATTCAATAGCATGTCGTCTGTAACTATCTGTAAAAAGTTTTACATTTAGCAAGGCATAATTCTCATATTTTTTCTTCATTAGACATGCTTTGCTTGAGTTCTTAGATGCATTTATAGTAGCTGGTATAAATTGGTTGTCAAATAAATTTAGCATGTGGGTTTGTGAGGGAAGGATTTATCATTCTTTCATTTCTTATGTGTGTATTTATATGGGGTGGGCAAAAGTAAGTTTACAGTTGTAATACAAGTAAATAATCCAATAATTAATACATAATAATACAAGAATAAGTTCAGTGGTTTGTGTGCTTAGTACTGTAAACTTACTTTTGCCAACCGCTGTATTTTTGTGATTCTTTTCATATCTCAATTATTTTTGAAAACTAGACCCTTAAAAAACAAAATGTGGTAACTTTGGAATAAGATTCATCCTCTTCACAAGGTTTTCAGCTATTTGTTTGTTTCTGTTCTTCTTGTCTTTGTGTGTGCATGTGTGTGTAAACTTCTTGAACTAATTTGTAAAGTCTGTATTCTATGGCATGTGTTGCCATTAAAATTTCTCTTTGGTTAGCTTAGTGGTCAGATAATATGTGAATAACATTTTTCTTAAATGCCTTAATCTAGTAAGACTCCCAGATTTTGCTGAAGGACGTTGTGTGCATGTTGAGCACGTATGTAATGCTCCTTTGGTTTACAACTGTGCCTTAGTCTTCACTCTGGAGCTTCAACATCAGCTCGTGGTGAGGCAATAAGACCTTCTCAGATCCCGGGCATATGAAAAGGCCCTCACATGCCATCCAGCTTCCAGGAATATGTGGGATCTTTTCAAAGGCTTCTAGGGACATTCCATTTCCCATCTTTTTCTTTTACGTTTCTTGGTCATGCTCCCATCAGCCCAACTATTATCATTGGCCCGAGCAGCTGCGATATTCAACAGTTTGGCTGATGGTTTTCAACAAGGTCCCTGGAGTGAAAACTTGTCACTCTGAGTTCAGTCTTAGATCAGCTAAAGCCACGCTGTGCAATTTGAGTTAACAGGGGGTTGACAAGTTCAATAACAGAAGATATATAAGAACGGGATCCTATAATAGAGACCCCATTCTGCCCCACAAGAACACTTATTTCGGGAAGGGTTTCACATTATTTATTCTGAATAGATGTATAAACATATTTTTAAAATGTTGTCCTACTTATGCAATAAACAGAGGGTAGCTGTATTAAAATTATAAATACTATAAAACTTCCTGTAAATGTCATATTTACTTGAAACCCTTTAGATATGTTTTTCTTAAGAATGAAAATGAGATTGATTCACCCACTGTCATTACCCAAATTACTGTAAATTCTGTGCAGTTTAAATTATAATTCCTGATTATTTTATAGTAAATACTCAATGAACATGTTCTAAAATTTATATACAATGACATTAATCCAGTCACAGTTCAATCATTTTAAATATAAAATTTGGAAGACTTTTTTTATACCTGAGATGATGGTATATTTTGAAGAAATAACATTAATTAAATATGTGGTGTAAATATCATATTAAACAAATCAGCTTGTTCAACAAGATAGAATTCTTAAAAATAAAAAGAAATCACATGTGGATGAATCTTTTTTATGATGAAAGTATCACAAAAGTTGGGCGAAGTGATAAATTGTTTCTGAGATTGTGTTTTAAAACTGGCTAATGGGGGATATAATTTTGGCTCTCCACTAATCACTGTATGTGGGAAGAATGAAATGTAAAGTTAATAAAATAAAACAAGGATGAGCAAATTTTTATCCCTGGATTGGGTAAAGGATTTTTAAAAAACATCTGAAAGTACACATTATAAAAATCACAAAAATGAATATTCTGGGTCAGAATATCAAAGTTAGTATTGTTTGATTAACTAAAAAATAATACTGAAATGATAGAAAGATAGAAAATTATTATTGTATTATAATTGCTTAATACCATTTATGTTCAATACAAGAAAAGTTCATATGTTTAACATGCTATGTATACATATATATAATTTATTTTTAATTATTCATGCCTAATACATTACAGTGAAATCTTCTGGAGAAAATGGGAGTATTGAAAGCATGCAGAGAATAAAATGAGGAAATAAATGCTTAAATATTTGCATAATAGATCCAAAATAGTGAGATTTAAAAAAAAACTCTGCTTACCCAATGTGTAAACTATATAGCTCAACCTGTGATACAATGGTTTTATGATTTTTCTCCTATGCTCTTTTTATAATCAAAATATTGCTATTAATTGTTAATTTCATAGATGCTTGTGCCCAATATCTAAAATTTCTCTTCCTATAATATCAAGATGAATAAAAGTGTCTGCTTTCTAGAGTTGTTATAATGATTACATACTTTAGTATCTGGGAATATTAGAACAGTTTGAAAAATATTGTGTTCAGCAAAATTATCTTGTTAAAATTATTGACAGTTAAAATATATGAAGTAAATTAATATTATAAAAAATATATATGTACTCTATGTATTTTAGATTAAAGCTCATTAAAAAAAATTTTACTTATGTATTAATTGGTTGTAAATCTCAATTTCACATTGTTTCACCTCATTCAAGGGCTTAATGGTAGTCTCAATTCTGAACTTGCCTTTAAATAATTTATGAATCTTATAGTTAAATGTGAATATATATATTTAAATTAAAAAGTAATTGCTTAGTTTGTAAGGCTGAAAATCTTAGAAGGAGAACTGGATTCAGTCACATGTTAATTACAACATTCATATTCCCTCAGAACTTTGATTCTATTTCTGTGTTTTCTGTGATGTTTCTGGCAACCATTAAAGACAGTTCAACTAGTGAGTAAAAATATATGTAGCAGTTCCTGATTTCCCATCCACATATTATTCCAACTATTCTAATATTCGCTTAATTCTGAAGGAGGTAGACAATGCTTCTCCTTTCAGTGCACTCCAGAGTGTTCCAAAAGCTATGTGGCATAAATTAGGTCTTATGATCATCTCAGACTGAATTCTGTGGCCAGGAGAAGGAATTTCTTTATGGAGCTTATAATGAATCATCACCACTGAAACCTTCAAGTGGGAACCAGTGTGGGCAATGCTATTATTCATAAAAAGGCTGAGTGAGTTAGTGAGAATTCTAGGGAGTAAGTCTTGGGTAAGGAACCAACAAATACCTAATACCAGAAACCCTTAATAGTGGCATGCATTCCCTCTAGATTTTTTCTTTTTCCACATGAAGGCCTACTGTGCATGTGAGGTCTCTTTTCTCTTTGTCTTCCCATGTGTTTAAAGACTTTGCCAATACCTCAATGTTGGCCTCTCCTCTGTCAACATTCCAGATTCCAACAAATCCAAGGGTTTTACTTATTCAGATTGTTCAGAGGATATTTAGTTGCTATGCTATAACAGGAAGAAAAATATGGAAAAGAAAAATAATTTTTACCTGAACAAGTCTGTCCTACAGTGAAACTCAGTGTTATATTTATGTTATTCTTTTGTTATACACAAAAACAAATACATATATAGTTTTAAGAAATTTTTCCTCTTTGAAATTAATAGGCCAGCTATAAGATATAAGTTGGTTGCATCATTTAGCTACATATTCAATTTTCTATACAGTGTAAGACTTGGTGATTCTGACACTATCTGGAGAACCCAATATGATATTGAACATGTTCCTGACTAGGGAGTCAACACAATTTTAGAGTCCCAGGATGTGCTATCATTTTCCCTAGAAACATGGCACAAATTGGAGAAAGTTTTCAGAAAATGTATCCAAAATAGAAAACAAGTACAGGACCCTGAACATTTTCCTCTCCTGTCTGTGGGTATAAGATTGAAAAAACAAAACAAAACAAAACAAAAACAAACAAACAAAAAAAAACAAACAAGAGAATGAATCCATATAAAGGGATTAAAAGGTTGTTTGGAGAAAAGGTGAATAACCACAAAAATAATGATAATTATCTATCTCTAACTTCTGAATGACAAGATTCAGCATTTTATCCAGGAAACTCAAAATGTTTTTCATGATTAGTCTGAACTGTAAATATTAATTTAACTTGATATTGCAAGGTCTAATGTTAAAAACATTAATACAACTTGTTTTGTTCCTGTCACAAAGTAGATATTTAATAAATATCTGTACAAAGAAGGCACAAACTTTTTAAAATCATGTCTCAGTACTGCAAATTTTGCTGTCTTGAAAATAAAAATTGAAACATCTTTAAGGTACAGATTTGAAACTTTAGATCATAGTTTACAAAATTCAGTTGCTAAATGTAAACTTTTTACTTTTCAAAAACAATATTGTCAATGTGATCAGGTGATTAAAAAACTTTCTAGAAAAGTAAGCACAAGAGGTCAGTACAATAATTTTGAATTGAAATAACAGAAAACTCTAAAACAATTTGCATTGAACATTATGAATATTAATAATTACATATTAGACATTTAGAGACAGGACATGATGAAATTTAGAATGTTTAGTTTTTAACTAAAACTGTATTTGTTGACACCCAATACTATCAACAAAGATCCAGTTCTTTCCATCTTTCTTCTCTGCCACCCAGAATGTATTTGATTTGTCTTGCCCTCAGCTGAAGCTAATGGCAGGTGGATAGCAAGGAAAGTGCTACATACTAATGGCAGGTAAATTTATTCTGCATTGACTTTTTTTTTGCAAATTACAAAGCTGTTGAAATTGCTTAGAACAAGGCACACTGGGTGGGTTTCACAACTGGGTTGCTCACATTACCAAAAACCCACGAAAATACTCTCATTGTGTCATGTGCCATTACCTAAGCAACTCAGTGAGATTCCTGCTCTGAATGCATTGTTTCTTTGTGTACCTGGCAGGGATTCCTTCAGACAGCAACTGTTGTTTGGTAAGTCTGAATGGTTATCCCTTTCATGTAGAGTGATATAGAGGCACAGGCATGGTCATTCTTGGAGCCCATGCACTCAATTTTGCTTCACTACTTTTGTTGGTTAATTTTTCAGTCTAGTTTTGCCTGTTTTATATTTGTGAATAATTTTTTTATGTTAAATGTGTGGATGACACATTAAATTGCATTTAATGAGTCTTCCAGACATTGATTTGTTTAAATCTACAAATTTATTTATAACTTTGTGGTGTTTGCAAATTAAATTAGCATTCTCTGATATTCTCAACAGGGGTCATTCTTTGTAAAGTAATAAACACAACACATAGACCAAAATAATTTCTTTAGAGTTAAGTGTTATTGCACTTAAAGGAAATTATTAATACTTCCAGCAAATTTTCTACTTTTATAAATTATTCTTTTCTGTTCAAAGGGGTAAGTTCAGAAATCTTTATATGGTGATGCAGAAAAGAACCATGAAAACTCACAACTATATCAATTTTGATTTAATGTTAAAAAATGTAAATTCTAGGGTCAAAGTGCTTGAATTGTAATTCTGGCTCAGGCACTTTCTAGATATTAACAAGTAACTGAAAGCTTTTGTGTCTTAGTTTCTTTATTTGTGAAAGTAAGAATAATGATAGCACCTTCCAAATGAGAGATTATGGCAAATGAATATTATAATATAGGTAAAATACTCATAAAAGTCATTTCATTTAAATTATTAAATAAAGACATTTCATTATCTTGAAAAAATATAAATATATTTGGTCTCTGTCTCCAATTTTGACACAAAGCTTCCAATATTATCGTAATTTTCTGAGTGATAAGGGTGTTAGGAGCATCTTTTATTCTAATATTTTGTCATTAACTCCAGCTTCTGATACAGAGCCCCTAAATTTATTGGATTTGTTTAGGTGATGGGAATGTCTTTTGTTTTAATGAGGCAACTCTTGGTGGGATCCTGGATGGAGGCTGGTCATCAGGAGGTGAGCAGTGCAGTGCAGGGGAGAGCAATGGGGGGGGGGGTGGTGGAACAACTGTAATAGAAAAACAATATAAAAAAAACAAGCTATGATTAAAAGATTAAAAGCTTGGGAATTTCATGCTCCCTTTCCCCCATTCTCTAAGGAGGGAAGTGTAGCTAGAAATTTTGTTAATAATCCATCATGTCTATGTGATGAAACATCCATAAAAGTCCCTGAACTAGAGTCTTTGATGCACCTAAGGAAGGTAGCACACCTCAATTTTTCAGGAACACTTCCAGACCTTGCTGTATGTATCTGTTCATTTGACTCTTCATCTATATCCTTTAGCATGTGTTTCATAATAAACTGGTAAACATAAATAAATGTTTTCCTGAGGTCTGTGAGTTGTCACAGAAAATAATGAACCTGAAAAGAAGGTTTTGAGAATCTCCAGTTTACATCTGGTTGGGCAGAAGTACCTGTGATAACCTGGGACTTGTGATTGGTGTCTAAAGTAGGGGAAAGTCTTGTAGGACTAAGCTCTTAACCTGTGGGGTCTGAGATAACTCCAGGGACTTAACATCATCATTGATGTTAAGATAACATCATAAGATATCACTCTGTCCTGGAGAGTTGGTTGATGAAGGGACAAACCCACACATTTGATTTCAAAAGTATTTCCAGTATAGAAGAAACACATTTTTCTTTTAATAGTTGCATACAAAGTATGTACTTCTATAAGATAATAGCTATAACCATATTTTTCTGCTTATTCTTATGACTAGTTTTTATGTTTTTCCTTTAAAATTCATTTTAATTTTTTTTCATGTCTATGTACTTTTTTTTTGGTTTGTTTTTATGTACATCTATTCTGTAGACTCTTTTACAACCATTCTTGTCTTGGCACTGTGTAGTTTAATAGGTTTCAATATATTTTTCTTAAAACACAAACTGAAAAAGGCATATGTTCTGAAAAAGAATATATGAGATGAAGTAGAATAGCAAATAAAAAGCATGTATAGAATTTATTTGTGGTTATAAATATGAAAAATTAATTTGGTATGGGAGATGAGCATATTTCACTAATCAAGCCATTATTTTGAAATGTTGAAAACTGAGCAAGTAACATTGGTAACCTAATCAGATAGTTCCATGATTTGGAATAGTGTGTAACTTTAATGACATATCCAATCAGAGATTCAGCTGTTGTGCACAATTACCATTAAACATTTTGTTTCAAGATATGTGACATCCTGATAATTTAATATTTTTGTTTCTTTTGCCTTTAAAAAAATTTGACTTAAAAAATTTAACAGAACTTTAATCTTTACTAATTATCCCCTGTTTTTTGAGAAGTACTTAGTATCAAGAACTTTGTGAAGGATCTGACATTTTTACCTTATGAACAAACTAATAACTTAGACTGTCACAGTTTTATAGATACTAACAGAAGACATGAGTTTCCCGAGTCAAAGACAAAATACATTTTACTCATGGCACAGAAGACAGCATGAGATTAAGAATCACTAGGGTGACAGGAAGAGCCCATATGAGAAGCTGCACAATCAGGGGTTTTTGTCACAGCTGACGAACGTTAAGCTTTTGAAAAGGATTGGTAGCTAACATGTTTAATTTAACTTTGCCCAATGAAAGAAAGACATCATCATTAATATTATAGACAGCAGCAAGAATAGCAACAACAAAGTTTTCTTCTTCTTTGGAGAGTCACTCTATTTCTATCTTCAAGGTTATTTACCATTAAAATTATTTTTTGGAAAGATAGTCAACAAAGGTTATCAGTACATTTGCTCAGAATATATATAGTAATATGAGAAAAATCATACTGAATTATGTCCTAATTCTTATATCTGTTATTATATCAAGAAGAGTTATGTGTAGAGATTTATAAATCAATAATAAAATGACAAATAAGCCAATAAAAAATGTTCACAACTCTTGAACTGGCATTTCAGAGAAAAGTAAATACAAACAGCTAATTAACATGTCAAAATATGTGTATCAGGTCAACACTCTAAGAAACTGGGCTATCCAGTCAGGTTGAAATAGGAAATTTTATAACCAAACTTGAAAACAATTTATGTAACAGGATTAAAATTGAGATATAAAACAATAAATTGATAATAAAACAAGGCATAAATCCCACTTCTGGATACATACGCTAAGGAAAGATGCTCATGACAATATTTTTTATTAATAACAAAACCAGTGCCTACCACAAATATTTGTTATAGAGAAAATAAACAAGCAAAGTTTGATGTATCAAAAATGTATTTTATTAAAAAGGATTGATCATAGTTACATTCATTAACATGATTTATTAACATAATATTATCAAACTCATAACTGTAGAGTACATACTGTGTGTTTGCTTTATAAAAGTTCAAGTCTTATAAAGTAACAAAGTATATTTTTCAGAAATACTTTTGTTGTATATTGATTAAAAATTAAACACAGTTGTAATAAAAATAAAATATAATTATGAGAACATCATATATAAAAGTAATAAATCAAATTATAAAATAGGCTTACAATGGAAACCTAAATGAAATGTATACATTACTAGATATGTATATTCATTTCAAAAATTACAAAAAAAGAAACAGAGATTTTTAGTATCTCAAACAATTGGAAATTATGGACAGCTTTTATTTTCTACCT
The DNA here is from genome assembly GCF_987537825.1 of Furipterus horrens. Classification (NCBI taxonomy): domain Eukaryota; kingdom Metazoa; phylum Chordata; class Mammalia; order Chiroptera; family Furipteridae; genus Furipterus; species Furipterus horrens. The sequence goes on along the minus strand of NW_028327176.1, from coordinate 59,086,341 downwards.
AACTACTGAAGCATATATTTTTCTTTTTAAATTAAGTTTATTGGGGTAACATTTGTTAATACGGTCATATAGGTTTAAATGGTACATTACTATGATACGTAATACTTATATTGCATTGTGAAACAATCACCCCAAATCAAATCATCTTTTGACACCATATATTTGAACCCTTTATCCTCTACCATCTCCCCACCTACTTCCCTCTGGTAACCATGATACTGTTGTCTGTGTCTCTGAGTTTGTGTTTTATATCCCACATATGACTGAAATCATATGGCTCTTAGCTTTTTCTGACTGAATTATTTTGTTTAGCAAACAAGCTAAATTGTTTACAATATTAGCTTTCATGTCTGGTGATATGTAAAGGAAAAGCCAAAAGTCGTATGAAAGTTTTGGCCCTTTCAATGGTTTTATGAATAGGGCATAGAAAACTGCTAAGAATCACCTTTAGTTGTCACTACTACACCAGTTCACAATTCTGCTAATAACAGCACCTTTAACCAGTTACAATGAAACAAGAGTTGGAAAACATCTCTCAAATATCCATAGTTTGATGTGCTTTGAAGGGGATTTGAAGCCAGAGCTGTGGGAACTGTAAATGCTTGACACCAACTGGTCAGTGGCACCTCTTCTTACAGCTCATCATCCCACCCTGGTTATTTGCCAATCCAGAATTATCCCATTCACACTGAGCAGTCTGGTCCATGCTGATCATTTCTGTTGTGATAGGTCAGTCAAATGTTTCCTCAGATAATTTAATAGTGTGATGACAGTGGAATATAAATATTCCCACCAATGAATTATCTTCTCAAGACAATACCTCTTGTCCTATGAGTTTATAACACTTTATTTTTGCTAGATGTTTTCATAAATTTTATGTCATTTCTCACATCTAACATCCCCTGTATTTTTTGTATTTTTCCACAACTGATTATGGACAATATGTATATATCAGGTCATTCTATTTGCCGCACTGTCTGGAAATTTCAATCTCTTTACAGTTTTGCCTACCGTCTTAATGTAATTCCTCCAAGATTGTTTAGGAGTTTTGTCTTTCAATCTGCATATAACTAGGAACTTAGTTTAGAAGTTTCCCTCTGAGTAAGAATTGTTTGCTTTATTTCCATGCCCTGCAAGCAATAGTTTTCCAGATTATTTTTGTATTTCTTTGTTTTCAGATATTTTGAAGATTGTTTTCATTAGTAAATGTTTTAGAAATCCCATCCTACTTATTTAAAAGATAAAATAATTTCTTACTTTGTATTGAAAAGGTATTATATTATTATTAATACAAACAAATGCATAAACATTTCTTGGCTATCACCATAAAATATAGATATTTATAGAGAAAGCCTGAGATAGGAAGCTGTAGAAAAAGTAAATGTTAAAAAGTGATATAATGCATATTCCAGAGTATGTATCCTCATTATTATGCAAATAATATACTGAACAAATGAAACGTTAAGAATATTATCTAGTGCAAAATAATAGATATATTACCTACTTATAAGCTTTCATTAAACCATGCTAACTTAGAGCCAATATATTCACAGAACATCATGATTTTTTAACATATCCAAATAATGTTTTATTATAATAATCCTATAAATGAGAATATACTTCTAACAAAGTTAGAAGTTATAATCAACCCAAGTATAAAATTTATTAGATATAATATGATTCTAAATGTTCAACATGGTCGGTAGATGCAGTTTGTTGGTTAATTATATACTTTAGTTTAACAATGAATAACTTCATTTAGCACCTACTCTGTATGTGTGTGCAGAATATGTGATAATAATAAAGTATCAATACAATACTAACTAAATGCTTGAGTTTAAAATACATTTGAGCAAACAATACATTTTATCCCCAAAAAATAATAGAGGAATATACAAAAATTTGGAGAATAAACAGTAAGTATAAAAATGTTATATTTAAAATACTATAATCCACTGAGAGGGATATGATTGTGGGAGAAGGGGTGGGCTGGGTTGGGGGAAGCAATGGGGAAAAAATGGGACAACTGTAATTGAAAAACCAAAAAAACAAAAACAAAAACAAAAAAACCTTTTTGGAGAAAAATAAAAAATAAAAATAAAATAATATAATCCAGATAAAAGGCTTGAATAAAAAAATAGAAATGTCATCAGAAAGCTTTAATCTTAAGTCATTCAGTCATTAAATATATATAATTATTAATTAGAAACATTGGTTCCTAATATTTATGTTTATAGTCTGATAAATTTATTGCAGTTTGCATATAGTTAATCTATTTTTACTAAGTGTAATGTGACTGTAATCACTAGTTATCAATCTCTTATACACACACAAACATACATACACATACATGTGTATTAGTCTATATTATTACAAATATCAATCCATTGATAAGTTAAATATTATTGGAAAAAATTTATGAAAATATTCATCGAATAAGAGAAACACACGAATAGATGAAGAAATACTCATGTATTTGAAACAGAAATGAGTATGCCAAACAAAATAGAAGTTCAAATGACCAAGTTGTACAAGAAACTTAGTTGTGGATGCAAGATCAAGAAAGTCACAACTTGGGTGAGTGGGGTAGGGGAGAGCAATGAGGGAAAAATGGGACAACTGTAACAGAAAAACAACTTAAAAAAGGCAAAAAGAGAAAGTCACAGCTTAAAATTAGATGAAATTTGAAAAGGACATCAAATGAAATGGAAAACAGTTTTTAAATATAAGGAATAAAATGAGTATGACAGAAAATATAACTTTTCTATACAGAAGACAAAACTTTAAAATTCAGTGATGGAAAGTATCGATCAATCATTTACATAAATTTGATGATTAATAGTAAGAAAATCAGAATGAAAAGAAATACCTTATCCTTAATACTTTCCCCAATTTGAAATGGGATGTAAATATTCATACTGTCAGTAATATTTTATATTGCTTCTGAGTTTTCACTATAATATGTAATGGGGAAATGAACATATCTACTTCTGAGGTTGTTCACTTACATTGGTTTATTACTTTGGGATTTGGGATCACTTCCCAGAAGAGGTATAACTTTTTCAAATAATATGAATATGTTTATGCCTTCAGATACTCATTGATGGATGGATTTAATAAAGTGGTATGTATAGATTTACAGTTCCTCTAAAATTTAAGAATAGAGCCAATTTTATTGCACAAGTACAATAATTGAGGATATTAAGCATAAAAAATATGTAGCAAAATATAGCACCATGAAAATAATTTGAAAAAATATGTGTTTAAGTGTGTGTGAGTGTGTGACCAAAAGTATAACATTTGACAATGTACACAATCACCTAAAAAGAGTCTATTATAAGTTTAATAATATAACTATTTTACTACTAAATATTTAGGTGTAAGGTAAAAATCATAAATGTGAGCAGAAATGCTTGAATGGAAGTCTACAGTTATTTGTTTTTCATTTATAATCTATTAAGCAAATATTCCTATTTATGATATAATATGGAAAGTAAAAAACATTAAAACTTGTATCACTGGGAAATTATTATGAACATGGAAAATGTTCACAATGTACTAAGTAAAAATATGTATCTATAGAAAACTTGGAAAATAGTGATAATAAAAATCAAACTAATTATATTATCGCCCAGAACATAAACCCTGTTAAGTGAGAGAGAAGGGGTGGGGTGGTGACTTCTGCCTAGAATGCATGTACACATGCAAGACTTATGTGTGCAGACTTGTATTTTTTTCATTTTTTTTCTTTATCAGACCTAAAATACATCTTTAAAATGGATATTATATGTAAATTATTTTCCTTAATAAATTGTGCAAAAATTTTTATTTATTAAAATTATTGATTATTGAGAGATTAAAAATATGTAGCAATAAAACTTCTATTTTATATAACTTACTTTATAGATTCATTTTTCTTTATCAATGTTAATCATTATTCTACCTTAAAAGTGTGATACGTTCAACATTTGAAGAAATAAAGCAAGGTTGTATTTTGTCAGGACATAAAATAATACACCTATCATCCTGAAGAACATATTTTAAAGTTTGTAATATAAAATAACACTTATGTTTTAGGGGTAGTTTCATCATAGTAGTGATTTATGTAGAGATTACAGTGAAAGGGGGCAATTAAGCAATATTCTTGCATTTATTTTAGATGTAGTGGTGGTTATGGCTATGTTTTTTGTTATAATGAGAGGGTAAAAATATAACGATTGTGAAATTTACCTTCTTTCTATTGTATTCTTTCTAATGTAAAAACACTAGTAAAGCTTTTTCCAACTCAATCTCATTAAGATATTTAGGAACGGGGAGGGATATGATTGCAGGAGAGGGGGTGGGTTGGGTGGGGGAGAGAAACTGGGGGAAAAGGGGACAACTGTAATTGAAAAACCAAAAATTAAAAAAAATTAAAAATAAAAGATATTTAGGAAGTGAGACAGATGCTAAAAGAAATTCTAGAAGAGAAGTTCTGTTAATAATATCAGTAGTTTAGAGCCTTTGATTGCTTGAAGGCCATTAAGTTTCTCAGGTTTTATCTCTGCCAATCTAGATATAAGCTCAGGTTAGCAAGTTTCTTAAATGCAAGCACAAATACTATGATGAATCTGACTCACTATTTTTCTTGAGAACATTGTGAGTATCACAGTTGCTATTACAGAATTGACATTATCTTGGAGTTATTCAGCAGACTCAAATGCAGAGAAAAGGGAGTTGTAAAAAATATATAGGTTGACAACTGTAATGTTCTGTACAGACCTGCAGTGATGCAAAGAAAACATGGGATCAATTCTACATTCTAATCATGAAGCTTTGGTGACTTTAGCAAGACACTTAACCTCTTAAGTATTTATGAAATTGTATATTACTTGTATTTCAAAATCTCTTTCTCTCTCTCTCTTCCTGTCTCCTCCATCAGTTTCTCTCTTTCTCCATGTGTTCATATCTGTGTTATATTGTGTGTGAATATACATTTTAATCTCAGTCAATGTATTTATTTAGAACTAGCAAATATAAATTCTAATTAATATATTAAATGAAATATAAAGTGTAATATTAAAAGACTAGCATTGATTTATTCTATATATTTTATTTTGTTTCACACAGAAATAATTCATGATGAGTTTCCCTCACTGTGTGGTTGTGTTTATTTCTTTTTATTGGTTTAGAGAGAGAAAGAAAAGGGGAGAGATAGAGGGAAACATTAAGTTGTTTGACCTACTGATGCATTCATTGGTTGATTACTGTATGTGCCCTGGCAGGGATCAAACCCACAACTTTGGCATATTGGGATGACACTCTAATAATTTCAAAATAATGCTTTTTGCTCACATTGTGGGTAAGACAGTGTCTTAAATAAGCATAATAAGAGAAACAAAGAGCATTTGTTTGGTTTAAAAAATTAAGATATAACTATCACTGGCATGAAGAATGATACTCTAGCAATATACTCTTTCTTATTACAGTAGTCCCTCTCTATACTGTGGTTCACTTATCACAGCCTCACTGTATTGTGGGATTTAAAAAATATTATATTTAATTATTTATTGCGGATTTTTCACTATATCGTGAGATTTTGCAGTACTATATATGTATGTTGTTGAAGCTACATAGGTTTAAGAGTGTAGAATATGCTTAAGAACATAAGTAGTGTTTATAAAAGTGTGGGAAATGTTAATAAGGGAGTGGGAAAGGTTAACAAGAGACTGAGAATGGTTTATAAGTGTGTGGGAAGGGTTTATAAAGCCTTAAAATATATATAATTACTAAAATAAATGTAAGGTTTCTACTTCGTGGATTTTCTTGGTGACTGGAAATGTATCCCAGAGGTACACTGGAAGAGCTCTTGTGTTGAAGAGAGGGAACTGAGTTAAACTAGAAGATTATAGACCTGAATGGAGATGAGAGTCCATAAAGGAGACTGTATTCAAAAAGTGTTCTCTTCAAGTTAAGGCACAAATATCTAAAAGTACATATGAGCAGTGAAAAAAAAAAAATTCAATGTAGACTTCTGATGAAAACAACTGCAACAACAACTACTTCTACATTTACATTAAAGAAAGCATATGACAGTTATGAATAACTTTTACTTATATTTTATTATTTTACAAGGCCATTTACTTAATCCTTCCTACTTGATCTGTACTACTCAGAGGTACAACTGGGAAAACATTCTCCACAATTATCTAATTTGCTTACTTAGTGAGAAATAGTTGAGTATTTGAATCCAGATTTTCTTGTTATATAAATTATTTCCTTTGGTCTCAGATTTTGCTGTTATGTTTAATAAGCCAGGATACATGGTTCATCAAAAAGGACCACCCCAGTTAGGAACAAAAAAGGTAATTTACTTTCAAAATATTATATAACAGTAATATCAACATAATATAAATATAAAATATAGGTTAAGAACAATGGTATTATTTATTATTTGAATTTACTTTGGTAATGATATGCATATTTATTAGTTATTAAAATAATAGCTTGCAGATATATTTTGAAATATCTAAATTTAACAATAAAGTTCATATTAATAAAAACATAATTCATAAAATAATGGCAAAAAACCCTCTGGGATAGCCTGATTAAAAACATTTTCTGACCATTAAAACGATAAATATGAAGAATGTGGAAGCACAGAAGTTGTTATAATAGCCTGCTTATTAAAATGTAGAACATATACTAAAATTTTTATAATTAATATCGTGAAAATGGAGAGGGAAAATTAAAAATCAGTGAAAATTACCAATTATCAGAATTATTATTTCATATTTTATTGCGTAAATGAGATAATAAATTTAAGATGACTAATTTGTAAATTTCTTTACCTTTTCAGAAAGTTTTCATAACATTTTTGTCATTAAAATATACAAGAATAAATAATAAAATATTTTAAAGCTACAGTCTTACCAGTGGCGTGTCTCTTTGTACCATTGGATAACTCTGAGATAACTCTGATCTGCATTTGCCATTATCCATTCTCTAAGTTTTTTGGGGGGGGTAGATTTTATTGGTTATGCAATTACAGTTTTCCCAATTTTTTTATCTTTGCTCCTCTCCCTCCTACCCTCCGGCAATACCACCTTTCTTAGTTCATGTCCATGGGTCACGCATATAAGTTCTTTGGCTTCATCCTTTCCTGTACTATTTTAACACTCCCCTATTTTGAGCCTACTGATTATGCTTCTTAATTCCTGCATAATTTCCCCATTTCTTCCCTTTCCCCTTCCAGCTGATAACCCTCTAAATGATCTCCATATCTATGACTCTCTTCCCACTCTGGTTGTCTGCTTAGTTTGTTTCTGTTTTTATTGTTTAGATTCAGTTGTTGATAGCTGTGATTTTGTTGTCATTTTAATGTTCATAGTTTTTATCCTCTTTTTCTTAAATAAGTTCCTTTAACACTTTATATAATAATGTCTTGGTGATGATGAACTCCTTTAGCTTTACCTTGTCTGGGAAACACTTCATCTGCCCTTCTATTCTAAACGGTAGCTTTTCTGGATAGAGTAACCTTGGTTGTATGTCCTTGCTTTTCATCACTGAATAGGTCTTGCCAGTCCCTTCTTGTTGGCAACGTTTCTTTTGAGAAATCAGCTGATAGTCTTATAGGTACCCTTTGTAGGCAATTCTCTTCTTTTCTAAACATTTATTAAGGCTGTGATCACAAACACAAATTTGGTACTTTTAGTGACCTTTAACTGCACTCTGCCACTGCAGAGTTCTACCTTCCTTACTATTTGCTGAATTAGGCCAGTGATCCCTTTCCTGCCTTTTGAACACTGTGGCTTCAGGAGAACATGAATGTTTATCCTCACCTCACATACATGATTGTTGAGATTAGGGAATGTGTAGGTTATTGCAGGTGACTACAGCCATGAATCTATTGTAGTAGGACAAGGACAACAACTCTCATCTTTTAAATTTTATAACAATTCAAGCTGTGTCATTTGTGATATTATAATTTATATTTATAGATAGCAGGTGAATAATGCATAACAAAACTAAAATTTTACACTCATAGTTTCACTTTCTTTAGCACTTTAGAGTAAATGATAAATATAGAGAATGATTTAATAAGCTATTTATAAAATTATAAAATATTGATTGTTAATCATCACAGACTATAATTTAAATATAAATTAATTAACTTCATGCAACTTAAAATGTATACATAGTTGAGCAACTTAAAATCCTCCGGGGGACAACACACTAGTTTTGTTACAAAATTCAAAATATCACTTCCAAGATCTTATTAATAAAATCCAATCACATTCAATAATCAGGCACTTAATTTGCTATGTTCATAATTGCTTATTTTGAGATATTTGAAAATCACTTACCAAGAGTAAGATAAAGCATTCTGTTGTGTAGTAGAAGAAGAACTTACATCTCTTGTGTAATCTTAGGATTTTTTTAGGCAATTCCCTCATTTTAAGTACCAAAAATGTCACTAAGACAAATAGTTTTACCAATATGAAGGAATAATTCATAAATCAGATCCGAATTACATTGAGCTCAAAAGATTTTTTTGGAAAATACATTTAGGCTGATAGTGTGACATGACAGCTCCAGAACACATGGCTTCCATCTGCTGTATTCACTAATGATGATTCCAAGTAAGAGTCACTGTCCAAATGTGGGATTCTCTTGAGTAAAGTGCCTGACCTATCAATCATGAGTATTGAAGCTTCTGGACAGATGTTATATGCTGGGAAACTGAAACAGTTGGGAGTTTAGACAATTGCATTACCTTTAATATTATATTGATTCTAAATTCAGAAGGAAAGTAAGCAGTGTACTTAGATATAAAATATATTTTTATGAATAATTTAGAAAAGCCATTGAATTACAAAAGAAAGAGACACCAACATTTAACATTAATACTTTTAAGATATTAAATATTTAAAAATAAGCCCTATTAAGAAACATATGTGACTTTACTAAGTAAAAAAGATTTATGTTTTATCAATTTTAAGTGGGAGCAATAATATCTTCAACTGAAAATAATTTTATTAAAGAAGAGATTATACTTTTTATCTTTATTGTATTTAATTTTTAAAATGTATAGCTATCATTAAAATTAGAAACATTTTTGTTAACTTATTTGAGAAATTTATAGTTAGATCTATGTTCCCATTTATCCTTTTTAAAAAATAATTTATTTATTTGGTTGTTTATTTATTTACTTATTTTATTTTTAGAGAGAGGGGAAAGGAGAAAGAGAGGGAGAGAAACATCACTGTGTGGTTGCCTCTCACTCGCACCCCCAACTGGGGACCTGACGTGCAACCTAGTCATCTGCTCTGACTGGGAATTGAACCAATGACACTTGGCTCTCAGGCTGACGCTCAATCCACTGAGCCACAGCAGCCAGGGCTCCCATATATTCTTATTCTATTAGTTCACAATAGACAATTAATAAGCACTGGCATGTTAAGAATGGTGATGAAATTAAATTTCATTATGTTTATTAATCATCAATTCTGAATATTAAAAAGAATAGCTCTTCAATATAGAGTGTACACGCTGTGAAATTTAAAGCCATATTTGAATTATGATATGTATTCATTCAAAACCCTCTGATGAATTCAGTAAGAGGTATAAATGGAACATTGTGGGTTTTTTAAAGTATATTATATTGATTATATTGTTACAATAGCTCCAATTTTTTCGCCTTTACTCCCCTCCACCCAGCACCGCCCCTCCCCCATTCATCCCCCCAAGTCCATGCCCATGGGTCATACATACAAACTCTCTCACTTCATTCTTTCATATATTCTTCTTTTTTTAAATAAATAAATGATTAATTAATTATTTTAACAAAATGGTCTCAGACTTAAGACCATTTATAATCTTATAAAGGACAATGGGCTGCTTCAAGCTGGACATGTTCATCGTCCTACCTACACTTGGGTCCAAAAATCCCTAATAAGAGTGGGGGTGTGGAGGGGAGGGTGGCCTTCCCACAAGGGGAAGGATCGTGCAGACTCCAGGTCAGTTGGTTGTCCCTGGACAATGGCATGCTTGGTTTAACAGACTGGCATCCTTGTTGTATTCTGGGGGCAACAGATTTGGCAACAGGGTTAAAAGACATCATTCAATCCATAATCACTAGATAACAGAAGGCAGGTATTAATTTTTCAATGTCCCACATTAGGGAAAAAAAAGGCTTCTTTGGAGTAAGGTGTGCTAGGCACATCTCACCTGTCCAAAACCCTTTTGCCCTTAGTTTGGGCTGAGGGAAATATTTTAGGGTTCCCCCCTCTCAGACCTCTGGGCCCTTTCTGTCTAAGACATTAGGATAAAAAAGAGAAACCGGTTTTGTATAGTGAAGCCCACAGACCACCCCATACTTCACCAACCCAGCCACTTAGTTCAGCCAAACCGTTGAGTCTCAGGGGGCAGCGATGCAGACAGGATTAAGTGAGGCCTATACATACAGACAATCACTCAGGTGATGAGATCATAGTCTTATGCCCTTTGAAAACAGAAAACACATGTTAATTTATGTAACACAACCCACAAACAAGTCTCTTAATCTGTAAGACTGTCTTATTGGAAAGACATCCAGTTGCAAGGCATTTGACATTCTTCCTGTAAATTACAAATGTTTGATGATGCCACAGACATAGTTTAACTTTCAAATGAAAACATATTTTAAATGAATAGAAACTTTAAAGACAGTTAGCTTCACTACTTTATAGTCTGCCACTGATCATTGTGATTTTCCTTGAATAACAATTTTTCTCTCTAAGATTATCCTACTTGTCATTAAGAGGACTGCATTCAGTCCATTTTTAATTTATCCTGTTCGTTTGCATAAACCCAAGAGCAGCAAATGATCACTTCTGATATTTAGTTCTGCTTTGCTGGAACTTATGCAAGCAACATTTAGATTGACCTCCAATCTGCCCTTCAGGGCACAGAAGCTGAGCCACATACCTGGCATTCAGCCTTGCCTGTACGCACCTGTCTTTTCCTAGTCCTTCTGGTTTTCCATTGTGCCTTAATGTCCCATCTTTTAGGAAAACAGCTTTCATTCCTTCCGTGGAAAGATTGCTGTGGACCACACAACCAACCACGGTACCAGGCCTTTTATCTCATGGGCTTTTATTACCTTCGAAAGTCATTCCCAATTCCACAGGGCTTTTTGGTAACAACCAGAGCCCAAGCATATCTTCTTTAGGCATGACATTCCAGTCAACATCTTGGTCAAAAAAAAAAAAAAACCTCTATTAACAACTGGTCATATTAGTTTTATGCGAAGAAACTTATTTCATTACTTACTTCTTTAGAATGCCAAACTCTGGAGGGATCAGAGAGGGAGAAAAATATACAGTGTGAAGGAAAATCCTTGTCCTTCTAATATTCACTGAACTGGCGTTTCCATTCTTCACATTTTCATTTTTTCCCCCACTAATAATTTTTTGGTTTGTTTTTCCATTAGAGTTGTTCCACTTTTTTCCTCCTCTTGCTTTCCTGCACTCTGTCCCCCCTTTCTCCCACATTCAGTCCCCATTCAGTTGTCCATGTCCGTGGGTCATTTATACATGTTCTTTGACTAGACCCTTCCCCTTCTTACCCCCTTCTCTCCCTCCCGCCTCCCCCCTTGTTACTGTTAGTCTACTCCTTGTTTACATAGCTCTGGTTCAATTTTGCTCATTTGTTTGTGTTCATTAGTTTCCTGTAATAGGTGACAGTATAAGGTATTTTTCTTTCGTTGCCTGGCTTATTTCGCTAAGCATAATTCTCTCTAGTTCCATCCATGTTGTTGCAAATGGTAGAAGTTCCTTCTTTCTTTCTGCTACATAGTACTTCATTGTGTAAAAGCAGCACAGATGTTTGATCCACTCATCTACAGATGGGCACTTAGGTTGTTTCCAGCACTTGGCTATTGTAAATACTGCTGCTATGAACATAGGGGTGCATAGGTTCTTTTGAATTGGTGTTTAATGATTTTTTTGATATAATTCTAGCAATGGAATTGCTGGTTCAAAAGGCAGTTTTATTTTTAGTTTTTTGAGGAAATTCCAAACTGTTTTCCATAGTGGCTGCACCAGTCTGTATTCCCACCAGCAATGCACCAGGGGCCCCATTTCTCCGCATCCTCTCCAGCACAAGTTGTTTGTTGCTTTGTTGATGATGGCCATTCTGACTGGTGTGAGGTGGTATTTCCTTATGGTTTTTGTTTGCATCTCCCTGATGGCTAGTGATGTTGAGCATTCTTTCATATGTCTATGGACCCTCTGTATGTCCTGTTTAGAGAAGTTTCTGTTCAGGTCTTCTGTCCAATTTTTGGTTGGGTTGTCTGTCTTCTTGGTGTTTGGTCGTATGAGTTCTTTATATATTTTGGAGATCAATCTCTTGTCTGAGATATCATTGGCACATATATTATCCCATATGGTTGGTTTCCTTTTTATCTTGCTGATGTTTTCTTTAGCTGAGCAGAAACTTTTTAGTTTGATGTAGTCCCATTTGTTTATTCTTTACTTCATTTCCCTTGTCTTAGGAGATATATCAGTGAAAATGTTGTTACGTGGGATATCTGAAATTTTTCTGCCCATTTTATCCTCTAAGACTTTTATGGTGTCACGGCTTACAATTAAGTCTTTGATCCACTTTGAATTTATTCTGGTGTGTGATGTAAGTTAGTGGTCTAGTTTCTTTTTTTTTTTTTTGCATTTCCCTATCCAGTTCTCCCAACACCATTTGTTGAAGAGGCTCTTTTCACTGCATTGGATGTTCCTTCCCCTTTGTCAAATATTAATTGACCATAGAGACCTGGTTTATTTTTGGGCTCTCTATTTTGTTCCATTGATCTATATGTCTGTTCTTATGCTAGTACCAGACTGTTTTGATTATCGTGGTCTTGTAGTATAGTTTGATATCAGGTATTGTGATCCCTCCTACCGTGTTCTTCTTCTTCAAAATTTCTGTGGTTATTTGGGCTCGTTTTTCATTCCATATAAATTTTTGAAGTATTTGTTCTAGGTCTGTGAAAAATGTCATTGGTATTTCAATAGGGATTGCATTGAATCTATGAATTGCTTTAGGTAGTATGGACATTTTAATGATGTTGATTCTTGCCATCCATGAGCATGGTATATGCTTCCATTTATTCGTATCTTCCTTAATTTCTTTCTTCAGTGTTATACAGTTTTCTGAGCACAGGTCTTTTACCTCCTTGGTTTATTCCTAAGTACTTTATTTTTCTTGTTGCTATGGTAAATGGGATTTTTCTTTTAGGTTCTATCTCTGAGATTTTATTGTTGGTGTACAGAAATGCCTTCGATTTCTGAATATTGACTTTGTACCCTGCTATTTTCACAGAGAAGGAAAACTCTGACTCCAAAAAACCTCCGCTGCCTTGCGGCATACCTCTTCATGGGAAAGGCTAAGGGAGTAAACCCCAACAGAAAATCCGGAGCCGGAGTCCCTAAGGCGGTTTGATGTTGTAGTCAACACCGGCAACTCCTGCGGCGCACCTGAAGCCAAGCTGTATTGACTCCATCTTTCCCTTGGACCCTTCAGCTGCGAAGAGAGGGGGGGTCTGCTGCATGGGCAACAGCAGACCCTCCATATCACCCTGCCCAGGCTCTGTAGCTTCAGCTTCACTGGAGAGGACACTCCAGCGTCATCGCAAGATGTCGATTCAACACGGGAGGAGACAGATACCGTGTCACTCCCGAGTCGGACTGCACAGCCATTCTCGGCGGTGCAGATAGACTCTTAAGAAGCTACACCATCGTCTCTCGAGACGGACGGCTGCCGACGACGACGACGACCCTGCTATTTTGCCAAATTCACTTATTGGGTTGAGTAGTTTTTTTGTGGAGTCTATAGGGTTTTCTATGTACAGTACCATGTCATCTGCAAATAATAACAGTTTTACTTCCTCTTTTTCAATTTGGATGCCTTTTATTTCTCTTTCTTGTCTGATTGCTGTGGCTAGAACTTCCAAGACTATGTCGAAAAGAAGTGGAGAGAGTGGACATCCTTGTCTTGTTCCTGACCTCAGGGGGGATGCTCTCAGTTTTTGCCCATTGAGTATGATGTTGGCTTCAGGTTTTTTGTATACGGCCTTTATTATGTTGAGATATGCCCCCCTGTATTCCCATTTTGCTGAGAGTTTTTATCACAAATGGGTGTTGTACTTTAACAAATGTTTTTTCTGCGTCTATTGATATGATCGTGTGGTTTTTGTCTTTCATTTTGTTTATGTGATGTATTACATTTATTGATTTGCAAATATTAAGCCATCCTTGCATCCCTGGAATGAATCCCACTTGATCATGGAGTATGACCTTTCTAATGTGTTGCTGGATTCGATTTGCCAATATTTTGTTGAGGATTTTAGCATCTATGTTCATCAGTGATATTGGCCTGTAGTTTCCTTTCTTTGTTGTGTCATGACCTGGTTTTGAAATTAGGGTTATACTGACTTCATAAAATGAGTTTGGGAGTCTTCCCTCTTCTTGTATCTTTTGGAATAATCTGGGTAGGATAGAAGTTAGTTCTTTCTAAATGTTTTGTAGAATTCACCTGTGAAGCCATCCGGTCCAGGGCTTTTGTGTGCTGGGAGATTTTTGATTACTGCTTCAATTTCACTAGTTGTTATTGGTCTATTCAGGCTTTCTTCTTCTTGATTCAGTTTTGGAAGACTATATGTTTCCAGGAATTTGTCCATTTCCTCTAGGTTGTCAAATTTATTGCCATACAGTTGTTCATAATCATTTCTTACAATCCTTTGTATTTCTGTGGTATTGGTTGTGATTTCTCCTCTTTCATTTCTGATTTTATTTACTTGGGTCCTCTCTCTTTTTTTCTTGATGAGCCTGGTTAAAGGCTTGTCAATTTTGTTTATCTTCTCAAAGAACCAGCTCCTACTTTTGTTGATCTTTTGAATTGTTAGTTTAGACTCTATGTCATTTAATTCTGCTCTGATCTTGGTGATTTCCTTCCTTCTACTTTATCTGGGCTTTGCTTGTTTTTCTTCCTCTTGTTCTTGTAGCTATAGGGTTAAATTTTTTATTAGAGATTCTTCTAGCTTTTTTATGTAGGCCTGTATTGCTATGAACTTTCCTCTCAGGACTGCTTTCGCTGTATCCCATAGGTTTTGGGTTGTCGTGTGTTTATTATTATTAGTTCCCAGAAATTTTTGATTTCTTCCTTGATATAATTGTTAACCCATTCATTATTTGATAGTATGTTATTCATTCTCCATTAGTTTGAGTGCTTTTGAGTTTTTTTCTTGAAGTTGATTTACAATTTTAAGCCATGGTGATCTGAGAAGATGCTTAATATAAATTCAATTTTCTTGAATTTGTTGAGGCTTGTTTTGTGTCCTCTCATGTGGTCTATCTTTTAAAATGTTCCATGTGCACTTGAGAAGGATGTATCTTTTGCTTCTTTGTGGTGAAAAGTTCTATATATATTGACTCAGTCCATTTGATCTAGAGTGTTGTTCAGTGCCTCAATATCTTTGGTGTTTCTTTGTTTCGAAGATCTGTCCATTGTTGACAATGGGGTTTAAAGTGCCCTACTATGAGTGTGTTGCTGTCTATATCTTTCTTGGAGTCTTTCAAAATTTTCCTTATATATTTAGGTGCTCCTAAGTTGGGAGCATATACATTTATAAGGGTTATATCTTCTTGATGGATTTTTCCCTTAAGTATTATGAAATGTCCTTCTTTGTCTCTTTTAATGACCTTTGCTGTGAAATCGGTTTGGCTGATATAAGTATTGCTACCCCAGTTTTTTTTTTTTTTTTTTCATGTCCATTTGCTTGAAATACTTTTTTCCATCCCTTCACTTTCAGTCTGTGTAGATGTTTTGTTCTAAGGTGGGTCTCTTGTAGACAGCATATATGTGGATCATGCTTTCTAATCTATTCAGCTACCCTATGTCTTTTGATTGGAGCATTTAATCCATTTACATTTAAGGTTACTACTGATAAATATTTATTCATTTTCATTTTCCCCCTTTGTACTCGTGTTTCTCTCTGTCTCTCTCTGCTTCTTCGTCTTCTTAAAGCAGACCCTTTAGCATCTCTTACAATGCTGGTTTGGTGGAGATGTATTCTTTTAGCCTTTTTTGTCTTGGAAACCCCTTATTTCACCTTCCATTTTGAATGAGAGCCTTGCTGGGTAGAATATTCTAGGTTGTAGGCCTTTGCATTTCATTGCTTGGAATATTTTTTGCCATTCCCTTCTGGTCTGTAGTGTTTCTGCTGAGAAATGTGATGGTAGCCTTATTGGAGCTCCCTTGTATGTTATTAGTTGTTTTTCTCTTGCTGCTTTGAGGATTCTCTCTTTGTCTTGGAATGTTGCCATTTTAATTATGATGTGTCTTGAAGTGGGCCTGTTGGGGTTCCTCTTCATTGGCACCCTCTGTGCTTCCTGATCTTGTGTGACTCTTTCTCTCCTCATGTTAGGGAAGTTTTCTGTCATTAGTTTTTCAAAGAGGATTTCTATCTCTTGCTCTTCTTCTTCTCCTTCTGAAATTCCCATGATACAAATATGATTACGTTTCATGTTGTCCTTCAGCTGTCTTAGAGCCTCTTCAGTCTTGTTCAGTCTTTTTTCATTTTGTTGCACTGTCTGGGAGTTTTTGTCTACATTGTCTTCCAGCTCGCTGATCCAATCTTCTGCTCTTCTAGTCTGCTTTTAATTCCTTCTATTGTGTTCTTCAATTCAGAGATCATATTCTTCATTTTATCCTGGCTCTTACTGATAGCTTCTATGTCCTTTTTCTTGCTGGTGTAATTCTGTTATGGCTACATAGGCGAGATTGAACACTCTGAAGCAGTGTATAAAGTAAGCAAAGGATTTTTAATCATGGCCAGGAGCTGGGCAGACCCTGAGCTGGTTTCTAACATGCTCCAACCTACAATGGAGTCTAAACGCTGGGTTTTTATACTGGTGCAGTCTCTTTGTTTCTTCTTTGGTGGGAAACAGCCTTAGGAAGAGGTGGCTAGGTAGGACTGCAGGAATGTCTTGGCAATAACAGAAACAGAAATTCGCAAGTCTATAAGGTTATCTTCGGCAGCAGCCTAGCTCTTCAGCCAGGGACGAACTCCCTGTGAAGCAATTTATTTTCAAAGGGCTAGACATTCTGCAAAGCACAACCTTCACAAATGTTATAAACCAGACACAAGTAAATGGAATGTGATAGAGGCTGAGGTCCTTTTAGCTTGTAAATCACTAATTGCTATAACACTCCTTCTTACATACCTTTTTCCAAGGCCTTTTAGCAAGTCCTTGCTACTTCTTACAAAGAACATTTAAAGCCCTTACCTACTTACATATTGAAACTTTTTACAGGGCATATTTGGTGCCCCTACAATTCTCAGTAAGTTAGTTGTAGTTTTTCTGGAGTTCCTTGTAGTTTCCGCTGAGCTTATTGAGCTTCTCCATAATCCATGTTTTGAATTTCATATCTGATAGTTTTCTCCCCTCTATTTCACTTAGCACTCTTCCTGGGGATTCTACCTTTCCGTTCAATGAGGGGTTGCTCTCTGTCTCCCCATTTTTGTGACTCCTATTGTTTGTTGGTGCTTTTTAGAATGATCTGTACTTCCTGGATCTGCCTCTGGTGGCATCAGATCCTGTACCAGTCTGGCCCTAGGCAGCCTGTTGGAGACTTCCAGGGATCTACTGCCTTTGTCTGTCTTCTTTAGTTGTTAATCTATTCAATCTGTGATTAGCCATCAGGCTTAAGGAATGTGGGTGTGACAGCTTAATTACTGTAGGCAGAGCTTTTGCTTCCCCTCAGACTGACGCCACTTGGAGGGGGGGAATGGTCTGCCTGCAGTGTGGGGATCAGTCAGCACTGGGACCTGGTCAGCTGCTCCCCCAGTTCTCCCCTCAAAGCCACCACACCAAACTCTCCCCAAGTGTCTCCAGTTGTCTCTGCCTTCCCTCCGCTTGAGCCCAGGGTAAGTGGGGGCTAGAATATTTTCATATGTGATCCGCTTAAGAGCTCTTTTTCTCCAGCTGTTTTTTTCAGGCCTGCAAAAAAACGCTGTGTCTTTTCGCTTTTCACAGCTGGATACTATTTTACTTTCCACTCTGTTGCTATAGGCTGGGAAGCCCAGCATGGGGTTTAGACCCTTCCCTTCTCATGGGGAACCCCGGGCTGCTGAGCTGTTTTTCAGTCCCTTCAGCTGCCACCCGTGGGAGCCCAGCCAGCCGTTCTGTGTCTCCGCACTCCCTACCGGTCACGTTGTGATGTAGCGTCCTTTTCTGTCTCTCCGTGGTTATAAGACTTCTCTCCAGTTAGTGTTCGGTTGGTTATTCCAGATGATTTTTTCCAAAATTAAGTTGTAAATCCAGACTGGTCCTGGGAGGTTAGTGTTGCTTCCACTTACTCCTCTGCCATCTTGATCTCTGGAACATTTTGGTTTTTTTAGTAGTCTGAGTTTGGATTAATACAGAGGAAGGCAGAAAGGCCATTATACTTTACTGATATTTAAAAAAAGAAACCAAATAATAGTCTATAGGTGGTATGTCCATAGATATATATTGTCTCTAAGTTGCCGGCCAATTTATTAGTTGAACATTTGACCTCCCATGATATTAAAAACTTTGTTGCATATTAAGAAACACATATCAATCTCCCTGGTGTCTTTAAAAGAAATGGGAAGGGTCCAATCAAGGAACAAGTATAAAGGACCCATTGATGTGAACAAGGACCCATGGACTGACTGTGGAAGAAAGGGTGAGTGGGGCAGGGGTGAGAAATGGGGGAAATTTTGGACAACTGTAATTGAACAACGATTAAATCAATCAATAAATACATAAATAAATAAAAATAAAATAAATGGGGATCTAAAACCAATTTGAATTCCTTGATTCATTTTTCAGTTACAAGTTGTCAAGGAACATCCCCTCTTCCCAAAGCTTGTGTGGTGTGCTGTGATAAATTGCTCTTTGCTTTTGACAGGCTGCTGTTCCAAGAATATGGGTATTAATTTCAACAGGGAATTTTTATAAGCTACTAAACTTTCTAGTCATGAAATGAATTCTTTTTGTTACATAACTGAACTTTTAACTGTCTAAACCCTAAATATATAAACAATTTTTCCTCTTTATTTCTCAAAATTGTTGTGTGTCATTTATTTTTCTTCTTTCTATACATGCGTTTTCCAAGAGTATGGCAAGAGTAAATGGAGAACTTAATGGGGAGTAAGAAGTTACACATGTGAATTCATGATCTATGAAAAAATTCAAAATGATTATATTTCTCCTGGCCTATTGAGTAAGGCTACCGTCCAATTTCCAAGGTGCTTTTTTTTTTTCCCTCACTCTCCATATATCTCCTAACCATGCAAATATGTAGATTTGCTAAGTGCTTACACAATTATTTATTGTGTTAGTAATAGGTAAATATAATACACAACTAAATGTAACAAAAACTAACCTTTCAGGCATTTGCACTTCAAGAATCATTCCACTACTGAGATCTTGGAGGTTTCCCACTACTACCATTTTTACAGGTCTACACACACATACACATATACAAAAATAAGTAAATAAAGGAACTTAAATTCACAGTTATTTTTCATAATTGAAAGGTAATTTTTAGGTAAAATTTTAGTTTTCTTACTCTATTATTGATTTTAATGGACAAAACATTTAAAAAGAAAGAGGTGTGTTTTAGGCACATGCTAATGAAAGACAGTATGCACACACATAATGGAAATATTAAAATATATGATCATTTCTAATAATATTGACCCCTATAAAAGTGATCTTGGCATTCATTCATTCAAAGGCACACGTTAGATCTACTCTCATCAATTCATTCAATTCATCAAGGAGACACCATTGCTAATTTTTTCCAAGGATTTGGGCATCCTCCAAGGCATTGCCCTTCTTGGTTGCAGGGTGCTTAGTTATTTCAGAAGTTTAATAAAGTCAAAATTTTGTTACAATAGAGAAAACACAACAAAATCCAATAAGTAAAACAAAGATAATCCCAATCATTCCGTTCTAAAAACCAGATTAAAATAAATAATTTATAGATATCTTTAAGAAATAAATACCTATAAAGAAGTATGTCAAGATCATATATTTAAGTATGCATAAGAAACTGCATGTCTTTTGTATTGATAAGATATTATGCATTTCTCAAAGTAGAATATAAAATAGTATAAAATTTTTCTGGATAGGTTTTGTCAGGTATATAAAGAATTATTTGACTTCTAAAATTGTATTACATAAGCACTTATTCACCCATTGACAACCAGTAAAAAGGTTTCCAACTTTGCTATAATAGTTCTACTTCCTACATATTAATGACTTATTTTTCTTTGTTTAGAATTATACAATTTATTAGTGATGAGTCTAGATCATTTAAATAAACTCTTTTGTGAAAACAATGCTCTATGAGGCAAAGGGAAGATTTAGAAAGATAATCATTAAGGTCTTTAGTCTCCAGGAGTTTAAAATATCAGTGGAAAGATAGAGGTAATTATTTAGGGAAGAACTTTTCTAACTGATAGATGTCAGGGACATAAAAAGTTACAGGAAGTGGGATATGTGTGGCAAAAACTTGAAATATAATTTTTTTCAAAGATCAGTATCATACTAAATGGGGAAACACTTAGAAAAAAGGATGCAGTTAGAAAATGTATTTAGGAAAAAGATAATATTTGCAAACATCAGAATGATAAAACAGTACATAACATTAAATCCATTTGCAGATGGTATAATAACTTTTATCACTAATTCCTTTCGGTTGTTCACACAGAGTAACTAAAAACAGAAACCAATTCACTAATATAGCAGAAGGTAATATCAATATACAAAACTCAATGACTATCATATACATAAACAATAAAAAAAATAATGGAAGAGAAGAGCTTATTTATCACAGCCACACAAATAAAATGTTTAGGAATACACTTAATAAAATTGGATGGATGAATAAACTAACAATTAGAACAGAATAGAAAACCCAATGTACACTAAAGAGAACTTAGTATATCATAAAGTTTCTCTTCCAAATGTCCAGGGCCAAAATAAGCCTATTAATAAATGATAGTGAGACAATTAGCTAATTAGAAGGATGGTTTTATCATTTATTAAATATACAATAAAAGTTAGTGGATAAAAATCTAAATGTAAAAGTAAACAATATAAATAGCTTAGAAAATATGAAAATTACTTTAAAATATGTGTATGAGTGAAAAATCTATGTTGCAAAATTCAGGTGTAATAATAAAAATAATTTAAAAATCTGATATATAAAATTTTTAAATCATCCCATTGCAAAATAACAATATTAAAAATAAAACACTAATTGGGAAAAATATTTACAACATATGCCACAGAATACAAAGACCAATAAGTTTATATATATATATATATATAATATGTATAGAACATATATAGTTATGTCTTTTAATATATATTTGTATATAATTTTTATATATAGAATAAGTTATATATATATATTCTAAAATATTGAAGGAAGAAAAGACTGAAAACTCAATGTGATAATAAATTACTTTAATTTTAAAAATAATCCAAAAAGAAATAAAATATTTCTAATATATGAAAAAATATATTAAAATTTCTTGTAAGCAAAATGCAAATTAGAATTATACTTAGTGTCTCACCTATCACATTGACAGAATTAAAAGACATGACAATATGAACTGTTCTATTGGCTCAGCTGTGAGGAACTGAATTGTCATATTACGATTGCTGTTGTGACTATGAAAGATACAATTGCTTTGAAGATGCTGTCTCTGGAACCTGCGTGTATATATTCACCACTTGGCCCACGAACCACACTTCCTAAAATTTACATTGTAGTTTAAAGTGGAAAAAAGACAAATGCTACTGGATAAGTCTAATGTACTTCTTGTGTGTGTAAGACATAACAGGAAACAGGAGTATATGAATATACCTGATCAGTGTTAAAGACACTGAGTGAACAGGAGTGAAAAGGATAGCAAGGAGAGGAGAATGAGTTAGATTTTAGATAGCTGGATAGAGAGATAGATAAAAGATGATAAACACAAACATAGATAACATATAAATTACTTTATTGAGATAAAATTGACACATAACTTTGTGTAAGTTTAAGGTGTATAGTGTGTTTTCATGGCATACAGATATATTTTAAAATTCAATTCCTGAGAATATTTTGCCTACCTAAAACTAAATTTAGATTTACTAGAGTAACTTACTATAGAATATAAATAGAAAGTAATGAGCCTGAATATATATCAAATTGGTAATATTTACACAGAAGAAACTAAAAAAGAATTAATACCATTAAGTGTTGAATATGTTATTTGAACTGTATTTTCTCAGTAGGATATACACTAAAGACAAAGACTACACAGAAATATTGGACTTTACTAAGCAGCTTTACTGTTAGCAGTGGTACTGTTCTAGTAATTTGGTCATTATTGTGTATATGATGCAGCATAGTAAAAGAACAAAAGAAACAAAACAAAACAAAACAAAGCAAAAAGCAACAACTCCTTTGGAAATCAATGTTCTCACAATATAATTTAACTATAGTGGAGAAAATTGGTTTGTTGGATAAAAATTGAAGCCTCAATTTCAACTTGTAATTTTCATGCTGGGTATTCCCACTTCTCTCCGCTGAAACAGTTTAGACCCAATGACTTTCAGTAGTAATAAACAAAGCAAGTGCCAGATGTTTATTTCTAAATTCTATTCCACATAATTAAGGCACTTTTATTACCCTTCATTAAATTTCATCCCTTATTAATATGCTGATTACAGTTCTAGAAAAAATCAGAAACAATCTGTACTCAAAAATTTGTTTAAAAATAGTAATTTCTCTAAAATTAATTGGGTGAAATATCTGTATCTAAGAAAATAGTGATGGTTTATAACAAATAAATAAAATAATTAATAAGTTTTACACTGATAATCTAAATAAACAGAAAGGAAGGAAGGAAGGAAGGAAGTAGTATATCTTTTCTTAACAGAAGAAAAACAGCTAATAAACATAAAAAACAAAATATAATTAGATAACTTCACTTAATCACCTGGTGACTTGGATATCTACTAGTTCTCTCTGTCACTTAATGTCACCAATAACAGGACAAACTGATAGAAAAATCTCCTGTGTAATAAAAACAAATCACTTTTGTTGTATTTGTGCCAAATATTTTAACTAAGATCCAATCATGAGACAACAATCAGAAAAACAAATGTGTACATACTTAAAAATAATGAGCCTATACTGGTTGCCAACAAAAAAAAAGTTCATGTTAGGAAAAAAAATAAGAACTCCTCTAAATTAAATTTAGCATTAAGAACATAATAACGTAAGTCAGTATACTAGGATCTTGGAGTAAAAAAAAAAGAAGTTTGTTACAGGGACAACTGAAAAACTGCATTGTATGAATGTTATATTATTTAGATAGATGCAGATATTATGTTTATGATGATGTTCTTCTTCTTAGGTGATAGATGTTGAAAATTATAAAGGTAAAAAGTGATTTCTTCAATTTGTTCTCAAATCCATTAGCAAAAAATAGAGTCTATGTATACATGCATATATGTGAAGTATATCTGTATATATGTATATCTAAAAAGTGGGAGTAGATAGTTCAAAAAATAAATAATCGTTAAATATAATTGAAGAGAATATGGGTATTACTTGTTTTGTAAAAGCAAATGTAATCCTTATACAAAATATTAATGGAATTGTTGTAAGTATGAAGTGATCCAGGATGATTCAAATATGTGTCCCCTATTAATGGAATCATTGTGCAGCCCTCATATGTCAACCAAGATCTGATATGTTTTTCTACTTCAGAAGAAATACAGGAACTCATTTGTGGTGAGGGACTTTCAACGGGCTTAGGAAGGGCACCATTTATCACATTTGGTCTTGCTGCTATAGATGGTCAGTAAGGCCTTGCCTAGAAATTAGGAGCTGAGGAAGGTATGACAGACTCACCATGTTGTATAATCTAACCACTGTGTGCATATATATGGGGCTCTATTTTAAAGACTACATGTCAAGAGAGTAAAGTTTTCTTTACTCTTTGCTAGTTGAGGAAGAAAATAAAAATATGAGTTGTTGGAAGGTTTATTTTTGCATCTGTACTCAGATTATTAGAAATTATTCAGGAAAAAATTACAATACAATAGAGTGGAAAAATAGCTCCTGTTTTTTTTTTTTTTTTTTATCAGACTCAACTAAAAGTAAAACTAAAAGTAACAGTCAACAATTTACACTTTCAATCTATAATTGGAAATCTGGAAACTGGAAAAAAGGAAGGAGTAAAGAAAAAGAAAAAGTAACTAAATTACTCCTGTTTAAAGAAGTAAAAAAAAAAAAATGCAGAAACGAGTATTTAGAAATATGAAATAATGAGAACACTTTAGTGTTTACAACTTCAACTTCAAATAAAATATGGCACGTCCTTACATTTTTATTAAAGAATATACAGAAATTTGGAAATAAATAACATGAAGATTTGATTGCACCAAAATAAATCTAAAAACAAAATTTTAAATGAAAAAGTCTAAAAAATATTATATAGCATTAGAAAAAGATAAGTAGATACAATATAAGTTACAGAGGGGATTACAGAAACCTTTATGTAAATTTAACGTAATAATTTTTAAAAGTTCATAAAATTAATGATTATTAGTATAATTTCACATGTGTATTATTAATGACCATCAGAGAAGGAAAACTCTGACTCCAAAAAACCTCCGCTGCCTTGCGGCATACCTTTTCAGGGGAAAGGCTAAGGGAGTAAACCCCGACAGAAAATCCGGAGCCGGAGTCCCTAAGGCGGTTTGACGTTGTAGTCAACACCGGCAGCTCCTGCGGCGCACCTGAAGCCAAGCTGTATTGACTCCGTCTTTCCCTTGGACCCTTCAGCTGCGAAGAGAGGGGGGGTCTGCTGCATGGGCAACAGCAGACCCTCCATATCACCCTGCCCAGGCTCTGTAGCTTCAGCTTCACTGGAGAGGACACTCCAGCGTCATCGCAAGATGTCGATTCAACACGGGAGGAGACAGATACCGTGTCACTCCCGAGTCGGACTGCACAACCATTCTCGGCAGTGCAGATAGACTCTTAAGAAGTTACACCATCGTCTCTCGAGACGGACGGCTGCCGCCGCCGACGACGATTATTAATGACCAGTATTACTTAAGTAGAAACTTCATTAAACCAACATCCTGTTTAAAAGAGTTACAATAAAATGTTGTTGCACTGAATATTTGTTCAATTGCTTATAATCAAAATATGTAAGTGAAGTATGCCATACTGTTTAAAATTTCCTAAGTCCCAAATAAAAATTAATTGAAGGAGAGTGGTACTAATTCACTTAGAGCTAATTTAAACTGAAACAAAAAGTAACAAAACTGATGAAATAAGGAGGCTATCCTTACTTTAGTAGATAATTATAAATCGTGAAAAAGTGGTGGAAATTGTTGAAAAATAATTATTTTATGTCCTGTGTAATCTTGTAAAAGTGTGTAAACAGACCACTTCTTATTATAGTACGTAAAATAACATTTTTATATGAACTTACACATTTGATAAAGAATTTGAGAATATGGAAATAAAAATATGTCATAGAAAGAAAGAAGGAACTCCTGCCATTTGCAACAACATGGATGGAACTAGGGAGAATTATGCTTAGTGAAATAAGCCAGGCAAAGAAAGCAAAATACCATATGATATTACCTAATACAGGAAACTAAAGAGCAACACAAACAAAGGAACTAAACAGAACAAAGAGCAGAATAGCAGTCAATAGAGGGGAGGGGAGAGGGAGAGAAGGGGGTTAAGAAAGGGAAGGGTTTAGTCAAAGAACCTGTATAAATGACTCATGGACATGGACAACGGGGAGGGATATGATTGCAGGAGAGGGGGTGGGTTGGGTGGGGGAGAGAAATTGGGGGAAAAGGGGACAACTGTAATTGAAAAATCAAAAATTAAAAAAAAAATTAAAAAAAAATAAAAATAAAAAAAAGAAGAAAAAAATATGTCATAATTTTTAAAAGGTTTAATATATAGCCAATGCTGGACACAATGTTTTTGGAACTCCTATTTTTACGTGTGCTCCAATTCCCTTTATTAATGAGTGGGGTCCTCTTGTGATCCTGAAAAAGAAGTACATATTTCTGATTAGGGTATTCCCTAATGAATTAAAAAGGCAAAACTTATACTACTCAACACCAAGAAGACAGGCAATCCAATTTAAAAATGGGCGAAGGACCTGAACAAACATTTCTTCGAAGAGGACATACAGAAGGGCTATAGGCATATGAAAGAATGCTCAACATCACTAGCCATCAGAGAGATGCAAATTAAAACCACAATGATGTACCACTTCACACCAGTCAGAATGGCCATCATCAACAAATCAAGAAACAGCTTGTGCTGGTGAGGATGTGGAGAAAAGGGAATCCTAGTGCACTGTTGGTGGGAATGCAGACTGGTGCAGCCACTGTGGAAAACAGTATGGAATTTCCTCAAAAAACTAAAAATGGAACTGCCTTTTGATCCAGCAATTTCCATTGCTAGGATTATACTTGAAGAATCCTGAAACACCAATTCAAAAGAAACTATGCACCCCTATGTTCATAGCAGCACTATTTACAATAGCCAAGCGCTGGAAACAACATAAGTGCCCATCTGTAGATGAGTGGATCAAAAAACTGTGGTACATTTACACAATGGAGTACTATGTACCAGAAAGAAAGGAGGAACTTTTACCATTTGCAGCAACATGGATGGAACTAGAGAGAATTATGCTTAGCGAAATAAGCCAGGCAGCAAGATAAATACCTTATGCTATCACCTATTACAGGAAACTAATAAACAACTCAAACAAATGAGCAAAATTGAACCAGAGGCATGTAAACAAGGATCAGACTAACAGATTCGAGGGGGGAAAGGGGCAAGGGAGAAGGGGGTAAGAAGGGAAGAGTCTAGTCAAGGAACTAGTATAAATGACCCATGGACATGGAAATGGGGCAGGAATTGACTGTGGGAGAAGGGGTGGGTGGGTTGTGGGGAACAACTGGGGAAAAAGTGGGACAACTGTAATAGAAAAAACAATAAATACATCAAAAATAAAAAATAAAAAACCAAAACATCAAAGAGAAATTTTTACTAAATATTTCCCTTTTTCTTTCATAGTTTTCCCACTGGGATTTTAAATATGAGATCAATAAGTTTAGGAACCATTTTGCAACCATGAGGACAAAAGTCTCAAGGAAGAATGGTAGAGCAGTAACGTGGAAAGAATTTCTGCTTTTGTTTACTTCACTGAGAAGTTTCAGGAGCTTGCACTCCTATTTCTAGGATTCACCTAGTTCAGTTTTGATCAAAGACAGCAGAATTAAACATAAAAGATGTTAACATAAAATTTATGAGTGTTTAGTTGTGGCCATTTAATGGTGAAAATAAAAGGAATAAAGAAACATAAGAAAAATAAATATTGGAAAAGTGAAGGCAACATTATTGTTGATTACAGGAATGTTCACCAAGCAAACAACATTATTCATTGAAAAAGTACTTACATTGGTAAATATATAAAAATTAAAATTATAAATCTTATACAACTTCATGGGAAAAAAATTATGAATGCATTTCCAGTGCTCTTTTCTAAACATCTACTAAATTTTCTAAGAGATTAAGAACACATAAATACAGACATAAAGAGTTAAAAATGCTAAACTATAACACACTCTATAAGCACTAAAAATACAAAGCAAAGCCAGCAAAAAGACATAAGCACTAGAATGTGTGCCAGATATATTTGACTCACATTTTGTAAGTATTGCTGCTATATTATAGGTTCCTTTTGACAAGGGTGGCATGAGAGAAGAGGTCTTGGTGTGCAGGAAAAATGTTCAGGGAGTGGTAATAACTTCTTTACTTAGACCAGTTAAATTTTAGGTGCCAAATGGACATTGATAAAATGTTTAGCAATTCTGTAGGACGTTTAAGATTCTTATTTCTTGTGATGTTATGGGGAACCAATGATTTATTTTAAGACAGTGCTACTGTTTCTAGTGCCAAAATTGAATGTATTTATGATCATAGTATTTTAAATTTAATTATGATTACTTGAAGTATTAAAAAAGGAGTAGCAACAAAAGCTAAATGATAAACACAATGCATGAATTACCATAGGCTTAGGGAAATGATCTTCTTGAAATATTTACCAATTTTGGGAGCTAATTAAATATGACACTAGAACTAAGTTGAATATAATTAAATTTATTGACTTTGATGCAGTCATTGAAAGTGGTTGATACAGAAGCCAATTATGCCAGCTGGGAGAGTGATAGTTATGCAATAAAAGAGAACTAGTACTTAATAAAAGTAGACAAATAATCTTATAATTGAAATGCTATAAATAGATAGTATTTAAAAGTGAATAAAATATAAAAGAATATAGGGTATACATTTTATTCCTTATATATATGAAAAATTAATCAGTTATGACATATATGGTTTTATATCCTTTTTCTTAAATAAAATTCAAGCACAAAACTTAAACACCCATGTAAGTATTTTCTTTTATGTTTTTATTGTATGTTTTCCCATTACCATTAATTCCCCTTAAACTCCCCTCCCTCCTGCAATCACCAATTGCTAAAATCTGGAAGCAGCCCACATGCCCATTAGTAGATGAATGGGTAAAACAACTATGGAACATTTATACAATGGAATACTACTCAGCTATAAAAAAGAAGAAAAATTTACCCTTTGTGACAATGAGGATGAGCTTGGAGAGATTATGTTAAGTGAAATCAGTCAGTCAGAGAAAGACAAATCTCTCAATGATCAGGCTGACAGCTTAAGGTGAGGGTGGCTTTTAAGGAATGGAAAGATTGAACAAAAAGAAAAAAGGGTCTATGTAAGTATTGATGTTAAACTGGATACAAGGTAGAAACTTCTGGGGAAACATGTCTAAAAACATGCTCTTTGAAGTTGAGTGTGTCCTAACAGAATTAATCATGCACTCTACAAGACTGTTCTTGTTCTTGTATTTTCTAGTTCAGTTAATGTCACCATGATTTTCCATTCAGAAATATGGCCAAATATTGCTCACACATTTGAAACTATGTCACTCTTTTCTGTCAAAACTTTCCCTTTAACCTCTCTTCAATTTATTTTGTTATTTCCATTTCTATTGCTTTTCCCTTAGTTCAAATCTCCATATTGCACCTCAATTACAACTGTCAAGTAAAACTCTTCTCTCATATGACTCTCCTTTAACCTTATTTTTCTGTGCTAATGCAGTTAACTTTCTAAGATGCAAAATTGCTTGTCATTTCCCAGCTAGATTGATAGTTATGATACTTTATATTTTAAAAAACATAATTGTTTACACTTACACACTATGCCGACTGCAACATCAGTTGACATCTTACTGACAATATACTAAATAGTTCTGGATAAAAACTTCCAAGTATCTCCAAGGTGATTGATAGAACATTCAGTGTCCTCTGTAGCTAAGGGAAGATTCATTTAAAAGAAGAAAATAAGGTGATTAACTAAAACAGTTGACAACTCATTTTTTTTACTAAATAAAAAAACAGCAACATTCATTTCAAACCCATTTACTGTACTATACATATTGCCTTCTCCAAATGTCCAAAGACAAAAATGGCATTGCTATCAAAATGAAAATGTCTAAGAGATTCAGTAATTCTGTAAATGATTTATTTCTTAGCTACATTCCATCTACCTAATATATATATATATATATATATACATATATATAAAATTTTTCCCTACTCTGTACTTCAGTGCTTCTCATCAGCTTTATAATCACTATTAATGTAAAATCCAAATTGAGTCTAGTGAAATAAAAATTTGTAATATCCTCATTGTCCTTCTTCTCTATGCATTTGCTTTATATATCCCTATATTTTGAGATAAAAACTAAAATTTTGAGGTATTACATATTATATTTGTCATTCCATATCTGAAAACTACTAGAGTAGAGTATTATTCAAAATAAGAAACTCAGTGAGGGTGTCATAGCCTGTTAAATGTCAAGAAAGGTAGACAGGTCCTGGCCTGGCAGCTCAGTGTCAACCCCATATGCCAAGGTTGTGGATTTGATCCCCACTCAGAGCACATACAAGAACCAACCAATGAATGCATAAATAAATGGAACAATAAATTGATGTCTCTCTCCCTTCTAATCTCTCTCTAAGATCAGTCAATCAATCAATAATTTTTAAAAAGAGGGATACAAACTGGGGTTTTGAATGATAGTTAAACCTAAAACTACTACCTTTCTAGATATCAGGATACCTGGTTTAAAATATTTGATGTCCAAATACTTACATTTTCAACAAGAATTTTTATTTAGATTTCTCACTAATGGTATTGTTTTCATTATTATTTGCAAATACTATTACTTCAGAAGTCTTCTGCAGATGGAATTAGTTACAAAATATGTTTGCACTTATGATAGATTATATGAGTTGAACAGGACAAAACATTAACATGTAAGTAATATTCACTTTGGTATTGTGCTGAAATAAATAATTTCTGCTAGATTTGTAGACAGGATGCTTTTTAGGCTTGGTTTATATGCATAGCTGTACAAATCCTCACATATCTATAAAGGTGTATGTCCCAGTCCATCCATACTCATGCAAAACAGGACAACTTTTCAGAGGGATAAGTTGAGATAGTGGATTATGCCTTCTTCTTCTTCACTATTCTGAACCTTAATATGGAAATATATTAAAACCAGTGTTTTAATCAAGAAATATACTTCATTCTGAGTTTCTCCATGAAACAACTATTGCAACCATAAAAATAAAAAATTTTAAATATTTCTGCTAATATAATAAGTTTAATTTTGTTGAATCCTTTAAAATCCATTTCAGGTTTTTCAGATTTAACTGCAATTTATTTTTACATAGAATTATATTTAAAAGAATTGTTATAATAAGTCAAAAATTTTGTCCGAGTAGTTCTTGAATATTTTTTCATACAGTGAAAAAAGTTCATGCTCTCATAATCATGTTTTCTCTCCATAGTATTAATCAGAGAAAATAAAGAATCAAATAAAGAGTCCAGAAGCAGTCATTATATTTT
This sequence comes from Furipterus horrens, assembly GCF_987537825.1. Classification (NCBI taxonomy): domain Eukaryota; kingdom Metazoa; phylum Chordata; class Mammalia; order Chiroptera; family Furipteridae; genus Furipterus; species Furipterus horrens. The sequence goes on along the minus strand of NW_028327176.1, from coordinate 59,055,237 downwards.
TAATAAAATATATTTTATCATATGTTTTATTTAAATATAAATTATACATTGAGATGTATATGCATATATGTTTTATAAAATATAGTATACATATAGCATTGAAATATGGCTGGTATTGTCAGTCATGATTGACAGAAATAATTGCAATATGTCCAAAATAAAAATACAGAAACATAAATATATAACTATACATAAAACTTAAGGGAGTATCAGTACCAACATATCAATGCTAATATTACTGAACATGCATCTTCTCATAAGGGAGAAGGTTTTCCTTGCATACAAATAATGGAAGAATAATAAAAGTAAAAAGAATTTTCATTTGCTTAAATATATAACAGCCTGCAAGTGCTTTTAAGCAAAAATAAGATCCAATGAGACCTGAAAAAACATCTTTACAAAATATAAGAAACATATGTGTTAAATTATATAACATACATAAAAAACATCTTGCTCTGGCCAGTTTTTCATTTGGTTGGAATGTCATCTCATATGCCACGTTTTCATATTCAATTCCTAGTGAAGGCACATACCTAGATTTTGGGTTTGATCCCTGGTCGGTGCATGTATGGGAGACAACAGATTGATATTTCTAATATCGATGTCTCTCTCTCTCTGTCCTTCTCTTTCTCTCTAAAGTTGATAAATTAAAAAAAAAACTCATGTATTATATTTTATAGAAAGTCCTATACTAATGAATACATGCCATAAGTAGATGTACAGATGAATAAATGCATATGAACATCAACATATGTATCAAACATGTTAGTCATATGAAATACAGATCATTTCTATTTGTTTTTCATTTTAACTTTTTCTCCCTCTATCATTGGTGGTTCCATTATGTATGTAAATTTATCTATCATCTATCTGTCTATCATCCATCATCTATCCATATAATCTCTTATCTTTCTATCTATCATCTATCTAAAACATTAACTTGCTCCCAAACATCAGCACTGTACAGAAAGACAAACTCAGGAAAGTGTCACTTCTATTCCTTCTATTATGCCCCATTGTCATCCATTACTACCCATCTCTGTAGGACATGTCCTGTTAACATTTCTTCTATATTTTTAATACTCCTTTAGCACAAATGAGCTGATACATAGTATTTGGGCTGATCTGTGTACCCCTAAAACTTATGGGTTGGAAGGCCTAATACCCAGTATTTCATTGTTACTTTTTGGAAACAGAGCCTTTAAAGAAGTAAGTAAGATTAAATGAGTTCATTTAGTAGGTCCCAGTTCAATCTACCAGTTGTCCCTATTAAAAAAGAAAATTTGGACACACAAAGAGACACCAGGATGTGTGCACGCAGAAGACAGAGCAAGAAGACAGCCTCTGCAAGCTTAAGGGAGGCCTCAGAGAAACTGATCTGCCTACACCTTAATCTTGGACTATAAGCCTCCTTAGAATTGTGACAAAGTATATTTCTGTTGTTTATGCCACAAAGTCTGTTGTATTTTGTTATGACACCCTTACAAATCAATCTGCATGGTTATAAAGCTTTTATTATATGTTTATATTAAAAGATTATCATTTAAATGTATAAATATGAGTAATTACTAGGGATCATTTGTTAATCTTTAGAAGTGATCTAACTATATAAAACAAGAATAATTGCTGTTAAATTATATTACAGCCAGTAGACATGATTAAAATTAGTTCAGGGAATAATCATAAAATTCTTATGACCCTCTATGCTAATTTGTTCTAAACACTTTATTTGGAAAAACAAGAAATAAGTGGAAAGACTGCATTTGTTATATATTTAATGTGTCATGTTACCAATTTTAACTTAAACTGGGTAGGAAGTCCACAAATCATTGTTCCTGTTACTATTAAAGTCTTATGAAAATCCTATGAACTGACTGTCTATCTACTGAGGCGAGAAGGCAGACTGAGTCACATGGCAGGGATGCTAGGAAGAAGTGAGCTGAGCAGCAAACAGGAGTTAAAGGCATTGCTCTGATCTTAAAAAAATGGTAGAGGTGCAGTACTGGCTACATTGATCCTACCAAACAAGGCAAGGATCAATATATTTAAAATTTAAAAGAGTAAAGTGATAGCTGTGGGGAAAAGGTAAATAAAAGCACCACATTTCCACCACAATTTCATGATCAACACCAACTGCTTACCTGAAGGAAAGCCTTTCTTTTTTCATCCAATAGAGCCAAGTATGATTGAAGCAGTTTGATAGTGATGATTATTTTATATTTTCTATAGTATTATACAGCTCAATTTTAGTATTTGTTGTAGTTCAAAGTATCAATCTTGCTTTATGCTGTTAATAGTCAATGGAGAATTGAGAAATTATATCCTTGCAAACCAGGGGTTTCAAAAGTAAAACTGGAAATTATTTTGAACAGTTGAAGTCTCGAAGTGAAAAGGACATTCTCTAAAAGTGAAAGAAACAATAATTTTGCTACAAGAGATTAGCGTATTCACAGGAGTAATCCACAAATTTCCAGTCCCATAGTTTGCTTTGACTGTTCAGTCAAGGAAGAAAAAAAGGAGTATAATAAAATCGTGTAATTTGAGGAGAGTTTAATAAATAGGCTATGTTCAAAAATATAAAAAGAGTTCAGTAAATCATAGAAAGTGGTACACTATCACCAAACTAATAAGAGATGGGAGGGTAAGTCTGCTACCACTCCACTCTCAGAATGAATGGGAGGAAGGAGAGTTATTGGTGGAAGTGGAAAGACAGGATCATGCATAAAGAGTGTCCATGGCAGGAGGCTGAAGCCTATGATAACACATCCAGTAGGAAACCAAAGGCCTAATTCCCTGACCTCATGTTTTCTCCCTCAAATCTCCTGCTAGAGTTCATCATTGAACAATTCAAACTCAATGTCAAATGGAATTCTATGTGCCAACTAAGCCATGATATAGTATCCAATTTTTGGTCAAATACTAGCCTAGATGATTCTGTGTAAGTACGTTTTGGATGTGATTGCAATTTAAATCAGTAGATATTGAGTTGAACAGATTACCCTGCACAAGGTGGGTAGGTTCCATCCAAAAACCTTAAAAATACTGAGGTCCCACTAGGAGGAAAGAATTATGCCTCCAGACTACTTTTAACCATGACTGCAAAATCAACTCTTGCCAAAATGTCTAGCCTGCTGGCCAGCTCTGAAGATTTTGAACTTGCGAGCTCCCAAAATCATATAAAAGCAAATTCTGAAAATCTCTCTTTCTCTGCCTGTCCCTTTCTCTCTCTCCCTCATGCTTTCGTGCACACACACACACACACACACACACATTTTACATATATAAATATTTATAAATATATACATATTTATAAATATAGTCGGCAGCCGTCCGTCTCAAGAGACAATGGTGTAGCTTCTTAAGAGTTTATCTGCACCGCCGAGAATGGTTGTGCAGTCCGACTCGGGAGTGACACGGTATCTGTCTCCTCCCGTGTTGAATCGACATCTTGCGATGACGCTGGAGTGTCCTCTCCAGTGAAGCTGAAGCTACAGAGCCTCGAGAGACGATGGTGTAGCTTCTTAAGAGTCTATCTGCACCGCCGAGAATGGCTGTGCAGTCCGACTCGGGAGTGACACGGTATCTGTCTCCTCCCGTGTTGAATCGACATCTTGCGATGACGCTGGAGTGTCCTCTCCAGTGAAGCTGAAGCTACAGAGCCTGGGCAGGGTGATATGGAGGGTCTGCTGTTGCCCATGCAGCAGACCCCCCCTCTCTTCGCAGCTGAAGGATCCAAGGGAAAGACGGAGTCAATACAGCTTGGCTTCAGGTGCGCCGCAGGAGTTGCCGGTGTTGACTACAACGTCAAGCCGCCTTAGGGACTCCGGCTCCGGATTTTCTGTCGGGGTTTACTCCCTTAGCCTTTCCCCTGAAGAGGTATGCTGCAAGGCAGCGGAGGTTTTTTGGAATCAGAGTTTTCCTTCTCTGATGTGCCCTGACTGGAAGATCGAACCAGTGACACTTAGCTCGCAGGCCGACGCTCAATCCACTGAGCCAAACCAGCCAGGGTAATTTATAAATATATGTATAAATAATTATTTTTTTCTGGAGATCTCTAATACTACAGGGAGTGCCTACCAATAGAATCCCTACATGAAGAACTTGTGTACAGGTTTTTGCTTGTAGATATGTAATATTGGCTATGGTGAAAACAGTTTGAATATCCTTCAGGGAATACTAAGAAAATGATAAAAAGTTCTGAAAGTTACCTGGCTGACAGTACGTAAACCCTGGCCTCAGATGGAGCTGCCTTTCTGTTATGCTAAAGTAAGTATCCAAGACAAACCTCATTATTTTATAGCAATGATACAGCAGCAGTATCAGCAGTGCCCAGGAACTTATTAGAAATGCAAATTCTCTGGCTCCACCCCAAATGAACAGAATCAGCAACTCTGGTATTAATGCTTAGGAACATGTATTTGAGCAAACCATCTTTGTAATTAAAATGCATACTAAAGTTTGAAAATCATGATTAATAAGTAAAATTGGAAACCTGATATATTTTAACATAGTGCCAGCTTGTATTTATCATTATTTAACTTAAATTGTGACCATAATAAGAAGAAAAGATCATTATGCTATTCAAGTATAGTCTATCAGTGATGTATATTTTTAAATAAATGACAAGTGGTAAACTACAGTTGGGACTATTAACAGTCTTTTGTTCCAAATCCATCACTGGAAATGACACAAAGCCACAGGGGAGTATATAAATATGCTACATTAATAATGATTTTGGAAGGTGTTCAATAGGTACAATCTTCTAGTTATAAAAGAAATGTTATGGGGATGTAATGTAGAGCATGGTGACTATAGTTAGTAATACTGTATTGTATATTTGAAAGTTGCTGAGTAGATCTTAAAAGTTCTTATCATAAGAAAAATATTGTAACTATGTAAGGTAATATATGTCAACTATAGTTATTCTGATCATTTCATAAAATAAAACTATTGAACCATTATGTTATACATATGAAATTTATATGTTATATAACAACTATAGCTCAATAAAAATAATTTTAAGATAAGGGTTATCCTTGGGGAAAAGATAAAAGGGAGTTCTGACTTACTTGGGAAGACAATGGCAGTGAAGAGGAGTCTGTCTGATCAGAATTTGCCACAGTATCAGTGAGAAATGTGAAAGAAAACAAGGCGTTTGTGTAAAAACAGTGACTCAACTGAGGATACAAGGCAGGATGCGATATGCTGTCCTTGGAGGGGGTCAGGCCAGGCTGTGACACTGAGGCTGTCTGCTTAAGCCACACATCAACTTAAATCCACCAAAAGGGCATAAGGAGGGACCTGCACATCCACCACTCTTCTCAGGTACATAGTAACTGCCCAAGCAACTTGATCTCATCAAAGGAAGTGAATGGAAAAATAATTAGGTAATTGAGGAGTACAACCATTGTTAAAAAGCAGGTAACATATGATACCTAACAGAGTTCCAATAGATGAAAGGAAGGGCATGGTTACTACTTGCAATTATGAATAGTCATGTGGAAACAAAGTATTAAAATATATTTTAAATAACTCAAAAATGCGACAGAAGCAAAAATAAATTATTGAGCTGGAAGATCTCATTGAGCAACTCTTTTCTTAACAGAAAATAATAAAGATAAAAAATATAAAAGCAACTTTAAAACACATGGAAGATAGAAATAAAAGTGCTGATATCTATATACTAAATTTGCCGTTCTTAATGTTCAGCATGGAAATATGTAATTTTAGGATGCCAGAGAAATTTATATTGGACTAAGATTACAGCACATGACAATTATGAAAACTGAATGTTAAAGATTATATTTAAAGCCATTGGAGAGCAACCATATGGAAGAGAAATAACAGTGCAGGACAAGCTCCCAAGACCCTCCAGCATACCAAACACCAAGCATATAAATGATGCCATCCAAAGTCACCCAGCTGCACACTGGCCTAAACCAGAACTGCCCGTCTCAAGCACTATGACTATGGTCAGCACTGTTGTGAGGTATGTTTGAAAGTTGCTTTAAAAAGCAGATCCTAAAAGCTCTCAACACAAGGAAAAAAAAGACTTCTTTTTTTTTTTTTTTTTTGGTAACTGTGAGGCTATGGAAATTGTCTAAAGTTATTATGGTAATCATTTTGCAATATATGAAAGTCAAATCATTCTGCTTTACACCTTAAACTTATGCAGTAAAGTGCCAATTATATCTCAATAAAAGTAAAGAAAAAATAAATTCTTGGTGTGATAAAAGAAGCATGCTTATTCCAGGGAAAAAACCTTCACTGAATCTAAGTTGAGGTTGGTCTTCTCATTCTCTCAGTCTCATTTGAAAAGCAGAAGATTTTTAAATCTATGAAGTCCAATGTATCAATATATAGTTTTATGGATTGTATGTTGTCACTATATCTAAGAACTTTGAGCCTAACCCAGGATCACAGAGGGTTTGTCTTACTTAGGGCCTGGGTTAGGGTGAGGTGAGCAAGTCGCCACAGGTACACAGTTTGCATAGCACTCACTTTCAGAGCACACAAATGCACATGCACTGTTCCCTCCCTCGTGCCTATCCCACCAGCACTGAAATGCAAGAGCTCTGACAGAAGCTTTGTCTGTTTAGCTCTTGTCTATATTCCCAGTGATTATAACAGTTCCTAGCACACACTAAGAACTCAATAAGTATTAGTTAAGTGAAAGAATAAAATAAAGAACAATATTTTCAAGTTTAGAGAGCTTGTGACAAGGAGACATAGGATGTAAAAAATTGATTGGACTTCCACATATTTAACCATTGTGCAGAAAGTACATAGATAAATATATCAATCCCAGGAAAATATATTTGTTTATTTATAATGATCATGAGATTAAGGAGTCCAAGTAATTCCAATTTTTTAATGCTCTTCTACTTGCAACTTTAAAAATAACCATCTGTTATTTTTGGAGACAAGAAAAGTAATGGAGGTTTAGAAAGTGTAAATGGAACTTTCTATATTCTTAAAAGCACCAGAATCATGTAATGCATGGTATATATTAGGAACAGATAAGAAGAGAAAGAACAATGGTCCTATATTCGGTTTCAATAAAGAAAGCCATGTATTCACTCCTACTTTAATAGCCACAACTGAATACCATGAACGAATCTTTAAATGTTTAACTAGGAACAATAAAATGATCTGTGCTTGGATCAGGAGAGTTACCTACAAAAAAATACACATTGTTTTATAGTCTTTTTGTCTTTTTTTGGTAAAAGGGAAAAATCCCCAGACTCTAAAAAGCATACTCCCTCAGTAGATGCTATTATTCTTACCTAGATGTACTGTAAAAATCTTTATGTGCATTAGAGCTTCAATAAAGAAAGTAGTTTCTTCCCCTTTGTCACTCTTTCCACCTAATATTTCCACCAATAAAATATACTTCCCATATAATGGGTCGGGAGGTGTGTGTTTTCTCATGCTTCTATCAATATTTTTCCAAATTTCTTTATAAATGAATCACCATTAACTATAATTCTCCCAAAGTTTTCATTTGGTTTATTTGTTGCTGTCATTATTATAGTTTGTTTTAATTTATTTTTTCATTGATTTTTTTTCTTGAATTTATTAGTGTGATCGTGGTTAACAAAATTATACAGGGTTCAGGTGCACAATTACAACACATAGTCTTACACTTTATTGTGTGTTTACCACTCCAAGTGAAGCCTGCGTTTCTTTCCCTATACCCTCCTCCACCTCCCTGCAACCCCCTTCCCAGAAATCACCACACTATAGTGCACCCATGAGTTTTTCTCCTTTTTTTCTACTTCTTGCTCAATCCCTGCAAAACCCCCACCTAACCTCCTGGCCCAGATGTATCAGGCTGTCAACCTGCAATTTAAGAGTCTTGAACTATTTTGCTTATTAGCTCATGTTGTTCCACATATGACTGAAATCATATGGTACCTGTCTTTCTCTGACTGGTCTACTTCACATACCTTAATACTCTCTGGCTCCACCCATGCTGTTGCAAAGGGTAAGATTTCTTCCTTTTTTATGCCTGAGTAGCATTCTATTGTGTAAATGTATGACAGTTTTTGTTATCTACTCATCAACTGATACTTAGGCTGCTTTAAACTATTGCCTATTGTAAATATTGCTGCAATGAACATAGGAGTGCATATTTTCTTTTGAATTAGTGTTTCAGTTTTCTTTGGAAATATTCCCAGAAGTAGAATCGCTGCATAATTTTTTGAGTTAACTCCATACTGCTTTCCACAATGGTTGCATCAATCTGCATTCCTATCAACAGTGTATGAGGGTTCCCTTTTCTCCATATCCTTGCTAAAACTTGTTTGTTGATGATAGATAAACATTCTAACTGATGTGAGGCAATAACACATGGTTGTTTTACTTTTCATTTTTTGATGATTAGTGATGTTAAGTATATTTTCATTTGTCTATTGGCCATGTGTATGTACTTTTTGGAGAGGTGTTTTATTCAGGTCCTTTGCCAATTTTTAAATTGGATTGTTTATGAGATTTTTCTGGTGTTACGTTTTATAGGTTCTTATAAATGTATAAATTAGATGTTAATCCTCTATCAGATGTATCAGTGAATATGTTCTCCCACTCAGTAGGTGGTGTTTTCATTTTACTAATTGTTTCCTTTGCTGTGCAAAAACGTTTTAGTTTAATGTAGTCCCATTTGTTTATTTTTTCTTTTATCTCCAATGCCCAAGGAGACATATCAGAAAAAATATTGCTTTGAGAACTGTCCAATATTTTACTGCTTATGATTTTAATAAGAGCATTTTATCTTAATTTTTTATTTTATTCAAGGGCATAAAATAATAATTAAAAATGTGAATGTTTTATTTTGTCAAGTAATGATTAAGTTATTTCTTTAGAATTCTAAAACTAGTTATTATTATTATTTACTAATTATGGTTTATATAGAACATATGACTCAATTGTTAAAGAAATAATCACATATCTTTTCCATTTATTATTATTTTATAGTGCCTGTAATGTAAATAACAATGTTCCTGAAATACTTATTTTGTATCATTAAATTAATAATTTTAATTTATATAAAATGAGTACTTTACTCAAACTAGCTACCTTGTGATTAAACACTAACTCTTTTACCTGGATTTTTTAAAAGTTCTATTGAAATGAAGTGACTAAACAATTATTCACCTTTTGGATTAATTTATGGCCAAGGGTTTAGGGAGTTTAAGTCTACCATTAAAGAATATTGTTAGTGTTCTACCAAAAGAAAATTTGAAAATACATTTTACCATTACCTCTGCTTAATTTATTTCTAGTTGTTGGTGCATGTATGACAAATAAACCATGTCATAAGATCTTTGGGGGAATGGTGGCCTGTTTACTCAGAACAAATTCCCAGCTAACACAATTTTTAAATCTGGTAATTTTTCCCTTAATTTTTTAAGAATGTTAAAGACTTAAGGAGAGAACAGATAATTGCCAACTTAATTTGAGAGGATCTGAGAATACAGAAAGATAAGAAAATAACTCCCAATGAACTTATGCCCTGAGGAAAATTTAAGGTCAGAGAAAACCGATGTTTTAAACCAGTGACCTTCAAGGGAAAGGAGGTAAAAGTCAAGGTTCAAGATCTACCCGTTTAAGGAAACCCATCTCTAATAAGCTGCAAATACAAAGAAATCCACTTCTTCCTCATGATAACCCTGTTTCCAGGATACTGCAAGACTAGAGTTGATAAAAAAAGAACAGAAAACAATTTTCTGAGAAACTGTGGTCTACAGGTAATCTCTCTCATGAACTACTTTAGGAGGAGTTAGAATTTTTAATGTCATAATGTATCATCATATAAGATTGTCTCTGACTTCCAAAGATTTGAATCTTGCAGAAGAAAAGACAATCCTCTCTGAAAGAAATGATCTTCACTCAAGGTCTCAAAATACCCAGAAAATTATAGAAGCATAATTCCAGTAAAGATAATTAAGCACAAAAGATAACATACATGAAAATACCTTAGATATATGAATTATTAGACATAGAATATAAAACAATGAAGTTTGATATTTTTAAATACATAAAACACAAGTTTAAAACATCTGTAGAGGAAATGGAATTATAAAGCATGATATCACATAGTTAAGAAAGGACAATGAAATACACAAGATGAATGTTCAGTGGTCACTTTGGCACCAAACATGATGCAAAGAAAGTGAGAATCAGTAAACTATAGATGAAACCGAAGAAATTGAAGGTCTGGTGAATATGACAGTATAGATAAATGTGGTACTCAGAACCTCTCATAACTATATCAAAATTACAACTAAATTACAGAACAACCATCATTCTAAATACTACCTGAAATCTAGCTGAACAGAAGTCCTAAAGCTAAGGATACAAAGAAGAAGCCACACTAGACTGGGAAGATGGGTGGAGACATGAAATGTGCTGGTCCCACACCCATGTGCAGTAGATAAAAATTAGGAGGGTTTCTCCGCTACAAAAGATTACCCCTGAGGGGCAAGGAGTCCCACCCCACACCAGGCCCTCTAGCCCAGGGTTCCAGTGCCAGGGATACAAGACCTCATATCCTCTGGCTGTAAAAACCAGTCAGGATAGTAGCTGAATGAGACAAAGTTCTTCTGAGTCCCAGACATCCTCTTAAAAGACCCATGTATTGACTTAGACTCACTCATTCTGAGCTCCAGTTCTGGGGCAGCAGCTCAAAAGATGCCAAGGATGGAAGGGAGAGTAGTGAATTGTCTGGCTTAAGGATAATGGCTGGAGGGGCAGATTTCTTTCAGACAGAAATGCTGGCAGAAGACATCGTGCCTTTTTCTGAACCCTCCCACCAGAGCTCCTAGTGTCCCTCAATCTGACTAACAATATTAGCCCTGACCTGGTGATTCCCTGAGACCCTGCCTGACCCAACTTATGGGCCATCCAAAGTATTTCCAGTGTCTTTTCTGCAGAAACAAGGTGTCTTGGCTCATGCTGCACACTTTCCTAAAATCTTTCAAACAAACAGCATAATGCAACAGACTTTCCTAAAATCTCTTAAACAAGCAGCATCCACCTGTCTGCTCATGCTACAGACTTTTCTAAAATCTCTCTAACAAGCTAGTGGCACTAACAGCATCCAGCAAGGATCCACAATTTGCCTTCTCCTCAGCACTTCCAAGCCCAACACAACTACCAATCATCTGCAAATTGCTTGGTAGTTTATGCCAGATGGCCCCAGGGATGAATTAAGAAGCACAAATTGGTAGTTAAAGAATAGTCATGGGGATGAAAAGTACAGCACAGGGGATATAGTGAGTAATATTGTAATAACCATGTATATTGCCAGGTAAGTAGTAGATTTATCAGGGCGATCACTTTTTAAGTACTATAAATATCTAATCATGAGATTGCACACCTAAACCTTATATAATATTGTACATCAATGATAATTTAAGAATAAAAATAATAATAAAATTTTAAAAAGAAAAATTATCAAGAACACAGCTCAGAGACAAAAATATTTAACTTAACATTAGAAAAAGATTATAAGATAGTGGAAGATAGACTAAAATATTTATGTGGACTGTAAGAAAAAGAGATAAAAAGAGTAAAACAGGGAAGTTATTCAAATAAATAATGGCATAGTATTATCCAGAACTGATAAAAGATCAGGGCCCATATGCAAATTCACAATGAATCTGAGCCTGATTAAACAAAAATATTTCCACACTGATTTAAAAAAAAAAGAAAGTAAACAAAATGAAAAGTGAGAAATGACTGTAAAAGTAACCTAAGAAATAAGACAGGTTACCTTAAAAGTAAGACTAAAGACTTTTTACAATCTAATAGAAACTTGAATATACTGGAATTACTTTTTGAATAATCTGATAAATGTACTTACCAACTTGGGCTCCTAAAATTAAAAAATATGTATTGCATAAATGAGGATAAAATAAAAGCTTGTTTTAGAACACAAGCACATATACACACACACATAATCATGAGTCATTACTGTAAAGCTTCAGTAAGTAAAAATCTAAAGGATATAACTCTGGCAGAAGGAGAATGATTACTGATGGAATAAGAAAATGAATATAGAAGCAGAATGTTAGAAATATGTGGGTAAATAATAATAAAGCCTTGTGAGGTTTGATTTAAAATAGGATACAGTTAAAAGTTATAAGGAAAAATGTGATAGTGTAAATAACATAAAGTATTTTAAATGTGTTATTGGTGAGAAAAAGTGTTTTATTAATTAAAATATTTATGTTGATAAAACTATTTACTTTCTTTTCAAGGGTAAAAAATGGAACAAATAAGAAACTTTTAATGAAGAAGCTAAAAAATCATTCTAACGATAAAACTAAGGAGATAAGATATATGAATAAAGTAAGAAAAATGCGCAAATAAAATACTAGATTTAACTGAAGTGACAGTAATTACATTAACTCCATATGGACCAAATGCTCCCTTAATAAAATAGAAGTTTGAAATAAATTTATTTAAAAACGATTCAGATTACTTATGAATATTAATCATAGACTAAACCAAAATAACAAAGAAAGAATGAATGAATGGATGTCAAACTATAAAGGATTCAAATGATATTAATGAGCTAAGTATTCACCTGAAATGTTAGCAAAAAAAAAAAAAAAAAAAAAGGAAAAGGAAAAGAAAAGACTAGAAGGAATAAATAATTCAAGAAATTATCAATAAATGTTATGTTAAAACCAAGTCTAGCCACATAGAAGAATAAAACTAAACCAAAAACTGGTAGACAGTATTGGCAATATATATATTTGACTGCAATATTTGACACACAATATAATGACCATATACTGTTATCATGAAAACTTACAGATAAATATAAAAGCTAAAATACAGATTCATGATTAAACCATTTAAATAACACTTTATAAAAGGTAAATTCAATTAAAAATAAATATTGGGAAAGTTTTCAAACTCATTGGAATCCAATAAATGCAAATTAAAGTTCAATCTCCATTAAATTGACATTTTTAAAGTCTGTGAATATGAATTGATTATAAGGATGTGTAGTAATGGGCAACTTCACATCTTGCTTTTAGAAAGATAATACATTGGTAATATCACTTCAGAAAAAATGTTTAGAAATTATCTACTAAAGTTGGTGTACTCATATTCAGCGAACTAGCAGTTTCACTGCTAGGCAAAAATTCAGATCAGGTTGTATAATTTACTTGCATGGCCCCTGTAGCAATCTGATCATGCTTGTGGACCTCTTCTCAAAGTAAGATTTTAAATGAATCAATTAAAATGCATAAATTTGCAAAGAAACAATTATCAAAATATTAATAGAAAATAGATACATGGATGAAATGTTATAGAGGAATTTATTCATCTATTTAATTGGCATTTTTAAAAATAATTAACTTGGCTTGCCCTGGCCAGGTGGCCCAGAGGCTTGGAGCATTGTCCCATACACCAAAAGTTTGGGGGTTTGATCCTTGGTTGGGGCATGTACAGGAGGCAACTGATTCATGTTTCTCTCTCACATTGATTGTGTGTGTGTGTGTGTGTGTGTGTGTGTGTGTGTCTTCCTTCTTCTCTCTATAAAAACATAATCAATAACTACATCCTCTGATGAGGATTTAAAAAAAGAAAAAAATCAGTTTTCTTTATATTTACTATATAATAGGCTAGGAAATAATAACAATACTTGCAAAGTATTATAAGGTACACATACAAAAAAAGAAAACCGTCAAGTTCTTGGGCATGCTATATGGGTAATAATGCTGACTCAGTAAGGTGTATTTGAATACAAAGTTTAGACTTGGGGCATCACTACCTCTTATATTCATTTATAACAACTATTTATTGAGGGGCTCTTATATGTCAGGCTTATAAATTCTTAATATAAAAATTATGATTCTGCTCTCTTTTAGCAGCTATTCTAATTTTGAGAACCTATGATATCAAATAGTAATAAATGTTACAAGAAATAAGACTGAATAAAAGGATATGTAATTCAGATGTGAAGGATTGAACCATGATTATAAGATTATCAGGGGGAAGAATATAAGCATTTCATAGAAAGTTTAGCGATATCCATAATTTTGAGCAGTTCTGAGACAATGACATAAAGCCAATTAATAGTGATAATTTATTCTAAAGGCTTTGGAATGGATAGGAATGGTGTTATTAAAAATCATACAAATTAATTCCAAGAATATCAGTATTTAAAAATGCATTTGAATAAAGTGTCTAATTAAAATTTAAAAAAACAAATGTAATGACAAAGTCCCTAATTAAGAGGTAATCATACCAGAGGCCATGAAAGGGAAAGGACAATGAAGAAGGACTGACAAGGCAGCAAAAGGTGAAATTGTGTATAGGTCTCATTGTACAATGTAGCTTTCACAACTCCATGAATTCCATTGTTAATTCCCTACATCTGTCAATTTCCTAATCTCTCCAATTGCTTTACAGATGGTTATCTGGAGATTCTGAGAATGCTCGCATATGAAGGAAAGCTTGTATTCTTAGTACAGTAAAAAGAGTTAATGAGCATCTAGTAAGGAGATTTATGTTAAATTACTTCACAATTTCTACCCTAAATTAGGCATTTGTAAAGTTCATAACATATGTTATCAAGTTTATTTTTTCCTTTACTATGAACAAATTCTTACTGAACTTGGAGTCAAAATTCATTCACAATCAGGTCAGTCGTCGTCGTCGTCGGCAGCCGTCCGTCTCGAGAGACGATGGTGTAGCTTCTTAAGAGTCCATCTGCACCGCCGAGAATGGCTGTGCAGTCCGACTCGGGAGTGACATGGAAGTATCTGTCTCCTCCCGTGTTGAATCGACATCTTGCGATGACGCTGAAGCTACAGAGCCTGGGCAGGGTAATATGGAGGGTCTGCTGTTGCCCATGCAGCAGACCCCCCCTCTCTTCGCAGCTGAAGGGTCCAAGGGAAAGATGGAGTCGATACAGCTTGGCTTCAGGTGCGCCGCAGGAGTTGCCGGTGTTGACTACAATGTCAAACCGCCTTAGGGACTCTGGCTCCGGATTTTCTGTTGGGGTTTACTCCCTTAGCCTTTCCCCTGAAGAGGTATGCCGCAAGGCAGCGGAGGTTTTTTGGAGTCAGAGTTTTCCTTCTCTGATGTACCCTGACTGGAAGATCGAACCAGCGACACTTAGCTCGCAGGCCGACGCTCAATCCACTGAGCTAAACCAGCCAGGGCTGAATCAGGTCAGTACTTTCACAATATTGATGCTCTCTGGGAAATTGAACTTTGAACTTTCCTTTATTCCCACTTTTAAAAAAATTGGTAGTGATATTCCCTCACACATTATTAATACACATAAGTATTTTAAATGATGTGTACTCATATATATACTTCTAATCATGTATCATCTTCATCAGCATATATAGCTTATATAATTTCTTTTGTTGAATTTTATTCAATATTTAAGGTTAATGTAAAATAGTTTATGTTGGCATTTTTGCTGTCACAAAATAAAATATTTATAAACCTTAAGTTTCAATATAGTTTCATATAATCTATATAAATATATAACACATATCACAGAGAAAAGTGCTAAAACTAAGAGTACAGCTCAAAGAATTATCCGAAGTAAGTATCAGTAAAAACCCACCAATGTCCAGAAATAGCTAGCATGAAAAGTCTTCCTGAGGGTCTTACTGATTAATTAAGGCCTCCATCCTCATGAAGGATAAATGCCACCCTGATCTTCAACACAATCATTTTCTGTATTTTTTTAAATTTTAGATTGACAACCACCCAGTGTTATCTCTAGGATCATTTACTCAAAATTATAACATTGTGAGATTAATCTATGTGTTGTGTTATCACTTCAATTCATTCATTTTAATGTAGTACATTATCCCATTGTTTGAATATATTCAATATTTTCCTCAATTTCACTGTAGATGGATTTGAGTCTGGGGGTTGTTTTTTATTTTTTGTTTGTTTTATAATTGCAGTTTAGAACTATTATGAATAATACTGCCATGAACAGCTTGTTTCTATCTCTTAGCATGTATGTGAGTGTAATTCTTTTGAGTTTATTCTTGGGAATAAAATTAAAAGATTATAAAATTGATGGAGAAAAATTTAATAAAGAATGTAGCAATTTTTTTCCAAAATAACATTCTAATTTACATTCTCATAATCAGTTAATATGAGAGCCTGTTCCTCTGCTTTCTTGTTAACCCTAAAATTTCCAATATGTATAATTTTTATCACTCCAGAGATGTGCATTGTAGCTTATTACAATATGCATTGCATTTACCTAATTTCTATGAATATTGATGAACCCAGTTATTGAATTTTATAGATTCTTTTGTAAAATACTTGCTTAAGTCTCTTGTTCTGTTTTCTATTGTATTGTCTTTTATACTGAGTGTAACTATATATAACATAAGAAAATATGCAATGCACACACTATCTCACATCAAAGACAGGTACTTTATTGTGTAGATATTCTATAAATATTAGTTATTCTCCCACTATATACCTATTTTTAAATTGCTTAATTTACCATAATCTAATTTAGCCATTATTTTTCCTTTATGGTCAGTGATTTTGTATTCTGTTTAAAAAATCATTGCATCTCTGAGATACTAAAGGTATTTCTTCTTTTTTGTTTCCAAAAGTATTATTATTTAGTTCTATAGGTTTTAATATGCACTCCACCAGGAATTATAGTTTATATAATTTCATTCATTTAAATTGTAGATTGCACCAACGCTTTCCCTATGCTTCACAGAAACTCTTCACTGAGAATCATGGAGAGGCCTTCAGTTATCAAGTATCATCTAAATCATATATTCAAGCAATTTTATTCTGCACTTATCTAGCTTCTAGGAAATATCTATTGGGGAGAGCAGGACCAGTAAAATGGCACTGGTCTGATCAAGAAGGCATAAAGGATATAAAACAAAATGGAGTCACTCATGTCAACTAAAATGGCTCTCAGTAAGCTATGATACTTTGATTCAAGAAGAAAACTGCTTAAAGACACATCTGGCAAGGAGACACAGCTAAGATACCTGCCATGTGATCAGAATGGCCATGTCTGCAGAGAAGGACCAACCATAGTTAGGCTACTGTGGAATTCCACTCTTGCTAGCAGGGGTGTTAAGAAGAACAGCCATGAACCACCCACTGGTTCCTGGACAAATTCCAAATTTGGCATCAAGGGTGCCAAGACATTTATGGAAAGGAGCCAGAAGGGTGGAGCACACAGCTTTTCAGGTATAAACTGAGGCCAGGACCAGGCCACTGCTGAGACAGCTGAGCTCCAGGCCACACTGATCTCCCTTGGCATCAGCAACCAGAGGCTCTGCCCTACTAGGCTGAAGACTTCATCTGTTCTGCTGCCTAGCTGGCTCAAGAGATCCTTCCTTGCAAGACACTGACAACCCTTCGGCCCACCCAGCTGTCTCCTAGACCTGCAGACCGAGACTCTGGGACTCGGGTTCATTATCCCTCATTGATTGCTCTGTGTGTGTGTGTGTGTGTGTGTGTGTGTTATATTTCTCTTAGATTGTTAAAGTGTGAGTAGGATATTAATGCATGTTGATGTTCTACTTTGAGTGAATCTAGACTCTAAAAGCTGAGTGAATAGCATAGTTCCTGTGGTGACTCTTGTCTATTCCTTGGTGCTGGGCTGCACAGCATGCAGCTACCCAAGAGCTGCCAAAAGACTTACAGAAAAGACTATATCATGAGCAGACACTTGTGATATCTATAATTTTAACTTTTGCTTTTTCAGAACTCTAAAATGCAACATAGGTGGTAGATGAGAAGAAATAAATAGAAAAAATGTGTGTGTGTTTGTGAAATTGTGTGTATTTGATTATTATTCCTCTATTAATGCATTCATTTTGAAAATATTCAAATTTTATGATTTAAAGTAGTCTTCAATTACTTTGTCCTCTGTAACCTATAATGCCGGTTGCAATGTGTGTGAATGGGCATGTATTCAAAAATAGTTTATAAAACAGAAACAAAAAAGATAGTGTTCTTGTAAGATAGGCTCTCTACTGTATGCTGTATTTAATGGGTGGTACCAAAAGTTTTGTTGCCAATAAAAATAATCTTTGTAAAATAACCCAGTCACTTGGAGTGCTATAAAGAAGTTGTTGTCAATAAAAGCTGTGATTATTACTATGGTTTCATTCCATTTCTGTGGTAATTAGTTATTATCATTATTTATTACTTTATTTTATGCTTATTGCTTACAAGTTCAGACTTTAAATACTGGAAGCAAAAACAGTGCCAATTTAATTACAGTATTAAAAAATTTTAAACTATATTCAGTGTTATGGTTATTAATAATTATACTCCAGATGAATATTCTAATAACAATTTGGATTTTTCCTCATTTTTTGTTCATAATTTTGAACAAATTAATATGTTTGTAATTTTGAATATTGTCATGCAGAAATGAATACCATTCTCATGGGGATGGTTTTAGGAATTAAACTTTATGATGTTTATTGTTAAATAAAGAGCTAAAACTGACAAGGAGAAATCTTATATCTTTAATAAATTAGATAATTAGTAATTACAGTATTCTAAGGGAGACCTAAAAACTTAAAATTACCACCCAATATAAACAGTATGACAAAAGGATTACATTTAAACCTTCCTGCACATGTCTTCTTTTTGATAAAGTGTAGAGTCTCTATTAAGTTTAAGGTAGTTTGGTACAAGATTTGTTTTGAACTTCCTGATTGTATTTAACTCTGTACTCACAATCCTTGTAATGTTAAAGCATCAGTTATTTGCATCATTGAAAGGTTAATAAACTTCATAAATGAGAGAAATAATACTTTTTGAGAATATAGAAATTAGCCAAGAAGAAATATGAAGACAGATGGCATTT
This sequence comes from Furipterus horrens, assembly GCF_987537825.1. Classification (NCBI taxonomy): domain Eukaryota; kingdom Metazoa; phylum Chordata; class Mammalia; order Chiroptera; family Furipteridae; genus Furipterus; species Furipterus horrens. The sequence goes on along the minus strand of NW_028327176.1, from coordinate 59,036,378 downwards.
AGGATGTTTTGAAAAGTCTTTTTGCATACCTTAATGAAAGATAATACCCTAAGAGTAAGGATATTAATAGTGTGGCAATATCCTATTGTGACAACATCTTTAGAGGGATTAGAGATAAAGAGCATTTCTATCTAAAGTATGAAGAATAATACACATCATGTATGAATATGTACACATACATATAAACATATATAACACAAACCTTCAGAAAATAACAATTCAGTGGGGTTTGCAGGTCCATCAAAAGCAAGATGGATATATTTTGATAGAAACAGGATTCCTCAGGAAAGATTGAGAATGAAATTTGCACATTGGAAATCTATTAAGGAGTGTTCTCATGAAAGTCTGTGGAAGAACAAGGGAAGCAGGACAGAGAAGAGGGAGAACTAATCAACTTTGCCTAATTCCATGAAGAGCCCATTAAAATGAAAATTGCATCACAAGAACCAACAACAGAAGCTAGGGAATCAAAACAAAGACAAACTAAGTAGGCAACAAGAGTGGAAAAAGAAGTATAGGTATGGGGAACATATTGGGGGGAGGTCAGCAAGGAAGGGGAAGGGGAAAAGGGAGGGAGATACTACAGGAATTAAGAAGCATAGTAGGAGGGAATGGAGTAGACAGGAAGAGGTTGAGAAGAATTATATGCACAACCGATGGACATGGACTAAAAGGGGAGACAACTGAAGGGAGGGGGCCACTGGGTGGAGGGGAGCTGAGGGAAAGGAAATTGGGACAACTGTAACAGCATAATCAATAAAACATATTAAAAATGAAAGAAGAGATGTCTATACTAATATACAAAATAGACTTTAGTTAAAAACTCTTACAAGAGATAAAGAACACTACATAATAATAAAAGGACCTATTCCCCAAGAAGATATGAAAATTATTAATATTTATACATCAGACTGTAAAGCTCTGAAATATAAAAATCAAACATTGACAGAACTGAATGGAAGCAAAAAGGAAGACAACAGTAGGAGAATTTAACACACCAGTATTTCAGTAATTGAAAAACAGACAGAAGATCAAAAAGGGAATAGAGAACTTGAATAGCATTATACAATAGATATACAGAGAACACCCCAATAAACGATAGACAATAAAATACACGTTATTTTTAAGTGTACATGGAACATTCTCCAGTACAGACCACCTGTACAGAACACAAGATAAGTTTTTACAAATTCAAGAAAATTGAGAAGATATTTTATATATATATATACAGTGGAATACTACTTCAGCCATAAGGAGAAATGAATTTTTGCTATGTGTGACAACATGGATGGGTCTTCAGAATATCATGTTAAATTAAATAATTCAAACATAAAAAGTAAAAACCATATGATTTCACTCATATATGGGATATAAAACTGAAAGCAACAAATGAACAAACAAGACCAAAACAAACAAGAACTCATAGACAAGGACAATAGTATGATAATTACCAGAAGGAAATGAGGGTGGGGATAATAAAGGGTAGAGAGATTCAAGTGTATGGTGATAGAGAGATTTGATTTTGAGTAGTGTGTATATATGCAATATACAGATGATGTATTATAGAATTGTACATTTGAAACCTATATAATTTTTTAACCAATGCCACACCAATAAATTTACTTAAAAATTAAAGATTAAAGTGCATGCAAAGTACTCTTCTGATTACAGTGAAATGAAACTAAAAAACAATAGCAGACAAAAAAGTAGAAAATCCTCAAGTATGTGGAAATTCAACAACACACTCTTAAATAACTAATGTGTCAAATAAGAAATCTCAAGAGCAATTAGGAAATGCCTCAAGACAAATGAAACCTAAAACACGCTACACACCAAAACATGGTGTGTGAAAACTGGGCTCTGAGAAAAATTTATAGCTCTAAATGTATAATCACCAATAACTCTACACCTCAGTGAACTAAAAAAAATAATAAACTAAACCCAAAGCTAGAGTATTAAGAAAATGCTAAAGATTGGAGCTGGATGAATAAAATAAAGACTAGAAAACCAGTAGAAAAAAATAATGAAACTAAGAGTTTCAATCTCAGAGATATATGGATACACCTATGATCATTACGTCTCTATGAACAATACCTAGAGGTGAAACAACCCAAGTGTCCAACAATAGATGAATGGATAAACAAAATGCAGTATTAAAAAAAAGATAATCCTGTCATATACTATGACATAGATGAACCTTAGAACACTATGGTCAGTGAAATGTCAGTCACAAAAAGGCGACTACTATATGCTCTCATTTATATGAGGTATCTATAGTCAAATACATAGAAACATATAAAGTGACAGTTAATGGGGAAGAGTGTAAAGGTAAATGTTACTTAGTGGGTATAGAATTTCAGATTTTCAAGATAAAATGTACTGAAGAATTTCAAAACAGTGTGGGTATACTTAACACTAGTGAACTGTATACTTAAAAATGGTTAAGATAGAACAATCTCCCTAGGCCAGACTGGAACACGATCTGAAGCTATCAGGGGCAGATCCAGGAAGTGTTGATCAATCTAAGAACCAGCAACAAAAAAGAAGGGTCACAAAAAATGGGGAGACAGAGAAACAACGCCCCCATCAAAAGGAAAGGAGGAATCCCCAGAAAGAGAGCTAAATAAAAAAGAGAAAAGCAAACTAAAAGACATGGAATTCAAAATATGGATTATAGAAAAGCTCAATGATCTCAGTAAGCTCAAAGAAAACTACAAAAAACTCCATGGAACCTATAAAGAACTTACTGAGAATTACACCAGCATGTAAAAGGACATAGAATCTATCAATAACAGCCAGGAGGAAAGGAAGAATACAATTTCAGAATTGAATAACACAGTAGAAGGAATTAAAAGCAGGCTAGAGGAAGCAAAAAATTGGATCAGCGAGCTGAAGGACAACATAGAAAAAAAATCCCAAACAGTGCAACAAAACAAAAAAGAATGAAGAGGTTTTAAGAGAGCTGCAGCACAGCATAAATATAAAAATAACCATATCATAGGAATACCAGAAGGAGAAGAAGAGAAGCAAGAAATGGAAAATGTGTTTGAAAAAGTAATGACAAAAAACTTCCCTAACTTGATGAGAGAAAGTCACACAAGTCCAAGAAACACAGAGGTTCCCAATGAAAATGAGCCCAAACAAGCCCTCTCCAAGACATATTATAACTAAAGTGGTAACATTGAAAGACAAAGAGAGAATCCTAAAAGCAGCAAGAGAGAAACAACTAATACATAAAAGGGAGATCCAATAAGGCTAACGTCAGATTTCTCAAGAGAAACACTACAAGCCAGAAGGGAATGGCAAAAGATATTTCAAGCAATGAAAACAAAGGCCTACAACCAAGAATACTCTACCCAGCAAGGCTCTAATTCAAAATGAAAAGTAAAATACGGAGTTTACCAGACAAAAGAAGGCTAAAAGAATACATCACCACCAAACCAGCATTACAAGAGATGCTAAAAGGTCTGCTTTAAGAAGATGAAGAAACAGAGAGAGACAGAGAGGAACATGAGTACAAAGGGGTAAAATGACAATGAATATTACCTATCAATAATGACCTTAAAAGTAAATGGATTGAAAGCACCAAACAAAAGACATAAGGTAGCTGAATGGATTAGAAAGCATGACCCACATATGTCCTATCTACAAGAGATCTACCTAAGAAGAAAATATTTACACAGACTGAAAGTGAAGGGATGGAGAAAATATTTCAAGCAAATGGACATAAAAAAGGGGGTGTAGCAATACTTTTATCAGACAAAACAGGTTTCACAGAAAATGCCATAAAAAGAGACAAAAAAGGACATTTCATAATACTTAAGGGAAAAATCCATCAAGAAGATGTAACCCTTGTAAATATATTTGTATCAAACATAAGAGCACCCAAATATATAAGGAAAATCTTGAAAGACTTCAGAAAGGATATAGATAGCAATACACTTATGGTAGGGGACCTTAACACCCCATTGTCAACAATGGACAGATCCTCAAAGCAAAGACACCAAGGGTATTGAGGCATTGAACACTCTATATCAAATGGATTTAGTTGATATATATAAAAATTTTTACCCCAATGAAGGAAAATATACATTCTTTTCGAGTGCACATGGAACATTTTCAAAGATAAACGACATGGTAAGACACAAAACAAACCTTAAAAAATTCAAGAAAATTGAAATTATATCAAGTGTCTTCTCAGATCATAATGGCTTGAAACTGGAAATCAACCTCAAGGAAAAAACTCAAAGACATTCAAACTCAAGGAGAATGAATAACATGCTATTAAATAATGAATGGATTAACAATAACATCGTGGAACAAATCAAAGTTTCTGTAAACAAATGATAATGAACACGCAACAACACAAAACCTATGGGATACAGTGAAAGCAGTTCTGAGGGGACAGTTCATAGCAATCAATACAGGTCTACCTAAATGGGATAGAAGAATGTCAAATAACAAATCCAACCCTAAAGCTACAAGAACAAGAGGAACAACAACAAACAAAGCCCAGAGTGAATAGAAGGAAGGAAATCATCAACATTAGAGCAGAATTAAATGACATAGAGACTAAACAAACAATTCAAAAGATCAATAAAACCAAGAGCTGGTTCTTTCAAAAAATAAACAAAATCGGTGAGTAAGATGGCCGCGGAGTAGGGACAGTGTTCTCAGCTCGCTCCTGTTAAGGAGAGACTCCAGGAAGGAATGCGGAGAGGAGTGACTGAGTGAGTGTGGATCTCTGATAGCGTGAACAGGGAGGAGAGCATGGGAGCAGCGTGGAGCGGGGTGGAGCAGTTTATCACAAACTGCAGGCTGAGTCATTCCGAGACTCTGTGCGTTTGCAGTATCAAGCCGGAGAGCTCACAAGCCGGGAGTGAATTCTTGTAGGGAGTTATGGAGAGGATTTGGCTGAAAAAGCCAGAGGAGGGAGAGAACAGTAAAAAAAAAAAAAAAAAAAAAAATGGTTAAGATAGTAAAGTTTATGTTATGGATTTTTACCACAACAATAATTGTCCTGTCTGTTTCTCAACTCTCTGTTTCTCTCTCTCTCTCTCTAAATATATATATAATACACACACACACACACACACACAAATAAACACACATGATGTTTGTATATTATTTATCTTATTTTATTTTTATATTTCAGGTACTTTTTATTTCTTCAAATTTGTCATTTACCAGGAGTGACTGAAATAAAAAATATAATTGAGTCCCACCATCACCATGGAAATGGCTTCAAGAGAAAACTGGTCAGATGAATATTACTGCTCCCCATTTTCAACCAGTAAAATGTTGCCACTGATAAATGGACAGCCAACAGTCTGTCGAGAATGCTCAAGATATGTTACATAATACAACATGCCTGTTCACGGGGGAGGGGGAAAGACTACGAAATAATTTATGTGAACTCCTTGATTTCATCATACAAGACAAGCGCAAAAGCACCACCCATGCCTCTGAGAACATTGGACCATGCACCCTTGAAAAAGGCTTTGCCTCCTTCATCACTAGCAGTTTTCCTCCAGCAGTCGAACATGCCTGTGTACATGATACCAGTTCCTTTGCACCCTGACTGCATCATCATGCGGCGACAAACAGTGTCAAATGGATAGGAAGCCAACCCAGCCACCGCTGTGACGGACTGTGCGATCATCCAGCTGACGAAGATGTGAGTATTCTTGGGATCTGGAAGCATTCCCTTTGCAGTGTCATAGATAGCAAAGTAGGCAGCTCGATAGATGATAATACCCTGCACAGACACATTAAAGCCTTGGTACAGGCCCTGAATCCAATCAGATTTGTAGATCTTAACCAGACAGTCACCGAGGACTTTGAATTCCCTTTCAGCTCCAGCTTTGCCCACATCAGCTGCTAGACGGGTACGGGCAAAATCAAGAGGATATACAAAACACAAAGAGGTGACCCCAGCGGCACCACCCGATGCCAGATTTCCTGCAAAGTACCGCCAAAACTGGGTTCTCTTGTCCACATCACCCAGGAAGATCTGCTTGTATTTATCTTTGAAGGCCAAGTTGAGAGCCTGGGTGGGGAAGTATCTGATGACATTGGCCAGGTTACTACGCCAGAAGGACAGGACTCCCTGCTCCTTGGGGATACGAACCACGCAGTCTATAATGCCCTTGTATTGCTTATCTGCGGTGATTTGCTTGCTGGCATGCTGCACCTGCAGCAGCAGCTTGACCCGCTCAATGGGCGCTACCACTGTCTTGGAGATGGCTGCCACCACTCCACCTGCCAGGAAGTCCTTGGCAAGGGACACAGCAGCATCTGTCATGTTGAAGGAAAGAAGGAGCGGGAGAACGCAGAGCTAGGTTCGGAACCGATTGGGACTCCAGAGCTGTCTTGTATATTATTTACAATAATATATAATAATCACATGATGTCATTTATTAAATATGTTAAACAATACTTATAAGTGTATGTATTACATATAATATATTTATAAAATCTCTGATGGTGAGATCCAAGTATCAGTAATTTTACAACTTCCTGGATGACAAAAATATGCAGCTATGGCTAGACAATTGTAATCTTCTTTGTACTGAAGCAGTAAGTGGACGTAGTGAGTGGTTCTGAACTTCAGTTTCCTTATTTGTAAAACGAGCATGATAATACCTTCCCTGTTTACTTACAATATATGGGGAAGGGCTTTCTAGACCTCACAAGTAACCAAAAACAAAGTTTTAAAGTAAAATCTTGGTAGACTCTAAGTGTTATGTATATGAGTTGTTGACTGCTTAATTCTTTAAACTTTACTGTATGCATAAAATATTTTTTTATTTTAAAATCAGGCTTTGTTACATTGCAAAAATTGCTAAAATTTAGGCTCTGTTTCATGGCATTTTATTAAAAAGTATTCTTTATATTTTTTAGAGATCAAAATCTTTTCCAATGTATCATTGGCAAATATATTCTCCCATATGGTTGGTTCCCTTAGCATTTTGGTGTTGGTTTCTTTAGCCATGATGCAGCTTTTGGTTTGATGTAGCCCCATTTGTTCATTTTTTTCCCCTTTATTTCCCTTGCCTTTAGAGATATACTGGCAAAAATATTGCTCTGTGGGATATCTGAAATTTTCCTGTCCATGTTTCCCTCTAGAACTTTTATGGTGTCATGACATATTTTTTTTATTTATTTTGAGTTTATTTTGGTGTATGGTGTAAGTTGGTAGTCTAGTTTCAATTTTTTTTCTCCATGTATCAATCCAGTTCTACCAACACCATTTATTGAAGAGATTATCTTTACTCCATTGTATGATCATGCCCCCTTTGTCAAATACTAATTGACCATAGAGACTTGGGTTTATTTCTAGGTTCTCTATTCTGTTTCATTGATCAATATGTCTGTTTTCATGCTGGTACCAGACTGTTTTTATTATAGTGACCTTATAGTATTACTTGATATCAGATATTGTGATCTCTCCTACCTTTCTCTTCTTTCTCAAGATTGCTGAGGATATTTGGGGTTGTTTTTGGTTCCATATAAATTTGTAAAATAGTTGTTCTATATCTTCTATATCTGTGAAATATGGTATTGATATTTTAATAAAAATTGTGTTGAACTATAGATGGTTTTGGGTAGTATGAATATTTTAATGATGTTAATTCTTATAATCCATGAACATGGTATATTTGTATCTTCCTTAATTTTTTTCTTCAGTGTTCTTAGTTTTCCAAATACAGGTCTTTTACCATCTTGATTAAATTTATTCCTAGATACTTTATTTTTTCTGGTTGCTATAGTAAATGGGATTTTTTCTCCAGTTTCTTTTTCTAATATTTTATTGTTGGTGTGACTCAACACCAGGAAGACAAGCAATCCAATTAAAAAATGGGCAAAGAACCTGAACAAACACTTCTCCAAGGAGAACATACAAATGACCCATAGACATATAAAGAGATGCTTAACATCTCTAGCCATCAGAGAGATGCAAATTAAAACCACATTGAGCTATCACCTCACACCTGTCAGAATGGTCATCATTAATAAATCAGCAAACAACAGGTGCCAGCTAGGATGCAAAGAAAAGGGAAACCTAGTGCACTGTTTGTGGGATGAAGACTGATGTAGCCTCTGTGGAAAACAGTATAGAATTTCCTAAAAAATTAAAAATGGAACTACTGGGAATATACCCTAAGGATCCAAAATCACCAATTAAAAGGAAGTTATGCACCCCTATGTTCATAGCAGAGCTATTTACAATAGCTAAGTGCTGGAAACAACCAAAGTGCCCATCTGTAGATGAGTGGATCAAAAAACTGTCGTACATTTACACAATGGAATACTATGTAGCAGAAAGAAAGAAGGAACTTCTACCTTTTGTGATAGCATAGATGGAACTGGAGAATATTATGCTAAGTGAAGTAAGCCAGTAGGTGAAAGATAAATACTACATGATCTCACCTATAAGAGAAATCTAATGAACAAAGTAAACTAATGAACAAGACAGAGCCACGGGCATGGAAACATGAAACATACTGAAAGTGACCAGAAGGGCATGGGGAGGGGGTAATGGTGGAAAGAAGGGGAAGGGACTAGCCAAAGAGCATATGAATGACCCACAGACCTGGACAACAGTGTGGGAATAGACTGAGAGAGCAGGGGTGGGATGGGCAGAGGAGGCAAAGGGGGAAGAATTGAGACAACTGGAATAGAATAACAATAAAAATGATCAAATGATATTTTAAAAAGTATTCTTAGTCATTTGGTATGATAAATGTATTATTGGGTCTAATTATTTACTCCCCATCTCAGTAGGAGTATTTTATTTATTTGTTCTGTGAGTGCTATAATTTGCCTTGTGGCTCACTTTGTCCAGTGAGATATGAGCAAGAAAGACACTTCTGAGAAGTGTCATTAAGAATTATACCGTGGCTCTTACAGATCAAGAGGCCCTTTTTCCCCAGGCTGAGGTTGCTTCTTCAGCCTTCAACTTGAATAAAGTTAAGAACTTCTGGTGAGCCATGAAGATATACATAAAAGAAAAACAAAAACAGAAAATGTATCTTCTTTGTGGAAAGTAACTATGATATAAATAGTTTAATACAATGTAATACAAAAAGCTTACTAGCACAATTTGAAAGCTCTTAAAAATAAACATATTCCTAATAAAATGAAACAACTTGATGAACAAAAAATAAATACCTAAATAAACTCGTTTTTACATGCAATTTTAGAACTACATAGTTTAAAATATACAGAATAAAGAACTTGTAATTAAAACTATTCTTTGATGAATGAATGAATATAAAAAACTCCACAACAAATGAAAAACCAATACTCAAATTCTGTCTGTACCTTCCTCACCTAACATACCTTTTGAACCATTTTATGTTATCCCAAATAAAAATTTGCCATCTCTTGTGATAAATTTACTATATTTAATTCTAAAGTTTTACTGTACTTTCATTAATCAGTTTTATGTTTTGGAAAAATTAAGATTTTAATATAGCCTTAATTAATAAAATCAGTGCTGTAATAAAAGTATTTGGATAAATATTGATCGTTTACTAAATGAATTGGACTTAATTCTTTTTTACTAACTATCCCTGCCAGTTTGCTCTGTGAGTTCTTAAATCCTCCATGCTGACCTAATAAAATGTCTTACAATCATTTAAGTTAAGACATCCTAACAAATGTTATAATAGTAGTAAATGTTCACCTAGTTAAACAATTGCTTTATACTCTCCAGTTTTAACCTGCCTCACTCAACTCAGAAACCTAGTGAAGTAGATGGTAAGGTAAACTCGTCTGTTTTTCTTTGTCTTTGTTTTCCATTAAATAGCCACAGTTTGGGGTTCTTCTAGGTTTGGAGTATTGAGTACAGGATAAAGGTAAAGTATCACAAATAATTTATAATGGGTAGAAAAGAATTGTAAGAATTTTGTTGTTAAATTTTGATATGCCATTGGCCTCTGGATATAGCAAAATCCAATGCTGATTCCTTCTCTTCTATCATGGTTTTCTGGGCTCTTTAAATAGTCCCTCACCTCATATTGCCGAGGTTCCTTCATCTGTAGTATATTTGCAATCTCCAACTAGCAACTTAAAAGTCTCTGCTCACTTTGGAGTTTCCAGCATCCCAGAATTCTGGACAGAGTAATTATGGGGTCATTGTCTGTCCCATGGGAAGCTTGCACACTTCTGCAATTGCAGCCTTGATGCACCCCTATCTCTTTGCTGTAACACAGCAGAGCAACATTTTTCAGGCACAATTCAAGCACTGGACTCTATGTTCCTTAAACTGCACAATAAACATGTCAAGTAATTTTAGAAGTTTATTAAAGGCTCCATCACTTAGCTTGAGAAAGGTGGTAAGTATTCCCTTCTCCTTTCACAAGGAGAAAATACAGAATGTAGCAGTGTACTGAAGTCTTCACAAATTCTCTCTGAAGATATTCTCATCACTGGTATCCTGAACCACTCAATAAAATCTTGATATTTTCCTTCATAGCCCAGAAAGGGACAGTAGTAGGAGAGTCGGTTTTACAATTTCTCAGCATGTTTAGACTATGCTGTGAAGTACCTGACTTCAGAATATCAGGATAGTACAATCTAATACAGAAAATAAGAAAACATGAAAAAAATAATTTAACCTATTATTTTATAACTTGATCTCTATGTAAGAGGTACCCCTGGAGGTGTAATTGGTTTGTGAAGAATGTGCACTATTAAACGAATTGCACTGGTACCCTGCAAAGAGGCTATTTCCATTTCCATTCCCACCAAGAGTCTGAAGTTACTCGTTTACCCATTCTTTCTTCACTCAGTTTAACTACTATACTACTTTTGCCCTTTGAAAAGATGAAACAATATTATGATATTTAATACATTCTTTAAAAAGTTTTAACATTGAATATATTTTATTTATTTAGTACATATATATTTTTTGAGTTCATATTTTTAAATGTGGACTGCTTTATCAACTTATAGGTCATTTTACAGATACCATAATAGTATTATCATTATAATTAAATTTCTCTATATTTGATGCCAGAGAGAATAATAATATTGTAATTTGACTGATGATTAAGAGATTATAGTAATATAGACTATTATTTAATTGAAAAATCCCCTTAATAATTAAGTTAATTAAGCTAGAAGTCTAAATATCATCTTTGACATCCCTCTTTGTTAACTAACAATCTTTGCCAGTTTACTTCTTTTATTCCCAAAGCATATCATATATTTTAAAGATTTTATAATTTTTTACTCAGTAATTCCACATCTAAGATGCAGTAAAACATGTGTTCAATTATGTAATGCAGAAAAACTTGTTATAAAAACTCTATCAAGCCAGGGCACATGCCTGGGCTGTGGATTGAGTCCTTGGTAGGAGCATATTCAAAAAGCAACTAATCATTGTTTCTCTCCTTCTCTTTCTCCTTCCTTTACCCTTTCTCTAAAAATAAGTATCATCTAGTGGTTATGGATTGAATGTCTTTTAACCCTGTTGCCAAATCTGTTACCCCCAGAATACAACCAACCTGGAGTCTGCACGATCCTTCCCCATGTGGGAAGACCACCCTCCCCTCCACACCCCCACTCTTATTAGGGACTTCTGGACCAAGGGTAGGTAGGAAGACAACCATGTCCAACTTGAGGCAGCTAGAGGAGCTTGAAACCTTTGCTCCTTGTCCTTTATAAGATTATAAAGGGTCTTAAGTATGGGGGGGATTGTTATTTTTATTGTTAAATAATTAATTAATTAATTTTTTTTTTTTAAAGAATAATATAGTAAGGGGTGAAGCCAGAGGACTTGTATGTATGACCGATGGGCATGGACTGGGAATGGGGTGGGATTGCTGGGGGAGGGGTGGTGCTGGGCAAAGAAGAGCAAAGGGGAAAAAATTTGAACTATTGTAATAATATAATCAATAAAATATACTTAAAAATAAAAATAAGAATGAAAATAAATAAGTAAAATCTTTTTAAAAAGTTCTATCAAAGTACTGAGGACTGTTTATATGAATTAATTTTCTTCAATATGATTAAGTGATCTTATTCTATGAAACATTTTATTAATGTAAAATGCTTATATTGAAATACAAGGTAAAGAAAAAAATTTAAATATATTGAGCATTATATCATTTTCAGAACTACATTTCTACATATATGTGTAAATGTATATAATACGTACAATTATATATACTGCTAAAGTGCATTTACAGAACATAGAACATATACCTATAAATAAAATACAGGGTGGGGCAAAAGTAGATTTACAGTTATGAGTACATGAAACAGTTCATTCTTGTATTATTAGTTATTTATTATTTTATTATTTTTCATACAAACAACTTTAAACCTATTTGCCCCATCCTGTATGTGCAATTATAATATATATGCATCTAGAAGCCCATTTAAAGGACTAGAACTAGAATTATATAGACAAATAATTTAAGCATAGTATTTGTTGTGGTGTTGTTTTAAATAATGATATTATAAATGCTTTTATTGTGGTTTTGTTTAAGCATTCTTTTTTTTCATATTAGAAAGTAATCATGTGATTTAATATATATATATGATAACATATAACAATTAGGTTCAGTATGAATTAATGAATTAAATTATTAATGCAAGTAAAAAGAATAATAAATTATGGAATTCAAAAAAAAGAAATGCATACATAAAGTATTATACATCTTCTGGAGAAGAACCATAAATTTGATTCTTCTTTAGATATCAAACTATTAATCATCCATAAGAGGATTACTAAACAGATCAATGAAGCACAGGTTTTCCAGGGCAGAAAATGAAGTTTATTTTTCTCTTTTTGTTCACTTTGAGAGGATACTGGAATGTGGAACAAATGGCAATACTACTTTCTTTTAACAATGACAGATTTTAAAAAATTTTTTATTATTGATTATGCTGTTACAGTTGTCCCAATTTCCTTCCCCCCTGCTCCCCACTCCCTCCAGTTGTCTCCCCCCTTAGTCCATGCCCATTGGTTGTACATACAGTTCTTTTCAACATCTTCCTGTCCACTCCACTCCTTCCCACTATGCTTCCCAATTCCTGCACCATCTCCCTCTCTCTCCCCACTCCCCCTCCCCACTGACCTCTCCCCAATATGCTCCCCTTACCTATAATTCTTTTTCTTTTCTCGTTGCCTACTTAGTTTGCCCTTGCCTTAGTTTTCCCTAGCTTTTGCTGTTGGTTGTTGTAATATAGTTTTCATTTTAATGTTCATTGTCCTGATCCTCCTTCTTCTAAACAAGTCCCTTTAACATCTCATGTAACAGTGGTTTGGACCTAACAAATTCCTTCAACTTTACTTTGTCCTGGAAGTACTTTCTCTGCCCTTCTATCCTGAATGAGAGCTTCGCTGGATAGAATAATTGTAGTTCTGGGTTTTTGATTTTCATTACTTTGAATATTTCTTGCCAGTCTCTTCTTGCCTGTAAAGTCTCCTTTGAGAAATCCGCCGATAGTCTAATTGGGACCCCTTTGTACATGACTCTTCTCTTCTATCTTGCTGCTTTTAAGACTCTCTCTTTATCCTTAATTTTTGACATTTTGATGATAATGTGTCTTGGTGTGGTCCTCCCTGGGTCCAGTCTATCTGGAACTCTCTATCCTTCTTGGACCTGTAAGTTCACCTCCTTCCCCAAGTTAAGGAAGTTCTGCCTCATTATTTTTTCACATAATTTTTCTATTTCTAGTTCTTCTTCTTCACCCTCTGGCAATCTGATAACTTGAATGTTCATTCTCTTATAACTGTCCCAGAGGTTTCTGAGCCTCTTGTCATATTCCTCACCCTTTGTTTCCTCTTTCTGCACTGGTTGACTGTTTCTTCCCTCCCTATGTTCTGATTTGTTGATTTGATCCCTGGCTTTTCCTTCCTCATCACTTGTCTTGTATGTATTTTTGTTCATTTCAGCAGGACTAGCCTCTATTCCTTCCCTGTCTTGATTCAGCCCCGCTGTTAGGTCTGTAAGCTGCCTTATGACTAAAGCTCTGAACTGAGCCTCAGAAAGATTCGCTATTTGTTCCTCGGTCAAGGCTTTTATTTGTTTTTTCATTAGCTGTGTGATTGGTATTTCAATCATTAATTCTGCCATTCTGACCATTTTGTTTATCTTTCCTTCTTGGGCAGGGCGCTGTCACACCTCCTACGCTGTATTGGGCAGAGCCCTGTGTGCTTGTCAAAACCTGGCGACCTTTCTCACTACCCTGTGGCGCTTAGCGTGGGGACGGGGGGTCCAAGATGGATTCCTGCTCTTACTCTCCAATGGCGAACAGGGCCGCCTCCCAACAGGGTCTGCCCTCTCCGCTGTTGGAATTGCGAGCCGAAGGATTTGGTCTGCAGCCAGGGTGGCCCCCAGGCTCCTCTCTCCTCCCACCAAACACAGGCGTCTGCTCACCAGGTCCCACTGTTCGCGGCTGCGGCTGCCACCTCCAGCACAGTTCAATCTCTCTCAGCCGCGGGCTCGCACTTCCTGCCCGTCCGGATGAGCACCACTTGTTTATGACTGCATACGCTGGACTTCCATGTAGCTTTATTTTCAGGAACTTCTTATTATTTTTAGTTTTGCAGTAGTTGAAATCCTTCTTAGTTGTGAAGGGAGATGGAGCATGTCGGTCTATGCCTCCATCTTGGCCGGAAGTCAACAATGACAGATCTTATTAGGCTGTCTGCAATAGTGTTCAATGGCCATAGAATAATGGTATAAAATTTAATATTTTGAGACTTGAAAAAAAATTGTGACTGATAAAATAAACTAGGATGAAAAGAGGAACAATTTAAAATATTGAATAGATGTCAAAGCTCAGTGATTCTCCCATATCTAGTTTGATCTTGATTATATCTTTAAAAGGTTAACATCCCTCAGGAGAAACTCCATTTTGGGGTAAAAATATTCAACTTTAATATTACCCATGGTGAAAACTTGCATGTGCCTTAGAGAAAACTGTCTTGAGATACTTAAGTAAGCTATTATTTGGAGAAATCTTCAAAAATAGAAGTTTTCTTGTATGTGTACTGAATGTTCAGGAAAAAAGAATAAGTGCTTCTATACAATTCTATCATGAAATAATTTGGCCTATAAAAAACATCCTGGAGCAAAACTTGTAAGTATTAAGGAATATGTGTATTGTTTAACCAGCTGCTATAAAATTAATGTGGTAACATTATTGTCACAAATAATTTTATTGATTTTTTCCAAATTTCTTATCTACACATTTATTATGTCAGTTCCCAAATTTATTTTACTCTTAGTTCCAGTAAGGGCATATGAATTGACTGTTGTTTAAAATAAATTTAGAGAAATATGATTTAATTTACATAAAGACTTAACAGAATACAAGTATTGTGCTGATATTTAAATGCCTATTTTTTGCTTAACTCTTAAAAATGTCACATAATTTGATATTTATCAACATATACAGCATGACTTTCTTTGAAAAAAGTCTAGTTTGTCTGGTATATTTATTAATCTAAATTACTTCATTGATTTATACCAGTACCATTAAAATACATGGTTTCTTTTAATTTTTGTGTTTAATAAAGGAACACTAAGGCTATCAGTCACCATAACAAGCATATAAATGTTAATCCAGAAAAGATTCTTTAATTGACATTCTCTTTTCCCAGTTTATAACAAGAAATTCCGTATAACTATGGAAACAATTTTAAGAATGTGTCTTACAGGATAGATTTTTATATTTTAGGTCACAGTTGCCTTTCTGTTTGAATCTGTGCGTATTTGAATCTTAGCCCAAAACATTTTATTCTCAGAGATATTACACTTTTAGTTTCTTCCTTTCATGCAGGTTATGGGAAAGAGGAGAGCTTAAGGTACTAATAAGATAGAATTTATATGGAAGTTCACACTTCCATATAAGCTTTTATATGGTTCTATTTCTCTGAAGTATAGGCTTATGATTTATGCATTTTCTGTATGTAAAACTGAAAAGTACAGGAAAAGCAAATATACAATATATCCTCTCTATGCTAAAGCCAATGATCTAACACCTGATTTTAGCATTTGATGCCTAATAGCAACATTTATCTGTTTCCCAGACCTACCAGTCATGGAGGAGCTAGACACCCCACCTACTGCGGCAGAGCTCGGCAAAGCCATCGACCGCCTTGCTTGCGGGAAAGCACCAGGAAGCGACGGAATCCCTCCAGAAATCCTAAAGAGCGGGAAACCAGTCCTGCTACAGCCGCTCCACCATCTACTCTGTCGCTGCTGGAAGGAGGGTTACATCCCCCAGGATATGAGAGACGCCAACATTATCACCATGTACAAGAACAAAGGAGACCGCAGTGACTGCAACAACTACCGGGGCATCTCTCTCCTCAGCGTCGTCGGCAAAGTATTCGCCCGGGTCGCTCTTGCCCGCCTGCAGACCCTTGCTTCCCGAGTCTACCCAGAGTCCCAGTGTGGCTTCAGAGCTGGCCGATCAACAGTGGACATGATCTTCTCCCTACGCCAGCTGCAGGAGAAGTGTCACGAGCAGCATAAACCACTCTACCTCGCCTTTATTGACCTCACGAAGGCGTTTGATCTGGTCAGTCGAAGCGGACTCTTCAGCTTGCTACGGAAGATTGGCTGTCCACCACATCTGCTTGCTGTGGTCATGTCCTTTCATGACAACATGCACAGCACGGTGTCCTACAACGGCGCAACCTCTGAGGCCTTCCCAGTCAGCAGCGGAGTAAAGCAGGGCTGCGTCCTCGCGCCTACGCTGTTCAGAATCTTCTTCTCCATGCTCCTCCAATACGCCTTTAAGGACTGCAGCGAGGGTGTCTTCATTCACACCAGATCCGATGGCAAGCTCTACAACCTGGCCCGTCTACGAGCCAAGATCAAAGCCAAAGAGGTGCTCATCCGTGAGATGCTCTTCGCCGACGACGCAGCTTTGACATCACACTCCGAAGAGGGACTCCAGCAGCTAGTCACTTGCCTTTCCCACGCATGCAAGGAGTTCGGACAAGCCATCAGCCTGACGAAGACGAATGTTATGGCTCAAGGCACGGGGACTCCCCCATGCATCACCATCAACGGGTACACCCTGGAGGTTGTCAACGACTTCACTTACCTCGGGTCCACCATCTCGAGCTCTCTGTCAGTCGACTTGGAGGTCAACCGGAGAATCGCCAGGGCAGCCACAGTTATGGCCAGACTGAACCGGCGAGTGTGGAACAATTCCAGCCTCACTGAGAAAACCAGACTGCGCATCTACCAAGCCTGCGTACTCAGCACTCTCCTCTATGGCAGCGAGACGTGGACCACCTATGCAAGGCACGAAAGGAAACTCAACAGCTTCCACATGAGGTGCCTGCGATGCGTCCTGCATGTCGCCTGGCAGGATAAGGTCCCCAACACCGAGGTGCTGAAGCGAGCCAATATGAGCAGTTTGCATGCAGTTCTTAGCGAGAGACGCCTCAGGTGGCTCGGCCACGTCAAAAGAATGGATGCAGGCCGTATCCCCAAAGACCTCCTCTATGGCGAGCTAGCAGAAGGCAAGAGGATGACAGGGCGCCCAAAACTGCGGTTCAAAGACATCTGCAAAAAGGACATGACACAATGCTCCATCAATCTCAACACATGGGAAGTTCAAGCAGACGACCGCCTAGCCTGGAGGCTCGCGGTCAGGCAAGGTACGTCACGTGCAGAGGCTGCGCGCAACGAGGAGGCGGTCCAGAAAAGATCGAGGCGGAAGCAGCGTCAACAGCAGCAACAACGGCCATCTGCCTTCACCTGTACCAAGTGCGGCAGGGATTGTCACTCCCGAATCGGACTGCACAGCCATTCTCGGCGGTGCAGATAGACTCTCAAGAAGCTACGCCATCGTCTCTCGAGACGGACGGCTGCCGACGACGACGATCTGTTTCATAGTGTTTGGCCCATGTTTTGGATATTACAGTTTAAAGGGCTAATAATTAGCATCTCATATCTATTAGCTATTGCAACAAAAATGCTGCACACTACAATCTGACTGAAAGTTATAACTGTATTCTCATAGATATACATACAGAGCAGCTGGAAATTGATCATTCTAGGATAGTTCCTGCTGGATGGCTCTAGTTTGCACTTGGATTTGACTCAGATTAGCTAAAGCCATTTCCCCAATGTGTTCAACCAAGGCCCCAAGCTGAATGGGCAGCAGCTGCAAAGGGAATCTTTATTTTGCAAAATGCAAACAACCTCAGGCAGAAAATTGCAACTTGTACATTTTCACTTCCTCCTCGTTTACTTAGGTCAATTTTTTTTCCTTACTAGATTTCTGAACAAATAGAAGGAAAGAGAGAGAGAGAGAAATCAAACAAATGGAGGAATAAAAAGCATTGAAGAGTAACTTTTGATATGGGTTAAGTTGCCTTGGTCATGTTTCATACTTTTAATTAGTCTAATTTATCTTATATGTCCATGGCAATAGTAAAACAGTAAAATTAGAGACTTACCTCAATTGAGAATTCCTATAATTTTATTACACTATAACACTGAATTGCACATACCCAATTTTTCATTAACTCTCTAGTCAGCTTAATTATCCCTGATAGAAAATTGATCAATGATAGAAAATTGATACAGATGAAAATATGAGGAGGGAGAATGAGTGTCAAATAAGATAAAACAATTGACCTTAAATTACAGTAAAACATATAACAATAAAACTATATAAAAAGAATTAACACAGAAAAGAACTATGAAAAGAAGAAAAATAGAAATAATAAATAAAACCAAAGAAAACAGGTTGAAAATATCAATGAAATGGTAAATTCTTGGACAAACTCTTTTAAGACTACATCATGGTGAGATTTATGGATATATATCATATGTACCACACAGTAGAGATGTGTAGTGTAGGGTTGATTGCAAAAAGTCTTACGAGCGTAGAAATAGAATAGTGCCCACAATCTCCTTAATTCTTGGTGAGATTCAAGTAGTTTTTATTCTAGAAAAAGGTTCATTGAACCCAACATGGCTCATATTCTTGAAGTCACATATCAATAATCCTCAAAGTGTTTATACATAAGGTGCTTTGGTAAAACATAGGAGAAAGAAGTGGAAGCCATACAATTAAGTAAGAAGCAAATAACTTCTTACTTAAAAATGTAAAGTATTTACATTTTTGCAAAGTCTGGGTCAGGACTTGAACAAAAATTAGAGTTTTAGTACCCCAACGAAGGGCCATATGCATTTATTTGCCAGGTATTTTCAGAGGCTTTCACAGTATGCTTATAAGAAAGATTGGGTGGAGGGCATCTTAGTGGTACAAGTGTGCAAGACCTGACAGTATTTCATGGTAGAGCTAATAGATCTTGGTAATCTGTGTATTTGCAAGGTGAAGACTGACTGTCCCTGACAGATAAGCATGAAACCTGTTTGCACCTTGGTCTCACCTGATGCCAGTTAAATGTTAGCTGCTTCTGGGAGAATGTTAGAAAATTTACCTATTCCATCACATTTTTTTATAGACAATAGGCTATAGCAATCTACATATTAAGAAAGGAAAGGAAACCTGTTTATGTGCCTAAATTCTTAATGATCCAAGGCAGAACTTAATTGCCATTGGTGGAAAGGACAGAAAAACAACTGATCAAGAGCAAGCAAACTATAGCCTGAGGCGTAATCCATTACTTGGCCTGTTTTTGAGAGGCCCATAAGTTAAGAATGTTTGCTTGCTTTTTGTTTGTTTGTTTTGCATTGTTAAAAGTTTTAAAATTGAGACTATGCTATACAAAGGTTAAAATACTATCTTTTTTTTTAGAGAAAAATGTTTTATAGTTCTGATCTAGAGCCTAATTCTGATAAAAAACTAAGCACCAGGATGGAACAGTGTGTGAAGAAAGTGCTATCTTCGAGTACACAGTATCAAAGACAGAGCTTGGAGAAAGAGACCTGAAAGCTCTTTGCACCTGCCATGATCCTTAAGACAACTTACAGGAATCATGAAGAGAGACTTTGTGTTGTGGGTGTCATGGCATGCTGATCCTGAGGGTGAAGCAGGAATACAAAAAATAATTGTTCAATTCTCCTGGTCTCACATTAAGCACAAAGAGGTAACTGAAGCCCAGTTATTTGAGATGCCCACTCTGCAAAGCGACCTTGAACTGTGTGGCACACTGAAGGTCACCACACAAATGTCCACCCTCATTATTTGTGGAATATTTATTCACAAATGTGCTTATTTGCTAGAATTTCTTTGTAATTTCAAAATCAAAACTTGTAGCACTTTTGCAGCCATGTACAGATATGCACCCAGTAGTGAAAAATTGGAGTAACTCAACATGCACACTCGTTACAAGGTTAACAAAGGCAATGCCCTGCCTTGTTGTTTCAGCTCTCATACTGAAAACAAATGTCTTTTCATAATCTATCAAATGACACAGTTTTCATACTTTTATGATTTTCTTTGATGGTTTTCTGTTTAGAATGATCCTCAAGTGTAATGTTAAAGTGTCTGGTGTTCTAAGTGGCAACAAGGCTTTGATGTTCCTGATGGAGAAAATACCAGTGTTAGATTAGCTTTATTCAGGTATGAGTTATAGCACTGTTGGTCACTAGTTCAAGGTTAATGAATCAGAAATATACTTTAAATAAAATTTCTTTAAACAGGGAAAATCATGTCAAATAAAGTTACATATTGATTAATGAAAATAATGTGACTTGATAATCTCAGGAACCTAATCCTGTAATTCTTCTAGAAGCAATGGTTTCATACTGACTAATTTTATGTTCCTAGAAATGTTATAGAACATAACTATCTCAAATAATGAGAATTGTCTATAAACACAAGCTAAATCTAGGTCAACTACAGATTAACTAGACTCAACTACCCACACACATTGAGACAGACAGAAGAAACACATGTTGGATTTTCAAACATTAATATTATTTAGCAGACTTTACCATTTTTTCCACATAATGTCCAGATATACAATAAAAATAAATACACATAATGTAAAAAAAAATTCCATTGAAAAACATATAGTCAGCAGGAGAAAATAGTAAAATGGGCCAGATATTCTATGAGAATAGAGATTTAAAATAGCTCTGATAAATGTGTTAGAGGTTCTTGCACATAAAAAAAGACAACACATTTTAAAAATTTAGGGAAATTCAGCAGAAACTGTAAAATAGAGTGAAATGGGAATGCTAGAAATGACAAACATGATATCAGAGGTGTGGAATTCCTTTGATGGGATTATGATAAGAATAGATAAAGAAGAAATATTAATAAAATTGAAGATAAATCAATATAAAATATCCAAATTTAAATGAAAACATGAATAAAAGTAGAACAGAGTATCCAAAAGTTATGTAGTAATACCCAATGGTCTGTAAGACATACAAACAAATTGAAGTCCTAAAGGAGAGGAGATAAAGAGAATTAGGTAAAATGTATTTGAAAAGATAATGAATAAGACTTTCCAAATTTAATCAAAGACAAAAACCTGTGTATCTCAAGGCCCCAAGACACACATATAGAATAAATACAAAGAGAAAGTTACCTGGTACAAAAAAGTCTGATGATTTCTGAAGACCAAAGATAGAAAGAAAATATCGAATACAGCTAAAGACTATGTATATGAGGCAACAGTGTGATATTGCTCAAGAATGGGGGGGGGTCAACCTCAAATTCTACTCCCAGTGAAATACCCTTCAAACTTAAAGATAAAATAATTTTTAACATAAACCAAAAGTGAGAGTAGTTATTGCCAGAAGTCCTGTACTGTAAGGATTGTTGAAAGCAGTTCTTTAGGCAGATGGAAATAAGGATCTATGAAGTAAATGAAGAGAACAAAAATTAAAATGTTGTAAAATATAATTTATTATATTTTTAACTTTATTTATAATATAATTGGGTAAATAGGATAGAAAAAATAATATATAAAACAAAATTATCATTAATATAAACTTATGAAATATAAAACACAAGCATAGCATAAAAAGAGCTAAGAGACCTGAAATTTTGTAAGCAAAATTGTGGAGTAAGGTGAAAGAAGACAATGTCTTTCTAACAGCTCCAAGGAACCAAGATATCTGAAATTTCCAACAAGTAGTTATTGGAAAGCTTAGTGGGTCTAACTGAACAGAACAACAAAACCCTGAAGATCTGTATTCCTGATTCTAATCACAGGGTATAAGAAGGACTATGGTAAGGTTTGAAAATATAGAGTGATCTTACTTATGAACTTCTGAACTAACCATCTAAAACTTTGTTGAACAAAGGCACTGTACTGAGGATTTTTTCTTAAAGTAGAAACTAAATTAAGAAGAACAAAGACAAAGAAAAGAGCAAGTGCACACAAAAGGGAGACCAAATGGTGGAGGCACATGTCAGAAGGTAGAGGGAACATTTTCATCAAAAAAGAAAGAAGAGGGAGCTGTAGAATAATACAGGTGGGAAAATTACTCTGATACCTTTTCCCTGCTAAAACCACCAAAAAAACAAAAAACAAAAAACAAAAAACAAACACAAAAGAAAAAAAACTCTTTAAGACAGAGCAATGATAAAGGATTGTGCTCAAATCTCATGCAAGTTTACTATATATTATAAAAATCAGAATAACATGCCTGCAGATAACAAAAGCATGCTAAAAATGTATATCTGCAAAATAAGTAAAAACCATGCTGTAATATTTTAAAATAAACTAAAAGAATATCTAACAGTCTAAAGTACACACACTCTAACTACATTAAAAAAATCAAATCAATAGAACAACATAATTATCACTATTATAATTCAATGAAACATATTAAAATTAAATAAATGTTACATATATTGTTGTCTTGTTATTTATTTCTAAATGCATTTTAAATGACTTAAAGCCATATATTGAGAGAATACTTGAGAAATCGATGTAAAATAGCTAGCATTTAAAGTAACAAGATACTAGTAAAATGTGTTTTTGTGAGTGAAGGCAAAGAAAGGGATATAGAGATTGCTAGTGAATTTTAATGTATTTCTTAAGGGAAAATAGTTCTCTCATTAAAAATGAGCAAAATAAACAAATGAAGAAAATAGAACCAGAGGCATGTAAACAAAGAACAGACTGACAATGACTAGAGGGTAGGGAAAATGGGGAAAGGGGGGGAAAGAAGGAGAAGGGTCTAGTCTAGGAACATGTATAAATGACACAGGACATTGACAACAGGGTGGGGATTGACTTTGGGAGGAGAGGTGAGTGGAGTAGGGGAGAGCCATGGGGGATAAAATGGGACAACTGTAATAGAAAAACAATTTAAAAAACAAACAGGTAATTACAATGAAATCAAATAGACTAAAAAAATGAAGATAAGACTAAGTATTTTTTGAGCATTTATTATCTTTGCTTTCAACACAATTTATTCAATTGAGAGTTTATGTATTTATTTTAATTTTAATTTTTTTTAAATTTAATTTTATTGTTTTACTATTACAGTTGTCCTATTTTTCCCCCATTTCTCCCCCCACCCACCCTGCCCACCCATTCTCCCAGTCATTCCCCATCCCATTGTCTGTGGCCTATTTATACTAGTTCATTTACTAAACCCTTCCTCTACTTACCCCCTTTCTCTCCCCTCCCTTCTCCCCCCTGAAAACTGTTATTCTGTTCCTTGTTCAATTTTGTTCATTTGTTTGTGTTGTTCATTAGTCTCCTATATCAGGTGATATCATATGGTATTTTTCCTTCATTGCCTGGCTTATTTCACTAAGCATAATTCTCTCTAGTTCCATCCATGTTGTCACAAATGGCAGGAGTTCCTTCTTTCTTTCTGCTGCATGGTATTCCATTGTGTAAATGTACCACAGTTTTTTGATCCACTCATCTACAGATGGGCACTTACGCTGTTTTATCACTTGGCTATTGTAAACAGCATTGCTATGAACATAGGGGTGCATAAGTTCTTTTGAATTAGAGTTTTAGGATTTTTTGGGTATAATATTAGCAATGGAATTGCTGGATCAAAAGGCAGCTTAATTTTCAGTTTTTTGAGGAAATTCCATACTGTTTTCCATAGTGGCTGCACTTGTCTGCATTCCCACCAACAGTGCAGTAGGGTTCCCAGAGAGTGAGGGCTGAGCTTTCTGTCCTCTTTCATGCTGCTCCCACACTTCTGTCTCTGTTTGCCCTTTCTGAAATCTGCATTCACTCACTTCTCTCTATGTTCGTACTCCAAGTCCTTCTGTGATGGGAACAAGCAGACAACACTGTTACCTACTCCACTGCCATATTTTTTCCAAGACTAATAGTGTTAATATTATTATTGAGTTAATAATATAAAGGTAACAGAATGAAAAATATTAAAATTTATACAAAAAAATTAAAATCATGGAGATATATATATGCAGATATATATTGTGTGTACATCTGTATATGGATGTATATGTGTGTGTGTGTGTGTGTGTGTGTGTGTAGAAAGTGAGAGACTTCTTAAGATTATCATGATTTTGAATAGGAAGGGATTAACTTTGCATAAGAAGGAAATCTTTACATTAGAAGATTAAATACCAAATAACTAATTTTTCTCTGTGTTAATTTATAAATTTAATTTTAATCTAACCAAAATAACATGCAATGCTTTTTATCAATTAGATGGGCAATACCCAAAATTCTGATGACACACTCTCTTAACAATCTTTTTGGAGTATAGACACTTGTATAAATTGCTGGTCTGAATTAAAAATGATGTAACTCTGGTTTCTACTTGGAAATTTAGAGTTGAAAAGACATTACTCTCTCTAATCTTGCAAATTAATGACTTTTCTTGAACTAGGCTTGTAAGGAAAACCACCAAATTAAATAATAAAATGTGGTAAGAGAATGAGGTTTTGAATTGAAAATGATTATTAACTCTCTATAGAAGTCAGGAGATGACATGTAAATAGGAAGAAATATTAAAAGGGAAAATATTTACATGGATTTTTTTTCTCTTTTATTTATTTGATTTTTGAGAGGGGAAAGTCAAATAAAATATAAGCACAACTGTGAAGAAAAACACTCATTTTATTTCTTCAAAGGAGAAAAATTCACTGACTTAAGCTAACTTACCTCAAAAGGTTTCAAAAAATAAAAATATTGGACACTCCGCTAAATTGAAATATCAGATAAATAACAAATGTGGTATATGTTTATTCATTGTTCAACTAAATGTCACATTTATCTGGCTACTCTACATTTTATCTAATAGCACACTTTATAATGAATGTGAAGAATTCCAAAATAAATTCATACAAGAATTTAGAATATAAATTGTCACTAAGAAACTCTGCAAATGAGTTCTAAAGAAAGTATGTAGGTAACAAAAATAATTTAGAAAGGAGATGCTATATACACTTCTTTCAGATATATTTTTTCTATTTCTCTTTGTTGTCTTGAGCATATGCTTCTATAATACTTTATAATCCTACCTGCTGTTTAAAAGATAAAGATATTATAAATATACCTAGTTGAATTAGTATATAATATGAGTATGATTGAGTTGTTCAAGAGCTGAGGAATCATGATAAATTTAGCTATAGAGAACACAGTTGATAGATGAAAAGGAAGCAGCTGCAAACTGTAACTTCATTTATCAATTATATTCATTTTTCTTAGTGGTATAATGAATAGCTAGGAAATGTCTAATTCCAAGAGTGAAAAGTAAATAAAGAAGAAGGAGTTGTGTAATGTGGGACAAAAGATTTGAAAATCAAGTGCGACATGAAGAAATAAACTTAATCTTTTGATCTCATAATCAATATCTGCTGAAATAGAGGACTAGCAAAGGAGCGAGTACACTTAAACCTTTATTCTGTATTTTAATAGGCTGCTGAAGATTTTCCAGAGAAAAAAATATGCTATATCCAGAAGTCAGAATTAATTTCTATAATACACTTAGACAGAAATGTTTATGATGGGTTTAGTTGTTTGTTTTACAGGAGAAAAACCCTAAAATATGAAGCTAAACAAGACATGTCTTGTTTTTATCTCTCTCTCTCTCTCTCTCTCTTCCTCTCCCTCTCCTCTAGACATTCAGAAAGTTTGGTACTTAGAAAGAAGTTATTATTGCTTGTTGTAAAATCTGACCAGTAAGCAATTCAACCGTCACTACAAAAAATATATAGTTGAACAGATCTCTATACTCCCAAACTCACTGCAGTATTATTACTCATGGTAGCCAAGCTAAGGGAACAAACTAAGTGCCTGTCAATGGATGAATGGATAAAGAAAATGTGGGATATACACAAACTCTGGGAATTTTTTTTAAATTAAGAATTGGGTTACCATATGACCCAGCAAAACTTCTCCTGTGTATCAACTTAAAAAACACAAAAACACTTATTTGCAAAAATATATATATTGCTATGTTCATTGCAGCATTATTCATGGTGGCCAAGACATGGAGAGAGCCAAAGTGTTCTGTGATAGAAGATTGTATAAAGAAGATGTGGTACATATACACAATGGAATACTACTCAGCCATTAGAAAAGAGAATACTGCCATTAGCAACAACATGGATAGATCTTGAGAATATTATGCTAAATGAAGTGTCAGCCAGAAAAAGCCATATGATTTCACTTACACATGGGATATAAAACTGAAACTCATGGACACAGACAGCAGTGTGTTGGTTGCCAGAGGGAAGGAGATGCGGGGATGGAAGGTGAACCGGAGGCCTAATATATGGTGATGGAAGATGATTTGACTTCAGGTTGTGGGCACACAGTACAATACACAGGTCATGTAACATAGAACTGCATACTTGGAACTTATATAACCAATATCACCCCAATAAATTTAATTAGAAAGAAAGAAAAGAGAAAAGAGGGAGGGAGGAAGAAAGGAAGGAAGATGGAAAAAAAGAAAACCCTGCTGTTTATAAAAACATGAACAAACCTGAAGAACATTATGCTAAGAAAATTAAGCCAGACACAAAAGGACAAATACTGCCTCATCTCCCATACATGCATAATCTAAAAAAGCCAAACTAACTAAGAGAAAGATGGTTACAAGAAGCTAGGGGTTAAGAGAAATGGAAAATAATATTAGTTAAATGGTTCAAACCTTCAGTTATAAATAAATAAGTTATGGAAACTGAATGTACAACACAGTGACTGTAGTTAGTAGTAATGTATAATGGACTTGAAATTTGCTAAAAAGGTAATCTCAAGTGTTCTCATCCCCACAAACAAACACAAATGGTAACTGTGAGGTGATAGACACGTTAATTAGCTTGGTTATAATGATCTTTTCATAATGAGCATCATGTTTTATATATTATATATATATATATGCATATACATATAATTTTAAAGTCCCTGGCTGGTTTGGCTCAGTGGATTGAGCGTCGGCCTGCGAGCTAAGTGTCGCTGGTTCGATCTTCCAGTCAGGGCACACCAGAGAAGGAAAACTCTGACTCCAAAAAACTTCCGCTGCCTTGCGGCATACCTCTTCAGGGGAAAGGCTAAGGAGAAGGGAAACTCTGACTCCAAACCTCCGCTGCCTTGCGGCATACCTCTTCAGGGGAAAGGCTAAGGGAGTAAACCCCGACAGAAAATCCGGAGCCGGAGTCCCTAAGGCGGTTTGACGTTGTAGTCAACACCGGCAACTCCTGCGGCGCACCTGAAGCCAAGCTGTATTGACTCTGTCTTTCCCCTTGGATCCTTCAGCTGCGAAGAGAGGGGGGGTCTGCTGCATGGGCAACAGCTGGCCCTCCATATCACCCTGCCCAGGCTTTGTACCTTCACTGGAGAGGACACTCCAGCGTCATCGCAAGATGTCGACTCAACACGGGAGGAGACAGTTACCGGTTATAAGCTCATCCGATTGGCGAAGGAAACGAGTGCCAGGGGTCTCCTCTGACGGTGGGAGAGGTCATCGCACCTCACTGGACAGCTACCGCCCGCCTCAAGCTGGGCAGCCCCCAGCCAATTAGGTGCCGTCTCGCCATGGCTCGCCTGCCCCACTGGGTGCGTGGGGATCAGAGAGGCGTCTCTTGAAAAGTGGGCCACAAAACACTCGCACCAGGCAATTCCAAGCAAACAACAAGAAAGAAGCCTCCAGCTCTTCGCCTCGCTAGCTGGAACATCAGGACCATGTGTCCCGGACTTACTGCAGACCTTCCGTGGATCAATGGTGCCAGGAAAACCGCCGTCATCGACAGAGAACTGGCACGACTAAACATCGACATTGCGGCTCTACAGGAGACCCGGTTGGCCGACAACGGAACTATCAGAGAAACCAACTACACCTTCTACTGGCAAGGGAAGTCTCCGGACCAACCAAGACAGCACGGTGTTGGGTTCGCTGTGAAGAACACGCTTGTTAACTCCATAGAGCCACCCACAGGAGGCACAGAGAGATTACTTACCCTCCGATTGTCAACAACTTTCGGCCCAGTCAGCATTCTTAGCGCGTATGCCCCAACCCTCTGCGCCACCACTGAAGAGAAAGAACAGTTCTACCATGCACTGGACGAAGTGTTATCCAAGATCCCCAGAAGTAACGCTCTTTATCTCCTTGGAGACTTCAACGCAAGAGTAGGAGCCGACCACATGGCCTGGCCCACCTGCCTCGGAAACTTTGGGAGAGGAAAGATCAATGAGAATGGTCAGCGACTGCTTGAGCTTTCGTGTCACCACGGCCTGTGCGTGACAAACACATTCTTCAAGTGCAAAGAGATCCACCAGGTGTCATGGAGGCACCCCCGCTCCCGCCACTGGCACCAGCTTGACCTCGTCATCACCAGAAGAACGGATATTGGCAGCACCCTCCTCACCCGCAGCTACCACAGTGCAGACTGCGACACGGACCATGCCCTTGTGGTAAGCAAGGTGCGCGGTGCGCATAATGCCGAAGAGGTTGCACCACTCCAAGATGAAGGGTCGCCCACGCATCAACACCAGTTGTGCCAGCAACCCAGTTAAGACCCAGCAATTCATCAACAGGATGGAAGATGCACTCGGCGAGGGAATGGTGGCAGATGACATTATCGAATCCTATTGGCCATGTCTCCGCGACGCCATATACAACTCCGCCATTATTGCTTACGGGAAGAAAGAGCGGAAGAACACTGACTGGTACGAGGCTCACTGGGAAGAAATGGAACCCGTGATCGAGGCTAAGAGGAAGGCCCTACTGGCTTTCAAGGCCACACCCACTCCCAGTACACTTCAAGCTCTACGGGCTGCCAGGAACAAAGTCCAGAAGACCGCTCGCCACTGTGCCAACACCTATTGGCTAAACCTGTGCAGAAGCATCCAGGAAGCCGCCGATATAGGCAACGCACGAGGAATGTATGAGGGTATCAAGAAGGCAACAGGCCCAATCCCCTCCAAGATCGCCCCCCTTAAGTCCAAGACAGGTGAGGTCATCACTGACCAGGAACGGCAAATGCGGCGGTGGACCGAGCACTACCTCGAGCTGTACGCAACGAGGAACACCGTAACAGACACTGCTCTTAACGCCATCCCAGACCTACCAGTCATGGAGGAGCTAGACACCCCACCTACTGCGGCAGAGCTCGGCAAAGCCATCGACCGCCTCGCTTGCGGGAAAGCACCAGGAAGCGACGGAATCCCTCCAGAAATCCTAAAGAGCGGGAAACCAGTCCTGCTACAGCCGCTCCACCATCTACTCTGTCTCTGCTGGAAGGAGGGTTACATCCCCCAGGATATGAGAGACGCCAACATTATCACCATGTACAAGAACAAAGGAGACCGCAGCGACTGCAACAACTACCGGGGCATCTCTCTCCTCACCGTCGTCGGCAAAGTATTCGCCCGGGTCGCTCTTGCCCGCCTGCAGACCCTTGCTTCCCGCGTCTACCCAGAGTCCCAGTGTGGCTTCAGAGCTGGCCGATCAACAGTGGACATGATCTTCTCCCTACGCCAGCTGCAGGAGAAGTGTCACGAGCAGCATAAACCACTCTACCTCGCCTTTATCGACCTCACGAAGGCGTTTGATCTGGTCAGTCGAAGCGGACTCTTCAGCTTGCTACGGAAGATTGGCTGTCCACCACATCTGCTTGCTGTGGTCATGTCCTTTCATGACAACATGCACAGCACGGTGTCCTACAACGGCGCAACCTCTGAGGCCTTCCCAGTCAGCAGCGGAGTAAAGCAGGGCTGCGTCCTCGCGCCTACGCTGTTCGGAATCTTCTTCTCCATGCTCCTCCAATACACCTTTAAGGACTGCAGCGAGGGGGTCTTCATTCACACCAGATCCGATGGCAAGCTCTACAACCTGGCCCGTCTATGAGCCAAGACCAAAGTCAAAGAGGTGCTCATCCGTGAGATGCTCTTCGCCGACGACGCAGCCTTGACATCACAGTCCGAAGAGGGACTCCAGCAGCTAGTCACTTGCCTTTCCCACGCATGCAAGGAGTTCGGACTAGCCATCAGCCTGACAAAGACGAACGTTATGGCTCAAGGCACGGGGACTCCCCCATGCATCACCATCGACGGATACACCCTGGAGGTTGTCAACGACTTCACTTACCTCGGGTCCACCATCTCGAGCTCTCTGTCAGTTGACTTGGAGGTCAACCGGAGAATCGCCAGGGCAGCCACAGTTATGGCCAAACTGAACCGGCGAGTGTGGAACAATTCCAGCCTCACTGAGAAAACCAGACTGTGCATCTACCAAGCCTGCGTACTCAGCACTCTCCTCTATGGCAGCGAGACGTGGACCACCTACGCAAGGCACGAAAGGAAACTCAACAGCTTCCACATGAGGTGCCTGCGACGCGTCCTGCATGTCGCCTGGCAGGATAAGGTTCCCAACACCGAGGTGCTGAAGCGAGCCAACATGAGCAGTTTGCATGCAGTTCTTAGTGAGAGACGCCTCAGGTGGCTCGGCCATGTCAAAAGAATGGATGCAGGCCGTATTCCCAAAGACCTCCTCTACGGCGAGCTAGCAGAAGGCCAGAGGATGACAGGGCGCCCAAAACTGCGGTTCAAAGACATCTGCAAAAAGGACATGACACAATGCTCCATCAATCTCAACACATGGGAAGTTCAAGCAGACGACCGCCTAGCCTGGAGGCTCCCGGTCAGGCAAGGTACGTCAGGCGCAGAGGCTGCGCGCAACGAGGAGGCGGTCCAGAAAAGATTGAGGCGGAAGCAGCATCTACAGCAGCAACAACAGCCATCTGCCTTCACCTGTAACAAGTGCGGCAGGGATTGTCACTCCCGAGTCGGACTGCACAGCCATTCTCGGCGGTGCAGATAGACTCTCAAGAAGCTACACCATCGTCTCTCGAGACGGACGGCTGCCGATGACGATGATACATATAATTTTATACTATGTGTATATATATGTGTGTGTGTGTGTATATATATATATATATATATATATATATATATATATATATATAAAAATTTTTATTTGTCAGTCATGCCTCAATAAAACAGGTGAGGCAAGCATTGTCAGCCTACTCAGATCTGATTTTTCTTTGCTTTATTCCAGATACAATCCTTAAAAAAAAAGATAAGCAATATAAGCAATTTTGTGTACCTAGTAATTAATTCATTAAAAAAATTTTCTGTGGCTTAAGAGTTACTAATACAAATGATGAAATATTAGAATTCCATGTACCACATTAAAAAAAAAGTGACTTCATCTAACTTAACAGGACTTTCTCACATCTGATTTTCTTAAAAAACAGAATCCTGGTCATGTTTATTTGCTGTATACTCCATGGTAAAGAGAAAATACTTCTGGATCAGAAGAGAAAAATTTTTAGACTGCCACAGAAATTATCTTAGGTTTGTGTTCACTTGTCTGGCCCTGCACTTTATTTCACCTGGGCATGAAATCCTTCACATGACTACTCTGAGTACCAAATAAGCATTTTCTATTCATTTCAGTGTTTTAGTCTTGTCCTTAATTAGACTTTAACATCTCATTACCAAAATATTTTGTAAAGTCCTTGGGAATAGTAAGGGTTTTACTTAAAGCATTTTCTTAAAGCATTTTCCATAATATCTACCCTTTTCTGTGTAAATTTATAAAAGTAAAAATTTTCAGGCTCTGCATTGAGTATGTTATATGCATTATATGAATTACTATTTTTTAAAATAAGATTTTCATTTTACAGATGAGTAAAGTGATGTTTAGACAATTTGAGTAATTTTCAGAAGGACACAAAGGTATTAAATTCCAGAGCTCATATTTTAAAAAACAGAGCTTTCTAAGTTTCAGACCCAAAGCTAAATCTCTATGCAATCTGCCTCTCTGTATCTTACATGCCAGGCAATTAATGAATTCATTGAATGAATGAAATGATTCAAAGTGCAGACTACCATAGCTTAAGATAATACAATTCTGAGAGAAAAACAGCAAGTTGTTTATATCCTTCATTTAAGATGAAAATCTACTGAAAAGAATTTGGGGTTGTGAGTTCTAATGTTGGCTTCAGATTTTCTGTTAAATTATTGTGCAGATGTTGAAACCCACTCCAAAACAGGGACATGTAAGGACAGCTGGAGTCCTGTGGCAAGGTATTTTAGACAAAAAGATATAGTGCTGTAGATCAGAAGTTATCTAAGGCTCCGATTATGAATTGAAATAAAACTAATGATTCTCAAATATACTTGTACACATGATAGGTTGACATAAAATGCACATTCATGGGCACTACCAACAGATTATTATTTAGTGTATGTTAGGAAAACTCCATAAGTGCACATCTTTAACTCACACCATAGATCATTCTGATATAAGAGACTCAACATTCCCCTAGAATATCCATCCAACTCACTGCAACCACTTCTTAAGTGAAAGAATCATTTGATATAGCAATAATATTTCCTTCCATTACTCTATTATAAAAACTAGAAAGAGCAACAAAGTTCTAAACAACTTTAAGCAAATCTGAGTTCTCAGTGAAATCATAAATAATTTAAAGTCATTGGAGAAATTATTTTAAACAGAAAAAAGAAAACAATTTTAATACACAGATAAATGATCAGATATTTAAATAAACTTATTCTGATTATAACCATAGAAACAACATGTACAGTAATTTAAAGAAGAAATTAGACTTAAAGGGACAGAAATTAATTCTTGGAGATAATTTATAGTAGCATTGTATTTTACACTCTTTAAAGGCAATGTTTTCTTTAGATATTGTCCACCTGTAATTTATTTGTTATTTTTAATTATACTTTACATCTAAAAGTTTAAGATACAATCCCCAGTCATTTTGTTTATTTCCCTTAATTAATCAAATCCTGCTCAAAGATACCAACATAAAGCTATAGACTTAGTTGTAGATATTTATGGCATTCTGAAGAATTATCATGTTCTCGAGCTCTTTTAAAAACTAATCAGAAAGTGACAGACACCATACACAAGGCAGGTAGAGAAAACATATTAAATTAAGATTTTTAAAACTCTAAAATCAAGTAAACATAATTCATTTTTTCATTAGGCCTAAAGTTGATCTAGAGAATAATAACATAAATCAACTACTTATTGAAACTTACTATGTGCCAGACACTTTATTGAAATATGTTAGCAACTTCTTTACAACACTGAGATAAATATCAGAGAAAAAAAATGGAAAAATTCAGCTGTTTTTTTCAGTTGATTTTTTAAAGCAGTACAGTGAATAATAGAATAAAATATTAAATGTAGATTAAATTATTCTACAGAGCATGTTTTTACTATGCCATGAAACCCAGGAACAGTATCTTTAATCTTCTGAGTATCTACCTTACAAAATTAGACAATTATTTATATTGAGGTTATGCTATATGATGATGAATGATTAGGATAATTTATCACACATAATAATTCATTATCTAAGATAATTAAGAATAAACTTCATAAAGGTGATATTAGTCTCAAAATTATAACCAGAGGTAGGAAAAAAGGAAATGTAAAAAGCTCTGGTCATGTATACTTTTTATGGTTTTAACTGTACATGAAACACACAGTTGTTATAATCAGAGTAAGTTAAAAAGAATTTTCTTAAAAATAATTTGTCATTTGTAAATCTCCTCACAATGATGAAATCAAATAACAGTCAAAAACTATTAATTTGTATAATTTGTGTGCGCTTTAAAGAATTAATACCAACTCTCCCAAAACCCTTCCAAAATATGGAAAAAGAAGAAATATTACCAAAATAATTTTATGAGATCATTACCCTGACACAAAATCAGACAAAGATATAAGAAAAATACAGATCGATATCTCTATAAAATATCAATGCAAAAATCCTTAACAAAATACTAGCAAAACAAATTCATCATCACATTAAATGGGTTATATATCATGACCAAATGGAATTTACTACTATACCTGGAATAGAGTGACATAAGAAAATCAGCAAAATTCACCACATTAACAGAAGGAAGCATAAAAACTATATGATTATCTCAACTGATTTTGAAAATATGACAAGATTCAACATCCCTTCATGAAAAATTTAAAAAACACTCAGAAACATAGTAATTGAAGTAAACTACCTTAACATATAAAAGCCATATATATAAAAAGTGCACAGCTAACATATTCAATATTGAGGAGTGAAACTTTTCCTCCAAGATCAGGAACAAGATAAGGATGCCCACCCTTGCCATTTATACTCACCAAAATAATGGAAGTCCTAGCCAGAACAATGAGGCAAGAAAAATAAATAAAAGAAATTCAAAATGAAAAGAAAAATAAAATTGTCATTGTTCACAGAAGAAATAGCCTTATATATAAAAAACTTCAATAATTCAGTAATACAGTTATTTATTTTTCTAGTTTTACAGATGAGTAAACTTTAAGTGATGTCATCGACATGACATATTAGGTAAGTGTCAAGTCTGTATATCAACCCAGGTCTGTCTGAATCAAAAGCCTCTGTTTTTTTTGTTTTTGTTTTTGGTATTATACTATGATCCACAGACCCTGTCCTTGGCCTTGTTGTTTTCTTCATTCATCACTAGTATACATAACTATGAGTTAGATACTGAGATGTTTGATTTTTATTATATCTTTAATTTTCTTTTTTAATTTCCCTGTATAATGAATAATTAACTTGAATTAATAAATATTCTTTTTGTCCATATAAAGAAAACTTGTTATTATATAAAACACACTATTTTATATTTGGCATTATTATTCTTTGAAATTAAAACAAAAAATAAAAAGGTTATTTTTGTATGGAATATACTAATAAAACAGTTTTACTAATTTTCATGTGTGGCTTATAAAAATAACCATTTTAAAAGTACTTGCAACTACATTTATATGCATATAAAAACAGTAATCAATATGTTTATATTGTATGTTGTAGCTAAATTATTTATTATGGTTATATATAAAATAGACACACAGATTATATAATATGTAACATGTTTATTGTCTTAAACAACAAGGGCTTAATTTTATGCTTAAATCATTTAAATATGTTTAAACAAATTTGAGGTGAACTTGATAAAAGAAACTATTTCATGTTAGGAACTAAAATTTTGTTGCCTTTCCTCTACATTTAAGTTAGACCATTGTACTTAATAAATCAGAATTTTCATTTTTAGGATGAGTAGTTGCCTTTCAAAAACTTAAATTATCAATTATTTCTAGTAATATTAAGTTCTCCTGTCTAGGCTAAGGCCAATAAGCCATTCAGAAGTTGTTTCACACTATAGAATGTAGAAAGGTGTCCCCATGCATGACATGCGCAGACACCAACAGCCCATTTTTTTGTGTGTAGTTGGGAACTGATATTGTAATGGTGTCTTTGGTCATCTTATTCTTTTTATT
The DNA here is from genome assembly GCF_987537825.1 of Furipterus horrens. Lineage (NCBI taxonomy): Eukaryota > Metazoa > Chordata > Mammalia > Chiroptera > Furipteridae > Furipterus > Furipterus horrens. The sequence goes on along the minus strand of NW_028327176.1, from coordinate 59,000,658 downwards.
ACTGATTATTGCTATTACATTATGAAAATAGTTTTGAATTATGATGATTTAACTTGTCATTTCTAAAAATTATTATGCAATTGTAATTCTGAAAGAATCTGACTTTTTCTTTCCCAGGAAATATCTTTTCATAAAAAATTAAATTTTTTGTTATTTTTTTGTGAAAGCAAGCAAGTAAGCAAAATAGAACCAGAAACATGTAAACAAGGAATAGACTGACAGTGACCAGAGGGGCAGGGGTAGGTGGGAAAGGGATGAAAGAAGGGGAAGGGGAAGCTAGTATAAATGACACATGGACATGGACAACAGGGTGGGGATTGACTGTGGGAGAGAGGGGAGGTAGGGAGGGCAGGGGAGAGCAATGGGGGGAAAATGGGGCAGCTGTAATAGAAAAACTAAAAAGAAAGAAAAAGAAAAAATAGTATAAATGTAATAGCTATTGTAACACCATAAAATAGTATTTAAGCTATTTTACTGATTGGACCAGATTAAGATATTTTTGTTATTGTAAATAAGAAATCATGTTTGTGTATGAACAGGAGAGACATCTATGAGAAGATAATATTTATCCTGGAAACCTTTGATTTGTTTTTAAAATCTAGTTTTTATAGGAAATTAATTTGTGAAAACAATAACTTGCCTTAATACATGGAGAATCAATCCTCACATTTACTGGAGAGAAAACAGCACTTGTAACCTGCATGGTGAGATATCCTTTTCTATTTAAAAATGATGATTCTACAAATAGGTTGTATAAACTTTGGGGAAAAAAAGAATTCTTGTTAAATGCATCACTGCATTGACTTAACTTGAAGAAAGTCAGTCTTTACCCAGTCTTTCCCACAGCCCTAATCAACTAGTTAAATGCTATAAAATGTGTATGGTGCCTATATGTTTGGTGACAACAGTGCTTTACACATCACATATTTAAAATAGAACAAGCAAAAATAAAATTCTCAGAAGTTTACTTCCCTAGAGTTAATTACCTTGAATGCACAAAGCTACAATTTTATTCATATTACTATGAATAAACATTATCATCTCTTTCAGTAAAAAAGGAAACCTCTCAATGTAAAAATATCTAGATACATTTTCATCTCATCTGTTTCCATTACATGTCATAACATTGAAAAATTTTCTGGGATTTTAATTTTCATTAATGTTTCAATTAGCAAGAGCTTCAAAAATTTTTTGAAAACCTTCCCTAGCTTGATGAAATGTCTGAGCAAAGAAGTGTTTCCCACCTCAGTCAGTACAGAGGTTATGGTAATGATGTAGAAGCTCACGATTTAGGTGTATAATTTTATAAAAGTATGGATAGGGCTCCTTTTCTTTTTCAAGAATTCTAATGTTAGACTGAAAAAAAACCCATAAATATGGGGTTTGTTGAGAGGGTGACTAGTTTCAGACCAGATATTTGGTGGATGTAATCTTGGATTTTCATACTCAAAGATTTTTTTCATTATTTGCACATCTTTGAAAATTTATTTAGCTTGAATATCTGGACCAGATATCTATTAGTTTTCTTTAGTTATTTTTATTGTAATAGCTTTTTAGGTTCTAATTCAAGGAAATATTTGTTGCCTTGGCTGGTGTGGCTCAGTGGATTGTTTGCCATCCTACAAACCAAAGCATCACCAGTTAATTTCCAGTCAGGCACAGGCCTGGGTTGTGGGCCAGATCCCATGTTTGGGGCTCACAAAAGGCAGCCACACACTGAGGTTTCTCTCCCTCTCTTTCTCTCTCCCTTCCCCTCTCTCTAAAAATAAATAAGTAAAATCTTTTTAAAAACTACACTTAAAAAATTAATACTGTTTATTATAGATAATTTAAAAAATAAAATAAGAGAAATAACCCAACAACACAGAGCTAGAAAATTTTTAAAGGGAATAATATTGTATAATCTTGTAACATTTATCTTCTATGTGTCTACCTATTTTAAAATACAATTTCTATGCCCTGGCTGGTGTGGCACAATGGATTGAATGCCAGCCTGCAAATCAAAGGGTCAATGGTTTGATTCCCAGTCAGGGCACATGCCTGGGTTGCAGACCAGGTCCCCAGTTGGGGGTGCACAAGAGGCAACCACACATGGATGTTTCTCTTCCTGTCTTTCTCTTTCTCTTCCCCTCTCTCAAAAAATAAATAAAAATATTTTAAAAATTTGCTACAGTATTATATATATTTTATAGAACATGTATTTTTGTGTATTTGTATGTAATTACTTGCACTATTATTAAACAACTGCAAAGTAGCCTATCTTAAATTGATAATGTTATAAACAACACTGGAATTAATAAAAATTACAAGTATATTTGCAGATAACCATGAGTCATTACTTAGGAAAAATTTATAAAACTGTAAATGTAAGTTCAAGTGTCCTCTAAAGGTATTTGACAATTGTCAGATTGCACTAGACAGAGCATACCACTTGGGTACAATCTATCTAATTCTGTAATAACTTAAATAGCTTATGTAGCTTTATTAGTTTCTATTTTTATACCATTTTGGATAAAATGTTTTAGTCTGTAAAATTTATCTTCTTTCAGAAAGTCATTAAGATATTACGTGTGACATTATAGGTCTGTGTCAAGAGATGTAAATTTTGAGAATTGAGTTAAATTAGAGAGAGCTGAGCTGATAGCTGTCAAAGTAGCCAACTAAGATTACAACCAAAATGAAGCAACAGTCAAACCTTTAAATATTTACTGTATTGCATAAGCAAGAGGCTGAACTGGAGAAATCACTGATTTTTACACTGATCCGTCTTTTCTCATGGAATAGTGCCAGTGATAGTCAGATGGATTATTACAGATAATAGCCTCACGATTTAGAGAGCCCTGAACAAAATGTTCTTGCAGGTTTATGGAGCTGGGGGCCAAAAAGAGGGAGAATGGTAAGGGCTAGGAGTGAAAAATCATTGAGTCATAATCAATAAAGAGGGCCTTTAAGGTTTCTTTTCTCCATCAGATAAAGGGGCGAGGGATGGGTCTCAGCAGAAGTGCTTCAGAACATTCTCTGCTGAAGGTTCCAATACTAAACCTTTGAAAGGAGGCGACTGGACTGGTAGTTCAGAAATGCATCAGAGCATGGTCTGCTTGGTGTGTCTACGTCCTTGACTGCCTGAATCCTTGATTCCAGCTACCTTCAGAAACTAATGCATTGGTTATGCAGTACCTCGTATGTGAGCACAGCAACTTTTCCTCCTGTGTGGTATGCCATATGGAGCCTTTGTAGTTGCCTGTGGTTAAGCTTGAAAGATTACAAACAGTTTTTTTGACCAAGAGCTGGACTCCTCAATAAGACATGCTTAATGGAGGTAAATATGGATACTTCACATTGTACATAAACATATATATTAAATCACACAAATGTTAATTATGATTTCATGAAAAATAGCACATTTTTGCAGATGGGTAGATTTATTAGTCTGCTTCCTGTCAGGAAATTTGCAAATCCAACAACTTTCTCTCGTTTGTAATCTCTCTTTATCTTTCAGTTCAAGCTGTCAGTGTTTCTGCTGATAATGCAATTCTCAAGAACTTTCATGGGTCTCCCTTATGTCATATGGATTCAGTTTATTTGACAAAATGTACATCCATATATCTTTCTAAGATACTTCCATCTCTATTGTTGTTTTCTGCTGGAATAGTGGAGACCAATGCAAATGTGTTTTTAGAGGACCGTTAGTTTGCTTGAGGGGATATGGAAACCACACCCTTAATCTCCTGTGATTGAATATTCTGAACTTTTGGTTTTTCCCAGTTCTAAGGAAAGTCTAGACCACGGTTGCCTTTCTGACAGTTAATCTCTTATATTAATGTCTTTCGCATCTGGATACACTGAGAGGCAGCCAAAGCATCAAGTCCTAATTATTCTTTCTTTTACAATTTACCCTCAATGTGTTTTTATTTTACAATAAAAGGCAAGAATAAATCAGTCCACACCTTCAACACCTTGCTTGAAAACCTCCTGGGATAAATATCCAAATGTATTTGCAAATGCTATTTTACATACTGCAAGACACAGTTTCATAAACTTTCTGCCAATTTCTGTTAATACATTCATCACTTTCTGAGGTTTACAACAGCAACACCTTTAATGTCTGTATTTCTACTAATAGTCGGCTCAAAATGACAATTTAATGTCTATATTTCTAATAGTCTGTTCAAAGAGACAATTTAGATGTTCTGTTATGCTGCTTAGTTCTTTCAATTCCTTACTAGATTTGTTGCCATCTATTTTACTACTATTAATTTTTCCAGAAATTCTAGACTTTTACTGTCATGTCTATCAAAATTCCTTTAGTTCTTGCCCACTATCCATTTCCAAAGCCAGTTCCACATTTTTAGTATTTTTTGCAACACACACCACTTCTGATATCAAAATCTATCTTGCTTTTTTTCTATTCCTTTCATAATGAATTATCACTAACTGAAGGGATTAAAATAACAAAACTTTATCTCACAGTTTTGCAAATCAGTCAGGGTGGTCTCAATATCAAAAGCAAGGTATTAGCCAGTGTGATCCTTTGTCTGAAGGATCTGAGGGAAAAGCCACTTCAAAGCTTACTTAAGTAGTTGACAGAATTCAGTGCCTTAAGTTAGGTTGTGAGACTGAGGTCCTTGTTTCTTTGTCAGCTTTCAGTGAAGAGCCTCTCTCAGCTCCTTTATCAGCCTGCATTTGTTGTTATATTGCCCCTGCTCTCTTCCAACAAAAAATAGTGCATGGAATATTTCTCATGCTTCCAGACTCTTCAGCATCTTCTTCTATGCCTCTCTGCCTCCAACCAAAGAGTTTTCTTCTTTTAAGGGCTTATGAGTTTCAATGGTCTCACCCATAAAACCCAGCATAATTTTTCTATTTTAAGGTATGTAAAAAGCATGATTATACTTATAAAGTTTGTTTTGCCTTATAATATAACACAAACATACCATACTGAGGACAGACAGACAGACAGACACAGACACAGACACACACACACACACACACACACACAGTGGGCCCTTGAATAATATGCGTCTAAATGGCATGAGTCCACCTAAATGCAGATTTTTTCAACACACACTTTAATACTTTAATATATAAATATATATTTAAATATACATATATTTATATTTAAATATATATACATGGATTTTTTCAATACATACTGTAATAATTTAATATATAAATATACTTATATAGAATATTTATAGATTTATGTTTGTTTATGTGTGTGTGTATATGTATATACAGTACACACATACATATATGTGTGTATATATATATTTTCATATTTTAAATTCATATATATATAAATCCCTTTTTCAGCTTTAATGCCAAAGGACAATTGCACTTAGCTGCCTAGTATAATTCTAAAAGATAAATATTTTTTTCCAGACTTGTTAAGTAAGATTTTCTCCAGACTTGTTAAGTGAGATTTTAATTTGTAACATGAAGTCTCATGTTATTACAAAGAGTTAATGATTTGCATTAAAGACATTTTAATTGCCTTATAAAACAAATACCTTATTATAATAATTTTTATTGATTAAACCAAAATAAAAAATAAGTGTAAAAAAATTATAGCTCATCATTTAACTCCAAAGTGCAAAGGCCAAAAGAAGTCAGTATATGCCAATATAAAAATAGTATTAAAATGAAAAAATAATATTGCTTAAAAATAGTGCTTATGAGCATGGAGCAAATATAAACTAATTCTGTAGTGTAGCACAGAAGAATGCAGAACACTTAAAAAGACTTAGGACCTCTAAAGAAAAAAAAACAAATGAAGTGTAACTAGTCTGAAAATTATACATAGGAGAATTTTACAATATTTTTGGTAAATATGAATAATAATTTTAAAATTCTAGTATTTCACTAGTCTTTTAATACATTGTGCCATGTACTTAGCAAGTTACATGGAGAGCTTTGTGAAATTAAGTTATCCACAAACTCTTAAAGTGCTTACAAAACTGTAAGAAATTTTTGTAAGTTGCCTCAATTCACAATTACATTTAAACTGTCAATAGAGTTGGACGGCAATATTTGCTTACTCAGAAATATTTTTTTGGCAAATTTAAAGTTTAGTGAACATATTACTCCTTATAACTATTTGCCTAAAGTTCTTGTAATGATACCTTCTGGAACATAGTATCGAAACCTAAATTCAAGTAATTGGTATATTCAGATGCCAGACCATAGGAAGCATGTTCCTGGAATATTGAATACATTAAAGTCACACAACTGGTCAGGACTTCCAGCCAAGATGGAAGCCTAGACAGACACGCAGGGTCTCCCTCCAAAATTAAGAAGGAATACAACTACCTCAAAACTAGAGGCAACCAGAAGTTCCAGAAAATCAAGCTTCATGGAAGTCCAACAAACAAAGATATACAGAAGAAATACTCATCCAGAAGGGTAGGAGAAATGGAGCCAGAGTGGAATGGACACAGTGTGGTGGCAGCAGCGGCAGGCCAGTGAAAAGCACAGTCACATGTTTTAAAAGGTCAGGAGGAAAATCTGGGGAGCGTTCCCACTACCAGATCAGACTGCATAGCTCATAGTTCTAGCTCCAGGGAAAATCAAGCCTCATCGCTTCTGACTGTGCAAACCTGTGGGGGTTGGTGTGAAGGAAGAAACTGCCAGTCTCTCAGCAGAGTCTGCTTGTTTAAAAGGCCCCCACAGTCCTGGAATGTCTGAAGACCCACCCACTCTGGGAGCAACAGCCGGGATGACAGCTGGAGAGGTGCCAGTCCCATACAAAAGTGGGAGAGATGTCTGGAAAAGGGGCAAGTGCTGAGCAAGTGGCATTGTTACCTCTCTGACCCCTCCCCCAATACAACGCTACAAAGTGGTGAAATGGGTCACTTTGTATTGACAAATACCTAAGGCTCTGCCCTTTACAATGTAACAGGATCAACAGCTCTACCTAAGACACAGAGGCAAACAAACACAGGAGACTGTCAAGATGAGAAGACAGAGAATTATGGCTCAAAAGGGGGTATGCATCAAGGTTCCAGTGGGGGAACTAGGCGATAAGGAGATAGCCAACCTAACAGATGAGGAGATAGCTAACCTAACAGATTCAGAATTCAAAACACTGATGATAAAGATGCTCACAGGCTTGACAGATATGCTTAAGTATGGCAAATGTAAGGGAAGAAGTGAAGGATATGTGAAGTAAAACAAAGGAAAATCCACAGAAAACCAATGGTGAAGGGAAGGAAGCCGGGGTTCAAAGCAATGATTTGGAACATAAGGAAGAAAAACACAGTCAACCAGTACAGAATGAGGAAACAAGAATTGAAAAAAATGAGGAGAGGTTTAGAAACCACTGGGACAACATTAAATGTGCCAATATCCGAATCACAGGGGTGCCAGAAGCAGAAAAGTAAGAGCAAGAAATTAAAACCTGATGTGAAAAAATAATAAAGAAAAACCTCCTTAATTTGGGGAAGGAAAGACATACAAGTCCAGGAAGCACAATGACTCCCAAACAAGCTAGACCCAAAGAAGACCATACCAAGACACATTATAATTAAAATGCCGAAGGTGAAAGACAAAGAGAGAATCTTAAAAGCAGCAAGAGAAAAGCAGAGTTACCTAAAAAGTGGTAGCTCTAAGACTACCAGCTGATTTCTCAAAAGAAACTTTGCAGGCAAGAAGGGAGTGGCCAGAAGTATCCAATGTGATGAAAAGCAAGGACCTACAACCAAGATTACATTATCCAGCAAAGCTATCATTTAGAATGGAAGGGCAGATGAAGTGCTTCCCAGACAAGGTAAAGCTAAAAGAGTTCATTAACACCAAGCCATTATTATATGAAATGTTAAAGGGACTTATTTAAGAAAAAGAAGATTGAAACTATGAACACTAAAATGACAACAAACTCACAACTACAAACAAGTGAATCTAAAAAATAAGAACAAAGTCCAACTAAGCAAACCAGAATAGGAACAGAATCATAGGTATGGGAATCATTTGGAGGGTTATCAGCTGGTAGGGAAATGGTGCAGGGATTAAGAAGCATAATTGTTTGGAACAAAATAGACAGGGGGAAGTTAAGATTAATATAGAAAAAGGTGAAGCCAAAGAACTTATGCACAACCCATGGACATGAACTTAGTGGGGTGGGATTGCTGGGGGAAGGGGGGTCTTAGGCACAGGAGAGCGAAGGGAGAAATTTGGGACTACTGTAACAACATAATCAATAAAATATACTTTTAAAGAGTCATATAACTCTTAGGAATAGAATTTTGCCATGCTCTTTGCATTTTTAAGACACATGGGGGACAAATTTTATTTTCCTTTTTTCCTCAGTTCCACCTGAAGTAGGCCATGAGATCATCTGAATAGCCTGCTCCCCAGAGAAATGCTTAAGTCTATGACATCAAAAACAAAAGTTCCAGCCCTCCTGAGGAAAGTAATTGTGCCACATTTGGTATTTATAGTAGGCAACGCTTTTCTCCTATTTGTAATTTGAATGTTAGTATCTTTAGTAAATTATATTTTAACCTCCCAAGTGACTCAAATTTTATTTGTAGAATGATAACAAATTTAGTTATTGCAAAATTTCCTCTAAAGCACTAATAAGCACAACTTAATGAAAATATAACCCCATTAAGAAATTCAAACTGAGAGTTAACCTATAAAATGTGTGTGTAGAAGGAAGAGGTGGGAGTGTTTATAGACTATTAATAAAGCTAATGGATGCACAGTATACAAAATTAAGTTTCACTTCTTAGACAATCTGGGCCTCAATTCATGAAACAGAACCCATATACAAAAAATTGCTTTTGTCACTGTATGTATCTCAATTTAGAAACCACATTCCTATCATGGAACAGCTTCCTAAAGTACATTGGATGTTTCTTTTAAAGGTGAAACCCATTGATTCTATTCATCCCGTACTCTTAACCTTGACAAACTATTCAGATTGACCAATGTCCAGAGAAGAAAAGTGAAGAAAGAAGGAGAGAGTGAAAGAAGGAGGATATTTAATATAGTTCACTGTTTTATAATAGGATTTCCTTATAAAATATTCTAGGGAGGATTAACTACAGGAAGAATCTTTGTTACAATTTATGCTTGAAGCATTTTCTTTTATTTTTACACTGGTTTAGTATAATAGTGAGTAGAAAACTCTAGTGTTAGGATAATTAACAGCACTCTGGCATGAAGAAACATCCTGAGAAATAATTTTTTTTTCCCAAGAGCTATGCCAATTATCCTAACCCCCAACTGAACTTTGAGAAATAAATTGTACCATCACTATTTAAACAATAAACAGAAGCACAAACCTGAAGTTTTAGGAAATACTAGAACTGGAAAATGTTTCATCATGTATAAACAGATGTAAGAAAAATATCTAAGGTCTCACATTTCTTCACTGTTGACCTAAAAGTTGTTAGACTATCCACATGTGTCCTAAACTGAAGGTCAACACTTTCTGCATTTTCTAATTTAACTAGTGTAATGCGTGTGGATATAGTGTTGCTATAGGCCACTGCCGTAAGAGATTTTTGCCTCTTTGGAATTTCATTTTAAGTTTGATGAAAATGAAGCAGTAGAGCAAAGTTTTCTATCTGGTTTTATCTAGTTATCAGTGGTGTCTGCATCATACATCAATCCTCATGCTAGTATAAAATTAAAGGAGATAATTTTACAAACAGCTTGATACATAGAAAACAATAGTCCTATGTTGGCTTTTGTTATAAATGTTTCCTATCACCACATGGAAGAATCTGTCACTTGGAATGACTATACTTGTTTCTGGTATAGGTATATTTAAATTCTCATGATCTAACATGGTTCCAAGTCAACTTTCTTAGTTTTCTTCCATAACTAATCCTCATCTTCATCCCTGACATCTAAATGTTGACATACTAAAACACTGACTTTCAATGTCATTGTATGTTCTTTGATCTTGCCTAAAATACAATGTAGGTTTTAGATAATCCTCAAAACTTGTGGAAAAGAAATGGGAATTTTCCTAGTTTCTATCGTTTATTATAAGTTCTGATTTCCCCATGTTTTTATTATTCTTTTTACATTTTAACTTAGATTTAGTTATTCAAGGGTCAGTTCCTGAGTTAAATTTGTATTATGATGGCTTCTCAGAATTTCTCTCTCTGTCTTTATTTTTGTTTCTCTTTTACTCTTTCTTTCTTTCTTTTACCACTTCTTTATTTTTTAATTCTAAGATTTATAAGAGAGTGTTAATGTGACAGTCAGTATTTTAACATGAAAACTCAGACACTTTTTGTATCCTAAAAACACAAATAATAGCCACAAACTACAAGAGTAATACCACCCTGGGTAGAAGTGGTTACCTCCAATGTAGGAACTCTGAATTTTTCAGTTACAACAAATTAAGAAATTAATCAGCAAAAATGGATTTAGATCATTGTATGTTCACAAAATAATGTCCAGTTCTCTTTCCATGTCTTTACCTTTGTCTTAAATTATCTACTCAATTAATTTTATGACTAGCTCCTACTCATTATCTTAGCTTCTCTTTGTAGTAGGCAGAGGTCTAAAAGGGCCTCAAGTTTCCTGTTCCCTGATGGACAGGTTTCTTCTTCCCTTTATAATTTTTAGTCTTTTGAAACCTTTATGATCTCCTCTGTTGAGTGTGGACAGGACGTGTGAATATGATGGAATAACATAATCCCCATGGTTATTTTACATTATGTAAGACTCCATTTTAGCAGATTGAAAGAGTATTCTCCCTGCTTTCAGGAAGTATGTGTCTAGTCAAGGTCACTCTGGCTCACTTGGTTGGAGCTTCATGGGCTTAGCTGAAAATTCACAGGTTTGATTCCTGGTGAGGGTGGGTACGAGAGGGCCCTGGTCCACACAGATGAGATATTTCTCTCTCATTTCAATGTTTTTCTTCTTACCTGCCCCTCTCTTTAAAAAATCAGTAGAATACTTTTCCTGAAAAAAAAAAAAAAAGGAAAAGAAGTAAGCTTTTATTATGTGAAAGGACCAAGCTGCTAGAATTTGAGGTACCCTATGGGAGCTGAGTAGAAAATGGAGACCTTAGTCTTACCCAGAGAAACTCAATTTGCTAACAACTTAAATGAGCTTGAAAACTGACCCAGGGCTTCACATGAGATTAATGACCTTGCTGATTGATATGCAGCTTAGTGATGCCTTGATTTCAGTCTGGTGAGAATCTGAGCAGAGGAACCATCTAAGCTCTACCCAAATGTCTAACTGACAAAAACTGAAAAAAAAAAAAAAAAACAGGTGTTACTTTAAGCCTTTAAGTTGGTGGTTAATATTTTATACAACAACAACAAAAAAAAAAAAATGAATGCAGAGTTTAGGGAAGATGGTGGAGGAAGGAGTGAGGGGAGGCTGCACTTTCAAACTCCTGAGACCCATCTGTAGTTTGGGCTAATTGCAGACAGAACATCTCAGTGACCAGCTGGATACTGGCAGGAGTCGAGCCTTGGCACTACTGGATTAGAGAAAACCATCTGGGAACAACCTGTTTGATGAGGATAGCGGAGGAAAAAGGGAAAATATGGGATTTCTGACTGGGGTGGTTGCCCAAACTGCGGCTGGAAGTACACAAAGGCTTTTTGGCGACCACAGGCTTCCCCAGAGTGGAATAAGGAGGAGAGAGGATCTCTGCCCGCTGGCAGAGCCAGGACTTGAGCAGGTGGCATTGGCGCTGGAAGACAAGAAACAGCGTACTGCTGTGCGTGTGAGAACGTAATTTTCCCTTATATTTTTCTCTTGTGAACTGCAGAGAGGGGAGGAAAGTTTGGGGGTGATAGGACATTCTTAGGAGCACAGGCACAGAAGTGCGCTCGCCCATTCCCCAACCCTCCCCTTGGGTCGCGCGGGTGCGCATAGAGAAGTGCCCTCATTCACTGGCCCAGGTGCACGGGGCCATGCGTCCAGGTGCCCCTTGGACACACCCCAACAGACATAAGATCAGTGCCCCAACGGGCACAGGGCGGGCCCACTGGGAACACAGGAGACCATGTGCAGACACTCTTGGCCAGCTCCAGTGGGCACCAGGCTGGAGCGCAGACCACTTACTCAGGCTCTGCTTGTGCCCACCCAAGGGGTTGTGGGAATGGCGGGTGGCTGTGGCGTGGGAACAGCAAGTGGCTGCGACTCAGGAACAGTGGGCAGTAGCAACTCACAGACGCTCACTTCCACTCTGCACAAGTGTCCGGGGCCCCGCCCTAAGAGGCAAGAGACCAAATCCCAGAGCACAGCTCGGCATGCCTGAGGCTAGCACTCAGACCACCTTGCGTGCGCGTGGACGCACTCACAAAAGCACCTCGCTGGCTCCAACAGGTGCCACAGGAATGCGCCATGCCAGCCACCATGGGAGCTCACAGCTGATGCAAGGAACAGGAACCTCTGGCCCACCTCATTAAACCAGCTGTGGACGCAGAAAGAGAAGACGACACACAAAGGCTGAATTGAGTAAAAACATTCCATTATTTTTTAAATTTCTATTTCTACTTTACTTTTTTAATCTGTATTTTATTTTACTTTAATTTTTTAAATTTCTTATTTTTAATTTTAAATTTAATTTTAATTTTAATTTACAATTTGTTTATTTTTTCCTTAAAAAAGACTATATCTCTAATTTGTTTCATACAATCTCCCCTTCTCATCCTTCCACTTTAATTTTTGTTTATTTGTTTGTGTGTCTAGTTTAGCCTCCCCTTCACACTAAATAAATAGAATAAAACTACTATATAAATCTAATACTATACAATCCCACTTTCTTACTATATTCTGCATTCTTCTCTCCTTTTCTTCTGTCGTTATTAACATACAATGTAAATGTTACCTACTGTCTTGTATAGTCTCAACTATTATTAATCTATCATCCCCTCTCTCAAAAATCATATTTTCCTCCCCCAAAACAACTCTTATCTATTCTTCATATAGTATAAAAGATCTAATCGCTCTACATTTATATTAATACTTGCTCATTGGCTGATGACAGCGGGATAGAGGGTGAAGGATATTTTTGAGGGTGTGGGTCTCCTGCCTGGGCTGTGTGTTTATGTTTTTAACAGCATCTCCACAAAAGAACTCAAGACAAAGTGGATAGAGTGACTCTCAATTAACTAGCCAGAAGGAAGATCCTACCAAAGAACATCTGAAATATAACCAGACAGTATAAACAAACGACATAAAGGGTATCCCAAGGACATCAGGTTCAGAAGATCAAAGAGACTGCACCACTGAAACCCCCAGATATCCTATAAAGAATCTCATACCACAAAGGTAGGAAGTCAAAGCAGACAAGCCCAAAAAACAAAAACAAACAAGAAGAATCCAACATGGTAAGACGCAGAAACAACCTCTCAATAAAAAGAAAACAAGAATCCCCAGAAAGAGAGGTAAATGGAATAGATATAGCCCAAATGTCAGACACGGAATTCAAAACAATGATGGTGAGGAACTTCAATACACACAGCAACCTTAAAAACAACTATGACAATCTCCAAGGATGTTACCAACAGCTCCAAGGAAATTACAGGGAACTTGCAGAGAACTACACCAGCATAAAAAAAGACATAGAAACTATCAACAAGAACCAGGAAGAAATGAAGAATGCAATCTCTGAACTGAAAAACACAGTAGAATCAGTCAAAAGCAGACTAAACGAAGCAGAGGATCGGATTAGTGAGCTAGAAGATAATGCAGGGAAAAATTCCCAGACAATACAGCAAAATGAACAAAGATTGAAAACGTATGAAGAAGAGAGATCCAAGATGGCGGAGGAGTAAATGGAAGCTACACTAACCTCCTCCCAGGACCAGTCTGGATTTACAACTTAATTTTGGAGAAATCATCTGGAATAACCAATGGAAATCTAGCTGGAAAGAAGTCTTATAACCATGGAGAGACAAAAAAGGCCGCTACACCACAACTTGACTGGTAGGGAGTGTAGAGACCCGGAAGGGCTGGCTGGGCTCACATGGGTGGCAGCTGAAGGGACTGAGAAACAGCTCAGCAGCCGGGGATTCCCCCTGAGAAGGGCAGGGTCTAAACACCCAGCTGGGCTTCCCAGCCTACAGCAACAGAGTGGAAAGTAAAACAGTATAAGCTGTAAAAAGCGAAAAGCCACAGGGTTTCTTGCTAGCCGGAGAGAAACAGCAGGAGAAAAAGAGCTCTTAAGTGGATAACATACGAAAATATTTTGGCCACCACTTACCCTGGACTCAAGCAGAGGGAAGGCAGAGAGGACTGGAGACACTTGGGGAGAGGTTGGCACGGTGGCTTTGAGGGGAGAACCGGAGGAGCAGCCGACTGGGTCCCAGTGCTGACTCATCCCCAGTACTACGGGTAGACCATTCCCCTCCAAGTGGCGTCAGCCTGAGGGGAACCAAAGCCCTGCCGACAGGAATTAAGCTGCCACACCCACAGTCCTTAACCCTGACAGCTAATCACAGATTGAGTACATTAACAATCAAAGAAGACAGACAACAGCAGTAGATCCCTGGAAGTCTCCAACAGGCTGCCTAGGGCCAGACTGGTACATGATCTGACGCCACCAGAGGCAGATCCAGGAAGTGCAGATCATTCTAAGAAGCACCAACAAACAATAGGAGTCAAAAAAATGAGGAGACAGAGAAACAACCTCCCATCAAAAGGAAAGGTAGAATCCCCAGAAAGAGTGCTAAATGAAATAGAGGGGAGCGAACTATCAGATAGGGAATTCAAAACATGGATTATGGAGAAGCTGAATGAGCTCAGCGGAAACTACAAAGAACTCCAGAAAAACTACAAGGAACTCACAGAAAATTGCGTGAGCATGAAAAAGGACATAGAAGCTATCAATAAGTGCCAGGAGGAAATGAAGAATATGATCTCTGAATTGAAGAACACAGTAGAAGGAATTAAAAGCAGGCTAGAGGAAGCAGAAGATCGGATCAGCGAGCTGGAGGACAACCTACACAAAAACTCCCAGACAATGCAACAAAATGAAAAAAGACTGAACAAGACTGAAGAGGTTCTAAGACAGCTGCAGGACAACATGAAACGTAATAATATCCGTATCATAGGAATTCCAGAAGGAGAAGAAGAAGAGCAAGGGATAGAAAACCTCTTTGAAAAACTAATGACAGAAAACTTCCCTAACATGATGAGAGAAAGAGTCACGCAAGTCCAGGAAGCACAGAGGGTCCCAATGAAGATGAACCCCAACAGGCCCACTTCAAGACACATCATAATTAAAATGGCAACATTCAAAGACAAAGAGAGGATCCTAAAAGCAGCAAGAGAAAAACAACTAATAACATACAAGGGTACTCCAATAAGGCTATCATCAGATTTCTCAGCAGAAACACTACAAGCCAGAAGGGAATGGCAAAAAATATTCCAAGCAATGAAAAACAAAGGCCTACAACCTAGAATACTATACCCTGCAAAGCTCTCATTCAAAATGGAGGGTGAAATAAGGAGCTTCCAAGACAAAAGATGGCTAAAAGAATACATCTCCACCAGACCAGCAATGCAAGAGATGCTAAAGGGTCTGCTCTAAGAAGATAAAGAAACAGAGAGAGACAGAGAAGAACACGAGTACAAAGGGGAAAAATGACAATGAATAAGTACTTATCGGTAATAACCTTAAATGTAAATGGATTAAACGCTCCAATTAAAAGACATAGGGTAGCTGAATGGATTAGAAAGAATGACCCACATATATGCTGTCTACAAGAGACACACCTTAGAACAAAAGATCTACACAGACTGAAAGTAAAGGGATGGAAAAAAGTATTTCAAGCAAATGGACATGAAAAAAAGGCCGGGGTAGCAATACTTATATCAGACAAAACAGATTTCACAGCAAAGTCCATAAAAAGAGACGAAGAAGGGCATTTCATAATAGTTAAGGGAAAAATCCATCAAGAAGATATAACCCTTATAAATATATATGCACCAAACTTAGGAGCACCCAAATATATAAGGAAACTTTTGAAAGACTCCAAGAAAGATATAGACAACAACACACTCATAGTAGGGGACTTTAACACCCCATTGTCAACAATGGACAGATCTTCGAAGCAAAGAAACACCAAAGATATTGAGGCACTGAACAACACTCTAGATCAAATGGACTTAGTCGATATATATAGAAGTTTTCACTCCAAAGAAGCAAAATATACATACTTCTCAAGTGCACATGGAACATTTTCAAAGATAGACCACATGGTAGGACACAAAACAAGCCATAACAAATTTAAGAAAATTGAAATTATATCAAGCATCTTCTCTGATCAAAATGGCTTAAAATTGGAAATCAACCTCAAGGAAAAAACTCAAAAACATTCAAACTCATGGAGAATGAATAACATGCTATTAAATAATGAATGGGTTAACAATGACATCAAGGAAGAAATCAAAAATTTCTGGAAACTAATGATAATGAACACACAACAACCCAAAACCTATGGGATACAGGGAAAGCAGTCCTAAGAGGAAAGTTCATAGCAATAGAGGCCTACCTAAAAAAGCTAGAGGAATATCTAATAAAAAATTTAACACTACAGCTACAAGATCTAGAGGAAGAACAACAAGCAAAGCCCAGATCAAGTAGAAGGAAGGAAATCATCAAGATCAGAGCAGAATTAAATGACATAGAGTCTAAACTAACAATTCAAAAGATCAACAAAAGTAGGAGCTGGTTCTTTGAAAAGATAAACAAAATTGACAAGCCTTTAACCAGGCTCATCAAGAAAAAAAGAGAGAGGACCCAAATAAATAAAATCAGAAACGAAAGAGGAGAAATCACAACTGATACCATAGAAATACAAAGGATTATAAGAAATTATTACGAACAACTGTATGGCAAGAAATTTGACAACCTAGAGGAAATGGACAAATTCCTGGAAACCTATAGTCTTCCCAAACTGAATCAAGAAGAAGCAGAAAGTCTGAATAGACCAATAACAGCTAGTAAAATTGAAGCAGTAATCAAAAAACTCCCAGCACACAAAAGCCCTGAACCGGATGGCTTCACAAGTGAATTCTACAAAACATTTAGGAAAGAACTAACTCCTATCCTTCTCAGACTATTCCAAAAGATACAAGAAGAGGGAAGACTGCCAAACTCATTCTATGAAGCCAGTATAACCCTAATTCCAAAACCAGGTCAAGACACAACAAAGAAAGAAAACTACAGGCCAATATCGCTGATGAACATAGATGCTAAAATCCTCAACAAAATATTGAAAAACCGGATCCAGCAACACATTAGAAATATCATACACCACGATCAAGTAGGATTCATCCCAGGGATGCAAGGATGGTTTAACATTCGCAAATCAATAAACATAATACACCACATAAACAAAATGAAATACAAAAACCACATGATAATATCAATAGATGCGGAAAAAGCATTTGATAAAGTACAACACCCATTTATGATAAAAACTCTCAGCAAAATGGGAATAGAGGGAGCATACCTCAACATAATAAAGGCCATATATGAGAAACCTGAAGCTAGCATCATACTCAATGGGCAAAAACTGAGAGCATTCCCCCTGAGATCAGGAACAAGACAAGGATGTCCGCTCTCCCCACTTCTATTCAACATAGTCTTGGAAGTTCTAGCCACCGCAATCAGACAAGAAAGAAAAATAAAAGGCATCCAAATTGGAAAAGAGGAAGTAAAACTGTCATTATTTACAGATGACATGATAGTGTACATAGAAAACCCTATAGACTCCACAAAAAAAATACTCGACCTAATAAGTGAATTCGGCAAAATAGCAGGGTACAAAGTCAATATTCAGAAATCGAAGGCATTTATGTACACCAACAATAAAATATCAGAGATAGAAACGAAAAAAAAAAATCCCATTTACTATAGCTACAAGAAAAATAAAATACCTAGGAATAAACTTAACCAAGGAGGTAAAAGACCTGTACTCAGAAAACTACATAACACTGAAGAAAGAAATTAAAGAAGATACAAATAAATGGAAGCATATACCATGCTCATGGATGGGAAGAATAAACATCATTAAAATGTCCATACTACCCAAAGCAATTTATAGATTCAATGCAATCCCTATTAAAATACCAGCAACATATTTCACAGACCTAGAACAAATACTTCAAAAATTTATATGGAACCAAAAAAGAGCCCGAATAGCCACAGCAATTTTGAGGAAGAACACAGTAGGAGGAATCACAATACCTGATATCAAACTATACTATAAGGCCACGGTAATCAAAACAGTCTGGTACTGGCATAAAAACAGACATATAGATCAATGGAACAGAATAGAGAGCCCAGAAATAAACCCAGGTTCATATGGTCAACTAATATTTGACAAAGGGGGAAAGAACATCAAATGGAGTGAAAAGAGCCTCTTTAACAAATGGTGTTGGGAGAACTGGACAGGGACATGCAAAAAAATGAAACTAGACCACCAACTCACACCATACACCAGAATAAACTCAAAATGGATCAAAGACTTAAATGTAAGCCGTGATACCATAAAAGTCCTAGAGGAAAAAATAGGAAGGAAAATTTCAGATATCCCACATAGCAACATTTTCACTGATGTATCTCCTAAGGCAAGGGAAATAAAGGAAAGAGTAAACAAATGGGACTACATCAAACTAAAAAGTTTCTGCTCAGCTAAAGAAAACATCAGCAAGATGAAAAGGAAACCAACCATATGGGAAAATATATTCGCCAATGACATCTCAGACAAGGGATTGATCTCCAAAATATATAAAGAACTCATATGACTCAACACCAAGAAGACAGACAACCCAACTAAAAAATGGGCATAGGACCTGAACAAACACTTCTCCAAAGAAGACATACAGAGGGCCCATAGACATATGAAAATATGCTCAACATCACTAGCCATCAGAGAGATGCAAATAAAAACCACAATGAGATACCACCTCACACCAGTCAGAATGGCCATAATCAACAAATCAACAAACAACTTGTGCTGGAGAGGATGCGGAGAAACGGAAACCCTGGTGCATTGCTGGTGGGAATGCAGACTGGTGCAGCCACTATGGAAAACAGTTTGGAATTTCCTCAAAAAAGTAAAAATGGAACTGCCTTTTGAACCAGCAATTCCATTACTGGGATTATACCCAAAAAATCCTGAAACACCAATTCAAAAGAACCTATGCACTCCAATGTTCATAGCAGCACTATTTACAATAGCCAAGTGCTGGAAACAACCTAAATGCCCATCTGTAGATGAGTGGATCCAAAAACTGTGGTACATTTACACAATGGAATTCTATGTAGCAGAAAGAAAGAAGGAACTTCTACCATTTGCAACAACATGGATGGAACTAGAGAGAATTATGCTTAGGGAAATAAGCCAGGCAATGAAAGAAAAATACGTTATGCTGTCACCTATTACAGGAAACTAATGAACAACACAAACAAATGAGCAAAATTGAACCAGAGGTATGTATACAAGGAGTAGACTAACAGTAACAAAGGGGGAGGTGGGAGGGAGAAAAGGGGGTAAGAAGGGGAAGTGTCAAATCAAAGAACATATATAAATGACCCACAGACCTGGGCAACTGAGTGGCGACTGAATGTGGGGGAAGGGAGGGGCAGGATACAGAGAAGCAAGAGGGGAAAAAAAAGTGAGACAACTGTAATGGAAAAATAAACAAAAAAATTTTTTTAGTGGGGGAAAATGAAAATATGAAGAATGGAAATGCCAGTTCAGTGAATATTAGGACAAAGATTTTCCTTCACGTTGTATATTTTTCTCCCTATTTGATCTCTCCAGAGTTTGTCATTCTAAACAAATAAGTAATGACTTAAGTTTCTTTGCGTAGAACTAGTAAGACCAGTTGTTAATAGAGGTTCCTTTTTCTGACCAAGCCTTTGACTGGAATGTCAAGCCTAAAGGAGACATGCTTGGTCTCAGGTTGTTACCAAAAAGCCCTAAGGAACTGGGAATGACTTTCAAAGGTAATAAAAGCCCGCGAAATAAAAGGCCTGCTGCCATGGTTGGTTGTGCGGTCCACAGCAATCTCTCCAGGGAAGGAACAAAGGTTGTTTTCCTGAAAGATGGCTAGAAGCGACCTTAAGGCACAATGGAAAACCAGAAAGACTTGGAAAGGACAGGTGTGTACAGGCAAGGATAAATGCCAGGTATGTGACTCAGCTTCTGTGCCCTGAAGAGCAGACTGAGGGCCACCCTAAATGTTCCTTGGGTAAGTTCCAGCAAAAGAGAACTAAAGATCATAAGTGATCATTTGCTGCTCTTGTTGTGTTTATGCAAACGAACAGGATAAATTAAAAATGGACTTAATGTAGTCCCTTTAAAGACAAGGAGAGTAATCTTAGGGAGAAAAATCAGTATTCAAGGAAAATCACAATGATCAGTGGCAGACTGTAAAGTAGGGCAGCTAACCGTCTTAAAAGTTTCTTCTCACTTAAAAAATGGTTTCACTTGAAAATTAAACCATATCTGTGATATCACCAAAGAGATTCAAGTTGCAGGCAAGTAGAATGTCAAGTGCCTTGCAACTGGATGTCTTCCCAATAAGACAGTCTTACAGATTTAGAGACTTGTTTGTTGTTTATGTTACAAAAATTAACATGTGTTTTCTGTTTTCAAAGGGCATAAGCCTATGACCGCATTACCTGAGTGATTGTCTGTACGCATAAGCCTCACTTAATCCTCTCCGCAGCGCTGCCTCCTGAGACTCAACAGTTTGGCTGAACTAAATGGCTGGTTTGGTGAAGAATGGGGTGGTCTGTGGGCTTCACTTTAAAACTGAATTCTCTTTTCTATCCTAATGGCTTGGACAGAAAGGACCCAGAGGTCTGAGAGGGGGGAAACATAAACTATTTCCCTCAGCCCAAACTAAATATAATGGGCAAAAGGGTTTTGGACAGGCAAGATATGCCTAGCACACCTTCCTCCAAAGAAGCCCTTTTTTTTTTTTTTTTTTTTTTTCTCCTAATGTGGAACATTGAAAAATTAATCCCTGCCTTTTGTCACCTAGTAGTTATGGATTGAATGATGCTTTTTAACCCTTTTTGCCAAATCTGTTGCCCCCAGAACACAACAAGGATGCCAGCCTGCTAAACCAAGCACGCCGTTGTCCGGAGACAGCCAACTGACCTGGAGTCTGCACAATCCTTCCCCATGTGGGAAGGCCACCCTCCCCTCCACACCCCCACTATTATTAGGGATTTCTGGACCCAAGGGTAGGTAGGACGACGACCATGTCCAGCTTGAAGCAGCTAGAGGAGCTTGAGACCTTCGCCCATTGTCCTTTACAAGATTACAAAGGGTCTTAATATCTGAGAGGGAGGGATAGTTATTTTTTATGAACCATGGGTATGGACTTGGGGGGGGATGCTGGGGGAGGGAGATACTGGGTGGAGGGGAGTAAAGGGGAAAAAATTAGAACTACTGTAAGAACATAATCAATAAAATATACTTAAAAAAAAAGAAAACGTATGAAGAAGACGTAAGGGAATTAAAGGATAGCATGAGGAAAAACAACATCAGAGTCATTGGGATTAAAGAGGGAGAAGAGGAACAAGGAATAAAAGAGCTGATAGGAGAAATAATGACAGAAAATTTTCCCAACCTGATGAGAGAAAAAGTTATGCAAGTTCAGGAAGCACAGAGTCTCAATGAAGAGGAACCCCAAAAAACCCACTCCAAGGCACATCATAATTAAAATGGAAACATTGAAAGACAAAGAGAGAATCCTGAAAGCAGTAAGAGAAAAACAGCAAATAACAAACAAGAGAGCTCTGATAAGGCTATCGACTAATTTCTCAACAGAAACACTACAAGCCAGAAGGGAATGGTCAAAAATATTTCAAACAATGAAAAATAAAGGCCTACAACCAAGAATACTCTACCCAGCAAGACTGTCAGTCAAAATGGAAGGTGAAATAAGGAGTTTCTCAGACAGAGGAAGACTAAAAGAATACGTCTCCACTAAACCAGCATTGCAAGAGATGCTAAAGGAAATGTACTAAGAAAAATGAAGAAAAAAAGAGGAGAGGAACACAGGTACAAAGGGAAATGAATAAACACATGTCAATAATAACCTTAAATGTAATTGGATTAAATGCTCCAATTAAAAGACATAGGATAATGGAATGGATAAGAAAACAGGACCCACATATTTGCTATATACAAGAAACACACCTCAATACAGAAGATTTACAAAGACTGAAAGTAAAGGGATATAAAAAAAGTATTCCAAGCAAACGGACCTGAAAAAAAGGCTGGGGTAGCTATACTCATAACAGAAAAAACGGATTTCAAAACGAGGGCAATAAAAAGAGACAAAGAAGGACATTTCATAATACTTAAAGGAACAATCCATGAAGAAGATATATCAGTGATAAACATATATGCACCCAATATAGGAGCACCCAAATACATAAAGAAAATGCTAGAAGACCACAAGAAGGATATTAACAACACATTAATAGTAAGGGATTTTTAACACTCTATTATCAACAACAGATAAATTTTCGAAGCAAAGAAACATCAAGGATATACAGGCATTGAACAACACACTAAACACATGGACTTAACTGATATATATAAAATTTTTTATCCCAAATAAGCAAAATATACATACTTCTCAAGTGCACATGGAATATTTTCAAAGATAGACCACATGGTAGGACACAAAACAAGCCTTAACAAATTCAAGAAAATTGAAATTATATCAAGCATCTTCTCAGATCACAATGCTTTGAAACTAAAATTCAACCTCACAAAAAAAAATCAAAGACACCCAAACTCATGGAGAATGAATAACATGCTCTTAAATAACGAATGGGTTAACAATGACATTAAAGAGGAAATCAAGAAATTTCTAGAAACTAATGACAATGAACACAGAACAGCCCAAAACCTATGGGACACAGCAAAAGCAGTCCTAATAGGGACTGGCTGGTTTGGCTCAGTGGATTGAGCGTCGGCCTGCGAGCTAAGTGTCGCTGGTTCGATCTTCCAGTCAGGGCACATCAGAGAAGGAAAACTCTGACTCCAAAAAACCTCCGCTGCCTTGCGGCATACCTCTTCAGGGGAAAGGCTAAGGGAGTAAACCCCGACAGAAAATCCGGAGCCGGAGTCCCTAAGGCGGTTTGACGTTGTAGTCAACACCGGCAACTCCTGCGGCGCACCTGAAGCCAAGCTGTATTGACTTCGTCTTTCCCTTGGACCCTTCAGCTGCGAAGAGAGTGGGGGTCTGCTGCATGGGCAACAGCAGACCCTCCATATCACCTTGCCCAGGCTCTGTAGCTTCAGCTTCACTGGAGAGGACACTCCAGTGTCATCGCAAGATGTCGATTCAACACGGGAGGAGACAGATACCGTGTCACTCCCGAGTCGGACTGCACAACCATTCTTGGCGGTGCAGATAGACACTTAAGAAGCTACACCATCGTCTCTCGAGATGGACGGCTGCCGACGACGATAGCAATACAGGCATATCTGAAAAGGATAGAAGAATCTCAAATAAAAAACCTAACCATAAAGCTACAAGAACTAGAACAGCAACAACAAACAAAGCCTAGGGCAAGAAGAACGAAGGAAATCATCAAGATCAGAGCAGAATTAAATGACATAGAGGCCAAACAAACAATTCAAAAGACCAACGAAACTAGGAGCTGGTTCTTCAAAAAAATAAACAAAATCGACAAGCCTCTAGCCAGGCTCATCAAGAAAAAAAGATAGAAGACCCAAATAAACAAAATCAGAAATGAAAGAAGAGAAATCACGACTGATACCACAGAAATACAAATGATTGTTAGAAATTTCTACAAACAACTGTATGGCAAGAAATTTGACAATTAGAAGAAATGGACAAATTTCTAGAAACATATACCCTTCCAAAACTGAATCAAGAAGAAATAGAAAGTCTCAACAGACCAATAACAAAGAAGGAAATTGAAACAGTAATCAAATATCTCTCTGCACACAAAAGCCCTGGACTGAATGGCTTCATAGCCAAATTTTACATAACATTTAGGGAAGAACTAACTCCTACCCTCCTCAAAATATTCCAAAAAATCCAAGAAGAAAGAAAAATCCCAAACTCTTTCTATGAAGCCAGTATTACCCTAATCCCAAAAGCAGGTCAAAACACAGCAAAGAAAACTACAGGCCAATATCACTGATGAACATAGATGCTAAAATCCTCAATAAAATTTTGGCAAAGAGGATCCAGGAATACATCAAAAAGATTATACACCATGATCAAGTGGGCTTTATTCCAGGGATGCAAGGATGGTTTAATATTCACAAATCAATAAATATAATACATCGCCTAAACAAAATGAAAAACAAAAATCACATGATCATATCTATAAATGCAGAAAAAGCATTTAATAAAGTACAACACCCATTTATGATGAAAACACTTAGCAAAATGGGAATAGAGGGAGCATACGTTAACATAATTGAGGCTATGTATCACAAGCCTGAAGCCAACATCATACTCACTGGACAAAACTGAAAGCATTCCCCCTGAAATCAGGAACTAGACAAGGCTGTCCACTCTCTCCACTCCTATTCAACATAGTGTTGGAAGTCCTAGCCACAGCAATCAGACAAGAAAAAGAAATAAAAGAAATCCAAATTGGGAAACAAGAAGTAAAACTATCATTATATGCAGACGACATGATAGTATACTTGGAAAACCCTATAAACTCCAATAAAAGACTACTTGATATAATAAGTGAATTTGGCAAAATAACAGGGTACAAAATAAATATACAGAAATCTAAGGCATTTCTGTACACCAACAATAAAATATCAGAGACAGAGACAAAAAAGAAAATACCATTTACTATAGCAACAAGAAAAATAAAGTACCTTGGAATAAACTTAACCAAAGAGATAAAAGACCTGTTCTCTGAAAATTATTTAACAGTGAAGAAAGAAATTAAGGAATATACAAAATAAATCGGAGCAAATACCATGTTCTTTGATGGGAAGAATCAACATCCTCAAAATGGCCATATTACCCAAAGCAACTTACATATTCAATGTAATCCCTGTTAAAATACCAATGACATATTTCACAGACCTAGAACAAATACTCCATAAATTCATATGGAACCAAAAAAGACCCCAAATAGCAAAAGCAATCTTGAGACAGAAGAACACAACAGGAGGAGTCACAACACCAGACATCAAACAATACTACAAGGACACTATGATCAAAACAGTCTGGTACTGGCATAAGAACAGACATATAAAGCAGTGGAAAAGAATAGAGAGGCCAGAAATAAACCCAGTTCTCTATGGTCAACTAATATTTGATAAAGGAGGAAGAATTATAAAATGGAGTGAGAAGAGCATCTTTAACAAATGATGCTAGGAGAACTGGACAGGGACATGCAAAAAAATGAAGTTAGACCACCAACTTACACCACACATGAGAATAAAATCAAGGTGGATCAAAGACTTAAATGACACAATAAAAGTCCTAGAGGAAAACATAGGCAGAAAATTTTCAGATATGCCACATAACAATATCTTCACAGATACATCTCCTAAGGCAAGAGAAATCAAGAAAAAATAAACAAATGGGACTACATCAAATTAAAGAGTTCCTGCTCAGCAAAAGAAAACATTAGCAACATGAAAAGGAAATCAATCATATTGGAAAACATATTTGCCAATGATATCACAGACAGGGGACTAATCTCCAAAATATATAAAGAGCTTATATGACTCAACATCAAGAAAACAAACAACCCAATTAAAAAATGGGCAAAGGACCTGAACAAACACTTCTCTGAAGAGGACATACAGAAGGTCCATAGGCACATGAAAAAATGCTCAACATCATTGGCCATCAGAGAGATGCAAATAAAAACCACAATGAGATACCACTTTCCACCGGTCAGAATGGCCATCATCAACAAATCAAGAAACAACAATTGCTGGCCAGGATATGGAGAAACGGGAACCCTACTGCACTTTTGGTGGGAATGCAGACTGGTGCAGCCACTATGGAAAACAGTATGGAATTACCTCAAAAAACTAAAAATGGAACTGCCTTTTGAACCAGCGATTCCACTGCTAGGATTACACCAAAAAAATCCTAAAACACTAATTCAAAAGAACTTATGCACCCCTATGTTCATAGCAGCACTGTTTACAATAACTAAGTGCTGGAAACAGCCTAAGTGCCCATCTGTAGATGATTGGATCAAAAAACTGTGGTACATTTACACAATGGAATACTATGTAGCAGAAAGAAAGAAGAAACTCCTGCCGTTTGCAACAACATGGATGGAACTAGAGAGAATTATGCTTACTGAAATAAGCTAGGCAAAGAAAGACAAATACGATATGATATCATCTAATATTAGAAACTAAAGAACAACATAAACAAATGAACTATATAGGACAAATAGCAGAATAATAGTCAATAGGGGGAGGGGGGAGGGGGGAGGGAGAGAAGGGGGATAAGGAAGGGAAGGGTTTTGTCAATAAACGTGTATAAATGACTCATGGACATGGACAACGGGGAGGGATATGATTGTTGGAGAAGGGGTGGGTTTGGTGGGGGAGAGCAATGGGGGAAAAATGGCACAACTGTAATTGAAAAAACAAAAAATAAAAGAGAAAAAAATGAATGCACTTCTCCAATGCCAACTTATCAAAGACTTTTTTTTAGTGCCCCAATCTAAAGTATTCAATCCCACAAAGTAAAATAGTAAAATCACTACTTATTATGATGCGTTGTTTATTTTCTTTATAGAACTTACCCCACCTGGAATTATGTATGTTAGTTGAATAATAAAAAGATCTACAATAGCTAATAATAATTGCATTCTAATAATGTATCAGTCATTGTCCATTATTTATTTATTTATTTATTTGTTTGTTTATTTATTTTTGGTTTTTCAATTACAGTTGTCTCCCTTTCCCCTAATTTCTCTCCCCCACCCAACCCACCCCCTCTCCCGCAATCATATCCCTCCCCGTTGTCCATGTCCATGAGTCTTTTTATACAGGCTCTTTAACTAAACCCTTCCCTTACTTCTCCCCCTTCTCTCCCTCTTCCATTATTTATTTAAGCTTCATTCTCACCTTGTGAAGAAGGTAAGATGATTTGTATCTTACATGAACTATTCTGAGACATTAGTATATTAAGCCAGTGATTTTCAACCAATATACAATAACTAACTATTTTGTCAGGGCATTGAACTCTATTTTCTTAGATTGTCAAATAAAAACGATGACAACAGCCAACACAGCAATAGCTGTCTAGTTAGATTGAATCAAAATTATACCTATTTTTTTTGTCACATTGACAAAAAGTATAATATATATTTTTGTGTGCTGCAGAATTTTAGTAATTGGTTTATGTGTACCATAGATGAAAGGGGTTGAACATCATAGTATTAAGCAATCAAGATCACATATTTGTGAATTGGAAAGATTTAAATTTAAATCAAAGTTTTTCTCACTTGGTTTCTCTCACTCTATCATTCTGCCTTAGGTAATATATTTTATATTACTATTTCAGTTGCAGTTTAATGTATTAATTTAGGTGTTTGTTTTTTGCTGCAAAATATAACATTTTTTCACACACCAAAAAGAAAAATAAAACATACAAGTTTATGATATTTTATACAACCAAGTATTTATTTTTAATCTTTCTTGCCAAAATATACTTTCCTTTCCACATAATTATTTAAATACCCAAAATTATTTTTTCCTATGAAAATTGGTGACAGTACACCATTAAAGCAATAAACCCTATAAATATCCAGAGATATTTTAAAATTGTGAAGATGAGTCACATAATTCTTCTACTATATTATAGTGGAATCTCCAAGGGCTTTACTTGATAGATATAACATGAAATAATATCTAAAACATGGGTAGAAATAAACTATAATCTATCATAAATGCAAATTTTATTTTTATTGTGAAAGTAATGCATGTTTATTGTGGAAAAATTAGACAATCCTATAAGAAAAAATAAAAAACAAAACAAGGAAACATCTGAAACTCACACGTCATCTCCATGATTAAGTGATATCAATTGGAAACATTTATCAATTAAATTTTAATATTTTTCTATATCTACACTTATAAAAATGTTTATATTGCATGCAATTTTTAGAAGTTTTCCTAATTAACAATATACTGCAGACATCTATTCCTTACATATCAATTCTATTATTATATTAATCACTATATGCATATTTTTATTATTGAACTGAGGAGAATTTTTTAGTTGTATCATTAAAACGTGCATATGATTCAAAATTATTGTAGATGAAAACATAAGAACACCCTTTTATGATCCTGTATGATTAATTTCTGTATCTAAAGGGACATAGCCACCGACCCACTCCACACAGAAATGTTCTTTGCAGTTTTTCCATCAATTTATAAATGCATAGGTTACATATAAAAACATCACCATTGTCACTCCTATTGGATACTGACATTTAAAACATCTCTACCTTCACTAACCCCTCATATATTTAAATTGTATGTATTAACTTATTTTAAGATGTTTATTACTTTTTCCATGTGATTAGTTTTTTAAGGAGCTATTTTTTTCATGGTTTTTTACATGCTTTTGGTATTGAGGATTTAATTTTTTTTCCTTTAAAGACAAATGTCAAAATGCAAATACAAAGTAGGGTATAACAGAATGTATTATAATTAGAATATTATTAATATAATATAACATATTGAATGTCAAAAGGAATAACAGAGATGATAACCTGAACTGATATCTATTTCCCTTGTAAAAATTATCTTCAACCCCATCTATTTTCTCCTCATACCTTGCTGTTAATGTAAAACCTATTTATTCTTTCTGAAGTTACTGTCTGCACCTGTGTTGTAGATCCCATCTCTTTTTGCTTTCTCTGGAACTTTACCCATTTTATTTCTACTCTTCCCTCCTGTATTTCAAGCTGTCCATCTCTATTGATTTTATTATTATATTTATATAGAGTTCTACAAAAGACAAAATTAATCCATGGTGAAGAAAATATAGGAACACTGATTTCACAGCTTGAACAGAAGGGGGAGTCTATTAATTGATTGGGCATGATGGAACTAAATAATCCAGCTTCTGACTAAAAATCTTGTGTGTAATCATTCAGGGCCAACTATAGGTAATGACAAAGGCTTTACCTGTCAGGCCTTACAAAGGAAAATTGTCCTTCCCACATCAGATTTGTTGCATGTGTGCATTGCAGACTACTGGAGTATTTGTAGTCAGGAATTCAATTGCCCAGGTCAGCCATGCTATTCACACATCTGAATTCCTAGCCCAGGTGCTTTATCTGGGACATTTCTCTGCTATCTCTGAAAATACCTCCTTATAGAATTAAGAGGAGAGGGAAGGGAAACTAAAGACATTTTAATTTGACACAGTACTCAGTACCTTTCCTCTTTGAATAATTCCCCTATGCCTCTCCCCAGCTCTAGGGTCCCTGTAACTGGAGGACACTTAGAAAATGCAGTGCTACTCACAGTATGGAAATAAACTGCCACCTCTGGGCAAAGAAACCAAGGTACTACTAACTACGAACAGGAATAGGAAGGATACAGGAAAGGAGATGTCACTCTCC
This sequence comes from Furipterus horrens, assembly GCF_987537825.1. Classification (NCBI taxonomy): domain Eukaryota; kingdom Metazoa; phylum Chordata; class Mammalia; order Chiroptera; family Furipteridae; genus Furipterus; species Furipterus horrens. Next base: position 58,971,071 of record NW_028327176.1, on the reverse strand, counting down.
TCGCCTCCTACTCTCTAGTCTCCCTGTGGGCGGCCTCCCTATTGGAAGAAAATGAAAGAAGCAGCTGATGATGTTGAAATGTAGCTTACAGAGTCTCAACCCCATCATTGCAAAAATAACACAGAGTAGAAAACTAGATAATAGGCATACCATTTAACCATTATACATTTTTATACATTTATCACCTTAAGTTTCAATTTTCTCATTTCCAATGAGTATACATATATATGTATATGCACACACTTGTACATTATACAGGTCAATAAATTTACATAATGTTAAATGTAGGGGAGATGCCTAGGAAACCCGAATCAGTAAATATTTTATTTGTAATATTTATAGTAGACTATGGATGTTGGAATCATTATATTTATTGTTTCTATGTAGCTGTTTAGTAATTTTTTATTTTTCGTCCTTTTAAATGTTTTCCAAATTGGAATTGTGCATATACTACAAGAGTATAGGAACCATTGTATATATACATATGTGTGTGTGTGTGTGTGTGTGTGTGTGTATCTTACTGAGATATACATGAAATATACTCATCATACATATCCAAAATTATAACTTTCATGTAAACATTTTGAAATTTGCCAATACATATGTATGTTCTTGGGCTATACATTTATTTTTGTTTTTTAGAAAATAAACCATTCATATAAATTAGATAAGTAGACTCAGTAATCTAGTAATGCATTACAAAATAATTCTCAGGATTGGCTGATTTGTGTGTGTGTGTGTGTGTGTGTGAGTGTGTGTGGTGAAAAAGTAACACTGCTTGTAACAGTACCTAGCATAGTAGTTATACAAAGAATATTTGTTGAATATCTAAATAGAAGTATTATAAAGGTACAATTACAAATTTAAAATGTATTATGATGCACAGAAACAACATAATAAATGGCATCCCAATCCCTAATTCAAAAGACTTCTAAGTCAGTTAACATTGGGTGATCAATGACTAACTACCAGTCATTGTGTTAAACACCTTACATACAATATTTCATTTAACCTCTGAAGATCAAATGGCGAGCTGGTGGCAGTGGCAGAATCCAAATTTGTCTATTTGTCTCTAGTTCTTCACAATTTATCCCACCTTCCTGCAGCAATGTCACCTTAGCACATGCTAAACTTGGAACTGTGGTTTTTAGTCAGTAACTAATAATGAGATTTTGGTTTTCTTGTGTCTTATGATCATCCAACCTGAGTATAAAGTTAGTAAATGACCGGCGTTCAAAATATATCTACTATAGGTCAATAGTGTGGCACTTTTCTTCCACAGCCCTCCAAAAAATCCTGTCTTTTGGAAAATGTATTTTTAAAAACCTTATTATCATATGATAGAATATACTTTGTGAATGAATCGCACTGTGTGTTTATTGTCTTCAAATAAAATAACTGTATAAAAAGAAACAAGGAAGTCTAGTAGAATGCCAAGATAAGAAAGACATAATCTAAAAAATTAGTTTCCATTCATTTTTGCATTTTGAAATGATTAGAGTATAATAAATGGTACAGCTTAAGACACTTTTCATGAACATGGCAGGAACTTTCCATTTTATGCTTCCTTCTTAACATGATTCAGTGATTTCAGTATGACACCTACCTTGTGCATAGATCAAGCAAGAACAATAGATTTATTGTTGTGAGGAACTCTTTCTCAAAGTTATTTTTATTTCACTCTATGAATATTGCAATATCAGACTCAACACCTCAGAGAATACTGGAAATAAAAGATATACTTATATAACTTGCTATTTTGCCGCTCTTTCTTATTGCCTGCTGTTCTTACCTCTATGTGTTTGTGCATGGGCACAGATACACACACACACACACTAACACACACACACACACCAACTTTTTACTTATCATAATTATGTATAGCATGTTGTCTTACTCCATTTGGGCTGCCATAACAGAATACCACACGGTGGCTTAAAAAAAAAAGAAATTTATGTTGTCACATTACTGGAAGGTAAATATTCAAGATCAACATGCCAGAATAGTTAATTTTTGGTAAAAGATTTCTTTCTCGCTTGGAAATAACTATCTCCTCTCTGTGTCCTCATATTTTGGGGAGAGAGAGAGATAAGCTGTTTGGTGTCTCCTCACATGAGGGCATTAATCCTATTGTGAGGTACCCACTTTCATGACCTCATCTAAATCTAATAATCACCCAAAGACCCCATCTCCAGAAGTCATCACATTGGGGGTTAGGGTTGCAATGCATGAATTAGAGAGAGACACAATTAAGTTTATAATACATGTAGTGTTATATTTGTTTTCTTATTAAACTAACTAAAGTAATCTACATTACCCCTTTTGTTGATTATTTTTTAATTCAAGTTGTTTTTCTGAGTTATTTTCTTTAATAGAAGATGCATTTTAACAGAATTCAGTTTATTTATATTAATTATAAATTATCTGAAAGATTACTGGACCTGGATTCAACTTAGAATATATGCGTTCATTACTATATATACTCTTAAAACATTGTTTTATTTCTCTGTTTTTGTCTGGATATGATGTAGACAATGACAGATGTAGCCTAATTCCCATTTATATTACCAAATCTGGCATTGTCTACTTTTATATATTCAGGTGAAATGCTAGAGAATCAGAATTAATTTCCCAGAAGCATTTTCAAATTTATGGAATATATGCAAAACCACAAAGAATATAGAGATTGTTCAGTGAAGACTTTCTGATGACTGCTTGTGTTGCTCTTTTATTATTTCTCACTCCCCTGGAAGAACAGCTAGAATAAAAACATAATTATTTATTACAACTTTTTGTACTGTTATTTATCTCACTTTATCTCATTATTTTATTGAACACGTAATGACCATTATTACTTTAATTTTGACTTTTAACTTTAAATTCCATGCAGAAAAATAAGATTCTTTGTAATTAAATTTTATGCAGCTATGAATAGTATGCTATGGATATTGTCTATGCTTTTATCAGGTATGCAACACACACACACACACACACACACAATTAATAGCAATTTCAAGTCAATTGTTTCATTAGATAAGACTCAAGGACTATGTCTCCAAGTAATTGGAGTTAAAACCCAAATGTAATATCGCTATGAATAAGTTAAGGAAGTCTTGTATTAATGTTCCTAAATTTTAAAATTGTTTGCTTAAAAACTCTTTATATCATATGAAATAGATTGTAAACAATATTTACAAAAATATTTATGGAAAAGGACGTATTCAAAATATGCAAAATCTCTTAAAACTTAACAATAAGAAAACAAACAAATTTATTTAAAAAATGGGCAAATTATATGAACAAAGAATATATAAATATATATAATAAATAAGCATATGAAAAGATGCTAGTATCTTATACAATTAAGAAAATTCAAATAAAAATAAAATACACTTACACATCTATTAGCATGTCTAAAATTTAGAAAAACTGACAATGCAAAATGCTGGAGAGGATGTGGAGCAACAGGATTTCTTATTCATTGAGGTAGGAATGCAAATGACACCACTACTTTACAAGACGTTTTGTCACTTTCTTTCAAACGTAAGCATAATTTTCCTACATGATCTAGCAATCATACTCCTAGGTATTTACCCAAATTAGTTGAAAAATTATGCCCACACAAAAACTCTCAGCTTTAGTCTTGGTTGCCAAAAACTGGAAGTAATGAAGATGACCTTTAAAGGTTAATTGATAAACAAACTTTAGTACATGCATATAATGGATTTTAATGAATTGATAAACATAAATGAGCTATCAAGTCATGAATAGATAGAGTGGAATCTTAAATTCATATTGCTTAGTGAAAGAAGGCAGTCTGAAAAAGCTACATATTGTATGCTTCCAAGTATGTTCTCTCAGCAGCCGTCCATCTCGAGAGATGATGGTGTAGCTTCTTAAGAGTCTATCTGCACCGCCGAGAATGGCTGTGCAGTCCGACTCGGGAGTGACACGGTATCTGTCTCCTCCCGTGTTGAATCGACATCTTGCGATGACGCTGGAGTGTCCTCTCCAGTGAAGCTGAAGCTACAGAGCCTGGGCAAGGTGATATGGAGGGTCTGCTGTTGCCCATGCAGCAGACCCCCCCCTCTTCGCAGCTGAAGGGTCCAAGGGAAAGACGGAGTCAATACAGCTTGGCTTCAGGTGCGCCGCAGGAGTTGCCGGTGTTGACTACAACGTCAAACCGCCTTAGGGACTCCGGCTCCGGATTTTCTGTCGGGGTTTACTCCCTTAGCCTTTCCCCTGAAGAGGTATGCCGCAAGGCAGCGGAGGTTTTTTGGAGTCAGAGTTTTCCTTCTCTGATGTGCCCTGACTGGAAGATCGAACCAGCGACACTTAGCTCGCAGGCCGACGCTCAATCCACTGAGCCAAACCAGCCAGGACTATGCTTCCAAGTATGTTACATTATATAGAAAAGACAAAGATATAAGGCAGTAAAAAAAGTTTACTGATTGCCAGGAGATTTGGAGAAAAAGAGAGGGACTCACAGGCAAAGCACTGGGCAATTTTAGGAAATAGAATTATCCTATATGCTACTGTAATGGTGAATACATGATATTGTGCACTTGTCAAAACCTGTAGGTCTATACAACACAAAGACTAAACCCTAATTAATTTAAACTATTGACCTTAATTATATTGGATCAATATTGGCTTATCAATGTAACAAATGTGTCACACTGCAATATGTTAATAGTTAGAGGAATTGAGAGCAGGGAAGAAAGGGAGGATTTACAAACCTTTTGTACTTTCTCCTCAATTTCTTGTACACATAAAAATGTTCTGAAAATAAAGTTGATTGTTGATTAACTGAAAGGAAATGAAGTAATTTCCCACTTCTCCGCTCAACTTTGAATAGTATAAATATGTATATATTATTATTTAAAGTTGCTAAATTTAACCAGAAAATCAGTGAACTGGAAGAAAGACTACACTGAGGAGAGAAATTCATATTTGTTAATTTAGCAAACACACAAAAAACTAGAATCTTACTAACTATAATAAAACACAATAAGCATTTGAAACCTTTCATAAAACCTTTCATAAGTTTATATTTAGGACAGAATAAAAATTAATCTCCTGCAATCAAAAACAATATTTAGTGACCCTTAACCAAATTACAATGCAAAAATGAAAGAAGGTAAAAACTGTAAAACAAAACTAAAAATGCAAGAAAAAATTGATTGAAGAGATGTAGTTATTGTCTATTGTGAGTTCTAAACAAAGAAAATTACATCACAGAAAACTTAGCTAGAAGAATGTTGCATTATTTTGTTGATTATGGGAGGTTAGAGATACATTTTATTTGGGTAAGGTTTTTGACTAGATGGTTGTGAAATCTTAAATAAGGTAATATGTACATAGAGTGAACAAGGTGGATATACTAAGCAATTATAGAGATTATGAACCAACATTATGCAGAGGAGATGAGAGAAAATATGGGACTAGAAAGTAAATAAATGGATAACATCTGGGCAATAAGAAAGATGAGTTCACAAATGGAGAACACTACAGTTTTTAAAAGGTTATTAAAATATGGCAGTAGATTTATTGATGATAGTCATTCTTACTAGTGTGAGGTGATATCTCATTGTAGTTTTAATTTGCACTTCTATGATTAGGGAATTGAGCATCTTTTCATATGGCTACTGGCCATCTGTATGTTCTCTTTGGAGAAGTGTTTATTCAGGTCTTTTACCCATTTTTAATTTGATATTTTTAGTGTTGAGTTTTATGTGCTTTTCATATAATTTTGGGTATTAACCCATTATCAGATGTATCAGCAAATATGCTCTTCCATTCTGTGGATTGTCTTTTTATTTTGTTAATGGTTTTCTCTACTGCAGAAAAATTTTTTAGTTTGATGTAGTCCAATCTGTTTAATTATTTTTTCTTTCCCTTGCCTGAGGAAGTAGTTATACCAGAAAAATTATTGCTACAAGCAATGTTTGAGATTTTACTACCTATGTTTTCCTCTAGGATTTTTATGGCTTTGGGTTTAACATTTAAGTCTTCAATCCATTTTGAATTTATTCTTATGTGTGGCATGAGAATGTGGTCTAGTTTTATTTTTTTTCTCGCTTATCTGTTCAGTTTTCTCAACATTACTTACTGAGTAAATGGTCTTCAGCCCTTTCTATGTGCTGGCTTCCTCTGTCAAATATTAATTAAATATAAATTTGTGGGTTTATTTCTGGTCTCTTTATTCTGTTCCAATAATCTATGTGTTTGTTTTTGTGCCGGTACCATGCTATTTTGATTACTGTGGTCTTATAGTTTAGTTTGATATTAGGTAGCATTATTCCTCCAAAGAATCACTGTTGATATGAAAGGCTTATTGTGGCTCCATATACATTTTTGAAATATTTGTTCTAGTACCTTTAAATATGCTCTTGGTATCTTGATAAAAATTGCACTGAATCTATAGAGTGCTTTCGGTAGTATGGACATTTTAATGATGTAAATTCTTTCTATCCATGGACATAATATGTGCTTCCACTTATTTGTATCTTCTTCAGTATCTCATAATTTTCCTAATGCAGGTCTTTAACATTATTAGTTGGACTTATCCTTAGGTATTTTTTAAAGCAATCATGAACAGAGTTGTTTTCTCAATTTCCCTTTCTGATAGTTCATTATTGGCATATAAAATGTGACTGATTTCTGGATATTAATTTTGTATCTGCTACTTTACTGAATTAATTGATCAGTTCTAGTAGTTTTTACATGGAATCTTTAGAGTTCTCTACATACAGTATCATGTTATCTGCAAATAATGACAATGTTTCTTCTTCCTTTCCCATTTGGAGTTCTTTTATTTCTTCTTCTTGTCTGATATGGTTAAGACTTCCAGTACTATGTTGAATAACAGAGGTGAAAGCAAACATACCTGTCTTGTTCCTGCTCTTAAGGGGAACACTTGTAATTTTTTCCCAATGAGTATGATGCTGGCAGTGGATTTGTCATATATGGCCTTTATTTTGTTTAGGTATGTTTCCTCTAGTCCCACTTTGCTGAGAGTTTTTACCATAAATGGGTGCTGGATTTTATCAAATGCTTTTCTGCATCTACTTATATGATCATATGGTTTTTATTCATTTTATTTATGTGTTAAATCGCAGTTATTGATTTCTGAACATTGTACCGACCTTGCATCATCAAATTGAATCCTACTTGATAATAGTGTTTGATCTTTTTGATGTATGGCTGTATTTGGTTTGTTAATATTTTGTTAAGTATTTTAGCATCTATTTTCATCAAAGATATTGGCCTATAACTTTTTTTGTTATAGTGTCAATACCTGGTTTTGGAATTAGGATAATGCTGGCCTCATAAAATGAGCTTGGAAGTCTTCTGTCCTCTTGAATTTTTGTAAATAGTTTGAGAAGAAGTGGTATTAATTCTTCTTGGAATGTTTGGTAAAACTCACCTGTGAAGCCATTTGATCCAAGCTTTTGTTTCTTGTGAGTTTTTTTGATTACTACTTCAATTTCACTAGGTGTAATCTGTCTATTCAGGTTCTCTGATTCTTCCTGATACAGTTTTGGAAGACTTTTTGTTTCTAGGAAATCATCAAATACAAAAAAAAAATGCTTCTGAGGATGTGGAGAAAGGGGAACCCTTTTGCACTGTTTGTGGGAACGCAGACTGATGCAGCCACTGTTGAAAGGAGTGTGGAAGGAACTGCCTTCTGACACAGTGATTTCACTTCCAGGAATATATCTGAAAGAACCAAAAACATTAATCCAGAAGAATATAATCACCCTTATGTTCATTTTGGCATTACTTACAATAAACAAGATTTGTGAGCAGCCCAAGTGTCCATCGGTAGAACAGTGGATAAAACAGTTACGATAGGACTTCCAGCCAAGATGAAGGCTTAGACGGACATGCTCTCTCTCCCTCCACAACTAAGTTGGAATACAACTATTTCAAAACTAAAAGATAACTAGAAATTCCAGAAAATAAAACTACATGGAAGCCCAGCGTATGAAGTTATAAACCAGCGGTGCTCATCCAGACGGGTAGGACGGCTGAAACTGGAGCGGGGCAGTGCTGCCTGTGGTGGCAGTGGGGATAGCGATGGGACTGTGAGGAAAGCCAGGGGAGCAATCCCGGCTGCAGTCGAGCCCCGTTAGCACGCAATTCCAACTCTGGGGAAGGCAGCCCCCCATTGCCTCCATCTGTGAGGCCCGGAGGGCGTGGGGATGGCAAGAGGCTCGCAGTCTTTCAGCAGAGAATAATGGCAGGAATCACCCCCACCCCCACACAAGGCTCATGGGATTCCACCTCCTATAACCCACCCAGAAAAAAAAAAGTATGCACAAATCTGCCAAAATGAAACAGACCATGATTGAAATCCCGGTTATGCAGTTCACCAGGCAACAGATGAGGAATCTGATTGAAGAACAAATAAGAAATCTTTCTGAGGCTCAGTTCAGAGCTATAGTTATAAGGTGGCTTACAGAACTAACAAAGGATTTGGAACAAGATGGGGAAGGAATGAAAACCAGTCATACTGAAACGAACAAAAACACATATGAGACAAGTGGTGAGGAAATAAAGTCCAGAGATCAAATCAACAAATCGAAACATAGGGAAGGAACAAACAGTCAACCAGTGTGGAAAAAGGAAACAAAAAATGAGCAATGTGAGGAGAGGCTCAGAAACCTATGGGACAGCTATAAGCAAACAAACATTCAAGTTATGGGAGTGCCAGAGGGCGAAGAAAAAGAACTAGAAATTGAAAAATTATGTGAAAAAATAATGAAACAGAACTTCCCTAACTTGGGGAAGGAAATAGACTTACAGGTCCAGGAAACACAGAGAGTTCCAGGAAAACTGGACCCAGGGAGAACCACACCAAGACACATTATAATCAAATTGTCAAAAATTAAAGATAAAGGGAGAATCTTAAAAGCAGCAAGAGAGAAGAAAAGATTTATGTACAATGGGGTCCCAATTAGACTATCAGCTGATTTCTCAAAGGACACCCTGTAGGCAAGAAGGGACTGGCAAGAAATATTCAAAGTAGTGAAAAGCAAAAACCTACAACCATGATTACTCTATCCAGCGAAAGTGTCATTCAGAATAGGAGGGCAGAGAAGGTGCTTCCAGGACAAACTAAAACTGAAGGAGTTCATTAGATCCAAACCACTGTTACATGAGAAATTAAAGGAACTTGTTTAGAAGAAAAAGGATCAAAACTATAAAAACTGCATCACAACAACCAACAGCAGGAGGTAAGGAATTGAAAAAAAGGCAAATTAAGTAGGCAACAAGAGTGGGAAAAGAATTATAGGTATGGGGAACATATTGGGGGGAGGTCAGCAGGAAGGGGGAAGGGGGAAAAAGAGGGAGATGGTACAGGAATTAAGAAACATAGTAGGAGGGAATGGAGTAGACAGGAAGAGGTGGAGAACTATAAGTACAACCAATGGACATGGACTAAAAGGGGGGGACAACTGGAGGGAGGGGGTCAGTGGGTGGAGGAGAGCTGAGGGAATAGAAATTGGGACAACTTTAGTACCATAATCAATAAAACATATTTAAAATTAAAGAAACAGTTTGGTATATTCACACAATGGAATACCATTTGACCATAAAAAGAAGAAAATTTTACTCTTCGAGACAGAATGGATGGATCTGGAGAACATTATGTAAAGTGAAATAAGCCTGGTGGAGAAAGACAAATATCATATGATTTTATTCATATATGGAATCTAATGAACAATATGAACTAACAAACAAAACAGAGCAGACTCATAGAAAGCAGGCTGACAACTCTGAGGATGGGTTATTAGGGGTAGAGGGATTGAACAAAAAAGATAAAGAACAGAACACAGACAACAGTGTGGTCATTGTGGGAGGGAGGTGGTGGGTGGCGGGGGAAGAGGGTATAAAGTGAATTAACAGTAATGTAAAAAATATAATAAAAATTAATTAATTAATTAAAAATAAAAATATTGCAGTAGCTAGAGGTAAACAAGGCTCAATATGTGTTTTGTTAAAATGAGACTATTGGACACATACTATTGGTTAAAGGCAGTTCACTGTTTGGAACACATTATTATGTAAAAGAGAAAGTATATGTTCACTAGAGAAAGTTCTTAAACTATATGGCCAGTAGAAGCAACAGTGATTTAATTTAGGAAGAGAAAAATAAATTACTTCAACTTATGAGATTAAATAAGCAAGGCTTGTATTTACAGTAATGTTTCTAAATTTGTTAAAGGGACCATTATTTGTGGGACATTACACAAGATTGCTCCAGTTATCTTATAGAAGAAGGAAAAAGCAGTTTTCTTTTAAAAGTATAGTTGGGATTTCTATTACTGCACTCTGTTTTTGGAATAGCACTTGAGAAATGTATGAAAAAGGGTGTAAAGTAAAATAAATAATAGGTAACTGGTAATTAGTGTCTAGTTTAAAACCAGAAATTTTAGTGGTGAGCATTTAATGAATGGTTTTCTCCAATTACACTTGGTAATACAGATGTAGCATTATAACAGTTATTCAAATTTTTTTTCGGGGCATTTGTGGCTGAAGGGAGGCATGAAAGGTAACTAGGTATTGGAGAAGGAGCATGAAAGTGTAAAACACAAGATACAGATTGAATATGGGTATTTAGCTGATCTGTAGTTTGAGAAACATAGAAGGATCACAAGAACATAATGCTATAAGTTCTACAATCTGTGAACGAGAGTGAGGAGATAAAAACTTATAAGGTAGTGGCCAAAGATGATAGTATTGAATTTTAATATTTATATGGTGAAGGAACCCTTGGTGATAAGAATATCTGGGTTAGTGTTTCACCAAGTGTGATTGGGAGAGCTACCTGAATCAGAATTGCTTAGTTTTTGTGAATATGCAAGTTCTAGGGTCCCATTCTAGATGTAATAGAAACTCTGAGAATCCTGCCAAGGGGTCACCAATGTTAACATAAACCAGTTAATTGTTTATAAACTAGAGGTAAAAAATTCACTGATAAAACTTGTGATCAGTAAGAGCATAGCACATGTGAAGTAAAGTTAATTAAAGTTTGCAAATTATAAAATAGAGAGAGTAAGATTTTAAAACAGAAAATCTTTGACATTAATGATAAGTGATCATATGAAGAGGAAAATAAAAAAAAGAATGAATGGGTGTTGGCCACAAATATGACTTCTCTTGCTAATTTTGGTGATCTGAGTTAGGTGACACAACTGGATTAAGTAATCCACATGGAATAGAAAGTTGAGAACCAATGAATCAGAGATCAAGAGTAAAACTTCAAATACAAGTACTAAGCTCTATGGAGCAGCCACTGGTTCACTCAAAATGCTTAAATCAAATAGGCATGTCAGATTAATGATCAATGTCACCAGTTCTTGATATAAAGAAAGTGCAATATTCCAGAACACCCAAAATATCTTACTTCATCATTGCAGTACTATTATCACTGCCTAATTCTTGCCCCAAGGAAGTCAGCTGATAATGTGAACAGTTTGGCATGGTCTTGAACTTTTACTTAAAGGAACTAAGATAAATACTCAGAAAAAAATTATTGAGAATTTGCACTTTGGGAGTAACATAGCCTTTAACAGAGAAAGCTTGGCAGTGGTTGCTGCCATAAGCACTCTGGCAGGGTCCAGTTGAAGGCATTCTGAATGCCACCTGACAAAATCCAGACATTTTTCTATGCCTTTTATGAGGAAGTTTATTGTATGGTTCCACTTCTGCACAGAATTAGATCAGGAATATGTAAGACTAAATTTAAGAGTTTAGCAGCCAGTACTTCATTTGAAAGGGTGACTGAAATTCAAAGGAAGACCCATTTAACTACCAAATGAAGCACCAGTCTGAATCAGCATGACCTTTCCTTTTCAATTCTCTCTGGCGTGGAAGGAAGTGCATCCACTCTGGAAGCAGTTTAGCATAAAGGAAATATGAGGCAGTCTGACTGATTTTGTGGAGAAGAGGAGAACATGTATTTACAAGGAATTTAACCAAACAGTACGTAATCAAAATAAAAAATATACAAACTCTAAGGCATTGAATAGTGTAAAATAAAAGGTGTGTTTTAAAAATGAATCCCAGCTTTAGAGAACTTTCCTTTCTTGTATTTCTCAAGTTTTATCTATTCGGTGTTAGACCTCTGCAGACAGAAAACTATAGACTGAAATAATTAATTAATTGTTCTCAAACTATTTGGTTAGAGTTGCCTATAGAGGGATTCTACTGTGTTACAGAATGTAGTACTATACTAGACTCCAATAAAAATTATTTGAGTGTGTGTGTGTGTGTGTGTGTGTGTGTCTGTGTATGGTAAAGAGAGACATGCAGAAAGAGAGAGAGAAATGGAGAGACAGAGAGAAATAGAGACAGAATCAGGAAGAAACGGAAGAGAATACAGGTGAGTGTATGCTGTATAGTATGACATGTGCAAAGCCTATAGCTTCATGTAGTATTTTCCATTTTTTTGATGGGCTTACTTAAATATCAAGCAAATACCAAAAGTTAAATTTGTTTAAGCTATTTTAGATCCCAGGATATGAGGTCTGTCCAAAAAAAGTCCAGCCACTGTTAATATAATGGAAGTGGTTTGCACCACATCAAAGTAACCTGGCAGCCAAGAAGAGTGGACTGGAATGTGCATGCATGAAAAATGACAACTGCACTGTCCTAGTCAGTGTGGGCAGTAGACGGTGTTTAGGGAGCATATGTACCATGTGGCTGTCACATTTAAAGCAACTGTGCAAGTAGAGAAATGAATCTGCATCAAATTCTGCATTAAACTTGAATATCCCTCTGTGGATGCTATTCAGATGATTCAGAAAGCCACATCTATGGGTAACTGGTAATTAGCAGCTTCAACATGACAAAATGTCTGCTTATGCAACTTGTCTTGTGCAGAGTTTTTTGTAAAACATCAAATCACCCAGGTGTCTCAGCAACCTTTCACCCAAGATTTGGTGCCCTGCAACATCTGGCTGTTTCCAAAACCAGAATAACTTTTGGAATGAAGGAGACTTCAGACCGTAAGTGAGATTCAGGAAAATGCAACAGGGTAGCTGATGGTGATTCCAACAAAGGATTTTGCAGAGTGTTTTGAACAGTGGAAGAGATGCTGGGAGAAAAGAACTGTATTAGATCCCAAGGTACATGCTTTGAAAGGGACTGAGGTATCATTTTTCTGTGTGCAATGTTTCTTGTATCTTGTATCTTCTTCAATAAATGTCTCAGTTTCTCATATTACATGGCTAATGCATTCTGGACATCTCATATTTTCAATATATGGAAAATCCTTGACATATTTAACTTTGAAGCAGTAGTGAGAAGTGTCATTATATCTGTAAAGTGTTACAGTGCCTTTTTGCTATGTACAAAAATATGAAGTGATTAAAATATAACAAAAATTTCCTTACTGACAATTAAGTTTTTTAAGATAATTTTTGATTCAGAGATAATGGAGACAGACAGATGTATAAAGTTATATAGAAATAAAGAGAAACATAGAAAAAAATGCTATTGCTAACACTACTGTGTAGTTGTTAACCTAAGTGTATTCACTAATTACCTTAACCCAATCCAAGCAATCAAACAGGTGTCTGTTGAGTCACAATGTTATTTCCTAAAATATCCAATGCAATAGTTTGAATGCTGTTGGATATAAGCATGGTTTTTGGTATTATTAAAATAGCTTGATAGCCATTGACACTAATACTACCAAACCTACCTAAATCAGGATTTATAATTACCTGGAAGAAATTGCACACCTGTACTGGTTATCAATAACTAGAAGGTAAGTTCTGCTGTAGTGAGTTCACTTGAATGCTGCTACTGTTCACATACCCAGCTGGTCCCCTAGAAAGCTCTTTGGTGAAGCAACTAAAGAATTAATTCCTGGCACAGCCGGCTTATTTAAGATCCTGCTCTAGCTGTAAGATCAACATCTGTTCTGAAGGATTCGAGATTGTTGAAATTCTCAAATACTGCTTTTGTTCTGAACTATCCTCATTTGTACTCTTCAAAACTTTAGCAGATGATATAACCATAAAAAGGAAGGTGAAAAGAAAACAGAACTTTTTTCTTTTAATCTATATGTGATGCCAAAATTCAGAATTTTAGGAAACTGAACTTAATTATATGCAACAACATGGTTTTTGATAAGATAATTTGGTTTAAATATCTTTATGCCAAAACAACACTCTTAATAATTGTAAGTGAGTACACTCAGTAAGAAAAATGGAGCAAAAATCTCAGGATTTAATATTTGTCTCAGGGGTCTAGTGATGATCTGGCTTACATTACCAGACTGCTGCTGGTTAGAGTCTTCTTTCTGGCTGTCAAATGGGAGGAGGGGACATGACTTGGGAGCCATTTCAGCTTAAACAGCTTAAGTACAAGACACGAAGAGACTTCTGAAAGAATGCCTGGATTTCATCTCATCAATGAGGCTTGGGCTCACTGCCGCAGAATGGTATGGAAAGGAGGGGAGTAGAAACAGAGAGAACCTCCTCTGTGCAAATCAGATTGAGCACACTTTGATCCTGTCAATAGGTAAATCACCATCTTCCAATCTATCACTCACCTTAACACTAATAATGTGTAAATTTTTCTAAATGAGTTAAAATTCAACCTTAGTCATGCCTACAAATATAGGAACAATACACATAGAATTTTCATATGTTTCTAATATTTTGCATGTCATAATTTTGTACTCATTTATGCATAAATGTTGAAGGTAACAGGGTTGGGATTACAAAGAAAAAGAATGTTGATTGCTAAGGTGAGACTTCAGAAAGGAATAGAAACGTAAAAGTTAGAATCTGATTCTTAGTTTTAGAAACATGATTTTCTTCCCACTCTTATTTTTTTGCCCAAATTTTCAAAAGAATTAATGTGTAAATTAGAATTTCTTCTATCCTGTACATAATCAGAGCAAGAAAAATTACCTGGAAGTTTTTGATGGAAACAAGCTATGGGGTCTGTAATACCCAGTGCTGCCATAAAACAGATTTGTAATCTATTTTAAAACATTTTTGTCTGAGCATTAAACCCTCTAGAGAGAGCTCAAGAAACACTGTCAAATACTTACACTTCAGAAATCGCACTTCATTTCATTTATTTTATTGTACATAAAGTTATCTGCACTATAATGCTTTTAATTTTAGCCAGGTTTAAGATTGCCTAATAGTTCGTTTACTTAGATTTACATATATTGTCAGCCATCTATCTCCAGAACATGTATTGTAATGAATAATTTCTGTGGATAATAAATCAAATTTATTAGGCATTGTTTTTTAAGTTTATGTGTTAAATGGTCATTTTATAATCATACTCTGAAGAAAAAACTTCCTTTAGCACCATATATTTCAAAAACACTGTTGTGTGGAAGAAAAAGGGACACATGAAATCTGACAAGCTCAGGGGAGGTCAGCGTGGCAGCCTTACAAACAGAGAACTAAAGTAATCACATAGGATGTTCTGAAAAAAAAAAGTGGTACATTTACACAATAAAATATTATGCAACAGATAAAAAATAAAGGAATTACTATCTTTTGCAGCATCATGGATGGAACTGGAGACTACTATGCTAAGTGAAATAAGCCAGTTGGTAAAAGATAAATATCATATGATCTTACTTATAAGCGGAATGTAATGAACAAAATAAACTAATGAGCAAAATAGAACCAGAGGCATAGAATCATGGAACAGACTGAAAGCTCTAAGAGGGGTGGGGAGAGGTGAGGACTAATTGAAAGAAGGTGAAGGGATTATTCAAAGAACGTATGAAGGACCCATTGTCATGGACATGGACGATGGTGTTGGGTGTGGGGACTAACTATAGAAGTGCAGGGTGGGCTTCATGGAACAGGGTGAAGGGGAAAACAGCAGAACTTCAATAGCATAAACAATACAATATATATTTTTAAAATTTAACTAAAAGCAGATCATGGTAGATAGTTATGACCTAGGATGGTTTAGGGCTGGCCAAAAAAATTCATTTAGTTTTTTCCATAAAATAAAAGACACATTTAAAAAAAATTTTTCACCAGTAACATTATTGATTTAGATATTTTGAGTATGTCAGTTATCCCCTGCATGGTATAACATTGATTGTTCTCAATTAATGTCTCAATTTGATCACTATCAACTTCAACTGGTCTACCCAACCATAGAGCATTGTCCAGTGAGAAATCTCTAGCAGGAAACTTCGCAAAACAATTCTGACATATTCAATCACAGCACAAATCTTTTTTGTATTTCAGTTACATTTTTACCTTTCTTGAAATAACACCACGTGATGTGCTGAAAATGTCATGTATTTTCTTCCATCTTCAATATTAAAATATCTACACAAAAATTCACCAATTTTGATGTTTTTTTTAATGCATGCTGATATGACAGCTGCCACAATTCAATCTAATAGAATTGTATTGAATAAAGATAAAAGCAACTAAACATTACTAGAGCTATCTTACAGAAAAAAACAAAAAGAACTTTTTGGGCAACCCAATATTTTTCCTTAACAAAGTTTAATCTGTATCTTAACTGAACCTGACTATTGTGATTTTGCATCTACAAAAACACACCTTTGGAAGGTCAATTTTCCTTTCTCTGGACCCCTCAAAGCACGGGCACCACACCAGGGGCAAACCAAAAATCCCTTCATTGTTATTGTTATTGTGTTAATTGTTGACTATTAATTATACTGTACCCATTTGTGTAAAAGATGTGTCCATGATTTTACTTTTTATCCAATGCCCCCTCCTCCCATTGCTTTGCTTCCTCTGGCCTCTCTAATCTATCACCAATAGATTTCATGTGAGCCACTTACACATTCGCCTTTTGATTGTAATGTATAAAATAAGGTGCAAAGTTGTTCTCCTACAATTGTATTCAGTTTGCTTCATGTAAACTCATAAAAATTCTCTCCAGGTTTGAATATTTTTTACATTGACAGTTGTATCATCAAGTTCATACAAGCCTCAAGAATATTCAGTGTTTTTACTTAAAATTTCATGTTGTTTTGATATTTGTCTTATTCTGCTCAATTTATTCTTCTCATTGTGTCATATACTTATACCATCCACTATTTCTTGTCGTTGTCCCCACCTGTAGGTTTCTTAGCCACACTTCATCCTTAATTTAAGATTTTTACACCTGACTCATCGTCTTCTCTTTACCTAAAATTCAGTAATCTATCATACAAAGTGACTTTAGCAACCAAACAGATGTCCAATATGTGAACTTCATTCCTTAATGATCTCAGCTCCTGGGACCTTCACCTTGAGTCTATTTCAGCCATCTGTTTCCATAACTATCTAGAATTTCTTCATTTATGAACTTTTGAAATCAAATATTCCATCTCTTCATTGAAATCTGTCCTTGCGGCTCTCAAATGTGGCTGCCTGTAACATTTGTCTTGCAGTCTTACCACTTCTCTAATACCTGCACATTGATTAGCATCTTCCCCAAGCCTCCACTGCTTTATAAATTCAATATTTTCTATGTCCCCTATTTTCTAAATTTAACGGTATATCATTTGAATTATTCTCTTGCCAACATCTTCAAATTTTTTAAATTTCAGTTTCAATACATGCTCCCAATAAAACTGTAGTTTTATAGAAATCTAAATATTGGTCTCTCAGCATTTCCCCCTAGCTTTTAATAACTGCTGGATGAAACCAATTCTAACCAGACTTGTGATATCATGTTGATCATGATCACAGTAACTATTTAAAATATTATTTAATATCCTCAAATAATCTATTCTACTATATTTTCTCTTTATTCAAAACAACATGACAGAGTAATAGAAACCACTTTCAAGAAAAATCACTAATTTTTTAAAACCACTTTCTATTAGAGACTTATCTTCTGGTGACACCACTTAATACCCTCTCTATCCTGCATACTTCTGTGTACTCAGACTTAATAGTCTCACATATTTAAAAAGCTATTTATTAACTCCATGCTTTCTGCAAGATAATGCAAAACAATAACAACAAAAAATGTATTTTTTAACCTTTTCATAAACACCTTACCTAGCACAATTTTATATACTTGCTTCTAATTTTTACTTTGCCTGTACTCATACAATTAGGAATATGAGTTGCCACTCCATGAAAACTGTTTTTATTTGAATCACAAAAGACACATGTGCTGTTGATTCCAATAAATTCTTCTTAAAATTTATCACACTTGACCTCTCTAAAGAATCATTAAAGTCTTATTAATAAAATGTATTTTGCCCTTGACTTCTAGAAAACTATACCTTTGTTATCCTCTCACTATTCCCAAAATTGTTTTTCAGAATTCTTGTTAGGTCCTCTTCTGTTACCCATTGTTTAAATATTGATCTTTTTCTGAGTTTTTTGCCCTTGGAACTTTGATTCTTACCAGATATATTTCCTGGGTAATGTCATTCAAATGTCTAGCTGTTGATTTGGGAGGGGGTTAAATATACACCCTAGATTGAGAACATTCATGTTAGTAATAATTGACTAGAAAGACCGTTATTTTTTTATTAGAGGTAATTCCCCCAAACCACCTTTATTCTAGGCATATTGAAAGGTTATTATAAACATGTGTAGATTGAAAGTGATATACTTGAAGGTAATTATGTGGTAACATTAGTTTTTTTCTTAATTCTAAACTTCATATTTTAAAACTGCTATTGGGGATATCCACTTGATACTATTTCAGATATTCCAAACTTACAAAATATCAACACATCATCACCTCCTATCCCCTCTATATTATCCGGGATAATATAGTGGCTACAATAAGCAACTCCCAAGTCTTACAAAATAAATATTAACACATGTGCTAGGTTGAATGAAGGAAAACCCTTCAAAGATGTCCAGGTCCTAATGCCCAGGATCTGTGAAAATGTTATCTTACATAGGAAAGGGGCTTTTTTTTGGCTGTCATTGTTAATTCAGGATTTTGAAATGGGGAGATTATCTAGATTATCTGGGTGAGTACAATGTAATCATAAGGGTCTTTGTAAGAGAGAGTCAGAGGAGGAGATCTGAGCATAGAAACAGGGGTAATAGAGAAAGAGTGACGGGAGGTTACTATGCTCCTGACTTCCAGTTAAGAAGGGGCCACAAGCTAAAAAATATAGGCAGCTTCTTCCTACACACTGAAAATGCAAAGAAATGAATTCTTCCTTGAAGTTCCCCCTAAAAATGCAGGCTTTCCAACAAGTTGATTTTAGATTCACAAGACTCATGTCCACCTCTGATCTGCAGAACTATGATACAGTTAATGTAAATTGTTTAGAGCTACTACAATTGACACAGCAGCAATAGGAAACCAATACAAACAACAGGTTTTCCTTGACCACTATCAAAAGATGCAGATTTCTGATTATTTTAATGTGTCACCACAAGAGAAAGAGAGATTCTGGACAATCATGCTCAAAGTTTTATGGAAAAGCTTGGAAATATAATTTATATCATCTGTATGCACCCCATTCTAAGTATAAAGGAGCCTAAGATATATAGTTTTGATGGATACTAAGAAAAAGTACCTGATATTAATGAACATCTAGCATGCTTTCATCATTCATTATCTATCCTGATCATCATATAATATTTTCTCTTATTTATAAACAAATTCACTTTCTTCTTAAACAATACTCACAAATTCCTATCTACTGCATTCAAGCCAAAGGTAAGGATTTTTAGATAATAGTAAATTATCTCCATTAAATTCAGATTTTTTTTTCCTCTGGAGACCAATAAACTAAAAATATTAATTATCTGTACTCTACTTTTATTAGATTCCATTATACAAAAATGTAACAGGGACAAGATAACTGTAATAAATTATCCAAGTTAATAAATATGAAAAATGCAATAGTCTCAGTACTTGACAGTGATTCTAAAATTCTTCTGAGCAGATATTATAAGGGACCCTTTTCTGGGAGTGGCAGAGATTTAATTAAGCCTTGATTCTACTTTCTGGCAGAGATTGCCTTATGTTCTGTCCTTCACAGTTACATTGCTTTAATAATCTTTTTAGAAATATCCTTTCTAACTATTTTTATAAAATTATAACTGAAATATTATTGTTCTTATTGTGGCCCTCATTAGGTTGAGAGAGAGACATTCTGTGTTGCAAAAGCAGAGAAATACAGAAAATTTGAGTACAGTGTCAAGGAAAGACTTTGGATAGAATTCCCAAAACATGTACTTACAGGAAACAAATAACAGTTTGAAAAGTTTTTTAGAATGTTAAGGCCAAAGAGATCACAAACTCAGAGTCCCTGACCCCTGCCAATGGAAAACAAGCAAACTAACTAACTAACAAAACTAACTATTAAAGACTTAAAACAGATTCATGATGAGGAGGCAAATTTTCAAAACTATGTAGCATTCATAGAGGATATTATCTTCAGAATCATAACTTTAAAAATGCTTTCGAGATACATGCAAATAAGTATAGGGGAGAAAGTGTTTTTTGTGCCATAAACCCACAAAAAAGAAGACATTTCATGATGCAAGAATGGTGGTCAAAATTAGATTGATGATCCTGAAGACTTACAATGATGACATAAATTCTACTAACAGTTGAGTTTTATAGTATGTACAACATGATTACTTTTTCTTTTCTGTTCTCATCACTTTTAGTTCTTCAAGGCCACTGCAATTTATGAAAATGTTCCAACATGTTTACACATTTAAGATGAAAACCAGAAGGGTGTCAAAGCAGAAAAGTATCTTTAGGAAAATAATTTGTGACCACAGGAAAATGGTTAGAAATACCAACTCCATCCGTAAGTGCCAGTATATTATCAACTCAGCAATAGCAAGATACAATCCATTTGCCCTCACTGTCATCAAGCTGGAAAGAAGAGCAGCTCACCAGTTTTTGCAAGCCTCAGAGAGTATTCAGAATATACAATATGTGCTTATGGACATCACATCTTATATAAGGTCATATTTACTACATCACTTCTTCATACGCCCATAACACACCAAAAAAAGAACATGTGGCATCAGAAAATGAACTTTTATCAAACAGTTTCCAAATGCTATAATGATTGGCTTAGGCAGAGATTACTAAAATTGGGCATTCTTTTTTTTGTTCTATCCCTACCTCATCCCATTCACCAAGTAGAGACTAAGGGGAATAAAATTAGCAATTAAGAAAATAGTTTTTCTTCCCACATGTAATTTAAATTCTAGCAAATGTATGACTTCACTAGACTTATACTACAGTTTTTTTTCACTAATTATAAATTTTAAGTGAGAAATTCAATTACTATGGGTTACAATTTTCTCAGTGATTAAGTGAAATCAACATTTTTGATCACTAAGTTTCTTCCCTATCTACAATTACATGTTAAGTCCTTTTATCTTCAAGTCTTTTTTCTTCTGTCGTACCACTTGCCTATCAGGACTAACATGATGACAGCCCATTTGTTTTCTTTTCTTTAGTGACTTTGTGTAGAGATATAAATAGTTTTCTTAACATGTAAACAACTAGAAGGATGTATAGTTGAGTTCTGCTAGTTGGGAAGAGAAAAAGTGCCTTCAAGTTCAGCATAAACACATTAGCTGCATGTGAAGATTTAAATAATCTAATTTAAATAATGAACATTTTATGCCACATTATTTGCACCTGGTTTAAAAATTTAGTGAGCTTTTCACAACAATTACCAATGATCACATCAAAATGTCAAATATCCCAAAGTGACATTTTGTTAGGCAGTTATAAAAAAGATTTATTTTCCCATTGGTATTTGTTGACAGTTTAATTTGTTGCAATTTATTACATAAGGAGAACTATTGAAATTGTTTTTCTTATTTTGCTTATGGAAAAAAAGAGATGAAATTTTAGACCCCTCAATATCACAATATTTAATACTTCAGCATAAAGAAATGTATACCTCTTTTGAAATATATTTATGACAAAACTAACTGGTAAGTCAGAAAATGTAGATAAGCAAACAACATACATTTTACACCTTAAATTTCACTCAATAAAAATCATTGTTAAGTTTATTTCTATTACTCTCAGCATTTTATATTGTCCCTTTATTCTTAAATAAAATGATATCAAATATACAACAAATTTTCTAATTCTTTTATTTATCAATATATCATGAATACGTTTATGCAGGTAGATATTTCTAGTAAACTATTTACTATTTATACTGCATTTCATTGTACTACACTATAACTTATCTAAAAAAACTCTAAGTAGATAATTATAATATTCTTAATTTTATTATTTTAATGAAGATAATGATAAATATTTTTGCAGTTCAATCCTACCATAGAACTATATCTATTTCTGTGACATAAATACTTCAAATGTGAGTTCTTAGGTTAAAGATTAAGATAAAATTAAATACTCTTTAATTAATATTACTAAATCATTTCAGGAATTTTGCAAATATATATACTGAGAAGTATTATTGAAACAGTCAATGTTTTGGAATCCGTTGAGTCACAGGAAAATGTTTCTATGAGATGTTCATAGCAATATCACAAAGATCCTGAAGTGTGGTCTCAGATAATTAGGGAAAACAAAGATTTCCCTCACACTGAGCAAACATTGGGGTTTGAGATCAAATTGTCAGTTTAAGATGATTTGTTGAACATAAATAAATATCAAAGAAATTACACAAGGAATTAAATGTTTTCTAATAAGTGATGGTGAAAAAATATGGAGTTGATAAATTTCCAGAATGTTTCCATTTCTGTAGAATCAGCCCATATTTAAAGTTGTCTGGCCATACACAGGACCCTTATGGCTACAAAAACATCATGACAAAAGACACACTTTCTTTGCCACTTCTACTGTAAGGATGAAGACAATTCTCAGCAATTAGGCTGTTGACATCCCAGAGAATGTTTGTATGACTCTGAAGAAGCTCCAGTTATTATGAAGGGCTCCAGAGGCACCTGGCAGGGGGACTTCAATCACATCAACTTAGAACTTTGTCTCCTTGGAAAGAAAAAGAAAAAGCTCTGGGTTGACAAATGGTGAGGAAATAGAATGGAACTGGCTACCGTTCACACCATTTGTGGTCATGAACAGAACATGATCAAGGGTGTTAGTTACACTGGGCTCCCATTACAAGATGAGGTCTGTATATGCTCACTTCCCCATCAATGTTGTTATTCAGGATGATGGTTCTCTTCTTAAAATCAGAAATTTATTGGATGAAAAATACATCTGTAGGATTTGGATGAGGTCACATATTGCTTATTCAGTATCTCAGGCCCAGAAAGATGAGTTGATTTTGGAAGAAAATGACATTGAATGTATATTAAATTCAGCTGCGCTGATTCAACAAGGCACAACAGTTAAACAAGGATATCAGAAAATGTTTGAATGGTATCTATGTTTCTGAAAAAGGGACAATTCAGTAGGCTGATGAATAAGATATAAGTTATCCAGCTATAGAAGCAGCAAGATACTGAAAAATTTCTCACATTTATTTGTGCAATTTTAAACATGCAATAAAAACTGTATATTGATTTGGGGGAAACTAGTTTTCTAATGTTTTAATATTCTTTGTGTGTGTGTGTGTGTGTTTTAGATTTTATTACATTTTTATTGCCATTTATCCATCTTATACCTTCTCTCACCTCCACCACTTCATACCCCACAATCACCACACTTTCCCATGTCCATGAGTCCATTTTTCTTTTCACTCCATCCCTTCACCATTCCTTGCCACCCCCACCAGAGATGTTAGCTTACTCTATATCTATGAGTCTGTCTCTATTTTTCTTGTTAGTTCTTATTGTTCATTAGATTTCATGTATGAGTGAAATCATATAGTATTTGTCTTTCTCTGCCTGGCTTATTTCTTAACATAATGTTCTCCATGTCCATCCATGCTATTGCAAAGGGTAAAATCTTTTTTCTCTTCTTCCTCCTCTTACTCCTTCTTGTTTTCCTCTTCTTCTACTTCCTCTTTTCTTTTTCTTTTCTCCTTCTCCTCCTCATTTTTTTTTTTTTTTTTTTGGAAAATCTTTCAATGGATATACTGCTGTTGAAAAGAGCTTTGATGAATGGATCTTACTTCTCAAAGCCTACATCAAAAGTATGCCTGAAACTCATCTTCATACCAGAGGAAAATAAACTAGTTAGTTCCAGAGATAACACCTTGCTTTACGTTGGCCATTTCTAGCTAAACACCACAAATCTAAATCTAGAGTAAGCATGACATCCCCTTTTCTGGAGCATATGAGAAAATTACTCTCTGGATATATTTTAATTCTGCTAAATTCATATCCCCACTCTCTTTCCTCCTTATCCAGTCCTGTGCCTTGATTTTGCTTTTTTAAAAATATAGCAGTCCCTCTCTATATGGTGGTTCACTTATAGCAACCTCACTGTATTGTGGGGTTTTTTAAAGTATTATATTTAATTATTTATTGCAGATTTTTAGCTATATTGTGGGATTTTGTGGTACTGTATACATATGTTGTTAAAGTTATGTAGGTTTAAGAGTATAGAATATGTTTAAGAACATAAGTAGTGTTTATAAAAATGTGGAAAAGGTTAATAAGGGACTGGGAATGATTTATAAGTGTATGGGAGGGATTTATAAAGCCTTAAAATATATATAAATATTAAAATAAATGTAACATTTATACTTCACGGATTTTCACCTACCGCACGGGGGTCTAGAACGTAATACCCGCGAAAAGTGAGGGAATACTTATAGCATTGATGTTTTTTAATACAATAAATAAGAATGGCACATATATCTATATAAACTCTTCTCTCGTTTCCCTGGAGTTTAAATATTAATTTACCTGAGGTCCTCAGACTATATTATAAAAGCGTAATAGATTAAGTGAGTAATCCAGTTTTTCTCTAAAACTTAAGACCGATATTTATATAATTGAAAATAATAATCAGTTGTTTTTAACCATCAATTTAAAAAATACTGAATAAATAACAAATACTGGTATTGTTCAGATTAGTTTATTCAAGTACACTTAGTATTTACCAGGCACCAGCTATGTGCCACATATTTAGCTTTGCTCTTTGGTTCAAGCTATGAACCAGTAATAGAAGACCTACTTATGAACTCAGATCAGAAATAAAAATTTGCTGTGCTTCAACTTTTGGGAAAAAATAAGCAAACTATAAAATAATTGCTGGTATTAATGATTACAACTAATCTTGCTAATGACCTTAATGATTATTTTTGTGTGAACATTAATATTTGGAAAAAATCCATTTATTTTATAGCTGATTCAAAGTCTGTAGATTGAGATATTGATCATACCATTGATTTGCTGTCTGGCACCAAAGAAAGTCACTTAATAGCTGTCTGTTAATACTTCTAAAATGTCAAAATATTCACAAATCAACATATTTAATAATGTCACTTTTAGGTATTGCTAACATAAATGCCAATATGCAGTCATATTTTAAAAACTACTAATTTATCCTTTCTTCCATGATGCCAAACACTTTATATTGGGTAGAAATTCCCAATAGGGTAGAAGTTCCTGACCATGTAATGAAAATGTAGTCAAAATTTAAAATATATTTAGGTTAACATTTTGACCTTTATATGAATGTTCCAGAAAAATAGCTGATACATATGCTCTAATAATATAATAACAATTTTCCTTTATAAAAGTGTGATTTTGAAAGCAGGTTCTCAGAACAAATGTGAATAAAAGTGTAATAACAATTAAGAATTTAACTACAGTATTCCCTCATTTATCGTATTACATTCTAGACAACCCCGCGATAAGTGAAAATCCATGAAGTAGGAACCTTACATTTATTTTAGTATTTATATATATTTTAAGGCTTTATAAACCCTCCCACACACTTATAAACCATTCCCAGTCCCTTATAAACCTTTCCCACTCCCTTATTAACCTTTTCCACACTTTTATAAACACTATTTATGTTCTTAAACATATGCTACACTCTTAAATCTACGTAACTCAGTTTAGAGCTATAGTTATAAGCTGGCTTACAGAATTAACAAAAGATTTGGAACACGACTGGGAAGGAATGAAAGCCACTCAAACTGAAACAAACAAAAACACATATGAGACAAGTAGCGAGGAAATAAAATCCAGAGATCAAATCAACAAAACCAAACACAGGGAAGGAACAGTCAACTAGTGCAGAAAGAGGAAACAAAAAGTAAGGAAAGTGAGATCAGAAACCTCTGGGACAGCTATAAGCGAACGAATGTTTGAATAATTGGATTGCCAGAGGATGAAGAAGAAGAACTAGAAATTGAAAAATTATGTGAAAAAAATAATGAAGCAGAACTTCCCGAACTTGGGGAAGGAAATAGACTTACAGGTACAGGAAGCACAGAGAGTTCCAGAAAAACTGGACCCAAGGAAAACCACTCCAAGACACATTATAATCAAATTGTCACAAAGTAGAGATAAAGAGAGAATCTTAAAAGCAGCAAAAGAGAAGAAAAGAATCATGTACAAAGGGGTCCCAATTAGACTATCAGCTGATTTCTCAAGGAAGACCCTGCAGGCAAGGAGGGACTGGCAAGAAATATTCAAAGTAATGAAAAGCAAAAACCTACAACCACAAATACCCTATCCAGTGAAACTGTCATTCAGAATAGAAGGGCAGAGAAAATGCTTCCAGGACAAAGTAAAACCGAAGGAGTTCATGATTCAAACTACTGTTATATGAGATGTTAAAAGGACTGGTTTAGAAGAAGGAGGATCAAAACTATGAACATTAAAATGAAAACTGTATCTCAAGAACCAACAATAGGAGCTAGGAAATCAAAACAAAGGCAAACTAAATAAGCAACGAGAGTGGGAAAAGAACTATAGGTATGGGGAACATACTGGGGAGAGGTCAGCAGGAAGGGGGCAAGGGGAGAGGGAGGGAGATGGTACATGAATTAAGAAGTGTAGTAGGAGGAAATGGAATAGACAGGAAGAGGTTGAGAAGAGGTATATGCACAACCAATGGACATGGACTAAAAGGGGGGAGCTACTGGAGGGAGGAGGATCACTGGGTGGAGGGGAGCAGAGGGAAGGGAAATTGGGACAACTGTAACAGCAAAACCAATAATACATATTTTTAAAAAATTCAAAATGAAATAAAATTATGTCTAAAATATTTTTTAATCATTGTGTACACACACACACACACACACACACACACATATGCACACACCACAGTTGAGCTATAAGCTATAACTCCTGGTTTGCATAATCAACTAAAAAAGAAAGAAATGAACATTTTGTAAAATATTTGCAGTAAGCTACATATGTCTTTTTTTCTTGCCATAATTTATTAATTGAGAGAGAGGAGTAAAAATAAGAAGCCACCAAAAAAGCATTTAATGGTTACTATTAGTCAAGCTTTATTCAGTTTAGTAGAAAGAACTTGAGAAAAAAAATTTAAGGTCTCTCTGAATAAGC
Organism: Furipterus horrens; assembly: GCF_987537825.1. Lineage (NCBI taxonomy): Eukaryota > Metazoa > Chordata > Mammalia > Chiroptera > Furipteridae > Furipterus > Furipterus horrens. The sequence continues at coordinate 58,943,670 of NW_028327176.1, read as the reverse complement.
TAGAAAATAAAAAAGATGAATAAGGGAGTTTTTGACAGTTGGGTCAATTAATTACACTATCAAGGTATGATAATTGTAGATGGTATAATATACACTGAGTGCAAATAATTAAGTGCATTGTAAAGGAAAACCCAAGGAGTCTGACCATAATCAACTCCATTCAAGGTGGCAAGTTTAAACTTGGAACTAGAAACTTATCATATACAAAACACATTGAGTTTATGATGCACAATAGGTCATCTTTGCTAAGAAGAAGTTAGTGGTTAAAATGGGTTAATAGATATAAAACCCAAATGGACAGTTTGAGAGTATATGCAACACTGACCAGCTGAGCTAGATTTTGAGTCTAGATGATAATCAATAATCATCAATTTTGTCACATCAGTGAGCAAGATACACACACACACACACACACACACAAACATATATATATATATATATATATATATATATATATATATATATATATATATAATATGTCCCTGGCTGGTTTGGCTCAGTGGATTGAGTGTCGGCCTGCGAGCTAAGTGTCGCTGGTTCGATCTTCCAGTCAGGGCACATCAGAGAAGGAAAACTCTGACTCCAAAAAACCTCCGCTGCCTTGCGACATACCTCTTCAGGGGAAAGGCTAAGGGAGTAAACCCCGACAGAAAATCCGGAGCCGGAGTCCCTAAGGCGGTTTGACGTTGTAGTCAACACCGGCAACTCCTGCGGCGCACCTGAAGCCAAGCTGTATTTACTCCGTCTTTCCCTTGGACCCTTCAGCTGCGAAGAAAGGGGGGTCTGCTGCATGGGCAACAGCAGACCCTCCATATCACCCTGCCCAGGCTCTGTAGCTTCAGCTCCACTGGAGAGGACACTCCAGCGTCATCGCAAGATGTCGATTCAACATGGGAGGAGACAGATACCGTGTCACTTCCGAGTCGGACTGCACAGCCATTCTCGGCGGTGCAGGTAGACTCTTAAGAAGCTACACCATCGTCTCTCGAGACGGACGGCTGCCGACCGATATATAATATATATAGGAGAAAGGATGATTCATTAGTCTTCACCATGACTTGGTTAAAATATTAGTTATTATTACTTAATTACATTTCTTACGTTCTTTCCCCCCATTTTACCTAATACAGTGGTTTCCAAAGTTTTGGTCTGGACCCAACAGATTTCATTTATTTTACTTTATTTAGAATTTTCTTTGTCTATCTCAATCTCTTTACCACAAAAATAGAGGGCTGAACATGGAAAATTTAAAATTACTCAATGCCTTAGTTTTCTAATCTATAAAATGAAAATAAATATATTAATAATAGTATGAATGAATTATACTAATGTATAAAGCCACTTATTGACATCAAAATGTTTATTATATACTAGTATAATAATTTATTTTACAAGTTAGGTAAATATGTATGTATTTAAATGAAAATTGTTATACAAATAGGAGAGAAAAATAGCAAATGTCAAAATTATCACTGCTAATTTATAAAAGGTAATACTCCAAAACTCTAGATCAGAGATCAGCAGACTATGAAACACAGGCCAAATCAGCTCACCACCTGTTTCTCTGTAAGCTAAGAGGAGATTTTACATAATTCTAAAAATATAAAAAATGACAATATATCGTCGGCAGCCGTCCGTCTCGAGAGACGATGGTGTAGCTTCTTAAGAGTCTATCTGCACCGCCGAGAATGGCTGTGCAGTCCGACTCGGGAGTGACACGGTATCTGTCTCCTCCCGTGTTGAATCGACATCTTGCGATGACGCTGGAGTGTCCTCTCCAGTGAAGCTGAAGCTACAGAGCCTGGGCAGGGTGATATGGAGGGTCTGCTGTTGCCCGTGCAGCAGACCCCCCCTCTCTTCGCAGCTGAAGGGCCCAAGGGAAAGACGGAGTCAATACAGCTTGGCTTCAGGTGCGCCGCAGGAGTTGCCGGTGTTGACTACAACGTCAAACCGCCTTAGGGACTCCGGCTCCGGATTTTCTGTCCGGGTTTACTCCCTTAGCCTTTCCCCTGAAGAGGTATGCCGCAAGGCAGCGGAGGTTTTTTGGAGTCAGAGTTTTCCTTCTCTGATGTGCCCTGACTGGAAGATCGAACCAGCGACACTTAGCTCGCAGGCCGACGCTCAATCCACTGAGCTAAACCAGCCAGGGTTTGACAATATATAGTGGCACATTAATTTATATATTTTCTATGGCAACTTTTGTTATAACCACCATGTCCAGTAGTTGAAACAGAGACTGTATGATATGACTCAGAATGCTAAAAATATTTATTATTTCTGCCTTTATATAAAAAATTGTTAATTCCTTCTCTATGTAATTCCTGTAGTTATTTTTATGCAGGTTATTATTTTTCTAGATTTTTCAAATTTAATTGAACTTATTTTTGTAAAATTAAAGTCTCTCCATTCACTAATAATTGTAAATCAGTCTTAAAAAACCATCCCACTCTACTGAATTTGTAATGCAGTGACTCTCTAAAATATTTATTAGTATTTAAAGAGTAAATATCAAAATATTTCAACTTGATCACTTTGTTTTAAAATATACTCATTTCAACTGTTACTTTGAAAATTTAAATGAACATTTCAGTAGAAAACTTTGTATATGTGTTTATGCACTTCATTGCTTATTTGCTTTCTATGATTGATATGGACAGTTAATGTTACCATTAATGGCAATATTTGGCAGTTGTAAAATCAAATAATTAAAGTGAGCCCAAGAATTTTTATAACTGCTCACAGACAAAATAATCTCTTAAATGGGAGAATTATCTGGCCACCCTTTCAAATAACAAAGGGTTCACTACAGTTGTAATTATTGCTGTTCTTTAAAAATGATCTCCTAATGAAAACACATTGAATTGAAATAAAAAGTGTATTTGCTCCTGTGAAAAAAGAGAATTAATTATGGCCTTCAAGCCATCAATTGTAGAATATTTATCTTGTGTTTATGCATTCTTAAATCATAAATATGTGTATATATAATATTTATAAATAAAAAGCATATATATGCATGAGTGTATGTGTGAAAATATATAAGCTTACAAATGAGGGAATAGATGTTCTTATACAGTGAGTCTTTTTCAAACTGGAGAGCATTTATTTGTTAATATTTACTAGGCTATACTATATGTAATAGAGAAAAAACAAATTATATATCAATTTCATTTTGAAATTTAGACAGAAGTGTTCTAAAAAAGTTGTAGCCAAACTTCTCAGATATGTATTGCTATTGAATATTTATGTTTGCCAGAAGAGGTAAAGTAGGGGGATAAGAAGAGGTGTGACTTTAATATTCTAAGAGCAGCCAAATAAAAACACAATACACATTTATTATACATCAGGCTTTCCAAGAGAGCAATTTCATAGCCCCTGTTTGGTATGTATTCTGCTTCTGTTTGTTAGACTGAAGAAACCAAATATTATATATAATTTGCACCTTTGCTTATGTCTTTCATATCTAGGATGCTTTTATGCATTGCTTTGATGAGCAATGCATAGTTTAATGATGTTTATTCTAGTTGTGGCAAGTGAAAATTGGATTCCAGGAATTTAATTATAGGTCATCATGATGCCTCCTTCTGAGTCCAATAGAGAGACTAATTTGATAGCTAGTTGCAGGATTTCATGGGATTTCCTGCCCAAACCTTATATTTCTCTTTATGTAGGTGGGTCAATATTAGAGTACTTAAATATCAAGAACCTCAATTTTATATATTTTTTCTTTTTTATTTGTGTTTATTTTTCCTGTGACTAGAATTTCATACTCTTCAGATATAAAGAAAAAATCTTTTATTTTAAATTAAAGTAACAAGACATCTTCTAGGTGTGAGGCAGCAGGTTGGCATGGAAAATACAAAAATGAAAATACATACACTGCCTAATAATTTCCCCGAGTCATTAGAATTATTCTGTATAAAAAAAGGAAAAAAAAGAATACATTTTTATTTGTAATATAACTTATTTAATATCAGATTGTGACCAATTTTAATGGCATGAATTGTTCCTAGAGTTGGAACAAATAAGCAATTCATATTGAGCAGGGTGAAGCTAAATGGGCTATGAGAAGTTTAGGGGAAACAGATACATTTATTTTTTATTTGAGCAGGTACTTTTTGCAGTGTTGTCCCTGAAAAAAAGTATTCCCTTTACCTCATTTTGCTGATGCTCCCTTCCTATTTATAAAAATGTCCAGAAGCAAGAAAGTGTTAAAAACACAGAATAGCTAAAAGATGACAGCGTTTCAAAAAAAGTTTAACAATATTAACCACAGGGCTTCAAATACTTTAAGAGATGGGTCTAAATTCCTGGACCTCTCTTACAAGTTCTCTGCATTTCTGCATATAGCCATGAACTTTCTCAAGTTTTCATGTTACCAGCTCATGATTGAGGCCATCATTGGATGCCCTTGGCCATTAGAGCAGCTAGATTTTCAAGGAAAACCAGTATTTTCTGATAGTTCAATCCTTGGGGACAGTGCATGGTTAATGATTAATGTTTGCCTGGACAAAAGTCTAGTTTATCCTCCAGAATTCTCAAAGAAACCAGGAAGAGTGTGGATATCCACTGAAATCACATCTGTGTTTTACTTTCTCACTTTTTCCAGCATGCTTTCTCCATTCCATCATTAATTTCTCCTGGAACAGTTGTTACTGAATCATTTACACTCAAATACTTGGGTCTACTTCTGGAAGAACCCAACACTAAAACATAACTCATACCACACACAAGACTCCCTTTTTCTGAGCATAAGTCACCAATGGTAATAAGAATAATGTGGATTTTCAGAATTATATTTTTAATTTGGGTTTTAATGAAAAATGGTTGCTTAAGTATTGTATAAAATGATGGATTAAATATTTTGTTTATGAATCAAACAGAAAGCCTGGAAAATAAGAAAAGCTGAATAAAATATTGTTGAAATATCTACTTAATAATAATAAAAAGGCAAGAAGGAAATAAACTCCATTAATTGAACAATTATAGTTTGATGATACTGTTTGGTGATGGCTTTTTTGTTTATTTATTTTTTAACCTAAGTAACCAAGTATGCTTTGTTGTCTTCATTATTACAAAAGCCTATATTAGGTTTCTTAGCAAAATCTATTTCCAGAAAGAGTTCCACTTATAAATACAGTACTGATATCTCCTGATAGTACCCATTTATATCAGCTGGAGGGAAGGGCCAAAGTTTTTTTTTTTTTTCTTTACACCTAAGATCACCTAATTAAAAATAATTATCAACAGATAAGTTATGTTTCTAATTTTTATATAAACTAAAAATACATCATGTTAGGGGAAAGGTATGTGGGAGAGATTTTTCTCCTATAAGAAAGCACGAGGACATCTTATCAAAACTATCTTGAATTAGAGAAAGTGATGATCTACATTATCAGAGCCAGAAGTAAAGGTGCTGTTAAAAATAAAAGATACTTAAATCAGAAGCTATAATTAGTTCCTGTAGCAAAGAAACTCGTTAATATTTTATCAGAATAGGAAGTCACTTAAAAGTTTAAACTTGTAGATGATAATCAATAGTTGACTATTGAGGATATTATAAAAGTCTAACAAGTATAATGGATTTTTAAAGTTCACTATTTTCCATTCCTGAAACTTTACTGTGTTCTAAAGAAAATCTACTTCCTAAGATCTCAGTTAAAAGTGGTATTTTACTGATAAATGACAAGAGGATGATTGGAAATTTATAAACATGGTCGTAAAGAAAAAATGTTCTGGCATCAGACTGTAATCAGAATCTGAACACTTAGATAGATCTGTGTGACCCAGAAAGTTATTTAGTCTCACAAGGTCACAGGATCTTCATCAGCACAATGGATTTCAGGTGTGTTAAAAAGACAAGGGAACAAGACTGATAGATAAGATAAAAGGGAAAAAAAATCCATTGTACCTATTAAGTACTCAAGAGTCTGAGTACTTAAGGCTGAATTAACAGTGATAGCAAATAATAAATATACATTTCACTTTCAGATTTTATTTTATTGATTGTTTTTAAGTTAAAATTTTTAATTTCTACCACTACCTGCGTACATACATATTTAACAATTGAAAGCACCTGGAAGCAGAAAATTTAAAAGAATGCTTAACTTTCAAACCATTAATGGGAAAACTACATGTACTTCTTACACAGACAAATATGAGAAAGAGAGGAAATATAAAACCAAAATAATACATTACTGCACAGAATAAATAAGATAAAGGAGATAAATCAAACAGCAATTGTAACAATAAATGTCAGTTTTACATGACATTGTAAATCAACAAATCTGTGAAACTCAATAGGAAAATCAAAGGTTACAATATGCAGTGTAGAAATGATAATTTAAAACTAAAAGAATCAGAAAGGGACAAAATAAAGTGAACAAAAATGTGTTACAAAAAACCGAGTACAAGATAAAGAGGAATTTTGATATTAATACTAAATAAGTTAAAGCAAGAGAGGAAAATCAAAATATACGTTTATGGTCATTTATATTAAAGAATGGAGTTCATAATGAAAGTACACCTCATGAATGTCTGCAACATTAATATGGACAAATATATCTACAAATATGTATATACATAAGTTGTGATTACTACATTTTATTGTACAATTTTACAATGGCTGATTTACCTATGCCTCCTTATGCTTGGCATTTTAGAGATATCTATGGAGAAGAAGAATATGTCTGAAACGATCAATAATATCTTTCCATAACGTAAACCTTTTTGGGCAATTGGTGTATGATATTGTTGGAAAATATTTCACACTACATACACATATCAAAACATCATGTTGAATACCTTAAGTATATAGAATTTTTATTTGTCAATTATAGCTTAATAAGGTGGGGAAATTAATAAGTAGATGATAGATAAATGATAGATGATAGGTAGATAGATAGATAGATGGATAGATAGATAGATGATATATAGGAACTGCTGCAAAAAAGGCCTTTAGTAATGTCATGAGGAGGTGTGTGAAGGGGGGAGCATTCTATAACAACATGATTAGATTTCAGTCTTTTACTAGGTCAATGCCTCTGGTCTGTAAACTTCAAACCCCTGTCGTGAGCACATTTTCATAATATGATCTTTCCTATATGTAAGTCTTCAGTCTCTCTCAAATCATCTAATCCAGGCCTTAAGAACAGAACGTGCCCAACCACCTGTATGACCATCAGTCCTACAGGTGATGCCGGCATCAAGAAATAACAGGAAGCCAATACAGGTGACTACGCTTTCACTTGGACTCTATTACTGCACATTCACTGTTTTTATTAATGCAGATTTAATCCAAATCTATACTAACCTAGTAACAATACTAACAACTCAGAAACAATCAGTAATAACATTACATGAGAGAACTGAAAGATAATCAATTCAAGTCCCAAAGTCTCAGTCTTCAGTTCCAGGAGACAACATGGTGAGTAAGGAAGCCATCAGCTTCTTGCAAGAAAGAATCTCCAGAGCCATGTGGGCAACAGGGCAGATGAAGTCCTATGTCCAGCAGGTCAGAGCCTCTGGTGGCTGATGCCAAGGGAGATCAATGTGGCATGATCTTGGTGTGTGAAACTTAGCTGTCTCCCCAGTGGTCTGGAGCCTGCCCCAGTTATATCTTAAAAGTGGTGTACCCCACCTTTTTAGATCTCTTAATAAGTGTCTTGGCACCCCTGATGGCAAGTGGGGAATTTTCCAGTAGCTTGTTTATGGGTCTGAAGACATGGTGTGCCTCCTTGCCAGATATGTCTAGCATGACTTAGGTAGTTTTCCTCCTGAACCAAAGTGTCATGGCTGACTGACAGTCATCTTGGTTGATATGAGTGACTCCTTTTTGTTTTATATACTTCATGCTATCTTGACTGGACCAATGCATTTTATTGGTCCTGCTCTCCACACCTCCATTGTTGGTGGGAGAGGATGGCTACGGTGAGATAACACCCCAGCAAGATAGACTCTGGTTAACTAGTTTCCTTAAGGCCAGGGCTTGTTAAGAACAAAGTGCTTTGGTATATTTCACAGTGATTCTTTTTTTCCTGTCCCTGAAAAGTGAGGGAGTATTTCTATGACAGTTTTAACTCTCAGAGGCTTTCACAATGAGCCTCTAGCAATTCAGTTACAGTTCAGGTGTTCCTGCCTGGCACTGGTTTTTAAGGAAGTTTCCATTCACTTGTGAATCACCACTCCAGGAAGCCTCAGCTTCCTGTAATCCCCTGTATGTCTCTCCAATCCTGAGGGCAGTCATTTGCCCTATGTCTGCCACCCTGTTATGGATTAAAGATAACTTTTTGATTTTTAAATCTGTTTAGCTTTTACTTGTTAGGAAACAGAGAGAGAGAGAGGAAAATAGAGAGAGATTAAAAAAGTCTATTGTTTAATTTATTTATGCACTCATTGGTTGCTTGCTGTTCGTGGGAATCAAACCCACAACCTTGGTGTATCTAACCAACTGAGATACCTGGCCAGGGCTCACCTCATAACTTTTTATATAAGCTTGTTAAACAAATTATTAAAAAGTAGGATTAAAAATTTTATTTGTTAAAATTAAGTAGTTTACAGCTATTAAAAGATATATCACTAACTACTATTCAAGAAGATCCCACAAAAACTTGAAAAATTATGTTGAGAGAAAGAAAAACCTTAACATAGTTTCATACTTTGACATATATTTATTAGCTATCAATTAAATATTTATTATAAGATAACTATCTAAATTTAATAAGCAAATAATGCCCTTTCCTCAAAGCAGCGCATTACTAATGAAAGGAGTTTAGAAAACACAGGTGGAAACTTCAAATTTTTTTAGTTGGTCAAATATATGCGTGTAGCACTGTGTTTTATACACCAAATTTTGTTAAATCTTCATAAGAATGCAGCTAGTTACACCTCACCAGAAACTTCAGGTGTTCAGAAAATGTAGGGAACCAAGTCTGGATGAAGTAATTCTCCATTTCAAACCTGGGTTTTGCTGGCACTTTACCCCTAGTTTTCCCATGAAAACTGCCCACAATGCAGATAATAGCCTTTTGCAACTGGCAGCAGGTCGTGCATGATTGTCTATTGTACAAGGCAGTCTAAATCCAGAAGTGGTAGCAAGAACAAAAGTTTAATTCTTCTCAGTTCTCCTTCAAATCTGGTGAAATTCTTCAGAGCTTTCCAACCTGTTTCTGATTCCTTTCAGCACTGACCCAGACATAAAGTGAGAGTACTAAATTAGAAAAAAAAAAAGGCTGTCAGGTAAACTATGTGACTTTAAGAACACTGGGCTTCTGGGAAAAGATTTCTGAGAAAAAAAATACTTTACATATCACAAAATGACATCTCCTCCCACCCTCAGAAGTAAATCCCTTTAATTTAACAGCATTTCTTTTACAGTGCAAATGCTTTAACTTCTTTATGGCTCAGTCACAGGTAATATAAGTAAGAAGTTCTATTTGAATGATAAATAAGGATCAACTGTGAAGGAAAGGTAGTCAAGTTAATGAACTGAAAAGTTGAAAAAAATGACTTTAGAATACTGTAGTGAAGGGTTTGAATATCAAAAGTTTGAAAGAAGTCATCAGAAGGGAGGGACAGGGAAGCACAAATTTGGGCATCTTCATTTTCTTATTCCAGTATCCACAGTACCATCCTTAATCACAGTACCATTCTTGATCCAACAGCATACGTTCTTATTTTCTCTGTGTACTTCCCAAATACTTATGCCAGTAAAAATGTTTTTTATTTTTCTGGCAAAATTTATATCAACACAGAGGAAAATCTTTGGGGAAAGTCAATAAATAAACCAGTAATTGGCCTAGCTACTTTTTTTATTTCTTCTTTCTTCCTTCATTCCTTCCTCTGTAGCTCCTTCCCTCCCTCACTTCTGAAGTTATTCTTTTCTTCTTCCCTTCCCTACTTTGGACTATTAACCCAAGCCTGTATGAATTTTTATGACTTTGTTTGAGCCAAACTGACAGCAATTGCCAGAAAGCAAAGCCTCAATGGATTGAGAAAATGCTTTGAAAAATAGCAGTTTGCACTTTATTTTATACAGGGGGAGGGGGGCAAAAAACCAGAGTTATCTTCTGGAGGGTGGGTCCCTTGTGGTACAGGCTTTCCCCACTAGGTGAGTGTTCTAGGAACCAATCTATTTGTATCAGTGTACCAGTTGGCATGGTTGTGAGAGGATGAGTTTGGCTTCACTGAATTATTTTTGAAGACTCTTTCAACATTTTTGTCCATTTAATGATGGGTGATTTATGAGCACACCTGCCCATACCACACTGAGCATTCAGCAGTTTTTGACCAAAAACACCATGCCCCACCATCTCTATTCACCTGATCTCACTCCAAGCATCTTTTTATTATTGTTGTTTCCCTGGATGAAAAAAGTACTCAAAGGGAAATGGTTTGCTGATGTGGAAGAGGTTAAAAAAAAAGGAAGAGCATTTAAGAGGAGACATCAAAATCAATGATTTAAAAAACTGTTTTGAGCAGTAGAAAAAATGTCTCAATAGGTGTATTGCATCAAATGGAGAGTATTTTGAAGGTAACTGAACTTTAAACATGTAAGAATAAATAACATTTTTAATAAATAAATTAAATTTTTGCCCCCCCTGTACATTACAATCAAAAGAGAAGATGTGAGTTACATGAAATTCATTGGTGGTAAATTAAGGAAGTGGGAGAAAACAACGTGGGGTTGGGGGAACCTCTAGGATTAGATAAAAAATAAAAACATAGACACATGTTTCTTTTATACAGGTAGGTACTAGATTGTTAAGAGTCAACAACTAACATGATAAGAATAAGATAGAAGAAAATTGTGGTCTCCCTCTGGTGCAGTGCGTGTGCTGTGAGGGATCCAGAAATAAGAAATTTGACATTCTGAAGATGTGTTGCTATTATAGATGCAGAAAGACAGTAGACAGGGTCATTTAAGGTAAAGATTTACTTTTGTCAGGCAATATTCTAGCCTAGGACATGGCCACTTGCCATACACTGCTTTAAGTTATTAAGTTTTAATTTCAGACCATCCTTGTGGTTACTTTAGGTCTCTGAGTTGATAAGGCTGTCACACAGGCCTGCCTTGAGTTGTCAGGGTTAGTATGTGGCCCCTTTTTGACTACAGGTTCTACTTCCCACAAATATTTATTTCACTTCTAGAATGTGGTAGATCCTCTTTAGATACTAAATGTAAAAAGGAATAAGACTTTATTCCTGTGCCAAGAAAATTCATAGCTAAGTCTTTATATTCTTATAAATAAGTACAAAGAAAGAAAACCCTTTTCACTATACACAGAAAAGGGGTAAGTTGGCTAAATTTTAAACTGAAAAACAATGTATGTATTTATTTCAGATTTTAATTTTGTTAATGAAGAATATTAAGATGATGAAAAATTATATTTAATTAAAAAGTATATGTTGGAAAAACAAAAAAAAGGAATTTATTTATAAAAGATGTGCATTATTTTTACAGGTTTACACTTCAATCACCTTCAAAGTATTCTCCATTTGATGCAATACACCTATCAAGACTTTTTTTCATTGCTCAAAACAGTTGTTGAATGTGTTGATTTTGATGCTTCTTAGTGCTTCTGCTGTTTTTTGTTTCACCTCTTTCACATCGTCAAAAAAGTAAAGGTGCTCAGGAGAAGATTAGGTGAATAGAGAGGGCGGGGCATTGGTATCATGCTGCTTTTGGTCAAAAACTTCTGAACACTCAGCATGGTGTGGGCAGGTGTGCTCATAAATCACCTGTCATGAAATAAGCAAATGTGTTGCACTGAGTCTTCAAAAAAATTCACTGAAGCTGAATGCAGCCTCTCACAACAATGCCAGCTGGTACATATTGGTTCCTAGAACACTAAGCTAGTTTGGAAAGCCTGTAATACAAGAGGCCTGCCCTATAGGAGATAAATCCATTTTGGGGAGATTTCCCCTTGTAGATATCAATTTCTGGATCCTGGAACTTTTGATAGTCTCAATGTAATCCTGATGTTTGTATGTTAATTCTTGAATTTATTGTTCATTTTCTGTATAATATAATTTCTATGCTTGTTATTATTATTACCTGTAGGTATTGAGGGGCTCCCTCTCTAAAGCAGAGTCCACCTGATCCTTTGGCCCAGATGGAAGGGCGGGAGTGGGGAGTTTTATGGAAGGGAAGGTCAGGGGAAAAAAAAGAGATGTATAGATTTATACATATGGTTATATGTTTATTTGTATTTGCATTATTTTCTGTAACAAGTATTCATGTTTTCATCAGATAATCAGAAAGGTATTGATTCTCACAAGTTTAAAGACTATGTGTCTAAGTTCAATCATAAAGTAAATATTATACTTTCTTTTTATTTTTTAGTATTTTTATTGTTTACACTATTACAGATGTCCCATTATTTTCCCCTTTGTCTTCTTCCACCCAGTCCTTGCCCTGTCCTTCTCTCAGGCCATCACCACATTGTTGTCTGTGTCCATAGGTCATTCGTATATGTTCTGTGGCTAATCCGTTCACTTTCTTTCATCCAGTCCCATCTGTCCTCCCTCCTCTGACAGATGTCAGTCTGTTCCATGTATCCATGCCTCTGTTTCTATTTTGTTAATCAGTTTATTTTGTTCATTAGATTTCACATATAAGTGAGAGAATATGGCATTTTTCTTTCACTGACTGGCTTATTTCACTTAGCATAAATATCTCCAGGTCCATCCATCATGAATATGATACTTTCTAATTCATTAGGTCCTTTTATATACATTTTCAAGTTGTTCAATTAACAGATATTTTAAGAACTTTGGGTAATGCACTAAAAAAAAAACAAAAAAAAAACCCTATACTCAATTGAACTTTTGCTTTCAAATTATCTGCCTTAACGTTACTCTGAATAGTGTACTCACAGTAAGTATAATTTTGTTTCCAAAAAATTCATTTTACACAATATCAGGATTATACTCTTTACTAGTCCAATTACACAGATTGATATTTTAGATTCATTACAGGAGAGTGATGCCTTGGCCATTTTACTTTATATAAATATTTGATTTTTGTGGCTGAGGGAATAAAAATGCCACACACTTTGTCATCATTACACCATTCCAAACATATTCCTTTTCTAAATATCTGCAGTTTTTCATACTCTTTAGTTCATTATGTGATAGCTACATCTACATTGGTCACTAAAAATGACAGTGGCAGCAGCAGCAGCGGCAGAAAATTAGATGAATGTAGAGAATTAATTAGTCCTTCATAGTGACTAAAACTTGAGCATTTCATTTAACAAACTGGCAATTATTCTTAGTGCAACCCACAGGGCTATAAGGAAATACACCGTGTTGATTATATGTCAATGGAAAAGCTATTTTGGATCCAAAACTAATAGATTGTAAATAATCCAGATGTTGTTCTATGTGCTTCAGACAGATTATTGAACTTCCTAGTACCATTACGTCCAAGTTAGAAATATACTTTATTTTTTAAGAACTGGATAGGCTTTTTCAATATAAGGAAAAAAGCTGTACTGAGACATTTTAAGTTCCAGAAATGCTGCTTGAAACTTTGAATCCTCAGGTGGAAGGTCATTTTTTGGTCATGCTTCTAAAAGTTTCATAACTTGAGACTGGGTTTTGCTAAAGTTTAGTAGACTAGAGTGTTCCTATCGTATGAACTGAGTCATAAAGTTAGTTCTTACAGGTAAAACATCACTCCTGCTATTTGACTACCATCCTGTCTCCTGCTTCTTAAGACCCAGTCTTGAGAAGATGCCTATTTAAAGACATATTTGAAGCAGAGCAGCTTTAGAAAATGTAAGAGTTAATTTATTACAATTTATGTGGGTTTTTTTCCTGGAAAAAGAAAGCTGTAGACTTAGAGAATTGAAGAAGAAAAATAAAATTTAATTAAAGCACAGCAGGAGTGTGGCAAAGGTACTACATTTACTTATTACATAACTTCTTAATTTTCTTCTTTACTGGTATATTCACCAAATATATAGAATGACAGCTGAGTGCAACACACTATGCTAAAATTTCATGTGGCCCTAGGATAAAATAACAGTCCCTGACCTCTTTAATTATACCTTCTGACAGATCAGACAGACAAAAACAATCATTAGTTTTTCATTCTAAAAACAATATATGATAATTGTAAAAACTGCATGTATATTTGAAAATGTAAAAGTGTATGCTCACATAAATAAGTACAAACATAGTCATACCTGTCTCTTGGTTCCAATCCTCTGAAGACATTGTATTTTAATATTTTAGTGTATTAGATGTAATAATTATATCATCAGTATTTCTCTCCTTTCTTTCAACAATATCTAGGTCCAGCTAGATATAGATACAATGTATATAAATATAGATCTTCATTGTATATTTCTGGCAGATTGTATGAAAGCAAATAACAGGGTTCTAAGAAAGCTGGCAAATGGAGAAATAGACCCAATGCTAGGGCATCATGGAGAAAAGGACATTGTACATGGACTTGGAATTAAAATAGGGGTTAATATTTCAGTGCTTGTGAAAGATTATGAAAGTACAGCTCTCAAAATCTGAGAAAGCCTGAAGGTGGAAAGAAACAATATGCTTTCTGGAATGGAATAAGTCTAGGATGGCTGGCATGAAAAGCTAAGAGGTTTCCAGAAGGCATCAGTTACTTTTGTGTAGCCAGTGCTAAAGGACATCTCTCTGGTAAGGAAAGTCAGTGAAGGGTTTTAACCAAGCTCGTGACTATTGAATTTTTAAGTTGTAAGTCAGAATGCAACATTAGGAATAAAATATGGTGCAAAAAAGTAGATGAAGATAGAATAGTTAGAAAACTATTGCAGTGGTCCTAGCGAACAAAAATGAGAGTTCAGAATAGGCTCATAGCAACGAAAATGATATCTCTTAATGAGATAGAGCATCAATAGTTAAAACCAACACACAAAACACACACACACACACACGCGCGCGCACGTGCTCACACACACACACACACACACACACACACACACACACACACACACCTGGGCTTCCATGAAATCAGAAGGAAAACTTAGTTTCCCATATGGACAAAGGCAAAGGATCCCCTGCCCATAACAAGGAACTTGAATTTGAAGTACTAACTCACTTTTCAAATTTGCCAATCCCAGGTGAAACCCATACAACATGTTAGTAGCAGTACTATTCCATATTAGCATTCACCAAAGAACTGAGATATGTAACTTTAAGACTGTGTCTAAGGATATTTTAACCTCTAAAATTGGTAATCCCTTTTCTGATTTACCAAGCAGACTAAATGTTGAATTTCATACCTCCTCCTAAAATGCTTAAGAAGCCATAGAAATGAATAAAAATAGAAAATAATCCATGGAAAGTGAGGATGATAGCCACTTTTCAGAATCTAGAAGACATTTCCAGTTTACAAAAAGTGTCATTTGATTGATAAGTCACTACCCAGTCTTCACCTTAAGCTGTCTCCCAAAGTCACCTTACAAAAGAAAGTCTAAGCCAACAAAACAATAGTAAACATCCCACACAGGTTCAGAAACTTGTTTTCTACCAACCAGTAAAACAAGCTGTTTTCCACCTTGTATTTAAGTGAGAAATTTGAAGAACCCTGTAAGATATCTTTTTCACCCTAGTTTATTTGTCTCTGATCTTTATCCATCCAGCAAATATTTATATAGCCTTTGATGGCACTGAGCTAGAACCATGGAGATACAGTAGTAATGAAGGTTTGAATTTGTCTTATCTTTCTGGAATTTAAGTTTTCATAGAAACAGAAAATTTAAGACTAATAGGACAAGACAGTAACTCACAGGTTACACAATCCTTCCCTAATGGTCTCCTTTGAATCTCCCAACTCATAGATAGCATCATACTGGCCTGTATTCTTCTGTAGTTCTTTTCAGTCAAGTGTAATCTGTATGAGCCCTGGAACTGTGTAACTGTTATCAGCATTACTCATCACTCATCACTTGTAACCCTGATACTAGCAGGAACTGACAAATCACTTCTATATGGCCTGTATATGGCCTGTGAGATAAGAAAATTTTATTTCTTAAAGGTTGCAAAGAAAAAAATAGAAGAAGTAGGAGGACGAAAAGTAAAAAGAGGAGGTGGTGGAGGAAAGACTGTGGGACAGAAAATTTATATGCCCTGCAAAGCCTAAAATATTTGTTATTTGTCCTTTTACAGAAGTTTGCTGACTCCATTAGCACATAGTCAAGTCCCAACAAATATGTATTGAAAAAAATGTATAAATAACATTTCAGGACAGATAGGGCCAAATATACACATGCATTCAAACCATTAACAATGGTATTTGCTAGTTATCGTAGTTTTCTATGAACTTTATCAGTTTAAAAAAAGACAGGAAAGAGAAAGTAAGAACAGCCAGAACAGAAATAAATGCCTGATTGAAAGAAACAATTAGACTACAAAATGACACATTACCTCAGTATATACCAAAAAGATATTTTAATAACATTCAGAAAATGTTACTGAAAAAGGGACCCAGCCCTGAGTGGGTCTGCTGAGAGCTAGCAGGTAGTATGTGGGTTCTTGACTTGGTCTAGGAAATATTTCACAGCGCAATTCCAGGTGATTGACAGTAAATTTATTAAAGCTGGGGACAGTGAAACAAGAAACGGCCTAACATAGAGGGAGCAATAGGACAGCCCAGGCTGGGCTTCTTTGGCTCTCTTAAAATGTTACAGGAAAGAAATGAGCCTAGGTGGGGCTGCTTTAAGCTCCCTGGGAAGTTCAGAGAAAAGGGGCCCTTGGAGGCAGATTCAGGAGTTTAGACCAGAATGTGCTGCCACTGCCTATTGCTCCCCTGGTTTCAAGTCTCTTGGGCTTCTTCAGAGTTTAGGAGATGTGTGCCTCTGGGGGAAAATGAGGAAGAAGGGAAAGGAACGGGCATGCTCACCAGAGGGAGAGCTTGTGATGGTTCCTTTGTCTTGAGGCTTGTATCTTTCTTGCAGGCAGAGAATCTTAGGGTACATCCTAGGGGACAGTTTCAGTAGAATATTCTTCAGTTTTCCAGGTGTGCTTTTTTAAGGTTGTGGTCTCTACTGATTGTTCAGCATCATTGCAGCTGGTTCTGGTACTGCTGAGCTCATTTTGCTTTTTTTTCTGGGCCTGGAGCTGAAATACAACTGAGGCCTAAATGTTACCTCTAGGGAGGTGAAATTCTGTATGTGGCTGTTAATTGCTCATTCAGTTTATTCAGCTGCCTCAATTTCCCTATTCCATTTAACCCGGCTTACTGTCCTGTCTCAAAACAAGTCTAAAATAAAATGAAGCAATGTTTAGTAAACTTGAAGATGAAGAGCATTTGCCTATTAAAAAATATCTAGTTCCAACAATGTGAGGCCGAAAAAAAACTTTTTTAGTAGAATCAGAATATATTATAATTAGTAGAATTAAATATATTAAAGTATATCCAATATTATTTATACCTGTTAATATTAATTAGATACCTTAAGCTGGGGATTACTACACGAACAATATATTTAGTCTTGACTGGTGCTGCTCAGTTGGTTGGGTGTCGGTGGTCTGATTCCCATTCAGAGCACATGCCTGGGTTGCAGGCTGGGTCCCTGGTTGGCGTGTGTGCAAGAGGCAACCAATGGACATTTCATTCTCACTCTTTCTCCCTCCCTTACCTCTCTCTAAAAATAAATAAATAAACTCTTTTTAAAAATGCAGAATATATAGAAATGATTACAATTCTGTCAAATCTACCCAAAGTTTACAATACTTTCCTTTGGACATAAGGATAACAGTTGATTTTCTGTGCTTTTTACCTTTCTACATTTTCCAAAATGTACTCAGTGACCACATTTTATTTTTACAATTACAAATGTATTCTGAAGTATCCTGGATTTCCAAGCAGAAATGTAATGTTACTTAATGATTGTCGAGAACATTTGCCTAGCTTTGACTCTTGGTTCACTTCATTGCATTTTAAGTGCTCCTGGGTAAATGTTTTAATAATTAATCAGAATCAATTATTTATCCAAATTTTTTAACATCATCAGAATTAAGTGATTAATATATGATATTGGCCTAGGACCTTAAATAAATACTGTATTTATTATAATGCTTGATATAAGTCATTGAGAAACCATTTTATTTTTTAATTCATTAAAACAGATGTTATTTATTATTCATATCCCTTAATGATTCTATAATCTGAGTTACTCATTAGCTTTTCAAGTGGGTCAATTACATGTTGCCCACCATCTGTTTAGTTGGTGATCTAGTCTCTTGCTTTCAGTCCTCTGCAGTGGACTCTAACAGTGTGGGGATCTGAGAAGGCGGGGGCAACAGATTGGTGAGCATCTGGCCAGGAGAAAAGAACACAGGAAAAAATATAAAAATACTTAAAAAAATTAAATATGCCAAGTTAAAAAAATTGTTTTTACAAATCTTATCTCTGGTTTGTAACTCTGACATTAGTACAGTAAATATAAATATGTTTGTTCACCTGACAGTCACTCCTCTGTGAAATTGATGTGTGATTTTTATGAGGAATTTTAGTGAAATTGGCAGGAGTTATATTGGACCTACCTTGTTTATTATACTTTTCACAAATATTTGTTTGATTCTTATTGAAAAGAACAAATGTTTTTATTTCCAACTATTTCCTTAAAAAAAAGTAATACATTTTGCAGGTTTGAAACTATCAGCAGCTGGAATTGATGTTTTTGATTAACCCATTCTTGGAAAATGATATGAACTTTAATTGTCAATAATGAAAATAAAATAACAGTACTGTGAAAATGCTCTTAAAGTATGCTTATCATACTCTAACATTTTGCATACTTGTCTTACTCCACTTAGAGATTTAATTGATACTTCTGTTTTTCACTTGAATGACAGTGGAATTTTTATTTAAAAGCTGCATTTTTTATTTTTATTTTTTATTGTTTTTTTTCCATGACCGTTTAGTCCCCTTAAACCCCTGCTCCCCACCCCACAATCACCACACTGTTGTCCATGCCCATGAGTCCTTTTTGCTCAACCTGTCCATTTCCTACCCTCTTCCCCCTTAGCTGTCATTCTGCTATCTATGAGTTTTTCTCTATTTTGTAAAAAGTATCAACTTTAAAAATAATTTTAAGGGTAGCTACTAAAGAAATTACATGTAGTATTAAAAACTCTAAGCAGTACTTAAAACAGGATTAGCTCAAAGTCCTTATTCAGGATATTTATTGTGTATTCAACAGAGAGAAGGCATAAAATACAGAGAGATACAGTAATCTGAACTCTAATGTTGAGGTATATGACAACTGCAATTTTCTTTAACAAAGTATGTCTGTTCAATTTAAATAAGGACAAAATTAAAATGTAGTGAGAAATGTTGATAAAAATAATGAGTTTTAGCCCTTCAACACACACTTTTATATGCTTTGTATCTAAAATCTCTTTTTAGTTTCCCCAATAACCAATAAGCTAGATGTTACTGTCATCATCACTTTACATATATGATCCCCTGGAAAAACCAGAAGTGTTTTTTAATTAGAAAGATATGTGATGGTTCATAACATTTTCCAACAGTTATTAACAAAATCACACAATCTTTAGATTTTTACACAAGACCACAATTCATTCATGCATGATTAATAAAACCTTGAGTACCAAAAAAGAATTTCATTGAAGAAAGATTGAGAAGTGTGTTTTGCAATATTAACAAGTGATACACTTTATTTCATACCATCCTCAAAGCTATAAAGACATTGAAAGTAGAAATATAGTTGTAAATAAACATAGTTAAATTTTTACAAGTTCAAATGAATTCTATCCATGTAGTATTTGGAGACTGACTCTTAGTTAACATTTAAAATAATAGGGAAAAGTCAGTGTAACAAATTTGGTTCTGGAATACATTTTTAACTGTACAAGAAGAATCTGATGGTTGAAGGTGTCAGGTGAATAATAATTTATTCTAGTAGTAGTAACAATTAAACAAATACAGAAATGTTTGTTTCTTAAAATCACGGCAAGCTAAAGTTGGGTTTTCTTTTTCTCCTCCTTGAAAACAAAGGCTAGACATAACACAGAAAAGAATGGGGAGTTAGAATATCTAAAAATCTAAGACAAGAATTTGTGAGAAACCCCTGATACAAGAGAAGGTAGTTATTTCCAGATGTGTATAGAAACATATGAATGTGGACATGAGGAAGGGATAAAGGAAGAAGAAAGATCATGACTTATAGACAAGAGAAATGCTGCGGATGATTTTCTTCTCAATGTTCTATTATGAAAATTTTCAAACATACAGAAAAGTTGAAATAATTACAGTAGACCCTCATTTCCTACATTATACCATTAGCTTTTTTGTTTGTTTGTTTTTATTGTACTTTTTCCATTATCACTTATTCCCCATACCCGCCCCACCCCCAGAATCACCACACTACTGTTCAAGTCCTTGAGATTTTTTGGTTTTACTTATTCCCTCCATCCCCTAACCCACTATGCCATAGCTGTCATCCTGCTCTCCATCTATGAGTCTGTCTCTATTTTGCTTGTTAGTTCAGTTTGTTCATTAGATACCATGTGTGAGTGAAATCATATGATATTTGTCTTTCTCTGACTGGCTTAAAAGGATCTTTAATATATGTGTATATTTTACATAAGATTCTTCATTTATTGTATTTTTCTCTATTACCATTTAACCCCTCGTACCCTCTACCCCATGCAGTCACCACCCTGTTGTTCATGTCCATGATTTCTTTCCCTTTTTGTTCAATTTCTCCACCCCCTACCCTCCTCACCCAATATTTATCATTCTGTACTTCATATATGAGTCTGTCTCTATTTTTCATGACAGTTCAGTTTGTTCATTAGATTCCACATATAAATAAAGTTATATGGTATTTGTCTTTCTATGACTGCCTTATTTCACTTAACATAATGTTCTTCAGGCCTATCCTGTGTTGCAAAGTGCAAAATTTTCTTTTTTATGGCCAAGTAGTATTCTACTCTGTAAATGTACTATAGTTGTTTTATCCACTCATCTACTGATGGACACTTAGGCTACTTCCATATCTTGGCAATTGTATATATCACTGCAATGAACATAAGGGTGCTTATGTTTTTCAAATTAGTATTTTGGGTTTCTTCAGATATATTCTCAGAAGTGGGATTGCTGTGTCAACACGTATACCTACTGTTTTTTGAGGTATCTCCATACTGCTTTTCACAATGGCTGCACAAATCTGCATTGACACCAACAATGCAAAATGGTTTCCCTTTCTTCACATCTTTACCAACATTTGTTGTTTGTTGTTTTATTGATAACCATTCTTAAAGGTGTGAGGTGATATCTCATTGTGGTTTTCATATGCATTTCTCTGATGATTGAGTATCTTTTCATATGTTTATTGCCCATCTGTATGTCTTCTTTGAAGAAATGTCTATTCAGGTCCTTTGCGCATTTCTAATTATACTGTTTGTATTTTTTTAGGTATATTTTATTGATTATATTGTCACAATAGTTCCATTTTTTCGCCTTTGCTCCCCTCTGCCAAGCACACCCCTCCCCAGCAATCCATCCCAATCCCCCAGTCCATGCCCATGGGTCATGCATACAAGCTCTCCCTTTCCTATATTATTATTATTTTTTAAATTAATTAATTAAATTTTTATAACAATAAAAAAATAACAATCATCCCCTCTCAGACTTGAGACTCTTTATAATCTTATAGAAGACAATGGGCGAAGGTCTCAAGCTCCTCTAGCTGCTTCAAGCTGCATATGGTTGTCATCTTACCTACCCTTGGGTCCAGAAATCCCTAATAAGAGTGGGGGTGTGGAAGGGAGGGTGGCCTTTCCACATGGGGAAGGATCGTGCAGACTCCAGGTCAGTTGGCTTTTCCCGGACAACAGCGTTCTTGGTTTAACAGGCTGGCATCCTTGTTGTATTCTGGGGGCAACAGATTTGGCAATGGGGTTAAAAGACATCATTCAATCCATAACCACTAGATGACAAAAGGAAGGGATTAATTTTTCAATGTCCCACATTAGGGAAAAAAGAAGGGCTTCTTTGGAGGAAGGTGTGCCAGGCACATGACACCTGTCCAAAACTCTTTTGCCCACTCTACTTAGCTTGGGCTGAGGAAAATATTTTAGGTTACCCCCTCTCAGACCTCTACGTCCTTTCTGCCTAAACCATTAGGAAAGAAAAGAGAATCCCATTTTAAGGTGAAGCCCACAGACCACCCCCATTCTTCACCAACCCAGCCACTTAGTTCAACCATTGAGTTTCAGGGGGCAGCGATGTAGACAGGATTGAGTGAGGTTTATACGTAAAGACAATCACTCAGGTAATGAGATCCTAGGCTTATGCCTTTTGAAAACAAAAAACACATGTTAATTTATGCAACATAGCCCACAAACAAGTCTCTAAATCTGCAAGACTGTCTTATTGGAAAGACACCCAGTTGCAAGGCACTTGACACTGTTCTTGCCTGTAAATTCAGCATCTTTGATAATGCCACAGAACAAGTTTGACTTACAAATGAAAGGAAACTTTAAATGAAAAGAAACTTCAAAGATGGTTAGCTGCACTACTTTATAGTCTACCATTGAGCATTGTGATTTTTTTTTTTTTGAATCACAATTTTTCTCCACAAGATTACCCTCCTTGTCATTAAAGGGACTGCATTAGGTTCATTTTTAATTTGTCTTGTTCATTCGCATAAACACAATAAGAGCAGTAAATGATCACTTACGATCTTTAAGTCTGCTTTGCTGGAACTTATAAAAGGAACATTTAGGGTGATCTTCAGTCTTCCCTTCAGGGCACAGAAGCTGAGCCACATACCTGCATTCAGCCTTGCCTGTACAAACCTGTCTTTTCCAAGTCCTTCAAGCTTTCCATTGAGCCTAAAGGTCGCTTCTAGCCATCTTTCAGGAAAGCAATCTTCCTTCTCTCTCGGGAAAGAAGTCATGGACTGCACATCCAACCTAGGTATCAGGCCTTTTTTCTCATGGGCTTTTATTACCTTCTAAGGTCAACCTTAGTTACTCAGGTCTTTTTGGTAACAACCAGAGCCCAAGCATGTCTCCTTTAGGCATGACATTCAGTCAAAGTCTTGGTCAACAAAACCTCTATTATCAACCTGTATTATTAGTTTCATGCAAAGAACGCTATGTCATTACATACTTCTTCAGGATGCCAAATTTTGGAGGAATTAGGTAGGGAGAAAAATATACAGTGTGAAGAAAAATCCTTGTCCTTCTAATATTCATTAAAATTGCATTTCCATTTATATATATATATATTTTCCCCATTAAAAAATTTGTTTGTTTGTTTTCCTATTACAATTATTCCACTTTATTTTTTCTATTGCTTCCCTTCACCCTGTCCACCCTTTCTCCCACATTCAGTCCCCACCCAGTTGTCAAAGTCCATGGGCCATTTATACATGTTCTTTGACTAGACCCTTCCCTTTCTTTCCCCCTTCTCTCCCTCCTCCCCACTTGTCATTGTTAGTCTACACCTTATTCACACACATCTGGTTCCATTTTGCTTGTTCGTTTGTGTTGTTCATTAGTTTCCTGTAATAGGTGATAGCATAAGATATTTTTCTTTTGGTGCCTGGCTTATTTCGCTAAGCATAATTCTCTCTAGTTCCATCCATGTTGTTGCAAATGGTAGAAGTTCCTTCTTTCTTTCAGCTATGTAGTACTCCATTGTGTAAATGTACCACAGTTTTTTAATCCACTCATCTACCGATGGGCACTTAGGCCGTTTCCAGCATGTGGCTATTGTAAATAGTGCTGCTATGAACATAGGAGTGCATAGGTTCTTTTAAATTGGTGTTCCAGGATTATTCGGATATAGTCCTAGCAATGAAATTGTTGGTTCAAAAGGCAGTTCCATTTTTAGTTTTTTGAGGAAATTCCAAACTGTTTTCCATAGTGGGTGCACCAGTCTGCATTCCCAACAGCAGTGCACCAGGGATCCCATTTCTCTACATCTTTGCCAGCACATGTTGTTTGTTGCTTTGTTGATGATGACCATTCTGACTGTTGTGAGGTGGTACCCCATTGTGGTTTTTATTTGCATCTCTCTGATGGCTAGCGATGTTGAGCATTCTTTCATATGTCTATGGACACTCTATATGCTCTGTTTAGAGAAGTTTCTGTTCAGGTCCTTAGTCCATTTTCTGGTTGGCTTGTCTGTCTTCTTGGTGTTGAGTCATATAAGTTCTTTGTATATTTTGGAGATCTGTTCCTTGTCCGAGGTATCATTGGCAAATATGTTTCTGATGTGGTTGGTTTCCTTTGCATCTTGATGATGTTTTCTTTTGCTGAGCAGAAACTCTTTAGTTTGATGTAGTCCCATTTGTTTATGCTTTCCTTTAATTCTCTTGTTTTAGGAGATATATCAGTGAAAGTGTTGCTACGCGGGATATCTGAAATTTTCTTGCCTGTTTTCCTCTAAGACTTTTATAGTGCCATGGCTTACATTTAAGTCTTTAATCCATCTTGAGTTTATTCTGGTATACGGTGTAAGTTGGTGGTCTAGTTTCATTTTTTTGCATGTCCCTATCCAGTTCTCCCAACACCATTTGTTGAAGAGGCTCTTTTCACTCTATTTGATGTTCTTTCCTCTTTTGTCAAATATTAGTTGACCATATGAACCTGGGTTTATTTCTGGGCTCTCTATTCTGTTCCATTGATTTTTATGTCTGTTTTTATGCCAGTACCAGACTGTTTTGATTCCCGCGCCTTTTACTATAGTTTGGTATCAGGTATTGTGATTCCTCCTACTGTGTTCTTCCTCAAGATTGCTGTGGCTATTTGGGCTCTTTTTTGGTTCCATATAAATTTTTTAAGTATTTGTTCTAGGTCTGTGAAATATGTTGCTGGTATTTTAATAGGGATTGCATTGAATCTATAAATTGCTTTGTGTAGTATGAACATTTTAATGATGTTGATTCTTCCCATCCATGAGCATGGTATATACTTCCATTTATTTGTATCTTCTTTAATTTCTTTCTTCAGTGTTATGTAGTTTTCAGAGTACAGGTCTTTTACCTCCTTGGTTAAGTTTATTCCTAGGTATTTTATTTTTCTTGTTGCTATGGTAAATGGAATTTTTCTTTCAGTTTCTATCTCTGAGTTTTTATTGTTGGTGTATAAAAATGCGTTCGATTTCTTAATATTGACTTTGTATCCTACTATTTTGCTGAATTCACTTATTAGGTTGAGTAGTTTTTTTGTGGAGTCTGTAGGGTTTTCTATGTACGCTATCATGTCATCTGCAAATAATGACAGTTTTACTTCCTCTTTTCCAATTTCCTGTTTTCCAATTTGGATGCCTTTTATTTCTCTTTCTTGTCTGATTGCTGTGGCTAGAACTTCCAAGACTATGTTGAATAGGAGTGGAGAGAGCGGACATCCTTGTCTTGTTCCTGATCTCAGGGGGAATGCTCTCAGTTTTTGCCCATTGAGTATGATGTTGGCTTCAGGTTTCTCATATATGGCCTTTATTATGTTGAGGTATACTCCCTCTATTCCCATTTTGCTGAGAGTTTTTATCATAAATGGGTGTTGTACTTTATCAAATGCTTTTTCCGCATCTATTGATATTATCATGTGGTTTTTGTCTTTCATTTTGTTTATGTGGTGTATTATGTTTATTGATTTGCGAATGTTAAACCATCCTTGCATCCCTGGGATGAATCCTACTTGATCGTGGTGTATGATCTTTCTAATGTGTTGCTGGATCCGGTTTGTCAATATTTTGTTGAGGATTTTAGCATCTATGTTCATCAGCGATATTGGCCTGTAGTTTTCTTTGTTGTGTCTTGACCTGGTTTTGGAATTAGGGTTATACTGGCTTCATAGATCGAGTTTGGGAGTCTTCCTTCTTCTTGTATCTTTTGGAATAGTCTGAGGAGGATAGGAGTTAGTTATTTTCTAAATGTTTTGTAGAATTCACTTATGAAGCCATCCGGTTCAGGGCTTTTGTGTGCTTGGAGTTTTTTGATTATTGCTTCAATCACTATTCAGACTTTCTGCTTCTTCTTGATTCAGTTTGGGAAGACTATAGGTTTCCAAGAATTTGTCCATTTCCTCTAGGTTGTCAAATTTATTGCCATACAGTTGTTCGTAATAATTTCTTATAATGCTTTGTATTTCTGTAGTATCAGTTGTGATTTCTCCTCTTTCATTTCTGATTTTATTTATTTGGATCCTCTCTCTTTTTTTCTTGATGAGCCTGGTTAAAGGCTTGTCAATTTTGTTTATCTTTTCAAAGAACCAGCTCCTACTTTTGTTGATCTTTTGAATTGTTAGTTTAGACTCTATGTCATTTAATTGTGCTCTGATCTTGATGACTTCCTTGCTTCTACTTGATCTGGGTTTTGCTTGTTGTTCTTCCTCTAGTTCTTGTAGTTGTAGGGTTAAATTTTTTATTAGAGATTCTTCTAGCTTTTTTAGGTAGGCATGTATTGCTATGAACTTTCCTCTCAGGACTGCTTTTGCTGTATCCCATAGGTTTTGGGTTGTTGTGTGTTCATTATCATAAGTTTCCAGAAACTTTTTGATTTCTTCCTTGATGTCATTGTTAACCCATTTATTATTTAATAGCATGTTATACATTGTCCATGAGTTTGAATGTTTTTGAGTTTTTTCCTTGAGATTGATTTCCAATTTTAAGCCATTGTGATCTGAGCAGATGCTTGATATAGTTTCAATATTCTTGAATTTGTTAAGGCTTGTTTTGTGTCCTACCATGTGGTCTGTCTTTGGAAATGTTCCATGTACACTTGAGAAGTATGTATATTTTGCTTCTTTTGGGTGAAAATTTCTATATATATCGACTAAGTCCATTTGATCTAGAGTGTTGTTCAGTGCCTCAATATCTTTGGTGTTTCTTTGCTTCGAAGATATGTCCAGTGTTGACAATGGGGTGTTAAAGTCCCCTACTATGAGTGTGTTGCTGTCTATGTCTTTCTTGGAATCTTTCAAAATTTTTCTTAAATATTTGGGTGCTTCTAAGTTGGGTGCATATATATTTATAAGGGTTATATCTTCTTGATGGATTTTTCCCTTAACTATTATGAAATGCCCTTCTTTGTCTCTTTTTATGGACTTTGTTGTGAAATCTGTTTTGTCTGATATAAGTATTGCTACCCTGGCTTTTTTTTTTTCTTCATGTCCATTTGCTTGAAATACTTTTTTCCATCCCTTTACTTTCAGTCTGTGTAGATCTTTTGTTCTGAGGTGGGTCTCTTGTAGACAGCATATATGTGGGTCTTTCTTTCTAATCCATTCAGCTACCCTATGTCTTTTAATTGGAGCGTTTAATCCATTTACATTTAAGGTTATTACCGATAAGTACTTATTCATTGTCATTTTTCCCCTTTGTACTCGTGTTCTTCTCTGTCTCTCTCTGTTTCTTTATCTTCTTAGAGCAGACCCGTTAGCATCTCTTCCATTGCTGGTTTGGTGGAGATGTATTCTTTTAGCCTTCTTTTGTCTTAGAAGCTCCTTATTTCACCCTCCATTTTGAATGAGAGCTTTGCTGGGTATATTATTCTAGGTCGTAGGCCTTTGTTTTTCATTCCTTGGAATACTTTTTGCCATTCCCTTATCGCTTGTAGTGTTTCTGCTGAGAAATCTGAGGATAGCCTTATTGGAGCTCCCTTATATGTTATTAGTTGTTTCTCTCTTGCTGCTTTTAGGATTCTCTCTTTGTCTTTGAATGTTGCCATTTTAATTATGATGTGTCTTGAAGTGGGCCTGTTGGGGTTCATCTTCATTGGGTCCCTCTGTGCTTCCTGGATTTGCGTGACTCTTTCTCTCCTCATGTGAGGGAAGTTTTCTGTCATTAGTTTTTCAAAGAGGTTTTCTATCCCTTGCTCTTCTTATTCTCCTTCTGGAATTCCTATGATACGGATATTATTACATTTCATGTTGTCCTGCAGCTGTCTTAGAACCTCTTCAGTCGTGTTCAGTCTTTTTTCATTGTGTTGCATTGTCTGGGTGTTTTTGTGTACGTTGTCCTCCAGCTCGCTGATTCGATCTTTTTCCTCTAGTCTGCTTTTAATTCCTTCTACTGTGTTCTTCAATTCAGAGATCGTATTCTTCATTTCCTCCTGGCTCTTATTGATAGCTTCTATGTCCTTTTTCATACTCATGTAATTCTCTGTGAGTTCCTTGTAGTTTCTGCTGAGCTCATTCAGCTTCTCCATAATCCATGTTTTGAATTCTGTACCTGATATTTTGCTCCCCTCTATTTCATTTAGCACTCTCTCTGGGGATTCTACCTTTCCTTTTGATGGGGTGTTCTTTCTCTGTCTCCCCATTTTTGTGATTCCTATTGTTTGTTGGTGCTTCTTAGAATGATCTGCTCTTCCTGGATCTGCCTCTGGTAGTGTCAGATTGTGTACCAGTCTGGCCCTAGGCAGCTTATTGGAGAATTCCAGGGATCTACTGCCTTTGTCTGACTTCTTTAGTTGTTAATCTATTCAATCTGTGAGTAGCCATCAGGCTTAAGGACCGTGGGTGTGGCAGCTTATTTCCTGTAGGCAGGGCTTTTATTTCCCCTTAGTCTGATGCCACTTGGAGGGGAATGATCTGTCTGCTGTACCAGGGCTCAGTCAACACTGGCTGGTCCTGGGAGGAGGTTAGTGTAGCTTCCACTTACTCCTGCATCCTCTTGGATCTCCATCTGTGTTGTCCTTGATGTTATTTCTTTAATCTGTCTGGTTGTATTTCAACTACTCTTTGGTGGATCTTTTTTTCTGGTTAGTTGATTGAGAGTCACTCTGCCCACCTTGTCTTGAGATCTTTTGTGGAGGTGCTGCTAAAACATAATCACACAACCCAGGCAAGAAACCCACACCCTCCAATATCTCCGCCAACTGCAATCTCTTTATAGTCTGCAAATGAGCCCATATTAATATACTTGTGGAGATATTGGGACTCTTATTTCATAGGAGAAACAGATAGGAGTTGTTTTAAATGAAGGAAGGGTAATTTTTGAGCTGGAAGTTGATAGAATAATAATATTAGCAATTGGGATCAAGGTTATGTAAGACAGCAATTAACATTTACACTGTATGTTTGAATAGGAGGAGAGGGTTACAGTGTGGAGTGAGAAAGTGGAAGTGTATAGTATTAGGATTATATAATCGGTATATGCTATATGATTAGCGTGGGAGAGATGATAGACACAACAGACATCCAGGCAGACAGACAGCCAGAAATTGAAAGAGATGGTTGAGGAGGTTAGAAGGTAGGAAACAGATTGAGAAAGAATTTTTCAAGAATAAAAATACAGAGTAGAAAATAGCAAGACAGGAAGGGAAAGAAGAAAGAGAGAGACAACGTAGAGAAAAGAAGGGTAGGAGAGAGAATGCAAGAAGAAAGCGAGGAAGAAGAGGGAGGACTGGATTATTTTTTTAAACAAATTATATATTATAAAAAAGATTAGGAGATTAAAACATGATATAAAATTGCAAGATAGAGAAAAAGAGAGAATATATAGAGAGAAGAATAAAAGATGGGAAAGCAAGAGGATGGGGGAGGGAAAGAACACAGAGGAGGGAAGGATATCAGGAGGAAGAGGAGATATTAGAGAGGGAAAGGTTGAAATTGAAGAGTTGACAAAAGATAGGATGAAGGAGAGAAATACAAGAGGGAGAGAAAGAAGTGAATGGATGGGGTGGAAAGAGAGAAGGGGTAAGAATGGGAGGGTGAAGGGAGAGGGGGATAGATTAGAATTATAATTTGAATATTAAAAGATTAGAATATTAAGTGGAATAGGGAGAGAGAAAGAAAGAGAGAGAGACTATTTATTGGGAGAGAAGGAAAATAAATGCAAGGGATGAAAGAAAAATGAATGTAGATTGAAGGGGGACAAAATAAAGAAATTTAATAAAATTGAAGGTGCTTAGCGCAGAGAAAGGAGAGAGAGAGAAAGGGAGAGAACTTAAAATTAAAAAATTAACTGAGAATAGGATGCAGGGGAGACATGCTAAGGGGAGAGAAGGGACGGAAGAGGAGGGGAGAAAAGGAGAGAGAATAAGAAAGGACGGGGGGGCAGTTAGAGAGAGAGTGAGAAATAAAAGAATGAGAGGATTTTAACTCAATTCAACTTTTAGACACAGTCTCTGGGTATTTTGGTTTGTTTGTTTTTTTTGTTTTTCTTTCCTTCCTTCCTGAGTCCGCTCCTATTCAAAATTCCATGAGTTTCAAATCTTTTCTGGTTGTTTGGCTGGCTGTGGGAGGGTTCTGCTTGATTCTGGAACTGCTAGTCTTTTATTCGTGGGCCTACCGCCACTCTGCTGTGAGCTGCGTTTAGTTGTCCCCTCCTGAGGCACCCTCAGCCCTCCTCAGGCTTGTCCAGCCACTCCCTTCCCCTGTTGGTCCAGCCTGTGCCTGCCAGCAATCCCCGCCCTGCCTCCAGTCCTGTCTCTATTCCCAGGCCACAGCTTCTGCTCTCTTCCCTGTCTATATGCTTGTGCACCCTACCTCTCTCCCTGTCTCAAGATTGTCCCCCCATTCTGCAGGACTCTGGCACAGTCATCCAAAGCGCCGGGCCCAGTGGCACTTTCCTGCCCAGGGCCTCTCCCCTAGTCTGGAGCTCCGCAGTGGCTTTCCTGCGTGGGCTCTTCTTGCCCCAGAACTGTCTCTATTCCAAGCTACAGCTTCTGCTGGCTTCCCTGTCTATAGGCCTGTGGGTTCTATCTCCCTCCCCGCCCCAGCTCCTTCCCTTTGTTCTGCAAGATTCTAGTGTGGTCGGTCAGCGCAGTGCTCTACCCAGGAGCTCTCACCCAGTCTGGAGCTCTGCAGCGGCCTTTCCCTGTTGGCCCTTCTCCCTGCCCTAAAACCGTCTCCACTCCAGAACCACCGCCTCCGCTCTCTTCCCTACTTACGCACCCTGCATGCTCTATTTCTCTCCTAGCCCCAAACCCGCCTTTTGTTCTGTGGGATTCTAGCGCGATTGCTCAGTTCTCCCCCAGTCCGGAGTTCTGCAGCAGCTTTTCTGTGCAGCCTGTCTCCTTGCCCCAAAACTGTCCCTTTGTTCTGTAGGGCCCTAGCACGAGTGCTGTGCGCACCCGGAGTGCCGAGCTTTCGGTCGGAGGCTGCAGCTGAGGAGGTTTCTCTCTAGACTCAGATCACACAGTTTCTCCCAGTCCTGGTCGTTCACTGTTCTCTCCCTCCTCTGGCTTTTTCAGCCAAATCCTCTACCTAACTCCCTACAAGAATTCACTTATCGGTGTGCCCCTAACAGGGGGAGCCTCCAAGCAGCTCTCGGTTAGTGAATTCTCTGGCTTGTTACTCTAGACGCACTGAATCCCGGAATGACTCAGCCTGCAGTGTGTGGTAAACCTCTCCACCCCCCTCCACGCTGCTCCCACACTCTCATCCCCCTGTTCTTGCTATCGGGGATCCACACTCACTCAGTCACTCCTCTCCGCATTCCTTCCTGGATTCTCTCCTTAACAGGAGCATCTGAGAACACTGTCCCTACTTTGCGGCCATCTTCCCCTCTCTCCACAGAGTGGCAAATACTCATTGTTTTAAAGCATGTTCTTAAGAAATATCAAGTGTGTGGCTATACTATCATTTGATAAAGAGTTTATGATATAATAGGAATTGGAAACATTGACCATTTGAAATGAAAAAGACAGAGACAACACAAAATAATGAAGACTTTTTGATTTCTTGAATTTGATAGGATGAGACAATAGAGATATTTGGCTGTAAAAGTGTGTTATTTTTCAACGAGAAAAAAAAATGACCTCAAATGCAATTGACAGATCATCAAAGCCTTAGTTTTAACAGTCTAGTCTGTCTCCACCCAGAGGCTTGGATGTAGAAATACCTTGTGGAGCCATGGGGTTGGGACCACCATGATAGCCTTGGGGTCAGAATTCCAGTCCAGCAGTTACAGGAACAGAACCCTCATTGGAACCATGGGAGTAATGTTGTCACCCTGCTGTGTATGGACGGCAGAGCATCAAATGAAAGGATTATTCTTGTCA
Source organism: Furipterus horrens (assembly GCF_987537825.1). Classification (NCBI taxonomy): domain Eukaryota; kingdom Metazoa; phylum Chordata; class Mammalia; order Chiroptera; family Furipteridae; genus Furipterus; species Furipterus horrens. Next base: position 58,911,691 of record NW_028327176.1, on the reverse strand, counting down.
GAGCAGCCTTTCCCTGAGAAGTCACCCAGAGACCACTGTGGGAGCAGGCAATGGGTTTATTGAGGGAAAAAGCGTAAGGGGGTGTGGAGGGGAGAGGCAACTCCCTGACTGATGGAGGGGTCCATAGGAGCAAGGGGAATGGGGAACAAGGGAATGGGGAGCAAGGGAATGGGGATTCCTGCTCCTCCATGCGGGCCTATAGGAGTCCCACCTGGACTTCTTCATGTGCACTTTTTATACTTGCTAATTGCATATTTCAGTGAGGGTTTGTGATATTAGCATATTCATTAGGTCATTTACATCTCATCGGTTTACCCTCTACCAGGTTAGTTAACATATCCTGTCAATCCCTGGCTAAGTCCATTAACATATCTTGTGGGAGCCCCAGCCAGGGCCAGATTGATTAGCATAACCAGTTGCAGTTCTGACCAGAGTCCAGGTGTGCATTCTAGCTGTCTCCATGTTCTGACAATTCTAAGTTCTTAAGATCCAATGGAGTTTGTTTTGATAGCTTTTGAACTTGGTTGGGACCTATCGCTCCATTTTTCTTACATTTTCGCTCTTCTTGAATAAAAATGCCTATCCTATGCGTGTCCCACCATTCCATTTCAGAAGCACAAAACTTGTCTGGCCTCACGGGTTCTATAGAAAAATTTCACCTCAAGATAAATTTTACCTTGAATTTTATTCATACCTGATTTAGATGAAACTTTTGACTTTAGAGTTTATAATTGATGCTGATTGAGCTATGACCCTTGGGGCTATTGGAATGAAATGAATGTAACTTGCAAGCAAGAAGGACAGTAGTGTGAGGGAGCCAGGAATGAAAATTTGAGCAGTGTGAGCCCTCTGAAATTGTTTTTCTTTAATATATTGTTGGCTATTCTGAGTCTATGTCAACTTTAGAATTAGTACCCTCAAAATAATGTGTGAGCATTATGATTGGGATTGTTTTTAATCTATGGATCAATTGGAGAAGAACTGACATCTCTACAGTATTAAGTCTCTTTATTTGTGAACTTAGAATTTTTCTCTCTTTTTTAATCAGTTTTATATTTTTCTCATATAAATCTTGTAAAAATATTTCATATTTTGTGCAAATGTAGGTGATACTATTTTAATTTCAAATTCCAATTGTTTCTTGTTAATATATAAAGAAGTATTCAACTATTTTATGTTAACCTTGTATGTACCCTTCGACTCACATTAGTTCCAGTGGTTTATCTGTTGTCATCATGATTTTTGATTCTTTGTGATTTTCTATCGATAATCATGTAATCTGTGAACAAAGACAGTTTTCTTTACTTTTTTTCTAATTCGTATAGATTTTATTTCTTTTCTTTGTCTTATTGCATTAGATATGACTTCCAGTATGATATTAACTGGCTCGCTCTCGGGCTCTCGCTCTCTCGCTCTCTCGCTCTCTCGTGTGCTCCCTCCACATGGCTTGGTGAAGGGGCCTTCTCCATGTGGCTTGGAGAAAGGGTCGCCAGGCTGCTTTAAGAGGCTCTCGCCATTCAGTTTCGAGAAGGAGAGAAGATCCACGCGGTTTGCAGGAAGAAGGCAGTTTGCAAGGAGGCTGAGAATCCAGGTGGTTCTGCATTGAGAGTTGGAGGACACCACAGCACAGAAAGGACCTCCCCAATCAGATTGAATGATTGGCAGCTGCTGGTAAAGCTGAACTGTGTTTGGAAAGTAGGGAAACGGTTTCTCTGAGTTTCCTAAAACTAGCCTGGTTTGGAAGTGGGGGAGGCAAGGATATGTGTTTGTGGGTGTTTTAAAGAGCATAAGACTTAACAACAGAAATCCACAAATAACTAAATCTATATAACTGTTAAATAAATAATTCCTTTTTCTTTTCACTAAACTCTGGTATTGAGAGTTATAATTTTGGCGGCGGGCAATCGGGCCCCTAACTAAAGAGCTCGTGGGTTTGTTTTCAACTGGAGCAGCCCAGGAGTTTTGTAACATAAGTAGTTGGGTTGGTGAAGTATGGGTTGGTCTGTGGGCTCACTTTAAAACTGGTCTCTCTTTTCTCTCCTAATGGCTTGGACAAAAAGGGCCCAGAGGTCTGAGAGGGGGGAAATCCTAAAATATACCCCTTGGTCCAAACTACACCAGAGAAGGAAAACTCTGACTCCAAAAAACCTCCGCTGCCTTGCGGCATACCTCTTCAGGGGAAAGGCTAAGGAGAAGGGAAACTCTGACTCCAAACCTCCGCTGCCTTGCGGCATACCTCCTCAGCGGAAAGGCTAAGGGAGTAAACCCCGACAGAAAATCCGGAGCCGGAGTCCCTAAGGCGGTTTGACGTTGTAGTCAACACCGGCAACTCCTGCGGCGCACCTGAAGCCAAGCTGTATTGACTCTGTCTTTCCCCTTGGATCCTTCAGCTGCGAAGAGAGGGGGGTCTGCTGCATGGGCAACAGCTGGCCCTCCATATCACCCTGCCCAGGCTTTGTAGCTTCACTGGAGAGGACACTCCAGCGTCATCGCAAGATGTCGACTTAACACGGGAGGAGACAGTTACCGGTTATAAGCTCATCCGATTGGTGAAGGAAATGAGCGCCAGGGGTCTCCTCTGACGGTGGGAGAGGTCATCGCACCTCACTGGACAGCTACCGCCCGCCTCAAGCTGGGCAGCCCCCAGCCAATTAGGTGCCGTCTCGCCATGGCTCACCTGCCCCACTGGGTGCGTGGGGATCAGAGAGGCGTCTCTTGAAAAGTGGGCCACAAAACACTCGCACCAGGCAATTCCAAGCAAACAACAAGAAAGAAGCCTCCAGCTCTTCGCCTCGCTAGCTGGAACATCAGGACCATGTGTCCCGGACTTACTGCAGACCTTCCGTGGATCAATGGTGCCAGGAAAACCGCCGTCATCGACAGGGAACTGGCATGACTAAACATCGACATTGCGGCTCTACAGGAGACCCGGTTGGCCGACAACGGAACTATCAGAGAAACCAACTACACCTTCTACCGGCAAGGGAAGTCTCCGGACCAACCAAGACAGCACGTTGTTGGGTTCGCTGTGAAGAACACGCTTGTTAACTCCATAGAGCCACCCACAGGAGGCACAGAGAGATTACTTACCCTCCGATTGTCAACAACTTTCGGCCCAGTCAGCATTCTTAGCGCGTATGCCCCAACCCTCTGTGCCACCACCGAAGAGAAAGAACAGTTCTACCATGCACTGGACGAAGCGTTATCCAAGATCCCCAGAAGTAACGCTCTTTATCTCCTTGGAGACTTCAACGCAAGAGTAGGAGCCGACCACATGGCCTGGCCCACCTGCCTCGGAAACTTTGGGAGAGGAAAGATCAATGAGAATGGTCAGCGACTGCTTGAGCTTTCGTGTCACCACGGCCTGTGCGTGACAAACACATTCTTCAAGTGCAAAGAGATCCACCAGGTGTCATGGAGGCACCCCCGCTCCCGCCACTGGCACCAGCTTGACCTCGTCATCACCAGAAGAACAGATATTGGCAGCACCCTCCTCACCCGCAGCTACCACAGTGCAGACTGCGACACGGACCATGCCCTTGTAGTAAGCAAGGTGCGCATAATGCCGAAGAGGTTGCACCACTCCAAGATGAAGGGTCGCCCACGCATCAACACCAGTTGTGCCAGCAACCCAGTTAAGACCCAGCAATTCATTAAAAGGATGGAAGATGCACTCGGCGAGGGAATGGCGGCAGATGACATTATCGAATCCAATTGGCCACGTCTCCGCGACGCCATATACAACTCCGCCATTATTGCTTACGGGAAGAAAGAGCGGAAGAACGCTGACTGGTACGAGGCTCACTGGGAAGAAATGGAACCCGTGATCGAGGCTAAGAAGAAGGCCCTACTGGCTTACAAGGCCACACCCACTCCCAGTACACTTCAAGCTCTACGGGCTGCCAGGAACAAAGTCCAGAAGACCGCCCGCCACTGTGCCAACACCTATTGGCTAAACCTGTGCAGAAGCATCCAGGAAGCCGCCGATATAGGCAACGCACGAGGAATGTATGAGGGTATCAAGAAGGCAACAGGCCCAATCCCCTCCAAGATCGCCCCCCTTAAGTCCAAGACAGGTGAGGTCATCACTGACCAGGAACAGCAAAAGCGGCGGTGGACCGAGCACTACCTCGAGCTGTACGCAATGAGGAACACCGTAACAGACACTGCTCTTAACGCCATCCCAGACCTACCAGTCATGGAGGAGCTAGACACCCCACCTACTGCGGCAGAGCTCGGCAAAGCCATCGACCGCCTCGCTTGCGGGAAAGCACCAGGAAGCGACGGAATCCCTCCAGAAATCCTAAAGAGCGGGAAACCAGTCCTGCTACAGCCGCTCCACCATCTACTCTGTCTCTGCTGGAAGGAGGGTTACATCCCCCAGGATATGAGAGACGCCAACATTATCACCATGTACAAGAACAAAGGAGACCGCAGCGACTGCAACAACTACCGGGGCATCTCTCTCCTCAGCATCGTCGGCAAAGTATTCGCCCGGGTCGCTCTTGCCCGCCTGCAGACCCTTGCTTCCCGCGTCTACCCAGAGTCCCAGTGTGGCTTCAGAGCTGGCCGATCAACAGTGGACATGATCTTCTCCCTACGCCAGCTGCAGGAGAAGTGTCACGAGCAGCATAAACCACTCTACCTCGCCTTTATCGACCTCACGAAGGCGTTTGATCTGGTCAGTCGAAGTGGACTCTTCAGCTTGCTACGGAAGATTGGCTGTCCACCACATCTGCTTGCTGTGGTCATGTCCTTTCACGACAACATGCACAGCACGGTGTCCTACAACGGCGCAACTTCTGAGGCCTTCCCAGTCAGCAGCGGAGTAAAGCAGGGCTGCGTCCTCGCGCCTACGCTGTTCGGAATCTTCTTTTCCATGCTCCTCCAATACACCTTTAAGGACTGCAGCGAGGGGGTCTTCATTCACACCAGATCCGATGGCAAGCTCTACAACCTGGCCCGTCTACGAGCCAAGACCAAAGTCAAAGAGGTGCTCATCCGTGAGATGCTCTTCGCCGACGACGCAGCCTTGACATCACAGTCCGAAGAGGGACTCCAGCAGCTAGTCACTTGCCTTTCCCACGCATGCAAGGAGTTCGGACTAGCCATCAGCCTGACGAAGACGAACGTTATGGCTCAAGGCACGGGGACTCCCCCATGCATCACCATCGACGGATACACCCTGGAGGTTGTCAACGATTTCACTTACCTCGGGTCCACCATCTCGAGCTCTCTGTCAGTCGACTTGGAGGTCAACCGGAGAATCGCCAGGGCAGCCACAGTTATGGCCAAACTGAACCGGCGAGTGTGGAACAATTCCAGCCTCACTGAGAAAACCAGACTGCGCATCTACCAAGCCTGCGTACTCAGCACTCTCCTCTATGGCAGCGAGACGTGGACCACCTACGCAAGGCACGAAAGGAAACTCAACAGCTTCCACATGAGGTGCCTGCGACGCGTCCTGCATGTCGCCTGGCAGGATAAGGTTCCCAACACCGAGGTGCTGAAGCGAGCCAACATGAGCAGTTTGCATGCAGTTCTTAGTGAGAGACGCCTCAGGTGGCTCGGCCATGTCAAAAGAATGGATGCAGGCCGTATTCCCAAAGACCTCCTCTACGGCGAGCTAGCAGAAGGCCAGAGGATGACAGGGCGCCCAAAACTGCGGTTCAAAGACATCTGCAAAAAGGATATGACACAATGCTCCATCAATCTCAACACATGAGAAGTTCAAGCAGACGACCGCCTAGCCTGGAGGCTCGCGGTCAGGCAAGGCACGTCACGCGCAGAGGCTGCGCGCAACGAGTAGGTGGTCCAGAAAAGATCGAGGTGGAAGCAGCGTCTACAGCAGTAACAACAGCCATCTGCCTTCACCTGTAACAAGTGCGGCAGGGATTGTCACTCCCGAGTCGGACTGCACAGCCATTCTCGGCGGTGCAGATAGACTCTCAAGAAGCTACGCCATCGTCTCTCGAGACGGACGGCTGCCGATGATGATGATATTAACTGGTAGTAGTAGCATAGTAATCTTGCATAGTTGCTAACCTTAGGTAAAAATAAACTCAAGCCTCTTACCATTAAGTATAAAAGTCAATATAGAACTAAATGTTATGTTAAGAATAAGGACAGTTCCCAAATAATTAACCTAAATTCAAATTTGAACAAACAAGAAAAACAAGATCAAAACAAACGTAAGGCCAAAAAAGGCATCAAATAGTAAAGATGATAACTAAAGTTAATAAAATTGAGAACAGGAAGAAAAAAAAACAAAACTAGTGAAAACATTGGTCTTTTGAAAAAAAATCAATAAAATAAATACATGTCTATCAAGATAGACAAAAATAAAAGGAAGATGACACAAATAACCTACATGAGCATAATCTTGGAATATTACTACAAATCCTGTATCATTAATAGACTATTAAGGTAATGCTACAAACATTTTACACTTAGAAATTTGAAAATTCTGATTAAATATATCAGTTTAAAAACACATATGAGTTAACTTTGGTAAAACAGATCATTTGAATATCTTCATAACCATTATATAAATAGAATTTTTAATTAAAGTCTACTAAATATTAATCCCCAGCACAAGATGGCTTCACTAAAATATTCTACTAAATATTTTCTGAAGTTAACACTGATTTTAACACAAAGTATGCCAGAATATAAAAAGAAGGCAACACAACAGTTTCCAGCTTATGAGACCAGTTTCACTCTGCTCACCAAAGACAGAAATAAAGAAACTACAGCCAAAACAAAACAAAAAAGTACAAACAAGCAGAAATAGTACAGACTGTAAACAAAGATGCAAAGTCCTCAACAAGGTATTATCAAAGTTACTCCAAAAATATATAAAATAATGATACACCATGACACTGTGACTGTGATTTATTTCAGGTATGTGAGGCTTGTTCAACATTCTAAAATCAATCAATATCAATTATTGTATCAACAGGCAGAAGAGGAAATTAAATAATTATATCAATCAGTGTAAAAACTTACAGTTTGATTTCTGCTAAAACAAATATTTTTGAGCAAATTAGAAAAACAAATATATTTATCTGATAAATAACACCTCCAAAATATCTACAACATTTATCGAAAAGTTGGCAGATGAAAGAAATTAAAAGATATGAGGGAATTGGCAAAAAGTAGGAGACTAACACACCATAGGAAGGGCCAGATATGAGGTCAGGCATGATGTCCTGGGATCAGCACTTAGATGAGGGCGGGCTAAAAGAGGAGGTCCACCACAAGGTTTGGTGTGCAAGAGGAGGGAGAAGCCATGTGGTCTGGAGTAAGAAAGAGGAAATCTGAAACTCAGAAGTTAAGAGTCGCCAGAGCTGGCAATGCCGTAGGAACCTGCCCAGCACCCAGATTTGAGTCTACCTGGAGAAGAAGGTGGCAGAACTGACAGAGCTGGGGGGGACCCACCTAGCCACCGGGATTCATGAGCGATGCTTAGAGCTGAACTGTGACTGGGAATGCTGATCTTCAGACTTCTGTTTTTCTGAAAGATGATACCTCTGGCTGGCGCATTCTGAAACTGGCAGTTTGGCAAAAGGTTCTTGGGTGGTTTTAAAGAAAATTGGACTTAATGGCAGAAATCTGCCATTATTCTAAATTTACATAACCTTTCCTTTTTCAACAAACTCTTGCACTGGGAGTCTCGCTTCTGTGCAGTGGGTTCTCAAATCCCATGGCTATTCTAGAACAGCATCAGCAGAATTTTGTAACAGATTATCGAAATATCATGGGGAACATTTTGTGAAATATATAATTGTCTAACTACTATGCTGTACACCTGAAATTTATACAACATAATATTGAATGTAAACTGTCATTGAAAAATAAAATTTAAATTGAAATTAAAAATATTTTAAACTTAAAAGAATTCTGAACATAAATATAATACTTTAAACTATAAATTTTTCTAAAAATACAGAAAATATTCAAGGTCTCTGGTTAGGCAGAGGATTCCTACACTTAATGTGAAAAGAATGATCTATATTGAACATTCATGACAAATTTTAAACTGGATGAGACTTCAGTTTTTAAAAAATGTAACCTGAAAATGTTCCAGTAATGAGTGCTCATTTTGTAGAGGATTAATATTTTTTCATTGCTAGGACAAAAATAGCATCACACCAAGAAAGTTAAGCATAAAATATGGTTGTCTTGAACAAGTTATTTAAATTTTTCCCCCAGAGTAGAAGAAAAGACAAGATTTTGAGGACCACAATTCTAATTTTACTCTAAATATTGAATATAATGAAGTGTCGTGTTCTTAAGGAACACCTGCTAAATCATTCTACCTGCTATTTTGGACTGATAGTAATTTGAGGCTAATATTTGTATAATGGAGCATAATTCAGAGAATCAGCCTGCTCAATAATATTTCAAGTAGTTGTCAATGAATACGATTTATTTGTCCAAGAATACAGACTAATTTTAAAATGTTATATAACAATATATTATTTGTATGGCTATGTTGTCAACATCTTAATTTATTTGTCCTTAAACATTTTCAGAGCTATCAATTATTTTCATAGCCATTATAAATCTTCATGGTATGTGACAAAAATATGCATTTTCACATCATATACTGAAAATACACTCATGGCATTTGAATATTCCATTCTGTATTGAGGAGACAGGTATATGAAAACTCAGATATGTTTTCTAAAAGGTAGTAGAAGTTATTTTTAGTGAAAAATATATACTGGACTAAAATAAAAATAATTTTTTATCAACTTCATCAATTATGTGCTATTTATCACACAGCCCATTAGTCCCATGTTGTTAGATTAAAGACATAATAAAATCAAATCAGAATGAGTAGGAGAGGAGACTTTTGCACTAAATAAAATAAAAATGAGTGACAAAGGACACCGATATAGGAATAGAGAGTTATTTGTTGAAGTATGTATATTAAAAAATTAAAATAAAGCCTGTTCCTTATTATAATCATCTTATAAGAGAAAGGATATACTAACATTGAAAGAGAGCAAAAGAGTTACAGTATAAAAAGACACATTGATAAATAACATTAATGGTTTATATGACAAGTTCACTAAATAATTATCTTTTAAAAATATATATTGTGTCTTGGCTGGTGTGGCTCAGTGGATTGAGTGCCAGCCTGTCAAGCAAAGGGTCTCTGGTTTGATTCCCAGTCAGGGCACATGCCTGGGTTGTGGGCCAGGTCCCCAGTTGGGAGCACATGAGAGGCAAAACCACACATTGATGTTTCTCTCCCTCTCTTTCTCCCTACCTTCCCCTCTTTATAAAAATAAATAAATAATATCTTTAAAAAAATAAAAATTTGTTTTGCTTTGGATTAGTGAAAACTTTTCTATGCATCTTTACTTAGGTTTAGATATTGAGAACAACTATACTAAACTTATTCTCTTAGATTTTTTTTTAATTGAGGATGTTTACTTTTTACCCATTGACGTCAGAAGTCTTAAGTTACTAATAAGTAACATGAAGGAAATATGGAGCAAAGGAAAAGTGAAGTGTTCAGAAAAATAAATAGAACTGAAATTTTTAAGAATAGTCAATTGTAAGTAACTTCTTCATAAAAAGAAATGTGCTTTGTCCTGGCCAATTGGCTCAGTTGGTTGGAACATCATCCTATACACCAAAAGAATGCAGGTTTGGTTCTTAGTAGGGCACAAACTTAGGTTGCAGGATCCATTCCCAGTCTGGGTATGTAGAAAAGCATCTAATCAATGTTCTCTCTCTCTCTTTCTCTCTTTCTCTCTCTCTCTCTTTCTCTCTCTCTCTCTCTTCTTTCTTCCTCTTCCTCTCTCTTTTTTTGTCAATGATCATATCCTCAGGGGAATATTTTTTAAAATGTGCCTTAAATATTTAAACATTTTTAAAATTTTCTTTACTTTTCATATATCAGTAAAGTTGTCTGTTCAGTATTCCAGTCAACCAAAACAGGTTATATACATCAACTTACTTAGTAATCATCAGTTCTCATGCATCAATACAGACACAAAATGGACGGAAGAGTTGAGAGGTTGTTAGATATTTAAATATGGATTTAATGTCTCTGGTGATACATATGTAAATATGTGCTTAAGAAACTTATGTGCACTTACATACATTTTTCACTGACCACTCATGATGGTGCATGTGTCAAATAGTGTTATGAAAAACTGAGCACACTTAATTATAACATGTGATATTTGTTTTGATCCTTTGCTAAGGATTCTGACCAGTAAATATTTGAGCAGCCATCCTTTATCAGATTGGTGCTGGTAACCCAAAGACATAAAAATAAGACTTTAAGTAAAGTAGTTCCCGGGGGAAGATGGGAGAGCAGAAATACTTCAAAATCACCAGTCATTTTTAATGGGATTCTTTGAGACCTGCAGGATAGAATATAGCTCACCAAATCACACAGGCTACATTAACAAAGATTCCTGGACTGCATGTTTCCAGTAATGAGTGAATTATTGTCTAAAAGTAGAAAAGACAGGTTTCTACATCTGAAGGTACAGAAAAAGTTAGATGGTTATCAAGGATTCATTTGCATACAAACACCTTCATGACATTTTAACTACTGTTTCGAAACAGTACTTGAATGATACTTCTAAAATCATTCAATAAAATGCATTAAGATATACATATAAATTATTTTTAACTATTACTTTTTTATATCCTCATTTTCATTTTTCCATCATTGTTATTTTACCTCTGAAGTGGGTATCACAGTTGTATACTTTATTCCATAATTTATTAGGTTTTATAGCCAACTCCCACAAGAAACGAAGAGATCATAATTGTATAGATCTTTAAAAATATAAAATGTTTTGAGATGATATCAGCATCAAAGTGGCATAAGATAGCCCTCATTTTTGCCCCTCCTTGCCATCTAAAATTTGACAACTTCTTACCAACTAAAGTGCATCTGTGGGACCTATGGAATCCAGCACTGTAACAAGAGATCCTGGAGGAATCTTACCCACCTACACGACATGTATAAGGCAGGCAGATCCAGGAAATCATTGACCTGGTCAGATACCTAGAAATACTAAAGCCATTCTAGAGTTCCAAATTTTTAGAGGAGAAATCTCAGCACTTAGAATAAAAGGTTTGGACATATTGGAGTAGGTTAAGAGAAGTTTTGTCAGCATCACTTCTTACACCACTTACAAAAAATTAACTGGAAATAGACAAAGGTTTAAACATAAGATTAAAAGTCATAAACTCCTAGAACACACAGAAACAAAGCTCTTTCATGTTGGTTTAAAAATTTCTTTTTAGATATGACTCAAGCAGCAAAAACAAAAATCAACATGTGGGACTACATTAATCTAAAAAGCTTCTACATAGCAAAAGACACTCAACAAAATAAAAAACAGAAAGGAAGAAAATATTTGCAAACCATAGATCTGATGAGTTAATGTATAAATATATTAAAAATATCACACAATTCAATAATAAAAAATAAACAACCCAAATAAAAAGTAGGCAGAGGAAATAAATAGACCTTTATGCAAAGAAGCATCTGAATATCTAACATGAAAAAGGTGCTTCATGCACTAATCGTTAGGAAAATGGAAATCAATACCACAATGAAATATTACCTTACACTTGTTAGAATGGCTATCATAAAAAGACAAGAGGTAACAAGTGTTGGCAAGAATGCAGAATAAAAGGAACCACTGGGCACTGTTGGTGGAAATGTAAATTGGTACATCCATTATTGAAAACAGTATGAAGGTTTCTTTAAAATTAAAAAAATAGAGCTGCCATAAGATTCAGCAATTCCAGTCCTGGGTATTTTTTTGAAAAAAACAAAACAAAAATGGGATATAAAAATATCTGCACCCCAAGTTCATTGTAGCATTATTCACTATAGCCAAGATGTGGAAACAATCTAAGCATTTGTCAATGGATGAATAGATAAAAAAGATGTTATATATATATATATATATATATATATATATATATATATATATATATATATATGCATGAGGTCTGTCCAGAAGGTATCCAGCCATGTAATATGAAAAATAGAGACATTTATTGAAGAAGATGCAGGATACAAGAAACATTGTACATAGGACAATGATGACTCAGTCCCCTTAAAAGTAGACAACTTGGTTCATCTTGATCTGATCCATCTGTAGGTGAGTGAATCAAAAAACTGTGGTACATTTATACAACAGAATACTATGCAGCAGAAAGAAAGAAGGAACTCCTACCATTTGTGATAACATGGATGGAACTAGGGAGAATTATGCTTAGCTAAATAAGCCAGGCAATGAAAGAAAAATACCACATGATATCACCTAATACAGGAAACTAATGAGCAACACAAACAAATGAGCAAAATTGAACCAGAGATATGTAAACAAAGAGAGGACTAAAGTTACAGGGGGAAGGAGGGGGAGAGGAGAGAAGAGGGGTAAGTAGGGGAAAGATTTAGTAAAGGAACTAGTATAAATAACCCATGCACATGTACAACGAGGTGGGGTTAACTGTGGGAAAAGAGATGGCGGGGGGGGAGCATTGGGGAAAAAATTGGGACAACTGTAATAGAAAAACAATAATTTTTTTTTTAAAAAGTCACCTTGGGACCTCACACAGTCCTCCCAACCACCATCAACTGCCTTGTTATATTTTCCTGAATCTTAGCAATGGTTTGAAACCTCTTATCTTTCAAAGGTGATTTTATTTTTGGGAAAAGCCAAAAGTTGCAGGAGGCCAAATCTGGGCTGTAGGGGAGTGATTTGGTGTTTTGCCAAAAAACTCTGCATAAGACATAATGCATGAGCAGGCATGTAGTCATGATGAAGCTGCCAATCACCAGCTACCCATAGCTGCATCTTTCTGAATCATCTGAATAGTTTCTATGGAGAAATGTTCAAACTGAACCAAAATTTGATGCAGATTCTTTGCTCTACTCACTCAGTTATTTTGAATGTGATGGGCAAACAGTACACATGCTCACTAAATGTTGTCTACCACCCCTACTGACTAGTACAGTGACATGTCATTGTTCATGCACATGCATTTCAGTCCACTCTCCTTGGCTGCCGGGTTACACCAATGTTGTGTGAATTGTCCTCATTATATTAACCATGGCTGGTTTTTCTCTGGACAGGCCTTGCATATATATATATATATATATATATATATATATATATAGAGAGAGAGAGAGAGAGAGAGAGAGAGAGAGACATAATTAATATGAATATAATGTATGAATATTATTCAGCCCTGAGTTAAAAAGAAAATTCTTTCACTTGTGGCAGCATGGAGAGACCTTGAAGACATTATGTTAAGTGAGATAAATCAGACAGAGAAAGGTAAATACTGTATATGTGGAACACTTACATGTGAAATTCAAAAAAAAGCCAAACTCATAGAAACAGAATATATTTGTCGTTACCAGGAGACTGGGGGTGAATGATATTTTTCAGGGGTACAAACTTAAACTTCGATGATGAATAAGTTTTAGAGATCTAATGCACAGCATTATGATTATAGTTAGCAATACCGTATTATGCACTTCAAGGTTTCTTAGAAACTAGATGGCAAATAGGTAAATATTCACATCACAAAAAAGAAATGATAACTAGGGGACAGGATGGAGATGTTTGCTACAGACATGGTGGCAATAATAAAAGTGACAATGAAGGGGCTTTGGGATCAACAAACTTCACTTCAAATTTTAGCTCCAACACTCAGTAGCTTTTCCCCCTCAATAAGTTATTTAACATTGTTGACCTTCAGTTTCTTCTTCTATAAAATTAATATAATAATATTGATATATATCTTACATACCAATCAGCATTTCCAATTCATAATAATCACAAAAATTGTATTATACATTATTATTTGAGAATGGTATAAATATATATATGAGAAGCTCTTAGGATAATTTGGGATAAAATAAGTACTCAAAAGTACAAGTAATTGTTTCATTTTTATTGTTATACTTAAAAAAGGGTAACAGTAAAGAAACTGACAAACATAATGTACACAATTAAATATTTTTCTATAAAACCATTATACATTCATTCCTGAAAAAATAAATACAGAAAATGCCAAAGAATAAATTTAGGAGAAAAGTCCAAACTGCTGTTAATGAAAAGTACATGATTTTATTAATATACAAAACGAATACATAAAGTTACATAGTGTTCATAGTTTGTATAGTGTTTATACTGTTCCAGTATTTTTAGCCTCTGAGAATTTAATTCTGTTAGAATTAAAAATGCTCATAAATCATTCAGATGTCTTTGTATAATCTGTACTAAAATGGTCATAAATAGAATGTAAAATACCCTCCCCAAATCCCTAGGATCCAAAGATGAAGGAGGAAAAATAAAGAACAAACTGAATACCTGGTGCTTTGAATAAGAAGTTGAGTGTAGAAGCAGGAAAGACCCTGTAGGAAAGACATAAGGCATTTATTTGGTTTAAAAGCTGATGTCACTATGCCCAAGAGTATAGAACAGAAGAGGTCAGAAGGGTAAGTTTCCCAGGTCCCATTTAAGGTGGACCCCTTATACCTGAATAAGTGTTTTTAGGAAAACAGTAAGAGTGTTATGTACCACTTTTGACCTCTGTGTCTAAAGTAAGGTTATTGGCAATTGGTAATGGACTTTGATATTAATTGCATTTGTCTAATACTAATACATATAATAGATGATGATAGATAGATGATAGACAGATGTCATTTTCATGAGTTTTTTTTTTTTTTTTTTTTTTTTTTTTTTTGCCATTGCATGTGAAGCAAATGAGAAAAAACAGACTTTTATTGTTCATCATTAAGAAACATCAAGGTTTCCATGCTTATTCCAATAAAACTTTGGCCAAATTTAGTAAAGAAGGAAAACTGAAACTATGGCTAAATTACTTTTTTAGAAGTTTGTTTTTGCAAAGGCTATCTTTTGTTTGAGATTAATGTTTACCCCTGGCTGGTTTGGCTCAGTGGATTGAGCGTCGGCCTGCGAGCTAAGTGTCGCTGGTTTGATCTTCCAGTCAGGGCACATCAGAGAAGGAAAACTCTGACTCCAAAAAACCTCCACTGCCTTGCGGCATACCTCTTCAGGAGAAAGGCTAAGGGAGTAAACCCCGACAGAAAATCCGGAGCCGGAGTCCCTAAGGCTGTTTGACGTTGTAGTCAACACTGGCAACTCCTGCGGCGCACCTGAAGCCAAGCTGTATTGATCCGTCTTTCCCTTGGATCCTTCAGCTGCGAAGAGAGGGGGGGGTCTGCTGCATGGGCAACAGCAGACCCTCCATATCACCCTGCCCAGGCTCTGTAGCTTCAGCTTCACTGGAGAGGACACTCCAGCGTCATCGCAAGATGTCGATTCAACACGGGAGGAGACAGATACCGTGTCACTCCCGAGTCAGACTGCACGGCCATTCTCGGCGGTGCAGATAGACTCTTAAGAAGCTACACCATCGTCTCTCGAGACGGACGGCTGCCGCCACCGACGAATGTTTGCTACCTAGCGTGCTAAATGATATAATTTCACAAAATTTTAGAGTAAAGCATGTAGTGTCCTATTATGGTATAATCATAGTGTCAAGTAAGGGAAATGTTCATTGGATGTTTCCATGGGTCTTGAGTTTTACTCTTTAGCAGAAGCAATAAATGATTCTCACTTTTCTTCTTTGGCCATGACTGCTTACACAAGAATAGATGTAATCATGGGAAATGCTGTTTTTTTCTTTGTTTTTCTTTGTGTCCATTCCCCTTGCAGGATGAGCTCTCCTTTGGCTATTTTTATGGTGGTAGAAGTCCAGAGCTTCAAGCTGAGGGCTAAAGCTGCATGGGAAACACCTCAATAAAAGTTAGTCTTGTAAAAAAAAAAAAAAAAGTTAGTCTTGTGATTAATTAGAAGTTGGGGGAGAATGAATATTTTGACTATTTTATATCTTTTTGTGCTCTACTTTTTCTCTTTTATTCTGTTCAAAATATCACAGTAGAGGTTTGCCCAGAAACCTTTCTTAGACATTTATTTTATATTTCTCTTTAGGAATATTTGAAGTCAGTATTTTCATCATATTTATAAAACCTTGTGAGATTTTTAGTTTAAAAGCCAACTTATTTTAAAAACTTTTAAACATTTTTATTTTTCAAATGCTAATGGAAGTATGGGAATTGCCTTTCCCTGTTTTAAAAATAATTTTTTTTATATCTTAAATTGAAAAAAATGTCTTTAATACTTATTTTTAAGGAGTTTTAGGGTTGTTTTGAGCTCTTATTGCTGATAACAATTAACTTTTAATTGAGTTATTGCCTAACATCCTTAGAGACACAATCTTAATTATTCTGTATATAAAACAAATGGGATACATACTATTATAAATAAGCTCAGATAAGTAGATTGCCAAAATCACAAAACTAGAGGCTGGGAGGGCTAGGTTTCAGACCTATGAGTTAAGACATGAAAGCCCATTTTTAACCACAGGGCTACAGTACCATGTTTGAATGAATGACTAGAAATTCCTTGTTCTGTAGACACACACAAAGCCACCTTGGGCGGATAGTTGAGTGTGAGTGTTGGGGCAAAGCTGAAGGATATTTTTATTTGTTTATGTTTATGTGTGGAAATGCACCCATCAATATCATACTTTTATCTCATCTCCACTTCTTCACTTATGTTTCTTCATGGCTGGTGGAGTGATGTAGTTGATTGATGTTTGGGTCAAGACAAACCTTGTTTACTCAACCAGATTCCTTTTGCTTTCTCTATGAAGCCATTCAGCTATATAGCAGGCATTCTTTTCTGCTCCTCCTTAATTAAATGTAGAGTCAGGCACCCACTGGGAAGGCCTGCAATTGTGTAGCCTGAACGCAGCTGGGTTGGTAAGTACAATTCTGAGGTTCACTTTCAAGAAACCCTTTACTCCTACGTATCTAAGGTAGCTACTGTAGTAAATCTAATGCTTTGATATGTTTGCCTGAATAACCTATCTCCCTATTGTTTTCCAACTTAAATATGAAAGAAGGATTTAATTTACTGGACTTAAAAAAATATCTCCCAAAAGGTGTTACTATCATTTTCCCCTTAAAAGTTGATATATACAGTTTCCTTTAGTCTTATTTTGTTATAGTCAGTGACTCTATATTCTGTTTTTTTTGTAGGTAGCCTGTACTGTGGCTCATAATTTTATAATCTTTGTTTTAAGGATTCAGAAATATTGCTAGTAGGTTTCTAGGAGTAATCTAACTTTCATTAATTTGACTTTGTGGCATATGATACTATCAGAATGCTCACAAACTATTCGGCTCAAGAAAATTATGTGCATCATTATTATGATTACTATTTATAGTTAATAATTCATCCAGAATATCTATTATGCATGTCATAAAATTCTCATATTGTATCTTTTCTATGCTCTTCACATATTCTCTCTCAAATATTGATTTTTATCATTTTATAATATTTTTTGACTTAAGGGGAAAAATTGTTTCTATATTCTCTTTAATATCAATTCTAATTAACAAATTCCTAAGTGAATTTCATTTTTTCTTAGTTTCTTCACTCATGTTTAAATTCTCCTTATTTGTTTATTTTTCCTGCCTTTTTTAGATTATTCCGTTAGGTTTTTTTTTTTTAATCTATTTGGATTGCTTTTTACATAAAACCTCACATTTCCTCTATTCTTTCTCATGTTTTATTTTATTCCAAGATTGAGGAAAACACACTTTAAAACAATTTATTTTCACAAGGTTTATAGTTAAAATATATCCTGTCCAGCTCCAACCTACCCACAATTTTATAGTCCCCAGGAATAATATGTAATTATTTTTAAAAATATTTTATTTATTTACTTTTAGAGAGAGGGGAAGGGAGGGAGAAAGAGAGGAAGAGAAACATCAATGTGTGGCATGCTCAACTGGGGACCCGGCCTGCAACCCAGTCATGTGCCCTGACTAAAAATTGAATAAGCGACCCTCTTTTTTGAAGGCCAGTACTCAGTATACTGAGCCACAACAGGAAGGGCAATTTTTGATATTTAATTTCATATCTAGAAACACGTTTTTTCTACTTATTATTTTAACATCAATTTTACTTGTGTTTATTGTTATCATTATCTTTATTATTGTAATTATTAAATTCTATTTATTGTGGAAGTTGAAATTTTTCACCATCTTTTTTTCCCTTCCCATTCATTTCCTCCTTCCATTTTTTTCTGTCTGCAATTATATATATCACTGTAGTGATGTAATAATTTGTTCACTTAGTAGTAGAGGTTTACATAATAATGATTATGTTAAATTCAGAGGTAAGCCACCTAACAAACTATAGTTACTTTAACTTGATCTGTACACTAAATTTAATTTTTCAATGGTCTCAAAATTGCCCGGTTTTTAGTTTTTAATTATTTATTTTTGCTTTTGTAGACACAATAATTTTATAACTTGCTGTAATCTGAAGTGACTACACTTTGAATAGTTTAAGACTATCTGGGAATTCTCTATTTAAAATATTGTTTTATTTATTTATTTTAATTTATTGATGAGAGAGAGACATTAATTTAAGTTGTTGTTTCACTTAGTTAGGCATTCATTGGTTTATTCTTGTGTGTGTCCTGACCAGAGATGGAACCCACAACATTGGTATATCCAGATGATGCTCTAACCAACTGAGTAATCCAGCCAGGGCTAGAAATTCTCTTTGCATTTCTTTTGTTTGGCACTTTCACTTTTCTTAATTTTTGCCCTCATTTAACTAAATAAAATTTCCAATGTTCTCCTGAGAAAAAGAGTAAGGGAAATAAATTTATTGAATTATTTAATATCTAAAAATATCTTTATTCTGCAATTTATAAGTATGTTTTATTGATTATACTGTCACAGCTGTCCCAATTTCCCTTCTCTCTGCTCCCCTCCACCTGGTGGCCCCCTTCCCTCCAGTTGTCGCCCCCCTTTTAGTTCATCTCCATTGGTTGTGCATATAGTTCTTTTCAACCTCTTCCTGTCTATTCCAGTCCCTCCTACTATGTTTCTTAATTCCTATACCATCTCCTTCACTCTCCCTCTTCCCACTACCTGCTGACCTCCCCCTAATATGTTCCCCATACCTATAGTTCATTTTCCACTCTTGTTGCCTATTTAGTTTGCCTTTGTTTCGATTCCCTAGCTTCTGTCATTGGTTGTTGTAATACAGTTTTTATTTTAATGTTTATAGTTTTGATCCTCCTTCTTCTAAGCCAGTCCCTTTAACATCTCATATAATAGTGGTTTGAATCTAATGAACTCCTTCAGTTTTATTTTGTCCTGGAAGCACTTTCTCTGTCCTTCTATTCTGAATGACAATTTCACTGGATAGATTATTCGTAGTTGTAGGTTTTTGATTTTCATTGCTTTGAATATTTTTTGCCAGTCCCTTCTTGCCTGCAGGGTCTCCCTTGAGAAGTCAGCTGATAGTCTAATTGGGACCCCTTTGTACATGATTCTTTTCTTTTCTCTTGCTGCTTTTAAGATTCTCTCTTTATTTTTAATTTTTGACAATTTGATTATAATGTGTCTTGGAGTGGTTCTCCCTGGGTCCAGTTTTTCTGGAACTCTCTATGCTTCCTGGACCTGTAAGTCTATTTCCTTCCCCAAGTTCGGGAAGTTCTGCTTCATTATTTTTTTTTCACATAATTTTTCAATTTCTAGTTCTTCTTCTTCGCCTTCTGGCAATCCTATAATCTGAATGTTTGATCTCTTATAGCTGTCTTAGAGGTTTCTAAGCCTCTCCTCACTTCCTTTTCTTTTTGTTTCCTTTTTCTGCACTGGTTGACTGTTTGTTCCTCCTCTATATTCCGGTTAGTTGATTTGATCTCTGGATTTTATTTCCTCGCCACTTGTCTCGTATGTGTTTTCATTCTTTTCAGTATGAGTGGCTTTCTTTCCTTCCCTGTCTTGTTCCAAATATTTTGTTAATTCTGTAAGCCACCTTATAACAATAGCTCCGAACTGAGCCTCTGAAGGGTTCTTATTTGTTCATTCGTCAGGTTCTTCATCTGCTGCCTGGTGAGCTGCGTTACCGGGATTTCAACCATTGTCTCCTTCATTTTGACAGATTTGTGTTTTGCTTTGCTTCCTGGGCTGGCTGTGGGGGGCGGAACCCGGTGTACTCGTCACTACCCGGTGACCGGTGGCAATTTCCACCTTTTTTGCCACGCTGGGGCACTTTTGTGGGGGTGGGTGTCCAAGATGGATTTCTGCTGTTTTTCTCCGCTGGGAGACCAGGATCCACCCTCCCGCCCTCTGGGCCTCACAGTCCAATGCAGTGTGGGGGCTGCTTTTCCCTGCATTGGGGATGCGAGCTGCCGGGGCTCAACTGCAGCTGGGATTGCTCCCCTGGCATTTCTCACAGACCCGCCACTATTCCCGAGGCCACCACAGACAAACAGCTTGGCCTTTCTGTCCGGATTCTGATTTCGCCCCTCCTATCTGTCCAGGCGAGCAGTGCTGGTTTATAACTTCATACGTTGGGCTTCCATTTAGTTTTATTTACTAGTAATTCTGGTTATCTTTTGTTTTGAGGTAGTTGTATTTCTTTCTAGTTGTAGAGGGAGACCTAGCATGTCCATCTAAGCCTCCATCTTGGCCGGAAGCCTCATGCATTCTTTAGACCAAAAATTATAATCTGTTGTACTTTTACTTCAGAATTTTAAAGATTTTTAAAATTGTTCTGAGTGTTCAGTACTCCATTAGGAATTTAAATGAGTTATGATTTGTCATTGTATGAGAATGGTTTTATTTGTTTTATGAAAATGTACAAGTGCCTTTAGTGAGTACATTATGAACACTGAAATAGATATTCTTGTGGAGCTTTCCAGTTGTATTCTTTCTGGAAAAATGTTCTTATTATTATTTAAAAAATATTTTTCTTTGTGTTTGTTTATATTTTTACTAGTTCAGAAGGTCTGGTTTTATTTATTGGATAACTTGGATTGGTTCTCTAATATTCTTATTTTTCCTCAGCCTATTTTCTGTTGTCTTTTCATGTTTTCTTTAAAAATTATTTAATTTTGTGTTCAAAAGCTTTTATTGAATTTTTATATCTGTTGTCATAAGTTCCAAAAGCTCCTTTTATTCTCAAAGTTTATTCTTAATAATGGCATTTATTTTTAACTCTTGGATACAAAATCTTCTCTCTCTGAGAACTATAATAATTTTTATTCCATTTTTGTTTTCTTCTAACTGCATAGTTTCTCTTCTATTTATGTTTCTAACATTTACTTTTGTTTAGTTTTCTCTTTATCTTTTAATTTGAAGAGTTTTTATACATGAATTATGGTGTTTGGTGTTTGCATAAGTTAACTATTGTGACAATATTTTTAATAGAAAATAACTATAAAACCTCAGTGACCTTTATAAATAAACATGCATTTTCCACACATCTAAGGGGTTAATGTCATCTAGACTGACTTAACCAGGATTATTTTGTTTGGCTGAGTTTATATATGGATCTGTAATTCAGCTGCCTTACTCATGCATTAGTGGGTCAGATGGAGCTGGAAGGTGGGGAGAGTTTGTGCGCTGAGGCTCTGGAGGAATTAGCTCTGTACTATGTGGTATTCATTCTCCAGCATGCTAGCTTTAGTAATTCCCATGATGATGTTAGAGGTATAAGAGCAAGTCTCAGTGTGTAAGCATATTCTGAGCCTCTGCTTACTTAAGATTACTTAATATTACATTAGCCAAATCAAGGCGCAAAACTGATTCTGTTGCTAGGTGAGCAGGAAAATAAAAAAAAAAAAAAAGAAAGAGTTGATACAGTGAGATATAAATAACTGGGGTGAGTTATCCTTATAAATTTATATAGCATTTAGTGTTCATTGATTAAAGAGTTGATTATGTCCTCTGAGTAAATGAATGGGCGTATCAACTTTGAGTTTCCCTGGATAAAAATTTTGCCTGGCCATTTTTTGAGAACTGCTTTATGTCAATGGCTTTTGATCTCTCATTCTGGCTGGTTTGCACATTTCCCAGATAAACATTTTTAAAAAAATCTCTTTCTAAAAGATTAAAGGCCTGGTTTTCAGTCTTTTCTGAGGCAAGTTATAAAGAGATTGTGTTTTAAGAACTATAAAAAGAAAATATGCATATTTATAGGCAATGCACAGGCTGACCAACAAGGGTTTTAGTGAGAATTGAGTGATACTGAAGTCTTCTGTGTCCAGAATTATCTCACTTACTTGAAACCCTTGAAACCAAATTTATGAGTGTGTAAGGCATCTGCATCTTTGCAAATATAATTTTGTGAGATATACCCTTACAATGTTTTAAGGACTTTAATTATCCTTAGAAACTGTTTTGTGGTTTCCTTTTAGAAATCACTGAAAATGACTAATGAGATGAAAAGATTAACAAATACAAGTTCTGTCCAGAAAAGAATCCAGCCATAGATAATACAATGAGAACAGTTTACATGACTTCAATGTAACCTAGCAAACAAAGAGAGTGGAATGCAATGTGCATGCATGGACAATGATGACTTCACTGTACTAGTCAGTGGGGGTGGTAGATACCATTGAGTGAGCACGTGTACTGTGTGGATGTCTCATTACAAGTGACTGAGAGAGTAGAGCAACAAATCTGCATCAAATTTTGTGTTAAGCTTGAACATTTCTTCACAGAAACTATTTGAATGATTCAGAAGCCTTTCAGGGATGATGCAATTAGTGAAACACAAATAAAAGTGTGGCACAAATGCTTCAAAGATGATCAAGAATCTGTTGAAAGTGATCCATGTTTCAGAAGGCCTGCAACAAGCAGAACACCTGAAAATGTTGAACATGTACAGGCTGCAATCAACAAAGATTAGCAACTGACTGTGAGAACTAGAAGCTAATCCGGGGATTCTAAAAACCACCGTGTCCAAGATTTTGACACAGGATCTTGGCATGAAACATGTCATGGCAAAAGTTGTTCAACTTCAGCTACCAAAGAAGGAATATTGTGCTGCAGTTGCTAATGACTTGATTCAAACCATCACCAATGAATCAGATTTCCTCAATAAAGTCATAACCAGTGGTGGATCATGGGTCTATGGTTATAATGCAGAAACAAAGGCCCAGTCATCCCAATGGTTCTCTATGCCCAAAGATGGCATAGCAAGATTAAGACCATGTTAACTGTGCCTTTTGATGGTGAACATGTCCATCATGAGTACACCCTTCCAGGCCAAACAATTAATAATGAGTACTACCTCAATGTTATTCATCAGTTGAGGGATGCAATATGACAAAAACAGCTGCAGCTATAGGCAACTGGTGATTGGCAGCTTCTTCACAACATTTGTGCCCAGTCATGAATCAAATCTTTTGTAGAGATTTTTGGCAAAAAATATAAGCCTCCCTACAGTCAAGATTTGGCACCGTATGACTTCTGGCTCCTCCCAAAACTTAATCACCTTTGAAAGAGAAGAGATTTCAAACTGTCAATAAAGTTCAGAAAAATATGGTGGGGCAGCTTATTGTGATTGGGAGAACTGTGTGAGGTCCCAAAGTGCCTATTTATAGGGGATTGAGGTGTGATTTTCTTATGTACAGTGTCTCTGGTATCTTGTTTTTTCTTTAATAAATGTCTCTATTTTTCCTATTATATGGCTGGATGCTCTCTGGACAGACCTTGTATTTTATTTTGAAATCTGTACCACATTTTCTTACTTTCTATAAAAATGTCATTGTATACATATACATTTAAAGAATTTGAGGGTAGATGTAAAAAAAAGAGAAAGTATGCATAAGTTTAGTTTCATTTTTCCAATAAGTTACTAAACAATGGGAAACCCCCCAAAACAGAATATATTTATAAAAATTGTGTATTTATTCTTACATGTTTAAACTTCAGTCACTTTCAAAGTACTCTCCGTTTGATGCAATACACCTATTGAGACCTTTTCTCCACTGCTCATAACAATGTTTTAACTTGTCAAATTTGATGCCTCTTACTGCTTCTGCCATTTTTTGTTTCACTTCTTCCGCATTGGCAAAATGTTTCCTTTTGAGAACTTTTTAAAATTTGATGTAACAAACAAAACGAAATGTCACTTAGGGTTAGGTGAGATGAATAGGGAGGGTGGGCAAAAACTGCAGAACACTCAGCATAGTGTGGGTGCTGGTAAATCACCCATCATTAAATGGGTCTTTAAAAAAATTCAATGAAGCTGAATGTAACCTCTCACAGCAACACCAGGTTGTACACTGATACAGATGGGTTCCTAGAACACTGACCTAGTTGGGGGAGCCTGTACTACAAGGGACCCACCCTCCAGAAGATAATTCCTTTTATGGGGGGCCCCCTCATAGTCCTCAATTCCATGTGGTGTTCTCCAGTAGTCAGCACCTCTCTGATAATAAACTACACTGTAACTAGAAAGGAAGAGTGAATTAGTTGCTGGAGACTATGAAGTGGGGAAGGGAACTCAGGGATTAAACTACTTCTGAACAGCTTAAAATCAGTCCATATTATTTTAGGCCACCTTTTCACTTCAACCATAATTTTGTCACATGTGGCATTGCTATAATCTGAGACTCTTGAGGATTCTACAGAATAAATTAGGTTGATGCATTTTTTTCTCTTAAAATAGGATTTGTCTTTCTCAGTTCTGTTCTCTGAATTACTACTTATCCATCTAAATTCTATCATCTAAGTTACTATTAATGTTGCTTCTTCTATTTTTTTATCCTCATGATTTCATGCTTCTTATAAGGAGCAATTGTTTTAATATAGTGTTAGTGGGGTTTTGTGAGTGATCAACATGAGGTCACTGAGTTCAAGTCACCAGTTTTACCCAGAACTCTCATAGTGATCTTTGGTGTCAGATTTTTTTACTTTATTTTTGAGTTGTTTTTAATTTACAGCAAACTTGAGCAGAAAATACAGATATTTTCCACTTAACTGCACATTAATACTTGCATAGCTTCCACCATTATCAACACCACTCACCAAACTGGTACATTCTTTACCAAGGATGAACCTATATCACATGACTCATCATAATCACTGAGTCCATTGTTACCTTAGGGTTCACCGCTGGTTTTGTGTATTGTATGGGCTTGGATGAATGTAAAATAACAGGCACCCAAAATAGTATTAGTCAGAATAGGTTCACTGCCTTGAAAACATTCTGTGCTCTGCTTATTCATCTCCCCCCCTCTACCCAGGCAACCAGTGATGTTTTTACTGTCTCCATAATTTTTAAGTATATTTTATTGATTATGTTTAACAATAGTCCAAACTTTTTTCCCTTTGCTCCCCTCCATCCAGTACCCCCCTTATCTCCAGCGAAACCCCTTATTTCATGTCCATGGGTTGTGCATATAAGTTCTTTGGCTTCACCCTTTCCTATATTATTCTTAACTCCCCCCTGTCTATTTTATGCCAACCAATTATGCTTCTTAGTCCCTGCACCTTTTCCCCACTTCTCCTCCTTCCCTCTCCCAGCTGATAACCCTCCAAATGATTCCCATACCTATGATTCTGTTCCTATTCTGGTTTGCTTAGTTGGATTTTGTTTTTATTTTTTAGATTCAGTTGTTGATAGTTGTGAGTTTGTTGTTATTTTAGAGTTGATAGTTTCGATCTTCTTTTTCTTAAATAAGTCCCTTTAACATTTCATATAATAATGACTTGGTGTTAATGAACTCTTTTAGCTTTACCTTGTCTGGAAAGCACTTTATTTGCTCTCCATTCCAAATGGTAGCTTTGCTGGAGAGAGTGATCTTGGCTGTAAGTCCTTGCTTTTCATCACACTGAATACGTCTTTCCAGTCCCTTCTTGTCTGCAGAGTTTCTTTTGAAAAATCAGCTGATAGTCTTATAGGCACCCCTTTGTAGGCAATTCTTTTTTTTCTTCCTGCTTTTAAAATTCTCTTGTTATCTTTCACCTTTGGCATTATAATTATGGTGTTTCTTGGTTTGGTCCTCTTTGGGTCCAGCTCGTCTGGGACTCTGTGCTTCCTGGACTTGTATGTCTATTTCCTTTGCCAGATTTGGGAAGTTTTTCTTCATTATTTTTTTCACATAAGCTTTCAATTTCTTGCTCTTCCTCTTCTCCTTCTGACACCCCTACGATTCAGATGTTGGAACATTTAAAGTTATCCCAGAGGTTCCTAAAATCCTCCTCATTTTTTTTAATTCTTGTTTTTTCATTCTGTACTGGTTATTTTTTTTCTTCCTTATGTTCTAAATCATTGGTTTGAACCCTGGTTTCTTTTTCTTTATCATTGGTTTTGTATGGATTTTCTTTTATTTCATTTAACATAACCTTCACTTCTTTCTTTATACATTTGTTTTTTACCTTAAAATATTTAATTTCTCTTTCTTATTAGTTATTTTTAAGAAATACATTCCTGAGTGTGTCTATCAATTCTGTCCTATTTACAATGGTGTAATTATTCCTCAGATTCCCAGATTTTTTTTTCCTTTTTTCTACAATATTTTCTCTTTAGTGGTTCAATATCATTTTCTTTGCATTTCTGCTTAAGTTATTTATTTTTGAACAAAACTGTATTAGTCTAGAACCGAATGTTTTTCATTTCTTAAGGTCACAATATCTGCAATTACATTTTACTCACTTAAGATACAAATCCATAATACAGAAAAGGAGGATACCTATTTTCCTGGTTGTTAATATCCTGAGTTCCCCAGGTGAGCAAACAGATGAAGAAGTAGGTCTTAGACCTTAAAAATCTCATTGTAGTATTAAAATCTTAAAAAGTATTCTTCTTAATCTGTATCCATCTACATTAACTTTATTTTTAATTATCCCCAGATTTGTATTTTTTCATAGTTTTGTGGATGTTTGTTAAGATCTTTTAATTTACTTATTTTCTATTTTAATGTATTTATAATATTTTTGTGATCCTCTAAAAGATTGATTTGAAAGCTTTTAATCTCACAGAGTTTTGGTATGTATTTTAAAAATTGTACACATATTAATGTGTTTAGCACTGGCTGAGAACTTTGCAATACATTGTGTTATATATTTTCCTTAATGATCCTAAAATCCAACACTCACAACAAATATCTTTAAAGATTCTGATCACTTTATGACAATATTTTCTGCAACCTTTTAAAATATAAGACAACAGCATTCTTTATCTTATTTCTGTAAATAATAATAAGAAAAAAATGACTAACTTTTATCTTACATACTGTCTCTCTTATAATCATTTTGGCAATATTTAATTTCATTGTTATTGACTAACAAGTCTATATAGCTTTATTAGATAATATTTGGTCTTTATTTGCTTTATTTGAATTTTAAACTGTTGTTTTATAAAATAATATATTCCTATATAATGGAATTTGAACTAAAATTATATTTTGTCTTGCTTTTATTTAACTTAAGAACTCACAGTTGTTATAATTCTACAAATTAAACTATTGAGGAGAAATAATTTTTTTTTATTTCAAATGTTAGTTACTTAAGTAATTTAACCCCTAGTTTATTTAAATTGCTTTGACACAGCATATAATATCAAATTGAAAATATAAACTTGCTGTAATCACTCTGTCTTTTTCTAAATCCACCTGCTTTTAATAGCAAAGTGCCTTAGAAAAACTCAAAACAATAATATGTAAACTTAGGCAATGTTTTCATGACCTACACAAAAGCTTAAAGTTATTCTTAATTTTTGAATTGTAACAAATTTTAAATGAAATTACAAAAAAATTATCAATGTCTTATCTAAAAAAATGTTACATAAGGCTGAGGTACATATAATATATCTTTTTATGACAGAACCAAATCAACCTATGGAATGGGATCATCCAGCCTATGTATAGGCACATTTTTAGAAAATGATGCCTTCTTATGAGAATATGCAGATGTTTTATCTTACAGAATCTATGTGTTTTTAAATGAACTTGTGAAGTTCTTGCCATATAATTAAGCAACAATAGCACATACAATCATGTCTTTTTATTACTTAACCTTTTAAAATATTAATACCCTGATATTTAAGAGTTGCTAACACTTATAGAGCTCATAATATCATTATTTTCAGGGAAATTTTCTCAAATATATTAATGTGGTTACTCTTCAAACAATTTTTTGAAAGTTAGTGTTGTCAACACTTTTGTAGGTCAATTTTAAATAAGTCACTCAAATAAATTATTTTAATTAATATTTAATATCAACCATGTATACATGGTTGTCTAATGATTATTTTTTCTATGTGTGATAACTATTGTCTTTACTAGGCTAAAGACAGTATTGAAATGGAAGGGAAGGAAGAAGGTGTCAACCTACTTGATGATTTCTGTCTAATCAAGACTGAAATAATAATGGCCATATGTTTGCAGCCATCTTGCTACAAAGGTTCATATATTTAATTTACTAAACAAACAATAAGCTCTATAATATAGGTTGATTGATAGAATTTTTTTTGTAGATGGTATGAGGTTTAATAATGTACCAAATCATTTAAAAATATTCAGTTGAATGTAGTATAATGTTAACATTTTACTATTTCTTCATTTCAAGTGTACAAACTATCACATTTTATATAATTGTTATTCTCAGGTTATAGACTACCATTTTGATTTGTGTTTGGAATTCACTCCCTCTATGGTCTCTCTATAGTTGTTAAACTCACTAAAATTCAGTAATGGATATCACTTTGAACATTACATTTTTTCTCTTTCAGCATGTGAAAATTAATGTTTTCCTTAAGATTCTCCCTTATTTTTATTTGGAAAAAAAATGACTCCACTTATTTGATATTTTTCTTTTTCTTTTTTCTATAGGTCAAAATCAACAATGTCTTGGTGTTGAATATAAATAAAACAGCAGACTCTTTTAATCCCTTTAGATAGTGGTAAAATTATCCATTTATAAACTACTAAAACTTTTCAAGTTACTGTTCTTACCAAATTGTGATGACAGCAGTTGAAATAAAAGAAAAACCCTTTAAAATTTTATTTTTTATTAGCAAATAACTTTTAGTTCAGGTATTTTTACATGATTTTTAAAAGCATAAAATTTTTTGACTTCTGATTTTTAGTAATAAAAGGTAAGGGAATTATAGTTAAGATCATCTATAGTTATTACATGGGATATATAATTTAATATACAATGTATAAACCAGTAAAAACCTTAATTCAAGTTGTACATAAAATGTTTATTTTTCTAATATGTGTAATTTTACAGCAAAATAAATTGGTAATATAATGTCTGAAGTCAGCAATGAATCTAACTTCTTCAATTTTTCAGTTGGTAATTGGGCCCTGGAGGATTTACCTTATAGAATTGTTCTTTTACCTATGTTATCTGTTTCTCATACCTTTTTCTCATAGTCATCTCACAGTCAGGATTTTTTGACAGAAGCCCTGAGGACAAACACCTAAAAAAAGAAAATAAAGCTAGCTTTTGGGGTTAAATTAAAATGATTTGAGTTTCATTCAATTAAACTATCCCCTGGGGAACTGAATTATAACATGAAATAATTTTCCATTTTGGTTTGAAGGAAAGAATTTTAAATGAACC
This sequence comes from Furipterus horrens, assembly GCF_987537825.1. Lineage (NCBI taxonomy): Eukaryota > Metazoa > Chordata > Mammalia > Chiroptera > Furipteridae > Furipterus > Furipterus horrens. Next base: position 58,882,200 of record NW_028327176.1, on the reverse strand, counting down.
ATATTCACTCATCCTTTATCATTCTGTTTTTATTCCTCTCTAGAGAATATTTTAATACTTTCAATAGTTTTCTGAAATTCTGTCATGCCTTAGAACCTGATTGCCATATTTATGAATTTATTTTAGTTTATAATATGTTCACAGGATCAGAATGGTTCTAGGCATCATATATAAAGACATAGAGCCTTGTAGTTAAGAGCTTTACAAGTTGTCTGAAAATGAGGATACTCCTTCACATCCCTGGGAATGGCTAACATTAAAAAGACTAAAAACACTAAAAATTGAGGGGATGTGGAGTAATCAAAACATTAATTGTTAGTTGGGATGTTAGTGGGATAAGTGCTTACGGAACTCTTTTGTAAAAATTGAAAGTTAACATCTACCTTCTGATTCAGCAATTGTACTTCAAGTTATTTACAGTTGAGAAAGAAAAAACATAAGTCCTCTAAAATTTATATACAAGAATGTTCAGAACAGCTTTATTTATAATAGAGTCTTTTCTTCCCTCTCTCTGCACCACCCAAAAAATAAAAGTGAAAACACTGGAAATCACCCACAAGTCCATCAATGCCAGCATGAATAATGAATCTGTGGTATATTATAGAATGGAATACTTACTAGAAATTTAAAAAATGGATAATTGAGTAGACAACAATACAAATAAAATTTAAATAGTTGAGTGAAAAAATCCAGGACAACATAATAAATACTATATTTTCATTAACATAACAATCATGAACAAGAAAAGTTAAGAACAGTGGTTTCTTCATTAACATAGGGATTTAATGAAGAATAGGGCAAATGGACACTTCTAGGATGTTAGAGATGTTCTGTCATATGGTGTGAGTGGCGATTACACAAGTGTATACAACTGCCTGTCTTATTTCACTTTGCATTATTTATTCTAGATCCATCCATTTTGTTGCAAATGGCAAGATTTTATTCTTTTTTTGCTTTATAACTATAGTTGAAAACAATGTTAGCATATAAAACCAACTGGCACCAGAAATATAAACAATTATAATAAATATTACAATTAAGTAACTAATAGAAATTTTGTTCCAGTCCATGTATCCTTGAGAGTATTATCTGACTCTATAAAAATGAAAAGCACATTAACCAAAAGAAAAAGGATCCCTGTGCCAGAACTGCTTATTAATTTAAATATTCTTGGAGAAGATGGTGGAGGAGTGAGGGGAGGCTGCGGTTTCAGGCTCCCGAGACCCGTCTGCAGTTTGGGCTAATTGCAGACAGAACATCTCAGTGAGCAGCTGGACATTGGCAGGAGTCGAGCCTTGGCACTGCTGGATTAGAGAAAATCCATCTGGGAACAACCTGTTTAGTGAGGATAGTGGAAGAAAAGGGGACGAAATGGGATTCCTGACTGGGGAGGCTACCCGAGCTGTGGCTGGAAGTACACAAAGGCTTTTTGGTGACCACAGGCTTCCCCAGAGAGGAGTCGGGAAGAGAGCAGATCTCTGCCCACTGGCAGAGACGGGACTTGACCAAGTGGCATTGGCGCTGAAGGACAGGAGACAGCGTGCTGCCGGGCAATTGAGAACATAATTCTCCTTTATATTTTTCTCTAGTGGACCACAGAGATGGGAGGAAAGTTTGGGGGTGGTAGGCCATTCTTGAGGAGCGCAGGTGCAGTGGTGCGCTCCTCCACTCCCCAACCCTCCCCTTGGGTCGTGCGGGAGTGTATAGGAAAGTGCCAGGTGTGCAGGGCCGCGTGTCCAGGTGCCCCTCGGACACTCCCCAACAGACTTAAGATCAGTGCCCCAATGGGCACAGGGTGGGCCCACAGGACACGCAGAAGACCATGCACAGACACCCGTGGCCAGCTCCAGTGGACGCCAGGCTGGAGCACAGACCACTTGCTCAGGCTCTGCTCGTGCTACCCAGGCGGGTGCAGGAACGGTGGGCGGCAGTGACTCACAGATGCTCACTTCCACTGAGCACAAGTGTCTGGGGCCCTGCCCTAAGAGGCCAGAGACCAACTCCTGGAACATGGCTCGGCAGGCCTGAGGCAAGCTCTTGGGCTGCCTTGTGCATGCTGAGGTGTGCACTCGAAAGCACCACAGCAGGCCCCAACAGGTGCCAAAGGAATGCGCAGGGCTGGCCACCAAAGGCGCACACCGCTGCTGCAAGAAACAGGAACCTCTGACCTGCCTCATTAGACCAGCTGTGGAAGCAGAAAAAGAAGACGACACACAAAGGCTGAACTGAGTAAAAACATTCCTTTTATATACTTTTTAAATTTCTATTTCTTAGTTTTTTTTATTTGTATTTTATTTTACTTTAAATTTGGTCTCATTTATTATTTTTAATTCTAAATTTAATTTTTATTATAATTCTTACCTTTTTCTCTTTCCTAAGGGGGGAGAAATAAAAAAATATATCTCTAATTTCTTTCATACAATTTTTCCTTCTCATTCTTTCTCTTTAATTTTTGTTTATATGTTTGTGTATCTAGTTTAGCCTCCCTTCCACTCTAAATAAATAGAATATAATTACTATATAAATCCAATACTATACAATCCCACTTTCTTACTATATTCTGAATTCTTCTCTCCTTTTCTTCTTTTGTTATTAACATACAATGTAAATATTACCTACTGTCTTGCATAGTCTCAACTATTATTAATCTATCATCCCCTCTCTTAAAAATAATATTTTTCTTCTCTAAAAACAACTCTTATCTATTCTTCCTATAGTATAAAAGCTCTAATCTCTTTACACTTATATTAATACTGGCTTCTTGGCTGACGATAGCAGGATAGAGGGTGGGGGATATTTTTGAGGGTGTGGGTCTCCTGCCTGGGCTGTGTTTATGTTTTTAACAGCATCTCCACAAAAGAACTCAAGAAAAAGTGGACAGAGTGACTCTCAATCAACTAGCCAGAAGGAATAGCATACCAAAGAGCATCTGAAATATAACCAGAAAAGATAAACAAATGACATAAAGGATACACCAAGGACATCAGGCTCAGGAGATCAAAGAGACTGCACCACTGAAGCCCCCAGATCTCCTGTAAAGAATCTCATACCACAAAGGTGGGAAGTCAAAGAAGACAAATCCAAATAACAAAAACAAAAAAGAAGAATCCAACATGGTAAGACACAGAAACAACCTCTCAATGAAAAGAAAAGAGGAATCTCCAGAAAGAGAGGTAGATGGAATAGACATAGCCCAAATGTCAGACATGGAATTCAAAACTATGGTGGTAAAGAAGCTCAATATACTCGACAACCTCAAAAACAACTATGACAACCTCCAAGGAAGTTACCAGCAGCTCCAAGAAAATTACAGGGAACTTGCAGAGAACTACACCAGGATAAAAGAAGACATAGAAACTATCAACAAGAACTAGGAAGAAATGAAGAATTCAATCTCTGAACTGAAAAACACAGTAGAATCAGTCAAAAGCAGACTAAATGAAGCAGAGGATCGGATTAGTGAGTTAGAGGATAATGTAGGAAATAATTCTCAAACGATACAGCAAAATGAAAAAAGATTGAAAAAGTATGAAGAAGAGGTAAGGGAATTACAGGATAGCATAAGGAACAAACAATATCAGAATCATTGGAATTAAAGAGGGATCAGAAGAACAAGGAATAGAAAAACTGATAGGCCAAATATTGACAGAAAATTTTCCCAACCTGATGAGAGAAAAACTTATACAAGTTCAGGAAGCACAGAGAGTTTCAATGAAGAGGAACCAAAAAAAACCCACTCCTAAAGGCAGATCATAATTAAAATGACAACATTCCAAGACAAAGAGAGAATCCTAAAAGCAGCAAGAGAAAAACAGCAAATAACTTACAAGTGAGCTCCAATAAGGCTATCGACCGATTTCTCAACAGAAACATTACAAGCCAGAAGGGAATGGTCAAAAATATTTCAAGCAATGAAAAACAAAGGCCTACAACCAAGAATACTCTACCCAGCAAGGCTCTCATTCAAAATAGAAGGTGAAATAAGGAGTTTCTCAGACAAAGGAAGACTGAAAGAATACATCTCCACAAAACCAGCATTGCAAGAGATGCTAAGGGGAATATTCTAAGAAAAAGGAAGAGAAAAAACAAAAAAGAGTAGAGGAACAGAGATACAAAAGGAAATGAATAAATACATGTCAATAATAACCTCAAATGTAAATGGATTAAATGCTCCAATTAAGAAACATAGGGTAACGGAATGGATAAGAAAACAGGACCCACATATTTGCTGTCTACAAGAAACACACCTCAAAACAAAAGATCTACAGAGACTGAAAGTGAAGAAATTTAAAAATACATTCCAAGCAAATGGACCTGAAAAAAAAAAACTGAGGTAGCAGTCCTCATATCAGACAAAACAGATTTCAAAGCAAGGGCAATAAAAAGGGACAAAGGACATTTCATAATACTTAAAGGAACAATCCATCAAGAAGATATAACACTGATAAACATATATGCACCCAACATAGGAGCACCCAAATACATAAAGAAAATACTAGAAGACCACAAGAAAGATATTAACAACAACACATTCATAGTAGGGGACTTCAACACTTCATTATCAACAATAGACAGATCATTGAAGCTAAAAATATCAAGGATATACAGGCATTGAACAACACACTAAACCACATGGACTTAACTGATATATATATATAAGTTTTTATCCCAAACAAACAAAATATACATTCTTTTCAAATGCACATGAGACATTTTCAAAGATAGACCACATGATAGGACATAAAACAAGCCTCAACAAATTCAAGAAAATTGAAATCATATCAAGCATTTTTTCAGACCACAATGCCTTGAAACTAAAAAGCAACCTCAGAGAAAAAAAATCAAAGACACCCAAACTCATATAGAATGAATAATATACTATTAAATAATTAATGGGTTAACAACGACGTCAAAGAGGAAATCAAAAAATTTCTAGATACTAGTGATAATGAACACACAACAGCCCAAAACCTATGGGAAACAGCAAAAGCAGTCCTAAGAGGGAAGTTCATAGCAATACAGGCATATCTGAAAAGGATAGAAGAATCTCGAATAAAAAAAATCAAACTCTAAAGCTACAAGAACTAGAACAACAACAACAAACAAAGCCTAGTGCAAGAAGAAGGAAAGAAATTATCAAGATCAGAGCAGAATTAAATGACATAGAGACTAAACAAACAATCCAAAAGATCGACAAAACTAGAAGCTGGTTCTTTGGAAAAATAAACAAAATCGACAAGCCTCTAGCCAGGCCCATCAAGAAAAAAACAGAAAAGACCCCCCAAAAAACAATATCAGAAATGAAAGAGGAGAAATCATGACTAATACCACTGAAATACAAATAATAGTAATAAATTACTACAAACAACTGTATGGCAAGAAATTTGACAACCTAAAAGAAATGGACAATTTTCTAGAAACATATAACCCTCCAAAACTGAATCAAGAAGAGGTAGAAAGTCTCAACAGACCAATAACAAAGAAGGAAATTGAAACAGTAATCCAAAATCTCCCTGCACACAAAAACCCTGGACCGGATGGCTTCACAGGCGAATTTTACAAAACATTTAGGGAAGAACTAACTCCTACCCTCCTCAGACTATTCCAAAAAATCCAAGAGGAGGGAAAAATTCCAAACTCTTTCTATGAAGCCAGTATTACCCTAATCGCAAAACCAGGTCTAGACACAACAAAGAAAGAAAATTACAGGCCAATATCACTGATGAACATAGATGCTAAAATCCTCAATAAAATATTGGCAAACAGGATCCAACAATACATCAAAAAGATCATACACCATGATCAAGTGGGATTCATCCCAGGGATGCAAGGATGGTTTCATATTCACAAATCAATAAATATATTACATCACCTAAACAAAATGAAAGACAAAAATCACATGATTATATCAATAGAGGGAGGAAAAGCATTTGATAAAGTACAACACCCATTTATGATGAAAACACTCAGCAAAATGGGAATAGAGAGAGCATACCTCAACATAATTAAGGCTATATATGAGAAGCCTAAAGCCAAAAACATACTCAATGGACAAAAACTGAAAGCATTCCCCCTGAAATCAGGAACTAGACAAGGCTGTCCTCTCTCTCCACTCCTTTTCAACATAGAGTTGGAAGTCCGTGCCACAACAATCAGACAAGAAAAATAAATAAAAAGCATCCAAATTGGGAAATAAAAAGTAAAACTATCATTATATACAGATGACATGATAGTATACCTAGAAAACTCTATAAACTCCACTAAAGACTGCTCGATATAATAAGTAAATTTGGCAAAATAGCAGGGTACAAAATAAATATACAGAAATCTAAGGCATTGCTGTACACCAACAATAAAATATCAGAGACAGGGACAAAAAAAATACCATTTACTATAGCAACAAGAAAAATAAAGTACCTAGGAGTAAACTTAACCAGAGATAAAAGCCCTGTACTCTGAAAATTATGTAACATTAAAGAAAGCAACTAAGGAAGATACAAATAAATGAAAGCAAATACCATGTTGTTGGATGGGAAGAATCAACATCATCAAAATGACCATACTACCCAAAGCAATTTACAGATTCAATGCAATCCTTATTAAAATACCAATGACATATATCACAGACCTAGAACAAATACTCCAAAAATTCATATAGAACCCAAAAAGACCCCGAATAGCAAAAGCAATCTTGAGACAGAAGAACACAGCAGGAGGAATAACAATACCAGATATCAAAAAATACTACAAAGCCACTCTGATCAAAACAGTCTGGTACTGGCATAAGAACAGACAAATAAACCAGTGGAACAGAATAGAGAGTCCAGAAATAAACCCAGGCCTCTATGGTCAACTAATATTTGATAAAGGAGGAAGGAACATAAAATGGAGTGCGAAGAGCCTCTTTAACAAATGGTGCTGGGAGAACTGGACAGGGACTTGGAAAAAAAATGAAAGTAGTCCACCAATTTACATGACACACGAGAATAAAACTCAAGATGGATCAAAGACTTAAATGTAAGCCATGACACCATAGAAGTCCTAGAGGAAAACATAGGCAGAAAATTTTCAGATATCCCACATAACAATATCTTCACAGATACATCTCCTAAGGCAAGAGAAATAAAGGAAAAAATAAACAAATGGGACTACACCAAACTAAAGAGTTTCTGCTCAGCAAAAGAAAACATCAGCAAGATGAAAAGGAAACCAACCATATGGGAAAACATATTTGCCAATGACATCACAGACAGGGGACTGATCTCCAAAATATATAAAGAGCTTATATGACTCAACATCAAGAAAACAAAGAACCCAATTAAAAATGGGCAAAGAACCTGAACAAACACTTGTCCGAAGAGGAAATACAGAAGGTCCATAGACACATGAAGCAATGCTCAACATCATTAGCCATCAGGGAAATGCAAATAAAAACCCCAATGATATACTATTTTACACCAGTCAGAATGGCCATCATCAACAAATCAACAAACAAGAAATGCTGACGAGGATGTGGAGAAATGGGAACCGTACTGCACTGTTGGTGGGAATGCAGACTAGTGCAGCCACTATGGAAAATAGCATGGGATTACCTCAAAAAATTAAAAATGGAACTGCCTTTTGAACCAGCAATTCCATTGCTACGATTATACCTGAAAAATCCTAAAACCCTAATTCAAACGAACTTATGCACCCCTATGTTCATAGCAGCACTGTTTACAATAGCTAAGTGCTGAAAACAGCTTAAGTGCCCATCTGTAGATGAGTGGATCAAAAAATTGTGGTACATGTACACAATGAAATACTATGTAGGAGAAAGAAAGAAGGAACTCTTGCCATTTGCAACAACATGGATGGAACTAGAGAGAATTATGCTTAATGAAATAAGCCAGGCAAAGGAAGAAAAATACTACATGATATCACCTAATACAAGAAACTAAAGAACAACACAAACACATGAACTAAATAGGACAAAGAGCAAAATAGCACTCAATATGGTTGAGTGGGGAGGGAAAGAAGGGGGATAAGAAAGGGAAGGGTTTAGTCAAGGAACGTGTATAAATGACTCATGGACATGGATGACGGGGAGGGATATGATTGTGGGAGAAGGGGTGGGCTGGGTGGGGGAGTGCAAGAGGGGAAAAATGGGACGACTGTAATTGAAAAACCAAAAATAAAAAATTAAATATTCTTTATATTACAGTTTAGATCTCTTAAATTCAGCACGCGCGCACACACACACACACACACACAAACACACAAAATGAAACCCAGATACTACTTATGTATACATTACTCTTCCTCATTTCTAAACTTCTCCTTAGATTTCCACTTTCCTCACTATGCGTTTTTCCTTGCCAATGTATGCAAATTTCATTTTTGACTCAGTGAGAAAGGTTTAATTTATGGCAAGATCTTGAGAATGCTGTGGAGATGAATTGTAGACATGTATCATTTTCCCATTAAGTCCTTGAACTGTAGTTAAATTGAAGGAGTTTTGAAAGGGGGCCAGAAACTAATAAATGTCAATCTGTTTCAGGAGTAACTTGGTGGGAACTGTATCTAAAGCTGTTCATGCAAGGTCAACATTTTGTGATACTCCTGGAACAAAACTTCATTTGAATTCAGATGATATACCTAATTTAGATTTTGGGAAGGAGAGTTTTCACCATTTATGCCCATAACCCAGTGATGCTCTGGCACCATGAGGATTGGAAACGTGGATATTCAGAATTAGCACCGTTTCCATGTCAGGCATTTCCCTCATGGCTAGTTGCAGCAGCATGTCTTCTCTGAGTGGTATTGATCATGTAGACAGTGAGTCCATTGCAGAAGGTGAAGCTGTAACAACTCAGAAAGGACATGGTGACATCAAACAATTTGTATTAATGTAACAGAACCCCTGGGCTGCTTCTATAACATTAATAAAGATATATGTATATATCAAATGTTTCAATGCCTCATTATACAATAACATAACCAAAATTTTCTTAAAAAAAGATACATATATATGGAAACCTAGAAAAATTAGTGAATAATTTAATCTCTGTTAAGTATTAAAATATTCAATAATAATATTACTGTATCCAAAAGAGTATGATAAGTGCTCAAGTTTCATTTACTAATTAACTAAATAGTATTAAAAGCCCAGAGGCAGATCCATTTATTTAGGGTTGTACTCCTTTTGCTTAAGTTTACAAAAAATTTGTATCTCTTATTTTACATAAGCTTCTTGTAAAATAAGAGACAGAAATTTTTTTTTCTGGGCTATTTCTGTGCATTTCTGCAATTTAAAAGCTGTCTAATTCAATTATTTTTTAGCCTACCTGGAATATTCAACCAAATAAAGGTTCAGTAACAATAACTAAATGGATAGAATAGAAGAAAAATAAAAAGGCCTATTACTGTTTCTTGGGCAGAGAGGATTAAAGAAAAAGGTAATAATCTAATAAATATGACAGTCAAAATCTGTAACAAACAAATTATTCAACAATAATACAACAATTTTGTGACAGCTGGTAATGATTAAATTAATAATAAAAAATTAAATTCCTTCCTATTATTTTCACAACAAATATGTATTTCAAGTGGTTTATATATGATTTAACAAATAATAAAACCATAAAAGAACATACACAAATATATTTATAAATTTATAGAAAAAGCCATTTATTTATTTTTGATATATATTATACAATAATGCATTCTGATATTCTTATAAAGTATTTTCAATTTATCAACTAGATTAGGTAAAATATAACTTCTTATTTGTATTCATCCCAGAACTAATCATTGTCAAAACTTTGTTGCCAAGTTCCATCACTCTTTAAGTGTTTACATACAGGTACAGTTATAGATACATACAAATAAAAACATATACATATATATGTTTTCATCTATTTACATAAAGTTGATTGTACTACTGGTATTTTAAAATATTTTCTTAATAAACTTTCTAAGCTTCAATGCCATTATAAACTATATTGAAAGTTATGTTAGCATAAATATAAAACTATATTAAAAATAATAAAAACATTAAGAACAAACTAGATAATATGTGTTTAAGAAAAAATACTGTATATTTTGTATACTAAGAATTTGTATGGTTAAAATACTTTATTAATTAATTATACAGTAGAGGTTTAACATATATTTGAAGTCTTTGTCAAGATGCATGTGAATGCACGGCAGTCTATGATTATTATTTTTTGCAATGCTGTCTAACATCAAAGGGTCACATGTTGTAATTTTCACAAAGATTCCATGTGGAAATTGTCCCCCATAAATTACATTCTTTTAAGTAAATTGGATATGGATAAATAGCAAGGTAGATTGTCATGACTACAAGGAATACTGTTTTAAATAAGTTCTAAATTAAATTTTCTAATCAATTATTGCAATTTGTTTAAATATTTTATTATATTAATAATGTATAATAGTGAACATAAAATATATATCATATGGAGAAATGGAAATGATTGTGTTTATTTTGTATAATTAAAATATGATTTGGGCTAATACATGACAGTCATACCTCGGTACTCCTCAGCTTTAGAACTCATCGAACACTATACTTGTATTTTGATGAGAAAAAATGTTTTAGCACTTGGCACTTGCTTGGGACTCGTTGCACTTGCTAGAACTTGTATGAGTCCTGACACCACCCCACAAAAGAAAATTCATCATCACTCCTCACTTGCTCACCACTTGGCACTCAACTCTCCCGATGAAGCAGAGGTCAATGCGTCACTCTCATGGTAGCTCATGAACACTGCATAACCCCCACATATTCATCATTAGTCTTGTACTTTTGTGCATTTTAAGTGCTAATCATGGGTTGCAACAAGGTTAGGAGTGATACCACTAAGCCTAAAAGGTAGTTAATAAGAACCATCATCAAAAAGAAAAAAGAGATCGTAGCTAAGTATGAGAGTGGTGTGGGTGTGACTGATATTGCTCTTATGTTCTAGACAATCAAAATAACAGTCTTGACCATAGTTGAGTTATAAGGAAGCAATTAAAGCAGTAAGTGTTGCTAAAGGTGTAAAGTCTGTGAGTAAGCAATGTTCACAGACATTGGAAGGAGTTGAAAAATTGCTTTACATCTGTATTAATGAAAAACAGCAGGTGATAGCATTTCTGAGACAGTAATTTGTGAGAAAGCTAGGCAGTTGCCTGCTGATCTGTTAAAAGACAAGCCTGGAACAAGTGGTGATAGCACTGAAGTGTTTAAAGCCAGTGATGGATGGTTCAATAGAATTTTTAAAAGCACTGGTATTTGTAGTGTGCTGAGGCATGGAAATGGAGCCAGTGCCAATGAAGAAGCTGATGAAAGCTGTGTCACTGAGTTTAGGGAGTATGTAGGGGCTGAGGGTTTTGTCCCCCAACAGTGTCTAACTATGATGAGACTTGTTTGTTCTGGAAGAAAATTTCTAACAAAATCTACATCACTCAAGAAGAGAAGGCATTGCCAGGGCACAAGCCAATGAAAGACAGGCTAACTCTGTTGTGTGGAATGACAGTGGATATTAAAACGTAAGCCTCTACTACCATGTCACAGTGAAAACCCACAAATTTTCAAGAGAGAGATAACATGATAAAAAGCAAGTATGATGGGAAGGGCCAATACTAAAGCTCAGGTGATGAGGCAGTTCTTTAAATGATGAATAAAGAATTGACCCCAGTGTGAAAAAAAACATGGAAAATGAAGTGCCTCTGAGGGCTTTGTTAATTATGGACAATACTCCTGCTCACCCTCCAGGCTTGGAGGATGACTTACTAAAAGAGCACAGTTTCATCACCGTGAAGTTCTTGCCCCACTACACAACTCCTCTGCTCCAGCCCATGGGCCAGCAGGTCATTCCAATTTCAGAAAACTCTGTAAGAAGATCCTTTTCCAGAGACCTTTTGAAGTAACCTCAGATACACACTTGACACTCAAGAGAGTTCTGGAAGGACCATTTTAATATCTTCCATTGTGTTATTTTCATAGATGAGGCCTGATCTGAAGTCTCTTACAAGATGATGTACTCTGCCTGGATGAAACTGTGGCCAGAAGCTATGACTCCAAAGGACTTTGAAAGCTTTGAGGATGATTCTGGTAGCCCAATGGTGGAGTATAGTATGTATCTGGGCAATTCTATGGCCCTGGACTTCAACAATGAAGATGTTGAAGAGTTAGTGGAGGAGCACAGAGCACAGCCCACCACTGAGGAGCTATAGGAACTCAAAAGGAACAGCAACAGATAGTGGCTGAGGAACTTTCTTCAGGTGAGAAGGAGAGAAGGGAGGAAGTGTCTACTGCACTGATAAAAGAAATGTTTAATAAATGGGTTGTAGTTCAAAACATTGTGGAAAAGTATCACCCAGACAAAGCTCTAGCAAGGCAATATGTGGACTTAATGATCAGACAATGTCACACTTGAGAAACGTTTTGAGACACTGACAGAAACAAGTTTTTCTTAATAGATTTTTTAGTGAAACTCCCAAAATCTGAGTCTCCAACAGTGTTCAGTGAAGCCAAGAGACAGAAAACAGAACTCCCTGAGAAATTGCCGGACATTGTCTTGGAAGAAGACTCCTCTTCCAATAATTAAGCCCCCTTCTCCTCTTCTACTTTGCCACCATCTCATTACGCCAGGAACTCCACTCAGTACAGGTAAAGTGAAGTTAACTTTTATTTTATTTGTATGTAATTAATTGCTTTTTGATTTTAAGGTTCTGTATTACAAAACAACCTCATTACTTAATATTAGCTCAGTATAATGTGGAAATTCTGAGGAACTTTCATGAATTATTTGTAATTACATTATTTCTCATGGGAAAAAAATTGATACTCATCAATTTTGGCATTCATCACAAGTTCCAGAATGAATTAATGACAAGTACTGAGGTACCACTGTAATTTTTTTTGTTTAAATGTAATGTTTATTCACATAGCATTTCTTGATGGAATTGTCTCAGGATTCTTATTTTTAAGTGAGAAAATTAGTTATGGGTTAAATGTTTTTATACCTAATTTAATGTTTTAATTTTTTATAAGGTGATTGATGGATGATCACCAAGATAAGCTGAATGTACTCATCAATTAATCAATGTAATGTTTATTAGGTTTTCTTATTCTCTTCACTCTGCAACAAGAGTTATAAGCAATCTAGGGTAAATGAAAAATGCCTTTAAATGCAAGAAGGAGAAATGAAATGAAATAATATCAGTACATTATAGATGTGTATGTCATATATATCATGATGTTTATCATATATAGGCAGCATAAAATATATGATGTAAATAAGTGACTTCAACAAGAATTAGTTCAGGAGTATTTTAAGAAGTATAGAGTTGGAACAGAAAAAATCCTAAGGAGATATGACTGGAATGTCAGGTAACTTTTGGTTAAACAAATAGTGCAAAGAGATCACTTTAACAAAAAGATACACACAAATGTAGGAATATGAATGATCCATTCATGGGTATCTGAGAAGACTTGGGCTAACAAGCTGCTTGATTTTAATGAGTCAACCTGAAGGATAATATAAATAAGCAGAATAGTCCCCATATACCCAAATATCTTACATACGTTGCCATTTATACAGTATAAATGTTAAGTGTACAGAAAGGATATTTTGAAAGAGTAAAAATTGACTTATACATGGTAAATCACTAGGCTTCCAAAATCAATATAATTCTATAATCATTTTCAGACTTAGGTTCCAAATAAGAAGATGACAGAACAAAATCATAATATAATACTAAAAAAAAATGCTGTAAAAATATTTTATTGATTATAAAAAATTCAGCAAAGTTGCATATTTAAACATAATTGCCTATGTTTCACCACACAGTGGTTTTTCAAGTATATTTTATCACCTATGATTACAGAAAAATTTTATTATTTAGTTTTGTAAGATTAGTAGGAGAATGTAGAATGTAACTAGAAAACACATCTTATCCATTTATGATCTATTCCTGGTAAACAGAAAGTTTACTGGTAAAACAACACAAATACTTTCCTTTGTAAATGAGTATATACCTATCATTGCATGTTAAGATTGTAGTGAGCTCTGAAATGGAATGACATTGCCTTAGAAAATATTTTTTTCAGGTTTCAGAGCAAAGTTTAATGGATTCACACATCAAAGTTATTTTCAGACACATAGAAAGTCCCAAGTCCTCCTGTGAATATCCCCACAATCCATGCTGAGGGCTGGGGCTGTCCAGAGGTAGCAGGTGCTGAGACGGGAGCTGTTCCACAGTGAGAATCCATTCTTGGCCACTTCATGGTAGCCCAGACCCAGCAACTTGCTCAGCAACACGACACAGTCCTCAGCTTAGGGTGAGCCCCACCTTAGAAAATATTTTAAAATATTGATAATATTCCCCAAATGATTTTGTATGAAAATTTTCTTATAAAACAGAGAACTTGGAACAGAGAGAGAGTGTATGGGCATGAGAGAGAGAAAAAGGAAGAGAGGAAGAGAGAAAGAAAAGCTAGCCTGAAAGTGTCCACATTCTAGGCTGGGAAGACAGAGCGTGTGGAGCAGTGCATGAAAACTCCTGGGCCAGGAGTTTACAGCACTAGTCCATATACATTAACATATTGAATTTCTAATTACTACCTACAAAGATGTAAGGGAAATTTAGTCCAGCTTTTTGACCAGGAGAAAAGAGACAGAATTTGGTAACATAAAGTAGTCTTCATCACTCTTGTGATTCAAAAGTACCTGGGAATTCTTTTTTTTCTCAAACAACTGGTTTAATTCTTGTTCCTATGAATTTTTTTTTTTTAATGGCTTGCTTTGGGTAAAATCTCGATGTCGTATATTAAGAGTCACCACATTAAACATAATCAGGCTTGAGAATGACTCAATATGGAAACAACCTTTTTATTACAAATACAAGTCAATATAGCAAACAACCCTTTGGCGTAAATGAACAGTCTATTTTCATTGATTACAGTCATATGCTGAATTTTAGGATCCAGTTATTTGATTCATTTTGACATGAAACCTTGTAATAAATCAGGGTATAAGTTATTATTAACTTCAAAACATTTGACAAATATTTGTTTCAGAAGGTTGCATGTGAATATAAAATTAAAAGAAGGATATACTCTCATGTGAGAAAAACAAATTTAAATATCCATTTGTGTAAATTAGGTAAGTCAAGGACTAATTATTTACATTGCAACATACTTATAGTAGGTATCTATTCACCATGACTCTTTCCAACCCAGGTTTATTAAGTATGATTTTAATAACACACCATTTTAGTAGCTTGGACTTATGCATCCCCTTATAAAAAATGATATTCAGCACCACAGTTTTGATTTTCAAAGCATTAATTATCTCATGTTTTTTATCATATACATAAAAACAAAGCAAAACTAGATGGTAAAGTAGAAGAATGTAAAACTGTAGACAGAATTGACTTAAAATAATTTAAAATTCTAATCAAAATATTAGCACACTGAATCCAACAAGAATATATTATATATTATGCATATTGATTATATAGCATATATTTACATTATATTATGATATATTATATAGATTATATTATATTATGCAGAATATTCTATATCATTGTATTGTTTCAAGAATGCAAGGTAGTTGTCTGTATAAAATAAATCAATGTACTACAGCACATTAATAGGTTACAAAAATACAGGGGGAAAAGGAACTGATCATTCTTGAGGATGCAGAGAATGCATGAGATAAAATTCAATACTGTTCTTAATAAAAGCTCTTAACAGACAATGAATAGGAAAGGGCTCCCTTATTCTGGTAAAATATATGTTTTAAAAATTTCCAAAATAAACATTGCTGTGAGCAATACAGAAATGTACAATCTTTAACTTTAAAATCAGAAACAAGATAAGGATTTCACTAAGACTTCTTCTATTTATTATTGTAAGGGAGGGCCTAGAGTGCTTAGCAAGAAAAAAAAATCAAATGCAATATTTGTAAGACTTGAAAAGAGGTAAACTGAATGGAACTTTACAAATGTTCTCTAAAATTTAAGTGAAAAAGACAGGACCAAAATATTTAGGACACTCAAGAAGAAGATTGTCTGAAAAGCCAGCCATAGATATATTGGCAATAACATTCAGTAGAGAGCCTAGTAAAACACACACACACATGTGGAACTTTAAAAATCACAGAAAATAAAAGAGAAAGGAAGAAAATAATGCTATAACTTGTTTGCCATATGAAAATAATATAGAAATTCTTGATTCAATAGCTATATCATACACAAAACAACTGTAAGATGTTTACATTTCAAATAAAATTATTGCTTAGAAGGAAATGTAGAAAACTATCATTTGATTGAGGGTAGAAAATATAGTTTTCAATTAGACACAAAATAGGATAAACATAATGAAACAATACAGTTAATTACAATATAATAAAAACTTCAAGAATATCTGTACATACCATAAGGAAACAAAGGTTATGACACTGGAGGTGATGTCTGCCACACTGGTAATCATCAAAATATTATTCTTTCAAAATGCAAATTTATACTTACATACATACAAACATAGAATCTCCTGTAAGTAAAAATAATACAACCTAAAAATATATAAGCCAAATACAAAAACAGGCATTTAAATAAAATATGAAGTACTCTCAATAAATAAACATGTGAAATGAGTACCAACATAAGTGAAATTTACCTGACAATGTTGGTAATCAGGCAAATGTAAATTAAAGCACACGCACAAATGCTATTTTACACTATTAAAATATCAAAAATTTAAGTCTGAAATTTTAAATAATTGACTATAAAAGCATCAATTTTTGCTTAGAATATAAATTAAGATATTTCTCTCATAGGTTACTTTTGATGTTCTCTTGTCGGCTTTCTGTATGCACCAGATTCATATGCAAATATGGTCATAACATAACTGTTGACAATAATAAAAATTATAAATAATTAAAAAATATTGAATTGGCTAAAATGTTTTCCATATGATGGTTCTAATAGTGTTTAGTTGTCTTTAACTTCATTCAAAATAATTTTGTTATAATGTATTGTGACCCCTCTCATATCAGCAAGCATTTCAAAAAAATTATCAAAATTGGTGAATTTTTGTGCATTTTAATATTGAAGATGGAAGAAATTATACCACATTTTTGGCATAGTATGCTTTATTATTTCAAGAAAGGTAAAATGGAGACTGGAACACCGAAAAAGAGTTGTGCAGTGTATGGAGAAGGTGCTATGACTGATCAAACATGTTAAAAGCAGTTTTCAAAGTTTCTTGGTACTATTGACATTTTGACCATGTAATTCTTTATTTTGGGGCTGTCTTATGCATTGGAAGATGTTTAACAGCACCCCTGGCCTCTACCCACTAGAAGCCAATAGCTGAGGATAGCAGACATACTAAAAATATCTAAATCAGTAGTTATCAGTGAATATGAAAAATGTCTTTTATTTTACAGAAGAAAAATACAGACTTTTTGGCCATTCCAATACACTGCATGGAAAAAAAATGAAATGAAGTCTTTTTTTTAAGTTGTATACCAAAAATATATAGTTTTTCACAAAAAATAATTCCTAAAATCAAAAGATTGTCATAACAGTTATACACATCAATGACATCTAAATATAAACAATAGTTTTAAAGATATATGCATGTGTTTAAGAGATATTGAAGCAAAACAGGAATATATTTTAAAATTTTAGGATACTGCTGTAGTGAGGAGGTAGAGGTGAATAGGATGAGAGTAGAACAAATATTACGGACTTTGATAATAATGGGCATCTTATATTTACTTTTTAAAAAGCTGTTTATAAATTTATATTTGCTAAGTAATTTTCAATATTGGTTGTTTACATTTAACTTTATTTAGCTATGAGTATAGTACAATTTCTGCATTGTAAAATCTATGGCAATTTCTTTAATGACTTACTACAAAGCTAATTTTTGTAATTATTATATGTGTCTTTAAAAATGTGTATTCTGTGAGGGGTGCACATTGCTAAAGTTTGCAAATTCAGTTAGAAAATTCTTTGTATTATTTTTTATTCTTTGTTTAATTCATCTGAAAATCAGTGAGAGAGTTAGGTTTTATTGTTGAATTCTCTCATTTCAATTGTGATATTTTTAAAATCTGCAGACATTTATTCGTATCAGTCATTCTGGATAAGAGTAGGTCGTTGTTTTTCATTACTTTGAATACTTCTTTCAGTCCCGTTTTGCCTGCAAAGATTCTTTTGAGAAATCAGCTGATAGCCTTATCTATAAGTTGTCAAATTTATCAGTCTTTTCTTTAGCGGTTTGAGCTTTTATGTTTTATGTCTTGTTTAACAAAAACTTTTTTGTCCCAAATTCATAGATATATTTTTCTATATGTGTACAAGTTTTAAAGTTAGGCATTTCACACTTGAGTTCTTTTTTATTCTAAAATACATTTATTGTTTTCCTGTTACAGTTATCCACTTTTTACTCCATTGCTCCCCTTCATCTGCCCACCCCTTCTCCCACAGTCAATTCTCACACCATTGTCCATGTACATGGATCATTAATACTGGTTCCTTAACTGGACCCCTTCCTTTCTTTTCCCCCTTCTCCCCGCCCCCTGCCCCTGGTCACTGTCAGTGTGTTTCTTGCTTACATACCTCTGGTTCAATTTTGCTCATTTGTGTTGTTCATTAGTTTCCTGTATCAGGAGGTATCATATGGTATTTGTGTTTCACAACCTGGCTTATTTCCCTAAGCATACTACTCTCAAGTGCCCTGGCTGGTTTAGCTCAGTGGATTGAGCGTCGGCCTGCGAGCTAAGTGTTGCTGGTTCGATCTTCCAGTCAGGGTACATCAGAGAAGGAAAACTCTGACTCCAAAAAACCTCCGCTGCCTTGCGGCATACCTCTTCAGGGGAAAGGCTAAGGGAGTAAACCCCGACAGAAAATCCGGAGCCGGAGTCCCTAAGGCGGTTTGACGTTGTAGTCAACACCGGCAACTCCTGCGGTGCACCTGAAGCCAAGCTGTATTGACTCCGTCTTTCCCTTGGACCCTTCAGCTGTGAAGAGAGGGGGGGTCTCGTCGGCAGCCGTCCGTCTGGAGAGACGATGGTGTAGCTTCTTAAGAGTCTATCTGCACCGCCGAGAATGGCTGTGCAGTCCGACTCGGGAGTGACATGGTAGTATCTGTCTCCTCCCGTGTTGAATCGACATCTTGCGATGACGCTGAAGCTACAGAGCCTGGGCAGGGTAATATGGAGGGTCTGCTGTTGCCCATGCAGCAGACCCCCCCTCTCTTCGCAGCTGAAGGATCCAAGGGAAAGACGGAGTCAATACAGCTTGGCTTCAGGTGCGCCGCAGGAGTTGCCGGTGTTGACTATAACGTCAAACCGCCTTAGGGACTCCGGCTCCGGATTTTCTGTCGGGGTTTACTCCCTTAGCCTTTCCCCTGAAGAGGTATGCCGCAAGGCAGCGGAGGTTTTTTGGAGTCAGAGTTTTCCTTCTCTGATGTACCCTGACTGGAAGATCGAACCAGCGACACTTAGCTCGCAGGCCGACGCTCAATCCACTGAGCTAAACCAGCCAGGGGGGGTCTACTGCATGGGCAACAGCAGACCCTCCATATTACCCTGCCCAGGCTCTGTAGCTTCAGCGTCATCGCAAGATGTCGATTCAACACGGGAGGAGACAGATACCGTGTCACTCCCGAGTCGGACTGCACAACCATTCTCAGCGGTGCAGATAGACTCTTAAGAAGCTACACCATCGTCTCTCGAGACGGACGGCTGCCGACGATGACGATATATATGTACATATATATATACTTAGGTTCATAGCCACATTGAGCAGAAAGCACAGAGAACTGCCTCCTCCACTATAATGGTACATTTACTGCAATCAACAAATTTAAATGGTTTAAAGTCTGTGTCTAGGCTCACTTTTTTTTTTTTACATTTGGATGTCTAGTTGATGCAGCACCATTTATTGACCCTTCTATATATTGAAACCTGAGTTTTGGGTTAAAACAGATTTATGGTCATTATGTCCTCATGGTTCAATCTTTTTGTCAATATTAGATTATCCAGAAGTTCCTAGACTTCTCTGATAGTAGTTTCAGAAAAGTAAAATCAAAAGGACCTGGCTATTTTGTGAAATAATGGAGAAAAAAAATTCCAGAGATGAAGTAAGATACTCATATTTGTAATAAAAAGCAGGATAAAAGGTTCATCTTTTTGATATGCATTCTGAAAATACACACAAAATGTAAATAGATGATTTATAAAGACAGAAAACTGTTAAGAGAAAAACTATAAGTTGATTTTTATTAGGTAACATATGGAGAAAACTGTATTTGAAAATATAACAGAGCAGATTTTTCATGTTTTGTAAGAAAATTATATTTAACTTTAAATTCTACAAACAGCTGAAATATTTAATTGTGAAATAATATGAAATGATCTTTAGTGATGTAAGTACTGGGGAATTTTAACAACTGTGTAACACAGCTGAAAGGAAAACAAAAGATAGTTACTAAACAAAATAAAAATAAATGCTCAAAATAATACATAGCATACAAAAATCATAAACAAATAATTCAATAATAGTTATGGAAAAGTCTAAATAGGTGAATTTTTGTATTAAAAGACAGATTCCCAGAAACTTGGGTGGAAAATATTTCTAGAGTATTTGCAAGAGAAACACTTAAAATATTACCAAAAACATTATTGTATATAAAAACATGGTAAAAGAAATATCAGAGAATGATACCTAATACTATAAAAGTAGTTGTATTAGGTTTTTTTTTTAACCCTGTGGAGTTCATGGTCAAAAAAACTACAGTGTAGTTCATGTGTATCTGAGAGATACATTCACTGCTAGTATGTGTTGAAATGTGAAAAAAAAACTTGCAAATTTGCATTTATTATATTTATATAATAAAATACATAATTATTTATTTATTTTCCATTTCAATCTAGAAATTATTATACAAAGAAATATAAAAACATAAAGAATTAATTTTTTTCAGATAACATGAATATGTTTCAGGAGCATGAATATTGCTAAAAAAGTGCAAACAAAAATGGTCTTTAAAATTAAACATTTTATGTACTTAATTCCTGGGTATTCATTATGTACATATACATGTATGTGTATGTATGTGTATGCTTTTGTCTTAGAGTCAAGTGCACATAATATTAATCTATGGACTTTAGACATATTATATATTTAGAATTCCCTTTGTATTTAAAAGACTAAATATAATTATTAATAACAAATTATATTTTCTTGTGAAAATTATAATTAATGTACTTACCAAACTGTATAGAGGTCATTGCATTGTTTTTTATGTTTTACACTGATTTTTTCTATTATAAAACACTTTAATTCCTAGTAAACATTTGAAATAATTTTAACTTTGTAACTAAATTTTTTTTAATTTAGTAAATAAAATAGGATATTAAATTTAGAGACAGAAAAAAATTACCTAAAAATCCATAATCAAATAAATTTAATCCTTGGTTTAGAGACTTCCAGTAATGTATCATTAAAAATATAATCAACATTACAATCATACTGCCCACAATTTTTAAAATAGTGCTTCAAATAACCAAGAAATAGTTAACTTTATATTCCCTTTCTTCTTGCTTTTCACTACTTACACCGGAAGTGGAGTTAGGGCTCATTGAGGACATGATTGCTGGACCCAGGCACTGGCAGGCTCCTCCCCCCATGTCCCCAGAATGCTTTCACCTTTCCTTCCCTGTTATTAGAAGCTGCTCCAAGAATACAGCCTCTGTCTTCAGTCTCTCCTTGCCTTTGTGTACACCAGTCACTTTGCAAACCAACAAGTAGTTGTGGCTAAAAGTACATTCTTGAGCTATTCATGAAGTTGTCTGAGTGTAAGTTTTCTGGGTGTTCTTATTTCAAGAATTATATTTAGACTTTCATGACTGCTCATTTCACCATACAAATAATTTTAATTTTAGAGTAATTTATTTCCCTTCTTCATTTTGGAAATGCCCCTCTTTACACAGATACATTACCATGGTGGCTCCATTTTTATAAAGGTCAAATTATTTAGGTGGGGATATAATGTCAGCAACTTTGACATGAATATATTGAGCAAACAGTAGATACTCACAGTATTTCTGTCAGTATAGGAGCATGTCCCTATATATAAATTAGGTTTTTGTTGTTTTTTGTCTCTTGTTGCACCCTCCTGGTTCTGAGTTTAGGAGTTGCATTTATGCTTCTTTGTTTACCTGCTCTAAGTTTGCTTCTTAATTGACAAGTTACCATTCAACATTATAGTAAATTTTATATATTTTACTCCAATCCTAATTGTCTTTATTTATTTATTTATTTCTAAATGATCTGTCTAATGCTGAGAGCTTCGTTCCTGATTTTTTCATAAAAACAATTTTTCCTTTAACATTTCTATTTTAGTCTTTCTTTGTTTTCTTTTCAATTGTAATTTTATATTTTTAGTTACAACTTTAAAAATTTATCATTGTAAATAAAACACAGTATTAAATATGTTGTATGTGAAGATAGTAAAATTAGAATTTTTTTCACACTTTCAACCTGTTTTTACACATTTCATGTATGTATTGTTCAACCAATATGAATAATATCAGTATACATTAATTAATATATAGTAATATGTACTTACAAAATCAGATCAACTCTACTGAAATAATTTAACTTCAATAATTATTTCATTGTTAGTATTTGCTTTGAAATAATTTAGAGCATATTGAGCCTACCTTTGTATTCAATACTTATTAATATAGCTTTTATATATCAATAGTTTGTTTCTTTCATTTTTATTTTGATTCATTTTTTGGGTTATTTTTTACTACTTTTTCATAAAAGATATAAACCTGGAGTATCTTCTGATTCCTTCAGTATCTTAGCATTACTTTGGTTTCACTATACACATAAAAACTTTTGTAGTAAGAAAATTATAGAATCATTTTACTTTTCTCACAAAGTTTTGTAGCCATTTTCCAACATTTTTGGCTAGTCAGTTTTTTAAGGAAGAAAATTAGACCATGCTTTGTTTTTCCCTATGGATATATCACTTTTATATTTTTTCTTGTCAGGTTGCTTGTCAGCTTTTGTTCAACTTGACATTTTGAGATAGAAATAGATACAGATATGTAGATATATATTAATTTTACATTTTATTTAGGATGTGAACATAATGTTTTCTTTTAATCATCTTTCCCTGATTCTGAACAAATCAGGGTGTCTTACAGCCAGTCATATCTTCTTGGTTATTCTCCAGTGGCTAAGAGTCAGATCATATTCATGAGTTATCTGCTGCACTGTAAAAAAATTATAATTTTGATAATTATTCATAATTTATCTAATTGTTCTTGGACATTTAGAAAGAAACTTAAATAAAAATAGAGTAAGAAATTATTTAGATTATTAGTTTTTTCAATGCTTGCTTATATATGTGCTAGCTTCTTAAACAACTGTCATCTGTAATATCTAAAATCAATAATGATTAAGAAGTTATTTTAATTTGTATTGATAATCTCATCTGAGCATACGGAGGATATAACTTCTTGCTTGTGTTTTTAGTTAAACTTTTGTATTACTGTATTTTCATCAAGCAATTAAAAGGAAATTTTAACAATATAAAATAATTTAGGAAGCTATTAACATGTAAAACAGAGATTACTTTCCTTATATTATGGTAGTTGAAGCACAAACAAACTAAATCTATGGATGGCCCTTAATTGCCCCAAAGAGATCTAACAGTAATAACTCTAAACTGAGTTCATACTTGAATTGCCAGGTATTTTATTTGAAACCAGAATGGGGAAATAATGTTACTCAAATATAAATTTTAGGGATTATACCACTATGACTAAAGCATAAGTATTTAACTTTATGTAATTCAAACTTTTTGAAAAATCTATTTTATTCTTTTAGGTCTTTTGTTTAAAAAAATAAGTTCTGGTTCTACTTTAATTATTTAAAAGACCAGTGATTTTCAACCTTTTTAATCTCATGGCACACATAAACTAATGACTAAAACTCTGTGGCACACAAAAAATATATTTTTGCCAATCTGATAAAAGAAATAGGTATAATTTTGATTCATTCACACTGAATGCTTATTGTTGTGTTGGCTGTTATCTTTTTTTTTTTTATTTGACAATCTAAGAGAAAAGAGATCAGTGCCCCTGACTAAATAGTCAGGTATTGCTTGTTTCAAAAATTCTTGCAGCACACCTGCTAAAAATTGCTGTACTAGACCATTTTCTGTATTCTTGATAAATCAGTTCAGAACAAAAATTCAGGGTTGTTTCTTTCAGAGTTTTATTTATTTTAAACTCAGTGATTAAAATTTAGTTTTTAAAGTCCTTGCTTTTATTTTCATTGTTATTGTCAGTCTTTGAACAATTCACTTGACCTTTCTTCTCAATTGGTGATAGTGATGGAAAAAATGACACTCCTCTGCGATAATGATCATAAGAAAAAATAATCTTTGCAATGACAGTCTGCACTTAGTGAAGAAATTTTCTATAGAAGAGAAATTTATTATCATTATTATGTAATGTTCTTGGATGTAAGACAGTATGATAATGAGACTTTCTTTTTATTTCTGGTACTTTCTGAGGACTGCTGAATGACCTTATATATGATGATTCTTAAACTCTCTACTTGTCAGACAATGATGGGATCAATGTATATTTCATGCTGTATAAAAAGTTTTTGAGATAATTATGGGTTTTTAGAATGACTCATTTTCCTGTGTCATGTCATTAATTTTTCCTTGTGTTTGAAGAGCCTTCATTTATTTCATTCAGTTGAGAAATGTCCACTACTATTTCTTCAAACATTTTTATTTTTTATTTGCTCTGTTTTCCCCTTCAGGAGTCTTTAAGTGTATCAAGTATCTTGCACGTTCTTTCAACATTCATCGTCTTTTTGTTTTTTTGGAAGAATTTTTTCTCTAAGTCAATTTTCTACTTTTACTACTATGCTGAATAAATCACCATTATTGCATTAGTTTAGGAGTCATATTTTTTAATCCAACAAAACTCTGTATTCAAAAACTTTTCCAATATCCAAATTTATTGAACTGTTTGCTATTTAAAATTTTATGTTCTATAAAAGACTTACTTGAACTAAACATTCTAAATTACTTTCTTTTTCTGATTGTAACTGTTGATTTTTATAAGGTGATAATTATTAAATATTTTTGTTATTTCTTATACTTGCAGATAAAAGCTTATATTTATAGGCTAATGGCATTTGTCTTGAATGGAATATGGAGTTCACAATTAATGTTTTAGTCCATATCTTGGCTTTAAATTGTAATCAAATTTTTTTTCTTTCTTTCTTTCCTTCCTTCCTTCTTTCTTTCTTTTTTTCTCTTTTTTCTATCATTTCTTTCTTCTCTTTGATTAGAAATTTTGATTGTAAAATTATTTTTCTGGAAAATTCTGAGTTGAACTGATATGGAAATAAAGGCTACACACACATACATTTGTAAATATGCACTCTATCAAATAAATAATCATAAAATACTATTTCTAGAATTAATTCAAAACCTTTTAAGAATGCTATTTTCCTTTAATTAAACTTAATTTTTCTCATTATTTATTTACTGATGAACATTTCTTTTCCACACAATGATTATAGCCCTCTTCTTTATGTCAGTCATTGTGTTTTTTACATGTGTAAACAATAGAAGTGATATTTTGATATTCAGAATTTAATAAGGATTTATGAAAAATAAACAACATACTGCTATAATGATGAATTCTGAAATGTTTTTATTACTAAAAACAATGTTTGATGGCCTTTCCACTTTTAAAGTAATGAACTATTGTACTATGAAAGAAGCTACCTCCAATAAAAACATCTCTTTAACCACTCTCTATGAATAAATGTACTTCAAAATATTATAAACTAGTAAAATAATATTAAAAATTATATGAAATATTATTTCTCATGGACATAAAAAGACTAATATGGGTTAAATTAAACACTATTAAAATATTCTAAACTTTCTGAAAGACTATAACTACATTACATTCCATTATAAAACTAATTTCTGAATTTCTCTAAATAATGAGAGAAAATTTACATAACATATAATTTTTCACTTTATTACTTTGATTATATTATAGCAAAGGAATAGTATAGGATTAGATTATAATTAAAATGCAAATCAATTACAGTTATAAATTGATCATAAAACTGAATTATAAAGCATTTAATACTCATTTCAGTTCTGTTTATGAATTTTTATATTATTAAAAAATAATAAATTGCAATATGCACATGTGTACATTTGAAACTTAATTTAAAGAGTTCTTTTTTTTTAATTTTATTTTTTGGTTATTCAATTACAGTTTTCCCATTTTTCCCACATTGCTCCCCCTCCCAGCCCATCCCTTCTCCCACAATTATATCCCTCCCCGTTGTCCATGTCCATGAGTCATTGATACACGTTCCTTGACTACACCCTTCCCTTACTTATCCCCCTTCTCTCCCTCCCCCCTCCCCCCTACTGACTACTATTCTAGTCTTTGCCTATTTAGTTCATTTGTTTGTGTTGCTCTTTAGTTTCCTGTATTGGGTGATATCATATGCTATTTTGCTTTCTTTGCCTGGCTTATTTCACTAAGCATAATTCTCTCTAGTTCCATCCGTGTTGTCGCAAATGGCAGGAGTTCCTTCTTTCTTTCTGCTACATAGTATTCCATTGTGTAGATGTACCAGTTTTTTGATCCACTCATCTACAGATGGGCACTTAGGCTGTTTCCAGCACTTAGCTATTGTAAACAGGGCTGCTATGAACATAGGGGTGCATAGGTTTTTTTGAATTAGGGTTTTAGGATTTTTCTGGTATAATCCTAGCAGTGGAATCACTGGTTCAAAAGGCAGTTCCATTTTTAGTTTTTTGACGTAATTCCATACTGTTTTCCATAGTGGTTGCACCAGTCTGCATTCCCACCAACAGTGCAATAGGGTTCCTATTTTTCCACATCCTCGCCAGCATTTGTTGTTTGTTGATTTGTTGATGATGGCCATTCTGACAGGTGTAAGGTGGTATCTCATTGTGGTTTTTACTTGCATCTCTCTGATAGCCAATGATGTTGAGCATTTTTTCATGTGCTTATGGACCTTCTGTATGTCCTCTTTGGAGAAGTGTTTGTTCAGGTCCCTTGCTCATTTTTTAATTGGGTTGTTTGTTTTCTTGATGTTGAGTTGTATAAGCTCTTTAAATATTTTGGAGATCAGTCCCTTGTCTGATCAACACGGGAGGAGACAGATACCGTGTCACTCCCGAGTTGGACTGCACAGCCATTCTCGGCGGTGCAGATAGACTCTTAAGAAGCTACACCATCGTCTCTCGAGACGGACGGCTGCCGACGATGACGGAGTCCCTTGTCTGTGATGTCATTGGCAAATATGTTTTCCCATATGGTTGGTTTCCTTTTCATCTTGCTGATGTTTTCTTTTGCTGAGCAGAAACTTTTTAGTTTGATGTAGTCCCATTTATTTATTTTTTCCTTTATTTCTCTTGCCTTAGGAGATGTATCTGTGAAGATATTGTTATGTGGGATATCTGAAAATTTTCTGCCTATGTTTTCCTCTAGGACTTTTATGGTGTCATGGCTTACATTTAAGTCTTTGATCCATCTTGATCCATTGTTGTGGCTAGGACTTCCAACCCTATGTTGAAAAGGAGTGGAGAGAGGGGACAGCCTTGTCTAGTTCCTGGTTTCAGAGGGAATGCTTTCAGTTTTTGAACATTGAGTATGATGTTGGCTTCAGGTTTCTCATATATAGCCTTAATTATGTTAAGGTATGCTCCCTCTATTCCTATTTTGCTGAATGTTTTCAACATAAATGGGTGTTGTACATTATCAAATGCTTTTTCTACATCTATTGATATGATCATGTGCTTTTTGTCTTTCATTTTGTTTATGTGATGTATTATATTTATTGATTTGCGAATATGAAACCATCCTTGCATCCCTAGGATGAATCCCACTTGATCGTGGTGTATGATCTTTTTGATGTATTGTTGGATCCTGTTTGCCAATATTTTATTGAGGATTTTAGCATCTATGTTCATCAGTGATATTGGCCTGTTGTTTTCTTTCTTTGCTGTGTCTTGACCTGGTTTTGGGATTAGGGTAATACTGGCTTCATAGAAAGAGTTTGGAATTTTTCTTTCTTCTTGGATTTTTTGGAATAGTCTGAGGAGGGTAGGAGTTAGTTCTTCCCTAAATGTTTTGTAAAATTCGCCTGTGAAGCCATCCGGTCCAGGGCTTTTGTGTGCAGGGCGATTTTGGATTACTGTTTCAATTTCCTTCTTTGTTATTGGTCTGTTGAGACTTTCTACTTCTTCTTGATTCAGTTTTGGAAGGTTATATGTTTCTAGAAATCTGTCCATTTCTACTAGGTTGTCAAATTTCTTGCCATATAGTTGTTTGTAGTAATTTTTTATAATTGTTTGTATTTCTGAGGTATCAGTCATGATTTCTCCTCTTTCATTTCTGATTTTGTTTATTTGGTTCTCTCTTTTTTTCTTAATCAGCCTGGCTAGAGGCTTGTCAATTTTGTTTATTTTTTCAAAGAACCGGCTCCTAGTTTTGTTGATTTTTTGGATTGTTTGTTTAGTTTCTATGTCGTTTAATTCTTATTTGATCTTGATGATTTCCTTTCTTCTTTTTGCCCTAGACTTTGTTTGTTGTTGTTCTAGTTCTTGTAGCTTTAGGGTTAGGTTTTTTATTTGAGATTCTTCTAGTCTTTTCAGATATGCCTGTATTGCTATGAACTTCCTTCTTAGGACTGCTTTTGCTGTGTCCCCATAGGTTTTGGGCTGTTGTGTGTTCATTGTCATTAGTTTCTAGAAATTTATCGATTTCCTCTTTGATGTCATTGTTAACCCATTCATTATTCAATAGCATGTTATTCATTCTCCATGAGTTTGGGTGTCTTTGATTTTTTTCCCTGAGGTTGATTTTTAGTTTCAAGGCATTGTGGTCTGAAAAGATGCTTGATATAATTTCAATTTTCTTCAATTTGTTGAGGCTTGTTTTGTGTCCTATTATGTGACCTATCTTTGAAAATGTTCCATGTGCCTTTGAAAAGAATGTATATTTTGCTTCTTTGGGGTGAAAAGTTCTGTATATATCAGTTAAGTCCATGTGGTTTAGTGTGTTGTTCAATGCCTGTATATTTTTGGTGTTTCTTTGCTTGGATGATCTGTCTATTGTTGATAATGAGTGTGTTGTTGTTAATATCCTTCTTGTGGTCTTCTAGTATTTGCTTTATATATTTGGGTGCTCCTGTGTTGGGTGCATATATGTTTATCAGTGTTATATCTTCTTGATGGATTGTTCCTTTAAGTATTATGAAATGTTCTTCTTTGTCTCTTTTTATTGCCCTTGTTTTGAAATCCATTTTGTCTGATATGAGGACTGCTACTCTGGCTTTTTTTTCCGGTCCATTTGCTTGGAATATTTTTTTATATCCCTTTACTTTCAGTCTATGTAAATCTTTTGTTTTGAGGTGTGTTTCTTGTAGACAGCAAATATGTGGGTCCTGTTTTCTTATCCATTCTGTTACCCTATGTCTTTTAATGGGAGCATATAATCCATTTACATTTAAGGTTATTATTGACATATATTTATTCATTTCCCTTTGTATCTCTGTTCCTCTACTCTTTTTTGTTTTTTCTCTTCCTTTTTCTTAGAATATTCCCTTTAGCATCTCTTGCAATGCAGGTTTGGTGGAGATGTATTCTTTTAGTCTTCCTTTGTCTGAGAAACTCCTTATTTCACCTTCTATTTTGAATGAGAGCCTTGCTGGGTAGAGTATTCTTGGTTGTAGGCCTTTGTTTTTCATTGCTTGAAATATTTTTGACCATTCCCTTCTGGCTTGTAATGTTTCTGTTGAGAAATCGGTCGATAGCCTTATTGGAGCTCCCTTGTAAGTTATTTGCTGTTTTTCTCTTGCTGCTTTTAGGATTCTCTCTTTGTCTTGGGATGTTGCCTTTTTAACTATGATGTGCCTTGGAGTGGGTTTTTGGGGATTCCTCTTTATTGGAACTCTCAGTGCTTCTTGGACTTGCATGATTTTTTTTCTCATCAGGTTCAGAAAATTTTCTGTCACTATTTCTCCTATCAGTTTTTCAATTCCATGCTCCTTTTCTTCTCCCTCTCTTATTCCAATGATCCTGATATTATTTCTTTTAATGCTATCCTGTAATTCCCTTACATCTTGTTCATATTTTTCAATCTTTTTTTATTTTGCTGTATCATTTGAGAATTATTACCTACATTATCCTCTAACTCACTAATCCGATACTCTGCTTCGTTTAGTCTGCTTTTGACTGATTCTACTGTGTTTTTCAGTTCAGAGATTGCATTCTTCATTTCTTCCTGGTTCTTGTTGATAGTTTCTATGTCTTTTTTTATGCTGGTGTAGTTCTCTGCTACTTCCCTATAATTTTCTTGGAGCTGTTGGTAACTTCCTTGGAGGTTGTCATAGTTGTTTTTGAGGTTTTCGAGCATATTGAGCTTCTTCACCACCATAGTTTTGAATTCCATGTCTGACATTTGGGCTATGTCTATTCCATCTACCTCTCTTTCTGGGGATTTCTCTTTTCTTTTCATTGAGAGGTTGTTTCTGCTTCTTATCATGTTGGATTCTTCTTGTTTGTTTTTGTTATTTGGATTTTTCTGCTTTGCCTTCCCACCTTTGTGGTATGAGATTCTTTATGGTAGATCTTGGGGTTTCAGTGGTGCGGTCTCTGATCTCCTGAGCCTGATGTTCTTGGGGTACCTTTTATATCATTTGTTTATGCTGTCTGGTTATATTTCAGATTTTTTTGTGAGGATATTCCTTCTGGTTTGTTGATTGAGAGTCACTCTATCCACTTTATCTCGAATTCTTTTGTGGAGATGCTGTTAAAAACATAAACACACAGCCTCAGCAGGAGACCCGCACCCTGAAAAATATCCCCCACCCTCTATCCTGCTATCGTCAGCCAACAAGCCAGTATTAATATAAATGTAGAGAGATTACAGCTTTTACACTATAGGAAGAATAGATAAGAGTTGTTTTAGGGAAGGAAAAGTATGATTTTTGAGAGAGGGGATAATAGGTTAATAATAGTTGAGACTGTGCAAGACAGTAGGTAATATTTACGTTGTATGTTAATAACTATAGAAGAAAAAAAGAGGAAGAGTGCAGAATATAGTAGGAAAGTGGAATTATATAGTATTGGATTTATATAGTAGTTATATTCTATTTATTTAGAGTGAAAGGGAGGCTAAACTAGGCTCACAAACAAATAAACAACAATTGAAGAAGAGGGATAAGAAGGAAAGATTATATAAAACAGATTAGAGATATAGTTTGTTTTTTCCTCCTTCCTTCCCCTCCTCCCTCCTCCCCTCCTCTTTTAGGAAGAAAAGAAACAGGAAAAAGGGAAAAAGAAAAAAAAAAGGAATGTTTTTACTCAGTTCAGCCTTGGTGTGTCGTCTTCTTTTTCTGTGTCCACAGCTGGTCTAATGTGATGGGTCAGAGGTTCCTGTTTCTTGCAGCAGCGGTGTGCACAAGGTGGCCAGCAGGGTGCAATACAAGGCATCCAAGAGCCCACCTCAGGCCTACCGCGCCACGCTCCGGGAAAGCAGTCTGCATTGCGCTCTGGAGAAGCTGGCGAGGTGTTTTTTTGTTTTTTTGTTTGTTTGTTTGTTTTTCGCTTGAGTGCTGGTGTGCACCCAAGGCGGCTGGGGAGCTAGCCTCAGGCCTGCAGCGCCGTGTTCCGGGAGTTGGTCTCTTGCCTCTTAGGGCAGGGCCGCGGACACTTGTGCTCAGTAGACGTTAGTGTCTGTGAGTCGCTGCTGCCCACCGTTCCCGCACTTCCTGAGCGGGCACGTGCAGAGCCTGGGCAAGTGCTCTGTGCTCTGGATTCCGGCCTGGTACTTTGGCCTGACGCCCACTGGGCTGGCCAGGGGTGTCTGCGCACAGTCTTCTGCGTGTCCAGCAGGCCCTCCCTGTGCCCGTTGGGGCACTGATCTTATGTCCGTTGGGGAGTGTCCGAGGGGCCCCTGGACGCGCAGCCCCACACATCTGAGCCAGTGAGTGAGAGCACTTCCCTATGTGCGCCCCCCTGACCCAAGGGGAGGGTTGGGGAGTGGATGAGCGCGCCACTGCGCCTGCGCTCCTCAGGAATGTCCTACCACCCCCAAACTTTCCCCCCTCTCCACTGTCCACTAGAGAAAAATATAAAGGAGAATTATGTTCTCACTTGCCCGGCAGCATGCTGTCTCCTGTCCTTCGGCGCCAATGCCACTTGGTCGAGTCCCATCTCTGCCAGCGGGCAGAGATCCGCTCTCCTCCCAACTCCTCTCCCGTGTAGCCTGTGGTGGCCAAAAAGCCTTTGTGTCCTTCCAGCCACAGCTCGGGCAGCCGCCCCAGTCAGGAACCCCGTTTCGTCCCTTTTTCCTCCGCTATCCTCACCAAACAGGTCATTCCTAGATGGTTTTCTCTAATCCAGCAGTGCCAAGGCTCGACTCCTGCCAGTGTCCAGCTGCTCACTGAGATGTTCTGTCTGCAATTAGTCCAAACTACAGACGGGTCTCGTGAGCCAGAAAGCGCAGCCTCCCCTCACTCCTCCACCATCTTCTTCTCTCTAATTTAAAGAGTTCAAACATCCTGAATGTCCTTTTTTTTTCTTCCTTCATTTTTTTATTTATTTATTTGTAATTTTGGTTCTAAAGTTATTTATTGGCAAAATCTTATCTGAACTGGTATGTAAATGAAGAAAAAATATATATGTTCTTCACTTATCCAATTTAGAATGAATATTTATGTATCTATATGAAAAATTATTAGTGGGTTTAGTTACAGGATTCTGTTCCTTACCATTTTTAGCAATAAACAATACATGTACTCCTTACTATTTTGTATTATAAATTTAGCTATTTAATGTCTATCTTCATGCATGCAAGTGCTTAAATTACTGTATACTTCTAATTTAATAATTGTAATGAAGGAGAATTATATGGTGTTAAAGTTTTTGCTAATGTAATGGGCTTTAGAAACTCACAAAGACCTGAGGACTAAAAGAAGAATGGAAATTTAATAAGCAAGTTAATTCAATGGCATTTAAGATAGTTGGTAAATGATATTTTCATGATTAAGAATAGTATGTCTAATTGCCCTGTATAATAGAAAATAGTGAGTATGGAGGTTACAAGATGTGTATGTGTGTGTGTATGTGTATATATATATATATATATATATGTATATATATGTGTATATATATATGAAGTGTGTGTGTATATATATATATTTAAGGTAAATATACATATATACATATACATGTATATATACATGCCTACACACATACAGGGTGGGAAAAATTAGGTTTTCAGTTATTCATATAGAAATACAAAAATTAAAATATAAGAGTAAACTCTGTGCTTTGAGTAGTAGTCACAACTGTGTATTTGTGTGTGTGTGTGTGTGTGTGTGATCCATCCTGAAAGTATCCAGCTATGTAATATGAAAAATAGAGACATTTATTGAAGAAGATATAAGATACAAGAAACTTTGTACATAGGGCAATGGTACATCAGTCCCTTCCAAAGTAGGCACTTTGGAACCTCACACAGTTGTCAAATTGACATCAGCTGCCCCATCATATTTTCCTGAATCTCATCAGTAGTCTGAAATATCTTCTCTTTTAAGGGTGATTTTCATTTTTGGAAAAGCCAGAAGTTATCAGGCACCAAATCTAGGCTGCAGTGGGGCTAAGTCAGCTGGGTGATTTGATGTTTCACAAAAAAACTGCATGATATATGGTGTATGAACAAGTGCACTGTCGTGATAAAGCTGCCAACCACCAGTTGCCCATAGCTGCAGCCTTCTGAATCATCCAAACAGTTTGTGTGGATGAAAGGTCAAGCTTAACTCAAAATCTGGTGCACACTCATTCCTCTAGTCACTCAGTCATTTTTAATATGATGGCCATACAGTACACATGCTTCCTCAACATATGCCCCCACTGACTTGTACAGTGAAGTCCTCAGTGTTCACACATGCACAGTCCAGTCCACTCTTCTTGGCTGCCATGTTACACTGATGTCACACAAATCATTCTTGTTACATTAACAATGGCTGGGTATTTTCCAGACAGACTATATTTTTTTTTCCTAGGAAGCCAGAAAGTTAAAAAGTAGCTGAATGATGTGTATAACATTTAGAAACAAGGAATTGAACACTCAAAGTAAAAAGCAAAGAACCAAAGCTATGAAGTGAAAAATCAGGTACATACTGAGTCATAATATTCAAGGAAGAAGATATTTTCAAGAAAGAAAACTAGGATAACTCTACTCTTGTACATAAAAAAATTGATTAAAATATTTTTGCATTTATGAAATGGATGTGGTTGGCAGAAAAGACACTGCAAATAACAATTATATAACATAGACAATAACTGATCAAATATTGGTTGTAAAGTGAAAGTAGGGCACTGAGTACCCTTGTTATGACAAGCAACCTTTTAGTTAAAGTTCTTGGAGAGTTTAACAAAAGGGTGCATAGGGTACAGCTAGTGGGGAAGGGTAAGATTGGGGATTAGTTTAGATTGGGAATTGTCTCAGGGCAGAAGTACTTTGTTATTTTAGCAATAGCTATGGACATAATATTACTTCATTTCTAAAAACCAGTCTTGTTGGTTGCTTACTTTAGAAAAAGATCTCATTCAAAAATTGATGAACCAAAAATTATAGTGGGTCAAAAAGTCAATGAAAATAAAATAAGTAAATAAAGCTGTGATATTGATAGAGTCTGTTTATATAGTGTGGCTAAAAGAGACGGTTGTGTGATTGGATAGAGATAATCAGTAGAATGAAGTTGTTTTGTTTAAATAAGAATTGTTTAAAATGAGTGTGATTGGTCATATTAAAAAATAGGAAAAATAAACAAGAGATTATATATCCATTGTGAGGGACTCCTGAGCCTGCAGATCCCTCAACCACAGATTAAGAAATTGACCCAGAGATGAATGACCTGTGGAGAGAAGGGAGAGTGCCCCTTATATAAGAACACTCCGTGCTTCTCCTCAACAGAGCTTTTATTGAGCTGGCTACATGCAGAAATGCATGGTGTGCAAAAGTAATCCTTCACCCAACCACAAAGAGGGGCAGTAAACAGAGATATAAATTAATATACAGTGACAGTCAGTCAGACTTTCTGGCCTCAGTGCACATTGTAAAGGCTTAGATTGTTCTTTTGATTTAAACATCCTGTTGATACAAATCTGAAGTTATACAAAGCAGAGCCGAGCCAGCTTCAAAGAGTACATTGCATTCCAATCATTTTCTTTATCTGTGGAACTGGTAGTGTGGTCTTAGGAGCATGCCTACCAGCTGCTTCCTGCTTTTGGTCAAGTCTTATTGTCCCGTTTTCGGGTCTGGCTTGCACAGCAGTTACAATTTCCTATACCACAAAAAGCTGTCTCCCACAATCCGTATTTTAAATGATGATTAAATGATTAGTCTTAGATAGAAAGAAGAGGGTTCTTCTTAAAATTAGATGAAGATAAAAAGGTAAATAGAGTGAAAGATTGACTTGAAAGAATAAAGTGACCATTGTGTAGAGTAAGAGTAAGGTGGCTAGAGAACTCACTGGATGGCTAGGTTAAGATATTTCATCATTAAATTAAAACTGAACTAATTCATAATTTTCATTAATTTATGGATAAATGTCATCTCTGTATTGTAAATATTTAAAACTTTATAATTCTCTAATGCCTCAATATTACCAGTCTATAAGCACCCTGCTCAGGTGGCCAGGAAAAGCACTGTGATACGCTGGTACCTGTTACAGGATCCTTTTCTTGCCTTCCCCTGACTTTGACTTAGTGACATTAAAACACAGCATTAAAACTCCCTCATGTCTTTTGCTAATGTTCTCTACCCTGAACTCTATGAGTCCTTATTCTGTCTCAGCTCCCTGTCTTCGTGAATGAGCCTACTCTGTTTGTGCTCCTCACATGTAGATCTCTGTGTGGCATGTCCTGCCTCTTCAAGGACTTGTGAATAAAATAAATATTTCTTCCTTTTATATGCCACTCCATGGTGTTACTGTGTGTCCATACCAGACTGATCATCAAAAACAACCCATTTTAAGTAATGTAAGTATTCATTACAACACCATCTTTTATGCCTGATGAAATGGGATAGCTGAGTTCATCTCTGGCTGGATTACTTGCTATCAGAACTGACAGACAGCAGTGGAGTTTAGGGTGCTGTTAAGAGATCATTCATTGGTAAAAGCATGAATGCAGGCATTGTGGAAACCGAAGACAAATCTTTGAGGACAAAAAATGATGTGGCTTATCAACATAGCCTAGCTTTTTGGTATATTCTCTGTTAGATTTAGATCAACAAGAAGGAGTATATCTAATCAAAACCTTTTATCTATCAAAAATATTTCTAAGTTGAACTGAGCAAAATTGAGGTAAAAATGTCAAGGAACAATTTCATGGGTCTAGAACAAGATTCAGATTTTTAATTTGCGACTATAGATTTAAGGGGGTATTTATTGGTAAGGACACCTTTCAAGCAACATAACTCAACTTGTAATTCTGTAATAAATTAGTGACTTCAAATATATTACATAGTCCCAAAATTACCCTGTTCCATGAAGTTTTCTCTGAACTCCATAAATTAATTATTGAACTAACTATTGACAAAAAATAAATACTATTATTTATTTCCTGTAAATTACATAACAACTGAACATTTATTAGTCTATGAAGGTTCTTTTTCTATTTACCTCTTACCACTTTTTCCAGAAAATACAAGGTCTACATTTTTCCTTGGCATTACTTATAGTGTAGACTTTTAGTGCTTACTTAACTGCACCAAAATTTAAGCAAGATCCCTCAAAATTTAAATAAATATTTAGATAACATATTTTAATGTTAAATATACACATGAGGAAATAAAAAAGATTAAAATGATATAAAAAGTAATCTCTAAAGAGTGTCTTGTCTATACCATCTAAAATGGAAGTTCTGAAAACTTAAATATATGTTTAAAAATGAATGGTTAAAGTGAAATAAAATTAAATTAAAAACAAATTATGTATATCTAGAAATAAAATTTATAAAAAGTATAAATCACATAAGTAAATATTATTTTCTTCATGAGATAAAAAGTTTACTATGGGAATAACATATAAAAATTAGAAACATGTATTAAAATTAAAAAATAAAATAAAATAGTCTTAAAAATTAGTAGTAAAAGAAAAGAAACAATTCCCAAATTTATCCAGAGCTAGTTGTTTTCAAAAATATTAAAACTGATAGAGTATTAGAAACAGAATTTGAGCAAGAAAAAAATATTATTTCTGTGAATCCAATATACTGAACAGAGCAAGTATCTCAGAAGTAGAAATGTATTAAGAATATCTGGGATCTGCAACCTCTAAATCTCACCTTCTTAATTTTAATGCGAACCCACTGCCATTTTTGGATTAGCTCTTACGTCTTTTATATACACTGTTCCCATCTCTCTCCATTTGGGCCTGAGGACAGGACTGCATTTTACATGACAGATCTAGAATTCCCGTAGGGTGTTGCACTTACTAATTGCTACTTTAAGAATAAAACAGGAAGGAACTAGGGTAAACTAAATTTAAAATTTAGACAAGTCATGGAAATATAATAGAAATTGCATATAAAACGAAGAATGTTACATTATGTGCAGAATTCAAAAATGATTTTGATTGTTTTTAAGGTATTATATAACTCTAGTATCCACCAAAAGCACTAATTATATAAAAGGGTCAAGCTATTGGAAGATAGGGTGCTTGAAGATAATTTGTTCATAGAAAGTTGTTTTGTACTATGCAGCCCCTGTCCTCAAGCAGAAAGTATGTGTATGTTGGATAGGCTTCCAGTCTCCCACCTCAAGCCAAGTGGAAAATTTAGCGACATTCAAGTACATTTACTGAAAGTGAAAGAGGTGGAAAATGGGTATGTTATTCCTGTGTGGGAAATCCAGAGGATGTGGATGGAAACATCAGCTTTGGCAGTGAGGGAGATAAACAAGCGGCCCCTGTAAGTTGTGCTCTTAGAATTTCTTGAGAAAAAAAAAAATGTGACTAGTCCATAAATAAGAGGGCATTAACATGAAAACACCTTAATTGTGAGCAAAAAGCTGACAGAGAGGACTAAATGGACCTTACCAGAAGAGAATCTAGATCTGTACTAATAGGTAGAGTAGTAGGAAGTGAGCCACCAATACAATTAAGTCAGAACAGGGGAGTTTAGAGGGATAGCTGTTGAAAGGTAGCATCATCTCCAAAGAAGCCACAAAAGTATCTTATTAAAGATCTTCTTAACTCAGACAGTATGAGAAAGCCAGGTTATAAGAATGTCAAATAAATGTATTGCTCCCTAAATCTCTTCCTTCCTAATTTCAACCTCAGAAGGAGGCTCAGAACATCTTGCCATTTGGGACAGAGGTGAGAAAAAATAACCAGAAAATGCCACTCTTACCCCATACAGCTAACATTGTCACTATAAACTGACAAAGATAAGTAGGCTACATTTATCACTAATTATTCATTTCCTTAAGGAAACCGTCCAGGCTAACTAATGCCATCACAAAGGACATTTCTGATCATCTCAAGCTCCCCAAGAAAAACAACTCTACTGGCTTCTACTCTGTCATCTAAACTTTTTTCTTCATCTATGGTTTTTACAGTTGATCATCTAATTCAATCTCTAACCTCTTATGATTCGACATATATTCCAATTTGTAACTCATGATAAAAATAATCTATAATATATTTACCCTCATCTCTTAAAATTATATTCTTCCTTACTACACTGTTTTTTATGGCTATCCCAAGAAAATAATTACTTTTTCACCTACATCCCAAATATAACTAAATCTAGAAGTGGGGCAGTTGGCTCTCCTTGTTTCTGATGGCATCCTCCTCCTGCCATTTCCTGTAAATCTTCTATTTCATTGAAGCAATTATCAACATGCTTATTTTCCCTTTTCAATGGATGATTGCCAGTACCAGAGCATTATCTTCTCTTTTACTTCTCTTACTATCCTTTTTGAACAGTCCAACATCAGCCTCACACCTAAGTTTCATGAATCACTCTTCTTCAATGATCTGCCCCTGGTCTCTAGCCTCTTGACCCTTAGGTGGAAGCATATCTAATACCTCATTTGCTTCCTGATCACTACCTTCTACCTCCCTTTACTAACTACATTACATTAGCATGGCACCCACATTATAGCTTCCAATCAATCCATTTACCCTTTTTCCACAGTTCATTGCCCTTTTTATTTTCTCACTTCCCTCTTTTTTTTTGTTCTCCTCCACAAAATCTAAAATTTCTCTTGTATAAACTCATACCACAGCCTTTCTTCCTCTTACAGTGACATTTTCCAAATTATATTTAAAGTTAACTCCTCCATATACTCACTAAATTTTATTCTCTTTGAAGTTAATACACCTCTCTACAGTATAATCTGTTTTTTTCATTATTTCTCATTTCAATGAGAAATATTTACAATGTTAAAGAAAAGAAACACTCATTAGAATCAGGATTCTTTCTCAGTTGGCTTCTTATTCTTATATCATCTTTCATAACAAAATTACTCAAAATGTTAAATATTTTTGCTATCTCCACTTCCTAAAAGTGAAAAATTTCAAAGACACATCATTCTAACTTTGTCCCTACTATTTTGGGGACCTTCTTTTCAAGATCACTAAGAGGCTGGCAGCTGAAAATCCAATATTTAATTCTCATCTTAGTTGTCTCTGTGCAACATTTGAAAAACAAAAGGTCATGCTCTCCTTTCCTTCTCCTCTTTCTATTTCCTCCCTTCCTTCCTTCCTTCCTTCCTTCCTTCCTTCCTTCCTTCCTTCCTTCCTTCCTTCCTTCCTTCTTTCCTTCCTTCCTTCCTTCCTTCCTTCCTTCCTTCCTTCCTTCCTTCCTTTCTAATGTGCAAAACAATTAAGGATAGAGGAAGAGCAAGTGACCCAAAATAATGGCAAATTTATTTTAAGATACTTTGAGTTTAGTTAAAAATAAGTATGTGTAAATATTTATGTCAGTGTGATAAGCTCTATCTTAGAGCCCACTTTCCATTTCTAGTGTACACTCAATCCATTGGTGATGTCAGATAAATAGAGAGTATACGAAGTTCGCACAGTTTTCTGTGCCTCTGGATCACCTAAGAGCTATCATACTGCAGAAAATCTGTCTGCTAATGTGGCTTTAGCTTTGTACAGCACTTAAGTGGTAGTTTCATAGCATTTAAGACAAAGTCTTATAGAATCAAAAGCAGGAAAGACAAAGAAAAGAGACCTGAGAACCAGCAGGATTCAAAAGGGGTGCACTGGAGAAGAATCAGCATTAGTCTGTAGGATAAGTTCAAAATGCTCAGTGCTCATAATCACAGAAAAAAATGACTAAATTTTAAAAAGAGAAACAGTGGATCATTTTTTATGTATCATAATTGAATTTTAATCAAATTAAGTTATATGCTCTGGTAAAGTATGTATTATTTTTACCTTAAGCCACTATTCAGAATGACCAGATGTCATATTTATTTACATATGTAAGTAGTGATAACCCTATAATAGTTAATAAATACATTTAAAAATAACTTTTGATTCTGATTATATCACCAGATTACACCTAAATTAAAAAGGGAAAAGCAGATTCCAGAGCTTCTTTCTTATTATTTCTATAATGATAGGACTGTAATGGCAGTCTAAGATAGTAGCCCCGGTGATTCCTCCGAGATAGAAGGGAGAATTACACATTTTTTAGCAAATAAGCATGTAGTCAATTATAGCTCTTGGCTTTAGTCTGTCATTCTCTTGAATCTTTGGAAGCTGGATTCTCATAGCTCATTAAAAATAGTAGTTTTTCTAAAAGTTACATTGTTTCTTTAAAGAAATAATATGTGTATAAAATCTCACCTACAAGCTAAGGAGAAAAAGCTTCTCTATATGTGTAAGGACCCAATGATCTTGTGCCTAAACAAATGGGCAAACAAACACTAACTTATTTATTACCAGTATCAATGTTTCTGTAGCTGCCAAATAATTTTGTACTAACCACATGGTTGCTTTCCACAGCAGTCTTAATGGCTTGCTCTATGCAGGTCCTGTATTTGTGTGTGCCCACACACACTTCTAATAGATTATAACAGATTTTTAATTTTTAAATATGATTGCATAATGGAATTATAATGTTAAAGAATATAACAGATAGAAATTCTAATAGATTTTTTTAATAATTTAAGAGCAGTTGAAAAAATACAAGGTGCCTCAAAGATGCTGGGATGTCAGGACACGAGGGGACATTATAAACTTAGAATGAGGAAGTGAAGCCAAAGGAACAGCCATGATCTTACCCTTGGTAAGCCTAAGGGCTTTGCTGAAGAATTGCAAGCAACAAAAGCTTTCTAAATATAAAAATATAAGAGGAATTCTAAACAATGAGTGATAGAAGAGATAGAGAGTTGAGAGTAGCTGAATGTGGCTTTATCCATACAATTTGTCTATTCAAGAAACTAAGTTTTAAATGCTCCTTTCACCTCCCATAACAAGAAGCATTAAATGAATCTTTTTAACAAGCCATACTAGATATTTTTTTGTAAAGCTTTCTTAACTATTCTGTGGCACACAGTTAGAGCTTTTATGTTGCAAAAGAATATAAGAGCATCAGGTTCTATGCAAATGGATCCTTGAGGAATTTCTATTGTATTTACTCTGCTCTACAATTGGTATGGCATAGAAACAAGAAAGGAACCTAGTCCACTTTGCCTACTTTCTTTTTTTTTTTTGCCTACTTTCTTATTGTGATGACCAAAAACATGAATCTATGCTTTTTGGGGTCTAAATTCAAGAATGCTTTATTTCACAGAACTTTCCCAAAATGGGAGGGAAATTAGGAGTCCTAGTAAGTTCTGTGATCTTTAACTTTTCAACAACCATATAAACCTAACATGGAAACACACATTATATGTGTGCTTTGGCCCAATGTTGTGCTGTTTTTGAAAATCTATGATTGTATCCTAAGAATTTCAGAACTTATTAAGTCATATACTAGCCATAAATGCATAATTTTAGGAGATAATTTGCTTGACTTTAAATGATATAAAAACTGTAGAAATAGAGAAAGTGCCACCACATGCTAAAAATATAAGTATGTTAATGGAAAAATAATGAGGTCACAATCCCTCTCAAAGATGTAAGATCTCTCACAATCCCCTTCCCCCAAGTTTAGACAAATAAAATCACCTTAACCAACCACCATATTTTGCATTATGAAGTTACAATGCTCAGATAAAAGTATTGGTATCATCTTTTATCTATATCTATATTACCATCATCTATATATATGACTCTAACCATAACTGGCAATAAGAAAAGTTGCCATAAGTAGCTAAAGGGTGTATATGTGATTATGGAAATTGAAATGTGATTTAGACATCTTAATCAACTCTGGTATGTACAATTGACATGATCATCCTTGCTGACCCCCAGAATCTATGGGACACATTAGTGGACAATCAGCATTTCAAATCCCTAGATATAGGTAAGCAGTCCTGCATGCTGCTGCCAGATACTACTGTGCCTTTTACTTCATGAGCCCCAGCATCTGTAACACCTTAGAATTAAGTAAGCAGAACATAAAATGTAACCTGCATGGTAACTGGGGGAAAGATAAAACTAAAAAGTTAACAGAATTCAATATACAAAATACACATATAATTATATGTACATGAGAATAACAAAAATAATAATATGGTAGAAGAAAGCACCACTTACAAAACATTAAAATATATTATCAACATAAATAAATTAAGAAAAATAAGAGAAAACTAAAGAATGATGAACATAATCCCTTATTTCAACTTTTTTCCTAAAACTATAATTTATACAGTGATCTTTGTTCTTGTCCTGTTATTTCTTATCACATTCACACATTCACTATAATGGCAAGGGATTTTTTTTCATAATATTGCATAATACATCAAAGATATAACTACTAACTCAAGGGTAACCCTTGATTCAATATCAAAGCCAAAAATCTCAGTGCCATTCTTTGTTCCTCCTGCTTTTTCACTCACACATTTATTACTTCACCACTTTGTGAAGACTAATGAAAAAGACATTCATTATAGAAATTTTATTTATTATAAAAGTCTCACACAGACATAGATTTAGTTAAAGAACACATAATCTCTCTTTATTATGTTTGCAACAGCCCATTAATACATTCCCTGCCACTTCAGTTAAA
Organism: Furipterus horrens; assembly: GCF_987537825.1. NCBI lineage: Eukaryota > Metazoa > Chordata > Mammalia > Chiroptera > Furipteridae > Furipterus > Furipterus horrens. The sequence continues at coordinate 58,838,879 of NW_028327176.1, read as the reverse complement.
TTCTACTCCTCGACTGACTTTGTAATTAAATTTTTATTCTCAGTATTGAATCTAATCATACTTTACTATGGTAGGCAAAATAATGCCCCCATATTATACCCTTCACAACAAATGTTCAAGTACTTATTCCCAGAAACTGTGAATATGTATATTAAAAGGCAAAATGTAAATCCTAGAAATGGAAAATAATAAATGTATGTTGTTTCAGGTCAATACTTTATGATAATATGTGATAATTTGTTACAGTGGTAACAGGAAGCTAATACAGATTTTAGTACCTGGAAATGGGGTGCTCTTTTAACAAAAGGCAAAAAACGTAGAAGTGACATTTTTTCATTCCTATGAAGTTCCCTCTTAGAGCTGATTTTGTAGCAAGCCACAGATTTTGTTACATTGTATCTCCATTGTTTTTCATTTCAATATTTTTTAAAATTCTCTTTTGATTTTCCTTCAGAAGTCTGTTTAATTTCCTGATATCTGTGCACTTTCCAACTTTCTTTCTGTCACTGATTTCTAGTTTGTACTATGGTAGTTGGAAAAGATACTTGGTATGATTTCAGTTATTTTAATTTTGCTAAAATTTACCCTGTGACCTATTATATGATCTATTCTGGAAAATTTTCCATGTGAGCTTGAGAAGAATGTATATTTTACTATTGCAAGGCATATTTTGTATGTGTCTGTTAGAAATAATTGATCCAAACTATGGTTAAAGTGCAATGTTTCCTTATTAATGTCCAATGTGGGGATATTGAAGACCCCTGTTATCATTGTATTAGTGCATATTTCTCTTTAGATCTGTTAGCATTTGCTTAAAATATTAGTTGCTCAAATTTGGGTATGTATATATTTATGATTATTATATCTTCTTAGTAATTGACTCCTTTATCATGGTTGGTTTAAAGTCTATTCTATGTGGTATACACACATTCTCTTTTGGTTGTCATTTTTATGGAACAATTCTTTCCATCTTTTCACTTTGAGTCTATGTGTGTCCTTAAAGCTGATGTATTTTGTAAGCAGCAAAAATTTGTATTTTGTATTTCATTCATCCCACAGCTCTATAGTTTTGATTAATTCGATTCACTTACCTTTAGGTAAGGACTTACAAATGCCATTTTATTAATTGTTTTGTGGCTGCTTTTTAGTTTCCTGATTTCTTTCTTCCTCTCTGCTGCCTTTGTTTGGAGTTGAGGATTTTCATTACTAATATGTTTTAATTTCTTTCTCTCTATTTTTTGTAAATCTACTTTAGGTTTTTCTTACGGTTTTCATGAGGTTTACATTAAACATAGTATAAATATAACAGTTTATTGTTTATTGATAACTACTTTGCATACAAACTTTATTTTTTGCTTTCCCCTCCACTTTTATCATTTTTAAGTGTATTTTATTGATTATGTTGTTACAGTAGTTTCAATTTTTTTCCCCTTTGCTCCCCTTTGCCCAGTACTAACCTTCCCTCAAGCAATCCCACCCCACTTAGTTCATGTCCATGGGCCGTGCATATAAGTTCTTTGGCTTCACCCCTCCATATATTATTCTTAACTTCCCCCTGTCTATTTTGTACAAACCGATTATACTTCTTAATCCCTGCACCATATCCTCATTTCTCCCCATCCATCCTACCAGCTGATAACCCTGCAAATGATCCCCATACCTATGATTCTGTTCCTATTCTGGTTTGCTTAGTTGAATTTTATTCTTATTTTTTAGATTCAGTTGTTGATAGTTGTGAGTTTGTTGTCATTTTAACATTTATAGTTTTGATCTTTTTCTTAAGTAAGTCCCTTTGACATTTCATATAATAATGTCTTGGTGATGATGAACTCCTTTAGCTTTACCTTGTCTGGGAAGTACTTCATCTGCCCTTCCATTCCAAATGATAGCCTTGCTGGATAGAGTAATCCTGGTTGCAGGTTGCCTTTCATTACATTGAATACTGCTTGCTAGTCTCTTCCTGCCTGCAAAATCAGCCGATAGTCCTATAGGCACCCACCTGTAGGCTGCCCCCAGGACTCTCTCTTTATCTTTCGCCTTTCATATCTTAATCATGATGAGTCCTGGTGTCGTCCCCTCTGGATCCAGCTCACCTGGGACCCTCCGTGCTTCCTGGACCTGTATGTCCATCTCCTTTGCAAAATTTAGGAAGTTTTCCTCATTATTTTTAATTATTGCTTCCTCATTCTGCACTGGTTGATTGTTTTTTTTTTTTTTTTTTTTTTTCTTCTTTATGTTCCAAATCATTGATTTAAACCCTGGTTTCCTTCCCTTCACCATTGGTTTTATGTGGAGTTTTCTTCATTTCACTTACAATAGCCTTCACTTCTTGTCTTATGCATTTGCCATACTCAAGCATATCTGTCAAGCCTGTGAGCATCTTTATCACCAGTATTTTGAATTCTGCATCTGTTAGGTTGGCTATCTCCTCATCACTTAGTTCTCCCACTGGAACCTTGATCTGTTCCCCCTTTTGGGTCATACTTCTCTGTCTCCTCATTCTGACAGGCACCTGTGTTTATTTGTCTCTGTGTCCCAGGTAGAGCTGTCACTCCTGTTATGTTGTAAGGGGCGGAGCCTTAGGTATACGTCAGTATAGGGTGACCTATTTCACCACGTTGTGGCGCTTTATATGGGGGATGGGTTAGAGAGGGAACAATGTCGCGTGCTCAGTAGTTGCCCCTTTTCCAGGCACCTCTCCCGCTTCGACACAGGACTGGCGCTCCTCTAGCTGCTGCCCAAGCCGTCGTTCCCAGAGTGGGTGGGTCTGCAGGCATTCTAGGACTGTGGGGGCCCTTTAAACAAGCAGACTCTGTTGAAAGACTGGCAGTTTCTGCCTTCACTCCAACCCCCACTGGTCTGCACAGTCAGAAGCAATGAGGCTTGATTTTCCCCAGTGCTGGGACAGTGAGCTGCAAGATCTGGTGAGGAGCTGGGAAAGCCCCCCAGGTGGCCCTCCTGACTTTTTAAAACATGTGACTGGGTTTCTCCGCTGGCCTTCCACTTCCGCCGCTGCTGCCACCACCACACCGCGTCCTCTCCACCCTGACTCTGCCCCTCCTCCCTGTCTGGATGATTATTTCTTCTTTATATCTTTGTTTGCTGGACTTCCATACAGTTTGATTTTCTGGAACTTCTGGTGGTTTCTAGTTTTGAGGTAGTTGCATTCCTTCTTAGTTGTGGAGGGAGACACAGCATGTCTGTTTACGCCTCCATCTTCACTTTTATTACTTTTTGATGTCATAATCTATCTCTTTTTTACATTGTGTATTCATTAATATTATACTTATAGTTGTTTAAATACTCTTGTTCTTTAATTTTTATACTAGAGTTAAGTAGTTAATAAACAACCATATTACAGTATTAGAGTATTTTGAACTTGACCTTTTAATTGCCTTTGCCAGTTTGTAGTATATTATTATATGCTTTCATATTATTACAATAGTTAGCATTCCTTCATTTCAGCTTGCAAACTCCTTTCAGCACATCTTCTAAGTAAGATCTAGCAGTGATGGACATTTGTTTGTTTCAAAAAAATTTTATTTCTCCTTCATTTCTAGAGTATAACTTTGCTGGATAGAGTATTCCTGATTGGTATTTTTACCTTTTCTCCTGGTCTGTAATATTTCTGCAAAGAAATTTGCTAAAACCTGCCATAGGTCTCCTTGTATGTTAAAAGCTTATTTTTCTCTTGCTGAACTTAAGATTCTTTCTTTGTCATTGATTTTTGATAACTTTATCATGATATGTATTGGAGAGGGTAACTATAAGGTAAATTTATTTGGTGACCTATGAGCTTCACAGACTTGGATATCCAAATCTCTCCTCAGATTTGGGAAGTTATCAGCTATTATTTATCTAAATAAGCTTTCCATTTCCATCTCTACCTCTTCTCTGAAACTTCTGTAAGTCACAGATTTCTTCTTTTGCGGCTGTCACACGGATTACTCAGTCTTTCTCTAATTTTTAAAGTTTTTTCTTTTCCTTCTGAGAGGTAATTTCAAAGTTTCTGCCTTCTGTATCACTGATACTTCCTCCTGTTTGATCTATTTTATTGCTGATGCTCTCTATTGCTTTTTTTTTTTTTTTTTTTTAATTTCATCCCTTGGATTCTTTAGCTCCAGAATTTGTTGTTGTTGTTGTTATTGTTTTCTTATAATGTCTATTTGTTGCACATTGTATTTTATTTGTGTATTGTTTAGCTAATTTTATTTAATTGCCTTTCTGCCTTTTCTTATAACTTCTTTGCTTAATACAAGTATTTTGAATACATTATTGGGTAAATTGTAGATATCTATGCATTTGGGTTTGGTTACTGGAAAATTATTTTGATCCTTTGATGTTTTATTTCTTTCTTTGATTTTTCAGATTTCTTAGAGCTTTGTATTGCTGTTCTTGCATTTATATTAGCAATAATTTTTCTTATTTCTCTTATCAACTGACTTTAAAGGGAAATACTTTCCACTAGCCCTGCTACAGATTCTAAGGCTTTCTCTGACCTATGAGTACACCTGTTACATGTTTCTTACTCTTAGCCTAAGATCAAATGCCTTCTTAAAAAACAAAGATTTTATTATTTGTTTTTAGAAAGAGGGGAAGGGAGAAGAAAGGAAAAGAAACATCAATGTGTGGTTGCCTCTCATGTGCCCCCAACTGGGGACCTGGCCCACATCCCAGGCATGTGCCCTGACTGGAATTCAAACTGGCGACCCTCTGGTTCACAGGCCAGTGTTCAATCCACTGAGCCACACCAGTGAGGCAAATGCCTTCTTTTGATTCTGCAAAGAACCTGTATAAGTGCTGACAGCCTCCTTTTTGTTCTACCATAGATGAGGCTGTACTTCAAGTTTGTGATCTCTCTCTTCTACAGATTTGGGTCTGCATTCTGCACATTCTGCTCATCTTTCAAAGCTTCCTTCTCCTACTGTCTTTGGGAATACACACACAGGGTTCTGGCTGAAGAGTTAGGGATATGTAAACACATGGGGTGTTTGGATACCCATGGGTCAATTGGGATTCCTGCAGGTGAAGACTTCCCAGCAACTTGTAAGTGGGCCTCTTGCTGAAATCTTTAATACAGTTAGTAAAATCTGCTTCTCTGCATGACCTCCAAGAATACTATCTGCCATACTCACAGCTTTTTTTTCTCACCTAGTCATAAAACTTTCAATTTAGTACTCTGGCTGGGGCAAGAGATAAATGAGCCTCTTTGGCAGCATCCCACACATTGGGGAAAGCTAAATGATCACTTACTATAGCTTTCCTATATAGTTTGAAATCAGCATTATGTTTCTAGTTTTATTCTTTTTTCTCAAGATTGCTTTAGTGATTCAGGGTCATTTGTGGTTCCATATAAGTTTTAGGATGTTTTTGTATATTTCTGTAAAAAATGCCTTTGTTAAACTAACAAGGATTGCATTAAATGTGTAGACCAGATCACTTGGGATAGTGAACATTTTAATAATATTCATTCTTTCAATTCAAGGATATGAGATTTCTTTACATTTAACTGCATTATCTTTCTTTTATCAATGACATAATTTTCACTGTGAAGAACTTTCTCCTAATTATTATGTATTCTTAATTACTCTATTATTTTTTATGATATCATAAATGGAATTGTTTTCTTATTTTTTGCAGTTATTAAAACACTACTGCTTTTTGCACAAATATTTAGTAACTTGTAATTTACAAAATTCATTTATCAGTTTTAACAGTTTCTTGGGATAGTCTTTAGTGTTTTCATATTTAAGATCATGCTACTGACAGAGACAATTCAAAGGCTTTATTTCTAATTTTGTATGACTTTTATTTCTTTTCTTTGAATAATTTCACTAGCTAGAACTTTCAGTACAGCGAGCACTTTTTCTTGTTCCTGATCTTGAGGAAATGCTTTCAGCCTTTTATTACTGAGTATAATGTTAGCTGTGGACTTGTCATATATGAGCTCTATTACATTGAGGTACATTTCTTCTACACCTATTTTGTTGAGCAATTTTTATCATAAATGAATGTTGATTTTGTCAAGTGATTTTTCTGCATTTAATGATATGATTATATGTTTTTTATTCTTTGTTAATGTAGTATACTACATTTATTGATTTGCAATGTTGAACTATACTTGCATGTTAGGGGATAAACCTCAGTTGATCATGTGTATAATCCATTAATTATTCAATGAGACCCTGATCTGTATATTCATGTATGTTTGTGTGTGTGTGTGTGTGTGTGTGTGTGTACAATTTAATGGGTTCTAGTGTATATTCAAATTAATATTATAACCATCTTGTATTTCATGATATTTATAGAAAGCTAGAATAGATCTGAAAATTAATGAAAGCAAGACATGTCTGGTTCAAACATTCTAAAAATATAATATTTGATTTTCTTTTCACAAATGTTAAATGAGCTGATTAAATCAAAGGGGTTCACATTCATTAATCTTAAGTGGTTGACTCATAACCATTAAATGTTTATGCTTATTAACTGAACATAAATAGTTTAAAAGAAATATTTTCTAGGTACCAGTTTAGAATGTTGATTAATCAACAAATTGTTTTATTTTCTAAGTAAATTTGAATTAGATTCTATGTCACCATTGTCAAGTGTTACTAGAACTGCATAAGATAGTATGGTTTATTATAGAGAAATATAATTTGGAGAGAGATGAGTTTACTTCTGACTCTGGCATTTATCATATATAAGATTTTGAATAAAATTTTTCTGACCACCCATTTTCTTATATTATTGCACTTCACCATAGTGCTGGTTGGGTGGGACCACACAACTAGTTGATATTTGACAATGTAGCTTTGTCACAGTGAGAGAAAAACACAGCACCCACTACCTTGGATGTCCATATGGAATGAGCAAAAAATAAACTTTTGTTTCTTAAGCCTCACAAGCTAGTACATATTTAATGAATATTCTTAAAAGGACTACAGGTAATACAAAAAAAATTAAACCCACTATAATGTGGACATTTGAGGTTGTCTAATAAATGTAGTCACAGTAGTCAGAGATACTATTAATAATAGTCATTGTCACTTAATATTTTTGAAATTATTTGGTACCTGGGTTCTGGAATAAAATGGCTAATTCCAATGTCCAGTACAGTAGTTTCCTTCTTTAGATTGAAAGGTAAAGAGTATGAAGGAGATGTAATTTAAAAAGAATAGAACAACTCTGCTTTATTGAGACTGGTAAGATTCACAGCAGCTGCATTCTCTAAAACTCAGTTTAAGGAGATTCAATGTGACCACAGAGCAGGTGGAAGCTACACTCACCTCCTCTCAGGACCAAACAGGAGTTACAACTAAAATGGGGGAGAGAGAGTGGAGCTGATTAGAGTAATGTAAGGAGACTGTGGTTTGTGGCTCCAAGGAGAGAGCTGAAGGGCCATCTGGCAGGACTGCTGTGCTGAGACCCTCTCTTTTTCTTAGGCGGAGCACTCCAGTCTTCATGACATCAGCCTGGGGGAATGCAATACCTCCACCCTTCAGACACCCAGACTCCCTGTGGATGCCCAACCCTGAGGAACTAAAATGCTGTGGAAAAATCAGCTGCCTGGGCTCATATTATAGAGGTTCAGACATACTCTAGGGTTTGTCAGTGACTGAGTTGTGTGGCTATAAGGTGAGTACCAGTCCTCCTCCCTTCCCGTGAGTCTGATCAACACCTCCCTCTCATGGGAGATCCAATAGTGGCACCTTCCAGGCTCCTGAAGTCCTCACCTTCCAGACTCCAGGTAGCCCCACCTTGCAGAGCTTGAGCATTTCAGGAGGTGCTGGAAGAATCCAGGATGGACAAAGTTGTGTGGTTCAAGAATGGGAGCCATTCTTCCTTCTCAAGACCAACCTATACAGAGCCCTCCCTTCAGATGACCAAATCTTGGTCTGTTTGTGACTGATAAACTTTGCTGGCTCAACCCTGATGACTCTTTGAGACCCCACTCCACCACAAAGGTCTATGAGCACCCATTCAGTCACAGATAGACTTGGTATACCCTGGGACTTTTGCTACTTAGACTCAGACCCAGCACTGTCACAGAGTTGAATCATATCAATCTGGTGAACACCACTCATCCCTGTCTGATGACTCAATGAGAATCTATCTCATGCAACTCAAGTACCGCCAGAGGCTTTTTCACTGACTGAGCCTACCAGGCAGCTGGCAGATGGAGGCAAGTGGAGGAAAATCTTGGAGTGCTCTGGGCCTTTTGCTGATTCTGCCCTCTGAGCTCTGTGCTGCTAGAAGTTGGCCTTGGTGTACATCCTGGTCCTTCCCTTGCACACCAAGCCCAGCAGAGGTAGCCACAAATTTTTTATTGATTCGTAGCTTCAAACAGGTTGTCCAGGGCCCATCATAGCAACATCCGATATTGATCTGCACCAGAGTCACTCTTCAGGGTCCCAAGAACCAACACACCCAGTTACCAGCTTCAGACATCAGGGAAGGAACCAATTATCTTCACAAGTGCATATGCAAAGAAAAAACTCAGCAGGCACTTCTAAGGCAAATTCCTCTATCTGAGTGTACAGCAGCTTGTACACTTTGGTTGGGGTTTATCTTTACAGTAATTCAGTTTTAGAGTTGAGTGCATACACAAAAAGACCAATACCAAGACCAATAAAGACTTAATTATAACAGGAGGTCTCACATAACCCAAACAAGGGACACTGCTGGAGCACCCAGCTGAAGTAATCAAGGAGACAGCACCACAGGGTACCACAGGACACCTACTACATAAAGCCACCTAATAAGACTTGGAGATATAGCAGATCTACATAATAAATAGAAACAAATAAAAAAAAAACTCAGCCAAAATGAAAGAACAGGAGAAATATCCAGGAAGAAAAAAGAGCTAAACTAAATAGTGGCAAGCAATGTACCAGATATAGAGTTCCAAAAAGTGGCTATAACGATGCTTAAGGAACTTATTGAGAAATTTGACAGCATGAAAAAGGACATAGAAACCATAAAAAGTAAGAAATTAAGAATATAATATCGGACAAAATAGACTTTAAAAACAAAGGCTATAAAAATAACCAAATAAAGACACTACATAACAATAAAGGGAGTGTACAAGAAGAGGATATAACCCTTACAAACATTTATGCACAAAACATAGGAGCACGTAAATATATAAAGCAAATTTTCATGAAAATAAAGGGAGAGATCAACAGTAACTCAGTCATACAGGGGATTTTAACACCCCCTTGAAATCAATAGATAGATTTTCCAGATAAAAACTCAAGAAGGCAACAGCTACCTTAAAGGACACATTGGATCAGATGGATTTAATTGATATGTATAGAACATTTCATCAAAAGCAATGGAATATACATGCTTTTCAAGTGCACATGGAACATTCTCTAGGATAGACCACATGTTAGAACACAAAACACATCTAAGTAAATTAAAGAATTTGAAATTATATTAAACATATTCTGTGATCACAATGATATGGAAGTAGGAACCGGTTACAATTTTTAAAGACCTTAACAACACTCAAAAATATGGAGGCTAATAGTATGTTACTAAACAATGAATGGGTGCCCTGGCTGGTGTGGCTCAGTTGGTTGGGCATCATCCCATGAGCTGTACGGGTGTGGGTTCAATTCCAGTCAGTGCACATGCTTAGTTTGTGGGTTTGGTCCTCAACTGGGGAAAGTACAAGAGGCAATGGACTGATGTTTCTCTCCCTCTTTTTATCCCTCTATTCTTTTTATTAAAACAAGATGAATGGATTAACAATAAGGTTATAAAACAATTCAAAATATGGAACACAGTGAAGACAACCTAAGAGGGAATTTATAGCATTACAAGGCAACCTCAATAAGCAACAAAAATCTCAAATAAAGAATTTAACTTTACACTTAAATGAACTACAAAAAGAACAAACAAAGCCAAAGTTTGCACAAGAAAGGAAATAATAAAGATCAGAGCAAAAACAAATGAAATAGAGTCTAAAGAAACAATACAAATGATCAATGAAACCAAGAGCTGGTTCTTTGAAAAAGATAAACAAGATTGACAAACCTTTAACAAGATTCATCAATTAAAAGAGAGAGAGAGAGAGAGAGAAAAGACCCCCCCCCAAAAAAATCAGAAATGAAAGAAAACATGTCACAACTGGTGCAAAAGAAGTATGAAGGCTTGTAAGAAAATATCAATATTATGAACAACTATATACCAATAAATTAGACAACCAAGACAAAATTGATAAATCCATGGAAACATGCAATTTTCCAAAACTAAATCAGTCATCACAACAATAGCACTCAATGTGAATGAATCAAAATTGTACCTACTTTTTATGTCAAATCAGCAAAAAATGTATTTTTGATGTGCCCTAGAATTTTAGTAATTAGTATGTGTGTCATGGGATGTAGAAGGTTGAAAACTACTGGACTACATTAACCAAAAAGCGTTTGCACATCAAAGTAAACCATCAGCACAATGAAAAGACCACCAACTAAATGGGAGAACATATTGGCCAATGACACATCCGATAAGGGGTTTACCTCCAAAATTTATAAAGCACTTAAACAACTTAACAACAACAACAAACAATCCAATTAAAAATGAGCAAAGGACCTAAATAGTCACTTCTCCAAAAAGGATATACAGATGGCTAATAGACATATGAAAAAGTGGTCAACATCACTAATCATTAGAGAAATGCAAATTAAAACCACAATGAAATATCACCTCATTCCTCTCAGAATGGCCATCTATCATTAATAAATTAGCAAACAACAGATGTTGGTGAGGATGAAGAGAATGGTGAACCCTAGTGCACTCTTGGTGGGAATGCAGACTGGTGCAGCTACTGTGGAAAGCAGTGTGAGTGACTTAAAAAATTAAAAGTGGACTGTCTGATGACCTAGTGGTTTCAGTTCTGGGAATATATCTGAAGAAACCCAAAACACTGACTTGAAAGAATATATGCACCCCTATGTTCATGGAAGCATTATTTACAATAATCAAGATTTGGAAGCAGCCCAAATGTCCATCAATAGATGAGTGGATAAAAAAACTGTGGTACATTTACACAAAGAAATACAAGTCAGCCACATAAAAAAAGAAGAAATCTTACCTTTTGTGATAGCATGGTTGAACCTTGAGAATATTATGCTAAGTGAAATTAGCCAGTGAGAAGAAAACAAATGCCATATGTTTTTACTCATCTATGGAATCCAATGAACAAAATAAACAAACAAAATAGAAACAGACTCAATTAAGAACAGACTGACAGCTGACTAAAGGGCTTTTGGGGGCCTTCGTGAAAAAAGAGAAGGGTTTATGCATAAAAAATATAACTCAAGATATGGACAATAGCATGGGCATTACCAGAGGGGAAGGGAATGGGAGATGATGATCCATGGGGATGGAAGAAGACTTGACTTTGACTAGTGAGCACACAACACAATATACAGGTGATATATTATGGGATTGTACACTTGAAACCTATGTAACTTTATTAACAAGTGTCACCTTTATGAATTCATTTTTTTAAATATAAAACTAAATTTGATATCTGGAACTAAGGGTAACTGAAAAAAGTGACTGCATTTTAAAGAAATTAGCTTCCACGTATCTCGGCCATTAGTCACAGGATGCCAGTTAATGTTTTCCAGAAACAATAGTAATAATTAGATAATAAAATATTCTTAAGCCAAGATGATAAGAGCAAGGATAATGTTATATTTCATTTTTCATTGATTTTTTTAAACTCATAACTGATGAAAAGTTGCTGCCTCTATATTCACTATAGCAATTACTATGATAATCATAGTTAAAATTATATATCTCTTTTCCTACATTTCTTTTTACTTCTACACACAGAGGAAAAAAACACAGAGACAAATAATTTAAATTATTCTAAATCAAGAAAATAGTTTCTTCACACTAGCAAGTCAATAAAAAAAGTCTTTATCTGAAAATTGTTCTGCTTTCTCAATATTATTTTCAAAACTTAAGTATTGAAAAGTATAAGAAACATTGCATCTATTAATCTATGGCAATGAATGTAATACTACAAATTTATGCTATTCATTATTTATGTCATGCAAATGTAAACAATATAAAATGGTGCCTTACCTTGTCCGTTGAAGAATACACCTGCTGTGTTAAATTTCTAAGTTAAATGAAATAACAATTTGTTTTTTTGCAGTGTTCATGTTTCTCTAATTTTTGTCTGTTTGTAAACTCAGCCACTTTCTCAAGAGAAAATAATTTTCCATCCATATATTTTCCTTTCTGCTATATTATAAATATTGCTCCTTGTTATATGAGTTTTTGTTCTGGGACAAAAATGGTAGGAAAAAAAAAAACCCACAACTCTCTTGTTTAATATGTCTACCTGATTGTAATCCTTTTTAAAAATATTTTTGTATTTATTTTTGGAGATATGGGAAGGGAGGGACAAAGATAGGGAAAGAAACATTGATGGGAGAGAGAAACATCAGTCAGTTGCCTTTCATCCATGCCCTGACTGGTGACCAAACTTACAACCCAGGCATGTGCTCTGACCAGGAATCGAACTGGTGACCTTTCACTTTGCCAGATAGCACCCAACCAAATGAGCCATGCAAGCCTGGAATGATTGTAATATTTTAGGGTGATTATTGCCTCTACTTCTTTTCCAATCACCTCATAAGTTTATATAATATAATGAAAAATATCTAGTTGTTACCTTAATTTCCCTAATTTACATTAATATTCATATTTTCAAACATAAAATGTAATTTAGGTAGTTATATATTTATCATATGTGCAACATTTCAATTATTGACTTTTGGTTGGCTCTGCATAAGCACCAAAATATATTAAACTTTTCAATAAATTTAACATTTAAACTGCAATTATTGTAGGGTATAATAAAATATGATTCTATAATCTATGTAAGTGAAGAAATGATATATATTTCTTCTTCAGTATAAACTAAAATGAGACTAAAGAAAAATGATTTAATTTGATGGATTTATATTTATAAAGCAAGAATGGTTCTGAAATATTAATATATTTCTGTAAAGCTTTATCTTCTTAATTTTACTGTTAAAATACATCTTATTAACAGTGACAGCTTAAAATATAGACATATTTATTGGTATAAAGAATAAATAAAAAGAACCAGGACTCCTTATAAAAATGACTGATTCAAAGACTAGGATAGGAAATATAAAAGAGAAACCTGGAACACTTTTAGTGCCAGAAATTAATGAGGTGCTCAAAAGCATATGTGCATGCATACATGCACACACACACACACCACATAAACACACATATGCACATACAATGTCCTGGAGGCATGTCAAAGAAACATGAGTCAGATGAATGAAACAGCTGTGATTAGCTAAAGCTGGGACAATTTGTGCAACAAATGATAAAGTATTATTTGATCATTGCACTATTATAAAATAAATACCCATGAATCATTAAAGATACAGATAAAAACAAGGGGAGTCAGAGATAATGTAACAGCCAAGGGTTGCCAAGGAGAGTTAGACTTCCTTAATAAAAGGAAACACGGAAGCCCAGGTGCATTTCTTAGTTTTGTGATTACATTTTGCTATCGTTATTTAAACACAATTTTGGATTCTGGGCTGCAGACCCTGAGGGGAGGACTGTGTAAATCAAATAATCAATCCTGGCAAAAAGAACCAGGAAAATGAAGTATTCTGAGGATGACATTGGAGGAAGGATGATATGTTATTATTGTCTGTGCTGGGAACATTAGAAAGCATAGTTGTGATATCCTGCTATTCTTAATTCACATTATAATCCTAGATAATAAAAATGCATTATGTATTTTTTTTTCCTGAAGAAAAGACTCTCACTTAATGCACCTTCTTTGACTTAGTTTGGTAAGGTATTTAGTTTCATTAAATACGCAAGTAGACTTATGGTCAGATTTTCTGGTAAATATTTTTTTCATAATATGTGTTCTACAAGGCATTTATCTCACACCATGATTCATTAATTTGTGGAAGAAACAAAGAGATTCCCCTCTGTTTCTTACATCGGCTTTGATCAGTCAATAAGTTATTAGTCCAGGGGTAATGTTATTATTTACTCCTCCTTTTATGTGTGTGTGTGTGCTCAACATTGTCATTAGCTAACTGTATATTAGATAGCAAACTATGTAGCCTAATAAAACTTCTGGGATTTTATGACCATGTCCCCCTATGTCATTTCAAGATTTAGTAGTAGAGATGTCTCATTGAGTGCATAATTATTGCACTTACTTGTCCCTACAGAATTGCCTTCATTGGCATTTTAAGGATGTACTAATCAGAATTGTTTAAAAACATTGAATAGTATTGCTTAAGACCTCCATTTCTTTGCTGACTTTTTTTCATTTGTTGAGATATAATTGTTAAATACATTGTAAGATATTTAAAATATCTTACAATGGTGATTCAATATATGTATACATTCTGAAAAGATTCCTACCATCTAGGTAATTATCACACATATTTATATTTTTTTCTGTTGAAAATATTTTAATTCTGCTCCCTTAACAAATTTCAATTGCCATAATTGTTATAATTACCATGTTGTATATTAGGTCCTCAGAAATTTTCTTGGTAGTCATGTTTTCCCATTGCCTAATAAAATCCTTCATCTAATGAATTGAGTGAGGATAGAAATGAGATACATGTTTTGTATTTTACCAAGTATTTCAGAGCAAAACCTTATATATAATACCAATGTACTTACAAAGAGAGAAGAAAGAAAAAGAAATGGAATCTACTTTTTCTACTCTTTCCCAAGGGCCTACTAAATATCAGTAATCAAGATAATTCTTCCATTTTAATTTGCTAAATAGTTAATGCTTTAAGATTCTACTCTATCAGATATATTTCTAGATTAATATTTGATTAGTTGAATCAGGTTAATTCATTTGGTGAATATTTTGTGTACTCTAATATTTAATATATTTAAAATCAGGAGTAAAAAATACTGATGAACATTTATGCATACCATGTCATTCTCAATTTTTAGAGTATAACCCACTGTAGTCAGCACAAATATCAGTAGTAGAAGCACTAAATGGATTGTGGTATATTTGTGCAATAGCTACTATTCACTAGTACAAATATACAAATTATGTTATACCCCAGAATGAACTAATCTCACAGACGTATGATGTACAAAAACAATCACAGAAGAGTACATATATGTGCATGTCTGTATATAATATATTAAAATAGGTAAAATTAATGTTCTATAATAAAAACCAGTTAATTTTTATTATAATGCCTAGAAGAGGACGCAAGTACTTGAGTATGGTTATTCTCTATTTCTTGGTCTGGGAGTGGTTACATAGTGTATTTGTAAAAATTTGTTGAGCTGTAAGTACATGTTTACTCAGTTTTTTAGTGTATGTTGTGCTTCAATTAAAATATTGTAGGTCAAGTAAAATATATATTAGAAAATCAGAGACTGCTGTAGTTGGACTGATATCCAGGTCAATGTCAGTGTATTTTTAAAAAGATATTTTTAAAAAGAGTTTCAGGAAAAAGACATTTAAATATCTTTAAATAGTTCATATAGCAACAAATTGTGATACTTATTTATAATTTCAATTTTGTGTAAGGAAGTATTCTCTGCTCTGCCCACATAGCATATGAACAAATATTCATTATTTTCTTTCCCCTGTTATAGTGAACACATGTTGTTAGGATAAGCAGAGAAACAGCATTACTGGTGAAGCAATAAAGTAAAGTAATATTGTATTTTTCTAAAGAAATTCCAGTTGTGAAAATAAATGTTGGCTCGTATATTTAAAGATTTATTTAATATGAAATAAAAAAATGGGTAAAATGTGGAAAAATAAATATCTAATCAGAATAAAACAATTATGGATGATAATATAGATGGAGTATATACAGTTAATTAATTAAGGTCTGTTGCATAAATATGAAAAACAATGAAGTTATTATTTTACTATACTGCCTAGAATCAAATACATAATTGTGTATTCCATGTGCTCTCTCTCACTAACTCATTAGGAATTTTGTTGTTGTGAACCCTGGTTAAGAAACATTTTCCTCCTCTTCACCATTTCTATTTCAATAACTGTTTGTTGCTCTTTCACATATGTGAGACTTTATGATGCATACAGCAAGGGATAGTGAATTCATAGTGTGATTGTGTACATATTTTCCTGAAATGAAACTATTTTTCTATTTTTATAGTGTTACCATTTCTGTTCATCTAGTGTTGTGGGGAATTGAGAGTAATCAAGTCAGTAAAAGTGTAATGTGATATATTTCCTCATAGTGATTATATTTTAAATATACAAAGAAGAATAAAAATGGAGAAATACACATTGTCAAGGTATGTTTCAGCTTTGACTAGAATGAAAAATTCACCAATGGCTGCTGCCTTCACCCTTCACCATTTTGGGGAGGGTATCTTCAACAGAGTTAATGACCAGAAGCACAATCAATGTAGACAATTTCCATAGGGGATAGTTAATAAATATTCATACAGACAAAACCCAGCTCTTGGAAACTAGCAGAACATATTGCATCATCTTCTAGCAGTGGTCCTACATGCCTTAATGTTCTCTGATAAAGCAGACAAGTGCTTCACCCAGATATTCCTGCATTTGCAAAGTCATTGTATCCTCCTCCATTCTCTTCTGTGAAATTTTAGATACTCTATATAATACATTTTCAGGACTTTCCTCTGCTTGGTGGTTTATAGAATATGTAAATAGTGAAGTTCCTTATCTAATATTTATGTCTTCAGTGATCTCTTTGCCTTAGAAAAGGTCTTATTGTTAAATTCAAAATTCAAATAAAAAATGTATATTACTACTTATATTTATGAAATTTCCTGTGTATTACTCATGATCATTGTAGCTCATCAATGTATACATTGAAATTTGTATAAATAATCTGTACACAAAGTCATATCTCTCTCCATATTATCCCTACACTATAGATTGCTCCTGACTGTGTTCTTTTCAATAATCTGTCATGTGAATTAATATAATATACTTTGTTATCAGAGATTAAAAACTGATGATAATATTTGATTTTTCTGTAAGCGTCCAAATGTAAAATAAAGTGATAAAATCACAGTGGCTTGAGTTAGAATCTTAATTAGTTTTATAAGGTTGATACTTAATTTTTCACTTCCCTAGAAGTCATTTCCTCTTATATTAATTTATTTGAGTATTATAGAAAAGCATTTTTAGAAACAGAAACAATCTCATGTATATGATGAGTGAAGGATAATAAACAAGTTTATATATACAGTTAAATTCTATGAAAAAAATGTCATTTTATAATAAAGGCATTATACATGATATAAAAACTTTATTATTTAATAAGTATCTTCAAATTTTCTTATTTAACATCTTTCAGACATTGCAAAAGTTACTGAACTTTTATTATTTTGCCATGACAATTATTCTTCTTCATTGCAACTGTAAAATTCTGTAGAAGCTTATCAACACTTACCTTCTTTTAGGAAAATGTACTTGTGTTTCTTTGGTGTAATTATTGTGCTTCATAAAAACTGTGTTATTATGTTGACTTAGTATAGTATGCTTTTTACATAAAAAAATAACTTATAGTTATTCTCTTTTTCATTGGTAATTATAACCAAAGTCCATTGCAGTAATAAACTTGGTTTGAGTACTTGATGAACCACTTAATTTTATTCTAACTACCCGTTTTCTATTACAACTATTTATTGTCTTCATAAATGTGATGCAAAGCAATAGTGAAGTGTAAGACACAAATACATCTTCTTTGCACTGAAATGTGCTGTTTTATCCTTAAGCAGAGGTCTCAAGTTATGTATTTGAAACATTGGAAAGTATTTCAAAGCCATAATCTCTCAGATGTTTTCCCCATGAAAAAAAGCTGTGTGAACACTTACTATTGAACAGAATTAATAGTTTCATGACACATGGCATTGTAGTCAATGGCAGCTTCACTGAAATGAAGAATAAAGAAACAGTAGAAGTGAACACAAAGCAAGTGTTTGTGTAGGTGGACATATGCCTAGTGGTGTTTGTTATTAGGATTGCAAAAAGCTGGAAAATCATCTAGTAAATTTCATCTCTTATACTGAGCATAGAAAAGATGAAATCTACATGGTATCTCACATGTGCCCCTTCTTTCTATTCTAAGAATTATTGCTTTGTGTTTTGTTTTTTGCTGTTTTTTTATAACTGTAGAAAATATGAACATTTATCTTCAAAGATAAAGCATTTCCTGAAACTGAACTAGCTCAAAACATATTATGTGAGGTTTTATAAAAAGCATGAGATAACCTCTCTGCCATGACTTCAAGTCATAATTTTACACTTAAAACTAAAAAATGCTATTCAACTAGATTGTGTTGCTATCTCCAGTTTATGAGCTTGTTGTGTGGCAAATTAGTGAAAAAATTCTAGATCTAATACTTCTGTTATCCAGATATTTTATGTATTATAACCTGGCCTAATTTGATTTAAACACAGCTTCATTTGTTCTCTCCTCAATTAAAACTGGTCATTAAATATTACAAAATATTTACTTTATCTTATCCTTTTTGTCAAGATTACGTTCAATTTATTATTACATGTCTGAATGATTTGTTGTATGTGAGTGTTTTCTATGCTTTCCACATAGACCCCATACTCTATGCAGTCCTATATTTCCAGGAACTACAGCCTTACATAACTTGGAAACAAACAAACAAACAAACCCCAGAAACACATACATACAAAATCAAAGACCTAAATTCATTTGTGTAAATTTGTTCAGCTAGATCCATGTTCAGCCCATTGATATTTATAACAAGAAGTATGTTGTTTTTTTTCAATACTCTTAATAAAACATTCTTTCTCTAAGCTGAGCCTTCCATTCCGAGACAACTGAAATTGATACATTTATACATATACATATATATGTATATATATTTGATATATATCAGAGATATAAAATTGCATAATTTGAGATTTAATAACATAAGCCCATTAGGCAGAAAACTTTGGATTTAATGTTTTAGATGGAGGAGTATTCTTACAGTATTGAATTCTAGATAAACAGTATTATCTTCACAACTTTAAAAATACCATTCTATCATGTGCTAAATTATGGAATTTCTGATAAAAATAAGTTGATATTCATTGAAAGAAATGTACATTTAAAAAAGTGCCTGCTTATAAATTTTCCTTCTTTTCTTTTATTTTTTCCAATGTTTTTATTTAGTGTACCCTATTTGTGTGTGTGTGTGTGTGTGTGTGTGTGTGTGTGTGTGTGTGTTATTGTGCTTGTAGAGATTTTTCATCAGTTTTGGTGAAATATCTTCCAGAACCTCTCTGAATATTGCTTGTGACACTTTCTTTTCTACATCTGTGTTTAAGATTTCAAGTGCCTTTAGAACTTTGTATTGTATTCAATAATCGCTTCATATTATTTTTCAATGTTTTCCTTTCTTGCTGAAAAAATTTTAAATTAATTAGTTAATTGATTAATTGATTAGTTAATTTAGAGAGAAGTGAAGGGAGGAGGAAAGAGTGAGAAACATCGATTGGTTGCCTCTTGCATGTGCCCAGACCAGGACTCAGCCCAGAACCCAGGCATGTGCCCTGACTAGGAATCCAACAGGTGACCTTTTGCTTTGTGAGATGATGTCCAACCTTCAGACTCACTCCAGCCAGGACTGCATTCTGTATGTTTTCTACAGATCTAGAAGTATTTTTATTTTCTGCTATGTTTGTTGTCTAATATGCATTTATACAGTTTTTAATTTTAGTTGTTATATTTTTATGCTAGAACTTCAATCTGTTTATAGGTTGAGATTCTCTGGTGAGACTCTGTATCTTCCACCAATTTCTTAAACATTAACTACCTGTCTGATAACAATGAAATCTGAATCTATTTCAGGTGTCTTTACATTATCTTTTGTTTTCTCTTGCTTTTGCTCATTAGGTATTGTTATAAGAAGCCTGACATTTTTTGTATTTAATTTTAGATGCCATATATCGTAATTTGCAGAGCTTCAGAATGATGCCACATCTCCCAACAGGAGTTAGTGCTTGTATGGATAACAGTGGGAGTAAGAGTAAGGCGATAAGCAATTCATCCCAGTTCTTTGCAGAGAGAAGAGGGTAGAAGTGTCATGTGTAATCTAGCTTGCTCTTACTTCTAAGCACGTGTATTCTACTGTTCTTCCTCCTTAGCTCTGTGAACCTGATATAAGGCTGATTCCTATGTCTCCTGCCTCCTTAGAATTTGGCAATAAAATGTGATCCAACTTCACATAAAGGTCAGGCTTGTGTCTATAGTTTTATTTGCCTTGGTCCTAACATCTGGTCCTCTAATATTTGTCCCAAGTCTTAGCAACTATAGTTGACCTGAATTCCAATTGTATTTTACTTGGACTTTTTACACTTTGAAAGATCTCCAGGTTACTGCTTTCTGTTGGGCTGCAAAAATTTTCATCAGGTATAAAAAAGAAAATAACACAAGAGCTAAAAAGATACAGAGAAGGGAGTGTTCCTTTTCCTCCTCTTAAGTCTTGCACTCTTACAACTTCAATCAGTTGGGAGTTTTTATTTTCTTGGTAAATTACCTAGTTTTATAGATGTTCTTCAGAGCAGAATTGGTGTGATATAGTGAAGTCGCTAAAGTCAATAGTAGAAGTCTTTTTCTTTTAGTTGTAATTCTTCTTATAAAGTACTATATCAATTTGAAAACATATATTACTTAGAGCTCTTCTTCAGTCAAATATCTTAACTTCTGACATGCATTTTCATTTTCTAGGTTATGAAATTTTAGTTTAGGCATGATTATTTTAAAGGAAGTTTATAATTTTCCAGGTATAAGGGTTATGTGTCTTAAATTTTAATACTCATTTATAATGTATTTGATTTCATAAGAGAACACATTGTGTTGTATTTATGTTTATAAATTTATTAAAGCTTTATTGTCCAATATAGGATGACTATTAAAAGTTCTTCTGGCATCTCAAATTTTACATTTTGGTGCCTCTGTATGTCTTACAAATTGAGAGATTCTTAAAAGTACAACATGTTTTCATCTCTCTTTTAGTAATGCCTAACAAAAGAAAGCTGCCCAATGAATTGCATTAATTGGACTGCTGAAATAACACTGCCCATAATTAAATTACTGCTTTTTTATTTGTTAAAGAGAAAACCAATTTAGAGAAGATAAAAGTTTTCACTGAATTATATTAATAGATCCAAATCCACACAGTATAGAGAATTTTTATAAACACAGATTAGTCATTGAATTGCAGATAAGATTTAAAAAATACAATCTTGTCAGAGGATTCAATTAATTCAGAGGAGTGGGTGACTTATCGTTGTTTGCAAAAATAAGAATAGAAATTCTACTTATTGAAAAGCAAAAATCCTGATGGTAAACAATAAGGAAATCAATAGTTTTGCTAGCATTATTTTCCAACTATGTACCATCTATTTATCTATTGATCTGTGCAACTACCTATCTATCTATATACCATATGGACCTCAGCAAGTAAGTGCACACTGGGGTATTTTTATGTACAGATTTATTTATACAGAATTATAGAGTTTCCCTGGATGTGCTATTAATTAGTATAATAAAAATTTGACACTGTTTCTAAATTTCTTAAAACAGAGTGGAGAGAAAAGCTTCGAAAAGTTCGTTTCAATGCCCATTGTGCCCATAAATAATATTGATGTTCAGCCTCTCATTCATTGGAAATGTTCTCCTTTTTATGTAAAATTCAGGATTTCAAAATCTTCTTATCCTTTAAAATAGTAATGAATGATAAGAATTATTTTGTCAAGTAGATGATAATATGAGAAATCTGCTTTTATAATGTACATTTGGGTATTATAAGTTGACAACTTTAAAATAAAATTGTGTTCTGACTTATATTGTAAATTTAACTGTGGCTTCTTATTAATGTGCAACATTGAGAGTGGTTCAAATGTATTTTATTCCTTTTTAATAGTCAGAAAGTTAAAAGCTAAAGCCACAGGAACAATGAAAGTGTAGAGAATATTTCATTTTCATAGCCAAATATTTATTCATTTAGCAGCATAGTTTCTGCTGAGATAAGTGACAAGATAAACCAAAAACATACTTATGTTGAATACAGTTATAAAATGAATATAACACGACTACTAATACAATAGTAGTAATTTAATAAAACTTTCTAATACTCTGCTTACTATTTCTGAAATCCTTTAGGCCTTCACTTCCTGAGTTGGGAATAAACACACATGCACACACACAATAATATTTTAATAGCAAACATTTCACAATCAAAAGATGCATTCAGTTTGGAAGTTCATTAGCATTTATTATTCTCCAGTGATAGGATGACTAATTTCAGAAAGACATAAAATTACCCCCCATAAAAATTGGAGATTCCAAAAGGTTGTGGAATAGGTGGAAGCTACACTCACATTCTCCTGGTGTGAAATGGGATTTTCAGCTTAATTATAGTCTACCTAAATTACCAACTGAAGAGCAACTGAACAGGAATACTATAACTAAGAAATTACAGAACTAGACACATAAATACTGGTATGAAGTATGAAGATATGGAAAGAGCTGGCCCCTGCACCCACTTGGAGGGGGCTGAGAAGCTGGAGGAATATCTCAGATAAAAACGGTCCATCCCTGAGGGGTGTGGAGGCTTCAGCCCCACACTGAGATCCCCAAACCAAAGCACCAGGGCTGTGAAGAGAAGTCTGAATAGCATCTGGCAGTGAAAATCAGCAGACGGTTTGTCTGCCTGGAAGTGGAGATAGTTTTCTAGAAAACCAGGTGCTCTGTAAAAGGGACAACGCACAAGATCTTGCTCACAGACACTCACCTTGGTCCCCAGTAGAAGGAAAGCAAGTCAGGGCATATGAGAGTCATAAAGAGAAGATCTGGGTGTTGTGGCTCTGAGGAGATGTCTGGAGCATCAGCCACTGAGGTCCTGTCCTGAGTCCTTATCCCACACTGCCCTCAACCACCATCTTCCCAGGGTCCAGCACTCCTATTCTTACAGCACAAATCTGGGGAGTGCACTTACCTGGTCTTCCACATACAGGAAACACCATTCTGCCAAGCTTGAGTCTGGCAGAAAAGTCTGTTGACTGCACTGAACAGGGACTTTTGGTGCATTCTTTTTCTGAAGAAGCTCTAGGGGGACACTCAGACAGTCACTGAGCTGAGTTTCTTAGAATGGGGGCCAGTCTTGCCCCCCTCCTGCAGGCTCCACTCAGTGGGCACCACCCCAGTGGGATATGGTTTTGATCTCTCCTCCCAATTTTGGGTGTCTCCTTACATCATACACAAGAATAAACTCAAAATGTAGTAAATACTTAAATGTTTAAATTGCAAAACCATAAAATCCTGTAAGAAAACGTAGTAAAATTTCAGAGGTTCTCATAGTAATATTTCTTGTGATATATTTCCTCCAGCAAGGGAAACAAAAGAAAAAAAAGAGACTATGTAAAACTAAAAAGCTTGTACAGAGCAAGGAAAACTATAGAATGGGAGAACATATTTGCCAATGATACATCTGATAGGAGCTTAATTTCTAAAATTTATTAAGAACTTACACAATCCAACACCAAGAAAACAAACAACCTAGTTTTTTTAAAAAATGGGCAAAGAGCCCAAATAGACACTCCTCCAAAGAGGACATACAGATAGCTGGTAGACAAATGAAAAGATGCTCAACCTCACTAATAATAATGAGATGCAAATTAAAACCACTGAGATAAAATCTCACCCGTGTCAGAATGACTATCATCAATAAATCAACAAATTAGTGCTGATGAGGATGTGGAGAAAAGGGAACTCTTGTGCACTGTTGGTTGGAATGCACATTGGTGCAGCCACTATGAAAAACCTATAGAGGTTCCTCAAAAAATTAAAAATGAAACTGCTTTATGACCAAGTGATTCCACTTCTGGGAATATATCTGAGGAAATACTGACTCAAAATAATATATTCAGTCTTATGTCTTTTGCAGCATTATTAGCAATAGCCAAGATTTGAAAGCAGCCCAAGTGCCTGGTCAGTAGACGAGTAGATAAAAAACCTGTGGTACATTTACACAATGGAATACTACTTGTCTGTTAAATGAAGGAAATCTTACTGTTTGTGACAACGTGGATGTACCTGGAAAGTATTATGCTTGTGCTAAGTGAAATTTCAGTTAGAGAAAGACAAATACCATATGTTTTTACTTATATGGGGAATCTAATGAATAAAATAAACTAATAAACAAAATAAAAACAAACTCATAGATACAAAGACCAGACTAATAGCTGTCAGAGGGGAGAGGGTTTCAGGGGTGCTTGATGAAAAAGTGAAGAGATTAAAAAAAAATACACAGACAACAGTATGGTGATTGCCAGAGCAAAAGAAGGTGAGGGGGGGATGGAAGAAGGTGAAGAGGGGATAAATGGTGACAGAATAAATTTGAATATGGGTGATGAGAACAAAATGTCATATGCAGATTATGTGTTATATAGTTGTACACCCCAATAAATTTAATAAAATTATAAAAATCACAAGGTAGGTAATTAAAAAAAATACAATTACTCAATGAGAAATCATTGAAATCATTTCAAAATGACTTTCTCAGTCACACAACTGGCAAAAGGTGAGCTCTGAATTCCCACTCTAGCCTGTGTACCTTCCAAGTACATGCATTTTCAGGCTTAAATCTAACAAGAAGTATGGTCGATACATAGGGCTGGGAAAACAGTATATCATGGCCTTTAAGACCAAGCAGGGAGATTGTAGAATAGAGGACAGAGTGATACATGGCTATTGTGCGTGGAAAATTTTATACTATCATTTGTATATAGGCTACATGGAAGTAGGTAAAGACAAAATAAGCAAGGAGGTATCACCGCCTATGGCAGCTCTATTCTAATTGATTAAGAATAAGCCAACGGGCTTTAGAAAAGAAATGTCCTTGGCCATAATTGAAAAAGAAAAAATTGGGAGAGAATGGAGAACTATAGAAAGAAATGAATTAGGATAAATTGCACCCAGGGATAAAAAGATGGGAAATTTAAAATGATGTAAGGCTGTTTATAAATTCAATAAAAGTACACAAATTATAAAAAATTACAATGTAGATACTGTATTGATAGGGAAATTACTTGAAATGCATCTAATAAATTTTGGGCATTATGTTTATTCCTTTATTTAGGATAGGATTAATGTCATTTTTTAAATAAGGATATATGTGTGGGAGTTCGTGTATCATTCGTGAAGCAACGAATAAAATAAAATATTTGTGGAATTTGTTGTCAGGAAACCAATGATGTAAAACATATTTTCCTATTTTTTAATTTATCATCATTAGGAGAAAATTTTGTCTTTGTCAACCTTCTTTATTAACTTGTAAAACAAAAATATGAATATGTATTTGTTAATATCATTGTGAAAGATATATAGTATGTATGTAACGTGCATAGGTAGTATAAGCATTAAATTTTAAATAGTTGTGGATTATCACTGCATTATTACTTTGGCAATATACATCATTTCTTTTGAAATTACATTTCAATATTTGGTATTATTTTTTATAACCAGATTCAAAGGAATTATTTAAATATTACTTCTCAGTATTTATTAAGTTTATACATCACTAGCTTTTATGTTTTCTTCTGTAGTTAAATTTTATAATTGCTGAGAAGAATGCACATTATAATAAAACCTTTTGAATAATTTTAAGGAGTTGAAATTTTCAAAAACCAATATATTTTTGCAAATAAAAACAAGTTTGTATAAATGTTTTGAAGGACACTAAAAAACAATAGTGTTGCATCAGGAAATCTAAAGATAATTTGTTCTCTCTTCTTAAAATTATCTCACATTGCAAAAATAAAACTTGGTGGGTTTTTTTGTTTGTTTATTTGTTTTCTTTTTTTTTATTGTTCTTTTGCAGTTGTCCCCATTTTTCCAATTGCTCTCTCCTGCCCCGCCCACCTCTCTGCTCCCAGAGGCAATTTCTACTCTATCATCTATGTCCATGGGTCATTTATACATGTTCCTTGACTAGACCCTTCTACTTCCTTCCCCCATTATCACCCTCTCCCCTACCCTTTAGTCATTGTCAGTCGGTTTCTTGTTTCCATGTTTCTGGTTCTACTTTGCTCATTTCTTTGTCTTATTCATTCGGTTTCTCTATGGATGAGATCATATGGTATTTGTCTTTTCTGCCTGGCTTATTTCACTTAGCATAATACTCTCCAGTTCCATCCATGCTGTTTTGAAGGGTAGAAATTCCTTCTTTTGTTCCACTGAGTAATATTCAATTGTGTAACTGTACCACAGCTTTTGATCCTCTCATCTACTAATGGGCACTTAGGCTGTTTCAAGCAGCTGGCTATTGTAATAATGCTACTATGAACATAGGGGTGCATAAGTTCTTTTGAATTGGTGTTTCAGGACTTTTCATGTATAATCCCAGCCATGGAATCCCTGGATAAAAAGAAAGTCCCACTTTTACTATTTCGTATAAATGCCATAGTGTATTCCACAGTGGCTGCACCAGTCTGCATTCCCACCAGCAGTGCACTAGGGGTCCCTTTTCTCCACATCCTCACCAGGTCTTGTTGTTTGTTGATTTGTTTATGATGGCCATTCTGACCAGTTAGAGGTAGTACCTTACTGTGGTTTTTATTTGCATCTCCCCGATGGCTAGTGATGTTGAAGATTGTTCCATGTGTCTATGGACATTCTGTATGCCCTCCTTGGAGAAATGTTTATTCAGGTCCTTTTTCCATTTTTAAATTGTATTGTCTGTCTTCCTGCTGTTGAATCATGTGTTCTTTATATATTTTGGAGCACGAACCGTTGTCCAAGGTATGATTGGCAAAAATGTTTTCCTATATAGTTGGTTCCTTTTCCATTTTGCTCATATGCCCTAGACGGTGTATCTACAAAAATACTGCTATGTGGGATATCTGAAATTTTACTGTCTGAGTTTCCTTTTCATCTTACTGATGTTTTCTTTTGCTGAGCAGAAACTCTTTAGTTTGATATAGTCCCATTTATTTATTTATTTTTCTTTATTTCCCTTGCCTTAGGAGATGTATTGGTGAAAATATTGCTATGCGGGATATCTGAAATTTTCCTGCCTATGATTTCCTCTAGGACTTTTATGGTGTCAAGGCTTATATTTAAGTCTTTGATCTATCTTGAGTTCATTCTGGTGTGTGGTGTAAGTTGGTGGTCTAGTTTTATTTTTTTGCAAGTCCCTGTCCAGTTCTCCCAGCAACATTTGTTGAAAAGGCTCTTCTCACTCTATTTTATGCTCCTTCCCCTTTATCAAATATTAGTTGACCATATAGACCTGGGCTTATTTCTGGACTCTTTATTCTGTTCCATTGATCTATATGTCTGTTCTTATACCAGTACCAGACTGTTTTGATCACAGTGACTTTGTAGTATAGTTTGATGTCTGGTATTGTGATTTTTTCTGCTATGTTCTTCTGTCTCAAGAATTCTTTGGCTATTTAGGGTCTTTTTTGGTTCCATATAAATTTTTGAATATTTTTTTCTAGGTCTGTGAAATATGTCATTGGTATTTTAATAGGGATTGCATTGAATCTGTAAATTGCTTTGGGTAGTATCGTCATTTTGATGATGCTGATTCTTTCCATCCAAGAACATGGTATTTGCTTCCATTTATTTGTATCTCTTTTAATTTCTTTCTTCAGTGTTATGTAGTTTTTCGAGTACAGTTCTTTTAACTCTTTGGTTAAGTTTATTCCTAAGTATTTTATTTTTCTTGTTGCTATAGTAAATTGGATATTTTTAGTTTCTATCTCTGATATTTTATTGTTGGTGTACAGAAATGCCTTAGATTTCTGTACATTTACTTTGTATCCTGCTATTTTGCCAAATTTGCTTATTTTTATGTCAAGTAGTTTTTTAGTGGAGTCTATAGGATTTTCTAGGTATACAATCATCTTATCGGCATATAATGACAGTTTTACGTCCTCTTTTCCATTTGAATGCCCTTTATTTATTCTTCTTGTCTGATTGCTGTGGCTAGAACTTACAACACTATGTTGAATAAGAGTGAAGAGAATGGACAACCCTGTCTTGTTCCTGATCTCAGGGAGAATGCTTTCAGTTTTTATCCATTGAGTATGATGTTGGCTTCAGATTTCTTGTATATAGGCTTAATTATGTTGAGGTATGCTCCCTCTATCCCCATTTTCCTGAGTTTTTTCATCATAAATGGGTATCATACTTTATCAAATGCTTTTTCTGCTTTTATTGATATGATTTTGTGATTTTTGTCTTTCATTTTGTTTAGGTGGTATATTATATTTATTGATTTGTGAATATGAAACCATCCTTGCATCCCTGGGATGAATCCCACTTGATCGTGGTGTATGATCTTTTTGATGTATTGTTGGATCCTGTTTGCCAATATTTTATTGAGGATTTTAGCATCTATGTTCATCAGTGATATTGGCCTGTAATTTTCTTTCTTTGTTGTGTCTTGACCTGGTTTTGGGATTAGGGTAATACTGGCTTCATAGAAAGAGTTTGAGATTTTTCCCTCTTCTTGGAATTTTTGGAATACTTTGAGGAGGGTAGGAGTTAGTTCTTCCCTAAATGTTTTGTAAAATTTATCCGTGAAGCCATCCAGTCCAGGGCTTTTGTGTGCTGGCAATTTTTTGATTACTGCTTCAATTTCACTAGTTGTTGTTGGTCTGTTCAGGCTTTCTCCTTCTTTTTGATTTAGTTTTGGAAGGTTATAAGTTTCTAGAAATTTGTCCATTTTATCTAGGTTGTCATATTTCTTGCCATAAAGTTGTTTGTAGTAATTTCTTACAATCCTTTGTATTTCTGTGATATCAATCGTGATTTCTCCTCTTTCATTTCTGATTTTGTTGATTTGGTTCCTCTCTCTTTTTCTTGAAGAGCCTGGCTAAAGGATCATCGATTTTGTTTATTTTTCAAAGAACCAGCTCCTAATTTTGTTGATCTTTTGAATTGTTTGTTTAGTCTCTATGTCAATTAATTCTGCTCTGATCTTGGTAATTTCCTTCCTTCTACTCGCCCTAGGCTTTGTTTGTTGTTGTTCTAGTTCTTGTAGCTTTAGGGTTAGATTTTTTATTTGAGATTATTTTATCTATTCTTTTCAGGTAGGCCTGTGTTGCTGTGAAATTTTCTCTCAGGACTGCTTTTGCTATGTCCCATAGGTTTGGGGCTGTTGTGTGTCCATTATCAATAGTTTCCAGAAATTTCTTGATTTCTTCCTTGATGTCATTGCTAACCCATTCATTATTAATATCATGTTATTCATTCTCCATGAGTTTGGATGTCATTGATATTTTTCCCTTGAGGTAGATTTCTAGTTTCAAAGCATTGTGTTCTGAAAAGATGCTTCATATTCTTGAATTTATTGAGGCTTGTTTTATGTCCTATCATGTGGTCTATCTTTGAAAATGTCCCATGTGCATTTGAAAAGAAGGTATATTTTGCTTTTGGGGGTAAAAGTTCTATATATATTAGTTAAGTCCATAAGGTTTAGTTTGTTGTTCAATGCCTCAATATCCTTGGTGTTTCTTTGCTTTGAAGCTCTGTCTATTGTTGATAATGGAGTGTTAAAGTCCCCAACTATGAGTGTGTTTCTGTTGATATCCTTCTTGTAGTCTTCGAGTATTTTCCTTATATATTTGGGTGCTCCTATGTTGGGTGCATGTATGTTTACCAGGATTACATCTTCTTGATGAATTTTTCCTTTAAGTATTATGAAATGTCCTTCTTTTTCTCTTTTTATGGCCCTTGCTGTGAAATCCATTTTGTCCGATATCAGTATTGCTACCCCAACCTTTTTTTCATGTCTGTTTGCTTGAAATACTTTTTTCCCATCGCCTCACTTTCAGTCTATGTAAATATTTTATTTTGAGTTGTGTCTCTTGTAGACAGCATATTGTGGGTCATGTTTTTGTATCCATTCCACTACCCTGTATCTTTGGATTGGAGCATTTAATCTATTTACATTTAAGGTTATTATTGATAGGTGTTTATTCATTTCCCTTTGTACCTGTGTTCCTCTCCCTCTCCCTTTTTCTTATTTTTCTTAAAGCATTCCCTTTAGCATCTCTTGCAATGCTGGTTTGGTGGAGATGTATTCTTTTAGTCTTCCTTTGTCTGAGAAACTCCTTATTTCACCTTCCATTTTGAATGAGAGCCTTGCCAGGTAGAGTAGTCTGGTTGTAGGCCTTTGTTTTTCATTGCTTGAAATATTTTTGACCATTCCCTTCTGGCTTGTAATGTTTCTGTTGAGAAATCAGTTGATAGTCTTATTGGAGTTCCCTTGTATGTTATTTGCTGCTTTTCTCCTACTGCTTTTAGGATTCTCACTTTGTCTTTGAATGTTGCCATTTTAATTTTGATGTACCTTGGAGTGGGCCTTTTTAGGTTTATCTTCATTGGGGCCCTCTGTGCTTCCTGGATTTGCATGACTTTTTCTCTCATCAGGTTAGGAAAATTTTCTTCATTACTTTTTCTATCAGGTTTTCTATCCCTTACTCCTCCTCTTTTTCTTCTTGTATCCCTATGATTCTAATATTGTTTAGTCTCATGTTGTCCAGCAGTTCTCTTAAACCCCCTTCATCCTTTTTAAATATTTTCCATTTTGTCTAGGAATTTTTTTGTACATTGTCCTCTAAGTCACTGATCTGATCCTCTGCTTCATTTAGCCTGCTTCTGATTGATTCTACTGTGTTATTCAGTTCAGAAGTTCTATTCTTCATTTATTGCTGATTCTTATTAATAGTTTCTATGTCCTTTTATATTCTGGTGTAGTTCTCTGTAAGTTCCTTGTAGCTTCCCTGCCATTTTTTGTAGTTTCCTTGGAGTTCCTTGTAATTTTTCTGGAATTCGTCCTAGTTTTATTTGAGATTGTCAAGTACACAGAGCTTCTTTATCACCATTCTTTTGAACCCCATGTCTGATAGTCGGCTTATGACTATTCCATCTCTCTCTCTTTCTGGGGATTCATCTTTTTCTTTCATTGTGAGGTTGTTTCTGTGTCTTCCCATGTTGGATTATTCTTGTTTGTTTTTGTTTCTTAGATTTTTCTGCTTTGATTTTCTCCCTTTGTGGTATGAGATTCTTTATAGGAGACCTGGGGGATTCAGTGGTGTTGTCACTTTGATCTCCTGAGCCTGACACTCTTGGGATGCCCTTTATTCCATTTGTTTATGCTGTTTGGTTGTATTTCATTTACTCTTTGGTGGATCCTTCTCTCTGGCTAGTTGATTGAGGGTCACTCTGCCCATCTTGTCTTGAGTTCTTTTGTGGAGATGCTGTTAAAACATCATCACACAACCCAGGCAAGAAACCCATACCCTCAAAAATATCCCCCACCCTCAATCCCACTATCAGCAGCAAATGAGCCAGTATTAATTTAAATGTAGAGAAGTTAAGACTATCATACTATAAGAGAAACAGATAAGATTTGTGTTCAATGAAAACAAGGTGATTTTTGAGAGGGAAGATGATAGAATAATAATAATAGAAAGTAGGGTCAAGGCTATGTGAGACAGTAAGTAACATTTATATTTTAATTTAATAAAGAGAGGGAACAATGCAGAATAAAGCGAGAAAGTGGAAGTGTATAGTATTAGGTTTAAATAGCAGTTATATGATATATGTTTAGTGTGAAAGGGATGCTAAACAAAACAGACAAATAAACAAACAAAAATTAAAGAAGAATATGGGAGGGAGAGAAGGTAGGAAACAGATTAAAGAAAGAGTTTAGAAAAAAGGAAGAAAAAATAAAATAAAATAAAAAGGGAAAAAAGGGAAGAAAACAAAAGGGGGGAATAAAAAAAAGAAGAAAAAAAAGAAAGAGTTTTTATCCTGTTCAACCTTTGTGCGCAGTCTTCTTTTTCTGGATCCACACCTGGTCAAAATACTATGAGTTTCAAATCTTTCCTGGCTGGCTGGCTGTGAGATCTGGCTGGTTTCTGTGGCTACTTTTCTCTCACTCATGGTCCTACTGCAGCTATCTGCTGTGAGCCACACTGAGTTGGGTCTCTCCCCACTGGTCCTGCGGCACCCTCCAGCAGTCCTCAGGCTTTGTCTAGCAACGTTGTTCTGCTGGCAAGCTAGTGCACATGTCCCTAGTCTCTGCCCAGCCTTGGGCCCCGTCTTTCTTCTTCCTCCAAAGAGGTTTCTGTGCTCTAAGCCAGAGCACCAGACTGCATGCATTCTTGGCTAGCAGCATCTCACTGTTGGCCTGTGCACACTGCTTGCCTGCCTGGGGTCCCCATTGAGTCTGCGTTTCTTTCACAGCTCTCTTGTATGGGCCCCTCTACCCAGCTTAGTTCCACTGCTTTTTGTTTAGCGGTGCCATGATGCTCCCCTCACCCGGGGCGCAGGATTGCCAGCCCAGATTTGCCAGACTAGGGGGTCCCCACTAGACTCAGTTCATACAGTTTTCCACAGTCCATGCCTCTCACTATCCTCCCACACCCCTGGCTGTTTCAAGAAAACCTTCCTATTGTCTCCCTCCAGGACTCTGCTGGTCCCAGTGCCTATGGCAAACAGCAGTCTCCAGGCAGATCCCGGTCAATGAGCCATTCTGCAGCTTCCCCTTTGGGGTGCAGTGCCACAGTGGCGCCAGGCTGAGGGACCCAGTAACTGGGATGAAGGGTCCAGCCACACCCCTTGAGAGCAAGGCCGAGCCTTCTGCCCTCCTTCACGCCGCTCCCACACTCCCTTCTCTGCTCGCGCTGTCTGAAACCACACTCACTCACTCATCTCTGTATTTATACTCCAAGTGTTTCCACGATGGGAGCAAGCAGACAACACTGCTACCTACTCTGCTGCCATCTTCAGACTCTCGTATGATCTTTTTTAATGTACTGCTGGATCTGGTTTGCCCTTATTTTGTTGAGGATTTTAGCATCTGTGTTCATCAGCAATATTTGCCTGTAGTTTTCTTTCTTTGTTGAGTCTTTACCTGGTATTAGAATTAAGGTAACACTGGCTTCATAGAAGGAGTTTGGGAGTCCTTCCTCTTCTTGAATTTTCTGGAATAGATAGAGAATGAAAGAAGTTAGCTCTTCCTTAAATGTTTGGTAAAATCCCACAAAATTGCCTATTTCATCCATGTTGTCAAATTTCTTATCATATATTGGTAATAGTAATTTCTTAAAATTCATTTTATTTCTGTGGTATCAGTTGTGATTTCTCTTCTTTCACGTCTAATTTTATTTATTTGGATCCTCTCCCTTTTTATCTTCATGAGTCTGGCAAAAGGTGTGTCAATTTTATCTTTTCAAAGAACTAACTACTTGATTTATTGATCCCTTGAATTGTTCTTTTAGTCTCTATGTCATTTATTTCTTCCTTGATCTTGATTATTTCCTACCCTCTACTTGCTCTGGTCTTTGTTTGTTATTATTTCTCTGGTTCTTATTGGTATAGGGCTAGGTTATTTATTTGATTTTATATATATATATATATATATACATATATATATATATATATTTTTTTTTTTTTTAGGTGGGTCTGTATTGCTATGAACTTCCCTCTCAGGACTACATTCCCTGTGTCCCATAGGTTTTAGGCTATTGTGTCTTCATTTTCATTTGTTCCCAGGAACTTGTTGATTTCTTCCTTGATCTTATTCATTATTTAATAGCATGTTATTCAGTCTCCATGAATTTGAATGTTTTTGAGTTTTTTCCTCGATGTTTTCTAGTTTCAAGCCATTGTTATCCAAGAAGCTGCTTGATGTGATTTAAAATTTCTTGAATTCGTTGAGGCTTGTTCTGTGTTCTAGCATGTGGTCTTTCTTGAAGACTGTTCCATGTGCATTTGAAATGAATGTGTATTTCACTTTTTTGTGGTGAGAGGTTCTGTATATATCAGTTAAGTCCGTTTGATCTAGAGTGTTGTTCAATGTCAAAATATTCTTGTTGCTTCTTTGCTTGGAAGATCAATTCATTTTTGACAATGGGGTGTTAAAATCCCCTATGGTGAATGTGTTGCTGTCAATATCTTTCTTGAAGTCCTCCAAGATTCTTCTTATATAATTGGGTTCTCCTATGTTGGGTGCATATATGTTTATAAGGGTTATAACTTCTTGATAGATTGTTCTCTTAAGAATTATGTAGTATCTTTCTATGTCTCTTTTTATGACCCTTTTTTTAGAATCTATTTTGTCTGATATCTGTATTGCTACTACTGCTTTTCTTTAAATGTACATTTGCTTGGCATATTTTTTCCATCCCTTCACTTTCAGTCTGTGTAGGTCTTTTGTTCTTAGGTGGGTCTCTTTTAGACAGCTTAATGTGGGTCATGCTTTTTGGTCTGCGGAACTTCTTAATTCACCTTCCATTTTAAATGATAGCCTTGCTGGAAGTATAGTCTTGGCTATAGGCCTCTGCTTTTTATTACTTGAAATATTTTTTGCTATTCCCTTCTGTCTTGTAGTGTTCTGTTAAATAATCAGTTGATAACCTTATCAGAGCTCCCTTGTATATTACTAGCTATTTCTCCCTTGCTGCCTTTAAGATTATGTCTTTATCTTTGAATTTTGCCATTTTAATTATGATGTGTTTTGATATGTCATAGTAGGTCTCTTTGGGTTCATCTTTCTAGACTTCCCAGACTTTCTCTGTCATCAAACTAGGGAAGTTTTCTGTCATTACTTTTTCAAACATTTTCTATCCTTTGTTCCTCTTCTTCTCCTTCTGGTAACCCAATGATACAGATCTTATTCTGTTTCATGTTGTTTTGAAGCTTCCTTAAATTATCTTCTTTCTTTTTGAGTCCTTTTTCAATTCATTTCTCTGTCTGGAAATTTTTTTTTTCTATGTTGTCCTTCAGCTAGCTGATTTGATCATCTACTTCATCTAGCCTGTTTTTAATCCCTTCTACTGTGTTTTCCATTTCATATATCATATTTTTCATTTACCTCCTAGCTCTTATTGATAGTTATTATGTCCTTTTTTATGCTGGTGTAGTTGTCAGTAAGTTCCTTGTAGTTTCCCTGGAGTTCTTTATAGGTCTCACTGAGCTCCTTGAAGATGCTTATAACCATTGTTTTGAACTCAGTATCTGATAGTTTGCATACCTCTCTTTCATTTAACACTCTTCCTGGGCATTCCAACTTTCCTTTTAATTGAGGGTTGTTTCTTTGTCTTCCCAACTTTGGTTACTGTTCTTGTTTTTATCTGAATCTTAAATTAACCTAATTTGTTGTTTATGTGGGCTACCTGATTGTAATTGAGTTTTGGTCAATGTTGGTTCATTCTTTTGTGGGTCTTTTCCTCCATCTGGCTGACTGAGAGTCACTCCACCCACCACATCTTCTATGTTGTTGTACAGGTGCTTCCAGAATAAAACCAAACATGCCAGGAAAGAAACCCACACTCATAAAAATAATAGCCGCCCACAACCACACTACCAACAGCAAATGAGACAATATTAATAAAGGTATAAAAGGAGTAAGACTGTTATAATAAGAGGAAAATGAATATGAGATGACTAACAGAAAGAAGCATGATTTTTACAGAGTAGAAAGAGGAGTAATACTAAGAGTAGGGAATAGAGATAAGACAAAGAGAGAAAGAAAATAAAATTTACATCATAAATAAAAAAGGAGTGAAGAAAGAATTAAAATAAGTGAAGTATATAATATTAGGTTTAAACAGAAAGAAATATATTTTATATATATTTTATATACATATTATATATGTATTATGTATGTATAGCAAAACTTAATATAAATGTGATGGGAAAAAGAGGCATAAGAGAAAGAAAGAAACACTTAAGAGATGTGATTTTTCAGAGGATAGAGGGAGAAGGAATACTAAGAGTGAGTAAGGGAAACCAGGCTAAGACAGGGAAAAGTTAAAATTTAAAATGAGAGAAAGAAAAGGCAGGAGAAAGGCAAAATGGAGTAGGAGAGAGGGACAATAAAGTTTGAAATTTGAAATATAGAAGCAGGAAGGATCTAGAAAAAAAATTGAAGAGATGCAATAGTGACCATCGTATCCACAACAAATGAGCAATGACTGATAAAGGTGGAGAGAAAATAAATGTATTTCAAGAACAGGAAAAAGAATGTGAGATTACTAATGACCAGAAAAGATGGTTTTGAGAGGCTGAATGGGGGAGGATTAGTAGGAGTGCAGGGTAGAAAAAGTTGTAGCAAGAGAGTAAAATTTGAAATGAAAAGAAGAGGGAAGAAGAAGGTAAAATGGATTAAGGAAGGGAGGAGCAAAATATAAGATTAGAAATAAGCTATAATATAAAAACTAGTGACCTAATAAGCACAAATTTGAAGGACAAGAAATGGATATTAAAAAGCTGTGGAGAGAAAATAATGCAAATCTTTAAGAAGACCATGGTGGAATTTGTCTCAGTAGAATCTAGTTTTACCATTTTCTTCTCTTTCTGGAGCTGCCTCTGGTAACATCATATGGTGTTCCAGTCTCGGTCTTGGCAGCCTGTTTGAAACTATCAATGATCTAGTCTGTGGCTGTCTCCTTCAGTTGTTAATCTAGTAAATTTGTAATCAGTAGTCAAGCTTAAGCACCACATGGTGGGGCATAGTATTCCTGCAAACAGAGCTATTGCTTCCCCTCAGGCTGATGACACTTGTAGGGGAGTGCCCTGCCTTAGCAAAATGGCTCATGAAGTATGGGGGTGAGTTAGCATGAGGATCCCATCAGCTGCTTCTTCAATTCTCTCTCCAAAGCCTTCATCCCCAAACTCTCCTCAAGCATCTTTGTCCACTCTGCCCTCCTTTGCAGGAGCCCAGGGTAAGTGGCTGAAAACAAAATTTTGTGTGCCGGCCCTTTAAAATGCTCTCCATATCTTCAGTCTTCTCTCCCTGGAAGACAGAAACCCTGCTGCTTTTCACATCTGGTTGTTATCTGGTTGCCTTTTCAGCTTTGGTATTGTAGGCTGAGGAGCCCAGTTCATGGTTAGACCCCATGCTTCTCAGAGGTAACCCCTGACCATTGAAATATCCCCCTAGGACTTCAGCTGTCACCTATGGGAGCTCAGCCAGCCCTCTCACATCTCCTTTGTGCTCCATACCAGTCATGCTTCGATGAGGTAGCTTCTTCCATTTAATGTGTGGTTATGAGGATTCTCTCCAGCCACTGTTGTGTTGGTCATTCTGGATGACCTTTCTACAATTCAGCTGCAATTCCAGACTGGTCCTGGGAGCTCAGTGCAGCTCTCACTTACTCTGCCACCATCTTGGATCCTGAATGTTTTTTTAAATTAATTTCATTTTGCCAGATATGATTGGTGTCAATATTCATATAAAGACCATTTTTAGTATAAAAGGTATTTATTTGTTATATAATTCATTATATTTTATCACTTTTTTATGGACACTCGGGGTCACATATAATATTTGTATTGATTCTTTAATTTTCTCTTCTTATTGGTTATTTTTAATTTTTTCCATTTAAATAGTAATACAGTAAAATTTTCTTCAGTTTGTTTTCAATGTGACAATGTTTTTATTAGTATTAAATCAGCCTTTTACTACTCTATATATGGATTCTGTAAATTTGATTTAATTTTTTACACTTTTTATTTCATAAATATTTATTTTATTTTCCCCATTAACTATTTTTTCTCAGACTTTATCTCCTTTTGCTTTTTTGTTATGAATTTATAAAAGTTATATGTTCTTATATTCTAGAGAATGTAAAATAGTTTATCCTTAATCTTGCATCACACACTTTCAAATATATTCTTTCATTTTGATCTTCAATGTTTACAACATAGCTAGATCTATATTCACAAGAAATAAAAAGATTGAATTGCAGTTGGTCCTGTTTAATATTTTTATTTCTTATTAATGAGATAAAAACACTTCTTAGATCAATAGAGATAGTAATGGTTACTATGTAGAAATCCAAATCAATGTTATAGGTTTTAAAGATCAATCTTTAGCAAATACTGCTACCTGGTTTCTTTCATGTCATTCTTTTCCCTACTATTTTACTCAAGTAGATCACCTCAGAAATTATAACATCAATTTGCTTAGCTAAGTGTACAAATTTAAGGGATTGATATCTTAATTTTTTATCTTACAATGTTTGTTTTCTTTTCTTTACTGAAGATAGCATGTGTAATGTGGTAGGTCAATTTTCATAGGCAACAGATTCTGAGACCAATTTACTTGCATGAGGAAATCACTGGTGAGAGTTTTGAGGAAAATGTACATGAGGCAATGAGGAAAGCAGAATTGATTAGAAGAGATATGGTATTATGATTCTGTTGCCACAGATTAGGGAGTAAATTTGGCTTCAAAATCCCTATTTCAATTGTCATAGGTCAAGTTTTCTGAGGAACAGACTCTGAAATGGAGGTTTGCTTACAGCAAGTTTATTGAGGAGAGCTCTCAGTAACTACACCTGTATGAAATGGGAGAACCAGCATTCCACAGAGGGAGAGGATGAATTGAGGTATGTTGTCTCAGAAGCTTTAGTAAATTATGAGCAGCTGACGTGAAAAAAACTGGAGTTTTATATCCTTAACCGACCAGTTATTGAATAGGAACTCTGTGATATTGTGATTAAATACATGGTATTTGTCCCTGTTTCTAGCACAGAGTTCCTAAAACCCACAGATTTCCCCAAAGTAATAAGACTGATAAAGCTGTCTTAATATTCCTAATAAACCCTGTCAACCACACGAGTTTATGTTAATGAGGTGATTTTGGAAAGTGTCTAAGGATGGAGGCTGGTTGTGAGGGGACTCAACTACATGACTGGAGGGTTGCAACTTTAGTTCCACCCCATGATCTCCAGGGAGGGAAGAAGGGCTGGAGATTGAATTGCCAGTAGCCAATGATTTAATGAATAATGCATATGTAATGAAGCCTCCATAAAAACCCAAAAAGACAGGATTTGAAGAACTTCTAGGTTGGTGAACACATGGAGATACTTGGGGAGTGGTGCTCTGGGGAAGGCATGGAAGATATGTCCCCCTTTTGCATAACTTGCCCTGTGCATCTCTTCCATCTGGCTGTTCATGAGTTTTGTATCTTTCTGTAATAAACCAGTGATCCAGTGAGTATAGTGTTTATCTGAGTTCTGTGTACCCCCATAGCGAATTAAGCAACTCAAGGAGAGGGTCCTTGGAACCTCTGATTTATAGCCAGTTGGTCAGAAGCACAGGTAACAAACTGGGCCTGCAACTACCATCTAAATTGGGGGAGGGGGTATTAATTGACTATAAATATGTGGGTTTATTTCTGGGTTCTCTATTCTGTTCCCTTGAACTATGTGTATGTTTTTATGCCAATACCAGACTGTTTTGATTACTATGGCCTTATAGTATAGTTTGATTTTAGGTAATGTGATTCCTCCCACTTTGTTCTTCTTTCTCAGGATCCCTGTTGCTATGCAGGGCCTTTTGTGCTTTCATATAAATTTTTGAAATATTTGTTCTAGTTCTGTGAAATACATCATCAGACTTATAATAGGAATGGCATTGAATCTATAGACTTCTTTGTGTAGTATGAAGCTTTTAATGATGTTAATTCTTCCTATCCATAAACATGGTATATTTATTAGTATATTCTTCAATTTCTTTCTTCAGTATCTTAAAATTTACTTATAAGTACAGGTATTTTACATCCTTGGTTAGGTTTATTCCTAGGTATTTCATTATTTTTGAAGTAATTGTAAATGGGATCATTTTCTTAATTTCCCTTTCTGTTAGTTTGCTATTGCCATATAAAAGTGCAACTGATTTCTGGATATTAATTTTGTATCCTGCTAATTTGCTTAATTCATTTATCAGTTCCAGTAGTTTCTTGGTGGAATCATTGGGGTTTTCTATGCATGGTATTATGCCATCTGCAAATAAAGACTGTTTTATTTCTCCCTTTCCAATTTGGATTCCTTTTATTTCTTCTTCCTGTCTGATTTCTGTGGCTGGGACTTCCAGTACTATGTTGAATAAGAGAGGTGAAAGCAGACATCCCTCTCTTGATTCTGACCTTAAGAGGAACACTTATAGTTTTTGCCCATTGAGTAGGATGGTGGAAAGGGGTTTGTCATATATGGATGCTGCAATAGGTTTGTTATATATGGTCTTTATTATGTTTAGGTATCTTTCTTCTATTCTCATTTCACTGAGAATTTTTATCATAAATGCATGGTAGATTTTATCAAAGGTTTTTCTACATCTATTGATCTTATCAAAGGTTTTTATGCATCTGTTGATATGTCTATGTTGTTTTATTATTCATTTTATTTATGTGGTGAATCACATTTATTGATGTGTGAATATTGCACCAACTTTTAATTCCTGGAATAAATCCCACTTGATCATAATGTATGATTGTTTTCATGCATTGCTGTATTTGGTTTGCTAATTTTTTTGTTGAGGATTTTAGCATCTATGTTCATTAAGTGGAAAGCAGTGTGGAGATACCACAAAAAAATTAAAAATGAATCTGCCTTTTGCCCCAGTGATCCCACTTTTGGGAATATATCTGAAGGAACTCAGAACACTAATTCAAAAGAACGTAAGCATCCCTGTGTTCATTGCAGCATCATTTACACTCACCAAGATATGGAAGCAGCCCAATTGTCCCTCAGTAGATCACTGGATAAAACAACTATGGGACATTTTCACAATGGAATTCTACACAGCCATAAAAAAAGAATAAATGTTTACCTTTTTTAACAGTATGAATGGACCTAGAGAACATTATGGTGAGTGAAATAAGCCAGTCAGAGAAAGACAAATACCACATTATTTCACTCATGTGTGGAATTGAATGAACTAACAAGCAAAACAGAGACAGACTCATCAATAGAGAGCAGATATCATCTAGTGAAGAGGTTAGGAGGTAGAGGGATTGAACAAAAGGGAAAAAGGACTTATGGACATGGACAATAATGTGGTGATTGCTGGGGGGAGAGGAGTATAATGGGACTACATGATAGTGGAAAATACAATAAAAATTTAATTAAAAAAATACAATAAAATAAAATAAAGCAGGGGAGGAAAGACGGTCTTGTGAGACTGTCCTTTAACCTGTGGGATCTGACCCAATGCCAAATGAGTGGTGTCAGAACTCAGTAGAATTTTAGAACACGCAGCTGGTGCCTGTGAGTTGCTTCATGATGTGGAAAGAAGTCTCAAACTTTGAAAATTGTTATTAGAATCATTTAAATTTCCCCTTAAGGATGGGTCATAATGTTGGGTCAGACTGTTCCCTTCAATCAAGGTCAGTTGATGCAGAGGACTAAGACCTGCACCATTAATTAGCAATATTTCTGGCAGCTGGAGAGCATGCATATCTTTGTCTTAAAGGGCAAAACTGTTTCCCCTGCAAGGATGTATTACAGAAGTCATTAAAATGTGTGAAGTAGTAAAGCATATTTTTAAATATTTACTCATTTATTCTATAACTCTGTACATATTTTTGCCTTACAATTTTATACTGACTGTATCAATTGATACACTCTACTACCTAGAACTAAAATGTAATTAGTTACCTTCAAGTCTCAAACACTATTTGCATGATCATAATGATACTGTAATTTTAAGAATTAATCTTGATTAAAATGAAAGAGAAATTTCTAAATTTTTTTAGCATGCCACTGTCATACCAAGAACCAGAATATCAGAGCTCTACCTCAGTGTTTTGTGGAATGGAGGTCTTCTCAAAGAAGGAAAAAAATATAGAA
Source organism: Furipterus horrens (assembly GCF_987537825.1). Classification (NCBI taxonomy): domain Eukaryota; kingdom Metazoa; phylum Chordata; class Mammalia; order Chiroptera; family Furipteridae; genus Furipterus; species Furipterus horrens. The sequence continues at coordinate 58,797,163 of NW_028327176.1, read as the reverse complement.
AGCAGAGGATTTTCATGTCAGAGGACTGTGGTGAAGGTAAGAGAAAGATGTGTTCATCTTTATGTATTTTTCCTCCATTTCTTTCTCTCACCATGGAACTTCAAGGAAAGAGAAAATGTTCAAAAACTTCAATAAATCAGGCAGCTAAGAATTAGTAATGCCATGCTTGTATTAAGAGGCATAGACTGGGAGATCCCAAGTTTCTAAACCATGTCCAGTATGTCCTGAGACAGATATATCATTTGCTGTGAAACGTGACCTAACTGATAGCCTCACAGAGCATTATGGGTTCATCGAGTTTATTGGCTCATCAAGTTCCTTACAGGGCAAACATGCATTCCAAATATTCCAGTAAACCACAGTGAGGGAACATGGAAGGGCTGAGAGGGATGGACAACAGGAAACAGTCTGAGGTAGAACAAACAAGTGGAGAATGTAGAAAATTTTATTCTGGTGCAAATTTCTCAGTCCACAAACTATGGCAGTGGGTACTTTTACAATGCCCAGAAGGCTAAAATGAGCAGGTTCCAAATTAAAGGTCAAAAATCCAGTGACCAGATGAGCATAAGTCAGCACCAGCCAGAAAAAAACACTTTGCAGCCAGGATTCTGAAGCCTTCTTTCCTATCCCAAGCACTCAGAAACTCATCTAAAAGATGAGCAGGCAATATGGGGAATGTGAGCACTCACTGGAAAAGACTGAGTCATCAAAAAGAGAATATTTAAACAAGCTCAAAAAGAACTATGAATTTGAATTGATTGCAAATTTAAGTGACTGTTCAAAATGTAGGACATTATGAGATCATTAATTACCAACTTATTTATCTCAGCTCCCCAGGTAGTAGAGGACAATGGAGGTGATTTTTCAGTTATAGGATATACAGATACTACATTTTGAATAGTTTAAGTAGTTGGAGTGAATTTGTTCCAAATGTGCAGATGAATTGATCTCAATTCAGAAACCCCATTCAAAACCTTGCATTTCTTTCATTTAGTTGCAATAGTTAGCACATAAAGGCCACAAGAGTTTAAAAATAATTTCATCAGCTAAGAGTCATATGATCAAAATCCTCAAATATTTATGACTTTTAAAGAAAGAATGAGAAAGGATCTTCTGCAATTCAATAAACCCAGGGCAATTGGAGAAAAGTAAATATGAATATAAAAGTAATAAAATATTGCACATTATTTGAAGTATTATGTCACAATGATAAGCCATTTGGAATCCTGAATAAAGGACCCTAAAATCAAGAACTGGTTTTATTCATACTCTATTGTTTGGCAGATATGAGAATTTCTGTCACAAGAAAAGAGTAATCTACTTTAGCTCAAAAGGTATATTTATGCATTTATTCAGTCAATGAGTGCTTAAAATAATTGAGGCTTGGACTATGTGCATAAGACATTCAAAGATAAATAGGACATTAACCCTATCACTAAACACTTCATTCTTGTCCAAGTGATGGACAAAAAAGCAAAGCATCACATAATGCACATCATATGATATATTAGAAATCTAGGCAAACAGGTAGAAAACATCTGGCTTAGAAGTGTCATTGGAAAGCTTCATCTGAGGAAATGGTACTTTGTGCTAGAGGTAGCAGGTGAGCAAAATTGTAAACAATTGAGCAAAGTTATTGGCAAAAATACTCCCAGCATGAAGAAAAAGGTGATATGCTAAAGGGTGGAAATGCTTGGATAATGTACAACACATATAAGGAAGGACTGATATTTCACATGGGAATATAATAGGATATATTATGCTGAAGATTAAGAAATTAATCTAAATTTTAGATAAATACCAATTCATAAGAAACATGTAATACAACAAAAGCATTTGAATTGTGTCTGTAAACAAAAGGAAATAATTTCTAAACCTAAAGCAGAAATATGTTATGATCATATTTTATCTTTAGTAAATGCTATATTCTTGCATATAGTAGAAGATGGTTTGAATGAAAACAATAATAGATTAGGAGTAAGTATTAGGGTAATAGTCCAAGTTTTGTTAATATAAATATGATAAATTAATCCGAAGCATTTGGAAAAAGAGTAAGAAAAAATATGAATTCTTTAACTTATTGAGTAAATTGAATTTGCTGATTGAATATGGGGAAATGAAAAGAAGGAAAAATCATGTATGCCTTGATTTATGCATTATTGACTAGATAAAAGTTAGTGCCACTCCCTGAATATAGAATATAGGTGGAGAAGATGTTTATCTAATTATTTGTTTATTGTATTGTTTTTGTTGTTTTGCTGTTGTTGTTTATTTTCAGGTTAGGGATAGTAAGAAGATGACTCCAATTTCCTTTTGATCCACCCTGAATGTCATATGCTTAGGAGTTACTTATATTTCTCAAGATGTGCAACAGATAAGCAGTTGTACGTGTATATGTACAAACTCAAGAGGATGTTTGCGGTGATCTGCTATTTTTTAGATGGTCAGTGGCATATGAAGCAATGTGTGTGAGTTATAACAACCGAAGGAAATGCTTAGAGTTAAAACTAAAGAGGAAAAAGAAGGCCATACCTAAAGAGAATTGAACTTTTAAAATAATAAACAAAGGAGGGAAAATATACTTGCCAATGATATCTAAGACAAGGGATTGATCTCCAAAATATATAAAAAACTCATATGACTCAACACCAAGAAGACAGACAACCCAATTAAAAAATGGGCAAAGGACCTGAACAAACACTTCTCTAAAGATGACATGCAGAGGGTCAATAGACATATGAAAGAATGCTCAACATCAATAGCCATCAGAGAGATGCAAATAAAAACCACAAGGAGATACCACCTCACACCAGTCAGAATGGCCATCATCAACAAATCAACAAACAACTTGTGCTGGAGAGGATGCGGAGAAATGGGAACCCTGGTGAATTGCTGGTGGGAATGCAGACTGGTGCAGCCACTATGGAAAACAGTTTGGAATTACCTCAAAAAACTCAAAATGGAATTGCCTTTTGAACCAGCAATTCCATTGCTAGGATTATATCCAAAAAATCCTGAAACACCAATTCAAAAGAACCTATGCACCCCTATGTTCATAGCAGCACTATTTACAATAGCCAATTGCTGGAAACAACCTAAGTGCCCATTTGTAGATGAGTGGATCAAAAAACTATGGTACATTTACACAATGGTGTACTATGTAGCAGAAAGAAAGAAGGAACTGCTACCTTTTGTGACAACATGGATGGAACTAGAGAGAATTATGCTTAGCGAAATAAGCCAGACAATAAAACAAAAGTACCTTATGCTGTCACCTATTAGAGGAAACTAATGAACAACACAAACAAATGAGCAAAATTGAACCAGAAGTATGTAAACAAGGAGTAGACTAACAGTAGCAAGGGGGGAGGTGGGAAGAAGAGAAGGGGGTAAGAAGGGGAATGGTCTAGACAAAGAACATGTATAAATGACCCACGAACATGGACAAGTGAGTGGAGACTAAATGTTGGAGAAGGAGGGGACAGGGTGCAAGGAAGCAAGAGGGGGAAAAAAGTGGGACAACTGTAATGGAAAAACAAACAAAAAAATTTTAGTGGGGGAAAAATGAAAACATGAAGAGTGGAAATGCCAGTTCAGTGAATATTAGAAGGACAAGGATTTTCCTTCACACTGTATATTTTTTTCCCTGTCTAATCCCTCCAGAGTTTGCCATTCTAAAGAAGTAATGACGTAAGTTTCTTTGCATAAAACTAGTAATACCAGTTGTTAATAGAGGTTTTTTTTTTTTTTTTTAACAAAGCTGTTGACTGGAATGTCATGCCTAAAGGAGACATGCTTGGGCTCTGCTTGTTACCAAAAAGCCCTGAGGAACTGGGAATGACTTTTGAAGGTAATAAAAGCCCATGAGATAAAAGGCCTGGTACTGTGGTTGGCGGTGCAGTCCACAGCAATCTTTCCAGGGAAGGAATGAAGGTTGTTTTCCCGAAAAATGGCTAGAAGGAGCCTTAAGGCACAATGAAAAACCAGAAGGATTTGGAAAAGACAGATGTTTACAGGCAAGGCTGAATGCCAAATATGTGGCTCAGCTTCTGTGCCCTGAAGGGTAGACTGAAGGTCACCCTAAATATTCCTTGCGTAAGTTCCAGCAAAGCAGAACTAAAGATCATAAGTGATCATTTGCTGCTCTTGTTGTGTTTATGCAAATGAACAGGATAAATTAAAAATGGACTTAATGCAGTCATTTTAATGACAAGGAGGATAATCTTAGCGAGAAAAATCGTGATTCAAGGAAAATCACAATGATCAGTGGAAGACTATAAAGTAGTGCAGCTAACCGTCTTTAAAGTTTCTGTTCATTTAAAATATGTTTTCATTTGAAAGTTGAACTATGTCTGTGGTATCATCAAAGATGTTTAATTTACAGGAAAGAAGAATGTCAAATGCCTTGCAACTGGATGTCTTTCCAATAAGACAGTCTTACAGATTTAGAGACTTGTTTGTGGGTTATGTTACATAAATTAACATTTGTTTTCTGTTTTCAAAGGGCAGAAGCCTATGATCTCATCACCTGAGTGACTGTCTGTATGTATAGGCCTCACTTAATCCTGTCTGCATCGCTGCCTCCTGAGACTCAACGGTTTGGCTGAACTAAGTGGCTGGGTTGGTGAAGTATGGGGTGGTCTGTGGGCTTCACTTTACTAAACCGGTTTCTCTTCTTTATCCTAATGGTTTGGACAGAAAGGGCCCAGAGGTCTGAGAGGGGGGAAAACCTAAAATATTTCCCTCAACCCAAAATCAGTATATTGGGCAAAAGGGTTTTGGACAGGTGAGATGTGCCTGGCACACCTTCCTCCAGAAAAGCCCCTTTTTTCCGTAATGTGGGACATTGAAAAATTAATCCCTGCCTTCTTTTATCTAGTGGTTATGGATTGAATGATGTCTTTTAACCCTGTTTCCAAATCTGTTGCCCCCAGAATACAACAAGAATGCCAGCCTGTTAAACCAAGCACGCTGTTGTCCAGGGACAGCCAACTGACCTGGAGTCTGCACGATCCTTTCCCATGTAGGAAGGCCAACCTACCCTCCACACCCCCACTCTTATTAGGGATTTCTGGACCCAAGAGTAGGTAGGACGATGACCATGTCCAGCTTGAAGCATCTAGAGGAGCTCTAGACCTTCACCTATTGTTCTTTATAAGATTATAAAGTGTCTTAAATCTGAGAGGGCGAGATTGTTATTTTTTATTGTTAAAATAATTAATTAATTAATTAATTATAAAAAAAATAAGAATATAGAAAGGGTGAAGCAGGAGAGCTTGTATGTATGACCCATGGGCATGGACTTGGGAGGGGATTACTGGGGGAGGAGGGGTGTTGGGTGGAGGGGATCAAAGGGGAAAAAATTAGAACTACTGTAACAATATAATCAATAAAATATACTTTAAAAAATAAAATAGCAAATAAAGGAAAGTTGTATGGGGAAAAGAATAGAAGTGGCTAGATAGTAAGAACAAAATAAAATACACTCCATCATTAGAGAAGTAATTTGAAGATGAAGAGGAGGCATAATTCTAAAGCAGAAATATTTACTAAGATTTTTCTATATTGCAGAGAAGATAAGTCAGAATTAGAAAATAAGATTGGTAAAATTATTTTAAAAAAAGGAAAATATCATATAGAGTAATTTTTCAAGTAATTTAGCTACATGTTAGGGAATTGCATTAGAAGTTCTATGAAAAATACGAGATTAAAAAAATTTTTAAATGGAAAAAATGAGAGGGAAGGTTATTCTTTAATAAGGAGTGGTAGCCAAGACAACAAGGAATTACTGACCAAGATAATTAACAGATTATGTTTAACAGATTACTGGATTGTGCACAATAGCAGACCCCATTCTCTCATGGCAAGGGTATAGATTGAATCAGGATGAAGATTTTGGTGGAAGGTGGGATGAGGAAGGAGATTAACAACTTTATTTACCAAAAAGGTTGATGTCCTCTATTCAGATAATAGGGAGAATATAGGTATGGGGCTTAAAAATAGTGGGAAATTTTTAGAAAAGAAGTTTTGAAAAATAGGCAAGTAAACACACAGAAAGCTTATTGGTTAGTGGAGAGGACCATGCTACTATTGTTGATTATGAATCTTTATTGGGTGCAGTTAACTTATTTCTGGAAATTCTTCATATTGGTTCTGGATAAATTTGTTGCAAAGGTAAATCTTAGCAGAGTTTTGGATTGCTACAAAGTGGAGTGTCACAGAAAGGTTGGATGGAGGAAAATAGCTTACTGGATTTAAGGATTTAGGAAAAAGAGTTCACAGGGGTTTGAAGTCAGTAGGAAAATAATAAATACAATACAGAGATAATCAATTGAAAAAAATAATGCCAGGATATAAGTCTAGTCAAGTCTGAGAGGAGGAAGAGGAGTGGGAGGAAGATGAGAGAACTGGGGAAAGTCTGTGGGTTCAGGCCATAATATAGTCTCAAAATGTTGGAACTGAGCTTTCCTAGAAGGTTGTTCTTTAAAACAATCTCATTTGTTTTAGTCTAATGCAGTGAGGATAATACAACACATTGAAACAATCACCAAAGAGCTGATACCTCTTAAGGTCCTGAATCCAGTTAGCCTTCCTTTTCAGTTTCATATTTTGGTAAAAATACCAGTTTTTAACATTGGACAATTCACAAATATACTTTGCCTCACTTTCTTATTCATACAAAGTTGAATTCTTACAATTGTTGAAAAATTGTAGTGACACAACTTTACTGAGTACTAAATAAATATATGTAAACTCTTTACCTTCACTAAAGTTCTGAAGATAAGTAATGTTACCATTTAGTTATTAAACATGTAACTAAAAATTAAGTGGAGCCAAGGCTGGTGTGGCTCAGTTGATTGAGCGTTGGCCTGCAAACTGAAAAGTCACTAGTTTGATTCCTGGCCAGGTCCCCCATTGGGAACTTGTGAAAGACAACCAATCAATGTTTCTCTCACACATTGTTGTTTCTCTCCCTATCTTTCTCCTTCCCTTCCTCTCTCTCTAAAAAACAAATAAATAAAATCCTTAAAACAAAGAAATACAAATTAAATGGACTTTTCTCAAATATTACCTAATATATGGTATATAAAATGTAGTGAATATCAATAAACAATAATTCATTCAAATGATTTTCTTACCGGATTGCAGATCCCATAGCTTGTAAATACAACCAGAAAATCTGGTTATGTAAATGATTTTTAGGGTCATAGAGGTAATGGAAACAAATGCTGGCAGTGTTTTAAAGCTAATTTGAGAAACATTGCCTACTTAAAAGGTATTTTTAAGATAATAGCTTCCTCTTATTCATTTTCAGTTTTATATAATTAGTTATTATTGTGGAAGCAAACAAAACATGTAAGAAAAAATTCACATGGGTATTCATGGTAAGGCTTTTGTGTTGGATTAATTGGAATCTATGATGGTAATGCAAACCTAAATATTTTTCATTATAAAGAAAGAAAAATAACATACTATATAGCTTCACCTATTTTATTTTTTAGTTCCTTATTGCTACCAGCATCCTAATGATACATTTAATTCTAAATCTTTATATACTTTTTGTTTAAGTTAATGAGTTCTGTTTAGGTTTCAGAGACTAATCTCAAAAGTTTGTAAATTGCTTTCTTTTCATCACTAAAACCACCTGGGGAGAAGTTTAGAGTACTTATCAGGGAGTTAAAACAAACACTAATGTAATTTCTTAATTAAAATAATATATTTTTAAAAGTAAGGAGAATCATATTAATTTAAATTATTATATTTTACAAATGTTCTGTCTAAAAACCTTCTGTATCAAACCAGCATAAGTAGTATTTTTAATATAAATTTAAGAAATGAAATTATAATAGTCAATGATTGAATTATATCAAAGGGCTAGAATTTAACTAATGAATAGTGGATAATGTCTTCACAGTAGCCCCAAAACACTGCCTTTTATTTTTAATATACTATTTTTTCCTATTATGAAAGTAATCCAAAAAATAGTAAGTAAAATTTCTAAAGTAAAAATAAAAACCCCAAGTTATTTAGTTTTATCACCCTAACACATAGTGTAATTGATATTTGATAGGATAGACTCCCTCATTATTGTACAAGCAATTCAATGAAGGAGAGATAATCTTTAAATAGTACTGGAGCAATTGGACATTCATAGGCCAAAACAAACTAACAATAATTAAAAAAAAAAAAACCACACACTTGAACTAAAGTTTCATATCTCATTAACATTAACTAATATTGGTTTATAAATTTAAATGTAGAGCTATAAAACTTTAGGAAGTAAGCATAAAAGAAGATTCTAAGATCCAGGGACTTGATGAAGATTTCTCAGACATGGCACAAAAAGTATAGCCCATAAGAAATAAAAATGGATAAACTAGATTTCATAAAAAAAGTTTTGCTATGTAAAAAAATCTGAAAAACTAAAGAGAAATTAAAAAGTTAAAGATAGGTAAACCATGCATCTGACAGAGGACTTATACCTAGTATATATTTTTAAAAACTCTCAAAATTCAACAGGAAAAAAAAAAGGAAAAAAAGACATGAACTGACATCACTAATGGTTAAGCATGAAGGACATAAAATATATTATAAGCCACTAAATAATTGCAGGTTAAAACTTAAATACAATATCATTGCATATTTATCAGAATGACTAAAATGCACAAAAAATAAAATAAAATAGGAAGAAAGAAAAAAAATATAGCTGGCAAGAATTTGGAGAAACTAGTTTTCTCATATGTTTCTGTAAATTGTAAAATGGTGCAACCACTCTAGAAATTATTTGTAAGTTATTTATAAAAATAACCTGTACTTATGATATGACCCAGAAATTTCTATCTTGGCTACTTAGCTCAGAGAAATGAAAATCTGTTCATAATAAAACATATACATGAATGTCATAAACAGTTTTATTTTTTGTAGCCCAAATTGGAAAGAACCCTCTCCTTGAATGAGTGAATGGCCAAATGAAATGTGATACACATATACTATGGTGTACTGGTGAACAATTCAAATAAAATATAAACTATTGATACATGTAACAACTTTGATGGATCTCAAGAGCACTGTCTTTAGTGATTAAAAAGCCAATCTTGGGGTATTACATGCTGCATGATTCCATTCACCTAGCAGTCTTCAAATGAAAAAAAACAAAACAGAAAACTACAGTGAAAGAGAACAGATTAGTGATTTCCTTAACAATGGAGAGGGAGGTGAATTGGGAAAATGCAACTATAAAAAATAGGGAAAAAATCTATTTGCTCTTGTCATTTTGAAAGATCATATCAGGCAGGGGAGGATGTTTAAAAAAACAAATCATTTACATGGCTCTCTGGCTCAAAAAGTTTTAAGTCTGATCTGAGAAAAAATTTTTATTCTTTTCTTTTTCATTTCTTCATTATTATTTTTTCTGTCTTTTACCTTTGAAACTCCTTGTAGACAGATCAGTTTCTTAGATTCTTTACATATATAAGCTCTCAATATATTATCTGGACATTTTCTAGACTTTCTCTTCTATAAATTCTGTTGAGTTTTTATATATATTAAGGGGGACCCAAAAACAATTTATTTATAAAAAATTGTATATTTATTCTTACATGTTTAAACTTCATCACCACCCTCAGCATGGTGTGGGAAGGTGTGCTTATAAATCACCTGTCATTAAGGACAAACACGTTGAGTCTTCAAAAAAAATTCACAGAAGCCGAACAGAGCCTCTCACAATGCCAGGTGATACACTGATACAGATAAGTTCCTAGAACACTCACCTAGCGGGGGAAGCCTGTACTATAAGAATCCCACAGTCCAGAAAATAATTCAATTTTTGGGTTTCCCATATATTATTATTTATTAATTACCATGTTATTTATTTGTATGATTTATCTTATTGTACTATTTTGTATTCTTACTTATGACTTATATTTTAGCTAGTGACTGATGGCTGGTAATTTAACCAACTTTACATATATTAGTCTGTCTGAAAAGTGCCCAACCATTTTTAATATAATGGGAACAGTTTGTGTGTCATCAATATAACCTGTCAGGCAAGGGGAGTGGGCTGAAATGCATATGCATGAACAATTATAACTTTACTATACAAGTCACTGGGGGCAGTAGACACCATTGAGTGAGCATGTGTACTGTGTGGCTGTCACATTCAAAACAACTAAGCAAGCAGAGCAATGGAAGCTTGAACACTCCTTCACAGAAACTATTCAGATGACTCAGAAGACCGAAGCTATGGGGGACAGGTGATTGGCAGCATCATCATGACAATGTGCTCATTCATGCATCATATCTTGTGCAGGTGTTTCTGATGAAAGAGCAAATAACCCAGATGACTCAATCCCCTTACAGCCCAGATTTGGGACCCTCCAACTTCTGGCTTTTCCCAAAACTAAAATCATCTCTGAAAGCGAAGAGATTTCAGACCATTGAGAGATTCAGGAATATATGACAAGGAAACTGATGGTGATTGGGAAAACTGCATGAGGTCTCAAGGTGCCTGCTTTGAAGGAGAATGAGATGTTATTGTCCTATGTACAATGTTTCTTGAAACTTGTTATTCTTCAATAAATATCTCTATTATTCATATTACATGGCTGGATACCTGTGTGTGTGTGTATCTTTCCTGTTTTCCTGATTCTCATTTTTTATTCCAGCCTGCTTTATCATCTTCAATACCTTTATAAGAAAGAGATACATGTATAGAGGCCAGCTTTAATTGCATAAAAGGGGAAAGGGGACAGACACAGTGACCCTACAGTGCAAAAACAAAGAGAGTTCTCATTCGGTGTGTTAAATCACATTTTGAAACTCTTCGTCCTTCCCAAACATATCACACAGTTTCCTTAAAGGTTTTATTGTGTGACTTGTGGGCCAAAGCAAATTCTTTGTAGGTAGATCTTTGTCCCACTTAAGGCTTCTGCTACCTCAGTTGTCAACTACAGGGCACCCTTGTGAAGACTAGCACCCAATATTGCTCCTCTCTTCTCTTGGTAGATTCAATCTAATTTGTATTTCCTCTAATTAAATTTATCCATTAAAATGATAACATGTTTCATTGTGGAAATATATTTAAATATTTGAAGCATTAATACCTCTAATTCTAGTTATTTAGGTTTATAAAATTACCAGTTTATTCCACTATATAGAATTTTATTTTCAGTGCATATAATTTAAAAAGGGAGGAATATAAATGCATTTGCCTTGACTTCCATTTTTAATCAAACAGTTTTTTAAGTTAAATTATTTATCCTTTTTACTTAAAAATTTATTTAAATGACTGTTTTTTTAGCAGAGAGTTTTTCAGAATAGAAACAAAGTTAGTTGTTCCCATTAATTATGATAATAGCTAATAGTTTTGAAGCAATTGTGTTTGCCAGGCATTATGTGAAAAGTACCTAAGAATACCTCCTTTAATCATCAAAACAATTATATAAGTTATATATAATTTTGCTAATTTTTTGAGGTAGAAACTAAGGCTAAGGCAGTTAAAGTAATTTATGTACCCATACCCTCACAGCCAAAGTATAGAAAATGAGTCAAAGTAAAGCTAACTTTAAAAACTTTCTTCTTATCTGTGCTACAAATTGATTTGTGTATTGAAGCTTTATAGCATTGCACAGATTTGAAAATATTGTTTTGTTCAAGTATTTCCAGCAATACTCATGTATATCTTTAAATAGAAACAAAGAAAACATATAGAAAACCAAAAATAAAATGACTGTGGATGAAGAAAATGGAAATAAAATGAGATGGGAGAAAGTGTAACCAGAATGATGGTAAAATAAGCAAATCACCATGGATTTCCCTTTTCTGAGAGTTAAACAACAGGTCACTACTACTAAATTTGAAGACTATGGGGCCACAATAATTAAAATTTTATAAAGCCACTAAATAATCTAAAAACATAAATTTTATAAAGCCACAAACAGGGCCCTAGCTGGGTAGCTTGGTCTGTTAGAGTGTCGTCTCCATGCTCCAAGATTGCAGTTTTCATCCCCGGTCAGGGCACATACAAGAAGCAACCAATAAAGGCATAAATAAGTGGAAAAACAAGTTGATGTTTTTCTCTTTCCTCTCTCTCTCTCTCTCTCTCTCTCTCTCTCTCTCTCTCTCCTCTTTTTCTAAAATCAATAAAACACACACACACACACACACACACACAGATAATTACAAGAGTTCCCTAATCTATTAAACCATGTTTAACAGTGCTGGTTCCTACCTCTCTGCTAATTTCTGTAAACTGGCTAAAAAGGTAACAGTCTTATAAAATTAGAATAGTCGATAAATGTCTGTAATCACAGGAGAAATGATATATCTAGAACTAGTCTGAGCTGTTTTACATGCACCACTGATGTTCAATGTAATTTTGTGATTAAGTCCAGATGGTTTTTTCCACTTGTAAAATTACATTAAAGAAAGTATAATATATAACATTAATCATGTCATTTTACTTGATAAATCATAAGGGATTCTTCTAAATAATTAAAGCCACTAAATAATCTAAATACATAAATGCCATTAAGAGAGAGTAAGTGAAATTTTCCCTTGGGTTAACAGTTCAATTAAAATGGATATGCTTCATTAACACCTACAATATGCAAGACAGATACATTAGGTAACACCATCCATAAAGCAGTGGAGAAAAAAGTCAGGGTAGTAGTATCACCATAAAGGGTTTAAAGATGGATTCTAAAATTTCAAATATTTGGGTAAGGTGGATGACGGAGGAGTGAGGAGAGGCTGTTCTTTCTGGCTCCTGAGACCCATCTGTAGTTTGGGCTAATTGCAGACAAAACATTTCAGTGAGCAGCTGGACACTGGCAGGAGTTGAGCCTTGGTGATGCTGAATTACAGAAAACCATCTGGGAGTGACATGTTTGGTGAGGAAAATGGAGGAAAAAGGGACGAGATGGGATTTCTGACTGGGGTGGCTCCCCAAGCTGTGGCTGGAAGTACACAAAGGCTTTTTGGCGACCACAGGCTACCCGGGAGAGGAGTTGGGAGGAGAGCAGATCTCTGCCCGCTGGCAGAGCCAGGAGAGAAACAGGTGGGATCTGGCACTGAAAGACAAGAAACAACATACTGCTGTGGATGTGAGAACGTAATTTTCCTTTATATTTTTCTCTTGTGTACTGCAGAGAGCAGAGGAAAAGGTCAGGGGTTATTGAACATTCTTGAGGAGCAGAAGCGCAGAAGTGCACTTGCCCACTCCCCAACCCTCCCTTGGGTAGCACGGAAGCGCACAGGGTAGTGCCTTCATACACTGGCCTGGGCGCGCAACCAGGTCGCTGGCTGCACGTCTGGGTGACTCTCGGACACATCCCAACAGACATAAGATCAGTGCCACAACAGGCACAGGGAGGGCTCACTGGGCACTCAGAACACCATGCACAGAAACTCCGGGCCAGCCCCAGTGGGCACCAGGCGGGAGTGCAGACTACTTGCTCGGGCTCTGCTCATGTCCGCCCAGACGGGTATGGGAAAAGCGGGTGACTGTGTCGCAAGTACAGCAGGCAGCGGTGACTCACAAACACTCGCTTCCACTGTGCACAAGTGTCCAGGGCCCGCCCCAAGGGGCGAGGGACCAACTCCAAGGGCACAGCTCGGCAGGCCTGAGGCTAACTCAAAGGCCACCTTGCGTGCACACAAGCACCCTGACAATACAACAAAATGAAAAAAGATTGAAAAAGTACAAAGAAAATTTAAGGGAATTATGGGATAGCATGAGGAAAAATAACATCTGAGTCATTGGAATAAAAGAGGAACAAGAAAGGAACAAGAAATAGAAAAGCCGATAGGAGAAATAATGCCAGAAAATTTTCCCAACCTGATGAGGGAATAAGTTATGAAGGTTCAGGAAGCACAGAGAGTCCCAATGAAGAGAAACACAAAAACCCCACTCCAAGGCACATCATAATTAAAATGGCAACATTCAAAGATAAAGAGAGAATCCTAAAAGCAGCAAGAGAAAAAGAGCAAATAACATACAAATGTGCCTCCATAAGGCTATCGACCGATTTCTCAACAGAAACACTACAAGCCAGAAAGGAATGGTCAAAAATATTTCAAGCAATGAAAAAACAAAAGCCTACAACCAAGAATACTCTACCCAGCAAGGCTCCCATTCAAAATGGAAGGTGAAATAAAAAGTTTCAGAGACAAAGGAAGACTAAAAGAATACATCTCCACCAAACCAGCATTGCAAGAGATGCTAAAGGGAATGTTTTAAGAAAGTCAGGAAAATAAGAGGAAAGAAACACAGCTACTAAAGGAAATGAATAATACTCATCAATAATAACCTTAAATGTAAATAGATTAAATGCTCCAATCAAAAGACATAGATAGCTGAATGGATTAGAAAGCATGGCCCACATATATGCTGTCTACAAGAGATCCACCTTAGAACAAAAGATCTACACAGACTGAAAGTGAAGGGATGGAAAAAACTATTTCAAGCAAATGGACATAAAAAAAAGCTGGGGTAGCAATACTTATATCAGACAAAACAGATTTCACAGCAAAGGCCATAAAAAGAGACAAAGAAGGACATTTCATAATACTCAAGGGAACAATCCATCAAGAAAATATGACCCTTATAAATATATATGCACCCAACGTAGGAGCACCCAAATATGTAAGAAAAATTTTGAAAGACTGCAAGAAAGATATAGACAGCAACACACTCATAGTAGGGGACTTTAACACCCCATTGTCAACACTGGACAGACCTTTGAAGCAAAGAAATACCAAAGATATTGAGGCACTGAACAAAATTCTAGATCAAATGGAACTTAGCTGATATATATAAATTTTCACCCCAAAGAAGCAAAATATACATTCTTTTCAAATGCACATGGGACATTTTCAAAAATAGACCACATGATAGGACACAAAACAAGCCTCAACAAGTTCAAGAAAATTGAAATCATATCAAGCATCTTTTCATACCACAATGCCTTGAAACTAAAAATCAACCTCACAGAAAAAAAAAAAAAATACATCCAAACTCATGGAGAATGAATAATATGCTATTAAATAATGAATGGGTTAACAATGACATCAAAGAAGAAATCAAGAAATTTCTGGAAATTAATGATAATGAACACACAACAGCCCAAAAGCAGTACTGAGAGGAAAGTTCATAGCAATACACACATATCTGAAAAAAATAGAAGAATCTCAAATAAAAATTCTAACCCTAAAGATACAAGAACTAAAACAAAAACAACAAACAAAGCCTAGGGCAAGAAAAAGGAAGAAAATCACCAAGATCAGAGTAGAATTAAATGACATAGAGGCTAAAGAAACAATTCAGAAGATCAGCAAAACTAGAAGCTGGTTCTTTGAAAAAAATAAACAAAATTGACAAGACTTTAGCCAGGCTCATCAAAAAAAAAAAAGAGAGAGAGAGAAAGAAGACCCAAATAAACAAAATCAGAAATGAAAGAGGAGAAATTATGACTGATACCACAGAAATACAAAAGACTGTAAGAAATTACTACAAAAAACTATATGGCAAGAAATTTGACAACCTAAAAGAAAAGGACAAATTTCTAGAAACATATTACCTTCCAAAACTGAATCAAGAAGAAGTAGAAAGTCTCAACAGACCAATAACAAAGAAGAAAATTGAAACAGTAATCAAAAATCTCCTGGAACACAAAAGCCCTGGACCGGATGGCTTCACAGGCAAATTTTGCAAAACATTCAGGGAAGAACTAACTCCTAACCTCCTCAAACTATTCCAAAAAATGCAAGAAGAGGGAAAAACCCCAAACTGTTTCTATGAAGCCAGTATTACCCTAATCCCAAAACCAGGTCAAGACACAACAAAGAAGGAAAACTACAGGCCAACGTCGCTGATGAACATAGATGCTAAAATCCTCAACAAAATATTGGCAAACTGAATCCAGCAACACATCAGAAAGATCATACACCACGATCAAGTGGGATTAATCCCAGGGATGCAAGGATGGTTTAATATTTGCAAATCAATAAATATAATACATCACTGAAACAAAATAAAAGGCAAAAATCACATGATCATATCAATAGATGCAGAAAAAGCATTTGATAAAGTACAACACCCATTTATGATGAAAACACTATGCAAAATGGGAATAGAGGGAGCATACCTTAATATAATTAAGGCTATGTATGAGAAGCCTGAAGCCAACATCATACTCAATGGACAAAAACTGAGAGCATTCTCCCTGAAATCAGAAACAGGACAAGGCTGCCCACTCTCTCCACTCCTAATCATCATAGTATTGGAAGTCCTAGCCACAACAATCAGACAAGACAAAGAAATAAAAGGCATTCAAATTGGGAAAGAAGTAAAAGTATCATTATATGCAGATGACATGATAGTATACATAGAAAAACCCTATAAACTCCACAAAAAGACTACTCGGTATAAGTAAATTTGGCAAAATAGCAGGGTACAAAATAAATATACAAAAATCTAAGGCATTTCTGTACACCCACAATAAGGTATCAGAGACAGAGACAAAAAAGAAAATACCATCTACTACAGCAACAAGAAAAATAAAGTACCTAGGAGTAAACTTAACCAAAGAGATAAAAGACCTGTACTCTGAAAATTAAGTAACATTGAAGAAAGAAATTAGGGAAGATACAAATAAATTAGAAGCAAATACCATATTCTTGGATGGGAAGAATCAACATCATTAAAATGGCCATACTACCCAAAGCAATTTATAGATTCAATGCAATTCCTATTAAAATACCAATGATGTATTTCACAGACCTAGAAAAAAATACTCCAAAAATTTATATAGAAACAAAAAAAGACATCGAATAGAAAAAGTAATTTTGAGACAGAAGAACACAGCAGGAGGAATCACAATATCAGACATCAAACAATACTACAAAGCCACTGTGATCAAAACAGTCTGGTACTGGCATAAGAACAGACATATAGATCAATGGAGCAGAATAGAAAGCCCAGAAATAAACCCAGGTCTATATCATCGACTAATATTTGACAAAGGGGAAGGAATATCAAATGGAGTGAAAAGAGCCTCTTCAACAAATGATGCTGGGAGAACTGGATAGGGACATGCAAAAAAAAAAAAAAAAAAAATGAAACTAGACCACCAGCTTACACCATACACCAGAATAAACTGAAAATGAATCACAGACTTAAATGTAAGCCATGACATCACATAAGTCCTAGAGGAGAACATAGGCAGAAAAATTTCAGATATCCCACGTAGCAACATTTTCACTGGTATATCTCGTAAGGCAAGGGAAATAAAGGAAAGAATAAACAAATGGGACTACATCAAACTAAAGAGTTTCTGCTCAGCTAAAGAAAACATCAGCAAGATGACAAGGAAACCAACCATATGGGAAAATATATTTGCCAATGATATCTCAGACAAGAGATAAATCTCCAAAATATATAAAGAACTTATATGACTCAACATCAAGAAGACAGGCAACCCAATTAAAAAATGGTCATAGGACCTGAACAAACTAAAGACGACATACAGAGGGTCCATAGACATATGAAAGAATTCTGAACATCACTAGCCATCAGAGATATGCAAATAAAAACCACAAGGAGATACCACCTCACACCAGTCAGAATGGCCATCATCAACAAATCAACAAACAACTTGTGCTGGAGAGGATGCGGAGAAATGGGAACCCTAGTGCATTGCTGGTGGGAATGCAGACTGGTGCAGCCATATGAAAAACAGTTTGGAATTTCCTCAAAAAACTAAAAACGAAACTGCCTTTTGAACCAACAATTCCATTGCTAGGATTATATTGGAAAAATTCTGAAACACCGATTCAAAAAAACCAATGCACCCCTATGTTCATAGCAGCACTATTTACAATAACCAATTGCTGGAAACAACCTAAATGCCCATCTGTAGATGAGTGGATCAAAAAACTATGGTACATTTACACAATGGTGTTCTATGTAGCAGAAAGAAAGAACTTCAACCATCTGTGACAACATGGATGAAACTAGAGAGAATTATGCTTAGCAAAATAAGCCAGGCAACAAAAGAAAAATACCTTATACTGTCACCTATTACGGAAAACTAATGAACAACACAAACAAATGAGCAAAATTGAACCAGAAGTATGTAAACAAGGAGTAGACTAACAGCAACAAGGGGGGAGGCGGGAGGGAGAAAAGTGGGTAAGAAGGGGAAGGGTCTAGTCAAAGAACATGTATAAATGACCCACAGACATGGACAACTGAGTGGGGACTGAATGTGAGAGAAGGAAGGGACAGGGTGCAGGGAAGCAAGAGGGGGGAAAAAGTGGGACAACTGTAATGGAAAAACAAACAAAAAAATTTTTAGTGGGGAAAAAATGAAAATATAAAGAATAGAAATGCCAGTTCAGTGAATATTAGAAGGACAAGGAGTTTCCTTCACACTGTATATTTTTTTCCCTGTCTGATCCCTCCAGAGTTTGCCATTCTAAAGAAGTAAGTAATGACATAAGTTTCTTTGCATGAAACTAATAAGACCAGTTGTTAATAAAGGTTTTCTTTTTGACCAAGACGTTGACTGGAATGTCATGCCTAAAGGAGACATGCTTGGGCTCTGCTTGTTACCAAAAAGCCCTGAGGAACTGGGAGTGACTTTCGAAGGTAATAAAAGCCCACAAGATAAAAGGCCTGGTACCGTGCTTGGTGGTGCAGTCCACAGCAATCTTTCCAGGGAAGTAATGAAGGTTGTTTTCCTGAAAAATGGCTAGGAGGGACCTTAAGGCACAATGAAAAACCAGAGGGATTTGGAAAAGACAGGTGTTTACAAGCAAGGCTGAATGCCAGGTATGTGGCTCAGCTTCTGTGCCCTGAAGGTCAGACTGAAGGTCACCCTAAATGTTCCTTGCGTAAGTTCCAGCAAAGCAGAACTAAAGATCATAAGTGATCATTTGCTGTTCTTGTTGTGTTTATGCAAATGAACAGGATAAATTAAAAATGGACTTAATGCAGACCTTTTAATGACAAGGAGGGTAACCTTAGGGAGAAAAATCATTATTCAAGGAAAATCACAATGATCAGTGGAAGACTATAAAGTAGTGCAGCTAACCATCTTAAAATTTCTGTTCATTTAAAATATGTTTTCATTTGAAAGTTAAACTATGTCTGTGGTATCATCAAAGATATTTAATTTACAGGAAAGAAGAATGTCAAATGCCTTGCAACTGGATGTCTTTCCAATAAGACAGTCTTACAGATTTAGAGACTTGTTTGTGGGTTATGTTACATAAATTAACATGTATTTTCTACTTTCAAAGGGCAGAAGCCTATGATCTCATCACCTGAGCGACTGTCTGTATGTATAGGCCTCACTTAATCCTGTCTGCATCGCTGCCTCCTGAGACTCAACGGTTTGGCTGAACTAAGTGGCTGGGTTGGTGAAGTATGGGGTGGTCTGTGGGCTTCACTTTACTAAACCGGTTTCTCTTCTTTATCCTAATGGCTTGGACAGAAAGGGCCCAGAGGTCTGAGAGGGGGGAAAACCTAAAATATTTCCCTCAACCCAAAATCAGTATATTGGGCAAAAGGGTTTTGGACAGGTGAGATGTGCCTGGCACACCTTCCTCCAGAAAAGCCCCTTTTTTTCCGTAATGTGGGACATTGAAAAATTAATCCCTGCCTTCTGTTATCTAGTGGTTATGAATTGAATGATGTCTTTTAACCCTGTTTCCAAATCTGTTGCCCCCAGAATACAACAAGGATGCCAGCCTGTTAAACCAAGCACACTGTTGTCCAGGGACAGCCAATCGACCTGGAGTCTGCACAATCCTTTCCCATGTAGGAAGGCCAACCTACCCTCCACACCCCCACTCTTATTAGGGATTTCTGGACCCAAGAGTAGGTAGGATGATGACCATGTCCAGCTTGAAGCAGCTAGAGGAGCTCGAGACCTTGCTCATTGTCCTTTATAAGATTATAAAGGGTTTTAAGTCTGAGAGGGAGGGATTGTTATTTTTTATTGTTAAAATAATTATTTATTTATTTATTTATTTATTTAAATAAAAAAAGAAGAATATATGAAAGGGTGAAGCGGGAGAGCTTGTATGTACGACCCATGGGAATGGACTTGGTGGGGGATTCCTGGGGGAGGGGCGGTGTTGGGTGGAGGGGAGCAACGGGGAATAAATTGGAACTATTGTAACAATATAATTAATAAAATATACTTAAAAATACTTAAGTTACATTATGGACACATAAAAAAATTATATTTATGTACAAAATCGGAGAAAACTAACCTATAGTTGAAGAACTAAATGCTTTACAAAAATTTTTCTGGGTGTAAAAGAAGCATAGGATCTTGTTAATTTCTTCCTTTTGAGCTCAAGTCTACAAACAATTAATAAATATCTATTAGTTTCAGGGACCCTTGAAGAAAAAAATATAGTGCTACCAATAATTTTTTGGTATATATCCATTTGTGAGCGAGATAGAGAAACAAATTCTTTTAGATATAATGTAGTATTTTGAGATATTAATATAGATATATTCACAGAGAGCATTATGAGGGATAACAGGAAAGGACAATGGGGTATTGGAGGTTTTGGAAACAGTATTTATACAATCATGGATATGTGAAAGAGTGACTACTCCACCCCAACCCCAAATAGTCAATATGATGAGCACTGTGAGGCTGCAGTGGGTGACTTTTTAAAATTTGAACTTTTCTGATATAATTTTACACAGCAGATTTTAAGCAAAAGAGAAATAAAATTAAAATTTATTTTTCAAGGGTTGAAAAGGATAGGATGGAGGAGAGGAGGCTGGTAGCAGGGATTTAAATCTGATGAAAACATGCACTCATGCTCAAAAAGGGAGGCTAGAGAAGAAAGCCAAGATTCTTGAGACATTTTTGCAATATAATTAATTAAGGCCGGTACATAAATGAATATAAAGTAGAGGAGTTCAGAGAGAAAAAAGTGTTGAATAATTTTGAGTTTATAGCTTTGGTCTCAGTGTTATAGCTGTATAACATCACTCAAAATGTAGTACTATCAGGCAGTGCACTTGGAAGGTAGGGCTGGGGATTTTACAAGGTCTAAGCTGTATGCCATCTGTGAATTAAAAAAAAAATGTTTGAGATATCTGCAAGATATATAAGTGGAAACATCCTGTAGGCAGCTAAAATTATGCAAATAAATGACAGGGAGAAAAATTAGGGTCATCACCATATAGAAGCTAGGGGAAGATGTAAAAATACTTTTAGTCAGTCAAGTAGGAATTATGGATCAGAAATAGGAGACTTGTGAATATACACTCTTATGATATGGGTTTGAATATGTTGGTGAAGTTGAATCCTCATGACCAATTTGAATCAATAGTGTTTTTCTTCTAGATTATAAAGTGGAAACTTATTTTTTTCTCTATTAAAAGACATAGGTAATATTTGACATTCAGTTTACCTGAAGTGTTTTCCCTCCAGACATAATTTATGAAAAGTAAGGAAGAGAGAACAGCAAAACTGTTTGCCATTTATTCTCTTTGGGGGCTAGCATATATTCAGAAGCTGATTTTACAATTGTTGCCTGCCATTATCAGAAAAGTAAAAAATAGAAGCTGGCCATTAGGTACTCAGTGTGAAATAAAGGTTCAAATCAGAACTAAAAATAATAAAGGGTGATTTGTAAAGACAACTTACAAAGTTAAGTCCCCAAATAGAAGTATCTTTGCTTTGGCTGTCTCCTGGTTTCTGAAGAGAAAAGTAAATAGCAAAAGGAGAAATCTTTTAAGCATATGTCATGTCATTTCATAGAGATATATTAATAGGGAAAAACAATGGTAGAGTACAGAATGGCATTTCAACTATTTGTTTCTCCGAGAAGCTAACTGTACCTGGTTTCTTATTTACACTTGATATACCCATCCACCCCATCCCCCAACTCCCCAGTTGTCTGTGCTTCTAAATACATAATGTGTATTTTTGACACGTAAACTTTGATTCAGATGCTCCGTGATTTTGATAATCCTTCCAGGCCCCTACAACTCACTTAGATAATGATGCCTTAGCTTGAATTTAGCCATGTTCTCTTTATTTACTTGTTTCCTCTTGGAGTTTAATTTAATCATTCTGGTTTAGTTCAAAGGAACAGATAGTTTTTCACACAGTTTGTTGGTAAGAGATCTAATTGATTATACTCCTTCCCAGCATCATTCCCTTTGTGAGTTCTGCTCTTCTTATTTCTCTTTCTCTAGCATAATTCTAGGGAAATGTCATTAAGCCCAAGTTTTCCTCGTATCAATCTGCACCATCAGAAACACACACATGCACTGAGACATCATTCCCTCACATGTGTTCAACATTAGTCTCCTGCTGCTGCTACTGTAGCACTCTTCATACTAGGAGACTCCTTTGGGATACTAACCTACTTGGTTAATGTACACCCTTCCTGCTTGATATCAACCACATCCTCAACCCTCAAAAATACACAATTGTACACAATCTATAAATTAAAGTTATATTGCAGGATGTAAATGCTTATTGTCAGGTACATTGATTCTGATATTTTACATGTAGGCCCCTAATGTCACAGAAGATATTGTTATCAATTTTCACAAATGTGGGAAAGGGAGAAAGGAAGTCCCTGAGATAGGGAGATAACCAATCCTTGGATAAAGAAAGAACAATGAAACAAACGTAAAGCAATGCAAAGTTTTAAAGCTTCATAGCAGTTGTGCAAATTTTTGAGACCCGTAGTACACTGGGCAGGTAAACACTCATTCATTTCCCAAAGATATTAAAGATGTTTTCAAAGCCATTTTTTGCATGGCTGATTTTGATATGTGAGAAAGCAACTAATACTGCTCTTCCCAATCTCAGCACACAAGCCACTAAGCCTGCTGATGAGAAAAATAGGCTTCCATTCTCATATTTATATCACATCTTCAATAGGTCTAATTTTTCCTCCCAATTTTCTTGCATAGGAAATGACTGATTCAGTCAGTTTGTTAACCAACTATGCTTCATTACAAACCTTTGCAAGGATTTAAGTATTTAAATATTAAGGATTGTTTCACATTTGGGTTTGCCCTTCTAATTGCCTCCTAAATTGAGTACTTAAACTCAGCATTTATTAATTTTTTTTGAAAATGAAGAATGACTGCTGTCCAGTTCATTGCTAAAAATATAGATATTAATGTTGCATATTAAGCTCTTCTCCATCCCCCCTTTATTTTCATAAATTTAATTCTGTCCCTACCAACTTGTTTGCAGATGCCAAAAGAGCTATGATTCTTTATTTTCAAGTCATTGCTATTCAGTTGATGTACAGAATATTATTTTTCTATAAATAGTGACGTTGATATTTGTCTTATTCAGCTTGGACTATCACAACAAAATACCATAGACTAGGTGACTAAATAACAAAAATTTATTTTCTCACACTTTTGGAAGTTTGAAGTCCAAGATCAAGTTGCTGGCCAATTTGACTCCTAGTAAAAGCCTTCTTCCAGTATTGTAGATGGCTGTCTTCTCATTTAAGTGCTTGCATGGCGGGGAGAGAGCTCTCTTATATCTCTTCTAATGAGAACGCTAGTCCTATCATGAGGGTCCAACCCTCAGGATCTCATCAAACCCTAATTACATTCCTTATCTACAAATACCATCACATTAAGGGTTAGTGCTTCAACATACAAATACAGAGGTGTACAATCATCAGCCTACAACAATATTTGTATTCAACTTCACAGTAAGTTACACACATTTAATTTCATCACTATTTTAATACTTTTTACTCATCCTTTATGTATTTCTTATATATGTCCCAGTGATTCTATTCACTTGTTTTTAAGTGTCTTACTGCCTTTAGAATTTCAATTTGTTATTTTATTACCACCATTGACAACAAAAACAACACACACAAAAAGCCACTATGGCTCTTGGGAACAATGTCTTTTAAACAATTTGCCTGAAATATAAATACTTGCAATGGAGAGATATAAGATTCCCTCAACTCAGAGAATACTTTCTTACACTTAGTTCTTGAGTTATTGTTCTCTATTTCTTCTTCTGTTCTTTAGAAACACCTGCCCTTGCCAATGTGATTCTGAGTCCTTACTTTCCACATGTATCAACTTTTATTGTTGTTGATATAATCCCCTTGTTTTTATATTCTATAGAGTCTTGTGTTTGTCCTCTACATCTAGATTTGATTTTGGAGAACAATTTTTTAAAATTTACTGTCCCTGATGTCCTTCACACTTTTGCTTGTATTTTATTTTCTTAAAAATGCTTCCTTATCTTGTGAGTCTCCCTTCTTATATCTTTATGGGGTATTTTTATCACTGAATATGTGTTCATCTCCACCTCTCTTGTTCTCTGCTCACACCTTTCTCCTTTGGATTTATTAAGGTCATTTTATTGGAGTTACATTCTTTTAAGAGTATTAAGTGTTTCTCCTGAGATATTTTCCCCTGAATTTACAATAAATAATTTATATTGTTATACAATTCTTCTCAGTCTTGAAAATAAAAATTT
The DNA here is from genome assembly GCF_987537825.1 of Furipterus horrens. Classification (NCBI taxonomy): domain Eukaryota; kingdom Metazoa; phylum Chordata; class Mammalia; order Chiroptera; family Furipteridae; genus Furipterus; species Furipterus horrens. The sequence goes on along the minus strand of NW_028327176.1, from coordinate 58,772,648 downwards.
ACTATACCCCTCCATTTTCTACTTAAGTACAGTAAAATAGTTAAAATTTAATTGGCAGAAAAACTAGGTATTTCTCTGGGGATTAATAGAGGGTAGCACTAAACCTATTTCTAGATTCCAAGTTAATGTTCTTGTCCAGTTACTAGTTTCTAGTATGAATTACCCTACTCTAGACTTATTTCTCATTTCTGGCTTTGTTTTCTTTTTTTTTTGTTGTTACATATTAATTTCATCTAGTTAAATTTAATGACCCACCACCTTGAGCTACTTTTAATTGTTAAGTGGATCTAGTGCTCTCCTCTATCCAAGTGAATTTATTTATCTGAAATTCTCATCTTTCTTTCTTGATTCTGAAACTTCTGCTTATTATTGACTCTATCTCTGACAACAACACATTTTTTTCATACTAACTCTATCTCCAGAAAGGTAGTGTGGACAGCTGGTCTGTCTGCCTATTTATTCTTCTTTGGCACTCTGTGATGTGGTTTTAGAGTGGTGGGACCATAGTGCCTAAGCTCTCCCACTTCCTAACCATGTGCCTTGGGCAAGTGATTTTACCAGTTGCTTAACCTCTTTAAGTCTTACATTTTCTGCATGCATAATTAGTATTTTTATACTACTTCCCTATAGGTTTGACTTTTTAGAACAAATGATAAAACTATGCAAAACTGCTTACATATTATAATGACATATAACATGAATTCCGCATAGTTATTTAGATAGATGCCTCAAGCCAGTCTGCTGTAAACAGGAGAGCTTTTAGATAATTGGCCTTTAAGGGAAGAGAAGAAGAAATAGTTTCCTATTTGTAATATGGCTTTTTATTAGAGTAAACTAAAATTGTTCATAAGTTACCCTTTTAAATTGCTTGTTTTATATGCATATTAATTAGTTTATTTTTAATTTAAGAACTTTAATATTCTAATAAAATAACTGGCATAGCTGTTAAATTTAACTTTTTATAGATTCAGCAGTTAACACCCAAAACTAATAGGATATGTAATAGATATATTATGATCACATTCAAAAGTAAGTAAATATTAATATATTGTTACTGATAGTCATATAAAATTTTTATTATAGAAGATATATTTTAAGCTGAGTGAGAATAGAAGTCTTCATATTAACTGCTCTATTTCTGGTTCTTAGCACAGTGGCTGACACAGAATAGACATTCAACTGATGATTATTGAATGATTGAATAATAAACAGGTATTGTAATTACTAATTGCCTTGTCTAATCCTGTTCAGCAGGCTTCACAATTAGAATCAGTGAATTTTCTTTGATAATCTCATCATTAATTTGCTCCTGCGATCATTTTAATCAATATCTAGTATGATGCTAATCAGAAATTATAAACTTATTCAGGACAATCCTGTAAGGTAATTCTGTTTGTCAGACACTCCCAGCAAATGAAGTAAGACTAAATACACAAAGAAAACAGAGAGGCAAAAAGATATAAAAAGTATATTTTCCTAAGACCAAATTAATAAACTCATATTTTAAATATTATTTATGGTTATACCTTGAGGCCTAATTGTCCACAGTTCACCATGCAAAAATTACACTGAGATACTAAGTTTGTTTCCAAATATTCCCTTTCAGAGAACTCATAGGAACTCTAAACTAGATTTTTAATTTCTTTCAGAAGATATTTAAGTCCTACCCTATTCAATTCCATGTATTATCTAATTCTCCCATAACAGTGTAGAGGCAAAAACACAATTCTTGGAGTGTGGATTTAAAAAGTGCTAAGGAAGAGTTCACAGTTCTCTGTGCCAGAAGCTAAGTGAGTTTGGTTCATTCTTTTTATGGGTTGGTGAACACATCTTTTAGGACCTCGGGGAGTGGTGGGTCTGATCCTAATAACCACCTCATCTTAATAACCAACATAGTAAGCAGACATACACAGGATGTTCCATGTATTCTTACTGTTCCACCAAAAATCTCATGTTGGGTTCCCCCCCCCCTCTTTATATGACTAATAATAAGAGGAAGCTTCTCTAGATCAAATTTCTAAAAGTAGAATGGCTTTCTAGTGAGAATAGCTGATTCATTTTTACAGAGAAAATTTCCTTTTTCCTTCACTCATGCCTTTGTTCCATAGTGTGTAGGGCCTACTTTTAATCAAAATAAGATAAAATAAAGTAACATGATATATCAAATATATAAGATTTGTGGAAATAAACTGTTAAAAGTCTGAATGTATGTGTGAGCATCTTCCCATAATAAATCTAAGAAGTATTAAAAAATGTTATTATTATAGCACTGATGTTTAATATTAGTGTGTTATAATAGGTTTTTTTGGAATATTACTAGTATATTTTATCACAAAATCTTCCATGAAAATATTACATTTTTTTAAATTAAAATGTTCCCAATCCCCATAAGTTTGAAAATTTGTGTCTGAAACAAGTGGTTAACTTTTCAGCCATTATCATTTTCTGTATTAAATAATAATCAATGCATAGATGAAGTAAACTAACTATACTACTTACAACATGGAATATAATAATTATATGCATTTTATTTAAAATTAATCTAAGAAATTTAAATATATATTGAGCATGTTTAAGCAGATACATTGGAATAGATAAGTGACTTTTTAATAAACCAGTCACAAAAACAACATATTCTGAAAAATACATGCTCCTGAAACAACAAAGATAACATTTTCTCACATTCACTTATTCAGCAAACATTCATTTGACACTATTTTCCAGGTACTCATCTAGCTGCTAGGAACATATCAAAGTCCATATCTCAGAGTGTGAGCAAAGCTAATAAATATGTACAAATAAGTAAAATTGTGATAACTATCATAAAAATAGAGTAATATAGAGAAATGTTTAGTGAGAAAATTTCTAAGACAGTTGAGTTGTGGTTTGAAAAACTCATAGTTTATGCATAGGAAGCAAGTATCTATAAAGCATAAAATAAATATTAGTTACTCAGAAGTTACAAAGTTTAGGAACTTGTGATATAGGAACAGAGACCTGGCATTTGCACAGAAGTCTAATATAAGGAAATGTGCTTAAACAAATTACTTCATTTAGTTCATGTTCACTTATGTTCTGGCCCTGTTTTGAAACTTTTTAATATTTCAACACTTTTAATCCTCCAGTAACATTATAATATAGACCTTACTTTTATATATAAGGAATCTGAGACTAAAAGAGTAAGTTTTCCAGTGTCACAATAGCATAGTTTGCTGAATTGGAATTTAATTAAAATAATCTAGCATACAGGCCACACTCTTAATTTATGTAATAAAGAATGAAGGGGTTTGAAGATTGCAGAGGAGTTAGGGGAGGCTGCGCTTTCTGGCTCCCGAGACCCGTCTGTAGTTTGGAATGATTGCAGACAGAACATCTCAGTGAGCGTCTGGACACTGGCAGTTGAGCCTTGGCACTGCTGCATCAGAGAAGACCATCTGGGAATGACCTGTTTGGTGAGGATAGTGGAGGAAAAAGGGACAAGATGGAATTTCTGATTGGGTTGACTTCCCAAGCTGTGGCTGGAAACACACAAAGACTTTTTAATGACCACAGGCTTCCCCAGAGTGGAATCAGGAGGAGAGTGGGTCTCTGGCCACTGGCAGAGCCAGGAGTGGGCCAGGTAGCATCTGGCTCTGAGAGACAAGAAAAAGCATACTGCTGTTTATGTAAGAAAGTGTTTTTTCTTTATATTTTTTACTTCTGTGCTGTGAAGAGGGGAGGAGAGGTTGGGGGTGATAGAACATTCTTGAGGAGCGCAGGTGCATAAGTGCGCTTGCTCACTCCCCAACCCTCCCCTTGGGTTGTGCGGGCACAAACAGGGAGGGGTCCTCGTCCACTGGCCCTGGTGCTCATCCAGGTCACTGGCCACACGTCCCAGTTCCCCTTGGACTCACCCCAACAGGCATAAGATGAGCGCACCAATGGGTGCAGGGTTGGCCCACTGGGCAAGCAGGAGACCGGGCACAGACAACCCTGGCCAGCCCCAGTGGGTGCCAGGCAGGAGCACAGGATAGCGCGACCAAAACCACACACAGGCACACACCTCTGCCTCCAGGATCAGGAACCTCTGGCTCATCTCAATAGACCAGCTATGGATCCAGAAAAGAAGACGGCACACAAAGGCTGAACTGAGTAAAAGCTTTCTTTTTATTTTTAAAAAATTTTTATTTCTATTTCAGTATTTTTATTTGTATTTTATTTTACTATTTTTTAATTTCTTATTTTTAATATTAAATTTAATTTTAATTTTTACTTTTATTTATTTTTTATTTTTTAAAACTATCTCTTTAATTTTTTCATACCATCTCTCCTTCTCATCCTTCCTCTTTAATTTTTGTTTGTCTGTTTTGTTTAGCTTCCCTTTCACACTAAATAAATAGAATATAACTACTATATAAATCTAATACTATACAATTCCACTCATTTTATTCTGCATTCTTCCCTCCTTTTCTTTTATTATTAACATACAATGTAAATATTACTTACTGTCTTGCATAGTCTTGACACTACTTGCTACTATTACTAATCTATCATTCCCTCTAAAAATCATATTTTTCTTCATTAAAAACAACTCTTATCTATTCTTCCTAAGTATAAAAGCCCTAACCTCTCTACATTTATATTAATACTGACTCATTTGCTGATGATACTGGGATAGAGGGTGGAGGATATTTTTGAGAGTGTGAGTTTCCTGCCTGGGCTGTGTATTGATGTTGTTAACAGCATCTAAGAAAAAAACTCAAGACAAAGTGGACACAGTGACTCTCAATCAACTAGCCAGAGGGAAGGCACCACAAAAGAGCATCTGAAATATAACCAGACAGCATAAACAAACAACATAAAGAGTATCCCAAGATCATCAGGCTCAGGAGATCAAAAAGATTGCACCACCAAAACCCCCAGATCTACCATAAAGAATCTCATACCACAAAGGTGGGAAGTCAAAGCACACAAACCCAAAAAACAAAAACAAACAAGAAGAACCCAACATGGTAAGACACAGAAACAACCTCCTGATGAAAAGAAAAGAGGAATTCCCAGAAAAAGAGTTAGATGGAATAGACATAGCCCAAATGTCAGACACGGAATTCAAAACAATGATGGTGAAGAAGCTCAATATGCTCGACAACCTCAAAAACAACTACGACAACCTCCAAAGAAAATACCAACAGCTCCAAGAAAATTACAGGAAACTTATGGAGAACTACACCAGCATAAAAAAGGACATACAAACTATTAAGAACCAGAAAGAAATGAAGAATACAATCTCTGAACTGAAAAACACAGTAGAATCAATCAAAGGCTGGCTAAATGAAGCAGAGGATTGGATCAGTGAATTATAGGACAATGTAGAAAAAATTCCAAGACAATACAACAAAATGAAAAAAGATTGAAAAAGTATGAAGAAGATCTAAGGGAATTACAGAATAACATGAAACAAAATAATGTCCAGGTCATTGGAATAAAAAAGGGAGAAGAAGAAGAAGGAGGGATAGGGAAGCAGATTGGAGAAATAATGACAGAAAATTTTCCCAACCTGATGAGAGAAAAAGTTATAAAGGTTCAGGAAGCACAGAGAGTCCCAATGAAGAGGAACCAAAAAAAAAAAAAAAACAAAAAAACAAAAAAACACCCACTCCCAGGCATATCATAATTAAAATGGCAACATTCAAAGACAAAGAGAGAATCCTAAAAGCAGTAAGAGAAAAACAGAATATAACATACAAGGGAGCTCCAATAAGGCTATTGACCAATTGCTCAACAGAAACACTACAAGCCAGAAGGGAAAACTATTTCAAGCAATGAAAAACAAAGGCCTACAACCAAGAATATTCTACTCAGCAAGGCCCTCATTCAAAATGGAAGGTGAAATAAGGAGTTTCTCAGACAAGGGAAGACTAAAAGAATACATCTCTACCAAACCAGCATTGCAAGAGATGCTAAAGGGAATGTTCTAAGAAAAAGAAAAAAAAAAAAAAAAAGAGAGAGAGAGAGAGAGGAACACAGGTAGAAAGGGAAATGAATAAATACCTGTCAATAATAACCTCAAATGTAAAAGGGTTAAATGCTCCAAGTAAAAGACATAGGACAACAAAATGGATAAGAAAAAAGGACCCACATATTTGCTGCCTACAAGAAACACACTCAGAACAAAAGATTTACACAGACTGAAAGTAAAGGGATGGAAAAAACGTATTCAAAGCAAATGGATATGAAAAAAAACTGGGGTAGCAGTACTCATATCAGACAAAATGGATTTCAAAGCAAGGGCAATAAAAAGAGACAAAGAAGGACATTTCATAATACTCAAGGGAACAATCCATCAAGAAGATATAACACTGATAAACATATATGCATCAAACATAGAAGCACCCAAATACATAAAGAAGATACTAGAAGACCACAAGAAGAATAGTGACAGTAACACACTCATAGTAGGGGACTTTAAAACTCCATAATAAACAATAGAGAGATCATCCAAGCAAAGAAACACCAAGGATATACAGGTATTGAACAACACACTAAACCACATGGACTTAACTAATATATATATAGAACCTTTCACCCCAAAGAAGCAAAAAATACATTCTTTTCAAATGCACATGGGACATTTTCAAAGATAGACCACATGATAGGACACAAAACAAGCCTCAACAAATTGAAGAAAATTGAAATTATATCAAGCATCTTTTCAGACCACAATGCCTTGAAACTAAAAATCAACTTTAGAGAAAAAAATCAAAGACACCCAAACTCATGGAGAATGAATAACATGCTATTAAATAATGAATAGGTTAACAATGACATCAAAGAAGAAATCAAGAAATTTCTAGAAACTAATGATAATGAACACATAACAGCCTAAAACCTGTGGGACACAGCAAAAGCAGTCCTAAGAGGGAAGTTCATAGCAATACAGGCATATCTGAAAAGGATAGAAGAATCTCAAATAAAAAATGTAACCCTAAAGCTACAAGAGCTAGAACAACAATAGCAAACAAAGCCTAGGGCAAGAAACAGGAAGGAAATCATCAAGATCAGAACAGAATTAAGTGACATAGAGACTAAACAAACAATTCAAAAGAATAACAAAACTAGGAGCTGGTTCTTTGAAAAAAATAAACAAAATCGACAAGACTTTAGCCAGTCTCATCAAGAAAAGAAGAGAGAAGACCCAAATAAACAAAATCAGAAATGAAAGAGGAGAAATTATGACTGATACCACAGAAATACAAACGATAGTAAGAAATTACTACAGACAATTTATGGCAAGAAATTTGACAATCTAGAAGAAATGGACAAATTCCTAGAAACATATAACCTTCCAAAACTGAACCGAGAAGAAGCAGAAAGTCTCAACAGACCAATAACAAAGAAGGAAATTGAAACAGTAATCAAAAATCTCCCTCCACACAAAAGCCCTGGACCGGATGGCTTCACAGGCGAATTTTACAAAACATTTAGGGAAGAACTAACTCCTACCCTCCTCAAACTATTCCAAAAAATGCAAGAAGAGGGGAAAAATCCCAAACTCTTTCTATGAAGCCAGTATTACCCTAATCCCAAAACCAGGTCAAGACACAACAAAGAAAGAAAAGTGCAGGCCAATATCACTGATGAACATAGATGCTAGAATCCTCAATAAAATATTGGCAAACAAGATCCAGCAATGCATCAAAAAGATCATACATCACGATCAAGTGGGATTCATTTCAGGGATGCAAGAATGGTTTAATATTCGCAACTCAATAAATATAATACAGCACCAAAACACAATGAAAAACAAAAATCTCATGATCATGTCTATAGATTCAGAAAAAGCATTTGATAAAGTACAACACAATTTATGATTAAAACACTCAGAAAAATGGGAATAGAGGGAGCATACCTTAATATAATTAAGGCTATGTATGAGAAAACTGAAGCCAACATCATACTTAACAGACAAAAACTGAAAGAATTCTCCCTGAAATCAGAAACAAGACAAGGCTGCCCACTATTTCCACTCCTATTCAACATAGTATTGGAAGTCCTAGCCACAGCAATCAGACAAGAAAAAGAAATAAAAAGGCATCCAAATTGGGAAACAAGAAGTAAAAGTATCATTATATGAAGATGACAGGATAGTATACCTAGAAAACCCTATAGACTCCACTAAAAAACTTTTCAATATAAAAAGCAAATTTGGCAAAATAACAGTACAAAATAGATATACAGAAATCTAAGGCATTTCTGTACACCAACAATAAAATATCAGAGACAGAGGCAAAAAAGAAAACACCATTTACTATAGCAGCAAGAAAAATAATGTGCCTAGGAATAAACTTAACCAAAGAGATAAAAGACCTGTACACTGAAAATTACATAACATTGAAGAAAGAAATTAAGAAAGATACAAATAAATTGGAAGCAAATACCATATTCTTGAATGGGAAGAATCAACATCATCAAAATGGCCATACTACCCAAAGCAATTTATAGATTCAATGCAATCTCTATTAAAATACCTATGACATATTTCACAGACCTAATACAGGAAACTAAAGAACAACATAAACAAATGAACTAAGTAGAACAAGGAGCAGAATAACAGTCAATAGGGGGGAGGGGGGAGGGAGAGAAGGGGGATAAGTAAGGGAAGGGTTTAGTTAAGGAGCGTGTATAAATGACTCATGGACATGGACAACAGGGAAGGATATGATTTTGGGAAAAGGGGTGGGCTGGGTGGAGCGAAACAATAGGGAAAAAATGGGACAACTGTAATGAAACACCAAAAAAAAAAAAAAAAAAAAAAAGAATGAATATTATGACATAAACACAATAGTATAAAATACTAAAAACTATATATCTGGTTGATTTTCCCTGAGAAATCTATTACTTTTCCAACAGGTTATTAACAGTTAGGACCAACAATAAAATAGAAGAGGGAGAGGTCCTGGCTGCTGTGGCTCAGTGGATTGAGCATCAGCCTGCGAGCCAAGTGTCACTGGTTTGATTGCCAGTCAGGGCACACGACTAGGTAGCAAGTCAGGTCCCCAGTTGGGGGCGCAGGTGAGAGGCAACCACACAGTGATGTTTCTCTTTCTCTCTTTCTCTTTTCCCCTCTCTCTAAAAATATATAAATCAATCAACAAACAAATAAATGAATAAATAAAGTATAAAAAATAGAAGAGAGAAACAGGAGAGAAGAAGAAAGTGTGATATACAAATTTGGGAGTTAAACTTTTGTTGCTTAATTTTTTCTCCTTTACGCAAAAAGGGTATTAGATAAAATATCATTTATCTATGAATTTATTAATAAATAGGAAATTTATTAATGTTATGAATGCAATGAATATGTGTCATAAAAATTGAGACCTTTGAAATATAAGCAAAAATTAATCAGTTTATAACACTAAAAATTTTAATAATGGAAAGAAAACACTGTACTCTAATATTTTTTAAATTAATTTATTTTTAATCACTTAATGCACTCCAATACTTTTAATTCAAAATATTTTTTATGAACACACATGTCTTAGCAGTATCCTCCCCAAAGTCCATAAACTCCTCTGAAATACTCTCATGTTAATGAACTTCAGTGATGTGCTTTAATAATACCTAGGTTACCACAGCACTACTTAAGACAGAAACGCATCTCTCAAACTAATTAGAGTTCTTCAATGACATTGAAAGGAGGAGCTGGTTAAATCATTTTCTCCAGGACTAGGTTTAATTGACATAGATATAATGCCAGAGATAATTTTATGCAATTGCAAGATCAGGAGTTTAATATATCTGGCAGTAAGGCAAGGATTTTTTCTCTGATGGTGCTGAATAAATCTTTCTAATCCTTTTACTTTAGCTTCCCCTTATTTCTAGGCTTAAGTTTAATAATAGTCTAAAAAATTCAAGATTCCACTAGGCTTCTCAAAGCACAAGGTAGAGAAAATAAAGATGTTGTCTCAGAGAGGTTGTGACTCAGAATCCTGAAAAAGACTAATGGCACGATCACAGGGCTAAGTTTACAATTCCCCGCATGTATTGCAGAGGTACCCTCTCTTGTAGTAAACACCTTATCTACTTTCATCTGGGTTTCAAACCACAAAGAAGCAGGAGTCCAAGAGAGATCAGATGATTATAGTTTACAGGGTGCTACAAAATGTTTCAGTGGATGTTTAATTTATCTTACATATGAAGTTTACTTATTCGTATACAAGTCATTCTAAAGTCTTGCTATATAGAAAGGTTATTTTGACATAGTGAACTTTTGCAACATGTTTCTTAAAACATTTAGTGCTTTGTAGTTCAAAATTGTGATGCTTTATGTGGGCCATTTGGCAGAGGTTATGAGAAGCATGATAGTTATTAATGCCTTTGGTATAGGCCAAGTGATTTTCAATGAAACAATCCCTTTTACCTTTTAAAACTATAAATTGCAAACTGCAGAACTAAGGCAGGCTGAGTTCTAAGTCTTCATGTTCCTGGAAAATTCCTGCTTTTCCTAAGTTTATTTTATGCCTTGCTTTATAACTCCTTGAAAAAGAATGCCTAGTTTATAATTTTCTTTCTTCCTTGACTCTTGTTCAATAATATAGGTTTTAATGTGTAACATTCTCATGCTTATTGTTTACTAAATCTTCTGTAATAATGGCTGTTAATACTGAGGTCCAAGAATTATTTAATTGATTAAAAAATTTGTTGTGGCTATTTTTTTCCTTTACACACTCTTTTTAAGTCACATTTTACATTGGAATTATAGTAACCATGAATGTAGCCTTAAAATTGTCTCTTTTTAAATATTCATTGAGGTTTCCTTTATGGTCTAAGGTATAAGTATTTTTCTTACTAAATAGGCTCTGGGAATTAAAAGCGCAAGTTGTAGATGACAATTCAATATATACTTAACAAGTTCTCTTAAATCAGAAAATATATGCAATATGCTTATTTATAAAAATTTTAATATCATTAGTTTCATAATAAAAATTATAAAAACAAACAACAGAAAATTGTTAAATATATATATGCAATTTTCATATAATAATATGCAACCATTAAAATTCATGGTGTAAAACATCCTTATGATATCTTGTTAAATGATAAAGACAGATGATGAGTATACAAATTATGTTTTAAAAAGTACACCTTGAATTTCTTTGTAATTTCCCAAAGAACAGACAACTAATGTAGCCATAGTAGCTCAAGTATTCATTTGAGAACAGTACATAACAGCGACAATGGAGAATGCAATGTGATTTAATCCAATGAAAAGAGATGGAATCCTGGTTCTTCTCTTTTTTTCTTCCCTTTCCTTTTTCTCCTCTCCCTTCTCCATTGCTTCTCTCTCTTCCTCCTCTTCTTCCTCCTCGCCTCTTCCTTCTTGGTCTTCTTCATTAATGTTGATGAAGGATGGAAGAGCAATTGAACATAGCAATGTCAAACAAGGAGGACACCAGTACCACCTTTAGGCCTGTGTTAAGTAGAGTTAAATAGGACCCTTAAAGGGAGGTTCAGATTTCCATATGAGTAAAATTTTAAGGAAATATATAGATATGATGAAGGTGTAAGGTAGTAATGAACCATGAATTTCAGAGGGCATATGGGAAAGGTTTTAGCATTTGAACAAGAATGAAAGAGAAGACAGAAGAGATGTAAAAATGCATAAAGGCTTAGTGTGGAGATATAAGATATTACATGAAAGTAAGAGAGCTTTATTGAGACAAACACAATAAAATAAAATGTATTAAAAGATTAATTATTGTATGTTCGAAGCTGATTGTAGTGTTTAAGTCAAGGTATGGAGTGGCGTGGATGTCTCTAGAGCTCCCTCTTTTTCACAAGGCTTGTGTAGATAACCAGCAAGATTGATCTTAGACACTGTGTGCCAATTTACTCTGACTCCCTGTTGTAGTGGGAGAGATCTTATTCTAGGTGTGTGTGCACTATCTTGATGGCTTGTGGAGTTCTGGAGAAGTTAGGTGTTACACCAATCATACAGAAAACTCTTTGTTGTAATTAAGTTGTGCATTTACATGTATATATCTGCATATGTAAAAATATCTATAGACTTTCATTCTCCCTTTCTGTCTGTAACTTTGTTAAATTCTGAAAGTAATATATTAAATGCCTCTGTTATTTTTTCCAAAAATTTCTCAAGTTATTTCCTGCTTTTTCTTTCAGATACCATTTTTCTTTTAACTTTGTCAAGCTTACTGTATTGAGTGTAATTATAATTGCTGAGCTTGAATAGCTTGTAGGCCTTATATCTCATTATTATGTGAAATTAAAATCTCAAATTATTTATTTTTGCACTCCTTTAAAGCCCTACCTTTATAAAATTTTTCTATTAAAATACCTCTGTGTACTTATTCCTTAAGAGGTATAATTTTCAATTCCTTATTTTTGTCCTCCATTGATATGCCTGAATCTATTGCTTAAATGTCTTAGTGAACTTTCTCTGAGCATGAAATTGTTGGACTATTATTTTATTCTATGTTTTTTGAAATATTGGATATCCTCACATATCCTTGGCAGATAAAGTTGTTGGTTTTTCTTTGTTTTGTTTTTTTTTTGTTTTTTTTTTTTACATTTTAGGAAATTTATCTCCTTAATGGAGACATTTTCCTTCCATTTCATTCTTCCTTTGGATATCAGATTGTGAAACATTAGGTTGCCAACCACTTTATTATTTAAACTAATATAGAAAAATTTAGTTATGCTTATTGTTTATACTATATACTGAGCAGAGTTGTCAGTCTCTGGAATGTCACAGTAAGTAAAATACATTGTAATTCTAGCCAAATATTAGCTTTACATTGAAATAGCTGAGGTAGAGTGGAATGTGGGTAGGATATAAAATAAGTAATATAACATAAACATAAATGGTTAAATGTAGTGATGACTTAGAATGTGATAAATGTTATAGAAAAATACAGAAGATTAAAGAAATCATGATTGTGAGAGTCAATGGTGGGTTGTAATTTTATATAAGGCTTTTGGGGCAGGTATCACTAATCTGGTGGTCCACATGCAAATACTGGGGGAAAGAGCAAAACAAAGGGAGCAACCACTGCAAAATGCTTGAGGTAGGATATGACTCATGTGTTTGAGGAACAACAGAATCACTGTGGCAGAAGCTACACCAGCAAGATTAAAAGGAAATTAGAAGGATATTAGGCCAGAGAGAAAATAAAGGTGGAATAATATAGGGCCACCTGAGATATTTTAAGGACTTCCACTTTTATTCTGAATAAAAAAGTGAGAGTATTGAATGGTTTGAATGCCAAAGTAACGTGGCCTGACATGCTAAAATGGGTCACTATGACTTTTGATTAAAAAAAAAATTGGGGACAAAGGTGAAAACAGAGATTAATTTGGTGGTTATTGTACAGGGTGGGCTAAAAGTAGGTTTACAGTTGTGAGTATACAAAACAGGGTTTATTATTTTACTGTTATTAATTATATTATCATTTTCCATGTGAGCAACTGTAAATCTACTTTTTCCCAACCTTGTATAAACTACTACCAGAGACAAGAATGGCTTTGATCAGAGTTGTACTAAGTGGAAAATGGTTATATCATGACATATTTTTAAATGTAAATCTAACAGGAGTTTTTGAAAGATCAGATATGATATAAGAGAAACAGAAGGGTCAAAAATGACTCAAACATTCTGTTCTGAGCCATTAAAAAGGAAGGAGCTGCTCTCAGTTGAAGTGAAGAAGACTGTATGCTCTCCCTGTTTTAGGCGTGTATACATTTGATACCTTAGTGGAAATATTAAGCATGCATTTAGACACAGGCATCTAAAATTATGGGGAGACAGCTGACCTAAAGATATAACTGCAATTCTTGGCAAATATTTGACTATAAAGCCAGCCAACTGTATAAAGTGATGGTCCACTGAATGTGTATAGCAAAGAGAAGGACAAGGACTGACCTCTAGCATACACAATATTAAGAGGTTGATAACAGGAAAAGGAATTAACAAATATCTCTGACTAGTAAAGTAAGAGGACAAAAGAATTATACAATACTATGGAAGCCAACTGAAAGTAAATGAAGGGGAAGAGAATTATGATAACTTGTGTAGTCTTAATAGTACATTAGATAAAATGCAAGGTTAATAGTTACAGTCACAAAATAAAGTTAGGATAGTGTATGCCCAATATGCAATTTCTTTGAGACTAGCCTGCTAGTGCCCAAATACAGCACCCCAAATCAGTCTTCTTAGGTTATGCTAGACCTTTTACTGCCAACCACATTCTTAGGGGTTATCATGTGTTTGATCTAGACAGACTGTATGTACCTGCCTCCCCAACTCTCTTCTGGCAGTGCATCGCTCATTCTCTTTAAATACTTGGGAAGAAAATGCATTGCTAAAGCAAAGGATTTCTTTGTTGCAAATTCTAGAAATTTGTTTCCTTTGGTTAACACTCAAATTCCCCCCTGTTCATCTTATTTCTAAAAACAGAATGTGCGACATAATGTAACCTGGTAGAACTCTTGATATTTCATCACTGTCGTTAATAAATGTTCTACAATTCTTGCTGTTTTCCCTCAACAAATTGAATTTGACCTTTGAGGTGACTCATCCTTTCTTGAGTTTTTCTTTATAAATTAATAGAACTGAAGTGTGTGAGATAAAAATGAGCACCTGGGACAGTACTTTCCAGCAATTTTCAGGACCTAAGAGATTAAATCAGCTGTTGTAAATCATCACGTCAACATACAAAAAGAGAAATTATATCACCTGATGCAAAAATATCTCACAGAACTCAATGCCTATTCATTATATATTAAAATATTCAGGAAACTATAAATAAAAGATAACAATCATGATTTGATACAAAAATCTACAAAAAAAAAAAAAAGAAACCAAAAAAAAAAAACCTATGTCTTAATGTTAAGAACACCTATGTCTTAATGCTAAGAACCTGGATGCTGTCTCCAAAATTTGAAAGAAGGCAAGGATTTTCTCATTGTCACTCTTACTGAACATTTTACCGGAAGTTCTAGAAAGTGCAATATGACAAAAGGAGAAAAAAATATTATAAATACTGGAGAAAATATAAAAGTATAGACAGTAGCAGATGACATGATGGTCAAAGTAAGAAATGCCAAAGAATCATCATTAACAACAAAAATCTTAGGCAATAGGGAATAAAATAAGGTTGCAGGATATAAGGTTAATATATGAAAGTCAATTGCTTTCTCATGTATCAGCAAGTCAATTCTTCGAACTTGAAATTGAAACCACAGCACCGTTTACACTAGTACTAACACCAGAACAAATACTAAATACTTTGGTATAAATACAACAAAATATGCATATAATACATATGCAGAAAATCACAAAACACTGATGAAAAACAAATAAAAAAGATTTAAATAAATGGATATTCTGTATTCATGAATTAAAACACCGAACTTTAAGCTATCTATTTGATGTAAGAAAACCCCACTGAAATTGCAGCAAGCTATTTTATAGATTTCAACACCGATAATGAAGTTTGTTTCAAAAAGCAAATGAAGTGGAATGGCCAACACTGAAGAACAAGAACAAAGTTGTGTAACTGACACTACCTAATTTTAAGACAAAATAAGGCTCCTGTAATAGTGTGGTGTTGGTGAACGAAAAAACTTATAGGTCAGTGCGACATAATAGAGGATACAGCTACACAAAGAGAGTCAATTAATCCTTGAACAAGGAGAAAAGTCAATGTCATAAAGAAATAAGTCTTTTCAACAAATCAGGCTGAAACACTTGTATGTCCATATGCAGAGAAATACATCTAGACTCAGACCTCACATTTTACAAAACTACTCAAATTTGATAGGCCTACACACAAAATACAAAACTATAAAGCTTCTTGAAAACAACATCAAGTAAAATCTACATGACCTGGGGTTTGATAAGGGGTTTTTAAATACTAAAGTGAAAAGATGGTAAGCAGATTAATGATTCATAGTTACATATGAGAAAGGGAGAGCAGGGTTGAATAGGTAATGCACAGGAGCTGTTTCAGGGTGGTGAATCTATTTTGTCCAATAGTGTAATTAAACATTTGTCAAGACTCAGAGAACATTACCACACAAAGCGTAAACTTAATGTGTGTAAACATTTAAAAATTGTACAGGATGTTTGGGGATCTAGGGATGAAAAGCAGAATATGACCAAAAAATCTAAATGTATTAGAAATGCATTAACTAACATCAATAAAGTAATTGGGGGAATAGGTGCTGATCTAAATAACATTGTATATATAGTCTTTAAAGCAAAAGTAACTGTATAAGCATTACATCTAGTTAAAAAGTTGTGTCCCACGGAGTATGGGTTAAAAATCCTAAAACCACTCCACGTGTATACTGAAATTAAACAATTAAGCAAATCAATAGCAGATGGTAGGAGCCATTTTTCTTGCAGGTAAGAAAGAAGTTTACAGATAACAAAGGGGTGAAGCCTAGACTAATTCATGTGATAATAGTTTATAATTGGAAACATTAGTTTGAATTCATGTTTTAGTTTACTATTTGTAGAGGTGGTTACATATAACATTATTTATAGGTGATTATATATACAAGTTAGTATACATACATACGTTTCCTTGCTCTGTCAGCTGCAAGGACCTAGAAGCAACAACATTCCCATAAAAAAAGAGCACCTTGCATCCATGTCTCGGTTTTTAATACCATTCTTCAGTAAAAGGAACCAGGGATTTTTAGTTAAATGACTCATTCTAGGATTAGGGAAAGAAATATGCAAAATGAGCCTGGAGCATTTTGTATTATGTAGTGTCAGAAAGTAAAGAAGCACTCAAGACTTCTGGCCAAGATGGAGGCTTAGACAGACATGCTCAGTCTCCCTCTACAACTAGAAAGGAATACAACTACCTCAAAACAAAATATAACCAGAAATTCCAGAAAATAAAACTACATGGAAGCCCAATGTGTGAAGTTATAACCAGCAGTGCTCACCAGGGCAGGTAGGAGGGGTGAAATTGGAACAGGAATGGAAAGGTCAGGAGGTGCTGTTTGCAGTAGCAGTGGGAGAGCGGCAGGGGGAGCAATCTCGGCTGTAGTTGACCCCTGGCAGCTCGCGACCCCAACGCGGAGAAAGGCAGCGCCCCCATTGCATTGGACAGTGAGGCCCAGAGGGCAGGAGGATGGATCCTGGTCTCCCAGTGGAGAATAATGGCAGGAATCCATTTTGGACCCCCGCCCCCATACAAAGCGTCACAGCATGGCGAAAAAGATGGGGATAGCCGTGAGTTGCTGGGTAGTGACGAGGACACAGGGCTCCACCCCCCACAGCCTGCCCAGGAAGCAAAGCAAAACACAAATCTGTCAAAATGAAGCAGACAACAATTCAAATCCTGGTGACACAGCTCACCAGGCAGCAGATGAAGAACCTGACAGATGAACAAATAAGAAACCTTTCAGAGGCTCAGTTCAGAGCTATTGTTATAAGGTGGCTTACAGAATTAATAAAAGATTCGGAACAGGACAGGGAAGGAAAGAAAGCCACTCATACTAAAAAGAACGAAAACACATACGAGACAAGTGGTGAGGAAATAAAATCCAGAGATCAAGTCAACTAACCAAAATATAGATAAGGAACAAACAGTCAACCAGTGCAGAAAGAGGAAAAAAAGAAAAAGGAAGTGAGGAGAGGCTCAGAAACCTCTGGGACAGCTATAAGAGATCAAACATTCAGATTATAGGATTGCCAGAAGGCGAAGAAGCAGAACTTCCCGAACTTGGGGAAGAAAATAGACTTACAGGTCCAGGAAGCACAGAGAGTTCCAGAAAAACTGGACCCAGAGAGAACCACTCCAAGACACATTATAACCAAATTGTCAAAAATTAAAGATAAAGAGAGAATCTTAAAAGCAGCAAGAGAGAAGAAAAGAATCATGCACAAAGGGGTCCCAATTAGACTATCAGAGGATTTCTCAAGGGAGACCCTGAAGGCAAGAAGAGACTGGCAAGAAATATTCAAAGTAATGAAAATCAAAAACCTACAGCCACAAATACTCTATCCAGCAAAAATGTCATTCAGAATAGAAGGGCGGAGAAAGTGCTTCCAGGACAAACTAAAACTGAAGGAGTTCATTAGAGCCAAACCACTATTATATGAGATGTTAAAGGGACTGGTTTAGAAGAAGGAGGATCAAAACTATGAACAGTAAAATAAAAACTGCATCACAAGAACCAACAACAGAAGCTAGGGAATCAAAACAAAGGTAAACTAAATAGGCAACAGGAGTGGAAAATGAACTATAGGTATGGGGAACATACTCGGGGGAGGTCAGCAGGGAGGGGGAAGAGGAAGAGGGAAGAAGATGGTATATGAATTAAGAAGTATAGTAGGAGGAAGTGGAATAGACAGGAATAGGTTGAGAAGAACTATATTCACAACCAATGAACATGGACTAAAAGGGGGGACAACTGAAGGGAGGGGGCCACCGGGTGGAGGGGAGCAGAGAGAAGGAAAATTGGGACAGCTATAACATCATAATAAAACATGTTTTTAAAAGTGCAGAACAAAGATATTTTTAGATATTGAATAGTTCAATAAATTTATTTCCCTTACTCTTTTTTTCAGGAGAACATTGGAAATTTTGTCCAGTTAAATGAGGGCATAAATTAAGAAAAGTGAAAGTGCCAAACAAAAGAGATGTAAAGAGAATTTCTAGCCCTGGCTGTATTGATCAGTTGGTTAGAGCATCATCTGGACATACCAATGTTGTGGGTTCCATTTCTGGTCAGGACACACACAAGAATAAACCAATGATGCATGAACATGGGCTAAAAGTGGGGGACAACTGGAGGGAGGGGGGCCACTGGGTGGAGGGGAGCAGAGGGAAGGGAAATTGGGACAACTGTAACAGCATAATCAATAAAACATATTTAAAAGAAAAAGAAAGTACTCAACACACACACACACACACACACACACACACACACACACACTGATGGAATATGTCAAAGGAACATTGGGGCAAATGAATGAGCTCCAAATCACAAACTGCAACAGAATAAGTGAATATTGGACTATAATCCAAAATATAAAATAAATATTTAAGGTTTAAATAAATGTTCAAATACATAAATAAATGAGGAAGAGATAAATTCCTCATTCAGAAGAATTCTAAATAATTTATAAATATGCTGTGCACTTAAAAAAATGTGAAACATAACCCAGCCTTCTTAAAGGTTGACCACACATAGTGACTGTCTTCCAAGGATGTATTATGTGGATAAAAATTTTTAAAGACATAAGTTTTTAGCAGAGAACACTAACAATACCTCAAGTCAGGCAATCATGGTTAACATCAGCAGTGATAAGTCATATTAATAGTATATACCCTTAATATGATGTGATGTAAAAGACACTTCACCACTGTGGTCTTCCTTCCCAAAACTAATAATTCCTATCTAATGAAGAGAAAGTGTAAGATACATCCCAATTAAAGGACATTCTGCAAAATACCTGAATCAGTAATCCTCCAAACAATTAAGGTCATCTGAGGGAGGTCTGAGAAATATCACAGACATTAGTGAATTAAAGAGACATGGCTTCTGAATGGAATGTGTTAACATAGGTGAAATACAGGAACAGAATGAGCATTAAGAAAGTCAAAGAAAATCTGAATCATGAGTAGGCTTTTGTTAATAATATAATGTATCAGTATTGGCTTACTAATTGAAACAAGTATATAATGCAGGTTTGAACTGCATGGTCTACTAATATGCAGATACTTTTTAATTGACCCACTCATTTCACTTGGCCAGGTCAGTTTAATTGACCCTGTCAGTTCAACTGACCTTCACAATTTAAACCCATATAATTCAAGGATCAGCTGGTGGTTGGAAATCCACACATGCAGAAGACCAACTTAAGTTATACATGGATTTTGCCCCTAATCCCAGAATTGCTCAAGGGTCAACTGTTTGTGGTAGGCAGAATAATGGTCCCCTCAACTGTCCACATCATTTGCCTCCAGAATCTATGAATATATTTTCTTACATGGAAAGAGAAATTCTACAGATATAAGTTTTAGATCTTGAGTAATCAGAAGGGTCATTATACAAGGGAGGAAAGAGGGTCAGACTTAGAGAAGGAGATGCAGTGATGGAAATAGAGATATGAGTGTTTGTGAGAGAGAGAGACAGGGAGAGAGACAGAGAGACAGAGGAGAGAGAAGGGAAGAGATGGAGATTTTTAAATGCTATGCTATTGGCCCTTGAAGGTGAAGGAAGCAGACCAGGAACTATGGCATATAGTTGGCCTATACAAGCTGAAAAAGGTAGAGAAACGGACTCTCCCCTAAAATCATGAGAAGAAACACAGACTTGTTGGCAACTTGACTTTAGGATTTCTGACCCACACAACTTTAAGACAGTAAATTGGTGTTATTTTGAGCCACTTAGTTTCTTGTTAGAGTAGCAATAGAAAACAAATACAATTTTAATAATAGGGGAAACTAGAGGCATTTCTTTGCTATCTTCAGAATAATGTTGTTAATATAACCCTTTTTTGAAATACATTATTTTAAAAATTAATTAAATAGTTGAGTTATATGAGATGCAAACTAGCAACAGGGAAGAGCAACTGATAGACCCCTGAGATATTCTGGCCCTTAGATTATATGATTAGCTTTTGCATTATTTGTCTTCTCTCTGTCTTTATCTACTTCACTCCTATGGCCCCTCAGCTCTCTGCTCAGGCATTACTTGCCTAAAAATTCCCCCTTTCTTCAAATCTAAAAGTAAAAAGCATTTATTCCTTGTATATCCAAAGTATCATTTTCTCTAAAAATAATCTTTAATATATTTAATGCTGATAATTGTTGAAAATTTGGAAGGAGAGTATATTTTGCCAATTAGAATTTTTAAAAATGATTTATGATGAACTTACTTCCTAGCATGTTATCCAGCCTTTGAAAACATGGCAAACAATTAAAAAATGCTTTATAAAGAGAAAAAATAATAATGGTTTTATTCATATAAAATGTGAAAAAATATTTTTAATTTAAAATGTTTTCATAATCATAAGTTCTCCATAATTTTTATTTCTTTGTTTCTTTTTTCTATGATTCTTTCAAAGTAGATAAAATTTAGTCAATAAACTAAATTTTTAATTTCCAGTTAACGTTATTTTAGTACTTGTTTTCTTGATTTAATGAAGGAGCAGAGCCTAGAATAATCTGTGTGGTAATGGATTATAGTTTAAGATATCAGTATAAACTTATGTTAGCTTATTATCTATAGAGTGTAAGAGTATTGCTAATAAAATCATTCAAAATAAAAAGAAATGTTTTTGTTTTATTCCACTATGTCATTTTTATCTATTTGTCTATTTTAACTATATCAATTTATTTATTTAATCAATAATACTATTGTTTCCTTTAATTAAAAACTACATTTTGAAGCTTTGGGATCAGTTCAGGATTCATCAATGTTGACAATTTTGATTATTTAACTCCTTTAATCTGCAACATTTGCCACATGAGATTATGTATAAACCTTAGGAAACAACAAAGTTCTATACACTGGTTTGATAGTTATTTTTTATCTTTATTTTTCATGTATATTTATTTTGTCGTGGTGGTAGAGAGGCAAAATAATGTAATGAAAGGAACAGTTTTTGTAGTCAAAGGTCTTTGAGTCCTTTATTCACCACTCCTAACATTATTGTCCATTAAACTCCGTGGAAAATCTTCTGTATATTAAGAGTTATACAGAATTTGTCAAGTAGGACTCACTTTTATCCTGACAATAAGATTGGTTTTCCCATTCTATTTCTGTTCCATTGTCCTAATCTCATACTCTTTTAAAGGTCCACATGTTCAAACAACTCAGAGGTTTTTCTTGCTAACTTCTCAATTTCACAGTACCACCTGATGTATTACTAGAATATATTTTCCCCACTAAATTTTTTATTTCTATTTACTGCTAGTGACACAACTGACGTGAAGGGAACCAGGAGTTAGACCCCCATTTACAGGACTCATCTTTTTTGTTTTCCCTATCACTGTAACTAACATAGTTTCTACTGGCTCAACATGACAATGTCAAATTAGCCCATAACACTGCTATAGAGTGAGTATTTTAAAATTAGTAATGGAGTTTTTCCAACTAACAAGCATTCTGTAAAACAAACATAATGGGAGGTGTCCTAGTATAAAACTGAGTAGAGATGAAGAAGAAGTGCTTCTTTTCCCTTCCTTTTGTGTCTTCTTTCGAGGAGATATTCAATGCCCTTGGATTTCCTACCAACACGGTATAAAATTACTAGACTAGAACATAGAAATCACAAAGACTAATAAACTATATTAATTTCCCTAATTACTTGATTGTATATCTTATCGGTTAAACCAAACAAGTCTTTTTTCCAGTATATTTATACTTATTTGTTTATAAATTATACTTACATACCATTATAATTGTGTAATTTATACTGTACACAATATACAAATGTTTGAATCAAAACTAAGTTCTAAAATTCAAAACTAAATATAAATGCAAACTCTAATATTTTTTCTAACACAGTGATGCATTTTCTTGAACACCATTTGGTTGACTTACATTAGACTTCAGAGACCATTACTCTAGATCAGTGATCCTTAACATCCTGTTTCAGAAATAGATACTCTGTTCATGATAAAATTCACAATGGTATGTAGTGAAATAAAATAAATAAGAACAATGTAATGAAATGCTCATAAAGTAAAACAGTTTACATTTAAAAGATAGTTATTTCTTCTGAAGTCATCTAATTCATTTTGTTTAACATACCAGATACCAATGTTTTATTTTCTGAATGCTACTGACCATATAATATATGCATATTTTAATTTTTAAAGGTAATAAACTCTGTTAACTTCCAAATTCTGGGAACTAAAGTTTTTTCTAGAAGTATTAAATATGTGTAAAATAAATACAATGAAGTGGTCACATATGTGAAGCTGATGAAGTTTGCATTCAGGTAATAATTGTATGCACATTCTGAATAGATCTTTGTCCTCTCATAGGGTAGTGTCACAGCTGTTCTACATGGTAACCAATTTGAAAAACTTTGAAAATGAAGCCTGTTTATAGAAGTTTTCCCAGGGAACCACTTACTGGTGACAGTTCATGGATCCTGTTCCACTTGAAATGGAAAAGCGACTCTCTATTACAAATTTACAAAACAACAACAATGCTTCTCACTAGTAAACATGTATCATCTGTAAGTATTTTGTGTGTATGTGTGTGTGTGTGTGTGTGTTAAGAGCCAAGACAGCTACAGTAAATACCACCAAAGATGAGAATAGTCAATTGAAAGTTATCTTAATTCAGACATTGCCATAAAACTGAAAATCTTACCTAAATAGCACATGCTACAGGAACATTAATTGGGAATTAAAGATTTACTTATTGGCTATATTATTAATAGGGACCCAGTGTTTAAGTTCACCCACGGCCCAAAATTTCAATGTTAAAAATAAAGGCAGAGCTGATCCTTAGAAGTGGGCATATTGTTCAGAATCCTGTTCACAAGTAGTGTCTTAAAATTTTGAAGGCATGTTCTCTGAACCTTAAGTGGTTCATTGTGAATTACTCAACTAGGTCATGGAATCAGAAATATGTATCCCCTTGAAACATAAACATGTTAAAAATTATTTTGATGTAAAATTGTTTTGCAACACTAACAATTATAGTCTTCATTTGACACTTTTAATTTTGAGTAAATGCTTAAATACATACCCAATAGCAAAAAGTATTTAGGACTATCAATTTTTTTCCATTACAGAATCTACTTATTCTGGCATAGGAGAGTTTAAGGTGAAGCAAAACATAATTAGACTAATGCCTGCTAAATAGTATGTAAATAGGACCAATCCAGGTAAATCCTCTTTGTGAAATATTCTGGGAGACTTTTTCACAGCCAAAAAGACATATTTGTCCTCTTTGCTTAATGAAATGTACTTAGGTAGGCAGAGCTATGAGATTTCTTGAGATTCTCATAAATACTAATATTCAATATGATATAAAACCTTAAACACTGTAAAAATATTATGGGAAATAGAAGTTTATTGATTAACTATTTTTAAAATATCAATTTAATATTTCAGGTATACTCAGCCAACAGGTAAGCATGGTGAGATATAAATAGTTAAAACTTAGTACTTCAAAAATTTAAGGTATTATTTTTCTATATGCACTATCAACCTCCCAACCATACCTACTTAATCTATGAAAAGTAGAAAAAGTGGTCACATAATAAATGGTATACTATGTTGAAAAAAAAACGTTTCATAATATAGGAATGGTGGAGTGGCAAGGCAGTAGGGAAGTTTCCCTCGAGGAAGTACAACTTAAAAGCAACACAGAAAGAAGGTCAGTTTTCAAGGTGTGCTCTATCTTGATCCCTGGGCTAGCAAGCTTTGCAGTAACTTTGGCTACACAGTGCACATGGCCTGTAGCTTTTGTGAAGAGAATAGAGCTTTTTCAGGCATTGTACCATCTATGCTTTAAATACTCTCTTCCTTTTCAATACATTACAAAAGATTGGCCTTTCTTTGTGAGAGAACAGTAATACTCTCAAGAACATTCAAAGAAAGATATCAAACTCATAGGAGTCTATATATAAAGAGACCATTTCTCTCCTGAATAGTTGCCCAGCATCAGCAGTATTCAGTGAAGAGCGTGACATTGTCTCCTCCTTTCTAACCTGAACAATTGGTGGAGGGTTCCTCTAAACCTCTGCAGGAATTGTGTATGTGTGCATCTGTATGTGTGTGTGTGACATTGATTTTCTAGTTTGATGTTGGATAAGTGATCTTGTTATTTATAAATACAAAGCAACATTTATTGAATATTTCACAATGTTGTGATTGACTTTTAATTAAGATATTTAAATTAGATGAGCAGGATTATATTTTTAAAACAATATAAAGCTTTTCTAATACATCCATTCATGAAAGGTGAAATTACATAATATTGAGTATAGACCTTTTTGAAATAGTTGCTTAGAGATTCATGGTGAAAACAATAAGAAAAAGGAAAAACTATACTTATGCACATGCAATAAAAACTGAGAGATGTTATCCATATAGAGATTGGATCAGAGTTAGTTCTTTAACAAAAGTAAAAATTTACTCATTTTAAGTGGTCTATGCAGAAATAACACTTGGAGGAGATTATCAAAAATTAAGAAATAGAATAGTGATTTTATAAAATATAAATCAAAATGAAGCCTAGAGAGGTAAAAAGACCCCCCAAAAAAATTTTAAAAAAGGCAAACAAATACTCTCCAAGGGCCAAAAAATTAAAAAATGGATCTTCATAATTAAGGCTGATACTTTAAGATCAGAAATAGCTATTTAGATTGTCTTTAAGGATGGTGTACACTTACTCAACAATTGTAGCCATCCAACAATGAGAGTATTCTTTGTCCATTGTATATCTATATGAATGTTAAAATAAGCTTATTAATTTCTACCAATAAGCTGTTATGATTTTCACTGGAATTTCATTCAATTTATAGATCAGTTTAGAAATAATTGATATATTAATAATATTGAGTTTTTTCACACATGAAAAGGGTATATTTCTAAGCTGATTTAGGTATTCTTGAATTTCCCATAGCATAGACTTTTTTTCTTCTAGTTTTCACTTTTCAGAGCTTTTCCACTATTTCTCAGATTTACCTTACATATTTTCTGTTTTTGATGCAAAAGCAATTTAACTTCTAGGAACTAATCAGGATAGACTGACAATAAAATGTATGTTCTTTTGGGAATATAAATAATAAACAAAGAAAGATGCATAATTAGAAGTTTGAAATGACAATAAGGAAGCAGATAGAAAACAAAACAATTTAGAATAGTATCTGTACTTGTAAATAAGCTAACCAAGAAGATATTGTAAGGACAAATAGAAATTTTTTCAAAAGGCATAATTTCTCCTATTGAAAATAAGGGAAGAGGTACCCTCTTCTTTTATCAGGAAATTCACCTTAGAAAATGTGTAAATGTAATATTAACCTAGAAATAAAAGGCCAAAGTGAGAGGCAAGAAGCATTTATTTGATATCCAAAAGAATAGTAATTTGGTAAGTACTGATTCAGGCAGAAACCCAGATAGTGTTATAATTAGGGGATTAAGACAAAGGGGTTTTATAAAACAAGGAAGGGAACTAATTATGTGAATAGAAAGAAGAAATCTATTGATGTTAGTAAGTCAAGGAAGAAATTTATGTAGGTGTGCAAACAAGCTAAGTTATTCTTGAGCTATACATGGTGGGGCTAATTCTAAAGAATTTTCAGTCCAGTAGTCAGAATGTTTGCTTTCTGTTGGCTTTGAAAACAGCTTTTTTGAAATGCTATGTTTGTTGGACCTAGTTCAAACATTATTTTCCCCAATTTAAACATTCCAAAGCTTTAAAAAGTAAAACATGCAAGGCAGTTCCCTTGGAATAGCAGCTCCGACAACTCCATTTTGAAGTAGTTTTATTTATATTATTTTTCATTGCAAGTACCATCTTTGTAACTCTGGAATGTATCTTTTAGAAAATAAAGAAGCCTTTTTATCAATTTCAGGTCATAGGAATAACTTTCTCAAAGGCCTGAAAGCCATCTCTTCAAAGTGTGAATATGTTCCTATCTCCCATATTCTGTGGGATTATAGAAATGTAAAATTTTGTGTGTATCTTAAGTTGTAAAGTTACTTCCAGTTATGAAGATATGAGTTTTTTTTGTATATTTGTTTTCTCTCTGTGTAGATTTAATTAATCAACATATATCATCACTCCAATTACCAGATAAGTTAGGATGAACTATATGTGACCAGGGATGCTATCAATTCCTCCTACTTGAGGACTAGTTATTGTATATCTTGAGAACATGTTTGTAATGGGTTGTATCTTCTTGTCAATATAAAAGGGTGAGGTTACTTGCTTCTTTGCAGTCTCTTAGAGGTTTGCCTGTGATGTGTATATCATTCTTGTTTAAAGTTTATTTGATAATAAAAATGTTCTCTTTCTCTACTAGCTTTGTGGGTACCATTTCTGGGTTGTGAGAAGTTTATTCTTTTTTAATTATATTTCTCCAGCAATATACAAAAGATAGAGAAAAAAAAGTTGATGAATTTCATTCCAGTCGAATAACACACATAAAGCCCTAAAGTGGAGAAAGAGTATGATACAGTTGAAAAATTGTAAAAGAAGTCAGTGAAATTGTTTGGTGTGAGCTAGGGAATAGGAGATGATGTTTGAAAGGAAAGAGTTGTCTGTCCACCTAGGTTAAGTAAGTATTTTATGCCATAATCAGGAGTTACTGTATTATTCCAATTTCAATAAGGTTCAGGCTATATCTAATTTGCATTTGCATATGGTCAAACCAGCTGTTGTGTTGAGAATTAATTTATGAGTTAAGAATACAAGACCAATTGGTGTGACAGTATCCTTGCAAATAAATGTAAAGTTCTCAAGAACAGGAAATGTATATTTGGAAAAAATGACCAAATATACATGTTGTCATTAAAGCACAGAATAAAGTTTTAGGCAAAATGTAAAAAGAAAATTGGGAACCAAAATGATCCATAGTTTTTACTTCAACAAGACTGATGTTGCTGAGCTTTGCTGAAATAGACAACATTTGGGAGAGATAGATTTGGTGGAATGGAAGGCAAAAATTATTTTCAGTATCATTTTTATACCCTTTGAACATCATATGATATATCTTATTCTTAATACTTGTTTACTCATGGTGTTATGACATTTCAACCTATGAATATGTTAATTCAAATGAACATCTCTCTATTGTGGGATATTTATATATATATGGACTCTCTCTATATATATGAACTAAATTGGAGTCTTATTAAGGATACATTTGTGGAAATAAGATATTTTATATGTAATGTTTCAAATGCTTTGATACTGTTGACTGTTGCCATTCTAAAACCAATAATAAAAGTTGTTGGTTAAGCTAAGTTTATTACTACAATAAGAGGGATTACCAACTTGACATAGTGTCAGTAATGTGTCAGGAGGGGAAAGTGAAGAGAATATATTTATAGAATTTAAGTACCTGCATTATATGACATTAAGGTGAGACATTAAGATGAAACAAAGTTTATGACAGTCAGGCTTTGGATTGATGTATAAAGTAAGGTAAGGGTCTTGAAGTAAGTCTTAAGCTAGCTAGTCTTCTAAAAAATCTATTTTAGTTGGTTTACTGTCACATATTCTAGAAGCTTGTCCTTAGCATTTTTAATATTAAGTCAGGGAAATGGTCCAGTACTGGAAAAGGAAATTATATTGAATTTAGTTTTTAATATATATCATCAAATTACTCTTACTGAAGTTTGCATCAACTAGTGTTTTTCTATATTTACTCTTTGGAATTTTGTTGTCACTAATTATAATTTTAGTTGGGTTTAAGGTATGATAATCTGCAAAATTGTTTATTGTTAATCATAATTTAATGTGCTACATTGTAATATCTAATTTGTGATGCATGTCTCATTAACATAAATCTATACCCTAGTAAAGTAAAAGGTAGACAATAGTTGGTCATTATTTAGTCAATAAATAGAATTATTTAAACATGCATATGTGGCCCTATTATTAGCCTTCTAAGAAGAAATGTGATGAGAGAAAGGTGTTAAAAATTACACCCTAAATTTCAGAGCAAATATAAAAACTTCTCTTGTTAGAGTCACTTTCATAATATTTATATTATACCATTCCACTGCCAGAAGGTTTTATTGAGTGGAGATGGCTTTGGCATATTTCCAAAATGAGCTCAGTATTGAATCCTTCATGTAAGGACAGATGATGATGGCATCTTTTTCCAGTGGGAATACTTGGGTTGCATCCCTCTCTTGTCATTCTTGTGCATAGTGACTGTCAGAAATAGCTGGAGAAGATTAGGCAGGCTGGGCTACTTAATCCAGACAGTGCTCTCATGTCAGGTATCAAAAGAGACATCTAATGCTCTTAATCCTTGTGAAATATAACCTAAGGAGAAATTCCATCTTTGTATAGAAACTTTTCCAAGGAAATGTTTTCTAAAGCAACAAGCATCTCAGGTAATGTAATATGATATAATTATTGTTCTATTGACAAGATTGACCTTTCTCAATAAAGAGACACACTTCCTTAAAACTGAAAATAGTTGCGGAAGAGTAAAAGCCTCCAAGCAGCATTCTTAAAAGTCGCAGATCAATATACATATATGTTCTTTTTGATGCTAGAAAGAAAAATATATTTGGATACTGAAATCCTTGTACTTTTTAACATGTTGAATAAATGTAGTACAGAATGTGAATTTAATAATTACATTTTTAGTTTATTTTTTTATTTTAAATTGACAGAATTTAACTAATATTTTACAGTATATATACAGTGGTGGTCAAATGTAGGTTAATAATAATTAATAAAACAATAATAAATAAATATTCAGGAATAAACTCTGTTTTGCATACTCACAGCTGTATATATACTTTTGTCCTCCCCTGTATATTCTTAAGTAATACTTTTGTTGTGTTACTAATTTCTTAAATAAGTCTACGACAAAGAAAGTTTTGTTTTATAAAAAGGAGTTTGTGCTTATTTCTATCTTCCAAAAAATGCCAGAGTAAAAGATTTCTGCTCTCTGTCCCAACTATCACACTATTTTTTTGTGTAACCACAGATGCTAGCCTTATTATTCTTGAACATATATTTTTCTTGTATATAAAATGCAATAAATCTTGATATTTTTGTGTAAAATAAATGGTTGACTAGCTGAACATGAAAAAATATTTTTTAAACCCATCATTATTCTAGTGTATTTAAATTGAACTCTTACTAGTTTCTATTTCTATGTTTTGACTAGATAGATAAATAGATAGATAATGTGTATATATATGTATATATATATATGCGTGTATATATATATGTATATATATAATGTTGCTGCAGAGTGATATTAATTTCTCCTTTACGCTTACCTATGATTTTTAAAGTATCTATAACATACATTACATTTTGATTAAAAACTAAAAATTTTTAAACAAAAATTCTCAAGCATATTTAAGGATAAAGTAAAATATAAAGGGCATTTTTTGTCATTCATTAGCTATTTCTTCCACATTATTACTTATGCACTTTAGAACATACTAATTGATTATCTCTTTTTAAGGTACCATAATTTGTTTTTTCTTCTATAATTTATCTTTCTAACTCTAACATAACTGCTTTCTGTAACTCAAAACCTTTCTCTTTTTTATATTCTCTACAGCATTATTGATAAATAATGACATTGAACATTGCATAAATTTAAGGTGTGTAACATGAGATATTGCAAAAATTATTACTACAGTAGTGTTAGTTAACACCTGCATCATGTAATAACCATTTCTTTTTATCATGAGAGCATTTATTTATTTTTTAGTCATTTTTAAGTATTGGTCATTGTAGTCTCAATTCTGTACATTAGATCTCCAGAACTTATAACTGAAAATTTGAACACTTTAACCAACATCAACTTTTCACGTTCAATATAGCTAGCTATTGACTTATCATAGATGGCCTTAATATTTTGAACTCTGTTCCTTCTATACCTAATCATTTGAGAGCTTTTATTATAGATATTATATTTTGTCAAATGCTCTTTCTGAATCTATTGAGATGATCATGTAATTTTTATCTTTTGTTCTATTAATGTAGTGCATCATACTTATGATTTGTATATGTTGAACCATCTTTACATGACAGGAATAAAACCTACTTAATCATTATATATGATCTCTTATTATATTTTTAAATGAAGCTTGCTACTACTTAGTTGAAATTTTAAATCTATATTTATTAGAGATATTGGTCTGTATTTTTATTTTCTTATACTGTCCTTATTTGGCTTAGAACCAGGATAATCCTGGACTAATAAAATGAGTTTGGGAATGTTTTCTCCTCTCCAGTTTTTTGGAAGAGGCTGAGAAGAATCGATGTTAATTCTTATTAAAATATTTTGTAGAATTCAACAGGGAAACCATCTCATCTTGGATTATTCTTTGCTGGGAGGTTTTTGAATATTGATTTAATTTTTTTACTTGGTCTGTTTAGATTTTCTATATCATTATAATTCAGTCTTGGTAAGTTGTACATTTCTAGGGACTTACCATTGCTTGTAGACTATCTAATTTGTATATGTATAATTGTTCATAGTAGTCTCTTACGACACCTTGTGTTACTGGTATCGGTAGTAATGCCTCCTGTTTCTGATTTTATTTGAGGTTTGTTTCATAGCCTATTTAAGGTTTGAACTTTCGTTTATCTTTCAAAAACCACATCTTGTTTTCATTGAGCTTCTCTATTGATATCTGGTCTTTATTTCACTTATTTGCACTTTGATATTTGTAATCTTCTTCCTTTTGCTAACTTCAATCTTAATTTATTCTTTTTCTGTTCCCTTGATGCATAATGTTAGGATGTTTGAGATAATTTTCTTAATATTGTCATTTATTGCTATAAACTTTGCCTAGAAAAATGTTTTTCCTGAATCCCATAAATTTTGCAGTGTTATGTTTACATTTTTGTCTCAAGGTATTTATTCTACTTTCTTTTTGATTTTTTCTGACCCTTTCTTCAAGAGTTGTTTTTTTTTTTTTCACATATTTTTAAATTTACAGATTTTTTCCCTAATATTGATTTTACATTTTATGCCACTATGTAAAAATTAAAAAAGAAAGAAAGAAAAAGATGTTGGTAATATTTTGATCTTCTTGAGTTCACTAAGACTTGTTTTGTGACCTAGCATATGATCTATTCAAAGTAGTTTTCCCCGAATATTTGAGAAGTATATATATTCGGATGCTGTTGGATGGATGTTTCTGTATGTGTCTGTAAGGCCCATTTTGTTTATGTAACAGAATTCTTAAGCTTTTATGCCTTCTCTCAGTCCTGCAACATACCAGGCTGAGTGCTGACAGCTTTCTTTTTGTTTTTCCAAGGGCAGTGCTAATGCTCAAGTTTGTGGTCTGGCTGACTTTCTGTGTGGTTTCACCAATGGTCAGTCAAAGTTTACTTTTGCCACCATTGAGCATGCACATGAGGGGCTAGCCACAGTGTGTGGCATGTATGGTGAAGTGCATATAATACTGGGATGCCCATGGGCTAATTGATCATTTATTTCCCAAAGGCCTTGATAACACAACATTATCATTGTTTTTAATTTTGCCCATGTATAATAATATATATATTATAATTTCATTTTGATTATTTCACTAACAATAAATTTAAACATTGCATGTACTTTTGTATTTTTGTAAACTACTTAAGACTTGGATACATTTTATTATTTATTTTTTCATTGCTTTTGGAGATAGGTGAAGAGAAATAGAAAGAAACATTAATGTGAGAAAGAAACTACTCATTTGTACTCCAACCTGGGATAAACCCACAGCCTCGGTATTTGCCCTGACTGGAAATTGAATCCATGACCTTTCTGTCTATGGGACTATGCTCCAACCAACTGAGCCACACCAGCCAGGGAAACTATACATTTTTCAAATGAAGGTTATATAATTTTGTTTTAAATTCACTTTTAAAATTTATGTTTGAAATGACAGAAGTATCTCTACTAACATATGTTGCAAACAGTTTCCTCATATCATTATTTCCTTCATAATTTTCAAGAATATTTTTGTTTAACATAGAAATTTGTTTTCTAGTGATCAGTCCATTTTGATGTTTTGTGTTATTCTTCTAGTACGTCTCACAATTAATATTTATTCTGTCAAAGTTGTTTCAGTATAAAATAGGAAGTCGTGATCTAATTCACATTTTGCAAACAATTACCTAGCCTTTAATGTTGATCTTTAAAATTTTATTGTTTTATTTATATATCTGTCTGTGTCTGCTATAATATTTTAAATTATAATAGGAAAGTCTCATTTGTTACAACTATTTTTCATCATTTCCAAGGTATTCTATGTATAAATGTTAGACTAATTCTATCAAGTACATAAGTAAAGATATCAGGGTAGTGATTATGAAACAATTATACCTATAGTTATAAAGAATTGTTATCCAATATTCATCAGAAGACTTTGATTTTATGTTGTTGGTTAGTATTTCATAAGTAAAATTCATAAGTAAAACTGGTCTGTATGAGTGTTGTATTTGTTAAGCATTTATACCTGTATACCAATGTTTTGTGTAAGTACTAAATATGTAATCTCTTAGCACAGGAATATTTAAAATAATATAAGAATTTTATGTTAATTCTATCTGGTAGGTTACTCAGGCTTTTGGTTTCATTGTGGATATTTAAGAGGCAGTACTATGTCTAAAGAAAACAGTAAAATGTGATTATAAAAACTGAGTTCAAAATTATAAGCCTGAGAGACCTTGATTTAATATTAGCTAGGTAAACATTTCATAGCATCAGTTTATGTCTTTAATAGACAACAATAATACTACCTGATTTATGTGAGTAGTTTGGAGTCCTGAATAAGTCTAGTGGATAATAAAATTTTCTCATTACCATTATTAAAAATTTTACATAGTACCTGAATAAATTTATCTATTTCTAATAAATTAATTTATATTACCAATGGCATCAATACAAAAGAAGAATATATGTGCATTATTCAACAAACAAGAAGGATTTCTTCTGAAAAAGGCAACATTTATTTTGCACATGAATTTAAACTCAATTAGAATTGCAAATATACTTTCTTTACATAATGAAGAATACTTTAAATAACAACCAAAATTATTTAAACCAAAAACTAAACTATAAAACACTTAATGGAAATTTCTATCTGATGGTTAATTCCAATCAATACTTTTTCTTTAACCAGATACAATCAGTTAGAAAATAGAATTGGAAATTAATCAATGTTTAAAATATGTTAAGAAAATATGAGCACAAATAAAATTGTAGAAAATCTTATTAAATTTTACTAAAAGAAATAAAATTTTGACTAAATAAGAAGACCATGGTATTAAAAACTTTACTTTATCCAAATTTTGTTCAACCTAAAAGCAAAATAAATGAGATTTTGGATAATTATGAGGTAATCCATGACCTCAATCTCTTCTCTTGGAAAAGGCCACATCCACAGCTCCTCTATTGGGGTAATCCACAGTGAATAAAAAGGTCATTTGATAGAAGAAGAATAAATTATTTTAGAAACACTGTAAAATAAGAAGCATATCTTCTCAAAAGGTGAGACACCACCAAAAAGTGAATAAAGTGTTAAGCTAAAACAGTTTTAATGTTGGGTCATACAAGTTATCTGAAAATTACTACTGTAAAGGAATTCATGGTTAGTCAAATTCATCTGTAAAGTCCTGACATAATTCAATAAAATTACTTGGTTTTGTGGGGGGTGGGGGTGGGGTGGATTATTGTCTTTCTTAATGCTTTCTTAATCCTTATAAAAGTTATTCTAGTTCATATATCAGTCTCTCAGAGAAGGAAAACTCTGACTCCAAAAAACCTCCGCTGCCTTGCGGCATACCTCTTCAGGGGAAAGGCTAAGGGAGTAAACCCCGACAGAAAATCCGGAGCCGGAGTCCCTAAGGCGGTTTGACGTTGTAGTCAACACCGGCAACTCCTGCGGCGCACCTGAACCCAAGCTGTATCGACTCCGTCTTTCCCTTGGACCCTTCAGCTGCGAAGAGAGGGGGGGTCTGCTGCATGGGCAACAGCAGACCCTCCATATTACCTTGCCCAGGCTCTGTAGCTTCAGCGTCATCGCAAGATGTCGATTCAACACGGGAGGAGACAGATACCGTGTCACTCCCGAGTCGGACTGCACAGCCATTCTCGGCGGTGCAGATAGACTCTTAAGAAGCTACACCATCGTCTCTCGAGACGGACGGCTGCCGACGAGATATCAGTCTCTATTTTGCGCAAAGAAAACATCCTAGAACATCTGAATACTTGCAGAAACTAGGAATAAATTACCAGAGAAAGCTTGTCTTATTCAACAATACATCAACAATATTGATTTTTGTGTGTGTGTTTGTGTGTGTGAAAGAGAGAGGGAGGGAGAAAGAGAAAGAGATATCAATTCATCTGTCCATCTATCTACTAGAAATGTCCATGACTGGCAATAACAAAACACCCTCCCCCGGAAAACACTCCCAAGAGTTATTGTAAATTAAAATAGAGAGTTGCACATATAGCTGAGAGACAAATGACTGTATAGCAGTGC
This sequence comes from Furipterus horrens, assembly GCF_987537825.1. Taxonomy (NCBI): domain Eukaryota; kingdom Metazoa; phylum Chordata; class Mammalia; order Chiroptera; family Furipteridae; genus Furipterus; species Furipterus horrens. The sequence goes on along the minus strand of NW_028327176.1, from coordinate 58,737,465 downwards.
TCGGACATTTTATAAATTAGTTTCTAATTTAAAATCTACTAGAATAAAAATTCTACATTTGTAACTATGTAGAAACTTTATTTTTTTAAATATGAACTTTTTTCTTTCTTTTTGATTAACTGGCCTCATCCTGCATTCTCGTTTATTTGCCTCCTTCTCCCTTGCACATCCACTACCTTACTCAGGAAGCACTCAGGACAAGGAGATTCTGATTAGCATCGAATAATCTTAGGAAGAAACATTCCGATCTGTTGAACACAGAGGCAGAGTTTCAATCAAACTCAAGATAGCTTGTAGTTGTCAGTTGTGTTTCAGTTTCAGACCCAGAAAATCCAGCTATGCCATGGCTGACATCAGGACAGATGTACAGATCAACCACCCCCTACCCATGACCCTGACCAGGACTCTAACTTCCTTAGTCACCCTGATTAATGACATTTCCTATATATAACCTATCCTCTGAAAGCCATCAGGAGCCAGGTCTTTGAGCATTAACTCACCTGTCTCAGGGAGTGGGCCATTTCCTGAATATAAACCCTTACTTTTTTGCTACAAGTTCCTATTCTTGTCTTATTAGGCTTTGATGCACATAAGCACACAAATCCCTTTGTTACGTACCATATTCATGATAAATTATATTGAAACGTTTCAATAAATAATAAAACATACTTTAATTCTTAAGATTCCTGGATAAATTTTTTCTGTAACAAAATAATAAGTTATCCAAATTTTCCTCACAATTGTGCACTTTTGTGGGGAAGTAGCTTATATTTAGATATAATTTCAAACTTAAAAATTTAGAAGTATAATATAAAGAAATATATATAATTTTTATACAGATTCTCCAATCTGTGTTTACCTTTTGCCCCATCTTTCTCTTTCCTAATTTTCTCCACATGTAAATACATACATGTACACATTTTCATGTGCACATGTATGTATAGGTATGACATTTATTTTTTCTGACTCTTTTTTAAAGTAATTTGAACACACTGTGCCCATTATGCCCAAATAATTTGATGTTTACATCCCAAGACTAAGAAAAAAATATTATATAACCACAGTAGACTTTTCAAAATAAGGAACTGAAATATAAATATAACATTATTATATAAAAATTATATGCAATTTTTTTGAATTGTATCAATAATGTATTTAATTTCTTTTTCTACCTAGGGTCAGCAATTCTTTTAGGTGTCATGCCTTTCTAGTCTACCTTAATCTCAAATAGTTCCTGAGCCATTACGTTTTGTTTCTTCACCTTGAATTTTTCTGTATTTTAATTCTAGTAAGGAATATCTATGTATAAAAGCAGATTTAATTTCAAAATCTTAGCAAACTTCAAAATTTGATTTAAATAATCAAATATATATAAAATATAAAAATAGTAGAATTAAGTTTGTTGGGGAAAGGAGTAAGAGTATTTCTATCAAATTAGTATTAGAATACATAAAAATATAGGATATTTATTAATTTATGCATATGAATTCTCTATTAACATCATATACTTAAGCTGAAGAGGAATTGTCTTATATGAGATAGTTTTAGAACACATATCTCTCTCTTCTTTGTTTCCATTATGAATGGGATGCTTATATATTCATATTTTCATAAACTTTAAAACTATAGAAAGTTCAAGCAGTCAATCAATATGTTTGAGTGCCAAATATATGGGGGAATCTTAATTAAATATGTTACTACCACGCTAAATAGAAAATGCTGCAGCCACAGTTGTGCTTTTCCCAGTGCAGAAATCTTTTGTCTTTTTGTTCTTCATATTTTTATTCCCACAGCCTGGCAGAGAGCCCTGCATAAAGAATGCTCAATTCGTTGCTGAATTTATATATAGAATTCCTAATCAGGTTGGAATACTGTTGTTGAAGAAAAGAGAAATACAATTCAAAGTAAACTATGGATATATAAACTAGGGGAAAGGAGAACATGTTACAAATCACTATGCTTTAAATTACAAAATAATTGCCATCAGTGACAATTATTTGTTGGGCCTCAGTTTCATTTTAGAGACACAGTAAGTATTACTCTGCGGGCACTTAAAAATTAAGCAATATTAGAATGAACTCTACTGAGGGGGAAAAAGAAATTTAAATTAACACCTTTTTTTCTATATATATTCCTAAGGTGATTGGGCTTTCTCCCACCCCTGCCAGCCCCCACCACAGCCTGTAAAGAACTGAAGAGTATTCATTAGCCTTTTCTTTTTATAAAAAGTCTTTCTAATCTCAAAGGAGAAACATTCTACAGGAATTCCCATACCTTGTTTGCAGCTGGGGAAGGCCCTTAGGATTAGAATACAAGAGATGAGCAGAATGCTTCCTTTCCCTTTTAATATGTGGAATGGGTGCTGTGTAAGATTTTTGATATAATGTTTTTGGGTCCAACAAAATTTAAAATATTCCTTAAAGCATGGGAATTTTAAAGCATAGATATCTGAATTTAAATATTTACATGATATAGAATGGTACCTTTTGAGATATGTAGAAAACTAGGAAAGGGATTAAATTAACATATTAAAAATGGCAATATCTAAAGTCTACAGAGATGTTTTCCTTTTCTCCTTAGGGAGTATAGTTATGTTGATAGTGAGATTGACAATTTATGGAGAAATGATACTCTTTTGGTGAAAGTGTTCTTATTCAAGAAATACATAAAATCGGGTCACTCATGGCTTCCCCTGGCACCTTATAGTCAGCCTCCCAGTCTCTCTCACTCATTTCCTTTCCCTCACCCCCAGAATTGGCTGAGCTTGGAAGTTTAAGGCACAGTCCTTCAGAATACTAGGTATTTCCAAGACTTTTGGCCCCCCAACTACAAGGAAGTAGGATCAGACTACAAAGTTAGAAGAAAGAGTGCATGCCAGATGATCCTCATTTCTGACATCAACTAAGTCATTGATGGTTTCTCCAAACCACCCTCAGATTCAATAATTTGCTAAAAAGACTCACAGGACATACTAAAACTACTATATTAATGGATAAAGTCTGTTTCAGGAAAAATACAAATTAGAACCAGTCAAAGAAAAAACTCAAGAGCGCCTGAGGGTTCCAAATGAGTCTCCATTGTTCTCAGGATGTGTTACCCTCTCAGTATTCATATATGAAAATATGCATGGAATAGTGCCTGCTCATGAAGTTCAGTCAAGCTTCAGTGTTTAGTTTCGTTGAGACTTTAATTATGTAGGCATGGTTCATTTGTTGTCCACAGGGTTGAACTCAGACTTTATGTCAATGAAACTTCTGAAGGAAAGCTGTATCCTAAATCACATGATTAGTCTTTCTGGCATGGCCAGCCCAAACTTTAAGACCATGAGGTGATTATGGTCTCGGGGACCCACCAAGAATAAAGAAAGAAGGTACTCCTATCACTCAGATATTTCAAGAGTTTACAAGTTAATTCTTAGACGCTCAGGAAAAGATCAAACTTATTTCTGGGAAAAACCAACTTTCTCTCTCTCTCTCTCTCTCTCTCTCTCTCTCTCTCTCAACCTCGTTTATTCTACACCAATGGTTCCCAAAGTGTGGGCACTGCTATAATTAAAGGTTTTGAGTTATTACTGCATCATTTTGGCAAACATTTAACTTTTATCTCAATGTTGAAACCCTTATTAAAACAGGATATTAGGACAGCTAAACAGAATTTGCTGGAGAAATGATTTGGATTTTTAGATGTAATTCAACACAATACACTGCAGTGATTGTTTTTCTTTCATTCCTTTTTAAAATAAAAATGAGGACTTTCGGAAGCTCAAGAAAATGAGCTCAGTCTGAGATAAGAGAACAATTTTATTTTTAAGAAATTATACATCAGGTATAGTAAAATTATAATGCGGAGAAGACTTGCTCTCAATGCTCTGTGTTGGAAATCTATCTATGTTCACCCTAAACCACCCTGGTATTTTGGGTTCTCAATATTGAAGCTGACGTTTCAGGTTATTTCAATGTCACTTGTACTATTTTAAAAAGCATTTTACATTTTCATTTGCATCAGCAAAAGACAGAAGGGAAGATGCATGATTAACCTATTGATTTCCAGTTTCCTCTTAGAGCTAATATTAATTAAAACCATCTGCATTTATTCATAATGTGTTCTAGATGATTTTCCTAAGTAAAATTATTTTTTCCTAACCAGCAGTCTAATGCAGCTTTATTGCTGAACTAAAGGGGTTAATTTTCCTGCTCACATCAAAGCCCAATCAAACTCCAACAGGAGTTTGTAGCCGAGAAAGTAAAGGTTTATCCATTAATGAAAGGGAGAAATGCCCTGAGTCAAAGGTAAGATCAGGCTCAAAAATCTGACTCTCTGATGGCTTCAGGGGATGGATTATATAGGGGACTAAGGGAGTTAAGGTCTTTACTGATTGGTCAGTGTTAGAATAGGGGTTAGGTGATTATTGCATCTGATCCTGATATCAGCCATGCTGTCACTGTGTCTGGTTTCCTCAAAAGTGTGGTTGGTGGGGTCTCTGTCATTTTCTAGGTTTGGAGCTGAAACACAACTGAGGCCTAGATGTTACCTCCAGTTTGACTAAAATGGTCTTCGTGATAATAGAACTGAGTCTCTTTGTTCCTAAGACTATTTGGTGCTGACCAGAAGCTCATTGTCCTGAGAGCTTAATGATTAAGGGAGTGGATGTGAAAGGCACTGGGGGGTGGAGGTTGCTAAATCAGTGTGTTGGATGAGGCCAATTTGAACAAAAAAGACAGAAAGGCAAAATGGTCATATTTAAGATAAAAAGTTTCTGCTCAGTTACAGATTCCCTTCGCTGATAATTACATGGCAGAATCTTAGAGGGCAGAAACACAAGGCCAATGTTTCTTAGAAGTTTAATCCTAGTTCCAGCATCCAATATGCCATAGAGCAAACCCAAAGATAAACTAAATTAACAAAAATTAGAATCTATATTCCCCTTTGCAAGATTCACATTACATGATTGTACATTTCAAATATAGTTATATTTAATAAATATGGAAACCTTTGTTTATTTTTAAACTTTTCAAACTTAATTTATCATGGCCCTCTCCCTTCTCCTTGTTACTGAATAACAGTTAGGGTCCCACTGCTCTCTGCCATCCTCTAGGCAAAATTTCAGAGGCAAAGTTTTGGTGATAAAGAAAGTGATTATGCAAATGCAGTCACTTAAGCTAATCAAGTCACAGCTTTAATCACTTAAGCCTATCAATTAAGGCTAAACTCTTAACACCTGTGTTCTATTATTCCCTTGTTAGTTTCTGCATGGTTAGTTTACAAACTAAAACAACTTAATATAAAAAGCTACATACTTTTGGAAGAATGGCAGGCTTCTGCCTCAGAGCCTGTTTCCTCTAGAACATTCAAAGAATAAACCTTCCACCCTCTGCCAGGCCAGCCTGATCCTAGGCTGTGCCCAGAGTTCCTTCCCATACTAAATACCATCTTTTGGGAAATGCAGACAGCTGCAGCACCATCATCCAGGCACCTTGAGGAAGAAGAGCCTGAGAGCCAGAGAGAGCCAGGAGGCTGAACCCCACCCAGAGCCAGACCCTGAGAGTGAGCCAGCTCAGGTGCCAGAAAAGCTCATGAGTCAAAGAGCTAGCCTTCTTTTTATTTCCATTGGCTCTGGAGTTGTCCAGCTTCTCAGCCAATCCCATCCTAGACTGCCTTCCATTGCTTCAGCAAACTCCTCCTACAGCCCCTCCTACTTCTCCCCAGTGATCTTAATCATCTCTCTCTATATCACCCTGACCATAGTACTGTTCCACTATGAAAGAGAGTTAGATTAGGCATTAAGATGCCACAACTCAATCTTGCTTCATTATCTGATATATGAGCTCTAAAACGAGGTTGGTAATATGGTACAGGTTTATTATAAGGATTAAATGAATATAAGGTTCATAAACTTTGTAAAATTTAAAATGAAATTGAAAAATTAGTTTTAATTTCTTTCTCTCATTAAAAAAAAATTGTCATGAACCTCTGAGTTCCTCAGCCACTTTTTTTCTTCTTCTATCATCCTATGTATTCCATTAGACATCACTCACTCTGCAGAAGGTGATGGGGGCATAGGAGAAATGTTAGAGTTTAGTGTGCATCTTTGGGTAGGTCCACTTTGCTAAATATTTATCCCTTGAATTTGTTCAGGCAGAAGTTATTAAAACATTATACAGGAAATATTGTGCAAGGTTAATCCAAGTCAGGTTCTTTCTTATTCAAAATTACTTCGTAATATTGCTCTAATGTAAATAAGCCATTAACTGTATCTGCAATGAACAAATATTGTAAAAACATGCAGGAGAGTGTGTTCATATATAATGAAAGGAGTGAAAATTCATATTCATGTATGTTTCTACTAGCTAGTAATAGTAGTTATATTTTTTAAAAGGATATATATATTATATATTATTATTTATTATTATATATTATATATATAATCAGGAAAAAGTAAAGTCTATGTCAGACATGTAAAGTGAATTATTCTTTCAAGACTTTAAGAAATAAGTATGGATTTAGTATGAATATTTGCAGAGGTAGAATAACAAATATTCTATACTAAATATATATTCAAACAGTGAGGAGTTTTATGATCAGTTTAAAAACAGAGGTGTAAAGAAAAGATCTAACTGCAAGCCCATGACTCTCTTATTGGAGATGAAAATCTTCTTTGAGAAAATAAAATAAGAATGACTGGCCTCAAATAGACTTTCTCATAAACACACTTATGATCTGAACCAGACACCTTGTCAACATTCTAATGGTAAAGGGCAGAGTCCATATTTTTAATAGGTGAATTATTTTAACACAATATAGCTTGTCTCTATAAATTGTTTATTATAAATGTTCCCAGAATTAAAGATTTTAAAATGAGGTGTACCTAGAGAATGGGAGGGAATCAAATAAACAGTTTACATTCACATAACTAACAGAGTATAAAACTGGAAAGCCCTCAAATTCAAACAGCTTCTTTGGTGAACTATGTTTTTTGCATACATCACTAAGAACTCATCTGCTAATCCAATACCAAACAAGGTCCTGATGCAAAAGAAAGAAATTTATTGGAAACCATGATTGGTTGTTGCCAGCTCCTTCTAAAAAAAAATAGATATAGATAGATAGATATAGATATAGATATAGAGATAGATATTTGTAAAACATATAATAAAATTATATATATATATAATGTTTGTGTTTGGTTCTCATTCAAATTCTTCAAATTATTAATCAAACATGGTGTCAGATAAGAATCAACATTAAATGAGTTTGTTCTAACAATTTAAGTCTCTCTGTCAACACAAGACTAATATAACATCTTTGTCATTTAGCATCACCCATTACCACCCACCATCTCTATTTCTGTGGACAACATGCATCATGTTTACTGGGGTGCTCCGTCAATGTCCTGCTCAAATCAGAACCTCTGCATTTAGATATTTCTTGTAAGCTCACATACAATTGTTTAGCTCAATAAAAATTTTAAATTGCTGTCATAGTCTGTTTTTTTTATTGACTAAAAATAATTAGATAGCAATTATTTGATAGTAATGGTTTCACCCAAGAAACAGTTTATATCAGAAACTTTCAGATACTGCAAGGTAACAGATTGCTAAAAGAAAAAAAATTATATTTTTATGCCACAAGAGGTAACTGACAATAAATGATTTTAGTACAGAATAGTCACATCTAGAATTTAACTGATTTTTGTGTAAAGAAGAATCTAACCCTACCATCTAATGTTTTAAACTTTCACGTGCTTTCTATATTGAAAAGTGACTATTATTTATGGAGAATGTAAGAGTTAAAAAGTTTCTGAACAAAGAAATTATATGTGTTTAAATTTGCTAGCATGGGAAACAGTCTTTGACTTCTTGAATTAAAAAAAAAATCTGTGAGTGATAGTATCTATCAACCCTATAAAAATCATATACTTTAAAAATTTATTGTAGTATCTTACTTGAATAGTCTCTATTTAAATGCAAATTTGGCTTCCTTGTGTCATAAAATGAGTTTTTCAATAAAAAAGAGGTATTTATTTTTTACGCCAATGGCCTGTTTATCCTACTACATGACATAGCATTAACATCCAGCCTCAGGAGTTTTGTCTTTAGGAGCGGATAAAAAAGATAGATGTACTAGAAAATTAAATCTTTTGGGGGGGGGTGTGGGTCAAATTTACTAATAAAATATGAAAAAGTTTCTAAACAATAATTGTTGAAATAGTCTTTTAGAAAAACTAATTCTATTTTATGATAATATATAAAATAAAATTATCTTAGCAACTGCACTTTACTGTAGGGGAAATGATTTGCAGTTTTATGAATCTTGCTACAGTGTACAGAGATATGGCCGGGTCTGTAGAGTTCAAAATTTAAACTGTATAACTTTATTTTTTAATGCCTTATATTTTTAAATGAATATTTAATGTTGAACACATGAAGAAATATTTTAAAGACCCTTTACACACATTGTATCATGAGCACCGTAGGTCACGTCTCTTGCGGAGGATCATGTTATAATATTTACTATAAATTAAGGCGCACCTCAGGCTCAGGGGAAGTAGGTCTCCCAGCTGAATCTACACCAGCAGTGACAAGGAACAGGGCAAAAGCCACAAGCACTATTGCGCAACTCAACTTTTATGAAATGCAGATCCACACAAAATAGAACATCAACATCACATCAATATCCTATTCCAATATCACACAACTAACACAATACACATCAGTAAAAGGGGAATAAATAACCCAAATTCAGGAGTCACAGTCCCAGGTCCAGGAGAAAGAGCATTGGATGGTGAGCTATCAACATCTTGCAGGAAGATCTCCCTGGACTGGATCCAAGGCTGAAGCTGGATCAAGAGTGGAAAGAGTGGTTGTTTCAGAGCTTGATTGGACAGATCCTCCCATGGCACGTAGTCTAGAGTGTCAGTGGAGCAGCATCTCCTGGTGGGAGATTTGCTGTCTCAGTAGTGGCTCTGAAGTCCATCTAAGTTATACTCAAATTCTTGGTACCTGACTGAACTTGGAAGTTCCATGGCTTGGAGTTGATGAGTTCCCAGCACTCATCAATAGGCTTGCCCTCTCTGCAGATACAACTGTATGCTGATATCTTGGGTGTGCTGCCCTGGCAGGCATTTTGCAGGGCTCCTGGTGTGACTTACGTAGTTTCCTTCTGAACCAAATTGTCGTGGCTGACTGGAAGCCAGCTTGGTTGACATGAGTGATGCCATATAGTTTTATATATTTTATGCTATCTTGACCAGACCAATGCCATTTTATCGGTCCTGCTCTCCACACCAGGTATTCTGATAGTGAGGGGATGGTCATTCCTGACTTTGAAATCTCTAGTTTCACTCACTTGTAAGATATAAACATGCTTCACATTTACAGGCACTCTTCACATTCATGCATTGATTCTAACTGAGCAGAAAACTGGATCGGTGGCACAGTCTCTCAGCTTTAAATGTAATGAGACATATGACATGTATAATTAATACATATAATATATATTACATATATACTCATTACATAATAAGTATAACAATATTTGATTATATATTATTATTTATAATAATACATATGGTATCTGTATTAATATATATAAATACCTCTAGTACAAGGAAAATATTAAGGGCCTTAAAGTAAGTAAAAACAATATGCAAGGCTAGAGAAAGGGATAGATGCTAGAAACAGAGAAAAAATATTATGGGTGTTTGGGCCCTGACCAGTACGTCTCAGTTGGTTGAGCATTGTCCTACCAAGTGAAAGGTCGCTGGTGTGATCCCTGCTCAGAGCACATGCCTGGGTTGGGGCTGGGTCCCTGGTGAGATCACATGCGAGAGGCAACCAGTTGATGTTTCTCACATTTCTGTTTTGCTCCTTCTCCTTCTCCTTCTCTTCCCCTCTCTCTAAAAATAAATAAAAAATTTTAAAAAAATTATGGGTGTTTGGGCTTCAGAAATCACTGTCATTTAAACCTTAAAGGGGACAAGTGTATGTGTAGAGACATAGTGAAAAATGTAATATATGAAAAAAGTAATAAATAAAACATAAAATTAAACTTAAAATTTTATTTTGTACAGTAAATTTAAAGCACCAGAAGATAATGATAACTTAAAGGAAATGTTTGTGTTGAAATTGGGGAGAAGCTTGAATGGCAAGGAACTTAAATTGTAATTTGGGGGATTATAAATGGAAAACTATGAAAAGGTTCTTAAGAGAAAATTCAGATGTCAGAACTATATCACTTGAAAAAATTAATAATTTATATCAGATTGTATTATCTAAAATATATTGGCTCTATTCTTTAATATAGGTTAATTAAATGAATTTAAAAAATGGTTCTGTCTATCTTACTCTAACCCCAAAAGAGAAAATCATCAAATTCAAGACAAGGTTAAGAAAATGAATTTGGGAATCAAAAGGTAGACTTCTCATATAGTGTAGCTTGTGTTTTTATTCCTTTAACTCTCAATGGCATCAACTCAAATTTCATTATTATAGAATAGATTTGGATAAATTTCTTCACTGGGAATTTCTAAGGATTAGCAGATTAGGTCAATTTTTCTGTAAACATTACTAACATACTTTTTTTTCCTTTTCATTTGTCTTTCTCTTCCTCTCTTAGATTTGTCATTGTTTGCCTCATCTCACCAGAATAAATAAAAAATGATATAGTTAAACAGATTAACATTGAATTATACAATGGGGCAAGAGGTCTGAAAAGCAAATCATATCAGATCCTCGACCTTTAAAACTAACTTTATTTACAACTGCAGTTCTATAAGTAAATTCTTTAGACAGAAATAATGAAGTCTGTATCAGGAGAGAATCTGAAAACAAAATCTGTATGGCAGGAATTAGCTGTGGGCCTGGGTGAGCTTTATTGAGCAAGTTATATCTCAATTTTAACATAAAGTCATTATTTTACATGACAACCACTTATGGTTCAGCTATAGATCTCTTATTTACATTATGTCAAGCAGGCATATAAAATTTCTTTTTAATGGATGTCACTTTTCTTTAGTTTCAATTGCACATGCAGGTTATTCCTTTTTAAGATTTGTATATGTCTGTGCTTTTTTCATTGAGAAATTTGAGAGAGTTTAAGGGAGCTGGGCTTAGAAGCATGAGCTTCTTATGTGTAAGCATAGAAAAGGCTTTTGAATGGTACTTGAAGAACACTGTTGAAATGCTTTAAAGATAGCAATATTTTATATTGGAAAGAGAAGCAATGTTGATTGAAAAACTGATTGCTTTGGTCACTGTTTTTCTCCTTAAGATTATCAGTGCTTTCAAACGCAGAGGCAAAATCTTGAGAAAACATGAAGAAAAGTTCAGGAATGTGGAGCCATAGGGCCACTGAAAGACTTTTTTTTTTTTTTTTTAACCACTTATTCTGACATGAGACAAAAAGCTCTCTCTGCGAAGGGGTGAGAATTGCACTTCTAAAGTTACCTGTTGAAGGCAGAAACTTTCAGGCAGCAAATATATTAGTTAGACTCACAGTAAACTGTTATTGAGGATCATTTCATTCACATAATTCAGAGACTCAAATATGAAGTGTAGCCTTCAGATCTTAAATCAATGACTACAATCCTGAAAACTAGAACAGGAAAAAAAAGATGGAGTTTTTATTAGATTAAAGGGGTTCATCTGCCTGCACACATCAAAGCCCAATAAGACAGGAACAGGAGTTTGCAACAAAGAAAGTAAGGATTTATCTTTAGGAAGTGGCCCACACCTGGAGAGAGGTGAACTAACATCCAAATCCTGTGGATGGGTTATACAGGGGAAAATCATTAATCATGGTGACTAAGGGGATTAGGGGTGCGGTATTTACCAATTGCTAGGCACTAGATTAGGTGATAGTTGATCAGTGCATCTGGTCTGGATCTCTGACAGGGAGCCACTTTCTCTGGTTTCCCTTCATTTTGGGCCCGGAGCTTAAACACAGCTAAGGCCAAATGTTACCTCTAGTTTAACTAAAATTGTCTCTGTGGTCAGCAGACCCAAAGCTCTGTTCCTAAGATTGTTCGATGCTGATCAGAACCTCATGGTCCTGAGAGCTTCATGATTAAGGGAATGGCCATGCAAGGGAAAAGGAGGAAGGTGAGTCTGGCGAATCAGGGTGCTGGATGAGTCCAATTTGAATCAAAAGGAAAGAAAGGAGAAAAGTTTATATTAAAATATCAGTTTTCTACAGGAATGTTGCAAAATAGCCAGTGCTGTTGCGGAACAGTCAGTGGGGTACTACTGCTCGCCACCTATAGGAAAAACTCTGGAGCCAAAAGTTTGGTGGAAAAAGTAAAGGGGTTGTTTATTTAAAGGCTATACAGTTTTGGAATAATGGCAGATTTCTGCCTCAGGGCCCCACTCTCTTTAAAACACCCAAAGACAAATATTCCTGCCACCCTCTGCCAGGCCATACCAGTTTCAGAATGTTTCCGGAATCCCATTTCCCTCTTAAAAAGTACTGTACTTTGGGGAACGCAAGTGGCTGTATTATGTTCATCCAAGCTGGTCGGCAGGCTCCTGGTCACAGTTTGGCTCCTGGTGTCTCTCATAAGCCTGTGTGGGCCTCGCCGGATAGGGCCATGCAACACAGCCAGCACTGCCACCGCTTTCTGTGAAGGAGGAGTGCTGGGAATATTCCCAGACCAGGAGACTTTCTCAGCCCACCATGTCTGTAGGAGCTCCCTCTGGCTGTGCAGAAAGTGTGCCAGTTGTTTACCCTCCTTCAGGATAAGGAAGCCTATTTCACAGGCTGTGGCTTCAAAGTGCCACCTCAGGGTTTATCCCCGCCCCCTCCTTTCCCTGGAAGAGGAGGCAGCTTCTTGTGCCAGATTGGGGACTCCCTGCTCCCCATCAATCTGGCCTAAACCCCACCCTGTTACAGAATTACAAGTTATCCAAAAAGAAGTTTCTGCTGAGAACCTTACAATGTCTGCGATGACTAGTAAAAATTAGGTTCTAATAAAACAGCACGGTAATAATAGAAACTTGCAGGACATCAGAGGTAAAGGGTTTCTGTCCAAACTATGTAAGACTTATTTTTCTATAATAAACCATATGGACTCACTATCTATTTATATTTTTGACAAGATCCATATAAACTGAATTTAGGAGCAAGGGTAAGAATCTCATCATTTAATTGCTATAGGCTATGTGAAGGAAATCTGAAAATGGTAGGACATAACTGAAAAGAAGCTGTCTATATTTTTAAACTATAGGTCCAGATTCTAACTATTTTTGTCTCTTTCTCCACTTCTACTGGTAGGGAAAGTAAAGGACTATAATTAATTTTATTTATTCATTCATGAAAATTCATTCAGAGGATGAGTAATAAGTACGACTATTCTCTCTGATATTTTCCAAAGTGTATATATATGTGTGTGTGTGTGTACATATATACATATATATGCATATATATATATATATACATATACATGGTATATATATAAATATAGAGTATATAAAAATAAGGCATTCCAATAATTATTTTATGAGCATTATTTCTATATATCCCATTCAGTTTTCTTGAACTACTATTTTAGATTTTCTCCTATTTTTATTTGTTAAAAGTCTACTGACCTTCCTGTTCTTCTAAGCTTATTGATTTCTACTGTACTTCAAGTTATACCATCATTATTTCTATTGAAATTTATATACACCTTAAATGCATTACTTTATATCTATTATACAAACCAAACTACAAGTAGTTTGCTCCTACTTCCTTTGTCTTCTGAACAGATAAATTATATTGTCACACATTTCTTATTCATTAATCAGGGACACTTAAGGCTAGAATTTGTTTCAGTCTCATTACTGAGAGCTTGTTGAAGGGATATTTTTAAGTTCCACAATATCTAGAGTACTATATGAGTGGGACTGCTCAAGATAAAAAAAAATAAAATTTGCAAAATTTATTTCATTATACTAGTGCTCAATTTTAATTTAATAACATCGTGTTATGCAGGGGGGAAAGGTCAGTCTATACAAAGTTTAATAATAAATATGAAAATAAAAGAAAACAAAACAGCTCCAAAATTATCATGTGCATAAAGTTAATTTGTTTCCTCTTGAAGAGACACTAAGTAAAATCACTCAATCATCCTATAAAGGGAAATAATCTGTTCAGCATCTTGTTCTGGCCTTCAAAAGGAAATCATCATTAAAATAAAAGAGATATTATTCTTTCCGTACACATTGAAATTAATCAATATATTCTTAAATTGTAATAAAAGATAAAAACCTCGATTTTGGTCTATAAAAAAACAGTATTATTTTGTTATCTCTGTTTTTTAACTGGTATACTGTAGGAAAAGAAAATTTAACTAGTGTTTTATTGTATTCTCCCATGCCTGATTAAGAAAGAATTCCATTTTCCACTTAACCGAAAAACAAAATCAATTACACATCACAAAACCCAAAGCCATAGAGTATTAAAACAGGAATATTATAAATATTATATATTGCATCTTTTATTAAATTATAAGTTAACATATACAAATTGGCATATGTAGGTCTTATATTAGGCACTATAAATAAGATTTCACTATACATTATCTCCAATGAGCTCAACTTCACATGCCCTCTGGGTCTATGCTACTTACCTTGATTCTGGGCTACAGCTTCCTCAGTGATGGCTCATATTCCCAAGTTCATAAAAACCTGTTCATGCTAGTGTGACTCAGCATGAGGATGACATTATTGTATCGACCGCATCATAAATCTGGGGAAAAAAATCATCAAGAGAAGCAGCAAGGAAAACAGGTCTCGAACTTAGGTCCAACGAAATGAACCACCAAAATTCCAGTTTCTCTGTGGTTACGTGCAGGGGGCAGGTAACACACGCAGGATTACCAATAAAAAGAGAGACAGGAAGGACTCAGCAGATAAGTAGTTTGTCCTTCCTCTTGATTATTATGAGAGCAAGGGTTACATTAAAGATGTCTTGTATGAATTATATCACCTGTTTTCTTAACAATTTTACCTAATCTATAAGGCATTTATTTGTGTGTGTTTTCCTTATTCACTTCCATTTCCCTTTCTCTCTCATCCTGTCCTCCCTAGGATTGCACCTCCTTATAAAGTGTTAGCTTGAGGGCCTGTTTCCTGGGAAACCTATTTTTCTTCTCTTGAGTAGCCTCTTGATGAGAATTTCAAGGTTTCTATGAAATAATTTATTTTAGTGCTAAATTGCAATCTTCTTAGTGATTTTGACACTTCATATCACCTTTGATGGATAAAAAAAGAGAACAAGTGACAGACTGCAATAGGTAATTTAAAAAATAACATTATAATTACTTCTTAAAATATAAGCAAAAAACAATTTGAGAAGGTCTGCTTTTAATATCGGAATATAATGAATCAGAGATAGCCTTGTTCTGCTTAGCATTGCATTCACAGAAATATTTCAAAATCTAATTCTTGTTTAAATTCCGATTAAGCTGCTAATTCTCTGAGTAACATTAGAAATATAAGCCAGTAAACAATAACCCCCAATGCTGATACAAGCTCACTGTGGGGAACGTTCATTAGGAAACTACCCATTGTAGACAATAGAGTCCTAATAAAGTACCTCTTCAATTTTATCAAGTGGAATAAAAGGACCTCACATTACCAAAAGTTTGATTTAATGCCATATCTCTAGTATTATCTGAAGACAGAAAATGTTAAAACTACAAAATCACACTGAGGAAAAAAGAGAGAGAGAAAGAGAAAGAAATGTCAGTGTTCATTTCTCTCATGCGTCCAGCCACCCCCACCCTGCCAGAGCTGAGTGGCAGAACAAGAAAGCTGTGAGAAATAGTATTGGGACACTATGGACCAGGACTGATAATGGAAAGATTAACTCTATCTTACAAAGCAAAGGCATTAAAAAGAAAATGTAACCAAGAATATCAGACTATGAACTGTGTGGAAAGAATGACAAGTATTCGATTCTTAAAGGGGCAAATATTATAAAAAGTGTCAGGCACATGATTGTAATTTAATAGAACAGGCTCTATTTAATACAGAAAGCTGATTTAAAAGGACAAGCATAATTTAAGGGAATAGTCCTAACCCATAAGTTCTGGAGAAGGAAAAAAAAAAAGGGAAGAAATTTCTGTTGGTAATTAGATGGTAAACAATAAATAAAGATTGGGTAGTTTTAGGATTTTACAAGCTAAAATAAAACCACAGCATCCAACACCAGAGAAAAAGGCAAACAAGCCCTGCTGAGGTACCTGGAATGTGCAAGACTAACAGAAAAGTGTCATTAAATTAGGAATCATGTAAAACACTTCAACATAATAAAAGTTAATTAAAGTAAAGATCATAGAGAACTATTTCAGAAAAGAGAAAATCACAGGTAAACCTAGGAAAATAACCAAGACCCAGAAGAAAACTGTATTCTGCATTTCTAAGAGAATTAAATATACTTAAACACGTATTTTAGAATATAAAAATGATCTTGAAATAGAATTTTTTTTAAAAAGAAAAATTACTGGAGATAAATACATTAAGGAGTTATTTGAACTCAGTAATAAAATGGATGGAAAAAAGCAAGCTTATCTCAGGAAGGAAGAATTAATTGCAAGGTTTCTAAGAGAGAGTACACTGAAATAAAAGTTTAATAATGAGCATAAAAAGCAGATAAACAACCAATGAAAAATACCATGAAGAAAGGAGAAATAAGGAACAACAGAGAAAGTAGTGAAAATGGAAGTCACAGAAGGAATAATATCTCTATTATTGAACTTCTATAAGAAAAAGAGAAAAATGGAACACATATTTCACAAGAAACAGACAACAATTTGAAAACAAACAATGTGTACAAAATTGAAAGGGTTCACAGGGTACTTGGAAGAATTACTGAGAATGATAAACTTGAAACTATATTTCAGCAAACCTAATTACATTTCAAAGATAAATATAAACTTCTCAGGAATTTGAATCAAAAAGATAAAATAGGAGAAACCAAGATGGCGAAGGAGTAAGTGAAAGCTACACTAACCTCCTCCCAGGACCAGTCTGGATTTACAACTTAATTTTGGAGAAATCATCTGGAATAACCAACCGAACACTAGCTGGAGAGAAGTCTTATAACCACGGAGAGACAGAAAAGGCTGCTACACCACAACATGACCTGTAGGGAGTGCGGCGGAAGGGCTGGTTGGGCTCCCATGGATGGCAGCTGAAGGGACTAAGAAACAGCTCAGCAGCCA
Source organism: Furipterus horrens (assembly GCF_987537825.1). Taxonomy (NCBI): domain Eukaryota; kingdom Metazoa; phylum Chordata; class Mammalia; order Chiroptera; family Furipteridae; genus Furipterus; species Furipterus horrens. The sequence goes on along the minus strand of NW_028327176.1, from coordinate 58,720,265 downwards.
GGGGTTCCCCATGAGAAGGGCAGGTTCTAAACCCCCAGCTGGGCTTCTCAGCCTACAGCAACAGAGTGGAAAGTAAAATAATATTCAGTTGTGAAAAGCGAAAAGCCACAGGATTTCTTGCTAGCTGGAGATAAACAGCTGGAGAAAAAATGCTCTTAAGCAGATCACATATGAAAATATTTAAGCTCCCACATACCCTGGGCTCAAGCAGAGGGAAGGCAGAGAGGACTAGAGAGGCTTGGGGAGAGTTTGGCACGGTGACTTTGAGGGGAGAACTGAAGGAGCAGCCGACCAGGTCCCAGCGCTGACTCATCCCCAGTACTGACCCTTCCAAGTGACGTCAGCTAGAGGGGAAGCAAAAGCCCTTCCTACAGGAATTAAGTACCACAACCTTGGTCCTTAAACCTGACAGCTAATCAGAGATTGAATAGATTAACAACTAAAGGAGACAGACAAAGGCAGTAGATCCCTGGAAGTCTCCAACAGGCTCCCTAGGGCCAGACTGGAACATGATCTGATACCACCAGGAACAGATCCAGGAAGTGCAGATCAATCTAAGAAGCAGCAACAAACAATAACAGTCACAAAAATAGGGAGACAAAGACACAACCCCCCATCAAAAGGAAAAGCAGAATTCCCAGAAAGAGTGCTAAATGAAATAGAGGGGAGTAAACTATCGGATATGGAATTCAAAACATGGATTATGGAGAAGATCAATGAGCTCAGCGGAAACTACAAAGAACTCCAAGGAAACTACAAGGAACTCCAGAAAAACTACAACGAATTTACTGAGAATTACACCAGCAGGAAAAAGGATATAGAAGCTATCAATAAGTGCCAGGAGAAAATGAAGAATACAATCTTTGAATTGAAGAACACAGTAGAAGGAATTAAAAGCAGGCTAGAGGAAGCAGAAGATTGAGTCAGCAAACTGGAGGAAAACGTAGACAAAAACTCCCAGACAGTGCAACAAAATGAAAAAAGATAGAACAAGAATGATGAAGTTCTAAGACAGCTGTAAGACAACATGAAACATAATAATATCCATAGCATAGGAATTCAAGAAGGAGAAGAAGAAAAGCAAGGTATAGAAAACCTCTTTGAAATACTAATGACAGAAAACTTTCCTAATATGAGAAGAGAAAGAGTCATGCAAGTCCAGGAAGCACAGAGGATTCCAATGAAGATGAATTTCAAAAGGCCCACTTCAAGACACATCATAATTAAAATGGCAACATTCAAAGACAAAGAGAGGATCCTAAAAGCAGCAAGAGAAAAACAACTAATAATATACAAGGAAGCTCCAATAAAGCTATCATCACATTTCTCAGCAGAAACACTACAAGCCAGAAGGGAATGGCAAAAAATATTCCAAGCAATGAAATACAAAGGCCTACAACCAAGAATATTCTACCCAGCAAGGCTCTCATTCAAAATGGAAGGTGAAATAAGGAGTTTCCAAGGCAAAAGAAGGCTAAAAGAATACATCTCCACCAAACCAGCATTGCAAGAGATGCTAAAGGGTCTGCTTTAAGAAGATGAACAGAGAGAAAGAGAGAGAAACACAAGTACAAAGGAAGAAAATGACAATGAATAAGAACCTATCAGTAATAACCTTAAATGTAAATAGATTAAATGCACCAATCAAAAAACATAAGGTAGTTGAATGGATTAGAAAAAATGACCCACATATATGCTGTCTACAAGAGACCCACCTTAGAACAAAAGATCTACACAGACTGAAAGTGAAGGGATGGAAAAAAGTATTTCAAGCAAATGGACATGAAAAAAATAAAAGCAGGGGTAGCAATACTTATATCAGACAAAACAGACTTCAAAGCAAAGGCCATAAAAAGAGACAAAGAAGGGCATTTCATAATACTTAAGGGAAAAATTCATCAAGAAGGTATAACACTTGTAAACATATATGCACCCAACATGGGAGCACCCAAATATGTAAGGAAATTTTTGAAAGATTCCAGGAAAGATATAAACAGCAACACAATCATAGTAGTGGACTTTAACACCCCATCGTCAACAATGGACAGATCTTCGAAGCAAGGAAACACCAGAGATATTGAGGCATTAAACAACACTCTAGATCAAATAGAATTAGTCAATATATATAGAACTTTTCACCCCAGAAAAGCAAAATATACATTCTTCTCAAGTGTACATGGAACACTGTCAAAAATAAACCACATGATAGGACACAAAACAAGCCTCAACAGATTCAAGAAAATTGAAATTATATCAAGCATCTTCTCAGATCACAATGGCTTAATACTGGAAATCAACCTCAAGGAAAAAACTCGAAAACATTCAAACTCATGGAGACTGAATAACATGATATTAAATAATGAATGTGTTAACAATGACATCAAGGAAGAAATCAAAAATTTCTGGAAACTAATGATAATGAACACACAACAACCCAAAACCTATGGGATACAGCGAAAGCAGTCCTGAGAGGAAAGTTCATAGCAATACAGGCCTACATAAAAAAGCTAGAAGAATCTCTAATAAAAAATTTAACCCTACAGCTACAAGAACTAGAGGAAGAAAAATGAGCAAAGCCCAGAGTGAGTAAAAGGAAGGAAATCATCAAGATCAGAGCAGAATTAAAAGACATAGACACTAAACTAACAATTCAAAAAATCAAAAGTAGGAGCTGGTTCTTTGAAAAGATAAACAAAATGGACAAGCCTTTAACAGGGCTCATCAGGAAAAAAAGAGAGAGAACCCAAATAAATAAAATCAGAAATGGAAGAGGAGAAATCTCTACCAATATTACAGAAATACAAGGAGTTGTAAGAAATCACTACAAATAACTGTATGGCAAGAAACTTGACAACCTAGAAGAAATTTCTAGAAACATATAATCTTCCAAAAATGAATCAAGAAGAAGCAGAAACCCTGAATAAACCAATAACAATTAGTTAAATTGAAGCAGTATTAAAAAACTCCCAGCACACAAAAGCCCTGGACCGGATGGCTTCACAGGTGAATTCTACAAAACATTTAGGAAAGAACTAACTCCTATCCTCATCAGACTATTCAAAAAATCCAAGAAGAGGGAAGACTCCCAAACTCGTTCTATGAAGCCAGTATTACCCTAATTCCAAAACCTGATCAAGACACTACAAAGAAAGAAAACTATGGGTCAATATTGCTGATGAACATAGATGATAAAATCCTCAATAAAATATTGGCAAACCGGATCCAGCAACACATTAGAGAGATCATACACCATGTACCAGGTGGGATTCATCCCAGGAATGCAAGGATGGTTTAATATTCACATATCAATAAACGTAACACACCACATAAACAAAATGAAAGACAAAAATCGCATGATCATATCAATAGATGCAAAAAACGCATTTGATAAAGTCCAACACCCATTTATGATGAAAACTCTCAGCAAAATGGGAATAGAGGGAGCATACCTCAACATAATAAAGGCCATATACAAGAAACCTGAAGCCAACATCATACTTAATGGGCAAAAACTGAGAGCATTCCGCCTGAGGTCATGAACAAGACAAGGATGTCCACTTTCTTCACCCCTATTCAACATAGTCTTGGAAGTTCTAGCCACAGCAATCAGATAAGAAAAAGAAATGAAAGGCATCCAAATTAAAAAAGAGGAAGTAAAACTGTCCTTAGTTGCAGATGACATGATAGTGTACACAGAAAACCCTATAGACTCCATGAAAAAACTACTCGACCTCATAAGTGAATTCGGCAAAATAGCAGAGTACAAAGTCAATATTCAGAAATCAAAGGCATTTCCATACACCAACAATAAAATCGTAAAGATAGAAACTAAAAGAAAAATCCCATTTATCATAGCAACAAGAAAAACAAAGTACCTAGGAATAAACTTAACCAAGGAGGTAAAAGACCTGTACTCAGAAAACTGTATAACACTGAAGAAAGAAATTAAGGAAAATACAAATAAATGGAAGCATATACCATGTTCATGGATGGGAAGAATCAACATTATTAAAATACCCATACTACCCAAAGCAATTTATATATTCAATGCAATCCCTATTAAAATACCAGCAACGTATTTCACATACCTAGAACAAGTACTTCAAAAATTTTTATGGAACCAAAAGAGAGCCCGAATAGCCGCAGCAATATTGAGACAGAAGAATGCAATAGGAGCACTCACAGTACCTGATAGCAAACTATACCACAAGGCCACAGTAATCAAAACAGTCTGGCAGTGGCATAAGAACAGACATAGATCAATGGAACAGAAGAGAAAGCTCAGAAATAAACCCAGGTCTATATTATCAACTAATATTTGATAAAGGGGGAAGGAACATCAAATGGAGTGAAAAGAGCCTCTTCAACAAATGGTGTTGGGAGAACTGGTCAGGGACATGCAAAAAAATGAAACCAGACCACCAACTTACAGCACACGCCAGAATAAACTCAAGATGGATCAAAGACTTAAAAGTAAGTTGTGGCACTATATAAGTTCTATAGGAAAACATAGGCAGAAAAAATTCAGATATCTCACGTAGCAACATTTTCACTGATATATCTCCTAAGGCAAGGGAAATAAGGGAAAGAATAAACAAATGGGACTACATCAAATTAAAGAGTTTCTGATCAGCAAGATGAAAAAGGAACCAACCATATGGGAAAATATATTTGTCAATGACACTTCAGACAAGGGATTGATCTTCAAAATATATAAAGAACTTATATGACTCAACACCAAGAAGACAGTCAACCCAATTTAAAAAAATGGGCAAGGACCTGAACAAACACTTCTCCAAAGAGTACATACAGAGGGTCCATAGACATATGAAAGAATGCTCAACATCACTAGCCATCAGGGAGATGCAAATAAAAACCACAATGAGATACTACCTCACACTAGTCAGAATGGCCATCATCAACAAATCAACAAACAACTTGTGCTGGAGAGGATGTGGAGAAATGGGAACCCTGGTGCACTGCTGGTGGGAATGCAGACTGGTGCAGCCACTATGGAGAACAGTTTGGAATTTCCTCAAAAAACTAAAACTCGAACTGCCTTTTGAACCAACAATTCCATTGCTAGGATTATATTTGAAACATCCTGAAACACCAATTCAAAAGAATCTATGCAACCCTATGTTCATAGCAGCACTATTTATAATAGCTAAGTGCTGGAAACAACCTAAGTGCCCATCTGTAGATGAGTGGATCAAAAAACAGTGGTACATTTGCACAACGGAGTGCTATGTAGCAGAAAAAAGAAGGAACTTTTAACATTTGCAACAGCATGGATGGAACTAGAGAGAATTATGGTTAGCGAAATAAGCCAGGCAACGAAAGAAAAATACCTTATGCTGTCACCTATTACAGAAAACTAATGAACAACACAAACAAATGAGCAAAATTGAAGCAGAGGTATGTAAACAAGGAGTAGACTAACAGTAACAAGGGGGGAGGTGGGAGGGAGAGAAGGGGGTAAGAAGGGGAAGGGTCTAGTCAAAGAACATGTATAAATGATCCACGGACATGGACAACTGGGTGGGGACTGACTATGGGAGAAGGAGTGGCAGGGTGCAGGGAAGCAAGAGGGGAAAAAATGGGACAACTGTAATGAAAAAATAGACAAAAAAATTTTTAGTGGTGGAAAAAATGAAAATATAAAGAATGGAAATGCCAGTTCAGTGAATATTAGAAGGACAAGGATTTTCCTTCACACTGTATATTTTTCTCCCTATCTGATCCCTCCAGAGTTTGGCATTCTAAAGAAGTAAGTTATCACATAAGGTTCTTTGCATAAAACTAATAAAACCAGTTGTTAATAGAGGTTACTTTTACCAAGACTTTGCCTAGAATGTCATGCCTAAAGGAGAAATGCTTGGGCTCTGCTTGTTACCAAAAAGCCCTGAGGAACTGGGATTGACTTTCAAAGGTTATAAAAGCCCACAAGATAAAAGGCCTGGTACAGTGGTTGGTTGTGCAGTCCACAGCAATCTTTCCAGGGAAGGAATGAAGGTTGTTTTCCCGAAAAATGGCTAGAAGGGGCCTTAAGGCACAATGAAAAACCAGAAGGATTTGGAAAAGACAGATGTTTACAGGCAAGGCTGAATGCCAAGTATGTGGCTCAGCTTCTGTGCCCTGAAGGGTAGACTGAAGGTCACCCTAAATATTCCTTGCGTAAGTTCCAGCAAAGCAGAACTAAAGATCATAAGTGATCATTTGCTGCTCTTGTTGTGTTTATGCAAATGAACAGGATAAATTAAAAATGGACTTAATGCAGTCATTTTAATGACAAGGAGGATAATCTTAGCGAGAAAAATCGTGATTCAAGGAAAATCACAATGATCAGTGGAAGACTATAAAGTAGTGCAGCTAACCGTCTTTAAAGTTTCTGTTCATTTAAAATATGTTTTCATTTGAAAGTTGAACTATGTCTGTGGTATCATCAAAGATGTTTAATTTACAGGAAAGAAGAATGTCAAATGCCTTGCAACTGGATGTCTTTCCAATAAGACAGTCTTACAGATTTAGAGACTTGTTTGTGGGTTATGTTACATAAATTAACATTTGTTTTCTGTTTTCAAAGGGCAGAAGCCTATGATCTCATCACCTGAGTGACTGTCTGTATGTATAGGCCTCACTTAATCCTGTCTGCATCGCTGCCTCCTGAGACTCAACGGTTTGGCTGAACTAAGTGGCTGGGTTGGTGAAGTATGGGATGGTCTGTGGGCTTCACTTTAAAACTGGTTTCTCTTTTCTATCCTAGCGGTTTGGACAGAAAGATCCCAGAGGTCTAAGTGGGGGGGGGGGCTATTTCCCTCAGCCCAAACTAAGTATAATGGGCAAACATGTTTTGGACAGGTGAGATGTGCCTGGCACACCTTCCTCCAGAAAAGCCCCCTTTTTCCCTAATGTGGGACATTGAAAAATTAACCCCTGCCTTCTGTTATCTAGTGGTTATGGATTGAATGATTCATTTTAACACTGTTGCCAAATCTGTTGCCCCCAGAAAACAACAAGGATGCCAGCCTGTTAAACCAAGCATGCCATTTTCCGGGGACAGCTAACCGACCTGGAGTCTGCACGATCCTTCCCCATGTGGGAAGGCCACCCTCCCCTCCATACCCCCACTCTTATTAGGGACTTCTGGACCCAAGTGTAGGTAGGACAATGACCATGTCCAGGTTGAAGCAGCTAGAGGAGCTCGAAACCTTTACCCATTGTCCTTTGTAAGATTATAAGGGGTCTTAAGTCTGAGAGGTAGAGATTGTTATTTTTCGTTGTTAAAATAATTAATTAATTAATTATTTTATTTTAAAAAATGAAAAAGAAGAATATATGAAAGGGTCAAGTGGGAGAGCTTGTATGTATGACCCATGGGCATCAACTTGGGGGCAGGGGATTGCTGTGGGAGGGTGGTGCTGGGTGGAGGGGAGCAAAGGGGAAAAATTTGGAACTATTGTAACAATATAATCAATAAAATATACTTAAAAAAAATTGACCCAGGGGGAAAAAAAAAGATAAAATAACTGACAATGACCAAAAAAAAAAAAAAATTAAACTAACAAAAATGCTTGCAAAGCACCAAATCATGCAAAAAAATCAGTAAGCAATTGTGAACTAAATATTCTATATCTATGTAAATTTTCCTTCAAGTATCAAGGCTAGGTTTCAACATGCAAGAACTTAGGGATTTCTATATTCATTAGCCCTTATTGAGAATTACATTAAACCAATAGTTTGTAAGTATTTTCTGCCAATGACCAGAGAGTAAATTGTTTTTAAATATATAAGTAAATACATTACACCAAAGTTTAGGATGAGAGTAAATGACTTGTTCAGATGTTATGTACTGTGATTAAGTAAAAATAATGCAGTTAACTAAAGATGGAAGAAGGAGGAAAAAGGAAAGAAGACAAAATAAGGACCTCAAGGATATTTTTAAAAAATTCTGATAGACAAGGTAATAAATTATTAAATTATTACATTTAGAAACAGATAATTATGGGTCTTAAAAAGGGCATAAATGCAAAGTCATCAGCTAAAATAAAAATATAAACAATCCTAAAACAAAAACAAAAAATAAAAATAGCAAAAATAACATCTTATAAAGAGACACAGTAATTAAAATAAAATGCATGTATTATTTTGATTGATTTGAGACCAGTTATAATAACAAATGAGAATAGGCTTAACTTACCTATTTAAAAGAAAATAATTTTTAGTTTGCTTTACAACACAAAATTCAAGTATTTGTCTTTTCTAAGAAATACACCTAAAACAAAATTATGAAGAGACTAAATATACATAAATGAATAAATACATACCAGGCAAATTATAGGCAAAAGAGAGCAAGTTAATCAAACTTGACATAAAACAATTAAGTTGTAAATCAATTCCAAATCACAGGACACATTTTAATATTAAAAGCCAAGATTCCAAATAAAAATTTAACATTAATGAGTATGTATCCATCAAATAGCATAGTTACTTTTTTAAAAACAAAAAATATGACAAATGACAGGAGTCATGTAGTAACATAAAAAAATAGGAGAATTTACTATATTACTCACAGTGCATGGCAGATGAAGTGTAAAATAAGTGAGGAAATAAAATATTTAAACAATTTAATAAATGGAGCACATTTTCTATTTATCTACTAAAATCCAATCCCTGATAATAAGGAACTGGATTTCGGTAGTAAATTTAAGTGCCCATATGCATTCACAAAAATTACGTCAGTTTCAAGCCCAGGCTGCTGTGGCTCAGTGGGTTGAGTGCTGGCCTGTGAACCAAAGCGTCGTTGGTTTGATTCCCAGTCGGGGCACAGGCCTGGGTTGCAGGCCAGGTCCCCAGATGGAGGTGCATGACATGCAACCACACATTGATTTTTCTCTCCCTTTCTTTCTCCTTCCCTTCCCTTCTCTCTAAAAATAAATAAATAAAATCTTTTAAAAAATTAAAAATGATCCTAAAAAATATGTCAGTTTCATAAAGCAGCAGTACTATAAAAAAAATCTGATTATTGAATAACTAACAAAACCAAAATATAGAAATATTTATTCACATGGAAATAAAGGATCCTAAAATTTCTACTAACCAACTTCTACTTGAAAATGAATTACAAGCTGAAATTACAAATTAAAATTATATATAAACATATATATATAACCAAATCTAGAGCATGCATGTAAAGCAACAAGAAAATTCATTGCACTAAACATTTATATAGATAAAAATAAAACTACAGTTAAATTTCCAGTTTCAAACACTAAAAAATAACAACTAAAAGAGCATAAGGAAATAAATAGTAAATAACAGAAATTAACGAAGTAGAAAACTTATAAAGATCTAACTAATTAAATCATGTTTTATTAAAAAATAGTTATGAAAATGCATATACCACTAGATACTTTTATCAACAATTAAAAATGGAAAAATTACACAGTTAAAAAAACAATAAGGAAATAACTATTACAAATAAGAAAACAAAAAGAGATTATATTGTAGTTCTTTATGCACATATGTTTGAGAACCTAAAAGGAATGAACAATTTCTGAGGAAAATCAGATTTTCAAAATTGACCCTATAAGAGTAAAAATATTCAACCATAGCAATTTTTTTGCCTCACAAAAATGTACCTAGCTCAGATACTTCTACAGAGTAATTCTACTAATTATTCAAAGATCATTAGTATCAGTGCTACATTATTTATTGCAAGCCAGTGAGAAGGAAAGAAATTCTCCTCATTATTCTTAGCATGCAAGATTAAATACAATACAAAGAAAGAAAACTTCAGAACAATTTCACTAATATGTATTAATGCAAAAATCCAAAATTGGAAAGAGAATTTAATACCATATTAAGAAACCAATATATGATGACAAAGAAGGATTTATATCAGAACTGCAAAGTTTCTTCAATGTTAGACATTCCATTAACAATATACCGCATTAATACATCTAAGAAAAAGGAATCTTTATACCTGTTGAAAATAACCTGTGACAAAATTCAACATCCATTCTGGATAAAAATGATAAAAAATTTTGAGGGTTGCATTCTTAAAATGAAAAGATATATTTATCTTAATCTTAAAATCACTGTTTTATGAGGAAAGGCTAGAAGAATTTCCAGTGTGATCAGAAGTGCAGACTTGATTTCTACTATCTCTTCAATTCTAGTACAATACAACATTGGACCAGAGATATTTGCTGATACAATTTCACAAGAAAAATTATGGAGAAGCATTAGAAAAGATAAAGAAGCAAAGCAATCTCTAGTTGCATAGGGTGTAGTAGTATATCTAGAAAACTAAGATAGTATACTTGCCAAACAAATGATAAAAGTAAGTCAATAAAATTATATAATGAAGAGGGAGAATATAAAATCAGCATAAAGCTAATAATATTAATATACACAAATACAAACAGAAAACAAAATGATAAGTAAAATCCCATTAATATCAACATAGAAAATCAAATACTTAGAAATAAATTAATCAAGAAATGTACAAAGCAGGTATTTTAAAATATTTTTTAAAACTCCTGACACAAAATATATTTGAAAAAGTTGAAAGACATTCCTGTGCTCATAAAGGCATAATAGCATGATTTTTTTCTCCTTAAGTTAATTGATACATGAAATGCAACCTCAAGAAAAATACTAGTAAATTATTTTATATGGCAGGACAAGTTTATGTGAAAAATTATATAGACTGCAACAAATATACAAGAATATCTAGGAAATTACTATAAAATAAACTAGAAAGAGTGAGTAGTCTATTGTGACCAGATATTAAGACATAGTACCACAATAATTAAAAGAGTATAATAATGGAATAGACAAAGAGACAGTATAATGCAATAGAAAGTTCAGGTTTAGACCAAGTAACTTTTGGAGAAAGAAATTAGAAAAAGGAAAGATGGTTGTCTGAAATAGATCTAATGGTGTTGAATTGGAATCCACTATATTAGCATGAACTCATAGTTTTTAACACAGTCACGTACCACATAATGACTTTTTGGTCAACAGTGAAACACGTGCAAGATGGTAGTCCCATAAGATTAGTCCTTTGAGTGCCAACATTGCTGAGAGCGATGCTGACAAATTTTCTCAAAAGTGCCACTGTCCCTCCATCTTTCTTTGATGGCTATAAATGTAAATAACAATGAAATGATTCATATTTTATTTTTTGTTCTCTTTTGTACCTCAGTTTATATACTGATATAATTTTTTCTCATGGTGATCCAAATTTTAAATTATGCATGGCACTCAAAGGGTTAAAATGGAGCTGAATTCCCTGTAAGAAATGAAAGGATATTTGGTTCTGGAGGAATTTTTTTTCTGTTGTGAACAATATCTGAGGCCATTTCCAATAGATTCCCTCTCACTCACAACCCTCCCAGATTTAGCCTAATGGTCTTCAGAATATATTGCTGTTATTTTTTTTGTTGAGGACCAAAGATCTTGTACAAAAACCTGTGTCAACAGGAGATATCTTTCCAAGCATTAAGTGACACTGCCACTTTAGTTAAAGCTTTCTGTGGTAGCATAGAGCCAGAATTTCCCAGTATTTTGGAAATATTTTCAGATTGTAATAATGTAAAACAGTATTTCTTCCATCAATTCAATGTCATAGAGAGCCTTTTGTGGTGAATAGGGTCAATGAAAGCAAAAGCAAATTTCCACTGTCAAATTATTGAGTCCTTAGTTCTACACACTGTCTATGTTAAACATGCACTTTAAGAATACTACAAATTTCCTTAATCTGACTGATTCAACATGCAATAAGTCACTAAAACCACAACGCCACAACAAAACTGTTTCTTTCTCTTATTCCCACTAATTCTCAGACCACAGTTCATTCCCCCCTGAGAGTCACTATTATGATGATCTATACTTTACCCCGCCAGCCTCTCCTCAATATTTCCAGTCAATCCATCCCACATTCCTGTTCATGGAGTATCATTGATAGCTTTAATGTTCTATTTTTTACCTTGTCTGAAGAAAGTAGGGACGGGCTTGTGGGACAGTGTTCATAAAGTCTATAGTAGTGTCCAGTAATGTCTGAGTATAGTAGTGTCCAATAATGTCCCAGTAAAGTCTATAGTAATGTCCAGTAGTGGTGAGTGAGTGTCTCTCACCACTCACTGACTCTTCCAGGGAAACTTCCTGTCCTGCAAGCTCCATTTATAGTAAGTGCCCTACAGAGATGTACCATTTTAAAGTCTTCTTTACTCTATTTTTACTGTACCTTTTTTATGTTTAGATCCACAAATACCATTGCATTACAGATGCCTACAGTATTTAATACAGTATCATGCTATACAGGAAATTCTCTACTATTTCTGTAACTTTTCTGTAAGTCTAAAATTAGTTTCCCCTCTGCTCCCACAATTTTTTTAAATAAAAAACAATCTGGCATTCCTCTGATAAACAGAAAATAAATGTCTTGTTCACATGCTGTATTACTCTTGTTTAGATGAGACCTTAAGGTGCAACCTTACTAACATAACTTTCCTAGAATAAAAAAATGGAAGATGGTCTCAGGTGAAACATATCTATATTATAGCATAAATATGAAACCGATTTTTCACTGCATGTATCTGGAGGGAAAATAAATGGCCTGATCAAAAGAACAATCAGCACTTGGACTAAATATGGAATGAAAATATATGGTTCTGATATGCTCTTTCTAAAATATCCACTAATTATGGCTTTCTAGCAAAAGACTTCTATTTTTTATGTTTTATTATAAAATTTTGCTGAATTTAGAATAATCATTGTGTGAATAGTAAATAATTTAAAGATGCTGTTTCAATAGCCCTCTAATTTAGATAATTCAGAGTTCCTATGTCTTTATGGTGTATTTCCAGATTCCCATAGGTTTGAATAAATGTATAAATTTCCCCCCTCCTTTTTTTTAAGAGGGAGGGAGAGGGAAAGGAAAGGGAAAAGTGAGGGAGAAAAACATTGATGGAGCCTGAACCCAAAACCCAAGCATGTGCCTTGACTGGGAATCCAACTGAGAATCCTTTGTTTTGTGGGATGATGCCCAACCAACTCAGCCACACCAGTCAGAACGAATGTTCTATATTTCATTGCTTTATTACCCTATCTTAAAATAAAATAAAATAAAATAAAATGGCAAAATCAGGATAGACATAAGGAAGACTAGACATTAGAAGACAATATCTTTGATAAGTATATGTATTAAAGATGTCTCTGTATTTTAGAAGTACAAACATATCTGCTTAATCCATGAGTTTCCAAAAGGAAAGTCTGTGCTCCTATAAGTAAGCAGAAACTGTATCAAGAAGTTTAACCTGTTACCAAATAAGTCATTGTTTAAATGAATCCTCTAGAAAGGAGAGCTAAAAACAAATAAATATTACCAGGAGGTAGTTGAAAATTGTGAAATCTGCATTTCTTTTGTACCTGTGTGGTGAGAAATGCATTACAAATGTCTAGGGTTAATTTAGAAAATATTAAATAAATCAAGGGCACTAGAGAAAAAACTCTTAAAAAATCAACAAATCCAAGACCAATGATTATAATAAAAAGAAACATTCCAAAAAAGTTAAACATTTATCTGAATTTAATTTGGCTTCTATTCAAATATTTATGATAACACTAATTTCATTGCATTATTATTGCTGTATTTATTCTCTGCTCTCTGCACCTAGTCATGAGTTCCTAACTTAGCACTGTGCCTGGCATGAAGTAGATACTCTATATGAGCTATAAAGCAATAAATAAACATAATATATTAATAATTGCAAGGGATGTTTCACAACACAGTTCCTACTTAAAACATTTATTCTTTCAAAAGTTACTGAGATTTCTTTTTTAAAAAATTTTTAAACTGATATTCTTTTTTAAAAATTTATTTAGTTTTAAAGAGAGGGGAAGGAAGAGAGAAGGAGAGGGAGAGAAACATCAATGTGTGGTTGCCTCTCATGCACCCCCATGGGGGGACCTGTTCTGACTGGGAATCAAACCTGCAACACTTTGGTTCGAAGGGCGGTGAAATTTCTTAATGTAAAAGTTATTTATATTCTTCAGAATAATTTGTGAATTAAAAAATACCTAAAGATAACCATTCTTTGTTTCTGAAATTATGCTTTCAGTATTTTTTTCCTATAGATACCTATGTTTATGCATGTCTGTACATGTATTGCTTTACCTTTATATTGTCGTCGTCGGCAGCCGTCCGTCTCGAGAGACGATGGTGTAGCTTCTTAAGAGTCTATCTGCACCGCCGAGAATGGCTGTGCAGTCCGACTCGGGAGTGACATGGTATCTGTCTCCTCCCGTGTTGAATCGACATCTTGCGATGACGCTGAAGCTACAGAGCCTGGGCAGGGTAATATGGAGGGTCTGCTGTTGCCCATGCAGCAGACCCCCCCTCTCTTCGCAGCTGAAGGGTCCAAGGGAAAGACGGAGTCGATACAGCTTGGGTTCAGATGCGCTGCAGGAGTTGCCGGTGTTGACTACAACGTCAAACCGCCTTAGGGACTCCGGCTCCGGATTTTCTGTCGGGGTTTACTCCCTTAGCCTTTCCCCTGAAGAGGTATGCCGCAAGGCAGCGGAGGTTTTTTGGAGTCAGAGTTTTCCTTCTCTGCTGTACCCTGACTGGAAGATCGAACCAGCGACACTTAGCTCGCAGGCCGACGCTCAATCCACTGAGCTAAACCAGCCAGGGCTTTTACCTTTATATATACATCAGGTATGTTGAAAGTTGCTTTGCATTTTTATACATATCATGAATATTCTGTCACTAACTACTTTTCTGTAAAGTTACTTCTAGGTATAGCACAGCATTCAATTAAATAGGTACCATATTCAAGCACATATTTTTTTTATTATTTACATCATTATAAATATTTTGCAATGATATATAATTGTGAAATATATATTTGTGATGCTAAATCTGAGCACAATTGTAATTATACATTTTGTATTCATCAAAGAAGAATTACTCTGTTCAATAATGTGCAAGTTTTAAGGTTTTACTACTTACTGTCAGATTGTCCTCCAGACATGTTGTACATCACTTTCAGCATGACTAAAAATATCTGTTTTCTAACAAAATAATATTTTAATATTACCTGTAATGAATTGCTTAAGTCCAGACAAGTATTATTTTAGTTTATATTATGGAGGAAGATAATGAAATAATATGAACTGTTTAAATATTTAATAATAAATAGGAAGGAATTCAAGAGAAGACTTATCTGGTCAATAAAACTCTCCTGGATTATACAAACCAGTATTTAACATTTGCATAGTAATAGTAAGAGGAATCTGTACTGATGATCTGTCTTCCTGTGATAAAAACCAAGAACCAGTATCTGCACAAATGCATGAGATAAAAAGCACCCATCAAAGCCTCCAGGAGCAAAACAAAGAGATCATTACCCCAAGAAAATGAAAAATTGTTCAATCAAATAATTCATCAACTATTACTACTTTCTCAAGTTGTTCAGCTAAGGATAAAAAAGTCTGGTGAAGTGGCCACAGGAAACAGAGAATTTCAGCTTTTCCATGTGCAATTATAAAATTCTGCACTTGGTGCAGAAAATAGTTGGTTCCACTGTCAATGCAGAGATGTGCTGAAACCAAGGAGACTAACAGCATACACATTCTATCACACACACATATACCTGTGTACATTATAAAAGATATGTTTTATAAAACTTTTTCTGTGTATTTCTCTGTATTTCTAAGTATGCTTGAGGTATGTTTTCATTGTCTATAGAATTCTGGGTTGATCTTTTTTGCTTTTGGGCATTTAAAATACTTTGGACTATCGAGTTCTGGCTATCTTTGATTCTAATAGAAAACATTATATGGATATTAGCATACAATAAGCTTATTATTGTTTTTATATTGTACATTAAATTCAAATATCTAACTACAATGCTGATTAGTAGGATCACAAATACAGTTTAATATCTTCTTACCTTTGATTTAACTGCAGTGAATATAATTGCCTTATAGTTAGAAAAATAAAACATTTAAATTTATTTTAAAAATTTGTGGAGGTAGAGGTTGCAGTATACTGATTTTGTAATATTTAATCCTCATAAACTCTATCAAAAGTTAACTTTTCCATGTTATATTACTCATGGCTTACAGCTTTATTAAAAATAAACAAGCAAAAACTAAATAATATCTTTCAAGATTGTTTTCCTGAAGTGTAAATAAATATTTATGTCTTAATGTGTCGTGTTTATGAAGAGTTCAGCTTCCTTCTGCAATCATATCATAGTGACATAAAATGAATGAATTCCCAAGATTGAGGAAAGAATTGAAACGCTTTTGTCTTTGATGTTGGGTCCTGGCTTTTGTTACGTCTTTGATTTCAAGCAATTCATTAAGCACTTTGAAGCTTGCTTTACTTAATCTGCAAAATAGAGAACTAAATATATAGTGTGAGATATGTAGATTTTCTTAAAATATCATTGGAATATTCTTAATCTCAATTTAAAGACAAAATAACGTTATATATGCTAAACTGTTTTGTAAACTGCTCAAGTCTATACAGCATTCAGTTGTAAAACTTACTATTTCAGTGTAAATATAGTATAATAGCATAAAAAGTTAGATAATTTTAGGAAGTGGGACAAAGGGTCATTTTTTTGTGTCTTTGATATATACATCAACTTGTATCAATAAAGTTTATATATATATTGAATTCTTATCATTTTCCAAATATTGACCTGAGATTCAAAGAAAAACTAGGCATAATTCCTGTCTTGGAGAGGCCCCCATATGGTGTGGTAGATGAAACAAATAAACCAGAACATGTTTTAATATGATCCTAGAGATAAGAAAATAGGGGAGAAATTGTTAACCAGGCAGCTAAAAGAGTAATGTAATTAGCCAAAATATTGGGCCTCATTGAAAACTCAGAGGGAGCTCAAATCTGCTCTCTCGTTAGAGATTATTCTCATGCTGAGCACATTGCTCCTAAAGGAGAGACTTTGCCATATGCTACACAACTAATTCTCAGATTTTAATTTGCAACTAGAATGTTAGTTCCAGATTTTTGCCACTTTTAATGTTATTTCTAACTTTTTCATAAAGTCGCTTTTGCTAACTTGTGACAAAAGAACGTGCATATTTATTACTGAAAATGCTACAGCATTCACTTTTCACATAATAGTAGTTTGGTATTTTTCTATTTAATATGTAAATATTTAATATGTAAATCTATTTAATATGTAAAGAATCAGATAAATATAACTTTTTTCAATGTATAAAATTTCACAAGTAAACTCGTATAATGCACAAGAAAAGCACCTATATTTAACATTTGGCTCACTTAATCAGTTTGAGCTTTTGTTTTGCTTATTGATTCATTGAATAGAAAGCCAGTGGAAAGAGAACCAGTAGTTTGGGACCTATGGCTAATTTGTTTTGTGACATAGGGCATGACAGGTCTGATAGTTTGTATCTCACTTTCCTCCTTATAAAGTGTGTTCTTTGGTGGTGCTGGTAATGAATTTTCAAGAATATTCAGCTAAAATTACCCACCATCTGTAAGCAAAGCTGTTAAGTAAAAAACAAACAACAACAAAAAAGAAAACCTATACCCTTCCACTTTACTAACTCAGTATCTCCACCCGGTGGTGCCAAGTAGTAACTTCAAGTAATAGAAGCTGCAGGGAAAGCAAGTTTTGTTTCTAGGTTAATCATTATTGTTTTCAGGAAAGTATTATGGCAAATACTTATTATCCATTGCTTATAAAACATCATCATAAAATGTTTTTGTTCCTAAATTATAATATACAACATTATACTAAATAAGATGCTCATACTAGTTTGGAGGGGGCTGAGGAGAAAAATAATTCTTTCTTGATCACATCATAAGATGTACAAATGTCTAATCACTATGTTGTACACCTGGAACTAATATACTTTGTATACCAACTATACTTTAATTTTTAAGAAGAAAAAAGAACAATGTCAACAAATTAAATATTTGGAGTAGACTTCCTAACTAAAAATATGAAAGTATTTATCTCCATTTTACATGTTAAGACTTGTCTCAGTATACAAAAATATTTAATGAGTGCAAGAAAAAGAGGTATTAATTATAACTAGAAATTACTAAAGAAACATTAGTGTTGAGTTTTGGCAATAACATGATAGTAAGTTAGTGTAGGTTATTAATTAAAGGAAACATCCAGTACTTTTTTCTATTGATTCTTGACAGTTTTCAAAAAATAGTAGCTATTGTTGTTTAAATATTCCTTTGCTCCTTAAAAAACACCAACAGAAGTCAAGATTTCTATCTCTTACAATGAGCATTGTTGCTATGGAAATAATTGTGACTTGTTGTTGAAGGATGAAAGAGCTGAGGAATTTGAAATGTTAAGAAATAAAAATACTTTATTATTATGTAAAACCGCATGGAAGAAAGAGACACTTAAAAAGAATATTCTGAATTAATCAGAACTTTTCTAAATAGAGTATTTCCAAAAATCTAAAGTTTTGGCAGCTTCAAAACTTCAATAAAATGCAGTAAGGGAATGAGAGCTGTGCGTGGGTACATTCTACATGGGCTCATGAGTTACTTACAATTAGAAGCAGAGAAGTTTTTAAAATTGAGTTAATTTTCCCAGAAAAAGGGAGAAACAGATTACCTGGCACGGTTAATACAGTTATCTAAACTATCATATTTGCGTCTATTATTTTCCACCCTAGATTATGATTTTACTTTCCCACTTTAGAATTGCCATATTTTCCCCCCTTCTCATCTCACAATAACTTATTCATGAAATAATGTTGATATAATATATCTTTTTAAAAATTATGTATTCAGCCCTGGGTGCTGTGGCTCAGTGGATTGAGCGTCAGCCTGTGAGCCAAGTGTCACTGGTTCGATTCCCAGTCAGGGCACATGACTAGGTTGCCCATCAGGTCCCCAGTTGGGGACACGAGTGAGAGGCAACCACACGGTGATGTTTCTCTCCCTCTCTTTTTCCTTTCCTCTCTCTCTAAATATAAATAAGCAAACAAACAACAAAAAATTATGTATTCAATTACAAAAGAAAAAAGTAAATGAAACTCTTTTTACACCATTCTAACAGGCAACCTTTATTAATTTGGAAAATTGTCCATACACAGAGAGAGAATATTCATGGGTGAATATATAGAACTATTCTAACTCTATTTTACAGGGAATGTTTACAGTCATTTTTTTTCTTAACCATATAGCATACTTCTTTCCTTGTTAGTACATCAGTATTTATTATACACTTTTAAGTAGTGTTAAAACTATGAATGCATTATAGTTTATTAATCAATACACTTGATACATATTTAGAATTTAAAAATATAAATTATATTATGACATATGTATTACATAAGCAAATACACATAAATATGCAATATCAAACAAAAACATTTACACTAATTTTATAAAATCTGTTTATACACAAACATTTAGCCATATCAAAACTATTTGTATAGATTATATTTCCAGACATGAAATCATATTGTGAAAATATATAATTGAAATTTTGATAAAATTTACAAAATTGACCTTCAGAAATACTGAAAGAGTTAATAATGTCATTTACTCTTAGTAGTGAAAATTTCAATATTTTGGTACTTGAATGAGTTTATTCAATAAATATCCTTAGATTGATTACTGTGTGAGGAGGCATTTTGACAGATTTCAAGTTTGAAGTACGTAATAAAACAGACACAAAATGTACATTTTAGGAGAAGGTAGCTTTTTAAAATATCAAAAATTCTGATGAAACTTACATTGTAAAAATACTAATTGATATCGATATGCACTAGCCTTTCTGGGGAAAAGTTTGAGGTGGATCTGAGGGAATCCAATTTAAATATTCCATTAATGTACTAAGTTTTGCTTATAATTTTTCTTTGTATCACATGAAATTCTTCATGCAGTAATGCTTAATTTGCTTTAATACCTTAAAATAACTTTTCTGAGAATGTAGGGAATTATAAAATTTCATAAACTTTATAATTGAAGACCCAGAAATATCACAGTAAAGAACTTCAATAAATCAGTGGAATAACATATTCCAGGCAAAGATTAAGCTGTTCTGTGCTTCTGTTACACTTAAAGAACTTTCATGGTCTTCCTTAATTGATTAAGTTTTTCTTCACATTGCAATATGGTTTACAATGACCCTGCCCATAATCATAAAAACCCACCCTAAGGATAAGAAAATGGATAAAACCAGAGACAATGGCAAATACAAGTCTGAAACACTACCTTTATTCCAGTGTAGTGGTACTGAGACTCAGTGCTCTCGTATAATGACCATTAATGTGCATTGTCAGCACAAAAACTGTGGGTGGAAGATGAAGAATGAATGTCCCTCAACCATTTGTTTCAGACGAAAAGCAAATAATAGCACACTATACTTGTCAGAAGTCTGATAAGCACATAGAATCGGATGTACTATCCATGGAAAAACAGCCACTGTTTTGACTATTCTTCCACAAATAAACAAGTTTTATATCAAGTTGAAAGATAAACACCAGCATTTGGAGGACAGTCAAGAACTACTACTTGTGTGATTCAGCAATCATCTTAGTTTCTGCATTTTAACGAGTGTTGAATAATTAATATTTGAAGCTATTTGGGGGTCAAGAAACTTCCAGACCTCTGGTGATGTGGGAAATGGTCAAAATTTCTTGTGGACTTCTCAATATTTAGCATCAATAAGAATGATAGTGGAGCCCTGAGTGAGACATTTTGAAAAAGGTTAACGATCCTCGTTCTAAGTCCAACCTAGTCATACAATAGGGAAGCAAAATGGGATTGCAGAATATAACGGTTTATTCTCAATGATGATGGTAACTTTAGGAATTATAATAACTATCTATTATAATTAAAGCAACAACTGATATCCACGTATTCCTTAAATGGTCCAGAGCTTATGTGAAATGATGTTTAAATCAGGATAAAATAGGTATATGTCAAATTAGGTAAACACACACACACTCACACACAGTTTATTCTTGCTTACACAAAATCCTCTATTGTTCTGATAAATCTAGGAAGCAGCTGAGCTTCCTGGAGCCACTCAGTGGTGAGGCTGCCATTCTGTGGCACTTAGCATCTTAACACCTGACCCCTGAAAGGGAATCGAGATAGAAAAAGCCTCTTTCACATCTGCTCTCAGCCCATTGGCTATATGGCTTTGCCGTTTCTACATGAGAAATGAATGGAGCAGAGAATATCTGATGAGCAGGATGACCTCAGCCACCAGGATGAGCTGTGAATTATCACATTTAATAAGAGTCCCGCAGAAGAGAGGAAATTCACCCAATCTAATCAGGAAGGCCTATGTTCAAAACGCTGTTTATTTTTGCATTTTTTTTTGTTAATGTCTTCAAGTTGAAAAAAATGCTCCATGTAAGCAATTACTATAAAAGAAATATTGGTAAACAAGACCACTCATTTGGATTGTGTAAATATATGGGATATATTTTATGCCTTACTCTGAAGTTTTTAAAATAGTTACAGTGTGAGAACATTTAACATATCAATAGTAAATGACAACTTAGATTAAAAAATATTCAGTGCATGTGTATGCTAGGCATATATAATGAAATAAAACATTATGGATAATTAATGAAAACTAACAGTTGAAAAGCAGTTTACAAAGTACCTTTAAACCATACATTCCTTTGATAAAAAGCAGCTGAGCTCATTAATGAACAACATTGGCCCCGGAGTCCGATGGCCTGGGGTGAATTTGTTAAACACAGCTCTGTACTTCTGGATCCTATTTGTAAAATATCAATGATGATAGGACCTAGCTCATGAGGCCATGTTAAAATTAAAGGAATGAATACATATAATGTTCTTAGATTCATGTATGGAATATAGCAAATATGTAATAAATGCTATTTTTACAACTAGTATGAAAGCCCTCCAAGCTTGTGAGGTCAATATTATTGGCCAGAATCTTGCACTGTTAGAGAAAACCCAGTTAAGAAGTGGAGTAATTTGTCCAAATATTACACAACTGAGAAGTGGAACAATAACTAAGACCCAGAGGTTATTTTGACTCTAAATGCAGCTCTCCAATTCTTTCTCTATTCAAGTCATAAAAAGCAGTAAAATTTCTTTTCATCCTTTTAGTGTTAGGTGGTGATCCTCTGGGACCTATTTAATATAAAAGGCTCATGAATTAATGAAAACTATCCCAATGTCTTGTAGGAGTTTATTCATAAATTATAATTGTATGTTATGTAATGACAACAATACATGATGTGTCTTTGTGTAAATATCTTCATTTTTCTTTCCTGTTATATTCATCCTCAGAATTCAAGTACATAGGGTGAGGTGTGTAGAGAGGTAGTGAGGTGTTTTAGTAAAAATAGAATATTCTCTTAGTCACATAGATCTCGATACAAAATATACTTTTGTCGTTAACCAGCAAGCTACAATAAAAATTTCTTTTTAAATTTCAACCCTCTTCTGTAGAAAAAGAATTAAAGTAGCTTTCTGTGTCCTATTATTGTAGACATTTAAAGGGTAGTTTAAGTTTCCCTTGGCAATTTAAAAATAACTCAACGTGTATATTTTCTTTCGGAACACAGATTTTCATAAAATTATAAAATGGACAAGGAAGAGTCAAACTATAATTACTCATTAAAGGAAATAATTCACTCCTGTTATTAAAACGATGGTGTCCTACGAGCTGTTCAGGGCTCTGGCATGAATTGCCCTTTCGATAATAATCTTAAATTCAGAAAAGAGAAAAGTAATAGTTGGCTCTCTTTGTTTTTACATTTAATGAACACAGAGAGCTCTTAAAACATAGTACATTTCAGCCAAGAAAAAGAGCAACTGGAATTTAGCTGATGGATTTTGTCCCAACTGCAAACTAAAATGTCATGGAGAACCAGACACTATCAAAATGCAAAAATACCCTGAAAATTAATCCAAGGGAGGATTTAATCTGCAGTTTTGGAATCTTTGCTCACTAAAAGACATATAGCATTGAATTAAAGAACAAAACAAATGCAGAAGCCTAATGAACAGAGATCATTAGGTGCAGGGGGATAAACAGGAAAATATTCTGTATGTACCCAGTTTCTAACCATGGCTGGGAAACTAAGGGACCTGTTTTTCTTTCTCCCATTACTTGGTAGATAGACTTTCAAATTCCACCTTCTTACATCTCATATATTTCAGAAAATATAGGGCAAAGATGTAATAATTGGTGGTGTACAATAATCTAAAAGTTATGGCATACTGATTAAAATGTTGTTTTGGAAATGAGATATTGGACAATATGTTATATTTAATGTATAAAATACAATACCATACTTACACGGTTTGTCCTGGCTGGTTTGGCTCAGTGGATTGAGCGTCGGCCTGCGAGCTAAGTGTCGCTGGTTCGATCTTCCAGTCAGGGCACATCAGAGAAGGAAAACTCTGACTCCAAAAAACCTCCACTGCCTTGCGGCATACCTCTTCAGGGGAAAGGCTAAGGGAGTAAACCCCGACAGAAAATCCGGAGCCGGAGTCCCTAAGGCGGTTCGACGTTGTAGTCAACACCGGCAACTCCTGCGGCGCACCTGAAGCCAAGCTGTATTGACTCCGTCTTTCCCTTGGGCCCTTCAGCTGCAAAGAGAGGGGGGGTCTGCTGCACGGGCAACAGCAGACCCTCCATATCACCCTGCCCAGGCTCTGTAGCTTCAGCTTCACTGGAGAGGACACTCCAGCGTCATCGCAAGATGTCGATTTAACACGGAAGGAGACAGATACCGTGTCACTTCCGAGTCGGACTGCACAGCCATTCTTGGCGGTGCAGATAGACTCTTAAGAAGCTACACCATCGTCTCTCGAGACAGACGGCTGCCAACGATGTCTTACACGGTAGGACTGATGTATACATTAAATGAGAAGAAAAACTTAAATAAGGTAGTAACTTTATACTTAACAAACACATAGCAAGTGTCCAAGTAATGTAGTTAAAATCATTATTAGTTCATACAAATAAATCACCATTATGCAGAACTGAAGATAAAATTATTGCAACATTTCGGGTTAGATTTTTTTCTCACATAATCTTTAGGAGACTATCAAACTAGAGAGCCCAGCACACTCTTCCCTCACTAGAGTAGAGATGAACTAGCTAAAAGCCTGACAACAATGACACTTGGCTGCTAGTTTATTTGGAACCTTTCATTGAAAGATTTAGTACATCAGAGTGTGCTTATGCACATACCTCCTTCTGTGTGTTTACATGTGGCATTATCTCCTAGAAAAAAATGATATATTGGCTATGTTTTCATCTATAGAAGGACACCCCTACCCTGTACACCAGGTGTCTCTTCCTTTCCCCTATTCAAGGAAACCATTCCAGCCACTTTTCTACTGTCCTCACCCTTACTTTGTCATTTTTCTTTCAATTTTTGTTAGATCTTTACTGCCCTCATCTTTTAGCCTCAAAGTTCTTTATTTCACTTACTTACCTTTCTACCTTGCTGGCTGCTCAGTCACCATCTCTTTGCTATTGCCAATGAGGATCTCAATCTCTGAGACCCCTAACTTTATCTTCCACTATACTATCCCTTGCTTTATACTGATAACTACACTGGGCCTTCTTTCTGTTCCTAGAACACAGCAAGCATTCTTTTGCTTCAGAATCCTTATGCATATTCCCTTTATTTAAGAATCTTTTTCACAGAGATATGTGCATGATTCTTCCTTTACCTCTTTTTGTTGGGTTTACATTGCTTAATAAAATTATATAGATTTAAGACATACAATTATATAGCATATTATCTGTTCATTGTGTGTTCACCACAATATGACCCCAAGTCATATCTTTCCATCACCCCCCTTTACCTTCTCCTGCCTTCTCCAACCCCCATTTCCCTCTAGTAATGATGAAAAAAATATCATCATTGAAATTTTTGGTCACAATATTTAAGATTACAGATGTATACACACAAATACATACCTCCTTTTCTTTGCAATGATTTACTCCTTAGACGTTATTCTCATTTAACATACTACACATTTCTTTTTTGTTCTATTTATGGTGGCACTGTCACTTGAATGTCACTTTATAAAGACAGAGATGTCAATAATTTTGTTACAGTTACAACTAAAGTGCACGGAAGAATGTCAGGCAGATTGTAGAGATCGATTTATATTTGATAAATTAACAAATTAACATAGTGAGGTAAAATACTTAGAAAACTTTCAAACACCACAGAGTTAAAATGGGCATTTAGAGTCAACTTGCAGCAAATTTAGTACTGTAAAAAGTCAGGTCGGTGAGCTAAAAAGCAAATGTAAATGAGCTTCCAATACTAATATGACTTTCTATTGAGGGTTTACTATAACAGGCACTTGACTGAAAACTCTATACATTTTAATATAGTTAGTCTTCTCAATAATCCTCAAAAGCAGGTGCTGCTATTATCCCCACTTTCTAAGAGAGCACACTGAGGCCTTTGATTATTTAATTAGCTGGAGTAATGTCACACTTGTGTTTAATTAACAGGAGTAACGTCTCACTTTCAGCAAGTGTTACAGCTGAGAAAAATGCCTGATAATCTGGCTTTAGAGCCTAAGCTTTGTAACAGCATCTGTCATAGTTAAAAGGGAGGATTAAATGAGTTAGTATATGTAAAACTCCAGGGCAATTTCTATGTATAATTAGTGCTTAATACAAATTATTTATTTTGGATCACACTTTATATTTTAATGTTCATGCTTACTTATGATTTTTCTTTTACTTGTGAGCATGTTTATATGTTTTTTTCTTTCTAGCATTTTAGGAAATATATAATTCGCCATTTATGGTCACTTTTCAGTGTACAAATTTATAACATATATAATAGCTCTACTTATTAACTTTAAGACTAAAGTAGTGCTTGTTTAGTTCCACTTTGTAATCACAGGTAATACACATTATCACTTTCCCCTTTTATCTCACCTCTTAGATTCATTGGAATGGCCTAGAATTTCTATTATTAAGTGCAATCTTCTTAAACAATAATAATCTCTTACAAAATAAGTAAATATATCCTGAATAAATAACTTTATACACTCTGAATCCTAAATCCTAGAAATGTGAGAATGACAGACTGCATGGATCATAGCACTTTTGCTGGATATAGAACTCACAGTTGACAAATTCGGGGTTCAAAATTACACGTGGTTTGTTCAGTTGTCACACAATGTAACAAAGTGCAAAAGCCTGAGAATGCTTGATTTTGAAACACAATAATTAAAATTATTATAAATTTACGGTATTTAAACCCTGATTTGTTTGTGAATCCAAAGCTCGATAGTGTATAGAAAACATAAGCTACTTAAAGTTCTCATATTATGTCTAGACAAATAAATTGGTGCAATTAGCTGAAGGAAATTTTAATGTGGACCAAAATCCCTAAACTTTTTCTTATCTTTGATTCATTAATTCCGTAGCTGCCATTTATTATTAAGGAAATAGTCAGGAAAATGCACAAATATATAAGAGAAATAATTTTTTTATAATAGTAAAAAGCTAGAAATACATTTTCAATAATAAATAAGTGCAACTATCTAATAAAATAATATTCTGCCACAAAAATGATATATACAGAGAATAGGTAAAAAATAATGCTTAATACATTGAAATCAAATTTCTTAAAAGTATATTTATAACATAATCCATTATATATATTTTATTTACTTTATAAATTCTAAAGTGATGTATATAAAAAGTTAATATGCTCTTACTAGGTATTGACAGTTTATGTTTTATTTCCTCTGCTATAATTATTTTTGAGATTAAGACCACTTCAAAAATAATTCAGAACAAATCAATTTTAAAAATTCAACAGACAGAATATTTTGAGGTTTTTGTGTTTGTTTGTTTGTTTTTTTTTTTTTTTTTGGACAAACCACTTTTCCTTTTTAAGTAAAAAAATAAATAAATAAAAAATGTTATAGGCATACTGAAAGATATTTCAGGTTCAGTTCCAAGAAGCAAATATCTCAATAAAGCAAGTCACACAATTTTTTTGTTTCCTAGTACATATAAAATTATGCTTACACTATACTGTAATTTATTAATTGTGCAATAGCATTATGTCTAAAATTGTACATACTTTAATTAAAAAATACTTTATCGCTAAAAACTGCTAACCATTATCTGAGTCTTCAGTGAGTTATAAAATTTTGTTGGTAGAAAGTCTTGCCTGATTGTCGATGGCTGCTGACAGATCAGGGTGGTGGTTGTGGAAGGTTGGGCTGGCTGGGACAATTTCTGAAAATAAGACAACAATAAAGTTTGCTCTGTCCATTGACTCTTCATTTTGTGAATGACTTCTCCGTAGCATGCAATACTGTTCGAAAGAATTTTACCCACAGTAGAACTTCTTTTAAAACTGGAGTCAATCCTATCAATCTCTTCTACTGCTTTATCAACTAACTTAATGTTATATTCGAAATCCTACAACATTTTCACTGGGAGCAAATTCCATCTAAAAAAAAAAAAACTGTTTCTTTACTCACCCATAAAATGCAACTCTTCGCTTGAGTTATGAAGATATTGCAGCAATTCAGTTACATCGTTACACTTCACATCTAATTCTAGTTTGCTTGCTGTTTCCATTACATCTGCAGTTATTTCCTTCGCTGAAGTCTTAAACCCTTCAAAGTCATCCATGAGGGTTGGAATCAGCTTTTTCCAAACTTTTGCTAATGTTAATAGTTTTACTTCTTCCCATCATCCACATATGTTCTTAATGGCATCTAGTATGGTAAATCATCTCCAGAAGCTTCAAATTACTTTGGCCAGATCCATTAGAGGAATCACTATCTTAAAACCTTAAGAAATGTATTTCTTCAATGATAAGACTTGAAAGTCAAAATTATCCCTTAATCCATAGGCAGCAAATAGATGTTTTTTTGTAAATGGACTTAAAAATACCATTACTCTGCCCTGACTGGTGTAGCTCAATTGGTTGGGCATTGTCACACAAAGCAAAATGTCTCCAGTTCTATTCCCAGTCAGGGCACATGTCTGGGTTGTGGGCCTGGTCCCCAATCACGGCATGCATGCATGAGGCAACCAATCAATATTTCTCTCACACATCGATGTTGCTTTCCCTCTTTTCCTCCCTCGATTTTCCTATTTCTAAAAATAAATGAATAAGATATTTAAAGAAACATTAATCTCATCATACATCTCCATCAGAGCTCTTGGGTTACTAGGTGCATTGTCTATAAGCAACACTATTTTAAAATGAATCTTTTTCCTGAAAAGTAGATCTCAACAGTGAGCATAAACAATTCAGTAAACCATGTTGTAAACAGATATGCCACGACCCAGGCTTTTTTGTTCCATTTCTAAAGCACAATTAGAGTAGATTTATCATAATTCTTAAGGATCCTAGATGTTAATGGAATGAAAAAATAAAAAATAAAAAAATACAATAAAGGCTAAATTTAAAAAAATGATTTTTAACATAGAAAATGAACTTTACTTTCAACTTAAAATCACCAGATGCATTAGCTGTTAACAATGGAGTCAGCTTGTCCTTTAAATCTTTAAAGGCAGGCATTGATTTCTCCTTCCAAGCTATGAATGTCCTAGATGATACTTTCTTCCAATATAATATTGTTTCACCTACACAGAAAATATATTGTTTAGCATAGTCACCTTCATTAATTATCTTCACTAGATTTGGATAACTTGCCACAGCTTCTACATTAGCACTTACTCTTTACCTTGTACTGTTATGTCATGGAGGTGGCTTCTCTCCTTCAACCTCATGAACCAACCTCTGCTAGCATAAAGATTTCTTCTGAAACTTTCTCGCCTTTCTCTGCCGTCATCCTTTTGTCTGACTTAGGAACAATGATATTTGTTTCATTTGCATTTTGTGAAGTTTCAAATATATACCATTTGAGAACAGTGAAATTACCTGGCAAATATGGTTTAAATAAGTGGAAGATAGCACTGAAAATGCAATAATCTCTCAGATCTCACTTATTTATTTTTATTTAAAAAATTTTAATTACAGTTGACATACACTGTTATATTACTTCCAGGTGTTCAACATAGTGATTAGACCTTTATATAACTTATGAAGTGGTCACCCCTATAAGTCTAGAACCCATCTGACACCATACATGGTTATTACAACGTTATTGACTATATACCCTACATTGTAATTTACATTCTTGAGACTATTTTTATAACTGACAATTTGTGCACTTAAGCCCCTTCGCTTTTTTCACCCATCCCCCCAACATCTTTCCCATCCGGCAACCATCAATCTGTTCTTTGTATCTATGTGTTGAATTCTGTTTTGTTTGTTCATTTATTCATTTATTTATTTTTAGATATGGCAAATAGTGAAATCATATGGTATTTGTCTTTCTCTGTCTGACTTATTTCACCTAGAGGAATACTCTCTGGGTCCATTCAAGTTGTTGTGAATGGCAAGATTTCATTTATTTTATGGCTGAGTAATATCCCATTATATATATGTATCGTCTTTTCTTTATCCATTTGTCTATCAATGAACACTTAAGCTGCATCCATATCATGGCTATTGTATATAACAATACAATGAACACAGCTATGCATATGTCATTTTGAATTAGTGTTTTTGGTTTCTTTGGATAAATACCCAAGAGAGGAATTGATGGATGCTTCTTTGTCTCTTTTTATAGCTTTGTTTTAAAGTCAATTTTGTCTGATATAAGTATTCCTACCACCGGATATTTTTTCATTTCCATTTACATAACTTTACCCATCCCTCTACTTTTAGGCTGTATTTCTTCCAATCTGAAGTGGGTCTCATTTAAGTAGCACATGTATGGATCTTCTTTTCTTATGTCTTTTTTATTGAAAATTTAATCCATTTACTTTATAAAAATGTTTGATTGATTACGCTATTACAGTTGTCCCAACTTCTTTTCCCTTTACCCCATTCCACCCAGCACCACCCTCCTTCCAGCAGTCCAGTCCCCCTCAGTCTGTCCATGGATCATACGTATAAGCTCTTCTCTACATCCCCCTGCCTATTCTGCACCCTTCTACTATGCTTCTTAATTTCTGCACCATTTCCCTTCTCGCTCGTTCCCCTTCCCAGCTGACACCCCTCCACATGCTCTCCCCACCTATGATTCTATTCCCACTCTAGTTATCTGATTAGTTTGTTTTTGTTTTTATTTATTTATTTATTTATTTATTTATTTTAATATGCTTTATTAATGATGCTGTTACAGTTGTCCCAATTTATTTTCCCTCTGCTCCACTCCACCCAGTGACCCCATCCCTACAGTTGTCCCCCCTCTTTTAGTCCATGTCCATTGGTTGTGCATATAGTTCTTCTTAACCTCTTCCTATCTACTCCATTCCCTCCTACTATGCTTCTTAAGTCATGCATCATCTCCCTCCCTTTTTTCCCTTCCCCCTCTCCTGACCTCCCCCCAATATGTTCCTCATACCTATAATTCTTTTTCCACTCTCGTTGCCTACTTAGTTTGCCTTTGTTTCAATTCTCCAGCTTCTGTTTTTTGTTGTTGTGATACAGTTTTCATTTTAATGTTCATAGTTTTGATCCTTCTTCTTCTAAACAAGTCCCTTTAACATCTCACATAACAGTGGTTTGGATCTAATGAACGCCTTCAGTTTTAATTTGTCCTGGAAGCACTTTCTCTGCTTTTCTATTCTGAATGACAGCTTTGCTAGATAGACTATTGGTGGTTGTAGACTTTCGATTTTTATTACTTTGAATATTTCTTGCTAGTCCCTTCTTGCCTGCAGAGTCTCCTTTGATAAATCAGTTGATAGTCTAATTGGGACCCCTTTGTACATGATTCTTTTCTTCTCTCTTGCTGCTTTTAAGATTCTCTCTTTATCCTTAATTTTTGACATTTTGATTATAATGTGTCTTGGGTGGTTCTGCCTGGGTCCAGTTTTTCTGGAACTCTCTGTGCTTCCTGGACCTGTAAGTCTATTTCCTTCTCCAAGTTTGGGAAGTTTTGCTTCATTATTTTTTTACATAATTTTTCAATTTCTAGTTCTTCTTCTTCACCTTCTGGAAACCCTATAATTCGAATGTTCATTTACTTATAGCTGTTCCATAAGTTTCTGAGCCTCTCCTTATATTCCTCACTTTTCATTTCCTCTTTCTGCACTGGTTGACTGTTTGTTCCTTCCCTATGTTCCGATTTGTTGATTTGACCTCTGGTTTTCCTTTCCTCGCCACTTGTCTCGTATGTGTCTTCGTTCATTTCAGTATGACTAGCCTTTTTTCCTTCCCCGTCTTGTTCAAAATCTTTTGTTCATTCTGTAAGCTGCCTTATGACTATAGCTCTGAACTGAGTCTCAGAAAGATTTCCTATTTGTTCATCGGTTAGTTCCTGTATTTGCTGTCTGGTGAGCTGCATCACTGGAATCTCAATCATGATCTGTGTCATCCTGACAGTTCTGTGTTTACCTTTGCTTCCTGGGCAGAGCTGTCACATCTCCTATGCTATAGGGGGCGGAGCCCCATGCACTCGTCACTACCGTCACTACTGGGCGACCCTTCTCACCACGTTGTGGTGCTTTGTGTGGGGCAGGAGTCCAAGATGGATTCCTGCCTTTACTCTCCCCTGAGAGACCGTGAGCCTCTTCCTCTGTCCTCACGCCCTCTGGGCCTCACAGTCCAATGCAATGGGAGTCTGCCTTTCCCAGCGTTGGAATCGCGAGCTGATGGGTCTTGACTGCTGCTGGGAGTGCTCCCCTGGAAGTTTTGTTGCTGCAGCTGCTGCTGGCAGCACAGTTTGATCTCTCTGCCCTTGTTTCACCCCTTCTACCCATCCAGACGAGCTCCACTGGGTTGTAACTTCACACGTTGGACTTCCCTGTAGTTTTATTTTTTTGGAACCTCTGGTTATCTGGTTTTGTGGTAGTTGTAGTCCTTCTTAGTTGTGGAGGGAGACAGAGCATGTTAGTCTAAGTCTCCATCTTGGCAGGAAGTCTGTTTTAATTTTTTAGCTTCTGTTGTTGATAGTTGTGATTTTGTTGTCACTTTAATGTTAATAGTTTTGATCTTTTCATTAAATAAGTCCCTTAACATTTTCTATAATAATGGTTTGGTGATGATGTACTCCTTTAGCTTTACCTTGTCTGGGAAGCACTTTATTTGCCCTTCCATTCTAAATGATAGCTTTGCTGAATAGAGCAATCTTGGTTGTAGGTCTTTGCCTCTTATCACTTTGAATATTTCCTGCTAGTCCCTTCTTGCCTACAAAGTTTCTTTTTAGAAATCACTGACAGTCTTATAGATACCCCTTTGTAAGTAATTTCTTTCTTTTCTCTTGCTGCTTTTAAGATTCTCTCTTTATCCTTAACTTTTGGCATTTTGATTATGATGTGTCTTGGAGTTGTCCTCCCTGGGTCTAGTTTGTATGAGACTCTGTGCTTTCTGGACCCATATGTCCATTTCCTTCCTCAAATTAAGGAATTTTCCTTTATTATTTTTTCACATAATTTTTCAATTTCTTACTCTTTCTTTTCTGCTTCTGGTACCCTTATAATTCAGATGTTGGCATGTTTAAAGCTATTCCAGAGGTTTCTAATCCTCTACTCATTTTTTTTTTTCAATTCTTGTTTCCTCCTTTAGTACTGGTTGACTGTTCATTTCTTCTTTATGTTCTAACTCATTGATATGAACCCTGGTTTCCTTTTCTTCACCTATAGTTTCATGTGGATTTTCCTTCATTTCATTTAGTATAGCCTTCTTTTATTCCCTATCATGATTAATTTATTTTCTGTCAAGTCTGTGAGCATCTTTATCACCAGAACTTTGAACTCTGTGTCTGTTAGGTTGGCTATCTGCTCATCGCTTAGTTCTGTCACTGGAAACTTGATCTGCCCCCACTTTTGGGCTGTACTTTGTCTCCTCGTCTTGACAGTTTTCTGTTTTTGCTTCTGTGTTGTAAATAGAGCTGTCGTACCTATTACATTGTAAAGGGGCAGAGACTTAGGTATTTGTCAGTGCTGGTGACCCTCACCATGTTGTGGCACTGTATGTGGGGGAGGGGTCTGAGAGGGAACAATGCCGCTTGCGAAGCACTTGCCCATTTCCCAGGCACTCCTCTCCCTTTCTGTACTAAACAAGCTGCTACCTTTGAGAAACCAGCAGTTTCATCTGCCACTCCAATCCCCACTGGCTTTCACAGTTAGAGGCAATGTGGCTCTATTTTCCCCCGTGCTGGAACCATGTGCTGCGCAGTCTAGTCTGGAGTTGGAATAGCTTCCCCAATTTAAGATGTATGATTGTGCTTTTTGTTGCAGCTTCCGTCGCTGTGTCGCTAGCTGCCACTAACCTGTGCCACTATACCTGCCGCCTACTGCTGCCACCACCAAGCACCATCCCGCAGCTGCTGCTCAATACCTCGATTTCTCAATCCCTGCGCTGCCCCTCCTACTTTTCTGGCTGAATGTTTCTTCTTTGTTTCTTTGATGAACTTCCCTGTAGTTTTGATTTTCTGGATTTTCTATTGTTTTTCTTTGTTGTTTTGTTTCTTTGTTTGTTTGTTTGATTTGAAGTGGTTGTAAATTCCTTCTTAGTTGTGACGGAGATGTAGCATAGAAATGCTACATCTATGCCTCCATCTTGGCCAGAAGTCCAAAGATTCTAATCCATTTACTTTTAAAGCAATTATTTTAGGTCATGAGGACTAGAGTATAGAAGGACATCATTGGGAAAATGTGACTGTTAGAACGGTGTCACTCAGAGAACCAAGGTGTAGCGAGCAGAAAAATGAGGTTTATTGAGGGGTGTAGCAAGGCAAGAGAGAGCGGTGCCATGAGAGTGGCTCCAGCTCTGCATTTCTAAGGGGAAAGTGCTTTTTTAAAGAGGGAAGAAAAAAAAGGGTATTATCTTCCAGATGGCTGGTCAAGGCCGAACACAGATTGGTTTGGCATATTCTGCGATTACGGGAGGCTTCTGGATCCCAGCTCAAAATATCACTATCTCCCAAGCAGCTGCAAGCACGGGGCGGGGAGACTAGGGGGCATGGGAACTGAGGCTGTCATCCTGGCCTTTTTGTTTTAATAAAAGTAGGTGAGGAGTGGCTGAGACCGGTTGGGGGAGGAGTCACTGAATCTCCCTTCTATAACGACTTCCTGCTGAGTTAGGACAATGGAAGGGGATTGACTGCTGGCTTGGGGTCATCTCTTGCCATGGGTTGATATCTGAAAGATCTTAATTAGAGTACGTTATGGACAGTAGAGGCTGTCATGGATTGGACCATTTTTTGAATAAAGTTAACTAACAGTTTGAGGAAGAAAGGGTCAAGGGTGAGGAATAATAGGAGGAGAAGCAGTGGGGTTATGAGAGGCACTAGGATCACTGTTAAGGGAGAGGAGAAATATGAGAGGAAAATTCTGAACCAGGATTCTCCGTATGCCCGTTCCCTAGCTTGGGCAATAATGTTTTTTAATTACTTGTAAATTTTCTTCTATTATGCCTGTATTGTTAATATAAAAAACAATAAGTTTCATTTAGTATGGTGCAGGTTCCCCCCTGCTTCAGCTGTGAGGATGTCTAAGGCCCTTCTGTTTTGGAGAACCATGTTTGCTAGACTGTTTAGGAATTCTTGCTGTTTTTCTAGAGCTTGGAGGGTGGCATTCCAAGTTCCTTGAAGGGATAAGGAGATATTTAGAACTGACTTTTCTAATTGGGGTATTCCTACAAACCAAAAGAAGCCTCTATATATAGAGTGCCTTATTCCCGGTTGTTCAAGGATAGGATTGCTGTATGCATGCCTGCCATACTCAGACCAATACCATCTCATTTGTGTTGGGGGTGGGACAAAAGGAAAGTCTCAAGAAAGGGACCAAGGTTGGGGATGGCTTTGGAAGTGGCCATTTGCTGGGGGCTTAGTACAGAGGCACCCAATATTAGAGTGACTATCATGCGGGTACCAGCCCAGAAGGGAGGAATTATTAAGTATACTTGCATACCACATAGGAAGTGATATTCTGTCCCTTGCAGGGAAATAGCAGTGCTATGTTTAGCTTTGGTGATGGCAATGCAACTGGGGTGAGTTTTATTTTTTATTGACTGGCACCAAACTTTATGGAGAATTTTTTGAAGAAGTGTTTAGCTGTATTGTTTAAATCAAAAATCCATGTAGGGGTAGCAGGAAAGTCTGAACTGTTGGTATGATTGTGAATTGGGCTGATATGTAAGGATGAGTAGGAATTTTTGGTTGGCTTTTATAATGTATAAAGGCTAGGTCCAGGGTCCTGGCTGGTTTGGCTCAGTGGATTGAGCGTCGGCCTGCGAGCTAAGTGTCGCTGGTTCGATCTTCCAGTCAGGGCACATCAGAGAAGGAAAACTCTGACTCCAAAAAACCTCCGCTGCCTTGCGGCATACCTCTTCAGGGGAAAGGCTAAGGGAGTAAACCCTGACAGAAAATCCGGGGCCGGAGTCCCTAAGGTGGTTTGACGTTGTAGTCAACACCGGCAACTCCTGCGGTGCACCTGAAGCCAAGCTGTATTGACTCCGTCTTTCCCTTGGATCCTTCAGCTGCGAAGAGGGGGGGGGGGTCTGCTGCTTGGGCAACAGCAGACCCTCCATATCACCCTGCCCAGGCTCTGTAGCTTCAGCTTCACTGGAGAGGACACTCCAGCGTCATCGCAAGATGTCGATTCAACACGGGAGGAGACAGATACCGTGTCACTCCCAAGTTGGACTGCACAGTCATTCTCGGCGGTGCAGATAGACTCTTAAGAAGCTACACCATCGTCTCTCGAGACGGACGGCTGCCGACGACGACGAGGTCCAGGGTGTAGTTGAGAGAAGGAAAGGGTTGAATTTGCCTAAGGAGTGAGGCTGAATGTGGGTGCCGTTGACATGTTTGAAGTGGATGCAGAGAGCGGCAGGACCTATAATATGAGTGATGGTGGCTACTGGCTGGGCCGCTCCAGGGAGATCTGCCAAACCTGTGTAGTAGGGGGATGGGAGAAAGTGGGCAGTAAGGATATATAAGGTGGTGAGATTGGGTGGGAAGGTGGTTACTTCAATGTCTGGGTGGTAGGAGGAGTGGGGGCAGATCCAGTAGTTGGTTTTGTTGGTTAAGCGCACTCTTTGCTGTATTGTGGGTGCTAGAGGATGTCTGTTGTGGACCAAGTGTGAGAACCAAATGGTTGGAGACAACCAAATTAGAATTTAAAGAGCCTTTGTTAGCTGGCCAGCTACTACCCACTCTCACTCCACGCAGGGCTTCAAGTGAGTAGCCCCGAGGCTTAGTACAAAGCTGCTTATATAGTATAAACCTATATTCTGGGTTGCTAGCTGGGGTAGTAGCACAACACAACCGTTGCTAGCTAGGGCTAGTAATACAACACAACTGTTGTGAAGCAGGGGTGGGGTAGTGGCTACCTACGCTTGGCTGATACATGACTTGTTTGGGGGCAACTGTCCCCACGGGGTCTGCACCCCAAAAAACTAACATTCTGTACTTGTTTGGGGACAACTGTCACCATAGGGGTTTGCAAAAATTTTCCACTCTAGTTCAAGCTCCAGCACATTCCCCACTGGTTTTATTTGGGGATTCAAATCCTTGAGTCTTGGGTATCTAAAGGGAGATATTGCAACCTTAGGACCAAAACTTTTCCAGGCCCTTATGGAATGAAGCCCCTGTATAATACCCCTTTTTATACTTAAGACCCTTTATTTTATAGAGGACAATGGGCAAAGGTCTCGTGCTTTTCTAGCCGCTTCAAGCTGAACATGGTCATCGTCCTACCTACCCTTGGGTCTAGGAATTTCTAATAAGAGTGGGGGTGGAGGGGAGGGCTGCCTTCCCACGTGGGAAAGGATTTTGCAGAGTCCAGGTCAGTTAGCTGTCCTGGGCAGTGGCATGCTCAATTTCCAAGGTCTGGCACTGTTGGACAAGCTGGCATTCTTGTTGTATTCTGGAGGCAACAGATTTGGCAACAGGGTTAAAAGGCATAATTTAATCCACAACTATTATATTACAAAAGGTAGGGATTAATGTTTTCTATATTAGGAAAAGAAATGGCTTTTTTGGAGGAAGGTGTGCAAGGCATGTCACACCTGTCTAAAACCCTTTTGCCCACTATACTTAGCTTGGGCTCAGGGAATATTTTAGGATTTCCCCCTTTCAGACCTTTGGTCCCTTTTTGTCCAAGCCATTAGGATAGAAAAGAGAGAAACTAGTTTTAAAGTGAAGCCTATAGACTACCCCATACTTTACCAACCCAATCCAACTACTTAGTTTAGCCAAACCATTGAGTCTTAGGAGGCGGCAATGCAGATGGGCTACTTAAATGAGGCCTATATGTACAGACAATTACTCAGGTAATGAGATCATAGGCTTATGCCCTATTAAAACAGAAAGAACACACATGTTAATTTACACAACATAATTCACAAACCAGTCTCTAAATTTAAGAGACTGTTTTATTGGGGAGATATTCAGTTGCAAGGCACTTGACATTCTTCTTACCTGTAAATTAAGCATTTTTTCTAATGTCACAGACTTGGTTTAACTTTTAAATGAAAACAAACTTTAAATGAAAATAAACTTTATAGAGAGTTAGCTGCACTAGTTTATAGTTTACTACTGAGTATTGTGATTTTTCTTGAGTTATGGTTTTTCTCCTTAAGATTACCCTTCTTGTTATTAAAGGGACTGTATTAAGTCCAATTTTAATTTAGCCTGTTTATTTGCATAAACATAACAAGAGTAGCGATTGATCACATATGACTTTTAAATCTACTTTGCTGGAACTTACTTAAGGGACCTTTATGTTAACTTTTAGTCTGCCCATCAGGGCACAGAGGCTGAGCCACACATCTGCCATTCAGCCTTGCCTGTAAACACATGCTTTTCCCAAGTCCTTTGGATTTTCCATTGTGCCTTAAGGTTTTTTAGCCATTTTTCAGGAAAGCAACCTTCCTTCCTTTCCTAGAAAGGTTGCCATGAACCGCACAACCAACCAAGGTGCCAGGTTTTTTTTTATTATGGCATTTTTTTAGCTTTAAAGGTCAAGTCTAGTTCCTCAGGGCTTTCTGGTAAAAACTAGAGCCGAAGCATGTCTTCTTCAGGCATGTCATTCCAGTCAGTCTTGGTTAACAAAACCTTTATTAACAACTGGTCTTCTTAGTTTTATGCAAAGAAACTTAATGTCATTACTTACTTTTTCAAATTGCCAAATTCTGGAGAGATTAGGTAAGGAGAAAAATATAAAGGCATGAAAAAAAAATCCTTGTCCTTTAAAACTGCATTTCCATGCATTATATCTTTCATTACTAACACCATGCAATTTTTTGAAACCTTTATAAAATTTTAACAAACTTTTTCATTTACATGCCTTATACTTTCCCTGGTTCCATTTTTTTCTCATGTGAAGTTTTAAATTTCCCTGGGAAACCTCAATTTTTCCTTTCAGAGCATAAACAGAGCAATAATTCAAAACACAGATAGCTAGGCCCTCTCCAGTATGTCCACTGGCCTCCTAGAGAGACATGCCCTTGACAGAGACATGTTCACTTGCCCAGGCTAGAGCACTCAGCAGCCTGAATGACCCTTCCTGGGTCCTGGGTGGGAAAAGAATTTTTGCCAACTGGTTTACAGACAACCCTTCCTAGGTCTTATTGGTCAAAAACAAATATAGATAATTCCACAGCAGAACAGACAAAGGTACGCTTTTATAAAATTGGAATAAAAGCAGTTGAGGTTTCCTTTTCCCAGGTTTAAAACTTCCATAACTGTTACGACTTTTTACAGACCTTTTGCAACATTTATAAACTTTTAAATACCCTTTAATTCTTTAGATTTAACCATAACATGCTTTCAATTCTTGTTCTTTTTTACACGGTGAAGGACTATACTTAAACTTAGTATTTGGCAGCTAGAAGTTCCTAGATTTGCAGAGATATTCTGCAGCTTTTTGAAGTTCCTTTTTTTTTTTTTTTTTTTTGTCTAATTTACTCCTTTGAGCTTTCCTGAGGAGTTTTTTCAATTGTTCTATTTGGCCCATTTATTTACTTTTTGCAATTTCTTACAAATATTTGACCAGTTTCTGTTACAATGGTGACTTTTAAGAGTCCCTACCCTACAGCATTCTTTGGATTTAGACCAGAATACTTCCTTATTTGGTCCCTGAGCTTCTGTAGGAATGCTGATGGAGCTGTATCTTGAATGCCTTGGAGACATTCTGTGCTTGGGGAATGGACTCCTCAGTTCCCCTGATGATGAGGCTTCTAAGGTCTTTCATTTGAGCCCTATCCTTCAGCCTGTTATTCTATTCAGGGTCTATACTGGGAAACTTTTGTTTGGCCAGGACAATTCCCTGACCAGGAGGATGCTTGCTTTTTCATATTTTTATAGCAGTCTACCTGATTATTTCTTTTCTTTCCCATTGAAGAGGATGTCTAGAATGGACATTAGTTTTATTCATGTGTAACAACACTTTTTCTTAAGATATAGGCATGTTTCCCCTGCTGAATCAGCGAGGAGATTGAGGGCCCTTTAGTTACAGCTTTAGAGGTATTGTTGATTGAGAGCCAAGCTGCTTCCACTGCTGCTTGCACTATAGTTTGAAGAAAAGTGGCCTGAGTTTTAAAAATGGCACTTTCTTTTTCTCTCTCCATGTTGGAGAGACAGACATCCTGCTGTTTCTGTAACCTGTAGCAAGGGGATTAGATAACTGCCTGGTTAGCAAATTTAACATTGCCCCTCCTTGAAGCTTCAGCAGGGAGTATTCAGATGCAAATTGAATTGCTAGAAGTTACCTGGGGAGGAAATAAATGCTGCAAGCAATTTCTCTGGGGGAATTTTCAAGGGGCCTGATCCCTCTGTACTATGTCCCCGGTGCCTCTGCCCAGTTGGCCACTGGCTGGCCAGGGCTATGAGGTGGTGGGAGACAGCACAGAGGGTCCTAGGCTTTTCTGTGACACTGCACTCCCCATATTGACAGCCTTGGTTTTCATGTTCCCCCACCCCCATCCCCACAATTACAGCTGCTTGGAGATAGTGATATTTTGAGCCAGGAGCCAGAAGCCTCCCATGATTACAGAATATGTTAAACCAAACCACATTTGTTTGGCCTTGATCAGCCATTTGCAAGATAATACCACCCCCTTAAAAAACAACAACAACAACAACAACAACAACAAAAACCACTTTTCCCTAGGAGTGCGGAGGTGGAGCCACTTTCTCATGGCACCGCTTCCTCAACCACCTTGCTACTTCCCTTAATAAACTTTCCCTTTCCATTCGCTGTATTTTCGCTTCCCGAGTGACACTTTTTATGTTTATTTAAAGTACCCCTGGGGGGGGGGCTACCCAACCCCAAAAGTAGGCTACTCTGACCTACAGAATGTTTCCAGGGTGTCAGAGTTCATGGAGGGGTTTTGTCCCAGAACTTGGGGAAATTCCGGAGCACACAGTCAAGAACTGTGGGTGCAGGCTTGGACTGGCATCCCCTTATGTTGGCTAAGGTGATTGCTACAAACATGCACTTAATTTGGGTTACAATCAGGGGCAGAAACACAAGGCATGGGAGCAATGCCCCCCTCATGGCACAGACAAACACGGGGTGGGAGCTTCCAAAGGTGGCCAAACAAATGCCCGCCCAGCCTCTCCTTTTGCGAGGCTAAAGCCCATTCAGACTCCATAGACCAAAGTTCATGGAGTCACACAAAAGGAGGAAAAAACTTTTTTTTTAACCTTAACATTTACTTACACATTCACTCAGAGGTTAAACAATCCCACCTAAACCCTGCCCAGGCTTTAAGATTAGAAGAACAACATTGGCTACAGGCAGCACAACCCAGAACCAAACCAGAAGAGATTTACTAAGTCTCAATGGCAGTGGCCCAAGCCCGCTGCCTAAATGGGCTGCCACTCACCTGCTGTCAAGGCTGTCCACTCTCCTTTGCTTACTCTAGACTGAGCTGTCAGGGCTTCCAGCAGCTCCTGAGTGTCCACTAAAGGTGCAGGGAATTGCTCCCAACTGGAGCTTGCGGCCGCTGTCCTGCCACATGTCAGCTAGACACATGAGACTGCGCAAAGCCCCGGGGGCTCTCCAAAGGTGGCACTGCTTTACAGAGGCATTACAGTGGGTGAAGAAGATAAATTTTAACAAAGAAATCAAGCCACTGGGGTTTTTGGAGAAGGAGGGGTTTTGGTTTGGGCTCACTGGCGCCCCGTAGAATGAAGCCCGCCTCCTAAAGTCCTGGAAGTTTTTAAGAAAACATTGCAAAAGCATACATATAACACATGAAGCAGTTTGACAAGGCAACACTTAAGACAGACCCGTTCTTGCATGAAACAGACAAGATGACACTTAAGACAGACAAACCTGTGGTCACCGGCCACCGTCGTAGTCCAGGACCGGGTCTTGGAGGTAATGCCGCATCCGGCTCTCCTTTGAGACCCCCCTGGTGTGCCCTTGTTCCAACCCAAGGATTCCTTTCCCTTGGAATCCAATCCTTACCGGTAAGAATCCAAACAGCTCTATGTAATCAATCAGGATAGGGAGGGCGCCCATCCGCCAGTGTCCCACTCAGGGCTGAGGAACGTCTCTCAGAGATCTCCCCCTGAGGTGGATCTAGCAGCAGGCCTGTCTCATGACCTGTGCCCAGCCAACGCTGGGTATCTCACTGGGGCCTCCAAATGTTGTGGACCAAGTGCAAGAACCAAATGGTCGGAGACAACCAAATTAGAATGTAAAGAGCCTTTATTAGCTGGCCAGCGGCTACCCACTCTCACTCCACGCAGGGATTCAAGTGAGTAGCCCGAGCCTTAGTACAGAGCTGCTTATATAGCATAAACCTATATCCTGGGTTGCTAGCTGGGGTAGCAGCACAACACAACTGTTGTGAAGCAGGGGTGGGGTAGTTGCTACCTACGCTTGGTTGATACATGACTTGTTTGGGGGCAACTGTCCCCACGGGGTTTGCAACCACAGAACTAACATTTTGTACTTGTTTGGGGACATTTGTCACCATGGGGGTTTGCAAAAAATTTCCACGCTTGTTCAAGCTCCAGCACAGATGTCGATATGAGGTGGCAAAGTATAGAAGGATGATAACTGTAATTGTGAGGAGAGTCAGCATGGTTACAGTGATTCGAGTGAATCAATGAGGGACAGAACTAGGATGAGAGTGTAAAAGTAAATCTCGTCGAGGTGTAGTCACTGAGAGTGCCCTGCAGCCAGGCATCCAAGATGCATTCTAAAAACTGAGAGTTTGGGGGTGCTTTTTATATAATAAAAGTTCTTGTGAGATGAGATGAGTAAAGAGTAGTGTCTGTGGAAGGCTCATTTAGAGGAGGGTTGGGCTCGGGTTATTTTTACTGTCAGGTTCTAATGGGGATACAGGAATATGTGGTGGGCAGTGTTGCTTGTGACTCTTCCTGGATGGAGATGAGCTGGGTGATAGTGGGTTCAAGATCCGAGGTTAGAGGAGATTCAGGTATCTGAGGAGCAAGTTTGATATGGGAGAAATGTACCCAATATGGGATATTTAGGAGTTTAGCTGCTGTGGGAGTGGTTAGGAGGACTAGATGTGGGTC
Organism: Furipterus horrens; assembly: GCF_987537825.1. Classification (NCBI taxonomy): domain Eukaryota; kingdom Metazoa; phylum Chordata; class Mammalia; order Chiroptera; family Furipteridae; genus Furipterus; species Furipterus horrens. The sequence goes on along the minus strand of NW_028327176.1, from coordinate 58,677,685 downwards.
AGACCACCAGAGTGTGAGAGCTTTAGGTGTAAGACTTTTAAGATAGACATAGTCTCCTGGTGTAATGGGGAATTTTTGATGATCAGTGGATGGGGTGGGTAGTATTGAACTGGCCTGGTTTCAAAAAGTGGATCTCAGGTATGAGAGGACAGGAAAGTAGTCTTCATAGTCCGACTTAGTAGGAGGGGTGATGCCTAGAAGTAAGAGTCTACCATACATGATTTCAAAGGGGCTGAGCATGTGGCACTTTTTGGAGCTGAACGAATTTGGAGGAGGGCTAGAGGCAGTAATTTGAATCATGGGAGCTGCATTTTGGTGCTAAGCTTGGTTAAGTGGATTTTTAATAGACCATTAGCTTTTTCTACTTTCCCTGATGACTGAGGTCAGTATGAGATGTGAAGTCCACCACTTAGTGTTTAATGCCTGAGCTATCTGCTGGGATATTTGTGAAACAAAGGCAGGGTCATTATCTGTCTGAAGAGAGGAGGGAAGTCAAAATTGAGGAATAATGCAATTAATGATGGCCTCAGTTACATCAGAGGCCTTTTTCTTAGGAGCAGGAAAAGCCTCGATCCACCTGGAAAAAGTGTCAGTAAAAACTAAGAGGTACCGGAGGCACTTTACTGGAGGCATGTGAGTAAAGTATATTTGCCAATCCTGACCTGGAAGATGTCCCTGAATTTGGTGTGTGGGGAAAGGCAGTTTCAATTTTCTTTGAGAGTTGGTTTGTTGGGATATAGAGCAGTTTTGGGATATTTTTTCTAGGTGGGTTAGCATGCCAGGGTGATGTATCATTTGGGATAATAAAGCATGAAGTCTTGTGCTTATGTGAAATTGATTATGGAGTTTGGTGAAGATATGTTGAGCGTGATTATTGGGGAGAATTATTTTGTTAGGTAAATGAAACCACCCATTTCGTTGGGTTGCTCCAAGATTAACTACGGTGCGTCTTTTTTCCTCTGCATAAGATGGTGCCTCGGTAGGCATTGTAAGGAGGATGGAAGGGGGATGGGCTGGTCTTTTTCCCTCGGTGTGTGCTTTGTGATTTCCCTAAGCTATGAGATCTGTCCTGGCTTGATGTCCCTTACAGTGGATAATTGCTGCTTTTGTCAGGAGCTGAGCTGCTTGTAAAAGTTTGAGAATGAGCTGTCTGTTGGTAATAGGAGAGCATTTTGAGGTGAGCTATCCTCTTTCTTTCCAAATTGATATGTGTGATTGTATGATGTGGTAGGCATATTTGGAGTCAGTGTATATATTGATCTGACAATTTTTTGCAAGGGCTAAGGCAATGAGTTCTGCCTGTTGGGAAGAGGTACTGGAGGGCAGGTGTCCCGACTCAATGATGAAAGCATATCCTGCTCCTTTTGGGCTGATCTTGTAGGAGCTTCCATCTATAAACCAGGATTCCACCTGTGGTAGAGGGGTGTCTTGTATGTTGGGGAAGGAGTGTAAAAAGGAGGAGAGATGTTGAGTGCAGTCATGGGGGGTGGGGGAGGGGAAGTAATGAGGCAGGATTGAGAGGGAGAGCTGATTTATGTAGTAAAATTTGAGGATTTTGAAGTAGTTGGGCATGTAAGAACTGAATTTGGGAAGGGAAGGCTGCAGAAATGGCCTGGTGGGTTAGTAGGCTGGAAATAGCATGAGAGGAGTGGACTATTACCTGGACAAAGAGAACTAACTTAAGGGTTTCTTGACTTAGAATTCCTGCTGCTGCTAAGGCATGGAGGCAGGATGGCCACCCTAGGAAGGGGGAATCAAGTGGTTTGGAAAAATAGGCTATAACCCGTTGGTCTGGTCCATATTGTTGTGCTAACAGCCCAAGAGCAAAGCCATCTTTTGTGTCAGTGTATAGGAGGAAAGGTTTATTTGGGTTTGGAAGAGCTAAGGCTGGGACTTGGCTGAGTGCCATTTTGAGTGTGGTAAAAGGCTTAAGGAGGGATCGAGGGTTTTCTAGGGGTTCAGACAAGTCTGCAGCTGTTGCCTGATATAAAGGTTTGGCTAGGGATCCAAAATTAGGTATCAGAAAAAATTGGCAAGGCCTAAAAATGATAGAAGTTCTTGATTAGTATGGGGCAGGGGAAAAATAGTTATTAGGTCCTGTCTTTCTGGAGTTAGGTGTTTATGAGTAGGGGTGATAGAGAGTCTGAGATATGTGACCTGGGTTTGAGAGAACTGGCCTTTGTTTTGTGACATACTGTATCCCCAACTGGCAAGAAAGTTTAGGAGCTGGCAGTATAGAGATGAGAAAGGTTTTCAGTTGGACTACAGAGGAGGAGATAGTCCACGTACTGTAGGAGGATGCTTGGAGAAAGGTTAAGCTGCTGTAAGTCGGCTGCTAGGGCTTGACTGAAGAGATGGAGACTATCTCAAAACCCTTGAGGCAGGACCGTCCACGTCAGTTGAGGGTTAATTTTGTGGTTCGGTCGGTCCAGGTGAAGGCGAAGTGGCTGGGGAGAGTGGGATAGTGAAGAAGGCATCTTTGAGGTCTAGGACAGTAAAATAGGAGGTTTAGGGTGGGATGAGTGACAAGAGAGAATAAAGGTTGGGGACAATGGGGTTGATAGAGATGGTGGCCTCCTTGATTGCATGTAGATCTTGGACAAGAAGGTGAGTCCCACTGGGGTTTTTTACTGCAAGGATGGGGGAATTGGTGGGAGAAGCAGCAGGTCGGAGCGGACCTGCTCCCAGCAGGTGGTCTATAATAGGCTTCAGATCATTTAAGGCCAAGGGGGTTAATGGATGTTGAGGCTTGTTGGGGATGTAGGAGACATTTTTTAGGGTTACAGAGACCGAAGCGTAGTGAGAGGTGAGAGAAGGCTTGTTTGTGTCCTGGATATCGGGATTGACTACTGTTAGCCAGGATGGCAAGGGAGTGTCTGGAATTGTGTTAAGGGCCTGCCCTAAAATCAGAAGAATAATGAGAGGGGTGGGATTATCTGGTGGGGGTATGGAGTCAAAACAACCAAGAGATATAGATGCTTGCAGTTTGGTTAAACTATTGCGTCCAAGAAGTGAGGTTTGGCCGTGGGGCAGTACTAGAAAGGAGTGGGTGAATGCCTGATGCCCAATGAGACAGGTTAGGGGAGGGGTACTTAGGGATTGGGTCGCCTTGCTGTCTATTCCTACAACAGATATGGCAGAGGGAGTTAGGAGCCCTGAAAATTTGGGCAGGACAGAATATGTAGCTCCCGTGTCAAGGATAAAGGAGACAAGCTTACCTGCCACCAATATGTTTATCCTGGGTTCTGCAGCCGTGATGGTGAATGGTGGGGCTGTTGAATCCAGGCCCCATCAGGTGGTGGAAAGTCCAAGGAGGTCTGGAACCATAAGGCTAGTGTCCAGATCCACTGACAGAGTAGGCAGGCTAGTCCCTTGGTTAGAACCTGATGGACAGTCAACCTTCCAATGACCTGTCTTTTGACAGAGAGGGCAGAGGTCCAGAGGAGGTAAGCAGGGGTTTGGACATAGCTTTGCCCAAGGTCCCTCCTGACCGCGCCAAAAACTGGGGCCTGGAGGCTGCCTGATGGTGGAGGCTTTGCCCTTAGGCTTAATTTGTCCTTTTGAGGAGTTTCCCAGGGCACTAGCCAGCAAAAGATATTGCCTGTCCTCCTGCTCCGGTCGTTCTTTTTCCATGTCCTTTATTCTTTTTTCCTGTTCCTCTTGCCAGTTATTGAATACTCAGAAGGTGACCTGAATAAGTTCACTTTGGGGGGTCTTGGGGCCTGCCTCTAACTTTTGGAGTTTTTTTCAAATGTCTGGGGCCGATTGACTAATGAAGTGGGTGTGTAAGAAGAGGCCTCCCTCAAGTGAAGTGAGGTCCAGATTGGCGTATTTCTGGATGGATTCTGTGAGCCTTGTTAAGAAGGCAGCCGGGTTTTCACTAGGACCTTGGGTGATCTCAAGAATTTTATCATAATTCACAGCCTTAAAGCCCGGTTTGCACATTCCAACAAGGAGACATGCAAGGAAGTGGGACATTTTGTGAAGGTCAGGGGAATTTACCTGGTAGTTCCAATTAGAGGGTGTTGGGGGGACTGCTACCGACCCAATGGGATAGTTAGCGTCTCCAGGTCTGACAGCATGTAGCTCGTCAGCATAATCTGTGGCAGCCACCAAGATATAATTTTTTTCTTCAGGGGTAGTGGTAGAAACAAGGGTGCTGGTGACATCTTGGTAAGTTAAGTCATAGGTCTGGGCTAAGTATTTGAACTCTTTGATGAAACGAGTGGGGTCCTCAGAACAAGAGAAGCAAGACACTGTTCAATTTGGGAAAGATCAGCCAAATTGAAGGGGATGTGAAGTTGCATGACACTGTCTCTACCAGCAACCTTGTGGAGGGGATAAAGACTGGAAGGTTGAGGCTGACCAGAGGAGGAGGAAGCCTGGGGAAGAGGAGATAGGGATGGGCCTGTGGGATTGGGTATGAGAAGGAGAAGGTTTGGAGTCTTGGGGGGCTGGAGACTGTGAGGAGTAAGGGGACTGAAGCTCTGCAGGGGGTGAGGGGACGTCCGGCGCAGGGTCATGGGGAGGTGAGTGATGAGCAGTGTCGAAGGTGTCTGAGGAAGAAGGAGAAGTTAGAGGGGTGCAGAGGGTCAAGAGGAAGGTGGCTTTTCCTGGGCAAGGAGAATTTGTTTCGAAGGGTCCAGAAAGCCTGAGCATAGGACATTTCAGACCACTTGCCTGACTGCCAGATAAAGTTGTCAAGGTCTGTGAGAATGCCGAAGTCAAGTGTGCTGTTTTCCATCCACCAACTCTGGTTATTCAGAGGATTTTGGGGTTAGGCGACAGTGGACAGAAAGATAAGTCGACAGGCCTTGACTTCTCCATTTAGTTGGAGAGGTCTGAGATTACAGACTAGGCACCCAAGAAGGGTATCTTTGGGTGGGAGGGACTGGCTGATTCCCATGGTGACAGTTATGGTTATTGTGGGTCCAAGAAGGGAGGAGAGGGGGAGGGCGAGTCCAAGTCAACGTTTCTGGCTCCACACTCTGTCGAGATGAGCATCCCTTTTTGATCAGAGTGTGAAGGGCCAAAGGCCAAGAGGAGGGGCGCTGATTTATCCTAGGCATCCCTGGGATTTTATCAGGCCCCGTAGAGGGAGAGAGAGAGGTCGGGATCAACTCCGAGGAGTGGTTCTGACTGAGCGCTCAGATTTTGAGCTGGACTGCCCAGAATTGTCTGGGATTAGACCAGAAAACAGAACCACTTGGAGAAAATGGAGGCAGAGAACTCACCTATAAATCTGGGGGCCAGTGTTGACTGGGAGTAAGTAGTGGTCAGGGGATAGATCAGCAAGCCAGAGGGAAAGCTGGAGAGGAAGACTCATGGAGATCTGAGCAACTCCGGGTCCAAGGATTGGAGCCAGCTCAGGCCTGAGTCTGACTCAGGAGTCCTAATTGAAACGGTGTCCCAATCCTGGGTTTTGGCACCAAAATGTACGAATGGTGTCACTCAGAGAACCAAGGTGCAGCGAGCAGAGAAAGGAAGTTTATTGAGGGGTATAACAAGGCAGGAGAGAGCGGTGCCATGAGAGAGTGGCTCCAGCTCTTCATTTCTAAGGGGAAAGTGCTTTTTTAAAGAGGGAAGAAAAAAAAAGGGTATTATCTTGCAGATGGCTGGTCAAGGCCGAACGTGGTTTGGTTTGGCATATTCCGTGATCATGGGAGGCTCCTGGCTCCCAGCTCAAAATATCACTATCTCCCAAGCAGCTACAAGTGCGGGTTTCGGGGAGTGGAGGTACATAGGAACTGCGGGGCAAGGGGAGAGGACGGGGCATGGGAACTGAGGCTGTCAGTGACCATAGTTGACCTGACAGCTGATCCAGGGCAATAAGATGTTCCCGATCCTGCTCCTATCCTTGGAATGTGGTACCACCTACTACTATTCTAGCAGCCATTTCAATGGTGTAGCCTTGATGGAGTAAAGTGTTGTTGATACTATAAGGCCTCTATTTAAACTTTTAAGATTTTAGCAGCTAATGCAGAGATCTGCTTATCTTGGGATGCTTAAGATAAGCCTTATAAGTAAGTTACCTTTACTATTAAATGTGCCATCTACCTGTAAGGAATGGTCTTTTTCTGAGGTTTCTTCAAGACTAGTTTCAAGTTCACCCAGGGAATAATAAAGGTTGCAAACAAACAGTATGGTGTGTGTGTGTGTGTGTGTTTCCTAGTCTGGTTTTAGTAGTAAATTGCCTGATTTTTTTTTTTTTTTCAGAATTTCTCAATACATCTCCCACTCTGCAGGCTTCAATATAATCCAGGGATTATTCTTTGCTTACTCATTTGTATAGAAGGAGAACTATCTTTTCCCACAAAAGTGACTTACTATGAGTCCTATCAGAGACAGCTTGTCCCTGAACAAATCTTTCATCACCAAAAAAAAGTGTAAGTTATATTTGCTCTATTTTCAGAAGTTGTGGTTTTTAGTAACTTTAACAGTTAGGGAAGATATTAATGCAGAGGTTTCTAGCAACAGAGAGTTCCCTTTCTGTGCCTAGATTTTTTTTTTTTTTTTCATATTTTGGGACAACCCTTGTAGGTAAACTGCAATTATGCCCTTGCTTTATTTAGCACATGTTCCAAAAATTTTTGCAAAGGAAAAGAAAAAAACGTTGGTTAGTGGTTGGATCAGTCGTTTAGTTTGCTGGTAAAGATCTTTCTCATGCAGATAGTTTAAGCCACTTTTGCCTTTAGTTCCTGCTACTTTAGCATCATGATATTAATTAAAAATACAACTCCATTGGTAAATAGGTTTGGAGTGACCAATATCTCTTTATTCAGTCTGCTTTTCAGAATTAGCATTGACGGTGATCCTGTTATTAACATGTTTTGAATCAGAATTATGAGTATTTTCATTCTAAGGTGGAAAATCAATAATATATAATTTTATTCTGAAGTGCACATAATCTGGGTTTATGATGACACCCTTCTCTGCTTTTTAGAAATGAGTAAAATATTTTCACTACTTTAATTTAATTGTTTTCATCAATTTTATAAACACTTAAAAGTGAATATATTTAAATGTTCACATTTAAATGAACATCTTGAAAAAAAAGCACTAGGTTTGTATCTTATCTAGTCTTTACAATAAACATATCACTACCATGAAAATAACACAACTCTTTTTAAGTTGAGTTTTCTTTTCTATTTGGATAACACTATCCTCCAAAATGATGAATAATTTGTATATCAGCTAAAAAGTATGAAAGTATAAAAAGGTTTTGTGTTTTTGTAGTGCTTGCTCTTTGAGAACAGGATTGTTGTTTTTTCACAGAAAGTAAGAGCTGTAATTTTCAGGAAGCATAATCACATTTTTAATTTAAAGGTATGCATTCTTACAACTTTTGACCTTTTTAATAGTCAAGGCAAGGTATGTAATTGATGCTTATTCTTTAATGGTTCTAAAAGAATAAGTTAAGTGACCTTTTTATAGTGGCTCTACTTAGTCATGTGCCAAACCTGCAATTGGCATAATAGAATTTACAAAGTGGGGTCCAGGTGTGCAAATGTGTATGAATGTGTTCTTTAAATATTCATAATGAAATAGAAACATTAACTCAATTTAGGCTTTCTGCCAGCTGGCTCTAGACAAATAACCGTCAGATCATTTATGATTTACTTTTAGGTGATAGACTGTTACATTGAGAGGTTTTATTTTATTTTATTTTTTTATTCAGCCTTAGACCTAGTCTAGCAGTATAATAGGCTAACTATTAAGTGATAAGATCAATTATATAGTGATTCTCTGTTTAAAAAAATACTTTTGTAATCATTATCCCATTTACTTCTTTTAGCATAGAAGGCAGATGTTAATAAGCATTCTTTTCACACAGAAAAAATTTAGAGGCTAGCTCAATACTCAGATTAAATGCAAGCCCAAGTCTTATAATTATTATATACTTAGTGTTCTTTTCATCACAACAAATACCTTTTCAAAAACAGGACTACTACAAAAAACTTTATAAGGCAACAATTCTGTAATAAATTGAATATCAGGAAATTTTCAGAGATGCTTATACATTTTGATTGAAATACAAAATTACAGTTTACTTTATTAGACTTAATGGCCTGAATAAAAATCCATCAGAAATATAAATATAATCAATACAGAATTAGACTAGTAAATGATATTATGCCCTTTTCAGTTTATTATAACTGCATAATTTGTCTACACATATTGGAGATTATATATATATATATATAAAGATAAGAGAAAAGGGATGAAATTTTCTTATTTTTCAGTGCTTGATATTGAGGGGAAAAAAGCAATCAAAGACAAACTCATAGTTATTGCTCCACTTCTGTAGAAAACAAATGTGTGATATTATTTAAGAGAAAGTAGAAGAAAACAAATATATTAAATGAGTTTTTCAGACATCAATAATATTCTTTATTTTTTTATTATTTTATTTTTTATAATTTATTTTTGTTTGTTTATTTATTTTATTTTTAGAGAGAGGGGAAAGGAGAAAGAGAGGGAGAGAAACATAACTGTGTATTTGCCTCTCACTCGCGCCCCCAACTGGGGACCTGACGTGCAACCTACTCATGTGCTCTAACTGGGAATCAAACCAGCGACACTAGGCTCGCAGGCCCATGCTCAATCCACTGAGCTACAGCAGCCAGGGGAGAATATTCTTTATTTTTTTAAAGAAATAGTTTCTACTTAAGATCTAAAAAAATTTATATTTGTTGGAAAAAATTTGAAAATAAATAATTGTCTTAGAAAAGTTAAGAATCATCTTAAATATTTATAAAATTTTTATGTTCAAGACTTTTCAAAGAGCATTGTTTACCACAAGCAAAGGTAAACTCAATCCAGGCCATTTATAGATTACCAGAGCATGTCAGTAGGTTTATTTGGGGCAGGTACATGGTATGAATACAGATAGTTCAATGATATGGCCTCTTGAAAAATTATCTGGGAGGAGGAGAGTCCAACTGTGCTATTAGCAAAGGTGGGTGACAAGTGGAGATTAAGAAAGTATGAAGACTCCAAAACTCAACAGTAATGAACTCAACCTGACAATTTTTCTCTCCCTAGCAAGAAGAACTGAGAAAAATCACCAAAAGTTAAATGTCAGTTACTTGAATAATTGATTATTGGTAAATCCCTAACAAGACTTTTCAAGAATAAAAGAGAAGAAAAAAAAACAAATTATTAATAATAGGATTGAAAGAAAGTTATGAGTGCATATTTACAAAATTTAAAGTGTATTAAGATAATCAGTAATATTGTAATAACTACTTATGGGGCCAGGTGGGTACTTGAAATATCAGAGGAAAGACTTGTTTAAGTACATGATTATTTAACCATGATGCTGTACATCTAAAACTAATACATAATAATATTAAATATAAACTGTAATTGAAAAATACAAAAATATAAAAGGTATTAAGTTAGTAACATAAACAACTTTATTTTGAGACAGTCAACATCAAATGAAAGAGCAGTAGATGATATCTGGTGTGTTCAGGGTGGTACGGCTATAGACTTAAAATGGAATATTATTTGTCTCCATATACAAAAGTTAACTCCAAATGGATCAAATAACTAAATATAAGACCTAAAACAATAAGTCATTCAGGACAAAACATAGGCACTAAACTTATGGACCTTGGTCTTAAAGATGATTTTATATATTTGACCCCAAAGGCAAGGGAAGTAAAGGCAAAAATAAATGATGGAACTATATCCAATGAAAAGCTTCTGCACAGCAAAAGAATCTGACAACAAAACCAAAAAACAACCAACCAAATGGGAAATGATATTTGCAAACAACAGTTTTTACAAGGGGTTATTATCAAAATATATAAATAACTCCTATACTTCAACACCAAACAAACAAGCAAACAATCCAATTAAAAAATGGGCGGAGGACCATAACAGACACCTCTCCCAAGAACACGTACAAATAGCCATCATTAGCTACTAGAAAAATGCAAATCAAAACTAAAATGAGATACCATCACACCTGTTAGAATGGCTATTATCAACAAGACAAGTAATAACAAGTGTTGAAGAGGTTGCAGAGAAAATCATATACAGAGATTATAGTTATTATATCCATATTATATCCAGTATCATGAAAATGTCTATTTTTTTCAAAAATTGATGTATAAAATTAATGCAGTTTAAATTAAATCCCCAATGGCTATTTAACTTAAATTTACACATCAATAATGACTTGTATAGTTATAGAAAACTTATGGATTTATTAAAATAATCTTGATAAGAAGAATAATTTTAAGAGGCTCACATTACCACATTTTGTCTTATTAAATAACTATAATATTAAAACACTAAAGTGTTTACACAAGACTAGATAATAGTCAATGGAAGAGAGGGCAGAATTAAATACACATTTATACAATAAAATAATTTTGATAAGTGTGCAAATGAAAGTATAAGAAATAGATATTCATAAATATTACCAGAACTAGATCCACATAAAGAAAATATACATACTATATACAAGTTGACAGGAATGGATCATAGACTTAAATGTGAAAGTTAAAATTATAGCTTCTAAAAAGAAACATAAAAAATATTAACCTTAAGAAAATTTTTAGACAAAACTCACAAAGTGTAAAATAAAAGTAAACTAAGTGAGACCATTAAAATTCAAAGTTTCTGCTTATCAAAATAGGACAGACTCAGCTGTAAAGAAAAAAATATACACACTCATATACACAAAACCACATATATACACATGTATATATACACATATACATATATACATATATATTAGAAAGGTCTCATATGTAGATTATATAAAATAGCTCATGAAACCAATTTTTAAATAATAAGCAAATATTTGGATAGACACTTCATAAAAGAAGATATGTGATTGGCCAATAAAAATGTAAAAAGATGCCCAAGATCACTAGTGATCAGTGAACTGCAATTAAATCAAAATGAGTTATTACTAAAAACCTATCAGAGTGACTAAAATTAAAAGTATTATACTAAATCAAATGTTGGAGAATATACCTAACAACTGGAACTCATGCATTGCTGGTACAAAACTCCTTGGCAGTTTTATATAAAGTCAATATATGAGTTAGAATATGATGCAGTAATTTCATGTCTCTTGGGATATCTATAGGACTATAATTTAAAGATTGATTTCAACTTGGGGAGGATGGTGATCCGTTGTAAAGTTACATAATGGGTAATCATTGGAGTTAGGGTTATACAAGTATATAAACTTGTCAATAATTGTCAAACATTCATCCAGTGTTTAACTATGGAACTCCATTTATTTTTTAAATTTAACATGAATTACTCAAAAACAGAAAAAATCATCTTTATTCCCTGGATTCATGTTAAAACTTCTTGCTATTTTAGTGTATTTCTTTTCTGTAGTTTTCTTAAGCATATTTTTAGAGTCAAGCATGTAATAGATATAAAACACAATTGCTGGCCTTTCTTTTTCAATTAATATTCAACCAATACTTTTTCCATGACATTTTAATGTTATTAGCTGCTTTTACCTCATTCCTTCCAAATATAAATACATATGCATTTTAATTACAGACACATAATAAAACAAATAAAGTCTAGAAAATTTAATTTCTATTAATTATAAATTCAAATAAGTGAGGTTAATAGGTCAAAGTTATAAGCATCTTAAAATCTACTCATAGATATTAGCAAGTATCTTGTAATAGAAGAGAAAAGATGGCCAGCAATGAACTTTTATTTTAGTTATTCTTAAGAATTTATCTACAGAACTTTGTTAAGCATACAAATGTATTCATTTATATGTACATAATTTCATTTGAGGCATGTTGTTTTTCAAATAATATATTTGAGACAGTTCACCGATATATATTTAATGTAAAGCTCATTATCATAAATCAGTCTGAATTCTGAAGTAATAATTCTTTTGTTTCAAATACTAAAGGATAATTATATCATTTAGATATGTTCTTTGTTTTGTAGTACCGAAGTCTAATCAAGATGTGCAAGTGAAACCAGAAACAGATTTAATGAGGAAAATGTTGAATTAAAATGTGTAAAAGGCTGAAATCATGTATAAATCTGAATTTGAAATTGGAAATGTTCAAGACATTTATATTTGCTATTCTCTTTCCCTGTAGATTTCTTCTAGAATCCACATGGTAAGCTTCTTCATTTCCTTCACTCTCTGTTCTCCTTCTCCTTCTTTATGTTTCTTCATAGCACTGATCACTCTGTGTGTGTGTGTTTGAGTGTGTGTGTGTGAGAGAGAGAATATTTTTTCTCATTGTGACAATGAATAACAACTTAACCTATCTCCACATGTAATTAAAAGTTTTCAGACATTTACTATAATATTTAAACACAAAAATTATAGTAATGCATCTTTAGTAAATAGTTTATAATCTTTTATTTTTAATTTCTGAACAAAGATCTTCTCCCCTATACTTCTCTATGGCTTCAATTTTCTTCTCACAGAAATGTTTCCCTACTGAGCATCTTTGTGTAAACCCCTGAATTAAAAAAAAATTTTTTAAGTGCTTTCTTTTTTCTTTTTTAAGTATATTTTATTAATTATGTTGTTACAATAGTTTCAATTTTTTCCCCTTTTGCTTCCCTCCTCCCAGTACCCCCCGCCCCCAGCAATCCCAGCCCACTTAGTTCATGTCCATGCGTTGTGCATATAAGTTCCTTGGCTTCACCCTTTCCTATGCTTTTTTTTTAATCAATCAATTAATTAATTTTTATAACAATAAAAAATAACAATTCCCCCCTCTCAGACTTAAGACCCTTTATAATCTTATAAAGGACAATGGGCGAAGGTCTCGAGCTCCTCTAGCTGCTTCAAGCTGGACATGGTCGTTGTCCTACCTACCCTTGGGTCCAGAAATCCCTAATAAGAGTGGGGGTGTGGAGGGGAGTGTGGCCTTCCTACATGGGGAGGGATCTTGCAGACTCCAGGTCAGCTGGCTGTTCTTAAAGTCTCAAATAAGACTTCTCTTTCATTCCTTCAAAACTCTTTTATTTTTCTATTAAAGTTAGAGTATCTTCATCTATCTTCCACCTCTGTTAACATCTTTAACTTTTAAACTAATCACTCTAAATTGAGTTTTGCATGAATACATCAGTTTTCAATCCACTAATCTAATTTTGAATTTTTCCTACCTAGAGATTATTTAATTTACATTTTAAATTTCAATTACAATGTTTTATATCCAATGTTTCCTATTCTTTTATTTTATTGTTATCCAAACTTACTTCCTTTCATTTTTGTGTTATAATTTGACTCAAATAAAATTATGTCTTTGTTGTTTATCTTCCTCAAAATATTTATTTTAAAGTCTAATTTATTAATTATATTTTGTATGAAACAAATTCTTAAAAATTTTTGAAAATTATATTTTACATTAAATATTATTTTGTATTAGCTTTAGGTGTACAGCATACTTGTTAGACAATCATATGCTTTATAAAGTGTTCCTACCTGTTACCATACATAGTTATTATAATATTATTGATTATATTTCCTATGCTGTACTTTACATGCCCATGACTCTTTTGTAACTACTAATTTGTACTTCTCATTTCCTTCATCTTTTTCACCCAGTACTCCAAACACCCCTGCCCTCTGGCAGCCTTCAGTATGCTCTCTGTATCTGTGAGTCTGTTTCTATTTATGTTTGTTTGTTAGATTCCACATACAAGGGAAATCATATGATATTTGTCTTTTTCTGATTGACATATTTCATTTAGTATAATGCACTCTAGGTCCACCCATGCTGTTGCAAATGGTAAGATTTTACTTTTTATTAAGGCCAAGTAATATATATATATTATAATTGATTATATATATAAAATCAATTTTTTATCCACTCCCTTACGGATGGACACTTAGGTTGCTTTCATATTTAAGCTATTATAAATATAGCTGCAATAAACATAAGTGCATATATTTTCTTTAATTAGAGTTTGGGGTTCTCTTGAATATATATGCAGAAGTGGAATCACTGGGTTATGAGGAAGGTCCATTTTTAATTTTTGGAGGTGTCTCCATACTGTCTTCTATAGTGGCTGCACCAGTCTGCATTCCCACTAATAGTGTAAAAAGGTTACTTCTTATCCACGACCTCACCAATACTTGTTGACTTATTAATGATGGCCATTCTGACAGATGCCAAATGCTATCTCACTGTAGTTTTAATTTGCATTTCTATGATGATTTGCTACATTGGACATCTTTTATATATTTATTGATCATCAGTTCTCTTTGGAGAAGTGTCTATTCAGGTCCTTTGCCTATTATTTAAGTGTACATTTTGGTGTTGAGTTGAATAAGCTCTTTATAAATTTTAAATATCAACCTATTATCAGATGTATCATTGACAAATAGGTTCTCCCATTGTGTTGTCCTTTCACTTTGTTGATGGTTTTCTTTGCTGTGTAAAAGTTTTTTAGTTTGATGTAGTTTAGTTAACCTTTTCTTTTGTTTCCCTGGTCCAAGGCGATATATCAGATCAAATATTACTAAGATAAATATCTTAGATTTTACTGCCTATGATTTCTTCTTGGATTTTTTTTTATGATTTTGAGTCTTAAATTTGTCTTTAATCCATTTTTCACTTATTCTTGTGTATGGTGTAAGAAGGTGGTCAAGTTACATTTTTGGCACGTATCTGTCCAATTTTTCTAAAACCTTTTATTGAATAAATTGTCTTTACCACATTGTATGTTCTTGCCTCTTTTGTCAAATATTAATTGACCATATAGGTGTGGGTTTATTTCTGAGTTTTCCATTTTGTTCTATTAATCTTTATGTCAATTTTTATGGCAGTACTGCACCGTTTTTGATTACTATAGCCTTGTAATATAATTTGATACCAGGTATCATGGTATCTCCAACTTTGTTCTTCTTTCTCAAGATTCCTGAGGCTATTCAGAATCTATTATGGTTCCATATACATTTCAGGATCATTTGTGCAAGTTCTGTGAAATATGCCATTGGTGTTTTGATAAGAATGTGCTGAGTCTCTAGATTGCTTTGGGTAGTATGGATATTTTAATGATGTTAATTCTTCCTATCCAGGAGCACAATATATGCTTCAACATATTTGTATCTTCTTCAGTTTCTTTCTTCAGTGTCTTATAATTTTCCAAGTACAGGTCTTTTGCCTTCTTGGGTAACTTTATTCCTAATTATTTTAATTTTTTGATGCAGTCATAAATGAGATTGTTTTCTTAGTTTCCATTTCTGATAGTTCATTATTGGTATATAAAATATAATCAATTTCTGAATGTTTATTTTGTATCTTATACTTTACTGAATTAATTTATCAGTTTTAGAATTGTTTGATGGAATCTTTAGGGTTCTCTCTCTTTAGTATCATTTCATCTGCAAGATGCCTTCCCAATTTAGATACCTTTTATTTCTTCTTGTTGTCTGACTTTTGTTAGAACTTCTAGTATTATATTGAAGAAGAGTGGTGAAAGTAGATTTCCGTCTTGTTCCTGATCATAAGAAAAATGTTTTTAGTTATCCTTCAATGGGTATGATGTTAGCTGGGTTTTGTCATAGATGGCCTTTACTATGTTACGTCCCCTCCTTCTCTTTCTTCTTCTCTTCATCTCTCCCCTTCTCTTTTTCCTTGTGCTTCTCCTTCTGATTCTGCTTCTTCTCTTTCTCCTTCCCTAAGAATAATTGATCCTGGACTTGGATATTCCCTTTTTCATATCAATGTAACTTATCATAACCACCTGGATCATGCTCTTCCACAGTTTAGCCTTTATTGTCCACTCTGGTACTGGCAGACACTGTTTTCACTTTATTTTTATCCCAAACTCTATGTTTAACTGTTACAAACATAAGTTTGAGAAATGTTCATGTAATTATAAAAAATATTAAGTTGAACATTTTAGATACATTTTATAGTCCTCCCATATTATTTTTTTAAAAGGTAAATTTTTAGAGAAGAATATATTGGCTCAAAAGATATACAAATAGAAAGAAATATATAGACATTTTTCTGGATAAAATTCAGTTCCTTGCTTTAATCTGATATTTTTAAATGTATGTAAAACATGATTTTGTAGGGTTGAGAGCATGCTGGTTTTTATGAATTAAAATTTGCAAATTAAAACCAATAGGTACACTAATTCACTTTGCCCAGTCAAGGTTCTAAATAAAAGCTACAAAACATTTTCTATGTAACTTTATGTACCCTAATTCAGTTTTCTTTTGCCATTTCCAAAACCAGAAATTCCTAGGAGTATGTTAAAGTTTTTATCATTTAGGTAATAAAAAAATGACATTGACTTCAATTAAAAAGAAGATATCTTAATTGTGTTAGAAAATTTTATTTACTTAAGATTATTAATTTTTTTCTAGATTAAGACTATATGAATATATCATAGTATATTAAAAATAAATGTACACCTATGGCTGGATATGTTTTATATTTATTGGTTTTGTTATTCAATTACTTTTGAATGTCTGTGTGTGTGTTTGATTTCTATTAGATAACACACCAAATGAAAACAGAAGCAATTTGTATGTTTCCAAATTATCCATTTTGGAAATTCTATGTTTTATCATCACTTATATTTAAGTGTCCTGGGAAACTAACCAGCTGGTCAGTCCTTAATTTGGTCTTTGCTATATGTGATGAGATAACTGCATGTCCAGAATAGAATGAAGTATTTTCCTCTATTATATTCTCCCACTTTCTCTCCCATCATATTTTTCTACATTAGGGATTATCATGTTTTTTTTTTAGTTTTGAAAACCATAACACTAATTATAATCACATGTGTGAGTACTGTCCACATGTAATTATAAACAATGAAAACTTGAATCTTCAGATTTGATTATGACTTTATGATTGAAGTACTTTATATATCCACTTTATTTTTTTCTACAGCTATTACTTACATAATATATTGAGTTTTCAATGTCATTGAAACTTTATATTTCTTTTAGGTGTTTGTAGCATCACTGAAGGGTTGCAAGGTTAACGCTGTTGCTTTTTTACATGGTAAATTTTATTGCTATGTCAGTTATCAGATTATAGTAGAAGAATTATTGAGAAATTTGAAAAATACTTTTAAGTCCTAGTCTTTACATGTATATTATATAATTGCTGCTTACTTATATATTAAGTCTCACACATCAACCTTTCCACTCTAAATAAGAGTATAATTGAGTAAGGGAACTACACTAACATGTCTTTGTAACAAACACATGAAAGAAAGTAACATTAATATTTGCAAACAGGATGAATAATTTGACAATTTTCAGGACTTCATGAAAGCATGTTATGCTCATAAACAAATTAACATGTTTTATTTTCCTTGAAAATCAATCTGTTACTATCCACTTGAAAATCAGCTGAGTAAAAAGTCTCATAACATGATGAAGTTGTTCTTGCATCTGATTCTGGAAGTTATGTAGAACATTGCTCCAGATAAGAGATTGTCAAACCTATTCTCTAAAGTAAATACTTTAGATGTTTTAGCCACACAGGCTCTGTTGCAACTTCTCACCTCTGCTTCTACAGCCAAAAGTATATAAACAAACAAATATAGTCATTTTCCAATAAAAAATTATTTACAAACACAGGTGGTAACCTAGATTTTGCCCACAAGCTGTAGTTTAACTGACCTCTACTTTCAGTCAAGCATTGGAAAAAATATGTCTAGTAGGCTTTTAAAGTATGCAACCAATATTAATTTGTTAATAATATAGAAGTATTAAAATGCTGATATAATTTATAATGTATATCAAGTAAATTCATAAATGGATATATTTATTTATTCATAATGGCTATAAATGTAACAGAACTTAAGGGCTATAAGCAAAGCAGTTTTATATTCTGTCACTATTTCTTTACATTTGTTCTCATAAATGATGTTTTGCTGCATGTGGATGCAAATTAGTTTGGGTTCCATGACTTTTCATGTCACTTTCAAGAACAGTAACAGTGTCAAGTAATAAATAATATGTATAGTTCAGTCTAGCATAACCATAAAGACTTTAGACTTCACTCATAGTTGTAGCTACCTGAATAGAAGCAGATTGACTTCAGCATTGATAAGGGGATGCGTAATTGTCACGTCCATTTCCCGCCCAGCTTACTCATTATGATTTTAAGCCATTCCAGTATGTTCAATGGAGAGATAGGTGAGAAAATAGGAAGTGTGGTTTCTATTTGACTAATATCTTCACTAAATAGCATCATGGTCTTTGGCTGTTAAGAGGTGTTTAGTACTATTCTTTATTAATGGCCTTTTTCTGGGAGTTGAAAAGAAATCCAACTGCTCACTTGGAGCTCTCAAACCTAAAGTCCCTGTGAAATGGAAGGAGGGATACTGTTTCACTTGTTGATTACCCTGTTTCTTAAGTTGCTAGGCACCAGAGGTGCCTCCACTTTCATTTTGCTGAGGTATTTCCTCTGTTCCAGGTGACAACCACATCCTTAACCTCTCTCGGCTGTGGCCCACATCTTGTCCATAGAAAATTACTTCCTCTTCTTTTGAAATACTTTGGAAGGTCAATTCAATCTCAATACAGTGACCTCTCCTTGGCTCCATTTTTAAAACATCAAGGGCTGACCAACTGTTACCCCTTAGATTCTCTAGAGAGAAGTAAACACACAGGCCAGTATCCCCTCCAAAATGTAGGAATTATTTATGAAGTTCTCCAAATGAGAGGAGGTGTCCTTACAACACATCTTTTTCACTTAAGATAAAGTGGAAATCCCAACAACTTTGGAGATATTAGAATATTTTCTTTAGTCTCCAATAAGTTCCAACTCATGTAGTCTTGTTGTGAGTGAAGATTTAAGGATTTTGTTACTAGCTTGATCTCATTCTCTATAAATCCTACATCATAGCTTCTCTATTCACATTGGAGTGAGGGAGCTATTGTTTTAGTGACCCAGGAACAGGGCTGAACCTCCGATGGCAGTGAAGTTTGTACATAGTGAAACTTTAGTTTGTGTGAGTAAAACTTTCAGGGCTGCTGTTTAAGGCAGCACTTACCCAATACAAATGAGATTTTAAAAACTTATGTTTAACATAGAGTTCCATAAGTAACGTTTAATGTAATTAGTAGTTTAATGAGAGAAATTTTGTCTTAATCCCATATTTGGTCATACATCATAAGCTAACATATTTTAGTACTCAACGTATTTGAAGAGGCATTCCATACTTTGACAATTCCTGACTTTTTGAAAACAGTATTTCTTTAACATCATGTCATTGTACACTCCAGAAAGTCCTTATACTTTCTTGGTTTCTTCTTAACCTATTTCCAAGTTCCTCCTCCTTATTGGAGTTTCTTAAAACTCAGTCCTGGACACTATTTCTCTGACAATGTACATTTCCTGCATAGAATCTCATCCAGTTTACTGAATTACCATTTATATACTAAGGTGTCCATGATTTATAATTTTGGGTCAAACGCTGCTTTTCTAAACTTAACTACCTACCTAATATGTCTTCTTTGGGTATCTTCAAAGCTTTTCACATTCATCATGTCAACAACTGAAGCCATGACTGACACCCCCAGAGCCAAATCTGCTCCATTTCTTAACTTAGCAGTCAACTTCCTCCATTCACTGCATCACACTCAAGTAACTAAAAAGCAAATGTGATTACATGCATTTTTGTCTTAAAATTCTTCAATATTTTATTTATTTTATTATTTTTATTTTTAAGTACATTTTATTGATTATATTGTTCACAATAGTTCCAATGTTTTCCCCTTTGCTCCCCTCTGCCCAGCACCCCCTCCAAGTCCATGCCCATGCATCTTACGTACAAGCTCTCCCTTTCAACCTTTCATATATTTTTCTTAAAATTTTTTTAAATTAATTAATTATTTTAACCATAAAAAATAACAATTTCTCCCTCTCAGACTTAAGACCCTTTATAATCTTATAAAGGACAATGGGCGAAAGTCTCAAGCTCTTCTAGCTGCTTGAAGCTGTGTGTGGTCATCGTCCTACCTACCATTGGGTCCATGATTCCCTAATACAAGTGGGGGTGTGGAGGCGGGGGTGGTCTTCCCACATGGGGAAGGATAGTGTAGATTCCAGGTTGGTTGGCTGTCCCCAGACAATGGTGTGCTTGGTTTAAGAGACTGGCATCCTTGTTGTATCCTGGGGGCAACAGATTTGGCAACAGGGTTAAAAAGCATCATTTAATCCATAACCACTAATTTTTCAATATCCTCAATTAGGAAAGAAAAGGGGGGCTTCTTTGGAGGAAGGTGTGCCACGTACATCTCAGCTGTCCAAAACCCTTTTGTTCATTATAGTTAGTTTTGACTGAGGGAAATATTTTAGGTTTCCCCCCCCTTAGGCCTCTGGATCTTTTTTGTCCAAGCCATTTGAATAGAAAAGAGAAACCTGTTTTAAGGTGAAGCCCACAGACCATCCCATACTTCACCAACCCAGACACTTGGTATAGCCAAACCATTCAGTCTCAGGAGGCAGCGATGCACAGGATTAAGTGAGGCTTATAGGTACAATCACTCAGGCGATGAGATCATAGGCTTCTGCCCTTTGAAAGTAGAAAGCACATATTAATTTATGTAACATAACACACAAACAAGTCTCTCAATCTGTAAGACTGTCTTATTGGAAAGACATCCAGTTGCAAGGCATTTGACATTCTTCTTGCCTATAGATTAAACAGCTTTGATGATACCACAGACATAGTTTAACTTTCAAATGAAAACATATTTTAAATGAACAGAAACTTCAAAGACGGTTAGCTGCACTACTTTCTAGTCTACCACTGATCATTGTGATTTTCCTTGAATAATGATTTTTCTCCCTAAGATTATCCTCCTTGTCATTAAAGGAACTGAATTAAGTCCATTTTTAATTTATCCTGTTCATTTGCATAAACACAACAAAAGCAGAAAATGATCACTTATGATCTTTAGTTTTGCTTTGCTGGAACTTACGCAAGGAACAATTAGGGTGACCTTCAGTCTGCCCTTCAGGGCACAGAAGCTGAGCCACATACCTGGCTTTCAGTCTTGCGTGTAAACACCTGTCTTTTCCAAATCCTCCTGGTTTTCGATTGTGCCTTAAGGTCCCTTCTAGCCATCTTTCAGAAAACAACCTTCATTCCTTCCCTGGAGATTACTGTGGACTGCACAACCAACCACTGTACCAGGCCTTTTATCTTGTGGGCTTTTATTACCTTCGAAAGTCATTCCCAGTTCCTCAGGGCTTTTTGGTAACAAGAAGAGGCCAAGCATGTCTCCCTTATGCATGACATTCCAGGCAAAGTCTTGGTAAAAGTAACCTCTATTAACAACTGATCTTATTAGTTTTATGCAAAGAAACTTATGTGATAACTTACTTCTTTAGAATGCTAAACTCTGGAGGGATCAGATGGAGAGAAAAATATACAGTGTGAAGGAAAATCCTTGTCCTTCTAATATTCACTGAACGTGCATTTCCATTCTTTATATTTTCATTATTCCCCCACTAAAAACTTTTATGTTTGTTTTTTTTATTAGTTGTCCAATGTTTTTCCCCCTCTTGCTTCCCTGCCTTCCTCCTCCCACAGTCAGTCCCCACCCAGTTGTCCATGTCCGTGGGTCATTTATACATGTTCTTTGACTGGACCCTTCCCCTTCTTACCCCCGTTTCTTTCTCCCACCTCCCCCCTTGTCACTGTCAGTCTGCTCCTTGTTTACATACCTCTGGTTCAATTTTGCTCATTTGTTTGTGTTGTTCATTAGTTTCCTGTAATAGATGATAGCATAAGATATTTTTCTTTTGTTGCCTGGCTTGTTTCACTAAGCATAAGTCTCTCTAGTTCCATCCGTGTTGTTGCAAATGGTAGAACTTCCTTCTTTCTTTCTGCTACATAGTATTCCATTGTGTAAATGTACCACAGTTTTTTGATCTACTCATCTACAGATGGGCACTTAGGCTGTTTCCAGCACTTGGCTATTGTAAACAGTGCTGCTATGAACATAGGAGTGCATAGGTTCTTTTGAACTGGTGTTTCAGGATTTTTCAGATATAATCCTAGCAATGGAATCACTGGTTCAAAAGGCAGTTCCATTTTTAGTTTTTTGAGGAAATTTCAAACTGTTTTCCATAGTGGCTGCACCAGTCTGCATTCCCACCAGCAGTGCACCAGGGTTCCCGTTTCTCCCCATCCTCTCCAGCACAAGTTGTTTGTTGATTTGTTGATGATGGCCATTCTGACTGGTGTGAGGTGGTATCTCATTGTGGTTTTTATTTGCATCTCTCTGATGGCTAGTGATGTTGAGCATTCTTTCATATGTCTATGGACCCTCTCTCTGTATGTCCTTTTTGGAGAAGTGTTTCTTCAGGTCCTTTGACCATTTTTTTAATTGGGTTGTCTGTCTTCTTGGTGTTGAGTCGTATGAGTTCTTCATATATTTTGGAGATCAGTCCCTTGTCTGAGGTATCATTGACAAGTATATTTTCCCATATGGTTGGTTCCCTTTTCATCTTGCTGATGTTTCTTTGCTGAGCAGAAACTTTTTAGTTGGATCTAGTCCTCTTTGTTTATTCTTTTCCTTATTTTCTTTGCCTAAGGAGATATATCAGTGAAAATGTTGCTACATGGGATATCTGAATTTTTCCTGCCTATGTTTTCCTCTAGGACTTTTATGGTGTCATAGCTTACATTTAAGTCTTTGATCCATCTTGAGTTTATTCTGGTGTATGGTGTAAGTTGGTGGTCTAGTTTCATTTTTTTGCATGTCCCTGTCCAGTTCTCCCAACACCATTTGTTGAAGAGGCTCATCTCACTCCATTTTGTGTTCCTACCCCCTTTGTCAAATATTAGTTGACTATATATACCTGGGTTTATTTCTGAGCCCTCTATTCTATCCATTGATCTACATGTCTGTTCTTATGCCAGTACCAGACTGTTTGGATTACCATGGTCTTGTACTATAGTTTGATATAGCTGTGGCTATTTGGGCTCTTTTTTGGTTCCATATAAATTTTTGAAGTATTTGTTCTAGGTATGTGAAATACGTTTCTGGTATTTTAATAAGGATTGCATTGAATCTATAAATTGCTTTGGGTAGTATAGATATTTTAATGATGTTGATTCTTCTCATCCATGGACATGGTATATGCTTCCATTTATTTGTATCTTCCTTCATTTCTTTCTTCAATGTTATGTAGAGTTCTAAGTACAAGTCTTTTAACTCGTTGGTTAAGTTTATTGCTAGGTACTTTGTTTTCCTTGTTGCTATGGTAAATGGGATTTTTCTTTTAGCTTCTATCTCTGAGATTTTATTGTTGGTGTACAGAAATGCCTTCGATTTCTGAATATTTACTTTGTACCCTGCTATTTTGCTGAATTCATTTATTAGATTGAGTCGTTTTTTTTATGTAGTCTATAGGGTTTTCTAAGTACACTATCATGTCATCTGCAAATAATGACAGTTTTACTTCCTTTTTTCCAATTTGGATGCCTTTTATTTCTGTTTCTTGTCTGATTGCTGTGGCTAGAACTTCCAAGACTGTTGAATAGGTGTGGAGAGAGTGGACATTCTTGTCTTGTTACTGACCTCAGAGCAAATGCTATCAGTTTTTGCTTATTAAGTATGATGTTGGCTTTGGGTTTTTTGTAGATGGCCTTTATTATGTTGAGGTATGCTCCATCTTTTCCCATTTTGCTGAGAGTTTTCATCATAAATGCGTGTTGTACTTTTTCAAATGCTTTTTCTGCATCTATTGATATGATCATGTGATTTTTGTCTTTCATTTTGTTTATGTGGTGTATTACGTTTATTGATTTGCGAATATTAAACCATCGTTGTATCCCTTGGATGAATCCCACTTGACCGTGGTGTATGATCTTTCTAATGTGTTGCTGGATCCGGTTTGCCAATATTTTGTTGAGAATTTTAGCATCTATGTTCATCAGCGATATTGGCCTGTAGTTTTCTTTCTCTGTTGTGTCTTGACCTGGTTTTGGAATTAGGGTAATACTGGTTTCATAAAACGAGTTTGGGAGTCTTCCCTCTACTTGGATTTTTTAGAATAGTCTGAGGGGGATAGGAATTAGTCTTTACTTAAATGTTTTGTGAAGTCATCCGGTCCAGGGCTTTTGTGTGCCAGGAGTTTTTTTTTATTACTGCTTCAATTTCACTAGTTGTTATTTGTCTATTCAGGCTTTCTTCTTTTTCTTGATTCAGTTTTGGAAGTGTTTCCAGGAATTTGTTCATTTTCTCTAGGTTGTCAAATTTCTTGCCATACAGTTGTTGGTAATAATTTCTTACAATCTTTTGTATTTCTGTGGTACCGGTTGTGATTTCCCCTCTTTCATTTCTGATTTTATTTATTTGGGTCCTCTCTCTTTTTTTCTTAATGAGCCTGATTAAAGACTTGTCAATTTATGTTTTATCTTTTCAAAGAACCAACTCCTACATATGTTGATCTTTTGAATTGTTAGTTTAGTCTCTATGTCATTTAATTCTGCTCTGATCTTGATGATTTTTCTTCCTTCTACTCGCTCTGGGCTTTCGTTGTTATTCTCCCTCTAGTTCTTGTAACTATAGTGTTAAATTTCTTAATAGAGATTTTTCTAACTTTTTTATGTAGGCCTGTATTGCTATGAACTTTCCTCTCAGGACTGCTTTCGCTGTATCCCATAGGCTTTGGGTTGTTGTGTGTTCATTATCATTAGTTTCCAGGAACTTTTTGATTTCTTCCTTGATGCCATTGTTAACCCATTCATTATTTAATAGCATGTTTTTTATTCTCCATGAGTTTGAATGTTTTTGAGTTTCTTCCTTGAGGTTGATTTCCAGTATTAAGCCATTGTCATATGAAAAGATGCTTGGTATAATTTCACTTTTCTTGAATCTGTTGAGGTTTGTTTTGTGTCCTATCATGTGGTCTATCTTTGACAGTGTTCCATGTGCACTTGAGAAGAATGTATCTTTTGCTTCTTTGGGGTGAAAAGTTCTATATATATCGGCTAAGTACATTTGATCTAGAGTGTTGTTCAATGCCTCAATATCTTTGGTGTTTCTTTGCTTTGAAGATCTGTCCATTGTTGACAATAGGGTGTTAAAGTCCCCTACTATGACTTTGTTGCTATCTATATCTTTCCTGGGGTCTTTCAAAATTTTCCTTACATATTTGGGTGCCCTTAAGTTGGGTGCATATATGTTTAAAAGGATTATATCTTCTTGATAGATTTTTCCCTTAAGTATTATGAAATGCCCTCTTTGTCTCTTTTTAAGTTTTTTGCTGTTAAATCTGTGTTGTCTGATATAAGTATTGCTACCCCGGCTTTTTTTTCATGTCCATTTGCTTGAAATACTTTTTTTCCATCCCTTCACTTTTAGTCTGTGTAGCTCTTTTTTTTTAAGGTCGGTCTCTTGTAGACAGCATATATGTGGGTCATTCTTTCTAATCCATTCAGCTACCATATGTCTTTTGATTGGAACATTTAATCCACTTACATTTAAGGTTATTACTGATAAGTACTTATTCATTGTCATTTTCCCCCTTCGTACTCGTGTTTCTCTCTGTCTCTCTGTTTCTTCATCTTCTTAAAGCACACCCTTTAGTATCTCTTGCAATGCTGGATTGGTGGAGATGTATTCTTTTAGCCTTCTTTTGTCTTGGAAACTCCTTATTTCACCTTCCATTTTAAATGAGAGCCTTGCTGGGTAGAATATTCTTGGTTGTAGGCCTTTGTATTTCATTGCTTGGAATATTTTTTGCCATTCCCTTCTGGCTTCTAGTGTTTCTGCTGAGAAATCTGATGATAGCCTTATTGGAGCTCCCTTGTATGTTATTAGTTGTTTCTCTCTTGCTTCTTTTATGATCCTCTCTTTGTCTTTGAATGTTGGCATTTTAATTATGATGCGTCTTGAAGTGGGCCTGTTGGGGTTCATCTTCATTGGGACCCTCTGTGCTTCCTGGACTTGCATAACTCTTTCTCTCCTCATGTTAGGGAAGTTTTCTGTCATTAGTTTTTCAAAGAGGTTTTCTATCTCTTACTCTTCTTCTTCTCCTTGAATTCCTATGATACGGATATTATTATGTTTCATGTTGTCCTGCACCTGTCTTGGAACTTCTTCGTTCTTGTTCAGTCTTTTTTCATTTTGTTGCACTGTCTGGGAGTTTTTTTGTCTATGTTGTCCTCCAGCTTGCTGATTCAATGTTCTGCTTCCTCTAGCCTGCTTTTAATTCTTTCTACTGTGTTCTTCAATTTAGAGATTGTATTCTTTATTTCCTCCTGGCTCTTATTGATAGCTTCTATGTCTTTTTTCATGCTGGTGTAATTCTCAGTAAGTTCCCTGTAGTTTTTCTCGAGTTCCTTGTAGTTTCCCTGGAGTTCTTTGTAGTTTCCTCTGAGCTCATTGAGCTTCTCCATAATCCATGTTTTGAATTCCATATCTAATAATTTGCTCCCCTCTATTTCATTTAGCACTTTTTGTGGGGATTCTACCTTTCCTTTCAATGGGGGGTTGTTTCTCTGTCTCCCCATTTTTGTGATTCCTATTGTTTGTTGCTGCTTTTTAGTTTGATCTGCACTTCCTGGATCTTCCCCTCGTGACATCAGATCATGTACCAGTCTGGCCCTAGGGATCCTGTTGGAGACTTTCAGGGACCTACTGCCTTTGTCTGGCTTCTTTAGTTGTTAATCTATTCAATCTGTGATTAGCCATCAGGCATAAGGACCGTGGGTGTGGCAGCTTAATTCCTGTAGGCAGGGCTATTGCTTCCCCTCATGCTGATTCCATTTGGAGGAAAATGGTCTGCCTGCAGTACTGAGCATGAGTCAGCACTGCGTCCCAGCCGGCCGCTTCCCCAGCTCTCCCCTCAAAGCCACCACACCAAACTCTCCCCAAGCATTTCCTGTCATCTCTGCTTTCCCTCTGCTTGAGCCCAGGGTAAAGTGGGGCCCAAAATATTTTTGTATGTGATCTGCTTAAGAGCTCTTTTTCTCCAGCTGTTTCTCTCCTACTTGCAAGAAACCCTGTGGCTTTTTGCTTTTCACAGCTGGATACTACTTTACTTTCCACTCTGTTGCTGTAGGCTGGGAAGCCCAACTGGGGTTTTAGACCCTTCCCTTCTCAGGGGGAACCCCCAGCTGCTGAACTGTTTCTCAGTCCCCTCAGCTGCTACCCATGGGAGCCCAGGAAGCCCTTCCACATCTCCACACTCCCTACTGGTCACATTGTGATATAATGTCTTTTTCTGTCTCTCTGTGGTTATAAGACGTCTCTCCAGCTAGTGTTTGGTTGGTTATTCCAGATGATTTCTCCAAAATTAAGTTGTAAATCCAGACTGATCCTGGGAGGAGGTTAGTGTTGCTTCCACTTACTTCTCTGCCATCTTGGATCTCCCTTCAACATTTTCTTAACTGCCTTTGAAAGAAGCTCATCTAACTGTCATGGCCTACACACTTTGTCTCTTTTTAAAATTTCTCTAACTTTGTTGCTTGATATTGCCATCTGTATTATGTATTTTTATTTTAATCTTACATCTGTTTCTATGAATGTAATATTATGCATGTATTATAAGCATCCGTACAGAGCCACTGTCCCCCATCCTCCTGTATGTATTTATAGAATGCCTGTTTATTTAAACCAGATCTCAATTCAACCATTACATCCTTGGGAAAATAATTTCTTAATCCTCTATGCATGATCATGTCTCATTTTATATATTTGTCATCTAGCTTCTGATTAACTTTTTCATAACACCTACAAAATGCCTTCAAGTGATTTTTAACATAATTTATGTCATCTCTGTAGGTCTTGTGAGGACAGGAGCTCTTTCTTTTTGTTCACCATTGCACTCTAATAACAGACTAACTATTTCTTAGTAAATATTAGGCTATTCCTGAATGATTAAATAAACATATATTTCTACAGTATTTCATAATATTTATAAAAAATGGATAAGTTTGATGGTTACACTTTTATTCTCAAACTAAATTATATTAAAATAAAACAGTAACATGCAAAAGTGAAAGCAATTAATATTTTCTAGCAAAGAGTAAAAACATTAAAAACCACCAAATATGAAAAAGAAATATGGAATGGGAAAAAATACCTGCAAATCATATATCTCATATGGGATTAATATCCAAATATATGAATTACTCATAAACTTGATAATTAAAAAAATCTGATTTAAAAATAAGCAGAGAAACTACAAAAAAACAAAAAAAATTTTCTAAGAAGCCATTCATAGCCAATGAGTACATAAAAGGATGATCACAATCACTAATTATTAGGGAAGTATAACTCAAAATCACAATAAAATGTTACCTCATACTTGTTTGAATGATTATCATCAAAAAGACAAAAGATAAAAAATGTCGGAGAGTCTATTAAAAAAGAACACATGTGCATTGTTGGTGGAAATATAAATTGATACAGCCATAATAAAAAATGGTATAGTAGTTCCTTAAAAAATAATCAAATAGAACTAATATATGTTTCAGCAATTCCACTCTGGGTAAGATAGCCAAAGAAAATGACAACTGTATATTGAAAAGTTATCTGCACTCCCACGTTTATTCTGTCTTTATTCACAATAGTCTAAGACATGGAAACAACCTAAATATCTGTCAATGAATGAATGGGTAAAGCAAATGTGAAATATACACACAATAAAAAAATTATTTATCCATGAAAAAGGAGAAAATTCTGCCTTTGTAACAACATGGATAAACCATGAGGACATCATGCTTAGTAAAATAAACCAGGTAAAGACAAACATATGATATAGGCGGGGGAAGTAGTAACATGTAAGAGGGGTCAAATATATGGTGATAGAAGATGCTTTGACTTTGGGTGATGGGTATACAATGGACTATCGTCGTCGTCGGCAGCCATCCGTCTCGAGAGACGATGGTGTAGCTTCTTAAGAGTCTATCTGCACTGCCGAGAATGGTTGTGCAGTCCGACTCGGGAGTGACACGGTATGTGTCTCCTCCCGTGTTGAATCGACATCTTGCAATGACGCTGGAGTGTCCTATCCAGTGAAACTGAAGCTACAGAGCCTGGGCAGGGTGATATGGAGGGTCTGCTGTTGCCCATGCAGCAGACCCCCCCCTCTCTTCGCAGCTGAAGGGTCCAAGGGAAAAGAAGACGGAGTCAATACAGCTTGGCTTCAGGTGCGCCGCAGGAGTTGCCGGTGTTGACTACAACGTCAAACCGCCTTAGGGACTCCGGCTCCGGATTTTCTGTCGGGGTTTACTCCCTTAGCCTTTCCCCTGAAGAGGTATGCTGCAAGGCAGCGGAGGTTTTTTGGAGTCAGAGTTTTCCTTCTCTGATGTGCCCTGACTGGAAGATCGAACCAGTGACACTTAGCTCGCAGGCCGACGCTCAATCCACTGAGCCAAACCATGTATCATAGTAATGTGCATTTGAAACCTATATAATCTTATTAACCAATGTCACCCCAATAAATTTAATAAAAATATAGTCTGATATCACTTATATGTCAAATCTAAAAAAGCCAAACTCATAAAAACAGAGACTAGAATGGTGGTTATCAGGGGCTGGGGTTTGTAGGGAATGGGGAAGTATTAAAGGGCACAAACTTGCCAGTATAACATGAGTAAATTCTAGAGATATAACATACAGCACAGTGTTTAGAGTAAACAATACTGTATTATATACTTCAAACTTGCTAAGAGACTAAATCCTAAGTGTTTTTACCACAAAAAAAAGAATTATGTGACATGATACAGGTGTTACCTAAAGCTCTGGTGATAATAATATTGCAATACATAAGTGTATCAAATTAAGACATTGTGCATCTCAGACTTACTCAATGTTATATGTGAAATTTATCTGAATTTTAAAAAGGAAAATTGCATTAGTGATTTATTAACTGTTTAACTATTTGGTACAATTCGCCAGTGAAGCCATGTTAGTCTAGATTTTCTTTGTGGGACTAATGTTAATGATTATTTTATTATTATTAATTCTAAATATTCTTTAGTAAATATGTATTATTTTATTGATACTAAGGATTCACTAGTTAAATGGACATACTAGGAAAATATTTACAACAAATATAAGGTACCTAATATTTATAAATAGAATTCCTCTCTACATAAAAATCCCTGTGCATCAGTTAGAAAAAGATAAAAGAAAAACTGGCAAAGTTAAGGGAAAAAAAAGACCAATCACATAGTATCAAAATTCCAGGTAGAGATATTACATACTACATTGCTTGAGTACTATTTGCAATTGTGTGTTAAAAAACACACCATGTTTAGTCAAAACATCTCCCTTAATGATTTATGGGATTATTTTTGGCAAGTTGATAACACTTTCTTTTCCTTTCCAGTGTTTTTGCATGCTTCTTTATTGAATATCTCAAAAATAGATAATTATTTGCCTATTTTGAGATCACTTGCTTACCCCACACCTCATCTCCCTTGTTTTATATAGAAAATGCATTAGTTATGATGTATTAGTTGTTGTAACACACATGTCAAAAACTACATGACACATATGTAATAGAAGTTTATTTTTCTTTCATGCAGAGTCTAAATTAATGTTTCTAATTGATGTTTCTCAAATTGCCAATGACAGATGTACCCAGGCCTGCTCCATCCTTGGCCTCTGTTGTCTTCAGCAGAGGGCTTCCAACGTCTCAGTGCTCATTATCAACAAGTAGGCAAAGCAGGAGTTGCAGGAAAATATGTCTAAGATTTCATGGACAGACTTGGAATTGTTGTATATCATTTGTAATCACCTTTGTTGCCTAAATCTTGGTCATAGAGTCCCCTCCCCCACAACTCTATGGTCGGTTAATAAATGTATTACAGAAGTGTGATAAATACTCTGCCTCTCTCTGCTATGGGGTAAAAGAAAAATCATGCTCTGAGGTAAATGTTTTCAACAACACATACTAGTATTTTCTTTTGCATGTTAAACATTTAAATTTATGCTATGTAGCACCCATCATGTATTATAATTCATTTTGAACCTAAACATTTGAATTATTCATGCTTGATTTAAAGTTTCCCTTTGCTCTGTTTTATTTTTCCACTCCTCTGTAACTGACATCCATCTTTCAAAAAGCAACCTGATTTTATCTATTCCCTCTTAAATTTTTTCACTCTTCCCCAAATTATTTTATCTCATTGCTGCTTTTTTTGATTATTTTTTCTTTCAGCCACAGTCTTTTTACTTAAGCTCTATAAAGAGTTTAGTATTTACCTAACAACATGTCTTATCTGAAAAATAAATTCACTCATAGTCATGTGTGTTCTGAAAGAATATGGTTCTATGGTTGATCAATAAAAACCATCTATGATAGAAGGGAACTGGGAAATTACAAGAGGTGGATTTAATGGCAGGTGCACCAGGCGTGCGCCCTGAGCCCTGACTTCTGAAGGACCCCGTAAAATGATGTATTTTTATTTTCCGTGTCTCTCTTTTTTAAGGGGCCCAATATTTCCTTTTGTGCCCAGGGCCTAAACCAACCCTAATCCGCCTGTGGAAATTACCTATAGTTTGTGTCTTTTATCCTACAGTATGTCTCCGAATCCTTACATGTTACTTATTTTCAAATTACCTTGTTTATCAAAGTAGTATAAATGCATGGTTTTAAAAATGAAATAAAGCCTAAAGACACTTACAATGAAAAGCAACATGCCTATCTCCCTACTTCTACCCTAACTCCCAATTCTGTTAGCCCTTCTGTATTGTTCAGTTGTTTCTTCTTAGAGTTACTTACTCTTTATTTTATCTAAACTTTGTTTCCACTGCTATTATCTTCCAAATATTCAAATAGATCTGTGGTATATTTACCAAAATTTTTGCAAAACTTAAACCTACTAAAGATCTAGCTGTTCAGTCATCCCTATTGCCCTCTGCCACCCTCCCATCCACCCAAGAAGACCTCCTCACATTGCTCAGTCTTCAAGCATCAACTTAAACTTGGCATTATCTTGAGCTGGTATCCCGTTGTGAACTAGGAATTGCTTTTGCCTATCTCTTGTCCATAGAGTATAAATCTGCTCACTTGCTTTGCAGGAACTGGACCCAAGAAGGGGTGGATATACCACAGTTGACATGCAGGTTTTAAATTAATTCTCCAGTTTTCAATATGTAATTTGCTGCAGCCTTCCCCAGGGGCTTGTGTTCCTGCACCTGGAGTTTTTCAATGTTCAGTTCACCTACAGAATAAACATATGTTCCTGTGGGGGTAAGAAAGGGCTGTTGCTGCATCATTTTCAACGAGAGAGAGAAGACCTGGACATTCTAACTGCTCTGTGCTTAGTTTTTTGACAACTCTTACTTTCTAATTACTGCCTTCTATACTGTCTGATTTCTACACATAATGAGTCTTTAAGGGTTCTGTGAAGGACATTTTTGAAAGCTGGGAATATATAATATTCTCCATTTTTCTGGTTCTTGTAACTTAATCCCCTGGACAGAGGAGGGGCATATGTCAATAAAAAGGCAAATTTAACTGCCTTTTATCAGTTCGGGTCAGAAAGAAAGGACACAAAATGTTGAAAGAAGGAGGAGAAAGTAAAACAGTGTTCAGAAAGAAACGTTCTTTGTACTCTACCCATTTTTAATCCTAAAAGATCATGATGCATTTTTCACAATATAATTTTATGTTTATATAAAATGTATAACATTAAAAATCCTAAATTTATACAAAGCTATACATTTCAATTAAACCTCATAATATGAAGATATGTCCATTTGGTCAGAAATATTAATGGAATTACTTAGCTCCTAAGTTAGTTTTAAAATGTATACTAACATCAAAGAAAGGCTAAGATATTTATTTAATGACAAACATTAAGAGTATTTAAATAATGCCTTATTTCTAAAAAGTAAATGATAAATTCAATAGATGACAGCATACCAATGGAAAACTGTCTGAAGATAAAACCCTTCATATATAATTATTCAGTAGAGCAGGACTATTGTAGGCTTTTTAAATTTTATGCTTCTATAATGTTTCTATTTTCTCACACTAAATGTATGTAACTAGTTTAATGAAAAAATAATGAATCATGTCATATTTACTTAATATATGCCATTTGCCCAGAATGATGCCAGGAATCAAAAGGGTTATAAAGAAGAATAAAGTGCTAATTTGAAATTCATGTAACATATTATCAAGACAAGATTCATAGATATAGACCATGAAATTATACAAGAAAATATGTGAATATTTGTCAGAGTTAGAGGTTCTCTTTTAGTTCAATAAGCCAAAAGTTCAGAGTAAGAAAGAATAGAGAAATGATTAAACTTGAGATGCATATTAACAGAGGAATTCTATTTGTATAAGTCAACTAGAATAGTAGAATACATTAAAGCAGAGGTTATTCAGACTATAAAAACTTAAGTAAACAGAGAAATTAATATTACTAAATCATTTTAATATGCAGTATTTTTATCTTAAAATATTCATATTTATGAGTAAGATAGTGTTAGTATCATGCCAAATGATGGTTTAAACAGGAAAAAAGCATTAAAGAAAAAGCAATTCTTACCCCCCCAAAATTTGGAGGGCATATAAGGACAGAAAATTATATATATATATTTTTCCCCTCAACTGGCAATAGTAGTTAACATCTATTAAGTACTTATATTATTTAGGATAGTGGTAAAGCAACTGTAAAAATAGACCAAAAATTTCTATGAATTATGTAAGATGTTTTTTATTTTTATTGAAAATCCATTTCTCAGGTATACTCGTATGATTTAGATGTAATGATGTTTTTAGGTCTTAGTTCTTTCCATGTGTGGCTCTGTAGTTTCATAATGCCAATCTTCTAATATTGGATCCCATACTTTTTCAGTTTTTACTGTCCTAATTATTTTTCACTTAACAGTTGGTGGGGAGGTCATACCAAGACATTATGAAGCAAAGCAAAACAAAACAATACAAACCAAGTTAGTAGAACTCAACTGTGATTGCCCATTAATTTCACGTGGGGCCTCCCAGAACATTTTCAGAGCCAGTCAGCAGTACTAGTTTCCAAAGCTCCACAGGTGATTCCAATGTGTAGCCAAAGATGAGTACAGTAAGTCCTCATTTAATGTCTTTGATAGGTTCTGCAACTTTAAGAGATTTAACATATAACCAAACCAATTCTATCATAGGCGAATTGAAATAAACAAGAGTTAAGTTCCTACAGCATTTCATCAACATTATAATGAAAAGATGTTGAACAAAAACGATACTACTCGAGGACCTGCTGTGCCACGGAACTTAGATCACTGCGTGAAAAGTTACTGCATGTAAAGAACAGATAGTTTCCACTGGAGTAGAACTCATGAAAATTCTGCATGAGAAATTTAAATACAAAGAGAAAATTAATTTTTAAGGGGAATAAATTAACAGATTAAATATTTCCAGTCACTATTGTTACGGTACAGCCATGTGGGGTTCTGCTGCCCATTGCAGAGGTTTGTTGAAAAAAGGAAAGGAGTCTTTTATTTAAAAGCTACACAATTTTGGAAGAATAATGGGCTCCTGCCTCAAAGCCCAATTCGCTTAAAAAATACTAAAAGAAATATAACCCTTCCACACTTTGTCAGGTCAGTTCAAAGATGCAACTGGAATTCTTTATCCATTTAAAATTTAACATCCTTTGGGCTATACAGGTGGCTATAAGCATAATTATCTAGGCAGCTTATCTGCTTCCTGGTCACAGTTCGGCTGCAGATGTCTTTCGGATTCTCTGTGCACAGGCGCCCGGTTCACTGCATACTGCCCGTTCCTCCCGCGCTGCCCTCCAGTCCAGCACATGCCACCTGTCCACCCCACCCTGGGCTCTTGGCTTGCCGATGCATTCGTGCGCCTGGCTAAGTAGGGCCACGCAGCACCAGTCACCAGAGCTGCCACCGCTTCTTGAGCAGGAATGCCTGGCCATGCCTGGTCTTCAGGGCCCGCCAGCTGAGGAATGCTCACCCCTACCCAGGAGCTCTAGAGAAAGGAAAGAGAGCAAGGTTCTACAATCCTCCAGTAAAATATTCCACCCTAAAATCCAGCGCACTTTGGGAGGGTCAAGCTGGCCAGCCAATCTAGGCTAATGTCCATACATGTGTCAGCTCGCACGCCGTCTCTGCCCCTCCTCCTTCCACCATGATCCGGAAGCAGGTAGAAGGGTTTTATAGCTGTGCACAGGGGAATAGCTCTTTAGCCCGGGAGGGGTGTCACCATGTTTACCTCCACAATACATGTGTTGTTACCTTTCCAGACAGACATAATCTGTGTAAACTTCCTCCAGCTGTGTCACGAGCTACACTAGTTGTTTACCTTCACCTACAGGTAAGAATTGTCATTCTCAAGTGTGGCTTCAGTCTGCCACCTGTGGTTTTTCTGCGCCCCCTCCCTCACTTTGGGGAGTATAGCCTCTTCCTACCGCACCTCCCTTCTTCTCGTGGGGAAGGCAGGCTCTTTTGTGACATCTGGGAGTTCCCCGCTCCACTCTGCCCAATGACATGGCCAGACCCCCTGTTACACTATTATCAAGGATTTTGAGTTTGGAAATTTAACAGACACTATTAAAGAATCAGTTAAGTCTTCTTTGAGAGGAAGAAGCACCTTAAAATTCATAGCAAAATTTAAAAAGATAAAAAAAATGAATGAAAGATTAGTGACGTGGTGTACATATACATGAGCTATGATATGGGGTATAGCTTTCCAATAAAAAAAAACGAGAGAGAAATATATTTTGACTTAGTAGAGAAAAATGTTTATTATGTAAATAATGCATTGACTCTGTAGAATAGAAGGGTTCCATAAGGTTCAGAAAGGACTAATTAAAAATAAGTAAAAACTAAAATGAATGTCTATATTAATGACTATCAATAGGGAAATCTTAGAATTCGAGTTTAAAGAGAATGATATTACAAATTGGGGGTATATATCTTAACAAAGAAAATGTAACAACAGAATTCTCCTTTGCAAGCAAAAAAATAATAAAAATGAACATCACCAAAAAGAATAAACATTAAAGGACAGAGACTCAAGAATTCTATTACCAGTTAAAATATACTCACTAGTCAGTAGCATTCACATAATTAATATGAGGAAAATGCTGAGAAAATTTTCTAACCAACTAAAATTTTTTTCTAAATAACATGAGGAAAGAAAATATTTTATATATTAAATATAACATTATAAACATTTATATATGGAAGTAAAAATTTTAAAGTATATTATCTAAACCAAGTAGGTGAAAAAAATGAGAGAAAAGGGAGAATAAAAATTTACTAAAATAGGCTAGCCCTGTGTTTTTATGTAAACAGCAGAATAGAATAGCAAATATTTTAGGTCATGAAGTCTTTGTCACAACTATTCATCTCTGCATTATAACAAAGGCAGAAAAGGTAGGCACATGCAACACATGGGATGACTGTGCTTGAATAAAAGCTTGTTTATTTACAAAATCTGGCAGTGGAACAGATTTGGTTTGTGGGCAGTAGTATAATAACTTCTCAAAAATTGTGTGTGTGTGTGAGAGAAAGAGAGAAAGAGGTGGGGTGGTGGGGAGAGGGGAGAGAGCGAGAGAGAGAGAGAAAGAGAGAGAGAGAGAGAGAGAGGTAAACAGGCCAATGAAAATTTAGAAGTACAAATGAAAGAAAAAAGTAGCAAAGCAACTTCATGAATGACAGTGTGAAGGGTCCATGAATATGTTCCCCAATGAAGCAACCATGACATCTGAAAGTTATATGTAAAATCAAAGTCTTCAATTTTTAATTTTTTGAGGTATCTCCATACTGCTTTCCACCGTGGCTGCACCAGTCTGCATTCCCACCAGTAGTGCACTAGGGTTCCCCATTCTCCTCATCCTCAGCAGCACTTGTTGTTTGTGGATTTATTGATGATAAGCATTCTGGTATGTGTGAGGTGATATCTCACCGTGGTTTTAATTTGCATTTCTCTGGTGATCAGTGACATTGAGAATCTTTTCATATGTATATTGGCCATTGTTATGTCCTCTTTGGAGAAGTGTCTATTCAGGTCCTTTGCCCATGTTTTTAATTGAATTCTTTGTTTGTTTGTTTGTTTGTTTTAGTGCTGAGTTTTATAAATTCTTTTTTTATTTTTACTGCATCTTCTTTTTTTTTGCATACCTTAATTTGAGAACAAAATTTAAAAAAAATACACAACAACATCCAAACCTGAGGTCAAACATAACTGGCATTAGGCAAAGACAGGAAAGAGAAAAACAAAAACAAAAAACACTAAACAGCGGAGAAAACCAGGGGGGCTATGCCCACTCAGGACTGCTGGGGCAGCCATGAAGATACTACACAGAGAATACAGGTCCTCAGGTAGAAACTCCTAATCTACTTCTTCCATGCGAGGGGCATCCTCATTACCCTCTACAGTGGGCGTGGATCTCATCAAAATAGCAGCACTGGGTTCTTCTGGTGTCACTTCATCATCATCAATGCCTAGGCCTAGCTTGATCATGCAGTAGATGTTAGAGTGGGACTGGGGATCCTCAAGTGAGAAACCAGGAGAGAGCAGGGCAGTTTCAAACAGCAACACCACAGGTCCATGACAGCCTTGTCATTCTGGTCTGCCTCTACCTTCTATCACAGAGTCTCCACAATGGGGTGGTTGGGGTTGGTCACCAGGTGCTTTTTGGCCAACATGTAGCCCATTGTAAAATTAGCAGAAAGTACCTAGACTTTCATGATATGCTCCATATTAGCTCTCCAGCCATCTAGTCACAATACAGCAGGGCAAAGATGCAAGCCTATTGCAGATTGTTACCTTCTCAGCCTTCTTATCCAGGATCTCTTCCATGGGTTTGCAGGTATTAACCCCCTATCAGGTGTATCAGTGAATATGTTTTCCCATTTAGTGGGTTGTCTTTTTATTTTGTTGATAGTTTTCTTTGTTGTACAAAAACATTTTAGTTTGAGGTAGTCCCATTTGTTTATTTTTCCTTTTGTTTCCCTTGCCTGAGGAGATATATCATATAAAATATTGCTATGAGCATTGTAGGAGGTTTTACTGCCTGAGTTTTCTTCTAGGATTTTTATAGTTTGGGGTCTAACATTTAAGTCTTTAATTCATTTTGAATTTATTCTTTTGTATGACATAAGCAGTTGTTTTAGTTTCATTTTTCTGCATGTATTTGTCCAATTTTCCCAACACCATTCATTGAATAAACTATCTTTAGTCCTTTGTATGTGCTTGCTTCCTCTGTGAAATATTAATTGACTATAAAAGTATGTGTTTATTTATGGGCTTTCTATTTTGTTCCATTGATCTGTGTGTCTGTTTTTATGCCAGTACCATGGTTTTGATTAATATAATCTTACAGTGTAATTTTGTATTAGGTAGAGTGATTCCTCCAACTTTGTTCTTCTTGCTCAAGATCGCTGTTGCTATTCAGGGTGTTTTGTGGTTCCATTTAAATTTTTGAAATATTTGTCCTAGTTCTATGAAATACATCATTAGTATTTTGTTAGGAACTGCATTGAATCTATATATTGCATTGGGTAATATGGATATTTTAATGATGTTAATTCTTTCTATCTGTGAGCATGGCATGTGCTTCCACTTATTTATACCCTCTTCAATTTATTTCTTCAGTGTCTTATATTTTTCCAAGTACAAGTCTTTTACATCCCTGGTTTGTTAGGCTTCTTCTTAGGTATTTTATTCTTTTTTTGAAGCAATTGTGAATGATATTGTTTTCTTAATTTCCTTTTCTGATAGTTCATTATTGGCATAGAAAAATGCAACTGACTTCTGAATATTAATTTTGTATTCTGCTACTTTACTAAATCCACTTATCAGTTCTTATAGTTTCTTATTGTAATCTTTAGCATTCCCTATATACAATATAACAGCCTCTGCAAATAAAGACAGTTTTACTTCTTCCTTTCCAAATTGGATGCCATTTCTTTCTTCTTCTCTGATTGCTATGACTAGGACTTCCAGTACTGTGTTGAATAAGAGGTGAAAGTGGACATCCCCGACCCAGCAATTCTACTTCTGGGAATATTTCAAAAGAAACCCAAAACACTAGTTCAAAAGAATGTAAGCACCCTGTTTATTGCAGTGTTATTTACCACCACCAAGATTTAGAAACAGCTCAACTGTCCATCAGTAGATGAGTAGATAAAACAACTCTGGGGCATTTATACAATGGAATACAGTAGTCCCTCCCTATATCGCAGTTCACTTATCGCAGCCTCATTGTATTGCGGTATTTTTAAAAATATTATATTTAATTATTTATTGCGGATTTTTTTGCAGTACTGTATACGTATGTTGTTAAAGTTATGTAGGTTTAAGAGTGTAGAATAAATGTAAGGTTCCTACTTCGCAGGGGGGTCTGGAATATAATAGTTAGTACTACTTGGCCACATAGAAAAGAAGAGAATTTTACCCTTTTGCAACAGCATGGATGGGCCTAGATAACATTATGCTAAGTGAAATAAGCCAGGTAGAAAAGACAAATACCATATAATTTCACTTATATGTGGAATCTCATGAACAAACTGAACCAACAAACAAAATAGAGACAGAGAGCAGGCCGTCAGCTCTTAGGTGGGGTGGTTAGAGGGTGGAGGGATTGAGGCCCCCCCCAAAAAAGGACTCATGGATAACAGTGTGGTGATTGTGGGAGGGAGGGAGACTGGTCAAGCTGGAAGAGGGTGTCAGAGGGATAAATGGTAATGGAAAAAATACAATAAAAATAAATTAAGCCTGAAAAAAATTAAAAATAAAATAAAAGTCTTTGGAAATTTTCCTAAGGGCATACACCAAATAAAGAAACATTTATCAAAACCTTCTACTAAATCTTAATATGAAGTAAATCTTGAGTCATGATCCATTTCCTGCCCTGTAACCTCAGGTCAATGTGGCCAAAGCTTTATTTTAAATACATACAGAAAACACCAGGTTCCCTCATCCCCTAGCTTAGAGTCAATGATTATGGTATTTCCCTAGAAGGGACAAACACTGTTACAGAAGCTAAATTTCAAGTGAGGATGGCCAAGATGATAGAGCTTCTACTCTCTCTTCAAGAATATTGGGAAATTTATTCTTCTTACCTCTACTCTCTCTAGAGATGATATTTCACACCAGGAGAGAAAAGCCAAAAATGCCTATCTGATAAAGCATTACTGTCATCCTTAGAAAAACAAGCTAATGTCACTAAATTTTATGTGATGATTAAAGACTCTGAAAAGCTACAAAGAAAGTCATTATAAAATTAGTTTTAGTTTTAAAATTAACTGGAAATAACAATGAGTTCAAATCAAAGAAATCAGAATTTTAAGGTTAAATATTAAAGAAATAGTATGTCATGGTCTCACAACATAAAATATATGTAAATATAATCTGTGAAAACTCAGAACTTTGAATAAAGAAACAAAATAAAGTAAGAGATGTAATTAATGAACTATAAAACAAGAACATAACAGAGAAGATTAACAAAGCTAAAATTAGTTTTAAGAAATACACAAATTAATAAAATAAAAAAGTGGCTAGAATGATCACAAAAGTATAAGTAATCAATGAAAGGAATTAAAATTAAGGATATACATATCTAAATATATTAAAGTGATGAAAAGCATATTATGAAGATATTTTATGCCAATATAACTGAAAATGTAAATAGAATGACAGTATTATAAAATATACAATTTGCCAATACTAACACAATAAAAAATAGAAACTCTAAATAAATATAGACCTAAAAAAGATATTAAATTTGTACTTAAAGATCTTGACACAAAGAATATCTCAGGCCCTATAGTGAATTTTACTAAATACAGGAAAATAACCATAAATCTAACTTGAACTCTTGTAGAGGTTACAAAAGAAGTGACATTTCCCAGACTATTTTGTGAGACCATCTTGATATCCAATAATAATAAGAGTAATATGAAAATGGAAATTACAGTGTAATATTAATCATAAATATCAATAAGAATTTATTTTAAAATTTTATCAGAAGTCATCCATCTCTTTACATAAAATGCTATATGACCAACTTGTGTTTATTTTGGATATTGAAGGTTGACCTAATATTTAAAAGTATTTAATATAATTTAGCAAGTTATGAAATAATTGGTAAATAAATCATATACACATTTAACTTTTTGTATTCTACCTTCACATGATATCATACTGAGGAAGAGTTGTCTCCAACGCCCCAGCAGTTCCCCACATCATACAACTTCATAGTGTAAGAGCCTTATGATAATATACTCTCATTTCTCCTCTCCTGTATTTTGTGCTAATGTGTCATACATTTTACTTATATCTTATACTTCACTTATGTTATAAACTTCACTGTACATTTTTATTTATTTTGTTTAAAGAAAAATTTATCTTTTAAATATATATAAATAAGAAAATTTTATATATTTATTTACATAGCTACCACTTCCACTACTCTTTATTCATTTGTGTAAATCAATATTTTTATCTGTTGTCATTTTCCTTTAATTTTATAGACTTTCACTATTATTTTATGTAATGCAGTTTTCTTGGTAATAAATACCCATCTCCCTAGTGACAGTCCTATAGTCCTAATCTTGGAGTTTGTTTTTATATGCATTTAAAGTTACTTGCATTGAGTCTGCTCTTTGGGTTTTGGTATTAAGATTTGTTAGACCAACAGCCAACGTCTGTCTAGAGCTGTTATACCCACTATTGAGGTAAAATTAGTCCATGCACTCTACACAATGTCCTGTGACTCAAGAGGTTTTGAATCTATGATGAGAAGTACTATACTTAGATCTATATGAGTACTGTACACATATCTTTAATCTTTCCTGGAAGTTCTTTTCCAAGCCTTGTGTAATTTTCTTGCATACTTGCCTTGATCAGTAGTCAGCTAAATATGCCAAGGGGATCATCTATAGATGTCTGAAGTTCTCTCTTTGTGGAGCTCTTTTCTATCCCAAACTCTGTACTGTTAACTACAACCAACTAGATTCAGAAATTGGGTCTATCTCTTCAATTCAGAAAGACCACCAGTCTTCACCTGCATACCCTATTTCCAAGCCTAGAAACTTTCTTAAGCTGTGTCAATCATAAGTCCACCTTGTTTGTTTTACAACCCTTACAGATCACTGAGCTTTATTGTCTAGTATGTCTTGAAAGCCAGTGTTTCATAAATTTTGTCAGTTTTATTTAAGGCAGCAGGGTAAATCTATCTTCTTATTTTACCTTGGCATGGCTAAACTTGTCTGAGAGTTGTAACTGCTTGAAAAAGTTTGTTAAAGCAACAATTTGTGATTATAAAGAATAAGTCAGGTAATTAAAACTAAGATTTGCATAAGAACAGACATATACATCAATGGAACAGAATAGAGAGCCCAGAAATAAACCCAGGCCTCTATGGTCAACTGATATTTGACAAAGAGGGAAGGAACACCAAATGGAGTGAAAAGAGCCTCTTCAACAAATGGTGTTCGGAGAACTGGTCAGGGACATGCAACAAAATGAAACTAGACCACCAACTTACACCCTACACCAGAATAAACTCAAAATGGATCAAAGACTTAAATGTAAGCCATGACACCATAAAAGTCCTAGAGGAAAAAATAGGCAGGAAAATTTCAGATATCCCATGTAGCAACATTTTCACTGATATATCTCCTAAGACAAGGGAAATAAAGGAAAGAATAAACAAATGGGACTACATCAAACTAAAAAGTTTCTGCTCAGCTAAAGAAAACATCAGCAAGATGGAAAGGAAACCAACCATATGGGAAAATATATTGCCAATGACATCTCAGACAAGGGATTGATCTCCAAAATATATAAAAAACTCATACGACTCAACACCAAGAAGACAGACAACCCAATTAAAAAATAAATAGTCAAAGGACCTGAACAAACACTTCTCCAAAAAGGATGTACAGAGGGTTCATAGACATATGAAAGAATACTCCACATCACTAGCCATCAGAGAGATGCAAATAAAAACCACAATGAAATACCACCTCACACCAGTCAGAATGGCCGTCATCAACTTATCAATAAACAACTTGTGCTGGAGA
Source organism: Furipterus horrens (assembly GCF_987537825.1). Lineage (NCBI taxonomy): Eukaryota > Metazoa > Chordata > Mammalia > Chiroptera > Furipteridae > Furipterus > Furipterus horrens. The sequence goes on along the minus strand of NW_028327176.1, from coordinate 58,634,694 downwards.
GGATGCAGAGAAATGGGAACCCTGGTGCACTGCTGGTGAGAATGCAGACTGGTGCAGTCACTATGGAAAACAGTTTGGAATTTCCTCAGAAAACTAAAAATGGAACTACCGTTTGAACCAGCAATTCCATTGCTAGGATTATATCAAAAAAATCCCGAAACACCAATTCAAAAGAACCTATGCACCCCTATGTTCTTAGCAGCACTATTTACAATAGCCAAGTGCTGGAAACAACCTAAGTGCCCATCTGTAGATGAGTGGATCAAAAAACTGTGGTACATTTACACAATGGAGTACTATGTAGCAGAAAGAAAGAAGGAACTTTTACCATTTGCAACAACATGGATGGAACTAGAGAAAATATGCTTAGCAAAATAAGCCAGGCAACAAGAGAAAAATACCTTATGCTGTCACCTATTACAGGAGACTAATGAACAACACAAACAAATGAGCAAAACTGAACCAGAGCTATGTAAACAAGGAGTCGTCGTCGTCGGCAGCCGTCCGTCTCGAGAGACGATGGTGTAGCTTCTTAAGAGTCTATCTGCACCGCCGAGAATGGCTGTGCAGTCCGACTCGGGAGTGACATGGTATCTGTCTCCTCCCGTGTTGAATCGACATCTTGTGATGATGCTGAAGCTACAGAGCCTGGGCAGGGTAATATGGAGGGTCTGCTGTTGCCCATGCAGCAGACCCCCCCTCTCTTCGCAGCTGAAGGGTCCAAGGGAAAGACGGAGTCGATACAGCTTGGGTTCAGGTGCGCCGCAGGAGTTGCCGGTGTTGACTACAACGTCAAACCGCCTTAGGGACTCCGGCTCTGGATTTTCTGTCGGGGTTTACTCCCTTAGCCTTTCCCCTGAAGAGGTATGCCGCAAGGCAGCGGAGGTTTTTTGGAGTCAGAGTTTTCCTTCTCTGTAAACAAGGAGTAGACTAACAGTAACAAGGGAAGAGGGAGGGAGAGAAGGGGGTAAGAAGGAGAAGGGTCTAGTCAAAGAACATGTATAAATGACCCACGAACATGGACAACTGAGTGGGGACTAAGTGTTGGAGAATGAGGGGACAGGTTGCAAGGAAGGAAGAGGGGGATAAAAGTGGGACAACTGTAATGGAAAAACAAACAAAAAATTTTAGTGGGGGAAAAAATGAAAATATAAAGAATAGAAATGCCAGTTCAGTGAATATTAGAAGGACAAGGATTTTCCTTCACACTGTATATTTTTCTCTCCATCTGATCCCTCCAGAGTTTAGCATTCTAAAGAAGTAAGTTATCACATAAGGTTCTTTGCATAAAACTAATAAGACCAGTTGTTAATAGAGGTTACTTTTACCAAGACTTTGCCTGCAATGTCATGCCTAAAGGAGACATGCTTGGCCTCTTCTTGTTACCAAAAGGCCCTGAGGAACTGGGAATGACTTTCGAAGGTAATAAAAGCCCACGAGATAAAAGGCCTGGTACTGTGGTTGGTTGTGCAGTCCACAGAAATCTTTCCAGGGAAAGAATGAAGGTTGTTTTCTGAAAGATGGCTAGAAGGGACCTTAAGGCAGAATCGAAAACCAGAAGGATTTGGAAAAGACAGGTGTTTACAGGCAAGGCTGAATGCCAGTTATGTGGCTCAGCTTCTGTGCCCTGAAAGGCAGACTGAAGGTCACCCTAAATGTTCCTTGCGTAAGTTCCAGCAAAGCAGAACTAAAGATCATAAGTGATCATTTTCTGCTCTTGTTGTGTTTATGCAAATGAACAGGATAAATTAAAAATGGACTTAATGCAGTCCCTTTAATGGCAAGGAGGGTAATCTTAGGGAGAAAAATCATTATTCAAGGAAAATCACAATGATCAGTGGTAGATTAGAAAGTAGTGCAGCTAACCGTCTTTAAAGTTCCTTTTCATTTAAAATATGTTTTCATTTGAAAGTTAAACTATGTCTGTGGTATCATCAAAGATGTTTAATTTACAGGCAAGAAGAATGTCAAATGCCTTGCAAATGGATGTCTTTCCAATAAGACAGTCTTACAGATTGAGAGACTTGTTTGTAGGTTATGTTATATAAATTAACATATGTTTTCTACTTTCAAAGGGCAGAAGTCTATGATCTCATCACCTGAGTGATTGTCTGTATGTATAGGCCTCACTTAATCCTGTCTGCATTGCTGCCTCCTGAGACTCAACGGTTTGGCTGAACTAAGTGGCTGGGTTGGTGAAGTATGGGGTGGTCTGTGGGCTTCACTTTAAAACTGATTTCTCTTTTCTATTTTAATGGCTGGACAGAAAGAGCCCAGAGGTCTGAGAGGGGTAAAACCTAAAATATTTCCCTCAGCCCAAACTAAGTATAATGGGCAAAAGGGTTTTAGACAGGTGAGATGTGCCTGGCACACCTTCCTCCAAAGAAGCCCCCTTTTATTTTCCCTAATGTGGGACATCAAAAAATTAATCCCTGCCTTTTGTCATCTAGTGGTTATGGACTGAATGGTGTCTTTTAACCCTGTTGCCAAAACTGTTGCCCCCAGAATACAACAAGAATGCCAGCCTCTTAAACCAAGCACGCCATTGTCTGGGGACAGCCAACCAACCTGGAATCTACACGATCCTTCCCCATGTGGGAAGGCCACCCCCGCCTCCACACCCCTACTCATTGTATTAGGGAATCATGGACCCAATGGTAGGTAGAATGACAACCATATCCAGCTTGAAGCAGTTCGAGGAGCTCGAGACCTTTGCCCATTATTTTTTATAAGATTATAAAGGGTCTTAATATCTCAGAGGGAGGGATTGTTACTTTTTATTGTTAAAATAATTAATCATTTATTTATTAAGAAAAGAAGAAGAAGAATATATGAAAGGGTGAAGCGGGAGAGCTTGTATGTATGAACTATGCGCATGGATTTGGTGGGGGATTGCTGGAGGCAGGGCGGTGCTTGGTGGAGGGGAGCAAATGGGAAAAAATTGGAATTCTTATAACAATATAACCAATAAAATATAATTAAAAAAAAAACAAAAAACTAAGGTTTACTTATTTTTAAAATTTTCGCCTTAGTATAAGTAAATATTAGCCTGTGCTTTAAAAATAGCCTTATGACTTTGAATGATTATTTCCAAATTATTTTTAATCCAAGTTCTTATTGCTTTTATCACTTTTTCAGGAAATATTTGCATAATGCTAAATCAGCATATGATGATTAAAATCACCAGCAAACCAATTTAATATTTTCTAAATTTATAAAAGTTAAATTTGTAGATTGCTGGATTTTCTCCAAATTGATTCCTGAAATCTATACATTGTTAATTTGTGAATGATTTATAAGTGCTTTTAGAGAATTTAAAGAATATAGATTTATTAGAAGTTTTTAGGGCCTGGCATTTCAGCTTCAAGTCAAGCAAGTACTTTACATTCAAGAAGCACAGCCATTTCGATGACTGAAGAGAACTTGACATTCCCACACCTGTGTTTTTCTTTTTTTTTTTTCATTTTTAAATCTTCGATAATTTCTTATACATCATATGGCAGTTCAATACAGAAAAGTTTTTGTGAATGGATAGTGACCACATGAAATTTTTTAAGTCTCTCAAAACATGATTATGGGAACCTGTATCACAGAACCTTACATAAACATAAATATGTAAAAATCAAGCCAAAAGAAAATAAGATTATGCTGTTATCTGGTGAATGTTCTTACCATGGAGTTTTGGCTGAAGTGATAATCAACTCTGAATAAATGTTTCAATAAGAAACTTTATCATTGAAGTAAAAATCACCAACAAAGATAATGTTGAAGTAAAAAAGGCAGTTAATATGATAACAAAGCATATGAATTAAGGAACAATGTCAACAGCAAAGCATGTAATCAAAAGCAAAATGTATTAATAAATATTCTAGATATGGCTAGTGCCAAACTTATGATGTATTTAGATAGCATAGGGTAGATAATTGAAATAATAAGCTTTTTCAGAAGTTGAGATTTTAGTCTTAGTGGTTTTCAGAAGGACCTAATTTTGATTCCAACTAGAAATAAAAGCAGATATCTACTTTTCTATACTATCTTTTTGACATCTGTGGAATTAGAGATTCCTATTATCTTTGAATACAAAAGTAGTTACTACTGAATATTAAAACAATTTGTGTACCTAGAGGAGTTTTGGCGTCATTGCTATTGTTGTTAAGTAATGATAAATTTCTACAATGAACCTTTTTTTCTCAATTTGAAATTGGAGAGAAAATTTAACTTATAAAATTATTTAATTAACTTGAATTATGCTAAGGCCATACTTGTTCTAATTCTAGTTATTATTAATATGAATGACAAATAATAGCTTCTCAAAAACATTCTGCCTAATTAAATTGGAATGAATTTGAAGACACCAAATTGACTAAAAGCGAGAGAGCATACACATAAGACAGAAGAGAAAATAAAGTTCATCCCAAAATGCCTGGATTTCTCGTAAAAAAAAATTCTTAATCCTTTTTAATAATCATTTTTTCCTAAAATGAAATGCTTGAACAACCACCTCTAGAGTAACATAATAAACTTAAAAAACTAATTAGACAAGGAAGCCATGCACTGGGGTGACTAATGCCTTGGTAGCCCAGTAAACAAATCAAAAGCTAAGCCACAGTCCATGTACTTGAATCAGAGAAAACGAAACTTAAAAACAAACAATCACAAAGAGACAGCGAGGCACTCACAGATAAAGCAACCACTTAAATTATAGTCAGTTTTATACTTGCAAGCTGCTAAGAGAGATCTTAATTTTTTCATCACACACACACAAATGGTAATAGTGTGCTGGTGATGTAGGTGTAGCTAACAATAGTGGTAACCATTTTGCAATATATAAACATATCAAATCAAAATGCTGTACACCTTAAATTTACAGAATGTTATATGTCAATTATATAGCCAGTGTACAGTCAAAGAACTGTAAATTCTGCTTATGGTTCTATTTTTATAACATTAATGACACTGGTGTCATCCTGTGACATGAAATCATAATAAAATCTATGATACATTGAGGATAAAATCTGGTTATAAATAGTAATGAGGGTTCTAAAGGAAAAAACCAGGGTGGTATGAAAGAACATAATAGGGGCCAGCTAATATTTCAGTGAACAATGTCACTAGAATTATAAATTGACATATAAGTAAGATTTAATTTGATTCAGGTATGGGAACAAGGATTCTAGTAAGAGGAACTACATGAGCAAACCTCTATAAAAAAAACCAAAACACCACAAAATATTATGTGCTCAAGGAACTGAGAGAGTATTGGGATGTCCTAAAACTAATAGGAAAGGAAAATGAGTATGAACTAAGTATTGAGAGTAAGAAGGAATCTCCAGCCAATCCTTGTTGGCCATGAGTTTAGCTATAATCCAAGATGCAATGAAATAAAACTGCAGAAATCGAAGCTCTGTCACATGAGGAACTACGTTCAATAAAATGATATACTTTCTGGCTGACATGTATAATATGAATTGGGGGATATCCAAGGCAGGTCCCAGAAGGTTAGAGACAACAGTGGCATACATTAAATGGTTTGGGTAGATGAAGAGAAGTGGGATGCAGAAATGTATTTCAGATGTGGATCTTGATGTAGGAGGGTAAAAGAAACTTGTGTGTCAAAATTTCTAGCATTATTACTAGGTGTAAGGAGTAACATTTACTATATGTGGTAATAAAGTGAAAAAAAAATTTGTAATGAGAATAAAATTTAATTATGGACTTTGTAAGTTTGAGAAAAATGTGAAACTTACATAGGGAGATGTCAATAGGTCATTGAATACATGGAGTTTAGATGAAAAGTCTCAGCTTGATATAAAAATTTGGGAAATATCTGCATTTGTTCCATATGTAAAGATTAGGGAATTAATGAGATTGTGTGCAGAGAGAGTGAAGGGCAGCAAGGCACAGGAGAGAATCTGAAATAGTAACTTAGATGTCAATTAGAGATTAATGAAAAGTGGCCAAAATTGTAAAAGTCAGGGAAGTATTAATAAATTAATGAATCAAAGCTATTTTGATGTCACTTATGTTCATTAAACCTAACAAGAAACTCAGTAGTAACTGAGCATGAAGACATTTTGTTACAATGAGTCAAAGACCACATTCTTGGTAGAGAAATGTGGGCAACCATTCCTCGTGGTTTAAGGAACTGTAGCCCCAGCCTGAGCATGATGAGCTGCCAGCTTTCTGGCCACGCTTGCCTCTAAGTCTCAACATAAGACTGTATGTGGAATATGACTGACAACCACTCAGAGGGTTGCCAAGGGAATTAGATCAAAGAGTGCTCATTATGCTCATTATGCTTTAGAACTTGCTCTGCTTTCCTTATCAGTAATATAACATAAACAATCTCTAGCAAGGAGTGTATGAAACCTCGCACCTGGTCAAGATGTTTTATGGACCCTGACACAGACTGGTCACTGCGACCCCTATACTGGTATGTGTAATCTGTTACTGTCAAACACCTAATGACTATTGACGATTTATGAATTTTAGCCTTGTATCTCTCGCATGTATCCTCCTCAATAAAAGGAATAAGGGATGAAGGTTTGGCTGCTGGTCTCCACTAGAGAGGCAGTCACCTTCCTTCTCTGAGACATAATAAAGTGTCCTGGGTAAAAGTCTGTTCTGCTGTGGTCATGAAGCCTCTGCTGGACGGAGCAACTTCCAACCAAGCCTAGGGTGTGTGTGGCACCTTCACTATAGAGAAAGACAGAAATAAACCATGGGTGAGTAGCTCAGTTTGTTAGAGTGCTGTCCCAATATGCCAAGTTTAAGGATTCAATCTCTGGTCAGGGCACACACAAGAAACAATGAATGCATGGATGGTGGAACAGACAAATTGATCTCTCTCTTTCTCTCTCTCTCTCCCCTCCCCCCTTCCTCTCTCCAAAAATCAATAAAATAAGATATTTCAACTTCACTAAGAATCTCTTATTCAAAGGTGGGAAAAGACAGGAAAATATCTAGGGTGGCTTACAAAGTCAAGAGATAGAATTATTTGGGCTTTTGAGTTTTATTTATTTTTAATTTGTATTTATTACTTTGAACATACAATTAAGAATATGCAAACATAGCTTATACGTAAGTATTCACCACTGGATATTTGCATCAGATCTCTTACTATTAAACACAAAACAACAACAAAGCACTGCTAATTATCCACACCACCTTATATTTTTCCTACCCTACCTCCAAAGAAGCAACAAGGTAAGAGTAATTCATTCCAATGTAAAAGTTTTACATTATTACTTTATATAAATTTGTAATTAAATACATTTGGAATTGTTTCGTGATTTAGCATTTGTATAATTATGCCACTCTCATAGTGTTTCATACATTGACATCTTTTTAAACCTTAATTTATGTCTTTGACATTGATCCTGGTATACATGTAGATGGAGCTCATTTTAATTACTATATGCCATTTCACTGTTACAATAAAATAAAATATAATTTCTTTATTCACCTTTGAGGGACATTTAAGATTTCCACAGATTTTAGTACTTATAAACAGAGATACAATAAACTTTCTTATGTCTCCTTTTGAAAGCATAAAATATTTAAGGTTAGACACTTAAAAGAAGAATTGGTTGTTTTAGTTTACATGCCTTTTTACCTTTATTTGGTAATTTTAAATTAATTTGGCATATAATTATCAATTTTACTATTTTAAAAATATATCAATTTCTCTTTTTATGTTTTACATCTCTTAGACACATGTTTTCTTATTAATTTTCAGCAATAAATGCTAATTTACTGTTATATGTATTAATGTTAGTCATAAGAGTCAACATTTATTTATTGGCCTTTTGAGTTTCTTCTTGTCAACTGCATGTTCTTACATCTTTCATCCATTGTGAGGTGTTTTTGTTTTGTTTTGTTTTTTGAGTTGTAGGTGATCTGAGGTGTAAGCAATAGGGGATCCTGGATGGAAGGTATAAGTAAGGAAATCTGTCATCATCTTGAGAAACTTTAAAACCTATAACTTGTCAAAAGTAGAGAAAATTGATTAAATGTTAGTTTTACTTATCTTTCTCAATCTTGCCAAAGAGCTTTAGCTAAGTTTCTATTTCTTTTTTCTATATAAATTAGGAACTGAAATTAGTCTTGCCAAATATATCTGTGGTCTCCTTCTACCAATCTGAAGCTCTGCTTTGATGTGCCAAAATTCTTCAGATACAGAAATGAGTGTAATATAAGTATGTGGGTGTTTTTTTAAGCAAAGTAATTATCATTTTATTTTTATTACTTTTTGAAAACTTTTAAAGCATTATTTTAATTAGGAAAATGCATGCTTCAGAAACAATCTGTCTTGTGTAGTGAAAAGAAGTAACACTGTCAAAAAAAATAGCGCACTTTAATTTTAATGCACATATATGCACTCCTAACTGAAATGGGAGGACTAATATTGGCAGGTTGGTGTAAATACTGTTTCTGTTTTTGTTGTTTGAGAACTACAGTGCTGAAAATGCTTATATAACAGGAAGACTCTTCAAAAAAATAACCAAAATAATAGCAATAAAAATGACAATCATATTAACAACACAGCTTGACTTCCAAATAGGATTTTTTGTATACTCTGATTTTTCTACTAGAAAAATAAATATATGCAAATATATTTTCCATTAATAAAAACTGTAAAATGTTAATCTATGAGTATTCAGTTCAGTCAGTGAGGCATATACCTTAATCAGGTACAAAGAATTGGATAAAACATAATTCCATTATATCAGAAAATTTTATTTTTTAAGTTGTAGAGTGATATAAAATTTGAGTAATTCATGATATCTATGAAATGACACAACATTTTAACTAATTGTGCTCTGAAGTGCGAAGTGCCTTGACAAGAGAGTGGTCAAATCAGTAAAATCTACATCTCATTCATAGAATAATGTATACTGATCATCACATTATAGTAGTCTATCACCAGTGGGTAACTTTGAAATTCCCAACTTTGTATCTATATAAAATCCTAACCTAATATTAATTCCTATAATTTTTTTAAATGTGTTTCATTGATTATAATGTTACATTTGTCCCAATTTCCCTTCCCTCTGCTCCCCTCCACCCAGTGGCCCCCCTCCCTCCAGTTGTCCCCCCCTTTTAGACCATGTCCATTAGTTGTGCATATAGTTCTTCTCAACCTCTCTCTGTCTATTCCATTCCCTCCTACCATGATCCTTAGTTTCTATATCATCTCCCTCCCTCTCCCCCTTCTCCCTCCCTGCTGACCTCCCCCCAATATGTTCTCCATACCTATAGTTCTTTTTCCACTCTCGTTGCCTGTTTAGTTCGCCTTTGTTTCAATTCCCTAGCTTCTGTTGTTGTTTCTTGTGATGCAGTTTTCATTTTAGATTTCATAGTTTTGATCCTCCTTTTTCTAAACCAGTCCCTTTAACATCTCATATAACAGTGGTTTGGATCTCATGAACTCTTTCAGTTTTGTTTTATCCTGGAAACACTTTCTCTGCCCTTCTATTCTGAATGACAATTTCGCTAGATAGAGTATTCGTGGTTGTAGGTTTTTGTTTTTCATTACTTTGAATATTTCTTGCCAGTCCCTTCTTGCCTGCAGGGTCTCCCTTGAGAAGTCAGCTAATAGTCTAATTGGGACCCCTTTGTACATGATTCTTTTCTTCTCTCTTGCTGCTTTTATGATTCTCTCTTTATCTTTAACTTTTGACATTTTGATTATAATGTGTCTTGGAGTGGTTCTCCCTGGGTCCAGTTTTTTTGGAACTCTCTGTGCTTCCTGGACCTGTAAGTCTATTTCCTTCCCCAAGTTTGGGGAGTTCTGCTTTATTATATTTTCACTTAATTTTTCAATTTCTAGTTCATCTTCTTTGCCCTCTGGCAAACCAATGATTCTTATGTTGGGCCTTTTATAGCTGTCCCAGAGGTTTCTGATCCTCTCATCATTTTCCTTGCTTCCCGTTTCCTCTCTCTGCACTGGTTGACTGTTTGTTCCTTCTCTGTGTTCTGGTTTGTTGATATGAACTCTGGATTTTATTTCCTCACCATCTGTCTCCTTTGTGGTTTTGTTCCTTTCATTATGAGTGTTTTTCTATTCTTTCTTATCTTTTTCCAGATCTTTTGTTAATTCTGTAAGCCACCTGATAAAAATGGCCCTGAACTGAGCCTCTGACAGGTTTCTTATTTGTTCATCTGTCAGGTTCTTCATCTGCTGCCTGGTGAGCCGTGCCACCGGGATTTCTATAGTTGTCTGCCTCATTTTGACAGATGTGTTTTGCTTTCTTGGGCCGGCTATAGGGGGCGGTGCCTGTGTACTCGTCACAACCCAGCGACCAGTGGTGATCCGCAACCTTTTTCGTCGCACTGTGGCCCTTTGTCGTCACTGCCCAGTGACCAGTGGCGATCCGCAACCTTTTTCGCTGCGCTGTGGCGCTTTGTCATCACAACCCAGCGACTGGTGCCGTTCCACAACCTATTTCACAGCCCTGTGGTGCTTTGTGTGGGGGTGGGGGTCCAAGATGGATTCACACAGTTATTCCGCTAGGAGACTGGGATCCGTCCTCCCGCCCTCTCAGCCTCACTGTTCGGGGCGATGTGGTGGTTGCTTTCCCCAGCGTTGCGGTCCTGAGCCGCCGGGGTTTGACTGCAGCTGGGATTGTCCTCCCTGCTGCTGGGACTGTTCTCCCTGCCGCTGTCCCTGGTGCGACCGCAAACAGCTCCGCCCACTTTCGCTCTTACCTGCCCAAACAGCGCCGCTGGTTTATAACTTCATACGTTGGGCTTCCGTGTAGTTTTATTTTCTGGAATTTCTAGTTATCTTTTATTTTGAAGTAGTTGTATTCCTCTCTAGTTGTGGAGGAAGACCGAACGTGTCTGTCTAAGCCTCCATCTTGGCCGGAAGTCTAATTCCTATAATTAATCATACTTCACCTATACTTTTCCCATACTTACAAGTCCAACACATCCCAGAGTTTATTATTAACTGGGGCTCAGATAACATAGGAACAAATATACTATAGGAATATAGTATATTCTGCAAACACCCTATGAAGTCAGAAGAAAAGTAAGTTCATTCTGCACTTTGTGTGTCAACCAAAATACAATTTTCAGATTTTATTCTTTAGCTTGATCTGCAAATGAGATCACCATGACCCCATCAATTTACAGAAAAGAGATTTAAGATTGTCTCTAGTTATTTCTTAAATCTGAATGCTCTTCTTCATTGTTTTAGATAAAATGCTTAAGGGATAACACTTGCTTTCTCCCTTTTATAATGTAAAGTAAGTCACTTTATTTAATTGGGGGCTATTCTTCTTCCACTTTCTCTGATCACTTTTGTTCCTAAATCCTGGCTATCTTTTTAAATCACCGTTCCTTAATTTCCAGTTCTCCACATTTCTAATTTAGATGTTAACCATAGATTTTTCTGCCATAATATGATTCATCACATAAGTACATAATTCACAAATGTACACACCCACATGCATGAGTACATACTTTCTATGGTGGATCAACTTCCAAAAATGTTAACAATATGATTGGAGCTATGAATCACTTTGGGCCTTTAATATTAATATAACATGCACTGTAACTTGTGGTTAGGTGTCAAGTCACCCACAACCTCTCCTTCAAAAAGATTAGAAACAAGAAATATAAAGGAAAAAAGTAAATATACAATGATAATAATAAGAGTGAAGTGTGGGGATGTATACAGCATGTAGACCCTAACCATTATTGGTTTTTGAATATCTTCTTAAGTCTTGCCTTCCTAAATTTCATAGTAATGAAGTTTTCCAGGAACTCATTGATAAATTAAATTGAGCTTTATGTGATGACCTCATGCCCTGTAGCTCTGGAAATACAGGGTTGGACAAAAATAGGTTTACAGTTGTTCATATGAGAAGTAATACAGTAATTAATAAATAATAATACAAGCATAAACTTTCACATACTCACAACTGTAACCCTACTTTCACCCAACCCCATAGAGCAAAATGAAGCATCTCTTATTTGTAAATATTGATGGTAGAATGGGATGCTGTAGATGGCAAAACGGCAATGTAATAAGCTTCCTGAATTTCCTGGACCCACTCTTTAATACTGAGCCATGGAAATTTTAGGGATCTTAAAACAAGGATAGAATATGATACAAACAGGGTACATACTACTATTATTTACACTATGTGTTACATCCTGTGGATTTAAGATGTGTGATTTGGCCCTGGCCAGTGTGGTTTAGTTTGTTGCAGCATCATCCTATAACTGAAAGGTTATAAGTTCAATTCCGGTCAGGGCACACATCAAGCTTGAGGGTATGATTCCCAGCCTGTCATGTGCAAACCCTGGTCCAAGTGTGAATGCAAGGTGACAAATTAATGCTTCTCTCTTTGCATCCATGTTTCTCCCTTCTTTCCTCTCTCCCTTACACTCTCTGTAATCAATAAACATATCCTTGGGTGAAGAATCAATCAATCAATAGATAAATAAAGATATGTGATATATTATAACATAGTCTACCAGAGAATATCTATCTATAAGCTAAGAATGACATACCAGGTACAAATATGATTGGGAACTTAGAAGCAAATTGTTTTCTTGAGCTGAAGGACTTGAGAGAAATTTAGTGTGAATCATGAAGGATAGTATAAGCACAGAAATGAAAATTCTAATTCAGTTCAAGCAAAGTAAATAATATTTTCAAAGACACAAATTATAAAGTGGTCAGGACAGACATTTGATTAGTGTAGCTGGGCATTGATTATAACATTAAATGCTCCATGGAAGCTTATTATGAAAATTTCTGTAATATCCAAAGACACTAAAATTGGGAGAAAATCAGGAATGCCTGGAATATTGAGACTTCAAGCACCAATGTTCACCTGTATGTAAGATAATGTCTTATGTTAGCCTAAGGAAATTTCTATTTATTATTAACTTTAGGTAGGTGTTTATCATAAACGTGTATCAACAGTTACCAAGCTTTTTATATGCCAAACATTATTTGTTCACTTTTTATCCTTTAATGATTTAATATAAATAATTGCACTGATAAATCTCCAAATGTTTATTAATCTTCTTTATTTTCAGGAGAAACCTTAATTGGCCATGATGTTTTCTTCTACGGACCTAGACGCAACATGCTAGTGCTTTATTTTGGATGTTTAAACCTATTAGGTGAAAGTGAGTGCTATTTTTAATTCAATATTAATTTCCTCATTATTCTGTTTAGAAATAAAACAACAATTTAGCTAAGGTGGTACATGCTAAGAACTACATTTCTAAGTCTTCTATGTAAGTAACATAGGTCATGTGACTATGCTTTAGCCAATGGTAGTTGAGAAGAGGTATGTTCAATTTGAAAGTCATGTCCTTTAAATCTCTCCAAGATTTTACTCCAGACTCTCCTAGTTTAAAACAGATATGTTGGTTGTAGAAACTCATTATTGGCCATAGATGATTTAGGAGATAGAAGAATAAGGGAAAAAGAAACCTGAGTCCCTTGGTTAAGGCTCATGAATCATAATCATCCTGTTTGTTTTTGTAGCCTACATACTGGAAGTTTAATGTAAAAGGGCAGAAAAAACTTAAAGAGCTATTCCCCCCTCTACTTTATGGTAATACTTTTGCCACACAAATTATCTGTCCCTTAAAAGTTTGATAAAATTTAACTATAAAAACACTTAGAGCTAACTTGGGAATAAATGTTTGTTCCCTTTCCTTTAAATAGTTTTGTTAGAAGTTGAATTTCTAAAAAAAAATTATAACACATGTGAATTTAATAGCATAAAACACTAATTATAAAACTAAGTCTTAATCCTAGAAGTCTACCCCTTCATTTTCTTGCCACTCAGATCTCCTCTTGACTTCTCCTACACTCATGCACACAATTCTCCTACCTGAAATAATTTATTATTCTCTGTGCTCTTGAGGGTTCAAGTAATTTGTATATTTAAAAAATATATTTACCTTTTAATTTTACATGCTTTGGAAATTTATAGTGAATTAAACCTGGCTGAATGTATGCTATAATTTATCTTTTTATTATTTATTTATTATTATTATTTATTCTATATTATTGTACATATATAAGTCCATGTTTTACTATTTACATGTATTATAATTTACTAATAAATTTCATGCAAGATTCTGTGCCACAATATTTCCTTCATTTTTAAGTTGTTGTATGAAAATTTCATAATTTTGAATTTTTTTCATACACTAGTACTTACAGATATTGCTTACAAAAATTTTGTATGCACAATGCAAAATTGCCTAAAGAATGCATTAATAAAAGTGATATTTGTAGGTCACTGAATTTGCACATATTTGGCTTTATTAAATAATGCCAACTTCCTTTGCCAACAATTATGGAGCTACTTACAATTCCAACAGTCATAGTGTAGATACAGCACCAGTGCCTGTCATTCACTGTCAGACTTTTAAATATTTGCCAGTCTGGTGAGCACAAATAATATCTATCTATGTATTTATTATTTGTATTTCTATAAATGTGAATGGAAGTTCATTCCTTTTAATATATTTACTGTTACTGAATGCAGCTTCCTGTGAACTACACATTAAAGTCTTTTGTTTCTTTTCAAACATTTAAAAAATATTCTGGATATTAATTATTCTTTGCATGTTTATTCATTGTTAATCTCTCTCAATTAGTGACTTCTTTTTTAAAACTTTATTTAATATCTAAAGCATAATGTTAATGTAGGTTTATTTACCATTTTCTTATGGGATGGAAAACTCAGACCCTTCTCCTTTTTGACCCATTTGCCTCTAGATTCTGAAAATGTTGATAGGTGACATGTAACAGCTGAATCTCACTACCTCCCTCCACCCACAAACACATATTGCTTAGAGTTTGTTGTTGGCTGAAAACTGCCACTTCACAGAGCTTTCTGCTCTTCCCCAGAGGCATATTGTGTACAATGACTGGTCAATGTGGAAACAGAAATGCATGGCTTGTTGTCCCACATTAGGACAATATAGTAGGGCCATTCTGCTTCCAAGACTCTTATGAGACTAGCTGAGGTCTCTTTTGTGCCTGCATCACAATCCAATTTCTTCCTTTGACCATTCATTTTTCCTCAATGTGTAATCTATAAGAGTGTTCCTCAATCTATAAATTAAAAAAAAAAGTAATTGTGAGTTATCAGGAGGCTGAGGACTATTAACCACACCAATTAAAAATGTTAAAATCCCTGCCTTAATCTAAGTGTAAACCCCCCAAACCACTGACTAAAGTAGAAGCCAGGACCTTACAAGAAGGTAGGATGGGATTCCCCATCAATACTGTCACATGAATATATAGTAATGATTTCCTGAGTCTTTCCTCAAATACTATTTCTCAGGTGACCACATACTAGGGAAAGGGAAATATTGAGACATTTTGAGAAATGTTAAATACAGACAGATGTTTACATTTATATTTGAGAAACTAAAGTACCATTATAGTTCCTTAATAGAGTAATAGTATATGAGGTAACAAATGAAGTTCTGGCCAAGGTGTGGTTAGCTGTGGGTACACTGGGTCCACAGAACAAATATGGAGTTGTTTCCTCAATCTTGAATTTTGTACTGTACTGTACTTGGAATTGACATACTTTTTAACTGACATAATAACCACATTGACTTGACCTGTAAGAGCTACCATAATGAGGAAGGTCAAACAGAATCCTTTGACATGATGATGTCCTTCCCATCCCCAGTAAATATAGTAAATCAGAATCAATAGTGCCTATGAGAAAAATGATAGTGAATAGTGACATTCTTAAAGACCCAAAGGATGCAGGGGCCATGGTCTACACGGCATGTGAACATTTTTCACTCCTGTGAAAAAAACAGATGGATTTTGGAAGAAACAGTGGACTACTGCAAACTCAACCAAGAAGTATCCCAATTAAACCAATTGTAGCAGATATGCTCCCTTTATTGAATTAGGTAGGAAAACTAAGGCTATGTATGATTAAACTATTTTTTACTGGGAAATGAAGTTGTATATTGATCGATGGCTGAATGTTGGCATAATGGCTATACCTATCAATAAAGGCAGTAAATGTTGTGTAGCTGACCTGTTTATTCTTTTCTTTTGGGTAAACTGGCCCTTGAAATAAGGGAGATAGGTTCGAGAAATCATTAGGAATGGAGAAATGCATGAGTTTTGTTTCTGCTGCCTAGTGCCCACAGTTCTGTTGGTCTCACTTTTCCAGACTGTTTATGTTTTGAGGCTGTACCAAGTACTGTACATACAAGTGTTTGTAACAACTTTCTGTGTTACCTAATGCCATTTAAGCAGAGAAGAAATTCAAGTGATATTATATTGTATTTATAGTCTGATTTATTTTTTCTGAAATATTTGTTACAGATAATTCTAACATTAAAATTATTTTTTATGTCTGAAAAAAAAACGTCAAAAGTTGGCTTTTGACTTGATTGCACTGACACAAAAGTGCTGTTCTTAATAAGTTTGAAATACAGCCCATAAATATATTTTTCTGCTTTCAGCTTTTGCTGGCCCATCACTATTTATGCCCTGAAGCTACTTTATTTGTGAGGGCAAATTTTGATGGTATTTGATGAAAAGGAGAAGACTAATTACTAAGTAGCTTTAAAAGAAAGTTAAACATAAAGTAAACAATTGTCATTTTTTGTTTTCCAACTTCTTTCTCTTGGGGTAATAAAGGTATAAAATAAGCCAGGAGTACAGTCTGGCCTATCTCTACAAATGTCATTGTGGGTAGATTTTATATCACTGTACCCCCTGAGAATGTTGGTCAGAAATCACTTGCTGCAGGTGTAGCAGACAGGAGGGCCCAGTGGCATGGAAGTAAATGGGTATCAAAAGTTCAGACAGTGAACAAAATCTAAACAACCCTTCCCATGGTTGGTATTCTGACTTTGCTTTACTCCCCTTGATGCCCACATACATCAGGTTTCAAATATTTCTTGAGTTACAATTTTAACTCAAAAAGATATATAAGATACCTTCAGAAATTTCTTGAGAAACACATCGTGGAGGTGCGCTAGAGACCTCTTTACAGCTTTATGATTATTCTCTGCAATTGACAATAAAAGCAGTGTCCTTGCTGTTAGGGGGAATAGAAATATTCAAGAAAGACAGCAATGAGTAGCATTTATTTTTTGTAACCCTCACCCAAGAATATGTTTATTGATTTTTGAGAGAGAGGAGAGAAAGAAACATCTATCAGTTACCTCCCATAGGCACTCCAACTAGGGATCAAACCTGCTACCTTTTGCTGTAAAGGACAACATTCCAATCAACTTAGCCACTCAACCAGCACAGTAGCATTTAAATTAAAGTGGAAAAGTTAGGATGAAATGACTATTGGAATGGTT
This sequence comes from Furipterus horrens, assembly GCF_987537825.1. Classification (NCBI taxonomy): domain Eukaryota; kingdom Metazoa; phylum Chordata; class Mammalia; order Chiroptera; family Furipteridae; genus Furipterus; species Furipterus horrens. The sequence continues at coordinate 58,617,354 of NW_028327176.1, read as the reverse complement.
TATTGATATATACAGTAATGGCTAACATAAAGTGAACATATTATGGAAATCTATAAAGGTAATTTTTATAAAATAAATTTAAAAAATTATTAAACAGAAATTTGACTGTAACCCCAGCTTTAAGAGTTGGACTTGGATGCAGGCAGTATCACCGATGTAGGTAAATGTTGTAAGGTAACTTTGAGCCTCTGTGAAAACTATCTAAAGGATCCCCATTTCTTTTATTCCCCAGAAGTCTCTCTAAATAACTGTACAAAATTCTTGTCCCACCAGGGCAGTCTTTCTCAAAGTGCAGAGATCAGACAAAGGTACCCTATACTACTATTCTCCCACAAGAGGGAACATTGGGGTGGCAGATAGTACAAATGTATTCTATTATTAAATACTTAGTTGGTTTCTATCACTGTCAGTCTGCTAAATTGCTTTGCACTTGTCACATGTTTTGGATGACCCGATATGGCAGATCCCTCACTTGCTACACAAGGGAAATTAAGAGTGTGATCACAGTGTGCTTTTCTTTCATTACAAATGTTTGCATTGATTTGATTTTTATTCATTTTTATTTTCTATTTCTGGTCAGAATAAAGTTTGCATTAACCTTCTCTGCTTAACTCAATATGATGCCCCTTAACTGAACTACATTTCCTAATACAAAACTGAAATAAGACTTTTCTGTGTAACAAATGAAAGTTCTTGATTTTTTATGTCTCTAAGTTTCAATAGCCATACCAACCCAGAACAATTACAACTCATTTCATAGTGCCATATTGTTTTATTATTCATCCTACTTTAGAAAAGTTAGGCTTCTTAGATAATGTTATTGCTCTGTACCCTGCTCCCCACTTCTTATATTCTGATGCTTGGTTGCCTTATCTATGAAATAACTGTGTACCCTCTTCCTGTTTTAGAGTATAGTTGAGAACTGAATATGACAACATCTATAAAAATGCTTTGTATTCCTTAAAGCACAAAAAGATACTCATGAAATATACTGCTTATTTTATAGCAATGTGATGTTTTTGATCACACAGGTACTTTTTTCATTAATCTTTATCACCTCATTCCTTTATTCTCCTCTCTTTGATTTAGCTTTTCTATACTTCTGTTTCACAAGAAGACAAAACAAATACTTTCACCTGGGGCAAAAGTGCTGAAGAAATTAGTATGAAACCAGACACCAGGTTCAAAATCAGTAGAAAAAATAATTCCCAGTTTTTAAATACTTTTTAAAAGACTATCTTCCCACATTATTCTTACCCAATAAAATTTTACCCATCATATGAGTCAGTTGGCTCCAGTCAAACTGAATCTTTCATATGTTACAAATAAAGTCTATACTTCTATATCATAACAAATTTGCTCAACATAACTCACTATGTTAACTTCATGCCATTCCCAGTCATTTCTGTTTCTGATCTAATCTGCTAAATGTGATCCCTTCCCAAATTTCTAAGTCTTTGCATTTTTCTTAAGTGAATGCTCACACTCTACCTTGTATTAGAACTGTGGGCTTATTTGTCTTTTCTCCACATACCTGTAAGTTCTCTGAGAGCAGGGTCTACACTTACATATATCTACTGCTCTACAGAGTTTATTATGCCTACGGCAAGAACAATTAACATTTTGAATTGAATAAAATTGAAATGATTTAAAGTAATATGCTATAATGAACCTTTTTAGAAAGGCTATTAAAAAGTTTATAACTCAGCCAAGAAAACTCTTAAGCTTAAATTATCAATGTGAGATTGATTGCATTAGATGCAGATCAAAATTTCTGACTGAGAGTTGAAAGATATTGTTTCTCTAGATGCAATCATAGTCAGGAGATTTTGCCACTAAGCCATGGCCACTCTGAAATTTAAATGGCAAGAAGATTATTTAATTAAATTTAATTAGGGTAACATTGGTTAGGATAATATAGGCTCCAAGGGTATAATCTATGATGCATCATCTATATATTGCATTAGAACATTTCTTTATAGGCATATTTTCTTCTACTTCCCATTGACCATGTGGCTGCTACAATTGTTCCCTACTTCAAGATATCCATGATTTAAACAACTTTAAATCTTAAGATTGGAAGCATTTTTGTCCACCAGAATGTTTTTACTTTCTCTTAACATTTGGAACTACACAGATAAGGGAAATAACTCTTTCTTTGGGTGGATACTGTGGCAAGCATTTCCCAAATACTGATGAGGAAAAGCAGTACAATATTACCCTCTAATCAGAAGTTTCAAGAAAATTTGTAGAACTTCTTCAAAAAATTTTTTATTCCTGGTACCTGAAGATATCTCTCTGAAATAATCAGATCTTTGCATCTACTTTTGAATTTTATTGTTGTTGACCATACCATAATTAGTTTGCATATTTTAAAAATTATCAAGTCTTGATTATTACTTCCATGGAAATCCATGAAAACAGAACCTAGGTTAAACTTTCAGACTTTTTCTTTTATAAACCTTCAATAGCCATCATTTCTTCAGGCCCCTTGAACATAGGGAATTTGGCTATGTTTATACACTGAAAGAGCATAAGTGCTACCACTGTATACCTTTCTATCTAGAGGCACGAATAACAAATAAAATTCTAAAAACCTCATTATTAATATATAGCAATTTTATAACTTCTATAGAGAGTGCTGGGGCAAAAGGAATATTACTAGCATTTAAAATATTTCTGATAGCTGTGTAAGAAATTGAGAACACTATATTTATCCTTTTTGTAATAGCTGAGTTTTATAAATTTTAAGTCCCATACCTCTGAGAATCTGAATTACAGAGATAGATTTTTTCATAGCTGTTTATGATTGGTCCCTTCATATATCTTGCCTAGTCATTTCTCTGTTACCTTATTAAAAATCCATACTTATAAATTGTTGTGTGGCATGTATATTAGCATAAACTTTGTGGTAAGCAATTTGGCCATGGTTATGATGATGATGATTAAAATACAATAGAAGTACAGGGCATTATAATGACCTATCACAGAATTTGGAGAAATGTGGTTGAAGGTACCACAAGATGAGCATTTTTAAAGCACAAATATAATTCTGTCTCTTTCCTGAGCATTGACATAATTTCAAATAACAAAAGAAAACAGGCTGAATATATTCACAGTTAGATTTTTATCAAGAAATATATATTTGTTACATAATTATGTTTGTGTATGTTTAAAAAAGTACCTAACAGGAGAGTGGGAAGACGGCAGCGGAGTAGGGGCAGTGTTCTCTGTTCTCTCCTGTTACGGAGGGACTTCAGAAGCAAATGCAGAGAGGAGTGACTGAGTGAGTGTGGATTTTAAATAGCATGAACAGAGAGGGGAGCATGGGAGCAGCGTGGAGGGGGTGGAGGGGTCTACTGCGCACTACAGGCTGAGTAGCTCCAGGACCTGGCACGTCTACCATAACACACCGAAGGGCTCATTAGCCTGGAGCTGCTTGGAGGCTCCCCCTGCTAGGGGTGCACTGACCAGTGAAGTCTCATAGGGAGTTAGGGAGAGGATTTGGCTGAAAAAGCCAGAGGTGTGGGGGAACAGTGAACAACCAGGACTGGGAGAAACTGTGTCTAGGGGGAACCCTCCTTGGCTGCAACCCCCAACCGAAAGCTCAGCATTCAGGGCATGTGCAGAGCTGGCGCTAGGGCCCCACAGAACAAAAGGACAGTTTGGGGGCAAGGAGACAGGCCCCCACGGGAGAGCCACTGCAGAACTCCGGACTGGGGAAGAACTCCTAGGCAGGAGAGCACCGCTCAGCCTGGTGCTTTGACAGATCACTCTAGAGTCCTGTAGAACAAAGGGATGGTGTTGGGGCTGGGAGGGAGGTAGCAAGCAGGCATATAGACAGGGAAGCGAGTAGAAGCTGTAGCTTGGAATAGAGACAGTTTTGGGGCAAGGAGAAGAGTCCATGTGGGGAAGCCGCTGTGGAGCTCTGGACTGAGGGGGAGCTCCTGGGCCAGAGAGCCCTGCTTGCCCCAGCGCTTTGATCAGTCGGTCGCGCCAGAGTCCTGCAGAACAAAGGGATGGTTTAGGGGCAAGGAGAGAGGTAGCATGCCCAGGCGTATAGACAGGGAAGCGAGTGGAAGCTGTAGCTTGGGAATAGAGACATGACTGGAGGCAGGGCGGAGATTGCTGGCAGGTGCACGTTGACCCAACAGTAGGAAGGCATAGCTGGACAAGCCTGAGGAGGGCTGAGGGTGCCACAGGAGGTGACAACTGAACGCAGCTCACAGCAGAGCAGTGGTAGGCCCATGAATAAAAGACTAGCAACCCCAGAATCAAACAGGATTTTCCCATAGACAGCCAACCAACCGGAAAAGATTTGAAACCCATGGAATTTTGACTAGGGCCGGACCCAGGAAGGAAAAAAACAAAAAACCAGGACTGTGCCTAACAGTTAAATTGAGTTCAAATCCTTTCATTCTTTTATTTCTCATTCTCTCTCTTACTGCCCCCCCTTTCTTTCTTATTCTCTCTTCTTCATTTCTCCCCTCCTCTTCCCTCCATTCTCTCTCTTTAGCATGTCTCTCCTCCATCCTATTCTTTGTTAATTTTTTAATTTTAATTTTTCCCTCTCTACTCCTTCCTCTTCCTTTATTCTTATTTCCTTCCCTCCCCCTTATCCTCTTCCTCCCTCCCTTTCCTTTCTCTTTCCTTCCTTCCTTCATGCTAAGTACTTTTAATTTTATTAAATTTCTTTCTTTATCTCATTCATTCCCCTTCCTTCTCCATTTATTTTTTCTTTTAGTTCCCTTTTCCTCCTCTCTCTCTCTATTCTCTTTCTTTATTTCTCTCAATTCTACTTTATTTTTTAATCGTTTAATTTTTCAATTTTAATTTTAATTTATTCCCCTCCCTCTACTCCCTCCAATTCTTCTCCTTTTTTCTTTCATCCCCAACCCCTTCTCTCCTTTCTCTCTCTCTTGCATTTCTCTCCCTCATCCTAACTTTTGTTAATTTTTTAATTTCAATTTTCCTCCCTCTCTACTCTATCCTCTTCCTTTTTTTATTTCCTTCCCTCCCCCTTATTTTCTTCCTCCCTCCCTCCCTCCTTTTTTCTTTCTTTCCTTCTTTTCTTCTAAGTACTTTTACTTTTATTAATTTTTTTTATTTTACCTCCTATCCCTTTCCATTCATTTCTTTTTTCTTCCCTTTCTCATCTCTTATTCCCCTCTCTCTCTCTTCTCTCTTTCTTTCTATCTCTCTATTTTATATCATTTTTTATCTTTTAATTTTTAATTTGAATTTGAATTTAATCCCTTTCCTCTTCTCCCTCCCCTTCTTTTTTCTTTCTCTTTCCTACCTCCCCCTTCTCTACTTTCTCTCTCTCTTTCCTCTATTTCTTTCCTACTACTTTCTATTCTGTATTTTTATTCTTGAAAAACTCTTTCTCTAATCTGTTTCCTACCTTCTATCCCCCATATCCCTCTGCTTCAATTTTTGGTTATCTGTTTGCTTGGATATCTCTTGTGTCTATCCTCTCTTCTACACTAAACATATAGCATATAACTACTATATAAACCTAATACTATACACTTCCACTTTCTCACTTCATACTGTAACCCTCTCCTCCTTTTCAAACATACAGTGTAAATGTTAATTGCTTTCTTGCATAGCCTTAAACCCAATTGCTAATATTATTACTCTATCGCCTGCCATCTCAAAAATCACTCTTTCTTCATTTAAAACAACTCCTATTTCTTCTATGAAATAAGAGTCTTAATATCTCTACAAATATATTAATACTGGCTCATTTGCAGCCGATAGTGGGATTGTGGTTGGGTGAGATTTTGGGGGGTGTGGGTTTCTTGCCTGGGTTGTGTGATTATGTTTTAACAGACCCTCCAAAAAAGAACTCAAGACAAGGTGGGCAGAGTGACTCTCAATCAATTAACCAGAAGAAAAGACCACCAAAGAGTAGCTAAAATACAACCAGAGAGATTAAACAAACAACATAAAGGGCAACACAAGAGCATTAAGCTCAGAAGATCAAAGAAACTGAATCCCCCAGATCTCCTATAAAAAATCTTATATCATGAAAGTGAGAAATCAAAGCAGACAAATCTAATAAACAAAAACAAACAAGAAGAATTCAACATGGAGTGACACAGAAACAACCTCCTAATGAAAGGAAAAGAGGAATCCCCAGAAAGAGAGAGAGATAGAATAGACATAAGCCAACTATCAGACACAGAATTTTAAAAAATGGTTATTATGAAACTTAATGACCTTGACAACCTCAAAGAAAACTATGACAAACTTCAGGAAAATTACCAACAACTCCAAGGAAACTACAAAGAACTTCAGGGAAGCTACAAGGAACTTATGGAGAAAAATACCAGCATAAAAAAGGAAATAAAAAATATTAATAAGAACCAGGAAGAAATGAAGAATATAATCTCTCAATTGAAGAACACAATAAAATCAACCAAAAGCAGGCTAAATGAAGCAGGAGATTAGATCAGTGAATTAGAAGACAATATAGAAAAAAATTTCCAGACAATACAATAAAATGATGAAGAATTAAAAAAGAATGAAGAGAGTTGAAGAGAACTGCAGGACAACATGAGACAAAACAACATTAGAATCATAGGGGTACAAGAGGGAGAAGAGGAGGAAAATAGATAAAAAAAACTGATTGAAAAAGTAATGATAAGAAATTTTCTTAACTTGATGAGAGGAAAAATCATGCAAGTCCAGGAAGCACAGAGGGTCCCAAGGAAGATAAACCCAAATAGGCCCACCCCAAGACACATCATAATTAAAATGACAATATTCAAAGACAAAGCGAGAATCCTAAAAGCAGCAAGAGAAAAACAGCAAATAACATTCAAGGGAGCTCTGATAAAGCTAGCAACTGACTTCTCAACAGAAACACTACAAGCCAGAAGGGAAGGGCAAAAAATATTTCAAGCAATGAAAAACAAAGGCCTACAATCTAGAATACTCTAGCCAGCAAGGCTCTCATTTAAAATGGAAGGTGAAATAAGGAGTTTCTCAGACAAAGGAAGACAAAAAAAAAAATGCATCTCCACCAAACCAGCATTGCAAGAGATGCTAAAAGGAATTCTGTAAGAAAAGAAGAATACAAGAGAAGGAGAGGAACACAAGTACAAAGGGAAATGAATAAATACCTGTCAATAATAACCTTAAATGTAAATGGATTAAATGCTCTGATGAGAAGACATAAGGTAGCAGAATGGATACAAAAACAGAACCCACATATCTGCTGTCTACAGGAGACACACTTCCAAACAAAAGATTTACACAGATTGAAAGTGAAGTGATGGAAAAAAGTTTATCAAGCAAATGGACATGAAAAAAAAAAAAGCTGGATAGCAACTTATATCAGACAAAACAGACTTCAAATCAAAGGCCTTAAAAAGAGACAAAGAAGGACAAAACATAATACTTACAGGAAACATCAATCAACAAGATATAACCCTTATAAACATATATGCACCCAACATAGAAGCACGCAAATATGTAAAGTCAATTTTGAAAGACTTCAGAAAGGACATAGACAACAACAATTCATAGTAGGGGACTTTAACACATCATTGTTAACAATGGACAAATTTTCAAAGCAAAGACACACCAAAGATATTGAGGCATTAAACTACACCCTAGACCAAATGGACTTAGTTGATATGTATAGAATATTTCACCCCAAGGGAGCAAAATATACATCCTTTTCAAGTGCACATGGAACATTTTCAAAGATAGACAACATGATAGGACTCAAACAAGCCTCAAAAAATTCAAGAATATTGAAATTATATCAAGAATCTTCTCAGATCACAATGGCTTAAAATTGGAAATCAAGTTTAAGGAAAAAACTCAAAACATTCAAACTCATGGAGAATAAATAACATGCTATTAAATAATAAATGGGTTAACAATGACATCAACGGGGAAATCAAAAAGCTTCTGGAAACAAATGATAGCAAACACACAACAACCCAAAAACCTATGGGATACAGTGAAAGCAGTCCTGAGAGAAAAGTTCATAGCAATACAGGCCTACCTAAAATGGGATAGAAGAATCTCTAATAAAAAATTTAACCCTACAGCTACAAGAACTAGAGGAAGAACAACAAGCAAAGCCCAGAGCGAGTAGAAAGAAGGAAATAATCAAGATTAGAGCAGAATTAAATGACATAGAAGCTAAACTAACAATTCAAAAGATCAACAAAAGTAGGAGCTGGTTCTCTGAAATAATAAACAAAAATCAAAAAGCCTTTAACCAGGCTCATCAAGAAAAAAAGATAGAGGACCCAAATAAATAAAATCAGAAATGAAAGAGGAGAAATCAGAACCGATACCATACAAATACAAACGATTGTAAGAAGCTATTATGAACAACTGTACCACAGAAATGTGACAACCTAGATGAAATGGACAAATTTCTGGAAACATATAATCTTCCAAAACTGAATCTTCCAAAACTGAAGCAGAAAGCCTGAATAGACCAATAACAACCGGTAAAATTGAAGCATTAATTGAAAAACTCCTGGCACACAAAAGCCCTAGACTGGATGGCTTCACAGGTAAATTTTGCAAAACATTAAGGAAAGAAATAACTCATATACTTCTCAGACTATTCCAAAAAATCCAAAAAGAAAAAAAATCCCAAACTCGTTCTATGAAGCCAGTATTACCCTAATTCCAAAACCAGGTCAAGACAAAACAAGGAAAGAAAACTACCGGCCAATATGGCTGATGAACATAGATGTTAAATCCTCAATAAAATATTGGCAAACCGGATCCAACAACACATTAAAAGGATTATACACCAAAATTAAGTGGGATTCATCTCAGGGATGCAAGATGGTTTAATATTCACAAATCAATAAATGTAATACACCACATAAACAAAATGAAAGACAAAAACCACATGGTAATATCAATAGATGCAGAAAAAGCATTTGATGAAGTACAACACCCATTTATGATAAAAACTATCAGCAAAATGGGAATAGAGGGAACATACCTCAACATAATAAAGGCCATATATGAGAAACCTGAAGCCAACCTCATACTCAATGGGCAAAAAATGAAAGCATTCCCCCTGAAGTCAGGAACAAAACAAGGATGTCCACTCTCTCCACTCCTATTCAACATAGTCTTGGAAGTTCTAGCCACAGCAATCAGACAAGAAAGAGAAACAAAAGGCATCCAAATTGCAAAAGAGGAAGTAAAACTGTCATTATTTGCAGATGACATGATAGTGTACATAGAAAACCCTATAGATTCCATGGAAAAAAGTACTCGGCCTAATAAGTGAATTCAGCAAAATAGCAGGGTATTGAGCCAATATTCAGAAATCGAAGGCATTTCTGTACACCAACAATAAAATTTCAGAGATAGAAACTAAAAGAAAAATCCCATTTACCATAGCAACAAGAAAAATAAAGTACCTAGGAATCAATTTAACCAATGAGGTAAAAGGCCTTTACCCACAAAACTACATAACACTTAAGAAAGAAATTAAGGAAGATATAAATAAATAGAAACATATACCATGTTCATGGATGGGAAGAATCAACATCATTAAAATGTCCATACTACCCAAAGCAATTTATAGATTCAATGCAATCCCTATTAAAATACCAGCAACGTATTTCACATACCCAGAACAAATACTTCAAAAATTTATATGGAACCTAAAAAGAGCCTGAATAGCCACAGCAATCTTGAGGAAGAAGAACACAGTAGGAGGAATCACAATACCTGATATCAAACTATACTACAAGACCATGGTAATCAAAACAGTCTGGTACTGGCATAAGAACAGACATATAGACCAATGGAACAGGATAGAGAGCCCAGAAATAAACTCGGGTCTATATGGTCAACTAATATTTGACAAACGGAGTAGGAACATAAAATGGAGTGAGAAGAACCTCTTCAACAAATGGTGTTGGGAGAACTGGACAGGGACATGCAAAAAAATGAAACTAGACCACCACCTTATACCATATACCAGAATAAAGTCAAGATGGACCAAAGACTTAAATGTAAGCCGCGGCATCATAAAAGTCCTAGAGGAAAACATAGGCAGGAAAAATTCAGATATCCCACGTAGCTATATTTTCACTGATACCTCTCCTAAGGCAAGGAAAGAATAAACAAATGGGACTACATCAAACTAAAGAGTTTCTGCTCAGCAAAAGAAAACATCAGCAAGATGAAAAGGGAACCAACTGTATGGGAAACTATATTTGCCAATGACACCTCAGACAAGGGATTGATCTCCAAAATATATAAAGAACTTATATGACTCTACACCAAGAAGACAGACAACCCAATTAAAAAATGGGCAAAGGACCTGAACAAACACTTCTCCAAAGAGGACATTCAGAGGATCCATAGAAATATGAAAAAATGCTCAACATCACTAGCCATCAGAGAGATGCAAATAAAAACCACAATGAGATAGCACCTTACAGCAGTCAGAATGGCTATCATCAATAAATCAACAAACAATGTGTGTTGGTGAGGATCCAGAGAAATGGGGACCCTGGTACACTGCTGTTGGGAATGAAGACTGGTGCAGCCACTATGGAAAACAGCTTGGAACTTCCTCAAAAAACTAAAAATGGAACTGCCTTTCGAACCAACAATTCCATTGCTAGGATTATATCTGAGAAAACCTGAAACACCAATCCAAAAGAGTCTATGCACCCCAATGTTCATAGAAGCACAATTCACAATAGCCAAGTGGTGGAAACAACCTAAGTGCCTGTCTGTATATAAGTGGATCAAAAAACTGTGGTACATTTACACAATGGAGTACTACGTAGCAGAAAGAAAGAAGGAACTCATACCATTTGCAACAACATGGATGGAACTGGAGAGAATTATGCTTAGCGAAATAAGCCAGGCAACAAAAGAAAAATACCTTATGCTATCACCTGTTACAGGACACTAATGAAGAACATGAACAAATGAGCAAAATTGAAATGGAGGTATGTGAACAAGGTGTAGACTAACAGTGACAAGGGAGAAGAGGGGTGGGAGAGAAGGGGAAAAGAAGGGGAAGGGTCTAGTCAAAGAACATGTATAAATGACCCGTGGACATGGACAACTGGGTAGGGACTGACTGTGGGAGAAAGGTTGGGCAGGGAGTGGAGAAGCAATAGAAAAAAAATGTGGGACAAATGTAATAGATAAACAAACTATTTTTTTTCTCTTTTTCTCTTTAGTGGAAGGAATAAAAAAAAAAGAGAAAATATAAAGAATTGGAAACGCAATTCTAGTGAATATTAGAAGGACAAAAATTGTCCTTCATGCTGTATATTTTTCTCCCTACCTGATCCCTCCAGAAATTGGCACCTTGAAGAAATAAGAAATGGCATAAGGTTCTTTGAATGAAAATAATAAGACCAGTAGTTTATAGAGGTCTTGTTGACCAAGACTTTGACTGGAATGTCATGCCTAAAAAAAGACATGCTTGGGCTCTGGTTGTTACCAAAAGCCCTGAGGAACCAAGGGTGACCTTAAAAGGTAATAAAAGCCCACGAAGAAAATGGCCTGGTACCTAGGTTGGATGTGCAGTCCACAGCAATCTTTCCAGGGAAGGAATGAAGGTTGCTTTCCTGAGAGATGGCTAAAAGGGACCTTAAAACACAACAGAAAACCTGAAGGACTTGGAAAAGACAGGTGTCTACAGACAAGGCTGAATAGCAGGTACGTGGCTCAACTTTGGCGCCCTGAAGGGCAGACTGAAGGTCACCCTAAATGTTCTGTGTGTAAGTTCCAGCAAAGCAGACTTAAAGATCATAAGTGATCATTTGTTGCTCTTGTTGAGTTCATGCAAATGAATAGGATAAATTAAAAATGGACCTAATACAGTCCTTTCAATGACAAGGGGGGTAAGCTTATGGAGAAAAATCATGACCCAAGAAAAGTCACAATGCCCATTGGGAGACTATAAAGTAATACAGCTAACCATCATTAAAGTCTCTCTTCATTTAAAGTTATCTTGCACGTGTCAGTTAAACTAGATCTGTGACATCATCAAAGATGCTTAATTTACAGGCAAGAAGAATGTCAAAAGCCTTGCAACTGGATGTTTTCCCATTAAGGCAGGCTTACAGAATTAGAGAATGGTTTGTGGGTTATATTACATAAATTAACATGTGTTTTCTATTTTCAAAGGGCATAAGCCTATGATCTCATTACCTGAGTGATTGTACCTATAGGCCTCACTTAATCCTGTGCATCACTGCCTCCTGAGACTGAATGGTTTGGCTATACCAAGTGGCTGGGTTGGTGAAGTATGGGATGGTCTGTGGGCTTCACTTTAAAACAGGTTTCTCTTTTCTATTCAAATGGCTTGGACAAAAAAGACCCAGAGGCCTAAGAGGGGGGAAACCTAAAATATTTCCCTCAGTCAAAACTAACTATAATGGACAAAAGGGTTTTGGACAGGTGAGATGTACCTGGCACACCTTCCTCCAAAGAAGCCCCCCTTTTTTTCCCTAATTGAGGACATTGAAAAATTAATACCTGCCTTTTTTCATCTAGTGGTTACGGATTAAATGATGCTTTTTAATCCTTTTGCCAAATCTGTTGCCCCCAGGATACAGCAAGGACACCACCCTGTTAAACCAAGCACGCCGTTGTCCAGGGACAGCCAGCTGACCTGGAGTCTGCAAGATCCTTCCCCATGTGGGAAGGTCACCCTCCCCTCCACACCCTTACTCTTATTAGGGATTTCTGGACCCAAGGATAGGTAGGATGATGACATCGCCTAGCTTGAAGCAGCTAGAAGAGCAGGAGACCATCGACCATTGTCCTCTATAAGATTATAAGGGGTCTAAAGTCTGGGGGGCAGGGATGTTACTTTTTTTATTGTTATAAAAAGAACTCAATTAATGAATTAATTCTAAAATAATGGTAACATAGGAAAGGGAGAAACCGGAGAGATTGTATGCATGACCCATGGACATGGACTGGGGAAGGGAGGGATTGTTAGGGGAGGGGGGGTGCCGGACTGTGGGGTAGCAAAGGGGAAAAAATGGAACTATTCTGACAATATAATCTAGAAAAAAATGTAATAAATAGAAAAGTACCTAACATAAAAACATCAGTATATTAACATGAGCTATTTCTTAGGGATATGCTCTTAATTTGGTTTTTATTTTTCTACTTTTTGTATTGGATTGGCAAAAAAAATCCCTTCAGTTCTTTTTCCATAAAGTAAAAGACACGTTTTTCATTTTCACCAATCATTTTAATGATCTGGTTATTTTTAGTATATGGCTTCTAGTGAGTAGAGGCCAGGGGTGCTGTTAAACATCTTCCAATGCATAAGACAGCCCCACAGCAAATAATTATTTGGCCAAAATGTCAAAAGTACCAAGAAACTTTGCAAACTGCTTTTGACATGTTCAGTCACAACACCTTCTCCATACACCGCACAAATCTATTTTTGTGTCTCAGTTGTGTTTTTACCTTTTTTGAAATGATAAAGCATAACTTGATGAAAATGTTCCATATCTTTTCCATCTTTAATATTAAAATGCCTGCACAAAAATTCTGCAGTTTTGTAAAGCTTTTTTTTAATGCACACTGATATTACAGGTGTCACAATGCAATCTAACAAAATTAGTTTGAATGAAGTTAAAGACAACTAAGCATTACTAGAGCCATTATACAGAACAAAGTGAATTTTTGACCAACACAAAACTTCCCAAATTTTTTCAATAAATCAAAACAAAGATTTAAGAATAGTATAGACTTCTAGTTTCACAGGTCAACAAAATTATGACCCAGAAGTCAAATATGGGCCAATATATTTTAGTATTTTGTTAAATAAAGTTTTATTAACACAGAGATATGCTCATTTGTGTGCATTTGCTGATTTACTGTGGACAGCCTATTTCATACTATAACAGCAAATTTGAGTAGTTGTTAAAGAGACAGTATGCCAGTAAATCAAAATATTTATTATCTGGCCCTTTATAGAAAATGTTTGTGTACCCCTCTTTTATAGCATCATTTTTTTCTCAACTCACCATATGTAGACTGCCACAGAGTAAAATTTATAGACCAATACTTTTTAAAAATTATAATATTACTTTTATAAGAAATAATGGTATATTCCAAGATTTGGTTGCTATGCAACCCATTTAAATTCACAGGTGGAAGAATTTGTCAACAGATGCAAAAATTTGACTCCTGCTATGTTTTAGTAAGCTATTTTAACCGTAATTTGTATTTAGTTAAAATATTTTTATTACAATTCAAGCTTAAATAAGCTCTGTGTCTGTCTGTTTTGATACTTTCATTTTCTGGCCTTTCTTCTGAAGCCTTTTCTGAATACAAAACAGATGGGATTCTAGAACTAGAGAAACTGTATACATGTTTTATTTGAGTTAGTTTTTTTAAAGTACAAAACAAGAGAAACATCCATAAATAACTTAAATGAATAGCCCAGAAATGGAACATCTGGTAGGAAATTATTTATGATGTAATTTGTTAAACTGTTGTTCAGTTTGTTTATAATTTATTGTATAGTTACAAAAATCTGTGATTAAGCAACGTAAAGGAATCATCTTTAAATAAGTGGATTCTACAGATACATAACACATAAAAACATAACAAAGATAAATCAAATGAACAAAGGTGGAGGGATGAAATAGAACCAGGAAATGTTTTCAATATTTTATTCATGGCCTACACAATTCTTATAGGTGGGTGAGAAAGTTGATTAAGATTCCTCATATACAGCATGGAAGAGAAGAGAAAGTTTGCTCAGTGAGAGAGTTCATTGTTCACAAGTAAAGCAGATCTATTGTTCAGAAAAAGCACAAATATTCCTATGTACTAAAGACAGAGGCAGGTATTTCCTCAGGAAGTCACATAAAGAGAGTCCTGAGCCTCCTCCATCTAATTTGTGCAACAGCCAGAAAAGGAAACAAAATAATTATAATAAAAGGAATTATAAATTAATAATGTTTATAAATTAGCATTTTAGTATAAGCTAATTATATCCCACAACAAAGGACAAGTTGTGTTTATTTATTTGTTTGTTTGTTTATGATAAAATAATATTCTGTATAGTAGATCAGCTCTCGCCTCCTCAGATCTGATGCAAAAGTAAATGATAGAATATGTAAAAATAAGTTAATAATTGATTTTTCCACTTATCAAAAAATGTTCATATATATTATATATATGTAACAAATGTATTATAAGTATATATACACACCCATATACAATTTGCTCTGAATTTAATTTTATATAATGGGTTGAAATGACCTCACTAACATGACAACATTAGCAATGGATTTCTCCTATTTAGAAGAGAACTGTGGTTAATTTAGTTTGTTTCTCTTTCTTTTCTAAAGTTTAAATAGTCGTTTTACTGTTGTAATAAGAAATACAATTTAAACTGCTATTTACCTTAATCTGTTAATTATAGTACTCTCTCAAATTATTGCTTTTTAAAAAACTTTAATTAAACTAAAATTTTATAAGGGGTTATTCTTCACACAGCTATTTATTAATTCAAAATGAGGCTGATCAGAGGTTTGAAACACATTTGCCACCAGTAAATAGTAAAAGAATCTTTACTGGTATAATATTAAAACAGGAAATGTCACAGAATTTTACTGAAGAAGAAAAAGATACTTTCAAAACCAATGTATGTGGACAAAAATATGGTTAATTTGAAAAGCATTAAAATAGTCACTATTATGGTTTTTTAGAGAATATGGCTTCTTAAATATATTCAATTTTCTAGTATAAAAAAGCCCTGGCTGGTTTAGCTCAGTGGATTGAGCGTCGGCCTGCGAGCTAAGTGTCGCTGGTTCGATCTTCCAGTCAGGGTACATCAGAGAAGGAAAACTCTGACTCCAAAAAACCTCCGCTGCCTTGCGGCATACCTCTTCAGGGGAAAGGCTAAGGGAGTAAACCCCGACAGAAAATCCGGAGCCGGAGTCCCTAAGGCGGTTTGACGTTGTAGTCAACACCGGCAACTCCTGCGGCGCACCTGAACCCAAGCTGTATCGACTCCGTCTTTCCCTTGGACCCTTCAGCTGCGAAGAGAGGGGGGGTCTGCTGCATGGGCAACAGCAGACCCTCCATATTACCCTGCCCAGGCTCTGTAGCTTCAGCGTCATCACAAGATGTCGATTCAACACGGGAGGAGACAGATACCATGTCACTCCCGAGTCGGACTGCACAGCCATTCTCGGCGGTGCAGATAGACTCTTAAGAAGCTACACCATCGTCTCTCGAGACGGA
The DNA here is from genome assembly GCF_987537825.1 of Furipterus horrens. Taxonomy (NCBI): domain Eukaryota; kingdom Metazoa; phylum Chordata; class Mammalia; order Chiroptera; family Furipteridae; genus Furipterus; species Furipterus horrens. The sequence continues at coordinate 58,601,100 of NW_028327176.1, read as the reverse complement.
CGGCTGCCGACGAGTATAAAAATAACAAAGTAATATACTATTTTTATAACTATATTGTTAGAATTCCATGTTAGTCTATAGATACTGTGGGAGAAAGAATTGAATTGGGTCTCACCTTTCTGATATAAATTTCTGCCTTTACCATGCCAGAAGTGACATGTATGTTTTTCTGCATATTTAAAAAATATAAAAACTTCAAAATATTTTATATTTTTACTTTGCATGCTTACTCAGGGAAAGTATGTGTTCAGAATCACATATACATAGCTACATTGTGATCTTTTAAATTATTTAACTTTTCTGGAGCAATACATTTTTTTGACATGTGAATAAATACCTTAAAATTAATATTTAATTGTTCTTTCTGGATCATGGATATAAATTTCTATATACTTCTTTTAAAAAAGTAAGCAATGCAAGTTTTGAAACATATTAAGCAATAAAGGATATATTACACTATAAATTTGGCATTTATATCCCCGTTCATGGTAAGGGGAATTGAAACAAGGACTAGCTCATTGTTCCTACCTTACTTAGTATTTAATGTCTTAAAACTTATCTAAAATTAAAAGTGCATGACTTTTTTAGAATGAAAAATAATTTTATTTTAATCATCTATTAAAAATAATTCCTTTCCTTAAAATAACAGCTTCTTTTCATATGGACTAAATAAGCTCAGTGTATAAATAAAATTAAGTTGTAGAAAGTAATTTGGTTTCCTTTTGATGTAGAAGATATATTGTGAGTCAATATATTTTATAATGTTAATAAGAATATACATTTACCTAATATATTTCAAGGTAACAATAATAGTGTCTAGACTTCCAGCCAAATGGAGGCATAGACAGACATGCTGAATCTCCCTCCACACTAAGAAGAAATACAACTACCTCAAAACAAGAGACAACCAGTAGTTCCAGAAAATCAAACTGTATAGAAGTCCAGCAAGAAAGATATAAAGAAATACTAATGCAGACAGAAATCATTTTAAAATTAAGCACTACTGACTTCTGGCCAAGATGGAGGCCTAGATTGACATGCTCCATCTCCCTCCACAACTAAGAAGGAATACAACAACAGCGAAGCCAAAAATAACCAGAAGTTCTAGAAAATAAAGCTACATGGAAGTCCAACATCTGAAGTTATAAACAAGTGGTGCTCATCTGGACGGGTAGGAGGGGTGAAGCCAGGGTGAAGAGGTCAAACTGAGCTGGTGGAGGCAGCTGTGGCAATGGCAGCGGGATGGCAGTAAGCACAGATGCCAGTACTTAAGGAAAGCAAGAAGAACCTGGTGAGCACCCCTGGCTGCAGACGAAACCCGTCAGCTTGCGATTTCAACGTCAGGGAAGACAGACTTCCATTGCCTCAGACTGTGAGAGCTGGAGGGCATGGGGATGGAGGAGGAGGCTCCTGGTCTCTCAGCAGAGAATGAATGGCAGGAATCCATCTTGGATCCCCATACCCACACAAAACGCCACAGTGTGGTGAGAAGGGTCATCCAGTAGTGATTAGTGCATGGGACTCTGCCCCCTATAGTGTAGGGGGTATGACAACCCTGCCCAGGAAAGAAAGGTAAACACAAAACTGTCAGGATGGCACAGATCATGATAGAGGTCCCAGTGACGCAGGTGACCAGCCAGCAAATATTAACCTAACAAAACAGCAGATAGGAAATCTTTCTGAGGCACAGTTCAGACCTTCGGTTATAAAAATGCTTACAGACCTAATAGCAGATCTTAAACAAGATGGGGAAGGAATGAAGGCTAGTCCTGCTGAAATGAACAAAAACACATATGAAACTAGTGGTGAGGGAAAGAAAACCGGGGATCAAATCAACAAATCACAACATAGGGAAGGAGAAAACACTCAACCAGTGCAGAAAGAGGAAATGAAAAGTGAGGAAAATGAGGAGAGGCTCAGAAACCAATGGAACAGCTATAAGTGGGCCAACATCTGAATCATAGGGTTGCCAGGAGGTGAAGAAGAACAACTAGAAATGAAAAAAATTATGTAAAAAAATAATGAAACAGAACTTCCCTAACTTGGGAAAGAAAATAGACTTACAGGTCTAGGAAGAACAGAGAGTTCCAAAACAACTGGACCCAGGGAGAACCACACTAAGACACATTATAATCAAAATATCAAAAATTAAGGATAAAGAGAGAATCTTAACAGCAGCAAGAGAGAAGAGAATTATGTACAAAGGGGTCCCAATAAGACTATCAGCTGATTTCTCAAAAGAACTCTGCAGGCAAGAAGGGCCTGGCAAGAAATATTCAAAGTAATGAAAAGCAAAACCTACAACCACGATTACTCTGTCCAGCGAAGCTGTCATTCAAAATAGAAGGGCAAAGAAAGTGCTTCCAGGGCAAAGTAAAACTCAAGGAGTTCATCAAACACTGGTATAGGAAATGTTAAAGGGACTTGTTTAGGAGAAAGAGGATCAAAACTATGACCATGAAAATGAAAACTGCATCACAACAACCAACAACAGAAGCTAGGGAACTGAAACAAAGGCAAACTAAGTAGGCAATGAGAGTGGGAAAAGAATTATAGGTATGGGGAACATACTAGGGGGAGGTCAGCAAGGAGGAGGAAGGGGGTAAAGGGAGGGAAATGATACAGAAATTAAGAAGCATAGTAGGAGGGAGTGGATTAGATAGGAATACGGTGAGAAAAAAATATATGCAGAACCAATGGGCATGGACTAAGGGAGGGGGGACAACTAGAGGGAGGGGGGATCACTGGGTGGAGGAAAAGAAATTGGGACAATTGTAACAGCATAATAAAGCATATTAAAAATAAATTAAATAAATTTTAAAATAGTGTCTAATAATTTTAAAAAAGTATCACTGTACAATTATCATGTGTTTCTATGAAAAAATAATTTGTAATTAAAATAAATATTAAAGTTTGAGCCTGCCCAGGTATGCAACCAATTCGCCGGCCACTGTGCCCAGGAGCCCTCCAGGCCTCCCCAACAGGTGCAAAACCAATGCACCACCTGCCACGCACAGACGCCCACCTCTACCAAGCACAGATGCCTGTGGCCCCACCCCACCGGGCACAAAAACAACTTGCCAGCCGCCATACCATGGCATGCTGTGGGCATGCCCTAGTGGGCGCAAGACCAGTGGGCTGGCCACTGCACACAGGCACCCACCACAGCCATGCACAGGTGCCCGTGACCTCGCCCCAATGGGCACAAAACGAACTCGCCACACATGGGCGCAAGACCAGTGGGCTGGCTGCTGTGCACAGGCGCCACCCGGACCCACCCCAACAGGGGTGAAACCAATGCACTGGCTGCCCCAATAGGCCCACAACAAACCCACCTACTAGCACACAGAGACCTCCTCCTCCACCAGAACAGGATAGCAACCAGTCTGCCTTGGACCTGCCTGTCCCAGTGTGCGTTGGTTCAACCTGTCCCTGTCTTGTGCAAGGGAATGCACTCACCTCTGGCTGAGGTCAAAGGACAGTAAATGAACTAGAGGCATTTGTAATAAGTTTTGGGTGCTGGCTCTTGAGAAAGAGCTGGAAGAGCAGCGGACTAGGTCCCAGTACAGAAGCATTCCAAGTACTATGGGAGAAATCATTTAAGTAGACTGCTCCCCTCCAAGTGGTATCAGCTGGAGGCAGCAGCTCAACAACTGTATACAAGAAGTTCACACCATAAAGGCAGACAATAAAAGAAGACCAATCTAAGAAGCAGAAACAAGACCAGTGCACAAAATGGGGAGGCGGAATAATACCCCACCAAACAGAAACAACACTCCACCAAAAAGAAAGAAGGAATTCCCAGAAAGAGGGATAAATGAAATAAAAGCAAGCAAGCTATCAGACATGGAATTCAAAACAATAGTAATGAGGAAGCTCAATGAACTCCAGAAACTCAAAGAAAACTACAGGGAACTTCAGGGGAACTACAAAGAACTCCATGAAAGCTACAAAGAAGTCCAGGGAAGCTACAAGGAACTTACAAACAACTACACCAGCATAAAAAAGGACACAGAAACTATCAATAAGAACCAGGAAAAAATGAAGAATACAATTTCTGAACTGTAGAATACAGTAGCATCAATCAAAAGCAGGCTAAATGAAGCAGAGAATCAGATCAGAGAGTTAGAAGACAACGAAGAAAAAAATTCCCAAACAATGCAACAAAATGAAAAAAAGACTTAAAAAGAATGAAGGGGGTTTAAGAGAAATGCAGGGTAACATAAAATAAAACAATATACATATCACAGGGATAAAAGAAGGAGAAGAGGAGGATGAGATAGAAAACCTGATTTAAAAAGTAATGACAGAAAATTTTTCTAACTTGATGAGAGAAAAAGTCATGCAGGTCCAGGAAGCACAGAGGGTCCCAATGAAGATGAACCCAAGGCCTACTCCAGGGCACATCATAATTAAAATGGCAACATTCAAAGACAAAGAGAGAATCCAAAAAGCAGCAAGAGAAAAACAGCAAATAACATAAAAGGGAGCTCTGATAAGGCAATCAACTGATTTCTCAACAGAAACACTACAAGCCAGAAGGAAAAGGCAAAAAATATCTCAAAAAATGAAAAACAAAGGCCTACAACCAAGACTACTGTACCCAGCAAGGATCTCTTTCAAAATTGAAGGTGAAATAAGGAGTTTCTCAGACAAAAGAAGACTAAAAGAATACATCTCCACCAAACCAGCATTGCAAGAGATGTTAAAGGGAATGCTGGAGAGAGAGAGAGAGAGAGAGAGAGAGAGAGAGAGAGAGAGAGAGAGAGAGGGAGAGGAATACAGGGTCAAAGGGAAATGAATAAATACCTTTCAATAATAACCTTAAATGTAAATGGATTAGATGTTCCAATCAAAAGACAAAGGGTAGCGGAATGGATAAGAAAACATGACCAACATATATACTGTCTACAAGAGACACACCTCAAAACAAAAGATTTACACAGACTGAATGTGAAGGGATGGAAAAAATCATTCTAAGCAAATGGACATAAAAAGAAAAAAGCTGGGGTAGCAATAGTTATATCAGACAAGCCAGATTTCACAGTAAAGGCCATAAAAAGAGACAAAGAAGGACATTTTATAATACTTAAGGGAACAATCCATCAATTAGATATAACACTAATAAACAATATGTACCCAACAAAGGAGCACCCAAATATGTAAGGAAAAATTTGAAAGACTCCAAGAAAGATAGCAACAGCAACACACTCATAATAGGGAACTTTAACACCCAATGGAAAACAATAGACATATCTTCGAAGCAAAGAAACACAAAGGATATTGAAGTATTGAACAACACTCTAGATCAAATGGACTTAGTTGATATATATAGAACTTTTCACCCCAAAGAAGAAAAATTTCTATTCTTTTCAAATGCACATGGGACATTTTCAAAGATAGAGCACATGGCAGGACATAGAACAAGCCTCAACAAATTCAATAAAATTTAAATTATATCAAGCATCTTCTCAGATCACAATGGCTTAAAACTAGAAATCAACCTCAAGGACAAAACTCAAAAACATCCAAACTCATGGAAAATGAATAACATGCTATTAAATGATGAATTGGTTAACAACGACATCAAGGAAGAAATCAAAAAGTTTCTGGAAACAAATGATAACGAACACACAACAGCCCAAAATCTATGGAACACAGCAAAAGCAGTCCTGAGAAGAAAGTTCATAGCAATATATGCCTACCTAAAAAGGATAGAAGAATCTCAAATAAAAAATCTAAACTACAGCTACAAGAACTAGAGGAACAAAAGCTAACAAAGCCTAGTGCAAGTAGAAGGAAGTAAATCATCAAGATCAGAGCAGAATTAAATGACATAGAGAATAAACAAACAATTCAAAAGATCAACAAAAGTAGAAGCTGGTTCTTTGAAAAGATAAACAAAATCGACAGGTCTTTAGCCAGGCTCATCAAGAAAAAAAAAGAGAAAGGACCCAAATAAACAAAATCAGGAACAAAAGAGGAGAAACCACAATCGATAGCACAGAAATACAAATGGTTGTAAGAAATTACTACAAACAACTATATGGCAATAAACATGAGAACCTAGATGAAATGGACAAATTTCTAGAAACATAGAATCTTCGAAAACTGAATCAAGAAGTAGAAAGCCTGAATAGACTAATAACAAAGAATGAAATTGAAACAGTAATCAAAACACTCCTGGCACACAAAAGTCCTGGACTGGATGGTTTCACAAGCAAAATTTACAAAACATTTAGAAAAGAACTAACACCTGCCCTTCTCAAACTATTCCCAAAAATCCAAGAAGAAGACTCCCAAACTCTTTCTATGAAGCCAGTATTACCCTAATTCCAAAACCTGGTCAAGACACCACAAAGAAAAATAACTACAGGTCAATATCACTGATGAATATAGATGGTAAAAACCTCAACAAAATATTGGCAAAACAAATCCAGCAATACATTAGAAAGATCATACACCATGTACCAAGTGGGATTCATCCCAGGGATGCAAAGATGATTTAATATTCGCAAATCAATAAATGTAACACACCATATAAACAAAATGAAAGACAAAAATCACATGATCATATCAATAGATGCAGAAAAAGCATTTCATAAAGTACAACACCTATTTATGATGAAGACACTCAGCAAAATGGGAATAGAGGGAGCATACCTCAACATAATAAAGGCCATATACAAGAAACCCAAAGCCAACATCATACTCAATGGACAAAAACTGAAAGGATTCCCCCTGAGTTCAGGAACATGACGAGGATGTCCACTCTCTCCATTTCTATTCAACATAGTCTTAGAAGTTCTAGCAACAGCAATCAGACAAGAAAGAGAAATAAAAGGCATCCAAATAGGAAAAGAAGTAAAACTGTTATTATTTGCAGACGACATGATAGTATACATAGAAAACCCTACAGACTCCATGAAAAAACTACTCATTTTAATAAGTGAATTTGACAAAATAGCAGGGTACAAAGTCAATATTCAGAAATCAAAGGCATTTCTGTACACAAACAATAAAATATCAGAGATAGAAACTAGAAAAAAAGATCCCATTTACTATAGCAACAAGAAAAATAAAGTACCTAGGAATAAATTTAACCAAAGAGGTAAAAGATCTGTGCTCAGAAATCTACATAACCCTGAAGAAAGTAATTAAGGAAGATACAAATAAATGGAAACATATACCATGTTCATGGTTGGGAAGCATCAACATCATTAAAATGTCCATACTACCCAAAGCAACTTATATATTCAATGCAATCCCTATTAAAATACCAGTGACATATTTCACAGACCTAGAACAAATACTTCAAAAATTTATATGGAACCAAAAAAGAGCCCAAATAGCCACAGCAATCTTGAGACAGAAGAACACAATACAAGGAATCATAGTACCTGACATCAAACTATAATACAAGGCTACTGTAATCAGAATAGCCTGGTACTGTCAGAAGAACATACTATAGATCAATGGAACAGAATAGAGAGCCCAGAAATAAACCTAGGCCTCTATGGTCAACTGATATTTGACAAAGAGGGAAGCAACATCAAATGTAGTGAAAAGAGCCTCTTCAAGAAATGGTGTTGGGAAAACTGGACAGGGACGTGCAAAAAAGTGAAACTAGACCACCAACTTACACCATACACCAGAATAAACTCAAGATGGATCAAAGACTTAAATGTAAGATGTGACACCATTAAAGTTCTAGAGGAAAAGATAGGCAGGAAAATTTCAGATGTCCCACTTAACAATATTTTCACTGATACATCTCCTAAGGCAAGAGAAATAAAGGAAAAAATAAAAAATGGGACTACATCAAACCAAAGAGTTTCTGCTCAACAAAAGAAAACATCAGCAAGATGAAAAGGGAACCAACCATATGAAAAAACATATTTGCCAATGATATATCTGATAAGGGGTTGAGCTCCAAAATATATAAATGACTTACATATCTCAACACAAAGAAGACAGACAGCCCAATTAAAAAATGGGCAAAGGACCTGAACAAACACTTCTCCAAGGAGGATTACAGAAAGTCAATAGGCAATTGAAAGAATGCTCAACATCAGTAGCCATCAGATGCAAATAAAAACCACAATGAGATACCACCTCACACCAGTCAGAATGGCCATCATCAACACATCAACAAACAAGTGCTGGCGAGGATGTAGAGAAACCGGAACCTTAGTGCATTTTTGGTGGGAATGCAGACTGGTGCAGCCACTATGGAAAACAATATGGAATTTCCTCCAAAAACTAAAAATGTGACTGCCTTTTGAACCAGCTATTCCACTGCTATGATTATACCCAAAGAATCCTGAAACACCAATTCAAAAGAACCTATGCACCCCTATGTTCATAGTAGCGATGTTTACAATAGCCAAGTGCTGGAAACAACCTGAGTGCCCATCTGTAGATGAGTGGATCAAAAAACTGTGGTACATCTACATAATGGAATACTATGTAGCAGAAAGAAAGAAGGAACTCTTGCCATTTGCAACAACATGGATGGAACTAGTGAGAATTATACTTAACAAAATAAGCCAAACAAAGAAAGAAAAATACCATATGATATCACCTAATACAGGAGACTAATGAACAACACAAACAAATGAACAAAATTGAACAAGGAACAGAGTAACAATTATCAGGGGGGAGGGGGGAGGGGAGTAAGGGGGTAAATAGGGAAAGGGTTTAGTAAAGGAACTAATATAAATAACCCATGAACATGGACAATGAGTTGGGGATTGACTGTGGGAGAAGGGGTGGCCTGGGTGGGGGGTAGCAATGAGGGAAAAAGTGGAACAATTGTAATAGAAAAACAATAAAAATAAAATTTAAAATACAATTAAAAAATTAAAGTTTGAAGAAACCTCAGAAGGCTATCCCATGGTCTACAAAGCTCTATATGATCTGGTTTAAGCTTACCTGTAACATCTTATCTCATAAATCTCTCACAGTAATTCACCCTGCCCCAGGTGACTTTTTTTTTTTTAATTTAAACATGGCAGGTTTATTCTTGTCACCAGGTTCAAATTATTACATGTTATATAGAGGATGAATTTATACTCTCTCTCTTAGTCTAGTGTCAGTGCTAAAATAAAAAGAACTATAAAGGGTTTTTAAAAATTATCTTATGATAATGATAACTATAATACAAAACTGATAATGACAGTACAGTAACAAAATCTATAGACCCATAATTTATAAGAATTAATATAAAAACACTAATATATTTAAGTAAACTTTGTTGAGTAGTGTAGTAATAGAATAATATATTCAAAGAAAGAAATATTCTAGAATTTCAAGGCTGGTTTAGTAATAAAAATATAATACTTTATTCAGCATATTTTATTGAGCATGCATTATGTATTAAACATGAATGAATGACACAGTACAAAATTATATACCTTAATGGAACCCAAATTTTGAATAAGGTGAGATGAAATAACATAAAGCACAACAGTTTATATATATAGTAAGTTAGAATATAATTTTTTTTGAAAGACAGCAGAGATAGATGGTATTGGAATTATTCACATTAATAGATTTGGTAAGAAAAAAATAAATATTGATAGTTGAAATTTTAGAAAGCATGATAGATACTGAAAAGCATTTGGAAAATGATATATCTATTACAAACAGAATATTGGATAAATAGAAACAGTGTCATAAAAGTATTGACACTGCAAAGTTAATAGTCAACAGAATTATTTTAGATTAATGTGTATTTTTTTTTCTCTCACACAAGGACATTTTTTTCATTGTTTTTAGAAGAGAGGAAAGGACAGAGAGAAACATTGATGTGAGAGAGAAGTATCAATTCATGCCTCCCATTGGTGCCCCAAATGGGGATCCAACCCACAACCTAGGTGTGTGCCCTGACCAGGAGTTGAACCCACAACCTTCCAGTTACTGTACAATGCTCCAAGCAACTAAGCCACACTGGTCAGGGTAATGTGCATTGTTTTTAAGCTCCTTGTTTTGTTTTTTATCTTGCCAATTTATAATATCTTTTATTTGTTCTTTATGATAAACAGGGATTGAACTCTAGCTTTTTTTAAGCTGGTAAAGTTTTTTTCATTTCTAATTTTTAATCTCATGTCTATTCATTCAATAACTATTTGTTGAGAGAGCCTACCAAATGCCAGGCATAATTATTTTGTTTAGTATATGTCAGGGAATAAAACAGACACAAGCTATAATAATCATTAATAATTGTATCATAAAGTATTAGGAAGTGAAAAGTGTTATGGAAAAAAATGAAGAAGCATAGAATTAATGAATTGCTATTTTAAATAGGTTGGTCAGGATATGTGCATTGAAATGGTAAAACTTTAGCTAAGATTTGAAGTGGGTAAAGGAATTTTCCATGAAGATATGGAGTAAAATTGTACCAGGTAGGGAATCACCCAATACTAAAATCTAACATCTATGGGTTGCCTAGCACATATGAGGAAATGCAAAGATGAAAGTGTGAAGGTGGCAGAGTGTGTGAGGAACACATTAGTAGAATGAGTTCAGAGAAATAGTGGGGAGGTTTTGCACAATTCTCTGTGAGTTAGCCTTTTACCCTGAGTAAGATGCAGAACTATCAGATGGCTTTTAAGGAAAGCATAAAAAAGTATTATATGTTAAAAGGATCGTTGTTTACTTATGTACCTACAGATGAGGACAATATTGGAAAAAGGGAAATAGGATCTTATTTCAAAAACTACCAAAGAGATGATGGGTAGAAAGTACTAAGATATTAATTATGAGTTTCCAACATGTAATATAATTCTAGGTAAATTGTGAAAGTAGTTCATCAGAATTCCTTGGAATATTATATTTGAAGTGTTGGAGAAAAATGTTGAGGTAGTTTTCTCCCAAACACCAATTGAACAATTAGATTACAAGCTGTCATTAACTCAGAGGGGTAGATTAGATATGGAATAAGTTTGAGAAGAGAAAACAAAAGTTAAGTTTGAATTTGAATGCTGATATTTATTAGACTGTCAAGTGAAGATGTTGAGGAAAGAGTTATATACAGAACTAGATTTAGAGAAATAAGTCTAGTTATAAATACAAATTTGTGAATCACTATAATTTGGGTAATGTTTTAAAATATCACAAAGGAAGCTAGTGTAATTAAAGCAGAGAAAAAGTACCAAGACCTGAATCATGGGATACATCAAGATGACGGGCTTTGAGTAAAAAGACAAGAAAATTTGACTGAGAAGGAATAGTAGATGATAAGGAAAACAACCGGGTGAGTATGGTATATTAGAAACCAAGTGTAGAAGAAATGAATGATAAACTGGATCCAATGTTTCAGAGAAGATAATACTCCAAATTAACCATGTTATATTGATGTAGCAAATATAAAGTTATTGATAATATCCACATGAACAATAAAATAGTAGAAGCAAAAACCTGATTTGAATGAAGTTAGGAGAGAATTAGAATACAGAAATTAGAGACAGAGACAATTAGATACTTCTTTTAAGGAATTTTGCTGCAGAAGGGAACAGAGAAGGGGAACACCACCTGTTAGAAAAGTGGAGAATAATGAGGTACTATTAATATAATTCGTCGGCAGCCGTCCGTCTCGAGAGACAATGGTGTAGCTTCTTAAGAGTCTATCTGCACCACCGAGAATGGCTGTGCAGTCCGACTCGGGAGTGACACGGTATCTGTCTCCTCCCGTGTTGAATCGACATCTTGCGATGACGCTGGAGTGTCCCCTCCAGTGAAGCTACAGAGCCTGGGCAGGGTGATATGGAGGGTCTGCTGTTGCCCATGCAGCAGACCCCCCCTCTCTTCGCAGCTGAAGGGTCCAAGGGAAAGACGGAGTCAATACAGCTTGGCTTCAGGTGCGCCGCAGGAGTTGCCGGTGTTGACTACAACGTCAAACCGCCTTAGGGACTCCGGCTCCGGATTTTCTGTCGGGGTTTACTCCCTTAGCCTTTCCCCTGAAGAGGTATGCCGCAAGGCAGCGGAGGTTTTTTGGAGTCAGAGTTTTCCTTCTCTGTATTAATATAATATTGGAGATATAACAGCATGTTTCTACATGAAAGAAAGAGTAAAAAGGGAAAGTTAACAAAGCAAGAAAGAGTGAAAATCCTTAGAATTACTTCTGTAAGTAACTGAGGGTGAATGATCTAGCATACTATATAAGAGGAGAGATTGGCTTCATATAGAGCACAGATGGTTCACTCTGCTAACAGGCGGGAAGGTAGAAAGCATGGGTGCAGATGGGGGACAGTTGGGGAATAAAGTTGTGGGCATGTGTGGGATTTGCTTATGATTGCTTATATTTTCTCAGTGAAATAGTAAATTTTCATCAGTTGAGATCAACATGGGAAAATATGTGTTGTAGGTCTCAGGCTGGATAAAAGTTAAAATAGTTTTCTAGGGAAAAGCTGGAATATCTGATTAGAAAAATACAGTGTAATTGCTGTGCCATGTTTAGAGACCACTTCATTCAAGATCATGGTCATGATTTAAAAAGGGGTTTCTTTTGTTTTTTAATCCTACAGCCACACTCTGTTGCATGGATGTGGATGTGGAGTAGACTGAATTATATTTAATAAGGGTTGTAATTTTAGGAAGTGAGCATGATAATGCAAGAGTAAATCTGAGGGTGGGAAAACTGAAGATAGTTGCAAGGAAGTGATTGTGATGATCATCAAATTGAAGCTGGGATAAATAGAGAAGAGCCAGGCAGGTGAAAGTAGAAATAGGTTAAATATGTAAGTGGGAAAATAATTGTGGAGTTTATGTAGTAGAGGGATGAGAGGGATCTATGTGGATTGTGGTCATAAGTGAGATGAGCCAAATTAAATTTATGGAAGAGTTACAGTTACTGGAAAAGAAATATTGTAGGGTGTGACCATGTACTATTCGGTGGAGACTGGGTGAGGGACAAAGCCATTGAAGGAGAATTAAAGGAAATGAGAGGCCAGAGTATTTGGAGAATCACCCATGAATGTATTAAAGAATTGAGATGAGTGATATAAGGAAGATTAGAAGTGATCTAGAATTGAAATAACTGAGAAATTAAGAATGTCTCAGTGTAATTATAAGCAACAATGAGGGTTAGACTACTACACTTGTAGGTAATAAAAACTTTCAGATAATATACATTTGTATCATGATTATTGAACACTATTCCATGTCTCCCTCTCTCCAGCAATATAAAATTTTTATAATGTCAGTTAGGGTATTGGGAGATCCCAGGAAGAAATGTAGATTGCTTCAAGAGACTCTTACTGTTTTCCAGATATGAAACAATGTCACTGGAGAGCATGGAGGAAGAAGTGCCAAACTATGTACTGTAACTCTGGAAATGATTGAAATTCTTTGAAGACTCAATGCACAAGAACTACTGATACACATAAACACTATATTCTAGTTAATAAAGGTTTTTTTATGTACATGGTGTAAGTTAATAATTCTGATAGTGATATATATGGACAATGGAATAAAAGAATTAAGCAGATGAATGACAGGCGATGGAAGACAGGTTTATCCTTGTTATAGGTGGAAATTTACAGATAAACAATGAGTAGAAGCCAAATAATCTTTACAATAATTAATTAGAATTAGAGATATCATTATGAACACATGTTTAGCTTTCTACAGATCTAGAAGACTACAAATAAAATATTTATAGGTATGGATATTCACAATGCTTAACATGTATGCATTCCTATATGCTGTTGGCTTAGAGGGCCTAAAAGAAATAACATCTCAATAGCAATAAACTCACCTAGGTTTCAGAGCTCAATGGAGAAATGACTGACAATAACACTAGGATGGGGGATGTATAAGATTATCCTGGAGCTTTTTGTAATGCCAAAAGATAAAATGCTAAAAAACAATTAATGAGGGTCTATCACAGGAAGCAACTGAGAAAATTGCCAATGTTCAAAGCTGGAACAATTTGAGCAAAAAATTATGTTTTAATGAGTTATAATGCAAAGTATAAAACAGATATTCATGTGCCTATACAAATATAGATAAGTGATTGAGTAACTTAATAAATGAGGAGAAAACAGTCTCCCATACAGAAGAATTCAAAATAATTTATCTATATAGTCTGACTTAAAGAAGATAGCATAACTATCCACTTGGAAAGAGAAAGATTGTTGTGTTTTATTCATCATTTTTAGATGTTCTGTAGCTGTAAAAGTTTTCAGAACGCATAGTCTATTTTTCTGAGGTCTATAAATTTCACTACCATCTATTTTTTAGTATTATGAAGGAAGACTTGATTCCTATGCTGAGTTTTTTTCTTCTACACATAAACTCTCCTATCTGTATGGAGTATGTATTTTTCTCTTTATTGTATGAGGTCATAAATTCCATAGAACTACCAGTAGATTTCTTTAAATTAGTATATATGACAATCAAAGCTTTGAATCTTAAAATCTAAATGTCATGTTGGGGACTTTCTTATTTAATTTTTTCTATATATTATTTCTTCTGTATCCTATCACTTCCTTCAAGGACTGCTCTTTCTATCTTATAGGTCTTCCTTTAAAAATATTTACACTTTACTGTAGGAGATACCCTCTAGTTAACTATTAGTTTGAATTTTTGCATTGTTCTTCTATTATCTTACTACCTCTATTTGTAAAGTTTACATGGCATCTTCCGGAAGAAAATTTAATGAAACATTCTTCTTCTGAATCTTAACAGAAGGATTTTTTACTCTGGTTCTTCACTGCTTACTCACTGCTTCTAGGCTTTAACTTGCTATGGTTGTCATTTAATTCTTTAAACGACTCTCCCATTGTTATTCTTGATCTCTCATACAAAGGAGTAAGTTGATTATTACAACCTTCAGTTCTGTTTTTAAATGGTTTTCTCCTATTGATTTTCTATTCTCCAGAAATGGAAAATATTTTCACCTTCACATCTTGCTTTTTTTTTTTTTTTTGCTGTTGTTTTTCTTATTTTTGTTTTAAGTTTTAAATAATCAAAACTAGGCAACTTACTCTGTTTGTTTGCACCTATCCCAAAGCATCCAAATATTATTTATATGAGTAGGTTTGACGGCAGCCCTATTTCTAAAGGCAAGATACCTAATTTGACATGGGAGAGGCAATAGGAAACCAAATTCTGGCTCCTATACAAGAAGCACAGAATTTCAGTTTACCAGGTAGATGTAAGTAAACCTGCTTATTTATGTAAGTGATCTATTTTATGCAACGGTAACAAGAGGTTTATCTTAATTAGCATATTGTGAATATGGAAAATTTCAAAATCTTTCTTTTGATTTTGTCATTCGTTTGATGAGTGTTGGGAAGGTTATTTTACATTTCTAATATCATTACAGGTGTTTTCAATGGAATTTCAGAGTAACTATACTAGGGACAACTATTGGGATTCTCCTATTACAGAAATCAGGATTTTTTGTTTGTTTGTTTATGCAGGTGTACCTGATATACCCAGTTGTTTCATCTGAGGATTAGAATATATAAAACTGTTTGTATTTCAAATTGCATCTTTTAAGTATCCCTTCTATTATAATAGTATTTGAATTTTTTAATGACCCATGTTTTAAAAGCTCATACATTTATCATATTCAGAAGCAAAACAAATAGACTTTGAAAAATATTATAACATAAAATGACTAAGTACATTTTTGTGGGGCACTTAGATGTCAGAAATGTTTGCTAATTCACAGAAATTATAGTCAGAAATTCTTAAATGTGGAAGGTAAAATAATATAATATTTTATACTTTGCTTACTTAGAATTTTTTATTTCATAGAGTAAAAGAAAAATATCTAAAATTAGAGCCACAGTGCTCATTTGCAAAACAAGGATTTTTAGTTCGTTAATTTGTTGTTTGCAAGAGTACAGATAATAAAAATATTGGAAAAGGGAGATAAAAGATAAAGATGTTAAAATAAAAAAAGCACTATGCTTCTTAGCTAATTTTCTGTTGGCCTCATTTGCAATTCAATTTTGCTTTGTACTAAACACATTTATCATAAGTAAGCTGTCTTTATTTACTTTTTTCCTGATTCCATGGGAGTTTTGACTATTGAATTAAGCTTTTCCTAGCAGTAAACCACAATGACAGCTCTATATTTATGTAGCTGTGTATGTATTCAGAACAAAATAAAGCAAAACAAAAAAGAAGCATCAGTGATATCTCAGGATGTGAGACAGTTGCCTAGGCACCAACTGCTGTTCTGTCATCCTTTCTACTGCTTAACAGGCAGAGTCCATTTATGCCCACAGATTCTGTTTAATTGGCATACCCAGTCATGAAAATTAAAAATGAAAATGTGATAAATTTTCTATTTGCAGAGGACCTAAGACCTAGCGAGACTAAGATTGTGTTTTGGGTTCAAATGAACTAACTAATAAAGGTATTAAATAAATAATATACAAACACAAAGCACGTGCACACACACACACACACAGTATTTATTCCTTAGAGAGATTTTGAATAGAAGTTTGAGTTTTTTGTCTTTTTTTTAACAGTTTACTTTTATTGTACTTTTTCCATTACCATTTATCCCCCTTGTACCCTCCTCCACCTCCTCCTACCCTCTTAACATCCACAATCACTGCATTGTTGTCGGTGCTCGTGAGTTTTTTCCTCTTTTGATTTTGCTAGATCCCTCCACTCCTGCCAGAGCAGTCAGCCTGCCCTCTGAGTCTGTCTCTATTTTTCTTGCTAGTTCAGTTTGTTCATTAGATTCCACATATAAGAGAAATCATATGGTACTTGCCTTTCTCTGACTGACTTATTTAGCAAAATGTTCTCTAAGTCCATCCATGCTGTTGCGAAAATGACGTTTTCTTATTTTTTATAGCCATTGTGTAAATTTCCTATAGTTGTTTTATCCACTTATCTACTGATAGATACATGGGCTGCTTCCAAATCTTGCCTATTGTAACACTGCAGTGATCATAGGGGTGCTTATATTCTTTCAAATTAGTATTTTCATTTTTTTAAATAAATTTCCAGAAGTAAAATCACTGGGTTATAAGGCAGTTTCATTTTTAATTTTCTGAACTAATTCCATATTGTTTTCCACAGTGGTATCAGAAAAAATATTTCTATAAGCAATGTCTGAGATTTTGCCGCCTATGTTTTCTTCTATAATTTTTATGTTGTCATGTCTAACATTTAAGTCTTTAATCCATTTTGTTTTTACTCGTGTGTAGCATAAGAAAAGTTTGAATTTTTGAATAGTGTTACTTACATTCTAAATGTAGCCGTTCCTCATTCCTAATCAACTACAATTACTGATTTAAAGTAAAAATTCATAATTATTAAATTATATGAGATGGCTTTTGACTTCAATGTTTAACTAGCAACTTGGATACTTCTAGATAACTTATTCCAGACTCCACAACAATTTGAATCATTACATACCAAATATAACCTGCATCATGGTTATAGGTAATAAGTACTCTGCCAGAAATCTTGCTATTGTCCTTGACCATCTGACCAATAAGCACAGCAAATGAATTTGATATGGGAGTCTGTTCCAATTATTAATGGCTCCATAACACACCATTTTCAAAATATTGGCCTAAAATAATAGCCATATCATTATATATCATTATTTTGTGGCTTTGTAATAATGAGAAAATTCTGTGTGGGGAATCTTTTTGCTCCAACATGGCACTGATAGGAGTTACTGCTATTTAGCTTGTGGTCTGCATAGTCCAACATGATTTTAATCACCTGTCTGATACTTTAGCAAAAACAGCTTGAAGACCTTGGCACAGCTGAGCCATTTTTTTTTCATATGGTCTGTATAACAGGGTACCCAGACTTATATGTTGTCTGAGGGTTCCAAGAACAAGTGCTCTCAGAAACTTAGGGAGGTTCTGTAAGCATTTCATGACTCAGTCTCAATATCTCAAATTAATATTTCTGCAATATTATATTGGTCAGGCAAGTGTCTGAGGTCAATCCAGATTCAAGGCAAGGAGAATTAGACCTTACCTCTCAGTGAAAGGAGTAGGAATGAATTTGAGGCCATCTTTAATATAACACAACTGTATTTGAGCCCTTATTCTTAGCTGCTCTCTAAGGCGTCCTAGAGAAGTGAAAAAATAGGTTTGTATTGGTTTGTTTGTTTTTAGCATCCAATAACTTTAGAAAAGTCACTAGAAAGTGAAGTTTCAGTGACATTTGTAGGAATCAAAAAATAATAAAGTTAAACATATAACCTTTCCTCTGAGGGTTAGAACATTATTAGGCAAAGCAAAGAGGATTCTAAATTATGAGATAGAAGGAACTATAGAAGAAGTGAAAAAAAATGCAGTTGTCATGGTGAATCTGAAAGATACAATGGGAGAAGAGAGCTGAGAGGTAAATTAGGACATCATGAGATTAAACTCAGCAGTAGCAGAAAATTAGATCCAAACCAACTGATCTGCTGCTTAGAAACTGTAGCCAATTCATTTTTTAGGTAGAAATTGCTTTTCTAAACAAGACCTAAGTTGTAGAGATTGGTTATAGTTAGGCTGTATATTTCATCTATTTGTTAATAATAATGTAAATTTTATATCACAATATTTTGCTTAAAATTTAAGTAAAGGCTTAACTCTCACTCAATGGCTTATTATATGATAAAATAAAAAAAAAGCTATACAACAACTGGAGAAACTGACAGAACACAGTGCAGATTGCCATCTTCAAATCCAAAATGGTTTTCATAAGATGGTCTCAGCATTAAGTTAGACTTTGGTAGTTATATAGGGGTGGGCATAAGTAGGTTTACATTTGTAAGTATTTGAAAGATAGTTTATTCTTCATTAATTATTGTATTATTGAAACTGCAAACCTACTTTACCTCATCCCTGTGTATACTGTCCTGGTATACAAGTGTCAGAACAGAGGGGTTTATAATTGTCAAAAAATAAGGATCACTGGAATATTACAAGTCTCTATGAAATGGGATGTTAAGAAGTCTAAGAAACATTACATGTCTTTCTTCAGCTATTTGGTTCTTTAGGATATTAAAGTCAAAAGGAGAAGATAAAATGAAGGTTCCTGTAAGCTTTAAATGTCATCAGTGTACATAAACATCCTACTTTCCTCAAAACTGTTGTTTTTTTTTTTATCAATATATAGATCACTGAGGTAAACAAAAAATGTCTCAGAAAATGCAAATTTTGGTCCAGAAATACAGCAAGTGATCAATAATTTCTGAGACTAAGGGCAGAGGCACTTCAATTAAATTACCCTTGAATTGACCAGGACATATGGAGGAGTACTTGTTTAGAAGTTGATATAATTGGGGGCATTCAAAGCATCCATATTTTTTAATATGTGTCCACTTAACTACAAGAATTATGAACTGCCTCAAATGTTTACATATGTACAGTCAAATTATTAATTTTTTTAGAATGTCTTTTTTATTTTTTTATTGTTTTTCCAGTACAGTTGGCCCTCTTTTTCCTCCATTTCTTCATCCTATTCCACCCAACCTTCTCTCAAAGTCAATCCCCACCCTGTTGTTCATGTCCATGGGTCATTTATACTAGTTCCTTGACTAGACTCTTCCCCTTCTTACTCCATCTTTATTCTTTTTTTTTAAGGTATATTTTATTGATTATATTGTAACAATAGTTCCATTTTTTCCCCTTTGCTACCCCTGGTCCAGCACCCCCTGCCCCCCACAATCACACCCTTCTCCCAAATTATTAAATTTTTAAAATTGTTTATTTATTTGTTTGTTTGTTTATTCATTTTTTTTTAGAGAGAGGGGAAAGGAGAAAGAGAGGGGGAGAAACATCACTGTGTGGTTGCCTCTCACTTGCGCCCCCAACTGGGACCTGACGTGCAACCTAGTCATGTGCCCTGACTGATAATCGAACCAGCGACACTTGGCTGGCAGGACGACGCTCAATCCACTGAGCCACAGCAGCCAGGGCTCAAATTATTAATTTAAGTAAAATGTTTCTTTATAAAATTTTAACAGTTAGCTGAGATATCTGTCGTGTGTCAAGGACCATATTTACTTCATATAATTAAATTCTGGTGGAGATATTTTTTCCCTGGTCAAAGAAATTGATCTTAAAAAAGAACTGACTTCTCATTGAGTATAAACACTTTAAAACGTACTTTGGACTGAATACCAACCTACTTTGTTTAGTTCAAGTCATTTTTCTAAAAAAAAACTATAAAATAACCCTTGAGGTTTACTGAAGCTTGAAAAGTAATGTTGAACAATATAGACATAAAGGTCAAGAAGCTTAAAAATTGTTATGCAGACAAGACAGATTATGAAATTAGAGGTTCACCAAAGATATATTTTTAACAATATTACATGAAATGTTTCTTTTTTTTATTTTTGGTTTTTCAATTACAGTTGTCCCCCCTTCTCCCAATTTATCTCCCCCACCCAACCAACCCCCTCTCCCGCAATCATATCCCTCCCCGTTGTCCATGTCCATGAGTCATTTATATATGTTCTTTGACTAAACCCTTCTCTTACTTATCCACCTTCTCTCCCTCCCCCCTCCCCCCTATTGACTGCTATTCTGCTCTTTGTTCTATTTAGTTCTTTTGTTTGTGTTGTTCTTTAGTTTCCTGTATTAGGTGATATCATATGGTATTTTTCTTTCTTTGCTTGGCTTATTTCACTAAGCAAAATTCTTTCTAGTTCCATCCATGTTGTTGCAAATGGCAGGAGTTCCTTCTTTCTTTCTGCTACATAGTATTCCATTGTGTAAATGTACTACAGTTTTTTGATCCACTCATCTACAAATGGGCACTTAGGCTGTTTCCAGCACTTAGCTATTGTAAACAGTGCTGCAATGAACATAGGAGTGCATAAGTTCGTTTGATTTGGTGTTTTAAGATTCTTCGGGTATAATCCTAGTAGTGGAGATGCTGGTTCAAAAGGCAGTTCCATTTTTAATCTTTTGAGGTAATTCCATACTGTTTTCCATAGTGGCTGCACCAGTCTGCATTCCCACCAACAGTACAGTAGGGTTCCCGTTTCTCCACATCCTCGTCAGCATTTGTTGTTTGTTGATTTGTTGATGATGGCCATTCTGACTGGTGTAAAATGGTATCTCATTGTGGTTTTTATTTGCATCTCCCTGATGGCTAATGATGTTGAGCATTTTTCCATGTGTCTATGGACCTTCTGTATGCCCTCTTCAGAGAAGTGTTTGTCCAGGTCCTTTGCCCATTTTTTAATTGGGTTGTTTGTTTTCTTGATGTTGAGTCATATCAGCTCTTTATATATTTTGGAAATCAGTCCCCTGTCTGTGATGTCATTGGCAAATATGTTTTCCCATATGGTTGGTTTCCTTTTCATCTTGCTGATGTTTTCTTTTGCTGAGCAGGAACTCTTTAGTTTGATGTAGTCCTATTTATTTACTTTTTCCTTTATTTCTCTTGCTTTAGGAGATGTATACATGAAGAAATTGTTATGTGAGATATCTGATATTTTCTTGCCTATGTTTTCCTCTAGGACTTTTATGGTGTCATGGCTTACATTTAAGTCTTTGATCCATCTTGAGTTTATTCTCGTGTGTGGTGTAAGTTGGTGGTCTAGTTTCATTTTTTTGCAGGTCCCTATCCAGTTCTCCCAGCACCATTTGTTAAAGAGGCTCTTCTCACTCCATTTTATGTTCCTACCTCCTTTATCAAATATTAGTTGACCATAGAGGCCTGGGTTTATTTCTGGACTCTCTATTCTGTTCCACTGATCTATAGGTCTCTTCTTATGCCAGTACCAGACTGTTTTGATTACAGTGGCTTTGTAGTATTGTTTGATATCTGGTGTTGTGATTCCTCCTGCTGTGTTCTTCTGTCTCAAGATTGCTTTTGCTATTCGGGGTCTTTTTTGGTTCCATATGAATTTATGGAGTATTTGTTCTAGGTCTGTGAAATGTGTCATTGGTATTTTAATAGGGATTGCATAATTCTGTAAATTGCTTTGGGTAGTATGGCCATTTTGATGATGTTGATTCTTCCCATCCAAGAACATGGTATTTGCTTCCATTTATTTGTATCTTCCTTAATTTCTTTCTTCAATGTTATGTAATTCTCAGAGCACAGGTCTTTTATCTCTTTGGTTAAGTTTACTCCTAAGTACTTTATTTTTTTGTGTTGCTATAGTAAATGGTATTTTCTTTTTTGTCTCTGTCTCTGCTATTTTATTGTTGGTGTACAGAAATGCCTTAGATTTCTGTATATTTATTTTGTACCCTGCTATTTTGCCAAATTCACTTATTATATCAAGTAGTCTTTTAGTGGAGTTTATAGGGTTTTCTAGGTATACTATCATGTCATCTGCATATAATTAAAGATTTACTTCCTCTTTCCCAATTTGGATGCCTTTTATTTCTTTTTCTTGTCTGATTGCTGTGGCTAGGACTTCCAACACTATGTTGAATGGGAGTGGAGA
The DNA here is from genome assembly GCF_987537825.1 of Furipterus horrens. Classification (NCBI taxonomy): domain Eukaryota; kingdom Metazoa; phylum Chordata; class Mammalia; order Chiroptera; family Furipteridae; genus Furipterus; species Furipterus horrens. The sequence goes on along the minus strand of NW_028327176.1, from coordinate 58,578,704 downwards.
GAGTGGACAACCTTGTCAGATTTTTTTCTCTGAGGTTGATTTTTAGTTTCAAGGCATTGTGGTCTGAGAAGATGCTTGATATGATTTCAATTTTCTTGAATTTGTTGAGGCTTGTTTTGTGTCCTATCATGTGGTCTATCTTTGATAATGCCCCATGTGCTTTTGAAAAGAATGTGTATTTTGCTTCTTTGGGGTGGAAAGTTCTATATATATCAATTAGGTCCATGTGATTTAGCGTGTTGTTCAACGCTTGTATATCCTTGGTGTTTCTTTGCTTTGATGATTTGTCTATTGTTGATAATGGAGTGTTGAAGTCCCCTACTATGAGTGTGTTGTTGTTGATATCCTTTTTGTGGTCTTCTAGTATTTGCTTTATGTATTTGGGTGCTCCTATATTGTGTGCATATATGTTTATCAATGTCATATCTTCTTGATGGATTGTTCCTTTAAGTATTATGAAGTGTCCTTCTTTGTCTCTTTTTATTGCCCTTGCTTTGAAATCCATTTTGTCTGATATGAGGACTGCTACCCCGGCTTTTTTTTCCGGTCCATTTGCTTGGAATATTTTTTTATATTCCTTTACTTTCAGTATGTGTAAATCTTTTGCTTTCAGGTGTGTTTCTTGTAGACAACAAATATGTGGGTCCTGTTTTCTTATCCATTTTGTTACCCTATGTCTTTTAATTGGAGCATTTAATCCATTTACTTTTAAGCTTATTATTGACGTGTATTTATTCATTGCCTTTTGTACCTCTGTTCCTCTCCTCTCTTGTTCTTTTCTTCTTTTTTCTTAGAACACACCCTTTAGCATCTCTTGCAATGCTGGTTTGGTGGAGATATATTCTTTCAGTCTTCCTTTGTCTGAGAAACTCCTTATTTCACCTTCTGTTTTGAATGAGAGCCTTGCTGGGTAGAGTATTTTTGGTTGTAGGCCTTTGTTTTTCATTGCTTGAAATATTTTTGACCATTGCCTTCTGGCTTGTAATGTTTCTGTTGAGAAATCAGTTGATAGCCTTATCGGAGCTCCCTTGTATGTTATTTGCTGTTTTTCTCTTGCTGCTTTTAGGATTCTCTCTTTGTCTTGAAATGTTGCCATTTTAATTATGATATGCCTTGGAGTGGGTTTTTGGGGATTCCTCTTCATTGGAACTCTCTGTGCTTCCTGAACTTGTATCACTTTTTCTCTCGTCAGGTTCGGAAAATTTTCTGTCACTATTCCTCCTATCAGTTTTTCAATTCCATGCTCCTTTTCTTCTCCCTCTCTAATTCCGATGATCCTGACATTATTTCTTCTCATGCTATCCTGTAATTCCCTTACATCTTGTTCATATTTTTTCAATCATTTTTCATTTTGCTTTATTGTCTGGGAGTTTTTCTCTACATTATCTTCTAACTCACTAATCTGATCCTCTGCTTCGTTTAGTCTGCTTTTGACTGATTCTACTGTGTTTTTCAGTTCAGAGATTGCATTCCTTTTTTTTTTTTTAATTTTATTTATTTTCAGAGAGGGAGAAAAAGGAGAGCTACATGGATTGGTTGCCTTTTATATGCCCCCCCCTATGCAACTCAGGCAGGTGCCCAGACCTGGAATCAAACTGGTGACCTTTCGGATTTGCAGGACAATACCCAACCCAATGAGCAACACCAGTCATGGCTGAAAGAGCTAACTGTAGATGCAATGTTGCTTCAGTCCACTCAACACCCCAACATTGTTGGGAGCCCCAATGCTCTCTGCTTGGCTTACATTCCACATCCCTGTCCCCACTTTGGGGTTAGAAATGTTGCCCCTAGTGTATTAAGGCACAGCCTACCAATAGGCCTGGCTGTCAGAGAGAAGGAATTAGGATACTCTATAGCATGCCGATCAAGTATTCAGGCAACACGGATAACCAGAGAACACATTTATTAAACGAGCTTGTTTGTTTTGAAGCACGAGCTTTCAAGAAAGGAGGGAAGAGGATTTATCTGCCTTTCCTGGCCTTAATTTTCCTTAGATAGAACTCCAGCTCCTTGCCCTCTAGCACATAGCCGTCTGCTCGGCCACACCGGCCTGGTCTTGAAGCGATGCATGCAAGAAGCTTGCCCTGCTGGAACTGCTCCTCTAGAAGAGTGCTGATTTTGGCATTCTTTTTCCTTTCATCATATTTCTTCTGAATTTTCTTTGATCGTTTTTTGTTTAAAATCTCTTCCTCTTCAGGAGTCAGCTTGGCCCCTTTCTTGCGGCCCAGGGGCAGTGCATAGTGAGACTCGTACCACTGCCGGTACGGTGTGCTGTCAATGAGCACAATACAGTTCTTTACTAGAGTCTTGGTGCGGACCAGTTCATTGTTGGATGCATTGTAGACAACATCAATAATCCTTGTTTTCCATGTACAACACTCTGAGCCCCAGGAGAAGTTGCCCATGTCCAGCCTCAAGGTTCGGTACTTCTTGTTGCCTCCCCGCACATGAACTGTGTGTATGCGGCGGGGGCCAATCTTAGTGTTGGCAGCAGGGCGTCCCAGCTCATATTTTCGCTTTTTGTGGTAGGGCTTCCTCTTGCCCCCGGTCTTGCGGCGCTTGTGCCAGTTGTCCCGAGAGATGCCCATGGCTTGGCGCTGGCTGGAAAGACCAGAGATTGCATTCTTAAGTTCTTCCTGGTTCTTGTTAACAGTTTCTATGTCTTTTTTAATGCTGGTGTAGTTCTCTGCAAGTTCCCTGTAATTTTCTTGGAGCTGCTGGTAACTTTCTTGGAGGTTGTCATAGTTGTTTTTAAGGTTGTCAAGTATATTGAGCTTCTTTACCACCATTGTTTTGAATTCCATGTCTGACATTTGGGCTATGTCTATTTCATCTATCTCTCTTTCTGAGGATTCCTCTTTTCTTTTCATTGAGGGGTTATTTTTGCATCTTACCATGTTGGATTCTTTTTGTTTGTTTTTATTTATTTATTTGTTTTTTGGGGGGGGATGATCTGCTTTGACTTCCCTCCTTTGTGGTATGAGTTTCTTTATGGGAGATCTGGGGGTTTCAGTGGTGTAGTCTCTTTGATATCCTGAGCCTGATGTTCTTGAGTTACCCTTTATGTCATTTGTTTATGTTGTCTGGTTATATTTCAGATGTTCTTTGGTAGGATCTTCCTTCTGGCTAGTTGGTTGGGAGTCACTCTATCCACTTTGTTTTGAGTTCTTCTGTGGAGATGCTGTTAAAACATAAACACAGGCAGGAGACCCATACCCTCAAAAAATATCCCCCACCCTCTATCCCGCTATCGTCTGCCAATGAGTCTGTATTAATATAAATGTAAAGAGATTAGAGCTTTTATACTATAAGAAGAATAGATAAGAGTTGTTTTTCAGGAGGAAAAATATAATTTTTGATAGAGGGGGTGATAGATTAATAATAGTTGAGACTATGCAAGCCAGTAGGTAATATTTACATTGTATGTTAATAAAAATAGTAGAAAAGGATGGAATAATGCATAATATAGTAAGAAAGTGAGATTGTATTGTATTGGGTTTATATAGTAATTATATTCTATTATTTAGAGTGATAGGGGGGCTAAACTAGACACACAAACAAATAAACAACGATTGAAGAGAAAGGATGAGAAGGAGAGGTTATATGCAACATGTTTGAGATAAAGTTTGTTTTTCTTTTGGAAGGAAAAAAAAAACCAACAAAAAAAAAGAAGAAAAAAAGAGAGAAAAAAAAGAAGAAAGAAAGAAATAAGAAAGAAAAAAGAAGAAAAAAAAATCCCAAGGAAAAAGAAGAAAGAAAAGAAGAAAGAAAGAAAAGGAAGAATAAAGAAGAAAGAAGGAAAGAAGAAAGAGAGAAAAAAATTGAAAAAAAAAAAGGAGATGTTTTTATTCCGTTTTAGCCTTGGTGTGTCGCCTTCTTTTTCTGCGTCCACAGCTGGTCTAGTGTGGTGGTTCAGAGGTTCTTGTCTCTTGCGGCAGTGGTGTGCACCCACGTTTGCCGGCACGGCGCGTTCCCTTGCTGCCTGTCGGAGCCAGTTGAGGTAGCCTTGCACGTGAGCCCCTGCATGGGCGGGGCAGCCCTATAGCTTGCCCCGCGATTGGCACCTATTGTCCCCGGGCCGAGGTGTTTTCGAGCTCGCGTGCCCATGCCCGTAGTCCCGCTGAGCCGAGCTCCGGGAGTTGGTCTCTCGCCTCTTAGGGCGGGGCCCTGGACACTTGTGCTCAGTGGAAGTGAGCGCCTGTGAGTCGCTGCCGCCCGCTGTTCCTGTTCCGGTGCTGCAGCCGCCTGCCTTCCCTCACCCGTCTGGGCTGGCAGGAACAGAGCCTGAGCTAGTGGTCTGCTTTCCGGCCTGGGGCCTGGCGCCCACGGGAGCTGGCTATGGGTGTCTGTGCACGGTCCTCTGCGTGTTCAGTGGGCCCTCCCTGTGCCCGTTGGGGCACTGATCTTATATCTATTGGGGGAGTGTCCGAGGGATGCCTGGACTCACGGCCCCGCGCACCTGGGCCAATGAGTGAGAGCACTTCCCTATGCACGCCCCCGCGACCCAAGGGGAGGGTTGGGGAGTGGATGAGCGTGCCACTGCACCTGCGCTCCTCAAGAACGGCCTACCACCCCCAAACTTTCCTCCCGTCTCCGCCGTCCACTAGAGAAAAATGTAAAGGAGAATTATGTTCTCACTTGCCCGGCAGCACGCTGTCTCCTGTCCTTCAGCGCCAATGGCACCTGGTCGAGTCCCGTCTCTGCCAGCGGGCAGAGATCCGCTCTCCTCCCAACTCCTCTCCGGGGCAGCCTGTGGTCACCAAAAAGCCTTTGTGTCCTTCCAGCCGCAGCTCGGGCAGCCGCCCCAGTCAGGAATCCCATTTCGTCCCCTTTTCCTCTGCTATCCTCACGAAACAGGTCATTCCCAGATGGTTTTCTCTAATCCAGCAGTGCCAAGGCTCGACTCCTGCCAGTGTCCAGCTGCTCACTGAGATGTCCTGTCTGCAATTAGCCCAAATTACAGACGGGTCTCGGGAGCCAGAAAGCGCAGCCTCCCCTCACTCCTCCGCCATCTTCTCTACCGAAATTTTTCTTATAGACTACAAAATAATTTATCTTTTCCCTTTCAGAATAATTAATCAGAATAGGGATAGTTGTCAGATCAAACATATTTTTTTTTTCTTGTGGACAGTTAATCATGTTACTAACTTTAATTTCTCTAACACTTTATATTTAAAGAGTATAATTAATTAATTTCATTCAACATGTTTCTGACTTCTTAGACAAGAAAATAGACACAGAAGGAATAAACTCTCTGATTAATATCACAAAGCTAGCCTGCAGATACGCCATTCATAAAGTCAAACGTTTTCATCCAGGTAGGGCCTTATGATCTCACCCTCTGACAGTTATTTTAAGAGAGTATTTAGCTGTTAGCACAATAGATTTTGGTATAGTTTTTCCACTTATTTACAGAAATGGAAATTTACATTGTTCCAGCTGGGAGACCAGAAAGATCTGAGAAAGATCCTTTTTCCTCACATTCCAGAATTAACTTCCAAAGGATTTTGCCAAGGAATCTAATTGAAATGGAAAGCTAGCAGCTCAGATTCTTCTATCCAGGTATACAGATCCTCTCTGATATATATTAGTCTAGGTCGGTTTAAGAAAATAAACCGCACTCCAAATAGTCCAATAGATGGAATAAATAAAACTGGAAAGTAAGGAAGGTATTACCAGAACTGAAAATCTCAGGTGATCTGGAAGGAGAGTAAACAACATTGAGAGCTTACAACTAGAGCCGTGTCCATGGAAGAAAGGTCTTGTTCATGAGGGATTCAGACCACAGTGAAATGCCCACAATAACAGAGACTCAGCCCAAAACAGACAAGAGTAAGGACATGAAATTCCCATCTTCTCATTTATCAATTCTAATGTAAAAGAATATACACAAAGGTACCCAGTATAATAAATAGTTTGCAGGAATATCGGGCAGAATGAGGGATGTACATACAATGAATGCGAGCAAATAGGCACAGAAAAGGGTAGGTTATTATGCATAATCTAAGAATTATGGTCTATTTATAATAAATATTCACTGACTAGAATTTAAGTTTAATGTGTAGGCACCCTTTAAATCAGTGTTTTGAGTAATCTATCAATTTTTCATTATAAACAATAATTTGAAAATGGTGATATCTATTAGTCTTCCAATAGTAAGGAAGTTGTAATACAAAAAATAAGCTGAGCTGAGATGAAAACCAACAAAACCTCACACAATTAGAAACTCAAAAAGAGATGTTAAATGAATGGGGAGAAATGGTACAAGATTCAGGTCCACCAGTCACTCTCTCTAAAGTTGGCTTAATCTTTCTGAACTAATCTCTTCATTTCAAATCTTATGATTATCTATCATTTCAATTCACTATGTAACACCACCCAATACCAATAGATCCATTTTTTTCCAAACTCTTTTTACTCAAAAAATAGAGTAGTTTTTAATTGTTTCTCTTAGGAGAGGAGAAAATAAAGGTCATTATTTTAGATATTTATCCACAATGTGAAGTTGAATTAATAGAAAATGATTTCTGTTTACAGTTTTAGTTTTCAACATTAAAAAAATACCAAGTGGTCTAAATAGTCTTATAACACATCCTATTGAAGTATGTGCTAACACGATCTATCAACTTGGAGTAGCGAGGGATTCTTTTTTGCATGCAGCATTTGAAAATAACCAAACGAGCAATTCTAAATTTATACTTGAGGTCTGTATTTTATGTACCATAGTAAATTTTTCATGTGTAAAAAATGAAACTAAAGAAAAAATATATGAAATCAATCTGTGAATAAATGTTTTGAATTTTAGGACAATTATAGCTAGAATGAGTTGGTAAAATACAACCCTTAAAAATTGTAGTCAGATTGTGCAAACTACTTTAACTAGGACATAAACAAACTATAGTGAATTTGAAGAAGAATGACCAGTACAATGAAGGTACTCAAGACAATATCATAAGGAAGATATTCAATAACTGGGGCATTTATATTCTGGAAGAAATAAATAAGATATCACAAGAAAGATTCCTTCAAATATTTGAGAAGCTGTCCTCTGAGAAAGAAAAAATAAAGTCTACAGAATCCTAGAGTGCAGATCAACAATGAAAAAGTAAAAGTCTCAGAGAGTAAGATTTCTGCTCAATAAATGGAAAAATTGCATATCAGTAAACACTATAAAAATTATAATAAATTTGGTGCATTATTTAGGAAAAATACAAGCAAGTAATACTATATTTAGATGTGAATGAGGCAACAGACAGAAAACTACACTACATAATTGATAGAATTTCTTAATCTTTCTTTCTCTGATTTGGTAAAATGACATAACCAAAGATACAGACCTCATTTATTTAAAATCAGTTAAATAGATGGGATAGAAAACTTTACCAAAACTATTGTGTTACCTCCCTTACATAAATTAATTTCAAACTGTTGATTGCAGTATATTGTTAGGTAGAAATTCAATTGAATTGGTCAGAACAATATTGTCAGATGAATAAAATATAATTAATAAAGTATGCTTTTCAAAACTTCTGTTTTAGTGTGTGTTATGTGTGTGTTCTCTGTTGTGACATAAAGTCTATTCACTACTGTGGACCATGTACCAAAACTTTTGAAAAATACTGTCTAGACCATGTCTCTATATCTGATTTGCACAATTATGATTAAATTGGACAATGAAGCAATAGAAAAATTTTTGTGAATAAGTGTTAGAGTGTGCTTTGTGAATGAATTTAAATTAATTAATTAACTAATTAATTAATTTACCATTATGTATTTTAAATTCTTTTTCTTTATACTGTTTCTTCCTTGAAACTAACTGCATTTTGTGTGTGTGAGAGACTTGATTTAGATCCTTGGAAACACAAGACTATTTGTGGATGAATATTTCAAACAAGTATACTTAAACCCATGGATCCAGTGATCATTTAATTTTGAAATGTAATACTGAACTGAAAGGAGTTAGTGCCAGGATGAGCTTTACAGGATGTCACCCCTGGGTTCAAACACTGACACTTATTATGTTTGATTTATCCTTGGGCAAATTATTTAACTTTTCTGATCCTTGCCTCTCTATACATATATAATGAAGAAAAAGAATAAGAATTTTGTTTCTATGATATGATTTCTTTCTAAAATCTACCTTCATGAATGGCATTTTGGTCACAGAGAATACTAGAGTCATTGCAATTTTTGTTGGACTTTGGAAAGAAGGAAGGAATGTAGGGAGGAAGGAAGGAAGAGAAGAAGGAAGGAAGAAAAAAGAAAAAAGAAAGAGAGGGGGAGGAAAGAAAGAAAAAAAGAAATAAGATAAATTTCTAGTCCTCCTGCTTACTGTGTAATATTGTGCCATATCTTGTTGAAGAGAGTGTGTCCATCTACTTAGGAAATATTTTTCTTCACATGGGCATTTGAAAGCAGAATAATGCCCAGTGGAAAATGAACAAAAAAGGATTCTGTATTATTTTTTAAAGTGGATTGAGGTAAATGGGCACTTGCCAAGTGTTTTACCATAGCATACCAAGATAAGACCTCAACTGGGAATTTGGGACAGAACAATCATTTATGAATTAAGAGTATTATGTCATGTGGGCACTAGGAACCTAAGTTCAGTTTCTTTTGGCAATGTGCAGTAAGCAGATTACGCTAAGCTCTTAAGGGAGACTCCCAGAGCAAATACAGTTGTCTCCCTCATCTGTGGTTTCACTTCCCACAGTTTCAGTTAAGATCAACCACGGCCTGAAATATTGAATAGGAAATTTCAGAAATAAGCTATGTATAAGTTTTAAGTTGTATGCTTACTGAGTAGTTTGATGAAATATTTCATCAGCCATCTCTCTGGGCTAGAGGCACACCTTATCCATGTTGTACATGCTTCCACCTGTTACTTGGTAGCTGTCTTGGTTATCAGATTAACTGTCATCTTATTACAGTTGTGTTCAAGTAACCCTAATTTCTCATACTGTACCTAATTTAAGTCAAACTCTATCATAGGTAAGTAGGTATAGAAAAAACATAGTGTATATATAGGGTTAAGTACTACCCATAGTTTCAGGCTTCCACTGGGGGTCTTGGAAAGAACCTCTTGAGGATAAACAGAGACTACTGTACTATTTTTTAATGACCGTTTTTTAATCTTAGTCACCAGATTATCCATAAAGTAGTTGACATTACAGATCTTAGATATAAGGCTAACTACTGTAATTTCTTTATAATAAAGCAGATGAATAAAGACATTCATACATACAACATATGTATCTATACATACATATGAGTGTAATTTTATTTAGTATAACCATATGAAAGAGTATAATTGTACACAATAGTCTGCTGGAGTCAACTTGTACTTGCTCATAAAACCAATTTGTGCCCTGCCTGGTGTGGCTCAGCAGGTTGGGCATCATCATATATACCAAAAGATTGCCATTCAATTCCTGGTCAACCAGCTGGTATTTTTCTCACACATTAATGTTTCCCTCTCTTTCTCCATTCCTTACTCTCCATCTAAAAATAAATAAATAAAATCTTTAAAAAACAATTTACAAATTTCAGATAATTTTCAAATTGTTACAAGTTCTATATACATTTCAATAAATTATTTTATAGAGACAAATATTTAAGATAGTCAAACTGGAGACTTCCGGCCAAGATGGAGGCCTAGACAGACACGCTGGATCTTCCTCCATAACTAAGAATGAACACAACTACCTCAAAACTAGAGACAACCAGAAGTTCCAGAAAACTGAGCAGCTAAGAAGTGTAACAAACAAAGATATAAAGAAGAAATACTCATCCAGACAGGTAAGACGAGCTGGGGTGGAGAGGACTCAGTGTGGTGGCGGCAGCAGTGGTGGCAGTGGCAGGCTGCAGGAAAGCGCAGTCACACATTTTAAAAAGTCAGGAGGGACACCTGGGGAGGACTCCCAGCATCAGGCCAGACCATGCAGCTCACGGTCTCAGCACTAGGGAAAATCAGGCCTCATTGTTTCTGACTGTGCAAACCAGTGGAGGCTGGGGCAGAGGAAGGAACTGCCAGTCTCTCACAAAAATCCACTTGTTTAAAGGGCCCCCAGAGTCCTAGAACATCCACAGACCCACCCACTCTGGGAACGATGACCAGGGCAACAGCTAGAGAGGCGCCAGTCCCATACGAAATGGGAGAAGTGCCTGGAAAAGGGGCAAGTGCTGAGCAAGCGACATTGTTCCCTCTCAACCCCCTTCCCCACATACAGCGCCACAATGTGGTGAAACAGATCGCCCTGTACTGATGAATCCCTAAGGCTCTGCACCTTACAATGTAACAGGAGCGACAGCTCTACCTAAGACACAGACACAAACAAACACAGGAGCCTGTCAAGATGAGGAGAGAGAGAAAAATGTCCCAAAAGGGGAAACGAATCAAGGTTCTAATGGGAGAACTAAGCAACAAGGAGATAGACAACCTAACATATGAAGAGTTCAAAACACTGGTAATAAAGATGGTCACAGGCTTGCCAGATATGCTTAAGTATGGCAAATGCTTAATGGAAGAAGTGAAGTCTATACTAAACGAATTGAAAGAAAACCTTCACAAATCCAATGGTGAAGGGAAGAAACTGAGGTTCAAATTAATGATTTGGAAGATAAGGAAGAAAAAAACAGTCAACTAGTACAGAATGAGAAAACAAGAATTGAAAAAATGAGGAAAGGCTTAGGAACCTCTAGGACAACTTTAAACATGCCAACATCTGAACCATAGGGTGCCAGAAGGAGAAAAGGAAGAGCAAGAAATTGAAAACTTATGTAAAAAAATAATGAAGAAAAACTCTTCATATTTGTCAAAGGAAATAGACATATGAGTCCAGGAAGAACAGAGAGTCCCAAACAAGCCAGACCCAAAGAGGACGACACCAAGACACATAATTAAAATGTCAAAGTTTAAGATAAATAGAGAATCTTAAAGGTAGCAAGAGAAAAGCAGAGAGTAACCTACAAAGGGGTGCCTATAAGACTATCAGCTGATTTCTCAAAAGAAACTTTGCAGGGAAGAAGGGGATGGCAAGAAGTATTCAATGTGATGAAAAGCAAGGACTTACAATTAAAATTACTCTATCCAGCAAAGTTATCATTTAGAATGGAAGGACAGATGTAGTGCTTCCCAGACAAGGAGTTCATCATCACCAAGCTATTATTATATGAAATGTCAAAGGGACTTATTTAAGAAAAAGATCAAAATTATGAACATTAAAATGACAGCAAACTCAGAACTATCAACAACAACTGAATCTAAAAAATAAGAGCAAAATCCAAATAAGCAAACCAGAATAGGAACAGAATCTTAGGTATGGGGATCCTTCAGAGGATTATCAGCTGGGAGGGAGGAAGGGGAGAAATGGGGAAATGGTGCAGGGATTAAGAAGCATAATTGGTTGGTACAAAATAGACTGGGGAAAGTTAAGAATAATATAGGAAAGGGTGAATCCAAAGAACTTATATGCATGATCCATGGACATTAACTAAGGGGGGTGGCATTGCTGATGGATAGGTGGTGTACTGGGCAGAGGGGAGCAAAGCGGGGAAAATTGAAACTACTGCAAAAACATAATCAATAAAATACACTTAAAAAAAAAGATACTCAAACGTATTACTTCCTAATTATTTTGTAGCATTTTCACATTATTTGCACTCTTTCGGTTATGTGTTCTAATGTTTTAGGATGTTGTAAATATACTTTTATTTACCTAAATAAATATATGCATTTATATAAATACATAAAGTTATGCTACTGCACATTTTCCCCTAGTGGTTAGTGATTTGCTGTTAGCTTGTAAACAACATCACTGATAATATTTTCATCATAAAAATTGGCAAACACTACAGATCAGGGCTTTTGTCTTCAGAAAAGTAAGTTATATAATTTTTACCACCCTAATAGATTTTGGACCTGCTTTTAGAAGAATAAGTTATATAATTATCATCACACTAATAGACTTTTGTCAATGGATTTAAAAGATATTGGTGGCTTACATTTGTTTAGGGGCCCCGTACTGGGATTTATAGGAATTTAAATTTTTTTTTTTAAATATATTTTATTGATTATGCTGTTACAGTAGTTCCAATTTTTTCCCCTTTACTCCCCTCCACCCAGTATCTCCCTCCCCCAGCATCCCCCCCCAAGTCCATACCCATGGTTCGTAAAAAATAACTATCCCTCCCTCTCAGATATTAAGACCCTTTGTAATCTTGTAAAGGACAATGGGCGAAGGTCTCAAGCTCCTCTAGCTGCTTCAAGCTGGACATGGTCGTCGTCCTACCTACCCTTGGGTCCAGAAATCCCTAATAAGAGTGGGGGTGTGGAGGGGAGGGTGGCCTTCCCACATGGGGAAGGATCATGCAGACTCCAGGTCAGTTGGCTGTCTCTGGACAACGGCGTGCTTGGTTTAGCAGGCTGGCATCCTTGTTGTGTTCTGGGGGCAACAGATTTGGCAAAAAGGGTTAAAAAGCATCATTCAATCCATAACTACTAGGTGGCAAAAGGCAGGGATTAATTTTTCAATGTTCCACATTAGGAGAAAAAAAAAAAAAAAAAAAAAAAAGGGCTTCTTTGGAGGAAGGTGTGCTAGGCACATCTCTCCTGTCCAAAACCCTTTTGCCCATTTTATTTAGTTTGGGCTGAGGGAAATAGTTTATGTTTCCCCCCTCTCAGAAAGGGCTTTCTGTCCAAGCCATTAGGATAGAAAAGAGAATTCAGTTTTAAAGTGAAGCCCACAGACCACCCCATTCTTCACCAACTCAGCCATTTAGTTCAGCCAAACTGTTGAGTCTCCGGAGGCAGCGCTGCAGAGAGGATTAAGTGAGGCTTATGCGTACAGACAATCACTCAGGTAATGCGGTCATAGGCTTATGCCCTTTGAAAACAGAAAACACATGTTAATTTATGTAACATAACCAACAAAAAAGTCTCTAAATCTGTAAGACTGTCTTATTGGGAAGACATACAGTTGCAAGGCACTTGACATTCTACTCGCCTGCAACTTGAATCTCTTTGGTGATATCACAGATATGGTTTAATTTTCAAGTGAAACCATTTTTTAAATGAGAAGAAACTTTTAAGACGGTTAGCTGCCCTACTTTACAGTCTGCCACTGATCATTGTGATTTTCCTTGAATACTGATTTTTCTCCCTAAGATTACTCTCCTTGTCTTTAAAGGGACTACATTAAGTCCATTTTTAATTTATCCTGTTCATTTGCATAAGCATAACAAGAGCAGCAAATGATCACTTATGATCTTTAGTTCTGTTTTGCTGGAACTTACCCAAGGAACATTTAGGGTGGCCCTCAGTCGAAGCTGGGCCACATACCTGGCATTCATCCTTGCCTGTACACACCTGTCCTTTCCAAGTCTTTCTGGTTTTCCATTGTGCCTTAAGGTCCCTTCTAGCCATCTTTCAGGAAAACAACCTTCGTTCCTTCCCTGGAGAGATTGCTGTGGACCGCACAACCAACCATGGCAGCAGGCCTTTTATTTCGCGGGCTTTTATTACCTTTGAAAGTCATTCCCAGTTCCTTAGGGCTTTTTGGTAACAACATGAGCCCAAGCATGTCTCCTTTAGGCTTGACATTCCAGTCAAAGGCTTGTTCAGAAAAAGGAACCTCTATTAACAACTGGTCTTATTAGGTCTATGCAAAGAAACTTAAGTCATTACTTACTTGTTTAGAATGCCAAACTCTGGAGAGATCAAATAGGGAGAAAAATATACAACGTGAAGGAAAATCTTTGTCCTAATATTCACTGAACTGGCATTTCCATTCTTCATATTTTCATTTTCCCCCACTAAAAAAAATTTTTTTGTTTGTTTTTCCATTACAGTTGTCTCTCTTTTTTTTCCCCTCTTGCTTCCCTGTATCCTGCCCCTCCCTTCACCCACATTCAGTCCCCACTCAGTTGCCCATGTCTGTGGGTCATTTATACATGTTCTTTGATTTTACACTTCCCCTTCTTACCCCCTTTTCTCCCTCCCCCCTCCCCCCTTGTTACTGTTAGTCTACTCCTTGTTTACATACCTCTGGTTCAATTTTGCTCATTTGTTTGTGTTGTTCATTAGTTTCCTGTAATAGGTGACAGCATAACGTATTTTTCTTTCGTTGCCTGGCTTATTTCGCTAAGCATAATTCTCTCTAGTTCCATCCATGTTGTTGCAAATGGTAGAAGTTCCTTCTTTCTTTCTTTTAATTGGAGCGTTTAATCCATTTACATTTAAGGTTATTACCGATAAGTACTTATTCATTGTCATTTTTCCCCTTTGTACTCGTGTTCTTCTCTGTCTCTCTCTGTTTCTTTATCTTCTTAGAGCAGACCTTTTAGCATCTCTTGCATTGCTAGTTTGGTGGAGATGTATTCTTTTAGCTTTCTTTTGTCTTGGAAGCTCCTTATTTCACCCTCCATTTTGAATGAGAGCTTTGCTGGGTATAGTATTCTAGGTTGTAGGCCTTTGTTTTTCATTGCTTGGAATACTTTTTGCCATTCCCTTCTGGCTTGTAGTGTTTCTGCTGAGAAATCTGATGATAGCCTTATTGGAGTACCCTTGTATGTTATTAGTTGTTTTTCTCTTGCTGCTTTTAGGATCCTCTCTTTGTCTTTGAATGTTGCCATTTTAATTATGATGTGTCTTGAGGTGGGCCTGTTGGGGTTCATCTTCATTGGGACCCTCTGTGCTTCCTGGACTTGCGTGACTCTTTCTCTCGTCATGTTAGGAAAGTTTTCTGTCATTAGTTTTTCAAAGAGGTTTTCTATCCCTTGCTCTTCTTCTTCTCCTTCTGGAATTCCTATGATACGGATATTATTACGTTTCATGTTGTCCTGCAGCTGTCTTAGAGCCTCTTCAGTCTTGTTCAATCTTTTTTCATTTTGTTGCATTGTCTGGGAGTTTTTGTGTAGGTTGTCCTCCAGCTCGCTGATCCGATCTTCTGCTTCCTCTAGCCTGCTTTTAATTCCTTCTACTGTGTTCTTCAATTCAGAGATCGTATTTTTCATTTCCTCCTGGCTCTTATTGATAGCTTCTATGTCCTTTTTCATGCTCACGTAATTTTCTGTGAGTTCCTTGTAGTTTTTCTGGAGTTCTTTGAAGTTTCCGCTGAGCTCATTCAGCTTCTCCATAATCCATGTTTTGAATTCCGTATCTGATAGTTCGCTCCCCTCTATTTCATTTAGCACTCTTTCTGGGGATTCTAACTTTCCTTTTGATGGGAGGTTGTTTCTCTGTCTCCCCATTTTTTTGACTCCTATTGTTTGTTGGTGCTTCTTGGAATCAGGAATTTAAATTTTATTATTATTCTCTGTTGCCTCTTTATAGGCAAGATCAGAAGGCTACTGTTCCAGGACAGCTGAAAGCCATTGTATAGGCATCTACCCATTCCGTTGCCTGAAAAAACTGAAGGAAAAGCTGTATTCTTTTAGATAAAACAAGAAAAACCCAATAAGCAAGAGGTATCATGAATGATTCTTGAGGCAATTAATATAAAACATTTTTGAAGCAATTAATATAAAACATTTTTGCCACACATAACAATCCATAAACTTATTCCTTGTATATATTTTTTCTCCTATCAAAATGAACTTTTTTTTCCAAATTAAATAATTTACTCTTGCACAATGTCATCTGAGACTCAAGTCAATGCATTGTGGGAAGGAGATTTCCATATGATTACCCTTAGATTATAATTGGTCTATGGAAATACTCTGCCCCCACCTCATTCTTCACTGCAAAGTTTCACTACAAACAACAACTTTGTTCTAGTGCTAAAATTTAATAAAAAGACCAACGTATAATGAGGTAAAAGAAATCATGAATCAACAATGGGGACTCCACTGATAGCTTCATAAGCAAGTACAGAACACACTTATTTTTATGCTAGTTAGAGTTCTATCCTGCATCAAAAGGGAGTTTATATATGAGGGCTTTTTGTCTACTGAGATGGATATAAAAACTACATTACTGAGATACAGTGAATACTTGTTGGTTTTTTTTCCCAAAACTAGAGGGTCAAAGAAAAAAAATGAGTATTAAAGCTATAAAAGTAAGAGAATACATATTACCTGCTGTGTCCTCTAAAAGCAGTTTACTCTTTTATAATTTCTATAGGGGAAAATATATATATATATATACATAATCTTTAGCTAAACGTGATTTGTGAATCCATAGTGTTCAACTGCTGTCTGTTGGTAGAAAGATACTGTGTTGTTGCTGTTGTTTCTATTCTCTTCCTGGAAATGCTATCATGATATTTCTGTTGTAAAAGCAACCAGTTAAAAACTTCACAAATGTACTTGATGTAAATGTTTTCTATGTTAATTTAAAAGTTCTCTATGGAAATGGCAAGCAAGTAATAATCACTGCCCAATGAATCCTCTACTTTCTGAGGAAACTAACCCATTTACACTGGAGTTCTCTTTTTTCTAACCTGAAAGGCATCAATAAGGCTAAACTTCTGTCAGTTGTAACAATTTCAACTTTTATCATTGTCCTCGAGACTTCTGAATTATCACTCCATTTTTTAAAATCTGGGAGGTAAAATTTATATTTTCTCCCTATAGTTCAATACTGTATTCTTCCTATTAGAAAGTAATAGAGGTACATAGACACTTCTGGTCCCCAGGTTAAATGTTTTGTTTTAAGTTGTTTCAATTAAGTATCTGCCTCTATTTTTGACAATGTCAAGTAAATAATAAGCCAACCTAATAGAAAATTTACTTGCAAAATACCTGGATATGGAGGGAGATTCTACATTATTGATTGTCTTCTTGCTTTCCATTTTTATGTTATTGGATTTTTAAAAGCATTATTATACTTTTAAAAAATCTAGGTCACAAGTTCTTTACTTAGCATATTTTACTATGAATGGTGCAATATTTGTTGGCATGATAAATTCCCATAACTCATTTCTATGAACTCCAAAGCTTGCTGTGAATTAATATTTCACTACATTTGAAAAGATGTAGATTTAAATTTCATGTGCTTGTTTTTTCAATGTTTTTAATATGGCAGCTTGTGTGGAAAAAATTATATGTAATTACATATTAAGAGTGTAAGCTTAGTGTTTTTCTTTTAGGAGAGTGGGGAACAATGTTGTCTTATTGTATAGATAGGTAACAAATTAAAGATTGCTTTTAAAGACAATATATGTCAAATAATTTATAAACTTGGCCTGTATAACGCTAGATTATTTTGGTCACACCCTGGCTGGTTTGGCTCAGTGGATTGAGCGTCGGCCTGCGAGCTAAGTGTCACTGGTTCGATCTTCCAGTCAGGGCACATCAGAGAAGGAAAACTCTGATTCCAAAAAACCTCCGCTGCCTTGCGGCATACCTCTTCAGGGGAAAGGCTAAGGGAGTAAACCCCGACAGAAAATCCGGAGCCGGAGTCCCTAAGGCGGTTTGACGTTGTAGTCAACACCAGCAACTCCTGCGGCGCACCTGAAGCCAAGCTGTATTGACTCCGTCTTTCCCTTGGGCCCTTCAGCTGCGAAGAGAGGGGGGGTCTGCTGCATGGGCAACAGCAGACCCTCCATATCACCCTGCCCAGGCTCTGTAGCTTCAGCTTCACTGGAGAGGACACTCCAGCGTCATCACAAGATGTCGATTCAACACGGGAGGAGACAGATACCGTGTCACTCCCGAGTCGGACTGCACAGCCACTCTCGGCGGTGCAGATAGACTCTTAAGAAGCTACACCATCGTCTCTCGAGACGGACGGCTGCCGACGACGACATTTTGGTCACACTTCACTGTGGGATATATCACTAGAAGTGAATTTAAAATTTCTGTAAGTTCACTGAGAAATTGATTTACCACCTAATCATGTCTCTATGTTGTAGCAATAAATCATTATTCAAAATGTGACAGAGCAAGTCTGGCACTTGCCATGTGGGAATTGTCATTGAAACAGTTATTTGTGTTTATTAAGAATTAATTTAGGTTGAAGCACTCCGGAGTGAATCACAAGTGAATTAGAAGTTCTAGTTTATCAATTATGAGATTCAAAGGTTTTATGTATATAATGTTTATCTGGAGGCTTATTCTTTTCTTCACCTTTGTATTTATATGAATTTTGATTCTTCCACAATCCCTTTTGTGATTATTAACATTTTATGAATTACTCTATTTTGAAAAAAATTAATTGGACACTAAATTTTTGCAAGAATCTCAAGTTCAAGTTCAGACTAAGGTAATATTTTACAATGGCATTACATAATGAAGTAACTTCTTTTTACTTCTAAAGGTTGTTTTTATTGAGTATGCAGGTAATTTATTTTAGTTTTATTTGTTTTAATTTTAGATGCATTTTTAGGTGCTTATTCTTTATAATAGAGATATAAGTATGTTCTTTGAGAAAGATATGAAGTTGTCTTAAATTGGATAACTTAGCAGAGGCTAAGATGTGGATCTGTTCAAGTTGCTGAAGGAGGGCTGCCAAGAGAAGGGGACTGACAGGATGAGTGTAATATAAGGAGAAGCAGCTAAGCAAGTATGTAGTCTCAGCTGGAGACTTGCCTCATCCTATCATGTAAGGAAATTTTGAAACATTCCTTAAGCTTAGCCATGAGCTTCATTCATTCTCCATGGTTCCTGTTGCTGGCCCTGGCACCGAACTGTTCCTGCTACTGACTTTTGCCTATTGGCCGAATGTTAAGAATATCTTCTTCTTCCCTTCACATTTTTATTAATAAAGCCTCCCTTCAGTCACTCTATCCAATTTTAGTACTGGAGTGAGTCCCTCTGATAGAATGCATAACTGACATTTGATGATGTTTCTGTTCCTTTTAATACTAAACAGTTCAATTTTACGATCCTTTTTCTTTTCAATATGCTTTATTGACTATGCTGTTACAGATGTGCCAATTTCTTTTCCCTTTGTTCCCCTCCACCCAGTGACATCCCTCCTTCTAGTTGTCCCCCCTCCCCTTAGTCCATGCCCATTGGTTGTGCATATAGTTCTTCTCAACATCTTCCTATCCACTCCACTTCCTCCTACTATGCTTCTTGATTCCTGTACCATCTCCCTCCCTTTCCCCCCTGCTCCCTCCATGCTGACCTCCCCCAATAATGTTCCCCATACCTATAATTCTTTTCCCACTCTCATTGCCTACTTAGTTTGCCTTTGTTTTGGTTCCCTAGCTTCTGTTGCTGGTTGTTGTGATGCAGTTTTCATTTTAATGGTCATAGTTTTGATCCTCTTTCTCCTAAACAAGTCCCTTTAACATTTCATATAACAGTGGTTTGGATCTAATGAACTCCTTCAGTTTTACTTTGTCCTGGAAGCACTTTCTCTGCCCTTCTATTCTGAATGACAGCTTCACTGGATAGAGCAATCATGGTTGTAGGTTTTTGCTTTTCATTACTTTGAATATTTCTTGCCAGGCCCTTCTTGCCTGCAGAGTTCTTTTGAGAAATCAGCTGACAGTCTTATTGGGATCTCTTTGTACATGATTCTCTTCTTCTCTCTTGCTGCTTTTAAGATTCTCTCTTTATCCTTAATTTTTGACATTTTGATTATAATGTGTCTTGGTGTGGTTCTCCCTGGGTCCAGTTGTTTTGGAACTCTCTGTGCTTCCTGGACCTGTAAGTCTATTTCCTTCCCCAAGTTAGGGAAGTTCTGCTTCATTATTTTTTCACATAATTTTTCAATTTCTAGTTCTTCTTCTTCACCTTCTGGCAACCCTATGATTTGGATGTTGGCCCACTTATAGCTGTCAATAAGTTTCTGAGCCTCTCCTCATTTTCCTCACTTCTCATTTCCTCTTTCTGTACTGGTTGAATGTTTTTTTCCTTCCCTATGTTCTGATTTGTTGATTTGATCCCTGGTTTTCTTTCCCTCACCACTAGTTTCGTGTGTGTTTTTGTTCATTTCAGCAGAACTAGCCTCCATTCCTTCCCCATCTTGTTTAAGATCTGCTGTTAGGTCTGTAAGCATTTTTATAACCAAAGGTCTGAACTGTGCCTCAGAAAGATTTCCTATCTGCTGCTTTGTTAGATTAGATATTTGCTGTCTGGTCAGCTGCATCACTGGGATCTCTATCATGATCTGTGCCATACTGAACAGTTTTGTGTTTACCTTTGCTTCCTGGGCAGGGCTGTCACACCTCTTACGCTATAAGGGGCAGAGCCCTGTGCACTCATCACAATCAGGCTTTTTTTTGCGGGGGTGGGGGTCCAAAATGGATTCCCACCATTCAATCTCCGCTGAGAGACTGGGAGCCTCCTCCTCCATTCCCACCCCCACTGGGCCTCACAGTCCAAGACAATGGGGGTCTGCCTTCTTCGGCTTTGGAATCGCAAGCTGACGGGTCTGATTTGCAGCTGGAGGTGCTCCCCAGGTGCTTCTCACCTCCCGTTAAGTACAGGTGACTGTGCTTACCACTCTCCTGCGGCCGTCACTGCTGCTGCTGCGGACAGCACAATTTGACCTCTCCTCCTCGGCTACCCCTCCTACCTCTCTGCATGAGCACCACTTCTTTATAACTTCATACATTGGACTTCCATTTATTTTCTTGAACTTCTCATTATTGCTGGATTTGCGGTAGTTGTATTCCTTATTAGTTGTGGAAGGAGACGGGGCATGTCAGTCTAGGCCTCCATCTTGGCCAGAAGTCTCCTGTGTTTGTTTGCTTCTGTGTCCCAGGCAGAGCTGTCAGTCCCACTATGTTGCAAGGGGCAGAGGCTTAGGTATTTGTCAGTAACGGGTGACCTCTTTCACCACGCTGTGCTGCTGTATGCGAGGGAGGGGTCTGAGAAGGAACAATGCCGCTTACCCAGCACTCACCCCTTTTCCAGGCACCTCTCCCACTTCTGCGCTGAACTGGCACCCCTCTAGCTGCTGCCCTGGATGTCGTTCCCAGAGTGGCTGTGTCTGTGGATGTTCTAGAACCATGGGGGCCCTTTAAACAAGTGGACTCTGCTGAGAGACCAGAAGTTTCTGCCTCCATCTCAAGCCCCACTGGTTTGCACAGTCAAAAGCAATGAGGCTTAATTTTCCCCAGAGCTGGGACAGTGAGCTGCTCTGGTGAGGAGCTGGGAACGCTCCCCAGGTATCCCTCCTGACTTTTTAAAATCTGTAACTGCACTTTCCGCCAGCCTGCTGCTGTTGCCACTGCTGCCACCACCACACCGTGTCCTCTCTGCCTGGACTCTGCCCCTCCTACCTGTTTGGATGAGTATTTCTTCTTTATATCTTTGTTTGCTGGACTTCCATGCACTTTGATTTTTCTGGAACTTCTGGTTGCTTTTAGTTTTGATGTGGTTGTATTCCTTCTTAGTTGTGGAGGGAGATGCAGTACGTCTGTCTATGTCTCCATCTTTATGATTATTTTTAATGTATCCAGTTTTAAGACCTATTAAGGATTCAAGAACTAGTAGCCTAACTCCAGAGTCAAAATACATACCTTCTTCTGCTCTACTGTTACTGAAATTTAGCCATTTATCTGAATTTGCTCATTGGTTTCCCTTGTGCCAAGCTTAGATCTGAATTGAGACAATATCATCATGTGCTTTCTGCCAACCACCTGAGCTTTTATTCTCTATATTTATGCCTCTTCTAAGCTCATTCTTATAGCATCCTCTATGATCCTTTATTAAATTTATTTTTATAAATAATATTTATTGCCTTTAATAGAGTAAAAATAAATGTGCAAAGATTGAGGAGCACAAATAAACTGGAATTCTCTTCTGGAGGGTGGACCACTTGTAGTAAAGGCTTCCTCTGCTTGGTGGGTATTCTAGGAACCCAACTGTATCAGTGTACCAGCTAGCATTGTTGTGAGGGGCTGCCTTAGGCTCAGTGAATTTTTTGAAGACTCAACACATTTGCCCATTTCATGATGGGTAATTTACAAGCCCACCTGCCCACACCACACTGAGTGTTTAGCAGTTTTTGACCAAAAATGGCATGACCATATCATGACCCACCATCCCTATTCACCTGCTCTTGCCCCCAATCAACTTATAATTGTTTCCCTGGATGAAAAAAAAGTCCCCAAAGGGAGACATTTTGTTTTGCTGCTGTGGAAGAAGTGAAACAAAAAAACAACAGAAACACTAAAAGGCATCAAAATGATGAGTTAAAAAACTGTTTTAAGCAGTGGAAAAAAGTCTAGATAGGGGTATTGCATCAAACTGAGTTTATTTTGAAGCTTGACTGAAGTGTAAAGATGTAAGAGTAAATACAAAACTTTTATAATTTTTATAAATAAATTCCATTTAAGGAGTCCCACCCTGTATAATGTGTGATCCAAACTGTGTCACCTCAGCCTTCCTCCACAAAGATATTGACAGGTATTTTTAATTTTATTTACCATCATGATTAAATGTATGTCTCTAAATAATGGCTTATAATGATATTTGTTAATTTGTCATCATTCATTGACTATTATCTTACATAATAGAATTCATATAATTTAGTCTATTAAATGTCATCTCTTATGCCCTAGAGACTCTTTCAGGAACCTCTATGGTCCACAGTTACTATGATTATAGGACTAAATTCACTTGCTTCTAGAGGTGGATCCAATGAGTATTTACCAATATCCTTGAATTTTTCTATATTTTTCAAATTTTGCATGCAGTAGTACAAATGAATCTCAAAAGCATTATTCTAGGTTAATGAACCCAGCTACACAAAGCTAAATATTTTATGACTCCATTTATGTGACACTTCAGGTGATTAAAATGTTTCACGTTTTAATTTTTGTGATTTTTATACAACTGTACTGGTGTCAATCTTAATTGAATGATGTCCTTAAACAACATTAATTGTATTATATGAGTTCTGTTGGAAAATGTCCAGCCATTGTTAATATAATGAGAATGGTTTGCATGATGTTGATATAACCTGGCAGCCAAGGAGAATGAACTGGAATGTAGGTATGTGAAGAATAATGACTTCACTGTACTAGTCATTGGGGGGCAGTAGATGCTGTTGAGTGAGCATGTGTACTGTGTGGCCATCTCATTCAAAATGACTTAGCAAGTAGAACAATGAATCTGCATAAAATTTTGTATTAAGCTGGAACATTCCTCCACAGAAACTATTTGGATGATTCAGAAGGCTACAGCTATGGGTAAATGGTGATTGGTGGCTTCATCACAACAACTCACCTGCTCATGCATCATGTCTCATGCAGAGTTTTTTGGTGAAACATCAAATCACCCAGGTGACTTGACCCTGCTACAGACTAGATTTGGTGTCCTGTGATTTCTGGCTTTTCACAAAACTAAAATCACATTTTAAAGGGAAGAGATTTTAGACTGTTGATGAGATTTGGAAAATATGGTGGAGCAGCTGAAGGCAATTGAGAGAACTGTGTGAGATTCCCAAGGTGCCTACTTTGAAGGGAACAGAGGTGTTATTGTCCTATGTACAATGTTTCTTGTATATTGTATCTCCTTCAATAATTGTCTCTTTTTCATATTCCATGGCTAGATACTTTCTGGACAGACTTCATGTGTTCATTGTGACTCAATTCAAAATAAGTGGTGTTTTTAAAATTCTATATTATTTATTATGTCAGTTCAAAAACTGTACAGAATATTTCCAAGTATTCAATATCTTAAACTAAATAGACATTTATAATTTTTGTAAATTTTAGATAAGTATAATGTCTCTACTTTATAAATGTAGCACAGGTAGTCCCATCTGCCCCCCTTAACTTCATTCATTTTAATACACCTGCTCTAGCTATTGTAAGCATGCTATATCATTCTCAGTTCAAGCAGTAGGTAGGGGAAAGAAGTAGAGGAGATAAAAAGATTGGGGGGGGGGAACCAGTTAAAATTGTACTTGACATTTCTATTGACCAGAATGTGGCAATAAGCAAAAATTACCTATATGAGAAAAAACACAAGGTATTTATTCTTACAAAGAAATCAGCTATCAATACTTGCATTTTAGAAACTCAGAGACAAGAAGTGGATGAGAAAGTTTAGAGTGAGAAAAAAGGAAGGACTCAGTTATGCTCTCATCAGACCTTTTGGCTTAGAAGTCAGAGGCAGGCTAACCAGCAGCGGGAGACTTACATAATTTGTTTGGAGCACATATTGGTTTTTCTGGTTGGTCCTGAGTTGGATGAGAGAAGATACCTAGATAAGCCAGCAATTGTTGACCAATTGCTGCAGACTCTGTGTATTGGCTTTCCAGGATGATTGCCACTGATTTTGTGAGTCAGAGTTCCATTGTCTTATATGGCCTGGTATAATGGCAATACTGATAAAAAGGAGACTTGCCAATGTACTTAGTTTTTCTGGGTGGCTATTACTATTTTCAAAATAGCTTTTATAATGCCTAGGTTTAGGTCAAATTTATCCCTGTTTTAGAGGACTTTTGTAAAAAGAAAAAAGAAAAGAAGGAGAAGGAGAAGAAGAAGAAGAAGAAAGAAGAAGAAGAAAGCAGCCACATGCACCAGCATTCTTAGTTTTTATTAATTATTTTCCCAGACTTATAGACTCTGTTAGCATGTGGTTTATTTTCAAAGATAACACAGGTTCTCCAGAAATTACTAGCTCTCCAGATTGTGCCCTTGATACTCAGTGTTTGATCATGTTATGCCTTATATTTTAAATTTTGCTGTGTCAGCATTTCATTTTTGGTAATAAATTATATCGTCGGCAGCCGTCTGTCTTGAGAGACGATGGTGTAGCTTCTTAAGAGTCTATCTGCACCGCCGAGAATGGCTGTGCAGTCCGACTCGGGAGTGACACGGTATCTGTCTCCTCCCGTGTTGAATCGACATCTTGCGATGACGCTGGAGTGCCCTCTCCAGTGAAGCTGAAGCTACAGAGCCTGGGCAGGGTGATATGGAGGGTCTGCTGTTGCCCATGCAGCAGACCCCCCCTCTCTTCGCAGCTGAAGGGTCCAAGGGAAAGACGGAGTCAATACAGCTTGGCTTCAGGTGCGCCGCAGGAGTTGCCGGTGTTGACTACAACGTCAAACCGCCTTAGGGACTCCGGCTCCGGATTTTCTGTCGGGGTTTACTCCCTTAGCCTTTCCCCTGAAGAGGTATGCCGCAAGGCAGCGGAGGTTTTTTGGAGTCAGAGTTTTCCTTCTCTGATGTGCCCTGACTGGAAGATCGAACCAGCGACACTTAGCTCGCAGGCCGACGCTCAATCCACTGAGCCAAACCAGCCAGGGGCAAATAAATTATATATTGGTTTATATATTGTTTCAGTTGGTAGAGACTCAAAACTAATAATGACATAAACAACTTAGACATGCATATACTTTTTATATAAAAGTGAAGTTTTAGGTTGTATATCCATATTGAAATTCAACATGATTTTAGGCCCCTTCTAACTTGTAATTTTTTATTTTCAACATGTGGTTTCCATTTCATGGGATTTCATAACCACTCCAGTCTTTGCTACATACAATTCCAGCCAATTAGAAAAAAAAATAAGACAAGAATTAGACATGACCCATCACATTAAGTGCACAACCAGAAATTGCATAACAGCTAATCTTCCTTATATATCCATACTGCCTGGAAAGGTAATCTAGGAGATACAACTATTATTCTGGCATAGAAGTTCACTGCAAACCACCCAGAGCTATAAAAGTAGAATCACCAGGCAAAAGGAAAATGATCCTATATAAAGACCACTGTGTATATAGAGAAATTAAGAACAAAAAAATGCTAAATATGTATGTAAATATTGTTTTAAATCCTATTTCTTCAAAGGATAACTTTAATACAAAATAGTAATACAAAGTATGAAATATAAAACACATGTAGAAATAAAATCTATGACAATGTTATCTCAAGGTAAGGGAAGAGGATAAAAAAGTATATTTTCATAAAACCCTTACATTGTATGTGAAGTAATATATTATTTCATGTCAATAGTAATAAGTATGTCTATAAAAAAACCTAAGAATAACCAAAAAAAAGAAAAGTATATGCAAAAAGACAATGAGATAAAATGAATAATATAATCAGTGGCTACAGAAATAATCAACTAATAAAGCAGAAAAAGTAAGAAATATGGGTTACTTTCTCTTTTATATATGTATACTTTTGTCTAGGAAAGGATTCTAGCCAATGCCACAGGGGTGACTAAAGCTCAACAGAAAGGTCATTGTCTTACTAATCAGCAAATGTAAATCAGGATAACAATCAGAGTTTAGAAAGTTGAAAGGCAAATTTAAATTTCTTAAAGAACAGTAAAAACTACTTATTTTTTACTTATAAACCTGATCTAAATATTGGTTTGAACTTTGAAGTATATGTGCTCCCCCTGAAAAAATGTAAGTGGCAAAATTAAGGGGGAAAAAACCCAAAAACTTCTGCTGCTTCCCACCATGGGAGAGACAGGTATTTTAGTTCATATCTGCACACATTATCTGCAAAGCAAACAAACAAAAACTTCAGAAGAGTACAATAAAATTCTTAGTTTCCACTATTTATCATTTATAATGTCTAAGATGCAATCTAAAATTATTAGACATGAAAGGGAGGGAAGGAAAAATATAACATTGAAAATAAAATTAATCAAGTAAATAAAGAGTGAAGACTCAAATATACAATAGCAAAAATAAAAAGTGGATAACGGTACAAAGTTATCAGAAAATTTAAAACATAGGTTCAAGCTATAAGCTCCAAAACATATAAAACTGACAAATTCCCAAGGGGAAGGGAAAAAGAAATTTACTATAAGTGACTCATGAAGAAACAGAAAATTTAAACAGTGCTCTAATCATTAAAGAAATTAAATTAGTAGTAAATGATTTTCCCACAAAGAAAAATAAATAAAATTTTAATTTTAAAAAACTCTTCAATAAAACAAGGATTATTCCTTAATTCACATATAAGAATCTTTCTACCAAAATAGAAAAAATACATGAAAAAGTAGGTCAATCTTATTCCTTAAAACAAAATAAAAAAAACTATAAACTGAATCAAACAATATATGTGTACATGAGGTATATTGTGAATCGTAATGGCTAGTTTTATGTGTCAACTTGACTGGGATAAAAGATGTGCAGGTAGTTGGTAAAATGTGATTTATTGGTGTAGATGAGGGTGCTTCTGGAAGATAAAAAAAACTAAAAGAAAACAAAAAAGGAAAGAGGAGGGGAAAAAGGAAGGAGAGAAAAAAGGAAACTATGGGCAATTTATTATGACAGACTTTGAAACACCTCTTACAGAAATCTAATATGTCTGTCTTAATATCACACAAAATAGAATTTAAGAAAATAAGTATTACTAAATATAAAGAATAGTGTTTCATAATAAAATAGTAAATTTATTAAAAAGGCATAACAAAACGAATGTGAATGAAACTAGTAATTATGTTTAAAATTCACGATGCATAAACTGATAAATTTATAAACATACTTAGCAGCTTTAACATTCATTTCTCAGATATAACACATTTAATCAATTTTATAAACCACTATACATTGGGATATTTATAAACCACTATACTCCAAAAATGATGAGATAAACAATTTTAAAATCACACATAGATTATTCAATAAAATAGGCCAAATTCTGACTGATTTCTACAAGTTTCAATAGAATTCTAAGATTTGAAATTATACAGAATATGGTCTCTGATTTATAAAGAATTTGAATTAGAATTAATTATTTTAAACATGGAAAATTTCTCATTTTCAAATTATCAACTCAAACAATATAATTCATTAGTCAAAGAGAAGAAATCACAGGAACTTTAAAAAAATATTTCAAATTAAATGAAAATTTAAAATGTCATATTAAAATATATGTTGCACATATTTCTTCTACATGCTTAGGAGAAATGTTATCATTTTGAGTACTTATACTAGAACAGTATGAAGTATATTAATAGTCATCCAAAAATCTAGAAGAGCAAATCATATCCAAAGAAAGTAAAAGAAAAATAGATGAGAGTGTAAATACATTAAATTGAAAACCAACTCATAGAAAAAGCATGTGAAACAAAAACATTGTTCTTTACAAAGATAAAAGGACAAACCACTTGATATTTGATAGGGAAAAAAATTAAGGAAACATAAACTGATAGAGAATATTCTGTAACAGAATAAAATACAGCATTTTGGAGCCTAAAGAATAAACTTGATAGTATTAAAATTTAATCATGAATATTTTCAGAATATAAATAACTGGATAAAGAAAAATCTTACCACTACTACCATGCTTAATGGTGTAAAATTGGTTAGTGTCCCCATAACTTAAGGGAAAAAAAAATCTGTTCTCAATGTACTAGAGTTCTTCGCTAGTCTAAGTAGGCAAGGGAAAAGAAAGAGTGATTGGAAATCAAGAAGTTCAATGCAATTGTTCACAAGTGAAATAAGCCAGTCAGAGAAAGACAAATACCATATCATTTCATTCATATGTGGAATCTAATGAAGAAACGGAACTAACAAGCAAAATAGAGATAAGAGATAGAGAGCAAACTGACAGCCCTAGGAGATGCAGTTAGGGGGTGAAGGAATAAGCAAAAAGGATAAAGGGCTTACGGACATGGATATATACATATCAGTCCTCCCTGGGAAGTACAAAAGACCCTGGCAACTGGCTATTTCCAGGGAAGGGAACAAGGTTACTGGAGAAGAGTGTAATGATTGAGAATGGGAAGGGGTGTAAGAAGGACAAATGGTAAAGGAAAAAAAATATTGTTAAAATAAATAAATTAATCTACAGATGATTCAACTATAGAGAATAGATTCCATTTTGTCTACTATATTGACAGAATATAGTATTATTTAGGTATTGTATATTTCTAATGAATATGTAATAATTTTAGAAAATTCTAAGATATTATCAATTAAATACATAACACAAATCAATTTTTTTTCATTTTTGTAAGAAATATGCATATAAATACTTTAATAAAAATTCTCAAAGATATGTACCATTATGTAAATTTATTGTTTAAATATTTGATTTATTCCTAATTTTGTCTATATTTTGCTTACATTTTTTACATTTCATAATTGATAACAATTGTTAGGTTACATAAAGAATGCCATTGACCATTCTTGGATACAGCACTTTTAAGGTGCTCAGTTTCACTAAGTAAGTGGTGCATTGAAGATGACTTCTACTGGCTTGCATGAGCCCATTTATGCATCTTTTCCTAACTCCGTGCTTAGGAATGTCATGTTGGCTCCTTGAAATTGACCACAGTGATTTTTTTTACCCTGTGGAAATATGAAAACGCTACCAATCTGGATATTTTACAGAAAACTACTTGTTAAACATTTACCTTCATACCACAGTGCTAAAAAAAAACAAAGACATTTCAGATAAAATATTTAGTAAACAATTCACAATTCTCCTGAAAGCAATAATTAGATACCCGTACATTAATTTCTTCAAAAATAATAACCCTTATATTTATCAGCAGCTACCAAACATATTCTTTCTATGACTCTTATTTTGTTACTCCTGTCATCTTACTTGTTACTTAAGCCGCTAGTTATTATTTTTAATTATTCTTGTCATTTTTGTTTAAAGTTTACCCTCATAAGTCTATGCATAAGACCTTTGTAAGATTTACATCTTTAGCAGTCAATATTTATGAAGTAAACATGTCCTAGAGCAATAACTATACATTTGGTTGCACTGTTACGGCTACAGAGGTGAGATTAAACACTCTGAAGCGGTGTATAAAGTTAAGCAAAGGATTTTTAATAATGGCCAGGAGTTGGACAGACCCTGAGCAGATCTCTAACATGCTCCAACCTACAATGGAGTCTAAACTCTGGGTTTTTATACTGGTGTAGTCTCTTTGTTTCTTCTTTGGCGGGAAACAGCCTTAGGAAGATAGGGCTGGGCAGGACTGCAGGAATGTCTTGGCAGTAACAGGAACAGAAATTCCCAAGACTATAAGGTTATCTCCTGTGGCAGCATAGCTCTTCAGCCAGGGATGAACTCCCTGTGAAGCAATTTATCTTCAAAGGGCTAGACATTCTGCAAAGCACAACCTTCACAAATATTATAAACCAGACACAAGCAAGCAAATGGGAGGTGATAGAGGCTGAGGTGCTTTTAGCTTGTAAATCACTAATTGCTATAACACTCCTTTCTACATTTCTTTTTCCAAGGCCTTTTAGCAAGTCCTTGCTACTTCTTACAAAGAACATTTAAAGCCCCTATATATTTACATATTTAGCAGACCTTTGAAACTTTTTACAGGGAATATTTGGTGCCCCTACAGCACATAATATTATTATAAAATGAGAGACATGGAGATAAAACACTTATTAATTAGGCTGCATCTTACTGGGAAATACTCAGGCATTTTAAATCACAAATGCTAATGAGACCACACACACTGAGCTTGAGGGAATGTGAACATTTCATATAGATATATGGACACAACAAACACTGTGAACTTTTTGCCAATATTAACTAATTTAATCAATGAAGATATAAAAGTTGTACAAAAATGTATTTGGGTACTTGCAATTTTTTCCTTTTTATTAAATTTACTGGGATGACATTGGTTAATAAAAATATATAGGTTTCAGGTGTACAGTTTGATATAGTTTTAAAATATTTGTGTAAGTTTGTCTGCATTTTAATATCTCCTCCTAAAAATTAGTTTATTTTTAAATTTTAAATGATCAGTCTTATAATCAATCCATTATTACTCCAAGGATACCTCAGCATTACCTAGGAGTTTGTTAGAAATGTAGCTTCTTAGGCCCCACTCTAGAACTACTGAAACAAAATCTGCATTTTAGCAAGATGCTCATTTAACATGTATAGGAAGTTTGAGAAGTACTATTCTAATCCATTCTCATCTTATTAGATAATACATTTTTACTTTTTTTGACATAAACATCAAAAGTCAGTTTATAAAACAATATTTTAAATGAATATAATTTATATTTTATTTTCATTTTTAAGTATATTTTATTGATTATGCTGTTACAGTTGTCCCAATTTTATCCCCTTTGCTCCCCTTTGCCAAGTACCCCCTTTCCCCCAGCAATCTCACCCCCCTCAGTTCATATTCATGGTTTGTGCATATAAGTTCTTTGGCTTCACCCTTTCCTATATTATTCTTAACTTCCCCCAGTCTATTTTGTACCAACCAATTATGCTTCTTAATCTCTGCACCATTTCCCCATTTCTCCCCCTTCCCCCTCCCAGCTGATAACCTTCCAAATGATCCCTGTATCTATGATTCTGTTCCTATTCTGGTTTTCTTAGTTGGATTTTGTTTTTACTTTTCAGATTCAGTTTTTGATAGTTGTGCCTGTTGTCATTTTAATATTCATTGTTTTGGTCTTCTTTTTCTTAAGTAAGTCCCTTTAACATTTCATATAATAATGGCTTGGTGATGATGAATTCCTTTAGCTTTACCTTGTCTGGGAAGCACTTCATCCACCCTTCAATTCTAAATAATAGCTTTGCTGGATAGAGTAATCCTGGTTGTAGGTCCTTGCTTTTCATCATATTGAATACTTCTTGCCTGCAAAGTTTCTTTTGAGAAATCAGCTCATAGTCTTATAGGCACCCCTTTGTGGGTAACTCTCTGCTTTTCTTTTGCTGCTTTTAAGATTCTCTCTTTATCTTTAACCTTTAGCATTTTAATTATGATGTGCCTTGGTGTGGTCCTCTTTGGGTCTAGCTTGTTTGGGACTCTCTGTGCTTCCTGGACTTGTATGTCTATTTCCTTCCCCAAATTTGGAAAGTTTTCTTTCATTATTTTTTCAAATAAGCTTTCAATTTCTTGTTTTTCATCTTCTCCTTCTGGCACCCCTATGATTTGGATGTTGGCATGTTTAAAATAGTTCCAAAGCTTCCTAAGCCTTTTCTCCTTTTTTTTCAATTCTTGTTTCCTCATTCTGTACTAGTTAACTTTTTTTCTTCCTTATGTTCCAAATCATTGATTTGAACACCAGTTTTTTTCCCTTCATCATTGGTTTTGCGTGGATTTTCCTTCATTTCACTTAGCATAGCCTTCACTTCTTCCCTTATCTGTTTGCCATACTTAAGCATATCTGTCAAACTTGTGAGCATCTTTATCACTAGTGTATTGAATTCTGTACCTGTTAGGTTGGCTATCTCCTCATCACTTAGTTCTCCCACTGGAAACTTGATCCATTCCCCCCTTTGGGCCATACTTCTCTATCTCCTCATCTTGACAGGCTCCTGTGTTTGTTTGTGTCTGTGTCTTAGGTAGAACTGTTGCTCCTGTTAGGTTGTAAGGGGCAGAGCCTTAGGGATCTGTCAATACAGGGTGACCTGTTTCACCACGTTGTAGCGCTGTATGTGAGGGAGGGGTTTGAGAGGGAACAATGCCGCTTGCTCAGCACTAGTCTCTTTTATAGGCACTTCTCCCACTTTTGTATGGGACTGCTGCCTATCTAGCTGTTGCCCTGGCTGTTGTTCCCAGAATGGGTGGGTCTTTAAACATTCTAGGACTGTGTGGGGCCTTTAAACAAGCAGACTGCTTAGAGACTGGCAGTTTCTTCCTCCGCCCCAACCCCCACTGGTTTGCAGTCAGAAGCAATGAGGCTTGATTTTCCCTGGCACTGTGACCGTGAGCTGTGCAGTCTGATCAGGAGCTGGGAACATTCCCCAGATGTCCCCCCACACCACTTTTAAAAACATGTGACTGCTTTTTGCTGCCGCCACCACTGCTGCTGCCTCCACCACACCATATTCTTTCCACCTTGGCTCCACCCCTCCTACCTGTCTGGAGGAGTATTTCTTCTTTATATCTTTGTTAGACTTCCATGCAGCTCGATTTTCTGGAACATCTGGTTGTCTCTAGTTTTGAGGTAGTTGTATTCCTTCTAAGTTGTGGAGGGAGACCCAGCTTGTCTGTCTATGCCTCCATCTTGGCTGGAAGATATTTCAGGTTTAATTCTATCACTATAAAGTTGTGAGAAACTATACATGTAGTACATATGTTGTATGTAATGCTATTTAAATGTCATATTCAAGAGTCATATTTAGCCAAATGCTTGTTATAGAGCTATTTGGAAAGATAGATGTGTGTCTTTGAGGATCAGGTTTTATTTGTATTACAGCACTAATGCTACCTATGTATTTTTTTTCTGGGTCTCAGTTTCCTGGATTATAAATTATAGGGACTACATAGATCCTTAGACCTATAAGACTGAGCTTATATATAAAAGCTGCTGGCATTCACTTGAATCCATTAGTACCTAAGTTTATCATGTCTGAAACATGTTTGCCTTTCTTAATTTACCAAGTAAATATATTAGGTGCATAAATTTAATTTTGATAATCTAGAATCTTAGCCAATATAAAAAATTAATTAAACTTTTTATAAATCTCATGAGTTTTCTCATTCATACTACCAAAAGATAATAAAAAAGCTTATTCTATCAAGCTTGATATAAGGACACTTCATTTATTTAGTAGACATAGGAAGCATGAGATTCCCTAAACAGTTTTGTCAGATTTTGAGTTACTTTGCATCTTAGCACAGCATCTAAGGAGAGAAAGCCATATATATTGAATCCAATTTCAAGCAAATGACTGTAGTGTAATCTCCTAATGTTTATGACATTAAAAATACTAACAAAAATCAGGAATTATTGGAAATGGTATGTCAATATTTTTACATGCAGGATGGTTTCCTGAATCCTTTCTATGCTTTTAAATGATCTGTCATATGGGTTTTTTGGGAGTGGCGTAAATCTTCTAGGACTTGATAGAATCTGCTACACTCTAAACCAGAAAACATTTTCTTTCCATTTTTAGTCACTTAAAGCCACCTTTAACAATGTTCATCATAGTGTTATATACAGCAAGAAAAATTCTGAACAACATGAATCTCCAAATAGCTCTGCTAGATAAATCAAATATGGCATATTCATACATGGAGATAACTGACTATGAAAGTGAATATTTGTTTACACAAAAACCTATTATGGATACCTGGTTGCTGTGGCTCAGTGGATTGAGTGTCGGCCTGTGAACCAAGTGTCGCTGGTTCGATTTCCAGTCAGGGCACATTACTAGGCTGCACGTCAGGTCCCCAGCTGGGGTGCAAGTGAGAGGCCACCACACAGTGATGTTTCTCTCCCTCTCTTTCTCCTTTCCCCTCTCTCTAAAAATAAAATAAACAAACAAATAAATAAATTATAAAAAATAAATAAAATTATTTAAAAACAAAACAAAACAAAAAACCCTATTTATGGTATTTTTATATATTGTTACATCTGGAAGAATACAAATAAAATTATGAAAGTATTGCTCTCTGGTGAAAAAGTAAATTATTTCTATTCACTTTTTAGTTATCTTTATTTTCCAATGAGCAATGAGAAACAAATATTTCAATATAGATACATTTCATAAAAGTGTGATTTAAAATAAATCTGAAATTTAAGTTTAATAATCCTTAATTTTATGTAAAACATCAAAATAAATTTAATATGTTTGTGTATTTTATCTGCGCTGAGCACAGAAAATGTGACTTATTTTAACACCAGACTTCAAAAGTTAAGTTTACAAATCAACTATGTTCACTGGTTAATAGAGTTTAATACAATTACTTGAAAGCATTATAAATTGATTCATCCTTCATTTTAATATAAATAAGTTAATCTATCAAGATTTCTGTGAAGGAAATGGCATAGTCACCTCTAAGGGTAAAAAATAGTTATACTCCTAGAGTTTATATCTTTTGTCAATAACTAAATGTTATTGTCAATGGTTTAGATATATTTTACAATAGAAAAATAATGACACAATAAATCAATGTATACTTAATGAAATGCAGAAAAGTCATTTTAAGTTATGAGAAATGTAGTTTTCTTAAACATAATATTTTCATGGGTTAACAAAATATATAACTGAATAGAAAACAAAAGTAACTTTTACTCCTTGAATATTAAAGTTTAGTCATTACTATATTTAATATTTTCAATAAGTAGCATGTCTAAGTAGATATTGACCCTTGATTTGAATATTAGTTCTGTGATTTGAAGAGAGTTGGTAAGAGTATTTGCACAACTGACAGAACATTAATTTATCTGGGGCAAACCACATTACTTAAATGAGAAGAAATGTGAAATATCTAGAAGTATATTTTTATAGTTACCACTTTCTACAATTTCATATACTTATATAAAAAGGTATGTAGTTCAAGATTTGTTATTATTTTACGGGTCTACAGTTTTTCCATTTTCACAAGTTCATACATTTAGTGTTTCCAA
This sequence comes from Furipterus horrens, assembly GCF_987537825.1. NCBI lineage: Eukaryota > Metazoa > Chordata > Mammalia > Chiroptera > Furipteridae > Furipterus > Furipterus horrens. The sequence goes on along the minus strand of NW_028327176.1, from coordinate 58,543,528 downwards.
TAGATTTCTGACCATCATCTTTCTCTTAGTCTCTTATTTTTTCTTCCAAAACCATTAGATTATTCTAACATAATTTACCACTTATGACATAATTAACCATTTTACTGAGTTGATTGTCTGTGTGATGTCCACTTGGCATATGGTGGCAAAAATCTATTTGGCATGACTATTATTCTCTGTATGAGAGAAAATAATAACAATTAGCTAGAGGTAGTTTTAAAAACTGTGAAACTTCAAGGGTAGCATAATATCAGTGCTCTGTCTTAAAAAAAGTTTATATCACATTAATACTTTTGAATATTTTATTAACATTATGAAGAAAAAATGCTACTCATAAAAGTAGAGACAGATAATTCCATGAAGTGTTTTCCCTTATCTTTAAATGTGTGGAGCTAGTACTAAACATGTGAGAAACATTGTGGTTCTCAATCTGTGGGCTATCGAGAATCATATTGTCACAACTCACAGAATATTCACAGGGAAGATAAGACATAAAGCAATTATAGTGACTAAAATTTCAAAAGTTTAGTACAATGAAAAGACATAAAGGTCATGGTGAGCATTTGAAAAAGAACAGAATTTTTTCCCTTATGGAGGAGGGATAAAAATTACAATAACATAGCATCTCTTATATGTGTATGAAGTATTCCCAGAAATAGAGGAAATTAAATTTGGCTTTAAAGAAGAGATAAAATACGAGTCATCTCTCTGTTATATAATGAATCCAATGATTTTTGCATTTAGATGTCAGGAACTACTGTGGTTTTTATAACTATGGGATAGAATTATTTGTTATATGGCTTGATGGTTACAGTCTGCATTCTAGGTCTCATATGTCCCACATTAAAATGCTTTGTAAGTAAAGTTATAGCAGCATCTCTGAGTTGTTTAATTAGTTACAAAGGCTAATTGCAAAAGGAACAAAAATATGCCTTCTCGGAGACGAAATGCACATTTGACATGGTGACAAACAGTGAAGTACATGAGGTTAAGGTTGATGCTAACTTTTTCACACAGCAGGTTAACTGGGTTAATAATCACAACTGTGAATGACATTTTCATTTAAAGTAAATTGTAATAGCACTTTTTGAGTCAATAGAGCTCTCAAGTGATTTAAATCTACAATAAAGCAAAGTAATAAAAATGGGCAATTAAAAAATTGTGATTCATAAGAGTAAAATTTGAGTTCATAAACATTATTTGTTTAAAACTATTATCTGTTAATTGAGGGATGATCAAGAAAAGTCAGTTTAATTTAGCTGATTTGGGAGGTTGTTTTAGAGTCAGGAAAATTCCAGTAAGTGTTTGATGGATCTTTAACAAATAGTGGAAGGGCATAAACATTATTATAAGAAACAACAAATTTTGTGAAACATAAAGGAAACAATAACCTGTTAGGAAATTAAATGTACCTTTTCAAATATGTTCCATACTTGCTGCTTGCTACTTTGCTGGTTGCTCCCAAACAATGTTAGGACAATTTCCTTTTCATCTGACTTCAGAGGTCCTTCAATTAAAATACTTGAAAGAGGGTCCTGGCTGGTGTGGCTCAGTGAATTAGGCACCAGCCTATGAATCAAAGGGTCACCGGTTCCATTCCTGGTCAGGGCACACGCCTGGGTTGTGGGCCAGGTCCCTAGTTGGGGGTGCACAAGAGGCGAGCACACATTGATGTTTCTCTCGCTCTCTTTCTCCCTCCCTTCCCTTCTCTCTGAAAATAAAGAAATAAAATCTTTAAAATACTTGAAAGAGGATTTCCAGGTCCACAATGACATCGATAATTAAATGAATAATTATTTTGCTAAATATCATAAATAATAAATGTTATTTAAGTTATTGTTATCAAACAGTGAACAGACTGGCATGCGTTTGTGCAGCCATACAAAAATAAATGATGTTGAATGACTAATATAACTTTTTGCATGTTAAAAATACTTGGTTTAGTTTTATAGAGTCAGAAAAGCATTAAGTTCTTCGCAATCTTCCAAAACAAGTGAAGATAATTCAGATAACAATGACTGAATAATTCTGTTAAATACCTAGGTAAAAATGCATTTCCAAAGTTATAGATTTATAGGAAACATAATTTCTAAATAGGGTATATCCTCTGCCTTTAAATAATTGCTACTTTTGCCCAACATTCTGGGTGTACATTCCTGCTAGATTGGGAAGTGAAAAATCTAGGATCTCAGAGACCAGTGTGGAAAACTTCAGAAAAGAGAAGCTAATAATCTAAGATCAATTCTACAATGAAGATGAATCTTTCAAGTATAATTTTCATAACTTATATGAAAAGTGGATTTGAGGGTAAGATTCTTAAACCATCAGTTAGATGTTGCTTGATCCATTTCAAGAATATAGGCAAGAATCCAAATATAAATTGCATTACATAATAGATATAAGAGCATAGCCAGAGCAACATAACCTCCAATTTTTTATTTAATTGGAAACTTACCAAGAGGAGGAATTGTATTCTGACATTTTTAACCTAATTCAGTTTTTCTGTAAAATGTCATGGGTTCAAATTTTAATATTTGATAAATAAATATCATTAATTGCCTAACTGTCAAAGAAAAAGAAAAGTCTAATGTACATCCAGGTACCAGGGGTACCAGGATTCAAATAGGAAAGATAAAGAAGTTTATATCTTCATCTCGTTAATCCAACAAATTTAGAGGCACAATAAAAAGCCAAAAAATTAATGAAGCGAGAAATTCATCAAAATAGGGAAATCTTTAGTTTAGAGGACAATAGATATTATTATTCATTTTCTTTATAAGAATCAGGATTCCACTCCTATAGTCTTCCTTTCAATATTTCTGGTACTTTGTAGTTTTATTATAGTTACTGTGTTCTTCTTTACTGTTATACAAGGTCCATTATAACAAATCCAAAAAAAAAAATTAAAACAAAACCTATGATGTCAATCAGATAAAGCCATTTAACATTTTGTTATTATCATCTCGATTTTTCATATTAATATAAAACATTCACATTCACGTGCACATGCACGTGAGCATACACACACATCGATAGAACACTATTCTGGTTTTCTACCTATTTTATATTTCAGTTTATATTAGAGAACATGCCACATTCTATCACATTTTAATGGTCTCATAATGTAGTAGTAATATGACTATAAATAAATAATAGTTTAGCATGTAATATAGTTTCAATTGTTTGCTTCTATGAACATAAGTTTTATCAACATTCTTGTAACTATATGTTACATTTTATTATTTATTTAAATTAATTCATTGAAATGAAATGGTTTAGTCAAGCAAACTGTACATTTTTAAGAACCATGTCAAAAACATGCCAAATAGGCATCTGGAAGAATTACTAGTTTTTATTTCATTTATATCTATCTATCTCTCTCTATATATAGATAGATAGATATGACAGAATTCATATACGTTTATTAGAGTCAGTAATGGAAATTGCAACCTACTTTATTTTTTATTATTAAATAGAAAAATATGACACCTAGTCATTTTTAAAATACCATTAATTTGATAACTTACTCAAGTGAAACACCTTCTTCAAATGCATTTGTCATTTAAATGATATTTTCAATAAATTGCTTTATATAATTTAGTAGTTAATATGTTATTGATTTCTAAAAGCTCCTTATGAAATAACAATACTAAAATTTATTCTGCTACCTATATTGCAGATATTTCTGAAATGTATTTACTTTTAATATAATTATTATATGTCCATTATTTGTCACCACCTCTGTATCATTAAACACTTTTTTCCAGTCAAAAATTTTGTGCAGCATTTCCACTTCTAAGAATTTATTTTAAGAAACACAAAATTCTCATTCAAAAGAATATTTACAATAGCCAAGATTTGGAAGCAGCCCAAGTGTCCATTTGTAGATGAGTGGATAAAACTACTATGGTATATTTACACAGTGAAATACTGCTAGGCCAGAAAAAAGAAAAATTTACCATTGGTGACAGCGTGGATGGACCTGGAGAACATTATGCTAAGTGAAATAAGCCAGTCAGAGAAAGGCAGATACCATATGATTCCACTCATATATGGAATCTAATGAACAAACTGAACTAACAAGTAAAATAGAGACAGACTCATAGATGGAAGGCAGGTTGACAATTCTAGTATGAGGGGTGGAGGGTTTGAGCAAAATAAAGAAAAAGGACTCACCGGCATGGGCAACAGTGTGATGATTGTGGGAGGGAACAAGGCAGGTAGAGGTAGAAGAGGGTAAAAGGGAGATAAGTGGTAATGGAAAAATACAATAAAAAAAGAAAAAATATGTAATATTCATATATCATAACCTGTTCAATCATTCTCATCACATTTATAGATATGTATTCTACAACGTGTTTATATTATAGTAAATATGGAGTAAAAATCTAACTTTCATTTTTCCTAAGTAATAAGTGAGTGTAACAAACACATTGATCAAGTAATCTATTTTCTCCTCTAATTAGGCATGTTTTAATGTCTTGAATATTTTAATCAAAACTTATGTTGATATTTTTATAGAAATGTTGTTTATTCAATAGATTATATATATTGTAATAAAATATGTAAGAAATACTATTTTGGGCTTTTTTGCCTCTTGAAAAAAATACATACCATAAGCCTACATTTTTATTGCATATCACATTAATCTTATTTATATTTGATTCTTTAGGTTCTCTTCAAAAGAATAACACCCCCAAAATAGATATATTTCTTTAACTTTTGTCAATTATTATAATACTTGTTTTTGTTTCCTTGTCTAAATTGACTGCTAAAATTCCCAGTAAAATAAGTTAAACCATTTTTATGCTTGCAAGAATTGTAATCCTAATTTAAATGTATTAATAAAAGTGAACTCTGCGAACCAGGGGTATGGACTTGGGGGGGATTGCTGGGGGAGGGGGGTGCTGGGTGGAGGGGAACAAGGGGGAGAAAATTGGAACTGTTGTAACAATATAATCAATAAAAAACATTAAAAAAGTGAACTCTGCACAATAAATAAATATATATAAATGTTTACATAACTTTTATCAAATGCTTTTAAATTCTTCTGAAGAAAATATTATTTTCTCTCTGTATTATTTATGGGATAAATTAAATTAGATATTCTATAAATTGAAATGTTCATGAAATAAGTCTATCTTAAGAAGAGTTAAATACTTAATGTAAAAGTATTTCAACTTTCTAGTTTCATACTTATGACCTCTAAATGTTTCTAAGTAACATTTAGTTGTGTTATTTTTCCCATTGATATTTTGTAATGTTGTTTACACAATAAAATCTAGTTCAAGTGAAATAAGTTTTATATGGCCTGGAAAAGATTAAATAGTTTAAATTATCTTATACCAGAATATTTAAATGAAAGAATTTCAAACATATCTGGGTCTCCCTACTCTGAAAAATATAATTTCTTTAAATGCATTAAAAAAATTTTTTTTCTTATTGTATTAGCACTTTATAATCTCCTAGAGAACCATCCAATTGAATGAAAAAAATAGATTCAGATTTTGAAATAAAATGGCAAATCTGGCAAGTATCTTTCCTGGATGTTTAAGTTATGTGTATACCATTTTCATTTTGATAGACATTCAAGGAGCTGTAGCTATCATTATTTTTAAAGAAGCAGCTTTGAAACACTTTTTAAAATAATTTTAAAGAATAATAGAAATACCGTAAAGTTAATCTATTATAAACATTTAATTAAATGTTTTTGTTTTGTTTTTTTGTTAAGTTTATAGAATTGTTCAGTGATACCACATCTAGTTTTAAAACATTTTATCACCTTAAAATACTCCCTTATGCCCTTGGCAGTCAGTCTCTTTCTACACCCATCAACAGAAACCACTGATGTGTTTTCTACATATATTTGCCTTTTCTGAAAATTGCACATCAATTATGTTATTCAATGCATAATCCTTTGTGTCTGGCTTCAGATTCTGTCAGGACCTTCAACTTTATTCATCTTTTTTAATAAATGCCTTGGCTAGTAGATTATTTTGCATTCACATTTAAGTCTCAATTTAAAAGCTGCTTTTATTTTAATTAGAATTGCATGAATTATAGAGATCATATATGGGAGAACTGGTATTTTAAGAATATTGTTTTATTAAATCTAGGGGCACCAAATCTCTCCATTTATTTAGGTTTTCTTTAATTTTTTTCCCTCAGCAATGTTATATAGTTCTCAATGTACAGATCTTGCACAATTTATACCTTGAGAGAGGTGACATAGAAAACAATTTTGTAAACAGCCCTCTGAAAAGTCTGAACATGGAAAATATTTCAGCTTTCTCTTTCCTTCCCCAGAGAGATACCAAGTACTGGTAGAGGTTTTCTCAGTCATATCACAATGAGCCAGACTGACAGACTATGGTATCACATTTTTCTACCTACTTTGATGTGCCTGATTTCTTAACTGTCTGGGGCACAGGAGCCTCTTAACTGATTTTTCAATTGCTTATAAAGGGAATTGGTCTGTTAATTGTTGCGCTGATATCCCCTTCAAGGGAAGGGGAGTCTGGGGCTTTTTATTTTCTCCTATTTTATTATCATAACCCCATCTATAATTTCAGTTCTTAATTGTTACTTGCTAATATCTAGAAATGCAAAGTGTATTTTGAAAAAAAGATCTTATAACCTTCCAACTCTCTAAACTGACTAGTTCTAGTAGTTTTTTTGGTACATTTGTGTGAACTTTCTACACAGATGATGTGGCTATTATGAATAAATATACTTTTTGTTTCTTCCTTTATAATCTTCTAATCTATATTTTTGTAATTATCCTTTGGTCCTTTGCACTGTCTAGAAAGTCAAGTATTATATTAAATAGAAGTTATGAGAGGAAACATCTAGATTTATTTGTCCTCTTCTTAAGTATCCAGTCTTTTCCATTATACTCTTAAAATCAGGATTATCAGTCTTTTAAAAAAATAATTTTAGAAAGAGAGAAAGGAAAAGAGAAGAGAGAGAGAGAGATCTCAGTTTGTTGCTTTTGTTGTTCAACTTATTTATGCATTTGTTTGTTGATTCTTGTATGTGCCCTGACCAGAGATTGAACCTGCAACCTTAACATACCAGGACAATGCTTTAACCAACTGAGCTATCTGACCAAGGCCAGGGTTGTTAGTTTTGTAGAGCCCACAATTATGGGGATGGAAATCACAAAATCCAAATAGGTCATTGGGAGTAATTGTATGTGTGGCTGTATTCTTATTAGAGGTGGAACATGCTATAATGGTCTCGGATTTAATTAATACACTAATTTCTGAGTTTGCTACCATATACTTTCAGAGTGCTTTTTCTGAACTGGTGTACCTTTATGAGGCACTTGGAATCTTCACATGCATAAGAGTCAATGACCCAAATCATTATCCAAAAAGGTTCTGACCTTTTTTAGAGTCAAAAATATAGAATTAAATAGAGACATGATAGAATTCATCACATTTTCATCTTTTAAAATTTTGAAGATTTTCATTACCTGCTGCAATTCCCTATGGGCAGTGTGTTGCTTTGAATTAAGTGTGAGAGATGATCAGCCCCTAATGCTCAACTTGGCACTGCCTACAATAATAATTCTTAGTATAGAAGACAAGGAGCCATTATGAGTATTCTCCCAGGTAGTAAGGTGACCAACATTAAGTGAATTTGAAATGCCAGAAATTCCTATATAAAATGTAGAAAAAGGAATCCAAAAATTTAAGGAAGTAGAAATGTTGAATTTAATTTAACCAAGGACTAATTTAATGAATCTACCTATGCTGCACAAGACAGTATGCAGCTCAATGCATTCACTAAATTTTACACACACACACATACACACACACACACATACATATACATATACTATATAATATATAAATTGGCATAAGAAGTATAGTGGTTTTTGTTTGCATGATGGTTGAATATTTAGCTTTGGAAGAAAATAATTAGTGGTGGTCATGCAATCACTAAGATCACTGGGAAATGAACTCAAATAAAGTCCATTTATTCTTCGACCCCTTTAACTTCTTATTGTAACTGATGGGTTAAAAAGATATTTTGAGTCTCTCAAGAATAGTGTTGACACAGAGCTAGTGTCCAGTAATTCTCAGGAGACCTGGGAATTTTATTTTCTCCTAGCACACCGTTACCTTGTAAACAACCTCTGGTCATTCTCAAGCATGATAGAAAGGTTTATAGTAAACACTTCTGGAGTTTTGTGGAATCCTTCCTAATTACTATCAAATCCCTCCTTTATTTGAGAGTAGCTAGGCATATGAACTAAAACAGTAAAAACCTTATTGCCAGGTATGGGGACTATAGAGTCTGTCAGTCTCCCTTATCTGGATGCCAGGGAATGCACCACTTAGAGAAAATAATTATATTTGCATGTGCAGCACAATCACAGTTATATAAGCATTGATGTCATATTTTGGCAAGCAGTTGGCTTTGTCTATGTATAGTATATAAGAGGGGTGGAATCCCCATGGGAGCACATGCAGCATGGCAGGAAGTGAGCAAGCACTCGCAAATGCTGAACGTCCCAATACCTGCAATAAGGGAATGTCAGGCATCCCCTTGGTACTGCGCCTATTTTTCAGGTTGCCCAAATTGAGGTTAAATATACATTGTCTGGAAGTTCTCTGCAACACTGAGCCTATTTTATTGTTGTTGTTTTCATTGTTGTAATATAGGTTGTTTCCAATTATAACACTGAACTTAGGAGCATGAAGATCAATTAATAGCCAGCAATCATATTGCTTGGATCAAATAAATCTGATCCAAGGGACCTGCTATCTTATATGATAATTTCTAAAATTTTGGTTATTAATCTTTGAAACTCTAGGATCACATTTTCCAGGGAAAAATAAGAAAGCTTGTTTCAGTTGAATAATCTCCCCTTTCATTTTCATAAATGAAATGTCCTCCATGACCTTTATGGAGCTCAGCTGAAACTGAATTATGGGCCCAAAGGATAAATCGAGCCAACCTTCCTATCCCCTTAAGGTTTTGGATTCCTTCTTCAACATTAGATTTTGATTCCTGTCATCTCAACGTATTTTAATGTTGGCCACTGTTAAATCTAGGTCATAGTTTTCTAACCGAGCAAGCAAATAGAATCATTCCTAGCTGGTTGACCTGGCACATGAAATGCAGTATATCTGATAAATATGCTATGTCAACAAATTCATCCTGATTCAAAGTATAATTGAAAAATTAAAAAATTAAGTAAAAAAAATTTTTGTTTGTTTCTTTAGCACTACTCTAGCATGTTTGAAACCATTTTTCATATTTATTTCTTTGGCTACTCTTGATTAAATTTATCAAAACAATACAATCCTTTTAGCCTATAGGAATTCTTTATCTTGATTAAACATTAAATTTAATTAATGTGTCATCTGATTTGTTTGTACAGATTTGATGGCAAGAAAAATTGGTAGGAAGAAGGCATAAGAAAAAATAGGTATTAACCTCCTCATACTTTATCATTTTCTCTAAAAAAAGGAAAGATTGAGAGGGGGAGACTAGATGAAAGAGGGTGAAGGGAATAGCCAAGGAACATTTATACATAAGTCATAGATACAGAAAACAGTGTGGTGGTGGCCAGAGGGAAGGGAGGGTGGGCTTGGTGGAGGTGGGAAGGCAGGCAGGATGGGGACATGTGTAATAGTACCAACAATAAAAAGAAAACTTGAAAAATGAATAAATAATAAAATAAAGAGAATGAGCTTTATTAGAGAGTGAATGAGGGATTACTTTTCCAGATAAAAAGTCTATTGGAATTTTTAATTCAAGTAACCATTGAAATCATATAAATGCTTCCAAGCATCTCTCCCAGTTCTTAGGTTCTCAGTTATTCCCAGGTAATGCCTTTAAACAAGGTATTTCTCACAAGGCTCTAGAATTAAAACAACACAACAATTTACATGCTCTAACTTAGTCTGTATTTAGATACCTCAATCTAAGATAAACTACAAAAGGGGTTGTATTAAGGACATTGAAGTTCCTTGGTACTCTAATCATATGTGAATCTAAGTTATAATATTGCAATTTTAGTTATTTTAGCTTTACTGCCTAGGTAGGCATAACTAATTGACACCTCCATTTATAGAGTAGTTTCAAAGATACTCTAGTAATTAGAAGTTTTTTAAATGATTTTTTTTTTTTTTGTCTTTACATGCTTTGGTAAATAGGATTGAGTGAATCAATCACATTAAGTTAAATCCGCTTCAACATTTAGGTATTTCTAAATCTTCATATTTATTCTCCCTAATTTTTAATAGTAAATGTTTTCTTATTGGAACAAATCCTCACTGTTTACAAACCCTGTCAGATGAAATATGGATTCTTGAAGGTTTGGTTATCTGTAACCATTTATTATATCAAATAATTTTTAAGTAAGGGTCAAGTTGGAGAAAGCAGAAGCAACCCTAGTGTTTTAAAGCAGAAAGTGATTTAACAGGTAACATTAGGTTTTACACAATCTTTGGAAGAAGTGGAGAAATACAGTTTGAGTGGAAACTCTAGAAATGACTTTCAGATTAACATTGCCAGTCTGGCCTACCAAGGATGTTATTACCTCTGTACAAGTATAAAGAAGAGAAATAAAGAAGCTACTTCTATAAATAATGGCCCCAGAACACACAATTTTATTTATGACCCAGACATCAGGAATCTGTTACTATCACCGGTGGAAGAAGCACTTTTACTTTTTTCATGTCAAAAGTGATATTCCCTAGAGAATTTCATTTAATATATTGAAGACATCATCCATACAAAGTTACTGTTACTTTAAAAAATTAGGATCATAAAAGGGGGCGCTGCCTAAGCTTTGGGCAAACCCTGTGAGTCAGGTCTTGGGGTGGCCCAGCCCCCACCCCAACTTGGGTAGGAAGTAGCACAGAAGGTGGCAGGTTGACTCTTATCAGAGCCCGCCCCATGAGGCAGAACACTGACTGGCAGGGGAGGGGGGCGGGAGGTATGGGGAACAGCAGCCTCTGCTCACTACAAACAAGCAAAGGCTCTTTGTAGTGATTCCAGGGAGGGTATTTGTGTCCTATGTTACCTTTTTTTTAGAATTTTTTTTTCTTTAATATTAATGAAAGAGAGAAACATCTATTTGCCACTTCACTCATCCATGCATTCACTAGTAGCCTCTTGTATGTTCCCTGACAGGGGATCAAACCCAGAACCTTGGCATATGGGAAGGACGCTCTATAAACTGAGCTACCCCAGCAGGGCTGTGCCTTACTTTTGACCCCAGGACAACCCAGTGCTTCCTCAACTATGTCAGGAAAAGGAAGCATGAGAAGCAGAAGAGGAAAAGTATCCTCCTTAAGTAACATCCAAAATCCTAGTTGTAAGATTGTCTGGAAAAATGCAATTGTACTGGCTTGCTTCTGCAGTACAAGTGAACACTGGGAGGAGGGTGGAATAGACGCTGAGCCATTCAAACTTATACCTCATTCTGGATATTTCCAAGGGGGCATACGATATTAATTTTTACCACAACTATTATCTTTTAGCTCTGAACACATAAATTATTTAGCAGTTTAAGATTTCTATTACTATTTTTGTTGCTGCTAATTTTACCTCCCTTCCTTTGTCTCTTCATTCCTTAAATTTCTTAATTATGCTTTAAAATGACTGTTAGATTTATTTACCTTTTCTATTGCCTAATAAATAAATATTGAAACAAAAATAAACCCATAGCATCATTGTAATATTTGGAAAGATACAACTAAAGAATGAAGACATTTGAGAAATTTCTCAATATAAAAGAAATGACATTTTACCTCTGATAAAGCTGCAGTCACATACAGCTTTAATCACAGTGAGTTTTCCCAAGATTATAGCCCAAATAACCAGTTGAGTTTCAGAAGAGTTAGAGAGCGAGGGAAGGCTAATGGAGGAACCATCAAGGTAATTAATTACACAATTTGGGGAAATCATCTTCTACTCTCACAGCTTGTGATTCTAGACCCTAGATAAAATACAGAAAACTTTCACTATCTGTAATGATGATAAACCATCAGAAACTTCTATTGCCAGCCATAGAGATGACAGGAAAATATCTCAATACCTGCAGGTGATTTTCAGCTTCATCAACGAATGTAAAGCTTTTCCTGGAGTCATATGTACTAATGTTTATATCATTGGAGCTCATTACTGCCAAACCTAAAAATAACCAAAATACGTTGTGGTATATTTATAAAATAATTATTATACAGCAAGGAAAACAAACTAAATGATACAATATGGAATAACAATGATGAATCTCAGAAACATAACATTGAGCAAAAGCAGACATATAGTAATGCACACGGTATGATTGCATTTATATTGATTTCAAAGAAAAACTAAAATAACGCTGTTTAAATGTTTTTTTTCTCCTTTCTTTCTTTTTATAATTTGGGAATTAGAAACACTTGAGTGCAGGGTACCAAAGGCCAGCTCCTCCCAGACTCGACTTTAAACCATTCAGCTCAGTTCTCAGTCCTTGAGTACTGCTGGACCTCCCACCCCCACCAATTAGTCATGGTGGGAGTGCATCTTGCTGCAGAGACCTTGCCAGGTGCGGGAATACCTTCTGGCCAAATTGCTGGAGGGAAAACTGGAAGCCAGAAGAGGGATGGAATTGTACTTGTATGGCTGAAACCTATAGTCTTCTAGGAGCTAGAAGGAATGGAGCAGCAACTGGCCTTCTGGCTCAAAACCCTGGGCCTTAGTCCGATGTCTTCAAAATCCAGGGCCACAGCAACCCTAACACCCTTCCATTCTTGGGGTCCCCATTCAGGATGCGGCTATCCTTGGGTCTGGCATTAAGGTTTGTTCTTTTAAAGTGTTATAAATTAATATATATTCATATGTATGAAATTAATGTGATGTCAAGATAGTAATTACCTTGGATTGGATAAAATGGAAAGAATTTTAAGAGAGGGGAACGGGGAGGCAATTCTGGCACACTGATGATGTTCTCATTCTTAACCTGCATAATGGCTACATAGATATATATGCTGTGGTAACTCATTGATCTGTATAATTTGGTTTGTGCATTTTTCTGTATCAGTGCCTTATTTTGTGATAGAAGCACAAGGATTTTAAAAAGGGTTTTATAAAAGGAGGCAGGCGGAGGCAGGCTTTCCTCTCCCCACAGATTGAAAACAGCCTGACATCACATCTTTATTCACTAGGATGGCTGGGGCTTCATAGTTAGCATCAGCAATTTGTGACTTTCATTTTACTCATGAAAAGTCTTAATTCAGTTACATCTACGTGTGCATATGTGTATCCAAGAAACAATAATTACAAAGCTTTTGATGCTTACCAACTGTATTCACACTGTTAATTGAAGAAATAGCCCATAATCAAGCCAAAATGCAAGAAAAAAATATATTTAAAAAAATAATCAGCTTCAAATTAGGAGCCATAGGAGAAAAACAAGTAATTTTGCATATTTGAAACATAACCAGTAGTGTGTTGTGTGTATGTGAGATACATACACACACACAGATACACATATGAAGAGAGAGAGACATAAAGTTAGAGAGGGAAAGAGAAAGAACTTACTTAAAAACAGTAAGCTCAGATAATTATTAATGCTATTTAGGACAGAGATTAACAAATATAACAAAAATAGTCAACATATAAATTTTATGAAAAAGTTGAGGAGTTCCCCCCCCAAAAATAGCCCAATACAAAAAATAAAGCCCAATACAAGAAAAAGATAAAAACTATGGAGAATTTGAGAGTTCAAAAAATTGATTCAATTAATGCAATATGTATTCATATCCATTTATTAGTTATTAGGAAACCCAAAGGGAGAGAGAAGAGACAATACATATGCATAAATACAAAAACATAATTGAAGAAAATATATCAAAATATATGAATAAATTATGAAAAGTGACCCAAATGTCTGTTGATATTATTATTAATGCAGGACGAACACTTTAATAAGTACAAAAGAAATACTGAAGCCTAAAGATAAATAGATTAGGTATCCTACAACTTGGGGAAAACAGGAAATATATTTACAAAGGAATCAAGTTGTGGCTGTTTTCAGACCACTTACTTGAAATATAGGATACTGAAAACAATAGATCACTACGTTCAACTTCTAAGAATAAATATGATATTCTAACTTAGCAGCCCATAATGCGCCAAACTTTTGGTCAAGAAGCATGTAAAATATATTCTCAATATGTTAGGAATAATAAAGTATGTATTCCATATATACTTTCTAAAAATTTACATAAATCTAAGAAAGGAGAAGACATGGATATAAGGAACAGGAGAAGCCAAGTAAATACATAAACATATAATTAAATCTAATTAATTGCAGATGATTCAGTTGGGATACTTAAAGCAGTTATTAAGAAAGAATCCCAAAAATAGAAAAATCATAATATTTGAATGAACTTTCCCTTTTTTTCTCCTAAAATTTACAAACAGAAGAATGAAAAAAGGCCAATGAAATATTAATAAAAGTGGGGAACAAACATATTTTAAGCAAACTTTAAATTCACTAAAAACAGAAACTAAAATATTGATATAAGAAAAGCAAAATTTCACATAATATTATTAAACTGAAATAACAGTGAATTTTAAGAAGTTATATTAAACCCAAATTATTAAGAACAAATGTATGTACTTTAAATTAATAATATTAAATCATAATGCTGAAACTATAAATATAAAAGGATAATAGATTATGTCAATGGTCATATTTAGCTAGCCCATTTCAGAAACAGGCAGATTAAGTCAACAAAATGCAGTCAGGTTATCTATAGAACTTAAGAAAGATATAAGCGTATGTGGACATATTTAACATATATTTAAAATTTTGTGATTGAATCTGTCAATTAAATAAAATAACATATTTAGGATGCATTACACTAATTTACTTACTTGTATATATTACTTTATATTATATTTTGCTTTATATTATGTTCCAGTGATTTGACCATTTCTGAGAGAGTCTGAAACTCATTTAATTATTATAACTTTAGTATGGTTTGATACTGTACAATGCAAATTTAACATTATTCTTTCCACACAAAATTTTTATAGTTAGCCCTGCATGGTTTTCATTCAGTCATCTTACAAAAATTATCAAATTTGGAATAATGATTGGGATATTTTACCTGTATAGACTAAATTTAATGAAATGTTTATGATGATAATGCTGAGTTTTCCCATCAATCTGTATAGCTTGTTTTCTGGCCCCCGTTAAACTTCACAGTTTGTTACTTGGTTTCCTCAGATTGTGAGGGGTTTCCACCTCAATTGCAGCCTGGAGCTTACTCCATTCTGTGCCATTTGTTAACATTCTGTCATCTGCCCCTTTTTTCATAGAAATGTAGTGGAAGCTCTTTTCCGTTATTGCTCACTTCCACTGTTTCCTGCTCCTGTGAGTTACTTTCAAAAAATTAAATGTGGTCACCAAAAGGAGTTGGGACATGAGTTTAGTTCTTCAACTTGAATTAAAAGCCACTAAGTGTGTATAATTTGCATTTTGCATTAGAAACCCAGCTGTGGAAATCTTCTTGGTAGAAAAGTAAGGCCAGCAAACTTAATTTATTTTTGTTTGGGTATATATGTTTGGAGCAGCAAAAAGAATCATGATTAGTTACTATCTAAAAAATATATAAAGTATTTTGACATTCTGTTTCTTCTACTGGTATTGATTCAAATCATATGATTTTTGAGACATGTACAAAAACTAACAGATAATCTGATTTTAAATTATTATTTATAGTAAATAGTATCTACCAAACATGATAATAAAAGATAAAAATGTATTCTTCCAAAAAAGCAAAAATTTACCTGGAAAAGCTTAGAGTAATTGATCAAATTATTAAAATATTGTTATTTTTAAGTTTATAATTTCACAGCATTTTAACTTTACTTATTTTAAAAGATTCCTAAGAAAATTTTATTATTCACTAGTGGGAATAGAGAATGGTTTTACTTAATCAGATGTCTCAACTCCCTCCGTTTTGTTTAAGTTAAATACATTTTGGAAAAAAGAGTCTGAAAAAGAGAGAGCAGAAAAAGAATTAATTGATCAGTGCTTTCAAAGGATGTAAAAATAGATCAGTTTCACCACAGCCTCTGGATAATCCATCATTATTCCATTTTACAAGTTCATGGGAAGAAAGACTCTAGAGATTACCAGAAGAAAGACAGTACAGTTGATCAAAGTTAGGTTTCTAGCCTAGAGCTGCTCTGTGTCTTCCTAAATCAGATATTGCAAATGTCTTAATAATTCTTAGGCACATGAATATAGACCTAGATTAACTGATGTCTTATGAAATTTATTTATTTATGGACATAATACAATTGGTCCTGAACAACAAATCTGTACTGTTGTTTGACTTATATGCAGATCTTTTTCAATATATACTGTAAATTTGTTTTCTGTTTCTTGCATTTTCATTAATATTACTTTATTGTAAGAATACAGTATTTAATACATATAACATACAAAATATGTGTTAACTTTTATGTGATTGCTAAGGCTACCAATCAAAAGTAGCCCATTAATAGTTATCAATAAGTTTTGGGAAAGTCAAAAGTTTTACACACACTTTTTACTACATGAGGATCAGTGCCCCTAACCCTCTGCATCATTCAAGTGACAGTATCAGAAAGGTTTGGAATAATTGTCTTAATCAGCTCTCTGTGCTTATCTGTGGTGAAAAGGTCAAAAGCAGCCATGATCCATTAGAAAAAAGACATAATTTTAGCTTACTCTTTCAATAGACTTTGTGGCTGTTTACAATAAATAACGCCAAATTCGATGCAAGGTGAAATAACATCAAAGGTCCAGTTTATTGGAGGATGCTCCAGGGTTCTTCGTGGTGAGGAAATCAGAAAGCTTTTGAGTAATTACACAGACTGTACTTCTTTTCTCTGTCCAATCTATGTTATTCCTGGTGTACAAATATTCCATCTTCTGAAGATTATTTAGTAGTCTTGATAGACTACATGTTCCTCATGCTTTGCTTGTCATAGAGCATCCTCATTACCTATGTACATTCTTTCTAGTCCCCAGTTGCCTCAAGTTGATCTCTGTGACAGCATTTCTATTCTCTGCAGGTCTATCAGTTCTCAGAAGCTTACCTGCATTTATTTTCTGTAATCCTTACTAGGTGCAATTCATGCTACTCTATATTTTGTGTTTTCATTGAATTGTGGCTTAACAGGCAGATCCTAAAAAAATAAATAAATAAAGACTGAGATTTATATTTTCAATTTATTTTGACACCAGCACAGTTCAATGTACATACAAGGCTCACAAAATTCTTAAAAAACAAAATTTCAAAATGTACATCAGTAGATTTTAAAACTAAGATTTCTTATTAATCATGCCACCTACTGAATTAGGTTTACTTTGTAACTTCTGATATGATTAAGATTGTAAAGACATCTCATTTACACCAAATACACTGTAAAATATTCTACATTTTATCTGTAATGTATAGTATTTTATATATAATAGTAAATAAATTTGATAAATTATTTTATTTATTCACTCATCTATTTGCTCATTGGTTTATTCAATTAATACCTAGTGATTATCTACTGTGTTCCAAGGCTTTTACTGAGTAATGGGAATAAAATATGACACACATGGTACCCGTATTCACAAACCATACACCATTATGAAAAGACAAACACAATTATAGCAGAGCTTGGTGAGAACTACCAGACATCAGATGTTTTAATAACATGGAGTTTACGTAACACATCTGAGGATGATTACTTCTTCAAGTAAGCCATTAAGCAAAGATATAAAGGAATTAGTACCAAGAAGTGGGAACGGCTATGTAAAGAATCAAAATCAAACCAAGACTTTTGAAATTTTCATGAAAATAAAAATATTTCAGTATGTCTGTAGTACAGAATGTGGAGAATGTCAAGATATTTGATTGGAGAAACATCTTTGTAAGTCATGTTAAGTAAGGTGCTTGGATGTTATCCAGAAAGAGATAGAGCACCATTGCACAGTCAAAATCAGAAGTATTTTTATGATGAAACTTAAAGCACAGAATTATGATTATGCTGGGATTATAATCTCAGCCTGCTACTATGATTTATTAATTTATGACAGGTAATAACCTCTGTATGCCTTACTTTGCTCATGGTAAAATTAGGGAACTAATACTATCTGTTTTATAGGATAATTTGGAGGCTGAAATAAGTTTATATCTGGTGCTTAGAAAAGTCCCCAGCACATAGACAGTGTGAAATCAATGTAAAATATTTCTATTATTCTTCCTTGAAACATTTTAATGGAAAAATAGAAAATACATAACACATAGGAAACCCAGAAGAAGATAGATTCATGAAACCCACTGTGATATAAATGAAAACAAAAATATTGGTAAATTTTGATTCAACAAGAAATAGCACATCACTTCCACTTAATTGGGAATGGAAACTGTCCCCGGTCACTTCAATTTCCTAATGCCAGTGACAGAACAGAAGGGAATACTATGCTACCAAGAGTATTTGATTTTTTTTACTATTAAGGGGAAAGAGTGTCACTCCCTCACAAAGAGGGGAAAGAAGACTATTGATGAGTCACGAGGACTCCACCACACTCTACCATATCTAGTACTAAAAGTTTTTGGAAGTCTATAGTAAAATAGCATCACCAAGTATACTGATCTCTCAAGACTGAAGGTTTGATTATCCCTAGATAAAGAATCTCAATCAAAAAATTATCGGTATGAAAAGGAGATACAAAATGGGTAGTGGAAGAAGGAAATCTTAAATCTCAATAATGGCCTCATGATCATTTGCAAAAACAAGGACTGGAGGATCTACCTTTATGATTTTCCTCTCTATGATGGGCATGTATGTATATATATATATATATATATATATATATATATATATATATATATATATGATATGTAAGAAAACACCTTAATTAATATTAAACAAAATCTATAATCTAGCTGTGATTCTATATGTATGTAATACATATAGTGTATTATATTAAATACATTTAAAATATGTTCTTTCATTTTTAAATAATTTTACTTAAGCACTGTAGACCATAGTTAAAATTAAAATTTACTTCCTAAGTTACAGAATATCAAGTAAATATAGTCAACTTAAAAAGCATTGAACAGCACTCAGTGACTCAGGTTTTGAAATAGGCACAGAAACTGATCATACATTTAGTTGTTCCATTTTCCAAAGGCAATGAGAAACTTATCATTGTGTGAAGAATAGTAGCAATATGCTAGAAGGAAAATTGTTGATTTTGGAGGAAGTGGTGGTGTCTAGAGGCTTATTTATGTAAAATGGCGTATTTGGTGTGTGATAGCTAAGTTGTAAACTCCAGGACATATGCATTATTTGAGACCATTTTAAAAGCATTCTCTTTCTACTTTAAAAATTGACTCAAATGTTAGTATGAGTCCATCTTACCTGGACAGAACCAACTAAACGTTCATCCTCACCCAGGTTCTCTTGTGATGCTGGTTCATTTCTCTGAGTTATTTTTATCAATCTGGCATGCATTTTTACGGCTTGGGTCCAGGGCCGTGTGAGTGATGAGTGGAAATTGATCTCATGACACACACAGTTGCCACACCAGTCAGGCCTTTAGTGTGGCATATGGACAAGAGCAGGATGATGTTATCAGATTTGAATTTTTAAAAGATTTCTTTGGCAGCCATGTAAAAAAAAAGAAAAAAGAAAAAAAGAAACATTGGAGGAGGAGTGGAAGAGAGCTTATGAAGATGGGGCCATTAGAAATATCATTGGGGCAAACTAATCAAGGCATAATGGTGGACTTAGCTTGAGCTGGGGCAGGGAGGCATTTTGCAGAGAAGCATGCCGATTAGAAAGAGGCTTACAGTTAAAGCTGGAAAAGCTTCTTTATGAATTTATAGGAATGGTGAAGGAGAGGAACCTAGAAATGATGAATTCAAGGCATACACTTATTACATGGATAGCACATGGGGTAATCATATATAGTGAGCACATTTTACAGTGTATTTTTTAAAGTAGTATGTTGGCATGATTGTTGCCAGCTGCGAAATGTGAAAGTTATTTTCATCATGTAAGATGTTAATTTTGCAATTAAGGAATTAGATAATTAACCATATTTTTCAATGTCACTAAGAATGCAGGTTTCTCTTCTCAACCTTGTAGGCATAAACTAATTATGTATGAGGAGAGATTATTAGAGTATGCACTATTAGAATATGCACTGTCCCAGGGAAAGTCAACTCATCAAATCTTCCTGTGAATTTAAGGACTTAGTAATACCTATTCCTCCACTTCTGAGATTTCTTCCCAATAATTCAGTGTATGGTAAGATTATTTCTGTTTGTAGAGAAGATGAGTCTTGACTTCAACAATGTATTTTTATTTGCATATTACCTTGCTTAAAATGATTTTAGCTACTTGTGAAGTAATTAACTGTGTGCTAAAGAAAACTAAACATAAGGGAACATTCAAACTGTACAACAGATAAAGAGAATTAACATTCACACAAAATGTATCTATCCATGTATAAATATGGGGGATTGGTTTTGATTATTAAACTCATATAGTATTATTATTATGTTGTTATTATTAAAATATATCAGTGACAAAATTATAAGTTTTAATAAAGAGTAAATTGATATGTTTCATTCACACCTCCTTAAATGTTAGAAAACTCATTACATCATAAAACATTTAAGCTTCAACATTTAAATTAACTAGGTATGATAAATTTATTAAAATAATTTTTAAATGTTAAAATCCTTATAATGTAGGGTTTTGTTTTGGTTTTTCACTTTGTGTGAGCATGGAGATACAGAGTATAAGGAAGGCAACATGAGGACAGCAATCTAATACTTAGATGGATCGCTCAATCTCACTCCTGGTGTCATTTATGAATGTGACCCAAATATAATAAACAAATGTCCCTGATATTTCACAGTCCTACTGAATGCATTCTGTCTTATATTTTGTTTGTATTTACCTAGACTACTTCCTTCTATTCTTTCCAACTAACCCATTTACGTGTTAGTACAACTAATAACAAACATTTGTACAGAAACTTAGAGCATTTAAATGCTTACACATTAATTTTCTCACTAAATTTATCTTTCCCATGTAGACAACTTGATTGTTCTTATTCTTTTGTTATGTTTATGAGGTTCATTACTATTAAATTTAAAAATATTTAATACTTAAGCTTTTACTAAAAATTGAGAAAATAAAAAAATGTTTAAATACTTATAAAGGAATCATCAAACAATTAGTGCTCAACTTTTATTTTTCATCTACACATTTTATCTTTTAAAATTATGTTTTAAAAGGTGTGAAGCAACTATTTTTGCAAATGGTTAGACAGATGAAGCAGCATCATTTATTGAATAATCGACATTCACTATATATTTTAGAATTTTAACATTTTCATAGGCTTCATTTGGATAACTTCTTGGTTCTTTATTTCTTAAATTATTTTTCTCTTTTATAAAGTTCACTTTCAATCTGAGTACCAGAAAATTTTAATTATTAAAGCTTTATAACATTATTTAAATAACGTTAAAAACAAGTGCTCCTCCATAATTCATCTACTTTATAATCTTTCTGATAATTCCCCACATAAATATATTTTTATTGTCAAAGAGGTAGCCAATGAATATTTGTGTTTGTGTGTGTGTGTGTGTGTTTTAACAATGATACAGTGAGGTCTGTACATTTCTGTTGGTATTTAAATTTCAGAATTAAATGTATTATTAATAATTAATTTTAGTTTTTCTTGTATGAATATTTACTTCTTTCCAAAATCAAATTTACATAAGGTTTAATTCCTTCTAAAATCTATCTAAAGTTTACACTAGCAAATTTCCTGTTTATCTATTTATCTCTATCTATCTGCCTATCTACCCGTATTTTTATCTTCTGATATTGTAAATGTCCAAGGCTGTTAACTAAAGCATCGTTTGTAAAATATTATAGAAGAGCCCTAAAAGTGTCCATGTGGAGCACATCTTTGGGAGGAGAAGAGCAGCTGTGCAGGTGAAGCAAGAAACTCCTCCTGAATCTTTCTCTGCTATATAACTTATGGAACAAAATGTTCAATCTATGGTGGGAAAGGAAACAATCATTACTTTTGTCTTCATTTCTCTCCCCTTTTTTAAGGATACAAAACCTGCACTATGCATACAATTTCAAAAGGGGGGTTGGTAGCAGAGTACACATGCACTTAATTAATTCATGTCCACCTACAGCAGGTGGAAAAGAGGTGAACCAAAGAAGCTGCACAAAGGTATTGGTAAACACTTACTGAAGCTGGTTAAAAGAACTGGGAGAGAAAAAAGGGGGCAGGAGGAAGTGCTGAATTCAGAACTATAGATCTGGCAAGGCAGAACCAAAAAATTCTATGCTCGCTGACACAGAATGAATGCCTTGCCTAAGGCTTATCCTTAATCAGAATAGCAAGACCACACTCCACCTCCACGCTAAGAAAATGCAAGTTACAAATAACAGCAGAGCATAGCTAGGGGACAGATAGGGGAACTGAGGTTGTATGCACTCTATTGTTGCACTGTTTGTCCTCAATGTACAACAGTCTTCATATTCCTGTAGAGATTTCTTATGTGGAGGATAGGGCTGGTTTAAAGAACGGTACATGTTCTGAGTGTTAGATCTTTCCTTCATTCCCCACTTCAGAGAGGTCTCTTTGCATAAAATTCTCATATAAATGGGACTTTCCTCATAATATTTATTTATGTAAATACTTTGATATATAGAAAATATTGTAGTTTGTTAAAAACTACAGAACTGTACTGTCTTGATGATATAATGATTTGTACATTCATTATTTACTACTTTCTTTGGGGATTGTTATCAGATTTTGTATTCTGAAATGCCAATTGAATAGGAAATTTTAACGGTACCTAAAAACTGTGATATAATAAAAGTAGATATCAAAACTGTAATATCTTAATTGGAAAGACATTGCATAAATTTATTTTTTTGTTCTCTTACTAAAAGGGGCACAAGAATATGGAGATGAACATCTAATTCACACTACCCAGAGGCAACACTGGAGAGTTTCACTAATTATGTCACATGGCAATGACACCTGCCCTGCTCCCTTATATTGTCACTTCCTTTTTCAAAAAATTAAAAAGTGTGTACTTTGTCATATTGTTACAGAATGGGGGTGTCCAAAACCCCCCAGAGCCTGCAGGCTGGGGGCTGGGGAAAAGGAAGCAGCTTTCAGGATGTCTTCACATGCCTGAGGGGAGTGGCTAGTGTCTTTGTTATGCAAATTGATTCAATGCATCCAAGGTCTGGGAAAATGGGAGGGGTCTTGGACCGTGGGATAGTATGGAAAAAGCACACAGAGCCTGCAGGAGGTTCTGTGAATGGTCAGAACTGGGGACCATGCTCACTGCATCACAGGATGTAGTCAGGGATTTAAAAATAAGCCTCAGACATTTTAATGACACACACCATGCTGCTTTGAAAAGAAGGGTTCTCCATGTGGTTTGGAGAACGTGCTCTCCATGCAGATTATAAACGGTGAAAGCCATGCAGCTTCGAAAAGGAAGGAACACCATGCAGCTTTGAGAACACCTTGCGGCTTGGAGAAGGGGAAATACCTTTGTGGTTTTTGAAGGGAAAGGCTGGGAATTCACGCGGCTCTGGATTAAAAGTTGATGGACACCAGAAGACAGAAAGACCTCCCCAATCAGAATTGAATGATTGGCAGATACTGGTAAAGCTGAACTGTGTCTAAGAAGTAAGGAAACAGTTTCTCTAACTTTTCTAAAACTAGCTTGGTTTGGTAAGGGGAGGCTGAATTATGTGTTTGTGGGCGTTAAAAAAAAATAAGACAACGGCAGAAATCTGCAAGTAATCTAAATCTATATAACTATAAAATAAACAATTCTTTTTCTTTTCACTAAACTCTGGTATTAAGAGTTATAATTCTGGCGGCCGGCAATCGCGCCCCTAACTAAACAGCCCGTGGGTTCTGTTTCAATTGGAGCAGCCCAGTGGTTCTGTTACAATATGACTATATAAGGTTAAACCTTGGAGCCAGGGTTCTTTCTGTTAATGAAAAATGAATTTAGCTCTGTTAAATGCTGCCATATGGATGGAGAGTTAGTTGCTGATTTGAGGATTTTAATAAAAATTTATATTTCAACCAGGAAAACAAACTTCAGTTTATCATATGCATCAGTTGCAGCAGAGGGATATATTTGAGTTTTCATACTATTTGGACAAGTTTTGAATATTAAAGGACAGATACAAAAAAAAGACCATACTACAGAAACTGCTGACAGGGCTTTGGGTTCAGTTAATTGCTGTGAACAAAACTGTGTCTAATGCTCTTTTTAGTTATGTGTTTGTGGCTACCAGCAGCATTCAATGGGACCTTTATAAATTTACTCTTTATCTCTGACTACAGTTGATTGACATGTGAACTATGAGCTGGTTGTGCTTAAAGAAGTGCACAGATTTCTACAAAGCTATGGATATTTCCTGAACCTTACACTACCAGATCTAAATACTACAATGTCAGCTGTAATTCTTTAATGCCTGAAAATCGTTAGACTTAAAAGTAATTCAAATATTTTAGTTTTGAGTTCATTTCTTAATTTATTGAAAATGCATTCGGTAAGGAAAAATTTGATGGTACAGAATGCTTATTACAACATTTACTAACAAACCTTTTAAATACTTGTTTACATACTGTTTGTCAAAATATGAAGTACTGCTTCTATTTTTATTGCTTTCTTATATTTTTTAATTAGTAATCTTAATAAAAATATCTATATAATACAGAGGTGGGCAAAGGTAAGTTTATAGTTGTGAATTCACAAAACACAGGTTATTCTTGTATTATTATTTATTACTTTTTGTATTATTTGTATTGTAACTATAAATTTACTTTTGCCAACTCCCATATAAATTTGTTTCTTAATATATTATGCTGTTAAAATATAAATAAACCAGTTGTTACTGATTTTGAGAAAATATTGTCATTGTGATTTTCCTTTGAGAGGGCATATACTTGTGTTTCAAAGTAGTAAAAGATCCCAAATTAGAATGTAAGTGCCTCCTTCTCCCTCTTTCTCTCTCTCCCTCTCCCCTTCCTCCCTCCCTCCTTCCCTCCCTCTTTGCTCTCTCTCTTCTCATTCCTTCCCTCCCTCCCTCCATCTCTCATATGGTATCTCACTCACATATTTTTTTAAATGAAAGATTTTTTTCCATGGATAATTCTGTGTAATATTGAAATAATACTATATATAGAAAAAGAACTAAAACAAGCTATACCATGTATTTTGACCCAAAATTATCTCTTTTAACAGAGTAGAAATCTCTTATCAGAGAGATAGTAATTAAAACCTTTTTTTCTCAGTTATACAAATCCTTTTTAAATCTCTCAAAAGAACATTGTGACAGGGTGTAATTCAACATGAATTACAAAGGAAAAAATAATTTAGGTATGTGACACCAAAGACTTTCTTTTATGCTGCAAATTGTAACATTCTGTGACTAGTCTTCACTTTGAAAAAGAATTTCAAAATACTTCTCAAGCACAACAGTACTTGTATTTTTTCATTCTTTTGCAGAATTATAATTTTTATTCTTTTGTGGTATTTAATTTTTTTCACAAACTGATTTAACATCAGATGGTTTTACTGTTGGCAGTGCATGTGGGTGGAAAACAAAGCTGATGAGTCATTCTGTCTAATCAAGAATCAATATTTTTATCCTGAAAAGAACATAGTCTCCTCAGAGATGTGATTCCTGGAATGGGAATAGTTTGTTTTTATAAACAGTATTGTATATTGTCTGCATATTATTTGGGGATCTATGCTTCCTTCTTGCGTTTTGTTTCTGCCATTGGACTGAACAGAAGATATTAATTCTCAAAACTTAAACTACCTTCCCATAGGAAATTAACTTGAAAATATAAGGTGGAAAACATAATGTGAAACACAGACTTTCTTAAGGATACAAAGACCTGATATCAGGCCAATTATGCCTTGATCACTATATGATTTAGGATTTAATGGCTGATATTTCAAGGTCTCAAAATCATAAATAAAATAAGGAGTTTAGAGTCAAAGATCTTAAGCAGGTTTACAGTATAAAATTGTAATTTTGTTAACCAGTAAGAATGTTACATGTTATTTCTGTAAATGATATAAATATTTTCACACAGACAGTAGGGTAGGGACTGAACCCACAACCCAGGCAAGTGCACTGGCTGGGAATCTAATTGGAAACCCTTCATTTAGTGGGAAGATGCCCAGCCAAATAAGCCACACCATCCAGGGCTTGAACCATAGCTCTTGATGAAGTGATCTAACCAAACATAATGTTGAGGTATGGTAGCTGTATTCTACTGCTTTTAGTAAAAGAGAAAGAATATCAGGAAATAATTAGCCTATTGCAGAATAATGAAAAGGTATTCAGTTTTGCAAGTAGCAACTTTCATTTCATGTGGATTAAATCTCTGATCATTATGTTGTACACCTCAAATTTATATAATGTTATATGTCAATTATATCTCAACAAAACTTGCAATTAATAAGTAAAATTGTTGAATCTTTCTTGAAATACCTAAAAAAATTCAAATAATTTGCTACTTCACAGATTTGCAAAAGATATTTGATAAAAGCAAGAACAAACAAACAAAACTTAAAAGGAATAGATAAGATTCTTAGAACCTTTTGCAAGAACATCCAAGGAATTACTTGTTCTTGGTCATAAAATAGGTGCAAACAAGAGACAAAGATCAAATTGTTTTTGCCCACCTTGGGTTTTTTTCCAAATTTTGTTTTGCCTTCTCATCCAAGCTTATAATCTCAAATGGCTTCAAGTGGAGAAAGGAGGAAAAACCAAGAACAGAGCCCTTTAAATAATGAGAATTCAGGTTTAAACATTAAGGTCTGATGTTTTTGGCTGTGCTTATTTTCCCACATAAGAAATTGAAAGCATATCGACTGGAGGCCTTCTAAGTTTTAGCAGAAAATTGACTGCAAAGAATCTATAATTCTGCCTAAGTATACTCGTGATAATTTAACCTATACTCTGAACCCCCAAAATATAACCCACTAGGAAGCAGGTTATAAAACCCAGCAGGCTTTTTGGGTGAAAATTTTTATTGTAGCGGCCTACTTCCAATTCACATCAAGAAATAAGCCAAGAAATAGACTGAAAAGAAATTCTATGGGTACATGGGGAGTTACATATATTACAGATCATTACTGAGCAGTATTTGAAATGATGACCATCAATTTCTGAAAAATAAAGTATGTTTTCTCATACAAACAAAAAATTTCAGATGAATGAAAGGTCTTCACAATATGGTAGATGTACATGTATACACACACATATGTATTATAAATCTATGGACATACATGTTTATAGGTAAAGATAAATATACAAATATAGGTCTGTCCAGAAAAAGTTCAGCCATTGTTAACATAACAAGAACAGTTTATGTGATGTCGATGTAACCTGGCAGCCAAGGAAAGTGGACTGGAATGCATATGTGTGAACAATGGTGACTTCACTGTACTAGCCAATGGGGGCAGTAGACATCATTGAGTGAGCATGTGTACTGTGTGGCTGTTGCTTTAAAATGACTGAGTGAGTAGAGCAACCAATCTGCATCAAATTTTACATTAAGCTTGAACATTTCTCTGTAGAAACTATTTGGATGATTCAGAAGGCTGAAGCTATGGGCAACTAGTGATTGGCAGCTTCATCACGGCAACACACCTCCTAGACTCAATTTACAAATATGTATTTATTTTTCCTGACAACATAATGCATTTTTCATTTGTAGAAATTGGAAACAGATCCATTTATCTTTAGAAATTTAGTACAGAATATTAAAAGTGATATTTGATATAAATGAGGAGAAGTTGGAGTATCTAACACATTACATGTATTATAAGTCATCCATTGGGAGGGATCATTACTTCACACCACATTAAATAATACATTCTAGTGTAAATTGCAAAAGGTAGTATTTTGTAGTACCAAAACATTATTTTTGTGAATATATTTATAATATTAAGTGTGTGGAAAGCCATATTCAATAAAGCAATAAACCAACCAAAAAGCCAGGAATTATTATAATAAATATCACAAATACAGAGCAGTTAGTCTGTGTCAAAAACTGACTACATTACTTATTTCAATGGTCTTAATTTGAATTGTCTAATCAGTCCTCACAGTAACTCTAGATCCAGTGGATATTATTTCCCCTTATTTTCATATTAATTATCCTAGCCAGGGGAGGCATTTTGTCTAGTATTCTACTTGCTCAATTTTATAGCGAGTAAGTGGCATAATTAGAACTTAAATCAATTAAATTTGGCTTCAGAAATGCCACAAAAAATTCAGATAACATTTTCTAATTGTCATTATTTTTTTCATCTTATATTTTTCAGTAATATCAAACATAAGAGGGAGAGGTCATTTACATATAATATTGTGATTATAGTTTGATACTTATTTTTGAAGAGATTCTGACACTAAAATTTAAAATTAAAATGTCTACCCCTTGATTCATCCTTTGCACTCTTAAGGATCTATCTAATCAATCTCTTGTTGTACTTCTTTTTTAATTCTTTTTACTATACATGAAAAAACTATGATTGTAATTTTTAGTTTCTAACTGGTCTTTTAGAATTTAACAAATATGAAACAAGGGCTGGAACTGAATGTAAGTATTGCCTAGTCTATCCTGTCTATCCTTCTTTGTCATAGGTACCAAAATAAGACCTGAATAAATTCAATGTTTATCTATAGTTATATAGCTAATTATTATGAAGATAGCAATAGAACATAACATTCTGTTGTCTATTCCAGTAATGAGACTTTCCATCCCACAGACATTTTGTTATGTGCATTATTCTACAGATATCATTTGTGTTATTTTGCAGACATTTTTATGTCATTCTGCAAATGTTTTATTATTCATGGAAAATAACCATGCAAGTTATACCACAGTTTAAGAAATCATTGGTTCTCTCAAAATCCTGGATCTTCAAAATACACACATGCCAAGTTATTCTACTGCAATGAATAGGAAGAGATAAAGACTTTTTGCCTCAGGCAGCAAAACAGATTATGTGTGAATTTATCATTTGAGTTATTTATAGAAACATTAAATAAACATCCTTCATACCTTCTGCCAGTGCATATTAATACTCAAAATAAACTATGCCATAGTTTAGTAATCAGAAAAAACACAAAAAGTGTTTCTTTGATATTTTTGAAAATTAATATTATAATTATGTTTAAGAAATCATTTCCTGTTGAACAGACATATCACTTTCCTTTTAAGTACATCAGAATATTCTGTGAAATTTTCCTTTAAAAATGGACATTACTCTGTTCCAAATTTTCACTCTTACATAAAATGTTTTAATAGATGTCCTTGAACATATAACTTTGTATTCTGGTGTGCTTAGTTTTGTAAGAAACTGCCACACTCTCTTTCTTGGTGGCTGTACCATTCTGCATTCCTACCAGTAATGAATGAGAGCTCCTGGTGCTTTACATCCTCACCTGTATTTGGTATTGTCAGTGTTCTGGATTGTGGCCATTCTAATAAGTGCTATTTTCTAAGAATGGAGGGGTATTCCTTTCTTCCCAGGAGGTAGATTCAGTTTAAATATTTGGTTGCACATTGTTGTCTTATTTTCCCAAGGAACAGAAAATATAACCATGGCAAGTTTTTTTATGGAATACCTAGAATTTTGAAATTGGGTCTTTTATTTCTTTTTTCTCATAGCCATTCATCGTCGTCATCGTCGTCGGCAGCCGTCCGTCTTGAGAGACGATGGTGTAGCTTCTTAAGAGTCTATCTGCACCGCCGAGAATGGCTGTGCAGTCCGACTCGGGAGTGACACGGTATCTGTCTCCTCCCGTGTTGAATCGACATCTTGCGATGACGCTGGAGTGTCCTCTCCAGTGAAGCTGAAGCTACAGAGCCTGGGCAGGGTGATATGGAGGGTCTGCTGTTGCCCATGCAGCAGACACCCCCTCTCTTCGCAGCTGAAGGGTCCAAGGGAAAGACGGAGTCAATACAGCTTGGCTTCAGGTGCGCCGCAGGAGTTGCCGGTGTTGACTACAACGTCAAACCACCTTAGGGACTCCGGCTCCGGATTTTCTGTTGGGGTTTACTCCCTTAGCCTTTCCCCTGAAGAGGTATGCTGCAAGGTAGCGGAGGTTTTTTGGAGTCAGAGTTTTCCTTCTCTGATGTGCCCTGACTGGAAGATTGAACCAGCGACACTTAGCTCGCAGGCCGACGCTCAATCCACTGAGCCAAACCAGCCAGGGGTCATAGCCATTATATTTGAGAAAAAAACTAATCTTTACTTCTCGGCCCAAACCACTACTCCAACTCCTCCTGGAGAAAATATTTATATAAAATATGTAAATAATATATTGCTTATAAATATTTTAATAAATATTCACATATATAAATATATATGGGAACCATAAAATAATATATATACTTAGATATGTATAAATTTTATACTATATATATATATATATATATATATATATATATATATATATATATATATATAGTGTGTGTGTGTACTTTTGTTGTACACACCGCCTGCCTAGACTACTTTGACTCTTCCTGGCCTATTGTCCTTCAAATTGTGGTTCTCTCCCACTGCCTCACTTATTAATTTAGCCCAGTCTAAATCTGTTCCTCAGTGTGCTTTTCTTAGTGGTTCCAATATGTTAAATTACACAATATGACTGCTTACTTTTTGTCATGTCTAAGAAGTATTTCTTCTTGTCCAGTTCTGCCACCCATTCTTGTGACTATATATTTTTCATCAATAAAAATGATGATTTCAGTCTCAATCATTAGTCTTCAATTTTATCACAGTTTAAATGCTTTACTGCCATAATTTATTTACTTATTCATGTAGTAATAAATTACCATAATCTCCACACTCTTTAACTCATACTTGGTTAAAATTGTGGCTGAAATCAATAGCTTTATATTTCAATAGCACTTCATAAAAAATGATAAGACAAGAAGCTGCTTATTTTTTTAAATTTAAGCTTCACCTATAGCGGTATGTTTTTTCTCACTAAATTAGGAACTTCTGGATAACAGGAATCTTATCATATTTACTTATATTCATCATAGATGTAGGTGCTCTATAAATGTTGGTTGTATTGAAGTTGAACACAGAGATTCCTTAATAACAAAGTGCAACGGAATAAACATAAAATAATTTTAAAACTAATACATATCCTTGAAGACAATT
Source organism: Furipterus horrens (assembly GCF_987537825.1). Taxonomy (NCBI): domain Eukaryota; kingdom Metazoa; phylum Chordata; class Mammalia; order Chiroptera; family Furipteridae; genus Furipterus; species Furipterus horrens. The sequence continues at coordinate 58,512,242 of NW_028327176.1, read as the reverse complement.
GATGTATTAGACTGCCAACTTAGAGTTCTAGCATCTGAAAAAAACTTTTTTTTTTTGCAGAACTTCACCTCCAGATCATGATTTTATATCATTCTTTCTCATTTTTGCAAACGACAACTTTATTCTTAAATATATTTGGTCAGAAAGAGTGAAATTATCCGTTAGTCTTTCATACACTACATCTAATCTATCAATGAACTCTGTCAACACTTCCTTTCAAATACCTTCAAAATCCGATGATCTCAAACCATTTACACTGCTTCCACCCTGGCCACACAATCATCTGTTTTTCCTGAACTATTGTAAGAACTTCATATTTGGTCTCCAGGTTTTATTATTGTTCCTTTGCAAACTATACCAAAGAAGTCATGTGGAACAATGTATTTTAAAACTTAAGATTTCTCCTTATGGAAAGGAATTGAAAAACTGAGAGTGTCCTTTCTACCTAAGAATGAGAAATAACTTGCCTAAATTTTATAGTAATAGTTTTTTGAACCCAACAGAGAACTGAGTACTTTAATATTTAAAGATGGATAAGTCCCTCTAATGAAGTATAAGGTATGCAAGCAGGGGAAGAGCACAGGAAGAAAATACAGTTGCCAAAAAAAGTGATAAAAAACATCAACAATAAGTTTAATGAATTTCTAACAAACTTCTGCAGTTACAGGCCCAAGAGGAGTTCTCTCTCAATTGTGGGCAGTTTTTATAGATAGAAGACAGAGGGCAAGAGCTTCTCTCGGGAATATAAGCATGGTAGGGACCAGCATCACTCCAGAAAAGGCAAAAAAATTCTTCCCATTTGTTTGTCTTCATATTTCAGAGCAATTCCTTTAACCTAGGGAAGAGAGAGCTGCAAATTCTGTCACCAGCAGGGCATAGGAACAGAGGATTTGTTTCTGAGGAAAAAGAGCAAAAATCAAACAAACAAACAAAAAAAACCTACAACCAAAAACTTTATATTCCATTTCTATAAGATAATCAGAAAAGAGTTTTGGGCGCATACTATTAGAATTTTCTACTTCTGGCCAGGAGCATGAACCTCTCTTCCATATGAGACCTACCCTGGTACTAGGCAGACTTTGCCACAAAAGGAGGGCAAGAATAATTACAAAACCCCATACCTGAGGCCCAGAAGCACATGGCTCACATATAGCAAAGCCTGGACCAGGTTAATAGAGGTCACTTCCTGCCTTCTACACCCACACAAGCAAACACCAAAAAACAAGAACCAGTGTATACCGAATGAAGTAGGGACAAGAGTATGAGGAGTGGCTTCTCTGAGTCTCAGGCCCAGAGGCACAACAAAAAGATAAGAGGTCAGCTAGAGAAAAACTCTAACCCCTCAGTTCCGACCCTAAGAACAAGATATTACTAGATACATCTGAATACTGTGGCACACATTAAGTTAACTATAGAAAAAAACAAACTTCAAACTCAACTCCTGGTAAAAGTAGCTCAACTGCTATACAGTCATGCACCACATAATGCTATTTCAGTCAATGATGGACCAGCTATATGATGGTGAATCATTAAGATTTTAATGGATCTGAACAATTCTTATTGCCTAGCGATGTCATAGTTTAACAAATCATTGCTCATGTTTGTGGTGATGCTAGTGTAAGCAAACCTACTGTTCTGCCAGTTCGTATGAAAGTATAACTAACACACAAAATTACGTACAATAATGTATAGTACATAATATTTGATAATGGTAATATGTTACTGGGTTTTGTATTTACTATACTTTTAATTATTATTTTAGTGTGTACTCTTTTGACTTATCAAAGTTTTCTGTGAAACAGTATTTTGTGTGATGCTGGCAGCAACCTCATACATCTCATGTTTACCATGTCATTTGGTGGCATCATTTTTTCTTGTGCTGAATCAATCTCATGTTGTTTTGTACAGTAATATACTGTACAGGTGTGTAGCCCATGAGCAATAGGCTATACCATATAGCTGATGTAAATAGTAGGCTATACCATCTAAGTTGGTTTGTGTGGGTGCAGTCTGTGACATTTGCACAATACTGAAACCACCCACTAACATTTCTGAAAATGTATCCTCATAGCTAAGTGGCTCATGACTGTACTAAAGATATGACAAAAGAGATGCACCCATTTCAGATGGAAATATTATTTTTTCAGTCTCTGCTATGCCATACATAATGTCCAGCATTTATTTAACAATTATGAGTTGCATTCAATAGCAAGTTAAAAGATACCACATGCATTAAACAAAACAACCAAAATACACAAGCTTAAATGTCTCACATTTGGAACAATTATACTAGGACTTTTATTATGATTCACATGCTCAGGGATATAGTGGTAATGGTGCACAACATGCATGAAAAGATTAAAAATTTCAGCAAACTATGGAAAATAAGAGTTAGAAGGAAGCCAGAAATGTATTTTTAAAAATTATATCAGAGGCAAAGAATTTCTCAAAGGAGTAGTAGAGTAGTAGATTCATGAAAGTTGAAGAAACATTCAGTAAGTTTAAAGATAGGTCAATAGAAATACATAAACTGCATCACACAAAGAGAAAGAAGTAGGGAAAAAACAGCATTCAGGAATTGTAGGCAATTTCTAGTGGTTTAACATATTTGCATTTGAAGTTCCAGGAAGAAAAACAGAGGAGAAGGAAAAGAATTATTTGAGGAGACCATTGTTAAGAATCCCCTCAACCCAGATAAAATACATTAAAACCACTTGTCTGAGAATCTTAGATCACTTCAAGCAGGATAAATATCAAATAAAGCATACTTAGTCACCTCATATGTAAACTACTGTAAATAAAATTATTAAGAGGCCAGAGAAAAGGACATATTATCTAAAGAGATGCAATAATCAAAATTAAAGAGCTTTTTTGACAAAAGCTCTGAAAGCCAGAAACAGTGGTGAGATATTTTTAAAGTAATGAAAGATGTAGGTTTATTTCTGGGCTCTCTATTCTGTTCCATTGATCTATGTGTCTGTTTTAATGCCAATACTGTGCAGCTTTTATACTATGGCCTTGTAGTATAGTTTGATATTAGGTAGTGTCATTCCTCCAACTTTGTTCTCCTTTCTCAAGATTGCTGTGGCTACTTGTGGGTCTTTTGTGGTTCTATATACATTTCTGAAGTATTTATTATAGTTCTGTGAAATATGCCATTGGTATCTTTACAGGAATTGTGTTGAATCTATAGACTGCTTTGGGTTGTATGGACATTTTAATGTTAATTCTCCCTATCCTTGAACACAGTGTATGCTTCTACTTACTTGTATCTTCTTCAACTACTTTCTTCAATGTCATAGTTTTCCAAGTACAAGTCCTTGGTTAAATTTATTGTTAGGTATCTTTTTGAAGTAACTGTGAATGGGATTGTTTTCTTAATTTCCCTTTCTGATAGTTCATTATTGGCATATAAAAATGCAACCAATTTATGGATATTTATGTTGTACCTTGCTATTTTACTGAATTTATCAGTTGTAGTAGTTTTCTCAAACTGAAAGAAAAAAAGACATGTCAACACAGACTTTTATGAACAAAAAAAATACCTTTTAAAAAATAAATGAAATGACATTTTAAAACAAAAATTTAGAGAATTTACTTCAAGCATACATATGTTACAAGAAATAATAAAGGGTATTCCTTAAAAGAAGAAATGTGGTACCAAAAAGAAATGTGTTTCTGTAGAAATAAATAAAAATAAATTGAAAGATTAAAAATGGGTGCAAATATATTAAACATTTTTATATTTATTTTAATATGTCTATAGGATAATTTAACATCCAAAGCAAAATAGCAACAATTTGTTTTGAGCTGATAACATAAATTAATGGGGTTATAGGTTTTGCACTATATGTGAACTAATCTATTGTAATAGTACCTAAAGGCAGATTGTAATAAAGACATAAATATTATGTCTCTAAGACAACCCCTGAAAAATTTTTAAATGAATTGTAACAAAAAACCAATAGAGATGATACAATGGGATAATAATAAAAGTCAATCATGCAGAAAATGGAAAAAAAAGAAGGAACAAATGGAACATGGAACAAATATCATGTAAATTGTGGCATTAAAACAAATTTTGAAACACACCAATTAAAAAAGCAGATATTGATAAATTGTATAAAATAACAAGGCCCAACTATATATTTTTAAAATGCTTTTAATAGAAAGACATCATATATAGAAGCGAAAGTTTGGGAATATATATATTCTGCCATCACTAATGAAGAAATAGAGAATGCCTATATTATCCTATGCTATTATGAGATAAAGTAGATTCCGAAAATATTATCAGGGATAAAAACAAATATTATATGAAGTATCAATTTACCAGAATTTCAAAATAACTAAAGCAAAAATTGATAGAAATAGACAAACCTAAATTAAATTTAGAGACATCAACAATTTTATCTCAATTATAAATAAGACAGAGACAAAATCAGTAAAAGACATAAAATACTAAAGAAAATTATCATCCAAGATTACCTTACTTTTATTTAACCTTCCATCCATCGACATAAGACTACCTATTCTCTTCATGTACATATGAAAACTTCACCTAGATAGACCATATTAAAAAATAAAAAATTTAAAACAATGAAACAATAAAAAATAAAATAATGTTCTTTAGGAGAGAAATTAAACTAAAAATTAACAAGAGAATATCTCCAGATATTTGGAAGTAAAACAGTATAAACAGTATAAAGTGCAACTCTCACAGGTCAAATAGGAAATCATAGTGAAAACTGAAGATATTTTTATTTGAATTAAAACTGAAACATAAAAAATGCATGGGCTATAGATGTAGCAATGTTTGTTGGGAAATTAATGGCATCAGTTATTTTATATTAGCAAATGGAGTCTCTCATCAATGCTCTTATTTCCAGCTAAAGAGACCTCTCTTTTTTCTCTTAACCTCTAATATTATGTTAATACCTCTCTTTGACCAAATCCAACTAAAAGTTGGAGGGTAAGAGAAATTGACTTACAGTCTATAAAGACCATAGAGCTACTCAGAGAATGCTGAGGATAGAATTGGTGGAAACAAATGAAGAATAAATATCAAGATTTTATAGTAAACCACTAAAAATTACTTTGATCAGAAAATATTAAAATTGAGGTAGTGACCTAGAATTGAGATAGGCACTTATAATGGTTTCTTCTTTGCCTAGTGTTGACCCAGTAAAAATAAATGTTAATTATACCACAGTTTGTAAACAATCCAGAAGCCATTGAATACTCTAACTTCACCTAACTCTTTTCCTTGCTTTATTTTTCATTCAATATTAATGGTCATGATTTTAATGGAGTCTTTTTAAAATTATTTCTTTTCCTTACTCCTTTTTTCTTGCTCAGAAAACATCTCTTGATAAATGCGACAATATATATTTTCTGTGTCGGCCTTGAAGTAGTGAAATTTTGCATGAGAGGCATGAAAGAAAAATGCAATACAGTTAAGAGGCTATTGTAATCTTCCAGGCAAGAAATGAAGGTGCTTGGATTAGGAAAGTCAAAGCAGAAATACCCTGTGGTCAGACTCTGAACATACTTTGAAGATCAAGTCTATTTAATGAAGGATTGGATGTGGATATAAGGGAAGTGCAGAAATGAAATGGCACAAAATGGCACCAAGAGCCTGGGGAAGAAACCTGTAGTGAAAGGGGTAGATGTGGGAATTAATAATTCTTTTTTGAACTTGTTAAGTTTACAAAACCTGCTATACATCCAAACCAGAATCACTTGTCCATTAGATATACAGGCAGAACTGAACAGTACCAGAGGAGGCCTTTAACACCACTAGGCTCCAAAAGCCTCGCTCAGCGCTAGTGGCACAAGCATGACAGGGTTAATTTTCAAAAGTAATAGAATCGTTTTGGTTTGTTTCATTGTTTTGTTTTGATACCTGAGGAATATTCTGCATTGTTATGTAGTAAACAGTAACACACCAAGAAAAATGCAACCTGAGATACAATGCTGGATGCAGCTTCTCTGGTACATTGTACTTATGTCAATAAATTGAACTACATGAAAAAAAAACCAAAACTTTAATATGCCCTTTCTCTTTCTATTCCCACAAATAATCCAAGAACTCATACAACATACTTCTTTGTTTATTTAAATAAATTTAGGGTGTGAAATTTACTTTGGCTATTTTTTCCTTTTTACCACTTGTGAATTTGCAGTTCAAAATCACGTTTTGATTACAAAACAAATGAAGAGAGTAGATAAAGAATTATTTTTCTAGATTTTTTGTTTGTTTGTTTTTCTTTTGTTTTATCCTGTTTTTAAAGGAAAGCTTCTTCAGGCAAAAGAGATTCAGTGGGAACATTTTTGTTTCTGTAAATTGTTGTGGTTTAAGATTATTTAGAGTCCCTGCGTTTTCAGAGATATTACTGTTCCTATTGTTAAGCACCTAATCTGTATTCATATCCTATGTTTCACACAAAAAAATACCTTGAATGATTATGCATCCTATCATTATATATTCCCAATTGTGTGAAATCAGTTGCCTAGTTTAATAGGTAGTAAAATTCTCTGTACAAGTTTAAGCACTAAACCTTGGTGCTTAAGACTTGCATTTTATTTCCTACCTTGAGGCAAGAATTTAAAGTTGGTGCTTTCTGCTCTCCTGATTTTAATGTTTCTATGAGCATCCTCCATTGTTGTAGCAGGGTGGATTGTGATCAAGTTTCCTAATAAGGGCCAAAATAACAGTGGCTTAACGAGAGAATTTTAATGTTCTCTCAGAGTGTAGTCCAAATACAAGTATCCCAGGGTTCTCTGAATATTTCTTAGTACAGCACTGGCATCCTAAACTCATGCTTCCATATCATGGCCTAAAATTGCCATTTCTGCGTCCCTTCACCAGGACTGTTTTCTAGCCAGTGGAAAGGTTAGAAGCAGAGTATATGCTTCCTCCTTTGAATGGCATAACCCAGAAATTGCACAAGTACTTTTGCATTTGTCCCCTCGACTGGAACTCAGGCACATTGTCATACTGAGTTGCAGTTAAGCAGGCATATGTAGTCTTTGACTGGTGTCCCCATGCCAGAAAACTCTTGAAATTTTCATTTTAAAAGAATAAGAGAAAATGAAAAAAGGGGAGCAAAAAATCATCTTTATCACAATTGACATTATTCATCTTATTTAAATTAACCTATTCCATATTTACCACTAACTCCCAGGTTTCATTCTCAAAGAAAATCTTGTTAATTACTTGAATATATGGTTTTTTAACATATCCTGTGTAATGCCATGTCACTCAGGAAAAAAAAAAAAAGAATTTATACATACACACACTTTGCTGGATTTTACCCTGTTTGTTTCTAACAGTTAGTTGCAAATGCTTTCATATTTCACCTGGAAACTTTTGGTTATATTCCTTTTTCTTTATCAACTCTTTTATGAATTTTTTTTTTTTTAGAAGCCACAGAAACCATATCTATCTAACAGGGAAAAAAAGAGAGAGAGAGAGAGAGAGAGAGAGAGAGAGAGAAGAGAGAGAGAGAAAGAGAGAGAGAAGAGAGAGAGAGAGAGAGAGAAGAGAGAGAGAGGAGAGAGAAAGAGAGAGAGAAAGGAAGGAAGGAAGAGAGAAAGAAGAAAGAAAGAAAAGATGTTATTGTTCAGGGCTGCTCTCAGACCCATCTGGAGATTTCAGAATCATGAATTTATAATACTACATCAGAGCAGACAACAAATGAATCAATCCCAACAGTTTTTCGTCCCAGAGCCTTGCCTTAAGATTTTGGCATAGTTCTACCACTCATCTTTGGATGCATGTCAAGGAAGAAAAGGAAAAGCTAGATGGAGTAAAGCAGACATAGTTTCCTGATAGAACAGATGTTGAGAAGCAAATGCAAGAGTTGTCTTCTCTCTTTCTTGGATCATGCCAGTTTTTGTTCTTTTTATTTGAATACTTTTATTGTCCTCAATGAGGAGGCAACTCACAAATTATTCTAAATACCATTTTATTCCCTAGTCTCTTGGCTACGTAATTTTTTTTTTTTTGAGCTTAAATTTTACTATCTTTAAAGTTAGCATATTATTTCTCTGGAGGTCCTTTGTGTCTTTCTGTTAGACAATGCCTACAATTCCTATATATTAATTTTTATACCTATTAACTAGTAGTATGGAATTATTTATTTTTTTAATCCTTGTATTTTTATTTTATATTTGTTCACTTACATATGAAATAGTAAAATCATTAAGAGATCAGTGCTCTGACTGGTGTGGCTCAGAAGCTTGGCTGTGTTCCCACAAACTGAAAGGTTGCTGGTTTGATTCCTGTTCAGGGCACATACCTGGGTTGCAGGCTCAGTCCCCAGCAGGAGGTGTGCTAGAGACAACCAATTGATGTTTCTCTTGCACAGCGATGTTTCTCTCCCTCTCTCTAAAAATAAATTAATTAATTAATTGAAAAAAGAGATCACTTATTAAATTTTTATCTTCTAAAAGGCTTACTTCAGAGCTAATCATTTATTTACCATTCCATAACTTATCCTTCATTAATTGATAGTTGCATCTAAGTTTTTAAGTGCCAAAGTTTTACTTATTTTCCAGACTGAAAATAAAGAAGAAACTAACATTATTAAATAAATATTTACTAATATATAACTTTCTACATGTCTACTTCATTTTATTAGCCAAAGATATGTGTAGTCGGACAGCAAGGGGTCATTTTGAGTCTTGATTCAGTTTCAGTGGAAAAAGTTGTCTTGATTAATTAATGATTCCTGCCATAGGTGCAAATGAGAGTATGGCAATATGCATGATGACTTAAAAGACTGGGTATTTCAAACTGTCATGTGAAATATGTAGCACCTAGGGAATGTAATGAAACACAGATTCTATTTTTAAGGTCTTGGGTGGGACAAAAGATTATGCATTTTAAAAAACCTGTTGAGAGATGAATATGCTGCTAGTTCATAGGCTGCACTGTGAGGATGAAGGCCATAAATGTTTATCAATCAACAAGACCATTTTTCACTTAGATTTGGCCTGTATAAATGAAGATTCATGCCAGCATGTGTGCACACATATAACAAATATTTATTGACTCTTTACTACACACCAGGCAATGTTCTAAGTGTAGAAATACAGCCATAAATTAAGTTCCTGCTGCCATTTGTCTCCCACTTGTGTATGTGGCATGTGTGTGTTTGCAGAATGACAGAAATTAAATACAAAAACAAAGAGTATCTTGCTCTCAAAAAATTTAATCTAATTTCCATTTTCAGTTTAGCAGCTTAAATAGTCAGTCATTCTTAAGCAAATAAATAAGCCAAAGCTATTCTTTAGCAAATATAGTAGGCTAGATTGAGCAAAAACTATACTAGGCATCCATGGAATTTTCTGTCCCACTGAGGTCTGGTTGTCAGATTTTCCATAAGTCATAGTGTGGCAAAATGAATTCAGATGCCAGAATTTCACACTCAATGGCCTTCCATGACAGCTGCACTAAAACAATCACTAGTCCAGGGAACAGTCTGTATCTGCTACCCACTACAGAGACGAACTGCCATATGCAGGGAATCTCCAGTCCTAGCCCACTATCCCTTTTTACCATTACGATCAAAACACAGTAAGTCCCTAACCCACACAGCAATTATTCAAAATAGGAGTATGAGGACAATAGAGTCTGTCAGGCTCCCTCACCCCAGATGCCCAGGCATAGGCTGCTTAGACATAATAATTAGATGTGCATGGCAGCACACTTGCAGTTATATAAGCACTGATGTCATATTTTGGCTAGCAGCAGCTTCGTCTATGCATAGTATATAAGTGGTGGTGAGCAACAGGAGGGCAGGCACAGGGAGCAGCAGTGGGCACAGCAAATGGTGGAGGGCGTGCATGAATACTATCATGGCTGCAATAAAGGAACTGCCAGAGGTTCTCATCTTCCCTCACATATTCTTCCAATTGCTGGACAAGAGCCTGCCTTGGTTTCCATGATAAGGAGAAACTCTGAAGATGATGGTGGGTAGCAGTAGAGAACACAACGGTGGAAAACATGTAGACCAAAATTGCCAAATGGGGATAATCAATCATGAAGTTCTAGACCTTGGGTAGAATTAATATTTAGGATAAAATACAACTAATTAAGCTAGAAGGAAATGATATTGCTTATTGGCAAGTCTGTTTGTTACCCAAGAGGTTGGGAGCTCAAAAGGATGATAGAGAAGTAACAAAAATGTTACTTTTTTTACACATTTAATTGTTATGTGAGGAAATTAATGATCATATTATTTATATATGCTCCAGAACTGGTTCTTCAGACCCTTCTTTTCTGGACTCCTTTTTGGTTTGCATCTACTACAGAGGATCTCTATGCTATTATCACTTAACTAGACATTGATGTTATAGACTAGTGACACACACACACACACACACAGCATAATCCAGCTAAGATCTTAAGATCTTTCTGAAAGTTATTGCACAAAAAGAAGAATTACAATACAGAGGCTTGATGACCATAGTCATTGACAGTAGTTTCTCCAAGAGATGACAGCTCTGGTCTGAGTTCATCATCCCTTCCTGGATTGTTTTAATTCTTACATCTCACATATGGGGTAACATAGCACAATATACACAATGATTTTACCAATTTGGCAGACTTACAGAAAAATAATTGCCAAAAAGCACAATGCTCCACTCAATTATAAAATATTTTTATTGGCAATAAAAGTAGCCTTTGAGCCTGTAGTACTTGAACTATCTCCAATTTAAAGCTACAACAAGGACAAGAAAGGGTAGATATTACATAGATCTCATGACTTAAAAGGTTTACCCTACTATTTCCTGCCCCAGAACCAAATGAAAATGTTTCCTCAAATGAGTTCCAATCTCCAAACTAGAAATCAGAAACTCTTAAAATACTATACTAAGCAATTTTATAGCTGAAATTACAGTTAAAAGTTTAATGCTTACTGGGTACTTATTCAGTACAGGATCTAAACCCCTTCACTGTCTTTCTCCTTCCTTTCCTTCCTTCCTTCCTTCCTTCCTTCCTTCCTTCCTTCCTTCCTTCCTTCCTTCCTTTCTTCCAACTGTTTTCTTTTCCCCTTTACCTCCCTTTTCTACATCTGTTTCTGCCTTTCTTTCTCTTTTTCTTTTTCTTTCTTCTTTCTTTCTTTCTTTCTTTCTTTCTTTCTTTCTTTCTTTCTTTCTTTCTTTCTTTCTTCCTTCCTTCCTTCCTTCCTTCCTTCCTTCCTTCCTTCCTTCCTTCCTTCCTTCCTTTCTCTCTTTCTCCCTTTCTTTTCTTTCTTGCCTTTCTTGCCTTCCTTCCTTCTTTCTTGCTTCCCTGCCTCTTCCCTTCCTTCTTTCTTTTTCTTCTTTTCTCTTTTGTTCTCCCTCTACCTCCATCCCCCTTTCTCTCACTCTTTCTCTTCGTTCTTTCAATGTGTGTTTAGCTTAGTTTGAAAATATAAGTTGTTTTAGTTTGGGAGTATAAATAAAATAAATAATTTAATGAGTATAATATAACATTTTAAAGGTTACATATGCTGGATAATAAGGAAAAATATAAAATATTTTCTTCTTTTTCTGCTCCTGTGAAAGAAACTGTATTCTATATATTTTAAAATATTTTATTTATTTATTATTTTAGAGAGACTTGAAGGATGAGAAAGAGAGGGAGAGAAACATTGATGTGAGAAACATTAATTGGTTACCTCTTGCACACCTCAAGCTGGAGACTGAACCCATAGCCCATACATGTGGCCTGAGTGGGAATCAAATCAGCAAATTTTTGTTTTGTGAGGTGATGCTGAACCAACTGAGCCATATTGGTCAGGGCTAACACTACTTATTTTGCTGGGAGGAATAGCACAGTAGAGTCTTCTTGGTACAGAATGTTTAGAAAAGGTGGTAAAGACTAAAAGAAACATTGTTTTTCATAAAATAAAACTCTTGAAAGGTTAAAAATACATAAGAATATACACATTTTCTATTATTGATGTGAAAAATACATTTGAAGTAAAAAAATGAATTGGCCCTTAGGGTTTAAAGAAAGTGTTAAGCCTACACAATTTAAATGAATATTGCTTATAAAGTTTAAATAATATAATTATCAATTATAACAACAATCATAAAATGCCTTACATTTTATATCCTGTTATATATTCTGTAAATGCTTTCTCATATATTTTGATATACTTCTGACCTCATAAATAACCTTGTGAGGTTTGGTTGGGGAGTTACTAATTTTCTCTCATTCTCAGAGATAGCCCAAATCCTCACTGAGTAGATTGTATATGCATAATTTCATTTTCATTCTCTGATTCCAAAGTCAGTATCTTAATATTGCCAAGAGATGTTGTCTTCCTTAAACTAAGGTTTCTGTGATACAGAGAAAATATTTATAAGGTAATAAGTAAAGTGTTTTTATGACAGAGAGCCTAGTTATTATACAGAAGACATATTTCACATTTATTATGTAATTTTAATTATTGTAGAAGAAAATATTTCAACCACATACAGAGGAATTTTGTCTATAAAATAGTTATATATACTTTTATTAAAATGTGTTTTCTTTGAAAATACAGTATTACATGTTCTAAAATTTAACACTTGCTTATGAATTAAGATTCAGGGTCTCTCGTAGATTCAGAAAGATTTTGCCTAACATTTTAGGAACCTGCAAAAGAGTACATCAGAGCTGATATGAGAGATTAAATTTTGTGTTGTGCTGCAAGGCCTGGAATGCAAGTCAGAACATCTGGGGAACATAAGGAACTTCATAAGCAAATTCAAATTCAGAATAAGGAAAACATTTTAATGAAGTCTAGACCAAAATATGTTAAAATATACCATGGGAAAATGAAAAAAATGACAATTGTATAAGGAGCAATGGCTATGGCGCTTCTCTCTAAGAAGAAGGTTATCAAAAAAAGAGAGAAAATAAAGAAAGCCAGATAGAGAGCTCCACATGCCCCATGAGATTTATTGAGACCATCATAAATAATTCTAACCCTTAGAGGTAATTATTGTTTGATAGGAATGTTTTTTGCAGAATTTTTGATCCATAAAAATGTACATAAATATATCGTCGTCGGCAGCCGTCCATCTCGAGAGACGATGGTGTAGCTTCTTAAGAGTCTATCTGTACCGCCGAGAATGGCTGTGCAGTCCGACTCGGGAGTGACATGGTAGTATCTGTCTCCTCCCGTGTTGAATCGACATCTTGCGATGACGCTGAAGCTACAGAGCCTGGGCAGGGTAATATGGAGGGTCTGCTGTTGCCCATGCAGCAGACCCCCCCTCTCTTCGCAGCTGAAGGATCCAAGGGAAAGATGGAGTCAATACAGCTTGGGTTCAGGTGCGCCGCAGGAGTTGCCGGTGTTGACTACAACGTCAAACCGCCTTAGGGACTCCGGCTCCGGATTTTCTGTCGGGGTTTACTCCCTTAGCCTTTCCCCTGAAGAGGTATGCCGCAAGGCAGCGGAGGTTTTTTGGAGTCAGAGTTTTCCTTCTCTGATGTACCCTGACTGGAAGATCGAACCAGCGACACTTAGCTCGCAGGCCGACGCTCAATCCACTGAGCTAAACCAGCCAGGGCACATAAACATATATTGCATAAATAATGTGCATATCCACACCTAAATCTGTATCTATCTAATTTGTCATTACATATCTGGAATACAATATCTAATAATAAAATGTGAGCCACAAGTAATAAGTATATATGCAATTTCCTAGTGACTACATTAAAAACTAAAAGAAACATAAGCAATATTAATAACCCATTTATTCAATGCAATAAATAAATTATTGTGGTTTTCACATATGTAATCAATGTGCAATGAGTGGTTGCATGTATTAATTATATATAATCAATATAAAAAAATTAATGTAATTTTACCTTATGCTCCTGAGGATAAAGGATGGGGAAAATGGGGCACTATGTGGCATTATTTATTTTTATGTCCATAACAACTATTAATAAAAAGGCCTTGGGAATGAAGACATGTTAATCCATCAGTATTGCACATACATTAAAAAGAAAAAATATGAAAAGTAGTCTTCCACGTCTTCATTCTCCTGAGTAACACCTAAAAAAGAAGTCAAAAAACAAAGATCATTTTTAACAGCTACATAGTGTCAGAATATGGAGGCAGCTAGAATGTACACCTGGACTTTTGGTATATGCTAATCAACCTGGCCCTAAACGACCTACTGAATATGTTGATAAGCAAACTCATCCTCACCAAAATATGTGATTGACAGGTATAAAAAAGGCACCTGCAGAAGTGCAGGTGGGACTCCTACAAGCCCACGAGGAGGACCGGGAGTCCCCATTCCCCGTTCCCTGTTCCCCACTCCCCTTGCTCCTACTGGCCTGGGAGTTGGTCTGGGAGCTGCCTCCCCCCCCCCCCCACCCCTTTCCCCCTTTTCCCTCAGTAAACCCATTGCCTAATCCCACAGTGGTATCCGGGTGACTTCTCAGAGCACGGCTGCCCTGACACATTGCATTCTTTTATTATACCTGTATTTAACAAATTGGATTAAATTGGTTACCTGATAAAAGTTCTTGCTCCATTTTTGCATTATGAGCAATGCTTACTAATTATTTTTGTACACATATCTTTGCCAGAATGTGCCTCAAAATCTTTGTAAATTCAAACCATGTGGAAAAGGGATTTATATCGAAATAATAGTAATACTCAGGTGAAGATATCCTGATATGTTCTTAATATTCTCATCCAGATACCTTCTCCTTCAGTTATCCAAGGAAAAGATATACCCAGGAGACAATAGTAGACAATGAAATACGTAGCCAGGCAACTCTGAACTTTAAGCCTAATAAAATTATCTAGTGAGAAAGACTTCAGTGTATGGGAATATAGTTTTATTTATGCTAAAGAGAGAAATAAAAGTAAGACAAATCTCTTTTTAATGGCTAGAGAGTCCTTCTTAGAGCCACAGACACAATGCCATCTCTTTATAGCTGTGGTAAGTGAGCATGTTTGTATATCCATGCCTTGGCATAACAAGAATGCAAAACTTCCCCCCACGCCCCACCCCCAGTCTTCAGAAAGCCAGTACTCTGCCAAAGCCTCTCTCTTGATCTCTTGCAAAAGCAATTATTTAGCTCAATAGAAGTGTGAAAGGAGGAACTACATAGATTATAACATGCAAGAAATCTACTTAAAATATTTCATTTTCCCGAATACAAAATTTCATGAATTCCATAATAGGTAATTGAATCAAGTTGTTAGCAAAGCAATGATTTGTTCATTTTATCATTCTGCAAAATCAGATAACCGACTTTCACAAATTACTTTGCTTCCATAATAGAAAATGTCTTGTGACTATAGCAAATTTGTCACTTATATGGACAGAAGCAAGCTAAAGTTTAAATCATGCACTTCTTTTGTCAGTACTTAACCCAGATTTATTTTACCGTGTTCAAGAATGAGAAAACACAGGCATTAAAAGGTGGTATATTAAAGTACGCTAGAAATCAAAGTGTGGAGATGATTAGTACCAAAAAGACTTAAAACAAATAGTTTAAAATTTTCCATTTCAGTTTCCAGAGGAAAAGTCTAGGATAATTGATAGACTTTCTAGGTACAAGGTGAGAACAACTCTATAAAAGTATTTCACAAAGCAAGCAGAGGGGAAAGAGGAAATGAAAAGGAAGAAAGACAAACTACGAAGACAAAGGATGTTGTACAAATGGAGAATGATGAGGCGTGGGAGACTGTCTATACACCAAAATGTTCACAAGGATTATCCATTGTTTGTGCAATTACAGTGACTTTTTAGAAATTAGTTTATATTAAATTTAATTAAGTCAGGCAAAAATGCACAAACTATCCAAAAGTTATATAGTGCAACCTAGCACATATTTTAAATCATAATTATGCTTATGAAAATGTAACTTCAATAAGAGGTAGTGAAGAACAATCCTTCTTATAACTTAATATACAAACATGTGAAATACTAATAAAGAGAATGAACTAGCATTTTAGAATATCAATTATGTAAGACCAGGCAGAATCTCATACATAGCGTAGAAGTTTGTCTTAATATGAAAAAAACCTAGTCCACATTTTTATAGATCCAAAACAGAAGCATAATGAAAAACAACAACAAAAAATAAACTGCATTTGCTTTATTAAAATTTTTAAGCATTATGATTTTCTAATATATATTTATAAATGATATACATTTTAATCATATATATTTAAAATTTCTAAGTAGTTATGACTTTTTGATTATATATAACTAAATATTCTTCTGGGTTCTTTGGCCTCTTAATTTTATTAGTTATGCTATATATTTTTTCATATTGGATGAAATAGAACCTCCAAAATAATATTGTGTAATACAGGCATTATTTTTAATAGGAGCAAAATTTATAGTGTATTTTTAAAATAGATATTATAGCAAGGGAATTTTTTCTCTGTAAGTTGGCACAAAGATACTAGTAGCTGATTTATATTGAACCAAATACCTATTTCACATTTTAAGAGGTTATATACATTTTCTAGTTTTTTCATATTGATAGAAAAATTGTGATTATATATTTCTCAACAATAATAGAACAACTGCACTAATAAAAAAGGACCACTATTTCTTAGTTTAAACTCTCTATATAGTGTGTTGTTCTTTAATATACTGCTTTATTCCTTTCAGAAATAGAGTTGGACTTGTAGAATATTTAATGTCTTTGTTATACTATCTTTAAGCTGAGATGGACTCTCCTTGGTTAAGACTTTAGTTGGGTGATTTGTCTTAATACCTTTGCCATTGCTTCTGGAGCTTTCCTGGGCATTTCTTCAGCAGGGCTGCCCATTCATCCTGTTGCTTTGCATCCAGGAAACTGCAGTCTCTCCCTTCCTTGGAGCTCAAAGTGCTAGTAGGCTTTAAAGGGTAAAACATGTGGAGTTAATCTAAGGATGTGCTTATCACTCTAACGATGTTAACTACTAGGGAATGTGTATATACAGTATAGACAAATATATCTTTACGGTCTTTTAAGCAATTCTTTTTAAAAAAAATCATGTTCATGATTGTTTTTAACCAAAGATCATTGATAAGACCATAACTGTGTAGTACTATTAATATAGCTTTTTATGTTTATAGGCCAACTTTCTTGCTTCCTGGATTTTTTACTTTCTTTAAAAATATACAATTTTTTTAGTGTGGATGCCTTCCAAGAAACATATAACTGCTACTTTAATTATAAAGCATAGAAATTAACTAACTACAAAATACATAGCTATAAAATGTATGACTTAGACAAAGGAAATGGATTATTAATGCTAAAGGAGCACTGTGGCACTATGATGAAAAGCTGGGAAAAATTTTTAAATTGTCTCCATATTTTATTTTACCAACCTTCCTCCCTATAAAAAAACACACCCACACTCACAAACACTGTTTTCTGACTATAAATAATTGAAATTTCTGCTGCTGAAATAACTGGGAGAAAACTTGCAAACATAATGATTAAACCCAATTCAAGCTTATGATCATGAATTGTGAATTCGCCTTAATGCTGCTAGGAAGCTACATTGTAAGTTCCTAGGCCACTCACAATTTTATGTTCTTTTTCTCTTTAGCTGACTACTATTTCTCACCCTTTTTTCTTTATCGTTTAAGCTCAACATCCCTTCTTTCAAGTTCATTCTCTGATGATAGCCCTTGCTTTTTCTCTTATTTAAATCATAGTTGAAGCCAGGGTAAGAGAAAAGAGATTCTTCCCTTGACGTCCATCAACCCATCATGTGCTCACACTCTCACCTCTCACATGGATTCCTGCAGAGACCTTCCTACCTCCTAGCTCCTCTGCTATGTCCTCTAGAGTTGGCAAATGGATTACAGGTGAGACATGGTTTATTTCAGGTGTGCCAGCTGGTCTGTTAGGGGACTAACCTAGTTATTATCTCAACACGGACTCAATAGAGAGTAGATCACTTGGATGTTCAGTTCTATGAGTAAAAATTTCTAATAACTATTGCAGTTGTGGCTCCCAGAGGGTCCAAAAAAGAACTGAATAGTCACTACAAACAACAGAAGAGCAGAGTAGATGCCCCTCAAATGAGAGGAAAGAAGCAAGCATGCACACAGTTTTCACTCTAGGACCCTTGGGCTTTGTATCTCTTCAGTGAGGTTTTGTCAGTTTTTAATCAATGGTTCAGGAACTGTAGAAGTTCAGGATGTGTCCAGGCTCCTAATATTTTGACATTTGAGCAAGCACCAACCCATATGTCTTCCTAAGCTATCCAGAATCCATAAGTCAAAACCCTAAATGTATATGTTCTGTACAACAGATGGAGAGAATGTACTCCCTGTTTTTTCATACCCAAATTTCTAAGCCAGCTGAAACCACTAGCTGCCTCCTGAGGAAGGAAATGGGTTTAACTAAGGACATTTATTCTTAAGGTGATATCTCATTCAAATTTTGTTTCTACATATCTTTCTATAAAACATAAAAGCATTTTATGCCTAACCAGTGCCAACTGCTTTGTTCTAAACTGTACAACAACTAGATTGACTGCCATGAATTTCAAATATGATTAATATCACCTTCATAAAATTGTATCAATGTAATTCGCCACATGGTAGATTTAAGCTCTTGTGGTCCAAATTGCTTTTTTATGTGACATTATCAAGATGAGGCTGGGTTTGAAAATAATAACTTAATTCTTTTTAGTCACGGTTTATGACAGAAAAGGAAGGAAATAGAGGCATTGATCGTTTTTGAATTGGTTGGCACATTTCCTTTGATCACCATTTCTCAGGGTGATGAAGACACCCTTTCATTTTTGCTGATCTGTCAATATACTTTTTCAATGTTGTAAATTGCTCAAAGGAGTTTGACATATAAAAAGATGATAAAAATTATCTTTCATCTAGCTGTAACGTTCTTACAATTCTGAAGAACCAAGCATTTAAAAAGTGTATTTAAATGCCTACATTTGGAATCTGCATTATAGCCACCTCTGAGACAGAAATATTTTTTTGGAAATAGGCCACAGAAATTCTACAGTCATTTTTTTTTCAATTTTTTATTGTATTTTTTCCATTACCACTTTGTTCCCTTGTATCCCCTCCCCCTGCAATCACCACACTGTTGTCCATGTCCATGAGTCCTTATTCCTTTTTGCTCAATCCCTCCACCCCCTCCCCACCCCACCACTTTGCTGTCACCCTGCTCTCCATCGAAAGTCTGTCTCTCTTTTGCTTGTTAGTTCAGTTTTGTTCATTTGAGTCCACACACAAGTGAAATCATATGCTATTTGATTGGTGCAGCCACTGTGGAAAGCAGTATGGAGCTACCTCAAAAAGTTAAAAATGGATTTTCCTTTTGACCCACTGATCCCACTTCTGGGAACATATCCAAAGGAATCCAAAACACTAATTCAAAAAAAAGTAAGCACCTCTGTGCCTCTACAGTCTTTTGTTTTCTACGTTTGGTGTTTCTCTCTCTCTCTCTTTCTCTCTACACCCTGCCCCCCTCCCCCTTTCTGCCTTCTTCCCCTCACCCCTCCTCTTCTTCCTGTCTCTCTTTTCCGTTCCTTTTTCTTCATGCATCACAGCCGAAGACTTACAATTTTTGGTACCTTAAAAAAATTCTTCATGTACCTGCATTTTACCTGAGAAGCCTTTAAAGTGTACCTGCTGTGCTCTGATGGCTCAGGGGACCTCTCTTGAAATTGGACCATCTGAAGGATATGAGGAAGAGGTGGAAGAAGAGGAGGATGAAGATGAAGATGAAGATGAAGCAGGCTCAGCATTAGGAAAGGGGGAAGAGGAAGTGGCCCTCTCCTACTTAATGAGAGGAAATTCTGAATGAAGAAGACTATGTTGAAGAAGGGGAAGGAGAGGGAGAAGAAGAAGAGGAAGGTCTTCAAAGGGAAAAGCAGAAACAAGATGTTGAAGATGATGGAGAGGAAGAAGATGGCTAGATTATTCTAAGACCTAATTCCCTGAATTCCTGGATGTGCAATAGAGTGATCACATCTTCCTTGATTCTTCATGTATAATAGCTATCCCTACAGAAGATAATGTTTTATTTATAATTTATAGGAAAAAGTGTGATTTTACTGTTTTAGCCTTACCATTCCAAATAAGACTTCCTAGTCTGTTAATAATCATATTGTTTATAGAGAAAACTTTTCATTGACCTCATTGTGAAATTCCCTAGCAGGTTATGTACAATCTTAACTTTTCTAATAAAAGCTCACTATATTAGTCCATAATTAAAACATGATGGCTTTTACACAGGCATAATATGGTGCATTTCATCCATAAGGTTTTAAAATTATGTATGAATTAACTGAAATCACAGTCAGCTGGAATATGAAATAAATAATAGTCTCTTGAATAGGTTGGTTAATTTTTAGAAATGACCCAAAGATCTTTTATTTGAAGGTAATGGCTTTTTTATTTTGACTAAAGATTTTTGGGTGCTAACTTGTCACATGAGTAACTTGGAAAGAGGAGGAGAATAGTAAAAGTTCTATTCAGCAATATAGTTCACGGCTTTCGGGGGTGGGTATATGAAACCTTTTAAGCCAAGGGACTAATAAGATTTTATTTTTGAAGGAAAAATTGTTTATAGTAAGTTCAGAGAGCTAAATGAAGATGATGACATGCTAATGGTTGTTTATTTTGTTTTTAAGTGTGCATTTTTTCATTTTCCTTTTGGCAATTTATTTATGGTCACCTTCTTTTCTTCTTTCACTCTCCTCTCTTTTCTCAAATAAATAGATTAATTAATTAATATGTTGGGAAATTTATGAATTCCCAGGATGACTTTCGGTCTTACACCTCAACTACCTTTTCAGACCTGTCTCAATTTTAAACAGGCTGAGTGAAATTGAGTATTTTCTGAGATACAACATATTTAGACTGTGTAGCAGGATAGAGAAAGAAAAGAAGCAGAAGGGCTTTTGGAAGCACCAATAGTTTTCCTCAAAAGTCAGAATAATTGCCTGTTGATAATTAGTGAAACATTTAAGGCAAAAGTTTAAATTAGCTTCCCAAATGAGTTAGCGTCCACCCTGCAAGTATTTCTAATTTTTCTGAATAGAAATTTTAATTATACTTTCTGTAGTTTAATGCATTACCAGATATAACATTTGATTGGGATATATTAGGCAATGGGAAAATATTTGCAAAAAATATATATTAAATGTAAGATATGTTTTCAAATGGATGTACATTAAAAGTAGAAAAATATTTGGGAAAAGTGCAAGTGTGTGTTTTCTTATATGATACCCTGGCTGGTTTGGCTCAGTGGATTGAGC
Organism: Furipterus horrens; assembly: GCF_987537825.1. Lineage (NCBI taxonomy): Eukaryota > Metazoa > Chordata > Mammalia > Chiroptera > Furipteridae > Furipterus > Furipterus horrens. Next base: position 58,490,979 of record NW_028327176.1, on the reverse strand, counting down.
GTCGGCCTGCGAGCTAAGTGTCGCTGGTTCGATCTTCCAGCCAGGGCACATCAGAGAAGGAAAACTCTGATTCCAAAAAACCTCCGCTGCCTTGCGGCATACCTCTTCAGGGGAAAGGCTAGGGGAGTAAACCCCGACAGAAAATCCGGAGTCGGAGTCCCTAAGGCGGTTTGACGTTGTAGTCAACACCGGCAACTCCTGCGGCGCACCTGAAGCCAAGCTGTATTGACTCCGTCTTTCCCTTGGATCCTTCAGCTGCGAAGAGAGGGGGGGTCTGCTGCATGGGCAACAGCAGACCCTCCATATCACCCTGCCCAGGCTCTGTAGCTTCAGCTTCACTGGAGAGGACACTCCAGCGACATCGCAAGATGTCGATTCAACACGGGAGGAGACAGATACCGTGTCACTCCCGAGTCGGACTGCACAGCCATTCTCGGCAGTGCAGATAGACTCTTAAGAAGCTACACCATCGTCTCTCGAGACGGACGGCTGCCGCCGCCGCCGACGACGACGACTAATTGTGAGTAGACACCTTCCTTTTTGTTGAGATCCCATTTTCAAGGCAATTGCTTTCTTAATCTTGTTTCTCTAAATTTTCCCCCCTTTGTCTCAGATATTTGTAAGATTTTTTTTAAGTTAGTGTATGAAAATTAATTGAAGTTACACTTCCATACTGGAACACATTTAAATTACTGAGTATAGTACTGCTTCTTTAAAAAAAAAATTATTTAAGTTTAAAAATGTAAGACTTGGGGTTTTAAAGTAAAAATTAGGAAGCTATTCATGTATAAATTTTAAAAGTTGCAAAACTGACTGAAATAAAATTCTTGGAATAAGTTTAGTGGGGGGATTTAAATATCCAAGTAGTTAACATTTTACTCCCTTTTCACAATTGGAATGCCCTGTTTCAGTCCCTACAACTTCTCACTACATAGGATGCCAGATTTTAAAATATTATCTTTATTGAGTTGGCCACGAAGTTTTTTTTTTTTTTTTCATAAGATGTGTCTAGTAGCGCTTAGTTGTCTTTAACTTTATTCAAAACAGTTTTGTTAGATTGTGTTGTGACAGCTGTCATATAATCGTGCATTTAATAAAATATCAAAATTGGTAAATTTTCATGTAGCCATTTTAATATTGAAGATGGAAGAAAGAACCCAACATTTTTTGGCATATTATGCTTTATTATTGGTAAAAATGCAACTGAAATGCAAAAAAAAAAAAGAAAAAGAAGAAAAGATTTATGAGGTGTATGGAGAAGGTCCTGTGACTGAACAAATGTGTCAAAAATGGTTTGAGAAGTTCGATGCTGGAGATTTCTTGCTGGATGATGCTGCATGGTTGGATAGACCAGTTGAAGTTGACAGCGATCAAATTGAGACGTTAATTGAGAACAATCAACATTATACCACACAGAAGATAGCCAACATACTCAAAATGTCCAAATCAATAAAGTTATTGGAAAAACGTGTGTTATATTTTACAGAAAAATCTATATGGACTTTTTGACCAACCCAATAAAATTAAATCTATATACTGACTTTCTTATCAATCATCTTATTGTACAATCAGAATTAGAATTCTTTGGTTTGAAAACAACACATAAGACCCTCCAAATAACTTATCTGGCTTTGCGGGTGACATTTTCATGCATATAAATATGGGTGGGTTTTATATTTTGTACAAAGTTTTGCTCTTTGTATGACAGTATGTATATAGGGTGTTAAGTTTTTTAAAATTATCTTTAAAATATTTGAAGTTAATACTATTGTGCAATTGTGTTTTGAATAAAGATATGACAGTGTTTAAAAAATTCTGCTCCTGATTTAAAAGTAATATTGGAGTCTCCTCTCATTGATTTGTTTCTACTTACAGCTCTGTATTTATAAGACAGTGCTGATTTCTTGAGAACTGTTTCCAAGGATTCAAACATGTGTGTTTAGAGCTCCTTAAATTTTCCAGATTTTCAGATCTATGACATAAATATATGTTTTGATAAACACATGAAAGTAGCTTTATTCTTCCTTAAAATTATTGTATGAAACTCAAAAAATTAGAAAATAATTTTTGTTGAAGACTTAAATATTTCTTCTTTTACTACAAATTATATATTTGTTTTACCTTTAGAAAGTTTAAAAACCACTATAGATAAAAGGATGCATTAAATTTGGGGGCAGAGTCTACATATGAAACATGGTCAGTTCTGTGTTCTGGTTCTTTGCTCAAAGTGATAAAATAGGAAAACAAAATGAATGTGGGGAGAAAGGCCAATAATTTAGTTTTCTATATAGCCATTAAACTATTGTTCCCCAGAAATAATAAATGCCTTACAAAGCAAAAACATATTTAGATTGCTTACATATTATCAGAGGATAAAGAGGCAAAGATCAAATAGCTATTTTCATTAGTGAATATATTTTAGAATTATAATAGCTTAGTATGGAATTGTTATGTCGTTTTTCCTCATATCAGCAGTTGCAGAATTATTTTACAACAAAATGTGTTTTTTTCAAACAGGGATGGAGTGAGAAAGAAGCTAAGTTATCATCCATAGCGATAACTTATTGTGTAAGAGAGAAAAGAAGGAAGAAGTTAAGTGATTTAACCAGTATCTCTTGGGATTGTTGTAACTGAAGCAGTGCTAGAAATGAAGTGTCCCAACTCAGTTTCCTTCAAATATTATTTAAGCTAATCTTTCTTTATTTCTGGATGATACCACTTACATCCTTCATGTTAAATTGGAAGCAAACAAATCAGGTGTGTCTTTTATTGTTTAAACATTATCACCATACACGTTTTTACAGTCCCTAGGCACAGATGTTAGCTTAGGGGAAAGAAAGCATAAATACTTCCTTTCCCAAGATTGCCAACTGCTTCTATTTATTCCCTTACTATCATTTATGTCATGTGCAATATGTCCATATTTCAAGTCGTTTTTGTAAGTGCATGATTATATACCATATACATTTCTTACCTATTCATTAAACTTCAATTACTAAAAATTTTGTAGCCAAACTAGGGGAAGTTAGAAATAACAGATTGAATTTAAATAAAACAAAATAATATTTTAGCAACATAATTATTGTTAAATGTATGTTAATGGGAAGTTTTACCTTATTAATGTTTTTGAGTGAGAAAATATCTTTGTGCTTTGGATTTCACATAAAAACATTAACTCTTTAACACATTTTGTTGTAAAATAGTTCTACAACTATAGCGGACATGTTGGGAAAACTATGTAACATTTTCATACTAAGATATAATTCTATAATATATTCACTAATGAAAATAGCTATTTGATCTTTGCCTTACTATTCTCTATCTTTTGATAATATATAAGCAATCTAAATATGTTTTTGCGTGGTAAGGCATTTATTATTCCTGAAGCACAATGAATTCTAAAAATGCTAACATGTGTTTTGTAATTTGAAAAAAATGTTGCTATAATAAATAGAGGTTACAGGGCTAACAAGCGAGGATCTCTTCATTTAGTCTATATAAGTGGGTATAGACACATAAAAAGATGCAAGGAGGTTATTAGTAAGTTTAATAAAATAAAAATAATAATTCAATTATTTTTTAAACCTTTAATGATATTTACTCACAGATCATATTGAGATCAAGTTTGCTGACAGCTGATCTATTCCACTACTTTCTAACAGAAATATAATGTGAACCACAGTGTGATTCATTTAGTGGTTCATTTTAATATTTCATTTAATCAGAAAAATTCAACATATTATAATTTCAAATTGTAATCAAAATAAAAATTATTATTAGATATTTTACATTTTTAAAAATTTTATACTATGGTTTCATCATCCAGTTATGTTTTTTACTACTATCATCTTAATTTTGACTGTATGTTTTGAGTGCTCAATAACTACATGTCATTAGTGGCTACTGTGCTGACAGTGTAAGTTAAATCATTTGAAAAATAGTGTGTCCAAAACAGAGCTCTTAATTTTTCCCTATAAATTTGATTCTTTCATTCTTCCCTGACTCAAGAAGGTATGATTTTCCCAGTTGCTTAAGCCTCAGCACTAAAATATATTTTTCTCTTCCTTTTCATATTAATCCACCACCAAATCTTGCTGTTTCTGCCTCTAAATAGAAATTGTCCTACCTCTGTGCATTCCCAATGCTCTATTCAGGCTACTTCAACTACTCACTTAGAGCATTACAATGGCCATACTTTTAATTCTTTTAGCTCTAATCTTTTCCCACTGCTATACTGTTATTTAAATCTACACCATACCATGCCATGCTTCTACTTCAAACTTGGAAATAGCTCTCATTGTTTTTAAAACCCAACTTCCTATCATAGCATACAAAGTTATATATAACGTGAATTTCTCTCTGTCACTTGGTTAATACCATAAACTAATAAGAGGCTCCTAGGACTATTGTTAAGAGGAAATTGATTTAGTGGATATTAACAAATTTTTCAAATTTTTGTAATGTGCATTAATATAAATTCTTATTTATTCATAAATGAGGGATCTTTTTTGCTTCTAGATTTCTGCTGAGGACAAAGTACTAGTGAATATGCAGGTTCAAGAAATGGAAAACCAACAAAAATATGGGATGATATTGACTAATCCTTATTTTCTGTGAGTGGAAGCAATAGAGGAAAGAGTTTTTAATACATTATTTAATGGTATAGGCTAATAAATCCCTCCATGTCTAAAAATTGCTTATAAAAGATATCTGATTATTTATAGTCCTATATATTTTTTTCTTAATGTTGATGCTACATCAGTCTCAGAGATAATGTGACTAGATGGAATCCAAATACTTCTTTTACCCTAAAGTTTAAAATAGCATTTTTCACAGGGAAGAAAGAATTGAGTGAAATTACTTGAAATTACATGCTCCACTTTATCGGATAATTTTGAGTAGTTTTACAATAGTAAGTTTAGGGTATTTGTCACAAAAATTATGTATGTGTAGTTACAGAATAGTCATGGGGATATAAAGTACAGCACTGGGAATAGAGTCAATAATATTGTCATAACTATGTATGGTGCCAGATGGATAGTTGAAATACCAAGGGGATCATTATGCAAAGTATATCATTGTTCAATCAATATGCTGTGCCCCTAAAACTAATACAAAATAATATTGAATGTAAACTGTAATTGGAAAATAAATTTGAAAAAATAGGTGTATGAAAATTTAGAAACAGTTTTAATATCAACTTGCACAAATATAAATATTTATGCAATGAAGTCTATGTGTCACTCAAAGGAACTAAAAGGATTTAACTTGGAATATTCTACTAGTTTAAGATTGTGTTATGTCTCAGATTTAGGGCAAATGCGAGTTTATTACTATATTACTTAGCTAATTTGTGTAGCCTTGTTTAATCAAAGTTTTCTGAGACTTAATTGCAAGTCTTGAAAAGCCAATTAATAATAACAAGTTTATTCAAGGTCCTCATTCCACAAACATAATACCTAAATTTGTGAAAATTATTGGACAAAACCATTTTACTATGACTTAATTTTAAGATGGCATCAAATATATATTTCAAATTTTAATGTATAATAGGAATTTGGAAATGAAGCCATTTCTTGATATTAAGTAAAATAAATTATGGTATATTATAGACTGCTCTTAGACTGTGGAAAAATTAAATTATAATAAGAAAATAAGTATTTTCATTCAAGTGTTTTAATTATATATAGCATTACATAATAGAAATTTATTAGAGTTAGCCTAGCTAGGTAATTTTCCTGTTCTCATAATAGCATCATTCAGGGGTTACACTTGGTATGTGCATGCTCTAATTAATTAGCATGTAGTGCTAGGTAATCAGAGAAGGAAAACTCTGATTCCAAAAAACCTCCGCTGCCTTGCGGCATACCTCTTCAGGGGAAAGGCTAAGGGAGTAAACCCCGACAGAAAATCCGGAGCCGGAGTCCCTAAGGCGGTTTGACGTTGTAGTCAACACCAGCAATTCCTGCGGCGCACCTGAAGCCAAGCTGTATTGACTCTGTCTTTCCCTTGGACCCTTCAGCTGCGAAGAGAGGGGGGGGTCTGCTGCATGGGCAACAGCAGACCCTCCATATCACCCTGCCCAGGCTCTGTAGCTTCAGCTTCACTGGAGAGGACACTCCAGCGTCATCACAAGATGTCGATTCAACACGGGAGGAGACAGATACCGTGTCACTCCCGAGTTGGACTGCACAGCCATTCTCGGCGGTGCAGATAGACTCTTAAGAAGCTACACCATCGTCTCTCGAGACGGACGGCTGCCGACCTGAGTGCTAGGTACTTGGAATAGTCAAGTTGTTCTTATTACTTCAGTAATTGCCCCCTTTTTTTATTATTTTTACATGTTTAATTACTACTCACAATTTTGAAAATAAAAAAGAGAAGAAATTAATCCTATGCAATAAAAAATGTGATACCCAGGGAATTATGAGCGTAGAAAGATCACATATTTCTGATGATGAGTCAACATAAATAGAAAAATAATTATGAATTTTAAGTTTTAAAGGTATTCTATTTGAAATTCAAGCAAGTTTCGAGTTAATACCACCATAGTTACATGCTTCACCGACTGAGGAGAAAAAAAATAAAGGAGATTGTGTAAAATGACTTTGTGGGCCATGATTGGCATGGTTACCAAATGTTTTAAAGAAAAAGCAACCAAGTGGTGAGATTTAGAAAAGACCAATGAAATTAGTAATTTTACAGGCCAAATATTTGCTGAGATGTGTTCTCATCATTAGACATCAACTCTGTCCTATACTTTTATTATATCATTCACATTTCTGTAGTGTTTTACAATTTAAAATATGCCAGCTTTTGCAGATTATGAGTGATGGCCTAGAAAAGCAGCTTAAACAAGATCATCCCTTGCTTTATGATTGATAGCTTCATCCATAATCTAGCTCTTTTAAGTCTAAATATTTCTTTTATTAAACAGCATAATTTTCAACAATCATCCCACTTAAAATCTTTGCTCACATGTTTTGTGGTGAGTTTGGATAATACTTAGTTGTGAGTTTTGTTGTCTCCGGGTAATCTTAGTTTACTAACACAACTATAATTAAATGGTTTCTTTCTAGTGCCCCTACTAAACTTAAATGTAAGTATATATTTTCAAATTGCAAAGATATGCTATGATTTTTTTTCACCTATTCACTTTTAAAACTGCTATATCAAGATAAAATTCACATACCATACAATTTACTGATTTAAAGTTTAAACTCAATGGACTTTTGTGTATGCAAAATATATTTGACACCAATACCATAGTCAATTAAAGAACATTTTCATCACTTCAAAAACTAATCCTGTGCTCATTAGCTATCACTCCACTATCACCTCATCCTTCTTTAGCCCAATAATCTACTTTCTGTCTCTACAAACATAAATTTCTATTCTGGACATTTTATTTAAATGGAATCCTATAGTATCTGAGCTTCCATGACTGTCTTCTGCCTGGTTTCTTTTACTTAGCACTGTTTATTCAAAATTCATTTATTTTGTGGTATACTTTAGTACTTTGTTCCTTATTATAGTTGGATAATATTCCATTGTATGTATATATCACATTTTGAGAATCTTTTTATCAGTTAATGAACATTTGGGTTGGTTATACTTTTTAGCAAAATTACATGAATATGCTGCTACAAACATTTTTGTAAAAATTTTTGCTTGGACACATATCTTTATTTCTTTTAGGTAAATACCTAAATTGTAATTGCTGGGTCATATGGTAACTACATGTTCATTTATTTAAGAAACTTTCTCACTGTTTTTCAAAGCAGTGATATCATTTTACATTCCCTCTATCGATGTGTAAAGGTTTTAGTTTCTCCACATTTTTGTCAACAGTTGTTTTTCTCCGATTTTTAAAAAATCTCTCCATCTTATGAGTATGAAGTGCTATCTCACTTTGCAACTATTGATGTATAACATCTCTTTGTTTTCTTCTTGGCCACTTGTATATTGTTCTCAAATAAATATCTATTCAGATATTTTGATCATTAAAAAATTTTTAATTGTAATAGTTCTTGCTACAAATCCCTTATCACACATGATTTGCAAATATTTTCTTCCATTCTGTGGGTTATATTGCTATATTGCACTTTTTTTTTTTTTTTTTTTTTTTTTTTTTTTTTTGGTTTTTCAATTACAGTTATCCCCTTTTCCCCCAATTTCTCTCCCCCACCCAGCCCACCCCCTCTCCCGCAATCATATCCCTCCCCGTTGTCTATGTCCATGAGTCTTTCATACAGGCTCTTTAATTAAACCCTTCCCTTACTTATCCCCCTTCTCTCCCTCTCCCCTCCCCCCTATTGACTTCTATTCTGCTCTTTGTTCTATTTAGTTCCTTTGTTTGTGTTGTTCTTTAGTTTCCTGTATTAGGTGATATCATATGGTATTTTTCTTTCTTTGCCTGGCTTATTTCACTAAGCATAATTCTCTCTAGTTCCATCCATATTGTTGCAAATGGTAGGAGTTCCTTCTTTCTTTCTGCTACATAGTATTCCATTGTGTAAATGTACCACAGTTTTTTGATCCACTCATCTACAGATGGGCACTTAGGTTGTTTCCAGCACTTAGCTATTGTAAACAGTGCTGCTATGAACATAGGAGTGCATAAGTTCTTTTGAATTGGTGTTTCAAGATTCTTCGGGTATAATCCTAGTAGTGGAGTCGCTGGTTCAAAAGGCAGTTCCATTTTTAATCTTTTGAGGTAATTCCATACTGTTCTCCATAGTGGCTGCACCAGTCTGCATTCCCACCAACAGTGCAGTAGGGTTCCCGTTTCTCCACATCCTCGCCAGCACTTGTTGCTTGTTGATTTGTTGATGATGGCCATTCTGACTGGTGTAAGGTGGTATCTCATTGTGGTTTTTATTTGCATCTCCCTGATGGCTAATGATGTTGAGCATTTTTTCATGTGTCTATGGACCTTCTGTATGTCCTCTTCGGAGAAGTGTTTGTTCAGGTCCCTTGCCCATTTTTTAATTGGGTTGTTTGTTTTCTTGATGTTGAGTCGTATCAGCTCTTTATATATTTTGGAAATCAGTCCCCTGTCTGTGATGTCATTGGCAAATATGTTTTCCCATATGGTTGGTTTCCTTTTCATTTTGCTGATGTTTTCTTTTGCTGAGCAGAAACTCTTCAGTTTGATGTAATCCCATTTATTTATTTTTTCCTTTATTTCTCTTGCTTTAGGAGATGTATCCGTGAAGAGATTGTTACGTGAGATATCTGATATTTTCTTGCCTATGTTTTCCTCTAGGACTTTTATGGTGTCACGGCTTACATTTAAGTCTTTGATCCATCTTGAGTTTATTCTCGTGTGTGGTGTAAGTTGGTGGTCTAGTTTCATTTTTTTGCAGGTCCCTATCCAGTTCTCCCAGCACCATTTGTTAAAGAGGCTCTTCTCACTCCATTTTATGTTCCTTCCTCCTTTATCAAAGATTAGTTGACCATAGAGGCCTGGGTTTATTTCTGGACTCTCTATTCTGTTCCACTGATCTGTATGTCTGTTCTTATGCCAGTACCATACTGTTTTGATTACAGTGGCTTTGTAGTATTGTTTGATATCTGGTGTTGTGATTCCTCCTGCTGTGTTCTTCTGTCTCAAGATTGCTTTTGCTATTCGGGGTCTTTTTTGGTTCCATATGAATTTATGGAGTATTTGTTCTAGGTCTGTGAAATATGTCATTGGTATTTTAATAGGGATTGCATTGAATTTGTAAATTGCTTTGGGTAGTATGGCCATTTTGATGATGTTGATTCTTCCCATCCAAGAACATGGTATTTGCTTCCATTTATTTGTTTCTTCCTTAATTTCTTTCTTCAATGTTATATAATTTTCAGAGTACAGGTCTTTTATCTCTTTGGTTAAGTTTACTCCTAGGTACTTTATTTTTCTTGTTGCTATAGTAAATGGTATTTTCTTTTTTGTCTCTGTCTCTGCTATTTTATTGTTGGTGTACAGAAATGCCTTGGATTTCTGTATATTTATTTTGTACCCTGCGATTTTGCCAAATTCACTTATTATATTGAGTAGTCTTTTAGTGGAGTTTATAGGATTTTCTAGGTATACTATCATATCATCTGCATATAATGAAAGTTTCACTTCCTCTTTCCCAATTTGGATTCCTTTTATTTCTTTTTCTTGTCTGATTGCTGTGGCTAGGACTTCCAACACTATGTTGAAAAGGAGTGGAGAGAGTGGACAACCTTGTCTCGTTCCTGAGTTCAGGGGGAATGCTTTCAGTTTTTGTCCATTGAGTATGATGTTGGCCTCAGGCTTCTCATATATAGCCTTAATTATGTTAAGATATGCTCCCTTTATTCCCATTTTGCTGAGTGTTTTCATCATAAATGGGTGTTGAACTTTATCAAATGCTTTTTCTGCATCTATTGATATGATTATGTGATTTTTGTCTTTCATTCTGTTTAGGTGATGTATTATATTTATTGATTTGCGAATATTAAACCATCCTTGCATCCCTGGAATGAAGCCCACTTGATCATGATGTATGATCTTTTTGATGTGTTGCTGGATCCTGTTTGCCAATATTTTATTGAGGATTTTAGCATCGATGTTCATCAGTGATATTGGCCTGTAGTTTTCTTTCTTTGTTGTGTCTTGACCTGGTTTGGGGATTAGGATAATACTGGCTTCATAGAAAGAGTTTGGGATTTTCCCTTCTTCTTGGATTTTTTGGAACAGTTTGAGGAGGATAGGAGTTAGTTCTTCCCTGAATGTTTTGTAGAATTCGCCTGTGAAGCCATCTGGTCCAGGGCTTTTGTGTGCCGGGAGATTTTGGATTACTGTTTCAATTTCCTTCTTTGTTATTGGTCTGTTGAGACTTTCCACTTCTTCTTGATTCAGTTTTGGAAGGTTGTATGTTTCTAGAAATTTGTCCATTTCTTCTAGATTGTCAAATTTCTTGTCATACAGTTGTCTGAAGTAATTTCTAACTATCATTTGTATTTCTGAGGTATCAGTCGTGATTTCTCCTCTTTCATTTCTGATTTTGTTTATTTGTGTCTTCTCTCTTTTTTTCTTGATTAGACTGGCTAGAGGCTTGTCGATTTTGTTGATTTTTTCGAAGAACCAGCTCCTAGTTTCGTTGATCTTTTGGATTGTTTGTTTAGTCTCTATGTCATTTAGTTCTGCTCTGATCTTGATGATTTCATTCCTTCTTCTTGCCCTAGGCTTTGTTTGTTGTTGTTGTTCTAGTTCTTGTAGCATTGTGGTTAGGTTTTTTATTTGAGATTCTTCTAGCCTTTTCAGATATGCCTGTATTGCTATAAACTTCCCTCTCAGGACTGCTTTTGCTGTGTCCCACAGGTTTTGGGTTGTTGTGTGCTCATTATCATTAGTTTCTAGAAATTTCTTGATTGCTTCTTTGATGTCATTGTTAACCCATTCATTATTTAATAGCATGTTATTCAATCTCCATGAGTTTGGGTGTCTTTGATTTTTTCCTCTGAGGTTGATTTCTAGTTTCAAGGCATTGTGATCTGAAAAGATGCTTGATATGATTTCAATTTTCTTGAATTTGTTGAGGCTTGTTTTGTGACCTATCATGTGGTCTATCTTTGAAAATGTCCCATGTGCACTTGAAAAGAATGTATATTTTGCTTCTTTGGGGTGAAAAGTTCTATATATATCAGTTAGATCCATGTGGTTTAGTGTGTTGTTCAATGCCTGTATATCCTTGGTGTTTCTTTGCTTTGATGATCTGTCTATTGTTGATAATGGAGTGTTGAAGTCCCCTACTATGAGTGTGTTGTTGTTGATATCCTTTTTGTGGTCTTCTAGTATTTGCTTTATGTATTTGGGTGCTCCTATGTTGGGTGCATATATGTTTATCAAAGTCATATCTTCTTGATGGATTGTTCCTTTAAGTATTATGAAATGTCCTTCTTTGTCTCTTTTTATTGTCCTTGCTTTAAAATCCATTTTGTCTGATATGAGAACTGCTACCCCGGCTTTTTTTTCCGGTCCGTTTGCTTGGAATATTTTTTTATATCCCTTTACTTTCAGTCTGTGTAAATCTTTTGTTTTGAGGTGTGTTTCTTGTAGACAGCAAATATGTGGGTCCTGTTTTCTGATCCATTCCGTTACCCTATGTCTTTTAATTGGAGCATTTAATCCATTTACATTTAAGGTTATTATTGACGTGTATTTATTCATTTCCCTTTGTACCTCTGTTCCTCTCCTCTCTTGTTTTTTCCTTCTTTTTTCTTAGAACAGTCCCTTTAGCATCTCTTGCAATGCTGGTTTGGTGGAGATGTATTCTTTCAGTCTTCCTTTGTCTGAGAAACTCCTTATTTCTCCTTCTATTTTGAATGAGAGCCTTGCTGGGTAGAGTATTCTTGGTTGTAGGCCTTTGTTTTTCATTGCTTGAAATATTTTTGACCATTGCCTTCTGGCTTGTAATGTTTCTGTTGAGAAATCAGTTGATAGCCTTATCGGAGCTCCCTTATATGTTATTTGCTGCTTTTCTCTTGCTGCTTTTAGGATTCTCTCTTTGTCTTGGAATGTTGCCATTTTAACTATGATGTGCCTTGGAGTGGGTTTTTGGGGGTTCCTCTTGATTGGAACTCTCAGTGCTTCTTGGACTTGCATAGCTTTTCCTCTCATCAGGTTCGGAAAATTTTCTGTCACTATTTCTCCTATCAGATTTTCAATTCCATGTTCCTTTTCTTCTTCCTCTCGTATTCCGATGATCCTTAAATTATTTTTCCTAATGCTATCCTGTAATTCCCTTACATCTTGTTCATATTTTTTCAATCGTTTTTCATTTTGCTGTATTGTCTGGGAGTTTTTCTCTACATTATCTTCTAACTCACTAATCCGATCTTCTGCTTCGTTTAGTCTGCTTTTGACTGATTCTACTGTGTTTTTCAGTTCAGAGATTGTATTCTTAAGTTCTTCCTGGTTCTTGTTAACGATTTCTATGTCTTTTTTTATGCTGGTGTAGTTCTCTGCAAGTTCCCTGTAATTTTCTTGGAGCTGCTGGTAACTTCCTTGAAGGTTGTCATAGTTGATTTTAAGGATGTCGAGTATATTGAGCTTCTTTACCACCATTGTTTTGAATTCCATGTCTGACATTTGGGCTATGTCTATTTCGTCTATCTCTCTTTCTGAGGATTCCTCTTTTCTTTTCATTGAGGGGTTATTTTTGCGTCTTACCATGTTGGATTCTTTTTGTTATTATTTATTTATTTATTTATTTATTTATTTATTTATTGGGGGGGTAGTCTGCTTTGACTTCCCTCCTTTGTGGTGTAATATTCTTTATCGAAGGTCTGGGAGTTTCAGTGGTGCAGTCTCTTTGATATCCTGAGCCTGATGGTCTTGAGTTACCCTTTATGTCGTTTGTTTATGCTGTTCGGTTATATTTCAGATGTTCTTTGATAGGATCTTCCTTCTGGCTACTTGGTTGAGAGTCACTCTATCCGCTTTGTCTTGAGTTCTTTTGTGGATATGTCCGTTTTAGCCTTGGTGTGTTGCCTTCTTTTTCTGGGTCCGCAGCTGGTCTAGTGTGGGAGGTCAGAGGTTCTTGTTCTTTTGCCGGACTGGTGTGTGCACCCGGTTGCCGGCACTGCGCGCTACCTTGCTGCCCGCTGTAGCCAGTTGAGGTGCCCTTGCGCGCAAGCCCCTGCGCGCTCGGACGGCCCGAGAGTTTGCCCCGCGGTTGGAGCCCACTGCTGCCGGGCCGCGGTGGTTCCCCGTTCGTGCCAAGGTGTCCCTGTCCGCGCGGGCGGCCCGAGCGCTTTCCTCGGGATTGGCTCCCGCCTTCGCTGGGCCGCGGCGGTTCCCCGTTCGCGCCGAGGTGTCCCTGCCCGCGCGGGCGGCCCGAGCGCTTTCCCCGGGATTGGCTCCCGCCTTCGCTGGGCCGCGGCGGTTCCCCGTTCGCGCCGAGGTGTCCCTGCCCGCGCGGGTGGCCCGAGCGCTTTCCCCGGGATTGGCTCCCGCCTTCGCTGGGCCGCGGCGGTTCCCCGTTTGCGCCGAGGTGACCCTGCCCGCACAGGCGGCCCGAGAGCTCCCACTGACCCCAGGCTGAGGTGTTTTCGCGCTCGCGCGCTGCCCCGTGCCCTCAGTCCCGCTGAGCCGAGCTCCGGGAGTTGGTCTCTCGCCTCTTAGGGCAGGGCCAGGGACACTTGCGCTCAGTGGAATCGAGCGTCCGTGGGTCGCCGCCTCTCGCTGTTCCCGTGCTGCAGCCGCCCCGTTCCCTCACCCGTCTGGGTGGGCACAAACAGAGCCTGCGCTAGTGGTCTGTTTTCCGGCCTAGGGCCCTGCGCCCACGGGAGCTGTCTAGGGGTGTCTGTGCACAGTCCTCTGCGTGTTCAGTGGGCCCTCCCTGTGCCCGTTGGGGCACTGATCTTATGTCCGTTGGGGAGTGTCCGAGGGACGCCTGGACTCACACGGCCCCGCGCACCTGGGCCAGTGAATGAGAGCACTTCCCTATGTGCGCCCCCGCGACCCAAGGGTAGGGTTGAGGAGTGGATTAGCGCGCCCCTGCGCCTGGGCTCCTCCAGAACGGCCTACCACACCCAAACTTTCCTCCCGTCTCCACCATCCACTAGAGAAAAATATAAAGGAGAATTATGTTCTCACTTGCCCGGCAGCACGCTGTCTCCTGTCTTTCAGCGCCAATGCCACTTGGTCGAGTCCCGTCTCTGCCAGCGGGCAGAGATCCGCTCTCCGCCTGACTCCTCTCTGGGGTAGCCTGTGGTCGCCAAAAATCCTTTGTGTGCTTCCCGCCACAGCTCGGGCAGCCGCCCCAGTCAGGAATCCCGTTTCGTCCCCTTTTTCTCCGCTATCCTCACTAAACAGGTTGTTCCCAGATGGATTTTCTCTAATCCAGCAGTGCCTTGGCTCAACTCCCGCCAATGTCCAGCTGCTCACTGAGATGTTCTGTCTGCAATTAGACCAAACTGCAGACGGGTCTCCGGAGCCTAAAACCGCAACCTCTCCTCACTCCTCCGCCATCTTACCTCTGCTGCTATATTGCACTTTAATGATAGTGTCCCTTGCAACACAAAAGTTTTTTTTTTTTTTTAATTTTGATAAAGTCCAGTGTATCTATTTTTCCTTTGTTTCCTGTGATTTTCGTCTCATACCTAAGAATACATTGCCAAATCCAACATCATGAGAACTTGATTCTATGTTTTCTTTCAACAGTTTTTACCATTTTACCTCTTATATTTAAGTCGTTGATCCATTTTGAGTTAATTTTTATATATGGTGTGAGACAAGGGTCAAACTTTATTATTTTTTATGTAACTATCCAATTGTCCCAGAACCATTATTGAAAGACTATTCTTTTCCATTGAGTGGTCTAGGCACACTTGTTGAAAGACATTTGAGTGTAGACAAATGGTTTTATTTCTGGAATCCATATGTATTTTCTGTTTTTTTTTTCTTTTCTAATGCAAAATATCTGTCTACAGTTTAGCCCATATGTCTAATAAACCCCCCAATTTATTCCTAATTATTTTTACCACAAACTAGTGTTTTTTTCAAGTGGTCATAGGCCTGAATTTCTCCACAGTCTGTTAGGAACAAAGTCAGTTCATTTGGGATGAGATTAGGGAATATTTAACAGCCAACTTCTTTCGAAAGGTAAAATCAATGAGCCATTGCTCTGGAGCTGAGCATAGAGCCAATGGCGTACTTGTCTCTGAGCAGCACATGTTCTGTAGGAAGCAAGCTTTTGTATACTGTAATAAAGGATTCACACACACACACAAAAAAAAAGAGAGAGAGAGAGAGAGAGATAAGTTAAAGGAGCCAATCTGAAAAGACATACCCACTGTATGATTTCAACAACATGATATTATGAAAAAGAAAAAATTATAGGACAGTAGAACAATCATTTGTTGCCTGCCAGATATTTGAAGAGATATTAGAAGGGAGGGCTGAATATATGGAGCATAGAAAAATTTTAGGATAATATAATTATTCTCTATTATAATATAATGGTGGTTTCATGACATTGTGCATTTGTCAAAATAAATAGAACTGTTCAAAAGAAAGAGTGAATCCTAAAGTAAATGATGGACTTTCATGAGTAATGCATCAATATTGGTTGATCAATTACCAAAAAAGACACCAAACTAATGCACAATGTTAATAATAAAGAAAACTGAAAGTTTGAGTGTGAAGTAGAGGGAGTATATATAAATTCTCTGTACTTTCTGCACAATTTCTCTATAAATCTAAAGCTGCTCTAAAAATAAAATCTATTAAAACTTTAAAAAATGTATATTTTTAAAAATTCAAAGAGATGGAAAAAGGAATCAAATAGGATTCCCAGAGAGCCTCAAGGCCCTAAATTTCCTTACCTGATCTCTTTGTTGATTTTTTAACATTATCCCTGACTTGAAGGTATCTAGAAAATATGAGTAAAAATGTAATTATAATAATATATAAAGATAATAATAGCTCAGTAGATTTTCCAAGATTATGGAAGACTTATCTTTGGCTTCTTACCATTTTTTATGACTGAAGTCACTGCTACTAAGATGATTCTAACAAAAATATTTAGATATGACTATCATTTTAATATGTAGAGGTGGGGTATACAATAAAGAAAAATGTGAAATTAATATTTTGCCACATTTTCTAAATAACGACTTAATTGTTAAAAAGTAATATGTTGACAATGGTACACAACAGAAAAATATCTACATTTACTTGGATAGTATTTGCTGACAAAATAAAGTAGTCCAACTTAATAGGTTACTTTTCAACAACAGCCTACAATGCTATGATACAAAGAGCTTTAATGTATGCTTTCCTTTTATGGCCTGTAAATTTGCTAAAGGTAATGCCATATATTCTCTTGTTAGTATCTAATAATCTGCCAGTTAAGGGTATGAACATTTCATTCAGATCAACAGTCCCCATGTAATTTGCATATATTGTGGGAAATTTTATTTTTCTTACAGAGGAAGTGCTCTTGAGCACAATTACTCTGCTTGTAAAAGATATGTTATACTAGCATTTTGTAATATAGGAGTTTAAAACCATCATAGAGGAAGCAATGACTCTAAGAAACATAATATAGATAAGTTCATTGAAGTAATGAAATTAATATTCCACTAAGTTGTTATCTACTCCTTTAAAATACTTAAAGGAATTTTTTCCTCCCTGTTGGATTCATCCGATTACCTTAAAATGAATAGTCGCACAAAATATCTTATCATTCTCAGAATGAAATGCTAATAGCATTATCCATATTCATCTTTTCTTACAGCTTCCTTCCATAAACATTACTCCTTCCATTGATATATGGTCTTTTCATTTCCTAATGAATTTGGGACCCTGGTTAACAACTACCCCTTATTGTAAAATATGTGATCGTGCAAAGTCCAATATGATTTTCAGAAAATATATTATATTATTATGATAAACTAGTAGTTTTTTTTCTAATCACAGACTAACCATTGAATTCCACTATTCTGTTTATAAATTAAATGATCAGAATATAAGTGTGTCCAATCATAACTGCAGGAAACATTATCAGCAAAATGATGCTGAGAATTGTATGCTTCATGGGAGCATGTTTGACTGCATTTCACAGTCAGTGTAATTGAATTTTACTGTCTGCAGTTTACTGCCAATCTTTAAATTATGTAGGTCCATTACCCCCAAAAGTTTCATGCTTTAGCTGTAGCATATCCCTATAAAAACTCATAATTGTGTGCTCATTACACTATATTCTTGAATGTTTATTATTGTAGTTGGTGTAGTATCTGGGCCTGCAGCTTGTCACAACCTATTTGCTGTTGACAGGACCACATATCACTCAGCTTAAAGTGTTTATTTTTCATTACAGTAATTTTTTAAGTCTTGCTTGTATCTTTAACTACATATTAATTTCGAATTTCTTTTTAAACAAGTTTTGTAGGCAAATTCTTGGTTTTAAAATGGGGTAAGTCTAATCTATATGGGTTAATTTTTATCTCATTGAAAATTTACTCAAATAATAAAACAAAATTAAATTATACTCTGAGAATGTAAACTATTAAATAAAAGAACCTCTGCATGGAAATAAATACAAACAATTATGGTAGAAATATATGTTTCAAGATAAAGTTGATAAAAAATAACTCTCTGAGTTATTAAGAAACTTTCTTAAGCATTTCCTGACATCTATAGTTCTTCTTGTTTCATTTAAGGCCCCAGCAGTACACAAATTCATAAGTGATTATTAGATGGGCTTTTTAAAAATCTCTGCAAACAATTGGTAATTTGTAAACCTTAGTCAATTTTATATGTGGATGTAAGAATTCTGACTCTAGAAACAGAATAAAAAGACTTGTATCCAAACTCTAATTTTTCTACTTGTGTGCCTTTGGGTATATCACCTGATTTTTCTGAGCATTGGTGTTCTAAGTTCTAAAATGAGAAAAATAATAAAACTGCTGTACCAATGTTGCTCTGCTCTGCTCTCCTGGAGTACATTTCCTTGTTTTTTGGTGTACATATCTCCCATTGCTGGGGTGCTTGGGTACTTTCCAAAATGGTATACACTTGAACATACTGCTAAGGAATGTCATCAGGAAATTGAAGCTAACTTCCTTGAGGAGCCAGGCATTATACCTGGCCTCTCTATCTCTTCCTTCTTCCTTACTACTCCCTCCCCTGGGGTGACAGGCAATTACTGGATAGGAACAAAAGCTCTGATCCTTTGACTCAGAGTAGAATAGTCTTTAGAGCAATTTACCCTTCAGAGTTTCTCTTGAGATGAAGTTCAATGAGACCTCTCCTGAATCTACATTCTTGCATAATTCTTTTCTCTTCCCTCATTTGCTTCTCTCATGCCCTTACAGGTTACTCAGAGAGCAATGCCTCAATAAAGCACATACTCATCAATCTTCTCAGGCCCTGCCTTTGAGGAACCAACCCAACTTCCTGTCTTCTTTAGTTATTAACATTAACTGAATTCATTTAAAACCCTTAGTACCACACCCAACACATTGGAAACACTCAATAAATGTTAACTATCATTTTAATTATTGATATTGCTTAAAGAGAGGAAAATCATATGTGATTTAAAGGTTAGTTTAATTTGACCTAGAGAAGATCATAAAGCAGAAAATTATATACATACAACTTCAGTGAAATAATTGATCTAGCAATGAATCATCACTATTGAATGGCCAATTTCAAATTTATTTTGGTCAATAGATAAATACTGCATTTATTTCAGGTTAGACTAAGCCGGAGCAAAAATTATCACTGAGGGACAAAAACCTGGTAGGTCATTGTCTGCAAACAGGGTTATGAGACCAAGGAAGTAATTCTGTTTCAAGAATGCATTGTTGAGTGGATGTCTATCGACCTGTCGGTATTAATTAGTATATAATTCATGACTATTTCACATTAGTTTTACCACTATAAAAAGTATGGACACATACAGTTAAAGATATCTCTTTATAGCAATATAATAAATAATAGGGAGAGAAATGGACTGAAAAGCACAAGTTGGTAAACATTTGTTTTTTCTTCTGTGCTTTTTTACACTGAGTTCAACTAAATAGGAAGACATGATACTGACTAGTTAGTAACTTAACATTGTGAGAAAACTCATCCACAGATGTTTCAGGCATTATTAGTAAAAATGATATCCATGGAAATATCATCATCATTTTGTAAACATGTTATAAGCTTTAGTGCAAAACTGAGTCAATGTGTTCTATAGTTTGTGAAAGGCCACATGGAAGTCTAAAGTTAGTCTATGCTTTAGCATGGCCAAAATTCATAATTAAATAAATGATTTTATTTTATATCATTTAAAGGGCAAGGTCATATTCTCAGTGTGAAAATAATTATTACTAAATCAATAGTTATTCATACTATTTTCTTTGTAGTATCGTATTTTAAGGGAATATTAGAATAAGTTGCTCATTTTTATTTCATAGAAATCATAACTGATGAAACATAACAGCATGTAACTGTGCATTAACTCTTCATTTCCTAAAAGCAATCACTACATGCAAAATAAAGTTGATAATATTCACATAGTATTCTATTATGTAGAGATAAATGTCATTAACTGTTTGTTGAATAGTCTTCTAGTAAGTTCAAATGCCTATATCAATCTTTAAAAGTGGTATTTTAGGGCCCTGGCTGGTGTGGCTTATTAGGTTGGGCATCCTTCTTCAAAGTGAAAGGTCACCAGTTTGATTCCTAGTCAGGGCACACATCTGGGTTGCAGGTTTGGTCCCAGTTGGTGCACATATGGGAGACAGATGATTGATGTTCCTCTCTAACATTGCTATTTCTTTCCCTCTCATTCTCCCTCCTTTCCCTTCTCTCTAAAAATAAATAAGTAAAATATTTTTTAAAGTGATAGCTTACCTTTGTACTACTTGTAAGAAATAGTTAGATATTTATCTGTGTAAATATTATGAACAACCTTATATATCATTATGTTATCTACGAAGTTAATAAAATGATTATATAATATCACATCTATTGTGTAAATTTCTAGGTTATCTTGTAGGGGCACCAAATATTCCCTGTAAAAAGTTTCAGAGGTCGTTAAATATGTAATTATGTAGGGGCTTCAGATGTTCTTTGTAAGAAGTAGCAAAGGCCTGCTAAAAAGACTTTAAAAAAATGTTACAGAAGGAGGATAAGATGGCGGAGGAGTGAGGGGAGACTGCGCTTTCAGGCTCCCGAGACCCGTCTGCAGTTTGGGCTAATTGCAGACAGAACATCTCAGTGAGCAGGTGGACACTGGCAGGAGTCGAGCCTTGGCACTGCTGGATTAGAGAAAACCATCTGGGAGCGACTTGTTTAGTGAGAATAGTGGAAGAAAAAGGGACGAAACGGAATTCCTGACTGGGGAGGCTACCCGAGCTGTGGCTGGAAGTACACAAAGGCTTTTTGGTGACCACACGCTTCCCCAGAGAGGAGTCGGGAGGAGAGCGGATCTCTGCCTGCTGGCAGAGACGGGACTCAACCAAGTGGCATTGGCGCTGAAGGACAGGAGACAGCGTGGTGCCGGGCAAGTGAGAACATGATTTTCCTTTATTTATTTTTTTCTTTTGTGTACTACAGAGAGGGAAGGAAAGGTTGGGGGTGATAGGACATTCTTGAGGAGCGCAGGCACAGAAGAGCGCTCGCCCACACCCCAACTCTCCCCTTGGGTAGCGCGGGTATGAACAGGGAAGCGCCCTCATATACTGGCCCAGGTGTGCAACCAGGTCGCCAGCCGCGCGTCTGGGTGCCCATCGGACACACCCTAACAGACATAAGATAAGTGCCCCAACGGGCACAGGGAGGGCCCGCTGGGCACACAGAAGACCGAGCACAGACACCCCTGGCCATCCCCAGTGGGCACCAAGCCGGAACGCAGGCTACTTGCGCAGGCTCTGCCTGTGCCCGCCCAGGCGGGTGTGGAAAAGGCGGGTGGCTGCTGCGCAGGAATAGCGGGCGGTGGCGACTCACAGACGCTCACTTCCCTCTTGCAGAAGTGTCCGGGCCCTGCCCCAAGGAGTGAGAGACCAACTTCCGGGGCAAGGCTCAGCAGGCCTGAGGCTAGGCGCAGGTCACATTGTGCAGGCACATGTGCACGTGTGCAAGCACCCCAGGCAGCTCCAAAAAAGGCGCCAAACCCGCAGAGATTAGGAACCTCTGGCCCGCCTCATTAAACCAGCTGTGGATCCAGAAAAAGAAGACAACACACAGAAGCTGAACTGAGTAAAAACTTTCCTTTTGTATACATATGTTTTTAAATTTTTATTTCTATTTTAGTTTTTTAATTTGTATTTTATTTTATTTTAATTTTTTAAAATTTTTTATTTTTATTTTAAATTTAATTTTAATTTGTATTTTTATTTTTTAAAAAATTTTAAAAACTACCTCTTTAATTTGTTTCATACCATCTCTCCTCATCCTTCCTCTTTAATTTTTGTTTATTTGTTTGTCTGTTTTGTTTAGCCTCCCTTTCACACTAAATAAAAAGAATATAACTACTATATAACTCTAATACTATAAAATTCCACTTTCTTACTATATTCTGCATTCTTCCCTCTTTTTCTTTTATTATTATTAACACACAATGTAAATATTACCTACTGTCTTGCATAGTCTCGACACTACTTGCTACTATTACTAATCTATCAACCCCTCTCTCAAAAATCATATTTTTCCTCTTTAAAAACAACTCTTATCTATTTTTCCTATACTATAAAAGCTCTAACCTCTCTACATTTATATTAATACTGGCTCATTTGCTGATGATAGTGGGATAGAGGGTGGAAGATATTTTTGAGGGTGTGGGTTTCCTGCCTGGGCTGTGTGTTTATGTTTTTAACAGCATATCCACAAAAGAACTCAAGACAAAGTGGACAGAGTGACTCTGAATCAACTAGCCAGAAAGAAGATCCCACAAAAGAGCATCTGAAATATAACCAGACAGCATAAACAAACGACATAAAGGGTATCCCAAGAACATCAGCCTCAGGAGATCAAAGAGACTGCACCACTGAAACCCCCAGATCTCCAATAAAGAATCTCACACCACAAAGGAGGGAAGTCAAAGCAGACAAACCAAAAAAACAAAAACAAGCAAGAACAATGTAAAATGGTAAGATGCAGAAACAACCACTCAATGAAAAGAAAAGAGGAATCCCCAGAAAGAGAGGTAGATGGAATAGACATAGCCCAAATGTCAGACATGGAATTCAAAGCAATGGTGGAGAAGAAGCTCAATATACTCGACAACCTCAAAAACAACTACTACAACCTCCAAGAAAGTTACCAAGAGCTCCAAGAAAATTACAGGAAACTTACAAAGAACTACAGCAGCATAAAAAAGGACATAGAAACTATTAACAAGAACCATAAAGAAATGAAGAATACAATCTCTGAACTGAAAAACACAATAGAATCAATCAAAAGCAGGCTAAATGAAGCAGAGGATCGGATCAGTGTGTTAGAGGACAATGTGGAAAAAAAATTCCCAGACAATGCAACAAAATGAAAAAAAATTGAAAAAGTATGAACAAGATGTAAGGGAATTACAGGATAGCATGAGGAAAAATAACATCCGGCTCATCGGAATAAAAGAGGGAGAAGAAGAAGAACGAGAAATAGGAAAGCTGATAGGAGAAATAATGACAGAAAAATTTAAAAACCTGATGAGAGAAAAAGTTATGCAAGTTCAGGAAGCACAGAGAGTCCCAATGAAGGGGAACCCGCTCCCCCCAAAAAACACTACAAAGCACATCATAATTAAAATGACAACATTCAAAGATAAAGAGAAAATCATAAAATCAGCAAGAGAAAAATGCAAATAATATACAAGGGAGCTCCGATAAGGCTATCGACCAATTTCTCAAAAGAAACACTAGAAGCAAGAAGGAATGGTCAAAAATATTTCAAGCAATGAAAAACAAAGGCCTACAACCAAGAATACTCTACCCAGCAAGGCTCTGATTCAAAATAGAAGGTGAAATAAGGAGTTTCACAGACAAAGGAAGACTAACAGAATACATCTCCACCAAACCAGCATTGCAAGAGATGCTAAAGGGAATATTTTAAGAAAAAGAAGAAAAAAAAAGAAGAGAAACACAGGTACAAAGGGAAATGAATAAATACATTTCAATAATAACCTTAAATGTAAATGGATTAAATGCTCCAATTAAAAGACAGAGAGTAACGGAATGGATAAGAAAGCAGGACCCACATATTTGCTATCTACAAGAAACACATCTCAAAACAAAAGATATACACAGACTGAAAGTAAAGGGATACAAAAAAGTATTCCAAGTAAATGGACATGAAAAAAAAGCTGGGGTAGCAGTCTTCATATCAGACAAAATGGATTTCAAAGCAAGAGCAATAAAAAGAGACAAAGAAGGACATTTCATAATACTTAAGAAAACAATCCATCAAGAAGATATAACACTAATAAACATATAAGCACCCAACAAAGGAGCACCCAAATACATAAAGAAAATACTAGAAGACCACAAGAAGGATATTAACAGTAACACACTTGTAATAGGGGACTTTAACACTACTTTATCAACAATAGACAGATCTTCGAAGCAAAGGAACAAGGATATACAGGCATTGAACAACACACTAAACCACATGGACTTAACTGATATATATAGAACTTTTCACCCCAAAGAAGCAAAATATACATTCTTTTCAAATGCACATGGGACATTTTCAAAGATAGACCACATGATAGGACACAAAACAAGCCTCAACAAATTCAAGAAAATTGAAATCATATCAAGCATCTTTTCAGACCACAATGCCTTGAAACTAAAATGCAACCTCAGAGTAAAAATCAAAGACATACAAACTCATGGAGAATGAATAACATGCTATTAAACAATTAATAGGTTAACAATGACATCAAAGAAGAAATCAAGAAATTTCTGGAAACTAATGATAATGAACATACAACAGCCCAAAACCTATGGGACACAGCAAAAGCAATCCTAAGAGGGAAGTTCATAGCAATACAGGCATATCTTAAAATAATAGAAAAATCCCAAATAAAAAATCTAACCGTACAGCTACAAGATCTAGAACAGCAACAACAAACAAAGCCTAAGGTAAAAAGAAGAAAGGAAATCATCAAGATCAGAGCAGAATTAAATGAAATAGAGACCAAACAAACAATTCAAAAGGTCAACAAAACTAAGAGTCGGTTCTTTGAAAAAAAAAAAAAAATCGACAAGCCTTTAGCCAGACTCATTAAGAAAAAAAGAGAGAAGACCCAAATAAACAAAATCAGAAACAGAAAAGGAGAAATCATGACTGCTACCACAGAAATACAAACGATACTAAGAAATTACTACAGAAAACTGTATGGCAAGAAATTTGACAATCTAGAAGAAATGGACAAATATCTAGAAACATATAACGTTCCAAAACTGAACCAAGGAGAAGCAGAAAGTCTCAACAGACCAATAACAAAGAAGGAAATTGAAACAGTAATCAAAAATCTTCCGGCACATAAAAGCCCTAGACCGGATGGCTTCATAGGCAAATTCTACAAAACATATCAGGAAGAACTAACTCCTACCCTCCTCAAACTATTCCAAAAATCCAAGAAAAGGAAAAAATTCCAAACTCTTTCTATGAAGCCAGAATTACTCTAATCCCAAAACCAGGTCAAGACACAACAAAGAAAAAAAACTACAGGCCAATATCATTGATGAACATAGATGCTAAAATCCTCAATAAAATATTGGCAAACAGGATCCAGCAATACATCAAAAAGATCATATACCACGATCAAGTGGGATTCATCCCAGGGATGCAAGGATGGTTTTATATTCACAAATCAATAAGTACAATACATCACCTAAACAAAATGAAAGACAAAAATCACATGATCATATCAATAGATGCAGAAAAAGCATTTGATAAAGTACAACACCCAATTACAATTAAAACACTCAGCAAAATGGAAATAGAGAGAGCATACTTTAACATAATCAAGGCTATATATGAGAAGCCTGAAGCCAACATCATACTCAATGGACAAAAACTGAAAACATTCCCCCTGAGGTCAGGAACAAGACAAGGATGTCCACTCTCTCCACGCCTATTCAAAATAGTGTTGGAAGTCCTAGCCACAGCAATCAGACAAGAAAAAGAAAGAAAAGGCACCCAAATTGGGAAAGAGGAAGTAAAACTTTCATTATACGCAGATGACATGATAGTATACCTAGAAAACCCTATAAACTCCGCTAAAAGACTACTCGATATAATAAGTGAATTTGGCAAAGTAGCAGGGTACAAAATAAATATACAGAAATCTAAGGCATTTCTGTACACCAACAATAAAATATCAGAGACAGAGATAAAAAAGAAAATACCATTTACTGTAGCAACAAGAAAAATAAAGTACCTAGGAATAAACTTAACCAAAGAGATAAAAGACCTGTACTCTGAAAATTATGTAACATTAAGAAAGAAATTAAGGAAGATACAAATAAGTGGAAGCAAACACCATGTTCTTGGATGGGAAGAATCAACATCATCAAAATGGCCATACTACCCAGAGCAATTTACAGATTTAATGCTATCCCTATTAAAATACTATGACATATTTCACTGACCTAGAACAAATACTCCATAAATTCATATGGAACCAAAAGAGAGCCCGAATAGCAAAAGCAGTCTTGAGACAGAAGAACACAGCAGGAGGAATCACAATACTAGACATCAAACAATACTACAAAGCCACTGTGATCAAAACAGTCTGGTACTGGCATAAGAACAGACATATAGATCAGTGGAACAGAATTGAAAGCCCAGAAATAAACCCAGGCCTCTATGGTCAACTAATACTTGATAAAGGAGGAAGGAACATAAAATGGAGTGAGAAGAGCCTCTTTAACAAATGGTGCTGGGAGAACTGGACAGGGACATGCAAAAAAATGAAACTAGACCACCAACTTACACCACACAGGAGAATAAACTCAAGGTATATCAAAGACTTAAATGTAAGCCGTGATACCATAAAAGTCCTAGAGGAAAACATAGGCAGGAAAATTTCAGAAATCCCATGTAACAATATCTCCTAAGGCAAGAGAAAGAAAGGAAATAATAAACAATTAGGACTACATCAAACTAAAGAGTTTCTGCTTAGCAAAAGGAAACATCAGGAAGATGAAAAGGAAACCAACCATATGGGAAAACACATTTGCCAATGATATCTCGGACAGGGGACTGATCTCCAAAATATATAAAGAGCTTATACGACTCAACATCAAGACAACTGACAACCCAATTAAAAAATGGGCAAAGGACCTGAACAAAGACTTGTATGAGGAGGACATACAGAAGGTCCATAGACACATGAAAAAATGCTCAACATCACTAGCCATCAGAGAGATGCAAATAAAAACCACAATGAGATAACACTTTACACCAGTCAGAATGGCCATCATCAACAAATCAACAAACAACAAATGCTGGCGAGGATGTGGAGAAACGGGAACCCTACTGCACTGTTGGTGGGAATGCAGACTGGTGCAGCCACTGTGGAAAACAATATGGAATTTCCTCAAAAAAGTAAAAATGGAACTTCCTTTTTTTTTACCAGCAACTCCACTGCTAGGATTATACCTGAAAAATCCTAAAACCCTAATTTAAAAGAATTTATGCACCCCTATGTTCATAGCAGCTCTGTTTACAATAGCTAAGTGCTGGAAACAGCCTAAGTGCCCATCTGTAGATTAGTGGATCAAAATGATGAGCGGTACATTTACACAGTGGAATACTTTGCAGCAGAGAGAAAGAAGAAACTCTTGCCATTTTCGACAACATGGATGGAGCTAGAGAGAATTATGCTTAGTGAAATAAGCCAGGCAAAGAAAGAAAAATACCATATGATATCACCTAATAGGGGAAACTAAAGAACAACATAAACAAATGAACTAAATAGGACAAGGAACAAAATAACAGTCAATAGCGGGGAGTGGGAGGGAGAGAAGGGGGATAAGTGAAAGAAGGGTTTAGTCAGGGAACGTGTACAGAGGACTCATATACATGGACAACGGGGAGGGATATGATTGTGGGAGAAGGGGTAGGCTGGGTAGGGGGGAGCAATGGGGGAAAATGGGACAACTGTAATTGAAAAATAAAAAAAAAAAAAAAGAATTTTACAGCCACTCAGTGATTTACAAGTTAAAAGACCCCTGCTTAGCCCCTATCTCCTTCCATTTGCTTGTAACTTGTTTATAACTCTTGTAAAATTATAATGTCTTACAAAGTGTCTAGCCTTTTTTCAAAATTAATTGGTTTACAAAGAATTTTACCTATCTAAAAGGCTGCAGCTACAAGCTAAAGATAACCTTACAGCCTTGCGAATTTCTGTTCCTGTTACTGCCAAGACATTCCTCCAGTCCTGCCCAGCCTCCTCTTCCTAAGGCTGTTTCTTGCCAAAGAAGAAACAAAGGGACATCACCAGTATATAACCCAGCTTTTGGATCTCATTACACGCTGGTGCTTGTTAGAGACCAGCCCAGAGTCTCTGCCTGACTGCCAGACATTATTAAAATCCTTTGCTTACTTTATACACTGATTCAGAGTGTTCAATCTCGCCTATGTGGCCGTAACAATCTAACTTTCCTTAATTTATAGAGTATCTGAATTCCCCTAATTATAAACACCCTAGCAATGCATATTATCACACCAACATTTTTGCCTCTATTTAGGGTTATTTCCTCAGCATAAATTCCTCTTTAAAGTTTGTGACAATATACACTCCTTCAATATATTTGAGGATATCCATTTTATTGCAATTTCACACTTATTTGTCTACTTTTAAATCAATTTTGACAAATACACAATCAAAATTGCTGAGTATGTGTTAAGCTGAATGTTTTCATTTTTTATTAGTATTTCAATGTATATTATTCACATTTTATACTCCTATAAAAATGTTTATAATTTGTTATTACTTGGTAAGGTTTTTTATCATTTTATCTATCCTCCAGGCTTTTTCATTGTGTTTTCAATATTTATGATATTTCAAGTCATTGTAAAAAATGTCAGAATTAAAACCTATCACTCTTAATAATTTTTGCATATGTTCTATAACATTTCTCTGAAATTACAAGATTTATTGTCAATGGCTTGTGTTAATATTTATTTTTTTATTGTGTATGCTATTACAGTGTTCCCGCTTTTTCTTCCTTTCCCCACCTCCATTCAGCCACATTCTCTCCCCTCTCCAAGCCAATCCTTATACTGTTGTCAGTGCCCTTGGGTTGTGCATAAATGTTCTTTGGTTAATCCCTTCACCATCTTTCATTCTGAAACCCCTCCCCTTGGGCAGCTGTCGGTCCATTACAGTATCTATAATTTTGTTTCTATTCTATTTGTTAGGTTATTGTGTTCAGTAGATCCCACTTGTAAGTGAGATCATGTGGTATTTGTCTTTCACTAACTGGCTTAATTCATTTAGCATGATATTCTACAAAGTCCATAGATGATGTCTTAAAATATGAGTTTCTTCTTTTTTTCACTGCTGTATAGTATAGTTATGTAGACATATGAAAATTTGCTCAATGTCACTAATCATCAGAGAAAGGCAAATTAAAACCACAATAAAATGTCACCTTACATCTGTCAAAATAGGTACCATCAGTAAATCAACAAACAAGTGTTGGTGAAGATGTGAAGAAAAGGGAACCCTGGTTCACAGTTGGAAAACAATATGAAGTATCCTCAAAAAATTAAAAATGGAACTCCCTTTCACACCAGTGATTCCACTTCTGGGAATATATCTTAAGGATACCGATATACTAATACAAAAGAATAATCTGACGCTGTCTGGGAAAAGTCCAGCCATTGTAATACAATGAGTAGTTTTCATGAGATCAGTGTAACCTGGCAGCCAATAAGAGTGGACTAGAATGCACATGCATGAAAAATGACAACTTCACAGTACTAGTCAGTAGGGATGGTAGATGCCATTGAGTGAACATGTGTACTGTGTGGTCATCTCATTCAAAATGATTGAGAGAGTAGAGCAATGAATCTTCATCAAATTTTGTGTTAAGCTTGAACATTCCTCCATGGAAACTAATCAGATGATTCAGAAGGTTTTTGGGGACAATGCAATGGGTGCAATGCAAATAAAATTGTGGCACAAATGCTTCAAAGAGGTTGAGAATCTGTTGAAAGTGATCCACATTCTGGAAGGCCTGCAACAAGCAGAACACCTGAGAATGTTGAATGTGTATGGGCTGCAATCAATAAAGATCCGAGAACTGTGTGAGTTCCCAAAGTACCTACTTTGAAGGAGACCAAAACATCATTGTCCCATGTACAATGTTTCTTGGATCTAGGATCTTCTTCAATAAATGTTTAGAAATTATTAACCCATATTCTCATGGGAAAAAATTGATATCAACTAAAGTATAATGCTTTTGTATAGTTCCTTCTGCCTTCAGTCTTACAGTCTCCTCTCATTTTCAATATATTTTAGCTCAGCACCTTTTATCTCAGCTCCCATAGTGAGTCTATTTCATACATTTGTAACATAGTGAGATTCTTTTTCACAATCTGTATTTGATTCTGGGATCCCACAATATTAGAAATGATTTTTTTTAAATTTTCATATATTAATGTTCACTCTTTCTGTGTTCTGTATATTTTGACAGATGCATAATGTCATGTACCAATCCACTACAATATACAGAATAGTTTCATGACCCTAAAAATCCTTTGTGTTTTACCTAGTCAACACCTTTCATTTCTCAGATCCTGGCAACCATTAAATTGTTTACCATTTCTATAGTTTTGCCTATTCCAGAATGTTGTATAAATAGAAACATAAATCATATAGGCTTTTGAGACTACTACCTGTTTGATTTCTTAAATTTCTTTCTATCTTCAGCAACTAATCTGAAAATAAAAGCAATTTATTTTAGTTTAGCTGTTAATTTATGAATTTTCAAAAACTCATTTTAATGTATTTTATGTAGAAATCAATTTTAAATATAAAATATTTTTAAATAAAATAAAACAGATTTTTAAAACTATGTACAGTACAATAAAATTATCTTTACCCTTTTTTATAGAATATAAGACATTTTAGCTTTTCAATTTTATCTTCCTAATTTTTATCTGTTTTAGCTGATAAGATATTAAGCCATGTTTATATATTTTAAAATATTTTACACATGATAATATTAGTAATATTGTGTATATATACAAACATTCTATAATATATGTATGTTCTTAAATATTTTGAATTTGAATTATCTTAATATTTTTAAACAATACTTAAAATATAATTTTTAAAGTATTTTCTAATTATGTTCATTTGTTTTTGCATCCTAGAATATTTTATGAGTTTTTTCTGCAATTTTGATTAAGTTTTCTCTTTTCTGTTGGTTTATTGATTTTTCTCTTTATCATTTTCAAAGAATGTAAACTTGATTCAAAGTCAATATTTGTCAAAGGAGAGTCAATTGCTAAGGAACAATATCTGCACCCCACTAAACTGATGCTACCGACATTTAAATCAATTGTTGCAACACAACTAGTTATTCTTCAACATTCATTTTCATGATACTTATCACCAAAAACAAGAATGGGGTGGTTATTCTGATTCTCAACCTAGTTAACCAGGTTGGTCATTCTCTCAATTAGTTCTTTTGAAAAAGAATTCTAAACATTTCTGAGCTGTGAGACATAGTCTAACCTGGTTTTGAGCATGGAAGAATGTTTTCTTATCCCTTGAGTTTCTTTGCTAATATCCATGAAAATTTAAGAGAGTGGGGTTCTTCAGTTTACAGAATTATATCACCCTGTTTACTGGAAATTCAAATAGGGTCTAGTTTTCTCCTCCTTTGGTCATTTTGCTAAAAATTAATCTATTTTTCTATCATTTAATATGATTCTAAATTACTTATTAAAGAATAGATGGCTTATGATAGCCAAACAAGTTTGGATAAAAGATTAGAAAAATTTAATTTATGTATATATATATATATATATATATATATATATATATATATATATTATCTCTTTTCACCACAAAGGAAGAGTGGAATTGTGATAAATACTAATATTTTATCTGATACTATTAGAGTATGATAATTTATAAAATATATACTTATTATCTTGTAGTTATTTTTTAATATAGTACTGGGCCATAACATTTTATTATTTATTTGCCTATGGTTGAAATAATGGAGTAAATTATGATATTCAGAAAGATCTAAGAGATGAGAACTTAAGAATTAACATTAAAGGACCTCCTTTGAGGAAGATATAATTATAAAATTTAATAATGTTACATGATCACTTTCAGTATTCCCACTTGAGGCTAAGAGACATTTGTAGCACTGATTTTTATAAATATGATTCTTTAAGGTATATTACTCTTCAATCCCCAAACAGAAGCTGGGATAAAAATTCACTAAGAAGCACTAATTGAACTCTTGAGTATAAAAATTCCATCTGTTTTTAAAGGACATTGTGTATTAGAAGCAGAGTACTTCTACTGTAAAAATATCTTAATTCTAAGAAAGGCAGATACAGCAAAGTTCTAAATAGCCATTATTGCATTTTCCAGAATTCTCTCTGAATTGATATTTCTAAAAAGCCATTCTTATAAAAAAATGCTGGTTAAAATTCTATTACAAAAACATACATGTTTTAAGATACTATGAACCAAAGTGTCACTGGTTCAATTCCCAGTCAGGGCACATGCCTGGGTTGCAGGCCAGGTCCCCTGTTGGGGGTGCATGAGAGGCAACCACACCTTGATTTTTCTCTCCTTCTCTTTCTCTCTCCCTTCCCCTCTCTCTAAAAATAAGTAAATAAAATCTTTAAAAAATATATAAAAAGGCATTAAAACATTTAGCACAGTTTAATTACCAACTTTATGTAGTTATACTTAAAGAAAAATATACCAAATATATTGTATGTGCATACCAACATATATCAAAAGTGTTTCATTAAAGAGAAGATATAGCTCCATAAATGTATTGAATACTTCAGATATAATTACTTTTGATCAGATACACTTTTAAAAAAATTAGTTGTTGGATGTTACTTCTAATTATATTATAAAGGCTTGGCTTTCATTCCATACATTCTGTACTAACTTCTTTGTCTGTTAATTTTTATTAAAAATACTTAACATCAAGCAAAAATTATATATATACACACATATATTTAACACATATGCAGTGTTCTAAAAATTCACTTAATACCAAAGAAAACATGAAAAGAAATTTAACTTCCCTATTGTATTTAAATTTTTCATAAATTTTTGCCCTGACTTCTGTGCAAGGTTTGTCTGTATCTTTGTCTTTATAATGACTTTTATATCCCTAAGTTTCAAGTAAGTTAGAAATGCCCAAGAACTTTAATTAAAACACCAGTATCACTTTCATCATCAGTAAAGCTCTAAGCAGCAGGATAATAGAATTTGATTTCAAATATTCGTGTTCATATACACTTATTTCTCCAGATGGAGTAGGGTAAATCAGGTTTCCAAATAAACCTCACTATCCCTTAGTAGCCACCTCTGCAACTCTCAGATTTCATAACAATGATCAAAAGAATATAGAGTTTAGAAGATGGTGGTGGAGTAGGTAGAAGGTACACTCACCTATTCCCAGGACCAAACTGGACTTACAACTAAATTAGAGGACAATCAACCTGAATAACTAACTGAAGACCAGCTGAACAGAGTTTTATAAGCAAGGATATACACAAGAAGCCATATCAAGACTGGTAGGGGGCAAGAAAGGAAGACCCCATTCCCATGGTGGCAGCTGAGATTCTGGAGAGATATCTCAGCAGCAAAGGTTTCCCCTGAGGAGTGCAGAGTCTCAACTCCACACCAGGCTCCCCAGCACAGAACCTGAAAAATGCACCCACATAACATCTGGCTGTGAAAAGAGTGAGGATTCTATCTGCCAGAGTGAGAGGGAAGTCTACTGAAGAAATCAGCACTTTATTAAATGACAAACACACAAAGAGAGTTCGCATCCACTCACTCTGGGCTTCAACAGAAGGAGAGCTGAATGGACAAGGGTTGTGTGAAGAGACACTGCAGTTTGTGTCTTGGGGAAGACAGATGAAAAGACAGCCACCGGGAGCCCTGTGAGTCCTCTCTCATACCACAGATGTCATATTTCTTGGGTGGAGCATTCCCCTCCTTATGGCATCAGCCTGGCATAAAGCAACAGCCTCACCCTCCATACTCCCTGTCACCCCACCTGGAGGGCTAGCACCTTGCTGAGGAGTCAGTTTCCTGAGCAGGGATGTAGAGGTCCAGGTAGACTAGTGGGGGGTGAGTTACTGAGTTGTGTGGGTCAGGGGTAGGGGTCACTACTCCCACCCTCCTCCAAGCCTGACCAGTGCATCCTCCTTTCAAGGGATTCACTAGCCCTACCCTCCCAGTTCCTGGCAGCTCTATTCTGCTGAGATCTGGCCCCAAGCAGAATCTGGGACAGACTGAGTTGTGTGGCTATAGTACAGAGGATTTTTTGCTTTGTTTTGTTTATTTGTTTGTTTGTTTTTAATCACACGCCAACTGGTATACAGCCTTTGCTTCACATAGCCAAATCTCAGTTTGTTTTATCCTGAAAGCCTCTGCTGGCCTCACCCTAATGATTTCCTGAAACCCACCCCACCACGAAGGTATAAAGACACCAGTGGATGACAGCTAGGCTTGGTATACCCTGGGACTTTTGCTGAGTAAACTCAGACCCAGAACTGAGTTTGAACCAGTGTCAGTCTAGTGAATACCATTCTCTCCTACCTGCTGACTCACTGAGAACATACTTCATGCAATTTAAGTGCTGCCACAGACTCCTTCAGTGACTGAGCCTAATAGTCAGCCTGAAGGGGGAGGTGGGCAGAGGCAGAACTTGTGTATCTTGGGCCTTTCGCTGACCTTCCCCTGGGCTCAATGCTAGTTGATGTTAACCACCCTTGGTGCACAGCTTCAATCTTCCCACATATACCAAGGCCCAACAGAAGCAGCAACAATCTATGGGTAGTGTTATAGCTCCAAACAGGCTACCCATGTCCAGGCACAGGTAGCATCTGACATTGACATTCACCAGAGTCCCTCTTAAGAGGCCACAGAACAGACACATCTATTAGGCAACTTAAAGGAATATCAGAGCAGCATCCAATTAGTGTCACAAGTGACATATCCAAAGGGAGATCTTGGCAGGTACTAGAATCTGCTGAAATGAATTCCATTTCATATGGTCAGTACCTGTACGAAAGCTTGCACATTGTGATTGGGGTTTATCCACACAGTCAACTAGCCTGAGGGTTGAACCCACACACCAATGGGCCAATAACAATCAAGAATCAATTACAAGAGGAGGACTCACATAACTCATATAAGGGACATTCTTGGAGCACCTGGCTCAGGTGATCAAGGAGATTGCCACTGGATCTCAAAGGACACCTACTGCATAAGACCACTTTATTAAAACTAGGAGAGATAGCATATCCATATAATATATAGAAGGAAGACACACAAAAAGGCAGCCAAAATGGAAATACAAAGAAATATGCCCCAAATGAAAGAACAGGAGAAATCTCCAGAAAAGGAGATGAAATTCCAGCAAGCAATT
The DNA here is from genome assembly GCF_987537825.1 of Furipterus horrens. Taxonomy (NCBI): domain Eukaryota; kingdom Metazoa; phylum Chordata; class Mammalia; order Chiroptera; family Furipteridae; genus Furipterus; species Furipterus horrens. The sequence continues at coordinate 58,455,858 of NW_028327176.1, read as the reverse complement.
TAACAGAAACACCGTTTTAAAAAATGTTATAAAGATGCTCAAGAAACTTAATGATACTTCAATAGCATAAAAAAAGACATATAAAACACAAAAAAAGAACCAGTCAGAAATGAAGAATATGATATCTGAAATAAAGAATACACTAGAAGGAATAAAGAATAGGTTGGATGAAGCAGAGGATCAAATCAGTGATTTGAAAAACAAGGTAGCAGAAAACACCCAATCAAAGCAACAAAAAGAGAAAAGAAGTTTAGAAAATAAAGGTAGTTTAAGGGACCTTTGGGACAACATAAAGAGTAACAGCAATCTCATTATAAAGGTTGTAAAAGAGAAGAGAGAGTATAAGGGTTTGAGAACTTATTTGAAGAAATAATGACTGAAAACTTTACTAACCTGGTGAAAGAAAAGGACACACAACTCCAGGAAATGCAAAGAGTCCCAAATAATATGAACACAAAGAGGCCCATACCAGGACACATCATAATTAAAATGACTTATGTTAAAGACAAAGAGAGAATCTTAAAAGCAACAAGAGAAAGACAGTTACCTACAAGGGAACTCCCACGGGCTGTCATCTGATTTCTCAGCAGAATCATTTCAGGTCAGAAGGGATTGGCTTGAAAAATAAGGACCTATGAACAATACTACTATACCCAACAAGGTTGTCATTTAAAATTGAAAGAGAAACAAAGAGCTCCCCAGACTAGAAAAAGCTAAAGGAGTTCATTACCACCAAACAAGTATTACAAAAATGTTAAAGGTTCTTCTTGAAGAAGAAGAAGAGAGGAAGATAGATATAAAGAATAAAATGGCAATAAACATGTGACTATCAATAATCATTTTATATGTAAATGACATAAATGCTCCAATCAAAACACAAAGAGTAGCTGAATGAATAAGAAAACAAGACTCATATATATGCCATCTACAAGAGACTCATCTCAGAATGAAAGATATATGCAGACTAAAAGTAAAGGGATAGAAAAAGTTATTTCATGTAAATGGCAATAAAAAATCTGTAACAGCAATATTTATATCAGACAATATAGACTTTAAAATGAATGCTATAATGAGAGAAAAGAAGGACTCTACATAATGATAAAGGTATCAATCCAACAAGAGGGTATAACCCTTCTAAACATTTATGTACTCAACATAGGAGCAACTAAATATATAAAGCAAAGCTTGATGGACATAAAGGAGAGTTGAACAATAGTGCAGTCACAGGAAAGGATTTTAACAACCCATTGATATCAATAGATAGCTCTTTCACACAGAAAATCAACAAGGAAAGGTCGACCTTAAATGACACACTATATCAGATGGATTTTATTGATAACTACAGAGGATTTTACCCCAAACCAGCAGAATATACAATCTTTTCAGGTACACCTGGAATATTTTTTAAAATAGACCACATGTTAAGACACAAAACAAGTCTCAATAAATTTAAGAATATTGAAATCATATTAAGTATTTTCTCTGACCATAATGGTGTGAAACAAGAAATCAAATTTATCACAAGAAAAATCTGAAAATCACACAAATACATTGAGGCTATATAACATATTGATAACCAATGAATGGGTTAACAATGAGGCCAGGTACCTTGAAACAAATGAAAATGAGGACAAAGAAACCCAAAATCTATGGGACAGAGGAAAAGCATTCCTAAGAGAGAAATTTATAGCATTACAGGCCTACCTCAAGAAACAAGAAAAATCTCAAATAAACAATCTAACCTTACACTTAAAGGTACTAGAAAAACAACAACAAACAAAGCCCAAAGTAAGTAGAAGAAAAGAAATAATAAAGATTAGAGAAGATATAAACTAAATAGAGTAAAAAATCAAAAACAAAAAACAAACCTAATACAAAAGACCAATAAAACCTAGATCTGGTTCTTTGAAAAGGTAAACAAGGTTGATAAACATTCATGCAGACTCATCAAGAAAAAAAGAGGACCCAAATAAATAAAATCAGAAATGACAAAGAGAAGGCAAAACTGACACCAAAGAAATACAAAGTACTGTAAGAAAATATAACAATTACATGCCAACAAATAGCACAACCTGGATGAATCAAGAAATCTGAATAGATTATATTATAATTAATGACACTAAAGCAGTAATAAAAAAGAAATTCCCAGCAAACAAAATTCCTGGACTGGATGACTTCACAGGTGAACTTTTTCAAACATTCACAGAATAATACCTATCCTTCTTAAACTATCCCCAAAAGTTTAAAAGGTTGAAACACTCCCAAGCTCATTGTATGAGGCCAATATTATCCTAATTCCAAAACCAGATAAAGATACTACAATGAAAGAAAATTATAGGCCAATATATCTTATGAACATAGACATCAAAATCCTTTAAAAAAATTAGCAAATTGCCCTAGCTGATGTGGCTCAGTGGACTGAGTGTCAGCCTGTGAGCCAAAAGGTCACTGGTTTGATACCCAGTCAAGGCACATGCCTAGGTTGTGGGCCAGGTCCCAGGTTGGAGGAGTGCAAGTGGCAACCAATGGATGTTTCCCTTCTTTTTTCTCTCTCTCCTCTCCTCTCTTTCTAAGAGAGAGGAAAATAAATAAATATGTATATATTTAATTAGCACACTGAATCCAGTGATACATTAAAAAGATCATATACCATGATCAGGTGCGATTTATAATTGGGTATAAAGTTGGTACAATATATGCAAATTAGTAAATGTGATGCATCCTCTAAACCAAATGAAGAATAAAAGTGACATGATCCTATCAATAGATGTAGAAAAAGAATTGGATAAAATTCAGCACCTACTTATGATAAAAAAAAAAACTCTCAGCAACGTGGAAATAATAAAAGCAATATATAACAAACCCACATCCAACATTAAATTCAGTGAGCAAAAACTAAAATTGCTTCCCTTAATTTTAGGAACAAGACAGGAATGTCTGCTTACACCACTCTATTGAACACAGTACTGAAAATCCTAGTCACAGCAGTAATATAGCAAGAAGAAATAAAAAGCATCCAAATTGGAAAGGAAAAAATAAAACTGTCATTATTTGCAGATGGCATGATATAGGGAATGCTATAGAATCCACACACACACACAAAAAAAACTACTGGAACTGATAAATGAATTTAGTGAAGTAGCAGGATACAAAATAAATATCCAGAAATCAGTTGTATACTTATATGCCAATAATGAACTATCAGAAAAGGAAACTAATAAAACAATCTCGTTTATAATTACATCACAAAATAAAATAAAATAGCTTGGAATAAATTTAACCAAGGAGATAAGAGACCTATACTTGAAAAATTATAAGACAGTGAAAAGAGAAGTTGAAGAAGATACAAATAAGTGGATGCATGCATCATGTTCATGGATAGAAAGAATTAACATTATTAAAATATCCATGTTAACTAAAGGAATCTGTAGATGCAATGCACTTCTTATTAAGACATCAAAGGCATCCAAAAACAGAACTAAAGCAAATATTCCAAAACTTTACATGGAACAACAAACAGCACTGAATAGTCACACAATCTTGAGAAAGAACAAAGTGGGAGGAATCACACTACCTGATATCAAACTATACTACAAGGCCATAGTAATCAAAACAGCATAGTATTGTCATTAAAAATAGACATATAGATCAATGGAACAGAATAAAGAGCCCAGATGTAAACTCATGCCGTTTTGGTCATTTAATATTTGATAAAGGAGGCAGGAACATAAAATGGGGTATACAGTATATTTCAGTGATTTTCAACCTTTTCATCTCATGACACACATAATAAAATTATTAAAATTCTGCAGCACACGAAAAATATATATTACATTTTTTGCTAATCAGACAAAAATAGGTATAACTCTTATTCATTCATACCAGAAGACTATTATGGTGTTAGCTGTTGACATTTTTATTTGACAATCAAAGGGAACAGAAGTCAGTGCCCCTGACTAAGTAGTTGGTATTGCATGTTTTAAAAATTCTTGTGGCAAACCAGTTGAAAATCACTCATCTATTTAATAAATTATATTGGGAAAATTGGACAGATACATGCAAAAAAAAAAAAAAAGGAAACTAAACCATCTTCTTACACTGTATATAAGAATAAACACAAAATGAATTAAAGACTTAAACGTAAGACTCAAAACCATAAAAATCTTTGAAGAGAACACAGGCAGTAAAATCTTGGACATGACTCATAACAGTATTTTTTGTAATATCTCTCCTTGGATGAGGGAGACAAAATAAATAATAAACAAATGGAAGTACATCGAACTAAAAAGTTTTTACACAGCAGAGGAAACCATCAAGAAAATAAAAAGACAGCCCACTGAGTGGAAGAACATATCCACCAATGATACATATAATAAGTGGATAACATCCAAAATTTATACATAACTTATAAATCTCAACATCAAACAAACAATCCAATTAAAAAATGGGCAAAAGACCTGAATAGACACTTCTCAAAGAGGACATACAGATGGCCAATACACAAAAAAAAGGTGCTCAACATCACTAATCATTAGAGAAATGAAAATTAAAATTACATTGAGATAACATCTCACACTTGTCAGAATGCCATCATCATTAAATCAACAAGTGTTGGGGAGGATGTGGAGAAAGGGGAGAAACTTCATGCACTATTGATGAGACTGCAGACTGGTGCAACTACTGTATACAAAAGTATGGAAGTACCCTCAAAAAAATAAAAAAATGGAACTGCCTTATGACCCAGCAATTCTACTTCTGGGAATATACCCACCCCCCAAAAAAATCCCTGAAACATTAATTTGAAATAATATATGCACCCCTATGTCCATTGCAGCATTATTTACAATAGCCAAGATTTGGAAGCAGCTGAAATGTCCATCAGTAGGTAAGGAGATTAAAAAGCTGTGGTATATTTACACAATGGAATACTAGGTGGTCTTAAAAAAAAGGAGATGCTACCATTTATGACAGTGTGGATGGACCTGAAGAGTATTATACTAAGTTAAATAAGTTAGTCATAGACAAGTACCATATGATTTCACTTATATTTGTAATTTAATGAAAAAAATAAACAAAAAAGAACAGCCTCAGGGACTTCTGGCCAAGATGGAGGTTTAGACGGACACGCTCGGTCTCCCTCTACAACTAGAGAGGAATACAACTACCTCAAAACAAAAGATAACTAGAAATTCCAGAAAATAAAACTACACGGAAGCCCAATGTACAAAGTTATAAACCAGCGGCGCCCTTTGGGCAGGTAAGAGCGAAAGGGGACGGAGCTGTTTGCGGTAGCACCAGGGACAGTGGCAGGGAGAGCAATCCCAGCTGCAGTCTAACCCCGGCAGCTTGCCACCCCAACGCTCGGAAAAGCAACCACCACATCGTCCCGAAAAGTGAGGCTCAGAGGGCGGGAGGACGGATCCCAATCTCCTAGCAGAATAACTGCGGGAATCCATCTTGGACCCCCGCCGCCACACAAAGTGCCACAGCGCTGCGAAATAGGTTGCAGGTAGCCACTGGTTGCTGGGCAGTGACGACAAAGTGCCACAGCATGGAGAGAAAGGTTGCTGGACCACCGCTGGTCGCTGGGTTGTGACGACAAAGGGCCACCGTGCGGCGAAAGAGGTTGCGGATCGCCGCTGGTCGCTGGGTTGTGACGAGTACACAGGCACCGCTCCCTATAGCCCGCCCAAGAAAACAAAACGCATCTGTCAAAATGAGGCAGACAACTATAGAAATCCCGGTGGCGCAGCTCACCAGGCAACAGATGAAGAACCTGACAGATGAACAAATAAGAAAGCTGTCAGAGGCTCAGTTCAGGGCCATTGTTATCAGGTGGCTTACAGAATTAACAAAAGATCTGGAAAAAGATGAGAAAGAATTGAAAAACACTTATACTGAAAGGAACAAAACCTCATATGAGACAGATGGTGAGAAAATAAAATCCAGAGTTCAAATCAACAAACCAGAACATAGAGAAGGAACAAACAGTCAACCAGTGCAGAGAGAGGAAATGGGAAGCAAGGATGAGAGGATCAGAAACCTCTGGGACAGCTATAAAAGGCCCAACATAAGAATCATTGGTTTACCAGAGGACGAAGAAGATGAACTAGAAATTGAAAAATTAAGTGAAAATATAATAAAGCAGAACTTCCCAAACTTGGGGAAGGAAATAGACTTACAGGTCCAGGAAGCACAGAGAGTTCCAAAACAACTGGAGCCAGGGAGAACCACTCCAAGGCATATTATAATCAAAATGTCAAAAGTTAAAGATAAAGAGAGAATCTTAAAAGCAGCAAGAGAGAAGAAAAGAATCATGTACAAAGGGGTCCCAATTAGACTATCAGCTGACTTCTCAAGGGAGACCCTGCAGGCAAGAAGGGACTGGCAAGACATATTTAAAGCAATGAAAATCCAAAACCTACAACCACGAATACTTTATCCAGCGAAGCTGTCATTCAGAATAGAAGGGCAGAGAAAGTGTTTCCAGGACAAAATAAAACTGAAAGAGTTCATGAGATCCAAACCACTGTTATATGAGATGTTAAAAGGACTGGTTTAGAAAAAGGAGGATCAAAACTATGAACATTAAAATGAAAACTGCATCACAAGAAACAACAACAGAAGCTAGGGAATTGAAGCAAAGGCAAACTAAATAGGCAATGAGAGTGGAAGGAGAACTATAGATATTGGGAGCATATTGGGGGGGAGGTCAGCAGGGAAGGGAAGGGAGAGAGGGAGGGAGATGGTATAGGAATTAAGAAACATCATAGGAGGGAATGGAATAGACAGAGAGAGGTTGAGAAGAACTATATGTACAACCAATGGACATGGACTAAAAGGGGGGGACAAGGGGAGGGAGGGGGGCCACCGGGTGGAGGGGAGCAGAGGGATGGGAAATTGGAACAAATGTAACACTGTAGTCAATAAAACACATTAAAAAAAAAAAAAGAACAGCCTCATAGATACAGAGAACAGATGGACTGCTGTCAGAGGGGAGGGTGTTAGGAGCTGGATGAAAATGGGGAAGCATATAAGCAAAAGAAGAGAGAGAGAGAGAGAGAGAGAGAGAGAGAGAGAGAGAGAGAGAGAGAGAGAGAGAGAGAGAGAGAGAAAACTTATAGACACAGACAGCAGTATGGTGATTATCAGAAAGAAAGGGGGGTGGGGGAGGTAGAAGTGGAGAATAAATGGTGAGAGAAGGAGAGATGACTTCTGGTGGTTAATATACAATACAATATACAGATGCTATATTATATAATTTTTACCTGAAACCTATATAATTTTTATTAATGTCATTCCAATAAATTCAATATATTAAAACATTTTAAAACACTATATAAAGTTTATAAGGAATAACTGTATGAATACACAGATCAATGTAGGTTTTAAAAGCATGACTTTCTGATTCTTTGACACAATTCCTTCCTTTTGGCAATCTCACTGAAATCCGGTCAGGCTTGTGACTACTTGGAGCACCATGGAATAAATGATGCTGCTGGGCTCCTGAGGCTGCATCATTAAGAGTGATGTAGTTTCTGCCTTGTGTTATTAGCACTTGTGATTAGGCCCTGAATCATTAAATTAGACCAACCTGAGTCTGCTCTGCTGCAGAGAAGCTGAGTCATAGGAAAGCCACACATAGCTCCAATTAGGAGCCCTAGCGGGCAAGTCATTCAAGCTCAGGTGCAAGCCCTGGGAGTAAACAAATGTAGAGGGATAGTCCCATTCTTTGTATCTTCCCCGCTGTGGTCTAGACTCCGTGGAGTAAAGCCATTCCTGCTCTGACTTGTCTAAATCCCTGTCCCCAGAAACAGTGAGTATAACAAATTAGGCATTTTAAACTGCTAATCATGATTAATTTGTTACACAGCAGTAGTAATTTTAACAAATGCTATCTGCCTGAAGAACACTTTGAGAAATTTTTCTAAGATACTGCAGGCTCGTTGAGGGAAGGGTGAATTAACCCAAGTATTTACTTATAAACAAAAGAAGAATGGTCCTGGCCCTGGCATTGGTGCAGCAGACAGAGTTATAAATGAGGACAGAGAGAGGATGGGGTGCTTGTGCTGGATTCTGAGAGAAGCAAATTTTAATCTTACTCGTTGTTTCTGAGTGTCCATTCAGTGTTGGCACAGAGAAAAATTGTATTTCCTTGCTTTGTTTTGGTCTACATTATCAGTAGCACAATATACCCCTACTACAAGTATCTACTAAGTTAATATATGCTCCTTGGAGAAGCAGGCAAGTGTCCCAACTCACTGCACATCTCTAGACACCTAAGAAGTAGAAAACTAGGTGCCCTCATGCATCTGGCAAAGGTACATACATAGCTTGTGCTGTCCTTTCTAGAAGGAGCAGCCCTGAGAAGAGCATTGAACACAGTAATGACATGGTTTACTTATATTTTTAAAATATCATCTTGACTATTCGGTGCAGGATAGATTTGAGGAAAGCAAGAGTAGAATTGCGAAGTTTCTTGCAATAGTTCAGGTGAGTGATGATGATGCCTTAAACTAGCAAAGTCACAGGGGACAGATCTCACTTTATCTTGAAAGAATTGTTGATGAATTTGGCCTGCGGTGAGTTAGTAGAGGGTTACTCATTTTTATTTCATTTTCATTCACTTTATTATTTATGAGTGGGCTCTTTTTTATATTCATTATGTGAGTCTCTGTGTGTGTTGCTATTTATATATTCACTTTTCTTATTGTTATGGTGTTTAACTTTTTTTAATGACGCCTTTAACTTAACTATGACCCTGATATATCTTTTTAAGAAAATTAAAACTTTCACATTAATATTTTTTGCCAATACTGTGAAAACTTGTCATTATTTTTTTTACTTTTGTTTATGGTATAATTAGATTGGCATTTTATATTGACATTTTTATTTGCAAGTATTTGGCTTTATTTATTTATTTTATTATTGTTTTATTACAGTTGTCCCATTTTCCCCCCATTGCTCTCCTCTACTCTGCCCACCTCCCCTTTCTCCTACAGTCAATCCCCACTCTGTTGTTCATGTCCATGGGTCATTTATATTCGCTCCTTGACTAGACCCTTTCCCTTCTTTCCCACTCTAAGCATGCTCTCAAGTCTCTAATCCAAAGCTAAGGAAAAAAATACCAATGTAGACCCCTGAAATAATGTTCTATACCGTCTCCAAATTTTAATATATTTAAGCAAATTCACAGAAATAATGTCATTAGGAAAAAAATTATATCATAACCTTACTAAAGCATCTCATTTTGGGTTTCCCAAGAAATGTTTGTACTACCAACAGATTAAATCACTCAGAAGCCTATTCCAATACACTTTTTGTTTTTGCTTTAGTCCCCCCAAAACAGGCCTGTGTGAATAGCAACTGGTAAGCTGTGTCAGATTCCTTCTTCATTCTGTGAATCTCTATTCTGTGAGTGTTTAGATTGCTAAAGAAAATACAATAAATATAAGTGATTCCCTTTTAATTTCCCCTGAATAGGAAAGATATGAAGAACCAACTCAAGTCTACAGCAGAGCCTTCATCAACTCCAAATGTTGCACCAAGAAAACCTCCATCTATACAGAGGAGCAGACCAGTTTTCTAAAATTGCTTGTGCATGTCTGTGTGACTTTTGTCTTCCTAGAATGATTTTTAACTCAGTGACTGGCTTATGGCACTGCCAGCGAATGTATCTTAAGAAAATAAGTGACTTTCATGCTGATAAGTTTTTAAATGACATTTAATATAAGTATTTGATTATTCAAAATTACACTATTTATTAGTAAGTGTCATTTGGTTGTTCAAAACATCTAATCAATTAAGAAATCTTAAAGGACACAGAGATTGGCAGGTAGGTCTAGGGTAATGTTATTTATTTTATAGCATAGATTTCTGAAACATCTGGTGAACCATTGACCCTGAAATAATGCAGGTTTGAACTATGCCAGTCCACTTATATGTGGAATTTTACCAATAAATAGTGTAAATGTATTTTGTCTTCCTAATGATTTTCTTAATAACATTTTATCTTCTGTAGCTTAAATTATTGTAAGAATATAGTATATAATACATATAACACATAAAGGAAGACTGGCAGGATAAGGTCCCCAACACCGAGGTGCTGAAGCGAGCCAACATGAGCAGTTTGCATGCAGTTCTTAGTGAGAGATGCCTCAGGTGGCTCGGCCATGTCAAAAGAATGGATGCAGGCCGTATTCCCAAAGACCTCCTCTACGGCGAGCTAGCAGAAGGCCAGAGGATGACAGGGCGCCCAAAACTGCGGTTCAAAGACATCTGCAAAAAGGACATGACACAATGCTCCATCAATCTCAACACATGGGAAGTTCAAGCCAACGACCGCCTAGCCTGGAGGCTCGCAGTCAGGCAAGGTACGTCATGCGCAGAGGCTGCGCGCAACGAGGAGGCGGTCCAGAAAAGATCGAGGCGGAAGCAGCGTCTACAGCAGCAACAACAGCCATCTGCCTTCACCTGTAACAAGTGCGGCAGGGATTGTCACTCCCGAGTCGGACTGCACAGCCATTCTCGGCAGTGCAGATAGACTCTCAAGAAGCTACGCCATCGTCTCTCGAGACGGACGGCTGCCGATGACAAACACATAAAGGATGTGTTAATGGACTGTTTATATATCTATTGGTAATGCTTCTGGCTAAAGTTAAGTTTTGGAGGAGTCAAAAATTACACATGGATTTTTGTTTGTGTGGAAGGTCAGTGCTTCCAACTACTGTGTTTTCAAGGGTCAACTATATTTTCAAAGTTATCCTGAACAGAATTTTAAAATATATTCAATTTAAAAGATCACAAGGAAGAAACTTTCAAGAGTGAAGTTATGTTTTTATTTATATGTGGCAATAGCATTATGTTTGTTTGCTTTTTAATAACAAAAAGAAAATATTAAAAACCAAATAATATTTTTCCTTTAGAAATAGGGAATAGGGGTCAAAGTCAAAGTAAATTCAGTTTAAAAAAAGAATTATTACTGTACTAATTAAATATTTTCACTGTATGTACTACATTGATTTTAGGGGGAAAAAAAGACAATTTCCATACAAAAATGGAATGTGTGAAATGCACATTGTCTGAGTTCACATGTCAAAATTAATAATAATGGCAGTAAACAAATCTGTTTTAAGTTCATTTTTAGTGCAGCATTGGGTAAAGTAATAGATACTTTAAAAGAAATCAAAGTGTTCTCTGCAAAATGGCCTGCCTGACTCAACACCGTCAACTCGTCTTTTTGTGTGTTTGGGTGGACTCACTCCAATGCACCTTTTCTCAGACTTTTAGCCTATTCGGGTATTGAATATGGGTAGATTAATTTCAAGGTATTGAACCATGACAGAGCCCAGGCTGGTTTCCCTGGACAGGGAACCCCTCTCATTGTTGGTTTACATCCTCAGAGCAGTGTCTCCCCACTCAAGACCACCCTTATTATTTTGGCTTAAAATGCACCAGACATTGCCTTTACAATTGGATAATTTAATAGTGTACAGAAAAGAGAACATAACAGCATTTCATAGTTCTAATTATACTATCAAAGATTAAAGAAGTTATAGAAGAATATGGGTTTTTCAAGCAGGGGAAAGATTAAGTATTTTTCTACCATTCCAGGAAACAAAATAACATACCATATTGGCTGATGCTCTCATTGAATTTTTATTTTCTGTTTTATTATTTTACAAATAACAAATAAGCCAGTACTCCAAAATAACTACTATAAGAAATTTGGTTTTTCCAATTATCATTCAGAAATTTGAAAACCTTTCTTAGCCATCAGATGATACAAAAAGCAAGTGGGGTGAGAATGCCAGGACTTCTGATCACAGCCATCAGAAAATCGAGTTTTATGGAAGTCCAACAACTAAGGAGAAGTAAAGAAACCACATTCATCCAGACAGATAGGAGGGGTGGAATGGTGGACACATGGAGTTACAGAATGGACTGGTCCAAAATCCATGTGTGGTGGATATAAAATAGAGGAATATCTCAGGAGCGAGGGATCCCAGCCTCACACCAGACCACCCAGCCCAAAGTCCCAGTGCCAGGAAGATAAGTCCCATAACCTGTGGCTGTAAAAACCAGAAGGGGTTGGGTCGTCAGAAGAAACAGCTAGATTTTCAGATGTCTCCTCTTGGAGAGCCCTGCATACAAACTTACTCAGACTCGCTCACTCTGGTATCCAGCACCAGGGCAGCACCTTGAAAGGACCAGTGACATACGGGGAGGAACTGAAGTGTCTGGCAAGAGGGTGAGGGCTTGGAGCAGGTTCCTCCCAGACAGAACAGCAGACAGTAGCCATTGTTCCTTTTCTGAGCCCTTTGCCATACAGAGCCACAGTGCAGCAGCACCACATCTGAGCCTTCATCAATCTGACTCACACAGTTAGCCCCACCCTGACAATTACCTAAGGCTGTGCACCATCCAACATAGGGGCCAACCCAAGCTGGTAACAGTGGCTTTTTCCATATGAATGTCTGGGCTCCATGTAGGCTTCAGACCTCCCTAAATCAGCTCAAATAAGGAAGAGCTGAGCCTAGTCCTCATACCTCTTGCTGAGTGGCCACAGGTTGGCACTAATAGCAGCTATCTGCAGATCATTTTATATTGTATGCCAAGGGGCCCCAGGCAGAGCACAGTTTGCATCTGACCTTGGCCTGTACCATCTGGGAAAACCCAGAGCCTGCACACCCAGAGGACAGTTATAGACCATATTGGAGCACCACCTCTCAACCACCTCCACAAGCCAAAAAAGGAAGTGGTTGTTGGCCAGGAGTCATAGCAGTCTGGCCTGTGCAAATCCCTCCCATTGACCTGCTGACAGAAATCAAGACTGAAATACAAGAGGGCAGAGTACTCAGTCCACATGGAAGATATATCTCAAGTACTCAGCTTGAGGTTAGGGGAGGCTGTGCCACTGGACCCTACAGGACATCTACTACATTAGGCCATACTACCAAGACTCTGAGTCAAAGCAGCTTTACCTAATACATAGAAACAAATACAGAGCGACTGCCAAAATGAAGACAAAGAAATATGGCCCAAAATGAAAAAAAAAAAAAAAGAACAAAACTCCAGAAAAGGTACTAATCAAAATGGAGATAAGCAATCTTTCAGATGCAGAGTTCAAAACACTGGTTATAAGGATGCTCAAGGAACCGAGTGCGTACTTCAACTGAATAAAAATGATCCAACCAGAAATGAAGGAGATACTAATTTAAATAAAGTACAATGTATATGGAATTAACAGCAGAGTGAATGAAGCCAAGAATCAAATTAATGATTTGGGGCACAAGGAAGCAAAAGACATGTAATCAGTACAGCAAGAAGGAAAAAGAATTCAAAAAGTTGAGGATAGTGTAAGGAGCCTCTGAGAAAACTTCAAGCATTTCAACATTCAACTCATAGGGGTGCCAGAAGGAGAAAAGAAAGAGCAAAAAAAATGGAAACATTTGTAAAAAATAAATAAAAGAAAACTTTCCTAATTTGGTGAAGGAAATAGATGTACAAGTCCAGGAAGCACAGAAAGTCCCAAGCAAAATGGACACAAAGAAGACTACACCAAGATATATCATTATTAAAGTGGCAAATATTAAATATAAACTGAGAATCTTAAAAGCAGCAAGAGAAAAGCAGTTAGTTACCTGCAAAGGAGTTAACATAAGACTGTCAGCTGATTTCTCCAAAGGAACTTTGCAGGCAAGAAAGGATAGGCAAGAAATATTCAAAGAGATGAAAAGCAAGGACCTACAACCCAGATTACTCTATTCAGCAAAGCTATCATTTAGAAGAGAAGGGCAGATAAAGTGCTTCCCAGGCAAGGTAAAGCTAAAGGAGTTCATCATTATGAAACCATTATTGTATGAAATGTTAATGGGACTTATTTAAGAAAAAGAAGATAAAAGCTATGAACTTTAAAATGGCAATAAATATATAACCATAAACAACTGAATCTAAAAAACGAACTAAACATATAAGCAGAACAGAAACAGAATTACAGATATGGAGAACATTGGGATGGTGGCCAGTTGGGAGGGGTTCCTAGGGGAGTGAAGGAAAGGTGAAGAGATTAAGAAGTATAAATTGGTAGTTACAGAATAGGATGGGGAATGACAAGAGCAAGTATAGGAAATTGAGTTGCTAAAGAAAGTATATGCATGACTCATGAATATAAACAAAAGAGGGGGGAAAGCTGGAGGAAGAAGAAGGTGCTGGGTGAAGGGGAGCAAATGGGTAAAATTGGGACAACTGCGATAACATAATCAGTTTTTAAAAAGCAAATGGCTGGCTGGTTTTGGAACAAAGGCCAGAATTTACCAAACCTTCATATACAGTACTGGCCTTCTTTTGGTAAAGAAAGTAGCAAAAGTCCAGCTGTAGCTCTTCTGATAAATAGGAAAGACATTCATGTGTGTGTGTGTGTGTGTGTGTGTGTGTGTGTGTTTTCATAGTAAAATGTTTATATGTAATTTTTAAAATTGTAAATTAAATTAAGAAAATATGATCCTCATCACTCTTAGGTAGTGAATTATCTCTCCTTCCATCCATATTAGATATAATTTTATATAGGTATTACCACATAATGGATTTACATATACATTTGACCTGTTCTTTACTTAACTAAAATGTTGTTCCTATTATTGCTGCCGAGTATCATTAAATACTAGTTAAAGATAAAATAATGTATTCTGAAATTGATTGAAGCAATTTGCTTAACCTAAGCACAGATAAAATAATAGATTATTAGTTCCAATTTTAAAATACATGAGGCTGTACTGAACATCTTCAATTTTTTAAGTTTTTACCTTAGAATCAGTTTTGACAAGAAAATACTAAGCAAAAGCATGTAAATATACATATACACATTTATATATGTGGTTATTGATAAATTTTGTAAAGTTGATTTCCAAATCATTACCCTAATTTATACATCTCATTGGAAATAATTATTCTACATACTTACTAACATTTACTATGGTTTTGGTACTTATTTTTCTTTTTTGATAATTTATTTATTTATTTTTAGAGGGAAGGGAAGGGTGAAAAAAGGGAGGGAAAGAAACAACAATGTGTGGTTGCCTCTTGAGCGTCCAAACTGGGGACCTGGCCTGCAACCCAGGCATGTGCCCTGATTAGGAATTGAACCAATGACCTTTGGTTCACAGGCTGGTGCTAAATCCACTGAGCCACACCAGCCAGGGATGTTTGGTACTTTTTAAATGCACTCTTTTATGTTTTAATTTGCATTCATTTTACCACAAAAAGTACATTTTTATTTTCAAAATTCCTGATTGCATTTACCAAATAAAAATTGTGTTTTCACATGCATCACTGGCACATCTACTTGAATATTAATATATTGATATTTACAAGCTTTTTTTCCATGAAACCTATTTATAAGTGGTCTCTTAAAATTGCTTTAAATATTTGCTGGTTCTGCTTTCCATTTTGTTGTAGAGAAATTACTTTTAATTTTATGTAGCCAGTTGAGTCATAATCTAATTTTCCTTTCACCTCAATGACTAATAAGTTCTATTTTTTCAAGTAATCTGATAAACTTTCTATGTTGTATCAATTTTTTTTTACATTTTGAATGTTTTACTTTAATGTTTATCTGAGATTTAATGTTGTTTATAATATAAAATATGTATACATACATTTTTAGAAATTCATCTATCCAATGAAAAACTCTATATAATCCCAGACCATGAAAATGACATAACATAGCTAAAGAGAAAAAAAAAAACTATAATCTTCTCTTAAAAAAAGTAATTTGCAGCAGCTCATGTTGACCCATTTCATCAGAGAGGAGATCACGTTCCATGGCTGTCACTAAGGCACGGTCTCATGTGCAGAATAACCAATAGGCTGCCACAGAAGCTTGGGGTCCACAGATAGTAACAGAGTTTGAATGGAATTAGAACTTTTCTTTCTGAAAGCAAAGATGGAGAGAATGTGTTCAAGAATCACTGTGCATTGTTGTTTTCTGAAGTGCGGATCCAATGAGCAGGATCAGCATCACATGGTAATGGTCATAAATACAAATTCCCTAGCTTCAGTCTAAACCTACTGAGTTAGAAACTCCGGGTCAGAAACCAGAAATCTGGGTTTTGACAAGCACTTGAGGTGATTCTGATGCATGCTCAACTTTCAGAACCTGAGAGAACCACTGGTACACAAATCAGGATGTGTATTTGACATAATAGGTAACCAGGTATTTCCTTTGTCATTTTTAGTTTTTATATGTTTAAAGATATTGTGTGCCTAATAATTACTAGTTCTACTTTTTGGAAACTACCATGGTGTTTTCCCTAATGGCTCTACCAATATACATTCCCACGAACCATGTACAAAAATTGTCTTTCTGCACTTCCTCACCAACACTTACCTCTTGTCTTCAGAGTAGCCATCCTAACAGGTATGAAGTGATATTTTTTTGCGGTTTTGATTTGCATTACCCTGATGATTAGTAATGTTGAGCACTTTTTAAAAAAAAATAATTTATTTGTTCGTTTATTTATTTTATTTTTAGAGAGAGGGGAAAGGAGAAAGAGAGGGAGAGAAACATCAATGTGTGGTTGCCTCTCACTCACGCCCCCAACTGGGGACCAGACGTGCAACCTAGTCATGTACCCTGACTGGGAATCGAACCAGCGACACTTGGCTCCCAGACCGACGCTCAATCCACTGAGCCACAGCAGCCAGGGCCAAATGTTGAGCACTTTTTATGTATTGTTGGCCTATTGGCCACTTGTATGTCTTCTTTAAAAAAAAAAAAAAAAAAGCCTCTAGTCAGATACTTTGCCCATTTTTAAATTAGATAATTTGCTTTATGCTATTAAGTTGCATGAATTCTTTATATATTTGATATGATATCCTCTCATTAGATATATAATTTGTAAATACTTTTCCAGTTCTGTAGGTTTCCTTTTCAATGTATTATTTATTTTTCTGTGCAATGCTCATTAGTTTAATGTAGTTCCACGTGTTTATTTTAGCTCCCCCCACCTCTTCTTTTGGTATTTTACATAAGAATTACTAGCAAGACCAATGTCAAGGACTTTTTTCCTATAAAACAATGCCCTTCCCGATTAGGAGTTTGGAGTCAGAGCCATTCTCTCACAGTACAGCTCCTTCCCGGCTCGCTGATTCCCTCAATAAACTTCCTTTTCTTCTCGCTGCATCTTGATGGTTTTCTAAGCGACTCCATTCTTACATTTTGGTGCCGAAACCCAGGATTCTTCATGGGGTAGAGGGGTGTCTTGTATGTTGGGGAAGGGGTATAAAAAGGAGGAGAGATGTTGAGTGCAGTCATGGGTATGGGTGTGAGAGTGGGGGAGGGGAAGTAATGAGGCAGGGTTGAGGGGAAGAACTGATTTATATAGGGAGATGTGAGGATTTCGAAGTAGCTGGCCAAGTCAATATATATACTATCTCCAAATATACCTAGCACGTCATAAATTCACACATAAAAATCACCCAAGCCCAACCCTCCTATAAATAAGCCTTCCATGGGGCCTACTCTTTACTCATCTCATCTCGGAAGAACTTTTATTACACGAAAAGCCCCCTCAGACTATCTCTCAGTTTTTAGAATGCATCTTGATGTCTGGCTTCAGGGCACTCTCAGCAACTACACCCCTGATGAAATTTACTTTTACACTCTCATCCTAGTTCTATCCCTCGCTGACTTACTTGAAATCACCGTAACCATGCTGACTCCCCTCGCAATTACAGTTATTGCCCTTCTAACCTTTGCCACCTCACATCGACAGCCTCTAGCCCCCAGAATACAGTGAATAGTGTGCTTAACCAACAAAATGAACTGCTGGATCTAACCCCACTCCACCCACCACCCAGACATTGAGGTAACCGCCTTCCCACCCAATCTCACCACCTTATATAACCTTACTTCCCACTTTCTTCCATCCCCCTACTGCACAGGTTTGGCAGATGTTTCTGGAGCGTCCCAGCCAGTAGCCACCGTCACTCATATTATAGGTCCTGCTGCTCTCTGCATCCACTTCAGACATGTCAACAGCACCCACATTCAGCCTTGCTCCTTGGGCTCATTCAACCCTTCCCATCTCTGCAACCACACCCTAGACCTAGCCTTCATACACTATGAAGGCTGACCAAAAACTCCTACTCGTCCTTACATATTAGCCCAAATTCACAATCATACCAACACTTCAGACATTCCTGCTACTCCTACATGGATCATGGATTTTCAATTTAACCAATACAGCCAAACATTTCTTCACAAAATCCTCCATAATGTTTGGTGCCAGTCAATAAAAAATAAAACTCACCCCAGTTGCATTGAGATCACCAAAGCAAAACATAGCACTGCTATTTCCCTGCAAGGGATGGGATATGACTTCCTATATGGTACGCAATCATACCTAATAATTCCTCCTTGCTGGACTGGCACCTGCATGATAGTCGCTCTAATATTAGATGCCTCTATACTAAGCCCCCAGCAAATGGCCACTTCCGAAACCACCTCCAACTTTGGCTCCTTCCTCAATACCTCCCTCTTGTCCCACCACCGACACAAATGAGACCGGCAGTGGTCTGAGTTTGGCATACATGTGTACAGCAACCCTATCCTTGAACAACTGGGAATAGGGAACTCTATATATAGAGGCTTCTTCTGGTTCGTAGGAATACCTCAGTTAGAGTAATCAATACTATATCTCTCTTTATCCCTTCAAGAAATTTGGAATGCCACCCTCCAAGCTCTAGAAAAACAGCACGATTCCCTAAACAGCCTAGCAGATGTAGTTCTCCAAAATGGAAGGACCCTAGACATCCTCACAGCCAAAGCAGGGGGAACCTGCACCATACTAAATGAAACTTGCTGTTTTTACATTAACAATACAGGCATAATAGAAGAAAATTTACAAGTACTTAAAAAACACATTGACATTATTGCCCAAGCTAGGGAACGGGCATATGAAGAATCCTGGTTCAGAACCTTCCTCTCATACTTCTCCTCTCCCTTCAAAGCGATCCTAGTGCCTCTCCATAACCCCACTGCTTCTCCTTCTATTATTCTTCATCCTTGGCCCTTGCTTCCTCAAACTGCTAGTTAATTTTATTCAAAAAACAGTCCAATCCATGACAGTCTCTACCGTCCATATTGTACTCTTATTAAGATCTTTCAGATATCAACCCATGGCAAGAGATGACCCCAAGCCAGCAGTCAATCCCCTTCCATTGTCCTAACTCAGCAGGAAGTCGTTATAGAAGGGAGATTCAGTGACCCCTCCCCCAACCGGTTTCTGCCACCCCTCGCCTCCTTTTATTAAAACAAAAAGGCTAGAATGACAGACTCAGTTCCCATATCCCTCACCCCAGCCCCGCTTGGAGCTGCTTGGGAGATAGGGATGTTTTGAGCTGGGAGTTTCCCAGGGTGCATCAGAAAGAACAGAGTCTGGCTTTGATCAGCCTGTCAGACTCACAGCTGCGAGATAAACAAACTGAATTCAATAGTACCTTTTTTCTTTTTTCCTATAAAACAATGCCCTTCCCCCTTAGGAGTTCAGAGTTGGAGCCGTTCTCTCACAGCATGACTCCCTCCCAGCTTGCTAATTCCCTCAATAAACTTCTTTTTCTGTTCGCTGCATCTTGATGGTTTTCTGAGCAACTCGGTTCTTACACTATGCATGATGTTTTGTGGTTTCATACAAATTTTAGGGTTGTTTGCTATATTTCTATGAAAAAATACCATTGGAATTGTAACAGGGATTTCTTTGAATCTGTAGAACCCTTTGAGTAGCATGAACATTTTAACAATATTAATTCTTCTAAGAACATGGGATAGCTTTTATTTGTCTTCTTCAATTCCTCTATCAATGTCTTCTAGGTTTCAGGGCATGAGTCTTCCACCGACTTGTTTAAACTTATTCCAAAGTATTTTAATGGTTTTGATGCTATTATAAATGGGACTATTTTTTAATATTGTTTTTACACAGTTTGTAATTAGTATGTAGAAACACAGCTCATTTTTGTACATTGATTTTGTATCCTATAACTTTACTAAATTCATTTATTAAACAGTTTTTGGTAGAGACTTTAGGGTTCTCTGTATATAAGATCATGTCATCTGCAAACCAAGATAACTTTACCTTTTTATTACAGACTTGGATACAGTTTTATTTCTGTATTCACTATTTTATTCCATTGGTATATAGCATAATTCTATAGATGTATGGCATAATTGTTTGATAAATATGATAAAAGCTTTACAAACCATAAGGTCTATACTTTGTAGCATTTGTTCAATTATTGCCTTGGAACAAATAACTAGAAATGGAATTTGTGTGCAAAAAGCATGCATGTTAATACTTATGTCCAGGTATTCTGAAATAATTACACTATTTGAATTTAAGTTTATTTCTTAAATTCTTATCATCACTGGATATTAGCTATCAAACTTTTTAATCCCTATCAACTGACTATGTTATTTTCTTTTTGGCTTATTATTATATGTATAATCAAAATATTGTCCCTGGCTGGTTTGGCTCAGTGGATTGAGCGTCGGCCTGCGAGCTAAGTGTCGCTGGTTCGATCTTCCAGTCAGGGCACATCAGAGAAGGAAAACTCTGACTCCAAAAAACCTCCGCTGCCTTGTGGCATACCTCTTCAGGGGAAAGGCTAAGGGAGTAAACCCCGACAGAAAATCTGGAGCCGGAGTCCCTAAGGCGGTTTGACGTTGTAGTCAACACCGGCAACTCCTGCGGCGCACCTGAAGCCAAGCTGTATTGACTCCGTCTTTCCCTTGGACCCTTCAGCTGCGAAGAGAGGGGGAGTCTGCTGCATGGGCAACAGCAGACCCTCCATATCACCCTGCCCAGGCTCTATAGCTTCAGCTTCACTGGAGAGGACACTCCAGTGTCATCACAAGATGTCGATTCAACACGGAAGGAGACAGATACCGTGTCACTCCTGAGTTGGACTGCACAGTCATTCTCGGCGGTGCAGATAGACTCTTAAGAAGCTACACCATCGTCTCTCGAGACGGACGGCTGCCTACGACGAATCAAAATATTATATATTAATATTATTACATTGTAAATGTTTCTATATGTTTGGATTATAGAACATGTGCTTAAAATGTTATGTTAAGAAATATTTATGAACATTAATAAAGGGAAAAATCACATAATTATCCAATGCATAAAAGGCATGTTATCTATAAAAGGTAAAAATAAAATCTAATTAGACTCAAATTTCTCTGAATGCAAGAAAGTAATAAAATTTCAGGTTAAAACATTGTGACTGAAAAAATTTAAATCATCCAGGCCATTATTGTTCTCTAGAAGCTTCACAGATTCTATCACAGGCAAAAATTCATTTAGTATGCCACCCACACACTAATTCTGGAAATATTATATGCGAATGGGAATTAATTACAAAAATGGTAAGAGTGATAAAAAGAAAGAACAATAAGCAGTGTTACTAGTAAAGCATGGTGTTGTCTAGTAAAAATTAGATACAGAAAAAATTAAATTGTGATAAGTAATAAAATATTTCATAGAAAGTAATCTAAACATGGAGAAAATCAGATTTTCATAATTTAAAAATATATCTACTTAAATATGACTACATAAGTTACTGGCTATCTGTAAGAATGCAGTCTGACAAAGTGTATAACTTCTAAATTATTTGAGTCCAAGTAAAGATAATTTGAAATGAGTACTTAGGAGAAACAAAAAGTATAGAGAAAATAAAGAAAGATAAAGTCATGATGTCAGGACAATCAAAAGTTGTTATTCCCTATCTCAAATTGAATGGACTGTTGTTCAATTTAAGGTACGTATATAATTATTATTATTGTTATTTTATTAAGGCTAACCAGAAAAATATGAATATTAAGATACATTAAAATGCTAATAATAGTGAAAGACTTATAAAAATATCACTGTCATATCTGATAGCTAAAATAAAAATATTTAGCAGGCCATTAAAGAAACATTAACATTGCTATATTGTGTATGTATAATAAAACACCAAGTATTTTAAATGTTAATGTGATATATATACAGTCTTATTTAACTTCAAAAACTATAACATTTTTTCTAAAGTCCAAAGTGCTGACAACTTTTTTAACAGAATTTAAGAAAGCTATTAAATGATAAAATGGGAAAACAAATTTCTTGGGGCAAATTAAAATTTTACAAACAATGCATTACCAAGAAATAAAAATTATATTGATGTGATTGAAAATTAAAAATAAAACTAATGCATTTTATTTAAAATCAACGATTTTGAGACTATATTATGAGGAAATTCAATTCTTTTAAACTTATATTATTTAAAGAATATAAAAAAATTCACCTAAAACTTAGATTGTAAATAACAATAAAAATAAAATGAGTGAAGTTATATAATGATCTATTTAACAAAATTACAAATATTGTTTAATAAATATAAACATATTACCCAGGCCAGTTCCATGTCAATTCCCCATCAGAGCATATACCTAGATTGTGAGTTCTGTCCCTGGTCTGAGATTATCATTGTGGCAACTGACCAATGCTTCTCTCTCCCATTGATGTTTCTCCCTCTTCTTTCCTCTCTCCTCTCCTCTCTCTCTCTCTAAAAGCAATAAAAAAAGGTCCTCAGGTGTGGATTTAAATATAGTACATATATAAATATATATATACACATAAGGGGGAACCATAAAAACCCTGAAATTATCTTCTGGAGGGCAGGCTCCATGTAGGACAGTGTTCCCCACTAGGTGAGTGTTCTAAGAACCCATCTGTGTATCAGCTGACATTGTTGCGAGAGGCTGCATTCTGCTTCGGTGAATTCTTTTCTGAAGATTTTTAATGCGATTACCCATTTCATGATAATGCACTTGCTCTTACCACAGTGAGTGCTCAGCAGTCTTTGACCAAAAACAGCATGAACCCCATAACCCCCTTTCCTATCCAACTGATCTTGTCCCAAGAGACTTTTTTTTTTGTTTCCCTGAATTAAAAAAGTCCTCAAAAGGAAACGAACAGTCTGCTGCTGTGGAAGAGGTGAAACAAAAAAATGGCAGAAATGCTGAAAGAGAACAAAATCAAGTTCAAAAACTGTTGTGAGCAGTGGTAAAAAAAAAAGTCTTGATAAGTGTATTCCATTAATCAGAAAGTACTTTGAAGGTGACTGAAGTTTAAATATATAAGGATAAATACACACTTTTTATAAATAAATTTGATTTTTGGGAGGGTTATATATATATATATATATTTAAAAAATGATAAATCAATAGCCATTATAGATAGGGAAAAGGAGATACATAAAAATGTTTATTTTTTCATTAATTAGTTTTTAGAATTAAAAGCAATTTTAAATTTTACAGTTTAGAAAATGATGGAATAATTTTTAACTTATTTTAAATAACCAAGAATAATATAGATAAGAAAGTATTTTAAAAGAAATTGCAAATTAGCAGTTATTAATAATGTATGCCAAAATGAATTTCATCAATATATTAAGAAAACATATAACATTCAGATATAGGGTTCATTCTACCTTCAGGCCATTCTGTCAGACTACAACAATCGCTACCACTCCATATCCAAACACTCAGTTACGCAGTCTGAAATGCATGTGAAGCATCATCAAAATATCCAGGTTGGTCTTTGCCTTTCTCAGCCTCTTCACTTTAGGGTTTCATTGCTAGTGTCATATCAAGATACCCGTTCTCTTCTCCCCTAGGCTCCAGAGCAGCTCACCTCTTGTTAACCAAAACAAAGAATACTTTTCAGAAGTGCATTCTAAATGCACTATTTGTGAAAGAAACACTGTATGTGTACATTAGAGACATAACTGTGGCCATAACCTTCATAATGAGGTGCCTGATTTAGTCTCAATGAGAGCACCAGTAATCACATGGGAGTTTACTATTTTTCTAGAAACAATTGGTGCTTAACTTATTTTACATAAAAGCCTGGTATAAAGTTTTTGAGAAGTTAAACGTCACTGAGGATAAAAAAGGAAGTTTTAGCAAGCAAGGAGTCTAGCCTGATTCAATTTGAATATGTCTCTACAGGCAGCCTCAGGGTCAGCTTCACATAGTGAAAGAATAGTGCTATAAGGCATTTGTCAGTGCCCCATAGACAGAAACTCTTTGGCAGTATGTAGATGGATATTTTGTCTGTGAAATCCCTTGAATTGCTCAATGTGGTTGTAATATTCTATTGTTTTTCAAGTAATTCTACTTAATAAAAATTGAAGTCTCACCATGGGGAAATAGTGTGAAGCTTTTAAGAGGGTCTGTGATGCATTATATAAATGATTAAAAAATCATGTCTTTATTTAAGAATTGACAAATCATGGCTTGAAGGAATGCCAGAAGTTTAATTTCTACTCTAAAGTATAAATGAGCACATGTTAATGTAGTGATCAAATATTACATATCTCATATCTTTTCTTTTTAATAACATTAAGGATATAGGCAAGTGACTTCTTAGTCTGCTGGATTGTTCTGAAGCTGACACAATTAAGGAGTTTAAATTGATTAAGAATTGCCAAGTTTGAATTATTTTTATGGCAATCAAGCAACAATTAACTAACTCTGCTCTGGTCTTTTTTTTTTTTTTTTTCTGACTCTCCCGTCTGTCCATAGTCTCTCTGGTCTTTAATATTAACAATAATTTCTACTATCTAAGGGAAGAATTGGAGCTAGTGCTTATAAATGCATGTCTTCCTTAATATTTTTATTTGAAGATAATGTTAATTAAGTGTTATATTAATAAAACTTTGTTTCTAATTTCTTTGTCATTATTGTGTTTTCATTTTTAAAAAATGGGTGATTAGACTGTTTGAACAACCAATTTAATGTCCAACAGTTTTAATTAACATTTATGTGCCTTGAAATAGTCACATAATGTCTCTCTTATTCAAGATAGATTTTTCCTCAATTAGCTTTTGTTTTTAAATGATTAATAATTGGAGAATGCCATCATTGATACAATGATGTGACAAATAACTCATTTTGAAAATGTCATTACTCTAACTCTCCATTTTGAAAATTCTAGAAAATAGACCTTCAGGGCCTAATATTTTCAGACTAAAAGAACCTGTCAAGAGTTGCAGTGCCTTCAAATATTACATTTTCTTTATTTTTTTAAAAGATGTTATTTATTTATTTTTAGAGAAAGAAGAAGGGAAGGAAAAAGAAAGGGAAAGAAACATCAGTGTGAGAGAGAAACATCTATCAGCTGCCTCCTCTAAATGCCCCTACTGGTGACAGAACCTGGAACCCTCAATGCAGGCATATGCCCTTCTTGGAGTCGAAACAGCCACCTTTTGCTTTGTGGGATGATGTCCAATTAACAGAACCACACCAGTCAGAGCAAATATTACATTTCCTTAATTTGGGAATTCAGATGACCTTAATTGTATGGATAAATGAATTATTTTGGACTTGAAGCCGATTTACTTTTAAAAACATATACATTAGTGATAATTTTATATTTAGTAATTTTAACATAATGAAACATATTGACTTTAATACTTTGATTTAATTTACACTAAATGCCATTTTTTGTGCCTCAAGACCTTTCTAGAAAAATGTCTGTGTGTAGTTAGATTCTGCCTTTGATTTGGAATTTCTGAATTTCCTTTACCCTCTCTTCTACTTGAAAAGAGGTGAAAGAAGTTTGTTTCAGTTATAGGGGACATTGGATAATATCTGAAGACATTTTAGATCCTCATGAGTAAAGGGTGGGGAGTTGTTATTGATAGCTGATGGGTAGAAATCAGAGATACTGCTGAATATCCTAAAATGCACACATCTCCCCCCCCCAAAAATTATTATCTGATTCAAAATGCCAAATGGTACTGACCTTGAGAAACCATGCACTAAAGTATGTTTTCACACAAAAAACATACTCTTAAACACTCAACCCAGTATTTCCTTTGAAATCAGCTCTTTTGCAGTTTTTACATAATTGGTGAAGGCTATTTCAAGAAACTGTGTTTAACTGTCATATTTAGTCAACTCACTTATTAAGTTAACAAGTCAATCAACCACAAGTCGCAAACCAGTAATAAAATTAGCTTCATTGGCTCCAACATTTTCTCTGAGGAACAATTTGCTAAACCATGCAAATAGAAAATAATGCCATGCATGTACAGATGTAAAAAGTAAAAACTTAATACTGATAATACTTATTTCAGCTGTGCAATGGAAATATTGAATTCCATGTTTCTTTATTATTGTGGAACTCTTTTAGTCCAAAATTTATGTATGGGTTATACATATTGGTTATGTCCATTAAAAACAGCTATAGCATTAAGAAATTAAATATTTCATAATTCAGTAACCTTCTCATTAATATGGGTTTTATAAAACAATGCATGAGTCACCTGACAAGGATTTGCCTGCCATGTGTGTTTGGCTCTCCTTCAAGAACCTGTAAACCACCCATTCTCACTTCTAAAATCTCATAGCCCATCTCATACTTCATCATCCCCTTTCTTCTTTGTCCAAAAATGTCTTATATACTCCATGTTGCCTCATTATCTTTGGAATTGCAAAGAAATTTTCATGCTTTTGTCAATTATCCATGCACATGTATTCAAAAGTGATTTTCTCCTATTAATTTGTCTCTGTTAATTTTATGATTTGCCCAGCCAGAAGAACTTAAGAGGCAGGAGAAGTACTAATATTTGTTTAGCCTCCACATGCTGATATACATTTCTACATATATCATATTGTAATGGGATACAGAGCATGAGTCCTCTGATAATAGGTGAACACTTTCACAGTTGTGCCTTCAGGCAGGATGTGAGGTGGGGAGGGGTGTCCACAGAGCAGAATGTAAAGGTACATTGCATAACAAAATTCAAGTTAATAGCCATACCTTCCTGAAGGGAAGAGAGCTGCTGCCCAGGGTAAATTATGTACATGACTGCGAGAATGTTCAGGAACTTGTGATGTGTGTGTGTGGGGGGGGCAGGTATGGGGTATGGGGGCCCCTGCATCACTGGGAACTCCTATCCTGACTAAAGATGGCAGCTGAAAGAGGCTCAAGGACACTGGGGAGCTGACAAAAACAGCGGACACTAGTGCACCATAAGAAGGACTGAATTTGAGATCACATAGGAAGTTCCAAACCGAGTATTCATATTAGGGTGGGCTGAAGGTCAGAAGGAGAGAGCCCCTGAGGTCTGCAGTAAGAGAGGAGGTCTGTGTGGAGATCTGAAGGTCAGTGAGTCTGCCACAGGTTGGGAAGTCTGCCTGGAGAAGATGGTGGCAGTGCTGGCAGGGAACCTGACTGGCTACTCAGAAGATGTGAGAGATGCTTATAGCTGAACTGTGAGCAGGAATACTGAGCTTCAAAATTTGGATTCTCTGAAATACAGTACCCCTGAGTGGCATATTCTGAAACTGGCCTGGTTTGGCAGAGAGAGGCAGGACTGTGTGTTTTGGGGTATTTGTAAAGAGAGCGGGACTTAACACCAGTATTTCCATCATTATTCTAAATCTGTATAACCTTTAAATAAACAACTCCTTTCCTTTTTCACCAAACTCTTGTATTGGGAGTCACACCTCTTGGTGGTGGGCAATCAAATCCCACAGCTGTTCCAGAACACCACTGGCTGGTTCTGTAACAATATGATATCTAATCTTAATTATGTGTCTATACTGATATGGAAATTCAGTATGAAGCAAAAATCTTTTCATGACTCAGATTGAGTTAATACAGAATAACAATTTAATAAATTAAAGATCAGACATATTCTTTGTACTTTGGTTAACTCACAGACAATTTGACCTAAGAGGATAGTATAAGTAAGGAATTGCTATGCAGTCTAAGAAAACCTGAATTATAAGAATTTTTCTGACACTTCTATTGACAGACAAATGAACAAATGGCTTTCAGATTTACACATTTATAATCTAATCTCTCACCAGCTGCGTGGGCCACAGGAGTAATTCACTACATTCTTATTCTACACTTTCAATACTTAGTTTTATCACACTCCTTTGTCACACATTGTGTTAAAATAAAAACTAAGGCACATTAACATTTTCAGGAGTTTATTTTAATTTCAGTTTATTCAAATTGGCCATCACCAAACCAAAAATGGAGCTTCACAAGCAAGAGCTAAGGTTTTTATGGAGAAGACATGAAAACAATTGCTTAAGTTTGCCTTTTTTGGGAAAGTCAGGTGGGCTGTGATTGATTGTTCTCAAGTTCCATTTTCTTGGATTCAACAGCATTGATTCTGGCTTAGGTTTCACATTGCTTACTTAGGTTACTGTGGCACTAAAACCCCACCAGTCTAATTGTTTCCTCATTTAATTACTTTAACTAGTGTACATGTTTAAGTATTATTTTAACCTACCTTTTAGAACATATGCATTACTTTTTTTAGAAATTCAAAACCTTGAATTTGAGTGGGTCATAGTTATTTCTGCTTTCAGCTCTAATACCAAACAAAGCAAATAGTAGACATTTAGTAAATGGTTCTTCATGTAATATAGGTTCTTGCCTTTCCTAGTTATTGTGTAAGTCAGAGAATTGCATTTGTAAAATATGTGGCTAGAGAAAGAATTATAGACTTTGAGAACAAAAGAAAAATTTCTCCTAACTGTTCTAACTTAGCCTTTGGTAGATTGCTTGGTTTAAAAAGAGAAAGTATGATGAAGAGTCTGGTGGCCCTTGGCTGACCAGCTTTCCATATGACTGAAGCATCCTCCATCTGACCTCAAATTTGGTCATTCCTTGGAAGCAGTTCAATATCCTTCATTGTCCCCTTACAGAGGATCTCAGCCCACACAAAGTTGTCAGAGGAGAGATGCCCAGATATTATATAGCTCCATACTTGACTCATGGTGCATTCATTTCCTAACTTAGCTCTACAGATTAGCCATTATCCATATAAGTACAATTTAGTATAAAAATCAGCCTGGGCAGGCTTAAAGTTACTGCCATCCAGACTTGATGGTGGTTTACAGCTTCTGCTTAGGGTCCCCACAGTTTTAGGGGCAGCTGGTGTAGAATAGCTTGCGTTAGGCTAGTCTAGAGGCTAAAGGCATGGCTTTGGAGTCCAAGTCCATGTGTTCTAATACTGAGTGGTAACAGTTGTATGATATTGAGAAAGTTATTTTCAAATCTATTTCTCTGTTTCCTCATCTGTAAAATGAAAATAGTAAAAATGCCTATGGTATATGTTTGAAAGAAAAAATATATAGGCTCTTTAGAAGAGTGACTAGCACAATGTAAAGGTTAAATAGATGTTGGTTTCTTTCATTGCAATAATTGCTAGTAATTCTGCTGTGTGATCATGTAGCCTATCATAGGCAGATGAAAAGCTGCCCTTCCATACCCCTCTCTGTCAGCTGTATTTTCGATGAACCCTAGAGCCTCATGTCTGAATCGAGGGCTGGAAAGGATGCCTGTGGGACTCTAACTTCTATGCTGAGGAATAAAGCATACATCTCCCCAACCCATTTGTCTTCCGAAATAGGCTCTCATGTCCTGTTGCTTGTCAACAGAAACATACAAACCTGCAGGGAATTTTTATTCGTTCATTTCATCCAAACTGATGACAATTGCCAGGAAGCAAAATCTCAATGGACTGAGGAAAACCTCTGAAAAATGGTAGTTTTAACACTTATTTTATACATCACAATCAAAGGGGAAGATGTAAGGGGATTATATGAAATCCATTGGTGATAGATGAGGGAGGAGGGAGAAAGCAAAATGGGGAAATCTCTGAGATCAGAAAAAAATGTAAAATAGATAGACACATACTTCTTTTACATTGGTTGGTATAAGATAGTTAACAATTAACATTGACAGCACATAGAGATGGTATGCGGGAGAATGAGATAATAATGAGGGATTGTGTGGTCTCCTGTTCTGGTGGGAAATTACGCCCTGAAGTAGCTGGAAAAGAGGAATTACTCTGACAT
The DNA here is from genome assembly GCF_987537825.1 of Furipterus horrens. Classification (NCBI taxonomy): domain Eukaryota; kingdom Metazoa; phylum Chordata; class Mammalia; order Chiroptera; family Furipteridae; genus Furipterus; species Furipterus horrens. The sequence continues at coordinate 58,425,926 of NW_028327176.1, read as the reverse complement.
TCCAAAAATATATTATCATAGATGTTAAAAGAAAATGGATAGGCTCAATTAAGGTAAAGATTGATCTTTGTCAAGGCAGATACCAGCCTAGGACATGGGCACCTGCCCTGATGCCCTTTCAGTTAGAAAGTTTAAATTTTAAACCATCCTATGTGGTTACTTTAGGTCTCTGAGTTTGCAAGGCCACCGTGCAGGCCTCCCCTGAGCTTGTCAGCTTTATTATATGGCCCCTTTCTCATCCACATGCTGCAGTGAGTTATTTGCCTACTCAGAGTGGACAGTGTGTTTTGCTTGCCCTCTAATTGGGGAATACCACCTGCTGAAATAAAGCCTCTCTGTTAAATTTGAAATGCAATTCCATTCCCCTGGAAATCTGTTTTAGCCTATAGAAGTTTCTAGGACTGCACTTATTTTTTAAATATTTTATTTATTTATTTTTAGAGAAAAGGAAAGGGAGGAAGAGAAACATCAATGTGTGGTTGCCTCTCTCGTGTCCCTAATTGAGGACCTGGCCTACAACCCAGGCATGTGCCCTAACTGGGAACTGAACCAGCAACCCTTTGGTTCAAAGGCTCAATCCACTGAGCCACACAAGCCAGGATTAGGGCTGCAATTTTTAATTTATTAATACTTATTCATTTTTGCCATTACCTATAGAAACTTTAGTAAATTTTATAAAACATATACAGTTGTAAAAAAAAAAAACACTGAGATTTTAAATAACTAGGCCAAATTCATATTAATTAGCTGATATTCAGGTAGAACTAAAACTTGAGAATCCCACCAGGTCACGAAAGGCCCTTTAATGATGCACGAGGAAGTACAGATAATCCTAAGGAGCACCAAAAAAAAAAAATAAGAGTCACAAAAATGGGGAGACAGAGAAACAACCCCCCAACGAAAGGAAAGGTAGAATCCCCAGAAAGAGTGCTAAATGAAATAGAGTGGAACAAACTATCGGATATGGAATTCAAAACATGGATTATGGAGAAGCTCAATGAGCTCAGCGGACACTACAGAGAACTCCAGGGAAACTACAAGGAACTCCAGAAAAACTACAAGGAACTCACTAACAATTACACCAGCACGAAAAAGGACATAGAAGCTATCAAGAGCCAGGAAGAAATGAAGAATACGATCTCTGAATTGAAGAACACAGTAGAAGGAATTAAAAGCAGGCTAGAGGAAGCAAAAGATTGGATCAGCAAGCTGGAAGACAATGTAAACAAAAACTCCCAGACAGTGCAACAAAATGAAAAAAGACTGAACAAGAATGAAGAGGTTCTAAGACAGCTGCAGGACAACATGAAACGTAATAATATCCGTATCATAGGAATTCCAGAAGGGGAAGAAGAAGAGCAAGGGATAGAAAACCTCTTTGAAAAACTAATGACAGAAAACTTCCCTAACATGAGGAGAGAAAGAGTTACGCAAGTCCAGGAAGCACAGAGGGTCCCAATGAGGATGAACCCCAACAGGCCCACTTCAAGACGCATCATAATTAAAATGCCAACATTCAAAGACAAAGAGAGAATCCTAAAAGCAGCAAGAGAGAAACAACTAATAACATACAAGGGAGTTCCAATAAGGCTATCATCAGATTTCTGAGCAGAAATACTAGAAGCCAGAAGGGAATGGGAAAAAATTTTCCAAGCAACGAAAAACAAAGGCCTACAACCAAGATTACTCTACCCAGCAAGGCTCTCGTTTAAAATGGAAGGTGAAATAAGGAGTTTCCAAGACAAAAAAGGCTAAAAGAATACATCTCCACCAAACCAGCATTGCAAGAGATGCTAAAAGGTCTGCTTTAAGAAGATGAAGAAACAGAGAGAGACAGAGAGGAACACGAGTACAAAGGGGGAAAATGACAATGAATAAGTACTTATTGGTAATAACCTTAAATGTAAATGCATTAAATGCTCCAATCAAAAGACATAAGGTAACTGAATGGATTAGAAAGAATGACCCACATATATGCTGTCTACAAGAGACCCACCTTAGAACAAAATATCTACATAGACTGAAAGTGAAGGGATGGTAAAAAGTATTTCAAGCAAATGGACATGAAAAAAAAGCTGGGGTAGCAATACTTATATCAGACAAAACAGATTCCACAGCAAAGGCCATAAAAAGAGACAAAGAAGGACATTTCATAATACTTAAGGGAAAAATCCATCAAGAAGATATAACCCTTGTAAACATATATGCACCCAACTTAGGGGCACCCAAATATGTAAGGAAAATTTTGAAAGATTCCAAGAAATATATAGACAGCAACACACTCATAGTAGGGGACTTTAACACCCCATTGTCAACAATGGACAGATCTTCAAAGCAAAGAAATACCAAAGATATTGAGGCATTGAACAACACTCTAGATCAAATGGACTCAGTGGATATATATAGAAATTTTTACCCCAAAGAAGCAAAATATACATTCTTCTCAAGTACACAAGGAACAGTTTCAAACATAGACCACATAGTATGACACAAAACAAGCCTCAACAAATTCAAAAAATTGAAATTATATCAAGCATCTTCTCAGATCACAATGGCTTAAAATTGAAAATCAACCTTAAGAAAAAAACACAAAAACATTCAAACTCATAGAAAATGAATAACATGCTATTAAATAATGTATAGGTTAACAATGACATCAAGGAAGAAATCAAAAAGTTTCTGGAAACCAATGATAATGTACACACAACAACCCAAAACCTATGGGTACAGCGAAAGCAGTCCTGAGAGGAAAGTTCATAGCAATACAGGCCTACCTAAAAAAGCTAGAAGAATCTCTAATAAAAAATTTAACCCTACAGCTAAAAGAACTAGAGAAAGAACAACAAGCAAAGCCCAGATCAAGTAGAAGGAAGGAAATTATCAAGATCAGAGCACAATTAAATGACATAAAGACTAAACTAACAATTCAAAAGGTCAACATAAGTAGGAGCTGTTTCTCTGAATAGATAAACAAAATTGGCAAGCCTTTAACCAGGTTCATAAAGAAAAAAAGAGAGATGACCCAAATAAATAAAATCAGAAACAAAAGAGAAGAAATCACAACTGCTACCACAGAAATACAAAGAATTGAAAGAAATTATTACAGACAACTATATGGCAAGAAGTTTGACAACCTAGAGAAAATGAACAAATTCCTGGAAACATATAGTCTTCCAAAACTGAATCAAGAAGAAGCAAAAAGCTGAATAGACCAATAGCAACTAGTGAAATTGAAGCAGTAATAAAAAAAAAAAAACTCCCGGCACACAAAAGCCCTGGACTGGATGGCTTCACAGGCAAATTTTGGAAAACATTCAGGGAAGAACTAACTCCTACTCTCCTCAAACTATTCCAAAAAATGCAAGAAGAGGGAAAAACCCCAAACTCGTTCTATGAAGCTGGTATTACCCTAATTCTAAAACCAGGTCAAGACACAACAAAGAAATAAAACCACAGGCCAATATCGCTGATGAACACAGATGTTAAAATCCTCAACAAAATATTGGCAAACTGGAACCAGCTGTTAGAAAGATCATACACTACGATCAAGTGGGATTCATCCCAGGGATGCAAGGATGGCTTAATATTCGCAAATCAATAAGGGTAACACACCACATAAACAAAATGAAAGACAAAAATCACATGATCATATCAATAGATGCAGAAAAAGCTTTTGATAAAGCACAACACCGATTTTTGAGGAAAAAATAGGCAGGAAAATTTCAGATATCCCACGTAGCAACATTTTCACTGGTATATCTTCTAAGACAAGGGAAAGTAAGGAAAGAATAAACAAATGGGACTACATCACACTAAAAAGTTTCTGCCCAGCTAAAGAAAACATCAGCAAGATGAAAAGTAAACCAACTATATAAGAAAATATACTTGTCAATGATATCTCAAAGGATTGATCTCCAAAAAATATAAAGAACTGATACGACTCAACAGAAAAAGACAGATAACCCAATTAAAAAATGAGCAAAGGACCTGAACAAACACTTCTCCAAAGAGGACATACAGAGGATCCATAGATATATGAAAGAATGCTCAACATCGCTAGCCATCAGAGAGATGCAAATAAAAAACACCTTGAGATACCACCTCACACCAGTGGAAATGCATACTGGTGCAGCTACTATGGAAAACAGTTTGGAATTTCCTCAAAAAACTAAAAATGAAACTGCATTTTGAACCAGCAATTCCACTGCTGGGATTATATCCTAAAAATCCTGAAACACCAATTCAAAAGAACGTATTCACCCCAATGTTTATAGCAGCACTATTTACAATAGCCAAGTGCTGGAAACAACCTAAGTGCCCATCTGTAGATGAGTGGATCAAAAAACTGTGGTACATTTACACAATGCAGTACTATGTAGCAGAAAGAAAGAAAGAACTTCTACCATTTGCACCAACATGGATGGAACTAGAGAGAATTATGCTTAGCGAAATAAGCCAGGCAACAAAACAAAAATACCTTATGCTATCACCTATTACAGAAAACTAATGAACAACACAAACAAATGAGCAAAATTGAACCAGAGGTATGTAAACAAGGAGTAGACTAACAGTAACAAGGTGGGAGGTGGGAGGGAGAGAAGGGGGTAAGAAAGGGAAGGGTCTATTCAAAGAACATGTATAAATGACCCATGGACATGGACAACTGAGTGGGGACTGAATGTGGGAGAAGAGAGTGACATGGTGCAGGGAAGCAAGAGGGGAGAAAAAAAAGTGGGGCAACTGTAATAGAAAAACAAACAAAATAATTTTTAGTGGGGGAAAAATGAAAATATGAAGAATGGAAATGCCAGTTCAGTGAATATTAGAAGAACAAGGATTTTCCTTCACACTGTATATTTTTCCCCCTATCTGATCCCTCCAGAGTTTGGCATTCTAAAGAAGTAAGTAATGACATAAGTTTCTTTGCATAAAACTAATAAGACCACTTGTTAATAGAGGGTTTTTTTTGTTTGTTTTTGTTTTTGACCAAGTCTTTGACTGGAATGTCATGCCTAAAGGAGACATGCTTGGGCTCTGGTTGTTACCAAAAAGCCCTGAGGAACTGGGAATGATTTCGAAGGTAATAAAAGCCCACAAGGTAAAAGGCCTGGTACCTTGGTTGGTTGTGCAGTCCACAGCAATCTTTCCAGGGAAGGAATGAAGGTTGTTTTCCTGAAAGATGGCTAGAAGGGACCTTAAGGCACAATGGAGAACCAGAAGGACTTGGAAAAGACAGGTGTGTATAGGCAAGGCTGAATGCCAGGTATGTGACTCAGCTTCTGTGCCCTGAAGAGCAGACTGAAGGTCACCCTAAATGTTCCTTGCGTAAGTTCCAGCAAAGCAGAACTAAAGATCATAAGTGATCATTTGCTGCTCTTGTTGTGTTTATGCAAATGAACAGGATACATTAAAAATGGACTTAATGTAGTCCCTTTAATGACAAGGAGGGTAATCCTAGGGAGAAAAATTGTGATTCAAGGAAAATCACAATGATCAGTGGTAGACTATAATGTAGTGCAGCTAACCATCTTTAAAGTTTCTTTTCATTTAAAATATGTTTTCACTTGAAAGTTAAACTATGTCTGTGGTATCATCAAAGATATTTAATTTACAGGCAAGAAGAATGTCAAATGCCTTGTAACTGGATGTCTTTCCAATAAGACAGTCTTACAGATTTAGAGACTTGTTTGTGGGTTATGTTACATAAATTAACATGTGTTTTCTGTTTTCAAAGGGCATAAGCCTATGATCTCATTACCTGAGTGATTGTCTGTACCTATAGGCCTCACTTTATCCTGTCTGCACCGCTGCCTCCTGAGACTCAACGGTTTGGCTGAACTAAGTGGTTAGGTTGGTGAAGAATGGGGAGGTCTATGGGCTTCACTTTAAAACTTGTTTCTCTTTTCTATCCTAATGGCTTGGACCGAAAGGACCCATAGGTCTGAGAGGTGGGAAAGCTAAAATATTTCCCTCAGCCCAAACTAAGTATAATGGGCAAAAGGGTTTTGGACAGGTGACATGTGCCTGGCACACCTTCCTCCAAAGAAGCCCCCCCTTTTTTTTCCCTAATGTGGGACATTGAAAAACTAATCCCTGCCTTTTGTCATCTAGTAGTTATGGATTGAATGATGTCTTTTAACCCTGGTGCTAAATCTGTTGCCCCCAGAATACAACAAGAATGGCAGCCTGTTAAACCAAGGTTGCCATTGTCCGGGAACAGCCCACTGACCTGGAGTCTGCACGATCCTTCTCCATGTGGGAAGGCCACCCTCCCCTCCACACCACTACTCTTATTAGGGATTTCTGGACCCAAGGGTGGGTTCATGTCCAGCTTGAAGCAGCTAGAGGAGCTCAAGACCTTCGGCCATTGTTTTTTACACGTTTATAAAGGGTCTTAATATCTGAGAGAGAGGGATTGTTATTTTTTATTATTAAAATAATTAATTACTCATTTATTCATTAAAAAAAGAAGAATATATGAAAGCGTGAAGCGGGAGAGCTTGTATGTGCAAATCATGGTCATGGATTTGGGGGGGCATTGCTGGGGGAGGAGGTTGCTGGGTGGAGGGTAGCAGGCGCGAGAAAATTAGAACTATTATAACGGTATGGTCAATAAAATATACTTAAAAAAAGAAAAAGAAAGGCCCTTTCAATATTCTCTACTAATTTCTAGTGCCATTTCTAGTTTCTTTGGTGTTTTTTCATTACTATAATAGTAAATTACAAATAAGTTAGATGTAAAATTATTTTTGGAAAAATATTTTAAATAAAACTGTATTTTCATGGACATAAATATATGCAAGCAAAATTAGTAAAAAAATATGTTTGTGTTTGAGAAAAGGTTGGGTGTTTGTGTGTGCGTACAAATACGCATGTATGTGAAATCTTCATTTCTAGTATAGAAGTATTTTCTGATGGGACATGTATTTCAGGGTAATATCTAGATAGTTGTTATTTATAGTCTAATTATGTGTTAATTATTAAACTCATTAAACCAGGAGGGTTTAGGAATTGCATTGATAAGTACCTAAGTTCACATTGCCTTATTTACTCTCCAGCAGAATGGAATGGAATCTACTTTATGCTGTGAAAGTATGTTCACTTGCTATTTTCACTATTGATTTCATGTTGTCTGCTTTAGACGAGAGTTACTCAGGGTCATTTGGGGACTTTGTAACAGAAGTTTACGTATCTCACATCCCTGAATAAATGCAATGCTAATGCTGAAGTTGCTACAAACTGTTACATATAAAATCAACATTTAAGGTGCCCCCTCCCCCAGATGAGCCGTATATAGTTACAAATAAGGGAAGTTTACATGTGAGATATGCTTAACTTTTTTTCAGTTTACATTTGAGAAATATTTAATTTTTTTTTCAGTTGAAAGGCTTCCTTTTTAGAAATAGAGTGCTAAAGGGCAATTGTGAAGTCATGAATTTATTTATAAAACACTTTAATCTGGGCAGGTAGACATTTAATGTCTTCTCTCTTCTCAACAACATGCTGTTATTGAGCCTACACTAAGTTATTTTCATAGCTCTAATATTAACTATTTGTGAGATTTTGAAAAGGCTATTGTTTATCTTAATTTTAATATCTATATCTGTATATGTATATCAATGTCCTGCAATCTATATATACTAAGAAGTCAATAAAATAGACTATCAGCTCACTATTAAGTAAATTTAGGTAAATTTAAATATACCAGGGTAACTATTGCTTTATTAATAGCATTTTCAGTTCATTAATATGGCTCCTTTCTATGGTATATGGTGGGGAAAAATATGTAGAGATATTCATGAAAGCCCTTAAACTACATTTGATATTCTACTGTTTCATTGAGCTCAATAAATAATCTTCCTTTCAGCTCTGTCCAATTTCCATTTAAATCTATCTATAGATATATTAATTTAAATTATTTTCATTTATTCCATTTTAAGTTTATCATTTAGATTTGATTCTTGTTTATAAACTCTATTTATATGATGAAATCCCCATTGCATGATCTATTTCTTAAGATAGTAACAACAATATTTCTAAGTCTGTGTCTTCAATATTGAATCATTGGTAAGTCTGTTCCTATTGTTTTTTTTTCCCATTATTTATTCATATAAGCCAAGTGTTAACCTCTCCCAAAACTATTATTTAAAATTATTTTCTCCGCTAACTTGTCTCCTTCACCTTTCATTTTTACCTAGTTTACTCTGAATCACCTTTTTAGTTTCACCAATGTGGTAATTTATTAACCCCACAAGTGTATGAGAGTATTTTACTTGTGAACAAATTAAAATATTATTTTTAAAGATTCATTTCTCAATTCTCCAATACAAATTATCTCCTCTGATTCTGTTTCATAACACTATTTTTTGAATTTGCTGTTATAATCCATTAATTATATTTTTCTTTTTATTTTTATTGATTTAATGTTCAACTTCTACTTACTGAAAACACCATTTTATCGCATTTTACAATATCATTATCTCTGTGTTAATATCCTATCATAATTATCAATTTATTGTTCTTATTTTATAATTCAGTTCACTGATTGATAAAATGCAACACTGAATTTACTGGGACTACTTAATAATTTGAACACTATCTTGATTTAATTAATATGCACTTTGGAATTAAAGATTTGAAGTGTAGACATCAAGATTTCTAGAGTCAGATGAATGTATATAATAAAGTGTTATTTTTCTTTAAATTCTTAACAAGTTAAATACCTAATTATTACTACTATCAAACATAAAATAGTGTAAAGTCATTATGGGTAAACTGAAAACAGGATAAAAAGTCACTTATTTTCATAAATATGACTTGAGTTTCCTCTTCATGTTGAAATTGAATTATGGTCATAATTAAAATGTGTCTTGGAGAATAAATTATTTTTAAGATTGAACATGTATGGCGGTTCTCTCTCTCTCTCTCTCTCTCTCTCTCTCTCTCTCTCTCTCCTTGTGTATGTGTGTGTGTGTGTTAGTGTGTGTAGGAGACAGCAGGGACAACATTAATTTTGCTCTTCTACAATTTAAAACTGAAGTTAGCAGGTTTAGGAATATTTGGTAAATTTGTGTAAGAAGAGCTTTACATATTGAGAATACAGAAAGAATAGGTACTTGATGTCCTGATGCTAGAGTAGAGCAAGAACATAAGACATTTACTGGGACATAGTTGTTTTGTTATTTCTTTTGCATTTTAATTGTTATTTTTATTTGTTTATATGTTTGGTTGGTTTGTGTATTTTATTTGATTAGTGTATATATTTTGCTTCTAATATCCATCATTACCCCTCATCCCATTTATACTGCTAACATAAATAACCCCCTGCCATCCATATTTAAGGAGGATTGCAGAGTCCTGAGTTCTAGTGGAATGAGAAAGAAACCCGCTTTCTTGGTCACATTAAACTGGCCCCTGCCTAGGAGCATAATTTGCCTGGTAGGGCAGCCACTTTTTAATGATGACTTTGGGAGACATATACATATCCCCCCCCCCCAATTTCAATACATGATTTTTAGAAGTTATTCCCCAGGATCACTCCAGGGATAGAATGCGTGGCCTATATGTAAACTACAGGGAGTCTCAATCCTGTGGACCAGAAAAATATTAAGGGGTGGAAAAAAAAAAGACTCCATTAGTTCTTGGATCATAATACTGATGGAGCTAGAGCTACTGCAGTTATCTTGAAACTAGAACAAAAATAGATATAAGGTAGTTGGGCCTGAGAAATGGATTTTCAAAAATAGTTACCAGTTATACTTTTCATTTCTGAATTAATTTATACCTGACTATGGAATGTTCATGTGCATGAATTAAAATAATTTTCCATTCCTTCCTATTAAATTTGAGTTGAGACTTTAAAAAATTGTACCGTTAAATTTTTTAACTGACAGATATTTTTTTAATTTTTAATTGGGGAAAACATAATATTTTAGGAAAAAAAGAAGATATTGAGGGTATTGAAAGTGAAAATGATTATAATAATAGCAATTGATTGATTACTTGATTTATTCATTGAAATCAGGTCATCACCAGCATTTTTGTGTTCAGACTAGTTCACTTTTGGAGCAATAAATATATAGACCTGCTAGGTACCATGGTATATGTATAAATGTTAACAACTGGCTCTCTGAGTATTATTTAAACATTAATACTATTTGATATATTTTAAGTATATTTTATTAATTATATTGTTACAATAGTTCCAATTTTTCCCCCTTTGCTCACCTCCGCCCAGCATCCCCCGCCCCCAGAATCCCCCCCCAAGTCTATGCCCATGGGTCGTACATACAAGCTCTCCCGCTTCACGCTTTCATATATTCTTCTTCTTCTTTTTTTAATAATTAATTAATTATTTTAACAATAAAAAATAACAACCCCTCCCTCTCAGACTTAAGACCCTTTATAATCTTATAAAGGACAATGGCCGAAGGTCTCGAGCTTCTCTAGCTGCTTCAAGCTGGACATGGTCATCGTCCACCTACCCTTTGGTCCAGAAATCCCTAATAAGAGTGGGGGTGTGGAGGGGAGGGTGGCCTTCCTACACGGGTAAGGATCATGCAGACTCCAGGTCAGTTGGATGTCCATGGACAATAGCGTGTTTGATTTAACAGGCTGGCAACCCTGTTGTATTCTGGGGGCAACAGATTTAGCAACAGGATTAAAAGACATCATTCAATCCATAACCACTAGATGACAAAAGGCAGGTATTAATTTTTCAGTGTCCCACATTAGGGAAAAAAGGGGCTTTCCTGGAGGAAGGTGTGCAAGGCACATCTCACTTGTCCAAAACCCTTTTGCCCATTATACTTAGTTTGGGCTGAGGGAAACATTTTAGCTTTCCCACCTCTCAGACCTATGGGCCCTTTCTGTCCAGCCATTAGGATAGAAAAGAGAAACAAGTTTTGAAGTGAAGCCCACAGACCACTTTATACTTCACCAACCCAGCCACTTAGTTCAGCCAAACCGTTGAGTCTCAGGAGGCAGCGGTGCAGACAGGATAAAGTGAGGCCTATAGGTACAGACAATCACTCAGGTAATGAGATCATAGGCTTATGCCCTTTGAAAACAGAAAACACATGTTAATTTATGTAACATAACCCACAAACAAGTCTCTAAATCTATAAGACTGTCTTATTGGAAAGACATCCAGTTACAAGGCATTTGACATTCTTCTTGCCTGTAAATTAAATATCTTTGATGATACCACAGACATAGTTTAACTTTCAAGTGAAAACATATTTTAAATGAAAAGAAACTTTAAAGATGGTTAGCTGCACTACATTATAGTCTACCACTGATCATTGTGATTTTCCTTGAATCACAATTTTTCTCCCTAGGATTACCCTCCTTGTCATTAAAGGGACTACATTAAGTCCATTTTTATTGTATCCTGTTCATTTGCATAAACACAACAAGAGCAGTAAGTGATCACTTCTCATCTTTAGTTCTGCTTTGCTGGAATTTATGCAAGGAACATTTAGGGTGACCTTCAGTCTGCTCTTCAGGGCACAGAAGCTGAGCCACATACCTGGTGTTACAGAACCCCTGGGCTGCTCCAATTGAAAACAAACCCACGGGCTCTTTAGTTAGCGGCCTAATTGCCCGCCGCCAGAATTACAACTCTTAATAATTCCGTTGAGTGAAAAGAAAATTGTTTATTTAACAGTTACACATATCCTTGCCTACCCCCTACCAAACCTAGCCAGTTTTAGGAAGGTCAGAAACACCGTTTCCCTACTTCCCAAACACAGTTCAGCTTTACCAGTGGCTGCCAATCATTCAATCTGATTGGGGAGGTCCTTTCTGTGCTTTGGTGCCCTTCAGCTCTCAATACAAAACCGCCAGGATTTTCAGCCTCCTTGCAAACTATCTTCTTTCTGTAAACCACGTGGATCTCCTCTCCTTCTCCAGAGCACCCCTGCGAACACCCGCCAGCTAGGGAGAAAGCCCCAGAGCACGCCACCCCCATGGTTCACAGCTGCCTATATATCCCTGACTGTGTCCTCTGATGCAGTGGGTGTTGCCAACAGTTCTGACCATTCACAGAACCCCACATAGGCTCTGTGTGCTTTCCATACCATCCCCTGGTTCAAGACTCCTCCCATCCACCTGAAGCCTTGGAAGCATCCAAGCAATTTTGCATAAGAAAGACACCAGCCACCGGCGTCAGGCATGTGGAGGCATTCTGAAAGCTGCTTCCTTCTCCCCATCCCCCAGCCGCAAACTCTGGGGATTTTTGGACTCCCCTGTTTCTGTAACACTGGCATTCAGCCTTGCCTGTAAACACCTGTCTTTTCCAAGTCCTTCAGATTTTCCATTGTGCCTTAAGGTCCCTTCTAGCCATCTCTCAGGAAAACAACCTTCATTCCTTCCCTGGAAAGATTGCTGTGGACCACACAACCAACCAAGGTACCAGGCCTTTTATCTTGTGGGCTTTTATAACCTTCGACAGTCAATCCCAGTTCCTCAGGGCTTTTTGGTAACAACCAGAGCCCAAGCATGTCTCCTTTAGGCATGACATTCCAGTCAAAGACTTGGTCAAAAAAAAAAAAAAAAAAAAAAAAAAACAACCTCTATTAACAAGTGGTCTTATTAGTTTTATGCAAAGAAACTTATGTCATTACTTACTTCTTTAGAATGCCAAACTCTGGAGGGATCAGATAGGGAGAAAAATATACAGTGTGAAGGAAAATCCTTGTCCTAATATTTACTGAACTGGCATTTCCATTCTTTATATTTTCATTTTTTCCACCGCTAAAAGTTTTTTTGTTTGTTTTTCCATTACAGTTGTCCCACATTATTCCCCCTCTCTCTTTCCCGCACCCTGCCCCCCCTTCTCCCATATTCAGTCCCCACCCAGTTGTCCATGTCCGTGGATCATTTATACATGTTCTTTGACTAAACCCTTCCCCTTCTTACCCCCTTCTCTCCCTCCCCCCTTGTTACTGTTAGTCTACTCCTTGTTTACATAGCTCTGGTTCAATTTTGCTCATTTGTTTGTGTTGTTCATTAGTTTCTGTAATAGGTGACAGCATAAGATATTTTTGTTTCGTTGCCTGGCTTATTTTGCTAAGCATAATTCTCTCTAGTTCCATCCTTATTAAGTATGTTGCTGTCTATATTTTTCCTGGAGTCTTTCAAAATTTTCCTTACATATTTGGGTGCCCCTAAGTTGGGTGCATATATGTTTACAAGGGTTATATCTTCTTGATGGATTTTTCCCTTAAGTATTATGAAATGTCCTTCTTTGTCTCTTTTTATGGCCTTTGCTGTGAAATCTGTTTTGTCTGATATAAGTATTGCTACCCCAGCTTTTTTTTTCATGTCCATTTGCTTGAAATACTTTTTACCATCCCTTCACTTTCAGTCTGTGTAGATATTTTGTTCTAAGGTGGGTCTCTTGTAGACAGCATATATGTGGGTCATTCTTTCTAATCCATTCAGTTACCTTATGTCTTTTGATTGGAGCATTTAATGCATTTACATTTAAGGTTATTACCAATAAGTACTTATTCATTGTCATTTTCCCCCTTTGTACTCGTGTTCCTCTCTGTCTCTCTCTGTTTCTTCATCTTCTTAAAGCAGACCTTTTAGCATCTCTTGCAATGCTGGTTTGGTGGAGATGTATTCTTTTAGCCTTTTTTGTCTTGGAAACTCCTTATTTCACCTTCCATTTTAAACGAGAGCCTTGCTGGGTAGAGTAATCTTGGTTGTAGGCCTTTGTTTTTCGTTGCTTGGAAAATTTTTTCCCATTCCCTTCTGGCTTCTAGTATTTCTGCTCAGAAATCTGATGATAGCCTTATTGGAACTCCCTTGTATGTTATTAGTTGTTTCTCTCTTGCTGCTTTTAGGATTCTCTCTTTGTCTTTGAATGTTGGCATTTTAATTATGATGCGTCTTGAAGTGGGCCTGTTGGGGTTCATCTTCATTGGGACCCTCTGTGCTTCCTGGACTTGCGTAACTCTTTCTCTCCTCATGTTAGGGAAGTTTTCTGTCATTAGTTTTTCAAAGAGGTTTTCTATCCCTTGCTCTTCTTCTTCCCCTTCTGGAATTCCTATGATACGGATATTATTACGTTTCATGTTGTCCTGCAGCTGTCTTAGAACCTCTTCATTCTTGTTCAGTCTTTTTTCATTTTGTTGCACTGTCTGGGAGTTTTTGTCTATGTTGTCTTCCAGCTCGCTAATTTGATCTTCTGCTTCCTCTAGCCTGTTTTTAATTCCTTCTACTGTGTTCTTCAATTTAGAAATTGTATTCTTTATTTCCTCCTGGCTCTTATTGATAGCTTCTATGTCCTTTTTCATGCTGGTGTAATTCTTAGTAAGTTCCCTGTAGTTTTTCTGGAGTTCCTTGTAGTTTCCCTGGAGTTCTCTGTAGTTTCCGCTGAGCTCATTGAGCTTCTCCATAATCCATGTTTTGAATTCCATATCTGATAGTTTGTTCCACTCTATTTCATTTAGCACTCTTTCTGGGGATTCTACCTTTCCTTTCGATGGGGGGTTGTTTCTCTGTCTCCCCTTTTTGTGACTCTTATTGTTTGTTGCTGCTTCTTAGATTGATCTGCACTTCCTAGATCTGCCCCTGGTGGCCTCAGATCATGTACCAGTCTGGCCCTAGGGAGCCTGTTGGAGACTACCAGGGATCTACTGCCTTTGTCTGTCTTCTTTAGTTGTTAATCTATTTAATCTGTGACTAGCTGTCAGGTTTAAGGACCGTGGGTGTGGCAGCTTAATTCCTGTAGGCAGAGCTTTTGCTTCCCCTCAGACTGATGCCACTTGGAGGGGGGGAATGGTCTGCCTGCAGCACTGGGGATGAGTCAGCACTGGGACCTGATCAGCTACTTCCCCAGCTCTCCCCTCAAAGCCACCACACCAAACTCTCCCCAAGCATCTCCAGTCCTCTCTGCCTTTCCTCCGCTTGAGCCCAGGGTAAGTGGGGCCCAAAATATTTTTGTATGTGATCTGCTTAAGAGCTCTTTTTCTCTGGCTGTTTCCTTCTGGCCAGCAAGAAACCCTGTGGCTTTTCGATTTTATCAGCTGGATACTATTTTACTTTCCGCTCTGATGCTCTAGACTGGGAAGCCCAGCGGTGGGTTTAGACTCTGCCCTTCTCAGGGGGAACCCCCAGCTGCTGAGCTGTTTCTCAGTTGCTTCAGTTGCCACTTGTGGGAGCCCAGCCAGCCCTTCTGTGTCTCCGCACTCCCTACCAGTTACGTTGTGATGTAGTGGCCTTTTCTGTCTCTCTGTGGTTATAAGACGTCTCTCTAGCTAGTGTTCGGTTGGTTATTCCAGATGATTTCTCCAAAATTAAGTTGTAAATCCAGACTGGTCCTGGGAGGAGGTTAGTGTAGCTTCCACTTACTCCTCCAGCATCTTGCATCTCTCGCTGATATTTTTGTTTACATTAATGAGTAAGATAAAAGTAAAATCACATAGACATATATTGAAATTTTGTTTGTGTATTAATGACATGAGTGAGTTTTTTACTCAATTAGATAATCGTTTTCAAATACTGGAAACATATTTCTCAATTTTTGTGCTTATAAATAAGTAGCTATAGATGCAATACACTTTTAAGTTTAATCTATATTACTGTTTTCTTCATCACTTTCTTTAAGTTTAGACACTCAATAAGTAAATTACATCTTAATTTTTAACTTTTGCTGATTTTTGTGATGTAAAGTACTTCTACCATGGTCAATTTTAACTTATCAAGGTGAGACCAAAAATTCTTTGAGGTAACAAAAAATTCCATTTTATCCTTAGTTCATTGCATCTGAAATCAGTAAATGAAAGTATTTTTTATCATGTTATATATGAATACCTCATATGTCATATAAAGCTTAAACTTTTCCCCTTGTTCAAATGTAGTAGGACCAGTTGCAAGTGAGCCATCTGCTGCCTATGAAAAGAGAGGAAGCATAGTCAGCTTTTCTCATTCTTGCTTACCTCCTCCCACAGTTACAGCTCTTTCAAGCCTTCCCAGGAAACCTCCCGGTTTGAAAACTTGTACTATTGTAAAAATATTTGAGATCTCTGAGCCTAGGAGATGTCAAAGGTATTTCTCTTTCTTATGGGTACATTGATAGTTTCCTTAGATCTTATTTAGAAATAATGGGCCAAATTTCCCATGATGAGGATGGCACATTTTCTTTTTCATCTATCTGGTGCTTGTTCAAACTTGATTGTTTTTGTTGTTGTTGTTGTTTGGTCTGCTTGGGCAGGGTACTTACATAGCCTCATTTTGTTGGGGGCTATCACCAGTATTTAAAACAACTACAAGCTAACTCCCTCTCCTCCATAACCCTACTTTCTTCCATGGAAAACTGTTATGCATGTTTTTATCCACAAACTTTTCAAGTGAAATCCAAAAGCTAATCTCAACACAATCCTTCTTTGCTCTGACACACTAATTTCTTCTTATCTCTTGGATTTCCCAGATAGGAGTCAGATACCATTCTATTGTACTGAGTTCACTGCTGGGAACACATATCAGATTCAAGAGGCCTTCAGAAATCCCTTTCAGTACATTCCCTCTTTCCTCCAAAACCTTCCCTTGGGTGAGGAAATGCATATGTGTACATATGTGAAGACTCTTTCCAAAGGAATCTTCATACAACATCCATTGTCTATCTCAAATATCTTGAGCCTCTTATGTCCAGACAGTGTGTTCAAGAAACATGTAACTGTGTGTGTGTAACTGATTTTTGACAGTACTCTTTGTAAATTCTGCATACAATCTAGTAATGACTTTATCATAAAGCATCTATTAGCTTTTTGTACTTCAAACAAAACTGCTATTTTTGTGGGTTATTATACCATAAATATGGGTAACATCATGGTATTTTTTTCAATCCACTATCAAAAGCTTTTCTCATATATCTTATTTAAACAAAGGAAAATTTATACACATGCACATGTTAGTGTGTGTTTGGTATATTCATGCACCATATATTCATTATATTTAAAAATATGAAAATGTAGACAGACAGAAAACTCATAAAAGATTAAATAAAATAGATCCAAATCTATCTCCCAGAAAAGTCTGCTTTGTATATTTTATTTTGGTTCAATGAAACTAAAGCTTTTAGAGATGTACTCTCTTTCATCTGTGCTCTCTGTCCCTCCCCTCCTTACCTTATACATTGTGGTCATCTTTTCCTCTCAGCAAGTACAAACTATTTTAATTTTAATGGCAGCATGTGTTCTATTTCATGAATTTATTATTTTTTCCTGAACTAATCCTCTATCATTGAATATTTGGGTGGCATTTTGTTTCTATGTAAACTACACTACTATGAACAAATTATATTTATTTTTATTTATTTTCTAGATAGGTATACCCCTTTCATTAACCAAGTAAGATTGCGTCTTTTGGTGTACATTTGCATTTTAATAGGTATTAATACTTAAGCCAAAGGTAACTATTCCTAAAATAGAATTTCAGGTATCAGTTAATGGGAAAGGAATATATTTTGGTTACACATTATTCCTTTTTGTTCCTTGAGAAATCCTAGTAATTGGACAATTGCCTGTCACTGCCTACTATTAAATCTGGGTCAAATTCTATTTGTTATGCATATAATAAGCACCCCCCTAACATAGAAATACTTTGGCAGGTTGTCTAAAACCAAGAACAAATATTCGTTTTCGGTGATTCACAGTAATTTTAGTTGCTTATGTTAAATCCATTTAAACTTCTCATACTTGCTAAATTAGGTTAGCAAACTTAGGCAACAGTTTTTCTCTGTGTTACAGTGGTTCATTCTTCTGGATTTTTCCAAAAATCATTTGCCGGGGGATTATGAAATAAACAAGTAAAGAGGAGAAACAAAATGGAAGTCTAATATATATTTTTCTTTCAAAGTTCAGTATGTTACAGAAACAGGGTAGTCCAAAAATCCCCAGAGTTTGCGGCTGGGGGATGGGGAGAAGGAAGCAGCTTTCAGAATGCCTCCACATGCCTGAGGCTGGTGGCTAGTGTCTTTCTTATGCAAAATGGCTTTGATGCATCCAAAGCC
The DNA here is from genome assembly GCF_987537825.1 of Furipterus horrens. Taxonomy (NCBI): domain Eukaryota; kingdom Metazoa; phylum Chordata; class Mammalia; order Chiroptera; family Furipteridae; genus Furipterus; species Furipterus horrens. Next base: position 58,407,904 of record NW_028327176.1, on the reverse strand, counting down.
TCAGGCAGATGGGAGGAGTCTTGAACCAGGGGACGGTATGGAGAAAAGCACACAGAGCCTGCGTGAGGTTCTGTGAATGGTCAGAACTGTCTGCAACGCCCACTGCGTGGATGCAGTCAGGGATATATAAGCAGCTGCAGACATTTTTTCTCTCTCTCTCTTCTCTCTTCTCTCTTCTTCTCTCTCTCTCTCTCTCTCTCTCCCTCCTCTCTCTCTCTTTCTCTCTTCTTCTCTCTCTCTCTCCTCTCTCTCTCTCTTCTCTCTTCTTCTCTTTCTCTCTCCTCTCTCTCTCTCTCTCTCTCCTCTCTCTCTCTCTCTCCTCTCTCTCTCTCTTTCTCTCTTCTTCTCTCTCTCTCTCCTCTCTCTCTCTTCTCTCTTCTCTCTTCTTCTCTCTCTCTCTCCTCTCTCTCTCTCCTCTCTCTCTCTCTCTCTCTCTCTCTCTCTCTCTCTCTCTCTCTCTCTCTCCTCTCCCCCCGCCCCATGCAGCTTGGTGAAGGGGCCTTCTCCATGTGTCTTGGAGAAGGGTTCTCCAGGCTGCTTTAAGAAGCTCTCGCCATGCGGTTTTGAGAAGGAGAGAAGATCCACGCGGTTTGCAGGAAGAAGGCAGTTTGCAAGGAGGCTGAGAATCCATGCGGGTCTGCATTGAAAGCTGGAGGGCACCACAGCACAGAAAGGACCTCCCCAATCAGATTGAATGATTGGCAGCTGCTGGTAAAGCTGAACTGTGTTTGGAAAGTAGGGAAAGGGTTTCTCTGACTTTCCTAAAACTAGCCTGGTTTGGTAGGGGGGGAGGCAAGGATATGTGTTTGTGGGTGTTTTAAAGAGCATAAGACTTAACAGAAATCCGTGAATAACTAAATCTATATAACAACAGAAATCCGCAAATAACTAAATCTATATAACTGTTAAATAAACAATTCTTTTTCTTTTCACCAAACTCTGGTATTGAGAGTTATAATTTGGCGATGGGCAATTGGGCCCCTAACTAAAGAGCCCATGGGTTTGTTTTCAATTGGAGCAGCCCAGGGGTTCTGCAACAAGTACAGGTCCAGAAAAAGTGTATTTTTAAAAAATACATATCTCAAATATTTTGTCATTTCATCCCTCCTGATTCCAAGGGTATTCTGCACATTTTAAAGAAATACAACAATGGTGTAGAACATACAAGCTTTTTTTCCCTAGAAATGCCCATTATGGCAAGTGACTTGCTTGAGAAAAAATTTACATTATAAAAGTAGACACCTTTTTTTAAAAAAGTTACTGTGCTAATGACATCAAACTGGAACTTCTCTTATTTAACATTTAGGTTCTCTTAGTTATGTTAGAAACAAGGACATAGTGACTCCCAAACCAGTAAAGTCATTAGTAACAAAGGGCAAATGTAATTAGAGGGTCTCTGAGAAGGGAGCTGACAGCACTGGCATATCTACAAACCACAGAAGGGGCATTTAGATAACCGTGTTAGATTGTAACTCCGGAGTAACCAGTAATGGAGAAACGGGGAAGAAGGAGAGGGGAGCGGGAGCTAATTGCATTAGGGCGGGGAAGCTAATCGCTCTCACTTTAGGGCAAGGAAGATAATCACTTTAGGGTGGCAATTTTAGGGTGGAGAAGATAACCACTTTAGGGTGGCAATTTCAGGGTGGAAAAGATAATCACTTTAGGGTGGCAATTTCAGGGTGGGGAAGCTAAGGCTATAAAACCAGTTTCCTTTGTCTACTTGGCACGCACATTCTCCTGGCTGTGAGGGTGCACCCGGCTCTGCAGACTCGTGAATAAAGGCCTCGCTTTGCTGCTCAAGTCCTGTGTCCCGGTTTTTATTGTGAGCGTTTCTCACAGTTACAGACACATTTGGTAATATAGAACTAAATATATCTATCTGCTTTAAGACTAAAATGCACCCTTTTAGAAAGTAATGATCTAGAATATTCAATACAATGCACAAAATTTCAGAATATATTTCATTATCATAGTTGGGAATTTAAAAATTAGATCTAAGATTTGTCAATGTAACCATCTTTAAAAGTTATCTAATTACACATTTTTCTCTTGAATAAGATTGCTTCTCTATATGGTTTGTTTGAAAAAATGTAAAGGAATAAAACTAAGAGCAACAAAAATACAGCTGAAATGACTTCTGTTGTTGAAAAAAGATAATAAGTTCCTTGCAATATGTACATCTGCAGCAATAAATAAATAAATAAATAAATAAATAAATAAATCAGGTCAAGGCAACTTTAAAAAATTACTAATTGCATAATATTTAGAGAAGCAGTGTTAATATTGATATCACAGCATGATACTCCTTGGCATAAACCTTTCATAAAATATATTATTGGAGAGAAAAAAGTGATCCTGTGCCTTTAATTTCCCTTTCTGAGAGAGGGAAGGCTGCACACCACTGACAGGCTCACTTGTTCCCGTCTTTAATGTGCAATCTGTTTTCTCCAGCGGAGGGCACTCAGTGTATCACAAACTCAAGCATTAGCACCAACAAGCTCTGAGCATCATCAGTCTCTGGAAAGCTTTCTGAATTAGACAAGGGCTGCCTCTCAGCACAGCTACAAAACACTTTAAACCTGACCAGCTAAATGGATAAACCTAGCCTGCATAGCTTTTAAACTGGGGTCTCATACAGCACAGGAGGCCTACTTGCTTCAAGAACTGAAATCCAGAGGATGAATTGCTTTATCTGGGAATGGCAAAAGCCAGCACAATAAGGAATGCCAGGTATTCTGAAGATTTTCTCCTTTTTTTTCTTTTCCTCTTTATAGAGAAGTTGGTTACCTTCGAGATGGGCTGTAGCTCTTTCGCACTGATTGCCAATTACTGCTGATGGGTCTCTGGTGAATTACACAATGGTCCTCAGAGCCTAGAAGCCCTCCCTTTCCCCCCAGGGCTTCCTTCTCCCTGCCCCCCCCATCCCACCCCATGCTGATTTTTTCCCATATATATAGATATAGATATATATTTTTTGCCTGTCCTCTCTGGGGAAGTTTGTATGGGGCTACTACCTCATATACAAGATCAGAATGGTGTGAATGACAGCCGCACTGTGTCATGAAGGTGGTGGTGGTTTCGGCACAAGAGACCAAATAAGAAAAAAGCTGAGAGAGGAGTGAGCCGTTTTTGGATGACAAAGGATGGGTAAGTGAACTTTTGTTGTTTCCTTCTTAGCAAACCTAATCCTCTCGGCTTCCTTTCCTCAGTCGTGGCTTTAGCTTATAAAAGACGGGGAAACGGGCAAAAAACAAGCAGCCTTTGAGTTTGCCAGTTGACTCAATATAGTTGCTATTGTATTTTTAGAGCATTTCCCTTTTTGTAGTTTTTTTTTTTTTTTAATTCGTAAATGCATAACACGGATTTAGACTCCAGAGAAATAGCTTTAAGACTGTCTTCTGTATGCGTATCTACAGCTTGGGAATTGAGTATGAGATAAATACTGTGTTTGCTTCTATTTCTTGATAATATTAACCATGCGTGTATTTCAGGTCGCTGTCAGGGAGATTGTTAACACTTTACTGCGTTTGTGGAGGGGTGGGGTCGTTACTTTGTCAGAGGTCGCACAAGGGCTTGTTTCATCTTTGAAGCTATATCCTGAACACAGCTTCCAAATTTTCATTTGCCCGTCTTATTTTTTCAAGTGTGACGCCCCCCCCCGCGCGCCCTTCTCCTGTCTGGGAGAGCTGGAATGTATTTCAATGAGTCTGTAACTGACAGGAGGACAGAGCAAGATCGGGTTTCAAATAGGGGGAAAAAAAAAAAAGACAGCGGGTTCAGTGAAAGGAGAGGTGTTCCTTTTCTTTCTTTCTTTTTTGTTAGAGGTTTGGCTGATTGCTTCTCAGTTAAAAATAAAAAATATGAATTTTTTAAGTGAAATAAGGAAACCACAGCACACGTTTCTTTTGTTTTTGTTTTTTCCCTACCACTAAGAATTAATAAATCTACTGTTGACAGAGGAAAGAAGTCCCTTAAGATACCATGACTTGGAAATGCAGCATAAATGCCAATAGATTGCAACTTTGCAGGCTTTCAGAAGTTAATGGAGGTAGGGGGGAGAAAAGTCAGTGAGACATTTGAGCAGGTTGGGATGGGGAGAGGGGAATGCTAGTTGCATCTCTCTACTTGTTTATAGCCCACATTTGCAGAAGCAACTATGTTAAGAATAACAGTAAAATTAATACTATACAAGATTATTTTGCTTCTTATGGAAATATTTAATAAGAATCTGAGGACCCTAACTTTGGAGTGTTTCATGTTATCAGTCGGCAGGGTTCTCTATCTGTATATATGCCTGAGCAAGAGAGCCCCAGAAGATAGCTCCTTCTGAGTGCTGAGAGTACCTTGACTGTAATTAATCTTCATACCATGCTTAATCGGCTGCCCATGCTAGTTCCAATGCCATTTTTTTCAGAGCTCATACGTTGTTTTTCTATTAATGCATAAGGATACAATTTCAGGCAGTGTAAACTTGGGTTACTTTAACAAGCTGACTGAATCTCCTTTGCCAAATCATAGCCTTTGTGCTCCACTAGGAAAGACGTACAAGTATGGGGTTTACAAAATCACATTTTTGCCATTACCAGAAGACTTAGTACTCCTGCTTTTGGTACTAGTGTTCAACGGAGTGGCTAGCCAAATAGTATTGTTATTAAAATGTCGGCATTATGTGGTAAGACAGGTCAGTGCTTTGCAGTTTTGATGTTTACATGAACTCATGAAACTCGGGAAAGCTTTTCTTGGTTCTCCGACACTGGTGATTTCAAAAACAAGGAAGAAAGAATGAAACCTAAACAAAAAACATGCAGCACAGAAGACAAGAAGGCTTTAGATGTTAAACACATTGTTCTTAAATCAGCTGTCCCATAACAGCACTAGATGAAATACTCCTGATATTAGTAAGACGTGGTGATTTGTATTGATAGCTTTACAATGTGCATTTGTCTTCTTTTTAACATTGTAGGTTTCCATTTAATTACACAGCTGAGAGGCATGCGCGTGGTGCTAGTGCTACTTTCTACACTGCTGCTTGTTATGCTAACAGGGGCTCAGAGAGCTTGCCCAAAGAACTGCAGATGTGATGGCAAAATTGTGTACTGTGAGTCTCATGCTTTCGCAGATATCCCAGAGAACATTTCTGGAGGATCACAAGGCTTATCATTACGATTCAACAGCATTCAGAAACTCAAATCCAATCAGTTTGCAGGCCTTAACCAGCTTATATGGCTTTATCTTGACCATAATTACATTAGCTCAGTGGATGAAGATGCATTTCAAGGCATTCGTAGACTGAAAGAATTAATTCTAAGCTCCAACAAAATTACCTATCTGCACAATAAAACCTTTCATCCAGTTCCCAATCTCCGCAATCTGGACCTCTCCTACAATAAGCTTCAGACATTGCAATCAGAACAATTTAAAGGTCTTCGGAAACTCATCATTTTGCATTTGAGATCCAACTCTTTAAAGACTGTGCCAATAAGAGTTTTTCAAGACTGTCGAAATCTTGACTTCTTGGATTTGGGTTACAATCGTCTTCGAAGCTTGTCCCGAAATGCTTTTGCTGGCCTCTTAAAGTTAAAGGAACTCCACCTGGAACATAATCAGTTTTACAAGATAAATTTTGCACATTTTCCACGTCTCTTCAATCTCCGCTCCATTTACTTGCAGTGGAACAGGATTCGCTCCATTAGCCAAGGTCTGACATGGACTTGGAGTTCCTTACACAACTTGGATTTATCAGGGAATGACATCCAAGGAATTGAGCCGGGCACATTTAAATGTCTGCCCAATTTGCAAAAATTGAATTTGGATTCTAACAAGCTTACCAACGTCTCACAGGAAACTGTCAATGCGTGGATATCGTTAATATCCATTACTTTGTCTGGAAATATGTGGGAATGCAGTCGGAGTATTTGTCCTCTATTTTATTGGCTTAAGAATTTCAAAGGAAACAAGGAAAGCACCATGATATGTGCAGGACCTAAGCATATCCAAGGTGAAAAGGTTAGTGATGCAGTGGAAACATATAATATCTGCTCTGAAATCCAGGTGGTCAACACAGAAAAATCTTACCTGGTGCCCCAAACTTCCCAGAAGCCTCTGATTATTCCTAAACCTACAGTCTCTAAATCTGACCCCACCCAGCCCATCCTTGAAACACTAAGCCCCTCCCCAGGGTTTCAGATTCCTGGCACAGAACAAGAGTATGAGCATGTTTCATTTCATAAAATTATTGCAGGGAGCGTGGCTCTCTTCCTCTCAGTGGCCATGATCCTCTTGGTTATCTATGTGTCTTGGAAACGCTACCCAGCCAGCATGAAGCAACTTCAGCAGCACTCTATTATGAAGAGACGGCGGAAAAAGACTAGAGAGTCTGAAAGACAAATGAATTCCCCTTTACAGGAGTATTACGTGGACTACAAGCCTACAAACTCTGAGACCATGGATATATCCGTTAATGGATCTGGGCCCTGCACATATACCATCTCTGGCTCCAGGGAATGCGAGGTATGAACCATGATCCTCCTAAAAGCATTTCTGCTGCTGGGAAGGAGAGGTAAATGTTTGAAGCGCGATAGGTGTCTCTAATTACTAGAAAGATTAATGACCCTTTTGCTTTTGGGTTTTGCTCAGTGTGAAAGGTTACTTAATTAAATTACAACCACCAGAAAATTGACTGCTTTTTTTTTTTTTTTTTTTAATGGTTGAAATTTGAAGGAAGTTCATTTAAGGATGAGATTAAGTTGGAATAAAGCACTATGTTACAACATCTTTTTTTAAAAAATGTGTATACAGGGGTTGGACTTAACACACATACACATGAACAAAACATTCTAAAATTTGTGTCTGGTTCTTGTTGTTTGACTTTTGTAATGGAGTCAAGAAGGAGGGACTAGTTTAATATAAAAACAAAGTGATTTTACCAAAATTTAGGAGGTAACAAAGATTTAAACCAAAGAGCAATTTATCCAATGGTTGATTTCATTGTAAATTTTTAGTTTTAATCAGAGCATGCAACAGGGATCTACAAGAATAACTGTTTCCATGTTGCTTGCCATGTAGTTATTATACCAGCATAGAAAATGTAGAGGCCTACTGTGTAATTGTGTTAAGCTTTTAAAGATGTCTGTCTTCCTTTCTTTTTTCTTTTCTGTTTTTCTTCTTTTTGTTAATTTTTTAAAAAATTACTGGACATTGATCATTTTTCGAAGGATTTATTAAGTGCTGGCTATTTGTATGTAATCAAAATGAAACTTAAATTTCATTTTTTGGCTGTGTCCCTGGGAACTAAAATCAGGTTGTGTTGTTGTGGACGATTTAGCAGTAATATAATGACAGGCAAGCCAGGGACTGTTTGTCAGTGTTGCTGTCATCCCCAAAAGAAAAGATGTGTATTCTTGTTAAACTTATTCAAAATTAAGTGATGCAAATGTATATAAATAAAAAGAGAGAGATTTGAGTTCTGGGTATTAGCTTTTCTGTGACAGCCTCAAATGAAGGCATTTCATATTATACTATTTTCATTTTAATGAAAAATTTGGACCCAGTTTCTGATTATTTAATATAAAGATCATTTATATGAATGCACTTATTAATAGGAAAATAGTCACAGATTTTAACTTGTCAATAAGTAATACAGGATTCAAAATATTCTTTTCTTGTAAAGTTGATCAAAATGTGCAAAAACTGTGACTGCCAGGCCCTCGCTGCTAGAATAAATTAGTGAAGAGAAGTTAAGTTCTGGCACTCTGTCATCTTAGTGTTCACTTTTAGATGATTACTTTTTCAAGCAAAGTTTTAATGAGTATTTAAAGACTTTGCTCTTTTGTAATACTAGTTATAACAGTTGAAAAAATATAATTTGCTGTTTGATAATACACAAATATTTCCATAGTCTAAATGCAAATGCTAATGAAAATGTTTTCAGACAGATCACTGAGTTTGAAATAATATCCAACTCAGTGTAATTTGCAATACTGAGCTATTCTTCACAGAGTTCATTTTCTCCTTTTTAGTCCATGACTGAAAAGGAGAAAAGTAATCCCAGATGATAAATCCCTAAAAGAAACAGTTATATGCTATTGCCCTTAAAAATTAAAGAGAATTAAATATTTTATATAGAAGTCTTTATAAAGATGTTTTTATTGCAGGCCAACATTTATACAACATACGTGATTAGTAAATCAAGTTCATCCTGTGTTATTCTCAATTCTCTTTAGTGTGGAAATCCTTTTAAAGGCCAGTGATATAAAAAGAAAACTCCATGTCAATTCATTCATTTTCTCTTTACTCTTGTAGTAGAATGGGGATTTTTATGCATAAGACGTAAAAAGAAGAAAAGTTCTTAAAATACTAAAGTTGAAAACAGTGGTTTCAAAACTTTTCTAGGTATCTTAAATTCCAGAAATTATTTCTTCAAAGACACCAGGCCTTACCATAATAGGAACAAAATAAAAATCTGTTTTATTTCATGAAAACAATAGTGTTTAAAAACACAGTTTGCTACTATGTGCTATCTAGAGTGGAGTTTGTAGTCATGAAATTGCAGTGGCATTGTTGGGGATGACCGTGGTGTTAAAAGGCATTAAGTAATTAAATTAATTAAGTGTTATAATGAAGCAGTTGAGTCAAAATGGCAGTTCTATTGAAGTAGATCAAACTCTCTACACCCTAAAAAGTAAAAATGGGAGGCTATACACATTTAAGACTGTGACTCTACTTTCCATTGTGAGGGGCCCAGTAAAGCTACATTTAAATGACTATTAATTTGTTTTGAAACACAAACATACAAAAACAAACATTGCAACCACCACTCCCCCTATCCTACCAAGATGTTCAGTACATTATAGTTATAGATGGCTATGACATGAGGAAAAGAAAATTCTTAGAAATTGTTATGAAAAGCATAATTTTCTCTTACGTCTTTGTCACCCTGGTATAAAATTTTCCCTGCTGAGAAAATGTTTCTACAAAATTAAGCCAAAAGAGAGGAATGATTTGCCCAAGATTATGATTTTTTTTAAAAGACAATAGTGGTATGCTAAATTATGGTCTGGTGTTGTTTTCATAAACCCCTCCTGTCAGTAGCTAAGAAAATAGAGAATCATCAATTATATATAATACAATTTTGAGAGGTAGTTTCTTTTTTATTCAAAATGCCAAACTGTACCCAACAAAGCCATATATATTTAACTAGAAAACTTAGCACCAAGTGCTTATTTTCTAAGCTAGTGCCTTGAAAAAAATTGCATTCAATTGAAAATCCCACTTTTACACTAATGTTGTATTTTAGTTACCATGGTATAAATAGTTAAAAATATCCATTTTGTCTGTTTCTTTTAAAATAAAACATTAAGATTTATGATTAGGATGATGTCTATGAGCTAACACACAAATATTGCATGCAGTTTACAAAGTAAGTAAGTTTGGCTCTATTCCTTGTAAGATTTAATTTTGAAAATCCTTATGCACATTCTCCCTAACAAATTGAAGAATAGTATAATAACATAGGCAGTAAAAATCTCTTATGTCTATAAAAGAGAAATAGAGTAGATAGTTATGAATAATTAATATGATATATGGCACAACTTCAATAGATACATGCATCTCAATCATCATACTTCGAGTGGATCATTGTGTGAAATTGGACTGATTCATTTAATTTGTCTGTTCTCAGAAAAGAGAACTTAAAGTCAAAAGGATACAGCTTTGCCTAAAACTTCAGAAGGTGTCATTAGAGGGAAAGAAAATTGCCGATGTGTATTTTAAAAATAGTTTGTGAATATTGCGTAGCTTTATCTCATTAAAAAATATTACAGGATTGTGAAGTTACTTCATTCTGCATACGAAAATTTCACATAAAGATGGTACAGAACACAATATTGAATATCTGGTTCTTCTAGGATATATTTATCAAGTGAAAATCACAAGGACCTCGATAAAATTAGTCACTGTGGATATAGGACAAGAAAGAATATATCAAGTTTGTATTTTGAATTAAAAATAATGAAATCAGTAAAAATGAATGAAAGTTGTCTCTAAAAAGATCCTCCACCCAAAGTTTTTAGAAGTTAAGTAATTGAAATAAAAAATTAATAATTCCATAAAGCTAAAAGTACTGCCATTAGGAAAACGGGAGTATAGGTGACATTAGATATATATTTTCTAAATACTTGATATTTTGGTTATATTTTTCAGAGTCAAGTAAAATATAAATATATTGGTTGTTATTCAGGGCTTTTATTATTTCTTTCACTGCTGTGCAGTGAGTGGTATAGACCATTTACAGCAGTTTATATTTATTGAATGTATTAGGTCAGGTTAAAACTGTTGACTTAAGGGAGTTATTAACATCTTTCTGCACTTTAGAAGTTGACATTTTGAAGTTCACTGAATGAATTTCTGAGAACTAAAAAGCATAAAATGTTCAAAGAGGATTCTAAGGGAAACCGAATCAGTAGCATTGAGTTCAATTTACACATTAGCAATATAAAGCTATAGAAAATAAACTTTATTTTCGTGGCTGTCTACTACTGTGTTATGTTAAAATGTTATAATTGAAATTATACTTTGTATGCACATAAAGTATATGTGTGTGTTTGTATGTGAGTCTGCATTTGTGTTCAGAGAGGAGGGAGGGAAAGAAAAGAGAGTGAATATAAATATATTTCTATTAAAATTTTTGTCCATTTTGAAAATTTGAAATATTAGAGAAAAAAATTTGGGTTAAAATGACCAGAATCAGTCAGGAACATACTTCTTAAGATATATATTTAATTCTCTCTAAATTTATAAGTATCTTATGTCTAGATAGTCTAATATTCTTTCTTTAAAAAATGATTAACACCACACATTGTCATTTTTGCTGTGATTTTCAACTAGTCACTTCCTTTCTCTATGACCCATCATTAAATAAATGAGTCTATTCAGCTAGCATAATATATCCCAAATCAAAACGTTTCTCAAGTTAGTAAACTTTAAAAATTTCCGTGATCATTCCCAGGACCACAAGAGCAAGATGGGATATGCTTGAAAAACTGAGTTATTTATATACATTGTCAATGAAAAAAGAAAGAACTTTGCGAGTTAATAAAAAAAAGAAAAATATAGCCTGCTTCAGGGGCAGATACATTACACATATGCATGCACATGTATGCACACATGAAAGACAAACACAGATTTATATATCTCTTAAATTATTTTCAAAAATGTTATAGTCTGAATTTGATCCAATTAAAATTTATTGAGGAATAGAGTTTTCAGAGTGACAGCTGCCCAAAAGGCCTAGTATGTCAATTTAGAAATGATTTAAAATAACAATAAAGGGTTTAATTTCTCTTTCTAAAATTAACTCATATTTGCAACTCATGGACAAGATTCTAATAATTGGTTGCTCTCTAGGATCCCAAATTGAGATGTTGGATTATGGTATTAGAAATATATAGATTTTGACACACGCTAGTAATTTTCATATGATTCTAGAATTTTTTTTTTTTTAAGTCTTTTCTGTATTCAATAGAATCTAATCACCCTAGATCTCAGTATCTGCTTTATGCTTTAGAAGTTGCTCTGTAATATTAGCATTGGTGATGGTGACTCATCAGACTGTTCATGTCTCTGGAGTTTCATAAAGAACTAAAGCAAAGTGAAACAATGAAAACCTGTATATCACCAGATACTGAAGTTTTGAAAAATTAGTATGCCTTTAGATCAGTGAAAAGCATAAAAGTGATGTTGAGTATGTTTTAAATATTAAAATTGCTTTTTATAGTACCAAAAGGACTATCATTCATTTGGTCGGTTTAATAAAATCATAATACTTTTAAAAAGAAAAAGAAGTTATGAGAACATTTTTCTTATGCACTCATAGTGCTAAACTTTTAACTGTAAGTTAGGCAAGGTTGAGAACAAGCACAGTATTGTCTATATCAAAGTCACTGGCTTTTAAATAAACTGCTTTAATATCCTTGAATATACTTTATATGTGTCAAGGCTATGGTTTATACTCCTGCTAAATAGTTTAAAAAATAATGCTTTCACTGTAAAGAGAAATTAAGGTCTAAACAAATGTGGCTATGGGAAATTAGTCCTTTAAAATACAGAAGTTTGACTTTAAGCCAAATCCTACATATAATTCTTGTACACATAAGGTTTGGGAATGAAATGATAACAAAGAGGATGCACATTAATAAAACATTAAAATGTATATGACAATATAGAAATATCAGGAAAAAAATCTTCCCTAATTTTTGAAAAAGTGACTAAAAGGAAAACATTGAGCAAAACCGAGGCCTCAATATCACATCAATAATAATCACATGTATAACTAAATAAGATTGTATTTGATATTATTATTTATACATGGAAATGAGATGTCTTTATATTTTAATATTATATAATGACATTCTTAAACATATATATCAAAGTAACTTTAAAATATAATTGTATTTAAACAATGATATAAAATTAAACAACTATATATTCCCCATAATTTCTAAGAAACAAATACATATTGCACATAGGTAGTAATATATATTACACTTTTGCATAAACCCTGTTCTTTACTAACTTGTTCAGTTCACATGAATTGCCTCAGAAGTAAATATTGTGGGAGACATTAAAATATTTAAAGGCATCAAAATAAGTTTGTTTCTTTTGTCATTACTTCAATTTGTTTTGATTGTTTTCTGAATTTTTGGAAGTCTAAATCACCATCTCTTGGAAGGTTCTTTTCTTTCCCTTACCTCAGCTATTTGTGTATGTACTGAATTCTCAGACCTCTGGAGTTAGGGGTGAAGATGTAATCATTAAGCTAGCAAGAAGGTTCACCATTTTTTGTTTAATTTTTTTTAAATATAAAATTTTGTAGTAGAAGAAAGGTGCAGTAAATATTTTTATCACTTTGGTTTTAAAAGAAAGTTTTAAGATAAACAAAGTAAGGATAACATCAAAACTAAATTTTCTACACAAATTTATAATTATCATTTTAACTTAATATTTTTAATGGTTGGAATCTAATTTAATTGAATTTTAAAACTGAAAAGTATATTAGTTTTTACAGTATATTTGAATATTTGATGCACACAAGATAAAATAAACATAGGTCAGTTTGTTTAAGAAAATTTACTCTTTAAGATCTCAGCAAACAAATGTATACTTTCAATGGAAATATAGTTATGAATTTATTCCATTTTGGAGTTATTTTTAAGCTTAGAACAAAGCAATTTAGATTCAAATTTGGAATAGCAAATGATATGGACAAAGAGGGAAATGACTGAAATTATTTTATTTTGGAAAGTCGATGTGAAATAATATTCACTGTATATTTTCATTTAAAGGGGTAACAATTGTTATTTCGCAGTTTCTTTTAAAAGTAAGTATCATCAGGTAAAGCATTGAAATTATACTAATTTATTTAAAAACTTTAAACAAACAAAAACAACAACAAAAACAAGCAGCAATCTTTGAGTATAAATTCTATCTTTGCTTTTCAATTCCTCTCTCTTGTATCCAGTCACTTTCCTAAAACATTGGTTATTTAATTTTCTTCTAGAGGCCTAATTATTTGTAGTGCTGGCCATTACTGAAAGTTGATTTTTTAATTTTATTTTTGTTTTTTAACTGATTCCTATTAAATACATTTATGTTCAAATAAAGCCCTGAAAACATCGCTTGTTTACTTTAGCATAAATTTGATCATTGTACATTTCACTATTAAGTATTTGATATTTATCATTTGAACTTGGCATCAACAATTGTTAAATGTTTCTAATAAGACTTTAAAAAAGAAAAGAATACAAAGATAAATTAATTATGCCAGAGCCTTTTTTTAAAGTATGGTCTCCATAGATGAAAAATTATTTTCTTTGTGTTTATAGGTCTGTAAAAGTAATAGAAGGGAGGTCAGCCTTAAAGTACTTTAGGTTGATGGTCAAACCACAACATGGACCAAAATTGCATTGGTCCAGTGGTTAGATCAAGGGGTGAAAAGAGGTCTCAGAGATTTGAAACTGAATCACTTTACTTCTGTAATATTAGACAAGTAAATATATATCTGACCTTTCTGTGATATAATTTTTTTATCTATTGAACTGGGATAATAACTTTCCAACTAACTTGTTGAAATGATTAATGAGCTACTATCCAAAAACCATTCTGAACTCCTTAAAAAGCTTCAGTGTAAATATAAATGACTATTAGCCATAAGCCCTCCTGTCTGCTGAAAATGCGAAGTACAATGTAGCTGTATTATTTTCATTGTTAGTATTATTATAATGATGGTTCTAATACTCCCTGATGTAGAAACAAGTGTTGTGATTATATTTTCACTAAAGTGAATAATAAATCTGACCTTTCAGTCCATTGTCTGAGCTATAATTTAGTTCGGGTACCAGACACAATAATATTTAAATAATATCCCAGAATTTGTGAAATACTCCCCTGGCTGAACATTTTATTCACATTTCAAAGGAAGCAGAATTCACAATTCAGTTTTTGGTATTAACTCTAAGAAAGAAATGAGTTACAGGAATATCTTACAAATTTCCAATTTGATCAAGTTTAGAGTCTTCAGTTCATCTTCTTAACAAGTATAAACAATTTAAATTTCGCCAAAGTGTTTATTCATGATGAGTGGGAACTTGTAAATAAAATATAGGGTATTATTTATAAATAAGAAGTTAATATATGATTTTAAGTAGCTGATATTTCTCTAGAATGTATATTTGCTTACATGTAATATGAGGTCTTATTTTTGGATAAGTGTATTATAAATTAATTTTTTAATTCTATTTATGTCCCAATACCTGTAATATATTTTAAAGTGAAATACATTTCTTTTTAAGCATCCCGACGTAATACCTCCTGTTACTGTTGTGTGCTCTGTAATAGCGGGTACCACTTGGTACATTTCCTTAACAAAAACAAACATCCTATGGACAAAAGGAAAAATGGCATATTTGCTAGAGAAAACTACACATTATTTTTCTTTTAACTGGAAAGACAAAAGTACTCTTAAGTTTTGTATTCTGCTATTTGTTGAATATGTCTCTTCAAGTTATTCATTTTGGAGCTAGGGAAATAACCACAGGATGGGTGTATGGGCCCACTGGACGCGCTGGGAAATGGACCTGAACGAGAAGTCCATTAATTGCCAAGAGACCCGAGAATCTGACTAGCAGACCACAGTGAATTTTGGATCTCCATGAATTAATGTCACTTTACAGGCAAGGTCCAGCAGTCCACCAAAGGGTACTTTACTTCACCCAATGCACAGACTCCTTGGTAAATAGCTGTATGTCCCTTTGAGGAAGGTCAGGAAAAAGAGTACATATTCATGATAGTTTAGCAGGGCCTTTCCTGGAGGGTATCTGACCTGTGTTTCATACAGAGGGTTCTGGATCTGTAAACTGGCTCAAGTCTGGAAATTGCTAAGTAGGACATGACTCTTTTCTTATTGTGATTCAAGCTACACTTATGCTCACTTGACCTAGCACTCTTCCACTTACACAGACCACCCTAACGACACTGTGATTAAATAGACAACATGGTATGTGGCTTTTGAATCAAACTATTTTTATTATGACTTTGATACTGCTTTCCCTTATGATAACCCTGCCTATCTTATCTTCGGCAGTTACGTGCTGGCACTAGGCCTGCGCACCCGGGGATTTCGTTTTCCTATTGCATTTAGGGATACCAGTTCAATGGTAGCTGTTCCCACTGTAATTTCTCACCTGCCCTAAAGAGTGACAACAGAGGCACGAATCCTGACATTACCTTTCTCAGTCTCTTTTCCCTCTTCAGATGTCAGGTTGTAAATCAGTTTTACATCTTGAGATAGAAACTATAGTATTCTAATCAAATTTTTTTTTTTTTAATTGGGAGGAACCACTGCTTAGACTCTAATCATGGATCTTGAAAGATTAAGAGAATGTAAAGTGTAAGTGTAAATTTTTAACCTTTTGCAGATTGTTGAACCATTGGCTCTCTATCTACTTATGGTCTGTCTTTTCTCAAATGACTGGAGGAATAGAAATAATTTTAAATTACTCTTTCAACATTTTCTTCGGTAATATATGTACAATTCTCCCCCCAAAACATGAAGAATGACGATCACTGTCCTAGAAAGAAGATAATATCCATTATCTTTCACTGTGTTTTTTACTGAAAATTTACTGGAACATAGTGATTAATCACAAAACCAAATATACTGTTTTATTAATGTTGTCAGACTATTCCTATTCTATAGATGCTAAACATGTAGGTAAATATTATTCTGAGGTTATGAACAAGTATAATTTTTACCAAATCAATTAATTACAGTAGATTAACTTTGTTTTTGGAAATTTCTAGTTAAAAATAATTTTGTAAAATAGAAATTGTGTTAACTTTCTAATTATTGCCTTTTATTTACTTTTTCTATATTTTGTTGACTAAATCTTCTAGAATAATACTAAATAATTATGATTAGTTGGAGCAGTATTTTTTTGTTCCTATTTTTAACACAGACTGTCTCATTGTTTTTGTCCATTTTATCATTCTGTTTATTCATTTACTTGTTTATCTGACAAAAATGTGTTGTGTACCTACATTAGTAGGTGTTAACGGGGGCTCAGTGTTGTGTTTGCAATAATAAATAAAGTATTTAATTTTAGGTAAAAGTTGATTATATTTATCATACCTATAGTCTCATTATAAAATACACATTTATCAGGATGGACAAGAAATTTTACTAGAACAGTTTTTGGCATTTTGTTATTCTCTTTATGACATATGCCATGCCCCACCCCTGCTTTTTAGTTATCAATTTTATAAATTATGTATTTCCTAATGTTAAATGTTTTTTGCATGTCTGGAATAAATTATAATACTTTATTTCATAATATTCTTGCCTAGATCAGCTTTCATTGAGTTTATTTTATTTTGTTTACAATTTTTAAATCTCTCAAGAAGGGGATTCAATCTTATGCTATTTTTATCAATTGTTATATTTAATAATTTATCTTTTTCTAACTCTGAAGTTGTTAAAATTATATGGGCATGATCTTTTCCTTGAAATTAAAAAAGATATTTGCCAAAAACAGTCTTTGTAGTACCTTTATTGGATGTAATATTGAGAAAACATAAATTTTATCCAGATTTGTTGGCTTTTTTGTATTTTTGAATCAGATTGTTAAATTATAGTTTCTTAGAAGAGTACCTATTTTATTGGAAATTTAGCATATATAATGAATTTTTTTATAATTTTACTTTTTGTTAAGAATCTTCACTAGTTATATATTTGTTCATTTAATCACTATGGATCACTGTACTAGAAATGATAACTGAGGCAGGTGTGTTCCTTTCATTGCCACCTTTATAGTCTAGGAAAAAATCATTAGATCATTAGATACACATTTTCCTTAAACTTTTAAATCCCTTAAATATATAGTATTTCTCTAGTCTTTTTGTATTTTAGTTTTGTTTATTCTTGTTATAATTGCTAATTCTTTTCAGATTCTTTGATTTTTTAACAGAATTTGAAGAGAATTACCTTCTAATTATAGGAAATTAGCCAAAATTCCACTTCCCAAGGTATAACACCATCTACACCTGAAAGAATTGCTTCACGAGTACTCTCTGACATTCTAAGTAATTTTAAATATCATTCCTATCTTACATTTTACTTTCTTACATAGCACAATTCTTTCTTTGATCTAGTTCAGGGATTAGCAAAATATTTCTATAAAGGACCAGGTAAACTTATGGGCCATGTGGTCTCTGTGATAACCACTTAAATCTGCCATTGTAGCATGAAAGAAAGCATAGAAAATATGTAAAGGAAGGGGATATCCATGTTCCAATAAAACCTTACAAATAGAGGCAGTTGGGTGGATTTGTCTCATGCCTTACAATTTGCTGATTCCTAATGTAGATAATTTTCATAGATTTTATACACACTGGAGTCTTAGCCTTCAAAAATAACATAAATTTTCTCCTAACCTGTTATTTCCCTCTACCTTATCTTATTTTTCTCTTTGTAGAAAATCTTTCCAAAAAAATTCTACACCTGTCTACATTTCCTCATCAATCACTATATTCTTCAACCCACTATAATCTGTCATCAGAACCTATCAAGGCATCCAGACTTTCGCTAACTTTGCCATTGATCTTATTATCACTAAATTTTATGCTTTCTCTCTCTTTTTTAATTCTTTGATTGACTTTGATGATCTCAGTAACATTGGACACTTGTTTTTTTCTTTCTTCTTTAATTGTTTTCCTCCCTGGAATTCTAAACTCAGACCACTCCTCTATTTCTTCCTGTTTCTTTTCCATATCCTTTTAAAGTTAAAATTTGTCTACCTGCTTTTCTTATGGCTGCTTTTTCATATCCTATGGCTCCATCCTGTACCTCCTCTTATATTGTGTATTTACATAAACAGCATATATTACTACTTATATACTAACAATAAGTAAATTATTTCCCTATTGCTTGGCCTCTTCTCTGATGTTCCCACATATATACCAATTTCCTATTTGACATCTGAATTCAAAAACCAAGAGGTACCTCAAACCTATTTCCAAACCGCACAACAGTGTATGTTTTCAAGCTTGCTTTTCTTTTTTGGTTCCTGTCTTGTGAATGAAGCTATACATTTTTGTAGTCAGAATCATAAGATTCATCCTTGACCCCATCCTCATTCCCAAATCCATAAGCAATCTACTAGGAACTTTTGTTGGTTTTACCTATGATGTACACCTCAAATCAGTCCATTTCTCTTTACCTTTAGCAGTGTCACCTTTTTATCCTATTTAGTCTCCCTATATGATCAGCTCTTGCTCAGTGGGATTACTCTGCACTGTTTACAAGGTGCATTTTTCAAAACAAAGGCTTATCACATCATCCACCTTTATTTCAAGCAATTCAGTGGAGTTCTGTTGTTTTTAGAATGGAAGCAAAAGCCCTTAACATGACCTTAAAAATTCTGAATAATCTGGCTCTGCCTTCACAGATTCTTCTCACATCACACTCTCCTTGCTCTCCAGAGAGCCTTCACACTCTCTACAGTGGCTTCCTTTGCTTTTCCCTCATATTTATCATGCTCTTTCCTTTGACGTCATGGATAAGCCCTGTCCTAGAAGGCTATTTACTCCACTTTGGCTCAGTTCCCATTCATCACTTCCTCAGGAAGTCACCACAGAAACCCTTGTATTGTCAAACCACACTATTTTATTCATGTTCTCTACCCCTTGTTTTTTTATAATGATTTGACTAAAATCTTCCAATTCTATTTGAATCTAATCTACTTAATGAAAGATAATAGTTTACTACTTTTATTGAGATTATACCTCCGGTGTCTCACTCCTTGTCTTCTACAGAATAGGAAATTCATAAATATTTACTGAAAGAGTCAATTATTGCATTTCCAAAGTTTATTTCTCTTTTAGAAATAATAAGACTCTCTTATTTGAAAAGTTGCTTTATGTATTTTTGTGTTGAAAAATTAGTAAGTTTATTCATTATTTAATGTTTAAAACTATAAATTAACTTTAGGGTATAGATTTGGGTGTAGCACATTCCTAAATGTACATTTTTCTCACTGATTTTTAAAAATTAATACAGTTTATGCTCAAGGTGACAAAATATGTAAGGGAAATAGAAAAATACTTTTATATAACTTTGATGTTATTTTCCTAGTATATTTGTATTTTTGTTACATAAATAAAATTAATAAATACAAATTGTTTATAACCTGACATTTTAACTTACTCTATTGTGAACATATTTATTCATGAATAAGCAATAATTACAACATAATTTTAGTTAGTGGATAATATTGTATATTACTTTATTCTACTTGAGTTCCAGTATTGTGTTGGTGGTTGTTTCAGCATTTTTGGAACGAACAACCTTAAGATGAGAACCTGTGCACTTTTGTCTTTCTAAATATAATTAATGATTAAAATTATGTATTGATATTTCAACATATCTTCTCTATTTTAACATTTAAAAAATTGGTGGTGATTTGTTCCAATAAAAATCTAAAGGTACTTTAAAAAATATTCACCACTGATTACTAATGATATAGATATATAAAACATAATTTCTTATATTTATTTGACTTTCATATATTTTATTTACTGTACTGCATATTCATTTTTGTCTTTTTAATAATTTTATTGGCTTATAATAAGTTTTAATCAGTTTATTAATTTTTAGGTTCCATAAACATCTTAGATTTTTTTTCAGAGCTTGTCATTCATGTTTTAATTATTTTAGGTGGGATTGTCACTGTATAAATAGAAATTTAATTTAATATATTCAAATTATTCTATATAATATTTTGTTATTTCTGCATTTTTGTATGAACAAAAGTTATCTCCAAAAATATTTAATAAATATTTAATTTTTCTCTAATAGTTACATCATTTTATTTTTGCATGCAAATAATAAATTCAACTAACTTTGTTGTCAATAAATGTACCTATTTCCCAAACTCATTTGTCATTTACTGACAGCTATAAAATATTTTATTTGTTAACTTTTAAAGCATTAAATATTTATGTCTTATCTGTATGGATTATGTACTCACAGGTATGTTTTCATATATATACAAATATATATGAATACACATGCTCTTCTATTAATGTTTTATTTTCTTAATGCTTGTATCATGCTGTTTAATATAATAGGTTTTACATTTGATCATCTTTTAAATATATTTTTTGCTATCATTTTCATCCCATGTCTACACTTAATTATAAAATTATATATATATATGTGATTCTTTCCCACTATCCTGTTTTCTCTTGTCTTTTATGCTTACCAGAACAATATTTTAGAAAAAAAATTGTTAATATTTTGCTCCATATTTTTCTGGATATTTTCTATGCATATAAAAATTAGTATGTTTTTCTTCTCAAATTTTAATAGCTATATGGATCTAAATTCTGTTTGTATGTTCTTGGATTTATTTATTTTTTATGTACTATATCTTGGACATTTCCCCATGACAGCAAATAAAGTTCTACTTTTATGTTTTTAGCTTATTAAAATGGTTCTCTAAAGGGTATATAAGTGAGATCTCTGAGGATATGAAGAGAAATGTTAGAATTATTATGTCAGTGCCCTAATAAAATTTATTTGGTAACTTTATCTGAATTGTGTTATTTTTGAAGAATAATATGGAGTGAATTAATATCTTTTCATTCTAAAGCATTCCTCATGGGATATAATAAAAGTCTATGTTAATTTATATTTGTATGTTTACATTAAAACACTAAAATATTCTGCATATGGTAGAAAATTTATGTTTATATATATTACAATGTTTTTGTTCTTAGTAGAACATGATGGATATTTCTTTTCAATATTTTCTTCCTGTTTTTCTGTCATCCCTGTAATGCAATTCTGTGTGCATATATCTTTCAGTATATTTTAATTGGCTTAATAAATAGAACACACTTTATCCATTATCTCTCAACCCTTTTAGCTGTTAGAATTTACATTTTTAATTTTATTAGTCTATCTTTTGAAATGATGTTGACCAATT
This sequence comes from Furipterus horrens, assembly GCF_987537825.1. Taxonomy (NCBI): domain Eukaryota; kingdom Metazoa; phylum Chordata; class Mammalia; order Chiroptera; family Furipteridae; genus Furipterus; species Furipterus horrens. Next base: position 58,386,365 of record NW_028327176.1, on the reverse strand, counting down.
AGGAAGCTAAACATTTCGACAGTCTCTCACTTTCACATTTGTTCTCAGAAAGAAAAGAATTGTTGTGGAAGATTTGAGCCAAAAACATGGAATGTTCAAAGTGATGAAGGAATGTTTACAGCTGATAAGATGACTCTTCGGCAGGAAGAGAACACAGTAAAGTGGTCTGGCAGTAGTCCTTAAATGAGAGTTTCCCTACTCTGGGGAAGCAGACTTAGATGAGTCACTCTGAGCTATATCACTTTCTTCTTCAGTATATTTAATTAGGTTTCCTCTAACTTGTATAGTGTTATGTGGGGAGACCAAGAAAACTGAAATAAGCATGAGAGTTTGGGGCAACATATTAGAAAAGAGCTCTGTTTGAAAATGCCCATGGGTTGCACTTAATGGAGACTAGCAAGACTCAGATGTCAAGGCAGGAGAGGTAAGTAACATAGCTGAAGCATAAGCAGCATGTAAAAAATAAATAAAGATTAGGAATTAGGAGACTATGGAAATCTACAGTGACTTTGGCATACCATGTAGCTTATGTCAGTCAACCTGTTTTCTTTCCATTAAGAAAATGAGACACAAATAACCTCAGGCAGGTTTAGGTAAGTGTGTAGAGAGCTAGAATCAGGATAAGTTCCCTCAGGGATTTATAAGCCCTGAGGTGGCTCTACTTTCCAAGGGCACATTCCATACAAAAATAAAACTCAGAGAGTAGGAGATGATCTAGAACAGGGTTTCTCAGCCTCAGTACTGTTGACATTTGGGGCCAGGTATTTGGTAATGGGGGAGATGGGAATGGAATATGTCCTGAGCATTGTAGGAAACATGCCTGGCCTGTATCTATTAGAAACCAGCAGCAATGCCCAATTTTAAGTTGTGACAACTGACTGTGTCTCTGAATATTGCCAAATGACCCCCTGGTTGAGTGGAAGCCAAATTAACCATGACAGAGAACCACTGATGTAGCACATAGAATCAGGTTTTCAAGAGATAAATGTACAATTCTGTAACCAAGGAAGGTTTACTAATGATCTAAAATTTCAAAAGGTAGATGTCATGTAGGGAGCAAGGGGTAATCTATTCAGATTGGTAGGTACGTAAAATAAATTCAGGATTACTTCAAAATTGAGAAAATCCTGTGTGGGGGCTTTTAACAAAGTGGTGTCAGGATTTTGTTGATGACATGAATGGTATGCTTTTCTTTATTGTGACTCTTATTTAAGATTAGGGCACTAATAGGTTTTCTAAAGCTAAAACAGTTAATTGTCCTGTTTCAGGAAAGAATGAGAAGAAGAAATGCATGGTCTTGTTGCACAATATTAGTACTGTAAGCCTAGAGAATTTTGCATAAGAGACAATGTTAGAAATAATCACATAGTAGATAAAACATCTTTGCACAAGATCCTGAGTAACTGGGTTTGGGAAACACATATAGCACCAATCAGGCTTAAAAATACCCAATGCTTAAATATTAGGAATCAGTGAATTTAATACTAAACTTTGTTTATCTATTATGCATATGGAAAGGGGAGAAACCCTAATTTGCAGAGTTCCTAAGCTCAGTTCAACACTGGAAGAGCTGTAAAGCAAGAATCAAGGGGAAAACTAAAAAAGCAAATAAAAGGTTTTAAACACACCAAATAAAAATCTGCAGGAGAAAATTAGCCTCAGAAAAAAATTAGGGACTGGCCAACACATTTCTGTAATTTTCTACATTCTCTAAGATACTTTTTCAGATGACTTCCTCTACTGGAGGAAACAATTTTCAGGGATGGTAGCATTTCCCCCTTTTATTGGGAGAGATATAGTTAACTCTTGATGAAAGATTTCTTCCAAATGAGTTTGAAGCTCACATATAATGAAATCTGAACAAATGCCATAGATTGGTACCATGGAGAGGCTGAAATTAAAAAGGAAATATTATATATATTATTCTTTCTTTAGAAACACTTTGGGCTCAAACACTAGCCCTGCCATGTTTAGCTTTGGAACCATGGGCAAACTATGTAGCTCATGTAAATTTGTGTTCTTATTTATAAAATATAATGACACTATTTGTACCTTATAAAAAGACATGAAGACATCTTATAGTAAATGACTTAACATTGTCTCTGGCACATAGTGAGTTCTCTTAACAAATAGCAGTTATTATTATGATATTGTTATTATGCTTTAATTTCCTACCTCTTTACACAGATATCACTAATTTTTGGTTATGTCTATTACTGTTACTGGCAACTTAAGAATAAACAGAATATGTGGTGTTATTTTGTAATATGCCATTATACAGGATACATTTATAATTTTTATTTAATATACACATATATTTCCATATACACCTGTATATCACATGTATATACATATATGTATATAAAATATAACTATACGTGTGTGTATATATATATAGTTGCCCTGGCTGGTTTAGCTCAGTGGATTGAGCGTCGGCCTGCGAGCTAAGTGTCGCTGGTTCGATCTTCCAGTCAGGGTACATCAGAGAAGGAAAACTCTGACTCCAAAAAACCTCCGCTGCCTTGCGGCATACCTCTTCAGGGGAAAGGCTAAGGGAGTAAACCCCGACAGAAAATCCGGAGCCGGAGTCCCTAAGGCGGTTTGACGTTGTAGTCAACACCGGCAACTCCTGCGGCGCACCTGAACCCAAGCTGTATCGACTCCGTCTTTCCCTTGGACCCTCCAGCTGCGAAGAGAGGGGGGGTCTGCTGCATGGGCAACAGCAGACCCTCCATATTACCCTGCCCAGGCTCTGTAGCTTCAGCGTCATCGCAAGATGTCGATTCAACACGGAAGGAGACAGATACCATGTCACTCCCGAGTCGGACTGCACAGCCATTCTCAGCGGTGCAGATAGACTCTTAAGAAGCTACACCATCGTCTCTCAAGACGGACGGCTGCCGACGACGATATATATATATAGAGAGAGAGAGAGAGAGAAAGAGAGAAGATGTGTGTGTGTATATGTGAATGTGGATATAGACCTAGAATTAAAATATTATGTTCTTGACTTCTTGAAGTTATAGAAAATTATAATGTAAGGAAGATGAGGAAGAAGACCCTGACTACAGAATCTGAAAAAAATTTTCCAAACTGCAGCCAGTAATGATAAGAAATTAATAACACTAAATGCTTATACTGGAAAAATTAAAGCTCTCAAGTCAACGACTTAAAATTATACCTTAATAAATTGGAAAAAGGAAGAGCAATTCAAACCCAGAGTAAGAAGAAGAACCTCAAGATAAAATTCAAAATCAAATAAAAAATTTAAAATTATAAAGAAATTTAATGAGACTAAAAGCTGGTTCTTTGGACAAGCAATACAATTGACCAAACTCTAATCAGACAGATCAGCAAAAATAAATAAATAAAAAAGCAAATCTACAAATATAAATAACAAATCTGGAATGAGAGAGGTGAGATTATTCAAGATTCTAAAGGCATTAACATCATGTTAAGATACTATTATAAATATCTTTTTGCAAATATTAGATGTAATCTACATATTCATTGAAAGACACAAGCAACCAAAGTTGATTCAAGAAGAAATAATAACCTGAATGTCCCTATGTGTATTAAAGATGTTTGATATGTACCTAAAAACTTTCCCACAAATGAAACTCTAGGTATAGGTGGCATCACAGGTAAATTTTGTCATATATTGAGGCAAGAAATAATAAAAATTCTACATGAAATGGAGAGGATTGAAGAGAAAATTACAGAGGAAACACTTTCCAAATCATTTAAATAGGTCTTCACTACATGACACCAGGAACAGAAATAAATTACAGGAAACCTACTGGAAAATACACCTAATAAATATATGTGCAAAAATTCTATGCATATTTTAGCAAATCATACACAAGAATACACAATCATGACCAAGTGGGGCTTATCCAAGGAGTACATTGTATAGCATCTGAATATCAATTAGTATAATTTTTATGTGATATATTAATATATAATTGTTTCAGTATATGCAGATAAAGCACCAGACAAAATCAAACATGCAGTTTTTAGTAAAAACTCAGCAAACTGAGAATAGAAGGGTACGTCCTTAACCTGATAAAGGACATCTATCAAAAATTTGCTGACATCACACATAATATGACAGATGAGAGGCAGATCAGGAGCAAGGCAAAGTTGTCTGTTCACCTTCTATTTAACATAATGGAAACATTCTAGCCAGTTCATAAGGCAAGAATAAGAAATTAAAGGCACCCAAATTGAAAGAAGACTATAAAACTACCCTTATTTGCAGATGCTATGATCATCTATGTAGAAAATCTAATGATATCTACAAACCAACCACAACACAACTTCCAGAATAAGTGAGTTTAGCAATATTACAAGGTACAATATTATTATACAAGAACTCAATTGTATTTCTATATTATTTAACAACAAACAAATTAAATAAAAAATGATGCTGTTTATGATAACATTGAAAATATTAATTACATAGGTACAAAGCTGATAAAAATGTCTAAGACATGATTTGTATTTTGAAAACTACAGAATATTGCTGATAGAAAATAAAGAATACATAAAGAAGTGAGGCATCGGCCTGCGAACGAAGGGTCGCTGGTTCAATTCCCAGTCAGGGCACATGACTAGATTGCCTGTCAGGTCCCCAGTTGGGGGTGCAAGTGAGAGGCAACCACACAGTGATGTTTCTCTCCTTCTTTTTCTCTTTTCCCCTCCCTCTAAAAATAAACAAACAAACAAATAAATAAAATATTTTTTAAAAAAGAAGAAGTGAGGCACACCGTGTCCATGGATCAGAAGACTCAGTATTATTATGGTTACTTTTCCCCAAGTTGATCTACAGGGTGGGGCAGGAGTAGGTTTACAGTTGTTCATGTAGAGAATAATACAATAATTAATAAATAATAATGCAAGAGTAAACTGTGTTTTGTGTATTCACAACTGTAAACCTACTTTTGCTACACTCTGTATAGAGCTAACTTGATCCCAAATGAAATTCCTGCCGGCTGTGTGTGTGTTTAGAATGAGACATTAATGTTGAAATACTAAAATACTGAAATTCAAAAGGCCTAGAAAAACCAAAAACAAATGTAAAGTTGGAGGGTAAATTACCATATTTCAAGACTTATAAAGCATTAGTATTCCATGTGGTGTAGAATTGGCATGAAGTGAGAAAAATAGTCAACGAAACAATAGAATCCAGAAGTAAACGCATGCATATATGGACAACTAATCTTTGACAAAGATGCAAAAGCAGTTCAGGGAAGAAAGCATAGTCTTTTCAATAAATGATGTTGGATATCCATATGCAAAAAAATATATAAAGTAAAACACTTCACACCTCATACTAATTTAAATCTATGGATATGGACACACATGAAAACTAAAAGAATAAAACTTCTAGAATAAAATATAGGAGAAACATCTTTGTGGTTTCTTAGATATTATAACAAAAACATAATCCATAAAATAAAGAAATAAGTTAGACTTAAAGTTAAAACTTTTACTCTTGGAAAGGCACTGTTAAGGGAATGAAAATAACAAGACACAAACTGAGAGAAATAGCTAACAGTTATGAAAGGGCTGACAAAGATTACAAAAATTACAACTTTTATACAATACTGGTGGGAATAGAAAATGGTGAAATCATTTGGAAAATCATTTGGCAGTTTCTTACAAAGCTATGCATGAACCCAGCCATGTGACCTAGCCATTCTACTGCTAGGTATTTAACCAGAAGATATAAAAACATATGCTCATACAAAGACCTGTGCATGAATGAACAAAGCAGCTTTATTTGTAATATCCAGCAGCTGGTAACAACCCAGATGTCCATCATCAGATTAACAGACAAATTGTGATTTATCCACAGAATGGGACAGTGTTCCGAAATAAAAAGGACACATTAATGATGCTACAACATAGATCAATCTCATAGTATTTGTGCTGCATTGAATAAGCCAAATTAAAAGAGCACATTCTATATAATCTCTTTCATATCAACTGATAGAAAATATAAACTAATCTATAGTGATAAAGACAAGAGCCATGCTTTCTTGCAGATGCAGGGAATTGTTGGTAGGAAGACTGAAAACGGGCATAAGGAAATTTCTGGGACTGGTGAATGTGTTCACAGTCTTGATTTTGTTGATGGTTTCATTGTATATAAACATGCCAAAACTTATCAAATCGTGTAATTTAAATATGTGCAGTAAATTGTATGTCAATTATACCTACATAAAGCTCTTAAGAAATGCAACCTCTCTTGCCTGGACTTTGCAAAATAAAAAGAAAGGGGCAGGGGAGCAGCTTTGGGTGTGAGGTTTTTTTTTTTTTTTTTTTTCCCTTTTCTTTTCTGCAACAAGTTTTTAGCTAGTAGAAGCAGTAATAAAAAGGGCAGCCTCACATTTAATTATTTGCCGATGTCTTTCCTGAGGGCAGTCCACACGCGTTAGCCTATAGAAGGACCTAGAAATACTTAAATATTGCGCAACTACAGATCTGGCGAACCATTAGCGCGCAAGTCATTACCATCATCCACCACTGTGAAAAAGTTTAGTGACAGCCACCAGCAAGATTAAGGATGCTTCACTAACAGACATATAGGGAGGAACAAAACAAAACAAACAAAACAAATGAAGTTGTCAAAGACACCCCCGTCTCTAATTTTTTTAAATTTAGTTTATTTTTCCTTTTTTATATTCTCTACATCAAAGTCAGAAGCTTGGCAAGTCTTTTGTAGTCCATCGTTATTTGGAAAGATAGTAGTTGCTTTTAGTTGTAAATTCTTGAACATGCTAAGGAAATAGTCTATTCTCCCAGTTTATGATGGTCTTATAAGAAATGCATGTTAAAGTTTATCATATTGCTTTGTAATACCTATGGAGATCATTTCTTAACTCATTAATAAAGTAGACATGCTTTATGAGATATACTAGTTTTTAACTACCATCTCTTTACTACTAGAAATTATTTTATCATGGAGTATCATAATACTATATGGCTGAAGTAAACAGGCTATAACATATTAAGTATTTTGTATACACGTACATAAAATAAATTAGTATATTTTTTCTTTTGCTATTTTTACTACTAGAATTAAACTAGGTTTGTTAAACGAGTTGTGAAGTTTTTTTATAAAACACTATTGCATTCTGCAATAGTTTAAAAAACAAAAAAATGGTTATTTATATCATCTCTAAAATTCTTGGAGTCCTGTGTCATTTGGAGAAGATATATTCCTTAACTAATTTTCATATAACTTATATGGTCAAGGATTTATTGGGTTGGCCAAATTTTTTTTTTTTCAGTAAGTTGGCTCTAGTAGCACTTAGTTGTCTTTAACTTCATTTGAAACAATTTTGTTAGCTTGTATAGTGACAGCTATCATATTAGCATTTATTTAAAAAATACTTATCAAAATTGGTAAACTTCTGTGTAGTCATTTTAATATTGAAGATGAAAGAAAATAAACAATATTTTAGCATATTATGCTTTATTATTTCAAGAAAAGTAAAAATACAATGGAAATGCAAAAAAAAAAAAAAAAACCCACAAGATTTGTGCAGAGTTTGGAGAAGGTGCTGTGACTGATTGAACATATCAAAAAGTGGTTTGTGACGTTTCTTGTTGGATAATGTTCCACAGTCGGGTAGACCAGTTGAAGCTGATAGCGATCAAATTGAGACATTAATTGAAAACAATCAACATTATATCACACAGGAGATAGCCAACATACTCAAAATATCGAAATCAATAAAATTATTGATGAAAATAAAAAATATGTCTTTTATTTTATGGAAAGAATGAACAAACGTCTTGGCCACCCCAATATTTATACATTTCTCCTCATGAAACAGTTCTGAAAATGTCTGTTTTAGCAATTAATTTTTAGGAGCTTCTCAACTTTACCTGCAGAGTGATATAAATAGAAAACTTAGATTTTAAGTAAAAGAACAGTCTTTCTATTTACAGTTTTATAAAGTACTTCCTTTTTTGTGGTTTTAACCATTTTCTTAAATACTGATATCTAATACACCTATCTCTTTATTTTGTTTTCAAAAAGTTTGCATATATTATATTCATTGTTTTAAAAATGACTTTAAGAAATATTTATTGAATATATCACTTTGTTTCTCCCTTCTGATTTCTTAATACAGCTTCATTTAATGTTTCCTTTTTGATCTTTATTAATTTATATCTTCTTTTAATTCTATATTCTTATAGCATTTATATTACTAAGTATGAAGTTTAGTTTTTTAACTTTTCTTTCTTGTTTCATAATGAAGGAAGTTAAGTCCATGGCATTTCTCACGGTATAGTTTTGACTACATTCCATGAATTCAGATGGATACAAAACTGCTTATTGATAATTTTAAAATAGATTTGATTTACTGTTTTTTTTTTCTATTTTAACCTTAGATTTATTACAGAGGAGGCCATATTCAGTTTTGTATTATGCTTTTGATTTTATGACTTTTAAAGGCAATTGTGATTCATTTTCAATTTTATTACATTAATTTGTTTTTACCTTGCAAGACAAATTGTTATTTCTCTATGTTGATCAATGCACAAAAATATTTAAGTGTTATGAACCTTGGGTGTGAAAATGTATTTTCTTTCTATGGTACAATTTTAAATATATTACCCCCTTAATAATATTATTTAAGTTGTATAATTTCTTGCTTGCCTTTTGGGTGTTGAGCTCTCAAAACTGAGTGATGTGTATTTATAGTTTTCTATACTTCAATTCTTAATTTCATAGTGGGTCTTTACATCTCCATCCTTTCTGTTTTTAGTATGAATAGGTTTGTTTATATATATTGTTACTCTATATTATTTCACACAGAGTTTTAGGAATTTTTATGCACTTTGGGATTAGTAGAGATTAGAACTGTATCTTGATATGCTTTGTCCAGGAAAACACTTTTCACATACATACTATAAAATTTTACATTAATTTTGTGATCTTGAATACATGTTTGAGAACCATGAATTAATGGCAGCTGGCCAGTTTCCTTTGTGGTGCAGTGTGTGGGTCTTTCTACCAATGGTCAAGAGTAAAAGAGGAATTAAAATTTGTTTATTTTCAAAAACTGCTACTACTATGTAGGACTTTCTTAGGCTCTATTTGTCTGATGGTTTGGAGGATCATCCAATATCTGTAAAAAGATTATTTCTCTGCCTTAGTTTTTAATCTTCTTTTAAATTTTTATCATTTTTTATTTGCATATGATTTAATGATGAGTTGGTTGAATACTTCCAGAGTCTGCTAGGTATATGGCATTTTGTATTTACAAAAAAACCATGCATATGAATTTTATATCTACAAATATCAGTCAACTTTTATTAATTCCCTTAAATTGGGTAGGCCTGACATACATGATTTTGAAATAGATTGATTGAACTAATCCACTATAACAGATATGAAACATTTTATGCTATATTAGTGTTTATTAAATTAATTTTAAAATTTCAAAATTTTTCTCCCTCACAGAATCAGTAATTCTCCACATTAGGTGCAGTCTTTTCCCTTCCCTTGATTTCCTATCTTCATTTTCCTTTGTGCTTGGTGAGAATGAAAGGGGCATCCTTTCAGTGGCTCATTTCCCTTGATGGCCTCACTTCCACTTATGTGATAAAATGTCAAAAGCTTTAAATAGCAGTTGAATAATTTCAATCATATTTTGCAAAATATGAACACATCTAAAACTCAGGATAGACATCATGTTCTTTATCAAGAGGATGGTTACCTCCATTGTATGTACTTATATCTCCTATCACACTCTAAATCTTTAAATATCATACAGAGCATACTAAGAAAAAGGAAGGATGGGAAGAGTACATGAAAGTTGCTAGAAATCTGGGAGTATAGGTTTTGTCATCTTGGTCAATCCATTTTTAATTCTTGCATTTTGTAAGAAGCCATTATGGATTTTTTGAAATACTAAATTATTTGCATGCTGCAGAGCTAACTCTTATAATTATTCCTTTGGTGCTACAGTCCATATTTTTGAAATAAATATTTTCCAAATATTTAATAGGTTTTTATAGCAGGATTATTTAAAATAAAGTAGTTTATTTTTGTGAACAAGCTATTCTTGCTTGTTTGCGCTGTTGATTTGTGCAACCATAAATCAGAACCGATGTTAGATATGGTTGTTTAAATATGTTGACTATCAGTTCCCACTTATCCAAATTATAGTGAAAGCAGACTTCTAAGAAAGACCAATAAATAGTAGATCAAGTGCAGTTCTGTGTAAATAAAAACCTGAAGAACCACCTGTGGCTATAACTCATGTGCTATCTGCTGTCAAAGGGCACAGGTTCAGACAGATTATAGTCTTCTGGACAAGAGGCAATTTGAACTGATTAGAAGTAAACATCTTAGAATAATACTGATAAATCAAGATATAGAGACTACTTCACCATCATTGCAGGTATTACAAATACATGTACCTGTTAGATAGAATAGTAGACTTTGTGTAATTGTTTGTAACATTTTATGAGGTCACAAGTAAAAGTGGCTGTTAAAGTCTCTTGCTCCATACCAAGCACTTCAGTGCTTTGTGTAAGGTTCATTCAAGTACCAGTTTTAAACATGGCAAAGACTGTAAGTGAATGGTAAGAAGAGAGGATAAAATTCAGTCTATTAAATTCTGCAATTGATTCAATCATAGTATTGGAAATGTATTCATATTTGTTTGTACTTGTACAAAAGAACAGCTTGTTATTTTGCTTGATTGATCAGCAAATATGTCACTTTAGAATTCCATTGAAGTTTCAACATGTTGCTCTTTCCATTTTATTTAAAAATGCTTATTATTTAACTGGTATTTAAGTGAAAGTAAAACACTATTCTTTGCTGTTCTGTAAAATATTTGTGCTACTATAAATGTTTAGCTATTTAATTTTGCATTATTTCTGCATGCTATGATGTCTCTGACAATTTTTTCCCATTCAAATGAGAAACAACAGTCCTAATATGAATCTATCATCTTTACATATTTACTGAAAGAGTTGGAAATGGACATTACCATTCTTGTGAAACATCACATGGCACATTTCTTTGTGTATTAATCTATTTTTTTTCATTTCAGTGAACTTATTTAAAAGTATGGGCCAGGGACAAATCACACTGATATGTAAAAATTTTAAAGTAATAGTTCTCAAGTCGCTTAAAAATGGTTTTTAATAAGAAATATGCCATTATAGTGGATCCATTTTTATAACCCATAATTATGCCATGATTTTTCCTTAAGGTGATCACAAAGTAAGTACATTATAGTTTCTTATACAAAATCCTACTTGACAGAATGAGTGAGAAAAGGGTGTTATTAATTTTTCCCAAGACAGGCAAAAACATTCCCTCCTCTCTCTTATTTATTTATTAATTAATTAATTCATTTATTTTTTGAGAAGACAATATCATCAACTTTTAAATTAGTTTCCATAAAGTTAATATATTGTTAACTCCCATGAGAATAGATTTCAACCCTGTTCATTTCTAATGAACCTGCTCTATTGAGCTAGAAGGAAAAGCATATTCTCAGAAGTAGAAAGTAATAGTCTATTAAAACAGTCTTCATGATTTAATTGTAGAAGAAGCATAGATATGTAATAATCACTGAATAGTCATTACGCTAATAGAGATTTTAAATTTATTTATAATGCAGTCCTTCCTTTGAGAAGATATATGGGCAAAGCTGATAATCTTTATTTTTGTTAAGTGACTCCAGGGCTGTCTTGAAAGAGCAATCTTATGTCACACTTCTGATTTGAAAACCTTCTTGGCTTACTTTCTCTTCCTGATAATATCCAAACTCCTAACCTCTTCATAATCTTCATAATATCATGTAAAACCTTCTCTCTGGATTAAAATCTTAAAATCTAGTTAATCTTCAATACACATTGTTATTCCCTCACCCAAGGACATTTATTCATTGCTTTTATAGAGAGAGGAAGAGAAAGAAATATTGATTCTGGAGGGAAGCATTGATTGGTTGCCTCCCATTTATGCCCAGACAAGCGATCAGATCATATGCTCCAGGATTGGGGATTGATGCACCTGGACTGGGGAATCACATATACCTGGGCTGGGGAATCATATGCACCCAGGCTGGGGATCGAACCTGCAACCTAGGTATGTGCCATGATCAGGAATTGTACCCAAACCCAAAAATGAAACCCTTCAATTCCTGGATGACACTCCAAGCTATTGAGCCACAGTGGCCAGGGCTTTTTTCTTTTTTCTTTTTCTTTTTTTTTTAATAGGAGCCCATTGGTCCACAAATATGTAAGCACAACACTTGTTTTATTTTGTTTTGATTTGTTTTGTTTTCACTTACTTGGTCTTTGTTCATAGTTTCCTGTCTCTGTAGATTATACTTTGCCCTATTTTGTGTACTTGGAAAATCACCCTTATTTAAGATCCAGTTCAAAGTTCATCTGTAATTCTCCAAGTGACTTAGTGGTGCCCTCTTCTGCATTCCCAATATTTGAAGCTCTCTCTGTCTCTCTCCTCATTTCCATTATTTGGCCATTTAAAAAAAATTATTTGTGACTTCCGGCCAAGATGGAGGCTTAGACGGACACGCTAGGTCTCCCTCTACAACTAGAGAGGAATACAACTACTTCAAAACAAAGGATAACTAGAAATTCCAGAAAATAAAACTACACGGAAGTCTAACATATGAAGTTATAAACCAGCGGTGCCATTTGGGCAGGTAAGAGTTAAAGAGGGCAGTGCTGTATGCAGTCACACCTGGACAGCGGCAGGGCGGCGAGGAATCCCGGCTGTGCAAGCCCCTGGCGGTGCGCGACTCCGGCGCTGGGGAGAGCGGCCGCTGCATTGCCTTGAACAGTGAGGCCCAGGGGGGCGGGAGGATGGATCCCGGTCTCCTAGCTGAATAACTGTGTGAATCAATCTTGGACCCCCGCCCCCAAAGAAAGTACCACAGGGTTGCGAAATAGGTCGTGGACAGGCAGGCGCCGGTCGCTGATTTGCGACGCGTACACAGGCACTGCCCCGGACAGCCGGCCCAAGAAAACAAAACGCATCTGTCAAAATGAGGCAGACAACTATAGAAATCCCGGTGACACAACTCACCAGGCAGCAGATAGAGAACCTGACAGATGAACAGATAAGAAACCTGTCAGAGGCTCAGTTCTGGGCCATTGTTATCAGGTGGCTTACAGAATTCACAAAAGAGCAGGAAAAAGATAAGAAAGAAGCGAAAAACTTTCATAATGAAAGGAACAAAACTGCATACGAGATAGATGGTGAGAAAAAAAAATCCAAAGTTCATTTCAACAAACTGGAATATGGAGAAGGAACAAGCAGTCAACCAATGCAGTGAGAGGAAATGGGAAGCAACAATGAGAGGATCAGAAACCTCTGGGACAGCTATAAAAGGCCCAACATAAGAATCATTGGTTTGCCAGAGAATGAGGAAGATGAACTAGAACTTGAAAAATTGAGTGAAAATATAATAAAGGAGAACTTCCCAGACTTGGGGAAGGGAATAGACTTGCAGGTCCAGGAAGCAAGGAGAGTTCCCAAGAGACTGGACCCAGGGAGAACCACTCCAAGACACATTATAATCAAAATGTCAAAAATTAAAGATAAAGAGAGAATCTTAAAAGCAGCAAGAGAGAAGAAAAGAATTATGTACAAAGGGGTCCCAATTAGACTATCAGCTGACTTCTCAAGGGAAACCCTACAGGCAAGAACAGACTGGCAAGAAATATTCAAAGTAATGAAAATCCAAAACCTACAACCACGAATACTCTATCCAGCGAAATTGTCATTCAGAATAGAAGGACAGAGAAAGGGTTTCCAGGACAAAATAAAACTGAAAGAGTTCATTAGATCCAAACCACTGTTATATGAGATGTTAAAGGGACTGGTTTAAAAAAACAGAAGCTAGGGAGATGAAACAAAGGCAAACTAAATAGGCAACGAGAGTGGAAAAGGAACTGTGGGTATGGGAAGCATATTGGGGGGAGGTCAACAGGGAGGGGGAGTGGGGAGAGGGAGGGAGATGATATAGGAATTGGGGATCAAGGTAGGAGGGAATGGAATAGACGGAGAGAGGTTGGGAGGAACTGTATGCACAACTAATGGACATAATCTAAAAGGGGGGGACAACTGGAGGGAGGGGGGCCACCGGGTGGAGGGGAGCAGAGGGAAGGGAAATTGGCACAAATGTAATATTTTAATCAATAAAACACATTAAATCTGAAAAAAAAAATTATTTGTTAGTCCTGGCTGCTGTGGCTCAGTGGATTGAGCGTCGGCCTGCGAGCCAAGTGTCGCTGGTTCGATTCTCAGTCAGGGCACATTACTAGGTTGCACGTCAGATCCCCAGTTGGGGGCGCGAGTGAGAGGCAACCACACAGAGATGTTTCTCTCCCTCTCTTTCCCCTCTCTCTAAAAATAAAATAAGCAAACAAATAAATAAATTATTTAAAAAATAATTCTTTGTTTACATACTATTCTCTACATTTGAATTTGACCTCCCTGGAGTAAAAACCTATATTGTATTTCTTTTTTATATCTAGGAATCTAGTAAATTATCTGACACATAGCAGTTTCTCACAATAAAATCTAAAAGTAATCATGGTCTGAAGAACATATTAAGTATTGTGAATATCTCATTGAACAGAAAAAAAATTATTGAACTCATTATAATTCTACTTGATATATTGATTCAATGAGTATTTTGTTTTTGACTTCTGTTTTCCTAATCTGTCTGCAAAGATTCTACACCTAGATACTCCTTGGTGTTCTCTATTACTACACATGCCATTAAATTCAATTTCTGCTTGAGTAAACTGAAGTTCAAGTAATTAAATCCAGTGATTGAAAGTGTTCCTTATTAACTGTTGAAAACATTAAAGGGAAAGTAAGTTTATCAATATTAAGAAAAAAAAACTGAACATTTGTTTTTTTAATTTTCAGGCACTATTATTTAATCAAATAAAAGTTATTAAATTAGAGTTATACTTACTAGTGTCAAAGTCATGTTGTGGATGTCTAAAACATGTGTTTCTACTTAATAGGCTAACAATTAATTATCAACTTAAGCAAATTTTATATTTACTAATACCCTGGTTCTAGGCAGTGTCTTTTACCTTGATAAAGAGATTCTCTCTTTCTCTCTCACTAGCAATTATTTTTGAAATTTTTAATTGCATTTTTCCATTACCATTTATACCCCTTATAACCTCTACTATCTTCCCTCCACACTGTTATCCATGTCCATGAGTCCTATTTCTTTTTTGCTGGATCCCTTCACCTCCCAATGACCCCACCTTCACCCCCAGAACTGTCAACCTGCTCTCTCTCTCTGTGAGTCTGTTTGTATTTTGCTTGTTATTTCAATTTCTCATTATTTGCAGATGACATGATACTTAGAAAACCCTAAAAATTCCACCAAGAAACTACTAGAACTGATAACTGAATTTAGTAAAGTATCAGGATACAAAATTAATATCCAGAAATCAGTTGCATTTTATATGCAAATAACGCATTTTATATGCAAGTAACAAACTATCAGAAAGGAAAATTAAGAAAACAATTTTAGACTTTTGGCCAAGATGGAGGTGTAGACAGACAGACACACTGCGTCTCCCTCCACAGCTAAGAAGGAATATGACTACCTCAAAACTAGAAATAACCAGAAGTTCCAGAAAATCAAACTGCATGGAAGTCCAGCAAACAAAGATATAAAGAAGAAATACTCATCCAGACAGGTAAGAGGGGCAGAGCTGGGGTGGAGAGGATGTGGTGTAGTGGCAGCAGTAGTGGTGGCAGTGGTAGGCCGGCAGCAGAAACTACCAGTCTCTCAGCAGAGTCTGCTTGTTTAAAGGGCCCCCACAGTCCTAGAACATCAACAGACCCACCCACTCTGGGAATGATGGCCAGGGAAGCAGCTAGAGGGGAGCCAGTCTGGTGCAGAAGTGGGAGAAGTGCCTGGAAAGGGGGTGCATGCTGGACAGGTGGCATTGTTCCCTCACATACCCCTCCCCCACATACCGTGCCACAACATGGTGAAACAGGTCACACTGTACTGAAGAATCTCTAAGGCTCCACCCCTTATAACATAACAGGAGCAACAGCTCTACCTGGGATGGGGAGGCAAACAAACACAGAAGCCTGTCAGAATGAGGAGAGAGAGAAGTATGGCCCAAAAGAGGGAACAGATCAAGGTTCCAGTGGGAGAACTAAGCAGCAAGGAGATAGCCAAGCTAACAGATGAGGAGATAGCCAAGCTAACAGATGCAGAATTCAAAACACTGGTGATAAAGATGCTCACAGGCTTGACAGATATGCTTGAGTATGGTAAATGCATAAGAGAAGAAGTGAAGGCTATGCTAAGTGAAACAAAGGAAAATCCACACAAAACCAGAGGTGAAGGGAAGGACACTGGGGTTCAAATCAATGATTTGGAACATAAAGAAGAAAAAAATAGTCAACCAGTGCAGAATGAGGAAGCAAGAATTGAAAAAAATGAGGAAAACTTCCCAAATTTTGCCAAAGAGATGGACATAGAGGTCCAGGAAGCACGGACAATCCCAGGTGAGCTGGACCCAGAGGGGACCACACGAGGACACATCATGATAAATATGCCAAAGGTGAAAGATAAAGAGAGTCCTGGGGGCAGCAAGAGAGAGGCAGAGAGCTGCCTACAAGGGGGTGCCTATAGGACTATCAGCTGATTTCTCAGAGGACACTTTGCAGGCAAGAAGGGACTGGCAAGCAGTATTCAATGTGATGAAAGGCAACCTGCAACCAGGATTACTCTAAACAGCAAACCATTATTGTATGAAATGTTAAAGGGACTTATTTATGAAAAAGAAGATAAAAACTATGAACACTAAAATAACAAGAAACTCACAATTATCAACAACTGAATCTAAAACGTAAAAAAAAACAAATAATAATCCAACTAAGCAAACCAGAATAGGAACAAAATCATAGAAATGGGGATCACTTGGAGCGTTATCAGCTGGTAGGGGAGAGGCGGAAAATGGGAATATGGTGCAGGGTTTAGGAAGCGTAATCAGTTGGAACAAAATAAACAGGTGGAAGTTAAGAATAATATAGAAAAGGGAGAAGCCAAAGAACTTATATACATGACCCATGGACATGAACTAAGGGCGGTGGGATTGCTGGAGGGATGGAGGGTACTGGGCAGGGGAAAAATGGGGAAAAAAATTGGAACTACTGTAACACAACCAATAAAATATACTTAAAAAAAGAAAACTAATTTATTCATAATTGCTTCAAAAATAATAAAATACTTAAAAATAAACCTAACCAAGAATGTAAAAAACAAAACAAAACAAAACAAAAAAAGCCTGTACTCAGAAAATTATAAGACACTAAAGAAAGAAAATGGAAGAACACACTGTGTTCATGGATAGGAAGAATTAAGATAATTAAAATGTTCATACTATCCAAAACAATGCAATTCCTATCAAGATTACAATGATGTATTTCACAGAACTAGACCAAATATTTCAAAAAGTTATATGGAACCACCAAAGGCCCTAAATAGCAACAGCAATCCTGAGAAAGAAAAACAAAGTTGGAAGAATCATGCTACCTAATATCAAACTATAGTACAAGGCCATAATAATAAAAACATTATGGTAATGGCATAAAACCAGACATAAATCAATGAAATGGAAAGAGAGCCCATGCCTTTATAGTCAATTAATATTTGACAGAGGAAACAAGCACATACCTTGGGCTAAAGATAGTTTATTCAATAAATGGTGTGGAAAATTGAACAGATATGTGCAGAAAAATAAAACTAGACCACCTTCTTACACCACACACAAGAATAAATTCAAAATGGCTCAAAGTCTTAAATGTTAGACTGGGAATCATAAACTTGTAGAAGAAAACATCGGCATTGCTTGTAACAATATTTTATCTGATAAATATCCTCAGGAAAGGGAAGCAAAATAAAAGTATTCAAAAAGGACTCCATCAAAATGAAAAGTTTTAGTGCTGCAAAGGAAAATATCAATAAAATAAAAATACAACCCACTGAATGGGGTAACATATTTGCCAATACATCTGATAAGAGATTAATATCAAAAATTTATAAAAAACTTACAAAACTCAACACCAAAAAGAAAGAGTCCAATTAAGAAATGGGCAAAAGACCTAAATAGACACTTCTCCCAATAAATATATGAAAAGATGCACAATGTCACTAGTTATCAGAGAAATGCAAATTAAAAAATGCAATGAGATATCATGTTACACCAGTCAGAATGGAATGGATATCATCAATAAATCAACAAACAACAAGTGCTGGTGAGGATGTGAAGAAGGGGGAACCCTTGCACACCGTTGGTGGGAATGCAGACTGGTGCAGCCACTGTGGAAAGCAGTATGGAGTTACCTCAGAAAATTAAAAATGGAACTGCCTCATGACCCAGTGATTCCTCTTCTGAGAATTTATCTGAAGAAACCCTGAACACTATTTTGAAAGAATATAAGCACCCCTATGTTCATTGCAACATTATTTACAATAATCAAGATTCAGAAGCAGCCCAAGTATCTATCAGTAGATGAGTGATAAAATAACTATGGTATATTTACCCAATGGAATAGTACTCAACCATAAAAAAGAAGGAAATTTTACCCTCTGAGATAACATGAAGTACCTGGATAACATTAACATAAAGAGATTTTTAAAAGATAATTTTGTGTTTTAAAAGAGAAAGTTCTCAAACTCCAGAGCAATCTTGAATCCATGGGCATCTCTCTGAAGTCTCATGTCTGGATTGAAGACAGATATACGTTCAGATACAGACAACTATCCTTGCAAAAAATATAAATTATTCCATGATCCAGTATAGTACAAGTCACCACAAAGGAGCAGGCTACCTCTGATTGTTAGAGAAAAGAAAACTATTTTAAAATTATCAGAAATTTTAGCATTTGGCTGTAAAAAGAACTCAAGTAAACTGCTGAAGAAATCACCTAGTGCGAACTGAAGTGCTTGGTTCCCCAGTGGCCGAAAACCTTGACTTAATATCTCAAATATTACCCACTGCCTGCCTAGGAATGACACCACTTGTTTCTTAACCTATGTGGGCCTAGGCACCCTCGTGTTAGGCTCAGACTATTCAAGGGAATGCAGCCAACTGTACTTCACTATGCTATGGCCTAATAGTAATACAACAAACATATGGTTTTTACTAGACAAACCTTTAAGACTGAGTTAGCAAAATATAAAAACAAAACAGATCACCTACTTTGAAGTTTTGGGATCAGTCAATATAAAATAGATAAGATAAATAGATGGATAGCTAGAATCTCTGACATGTACTAGACAATTTAATTCAAGCTATTATTAAAGATACTTACCATTCCAGCTATACTTAGATGGTCAGCTTGCCACTTTTAACAATAATAATGTCAGTAAGATTTATTAGATACATAAACTTGTTTTTTTCATACCAGTCCCCCAAGATTTGTTGCAGTCCACATTCATTTAGCTTTCAATTTATACTCAAGATCATTTTTCCTCTTTAGCTACCTAGAGCTTCTCCCCAAATAGGTAAGTAAATCCACTCAAAGTCTTCTTTGCAGGACTTTGTCATCCTCTATTCTCAACTCATCTAACTTCCACATAAATTTAAACATTTCCTATGTAGTCATCTAGATCTTCATCTAAAACAAAGACTCACTCATCATACATAGATTGTTAAATGACATGTATTTATTTTTACCAGAGAAGGAAAACTCTGACTCCAAAAAACCTCCGCTGCCTTGCGGCATACCTCTTCAGGGGAAAGGCTAAGGGAGTATACCCCGACAGAAAATCCGGAGCCGGAGTCCCTAAGGCGGTCTGACGTTGTAGTCAACACCGGCAACTCCTGCGGCGCACCTGAAGTCAAGCTGTATTGACTCTGTCTTTCCCTTGGACCCTTCAGCTGCGAAGAGAGGGGGGGTCTGCTGCATGGGCAACAGCAGACCCTCCATATCACCCTGCCCAGGCTCTGTAGCTTCAGCTTCACTGGAGAGGACACTCCAGCGTCATCGCAAGATGTCGATTCAACACGGGAGGAGACAGATACCGTGTCACTCCCGAGTCGGACTGCACAGCCATTCTCGGCGGTGCAGATAGACTCTTAAGAAGCTACACCATTGTCTCTCGAGACGGACGGCTGCCAATGATGATGATTTATTTTTACATAGAACCTCATGGTATTTAACCCAATAACTTGAAATTATAAATTGGTATAAAATATTTGTGGGAGGGGGCACAAATCTTCTATTATTTGCCTGTGAATACCAAATAGTTTCCCTATTACAGTATTCCCTCACTTATCGTGAGTATTACATTCCAGAATGCCTGTGAAGTAGGAACCTTACATTTATTCTACATTCTTAAACCTACGTAACTTTAACAAAATCCTGTGAAATCCCACGATATAGCGAAAAATCCATGATAAGTAGTTAAATATAATATTTTTTAAAATCCCGCGATACAGTGAGGCTGCAATACGTGAACTGTGATATAGTGAGGGACTACTTTAAATGAAAAACATTCTGATTAAATAAATGAGAAAATAAATTTTAAAAACCTGGTTTTGAAAGTGATTCATACCACAGTTATTTGTAATAAAATTAAAGATGGCTAAAATATATTCTATCATGTCAGCTTACATCTAAAAATATACTAGTCAACATATTATGTAGTAAGTACAAAGTTAAATTTATCATTATTTTTTCTCTCTCTGAATTGGTGTCAAGTTTTATATGATAAAGCATTCAGATAGAAAGGAAAGTCAATCACATGTCCTAATGTGCCTTTTAAAAATAATTCTATAACTGTTTTTGTGTTAAAAATATATATCTCTTTTTAGCATCACAATTTGAAAATGTGAGTGGGGTAAGAAAATTTATCCAAAACTTAGAAATAGACAAAAGGATGGCTGCCTATCTTTGCAAAGTCATTGCGGTGTATTGTCAATATGTTCATAATGCCTGAAGATCAGCTCTACATCAGTGATTCTTGAACTTTCATATGTTTCAGTCTCCTGGAGTGCTTATTAAGACACAGACTGCTATGTCCTATTGCAATGTTTCTGATTCAATAGTTCTTTAGTGGGATCAAGAATGTTCAGTTTTAACAGGATCCCAGCTGGTGCTGCTGCTGGTCTGGGGAGCCCACTTTGACAACCATACTCTAGAAAAACATACTGTTGTTTGACTTACTACTTACTCTTTTTTTTTTTTTTAAAGTATATTTTATTGATTATGTTGTTACAGTAGTTCCAATTTTTTCCTCTTTACTCCCCTCCACCCAGTATCTCCCTCCCCCAGCATCCCCCCCCAAGTCCATACCCATGGTTCGTAAAAAATAACTATCCCTCCCTCTCAGATATTAAGACCCTTTGTAATCTTGTAAAGGACAATGGGCGAAGGTCTCAAGCTCCTCTAGCTGCTTCAAGCTGGACATGGTCGTCGTCCTACCTACCCTTGGGTCCAGAAATCCCTAATAACAGTGGGGGTGTGGAGGGGAGGGTGGCCTTCCCACATGGGGAAGGATTGTGCAGACTCCAGGTCAGTTGGCTGTCTCCGGACAACGGCGTGCTTGGTTTAGCAGGCTGGCATCCTTGTTGTGTTCTGGGGGCAACAGATTTGGCAAAAAGGGTTAAAAAGCATCATTCAATCCATAACTACTAGGTGGCAAAAGGCAGGGATTAATTTTTCAATGTTCCACATTAGGAGAAAAAAAAAAAAAAAAAAAAAAAAAAAGGCTTCTTTGGAGGAAGGTGTGCTAGGCACATCTCTCCTGTCCAAAACCCTTTTGCCCATTTTATTTAGTTTGGGCTGAGGGAAATAGTTTATGTTTCCCCCCTCTCAGACCTCTGGGCCCTTTCTGTCCAAGCCATTAGGATAGAAAAGAGAATTCAGTTTTAAAGTGAAGCCCACAGACCACCCCATTCTTCACCAACTCAGCCATTTAGTTCAGCCAAACTGTTGAGTCTCCGGAGGCAGCGCTGCAGAGAGGATTAAGTGAGGCTTATGCGTACAGACAATCACTCAGGTAATGCGGTCATAGGCTTATGCCCTTTGAAAACAGAAAACACATGTTAATTTATGTAACATAACCAACAAAAAAGTCTCTAAATCTGTAAGACTGTCTTATTGGGAAGACATACAGTTGCAAGGCACTTGACATTCTACTCGCCTGCAACTTGAATCTCTTTGGTGATATCACAGATATGGTTTAATTTTCAAGTGAAACCATTTTTTAAATGAGAAGAAACTTTTAAGACGGTTAGCTGCCCTACTTTACAGTCTGCCACTGATCATTGTGATTTTCCTTGAATACTGATTTTTCTCCCTAAGATTACTCTCCTTGTCTTTAAAGGGACTACATTAAGTCCATTTTTAATTTATCCTGTTCATTTGCATAAGCATAACAAGAGCAGCAAATGATCACTTATGATCTTTAGTTCTGTTTTGCTGGAACTTACCCAAGGAACATTTAGGGTGGCCCTCAGTCTGCTCTTCAGTGCACAGAAACTGGGCCACATACCTGGCATTCATCCTTGCCTGTACACACCTGTCCTTTCCAAGTCTTTCTGGTTTTCCATTGTGCCTTAAGGTCCCTTCTAGCCATCTTTCAGGAAAACAACCTTCGTTCCTTCCCTGGAGAGATTGCTGTGGACCGCACAACCAACCATGGCAGCAGGCCTTTTATTTCGCGGGCTTTTATTACCTTTGAAAGTCATTCCCAGTTCCTTAGGGCTTTTGGGTAACAACATGAGCCCAAGCATGTCTCCTTTAGGCTTGACATTCCAGTCAAAGGCTTGTTCAGAAAAAGGAACCTCTATTAACAACTGGTCTTATTAGGTCCATGCAAAGAAACTTAAGTCATTACTTACTTGTTTAGAATGCCAAACTCTGGAGAGATCAAATAGGGAGAAAAATATACAACGTGAAGGAAAATCT
The DNA here is from genome assembly GCF_987537825.1 of Furipterus horrens. Classification (NCBI taxonomy): domain Eukaryota; kingdom Metazoa; phylum Chordata; class Mammalia; order Chiroptera; family Furipteridae; genus Furipterus; species Furipterus horrens. The sequence continues at coordinate 58,363,381 of NW_028327176.1, read as the reverse complement.
TTGTCCTAATATTCACTGAACTGGCATTTCCATTCTTCATATTTTCATTTTCCCCCACTAAAAAAAATTTTTTTGTTTGTTTTTCCATTACAGTTGTCTCTCTTTTTTTTCCCCTCTTGCTTCCCTGTATCCTGCCCCTCCCTTTCCCCACATTCAGTCCCCACTCAGTTGCCCATGTCTGTGGGTCATTTATACATGTTCTTTGATTTTACACTTCCCCTTCTTACCCCCTTTTCTCCCTCCCCCTCCCCCCTTGTTACTGTTAGTCTACTCCTTGTTTACATACCTCTGGTTCAATTTTACTCATTTGTTTGTGTTGTTCATTAGTTTCCTGTAATAGGTGACAGCATAACGTATTTTTCTTTCGTTGCCTGGCTTATTTCGCTAAGCATAATTCTCTCTAGTTCCATCCATGTTGTTGTAAATGGTAGAAGTTCCTTCTTTCTTTCTGCTACATAGAACTCCATTGTGTAAATGTACCACAGTTTTTTGATCCACTCATCTACAGATGGGCATTTAGGTTGTTTCCAGCACTTGGCTATTGTAAATAGTGCTGCTATGAACATTGGAGTGCATAGGTTCTTTTGAATTGGTGTTTCAGGATTTTTCGGATATAATCCCAGTAATGGAATTGCTGGTTCAAAAGGCAGTTCCATTTTTAGTTTTTTGAGGAAATTCCAAACTGTTTTCCATAGTGGCTGCACCAGTCTGCATTCCCACCAGCAATGCACCAGGGTTCCCGTTTCTCCGCATCCTCTCCAGCACAAGTTGTTTGTTGATTTGTTGATTATGGCCATTCTGACTGGTGTGAGGTGGTATCTCATTGTGGTTTTTATTTGCATCTCTCTGATGGCTAGTGATGTTGAGCATATTTTCATATGTCTATGGGCCCTCTGTATGTCTTCTTTGGAGAAGTGTTTGTTCAGGTCCTTTGCCCATTTTTTAATTGGGTTGTCTGTCTTCTTGGTGTTGAGTCGTATGAGTTCTTTATATATTTTGGAGATCAATCCCTTGTCTGAGATGTCATTGGCGAATATATTTTCCCATATGGTTGGTTTCCTTTTCATCTTGCTGATGTTTTCTTTAGCTGAGCAGAAACTTTTTAGTTTGATGTAGTCCCATTTGTTTATTCTTTCCTTTATTTCCCTTGCCTTAGGAGATATATCAGTGAAAATGTTGCTACGTGGGATATCTGAAATTTTCCTGCCTATTTTTTCCTCTAGGACTTTTATGGTATCACGGCTTACATTTAAGTCTTTGATCCATTTTGAGTTTATTCTGGTGTATGGTGTAAGTTGGTGGTCTAGTTTCATTTTTTTGCATGTCTCTGTCCAGTTCTCCCAACACCATTTGTTGAAGAGGCTTTTTTCACTCCATTTGATGTTCTTTCCCCCTTTGTCAAATATTAGTTGACCATATGAACCTAGGTTTATTTCTGGGCTCTCTATTCTGTTCCATTGATCTATATGTCTGTTTTTATGCCAGTACCAGACTGTTTTGATTACCGTGGCCTTGTAGTATAGTTTGATATCAGGTATTGTGATTCCTCCTACTGTGTTCTTCTTCCTCAAAATTGCTGTGGCTATTCGGGCTCTTTTTTGGTTCCATATAAATTTTTGAAGTATTTGTTCTAGGTCTGTGAAATATGTTGCTGGTATTTTAATAGGGATTGCATTGAATCTATAAATTGCTTTGGGTAGTATGGACATTTTAATGATGTTGATTCTTCCCATCCATGAGCATGGTATATGCTTCCATTTATTTGCATCTTCTTTAATTTCTTTCTTCAATGTTATGTAGTTTTCTGAGTACAGGTCTTTTACCTCCTTGGTTAAGTTTATTCCTAGGTATTTTATTTTTCTTGTTGCTATGGTAAATTGAATTTTTCTTTCAGTTTCTATCTCTGAGTTTTTATTGTTGGTGTATAAAAATGCCTTTGATTTCTTAATATTGACTTTGTATCCTGCTATTTTGCCGAATTCACTTATTAGGTCGAGTAGTTTTTTTGTGGAGTCTATAGGGTTTTCTATGTACACTATCATGTCATCTGCAAATAATGACAGTTTTACTTCCTCTTTTCCAATTTGGATGCCTTTTATTTCTCTTTCTTGTCTGATTGCGGTGGCTAGAACTTCCAAGACTATGTTGAATAGGAGTGGGGAGAGCGGACATCCTTGTCTTGTTCCTGATCTCAGGGGGAATGCTCTCAGTTTTTGCCCATTGAGTATGATGTTGGCTTCAGGTTTCTCATATATGGCCTTTATTATGTTGAGGTATGCTCCCTCTATTCCCATTTTGCTGAGAGTTTTTATCATAAATGGGTGTTGTACTTTATCAAATGCTTTTTCTGCATCTATTGATATTATCATGTGGTTTTTGTCTTTCATTTTGTTTATGTGGTGTATTACGTTTATTGATTTACGAATGTTAAACCATCCTTGCATCCCTGGGATGAATCCTACTTGATCGTGGTGTATGATCTTTCTAATGTGTTGCTGGATCCGGTTTGCCAATATTTTGTTGAGGATTTTAGCATCTATGTTCATCAGCGATATTGGCCTGTAGTTTTCTTTCTTTGTTGTGTCTTGACCTGGTTTTGGAATTAGGGTTATACTGGCTTCATAGAATGAGTTTGGCAGTCTTCCCTCTTCTTGTATCTTTTGGAATAGTCTGAGAAGGATAGGAGTTAGTTCTTTCCTAAATGTTTTGTAGAATTCACTTGTGAAGCCATCCGGTCCAGGGCTTTTGTGTGCTGGGAGTTTTTTGATTACTGCTTCAATTTCACTAGCTGTTATTGGTCTATTCAGACTTTCTGCTTCTTCTTGATTCAGTTTGGGAAGACTATAGGTTTCCAGGAATCTGTCCATTTCCTCTAGGTTGTCAAATTTCTTGCCATACAGCTGTTCATAATAATTTCTTATAATCCTTTGTATTTCTGTGGTATCAGTTGTGATTTCTCCTCTTTCATTTCTGATTTTATTTATTTGGGTCCTCTCTCTTTTTTTCTTGATGAGCCTGCTTAAAGGCTTGTCAATTTTGTTTATTTTTTCAAAGAACCAGCTCCTACTTTTGTTGATCTTTTGAATTGTTAGTTTAGACTCTATGTCATTTAATTCTGCTCTGATCTTGATGATTTCCTTCCTTCTACTTGATCTGGGCTTTGCTTGTTGTTCTTCCTCTAGATCTTGTAGCTGTAGGGTTAAATTTTTTATTAGATATTCCTCTAGCTTTTTTAGGTAGGCCTGTATTGCTATGAACTTTCCTCTTAGGACTGCTTTCGCTGTATCCCATAGGTTTTGGGTTGTTGTGTGTTCATTATCATTAGTTTCCAGAAACTTTTTGATTTCTTCCTTGATGTCATTGTTAACCCATTCATTATTTAATAGCATGTTATTCATTCTCCATGAGTTTGAATGTTTTTGAGTTTTTTCCTTGAGGTTGATTTCCAATTTTAAGCCACTGTGATCTGAGAAGATGCTTGATATAATTTCAATTTTCTTGAATTTGTTAAGGCTTGTTTTGTGTCCTACCATGTGGTCTATCTTTGAAAATGTTCCATGTGCACTTGAGAAGTATGTATATTTTGCTTCTTTGGGGTGAAAACTTCTATATATATCGACTAAGTCCATTTGATCTAGAGTGTTGTTCAGTGCCTCCATATCTTTGGTGTTTCTTTGCTTCGAAGATCTGTCCATTGTTGACAATGGGGTGTTAAAGTCCCCTACTATGAGTGTGTTGTTGTCTATATCTTTCTTGGAGTCTTTCAAAAGTTTCCTTACATATTTGGATGCTCCTAAGTTTGGTGCATATATATTTATAAGGGTTATATCTTCTTGATGGATTTTTCCCTTAAGTATTATGAAATGCCCTTCTTTGTCTCTTTTTATGGACTTTGCTGTGAAATCTGTTTTGTCTGATATAAGTATTGCTACCCCAGCTTTTTTTTCATGTCCATTTGCTTGGAATACATTTTTCCATCCCTTTACTTTCAGTCTGTGTAGATATTTTGTTCTAAGGTGGGTCTCTTGTAGACAGCATATATGTGGGTCATTCTTTCTAATCCATTCAGCTACCCTATGTCTTTTAATTGGAGCGTTTAATCCATTTACATTTAAGGTTATTACCGATAAGTACTTATTCATTGTCATTTTTCCCCTTTGTACTCGTGTTTTTCTCTGTCTCTCTCTGTTTCTTTATCTTCTTAGAGCAGACCTTTTAGCATCTCTTGCATTGCTGGTTTGGTGGAGATGTATTCTTTTAGCCTTCTTTTGTCTTGGAAGCTCCTTATTTCACCCTCCATTTTGAATGAGAGCTTTGCTGGGTATAGTATTCTAGGTTGTAGGCCTTTGTTTTTCATTGCTTGGAATACTTTTTGCCATTCCCTTCTGGCTTGTAGTGTTTCTGCTGAGAAATCTGATGATAGCCTTATTGGAGTACCCTTGTATGTTATTAGTTGTTTTTCTCTTGCTGCTTTTAGGATCCTCTCTTTGTCTTTGAATGTTGCCATTTTAATTATGATGTGTCTTGAGGTGGGCCTGTTGGGGTTCATCTTCATTGGGACCCTCTGTGCTTCCTGGACTTGCGTGACTCTTTCTCTCGTCATGTTAGGAAAGTTTTCTGTCATTAGTTTTTCAAAGAGGTTTTCTATCCCTTGGTCTTCTTCTTCTCCTTCTGGAATTCCTATGATACGAATATTATTACGTTTCATGTTGTCCTGCAGCTGTCTTAGAACCTCTTCAGTCTTGTTCAGTCTTTTTTCTTTTCTTTTTTTTTTTTAAGTATATTTTATTGATTATATTGTTACAATAGTTCCAATTTTTTTTCCCCTTTGCTCCCCTCCGCCCAGCACCTCCCTTCCCCAACAATCCCCTCTCCAAGTCCATGCCCATGGGTCGTACATACAAGCTCTCCCGCCTCACCCTTTCATATATTCTTCTTCTTCTTTTTTTAAAATTAATTAATTAATTAGTTAAATATTTTAACAATAAAAAATAACAATTCCTCCCTCTCAGACTTAAGACCCTTTACAATCTTATAAAGGACAATGGATGAAGGTCTCGAGCTCCTCTAGCTGCTTCAAGCTGGACATGGTCGTCGTCCTACCTACCCGTGGGTCAAGAAATCCCTAATAAGAGTGGGGATGTGGAGGGGAGGGTGGCCTTCCCACAAGGGGAAGGATCGTGCAGACTCCAGGTTGGTTGGCTGTCTCTGGACAACGGCATGCTTGGTTTGACAGGCTGGCATCCTTGTTGTATTCTGGGGGCAACAGGGTTAAAGGACATCATTTAATCCGTAACCACTAGATGACAAAAGACAGGTATTAATTTTTCAATGTCCTACATTAGGGAAAAGAAGGGCTTCTTTGGAGGAAGGTGTGCCAGGTACATCTCACCTGTCCAAAACCCTTTTGCCCATTATACTTAGTTTGGACTGAGGGAAATATTTTAGGTTTCCCCCATCTCAGGCCTCTGGGCTTTTTCTGTCCAAGCCATTAGGATAGAAAAGAGAAACCAGTTTTAAAGTGAAGCCCACAGACCACCCCGTTCTTCACCAACCCAGCCACTTAGTTCAGCCAAACCATTGAGTCTCAGGAGGCAGCAATGCAGACAGGATTAAGTGAGGCCTATGCATACAGATAATCACTCAGGTAATGAGATTGTAGGCTTATGCCCTTTGAAAACAGAAAACACATGTTAATTTATGTAACATAACCCACATACAAGTCTCTAAATCTGTAGGACTGTCTTATCGGAAGGAAAATCCTTGTCCTTCTAATATTCACTGAACTTGCATTTCTATTCTTTATATTTTTATTCCCCACCCACTAAAAAATTTTCTGTTTGTTTGTTTTTCCACTACAGTTGTCTCACTTTTTTTCCCCCTCTTGCTTCCCTGCACCCTGCCCCCCCCCACAGTCAGTCCCCACCCAGTTGTCCATGTCCATGGGTCATTCATACATGTTCTTTGACTAGACCCTTCCCCTTCTTACCCCTTCTCTCCCTCCCATCTCCCCCTTTGTTACTGTTAGTTTATTCCTTGTTTACATACCTCTGGTTCAATTTTGCTCATTTGTTTGTGTTGTTCATTAGTTTCCTGTAACAGGTGACAGCATAAGGTAATTTTCTTTTGTTGTCTGGCTTATTTCGCTAAGCATAATTCTCTCTAGTTCCAATCATGTTGTTGCAAATGGTAGAAGTTCCTTCTTTCTTTCAGTACTTATTCATTGTCATTTTCCCCCTTTGTACTCGTGTTCCTCTCTGTCTCTCTGTTTCTTCATCTTCTTAAAGCAGACCCTTTAGCATCTCTTGCAATGCTGGTTTGGTGGAGATGTATTCTTTTAGCCTTCTTTTGTCTTGGAAACTCCTTATTTCACCTTCCATTTTGAATGAAAGCCTTGCTGGGTAGAGTATTCTTGGTTGTAGGCCTTTGTTTTTCATTGCTTGGAATATTTTTTGCTATTCCCTTCTGGCTTGTAGTGTTTCTGCTGAGAAATCTGATGATAGCCTTATTGGAGCTCCCTTGTATGTTATTAGTTGTTTCTCTCTTGCTGCTTTTAGGATTCTCTCTTTGTCTTTGAATGTTGGCATTTTAATTATGATGTGTCTTGAAGTGGGCCTGTTGGGGTTCATCTTCATTGGGACCCTCTGTGCTTCCTGGACTTGCGTGACTCTTTCTCTCGTCATGTTAGGAAAGTTTTCTGTCATTAGTTTTTCAAAGAGGTTTTCTATCCCTTGCTCTTCTTCTTCTCCTTCTGGAATTCCTATGATACGGATATTATTACGTTTCATGTTGTCCTGCAGCTGTCTTAGAACCTCTTCAGTCTTGTTCAGTCTTTTTTCATTTTGTTGCATTGTCTGGGAGTTTTTGTGTAGGTTGTCCTCCAGCTCGCTGATCCGATCTTCTGCTTCCTCTAGCCTGCTTTTAATTCCTTCTACTGTGTTCTTCAATTCAGAGATCGTATTTTTCATTTCCTCCTGGCTCTTATTGATAGCTTCTATGTCCTTTTTCATGCTCACGTAATTTTCTGTGAGTTCCTTGTAGTTTTTCTGGAGTTCTTTGAAGTTTCCGCTGAGCTCATTCAGCTTCTCCATAATCCATGTTTTGAATTCCATATCTGATAGTTCGCTCCCCTCTATTTCATTTAGCACTCTTTCTGGGGATTCTACCTTTCCTTTTGATGGGAGGTTGTTTCTCTGTCTCCCCATTTTTTTGACTCCTATTGTTTGTTGGTGCTTCTTGGAATGATCTGCACTTCCTGGATCTGCCTCTGGTGGCGTCAGATCATGTACCAGTCTGGCCCTAGGCAGCCTGTTGGAGACTTCCAGGGATCTACTGCTGTTGTCTGTCTTCTTTGATTGTTAATCTATTCAATCTGTGATTAGCTGTCAGGCTTAAGGACTGTGGGTGTGGCAGCTTAATTCCTGTAGGCAGGGCTTTTGCTTCCCCTCAGGCTGACGCCACTTGGAGGGGAATGGTCTACCCGCAGTACTGGGGATGAGTCAGCACTGGGACCCAGTCAGCTGCTCCTCCAGTTCTCCCCTCAAAGCCACCGTGCCAAATTCTCCCCAAGTGTCTCCAGTCCTCTCTGCCTTCCCTCTGCTTGAGCCCAGGGTAAGTGGTGGCCAAAATATTTTCGTATGTGATCCACTTAAGAGCTCTTTTTCTCCTGCTGTTTCTCTCCGGCTAGCAAGAAAGCCTGTGGCTTTTCGCTTTTCACAGCTGATACTATTTTACTTTCCACTCTGTCGCTGTCGGCTGGGAAGCCCAGCTGGGGGTTTAGACCCTGCCCTTCTCAGGGGGAATCCCCGGCTGCTGAGCTGTTTCTCAGTCCCTTCAGTAGCCACCCGTGTGAGCCCAGCCAGCCCTTCCGCGTCTCCGCACTCCCTACCGGTCACGTTGTGATGTAGCGGCCTTTTCTGTCTCTCCGTGGTTATAAGACTTCTTTCCAGCTAGTGTTCCGTTGGTTATTCCAGATGATTTCTCCAAAATTAAGTTGTAAATCCAGACTGGTCCTGGGAGGAGGTTAGTGTAGCTTCCACTTACTCCTCCGCCATCTTGGATCTCCCACTACTTACTCTTAAGTCAAGTATTTTATAAAGTTACATGTTAATTGCAGAAGTTGCCAATAATTTTGTTCCAGTAGAAAGGCAAATAATTGCTGTACAATGAAAAAGATAACCCCAAACAATTGAATTAGCTTTACCATCTCACTGATGCATACTCTCATTAACAAATTAAATACATCTTTTTGTTAAGTAAATTTTTGACATATGCTCTGTGTGTGTGTGTGTGTATGTGTGTGTATCAGTTTTGTGGTGATACATTTTTTTTTCTTTCTTTGAGTTTTTATTTACTTCCTGAAGTCTCAAAAATCGCAGGTTGGGTATTCAATTTATAACCCAATGCCTTGTAAGAAATCAAATGAGAAGTAAAGAGTCCCCTTATTTTGTCACAGTTGAAATAAAGATTGGCCAAATCATATTGGAAAAAGCACCAGCAACTTCAAATTAATGAGAATCATTTATGGTCTTCATTCATAACATGTTTCCCCCATCTATCACATTCTTTGTATTGAAGTCACTGATTCAAACTCAGGAAAATTTTAGCTATCTATTGACCTGAAACATTTGATTTGAAATTTTAGAATATTTTTTATTATCTTTATATTGTTGGGCAGGAGTTAGAGATGTGCATTAGTTTTAAGTCATAAAAACTGCCACAGAACTTTAATAAAATCAAGGACTGCTGAGAGACCTAATGTGCTTCATGCTTAGTGCCAAGTCCAAAATAACTAGATGGAAAAACAACCTCTACCCTCTTCTTATTTTATTCTGCAGTCATGAGAAATAAGTTGACCTGGGGTAGTTACCCTCATCCTTTGGGTAATCATACATTTTTTCCTGAAAAGGGGCTTTTCATTTTATGTACCCATAAGAAAGAGCTGACAAGAATGCCTAAGACAAATGTCACATACTTCCAACCAACCAACCAACCAACAAAGGCAAAATTCTCACAATTCCAAATTAAGAAGCAAGAACATGGAAGGAGACACAAAGGATGGATCTTAGTGTACAAGAAGACCTGGAATGGTAATATCTCTGCCCTTGATTTTTTCCTAGCTTTATCTAGAAAGATGAGTAGGCACCAATAATTAGAGAATTAATATTCCTGTACTATTTTAATTTCATCAAGCCTCTATATATTTTGTACCTTGGCAAAGACAGAATCCAGCTACTCTATTCTGTTTAGTTCTGTGATAAGCAGAAAGGAGGGGGCAACTCATGGATTACCTTGTTAAAGTCAGATAATGTTTATGTTAAAAAAGCATGTTCTAGAACAAGATTGCTTCATTTAAGTCTGAACTCTGTCTTATCTCAGATCTGTGATCCTAGGCAAGTTACTTTACTTCTCTGAGCTTTGATATTCTCTTTTGTAAAATAAAGATAATACTAGACCATGCCTCATACAATTGGAAAGAGGATTAAAGAAGCTAATATGCCTATAAGTTTAGAACAGGACCTATCACAAGGAATGTGCTCAATAATGTTGGTTAATATTCATATCGTTTTTTTTCCTGAAAGGTGACAATAAGTAGGGAACAGTTGAATACTCTTATGAAAAAGAGTTTGGATTCTCTGGGCAGAGAGTACAATGAGAGATGTCAAAAGCTGTACATAGTATATTTGAAAAATCTTGCATCAATTCAAGATCCAGTCTGAATTGGTAGTTTGGGATGTGTTGGGTGATTCAGTGACTGTCTGTTGCATTTGGATGTGAAGTTCAACTGTGAAGAAAAAAAAAAGAGAGAGGTAAAGCTGTACAAGAGCTTTTGCAATGTGTCTTTCTGCCTATCTGTCTTTGTCCCTCTGTCTGGTTATTTATTTGTTATCTATCATCTATATCTATCTATCATCATTCTCTTCCTCCTCTTTCACTCTTTATCTCTCTCACATGTGCACATATGCACATAAACATACACACTCCTGATACAGCTGCATATGGCAAATTGTGAATGTCAGAGTATTGGAAATCAGTACTGAATGACTCTAATGGGATATTCTTTTGTAAATTGGGCACTTTTATGCCTGCACTTTCTTTCTACCCCCTGCTGCTGGCAGTGCTTAATTTGCCTGCTTTATTAACAGTTGCAGTATATAGTAAGCAGGAAGGTATCTAGGAATTGAAATGATACATGAGTAGATTTGCTTAAACTAGCTTGCCTTCACAATGGTGAATTGAACAAAGTCCAGTGACTAGCCAGATATTAATCATGATGAAGCAGAGAGATGTCAATTTTCCATGGGCTGTGCTCTCTTTCATTGCATTTGCTAACATATTGAAATAGAAAGAATAAACTATTCTGTTGGGAAAATAGGACAAGATTATCACAAAGCCTCTTGAAAGAAGAATTAACACCTCCTGAGTTATCTGAAAATGACTGGAGATGATTTGCAGGAACTCTGATTCTCTCCTTTGCAGTTATACTTGATTATTTTCTCTTTAAATTGAAATCAACAAACATCGACTTAACTGATAGTCAGAACTTCCTGAGCTAGATGATAGAAGCAATATAGTTGAAAGGAAAGAGCATGGACTGAAGCCCACTCTCTCTCTCCCTGACATCAAGTTCCAATGTGGGATGAGCTGATTGAGGGCTGTAGTTCTGGTAAGTTTGCTTTCCTCATTTGAATGGTGCTGGCATCACCACCATGTGCCACATTAAGCCGGGAAATTGGGGTGACTAGATCCTAAAAGGGAAAACCTTGCATCTTATGTAAAGTATAATTTTTTTTCTTGTTTGATTTATTATTATTATTATTATTATTATTTTATTTTATATTTGGTTTTTCAATTACAGTTGTCCCATTTATCCCCCATTGCTCCCCCCTACCCAGCCCACCCATTCTCCTGCAATCATATCCCTCCCCATTGTCCATGTCCATGAGTCATTTATACACGTTCCTTGACTACACCCTTCCCTTACTTATCCCCCTTCTCTCCCTCTCCCCTCCCCCCTATTGCTACTATTCTACTCTTTGTTCTATTTACTTTGTTTGTTTGTGTTCTTTAGTTTCCTGTATTAGGTGATATCATATGGTATTTTTCTTTCTTTGCCTGGCTTATTTCACTAAGCATAATTCTCTCTAGTTCCATCCATGTTGTCGCAAATGGTAGAAGTTTCTTCTTTCTCTCTGCTGCATAGTATTCCATTGTGTAAATGTACCACAGTTTTTTGATCCACTCATCTACAGATGGGCACTTAGGCTGTTTCCAGCACTTAGCTATTGTAAACAGGGCTGCTATGAACATAGGTATGCATAAGTTCTTTTGAATTAGTGTTTTAGGATTTTTCTGGTATAATCCTAGCAGTGGAATCGCTGCTTCAAAAGGCAGTTCCATTTTTAGTTTTTTGAGATAATTCCATACTGTTTTCCATAGTGGCTGCACCAGTCTGCATTCCCACCAACAGTGCACTAGGGTTCCCGTTTCACCACATCCTCACTAGCATTTGTTTGTTGATTTGTTGATGATGGCCATTCTGACAGGTGTAAAGTGGTATCTCGTTGTGGTTTTTATTTTCATCTCTCTGATGGCCAATGATGTTGAGCATTTTTTCATGTGTCTATGGACCTTCTATATGTCCTCTGTAGAGAAGTGTTTGTTCAGGTCCTTTGCCCATTTTTTAATTGGATTATTTATTTTCTTGATGTTGAGTCGTATAAGCTCTTTATATATTTTGGAGATCAGTCCTCTGTCTGTGATACCATTGGCAAATATATTTTCCCATATGGTTGGTTTCCTTTTCATCTTGCTGATGTTTTCTTTTGCTGAGAAGAAACTCTTTAGTTTGATGTAGTCCCATTTGTTTATTTTTTCCTTTATTTCTCTTGCCTTAGGAGATGTATCTGTGAAGATATTGTTATGTGGGATATCTGAAATTTTCCTGCCTATGTTTTCCTCTAGGACTTTTATGGTGTCACTGCTTACATTTAAGTCTTTGATCCATCTTGAGTTTATTCTTGTGTGTGGTGTAAGTTGGTGATCTAGTTTCATTCTTTGCATGTCCCCGTCCAGTTCTCTCAGCACCATTTGTTAAAGAGGCTCTTCTCACTCCATTTTATGTTCCTTCCTCCTTTATCAAATATTAGTTGACCATAGAGGCCTGGGTTTATTTCTGGGCTCACTATTCTGTTCCACTGATCTATATGTCTGTTCTTATGCCAGTACCAGACTGTTTTGATCACAGTGGCTTTGTAGTATTGTTTGATGTCTGGTGTTGTGATTCCTCCTGCTGTGTTCTTCTGTCTCAAGATTGCTTTTGCTATTCGGGGTCTCTTTTGGTTCCATATGAATTTTTGGAGTATTTGTTCTAGGTCGGTGAAAAATGTCATTGGTATTTTAATAGGGATTGCATTGAATCTGTAATTGCTTCAGGTAGTATGGCCATTTTGATGATGTTGATTCTTCCCATCCAAGAACACGGTATTTGCTTCCATTTATTTGTATCTTCCTTAATTTCTTTCTTCAATGTTATGTAATTTTCAGAGTACAGGTCTTTTATCTCTTTGGTTAAGTTTATTCCTAGGTACTTTATTTTTCTTGTTGCTATAGTAAATGGAATTTTTTTTTTTGTCTCTGTCTCCAATATTTTATTGTTGGTATACAGAAATGCCTTAGATTTCTATATATCTATTTTGTACCCTGCTATTTTGCCAAATTCACTTATTATATCGAGTAGTCTTAGTGGAGTTTATAGGGTTTTCTAGGTATACTATCATGTCATTTGCAAATAGTGATAGTTTTATTTCTTCTTTCCCTATTTGGATGCCTTTTATTTCTTTTTTTTTTTTTATTTTGTCTGATAGCTGTGGCTAGGACTTCCAGCACCATGTTAAGTAGAAGTGGAGAGAGTGGACATCCTTGTCTAGTTCCTGATTTCAGGGGGAATGCTTTCAGTTTTTGTCCATTGAGTATGATGTTGGCTTCAGGCTTCTCATATATAGCCTTAATTATGTTAAGGTATGCTTCCTCTAGTCCCATTTTGCTGAGTGTTTTCATCATAAATAGGTGTTGTACTTTATCAAATGCTTTTTCTGCATCTATTGATATGATCATGTGATTTTTGTCTTTCATTTTGTTTAGGTGATGTATCATATTTATTGATTTGTGAATATTAAACCATCCTTGCATCCCTGGGATGAATCCCACTTGATCGTGGTGTATGATCTTTTTGATGTATTGCTGGATCCTGTTTGCCAATATTTTATTGAGGATTTTAGCATCTATGTTCATCAGCGATATTGGCCTGTAGTTTTCTTTCTTTGTTGTGTCTTAACCTGGTTTTGGGATTAGGGTAATACTGGCTTCATAGAAAGAGTTTGGGATTTTTCCCTCTTCTTGGATTTTTTGAAATAGTTTGAGGAGGGTAGGAGTTAGTTCTTCCTTAAATGTTTTGTAAAATTCGCCTGTGAAGCTGTCAGGTCCAGGGCTTTTGTGTGCTGGGAGATTTTTGATTACTGTTTCAATTTCCTTCTTTGTTATTTGTCTGTTGAGACTTTCTACTTCTTCTTGATTCAGTTTTGGAAGGTTATATGTATCTAGAAATCTGTCCATTTCAACTAGGTTGTCAAATTTCTTGCCATACAGTTGTTTGTAGTAATTTCTTACTATCGTTTGTATTTCTGTGGTATCAGTCGTGATTTCTCCACTTTCATTTCTGATTTTATTTGGGTCTTCTCTCTTTTTTTTCTTGATGAGCCTGGCTAGAGGCTTGTCGATTTTGTTTGCTTTTTCGAAGAACCAGCTCCTAGTTTTGTTGATATTTTAGATTGTTTGTTTAGTTTCTATGTCAGTTAATTCTGCTCTGATCTTGATGATTTCCTTCCTTCTTCTTGCCTTGGGCTTTGTTTGTTGTTGTTGTTCTAGTTCTTGTAGCTTTAGAATTAGATTTTTTATTTGAGATTCTTCTGTCCTTTTCTGATATGCTTGTATTGCTATGAACCTCCCTCTTAGGACAACTTTTGCTGTGTTCCATAGGTTTTGGGCTGTTGTGTGTTCATTGTCATTAGTTTCCAGAAATTTCTTGATTTGTTCTTTGATGTCATTGTTAACCCATTCATTATTTAATAGCATGTTATTCATTCTCCACGAGTTTGGGTGTCTTTGATTTTTTTCTCTGTGGTTGATTTTTAGTTTCAAGGCATTGTGGTCTGAGAAGATGCTTGATATGATTTCAATTTTCTTGAATTTGTTGAGGCTTGTTTTGTGTCCTATCATGTGGTCTATCTTTGAAAATGTCCCATGTGCATTTGAAAAGAATGTATATTTTGCTTCTTTGGGGTGAAAAGTTCAATATATATCAGTTAAGTCCATGTGGTTTAGTGTGTTGTTCAATGCCTGTATATCCTTGGTGTTTCTTTGCTTCGATGATCTGTCTGTTGTTGATAATGGAGTGTTGAAGTCCACTACTCTGAGTGTGCTGTTGTTAATATCCTTCTTGTGGTCTTCTAGTATTTTCTTTATATATTTGGGTGCTCCTATGTTGGGTGCATATATGTTTATCAGTGTTATATCTTCTTGACGGATTGTTCCTTTAAGTATTATGAAATGTCCTTCTTTGTTTTTTTATTGCCCTTGCTTTGAAATCCATTTTGTCTGATATGAGGACTGCTACGCCAGCGTTTTTTTCAGGTCTGTTTGCTTGGAATATTTTTTTATATCCCTTTACTTTCAGTCTGTAAATCTTTTATTTTGAGGTGTGTTTCTTGTAGACAGCAAATATGTGGGTCCTGTTTTCTTATCCATTCCGTTACCCTATGTCTTTTAATTGGAGCATTTAATCCATTTACATTTAAGGTTATAATTGACATGTATTTTTTCATTTCCCTTTGTACCTTTGTTCCTCTTTTTTTTTTTTTTTTCTTCTTTTTTCTTAGAACATTCCCTTTAGCATCTCTTGCAATGCTGGTTTGGTGGAGATGTATTCTTTTAGTCTTCCTTTGTCTGAGAAACTCCTTATTTTACCTTCCATTTTGAATGAGAGCCTTGCTGGTTAGAGTATTCTTGGTTGTAGGCCTTTGTTTTTCACTGCTTGAAATATTTTTGACCATTCCCTTTTGGCTTCTAGTGTTTCTGTTGAGAAATTGGTCGATGGCCTTATCGGAGCTCCCCGGTATGTTATTTGCTGTTTTTCTTTTGCTGCTTTTAGGATTCTCTCTTTGTCTTGGAATGTTGCCATTTTAACTATGATGTGCCTTGGAGTGGGTTTTTTTTTTTGGTTCCTCTATATTGGAACACTCTGTGCTCCTGGACTTGCATAACTTTTTCTCTCATCAGGTTGGGAAACTTATCTGTCACTATTTCTCCTATCAGTTTTTCTATTCCTTGTTCTTCTGATCCCTCTTTAATTGCAATGACTGATATTGTTCTTCCTTACGCTATCGTGTAATTCCCTTATTTCTTCTTTGTACTTTTTCAATCTCTTTTTCATTTTGCTGTATGGTCTGGCAACTTTTTTCTACATTATCTTCTAACTCAGTAATCTGATCCTCTGCTTCGTTTAATCTGCTTTTGCCTGACTCTACTGTGTTTTTCAATTCAGAGATTGCATTCTTCATTTCTTCCTAGTTCTTGTTGATGGTTTCTATGTCTTTTTTTATGCTGGTGTAGTTGTCTGCTAGTTCCTTGTAATTTTCTTGGAGCTGTTGGTAACTTCCTTGGAGGTTGTCATAGTTGTTTTAAAGGTTGTCGATTATATTGAGCTTCTTTTTTTTTTTTTACCCCTCCCCCACATGTATATTGAGCTTCTTCACCACCATTGTTTTGAATTCTATGTCTGACATTTTGGCTATGTCTATTTCATCTACCTCTCTTTCTGGGGATTCCTTTTTAATTTTCATTGAGAGGTTGTTTCTGTGTCTTACCATGTTGGATTCTTCTTGTTTGTTTTTATTGTTTGGATTTCTCTGCTTTGACTTCCCACCTTTGTGGTACGAGATTCTTTTTGGTAGATCTGGGTGTTTCAGTAGTACAGTCTCTTTGATCTCCTGAGCCTGATGTTCTTGGGGTACTCTTTATGTCATTTGTTTATGCTGTCTGGTTATATTTCAGATGTTCTTTGTGAGGATCTTCCTTCTGGCTAGTTGATTGAGAGTCACTCTATCCACTTTGTGTTGAGTTCTTTTGTGGAGATGTCAGTTCAGCCATTGTGTGTCGTCTTGTTTTTCTGTGTCCACAGCTGGTCTAATGAGGCGGGTCAGAGGTTCCTGTTCCTTGCAGCAGTGGTGTGCCCCAACATGGTGCGTTCCTTTGGCGCCTGTTGGAGCTAGCCAAGGTGCCCTTGCACGCAGGCCTGTGAGCTAGCAAGGGGGCCCAAGAGCTTGCCTCAGGCCTGCTCTGCTGAGTTCTAGGAGTTGGTCTCTCACCTCTTAGGGAGGGGCCCCAGACACTTGGGCACAGTGGACGTGAGCGATTGGAGCCTATTGATGCCGGCGAGAGTGAGTCAGGAGGAAAGCGGATCTCTGCCCACTGGCGGAGACGGGACTCGACCAGGTGGCATTGGCGCTGAAGGACAGGAGATAGTGTGCTGCTGTGCAAGTGAAAATGTAATTTTTCCTTTGTATTTTACTCTTGTGAACTGCGGAGAGGGGTGGAAAGTTTGGGGGTGATAGGACATTTTGAGGAGCGCAGGCGCAGAAGTACACTCGCCCACTCCCCAACCCTCCCCTTGGGTCGCGGGGGCGTGCATAAGGAAGTGCCCTCACTCACTGGCCCAGGTGCGCGGGGCCGTGAGTCCAGGCGTCCCTCGGACACCCCCCAACAGACATAAGATCAGTACCCCAACGGGCACAGGGAGGGCCCACTGAACACGCAGAGGACTGTGCGGAGACACCCCTGGCCAGCTCCAGTGGGCGCCAGGCGGGAGCACAGACCACTAGCTCAGGCTCTGCCTGTGCCCACCCAGGCAGGTAACGGTGGGTGGCTGCGGCGGGGTAACAGCGACTCACCCACACTCACTTCTACTGAGCCCAAGGCGGCTGGGGAGCTTGCCTCAGGCCTGCTGCACAGCGCTCCGGGAGTTGGTCTCTCGCCTCTTAGGGTGGGGCCCCGGACACTTGTGCTCAGTGGAAGTGAGCATCTGTGAGTCGATGCCACCCACTGTTCCCGCACCGCAGCTGCCTGCCTTCCCTCACCCGCCTGAGTGGGCACGAGCAGAGCCTGCGATAGTGGTCTGCTTTCTGGCCTGGGGCCTGGCACCCACTGGAGCTGGCTAGGGGTGTCTGTGCACGGTCTTCTGTGTGCCCAGTGGGCCCTCCCTGTGCCCGTTGGGGTACTGATCTTATGTCTGTTGGGGAGTGTCCGAGGGGCACCTGGACGCTTGGCCCCGCGCACCTGGGCCTGTGAGTGAGGGCACTTCCCTATGCACACCCCCGCGACCCAAGGGGAGGGTTGGGGAGTGGGCAAGTGCAATTCTGTGCCTGTGCTCCTCAAGAATGTCCTATCACCCCCAAACTTTTCCCCCCTCTCCGCAGTCCACAAGAGAAAAATACAAAGGAAAATTACGATTTCACTTGCACAGCAGCACGCTGTCTCCTGTCCTTCAGCGCCAATGCCACTTGGTCGAGTCCCGTCTCTGCCAGTGGGCAGAGATCCGCTCTCCTCCTGACTCCTCTCTGGGGTAGCCTGTGGTCGCCAAAAAGCCTTTGTGTCCTTCCAGCCGCAGCTCGGGCAGGCGCCCCTAAAGTATTATTTGAAATTTGTATGCTTTGTTCTCTAAAGATTTAGCTTTTTACTATTTCTGTATGATTTGAATATCAAGTGGCTTGCAGGCCCATGAGAGACGAAGTGCACAGTTGTTCTGAAAGGTTCTGGAGAGCCATGCACATAAGAGAGGGGGGCGGGCAGGAACAGCAGGGTGTCCCCTCTAACCTGAGCCCCACTGTGGCACTGGATGACATACAGGGCAGTAGTGCACTGTGTACTCCCTGCAGGTCATGTCACGTTCCCAGTCAAAGTCCCCTGCCTGCTAGTTATCTTTGTTTGGGAGCCTGCAGAGATTAGTATCCTGCTAAGGTGCACATTCTCCTGTGAACTCTGAGGACTTGGTTTTTGAAACCTCCAGAGCATTTTTACAAAGTGTACTGCCTAGCTGACTTTTTTTTGGTCAGACGTATATTGTTAACAGAAAATATTTATTTCTGGAGTACCTTACTTTTATGCATTTTTATTATGGGTGTTAGAGAATCCATTAAAAGATTCTCACATTCAGTTTGGTATAAAAAAAAGACAAAACACACATTGCCACTAATGAAAAGGTCAATGAAGAAATTACTTTACATAGGAGACAGAAAAGTCCTGATGTAAAAATAAATGCTGAATTACATAAGAATCCTTTACTGTAGTGAACCAATTAAGATCTTCCCTTTTTTCTTACATGTGGCAATTATAGTAGACATTGTCTTCACATCAGAGACTACTTATAGGTCTTTATCAGTAAGAGCCTTTGAAATGACATCAAAACAGAAGTTCATTTTCTTTAATGAGCATCTTAAAAACCCAGATTGTTTTCCAGGTAAGAGTTAATGTGTATATGCCATTGTACATACAAAGGCAAATAAATACCTCTCCATCAATGAGTTTTTGTCAAGAGCATGAAAGTTGCTCAGTACTGAGCTAAGTGGTTACAAAGCAAAGTTTCTCTCCTTAAGGAATCTAGAAAGAACTATTCAAAGTACTAACTGTTGATACAGGACACTATATGTTTAGATACATAAAGTTTTGTAGACATGTGAGAACCCTAATAATTTAAAGAGGCTGAGCAATGAGGCATGGATAATGGTTATGGTACTTCAGTATGAAAATTTTGAAAGCTGATCTGTGTCTTGGATGCTAAATAACATTTGCATGATTGTAAAGATACATTTGCATTAAATAGTATAACTTAAATTGCAGTTTCCATTGATAATGAAAAAAAACAAAAATCCACTCTATGAGTAGTTGGATGTTGTGTGTTTCCATTACCTCCATACAAATACTGATGAATTTTAATATTATGTGAGATAAAAAAGAAAAGAGAGCCCTGGCTGGTGTTGCTCAGTGGATTGAGTGCTGGCCTGCAAACCAAAGGGTTGCTGGTTCAATTCCCAGTCAGGACACATGCCTGGCTTGTGGGCCAAGATCCCAGTTAGGGGCGTATAATAGGCCACCACACATTGATCCCTCCCCTTCTCCCTCCCTTCTCCTGTCTCTGAAAATAAATAAAATCTTTAAAGAAAAAAAATATAGAGGGAAGACAAATATTTGAGAGGGAGCAAGTAATAGATGGGAGAGCAGTAGTTTATAAGAGTTCCAAACTAAATTTTAATTTAATTAATCTTGAAATTTAGAATCTGTGTAACCTTGAAAAAATACTGGACATCTGTGAGCTCCATTCCCTCATTATTCTTCTTCTTCTTTTTAATCCTCACTGGAGGAGGATATGCTTTTATTGATATTTGAGAGAGAGAAAGTTGGGGGGGAGAGAGTAAGAGAAACAGCAATAGGTTGCCTCACCTACATGCCCTGACTGGGGATGGAACCTGCAAACTAGGCATATGCCCTTACTGGGAATTGAACGCTCAATGTTTTGATGCCTGGAAAGATGCTCCAACCAGATGAGCCACACTGGCCCAGGCTCCATTCCCTCATTCTTAAAATGGAATTAGTAATAATATCAATCTCATGTAGCTGTTTATAGTGTAACAAACATTAACAGATTTTAAGTGCTTTATGACACAGATAAGCATCTCAAAGTAAATTATTCTTTAAAAATGAAGACAAAGGTAACATAATATTTTCTTTTGTAGTTATGAAAAAGTTTGAAGTAAAGATTCAGCTCTCTAGAATAAAGCCATTAACTTGCAAAATTGCTTAGGACTTCCATTAGCCAGGTCAGAATAGGTCTTATTCAGAAATGTGTTGTTTTATCCATTGAAGTGCATTTCCATTATATCATATCACCCAGAATATTAATATTTTAGATATATTTCACTAAATAATTTTATTTTCTATGGTAAATCTTAATTTTTATAAAAAATTGTTTCCCTGAATCCTCTTTAGGTTCTTGAATTTTGCATGATACTAATCATGACATTATGTCCTCTACACACAATCTTCCTCTCTACTTCTCTCTGTTGTCCTCTTGTTCGTGCTCCCCCCACCCCCCTCTCTGCTCCATGTCCCTGGAGAAGGACATTGGAGAGCCCAGGAAACTGCCACTAAAGAAGTTAGCATTTATGATCCTTTAATACATTTATGAGCTATAAAGCACACACACACACACAGAGCAGTTCAGAATTAATTATTCCACAGGTACCTGTATTTATTTTAATTTTTTAAGTAGCATTTTTGTAAAAGAAATTAGTAACACATTTCTAAGATAAAAGAAAGATAATCATCTGTATACTTACCCCTTAAAGAAAACCATCATTCATTCATTTTATAATAAAATATACTACAGTAAATTGTTCACTTTGACTATTAATTTGCAAAAATTGGACCATTTGTGACTGACTTAGCATGGCAATCATTCCATATCATTAAACATTTTATGGACACATTATTGATAGATTGCATTGTTTATCATAATAAAGATTTTCCAAAGTAAATTTGGCTTTGTTCATAGCATTAAATACAATTCATAGTTTCTACTCTTTTCTTTATATTCTAAGAATTTTCTAAATGATGCGTTTAGGGTTTTATTTATGTATGACTTACTAAAGAGAATACTGTGTGCTTACTTTTAAATCTCTTAAGTTTTGTTTCACTACAAAAATTAATTTTGTGGCTTTCTTGCATTAAGATAGGGTAATTTGACCTTTATATTTACTGTTTTTTAATTTCTAGTATTCAATTTTTATTGAGATTATGGCTATATTTTGTGAATGCTCTCTGATCACCTGAGGATGGTATACCTTTAGTATTGTAGATATTTCAATACATAGCTCTAAAAGGAGGCCTATTAATTATATTACCCTATTTATCTTGATCATCTATTTTTTATGTTTCTATGAATCTGATCTGTCAGCAAAGACTTAGAAAGATATATTAAAATTTTAACTTTCCTAAAGTGGTTAATTTAATTTATATAAAAACTAATAAAATTTTAATTATTACAGATATCTGTCAATTGTTTCTTCTCAATGAGAAAATAGGATATTGGGTTACTTAAGCTGGCATACTTGTTCAATGATTTGAACAAAAAGAGGTGATTTATTCATATCATATATACCAATAGTAATAGTATTCTGAATAAATTGGCATGTGAAATAAATTAGATCGTTAAAGAACCAGAGAACATAAAGATGGATGTTTACATAAGCATCCCAGGTCGATGTTACAGGGATGGCTCAGAAGAGACAATAGGGAAAGGAATTCGTTTTTCACATACAGACTCCATGAATGAGTTCAGGTAGTTCATGAGACTTATTTTTGAATCTGCAAGCAAACTTGAGAGATACTTTCTTCCTCTGAGAAAAATTTCATTAAACATTTTTTCTCCAGAGAAAAGACTCCATTGCTTTAATTAAATTTTTAATGTGTCTGTGTTATAAAAGGTCATTATTGATCAATAAATAAATTTCATTGTGTGTCATAAAAACTTAAACAAAATTATAATGCAAGATATATGTAGAATGCTATGATAAATTAGTTATTTTATTAAATAGAAAAAGTAGACCTACAAACAAGTCAATCAAATATCAAATGTCATATTTCTTAAATTAAAAAGGGCAAAGAATATGAACAGGCAAGCTGAGAAAAAAAAAATAAAGTGCTAATATATGAAGAAATTCCCAAATTGAAACATAAATAAAAGACATAAAATTACACTAAAATTAATGACCTTCTATTTCTTGTCAGATTAGTAAATATTAAAAAAACTGATTAAACTCTAGTGCTAGTGGAGTATGGATAAAACTTTTTAAACACAATTTAGAAATATATATCAAAATATTTCAATACATGCATATAATTTAACCTAAAATATTTATTTGTAAAATTGACTGAAAGAAATAATTACCCTTGCCTTGTCTGTAAAAAAAACTTCTACAAAGAGGGAATACATTCTATATGAAGCGGCTGTAAATAATAAAATATTATATGTACATTTAAAATAGGTATTTGTGAAAAGTAGTTCAGGCATCGTTCATTATGGTAGCAATACGTGATATCTAGCAATATACAATGGGCAATAAAAATGTTGTAGTCTATCAGTACAAGTTTGAAAATTCGAATTTTTTTTTTCAGAACAGGATTAATGTGTCTCCCAAATTAAACTAAACCAGTTGCTTATAAATGAACTGAATTGTAAAACCAACAGCACCTGTGCTTCTTTATAGGCATGAATTAGAGTTGCTTCCTCTGAAATACATAATAGGTTATATTAGGGAAAGAATATTTTCCTTTTTTACATATATTTTACAAATGTTTTCCCATCAAAATATATCTCTCTTTGTCAGAAAAAAATTTTTGATGTCAATATGCTTGCCTTTCACACAATCAATTATTTGCAATATACTGAACCCTCTCTTTCCCCTATTTTCAACTTGCTTCACAATATGGTATTTGGAATTTTTGGACCAACTGGACGAGCAAAGTTTTATGCTATGGTGCTGTGATGCTGCCTGGCAGTCAACAACAAAGTTGTGAAAGCCTAAACTATATTCATATTACAAAGGTATGTGTTATTTGAAAATTATATCATGTTGTGCTTTTATTTTATAAGGTTTTCAATATGAAAGACTTTCCAATTGTTATAAACACATAATTGAATCAAAGGTGATTATTGCTACATTTGCAAAAAACAACTTATTTTGATGTTTAAGCATAAATGTGTTAAATTTAAATAGGTCCATATGGGTCAATCTTAGTATAAAATGAGGAAAAGTAAAAGAGAGTTAGGAGTTTATAATTTTCTTTTCATAATTTGTTACCAAAGATTTTAACATTTATTTGACTTTAGAATATTTTATTATCTTTAATTAATGTTGGTACATTTTGTTTTAAACCTTAATTTTGACATTGTAGACACCTCTGTTGAGAGGTTTACAATGAAACTGGCTTCTGTGACTATTTTATATACAATGGATCATAGAAAACTTGTCAGGTTAGCTCTGTTAGAAAGCTGTAAAAGTGACTGTCAACAAAGCAAGAGATGAGACTGACAATTTATAAAATCTTACTTATGTAAACAAATAGCTGCAACCTGGACAAAAATCTCAAAATCTATTCAATGTGTTTTGCTTCTGTGCTTCCCAACTGCAACCTTCCTCTTTTGCTCTTTCTTCGTCCCTCCCTCTTCCCATCTCTCCCTCTGTTAGCCTATCTCTTCATATGTTAATTTTTGAAATTTCTTTTTTGAAAAATGTCCCCTGAAAATTTAACAGGCACAAAATACTTTAAATGTGAATCAATGCTCAATTTTTTTCTGCATTCATGACCCAGAAATAACAAAAAATCCTATTTGTGTTTAGGGTGCGCCCACTGAGAGGTCAGCACAAGGACAAAGCCCCTGACTCACATTCTAAGCCAGGGGTTGACAATGAACACTTTCTAAGTTGCTGGGACTAATCAAGTGAATGTCTATTATTTGTAAGAATGGCGTACAAGCAGTCTTGGTTTGACTGTTGCAGTGTTTAGAATTCCACCTGCCAAAAAAAAAAAAAAAAAAAAAAAAATGGAGAAAATGCACAATAGAAGTTTTTTTTTCACTTCTTTATCAGTGTCAAATACCCTGGTGCAATAAAGCTGTCAGGCTGATGTTTCAGCTTAAATACCCCTGGCAGCAACTTTATTGTAATCAACACAAATCATGGTCAACTATCAGTTCTTACCCTCCCAAGGAACAATTAAGTCAAAGTGACAGTTCAGAGGCCTCTGAGGCCAGAACAGAAGCTCAAGGTCCACGAGTGGAAGGTGTTCTACATCACAGTTGTCAAGCTGCAATTGGATCAATGCTCCTTCCTTTATTTGATTTTACTTGTACATCAGTTCCACTCATTTCTCAAAAGGAAAGAAGAAAAGGGGTAATAGAGCTATCAGGTGAGCACTGTGCATAAAATCAATCCCATTAGCCTGAACGGAAAGCAAAGCTCATGTCTGAGTAATGTTAATTTCTGAGTTTTTGATTTTACATGCTTGCTTATTATAACAGCAAACATATCTATCCTAAAACTGTCTTCTTATGAATTATTTGATAAATATTTGTTTCAACTGCTTAGAAGAATGATTAATGGTCATAAGTTATTCATTATTTTAATAATTTTTCATAATATTTAGCCATTTACAAATTGTTTTAACATTTATTATTTGCCTTTAAAAATAATCTAGAAAAGCAAACAGAGAGGATATGCTTATATGTGTATAACAATGCAAAATATCAAAGTCTTAGTGATTTGCTAATGAGGAAAGATTTTATGTTTGTGTGACTGAGTGTATATATGTGTGTGTAACACACAGAGGATAGCCTAATACAGGAGTAGAGTCCATATTTTCTGACTCTATATCTTTGGTCTGTTATCTCCTCTTGACTGCTTTCAGGGTGATTTCAATCATTACCTTCATTTAGTATATTAACTTAAGAATAATAAATCTTTATATCATAATTACTTTAATAACAAGTGATATGGTCTGGTCTTGACTGTCACCAAAAGATGACAAATTCAGTTTAGAATTAGATATACTTGAAATTCACTTATAATTTAATTTATTGATATTTTTCTTATTTCATTTTATTCACCAATTCATTTTGAGTAATGCCAAGGTGATTGGGAACCCAGGGATATTTCCTGGCTTCACTTCTTAGCGACAATTACCATTGAGTAACCTTAAACAAGTGGTTGACCTTTTTGGCATAAACTTTTTTGTATGTTAAATGAATGCAATACCCATACAACATTGATTTGTTGGAGGATTAAATGATATAACACCATATATTACTTCTGAACATCTGCTATATTTCAGGCTTGGGTTTAAGCATTGGAGTTACATTAAGTGATGAAAATAAATAAGGCCATTCTTCAGTGTCCCCTGCATTTTAGGGAAGAATGTGACAATATAAAAATACATTTGAATCTCATTATTCACAGTAGTTATGTCTTATAAAGTCACTATGAACACTGAATTAGCACATACTAAGTCATTCTCATAGGGGAAATACAGGGTAAGTTCTGTGAGCCTCTGGTCATAACATTTTTTGTCAACCGATCAATATGTAACCTTGTTTTATCTGTGTTTCTGCTTAAAGACACCTTATTTAATATATGTTGTTGACTCACTGACTTTAAACTTGCAGCCAACATCACTGTAAGTGATGCCTGAAGAAAGCTCATCTATCATACACATTTTCTCTATAAGGCACATCATAGCTTTCTTGTGCTTAGGAACACTAGACAGCACTTTAGTACTGCACTTGGGGCCATTTTAAACAGAAAAAAATTACCTACAATAGTCACAAAAAATGTGAAAAACATGACACAAAATAGACTGCAAAAAGGACACTTGTTTACAGTATGAGAGCTGAAATAAGACAGAGAGTTCCACCTCAGCTGAAAACATGTCCCCTGGGTGAAAAAGAAAACATATTTATATGTTATTACAAATATTAGTTCTGAGCTACAACTAAATTTTAGTAAGTAGGAAAATTTGAGAATGCAGGATTGCCAAATAATGAGGAAAGACATGTGTGTGTGTGTCTGTGTGTGTCTAAAACATACCAGGGGACAAAGGTGTTGTGGAGAAATGTAAACCAGCTAAAGGGGCTAGAGGGTGCTCCTGCTGATGGTGGTGAGTGTGTGGCAAAGTAGTCAGCAAAGACCTCTATGACAAGCTGACATTTGAACAGAGATATCTGGAAAGTTATGAAGGTTGCATGTGGATATCTATCAGAAATGGATTCCAAAGAAGAGCAAGTCCAGATGACTTGAGGCAGCATCATAATTGGTTTGTTTGAGAATCAGCAAAAAAGGCTTGAGAGCAGAAGCTGAGAGAGTCAGGGATTGTGGAGTAGGTAAGGTCAGATAGACTGCAAGGGGACATACAAGGATACATGAGGCATTAGAGAGAGCTGGGGGAATTCAAGAAAGTTTTAAGAAGCCAAGTAACATAATCTAACATGTTTAAAGTAGATCATTCTGTCTTCTGTGGACAATCAATGGGAGGGAACCAAGGATCCATTTTGGAGACTACTATAGTTCCAGAGATTATCACATATTTTGGTGAGAGATGATATTTTGCAGTGGGATGGTCAAGAGTGGTCAGTTTTTGAATATATTTGGTAAACACCTGATAGGGTTTTCTGATTGCACATAAGATATAGGAAAACTCATAGTAACTCCATGATGACTTCTGAGCAACTGGAAGAAGGGAATTGCATTCATAAAGAGGGGGAGGAATTATTTGAAGGGTAGCTTTTGGAGAAGGAACCTGGTTTAGTGCATGCCACATTTCAGATGCAGATTTGAAAAACAAGTGGAAATACCAAGTCAATAATGTTGTTTGAATTTCGAATTTAGGGGAAAGTTCTGGACTAGAGATGTATTTTAGAAGTCAGCAACGTATGAGTGGTATTTAAAACCAAGAGACTTCAGGGGCTCATTTAACAAAAGAGATCCAGAAGAGAAGAGGTGCTAAGACTGAGTCCTACACATTAAATTGCTAGATTATTTGTGGTCTTAATAAGTGTTTATACCAATTTTATTGGTACTAACTCAGTCCCACAAAATTTCCCATGATTTTTGAAACAATGAGCATGATCTTGTTGTATTCTTGTTCATATAATCTAAATGGAAAGAAGTTGTACATTTAAAAATATTATGTTCTATCTTAAAGACATTAATGTACCGTTTGGTCTTCTATAATTGCAAAAGCAAGACTTTGAAACAAACATATCATAAAATACAAAGTAAATTGTTAATTATGACCAGGGTCCATCCCATGATGCTTAGGTGTTTTTGTATGGACTGTTAACGACAAAGGTTATGACTATGCCATTCACATTTTTACCTTACCCTGAGGCAACAGTCTTTGAATGTAGTTAACATTCATTCCACTGACTTATCATTTTGTTCCCCTTTATATGGTTTCACTGGGTAGCAAACAAAATGACTTTTTGTGGGCTAGTATTCGAATTCTTCAAAAAAATACATTTTCATGTCTTCTTTTTCCAAAGTATTTTATGCTTTCCAACACTTGTCTTGTGTCATTTGGTCTCTGTTTTGTGTAATTTTCAACACATTTGGCATCAACTTGGTGTGCCTTCCAAAATTCTTACGTCCATCCATCTGCTTGTCCATATGCCAAAAATCAGGATGAATGGCTCCTAATTCTTAGTTCTTAAGGGAATAGTTGGACTCTCAGAATGAAATATTCTACCTTTCTGTATGATATATGTTCATGAATGAAACATGCTACATATTTGCCAAATGTTATGCATTTTTGAAAGACGTTTGCCACAGCCTAGCCTAAGCATATGTTCCTGCTTTTCTGTAACAGTTCTATGTCAGTCCTAAGAAACTGACTAATGGAGCGACTACAAATTGGTCCCGAATGACTCACTTCTTATCCTACCTGATCCATCCCTGTCTTTCAAAGCAGTGTGTAATCTTATATTTCCAGGAATATAAATTTGTTGTGATTAAATATACTTTAATAAATAAGAAATATTTGTTTTACTAAATTATGATATTAAACTAATCTCATAAATGAAGAGGAGCTATATAAAAATGTCAGAAAAAGTATAAATTGCTATAGAAAAAAATTTATCCTTGAATATGTATAAATTAAATCTACATATAGTTATAGTCATATATGCATTCATATGTCTGTTTTAAATATATATGATATACATAATATAAAATTTTTAAATCATCTTCTTTTTTCAGAGTGAGATTGATATCTTTAGTTTGCTGCAATTCATCATCTCAGTTTCTTAAAATGTTTTTATATATTCATCAAAATTAGGACCTTTTCTCTGGAATCAGATGGAAATGAAATAAAGTCCCTGGTTTTTTCATGTGCATAAAAGCCAAATTTTGATTTATCTGTTAACCTGGCACTAATTCCCATGTATTTCTTGGCAGTGTTTTTCTGTTAGCAGCAGGCTTATTTTTTCAGTACATTAACTGTCTATTACTAAAATTTAGTTTGAATTCTTTGTAGGATTTTTTTCCTGCCATGGACACATTCTCTCCTCATCAAATAGGCTTTTGTTTGAGTAGTTTATTAGTGGCCTCCTGTGAAATAAAGACACTTCTGTGTGGCTTGTGGCTTCCCTACTGTCACTGCTTTCAGAGACAAACCGATCCTGCTTTCTTTGCCCAGAATGATTTTTAGAGATCATCCTTGCAGCCTAACTTCATTCCCCAAATGTAAATGCTTAAGCAAGAACCAAGAAAATCTTGTCTCTGTTGTATTTCCCTTCTCACTCCTTCCTCAGCCCTTCCTTTTAAGATAGTAGCTGAAGTTGGAAGCCAAAGGACAGTTTCTGTACTCTGTAATTAACTGAGGCACCATCAGCCCTCCTAAGTGAAGAGCTGGATTAGTTTTCAATTTTAGCAGGAATATGGCAAACACAGGCAACATACTAGGTACTTGTAAAGCATTAAGATCTCAGGGTGGACTCATTTGGCCAGTGTTTTCTGCCATGTCCTCAATCACTGAGAGCAGAGCACCTCTGCCACTCTGATGCGTGAAGGGGAGAGGATCGATTGGGAATGTAGAGGTAATGACCTCTGTCGGGTGCAAGTCCCTTCATGGGAGTCTGTGCGTGCAGGGACCCACGGGGACACAGGCCCTGGGAGGGGGGCAGGAAGAAACCAGGGCAGTATGTGAGGAATCCTAGACTCTGCCAGCCAGATTTGTGTCCCCAAATCTAGGTCAAGAGTGCCTGTGACGGGCCCAGAGCACTGTGCAGGGAGCCCTCTCTGCGCACTGCCCACACTGCGTGACGATTGCCCCTTGCCACGTTTGTCTTCTCCATGGACTCCAAGCCCAGTGAGGACTTGGTGCCCAGCATGTAACAGCTTTTCAATATTTGATGAATAAAAACTGCTGCAAAAATACCTTAAGCATACCTTGATCTTACAGAACAATGTAGCAGAATGATCAGTTTGCCTGGCACTGGGCTTTCTGTGGTCGACGAGTGGGTATTAAGCATCTTTGCAGTCTCAATAAATGAGTCTTAGTTCATATGTATTATAGTACTGTACTCATGGTAAGAACTAAATATTTGTCAAATGAAGGCATAAATAAAAGAAGAATGATTTTTTTTTAAATCAGTGATAGCCAAACATAGTTAACTAATGTGGTTTTGATGGTATTTCTCCTTACTGTTATCCAATCCTTTGAGTTTATTCTGTGGAGAAGAAGCAGAGGCATGGTATTAAACAAATACCATAGTCACTAACAAGATACTCCATGATAAATATTTATAATATCATACACATGTTGGGAAAAAAAGAAAAGCTAATGAAATACAAGCAAAATATAAAAATAAGTAAACAGAAACCCATGTGGTGTGACTTTCTCACCCTTGGATGACATAGAAAACTATATAAGTGCCTCTGTAGATCAAAAAGTAAACAGTAGAGGGGGAAAAAGATCAATCAGTAAATAACCTCTGAAATATATTTAAAATATTTTTTCAGGGTTGAAACCCATTAATTTTATAGCATACAAAATGTGTTTCTTTTCTAAAGGTGTTGTCATTTTCCCTACCAACCAAATTAAGATCACTTTGTTACTATTTTTCTTAAAAATGCATGGTTTCCAGAATTAAATGTCAATTTAAGTTATATCTGAAACCACTGTTCCATTACTTATATACCAATTTCAGCCTCACTAAAAACCAGAATACTAATTTCCTGGAAATCTATCAAATAACTAATTTTGGGCATGCATTATTCTTAGTATATGTTCCAAAGAGTCTGCCCACCCTCTGAGTGTTTAAGAGTGCAAGTATACAAGCCTGCATATTTACACACACAGTCATAAGTGTGTAAAAATATGTGTATATTCATAGGCTACCTTAAGTAGCCAACCACCTAGACTCTTTAAGGGATATGTAAAAATGACTAAATGCCTTTAGTGTAGCCCTGGTGGATAAAAATCTATAGCATCAAAAGATGGAGAGCCCATTCTGGAAATGGCTATGGAGGTGATTAAGTTTTGAAATTACATGTCATGATGGCCATTCCAAACTGAGAGTATGTGAATAAGGAGAGAAAGCTAATGTGCTGACCAGCAGACCATGTTAAAAAACTCTGGAGTCAGAGCTCAGCCATGCAAACTCCACTCCCTCTCCCCACCCATCAAAATAGATTCACGACCTGTAGAAAACAGCCTGTTTTATATAAAAATGTTAGTGTGTAAAATGTGATGTGTAGTTTCAGAGTCCCTAAGGCGGTTTGACGTTGTAGTCAACACCGGCAACTCCTGCGGCGCACCTGAAGCCAAGCTGTATTGACTCCATCTTTCCCTTGGACCCTTCAGCTGCGAAGAGAGGGGGGGTCTGCTGCATGAGCAACAGCAGACCCTCCATATCACCCTGCCCAGGCTCTGTAGCTTCAGCTTCACTGGAGAGGACACTCCAGCGTCATCGCAAGATGTCGATCCAACACGGGAGGAGACAGATACCGTGTCACTCCCGAGTCGGACTGCACAGCCATTCTCGGCGGTGCAGATAGACTCTTAAGAAGCTACACCATCGTCTCTCGAGACGGACGGCTGCCGATATTCCGATAGTTTCAGTAATGATCATGAATTTGCAAACAAAAAGTGAAAGTTGCTATAGATCTGGAAGCTTTTATCATAGCACCAAATATTTTATTGGAGACAGATTATTCCAAAAATAAAGGATTAGAAAGGGAATTTTTGTTATGTCAGTGTCTTACAGATTTGACTTTGTTAATTACTGACAAAGAAAAACAGCGATTAAGTAGCATGATGTTATCATTTAAGTGAATAACGATATAAAGTGAGGAATATTTTAAAACAGGAATTAGTTGACAAATTGTATAGTTTAATTAGTGACTACAGAATCACATTAAAAACATTCATTTCCTCTCATTAAGGCATCTCTCCCTGACCATTCAACTCACCTTGGAGGTTACAGAACTCAAAATACACATAGCTACCAGATATGCAGATACATACACACATAGTCTTGTTCAGTGGTAACAAAGACCCATTTAATTCCAATCCTCTGAAGTAATTAATTTGGGGTCTTTTAAAAACCAGAATTCTGCAGAAGTAGGGTTCTTTTCACTTCTATACAATTAAATTCACAAGCCTTCACTGTCCCCACATGCCCCTCTCTGATAAGCTTTGTTCAGAACTGAAACTATGGAGAGCTGATCAGAATTTAATTCTATTGTTTCTAAGAAATGTATCCCATAGTTAGTCTTGTTGTTTCTCTCTAAAACAAAAAAATGTTGGGGACAGTTTAGGGCCTGAGCTAGACATGTTTTATTTTCTATAAATGGATTATAATCGCTGGGCAAAATAGAGGCAGAAAGGAAAAATGGTCCATATTGGATTTGAGAGGCCTGCTGTTTTCACCATTATCTTAGGTGCCAACTGCCGATTTGCATTGTTCTGTAATAATACCAGTTTAATAATTACAGAGACCAGGAATATAATATCCATGAAAACCAGAGACATTTTGCTAAAAGCAATATATCCAAACAGAAATCATAATACTGGAATTGTAATGGGAAAGAAAATGCTTTCTGGGACAACCTGTAGATGAAGTCTTTGGCAGACACAAATGTTTTTCTCACTTATAATCGTTGAGTGCAACCAGGTTTCAGGGAGTGGGAGAATCTTAGGTGCCTCTCTGCATAATAAAATTACAGGGAATTTCCCTTGTCCCCCACTGCGGTCAGAAGGCAGAATAACAACGGTTAGCACAACTCATTGTGATTGCAGAGAAACTCTTCAGATATTTGCTTTTAAAATGTAATGTCCTTGGGCGAATGAATACAGGCAGTTATTGACAGCTGTGATTTTATGAACTTACTCCTCTCCCTTGCAGGAAAAATAGACAAGCAGGGAGGAGAAGTTGTGTTAAATGAAGACCCTGCATGTATAATAAATGTTCATTTCATACATTTTTTTCAAGATGCATATTATCTTGAATTAATGGATGGCAAACTTTTAATTCACATATTGAAGTAACTGGCTAAAGGAAAGGAAAGATTTCAATATTTTTAAAATCAAATATTTGTTAAACACCTACTATTTTATGGACACTATTTTAATAGATATATGCTATATATTATATGGGTTCTAAACATCAGTCCCAAACCTCATGAAGATTATATGCTAGTGGTGGCAGAAAAGATGTCAACAAGCTATATTACAGTATAAGGCAGTGATTGATGCTGTGATGAAAAACTAGGGATTTGAGCTTCTGAGAATATGGCAAATACATGTAGCATTTTTTTCTCTACCATGCTTCCTTCCTCTCAAGGTAAAAGGTGATTAGAATTGATTTGGCCCTAAAATATTAATGGTTTCATATAGTATCCCTCTCTCCTTGTGTCATTTGTTTATCTGGAAAATATTTTTTAAAGTTGTGTTTTCAGACATTAATCTACATAAGAAAAACTTGGTTAGCTTATTTTTAAAAATGCAGATTTTTATTGATCAATCCAAAGATTATAATTTAATAAACCTTGGTAAAGTATCTGAGATGATTCTGATGCAAGTAGTTCTTTGTCCCTCTTTGAGAAGCAATTGCATCTAAGAATAGATAATTAATATTGGTTATCCACCTTGATATCAGACCTAACCAGTAAGGGTCTGAAGAACAATCATGCCTGAGACCAATTCATATCAGAGAGCTGCCTTGTTCAACACACGTAACTCTTGAACCCTTGAAATATTCATGGCCCAAACTGAGATGGGGTGAAAGTGCCAAACAAACATAGTTTATTAATAATTTTCATATTGATTACATGCAAAAATGATAATATGTTGGATATATTGGACTAAACAACATATTATTAAATTAATTTACCTTTTTAAACATTTTAATGTAGCTACTAGAAAATTTAAAATTATACATGTTGCTCACATAGTTGTACTGAATTGTGCTGTTATAGACCAATTATGAGCCCTTGTTTATTTAAAAATCTATGGAAAATGACTGCCCTGCCAGCCTGAACTTGCTTCCCAGGGTCATGTTACTGTGGCACATGTAGGTCATTCTCATATTTGCCTGGTCTTAGCCCCTGCATTCTCCAAACTGTGTCCTCTTCGCTTTCTGTGTTCTGTACCAGCTGCATGCAGGTTATTTGCTCTATCTATCCTTCTAAACAAGAATTCATTACTACTATTCTACAATCCTACTACTCCATCAAGCTCAGTGCAAATTTCATCCTCTTAAGAAACATTCCCATGTCCCTATAATATTTATTATATAAACTCTGTATTCATCAATATGATTCACTCAAAAATGATTGAAATGATGCAATGGTAATGTTTCCTATTATTGTGTACTGTAGAGCAACTAGCGATGTGATGTACAGAGGATATATGAAATCACTGACTACACTATTATTATAAAATGCATCACTAGAGATGGTGCTACATTGCAACTACAAATAAAATCAGGTTCCTTTACTTCATTAATCATCATTGCACTTGTAAAAAGAACATTTGATTAGAAGGAAAGTAACAAGGTCTGTGAATGAGAAGAAAAATACAACCTTAGAATCAGTGTTAAAACCGCAAAATATTCTCTAGTGAGTTTACTTGGAGGATAATTACAATAATAAAAAATATACTTAGAAACCATTAACATTTTCCAGGGTTGTGTTACAATATAGGTATATATAAACGATTGTGAATTTAGTAACTATGAACATGTGAAAAATTTTGGTTTATTGATTAAAGAGAGTATTTATATTCATGCATATTATTTGAGATTTACAATATACAGGTTATTCTTGAAAATACTTCAACATAGAATAAAACAGGGACTTGTTACTTATTTACTAAGATGATATAATCAAATAATAATCAAATCCAACATTAACAATCAAAATAATTCTCCTTTCTGGCTCCCTAGTCAATTTTTTTTGAGACTTTTTAATCTTTGCCTAGAACCTCTTCTGTTAATTCAGGTTTCCTCCTTTCTTCCTCAACCCAATACACCCCCCCCACACACACACACAGAAATCAACCCTTGTAGTAGGCTATCTTAAAATAAGGAAAATTGCCTTAATATCAAAAGATCTTAGAAATCATATGTGCAATGACTTCTGCACAGGTAGGCGATTTGTGATTTTATTTTATTTTTATGTTGATTGTTAATTAGGGTGAAGCAAGGACCTGCCTTTTTCAACTTAAAAGCCATTGCTTGCTTTTCATTGTCTGTGAATCGAGCAACAGCATGAATGTCAAAGAGACAGCTGTTGGTAGATCCTCCTGCCACGTGTTTTAATTTTTAACTGTTTTTTCCTTGTGAGCCGGTGGTGCATTTCCATATGCTAGAACATCTCCTTGTAAGCTTTCCTCATGTAAAGTCAGGCAGTTTATTAACTGATTGGTGGTGGTCAGGAGTGAGGGCAGGGATGGGTCAGGACCTTTGAGAAGAGGCTGGGTTCTAAATCATCCTTGCTTCTGTTCTCCACTGAGTTTACTCAAATCTCTACAGGGGGCGAATGCTACACCACAATAATTCTTATGTGAAGAAAGACTCTAAATGTCTGGATTGAGTGCTCAACTTTTGCAAGTATAATTATTCCTTTGAGAAAATTGGCCTTGACGACTTCTCTCTGTCAAATATTCTGCTATAAAATAGTGAATACTCCAGAGCTAACATCATGACTTCCACAATACTATGAGGAAAAGATCTTTGAATACAGTAGGACTGAAGAAGTACTTTGGTAGAATTATGTTCAGGAGATTGTGGGAACAGAAGGGGAGGGGCATTTAAACCAGTTTTCCCAAAGGAAGCGTCAGTTGAGCTACCGGGTTAAAGAAAGAAGATGCGCTCAGTTGCTCTCAGTTTGTTCTCGGAGGGTTCAGATACCACTTTATTTAAATGTTTAAGGGTTATAGCCTGACTGATATTAATTAATATGTATAAAAAGACAAAAACAACAGGTAATATTTTGCTAAAGACAAGCAGAAAAGTGAAGTAAATAATCAGAGAAAGGAATAGCAGTTCAGTCAGCCATCTGAGGCAACTGACGAAAAATTCATTCCATTGGTTACTCAGTATAATTCAATATTCCCCGGGTGAGAGACCAAAGTCAACCACAGAGCAGAGTACACTGAGTGAAAAGGCTACCATGTTCCCAGATCCTCAGAATGAATTTGATTAACTGCAAAGAATTTTCTTAAGTCTCTAGAGAAAAAGCAATATGCATCCATATATTTTGAAAAAAGAAAAGGTATTTGTAACTACAAAATAATCATAAAAGTAGTCCTCGTTAGTAAAATGTTATTCTTTATGATGGTTTTACAGTTCTGTACTATACTTACTTTTCATTGCAGAGAGGTATAAAGGCAGGTGGTGGAGTATTTTGACATTTTTAGTCCATGTGGTCTCTGAAGTGCCTAATCCCTGCTATGACAGGAAGGTATGTTTATTCTGTAACAAATCTTAGAAAATATTTAACCAGCACTCAAATGAGTAGAGCCAAGAAAATCCAAATACCAGGACTGCTGGCAAGTACTGAGTGAATAAATTTCTCTGCATTTGTGGATCTGTACAGTAAAAAGAATATAAAATCCTTGGTAACAGTGGATATGCCTGGGTGACTTATAATCTATTTACATATAGTCTCATATATTCCATGTTTTGTGAAATAGGTATATGTTTTATTTATTATTTATTTATTTATTATTTTATTTATTTATTTATTTTTTTAGGTTTTTCAATTACATGTCCCCTTTTCCCCCAATTTCTCTCCCCCACCCAACCCACCCCCTCTCCCGCAATCATATCCCTCCCTGTTGTCCATGTCCATGAGTCATTTATACACGTTCTTTGACTAAACCCTTCCCTTACTTATCCCCCTTCTCTCCCTCCCCCCTCCCCCCTATTGACTGCTATTCTGTTCCTTGTCCTATTTAGTTCATTTGTTTGTGTTGCTCTTTAGTTTCCTGTATTGGGTGATATCATAAGGTATTTTTCTTTCTTTGCCTGGCTTATTTCACTAAGCATAATTCTCTCTAGTTCCATCCATGTTGTCACAAATGGCAGGAGTTTCTTCTTTCTCTCTGCTGCATAGTATTCCATTGTGTAAATGTACCATGGTTTTTTGATCCACTCATCTACAGATGGGCACTTAGGCTGTTTCCAGTACTTAGCTATTGTAAACAGGGCTGCTATGAACATAGGTATGCATAAATTCTTTTGAATTAGTGTTTTAGGATTTTTCTGGTATAATCCTAGCAGTGGAATCGGTGGTTCAAAAGGCAGTTCCATTTTTAGTTTTTTGAGGTAATTCCATACTGTTTTCCATAGTGGCTGCACCAGTCTGCATTCCCACCAACAGTGCAGTAGGGTTCCCGTTTCTCCACATCCTCGCCAGCACTTGTTGTTTGTTGATTTGTTTGTTGATTTCTTTCTTCAATGTTATGTAATTTTCAGAGTACAGGTCTTTTATCACTTTGGTTTACTCCTAGATACTTTATTTTTCTTGTTGTTATAGTAAATGATATTTTCTTTTTTGTCTCTGTCTCTATTTTATTGTTGGTGTACAGCAATGCCTTAGATTTCTGTATATTTATTTTGTACCCTGCTATTTTGCCAAATTCACTTATTATATCGAGTAGTCTTTTAGTGGAGTTTATAGGGTTTTCTAGGTATACTATCATGTCATCTGCATATAGTGATAGTTTTATTTCTTCTTTCACTATTTGGATGCCTTTTATTTCTTTTTTTCTTTTTTTTCTTTTTTGACTGATAGCTGTGGCTAGGACTTCCAGCACCATGTTGAATAGAAGTGGAGAGAGTGGACATCCTTGTCTAGTTCCTGATTTCAGGGGGAATGCTTTCAGTTTTTGTTCATTGAGTATGATGTTGGCTTCAGGCTTCTCATATACAGCCTTAATTATGTTAAGGTATGCTCCCTCTGTTCCCATTTTGCTGAGTCTCTTCATCATAAATGGGTGTTGTACTTTATCAAATGCTTTTTCTGCATCTATTGATATGATCATGTGATTTTTGTCTTTTATTTTGTTTAGGTGATGTATCATATTTATTGATTTGCGAATATTAAACCATCCTTGCATCCCTGGGATGAATCCCACTTGATCGTGGTGTATGATCTTTTTGATGTATTGCTGGATCCTGTTTGCCAATATTTTATTGAGGATTTTAGCATCTATGTTCATCAGCGATATTGGCCTGTAGTTTTCTTTCTTTGTTGTGTCTTAACCTGGTTTTGGGATTAGGGTAATACTGGCTTCATAGAAAGAGTTTGGGATTTTTCCCTCTTCTTGGATTTTTTGGAATAGATTGAGGAGGGTAGGAGTTAGTTCTTCCTTAAATGTTTTGTAAAATTCGCCTGTGAAGCCGTCAGGTCCAGGGCTTTTGTGTGCTGGGAGATTTTTAATTACTGTTTCAATTTCCTTCTTTGTTATTTGTCTGTTGAGACTTTCTACTTCTTCTTGATTCAGTTTTGGAAGGTTATATGTATCTAGAAATCTGTCCATTTCTACTAGGTTGTCAAATTTCTTGCCATACAGTTGTTTGTAGTAATTTCTCACTATCATTTGTATTTCTTTGGTATTAGTCGTGATTTCTCCTCTTTCATTTCTGATTTTGTTTATCTGGGTCTTCTCTCTTTTTTTCTTGATGAGCCTGGCTAGAGGCTTGTCAATTTTGTTTGTTTTTCCGAAGAACCAGCTCCTAGTTTTGTTGATATTTTAGATTGTTTGTTTAGTTTCTATGTCAGTTAATTCTGCTCTGATCTTGATGATTTCCTTCCTTCTTCTTGCCTTGGGCTTTGTTTGTTGTTGTTGTTCTAGTTCTTGTAGCTTTAGAATTAGATTTTTTATTTGAGATTCTTCTGTCCTTTTCTGATATGCTTGTATTGCTATGAACCTCCCTCTTAGGACAACTTTTGCTGTGCTCCATAGGTTTTGGGCTGTTGTGTGTTCATTGTCATTAGTTTCCAGAAATTTCTTGATTTGTTCTTTGATGTCATTGTTAACCCATTCATTATTTAATAGCATGTTATTCATTCTCCATGAGTTTGGGTGTCTTTGATTTTTTTCTCTGTGGTTGCTTTCAAGGCATTGTGGTCTGAGAAGATGCTTGATATGATTTCAATTTTCTTGAATTTGTTTAGGCTTGTTTTGTGTCCTATCATGTGGTCTATCTTTGAAAATGTCCCATGTGCATTTGAAAAGAATGTATATTTTGCTTCTTTGGGGTGAAAAGTTTTATATATATCAGTTAAGTCCATGTGGTTTAGTGTGTTGTTCAATGCCTGTATATCCTTGGTGTTTCTTTGCTTCGATGATCTGTCTGTTGTTGATAATGGAGTGTTGAAGTCCACTACTCTGAGTGTACTGTTGTTAATATCCTTCTTGTGGTCTTCTAGTATTTTCTTTATATATTTGGGTGCTCCTATGTTGGGTGCATATATGTTTATCAGTGTTATATCTTCTTGACGGATTGTTCCTTTAAGTATTATGAAATGTCCTTCTTTGTCTTTTTATTGCACTTGCTTTGAAATCCATTTTGTTTGATATGAGGACTGCTACGCCAGCGTTTTTTTCAGGTCTGTTTGCTTGGAATATTTTTTTATATCCCTTTACTTTCAGTCTGTGTAAATCTTTTGTTTTGAGGTGTGTTTCTTGTAGACAGCAAATATGTGGGTCCTGTTTTCTTATCCATTCCATTACCCTATGTCTTTTAATTGGAGCATTTAATCCATTTACATTTAAGGTTATAATTGACATGTATTTTTTCATTTCCCTTTGTACCTCTGTTCCTCTTCTCTTTTTTTTTTTTTTCTTCTTCTTCTTTTTTCTTAGAACATTCCCTTTAGCATCTCTTGCAATGCTGGTTTGGTGGAGATGTATTCTTTTAGTCTTCCTTTGTCTGAGAAACTCCTTATTTTACCTTCCATTTTGAATGAGAGCCTTGGTGGGTAGAGTATTCTTGGTTGTAGGCCTTTGTTTTTCATTGCTTGAAATATTTTTGACCATTCCCTTTTGGCTTCTAGTGTTTCTGTTGAGAAATCAGTCAATAGCCTTATCGGAGCTCCCTTGTATGTTATTTGCTGTTTTTCTCTTGCTGCTTTTAGGATTCTCTCTTTGTCTTGGAATGTTGCCATTCTAACTATGATGTGCCTTGGAGTGGGTTTTTTTTGGTTCCTCTATATTGGAACACTCTGTGCTCCTGGACTTGCATAACTTTTTCTCTCATCAGGTTGGGAAAATTATCTGTCACTATTTCTCCTATCAGTTTTTCTATTCCTTGTTCTTCTGATCCCTCTTTAATTGCAGTGACTGATATTGTTCTTCCTTATGCTATCGTGTAATTCCCTTATTTCTTCTTTGTACTTTTTCAATCTCTTTTTCATTTTG
Organism: Furipterus horrens; assembly: GCF_987537825.1. NCBI lineage: Eukaryota > Metazoa > Chordata > Mammalia > Chiroptera > Furipteridae > Furipterus > Furipterus horrens. The sequence goes on along the minus strand of NW_028327176.1, from coordinate 58,323,787 downwards.
CTGTATGGTCTGGCAATTTTTTTCTACATTATCTTCTAACTCAGTAATCTGATCCTCTGCTTCGTTTAGTCTGGTTTTGACTGATTCTACTGTGTTTTTCAGTTCAGAGATTGAATTTTTCATTTCTTCCTGGTTCTTGTTGATGGTTTCTATGTCTTTTTTTATGCTGGTGTAGTTCTCTGCTAGTTCCTTGTAATTTTCTTGGTGCTGTTGGTAACTTCCTTGGAGGTTGTCATAGCTGTTTTTAAGGTTGTCGATTATATTGAGCTTCTTCACCACCATTGTTTTGAATTCTATGTCTGACATTTTGGCTATGTCTATTTCATCTACCTCTCTTTCTGGGGATTCCTTTTTAATTTTCATTGAGAGGTTGTTTCTGCATCTTACCATGTTGAATTTTTCTTGTTTGTTTTTATTTTTTGGATTTGTTTGCTTTGACTTCCCACCTTTGTGGTACGAGATTCTTTATGGTAGATCTGGGGGTTTCAGTGGTGCAGTCTCTTTGATCTCCTGAGCCTTATGTTCTTGGGTTACCCTTTATGTTGTTTGTTTATGCTTTCTGGTTATATTTCAGATGGTCTTTGGTAAGATCTTCCTTCTGGCTAGTTGATTGAGAGTCACTCTATCCACTTTGTCTTGAGTTCTTCTGTTGAGATGCTTTAAAAACATAAACACACAGTCCAGGTAGGAGACCCACACCCTCAAAAATATCCCCCACCCTCTATCCCGCTATCATCAGCCAATGAACCAGTATTAATATAAATGTAGAGAGATTAGAGCTTTTATACTATAGGAAGAATAGATAAGAGTTGTTTTTAGGGTGGAGAAATATGATTTTTGAGAGAGGGGATGATAGATTAATAATAGTTGAGACTATGCAAGACAGCAGGTAATATTTACATTTTATGTTAATAACAATAGAAGAAAAGGATGGAAAAATGCAGAATATAGTAAGAAAGTGGGATTGTATAGTATTGGATTCATATAGTAGTTATATTCTATTTATTTAGAGTGAAAGGAAGGGTAAACTAGACATGGAAACAAATAAACAATGATTAAAGAGGAAGGATGAGAAGGAGAGATTGTATGAAACAATTTAAAGATATAGTTTTTTTGTTTGTTTGTTTCCTTTCCTCTCTTCTCTTCCTTTTTCCCTTTTTTCAGGAAGGAAAAAAAAAAAGGAATGTTTTTATTCAGTTCAGCCTTCATGTGTCGTCTTCTTTTTCTGAGTTTCCAGCTGGTTTAATGTGGCAGGTCAGAGGTTCTTGTTCCTTGCAACAGCATTGTACGCCTGCCCACAGTGGCTGGCACTGAGTGCTCCCTTGGCGCCCATTGGAGCCAGCCAAGGTGCCTTTGCGCTCACACCCCAGCACGCGCATGGCAGCCTGAGAGCTCGCCTTGGGCCTGCAGAGCCGTGCTCCGGGAGCTCGTCTCTCGCCTCCCAGGGCGAGGTCCCAGACACTTGGGCACAGTGGAAGTGAGCAATTGGCGCCTATTGAAGCCGGCTGAGGTGTTTCCACACCCGCATGCCATCTGCATGCAAGACGGCCTGAGAGCTAGCCTCAGTCCCGGGCAGCCACGCTCTGGGAGTTGGTCTCTCGCCTCTTAGGGTGGGGCCGCGGACACTTGTGCTCAGTGGAAGTGAGCGTCTGTGAGTCGATGCCACCCGCTGTTCGGGCGCCGCAGCCGCCCGCCTTCCCTCACCTGTCTGGGCGGGCACGAGCAGAGCCTGCGCTAGTGGTCTGCTTTCCGGCCTGGGGCCCGGCACCCACGGGAGCTGTCTAGGGGTGTCTGTGCACGGTCCTCTGCATGTTCAGTGGGCCCTCCCTGTGCCCGTTTGGGCACTGATCTTATGTCCGTTGGGGAGTGTCTGAGGGACGCCTGGACTCATGGCCCCGTGCACCTGGGTCAGTGAGTGAGGGCACTTCCCTGTGCGCCCCCGCAACCCAAGGGGAAGGTTGGGGAGTGGATGAGTGCACCACTGCGCCTGCGCTCCTCCAGAACGGCCTACCACCCCCAAACTTTCCTCCCCTCTCCACCGTCCACTAGAGAAAAATACAAAGGAGAGTTATGTTCTCACTTGCCCGGCAGCACACTGTCTCTTGTCCTTGAGCACCAATGCCACCTGGTCGAGTCCTGTCTCTGCCAGCGGGCAGAGATCCGCTCTCCTCCCGACTCCTCTCCGGGGCAGCCTGTGGTCGCCAAAAAGCCTTTGTGTGCTTCCCGCCGCAGCTCGGGCAGCCGCCCCAGTCAGAAATCCCATTTCATCCCCTTTTCCTTCTCTATCCTCACTAAACAGGTTGTTCCCAGATGGATTTTCTCTAATCCAGCAGTGCCAAGGCTCAACTCCTGCCAGTGTCCAGCTGCTCACTGAGATGTTCTGTCTGCAATTAGCCCAAACTAAAGACGGGTCTCGGGAGTCTGAGAGTGCAGCCTCCCCTCACTCCTCCGCCATCTTTTTCTAATCAGGTATATGTTTTAAATTAGAGAAAAGAAACCTTCCAAATCAGCAAATACAACTCTTGCATGTGTGTGTGTGCATGTGTGTTGCGTGCACACATGAAAATACATTGAAGTTTAAAAACAGAAAAGAAAATCCAAGTAATCCAAAAGGTTAATTAAAAATGATTGACTCTGGGTTGAAATTTTTTTCAATAACTACTTTGTAATTTTTTAATTCTTTAAAATTTAGTCTACATTTTATTTCTAATATTAAATGGAACAAAACTTTACTTTAAAAAAAGGTTGGTAGAGCTTAGGGGAAATGAGTTGGAATTCTCACTGTCACCACAATTACTAGAATGCAACTACTTTATTGGAAGTTATTGATCCAACTAAGGTGGAGTCAAAGGAGCTACATTCCCATGGGCTTTTTTAGTGGTGCCCTTTCCTGGTGCTCTAAACATTGATATAGAGAGTCAATTGCTCTAAGAAATACAAAAGCCATTCTCTAACCACCAAATCAGTCACTGAAAATATTTTTATCTTTTCACCCAGCATACATATAAGATAATGATTACATCATTTCAAAAAGAAAGTTCTTTCATAACCAACTGTCTTGCTACATGTGAATAATTATTTTGGTCAATGAACTATATAAATCATGATTTTAAAGTCATTTTTATGGTCGTCAAGAATATTTAAAGTGACCTGAAGAAGTAAACAACCTAAGAATTGTTTTTCTTGCTTGGGACAAATAGACATGCAAAAGAATTCTGCCACCTTCATCTTCAGATTGGTATCTATTAGTTTTTCTTTTACTGATAACAGAAAGCTCAAAGTAAAGAACTTGACCAATGACATACAGATTGACAAAGTTGTACCTTCAACTTTGTCTTAGTCCTGCAGCCATACTGCTTCCACTACACAGAATTACGTTTGATTGATAATATGTTTTAAAATGAATAAAAAAAAGTAAAGCATGTCTTTGATATGGGTAGCAGCTTAGATTAGCTTGATTGTGGGGAATGTCAGGGAGTTAGCATAGTAAATGTATGGAAAATGAATGTTGTTCAGCATCTATATAGATATTTGAGTATTTAATACCTATTAAATACTTATGTTTTCGTGCATTTTCCTGTGTATTCATAGAGAATGCAGATGTGAAATTCTCTCAATTAGGTCACTGAAGTCGAAAGAGAAATGTAGTAATCTGAAGATTATCATTTCTCAGCATGGTCATAAGATTGGGACTTAATGAAATGGTTATTGTAATAAGAAGAATTATGTGTCTAAGCATAATATTATAAGGCAGAAGCCCATTGCTAACAAGCAAGATTAAGTCATGATCATTTGAGATTCCATCAGCCAAAATGATTATTCAAGAGCCACAGAGTTTAGTGAAAAAAAAATTTTAAACCAAAATCAATTTATACACTAAGAGTAAAAAGCTTTACATGTGTCATGAAAAATGAATTTACTACACTGTCTCTTGTTTTATTGAAATACATTTCAGTGAAATGTATGTCACTAGCATCTCAACTAGGCCTGGCATTAAATATGTTTAATATGATCTGTTTATTTAAATGTCATGGATGCCACTATATGATGTTTGCAAGGGTCCAGTATTTTACAGACTTACTCTATAGTGAGAACTATGCAGGGGTGGGTGATAATCAGGGGTTAAATCTTAATTTTTTAAAGAATCTGAATTTATATATAGTTAAGGGTTTTTTAAATGTTTTTTTTTTTTTTAATTGGGAACACACTTAACTTCTCTCATATATATATCATAGAAAAAATAACCCTTACTTAAACATACTGAGTTTTAAATACAGCTGAAACAGTCACCTTTCATGTCACCCAAAGGGTCAAAAGTATGTTTCTCTTTTTCTCTCTTGAAATGATCCACAATTTTTAGAAGACTAATAATAGTTCATTCAGAAATGTTTGGAATGGCAAGTTTATTATTCTAGTTATTTTTTGGTATTTTGGATACAGATATTTGAAGTGAATATCTGAACTGTTTGAACAAATATAAACAACAGGTTGTGATATAGTTCAGATTTATAAAATTAAAAAAGTTTCCAAAGACATTGCATTATAAACTTAAAAAAAAATCCCCATAGATGATGTTATATCAGAATAGGGAAAGAACCAGAGGTATGATGTTGTGAACCCACGGACATAGTACTGCTATTTTCACTAGTCAGTTAGTGCATAGTTTAGATAGCAACCAGAGCTCACTCATTTAAACTTTATGTATTATTTTTGCATTTATACTTAAATGACAAAAAATGCCATCTATGTGAAAATCCCTATCAAAACTCAAATCTAGGAAGCCACTCAAATATGAAAAATATTGAAGATTTTCTATAAAATAAATTCTAGCAATGAACATCATACTAAGACAGTTGACCATCCATCCAGTGAGTCTCTGCAAGGATGGAAAGGCCACTTGGGTATAAGGAGTAGTAGCTGCAACAGGGAATCCTACTAACATACTTTCATTTTGCACCAGCAAAAGCTGGAGCAAAGGACAGCCTTTGGGCAGTTGATGGGAAGTACAAATTATTCCCTCAGATTTCTATCAAACACCGGGGTCAATTTCATGGGATGACCCTACAAGGTGCCACTTCCAGAGGGCATTTGGCATGTATGGCTTTCAAGTAGAGTAGGGCAGTGCTACAGCTTGCTCCAAGTCAAGGGAGTGGGGCCAGCTCTATAGAGTGTTACCCAACTAATGCCTGCTGTGCTGAGAAAAAGAAAAAAAAAAAGAACTGATTTGGCAGAGAGGTGAAGCATTGTGTCTCTGCTCTTTCTGGCTATAGCTCCCTTGCTACTCCACACTAGCAAGTGAAAAATAGAACAACTCTAAAACTCTCCCTTTATCCTTTGTCCAGCCTGGAAACATTTTAACAGAGATCAACACAGTCTATGATAGATATCTTCTCAAATCTCAGATCTGGAAAAGAATTATTGACTGCACTCTGTAGGGGTGGAAAAGTATATTGGACATACACAAGATTTTAAAAAGTGGGTTAATCCAAGGTTGTAAGCCAATGCTACTGCTTATGGGACAGATTTGGCACTTCTCTCACCTGGGTAACTTAAACTATCATCCAGTTGGGTTCCCTGCTTCTAGCCTGACATCCTTTCTCTACATTCATGTCTGCACTGCAGCCAGAGTGATCTCTAAAATAAAAGTGTCTGGAGTGCAGGGTGACCCAGAGAGGCATTTCTTGGAAAGTGACCTTTGAGTTGAAGCATGATGAAGAGAAGAAGGTGCCAGCTGAAGATATTTGAAAAGACTGTTTGAGACAGAAAAACCAAAAGGCCAAGGCATTAATTCAGGAATAAAATGGGCTTCATGGCAGGACCAAAACAAGTGGGATTGCATTAGTGCACTTATAGAAGAAGAAACAGATGAAAGATTATATCAGAGAATTAGGACATGAACAGCAGGAAGAACACATTATGTCTTGTGGTACAAGATACAGCATGAGAAGATTTTTTTAAGGACAATGGAATGCTGTTTAGGTGGTTTTAAGTAGGAGAGATGTAGGTATGATTTATATTTTAAATATATTCTGGCTTTTGTATAGAAAATGAATCAAGGTACAGAGGGTGGTAGGAAAGTTCTTGCTATAGTCCAGTTGGGAAGTGAAGCTGATTGGATTAGAGTTGTAGATAGAGAGATGGATTATGTGTTGAGGTGAAACAGGACTTGAAGAACTTTTAGATTTGTGTGCTGAGATGTGGGGGTGACTGGGGACAGAAAAAAATCAAAGATAAATTGTAGCCTCACCAGTCCCCACTTACTGAGAAATGAAAGTGTGAGGAAAAAGTATTTTGTGATAAGAGGGGGGAATGAAGTTTTCTTATATGGCTTTACATTTAAAATATCATTAGAGAGCTGGATATTGAAATAGCTAACTCTAGGGAACAATCAGATTTGGTGATATAGTAAAAAATTAATTAACATATAGATAGTATTTAAAAACCAGTAGACAAAAGAAATCGTAAAGCAAATAAGCAAAGAAAGCTTGCCAAAATGGCTCAGGGAAAAATAAATTCAAGTTTTTCAGATAATGAAGAGTCAGCAAAGATGAGTGGGGTTGGGGGATTATGAGAGAAGATATCTTTATTGTTATGGAAGATTAGAAAAAGAAGTATTTCAGTAGAAAGGTTTAAGTAACTGTGATAAATACTAAGAGAAGGCAGAATATGATAAAGCCATATATAAACTTTGAATCTTACAGATGGAGGTCATTGTTGGCCTTGATAAGAACCTTTTCAAGAGGGAGGGGTTGGCAGCTTTAAGTATGAAGCTGGAAAAAGGAGGCTTTTGCAGATGTAGGGCATAATGGCAGGGGAGGTTCCCATTTGGTATAAATTACACTAAAACCTGTTTGTGGGTAGATAGAAGGGAATGAACCAATAGAAAGAGAAAGACTGAGGATGTTGGAGAGAAAGGGGATAATTTTGAGAGTGAAGCCAAAGGGGAAGTAAGAAGGGATAGAAATTAGATGACAAAGGACTGACTGACTTCCTTATAAGCATAAACAATGTATTTAAGTTTGAGAATGAGGAAAATTTGTGGAAAGAAGTAGGTAGGCATTTTTAAAATTTTATTTGATCAAAGAAATATATAGTAGATTTATACTTTATTTCTCTCTAAAGAATTAGGCAATATCAGTAGTTGAAAATTTGATTTTGGGGCAAATATTGAAGATTTTAGAGAAGTTTTAGGATGGCACAGTAAGTAGTAAGTAGTGGAGTGCACCAAGATTTTCTGGATTGACCAGGTGCCCACTTGAAATTTGTGAGCACAGGTGTAAAGTGAATTCAGTTGGTCGGAATTCATGATTTTCTGTAGCAACGTTCAGCTGATTGGGTAGTTTTGAAATTTTGACAGGAGTTTGCAGTGGAAAAATAAAGAGATTTAAGTATAGACAATTGGACTAGTTATACAGAGCACACACTAAGCCAGGTAAGGAGGGAAGTGAGATCATGAAGAAGGTGAGATCACAAAAATGATCAAAATCAGTGGATTACAGGCAAAGGAATTTTGGAGTGAGACCATGAAATTAAGTGTCCTGGAATGGTGGAGAGCGATATTAGACAGGGAGCTGTTTGTAACAGATTTTATTGGAAGAATAACTTCTGATATAAGGTAAAACATTGTTATATATGTGGCAGGCTAATGTGAGATGGTAGAAAAGCATATTGGGATATAAGATACCCATGAACTAAAAGATAGGATATTGGGACAGATCAAGGATGAAGACACACACCATGGCAAGGTCGTAAATAAACAGACTAACAGCTCTGGAATAAGTGGATGAGGTGGGGTGGGGAGGAGGGAGGAGGAGAAGACTGAGGCTTGGGAAGAGTAAGGAGAAAAGAAGTTCGGAAGTGAAATAGGGTGTGAGAGGTATATACACACCACAGTCAAGCTAGAAAGCCACTTTTACAGACATCTGCAATGTAGTGTCATCGGGGGCCTGTCAGATTTCAGGTGGAGCAACAAGTGAACATGGAGAGGAGAGGCTGAATATACATATAAGGAAATTTGCTAATGGCTGATCTTGAGTTCTATCTTCTCATAGTTTAAAGTTGAGATAGACTTGTAGGTACTTTAAAAATTAATATAAAATTACTCAAAAAATTTAAAAAATCATGTAAATATAAAATTTCAAATATGAATAGTACCCTTTTGAAAATATGACATAATGGTATCTGCTATCTCTCTGCTTAAGATTGCATAAAGTTTTGGGCCAATTAAGAAAAAATGTTGGAACTTCTATAATAAAACAGAAAGAAAACCTGCATTTATTCAACAGATATTTATGCAGCATCATCTATGTGTCCGGTACTAACAGGTGCTAACGGTACATTACTGAGCAAAACAAACACGCTTTCTGACTTAACTCAATTACTAGTCAAGCTATCCCAATCTTTCTCAATTTAAATCTTTAGCAGTATTGAGACACAAAAATAAAAACAGAACCATCTTCTCCCCCTGACACTAACTGGATGATTGTCCATAGCATTCTGAGCAGTTTCATTTAGCTGCTTTTCAGGAAGCACCAAGCATTTCTACTGCAACCAGTTGAGTTTTATGTTTAATAAGAATCTGTTGAGTTTGTTCCCAAACCTGTTTCTACATTGTGCTTCTTTGTAATGGTGCAGTTTGATGAAATAAGAGATGAACATTGAGAGCTGTTTAGGAAAACTGAGTGTTTTTAGAAACATGGTAAGAGAAAAGATTAGTGGAAACTAGTGTTATATAGAATTAGATATGTGTAAGATGACTCTAAATGATTGGGGAAAAGTAAAAAAAAAGAAAAAAAAATGCAGATTCTGCTTTCAGGCACTGGGATTTGAACCCAAGCCTGAGTGACTCTAGAGCTTACACTTCTGGGTGTCAATCATTTTCCCCTTTATTTTACGCTAACATTCCATTTGAGCAGCCTATTAAGCCTGTTTAATTATACTCTTCCAGTTACAAATGCCTCCTGAAAATAATCTTTTAGACTCCCACCTTCTATCATCTGCCCTAGCCTCTACTCATTTATAAACAACTTCTTCAAGATGACTAAGGAAAGATAGCACTGGAGTGATCAACTCAATATGGTTTTGGAACTGAAAGCCCCACATCCTGGGAAACCCCTTGATCTCAAACCACAATACTTGTCCATCTTAGACAACACATGCTGTAGGATTTGCTTAAATAACTGATAGATCTACTGACAACATAGTGCAGTAAATCTGGTGGCCATAGTCAAAGTTACTCCCTGTTCCCCTTGATATAGTGAAAAAAAAAAGATTTTAAAATAATTTTATACTACTTTTACTATAGCAACTTAGCCTGTGCTATCTTGTACTTCCCGTTGCACTTACAGAATCTATTCATTAGAAAGATCATTAAAATAACTTCATGACGTATTCATTCTCAAACCCTCCAAATGTTCTTATATCTCATAGTTCTAGGTAATTGAACCTTTGCTTTTCTTGATTTCAGTTTTTTCCTTTACTCCCACATTCAATCCATCAGCAAGTCAATCACTCACATATATCCTGAATTTGTCAATATCTCCAGAACTCTGCTGTCATCCTTGCTCCATGCTACATGGACCACTATAATAACTTACTCAATGATCTCTCTCTATCTGTTTTTATCTTTAGTAAGCCATTCTTATCATAATTTTGAAAGTAACTTTTAAGGCATAAATCAGATCATCCTCTGATTAAAACCTTTTGGTGGCTTCCAACTGCATATGAAATAAAACCTGAACTCCTTCCAGTGATCTGCAAGGATCATCCACATCTCTTGCCTCTCCCTACTTCTTCAACTCCCTACTCACCTCCTTCTTCATTCCCTAGCCTTCCTGTATCCTATAAATAAAAGTTTACTAGAAACACCAGAGATCTCACCTTTAAACACCCCAAACTCATTGGGAACTAAAGGTCTTTGAACTTTTGCAGATTATTTTGCCTGAAGAGCTTTTCACAGCTCATGGTCAGCTCTTCATCATCAAGCCTGTCTCAGTTCAGCCATCCACAGATGTTTGAACCTTAAATAGTCTCTTATTATCAACTACCATGTGAATTCTATTTAAAGTAATTATCCCTATCGAAAACCACCTGACTTATTTAGTTTTTTAACTTTATATACACTTACTGCAAAGCAAGATCTGTGAGTAGAATAGCTTGCTCTTACTGTATTATTGGTGCTTAAAATAGTACCTAGCTAGGATTTAGGAGACAAAAGTTTTTAAGGGAATAATTACAAGTAGAAAATAGTATAGGCTGCATTCTCTAACTCCTGTAAGAAAATTAAAATTATCAATAAAAGAATGAGCAAGCAGACATAAGTGTTATGTCCAAGTTCAAAATAAGATAAAAGTGCCCAAAACTGAATTTGTATCCCAAGTCTCATCTCTAATCAAGTCCGCTGAACCTCCATGTTTCATTTTCTAGCTCATCAGGAAAAATAGCATTACTGCTCAGGTTGCACCTAAAACTCAATCAACAAATATTTATTGATTGCCTCTTATAGGCATTGAACAGAATTAGGTAATGTGGGAAATTAAAAAATATAAGATGCAATGTTTGTGTTACTTGTTAGAGGAGACTGGATGCTATCTAACAATGCAATAATGGGCTAAATTTAAAAAGCTAAAGAAATTAATAAAACAGTTGACTTTAGAAAGAGGTTATCTTCAGATAAGGCTTTAAAAACTGACTGGGTTCAGCTGAGATTGAAGAAGAAAACTTGCAAATGTAGATTTGATCCTCTCTAAAGGAATTTTATGAAACAGTACATGAAGTGTCTCACTTATTGCAAAAGTTCACATGTAGAATCTGTAGAAAATAAATTAGAAAGTTGTATTTGCCTAGATTGTAGAGATCTTTGAATGCTAAGTGCATTTAAAAATTAAAATGTAGGTAATAAAGATTCAGAAAGGCTTTTTGGCAGCAGAGTAATGTTGGAGAAGTAGTATGTTAGAATTTAATCTTTAGAAATATACATAATATATAGGGCTAGCAATCTATTGGAACTGGAAATAAAAGTTGTATTATAATTGTCTAGATATAAGGTGATAAGTGCTTCAGCTAGAATGTCTACAGTGAAAATTGAATTAGGGAGATAAAAATAGCAAGTGTTTAGTACGTGACCAGAAGTTGCTTTTGGGAGAGGAATCAAACTCTTCCATATTGTTTCAGCTCTCTGAAATTTAAACATGAAGGGAGGCAGGGATGGTAAATGGAGAATCCTATTAAACCTGATTTCTGCTTATATAGAAAGATACAATTTTTCCCCAGTTTTTAAAAGTCCAGTTCAGTCACAGTGCATTATAATCATTGGCACTTAGATGAAGAATAAATACACTTGTCTATCTTCTTCATTTAGCTTTATTATAAGAAAGTCTTTAATACAAATAGAATCAAAGATTATATTAAACTCCTTCATATGTTATTTAGGTTAATTTTTTAATTTAAGTTTTATGTTAGTAGACTTCAGTTGGAAAGTATATCTGGTTAATAAAATGGAACAAAATAAGTTTTATTATGTGCCTGTAACTTTGTACCTGATGCTGAGAAGTGAGTGTGTGTGTGTGTGTGTGTGTGTGTGTGTGTGCGTATGAGCAGCTGATAGTGATGATGAATATTATTAACTCTCAAACTGTTAAATAATTTCTCTAAAGCATATATTAAACTACCAAGTAGTTTCATGTGTTATAAAAATATATTACATTTTTAAAATAATTATTTTAATATTTTAATGACTAAATTTTTTCTTGACTAAATCTTCATTTGACAATTATTTCTGAGATAATAATAAGAAATATTTATCCAGCAAATATTTATCTAGTGCCCTCTATCTGCTTACCTGAGCTAGGTACTGGAATGTAACACTGAAAAAGTTGACCCTAATTTCTGACCTCTTGGATATATTTATTATTGCCATAGGTCGGGTACTGCTTAAGTATTGAACATACTATCTCAGTTAATGTTTATTGACAAAAGCAAGAGAGACTGATTGATTTAAGTAACAGAAGAATTCATTAACAGTGGAGCTGGAGAATGGGATGTGAAGTGACATAGCCAGGAACAATGTCCAACTTTATGCCAAAAAATAAAAAGATCCAGTGAAGTTACACTATAACCATAGTCACCGGGCACTAGAACCTGTAGTCGGCAATGCTGACCCCACTTACACAGCACAGTGGACCATAGGACTGCTTTTGGAACCCAGACGTAGCTGTGGCCAGTGGCTACTTCTTTTCAAAATGAATGCTGTGTAGTCCCTGCTGCTTTATATCCCTGTCTTCTTATTCAAGGTCTGTGGAAGCTACATCTAACCATCACAGTCTAGGTCAAATGATTGCACCTGAATAATAAGGGAGGCTGTAAATGAGCCTGGTACTTTTAGTTTCTACAGATACAAGGGTGCTTTGCTTCATGAGGTGGGTAGTTCTTAAAGAGAAGGAGCTGGTTCAAAATTCCAAAACAGCAAATGAACAAGAAACAAAAACGACAAACATCCGTTCCCTGGACATTGTCTAATTTAAGTTGCTATGACTCTGGTGTTATTGTAATTTTTTAGAACATGAGGTAGCTAATACACACTTGCAAATCAACACATTGAACAGACCACATTTTATTTTTATTTATTTATTTTGTTAAAGTTTAGTTGACATATAATGTTATATTTGTTTCAGGTATATGACATAGTGGTTGAACATTTATATTTCTTATGATGTGATTACCACAGTAAACCTAATTACCATCTGTTACCATGGTACAAAGTTATAAAATAATATTGACTAGTTTCCCTATGCTGTTAAATTATATGTCCATGATTTTTTCTTTTAAACAGGACATTTGTACTTCTATCTCACTACCCCTTTTACCCAGCACTCCACTGCACCTTCCAAAGAACAAACTATGATTTTTTTCTCTGTATCTGTGAGCCTATTTTGATTTTTAATTTATTCATTTATTTTGTTTTTGTGTTTTTAGATTCCACGTGTCTAAATAAGTGTCTTTATCTGACTTATTTCACTTAGCTTAATACATTTCTGGTATATCCATATTGTTTCAAATGGCAAGATTTTGTTCTGTTTTGTGGCTGAGTAACATTTCTTTGTGTGTGTGTGCATCACATTTTTAAATACATTTATCTATTAATGGACATCTTGGTTGATTTCATATTTTGGCCAAGTTACTCTCTTACGAATGAGGAACTGGTAATAGAAGGAAGTGACTGCTTCCTCTTCCTCCTCCAATTTTCATTTCTCTTTACTCTTTGGACTCAGCGATTAAGGCATAAGAGAAATGAGGCACTCCCGTTTTAAGGTGGAGAGTAGAAGCGACATGTGGGATTCTGTCTTTCTTCCGTGTGGGACTATTATTCAAATACTTGACAAGTTTTTAATAGTCTTCTGAAACTTCTGGCAAAGCCAGAATTGTGCCCCCAAATCATCCAGGTCAGAATTTACCCTGATTATATTTATTCCCATCTTGAATCATTCACAGTCACAATTGTCCAGTCTGACTCTAAAAATTATACAATGAGCCTTATATGAGAACATGATTCATGTTAACAATGAAGTGTGCATTACAATTGAAAACACTGGAGTTCTACAAAATTCAAGAACACAAAAGAGATATTAAAATCCAGGCAAAAACTCTTCCTTTCTGCTTTCTTATATTGTGTCCACCGAAAATCAAAGTACCCAATGTGATCTTAAGAAACTCAGTGTTATTACACACTTACATAACTCAGAATGGCAGCATAACAAATGGTAACAGATGTCATCTCTTTTTAGCAAGTCACTTAACCACTCTGTGCTCTTTCACCTGTAATACAAGGTTAATAATGTAGTAGGATATAATGCCCAAATATATGTGAAGTGCTTCGAACAGTGTATACTGTACTCTAAGTGTTTGCTATTATAACTTTTAGCTCTAAACAATTGAATTAGCAAATACTGCACTTTTTCTGACTTTTTTAAGAGATAAAAGGAGGAAGAAGAAGGAAGAACCCAGCATTAGAAAAGAATGTAGGCACTCCCTCCACGCCTGTGATATCATTGATTTTAAGCCCTTTGATTTTTTTAATACAAAGTTAGTGCAGTTAGTAATAAAATATCCGGTTTATCACATCTACTTAGCAGTGTGTGTGTGTGTGTGTGTGTGTGTGTGCATATATGTGTGTGTAAGAAGATATTTTATTTACATTTTTTTCCCATGGGAAAAAGGACCTAAAAAAAGGAGGAGAGTAAGAGTCATGCGTATGGACTCCCTCTGCAGTTCTTTTCCAAATAGAACACATTATCAGTAACTTTAATTTTAATATCTAAGCTGCAGAAATGAACAAAGCTACTTGAAATAATATTTTTATTTTCTTGAGAACACAATTAGAATGATACAAGTGCAAAATTGTAAACTATTTACCCCTAGGCATCTGGTTATTGTTGTAAGCAAAATAATAATTTAAAGATGATGCCAAGGGAGGTACTACCTGGATTATGAGTAATAATTTCTCCACTGAAGTAAAGGGCTGCTCTCTAACAGTAGCCAGGTAGGCTCAGGCCTTGCCAATCATCTAAGGGTGTTAGTAGCTGAACCACTATGTGGGACAAGAGGTCAGAACATGCTGAACCCTCCACATCTCAACAGCTGATAATTATGCAAACTCATACTGACAGTGACAAAGGAGCTAATGCCACCTTCTGTGTAATATGGCAGGCATCCTACTTTCTAGCCCCTTGAGAGTAGATAAGAAATTAATTATAAAAGGATGAAGGAAAGGGAACATTTTCATAATTTGTTTTCTCTCATTTGTAACTTTCTACTGTTTCCCCTGTGTTTCTCTCAACTAATCTCCTCTTTAAATAAACAATGCCTTCTCTGCTTTTGTAAAAAGGGAAATGTTTACAAACTGAATTGTACTGTTCAATGCTAAAATTTAACATTAGTTACAAAAATCTTTTGCAGGAAGAGCTAAATCTAACAACCGTGCAAATACACACCAACATCATTAAACTTCAGTTGGATCTGCTATTATTTGATATGTATGCCTAAAAACCACTGTGATATGCAAAATTGTGCAATAAAGCCCACAGTGCTTGTGGGAAAATGGAGTCAGGGTGTAACATTCAAAAATTTCATCAGTGACATAGGAAGAAAACAATCATAGGAACCTAATAAAAGTGTGGCACAGTTGTATATATATTGAATGGTTAGAAAATGTAAAAAAGGTGCGATAAATATGGCATGTAATCTTGAAAAATATCTAAAGCCTGATGATGGAAGTGGACCTCAGAATGTTTACAACTTATGAATTATTGTACAGTGATAGAAGGAGGGTTATTGAAATTAAATACCAGATATGAATGGGCACATTTATTTGCAGAGTGAGTTGAGGTAGCTGATAGACCTTTGAAGTGTTTTTTTCTACCCGGTTCCATTCAGGTGGGTGCAGTTATCTACATTCACCTGATGTTCTTGAAGATGACATTGCACATAATAAATATATTTATATCTATATAAAATCAAATACATCCATGTCCTTAGAGATATATTTGCTTACATCATATCTATAATATGCCTTGAATTAACTGTCCTGAAACAAATTTGCATTTTCAAAATAAGTATTATAGTAAAACAGACTGTAGCACATATAAGTGATATAGTATAGCATAGTAGTATCTGGAGTTATTAAAGTATTAGAGAATTTGATGAAAATATAAATCTCCAAGAAATATCCACATATACATGCATACACTCAAGTACATTGTACAAATAATAATGTCCCCATTCCTTATTATTTCTGCCATTGGTGTCATGTTTAAAAAGTTATTTTGCATTGTGTCCTTACCTTTATTTTGTACAAGTTTTTACTCATGCTTTGGAAACTGTAAACCCAAATGACAAATACTTCTTTGGTTCATCGAGGAAGGTTTGACTTCATTCCCAAATATGTTTCCATAAGTGTTTGTTCCTATGGGAATTCCAAAAGCTGAGTTATTATTTTCATTGCATTTGCATGCTCATAGAGGAAAGACACACATTTTACCAAATATGGGTTACAGAGATTGCTAGAGTATTTTTTTAATAGATAAAAGCTGCATTTGTTGGGGGAAGTTCATATAACAATATTCATGTTTATTTACTTATTTATTTTTACATATGTTTTATTGATTATACTGTTACAGTTGTCCCAATTTATTTTCCCTCTGCTCCTCTCCACCCAGTGACCCCTCTCCCTCCAGTTGTCCCACCCCTCAGTCCATGCCGATTGGTTGTGCATATAGTTCTTCTCAACATCTTCCTATCTACTCCACTCCCTCCTACTGTGCTTCTTAATTCCTGCATCATCTCTCTCCCTTTCCCCCTTCTCCCTCCCCACTGACCTCCCCCAATATGTTCCCCATACCTATAATTCTCTTTCCACTCTTGTTGCCTACTTAGTTTGCCTTTGTTTCAATTCCCTAGCTTCTGTTGTTGTTTCTTGTGATGCAGTTTTCATTTTAATGTTCATAATTTTGATCTTCCTTCTTCTAAACCAGTCCCTTTAACATCTCATATATTAATGGTTTGGATCTGATGAACTCCTTCAGTTTTATTTTGTCCTGGAAACACTTTCTCTGCCCTTCTATTCTGAATGACATCTTTGCTGGATAGAGTATTCATGGCTGTAGGTTTTGGATTTTCATTACTTTGAATATTTCTTGCCAGTCCCTTCTTGCCTGCAGGGTCTCCTTTGATAAATCAGCTGATAGTCTAATTGGGACCCCTTTGTACATGATTCTTTCCTTCTCTCTTGCTGCTTTTAAGATTCTCTCTTTATCTTTAACTTTTGACAATTTGATTATAATGTGTCTTGGAGTGGTTCTCCCTGGGTCCAGTTTTTCTGGAACTCTCTGTGCTTCCTGGACCTGTAAGTCTATTTTCTTCCCCAAGTTCGGGAAGTTCTGCTTCATTATATTTTCACATAATTTTTCAATTTCTAGTTCTTCTTCTTCACCGTCTGTCAATCCTATAATTTGAATGTTCATTTGCTTATAGCTGTCCCAGAGGTTTCTGAGCCCCTCCTTGTGTTCCTCTCCTCCCTTTTTGTTTCCTCTTTCTGCACTGGTTGACTCTTTGTTCCTTCCCTATGTTCCGATTTGTTGATTTGATCTCTGGTTTTTATTTCCTCACCACTTGTCTTGTATGTATTTTCATTCGCTTCAGTATGACTAGCTTTCATTCCTTCCCCATCTTGTTCCAAATCTTTTGTTAATTCTGTAAGCCACCTTGTGACTATAGCTCTGAACTGAGCCTCAGAAAGATTTCCTATTTGCTCATCAGTTAGGTCCCTCATTTGCTGCCTGGTGAGCTGCGTCACTGGAATTTCAATCATGATCTGCTTCATCTTGACAGTTTTCTTTTTACCTTTGCTTCCTGGGAGAGCTGTAGGGGGTGGAGCCCTGTGCACTCGTCACTACCCAGTGACCAGTGACCTTTTTCACTGCTCTGTGGCACTTCGTGTGGGGGCGGGGGTCCAAGATGGATTCCTGCTGTCACTCTCCGCTAAGAGACCAGGAGTCTCTTCCTCTGTCCCCACGCCCTCTGGGCCTCACAGTCAAGGGCAATGGGGTCTGCCTTCCCAGCATTGGAATCGCGAGCTGCCGGGTCTCAACTGCAGCTGGGATTGCTCCCCTGGCATTTCTCACGGCTCTGCCGCTATCCCCACTGCTGGCACAGACAGCACCGCCCGACTTTTCCACTCCAGTTGCCCCTCCTACCCGTCCAGACGAGCACCACTGGTTTGTAACTTCATACGCTGGACTTCCATGTAGTTTTATGTTCTGGAATTTCTGGTTGTCTTTGGTTTTGAGGTAGTTGTATTCCTTCTTAGTTGTGAAGGGAGACAGAACATGTCAGTCTAAGCCTCCATCTTGGCCGGAAGTCAAAGCACAATATCCATGTTTATAGTGCAGTCATGTTGTGGCTAAGTAACTAAAGTCTAAACTCTGACTCTTATTTACATAAATGAAATGAAACAGGAAAAGCAGTATGGTTTCTGTTAAATCTCAATGAAGCAAGAAAGGTATGAGCTCACACTGGAACTAGAGCAAGTTAAGCCCTTCAAGGGGCTAATTATTGTAATTCACTAATGGCACTAAATTAGAATAACCTAAACCTTTTTATTATCTTAATTTTCAATGTAAGTTATATATTGTCACTGAGGATCATCAGCTAATTCTGTCATCGCTGCAGCTCAATACAGAGCAGTGGTTATCAACCAGAGATAATTTTGTCCTCCAAGAGCTGATTGGCAATGTCTAAAGACATTGTTATAACTGGGGCAAGGGGTGTGCACCTGGCATCTAGCAGGGAGAGACTAGTTCATTCTCACAATAGTCCATGGAATATACACTATGTTTCTCCCAAGTTTATAGGTAAGGAAACTGACAGGGTTAAGTACCTGAGTCATACAGCTTGCAGTAGTAGAACCAGGAAGTAGAGAATAGAGATGGTTTACTTATAAAAACGCTTTTATAAATTTTGAAATCAAGAGACCCCAAATTTATTGTATGTGGGGCAAATAGTATTTTGTTTTGGGTGTAATATTATACATTGATATTCTGAGCATATTAAGGTCACTTCCAGATGTGCTTTTTTGATGCTTAGGAAAGTAGTAAATTCTGCTATATGTACTACACTTACACCTCCATACAGAGATTTGGAAATCACTTGATTATACCAAAGACATAGATGAAAGGATGGGAAAAGGGAAAGAAGATGGAGTTAAAATATGCTAAAAATTTGATTCTTGAATGGCAGAAGAGTCATGGCAGCTTCAAGGATATGATGAGTTTCACAGAAGCAGAGAAAATGTTGAAAACAGACCTACTAGTTAAGTATGAAGCACTCTTCTAAGCATGTTAACATATTGACAGACATAGTTGAACAAAAAACCATGTGAAGTAAGTCTGCATATTACAGCCATTTTAGATTTGAGAAAACTGAGGCCTAAGGTGATTTAATAGCTTGTTCAGGCCATATAGATGATAAGCAACTAAAACAGCTCTTGAATCTGGGCAATAAGGCACTAACATTTATGGTTTTAATCATTTTCAATTTACTTAAAGAAGACTCTTGAGACCTGAAACAAGGAAAATCAGTGCCTGAAGTATCCGGACAACATTTCTAGGCATAAATCAGTTAGAAATTGACCTATTTTTGCAGATCATCTGTGTGTGTGTGTGTGTGTGTGTGTGTGTGTGAGAGAGAGAGAGAGAGAGAGAGAGAGAGAGAGAGAGAGGTGCATATGCTCTGCATTTTAACACATTTAAAGGCCTTTTAAATAGGGTAATAGAGATAATGATATGACATGAAGGTGAGTGAAACTTATTCATTTTTTCTGACATTTTTCAACAAATAGAAAGCTAGAGGTTGAAGTAACTTATTGAAGGAAGTTGTCAATAATCAGTCAACAGACACTCCTGTTTTCAGTTTAGTGATTATTGTGTTTGGCTGAAATCAATACAAAAGATTTTTACATTTTTAAACTTTACTTTTGAACCTGATGTCTTGCAAACAGTAATATATAATTATTGTATGAAGTGGAATAATAAATACAAAGAATTATCTATGTAAAAATACCATGTGCCTTTGTTATATCTCTTCATGTCTGCTCCCACCCCTGAAATAATCAGATGTCAGCCTGGAGTCTGTCCCTCCACATAGTTCTATATTAAAAATAACATAATAAAAGAAAATATATAACTAAACAATTACATCACTGTACTTATAGTTGTAACAACAAGCTATTATGTCAGTGGTATGAAAACTTTAACTTCAGAAATTATGAATTTTTTTTTTTGGAAATACAAGGCTTACTCTTGTTGAATAAATGGTCTCCTGGAAACTCTGTGACTATATGACTTGCTCTGTGTGTATCCACATGATCCCTGATGCTTGAACCTAAACCAAGAAAAATCAGTGCCTGAAATATCTGGACATTTCTAATCATAAATCAGTTAGGAATTGACTTATTTTGCTGTGCATCAGTGTGTGTGTGTGTGAGTGTGTGTGTGAGAGAGAGAGAGAGAGACAGAGAGACAGAGAAAATGAGAGAGGGAGAAAGAGAAAGGTGGAAAGTATGTTAAGTTCAACCATGAGCACCTAGCTACAGCATGTTGTCCAAGTGATTGGGTGTTATACTAATAAAAAATGAATTTAATTCTTAAATATAACTTTACTAAGCGTCCCCCGATTTTGTTATATTAAACTTATTTTAGAAGTATATAATTATTGTTTGTTCACCTGTTTAAAAGGACTTCAAAGGCATTTATATAAATTTTAAACAAAATTCTTATTATGTGACTAAGATGTGATCAGTCTGCTCCTGACCATGTATCTTTTGTTCAAACTTCCTTTATTCTACCTACTTACTACTGTTTGTTATTTTTCTTATGATTCTAACTTAGAGTCTTATTGTTGTTAATGTGTGGTTACTGATACTGCTATAGCTATAGATCATATTAATGAAGACATTTAACTTATAAATGGATCAATCAGTAATGTCATATCAAATGTCTATATTTGGAAAACTATTATATTTTATATAATATATTATAAGACACATCTGTGGCTCCGTAAAATGTTTAAATTGATATTACAGTATTCCCTCACTTATCGTGGGTATTACATTCTAGACCCCCTGCCCCCCGCGATAGGTGAAAATCCGTGAAGTAGGAACCTTACATTTATTTTAGTATTTATATATATTTTAAGGCTTTATAAACTCTTCCCACACACTTATAAACCATTTCCAGTCCCTTATTAACTTTTCTCACTTCCTTATTAACCTTTTCCATACTTTTATAAACACTACTTATATTCTTAAACATATTCTACACTTTTAAACCTACATAACTTTAACAACATACATATACAGTACCGCAAAATCCCACAATATGAATGTCTCTGTTTATCATAGCACATGACTGAATACTTTCTGGACAGATCTCATAGTAAAGCTCAATCCTCACAGTGGCCAGTGGAGTAAGTCTGCCAACACAGACACCTAGAATGATCCTCCATACCTTTTGACTCAATAAGATTTTCACTCAAGTATCACTTTCTTAGAAATATCTTCTTTGACCTCCTTGATTTGGCTAAATCCACCTAACTTACACCTCAAAAGACATTATCCTCTATAGGACTTTAAATACCAAGTGCTATGAAGGAGGAAGATGTCTTTTATTGCTCACCATTCAATTCTCAATGTTTCTCAAAGGGTCTGGACTGTAATATCAACAAATATTTGCTCTATCAATAATGCATATTTGATGTGGAGAGATTTAAAGAGCTTTCACACATACTCAAACATTTTCAGGTTTCAGGCAACATTGATAACAGAAAGAAGAGTTTAACACACGTGCAGCTTTGAGGAAAGTCTTGTGGAAGGTGCTAATGTTACCACCATGTGATTGTAGGTGGTATCAATCAGTCATTATCTTTTGTTTCTGGAAGAAAGTTTTGAGTTGAGGTACAAAATTTCTTCCTTCTTCCTTCATACACATGAACTACTGAGTTTTAGGAAATCTGAAATGCCATCAATTGTAAGACTCACTATTATTTTATGTGTACTTCTTAGAAAGAAAATGAAAATACATGATGCATTGCTGTCAGAATTTTGTATATTTTACTTATCAAAATGATACTTTTAGACTATTTAGACAATGTTATGTACATTGATTGAAAATGAAATAAGTTGGTTATGCTATTCTTAAAATTTCTTTATATTTAACACCTTACTCTTCTGTATCTGATTTTAACCTGGAGTCTTCTGTGATCTTGTCTTTTTATATTGCTTCTCTCATAGAACATTTAGAATATTGGTAGTGCAGATTTTCTGAAAATAACACTTACTATTGTCCCTGCTTCATTTGCTTGTTTTCTTGTGTTTTGTTTTTACAAGCCAATGGCCACTGCTCTGAAGTTTTCTTAATGAGACTTTCTTGTTTTTAACCAAAAGACAAGTGCGAGACACCAAAGACAACTTAAATGGCTTATTGACTAAAACAATGAACAGTCACAGTTTCTAGCTGAGATACACGAAATAAATTTATACTTATTCAAGCAAGGAAAACTGTTTCCAACTTCTATGTAGTGGGCTGTCATAAGATGTAAAAAAATGTGCTTCAAATGCTCATTATAATGTATGTAATGATTATACACTGTCATCTATGTGGCTAGCACTATAACAAATATTTGCTTTATGTCATTATTTTTCACAACTCAGTCCAGGTAAGCTTATTTTCTCCATTTTGAAGATGAGGAAAGAAACCCAAAGAGAAAAAGATATTCATTGACTTGCCCAAAATAAAATAAGTACTATAAAAGCTGACGAGTAAACCCTCATTTGTGAATGTGGAATAACAAAATTAGGTGATTGTGAGCATTAAAGTACATAGCACAATATTTGGAAAACAGTAAGTATCCAACACAGATTAACTATTTATATCATTCATTTGTTCAACAGTATTTTTGAACATCTAAATAAGACAGATTATTCTTCTATGCAATGGATATAACTTAATAATAATAATGATAATAATAATAATAATAATAATAATAATAATAATAATAAACTTAACCCTTGCTTTCCTGAGCATTTATTCTAGTGGATATTAATAAAGATTTTTATTTTCACTGTGAATAACCTTGTTTAAATTATACCAGATCACCTTCTTTCAAGCTTAAATAGGGATGTTTAGCCATTAAATAGACTTTCCCCAACTTTATTAAAGTATACAAATATATTAACAGAATTAGGTTTCCTAGTAAGTAATTTCATCAGTTTTAGTTCATGGTGACAGAGGTTTTTATAAGAATAAATGATGAAAGGA
This sequence comes from Furipterus horrens, assembly GCF_987537825.1. Lineage (NCBI taxonomy): Eukaryota > Metazoa > Chordata > Mammalia > Chiroptera > Furipteridae > Furipterus > Furipterus horrens. The sequence goes on along the minus strand of NW_028327176.1, from coordinate 58,300,922 downwards.
ATTATAACATGTACAATTGTAATATAACAAGACATCTTTATTGAGGAGAGCACCTCTGAATTTATATATAAAATGGCCAAACAAGACAGTTCCATTAAAACATTACATTCACTTCTGAAAATTAAAATCTATGTGACTACAACAGAAAATCTAAGTATATTCCTGGGGCATTTGAAACTATACTCATCTAAAGCAAAATTATTCCTGAGCATAATTTGGTGTTTTGAAAATTATATGTGATATAAGACACCACATTCATTAGCAATAAAATGTATTTTCACTGCCTTTGTAAGAATGAATCAGTATCAGCTAATTAATTCATCACCACTGAATTAGTACAGATTTGCAAGTTTAAAGACAGGAGTGGTTGAGTTTTAGTTTATTTGACATTAATATTATGAGCATCAATGTCTCAAGTAAAATTGTTTTCACAACAAATATTTAATTCCTTAGTAAACACTAAAAGAAAAATTTATTTCTCATTTTGTCCTCATTGTACACCACATTCCCATGAAATGTTATCTCTCAAACATGATTGTTTATACTTTCTTGGGCCTATTTGAAATACATTCAATTCCATTCATCTCCTTTGCCAGTGCCATGACACATTAATTACTATATTGCAGAATTTTTTATTATTTGATAAAGCACACATCATTTTCTGTATTTAGATGTACAGTATAACCTTTAAAAGCACAGTCTCTGGGATCTGCCTGCTTGGTTACATTTATGTCAGCTGTTACCTTTAAAATAATACAAAAATATTTCTGGTCTCAATTGCTTTATCTGTAAAATGTCAATCATGGTATTTCTTTCCAAGTAAGTTTTGTATTGAGGATTAAATGAGGTAATGCATGTAAAATAAAATAGTACTGGCCTATAGATAGTGCATAGTATAGTAGTAGTGTTGCTATTTCTTTTGCTATTTCAAGGAAGCCCCAATATTTTTAACATACTAATACTGTTGAATGCCAAATAAAATTCTGTTTGGATTGTGATGGCTATTAAAATGAATTTAGAGACTAATTTTTGGAAATAATAATATTTAGTATAATATGTATTCTCATCCAGTAGATTTATTTATTTATTTGTTCATTTATTCCTCATTTCTTACTCTAAGATGAATATGTTGTTCCTAAGCTCCTAAATTCAATGAGGATTTTTTGTTTTTCTTGTTAGATAACAGAAAAAATAAAAAATAAAGCAATTATTATTTCCATATTTGACCATATTTAACTTTATTTCATAACATGAAAATATGATAGAAAAAGGAAGAGGAAAAGAGAAGAAAAACAATACAAAATATGAGTTTAGCATTGTAGATCCTTGGTCAGTAGCTTAAACTGGTGAATTATATCTAATTTTTTCAACATTCTCAGTTTAGTCCTGGTTTTGTTACCCTTTTATAGGTATAGTATTTTCAGCTTTAAATGGTCAAATAATTTCAGCTTCACACAACTTTAGTCTTAATCCAATGATCATGAACTTTTAACACTGATCTGTTTAAACTTCTTACTCTCTACTGAGTCTATATGTGCAGTTGGAGTTACTCTGTCTCAAATAACCCAAGGAATAAGATGATTCTTTAACTTGTAATTGGCAGGATAACTTGGTTTACCTTTGTTATTAACTCCTAGTTCTATTGCATTATGTCCACATAACAGGGTCTGTTCACATAACAGGTTCTATATGTTTTATGCTTTTCAGAAGGTTTTGAGATTATGTTTTTGCTGTAAATAAGACCTGCTTCCATAAAATGTTCCATGCTTCCCAGAATGAAGAATTTCCTATTTAAAGGGTTCACAGTTTGACATGTCTTTGCTTTCACCTATGCTAATAACAAGTTTTAGTTTTGAAAATATTTTGTTACTCCGTATTTTTCTAATGATCATTATGTGTGAAAAAGTAGCTTTTAGATTTCAATGTTTATTTATTTCTACCTTACCTACAAAAAAGCATTATTTAAATACTGTTTTAAATTCACACTACTATTCATGTTAATAGCATTGATGTCTGTATTTTGTAATCTCTATCAAGATTACATTTTATTTTTTATTCAATGCTCTAACAATATTTACCACCATAGTGTAATACATAAATTTTGTTCATTTCATAGTTTGGCAATATAGTTTATATATATTTCATATAAACTTTGTATGATATTTCAGAGGCTCTGAAATAGAATATATTCATTACAATATTGTGATCTGTCTTTAATTTTAAAAAATTAATAAAAGATATTTATACAATAACTGGTCTTAATTACAAGAATTTAAATCTGAATAGTAGCTTGATAATAATCTTGCTGTACATATAATGTAGCTATACTTACAGGGTACTATTAATTATTTATAATTGCTTAATAATCTTTACATAGTTCCTCCTCTGCTTCCACTGGAGAAAATTAAAAATAAAATAATATATTAAAAATGCACAGTAAATATACAGTTATTTTATTTATACATTCAGGGGAGAAAATATTTTAAAAGGAACTGAAATCATATTAAATGGTCCATAGGAAAAAAAAATTAAATAAATATTCTGGTCTTATGTTTTCAATCAAACTGGTTCAATTAATTTAAGAAGTATACTTTTTATGTTCTTTTTAATCACTGTGATAACTTTACAAGAGCAGTGTTAATGTTTTAACATTTATCTAGTAAGTTAAATGTCCCTATTAAAGTACACTTTTTTTTTCAATTCAATGAATTTTCATTTTTTTAATGTGAAAAGGTTATGCCCCAATTTCCTCAGAGCAGCTTGGTTATTTTTTAATATATTTCTTTTTCAAGTATTGGATGTAATAGCTCTAAGATCATGGCTTAAGAAGTCAGTGGGGTTGAGTTAATACAATTATCATGTTTTCTTGCATGAGTCAACAATTAGAGTTCATTAGAAGGTTGAATCTCTGGATAATAAGAAGCTGTTGTGAAAGGCAAACCATGTTTAAAATTTGTCATGTTTGCCTGCTCAGAAGGGGATATTTAATAAGCTCAACTTTTCAAACTTAAAAATATCATAATATTTCTGATTTCTTTAACTATCCTAAACATCTTGCTTGATCAAAAATTCATAAAAATAATCATATTTAACCAACTGAAAATTTAACAAGTCAGTATCATGGGAAGTTCATCTTCATTAAAAGTGATATTCTTAGCAAAATTATTATACCTCAGTTCTTCTAAACAGATCACTGTCAAAACAAATAATTATAATTTTCATTCTAATCCTAAAAGCCAAACATGAGTTATTATTATAGATCAATTATTTATATTAACATATAAGTTGCTGTATTTTGTATATTCTCAGATGATAAAATATACTCTTTCTTGTTGTATAAGAACTGAGTGTAGAGTATATGAAACTACTTTAAAAGTTTAGATTTGTCCATACAAGTGAAATATTACCTGTATAGCTAATATGTTACATACAGAAAGTAGTTGAATAATAATTTAGGACTTATAGCAGAAAATAAAGTCTTGGTAAAAATAAAGGTACAATGTGTATACATCTCTTTTACTATATTTCATAATCTAAACATTGAATATTGTGACTTACTCATTTAATCCACTTAAAACTGTCTAAATTTTTTTAAAAATTTAAGTGTATGTCAATTCTGGAGATAATGTTTTCTACAACAAATTAATCTCTCTTCACTTGGCCTTAAACTTATTCTTAACATCAAGGTGTGACTCCTAATATTGATTTTATTTTTGGCATTATGTAATTATCTAAAATCAATTATATTAAATATATAATACCATGAGATAATATATATGTATATATATATATAAAACTAATGTAATTGATTATATATAATTATCTGACAAACTTAGCTATGATATTCAAAGACTGATGACTTTCCTATTTGTAGGACCCTAGTCATTGTTAGACTAGAATCATTGCCATCACCTTGAGGTCAGGGTATAAGTTATAGTCTGCATTATAATTCTACCACTTTGCAACATACTTGATTTTATGAAATGGTATATAGTCTTTTAATGATTTTAATTCCTACTTTAGGCATTCTTTCTTATATTAGTCCATAAAAATACATAGCATGTTTTCATCACACTGAAAGACAATTCAATAATTTTATCATTACTTCTGATATCTTTCTTTCAACATTGTATCCTGTTTGAAATTATATTGCTTCTCCTAATCGTATATAGTCCCATGTAAGTGGAGAGTCAAAACTACCTAGGAAGCGATACCAATGTGGTAGAAATAAAGGAATTAAAAATGAGTGGGGGCATGAACCAAGCATTTCTCTTACATTTTTATTGCTCTTCAATTTTTTCTCCCCATGTTGTTATGGTTAAGGTAAATATGGTTTTAATCTCCTAGCTTTGCAATTGAACAAGTTTTGTGTTTATTGTTTTATTTTATCTTCATGATCTTATTATATAAAATGGATATTATCATCTTCATTTTAAACATGAGAGACTATGCATAGATAGGTAGTTGACCTGTCTGAGAATTTTCAACCAAGCAATTCAATTAAGACCTGGTTGAATACTAATATTTAAATATGTCTTATGTTGTAATTTCTCCTTCCTGAATTGCGGAAATATCTTCAACTCTTCTCATTACTTGTCTTCAACATAAATTATAAGGCCACAGAAATCTCAAAATTAGAATCAGGGAAGCTGATAAAAAAAGTAACCTCTTTAATTCTAAATCAATGGTTTCCAACTAGAGGCCATTTGCCCCTCAGGGTACATTTGACAATGTATGGAGATATCTTTAGCTGTCACAACTGGGAGTGTAAACTACTGTCATCTAGTGAATAGAGAACAAGGATGCTGCCAATATCTTACAATTCATAAGAGTCCATCACAACAACAAAAATTTATCTAGCTCAACATTTTAATAGAACCAAGGTTGAGAATCCTTAAAACTGGAGGATCAGGTCCATTGAGATAGAAGGTGAAAACAAAACTCTCAATATAGGTTCAATTTAGATTCAATTTATATACTTACTCACCAGCATTTCTATCATCCCCTATGTTCATAAATATGGTTTTTAGAAGTAGAATTGTTGGGTTAAATTTCTGATTTTACCTCCTGTTGGCTTAGTAACCTTGAACAAGTTGCTTAAACTTTACCTTAAAAATAGGAATGTTAGAGTAACAATTTATAAGTTGTGAAGTTGTTTTGAAGGTAAATAATAGAGTCAAAGTGCTGAACACCTAACCTGGAGAGTAAGTACTCAATTAATGGCAGCAATTATGTTAATTTTGTACACCAATTGTTATGAAGATACAGGTCTAATTAATTTCTGCCATTGGTTATTTTTAGCCTGATGATTAAACACAATTAGTCAGTTGTTGGTAAACTCAATTAATTCATGAGTTTCTGAACACATTAATGGTTAAGGTGTTCTTCTTTTATTGCCAATGTTGTATGTATGCTTCTGATATTCACCAAAGCCTATGTAAAGTGGTTGGGTTCTTAGTCACTTTTGGTATCTTTTGAAGCTTCTTCATTTCCTTCATTCCCTTTCAGCAAGTTATACCACTCTGGCATTTGGAAGACACTTTTTGCAATCTGGACCCAGATAGTGTCCATACACCTCAGTCTACCTGTTTGACATCCTGACCCTCATGTCACTCTCTGTCTCTATGTCTGCCACAAGGAACACTTTTGTTCTGTGGTGAACTCAGGAGGATGATCTCATATCTAAACACTGTAGCCATTTATGTGTAACTTTATTGCTGTGGCAATCCATGTACAGGGAACTCTAGAACTGGATGCCCATGCAGGCCCATGAAAGGATGCTCAAGTAATTCTCCAATCTAGAATCTCAGACTTATCTAGAAGTTTTACTGTTCTTCTTCCATGAAACTCAGACAAGGGTGTAATTACAAGGTAGAAAGCAACTTCTTAGGGAGCACTTCCAAAGTTCCCTTGATTCTTTTATTCTTCTTTCTGATGTTCCTCATGTCTCAACTCAAAGGTGGGTAGAGAGCTTTATCTACTCTTTCTGTAGCGTCATAGTGGCTTAGAATTTCCCTTTCAATACTCTTGTTTGTGTTAGGATTACAGCTTTTGAAAATCCAAAAACAAGGAAAGTCTTTTTTTTTTTTATATAATGGTAAAATGGCTAAAGGATATCAATGAAGAATTAAAAATGGTAAATGTACCGAAGTGTTTCCTAATAAGTATATAAATTTTCTTTACTCAGATATACTCCATTTCATAATGAGAAATGAGGTTACTTTACAGGTAGTACTTGGTTATTAGAAATTTAGGCAGTCTGGCATCTATTAACATTAGTGCAAGGTTGAGATGGAAGGTAATCTTCCTTTTGGCTCAGCAACCTGTCTTGCCTTCTCAGGTCTTATTTACTCCAATAAAATACTGTAGCTTTCAGCACATCCTGTTTTTCTGGTACATTTATTTATAACTTTCTGTTCACCTATCCTCTCCTATTCCCATTCTTAAGGAAATAAATGGGGAGACCTGCATGAGTCTTTCTACACTGCGACAGTCTTCAGATGATTGAACGCCTTTCCTTGTCATGCAGGAAGAAGGCTCTGGGGCTACAAAGGCATGGGTAGATTTAAGGGATCCAATTTCCAGACTCACATGTACTATTTCTTAAAAATGACTTGCCCGAGAACTGCCTACTGGCACAGATTTTCCGTTCCCACCTCCTCTTTTGCAATTGTTCCTCACCTGTTTTACAGAAGAAAGATGCAACTTTCACTTAGTTGCCATCATTCCACTGACAGGAGCTAGAAAAACCTGGCACCAACGGAGCAATTGGAGAATGTTACCTTTCTAAAGGATGGTTGCAAGAGCAAAACAAACCAAGTGTTAATATGATAGTAGTGCAAGATACAGAGCCTTATTCCATCCTTGTTACATCCTTCCTGCTTTTATTTAAAATGAAATAAGACTCTGCACTTTTCAATACTTCTTATCAATACTTAAAAAAATTTACGAGATTTATCACAAGATGGAAACACACGCAAACTAAAATATGTAACCATCATTTTCCACAGTCAAAATGTTTTTTATATATACTTGTTTTTATAGCTGAAAACTTCAGATCTTTTAACTAACTTACTCTGAATATTTTATTCATTACTCCTGAAAGTATCCAGGGCAGCAAATAACCAAAGTTCAAACTACTATATAAAGAAAGTGCAAAGTTGAAAAAGAAAATGTGTAGAGAACACCCATTTCCATCCTCCAATTAAAGGCAGACGATGGCACTTTGCTCTTGCTTAACCTAGATTGTCTTTAAAAACTATTAAGGTGTAATAAGCTTAAGGAAAAAAACCTGACTTTTAATACATGTCCAAAAAGCTTGTGTTTGAAAATGAATGGTTACACAAAGGAAAATGTACTTTATACCAAACAAGTTTGAAGAACCCTGTATTGTAAAATAAACAAGACAAAAAGATGGCATGTGGTTTATTGACAAAGGCAATGTCTTCTGACAGGTATGTAAAGGAGGTAGTGGTTCTATTTCAGGCATCTTCACTGCCATTTCATAGGTTGGCAAAATGCACTGTGAAGGTGCTTCAAAGCAGGGTACACAGCAATATCTGGTGTGTTTCTGTTGTTGATGTATTCATAGCAGTTCCAAACACAATTTATTAGATAAGTCTTAAAAATTACGAATAAGGCAAGAACACAAAAACAATGAACAGAGGCAGCTGGAGTCCAAAGCCAGGAGGTCTTTATAATGAAAAATTAGATAACTGATCTAGATAGTCTTTGATTCTTGGCAAATGAGAGAACTGATAGCAATCAGGCAACCAAGGAAGAAGTAAAAAAGCCAGGAACAGAAGAATGGAATAAGCCAACCCATGTTATAAGAAATTTCTCCATATACCAGCATTAAAGTGATTATAAACATAAGAACAGAGACTGCAATAAGAACTCAGGAATTATCTGCCATTCTCTCAGATAAATAGTAATTGCCAATGACTTCATAATGAATGTTGACTGATGGCATTGAGCTTGCATGAGACCTCCACAGTAAGCAAAACTGCCATTAATGGTTTAGCACCATGTCCCCAGTCTGATTGTCCTGGTGCAGACATGGCAACGGCCCCAGCACCCAGTGTTGTAGAACCAGGTGCAGTGGCTCCACTTGCAAGTCCTGGACACCACTGGGAATCTCGTGAAACTTGTTCTTGGGCGGGCCCCTGACAAAGGCTTTCGTCCAGCATTTGAACCCCACTAGCTCTGCCACTGTGTTCAAAACCAAACGAGCCATCTTCAAATCCACCGCTGGCCGGGCCCCAGCCGATTACTTCAGCCAGCCACTTCGCACCTGCGCCCTGAGGGCCAACTGCACTCTCGCTCCTCCACCTTCCCAGCACACAGGCCAATGGAAGAACGGAAAGCTGGGTGGACTCATCTGCTGGTTGGAAAAACTTGAAGATTGACAAGACGTCACGCCCAGTTAGAAGTGCAACTCACTTCAGTTCTTGAAAACAAGAGATGGCTCAGAAACGTATTGTATTTGGGTTTGGGTGCAGCTTGGAGTGTCACCATCTCTGATACCTGAACGGCGAGAGAAAAAGCATTTCATAGGAAAAGGGAGAGAGGATGGGTAGCTGGCACAGAGGGCGGAAGGGCTTTTCTAAATGATGTCTTTGCAGGGTACTGCTTTGGAGGTTTTATATATATATATATAAAACATGTGTGTGTGTGTGTGTGTTTTCAAATCCTTATATGGGTCAAACGATTAAAATTTTTGAAGGCCAATGTTTCAGAGGGTTGTAAAATAGCACTGAAATAAACTGGAAATATTAAACAGTTACAGTAGCTCTCTGCAAACCATTTAACCATTCAGTAAGCGTTAGATTAAATGAGAAGGAAGCTAAAGTGACTCCTATGGCTTTGGTGATTAGGTGTAAGATAATGTTAATGCTACTAAAATACAGAATGTAAGAAAAATGAGTCACTTTGGGGGACAAAGCAGTGAGCTCACTTTTGAATACATAATCTATGACATTGCAAGGCATACATAGATGGAGGCAAACATTTAGTAGGAAAGTTGTGGGATATCAGAAGGAAGGCTTGTATTTCAAATAACTCATGAGTGTACACCAGTATATGGCCAGCATTTATTTCCATTGTAAATGACAGAAACCCATCACTCTAATGTAGAAAAGAATATTTTTAGTCTCACATGATATATATGGCTACTTTCATGTACACATTTGGAGTCCTAAATGCCATGTCTCAGTTATTTCCTCTGTGTTGCCTCCACTTTCAGGGTCCATTTGAAGGCTATCATCAGCTTCAGGCTTCTCTCATCAATGGCTGTTGTGTAGAACCCATATTTTCATGTCACCAAAACCTAAACAATAGAGAATAATTTTCTTCTCTAAAACCCTGCACCCAATACCCTACAAGTTCTTTACGGACTGGGTTGCTTGCTCTTTCCTGAACTGACAACCATGGATGGGGTACAGGGTTTGCTGACTGTTGTAGGCTAATCTTGCCTCCTTGGAGCTACATAAAGCATAAAATTAATCTAGAAACACTTGTGCCAAGAGCAAACTGGAATATGTTACCAAAGAAAGGGAATGGAATGCCCATAGGAAAAAACATAAAGCTAAAGGGAGAATGGATAGTGTGACTAGGGAATGAACATAATTTTGTGACCTTTTAATGAAATTCCAATGTTTAAAGAGTTCACAGTGAGTGAAATTTTGGCAAATACTTTTTTGAACGAAACAGCATATTGTAATTCTTAGATCATTTTTCTGAATCATAAGTGATTTCTCATAATCTATTATTCCATATCTAGATTTGTTCTTTAATGATTTACTTCACACTTCCCCACATTGGTGCTCAATTGCCATTTGTCTTACACCACACAGCTTCATGAATTGTCTCTGCACTTTACTCCCACTGACTCAGCATTCTTTTGCTTAGAACAGCTTGGATAATTTACTGTGTACTCCCACTTTCAGGTTATTTATAAGAATCTTTAAATAAAATTACTGTCAAACCTGGGGAATGACATTGTTAAGTTTTCCCACCCAGTAGAGAATTAATTTAGCTCTGTTCTTATTCTCCTGTTTGTGTGTGTTCTTTATCTATGGTAATCCATACATATTTGTTAAGCAGCACAGTATGTGCTTAAAAGCAAACCAGTGTCTTGGGGCATGCTGATGAGTTCAAAGATGTTAAAAGGCTCCCACTTAATCACAAGGCAATTAAATTTTATTTGCTTTTTTAACAGAGTTAATGATGAAACTTTGCTTAAGAGCATGCATTAACTATGTTCACCTTTAACTGTTTGATTCTTCCATTAATGAAAGGTCTTATCTGTGTTTCTTATTGAAAATACATAGGCAAACTTCAAGTTTTCTCTTTAGTTTTAAACACTTAATCAGTACTGAAGTTATTTTGAACCTATTCCTGAAAAATGTAAATACATTTCCTAGAATTATTTCTAAAAATCAGAAAAGGAAATGTTTTACTGTGAGTTAAGAGTTCTTCTCACTTAACATTATATGAGCGATTCCCAAATGTCAAATAGTAAAATAGGGCCAGCCTCCTGGTGTCAGTTTTAGCAGGCCAAGGTGAAATGATAAAAATAAGGACAGTCACCACAATTTAACAGAAAGTTACATTATTTAATTGAAAGGCTTATCCCTATGTCCTTCTGATTTTTTTTGGGGGGGGGGGAATTAATATATATTCTTCCTTTGCTGATGATGTGATTATTGACTGAATAATATGTGCATTTTTAATGTCCATAGTTGACAAGTGAAAAAGTTGAAAAATTTATGCTTGTGTTTACTTTTTAAAACATTACATGTTTTATAAGATTCTAAATGTTAGTAAAATTGATATATATGCCAATAAGCAAAGAATTACATCTCTTCAGCTGAGGTTTTGTTTTAGAATCTGAGTAAAAATTATATATTCCAAAAATACAGTGTTCTTCCCACTGCTTTCTCTCCATGGCAAGGTGACAACCACATGATATAATCTAAGGTAAAAATACTTGTTAAATCAATAGGTCAGCCACATACTGCTTCACATGGACCATTTACCTACAAAACACAACTTAATTATCTCATAATACTCTAAGAATTTTAACTTCACACAAACAATGAAGGAGAATTTTTCTCTGTACTCTGTGTTGATAGATTATTGCTGCATGTGTTTATGAACATATGAAAGTGTGTACTATTTTTCGCTTTAACAAAAGAAGTGTTCCTCAGGGAAAGTTGTTTAATTGCTAAATGCCTTAGTTAAAAAAAAGACAATGTATATGAAAATATAAGTAAAGTAGGTATAGATGATTTGATGATATTTTGTTATTTCTTAAAAAATGTCTCTTAGATACTAAGAAGTTCCCAAACACTTTGCTAGGTGATAGAAATTAATAAAATCAGCCACGGTCTCTGTTCTTATGTAGGTTAAATAATATTGGAGGATGCAAACATTCATCAATAGTCTTACAAAAAATGTGTGTGTGTGTGTGTGTGTGTGTATACACACACACACATATATGTTCAAAATAGCCAATAGATTAAAAAATGGGTTTGAGGGATTAACCATCATAAACACTTTTAAAGTAGAGTAATGGAGCAAACTAGTGATTAAGCTGAGAATTGTGTAAAAGTATAGAAAGTGAATAGAAACATATAGAGACACTTACAAGAACTTCGTCTATGAAACTGAAAGATCTCTCACTTTATCCTTACTTTTCAGACACTGTGTTATTCTGACCAAATTAACCAAGACAAAGAAAAACTTAAAGACTAAATTATATATAGTCTGATCTGAAGACTAAGTAGAAATTATTTTAAAGAGGAATTCAAACTAGAGGAGGAGGCAAAGGCCCTAAGATTTCAAGGAAACAGATTAATGTGAAAAGCTAGTCAGCTGCTGCAATTAAAAATGTGTAAAGCTAAGTCAGTGTTTCTAAGAGCAAAAGGAGACTTTCAAGTGTTTTACTTGAATACCACTATCCACTTACTGTGATGAAAATATTATTCTAACTGAATGTAGACAGTGGACTGGAGGGAAGCCAGAAGAATGCATATGGGTGGGTGATTTAGGTCTCTATTGTAGGTATCAAGGTTTCTATTGTAGCTTGAAATAAGAAAATGATGTTAGCAATGGAGATGTTCAGAAGTAAATGATCTTTAATAACATTTAATGGGTATAGTAAAAAGGATTTTTAATTAAATTTATTGGGGTGGTTAATAAAATTATATAGGTTACAGGTGTATAATTTTATAATATATCATCTGTATATTGTATTTTGTTCACCATCCAAAATCAAGTCTCCTTCTTTCACCTGTTATCACCTTTATCCTCTTCTACCTCCCCTACACTCTTCTTTCCCTCTGATAATCACCATACTGCTGTGTGTGTGTCTATATATATTTTTGCTTAATATCTTCACCTTTTCCACTCAGCCCCCCAACTCTCCTCCCTTCTAAAAGATGTCAGTCTATTCTCTGTATCTATGAGTCTTTTTCTATTCTGTCTGTTTATTTTGTTTGTTCATATATAAGTGAAATCATACAGCATTTGTCTTTCTCTGACTTTATTTCATTTAGCATAATACTCTTCAGGTCTACCCAGGCTGCTGCAAAGGCAAGATTTTCTTCTTTTTTATGGCCAAGTAGTATTGGATTGTGTAAATGAACAGCAGCTTTTTTATCCACTCCTCTACTGATGGACACTTGGGCTGCTTCTAAATCTTAACTATTGCAAATAATGCTGCAGTGAACATAAGGGTGCATATATCCTTTCAAATTATCCTTTCAGGTTTCTTCAAATATATTCCCAGAAGTGAAATCACTGGGTCATAAGGCAATTACTTCCATTTTTAACTTTGAGGAAACTCCATGCTGTTTTTCACAATGACTGCACCAAACTACATTCACACTAACAGTGCACGAGGGTTCCCTTTCTCTACATCCTCACCAATACTTGTTTGTTGATTTATCAATGATAGACATTCTAATAGGTGTGATGTGATATCTCATTGTGGATTTAATGTTCATTTATCTGATGATTAGTGATGTTGAGCAACTTTTCATATGTCTATTAGACATCTTCATATCCTCTTTGGAAAATTTTTGATGAATTGGATAGAGAAAATAAGGAGATGGATGCCATGGTTACCCCTTATTAACCTATTTGAGTAACTAAATGTATAAGGATTCCATTACATGAGAAGACAAGGTTTGAAAGGAGACATACAGACCATTTAGAGATCACAACGCCTTTGGGACACCCAATAGAAACTATGAAGGAGGCAGTGGATATAGATTTATGGAGTTAAGAATGAGATCTGGCTTGAAGATATAACTTTGTTGTGTCTCTGCTTATAGATATTGATTGACATGTGTGTGATTACTGTGGGTACCTAGAAAAATAGTATAGAAATGAAAAGAAGATAGACTTTAGACAGCACCTTGAAAAATTTTAGTCACTAGAGAAGGAGAGGCTCACAAGAAGAAACAGAATAGGCAGCCTAAAATAAAAGAAGCTCAAAAGAGAAATGCCAGGAAGCCGAGGGCAAATATATCACCAAAGTGAATGCTGCTTAGAGGTCAAGTAATATGATGGCTGGAAAGAAGCCAATAGATTAAAAAACTGAGTTTGATAGGTTGAACATCATGAACAACTTTAAAGTAGAGTGATGGAGTAAACTAATGACTAAGCTAAGAATTGTATAAAAAGATAAAAAATGAATAGAATATAGAGAACTCTTATAAGAAGTTTGTCTATGAAACTGAAAGATCTCTAACTTTGTCCTTATTTTTCAGACACTATAGTATGCTGCTCAAATTAAAACAAGACTAAGAAAAACGTAAGAAATTAAAACATAAATATTTAAAGATTAAAAATGTTGAATTTATTTATTTAGATTTATTTGGCAGTTCTTTTCTAATTCATATAGGTTTTTAATAGATACCATGCTTACTCATCCTCAAGAATCTGACACTGTGATTCATAGATGTTTCATATTCCATTTAAATTATCAAGCATCTAAAATAAAAAAGAATATATTAGTTTACCTTCTGGAGCTTTGAGATATTTTAATAAAAACAACTAAAACTAATAGTGGACTCAATAACATTTGCCTTGGCCATCTATAATCATCCCTGGGTCTGTAGCCAAATAAAGCATGACTTTCACAGGAGTGTGCATGAGATTAAGGCTGGAATTTCTCCAAGTTTATAACACATGTGCAAAACATTTGTTTGTTCTGATGCATTTTTAGTTGAATAATCTCAAGAAATTTATATCAGCAAGCTTGGCAATTTACACAATGATCTCTAAGTTGTTTGATGGATTCTGGAAACTCCCTTTGCTAAAATATTCCACCCTCAGAAAGGTGCTAACAGCAACATCACACATTGTAAAGTATACATTCCATTGGGATAAGAAACTTGTTTGGTTAAAATGAAAATATGACACAGAAAAATGATGAATCACCTCATGTCCATTTTGATGCTTTAGTACTAATGAGTTCATTTGATCCTATCCATAGTGACAGGGAAAAAGCTCATTATCATATAATGAGGTATATTATGTAACATTTTTGAAGGCCAAAGAGGAGAAGAAAATGCCCAAAGATAAAGCTCTGAAGAAAGAGTGAAAAAAACATTATTTCAAATATTTTTTCTCAGATTTAACTTTCTAGTGATCACTGGTTTAATCAATAACAATAAATTAAAGTATACAGAATGCTTACTATTTGCCCAGCATTGTGCTAAGTGTTTGTAAACTGTAAGGGCTGGAACATTACGTTAAACTAGGTTATTTAACTCCAGATTCTGAGTTCTCAACTCTCTCAATCACTATAACATCTTCCTACCCCAAAATTGTTGATGTAAATTGTTTAATAAATACACAGATATCTGTATAGGTGACAGAAACATACATGGATAGATAATTTAGAAAATTTTAAAAAATCAACAAAGATACAAAACAAGTTAACAACTGAACAAATGCTACTTAAAAGCAAACTAGCATCATATATGTAATTAGTAAATGGAAGGTGAATTGTACTGAAAATTAGTTGTCATTTAGCACTTTCTTATTCTTATGGAGCTCATGTACTATGACTGGCTCAATCAGCATTCATTCCTAATAACCTTATCTCTTTTATGGAAGATAGAAAATGAAGCATCTGATTTTCCTACACAACTTCAAGTCAGGTATACACTTGCAACATGATTCTTATAAATGAGAAGTCAAAAGATTTCTACTGGAATTAGTTGCCTATCTACATATAAGACAAAACCTTGAAAAGAAGCTCTTGCTCCTTCCATTTTCTACCAATCTGGACTTTCGATACGGTGATTGAGCAATGAATCATGATGATAAGGCAATGCTAAAGATGGCAGAAAAGAAGAATACAAAAATTTGTATTACTGAAGTCGTCATGGTGCCACTGCATTATCCTGAACATTTTATTATGTGAGACAAACAAAACTGTTCTTGTTTAAGTAATTGCTATAAGGATATTCAATTCTTTGCAGCCAAAGGCTTTCATAGTCTCTGCAGAGAGTGATTTGTCTTTATGTCTCAATAATCTTGAGAATGATGAGGCCTTATACACAGTTATTTAAATTCTGGGAATTATTCCAAAGAGATGGATTTATACCAGACCTATATGCCCTAAAATGAATGAGTTTGGATAAGAAATTATACCATAAGCAAAAGTGTTTATTTCAGCACTATTTATAATATTGAAAAGTAGAAAAAAATTAAATGTTAAATAGGGGTTGAAAAGTAAGTTAAACCAGTGATGTTTACTTAATGGGCCATTATCTAACAATGAAATGACTCTTGAAAATGAGTAATGCTAAAAGAAAAGTTAATAAATAGAAAGTTAAAATTAATATTTAAAATTATATACAGTATGGTTAAAATGCTGTATTAAAGGAAGTGTAATGCTAACTTTCAAGTTGATATACATTATGGAATATTTTGTTGCTATTTTATCAGCTGTTCTTTCCTTACTATGACTATAGAAATGAATAAATAAAACTATGACTTTTAAAACCTTCACACAACAGTTCCGAAACAGAAGTACACTGAATGATATCATGAATTCATAGCTTCACATGTTTTCCTCTATATCCTTACACTATGTTGTTTTTCATTCCAGATTATCGAGGCAACTACCAACATGTTTTCTGTAACAATTTTAATCCAAGTCTTAGATACTAATTGTTAAAAGTATGATAACTATATCATTATCACACTTAGAAGAATATGCATAATTCTTACTGTCATAAGCAAATATTCATTTTTTTCAAATTTGATGATCTTTATAAATTGTTTACTGTTTATATGTGTTCATTAAAATCCAAATAAAGACCAACTCTCAAGGCATAGATATAACAATTACATTTAGCTGGTGGCATTTATTATGTCCTTTTGTCAGACATAAATTTAACTTGACAATAATACCACGTGGATGGCTGCATTCTTTATGTTTATGTTTATTAACAACCATTGATAATGAATGCCAAAATCCATGTTCTATTAAAGATTGCAAAAAGGGGGTTTTGCTTCAAACATTCCTACTTTGTTTATTAATTTCAATACTTCTAAAAAGAAACATTTTATCTTTTTAACTATTTGGTTATTCAAAGTTTCTCACTAGATAATTCATTGTTTTAAAAGTTTGTTCTGTAAGTTGTAGGATGTTTAGCACCATCCTGACCTCTTCCTTCTCTGTGGCTGTAGCATCCTTCCTCCAGTCATGAGAAATAAAAATGTCTCTGGACATTACCAAGTTATGCCTGGGAACAAAATTGCTCCAAGTTGAGAACCACAAGGTTTTCTTAAAATATATTCACGAAAAGCAGGATATATACTTGATTTTTTTATTTTTTAAAAATCAGTTTTCAAAATGAGTTAGTCTCAAGCTTTTCTAAGAAGAGACAGATGAACATTTTTCTAATATCGCTATGAACTCTTGATTTTAAATGTATTTTATGTGTTTGAAATTAATGTAGCTACTATTCTGATTTGTGCTATTTTTTCCCCAGTCTGTTTGAGCCTCTTATAGTTGTTTCCTAAATTAATTTGATGCACCCATAGACCTTGCTTTCTTCTATGACAAGTCATCCAAACTATTCCGAACTAATTTTGTAGATTTCTTGCCTAGGCTTGGATCCATTATTTCTCCAATGATTTATTTCTTTTTAATAGAATTTAAAGAGAGCAATGGTGCCTGAGGTGCTCATTAGTTTTTAGGCCTTTCAGTGGGCAAAATTAGGACCTTTATGCATAAAAGCACACATGAATTTATATTTGTGTGTGTGTGTGTGTGTGTGTATCTGCATGTTTGGGTTTATACTTCCATTCAGACTCAGGACTACATGATTTTTACTTAATCTTTAACATTACACCTGTATCTGTTTTTCCACTGCTGCAAATCCCAATTATTAATGATATTAACACAGTTACTTATTTACTTTATACTTGTAGTAGACAAACCCTAATATTGTCCTTAAAATTCTACCTGCTGATAGCCATGCCCTAGCATTATCCTATTCTCTTGAAGGTGAGCTGAACCTAGTGACTCACCTCTAATGAGTAAAATTAAGCAAAGATGATGGGATGCCACTTTCCAGATTTGGTAATAAAGAGCATGATTCCTGTCTTGCTGGCTTTCTTTAGTTCTATTGCTGATATGATGTGAGGGAATTCATTTGGTCTGTTGTTAGCTGCTCTATGGTGAGGCCCATGTAGCAAGAAACTGAGAAAGACCTCACACCAACAGCCATAGATAAACCAAGGCCCTCAATCTAACACACCAGTAAAAATTGAATCCTACCAACAACCACATCAGTGAGTTAGGAGACATACCCTCTCACAGCTGATCTTTAAATTGATCCTCATGACTGTATCCCCAGCTGACATCTTGATTGCAGCATTTTGAGAGACACGTGATGCAGACATCCAGTTAAGTTGCACATAGACCCTTGGCCCTCACAAACTGTTAGATAATAAATATTTATTGTTTTAGGCTGCTAACTTTTGGGTGCAGCAATAGATATTAATATAATACCATAGCACACATGCACAACCTAGTCTCATAAAAATTATATATATAGTCACCCTTAGTATTTGAATGTTTAAAATATGTTTTGAAAGGTTTAAAATTTTTTTTGTCATTTATTTTTGTTCATGACATATAAATTACTGGAGATGGACAGTCAAATTATTGTATTTTAAACCTACTTAATATAATTTCTGTTTGATTTTACCAGTAACTCAATATCAGATTAGGTTATTTTATTTTGCTTTTAAATTTGGCTTTGTTTTATAATTATGAAAGTACATAGTTTACATAGTTCTAAGGTAAAATTCAGAAGCAAGAAATATTCAGAAAATTCTATCTTCCTATTTTATTCCTTCCATCCCATTGTTTTTCTTAACCCCCTTCCTTATGACTGCCTTTTTCTTTTTCAAAAAGATATAACCATGATATTTTTATATTTACATCCTCTGTTATTGATATTAAGTAATGGAAGCACACTACAAGGTAAATGTAGGTTTACAATTGTTAATATGAAAACAATATAATAATTAACAAATGATAGTAAAATAATAAGCTTGTGTACCCACAGCTGTAAACTTACTTTTATCTACATTGTCCTTCCTCTTGCTCTTACTTATTTGGCAATATATTCTAGTTCAAGATTTCTCAATCTCCACACTATTGACATTTTGGGCTGGATAATTCTTTGTTGTGAGGGGCTATCCTGTATCACACAATATTTAGCAATATTTCTTCTCTCTTCCAAATAGATGACAGTAGCACTTCCCCACCCAGCTGTGACAACAAAACATGTCTTCAAATATTGTGAAAGCTCCCCTGGGGAATAATATCAATCCCCCTATCTTATATATCAAATATACTACATTCTTTTATTAACAACTGTATATATGCAGTTCCTTATTTTTTCCCACTGGTCTCTTATTAATAGTTATTTTGATTTTTCATACATCTATTGCCCAGATACTATCCATTATTTTATTCTTATTTTTAATCAGGAGATCTTTACTTACAAGTTTTAATAATCATTTGTATTTTAAGTAGAAAAGTTTTCCTAGTTATCCATGGGTCTTTTTACTTGTGTATAATATAAATATTTTTAAATTCTTCTTTCCAACAAATGTATCAATTCTTTTTATTGCATCTGGATTTTGAATACTGGTTAGAAATCTTTTAAATGTACAAAATAGGGAAGAAGTCAGCCAATATTTTCCTTAGCAACCTTATAGTTTCTGAATCATTTTATATGGTAGGAAGAATAATTTCAATATTATCTTTTTCAGTGTAGCTATCCAGTTATCCCAACACTGCTAATTTTAAAACTATCTTTTCCTCACTGTTTTAAGATGATATCTTTATATTATATTACGAAATTTATCAGGTATAGCTTAATTTTCAAAAAAAATTATACACTTTTATTGAGGTATAATTTACATGCCTTGAAATTTACTTACTTTAAGGTAAAATTAAATGACTTCATAAATGAACAGAGTTGTACAATTATCACCAAAATAAAATCACTGTAAAAAGATTTCTTATTCCCGTTTTCCATCATTCTCTTTTTCCATTTCCAGTCCAGGAAATCACTAATCAACTTTTTGTGTTTATAGATTTGCCACCAAAGGAAATTTTACATAAATTGACTCATACAAAATTTGGTATTTTGTGCCTTACTTCTCTCATAAGAGTAATATTTTCTGGGTGCATTAATTTTATAGCATTGTCAATACTTCATTGCTTTTTATTGTCAAATAGTCCATTGTATGGACATACTATATATTTTTATCTACTTACTAGTTTATGAACATTTGGATTGTTTCTACTTTTTGGTTACTGTGAATAATGCTGATGTGAGCATTCATACATATGTATTGCAGTGGATAATAATACGTATCATATTTCTCTTAGAAATGTATCTAAGGATGAAATTGCTAAATTATATAGTAAACTTACATTTAACTTAAAAAGAAAACTTCCTAATTATTTTCATAGATCTTGTATTCTTTAATTTTGGTCTGTCCATATGTCTAAATTACACTAATTTATTTATAAATTACACTAATTTATTTAAAGAAAATATACCTTTTAATTTCTGAAAGGCTAGACAATAGGTATTGACTGACTATTCTTGCTTCTTGTTTTATTTTAATTTCAGTTCTGAAAGATGGCAATTTAATGAAGATTACATTAAATCTATGAAGTGAGGAGGGCATTATTTGTTATGATACTAATTTTTTTAATGTTTAAGAATGAGCTGTACACCTTTCTGTTTGTACCAAGTCTTGGCCTCAGCTTGTTCCAACTCTGGTTTTGTGGCTTTCAGAAGTATAGGTCTTAGGCTTTTCTTTTTAAGTCTACTTGAGTCTCTTCACTTTGTCACATAATCCCTTTAATTACATCTTGTAGTTTTCTCTTCCATTACATGTTGTACAAATTTTTAAAAAAAAATTATTATAAAGGCTATTGACTTCTGTGTTGATTTTATAATTTTCTGTTGTGCTCAGTTATCTTGTTGTTTATAGTTCATTTCCCATTGACTTTTGGGTTTCTTAGATTTATAATAGTATTATCTAAAAAAGACATTTATATCTTTCTTTTCAATTTTTATGTTTCTAATTTCTGTATTTTAAAATTGGACTGGACAATACTCCCAATAGAATCTAAGTAATAGTGGAGAGTGTGGGTATCTGTGTTCTATTTGTGTAATTATCAAGAAAGCCTCCATAATTCCCCATTGAGAAAGATGTAGTTTCTGGGATGAGTGCTCCATCAATTCTTATTTTGAGAAGAAAATTCTCATAGGATCAGTTGGACCCTAGGATTTGGTTAGTTTGGTTTTGTGCTCTGTAATACTTTTATTTATTCTTTGGTAACTGGCCTTTTTAGACTTCTGTCTTTATTGGGAAAATTTTATTAAGTGTATTTTCAAGAAAATTATGCATTTCATCTGTTTCCAAAGTAATTTATCTTTTAAAATGTTTTATCTGGTTCAATAGATGTTTTACCCTTGTCATTAAAAATGTTTTTTTTTCTCAATCTGGGTCTTATTTCTCCAAACTATATTCCATTTTTTTCTTTCCTTTATTAAGATAGCTAGTAGTTTGTCTATTTTTCTTATTATTCTCAAAGAAACATTATTTATTAGTTTTACTCTACTTTGCTGCTGTAACATATTTACAAATAAAATCACTGAACATGCAAAATACTGAAATTTCATATTAATAGCAATCCCTTAAGAGGTACCAGCAGAATCAATGGACCTGAGGTTCAAGTTAAGCGAGCTTCGAACTTTGGCTATATTAAAAATGAATTTTTGTAGGAAAGAGGGCGAGGATTTGTCACATGTGTAGCTTATAACTAAGATTAATTGTTTTACATTCTGTTTAAATATAAATGTTAGAGGACATAGGCAGAGGTGAAAATACTAGAAGTCAGTTATCATTAAATTTATATTGAAATAATGTTATTTAAAATATAAAAAAATAAGAAACTGAAGATATGTGTTATTTTCTGAGCAGCATTCATAACTTGAAAATAAAAGAACTATTATAACCTCTGGAAATTTTTAAACATTGAACATTATCTCAGGACAAGCCCTAGCACTACTTCCAAGGTTATGGTAAAATTTTTAGCTCTTGGCCTTAAGTATTGACAGTGAGTCAAAGTGAACCTGTTATGAGCAACTTTGTCCAAGAACTTATACTATTAAAAGTAGTCAGCTTGGTCTATCACCAAGAAGAGGAAGTTGCAGAGTGGTGCAACTGCTTTTATCATTTTTTAATTAATCCTTAACTGAAAGAAGGAACTCCTTATCTTTATACTCAGCAACACATATGTGGAAAGTAACAATTGAAAACAAAATTTTAAAGCGATCAAAATGTGAAGAAAACCCACTGCTGGCTAACGCTTTTGGAAACCACAAAAAATGGAATGAGAAATGCCAGAAATGCAAACTCAAAAAGATGGAACTCACAGTGAGGGAAGCTTTGTATATGGAGCCACCACACACCTCTGACATCACCATGCATCCTCCCCGAAATGTCCAGTTAATTTGAAGGTGTCTTTGTTGATGCTTAATGGTAGCTTGAAAGTTGTTGTTTTGAGCTCTACTGTAAAATTCCTGGGTGTGGTGGTCCTTTAACTAGGGCACTGCCTTCATTCTAAGATACATGGGTTTCTCAGTTCTGGCCCTACTGAGATTTTAGTCCACATAAGTTTTCCTTGTGTGTCTTGTGCATTGTAAGATGTTTAGCAGTATTCCTAGTCTCTACCCACTAGATGCCAGTAACACTGTCCCCTAGGTTGTGACAACCAAAAATATTATACATTACCAAATGTCCTCTTGGAAGAAGCTAGGGAAAAGTACAAACTATGGCATTAGGGTTACTGACCACATTCCTCCTATGATTAATTAATCATTCCTTTCATTTATGTTCCTGAAGTGTATGGGAGAAAGAGGCCTGGTCAGGTGTGATTCATTTTGCTTTGATTTTTGGAAATCTCTTTATAGTCTTGCATGCATTCTATATACTACAGTGGTCAAAAAGGAATTTTTCAGGGGATGGAGCACTTCCTAATAATTTTCTAACATGATGCCAAATTTCTGTGTGTCTTTAATATGAAACATAATACTTTTCTTAGTTTAATGTTTTACAAAATCATGAAAAGTTTTAAATAAAATTATATCAATCAGATCACACATTTTTAAAATAATCCAGAATATTATGTGCAATAATGCTTTTGTCTCTGCCTCACAGAATCAGTCTGAAGAACTCCACAAGCCCACATATTTTTCTGTTTTAAGAAACATAGTGAAAATTTACATGGAGCCTAAACTAAGAAAAATTCAACTCAGGAGCGATTGGAATTGGGTGCTGGTTTCCTTTTCTTAATGCTGAGGGGCTTCCTATGCACGTCCACATTTGTTTCCTTCAGATATCATGCCATGCCATTAAATTAATTTTAGGGCTAGTCATCTAATTAATATAACTGTGTTCTCCACTTGGTCTTTTCCTCCTTCTAGACTTCTATAATTCAAATACTAGATAGAATGGTATATTTTCCTTGTTTTTTAAGCTTTCATTCTCACTTTCCATTTAAAAAATGTTGTTCAATGTTTGTCTTAGCTTAGATTGCCATAACAAAATACTATAGTTTGTATGCCTTAACCAATAGAGTTTATATCTCACAGTGTTGGATGCTAGAAGTTCAAGATCAGGGTGCCAGCAAGGCTGAGTTCCAACAGGATTCAATTTCTGGTGAGAACTCTTCCTGGCTTGCAGGTGGCTGCTTCCCTGCTATGTGCTTACATAGCAGAGAAAGAAGGAGATTTCACTGTTCACCTCTTCTTATAAGACAAACGATCTTATTGAGTTAGAACCCCACCCACTGATCTCACTTGACATTCATTGCTTTCTATTTTCAATAAGCCCAATCTCCAAACACAGTCACATTGAAAGTGAGATGTTAGAGCATCAACATATATATTGTGGGGGGTGACACAATTCAGTTCATAGCAGTATTGTTGAATAATTATCCTTATTGGTATTCCAGAGCCTTAATTTTATTCCAACACTTATCTGTTCTGTTATCAGTCTCTCTAGTTTTTGTAAAATTTGTATATACATATGTGCATGTTTGGTATATTTTACACTTTTACATACATATATACCAGTGTTTTTCAACATGCAAGATGAAAGAAAGGCAGGGAGAGGCCATTGGTCCTTTTCTGAGCCCTCCTCCAACAGAGCCACAGAGCTGGCAGACGAGGGCCATGTCTGAGACTCCAGCAACCTGGCTTACGTGGTTTGCTCTGTGTTGGGGAATCCCTGAGGCTCTGCACCACCCAATTTATGGCCCACCCAAGCTGTTAATAGTGGCTTTTCCATATGAATTGCTGGTCTCAGCTCAGGTTTCACATCTTGCTAAATCCTTGTAAACAGGCAACAACTAGCCTAAGTATGTTCTCTGCCCCTGTATCTCTGGCTAAGCAGCTCCAGGTCTGGCACTAGCAGCAACCAGCTTTGGATCCCAGTTTGGCTTCACCTGGGAACCTCCAAGCCCAGCACAAGTAGCAGCCATCTCAGATTGCTTTATAGCTCATGCTGGGTGGCCCTGGGCAGAACACAGATGGTAACTGACCCTGGTCCACACCACCCAGGAAATCCCAGAGGCTGCATACTCAGTGGATAACTACAGAGCATGTCAGAGCATGACCACCCTGCCCCTGCACAGCAGGTTCTACAGGAAGGGTGGAGGTTGGTAGGTAGTGAGCACAACCATTCCTTACAGCTGATTGGCTTGGCTAAATCCCTCCCATTGACCTGCCAACAGCAACCAAGGCTCAACTACAAGAGGAGGATGTACTCAGCCCATATGGATGGCACATGTCTTGTACCAATTTTGAGTAATAAGGGAAGTGGTGCCTATAGGACTACTATTACATTAGGCCATGCTACCAAAACAGGGAGCCATAGCAGCTCTACCTAATACATAGAAACAAACATAGGGAGGTTGCCAGAATAAGGGGACAAAGAAATATGGCTCAAATGAAAAAGCAGATCAAAACGTCAGAAAACAATCTAAACAAAATGGAGATAAGTAACTTATCAGATGCACAATTCAAAACACTGGTTATAAGGATGCTCAAGGAACTTAGTGAGGATCTCAATAGCATAAAAAAAGACCTAGGCAGAAATGAAGGATGTACTAATGGAAATAAAAAATAATTTATAGAGAATTAATAGTAGAAGGGATGAAGCTGAAAATCAAAGCAATGATATGAAACATAAGGAAACAAACAACAAAAAAAAACAACCAATCAAAACAAGGCAAAAAAATAGAATCCAAAAAAATGAGAATATTGAAAGAAGCCTCTGGAACAATTTCAAGTATACCAACTTTCTTATCATAGGGGTGCCAGAAAAAGAAAAGAAAGAGCAAGAAATTATAAATCTATTTGAAAAAATAATTAAAGAAATCTTTCCTTATTTAGTGAAGGAAATAGACACACAAGTTCAGGAAGCATAGAGAGTCCCAAACAAGATTGACACAAAGAGGATCACACCAGGACACATCATAATTAAAATGCCAACAGTTTAAGGTAAAAAAAAAACAAACAAAAAAACAAAACAAAAAAAACCTCTAAAAGCAGAAAGAGGAAAGCAGTTAGTTCTCATAAGACTGTCAGCTGATTTCTCAAAAGAAACTTTGCAGGCTAGAGAGGACTGGCAAGAAATATTCAAAGTCATGAAAAGCAGTGACCTACTGCCAAGATTGCTCTACTCAGCAAAGATATCATTTAGAATCAAAGGGCAGATAAAGAGCTTCCCAGACAAGAAAAAAACTAAAGAAGTTCATCATCACCAAACCATTATTATATGAAATGTTAAAGAAAATTATTTACAAAAAAGAAGAAGATCAAAAGTGTGAACAATAAAGTGGCAATAAACACATACCTATGAACAATTGAATCTTAAAAACAAACTAAGAGAACAGGAGGAACAGAGACAGAATCATGGATGTGGAGAGCGTTTTGATGGTTGCCAGATGGGAGGGAGGTTTGTGCAAATGGGTGACAAGGTGAGGGGACTAGAAAGTACAAACTGGTAGTGAAAGAATAGCCATGGGGATGTAAAGTACACTATAGGAAATGGACTAACCAAATAACTTATACATGTGACCCATAGACATGAACAATGGTGTTGGGGTTACCTGAGAGAGTGCT
Organism: Furipterus horrens; assembly: GCF_987537825.1. Classification (NCBI taxonomy): domain Eukaryota; kingdom Metazoa; phylum Chordata; class Mammalia; order Chiroptera; family Furipteridae; genus Furipterus; species Furipterus horrens. The sequence goes on along the minus strand of NW_028327176.1, from coordinate 58,275,159 downwards.
GGGTGCTGAGTGGAGGAGGACAGAGGGGGAAAAATCAGGACAACTGTAACAGCATAATCAATAAAATATAATTTGAAATAAAAATATTAAAAAGTGAGTTTACCCTTTGATGTAGTAATTAAACCTCTATGAATTTATCTTAAAACAATAAATGGTACAAAAGTTTTGTAATAAAAAAAAAGAAAAAAGGTTGAAAATGCTGATACATATATACATATACATTGTAAATACACACACATACACATATATATAAAGTGTATACTTCCCAGATAATTTCTTTGGAATAGATGTTTAATTTATTTTAAGAACTTAAAATAAAACATTATTTTGCTCCTCAAATTCTTTCTTATTAATCTGAGAGAAAACACCTATTACAATTTATCAATTTGATTACTATCATTCTAGGCACTGAGGCCTTTAAACATTTCCATTTTCTACTTAGACTAATCTATTCATATTAGACCAACCCTCACATGATTGAATGTTTGATGGGCTTCTTTGTGAAGGGAATAAGAAGTTATCAACATAAAGCAGTAAACAGAAGCAATTATGTCCCTGTGGATTGACAATAAACAGGTTTCAGAGCTGAGTCTCTTTCTGGGAAACAAGGGGAGGCTCCTGGTTCTCAGTCTTTGATAAGAGAAGGAGTAGGTCTCTTTCAGTTGCATGATAGAGGGCAGTTAGGAGAGTAAGATCAGCAGTATTTCCCCATATGTTAGCATAAGATGTGGGCAGGAGAAACTTATCTCCTAAAGCTGGAGGGACATCATGGGCCATTTGGTGGTCAGCCATTATGTTCCATTGATTCATACATACAAGGATGCCTCAGTCCCATGAATTTACATGTGTGGCATCCTATAAGACTATACTCCATGGCCTCTTCCATCTCTCCTATTAGTGTCTGCTACTGATATTAATTGAGTCAGCCTAGCAGTATATGACAAGATAAAGACAACATCCTCCTAGGTTGTGCTCTGCAGAAATAAGAGTCCCCAACACCTCTTTGACTATTTTTTCTTCCCTCATTATGTTCCAGGGGTCAGAGTTCATCTCAATTAAAAATAAAATTGTTTCATGCATCTTGTGTTCTCATTATATGCTCTTATAAATGTTTATTTATCAATCATTTGCTACCTTGGTGGAGTTTATATAATTCTGTACTAGGTATAACATGATAAATAATGAAATTGAAAGACACTTTCTGACATTCATGAATTTATTAGTTAGAAGTTCAGACATGATTAAATTAACAGACATAATTAAAATAAGCCTGGGGTAACTTCTTGCTGATTTTCATGTAGAGTCCTGTGGAAACACAAAACAACAGTGATCAGAATGAATTTATAGTTCACCAGATTTACTGGAGAAGATGCATTAAAGCTGTTTTAAAGGAAGTCAGGGATGTGAATGATTGGAGACTGTTATCTAGTCTATGTCAAGAATAAGCAAATGTGAGAATAAATGAAGGAGCAAAGATGATTAGAAGATTTTCAAGTAAGCCTAAGCCTAGTTCAGATATGGCTTACTTGGTATGATTTTAAATACTGTTAAATATACTATAGCATATAATTTTTCTATTTATTAAACATAATTTTTATAACTCATTGAATTTCAAGCTTACTTCATAAATACTAAACAATCTAATTTCAATGCTAATTTTTGGGTTCTAAAATTGTAATTAGTTATATTACATGAAAATAGAGTGTATTCATGTATAATTCTCTGATTTAAGCAGTTGTCAGAATATAAATGGTACAAGAATAAAAAATTATTCTTCTTCCTCTGACCCAACCTCAGATATAGATATTATAAAATCTGAATGAGTCTGGGGAGGAAGGATTTCTCTAACAATGGATCAGTGAATCTTCATAGGAAAATTTCTAAAACACATAATTAATGCAAATACATAATTTGAAAGAGTTTTAGTTGGTATCTGATGGAAATTAGTTTGATCTAATATATATGAGCCATTGATGCATTTCTCCAACAAATCATGATGAGGGAAGAACCAAATGAAAAAAATAATTGGTTTTTCATGGCCCTTCTTGCTATTGCTTCAGAAACCCTTGCATCAGATTGGGTGTTTCACTCTAAAATAGTAATTTAAGAAATTATTTTGCAATGCTTCTTTCTGAGTTAAACGAACAAACAACGGGATAATAGTTTATGCACTAAAATATATAAAATGAAAAAAATTAAAATGCTTCTTAGAGCACTGAGCTATTGTTATGTAATTATTTTAAATGGTTGACTTCTTACCATATTTTTAAATTCTTTGCCTACTGTTTTAGAGACATTTGTTCAGGGATATTTTAGAGTTAAAGCATACTGGCAGGCTATTTTCAAATTACAACTTAATAGAAATACTTTTCTAACCAAACGCACAATTTTTTGACTAAAATAATAAATATATAAAATTAATTTACATTGTTTTTAAAAATATTTTTGATTCTACCTTTTAAAAAATATAAACCATTTTGGTTTGGTGTAGCGCTTTTATTTCTATACATTTAATATAATTTGTTCGGGCAAGAGAAAACACATCTGATATTAATTACTGCCCTGCTTCTTTAAAAATCTCTGCATATTATGTGAAGTTAATAGAAATATAATTTAGTGTGTGCTGCCCCACTTGTCTTCACAAAACATTACCATAGCACTAAAATAAGCAAGAATCCATTTTCATTTCACATATATATATATCTGTTTATTATACACACTATTCATATATACACATATTATTAGTTTTTCTCAAAATAAATAGTATATATATTACTTTTTAAAGCTACTTTTAATGTAAAAAATTTAAGAAAATCCATAAAACAAAAATGTTCTTTGATTTAAAAAGTTAGTATTTGGATGAGTAAGTAGAGATGTCAGGTTTTTCAGTTTTGCTCCCTGATCTACCTCTAGCACTTAAAGCCACGTTTGGCACAGAGAAAATATTCAAAATATGTTTGTTGAATAAACAAGTGACTGAGAATACTGTAATTATGTTTATTATTTCATTATTAACAAATTATGTATAAAGGTTCATAAGCTCACATTTTTGAAGGCTTTATTTTTAATAACTAGGTGTAATAAAGATGAAATATTATAGTATTTTAATGAAATTTCATTAATTTATAGATTCATTTATTCAGTTACCATACAAACATCTTTATATTTCTCTTCTTTCTTTTTTTTTCACTCAGTTTCCTTGGTTTTCTGCCTACAAGAAGCCTTCATTACTAAACATGGAAAGTTTAGTTCTAAGCTACAATTTTGTCTGAGGTTTTATGCTTTTACTAATACTCCATTAATAAATGTCTGTCAAACCTTTTGACAGTAACAATTTTCTATGTTCATTTTCATGGAGAGACAGAAAAGTCATTTTTTTTTCTTGAGAATGAAGTTGTAGCCATTTTAATGTCTGGCAATTGTAACCTTCTGTAAAAGATGGGGTATATTTATGAATAAACCCAAGACATTAAATAACAACTCTTACAGGTAAAAGTCTTAGTGATTATTAAGAGTTATAAACAGTTGACTCAAAAAACACAACTTTGAACTGTGCAGGTTTACTTATTCCTGGATTTTTTCCCCCAGCAAATGTGCATTTAGTCTCCATATCTCTGGGTTATAAATCCATGGACTTATTTCACAAATTGAAAACAATATTTATCATCTCTGATTGGGAATCCAAGGATGCAGAGGGCTGGCTGACTATATGTATTGTTCTACATCATTTTGAGTATAATGGATTTGGTATTTGTGAGAGTCTGGGAACCAATATCCCACAGATACCAAGGGACTACTACAGTTATGTTTTTGGGAGTCAAAAATTATACATGGACTTTGTAGTAAGACAAAAAACAGAGGAGATAGGTTTGTGGGGGAGGTAGTAAAGGATAAATGGAGTCAAATATTGTTGGCAGCCGAACGTCTCGAGAGACGATGGTGTAGCTTCTTAAGAGTCTATCTGCACCGCCGAGAATGGCTGTGCAGTCCGACTCGGGAGTGACACGGTATCTGTCTCCTCCCGTGTTGAATCGATATCTTGCGATGACGCTGGAGTGTCCTCTCCAGTGAAGCTGAAGCTACAGAGCCTGGGCAGGGTGATATGGAGGGTCTGCTGTTGCCCATGCAGCAGACCCCCCCTCTCTTCGCAGCTGAAGGGTCCAAGGGAAAGACGGAGTCAATACAGCTTGGCTTCAAGTGCGCCGCAGGAGTTGCCGGTGTTGACTACAACGTCAAACCGCCTTAGGGACTCCGGCTCCGGATTTTCTGTCGGGGTTTACTCCCTTAGCCTTTCCCCTGAAGAGGTATGCCGCAAGGCAGCGGAGGTTTTTTGGAGTCAGAGTTTTCCTTCTCTGATGTGCCCTGACTGGAAGATCGAACCAGCGACACTTAGCTCGCAGGCCGACGCTCAATCCACTGAGCCAAACCAGCCAGGGCATGGAGTCAAATATATGGTGAATGAAAGAGACATGTCTTTGGTTGGTGAACACACAATGCAATATACATATGCTGTATTATAAAATCGAACACTTAAAACCTGTGTAATTTTATTAATCAATGTCACCCTAATAAATTTAATAAAAATGAAGAAAAAGTTATATGTGGATTTTCAACTATGTGTGTGTTGGTACTCCTAACCCCGCATATTTAAAAAGTAAACAATATTTATTTTATTAAAATATTCTAGGTGAGTTGAAGAATCTATAAGTAACTATGGAATAGTATTTGTTAGTACAGACCAGAAAGTGTAATAACATTAGGCTTGCTGTTTCTAGGCCCATATGGGACAAAATTTACCTCATAGAGGTGAATTTTGCAGTCACGTTTTGAAAGTCCACAAGATTTAGAAGTCATATAAAGAAAATAGGCTATACTAAAGTAGCTTAGGAAAATGGACTTACTACACAAATGGAAAATACAAACTATATTTTATTTTAAAGAAAAAGAGATGTTACATAAACTATAAAGAAGAAATATCTTATATTCTCATATTATACCTAGATTTTAAACTATAAATAATGAAAATATTAGCTAGTTATATAGATTTTTTTATAGTGGATTTCAGTCATAATCTAGTAATCAAGAATAAATCAATAATTTAAATTTGGTTAGTTAATTATTATTTAATCAATGACATTAATTTATTTTTTATTTACTTACATGTGTGAAATATATCTAAGATGTACCCATGAAGTACCAAGCACTGTGCTAAAGTCTGTGATACAAAAACTGTGTTATAGCTCACAGAATTAAGGCCAATAGGGTACATGCAAATAAATAAGCAATTCACAATGCAAAATGTTAAGAGACTAAGAAGGTGCTATGAAAATTTTTAACAGATATGCATAAAAAGGATTTTACATAAAAGTCCTAGGAAAAAAAGTACCATGATAGAGCTATACATTGAAAAGGAATGAAATAGACAAATGGATGGAGAAGTAGAATGTTTTCCCAAACAGAACAATATACACAAAGGTTTTCACAGGGAGTCAAAAGAATAAGGTATTTTGCAAGAAGTAAATATAGTTCAAAATGAATGACACATGGAAGTTAAGAAGGTTATATGGATAAATCTCAAATCTACCAAGAAATCTTGTTGGTTACAAAACTTAAAAATAATTTATTTAGGGAATTAATGTATTCTTCCACCATGAAAAGAAAAAAAGAAAGGGAATATAACTTTTAACTTGCAGGTATATTACAGAGGGTATTAAATGAAGAAAATACATTTTTCTAAGTAAAGTGTGTTACATATAGTCAAAATATAGTTCTTCATCCATTATAAGTATTATCTACAAGGGTGTGATTTTTCTAAAATTATTCCCTCAGAAAGGAAATGGATATCAAATATTTTGGTAAAGTGGGTAAACCTATTTATGTCTCCTTTGGTGATTTTGCAATGAATCTAATTTACAATACACTGGACTGAAAACACTTAGTACGATGTAAACTATAATCAATATTCACTTCTCCTAAATCATTATCATTAAATCTAGCACTGTTATAGAGTGATTGAATTTCAATAAGACTTTCAAGATTATCTTGTCTAACTTCTTCATACTGTATGTGAAAAATAAAGCAATGGAAATAGTCAAACTCCATATTTTCCCATCACATTTATTGAGATAAAATTGATTATAAAAAGAAGTATAGGTATATAAGGTGATAATGTATATATTGTGAAATGATTACCACAATCATTAACATATCCATCACTTCACACATTTACTTTTTTGTTTTGTGGTGAAAACATTTGAGATCTCTCTTAGCAAATTATCCATCTTTGATTTTAGTTTTGATGTTTGATTTTCTAGCCAGATAGTTCATGTATTGAGGATGAATTATTGGTGCTCTGTATGTGTGAAGAAGAAAAAGGGTATAAAATGTGTTCAGGGAGGATTGAGGGATTTGTCCATGGATCACATAGGTCAATAAGCTTAATTCCTGGCATGAGCAGGAGACTGCCAACTTAAGTCTTGCTCTTCCCCTCATGGTCTTTGTCTTCCTAAGAAATCATGATTGGATCAGGACAATTCCTAATCACTATGAGAAATTACAGAAAAAGAAATAAGTCCTTTACTGATGGCAAATTATATTTAAGAACCTGTCCTTATGGTGTTCATGGTCTCTAATTAGTTTGAAAGCTGATAGTGGCTATGATTGCAAAGAAATAGAAACAAATAAAATAAAATAAGTAGAAGTATGAACAGGGCTCCTTGGGAACACAGAAGGAGGTCACTAATCAACAAGAATTAGGGAAAGAGCAAAGGAAGTCTTCATTAGCGGACAATTGAAGCTACCAGATAGAATTTATCTTACTAAATTTTAATTATCTGTGTGGTTGAGCATTTCCTTTAAGGGCAAGAATTTGGCTTTATCTTTGTTTTCTCAGATCTAAGTACAATGCCTTGAACTTAGAAAACATCCAGTATCTGTAGAAGGGGGGGGCAGGGGAAAGAATGGAGTAAAAATAAAAAAGAAAAAAAAATGAAAGAGAAGTGTGGGAAGTAAGGGAAGGAAGTAAATAAAAGAAACCTAACATTAGGTGGGATTAGGAGCATTTTATTATTTCAGAAAGCAGTCTAGTCTTCATTTAACACTCAAACACCTTGTAATTTAGGGGTATTGCAAATATTTTCTTATTTTTCTGGTATAATGAAGCAGATCTGTGAAACACTCTGCTTGGAAAAAAGTCTCTTTGACTTTTAATGAGTAAGTTACCTGCCAAACTGGGGTCAAGGACCCCGGCCATTTGCATGGTTGGGAATGCATCTGAGAGAATTAACACAACCATGCACATAACTAAACAGATATATGATTAATATATGCCTGGTGCTTTGTACTTAAAACAACATGGATTTATATACGAACACATACTTTCATTTCAGCAGGTAATAGTACTTTTTTTTTTTTTTTTTTTGTGGATAGAGCTTTAAATGTCCTAGTAGTAGGCATTAGTGTTTTGCTTCTCAATATAAATTCTCCCTCCTGCTAGAATAGTCTTCCAAATTTTCTGTGAGAAACCATCACTGTACTTCTCATGTTTGGGTATAATTTTCTCCAGCACCAGCCGTGTTGACTTAAAACAATTGGACTATCCATCTGGTGATGCCACAATATTTGATTCAGAATAGGGCGAATAGCATATTCAGAAGAAAATTGATCAAAGAAAGCATTTGCTGGTACTTTTGTGAAAAGGAAAACCTTTCACTGTCTGTGGAGTGTGAAGTGTGAATTTGGGAGACTGGGATTTCTGAAGTCAACTGGCTATCTTGAAGGGAGGCTTCTTGATGAAAGAACAGAAGAAAGGAATGTGATATATGGATCTTCATGACCTGAATTAAGGCTTAACTGCAAGTACATTCATACCTATCTATAATCCTTTCAGGTCTATGGACCAATAAATTACATATGTATATATATAAATACACACACACACACACAAACACACACATATATTATTACTTTATATATACATATAAAGGAATAATCTGTCCTTCCTACTTTAGAATACTGTTGGCAATTCTTAATAGAGACAATGTATATAAAAATACTATTTTAAGTAGTGCCTAAATATATAAATAAATATAAAGGAATATTATTAATATCTCATATGATTAACTTCATTTTATTTTCTTCTTACTGTTAATGAAGTTAGGTACAAAAACTATTTAAAGATATTTCAATTTTCTATCCAAGTTTCCCTCAGTCACCCTGTGCTGCTGGTAAAATGTAAAATAATTTTCAAAATTATATTTTTCTAATGATGGCTTTTTCTCATTAATTATGATACACTTCTTCCTTGATACTGCTGTGTCATAATTACCCTTATGGGCTTTGATTGCACAGACATGACCTTGTATTCCAATGCTGTCATGTCTTCAGTTACAGACAGACATGATTTGAAGCAGCCAGAGCTGCTTTTTACAACCAGTAATTCACATTTAAGCTCTTTAAAATACTCTTGGGGTTAGCACATTAAGAAGACATTATCCCAAGATTAAACACTAGTAGCAGCTTGCAAAATGCTTGCAAATATGGAATATTTGCTAGGTGGCTGAACGGAAGCAGTTGTAGTATGCTGTGGAGATCTGGGGGAACTTAGGAGTGGTACAAAGAGAGGATACTTTTCTTTCACTTTATACTAGTCTTTGTTCATAGATAAATTAATTTTTTCAAAAGATATCATGCTAAAATTTTACCTGTATTGCAAATTAAAATGTTGACTTAAGATTCTCTACCTATGTCTTGTGTCTTTATGCACTCCCCTGACCTTCTCTCACTCCTTAAACTGAGGAAGTATGTATTTATGGGGAGGGCATAGGGCCCTCTGACTAGTTCCAGAGTGAGGCCGAACTTAGCCGGTGGAATTCAGAAACAGGTGGTCAGTCCTCAGAGAACACATGTAACAGCCACAGCCATTCCTATGGGAGGACAATGGTGGAGACAGGTGACTGAGCTGATACCGCAGGAGCTCATTCCTAAAATCAAGTGAGAGAAGCGGAGGGACAGCATGGCCTCAGAACCCTTAAGCCAAGATCCCATTATAAATGGTTAATATGTTTCTCAAGGATAGGGATGAGGCTTTATTCATTTCAACATTTCAGGGCCAAGTATTCTACTCTATGTGGTAGCAAACCTTCTGTGAATTCACTAAATAAATGTGTTGGTGTGGTGGTGAGGCAGGCACTATATTAGAAACCCAATGTCTTGGGATCAAATTCTTGGATATCCTATTTTGGAGCAAAGGACAAGGGATAATTATTAGAATCTAGGGTGCCACAAATGCCACCAATGCCCCCTCCCTCCAATTTTTGCTGAGGCTACTTATGATTTTAAGCCTACCATGGCTTAGGGTCACAAAGGAGACTAAGGGTGTGGGACAGACTGCCAACCAAGTCTTTTGTGAGAGACCAGGGGAAGGTAGGGGAGATGAGAAAGGGACCTGAACATGTGCTCCAGAAACCCTTTCCTTAATACTTCCTTCAAAAGTATTCTACTCCTCTGCATTTTATTTGCAGTATTTTTATGATACTTAATACATTGTGCCTTGCATTTCCAATGCTCATGATGCATTATTCCTGGTTAATTATAATCCTGAAAACAAGATTGTTATCTAGTCTGTCTGTTATATGTACATTGTGTAAATACTGTCCTTTTTATGTAGTTAGCTTCCCATGAATGTTGGTTGAACAGAATTGATCCCAATATAGTTAACTTGCTAGCCATTTATAGCAATGGTGTATGAAACAATATTATCTGGGGAGATTTTGAACATGCAGACCTGGTTTATCCACCAGAGATTCTGATGCATTCAGTCAATTTTGGGGCTTAAGACATGGTTTTAATCAACCCCCTATCCCAAATGATTCTGAGATATATTCCTGGTTAAAAATCACTAATTCATTGAGTGGAAAAGAAAATGGAGTTGATTTCCAATATATGGATCCCTAGGATAAATTTCATTTTGACCAAATTTTCTTTAGCATCTCTTCTCAGTCAGCATTCCTCTCCTCCTTATAAACACCCCATCCTCAAAGTACTTGCTCACAGGAACTATTTCACTTAATTAGCTGTCTGCCAGATAGGGAAGCAGTCCCTGATCAGGCATTAGCTGATGTTCCTTTGGTGTTACATCCTGTAAGACAATTTCAATATAATAGGGAAATGTGAGAATCCAAATCTTTACGGCTCAAGATATCTAAGAGCAGTTTTAAGCACCAGTCTGGGAGCTATTTCAGGGCAGGAAAGTCTTTAAAATAGACCTTAAAAATCACAACAATACTGACTCCCTACTCCTGTGGTTAGCCTCATTTCCCCAAATATCAGACCCCAGTTATAACTGACATGAAAACACTTCTGATGATTACTTTTCTACTAAATTTTAAGGTCCTAATGTTAGAAAGCATTTTTAACTTATTTGTAGATTGCCCTTTTGCATAATATTTTCTAATATATATATATGTTTTTCTAATATATATATATATATATATATATATATATATATTTCCAGAATCTTCAAGAAATCATGGCTTATGAAAAAAGTTTAAAATTGCCAGCTTAATTAATTCAAATGGTTCCCTTTAAGGAGCAAAATCAAGGTTTTATTGTTGGGAAACATTTTCTATTGGGCTGGCCAAGAAGTTCATTTGTTTGCTTTTTCCCGTAAGGTGGCTTCAGTAGTACTTAGTTGTCTTTAACTTCATTTGAAACAATTTTGTTAGATTGTATTGTGACAGCTGTCATATCAGCATGCATTTTAAAAAATTATCAAAATTGATAAAATTTTGTGTAACCATTTTAATATTGAAGATGAAAGAAAATAAAAAACATTTTCAGCATATCATGCTTCATTATGAAAAAAGGTAAAAGTGAAACTGAAATGCAATAAAAAGTTTGTGCAGCGCATGAAGAAGGTTCTGTGACTGATGGAACATGTCGAAAGTGGTTTATGAAGTTTCGTGCTGGAGATTTCGCACTGGACAATGCTCCATAGTCGGGTAGACTAGTTGAAATTAATAAGATTAAATGGAGACAGTAATTGAGAACAATCAACATACCACACAGGAGACAGCTGACATACTCAAAATATCCAAAACAATAAAGTTATTGGTGAAAATGAAAAATGTGTCTCTTATTTTGTGGAAAAAAACCATATGGACTTTTTGGCTAACTTAATACTTTCCTCATCATGAGGTTAAGTGGGACAAGAAAGGACATGATTGCCACCAAAACAGAATTGGTGCACTGGGATTTTGGAAATGCCTCTCTTTCTACTTTAGGTTTGATTAGCATTGTTCCTTAAACTTTTTCAGTCAACCTCAATATCAACTTAGGGCCGATAAGATAAAACTGAAGATAGAATTTTTTTACTGTAAAAAAGTTCTTTTTTAAACATTTTTTTAAGAGCAAAGGCTAAAGAAATGGTACTTTTTGTTAAAGAAAACTTGCCAGTTATTTGTCTTTTATTTGTTTTTATTTTTAAAACTTTTTCTAAGTCAGTAAAAACATATATGTATGTGCTCAGACATACACACAAATATACAAACTATACAACCTAAAAGATAATTAAAAGACCTCCACTTGGTTAAATGAGACTGTGCATCAAATACTTTTATATATTTATTATATTTAATTAATATACTAAACCTGTGGGGAGTAAATATTATTGTCTTAATTTCTTTTCTGCCATTAACTGTCTTGATGACAATCACACAAAGCTGGATTCAATGTTCAAGTAAAAAAGAAACAAAAGCAAAAATCACTTTCCATGAAGGAAAAATGTTATTTATACAATTAGATGAAAACAGCTATATTTTTCCTGATAGAAGTTGACTCAATTATAACATTTTTCAAAAACTAGAAATAATCAGTACCAGTAGACTGTAGAGAATGCATATATAATGCATTATATATTTTCTTAGTTGACTGTTTAATTGATATTAATATTTTCATGTGAACATACTTATTAAACAGAAACTATCGTCGTCGTCGGCAGCCGTCCGTCTCGAGAGACGATGGTGTAGCTTCTTAAGAGTCTATCTGCACCGCCGAGAATGGCTGTGCAGTCCGACTCGGGAGTGACACGGTATCTGTCTCCTCCCGTGTTGAATCGACATCTTGCGATGACGCTGGAGTGTCCTCTCCAGTGAAGCTGAAGCTACAGAGCCTGGGCAGGGTGATATGGAGGGTCTGCTGTTGCCCATGCAGCAGACCCCCCCTCTCTTCGCAGCTGAAGGGTCCAAGGGAAAGATGGAGTCAATACAGCTTGGCTTCAGGTGCGCCGCAGGAGTTGCCGGTGTTGACTACAACATCAAACCGCCTTAGGGACTCCGGCTCCGGATTTTCTGTTGGGGTTTACTCCCTTAGCCTTTCCCCTGAAGAGGTATGCCGCAAGGCAGCGGAGGTTTTTTGGAGTCAGAGTTTTCCTTCTCTGATGTGCCCTGACTGGAAGATCGAACCAGCGACACTTAGCTCGCAGGCCGACACTCAATCCACTGAGCCAAACCAGCCAGGGGGAAACAGAAACTATAACACCTGTATTAGACACTAGGGATTCAACATGAGCATAATTTCCTCTTATTAAGAGCTTCAGTCTACTGGGGAATAGAGAGAAGTAAAAAGGCAATCATAATACAGAGTGACAAGGACCACAATGGGGAATCAGAATTGACAGAGGAGTAGCAACTGACCCTGCCAAGAGGATTGGGAAGCTTCTGGAGACATGCAGGGCTCACTGGTAATTTGGATGAACATAGCAGTCAGTGGCCCAGTTGCTGCAATTACTTATTTTTATGAGAAAACACATGATGACAATTATTTTTGAACAGAATTTTAGCAAAATGAGTATTGATTTTGAATTATATTTCTTAGGGATTTAAATTCTAAACTTAGCAGACAGATGCAAGTCTTAATTAGTAGCAGCATATTTTAATGAGTGACTTCAAGTTGTGATTTATGATCTGATATGAAAAAAATTATGTTGGAACAAATATTTCAAATATTTCAAACCATGATAAATATTAACAAAGAACCACTAAGTTGGAAGATAAATTTCAGTAGCAAAATGAGGGAAAATATACTAATTCCATGAGATGAGAAAGCATCATGAAGGAATATTATGTGCAAGGCAGAGGCCATACTTTAAAAATATATATAGCAAGACAAAAAGTCTTTCCTATCAGGAAGTGAGATTAAAGGATAGGAATAGAAAACATCAATGCAGAAAACTGATTTTAAAAAGGTAAATATTTATAAAAAATACATTTTCTAACAAGGGTTGATACATTTTTGAATGTTTGTCAAAATATAAGATTCTCGCATGTGTGTACCTATAGACTTTGATTTATACATTTCTATCTGAATCTTATCAAGTGGTAAAAGGGCAAGCCATGGGTTTGAACCAAAACAACAAATTTCCAAGTTATTTAATTAACATTATGTCTTTAAACCCTACACCCAGTTTAAAGAGAAATCATTTGCTCATGATTCGGGAAAGAGCCCAAGCTAGTGTTCAGAAACAATTTTGGAGACATTGAAATAGTGTTGAGAGTGGTAAGTGAAGCTACTTACAGTCCTTTAAATGTATATATATGATTTTTATCAGGTTCTTGTAAAAATTTACCAATGACCTTAGCTGCCAAAACAAACATAAACTAACAATGAACTAAAACTTAAAACACTCAAAAGTAGATGTGCTTTGGTCCAACTCTCCAGAGTACTTATTACTCTGGAATGAACACATAGCAATTAGAAAGTCAACTTACAAGATTTTCATGCAGGAATTACATTTTACATATATCAAACAATATTTCAGGGTGCATTATAAACATAACATAAAAGTAAATTTACTTAGTTTATATAAATTCTATTTTCTACTAACCAAACATTATTTTCCTTATCCTGTCTCAAATTGTTCTAATATAGAGATATGGAAGATTGCATACATATAAACATTCCTCTCTCCTAATGAGTACCACAAAGCAAGCAAGTAGATACCAAATGTTTGAAAGATTTTCTTGGTAAGATTTACTTTTAATTGTAAATGAACTCAATAATCCAGGTCTAAGAGATAAATTCTTCCTCTACAACTAGAAGTTATCTATTTAAGAGATTGGTTTTATTGAACAACTTTACATTAGTTAACTTTGTAGGACATGCATCAGCAGCCTGCAGAAGGAGAATATATTTCTCCCTGGGCATTGGCCAGTAATCTTTCCAGTTATTTCCCATTAGAATGGAAAGACCTATTTTTCGATGTTCATAACTTTTAAGATACAAGGTCATTGTATTACAGTCATTCCTTACGATTTTTAGATTTAAAGCAAAATATTTTTATTTTCTTCTATATTTATATGAAATAAAACAGTCTCTTATCACATTGACAAAAGTTATTTGAGCTCAATCCATGCACTCTACAAAGTGGTGTAATGATTATCAATTTTCATAGTAACAACTATAGTCTTCCAATGACTGAAGACAGAAAGATTACTATGGCAAGTAATTTATAAAGATATGCATAATGATATTCTATTGGTTTGCCATAATTTGTTATTAACTTATTCTTTTTCTTTTTCATCCTCATCCAAGGATATGTTTATTGATTTTTTTTTGAGAGAGAGAGAAAGAGCGTGGGGGTGGAGATCAATGTGAGACAGAAACATGAACCCACAACCAAGGTATGTGCCCTGACAGGTAAATGAATCCCGAACATATTGGTGTACAGGACAATGCTCCAACAAACTAAGCCACTTGGCTGAGGTTATTCTTTCATTTCCTTATTCAATATCTACAGGTTAGGTACCTAGTGTGTGGCTTTATTATAGGGATAAAGACAAAAAAGCTAATTTATTTCTTAAGAAGCTCATTGGCTAGTGTTAGAGTGAGACATACAAACATACAAAGATGATAGAGAAAAAAGCTGTGGAATCCAAAGAAGACTTACTCTTGAGGAAACTGCCTTCTTCCTCAGCACAGTAAAAGAAATAATCCAAGGGATGAAATGCAAGAAGACTCTGGGAAAATGTATAATGCCTGGAAGCCCAAATCCTTGGTCCTCAAAGTTCCCTTTCCCTTCAAAGCCAGTTATCAGTTATAGCTGCCAATACCTCCTTTGTTTCAGGAGTAGCTCTGATGCTAAATTAATTTCAGATAATTAGAAGAGAATTCCTTAAAGGAAATATCTTTGAATCAAATATTAAACATAAATTGGTGTTAGCCACATTATGTTTGAAAGGGGAATGAAGGAAGAGACACTGGTGAAGAGTAGTGTAATGATATAATGGGATAATGTTCAAAGCTGAAATTAAACTATGTTTAAAGTCTAAGAGATATATCACATTCATGTTGTTCAGTTGAATAGAAACAAGGCTTTAAAGTGTTAGGGTGGTATGAGGAGGCCCATTTCATGGATATCAACTAGTCTCTTGGATGTTTTGCAGCTTCTTCGCCACAACCACAGATTTGAATGGTAAAACATTAAAAGTAAAGCTTGCCTTTATATAATTAGCATAAGGGAAGTCAAATCAAAATTAGTGTTTTGCCTATAAATCAAAATAAATTGGATTAATTTGATTGCAGTTAGAGTGAGACTGATAAGTAGAAGCTTTCAACTCAATCATATGTGGAAGTTTAGTTTTTTTATTAGACTTTTTAAATTACTTTATAAGAGAAAGTTAAATCATGGCTTATATCTCCTGTTTAGTAACACTGCTTGTAGAGTGTTTAATAAGTTTATACATTTAGTTTAAAAAGTTACATCATAGTTACCAATAATGTTAAAGTTCAATTATTTTTAAAAAGAGGAGGTGGGAGGAGTTCATGGAAAACATTAGACAAATTAAGTTCAAGAAAACAATTCCTGTTGCTTAACTAAAAATGCTATTTTTTACTTTTGTTTCATGTAGCTACCTATTTAGAAGTTCCCTGTGGCTGTTTTAATTAACTTTCCCACCACTCCTGTGAGATAGATAGCATTATATGTTGGGTTAACTGAATCTGGCTACGGCTTAACTATATTTTATAAAACCTGGAGTTTATGATGGTGTTCAAAGAAAATCCCAGATCTCTTCATTGATAATTCACTAAGCTGAGGCAACTTGAGGTCAAACTATAGTATGATAAATACATTAATCAGTGTATTCAGCTACTATATATTCCCAGCATTTCCTCTCCTTGTAAGAGGGTGTTTTTGGTTTTGTTTTTGTTTTTACTTTTCTAAGTTACCTTAAAGACAAATATTTTCTTTGCCTTTAAATTATTTAAATGTGTTTTTTTGAAAGATAGTACCCAATAGAGAATATTTTAACAAAGTAATTGCAATATTACTAGTGTAAAATGATGACATATCAAATTGACAACACCATTTGTCTGTATTAAATAGCAATCATCCAAAAAAAGATGATGGGGAATTAGAGATAGTGACAACTGAAGAATGCTTTTCTCTAGAACACAATTACAACATTTTCAAATTTGTTTTTCATTTCTGTAAATTAGTTATGTGACCATATTTTAAAGTAGAGTGACTTACTAAATCAGAACACCATAATGCAATATTCTTGTATTAAGAGTTGATCTAAGGACTAGTTTTCTATATAAAACAGTATATTAAAATAGAAGTGGTACTGTCTTGTTTATGTAGGGAAGGCTTCTTACGATTCCAGCTGACTTGTGTTGAATGCCAAGATGAATCCTTTGAAACTATAACAATAAATTGCATTATATTATATTTATCTATAATATATTTTATGAAATGATTACAAAAGTGTAAAAAAAGTTTTACTTCCTCGTAGTAAATAAAAAGGAAAACCCCTTAACTCAGTTTCCTTGCTGAAAATATGTCATTATTTTTCGTAAATGAAGGAAATAAAAGACTCACTGACCTATACAAACAACAATTAGTTATATTTAGAGTTTGTCATTGTATGATAATCAGGTTTAGGATAGGATTAAGTTTCAGAATGATGATGGCAAAATATGACACAAATCTGAGAGCAGAAAGAGAGAAAGATTTGAAAGGAGGAATTACCTAAAAGTCACTCAATTATCTAAGACCTGCCAATTATCTTACAATCATCTAGGACCTGCCAAGTCCCAACCCCATTACTGACCAGGTAGAAATTAACCATCAAATACTTATCAAGTAGAGAAAAAAGGATAAAGAAGAAATAAAAGGTCAATACATTCAATGGTCAACATTTAAAACACTACACACACACACACACACACACACACAATCCTATTCAACATTCATGCATGCATGCGTTCATTCATTTATCCCTTCTTTATGTAAATATTAAATACCCATACTACTCCAAGTACTGCAAGTACTAGAAATCCAGCTGAAGCAATACATAGTGCCTAGCCTTGAGGAAGTTGCACTCATGGCAATGACAAGCCAGTACGTAGCAATAAGTGATTTGTGGGTCTGTGCTCAGGGTACTGTGGGTACACATAGGACAGTAAACCACTCAACTTACAGGGAATGTAACAGGCTTTCTGCAGCTATGGAATTCTGAGACGAGACCTTAAACCAAGAGTTATCAGGATAAAAAACAAAAGTGAAAAAAGACTGATGACCTTAAAAATGAAATAGTAAGATCTTTAGCCAAAATGAGTTTATTCAAGAGTAATGGAGGAATTGCAGTTGGGGACATGCAAACTAGATGGAACCATAGGCAAGTAAAGGAGACAAAGAGGTCAGCTTTAATTAGGTTTAGGAGGAAATTGGAGAGGGCTGCAGTAGTTTTTGATTGGCTGCAAGCAGTGCGCAGCTTGTTTCGGGTCAGAAGGAAACCCTTTTTCTTCCTGCTGGGGTCTGCAAGCTAAGTGAGTAATATGTGCATGAGCGCCTTTCCTTCATGGATTCCTGACTCCATTTTATCTGTTTCCTTTGTTCATTTTTGTGAGATGTAAGAGGTATTTTAGATAGAATTACTGTTATCAATATAGATCTGTAGAATAAGAGATAATAAGCAAAGGGCTAAAATTAAGTAGGATTAGAGCTCTAAAACCAAGCTGGCATTTCAAGGGTTTTTTTTTTTTTGTTGTTGTTTTTGTTTTGTTGTGTCTATATGTTTCTTTAGGGATGGGGGTAGATCATGAAAGAATGGTATTAAAAAGATTGGTTAAAAAACAAATTCATTATTAAGAGTTTTTTCCAATCAGTTTAGGGACTTTAAAACCTGAGGTTAGCAGGGAGTCACTGGTAGAAGGTTTTCAGCATAAAAATGCTATTATCAATTTGTAATTGAGATGGATTTTAATAGTTTAGTGTGGGGACCAGCTTAAAGGGAGTGAAGCATCAAAATGCTCTTATAGGAATCTAAGAATTAATAATGTTGACCTCAATTAGGATAGTGATCTGTAAGATCCAGAAAAGTGTGTAAACTATTAATGAGCAAAAGGATTAGATTTTTCTTACCTACCATCATAATAGAGAGCTATGAATGTTAGATATTCAATGCATATGCATAGACATCCTTAAAAGGTCATATAGGCCCTTCACAGAGTGTATGCTAATTGGTAAATAATCTCAGCAGAGAAATTGCACAATCTGATACCTTTTCTTTATTTTTAATTTAAATATTTTATTGTTTGTTATTACAGTTGCCCCAATTTCCCCCTTCGCCCCCCCTCCACCCAGCCTATCCCCCACTCCCGCAATCAATCCACACACCATTGTCCATGGCCATGGGCCATTTATACATGTTTTTGACTAATCCCTTCACCTTCTTTCAATGGTTGATCTGATACATTTCTAAAGTCCCCCTCTCACTGCTCTATATAAACATGAAACCAAACTGTGGGGAAAATGGAGCAAGAAGAGAAGCAGAGGCTTGTCAGAACCCTCCCTCAATTATCCAGGTGAATACTTTGGGCTTGAACTCAGGCAATGTTTTACAGGTAGTAGGTAGATACGGTTGCTTTTGAGATATAAACCATCTACATATGCTAATGGATAAACTGTGGGATAAAAGGGAAATAAAGTCAATGATAGTTCTAAGCATTTCAATCTCGGAAGTGAAGTAAATTATAGGACCAAATTCTCATCTGTGGGCATTAGAGCAAATTATAAGGCCCATTACCTAACTGTAAGCATTAGAGCAAATTGTTTGGTCAATAACTCAGCTGTAGGCAATAGAGAAAAAAAGAAATTGTAAAAAAGGTGAATACATATGATGGAGGGGGGAAAAGAAAAAAGGAAAACATTGGCATTATGCCAAGAACGTGTTTCCGAGAATGGAATTAACATGGTCAGATACTGGGTGGCAAGGTAAAAATGAGGATGAAGAACTGGCCACATGCATAACATTGACAGTTTCCATGGATTTTAGTGCTAAATTGTGAAATTGTGGGTGAGGTTCAAGAGAGCATGGGAGAAAAAATGTAGGGCAGTGTTTACAGATCGTTCAGAAGAGTTCTGCTGACATGGGAAACAGACTGAGAAAGTGGCTGAAGAGACGACATAGAAACAAGCAACAACCCTCCCCCCCCGTTTTGGTAAAGGTTGGCTATATTACAGCAAGTATATATGCTGATCTGAATTTTTCAACTAATAGGAAAAACCTGGAGACGACAAAGGGAGAAAAAATTCTGATTTAGGTTTTTGAGTTTGCTAGACAAAATGGCTTCTTGTTTGTGATTGAAGGATTGTCATCATAAAATGGGAGGGAAGTAGGAGTAATAGGTGCAGATACAGATACTGTAAATGTGGGGAGAAGATGCACATGTGATTTCCTGATAAATTTTATTTATTTATTTATTTATTTATTTATTTATTTATTTATTTATTTATTTTTCTGGTCTAGAAATAACAAGAAAAAGCCATACATACCTCCAGGTCCTGTGTGAATTGAAGTGAGAAATAAACAAATGAAAGATGGCTGCTCCTTGAAAGGACTGCTGAGAAATCAGTTTTTTTCAAGGCCAGTTTAATTTCATGAAGGAGATATTCAGAGAAGAAATTGAGGGAGTCTGTTAATGAAGACATATCTTGAAAGCCAGAAGATGGGTCCAGGAGCGAGTCTCAGATTAGGCTGTGGATAGCACAAAATGGGTATATGTATCTAAATTCAAATTATTGCATTTTTTTGAGATTAAGTGGTGTCATAGGTGATGATATAGGAATATTGGGGAAGAATGTTTGACCTGTAGAAAGAAGAGTTTTGAGGCTTTTCATGTCATTCAGTCTTTTGGGATCAATGATGAGGCCTTGGATGGGGATGAGGAGAAGGTGAACCTATGGGCTTCTTAAATCCTACAAGGGCAGTGACTAGGCAGCTCCGGGTCCCTTGTGAACACACTCTATGCCATGCCGCCTGTCATTATCTTTAGTCATCTTAACAACACTATGTTATAGGGACCATTAGTCGGTCATTTCATAAACTGGTATTAGAGAGTTTGAAGTGTCTTTTCCCAGCTTTCTTGGGGTAGCTTTTAATCCAGTTGTCTGACTACATGATCTGTACTTTGGCCACTTCTAAATAGGTAAAATGAGGAGAGAGCTAAAAGATTTAACTTGCACATCTTTTTCAAGTTCCCTTTTGGAATTAATATAGTCATGTTTTAGGACAAGACACTGATTTTTTAAATTATGTTCTAAGCAACTTACTAACTGCATGACTAGGCAAATCTCTGAAAAGTTTTTGAATGTTTGATTTGGCATTATTTATATGAAGACAGTATGGAAACACCTAATTTAAATGAGTACTATGAAAATATGAGAACTCATTAAATGCTCATTGATTATTATTAATGGTTCACAATTCTTTATCCCTAATTCTGAAATCCATACATTCTAAAAACCTAAAGCAGTTTTATAATTCATTTGACATCAAAATTTGACTTAAACCTACATGGGTCTCTTTTTAACCTTTAATTCTTCAATTTATTATAGATGGTCTTACATTTATCTGAAAAATTTTAATGCATTTCATTATAGGGTGTATCTTGGACCCTCTGACATATAATATGCAATATACAGAATATGTGCTTAATTATTTTTCTAAACTCTAAAATATTCTAAAATCCTAACTATATCTGGCTCCATAGGTTTCAGTGGTGTTCCAGACTTATTTATTGCCATTATTCACTATCTCTTAACAGAATATGTTGTGCATTGATGCAATTATATAAAATAACTAGTTTTTTTTTTTTTTTTGCAAGAAAAACATTTGAGCCATAATTTAATTAGAAGTACGTGCTTTACATTGGTAAAAATATTTGGTAATTTGTGTGGAGTTATAAGATTTGGAAGTTCAAGGTGGGGCACAATAAAGTGGAAGCTGCTTCTAGGTCAGGCCAGCTGGTTGCCTCCATGGACACCTGATATGTAGTATGACATACAGGGATATGTTACATTCCTGAGTCTGGCTTTAAGCCTCGTAGACTTAGAAATTTGCCAACACCTCCTCAAGAATGGATATGTCACCTGGGGTTTGATTCATCTAAATGAAGCTCATGAGACTGGAGTGAAAGCTATAATGTCAACCTAGTAATTTCCAGTGAGAACCATCACTGCCAGTGAAATCAGATATACCTGGTACAGAGTCTCCAAATATGCAATGGGTGTAGGAAGGTGTAGAAAGCAAAATTATACTGAAGATGTCAATTTATTTATTGATAAGAGGGTAGCATGTTCTGTTCAGCACTTGGCAAGAGAGTGATATGCATAACTGTTTAGCATAGAACCAGAAATAAAACACAGGATGAGTTTAAATGCTTAATGGTATATACATAGGAGAAACTAAGGAGAGTTTTGTGCAAAGAATCTTTGTAGAGACAGAGAAGACAAATCAAGTCCTTGGGTGAGGGCAGTTCACAGCTCAGCACAGCTCTGGAATGAGGATTGCAGGGCTTCTGTGGTGCACATCTCCTGTGCATTCTATTCCCTTCAAGTGATTACAGCCCCTTACAGAGATGCATTATTTTTTAGAGATGATAAATAATTTGATCAGGTTATAATCACATCCTGCTTGCCTGTGAGCCATCAAGTCTCTGTAAAATACTTTTTCTTATCTTTTCTCTCATTATTTGCTGATGTCTGCATTTAATTACAAATCAGTCATAGAGGTCTTCCCCCCCAACCTCCTGTTTCTAAGATACTGAGGATTGAAAACATAAGCCATGCCCATTAAATGCGGAATCAGGGAAACTAGGTTCTAGTCTCTGTTTTATAACTTATTTGAAGATGGGAATTCTTAATGCACCTGACAAACATTAACTGTGCAAATAAAAATATTTTATCAGGGCCTCACATACTCATTTTGATAATCAACTTGACAGCATGTAAAAATAACCTTGAGAAATAACGAAGTCTATTAAAATGGCATTTATTTAGCTCTCAGCATATATTGTACATGCTCTACAATCAGTAATTTTTTTCTTCTTTTTTTTTTTTTTGAATGAATAAAAAAGTCAGTTACTCTTTTTGTCTCGCTGTATTGGAAGCCACAGGTCAAAGGTTCCTGCAATGCATAACTTACCCATGGGTAATATGAAGAATATCAATAAGAGGAGACAGTAGCAATGTATTGTCTTCTATCTACAAAAAGCCTTCTCTTAAGAAACATATATTTAGACATTGATTTCAATTGGCCTTGTTGCTCAACCCTGTAACAGAAACAATGCACTTAATCTCTTTACTGTTCTATGTGATTGATGTTCAGGAAACAACTGTTGAGCAGAGTGCTTGGTCTCACTAGTAAATAACTTCCTGTCAGCCATGTTGCTGAACATAAAAATCTGGCACTGTTTTTCCTTAAACTCTCATAATCATATGCATTGTTTTAGTCTATAATGAAAAAAAATCTGTAATCTATCTTGGATTTTAAGAGGCTTTAAAGGGGATTTGAGGTTGTGCCTTATTTCCTAGGGAAAGATCATATCATGTGTATATGCCTCATGGTTTATTTAGAAAAACTCTCACAAATGTAGGCCCTAAAGACGACTGTTAGCTGTTTTTGTGTGCATATGCATGTGTGTGCATGCTCACTCTCTCTTTTTTCCTTCTTATCTTCCTCCTTTTTCTTTTTATTATTTTATTTTTAATAAATTGTGCTTTGTAGGGCCTGGAAAATTAGACTCAAATTTAGACATAAGGTAAAGGGAAGATGGACAATATGGGTTTTGGGAGATATGGAGAGTCATCTACTAAATAAAGAATCTTCCCCTTGTGTGCTTTACTGAGTACTTCTATGATAACTGAAAATAAGGGTGAACGGCAACAACTGTGGTGATCTGGATCATATAGATGACCCTGGAGACATGGAGACTGAAATGAGAAACCAGGGACAAATGTGGACTTGGCATACCTTCTCAAGTAAACTATTTTAAGAGACCAACTCACTGTAGATGCTTCATAAAAATCTCTACATCTAGTCAGCAGAGTGAATATTAAATAAGTGAAGATCACTGAAGGATTAGGACTCTGTTATGCAATTGGTTGAAATGAACATTGAGGAATAAAGTGTTAAAGAGAAAATTAATATTTAAAAAAACAAATATAAAGCTCTCAATTAAAACCAGATGGTACATGTAAAGATCTTCGTATGTAATAGTTGCTCAATAAATGCTATTTTATTCCTTGTTTATATTGTCTTCCAAAATATTTTTGTTATATATTATTTCCATCAATAGGAAATTTTTATTTAATAATAGAATAACTATATTTTTCTTAATGTGTTCACATTAAGAGAAAAGAACTAGATACATTCAACACAAGATGATAAAAATAATGGAAAAACAAACAAAATTATGATTTACATTATTTGACTTAATATTCTAAATAAACCTGTTCAGTAGGTATTATAAATAAACTTGTATTACCAAAGAGAAAGCTGAAATGCAGACACTTTCAGTAAATAGCTCAAGATTACACAGCATGTCAGTGAGGGTCAGGATGCAAATGCTGATCAGTTGACTAAGATCTAGAAGAGAAATGAACCTCCTAACTAGCCCAGAAACTTACATGTGTGCAACTCCAAAGTAATTTTTTGTTACTCAAAACATGCATTGTGGATAAACTCATTGGCAGATTCAATACTTTGAACACATTTTTAATTGGTAGTGATCAATTTTATCTGCACTAACAACATCCCATCCTTGCTAGAGAATGGTTGTTTTGATAAAAGCAGGAAGTTAAATTATCTATATAGGTTTGAATCCAAATTATCATATTTTAGTCTGATTAAGTGGCTAAAAGTAATAGAGTTTAGCTACCCCAAGAAACCATATCTCCAGGGCAGGTGTAAGAATGTATGGCAAGTGCCTCTGAATGGAGGAAAATCCACACTGCTTTTTTGTTGTTGTTCTTTTTACCATCTATCTACATGCTAAATTAGGCTTGCAATGCCTTGGTTTCTGGAAATCAAAGTAGTTATTTGCTGTTGATAATATCCTTTAGAGAAATAGGAAAAGTAAATATGTAATTTAAATAACTAATTTGGTTGTTTTTGAATGGTTCCAAAAATTGAGTTTATCACACAGATAATTCAATCGACAGAACTTCCTTATTAACAATTTAGTAATACTCAAAGGACATAAGATAAGACTTTCACATTCTCACTGGCAAGAAAAAAAGCCGTTCCCTTTTTTATATTTCTCTTTATGTGACAATGTTTTAAATCTCTATGGAGGGCTTTTTTGCCTAGGACACCAAAGCAGCTTTCTCCCTTAGAGTCAGGACAAACTGTGCCTTAAGAATTCTGAGTCCCCAGGTATTAAAAGGGCATTTTGGTCCAGTGACCATAATTCCTTTGATTTTTGACAGTAATTGTGCCATACCCTACCTGGTAAGGAGAAAGTTCATTAGTTTGTTTCCTGTATTTAATAACAATCTTGACACATGTACAATCTAGTCAAGATTGCTAATAAAAAATAAAAATACCAATAAAAATAAACCTTTGGGCTTTTTTTGTATGCCAGTGTGTTTTACAAAACTTATTTCCTCTCTGTATACAGACCACATTTTAAAATAATTTTAGCGAAAGTCAAGTTTTTACAATTACCTGTTTCTATAATATAGTTTTATATTGTATACCTTTTTGTTTTAATCTCATGAATGTTGTCTTGATTTTATTTATTAAAGAAAATGCATGGTTTTATTTATTTTTATTTATTATTACAGAAGAAAAGTGGTCTTTATAATTTTGCTTTCCCCTTAAAATAATGTAAGTGAACTGTTTAAATCTCTTCACTCTTAGCATATGTATTGCTAAAATATTTCTTTCAGACATTCAGTTACGGAAAGGTGACTGATTTCAGTTTATTTATTTGGGTCAGTGATCTTGAAACCAAAGAGTAAGCCTTGCCATGGGCGATCCCAGTAGGTATCCTTTGAAACTCAACTTTCTTCTCTATATTGTTTAAATCAGTTCTTCTAGTAACCAGCTTTTCTGTTCCACTTATCTATATTTCACAAACAAGGAGCGATGTGCTCTGTCTCATTTTCTGTCACTACTAGTGTCAAGATCTATAATGTCAGGGTAAACCTTTACCTAACTGAAACTTCACTGATTTCATTTCAGTGTGGCCACAGTTAATCTTGCTCTTGAAACTTGTTTCAAATCAGCTGACTTGGAAATATTTTTTCATCTGAGATGGATGGCCAAATGGACCCCTAAGAAAAATAATTCCATTCTTTCCCTCAGTTTCTCACATTTCCAAATTAAGACATGTTTGTGGAGCTCTTCTTCTTTCTTTCCCACTTAACACCAGCTTGCACTGCTTTTTCAGGGAGTAAATGCCAACCCTTCAATTAAGTTCTATTTCAGTTGAATGAAGAAGAAATCCCTTGTGGATTTTAAAATGTGAATGTTTTCCTTCCCTATTCGCAGTGCTGATGCAGATTTTCTCTACTTTCATATACGTTTGATCATTTCAGTCAACTTTTTATATTGTAGGAAGGAGAGTTTTAGTTGCCTCATCTGAAGCCATCATTATTCTCTGAAGACCCTCTATGAAATAAGCTTTCGATCTTAGGCATTCTCAGACTATTCAGTTAAGTTACTATATCAGGAACTGATATTGTTATGCTTCACTGGACAGTATAGAAGGACTGGATAATCACAAGTCAGGATAATAAATCTCAAGTATATTCTGTTTTCATCTTAAATCCCTTTTTAACCTCACATCTGCAGTAGAAGATGATGCTTTATTGATAAAAAAAAAAAGTAATTTAAGGTTTGGGAAATAAAATACATCAGTAAGAAAAGAAAGAGATCTCTGGGGAAAAGCTATTGTAGAGACTGCATTTACTTCATTTTAATAAAAAATTATAGGTTGAGAGGGTCAAAGACACTAAATTTACTTTTTTCTGCCATTCATTTAACCAACGCTTAACAAGTACTCACAGTATGCAAAGCTGTGTGTTGGCACTGTGGGAGATATAAAGATGAATTAAATGCAGTACCTATCTTTAAAAATCTTAGGGGAGACTTGAAATACACATAAATAACTTTAATACAAGCTCAAAAATGACAACTGCCATAAGGGGAGCATAAACACAGTCTGTTGAGCACAGCAGCTGTGAACTACTTTCCTGCTAAAGTTAAATGTGGGATACATATGCATAGATACATGTATGGATGTGCACACAGACAGATGCACGCATGTTTTTAGGGTCCTCTTATGTTTTAATTGGTCTTTAAAATGATCACTAGTATTTAAAGTGGATAAATCATGGTGGTTTTAATCAATAAACCAACAACATTAAGCATGTCCTAATGACAGAATCTAAATTATTCAAAACATGGTCCTAGTTTTAATAATGTTAAAAGTAATGTTTCAGTTCAATACAAATATCAACTACAGGACATGAAACATATGACATAATAATGAGCCCAACTAAATTATTTTGTCCTGGCAAATTTCATAGAAACACAACCCAAAGTATCTAATTGTTTAAAAAGTGGCAATAATTAGAGGGAAAGCTGGATCATTTAAGGAGAAAGAAAATCTAAGGAGCACAACTGATATAATCCTAAAATGAATACAAGCGATGCTAAAGCATCAAACATTTTGTGAGTGTTTTTAAATAATTTGAAATAAGATCTGATCTTGACAGAATGAACATAAAACATAGAAATTAAGTTTTTAAAACAGCACTTGTCAGCTAGTCTCATTTGTTTCTGCATAGACAAAGAACAGATATGTTTTAATTATATCACAATAAACATATTTTATATATTTTCAGAGAATGAAACCTAAATATGAAGGAATAATGAGAGCAACTTATTAAGTATTGTCATCCTATGAAATTCTATACGTTAACCAAAGAGGCTTCAAAGAAGTTGTAGATGAGGTGCTCTCTTCAAGGAAGTGGCTATTGTGGCAAATTAAAGCACTGGCTATTTTGGGGTTTAGCTATGTGATCTCAGGCAAATTTTTCACCTTTCTGAACCTTCTTTAGAAAGTATATACACACATATGTATTTTAATCCTCATCCGAAGATATATCCAGAGAGCGAGAAAAGAGAGATGAGAAAGAGAGAAATGTTGATGTAAAAGAAACACAGATCAATGGAGAGGGGACTGAACCCAAAACCATCAATAAGTAGAGAAGAGGCCAAACCCACAACCCAAGAGTGTGCCTTGATGGGGAATTGAACCCATAACCTTTAAGTTTATGGGACAATGCTGCAATCAACTGGTCAGGGCAAGAAAGTAGATATCTTAAAGTTAGAATAACATTAATGACTACCTCATTTTTTAAAAATTAAATAAGTTTATATGTGTGAAGTTTAAGACTAGTATTTTCTCCAATAGTAAGTTTCTGCAACTGTCTTTCACACAAAGCAAAAAAAAAGAAAATTGACATAAAGGAAGAAAGGGAGAAAACACTAATGGGGTAATTGCCACAAATATTATAATTCTTTACATTCCTCCTGAAAATCTAGATGGAAGCCAGAAGTATTATAATACATTTCTGTATTTTTTTAATTCAAATCTATTTTATTTTTACACAATTAGCTTTCCTTTGTTCTAGTCTTTTCTGGTCCTATCTATTTTTCCAGCATTTTTTTATTTAAAATTATACATTGTAGTAAATGAAACATAAACTTGTATCTGTGTTAGAAGACAGAGGGATTTCTGAATGTTGAAAAATGCAAGTACTATATCCACTATTTCAATACAGTACAAGAATTGTATGGTTACCTGGTTAAATAGAACACACCTGGTTTTAATATTACAAATTACAAATGAAAGTATATCAGAACTCTGTGGAATCTTGGAACATCTACTTTAATAATAAAAATATGTGTATACAAATGCAACATACTTATTATGTGTTTGGCAAAGCTTCCCATGTACTTTTGAGCATATTAAATAGGCCTAATCACTTCAAAAACTTCTCTTTTATAAAAAAGAAAGAACAAATTCTTCATGTATTCCAGGTGCCCATTGGGATAACTCAAAGTCATTTCTCAGTTAAAGTCTCTTAAAATTTGAACTCTGGGAAGGCTTTCTTTTTCTTTCTTTTTTTTTTAAGTATATTTTATTGATTATATTGTTACAATAGTTCCAATTTTTCCCCTTTGCTCCCCTCCACCCAGCACACCCCCTCCCCCAACAATCCCCCCCAAGTCCATGCCCATGGGTTGTACATACAAGCTTTCCTGCCTCACCCTTTCATATATTGTTATTCTTCTTTAATTTAAAAATAAAAAAGAACAATCCCTCCCTCTCAGACTTAAGACCCTTTATAATCTTATAAAGGACAATGGACGAAGGTCTCGAGCACTTCTAGCTGCTTCAAGCTGGACATGGTCATCGTCCTACCTACCCTTGGGCCCAGAAATCCCTAATAAGAGTGGGGGTGTGGAGGGTAGGGTGGCCTTCCCACATGGGGAAGGATCATGCAGACTCCAGGTCGGTTGGCTGTCCCTGGACAATGGCATGCTTGATTTAACAGCCTGGCATTCTTGTTGTATTCTGGAGGCAACAGATTTGACAACAGGGTTAAAAGACATCATTCAATCCATAACCACTAGATGACAAAAGACAGGTATTAATTTTTCAATGTCCTACATTAGGGAAAAGAAGGTGTGCCAGGCACATCTCACCTGTCCAAAACCCTTTTGCCCATTATATTTAGTTTGGACTCAGGGAAATATTTTAGGTTTCCCCCCTCTCAGGCCTCTGGGCTCTTTCTGTCCAAGCCATTAGGACAGAAAAGAGAAACAAGTTTTAAAGTGAAGCCCACAGACCACCCCATACTTCACCAACCCAGCCACTTAGTTCAGCCAAATCATCGAGTCTCAGGAGGCAGCAACACAGACAGGATTAAGTGAGGCAGACAATCTCTCAGGTAATGAGATCATAGGCTTATGCCCTTTGAAAACAGAAAACACATGTTAATTTATGTAACATAACCCACAAACAAGTCTCTAAATCTGTAAGACTGTCTTATTGGAAAGACATCCAGTTGCAAGGCATTTGACATTGTTCTTGCCTTTAAATTAAACATCTTTGATAATACCACAGACATAGTTTAATTTTCAAATCAAAACAAACTTTAAATGAAGATAAACTTTAAAGACCATTATCTGCATTACTTGATAGTTTACCACACAGCATCGTGACTTCCCGTGAATCACGATTTTTCTCCCTAAGATTACCCTCCTTGTCATTAAAGGGACTGCATTGTCCATTTTTAATCTATTCTGTTCATTTGCATAAACACAACAAGAGCAGCAAATGATCACTTATGATCTTTAGTTCTGCTTTGCTGGAGCTTACGCAAGGAACATTTAGGGTGACCTTCAGTCTGCCCTTCAGGGCACAGAAGTAGAGCCACATACCTGACATTCAGCCTTGCCTGTAAACACCTGTCTTTTCCAAGTCCTTCTGGTTTTCCATTGTGCCTTAAGGTCCCTTCTAGCCATCTTTCAGGAAAACAACCTTCGTTCCTTTCCTGGAAAGATTGCTGTGGACTGCACAACCAACCACGGTACCAGGCCTTTTATCTTGTGGGCTTTTATTACCTTCGAAAGTCATTCCCAGTTCCTCAGGGCTTTTTGGTAACAACCAGAGCCCAAGCATGTCTCCTTTAGGCATGACATTCCAGTCAAAGTCTTAGTAAAAAAACCCTCTATTAACAACTGGTCTTATTAGTTTTATGCAAAGAAACTTATGTCATTACTTACTACCTTAGAATGCCAAACTCTGGAGGGATCAGATAGGGAGAAAAATATACAGTGTGAAGGAAAATCCTTGTCCTTCTAATATTCACTGAACTTGCATTTCCATTCTTTATATTTTAATTCCCCCCCCCACTAAAAATATTTTTTGTTTGTTTTTCCATTACAGTTGTCCCACTTTCTTCCCCCTCTTGCTTCCCTGCACCCTGCCCCCCCACCTTCTCCTACTGGGAAGGTTTTATAACAAACTTAACCAAAAGAATATAACAAACTTTTTGTAAAACAACACATTTTTATGGTAATAACATTAAAATATACTCATTGAAGTTAAAACTGGTTTTCACATAAAGTTATTTGTCCAGACCACAGGATCCTGATTAATTTATATAAGTATTTATTTAGATCAATAAAATATTACACCCTAGTTATGTCATCGGGAGGCAGAGAACACACCACAAATAATACACAGATGAACACTTATCACATAAAGACCATACAAATGAAGACTAGACATATAAAGACTATACACATAATTTGAATTACTAATTTTTATAGAGAAAGCAAATGACTTTCTCATTTGCTTGACTTTTTGCTTCTTTCCTTTACACAATTCTTCTTCAACTTGTATAGCCCTTCTGCAATTTTCCTAGTCTCTTTCAGTTTTCCCTTTTAACTCATACAGAACTGAGAACAATTTACTCTTATTTCTATTTCCTTCAAAATATATTGCCGTAATTTACACCTTTTCTTACCAAAACCATATATTTTCCCCAACTTAATTAGAATCTTCAATTTTTAGTGGCAATTAAAAGTAAGTAATTAGCATTCATTCTTCAGATTGACAAATTTATGAATATGTTTTATAATTTTCAGAAACAGTTTTTCCCCTCTCATTGGCAAATACCCTCACATATTTTTTTATTCTTGGTGATCACTGCATTCCTTTAGTGAGCTCAGAATTGAACTGCTTCATTATGTGACGTCCTTGACAACATTTACAGAGGCTGAAGAAGAGGCCGGGGAGGTACCAGCTCTGGGCTTGTTCACAGGACCGCAGCTCCTGCGCCTCCGGAAGGAAAATCCAGAGTGTTTAAGAGGCATTTTCCCCCTTTTCTTCCTGAGTTTTACCATCTGAGAGGGGCGTGATGTTTTTTGCTCTTTAAACCACCCATTTAAATCCTTTC
Organism: Furipterus horrens; assembly: GCF_987537825.1. Lineage (NCBI taxonomy): Eukaryota > Metazoa > Chordata > Mammalia > Chiroptera > Furipteridae > Furipterus > Furipterus horrens. The sequence continues at coordinate 58,243,835 of NW_028327176.1, read as the reverse complement.
TGAATAGAATCCTTATGATGCAACAACATGAAAACTTGTACTTTAGAGATCTCATCGCATTTATTAGACCTTTAGCAAACAAATTTGAGATTCAGACCAAGTTGTTCCTTTAAAAACAGTAACAAGAACACTATCTAAAGCAAAGACAAAGTTTAAACAGATGAGTCCTTTCAAACTAAATCCTCTAAAAGGAGGGACTGGGACTAGTCTTAGAATATTATCTCCTCATTTTTCTCTCTAATGTAAGCGTACCCTCTAACTGCTTTACTTTGACTTTGGCTGCTTCTTCCTCTTCCTCATGCAAGTGCTTTGTCACCTTTAATAGTTTTACAAAGTCAGTGGGAATATAGGGAGTGTCCCCCCAATAGGCTTGCTACCTCATACAATATTGAACCAGTGCACCACCCAGGGATTCCCCCCAAGGCTTCCCCAGATGGCAGGTTGTCACGTGCAGTCAACTCAATTGTTATTTTCTGGACTATCTTGCCAACTACACTAATTGTAATGCAGGAGCTCCAAACCAGGGACCTGTAATTGTGTTCATGATATTAAACAAACAAACAAACAAACAAACAAAAACACCTGCAGAACCAGCAAGTATGGACATGCTGTGGACATGCCGTTTATTACTCACATTACAGCGGAGTGCACCGATGCTGGTAGATCAGGCAAGAGAGTCTTCACCCCACCTCCAGAGTTGGTGCTATTTATTGGGTTAGCGAGGTAGCAGTAGTAGTGGGGAGTGGTAGTGGGGAAGTCGCTGCATTAGCATGTAAAAATGCTACAGGGTTGTGATAAACACAGGGGCCTTTGAGAAGACTGGGACTCCAGATACAGACTGTTTTCCTCACTCTTCATGGCTGCTGGTCAGACAGCCACCTGTTCTCTGAAGTGAAGGGGCCATGTCATCAGTTATCTCACAAGGACTTTCTAACAACGATCAAATCACACTACAATTACCTTTTTAATTTTTTTAGGCCCCTGGTAGACTCTGTGCCCTGGGAAGGAAGGGATTGTATGTTTTAAAATTATAATACACATTGTTTGACACATTTTTAAAGTGTGCTGAATGAAGAAAGAGATCTTCAGTTTAATAATATATCAGGCAGCAAGAAGAAATGAGAGTATTTTTGAAAGGCTATAGAATCAAAACTAAAGCAAGGCTCCCAGCTCTTATTTTCTGCCCCTCTTTGTTTATTCATTGGCAGCACAGTTCCTGACATCCAATTATTTGTTTAAATACTGTATAAAATTATGGCCATAGTATCTTGTTTTTATATGCATTGAATACAGAAGTGAACAGACTAACATGACTGGGAAGGAATTTCCTTACATTTAACCAAGGTCTTTTAAAAATATCTTATTTAAAAATAAGTAACATATACATAATATTCAAAATCCTGCTCTACCTACCCAGTCACTTAACTTTCCTTCCAGGAGATACTAACAGTCATAGTTCCACCATGTGACCTTCCAGAGACATTGTATGCATATATAAGCAAATATATGCAAATAGAAGCACACACAGATTTCCATTGTTTCTATGGGTAATTAAATCTTCAACTAGTAAAGAATATAAAGGTATAAAACTTTCATTTGACCTATTGAAGCAATGAATTTCATGAGAATAACTTTGTTTTGCTTGCTTTCACTGTTTCAATCAATAATTAAGTAATTAAATATTCATTAATAAACCATTTGTGATGTCCTGATAGCAAATTTTAAGTGGGTCATATCCCACAAAAATATGCTCCATTTCACTGTCTCAAGCTCTTAAAATTTTAAGTAGTCTCTAATGAAAATTTTATTGTTTTCAGCTTTTACTTCTCAGTTTTTATCTTCTTACATTTTTAAATTTCTTTCTCTAACAATCTTTGTGCTCATTCTTGAAGCCTAAAAGGATTAAAAATTAAAATGTGATTTGTTTACCATGTATATAAAATTAGATATATTTTAATAAAATATGAATTACACAAATCAAAATATTAACTTCTTAAAACAATGTAATTTCTCCTAATTTATTCAAATTTGTTTGCTTCTTAATTGTAATCAGTGTAAATTAAAATATTAAATTATATTTATATCAAGATAATTTTATGTATCTTTTTAAAAACTGAAGTCAAACATTTTTATAGTAATAAAACTATTCACAATTTTTGCTTTCTAGAATATAAAGAACATTCTGGTTGACCATATTAGAAACGAGGATCATGCTTCACACATATTATGTCTAAATCTTCATATATACTAACTTACCAGTGACATGGCTTATTTCATACTGAAAAATGATTCTCAACTGCTATGTGCAACTTTTATGAAAATTACACTCAAGTATGAATCTCTCTGAAAGTACAAAATAGAATAGTGTAGAAAAAATGGACACTTCATTATTTCCCATTATTTGGGAAATAATATTTTATTATGCAAGAAGGTATTGACTTCATGCTGACTATAAAATTAAATTCACACATATTTTTTCTTACTTAAGCCCATCTGCTGCTCAATTCTCTCCACAGTGTCCAAAGCATTGTTCATCTCCCAATGTTGTACAACCCACATGTTTTTACAGCACTCAGATACAGTTAGTTGCCTTTGGTTTAAATGGAATATGATAAATATATGGAGAGGTGTTTCTTTGGGGTTTGAAAAGTCTTAACATGAAAGTGAATGTTTAAGATTGCTATCCACTGCTGGGCCCGAATGCTAGGCTCTGTGTGATATGGAAGCTGTGTTCTAAGTACATGAGGTTCAGAACTCTGGTCAGGGCCCCTCTGTGGCCCAGTTGTGTGGTTGCACCAATACAGTTCATGGATTGTAGTCTTTCCTAATGATTTTCATAAAATCATCCACAAAACCTATCGCAGTGTCTGGAATATACTAGGGGATTTTTTTTAAATGAAAAGGAGTGAGGAAGGAAAAAAGGAAGAAGGGAGGAAGGGAGAAAAGAAGGAAGAGAAAAGGGAAGAGGGAGGAACAGAAAGATGGTCCTTGTTGCATATTGTTCAAGCAGAGAATTATTTCGACTTGTGCGGTGATAGGATAAGTTAGGATTTATTAGCTTATTTGGCAGTAATACCTTTAAATAGAAGTTTTAAGTTCCTTTTGGTGGCAGGTCCTTTGAGTATAAAAAGGTATAGATCTTCTTGCGATGATCAGCCAGGAAATACACTTAAATTATCAATTCATTTTGCTAACTGGATACCATTTAAAGATTCAGGAATATCAAGGTCTTTTAAAGTCTTCATTTTTTAATTTTTCATCTAAACAAAGAGCCAATAAATAAGTAATTACCTAAAAATCACCTGTTTTAAATTAGTCTTCTCTAGTTACTTTTGTCTTTTTAACATAGTTGAATGATTTTACTTTATCACAACGCAGATTTGATTTATCTTTGGCATTGGCTTTAGGAAAGGCTATATTATCACTACTGCAGGTAGAGTTTCATTCAGTCCCTCAGATTTTCCAAATTTCTTTTTGGAGCAAACCCAAGCATTTTCAACCCTTTTAATTCTTAACTCTGTCTGTGGGTATATTAAAATGTAATTATAATAAAACTATGCTTAATTTGACTTAGAATGGCAATATTATTATCATCTATATAAACAGGTATATTTTTAAGTAAGATGCTAAAAATTTTGCCTGGATTTTCTTTTACTATATCCATAGTAAAGAACATAATACATTAATGACATAAAACATATTCACCACCATACTTGCTTTTTAAAATCTTGACAAAAAGACTTAAAGGAAGCATCCAACTAAGTTCAAAATTTGAAATACAAATGACACTAAACTGGTTCACTATTTCATAATAATAATCTTTTATGTTTGCTATAAATTATTTGTTATATAAATGATTGTAATAGAAAGAGAAACTTTATAGATTAGCTTAGGTAAGAAACAATATTTATTAATTTTAAAATGCTGGCATTACAACTGTAACACAACACATTGCATGAAAGAAGTAGAATTGAATGGATACACTAAATTGAAGGAACAATACAATGAATGAAAAAGAGAGACACTCTCAGATTTCTTTTAACCAAATCAGGGAGTTCAGACTCCTTCTGTATTGCTGTCACAGTTTCGAATGTCTGATATAGAGAAATAATATGCCAGTCTTGTAGTTATGAGATCTGTGAGCCACTAAATGCACAGTGTGACCTTGGACAAGTGACCAAATCTCTTTAGACTTGGGTTAGATGATGTATACAGTTTGATCCAGCTTTAATTTTCTATATCTAATCAAATCTTTTCTGTGGAGATTCATTTTGTTCACTTCTCTACACATAGACCTAAAGGTTTGTTCACTTGCAGAAACCCTTACATTTTATTTTGAAGGATAAAGTTACCAATCTGACTTCCTTTGCTGAAGATGGCCATGTCTCTTAGTTTTCATTGCACTGTCAGATAAATCAATTTGCCATGCAATTACAACAAAGGCCTTCATCCAGTCAGGAACAAAAGTTTGCATCAAAAGCATCATTTGAGCAGAAAAAGAACAAGAATGTACTCATATATCCAAGGTCCTGTGAAAATATGAAGTACAGAAACAATTTACATATACCTTATCTTAATTTTGTTTTACTGTCACTAAAATGGTATATATAAAAGTTGGAGGACATTTTAATATTAAGACCTCTAGTCAAAAAGAGTAACATGGTAAAGTAATTTTATTAACAACCTTATGCTTTTCAACTCATTGCCATGTCCCTTAATTTTTACATAATTTTTCTCATCAGGAGAAATGGCTTTTCCTTTAGATAAGCCAGTCCTTGTTAAGAACTCTGAAGGACCTGAGATGTTACCCTATTTGCAAGTTAACTAGTTAACCTGCTACACCTTCATAGAAGCTGGCAGATGGTGACTGAGAATTTAAGGCACAGCAGATAGCATAAGCTTCGTGTTCACAGGCCTCTTCTTGATCCCCCAACCTAATGAGGTGACACAGAGTCATCCAGCTTGACAGTGAACATTTCATCTGTTGCTGTAACAAGTGAAAACCTTGAGTTTGAGAAACCCCAATCTTTTGAAAAAAAGACTACTAGCAAACCTGCCCAACTTTGACCCCAATGGAAACATCCTAGAGTGCAAAGAAATCTACTGTTTTCTTAGAAGACAATGTAGAAACCTGTGAGATCTGTGGAGAATTTTTTCCCAACATTCCTCATAAAGAAACAAAAATTTCAAAACTCAGAAAACTTACCCTCATATAGAAATCAGCATGCTTATAAAAATTAGTATGCCCTTTGTCCTAAAGAAGAAGCAGATAGATGCCATAAGTAAACAAAAAGATCTAGTCATATCTAACATCTATTAAGTGCCTATCATATTCTAGAGATTATCATATACACCTTCACACTAATTCCTAAAGCTTCTCTATGAGAATTATTATCTTCAGTTCCATAAGTAAGGAAATTCATGTTCATACAAGGAGACACCTCATGGTCATAAAACTATTTCATAGCAGCACTGAGATTTAAATCTGCTACAGCACATTCAGAAATAATTGTATGACTCCTTAAAATGGAGTGAAAGAAATAACCAACTTTCAGTCACAAAATTATTTGTTTTTTTTTCTTAGTAGATGTACTGGATTTATATAATCATCTTGTTAAGAGAAAGTAATGTCCATCATATAAATGTGCTAATATGATATCAATAGATGTATATATTTATGATTCAGGCACTGTTATTTATTTTAGAAAATGTGTTGATATAATATCTCCAGCACTATATTTTCCTCTTGTTAATTCTTTTTGAAATAATTTTTATATCTTTTTCATTACCATTTATCCCCCTATATCTTTCTCCACCTCCATTCACCCCCTCCCCACCACAATCACCACAATCACCATGCTTTTAACATATCTTAAAATACTTTTAGAACTAATGATTATCCTCTACATTAGAAATTCTAAAATTGTACCATGTAACATGTTTAGTCTAGATATTTATTTTAAAAAGAAAAAACTCAGAAGAAAGTCTACAATAAGCTTAGTATATCTTGTATTATTAATGGAATGAGAAAGTCTGAAATTTATATATTTACAAAGCATGTTGCAAAGTAATCCTTTTAAAATATCATATATTGTGCTCATTAATCTGAAGTTTTCCTTAGAAAAATACTCCTATTTTAAAACTCATGACTGCCATAGGACAACTGATCAAGTAGTGGGTGAGTGGGTTAATCTAGGAGCAGAGCATCACGCTACACAAACATTTGCAAAGCCAAAAATTGCTAAGAGGATTTACTTTTAACCAGTGTATCTACTTTGGAAATCTCTTTGGAACCACAGTAAACACAAATCTATTCTCTTGCCTATTGTTACTGTTGTTGTTAGTTGACTTAATTTTGGCTAAGCCCTAAGGATAAAATGTTGAGAAATGTACAGCTGGAATTATTACTGGAATTTGTAAAATCAAATGGGTTATTAGAGTGCAATCTACTCTGATCCCTTTTGAAGGATTTTATTTTCCATTATCCCTTGATCTGTTCCTGAGGCTCAAATTTTAGCCAACTGAGATCATGCTCTGATCATTACTTCCTAAAATATATTGCCCAACAGTGCTATTTCATTTTACCCTTTTAAGAATGTTTTCATTCTTCGCTTCATGTTTTATCCTATGTATTTTTCACTTGGCATTGTATTTTGAGGATTAAATAAAGTTCAGTATAGCCTAGAGATTATTAGGTCTTTGTAAATGCCTGCTATTTAAGTGTTATAATTTCCATAGTTTTGCTATAGCATATATGATTTGTATAATGTGAAATTTACCTTTACTAGAGACAGATTTTACTTTGTAACAAGATACAGCCCATATATGTTAACTTCAAATTTGAGCTTAATCCATTTTCACCCATTTTCCTTCACAAATCTGTTGCATCATCAAACTGGTTATTAATTCACTTTCCCAGAAACATTTTTTCAAAATCCTCTTTTTACCAACTCCTTTTCCTTTTAATCAGAGGGAGGTAAGGACAAAAGCTGCTCAACTTAGGTCCCATCTTTTCTTTAAAACTTTTCCTTAAACACACCAGTCCTCATAGATCTTTCAGTTCATCAACTTCTAATTAACAGTAAGAAAAGTACTGACATATAATTAACACTTCTTGGAAGTCTAATATATTGTACAGATTATATAAAACACACACTTTCTCATTTAATTCTCATGATAATGTAATATGTTCAACTCTTTCTAGAAAAATTTATTTACTGTTTTTCTATTATAGTAGTCCCACTTTTTCCCTCATTGCTCTCTTGCACCCCACCGACCCCTTCTCCCACAGTCAATCCACACCCTGTTGTCCATGTCTATGGGTCATTTATACTAGTTTTTTTTTTAAAGTATATTTTATTGATTATGTTTTTACAGTACTTCCAATTTTTCCCCTTTGCTCCCCTCTGCCCAGTACCCATCTTCTCTCCAGCAATCCCACACCCCTTAGTTCATGTCCATGGGTCATGCATATAATTTATTTGGGTTCACCCTTTTCTATATTATTCTTAACTTCCCCCTGTCTATTTTGAACCACTCGATTATGCTTCATAATCCCTGCTCCGTATCCCCATTTCTCCCCCTCCCTCTTCCCAGCTAATAACCCTCCAAATGATCCCCATATCTATGATTCTGTTCCTATTCTTTTTTTTTTTTTTTTTTTTTTTACTGTGTGGTTGCCTCTCACTCCCACCCCCAACTGGGGACCTGATGTGCAACCTAGTAATGTGCCCTGACTGGGAATTGAACCAGCAACACTTGGCTCGCAGGCCAACAATCCACTGAGCCACAGCAGTCAGGGCTCTCTGTTCCTATTCTTGTTTGCTTAGTTGGATTTTGTTTTTATTTTTTAAATTCAATTGTTGATAGTTTTGAGTTTGTTGTCATTTTAGTGTTCATAGTTTTGATCTTCTTTTTCTTAAGTAAGTCCCTTTGACATTTCATATAATAACGGCTTGTTGATGATGAACTCCTTTAGCTTTACCTTGTCTGGGAAGTACTTCATCTGCCCTTCCATTCCAAATGATAGCCTTGCTGGATACAGTAATCCTGGTTGCAGGTTGCCTTTCATCACATTGAATACTGCTTGCCAGTCTCTTCCTGCCTGCAAAATGTCCTTGAGAAATCAGCCGACAGTCCTATAGGCACCCACCTGTAGGCAACTCTCCGCCTCTCTCTTGCTGCCCCCAGAACTCTCTCTATCTTTCACCTTTAGCATCTCAATCATGATGCACCCTGGTGTGGTCCCCTCTGGATCCAGCTCTCCCAGGACCCTCCGTGATTCCCAGACCTTTATGTCCATCTCCTTCACAAAATTTGGGAAAATTTTCTCATTTTTTAAAATTCTTGCTTCCTCATTCTGCACTGGTTGACTGTTCTTTTCTTCCTTATGTTCTAAATAATTGATCTGAACCCCAATTTCCTTCCCTTCACCATTGGTTTTGTGTGGATTTTCCTTCATTTCACTTAGCATAGCCTTCACTTCTTCTCTTATGTGTTTGCTGTACTCAAGCATATCTGTCAAGCCTGTGAGCATCTTTATCACCAGTGTTTTGAATTCTGTGTCTGTTAGGTTGTCCATCTCCTCATCTGTTAGGTTGGCTATCTCCTCATTGCTTAGTTCTCCCACTGGAAACTTGATTCCTTCCTCCTTTTGGGCCATACTTCTCTGTCTCCTCATTCTGACAGGCTCCTGTGTTTGTTTGCCTCCGCGTCCCAGGTAGAGCTGTCATTCCTGTTATGTTGTAAGGGGCAGAGCCTTAGGGATTCGTGGCGCCCTATTTCACCACGTTGTGGTGCTGTATGTGGGGGTGGAGTCCAAGAGGGAACAATGCTGCATGCCCAACACTTGCCCCTTTTCCAGGCACCTCTCCCACTTCTGCACCAGACTGGCGCCCCTCTAGCTGCTGTCCTGGCCATCGTTCCCAGAGTGGGTGGGTCTGCAGATGCTCTAGGACTGTGGGGGCCCTTTGAACAAGTGGACTCTGTTGAGACTGGCAGTTTCTGCCTCTATCTCAACCTCCACTGGTCTGCACAGCCAGAAGCAATGAGGCTTGATTTTCCCCAGTGCTGGGACCATGAGCTGTGTGGTCTGGTAAGGAGCTGGGAACTGGGAACGCTCCCTGGGTGTCCCTTCTGACTTTAAAACATGTGACTGCGCTTTCTGCTGGCCTACTGCTGCTGCCACTGCTGCTGCCACCACACCGTGTCCTCTCTGCCCCAGCTCCGCCCCTCCTCCCTGTCTGGATGAGTATTTCTTCTTTATATCTTTGTTTGCTGGACTTCCATGCAGTTTGATTTTCTAGAACTTCTGGTTATTTCTAGTTTTGAGGTAGTTGTATTTTTTCTTAGTTGTGGAGGGAGATCAGCATGTCTGTCTATGCCTCCATCTTGGCCAGAAGTCTGTAAAATTCTTTTAAGGAAGATTAAAATACGGAGTATTTGAACAGTCATATAACTTGGATAAAGTCACACAGCTAATCAACATTGGAATAGATTCAAACCCAGGTTTTCCAATGCAAGGTGTCACATTCCAAACTAAGCCATTAAATTTTATACAATGTTTTTAGTGATTTTTCTTATTTTCCTAATTATATAATAAGCTCTTTGAGGAAAGTGACAATGTCTTACACATTTGTTTCCTCATAGAGGCTTATTTCTTGACACTGAAACGCCTTAATCTATCTTGTCAGGAATTGAACAAGTATGTTGTTTAGAAAAATACAAATATTAAGAGTTGGTCGGCAGCCGTCCGTCTCGAGAGAGAGACGATGGTGTAACTTCTTAAGAGTCTTATCTGCACCGCCGAGAATGGCTGTGCAGTCCGACTCGGGAGTGACACGGTATCTGTCTCCTCCCGTGTTGAATCGACATCTTGCGATGACGCTGGAGTGTCCTCTCCAGTGAAGCTGAAGCTACAGAGCCTGGGCAGGGTGATATGGAGGGTCTGCTGTTGCCCATGCAGCAGACCCCCCCTCTCTTCGCAGCTGAAGGGTCCAAGGGAAAGACGGAGTCAATACAGCTTGGCTTCGGGTGCGCCGCAGGAGTTGCCGGTATTGACTACAACGTCAAACCGCCTTAGGGACTCCGGCTCCGGATTTTCTGTCGGGGTTTACTCCCTTAGCCTTTCCCCTGAAGAGGTATGCCGCAAGGCAGCAGAGGTTTTTTTGGAATCAGAGTTTTCCTTCTCTGATGTGCCCTGACTGGAAGATCGAACCAGCGACACTTAGCTCGCAGGCCAACGCTCAATCCACCGAGCCAAACCAGCCAGGGTAAAATATTAAGAGTAATAATAGAATAACCAACATTAGAGCTTTTTATTCCAGTGTACCTATGACATTCATTTACATCTAGCTCTACGTTAATTTAAGCGCTGAAACAACGTAACTTGGTGTATTATTTTCATATATGAACTTGCTTCAGAATCCAGTGGCAGGTGTATCTAAGCACAGGTTGCTGTACTCTTCTCTTAGAGGTTCTGATTCCATAGATCTGGTGTAGATCCACTCATCTGCATTACTTTTTATAATAGAAATTTTTTTTAACACAAGTGGAAAACCAAGTAAAAGCCAGTCCTGTTTTTTATTATCATCTTAATAGGTCAGCATTTCTAAATAATGATTTGCATTTCCAGTAAATCCACAGAAGCTGTTGATGCTGCTATTCCAAGAATCACTCTGAGAACCAACTGGTTAGTGATCCTAGAATGAATGAGAAAGGTGGAGCTAGAAACCCAACTCTAACACTTACAAGATGTATGAACTTCAGCAATATATACACACATTTCATATATTTATGTATCAGTTTCTTCATCTGCACAAAGCAGACATTAGAATTTTTGTGTGGATTTAGTGAGTTAGTATATTTAAATCCCTTATAATAGGACCTGGCACAAATATTATAAATTCTCAGTAGTTATTAACCATACTTATTTTTATACCAATATAATTATTAAGTTGCAGAAGCCTATCACCAGTTCTTTCTTAGAATGGCTTTTGTGTTATAGTACAAAAAGGAAAGCACTGAGTAACAGACTGAGCGCTATGATTCTCAGGGTATCAGAGAAGAAAAGCACTCAGTGAGAGAAAAGCCTTGTGGAAAAACCGAACAGTTGCACCATGACCCAAAACACTTTCACAGAGAACACAGAACTCCCATAGGAGAAGAGTGTCTGTGAGAAGAGAGAGAGTACAGAATGATTTTAGAAAGGGACAGAGTAGAGGTCAGAAAGTCCGGTAATTTTTTAATAAGTATGGGATCCAATCTGATGTACAAAACTCAAGATGAATGTTTAAGCATAAAATTATCATCACTTTGTGGGTGGTTAACATGATGTATAGTTTTCTCAATCATGTTTCTTTAGTTTACAAAACATGAAATTAGTATAATTTCTAAAACAACTTGAAGTACAAAAAATATATAAAATATTTTCTCCTTTTCTTGCAAATGTGTGAGCAATAAAATCAGTAACTGAGAGTTTTTCAAAATTCATTACTTTAAATAGAGAATGCGTTTTTTTCTTTTTTCTTTTTTTTAGCAGCAACATGTATCATATTAGGGTTCCAGTCAACTCAGGTTTTTAAACAGCAAAGGTAACCACATAATAGGGTAATATCTAAAGATATGTAGGATCTGGTTTGTGGTATGGCTAGTACTCTACCAATTGGACTGTTTTTAGATTAAACCCCTTGTACATTTATGTTACAATTTAAATAAAATATTCTCAGCTTTTAACAAGATCACATTATTCTAATGTAAAATGATATGAAAAAAATACAGCAGTACCATGATTTCTAATTTAAACAGTGTTAGGTAAAAGGTCATTCTGTGACCACTGTTCTGAGAATAAGTTCCTGATTATTTCTGCATACCTCATGAGGCAGGGATAGGGTAATAAAAATGGATTAACATTGCTAGGACTTATGTAAAGGACAAATACTTCTACCAGTGTTTCTCAGAGTATAGTCTATGGGTGCCTGCTCAAGAATCACAAAGGTTGTTTTTGAAAAATTTAGGTCTCTGGTCATTTCTTAGGACCACTGACTCACAATCTCTATGCATTGGCTTGCGAAACAATTGCTTTAGAGAAGATTCCACAGACACTTTCTCCTGAGCCCTTAGCTATATGATGTTGATAGGCTTCCTGGAAAAATTATGTGCTTGAAAATAAATTATATTTCTTTCCTTTATGCTAGAAAGTGTGCAAATAAACTAAGTATGCCAATCAGTGATAAAATATCTATGAGATAATAAAGTGTGTATTAACACATATTTTATGTTATATTTAGCTTGAAAAATGCTGTCATATTTTCATTATACCATCAATTCAACACAGAACAATCTTCAGAGTATATATTAAATCTGCATACTTGAGTCTAGACCATGACTTAAAAGATAGTAAAAAGTTTCTAGAAAAATGTTCTCTTCATGCAAATATCCTCACCCTGAAAATACCTAAACAGATAGCATATATCACATAAAATACAGAAAAAGTATATCCTGTGGTGTGTTTATTAGTATTGCAATTGAGAAACTGAAATGCCTTTTATTTTTATTATCGTCGTCGTCGTCGTCAGCAGCCGTCCGTCTCGAGAGACGATGGTGTAGCTTCTTAAGAGTCTATCTGCACTGCCGAGAATGGCTGTGCAGTCCGACTCGGGAGTGACACAGTATCTGTCTCCTCCCGTGTTGGATCGACATCTTGTGATGACGCTGGAGTGTCCTCTCCAGTGAAGCTGAAGCTACAGAGCCTGGGCAGGGTGATATGGAGGGTCTGCTGTTGCCCATGCAGCAGATCCCCCCTCTCTTCGCAGCTGAAGGGTCCAAGGGAAAGACGGAGTCAATACAGCTTGGCTTCAGGTGCGCCGCAGGAGTTGCCGGTGTTGACTACAACGTCAAACCGCCTTAGGGACTCCGGCTCCGGATTTTCTGTCGGGGTTTACTCCCTTAGCCTTTCCCCTGAAGAGGTATGCCGCAAGGCAGCGGAGGTTTTTTGGAGTCAGAGTTTTCCTTCTCTGATGTGCCCTGACTGGAAGATCGAACCAGCGACACTTAGCTCGCAGGCCGACGCTCAATCCACTGAGCCAAACCAGCCAGGGCTTTATTTTTATTATATATTATGCATTAGATTATAAATTCTGTAAATCTTTATTCTTTTCTAAAAGTCCATTATTCTGTCATAAGAAACAAGAACGGTCCAAAACATTGTTTTTTTTCTGTGTAAAAATGTATTGATGACTAGAGAGTAAGTATCTAGAAGTGGGATTATTGACATTATTTTTCAAAATAGTACTAAAGTATGTTCCTAAAAGGTATGACAGTTGATACAGTCATCAGAACATTAAATGAATCAACTCTTTTTTTTTTGAAATTCCTATCCACATAACTTATTAGTACACTTTCTCCTCTTTTCCTGGCATATGGAGAGAAATTGTGTATATTTAATATAATTTGCGTTTATTTAATTATGACTGAGATTGCAGGTTTGTATGCTTATTGGCTACTTAGATACTTATTGGCTAACTCTGCTACTGGTCTGTTTGACTTTTCCTTATTGGTTTCTAAGAGACATTTTCTGTTAAAACAGTTTTCCCTCTTGCTGTCATACAGCTGTCATTTTTTATTTGTTATTCATCATTTAGTTTTGTTTATTACATCAACTGTGCAAGATATAATAAAATTAGAAATATATTTTTCCTGCCTGTGGTGTATGTTACTTGCTTATTAAGTCTTTTTATACTTTTCTAAGGCTCAAATATTTAGATTATGAATCTCTCAATAAATTGATAATAATTATTATTTATACTTTATATTACAAAGGCTTAGTTTACATCTACTTTTACTAATTTTCTCTTATTCTGCTCATTCAAAAAATTGTTTTATCTGATTACAAGGGTGACTTATGTAATAAAATTGGAAATTTCAGCAATTAAAAAACAAAAATTAAATTAATTTTAAATTATATTACCCAACTACTAAAACTGCCTCTACTTGGTAAATATTACTCAATTTTCTTATGTGATATTTATCAATTAATGCATTAATTATTTGATTTGGCCACATTTTTAACTCAGGGTATATATCATGTAATAAATTAAAATTTTAATATATCATTTCCTCTGAAGTTCCTTGGGAATATTAACAACCATATAAGCACTTCATTACATTGACATGCCATAAATTTTAAGTATGTTTATTCCAGTTTAAATTTTTTAAATTATCAAAATGATATTGAATACCTTTTTTCATTGTCTTTTGAATAAAATGATTATTACAAAAAAATTCTTAGAAGTTAAATTCCTTGATTAATTTGTATAAATATATTTTTAGCTTTCTTTCATGTTGTCAGATTTTCCTAAAGAGAGATTTTATTGTTACCTCCTAAGTTGTATATGAGGTTTTTCATTTAAATGAAACTTTGCCAACATTTGATAGTGTTTTGTAAAGTCAATCTATAACAATAAAAATATTTGAAAATTTAATATACAAGGTATGTGTTTTAGCATAATTATATGTTTCAGTGGAATATTGGTCCTTGTTGTGTCTTAAAAATATTACCTAATCAGCCATAACTTTAAAGGTTCATACTATTGGAGATAATTGCTAATAATTATAAGTTCATAACCTGTTGGCTGTAAATATTACCTAATAAAATGTGATCCACATATGCCCTTCTGTTACTTATTAATAGCAAATAAACATACTACTGTGAAACTGTTGATTACGAAACTCTTAATGAAATATTTTAAAGCAACAAGAAATAAAAGATAGATCAACCTCAAATTAATAATATTGAGGTCGAGAGCAGACTTCTCAACTTCAACATAAAGGTCAGAAGACAATGACACATTTTTAACTTGTTGAGAAGAAATAGCTTCTAATCAGATTAACTACCCAGATTAACTGTCTTTGAAGAAAAATAGCAAAATGCAAGATAAAACATGATGGTTTATTGAAAAGCAGTTTTCTAAGGAACCATCATAAAGGTATAATTAAAGAAATATAAAAAACTTAACCTGTTAGAAAACACAGGAAAATAATAATTATGAGCAAATAAATTGATAATTATGTAGGGAAATATACATATAATTAACTATAAACATTAATATTAATATCAGGAACTGTTGGGGGTGATTAGTTGGGGGGAGGTAAAGTAAAGGACAATAACATAGCATGTGTGAAAAGAGCCATGGAGTTCATCTAAATGCCAGATGGTAAAGGAGAGTATTTTCTTTAGATATTGCCATGTCAAGTATGAGTGTTAAACATATACGCATAATACTAAACTCACATAAATGTAAAGTATTACTTTCATAGTAGTGAAAAGAGAGATAAAAAGTAAATAAAGAAAATTCCATTAATGAGTAGATATCAAGAAAGGGGGGGGGTGAGGAGAATACACACTGACAATAAAAACACTAAATATAACAGAAATAAATCCAAAAATATTAGTAATACAAATAGGGTATTTCTGCCCTTACTGGACAGAAATACATATTTGATGGAAATATATATATATATATATATATATATATGTGTGTGTGTGTGTGTGTGTGTGTGTGTATACATATATATATATATATATAATATTTAAAAGATTCCTGTGAAGTATACTTGTATGAGATTAAAATATAAGATTAAAAACAAAAAAGGTAAAATATATTAAGCAATTTACTTACAAATGAGAACAATATTACACAAATTGCAGGAAAAAAAAGTATTTTGTAGTGATGAAGAGCACCAAGATGCATAATGATGAAAGAAGAACTTCACCAAAAAGGTTTATTTCTGAGTCCTGAAATATATAATGTCAAATACTTGTCACCTAACACATTCCAGACAAGCCTCCAACTGCTTTACAGACATTAATTTGCTTAGCGCTTGTCACAGCCAGACAGGAGGGTCCACATGAGGACACTGAGGCTGGTGACAGTTTAAGTGCCTAGTGTGAGCCCACACATCTAGCTGTAGATGAAACTAGAGATGCATCCAGTAACCTTGTTTGCAAAGCCTGAGCTGGTGCAGAACATAAGGAAAAGCTACCATGATCACAGCAAGAGATTTTAGCTCATATCTGAAAAAAATGCAGATCTTTCACATGTGGAACTTTTAACAACAACTGACCAGGTCCCAGGTTAGAAAGTACATCTTTAAAATACCTACTAGTTGAAAACATACAGAGGATATTCTCAATGCATTCAGTTAATTATCCAGAAAAAAATATTGCTTCCAAAACATAATATAGAGAGATTTTTAAAAAGATATACTCACACAAAGACACATACATTTAAGATAAAGTTTGCTTTAAAGTAAAATCATAAAAAAATTAATGAAACACCATATATCTAAGCATGTAGAATGAATTTAAAGCAACCTTTAATATAAAACTTCTGAACTCCAATGTATTAGAATAAAGATAAATAATCCATTAATTTTATTTATCACAAGGAAAAAGGGGGAGATATTCCCAAGAGTAGGACAAAAATAATAAAAACAGATTTAATAATACGGAAAATGAATTGAAATATAGAGGATAATAACCTTAAAATTGTCATGTAAAAAGTAAAATAGACAAATATATGAAAAGATTGCAAAAAAAAGAAAAGAACAAAATTTCAACAAAATAATATTAAATGAAGGAGGTAACAGATGCAGACACTTTTTAAAAAGTATGAGGATATACTGTGAATAAATATAATGAGCAAAATGGACTTTTATAAAATAGACTAAATTAGCAAAATAAATGATATAAAATTTTCATAGACATACAGATATTTAAGAAATCAATTTTTTTGAAAAGATTAATAGGTTGACTTTAAGAAAATAGATGCAAAAGTATAAAATGAAGTGTCAGAATGTTCTATAGCACAATGAAAATATATATCTTGACTGAAGAGAGTTTATGTCAGACATAAAAAAATATCTTAGTATTAAAAACATTTATTCATGTAATTCATCATGTAAACTGATGAAAAAGATTAAAGATCATGCAATCTTCTCCAAGGAGTCAAAAATATGACAATATTTAGTACCCCTATAAGATTTACTTATTTTTCTTAGTTTATAGATAGAAGATAATTTCTTTAACCTGATAAGTAGTGTTATCAAAAGCTTACCAAAACCATCACACTTTATAGGAAGCAGTAGGATTTTCATTTAAAGTCAGATACATGAAAACATGCTACATGTTAGCAATGTCCTAATGATGCTATAGCCCTGGCTGGTTTGGCTCAGTGGATTGAGCGTCGGCCTGCGAGCTAAGTGTCGCTGGTTCGATCTTCCAGTCAGGGCACACCAGAGAAGGAAAACTCTGACTCCAAAAAACCTCCGCTGCCTTGCGGCATACCTCTTCAGGGGAAAGGCTAAGGGAGTAAACCCCGACAGAAAATCCGGAGCCGGAGTCCCTAAGGCGGTTTGACGTTGTAGTCAACACCGGCAACTCCTGCGGCGCACCTGAAGCCAAGCTGTATTGACTCCGTCTTTCCCTTGGACCCTTCAGCTGCGAAGAGAGGGGGGGTCTGCTGCATGGGCAACAGCAGACCCTCCATATCACCCTGCCCAGGCTCTGTAGCTTCAGCTTCACTGGAGAGGACACTCCAGCGTCATCGCAAGATGTCGATTCAACACGGGAGGAGACAGATACCGTGTCACTCCCGAGTCGGACTGCACAGCCATTCTCGGCGGTGCAGATAGACTCTTGGGAAGCTACACCATCGTCTCTCGAGACGGACGGCTGCCGACGACGAATGATGCTATCTAAAATAACTAATAATAAAATAAAGTGTAAAAGTTCAAAAGAAAAAATAAAACTGCCAAACACAATATCATTTTTCATATAGAACATCCAGTTCTATATGAATATTACACCTAATATTTTATTTAATATTGATAATTATGTGATAATATACAAAATTAATAGTGATTTAGTGTACCATAAATAAATTATTAAAATTTTTAATAAAAAAATTGCCTACCAAGTGCTGAGAGCTTGGTTTGTAATACCATTCTCCAAGAAAAGAAACCAGAAACCCTTGGAGAAAATGGGAGGAAAAATACAAAATAAACCTGGAACAGTTTTTGGTGTCAGAAAGAAAGTGCTCAAAATACAAAGCAATAGAAGCATCTCAATGGGACACAGAAGTCAGTCTAAAAGAACTCTCAATGGACGAAGATGGAATAATTTTGAAAATTAAGTAATATATTAAATCATTATCTAAAGTATAAAATAAATGAGTCCATAATTATATCAATAACTGATAAAATAAATATAAATGTATGGGAGAAGAGATAAAACTCTTCTCCAAAGAATTCCAAGTATTTCTTGTAGATATGCCCTCAACTCAAGGAAAGGAAGCTTAATTCCCCCTCATGAAGTATGAGATGTGCTTAGTGAGTAAGAGAATGGGAGATGTAACTTGACAGAGGAGAGACTTCACAAACTCCACTTCAGCCCGGATACTAAGGTTATCATCATCAGCGATCAATCATGTTGATAGCATGATGAAAAATGCTCATCTGATAATCATGAGATTGGCATTTCACTTCCCTGGTTTTCTTCTACAAAACCATTCACCTCAATCTTAATGATAAGAAAAACATAAGACAGAATTTAATAGAGGAATATTCAAAAATAAGTAAATGATAATTGTGTCTAACAGGTACAGAGCATTTACTAATTACAAGCCATTTTTTCTGAGGACTTGTTCAAATTTTTGTTCCTCTTATGAATACACCATAAAGCAATAGCCATGTTTCCCCATTTTACAGAGACAGAAACCATGGCATAGAATCAAGATACTTATTTACCGAAGATCACAAAGCTAGTAAACAGTGGAGTATAGATTCTAATTTAAGCTGTCTCCCTCTAGTGGTCATTCATTTGTAAACATTGATTGGAAGAAACAACTTTAGGACAGTCATTGTATTTGGGGCTGTAGAAAGAAGACTTGGAGAAAAAGACTGTTACAAATATAATATGTTCTTTGTTTCTGCCTTTAGTTTTTTTGTTTTGGGTATGTGTGTGTGTGTGTCCCTTGTTCCAGAGAGAGCTAAGGGCACCTGTAGCAAAACATAAAAACTTCTGTTCCCTAATAATATATTTTAAAAATAAAATTAAAAATATTCCTTCTGAGATTCAAAAGATGAAGATCTGAAATTTTAACAATTTGAATTCTGAGTATGGAGGTTTGTAGTGAGAGAGAAAGGATAAGGTGGAAAGAAAAAAAGAATGAATGAATGCACAATTTGTAATGTTTGTTTTAAAAAAAATTGGAAAGAGGAAACCTAAGAAATTAAGAAGATAAGAACAAATCGGAGAAACTGACAGAGAGATTAATAAGTCTTCTAATAATCTCTGGAAGAGATTCTCCCAGAGATTAAAAGTTCTCAGAAAAAAGATAATTAAGAAGTTTCTATCATTTTACTAAAGGAAACTAGGAATATTTTTTTTTTTTCTCCTCCAAAATGACTTTGGAACTTTTAATGTATACCAATTAGATCAAGTAGTGCTACAACCACAGAATATATGATACTACATTTATAAAATAGACATAGATAAATTTTGGGACCAAATGGTCTTTAGTTAAGAGTTTGAAGACAATTAAGATTAGCATTAAAGTTTCATTAATAAAAAACAAACAGCCATTGAGAACAGTCCCTTTTTTAGACCATCTTAGCCTGAAGAATTAGTTGACTCCCATACAAAATAAAAATCTACATAAACTATAGAATTACCATTGATTGAGCTTCACTTCCATATTGGGAAGATAATAAAAATCTGTGTAAAGATATTGCTGTTACACTTAAACAAATACCTTTGAAAGGATAAATAGTGATTTTTTCATTTGTATGTTTGTTTGAAAAAACTAGGCCTATCTAATATGGAAGCCATAGGAAAATGGGTACTAGGTTTCAGTAACTGAATTAATTTTTTTTAACATCTTTGTAAATTATAGAGAGACATTCACAATCTAATTCCCTGCAAATCAAGACTCTCTTCTGTTTTCAATATATTTATTTCCATTTGCTTTGAATTTTTTTCTTAGCTCCTCAATCTCACATTTCATTGCAGCTCATTTACTTTTAATTTTAGTCTTTTCTTTTTCTGCAGTGATTTTTTCTCCAACCTCACCTCTTTATGCAATCTTTTGAGTGTGCCAAACTGCCTAACATGTTATATTTTTATTCGGCAGTAGAAACTGTGGGTAGGCAGGATGTGGACATGATCTTGCCTTCCAGCTTCAGATTTTAACAAGTGGATGAGTGCATGCTAAAAGCTCCCTGTCCATTTTCTCACTTCTAGCAAGCTTTTATCTTGTTTGATTCTGAGCAGGTACATTGTTTGTGGTACTGTCAAACAGTGAGCATATAAGGAAAAAGTAGATGTTTTATTGTGTAGTGACATGGGCTGTTTCTAACTCCTGCCTAGACTTGTCTGGCTCTATGTTAACAGGAAGGCCCCTTGAAAGGGCACCCCCACTTCCACTGCCACTCCATCCTCTCTATCCTTCCAGTTGTTTCCTATGAGTTACATATCTGAATATCACTTTAAAGTTGAAGGGGAGGGCAGGCAAAATGGTGAAATTCAAATAAGGTCTATGGTTTAGTTCATAATATGGTACCTATGTCCAATTCTTAATTTTTTAAACATTTTCATATGTGTATGTTATTGGGGGCAGGGGGACACACAGTGTCTAACCCTTCACTTTCTTGGGATCATTTCCCTTCTGCTGAGAAGGGACATGGCTCATGCTCAAGTTCTCCAGTCTGTGCAGTGTTGCTGTGGAGATGGGAAAGCTTTGAGTCCACCTCCTCATGTACAGATGAGACACCAGCGTCCAGAAGCAAAGGGACTTGTCCCTGTGTTTATATAAGATGTTTTCATTGAGTGCTTGGTATGGGATACCTGGGAACTCTCTATACTATTTTTATAACCTCTTTGGAATCTACTATTTTTTTTTTCAAAATAAAAAAGAATTAGGGGCAAGATGTGAGGCAGTGAGCATCCATATACCTCACCATACATACCAATGTCATAGAATAGCACCTGTTCCATTTCATGTTTTCTATAAGCCTTGGATTTTTGAGTCTGAAGACAGACAGAAATTGAAGACATTCCTTTTCTAGAATTTTTGTTTTTCAAAATGAGTGCTTTTTAGAAAGCAAAGCCTGGTTAACTACAATGCAAAAGATCAATATATTATTTGTTTACTTCCTCTACAATCTCTTTATTACTCTTATAGTTAATAAAATATATTCAAAGACCTTCATTATAGTTGTCCACAACTCTAAGTTTTAGATGTTTTGACTGACTCTTCACTTTTCATGCTCGACCTTCCCAGTTTTGGTTTGTATTTTATTTTGTTTTGTTTTTTTATTTTCTTTTTCAGGCCTGGGAAAGGTGCATAAAGGTCAATAAAGAGATGCCATTTTAAACAAAAAGTGCCCCCAATCTGGTTGATATTTCTTATGACCCTTTTTAGTAAGCTTTTTCCCCCCAGAAATCATTATATCTATTTCCATGAGCAAGTAAATTGTGTTTGACCAGCTGTTCAATTGTACTCATTTCCAGAAAGAATTGAATTTGCTTCTGAACTCTGAACTTACAATGACTAAACTGAGCAAAATGTGTTTTCCCATCTCTTCCCCAAAAGACCAACCACATACAGTTATTTAATCTAATGTGATTTTGACTGTTGGCTTAAAATGAAATGGAGACTTACAGCAACTAAAATGGTATATTTTCCATTAAGTCCCATTTGTGTGTCTTATGAAGTGTAGAAAGCACTGTTAATGCTGAAATATTATTTGCAATTTATTCTTATTTATTGGATCAATACTAATATATGTGGAAATTTTTTTTGCAGAGCTCAATGCCTAGTAACCTTTCAGCAGTTTATAATGAAATAACTTTGTATGATTTATGATTTATAATTAAGGGCTTTAAGAAAACCATCATTACTCCTGAAATTTGCAGTAAGGTTCATTGTATTTATTAAGAATTCAATAGGATTCTTCAAATCCGGTACTGTGCTTTACAGTTCTGAAAATCCCCACCTAGCAAAATGGCTAGCATACGGAGAACTTTCAGTACAGTGTCCTTTTTAAATTAATAACAATATAAATAAATAAAAGGCTCCTGTTGTGGAACAATTTTCTATGGCATTTCTTCATGCCTTGAGAAAGCTTTTGTCCCAGATTACAATTTCAAGTATATTTGTATAATACGCAACCTTGGAAAATAAAAATAGATTTTCCCTCCAAGACAGAGGACAGATTTTTTTCCTGACCAGGATAACAAATATAAGGTCTTCTCCCTGCACAAAGTTGGATGAGACAGCCAGCAGCCTATTATAGCACTGGTTTTCTTCTAAGTGTTGATGCTTCCTTAGCTGTAGCAAAAGCCACTGTGTGCACGGCATTTCCTTGGCCATATGCATCACACTGTGGGACTGGGGTCAAAGGGGACCAAAGTGGTCATAAGGCCCATGCTTCTTGTACCATGAGTTATAAACTCCTTTCAATTTATACCCATGAGTTTTATGTGTTGTGCCAATATGTATAAAACTAACTTGCTGGCCTTCAAGTAGAGTAAAATCTCATTCCCTCTAATGTTCTCGACACAACCATCTCACAAGGAGCACATTAGGACTTTGTGAGTAGGTAGAAAAACCATGGGGGCCAAGGGAGGGGCTTCAGTATTTGGAGGATGATGTTCAGAGAGGAGACCTAAGAAAAGGATAAGGTGAAGATATGCAAAGGAGTTATGACTGATGCAGTCAGGACTTAAGAGCAGAATTGTGAGGAAGACTTCAAAGGGTCAAGTGTGGCCTACAACAAAGGGAATGTTGCTTCATCCTGCCTAGTTGAAGAAAAGGAAGGAAAGATGGCTGTGACAGTAAAGAGGAGAAAAGCTGAGGAAAATCAAACATGGTTGCCACAATTTTCTAGGTAGTCAGACTGTCTACGTAAGGGAATGGGGTCGTAATTGAGTACAGAGAAAGTTGAAGAGAAAGAGCTGGTTCTGAAATTATCAGTAAGAGGATAGGAGAAGTAGCTGACTGAAGACATGTAATGGGATTGACGGGTGGAGCTGAGGGCCTTGCTGAGTTCAAAAAATATAAATCTGTAGAGTTTTAAAATCATACTGTTACACAATGGTCTCTGGTAGAATCAAGTTGCTCTGGGATAGAGAAGGCTCATATTAGAAGTTTTCCTTTCCTGGTAAGGACAAAGAATAATATCCATTATCAATAATCTTGGGATGAGCCCTAAAATAACATGCCTATCCCAGAGCCCAGCTAATTGTACAGCCGCAGATAGAGCTGATCACTGAGATGAGGGATGAGCAACACTCCTTTAACAGGACACTCACCTTCTGATTCTCCAGTAAGAGTTCAAAGTGATATACATGTTCTGACAGCTTATAACCATATGATTCAGTCCTCCCCCATCTAACTAATCATATTACAGATGAAATCCATGTTGTCTTGAAATCAGATATTAATGAGGGGTCTTAAACATGAAACTAAAGCTAATTTGCATGAATGCCTCAGTTCTTTTTATTATTGAAGTCTAGCCAGACCATGTCACCAAGGAGCCGTGAATGATGGAAAATGTCAATGAAACACTTGGCAAATGCATGTCAGAGAAATTCTTAATAATAATAAATCGTTTAACAAGACAAGAGCACTTAAAGCTGATGGTGACAGTTTACTTTACAATAATAAAGCCAATGTTCTCTGCTCCATTTTCAGAGTCTGAATGGTTTTAATCATGCTGCTTGGCAGATAGCTACTTCAATCCATCTCATCATATCTAAATTCTTCCATCTTTGCCTAGTCATCCGTAGACATATTTCTAAATTTCAAAAACAAATCAAACTCCTTTTTATTTTTTATTTTTGTTCAGCAGCCATGGAAATATTCTGTCATTTACAGTTTGAAATGCTATTTCCCCCAAATTAAAAACACAAAGATTACTTCCAAATCAACCTTTCACAAAGGTTGATGTTTCAGGAAGTAGCATTTCTAGGGCCAGTCATTATTCAACTTAGATTCAGCAACTAGCCGGGTTACAAATCTACAGTCTTACATCAGGATTTGTTCCTGTTTTCTGATCCCCACATCTTGCTTTCTCAGGCCAAACTCAACATCTTCCCTGCTTCTTTCCAGGATTGTGTTTAGATTAGCCTCTGCCAGGAACATTTTTCTTTTCTTTTCTGGAAAGGCTGTGTACTTTACCTATGTATAAATAACTGTTAAACCTAATATCTGACCCACAGTCTCTGTGATCTCTGGACTCCAACCTGCTCAGCTGTTCCTGGGAATTTTCTTGCATTGATGAGAAAAGTCTGGGATTGAGAAGTACAAATTGCCATTTGTGCCAGTAGTCATGAGGACAAAAAGGACAGCATAGGGAATATAATGAACAATATTATAATAACTACATGTAGTGCCAGATGGGAACTATACTTACCAGATTAATCATTTTGTAAGTTATATAAATGTCTAATCACTATGCCATATACCTGAAACTAATATAATATTGTGTGCCAACCACAACTAAAAGGTAATTTTTTAATTAAAAAAAAGTATGGGATGGCTTCAGTCTTGCTCTTTTCCTGGGATTCCCTATAAGAAGCCTTGCTTCAATCCTTAATCTCTTTCCTTTCCTACAGTTTGAGCCACCCTGGATGAAACTTTAATTGACCAAGGCCTATGGCTTCTATATTTATTTTTCCTCAGCTCCTAACATCAACACTTGCATTTTGCAAGCATTACAGCATAATAGATACATGGCATGTTTTCAATTCACATAAACATATAGATTTGAATCTGGGCTCTATTACTTTTATTTAGATCACTGAACCAACATATACGTATCCATAAATAGAAATATTAAAATATGCCACATGACTTATTATGAGTTAATAAAGGCTATTTAGCTACCTTATATTTTTTAAAAGGTAGCTTATGTTTAAGGATCCAAGGGTAGCCCACAGTATCCCAAAGGCAAGGATAAAGAAAGGACTCTTAGAAAAAGACTCAGCATGAATACTGAGATGGCTTTCGTTCTTCTTCACATACCTGGTTAATGGCACATCTACTATCTTCTTTATTTTTTGAATCTAGTTTTTCTTTCTTTCAAAACACATCATAGAAATAGTCAAGTCACCTGGAGAGAAAATAATCTTTATCCTCTTTAGTTCAAATTCCAAATTCTTTGGGAAAAGATCTGTTACCTTAGCTTGGCACATACCCACACATCACCTACTTATTGGTGAAGAAGGTAGTGAATATTAGCAGGATCATACAGTAGAAAGCTGTTTTATCTAAAGCCACCACTGGGAGCATATGTATCAGGAGACGAGTCTAGGTTGAGGAAGATAAGCAATATTTTTCAACCACAGAGTTTATTAATTAAAACAGATATCATAGAACAATATTGTTCAATGGATGATAGAAAAGATTACTTAAAGTGTAGCTACTGCAAAGAAGGAAATACTATTTGATTTAATTAATTTAGATGTAAATAGCCACATGTGGCTAGTGACTATTGGACAGTGCAGCTATAGAATCTTATAGTCAACAAATGGAAGATGTCAGTATGAGGCAATCTGTAATTATTTAATGTATGTGTAAATGATCCTCTTCCAATCTAGACCTGGAAAAGGACAGAACACACTTACTTATCATCTCATATTATTTACTCATGCAGTTTTATGTTTTCTATAATTGTCCCTGTTCTTCAGATACCTGGCAGCAGAAGTATTCTTCATTCAGGAGTAGACCTGTTTGAGGCCTGCACTGGAAGTCACTGAGTTTCCTAAGGTGAGGAAGTTATCAAAATTGGATAAGGGAGAGCAGATGTATTAATAATCTTTGCCTTCTCCACAATTTCATGTTAGGTGTGCCCTGTTTAGAAGTCCTTTGACAAGTTATATAATGCCAAACAATTACTATCTCATGTAGAAAATGAGATATTTATTCACAATTAACCATTGTCTTACACACACAGCCTCATGGCCATAGCTGGAGCTGCAATCATGAACAAAAACAGACAAACTACTATTTCCATGCAGCTTGTAGTCTATGACATGTCACACAAAGTACAAATCAAAGAGTGACACTGACACATTTGAGTGTCATGGAAACCTGTGTGGGAGTAGGGAGGGGCATTGACCTAGTTTGAGGATACAGGCAAGCTTCTTCAGGGAAGTATCTCTTTAGCTGAGATCTGCAAAAGAATCTCATCTTCAAATAAGAGCTGTTAGAATTAATGAATGATGGGGAAGAGGAAGGGATAATGATGTGACTCAATCTGTTATTTTTCAAATAGGTGTTTTGATTGTAGTTTAGAAAGACAAATAAGAGGAGAAGAAGGTAAGTGGCTAATGAAGTACCTGAAGTAGAAATAATAATTTGGTCTAGGATATTGATAGAGATAGAGAGATATTGATGTATAAAGATAATAGTGATTGCAATTCTTCAGACTGGAGAGAGTATTGGATATTGTAGATAAGTATGAAATTAACAATATTGATGACTTTTCTGTGTTCCATACAGCAGAATGGATGGTGGTACTTTTTGAGAGAGGTAAGAGGAAGTATAGATTAATTTTTAATGAGATTGGTCTTTGAGAAACCCAAATAGAGATGTCAGTTAGGAAGTTAATATAATTACTTGCAGCCTTTAGAAGTGGTCAGGGCTAGAGCTATACATTTGTGAACTAACTGCTTATAAGGGCAAACAAAGGTTAGAGTAAAAATGAAGCAAACCAGCGTAGAAACCTAACAATAAGTCTTGACAAATTTTAATAGTTGACAACTGGATAGAAGATATTATAGCTGTAAAGGCAGAAATGGAGTAACTAGAGAAAGACAAATCATGTTTCAAAGAAAAAGAAATGGTATACTGAGGATAGAAATTTAAATAAATTGAGTGCCATGAAATGACCATTAGGTCTGGTGGTAGACAGTATGAGAGGCCAGATTGGAGTGGGTGACTATATAAAAGGGAAATAAAGAAATGGAGTTAGAAATTATGAATGATGCTTTTAACAAAGCTGTCTGTGAAGAGGAAAATTATATATATTTTGACCCAACCTTCAAAAAAATATATCAATCAGTCTGGTACATTATATTTTAAATATAGTTAATTGTTTCATCAGCAAATAGAAAGTTATTATTTATATTTTAAAAATATTATGTAGAAGAAAATGCAAATAAAACATCTACAGTCCCAACACCCTAACATGTTTTATGCACATGTATTAATATTGATATGTATATTAATAAGTAAGTCAAACACATTTTTATTATTTACCTTCCCTCTATTTAGGTGAAGGTCTCACAATTTTTTTAAGAGAGTTACCAAAACTTAAGTTACTTACTTTTATAAAAAGAAAAAAAAACTGTGCCAAGAGAAAAATTATGAGAGCTTCTCTAGTTGTTTGATTACTTAATAACTCCTAGGTTATATCTTAATGTAATTTAAAAAAATTATAAATGTTTCACAGAACTAAAACACAGGTTTATAAGGATGTAATTAAGCATTATATTCTAAAGACTGACCTGAACTTTGTAGTATTTTAAAAGTAACTATGTGGTAAAATATTTTTTAATTGATTCTGTAGTATTTCTCTGTGACATTAATATTCAGTAAACATGTTTCTGGTAAACTTGATTCCACTTAAGAATAATTTTATTGTGCAAGAGTCAAAACGTAGATGTAGGTTCTATCTGTGAAAAGAGATGTTATTCTTTTATTTTTTTTCTTCTAAAATTTATTAGTTCTTACATCTCATTAGTCTTCAACTTCTACCCTGAAAATAGAGGTAGAATTTTAGTTCCTGAAAGAGTTGATAGAATCCATAAACCTGAAACCTTTCTCACTGAAAAGGATCAGTGTTGGCTTATTTATTTATTTATTTAATTTTATTTTTTGATTTTTCAATTAGAGTTGTCCCATTTTTCCCCATTGCTTCCCTCCACCCAGTCCACCCCTCTCCCACAATCATATCCCTCCCCGTTGTCCATGTCCATGAGTCATTTATACACGTTTATTGACAAAACCCTTCCCTTCCTTATCCCCCTTCTCTCCCTCCCCCCTCCCCCCTATTGTCTGTTATTCTGCCACTTGTTCTATTTAGTTCATTTGTTTATGTTTTTCTTTAGTTTCCTGTATTAGGTGATATCATATGGTATTTTTCTTTCTTTGCCTGGCTGATTTCACTAAGCATAATTCTCTCTAGTTCCATCCATGTTGTCGCAAATGGTAGAAGTTCCTTCTTTCTCTCTGCTGCATAGTATTCCATTGTGTAAATGTACCACAGTTTTTTGATCCACTCACCTACAGATGGGCACTTAGGCTGTTTCAAGCACTTGGCTATTGTAAACAGGGCTGCTATGAACATAGGGCTATATAAGTTCTTTTGAATTAGGATTTCAGGATGTTTTGGGTATAATCCTAGCAGTGGAATCACTGCTTCAAAAGGCAGTTCCATTTTTAGTTTTTTGAGATAATTCCATACTGTTTTCCATAGTGGCTGCACCAGTCTGCATTCCCACCAACAGTGCAGTAGGGTTCCCGTTTCTCCACATCCTCGCCAGCACTTGTTGTTTGTTGATTTGTTGATGATGGCCATTCTGACTGGTGTGAGGTGGTATCTCATTGTGGTTTTTATTTGCATCTTTCTGATGGCCAATGATGTTGAGCATTTTTTCATGTGTCTATGGACCTTCTGTATGTCCTCTTCAGAGAAGTATTTCTTCAGGTCCTTTGCCCATTTTTTAATTGGGTTGTCTGTTTTCTTGATGTTGAGTTATATAAGCTCTTTATATATTTTGAAGATCAGTCCCCTGTCTGAGATATCATTGGCAAATATGTTCTCCGATATGGTTGGTTTCCTTTTCATCTTGCTGATGTTTTCTTTTGCTGAGCAGAAACTCTTTAGTTTGATGTAGTCCCATTTGTTTATTTATTCCCTTATTTCCCTTGCTTTTGGGGATGTATCCATGAAAATATTGTTATGTGGGATATCTGAAATTTTCCTGCCTATGTTTTCCTCTAAAACCTTTATGGTGTCATGGCTTACATTTAACTCTTTGATCCATCTTGAGTTTATTCTCGTGTGTGGTATAAGTTGGTGGTCTAGTTTCATTTCTTTGGATGTCCCTGTCCAGTACTCCCAGCACCATTTGTTGAAGAGACTCTTCTCATTCCATTTTATGTTCCTTCCTCCTTTATCAAATATTACTTGACTGTATATTCCTGGATTTACATCTGAACTCTCTGTTCTGTTCCATTGATCTATATGTCTGTTCTTATGCCAGTACCAGACTGTTTTGATCACAGTGGCTTTGTAGTATAGTCTGATATCTAATGTTGTGATTCCTCCTGCTGTACTTCTGTCTCAAGGTTGCTTTGGATATTCAGGGTCTTTTTTGGTTCCATATGAATTTTTGAACTATTTGTTCTAGGTCTGTGAAATATGTCATTGGCATTTTAATAGGGATTGCATTAAACCTGTAAATTGCTTTGGGTAGTATGGCCATTTTGATGATGCCAATTCTTCCCATCCAAGAACATGGTGTTTGCTTCCATTTATTTGTATCTTCTTTAATTTCTTTCTTCAATGCTATGTAATTTTCAGAGTACAGGTCTTTTATCTCTTTGGTTAAGTTTATTCCTAGGTACTTTATTTTTCTTGTTGCTATAGTAAATGATATTTTCTTTTTTGTTTCTGTCTTTGACATTTTATTGTTGGTGTACAGAAATGCCTTAGATTTCTGTATATTTATTTAGTACCCTGCTATTTTGCCAAATTCACTTATTATGTCAAGTAGCCTTTTAGTGGAGTTTTAGGGTTTTCTATGTATACTAGGATGTCATCTGGATATAATGATAGTTTTACTTCTTCTTTCCCAATTTGGATGCCCTTTTTTTTTTTTTTCTTGTCTGATTGCTGTGGCTAGAACTTCCAACACTGTGTTGAATAGGATTGGAGAGAGTGGACATCCTTGTCTTGTTCCTGATTTCAGGGGGAATGCTTTCAGTTTTTGTCCATTGCGTATGATGTTGGCTTCAGGTTACTCATATATAGTCTTAATTATGTTAATGTATGCTCCCTCTATTCCCATTTTGCTGAGTTTTTTCATCATAAATGGGTGTTGTACTTTATCAAATGCTTTTTCTGCATCTATTGATATGATCGTGTGACTTTTGTCTTTCATTTTGTTTAGGTAATGTATTATATTTATTGACTTGCGAATATTAAACCATTCTTCCATCCCTGGGGTGAATCCCACTTGATCGTAGTGTATGATCTTTTTAATGTATTGTTGGATTCCGTTTGCCAATATTTTGTTGAGGATTTTAGCATCTATGTTCATTCTTTGTTATGTCTTGACCTGGTTTTGGAATTAGGGTAATACTGGCTTCATAGAACGAGTTGGGATATATTTCCCCTTTCTTGGATTTTTTGGAATAGTTTGAGGAGGGTAGGAGTTAGTTTTTTCCTAAATGTTTTGTAAAATTCGCCTGTGAAGCCATCCGGTCCAGGGCTTTTGTGTGCAGGGAGATTTTTGATTACTGTTTCAATTTCCTTCTTGTTATTGGTCTGTTGAGACTTTCTGCTTCTTCTTGGTTCAGTTTTGGAAGGTTATATGTTTCTAGAAATTTGTCCATTTCTTCTAGGTTGTCGAATTTTTTGCCATACAGTTGTTTGTAGTAATTTTTTACAATCTTTTGTATTTCTGTAATATCAGTCGTGATTTTTCCTTTTTTATTTCCGATTTTGTTTATTTGGTTCTTCTCTCTTTTTTTCTTGATGAGCCTGGCTAGAGGATTGTTGATTTTGTTTATTTTTTCAAAGAACCATCTCCTAGTTTTGTTGATCTTTTGAATTATTTGTTTGGCCTCCATGTTATTTAATTCTGCTCTGATTTTGATGATTTCCTTCCTTCTTCTTGCCTTAGGCTTTGTCTGTTGTTGTTGTTCTAGTTCTTATAGCTTTAGAGTTAGATTTTTTATTTGAGATTCTTCTATCCTTTTCAGATATGCCTGTATTGCTATGAACTTCCCTCTTAGGACTGGTTTTGCTGTGTCCCATAGGTTTTTGTCTGTCATGTGTTCATTGTCATTAGTTTCTAGAAATTTCTTGATTTCTTCTTTGATGCCATTGTTAACTCATTCATTATTAAATAGCAAGTTATTCATTCTCCATGAGTTTGCATGTCTTTGATTTTTTTCTCTGAGGTTGATTTCTAGTTTCAAGGCATTGTGGTCTGAAAAGATGCTTGATATGATTTCAATTTTCTTGAATTTGTTGAGACTTGTTTTGTGTCCTATTATGTGATCTGTCTTTGAAAATGTCCCATGTGCATTTGAAACGACTGTATATTTTGCTTGTTTGGGGTGGAAAGTTCTATATATATCAGTTAGGTCCATGTGGTTTAGTGTGTTGTTCAATGCCTGTATATCCTTGGTGTTTCTTTACTTCGATGATCTGTCTATTGTTGATAATGGAGTGTTGAAGTCCCCTACTATGAGTGTGTTGTTGTTAATATCCTTCTTGTGCTCTTCTAGTATTGGCTTTATGTATTTGGGTGCTCCTATGTTGGGTGCATATATGTTTATCAGTGTTATATCTTCTTGATGGATTGTTCCTTTAAGTATTATGAAATGTCCTTCTTTGTCTCTTTTTATTGCCCTTGCTTTGAAATCCGTTTTGTCTGATATGAGGACTGCTACCCTGGCTTTTTTTTCCAGTCTGTTTGCTTGGAATATTTTTTTATATCCCTTTACTTTCAGTCTGTGTAAATCTTTTGTTTTGAGGTGTGTTTCTTGTGGACAGCAAATATGTGGGTCCTGTTTTCTTATCCATTTAATCCATTTACATTTAAGGCTATTATTGTCATGTATTTATTCACTTCCCTTTGTATCTGTGTTTCTCTCCTCTTTTTTTTTTTTTTTTTTTTCTTAAAACATTCCCTTTAGCACCTCTTGCAATGCTGGTTTGGTGGAGATGTATTCTTTTTGTCTTTCTTTGTCTGGGAAACTCCTTATTTCACCTTCCATTTTGAATGAGAGCCTTGCTGGGTGGAGTATTCTTGGTTGTAGGCCTGTGTTTTTCATTGCTTAAGATATTTTTTACCATTTTCTTTTGGCTTGTAGTGTTTCTGTTGAGAAATCGGTTGATAATCTTATTGGATCTCCCTTGTATTTTATTTGCTGTTTTTCTCTTGCTGCTTTCTTAGGATTTTCTCTTTGTATTTGAATGTTGCCATTTTAATTATGATGTGCCTTGGAGTGGGTTTTTTTTTTTGGTTCCTCTTCATTGGGACTCTCTGTGCTTCTTGAACTTGCATAACTTTTTCTCTCATCAGGTTGGGAAAATTTTTTGTCATTAATTCTCCTATCAGCTTTTCTATTCCTCATTTTTCTTCTCTTCCCTCTTTTATTCTGACGATTCGGATATTATTTTCCTCATGCTACCCTGTAATTCCCTTACATCGTCTTCATACTTTTTCAATCTTTTTTCATTTTGTTGTATTGTCTGGGAATTTTTTTTACATTGTCCTCTAACTCATTGATATGATCCTTTGCCTCATTTAACCTACTTTTGATTGATTCTATTGTGTTTTTCAGTTCAGTGATTGTATTCTTCATTTCTTCCTTGTTCTTGTTAATAGTTTCTATGCCTTTTTTTTTTTTTTTTTTTTTAATGCTGGTGTAGTTCTCCATAAGTTCCTTGTAATTTTCTTGGCGCTGTTGGTAACTTCCTGGAGGTTGTCGTAGTTGTTTTTGAGGTTGTCGAGTATATTGAGCTTTTTCACCATCATTGTTTTGAATTCCGTGTCTGACATTTGGGCTGTGTCTATTCCATCTACCTCTCTTTCTGGGGATTCCTCTTTTCTTTTCATTGAGTGGTTGTTTCTGCATCTTACCATGTAGGATTCTTCTATTTTTTTTGTTTGTTTTTGTGTTTTGGATTTGTCTGCTTTGATTTCCCTCCTTTGTGGTATAAGATTCTTTATAAGCGATCTGGGGGTTTCAGTGGTGCAGTCTCTTTGATCTCCTGAGCATGATGTTCTTGGGGTACCCTTTATGTCATTTGTTTATGCTGTCTGGTTATATTTCAGATGCTCTTTGGTGGTATCTTCCTTCTGGCTAGTTGATTGATAGTCACTTTATCCACTTTGCCTTGAGTTCTTTTGTGGAGATGCTGTTAAAAACACAGAGCCCAGGCAGGAAACCCACACCCTGAAAAATGTCCCCCACCCTCTGTCCCGCTATCATCAGCCAATGAGCCAGTATTAATATAAATGTAGAGAGGTTAGGGCTTTTATACTATAGGAAGAATAGATAAGAGTTGTTTTTAGGGAAGAGAAATATGATTTTTGAGAGAGGGGATGATAGATTTGTAATAGTAGCAAGTAATGTCAAGACTATTCAAGAAAGTAGGTAATATTAACATTATATGTTAATAATAAAATAAAAAGAGGGAAGAATGCAGAATATAGTAAGAAAGTGGAATTGTATAATATTAGATTTATATAGTAGTAATATTCTATTTATTTAGTGTGAAAAGGAAGCTAAACAAAACAGACAAATAAACAAAAATTAAAAAAGAAGATTGAGAAGGAGAGAGGGTATGAAACAAATTAAAAAGATAGTTTTTAAAGAAGAAAATTTTTAAATAAAAGTAAAAATTAAAATTAAAAAACTAAAATAAAATACAAATAAAAAACTAAAATAGAAATAAATATTAAAAAACATATATATATACAAAAGGAAAGTTTTGACTCAGTTCAGCCTTTGTGTCTCGTCTTCTTTTTCTGGATCCACAGCTGGTCTAATGAGGTGGGCCAGAGGTTCCTAATCCTTGCAGCAGCGGTGTGTGCCTGCGTGCAGTCTTGGTCATGTGCCTGGGTTACTCCTGTGCGCCCCCGATGGCAAGTGCATTCATTTGGCACCTGTTTGGAGCCAGCTGGGGTGCTTGTTCCTGCACGCAGTTGCACACACAAGGTGGCCTCAGGCCTGCTGAGCTGCGCTCTGGGAGTTGGTCTCTGGCCTCTTAGGGCGGGGCCCCGGACACTTGTGCTCAGTGGAAGTGAGCGTCTGTGAGTCGCTGCCGCCTGCTGTTCCCCTGCCGCAGCCGCCCGCTGTTCCCATACCCGCCTGGGCGAGCGAGGAAAGCCCGAGCTCCGGCCTGGCGCCCACGGGAGCTGGCTAGGGGTGTCTGTGCATGGTCTTCTGCGTGTTTAGTGGGCCCTCCCTGTGCCCGTTGGGGCACTGATCTTATGTTTGTTGGGGCGTGTCCGAGGGACGCCTGGACTCATGGCCCTGCGCACCTGGGCCAGTGAATGAGAGCACTTCCCTATGCGCCCCCACGACCCAAGGGGAGGGTTGGGGAGTGGATGAGCACACCACTGCGCCTGCGCTCCTCAAGAATGGCCTACCACCCCCAAACTTTCCTGCCCTCTCCACCGTCCACTGGAGAAAAATATAAAGGAGAGTTATGTTCTCACTTGCCCGGCAGCACGCTGTCGCTGTCTCCTGTCCTTTGGCGCCAATGCCACCTGGTCCTGTCCTGTCTCTGCCAGCGGGCAGGGATCCGCTCTCCTCCTGACTCTTCTCCGGGGCAGCCTGTGGTCGCCAAAAAGCCTTTGTGTCCTTCCAGCCGCAGCTCGGGCAGCCGCCCCAGTCAGGAATCTCGTTTCGTCCCCTTTTCCTCCACTATCCTCACTAAACAGGTCGCTCCCAGATGGTTTTTCTCTAATCCAGCAGTGCCAAGGCTCAACTCCTGCCAGTGTCCAGCTGCTCACTGAGATGTTCTGTCTGCAATTAGCCCAAACTGCAGACCAGTCTCGGGAGCCTGAGAGTGCAGCCTCCCCTCACTCCTCTGCCATCTTCTAAAAGTATGATTTAAATAAATGTTTATCTGATAAGAGGTAAGATTGTGTGATTATTAGAGATTTGTTCTACTCTGGTGATTTTTCTACATAAAAATGACTACAAGAATGATAATAACAAAAATACTTGTGATTCTGGTCATAATGATGATTCTATGATCTCTAGGCTCATTTCTTAAGCCTACCTTACTGTTAAAACAGCTTTTTATTGGAATGGATTTAGTTCAACTGCTACCTTCCTTCTGGGGGTACATGCTGCATTCGAGGCTATTCATTCACTGAGGGTGAGGCAAACTGACAGAAGATGGAAGATGAAGCAGAAGGAGGAAGTGAAAGGGCATGATGGGAATTACAGAGGCACAATAGGCACTTAGATGGCTCTATAAATTTTCATTATGGCTGCTAGGCTATTAGCAAGTTGTTCCTTTAAAATATATCTAGGTAGAGGTTTTCTCTGTAAGTGTACATTTAGTCCTCTTCTCATAACCCCTCCTATCGTGTTTGAACTTAAATCTACAATTTTCTATAATTCTCTAAGTTCTTTAAAATGGAATCAATTTTGTAGTTTTCTCCAAATACAGCCCCTACATATACCAGTTAGTTTGAAGACTCAATTTGTAGAGGAATTTAAATAAATATGTGCTGAGGAGTAGAAAGTAAACATCCCTGTGTTCCATAGCCACCCATCCTGCTATGATGTGGCAGGTGTGCTGATACTGAATGCAAATGTTTCTGAAAACACGGAAGTAAATAAGGTTTTAGTTATTTTTTGCTAGTTGTTCATGACATTCTCTGCTTCTAGATGCATGGCTTATGAGGGAGCCTTTACCTCCTAACATTTCTCTTTTTGAGATTTGAATTTAGGTTTGTTTAGAGGAGCACACATAGCTCATCTGTCTTTAGTTAATTTTGTAACTGTGGTAAACCCTATACGTCAATCATATGTAGAATTATATATGACTTATAATTAAATCTTTCCATTATACCAATAAGCACTCTAGTTCAATTATTTTAAAGGGATTCTTTTCATTTGAAAATTCCCAGTGTTATATAATATGTTTAATAAGATTCTGAAACATTCCTCCTAATACCTTCTTGAAAAGGAGGAGATACATTTTATATATGTACTTTATGTTCAGTTAGAACTATGGTCCTAAGAGGTGCAATTATTTATAGGAAATTCTTCCCCCTTTTTTTTTGAGGACAAGGTTAATGAGACAATGTTGTAAAGAGCATATTCATTAGTCATTTGCTATTTATGTCATAATTCTGAATCAGAATTAAATTTTGGGTTGGATGCAAAGCTCAGCAAACCAGATAAAGATGACAAGACATGGAATTCATAAAATTGTATGTGGCCTTGATTCCTTAAAGGACATAAGGGAAATTACCACCAGTGCTCCTATTCGGTCAGATGACAGTAATAATACCCGGCTTTGTTAGATTCCATCTCCCTGCTATCATTAGGGGCAATACTGGATGGAGTCTATAGCAGTTCAGGACAACATGCTATATTCTTAAGAACATGATTTTCATTTTCTTTTGATTTCCTACACTATTCAGTTTTACTATTTTGTCTTCCTTGCCTTCTATTTTTTTAATAATCACTATTCAGTTCCAGGGACTAAAAGATATGTGTCTAGCCAATGAAAAATGCATAATGTAAAATTTGGAGGCATAGAATAACTTTATTATAAACCATGGTAAAGTTTACTATCAATTTTAATTATAGACATACTATAAATTCTAATTGGGAAACAGCATTTTTGGTTAAGAACATGGTGTCTGGGCACAAACAGCCTGGCTTTGCATTTCCTCTTGCTTCTTACTACTTATTGACTTTTGACAAGGTCACTTAACCTCTAGTGCCTCAATTTTCTCATCTGTTAGATGGTGGGCAATTACAGAAGACATATGGATTTTTTACAAAGTTTCTTTGTTCAATATATATAATTATACAGTAAAATATTTCTTACCATTTAAACTAGGAAAGATGCTAATATTAGCTCTGGGTCAGTATGACTGTTTACAGATTGTTTATGGATTGACTGTTCCAGTTCTCCCAATCCTACTGGCCTGTTTGGTCTTAAGAAACCAGTAAACCAAACACTCAAAAAATAGGACTCATTTACATGGGCCAAAATTTCAGAAAAAAATAAAATAAAATGAAAGTAGTAGTAATAATCTTTTTTCTTCTGATCCTGATAGTAATAGCAAGGCAGAGCCAGTCTATTAAAGCCTTCTTATTTTTGCAATGACAGCTAAATTAGGCCAATCCCCATATTATTACTGTTTACAAGGAAGAAAGAGGTATCAGTTCAGTCTCAGAGAAGCATCTGAATAGATTGACATGACTTGGACCATAATAATACCAGTTTGTAATCAAAACTCAACTTTCTCAAATAGTCTATCTCTTGCTCTTGTCTTTCAAACCAACTAGTTTCTCTGCTAAAGTTATTATATTAGAGGTGTTAGTCTGATCTCTGATTGGTTTATGTTTTCCCACTCAGAGTGTTGTGAATCTAATTTCTATTTATTCTTACCTTATTTAAGGAGACCAAGTGAATATACTATATCCTTCTTCTAACTAGGAAATGCTGAGCATACATATGAAGTAGATAGTCATGATAGTTAAGACTATGGTCTCTAGGATCAGACTATGGACTGCCTGGATTGAAACCCAGGAAATATGACTTTCAGCAACTTAAGTAATCTTTCTAGGCCTCAGTTGTCTTATTTATAAAGTATCAATGGCAGTAGTGAGAAAAATGAAGAAAAGGAGGTGGGTTTAAGAAATATTAAAGAGGTAAAATATGTGACATTGGGATAGAGTGATTCTAAAATGGCACCCAGACTTTGATTTCTGTCACCAATAAAGAATTTACAAAGGTTGCCCATTTTGATTGTTTGTTTTATGCCTTTTATTGCTAGTTTAATAGATACTTTAAAGGTACATTAGGTGTAATTTGTCCACTGAAAAGATAAGTGGTATATCTTCTATTCTTTCAAGAACTTTAGCTGTAAAGAGAGCATACAGAACCATAGGTTAGCAGAAGTAGATTTGAAGAAAAAAGTTTCCACTAAAATGAGAAAAATTTGAGCATTATAATTTGTCTAAAGCAGTGATTATCAACCTTCTTCATTCCATAACACACATAAACTAATTACTAAAATTCTGAAGCACACAAAACATATTTTTTGCCAGTCTGACAAAAAATAGGTATAATTTTTATTCATTCATTGGACTGCTGTTGTAGTTTTGTCTGTTGACTTTTTTTTTTTTTAGCTGGCAATATAAAGCAAAGAAGGTCAGTGGCCTGACCAAATAGTCAGGTATTGCATGTTTTAAAATTATTTTTGTGGAACACCAGCTGAAAATTGCTGGTCTAAGATGATAAGTCAAGAAAAGAAAAAGTGAGAATAGAGGAAATGAAGATGACTGAAATAGCACAATATCTCAGAATAACAGGCAAAGACAGCTGGAGAAAGGGGTCTATTTTACTTTAGAACAGAAACCTCTTCAATTAAAATGGAGGGAAGAATAGAAGAATACAGAGTTTGATTCATTTACCAGTCGCAAGAGAAGAAAGTTCAGAAACTTTTTCCTGATTGCCTTTTTTTTTTCCAAACAAAGGAAGAAAGATCATTTTCCCAGAGGAGGGAGTGGCTGAGGCATATGGCTTTGGGAAAAAAACAACTAATATTTAGAAGAGCTCCTGAAGAAATTCATAAAAATCTAGCTAGAAGCATATTGAAAAGAATATGGCAGAGTTTAGAATCTGGATAAAATTAGATATTTTGTGAGACTGTAACAAGAATGTGAGATTTTTCTTATGCATACAGTCAGTGGTCCAAGACCAGAAACAGAGAAGTTAAATGGTTGCATTCACCCCAGCCTGAGACTAAAGATGGGTAATTAAATAAGAAAGTTAAGCCTAATGGTGAGATATTGATGAAAATCATGGCACATATGATGGGTTCTGAATAAAACTTTGAGAGAAAATAACTAATGGATTGGAAGAAGATTAGTATGGGAAGCTATAACTTTAAAAAATAGGTAATGGGATAATAGTATCTTGAAGGGAGAAATGGCTGCTGACTACTGAAATCTAGCAGTCTCAATTTAATTGTTGAACTTTTTTCAGTTCTACCCAATTTTATTATAATGCTTTGGACTATCAGAGAGACTAAACTTGAAGTTTGAAGTCTGTTCTGCTACTCTTTAGCAAGGGAATGTTAGGGAAGACATTTAACTTTGCTGGGCTAGTATATTTATCCACAAATTACAGCATTATTTATTTTTGGCAAGCACTCAATTCATACCAGTGAGTAGATTAGTAAATGGAATCATTGGAGTTTAAGAATAAATTTGAAAAGAATTATTATAACACACTTATTTATACAACACTATATTTTCAATTTTCAGATACATAAACATATATCCTATTTTTTAAAGATACAGATTAGAAAATTCATGTTATATTATAACAACTAAGAGCTTATACAGATTTTTACTATCAGTAATGTCTTTTTTAACTAACTTAAATTGACTGTAATATATTTCAAGTCAGTTTACCTGTAATTGTGTATAGGGGCATATCCAGGATTCAAATCTCAGTCTATGAAAGATGTGCAACTAAAAACCTCAGTATTAAATTACCATTAGTTTCAGACAGATTGAAAAGCCTTTTAATGATAATATAATTCATAGCAATATATTTCATAAGACCTAAGTATATAATGTGGTAAAAACATTAACATTTTTTCTTACTAGAAAAATTTTCAGAATAATAAGGAAATGGAGAAGAGAAATTAGAGGAAGTAAGATGATTTTTTAATTTCAATAGTTAAAATAATGTAGTATTGGTGAAAAATAGAATGGAAAACT
Source organism: Furipterus horrens (assembly GCF_987537825.1). Classification (NCBI taxonomy): domain Eukaryota; kingdom Metazoa; phylum Chordata; class Mammalia; order Chiroptera; family Furipteridae; genus Furipterus; species Furipterus horrens. Next base: position 58,204,032 of record NW_028327176.1, on the reverse strand, counting down.
GAAATAGAGACCCCAACATTTGCAAGAATTTTATGGATGCCATTTTCTATTATAGTAGATAATTGATTATATCAAACATCTTATTTAAATAATTTGATTGGATTTAGAGGAAAAAATACTAGAAGAGCACTGACTCCCAACAGAACACAAAATGAATTTGATTTAGACTAAAAGATTAAAGTTGAGAAATAGAATATAAAATAATTAGAATCCAGGGTGAATAGCTATCTGATTTTAAGCTGCAAAAAACTTATGACCAGGTCCAAATGCAAAATAATAAAGAAAAAACTTTGATATATTTATTATATAAAATATAAAATTTATTACATAAGATTCAATATGAAATGCTTTAATTAATCAACAAGAAAAAGTTGAACTACCTAATAGAAGTAATTCACGCAAAAAATAGATTATGTATTAACCAAAGTATATATTAAATATTTTATCTTACTACTAATAAAAGACATTTTAAATAAAATTGGCAAAGAAATTACAAAATTATTAACAAATGTTACGAAATCCATAAAGTAATAGGCAGTTTAGTTCACTGTTGTACATATATATCAGAAATAAAATTTGTCAATGTACATTAAAATTTTATATTTTTTAACGTAGTAATTCACTATCTAGTAATTATCTCATTGAAAAATTTTTGAAGATGTAGAAAATATATAAGGAAATGAATGCTATTAAGACTAAAAACAACCACAACACAGAGTTTTTTCCTGGCATAAATATCATGTTTAAGGGAAAACTTTAGGAAAATGATTTCAATATGTGCATATTAAGTGGGAAAATGATTCTAAAGCAGTATATAAAGTATGATACTCATTCTGTCTAAAATACTACATATTCAAGCAGTGCTTATAGCATAGAAAAAATCTAGGGAGGAAATATATTAAAATAATTACAGTTTCTCTGTGTGGCCAGTTACTTTTTTCTTTTATTTGCATCCATAGTTCTGTTTCTTAAGTCCATAAAATGAGCATTTATTACTTTTAAAATGGTGTGAGTGAGAGAGAGCTAATGTTATACACATTGAAAATTAATTTTTATAAGGGTTTAATGCTACTGAGTGCAACAAATCTTCATCTGTATCTTAAATTTATATAAAATTTAGTTGGGTTTCCAAGTTTGCTGTGGTGGCACAGTCTCTTGTCTTTGTCTTCTTATTATCTCGTGCATCTCTAAGAATACAGTGAACAATCAAATTTGGTTTGATTAATAGATTCCTGCCACCTCAAGGCTAGAAAATTTCAGGAACCTCCAAATATGTCTAATGTCCTCTAGAGAATCTTTCAACCCACATTGAAGTTTAGGATCCATTAAATATTCTGAAAATGTTTCTATGATCATGTTATTGCCCCGAATAAAATATTTAATGTTTCAATTACTTCAAAATCTAAATTAAAAGAAAACGTTATCCTGGCATTCAAAAGCCACCTATAATTTACTTCTAATATAAACTCTAAGGAATGGGCCCTGTATCTTTGCTCTTTCAGACTACTTTTTCTCATTATAGGAGGTATGAGATAGATATAGATGATATAGATATAGACATAGTATAGAGCGACACACACATATATAAGCTTACACCTCTTAATTGAACACTTTTATATTGAGAAAAACAAATAGAATCTATTATTGTATTGGGAGTCCTTTTCGAAAATATGTGTGTTCTACAGTAATAGCCTTAATTGTCACAGAAATCTGTAGACATTCAAGGGATCAAAAATTGGTTATTAGTAAGGGTGAATCATTTTGGTGTAACAGGTAACCATTTCAAGAAATTCTCAGAGAGCCCCCAGGGGAGTCTGGAAAGAGAAAGCAGAAAACATTCAACATTCATTCTCCGTTGTCCAGTGTAAATTATTAAGGAAGGAGAAGTTGATATTAAAATTTTCATCCTTAATTTCAGAAACACTGTTCCAGTTGTGGCTATTTTGGTGAACTAGAATTACTTAAGGAAGAGTTCTCAAAGCTGCTATCCCACATTACTTACCTATAAATGCATATGGTATAATAAATGGCACTTTTCATTTTATTCATCAGACCATAGACAGTAAACATTAGAAGCAAGTTATTAGGCATTTGGGTGTTTGTAAATATAAAATCCTTTCATGAGACAATTACATTCTTTCTCATATTCAATGGTGCATTTCAGTGAAATAGGGTATTTTACAGTGTTATGAGAGAGTATGCATTTAAGTTGTTTTCACCTATTCTATTTTTATCTCCAAGTTGGTTTAAAGCCAACATTAGCCCCTTGAGGAAACAGTTAAGAGCCCTTAGCCAATAAGGGAGACAGAGAAGTAGGCATTGTCTGTGCACCTCCCAGTTTCTCGCAGCTCTGTGATTCTCTCCCAGGTACTGACACTTTGCATGTAGGTGAAGAGAGATGAGTGCTGGGAGAATATCCAACTCTGTTTGTAAGAGGCTCTCAGCTTATGGCTGACTAGTACAGAAGTATGAAAGAACAGCTCCATTGCCTAAAACTGAGAAAAAGTCTGAGCTCTTTCAGAGATCATTTGTATCATAAAGGACTCCTGTAGTATCTGGCTAAAGCTTGGGATTCCTTGCCTGTCCTTTTCCACTTTCCTCACCCTATGTCCTCCATTCCTTTTCGAGTATCCCCTGAGAGAACTCCCTTTAGTAAAAGACTCGCCCATGATTCCTGGTGTGAAGGTTTGCTCCTGGGAAACTCTCATAGTCATACAGTTGAGTTGTGAGAGCCTAGTGTGGAACCATTACTTAAAATGTAGTTCTCAAACCCACAGCAGTAACAGTACCTGGGAGGTTATAAAAATGCCTAACCCCAGATCCAATGAATACACTTCTCAGAGGTATGTCCAAAAAATGTGTGTTTGAAAAAGTTTTCCAAATGGTTTTTATACACGCTAAGTTTAAGAACCACATGTCCATGTATCTCCTAAGTCCTACTCTAGAGCTCCCTGACATCTTTTTGTCTGTCTTCTACCATGTTTACTCCTCTACCATTCATGCATTTTCTTTGCCTTCTCCTCTCCCTGCCTTTCATTTCTCTTCCAAGCTAGCTATCATCTGTCTTTACATCATCTCTCTAGCAAGATAAAGCAAGCAAGCAAGAAAGAAAGCTTAATTTGTTTGCCTTATCCTTTCCCCTCTTATAAGTATGTAAATAACCTTAAAGATTTTTCTCACCCATGCAGGGGAAGAAAGAATAATCAGATGTTTCCTCCCCCCCACCCCTGAATAAATGAGTAGTTTAGATCAAAAGTGACCGTTACTTACTATTCTCTTTTATTCTTCTTTTCTTTCCTTTAAGAATGAAAGCAATTCAAGAGATCCTAAGAAATAAAGTCATCTTCTAAAATTATTTTCTTGTAACAATTTAATAAAAAATACTGTTACACCAGGTGATGAATGATTTAAGTGACTGTTAAGAAGTATTAGATTGGTCATATTTAGTAATTTGGCTTTCATGTACAATAGATACAGTATCTCGAGAATTTGCTGTGTGCCAGGTCTTGTATAAAAAGAATTATCTCATTAATCCTTGCAGCAATCTTATGATTTGGTATTATTTTCATACTCATTTATGAAGGGGAATACTCAAATTGGGGGATTAAATAAATTTTCGAAATTGCTTACTTTTACATAAATGTCTATAGGCATGACTATGCATGAGGGAGAAACCAAAAAAAAAAAAAAAGGAACTTTTATTTTAAAAATTGCGTATTTATTCTTACATGTTTAATTTTTAGTTGCCTTTAAAATACTCTCCATTTGATGCAATACACCTATCAGGATGTTTTTTCCACTGCTCAAACAGTTTTTGAACTCATCGATTTTGATGCCTTTTAGTGACACTGCTGTTTTTTTGTTTGTTTGTTTATAATAATTTTATTCTTTTTTGTTGTTGCTGTTGCTCTATTACAGGTGACCTGTTTTTTTCCCTCTATTGCTCTCCCCTGCCCCGCCCACCTCCCCCATCTCCTACAGTCAATCCTCACCCCATTGTCCATGTCCATGGGTCATTTATACTGGCTCCTTGACTAGCCCCTTCCCCTTCTTTCCTGCCATTTGTTTTTTTGTTTCACCTCTTCCACATCAGCAAAATGTTTCCCTTTGAGGACTTTTTTCATCTGGGGAAACAAACAAGCAAACAAAAAAGGTGCTGAAGGCAAGATCAGGTAAATAGGGAGGGTGGGGCATGAGAGTCATGCTGTTTTTGCTCAAAAACTTCTGAACACTCAGCTTGATTGGGCAGGTGCACTCATAAATCTCTCAACATGAAATGGACAAATGCAGAGAAAGAGTCTTCAAAAAAAAATTCACAGAAGCCTAACACTGTCTCACAACAAAACCAACTCGTACACTGATACAGATGGGTTCCTAGAACAAGTAACCTATCAGAAAATCCTGTACTACAAGGGGCACACTCTTCAGAAGGTAATTCCATTTTTTCGGTGGGTCTCCCTTGCATTATTTAAAAACTTTTTTATAGGTTTAAAAAAACTTACATTAAAACCTCAAAGAAATTTTTATACCTAGGAAATGTGTGTAAACCACAAATGGCAGAATAAATAAGCAACAACAGCTTAGGTTTTTTTTTTAATATGAAGAGTGACTTGCTGTCTGATACCCAATGTACTATAAGTCTATGATAAGTTAAAATCAAATGGGAACCATAAAATCAAAGTAGACAGAATGGCCACAGGCATATATATTTATATTCATGTGCATATGTGTACACATGTACACACATTTACATATATGTTACCGAAATACATACACACAAATATATAAGTAATGTGTGATAAAATTATACTTAATATCAGTAGAAGTGAATTGTTTAATATGTTATAATGAGAGAGGTAGAAAAACAACTTGGTTTAAAAATAAAACCGTATTCTTATACCAAAATAAATTTCTCAAGCTAAAAAGAAATAATAAAATTTAAAATAACTCAATGAAAATAAAATATTTACATTCATTAACACGGTATCATCTTAATACACACAATTCAGAGAAAAAGATATGTTCATTTTGAGTTTACGTAAAATAAGGAAAAAGTTGAATTCATCCAAATATCTTAAAAACAGGGAATGGGCTTTGTATATTATAATTTAGCCATAAAATAGAAAATTATTTAGTCTTCAAACATTGCATTGTAGAGTTTTTAAACATAAAAAAATTTAAAACCTACACTGAGCAACAAAGAATATACATTTTATTTTTTGCAGAAAAAAAAATGTCCATAATGCCTTGAAAAAATATATATCAAAAGTTAACATCTGTTAACTGAAGATGTTAAAATTATAGTGATCTTTGAGTCCTTTAGTTTTTTTTTAAGTATACTTTATTGATTATATTGTTACAATAGTTCCAATTTTTTCCCCTTTGCTCCCCTCCGCCCTGCACCCCCCTTCCCCGACAATCCCCTCCCCAAGTCCATGCCCATGGCTCACCCTTTCATATATTCTTCTTCTTCTTTTTTTAAAAATAATTAATTAATTAGTTAAATATTTTAACAATAAAAAATAACAATCCACCCTCTCAGACTTAAGACCCTTTACAATCTTATAAAGGACAATGGACGAAGGTCTCGAGCTCCTCTAGCTGCTTCAAGCTGGACATGGTCGTTGCCCTACCTACCTTTGGGTCAAGAAATCCCTAATAAGAGTGGGGGTGTGGAGGGGAGGGTGGCCTTCCCACAAGGGGAAGGATCGTGCAGACTCCAGGTTGGTTGGCTGTCTCTGGACAACGGCATGCTTGGTTTAACAGGCTGGCATCCTTGTTGTATTCTGGGGGCAACAGGGTTAAAGGACATCATTCAATCCATAACCACTAGATGACAAAAGACAGGTATTAATTTTTCAATGTCCCACATTAGGGAAAAGAAGGGCTTCTTTGGAGGAAGGTATGCCAGGTACCTCTCACCTGTCCAAAACCCTTTTGCCCATTATACTTAGTTTGGACTGAGGGAAATATTTTAGGTTTCCCCCCTCTCAGGCCTCTGGGCTCTTTCTGTTCAAGCCATTAGGATAGAAAAGAGAAACCAGTTTTAAAGTGAAGCCCACAGACCACCCCGTTCTTCACCAACCCAGCCACTTAGTTCAGCCAAACCATTGAGTCTCAGGAGGCAACAATGCAGACAGGATTAAGTGAGGCCTATACGTACAGACAATCACTCAGGTAATGAGATCGTAGGCTTATGCCCTTTGAAAACAGAAAACACATGTTAATTTATGTAACATAACCCCCATACAAGTCTTTAAATCTGTAAGACTGTCTTATCGGAAAGACATCCAGTTGCAAGGCATTTGACATTCTTCTTGCCTGTAAATTAAACATCTTTGATAATGCCAAATAACTTTCAAATAAAAACAAACTTTAAATGAAGATAAACTTTAAAGACGGTTAGCTCACTGGGCATTGTGATCTTCCTTGAATCGTGATTTTTCTCCCTAAGATTACCCTCCTTGTCATTAAAGGGACTGCATTAAGTTCATTTTTAATTTATCCTGTTCATTTGCATAAACACAACAAGAGCAGCAAATGATCACTTATGATCTTTAGTTCTGCTTTGCTGGAACTTACGCAAGGAACATTTAGGGTGACCTTCAGTCTGCCCTTCAGGGCACAGAAGATGAGCCACATACCTGGCATTCAGCCTTGCCTGTAAACACCTGTCTTTCCTGGTTTTCCATTGTGCCTTAAGGTCCCTTCTAGCCATCTTTCAGGAAAACAACCTTCGTTCCTTCCCTGGAAAGATTGCTACGGACCGCTCATCCATCCAAGGTACCAGGCCTTTTATCTCGTGGACTTTTATTACCTTTGAAAGTCAGTCCCAGTTGCTCAGGGCTTTTTGGTAACAACCAAAGCCCAAGCATGTCTCCTTTAGGCATGACATTCCAGTCAAAGTCTTAGTCAAAAAAATCGTTATTAACAACTGGTCTTATTAGTTTTATGCAAAGAAACTTAGGTCATTACTTACTTCTTTAGAACGCCAAATTCTGGAGGGATCAGATAGGGAGAAAAAATATACAGTGTGAAGGAAAATCCTTGTCCTTCTAATATTCACTGAACTTGCATTTCTATTCTTTATATTTTTATTTTCCCCCCCAATAAAAATTTTTCTGTTTGTTTGTTTTTCCATTACAGTTGTCTCATTTTTTCCCCCTCTTGCTTCTCTGCACCCTGTCCCTCCCTTCTCCCACATTCAGTCCCCACCCAGTTGTCCATGTCCATGGGTCATTTATACATGTTCTTTGACTAGACCCTTCCCCTTCTTACCACTTCTCTCCCTCCCATCTCCCCCTTTGTTACTGTTAGTTTATTCCTCGTTTACATACCTCTGGTTCAATTTTGCTCATTTGTTTAGTTTTAATTTTTGTATTTTCTAATGTTACTATATATTACCTATATATGATTGTATAAATAAAAAGATGTAAACAGACCTATGGCATTGCCAGTCTTAAAAAAGTGTAGCACATACCATTATGTATAATACATAATACTATAGTTACTGGTTTATGTATTTACTATACTATACTTTTTATTGTTAAAGTGCATTATTTATATATATATATATATATATATATATATATATATATATATATATATATATATATTCTGTCCAGATGGTATCCAGCTATGTAGCATAAAAAATAGAGACTTTTTTGAAGAAGATACAAAAAATATTGCACGTAGAACAATGATGCTTCAGTCCCCTTCAAAGTAGGCTCCTTGTGACCTCACACAGTTCTTCCAATCACCATCAGCTGCCCTGTAGTGTTTTCCTGAATCTCATTGACAGCCTGAAATATCTTCCCTTTCAAAAGTGATTTTAGTTTTTGGAAAAGCCAGAAGTCACAGCATGTCAAATCTGGGCTGAAGAGGGCTGAGTCACCTGGGTGATTTGAATTTTAGCCAACAAACTCTACACTAGATGTGATGCATGAGTGGATGCATTGTTGTGATGAAGCTGCCAATCACCAGCTGCCCATAGCTGCAGCCTTCTGAATCATCCAAATAGTTTCTACAGAGGGATGTTCAAGCTTAATGTAAAATTTGATGCATATCTGTTGCTCTACTCACTCAGTCATTTTGAATGTAATGGCCACACAGTACACATGTTCACTCACTGGCATCTATTGCCCTGAATGACTAGTAGAGTGAAGTCATCATTGTTCATGCATATGCATTCCAGTCCACTCTCCTTGGCTTCCAGATTACATTGATGTCATGCAAACTCTTCTCTTTATATTAATAATGGCTGGATAAAGTTTGTCACAGGAACTTATGCTCTCTCAGGCCAGAAGCAGCTTCACACATCTGGTGTTTACCAAGTCACTTGATGGCATCATTTGCTCTTGTGCTTGATTTAATCTTTTATTTTTTTGTACAATAACCTGCGGTACAGGCTTATAGAGTAGGAGTAATAGACTACCACTTAGCCTAAGTGTGTAGTAGGTTATACCATTTAGGTTTGTGTAAGTACACTCTGATGTTCACACAATCACATTACTTAATGACATATATTTTAGAATGTATCCCTGTTGTTAAGCAGTTCATTACTGTGTTTTGTTTTAAAAATATACAAATACACATAATCATGAAGGAATTCTATTGTCCTATAGACACATTTTCATTTTTTTCTTCCACGTTACAAATGTGCCATAAGATCATGAGGCATCCTGCTAGTGATTGAAATTCACTTTGTTTCATGTCTTTTACAATTATACTATAAAATATTTCAAATAATATCCCTCCACTTATATCATTAAATATAGTTTAATGTTTAGTTATGTATTTGCCTCTTTTTTCAGTGATAAACTTAAAGTGATATTTTACTATAGTGAAACAATTTTATAAATAGCATATTCCTGAGTAGTGGTAAGTCTGAACAACTGTATATGTGTTTTTAAATATTTTGTAATTATTAATTATCTGCTTGCTTGTTGATACAAGTGTCTTCAACTCTATTGATTATACCTTTACCTTGTCTATGGTGTTTCTAAAAACAGTTTTAAATTACTTTTATACTCAAATATATCTCCATTTCTTTTATAATTTCAGATATCATCTTGTTTTCTTCCTTAATAATGGATTATATATAAAATTTCAGAGAATTCAAAGATGATTTTTAAATGATTTAAATAATTATTCATTTCAATTTATTAAATTTTCACAAATTCTTCTAAGTTCATTCTCTGACATGTCATCATTGTCAAATTTTCTGTGGGAAGAATTTATGAGGAAAACATTGCAGTACCTAGCATTAAGGTCCCTGTTATTTAAGAGTACAGAGCCTAGTTCTAGGGGAATAATTAAAATTTATCCCCAGCTGGTGTGATTCAGTTGGTTGGGCATCATCATGTAAATCAAAAGTTCAATTCCTGGTCGGGACACATGCCTGGGTTGCAGATTCTATCCAGGCTGAGGAAGGTGCAAGAGGCAAGTGATTGATATTTCTCTCTTTCTCCTTCTCCCTTCCTTCCCCTCTCTGTTAAAAAAAAAAAGTAAATATTTTAAAAGAATTTAATATTGTGTTTGGTATAAGATAGGAGATGTAATTATACATTCTCCTAGAGAGCTAGCTGTTTTTTTCAATGACAATAATTAATTTATAATCTGTTACTTATTGAGTTGGGGTAACACAATTTTCATAACTTTTGTTCTCATATACTCAGTGATTTATTTTTATGAAAGTTCTATTCTTCACTGAATGTTTTTCAATTTCCATATATATATTATTGCAGTAAATTTATAGCTTTTCTAATATCTGTCAAACCATATTCTTTTCATTTTCTTTAGCAAAAATGTATTTGGTTTTAATGTATTTATTCGTTCTTTGTCAACTCATCTTCACCCACCTCCCATACCCTGAAAATAACAACAAAATATCATCAACAAAAGGAATGTCACAAGTGGTTGTTTTCATATTTTTAAATGTATAGTAAATTTGGGAGAAATAAGCCTCTGTATAAAAGCATAATTAGCACTTTACTTTTGTTTTAATCTTAATTACATTCTTAGAAAGAGGATTAGTTAGAGTTTTCTCACCATTTCTTCTGGACCATTCTTATATAATTAATTCATAAGCCCTTTCTAGGCATTTTTGCAGTTGTGAATTGGAGATTTTTATTTTTAAAGGATGTCCTACTGCTTTTACAGGTAAATATTGCTGGAATAATATTTACTTTGTATGTAGTCAACAGATGAAATTTTATCATTAATTTTAACAGCTTTTCACTAGTCTCTAATAACATCAACATGAATAGGGTATTATCTATATTTTTACGATGTTATTTCATTTTCTCATTGCATTAACTAGATCCTTTAAAAAAAGGATTTAAAAAAGGAAGAAAGCCAGTATCACTGTCCACTCCTCATATTACTGAAAATGCTTTTAGCGGTTTGACATTTATAATCATATTTGCTGTCAGTTTTTATGGTCTTCTATTTTTGTTTCTTTCATTGTTTTAATTTTAAGAGGCTGCTGTACTTCATCAAATGCCTTTTTATTTAATTTTTTGATTTATTTGTAGATATATGATTATAATGACAAATTTTATCTAACCACATCTGCATTCATGTTCTACTTAATGAGTTCTACTTAAATATAGTTTTTATATTAATGTCTTCCATTTGTTATTATTTTTTATACTTTTGTAACTACGTTTTTAAATGATATTTGAACTATGGGTGTATTTGTTTATTTTAAAATATCAGTTCATTGAATATACATGTTAAGATTGTATATAAGCAAAAGAATAAAATAAAACAAATATTATAATTGTACTAACAAAATAACAACTTTGAACATGCTGTTATAATATTTTCCCAGATATATATTCTTTACATTTTGACATTGCACTTTACATAGTTTTAATTTATACTTCACTTGACAAATTATTTGTATCTTTCCATAATATTATATATGCCTTTAAAATTTTATTTTAGGGTCTGCATTCAGTTTCATTATGGTTTTATGAAAACATTTTAAACTTGTCCTTTTGGTTTGACCTTTATATGGATTTTCCCAGATTTTCTTGGCTTGGGTATATTACTGTTAAGCTTTATTGTGAGGTCAAAAAGTATGCTCATTTAGACATTTAGATTGGTTGGTAGTCCTTATTTTTAGAACTCAGCTAGTATATGAGAAAGCCCTACTCTTCACAACTTTTGCAGTTAAATAGAGTGTACATGTGTTTGTGTATATTCTATATTGTGTTACTTATCATATTTTTAAAAATAATTTGTTTATTCACTTATTTAACAAATATTTATTGAGTACCAACGAGAGGACATGCTCTTTAAGTATCATTAACAATGCATAGGTAGAAAGGTAAATGTAGATTTTAATAGATATAATTATATAGCTATAGCTACAGATATTATTTGATAACCTGATTTTATGAAGTATATTTACTTAAAAGAAAATAATTCCATAACAGATTTTAAAAAATTAGTTGCATATTATAAAAACATTTTGATAGTTTCTAAATAATATTTACATGGTATTTCTTAATTTGTGCACTACCTCAGATAGTAAAAATAATGTACATTAGGCTGTATATCTCTCACTCTCCATCCTCTTTTCCCTGCCCTGGGACTACATCAGTAATCTCTCACATATTTTGACTTTCATTTGCTTTGGACAATATAATGCATTCACAGAATTGGAAGAATAAGAGATTGAAAATATTTATTCCTCAGTTCTCTTTTTATGGTCTGCGATTTGACAGTGGTATACACCTTGACCAGGGGTCATAACTCCTGTCAAGTGGCTACACCATAAAGCTAGAGTTCCATAGACTTTCCGCAATCAGTACCTCCTATTCAGATCCAGGAGACATGATTGTTTTACACTGACTTAAGCCCAGGAACTGTCAGCATTCTTTGTCAGTATACCTTAAATGCCTTTATGAGTAGTATATTTGTTAAATTATCTCTTTAATCAGTTTATTGTAATTACCAGGTATTTCCTGCTAGGATCCTAAACAACATTTTCATCCAAATATTAGAACTTATTCCTTGCTATAAAATACTATTTATTTATTTATATTAGTTTTACCCCAACTCCACAGTTTTTTAACTTCTTTTTTCTTCTTTTTATTTATTTATTTATTTATTTATTTATTGCTTTCCTATTACAGTTGTCCCACTTTTTCCCCCATTGCTCCCCCCATCCAGCCCACCTCTTTTCCCACAGTCAATCCTCACCCCATAGTTCATGTCCATGGGTCATTTATACTAGTTCCTTGACTAGACCCTTCCCCTTCTCTCCCTCTCTCCCTCTTCCCTTCCCCCTTGTCACTGTTAGTCTATCCTTGTTTACATATCTCTGGTTCAGTTTTGCCCATTTGTTTGTGTTGTTAATTAGTTTCCTGTATTAGATGATGTCATATGGTATTTGTCTTTCATTGCTTGGCTTATCTCGCTAAGCATAATTCTCACTAGTACCACCCATATTGTCGCAGACGGTAGGAGTTCCTTCTTTCTTTCTGCTGCATAGTATTCCATTGTGTAAATGTACCACCGTTTCTTCATCCACTCATCTACAGATGGGCACTTAGGCTGTTTCCAGCACTTGACTATTGTAAATAGGGCTGCTATGAACATAGGAGTGCATAGGTCTTTTTGAATTAGTGTTTCAAGATTCTTCAGGTATAATCCTAGCAATGGAATCGCTGGGTCTAAAGACAGTTCCATTTTTAGTTTTTTGAGAAAATTCTAAGTGTTTTCCATAGTGGCTGCAGCAGTCTGCATTCCCACCAATACTACTTTTGTGTGGAACTACTTTGTGTGTAGAAAACACTATCTGTGGTGAAAGATTCGTGTTTTTTAACTAGTTATGAATATACATTTTAAAAATATAATAAAAATAAATTGTAAAAATTTAAATTTAAAATATATATTCAAGACCACATTTTTATATTTAAATTTAGCAGACATAAAATTACTCTTAAATTGTTATAAAATTTCTAAATGTTCAATCTCAATTTATGCAATGTTCATGAATTGCATTAGTTTGTAGACTACAATTTTGGTAACGTTGGTCTAAAATACAATCAGTAAAATTTTGGTAGCATTACTCTAAAATATAATCAATAAAATATGATCATATGATCATTTCAGTGGCCACTTATATTATTATTTAATCAATAACTGTATCACAGTCTCTTGATAAGTTAGCAAGAGTGTTATATTTGATCAAGTTTGGAATCCTTGGAAGAGGCAATAATGGCTTAGCTTGGATCATATGCCCATTCTCTGGATTCTTAGTGTGGCTACTGGCATAGGATTCTAACTTTGAGTCAGCCTGGGGCTCATCCCTCTTGTGTGTCCATGGAGAAGAGTTTGTTAACAGAAGCAGAGAGAATAGGATCCATGCATGTGGAAAACAAACAAACACACACACACACCAAAACAACATCTCATTAAGTGCCTGTTCTGCTTTCATCTATTAGGTGACTGTTCTACAGCAAAAAATCCACCATACAATTTTATATACATTATTTTTTAAAATAACGTTTTCCCTTCAAATTAAACTATTTTTCCAGTGAAAAAATCTGACCTAGTTAGATTAAAATTTTAAGATCCATTAGTTATCAGCAGCAAAATGGAGATTTGAATTTTTATCTGAATCAACAGCTGTTGCACTTTCCAATAACTAGGGTTTTTTCAACTCTGGGACTATTGATATTCTGGGAGGAATAAATCTTTGTCAGGGGGCCTGTCTTGAGCACTGTAGATGCTTAGCAGCATCCCCAACCTCTGCCCACCAAAAATCAGTTGCAACTCCTGACTTCACAGTTGTCAAAATCCAAAATATCTCCAGCATTGCCAAGTCACCTCTGGGATTAAAAAGAGAATTAGCCAGTTGAGAATGATTGCACTCTACAACTACTTCCTAATAGATGTCTGGTGCATGTATATCCTTCATGATGTTCCGTGGAAAAGAAGAGTGCTCCATAAACTAAAACATATTTTAAAAAGGCTCTCTATATACTATACCTTCATGATAAAGTGCATTATATAGGCCATTGGTATAGCAAATAGTGCTGAGGAACCCTGCAGTAATAAAACCTGTTCAAATTTTATTTAATTTAATGTTGTCTTCTTTACAAAACACTCATTAACTGACATAGACCTTTGATGACACTGTGGTGCTTCAGCCATCTTGAGCTCAGTGCCTTTGCACATTCTAATAAGCTCTTTACAATCTTTTACAAACTATTATTCTCTATAAGAAACTTTTCCAGCTCAAACTTAGAAAAAAATTCTTTGTCTGTACTAACACTATTTTTCTATTCATAAGTGTGCTTTTCTTTCAACCTTCCTGGTAAACGCCTATTCATGCCTAAAAGACCCACTTAAAAGAGTCATATAATCCTCCTAACCTTCCCTCCCCAAAATAAACTATTTTATTTTAGTAGCCTTTCAGCACTTAACCCAAGAGGTTATTTTCATTTATTCAATGTGTATTTATTGAGTGCATACTCCTCTGCTAAATGATAGCATATGTGGTCCTTATCCTCATAGGGCATAGAAACTGGTAGGGGAGAAACAAAGTTAACATGTGATTATCAACAAAAATGCAGTAAACATTGCTTTAGAAGAAGTATGGATTGTTTTATATGACCATAACAGCTGAAATAACCTATGAGAGAGGATAAAGAAAGTCCTACATAGAGGAGCAATATCTCAGCAGAAACTTCAAAGCTAAGCAGGGTCCACCAGGAAGACAAAAAGAGTGAAGATGAAGGGAAGCATCCCAGACAGAATGAGAACATGAATAAAGGCTCAGAGAGAAAGAGAATAAGCTTCATTAATAGACTTGCTGCAATAACTAAAGTCTTGGGATGACTTGATCATAGATTTTAAGCATGAGAAGAAAAATCTAGTATAGATGGGAATTTCTCCACCTGGGTCTGTTTAGCTAGATATTAAGGATTATGTCCTAGTCTTCATGTCTGCCCCTTCATATCGTTAACAGAGATCCTGACTCATGTTAGGTATTCAAAAATATTTTTTGAGTTAATGGACCCTTGTATTGCTGATAATCCATTACACAGTAAGAGATATATGCAGTATGTCACTGTGTCCATGGAGGATTTCATTTCACTGGCAGAAAACCTGAAATTGGAATTGCAAAATGCTTTATATCAGGGCTTTACACTGCTTGAATGTTCTCTGACTTGGAGGTATTTTATGAGGTTATATGATATGCACTATTAAATTTCTTCTCTATACTTTCACCAAGTAACTATTTTTTAAGTCTTCTTTTACTTTGAAATGCAGATCGTGCTCCCTGACCAAGGTCCATATTTTTATTCTGTTGAGCAGCTTGTAGTGTTGAATACCTGAAAAGAATATTGAAATCATGAGTTATGGAGGCTAAATTAAAATATTTTCTGATGCTCAGTAAGTGACATATCAAGAGAGTATAAACATATAGGTACTATAAATTATTTTATTTCTACAGTAACTTGAGTTTCTGGCTCGTAATTCTAATCCTACCAAATCTTCCCCAGTATAAACACTCCTTATTTTCTATTAATACAAATGAAAAAGAGAGTAAAAGGTCAATAATCTGTAAAACTTTATTGTGATCAATTTAGTGTTACTTTAGCAGTTAAGTATATGTCTGATTCCTTGAATATGAATACCTAATACTTAGTAAGGACTTAATAACATTTTAGGTTGTGTACTAAACTCAATAGATGTATTAAGTTGTTAAATTTTCACAGTACTTTTATATGATAGATTCTTTAACAACCTTAAATTTATAATTGAAGATGCCAACTTAGAATGGTTGTTTTTCCCCAGAACTGTGAGCTTATAAATTATGTATTTTATCCTTCTGACTCCAAAGCCACAGACTTAACCACTGCTGTATGCTACCACCAATGCACAGCTGAGGGTGTATTTAAAACATATATTTAGCAAATGTATTTTTTAGTGAAATCAAGCAGGAGTACTTAATGGCATGTTTCCTCTTGAGTATGCACTGAAAAAGGTTATAATTTCTTAAAAATCTATCAAAATGCAATCCCTCACATTTTATATGGAATCTCTTTTATACTTACTTTCTTTAAATCTATGTAAATTCATATTCAGAATATAGACTTATGGGTTTGCCCCCTTTGGTCATAGTTATCCATCTGTATTATTCCAGTTAGGATATGAAGTAACATTCATTGGAGGGAATAAAATCAGGCGTGAGGGTTAAGAGTACACAAGCTTCCCATAACAACCTTCCCTCAGCTCAGGAGATGAGTCTGTTTTTCTCTATCACTTGTCACACTATCCCCAGCCTCTGAGAGAGGAGACAGGGTTCTACCTTTTTGCCTTCCATCCAGTCTCTACAAATCTGCCTTCTACCCATTACTTTGGGAAGATGGAGGTAATTAATTTTCAGTGGGAGTTTTAAGGAGTGTCTGGAAACCTTAGTAGTTAGCTATATGATCTTGACCACTTCACTTACATCTCAAGAGTCTCATTTTCCTCATTTCTTATTTAAAGCAGTAATTTATGCCTTGCCAATAAACACAGTTTATTTAGTTATTTTGTTAAATAGTTATTGAACACCTGCTACATGGCCATGCTGTCCTTATGGAATTACATCAAAATAATATACTAACAAATAAATAAATAAATATATAACATACTACCAAGCATCATAATGGCTTTCGATAAAATAAGGCAAACAAAAGTGAATGGAGGGTGATGGGGAATCAGGAGAAGATACTTTAAATAGTGTTGACAAGGAAATTTTTCCTGAGAAGTTGGCATTTGAATGACGCATAAATGAAATGTTAGGTCAAGCTGTAGTTTTCTGAATTGGGAAGTGCTATCTTAATTTTTTATTTTGGTAATTTAATTATCTTCAGATGTATTCAGAACGTGGGTCTCATTGGAGGGAAATAGGCCAATTTCCTGGAACAATGACATAAGCAGGGTGGAGGGCATTGATAAGGTGAGCAATGATTGTTAAAAACATCTAGTTCATCCAGACATGGACACAGGGCTCTCTTGTGCCTTTAATGATGGTTGTGGGACTTAAATGATGTATGGACATGTGAATAGCTGAGTGTTTATAAATTGATCGCACAATTAAATTTTGGCATGCCTAATTATTTTACAAAACCACTTCAAGGCAGTGATTACTGGTTATAAGTTAAATACCCCTTAAGTGGCTACAGCTTGCACAGAAGCTTTCTATAGCTTTCCTTTAAGAAGATGGGTGACTTAAAAAAATTAGACCAGGTTCAAATAATATAAACTTCAATAAAATCCACATTGACATATGGCATTCTTTTTTGATCTAGATGTAAAAGTAAAGTTTCTGTAAGAGACGGTTTATTTAGTCTAGCCAAATAGCTTTAAAACTTTTAATTTTCAAGCAAAGCAGGTAAATGTACGAGCCTTGCTAACAGCTGCAACTGGGACTTATCATGAGCAGCCCTTGGCTGTATGAAGATTTAAGAATCAGTGATCAGCAATGACTTGCAATACACTGATGGCAGAGAGGTAATAATAGCTCCTAAAACTATTAATTTTAGAAAAGATAACTACATAAAAATAATGTTTAAAATATTTTTTTGAAAGTAACTTAAAGAAAATCTTGTGAGTATAATATATTAACATATATTAAAGAAGTTACAGGAAAATATTATAGTTTTGATCAAAATTCATGTGTGAGCTAACAGTTGAAGGTTCAAGTCTCTTATAGGGCCTGGTAAGGGAGTATCTTTTTTTTCTTAGGAATAATTTCACAAAAGAACAGTAAACAGTAAAATAGCTAGAGCAGGGGTCAGCAAATTATGACCTGCAGACCAAATCCATCCTACTGACTGTTTTTGTAAGTGAAATTTTATTGGAACTCAACCATATCCATTAATTTATGTATTGTCTAAAGCTATTATTTATTGTACCACACGACTGGAATAGAGTAGTTGTAACAGAGATTATATAGTTCCAATCATTGCCTCCTACCCCACTCTGTCCTAGTAATAATAATTGACCCAAATGAGGTCATGTAAACCAAACAGGGCCAATGAACCTTCCCTGGAATTAATATATAAATACTAGAAACTTTTTCCCCTGCTGGGACTTGTAGACCTGTATCATGGTGAGACTACATGCCTGAAGTAAGAGAGAATAATCTTAATGTAGTGAAGGAAGCTAACTGGAAAGAATAGCAGGGAAAGAAAATAAGAGAAAACAAGATAAAAATATTGTTTAAGTCTTGAGTTAGATCCCTAAAGTTGCCTTTTCTTTGAATCTTTAGATGGGACATACCAGTTGTACCTTTTGTCTTTCAAATAATATAAAATATTGTTTAAAAATGGATTATTACCACTTTCCAAGAGTCTTCATGAACATAAACATATAGAGAAACCTTCAGTTGAGCCACATTGTTTTATTTCCATAATGAATTAACTACCATTGTGATATTTTGGCAACTTAATCATTTCTATTTCCTATAACATAAAAAGCATTTCAAAATGCTGGGCTTTGAAACTGATTCCACCATTGAGAAGAATTAAATACAGGAAGCTTACTATATTTTATTTTTTCAAAAAAGATATTTCACTCATAGTTTAAAATAGGATTTTGTTGACAAAATCGATGAGTATAAAAAAAAGAAAAGAAACCACCCATTACTAAATGATGTTATATTTTAGTCACACATATAAAATATACATACTTACACATATAAAAACAGAAAAGAGATTTAAAAATTTTTTAATTTTAATTTTATTTCCCATGCTGTATGAATTTCCTTTTATCATTAAAATTTTTATAAACATAATTTTGGATGGCAGCTTATCAACTTAGTTTTCTTCATCTAGTGTAGGATGAAATTATTTGAAGGATTATTTCTCTTGCCACTTAACAAAATTTTGCCATGAAACACTTAGTGATATGTTAAATATCATTCTTCTGATTGCAGTCAGCTCTATTGAATAAAGCACTATTAATTGGATGCATGTCAGCTCATTATGTGGGTAGTTATCAAGTCATTTGAACCATGTGGGCACATTATAAGTAACCAAGTTTAGGGAAGCAAACAATTAATAACAAACAACTCCTAAATGTGTGTTAAATGCCTAGTCCATGCTGAGCAAGTGATCTTTCCACCTACAGTTCTGCTCCTCCAGATCACTCCTGCAACTGATATTTACCAACTGACATTTCTAAAATAAAACCTACCAGTCACTCTATCATTCAAGGGTCCAGCCAAATCAAGACTATCGCCTAGAGGGGAAGAACAGATCGTGTGATCCGACTTTGCCTTCATTGCACCTCTTGCTTCTCCTCCATACTTCAGTGAAGACTACCTAGGTCAGGCTCTGGCTCAGTTATTTCAATATCTTTGTTACAGAACCCCTGGGCTGCTCCAATTGAAACAGAACCCACAGGCTCTTCAGTTAGGGGCCCGATTGCCCGCCACCAAAATTATAACTCTCAATACCAGAGTTTAGTGAAAAGAAAAATAATTGTTTATTTAACAGTTACATAGATCTAATTATTTGCGGATTTCTGTTGTTAAGTCTTATGTTCTTTAAAACGCCCATAAACACATATCCTTGCCTCCCCACTACCAAACCAGGCCAGTTTTAGAAAAGTCAGAGAAACCCTTTCCCTACTTTCCAAACACAGCAGCTGCCAATCATTCAATTCTGATTGGGGAGACCTCGTCTGTGTTATGGTGTCCACCAGCTTTTAATCCAGAACCTCATGGATTCTCAGCCTCCTTGTAAACAGCATAGTTAGTCCTTTGTAATCCACATGGTCAGTCTGTTCCTTTTCAAAGCAGCAAGGTATGTCTCTTCCTTAAAACTGTATCATCAGACCCCATTAAATCTGCATTGTCAGCCTGTTCCCAGTTAAATTCACATGGTCAGCCCAGTTAAAAATGTCTGCCGCTTATTTTTAAATCCCTGACTATGTCCTCTGACGCAGTGTGTGTGGTAACCAGTTCTGACCATTCACAGAACCTCACGCAGGCTCTGTGTGCCTTTTCCATACCATCCCCTGGTTCAAGACCCCTCCCATCTTCCCGGGCCTTCAATGCATTACAGCCATTTTGAATAAAAAAGACACTAGCCACCAGCCTCAGGCATGTGGAGGCATTCTGAAAGCTGCTTCCTTCTCCCCATATCCCAGCTGCAAACTCTGGGTTTTTTTGGACTTCCCTGTTTCTGTAACATCTTGACTATTCCTTGCCTCAATAAATTCACAACTTCTGGCTGAATAGGATTACTTGGTGTATTCTTACAACAGTGGGGTTATTATCTACCTCTCTAATATCTTCATTCCAGCTAATCAAGCCATCTGGAAAAATTCTCTACACCCCTTGAGACCCCAAAAAATCACTACCACTTCTTGGAAATGTTCCTGTATTTTTCCTCTACTACACAAACATTACTGTCGGAGGTAAATATCTTCTGCACTCCTCTCTCACACACTTCTGTGAGTCCTGCTGGGAGAACAGTTCTGGCTCAATGCACCATATTTGCCGGAATGTCTGACACTGTCATTAGCCTAAGAACCGTCAGGCCAGGGGCTATGGTGTATGTAGCTCTGGGTCAATGTGAATGAATCACAGAGGACCTCTCTGGCTTTATTTTTTTTTCTTAGCACGGGGCACTGTTAAACGTACTAGAGCTTTTACTTTTTTTTTTCCATTTCTTTTCTTTAAATGTGCTGGTCATTTCTTCTAGAATGTAAACTCCCTGAGGATAAAATTTTGTTTTCATTGTGTTCACACCAGTATTTCTTATCTAGAAGAACTGCCAGCACAGCCCATAGTAGATACTTACTTAAATATTTATTGAATGAAATGCTATGGTTGGTTAGAAAGTCAGGGGACACAGAAGTAAAGGTGCAATTTTATGTGAGCACTTTTTTGGTAAGTTGGACTGAATTCTGTAGTTACACAAAGCATAACCAGTCAGTGGCACACACAGATGTTGCTGTGATGAGCAGGTGACTCTCCTGGAGTTAGACTTATCCTGGGTCAAGTATTACCAAACTATAGGGGTTCATTTTCCTGCACACATCAAAGCCCAATCAAATGCAAGCAGGAGTTTGCAGCAAAGAAAGTAAAGGTTTATTTAAGGAAATGACACAAAACTTGGAGTCCTCAGTGAGTTAATTGTTTGGGAAGATATGGCTCCCTGATGGCTTCCAGGTATTGAGTTATGTAAGGGAAAGATTATTAATCATGGTAGAGTTAGGATGTGGTCTAATTGGTTGGTGCTAGTGTAGCAGAGCAAACAGGGCCCCATGCATGTGGTGCTTTGGTGTATGACCCAACAACAAGTGTTGAGAAAAACAGGTTTTTATGTACAAGATTCCAACCTCAGGGGTGGAGCTGGGAGCACTTCAGTTCACAGCTCAGTACCCCCACAAGACCCAGCACTTCTCTTGGTCCCCACCAGGCCATGAGCCAAAAATGAGCCCAATAGTTTTTCATCTCTTTATCTGTATTTCAGCTGGCTGTGGAAATAATCCTCTAGTCCCTCTGGAAGGTACACTTGTGGGTTTTATAGTCAAAGTTCCTCTTATAGCAACTCTCTTCTTCCAGGTCTGGGGTACATTGTCCTCAGCCTCCATATTATATATAGTCCAGAAAAGCATGTACCATGTTAAACTGGATCATGGTGAAGTCCAGGAAAGGCACAGGTCCTAAGAGAGTGTCCGAGTGTTCTTTCCGTATGTCCTGAGTTCCAAGAGTCCAGATAGAATCAGAGTCCTTGGTGGCTTCAGAGTCAGCTGGAGCAGGCACTGTCAAAGCAGCAGCAGGCCTGCTTTCTTACCAGCCCAGGCTGCATGGCCAAATCCTCACTACAAACTACAGAGCTGCTTGCTGCTTCCCATATGGCTGCTGCATCATGGCCCCTTCTCCCTGTCATGGCTGTCCACCCTTCCTTTAAATCCTGACCCAGAACTTCTTAAGTGACCTCATCTCCAACTCCCCCCACAATGAGCTACATTTGCCAGTTTCCCCTTATTGTTTCTATTCTTCCAGTGGCCATTTTTCAGTCAGGGCAAGAGTGACTCAGTGATCTAGGGCCTGCCTCTGCCTTCCCTGGCTATGTCACTGTCATGAGTCAGAATACATTCTGAAAGTCAAGTACATACCTTTTGACCTAGGCAGATAGTACAGCTAGTATCTAGCTAACTGCTTGCCCTTTTATTATGCAAAATATCATAACCATCATCAGGTCATCTGCCCTCCCCTTCGCCCATCCCTCAACCGTGGGCTGTGGGGACTTTGGAGACCTTTCTACTCCGTACCGTTTCACAAGTATGGTGGGTCTTGATGTCAGTGTGGCTTTGCTCTGTCTGGTTTCACAAGGGTGTGGTCCATAGAGTTATTTTGCTTTCCTGGAACTGAAATAAAACCAAGGCCCAGATGTTATCTCTTGTTTGACTCAAACTTTGTCTTTTTGATCAACAGACCCAAGAATTTGTTCTTAAGATTATTTGGTGCTGACCAGAACCTCATTGTCCTGGTGGTTTAATGATTAAGGGAGTGGTCATGCAAGGGAGAAAGAGGTGGAGGAGTCATGGTACTACTAGGTTAGACAAGGCCAGTTTGAATCAAAAATAAAGGAGAAAAGGTCGGACTAAAGGAACAAAGTTTCCTTGCAGTTAAGCTTGTGTAACTGCACAAGCTTCCTAAATGCTTTAAACTTGGAAGACATACTGTTGATCTTAACTTTCAGTAGCCATCTCAAAATCCTGGCTATTCTCAAAAATTTTCAAGTGAGAACACTGAGTTCAAAAACACTTAGGATACCAGGTTAATACTCTCAGGTAGCTATGGGACCATTTGGCCTGCTACTGTCTCACTGAGCCCTCGAGAGAGCTCTGTTCCAAGCAGTTCTCTATCTAGAGCATGTACAGTGCTCTTTGAGAGAATGGGGCTGAAGTATAGAAGCCATTCATCAGCTTCTTTCAATTTATGTGCCTGTGGTGCAGCCTGAAATCACTAAATGGGAATAAATCACTTGCCAACTTGTGTGGAGAGTCCTGTGTAACTTCGCCCAGTGACAGCACTTAGAAACCATAGATTATAGCTCACTGCACTCTCCCCTAGGGCAGCACATTTCCCTCATGAATGAATAATAATTTGGGAAGTTATAGTTTTAGAAACTGTCATTGTAAAGCTCCAATTCTTATGTCCTCAAACTGTGGGCTGAAAATGTTCTAATGGCATAGTTGTGTTCGGTGAAAGAAAGAGGATAGGAGAATGAGAGAGAAGGAAGAAAGGAAAGAAGGAAATGTCTCATTGCTGGACATTTCCCTTTCCAACCATGGAGTTGTAAAATTGTCACCCTGAACAACAAGCTTCATGGTTTTCCATGGAAAAGTCAGTGAATTCTCCGGCAGCAATCATGTCTGAAGTGAATGAGGTTGTGTTATGTTACTGAGGGGAGAGAGAGAGTCAAGTCAGGAAGCCCCCCTCCCCTGCCTGGGTTCTTGTCTCACTTGCATGAGAATAATTCAAAGGAAAGACAAACACATATAGTGGAAATGAAATACAAACTTATTTATGAAACGCACAAGCACAAAGCTGCAAGCAGGTATCTGGTTAGCCTAAATACCCCATGTAGAGAGGAAATAAAGTTGTTAGTAAGTTTGTTCTATAAACTTTAGCAGAGGCTACAAGTGGATATTTAGCTCATCTCAGTATGCGTACTGTTGCAGTTCAGGGATTATATAATTTAGTCAGCTTTTAGATCCTCCCCCTTCTCCCCCTTCTAAATATTGGGAATAATGTACAGCTACAAAGGATTTTTTCTCAGTAAAGGCTCTTTGCCTTAGTGAAATTGTTACAGAGGTCCCATTTCCCAGCATAAACCCCCCTCTTCCTCCTATGCAATTCCTACTTGCGGTGTTCAGGACACCTGGCAATTATAGTGAGATTGTTACAGAGGCCCCCCTTTCTCAGCACAGTCTCAAGGACTCCCCTTCTCCTGCACTGTTTTTCTTGTAATACTGGCAATGTTATCAAGCCAGTCTCAGGACTGCTGGGTTAATTGGTGCAACATGTCTCTCTTTTGCTTCTAGCCTCCTGTATTAAGTTCTTTGTTAGACTGTAATGACGACAGCCCTGCTTTATTTCCCTATTTCTTTTCTGGCCACTCATTCCTAGCTGCTAACAGTTGCTATCACTGCCAGAGCATATGTGGCCTAAATTTTACAAAGAACTTATTATTCAGTCAGTCCTAATAGCACCCATTTTCACTTACACCTGTGAGCTCACTTAGGCTTTAAATTTAACTGAATCTCAGGTTATATCAAGCAGGCTATGAAGTTAATGGATAAAACCTACTTGCTGAAATTGTAACTTTTCTTACCAAAAATAGGAGGTTACTAAGGGTTTAGCATGTATATAATAAGAAATGCAATGCCGTGTGTCAACACGCATATTTTGATAAAAGGCAGATACAAGACATAAATTTGTGCAATGATAAATCCACCAAGCAGCCTTTCTTTCCCGGCACATTTGCATCTCTTCTTTTTCTCTTTCCTGTGCTTGTCCTGCCTCCCCTTCTCTTTTAACATTCCCTCACCTTTTTTCTTCTCTCCACTTCCTCTCTTTCTTTACTTTTTCCATTCTCATTACATGCTTATTTTCCTTCATCCTGTTTTTGCCCTTTTATTAATATTTCCTCACATTTCACTTGCATTTTCCCTTCGAGGCATCCTTCATTTTTGAGGGGCGTAACCATGTGAATACTGCTGGGCTTCCTATTGCCCCAAACATGCTTCTTAGAGAAAATAGGCCTGCCTATCTTTAGAGGAAAAATATAAGGCAAAAAATGATGACATCAGTCCAAAATGCTGTAATTACATAGAAGAATAAGGGATCCCTCAACTCCTCTCTCCTTTCTTTATCTCAACCAATCTTTATCTTAATTTCAAGCCTATAATTCTTACTTTCTATATCTACCTATAGAGAATTTAAATGATCTTTTCAAATATGAAATGTACCATGACTAAGGAACAGTTTTACATAACAGTCCTTTAATACATAGGCAAATAGCTCTCTCTTCATTGTTATTGATATGTTACTAATTAAGCTGGAAAAAAGAGCTCCACACCCACCTAAGTAGTGAGTAATATTAGAAGCTGCTGGAGCTGAGATTCAAAATACAAATGCAATTTGTGTTACATTCTCAGGTTACTGCAACTTTTAAAATAATCTTTTATAACTTTTTATATTTTGTACAATGTGATTAGGCCCAGAAGTTGTTTGATTTACATAGTGGTTACCCTTTAGTTCTATAGTATCATATCTTAAAATAAATAATTGGCTTCATTGGGATTTTTGCATTCAGGCAATATGTCCTCTATGTACAATTTAAGAAGAAAATATTTTCTCTACCCTTAGAGGAGAGAATTGCAGATTAAAAAACAAAATAAAACAAACCTTCCTTTTTTCCTAAAACATGTCCTGCAGCAAAGACAATTTAGAGCCAGGTTTAGGAAACATTTCATATTTGGAAATTATAACAGGCAGGAAAATTAATGGAAGCTCATAAGAAAAATCAGTGAAAAACATGTTTGTCAAATGATAGTCTCAAACCTGCATGAAGTAAGCATGACATTTTTGTGACAAGATGGTAACAGAGGAAGGGAAACTAGTCCAGGAGGATAAAATGCTGTATCATTTATTTCATTAACTGGCAATAAGGTTAGATTCCTAGATCTAATTCACAGTAGAGATGGGAAGAGAAGTGATCTGTTTTGAGGATAGAAAGGTAAATTATGACTGGTTTAAACATGACCCATAATATTTCTGCTGTCGGAATCAACCCCAGATAAAGCTGATGCACTGCCTAGGAAAAAAAACCTTTCATGCAATTTTTACCAATACATAGGACAGAAAGCTGAAGCTGCAGAGATAGTAGGTATCACTTTAGAAGGACTGCACTCACCAAAACAAACCAGGAGGGTACATTTATCAAACTTTAACATGAAAAATGTTCTCAGAGAATGAGTGGAGAGGATTCTGTTAGCAAACAGCCCACCGGTAATTCCAAATCTTTCAGGGAGGACTGGACCCTTGTTAAAGAACAAAACTCAGTTGAGCAAATTGAAGGTCTAATTGTCTTTATTCAGTGATTCATGAGGAAAGCAGCATCCCAACTAGCAAGTAGAAAGATACTCAGAAGCTATATAATATGGAAGGCTTTTATAGGCATTATCTGGGCAGGAAAAGAAAGTTATTAGCAGAAGAAAAGAAAGGGGAGTGTTTCATGCAATATTACTTCCCGGTGGGGAAATGGGGGAGGGGGTCTTTTCAAGCAGATTGCTTCATCTTCCTCTGGTGGGATGTGGGGGCCCATGTGACAGATTACTTCATTGGTACTACCCAGAAAACTCCAGACTGGCCAACTGAGATTATATTCTTGGAGAAGGTTAAAACTACAATTAGTTCAGCTACTTAGTCTAGATTTAGTGTCATGGCTTTAGCTCAAGTGACTATTTTGAACCCCTGATTTTCTCTTTAACACTCCTTTTTCATGCTATACTCTTTCCTATTCCTGTGCTCATTTACTTTTTATGATACAGAGACAATTACATTTTATTTTCATTCCTTTTGGAGGTTTAAAGCCATTTATAACTAAGCAACAACTTGACATCTCCACTTGATTGGATCATATAGGTTTCAAATCTAATATGTCCTAAAATGAACTTGTGTCTGCAACTTTCGTAATCAGCTCTACCTTCAGTGAAAGTAAAAGTTGCACTGGCCAGAAGAACAAAAATCATTCTGAAAATAGATTTTCTTTTGCTAACTGCCCAGCTACCTTTTGGGGGGTTTCCTAGAAGTAGAGACTGAAACAGAGATTTGGAACAGAAGACATTGTGTGTCAAGGGTGACAGTCCTTTGGAGATTACCAGTCACTGGCTTAGGGTATCAGTATGAAGAATGAGGAGTGGTATCTAACTTTCAAGCAGCTTCTTGAAATTCTCAGTAGAGGAGATATGGGACAGGGCACCATGGCATTTATTCCACCAACTATATGAAATTAATCACCAATTTTTATGGATTCAAATTCTTTTATTTATATATATATTTTCCTCACCCGAGGACATGCTTATTGAATTTTTTGGAGAGAGGAGAACCAAGGGAGAGAGAAAGGTAGAAAAATATCAATGCAAGAGAGAAACATTAATCAGTTGCCTCTCTATAGGTCTCAACTGGGATGAACTCTCACCCTAGGCATATGCTTTATGGGACAACACCCAATCAATTGAGCCATACCAGCCAATGCCAAATACTTAAATAATTTTTAAACTTACATTTTATTGATTGTGCTATTACAGTTGTACCAATTTTCTCCCCTTTGCCCCTTTCTTCCCAGCACCCTCCATTTCCCCAGGCAATCCCTACACTTTAGTCCATGTCTATGAGTCATGCATAAAAGTTCTTTGGCTTCTCTATTTCCTGTAACTGTACTTTACATCCTCATGGCTGTTCTATAACTACAGGTAACTCCCGTATAACACGGTTGTTAGTTTCTAACAAATGCCGTGTTATGTGAATCTGTTTTATACAAAATAAAGAACTAGTAAAAAGGGGGGTTAGATTCCAAATATTAGAAAAATACACTATTATATTTTTATAATTAAAAGAAATATATTTATTAAAGCAAATTTCATCAAAAGTATTACATATTAATATGAATTAAGTAATGTTTTCTTCATTATCACTACTAAGTTCCATTAACTGAATGTGTTTTCTTTTTGACAAGATATCCTCACCCTCTGAACTTTCTTCAGCATTATCTTGATCTCTATGCTCTACTTTTTGTAAAAACCTGTTATTTTAGATTGCTTGCTTTTAGCTGAGAGATCTTTATAAATTTTATTATATGGTGCTAAGCACTTTTGAAGTTCTCTCTTAAACTTTGTGCTCCTTTCAGTGCAAGGATCTTCATTTAAGAAATACGACTCTAAGCGTTTGGCTAAGTCTAGGCCTTTCTTTACACTTTTTAGAGTAAACTGTTTAACTTCTTTGTTTTCATCAGTGCTATCATCCCCTAAATTACCCTGGCACATTCCAGATGTCATTTCCACCAAAATTGCTTCATCGATTTCTTCTTCTACCAGCAATTATTGGATATCTTCTACAGTCATATCTTGTTAGAGCGAAACTGTGTTATAGAAGTGCCATGTTATATGGAGGGTGGTTCCCCAATTCTCTAACACTGTTAGAATGAAAATGTGTTATAGAAGTACTATCTTATATCGGGGATACCTGTACCACTTTGTGCTTCTTAATCCCTTTATCTTTTCACCTATTCCCATAATCTCCCCTCCCATCTGGCTGCCATCAAATTGTTCTCTGTTAACTATGATTCTGTTTCTATTATGCTTATTTGCTTAGTCTGCTTTTTAGCTTCATTGTTGATAGGTATTATTTTTTGCCATTTTATTGTTCACAGTTTTGATCTTCTTTTTCTTAAATAAATTCCTTTAACATTTCATATAATAATGGTTTGGTGATATGAACTCCTTTAGCTTTTTTTTGTCTAGGAAGTTCTTTATCTGCCCTTTCATTCCAAATGATAACTTTGCAGGAGATAGTAATCTTGGTTGTAGGTCCTTGCTTTTAATCACTTTAATATTCCTTAACAGTCTCTTCTTGCCTGCAAAGTTTCTTTTGAGAAATCAACTGACAGTCTTTTGGGAACTCCCTTGTAGGTAATTCGCTGCTTTTCTCTTGCTGTTTTTAAGATTCTCTCTTTATCTTTAACCTTTGGCATTTTGATTATGATGTGTCTTGGTGTGGGCCTCTGCATGTGTCTGGTTTAGGACTCTGTGCTTCTTGGGCTTGTATGTCTATTTCCTTTACTAAATTAGGGAACTTTGTATTTCTCATAATTTTTTTTCAAGTAGATTTCTAATTTCTTGCTCTTCTTCTTCTTCTTCTTCTGGCACCCCTATGATGCAAATGTCTTCCAAGTGCTATTAAAAGAAAATGGTATTGAATGGACAGCTAATGCATTTTTACTAAAAGTTATTATTATTAGTGTTTTTGTAATTTATATAAACATCTATGTAATAGATATTGGAAACTGACATTTCTATTTGCACAACTGTTTATACTGTTTATATGTAACAAATAAACCTTGAGAGAGATGGGACAGAGGAGAGAGAGACAGATGATGTAGTTGTAAATCCCAAAGTCCCAACACTCAATCTTGAACTTCTCTGGCATACATATACCAAAATCAGATAAATTTTAAAAAATTGTCTGTAGATTCTAAATATTTCCCTTTTTAAAACTAAACTTGACACCTGTTTGATGAAGAGCTCTATTAATATTAGGATTTATGGTGGTTATTTTTATTGTAGAATTAGGTAAATGTTTCTGGTAGAGCAGTTTTCCCCTGGGGCCACAATGAACACTTTTTATCATCACCTAGAGAGTTTATATGAAAGCCTTTTTTTCTCCCTGTTGAATTCAGAAATGTACAACACTTGGGAAAGTATCTGTTGAATGAATCGTTAAATTTGCTCAATAATTTAGTGAAATAAGAGTCATTTTTAGTATAACTGTGATATGGCATCACATATTGAAATATTGAGAGTTTATTTTCAAAGTGCTTAGAAGATCCAGGTGCATAGTTCTTAATGCCAATATATTTTACTGAAAGAGGTATATTTGTATCAAGTAAGAGAAGTGGTAAAGTTACATCATAGTGAAGCTTGGAGGATGTTACCTTTATATAGGGGAAATTGTATTCACACTCACCTACATACCTCCTTCCACATCCTGGAAATATGTACTGGTATAATTGACCGCCTTCTTCATAACTTTGAAAAACAATGTTTTTATAAATAAAGGGCCC
This sequence comes from Furipterus horrens, assembly GCF_987537825.1. Classification (NCBI taxonomy): domain Eukaryota; kingdom Metazoa; phylum Chordata; class Mammalia; order Chiroptera; family Furipteridae; genus Furipterus; species Furipterus horrens. Next base: position 58,174,147 of record NW_028327176.1, on the reverse strand, counting down.
AAATTAAAATGCAACTACAGCATATCTATGCAACTTGACTTAACCTTGATTACCAATGAAGCAACTTCTCCATCTGAAATGGGGAGAAATTAATTAAAAATAAAAAGAAACAAACTTTTCCTTCTCACAAGTCAGAATTTCATGTCTTAAATTTTAATCTGAAATAGTCTAATTCAGTACTTTCAAGAGAATGAAGGAAATGATTTCTACTGAATTTACAACAAAGCTATTTAGCAACAGAAGATTTCTTTGTCTCGTGTTTATAATCCATTAGGTCACATGCTTATACTAAAAGTCCATTAAGTTTCCTAGGATAATATCTTGCCATGTTTTTGAAATCTCAGACAGTTCTAAATTTATTCTTGGCATGATGATCTTTAAAAATAAAAAGCATCATTCCTTCCTTGTTCATGTTAAATTTATATATCATTTTGGCATGGTTGAAAATATCTATCTAATGAATCAAAAATGTGAGGGTTTTTCCCCTCAATTTGGTCTTATCTCACACCAAGTCATAGTGATGAATTGATCTTTTCTTTCTTCATTCATCCAGTGCTTATTTAGAACATACTGGGTGCTAGAATCAGGCTGCAGGCTGGACTAGTTAAAACTCTACATTTAGATTTTTATAGTGTCTCTTGTGGGGGAGGCCTCTGTACTTAATGTAATACAATTGCCTTTTGGTTATGTAAGACTGATTTAGAAGAGAAAATACTTTCATTTATAAACCTGAGTTTTCCAATAAAAAGCAAGCTGGAAAATTGATTTTCATAATAAACACACACATGTAGACTAAAACATTTTACCAATAAAATCTACCTTCTCTTTCTCTAGGCTGGCAACTACAACATGCGGAAGGGGAATCTGTGCAGGCATGCAAGAGAGACATTTTTCTAGTCATTTATCAAATGATCTATATTGACAGATTGAAATGCATCAGTTTAGAGTAACCAGCAGATGGTGCTTTTAGTAATAAGTTTATAGAAGTTTACTTGAATATTCTTTCTATAGAGTTTTTTTGTTGTTGTTGTTGTTGCTGTTAAATAAAACTGACCATAAATGAAACAAGGTGGTATTTTGACATGACATGAAGTCAAGTCTGTATTTTTATTTTTAGTTACATGTGTACTTGCAAAGCAAAGTGCAGTTTTTTCAATACCCCTAGCAAGCATCTTCCAGATAATAAAATTAAATATCAAAAAAGATGAAGTTAATATAAGTATAATAACCCACTGATTTAATCAAGTGCTGTATGTTTATGTAGTTGCAGTAATTTAACTGCCAGAATAAGTATAATTACTGGTAAACTCACATATATTGTTTTCACTCATGCTGCCTTGGTAATACTTTTCTTTGTAGGTAGAATGCTTTTAAATATTAAAAATTAATAATTTTAAGTGACTCATATAGGTAAAATTGCAATAAGGTAAGATTCTTGATCTCAAATAGCAACAACTATATAAGCAATTGTTCTCAGTATGTTTTATTTGGGATCCTTCTTGGTTCTGACCTCCATTCTCTTACATCAACTTAATTTTACAATATTAAGCTCTTCTAGTTGGCCACATCAATTTCTTTTTAGACAGAAATTGATTCTAAATACATGAATAACAGTAGGTAGGATGAAGTGTTTAACCTCATAATAGTAATTTTATACATGTTTTTTGAAGAGGAAACATATTAATTAGATTTTAGTGGAAGAATTATGCAAATCCCACTTCAGTTCATTACACTGTGAATACTAAATACCTTTATAAAAGCATTCTGTTTCATTCTCCTCCCATGGCTAGTGTCTAAGGGCATCAGTGAGACTGTTCTACAACTCTCTTTTGCCAGCTAAAATTTAGGAAACTGTATTTTTTCCCCTTTTTTCTTTTGTTAGTGTGTCTTTAGCCTATATGTATTGCTCATTGGATCTCTCACTTTTGACTTGAGTGTGAAAAGACCCAGTGATCTGACATTTATAAAGAAAAGGGAAAGCAGAAGTTCCAGGGTGAAGAGTGCCTGGGGAAGCTCAGAAAATAGTGTAATAGGAGTGATTAAGGGTAAACGGTGAGCCTAGAGCTACTGGGATGCTTTCACCTGAAAGATCCAACAAGTAGTGGATTATATTATTACACCTTTGCTTTTTACACTTCCTTAAACATAGATGAAAATGCAATTTGCCTTCTAAGGGGACAATGCTAGAGAGGATACTTGATGATGGTTTTCGTAAAAGTCAGTAAAGTAGGTGAGCCTGGATTCTGAATCCCTCATTTAAGAGCATACATGAATCTTTACCTTTGTAGGTAAATAATACATCTTCCAGAGACAATAAATATTGATTTTAGTATAACCGAAATCTGTGCATTGCAGTTACTTAAAAAATGTAAATACCCTTAGTTTTAAAGCCAATAAGCTGTTGTGCTTATTGTGAATAGTGCTCAAATTGTGGCACTGATTTGGTGTATACTCATATTTGAGGACTTCTCACTACAAAAAACAGACATGTTTAGTCTTCTCTAATCCCCAACCACTTTTTGGCACGGAAGAAGGAAATATAAGGACAAGTTGAAAGTGTTTAAGAACTCTCATTAGTTTCTGAGTCAAGTAGAGGGTGGGTTTGTAAAAAGGAAAGACTGTGAAAGAAATGTTATTTTAAAAAATTACCTGTTCTAAAATATTAATTATATAAATATCACTACAGTAAAAGAAAACCATTTACATGCTGAATAAATGAATTGATACTGGCTGTTTCTTTACCCAAATTAGATAAACTATCCTATTTCAAGCCTAAATGATATTAAGTAAGGGAATAATTAGGTTTGGGCTCTGTCCCTTGAAAAAGACAGCTATATTTTCAGGTGTCATTTTAATTTTCAGCGAAAGGTAACATGATCTGCCATAGTTCTGTGGAAGTTTTGGGTCCGAGTTTATTGTCTCATGGTTCTTGTAAGTCAATAAATATTGAGTTTGAAGTTCCTGTGTGTCTTCACATGAGTCATATGTAACAACTAAATGATAAGCCACTTAAGACAACTGACTCACCATGTAAACATGGTTTAAATAAAATTGAGTGCTAGGAATGGAAAGCAAAATGTTGACTTGGAGAATAAAACAGTAATACACTAGTTTCTACCTCTGCGTAAATAAAACCCTTTATATTTGTCTTTATTAACATCATCACCAACATATAATGAGTCCATGTTATTTTGTAAGTTCTTAAATGAGTAACTGTTTTTCAATAAGCAATATGTAATCAATGATTTAACCTTTGTGGAAAAACAGAAATAAATCAATAACTCAAAGGAATGTATTTTAAATGGCAACCAAAAAAGGTTGCTTTTCAGACTCTCACTAGCCCCCACTTCAGAAGTGTAAATGTACTGACAGAACTGACTGGTGTTTTACTGATTATGAGGGATCATTAAGTAGCATGATCTAATTCTATGAATACCACTTGACACTTAAATGTCTATTTAGGGACAGTCTCACGAATATAAAATACAGTGGGAATTTGCATATCATCCTTATTCAGGGGCCCTGCTAACCTTCTCTGTATTGTTCCAATTTTAGTACCTGTGCTATGGAAGCCCAATTGCCTTTCAGTAGATAAGTGGATAAAAATACTCTTACATTTACACGATGAAATACTACTCAGCCATAAAAAGAAGGAAATCTTACCATTTGTGATGCCATGGTTAGACTTAGAGTACATTATGCTGAGTGAAATAAGCCAGTCAGAGGAAGATAAACACATAATTTCACTTATATGTGGAATCTAATGGGAAGAAAAGCAAGCAAAATAAAAACAGACTCATAGAAAGAGAAAACAGACGACTGGCAACTGTTAAAGGGGAAGGGGATTGAAGGGCTGGGTGAAAAAGGTAAAGCACTTAAGCAAAAAAAGAAAGAAGAAACTCATTACAGACAACAGTATGGTGATTACCAAAAGGAAAAAGAGGTAGGGGCAGGTAGAGGTGGGTAAGGGGGAATACATGCTGAGGGAAGGAGACTTGACTTTGGATAGTGAATACACAATATAATACACAGATGATGTATTATAGAATTTTACCACTGAGATCTATATAATTTTACTAGTCAATGTTACCATAATAAATTCAATAAAAATTTAAATATATATTTATTTATATATTATATTAACTGAGAGATAACAATTTGCTATAGATCTATATAAAGAAATAAATGAAACTTCATGGGAATGAAGTCAAAAAGTCTAACATAAAGCAGTAAGCAGTGCCTAAAAAGAAGACATCAAACAATATGGAAATATAGAATTTAATTCTTATTAGAAAAATAATGACATAAAGAAAATCTTGCTTTTAGCTAAAGGATGAATACCAAAGCTGATTACTTTGATTATTTTTACATATTTTGTGATAAGTTTTAAAAGGCTGAAAACTACAAAGATGATAATCACAGATAATGTTTGAAATATATATTTTAGACCACTAACTAGCTTCCCTGATATTGAATGTATGCATTACAATATATAAATTATTTTACATTTTTATCTCACATTTTATCATGAAAATTTTCTGAAACATGAAATGTTCTTGAAAATTATAAATATAAATATAAGAGAAATAATAATTATACATGATTGATCTCCTATAATTTGTCTTCTTATGTTTTAGCCGATGTTTTATTAACATCAGTGTTGATTAATATTTACTGATGTTGAAAGAGTTTTGATACTTATGGTTAAATTGCCCTCCATAAGAATAATCACAATTTCTATTTCCACCCAAGGTGCATGAGAATATTTGCTTTGCCAAACAGTTGCCAACTGTGTTGAGACATTTGAAAAAATCAACACCACTTTGATTGCTGGAAACTAACATTTCATTGTTTCAACTTGCATTTTTGAAAAAATAAGTTGCAATTTACATGAAGCAGGTGTTGATTTATAAATTATTTTTGTAATTGCCTATTCAAGCCCTTAGACTATCCTATTTGTAACCCTTACTGAGTATTTGCTCTGCATCACTTAAAAAAAACATTTTACATACCTTATTTCCTTTTCTCCTGACAACCACCCAGTTTGGGAGGTACTGGAAATTCCTATTTTACAAATCAAAAATTAAAGTTTAACCATGTAACTAGTCCAAGGTTATAGAACAAGCAATTAAGAATCCAGAACCACTGTTAAAAAAAAAAAAAAAAAAAGGAAAGAAATCCTACAGAACAAGATAAGAAAACAAAGTTGATTTTATTTACAATTTGGAGTAAGACCCTCACCAAGGCTAAGCTCCTACCATCCCACAGAAATTATCAGGTAGGGTTGCTTTCTTCCTTGATCACATTTTAAGGACATAGTTCACAGATCCTTGTAAAGGGAAGTTCAAACTTGTAACCCTGGAAAGGGGCTTTGGGTAGAGAAAGGATTTGCAATTATATTGCTCTTTGGATTAATTTGCTCTAAGAAAAGGGAAGTTAGGAGCCTAGAATCGGGGAAAAGCCTATCAAAGTTTACTAAACCTGAGAACTTTAAGGTCTTCTTCGCTGCTCCCAATAACATTTGATTGTCAAAGATATTAACTCTATTAGTCGTAATCATGGAAAATAACTTCCAACAATTATATTTCACTTTATAATTTAATAAATTTTATAACACTAGCAATGTATATTTGTTATAGAAAAATGGCAAACAACTGAGTGGGGGGAAACCTTTAATTAGACTAGCTATTTATATGTTATGCAAATGAGTTTATTTTTCCATGATGCTTTTAAGTTCATAAATGTTTAGTTTGAACCTTTTCCAATTAACAATGTATTCTAAACATTGTTCTTCATAAATAACTGCACTCTACCATCTCATTCTAAATTTCTATTTGATGTTTTATCAATGTAATTAAAGCAAACCCCTGCTCTCTCCTGCAGATTGCTTTCAACCTAATAATAAAAAATGTATACATTGTATATACTATTCCAGAAAAAAGTATTTATTTTTTCATAGTAATAGTATAACATTTTTATTAGTATTATTTTATAGTACATATTATTTTCTAGGTATGTTGCATTTAATCCTTTCAAGGGCTCTACTTTCATTTCTATATTTCTGATAATAAGTTTAATCACAGAGGTATTAAGTTTCTCCCCTAGCATCACACAGCTAGTAAATGATCTTGCAGGATAACTTTTAATTAGTAAGACTACTAAGCATAGAGAATATAATGTTAAGTGAAAAAGCAATAAGCATATTAGGGTTTCATCCTTAGAAAACTGGTGCAGGTATATGATAAATGTATAAAAAGGCTATGACCAAGATCTGAACACTATTTACATCCGTTAGATTGAATAATGTTATATTTTATTTTTGTTAATATTTAAGCATGGGTTGTGTTTTTAATATTGTCATAAATTTTTATTTTAAAAAGTTATGAGCCCTGGCTGCTGTGGCTCAGTGGATTGAGCGTCGGCCTGCGAGCCAAGTGTCACTGGTTCGATTCCCAGTCAGGGCACATTACTAGGCTGCACGTCAGGTCCCCAGTTGGGGGCGCAAGCGAGAGGCAACCACACAGTAATGTTTCTCTCCCTCTCTTTCTCCTTTCCTCTCTCTATAAAAATAAATAAATAAATAAGTAATTTTTAAAAAGTTATGATTAATGTACCTTTGTTCACTGAACATTAAAACACAGCAAAATAGAAAACAAGTCAACAAAATATACATAGAATATGAGAAGTACTATGATATAGAGACCTTCTATTACTCTTTCTTTCAGTATTTGAATACTCAAGAAAACTAAATAAATAAAAACCTAGATGCTTTAAATATTATAATCGTGATTTAAAATATTGATTTTTGTTTGTGGAATTTTATTTCCTATAACCATCTGAAATGTAAACAGTGCTCTAGAAATTCTCTTTAGCCACAGAGAATATTATGAGTTATATTATCAACAATTTAGAGATAGAAAATGAACTTTGGTTCAAAGTTGAGGCTAGCATGTGTGTGTGTGTGTATGTGTGTGTGTGCTTTAGGAACGCCTAGGTAATTATAAAGAGCTGAAATAATAGAAGTATGGGTGTTATAAAGCAGAGTAAAATAAAGGAGGACATTTATATATTATCTAAAAACCTATGCTAATTGAGAAATAATTTTGGCTTCAAACTTTAGATTTTTATGTTGAGATTCAAAGTGAATAATTAAAGCTCTATGTAGTTATCTAAAATTATCTACTAATGTCAGCAATGTAAAATTTCATTTGCATAATTGTGTTGATCACTTATTGATATAATTGAATAAGATTCAATAAAAGCATTTTTAACTGATTGAAGCAATCACAGTCCAGAAGAGGTTGAAATACAATATGAATAATAAGGTCAGCTATACATCATTAGAAAGATTTAAGTGACATCTAATTAGCACGAGGAATTATATACTTTTGCAGAATAGAAAACACTATTGAGTGATAAATGGGAGAAATTCTTATTAATAACAGGGAAGTGTGGTTATTAAAATAGATTAAAGTCAAATCACTTTTAAAAGAAGCATCACATGTTTCGATAGCTGGAGTGTCCAAGATGGGGGTTTGAGTTATGAGTGGAGGTTATAGGAACTCACCAACACTCTAATACTGAGGGATGATTAGAAAGCATAATGTATTGGGCTTCTAGTCACTGGAATAATAAATAGAAAAAAATTAGAGTCCAATCCCCACTACATAGATTGCCTTCTATTCATTTAAAATGTTAAGGGTAAGAGTAAATCAAAATTTACTTACATTTTTCCTATCAGCTCCAGATTTTCAGTTCAATTTTTAGTCAATCCTCATTTTATAACAAGGATGAAATTCATGACAGTCTTATCCCTTTTGGAGTGTTTTTTAATATTTATTTATTTATTTTCCTTTTAAGTCAATGTCTGACCTATATCTTGAACATACAACCAAACTCGTCTCCCCTTTCTAAGTGCTTCTATTCATGCTCACTTTTCCTACTGACTTTACATTGGCGGTCCATTATGGCCTTCCAATGAGAATCATACTTACTACCATTTATTTAAATGATATATATTATTTACAGTCTTTGATATATGTCATGTGCTATGCTAATACTTTACAAGTATTAACCCATGTGATTGTCAAAAATTTTTTTAAAAACCTTACAGGGGAGACAAGTAGTAGTACAATCACCATATTTTAACAATAATCAAAAGGAAGACTTCAGATGTGCCCAATTTCCCACAGCCAGTAAACAGAATTAAACCTTGATTATTCTGACTCCAGAGATTATGTTATTAACCTGGATACTCTGTTTACTTATACATCATCACCCAACCATTATGTGCCCTATATTAATTCCTTCTGAGTCCCATATTTGACTTATAACCTTTAAAACAGCAGAAATGGAAGAGTATTAATCCATACAAAAATATTAAAAATTTTTTGAAAAAATAAAAGTCCAGGACTTTTAGAGTTCATCAGATTTCTACCTTACACCCTTATTTGTTAATCTGGGGCACTATTTTACAGGTACATTTTAATTGAACAATTTTTGAAAAAAGTGCTCAGTGCCCTCAAATAATTTGGGGATATTTTGTGGCAATATTCACAAATCTCTACTTAACAATGAAAACCAAACTTTGCAGTCTACTGAAAATAAAAGGTCATACTGAAAATGAAAACACATGAATTATGAGATAGATTTAAATATTTCAAATACATTATCACATTCTTTTTTAAGAATAAGAGTTTTAGTTCCAATGACTGGATAAACACAAACTATCTATACATATGTAATACACACATACTATATGTATATATATAATACATATATCTCATTATTATATCCATTGTTGCAATGCTTACTGTTATTAAAAAAATAATCAGGGTGGCCTGGTACAGGTAAGTATCAACATATTGGATTTAGTTGTCTGATCTCCTTTCTTGTAGCAACTGCTGGACTCTTAGATCAAGAGAAGCCCTTTGCTGCCACATCAGACAATAGTCTTGTGACAGATGTTCTATGTTCAATTGAAAGAGCACAGATGAAAATAACAGTCTCTCCATGCTAGTGAGACCACAGTTGAAAATGAGCAGTTGTCCCCCTTCCAGACAACTGCTATCAAACTCAGAGAACCTTGAAATAATTTGCAGCCTGCCCTGCACTAGAATGAGGCCCACATAGTCCTTGAGGCTGGCAAACTCCACACTGTTGAAACACAAGGCTGGTCTGTTTTCCTTTTCTGAAAATTCTGCTATTAGAACCAGTGATTGTACAACCAATGATAAAATGTACCTCAGTAATTTTGTTTATTTTCTATTATAAAGTATGATTTTTGTTATGTAAGTAATATATTTTCATTATGGAGACATTTTTAAAATAAATAATAATGGCAAAATAGAAGCGATTAATGATCTTATATAATAGAAATAACTTTCTAATACTATTGTGTTTATCTTTCTCATATACTCACACATGCATACACACACAGAAAACACAAACACACAAAATTTTAGGTAAACAAAAATATAGGCTTAGCATGGAGTTTTATAACTTCCCCTTTCACTTAATATTACTTAACAAAAATGTTTCTATATCAACAAGGAGGAGAAGAAAAATTTCCCTCTTTTCTCCTAATTCTCCTGGAATAATCGAATTTACATGGCACAGATTAACAGGAGAAAGTAACCAAATTTAATTATATACATACAGTGTTTCCCTAAAGAATACAAGACTCCAGGACAAATCAGGTAGTAGGGGCATAGATGCCACCTTGAGATAAGGAGAAAGGGGGTTAGTGGCTTAGGACTTCAAGGGCAAGAAGGCAATTCACATAGATCAAATGTTTGGTAAATAAATGTTTGCTGGGCCATCTTTAACAACGGGACAGACACAGAGAAGATTTTGATCAAAGAGGCTTGTTATGGTCCTATCACACACTGGTTCAAATTAAACTGTAGTTATCTGTGATGCTATTTCCCTTCTTAGAGCAGATCCTCTATCTAAATTCTTTTAAGCAGTTAGGTGGTAGCTCAAGGGATCCTGCTGAATCTTGTGTTTATTAAAAATAACCAGCTTAAAATACTCATTCTTACCCAAAAGAATATATTGGGGTTGTAACTCTGTTCCTCCTCGTGAGTACATATATCTCTGTTTCTACCAGTAGTAAGAAACTTTTTCTGTAAAAGGCAAGGTAAAGATTTTAGACTATTGGACAAATGATCTCTGTCACAACTATCCAACATTGCCATTGTAGCTGAAAGAAACCAAGTAAATAAATGGGAGTGGCTGTATTCCAATATGACTCTATTTACAAAAGCAGGAAGTGTGCCAGAATTGACCTAAGGATAGTTATTGCCCATCTTTGACCTACACTATTATTTTAATATAGGCATAAATTTCCATGACATGGATATGTTGTGGTTTATTTAAGACTTTTTCTCCCACAGGTAATCCTTGGGCTTTCAGTCTTTTGTTATTATAAAAATTCCTGTTTTGCCCAGGATTCCACAGCAGGCATTCCTCCCAGTGCTGTAACTAGCATGACTGGCGGAAAGCTTTCCTATCACTTAGGAACTCTCTCAGCCTCACTGGATTCCTAGGCCTCCTTCTGAGCCAGAGGACCTCTGCAGACTTTGGATTGCATTCAGTGTTTTCTCAAAGGGTCCCATTTCGTAAGAGAGGTTAAGTACAAAATAGCCTTTAATGGGTTTGCTGTTGTATTACGGTCATATTGGCATGTCATTTTTCAAACATCCTACAACATTTTTAGCATTTGCATGGCTCTTTTGAAACTAGAGGAACCAAGATTGGGGCCCATGCGGCCTGTCATTGCTCAGCCAAAAACAGAGACAAGGATTAGATTATAATTGCATGAAAGCTCTATGAAGTTTATTTCTCATGTTTCCAGATTGTCTAAGTCCTAAAAAAGGAAGGGAAAGGTATTCAGCCATTTATCTTTTTGCCCTTCCTGCAAGACCTGTACATTTAATTTTTTCAGGATATGTTTATATTCCAATATTGTTCAAAGTGCATAATGTGAGTTGCACTTCAGCTTCTGCTGCTCTGCATTAGAAATAATGAACCAAGGATCATCATTAAGCCATTTTATTTCTGCCCTCTCATTTCTAACCCGCATTATTCTTTTTGTGAATTTATTAATCAATAGAAATGTTTAGCTTTTGTTTTTCTTTCTTTTATGTATACTTTTTTTTTGACTTTGCAATTCGTATTATCCATACCAGGAGATACTGAAGTTTAATTTAGATTGTTTTGTGATTTTGAGTTTATGGTTAGAATTGTTTGTTTTTTCTTGAATCTGTTTTGTTATTATTCTTGTTGTTAAAGTTAATACATTGTACTGAGATGTAGGATGTACTTAACTCACACCCCAAATGCATAAATTTAAGCATACATTTTAGAAAATAAAATAGTTTTATCTGAAATCGAACAGGTATGTCTTATGTCAAACCTTGTCAAAGTAGGTACATTGCTGTGGTGATCGACGTGTGGATAATCAAAGAAAGGTCAGAAAATGTAATGGCATATGTTTCCTCTCTTATATAATGTGGATTAAGGGACAGTGTCCCAAGATGACAGAATAATAAGTGGAATTTTATGTGTGTTACTTAAAATGATAAAGGTAAACAAACACCTAGCTATAAAACTCACAAGAGGAAAGGGGTTGGTCAGAGAATATGAATTTAATTCTTCAAATTTAAAGTGTCTAGTAAGTTTGTTACACGGGGATCTGGTGAGATCACTGGGAAGAAGGGAGCGACCCCACAATGGCATGGGAAAGCCTGCGTTCCCCAGTAAAGAGAGGGGTTAGGGGAAAAAACAAAACAAAACAGGACATTCAGCAGGACTGAAACCCCTGCACAGGTGTGATAGATTTCTATACCCCCAAGTAAGGCTAAACAAACCAGCATGCCAGTGTCATGGTGCCCCTGCAACCGGGAAATATGACGCGTGATGCAGCAGGAGGAAACTTGCGCAGAGTTTGTGTAGGCTGGAGAGGTCGTAGTCACACATGTACTGTGGAGGTTAACATGGCAGCAGGAGGAGGCTTCTGAATGGAACATGAGCCAGCCAGGCCAGTGAAATGTTTGGACAGAGAGGAAAAGTCCTCCTTTGTGCTTCCAGAATGCACAGATTTTGGGGGCCAAAGGTATAAACGGAGGGCAGGCAGAGTCTTGGACCTTCACGTGCCCCTCACTTCCCTGGTCGGGGGCTGGCTTCCACCAAGAGCTGAGTGCCACGTGCTGAGCCATGGCTGGGGGACATGTGCCCTGGCCGTGGCTCATGGGACAGCCAGAGCTCTGTGCTGCATGGATGGCCCCAGACCATGTCCTGCTCTGCATCTGAGATCAGCGCATGGCCACTTGGCTGGAGTACTCACTGGCCCTGGGGGGCACCAGCAGCCTCAGGCACTGGGCCGCGCAGGGGAGCCCTGCAAGATCAGCAGCGGGGGTCAGCAGCAGCCCCAAGCCCCCAACATGGGGAGCTGCAGGGAGGCAAAGGCAGCGCCAGCCCCACGGGTACGCACTCTAGGAAGGGAGCTTGAAGCTAGAGAGCCATCCACATAGCAGCCTTGGGCTGCAGAAGAGAGGTTGGAGCATGGTCTCTGGTTCTGGGGATGGCTGGGTTCTTTCTGTGTTTTGCGGAAAGACTGATCTGGAGTTGGGGAGATTCCTGCTCCCCTAAATTGAACAACATTTTAATAAAGTCCCCTTTCCTTCCCCGCAACTTTTGTCTTATGCTTCTGTTCTGTAGCAGGTAACCAAATGCCACTACGCTCAGTAACAAGTTCATACTGTTTGACGTTAAAGATCAGGAAGTTGAAGTAGTAGCCTATTATTTGGAATTATAGCAGTAAACAACAGAATCACCAAAACTGAGTTGAGAGGTGTTATGAACACCTTGAAAGGCTAGCTCAAGTTTTCACCCATGGGGCCCAGCATTGAAAGCCCACACCTGGAAACCTGGCAAGATAAAGTAGCGTGTTGATTGTGTGGGCAACAGCTTCTCCAGTTCCTGGTGATGGAGATATCTGGAGTGGTATGGCCTAGGAAACCTTGGAGTTTGCCGCCAACATGCAGGAAGCCCGGAGTATTAATGAAGTCTGCACATATGACAAGAAACAGCAGCAAGAAATCCGGGGGGCAGAGCCGGAGACTAAGGACCACTTTAAATACTTCAAAGGCTCAGCGTTTACTCTACTGAAAATGCTGGTGCATGCCAGATCAGGAGGTAACTTGGAAGTGTTAGCTTGATGCTGGGAAAAGTGGATAGTGGAACAATGATCATTACAGACAGTTAATTTGCCTGTAGAGGGCAATGAAACCCGAGTAAAGGCTCCGGCTGCTGTGTATGAGCACATGACCACATGTACAGAAAATGCCTTAGAGTTTGGCCACCTTGAAAATGCAATTGGCTGGTATTGTAGCCATCACCCTAGCGATGGCTGCTGGCTTTCTCAAATTGATGTTACTACTCAGTTGCTCAAACGGCAGTTCCAGGAGCCATTCTTAGCAGTGCTAATTGACACAACAAGAACAGTATCAACAGGGAAAGTGAATCTTGAAGCCTTCAGGACATACTCAAATGCTAGAAACCTCCCAATGAAGGGCTTTCTGAGTACTAGACTTTCCCACTTACTAATATAGAATACTATGGTAAAATGTGAATAATATTATGTCTTAGATGTCTCATATTTCAAGTTTTCTTTGGATTGCAAATTTCTTGAGCTTTTGGGGAATAAATACTGGGTGAATATGCTCAGTTCCTATAGCTTGCTTACTAGTGCAGACAGTACCACAGCTCATGTCTTTGATTTTATTGAAAAATTAGAAGTCAGACAAGCCCAGCTGAGACAAAGGAGTTTCAAGCTGGGTTTAGAAACATATGACCAAAAGTCAGAAGACAAACGTGCCAAAGCTACCTGAGACAGCTGTAAAACTGCGTTAGAAGTTATTCATGGATTGATGTCCCAGGTTATTAAGAATAAACTGTTTGATCAAATAAACATATCTTAAATAATCACTAAGTAGTACTTTTGCCTGAAAGCCAGAATGAGAAAAATACTTAAGGAGCACTTTAAAACAAGTTACAAAAAATCAGATTAGAAGTATTAGGAGCTCTGGAGTATCCTGAACATTAATATTCTGTAATAAGGACTTTTGGCCAAGATGGAGACATAGACCAACATGCTTTGTCTCCCTCCACAACTAAGAAGGACTACAACTACCGCAAAACCAAAAATAACCAGAAGTTCCAGAAAATAAAGCTACATGGAAGTCTAGCGTATGAAGTCATAAACAAGTGATGCTCATCTGGATGGGTAGGAAGGGCGAAACCACGGCTTGAAGATTGAACTGTGCTGGAGGCAGCAGCTACAGCAATGAACAGCAGGACCCGGCAAGCAGACACCCGTATTTGGGGGGAGAGAGAAGCACCTGGGAGCCGGCCCCGGCTGCAGACCAGACACATCTTCTCGTGATTCCAATGCCGGACAAGGCAGACCCCCATTGTCTCGAACTCTGAGGCCTGGAGGGTGTGGGAACGGAGATGGAGGCTCCCAGTTTCTCAGCGGAGAGTAACAGCAGGAATCCATCTTGGACCCCCGCCCCCACGAAAAGCGCCACAGTGTGGTGAGAAAGGTCACCAGGTGGTGATGAGCACACATGGGGCTCTACCCAATAGAGCATAGGAGGTGTGACAGCACCCTGCCCAGAAAGGAAAGATAAACAAAATGGTCAGAATGGCAGAATTAATGATTGAAATACCAATCACACAGCTAACGAAAAAACAAATGAAGGCCTTGACCAATGAACAAACAGAGAATCTTTCTGAGGCTCAGTTCAGAGCTAGAGTCATAAGGCAACTTACAGACCTAACAGTGGGACTTAATCAAGACAGGAAAAGAATGAAGGCCAGTCCTGCTAAAATGAACAAAAATACATACAAGACAAGTGGTGAAGAAGGGAAAGCCATGGATCAAATTAACAAATCGGAACATAGGGAGGGAACAAACAGTCAATCTGTGCAGAAAGAGGAAACAAAAAGTGAGGAATATGAGGAGAGGCTCAGAAACCTCTGGGACAGTTATAAGCGAACGAACATTCGAATTATAGGATTGCCAGAGAGTGAAGAAGAAGAACTAGAAATTGAAAAATTATGTGAAAAAATAATGAAGCAGAACTCCCCTAACTTGGGGAAGGAAATAGACATACAGGTCCAGGAAGCACAGAGAGTTCCAGAAAAACTGGACCCAGGGAGAACCACTCCAAGACACATTATAATTAAAATGTCAAAAATCAAAGATAAAGAGAGAATCTTAAAAGCAGCAAGAGAGAAGAGAAGAATTATATATGAAGGGGTCCCAATTAGACTATCAGCTGATTTCTAAAAGGAGACTTTACAGGCAAGAAGGGACTGGCAAGAAATATTAAAAGTAATGAAAATCAAAAACCTACAACCACGATTACTCTATCCAGCGAAGCTGTCATTCAGGATAGAAGGGCAGAGAAAGTGCTTCCAGGACAAAGTAAAACTGAAGGAGTTTTTTAGATCTAAACTACTGTTATATGAGATGTTAAAGGGACTTGGGAGAGGGGAAAAAGAATTATAAGTGTGGGGAACTTATTGGGGGGAGGTCAACGGGGAGGGCGGAGGCAGAAAAGGGAGGGAGATGATGCAGGAATTAAGAAGTATAGCAGGAGGGAGTAGAGTAGACAGAAAGATGTTGAGAAGAAGTATATGCACAACCAATGGTCATGGACTAAGGGGGGTTGACAACTGGAGGGAGGGGGGTCACAGGGTGAAGGGGAACAGAGGGAAAATAAATTGGGACAACTGTAACAACATAATCAATAAAATAAAAGAAAAACAATTCTGTAATAAAATTTTTTAAATAAAAAAAGTAAAGTTGAAATGGTTCTTTTTGGACTGGAACTAAAAATGAGACAAAGGAATACTAGTGCCTCTCAATTCATTATTATTATTATTTACCATCTGAATTTTTAAACATGAATTTGTGTTGTGTTTATCTAACAATTAAAGAAGTATCCTATTTAACATCAACTGTTTCATTATAATTATTATTTATTTTTAAACTTTTTCCTATAAAGACGCAAATAAAATGCAAAAATTGTGTGTGCATGTGTGTATAACAGAAGTGGCATATG
Source organism: Furipterus horrens (assembly GCF_987537825.1). NCBI lineage: Eukaryota > Metazoa > Chordata > Mammalia > Chiroptera > Furipteridae > Furipterus > Furipterus horrens. The sequence goes on along the minus strand of NW_028327176.1, from coordinate 58,158,011 downwards.
TGTGTATACAACATATATATAAAACATTGCCTTATTAAATTATAAAATCAAGTACAAATCGTGAACATTATATACAAAAAAGTTTATTTAAAATTTGCTAATTTTAATAAATAAAATCTAGGATACTAGATGGGATAAATAGGATAATAAGAAGCAGAGCTGAGAAGCAAAAACTATTAATTCATATTTCAGAGCAAATTTCAGATTGGTCTCTTTTCAATTTATATTTGCTTCTATAAGATTTTAGAACCCAAAGTGTACTACCAAAATATAAATGAGCAGAATATAGAAAAGTTTTTGAGATGACAGGTAGTTTTTACATTTACTTTTAAAATGATTAAGTAAGAACATTAGGGATTTAATTTCATTAATTTCAGTTCACTGTTTGCCATTTAACTTTTTAATTATTATTTTTTAAAATGTCATCACTTTATAACTTAATGGAGAACAAAAAAATAAAACCTTTTATTTGAATATTTGGGTCAATGTATTGAACTCTTTTCCAAATATAGTTCTCAACTTGACACGGTAACCACATCCCACAAAATTGCATTATATTTATCCCTAATTGGCCTCAGGTTAACTGCTTTGGGAAAGAGAGGAGGAGAGAGATATTAGGGATTTATCAACTGCAAAAGTGGAGTTGTCATTTGAATACTAGCGATATCATATTTGCATGTCATTTTGGGATATGTCTTCTCCCAGTGCCCCAGGTGCAAGTTAATGGAAACCATCAAGTTTAAGGTTTTGCAATACAGGCACAATCAGCAATACCTAAAAGCCATAGTAGACTGCAGCAGAACCATTAAAAAAGGAGGCTGCATGCCAACCTGATGTGAGCTCTTATTTGTTCAACCTGTCATTGTTGAGTGAGCTGTCAGAGACCATAAGATGTAACAGGGCACAAAATTTGATGTTTGTTGTTATCAACATATCACAAAGGCAGTGACTATTAAAATTCCTTTAAAAGTTATACTTTTGAGTTTTATAAGTTTTTTATAAATTTTGGATATTAACCCCTTATCAGATGTATCAGTGAATATGTTCTTCCATTCAGTGGGTTATCTTTTCATTTTGTTGGTGGTTTCTTTTGTTGTGCAAAATCTTTTTAGTTCGTTATGGTCCTAGTTGTTTATATTATCTTTTGTTTCCCTTGCCTGAGGAGATATATCTGAAAAATTATTATTATGAGCAATGTCGCAATATTACTGCCTATGTTTTCTTCTATAATTTTAAGGCTTTGTGTCTGATATTTAAGTCTTTAATCTATTTTGATTTTTTTCCTCTGTGTGGCATTAGAAGATGTTCTAGTTTCACTTTTCTGCATGTATCTGTCCAGTTTTTCCTATATCATTCGTTGAATGAACTATCTTTAGCCCATGTATGTTTTTGTCTCCTCTGTCAAATAATAAAAAGCAAATAATCCAATTGAAAAACTGGGCAAAAGTTCTGAACAAACACTTCTCCAAATTTGACATATAGATGGCCAATAGAAGATGTCTAACATCATTAATGATAAGGGAAATGCAAATTAAAACTACAATGAGATATCACCTTACACCTTTCAGAATGGCTATCATTAATAAATCAACAAACAAGTGCTGGTGAGGATGTGGAGAATGGGAACCCCTCTTTCACTGTTGGTGGGAATGCAGATTGATACAGCCACTGTGGAAAGCAGTATGGAGTTACCTCAAAAAATTAGAAATGGAACTGCCTTATGACTCAGCAGTTCCACTGCTGGGCATTTATCTGAAGGAACCCTAAAACTAATTTAAAAGAATATAAGCACCCCGTGATCATTGTGGAATTATTTATAATGACCAAAATATGGAAGTACCCTGTGTCCATCAGTAGATGAGTGGATAAGAAAAACTGCGGTACATCTACATAGTGGAATACTATGTAGCAGAAAGAAAGAATTCCTACTTTTTGCAATAACATGGATGGAACTGGAGACTATTTTGCTAAGTGAAATAAGCCAGTCAGTGAAAGACAAATACCATATGATTTCATTCATATGTGGAATCTAATGAACAAACTGAACTAACAAGCAAAATAGGGACTGACTCAGAGAGGGAGAGAAATATTGTTGTGAGAAAGAACCATTGACTGGCTCTCCCATACATGCCCTGAACAGGTACTGAACATACAACCTTGGTATATGCCCTCATCAGGACATCAAACCTGTGATAGTTCTGTGCATGGGACAATACTTCAGCCAACTAAACCACACTGCCCAGGACCCATCCTTTTTTCATTTTACATGTAAGGCATTACACAAAGAAGCCATCATGGCAACTTAGAGTAGCATAACAAAGCATTAATTTTAAGAGCTCAACAATAGCAATGAAAATAAAAATGCTAAGATGTGCATTGACTTTTAATACTGTGCCTATTGAATATTAGACACTGAAATTGCTAGTGCCTAAAACACTTCATTCACCACAATGTATATAAACTTTGGAACTGTTTTCAGGCACTTGTTTTAATAAATGAAGAGCAAGATTGAGAAGGAAATATACTACAAAAAAATCACTTTATCACCACTTATTTTCACTACTTCTTTTATTAAAACTTTGTCTCTAAAATGTGTGAAGTTGGGGGAAAAGTTGTATATGTGCTTAGTATTTGAATGTTTTGACAATTTAAGTTGCAGCACATTTTTAAGTGCTTTCAAGAATCTCAAAATCATTTGCAATTCAAATTTTATGCACTATACAAAATTTACAGTTGTAATGTGAAAATATAAAAATGTTGAGCAGAGGTAAACAGCCTAATTCATGTATAAGTCAAAAAAGAAAACTAGACAATTGATGTTACATTGGTATTGAAATAACTAGTTTTGAGTTTAAAAGCAATAATTAATACCCATTAACATTCATCCATGTTGTCTCAAATTGCATTATTTCATCTTTTTTATGGTTAAATAGTATTCCATTGAATATGTATATACCACACCTTCTTTGTTCATTCATCTGTTAATGAACACTTAGGTTGTTTTCAAATCTTGGTGCTCAGCTATATACTGTATATAAATAAAAAATTATAATGTTCTATACCTGAAACTTATATAATGTCATTAGGCATATTCTAACTTTAAATCCTTTTTTTGTTGTTGTTGTTTTGCATTATGTCACAGCTGGCTTAGAGAAAAATCTTGAGCCCCACTCTTAATGCTTTGAAAACCATTTACAAAGAAATCATCTGAATGATCAGGTTCAGTGACTAAATATAAACATATATTTAATGTACAACTATTTAAATTTTAAAATAAAGATTAGGTTTATCTACTATTTTGTGAAATAAATAAGAAGAGCTAGAAAAGATTTTATGATGTCACATTGAATCAAAACTGAATAGTATTGTGGCACATATCTTTATTTTTGTATTAGATTTATATTGTATTGTTGTAAATTTGGAACTCATTTTTTATCATTTCTGATGGAACCTTTACTGCTCTGATGTGAGTTTGCAGTGATGAGTAGAAAGCATGTCGTTATGTCCAGCTCTTCCTTTGTTGCTCTTTTGATGCATAGAAATAAGCCTATTTCTGCTTAGCTCTCTTTTTCTACCTAGATAACTTAGAGATGGAGAAGCTATGTCTAAAATAGTTTTTAAATACTTTCACCTGTTTTCACTTTTGGTGAGTCTCCCATTGCTTTCATTTTTCTGAGCTGTTGCTAAGCAATATCTTAACTTTTCTTTATTTCTTGTGATTCCTTAGCTTAACCATGTTGCAGATAAGTTTTGAGTAAAGGTCACAGGCATACAATATGCCATGTCTACCCTGCGTTTTAATCTCCTGTGGTCTAAGAATAACCACATTTAATATGAAGGGAATAGGATACTATTCATTTTCAGTTCTATTAACAAAAATTCTTCCCCACAGTTTAAACACAGGGAGATATATAATTACATGAGTGAATAGCCAGCTGCTCTTTGCATTTCTCTTATGTCTCAGGGGGCAGAATAAAAGTGACTGAAATTATAGTTCAAATCTCAGAGGGATATTAATGTGATAGTTGTAGCAATAACTTTCTTATTTTTAATAAAGTGTTAATAAAAAGGTGGTTCTAGTAATTTGTGCTATATTACAATTTATTATAAGTAATTATCAGAGAAGGAAAAGTCTGATTCCAAAAAACCTCCGCTGCCTTGCGGCATACCTCTTCAGGGGAAAGGCTAAGGGAGTAAACCCCGACAGAAAATCCGGAGCCGGAGTCCCTAAGGCGGTTTGACGTTGAAGTCAACACCTGCAACTCCTGCGGCGCACCTGAAGCCAAGCTGTATTGACTCCGTCTTTCCCTTGGATCCTTCAGCTGCGAAGAGAGGGGGGGTCTGCTGCATGGGCAACAGCAGACCCTCCATATCACCCTGCCCAGGCTCTGTAGCTTCAGCTTCACTGAAGAGGACACTCCAGCGTCATCGCAAGATGTCGATTCAACACGGGAGGAGACAGATACCGTGTCACTCCCGAGTCGGACTGCACAGCCATTCTCGGTGGTGCAGATAGACTCTTAAGAAGCTACACCATCGTCTCTCGAGGCTCTGTAGCTTCAGCTTCACTGGAGAGGACACTCCAGCGTCATCGCAAGATGTCGATTCAACACGGGAGGAGACAGATACCGTGTCACTCCCGAGTCGGACTGCACAACCATTCTCGGTGGTGCAGATAGACTCTTAAGAAGCTACACCATCGTCTCTCGAGATGGACGGCTGCCGAGATATTATAAGTAATTACTATTTACTATAGTCTATGTAACAAAACAACAAAAAATCTTTCTGGGACATACACCATTCAAGGGTAAAGCCTTAGGAAATATTATTTTAATTTATTAAACATGTTTATGATATTTTATGTTGGTAGTACCTACTTAAATTATTTTTAGAAATAAGTGATTTATTTCTCTAGTTATGGTGCTATATATTTCAAATTTAATTACTTTATGATATATAGTAAAATTTAGAAATTCTCAATACTCAATGTTCATAAAATTTGGAAGCATAAAAATGATCCGTTTTCTTACAAACTTATTTAAATGGTAAAGTTAAATAGAAAATCAATCTTAAAATTTTATGAGGTGTCTGTTTCAAAGTATATTGAGAATGTATAAAGTGTGTTCTATGATAGGCTTATATTTGTACTGTTAACCTAGACAAACTGAAAAGTACAAGTAGCTTTAAAAGAAACACTGCATGAGTTTGTATTCTATTTAAAGAAATAAAAAGAAGAGAAGTCCATTTATTTAGCATCATTTAAGGTGTTTTTCCATTTATGACCCTTGGATTTTCATTTTTTAACTTGGTTTACGATGCTGTTTGTAACTATGAAGACACAGAAAGCATAGGGTACTGCCAAATGCAAGTTGATATCCTAGTCAAATGCATGATGATAATGATAAGAAGTGTGAAATAAACACATGAATGTGCACATAAATGCATGCCTCAAATCCTTTTATAAGAAATATTAATTAATATGCATGCATGCTGTACATATCTGATTCATATGCAGCAGTAGCTATCAGTTACTGAGCACTGTCTTTGTGCTAAACAGTGTATTAAAAGATATGCATAGTTGTTACAATTTATCCTTCAGTACAACCCTATATGCTATTTATTATAAACTCTATTTTATAAATAATTGAGCTACTGACTAAGAGAATTAGCCTGAAAATAGTCATCTAGTCTATGGCAGAACTCAGTAACAATCCTAGGTTGTAATGCTAAATTGTCTTTAACAATTAGCTATTTTCCCCTGCCTTATATATAAATAAATACCTTAAGAATCAGACCATATTTGAAAATATTTCTAGTTTTTGTCTAAATATTAGCACCAAAGATTAGTAAAATTCTTCTAGCTAGATAGAAGTTCTGATGATAGAAAATGACCTCTGAATGTTTATTTCTCAAAATTAGATGTAAAGTAATCCCACATTTTCCAGAAGACATCCCTTTTATGTGCTTTATTAGACTGCATGGACTTCAAATAAACTTTTAAAAGTCATCATCTCACATCAGGTGTTTTCACTTGATGACAACGTGTTGCTATGTTTCCATATAGCTGTCAACATGTTTTCTTTGAGAAGTTAAAAATGTTTATTTTCAGTTAGTTAAAATGAATAGACTCCTCTAGATTTCTTGTCCCATTTTAGAGTCTTAGAGTATCTTACAATGGATAACGTTAATAGTTTTACTTAGAAAGGAATTTATTTTTCCTGCACTTGATTTTAGAAATAGATGGTGAAAAGTACCAGATATTCTGCAACCATAAGAAAAGGAAACAAGTTGCCAGTTCTTCCAGTCATGAGACTGAATTTTGGAGTGTATTATTTACCTCAGGAATCCTCTGTGAATTGTTCTAAAGTTGAAATTGATTGTCTTCTACTGCTCATAATGTGGTAATGAAAAAATGTAGTTGTAAGAATGTATATAGGTTATATATATATATACACACGTCCCTGGCTGGTTTGGCTCAGTGGATTGAGCGTCAGCCTGCGAGCTAAGTGTCGCTGATTCGATCTTCCAGTCAGGGCACATCAGAGAAGGAAAACTCTGACTCCAAAAAACCTCCGCTGCCTTGCGGCATACCTCTTCAGGGGAAAGGCTAAGGGAGTAAACCCCGACAGAAAATCCGGAGCCGGAGTCCCTAAGTCGGTTTCACGTTGTAGTCAACACCGGCAACTCCTGCGGTGCACCTGAAGCCAAGCTGTATTGACTCCGTCTTTCCCTTGGACCCTTCAGCTGCGAAGAGAGGGGGGGTCTGCTGCATGGGCAACAGCAGACCCTCCATATCACCCTGCCCAGGCTCTGTAGCTTCAGCTTCACTGGAGAGGACACTCCAGCGTCATCACAAGATGTCGATTCAACACGGGAGGAGACAGATACCGTGTCACTCCCGAGTCGGACTGCACAGCCATTCTCGGCGGTGCAGATAGACTCTTAAGAAGCTACACCATCGTCTCTCGAGACGGACGCTGCTGACCGATATATACACACACACACACACACAAACATATATCCTATATAAAAATATATATCTGTGTATATATATATAAATATACATATATATTTATACCCACACATAGTGAGATATGTATCGTCGGCAGCCGTCCGTCTCGAGAGACGATGGCGTAGCTTCTTGAGAGTCTATCTACACCGCCGAGAATGGCTGTGCAGTCCGACTCGGGAGTGACAATCCCTGCCGCACTTGTTACAGGTGAAGGCATATGGCTGTTGTTGCTGCTGTTGACACTGCTTCCGCCTCGATCTTTTCTGGACCGCCTCCTCGTTGCTCGCAGCCTCTGCGCGCAGCCTCTGCACGTGTCGTACCTTGCCTGACCGCGAGCCTCCAGGCTAGGCGGTCGTCTGCTTGAACTTTCCATGTGTTGAGATTGATGGAGCATTGTGTCATGTCCTTTTTGCAGATGTCTTTGAACCGCAGTTTTGGGCGCCCTGTCATCCTCTGGCCTTCTGCTAGCTTGCCGTAGAGGAGGTCTTTGGGAATACGGCCTGCATCCGTTCTTTTGACATGGCCAAGCCACCTGAGGCATCTCTCACTAAGAACTGCATGCAAACTGCTCATGTTGGCTCGCTTCAGCACCTCGGTGTTGGGGACCTTATCCTGCCAGGCGACATGCAGGATGCGTTGCAGGCACCTCATGTGGAAGCTGTTGAGTTTCCTTTCGTGCCTTGCGTAGGTGGTCCACGTCTCGCTGCCATAGAGGAGAGTGCTGAGTACGCAGGCTTGGTAGATGCGCAGTCTGGTTTTCTCAGTGAGGCTGGAATTGTTCCACGCTCGCCGGTTCAGTTTGGCCATAACTGTGGCTGCCCTGGCGATTCTCCGGTTGACCTCCAAGTCAACTGACAGAGAGCTCGAGATGGTGGACTCGAGGTAAGTGAAGTCGTTGACAACCTCCAGGGTGTATCCGTCGATGGTGATACATGGGGGAGTCCCCGTGCCTTGAGCCATAACGTTTGTCTTCGTCAGGCTGATGGCTAGTCCGAACTCCTTGCATGCGTGGGAAAGGCAAGTGACTAGCTGCTGGAGTCCCTCTTCGGAGTGTGATGTCAAGGATGCATCGTCGGCGAAGAGCATCTCACGGATGAGCACCTCTTTCACTTTGGTCTTGGCTCGTAGACGGGCCAGGTTGTAGAGCTTGCCATCGGATCTGGTGTGAATGAAGACACCCTCGCTGCAGTCCTTAAAGGTGTATTGGAGGAGCATGGAGAGGAAGATTCCGAACAGCGTAGGCGCGAGGACGCAGCCCTGCTTTACTCCGCTGCTGACTGGGAAGGCCTCAGAGGTTGCGCCATTGTAGGACACCGTGCTGTGCATGTTGTCGTGAAAGGACATGACCACAGCAAGCAGATGTGGTGGACAGCCAATCTTCCATAGCAAGCTGAAGAGTCCGCTTCGACCGACCAGATCAAACGCCTTCGTGAGGTCGATAAAGGCGAGGTAGAGTGGTTTATGCTGCTCGTGACACTTCTCCTGCAGCTGGCGTAGGGAGAAGATCATGTCCACTGTTGATCGGCCAGCTCTGAAGCCACACTGGGACTCTGGGTAGACGCGGGAAGCAAGGGTCTGCAGGCGGGCAAGAGCGACCCGGGCGAATACTTTGCCGACGACGCTGAGGAGAGAGATGCCCCGGTAGTTGTTGCAGTCGCTGCAGTCTCCTTTGTTCTTGTACATGGTGATAATGTTGGCGTCTCTCATATCCTGGGGGATGTAACCCTCCTTCCAGCAGAGACAGAGTAGATGGTGGAGCGGCTGTAGCAGGACTGGTTTCCCGCTCTTTAGGATTTCTGGAGGGATTCCATCGCTTCCTGGTGCTTTCCCGCAAGCGAGGCGGTCGATGGCTTTGCCGAGCTCTGCCGCAGTAGGTGGGGTGTCTAGCTCCTCCATGACTGGTAGGTCTGGGATGGCATTAAGAGCAGTGTCTGTTACGGTGTTCCTCGTCGCGTACAGCTCGAGGTAGTGCTCGGTCCACCGCCGCATTTGCTGTTCCTGGTCAGTGATGACCTCACCTGTCTTGGACTTAAAGGGGGCGATCTTGGAGGGGATTGGGCCTGTTGCCTTATTGATACCCTCATACATTCCTCGTGCGTTGCCTATATCGGCGGCTTCCTGGATGCTTCTGCACAGGTTTAGCCAATAGGTGTTGGCACAGTGGCGGGCGGTCTTCTGGACTTTGCTCCTGGCAGGCCATAGAGCTTGAAGTGTACTGGGAGTGGGCGTGGCCTTGTAAGCCAGTAGGGCCTTCCTCTTAGCCTCGATCACGGGTTCCATTTCTTCCCAGTGAGCCTCGTACCAGTCAGCGTTCTTCCGCTCTTTCTTCCCGTGAGCAATAATGGCGGAGTTGTATATGGCATCGCGGAGACGTGACCAATTGGATTCAATAATGTCGTCTGCCGCCATTCCCTCGCCGAGTGCATCTTCCATCCTGTTGATGAATTGCTGGGTCTTAACTGGGTTGCTGGCACAACTGGTGTTGATGCGTGGGCGACCCTTCATCTTGGAGTGGTGCAACCTCTTCGGCATTATGCGCACCTTGCTTACCACGAGGGCATGGTCCGTGTCGCAGTCTGCACTGTGGTAGCTGCGGGTGAGGAGGGTGCTGCCAATATCCGTTCTTCTGGTGATGACGAGGTCAAGCTGGTGCCAGTGGCAGGAGCATGGGTGCCTCCATGACACCTGGTGGATCTCTTTGCACTTGAAGAATGTGTTTGTCACACACAGGCCGTGGTGACACAAAAGCTCAAGCAGTCGCTGACCATTCTCATTGATCTTTCCTCTCCCAAAGTTTCCGAGGCAGGTGGGCCAGGCCATGTGGTCGGCTCCTACTCTTGCGTTGAAGTCTCCAAGGAGATAAAGAGCGTTACTTCTGGGGATCTTGGATAACGCTTCGTCCAGTGCATGGTAGAACTGTTCCTTCTCTTCGGTGGTGGTGCAGAGGGTTGGGACGTACGCGCTAAGAATGCTGACTGGGCAGAAAGTTGTTGACAATCGGAGGGTAAGTAATCTCTCTGTGCCTCCTGTGGGTGGCTCTATGGAGTTAACAAGCGTGTTCTTCACAGCGAACCCAACACCGTGCTGTCTTGGTTGGTCCGGAGACTTCCCTTGCCAGTAGAAGGTGTAGTTGGTTTCTCTGATAGTTCCGTTGTCGGCCAACCGGGTCTCCTGTAGAGCCGCAATGTTGATGTTTAGTCGTGCCAGTTCCCTGTCGATGACGGCGGTTTTCCTGGCATCATTGATCCACGGAAGGTCTGCAGTAAGTCCGGGACTCATGGTCCTGATGTTCCAGCTAGCGAGGCGAAGAGCTGGAGGCTTCTTTCTTGTTTTTTGTTTGGAATTGCCTGGTGCGAGTGTTTTGTGGCCCACTTTTCGAGAGACGCCTCTCTGATCCCCACACACCCAGTGGGGCAGGCGAGCCATGGTGAGACGGCACCTAATTGGCTGGGGGCTGCCCAGCTTGAGGCGGGCGGTAGCTGTCCAGTGAGGTGCGATGACCTCTCCCACCATCAGAGGAGACCCCTGGCGCTCGTTTCCTTCGCCAATCGGATGAGCTTATAACCGGTATCTGTCTCCTCCCGTGTTGAGTCGACATCTTGCGATGACACTGGAGTGTCCTCTCCAGTGAAGCTACAAAGCCTGGGCAGGGTGATATGGAGGGCCAGCTGTTGCCCATGCAGCAGACCACCCCTCTCTTCGCAGCTGAAGGATCCAAGGGGAAAGACGGAGTCAATACAGCTTGGCTTCAGGTGCGCCGCAGGAGTTGCCGGTGTTGACTACAACGTCAAACCGCCTTAGGGACTCCGGCTCCGGATTTTCTGTTGGGGTTTACTCCCTTAGCCTTTCCCCTGAAGAGGTATGCCGCAAGGCAGCGGAGGTTTTTTGGAGTCAGAGTTTTCCTTCTCTGATGTGCCCTGACTGGAAGATCGAACCAGCGACACTTAGCTCGCAGGGCGACGCTCAATCCACTGAGCCAAACCAGCCAGGGTCAGTGAGATATGTATATACACATAGTTATATTATATATAATATATAATAATATATAATATAATATAATTATATATAAATATGTGTATATACAGACACATATCATGGCAAATAAGAAGACCCTGTGCATTTCTCATACTTCTCAATAAAATTGGCCTAAATGCTGCAAACAACTATATAGAGTGTCATATTAAATTTTAATTGCTATTACTATAGTTTTTATTTTTTACTTTAGCCATACAGAGAATCCCCCTTTATTTAATTAAAAGGAGAACATTTTTATATATTGTACAAACATTTTTGTATATGTTTTATATAAATAGTTATACATGCCATCTATATTGTTAGGTGATTTTCATAGACATTAATCAATAACACATGTTTATCACTATTAGATCAGAATTACAATTAGTAGTAAAGCAAGATAATAAATTAAGGTACCAAAAAGTCTTTTGTTGTTGGAAAATGCATACAAAAATTGCATTGTTTTTATTCATTATTTTTCCTCTGTAATGATAGTATTAGGACTCCGATGAATACAAAATTAATTAGTCAGTTGTAAATGTCATGAGATTAAATTGTGGAGAGAAATGGTCAATGCATTCTTATTTCATGGTTTTGGTTTATCAGCTATCATAGTGGTTTTCAGCTCTGGCTTTGCATAAAAATTGCTTCTAGAATTTTAAGAAAACATTCATTCTTAGATTCTGCTATTTGAGATGGTGATTTGATAAGTCAGAGGTGATATCTGGCATTGATTTAGAAAATTCCTTTAGTGGTTCTCATATGCATTAATTTTTAGAACCATGTGTCTGTCATAATTAGATCACCTTTATTTGATGATAGACTCACAGAGAACTCTAGCTGATATTATTTCCAATGATTGATTAATCTACTTGTTTTTTGATCATGGACTATTGAAAGGAAGAATCTACTCTCTGCTTTTTGAGTTTCTTATAGATAACATGCTCGTCTATCTTAATTCCCAAGGGTTCTGTGTGTAATTAGAAATTTAAACCATTTCTTTTTTTTTTTTTAAACCATTTCATTTGTTTTGAGAAATGATACATGATTTAAAAAAAGAAGAAGCAGCTCATTTTTCTTTTCTGTGGGTTTGCCTTTGGCCATGTGACCTTGTGCCATTGTAAACATCATTTATTGTAATTTTAGATAAACTGGAGAGCCTAAACTTGATAAGCTAAGAGCAGCATAAACACTGAAGTAGAAAGCTTTTCTCATATTATTATTAATTTACTTGGAAGTAATATCCTTTGGACTCTGTTATTAAGGCAGAAATCTAAGAATCCCTGGCATGACTGCTTTCAGTGATAACATCTAGAGAGGCTTTTGAAAAGATTGTAGCCAAACTTGGTAGAAACCCCTGAGAATAAACAGACAAAAGAACAAGGTGTAGAAGAGAGAAGACATTGTCTACTCCATGCATGAGGAGGGTCCTGGAAATCAGCCTTCTAAAATCAACCTCTAGTTTTCTCTTTAGTACAACTTGCATTTTATAAACAAAACCCCTAAACAGAAGACATTAATTTCATCAAAATAAAATAAAATGTGACCACTACAGAAAAATTTCTGTAAGTCAAATAATGTGTCATTATGTTTTTATAAACCTTTTATAGACCTCAGTAGGTCAAGCCGTCTTTTAATTTACTATGATGTAAAAATCATATAAAAGATGATTTTTTTTAGCAGTAGAAGGTAGAATGGAGCTTCTAGTCTCTCCTTATAACACCCAAAATACTTAAATACAAATGCCATATAGATGCAAAAGAGACATGTAGCAAAAACAAACTAGAAAACATCAAATGCCAGAATTCTACAGGAATGTCCATTCATTACCTAATGGAGTTGTGATTGGCAGAAAATTCTTCTGTGCTGATTTCAGGTCTCACTTTATGGAACAAAAAGAGTCTTGGAATATATTCTTCCCTCACATCTTTCTTAAGAAACCAACCCTTCCTCCACCTTGATTTTAGTTAGACTCGGCCTCCAGAACTGTTGGAAAATATATTTCTGTGGTTTAAGCCACACAATCTGTGGTGTTTCTGTGACAGTCCTAGCAAACTAATATAATGATGATCAAGTCATGTAATTGGATATGTATTAATTTTTCAATATTATTCTTGGAGGAGAAATTTACTTGTATCTGCTAACATGGTCTTGAAATTACTAATTAACATATGAACTTCTAACTCCTTAAATAATGTAGACTTTAAATTTTATAAAAAACATATCTTAGTAAGAAAAGCTATAAGTAATACAAACTTTCCTGATTAAAAAAATGAGCTCTTAATATAAGTAAAAACAATTGCTAAGAAATAAACTACTCCTGTATTTAATGTAATATAAGAGGTTATTATAATACGTCAAAGAAAATAAATCATGTTTGCTTTAAATTAAACACTTAAAAAAGAACAACCATATCTTCAATTCCAGAAATACTTTATTAAATTTATAATGAGTAACAGTAATATAAGCGCTATGGCTAGAAATGCTAGTATTATTACAACTATGTGAAGTTGACTATACCCTGGAAATAAGATATTGATGACCTGGGGTCATTTTACGTTTATAAATATTCATGACTATTAAGTAAATGTACTTTGTATTTCCACACTTAAATGTTACTTAAATGGAACACATGTTGAATATAGAAAGGAATGGTATCTAGTGAATGGTTGTTTTGATTTTTCCAGTTTTAAAATATAGACGGTGGAAAAATATAAATCCTGCGTGCATTACCCACTGCAACTGAGCTCAATTATTTCCAAGTGTCATTTTGAGTTCCTTGTTGCCATAGTCATTGCTAAGAAAATGCATTTTTCTAAAAGATTTATAAATAATGATTGCAATGTTTTTAGCTCTTTGTAGTGAAATACAATATCAAATGCCTCTGAGAAGAATATAAATTCAAGCACCAGGGAGCCATTCAGATCACACTTGAGTCTTGTTACAAGTAGGGCAAGAAAAGTATCTCACTTGAATCCATTAATGTGCACTCTCCTGCCCACTCAAAAGATAAATTCCATGCAGTTAATGTCTGAAGTCACACATAAGACTGTCTTTAAACTTTGTATCTGCTTTTGTTACTCAAATATTTTGTGAAACAAAAAGATTACATTTATTCACCCTTCTCTTTTCTGATATTGCTTACTGTCATTATTCTTCTAAATTCTACTTTGAAATATTTAGTTTATATGAACATACTTTGCTAACTGCATGCATTCTTAATATCTATGAAAATTAGGTAAATTCTAATTTTTATTATATCATGGTATCAAAAATATCTATACTTGATAAACTCTTCTTAATTATGGCTCTTGATATAAGGTGGAAATAAATATTCAAGAGCCATTTCCCTCATTAATTTTTTTCTGCAAATATCAGAAACTGTTTATAATAATTGATAAGTTATTCAACATATAGTGCATACCATCTGAAGTAGAACATGTACCAAAACTCCCCAAAAATGGAAAACAGAGAATTATGATAAAGCAATATGAATGTCTACCACCCAGAAATATAAAAAATAATGTTTTTGATACACACACATATATAAATACACACACTGCATATACATATCTGTACATCCATATGTGATGTATACACACATATTACTTGTTTAGTCTAGGCTATGATGTGTAGTAACAAAACCAGATTTCAGTGTGTTGACACAACTAAGGTTTATTTCTTCCTCAACACTCTTTAATGGAAGGGATGGCTTCCCTTAGTCACTCAGGGATCCTGGGCTGACAGGTTTCCGCCTATAATGACATCATCATCTCTGCATGAGGTGTTAAGATATACCATGGCAGGAAAAGAAATCACTAGTATTGCAGGGTCCCACACCAGCAATTAAATGCTTTGTCCATAGTCCATAAGCCACACTTAGTCACATGACCCTGACTAATTGCAAGGGATGAAAAAGTGTATTACTCCCATATGTCCAAAAAAGGATAAAGGGGTGTGAAAGCACTAGAAAGAACAAACCCAATGTCTTTCTGCACAAGTACTGATTCTCTTCTTCCTTCTCTTATCCTTTCTTGTTTATATCTTTCAGAAATCCATGTGATATATACAATCATGTGCCACATAATAATGTTTCAGTCAAAGATAGATCATCTTACACTGGCAGCAACCTCTTACATCCTGTATTCACTGCAACTCTTGATTGCATTACTTTCTCTGGTACTTGATTTAATCTTGTATTGTTTTATACATTTAGCATAGCCTGAGTGCACAGTGTGGCTAAAGTCTACAGTAGTTTATAATAATGTATTTTATACTTTATTTTTACTATACATTTTCTTTGTTTATATATGTTTAGAAACACAAATATTAAATATTGTTTTACCATTGCCTAGAGTATTCAGTAGTCACATGCTGTACAAGTTAGTAGCTTAGGAGCAGAGGTTATTCCATATAACTTTAGGTGTGTAGTAGGCTATACATCTAGTTTTCTGTAGGTAGACTGATTATACAACAATGAAATTGCCTAATGACACATTCCTCAAAAGTTTCCCTGTCATTAAGTGACAAGTGACTGTATAGTAAACCTAGACTTTAGCTTGTTTATATCTTGGCCAACGGTGAGTGTCAATAATAATATCAATATTTTTATGTTAGTACATATTTATATCATCATTTTTGTGATTTCCTGATTTTATATTGTGGAATTTTAGAAAAAAATTGTTCACTTTACCTTAAACATTTACCACTTTCCATGGGTTTTCCTTTAATAAGTTGAACCATTTTATTGGTCAAAGTGCTTGATACATAATGTGTCTAATGAATTGCACAGTTTAAAATACTCTAATTCTCCTTATTTTCTTGTATATGTTTTAATTTGACACACACTAAATTCTTAATAAATGTTAGCTTTTATTAATTTTGGCCATAATCATTTCCCTTCTCATTTGGGTCCTATTTTTGCTATACCTTGTGAAAATTCCTACTACATTTTTTTCTTCGATTTTACATTTTGATTCTACTTCCCCAAAATGTCACCATCTCCAACATATTTCTATGAAAGTTTACAAAGGAAAAGAATCAAACATACAAGTTCAACATGGTGTCTTGATATAAAACTAAAAATGTTCCTCTGATACAAGATGGTATATTAAAGAGAATACTAGATTTAAAGTCATATGATCAGAGTTTAGTTTCCAATTCTGCTCGTAGTCAGTGATGTGTTTTAGAGAAATAATCTAATGGAAATGAAGATTTCTCTCACCATTCCAAAAATAAAAGGGATAGTATCAGATTTGGATAACAGTTATTAAATAGAAAAATATAGACCACATACCACTTGACAAGGGTTTTTCCTCTTCCCCCAAATTTTGCTCTTATCTGAAACCCTGAAGCACACAAGAACTTTACTAAATATTTGTATGTGAACAGTGTTATACTACTTTTAAGCTTTTAATCTTTACTGGCAATCATTTGAGTTGATATCACTGGAAGTAATTAAACACACCTATGTGATATTAAATAAGTATTTTTATATCTCCTTATAATTTGAACTGTATATTTGAATAAAGAAGGTATCAAAACTACACAAGGTACACCTTGAGAAACAAATAGTGTAAATCAATGTTAAGATCTTTGTTGACTTCTCATTTTCCAATTCTTTTAACATTAGTTATTTGACAACACTTTATTTTTCACTCTAAAACCACATTTTACACTAAACTAGTTTGAGTTGTGCCACAATTTTAGTTAACCTCAATCTGCTTACTAGGAAGAAGCGATAAGGCCTCATCCCCACTAACACAAGTACAGTTTTACTTCCACCTCCTACCTATGTAATAAAATCAAGAAATTTTTCTAGTATGAAGAAAATCTATGACAGATACTAAATACCATCCACTGGGAACCTACTACTGAACAAGTTATTGTCCCTACCTTATTCAGTAGGTTAGAATGTGGAGATATGAGAACAGAAAAGGGGCATGTAGCCCAGCAGTAATACCTGCCTGTATGAAGTTCGTCTTAAACTGAGATAGAAAGATGCCTGAACTGGGTGAGCACTGGGAACTCAAGGGTAATAGACAATTAAGGAAGCATGTGCAGCATAGAAGAATACAAATACCAAGCACTGTAAGTGATTGATTATCACATGCACATTTAAAAATATTCTGAAACTATAGGGAAGGCAAGAAGGAAAGAAAGCTAGAATTATATGTAGGGCCATACGATGAGGGGATTTAGATAGTAATCCTGGAGCTTGGACTATGAAAACAATGGGTGACCACTGGGGATGAATTCAAGGATCAAAACAATTATATTGAATAAATAATGCATATTTATTGTTATTTATTCAATAAACCTGTCTTGAATACATCATATTTGATGACTTGGAAAGGTATCACCTTATAGTTACTGCTGCTGATGATATTAGTGTCCTGTTTGTAGAATGAAATTTTTATCTGCTCCAGTGTATATAATGAATCACACAGTTTAAGATCCCACTTCCAGTCCTGTGTATGTTTTCATTATTTTTTCACCCTGTTTTAGTTTTAAAATATTTAAGGTTGCTTACAAAACATTGAAAAATTAAACAAGCAAGGTCAACTGATAAAGAAGTAAAACTGTTCTTAATATTACAATCAGACAATTCTTTTTCCGGGATGTTTTTCATGACTTTTCCCTGAGGGATTAAGAGATGAATTAACCAGGAATTAACTAGCCAAGAGGAAGATGAAGCAACACTATTTTGAGAATTATGGGAAATGGCAAAAGATTAATAATGTGTGGTTTTTCATATTAAAGATTAACTTCAGAGTTTTTAAACATTGAAGTGTTTCTGCTTCAAAGAGAATTAAATAGACAAAAATCTTACTGTATATTCATTGAGTATGAAATTCAATCAACATACTTACTTTGGAGACAGAAATAGTCCTGCCTGAGTCCAAGCACCAAAGTCCAAGTTGTCAGAATTAACCCAGCTTGTCTTCCAAACAATTCCTAAAGACAAAAACATACCTTCCTTGATTCTGCATGTGTTATTGTTGGCATGGAAAATAAATAGGTTTCTTTGTCAATTGTCAACTGTGCATTATGAAGCCCATGATTAATATAAATTTTAATCAGGATTATGATTATAGATCCAGGGATTATGGTAATCATGTAGCATATAATGCAAGTATGGATGTTTCAATTCAAGTGTAAATATGTAGTTAATGAAGGGTATAATCACTCAACAAAATGTCCATACTCACAATTTTTGAATTAGTCCCTAAATTAAGACATATTTATGGCAAGAAAAAAATAAGTGCATTAAAAACGGAAGCAAATTCATAATGCTACCATGCTGTGTAAATTGCCTTCACATCTTGGAGATGCTGGGCAATATTCCATTCATACATATAGTATTGTGTTTGTGTGTTTTTGTTTTTTTTTAATTTTCACCCAAGGGTATGTTTACTGACTGTAGGGAGAGAAAAAGAGAGAGAGAGCGAGAAGGAGGGAAGGGGGGCAGGGGGGAGAGAGAGAGAGAGAGAGAGAGAGAGAGAGAGAGAGAGAGAGAGAGAGAGAGAGAAACATATATGTGAGAGAAACATTGATCTGTTGCTTTCTGCACAAGCCCCAACTGGGAATCAGTTGAGTAACTATGAAGAGGACATGTATGTAACAGATATACATATAATTTCTCTGTTGTTCTCTGATGGCATCATTCTCCTCCACGTACTTCTTGGTTCCCTACATTCTGAAACATAGTGTGTGAAACAAGTATAAACAAAAATCCAGTTAACTTCCTTGTTTTCCTTCATATCTTCCCCTTGCTTCTATGTGCTGGGTAACCTACACAGGCTTACCTGTGTAGGGATGCTTCACTGCATAACCGGAACTGACTTACCCAGTGGTTTCGTGGGGCCTTGTTTTGGGATTGCAGCTATGAATAGAATGTTACCCTTGATATTTTTCTCTCTACTGTTCCTGCTTGTGCAAAAAGGGAGTCTCTGAGATAGCACTGGGTAAGAAAAAGAATAAGATTAATTTTGAATAGATTTTTGTTCAGGTAGCCCATACCTTCAATTAGTGTCATTTTTTTCTCTAAAAATATTACTTACAAGGTATTCTTTTGCTTGTAATTTTTTCATTGTCCTAATGAATATTCTTATGAAACCTGGTCTAGGCTAAAATAGGGACTCCTATTGAGATACCAATTTAAAATAGAAGTCCTTCTCTTAGCTCCTACTCTTTGTCTTAAATATCACTGTGTGGTCCCTACAGCATGATGTTTTTTATAACTAGAATATGTTTTGTCTATGTATATCTTTGTTGGTTATGATTTATAGTGAATGAAAACTGCCAATTGAGAGAAAAATTATTTGCACTTTTAATGCAAAAATAGCAGATGCTTAAAGGCTAAAAAGTTAGTTAACATTTAATGTGTTTTTAATCAATGAAGTAGGTTTCTAACTCTATTTTTTTTACAATTAGATAAAAAAGTATGACTACTAATTAAAAAATTTTAACTCATATTTTTAAGCCATGTCTTAAAATGGCTTAGAATGATCTACTAATGTAAACTTTGATTAGCTTGTATTTTATGTATTTAAAAACACTTTCATTTTACTGTATTATTCACTAAGTATAAAGAATAGAATCTTAACCTCTTCAAACATCTAGATTTTAGTCTGCATACCCCAGACAGACTTATAAGACTGAAACAATTCCTCAGACTAATTCATGTACAGCATTCTTTCAGTTTTGTAAATAGCAGAAAACTTAAATTTGCCATATTCAAGATGATAATCTTCTCAAGGTTATTAGATTATAATCTTTCCACTGTCCTCATACAATGTAGTTTTAACACTTTAGAAATATAAAGCTACTCAAGTATAATTATATAAAATAAAAAGTTATTTTATTTAAAAATTGTTTTATCATTTTGTCTGGTACTATAGACTTTTATTAGTTTTGTAAACTTAGATTTGCATGAATTTTATAGTGTTGGCATCCAGTATGGCTTGCTTTTTCCTACACTGTGCAAATAAAGGTATATCTAATTAGGAAATATTTATTGTTTGTCCTCTTCTGTTTTAAACTGTCAGAATATATTTTTAATATTTCTTCTGTTTCCAGGATTTCTATGATACTATATTCTGCAGTATTTCTATGAATCAAACATAATTTTTAGCATTAAGACATTTGCTTTTACTGAAGTTGAAAATAACTATCATTACTTTTTAAAGAGAATTTGTGCTAGAATGCTTATGTATAGGTATTGAGTTTGTTTCTAATGAAAGAAAATTAAAAGGCAGGAAAAAACCCACAAAGCATTATTAGAATAGATACAATTTTTCAGTTTGGCAGCTATCAGAGGTTTATATCATTTGACCTTTCATTAAATATTCTAAGCCTGCAGGAATAAAGGCTCTATAGTAGCAGTAAGTGTTATTGCTGTTATCTTCATCATCTAAATGCAATCTTTAAACTACTTAAAATTAACCTCTCACTGTTGAGCACTTTCTTTAATACCTCTGTAATTGCAGAAAAGGGCATTGATGAGTGTATTAAAGTTTCCCCAGCTTCTGAGTGAATTGCTTTTTTAGTAGTAGATAAGCAGACTTCAAGGACTGTTGAAATGTTCAACAAACAGTTTCCTTTGATTTCTTTGTTTTCTAATTTCTTTAAAATTAATCTCTTTCTCACTATTGTGGAATCATGCAAGCAAGCTTAGAGGAGAAACTCAATTTCTAACTCCATCGTTATCTTCTAATAAAATGTTGAGAAAAATGAATCACCTGAAGAATGGAGGGTCAGAACCAGAGACCGTGCAACTTGGAATATTGATATTATTTAAGAAGGCAGTTAATAAATACTATGTATCTATTCATCTTTTCAGGGATTTGCTGACAGTTAATAAAAGTAAATAAGTCACCTGTCCATGTGCAATTTTGAATAGAGTTGTCTTTTTATTTTTCAACTACTTTCTATATTTAAGACAACATTAGATTAAAAGAGAAAAACTATACATTAAAATAAAATTATCCACCAGTTTATGTAAGTTTGAGTTTTTACTATATGTTATCATCTGACTTTAACTAATATTAATAGAATATTATTCTCTGGAACAATGAGTACACTCTGAGAATTATCATTACCAGCCCTTGTGTACATCTTTAATATATCCAGTACTAGAGGTGTATATCCTTCCCACATAAACCATATCCCAGGGAAAGACTTGGGCAGTAAGTACCTGTTGTCTGTTAAATCCTTAAGAAGTGAGCTTCACCTGTTGGACAAAGGTAGGAGCACACTAATGCAGTTTCAGAACTCACCCAAGGAATCACACACCACTATTTTTATTTATGCAGGAGACACAGGGACAAGGTGCTTTATTTAAAAAACACACACACACGCACACGCACATGCACACACATAATGCGAAGGAAAGTTGTTGGATATGTAACCTGCATTTTATTTCTAATTATTTTATGAAGCATGACAGAAGCCAGAGAACTGAATATTGTCTCAGTGGTAAAGTTTTCTGTCTGTGAACTTTTTCTCTGTGTGGCTGTTTTTGTCCCTTTGTTTGCATGTTTTCTTTAACACATTCACTTAAGTCAGGACTTCTGTCTCACCATTTGCATGTACCTGTGTACAATTGAAAGGCTGAAGCTGTCAGGATGTAATTCACATCACTTCTTTCACACTCTCTTTTTGTTCACCTGAGAACTCAGCAGTGAAACAGCTGCTACTTGACAGCCCTATTTCCTAAATCGCAAATCAGATCAGTCCTTTCTTTTATTATCAAAGTTGAGCCACAGCAGAAGATGATATATGAAATTTCCTATTTTACCCCTAATAATCTTAAATTTACCTTATCATTTGTTTAAAAAATAAATGGATATTTCATTCGTGGTGGCTCACTAGCATAAGAAAGCACTAGTGTTGTTCAAATGGTGAGAAATGGAAGCCCCAGTCAAGAAACAAGTCTAGAATGTAAAATGGTATAGCTGTAATGGAAAACAGCATGGAGATTCCTTAGAGAAATAAAAATAGAACTACCGTATGACTCAGCAATCCCACTTCCAGATAGCCATCTGAAAGAACTGAAATAGGATCTTGAATGGCTATTTGTACTCTCATGTTCATTGAAGCCTTTTTCACTATAGCTAAGAGGAAAAAAACAACCTAAGTGTCCATCTATGGATAAATGGCTACAGAAAATGTGGTTTATGTATACAATGGCATGCCATTCAGCCATGAAAAAAAAAGAGATTCTGCCATATGCAACAACGTGACTGAAATTATTACGCTAAGTGAAATAAGTCAAGACAGATAAACTAATATACATGATTTCACTTATATGTGGAATCTAAAAGAAAAGCCAAATTCATAGAAACATAGAGTAGATTAGTGGTTGGATGTGGAAAATCAGATATTGATCAAAGGGTACACATTTCCAGTTATAAAAGAAATAAATTCTGGGTATGTAATGTACAGCAGGTGACTATAGTTAACAATACTGTGTTATATACTTGTAAGTATCTAAAAGACTAAATTTTAAATGTTCTCACTGTAACAAATATAACAAAATATGAAGGTAACTATGTGTGATGAAGGATGCATTAACTAATCTTATTATGGTAATCATTTCAAAATATATGTTTGTATCAAATCATCACAATGCACATCTTAAACTTTATAGTTATATTTACATTATATTTCAATAAAGCTGAAAAAAACTGATTTAAAAAGAAAATATGGCATATACATATAATGGAATATTAATCAGCATAAAACAGAAAATTCTGTCATATTGTGCAACATGGGTGAACCTTGAGGACATTATACTAAGTAAAATAAGCCAGTCACAGAAGGACAAATACTGCATGCTTTCAATTATATGTTTTAGCTAAAGTAGTCAAACTCCAGAAACAGAAAGTATAATGGTGATATCTAGGTACTGGGTAGAAGGGGTGAGGGAACTGGGGAGTTGCTGTTTAATAGGTATAGAGCTTCTGACACACACGATGAAAAGTCCGAGATCTGCATTACAACATTGTGCCCATAGTTAACAATTCTGTACTATACACTCCAAAAATTAAGAAGGTATATTTCATGCTTCACATTAAGGAGAGAGGGATGAAAGAATGGGAAATGGGAGACTGAATACAGAGCTTAGCTACTTTCTAACTTCCTCACTGAAAATATTTTTCTATTAAAATATTTAAACTTTTTTAAAAATCTAGAAATTATACACTGTGATGATCTCCAGAAGTCATGGATAATATATGGTTTTAGAATCCTGAGAAAGACCTCTGCCAGAATGTGAGCTGCTTATAGCCTTTCATAATTACTATATAACAGGAAGTACTAAGCAGTAGTTTCTGGAATGAAACAATGTACAGAAGACTGGGATATTGGGCAAACATTAGCCAAATGAGACTAATCGATTTCAGATGAAATTCCTGAACCAATTACACTGGAAATTATTAGTGAGTACCTGAAAGGAGATACACATACCAATCAGCTTCAATGTGGGTTCATACAAACTAAGTCATGTCAAACTAATTCAATTTCTTCTTTTAATAAGGTTAGTAACTTCATAGATCAGGCGATAGGGATATTAGAAACACTGCAGACAGAATCTGAAGTTCAGCCAGCCATTTGACACATCTGATGTTTCCCTTGTTGACAAGAAAATTAAAATAAGCTTGATTTAGAAGGAATTTTTGCTTGAAGAAAAGCTATAGTCATGTGTAAATAACTTAAAAATATTAAGCTAATGATACTTTCTTATTTATAACTTTATTTGCAAGCTACTACTATGTGCTTTGCATGATGCATGCTCTAACTTTGTTAACCCTTAATAATCTTTGAAATGTTATAAGCATTCTTCAGGTTAGAAAACTGAGGCAAAGGAAAGTTAAGTACTTTGTATATCATGTGGATAGTAACTGATAAAGCTACACTTTGAACCCGGTAAATGTAACTGCAAAAGTATATCCTTAACTACTATGTGATACAACACTTGAATTGCTATGTAACCTTTCACAACTTAATTAATTATAACAATTAGGATATAAAAGAGAGCCCTGTCTGGGTGGCATAGTTGGTTGGAGCACAATTGCATATACCAAAAAGAAGGTCACTGATTCAATTCTGAGTCAGACCACAACCTTAGCTGTGGGTTCACCATCCCTTGTTGGAGTGGCAACTGATTGATGTCTCTCTCTCTCTCTCTCTCTCTCTCTCTCTCTCTCTCTCTCTCTCTCTCTCACTCTCTCTCGCTCTCTTTCTCTCTTCCTTTCTCTCTCTAAAATCAATAAACTAGTACTCAAGTGAGGATTAAAAAAGGCATAAAAGACACATTCATCAATTTTGGAATAACCTGTATCTGAGATAATAATAAATATTCTGTATTGTATAATTTGCATTATAATTTGCCTTCCTGAATTAGTTTTCTGTGACTACTGTAACAAATTCCCATAAACTTAATAGCTTAAAACAACAAAAACTTACTGCTCTGTAGGCTTCAAGTCTAACATGACCTCAGTGGGCTAAAATGAAGGGATCAGCAAAGCTATATTACTTATGAGGGCTCTAAGAAAGAGTCTGTCTGCTTGCCTTCTCTAGCTTCTATAGGTACTTGCATTCCTTGGCTTGTGGACACATTCCAGCTTACTGTGCCTATCTTCTAGCTACATCTTCCTCTAACTCTCTCCCTATTTTCCCTTATACCACACTTGTGATTATTAAATTAAAAACACCCAAATATCAAGGCTAATCCCCCTCTTTTAAGGTCAGCTAGTTAACAATCTTAATTTTATCTGTAAATGCAATTCCCTTTGCCTTGTAACCTAACATAGTCATAAATTCTGGAGGTTAGGATATCAACATCCTTGAATAGGTAATTATTCTTTCTACCACATTCCCTATAATTCATTTCTTACATTATAGCATAGTGAAGTTTCTAAGCCATATATCTAGGTTTGTCATTTGGTAAGCATTGCATTTTTTCCCCTCCCATAACCTCTTGCATTACCTTTCCAGTGAAATTTCTAGGTTAATATGCCCTACTTAAAACCTAGTATTCTTTCTTCATTACTTTATAGGTAATACTCAACCAACTTCATGGCTTATAGTGGTGTGGAAGTTGAAAATTGTTGAAGCTGGGTGATGAATATAGGAGGATATATAAACGTGTACATATATATGTATATGTGTACACATATGTATATATGTGTATATATACATAAATGTGTATACATATGTATATATGTGTGTATATATATGTATATATGTATACACATGTATATATGTATATGTGTATATATATAGCATTAGTTAACTTTTTAATATATTTTTTAAATTTTAATTAACAAAAACTTTAAAGTAGACATGAGAGGCCTATCATAAGAGCAATCTAAAAGCTAATGCAGTAAATATTAAAATAATAGAATTGTAATACACATATGTAGAACAAGAAAGAATTACACAATATTATAATGATTAAACAACAATTGATTTATGACATCCACTTTTGAGTACTACAATTGAAAAAAATGTAGACAAACTGGAACATGTTCATAAGAGAGTAGCTAAAATTATGCCTGAATAGCAATCCTCTTAAACTTGATTGAAGAAATAATATTTGGCTCAGCAAATAAAAAATGCTGGAAAAAGTGTTATCAAGCATGCAAAGAATCATCATGGTAAAAAAAAAAAAAAGACATAGGTTTATTTCCCTGACACCTGATAAGACACTGTTCAGTAGGTCCAGGGAAAGAGTTTTGATGTCTATAATAATTTGAGTTATATGAAGATGAAAGAGAGGTCTTTTTCTTTTTTTTTTTTTTTTAATTTTTGGTTTTTCAATTACAGTTGTCCCCTTTTCCCCCAATTTCTCTCCCCCACCCAACCCACCCCCTCTCCCGCAATCATATCCCTCCCCGTTGTACATGTCCATGAGTCATTTATACACGTTCTTTGACTAAACCCTTCCCTTACTTATCCCCCTTCTCTCCCTCCCCCCTCCCCCCTATTGACAGCTATTCTGCTCTTTGTTCTATTTAGTTCTTTTGTTTGTGTTGTTCTTTAGTTTCCTGTATCAGGTGATATCATATGGTATTTTTCTTTCTTTGCCTGGCTTATTTCACTAAGCAAAATTCTTTCTAGTTCCATTCATGTTGTAGCAAATGGCAGGAGTTCCTTCTTTCTTTCTGCTACATAGTATTACATTGTGTAAATGTACCACAGTTTTTTGATCCATTTATATACAGATGGGCACTTAGGTTGTTTCCAGCACTTAACTATTGTAAACAGTACTGCAATGAACATAGGGGTGCATAAGTTCTTTGGAATTGGTGTTTTAAGATTCTTCGGGTATAATCCTAGTAGTGGAGTCGCTGGTTCAAAAGGCAGTTCCATTTTTAATCTTTTGAGGTAATTCCATACTGCTCTCCATAGTGGCTGCACCAGTCTGCATTCCCACCAACAGTGCAGTAGGGTTCCCGTTTCTCCACATCCTCGCCAGCACTTGTTGTTTGTTGATTTGTTGATGATGGCCATTCTGACTGGTGTAAAATGGTATCTCATTGTGGTTTTTATTTGCATCTCCCTGATGGCTAATGATGTTGAGCATTTTTCCATGTGTCTATGGACCTTCTGTATGCCCTCTTCGGAGAAGTCTTTGTTCAGGTCCTTTGCCAATTTTTTAATTGGGTTGTTTGTTTTCTTGATGTTGAGTTGTATCAGCTCTTTATATATTTTGGAAATCAGTCCCCTGTCTGTGATGTCATTGGCAAATATGTTTTCCCACAAGGTTGGTTTCCTTTTCATCTTGCTGATGTTTTCTTTTGCTGAGCAGAAACTCTTTAGTTTGATGTAATCCCATTTATTTATTTTTTCCTTTATTTCTCTTGCTTTAAGAGATGTATCCATGAAGAAATTGTTACGTGAGATATCTGGTATTTTCTTGCCTATGTTTTCCTCTAGGACTTTTATGGTGTCACGGCTTACATTTAAGTCTTTGATCCATCTTGAGTTTATTCTTGTGTGTGGTGTAAGTTGGTGGTCTCGTTTCATTTTTTTGCAGGTCCCTATCCAGTTCTCCCAGCACCATTTGTTAAAGAGGCTCTTCTCACTCCATTTTATGTTCCTACCTCCTTTATCAAATATTAGTTGACCATAAAGGCCTGGGTTTATTTCTGGACTCTCTATTCTCTTCGACTGATCTACATGTCTGTTCTTATGCCAGTACCAGACTGTTTTGATCACAGTGGCTTTGAAGTATTGTTTGATATCTGGTGTTGTGATTCTTCCTGCTGTGTTCTTCTGTCTCAAGATTGCTTTTGCTATTCGGGGTCTTTTTTTGGTTCCATATGAATTTATGGAGTATTTGTTCTAGGTCTGTGAAATATGTCATTGGTATTTTAATAGGCCTACCCTGGCTGGTTTGGCTCAGTGGATTGAACGTTGGCCTGTGAGCTAAGTGTCGCTGGTTCGATCTTCCAGTCAGGGCACATCAGAGAAGGAAAACTCTGACTCCAAAAAACCTCCGCTGCCTTGCGGCATACCTCTTCAGGGGAAAGGCTAGGGGAGTAAACCCCAACAGAAAATCTGGAGCCGGAGTCCCTAAGGCGGTTTGACGTTGAAGTCAACACCGGCAACTCCTGCGGCGCACCTGAAGCCAAGCTGTATTGACTCCGTCTTTCCCTTGGACCCTTCAGCTGCGAAGAGAGGGGGGGTCTGCTGCATGGGCAACAGCAGACCCTCCATATCACCCCGCCCAGGCTTTGTAGCTTCAGCTTCACTGGAGAGGACACTCCAGCGTCATCGCAAGATGTCGATTCAACACGGGAGGAGACAGATACCGTGTCACTCCCGAATCGGACTGCACAGCCATTCTCGGCGGTGCAGATAGATTCTTAAGAAGCTACACCATCGTCTCCCGAGACGGACGGCTGCCGATGACGATTTAGAGTGATAGGGGGGCTAAACTAGACACACAAACAAATAAACAATGATTGAAGAGAAAGGATGAGAAGGAGAGGTTATATGCAGCACATTAGAGATAAAGTTTGTTTTTCTTTTGGAAGGGAAAAAAACCAACAAAAAAAAGAAGAAAGAAAGAAATAGAGAAAAAAAATTGAAAATAAAATCCCCCCAAAACCCCCCCAAAAAAAACTCAAGAAAAGAGAAGAAAGAAAAGAATAAAGAAAGAAAGAAAAGAAAGAATAAATAAGAAAGAAAGAGAGAAAAACATTGAAAAAAAAAAGCGATATTTTTACTCCGTTTTAGCTTGGTGTGTCACCTTCTTTTTCTGCGTCTGCAGCTGGTCTAGAGGTTCTTGTTTCTTTCAGCACTGGTGTGCGCCCGAGGTTGCTGCAATGGTGCGAGCCCGCGGTTGCCAGCAGGGCGCACTTCCTTGCTGCCCGCCGGAGCCAGCTGAGGTGTCCTTGTGCGTGTGCCCCTGCACGGGCGGGGCGGCCGAGAACTTGCCCCGAGATTGGCGCCTATTGTTGTCCGGCCGAGGTGGTTCCACGTTCGCTCCGAGGTGTCCCTGCGTGCGTCCCTGCACGCGCAGCAGGCGGCCGAGAACTTGCCCCGCAATTGGTGCCTATTGTCCCCGGGCTGAGGTGTTTTCGCACTCGTGTGCCCGTGCCCTTAGTCCCACTGAGCCGAGCTCTGGGAGTTGGTCTCTTGTACATTAGGGCGGGGCCGCGAACACTTGTGCTCAGTGGTTCTGGCACCGCAGCCACCAACCTTCCTTCACCCGTCTGGGCGGGCACGAACAGAGCCTGAGCTAGTGGTCTTCTTTCCAGCCTGGGGCCCGGCACCCACGGGAGCTGGCTAGGGGTGTCTGCGCACGGTCCTCTGCGTGTCCAGTGGGCCCTCCCTGTGCCCGTTGGGGCACTGATCTTATGTCCGTTGGGGAGTGTCCGAGGGACGCCTGGACTCACGGCTCCGCGCACCTGGGCCAGTGAGTGAGAGCACTTCCCTGTGCGAGGCCCGGGACCCACGGGTAGGGTTGGGGAGTGGATGAGCGCGCCTCTGCTCCTGCGCTCCTCAAGAATGGCCTACCACCCCCAAACTTTCCTCCCCTCTCCACCGTCCACTAGAGAAAAATATAAAGGAGAGTTATGTTCTCACTTGCCCAGCAGCATGCTGTCGCTGTCTCCTGTCCTTCAGCACCAATGCCACTTGGTCGAGTCCCATCTCTGCCAGCGGGCAGAGATCCGCTTTCCTCCTGACTCCTCTCCCAGGGCAGCCTGTGGTCGCCAAAAAGCCTTTGTGTCCTTCCAGCCGCAGCTCGGGCAGCCGCCCCAGTCAGGAATCCCGTTTCATCCCCTTTTTCTCCGCTACCCTCACCAAACAGGTCATTCTCAGATGGATTTTCTCTAATCCAGCAGTGCCAAGGCTCAACTCCTGCCAGTGTCCACCTGCTCACTGAGATGTTCTGTCTGCAATTAGCCCAAACTGCAGATGGGTCTCAGGAGCCTGAAAACGCAGCGTCCCCTCACTCCTCCGACATCTTTTTCCCCTGAAAGAGAGGTCTTGAATGACAACGAGACACATGTCGCCATGAATAGGATCCCAGCAATAACTTGTGTGTTGGACTTCATATGTTTGAAGTTTCTTCTAACCTAGACTGAGAATGTGGTAATGGATGAAATGCTGACCCTTTTAGTTAGTAATGATCTCTAAACCATGCATCACATGCTACATAATTTCTCAGTGTTACAAAGTCACCACTGGCTATTGTAATCACACTGAAATGGTTGAACTATACAAGTGAAGTCTCATTGCTTTGAAACAACTTACAGATGATGTGTTATGTATCTAACCTGACTGAGGGTTAGTAGGATTTACTGCTGTGGGTAATGAAATACCAAGACTGTAAGTGTGATTATGGGAGAAAAAAACATACTTGCCAATAATATTGAGCCATAAATTGGTGGAATCCATCTGGCATATACTACTTCATAACCTAAACGCTACACACTGTTGAAGTAAGATATCATGGGTAAAATATCTATATCCCCAGCACATACCTGGGTCCTTACTCCTCAGCTATATTGGGATAATCATCTCCTTGTCTCTCTCTCAAAATGCCCCAATACTCATATTTTTGGCTTTTAACTTTTCTCTTTTTAAAATTTTTATTTTTATTGTATTTTTCCATTACCATTCAATCCCCTTATACCCTGCTCCCCCCAGCAATCACCACACTTTTTCCATGCCCATTTTTCCTTTTTGCTCAATTCTTCCACCCCCTCTCATACCCTCCCCACTAGCTGTCATCCTGCTTCATCTATGACTCTGTCCCCATTTTCCTTGTTAGTTCAGTTTGTTCATTAGATTCCACACATAAATGAGTATGGATAGACCTGGAGAACATTGCGCTAAGTGAAATAAGCCAGTCAGAGAAAGAGAAATACCATGTGATTTCACTCTTTTTTTTCTTTATTTTTAGTGTTGGCACTATTATAGACGTCCCCATTCCAGCCCCCACCCCCATCACCACTTTGTCTGATTCTAGCCAGCCCCCATCGTCCCCTACTCTCTGGCCAACATTGCACTTGTCTGTGTCTATGAGTTATGCACACACGTTCTTTGGCTAATCTCTTTATCTTCTTTCTTGCTCACTCTTTTCATATAACTTTATGCAGTTTGGGTAAAACCATTTTTCAAGTAACATTTAGTGCTCTACCATCATTTTTCAGGCAGTCTTAGTCTTTTATCTATTGCTCTGAGATTCTTGATGAATAACATATTTCAGATATTTCAATCAAGTATGCATGGGCATACATATACTGAATTTTTCAGCTCTTTCCAGCTGTCAAAGGATGGTGTTACATATAGAAAATATGTTTTCAATTTATGAATTGGTACTTAAACTCTTCATTTCTGAATAAATTTTATATATTTTAAAATGTTTTACAGCTCTAATCTCTTTTGATCATTACAAGAATTGTTAAAAAGGAAATGTGTCATGAGTGAATTGAGACCCAATGACATTTCCCAGGGCAACATTTCTGGTTCAAGTTCACAGGACTTTAGAGGTGCTACTACTATTCTATACTGATCCTATGTGACAGGAGGAGAACCAAGCTCTGAACCTTGGACTTCTATTTATAAGCTCCATGCTCTTTTCACTATGCTATGTGACCTTTCCAAGTAAAATGCCACATTCTTCCCAACATGGCAATTAGCTTTCAGTGTAACTTTCAGGCAGTGATTCTTGTAGGAAAGAGATGAGAGGGAGGCAGGGATGGGGAAATTGAAGGAGGGGGGGAGGGAGAGAGAGAGGGGAGAGAGAGAAAGATAGAGAAAATGAATTAAAAATCCCAAGCAAATAACTCCAATTAACCCTGGCAAATACATTTGTTTTATTTTTCTTACGGACCTAATTAGTGTTGAAATTAATCCAAAATGAATAGCTGCAGTTTTCTCATCTTTAATTTGCCATATAGAGCAACTTTAAAACATACTCAGTGACATTTTAGAATAAATATGACAAGCAAATGTAGATGTAATTACACAAGTCATATACAGTATGAGTCATTTGTAAAGTTCACTATGAATGAGTTATACTTCACAGAATCTACTTGTCACTTTAGAAAATGAGATCATCTGCTTTTATATATGAAAGGAGAAATTTAACAGTGCATTAACTCAATCCAAGCCAGAAAATGTCCAAATCGATAATGGTTTGGGTTCAAATAATGTAACAATGAGGATAGAGAAAAGGAAAGGAAAATCTGAAGATATGTGTATAACCTTAACATTGTGTGCATTTAAGAGGGTATGTGAATAAAAGACAGCTGGTTATCTCTTTTGTTTAAACTCTTTATTATTTTATGTCTCTGAACTATATATTTTCAAAATACATGTTCTAATTTTCTGTGAGATGCCATGCAATTAGCAAAAAAAAATTATTTTCTTTGTGATATATTTGGCCAGATCAGAAAGAGATTTTTTTTTTTATATTGCTATAGAGGGGTAATGATAGCTGAAAATAGTAAAATGTATGTTTTTTAGAAAATATGCTATGTGTACCATTGTTGCTGTTTGTAATGGGTTTTTAATGTAAGTTTTTCCAAAATGTGAAAGAAAATGAGGTATGTTCCACATTATAGAAAATTATTTCAAAATGAACATTTTGGGTTGTTCCTTCTCTCCTGACATGTGCTATGTTGTTGTAAGTCACTGGCCTTTCATATTCTGTTTCAAAGAGCAAACATACAGTGTGTTGCTGAAGGATATAAGGCCATTATTTCAAGGACAAAGCTATTATACTAAGATGCTTACTCACAACTTGCCCTCTTTCCCTTAACTTTAAATATGGCCTCCTGTTCTCACTATTTTTGTTTGCTGCTGCTGAGTTTCTGCTTATTTTTTTTATCAGAGAGAGGTCCCCTATCTCCTCATTCCTGGAATACTAGGTTGTTTCAATGCCACATATGGTTTCTTGCTTCTAAGCCTTTTCCATTCATAAGTTACTGTAGCAGTAATTTACTACTGTAAAGTTAAATATGTGTAATATATATATAATTTAAATTATATTTAATTTTACAATGGCTTTATGTCTACATATACTTCCTATGACAAGATTCCATCCTTTCCCCTCTCTTTTCTCCTCCTTCTTTCTTTTCTTTCTTTCTATTATTCTCTCTCCCCTTATTCTATTTCTTTGATTTGATGTCACATTAACCTTAAGGGTCCATGGACTTTGTAATGCCTGCATTTAATAGCAGTTTACAAGCTGGGCACTGTAATTCAAGCTGAGTAAAGGTGAACACAGGTGAGGTCCTGCACTGGGAGGCACATATTTTTGTAGATGCCTAGAAACCTATCTTCTCCTATAGATCTGCTGGAAGCCAGGCAAGAAATGACAATAGTTTGAAAAGTCCTGCTGCTTTTTATTAATAATTAGCTTCTTGAATCAATTTATGTGTTCCTAATTTTATTTTAGGGGCATTTTTGCACAATAACATATCACACAGAATAACTGTGTGATTACCAGTTATATTTTAAATTACATTCAAGAACATTTTCCCCAGCTTTTTATTGATTGCATCAGGAGCCTGACACATGCAATGACACCCATGGTTAAGTGAAGGGAGCCCATCCACGCACGATGTGGGCCACCAAACCCTTGTTGCTCTTTGTTTCCTTTGCAGCCACACACCCTGTCCAAATATTTAGGTTTTGAAATTTTAGGAATGAAGGAAGGACCTAATGACAGTTATTGTTTGTTGTTTGTGGCTCACTTTATATTCATTAATAATTAAATATGCAGGGCTTTAGTGGATGTTGTGAATGGGCCATGCATTTAATAAAATAGTAATAACAGTTTTGGGGGCGTCAAAACTTTTTGACACTTTGTAATTTGGATTTGTCAATGTTATTTGGAAATTACTGATGGAATACCTAAATTTTAGTCTTTAAGTAAACTAAGGGAAACAAAGCCACAGAAGTATAAAATATTTTCAACACCAAAATGAAAGCATTTTTGTTTCTTCAAAAAACTTCTATCTGTAAAAAAATATGGATAGTTAGGTAAGAACATTTATCATTTAAACACCATGACCTTTATCGTATACATGGTTTTACCAGGTTTTCTGGAGTTTGAGATATTTTTCCACAGGTACAGATACCTAAGAATCTAAGGCCACACTTCCACACTTTAAATCACCAAATGGCCCTGGCTGGTGTGGCTCAGCTGGTTGGAGCCTCTTCCTGTAACTGAAAGGTTGTAGGTTCAATTCCTGGTCTGGGTACATACCTAGGTTGTGGGTTCAATACCAGGTCTGGGTGCATATGATCCCCATCAGGGTGTGAGTAATCCCTGCTTTGGGTGGGAAGCAACCAATCAATGCTTCTCTCTCTCATTGATGTTTCTCTCTCTCTCTCTCTTCCTCTCTGCATTCCTCCCTCTCTAAAAGCAATGAAAAATAAAAATGTTCTCGGGTGAGAATAAAAAAATAAAAATCACATCACCAAATGAACACTAAAACCCTTGGGTTCCATCTCATCTAGATGCTCATTAACCTTTTTGTGATGGATTTTTTAGTGTCTTAAATTTAGAATGGGCAACAGAAAAATCTTCTGCTTGATTGCCAAAAAGCTTAACATTTTGCATGCATGTGTGTATATTTCTATAAAAGAAAAGAAGAGAGATAAAACAAAAGAGAACAGAAGTATGAGTGCTTTACAAATGTAAAATTTAGCATTATTTTTCCAGAGTGAGTATAAATGCTGCCAGAGTAATCAAATTAATGACTTTAAACATTATTAGTCTCTATTTATAAGAGAGACCTAAACTTCACATTATTTGTGAGGGACATTTCCTAAGAATTCTCTTATTATTAAAATAACTGAGAAATAGGCATCTTCCATTTACCACACCAGTAAGGAGAAAAAATGCTGGTTACAGAACACTATATTTCTAAAATAAGTATATGATAAATATATAATCAGCAGTTTAAGAATCTCACAAGTTGCATTTTTTTCTAAGTGCCTGGAAATGTCAAAAGCAAAACAGAAAACCATAAATAAGTGTTTAAATTCTACTGCTTCTTTTACATAGTGATCTTGTTATTTTGTTTCTAAAAAGGAAGTAGAAAGAACAGAGAATTTTGTTTTATATCCCATTTAAACATTTTAAAATCTTAAATCTAATTTCCTGAAATTTCTTAATTCATTAATCATGGTGGAGTTTTCTTAAATAACAACTTCCACATAAAATCTAACTAAATATTTATTTATTGATTGACTTGAAGGTGAAGGTATTGACTATATGAGAGTGAGCATTAGCTCATACTCTTCCTTCAGCTAAATCCATATCAAAATAAAAATCATATTTAGTGACTAAAATTTTTGCCATCATGAATATACATGTAGGGTAATAAAAGGCACAGAGTAGAAGTCTGTTTTTCCAGAATGCTTTTTCACTGCATAAGGGAATCTAAACTATTTAAAATAAAACAGATGCTCTGGAATTTATCAGGCTTGTGTTTAATTTATGCAGTTTTACCATTAATAACATTACCTATTTAACACATCCATTACATACCCTCACTATTAATTTAGACAGAAAAATGTAGCAACTTCAAAAGGAAATATTCCATTAAATTAAGGATATTGACTTTAATGGATGTCCCAAATAGACATGGAAATTAACAGAATTAAAAAAACAAGTTGATTAAAAGTGGTCTCATTATAATTTGTTATGCCACAGAATGAAATGTTAAGCTAGCATTCACTAAAAAAAAATAAAATAAAATCATGCCATTGAAATCTCTTTGTACTCTAAAAAAGATGACTTTAAAACTATCAAATCATATCTTATATAATAATATGGCTTTTACATTTTTAATAAATAAATATGAATCTTATTTTTAAAAAGCTCAATATTTATAGGCTTATTTCCTGATGGTCAAGGAATTGAACAACGTGATCAACATGCTTGTTCAATGATCTCATTTCATGGAAACGACCATCTCAGGCAAAGGGGATGGCCGCCACTTCCCCCCCTCTTACTCCCCTCTCTGCCTTCTACACTTTCACAATCGGCTATTATTGTGTTCATTAAGTTGCTTGCATTCCCTTTTAATGATTCTTTTTTAGATCCTCAAATGTTTCTATTTTTCATGACCCTCCTATTAAAGTGCCGATGTGCATGAGTAATTAACTAACAAACAGCTCAATAAAAGTCACAGATGGCAAGGATTATCCAACTTTGGTAGGGGGAAAGAGCAAGGACCCATGGGAACAGGCACCATGCAGGGCCCAGGGCAGGGGAAAGGGTGTGTAATAGGGTAGGCAGGCTAGTAAAAGGGAAGATGAATGGGGACAAAGACAAACTATGCCTGCATTACGATATCATTTATGTCTAGTTCAACACTTTGACTTACTATATTTTTTATCCCTTGATTCATCTATTCAAACCGTTTTATTGAACGTGTAAATGCTGATCGGCCTTGTGAAAGCACTGGAAATATAAGGACAAGTATGACAGAGTCCCAGTTAAATCTAATGTAATAATAATTATGTGTAAATTATTATATTATAATATATTTAAATTATTAATTCATGGTATATTTACTGAAGGCCTTCCCACAGAGAACACTGACTTTAAAGTTGGTAGACACTACTGTCTTTAAGGAGCTATCTGGTAGGGAAAGACAGAAAATTAATTTTAAAATCCCACAAAATCTTTGCAATATATCATGTGTTGATAAATGCATACAGAAAATTAGAGTGTTACAGAGGAATGGTAACTGGGCTTATTGAGAAGAGCTTATTAAGCTGGTCTGGGAAGTTTTCAAAAGAGAGGTGCAACACGAGACATCTTATACAAGGATTAAGGATGAACCAGGTAGTAAAGCCTAGAGATAGAATTGGACATTCTTGCCAAATAAGCACAGCAAGTATAATAGCATGGAGGTGTTAAACAACATGTCATAGTGAAAAATATTTATATAATATCTTATGTTTGAATTACCTGTGTTTCCAGAGTAAATATGGATAGGGTGGGGGTGTGGAGACATGTTTTTGTAGGAGATAAAAAATAAACAAATAAACTGTTAGTGTGTCACAGAACACACTGAATCCTATATTAAGATATGTGGCCATTAAGCAACAGTAAGTGGAAGTAAACCACGGAAGGGTGGACAAATGGCATAATCAGAGTGCTATTGTAAA
Organism: Furipterus horrens; assembly: GCF_987537825.1. Lineage (NCBI taxonomy): Eukaryota > Metazoa > Chordata > Mammalia > Chiroptera > Furipteridae > Furipterus > Furipterus horrens. Next base: position 58,121,323 of record NW_028327176.1, on the reverse strand, counting down.
AACTTTGGCCCGTATGGTAGTCTGGCAAATGAATTAGATAGAGGAGGTGCAGCAGAAATCAGGCAGGTGTTTTGGGAGACCATTTCATGTTCTATTGGTAGTTAATAAGACATTAAGTAAGAGAAGGAGAATGTGGATGCTATAAAAATGTAAATAGTATAAAACTGAAAGCAACAAATGAACAAACAAGAAAAGCAAAAACTCAAACACAGACAACAGTATGGTGGTTAGCAGAGGGAAGGGGGTGGGGTTGTAGTAAAGGGTAAAGGGAGTGAAATATAGGGTGACAGAAGGACATTTGACTTTGGGTGGTGGGCACACAATGCAATATACAGATCTTGTATCATAGAACTATATACGTGAAACCTATATAATTTTAGTAACCACTGTCACCCAATAAATGTAATTGAATAAATATAAATAGTCAAATAACAATGAGGAAGAAGAAGAACATGAGCTATGAAATGAGGATCCTTGAGAGTCAGACTTCTGAAAAAGAGTAGACATTTCTTTCATAAAATGCCCTAGTAAATTTACTTCCACAGTATTTTACCATATGTTTATTATTACACCAAATTAGAACTATCTTCTTCACAGAAAAGTGCATTTGGAGGAGAACCAAGCAAGGGTGACCTTATTTTCACACCAGTCACCAGGGAAAGACGTGGGGTCTAAATAATCTCCTTTGAGTGGACATAAAGAAAGGAGAGCCGAAAGGATACAATTTCACAACCTTCCTCGGCAAACCAAGAGCAAAACCTATTATCTTTTTTATTTTTTCTTTCAATTAAACCCTCTCTTTTCAATTTTCTAGGTCACTTTTTCTAAGCTGCCCCTTTCTTTCTTAAAACCAGTGACCCAAATAGATAACTTATTAAGATAGAAGTTTTTACTTTTGCCCAAGACTTGGCAGATGGATGTAGATGAACAAGTACCATCTCAGTAGTCAGCCCAGATATTCGTCACAGTTCAGACCTGAAGTCATCATCTTTCTACTTTAGTGCATGCTTGTGGCCAGATGACTTCAACTTCTATGTCTCTCAGCAATCACAAGTAGAAAAGACACAGCTAAATCTGTGTTGAAAGTCTGCACTTCCATGAAGCACCCATGTTGCTTAGTAACCAGGCAACATAACTCAAAGTTTAAGGAACCAGAGCCCCAGATGTTTAGATTAAGCTCTTTCCAATAAATTACTGCTCCCAAAGATAAATATCTAACTATTCAGTCTCTTTTATTATTTGGTTTTTGTTGAATGGTATAAAAATTTTAATACCAAACATACGCAAGACAAGCTCAGAGTGAACAAACCTCCTTGTGCTCTAAAAGAAAAAGAAACTAAAGTAAAAATAAACCTAACAAAGGTCATTGTTTAAAAGGGAGCTCTGTATGACTAATCTTTTTTTTTCTTTCATTAATGTCATTAGTGATTATCAGCAAATAGTATATTTGAATTTCATTTTTATTGGTAAATGGTACTGGCTTAGAATTTCTGGCAGACATTTGGATTCAGTAAGTTTTATATAATGACAAATAATCTACTGTTTTACATCAGTGAAGGCTTGTCAGTAACACAACAGTATGATCATTGCCTTCTTTTACCTTATTTCATCACCTTTTTATCTCTATGTTTAACCTATTTCCAGTAACCTAGTAACATATATTGACTCTCCTTTACGTGCCACCATTCTTGATAGATTACTAGTTAATCTAATCAGGGCCAGGACCTCCTGTTTTGCAGTCTAGTTAGGGACATTTAATCAACTAATCACACAGATATATAATCACATATTGCAATAGTTGATTTGAATAAAAAATTCAGAATGCTGTAAGAATTTATGACAAGAACATCTAAATTAGATATCAATAAAGATGCTCAGAAGAAATAAAATTTTAACTGAAATATAGAAAAAGGAAGAAGGGAAAGAATAGCAAGTGAAGCAATCATTATGTGCAAGGTTTCAATTGTTCTTAAGCTTTAGGGTACATCAAAATGATCTGGAGCACCATTTCTGAGCCCTACTCTAGAGCTTATGATTCAGCAGGCTGGGGGCAGGATCCAATAATTGCACAAATTGCAGGTCTAATGAATTCTTAGGTGATGCTGCTGTTGCTGGTCTGGAGAACATACTTTGAGGGCCATTGAATTGAAGAAACTGAGAAATGGTCATTATGGTTAGTCTACTGTGGAACAAGTGGTGGAGAAGAAAAATGTAGAGAGAAGACAAATTAATTAAGCCCATATAAGATTTTTGTATACATAGTTTTTAGAGCAATTAGAATGTCCGCAGTAGACTTTAATCAAAGAAATGATGTGATCACATCTGTTTTTTAAAAAAGATTTCTAGGTATAATTATGTAGAATGAACTGAAAGGAGAGTAAGAAGAATGATGGAGAGAAATTAGGGGATTATTCCAGGAGTTCAGAACAGAGTAGTAGCAGGGAGATAGGAGTAGTAAAGCAAATATTTAGATAGATATAAAGGATATTCAGGAGGGAAAATCAAAAAGACTGAAGTTTTATTGGAGAGGTAGGACTCAAGGATGACTCCAAGAATTCTCCCTTCTGATGTCTAAATTGTACTTCATGGTACTATCCAGAAGATTTCTGGAAGAATGCCGGGTTGGAGATAGAGGTAATGAAAGGAAGAGCAAATTATCATGTGAAATTAGGGCATTTGGATATATTGGGACCTGGAACTCAGATGAAAAGTATACTTTAAAAATACAAATTTAAAAGTCATTGACTTATTGATGGAATACAAAGTTTTGTGTATAGATCAAATTACCTGAAATTAAAATATAGAAGGAGAACATGAAAAGGTCTGGAACTGAGTTTAAGGAAATGAAACTAGACAAAGAATAATATAAGCTGATTAAGAAAACTGAGTAGTAAGAGTCAGAGATTTAGGAGGAAAAGTATTTAAATTATTCAGATGCCTAATCATTTTCACTGGTACATTTACGTGGTGTTATTTTCTCATGTCTGAAGATATTTAGAATCTTCTACTTAACATTCATGCTCTTATGTTTTAACACCATCTACTGAAACTTTTTTCATCCTTTTATATTCTTTATTCTTTGGGAAATTCTAATTGTATAATAATGTGATTTTATAATTCATAGTTCAAACTAGGATAGTTTTGAACTTGAAAGTGGCATTAGCTATAAATATGCTGGAAAACAGTTCTCAACAGGACTGATCAGGACAAAAAGGAATGTATTTTCTTACTACATTAGTCATATGTTGAGTCATCTGGATTAATATTTTACATTTTGACTATATTCTTTTTGTTTTCAATTATTTTATTTTCTACTTTTGGGGGGATTATTTCAATAGTAATTGAAGCATTAAAATCTTATTAGAAGATTTATATGAAGGCATTTATTTCCTGTTAGCTTTACTGTATACAAACATCAAGAGGAAAGCAGGTTATGACATTTTTTATGGTGGAGACCCCATTAAATATCAGTTTTTCAATGCTTGTATTTGCTTCCATTGAATAGTACAGTTTATTCAGCCATCTTCCAGACTCTGACCTGTTTTCAATGAGGCTGGGAGAGTAGGGAGTGGCTCTGACAGCAGCACATCAACTTCCACTCACCCCCTTGCAGCCTGGTGCTTAGTCCATCTCTTCGTTGTCCTGGACCAGGCATCCCACACATTCAGAGCTTCATAGCTGTGCTGATCTGCAGACTTAGCCCCCTTCTTCTTGTGGTCAAAAGAACTAGGCCTTTCAAACACATTTTAGTACCACTCTCCCACTACCTACTATTACTTCTTCTGGACCTTCTCAGGAGATCAGTGGGACAAATAAGGGTTATTTTTGTTTGTTCGTTTTTCTAGAATCCCCTCTGTAGACAATTCCCTCCACAGTGCTAAGTCATTTACTACTCTTTACCTTCTTTGTTTTCCAAAACTCAGTTGAAATATTATTTTGCTCCTGTTGTCTGCTAACATTGTTACATTTAAATCTTATTCAAAAAGATACATGTACTCCTATGTTTATTGCAGCATATTTACAATAGCCAATGTATGGAAACAACCTAGTTATCCATTGATAGATTAATGTATAAAGAAGATATGCTATATATATTATGCAGCAATAAAAAGTGAAAAATCTTACCATTTGTGACAACATGGTTCAATCTACAGGGTAGTATACTAAGTGAAGTCAGGAAGAAAAAGACAAAACACCATATAGTTTCACATATATGTGGAATATAAAAACAAAACAAAACAAAACAGATTCATAGAAACAGAGACTGAAGTAATGGTTACCAGAAGTAAGCACTGGGGGATTGGTGGAAAACATGAAAGAAAATGTATTTGATAATATTGTGATAAGTTTGTATGGTAACAACAGATGATTACTAGAATTAGTGGGTTGATCACATTGTAAGGTATAAAAATATCAAATCACTGTACTGTATACCTAAAACCAATATAACTAATGTAATATTATATGCTAATTATAGTTAAATTAAAAAACTTTACTCAACTTGAAATTTATTTTGTAACATAGTATTTGGTAAGAATCTTCATTTCTTTTCTGCTAAATCAATCAGTTGTTCTTGTACAGTATATTTAATTATCCAATATTTTCTCATCAATTAGTGGGTCACATGTTACTATAGACTAAAGACATTTATACACATTCTCAAGTTTCAAAAGCCTTTTCTTAATGTTTCATGTGTATTAAATCAGAGAATTATATGTAAAACTGTGTAGTACATTTCTTTGAACATACTAATACAACAAATATCACCATGCTGTTTTCTTCTCAAATATGATTAGAATAGTTAAAATGTAACTTTATAAATATACTGAACAAGTAGAAAGCAGAGGAAAGCTTTACATTTTATATCATTATTCCTTTTTCTCTCTTTATTAAGTAATACCTTTCCTTTGTCCTTTTTTTAAAAACAACACAATGACATGACTTTCCTTTGGATTGTAAAGCTTTCAACTCATAAAAGCCATTCACTGTTGCTTCTCCTGGTGCATGGCTCTTCCTATTTTCCAAGACCCTGTTGTTTTACCATCTTGGAAAACAAATAAAAATGACACTTCTAAACACTCCACTGAAACAAATTAGATTTATTTTAAAGACTTTAGTGAATAGCATTTTGAATGAGATCCATAATGGGCTTTTTAATTAAGTGAATATAGTCATTTCACAGAGGCAATTCTCATTAGCAAAGCACTACTGAGATGACCATTTCATTCTAATTGTACTGTGTGTTTGTATAAAGAGCCTTATTTTAGGGTTGGTTTGAATAGATTTATATCTTATATCTAATCATGTCTTGACATGTAGTGCACATTTAAAAGGTAAAAATTACTGCTTTTTTAGAGACAAAGAGACTCCATAAAAATAAAACATTTTTTTCCAGTAATATGCTGTTGTTTTATTTGTATGGGATGAGATATAAGTTAGATTTTACATATTGTCTCTTGTTAATACTTGGTTTTTCTTTAGTTGTTTATTTTCAGTTATAGACTGAATGTTTGACTCTTAAAAATTCATATGTTAAAAGCTTAACTCCCAGCATGGCTGTATTTATAGATGGGTCTGTAAAGAAGTAATTAAGGTTAAATTAGGTCATAAGATTGGGGCTCTGATTTAATAGGGTTAGTGACCTTACAAGAAGAGACACAGAGAGCTTATTTGCTCTATATCTCCACATGGTAATATCATGAGGGAGTCATGTAAAATGGAGAAGGCTGCAATCTGCAAACCAGGAAGAGTCCTCACCAGAAACCAACAAACTAACATCCTGATGTCAGATTTATAATCTCCAAATTTGTAAGATAATGAATTTTTGTTGTGTAAGACACTTGATCTGTGGTATTTTTTATGGCAGTCTGAGCAGACTAATATATGAGGTCTGTCCAGAAAAATCCAACAAGGGTTAAATTAATGAGAATTATTTGCATAACATTGATGTAACCTGGCAGCCTAGGAGAGTGGACTGGAATGTGCATGCATGAACAATGACGACTTCACTGTACTAGTGAGTGAGGGTGGTAAAGCCCATTGAGTGAGCTTGTGTGCTGTATGACAGTGGCATTCAAAATGACTGAGGGAGTAGAACAACAAATCTGCACCAAAATTTGCATTAAGCTTGAACATTCCTCCACAGAAACTATTTGGGTGATTCAGAAGGTCACAGCTCTGGGCAACTGGTGACTGGCAGCTTCATCACAACAGTGAACCCGCTCATGCATTAAGTCTTGTGCAGGTGACTCAATCCCCCTATAGCCCAGATTTGGCACCCTGTGACTTCTGGCTTTTCCCAAAACTAAAATCACCTTTGAAAGGGAAGAGATTTCAGACTGAAGAAGAGATTCAGAAAAATGCAATAGGACAGCTGATGGCAATTGGGAATACTGTGTGAGGTCCCAGAGTGTCTACTTTGAAGGGGAATGAGGCATCATTGTCCTATGTACAATATTTCTTGTATCTTACATCTTCTTCAAGAAATGCCTCTATTTTTCATAGTACATGGCTGGATACTTTCTGGACAGACCTTGTATGTTCCTAAGTACAATTCTGAAAAGCTAATATTCTGAGTTGCTGTAAGGTAAGCATGTAAGTATTAGGTGAAATAAATTTCATAGAAATATTTAAAAAGCATGAGTTTAATATACCTTTCTACAAGTTGGAACCTTCATTACTTGAAGGACTTCTTTTATATTGATTCCATTAGGACAAGGTAACAAGAAACATTGGAATATTCTACAAATGAAGAATGAAATTCCAGGTAGAATTGTCAAGGTATAAAAAATATATATATAAATGACTTATCTCTATGGGGTATAATATGAAAAGTGGGATGAGGAGTAACTTTACAATAGGGGAAATATGACAAACATCCCCTTAGCCAAGTAATTAAGGATAACATCATCAGTGATAAGTTATTTTAATATTCTTATTGATGTGACATTCCTGCACAAAATCTATAGCCACTGTCTAAGAGAAAAACATTAGACATGCCCAAATTGTAAGCTAGTCTACAAAATATCTAACCAGTACTCCTCAAAGTGGCAAAGGTCATCATAACCAAGAGAAGCCTGTGAAACGGTCACAGTCTAGCAGCAATTAAAGAGACATGAAAAATAAGTGATATGGTATTTTAGATGATATCTTGGAACAAGAAAGAAGACTTTGGGTAAAAACTGAATAAATGCAAATATAGCATGCATTTTAATTACTAGTAATGTATCAGTGATGATTCATTAATTATGATACATGTGCCACAATAATGTAAGATGTTAACACTAGGGGAAACCGAGTAAGAGATATATGGGAACTCTCAACAACTTTTTGGTAAATCTGAAAGCTCATGAAATAAAGTTTATTTTAAAACTGCATGTGCAAGGGATACTTTTTAAAAAATTTGTTTTTACCCAAACTCAACAAGATCCATAGACCACTATTATTTAGTGGTAAGCTGTAAGAAATCTTACACAGAGTCACATATCCATGCTACACCCTAGCACCGTGTTCCTAAGCATCATGAGTTTTAGTCAAGAGAGGCTAAGCTTTGATTTTATTTAAGTGGTTTAAATTAATTCAGTTTTATTTTTTTCTCTCTTATTTTATTTCCAATGGGGTCTTCTTACTCAAGGATTGTGGTTATTTGGAGCTTTATACAAAAGCACCAACTTAAACAAGGTTTCTAGGTTCAGCAGAACAAAGAACAATATCCCAAATAATTATATAGAGACTTTTCAGTGTCTTAGTTGAGAAATGACACATTGCAACTTTTCATCACAGCCCATTGACTAGAATTTGTCATATGACAACTGCCACCTGCAAGAATACTGGGGAATGTGATAACCAGGTGGAATATGTGGTGAGCATTAATTTACTACCTATTCTTATTTCCTTATTTTTTACCACCCCTTGGCTTACATTGAGCCAATTTCTTTTTTATTACTACTTGAAAAATTTTTGAGAACTCTCCTTTTATGAACACTGCTTAATTTTTGGTACTCACAATAGTCTCAATCCCTTTCCTAGAGGAACTGTAAATTCCAGTAAAGATTCCAGGTGTGCACCCTCCCCTACAGACTGAAGATGATACATTCTTCCTTCAATTTGTGACTTTCTAATGCTTATTAATAGAAATAATGAGAAACATGAAATGATAATCTGTGTGAATATAGGATATAATTACTCTAAGGTTATTGCTTAGTGATAGCAAAATGTATAAGTTACTCTATGGTTCATCTCCTGAAATCATTGTTCTAAGATTTTCTCCAATTCCAGTGTCATAAATTAGTATGATGTCCACAAATGCATTTTGATCGGGTTTGGTGAGACTTTATTTTCATAAAGAAATTGTCCTCTTGCCTTCTAAATTGGATAATTACAATTCTTAAAACCCACTCAGAAATGTAAATGCCCAATTGCCTATGAAAATGGTGTTTTGATATGCATTTATTGCATCTGAGCCTGAGTATAGTTGAATTAGCTTTTGCATCTCAGTACAAGCTCAGTTTATATTTACCTATATTAATAAGAACAAAAACTAAATGATGACAAATTAGAATCTCTTTTATGATGTTGTGGTAGTTAATGGATATTAGTAAAACACTTTGGAAAATATTGCAAGAAGTGGTTTGACATCTAAATGCTGCTACCCTTTTGTGTAGCGTTGTGTTGAGTCACAAATAATTGATTTTCACTTTTGTAGACTATATTCTGACCCCAAAATACAGATCACACTTTACTTTGTACTGAAAGTAACCATTCAACTAAACACACACACACGCACACACACACGCACACACAATTTCTTGGCAGTTCCAATCCCTATCATGGCAGGGAACATCTAATGTAGGAACCTGAAGGGGACCTCCACGTAACATTCATGCCTTATTCATATTACAGATCTCTTCAGCCTCTTCTAAGGAATTTCAGATGAGCATTTTTTTTTTTACTTATGCAGCTTGTGCTGTGACCCATACATTTATAGAGCTGGATATTGTATAAATTCAAGAAATATTACCTTTTGGTTAAAATCTAATAGAGACTTTCTATAATATCTTCATGTAAGATTTTCTCCACTAGTCCCACAAGTAACCCTGTGATCTATTAGGCTGAACTTTTAATTCACATCTCAAACCTCCTGACACCGAGCTTTTGTTTGCCTCACCACTGTCCAAACAGAATGCCCTTTTCTTGTGTTTCTTTTTCCATTCACAATAATTAACTAAAGTGTTGTGACTCTATTTTGACCTACAACGCACTCGATGTGGACTATTCTATCAAACATGTGGGTGTTACATGTGAAAGGGATGAAAAGTCAGCAGATTATATCCACACGGTATACATTTCTTTCTCTGAGTCTTGCAAATCATGTTCCCACTGTATTGAATCATGCTTACAATCTTAATCCACTTCTACCCATTCCTTCACCCAGATTACTCTTATTCATCTTTCATACATAACCTTAGGGATCACTTTCTTCAGAAATTGAACTCTCACTTTTTAACCTTGAATTTAGTTTCTTACTTATTGACTGCCATATTTTTAATACTTTCTATATAGGCATATCTGCTATATCACAATTACTTGTTCATTTGTTTATATCCTTTTAAAATTTTTCTTAGAAGACAGAATATCTTGATTATTGTTGCTTCAGTAATGTGGCACATAGTCCTTAAAACATAGATACCTTCACAAAATTGTTGTTAAAGAAATTCAGTATTAAATAATTATGATTATAAGAGCATATGTATTGAACACTGGCTATAGATCAGACCCTCAGAATATTGTGTGCATTGTCTCAATACTCATAACTCACTTTAAGAGTAGCAATGTTATAGTTTCTACATTAAAAGTGTTTGCAAGACGTTTTTGAGAAGTTCAATAATTTGCTCAATTTCACACAGCCACTTAATGTAAGTGCCAGGATTCACTTCTAAGCTTACTCAATTTCTAAACACACATTTTTGACTCAGCATATTGTGTCACTAATATTAGTACTGTAGAGGGCACTAGATTTTATTTTACATTTTTGTTTGTTTCTGGATTTTCACATTAGTGTCAAATATTTTCAAGCTAATTTCTAGTCAATTTTATTATATATTTCAGTTCTTTGTAGTACATTTCATCTTCCATTCTTGTCTAGGCCTCCTTCTCTGAATCCTCACTGTAGTATATCTTTAGTGTTTTGTTTTAATTTCTGCTTGATTATCTTGTTCTTTTAGGTAAGCCTTATAAGTGTTGGTGCCATTGTAATAAAAGTCTTATGGAGATTTTTATTTGAATTGTGGATTTTATAAATATACAAAAAAAGAATAGTGAGGAAATGCAACTATTTGTCTTATATTCAAGGTTTTCATATTTTTCTTAGTACAATATAAACAACTATTTAACAGTAAGACAAAAATTTACCAGTTTACTATTGAAGTGGTCTGTGTTTATTTTATTTACTTAATTTTGGACTTTTTTGTTATTGCTAACTTCTTATTTTGAGGTAATTATAGAGTCACAGGAAATTGCAAAAATAACACTGCAAGTTTTCAGGTACCATTTTTTCAGTTTTCCCCATAGGTAATATTTCACATAGCTATATGCTAATAGCAAAACCATGAAACTAATCTTACTATTAAATGTAAACATAGTTCTATGTCATTTTACTATATACATATTATATATTTAATATATATTACACACACACACACACACACACACACATATATATATATATATATATATATATATATATATATATATATTCTTGAAACCCCCACTGCAATACACAATCAGTATACAGAATTACTTCATCAGTATAAAAATACCCATTTTGCTATCCCTCCTGATCATACCCAAACCCCTTACTTCTTGCTAACCCTAAACTTTGGCAAGTATTAATCAGTTTTCCATCTCTATTATATCTTCTTGAGAATGTTATATAAGTGGAATCAAACAGTATGTAACCCTTGGATACTGGGTTTTCTCACTCAGCATAATGCTCTTGAGAAACATTTATGTTGCTGCATATATTGGTATTTTTCCTTTTTTATTGATTAATAGTACTCTATGAAATGTAGATACTACAATTTATTCAACTATCAATATATTAAGTAGCATTTTTGTTGCTTCCAGTTTTAGGCTATTACCAATAAAATTGCTATGAAATATCAGGTATAGGTTTTTTTGTGGATATGAGTTTTTATTTATCTGGGATACATTCCTGGAAATGTATGGTTTAGTATTTTAAGAAACTGCCAAGCTGGTTTTTTTTTTATAGTGACTCTGCCATTTTATAGTCCCACCAGCAATGTGTGAGAGACAGAATTGCTTCATTCTCAACAGAATGTGTTATTGTCACTATTTTTAGTTTTAGCTGTGCTAATGGATGTGAAGTGACATATCACTGTGGTCTTAATTTTTATTTTTATATTTATTTTATTTTTATATTTTTATGTATTGATTTTAGAGAGAGGAATGCGAGGAGAGAGAGAAATATTGATTTTTGTTCCACATATTTATGCATTCATTGGTTGCTTCTTATATGTGATCTGACAAAGATTGAACCCACAGCCTTGATATATTGGAACAAAAGCACTAACCAACTAGGAGCTACCTGGCCAGGGTTGCACTTTTCTAATGGCTACTGATATTGAATGTCTTCTCATATGCTTACATGCCATCATGTTATTCTTTCCAGTGAAAATTCTTTGCCCACTTTTTACTTACGCATTTTTTCCTGTTGAGTTTTGTGAGTTCATTATAAATTCTTGATCTAGGTTCTTCATCAGTTATATAGTTTGTTAACAAGTTCTTTTGGTCTATAAGTTTTTTTTTTTTTTTTCATTTTGTTTACAGGGTCTTTCATAAAGCAAAAGTTTTCAATATTGACAAAGTCCAATTTATCTTTTTTATGGACATTTTTGTGTCATGCTTAAGAACTCTTCACAAAAGCAGAAGTCACAAAGATTTTCTCTTATATTTTCAATGTTTTGTAGCTTTATATTTTTATTTAAAACTACACACAAGTTTTGTATAAGTTTTAAGAGTTAGAGCAAGATTCATTTTTCAACCTATAAATATTGTATTGCTCCAGCAAAATTCACTCAAAAGGCTATTTTTCCTGCATTGAATTTCTTTTGTCCCTGGCCAAAATATCTGTTAGCTATTCTTCTATAAGTCTGTTTCTGAATTCTCTATCCTACTATATTGATCAGTGCATCTGTCACTTTGCTTATACCACACATTCCTGATTACTGGGCTCTATAATAAATTAGGAAATCCGACAGACTAATAATTTCTATAATTTTGTCATATTTTCCAGAAGTGTCAGAGCTGTTGTATATCCTTTGCCTTTCCATATAAATTTTAGAGAAATTTGGCACATGCTTGCAAAATATCTTGGTATGATTTTGATACAAATTTTGTTAAATCTATATCAATTTATGGAGAATTAATGTTTATCCTATGTTGAGTCCTCCAATTTATATTTTACATTTATTGATATCTCCTTTTATTTCATCAGCCTTTTGTAATTTACAACATACAAAAGCTGTACATATTTTATTAGATGTATACTTAAGTATTTCCCTTTATTGAGGTGTTATAACTGGTATTACATTTTTAATTTTGATTTTCATATGTTCATTACTAGTGTATAGAAATACAATAGATTTTTTTCAAAAATTATCTTGTACTCTGACATTTATGAACTCATTAATTCCAGTCAAGAACTTATTTTCCCCTTTTTGGTGGGGGGAGGATTCTAGATAGCAGTCAAGTCATCTATAAATACAAATTATTTTTTCTGTCCAATATCTATGCCTTTATTTTCTTTGCTTATCATAACTGATTGGCTAGAACTTCTAATTCTATGTTGAATAGCAGTAGTAAGATTGCATAGCCCTGCATTATTCCTAATCTTAGGGAAAAAGTATTCAATTTTTCACCATTAAGTGTGATACTGGCTATATTTTTGTGTGTTTTTTTTTATTAAGTTGGAGACATTACTCTATTTCTAGTTTTCTGAGAATTATCATGAGTGGGTGTTGAAATTTGTCAAATGCTTTTTTTTGTATCAGTTGTTAGATAACCTAATTTTTCTTTCTCTGCCTATTAATATTGATCCAACCTTGCATCCCTGGAATAAACCATAGTCAGTCACGGTGTATACCTTTTATATACTTCTAAATTTGATTACTTTGATAAGGGTTTTTGTATATGAGTTATGTCCAGAAAGTATTCATCCATGTACTATGAAAAGTAGAGACATTTATTGAAAAAGATTCAAGATACAAGAAACATTGTACAGAGGACAATGACTCCTCAGTCCCCTTCAAAGTAGGCACTTTGAACCTCACATAGTTCTCCTTACTGCCATTGGCTGTCCTGTTGTATTTTCTTGAATCTCGTTGACAATCTGAAATCCATTTCCTTTCAAAGGTGATTTTAGTTTTGGAAAAAGCCAGCTAATTCACAGGGCACTAAATCTGAGTTGTAGGGGGGCTGAGTCACCTAGTTAATCTGATGTTTCATCAAAAATCTCTGTACAAGATATGATGCATGAGTGGGTTCATTGTAATGATGAAGCTGCCACTTACCAGTTGCTCATAGCTGTGGCCTTCTGAATCATCCAAATAGTCTCCATGAAGGAATGTTCAAGCTTAATGCATAATCTGATGCAGATTCATTGCTCTACTCAGTCATTTTGAAATCGATGGCCACACAGAACACATGCTCACTCAACAACCGTCTACTGCGCCCACTGACTAGTACAGTCGTCGTCGTCGGCAGCCGTCCGTCTCGAGAGACGATGGTGTAGCTTCTTAAGAGTCTATCTGCACCGCCGAGAATGGCTGTGCAGTCCGACTCGGGAGTGACATGGTATCTGTCTCCTCCCGTGTTGAATCGACATCTTGTGATGACGCTGAAGCTACAGAGCCTGGGCAGGGTAATATGGAGGGTCTGCTGTTGCCCATGCAGCAGACCCCCCCTCTCTTCGCAGCTGAAGGGTCCAAGGGAAAGACGGAGTCGATACAGCTTGGGTTCAGGTGCGCCGCAGGAGTTGCCGGTGTTGACTACAACGTCAAACCGCCTTAGGGACTCCGGCTCCGGATTTTCTGTCGGGGTTTACTCCCTTAGCCTTTCCCCTGAAGAGGTATGCCGCAAGGCAGCGGAGGTTTTTTGGAGTCAGAGTTTTCCTTCTCTGATGTACCCTGACTGGAAGATCGAACCAGCGACACTTAGCTCGCAGGCCGACGCTCAATCCACTGAGCTAAACCAGCCAGGGCAAGACTAGTACAGTGAAGTAGTCATTATTCACTCATGTGCATTCCAGTTGACTCTCCTTGGCTGCCAGTTTACATCAATGTCATGCAAATCATTCTCACTATATTAACAATGGCTGGACTTTTTCTGGACAGATCCCTCATATGCAGTATAGTGATCTGTATTTTCCTTCCTTCCTTTCTCTTTACCCTCTCTCCCTTTTTCCTCTCTTACTTCCTTATCTTTCTATGGCCTTTGTTATTTAGATTCTGTCTCAGCATATTAGCTTCATAAAATCAGTTGGAAATTCATCACAACTCTCCTATTTTGTAGATCAGCTTGTTTAAAATTGTTCATTCTTCTTGGTATATTTTTCTAATGAAACAGTTTGAGTCTGGAAATTCCATTTTTAGGATTAAAATTTAATTTATGAATAGTTATAGAAAAGTTTACATTATCTATTTTAATTTATTAGATAATTTACATGTAATGTAATTATTGATATGTCAGGACTTATGAATGATTGCTTGCATTGTTTTATTTTCTGCTCATTCTCTCTTTTACATTTCTCTTTATTTCTTCTCTTCCTATGGAATACTTATCATTGTTTAGAAATCTGTTTTAAGTTATCAATGATGTTTTTAAATGTATCTCTTTGTATAGAATTTTAAAATACTTATTCCAACAGTCTACTGGTGTCAATATTTTAGCAGTTTGAGTAAAATGCAGAAAACTTTCTCAATTATAATATAATTGTATTGTCTTAAATATTTCCTGTACATTCATAGGGAGCTACAATAGACAGTATTATAATTTTTTTCTCCAATCGTCAGATATAATTTAGAAAATTCAATAGGGGAAGAAAAATCTGTTGTATTTCCCCATAGTTTTGCATTCTATTGTTTTTTTCTTCCTAGTATTCTAACATGTGTGCTGTTATCACTTCTGATTAGATAATTTTCTTCAGCAATTCTTTTAGGGTGAGTTATTTGGCAACAGCTCTTTTGCTTTTGGTTCGCTTTTGTTTCTTTTGTTTTATTTTTCATCATCTGAAACTATCTTGATTTCCTTTTTTTTCCTGAAGAACATTTTTGTTGGATTTATGTCCTAGAATACCAGTTCTCTTACTTAAGCATTTAAAAAATGCGCCACTTCCTCATGGCCTCCCTGAATTCTGATGAGACTTTAACTGCCATTGGAAATCCCTCTCAACCCTCACAGGTAAGATGTTCCTCTCTGCTCGCTCTCAATTTTTTTCTTTTTCTTTTGTTTTCAGAAGTTTACTATTACATGTCTGGGCATGAACTTATTTGGGTTAATCCTGTTTCAGATTTGCTCAGGTTCTTGAATATGTAAGTTTGTCTTTTGGCAATTTTATTCTTTGAAAACTTTTATTTCTTTGAAGACTTCTTTCAACTCTACCCTTTTCTCCTCCTGCAGAGACTGCAATAACATTAGGTCTAAATCTTTTGTAATAGTCCTACAGATTGCCAAGGTTCTCTTTTTGTGTTATTTTTCAAGATTATTTTCTTTATGTTCAAGTTGCATTGTTTCCATTGTCCTTTTTTCATGGTTCTTCTTTATATTTTCTATTGCATTGCTGAGGTTCAGAAAAATTACATCAAGTGTATTTATGATTTCTCATAGAGGCAATCTCATGTTGGGTGACTTAAAATTCTTGGTAGATAGATATTTCTAACACCTTTATCACCTGGGTTTTGTATATATTGGTTACTTTTTTCATTCAAGTTGAGATATTCCTGGTTCTTGGTATGTCGAAATATTTTAAAATTAAATCCTGGATATTTTGGAGATAATATATGACACTCTGGATTTCCTTTAGTCTTGGCTTTCTCTGACACCACTCAGGCAGGGGAAACGGCTGCTGCTCACTTACTGCTAGGTTACAGTGGCGGTCAGATTGCCCACTCAGCCTTCATTAACACTGGAATCGAGGATGCACTTCCCTTTACTACTTACTGAGTAGTGATAGTCCTTACTCTCTGTTAGTAGTAGGATCACTCTGACACTATCTCAGTTAAGAGTAAGTAAGGGGGAGATTCCCATATTGTCCCCACTGGGAATGGAAGGAAAAAACTCCCACACGGTCTTCACTGATGCCAAAGGGAGAAAGAAGGCGTAGTTACCACTCTGCAAACACGACAGACCTGGCTC
Source organism: Furipterus horrens (assembly GCF_987537825.1). NCBI lineage: Eukaryota > Metazoa > Chordata > Mammalia > Chiroptera > Furipteridae > Furipterus > Furipterus horrens. The sequence continues at coordinate 58,104,892 of NW_028327176.1, read as the reverse complement.
ATCACTTAACATTCTTTTATCCACTCTCACTGAGAGGAGGGTTGGGAAACATTTTTATAACCAATAGTATTGAAAGTCTAGATTCCACCTTAGGGATTTGATGATATGGGTGGAGATAGGACCACAGTTTTTTTTCTGTTGTGTTTGAATAAAGTAAAGTATCTGTTTTCTATAAGTTTTCTACTTGCTGGATTTCCTCTTTTCTGGTCCTTTTATTTGAGAGGAACAAGCTTTTGTTAAGACTTTTTTTCATCTATGCTCATTGGTGTTTATGAGTTATTGGCTATTGCAACACTAAGTCCATGGTATATGAAGAAAAAAGAAAACCAACAGAATACCACTGTGTCATTCTCTGGATGCCAAGGTCCCCTGCCAGCTCACCTTATTCTCCCCAGGGCTTTCCATTGTAGTTAGGAGAAAAACTAACAAATTTCTTATACTTCATCTTTTAGGATAGAAAAGCCATTGCTTTTTTTTTAAATTCTAACTTTATTTATTACCAGTGTTTTATATGATTAATTTCTTATTCATCTGGAGTACATCATTAAGATATATTATCTTTTTAGATTACATTGAATTTTTAAACTATTACAATTCTGGAAATGTTCTTTTGGTGACACAACACACACACAATAGCTTAAAGTATTAAAAATAAAAAAATATGCATATGTGTAGGTATATAAATATGCTTATATGTGTATATATGTCCTTCTCCCTCACATTGTGTTGATCCAATTATTTTGTAGCTCTTTGGCATTACTAATGAAGGAGAACAGTCTGACATGAGCATAAAATTATTTTGTTGTGAATTAGATTTATACTTTTTTTAATACTTAAATATTTTTTTTCTTTTCTTTATCTTTGACATTTAAAAGTTACTGCAAGGATAAGTACAAAGTTGAGACTCTAGATATTTATGTTGCATAGTAGTTTTAAAGTATCTTGATCTCCAGACTCAAGTCTTTTTTCATCTCAGAAAGATTTATTTTATTACTTTTTGATCATTGATTTTCCTCATGTTCTTGACTACAATCTGTACTACTAATTGTCTTTCAGGATACTTTTTCTGTACCTTCCTTGTTCTTATAATTTATGTTTTGTTTTCCTTTTATTTGGGTATTTTATAAAGGATATCTAAAAATTGGCATCTGATTTATTCACGTGGGTTCTACAATATCAGTATTTTGTATACTCTTTCATTATAGTTTTATGTTGAAACATTTATTAATCTAAGCAGCTTGCGCATGAATTTCTCTTAGTGAAAAACTATATTGGAGAAATATTTTGCTTGTGGGTAAGAAACTAAAGGAATGCTCAGGAAACAAAGAATGATTTCTTAATTAAAATGTGTGACAGGAAAAGTGGACAGAATAGAGAGACTATGGAAAGTTCCGAGGCACTCATTTGATGCCCCTGGTGGGGCTCCAGCACATTTTCAGCATATGAATGTTGGGTTAATCAATTTGAAAATTTTTTGTTGGTTTGTTTGAAAACGGAAAGACTATGTAATATTTTATGTTAGGGCCAGTATGTAGGACCTGTAAATAATGCAGGAGACAAAGAAATTAAGCAGGATGTAGCCTCCTTAGCATTAGCAGAGATACTTGAGAATTCCTTGGACTTTCAAGAGCTATGCAATTGGTGAGGAAGGGAGTATAATCAGGCATAGAAGAGATTCAGACTATTTTATCAAGATTCAAAAGCCAGAGATGGAACAACAGTTTGGGAAAACCATGTGAAGATATAGAGAAAAACAACCATCTATAATCCTAGGAGAAAGGTCTCAGAGGAAACAACCCTGCCAACACCTTGACTTTGACTTCTTGTATTCAGAATTGTGAGCAAAAACATTTTTCTTAAAGACACTGTCCCAATTTCTTCAAGGAAAAAAGAAAAAAAAGTAAGGTTGTTTCCTAAGATGCATATACTGTTTTTTTGTTGGTGTTTGAAATTAATTTCCTTCATTATGGTTGCCTGACCATGTCTATCTTTAGCTTCGGTAGCTTTTTTTTTTTTTTTTTTTTTGCTAACCCATTGTGTTTGTATGGCATGGAAATTTTAAGAGAGTCATTTCAGACACTGGTTTGGTTTTTACTTGAATCAACTACACTCAAATGTGGTAGAAAGCAAAATGTTTATACTCATTTTTACTCTAATTTTCTCTTCCAATTCAGAGGCCCTCAAGTAAGAAGAATTATGAGGGAGCTAGACAGCCATGGAGTCAGCACCAAATATGACATTTAAAAAAAATCTCTTTTTGGATTGTACCATCAGCAAACATGACTTTTTTTTGTCTCTTTTTGGGTTGTACCACCAGAAATTGGTTATGGTAATTACTTAGAGTTGTTAGAAAAACAAAACAAAACAAAAACAAACCTCTTTGTTTAGCATGTTCAGTTGTCCCATGTATAAACAGTGAACAATATATATGTCAGTACAGGATCCCTTCTCTGCATCATCTCAAGCATCCGTGCCCTTCCCTATGATCAAGACATACTCTACCCATCTGCTCCAACAGCTTCCCTATCTATGATACCAGAAATTCTGAAACAGGAGTGCAGATCTATTGGAATCCATTCCATGTATTTGAGGTCAGTGGTTCTCTTGAATTTGGTGAATGGTGTGTTTGTTAACCTTTCATTAGATCTAGTTCTTTCTGTATTATATCTTGCCTAAAGTCCTCAAGGCAAGATGCATATTATTATCTGTCTGAAAGTGTGTGGGAATGTTGACATTTTAAAATGTTGTTTTAATTAACTTAATTATGCTCTGAACCCCCATTCCACCAAGTTGTTAGAAAATTCAATCTTAGAAATTCTCATAGCCTAACAATTATCACATCCTTAAATATCATTACCCTTAAAGAGATAAACTCTCTTAGGGATCTATTTAGTGCCATGACAATGAAGAATTTGCTAATAAAGATACCAAATAGGTGAAGTCTAGAAACCTGTGTAGCTATGGGCAGTGAAAGGGCAGTGGGTAAGTGGAGGCAAGCAGTTCAAAGTCAGATACTTTTTCTACCATTACTTGTGTGGGATTGAATTTCATATACCCTCTATTTAGCTCAGTTTTTCATCTCTAAAATGTAGAATCTAATACTTGATCCCAAAAGATTTTTGTGAGGATTAGATGAATAAATGTAGGTGAATTTCTCAGAACACTGCCTCACACAAGCTCTGGACATATTTGATATTGTGTCCCCATTTCAGCAACTTTCAAAAATTGCACTTGAATATGAAGAACAAATAGACCTATTATTCTTAAAATACCTATCTAAAAGATACCATTTCTAGAAAGTAAAAATGAAGAAAAGGTTTTCCAGGTCTCTAATAAGGAAAAAAAAATGAAATATTTTAAGAGTCATATACTGGTGTGATTTTGTCATCATTTAATTTACCTACATCAAGATTTACTGAATAGAAATTGTAGGTACACAATTTGTATATCATATAGTTTCCATTCCTTGTGAGGTTACATTTTGTTTTTATTTCAGTTACCATGAATATTTTATTAATTTTAAGTGATTTATTAATTTAAATGTATTTTAATTGATAATTATTATATTAAAAACAAAGTATGATGCATTTATTCACTTTTGTTAAGCAAAATGTTATTTTCACATTAATCAATATAAGTTTTAAAAATCTCACCCTATAGGAAAAAGAATATTTATTTAGAAAAATGAAGTAAAAATTTAATTGATTACAATGGTTTAATGTGATTTTTAAAATATTAAAGATTAGTAATGTATAAATCTAAGTATAAAACATCACATTTTGTAAATTTTTTTTCATTTTTTATATTTTCATTTACTTATTTTTAATTATATTTTATTGTTTATGTTATCACAGTTGTCCCAGTTTTTCCGTTTGCCCCCCTCCACCCAGCCCCCACTACCCTCCTCCCTCAGGCAGTCCTCACACCATTGTCTATGTCCATGGGTCATGCATATATGTTCTTTGGCCAATCCCTTCACCTTTTTTCAAACAGTCTCTACCTACCCTTCCCCTCTTACAGCTGTCAGTTTATTCCATGTTTCTATGCTTCTGTTTCTATTTTGCTTGTTAGTTTACTTTGTTCATTAGATTTTGCTTGTAAGTGAGATTATATGGTATCTGTCTTTCACTGTCTGGGTTATTTTACTTAGCATAATAGTCTCCAGGTCTATCCATGCTGTTGCAAAAGGTGAGTTTCTTCTTTTTTTACTGTTGTGTAGTATTCCATATAAACTGGCATCATTACTTGTGAGAACAGTTCTATTAATTGAGAGGTTTTATATTTTCTTCATAAAAATTAAATCGTCGTCGTCGTCGTCCTCGTCATCGGCAGCCATCCGTCTCGAGAGACGATGGCGTAGCTTCTTGAGAGTCTATCTGCACCGCCGAGAATGGCTGTGCAGTCCGACTCGGGAGTGACAATCCCTGCCGCACTTGTTACAGGTGAAGGCAGATGGCTGTTGTTGCTGCTGTAGACGCTGCTTCCGCCTCGATCTTTTCTGGACCGCCTCCTCGTTGCGCGCAGCCTCTGCACGTGACGTACCTTGCCTGACCGCGAGCCTCCAGGCTAGGCGGTCCTCTACTTGAACTTCCCATGTGTTGAGATTGATGGAGCATTGTGTCATGTCATTTTTGCAGATGTCTTTGAACCGCAGTTTTGGGCGCCCTGTCATCCTCTGGCCAGAGGAAAAATTAAATCAAAATAATGAAAACAATAGTTATGATAATAATATACATTGTATACATAAAGAGCTTTTATAACTATTACCACATTTGATCACCCTACCTATATTGTAAGGTAGACAAGGATTTTCATTTTTATTTTAAAGATGGGAAAACCTCAAAGAGGAAGAGGTTCTAAAGAAGCTTTGTACATAGAACTCTCTGAGATGATGGAGAGGTCCTATACTCATGCTATTCAATTTAATAGCCACTCTGAGGAGTAAAATATTCAATTTAATTTAATATTTAATTTTAATGTTAATAGTTATTTGGTGGCAATTTTAATAGCATAGGTATACAGTGTTGTATATTTATATACTGGACATTTATTTACCTTTGTAGTGGGTATGTATTTGAGAAATGGCACTAGATTTGGACCTATGCCTTCTGAGTTGTTCCATCATCCTGACTACATTATGAAGTTGGTGAAATAAGTTCTCTAATTTACAATTCATGGAAAAGTAGAGAATGGAAAGCATGTTCAGATGGAGATGTCTTTTAATTGCTAAGCAATTAGATTGTAGAATATAAATGGAATCTAGTGAAATAACTTATTTTGTCACTTGCAAATGTTTATATCTAGATAAAAAACATTTCAAACTAAAGAAAACTTTGCCTACTCATAACTAAAATTGGCTTTTCAAACCAGGCATTGGAAAAACCCAGAGAAGATAATTAATTCAGCTAAGGATTTAGAGAAAACTTAGTTGCATTTTAGATTAATGAAACTGGCCAATCAGTTATATGGTTGAACACAATAGATTCCTGACAAGTAGCAAGGACTGGATTTTCTCTTGTGAGATTCCAGGAATAAAATTCACACTGTCCAAATATTGCTTCATAGCCCCAATGTTTATTCAGAAACTAAAAACAAATATTGCTACTAATGATAGAGAAAGTTACTTCAATCCTTGACATTTTACTCCCATTTCAGAGCTTCAAATTCACAAATACACATGTTATATATAGAAGTAAAAAAAATAACCTCACAAGCTAAACTGACAGCTACTTCACTGTGAGGAAGAAATGCTGCAGCCTGGTTCATGGTGACACCAGAAACTATCAAAAATTTATTTAAAATAAATTAAGTTATTCCCCCCAAAATATAATTTGAATATCAATATTTTCTAACTTTAGAACTGTTTGGAGTTTTAGGGAATTTTGCCTGCCTCTCTTTTTACCCTTGGCGATTATTGCCTTCTTTGAATTTTTTCATAATCCTTTAGCAACTTTTTGTTTGTCTCACTCAATGACATCTGTCAGTAGTAATTACCTATTTTGGTGAATCAGGAATCCCAACTTTGCTTTTTGGGATTCTCTGTGTCCTAAAAGGCCTCTCATAAGAGTTGAATCATGGTGTTGGCCAAGGCAAGAGTCATACCAAAACTCTAAGGAGAAAATATCCAATTCCAAGCTTATTCATGTGAACATTACCAGGATTTGTTTCTCTGTGTGTTTTGGGCTGTGGTACTTAATTATTTGCTGCTTCCCGGCCAGATGTTTCCTTCAGTTCTGTACTAGTGGGCCTTCTCATAGAGCAGTTAAGAACTTTTCAACATGCTTCATTGGGGTGAATAAGTGAGAAGTGGCTGAGAGAGAGAGAGAGAGAGAGAGAGAGGGAAAGGAAGGGGGAGTGGGAGAGGGAAGGGGAGGAGAAGAGGGTGAGGGAGGGGGAGAGAGAGGGAGGGGGAGAGACTATAAAAGAGAATGCCATGAAAGATTGTGAGAGATAATAAAATCAAGAGTAATGTAACAGTGTTTTTGTGACCTTATCTTAAAAATACCATTTTATCACTTACGCTATATTCTGTTAATTATGAGCCTCAAGATTCAGTTCACAGTCAAGAAGAGTGAATGAAATGGATTCATGAATATCAGGTAGTCTATGTTCTTCATATAGACCTGTTTATCTATGTTTCCTTTTAATGTCTGTGTTTTTTGTGTGAAATCCAAAAACTCATTTATAGTTAATGTTGTTAGTATATTAATAACCATCACAAGTAATCTACAGATTCAATGCAATCTCTATCAAAACCCCAGTAAGCTCTTCACAGAAATAGATTAATTCATCCTAAAATTCATATAGAATCTCAAGGGATCCCAAATACTCAAAACAATATTTTAAGAAAACGACTTTGGAGGTCACACATTTCAGATTTCCAAACTTACTTTAAAGCTACAGTAATTAAAACAGTTTGGTACTGGTGTAAAAATATTTATGGAGACCAATGGAATAGAACAGAGAGCCCAGATAAATACTAGCACATATGGTTAATCAGGGTCCAACAGCATAAGTCTTGATCTGAGTATAAAATCTTGTAAACCAGGAATGCTTATGTTCAAAGGCAAGGAGGTGAATATCACAGCTCAAGCAAGGAGAGAAAATTCACCATTTCTCTTCATTTTTCATTTTTGTTTAGGCCTTCAACTGATTGGATAATCTTTATATAATATATAGAGTGTCTTGTAGTCATGCATATTAAAAGATTAAATGACATCTTCCAGAGCTTATAAATTATCCCTCACCTCCTTACAATAATGGTCCAGAAAAGACATGTATTGTGCTATTGTTCAGTGGATTGTTTTATAAATGTCATTTAGATCAAACAGGTTGACTCAATAGGTTGAAGAACAAATAAAGCTCTCCAGGTCTTCTCTGTTTGTATTGATTTTCCATCTACTTATTCCATTAATTACTGAAAGAGAAATATTGAAGACTCCAAAAAATTTTGTGGGTTTTTAAAATCTGCTTTTATTTCTACCCATTTTTGCACTATGAATTCTGAAGTTCTCTTACTAGATGCAAAGAATTATTATAACTTCTGGATAGATTAAAATCTTTATCATCTGGAATGACTTTCATGATCTCTGATGATATTTCTATATTAGTAATATAGCCACTCAAATCTTTCTCTTTAATATATGTCTGTGAGGTATGGTTTATTTCCTACTTTTTACTTTTATAACCAAATGTTGCTTCATAGACTCAGTGAAATTTGAACAGAATATAGTTGGGTCTTGCTTTTTTTACCCAATCTAACAATCTCTTTCTTAATTACATGTTTAGACAATTAACGTTTAATAATTGAGATGGTTGGTTTAAAATTCAGCAGATTACTAGTAGTTTTTTTTCATTTGTTCTTTATTCTAATTTTGCTTACTACCTGCTTTTAGAATTATTAGATACCTTTTTATTGTTCCGTGTTAACTACAATATTAGTTTCATATCTTTTTCTTTAAAACAATCTACATTAAAATAATATTATACAACTTCATGTAGTATACAAGAATACAGAGAGCAGTACACTTATATTTTCTCTGTCTCCTCTTTGTGTCATTGTCACTTATTTTACTTTTAAGTATGCAATACAACTGCAAAATGTTGCTATTATTTTTATTTTGACATACAATTATATTTAGAGTAATTATAAATAAAAATAAAAGCATCTTTCCTAGTTATTTTTATTAAGGACATTTCTGGAGTGCTTTCTTTATTTCACATTTCTCTTTGACATATACATCTGTATGAGGAATTTTCTTTAACAGTCTTAAGTGTAGGTGTAATGCTAATAGTTTATTTTTAACACTGGTTTTTCTAAAAATACTTATTTTAGTTAAAATATTTTCTCACTAAATAACATATATAAATGAAATCATATGGAACTTGTCTTTCTGTGACTGGCTTATTTCACTTAGTAAAATGCCTTCTAGGTCCACCTATGCTGTTGCAAATGGTAAGATTTTATTCTTTTTTATGGCCGAGTAGTATTCCATTTTGTAAATGTAGTACTCATTATGATTTCACTCATATGTGGAATCTAATGAGCAAAATGAACTAACAAACAAAATAGAGACAGACTCACAGATAAAGAGCAGGTTTACCGTGGTGAGGAGGGGGCTAATTGGGGGTATGGAGAATTGAGCAAAAAAGAAAAATAAAATCACTTTTGCCCTTGGCAAAAAAATTAAATAAGTAAAAAAAAATTTTCTGAATATAGTATCCTGGTTTAACTTTTTGGTTTTTTGTTTGTTTCAGTAGTTGAATTGTGTAAGGTTTTATTTTTTTCTTGTTTGCATAGTTTCTGAGCAAATGTCTGCTCTTGTTTTTGCCTTTGATCTTCAGTCAGTAGATTATAGCTTATTTTAAACTGACTACCTATAAGATTGAGTTCTATCTTTGGTTTCAAGTTGTCTGAATATAATGTGCTTAGTAGTTTTTTATCTTTATCTCTGTTTTGTTTTTGGTATTTATCTTGGTTGCACCTCTCTACATTCCCCTGGCTGGTTTGGCTCAGTGGATTGAGCGTCGGCCTGCGAGCTAAGTGTCGCTGGTTCGATCTTCCAGTCAGGGCACATCAGAGAAGGAAAACTCTGACTCCAAAAAACCTCCGCTGCCTTGCGGCATGCCTCTTCAGGGGAAAGGCTAAGGGAGTAAACCCCGACAGAAAATCCGGAGCCGGAGTCCCAAAGACGGTTTGACGTTGTAGTCAACACCGGCAACTCCTGCGGCGCACCTGAAGCCAAGCTGTATTGACTCCGTCTTTCCCTTGGATCCTTCAGCTGCGAAGAGAGGGGGGGTCTGCTGCATGGGCAACAGCAGACCCTCCATATCACCCTGCCCAGGCTCTGTAGCTTCAGCTTCACTGGAGAGGGCACTCCAGCGTCATCGCAAGATGTTGATTCAACACGGGAGGAGACAGATACCATGTCACTCCCGAGTCGGACTGCACAGCCATTCTCGGCGGTGCAGATAGACTCTTAAGAAGCTACACCATCGTCTCTCGAGACGGACGGCTGCCGCCACCACCGACCTCTCTACATACCCTTTACCTTCTCCCAGCAGTAGATTACTGTTGCTTGTTATGTAGTGCTTGCTAGAGTGGTTTTGGTGTGGAGGGACACAGCGCAACAGGGGCAGGTCTCTGTTGTCATGAAACAGATTCAGTGCAAGACAGATGCTGTATGCCTATGCCTTTGAAATGGCACTTTCCTTTGCCAAGTCTCTTCACTGTAGCAGACAAATTCTGTCATGTTTCTTTGGTATTTTTGAAGGAGAATGTCTTCCTCTCCTCCAAGGATAGGACACCACCAATGGAATTGGCATATCTTTTGGACCCAGAACCAACACCACCTCTAGATCTAGGCTTTGTTTTTTTTTTTTTTTTTTTTTAGCTCTACACTTAGTCACAATGGTTTTAACCTGTTCCCTGTGGCAACAGGATTTGTGGTCCTGTCCCAGGCAGCCTAGAGTTTTGTACATGAATAAAGTTGTACCCAATCTTATTCATGAGAAATTTATGGAGGTTCATGGAGAAAAGTCCCAGAGGTGTTAACTCCCCTTGGTCTCCAGCTCCCAGTGATTCCGTACTTTCATTGTGGCTCATGCTCACAGCAGTTCATGCATTCAGAAGTCCATTAAAATTTGGAGGTAAGTTCTTCTTACTTGCTAGTAGGGGATTCTATGTGTCTTCCTTTAACACTCTGCAACAAGTTACCCAGTGCTTGCAAACAATTTTCATAGGGCAGTGGTGGGGAAGATCTTAGATTTCAGGCTATGTTTTGGCTTTATGACCTCAGCAATTTGAGTTTAAGAGAAGTTATAACTTGTGTAGTTTGTATGATTTTTCTTCTTGTTAGGTTGGCAGTTAGGCTTTTTATAGATTCCTGAATGTTTCATGGAAGCAAAACTACTGCAACAGTGTAAACAAAAACAATAACAACAAAATCTTCTTAGCATATTTAGTATACCCCTACAGTTGAGAACCCCAGAAAACTGAGCACCATATATGTCCTCTAATGCTGTAGTTTCCAACCCTGGCTACTGATTAGAATCATTAGGGGACTAAAAAAGTATCAATGCATAAGTCCCAATCCTTAGAGATTCTTAGTTAATTGGTCTGGGTATTTATTAAAATCTACTGTTGTGATTCTGATGTACAACCAAGGTTAAGATCACTGTTCTAATAATTCTAAATGGTCCTGTAAATGTGTAAAATAAGAAATTATAGCATATAAGTCATGAATTCTCAAATCTATTATAATAACATTTATTTGAATATATTAATTATTTAATTCTACCTTCAATACTGTGAAACTAACCAAGGTTTCATGTTTTACACTTGTAGATACATATTCTATCTGAGGCCACATCCAAATAAAAGTAACATATTATTTTAAATCATTATGTGATTTGGTTTTGTGAGCTAAGGAGAGAAATGTATTTTCTAATGAGTTAAATCAGTCCCCTTGGGCTCTTCTATTTTCATGGATGGGTAGGCTATCAACTAAACCTGATGCACAGAATATTAGAAATATGGAAAGGAGCAGAAATAACACAGACTTATATCTCCTTTATCTGATCTGGTTTCTCGTGACTCATTTCAGTAGATGAGATCAATATGTTGTCAGGTATATCATGTACTGTATGTATAGCTGGCACATGTTTACTACTTGGAAAATAGTATTATATACAAAAATAAATATGTCAAATAGTTACCAGGCAAGTTTCACTAATAGGAACTATCCTGTGAAGTTTTGATTTACAAAAGAACAATAAAATGTTCTGAATGATTAAGCCATAAAATTACACATTTTTTATTACTGAGAAAAATGCTGAATTTTTGAAAACTATAGAGAATTTATGGTATTAAAAAAATTCATAATTTAAAATATAGAAAATAAAAGGACCAAAAGATTACATTATAAATATAAATAGAAGCATCAAAATAATAAATAATCGTAGGTACAACTGTGATTCAAAGAGTCTCCAAAATTTATGCTATTAAAGAAAAAGAAATGTCATTGCTGAATTTTATAGGGGTAACTTCAATATTTTAGCTTGGCTGTTATAGCACAGCTGGGAGTGAGGAGGCTCTCTGAGGTCCAGTTATGAGTTGTTTCAAACAGCAGCTGTAAAACCAATCTCGCTAGAAAGATTAAAGATTTGGCAGAAGGGAGAGCAAAATGATAGGTTTTAACCTTATAAAACATATTTAGCAAGGCCCAAACCTCCAGACACTTCATAAACCCTATTTTTTATAAACTGCTAAGTTTAAGGTATTAATTTGTCATAAGGTTTGTAAACCCAATGGTAAACTATGATTTACCCTAGAAAACTGAAAAAATTCTCAAACAATGAAATCTTTTTATCTATATGTATCTTTCCATCTAATCAAATCTATTATGTATATATCTATTATCTATCATCTATCTATCTAAACTAATATAGCTTTCCCTTCAGCCATCTCTCATCTACCATCTTTGTACATATTTACTTTTTTTCTAAAGATGTTTTCTTGTTATAGTTATCTCATAGTTTCTAAAGACAAATTAATTGAGTTGATCATATTGATGCTACAATTCACCTCAGATTTTTTTGCTGATATTATTACAGATGTCCCCATTCCTCCCCTTTTTCTCTTTTCCACCCAGCTCCCACCTTCACCACATTGTTTTCTGTGTCCATGGGCTATGTATATATGCATATATGTTCTTTAGCTGATCTCTTTCAGTCCCCCCACCTACCCCCCCTCTGGGAACTGTCAGCCTATTCTATGAATCCAGGCTTCTGTTTTTATTTTGGTCATCAGTTTATTTTGTTCATTAGATTCCACATATGAGTGAGACCATATAGTATTTGTCTTTCTCTGGCTGGCTTATTTCATTTAGCATTAATGTTCTCCATGTCCATGCATGCTGTTGCAAAGGGTAAGAGTTCCTTCTTTTTTACAGCCATGTAGTATTCCATTGTGTAAATGTACCATGGCTTTTTAATCCACTCATCAACTGATGGCCACTTGGACTATGTCCAGATCTTGGCTATTGTAAATAATGCTGCTATGAACATAAGGGTACATATATTCTTTCTGATTGGTATCTTGGGATTTCTAGGATATATTCCCAAAAGTGGGACTATTGGCTCAAACAGCAGTTCCATTTTTAGTTTTTTGATGCAATTGTACTGTTTTCCACAGTGACTGCATAAGTCTGCATTCCCACCAGCAGTGCAAAAATAAGCCTTAACAAATTTAAAAAGATTGAAATCATATTGCCTCAAAAAAATTCACTCCAATGCTAACATATTGACAAATAACATATTTTTTGAAAAAAGGTTCTTTTATTAATGCAACAAATTGGTACATTTCATTTAAAGAAAATACAAGAATAATAAGATTGGTTTAAGTTAGCTACATTGAGTTTTAGATGACTGTGAAATATTGGTGGAAATATCTGACAGAGGGTAGTAGACATAAAGTTCTGAAACAGGGAGTCAGAAGATCATAGAAAATGAACATTTACATGAAACCAAGGAAAGAGGGAATTTCTACAAAAATTCATAAATCAGTAGGTTGATCCCAAAATAGTTTCTTCATTCCAACATCACTCTACTGGCTAGCATCCTCTTCTACCACCACCCACCTCATGTCTTTTCAGTTCTCGTTGTGCATCTCAATTTATCCCCATACTTCAGGACACTTACTACTGCATGGCACAAAAAATATCCAAAACAATGACTACTTCTTACATAATTTCCAAATATTGACTGTTACCTGGACTTAGTGATTCTATACCCTTCTAGCAACAGTCCGTACACCATTAACAATGGTTTAACATTCTTTTGGGTCCCATTGATTCACTTATTTTCTTTGCAGAACCAGTCTTTATACTCTAATTATAGTTCTAATCATCTGCCTTTTCTTGAAGAGGTAGGGATTATATTCATGAACAGAGATTCTTATTTAAGATCTACTATATATCTTTAAAAACCCTTACCTTTTTTTTTTAAACTTTCAATATTATTTTGTATTGATTTCAGGTGTACAGCTTAATGGTTAGACAATAATACAGTTTACATAGTGTTCTTCTTGATATTTCTAGTACCTGACACCATGCATAGTTATCACAATTTTGTTGACTATATTTCCTATGCTTTATTCACACCCCAATGGCTATTTTGCAACTACTAATTTGTACTTCTTAATCTCCTCACTTCTTCCTCCCAATCCTCCAATCTGTCTCCCCTTTAGCAACTACCAGTCCATTCTCTGTGGCTACTAGTCTGTTTCACTTCTATTTGTTTATTGTGTTCTTTAAATTCCACATATAAGTGAAATCATGTGGTATTTGTCTTTCTCTTACTGACTTAAAGAAATAATATAATTAAAAAGTGAAAATGGAGTACATGACTTGAAGAATCATTTATATTAAAAACCTTCTTTTTTGCTATTAAATTTCCAATTTAGTGGAGATAAAGATCCTAAAATATAATTATGGAATGTTTGGGACAGTATATTCACATTGCCTTTTACAAAACCCTAAGATTATGTCATGATTATGTCATTGGCAATATTATAATAAGAAAAGTTTTTCACCTTCTTTTATGTTCAATCAATATGCCTAGATAAGAGATCAGGTGAAGGCAGACATATAAGTTCCTCTTGTGGATCTAAAGTTAAGATTAGGTGCTTGAGTTAGGAGGACTTAGACATTGTTCTGAAGACACAAGAGAAAACCATGAGGCTCAGGAAAGGGCCAGTCCTGCCACACAGGATATATTTCAAATAAGTCTGTCTGGAGTTACTCTGGAAGGCATAATTTTCATGAATGCCATGAAAAAATATGTATTAAGCAGAATTTAAACTCACATTTTGTTCCTTAACAGAAATATTAATGTTTTATAATTGACAGTCTTACCTTTTAATATTAAATATTAAAAAGAACATTAAAGAAGTAAATGACTTGAGAAAATGTGTTAGATATGAGTAAAGATGAATTTCAGATCTGATGTATACTGTACAATGATATTTACTATCTCTCTCAAAAGCAGCAAAGATTAGACAGGTTTGTCTGCCTGACTGCTTTGTCTCATTCATGTTCTATTATTCAATATATACCCTGTTGGAACCTGCATTTTAGATAAAAAAAAAGTTGACCTTGAGAATAAAGAGAATCATTCTATGGTCAGTACATGAGTTAAAAACACTGCCTTATGGGGTGGCTGTGGCATGGGAACAACGGGCGGCAGCGACTCACAGACACTCACTTCCACTGCGCACAAGAGTCTGGGTCCCCACCCTAAGAGGGGAGAGACCAACTCCCAGAGCGTGGCTCGGCTGGACCCAGGCTAGCTTTCCTGCCATGTTGCGTGCGCACGGGCGCGCAAGCACGGAAGCACCTCGGCAGGCTTCAATAGGCGCCAATCGCTTACTTCCACTGTGACCAAGTGTCAGGGACCTCGCCTTGCGAAGCAAGAGACCAGCTCCAGAGCATGGCTTGGCAGGCCCGAGGCAAGCTCTCGGGCCGCCCTGCGCTAGAAGGGGTGCGCACAAAGGCACCTCAGCTGGCGCCAGCAGGCACCAAGGGAGCACGTTATGCCGGCCACCGCAGGCGCACACCACTACTGCAATGAACAAGAACCTCTGACCTGCCACATTAGACCAGCTGGGGACACAGAAAAAGAAGACGACAATTGAAGGCTGAACTGAGTAAAAACATTCCTTTTTTTTTTTTTCCCATTCCTTAAAAAAGGGAAAAAAGAAGAGAAGAAAGGAAGGGGAAAAAAACAAACAAACTATATCTCTAATTTGTTTAATATAATCTCTCCTTCTCACCCTTCCTCTTTAATTGTTGTTTATTTGTTTGTGTGTCTAGTTTAGCCTCCCTTTCACTCTAAATAAATACAGTATAATTACTATATAAATCCAATACTACACAATTCCACTTTCTTACTATATTCTGCATTTTCCATCCTTTTCTTCTATTTTTATTAACATACAATGTAAATATTACCTACTAGCTTGCATAGTCTCAACTATTATTAATCTATCATCCCCTCTCAAAAATCATATTTCTCCTTCTTAAAAACAACTCTTATCTATTCTTCCTATAGCATAAAAGCTCTAATCTCTCTACATTTATATTAATATGGGCTCATTGGCTGACTATAGCGGGATAGAGGGTGGGGGATATTTTTGAGGGTGTGAGTCTCCTGCCTGGGCTGTGTGTTTATGTTTTAACAGCACCTCCACAAAAAAACTCAAGACAAAGTGGATAGAGTGACTCTCAGTCAACTAGCCAGAAGGAAGATCCTACCAAAGAGCATCTGAAATATAACCAGACAGCATAAACAAATGACATAAAGGGTAACCCAAGAACATCACGCTCAGGATATCAAAGAGACTGCACCACTGAAACCCCCAGATCTCCTATAAATAATCTCATACCACGAAGGTGGGAAGTCAAAGCAGACAAACCCAAAAAATAAAAACAAACAAGAAGAATTCAACGTGGTAAGACGCAGAAATAAACTCTCAATGAAAAGAAAAAAGGAATCCCCAGAAAGAGACGTAGATGGAATAGACATAGACCAAATGTCAGACACGGAATTCAAAACAATGGTGGTGAAGAAGCTCAATATACTCGACAACTTTAAAAACAACTATGACAACCTCCAAGGAAGTTACCAACAGCTCCAAGAAAATTACCGGGAACTTGCAGAGAACTACACAAGCATAAAAAAAGACATAGTAGAAACCATCAACAAGAACCAGGAAGAAATGAAGAATGCAATCTCTGAACTGAAAAACACAGTAGAATTAGTCAAAAGCACTAAACGAAGCAGAGGATCAGATTAGTGAGTTAGAAGATAATAGAGAGAAAATTTTTCAGACAATACAGCAAAATGAAAAAAATTGAAAAAGTACAAAGAAGAAATAAGGGAATTACAGGATAGCATAAGGAAAAACAATATCAGAATAATTTGAATTTAAGAGGGATCAGAACAACAAGGAATAAAAAAACTGATAGGAGAAATAGTGACAGAAAAATTTCCCAACCTCATGAGAGAAAAAAGTTATACGAGTTCAGGAAGTACAGAGAGTTAAAATGAAGAGGAACCCCCAAAAATCCACTCCAAGGCACGTCATAATTAAAATGGCAACATTCCCAGAAAAAGAGAATCCTAAAAGCAACAAGAGAAAAACAGCAAATAGCATACAAGGGAGCTCCGATAAGGCTATCGACTGATTTCTCAAGAGAAAAACTACAAGCCAGAAGAGAATGGTCAAAAATATTTCAAGCAATGAAAAGCAAAGGCCTACAACCAAGAATACTCTACCCAGCAAGGCTCTCATTCAAAATGGAAGGTGAAATAAGAAGTTTCTCAGACAAAGGAAGACCAAAAGAATACATCTCCACCAAACCATAATTGCAAGAGATGCTAAAGGGAATGTTCTAAGAAAAAAGAAGAAAAAAAAAAAAAAAAAAGAGGAGAGGAACAGAGGTACAAAGGGAAATGAATAAATACACGTCAATAATAACCTTAAATGTAAATGGATTAAATGCTCCACTTAAAAGATATAGGGTAACGGAATGCATAAGAAAACAGAACCCACATATTTGCTGTCTACAAGAAACACACCTCAAAACAAAAGATTTACATCGACTGAAAGTAAAGGGATATAAAAAAATATTCCAAGCAAACGGACCGGAAAACAAAGCTGGGGTAGCAGTCCTCATATCAGACAAAATGGATTTCAAAGCAAGGGCAATAAAAAGAGACAAAGAAGGACATTTCATAATACTTAAAGGAACAATCCATCAAGAAGATATGACATTGATAAACATATATGCATCCAATATAGGAGCACCCAAATACATAAAGCAAATACTAGAAGAACACAAGAAGGATATCAACAACAACACACTCATAGTAGGGGACTTCAACACTCCATTATCAACAATAGACAGATCATCAAAGCAAAGAAACAACAAGGATATACAGGCATTGAACAACACACTAAACCACATGGACCTAATTGATATATATATAACTTTCCACCCCAAAGAAGCAAAATATACATTCTTTTCAAATG
The DNA here is from genome assembly GCF_987537825.1 of Furipterus horrens. Lineage (NCBI taxonomy): Eukaryota > Metazoa > Chordata > Mammalia > Chiroptera > Furipteridae > Furipterus > Furipterus horrens. The sequence continues at coordinate 58,087,299 of NW_028327176.1, read as the reverse complement.
CACATGGGACATTTTCAAAGATAGACCACATGATAGGACACAAAACAAGCCTGAACAAATTCAAAAAAATTGAAATCATATCAAGCATCTTTTCAGACCACAGTGCCTTGAAACTAAAAACCAACCTCAGAGAAAAAAATCAAAGACACCCAAACTCATGGAGAATGAATAATATGCTATTAAATAATAAATGGGTTAACAATGACATCAAAGAACAAATCAAGAAATTTCTAGAAACTAATGATAATGAACACACAGGAGCCCAAAACCTACGAGACACAGCAAAATCAGTTCTAAGGGGAAAGTTCATAGCAATACAGGCACATCTGAAAAGGACAGAAGAATCTCAAATAAAAAACTTAACCATAAAGCTACATGAACTAGAACAGCAACAACGAACAAAGCCTAGGGCAAGAAGAAGGAAGGAAATCATCAAGATCAGAGCAGAATTAAATGACATAGAGACTAAACAAACAATCCAAAAGATCAATGAAACTAGGAGCTGGTTCTTTGAAAAAATAAACAAAATTGACAAGCCTCTAGCCAGGCTCATCAAGAAAGAAAGAGAGAAGACCCAAATAAAATCAGAAATGAAAGAGAAGAAATCACGACTGATACCACAGAAATACAAACGATAGTAAGAAATTACTACGGACATCTGTATGGCAAGAAATTTGACAACCTAGAAAAAATGGACAAATTTCTAGAAACATATCACCTTCCAAAACTGAATCAAGAAGAAGTAGAAAGTCTCAACAGACCAATAACAAAGAAGGAAATTGAAACAGTAATCAAAAATCTCCCGGCACACAAAAGCCCTGGCCGGATGACTTCACAGGTGAATTTTACAAAACATTTAGGGAAGAACTAACTCCTACCCTCCTTAAACTATTCCGAAAAATCCAAGAAGAGGGAAAAATCCCAAACTCTTTCTATGAAACCAGTATTACCCTAATTCCAAAATCAGGTCAAGACAGAACAAAGAAAGAAAACTACAGGCCAATATCACTGATGAACATAGATGCTAAAATCCTCAATAAAATATTGGCAAACCAGATCCAGCAACACATTAAAAAGATCATATATTATGATCAAGTGGGATTCATCCCAGGGATGCAAGGATGGTTTAATATTTGCAAATCAATAAATGTAATACACCACATAAACGAAATGAAAGGCCAAAACCACATAATCATATCAATAGATGCTGAAAATGCATTTGATAAAGTACAACACCTTATGATGAAAGCACTCAGCAAACTGGGAATAGAGGGAGCATACCTTAACATAATAAAGGCCATATATGAGAAACCCAAAGCCAACGTCATACTCAATGATCAAAAAGTCAAAGCATTCCCCCTGACATCAGAAACAAGACACTGATGTCCACTCTCTTCACTCCTATTCAACATAGTATTGAAAGTTCTAGCCACAGCAACCAGAGAAGAAAAATAAATAAAAGGCATCCAAATTGGGAAAGAAGTAAAACTGTCACTATTTGCAGATGACATGATAGTATATATAGAAAACCCTATAGACTCCATGAGGAAACTACTCGACCTAATAAGTGAATTTGGCAAAATTGCAGGGTACAAAGTCAATATTCGGAAATCAAAGGCATTTCTATACACAGACAATAAAATATCAGAGATAGAAACTAGAAATAAAAATCCCATTTACTATAGCAACAGGAAAAATAAAGTACCTAGGAATAAATTTAACCAAAGAGGTAAAAGGCCTGTACTCGGAAAACTACATAACCCTGAAGAAAGAAATTAAGGAAGTTACAAATAAATGGAAGCATATTCCATGTTCATGGATGGGAAGAATCTACATCATTAAAATGTCCATACTACCCAAAGTAATTTATAGATCAATGCAATCCCTATTAAAGTATCAGCAACGTATTTCACAGACCTAAAACAAGTACTTCAAAAATTTATATGAAACCAAAAAAGAGCCCGAGTAGTCATAGCAATCTTGAGACAGAAGAATGCAATAGGAGGATTCACAATACCTGATATCTATACTACAAGGCTACTGTAATCAAAACAGCCTGGTACTGGCATAAGAACAGACATACAAATCAATGGAAAAGAATAGAGAGCCCAGAAATAAACCCAGGCCTCTATGGTCAACTAATATTTTACAAAGGAGGAAGCAACATAAAATGGAATGAGAAGAGTCTCTTCAACAAATGATGATGGGAGAACTAGACAGGGACATGCAGAAAAATGAAACTAGACCACCAACTTATGCCACACACCAGAATAAACTCAAGATGGATCAAAGACTTAAATGTAATATGTAATGCCATAAAAATCGTAGTGAAAAACATAGGCAGGAAAATTTCAGATATCTCATGTAACAGTATTTTCACTGATACATCTTCTAAGGCAAGGGAAATAAAGGAAAAAATAAACAAATGGGATTACATCAAACTAAAGAGTTTCTGCTCAACAAAAGAAAACATCAGCAAGATGAAAAGTAAACCAACCATATGGGAAAACATACTTACCAATGATATCTCAGACAGGGGACTGATCTTCAAAATATATAAAGAACTTATATGACTCAACACCAAGAAGACAGACAAATCCAATTAAAAATGGGCAAAGGACCTGAACAGATACTTCTCTAAGGAGGATATACAGAGGGTCCATAGGCTTATAAAAGAATGCTCAACATCACTAGCCATCAGAGAGATGTAAATTAAAACCACAATGAGATACCACTTTACACCGGTCAGAATGGCCATCATCAGCAAATCAACAAACAAGTACTTGTGAGGATGTGGAGAAAAGGGAACCCTACTGCACTGTTAGTGGGAATGAAGACTGGTGCAGTTATTGTGGAAAATGGTATGGAATTTCCTCAAAAAACTAAAGAAGGAACTGCCTTTTGATCCAACAATTCCAATGCTCAGATTTTACCCAAAGAATCCTGAAACCCTAATTCAAAAGTACCTATGCACCCCTTTGTTCAGATATTATAAATTTAAAAAATGGAATAAGATGGTATGTAAACAGAGATTTAGAGAAAATAAGGAACAGGCATTTAGCTATTTAAGAAAATAGCATCCTGGGCTGAAACCCTGAGCAGACCTGTATCTGGAGTATTTGAGGGAGCACCTGAGACTAATGACACCAGTCCACTCAGACGGCATAAATTCTGTACTCAGAACTATTGCTCTGCTGCCACTGTTTGAATAACATTCATGGAAAGGTAAGAGTGAAAGCACAGCAAAGAGCTAGGAAGTTATTGTTAAGCCTGGGTAGAAAGTGATGGTGCCTTGGGTTGTGGACATGGCCATGGAGGTGAGGAGCAGAAGGTGGATTCAGGATATATTTCAGAAGAATCATCAACTATTTGCTGATTGCTTGAATGAAGAGTATTAGAGAAAAAGAAGGGCCAAGAAGGAGAGAATCTTAAAAGCATCAGGAGAAAAAAAATTATGTACAAAGGAGTCCCAATAAAACAATCAGCTGATTTCTCAAAAGAAACTCTGCAGACAAGAAGGGACTGGCAATAAATATTCAAAGTAATGAAAAGCAAAACCTACAACCACAAATACTCTATCCAGTGAAGCTGTCATTCAGAATAGAAGGGCAGAGAAAGTGCTTCCAGGACAAAGTAGAATTGAAGGAGTTCATCAGATCCAAACCACTGTTATATGAAATGTTAAAGGGACTTGTTTAGGAGAAAGAGGATCAAAACTATGAACATTAAAATGAAAACTGTATCACAAAAACCAATAACAGAAGCAAGGGAATCAAAACAAAGGCAAACTAAGTAGTCAATGAGAGTGGGAAAAGAACTATAGGTATGGGGAATATATTGGGGGGAGGTCAGTGGGGAGGGGGAAAGGGAGGGAGATGGTACAGGAATTAAGAAGCATAGTAGGAGGGAGTGGAGTAGAGAAGAAGATTTTAAGAAGACTTTGAGAAGATCTACATGCACAACCAATGGGCATAGACTATGTAGGGGGCAACTGGAGGGAGGGAGGTCACTGGGTGTAGGGGAACAAAGGGAAAAGAAATTAGGACAACTGCAACTGCATAATTAATAAATCATATTTTTAAAATACGGATGACATGTGACTTAGTTTAATTATCTTGAAAAATGTTGTTACCATCTAATGATGATGGAAAGACCCGGAGAAAAGCAAGTTTAGGGTTGGGAAAATTGGGATTTCTTAAACTTGTATTAAGTATTAATCTGGGTCAAGATTTACTTAAGAGCAAAAAATGTTGTGACTCATTTGCTTACGACCGTCTTACAAAGTTGAGAAGTCAGTTGGATAAATGAATATGTTTTTAGATAACAGGTTTTGGCTGAAAATATAGACTTTTACTTATTGCTTGCAGGTGATATTCACAGTCATAGAACAGGATGAGGTGATCCATGGAATGAGAACAGAGAAATATAGAGAAGGATGAAATGCCAGCTCACACTAATTTTACAGTTTATGAAATCAAGTACAATCCAGAAAAGAGAATAATGTGAAGTCACTAGTAAGGTAGGGGGGAAAAAAAGAAGTGTGGCAGTCCAGAAACTAGTTAAGAAGGAGCTTCAAAGGAGGAAGGGGTCATGATCGATGTTGTCGAATCCTGAAGCCAGGATAAGTACTCGTAAGGTCAGGAGAGTGATTACTTGATTTGGAAACATGGAGGTAACTGGCCCAGCAGTATTACTGGGTAATTGAAGATTTTCATTAAAGAGAGACAGGGATTTAATAGTCCTAGAGCATATCTACTAGTCTCCCTGGTTCAGTGGGAGTATTCTCATGGCATAGGAATAGTAGCAGACATAGTGGTCTCCGATGCACATTCATTCTAAGATATTTCCTAGGTATTTAGCAGGAAAGGACATCACATTTCAAGTGAAGAAGTCTGACTCTTGGAATTAAAGAAGCACTGGCTTTTCTCCTGATACCAACAACAGGACACTAAAAGAATATATTTTGGCAGAACCTTGGCTACAGCCTAATTCTGCTGACTCGGCTTCAATAGTTGAAAGTAGCACCATATTTTCCCACGAGGTGATCAGTGTGCTGGAGTTCAAACTTGGAGGTTGTAGCTGTTTAATGTAAAAAGCTGGCAGCAAGATTTCCCACATAAATAAACATGGTTAAGAAAGCATCCAGTCCTCCTCTGTCATGATCAGATAAACTGAATATCAGCTTTGGGGTTGTCCAGGATTGAATGCCTTATTCACTGGGCTCTTTTAAGTTTCCACAGAGTTTTGCAGAATGCCTACACCTTTTCTGAATGACCAGTCTGCAGAAGATCAATCCAGAACAGGTTAACTCTTCTATGTCAAGATGGGATAAAGAAGATTCAAATGGGTTAAGGAGAAGAGATTAGGAAGTGGAGTTAAAGTGTATAGGTATCACATAACAATGTAAATATAAAATTATTATGTGGAAAAAACAAAGTTTAGTATGAAGATCCTGGATTGGGGCAGCATCTACTATTATTACTGGAGAAAAAAGAGGTTGGGTGTAATAAAGGGTAAACAGGAACAAATATATGGTGATCAAGGAAGATTTGACTTTGGGTGGTGGATACATAATATAATATACAGATCATGCATCATAGAAATATATACTTAAAATCTATATAATCTTATTAACCAATGTCACCCAAATAAAATTAATTTTAAAGTCTAAGATCTGTTATGGAATGTGGGCAAGAAATTGAGTCTTTCATTTTGATCCATCAGATTTTCTCTTTGCCCAGTCTTGCATTGTGCTGTAAGAATTCATAAACATGTACTATTCAAAAACTAATTTAATATTAGATTTAATAAAATAATATCTATGAACTATATATTTTATTTTGCCTGAAACATTCTATATGAGATTGATAAATTAATTACTATTTAAATAGTAGTAATAAGAGGAATAAAATAGTCCTCAGTTTATAAGGAAAAATTAACAATGTAGGCATATGAATGAGAAAAAGATTAGAAAACACAACCATACCTTCAATACTAGAAAATATGTCCCTTTAAATAATTTTTGTTGTAAAATGGTTATTATATTTTAAAAGAAAATTATTTCTGGATAACATTATTTATAAAGTTAATTGTGAAAACTAGTTGTCAGATCTGAGTGTATGATATTTATTTAAAATATTGTAAAACAAGAGAGAAGCAGAGATTAGAATGAAATGGACATGTGTTACCCTGCTATGCTCCAAGACAACTGTTGAAATAATTCAATAAAGTAATTAGCCTGGAGCATGTTTATAATTAATTTGACCTAACCATAATTTACATCTCTGTCTTTGTGATGTTGAAAAAAAACAAGATTCCTTGATTAATTGCTAATGCATAAATCATAATTGCATTCACCTATTTACTTTTTGCTCCATTGTCTCTTCCTGGTTGCCTTCCTACTAAATGACTCCTTGGCCTCTTAGAGTCATTTTTGTAGAGATTACATGGAATCATTAATTAAATTGTGTTCTTAAACTTTCAAAGTGTGCTCATTAGTGCTAAATTTATTTCATTCGACAAAACCCATTAGCAGTAATATTAAAGTAAAATAAACATTTAGTGAAGCTATGGCAAATTGGAAATTCATAAAAGTGCAATTTATTTTATTTTGTCTCTTGGAGGTTGTACATTAAAATCATAAAGCAGATTTCTGCTAACACCCATAAAACTGGGATTGAGGGCAGAAAAAGTGGTGTAGGTGTTATTGTAGAAGACAAGTAGTATTAGAAACAACTAGCACTGAGACGTATAAAATCAGGTGACAGTGCTATTATTAACTCAATCTCAGCAGGTATGGTTGGGACTAACTGTCAATGGAGAAAACATTTCATGAACTTTCCATCCAGTAGTATAAGGTAACACATTGAAAATATAAAATGGAGCAGAGATAAAGAGATATTGGATGTTGAGTTGAGGATTAGTTCAGACCTTGGATGTTTGTGTATGTACTCTGTCTAAAATCCATCATCATCTCAAAGTCACTCTCAAGAATAATAATTCTCCCCTGTGCCTGTGCAAGCATGCATTTTCAAAATAGTAGTCCACTCAACAGTGGTCCTATTTAGGGATTCAAATACGTCAAAAGACAAATGTATGAAATATATGTTTACCATGAGAGGGAAAACAGACGCCTGATAATGTTTCACTTATTAAGCTCAACAAATAAATTTTATTTTATATCATCTGACAAACTTTTCTTTTTTTTAATTTAATTTTTATTTTATTTTATTTTATTTTTTTGGCTTTTCAATTACAGTTGTCCCATTTTCCCCCATTTCTCTCCCCCTCCAGGTCCACCCCCTCTCCCACAATCATATCCCTCCCCGTTGTCCATGTCCATGAGTCATTTATACGGGTCCTTTGACTAAACCCTTCCCTTACTTATTCCCCTTCTCTCCCTCTCCCCTCCCCCCGATTGACTGCTATTCTGCTCTTTGTTCTATTTAGTTCTTTTGTTTGTGTTGTTCTTTAGTTTCCTGTATTAGGTGATGTCATATGGTATTTTTCTTTCTTTGCCTGGCTTATTTCACTAAGCATAATTCTCTCTAGTTCCATCCATGTTTTTGCAAATGGCAGGAGTTCCTTCTTTCTTTCTGCTACATAGTATTCCATTGTGTAAATGTACCACAGTTTTTTGATCCACTCATCTACAGATGGGCACTTAGGCTGTTTTCAGCACTTAGCTATTGTAAACAGTGCTGCAATGAACATAGGGGTGCATAAGTTCTTTTGAATTGGTGTTTTAAGATTCTTCGGGTATAATCCTAGTAGTGGAGTCGCTGGTTCAAAAGGCAGTTCCATTTTTAATCTTTTGAGGTAATTCCATACTGCTCTCCATAGTGGCTGCACTAGTCTGCATTCCCACCAACAGTGCAGTAGGGTTCCCATTTCTCCACATCCTCGCCAGCACTTGTTGTTTGTTGATTTGTTGATGATGGCCATTCTGACCGGTGTAAAATGGTATCTCATTGTGGTTTTTATTTGCATCTCCCTGATGGCTAATGATGTTGAGCATTTTTCCATGTGTCTATGGACCTTCTGTATGTCCTCTTCGGAGAAGTGTTTGTTCAGGTCCTTTGCCCATTTTTTAATTGGGTTGTTTGTTTTCTTGACGTTGAGTCATATAAGCTCTTTATATATTTTTGAAATCAGTCCCTTGTCTGTTATGTCATTGGCAAATATGTTTTCCCATATGGTTGGTTTACTTTTCATCTTGCTGATGTTTTCTTTTGCTGAGCAGAAACTCTTTACTTTGGTGTAGTCCCATTTGTTTATTTTTTCCTTTATTTCTCTTGCCTTAGGAGATGTATCCATGAAGAAATTGTTACGTGAGATATCTGATATTTTCTTGCCTATGTTATCCTCTAGGATTTTTATGGTGTCATGGCTTACATTTAAGTCTTTGATCCATCTTGAGTTTATTCTCGTGTGTGTTGTGATTTGGTGGTCTAGTTTCATTTTTTTGCAAGTCTCTATCCAGTTCTCCCAGCACCATTTGTTAAAGAGGCTCTTCTCACTCCATTTTATGTTCCTTCCTCCTTTATCAAATATTAGTTGACCATAGAGGCCTGGGTTTATTTCTGGACTCTCTATTCTGTTCCACTGATCTATATGTCTGTTTTTATGCCAGTACCAGACTGTTTTGATCACAGTGGCTTTGTAGTATTGTTTGATATCTGGTGTTGTGATTCCTCCTGCTGTGTTCTTCTGTCTCAAGATTGCTTTTGCTATTCGGGGTCTTTTTTGGTTCCATATGAATTTTTGGAGGATTTGTTCTAGGTCTGTGAAATATGTCATTGGTATTTTAATAGGGATTGCATTGAATCTGTAAATTGCTTTGGGTAGTATGGCCATTTTGATGATGTTGATTCTTCCCATGCAAGAACATGGTATTTGCTTCCATTTATTTGTATCTTCCTTAATTTCTTTCTTCAATGTTATGTAATCTTCAGAGTACAGGTCTTTTATCTCTTTGGTTAAGTTTACTCCTAGGTACTTTATTTATTTATTTTTGTTGTTGCTATAGTAAATGGTATTTTCTTTTTTGTCTCTGTCTCTGATATTTTATTGTTGGTGTACAGAAATGCCTTAGATTTCTGTATATTTATTTTGTACCATGCTATTTTGCCAAATTCACTTATTATATCGAGTAGTCTTTTAGTGGAATTTATAGGATTTTCGAGGTATACTATCATGTCATCTGCATATAATGATAGTTTTACTTCTTCTTTCCCAATTTGGATGCTTTTTATTTCTTTGTCTTGTCTGATTGCTGTGGCTAGGACTTCCAACACTATGTTGAATAGGAGTGGAGAGAGTGGACAGCCTTGTCTAGTTCCTGAATTCAGTGGGAATGATTTTAGTTTTTGTCCATTGAGTGTGATGTTGGCCTCAGGCTTCTCATATATAGCCTTAATTATGTTAAGGTATGCTCCCTCTATTTCCATTTTGCTGAGTGTTTTCATCATAAATGGGTGTTGTACTTTATCAAATGCTTTTTCTGCATCTATTGATATGATCATGTGATTTTTGTCTTTCATTTTTTTTATGTGATGTATTATATTTACTGATTTGCGAATATTAAACCATCCTTGCATCCCTGGGATGAAGCCCACTTGATCGTGGTGTATGACCTTTTTGATGTATTGCTGGATCCTGTTTGCCAATATTTTATTGAGGATTTTAGCATCTATGTTCATCAGTGATATTGGCCTGTAGTTTTCTTTCTTTGTTGTGTCTTGACCTAGTTTTGGGATTAGGATAATACTGGCTTCATAGAAAGAGTTTGGGATTTTCCCCTCATCTTGGATTTTTTGGAACAGTTTGAGGAGGATAGGAGTTAGTTCTTCCCTAAATGTTTTGTAGAATTCGCCTGTGAAGCCATCCAGTCCAGGGCTTTTGTGTGCAGGGAGATTTTGGATTACTGTTGAGACTCTCCATCCCTTCTTGATTCAGCTTTGGAAGGTTATATGTTTCTAGAAATTTGTCCATTTCTTCTAGATTGTCAAATTTTTTGCCATATAGTTGTCTGTAGTAATTTCTAATTATCATTTGTATTTCTGTGGTATCAGTCGTGATTTCTCCTTTTTCATTTTTGATTTTGTTTATTTGGGTCTTCTCTCTTTTTTTCTTGATTAGACTGGCTAGAGGCTTGTCGATTTTGCTTATTTTTTTCGAAGAACCAGCTCCTAGTTTTGTTGATCTTTTGGATTGTTTGTTTAGTCTCTATGTCATTTAGTTCTGCTCTGATCTTGATGATTTTGTTCCTTCTTATTGCCCTAGGCTTTGTTTGTTGTTGTTGTTCTAGTTCTTGTAGCTTTATGATTAGGTTTTTTATTTGAGATTCTTCTATCCTTTTCAGATATGCCTGTATTGCTATGAACTTCTCTCTCAGGACTGCTTTTGCTGTGTCCCACAGGTTTTGGGCTGTTGTGTGCTCATTATCATTAGTTTCTAGAAATTTCTTGATTTCTTCTTTGATGTCATTGTTAACCCATTCATTATTGAATAGCATGTTATTCAATCTCCATGAGTTTGGGTGTCTTTGATTTTTTTCTCTGAGCTTGATTTTTAGTTTCAAGGCATTGTGGTCTGAAAAGATGCTTGATATGATTTCAGTTTTCTTGAATTTGTTGAGGCTTGTTTTGTGTCCTATCATGTGGTCTATCTTTGAAAATGTCCCATGTGCATTTGAAAAGAATGTATATTTTGCTTCTTTGGGGTGGAAAGTTCTATATATATATATATCAGTTAGGTCCATGTAGTTTAGTGTGTTGTTCAATGCCTGTATATCCTTGTTGTTTCTTTGCTTTGATGATCTGTCTATTGTTGATAATGGAGTGTTGAAGTCCCCTACTATGAGTGTGTTGTTGTTGATATCCTTCTTGTGGTCTTCTAGTATTTGCTTTATGTATTTGGGTGCTCCTATGTTGGGTGCATATATGTTTATCAAAGTCATATCTTCTTGATGGATTGTTCCTTTAAGTATTATGAAATGTGCTTCTTTGTCTCTTTTTATTGCCCTTGCTTTGAAATCCATTTTGTCTGATATGAGGACTGCTACCCCAGCTTTGTTTTCCGGTCCGTTTGCTTGGAATATTTTTTTATATCCCTTTACTTTCAGTCTGTGTAAATCTCTTGTTTTGAGGTGTGTTTCTTGTAGACAGCAAATATGTGGGTCCTGTTTTCTTATCCATTCCATTACCCTATGTTTTTTAAGTGGAGCATTGAATCCATTTACATTTAAGGTTATTATTGACGTGTATTTATTCATTTCCCTTTGTACCTCTGTTCCTCTCCTCTTTTTTTTTTTTTTTTTTCTTCTTTTTTCTTAGAACACTCCCTTTAGCATCTCTTGCAATGCTGGTTTGGTGGAGGTGTATTCTTTTAGTCTTCCTTTGTCTGAGAAACTTCTTATTTCACCTTCCATTTTGAATGAGAGCCTTGCTGGGTAGAGTATTCTTGGTTGTAGGCCTTTGTTTTTCATGCTTGAAATATTTTTGACCATTCCCTTCTGGCTTGTAATGTTTCTGTTGAGAAATCAGTTGATAGCCTTATCGGAGCTCCCTTGTATGTTATTTGCTGTTTTTCTCTTGCTGCTTTTAGGATTCTCTCTTTGTCATGGAATGTTGCCATTTTAATTATAATGTGCCTTGGAGTGGGTTTTGGGGGGGTTCCTCTTCATTGGAACTCTCTGTGCTTCCTGAACTTGTGTAACTTTTTCTCTCATCAGGTTCGAAAACTTTTCTGTCACTATTTCTCCTATCAGTTTTTCAATTCCATGCTCCTTTACTTCTCCCTCTCTAATTCCGATGATCCTGATATTATTTTTTCTCATGCTATCCTGTAATTCCCTTAGATCTTGTTCATATTTTTAAAATCTTTTTTCATTTTGCTTTATTGTCTGGGCCTTTTTCTCTACATTATCTTCTAACTCACTAATCCAATCCTCTGCTTTGTTTAGTCTGCGTTTGACTGATTCTACTGTGTTTTTCAGTTCAGAGATTGCATTCTTCATTTCTTCCTAGTTCTTGTTAACAGTTTCTATGTCTTTTTTTATGCTGGTGTAGTTCTCTGCAAATTCCCTGTAATTTTCTTGGAGTTGCTGGTAACTTCCTTGGAGGTGGTCATAGTTGTTTTTAAGGATGTCGAGTATATTGAGCTTCTTTACCACCATTGTTTTGAATTCCATGTCTGACATTTGGGCCATATCTATTTCATCTATCTCTCTTTTGAGGATTCCTCTTTTCTTTTCATTGAGGGGTAATTTTTGCGTCTTACCATGTTGGATTCTTCTTGTTTTTATTTATTTATTTATTTATTTGTTTATTTATTTATTTATTTATTTATTTATTTTGGCGGTGGGGGATGGTCTGCTTTGACTTCCCTCCTTTGTGGTGTGAGATTCTTTATGGTAGATCTGGGGGTTTCAGTGGTACAGTCTCTTTGATATCCTGAGCCTGATGTTCTTGGGTTACCCTTTATGTCATTTGTTTATGCTGTCTGGTTATATTTCAGATGTTCTTTGGTAGGATCTTCCTTCTGGCTAGTTGATTGAGAGTCACTCTATCCACTTTGTCTTGAGTTCTTTTGTGGAGATGCTTTAGATAGGGTAGACCTAAAAGTCAAATGGTAATTCGGGTCTGCTTTTAGAAGATACTATTTCATCTACTTCTTGGAGAGCCAACCTAACTGCAAAATCTGCTGCTTTGCGCTTCTCTCAGGCTGATGCTTCTAACTCAAGGACAACCCTGAGCCTGCTCAGACTCACTCCCTCTGGGATCCAGGACCAGAGTGGCAGCTTCAAAGGCACCAAGTGGCATACAGGGAGAAGCTGAAGTGTCTCGACAAACTTTTCTTAAAGAACCATTAAGTGCAAGGAATTTTTAGGCACTTTAAAATTATATATAATTTTATCTGTAGTAGACATAGTAGAAATATTAAATGACATAAAACTAACATTAACAATAGCAAGTTGTGTGCCTAGTTATTTTAATTGGGTATAGGGAGCATAAGTGGACCTTTTTATATTTCTATGTTCTAGTGAAAATGACATTGAACTATTGAAATAACTAATAAGGGAGAGAAGATATATCTGTTATTTTTCACTAGTATTCTTGCTTTGTGATCTCTAATGTTATATGACTTATTTTACACAGGTAAAGAAGAATATAATTCTCTGACAGGCATGGGTAAAACTTATTACCTTGTTTAAAATATTTTAAATAAACTTGGATAGAAGAATCACAGTTTTGTCTTCAAATTATTTTCTCTATGATTTTGGATTATCTAAGTTTTTTGGATAATTTAGATAAATAAATGTTTATCTTTAGAAAATAAAAATATTTTAAAATAAAATAATTATACAATGTATACCTTTATACATTTTATAACATAAATTTTAAAAATATTAAAATGTGTACATAGTTTTTTTTCATTGTCATGCAAGAAGAATAATTACTTATCAGATGTAATAATTATTTACTCTTCAGTTCCAAAGACAGTTGTTTAATGTCATCTCTGTAAAGAAATGAGAATATCTATCTCTATTTTCTCTGTAAAACATTATATGTTATTTTTTTTTTTTACTGGAAGATAATCTAGCTAAATATTTAATTTTGATTGAAAAGTACTTCAAAATATAAAAACATCTGATGATACACAAAAATATCAATACTTTTTCATTCATAGGATACAAAAGTTATGTAAACTAAAAAAATCATAAACAACCTAGAGAACACATTTTTAGTAGTTCACATAAGGGATTGATTATACATGTGTGTGTATAAACTATATATATGTATGTATGCATCTTACAAATCAATAACAAAAACAGGAGCAAGATAGGGAAAATGGAAAAGGACACAAAGAGTAATTAATGAAATGAAAAGTATAAATTTTTAATGAATTCTTGAAATATCAGTCCAATCTGACTAGAATTCAAAGAAATACAGAATAAACAACACTGACAAATATTTAGTGTATATCAAAATAAATAAACCACAACTCCAGGATAGCAAGATGGCAGAAAAATGAGAATTTTCTCCCATAGCTAAAATGTAAATTATCAAAAATTTTCTAGAAACCAATTTAACAAGGCATTAAAAAAATAAAAATAAAAACATTTTGATCTAATAATCCTACTCCTAATCTGTACTAAGCTAAGTGGTCAGATAGTTATGTAAAAAATATGTTTATTACAACCTTTATATAATATAAATCCTACATATATGCTAAATATCCAATATTAAGAAAACAGTTAAATCATATATATTGAATAGAATAATATACAATGTTTTAAGGTATTCTTAAGAATATTTAAACACCTAAAATTGTCCTTATGTTATGTTAAATTAAGAAAGTAGAACACAAAATTATTTATATAATCATCCAAATGTACAGATACATAAATATATTATATTATATTAATATATAAACACCTACATATATAAATGATTAGAGAGTAATATATTTAAATACCCAAAGTGGTATATTTAATTATTATTATAAATAATTTTAATTGTAATCTTTAGCTTCTTAATTTTTTCCAAAATTTTGGTATTGAATGTGTTACTATTATAATCAGAAAAATCAATAAACATTATTAAAATATATATTACTTTTTTATATTTTTAGTGTCTGTTAAACATTGGGGAAGTAAGACAAAGAGGATGGTGTCTTCCTTCCTTCACTTGTAATATCAGGGCTTGAGTAAGCTGTTTGAAATGCAGGGAACATGCATCTGTAGGGGAGCCTAGTGAGTTTACATATGACACAAGGTCAGAGGAAAAAATTAAAAGGAATGATTGTGGTTAGCATGGAGCCAGATGAAAATACTACTGAGATCTGTTCCACTGTGAGAAATTTCTGGATTTAAACATTTTTGATATCATGAACCTGCTCTCTTAAAAGTTATTCCAAATGGAAAACAATTATTCTGATATTTCAATTATAGTTTTTCTTATAAAGCACTTATCTACCTGTATTGTTTTTTCTATTTTATTTTATTTTAAATCATTTTGAATTTTTCAATTACAGTTGACAAACATTATTACATTAGTTTCAGGTGCACACCCCAGTGATTAGACATTACATAACTCACTAAGGGATCATTTTGATAAATCTGTACCTCTCTGACACCATATGTAGTTATTACAATATTATTGACTGTATTCCCTATGCTGTATTTTATATCCTTAAGACTATTCTGTAACTACCAATTTGTACTTCTTAATCCCTTCACTTTTTTTTCACCCAAAACCCAACTCCCTCCCATGTGTCAACCATCAAAATGTTTTCTGTATTTGTGAGTCTGCTTCTGTTCTGCTTGTTCATTTATCCTGTTTTTTTTTAACTCAATTTTTGATAAATAAATTTATGTATATAATGTCATCATTTTATTGTTCATATTTTTTATCTTTTTTTCCTTATTCTTAAAGAAAATGGTTTAACATTTCATATGATACTGATTTGGTGGTGAGAAATTCCTTTAACTTCTTCTTGTCTGGGAAAATCTTTATCTGTCCTTTGATTCTAAATGATAGCTTTGCTAGGTAGAGAATATTGGTTGTACATCCTTGCTTTCCATCACTTTGAGTATTTCCACTCTCCTCTGACTTGCAAAGTTTCTGTTGAGAAATCAGCCGACAGTATTATGGGAGCTCCCTTGTAGACAACTAACTGCTTTTCTCTTGCTGCTTTTAAAATCCTCTCTTTGACTTTAATCTCTTGCATTTTAATTATTATGTGTCTTGGTGTAGGCCTCTTTGAATTCACTGTGTTTGGGACTCTCTGGGCTTCTTGCACTTGTATGTCTGTTTACTTCACCTTGTTGGGGAAGTTTTTCATCATTATTATTGAAATTATTTTTTTGATTTCTTGCTTTTCTCTTTTTCTTCGGACACCTGCATGATGTAAATGTTGGTATGATTGATGTTGCCCCAGAGGCCCATTATACATTCTTTTTTTTTTTTTTTCCTGTTCTGGTTAAGTATTTTTGCTTTTTATATTTCAAATCTCTGATTTGATTTCTTGGCTTCATCTTCTGTATTGTTTATTTCCTGTAAATTCTTTATTTTAGTTTAACCTTTATTTCTGTTTTTTTTTTTTTTTTATGCTGAATTCATTGATCATCTTATAACCAGTGTTTTGGACTTTGTATCTAGTAGATTGCCTCCATTTTATTTAGTTCTTTGTCTGACGTTTTCTTCTGTTCTATCACGTGGGACTTGTTTTTTGTCTCTTAATTTTGGCAGCCTCCAAAATTATTAGGTAGAGTTGCCATGTCTCCCAAGCTTGGTAGAGTGGCCTATATAGTGGCTGTTTTGTAGGTTCTAGTGGCACATCCTACGTGATCACCTAAGCTGGGCACTTGAGGTGTGCCTCTCCCAGTGTTTTGTGTATACCCTCCTGTTTTACTTGAGCCTTAAATGCTGTTGGCATGTCAATGGGAGGGAATTACCCCTAGGTTGATCATCTGCAAAGACTGGCTAAGACCACTAACTACCAACCAGCTGCGTAGGGCCCTACGCCACAGAGCAGGACAAACTTCAGCAAAGCTCTGATACCTGCTGTGTCCTTCCCTTGCATGTCTTGGTTGTGGAAGTGGTTGGGTGGTGATGCTTTGATGTAGTCTAGAGCTGTCCATTGAGTGTGCTGGCTCTAGAACCTCCCAGTAGGTTCAGGCCAAGGTCTCCATCAACTATGTTCTATCCGGGACCACCTGGCATGAACTACAAGGCAATCTGCAAGTGACTTCTACTTGTACTTAGAAGTGCCAGGCAAGGCCAAGTTGTGAACCAAGGCTGGCTACTGCTAGTGCGAACCCTGGGGCCACTTTGCAATGGATACAAGACACACTGAGGCCAGATGCTGCTCTTTTGAGAGATTTTAGGAAAATCTGAAGCCTGAGCCCAGACAGACCACTCATATGGAAAAGCCACCAGCTGGGTATGCCTGAGTTTCAGAGAATCACAGGGTGGAGCAAACAATGTAAGCCAGGTTTACGTTGTCTCAGATATGTCACTTACCTGCAGGTCCTGTGGGAACGCCCACGCCCATTAAAGGAACAATAGCCTATGTCAGTGTTCCTGTCTGGAAGAAAACTGCAACACCCCTCACCCCCCAGCCTCACTCTGAGGCCAGACAATTCAGTATTTCCATGTATGTCTTTAGTGCCTTTTAAGCTGCTGCCCTTGTGCTGGAGCTCAGAGGGAGTGAGTCCTAGTGGTCTGTGCATGGGCTTTTTAAGAAAAACTGCCTGCGACCTAGAAGCCTACATCTTCCTCAGCCTCATTCCCACTGGTTTTACAGTAAGAATTAGTGGGAATTTCTTTTCCCAGCACTGGAACCCTGGCTGGGTGCCCTGGTGATGGGCTAGGACCCCTCACTACTCAGGGGGAGAGCTTTACAACCAAGATATCCCTCTTGATTTTTATCTACATAAATGGGTGTGGAACCAGCTCTGTCCATGTCTCAGCCTCTCCTACCAATCCCTGTGCTGCTTCTTTAACTCCCTAGTTATAGAACGTCCACGCAGCCAGATTGGAGGTGGTTCTGAGTGATGGTTGTTCTGTAATTTAGTTGTAATTTTGGTGTGGTTGTGGGAGGAGGTAAGTACCATGTTTACCTATAAAACATTATATTTTAAAGGCTAATTTAGACCAAAGCAAAGACATATGGTTTAGGTGACTCAGTTTTCATGTACAGTTTTATTTTTCTCCCTAACTAGGGCATGGCTATAATATGTATTTTATTTGTTTCTACTATAGCATATATAGACCTAGATAAATAGTAATTACTTATTTATGTACAATATGTAACTAAAGTGTGTACAAGCATTATTAATTAATTAATTCAAAAACATTTATGGAGAATTTTGAGACTAACACCACCCTATATATAGTAATTCCCTATGATGTATCTAATAAAGATATAATAAATATTTATTAAGAGACAGAAGGAAGGAAAAGTGAGTTACTATGTGGGCATGCTTAGTGGAGTCCCAGGCACAACATAGACAAGTTAGGAACATTAAATGTCGTTATTGTCCTCAAAGTGACTTCTCTGAAATAATACAGCTGCTGATAGGCCAAGACATGGCTGAAATCCTCAAGTCCCTTTTGCCATTATGTATGCAAAATAATTTACTGAGAGGATCTGATGATGTGAACTTTTGCTTTTCTATGATTCTGATATTGCTCTTGTCTAAGTATCAAGTCTTTCAAATCCAAACACATTGAGAGAAATACAATACTTTTCCCCATCCAAAGAATTCAATGAAGTGTTAAACTAAAAGTTATAGGACTCCTCTTGCTTCTTTTATGATATTTCAGCAGGGAGGAATCAATTTTCAGTATGCCTAATTGTTTATCAAGAAAGAAACTTGTGGTTAAAATCTGATTTTAACATTGTTCATAGGGATTTCAACACAATACCATTTTGTGCTACTTTGGTGATGCCCAGCACTTATCAGATGCAGTATATTTAATTTGTTTACATTGCATCTGTCTCACTATATTTTGAACCCTTTCAGGGCAGGGTTCCACTGTCCTTTTTTAATCTCGATATCAATAATTCTTTTCTTGATATCTGACACTATTTGTTCAAAGCAGGATTCACAAATTTTGCACAGTGTTGCAAAACCCACCTTATCCTAGCTTACAGAAATTGTTTCTCATCTGAAGCTGGATATGTAGCATTAAATGCTTAAGTGGATGCAGCTAGGAGAAATGTTTGATTATGTTACCAAGAAAGGACCAGGGACCCAATGATTTTAGATATTTGGGGGGAAATATCTGAAATATCTCAAAATATTTTTCAACTTATAAACTCTTTGACCTTCATTAAATGTTACACATTTCTTAAAACCATTTCTATTATCACAGAGCCAATCAAAAGCAGATAAATTCCAGGAGTACATGGTGGTGATATAGAGAATTAAAAGTTGTAATTTAAGCTTCCACTGGAGATAAAAGATCTGAATACATATCCAAAATAACTCAAATCTGAGTAATACTTTTAGGAAAAATAGAGCTCAGTTGTGTTTAATCAACGTTTATTGAACCTCTATCTAAGTGCTGTGCAGTGGGTATAATAGCCAATAAAGGAGACTGTAATATAATGTCAGTTTCACTGTATTTTTTTGGCAATTAAGTTATATAAGTATGTTCCATGCTATTGTTATATAAAATAGGGATCAGTGAAAACTGTTAAGCAAGTATTAATTTTTAGTTACTACAGATAGAAAGCCTTATAATTTATCTAAAATTAGTATAAAAGAACTTAGAAAGGAAAGAATCCATCCCAAAGTAGATATGATGGGACATGGAACACTCCTTCAGAGCAGTAAATGGAGCAGAACCGATGTGACCCCAAAAAGGCAGTCATGTTTGCCTTGACTGTTCTAGCTCTAGCTTCAGTGAGGAGTAACATGAATTCAGTTTCAGAAACACAATTTGTATTATTTGTATATTATCTTCAAACTAAAGGCTTACTAAATATGTGTTGTTCATTCTGTGATGTTGCTCAAGTCATTTTCAATTAATATAATCTTAGTGTGACTCTATAAACCAGATAGATATTATTAATTATTAATATTTAGCATAAGCTGACTTTCAATCAAAGGATAAAAATGGCTGATAAAAATAGTTGTGCATCAAAGTCACCAGAAGATTTTTTTTTAAGAGAACTATCAGTTCCTGGGTACTAGTCCTGAGCTATTTTTGGAAATCTGGATTTATTTATCTAATATGTGCCCTCCCAGTTTTTCAAAAGTCTCTTCAAGTGGTCTTGATGCACATGTAAGTTTGGAATGCTCTGAAACATGTCTGCTGTAATGGAGCTAATTTCTGTGCTCATGGCACATGGTCACTCTTTCAAATAGAGAATACAAATCTAGGGGCCTCAGCCTTACCTGCTTAGATGAAAACTACCTCAGGGGAGATATTTTAAGTAAATACTGGTATTTACCAATATATCATATATGTCTTAAAATAAGTCCAATATCATTTCTTCTGAGAATTACTTTATTAGCCTTGCATTCAAGTAACTATAAAAATTATGAACTTTAATTTATTTTAAACTATTGGGATTATTTTGAAACCTGGTCCACCCCAGTTTTCCTCTTCATATTTTGGCAATTTTATCAAGCACATTTTACCTCATTCTTGGTCCAGGAAGATTTTCATTACCTTTTTGAAATCCCCAAAATGCTTTACTAATCACATTTTCTAATTTATCCAAGTCCTACCCCAATTGCAGTGGGAAGGCTTTTTGAAACATCATAGTCTTCAGCTTTTCCATAAAGAATGGAAGATCCTTCTCTTTATTTTATGCCAGCTCCAGCAGTCTGCATGTAACATAGCAAGAAATAGGACCATAGATAAAATAACATACGGGAGGGGGGCACCTTATAGTTGACAGATAATTTGGTATAGTATAATTAGCCATAGTAATTCTAAAGAAAAAATATATTTATACATTATTTCAAACTTTTCACTGATTAAGATTGCATGAGCAGTTGAAAATCTATGAGGTTTTACTATAGTTCACGTTGTTCAGCAGTGGCAATTAAAATCAGTCATTCCAAAGAAACTAAACTGACCAAAGTTCAATTAAACTATAAAAGAAAGGAAAATTTGGAAGTATAGCCAGATCTGAAGCTGTTATCTACTTTGATGTTTAAAAAGGGCCTCATAGTCATTTCAAAAAAAAAAAAAAAAAAATGACAGGAGCTCAGCCTCAAAGTTTTATCCCAGAAGTAAGGCTTCAATTCATTTTTGCTCAGAGTATGATAAAATAAGCCAATTTGTTTTTAATGATGAGATGCCAAGAATAGTTAAAGAAAAAAAATAGGTCATAACTCTACCTTCTTAAAGATATAGTGGTAGAGTACATCCTAATTAAAAGTCCATGACATTTACTTAAAGGCAAGTGATGAGACTGGGCGTAGAAGTAATTGTACCCCATAACTCTGAAGTGTATTTTAGACCAAGCTACTTTTCTCACTAATGAACCATTTTAAGACACCTTTACTTGGAAAGGCCACAGGTTTTAGGAGTGATTGCTTTTCTTCTGACTGTATCCCTTCAAAACCTTCTTCTGTGATCATTTATTTTTTTCGTTTCTCTTTTCTACCATTTTTCCCCTCTTAAAATGTGTATTTTGGAACATAACTAATTGTTCAAATTCTAAAATTAATATTATTAAATGAAAGAATCCTATTGTTAAAACATGAAGTTTGCTTATGTTAAATGATAAAGTAGCATCCATCCAAAATTGACTACATTAATCCACATCTAGAATATATGGTTAGTCCTTATCAGTTTACTAAAAAGAGACATTAGGAAAGTTAATATGTATGGCATAAACCAATTAATTATATATGTATTTTGATTTGTTTAATTCAAAAAACAGACTTTAGATTATTTAGTAAAAGAACATATTGTGAGGCTCTCTCACATAAAATTATGTGACCCTTGAATAAAGCTGAGAGACTGCCTCTTTAGGATGCCAAACCCCACAGCATCTGTTTAATTCAAGGAGGATTATACTCTGATAAGAACACTTAAAATGAGATCTACCCTTTTAACATGTTTTAAGTGCAGAGTACAGTGTTATCACTATAGATACAATGTTGTACTTTGTCTCTACATTTTGGTTTCCTCTACAACTCAGGATATAGCATTTTATTGCAGGGGCTGAATGGAAAATTGACATTTTGTTTCACGTTTATTCCTATGTCTTTCATATCTTTCCTACTATGATAGATGAAGTAAAGCACTTTTCTCTCTGCTAGAGTTCCATCATATAAAGAATCAATTAAACCTTCCCCCAAATCATCAAGGCTCTCTAGTATATCTGAACTGAGTCTAGCTGGCACATAACAGAAGAGGACAGCTTAACCTATCTCTTTAGTCCTACGACGGTTGCAAGAGTCCTGAGGTTGGGTGTTATAGACCTCAGCATACACTGGGAAAGGACAGGTCATGATGAAGGCTTTCTTATCTTTTGTAATTGGAAGATAATGTAGGACTTGCTTTCAACTTCTTGTACAGTTTAATGATAGCAACTAACATTATTGAATGTACATCATGTACAAAGCATTCCTGTACATGCTTAATACAAATTAATTTACTTGTCCTTAATTACAACCCTATGAGATAGGTGCTGTTATCACCATGTGAATTTTGTCAGTGAGGAAGCTGAGGCCAAGAGAGGTTAAGGGACATGACAAGGTGATGCAATGAGTTAAGAAGCTGGTTGAGATTCAAATACAATCTATCTGGCTCTGGGGTTCCTGCTTTTGACCATTAGTCTGCACTTCTCCATTGCCCACCTAGACATCAGATTGACAGTGCTTATTAAGTGTTGGCCAGACAGTATATTCCTATTTCACAAAACAAAGTTGATGTTGATAGTATTTAAAACTAAATAAAAATTCTATTTAAGAATTTTATTTTTTGACAGAATGACTTACTCATGTTCTTATTTCCTAATTAACTGGTGTTGATGAGAATTGCTATGCCACCAATTCAGAACAATTCATTTTGATTACTAAATAAATTTGCAACCTTGAAACAAAATTTTAAAGATAAAAGTCTTCAAATAGTATATATTCTGTATGTAAGTGAAATGCAGTGAAGTTCATTGTATGATCAGTGGATACAAAGAAAAAAGATAACTTGTGTGGAAACTATAGCTAATGGACACATTACTTTTTTTTCTATCCACAAAAGGCATATTAATGGAAAGAAAATTTTCATGAAGAATTAATGAACATGATAGCAAACAATAAAACTTTACTTGAAATGGCAAATTGGGAAATACAGTTGCATTTAATAATGTAAAAATTAAGTTATACTCACATTAAATTTAATATAATATAAAGGTTGGTGAAAGATTTGAACTATCCAGGGAACACATAAGGGAGATTTAACATAGATGTCTGCTTTAGTAGGTTTTAAAGTGTTAAGAGACATGGCTATGTGAATGAAACCTTCCGACTATCATAACTTCCCGTTACGACCATGGTTAGTCAAAGTGAATTTGTACACCAGCCAACTTTGTGAAAAATATGAGTGGTAGAGTAGAATGACCATGGTGATAATTATTGGAACCAGTAAGCAATATACATCTTTGGATATTATTGATAAAGATAATAAATATTTCACTTTCTTTAATTTTAGAATCAAATCAGGAGTGTATTGGAAGTTGGTTCAATCACTTGTCCATTTGTACTCAAACCCATTTCCCTTGCTATGCACTCACCCAATGGTTCCTTTCTTGACAGTTACAACTAACAGACACTGACAGGTTGAAAGAAAGAGAAAAGAAGCCCTTGCATTACTCATTCTCTCTCCCCTGCTTTGTGCTGATTTGGCCAGTATCTACTTTCTCTTTTATGATTCTAGTACTTATTGGGTGACCGTTCTCTCTCTTTTCAGCTCTTGCATGAAGGTGCTAGCACTTAGTTTCTGGCAGCAATATTCTTTCTTTGTCTTAGTAGTTGTAGACCTGAGTGTACTTTCTATACTTGTTTCTCTTATGATAGACTCACTTTCCTCAGTGTTTAGCTTTTTTTCGATACATCTGTATCTAGTTCAGCCTATTGAATTATCCTATAGAATTACCTGGCCTCTCTTTTCTGGATAGACCCTGAGGGATTTAGAAGGGCTTTTCTCTGATGAAGTCATTAGTTTTAGGGAGACTAAACTGTTACATCCATTGCACCCCTGAGGCTGTAGGGGGTTGCCCCGTCTGTTACTCCATTTCTCAGCAGAGTGACCAGTACTTAGCAGGCAGTAGAGACAGTGCAGTCAGTGTCTCTCCATGATCCATATGTATCCCGCTTGCAGCTACAGATTTGGGGCAAGGACAAACTTGCCTAACAGAAAATGTAATGTTCAAGACAGGGAAATGATTAGCTGCATATCATAAGGTCAAATCTCTAAACAAACTTTCAATTTCTGTTGTAACTCCAAAGAAAATGCAGGGGGAGGGGAGGAAATGGCAGATTAAGAATCAAACTGAATTTTAGATTAGAGTTTTATTTCCACAATTAACCATCTGTGTTACTTAGGGTTATGAGGAGAGATACAGGTAGAGGTTGTTAGGAAAAGAGACTCAACTGAAAAGGTATATAAAATTATTCATGAATATGATACAAAGACAAAAATAAAAAATTAAAACAATGATGCATGCTTCATCAGCACGGTGAATTTACACAAAATATTTCCTTTTATTTCCTAAAGTATGTTCAATGTTATTTTGTGACTTTTTCCAAGTATTTTAATTTATTTTAAATGATAATATTCTTTCTTGATGTTAGCTTGCTAGAGGAAAGCTTTATAATGAAAGAGGGAAAGAAGACATGGAAAGAGAAAACTTCCAGAACCACAGTTTTCCAAAAATGGAAGAACTGCATGAGTTTTCTGTTATCGTGAGATAAGTAGCAGGGACACTATTGTTAAGGGGGGTTGGGGGTTGGGGAGAAAGACAGCCTGAAGCCCTAAGTTGATAAGGGTTAAGCTAAAGCCATGCTGCTCTTCATCTTTCCTTCAACTGCCTCGTCCATCCCTTGACATGTTGGAAATTATCGGTAACAGAATTAGTTATTTCTCTAAATGAAATATACCTTGGTATATTTTAATAGGTTCATATAGCATCTAACACATCCCAAGTGAGAAGTGCAATAATCATAAAAGCTGGATAGATGGCTATATTATTGTATTCTTGATGAGAACAGAAAGTTTTGAAACCAGAAGTCAAAGAGTTACTCTGTGAAGAAGGAAGAACTGTAGATTTACTTGGGCTTTACTTTTGTAGTCATGCTGAGTTACTATTATCCAAACACACAAAAGCTGCTTTCACCTTGTTCAGAGTTTCTCCTAATGGCTTTTCCAGGTAAAAGTATTTTCAATGTGCGATTATTGAGGTCAGAGCATTGTTTCAGTGTAATTTTTTTTTTTTTACCTTTTATTCCTTTCAGTAAATGGCATGAGAAGATTATAGTTCACCACAACACTTACTATTTTTTCTTTTTAATAAATTAGAAACACACAATGGTCAGATTGACAACATGTTTGAGTGTTCCAGCAAATAAGCTTTATTTGAATTCCACCATTGTTGATAATACCGAGCTCTAAAACATCCTTTGTGATTTTAAGGACATTAACCCCTCCATTGTAGGAGGAGGAAAAATTGTGATGCTTGTGCTTTTGCAGTTTGACAGGTATTAAATTGGCTAGTTTTCTTCTTATGTGCAAAAGCTTCCAAAACACAGTACTATTCTCTGAGTGCCAACTAGGGGACTAACACTTGGGTGATACAGCTGTACATTAAAATTGCCTGGTACCCAGGCAAAACACAGGTACCCAGTCTCCCTCAAGGGAAGTGATTATTTAGGTGTGCTGACAAGGCAACAGTATATTTTAATGTAGGCTTGGTTGAGAATTTTTCTACAGAGGAAACAGGAAAAATAAAGTCAAAATTTCCTTCTTGTAATGAGTCTATTACCTTGATAATTAGATAACCATTTAAAGTCTTAATTCCTATAGGGAACTGGAATGGAGGGGGAGCCATGTTAAGACAAAGAGCTGGTGATTAGGTAGGTTGGGTATTTTCAAAATGGGAAGGTTGGGGAGGCTAACTAGTAGGGGAAATCAGAGTGTAGGTTTGATGTGGAATGCAATCTGATGTGGACAAATTGTATGTGTGTAAATTGTTACCACTGAATCACAGAATCATTGGCATCTTTGAAACGTGCAAGTGTTTTGTACTAATTTCATTTTTTCATGTGGTACAAATAGCCACCTGTGTTGATTCATTCCAAAATATAATTATTTTAATATATAATGTAAGTATAACTACTTTTCTGTTAAAACTTCCGGGACCCTGACCATGGCATTTTCTGACAAACTATTAACTTGCATTTTCCAGTCTAAACTTCTGGTTTCCTATTTCCCACGCTGGCCATACAAACAGTATTTCCTCTCCCCAGCTCCCCTACTTCAACTCCCTCTGTCTCCATAGATAATCTAACCTCACTTTCTGAGATAATTGTGGCAACCCCAGCTACTCCAACAATAGAACAATATTCAATCTCTTTACCTATAACTTTTCCTTCTTTCCTTCTGACTCAGTGAGTAGAAGTAGTCTTTCTCCTACAATCTTTACACTCACTCTGGATCCCCAGTCCTGTCTGCCTCCCCATATATGGTAGATATTCCTTATTCATATAATTAATTCTATTTATCCTTCAAAGTCTTGTTGAACCTTCACCTAATTCCTCCATTGATTTCTATTCCAAACTGTGTTGGGGGGGGGGAGGGACTGAGGGAGTTAAAGTCTCTTATAGCACTTAGTTCCCATATGTAACGTGTATTTGTTAATTAAATTCTTGTCTTCTCACTATGCTTTATATTTCTTAAAATAAGCAACCATACCTTATCAAGCTTTCACAAACCATTACCTAGCCTGGAACAAGGTATATAGAAATACTTCCATTTAGAGAGGAAAAAAACAGAACATGATTTATTTTGAAATAACTGGTGGAATATATAATATATTGTTTATTTATGAGCTCAAAATAATAAGAATAACCTAGAGGCCTGCTAAAATATCCATATAACCCAGAATTGTCAGTGCTTGTTAGAGGCATTTAAAAGTAATACTGTAAGGAGACATCAAGGATACCTACTCGTAAAACTTTGTATGAATTTATAACAAATGGCAAAATGCTGTGAGCTAAACTCTGTAGTGGACAATAAGTCACAGCCAGCTTGAGAGTCAGCATCAATTATAATCTCACCCTGACAACACATTACAAGGAGAACAGAAGGTAACATCTAAGTATGTCCCCAAAGTTTTCTGGTGAGAAAACAAATGAAATCAGAAAAAAACATAATTTCAGTTTCTTCGATCTGAATTTCAATCAAGGGCAAACAACCACCCCCCCTCACCCCCCCCCAAAAAAAAGAAAGAAAGAAAGAAACATGGCAGGTCACATTTTGCCTGGAAGTGTTCAGGCTCTGAAGGGACGTCTTAGGAAATTTTCTCTGAATGACCTTGCCACCTCTGTGGGATGATTTGTGTGGCAGTGCTACATAAACGAGAGTTATTGTAGGAGACTTTCCAACACTTTAGTAATTTTTTATCCCAATTTAAATTAGCTGTCTTTGATGTGAAATGTGACCCACACTGCCTTAATTAAGGCTGTTTTTATTGATCTGGCAACAAAATCATTTTGGGGATATTGGAGAAAAGAGAACAATTAGACTGTAGTGTTCAGGGAGAAGAATTTTGAAATCATTATGCAGCATTAAAATAAAAGGGTAAAACCTCTAGCAACATCATTATTAATGACATCTGAAGTGTATATATAATCTGTACATTCAGCATTCACAAAAGAGTGGGTACATTCTCCTAATAATAACTATGAATTATTTTTTGTAATCTAAATGATTCTGAAAAAATCCCATGGATTTCCACAGGACTCAGAATAACATCCTGATCACTATGCTGTACAAAACCTAAAGGATCTAGGCCCTCCTCCTCCTCTGACATGGCCTCACTTCACTCCCTCTTTCTCTTGCCTTCTTGCTCTTGACTTTTTTCCTCTCCTGGTCCTTTGCTTATGTCACATACACTCCCTTCTGAGAGCCTTACCCATGTTTATTTTGCCTGGATGGTGTCCCCAGATCTTTTCAGAGCTAGAAACTTCTCATTGTCCATCTCTGAAATGAGAAGAAACTTCCTCAGTGGGGTCATCCATGACTGAAATCCATTACATCCAGTCGCCTGGATTCCATTACCCACTATTATATTCTTCCATGGTACCTTTCAATATCTGACATATCATTTGCTTAGCTTCTTTTTTTTTAATAGTGTTTTTCTTTTTATTTATTTTATTTTATTTAATTGAATTGATTGGGGTGACATTGTTTAATAAAATTATATTGGTTTCAAGTGTACAATTCTATAACACATCATCTGTATATTGTATTGTATTCATTACGCTGAGTCAAGTCTCCTTCCATCACCATTTATTCCCCTCTCTACCTCTTCTACATCCTCCACCCTCTTTCACTTCATCTTTTTCACCCAGCTCCCCAAGCCCCTGCCCTCTGACAGCTGTCAGTCTGTTCTCTGTATCTATGAATCTATTTCTACTTTGTTAGTTAATTCCTTTTATTAGATTCCAAGTATAAGTAAAATTGTATGGTACTTTTCTTTCTCCGACTGGCTAATTTTACTTAGCATAATATGCTCTAGGTCGATCCATGGTTTTGCAAAATCTCACACTGCTTTCCCCACCATGATGATTTCTTAAGACCCTGCCCCACTCAACTTGTGGGCCCGCCCAAGCTTTTTTAAGTAGCTTTTTATACAAATAGTGTGTCTTGGCTCATAATTCAGACTTTCCTACAATCTCTCAAACAGCATCTGGCCTCAGTAAGCTCTACGCTTCTCCCTAAATGGCCCTCGGGACAATCTCTAGCAGCAGCCAGCATTGGGTTGCAGTTTGGCCTAAAATGGGCACCTCCAAACCCAGCACAAGTAACAGCCTTCAACAGATCCTTTTGTAGCTCATGCCAGGTAGCTCTGTGTAGAGCACAGGTGACAGCTGACTTTTGCCTGGTTTCTCGTTTCCTTGTTTTCTTTCTTTCTCTCACAAATATAATTTCCATGGAAACAAAGGACCATATTAATCATGACACTACTGCATCCCCCAAATCTAGGATAAGAGCTACTGAAATAGTTGCCCTGTGAATGAATAATTAAGTGTTATAATGTATTGCAAGTGAATAAACATTGCCTTATTCCAGGACTGGAAAATGTATCTAGCCTTCTGATACATAAATAATCACCCTCTTGATTTTCAAACATGGGAATTTATAAATCTCTCAGCTTAGTTTTGGATTTATATAATACCAATAATTCTTATACTTTAACTTTATAATATTTTCAGATTAGATTTAAGTTGTAAATTATCACACCAGTTCTGAATGCTACTTGTTTTATATCAAATAG
This sequence comes from Furipterus horrens, assembly GCF_987537825.1. Lineage (NCBI taxonomy): Eukaryota > Metazoa > Chordata > Mammalia > Chiroptera > Furipteridae > Furipterus > Furipterus horrens. Next base: position 58,058,265 of record NW_028327176.1, on the reverse strand, counting down.
CTTTACACATGGAACTCTAACCTGAGTTTGGAGATGAGTGAGTAAGTATATTGTGCCAATTAATATGCAATTTAATTTATATATTAGGCAAGTATTTAGTGAGTACCTTTTATCTGCTCAGTGCTGTACTTGGTGTAGATTATTAATTATAATGGTTCCAATTTTCATAGAATTTATAGTTTACTGATAGAGACCAGATTGATTAAATAGATCCTCACAATGAGTCATAAAAAGTGGCATAGGAAGAATAGAATATTATGGGCATAAAAGCTGAATTACCTCACTCAATTTAGTGTGTCGGGGAATGTTTCCTGGAAGTGAAATCAAACCTGAGACTAGATGGATAAATAGGAGTTTGTCAGGAGAAACCATGTACCCACATGGCCCGATCTACCAACTAGAATAGCTTCTGGACTCTAATCCTCAAAATTCTTCATTGTATTTTGGACAGTGTTAAATTCATTTTTCTTCCAATTGTAATCCACCTGGTTACCACCATTACAACATCATCATCATCATCATCATCATCATCATCATCATCATCATCACCACCCATATTTATTTAGTGAAAGTTTACACCTAAATACTTTATATGGTATATCCAAGCAAGCAATCTTCATAACAACTCTGGCAATAGTTAATATTGTCTTTAATTTACATATGAGGACATAAAGCTCCCAGTACAGTATTCCCTCACTTATTGCGGGTATTACATTCTAGATCCCCTGCAATAAGTGAAAATCCGCAAAGTAGGAACCTTACATTTATTTTAGTATTTATATATATTTTAAGGCTTTATAAACCCTTCCCACACACTTGTAAACCATTTCCAGTCCCTTATTAACCTTTTCCACTCCTTATTAGCCTTTTTAAACTTTTATAAACACTATTTATGTTTTTAAACATATTCTATACTGTTAAACCTATGTAACTTTAATAACATACATATACATTACCACAAAATCCCACGATATAGCGAAAAATCCGAGATAAATAATTAAATATAATATTTTTTAAAATCCCGCAATACAGTGAGGCCGCGATAAGTGAACTGTGATATAGAGAGGGACTACTGTACTTTATCTCAGCTCATCTAGATATTATTTTACAGTTCTGTTCTCTGTTGTTCCCTGTAATGTCTACATTAGACTCAGTTGCTAAAGAGATTCCCTCTTTGGTTGATAACATTAGTAAAATGTCAATGTAGACAAAGGGCATGATTTAATGCCTAGGTCTCCATATCTGACAATGACCTTGTGACTTCAAGGACTTTTCAGATAATGACACTGGACATTTATCACGTAGTTTCAGTTAAGGTCCAGGGTTGCTATAGTGACTTACTTTATTACATGGAAAAAGAGAAAGTGTCTTCTGCCTAAGATTGCCAGACTAAATATCAGTGTTACTTTGTGTTTTAAGGTATCTTGTGGAACAGCGTGTTTCTTTAAGTTAACCTTATAATAAAACATTTTGAGAATAAAGTGCTTGGACAAAAGGGAGTTATCATGTACTGGCTGTACCAAAAATATGCTTCTCCTGTAAGGACTATGCACTGTCTCTGAACAAAACTGTTGTACTGGACTCTCTCTTCTCTATCCCCACAACTTAAAAAGGTTTGTCATCAGGGTAAAACCATTAGTTGCGTTTGATACACCAACACTGTAGCTTTATCCCAGAAACACAAAACTGTTACAGTTCAGAAATGGCTCTGCATCCATTCTCACCCTCACAGCAGCAGTGGTTTCCTGAAGCTGGGTCTCAACATCAACCTTGATCTAAAGCAGTGGGCAGTAAACAAGCTGTGTCTACTGAAACTCAGTTTTAAGCTATATGTGCTGCACTTCCCACAATGACAGTGTGACTGAGTTTTTGAAATCCTTTCTTCATTATTATTTTTTACTATCACGAGGACCCTCACATAATATAATTTAGCATTTGCCTGAGACCTTGTCATTATTGCTTTTGAGTAACCTGTCCATTTCTTTCCTGTTGATGGAGATATGCCTTTGTCTTGGGACCACCAAGGCAACTGGGTAAAAATTGTTGCTTAAAGGTCAGGCTCCTAGTTGCTAGGCTTCTTAGATCCTAAATAACATTTGAATAATTTGTTATATCAGTTAGCTATTGCCTTTTTTTTTTCCTACTCACCTGTAATAACTTATTGCTGCTTGGATCCCTTCATTTATTTATTGAAAAATTCTCAGTCTCAGATGTTTATAGAGACCAGATAGATCACCTAAGTTTGCGACACCAGCCATGTGGGGAGTATGGTGACCGGGAAGCATTTGCAAAGAGCTTCAGCTGTTCAGTTAGAGTTCACTCTTACCATGGTTGAATGTGATCCTTGTGGTCCCACCCCATATACTGTGCTTTTTCTTAGAAAATAAGAATTTGAATTTTATGTGAATTCTCCAATTTCATAAAAATTGAAAACTATCTCAGAAATTTTAAAAGGAGACACTGAGAATGCAAAAATAAAATGAAACAAATAAAACAACAACTGTAACAAATGCCTTAAATGCTCTAAACTCTCATCTTCCATCAAGAGCTGACATAATTCCAGTTCTATTGATTTGGGATACCACAGTCAGCTATAAGATCTTGAGTAATCTCCCTTAGCTCTTAGACACCATCTTGCCTAGAGAAAATAATTATCCAAATTCCAACATAAAATGGTAACCTATTTTGGTTGACCACTACCAGAGAGATCATTGAAAGTTGCAGACATTTATGGATGTTACATTAAAGTATGTAGCACACTTATATTAGTATTGGTACTACTGCTAAAAATAAGAGCAATTCACAGTAGTATCATTTATAAGGAACTCTCAGGCTTAGGACTGTCAAGGCTAAAATCTCCTGATTGACGTATCTGTTATTTTTTTCTTTTTAATTTCAGTTAATCTGATTAAGTTTTACACTTCACTTACTATGTAAAGAAAGTGTAATCATCAGCAGAAGCAATGATTTTAAAGCATACCAGATGAAAAATGAAACACCCAGAATCCCCAAGAAATTTGATAAGTTTACACAAGTCACTTTCTCCACTACCTGGGCCCACTTCTATTTCTAGCACCTTTCTACTGTTGCTGACAACATTCTTGGTTGAACTGAATAATTTACCCTCTCACCTGACAGCTGCTGCCATTAGAAAAATTGCCAAGCCAATTCATAGAGTGTCTGCACAATGGGGGAACTTAAACTTTTAACAACCTTCAAGAAAACCTAGACTCATCATCACCTCTTGTCAGCTTGTACATGAGCTCATCTTTTAGTCACACAAAGTTGGCAGATTAGAAGATTAAATTTGACACATTTAAAAAAGCATCCATAATATCCTCCTGAAAAAGGAGCATCAAGAATAATCATAGAAATTTGGTAAGTACTTTTACGAATTGAAGGAGGTTAGTTTTATGACTAACTACAAATAATCTGTTTCATTTATCTGTAATAAAGGCCTAGAAAGCTGTGATTTTGAATATTAAAAAAAGATTTATCAGAAATTATTTGAAATGTTGCATCTTATTGGCATATACTAGATTTTTTCCTTTTATGCCCATGTCATTTATTCTACCAGGAAGCTGAGAAGGACACAAACCTTTTTTTTTTTTTTTTTTTGAGTATCATCCTATATGCTTGAAAAACTGCCTTTCTGTTTCTGGAGTTGAATTATACTAGCCTATGTATACAAATAATGTATTTTAGGCCTATCCATTTGTCATAGTTTCTAAATAAATTTGTTCAACAAGTTATAATTTTAAGTGATAATTTTTTTCAAAAACTCAAACAATTAAATACATATATAACTTCCAATGCCCAGAGATAGCATCACAGAACCAAAGTTGGCACATGGGCTTAAAATAATTCTAAGCAAAAGCAAATAAATGTAACAGTTTGTTTTTCCTGTGCACTCCTGTGATTGATGACTCCCATTTTGGTTTCTGAAACTCTAAAATATACTGGACGGACCTTGCTTATTACCTGGGTAATTAACCTCTAACCTCAACCACTAAATTGAAAGATTTTTAATCTTTTTACTTTTTCTTTACTTTTCTTGTACATACTTTGACTGTTTCTTCTTTCTTATTTCATAACCCATTGATTCTTTTTAAATATATTTATTTTTTCATTTATTATATTACTGTTGTTCCTCTTTTTCTTCTTTTCCCCAATACCACCCTGCCCCATTTTTTCTCTTCCCTAAGTCAATCCCCATACTGTTGTCAGTGCCATGGGCTGTACATAAATGTTCTTTGGTCAATCTCTTTATCACCTTTTATCCTGTTCTGCACCCCTCCTTTCTAGCAGCTGTCAGTCTCTTTCATGTATCTAAGCTATGTTACTATTTTCTTTGTTAGTTAATTGTGTTCATTAGATTATACATATGTAAGTGAGATCCCGTGGTATTTGTCTTTCACTGACTCACTTAATTGACTTAGCATAATATTCTCCAGGTCCATCCTTGCTGTTGCAAAATGTAAGAGTTCTTTCTTTCTGCTGCATAGCATTCCATTGCGTAAATGCACCACAGCTTTTTCATTCACTCAGCTACTAATGGGCACATGGGCTGTTTCCAGATCTTGGCTACTGTAAATAATGCTACTATTTTATTGAGGGTGATTTATAATTTCATGCCAATGTGATATGAGAAAATGCTTGATATGATTTCAATTTTCTTGATTTTAAGACTTATTTTGTGACCTAACATGTGGTCTTTCAGAATGATCCATGTGTGCTTGACAAGAATGTATATTCTGCTTCTTTGGGGTAAAATATTCTGTAAATATCAACTAATCCATTTGATCTAGTGTGTCATTTAATATCGCTATATTCTTATTGATTTTTTTTGTATGGATAATCTGTCCATTGTTGACAGAGGGGTGTTAAAATCTCCTTTTATGACAGTATTGTTGTTGATATCTTTCTTAAAATCCACCAATATTTTAAAAATATATGTAGGTGCTCCTGCATTGGGTGCATATATGTTTATAAGGATTATATCATCTTCTTATTATTCTTCTTCTTCTTCTCCTCCTCCTTCTTCTTCTCCTTATTCTTCTTTATTGATTTATTTATTGTTTTTCTATTACAGTTGCAGCCAGGCAACAAAAGATAAATACGATATGATATCACCTAATACAAAAAACGAATGAACAACACAAACAAACAAGCAAAATTGAACCAGAGGCATGTAAACAAGGAGCAGACTAATAGTGACTAGGGTGAAGGAGGGAGGGAGAGAACAGGGGTAAGTAGGGGAAGGGTCTAGTCAAGGAACTAGTAGTATAAATGACCTATAGACATGGACAATGGAGTGGGGATTGACTATGGGAGAAGGGGTGGGCGGAATGGGAGGGCAATGGGGGATTATATCTTTTTATTGAATTAATTCCTTTAGGATTATGTAGTGACCCTTTTTGTCTCTTTTCATGGCCTTCATTTTGAAGTCTATTTTGTCAGATATAAGTTTTGCCATGCCACCATTTTTTTTTTTTTTTCATTTTCATTTGCATGGACTTTTTTTTTTATTTCTTTACTCTCAGTCTTTGGAAATCTTTTGCTCTGAGACAGGTCTCTTGTAGACAGCATAAATATGGGTCACATTTTCTTATTAATTTGACTACTCTATGGCTTTTTATTGGAGGATTTAATCCATTTATATTTAAGTTTATTATAGATAGGCACTTAATTATTACTATTTTTTATATTGTACCTATGTTTTCTCTCTCTCGCTCTTCTTCTTAAAGAAGGTCCTTTAACATTTTATGAAATGCTGGTTTGGTGGTAGTAAGCTCCTTTAACCTTATTTTGTCTGGGGAGCTCTTTATCTGGCCTTCAATTTTAAATGATACTCTTGCTGGGTGGAGCATGTAATCCATTGATTCCAAGTCCTGGCTGTATCAAGGATAAGTGTCCTCAAACCATTGTTTTGCTAAAAGCAAGAGATTCATACTACACTGTGTGTTCTTATTTGCATTTGCCTTGGCTGAGTTAAATGAGATTTTGCCCCAGGATTTTTAATATATGCACATAGAAGATTTTAGCTTGTAGGTGGGCCATAGGAAGGTAGTTGTAGCAAGTAGAGGTTAAAATCTCAAACTCATATTTTATAAGTAGTAAGACACAAATAACTTAAGAGTCCATCCAGTTCTCCTTTGCCAGTTTGATGAGGTAAAGGAGAAGAATCTTCACATTAAATTATGTCAGTTTTTCTGGGGACAGGTAACAGAAGAAATAGCTTCAAACTTCCTTATTCTAAGAATCTGCTGAGGACTGCAACTGCTGATCTTTGTAGCAGTGAGTTGTAGCTTGGGGAAAATAATGAGTGAAGATTAATGTCATTGAACATTATTACCCTAGCTAAAGGAATTCTTACCAAACCCAACCCCTATAAAATATTCTTCTGAGAACATGGATACCTCCATTAATGAGAGTTTTCTGGTACTAATATTCACATTGTTCATAAACATTTTTAGAAATCTAATTAATTGCTTTGTCCAGAATTCAATTGAGGTGGTTTGCATTTATATATATTTATATATTTATATAAAACTACAGTTACATATTTATATATGAGGGGACACACACAAAAAAGGAATTATTTTCTGGGGAGCAGGCCCTTTGTAATACAGGCTTCCCCACTAGGTGAGTGTCCTTAGGAACACATCTGCATCAGTGTACTATCTAGCATTGTTGTGAGAGGCTTCAGTCAAGCTTCAGTGAAAAAAAAAATTTTGAAGACTCTTTAATCGCATTTGCCTGTTTCATGATGGTGATTTACAAGTGCACCTGCTCACACTGCACTGAGCGTTCAATAGTTTTTGACCCAAAACTATATGACCACTGTGCCCCACCCTCCCTATTCACCTGATCTCACTCTGAGTGACTTTTTGTTTGTTTGTTTCCCCAAATGAAAATAGTTCTCAAAGGGAAATGTTTTGCCAATGTGGAAGAGGTGAAACAAAAAATGTCAGTAGCACTAAAAGGCATCAAAATTGATGAGTTCAAAAACTGTCTTGAGTAGTGAAAAAATGTTACAATAGGTATATATTGATCAAATAGGGAGTACTTTGAAGGTCACTGAAGTTTAAACATACAAGAATAAATAACCAATATTTTATAAATAAATTCCATTTTTGGGTCACCCCTCATATATTGATATATATATATATATATATATATACTAAGAAAGCTAAATTCTGTTTCAAGTTTGTAAGGACTTTAAAATAAACTCACTATTTTCATAGTTTTAACTCTAAAATCACTATTTATTAAAGGATGTTTCAGGGATCATTAATCACACAAGACATTTCATGAGAGAAATAAGAGTTCCATAGCTCAGTAAGTTGAGAAAGGCTGTTTTTTATCCTATGAGAAGTATATGATTTTATTATCATAGTAAAGGTTCTAAGAAATTTGCTTAAGTTTGTTTAATCCAGCATTTCCCACACATGCTTGACTATGAAGTTAGGATTCCATATCTAACTGCTTCTCAGAGACATTGAAATGCTAAAAATAGTTTGCAATTTTAAACTTTTCAAAGAAATTTTTAATGTATTTATGACTGGTTTCTTCAAATGACTTTGATTCCTGGCTTTCTCTTGGTTATAACATGTGGTAGTTCCACTTATCTTGGGCAAGGAATTCTTGAAACTGATTTATGTTTGCTATTAATTAATTATAATAAATAAACCTCCCTTATTTAAACAGCTACAATTATTTCTTGTCTTTGAAGTATAACAACATGACAGCATAAGATGTTACAAGCAAGGTTGGTGTCACTTCTGTCAGTTATATCCGGGTAGAAATGGTGAAAATTCTTGTCTCTAAATATTTACAATTTAAAATTGTTCCTTTCACCCTATTCATAGATTCATGAAGTAGAAAGTTGGATATGAGAATCATTCGACCATTTGTTGTCAAACATTTTTTTTTTTTTTTTACAGAAGGAAAAAAAACACAGGAAAAATAAGTACTCAAAAGTTAGAAACTTTAGTGAAGGTGGAATTTGCCATTAAGGGAGCATTGTAGCTGAGTGAGTAAGAGCACAGGCTCTGGAGCTAGACTGTCTATTATCAAATCCTGGTTCTACCCATTATTAGCCCTTTAATCTTGGACCAATTGCTCACCCTGTGTGTTTTTAATTTCCTCATATGAAAAATGAAGACAATAATAGTATATGCCTCAAGGATGGTTGTTTGGGGCCAAGTGAACTAAAATATGGAAAACTTTATCTGGTACATCATAATTACTGGATAATTATTTGCTATTACATTAAGTACTATCAGAAGAACATCAAAGGATTTGTGAGCAAAGGGTCCAAAGTGCTAAACCAGAGTTACAAACATCGATGGCACAGAGAAGTTCAGAAGTTAGGGAGAGCCATCACTGTATGGTAGACTCCAAGGACACATGGGCTACAGGGCAGATGGGGACCCTGACTATGAAGCACTTACTGCATGGGGAAAGTGATGCTCAAAATAAGAAGTATAACATTTATATAAGAAGACAGTAGGTAGGGTGCTTAGAGAGAGATAATTCTAGTCTGTATTTGAATGAGTAACTAAAAAGAACTAGATTAGATCTAGTAGAGCAGGCTCTACAGAGAGGGTGAATTTTTGCTGTAATATAAGAATGAAGATTATACAGTAGCGTGTTAAATGCCAATGATTAAAAAAAAACTAAATTCACTGATCTTCATAGCTATATGATTTCTTTAAAAAATCTGTTTCTTAAGTTCTATGTTTTTAGGTTTTTGTTTTAAATGCACTCTGAACTTTCACACTTGATTGCTGCCAAATAATAAACTTTCGATTTAGTGTGACTTTCTAATGATCACTAGAGGCCTAGAATCAACCCAGCCAGCCTGACCACGTGGCATCTGAAATTAATGTAAGCAAAGATATTTATGAGTTCTGAGCCAATGGCATTGCCTAATGCTAGCGTTTAGAGCTGCTTCCCGATATTCATGTCTTCTGCTCACACCCCAGCTTGAAGAAAGAAGAACCTCTGGGCCCTATGCAGTGAGATGAGCTGCTATTCTGGCCAGTGAGTGATGAAAGGAATGGCATGTCTCTACCAGAAGACAGCATCAGACTGTGCGAGGGCCTGCAGGGCTCCTTCCCTGTGAGCCAGTGAACAGGAAGATGTCAAGCTGCAAAGCACAGGTAGCGTGAGGAAGAAATAAAAGTTTGTTGTGTAATCTGCTGAGGTTTTGAGAGTTTTACAATGCTGCAACATGATCTGGACTAACCTGACAGGAACTCTTGTCTATCAACACAATATATTAATGTGTGTGTATTTCTTTTTCTTTTAACAGTGAAGAAATAAGCTTAAATAAAAACAGGATTTAACACAACACACAGTATTTTTTCTGACTGATATAGTGCATGCAAAACAAAAAAACAAAAAACACAAAAACCCAGAACTTTCTTTCTTTTTGTCTTTGGAAGACATCAAGTTTTCAATAAATAAAAGAAAAAATAACCTAATATCATTGCCTCTCGAAATAATATTTTAGGTAAGTGGATGGAGGGAATAAACATGGGTGGTACAAGAGATATGCACTGTACAGATGGAATAACTGAAGTTTAACTAAAATAAGTTAATTTTCAAAGGCCTCAAAAATAGTTACAAAATTATAAAAAATACCTCACTGAGGCCCCATTCCATCACTGCCTTCCAACTTACTTAGTATAAGATTTGTGGTATAAAGATTAAGAGAAGAGTACTTTAGATGTAAAATAGATTAACTTTAATTTATTTCAAATAAAAAACATTATATTAAAATTGTATTAATGCACTTGAGTAAGAAGTTGTAATATGGGCAAATAGTTTTTTAGGTCTATTAGCCCCTGTAAACAGAAATCTGAAATAATAACAATTGATGCTGTTTCTCATTCCATATGATACAGATATACAGAAGAACAAATGACAACTTTACTCTTCTATTTTACTTTGTGATATGTGTAGATTATAAAGAGTAAGCAAACATGTCAGGTCTCTTTCCTCCTTTCGTGAATGATTTCAATATCATCAAAAGTAAATTCCTTGGAACACACTTATTTTAGTGTGTCTTAATTTATTCCCATTATTTAATGGGAAAACTATATAGAGACTTTTGCTAAAATTAGGGAAAGGGAAAGAATGGCCACTATTTCCACTCCTGTTTAACATTGACTAATGATACACATTTAGGATGCCTTAATTTAAAGAAGGTAGGCCTATTGCTATCAAGAGAGAAAAGAATTCCAAATTTGCCCCCAGATTTAATAATTAGGACTCATGAAATCCATGGGAGGATACCAAGAAAGCTATAGAATGTAAAAAATTTGGTATGTGCTTAAAATTGGGGGAAAAAAATCTGTGGTTCTGGAGTTATTTCTTAAATCATTCTAAAATTTCAGCCCTGGCCTGGTAGCTCAGTTGGTTAGAGCATCTTCCCAATGATCCAAGGTTGTGGGTTCCATCCCAGGTCAGGGCACATACAAGAAATAACCAATGAATACATAAAAAGGTAGAATAACAAATGATCTCTCTCATCAATACATTTTAAAACATATTAAAATTTCAGCCAATTCTTTATTATTTATTTCCTACATTTTTATTGTTCTTATGTTAAATTTCTTATTTTTAAATTCAATTTCATAAATTTTAGGTTTGATTTCACTGAAATTGTTAAATAGCAGTTTCTCTTCTCTCTCTTCCCCTGTCCTATCTTAATGGCCTGTGTGTGTTCAGAATTCTCATGTTGCCCTCCAACTATCTAAAATTTTCACTTAATTCTAGCCAATATTTTCCACTTATTAAAAATATAAATGAATTCTTGCCCTGGCTGGGTAACTAAGTTGGTTGGTGCACTGTCGCAATACATCAGGATTACAGGTTCAATCCCTGGTCAGAATATATATAAAAAGTAACCGATAAATGCAAAAATAAGTAGAAAAACAATGTTTCTCTTTCTCTCTTCCTTCCTCTCTAAATCAATAAATTTAAAAAACTTTAAAAATATATAAATTTTCTTTAATGCCATTTTCATTTTGAAAATGACAATAGCTAAACAAATGCATCATTGTTTCTAATATATTAATAAATGTTAAATGTCTTCATCCTCCAAGGAAATATATTTGGCTTTTAATACAAGTGTTCAAGAGCCATAAGAAGAAGCTTATTTTTTTGTTTTTAGAAGGTTAATGACTTTTCTATACATATGCAGGTTTTCTTACAACATTCAATCTTCAAGGTGCATTTTACTTTTTTTTTACTTAAAAAAAAATTTATTGTTTTTTTGTTACAATTGTTCCACTTTTTCCCTCATTGCTACCCTTTCTCCCATGATCCATCCCAACCCCATTGTCCATGTTCATGGGTTATTTATATTAGTTCTTTTGCTAAACACTTCCCCTACTTACACCCTTCCCTCCCTCCCCCTTCCCCTCCATAACTGTTACTCTGTTTCTTGTACAATTTTGTTCATTTATTTGTGTTGTTCATTTGTCTCCTGTATTGGGAGATAGCATATGGTATTTTTCTTTCAATGTCTGGCTTATTTCACTAAACAGAATTCTCTCTAGTTCCATCCATGTTGTCGCATGTGGCATGAGTTCCTTCTTCCTTTCCGCTACATAGTATTCCATTGTGTAAATGTACCACAGTTTTTTGATCCACTCATCTACAGACGAGCACTTAGATTGTTTCCAGCACTTAGCTATTGTAAACAGAAGTTCTGCTATGAACATAGGGCTGCCTAAGTTCTTTTGAACTGGGGTTTCAGGATTCTTTGAGTATAATCCTAGTAGTGGAATCACTGGTTCAAAAGGCAGTTCCATTTTTAGTATTTTTAGGAAATTCCATATTGCTCTTCACAGTGGCTGCACCAGTCTGCATTCTCACCAACAGTGCATTAGGGTTGCTGTTTCTCCACATCCTCACCATCACTTGTTGTTTGTTGATTTGTTGATGATGGCCATTCTGACTGGTGTAAAATGGTATGTCATTGTGGTTTTTATTTGCATCTTTCTGATGGCTAGTGATGTTGAGCATTTTTCCATATGCCTCTGGGCCATCTTTATATCCTCCTTGGAGAAGTGTTTGTTCAGGTCCTTTGCCCATTTTTTAATTGGGTTGTTTGTGTTCTTGATTTGAGTCATATAAGCTCTTTATATATTTTGAAGATCAGTCCCCTGTCTGAGATATCATTGGTAAGTATGTTTTCCCATATGGTTGGTTTCCTTTTCATCTTGCTGATGTTTTCTTTTGTTGAGCAGAAACTCGTTAGTCTGATGTAATCCTATTTGTTTATTTTTTCCTTTATTTCCCTTGCCTTAGAAGGTGTATCAGTGAAAATACTGTTACATGAGATATCTGAAATTTTCCTGCCTATGTTTTTCACTACGATTTTTATGGCATTACATATTACATTTAAGTCTTTGATCCATCTTGAGTTTATTCTGGTGTGTGGCATAAGGTGGTGGTCTAGTTTCATTTTTCTACACGTCCCTGTCTAGTTCTCCCAGCACCATTTGTTGAAGAGACTCTTCTCATTCCATTTTATGTTGCTTCCTCCTTTGTAAAATATTAGTTGACCATAGAGGCCTGGGTTTATTTCTGGGCTCTCTATTCTGTTCCATTGATTTGTATGTCTGTTCTTATGCCAGTACCAGGCTGTTTTGATTACAGTGGCCTTGTAGTGTAGATATCAGGTATTGTGAGTCCTCCTATTACATTCTTCTGTCTCAAGATTGCTATGGCTACTCGGGCTCTTTTTTGGTTCCATATAAATTTTTGAAGTACTTGTTTTAGGTCTGTGAAATACGTTGCTGATATTTCAATAGGGATTGCATTGATCTATAAATTACTTTGGGTAGTATGGACATTTTAATGATGTAGATTCTTCCCATCCATGAACATGGAATATGCTTCCATTTATTTGTAACTTCCTTAATTTCTTTCTTCAGGGTTATGTAGTTTTCCGAGTACAGGCCTTTTACCTCTTTGGTTAAATTTATTCCTAGGTACTTTATTTTTCCTGTTGCTATAGTAAATGGGATTTTTATTTCTAGTTTCTATCTCTGATATTTTATTGTCTGTGTATAGAAATGCCTTTGATTTCCGAATATTGACTTTGTACTCTGCAATTTTGCCAAATTCACTTATTAGGTCGAGTAGTTTCCTCATGGAGTCTATAGGGTTTTCTATATATACTATCATGTCATCTGCAAATAGTGACAGTTTTACTTCTTTCCCAATTTGGATGCCTTTTATTTATTTTTCTTCTCTGGTTGCTGTGGCTAGAACTTTCAATACTATGTTGAATAGGAGTGAAGAGAGTGGACATCAGTGTCTTGTTTCTGATGTCAGGGGGAATGCTTTGACTTTTTGATCATTGAGTATGACGTTGGCTTTGGGTTTCTCATATATGGCCTTTATTATGTTAAGGTATGCTCCCTCTATTCCCAGTTTGCTGAGTGCTTTCATCATAAGGTGTTGTACTTTATCAAATGCATTTTCAGCATCTATTGATATGATTATGTGGTTTTGGCCTTTCATTTCGTTTATGTGGTGTATTACATTTATTGATTTGCAAATATTAAACCATCCTTGCATCCCTGGGATGAATCCCACTTGATCATAATATATGATCTTTTTAATGTGTTGCTGGATCTGGTTTGCCAATATTTTATTGAGGATTTTAGCATCTATGTTCATCAGTGATATTGGCCTGTAGTTTTCTTTCTTTGTTCTGTCTTGACCTGATTTTGGAATTAGGGTAATACTGGTTTCATAGAAAGAGTTTGGGATTTTTCCCTCTTCTTGGATTTTTCGGAATAGTTTAAGGAGGGTAGGAGTTAGTTCTTCCCTAAATGTTTTGTAAAATTCACCTGTGAAGTCATCCGGCCAGGGCTTTTGTGTGCCGGGAGATTTTTGATTACTGTTTCAATTTCCTTCTTTGTTATTGGTCTGTTGAGACTTTCTACTTCTTCTTGATTCAGTTTTGGAAGGTGATATGTTTCTAGAAATTTGTCCATTTTTTCTAGGTTGTCAAATTTCTTGCCATACAGATGTCCGTAGTAATTTCTTACTATCGTTTGTATTTCTGTGGTATCAGTCGTGATTTCTCCTCTTTCATTTCTGATTTTGTTTATTTGGGTCTTCTCTCTTTCTTTCTTGATGAGCCTGGCTAGAGGTTTGTCGATTTTGTTTATTTTTTCAAAGAACCAGCTCCTAGTTTCGTTGATCTTTTGGATTGTTTGTTTAGTCTCTATGTCATTTAATTCTGCTCTGATCTTGATGATTTCCTTACTTCTTCTTGCCCTAGGCTTTGTTTGTTTTTGTTGTTCTAGTTCTTGTAGTTTTATGGTTAGGTTTTTTATTTGAGATTCTTCTGTCCTTTTCAGATATGCCTGTATTGCTATAAACTTTCCCCTTAGAACTGATTTTTGCTGTGTCTCATACGTTTTGGGCTCTTGTGTGTTCATTATCATTAGTTTCTAGAAATTTCTTGATTTGTTCTTTGATGTCATTGTTAACCCATTTATTATTTAATAGCATATTATTCATTCTCCATGAGTTTGGGATCTTTAATTTTTTTCTCTGAGGTTGGTTTTTAGTTTCAAGGCATTGTGGTCTGAAAAGATGCTTGATATGATTTCAATTTTCTTGAATTTGTTGAGGCTTGTTTTGTGTCCTATCATGTGGTCTATCTTTGAAAATGTCCCATGTGCATTTGAAAAGAATGTATATTTTGCTTCTTTGGGGTGGAAAGTTCTATATATATCAGTTAGGTCCGTGTAGTTTAGTGTGTTGTTCAATGCCTGTATATCCTTGTTGTTTCTTTGCTTCGATGATCTGTCTATTGTTGATAATGGAGTGTTGAAGTCCCCTACTATGAGTGTGTTGCTGTTAATATCCTTCTTGTGGTCTTCTAGCATTTGCTTTATGTATTTGGGTACTCCTATGTTGGGTGCATATATGTTTAACAGTGTTATATCTTCTTGATGGATTGTTCCTTTAAGTGTTATGAAATGTCCTTCTTTGTCTCTTATTACCCTTGCTTTGAAATCCATTTTGTCTGATATGAGGACTGCTACCCCAGCTTTGTTTTCTGGTTTGTTTGCTTGGAATATTTTTTTATATCCCTTTATTTTCAGTCTATGTAAATCTTTTGTTTTGAGGTGTGTTTCTTGTAGACAGCAAATATGTGGGTTCTGTTTTCTTATCCGTTCCATTACCCTATGTCTTTTAAGTGGAGCATTTAATCCATTTACATTTAAGGTTATTATTGATGTGTATTTATTCATTTCCCTTTGTACCTCTGTTCTTCTCCTCTTTTTTTTGTTTTTTCTTTTTCTTTTTTTTTTCTTCTTTTTTCTTAGAACATTCCCTTTAGCATCTCTTGCAATGATGGTTTGGTGGAGATGTATTCTTTTAGTCTTCCTTTGTCTGAGAAACTTCTTATTTCACCTTCCATTTTGAATGAGAGCTTTGCTGGGTAGAGTATTCTTGGTTGTAGGCCTTTGCTTTTCATTGCTTGGAATATTTTTGACCATTCTCTTCTGGCTTGTAGTTTTTCTCTTGAGAAATCAGTCGATAGCCTTATCGGAGCTCCCTTGTATGCTATTTGCTGTTTTTCTCTTACTGCTTTTAGGATTCTCTCTTTTTCTGGGAATGTTGCCATTTTAATTATGACGTGCCTTCGAGTGGGTTTTTGGGGGTTCCTCTTTGTTTGAACTCTCTGTACTTCCTGAACTCGTATAACTTTTTTCTCTCATGAGGTTGGGAAATTTTTCTGTCACTATTTCTCCTATCAGTTTTTTTATTCCTTGTTGTTCTGATCCCTCTTAAATTCAAATTATTCTGATATTGTTTTTCCTTATGCTATCCTGTAATTCCCTTATTTCTTCTTCGTACTTTTTCAATTTTTTTCATTTTGCTGTATTGTCTGAAAAATTTTCTCTCTATTATCTTCTAACTCACTAATCCGATCCTCTGCTTTGTTTAGTGCTTTTGACTAATTCTACTGTGTTTTTCAGTTCAGAGATTGCATTCTTCATTTCTTCCTGGTTCTTGTTGATGGTTTCTATGTCTTTTTTTATGCTTGTGTAGTTCTCTGCAAGTTCCCTGTAATTTTCTTGGAGCTGTTGGTAACTTCCTCGGAGGTTGTCATAGTTGTTTTTAAAGTTGTCGAGTATATTGAGCTTCTTTACCACCATTGTTTTGAATTCCGTGTCTGACATTTGGGCTATGTCTATTCCATCTACGTCTCTTTCTGGGGATTCTTTTCATTGAGAGTTTATTTCTGCGTCTTACCATGTTGGATTCTTCTTGTTTGTTTTTATTTTTTGGGTTTGTCTGCTTTGACTTCCCACCTTCGTGTTATGATATTCTTTATAGGAGATCTGGGCATTTCAGTGGTGCAGTCTCTTTAATCTCCTGAGCCTGATGTTGTTGGGTTACCTTTTATGTCGCTTGTTTATGCTGTCTGGTTATATTTCAGATGCTCTTTGGTAGGATCTTCCTTCTGGCTAGTTGACTGAGAGTCACTCTATCCACTTTGTCTTGAGTTCTTTTGTGGAGGTGCTATTAAAAAGATAAACACACAGCCCAGGCAGGAGACCCACACCCTCAAAAATATCCCCCACCCTCTATCCTGCTATCGTCAGCCAACGAGCCAGTATTAATATAAATGTAGAGAGATTAGAGCTTTTATACTATAGGAAGAATAGATAAGAGTTGTTTTTAGGAAGGAGAAATATGATTTTCGAGATAGGGGATGACAGATTAATAATAGTTGAGACTATGCAGGCTAGTAGGTAATATTTACATTGTATGTTAGTAACAATGGAAGAAAAGGAGGGAAGAATGCAGAATATAGTTAGAAAGTGGGATTGTATAGTATTGAATTTATATAGTATATTCTATTTTTTTAGAGTGAAAGGGAGGCTAAACTAAACACAAAGACAAATAAACAACAAAGAGAAAGGTTGAGAGGGAGAGATTGTATGAAACAGATTAGAGATATATATTTTTTTCTTCCTTCTCCTTCCCTCCCTTTAAGAAATAAAAAAAAAAAAGAAATGTTTTTACTCAGTTCAGCCTTTGTGTGTCGTCTTATTTTTCTGTGTCCACAGCTGGTCTATTGAGGCGGGTCAGAGGTTCCTGTTCCTTGCAGCAGCGGTGTGCGCCTGTAGTGGCTGGCTTGACACATTCCTTTGATGCCTGTTGGAGCTAGCTGAGGTAGCTTTGTGCATGCGCCCATGTGCACCCAAGGCAGCCTGAGAGCCAGTTTGAGTCCTGCCGAGCCAAGCTCCAGGAGTTGGTCTCTCTCCTCTTAGGGCGGGACCGCGGACACTTGTGCTCAGTGGAAGTGAGCGTCTGTGAGTCGCTGCGCCCGCTGTTCCCGTGCTGCAGCCGCCCGCCTTCCCTCACCCGTCTGGGCCGGCACGAACAGAGCCTGAGCTAGTGGTCTGCTTTCTGGCCTGGGGTCTGGCGCCCACGGGAGCTGTCTAGGGGTATTTGCACATGGTCCTCTGCGTGTTAAGTGGGCCCTCCCTGTGCCCGTTGGGGCACTGATCTTAGGTCCGTTGGGGAGTGTCCGAGGGACATCTGGACTCATGGCCCCTTGCACTTGGGCCAGTGAGTGAAGGCACTTCCCTATGTGCGCCCCCGCGACCCAATGGGAGGGTTGGGGAGTGGATGAGTGCGCCACTGCACCTGCGCTCCTCAAGAATGGCCTACCACCCCCAAACTTTCCTCCCCTCTCCACTGTCCACTAGAGAAAAATATAAAGGAGAGTTATGTTCTCACTTGCCCAGCAGCACGCTGTCGCTGTCTCCTGTCCTTCAGCGCCAATGCCACTTGGTCGAGTCCCATCTCTGCCAGCGGGCAGAGATCCGCTTTCCTCCTGACTCCTCTCCCGGGGCAGCCTGTGGTCGCCAAAAAGCCTTTGTGTCCTTCCAGCCGCAGCTCGGGCAGCCGCCCCAGTCAGGAATCCCGTTTCATCCCCTTTTTCTCCGCTACCCTCACCAAACAGGTCGTTCCCAGATGGATTTTCTCTAATCCAGCAGTGCCAAGGCTCAACTCCTGCCAGTGTCCAGCTGCTCACTGAGATGTTCTGTCTGCAATTAGCCCAAACTGCAGATGGGCCTCGGGAGCCTGAAAGCACAGCCTCCCCTCACTCCTCCGCCATCTTCCAAAAGCCTGGGTTGCTATTTAATTAAAAGAAAACTGATTTATGGTTTTTTTTCTGTCAATTTTCTTCTAAAGCTTTTAATTTACACGTTTGTATGTGGGACACATTATTATTTTTGTTTTTGTCCAGTTCGATGATGAGGCTAAAAAAAAATCACAGCTTTTGCTCATTGAAGGATAAGGGGTTAAAAAATAAAATAAAATAAATCTAAAGGAGATAAACAACACAGATATTTCAGTATGGCCTTATATAGGTAAGCTCTGAGAAGGCATTTTCTTGTAGAAGTGGTTAGCTGAAGGATTCATCTCAACAGAGAAGCCTGTGATACAGCGAAAGCATAGGATAAGATGGGGGGAGACACCAGGCAAGTGTATGGTCAGCTGAAGCTGAAGATCAATGTGATCTCACAGAGAACTCTGGAACATCAATGATAACAGCTGTCTCATCTAGAGGCAGGGGGCCTGGGTTCTTAGTACCCTCACATCAGTCAGTCCTTGGCCACATGCCTCCCTCCCTCTCTCAGCATTTCTCTGTATAATAACGCCTAATGTAGACAAGTTACAGCTGTGAGAATGTTTGCAGTCATAGATAAGTGCATTTGCAGTAAATGGTATCTGAGTGAGGTAACCGCACTTCTACAATGAAAAATGGAAAAAGTCTTGCTCAGGAAAGTAAAAAGGATTAGTTTCTAGCCCTCATTCTTATTTTTAAAAAAATTTTCTTCACCGTGAAAAAGAGAGTTGAGTTAAATAACTTCTAAGTTTAATTTCAGCAATGTGTTTTGGTAGAAAGACCATGGACTTTTGAAAAAAACATCTGTTGAAATAGTTGTGTACCAGTAATTAACATACTTTAGGTCTAAAATATTTTAATCTATAAAGTGTGAATGATAATTTCTAAATCAAATGAGGTGTCTTTATCTAATGAAGCTCTTGATATAGTTATCACTAATAAATAATTAGGTATTGAAATTGATATTATATATGTTACTATTTTGTATAACCTTTGTCTCTGTGGTTTAGGTGAAATACTCACCATTTTAGGCTATCAGTATGCTTTGACCATTGTTTGCTTTTTTATCAAGTTAGAAAGGTTTACATTTCTTGTCTTCTCTTTGGACTCAATCACTGAATATGGATCTATTGAGGTTCATATAATTAAATACAATTAAAGTTGTCTAAATAAAATTGAGAGTGAACATTTGGCACATTTTCTTTGTTTAATGAAGAGGGAGGAGTTCAAAGACTATAATCTCTATAATACTCATTACTGTTTTTCTATTATTTTCCCAAATCCTTGATTCACTCAGTATTCCTCAGATACCACTTAAGCAGATCAACATATTTTATTGTGCTGAATTCTTTTATGACATGTTTTAATCAGTATCAGTTAAGATCTTTGCCTAAATCCCAGTGACATTAAACATACACTTATAGTTTTTCTACTTCTAATAAAACTTCACTAACAAAGCAGGCAGTTGATTAATGGCCCATAGTTTACAGCCATGGTTTTTAAAAAATATTGCATTAATAATATATTTATCTTTTTTTAATTTTATTTTTTGGTTATTCAATTACAGTTGTCCCATTTTTCCCCCATTGCTCCCCCCTCCCATCCCATCCCTTCTCCCACAATTATATCCCTCCCCGTTGTCCATGTCCATGAGTCATTCATATACGTTCCTTGACTAGATCCTTCCCTTTCTTATCCCCCTTCTCTCCCTCCCCCCTCCTCCCTACTGACTACTATTCTAGTCTTTGACTATTTAGTTCGTTTGTTTGTGTTGCTCTTTAGTTTCCTGTATTGGGTGATATCATATGGTATTTTGCTTTCTTTGCCTGGCTTATTTCACTAAGCATAATTCTCTCTAGTTCCATCCATGTTGTCGCAAATGGCAGGAGTTCCTTCTTTCTTTCTGCTACATAGTATTCCATTGTGTAAATGTACCACAGTTTTTTGATCCACTCATCTACAGATGGGCACTTAGGATGTTTCCAGCACTTAGCTATTGTAAACAGGGCTGTTATGAACATAGAGGTGCATAGGTTTTTTTGAATTAGGGTCTTAGGATTTTTTGGGTATAATCCTAGCAGTGGAATCACTGGTTCAAATGGCAGTCCCATTTTTAGTTTTTTGAGGTAATTCCATACTGTTTTCCATAGTGGCTGCACCGGCCTGCATTCCCAGCAACAGTGCAGTAGGGTTCCCATTTCTCCACATCCTCGCCAGCA
The DNA here is from genome assembly GCF_987537825.1 of Furipterus horrens. NCBI lineage: Eukaryota > Metazoa > Chordata > Mammalia > Chiroptera > Furipteridae > Furipterus > Furipterus horrens. Next base: position 58,037,844 of record NW_028327176.1, on the reverse strand, counting down.
CTTGTTGTTAGTTGACTTGTTGATGATAGCCATTCTGACAGCTGTAAGGTGGTATCTCATTGTGGTTTTTACTTGCATCTCTCTGATGGCCAATGATGTTGAGCATTTTTTTCATGTGCCTATGGACCTTCTGTATGTCCTCTTCGGAGAAGTGTTTGTTCAGGTCCTTTTCCCATTTTTTAATTGGGTTGTTTGTTTTCTTGATGTTGAGTCGTATCAGCTCTTTATATATTTTGGAGATCAGTCCCCTGTCTGTGATATCATTGGCAAATATGTTTTCCCATATGGTTGGTTTCCTTTTCATCTTGCTGATGTTTTCTTTTGATGAGCAGAAACTTTTTAGTTTGATGTAGTCCCATTTGTTTATTTTTTCCTTTATTTCTCTTGCCTTAGGAGATGTATCTGTGAAGATATTGTTACGTGTGATATCTGAAATTTTCCTGCCTATGTTTTCGTCTAGGACTTTTATGGTATTACGGCTTACATTTAAGTCTTTAATCCATCTTGAGTTTATTCTCATGTGTGGTGTAAATTGATGGTCTAGTTTCAATACATTTTCCTTGATCACTGTTTTCATCATCCCTGGTATCTTGTATCTGAGATGAGTGCTTCACTCATCTTACACTAGTTCTATCTCTACTCCGGAGAACAGAATGTATCTTCTATGAAAGCAACTATTAATAATTTTCTACCCTTCATGCATAATGGTAGAGTCAAATTTAGATCTTAGTCTAAAAAATTAAGAAAGCTTAAAAACTGAAAATATCATAACATCTTGAGATCACAGAAGTTCTTGAAAAAAATGTTAAGCAAGTATCTTCTCTAAACCTTCTAAAACTTAATGTAGTAAATCTAACATTGTGTTTTATTCATTCATTTAATGAATTAAATATCTTACTACTTATAGTGATATAATTCTCAATGTGAATTAAATTTACATTTTATAAATATAACGATAGTTTGGATTTTAAATAGACCTAGACTAAAAGTTAAACAGTGTTAGTACTGGTATAAAATTACTTTAGGGAGTAGTATGGGGAATAAGGAATGTAATAACCTTTTAAAGGCAAATCTATCAACCTGTTGCCAGTAGGTCTATATATTAACCCATCTTCTGTCTTCATAACAATGTAATGCCCTTTTTTAGTAGATAACTCGATTGTTGCAAACTTATTTGTATCTCTTGAGGTTTTGTTGTGGCTTAGCAATAACATGGGAAAACCAAATTTTCCTTGACTCATAGCTGGAAATCAAGTATTAATTTCCAATGCACTCATGTGATATATGATTATGTTTTGGTCAATGACAGACCACATATATGACAGGGGTCTCATAAAATAGTAATGGAACTGAAAAATTTCTGTGCCTAGTAATGTCATAAGTGTCAAAATGTCATAGTGCAATGCATTACTCATGTGTTGGTGATGATGCTGGTTTAAACAAATCTATTGTGCTGCCAGTCTTATAAAAGTATAGCAATACGATTCTATAAATATATAATGCTTAATAATGATAATAAACAACTATGTTACTAGTTTATGTATATTTACCATAATAATACTCTTTATTGTTATTTTAGTGTATACTTTTTCCACTTATAAAAAATATTTTGTTATAAAACAGAACACCGTATTACAATGGCAGCAACCAAATATCTCGTGATTATTTTCTCTTGTGCTTGATTTCATCTCATGTTGTTTTGTACAGTAACATACTGTACAGGTTTGTATCCTAGGAGCAATAGGCTGTACCAAATAGTCTAGGTGCATAGTAAGCTAGTCCATCTAGGTTTGTGTAAATGCTTTCTGTGTTTGCACAATTAAATCATCTAACAACATATCTCAGTATACATCCCTACTGTTAAGCAGCATGTGACTGTATAAATCTCTCTGTAAAGCAATTGGAGGAATTATATAATTGATACTCAAATATAATAGAGCACTATTTGCATGTGAAATTATTTTCTGCCGATTAATTTTCCATTATAGAGACTTATTTTTGTCTTATATGAGACCTATGGCATTTAATTTGATTTAACTTTATCATTGTGTTTACAATCTCATTACTTCAATATTTTTAAGACATACAGTACTTTCTAAGGAGTATCAGCAGGTTCTCTAATTTATTTTTCATTTGGCAAGTCCTTATTAAGTGCATATTTGTATAAAATAGTACACTAAACAAAGAAATAAGACAAATCCTGCTACTCAGAAACATAAAATTCAGCAAGATAAATGAGAGATTTTTATACTTCATTTCAATCCAAGAAAACCTCTGGTTAGTGCCACATGAAAGACACAGGCTAAATTTGCTAATGAAAGAGCTAGCACCTTCTCACCATCTCTCAGAGTTTCATGGAGGAGGCTGTATCTTATAAATTAGAACCAATAAATAAATAGTACAATGGAGAAAAAAAGGTTAGATGTAGACATCTCAAGCACAGAAGAGGATATGTAAAGAAAGCAAAGCATAAAAGCTCAGTTTAAGTTCCAGAGAACTAGTCTGACTGAAGTTTATAAAAATAAAGGTGGGTGCAATGTTGAAGAATATTAAACAAAACAACGGATATTGGCTTCCTTCTGCCACTGTGTAGCCCTCTGATATTAAATACATTACATATTTTTCTCTGAATGTTAGGTCTTCAATTACAAAGTAGTAAAAATAATAGCTAATACCTATTCATTACTATAGGCCAAACACTGTATTAGATATTTTACAATCATTATCTCACACAATCCTCATGCAAAGCTCATGAAGTGGGCTCTCATTTTAGCCAAGTCAGGCTGGAAGAAATTCAATAACTTGCCTCAAGTCACACCATTTCAGTTTCCTTGTTAGTTTAGTGTCATGATATTCATCCCTGGCTATATTATGCACTATGAAAAGCCCACCAACAAAGTGTCTCTTTAATCAATCTGGTAGGATGCTCAGGCACTACAAATTTTCCCTTGTTAAAAAGCAAAGACCACGTGGAGTAAAGGCCCTCCAAATCATTGCTATCTTATTTTCCAAACATATTGAACTGCAAGATGTCAAATTACAGAGTATCCTTATTGTTTTCAATTTTATTAGCAGGAAGAAAATATTGAATGCTTTTCTACTGAAAATAATGATTTCCATTTTTACATAAGGAGGTATAAATTTACCATTTTTGAGGAAATGATCATCTCCCAGTTCTGGTTGCTTTGTTTATGGCTGGGATAAGAGAGAATTGGAGTAAAGTGGAAGTTGACCCAGAACTATTCCAAGAATAAACTTTTAAATGAAACTTTTTGGAGGGAAAGGTTTTTATATATGATTCTCATAGTCTGAACATTATTGCTGACATTGCTTGGATATATCAGGAACTTTTGTGGGGCAGGACAAGAACAGTAATTTCATTATTTGTGATAGCTTTTTAAAATATGGAAATTGCTCAAGCATATCCTCAGCAGAATATTTTTTATAAGAAATCATTTGTCAATTTCCAATCATTTATCTCTGTTGGGACATTGTGAGAGTTAAGAAATAGGCATTGAGTCTCAAAACTGCCACTTCCTTCCCATGAATCCCAGGGCAGATAAGGATCTGCTTTTTGTGGCTCTTTTTCCTATTTTTTTTTAAAAGGAAATAAGTCACATTATGGAAAGACATTGTGAATATTAAATAAGAAAACTTAAAGCTTGTTCTATTAGTATGTATTTGTAGGTGTGTATGAGAGAGAGAGAGAAGAGATGGGTTATGAATAAGATGAATTTGAATAAAATAAATTAATAAACTCACATTGAAAAATTTTGGATCATGACTTACTAGCATCAAAGAAAAGTAGACTACTTTATTTCAATGAATGAAGTACAATATATTAATAATACTTGTAAACATCAAAGGAAAATATTGAGAGCTTTGGGCATTAATATAATGTAGGGCTTCATTAATATGCATGCTATTGAAATGGTTTATTTAGCTATAAAGTTTACCTCAATGTACTTAAATAATACTGTTTATTAAAATGTGTATATATATATATATATATATATGTAACACATATTACCCTTTGAAAAATTCAAATCTTATTATAAACTATCATTATTACTTTAATTTTATTCTAAGACTTTTCACTACTAAACATTTTTTATTTAATCACCTTGGCTACTGCTTTCACAAAAGTGGAGCAGTCTGATATCTTTGTCTTTTCTTGGTTTTAATAAAATCACCTCCATTATTTAGGATTTTAGCTATTATTTGCCATAGATAATCTTTATTTTTCAATTTCTACTTAATAAGTGGGTCATATTTGTTTAAAATTATCAACATATGTTAAACTTTACCAAATGCTTTCGGAGCATTACTATTCCAGATTATGTTCTTTCACTTTAAACCTCTTAATGTAATGAATTATTATTATTACATTTCTTAATACTGGACCCCTATAAGAAATTTGAAGTTAAACAAAGATTTTGTTTCATCCCTTTTTTTGTCCCTCTCATGAGTTGGAGGATATATGTTTTAATGTCATTAGAACTTGTTATGTTTTTATAAGAAACAATATGCCCATTACAATTATTTTTATTGCAATCATAGCTAAAACTGAATCATTTGCTTTTCCTATAAAAAATGAAAACTTTTAGCATTGCTTAACTTCCATGCACATTAGGCTTCTCTACCCATTTAAATATGTTACTTTTTATAGAAACAATGGATTTTAGCTCTAGATAATGTGTTTTAAACAAATTGTGTCTTTTACTTCAGCATATTTCCACTGTGTTATATAACTATATCACTAGTAATTATTTATATATTAAATATGAATACAATTGGTTTTACTGCTCATATTTTCTTTTATATCACATTTTGTTCTAATTTGATATCAGACTGATATAAAATATTCTTTTATGAACTTCATTACTTTTCTTGTTTGCAAATGTTTATTATTGATAAGTGTTTTTGTCTATTTTTGTACTGATACTACACTTTAATTATTAAGATTTTTCATTGTATTATGTAGTCAGGCTGCTACCTTATTTTGTTATTTTTCCAGACTTTGCTAGTTTTCCTTTGATTATTTTTCTATGTGTATTTTAAAATAATCTTATTAAATTATTACTCCCACCATTCCATAACACTATATGCTTCTTTTTATTGGCATCCCATTAAATTTATTATGTAACCTAGGGAAAATTAACATCTTATATAACAGTATTAGCTGACTATCCATCTGCTCTTATTCTGTGTCATTTGGGAGTATTTAAATTATTATTCATTCTCTAGCTCATTTTTTGGAAAATGTTTGCTTGGGTAATTTATCATTTTTGTTGTTGTTTGCTATTTTTATAGAAAGTTTTATTTTTATACCTAAAAATTTATATTCCTTCTATTTTGCATATGAGCAGAATGGTAGTGAATTCTGTTCTGTCACCATTGTCCTCGTCTTGAGTCCATTGTAAGCCATTTTTGTTTGTTTGCTTTTTGTGTCATTTGTTTTTCACCGGCCGTTCAGTCAAATGCAAACCCTTGGCACCGGGAGAAGAACGCTATGTGCTGCCTGTGCATCTGGGCCTCTCCTTTTAAGTCTTTAGTAATTTGTTCTGCTCTCCTCCAGCTTCCTTTCCCCATCTGCTCCACCATTAGACATCCAGTTGCTAATCTAAGTTAGGTGTGCCCGTGGGTCTTCTGAACAGCCTTCCATTAACATATACCCACGCAGGATTTTCTTTCAAGCAGTACATCACAGGTCCTGCCCTCAGCCCAATCTAACCTGTACTGTAGTTTAGAGATACTTCTCAAAACAGTTTTATGATTTAATTCATCCTTAGCTAGAATCAATTTCTACTCATTATTACATTTCTCTAGTAAAATCATTTGGGTTTAAGAATATACAAGTTAATCCACAGGCTCAAATTATAGTCTCCATTCCCCATGATTTTTTATTCTTCTAAATCTTTTAAAGGAAAAGATTAGAGAGTTGTATCAGAGTTAAATATAAAATTACAGAGGACATAATTGATATAGGAAATGTAAGTAAGTGTACTGAAACTTCATGTAATTCAATATTCATTGTTCATGCCTGATTCTGAGAGTACATACTCTATATGTGCAGAGGCTGGAACAAAGGGTTTCATAACCTTTTGACTCACTATTTTTTGAACTGATTTTTGTGATGCCCTTTGACATAGCTTTTCTGACAAATTAATATCATTAATTTATAGTATAGTGGCATAAATGAAACAATCAGAAATTTCTTCCAAATACAAATAAAAGTGAAACTGGCATATATTCAACATCATGATATTAAAAATAATTATTGCGATTTTTCATAAACTTTATGGAAAAATTATAAAACATATTTTATCAGACTGGATGTATTACATAAATTTCTCTGCAAGTCTGTGATATAGGAAGAACTAAATCACTATTTTCTTTTGGGGGAAACTGAGGCAGAGCTTAAATTGTTAATATAGGTCCACAACTAATTAGTGAAAGAACCAGGATTTAAACCTACACCACTAGACTCCATAGCTACACTCCTAAACATATTAATACTTGCTTCTCTGTATATAAAATATAACAGAGAGAGAGACAGAGAGACAGAGGTAGGGAGGGGGAGAGAAAGAGATTAAGCAGGCCAACAGGTATACCACAGGTGCTCAACTAGTATTCTACATTTTTTGAAAGATAGATTATCTTGCCAGGGAAAGGTACTGAGGTTCAGAATCAGGTAGAATCAAGGTACAGTAATTTCTGTCTGATGCTGTTAAAGTTGTGATGTCTGTTGCATGTAAGAAACTATAACAATCCCACAAGATCACAGCAAACTCTCTTGTATTTTTACATTGCTTCTGATGGGTTTTCAGATGCTAATTTCTTATACTTTGATACGCAAGACTGCAACTAATCTCATAAACAATTCTAATAAACTGTCTTGGTTTTGACTATTTATCTTTTCATAATTTCTATTCAGCTCTTGAACATAAGCTTTTGTTCCTTTAAAAAGACATTTAATTTTGTTATAACTTTACGCAACACATTTAGATATTTCTGATCAACAATTTTGTCTGTTGGTAAATTTTCACATTTGCTTTTTTTAAAGATCAAAGAAAGTACTTATTTAAAAGAATTGTTTGTTTTTATGTCCATGACCAAGACACTTCAATTTTGACTGTATTGAATCCTGCATCCTGGATGTAAGCTGATTATGCTGATAAGCAATCAGTCTTGTCTTAGTAATAAAATGAGTTGGCGCTTATTCTCATTTTTCTCCCTCCAGCTAAAGCCGGAATCATCCTTATTAGGACAGTGTTATGGTCTAATTTTTTTAATAGATTTTAACCTGACATAAATTAATGGAAAATCAAACATTAAACCCCTAAAGCTTAAGTGACTTATTCTCGACTTAACCACAAAGTCTTCTTGAAATACTGATGAATGACAAGTATTTACTTACCAATGCAATGCTTGCCAGTCAGTTGAACAAACAATTATTAAGTTTCACATTACATTATTCAGCAAAACTCCAAGCAATCCACAGTGGGGAAAGTTAAATATTTCAACGACCACAGACTCAAGACACATGTAAGTACATTTATTCTGACTTTGTTCATTGCCTTCTTTGAGTTAAGGTACAACGCCTAATAGAATTCCCTAAAATACAGTGAATGATTCTAGCTGCTACCACTATATTTCAGGAAATATGCTACTGACAGGTTAATTCTGCTTCTAAAGGAAAGAATTCTAAGCTTGGCATTCAAAGGCCTAGATTTGCTGACGGGGCCTTTTATAACATTGCTATAGTACTTCCATGCCTTAAATACCCATATCCTATCTTTATCATAGAATTCAAAAATTATTTTGAATTATGCATAAATATCCTTAAAATAATTTTTAAAGTACCGATTATTTTCCCACCAATAGTGCACTAGGGTCCCCTTTTCTCTACATATTCACCAGAACTTTTTTGTTGATTTATTGAGGATAGTCATTCTGGTAGGTGTGCAGTAATATCTCAATGTGATTTTAATTTGCATTTCTCTGATTATTAGTGACCTTGAGCATCTTTTCATATGTATATCGGCCCTCCGTATGCCTTCTTTAGAGAAGTGTGTATTCAGGTTTTTTTTTCCCATTTTTCAATTGAATTGTTTTTCTTCAAGGTATTAAGTTGTGTAAGTTCTTCATATATTTTGAAAATTAAGCCCTTATGAGATGTATAATTAGCAAATATGTTCTCCCATATAGTGGGTTTGACTTTTCATTTTGTTGATGATTTCTTTTGCTGTGCAGACACTTTTTACTTTGATGCAGTCCCATTTGTTTATTTTTTCTTTTATAAGTGCTGGTGATGATGGGGAGAAAAGGGGACCCTAGTACACTGTTGGTGGGAATGCAGATTGGTGCATCCTCTGTGGAAAACAGTATGGAATTTCCTCAAAAAACTAAAAAATGGAACTGCCTTTTGAATGAGTGATTCCACTTCTGGGAATATATCTTAGGCATTCCACAATACTAATCAAAAAAATATATATACACCCCCATGTTCATAGCAGCATTATTCACAATAGCCAAGATCTGGAGACTGCCCAAGTGTCCATCAGTAGATGAGTGGAAAGAAAAGCTGTTGTACATTTACAAAATAGAATTCTATATGGTTGTAAAAATGAAGGATCTCTAACCCTCTGTGACAACATGGATCGACTTGGAGAATATTAAGCTAAGTAAAACAAGCCAGTCAGAGAAAGACAAATACCATACGATCTCACTCATATGTGGAACCTAATGAAAAAAATAAAACCAGAGGCGTGGACACATGGAACAGATTGATCGATCTCAGCAGGGAGGGGAGTGGGTGGGACTGGAAGAAATTAGCCAAAGAACATATATGTATATATGCATAGCCCATGGACACAGACAATAATGGGGTGAAGACCAGGGAATAGTGCTTGGTGGAGGGAAGGAAATGGAATACATCTGTAATACTGTCAATAATAAAAAATAAATAAAGTGCAGATTATAAAGAATAAAATATAATTGTTTTATAATATAATATATATATTTATATACATTGTATTTGAGAGGATGTGAGGAATTAGACACTATTCATATGAATGAAAATTAGCCACACTTTCCTTGAGAGCTCTTTTATAATATGATATGAATCACGTTTTAAAATTATACCTTGGGCCCAAAGATTTTTCTCTAGAAATTAATCTTTAAAAAATTATTAATACTTTTCTGAAAAAATTTAGGTAAAAAGATATCAACAACCAAATTTGTTTAGAATAATAAAACTTTAGAAAAATTCTATGTTAATTATCAAGGAATCATAGCATTGGTTAGTTATATGACTATGCAGTCATTAAATGATTATATAAAATAGTGAAACATTAACAAAACTTTAAAATTTGTGTATGGTATGATATTTTATGGTATTTGGGAGGTAGAAAACACTTAGTGACAAAACATGGTGGGAAGATGGATTTTCTCATATTTTAGATAAAGAGAATGCTTTCATTTTCTAAATGTGGTTCTAAGAGACAAATCCAAGAGACACAAATTATATTGTTATTTTGCAGATGATTCTGGTTATTGCTTGGGTTAGTTGGAGCAGTGAAATGTCTGAAATTTTATAAAACCAGTAAATGGAGAGAGTCCCTAACCATTTCAATTCATAGCATAGTCTACAAAGGAGTCTGTCATTTTTCATCACCTTGGTTCTGCCAATGCAACTGTAAATAATTTAAATTGTTTGTTCCTCAAACCATCACCTTCCTGCTGCCCAACTATTGGTTTGGTCATTAGCATTTTCTCAAGTGGAATGCTCTGGAAAAGAGAAAGAAATTAAAACCAGATAGAAAGGTATTTGTTTTTCTCTGATGATTGAGAACGACCAGAGCAATGTGTATGTCGACGAGTGACTAAATCATCTTCATGTGCATGGACCAGTCCTGGTTTTAGTACTGCAAGTCAGGTATTGTGGGACTTCTCTTTGTCTTAGGAAATTTAGGACTTTAAACACCCTACTTGCAGGATACATGTTAAATACCTTTACACAGATAGAGAATTCTAACTAGAGTGATGAGTAACAAATGGGAAGTTGCATTGACAAACTGGAAGGTAGTCTTACAAGTCCAGAAATATTAACCTGATGTCTGATTTTAAACATCTAAGGAAATTTCCCATCAACGAGCAAGGAAGCAATCTGTCACTATATCAGAGATCTCAGTGGGAAAACAGTGAGCTAGATTTTTTGGCTTAAAATGATAGAGACTATTTGGATCCTCCAATCTGCCTGCATGCGTTACCCCAAGCTTCGGGGCTGAAATAAATAACTTCCTGTTTTTAAAGCTAGACTCCTAAGCACAGAATAAATATATGTCAAGGGGATTGTATAGATATTGTTAAGACTGAGAGTTAGGTAGATCCTAAGATCACACCTAACTTTGACATCCCTTTATTCCATAAGCATATCAAGAAGAGGAAAACAAATTGGAAACAAAAATCTTTTCTTCAAATTTAAAGGGACTACTTTCTTGGAATGGCACATTACCTATTTTTAAAAATTTTTAACAATATTAAGATTCGTTATGATATGGAAATAAAAGAAAATTAGGACCAATTTTAATTTTAGATTTTATAAGTTCAATGAGACTCTACTGCTGCCTATTGATCTCTGGGTTTATTTATAATTATTTCTATGGCAAACTCTTCACATTAGCTATTCAGATTGAGTCTTCCTTTTTGTAGTACTGGCCTTTATTTAACAAGTTGTTCATCATTCCCAGCAGATCAGATCATATCTTGCTTTATTAGACTCTGGGGATCTCTAACAAGAAATTCCATACTTGTTGCCCTTTAATCTCACATACTTGTCCATTTACCTTATCTTCTCAGCCTTTCTCTCAATTTTAGAAAAGAAGGTGATTGCCTTCTTTTTGCTATCATCTCTTCTTATCATCCCTTCCCAGTATTTAAGACAAGTTAACTAAAATTTATAGTAATTTTCTTCTATTTGATATGTACTTGCCTTCATGATATTTCACTCTGCTTTCAATATGTTCAATTCTCCTAATTTAAAATAGTTTTTAAATTTTCTCTTATTTGCCCTTTATACCTATAGTATTTTTCTACTCTTTTTACTAAAAAGTGTACTGTATGAGTAGCCTACACTTTAAAAAATAGAAAGCTAAAAAAGGTAAGATTATTGTACATTCTGATTCATCTTCCTTTCAAAAATTTCAGTCTGTGTCCCTATAGTTGGTAAATGAGATATATGAAACATTCATATAATTGTGTTTGAGGTTCTTGTCCAAATATGTGAAATACAGTCTCTTTTCTTAGATAATTGGAGATATGTTGTATAATGGAAAAGGAGGAAGATGAAGTGGGGGAGAGGTTAAAGAAGGTGAAATAGTAGAAAACACGATGGAAGAGTTTCAGAAGACACCTTCATTTTCTGAAGGATATTGCCATTTGGCTAAAAACAAACACTATGATAACCTTGTTTTTGCTTCAATAATATTCTCTTGGATCCTCAAATCCTTTTATGTTGCATGTACACACACACACACACACACACACACACACATGTTTGTGAAATACATTTCAGGCCATGCATTGAGTATGCCAAGTCTCTCTTGACTCTTGATAACAATTATCTAATTTTCTTTTACTGTTTTGCCACATCTTTATATAATATTTTAATTCTTTTTTTGCATAAATTATTGAACTTTATGTTAAGAGTTTGAATGTATCCTTAAAGTTTTGGAATATTCTGAAAAATTATTTCATAATATTTGACATTTGTTAAATCATTGATCTGAATTAAACCTCTCTAAGAGGCCATTATGATATTGAATAAATGCTCAATTGGTCTTATTTCTTTAACATTTTATTTGAAGAATGGAAGATACTTTAAGACATAACTTTACCTCCACAATAAGTTATATGACATAGCTGGATTAGTAATCTCTCTAGTTCTACTTAATGATGTTGAAGAAATAGAAATAAAAAATCATATGTTGAGCAATGAGAAGAGGATAAAATAACTAACAATTCTTTCATAGAAAAATGCCTAATCTTGGCTGAATAAAAAGATAAATAATAGTTTAAAATAAAGAAATATTTATGATGGTTAAAAATTATAGAACAACATATTAAAATTGTTTTAGGAAGGAGTTATCTCAGGTATTTTTTTGGTTGTTTTACTTCCTTGATTATTATCACTTGAAAAAATTCTATTTTATATTACAGATTACTGTGCTAAACATTAATGATATTTACTGATATCCTGCTCCCTTTTACATTTGGGATATAGTAGGTTCAGGCTTTCTCACTCTTAGAATGAAAAATGGCCATCAAACTTGATCTGACCAATGAATACAGACAGTAATAACTTGTTGAATTGAACATTTATGATGTGTTTGATTCTCCATTTTCTCTTCCCTTTGCTGTGTTGACTGTAAACATTTAAAGTACGACAACCTTTGTTATCCTGACTCCCAAATTAAGAAAGACTTGGGGGGGAAAGCCTCAATATAAACACAGAAATTTACCATGCCTTAAAAATAAATGTTTCTTCTATTAAGTTACTGACAATTCTAAGAATTTTTATTGACACATTTTTGGGGGGAGGGCAAGCAAATTTTTATTCTGTAGTTACATTAGGTTAGGCAAAAAAAATAATGTTTTTATATTACAGTTTAGATATTTAAACTTTTCATTTATTGATGAGAGAGAGATGTATGGTTCTACTTATTTATATATCCATTGGTTGTTTTTTGTATGTGTCCTGACTAGAGATTGAACCCATAACCTTGGCATATATGGACAATGTTCCAGCAAACTGAATTACCTGGCCAGAGCCAAGTTTAGATATTTAAATAAATGAACACCAATGTCTATGAATGCTGAGCACACAAAAGAGTTCTCTGTACCGAATTGCCTATTGTAAACATGGCTACCCCAAGATGCAATCTTTCTTGAAGGCCTGGATCTACATTTTGCAGGATTTCCATATCTTTAGAGTTCTAGATGTGAGTTTATTAGTGAAGGGTGTCTCTGTAAAATTTAGAAAGTATAACAGAAGGAAAGCATATATTATCAGGTTTTTGAAAATTGCCAGCTGAGGTTAATAGCAGTGGCACTATGTGAGACTCAAGTTTCATTGTGGCTACTGTACTCACACCTATGTATCACCCGTTGTAGCTTTGGCTTTCTGGGATTTTTCAAAAAACTATGTACCTAATAACATAGTTTTAACCTGCAGAATATAAAATATGATACATCTGTGAAGAGAAATTGAAAAATCCACTGTCTGAGTGAGAGGTTCAAGCATCAATCTCCCAGCAGTATAAAGGGAAGGTAGATTAAATTCAATAAGATGACAACCATTTTACATCACAAGCTCCAGTCAGATATAGAATCCTGCTCTTCTGTTTGATCACCAATAGATCAAGTTAAATATCAGTATCAAAAAGATGCCTATCTCATACATTAGAGAAGAGGTTAACTTTTAAAAATATATCAAGTATCATATGCAATGATGAAACAGAAACATTAATTTTAAATTCAAGAACAAGAGAAATAAGCTTGTTATCATGATTCCTACAATGTCAAATTTACGTGTTTGTTTTTAGTTTTAAATTTTTATCTTTTTGATCTCATGATGATATCCATATTCCATTGAGTTTATACTAATTAATATAATTCTTTACACAGTTTTGGCCTCTTATTGATAGACCAGCCCTATCATTATCTTTTCCTTTTATTTATCCCTTCCACGATTATTTATAGTTTAGACTTTGTTGTGCATCATTGAGCAATATAATTTAGATTTTCTAATGTTAAGTAACCCCCTCTCAGATATATCTATTAATTTATAAATTATCTTTTATGTCTTTAATTGTTATTAAATCCTGTATATTAACATTAAAGAAATTAATATAAAATATATCATAAACACACGATGTAAAAAAATAAGAAAAAAAAGACCACTAATGAGCTGAAGAGAAAAAAGAAAATAGTAAGCATCTGAAGGCCCCATTGTGTTCCTTTCCAGTTTCCATCTTCCTGTCACTCTGCACAACCTGTTTAAATGTATTTGTTGGTACTGATACTACACATGTATTTCTAAATAATACAGAACAGTGTTTTGAGTGTTTTTAATTTTGTATTATTGGCAACATACTAGATATATCCTCTGTATTTTTTTAACCGAATGTTTCTTTTAATACAGAAAGCTTGGGTTGATTCACTGTACTTCTAAATTTTCATTGTTTGAATACACAGTTGACCATTAAACAAGGCAGAGGGGTTACCTCCACCAACACCTGCCTAGTTGAAAACCTGTGTATACTATTTGACTTCCCGAAAACTTCAGTGACCTTTTGGTATCTGCAAGAGATTTGTTTTCAAGGCCTCTGTGGATTCAAAATGTACGGATTCTCAAGTCACTTATGTAAAATGGTGTAGAACAATGTAGACAATTATCTCTCTGCATCCAAAGATTGAAAATACATTTTTCTATCAGCTGTTGATTGAATCTACGGATGCAAAATCTTTGGATACAAAGGGTCAGCTGTATAGTTATTGAAAAAAAAAATCCATGTACTAATTTGACCCATGCAGTACAAACAAAAGATCAATTATACTGTAATTTATTTTACTATTTTCCTGTGGACATTAATTTCAAAAACTTTTATTTCTATTTTATATTTAGAAATTATTTCTTATTCCTCTTTGTTTCTCTTTTTAAAATTTACTTTTTTGTTTTTATAGTTGTGTTCCCTACCTGTATTTCTTAAATTATTTAAAAATTTTTATCTTACATATTTTTGTTCTACTACATTATAGTTGTGTTTTCTATTTGCTAAATCTTCTCTCCCATGAAATTAAGTTTTTCATGTTGTTCATAAATTATAATTTTTTAGCTGAATGTCACACACACACTTTTAGAAGTCTTCTGTGCACTCAAGAGGAAGTCTGGGATTCTATCTTGTTAGAAGTTAAGCTTTCTGCAGTTAATTTGAAGAGTTTTTAAGGTTCTCTCTTCAAAGATGGACCAGTCCTTTAAAACAATGTGTTTTAAACAGGACCTCAATTCCAGTTCCATTATTTGGCAAACATGACAGACCCTCCATGTTGAAATCAACCACAACCTATAAGGCCTATAGGAGACTACAACATCTTAATTTCAGATTCTACTTTTCTTCTCCCTCTGTGTTCTTTTATTTCTGGCACCTCTCCACCTCCATCAGTGGTATATTAAAAGATATATTTAGACTTCTGGCCAAGATGTAGGCGTAGACAGACATGCGGTGTCTCCCTCCACAACTAAGAAGGAATACAACTACCTCAAAACTAGAAACAACCAGAAGTTCCAGAAAATCAAACTGCATGGAAGTCCAGCAAACAAAGATATAAAGAAGAAATACTCAAGCAGACAGGTAGGAGGGGGGGAGCCAGGGCAGAGAGGACACGGTGTGGTGATGGCAGCAGTGGCAACAGCAGGCCAGTGGAAAGTGCAGTTACACGTTTTAAAAAGTCAGGAAGAACCCTGGCTGCTGTGGCTCAGTGGATTGAGCATCAGCCTGTGAACCAAGTGTCGCTGGTTCTATTCTCAGTCAGGGCACATAACTAGATTGCACGTCAAGTCCCCAGTTGGGGGCACGAGTGAGAGGCAACCACACAGTGATATTTCTCTCCCTCTCGTTCTCCTTTCTCCTCTCTCTTAAAAATTAAATAAATAAGCAAACAAATAAATAAAAATTATTTTAAAAATAAAAAGTCAGGAGGGACACCTGGGGAGCATTCCCAGCTCCTCACAAGACTGCACAGCTCACTGATCCAGCACCGGGGAAAATCAAGCCTCATTGTTTTTGACTGTGCAAACCAGTGGGGATTGGGAAGGAGCAGAAACTGCTGGTCTCTCAGTAGAGTCCCCTTGTTTAAAGGGCCCCCACAGACCTAGAACATCTGCAGACACACCAACTCTGGGAACGATGGCCAGGGCAGCAGCTAGAGGGGAGCCAATCCAGTGCAGAAGTGGGAGAAGTGCCTGGAAAAGGGGCGAGTGCTGGACAAGTGGCTTTATTTCTTCTTAGACCCCTCCCCCACATACAGAGCCACAATGTGGTGAAACAGGTCGCCTGTTACTGATGAATACCTAAGGCTCCGCCCCCTACAACGTAGTAGGAGTGACAGCCCTCTCTTGGACATGGAAGCAAACAAACACAGGAGACTTCAGGGCAAGATTGAGGCCTAGACTGACATGCTACATCTCCCTCCACAACTAAGAAGCAATACAACTACCGCAAAACCAGAAATAACCAGAAGTTCCAGAAATTAAATGGAAGTCCAATGTATAAAATTATAAAGAATGGTGCTCAACCAGACAAGTAGGAGGGGCAAATCCAGGGAAGAGAGTTCATGGCAGCAGCAGCGACAGAGGCAGGACAGAGGTAAGCACAGACACCCATATTTAGGGAGAGGCAAGAAGCACCTGGGGAGCACCCCCGGCTGCAGACCAGACCTGTCAGCTTGTGATTCCAAAGCCGGGAAAGCAGATCCCCTATTGCCTTGGCTGTGAGGCCCGGACGGGGTGGGGATGGAGGAGGAGGCTCCCAGTCTCTCAAGGGAGACTGAATGGCAGAAATCCATCTTGGACACCCACTGCCGCAGAAAATGCCAAAGCGTGGTGAGACGGGTCACCTGGTTGTGACAAGTGCACGGGGAATCACCCCCTATATCATAGGAGGTGTGACAGCCCTGCCCAGGAAGCAAAGGTAAACACAAAATGGTTCAGGATGGCATAGATCATGATAGAGGTCCCAGTGATGCAGCTGACCAGACAGCAAATATCTAATCTAAAGGAGCAGCAGATAGAAAATCTTTCTGGGGCTCAGTTCAGAGCTTTGGTTATAAAAAAGCTTACAGACCTAACAGCAGATCTTAAACCAGACAGGGAAGGAATGAAGGCTAGTCCTGCTGAAATGAACAAAAACACATATGAAACTAGTGGTGAGGGCAAGAAAGCCAGGGATCAAATCAACAAATTGGAGCATAGGAAAGGAACAAGCATTCAACCAGTGCAGAAAGAGGAAATGAGAAGTGAGGAAAATGAGGAGAGGCTCAGAAACTTATCAGACAGCTATAAGCGGGCCAACATCCAAAACATAGGGCTTCCAGAAGGTGAAGAAGAAGAACTAGAAATTGAAAAGTTATGTGAAACAATAATGAAGCAGAACTTCCCTAACTTGGGGAAGGAAGTAGACTTACAGGTCCAGGAAGCACAGAGAGTTCCAAAACAACTGGACCCAGGGAGAACCACACCAAGACACATTATAATCAAATTGTCAAAAGTTAAAGATAAAGAGAGAATCTTAAAAGCAGCAAGAGAAAAAAACAGAATCATGTACAAAGGGGTCCCAATTAGACTGTCAGCTGATTTATAAAATGAAACACTGCAAGCCAAGAAGGGACTGGCAAGAAATATTCAAAGTAACGAAAAGCAAAAACCTACAACCACAATTACTCTATCCAGTGAAGCTGTCATTCAGAGTAGAAGGGCAGAGAAAATGCTTCCAGGACAAAATAAAACTAAAGGAGTTCATCAGATCCAAACCACTGTTATATGAAATGTTAAAGAGACTTGTTTAGGAGAAGGAGGATCAAAATTATGAACATTAAAATGAAAACTGTATCACAACAACCAACAACAGAAGCTAGGGAATCAAAACAAAGGCAGACTAAGTAGGCAACGAGAGTGAGAAAAGAATTATAGGTATGGGGAACATTTTGGGGAAAGGTTAGTGGGGAGGGTAAAGGGGGAAAGGGAGGGAGATGGTATAGAAATTAAGAAGCATAGTAGGAAGGAGTGGAGTAGATAGGAAGATGTTGAGAAGAACTATATGCACAACCAATGGACATGTGCTAAGGGGGAATACAACCGGAGGGAGGGGGGGGTCACTGGGTGTAGGGGAACAAAGGGAAAAGAAATTGGGACAACTGTAATAGCATAAACAATAAAGCATATTTTTTTAAAAAAAGGAACAATAAAAAAACGTTTTACGGGCAAGGGTGAAGCCAAAGAACTTACATGCATAACCCATGGACATGAACTAAAGGGTGGATTGCTGGAGGGAAGGGAGGGTACCATGTGGAGGGGAGCAAAGGGAAAAAAACTGGGACAACTGTAACAACATAATCAATAAAATATACTTAGAAAAATAAGATACATTTAATACTATTTAAAAGTTTATTGTGTTTACAGAAAAATTTGGAATAACTTTGAATTATCACAATCCCCCTGTTGTTCAAAAATTTGAAAACATTTTATCGTTCATTTGATTCTATCTCTGGTGATTTCTTAAACTATGTACATGCAATTCAGATTAGGAAGTGTGTGTTTTATCTTTTAACTGTATCAGTGTAATTAAAAATAATTAAATATTCAAATTATCTTAAGAAGACCAATATCATGTTTTATTCAACCATTGGCTTATGTATTATTTAGCAAAGAGTATTTTTTAAATAAAAATTTGACAACGTTGTCTAAATATCATAGAAGAGCTAGATATATAATAAAAATTTATATGCAGGCTTTTTAAATTCACTTTTCTTATTTAAATTAAAAATGGGAATTTATTTTAATCCTATTCTACTGCAATGTACTTTATTATTATTTTTAAATTAGCAGGTAATTAAGCATTTTCTTCCATGTCAGTTGACATTGTTTTGCATTGCATCATCATTGTTAATGGATTCCCATCATATTCTAGAAGTGCCTGTCATGTAGGTCTGTCCAGAAAAAGTCCAGTTATTGTTAATATAACCAGAATGGCTTGTGTAACTTTGACATAACCTGGAAGCCAAGGATAGTGGACTGGAATACTCGTGCATAAATAATGATGACTTCACTGTACTAGTCAATGGGGGCAATAGATGTCATTGAGGGAGCATGTGTACCGTGTGGCTAACACATTCCAAATGAATGAGTGAGTAGAGCAATGACTCTGCATCAAATTGTGTTAAGGTTGAACATTCCTCCACAGAAACTATTGGGATAATTCAGAGGGCTGCAGCTATGGACAACTGGTGATTGGCAGCTCCATCACAACAACGCATCCAACCATGCAACACATCTCATGCAGAGTTTTTGGCAAAACATCAGATTACCCAGATGACTCAGCACCCCTGCATCCCAGATTTGGCACCCTGTGACTTCTAGCTTTTTCCAAAACTAAAATCATCTTTGAAAGGGAAAATATTTCAGACCATTAATGAGATTCAGGAAAATATGATGGGGCAGCTGATGGCAATTGTGAGAACTGTGTGAGGTCCCAAGGTGCCTACTTTGAAGGGGACTGAGGTGTCATTATCCTATGTACAATGTTTCTAGTATCTGTGTCTTCTTCAATAAATATCTCTATTTTTCATAGCACATGAATGGATACTTTCTGGACAGACCTCATAAATTAATACTAAAATTGATAGTTAGATAGTACAATATCCAATAAAAATTATATCTTATTTTGCTCTTATAACAATATTTGTTGAAGATATTATCATACCCATTATAGAGGGTCAGAAACCAAGTTTTATAGTCAGTAAGAATTGCTCATTTTAAAATATCATGATGAAGTTTCAGATTCCTGAAATAAATAGACTGACTCCAAAGCCCATGTTCATTTTACCCTGGGCAGAGTCTCATCAACATCGATGTAACTGACATCCTACTCTTTAATATTTATGTTTTTGTATTATTATTTTGTTTTTGCTATTATAAACATTAAATCCTAACTGTTCTTAAGTATAAACCTATATGTAAATGTTTTATTGTCTCAGATTAAATTCTATTTTTTATTGTTTTTAATTAATTTTGGAAAATTATCATTCATAAAGATTTTACTAATATATACACTTGCTTGAGCAATCTAAGAAACTCTGTTTTCTTATGTACATGCTAATTTGAGTTATGGTCAGCCTTTATTTCTCTTTCTTTGTCAATCATCAATTGCGTTGTCAAAACCTATGAATTATGAAAGACATTTTTATTTAAAATTATTTGATAATTGGTTAGGTTGGCCATTTATTTTATTTTTCAATTGCAATTTGTAATTTTTTTTTATAAGAGATCAAGTGCACAGAAGTCTGACCAAGGAAAGAACACTCTTAAGTAGTTTTTCTGTAAGGTGGAGTATGAAGTATATTTAGACAAAGTCTATAGATTTTAGACTGGAAAGTAAAAAGGTAAGAAGCTAAGCGACTTTGCTGATGCCACAGATTTCTTAGGAGTGTCATGACTGAAACCTGAGTCTTCACAAAGCCATTTCAGGATGCTTTCTATTTTTCTACAACTTTTTTTACATTTGATATCAATTAAAGTGATCAAACTTTTAGTAATTAAAAACTTTGTCATTGAAAAAAATAATAATGTATCCTAAATTCCTGTTCTGAATGTTTTATGCTATATCTAAAATATAGTGTCTTACAAAATATTTGGTGTGATGAAACAGATTAGATATCAACTGTGGACTACTATAAGCTTTTAATAATTAAATGTTTCATCACCAGAGACCAAAAGAATTCATTTTTTAAATCAAGAGGATAATTGTTTTTTTCCGACTAGACTTCACTGTGCTTAATTGAGATTTGGGGATGCATATATATAAGTTGACAATTTGCATTTATCATGTTTTCCCCTAGGTGAAATCTGTAAGTGTTTCATAAGTTTTAGTATTAATGAGAACAGAGCCCATTAACCCAAAAATGCCCTTTTTGCTCAAAGGAATATTTCACCTGGAAAAGTGATTTGAAAACATATCTGACCATGAAATGAAAATTCAGATTTTTTTAAATAAGGCATGTAACTATTTAATTCAAGACATAAGATATAAAATCTGCATCTATTTTCATAGTAAAAACTATATTTTCCTTGGCTTTTAAAGAGAGATAAACTGAATCATTATTTTTTGCATTAAACTTAAATGAGTTAGTATTTCTTAGATTTTTAAATGTGAAGGCTGTGAAAAAATACTCAGAAGCTAACTTCAGTGAAGGCTGTATTTCTAAATTAAGGCAGCCCTCCTTTAAAAATTATTCTTGTTTATTCCATTAAAATTGTCCCAACTCTTCTCCTTTTGCCCCCCTCCGCTCACTTCCCTGCCCACACAGTCAATCCCCACACTGTTGTCCAAATTCATGTGTCATTCATACATGTTCTTTAATTAACTTCTTCCCCTTATTTATTTCTACCATTTTTCTTTCTTCATTTCCTCTGGCAGTTGCCAGTCTGTCCCATATTTGCATGTCTCTGCTTCTGTTTTGCTCATTAGTTTATATTGTTCATTAGATTCTTCTTATACCTTATACATGAGATCATATGGTATTTTTCTTTCACTAATAGGCTTATTTCAGTTATTTCACTTAATAGTCTCTAATTCCATCCATGCTGTCCCAAAGGGTAAGGAGTCCTTTATCTTTCTTTCTGTTGTGTAGTATTCCTTTGTTTAAATTTACACAGTTTTTTAATCCATTCATCTACTGATGGGCACTTAGGCTGTTTCCAGCACTTGGCTATTGTTGTAAACAGTACTGCTATGAACATACGGGCGCCTAAGTTTTTTTGAATTAGTGTTTCAGAATTCTTAGGATGTATTCCTAGCAATGGAATGACTAGGTCCATTTTTAGTCTTTTGAGGAAATTCCATACTGTTTTCCACAGTGGCTGCACCAGACTGCATTCTCACCAGCAGTGCACTAGGGTTCCCTTTTCTCCACATCCTTGACAGCAATTTTTATTGATTTATTAATTAAGCCATTCTGACAGGTGTGAGGTGATATCTTATTGTGGGCTTAATTTGCATCTCTCTGATGGCTAGTGATGTTGGGAATTTTTTTCATATGTCTATGGGTCATCTGTATGTCCTCCTTGCCTTACTTTATAGAATCTGACAAACCCTTACAGGAAAGGCAGGCAAGTGGCATTCTCCCCACATCTCCAGACAGCACCGTTACAGCACAGTGATGACTATGAAAAACAGCACTAATCTGAGACACCGAGCACCTCTTTCTCCAGAAGCCTCAGTTGGTTCTAATGGGGAAGAGACCATATATGAACAATAAGGTAATAAGGAGTCTTTGGGTACAAATTTGAATACATGGGAATTCTTACATTAAATATAAAAAACAATAGGATAGAAGTTGAAAAGGAGAAAAATAACAACTAACTGACACCTGTAGAGTGATTATTCAGTCGTTATTAACAGTTCTTCTCCAAGTCCATCCATACTGTCGCAAAAGATACAATTTTCTTCTTTTCTTATGGTTGAGTAATACTCCATTATGTAAATGTTGCATAATTGTTTTATCTACTCAGCTACTAATAGATACTTGGGTTGCTTCCATATATTGGTGATTGTTAATACTGCTGCTATGAACATAGGGGTGCTTCTGTTCTTTCAAATTAGTGTTTTAGGTGCCTTTGGATATATTTCCAGAAGTGAGACAGCTGGGTGGAAAAGTAGTTCCATTTTTAGTTTGTTGAGGTATGTCCATTTGCTTCCACAGTGATTGCACCAATCTACATTCCCACCAATAGTGCAAAGAAGTCCCTCTTTCTTCAAATCCTGGCCAGCATTTGTTGTTTGTTGATTTAATGGTAATAGCCATTCTGACAAGTGTGAAATGCTATCTCATGTGGTTTTAATTTGTATATCTCTGATGATTGGTTACATTAAACATCTTTTCATATGTCTATTGGCCAATTGTATGTCCTCTTTGAATAAGTGTCTATTGAGGTCCTTTGCCTATTTTTAAATTAAGTTGTTTGGTTTTTTGGGGGTATTGAGTTTTGTAAGTTCTTAAAAATTTTGGATACTAACCCCTTATCAAATATATGAGCAAATATGTTCTCCCTTTCTGTGGGCTGTCTTTATTTTTGTTGATTTTTTTTTTTCTGTGCAAAAACTTTTTAGTTTGCAACAGTATGAATGGATGTGGAGAACATTATGCTAAGTGAAATAAGCCAGTCAGAGAAAGATAAGTTCCATATAATTTTATTCATATGTGGAATCTAATGAACAAACTGAATTAACAAGGAAAATGGGACAGACTCATAAATGGAGAGCAGGATGACAGCTGATGGGAGGAGTGGATTTTAAGGGGTGGAGGGATTGAGCGAAAAGGAAAAGGGACTCATCAACATGGACAACAGTGTGGTGATTGCCAGGAGGAAGGGCAGTACAAGGGGACAAAACGGAAATAGAAAAAAATACAATAAAGTTTAACTTCGAAAAAGTACTTCTCATGGATTATCCCATTTAGTTCACATAGCTATCCTTGTAGTATAATTACTATATCTATTTTATGAACGAATAAACTAAGACAAAAAAGTGAAGACATATATCCAAGATTCTACATCAAGTGTGTGGTAAACCTTGGCAACGAGCCTCCAGAATAAGCATTCTTAACAACCATACTTCCTGCCCTCTGGTAGGATCAAATGTCGGTAGCACATTATGTCTATGAATCAGTTAGGCTTCTTTTTAAGACCAAATTAGACAGCTGGTGTGAATTCCTTTGGGAATTCTCAAAAAGAGTTTGTTAAATGAGGTGACATGAAGCTAAATCATGCCATTCATGATTCATGGCATCAGTTAAGGAATTGAAGCAAAGAATCCTGAGTTAAACCCGATTTCTAATTTTCTTCTTCACATTTGCCAAATGATTAAATTCAATCCATCTTGTCTACATGCTTATCCAGTTAAGCTTCTTAATTGGATAAAATTCCAGGAAAAGCATTACTGTGATAAATTTATTCATGTTTCAAAAAATTAACATGTGTGTATACTAATGAACATAAATGTAAGAAAGTACAGTAGTAAGTGGGACTGAAAGCTTTTATAAAAAATTGATTTGAGTTATTGTGAACAAAGAAAATAAAATCTTCCTGGTTTTAAACTTACATACTATGCCTAAATTAATTCAATCTAATTTTTCTTATTTATGTGATGTTTTGAAAAGTTTGTAAATATTTAACTTGTTGAATAAAGAAAAGGTAAGACAAGGAGAAAACTAATTTTAAGACAACGATGAAGAAAAACTAATAACAGAAGGTTAGGACAATGGAAAAGGATATGCCAGTTGAGTGGTGATTGTGGAAGGGAAAGTATGGCACAGAGACTTGACTTAAATATTTACTTATTTATTTTTGAATAATATAAGTGCATAGCATACAATTTAAAAAATAAATGATATTCAGTCACCTCAATTCCTGAAGCTACTCAGGATGTTGTTTTAACAGACAATTAATATATTAATACCTTGCATGAGTCTCTTCAGTTATATAGGAAAAAGTTATACATCTACACATATATGTATATATCTATACACATATATATAATATTATACATAGCCATGTATATTATTTATATAGAATGTCTGTATGTGTATATGTGATTATGTAAATGCAAAGTGTAATGCCGCTTTAAAACAAGCATTGGTCACGAAAAACAAGAATTTAAAATAAGTTTTGGGGTGCTTTGGCTGGTGTGGCTCATTGGATTGAGCAACAGCCTGCAAACCAAAAGGTTACCGGTTTGATTCCCAGTCAGGGCAAGGTACCTGCGTTGTAGGCCATGTCCCTGGTTGGGGGCATATGACAGGCAACTGATCAATGTTTCTCTAGCTCATCAATGTTTCTCTCCCTTTCCTTCTACCCTCTTTCCCCTCTCACTAAAAATACATAAATAAAATGTTTAAAAATAAATTAATTAATTAAATAAAATAAGTGGGAGATTCTGGATAATTCTTATAAACACAGTCAATCAATTTGTATGTCCATTTGTGATTGAGCTCCCATTGTGTGGCAGGCATACAGAATTGCAAAAGCAGTATTTTACTAGGAGGATGTTAAAATCTTAATTTTGTTATGCAACAATTCTTATTTTAAAATGAAGAAAAAAGGATAAGGAGAGGAAGAATGAAACAGAGGAGCTATATCCAAATTTGCTTGGTCACATTGTGGTAGGTTGTGAGAGAGAAACATCCATTGGTTGCCTCCCATATGCAACTGAACCTGCCCATAATCTTTTGGTGTATGGGATGATGCTCCAACCAACTGAGCCATGTGGTCATGGCAAGACTGCTCATGTTTTAAGTTCTCATTAGCCATGTGAACCTAGTACTTGCTAACACACCTATGATTCTAGGCTCAAAAAAACACCGTGGAAATATACACAAACAAAATTTTGCATGAAATATCAAGTGGTCCTTTGACTCCAAATTAAGATCTTTGTTCACACAATTAAATGTTCTTTAAAAGAAACATGTTCCAGTCAGACTGCAGAAATATCTTTAAGGGAGCATAGTATAAAATTCTTTCCAACCATACAAAGACTAAAGGCAGAAAACAGTACTAGTAATCTCTGTTATAGGAATGTTATCCTTTACATCCCACCTTTCATTTCCTCTTTGGATTATGAACATAAAAAATCCTTGATAGGAGCTCACAGAGAGCCTGTGAATTGCTGTAGCTACCCAAACAGAACTGTTTCCTGGATCATCAATGGCAGATGCTTTCTTCTCACCCTCTTTCTAATACGAACCAATTCTCTCTTCTGTCATGTTTCCATCTTTCTATGTCCTCCTTATTCCTATTCCATAACAAGTTCAACTAATTAATGTTTACTTTCATTTCCAGTTTTCAAATGTGATAGAATGACAATTACAAAAGTAAATTGACTAATATGAGGAGTTCTGCTTTGGGAAATGCCAATAATTGTATATCTAGTTCTCAGAAAAACAAGAAGACAAATGATGAGATGTGAAAGGGTTAAATTCCATAATCTTTCACAGCCGTTGAAACAAAGTCCCAGCTCCCAATTTTTGTTTCCCAGTGTATTTTCCAATTTATTTTCCACCCAAATTTCAAAGTGTGCCAAATAATTTTTATTTAGCAAGACACCAAAGCCACTCTCACAATATACTTGCAAGGATAAAATCAATAGTAGGCCAAGGAATAGCTAAATAGAGTACTATGTTCATGAGGTACCAGATAGAAAGGAATGCAGATGCTACAAACTAAGTGGCTCTGTGCCAAGAAGTGAAGCTACAGATCTGGGTGCCAAGGCCTGTTGGTCACTGTAAAAATGACTAAGAAAACTCACTTATATTGAGTGCAAAGGATGTTCAGATTATATACACTGGGGGAAACCTTCCTACATAATCATAATTGTAACTTTTGTCTCATTATTAATAATAAACTTCACAAATTTTAATAGTATCAAAAGCTGCATGATATAAGGTCTACTTAAATAAATATTTAAAAACCATTAATATTTTCAAATATTCTATCTCTAAGTAGACTAATCTTTCCTTTTTATTTACACACTTGGCACAATTCCTATTATATACCTCCTTATAGATCACCTCATTTCATAACAATGCTGTTTTCTAAATTTATATTTATATATTTAAAATTTTTAATCCTCACCTGAGGATATGTTTATAGACGAGAGAGAGAGAGAGAGAGAGAGAGAGAGAGAGAAACATCAATGTGAGAAACATCGATTGGTTGCCTTCTGTACATGTTCCAACCTGTGATGGTACCCACAGCTGAGGTATGCGCTCTGACATCAAACTTGCAACCTTTTGGTGTTTGGGATAATACTCCAACCCCACTGACCCAGGCAATTAATATTTATATTTTTTGAAATTTCTGAAGTGAGTCCAAGAGAAAGCTTTAACTGAATCTGTCATGGCTTGCAAGTATCTTCTCTTTTAAGTTATTTTTATAGCAGTGTAAGAGATTAACTAGATGGAATTAGGAAAAATTAAAAAGAATATTGGTGGTAGGTAAGAAAGTGAAGTCAGAGGTGAAACACTTGTCTGAATGAGAATGCAAACATAAATTAAGAGATTCCTAATAATAGGATAGAAAGGTAGTGTCATAATGTACAGAAAAGATCTTTTCTAAGCGCATGAAAACCAACTCCTCCTCAGAGCCTACAGAGAAGCACTGTTCCATTAATTCTGCTCTGCTCTCCTGAACACTAATAGTCCCTATCCTAATTAAATGTGCTCCTGAAGCATATGTTTTATTGTCTGAGCTGTGCTGTTAGATTTGATGTACTTGTGACTTCTGTCATCTGGGATGGGAAATCTCTCTTGGAAGCTTATATCTGTATCAATGACTTCCTTGCACAGAGGATACCTGAGTATCATGTCTTATTGGTAATGAATAGCAGTTACAAATATAAAAACTAACAACACTAAAACCATTCCTTTAAAGTCAGTGTGTTTATATATTTAGTGGAAAAGAAATATATGTGTAGAAAAATGTAGCTTAAATCCATTTATGCAGTATTCTTATTTTTCTTTGGAAAGTTGCAGTTTTTAAAATTCAAAATTTTATTAATTATTATGAAATCAGATATTGCCAGCTAATTACTGCTACTTTTATTATTGCATTAATTTGAATTGGTTTTTCAGGTAAACTGGTTCCCTCTGAATTCTTATTTTTTGTATGGAAAAAGCTACTGCTCAAGTACTTTTTTTATGGTTTCAATTATTATTAACTGAATGCTTCAGTACTTTTTGATAAGAAAGGAGGAGAATGAGGGAAAAGTGAAAAACCCTTAATTCTTAACAATGTCAGAATAAGTTGCTTAACTGGGAAATGGAAATTATTTAAGATTAATCTAGCTCCTTGGAAATTTGAACTGGTTCCAACATTCCGACAGAACGCACACTTTAAGGTGAAATAACAAAATATTAGAATCTCTTGATTCTACCTCATAGAAGTCTCTGTCTTTTTAAAGAAGTAAAGGGGAATGTGACAATGATGGAAAAAGAAGTTTTCTTCTAGACACCTTAAGCCCTAAACATCAGAATCTTCCGTTTCTTGTTAATTATCAAAGACCCTCAGTTGAAACAGGGCCTTTTGTTTCATAGGTTCCTCATAATTCAATGTCTCAACTTAGAATGACTTTTCAGTTCTAACTGTTAGAACAGAAAGAATCTAGCATCATACCTCTAGCAGCTATTCTGTGTTCCCATATAACCAAAGTAAGCAGTGTAACTGACCATGAAAAAGTTCATAAGCTTGGGTTTAAATGAAGATTGTTAGAAAAAAATATTAGAACAATTTTTGTAAATATTCTCATTAAAATTAGACATGAACCACTCACTATTATAATTCTGTTCCCATTCCTTACATTCACAATCATTACAGAATAATATGGAGAATATGGTCTTATTTCTCTAGGGACAAAAGGGTTCAATGATATGGTGTTTGAAGGCTAATTCAAAAGATAGGGTTTAAGGGAAAAATTTATATATTTTTTATATAAAATTCATTCATGTATTTATATATTAATTATATATAAATATATTGCATAATATAGCATATATTATTTATATACATTTATATATAATTTATGTGTAAATAATATATTTACTTAGATTATATATATATAATTTATATATGTCTATATATATACATATACTGAAAGAAAAGGTTAAAAATATAGCATCAACAGCAAAAAGCTAGATATAAAAAAGCCTAATTTTTAATATTGGGTTTACAACATTAAGCAGGTAAGAGACTGTAAATTAAAGGTGACATTAGTTGGGCTCTAGTAGCAATAGAATTTGAAAATACTTGGTTTTACATTTTCTTGGCAGAAGGATAATCTTTGAAACACAACACCAAGATTGCATAAGCAATTCCCTCATACTACTGTATTGCCTTCTCTTACCCAAGCATACATGCAAATTTTATGGGAAACACTCTTAAGAACATTGATGTTCTAATTCCTTGAAATATTCTTCTTCATATCATTCATGATTTTTCATGAAATTAACACATATGTTCAATATCAATATCATGAAATCTAGATGAAGGAAAAAAGAAGACAAGGTCTTCTGGCTGTCTAAACTATTTTATTACTATTTAACTGTGAGTTGCTCTGCTCTTTACATTTGGGGTTTCTCTTCTGTGAATCTGTTATCTTTCCTGCCTTTTCACTTTATTTCTATTATCTTACCATTTCTTATTTATGTTGTCATTTTTTTCATGCTAAAATGGATAGTTTTGGACTTTCTTTTCAAGTCCATAGTTTTTTTTTTACATAGTTTATTTGCTGCACATGATTTGCATTATTTCATTTAAAAAGTTTTTCCAAATATTTTTATATCAACATATATATTTCTAGTCTTAGTTGTTCTTCAATTCATAAATTCAGTCCTGTCAAGTCTCTTTGAGAGTAAGAATTTTCTAGTGGCCCTTCCAGCAACTATTATGTCACAAATGTATTTGTTCTTGCTCCTTAGATGTTTTTTCACCCTTAGAATTACTGAGTATCTTTTGATGACTTGTACTATTTATTACTCTTTGATAATCTTTCCAAATTATAATCTATAGGCTATCCTAGATCTTGAGAGCTCAAAGGAGTCTATCATATTTGTGACTCCGAATTCACAGTCACATGCAAAAAGAAAGGAAAAGTTTAGCTCTTCTGGAGTTTTGTTTTACTAGTGCTGAAGTTCTGTTGCCTCTCTCAGCAGAGTCCAGTCACGCTATAGATGGAAGCATCTGTGGAAAATAGCAGCATTTGTGGGACTACTATTTATTACTGACTTTCTGTTTCCTTCCCTACCTAGCATGACTATTGTCATCAGAAGATGGAGTTATTTTTGTTCCCACCTAAAACTTGGCATGCCTGAGTAAGAGTGGTGAACACTTAGATGTGCTGACCTTGTCCCCTGTCCCCTGTTCAAGAAAGGATCTGTAGCCTAATTGTTGGAAGGGCTGTCAATAGGTAATCTTCTGGTATCAGCTCTTCAAGAATTACTTTCATTACAGAAAGCCACTCTGTCCAAGATGACACCCTTCCTATGAAGATCAACATACAGCGTTTGATTGGTTTATAGTAATAAGGCCTGAGCATCTTGGCTCACTGTGGAACAACTCAGAAGAACCATTCTATTTCCACAGTTTCCCACTGGGTTAGCCAAACATATAATAGGACCTCACTGCATCTCAGCTTCTCCTCTTCTCAATGTGTTACCCTTCCTCTTCTTTTCATAGTTATTGCCCTGAAGGGCATGCTCTGATAAATATCCAAATAATTAAACTCTGTTCCTGAATCCGATTCCAGGGGAACAGATTCCACCTACCGTGGAACACTGTTATAGAATGACCTCTGGGTATTTTAGCTGTGTGTGAATTCACTAACTGAATTCATAGGAAGCACTTGAAGTACTTAGATCTCACCACTTGCCTCTAAGCTAGCAGTTAGCATTGAAAAATCCTCAAATGGTATTGCCCCTTTATTTTCCCTCCGGACTTTTATTTTGCATGTTGTGAATAATGCATTGAATGGCCCTTCCCTCAACCCAGTCTCTCTCTCTTTTTTATACCTTGCCTGTATTCTGAAAAGCTTCTGGTTTGAGAATGTTATAGTTGTGGTAGATTATCACAATTGTATTGTTTGATTTCTCTGTTTTTGTACACCTTCTATTATTTACAATAAAGTTTTGAAGAGGAAAGAAAATCCATAAGCTGGAGCTCAGACTACCATCTCAATGAAACATTTCTGACATATTCTTGATATCAAAACTCATATGTCTTTAATCACCACAGAGGGAAAGTAAAATAGAGCATTGAAATTTATGAAAATAAACATGAACAAATATCACAGTGTTTTTTTCTATACAAACTAATGATATTTGAAGATCGAATTAAGATATAGTTATCTTAAAATCACTTTGGTTATAAAGAACATATAA
The DNA here is from genome assembly GCF_987537825.1 of Furipterus horrens. NCBI lineage: Eukaryota > Metazoa > Chordata > Mammalia > Chiroptera > Furipteridae > Furipterus > Furipterus horrens. The sequence goes on along the minus strand of NW_028327176.1, from coordinate 58,007,082 downwards.
ATAAGAGAGGAACTGCCAACATTTTTCTATTTGAGGTTGCTTTACTCAGAGTCATTATAAGTGGAATTAAGAACATACATTTAACCATTATTTAATCTGGATTTAAATCCTTTGGTGCTGGTGCTGTTGTTAATTTTGTTTGAGAGGGAGGACAGATTACTCAAACAAAAAGGAAATGTAATTATTTGATGCAGAATCATTCCCTGAACTGAAAACTTGGGTTCATACTACTGAATCATCACAAGAGGAGTGGGACCTTGGAAAATTATGTAATATCACTGTCACTCAGCTTTCTCATCTTTAAGTGCAAATAAAAAACAGAACAGAATAAATTCCCAGAAGTGAAATTACTGAGTCATAAGGCAGCTCCATTTTTAATTTTTTGCGATATCTCCATACTGTTTTCCACAGTGACTGCTTAAATCTGCATTCCCACTAACAGTGCACTAGGGTTCCCCTTTCTCCACACCCTCACCAGCACTTGTTGTTTGTTGATTTATTGATAGCCATTCTGACAGGTGTGAGGTGATATCTCACTGTGGTTTTAATTTGCATTTCTCTGATGATTAGTGACACTTAGCATCTTTTCATATGACTATTGGCCATCTGTATGTCCTCATTGGAGAAGTGTTTATTCAAGTTCTTTGCCCATTTTATAATTGGATTTTTTTGGTTTTGAGTTTTGTAAGTTCTTTACAAATTATGGGTATTAACCTCTTATCACATGTATTGGCAAACATGTTATCCCTTTCAGTGGGTTGTACTTTTATTTTGTTAATAGATTTCTTTGCTTTGCAAAACCTTTTTAGTTTGAGGTAGTCCTGCTTTATTTTTTGTTTCCCTTGCCTGAGGAGATATATCAGATAGAATATTGCTATGAGCAATGTATAAGATTTTACTGCCTATGTTATCTTCTAGTTTTTTTTTGTTTGTTTGTTTTGTTTTCTGGTCTAACATTTAAGGCTTTAATTATTTTTTAATTTACTCATGTGTGGTGTAAGAAGGCAGTCTAGTTTTATTTTTTGCATGTATCTATCCAATTTTCCCAACATCTTTTATTGAATATACCACTGTTAACCCATTGTATGTGCTTGCTCTCTGACAAGTATTAATTAATTATAAAGGTGTGGATTTATTTCTGCATTTCCTATTCTGTCCCATTGAGCTATGTTTCTGTTTTCATGCCAGTACCATGCTGTTTTGATTACTGTGGACTTGTAGTATAGTTTGATATAAAATAACATGATTCTCCCAACTTTTCTTTCTTAAAATCGCTATTGCTATTTAGGGCCTTTTGTGGTTCCATATAAATTTTTGAAATGTTTGCTCCAGTTCTGTGAAATACTTCATTGGTGTCTTGATAGAAATTGCATTGAAAGATTGCTTTGGAAAGTATGGACAGTTTAATGATGTTAGCTCTTCCTATTCATGAATGTGGTATGTGCATCCACTTATCTACATCTTTTTAAATTACTTTCTTCAGTGTCTTATACCCAAAATACTAATTCAAAAGAACATAAGCACTTCTATGTTCATTGTAGCATTGTTTACAATAGCTAATACATGGAAGCAGCCCAAATGTCCATCAGTAAATGAGTGGATAAAACAGTTATTGGACATTTACACAATGAAATACTACTCAGCCATAAAAAAGAAAAATTCACCCTTTGTGACAGCATGGATGGACCTGGAGAACAATTTGCTAAGTAAAGTAAGATAACCAGAGAAAGAGAACTACCATATGGTTTTACTCATATGTGGAAACTAATGAACAAACTGAACTAATAAGCAAAATAGAGACTGACTTATAGAGAGCAGGCTGACTGCTCTGGGGTGTGGTGGGGGGTTAGGGTAACAAGGTCCAGCAGAAAGGAAAAAGGACTCATGAATATGAGCCACAGTTTGATAATTTTAGAGACCAAATGGTAATGAAAGATAAAATAAAATTAAAAACAAAACAAAACTGTTATCTTAGAATGTTTGATATTATGTGTTATGAGAATCAATTAGAGGATATTTTTATATACATATATATACATATACACACATTATATATATATATGTATATATATATATATATACTGTCTTGAAAACATTTTAGTACTATAAACATATAATGCATCATCAGTGTTATTCTCTTCTTCAGTTCAGCTTTATTGATATCCTTCTCTGAAGTTTGTAAAAAGTTCTCCTCTTGGGGTTCAGGGATCAAGCCTGGTATTGTTATTATGCTACAACTGATTTACTTGAGTTACTTACTGGAGACAAACATATAGAATATAATAGTGCCTACTTTTGAATTTGATAATTATTAATTCACTTTGGCAAATAAAATTAAAAGGGAATATCACCTTATAACGTTTTTAACACAACTATTAACTTTCTCTTAATTTAGTGAAGTTTTGAGAGAGAAAGGGAGTGATGGAGAGAGATGGAGAGAGAGAGGGAGGTTGGTGACAAACAGCAACAAAAATGGCTCATTAGGTTTTTTATTTCACGTAGTCCATGGACTTACAAGAAACCATGGAAACAAGAACAAGAATTCAGCCACAAGATATGTCATGGAAGATTTTCAGCCTGCTAAAAAAATCTTCTCAAAAATGTGCAGTGAACAAAGTATAAAACAATCTGATATTTTAAATGTCCTCATATATTTTCAAGGGTATTAATTCTAATGTTTGGATCACCAAGGATGACTTCTTGAAATAATTTTCTAGAACTTTAAAGCCTGAGGCTAAACTATAAAACCTATCATCTTTGATGTGAGGTACACTTATTACTTGTGTTCCCTATACAGGAATATGTTCTAAGACCCTCAGTGAGTGCTTGAAACTGAGGATAATGTCAAACTCCATATAAACTATGTTTTTTTTTCTATAAATCAATACCTATAATAACATTTAATTTATAAATTAAGGACAATAGGAAATTAACAATAGTGATATAGAACAACTGCTCTTTAATTAGAATAATTAATTGGTCTAATTATAGAACAATGATAACTATACACAGTAATAAAGGTTATATGAATGGAATGTAGTCTCTTGTTCGTTCTCAGATCTCATAGTACCATACTCACCCTTCATTCTGTGCCTGCCAGGACACTGATTTTGTAGGAGGTGGGGGGACTGATAATCTAGGCTTTCAAATTTTAAATTATTATGTGACATAAGATGCCTGGATGGCGAGATGAAGTGACATGAATGAGAAATTATTAAGTAAAATAAGGGTTACTGAATACAAGCACTGCTATACCTGATAGTTGATCTGATAACTAAGATGGTTACAAAGTGACTAATGGTCAGGGACCCCATACATCACACAGATACTGGACCAATGGGTAATTCATGCCCTCAGTAAGATGGAGCAAGATGGTTTGAGATTTCATCACACAAGTTTAACTGGCAAACAATTTAAAATTGATGAATTGTTTATTTTTGGAATATTGCATTTAATATGTTTGGACCACAGTTGACTACGGGGAACTGAAACTATGGAAAATGAAATGTTGAATGAGGGGGGACGGCTATACTTCAATGTGTTGTAACTGCAGAAGTTTCAGTCTATTTCAGCACTGGCTCCAGCACAGATAGTAACCATTAATTCTAGAGATGAATGTAATAAGCAAAATCAGAATTACAATTAACATCAGAGGCTTTGTATCTTCTCTCTGGGCTTGTATCTTCTCCCTTTGCCTTATTGCAATAAAATTTCTCTGAGTTTCAGTTTTTTAAACTATTGATTAGTAATACTTGTATCCTTAGGACTACTTTACACCAGTAGATGAGGTATAGGATAGTAAAAAGTTTGTAATAATAACAAGATCCAGAAGTTCATGGAGAAAGGGGCTAGACAGAACGTGTGTAGAACAAACTTCTTCATGGCCTCTCAGCTCCATTTTAGTTCCCCTGACATAAATGACTACACCTTGGTGATTTCTGTTCACATTATCAATATCTTTCTCCTTCATGGCAGTTTTATGAGATGCATGTAAAATAAAATGATACAGAGTAATCAAAATGGGTCATTGTGATAAGGAAATGAGACATTTATTTTCCAGATTAAATTTTCCCATAACCTATTTTATTGTATATATGTTATACTGCCAATGACCATATGATGTCTAACCCATAGATGGTAGGGCTTTTCTAATCCTAGAAGACCCTAAGTAACTCTGTAAAGAGTTTGTTCTCACCAAGGTGGAGAACTAACTCCTCATTGATAACTGTGTACCCTGGCTATGATAAGGACAGATTGAGAAGGCATGTGCCAATGTACATAGTGAATGTCTCTCAAGAATAAATGCGCTATCTTTTTGTAAAGGGTCTCATGGGCCTGCCTCATGCAGAGAAAGTGCAGGAGTCCTTTAACACTAGTAAGAATATGGATAATGAGGTAAGCTCCACATTTTGGCTATTGCCTGTCAGAACAATGATTTTGTAGGAGGTGAGGGGAACTGCTAATCTAGGGTTTCAAATTTTATATTGAGTGTTTTATCAATCCATTTTTATTCATTGTTGTTTCACCTATCATTTTTGGTCACAGTGATTTCTGGATTTCTACATATGGTGCCTTTCAAATAAGTGCTATTGATGCCTCTGAAAGTTTTGCATGCCCTTAAGGATCTCATTCACTTCCTGTAGAACTAAACTCACCATTTACTGTTAGTCTTGTCTTCACATGGCTGTATTCCCCCTTTACACTGCAACCTGAGCAGAGATGTGGAAAGTAAAGGAGTTATGTTCATTTAATTCATTTTGTGAATGATTACTTACATAATGAAAAAGACATTTCAATGAATTTTCTTTACCTAAGAGGCCTATAGCATTTGACATGTACTTAGGGCTCTTTTACAGTAATGTTTCAGTACATTTTTTTTCTTTAGGAATGATACATGCAAATCTACAAAGGTGATAGGAGAGCAAGAACAAAAATTGTAAAAAAAAAATTAAATGTTAGGAAAAAAATCATTATTCGTGAATTGCAGGAAATTAGATATCATTATTCATGTAAATATTGAAGCATTAATTTTTTTGGTGTCTCTTAATTAGAGTACAAAATCCATAAGTAGTTCAAATATATTGAACATATTTTAAATAACAAATGTTTTCTAAATCTTGAACTTCTTGGGTTTAACATAAAGCTCACAAAAACTATTTGCTTAATGGAAAATAAAAGTATGTGAAAAGATTGGGTTAAGTTCTTGATCTAAAAACAATAATCTCAAGCTGGGCAAGGTGCCCTAGTTTGTTAGTCACCTGCTAGGATACTTGTTGCATAGTTTTAGCAAAAAAAAAGCTATGGCACTGTAAGATTTAAATTTCATGTAAATTTCATTTGGTCCATTTTGAAGTGTTGGCAACTTAGTTTAACACAAAAATGTCTTCATTTTCATTTCCATTTTCTCTTCATTCTCAACATTTAAGGACTTTTACTCAAAAAGCTAGATATAGAAGCTATTTATGTTATATATAATGTTATATAATAATGTATTTTAGTATATTATATATTATATCTTTGAGTATATATAAGAGATATATGTATATCTACAGCTTTTGAGTACATATGATGTTGTACTACTTTGTGCTCGAGGGCGCGGAAGTAATTCCAGCACACAGAATGTGGGACAGCCGGAGGGCTGCCGCTCACTCACACAGGATCAGCCTGAGCAGAGCAAGCACCTTCCTTTTATTGGATTTTGCAGATATGCTAATTAACAGGGAGGGTCCAGGAAAGAGCTCACAGGCACATCCTGAGAATGATCACAATGTACTTGAAACTTACAACAGAGGAAGTTCAAAAGGTCAACTGAAGAGAACGCTTCCTGACAAACAAGTCTATATAGCATCTATAGATTCAAAAACAGAAAAACAGAAATCCAATTACTTATCCTTTTAAGGCTAAGGAACGGATGCACTGTTCAGAAAGCAATTAAGGTTAAACACCATTTGTCAGAAAGCAATTAAAGTTAAACACCATTTGTACTTAATTTTGTCTGATTTCCTTATCAATGTCAGGGAAGATGGAGTACTCAGCAAAATTCTTTTTAAGTCACAGGATGTCTTTAAGATCCTGAGGCCTGAGCAGTCAGTGACTGTCGGCACCAGCGAGTCCAGCTCGCTGCTTGGATCATTACACACCTGGACCGAGAGGCATGTAAACATACCTCAGATGAGAAGTCTTGATTTCCAGCATCAATATAATATATAATATCATAGGAAGATATGATATATGATATATAATATCCATATCATAGGAAGATATGGATATATTTCATATTTATATTTAATAGAATTTTTCCAATGCTTTTTAATCTTTACTATTTTCAATGTTCACTATAAGACCTGAGTATATCAACATTGATTTTGGGGTTTGGCAGATATACCTTATTTTTAAAAAGCTCTTTATATTATTTCAAATAATGAATGGTTTAACATTCCCCATAAATGCACATGGAAAATAAAATGAAATAAAGTGTAACCACATAATTTTATCCCAACTGGCTGTGGTAACACATGCCTCAGAAGTCAGGATGACATTTAATAGCATACTGGTAATATAGTGAGAAGAAAATTGTCATTGTGCTATTTTTTCTTGGTACCCACTGGACCAGGTTGCATGCACTTCTGTGCAGAGAAATTATGTTACCCAATATCAAATATAAATTAGAATGCCTTAACTACATGTCAAAATCGAATCCTGTGATGTTAAAAACAAAAAAAAAAAATATTTGGATCATTAGCCTACCAGTTGATGAAGTCTGAATGGCAACTTCCCCAATTATTCCACAGTAAAAGTTAATTCACCTTGCTATGAAACTGACCCTTACAGTAGCTCATTTCTATTCTCTTAATTTGATTGGACACACTTTTGTCTTGTAGTGCTTTGGCAAGTATAAACCTTGATCTGTGGATGTTCCTAGAAGATTTAGGCACACGTAGAAAATACATTAATGTTTTTCCAGGAACAAAAGAAAGAAAATAGAGAAAACTGAGAAAAATAATGGAGAGATGCTAAGCTGTGTCATGTCATACTTAGTGTTTTTGATATTTACCCCAGTTACTCCTGAGCTGGCCTGTCTCTGTCTTAAATGTTTGCAAAGCTGCCAACATTAGCCCAGTTCCATTTCTAAACAAATAAAACCCAATGAAGATATAGTTTATACTCAGAATGCTTATTATGTACCACTAGCTATGGTGGTCATAATAAAAGAATCTTGAAGTAGATTCTCTGTGAAGTTGCTAGATTTGCTCTAGGCAAATAAGTATCAAGTGGTAGTAGCTATATGTTTATACTCAGCTGTATTTTATAGCTCTACTCCTCCTTTCCTCCTTCTCCACTTCCTCTGCCTCCTCTTTTTTTTCCCCCTTTCCCTTGCCCTTCTCCTTCTCTTTTTCTTAAAATGCTGCTTCTGAATTCTTCAGGGATGTTTTCTCCTATGTATTTACCAGTCAGGTATATTCACAGAAAGTTAGTTGATATGTGCGATCAGGGAATTTTAGATCTTATCTTTGAAAATATTGTTCTAAATTCCTCCCCAGCATCTGTACTTTTGACATTTCTTCCAAACCGTACATCCCAGATTAGGCTGATACTTGACAAAATTAAATAATAGAGAAATTTAGCTCTTTTTCTACCTCCCTATGCCAAAAAAACACTATTTTAAAGTAAATTATGTTTTGATAACACACATAATATTATGAACCATAATTTATGTTTAGTTACAATTCTAAACCCAAGTATTTTTATTACTGAGCAAAAGGCAAGCTAACTTCATCAGTCCAATTCTATGTATTGAACAGACTAGATTATCACAGCATTTTAGTTAGTGATAGAAACACTGGTGCTGAGAAGAGCTGGGATTTCTAAAGAGCTGATGTTTCATTCCATCTTTGACACAGACAAGAGAAGTGATATTGTTTAGTTTAACCTCTCTGATTCTCAATATCTCTGTCAGTAAAATGGGAACAACACTAATACCTACTCCATAGGCTGCTGTGATGATTAAATGCTTAAAAAACATTTATTTGGAGCTTTAACATATATTTACTTACATAATAAAATGAAATAATTGAAAATTAAACACAAATCATTATAGTGTATAGCATAGTGCCTGGCACCCAAAATAATAACTTACTATTTTTACTCTGGAAGTTTCTTCAACACTTTCCACATTCTACAAATAACGATCAAAAAGAAAAAAAAAATCTCAGCCTATCACAACCTTAGATAATCAAAATAATAACATAGAAGACTAAAAACTTTTATTTTTTTTTAATTTCACTCATCCTCCCACACCCTCCCCTTTGGCAACAATCACTGTTCTCTATACATAGGGCTCTGTTTCTCTTTTGTTTTATTTATTCATTTATTTTGATTGTTAAAAGTCCATGCATTAGTGAAATTACAAGGCATTTGTCTTACTCTGACTTATTTCATTTAGCATAATATCTTCTAACTCCATCCATGTTGTCACAAATGGCAAGACTTCATTATTTGTTATTGCAAAGTAGTATTCCATATATATATGGACAGCATCTTTTTCTATTCATCTATTGATGGAAACCTAGGTTTCTACTCGGCGTCGGCGGCAGCCGTCCGCCTCGAGAGATGATGGTATAGCTTCTTAAGAGTCTATGTGCACCACCGAGAATGGCTGTGCAGTCCGACTCGGGAGTGACACGGTATCTGTCTCCTCCCGTGTTGAATCGACATCTTGCGATGACGCTGGAGTGTCCTCTCCAGTGAAGCTGAAGCTACAGAGCCTGGGCAGGGTGATATGGAGGGTCTGCTGTTGCCCATGCAGCAGACCCCCCCTCTCTTCACAGCTGAAGGGCCCAAGGGAAAGACGGAGTCAATACAGCTTGGCTTCAGGTGCGCCGCAGGAGTTGCCGGTGTTGACTACGTCAAACCGCCTTAGGGACTCCGGCTCCGGATTTTCTGTCGGGGTTTACTCCCTTAGCCTTTCCCCTGAAGAGGTATGCCGCAAGGCAGCGGAGGTTTTTTGGAGTCAGAGTTTTCCTTCTCTGATGTGCCCTGACTGGAAGATCGAACCAGCGACACTTAGCTCGCAGGCCGACGCTCAATCCACTGAGCCAAACCAGCCAGGGGCAGGTTTCTACTATATCATGGCTATTGTATGTAATGATGCAGTGAACATAGAGGTGTATCTATATGTTTTTGAATTACTATTTTATTATTATTTTTTCAGATAAATATCCAGAAGTGAAATAGCTAGCTCTCATAAAAGTCTTATTTATAATTTTTAAAGGAATTTACATACTGTTTTCTATAGTGGTTGTACCCAATTATAATCCTACCAACAGTGTATAGGGTTTCTCTTTTCTTTATGCCCTCTCCAGCACTTTTTTTTTTTTTTTTTAATGAAAGCCATTCTGACTGATGTGAGGTGGTATCTCACTGTGGTTTTAACTTGAATTTCCCTAATGGGCAGTAATGTTAAGCATCTTGTCATATATCTGTTTGTCACATATATATGTCCTTCTTGGAGAAATATCTATTTAAGTTATCTGTCTTAAATAATCCAAATAATGAAATGAAAAAATAATAACTTTTATCAGCCTTAAGAGAAGTATATTAACCTTTAGAAAAACCTGAAGAGTTCAGTAACACCTACTTCTTATAAAGTTAATGAATAATATATTAAGTTATATGCATGTTTGTGTGGAATTCAGTAAGTCTTCCCCTCTTACTAATTTCCATAGTAATAAATTCATTAGAAAGCACTGATACACATTAAAAACAGCTCTGACAAATTACTCATGTTCTTGGCCCTAAGCCACTCTTTAAACTTCTGTGCGTTTTTTTCACAGTCGTTAGTAAACATGGATTGTTTAGAATATTACAAACTTAAAGCTGCATTTAGCAATATTTTCAGGCATAGAATTCAAACTACTCAAAAGAAAAGAAATACATTTTGTTTTGTTGATAGTTTTAGGCACATTTCTCTCTCTCTCTCTCTTTCTCACACATACACACACACACACACACACACACACACACACACACTCCAGGATATAAAGCAAAAGTCCCTCTCACATTTCCTAGCATCCAGTTATTTGCTCTGCTTTTAAAATTATACCTTTTATAGTAGAGAAATGGATTAAAGAGCAATGAAGTGGATATATATGGGGAAACAAGACAGTGTCTTAAGGAAAATTTTTAATTTATTTTTTTAGAGGGAGAGAAGAATATGTATTTGTTGTTCCACTTACTTATGCGTTCATTGGTTGCTTTTTATATGTGCCCTGGCTGGGTTCCAACTTGCAACCTTGGTGTATCTGGATTGTGTAACTAACCAACTGAGTACTCGGCCAGGGCCTAAGGAGAATTTAATTGTGAACACACCATGTAATTCTAAAATACAGGTGAATTAGAAAGGCTCCTGGACTTGTTTTCAGAACAAACACAAAGTGAAGATTTCTATATCAAGTATGTGAGCCTTGTTTCTCACTTTTATCATTATCCTTCGTTAACTAGAGCCACATGTCTTAATTAAACTAGAAATATTGTGCATATTCTTATATACAATAAGTGATACTAAAAAATACTGACAAAGACAAAATAAAGTGTATTAGAGATTCTGATAACTGGCTTTTCTGGATGCAAATGATTAGTGGATTAAAAAAAAATCTTATGGAAAGATTGTAAAACAACACTTACCCTCATGAATAAGACCCTCCAAATGTGATATTAAAACCTTTTTGGAAGTTGGCTATATGATAGGTATATCTCTTTAATGGTTTATGTTGTTGCAATTTGAATTATAGCCATAATATTTCAGGATGTTTTCAGATCATTGATAACCACTCTGGGTTGCTTTCTTTTCCAATGCCTATATCATCACAAAGGAGAAGTCACAGATTTTCAATTAACAGTAGAGTGTCAATTCTGTGAAAGACCTTATGGTCACACCATGCTAGTAATCGCTTACTTGATATACACAAAGCTCCATGGTGCTTGAAAACCAGGTTTATGTAGAGATTTCTTGGAAGCTTTGTATAGCTAGGATTATGCTGTCTGTGGAGGATACTTTACCCTTCCCTTATTTTTTTTTGAATATTCAACACATATTTATTGATCACTTACTCTTTCAATCTCTGTACTTGGTATAAAGAATGAAATGAATATAAGACATAGAGTTTTTACCCATGGACCTTACATTTTACTCTATATAGACAACTTTTTACTTCTTAGTTTTTTTTTTTTCACCTCTTAAATATGTTTTATTGATTATGCTATTACAGTTGTCTCAATTTCTTTTCCCTCTGCTCCCCTCCACCCAGTGGCCCCCTCCCTCCAGTTGTCCCCTTATTTTAGTTCATGTCCATTGGTCGTGCATATAGTTTTTCTCAACCTCTTCCTGTCTACTCCATTCCCTCCTACTATGCTTCTTAATTCCTGTATCATCTCCCTCCCTTTCCCCCTTCCCCATCCTTGCTGACCCCCCCCAATATGTTCCCCATACCTATAGTTCTTTTTCCACTCTCGTTACCTACTTAGTTTGCCTTTGTTTTGATTCCCTAGCTTCTGTTGTTGGTTGTTGTGATGCAGTTTTCATTTTAATGTTCATAGTTTTGATCCTCCTTCTTCTAAACCAGTCCCTCTAACATCTCATATAATAGTGGTTTGGATCTAATGAACTCCTTCAACTTTACTTTGTCTTGGAAGAACTTTCTCTGCCCTTCTATTCTGAATGACAGTTTCGCTGGATAGAGTATTCGTGGCTGTAGGTTTTTGATTTTCATTACTTTGAGTATTTCTTGCCAGTCCCTACTTGCCTGCAGGGTCTCTTTTGAGAAATCCTCTGATAGTCTAATTGGGACCCCTTTGTACATGATTCTTTTCTTCTCTCTTGCTGATTTTGAGATTCTCTCTTTATCTTTAATTTTTGACAATTTGATTACAATGTGTCTTGGAGTGGTTCTCCCTGTGTCCAGTTTTACTGGAACTCTCTGTGCTTCCTGGACCTGTAAGTCTATTTCCTTCCCCAAGTTAGGGAAGTTCTGCTTCATTATTTTTTCACATAATTTTTCAATTTCTAGTTCTTCTTCTTCGCCCTCTGGCAATCCTATTATCTGAATGTTCAATCGTTTATAGCTGTCCCAGAGGTTTCTGATCTTCTCCTCACTTTCCTTACTTTTTATTTCCTCTTTCTGCACTGGTTGTCTGTTCGTTCCTTCCCTATGTTCTGGTTTGTTGATTTGATCTTTGGATTTTATTTCCTCACCACTCGTCTCATATGTGTTTTTGTTTGTTTCAGTATGGGTAGCTTTCGTTCCTTCCCTGTCTTGTTCCAGATTTTTTATTAATTCTGTAAGCCACCTTATAACTATAGCTCTGAACTGAACCTCCAAAAGGTTTTTTATTTGTTCTTCTGTCAGGTCTCTCATCTGCTGCCTGGTGAGCTGTGTCACCGGGATTTCAATCATTGTCTGCTCCATTCTAACAGATTTGTGCTTAGCTTTCTTCCCAGGCAGGCTATAGGGGCAGAGCCCCGTGCACTCATCACTGTCCGGCGACCAGCAGCGATTGGCGACTGGTGACGATCATCAAACTTTTTCACCACTCTGAGGTTTTTTGTATGGGGGCGGGGGTCCAAAATGGATTCCTGCCATTACTCTCCGCACGGAGAGACCAGGAGGCTCCTTCCCCACAGCCTCACTGTCCAAGGCAATGAAGGGTCTGCCTTCCCCAGCGTTGGAATCACGAGCTGCCGGTTCTCAACTGCAGCCAGGATTGCTCCCCTGGCATTTCTCACAGTCCCGCTGCTATTCCCGAGGCTACCGTGGACAGCTCAGCCCGACCCTTCCATCCCAATTCTGATCTCGCCCCTCCTACCCATCCAGATGAGCACCGCTGGTTTATAACTTCATACACTGGGCTTCCATGTAGTTTTATTTTCTGGAATTGCTAGTTATCTTTTGTTTTGAGGTAGTTGTATTCCTTCTTAGTTGTAGAGGGAGACTGAGCATGTCAGTCTAAGCCTCCATCTTGGCCAGAAATCTTACCCTTCCTTTTTTTAAAGATCAAGGTTGGCAAGGCTTGATTCTCACCACCTAGGAACACTGTAGTACTTCACTGAGGCACAGCAGTAAGGTCAGAAATTCAAGTTAGGCCAAGCAGATGTTGTGTCAGACAACTGTTATCAAATAGAAAAGGTTTGAGAGAACCAGCTTGAAGTATGAAAAAAATTCGTCGGCAGCCGTCCGTCTCGAGAGATGATGGTGTAGCTTCTTAAGAGTCTATCTGCACTGCCGAGAATGGTTGTGCAGTCCGACTCGGGAGTGACACGGTATCTGTCTCCTCCCATGTTGAATCGACATCTTGCGATGACGCTGGAGTGTCCTCTCCAGTGAAGCTGAAGCTACAGAGCCTGGGCAGGGTGATATGGAGGGTCTGCTGTTGCCCATTAAGTAAAACTCAGAAGGCTTCTGTTGCTCATTCAGAGGGGTCTTTTGTGCTTGTATTCCACGTAGTTCTAAGTTTGTACTGTCCCAGACCTAATTGATTGGTTTTGTCTTCCTAGTGGGAGTTGCCTGACATTTAAGGCACCCACCTCTACATTACAAACACTAGTTTGTATGGAGAAAATGGAAGCACTGACCTCCCTCACCCTTACCCATAAGAGTATTTGGTGTCTGCATTCAACTAAAATCTTGCTGACTCATTATGTGAGTCCATGGGAGAATCAAAAGCTCAGTCAGTCCTGTGGGCTGTGAAGAGACATTGACTGTTCTTTTTTCCACTATTTTATTTCCCTAGTTTAAATTAGTTTTCTTAGACCATGGCTATGGGGCTGGATCCCTGACAAAATACCTTGGAAACGAGAAGCCAAAAACAAACAAAAAACAAAGGAGATTTAGTGACACAGATATGTTTTCTTTGGTTGAAAACACCTGTTTGCAAGGATAAAGTAGAAAATCAAACACGATATGAATAAAGATATGAAAAATATAAATATTAGTACAATTTTCAAGTATAATAATGTTAGAACAATTCTTTCTCATTATAATGCACAATACTTTAAAAAATATTTATTTAATTATACTTTTAGAGTGAAGGGAAGTGAAGGAAAAAGAAAGGAAGAGAAAAATTGATGTGAGAGAGAAACATCTATTGGTTGCCTCTTCAACATGCCCCAAATGGGGACCTAATCTGCAAACTAGACATGTGCCCTAACTGGAAATCAACACTGGTGACCTTTTGCTTGGTGGGACAACACCCAACCAACTGAGTTACACTAGTCAGGGCTAAATTTTTTCTTTTAGCTGTAACAGAGGAGCATGGGTTTGGAAAGGTTTTATATGATGTTGCTAAACAGAACTTTTTGGAGCAATTAAGCTACTTAGGTAATATTATTTATTGTGTTGCATCTAACTGTCATAAATACATAAGCCTAAGGACATCAATGGAAAAATACTTAGTCTTAAATCTGAAGACATGCTTCTTAACAAGTGTTTTTAACTTGCAGAGTTTCATATTTTGGACTATTTAATGGTTGTCTTATAACTCTAAATCCAGATGTCAAACTTCCTCTAAAGACTTAACTGGGGTAGGAGGATAGGCTCCAAAACCCCTCATGTGCATTTTTACAGGAGACATTTGTTCTTGCCAGATGGGTCTTTCTATAAAGTTACCTACAACATTATTTACCCCAAGACAAGGGATGAGAGAAAAAGAGAAAGAGAAGGAAAAGAGAAAAAGGCAAAGAGAATAATTAAGAATGAAGCTGCAGTTTTTTTAATAGCTTAATCTCAAATGCAACCTACTATTTTTTAAAATATTCCATTGGTCACAAAGATGAATTCTGATAGAATACAGAAGGAATCTACATATAGGTGAATATGAAAAGCTGAGGATCATGGTGGGCCATCTTGGATATTAGCTACAATATAATTTATTACTTGATTTATTCTTATGGCTTTTGGTTAAATTTAAATGAGTAATTTGATTAGTGTTTTCAATGAACATTTGTTAAGTGCATAGCATGAGCCATAAGAATTTACATGACACTCAAGTAACAGGAGATGGAAAAGGAAGTGAGAAAAGTTAGAGCTGGTTTGAACTTTGAGAGCACTGGGGCTTGGGTGGGCACCCATAGAAGAGAAACATCTGAGGAAGTGACAGGGAAACTGAAAAGAGGAGTCAAATGAAAATTTGGGGGGGGGTAAGAAATCATGCATATCTTGTAAGTTTTTTAGTATAGTTAGAGGAAAATAAAGTATTAAGAGTGGGAAGATAAGAAAGATAGATTTGTACATAAAGGAACTATAGAACCTTTCAGAAAATCAGCATCAGAATCAAAGATAAATTCTAGAACCTCTCACTAATCCTTGGTTTGCATATCATAATTCTTGGGAGCTGAGAGGAAAAGAAAAAGTGGGTAAGTATGCTTGAACCAAAAAGACTGCAAGCCTTTCCAGGAAAAAGCCAGTGATGCAAACACCTTGCAAGGATTAAATGCCTGATTTTTCTTTCATCATCTTGATAACCTTCATCTACTTTGCTCTTTCACTTTTAGGTAATACTAAATCAACTCCCATAGGCCTCTATTAATAGCTCCATCCCTTTCCAGGAATGACCTGACAAGACCCCTATGTCATTTCACATTTCTCTCTACATCCCACATTTCACTTGTAGGATGAGAAAAATCCATATAATGTGAGTTTAGAGAATTGATTTCTTATGAAAAAAATCTATCTTCCTTACTAGTAATGGAATCACTATGTTACTTACCTCTGGGATGCTATATGCAGAACCTTTTGCTTTCATTGCACACACATACAAAAAATATATATATCACCCTAAAGACAAGGTGAAGATATAATAAATGATACAGAAACCTAGACAATAATCTCCACTTCCCAAACATTTTTTTCCTCTGCTTCTCTTCATTGTATACCCCATAGGCCTAATATGAACTTGTATTTATCCCCTCATTATCTCGTCATTGTTAATGATGCTTAAATATAATTTTTATCTCTCCAATTTTTCAAGTTATCTTTATAGCAGATTAGTTTTATTTTTAAGAAGTATATATACATATACATGCATAAAGATAACCCAGAACATGTATACATATATATGATCCAGTGTGTGTGTGTGTATACATAGATATTTATATGTATATACATGCAGCTAAATATATGTATGTGAGCAATCCCTTACTTAAGTCACTGGAGTCAGAATTCTGTTACTAGCTTCAAATGAAATTTCTATTATGTACAATGACTTATCAAATTATATAAACTAGGAATGATACTCTCATATTCTTCAGTGTAGAGGTTTAAAATGTTAATATCTTTCTTAAACCATATGCACACACAAAAAACACACACACATGGAACATACAGGAAGTCATACAGGAAATCATATATACTTCCATTTTACTGGTATGTAGACAGTAAATATTATGGTCAACTTTTTAATAAATTTTGAGGATCTCTGGCTAAGAAAATTAATGAAGGAGTAACTGACACACTTCCGCTGCTTATTTAATTTCCTGCCATGGAAGTCACTTGAGAAGCCACCTAACACGTCCTGCTCAACCAGGCACTGAATGCTACAAAAGCTACACGTTTCGGCCCGCTGATTCCTGTTCCCTGA
The DNA here is from genome assembly GCF_987537825.1 of Furipterus horrens. Taxonomy (NCBI): domain Eukaryota; kingdom Metazoa; phylum Chordata; class Mammalia; order Chiroptera; family Furipteridae; genus Furipterus; species Furipterus horrens. Next base: position 57,990,453 of record NW_028327176.1, on the reverse strand, counting down.
AGATCGTCTTCCAGACATGCTAGACGATAGGAATGTTTTGGAAAAGTCAACACACCAGTATGTATTGACTTGCAGAAGGTGGGTGTTGTGAACTATATCACAGTAAGAAAAACAGTATAGTCAACAAAATATTTTGCTGCGATAATTCATTGTCTGGAAAAGCTACTCCATAATCTGTGCTAATGATAAGAGGAGTATAATACTGAACCAAATATTAGCATACCATTCAGAGAGCTGGAAATATGGAGTGCGACTCTATTATTGCCACTTAAAACGAATGTTTACCAAGAGTTATGGAAGCAGCATGGATTGTCTGGTGATGTCTATGGCTTGGATAGGAAAGAGATCCCCATCTTACCTTGTTGAAAACTTTCTTCTAGTACAAAAATTAGCTCTTGATACTCAATTTTTGTTTAAATGTTTTAAATTAGTGCTTCTTTGCATCAAAATGTATAACCTGTTTTGTCTTAAAACAGGGGGATTTAAAACATGAGTCTTTCTATTTAATGTCACAGCATATAGAGAATCATATTCAGGTTCTGTCCACTTTGCCATTGTCCTAGATGCCTTCAATGTGGCTCCTGATCTTGTTGCTTTGTACAAGTTGTAGGCTCTTCTCTCCATCTCTTTGCATCTTCCTTCTTCTTTCTTCTTGTGTTTTTGTTCTCTCCATTTTTCACACCAGTTCCTCCAGATATAGGTCGTCGGCAGCCGTCCGTCTCGAGAGACGATGGTGTAGCTTCTTAAGAGTCTATCTGCACCGCCGAGAATGGCTGTGCAGTCCGACTCGGGAGTGACACGGTATCTGTCTCCTCCCGTGTTGAATCGACATCTTGCGATGACGCTGGAGTGTCCTCTCCAGTGAAGCTGAAGCTACAGAGCCTGGGCAGGGTGATATGGAGGGTCTGCTGTTGCCCATGCAGCAGACCCCCCCTCTCTTCGCAGCTGAAGGATCCAAGGGAAAGACGGAGTCGATACAGCTTGGCTTCAGGTGCGCCGCAGGAGTTGCCGGTGTTGACTACAACGTCAGACCGCCTTAGGGACTCCGACTCCGGATTTTCTGTCGGGGTTTACTCCCTTAGCCTTTCCCTTGAAGAGGTATGCCGCAAGGCAGCGGAGGTCCAGATATAGGACTATGATTAAAACTTCCCTGTTTCTGTTATGATTAAGGTTCTGCCCCTGAACTGTGACACCTGTGGCTTCATTTTCCTTCATGTCCAATATCCCTGATGCCATGTCTACATAAATGAGTAATCACTACTTTACCTTCTATTAGGCCCTCCTTATCCTTGGCTTCTAATCCTTTACATTAACCCATGTTGGAAACCTCTCCTTGCCTTACCAATTTCTAGATCTCCCTCACTTTCACTGTATTAATTTTTTGGCTTGCAGTAAGTGTGATAATTTATCATTCCCTCCCCAAACACAGGAAAATGTGTTTAGATTACTGCTACCTTTAAGGCAGAATGATAACAGGTGAAGTCTCATGTTAGTATTTTAACTGGCTTACTGGTATACATGCCATGAAAATCACTTGTGGTTCCACCCAACATACATTAGTATACCAAATATTAACCCCTGTTGTGAAAACAAAAAATTTTTTTAACTAAATTTTCCATTATTGTTTTTTTTAAATGCAAAGATATATGAGATAAAATTTCAAAATAAAAAAAAGGTGTTTTCTCATCCAAATTTCATTCCAAGATATTTTCTCTTCATTTATATGAGTATTGAATATGATAATTAAGTTTAGATTTTAGATTCATGAACTTATGTCACTGAAATACTTTCTGCCTACATGTGTTTATTAATACCACTGTTTTTTCAAAGGCCTCATCCCACACAAAATGCATAGAAATTCATGAACAGGGAGAAATATTGCAGCATTGCCATATAGGATTTTACATGGTTCAGTTGGGGTTTTCTTGTCTTTTTATTTACTTGAGGCTCTAAGCGAGAACACAGAAAAAAATATATATTTAATTAAATGGAGTTTAACAGGAAAGTTAATCTACTTTAGTGTGAGAATATGAAAACTGTGCCAAAATAATAAGTAAAAAGACTGAATTATAAATTATCAATTCTTCCTTCCTCTTCTCCCGCTTCTCTCTCTATGTGTGATTGGGGTTATATATAAAGGGTGACTTTTTTCTATTTTTTTTTAGTTTTTTGCTTATGTTGTTTTTCTCCTCAATTGATTCAGTTTCTCTCATGAGTGGTTATCACTATGCACATTAATTTGGATATTCAGTTTTAGAAAAAGAAAACATTACATATTTGAATTGAGTTTAATCTTTTTTGTTTGTTGTTCTCATCCTTGAGCCATGCTTATAGTTTTTATTCAAAGGTTAGATTATTTTCTGACTGTTAGAATGGACACATATACAACTTGACATGTCCTCAATAAATAAAAGCCTTGAAGAAATTCGAGGGACTGCTGAGTCACATGGAGAGATAAAATCACACAAATAATATTTTCAATATTTTGTTATTTCTCGCTCATTGCAAATTGCTGGATTTTCTGCACCTCTTCTTGACCTTATTTTCTCTTATTACTTGAGAGAAGCTTTTTACTTGGATGATCGTCTATAATTTATTCAGTTAAGTCAGTGAGCAGCCACCCATGGGGAAAAGTGTACATTTATAGATGGTGAATGGCAAAGCTTTTTAACATCCAATTACCCAATATTAGATTTCTTGAGCTACACTTAAGAAAATTGCTAGAATGTTGTATGTCTGTCCAAAGTATGTCCTTTCAAATATATGCATATAGTGAGTCCTATAGCATGAGGTCTGTCTGTGAAATATGATATTTAAACAGAAAACCAAATACAAAAATTATTATAAGAACTCACTACATTTATTTTTAAACTAGAAAAATATTTTAATTACTTGACATTGCATTAAGGCTTATAATTTGATTCATATATAATATTGGATGTGAATCATTCCTATCAAGCTGAATCATTTCACTCAGGGCATGTTTGAATGGGTTTCTTTTATGAACCAGTTTTTTAAAATCTCTGGGTTTTAATATAAATCTTGTTAAAATGTATTTTATATTTAACTGTTTATAAAATAGTATATACTATGTGAAATACATATTTATGTATAAACATACATATTGTATTTCTGTAGTTTTTAGAATAATAAGAGCAGTGCCACCAAATTGAAGAAAATTCTATATACAGATGCTCCTTCACTTACAATGGGGTTACATCCCAATAAACCAGTTGTAATTAAAAATTTCTTAAGCCAAATATGCATTTAATACACTTAACCTACTGAACATCATGGCTTACCCTAGCCTATCCTAAACATACTCAGAACACATATATATATTAGCCTACAGTTGGACAAATTAAAATAATACAAAGCCTATTTTATAATAAAGTGTTGAATACCTCCTGTGAATAATTTATGGGCTACTATACTGAACACGCAAAACAGAAAGGCTATATGAGTATTCATCATTAATGAACAAAACTGAAAGCAAACTGGCACACAGGAGGGCACTTTTTGGACATGATGGACAGCAAAACCCCAAAACACAGAATCCAGAAAATGCTGGTGACACAGTATACGGTTAGAGTACCTGTTATTTATGCTCATGATTGTGTGGCTAACTAGGAGCTGTGACTCACTGCCACTGCTCGGCATCCCCAAAGTGTATGTACCACGTGTTAGTAGGCAGGAAAAGATCAAAACACAAAATTCCAAGTATGGTTTCTATTGGTTGCATATTACTATCACACCATTGTAAAGTCAAAAAAATTTAAGTAGAACCATCTGCAGTCATTATGAATCCCTGGTTGTACAATAACACTACTGCTGTTTCCCTGTGGGCATTTATTTGCACCAGAGCCTTCTGTCATCTCCTAAACTATTTTATTTTATTTTTTATTTCTCTGGCATAAAAGTTTTGTTTATTTGTAAATAATTCTTACCCACCTTATAAATTCAAGCTTTACAGAACTATTCAAAGCAGGTATCTTGGTTTTAAGGTTTTAGATTATGTGTTTTTAAGTAGCAAACACCAAAATAAATATATATTTTCTTAACACATTTCTTCCTTGAATTGAGGAGAAAACACCATTTATGCTCTATCTGGGAGAAGTAAGTTATTGTCTATGTTCTTATTTAAGTGTGTTCAGTTTTATTGAAAAGATGTTCAAGTTAATATTAATTCGAGGAGCTAATAATGACATCATCACATTTTTTGTCTTTAAAATTCATGGATTTTCTCTCATGTAAACAAAATTCAGAGTGATAAAAACAACGTTGATGGTGTCCAGCTTCAGAAACATGAGAAAGTGGGTTCTTGGGAAAAGACAAGAATGCTGGGAAAAAGAGAAGGCAACAAGAAAAGAAAAAGACCAGATATGAGAAGAATTGACTGCATATAAAGAGCCATAGGCATGAGTCTACAGAAAATAGGTAGGGCTTTTGAGGATAGGACACTAGGGACATCACTCTTTCAGAGAGTCACCAGGAGTTGGAGCTAATTTACATTTCTCCACCCCATTTTCAAAAAAACTAATTTATTTTACCTAGACTTGAAGGTTTGAAATAAAACTCTGTCTCCTGTCTTGTTTATCTCTCTTGTCATTATGTTCCAAACAGTACCCCTACACACACAACCCACACACAGACACATACATCTTCTGTTTATTTTTCATGATTTGTTTCAAAATCATTCTGTACACTTGAGGTTCTGTACTTAAGAGCTTCAGAGTGCTGCTAGGAAGCCAATTAAATGATATGTTCTTGGATTGTCAGAGAACAGGAAATCTTGGTAGAAAGGAAATTTTCCTCCATTGACACAAATACCATGCATCAGTGAAGTGAGTGCAATGTTTGGCTCCAGCAGAGATGCCAAAAATATTCTTTAAATGTGCACATTTTGTTTTCATATAAGGATAAATATTGTCCTTTATATGAATAAAATCCTATATTTTCTGGCACTGTAGAGGCATTTCTAAAGGGACTTGAAGAAAGTAAGCTTACAAAAAAGATGCTTCAATGTAGTATTGAAACTAAAGGATCAGAAGCATGAAATTACATTATTGATCTAGAAAACTAGTCAAGCATTTAAAAACCTTATGTACATCAAGTTTCTGAATCTTTTGAAATGACCCATTACAATGTTCCATTTTATAATTTTGAACTAATATTGTGGAAGATCTCTGCTTTAAGTAGTACTGATGAATTTATTCTGAAAATTTTTTCCACTTTTTAAATAAAGCACATTTTTTGAAATTCTCACCATCACCCTTTACCTAAGTTTCTGCTCCTGTCTTAGACTGTTAGTGTATGCTCCATGTGATAATTTTTTAAATCACTTTCAAAGTCATTTGAGAAATGTATAGGATCATGTAGATGATATATTTGTCGCTTATTACATAAATAGATAGCTCCTCCACATACTGTAGTCCTCTTGCAACTACTAAGTGTCAATGAGGTATGAGAAGTGATATGAACCAAGTCTGGACCAAAGCCAATTTTCAACCTTCCAGCACCTCTCTTCCATTTTTGGCAATAACTATGAAGACCAGTGTAGAGATAGGTCACTGAGTCACCCTTTGGAAACTTTTCTAGAATTATGTCCAGACAGTAGCAAAATTTCCATGAATAAAGAGTAGGTATATGTTGTAAAGACACTGAGATTTTGGATTATGCATAGATTTAGACTATTCTTACTAATAGGTGAGCCCTAGCTCTTCAGACACAGCAGATTCTCTATCAGCTACTCCAACATATGTTTATAGTTCAATTCCAGTCTTGATGTAAAAAGTTGAAAAGAAGCCGGGAACAGAGGAGAAAATCACTTAGAGCAATAATTAAAATTATAGAGGTTTAAGCCAAGCTTTATCTGGAAGTTCTGCTGTAACAGTAGACTTAAATAACTGGTTACCCCTTTTTTAAGAGTATAGAAATTATTTTGTTGCCTTTTCATTTTATTTATTGGAAGGATGCTCTGAGGGGCTATCTCATCATGGCTCTATCTGCAGTATCTGCTCTAGAACTTGGAGTAGGCAAAGTGAACCATGGCTTATATGAAGAAGTGATTACTTGGTATCTATGCCTATGAGTAAAGCCCCTAGTACTATGGCTAGGTTGCATTTTGATTAGTTACTTTTGGATCAAAATATTTTAAAAGAGGATTTGAACTTTAAATATCAGATGTATAGATGAAAATTAAAATGACATTAATCTTTGCAGGTATTAACACTTACTAGATGTCAGACACTATGCTAAGAGAGCTTTACATGGAGTGCTCAGGAAATCTTATTTTATGTGTGTTATCCTAGCATGATTATTAATAGCTCCCTTTCTCAAAGTATCTTGATTGAAACAAAAACTCATATGGTCTAACTAGCCCTTTGGGATTTTTTCATTTGATTTTCAGAAAATTTCTATGCCATTATTATCCCTATTTGAGAGGTGAAAAACCTGATTAATTTGTTTCTAGATCTCAAGTAATTAAAAAATAACAAGTCAGGAATTATGGATCCATAATGCATGTTCTTAACCACTAAGTTTTACCACCTTCAGCTTTCCAGGAACATGTCTATTACATTCAGCAATGAACATTCACCTTGATTGATTCAATTCTACTAGACTCCAAAAATTGCACTTTATCAAAAGCTGAAGAGTCTCAATAATAAATGTGTGTAATGATGCCTCAGCAATGTTGCATGCTCTATCCATCATTAAAATATTTTGAGCATTAATAACAAGCAAGTAGGATCAAAAGAAACTATGTGTCTTGGCCTACTCAGAAACCAGAGCAAAAAATAAAAATTGAGTTTGGCAGCAATTTATCAGCTGCACTGATGTTGCTAATGAGTATATACTTTTTCTTCATAAAGAAAGAATATACTTCTCTGAGTCTGAGGTTGTAGTTTTTTCTACGTATGACATGAATATTGGTACTCAATGTTCCTAAGCTGAGCTATGATTCAATAGTTTTTGGAAATAAGACTATCGCTTTACTTTTAAAAGATATTTTATCCATTTTTCCTAAGCATTGTGACATGAAATGGGCCTCATTCCCAGTGGCAGTGTCTATGATATCTACCAATTTCTAGCAGTGATGGTATATGTTAAAAGTGCTAGCTTTAAATCTATTAGTGAGATTAGTATGATGATGAGGAATATTTTTGAAGACAACACACTTACTTTTAATTATAATATGAATTGCTAAATTAAATGAACATGAAATATAGTAATTTAGTTGTGAACTAAACTTTAGATTTTGACAGTAACAAACATTTTGTGTACAACACAGAAGTTTTGAACTTCACAATGGGAGTTTTACAGACAGAAAGTAAGTTCTTCCACAGTGCTGAAATAATATCTTCTCAAACAGCACAGCTAGACCCAATTAACTCAATTATTATTTTTTATTTTTCTATTACAATTGACATTCAATATTATATGTTTCAGAAGTACAACATAGTGGTTAGACATTTATACAACTTACAAAGCGATCCCCTCTATAAGTCTAGGACCCACATGGCACCATACAGAATTATTAGAATTTTATTGACTATATTCCCTGTGTTGTACTTTACATACTGGTGACTATTTCATAACTAGCAACTTATATTTCTTAATCTCTTCAAATCTTTTACCTAGCCCCCCCACCCCATCCGTCAAGCATTATTTTGTTCTCTGTGTTTATGAGTTTGTTTGTTTATTTGTTTTGTTTTTTGGATTCCACATATAAGTACAATCATATGGTTTTTGTTTTTGTCTGACTTATTTCACTGAGCATAACAAAAAATAATGAAATATTATTATATGTAACAACTCCTGAATTCTTAATGAAGAAATAATCTCCAGCACCTAGACAGGTCTAGGCATCATAGATGTGATAGAATGTTTGAATAAATTAAACCAGTTATGAGATTTTAAAGATTTTATTTATTTAGTTTTAGAGCTAGGGGAAGGGAGGCAGAAAGAGAGAGAAACATTAATATGAGAGAGAAATATCACTTGGTTGCCTCTTGCACATGCCCTGACCAGGAACCAAACCCACAACCCAGGCATGTGCCTTGACTGAGAATTCAACCAGTCACCTTTTGTTTACAGAACAATGCCCAACCAACTGAGCCATACTGGTCAGGGCCAGTCATAAGGTTTTTAAAAACACAGGAGAAAAATGTGTGTATTTATGTGTCCATACAATTTGTGGAATCCCCATATGAATTAAAATTTTCTAAATTGAATCAGTTGAATTCATTTTATTCACCATCTTAACTGCAGAAATCAGTTTGGTTTGGCAAAATTTTTTATTTATTTGACCATTGCTGATATAAAGAAAATTTACTTTGCATATTTCCCACTCCCATTTGGACCAGATGGTTTATGTTTAAGAAAAAAAGATGGAAGCAAACAAACACAGGAGACTCCCGGCCAAGATGGAGGCCTGGACTGGCATGCTCCGTTTCCCACCACGGCTGGGAGGGAGTGCAACTGCCGCAGGACCAGGGATGACCAGAGGTTCCAGAGAGTAAATGGAAGTCCAACGTATGAAGTTGTAGGGGAGTGGTGCTCGCCCAGATGGGTGGGGGGGGCGAGGCCAGGGAGAAGAGTTTGGGCCTTGCTGTCCATGGCGGCGGTGGTGGTGGTGGAGGAGGGATGGCGGTGGGCACCGACGGACGCCCAAATTTGGGGGGAGAGGTGGTAAGTGCCTGGGGAGCACCCCTGGTTGTGGACCAGACCTGTCAGCTTGCAGTTCCGAGGACGGGGAGGGCAGACCCCCATTGCTTTAGACCATGGGGCCTGGGGAGTGGGGTGGGAACAGGGGTGGGGGGCCCTGGTCTCTCAGTGGAGAGTGAGTGGTGGGAGGCCATCTTGGATCCCCACCCCCGCAGAAAACACCGCAGTGTGGTGAGATCGGTCACGCGGTTGTGACAAGTGCACAGGGAATCACCCCCTATATTGTATGAGGTGTGACAGCCCTGCCTAGGAAGCAAAGGTAAACACAAAATGGTTCAGGATGGCACAGATCATGATAGAGATCCCAGTGATGCAGCTGACCAGACAGTAAATATCTAATCTAACGGAGCAGCAGATAGAAAATCTTTCTGGGGCTCAGTTCAGAGCTTTGGTTATAAAAAAGCTTACAGACCTAACAGCAGATCTTAAACCAGACAGGGAAGGAATGAAGGCTAGTCCTGCTGAAATGGACAAAAACACATACAAAACTAGTGGTGAGGGAAAGAAAACCAGGGATCAAATCAACAAATCAGAACACAGGGAAGGAACAAACAGTCAACCAGTGCAGAAAGAGGAAACAAGAAGTGAGGGAAATGAGGAGAGGCTCAGAAACCTATGGGACAACTATAAGTGGACAAACATCTAAATCACAGGGTTGCCAGAAGGTGAAGAAGAAGAACTAAAAACTGAAAAATTATGTGAAGATAATAAGCAGAACTTCCCTAACTTGGGGAAGGAATAGACTTACAGGTCCAGGAAACACAGAGTTCCAAAAAAACTGGACCCAGCGAGAACCACACCAAGGCACATTATAATCAAAATCTCAAAAATTAAAGACAAAGAGAGAATCTTAAAAGCAGCAAGAGAGAAGAAGAGAATTATGTACAAAGGGGTCCCAATTAGACTATCAGCTGATTTCTCAAAAGAACTCTACAGGCAAGAAGAGACTGGCAAGAAATATTCAAAGTAATGAAAATCAAAAACCTACAACTATGATTACTCTATCCAGTGAAGCTGTCATTTAGAGTAGAAGGGCAGATAAAGTGCTTCCAGGACAAAGTAAAACTGAAGTAGTTCATCAAATCCAAACCATTGTTTTTTTTTTGTTGTTGTTTGTTTGTTTTTAATTTCCAAATAAAAGAATTTATTTATTTATTTATTTTTATTTTTTGGTTTTTCAATTACAGTTTTCCCATTTTTCCCCATTTCTCTCCCCCACCCAGCCCACCCCCTCTCCCACAATCATATTTCTCCCCGTTGCCCATGTCCATGAGTCATTTATACACGTTCTTTGACTAAACCCTTCCCTTACTTATCCCTCTTCTCTTCCTCCCCCATCCCCGCTATTGACTGCTATTCTGCTCTTTGTCCTATTTAGTTCGTTTGTTTGTGTTGTTCTTTAGTTTCCTGTATTAGGTGATATCATATGGTATTTTTCTTTCTTTACCTGGCTTATTTCACTAAGCATTATTCTCTCTAGTTCCATCCATGTTGTTGCAAATGGCAGGAATTCCTTCTTTCTTTCTGCTACATAGTATTCCATTGTGTAAATGTACCACAGTTTTTTGATCCACTCAACTACTGGTGGGCACTTAGGCTGTTTCCAGCACTTAGCTATTGTAAACAGTGCTGCTATGAACATAGGGATGCATAGGTTCTTTTAACCACTGTTATATGAAATATTAAAGGGACTTGTTTAGGAGAAGGAGGGTCAAAACTATGATCATTAAAATGAAAACTGTATCACAACAACCAACAACAGAAGCTAGGGAATCGAAACAAAGGCAGATTAAGTAGGCAACGAGAGTGAGAAAAGAATTATAGGTATGGGGAACATTTTGGAGAAAGGTCTGTGGGGAGGGGGAAGGGGGAAAGGGAGGGAGATGGTACAGGAATTAAGAAGCATAGTAGGTGGGAGTGGAGTAGATAGGAAGATGTTTAGAAGAACTGTATGCACAACCAATGGGCATGAACTAAGGGGAGGGGCAACTGGAGGGAGGAGGTCACTGGGTGGAGGGGAACAAAGGGAAAAGAAATTGGTACAACTGTAATAGCATAAACAATAAAGCACATTAAAAAAATAAAAAATAAAAAAAGAATATTGCTTCGAGAAAAAAAAACATGGACATTTATAATTGAGTATTACATATAGTGTATAATGTATTTTCTCAATTCTTATGAATAAAAACAAATACACATATTATTAACATATTGAAGAGATAATATTAAATAGCTTTTCTAAGTTTTACAATAAAGAGTCTGACTTTTTTGGTTTCTATTGAGTCATTATAAAATTGTATATATTCCCAAGGTTCTTTTTTTAATCTTAGTTTTAATTCTTAAAATTACAGATACTTGCAAACAAATATCAATTAAAAAAAAAACTTAACAGGTATAAGTTCCTAGCTGCAGTATTTATAACAGAAAAAAACACCATGTCCATCAACTAATGAATGCATATATAAAATAAACCATACACATACAATAGAATATTATTCATCAATTAGAAGGCAACAAACTATGTATTTAGGATACAACATGGGTGAATCTCCAAAACATTATACAGTGCTCTGTGAAAAAGACATAAATAATACATCCACATATTATTAATTTTACTTATACGATATGCCCAGGAAAGGGAAATATATGAAAAAAATTTGTTGCCTGGGTCAGGCGTGTATGTGTGTGTGGGGGGGAGGTGTGGGTGTGGGTGTGTTAACAGTATATGTGCATGAGGGATCATATGGGTGTGATGTGCTAAAAATGATGTGTAGTGATGGTTATGCTACTTGATAAATTTCCTAAAACATCCTTGAATCTTGCATGTTTTACTTGATATGGATCAACTATATGATATATAGAAATCTTGGCTTCTTTAGAAAATAGAAAGGGAGGTTGAGTATATAGGGGACCAGAATGAAACTATATTTCTTATAATATGAAAAAAAGGAAGGAAAATCTTCACTACAGTAAAAACACAATACAGAATCATGCTGCTGTTGAAATCATACCAATATTCTGTTCAAAAGTTAACACTTTATTCTGTGCTACACATGTAAAGAAGATGAAGCCTAGTTAATTATTTTCCTCAAGGTTAGAATGTGAGTGGATAATAATGTTAAATTTAAAATATTAATTTACTAAAAATATTCTTCTAAGTTTATGATTGCCCTTCCATGAACTATAATATATGTAATGATTATACACTTAATAAATATTAGGGTTTTTTTTTTATGTTTCTCTACATGGGCTGCTTGAGTATGAAGGTGAAGTATTTTTACATTTCTGTTATTAGATATATTAGAGGATAAAGTCAGTGTTCTAGATTAACCACGTTACTTTACACTAAAATTTTTAAGTAACATCTTTCAATATGTCCAATAAATCATATTATTGCTGAATTTCACTATTTTATTTTTAAAACTTATGATTTGGTTTTTTGCACACTTCTTTAGTAAGATATTGAAGTAAATTTGGAGTCCTCAAATCCGTGCTCCCTTTGTCTCTATCCAGTAACAATACCTCAGAAAAAAACTTGCCATATGTCATATCTATCATATATGAATATCTTCTAAAACCCTTTATCCGTAATTCTTAAGCTTTCACTAAAAAATCAGTAAAATGTTTTGTGTAACATTGAAAAGCTAGTACATATTTATTAATTGAAAAAACCATATAACTTCAAGACTTTTTAGTATGATGGCCATATCTAAAGTTGTATTAAAATATGGAGTCACTTTATCGACTTCCGGCCAAGATGGAGGCTTAGACGGACACGCTAGGTCTCCCTCTACAACTAGAGAGGAATACAACTACTTCAAAACAAAGGATAACTAGAAATTCCAGAAAATAAAACTACACGGAAGCCCAACATATGAAGTTATAAACCAGCGGTGCCATTTGGGCAGGTAAGAGTTAAAGAGGGCAGTGCTGTTTGCGGTTGCACCTGGGACAGCGGCGGGGCGGCGAAAAATCCCGGCTGCAGTCAAGCCCCTGGCAGTGCGCGACCCCAGCGCTGGGGAAAGCAGCCACCACATCGCCTTGAACAGTGAGGCCCAGGGGGGCGGGAGGACGGATCCCGGTCTCCTAGCTGAATAACTGTGTGAATCCATCTTGGACCCCCGCCCCCAAAGAAAGCACCACAGGGCTGTGAAATAGGTCGCAGACAGGCGCCGGTCGCTGATTTGTGACGCGTATACAGGCACTGCCCCCTACAGCCGGCCCAAGAAAACAAAACGCATCTGTCAAAATGAGGCAGACAACTATAGAAATCCCGGTGGCACAGCTCACCAGGCAACAGATAGAGAACCTGACAGATGAACAGATAAGAAACCTGTCAGAGGCTCAGTTCTGGGCCATTGTTATCAGGTGGCTTACAGAATTCACAAAGAGCAGGAAAAAGATAAGAAAGAAGCGAAAAACATTCATAACGAAAGGAACAAAACCACATACGAGACAGATGGTGAGGAAAAAAAATCCAGAGTTCATTTCAACAAACTGGAATATGGAGAAGGAACAAGCAGTCAACCAATGCAGAGAGAGGAAATGGGAAGCAACAATGAGAGGATCAGAAACCTCTGGGACAGCTATAAAAGGCCCAACATAAGAATCATTGGTTTGCCAGAGAGTGAGGAAGATGAACTAGAACTTGAAAAATTGAGTGAAAATATAATAAAGGAGAACTTCCCAGACTTGGGGAAGGGAATAGACTTGCAGGTCCAGGAAGCAAGGAGAGTTCCCAAGAGACTGGACCCAGGGAGAACCACTCCAAGACACATTATAATCAAAATGTCAAAAATTAAAGATAAAGAGAGAATCTTAAAAGCAGCAAGAGAGAAGAAAAGAATTATGTACAAAGGGGTCCCAATTAGACTATCAGCTGACTTCTCAAGGGAGACCCTACAAGCAAGAAGGGACTGGCAAGAAATATTCAAAGTAATGAAAATCCAAAACCTACAACCACGAATACTCTATCCAGCGAAATTGTCATTCAGAATAGAAGGACAGAGAAAGTGTTTCCAGGACAAAATAAAACTGAAAGAGTTCATTAGATCCAAACCACTGTTATATGAGATGTTAAAGGGACTGGTTTAAAAAACAGAAGCTAGGGAGATGAAACAAAGGCAAACTAAACAGGCAACGAGAGTGGAAAAGGAACTGTGGGTACGGGAAGCATATTGGGGGGAGGTCAACAGGGAGGGGGAGTGGGGAGAGGGAGGGAGATGATATAGGAATTGGGGATCAAGGTAGGAGGGAATGGAATAGACGGAGAGAGATTGGGAGGAAGTGTATGCACAACTAATGGACATAATCTAAAAGGGGGGACAACTGGAGGGAGGGGGGCCACTGGGTGGAGGGGAGCAGAGGGAAGGGAAATTGGCACAAATGTAATATTTTAATCAATAAAACACATTAAATCTGAAAAAAAAATAAAAAAAATAAAATATGGAGTCACTTTAAATAAATATAGTAATAGAAACCACATATTTTTGTCACTTTATAATCCATTTATAGTCTCAGTAGAAATGGGTAAACTCAGTTTATTTCTTGGTCATTCAGGGAAAAAGCCACTTATATATTTTATTTGCAAAGAAAATGAAAACAAGTAGAAATAAGCAATAGTAATCACCAAATATAATATTTACTTAAAAGTCAGTCTTCATATTCCTATATTGTAGATGACTGGATAAGTGATCATATCTTGAGATAACTTAAGATGTACTTGGTTGCCATAGAAACAACCTTGGTTTCTTGTGGGTACTTCTCACCTCTATTTTTCTTCCTCCTGCCTCACACATTGTCTACTTGTATATTTAAACATGTGGAACTAGAGGTAGTGGTTCAGTGAAGAAAAACTCAATATTTCCTTTTACTCACAAGCTAATCAGAGCAGGTATTTCATGTACCTATGTGCTTTGGTCTAATTCTGTATCATCATACTTTCAAAAACTGAGACCTTATTTATATCCAAAGAAAACATTTAGTTTTAATAGTATTTTTCTGAGTAAAAAAGCAAAAGCTTAGTATAGAAATAATTTAGAAAATTGTCAGGAACACAAAATCAATTAGAAAGTACTCACAATTCCATTTCCAGAGATAATGAATCTTAATATTTTGGAGGATACGTCTCTAGTAATTTTTCCAAAAAAATGTGTTCAAATTGTGTATAATAGTGTAAGCTGCTTTTGACAATAATAAACTTTTGATACCTATCCACACTTTTAGATAGATGTCTTCTATAAAAATATGATTAATAATGACACAGTATTTCAATATTTCATGGGTGTATTTCACAAGTCCCTTCTTGTTACGGGTCAAAAATATTTCTGATTTCAATATTACATAATAAGAGTCAATACTATATGGATGCTGTGACAAATCAATCACTTGTCTTCTATTGCCTATAAACTAGTATTAATGTTGAAGGTATTATTGGACTCAGCAATAATGCTTTTGCAGTAAGAACACTTTGTGGGTGGTTCTGTGCTTTTTGCCTGCATTACATGAAATTGTTCAATACTAGTTACTGGAAACTGAATACTAGTTACTGGAAACTGGGAGATGTTCAGCACAAAGTTGGTTTTAGAAAAGCTTGTCAAGGTATTGTGACTCAAGTTAGCACAAATTCTTTGAAAAATAATAGATGCATGCTATTCTGTCATAGTCAATATTATAAATGCAAATATGTCAAAAGAGTGAGATGGGGCTGACAAGAAGGTTAATGTGTAAATGATGCAGAAATGACAGAAAATTCATTGAATGTTAGTCAAAGAAATAGCAGGACACCAAAAAATAAGAAAACAATCAATATGAGTGCCTTAAAGGGAAAAGAATAATAATTTGTGGGAAAGGGTGATTCACTTATTCCTAAAACAATTAGGTTATGTATAAAATACCCATAAGTTATTGTCTCCAGGAATTTATTTATCTGCATTTTTGTACTCTACATTAATGAAAAACACATAAGTAACAGTAATATAATATTACTTATTTTAAAATTATAGTTAGATGAATGTTAAAATTTAAATAAATGTCATTACATTTAAATATTTTGAATATTATCTAGAATCCACATCTTTTAGTCAATTATAATTAAACACCTGTTTTTCCCACTTCTTGATTTATGCAAATACATGTTGGTCTGACTGTTCTCCCTATTACTTAACATTCATTATAAATTATTTGTGATATCCAAAAAACATAAAGAACAAAATTCACGCACCCAATCTCGTCGTCGTCGGCAGCCGTCCGTCTCGAGAGACGATGGTGTAGCTTCTTAAGAGTCTATCTGCACCGCCGAGAATGGCTGTGCAGTCCGACTCGGGAGTGACATGGTAGTATCTGTCTCCTCCCGTGTTGAATCGACATCTTGCGATGACGCTGAAGCTACAGAGCCTGGGCAGGGTAATATGGAGGGTCTGCTGTTGCCCATGCAGCAGACCCCCCCTCTCTTCGCAGCTGAAGGGTCCAAGGGAAAGACGGAGTCAATACAGCTTGGCTTCAGGTGCGCCGCAGGAGTTGCCGGTGTTGACTACAACGTCAAACCGCCTTAGGGACTCCGGCTCCGGATTTTCTGTCGGGGTTTACTCCCTTAGCCTTTCCCCTGAAGAGGTATGCCGCAAGGCAGCGGAGGTTTTTTGGAGTCAGAGTTTTCCTTCTCTGATGTGCCCTGACTGGAAGATCGAACCAGCGACACTTAGCTCGCAGGCCGACGCTCAATCCACTGAGCTAAACCAGCCAGGGCTTCACGCACCCAATATACACCTAATAAAATAAAACATTATATATTATATGCTCCTCTTTGTATTATTTTTCCTTTTCTCTAGGAGTAAACATATAGTGTGTGTATGTTTGTGTGAGTCTGTAATATTGTACATAGTTTAAGAATATGTATGTATACATACATGTTTTCATTTTAATAAAAATATAAGTAAAATCAGCATATATGCATTATTTTCTAATTTTTCAGCATAGCAATATATTTGTGAGATTCATTCATTTTGACATGTATAGGTCTAATTTATTCATTTTCATTGCTACACAAATAGTTAATCATGAAAACATTACACTTTATTTTTCCATTCTCTTATAGGACAGTACTTTGTATATAATTATTCTGCTATGAGACATAACACTGTTATGAACATACTTATTTATGTTCACTTGTACAAAAGTTTCTCTGAATTATACCTAGGAGTTTACCCATTTACTATGTAATTATAAGTTGCTCCCTAAATTATTATTAATTTAAATCACCACAAAATTATATGTGTTTCCATTGTTCAACCTACTCACCATCATTTGATATTATCAGACTTTTATATTACTATCAACCTAGTATGGTATTTTATCATGGTTTTAATATTAATTTAATAACTTTTCCTCTTTTATTGATCCTTGCAATTTCCTCTTTATATATTTTGCTTATTTTCTTTTTGTTTTTAATTTATTGATCTGTAAGTAATCTAGATAAATTCTAGAAATTAATCATTTGTACATAATGTGTCACACAGATTGTATTTCCTAGCAAATAAATTGTATTTTCACTTTTTAGCAGAATCATTTGTTTCACAGAATTTTATAACTTAAACATGATCACTTTTTTAAAGTATATTTAATTGATTATGTTTTTACAGTAGTTCCAATTTTTCCCCCTTTGCTCCCCCTTGCTCAGTAGCCCCCTTCCCTCCAGCAGTCTCACCCCCTAGTTCATGTCCATCGGTCATGTATATAATTTCTTTGGCTTCACCATTTCCTATATTTTTCTTAAGTTCCCCCTCTCTATTTTGTACCAACCGATTATGCTCCTTAATCCCTGTACCATTTTCCCATTTCTTCCCCTCCCACTTTCAGCTGATAACCCTCCAAATGATCCACATACCTTTGATTCTGTTCCTATTCTGGTTTTCTTAATTGGATTTTGTTCCTATTTTTTAGATTCAGTTGTTGATAGTTGTGAATTTGCTGTCATTTTAGTGTTCATAGTTTTGATCTTCTTTTTCTTAAGTAAGTCCCCTTGACATTTCATATGATAATAGCTTGGTGATGGTGAACTCTTAGCTTTACCTTGTCTGGGAAGCACTTTATCTGCCCTTCCATTCTAAATGATGGCTTTGCTGGATAGATTAATCTTGGTTGTAGGTTGCTTTTCATCAAATTGAATACTGCTTGCCAGTCCCTTCCTGCCTGCAAAGTGTCTTTTGAGAAATCAGCTGTTAGTCTTATAGGTACCCCTTTGTAGGCAACTCTCCTCTTCTCTCTTGCTGCTTTTAGGATTCTCTCTTTATCTCTAACCTTTGGCATTTTAACCATGATGTATCTTGGTGTGGTCCCCTCTGGGTCCAGCTTCCCTGGGCCTCTCTGTGCTTCCTGGACTTGTATGTATATTTCCTTCACCAAAACTGGGAAATTTTCCTCCATTATTTTTTCACATACACTTTCAATTTCTTGCTGTTTCTCTACCCCTTCTGGCACCCCCACGATTCAGATGTTGGCACGTTTAAAGTTGTCCCAGAGGTTCCCAAGACTCTTCTCATTTTTTTCAATTCTTGTTTCCTTATTCTGTACTGGTTGACTGTTTTTTTTTTGCTTCATTATGTTCCAAATCATTTATTTGAACCCGGTTTTCTTCCCTTCACTATTGGTTTTGTGTGGCTTTTTCCTTCATTTCACTTAGCATAGCCTTCACTTCTTCCCTTATGTGTTTGCCATACTCAAGCATATCTGTCAAGCCTGTAAGCATTTTTATCACCAGTGTTTTGAATTCTGTGTGTGTTAGGTTGGCTATCTTCTCATCTGTTAGGTTGGCTACCGCCTTGTCTCTTAATTCTCCCACTGGAAGCTTGATCCATTCCCCCTTTTGGGCCATACTTCTGTGTTTCCTCACCTTGACAGGCTCCTGTGTTTGATTGCCTCTGTGTCTTAGGCAGAGCTGTCACTCCTGTTATGATGTAAGGGGCGGAGCCTTAGGGATTCATCAGTACAGGGTGACCTGTTTCACCACAATGTGGTGCTGTATGTGGGGTAGGGGTCCATGAGGAAACAATGCCACCCACTCAGCACTCGCCCCTTTTCCAGACACTTTCCCCACTTCAGTATGGGACTGGCACTCCTCTAGCTGTTGCCCTTGCCGTCACTCCCAGAGTGGGTGGGTCTGTGGATGTTCTAGGACTGTGGGGGCCCTTTAAACAAGTGGACTCTGCTGAGAGACTGGCAGTTTATTCCTCCACCCCAACCCTCACTGGTCTGCACAGTCAGAAGCAATAAGGCTTGATTTTCCCTGGTGCTGGGACTGTGAGCTGCACAGTCTGGTGAGGAGCTGGGAACGCTCCCCAGAAGTCCCTCCTGACTTTTTAAAACATGTGACTGTGCTTTCTGCCAGCCTGCCACTGCCACCGCTGCCACCACCACCACACTGTGTCCTCTCTGCCCTGGCTCCACCCCTCCTAACCACTCTTGATTAGTATTTCTTCTTTATATTTTTGTTGGCTGGACTTCCATGCAGTTTGATTTTCTGGGTCTTCTGGTTGTTTCTACTTTTGAGGAAGTTGTATTCCTTCTTAGATGTGGAGGGAGATGTAGTATGTCTGTGTACACCTCTGTCTTGGCCAGAAGTCTAATGATCACTTTTAACAATGTATAAAACATACATATGGCAAATAAAAAAAGTCTAATAATCACTTTTGTCAATATTTTTATTTGCCATATGTATGCTTTATGCATTGTTAAAGTCATTCTTTCATACCAAGAGTTACTATGAATAGATTCTTCTAAACTTTTTAGAGTTTAAATTTTATACTTAAATCTTTAAAGTACAACTATAATTTTTTGTCTATGGTAGAAGGTAAATACTTTACTTTTTATTTTCCCCCTATGGGAGTAGCTTTTATCCTAATTATTATTCAAAGGTCCCTTTTGTCCTTAGTGATCTTTAATATTATCTATTTTATATGTTAAGTTCCCACTAAAAATATAGTGCTCTTTTTTTCTCAATTTTTAATTTCTCTTTGGTCTAATTACCTATCCCTGTATCAATAGCACATGTATGATTACCATTTGCCATAATAATATTTGGTGGGGTAATTTCTCCTAAGTTGCTTTTCTTCAAATTTAACTTGATTAATTTAGAATCAAGCTCTAGATCTAGAATCAAGTTTTAGATATATTTGTGATTTATACTTATTTTGGAATGAGAATAATAATTTTTATGTAAAAGTTTATCTTGTTTGCATCTTCAAATTAGTCATATGTGGTTTATAATATCTTCCAATAAAGGTTAAAAACTTTAGTATGTCTTTACTTTTGTCAAGTTTGCACTCTTAACACTTTTGTTAGTTCAGATTCCACATACTTCCTCCAGAGGTTGAGATTTAATAATATTTTAATGTCTTCAAATGACAACATTTGCCTTTATTGATCCTCTGTATTGTCTTTTTTTTCTATTTCATTAATTGATTTTTTATTACATTATTTTCTATTATATTCTTGTATCACACTGTTCTTTTTTAATTCCTTAACTTAAATGCTTGGATAATTAATTTTCACACTTTGTTTATTTCTTCCAAAAATGAACATCAGAGGTTGAAAAGTTCACATTAATTTCATTTGATGTAATACACTTTTATTATTATTTTAGTTCATTTTCAAATTTTAATATGAACTCTCCTTTAAGCCATGAGTAACTAAAAGCATATTTTAACTTTCTTGATGTGTTTTGTTATTTTTTATTATTTATTTATTTTTATTACCTCATGGATTATTTGTATGACATATCATTTTGGAAATTGTTGAACATTGCTTTATGGTTTTACATAAGCTTAATTCCAAATGAAGAAGAGTGTATACTTTTAAATTAATAGATGCAAAATATTGTAAATAACCACAAATAAGTTGTGATAATTCAATTACTTAAAATATTTTTCTTAGTTATTTAAATCTCCTTCTTAATATTGAAATTCTTAGATAGTGGTTGATTTGTCAGTATATCATTATAATTCAGATAGTTTTACCTGATAATCTGCCAATGTCAATAAATGCATAAAGCATGAAAAATTTGGTGTCTTCCTGGTGATTTGTCACTTTTATTATTATATAAATATTACCTTGATGTCTAATATGTTTGTAACCTTAAAGTACTTTTTATCAATGTTATTATAGCCCTACCCACTTGTTATTGATTAGTATTCAACTGCCATATACTTTCACTTCTGCTTTCAAATGTTCTATAACCCTTAATTTTTACTGTGCTATTAATAAATACTATTATAATATGTATATGTAAATGTGTTGGCATGTAAATTTAGTATTTTGAATGAGGCCTTAAAACTGAAGAGTTTATTCCAATTACCTTAAGTTGGTAACTGAAATATTTGGAATTATTTCTGTCAATTATAACAATATGGGTTTTCAATTTACTCAATTTTCTAAGCTTTATTTTATAATTTAGAATTACTTCCCTTATTGGATTAATTATATAGTCTATTTTTAGTTTTTGTAGTTAGTTGTAACATGCTTTTATTCATACTTGATTTAGCAATATCTGTCTCTATTATCTCTACCCAACTCTAATAATAACTAATAAAATATAATGTTTTAGCTTTTATCACTATCCATTTTATATGATGTTCTAATCAGGCATTTAGCTTTTGTTTTTTACTCTATCTAATTATAGACATTTTTGTTATTGTTTTATAAACTATTTTTATTTATATGTATGCAGGGGTTTATCAATTTCTTTGCTCACTATATTTTTCTTACATCTTAATTTTTCCTTATGAGATTAGAGCTCTTCTACTTAAAATTTCTTAATCATAAGCTGTTTTTGAATCTTACTTTCCCCTCAGAACTATGATGCATAAACATATTTCAATTCTAAGTCAGGAGTTTTTCTTTCCTCTGGCCATCACCACACTGTGTCTATGTGTTAGATGATAGATAGATGATGATGATGATAATGATGATGATGATGATGATGATAGATGATAGAAGAATATATATATTAACATATATATTAATCCTTTCACCTTTATACTAATACACTCTTCTTTGAGGACTTTGGTATTTAAAATAATACTACATTGTAAGCTCAGCTGCAAAGTTTTAAAAGTTGTATTTTCATATTTTCTCCAGACTACTTAGGTGTGCTTAGTCTTTTTGGGTTATTTAGGTAACTTTGCTTCTGGAAACAGAAGTCTCTTCTCTGACATTCAATTATGATATTAATTCACCGTGTTAGGGTTTAATAGGCTTTCACCAAGTATTTTTTAAAATTATGAATAACATCTAATCTTAACTGCTTAAAAACAACAAAGATGAAAACATGCTTTAAAATTTTAAAGAAATGCAATATTAAAAAGGCAATAAAATATGTTGGTGAAAAACATAAACTGGAGACACAAAGCCTAAGCTTGACTTCTGGCACTATCACTTCTGTAACATTAGACCTTGGGCTAGTTGCCATTCTCTGTGACTCACTTCTCTTATCTACAAAACAAATGCACAGATAACAGTATCTGCTATTATGGCTGCGATGATTAAATGAATTCATTTAGGTAAAGTATGTAGAACAGTACCTGGCAATTTAAAATGCTCTATGAATATATTATTACTTTATACAGTCTACCTTCAGTGCAACTCTGAATTACTTAATCAATATAATGAAGACAGTATTTTACAGGATTTTTTAAACTAAATTAAATTCACATTTTTCCCCTTTTCAAAAATTGTCTTACATTATTGTGCATAACAATAGAATAAAAGTTGATTCCTTGTGACTGTTCATTATCCACATAAGTTTTGTGAGGGTAGGAATATTCAGACAAACACGGACTATTTAAGAGCTATAAGAGCAGACAATGTTTAAGAAACCATTTTAGCCTCATATATTTTACATTGGCTAATCAGTTTATGATGGGAAGCTATATTTAAACAAGCAGAAAACCATTGTCTGATGTACAATATGCTAAATACAAGGGGGAAAGACATAAATTTGAAATAGAAAATGATTTTATTAATCTCTTTAGTTGAACTTTCTTTTCTGATAAAAATTAAAGGAATTGAGTCAGGCAGAAAATTGTGTTTCACACAGAATTTGTTGAAAATGAACAAATGGCACATTGGCAATGAGTGTTTCTCTAGAATACAAAGCCAGACTACTATGCTTTCTAAATACATAATTCTGTTTCAAAGAAAATAGGATATTATAATAATTTTTAGTTTAAGTTTATCTTTACCAAGAGAATCAGGTCTTCTTAAAAACAATAATTTACAAGTAACATACTTTAAACAAACAAAAAAAAAATGTGGAAGGGGTAGTGCTTTTTCTTTCAATTCTTCAAATAATGGTTCTTATGCTATTGTTAGTATATCATGCTTATAGGTAAAAACATGTCTAAAAGCAAAAATCTGGCAATGAAAGTGTTTTTATAAACTATTGAAAATTTTTATTAAATATATATGAAATCTAAAGTTATAGGAAAATGTCCTATAAATTATTTCTTATAAGTTTAGGTAAATTTACAATTCTTAAATTAGCTCATCTAACACATGAAATATTTTTCCCAGCAATAGAAAGGTTTGCTTTTGAAATTATACTGCAAAAATTAGATCTTTTTTAGTTGCTATATAGGCATTTATTGTTACATTTCATATATTATAAAATGTTTCTTATAGAAAAACTAACAACCTTAAAGACATATAACTAATTTTATAATGTATCTATATATATATATACATATATATATATATATATATATATAAATTTTGAATACATCGTATGTATTGTCAGCTAGGATAAGCCCTTATGTATAGTATTAAAATTATTTATCAAGACAATATTATGTAGCATTACTACTCTTGTAATTATCTATTATTAAACCAGCTGAGCCTTGGAGAAGTCAAGTAATTTGAAAATCTAGCTTTCCATACAAAATGACTGATTCATTGTATTTTTGACTGTCTTTATGGCTTTCAGTGTTAAAATAAATGATTGGTGAAATGTGTGCTAGATTTTCTATGGGCTAAAACTTTTGAGTAAATTGTATGGTACATCGCAGGTCATTTTGGTGGCAATGTGAACAAGTCAAACATTCAGAGACTCTTAGGGTTTAAGATTTCAAGAAAGTGTAAGTACTCCTCCAGACCCCTAGCATGTAGCCCATCCCACAGCCTTTGCTTGATGAGGCCCTTTGCCCAAAGGGTGGCTAATTTGTACCTGGAGACCTGAATCATATTCCTATTACATTTTGTGTCCTTTTGTGTACTATGCAATTCCCACTGTTGTTCTGACTTTTGCTTTATGAACAATTAAAGAGCTTGTAATTTTCCAGTGTTCTCACAGAGAAAATAATTTAAAAATATGAACATATTTACTGAAAACACATGTGTAGAATTATAGCCTTTTTATATCAATCAAATAAGTGTATGGGAATATTTTTAAAGTTCTAAATAAAACAATAACCCTCACAATATCAGCATATAACTGAATTACTTTTCACTTCTTGAGAATGTATTGGCTTAGAAATAGTCCAAATAGGTAATGCAAACAAGCTTATATTGTAGTATATGTTATATGCTGCAGGACATTTCTGTTTCTTCTTTAAGAGCAAGTGTGCAACATGTCATAAGAAGTAATAAAGTTTTTGTAAAAAATGGACAAACTTATTCAAAATACAAATATATTTTTCTCTGACAGTATGTCACAATCAAGGCTTCATAAACCGAGAAGTGGTAAAGATAAACCAGGTGTGAATACATATACATACACATATTTGTATTTCTCACCTTATTTTAAAAAATCCACATAAAGTAGAGATATATAAAATTACACACAACTCTTCAATATATGAATGGTGCCCTTTTGAATAGATTTCTTAAGTTGTCTTTTTTTCTCATTGTATTGAGAAACAATTGATTAACATCCCTATAAGTTCATGGTATATGGCATGATGGTTTGATTTTATTGTGAACCACAATAGGTTTAGCTAATACCTATCTTTTCATATAGATACAATAAAAAAAATAAAGAAAAAAATCCTTATAATGAGAACTCTTAGAATTTACTCTCAATAGCACTCCTATGTATTGTATAGCAGAGATATCTATACTCACCATGTTGTACATTACATCCCTAGTGCTTATTTCTTTTATAACTGGAAGTTTGTACATTTGGTCCATCTTCTTCCAATTCCCTTCACCTCTAAATAAAACAATAACCCTCAAAGTATCAGCACATAACTGAATTATTTTTCACTTTTTGAGAGTGTACTGGCTTATAAATATTCCAAATATGTAATGCAAACAAGCTTATATTGTAGTATATAGTATATATTACCCTGTCTTTTGTAATCACAAGTCTGATCTCTTTCTGTGAGCTTTTTGTTGTTGTTATTCTCGATATAAATGAGATCATATAGTATTTGTTTTTGTCTGAATTATTTCAGTTAGCATGATATGTTTAAATTTTACTTTTTTTATTTTTAGAGAGAGAGGAAGGAGAAAGAAAGAGAGGGGGAGAAACATCAATACAAGAGAGAAACATCAATACAAGAGAGAAACATCAATTGTTTTCACATGTTACCACATGGAAGACTGAACCCACAACCCAAGTATGTGCCCTGACTGTGGGCATTGAACTGATGACCTCTTGCTTTGCGGAAGGACACCCAACCAACTGAGCCACATCAGTTAGGGCAGCCTTTAAATTCCATTATGTTGTTGCAAATGTTTGGATTTCCCTTTTTTTTAATGACTGAGTAATATTCCATTGCATATGTATGTACCAAAACCTCTTTATTCATCTGTCAACAAACACTTAGATGTTTTGATATCTTAGCTATTGTAAATAATACTGCTATGAACATGGTGATGCAGATATCTTTTGAGTTAATGTTTTAGTTTCCCAGAATATTCACAGAAGTGGAATTACTGGATCATACAGAAGTGACCTTTAAGTAAATTATAAAACTGTCTTTAAAAGAAGCTGTAAAAATTGATAATAACAATTAATTTTAAAATATTTAAATTAATAGCTGCTTATGTGACAAAACTTATTAGAAGAAAGAAATTAAATAAGATAGTAAGTTTTGGGATCTGGGTTCCTCTAAGCATAGTCAAATAGTAGTAAAAAAGAAAAGTAACTAACATATGCAACTAAGAAAAACAAGAATGACCTATACCACAGAATCAAAATCCAAAAGGGCACATCAGTATTTCTGGAATTTTACATGAATCATAAAGGTAGGTGAAAATTAGGACAGAAAGTCAACGAAAAAAGGCCTTCAAGAAAACAGGTGCTCTTCTGGATTATTCTTATCTTCTTGAAAGATGGCAAAAGTAAATAAACAAAATAAAAATAGAAAACAAAGATCAAGTTCGCTAAAATTAAACCAGAGAATATGAATGGATTATAAATCTAATCCAAGTAGGATTTTTATTTACTTGATTATTTGAAAATGAAAAACAAAAAAACTGACTTGGTATATTTTTGTAAATCTCTTAATGGAGTTTGTGCCTATCACTATTGAAACATTGAAATATTGCTCCCAGAAATGAGTATATCTGGTTGGTCTAGGAGAATATCTGTTGACTCAGCAGAGTCAGCCTATGGCAAGAAAGTTGAACAGTTTTTCATGGTGCACTATTATCAAAAAATTAGGCTAGAACATTTTAAAACCTATCCATATTGCACTCCCAAACTGATAAACTGCTACTGAATGTAAGATTTGAGAAAAACATATAGATTCCCAAACTACAAAATATACCTAGCATTTATTGGGAAGAAAGCCAATTTTCTACACTATAATGTTTATAAATGATGAAAACCTGAATTCTTCTGCTGTGAAAATAATCATGTCTACATATATACATTTTAGTTATGTAAATTAATATTAAAATAAAATTACATTTAAAATATAGTTCCATTATAAAAATTATATTCACAAAAATATACATTTTTTGTATTCCACAAAAAATGGAACATACAGAAATCTTAGAAATAAGGAAGAAAAATAATAGAAGTTAAAACCACCATTATTCTTTCATTCAATAAACAGTACTGGCCTAACTTTACATTAATAATCACAATGGTTCATGGGGCAGCAAGACCAGGAATCAGAAAATTTATTTCTGTAATAGAGTTAATAGCAAGTATTATAAGCCTGTAGGTCATAGAGTTATTACCCTGGATACTGAATTCTCTAGTTGTATGGTGAAAGCTGCTGCAAACAATATGTAAATCAACAAGCAAAGTTGTGATCCAATAAAACTGTATTTAGAAAAGCGAGCATTGCACCCTTTTGGCCTGCCAGCCATTGTTTGCCAGTCTCTCTGTGCAAGGCTATCAGGGCATTTAAGATTCCAGTGCCTGGCTTTAACTCTGTAAAAAAAAAGTTGAGATGTATAATATTTGTAAAGTCCAAATCCATTAGTGACAGAAAAGACAGTTTTGTCTTGTTTTATTTGTAAATGTGTTTCTCTTTATTTATAACGTACTTCTAAGCATTTCCTTGGATAACAAGTGTTGGTGAGGATGTGAAGAAAAGGAAATCCTTGTGCACTGTGGGTGGGACTGTAAATTGGTGCAGCCACTATAGAAAACAGTGTGAAAGTTCTTCAAAAAATTAGAAATAGAATTATCATTTGATTTAAAAATCCAATTTTGGGTATATATCCAAAAGAATTGAAATTAGGATTTCAAAGAGAAATCTGCACTCCCATGTTTACTACAGCATTACTGACAATATTCAAGATATGAAAATGACCAAACTGCCCATTGATAGATGAATGGGTAAAAAATATCAGTTACATCCATGCACTGGAACATTATTCAGCTTTACGAAAGAAGGAAAATCTGCTATATCTGACAACATTGATGGATCTGGAGGTTACTATGCTAAGTGAAATAAACCTAACACAGAAAGACAAATATTGTGTGAACTCCCTTATATGTGGACTCCAAAATAGTTGAACACACAAGTAGAGAGTGGTGATTGCCAGGGACTTGGGAGGGGGAGATGGAGAAGGTGCTGATCAAATGGTACACAGTTTCAGTTATGCCAAATAAACAAGTTCTACAGCTCTACTGTTAACATAGGGCCTATGAATAGCAACACTATAAGCCACACTTAAAAATTTGCTGAGTGTAAATCTTATCAAAAATCAGGGGAGGTGGAAAGGAAACTTTTGGAGGTAACATCATTGATAGTGATGATGGTGTCACAGGTTTATACTTACCTACAAACATAGCAAGTTGTATACATTGAATATCTCTAGCTTTTTTATGTCAATCATACTTAAAGCAGTTAAAATTATTTTCTCTAATTAGAGGCAATTTTAACAGAAGCCTGAACATGTTTTCCACAACCTTTGGTTGTTTTACAAGGTTTGCCACTGTATTTTTGTGGATCAGCTAATCTAATTTTTCCCTAAGTCCCTAAAGATAACTAGCTTTCCAAAATAATGTCAATTGTTCTACAATATATTTTGACCGATCATCTATACAAAAGACATTCTGACTTGCTAAGTTAATAAAATATCGATTAGAAAAAATATATAGTTTATAATAAAGAATGAGGCCAGCTCATACATTATTATTATATTATTTCACTTTATTGCTAGTCCCTCTGTCATTTGCAATCTGTGGTTCCACAGAACAGTACACTAGAATATGTATATTTTTCAATAAGAATAATGTATTTTCTTTTTTGTTATTGTCGTTGATATTTTAGAAGAAATTAATTATGAAAAGAAAATACTAACAAAAGACAATTACTCTTTAGGCCTTGACCAATGTGGCTCAGTTGGTTGGGCATTGTCCCACAAAGCAAAAGGGCACTGGTTCACTGACATTACACAGGCTTCAACTGAATATAGCAAAAAGTTGTAATACTATTCCAAGAAGTACAAGAAGATATGCATGCTCATTTGTTACAAATAAGCAAAAACAATGCAATGCATCCTTCTCATTATCATGGACAGTTGTTACTATAATATCAGTTTTGTATGCACTGCTTGTTTTCTTCTATGTGTATACTTCAAACATTAGGAGAGTGATGGAGTCTGAAACTGTTATCCCATTTTTCAACTTGTGAATTAAATTACATTTCATCAGGGATTTATTTGGTGAAATATTCTTTAAAGTATTTAAAATATGCAAATGCATTACAGCCTGTGCATAATATGTATCATTACAAATTAGAGTAGTTAACCCCTCAAGTTAAACCCAAACACTGAAGGAATTTTTCTATCTTGCAAGGACTGTGTGAGTTCTGCTAAGAATTGTAACTCAGTGACAAGACATTTATGTCATATGTGCTTCTAATTAATGTTGTCCCTAGCTTCAGTATCTTTGTCTTCCAAGAATGGCTCTGAGAGAACAAAAATGCCTTTTTACTTCATGTAATGTCAGAAGTCTCAACCTACTGCTAAAAAACAAACAAACAAACAACAACAACAACAAAAACAACTAGCAATAATTAGAAATAGTTTTTGGGAAGGAATCTACATCCAGCTTCAGAATGACTCTTAGAGAACCCAACTTAGCTCCTCATACACTCCATTCATTTAAAATAAATTTGAAAATAAGTTTAAAATCATGATTCTTATTTTAACATTTGAATCCTACTTACATATATGAAAGAACAATATACAACTTGATAAGTTTATAAAGAAATCTTAAGTAGCATTTAGTATTACTGCCACCATAGCTATATCCTTGCAATCTCTGTGAAACATTGTCACAATTTTTTGTGAAATAAACACTAAATATAAACCCACAACTCTACATAGTCTGAAGAAATTTAAAACAATTTAACTGCAGATTTGCTTACTAAGACTAATGAACAGACTGACAGAGAAATGGGTTTATTTATGACTAAGGCTAATTTTTACAAGTAGAAAAAATAGTAAGCAAGCCACCTTTTTTAAAAACAATATTCCTTCAAAACTCAATCTCCAGATAAGTTTCTGAATGATATTTGATCTACACCTCCTGTTAGTCTTTTTCAACTTCAGATTTATTATATATTAGAAGGGACATCTCACCTACTCTCTACTTGTAGGAAAATACTACTGATAGTAAACTAAACAAATGAATAAATTTTTAATTTTCATGCAAGAATGAAAATTCTTCCTCCTGTCACTGATGCCAGGTATTCTGATCTGGCTACCATGATCTAGAGATAGTTTCTGGTTTAAATCGACAACTAGCCAGTAGTCTGGAATGTTGTCATCTATATTTCCACTGAAATACTTGATAAAACATAGAAAACAGCAAAATCTTGTAAGGTCCTAAATGAAGTCAAACTTAAGTCAAACTTCTCCTGTGAATCCTGTTTTCCTTTAAACCATACTTGATGAAATTTATTTGATTAAATCAAATGCTGGTGCACCTTTGCAATACCAATCAGGAATTATAGGAAAATCTATTCTCTGTTTAACCACCTAAGTGGGAAAAAGTGAAGATTTGTAACAAATGATCTGCTATCCCTCTAATGTTGAGGGCTAATTTCTAAAACAGCCCTCCTTCCTTCTGTTCCAAATCAGGACTTCTCTTTCCACTTCTGCTGACTGACTGTAATCCACAGCCATAAATCCATCCATCCAGATTGAGATATATAGATGAGACGTATCAATTGGGTAGGACAATAAGTGAAATCTTGGAAATTCAGTCACCAAAATAGCATGCAATAGGCTTAATAACAAGAGTAACGTATCTAGGAATGCTAAATATTTATCCTTGAGTTTTTATAATCCCAAACATTATGGGAAAAAGAAAATGACATTTTATTACTAATAATTTCCACATGATAAAGTCAGTGTCAACAATGGGAAGTACACAAGGGCCTGTGGACAAAAATGCATTTTCCTAGCTGCAAATTTGAAGATCCTTGTCAACCAGACTCAAGGACAGAGGTTGTATAGACAAATGCAATCCATGAGCCCACACTTAGCAAAGGTTGGTTAGAAATAGATTGTCTATGAGGACAATATAAAGGTTGAGATAAAAGGACAATGGAATACAATTAAAGTAGAAACAGATAAAGATGAATTTGGTACAATGAAATCATTTCAAATTTGCTTTGAGCACAATGAAGCATAAATAAACACTGTGCAGTATTAAAGGGCAAACTTGTAAGTGTTTATGCAGAAGAAAAGTACAAATGTAAATAATGAGAAAAATAATGTAGAGCTAATTAAGGATGCATTTCTCAAAAATATAAATGGTAAAATTATATATATTCAATAAAAGGCCCTCAACTGAAAAACAATTGGACTATATAAATAAAAAAGCATTTATGAAATTCCTAGAAAAACTCTTTTAAAAAGTACATATTTAGCCATACAAAATTTTAATTATTATAAAAAATATACAAATACCCAAGCAAGAAAGAATAAATATCTATAAAGGAAAAGAAATCAGTCTTCTCTTGTAACATGAAACTAGAATTAGTATTATATTTTCCATAGTAATACACAGTCACTCTTTTATACCCTTCTTTTACAATGCATTTGATCAATTAAAAAATAATAATGGATACATTTTGGTGTAAAAAAAGACTGATATTTATACCTTCAGATTCAACATTAAGGAAATAATAAAAAACACTCATGATTTAAGAAACATAATATCAGTAACATGTTTCATAGGAGATACTATATCATAGAAATAAAATATTAATAACAATAAAATTGCCATTAAAATAAGCATGTTACAAGACTATGTACACTATAAAAATTTATATTTTCTGTGTAATATGCAATAATATATCAATCGATATATTTATATAACTGGTACAATATGCACCAGGATTTTATACTAGGTGATAAGAATTGCGTAGTTCTCAATTTCTGCCTTCTTTTGCTTATGTTTTTCACAGTAGCTATGTCATATTTAATAATAAAATAAGAAAATAATATCAATAACTTTTAATGCTATAAATATTTTTAATATAGTATCATAAAATGTTACAAATATGTAAACTGTAATATGGTGGGGAAGAGAAAACACTGTGTTCTCACCAAAATTTCAACAGTGGTTGCCTCTATGTCAGTGTTTCTCAAACCACAATGTGTCATGAATCACCTGGGAGTCTTGTTTAAAAACAGATTCTGATTTCGCTGTCTGAGATATAGACCAATAATCCATGTGTTGAACAGTCTCCCAGTTGATGCTGTGGTAACTGAACTGAGCACCACACTTTGGGGTGCAAAGATCTATATAATCTTTTTAAGGATTATATTTCTCCTTCCTTCTGCATTTCTGTATTATCAAATTTTCAGTAAAATAATTTATACTTCTTATATTTTATATACTAAACATATGTTAAGTTCTATATTTAGGATGAATATATAATGTTGTGAAATAGTTATATAATGAAATTTAAACCAAAGTAGTTGTGACATAATTTCTTGTCACTCCTCTATAATTTTTATTGCAAACCACCAAAACTGTTAGTCCTAACAAACTATCATCTTCCAAAGCCTTCTGTTGCAATCTGCTAAACACAAATAGTTGGCTAGCTGAGTAAAATCACATAAACTTTAGAGATTGTGGAGAGAGTTGATAAGACAGTCTTGGATGAGCCATGTGGGATGTTTGAATCCCAAACACACATTGCAATATACAGATGATGTATTATAGAATTATATGCTTGAAACCTATATAATCTTATTAGTCAATATCATTTAATAAAAGTGAATTTAATAAAAATTTAAAAGAATAATGCCCTAAATTTTTGAATGTATCTCTTTAAAATCAAACATATTTTGTTTTATATTCATGTATTTGTTTTTTGTGTTCATGTGAGGAAATAATACCTCAGTTATAATTATTAAAAATTAGTGAATAATTAAGTTATAACTATGGAAAAATAAGTCACCTGGGTATTCACATAAAGAACACTCACTCATTTAGAAGAAATGAACCTATAAGTTTTAAATATAATCAACATTGTAAATAGATTTAATTTTCTTCTATCATTATGTTGTTGACAGGAGCCATTAGTAACCAGTCTGATCTTTTTAACTTGACAGCAGGGAATGCAAAAGTTTGAATCTTTAATAGAATTCTTACAACTCTGAGTTGTCCAGATAGAAGATTTCATGTGTGTGTGTGTGTGTGTGTGTGTGTGAGTGTGTGTGTGTGTGTGTATATATATATTCATATGTACATTATATACATGATATGTTATTATATGTTTATATAATATATACTTTATATATTACATAATAGTTTTATATAATATTAATAATGTGTATTTTTCTATTAGACAGTTATGTTACAATTTTTGAGGAGTTAGGTAGAACAGAAAAACAATTTGATAGTTTTGTGAAATAAACTTTAATGAGAAATTGCTACCAAGTCAAAATTTCAAGTGCCTGACAGTTCTCATATTTTGTACTACCATCCAGCTTAATGATGCCTGGGTTGTAGTTTAGGTGATACATATGGAAAGTTTGGACTCTAGTTTACTTAGTTTTTCTTTACAGATGCTAAATTTTGGATCCGCTTTAAATATTTTTGTTTATGAACAACAAATACAATATAGAATTTTTGATTTTTACTGTTTCCAGGAGTCTATAGTGCATACTTACCCAGGAAGGGAAATAAATCTTTCAGTAGATTGTTACTAAACAGTAAAAAACAATTAACTTTGTATTTGCTTTATCTGTTCATAATTTTTATAGGTTATAACTTGAAATTTTTAAAAATCTTTTGAGGGCTTAGCTCCATTGTAGGAATAAATCTCTGCTTGTCTTTTTGGGACACTGTAGACCAGAATTGTAACTGATTGCATATTTACCTTCTTCAGTGTGTTGAAGAGAATTCAGGAGAAACATTCTAGTACACTCTATGACACTTAAGATATTTAGGGTTGGAGCAGAATAGTTAAATGAGTATTTAAAATACTAGACAGCTATCTTTGCATCATTTGTAAATTTTCAGTTTTTGTAATATTGAATTATATTAAAATAATACAATTAGAAATTTAATGGGCATTTGTAGGTCTCTAGAAAACATTGCAATAGAGAAATGTATTAATAACAATTTCAGTTAGAAAAATTTCATTGATGGAAAATTCTGATCCCCTAAAAAATCAAAGTTCAACTTATACAACAATTACGTAGATTTAAAAAAATAATTTATTAATTTGTTTGTTTGTTTTATTTTTAGAGAGAGGGGAAAGGAGAAAGAGAAGGAGAGAAATATGTAGATTCTAAGTTTCACAGTGGGATTTTATTTTGTCATCTTTACATTCTTTGTGAAGATGTTGATGGTTTATTTTGATCTTGAAGTTATGGATCTCAAAGCCTTTTGTAAAATATCTATTAAAATACTATATTTATCTGTGTGTACTATTCCCAGAGAATATATAACTTCTGGAGTAAAAAAGAAGAAAATGTCAGGTATGTACAAAAAATAACCCCCAAGCTTTGGTTATGATTAAAACTACAAGATTCTAAAAGAATATAGTCATTGCATTTTAAAACCGTTCTTTAACATTATTTGTTACTAATTTTTAAATCGATGAAGTTGTATAGTTTTGTACAAAAATTAGAAATTAAAAATAGGAAAATGAATTAAATAAACACCACTTGCTAAAATTTTAGTAATAAACAATATTATTTTTAGTTTCCTTTTCTGCATAGTAGAAAGGTTCAATATTTTTAAAATGTAGTTTGGTTGTTTATATTTTACCTTAAAAATATTCTGTGTAACTGGGATGGAGAACAGTGCTGAGGGCTAATATTCTATGTAAGGGACATCATTGAAAATGACAGAGTAAGGACCTCAGAAAATCTGTCTCTTCATAAAATCAACTCAAAAACTGGCATAAATTGTTCAAAGAAAAAATTTTGACTCTTGAAGTTAACCAAAGGTTTACAGCAACTCATGAAATATTTATTTATTTGTTTGTTTATTTGTTTATTTTAGAAGGCTGACTCTCATTAGTAACAGAATTTTGTGGTATTTTATCTTTTCTTAGCTCCACCCCCTGATTTTAAACTGGATAGTAATCTTGATAAAAATAAAACAACCTGCATTTCAGGAATTGAAAGGAGCAGAAAATAGCAGGACCTCTTTCAAAGCTTCATTCCCAAAGAATTATTATTAGTTAATATTTATTTGGTGGTTATCTAGAGTCTCTAGTCATAAAGTTTATCTTTATTTTACTTGACTTTGGTTTGTCATGGCTAAAAGCTTCTTCCAAGGACTGTACTCAAAAACATTTACAGGCAATTGCTTTAAACCTTGCAACTTCCTGGGGGAATGGTAGAGGGTTGGGATAAATAATAGACTAACCAAAAAAACATTCTTAGCAGAAATAGAAGAAATGACCCTAAAATTTGTTTGAAACCACAAAATATCTCGAATAACAAGAGGAATCTTGAGAGAAAAGAACAAAGTCAGAGGTAACACACTTCTGTATTTCAAACAATGCTATCAGAATCTCAGCAGGTTTTTGTCGGCACAAAAATAGACACATTGGCCATTAGAAGAGAAAGCAAACCCAGAATTAAATCCTATTATATGAGATCAACTACTCTTCAACGAGAGAGCAAAGAACCCCAGTGTTGAAAGAATAGGCTCTTCAACAAATTGTTCTGAAAAAACTGGAGAAACACATGGAGAACAATGAAATTGGACCCATATCACAGACCACTCTGAAAAGTTAACTTGAAATGGATCATATTTAAACAGAAGAACTATTCCTTAAACTTCTAGAAGAAAACATAAGGTAGAAACTCATCAGTATTGGTGTTGGCAATGACCTTTTGAACATGACCTGAGAAGCACAGACAACGAAAGCAAAAATCAACTAAAGGAATTACATAAGCTTCTGAACAGCAAAAGAAACAACAACATGAAAAGATAACCTAGAGAATGGAAGAAAATTTTACAAGCCATATATTAGATAACTGACTGATATCCAAAACATATATACGACTCAGTCAACTTTGTAACAAATACAAATGATTAAATTTAAAATGGGCATGTATGTTAACAGTATTTTGAATAATAGGCAAAAGTGGAAATAACCCAAATGTCCATCATTTGTATAATAGAAAAACAAAATATAGTGTAGTCATGCATTTGGAATATTATTCAGCCATAAAAAGAAATGCAGTACTGATATATGCTACGAAATACACGCTTGAGTTCATTACACTATTAAAAGAAGCCAGATAAAAAAAGTTCATATATTATTTGATTTTAGCTAAATAAAGTGTCCAGAATAGGCAAATTTATGGAGACAGAGAGTAGATAGTGGTTGCCAAGATCTGGGAGACAAAGGGAATGAAGAATGAATGCTAACAGATTTACAATTTCCTATTCGACTAATTAAAATATTCTGAAATTAAAGACTGTGAATATACTGAAAATTACTGAGCTGTACTCTTCAAAAGAGTAACTTTTATAATATGTTAATTATATCTCAATTAAAACAAACAAAAACTGAAGTGTTAAGAACCAAACTGAAACAGTCATCCAAAGTTTCTGGATGTTAAATGTTCCTTTTATATTGTACTTTATAAGTAGAATTCTTTAAGAAACAATAATTGTATATCAAAATTTAAAATTTGGGCTAGTTCCACAACAGATTATATACAAATAAACCAGTCTATATTTCTAAACAAAAACACACAAACAAAATAAAAGCCTCTTTGTATTTCTTATCCATATTTCACTTTTAGTATACATATATAAAAATAAATATTATTTATAAAGTATTAATAAAACGTATTAATTTATAAGAACTATTTTTAAGTATATTTATTGATTATATTGTTACAATAGTTCCAATATTTTCCCCTTTGCTCCCCTCTGCCCAGCACCCCCCACCCCCAACAATCACCCCCACCAAGTCCATGCCCATGGGTTGTACATACAAGCTCTCCCACTTCACCCTTTCATATATTCTTCTTCTTTTCTTTTAATTAATTAATTAATTATTTCAACAATAAAAAATAACAATTCTTCCCTCTCAGACTTAAGACTCTTTATAATCTTATAAAGGACAGTGGGCGAACGTCTCGAGCTCCTCTAGCTGCTTCAAGCTGTTTCCTTTAAGCATGACATTCTAGTCAAAGTCTTGGTAAAAAAAAAAACCAAACCTGTATTATCAACTGGTCTTATTAGTTTTATGCAAAGAACCTTATGTTATTACTTACTTTTTTAGAATGCCAAACTCTGGAGGGATCAGATACGGAGAAAAGTATACAGTGTGAAGGAAAACCCTTGTCCTTCTAATATAAAAATATGGAACGCTTCACGAATTTGCATGTCATTCTTGTGCAGAGGCCATGCTAATCTTCTCTGTATTGTTCCAATTATCGTTCTAATTTTAGTGTATGTGCTGCCAAAGTGAGCACTATAAGAACTCTTTATAAATGTATACATTTATCTTCCCTACACATTGATGCCCTGTATTCCAATTTTTATTCTATTTTAAATTTATCTTGTGATACTTAAAAATATAATTTTTATCATTAGTTCTCTTTTTAGTGTTGACATTCAAGATTAGTATATGTCTATATTTCCAATTATATAGCTTTTTTCATTAAGTTTGAGGCTATTTTTGGAATGAGAGATAATCTCTCTTCTTTTTTTTTAAACATGCTTTATTGATTATATTGTTACAATAGTGCCAATTTTTCCCCTTTGCTCCCCTCTGCCCAGTACCCCCTTCCCCCAGCAATCCCACCCCACTTTGTTCATGTCCATGGGTCATGCATGTAAGTTCCCTGGCTTTACCCTTTCCTATATTAGTCTTTTTAAAAAAAATAATTAATTAATTAATTATAACATTAAAAAATAACAATTCACCCCTCTCAGACTTAAGACATTTTGTAATCTTACAAAGGACAATGGGCAAAGGTCTCATGATCCTCTAGCTGCTTCAAGCTGGACATGGTCATTGTCCTACCTACCCTTGGGTCCAGAAATACCTAATAATAGTGGGGGTATGGGGGGGGAGGGTGACCTTCCCACATGGGGAAGGATCTTGCAGAGTCCAGGTCAGGTGACTGTCCCTGGACAATGGTGTGCTTGGTTTAACAGGCTGGCATCCTTGTTGTATTCTGGGGGCATCATGTATGGATTATCACTCCTCCAATTTCTGTTTTCTTCATTCTTTTGAAAATCCTGTTTTATATATGTGTGCATTTTAAAGTGAATCATCCTAACTCTTCTCTATTTCTTTCCTGTAATGTTTACTTTCTTATTCTTCCTATGAATTCTGGAGAAATGCTTATTCTTATCTTCTAACTAATTGCTCTTTTTGTTTGTTTGTTTGTTTTTCCAGCATTCCACCTGATTTTTAAGAGATGCTTTATAACTTTAGTTAGCTGTGTCAGCATAACTCCTTACCCTACTTCCTCATTACCTTCCTTTTTGATTAGGCTATTGATTCTAATCAGAAATTTTTGGTGGTTTATCTTAGCCAGTTTTATTATAAAGAGGCGGGAAAAGGAGGATTACAGTGGTGAGTATGTGAAACACAGAATGTTTGTATTATCATTTATTAACTATTGTACTATTGTCCATATGAACAACCGTAAACCTACTTTTGCCCACCCCTCTATAGAGGCACTTTTCTCTAACTTGCATAAACAGTGAGTGAGGCACTCAGCCTATTCCATCATTTTTTCTCA
Organism: Furipterus horrens; assembly: GCF_987537825.1. Lineage (NCBI taxonomy): Eukaryota > Metazoa > Chordata > Mammalia > Chiroptera > Furipteridae > Furipterus > Furipterus horrens. The sequence continues at coordinate 57,952,071 of NW_028327176.1, read as the reverse complement.
TCTGCCCTTTGTCATTTAGAAATTCTTATAGTTTTCAAGATATTTTCTCAAGCTTTGTAAGTGATTTTTATGTTTTCTCTTATTTTCTTACTTCAATAATTTCAATAGGGACAAGGAAAAAGTGGTGTTAACTTCATATTGTCTCCTGACAATCACTTCACTTATTGCACTGTGTTGCAATAAGCAGTATAAAGCACCCAGTTTCCCATTCTAATTAATGTCAAAGTCCAATTATAATGGTGTATCAGCATTCCCCTATTCCCCCAAGGGCAATCAATTGACTGAGCAAACTTGGAGTTAGGCTCGCTCCCCAAGGGAATTCACAAAATGCTTCTAGGTTTGTGTTCAGATCAGTTAAGGGCTGGAATTCAGCCCTTACTGCCCTGTCAGCCAGCTGTTTCTGCTGGGCATAAGACATGCAAACATACAACATCACCAGGAATCCTTGGTTGAGAAAATTTCTAGCATTTCTTCAAGATTCAACCTAAATATCACATCTTCTTTAATTCTTTTTTTTTTAAAATAAAATGCCCATCTTTGGTGGTCTCTATGACAAAAAGAGTCTTTTTTTTTTTCATGTTGGCATTTAATCATTATAGACATTCAATTAAAGGGAAACTGCTGAGCTTTCACATTAAGTTCCTGAAATCCCTTCCATTAATATAATTCCTCTGTGTCTTAGTGACTCCTTTGCCACAGGTTGAACTTTAAAACGAGTCAAGTAAAATAATTTAAACTTCAGAGCATGAATCTATGATGACATGCGGCTTCCCCTTTTTAAGGCGATGTCCATTCATTAGTCTCGTGTTTTTAAGGTGTTGACTACATGTCAGTGCTGTTTAAACCCCTTCCCTGTTTCATTCGTTTAATATAACAGACCAGGCATGTCCAGTACCTCTATGAAGCTCCTTTTATATAAATGGAGGAACTGAGGCATATAAGCACTTAAGTAATATATTGAAGGTCATGAAGTAGTAATTGACAGAGCTGGGATTATGTTTTTTAAAAGAGCTATCTAACTCAGCATCTGAGCTCTTAACTAGTATGCTGGTCTGTCTTTTACTAGTGTAAGTTGTTATGAAAAACCCTGCTGAATCCAAGAGAGAAAGCTGTAGTACAACATTTTGCATCTGCTTTAAAAAGTTGTAGCTTCTTTTACCATTCTGGATTTACTTTGTAGAGATTGTTAGGCTGTAAAGGAAAGATCTGTTAAATCCCATTACATGTAAATAAACATTTATTATACACTAACTATGTGCCTAGAGCTGTAGTATTTCATACATATGATTTCATTGATATAACTTACATAGAAGGCTGACATCATTTCTCTTCTTACCAATATAAAAATAGAGGCTCAGAGTTTATGTCAACTATGCAACTTGGGAATAAACTTCATTCTGTTATCAAATTTTAGGAGAATTAATTGATAAAATTAAAGTTGGATCCTGGCTGTGGACCAGAAATGTACTGAGCTTCAGCCAAACGCTTTGTTCTTGTGTTACACCCTTTTCTTGATATTGAGTATGTGTCTCCTAAATCAGGCCCCAGGCTTTTGCCGGCATCACATGCAGTTGCATTTTGTGTAATCCAGAATGGTGTTCTGTTAGACTCTGTTGTGACAAAATGTGATTTAGTAGCATATAGTAGCACTTATTCATTCATTCAACAACGTATTTAACATCCTCTCTAAGAAAGCCGAAATGATGAAAACAATAAGACCCAACAAAACCGTGTCAATAAAGAGCAGGGCATGTATTGACTTTACATTGTATTTTAGTTATATTTTTCATAATTAATCTCCATTATTATCATGTGGGTTCTCTGGGTGCAAGGACTGTTCTTTAATAACAGTAATTTCTGAACCAATCACTGGGAATTAATAAAAAGACAGGAAAAATTATATAGCTACATGTCCAGCAGATCTACATAAAAAATCAATTCTGCCATCTAATTAAAATAGGAAAATAATATAGTTCTCTGTTGAATGGAAGTAGTAATACTTAAAAGGATTTTGGGATAATTAAAAGAAATAATACTTAAAAATCACTCATTGTAACACTTTACATATGACAGTTTTTTTCAATAAACAATTAATATTATTAAGTATTATTATTATAGCTGTTAAATCACTATGTGTTGAATGACCATAGTAGACTTGAAATAGCTGTGATAGTATTAATCAATATTAATCATAAAGTTTTATCAGAACATAGAATATTAAGGGACTTGCTGTACTTGAATGGGCAGACTTCAGAATGTAGGTGATATCTTAGGTAGGTTGCTCAATAGTGAGTTGAGTCTGTCAATCAGAACAGGCAGGGGAAGGGAGGCACTGGAAAAGTATGGCCCAAATAAAGTATTCAAAAGTTCTCTGTATCTCTGACAAAAAATTTCCCCCAAGGTGCTAGATAATTTTATGGGCATATATACCTTAGAGAACATGAAGAAAAAGCATCAAACGAATCTGAGACGCCATTCATCTGGTGGCAGAAATGTGCTGAACAACACGTACACTCCTGGCGTTAATGACCAACCATAACCTTGCTATAAGACAAAGATGGTCCCTGGCTAATATAGGCACATATGTTATTGGCCTGAAGAACATGACTGAGAGCTGCGCTGTGAAAGTATTTTTGGCAGGTGACTTTTAAAAGATCTATATCCGTGTTTTCTCTCACAATTTTTCTGACCTCATAACCTAAAAAGCAAGTGCTGTGGTTGGCTAGATGATTATAATTGCAAAGTAGAGCTTGTTTTGACATATGATGGCAGGACTATAGCTTGCTACCATTCTTCTGTGGACATTCCATATGAACAAACAAATCCTATCCGTCGGCCAGATCTTGTGCACAATTATGAAGAAACACTAGATCAAGTACTGAAAACCAGATTAGAAGAAAAAGATGAACACTTTGAACAAGGACCTATGATAAAACAACTTAGCAAAATGTTCTTTAATACTAAGCACCGATGGTATCCTTGTGGACAGTACCATAGATGTCGTATGAAATTGAACCTTCTAGAAGACAGATGATATTGAGGTTTGCAGTAATCAAAGAAAAATATTTTCCTGTGTCTCATTTGCCATTTGAGAAAATCAAGTATATTCACTACTATGTTATATAGTAAAATAATAATAAAATGTCCTCTCATCTAAAAAAAAAATAGTGAGGAAATATGAACTTTGAAATCTTCTCTGAAATTAAGTCATTAAGACACCCTTTCTCAGCTTTGAGTAGCCATCAATGCTTTATCTAAACTACATATCCTGTAGTAAATGGGACAATTATCGGGTTGCCCAAGGAAGACCTATTTTAAATAACAGATAATCATACTATTGCAACACATAATTTTCTAATTATTACTTTCTTATGTTTATTCAATATTATCTAGGATGGGACTGCTTACTGGATAAAATTAGAGTTCCCAAAATCAATTCTTTAAAGGAGCTGAGTGTGTTTTAAGATAATTTTTCCCCCAATGCACTTGTTTTCAATTATGTTTCTGACAGCCCAACTGCCCATCAGTACATGAGTGGATAAAAAAGCTGTGATACATTTACACAGTAGAGTATTACATGGCAGTAAAAAAGAAGGAACTCTTACCTTTTGCAACAGCATGGATGGACCTGGAGAACATTAGGCTAAGAGAAATAAGCCAGTCAGAAAAAGACAAATACCATACAATCTCACCTATAAGAAAAATCTAATGAACAAAATAAACTAATGAACAAAATAGAAACAGAGGCATGGAAATATAGAACAGACTGACAGCCATTGGAGGGGAGGAGAATGGGGAACTGGAAGAAAAGTAAAGGGATTAGCCAAAGAGCATATATGCATGATCCGTGAACATGGACAACGGTGTGGTGCTAGCCTCAGGGAGGGGGGAATTAGGGGTTGGATGGAGGTAGTAAAGGAGGGAAAGGTGGAAAAGGTAATGACAACTGTAATAGTATAAACAATAAAAAATAAAGAAAAGGAAAAAAGAAAAAGAAATTATGTTTTCTCATTTTATTAATACATTGGGAAAGCAGGGGACAACTTATAAATTTCCTTAAAAGTCATGCAGTACTATGAACACACACACAAACACACAAACAGACTTGATGTTTCCTCCCACTCATACTTTTACTTTTGAATCTATTTTCCCAAACAACCTTAATTTCCTTCAGAGAAAATAATTCAGGTTCCAGGCCATCTTTATTTTAGCTGACATGTGCTAGACTTCCAGTAGCTATAGCATAGAGTTGATTGAATTGGGGAAAACACAAGGAGAAAATATTAGATATGTAACAAATTCATAATTTTTAGTTTACTATAATAGGCAATATTTGAAAAAGATTGTTTCAAACTTGCCTCAACTTAATTTTTACTAAAAATAATAAATAATTTTTAATATTATTGAAGTTTGGGATGTTTTAAAGTGGGTTTGCTTGGTTTTGAACTTGAATGACCTTTCCCCTTTATGTTCAATAGCATCTTTTAAAGATTTATGGAAAAGAAGTAATGATATGGAAAAGACTACACACAAATCTTCTGTTGACAGAACAATTATCACCAATAAAATAAGACTATAATTTCCTATTTTATATTTTCTTCCCAAGTAAGTAATTATACATATAAATTGGTAGAAATATAGAGGCATATGATATTATGGACCTGTAGTTAGTAAATATACAAAGCTAAGGAGGCAGCATTACATTATTCTAAATAGAATGAACTCAACAGATGTAAAACAAGTCTTTGGAGATCTTACTGTGATTTAAAAAGTGAACACAACAATGACCAGCAGGTTATGCTACCATGAAAAGAACAAGGGAAACTGAATACAGAAAGGAAAAAAAAATCAGAAGTTTTAGAGCCTTAAAATTTACACTGACAACAACTAAGACCCATCTCTATCTTCCCAAATCTGTACTGTAGAATGCCGTATCTTGTACAAACATCACAGAATGCTGAAGAGTGATTAAAGTTGGGAGATCCATAAGCCACCTGCCCTAGCTTCACTTTACTTAGAGGCTAGAATAAGACATGATGAATGATCCAAGACTGTGTTGAAAGGGGGGGAAGAGAAGGGGAAAGAGAGAGAGAGAAAGAATGCCTTAGTTACCAATGTGCCTCTATCTCTGGTTTTCACATTATCAGCATAATCACTATACATATTAGGTAGGCAAAAGAACCAGGTCATTTTCCAGATAGGGATTTGTTAAGTTGGAAAACTTGCCATAATTAGTAGATTAGTTAACTAATCAGAATAATCACTGATTAAAATTATTAGCTTTAAATTGATTGCATTAACTTGTGCAAGTATTAGACACTGGCTGGTGTGGCTTAGTAGATAGAGTGCTGGCCTGTGAAATGAAAAATTGCCAGTTCTATTCCCAGTCTAGGTAGATGCGTGGGTTGCTGGCTGAGTCCCCAGCGGGGTGCGAATGAGAGGCAACTGATCAATGTATCTCTCATACATGGATGTTTTTCTCCCTCTCTCCCTCCCTTTTGCTTTCTCTAAAAATAAATTTAAAAAATATTTTTAAAAATTGCCAAGTATTAGTTTCTGTTGTCAGATCTTGGGTTTTATCATTTTTCTGCAGTGACTGGAATGCTATTATTATGTAGGGTTCTAACATTTTAAATGGAGAAATTCTTATTTTCTTTTTTCCCTCATATGTGCTTTTTGATTGATCCTAATCAGAAGCTTTAAAAAAGTGTGAATACTGATGTTTCCATTCTTTTTAGATTTTGAAGTTATTGCCTAATGCAAGTAGGTATTTATCAGTTGGAGGTATGTCCAACAATGCAAATATGCACAACATGATGCAGGAAAAGAAAAAATGGGTCTTTTCCGAGGGTTAATTCATACCACAGGTAACCTATGAGACAATGTGGTAGACTCCCTGTCGCCTCTCTATCCCCCTCACACATCTGTCACAGTCAGATCCAGAACACTATTTTCATTGTATCATGCTTTATAGGGTCATTTGTGCTTCACACGTTCTCAAGGAGTCTGTATAACATACTTTAATTCATTCATTAACAGCTATCAACTGTTAAGTACTGTGTAGATGACTTTGAAAGTCAACTCATTTGGGTTCAATTTATTCATCAGGCAATAAGGATAACACAAAGTGACTAGTTTAGATATGTATTAAGATAGAAAGCTAGTTCAATTAACTCATGAGTATTTACACTAATGAATCATAGTTTCAAGAATTTAATAGATGAGAATTATGTGGTAGATCATTTAGAATGGTAGATAATGGATAATCATATTTGGAAGTTGGTTGATATATATAAAATGTGCTATTTTATACCAATTTTAGAATTAGCAGTGCTGCAAAGAAAGCAGGGTAAATCATACGCACCATTTCCTGGTGAGATTAAAATGTTTGTCAGAAATCCTCAGACTTAGACAGTAGACCATGCTAAAGCAGAACTGATCTCTCTTTGAGAGCTTCTGCATCATTTTAAGTAAGAAACAATTAAAGTGTTGGCTCCCAGAATTCCAGCAGGTTTATTTTTCATTATTTTGATTGTCAAGATCACCTTTTTTTCAATTTTAGTAGACTACAGTAAATTAAGAAATTATGAGGGCAACTATAAAACCCTGGCCTTAACATATGAATTACTGGCACTAGCAGTATGAACTTAAAAAATTTGTCAAATATAACCATACCAATTAAAATCACTGCTACAGTTTATAATCTGAAGAACCTTGTCTTGTCTAATTTGCTTCTCATGACATTGTGATATAAGAAAGACAATTAATATGAACTCATTTTATAGCTTTAAGGAAACTAAGGGTAAAAGAAATGTAATTGTGTTACCAAAGTTATAAATCAAGGAAGTGGCAGAAAGATAAGACCTGAATTGATATTATTGACTCTAAGTGACTTGTTCTATATATATTTTCTAGTAAACCATAGTTTGATTCTTAATGGTATAATTTTATGATTCACTATTGTTTCTATTCTGTACTATATTGCAAAACAAACACACAAGGAGAATAAATTTATATAAATTGTATTGAGACATAAAAACTTTTATGTGTCAGGCATGTGCTAAAATCTTTCCATGAATTATCCTACTTTTCCCTCAAATCATCTTTATTAAGAAAGTATCATATATTCTTGCATTTTGGGAAAAAATTAGTAAATAATATCTTAAATTCTACTTATTCAAGTTAAGAGCTGTTAAATGGCAGAAGCCAGAATTGAATCATAAACAAGCTCCAGACCTAGAGCTGCTTAGCATTTATGATAATGTATTTTCCATATAAAGATATTTCATTTTCTTAATATTGGACTTTCTATATTTTACCTTAAATTTAAAATAGTAATTGTTAAATTATCTAGTATTGTCCTATCTCTTCAAGCCTGATTTTCCTAAATGATATAAATCATTTCTGATACAAATAAGAAAATATATAGTTATATTTCCATAAAATAATATTTTTACAATTCCAAAATCATATTTACCAAAATCCACTTCCCAAATATGTATTTTTTTCAAGAATATTTAATTTGAACTTTTTTTATGTACTACTTAATAATTTCAAAAGACAATTGTGGAAGAGAAAAGACGGCAGTTGAGTAGGTAGCAGTGTTGTCTGCTTGCTTCCATTGCGGAAGGACTTAGAGCACAAACACGGAGAGGAGTGAGTGAGTGTGGATTTCAGATAGTGCAAACAGGGAAGGGAGTGTGGGAGCAGCGTGAAAGACAGCAGAAAACTCGGCACATGGTCTCTAAGCAGAGTTGCAAGGCCTCACAGCCCCGGTGCCTCTGCCGCACCGCACCTGAAAGGGGCAGATGCTGACCAGCTCATTAGCTGGGAATCTGCTTGGCAGCTTCCCCCTGCCATAGGCACACTGACCAGCGAAGTCCCGGAGGGAGTCAGCAAGAAGGTTTGGTTGGAACAACCAGAGGCGTGGGAAGACAGTGAACAGCCCTGACTGAGAAACTGTTTGAACTGAGTCTAGGTGGAGACTCACTTGGCTTGCAACCCTGGGCTGACAACTCTGCACTCCAGGTGCTCATGCCAGGGCTCCACCAAACAAAGGGGTAGAACTGAGCCAGGGAGAGGGGCCCATACGGGAAAGCTGCGGTAGAACTGCAGACTTGGAAGGGACTCCAGGCAGGCAGGTGGCACATGCAGGCATACAGGCAGGGACACGGGCTGGTGTTACAGCTTGGAGGCATCAAAGAGACTTTTTTTAGAGGAGCAGAGATAGGACCCAAGGCTGGGCAGAGTCTATTGACATGCACACACTGGCCTTCCAGCAGAATAGCAATACTAGACAAGCCTGAGGAGGGCAGAGGGTGCCGCAGGACCAGGGGAAAAGAAACTCAATTAAGTGCGGCTCAGAGCAGAGTGGCAGCAGGCCCATGAGTGAGAGAATAACAACCCCAGAATCAAGCTAGATCTCCTCACAGCCAGCCACCCAGAAAATATTTGAAACCCATGAAATTTTGACCAGGGGTGGATCCAGAAAAAGAGGACAGCACCCAAAGAACTCAAGATTGAATGACTCTCGATCAACTAGCCAGAGGGAAAGATCCACCATAGAGTAACTGAAATACAACCAAACAGCTTATACGAATGGCATAAAGGATATCCCAAGAGCATCAGGCTCAGGAGATCAAAGAGACTGCACCACTGAATCCCCCAGGTCTCCTATAAAGAATCTCATACCACAAAGGTGGGAAATCAAAGCACACATATCTAAAAAACAAAAACAAACAAGAAGTATCCAGCATGGGAAGACACAGAAACAACCTCTCAATGAAAGGAAAAAAGGAATCCTCAGAAAGAGAGATAGATGGAACAGACATAAACCAACTATCAGACATGGAATTCAAAAGAATGGTTATAAGTAAGCTCAATGAACTTGACAAACTCAAAGAAAAGTACAGCGAACTCCAGGGGAATTACAAAGAACTCCCAGGAAACTACAAAGAGCTCCAGAGAAGCTACAAGGAACTTATGGAGAACTACACCAGCGTTAAAAAAGGACAAAGAAATTATCAATAAGAACCAGGAATAAAGGAAGAATACAATTTCTGAACTGAAGAACACAGTAGACTCAATCAAAAGCAGGCTAAATGAAGCAGAGTATCAGATCAGTGACTTAGAGAACAATGTAGAAAAAAAATCCCAAGACAATACAACAAAATGAAAAAATATTTTAAAAGAATGAAGAAGGTTTAAGAGAACTGCAGGACAACATGAAACAAAACAACATTAGAATCATAGTGATACAAGAAGGAGAAGAAGAGGAGCAAGGAATAGAAAACCTGATTGAAAAAGTAATAACAGAAAATTTTCCTAACTTGATGAGAAAAAAAGTCATGCAAGTCCAGGAAGCACAGAGGGTCCCAATGAAGATGAACCCAAAAAGGCCCTCTCCAAGGCACATCATAACTAAAATGGCAAGATTTAAAGACCAAGAGAGAATCTTAAAAGCAGCAAGAGAGAAACAGCTAATAACATACAAAAAAGCTCCAATAAGGCTATCATCAGATTTTGCAACAGAAACACTACAAGCCAGAAGAAAATGGCAAAAAATATTTCAAGCAATGAAAAGCAAAGGCCTACAATCAAGACTACTCTATCCAGCAAGGCTCTCATTCAAAATGGAAGGTGAAATAGGGAGTTTCTCAGACAAAGGAAGACTAAAGGAATATATCTCCAACAAACCAGCATTGCAAGAGATGCTAAAGGGAATGCTGTAAGAAAAAGAAGAAAAAGGGAGAGGGAGAGGAACACAGGTACAAAGGGAAATTAATAAATACCTGTTAATAATAACCTTAAATGTAAATGGATTAAATGCTCCAATCAAAAGACATAGGGTAATGGATGGATATGAAAACATGACCCACATATATGCTGTCTACAAGAGACACATCTCAAAACAAAAGTTTATACAGACTGAAAGTGAAGGGATGGAAAAAGTATTCCAAGCAAATGGACATGAAAAAAAAAGATGGGGTAGTAATACTTATATCAGACAAAACGGATTTCACAGCAAAGGCCATAAAAAGAGGCTAAGAAGGACATTTCATAATACTTAAAGGAACAATCCATCAAGAAGATATAACCGTGGTAAACATATATGCACCCAATATAGGAGCACCCAAATATAAGGAAAATACTAGAAGACTACAAGAAGAATATCAACAGCAAAACCCTCATAGTAGGGGATTTTAACACCCCCTTATCAATAATAGACAGATCTTCGAAGCAAAGAAACACCAAGGATATCGAGGTATTGAACAACACACTAGATCAAATGAACTTAACTGATACATAAAGAAATTTTCACCCCAAGTAAGCAAAATATACATTCTTTTCAAATACATATGGGACATTTCCAAAGATAGGCCACATGGTAGGACTCAGAGCAAGCCTCAACAAATTTTAAAAAAAATTGAAATTATATCAAGTGTCTTCTTTAACCATAATGGCTTGAAACTAGAAATCAACCTCAAGGGAAAAAATTCAAAGACATTCAAACCCATAGAGAAAAAACAACATGCTATTAAATAATGAATGGATTAACGATGACATCAAGGAAGAAATCAAGAAGTTTCTGGAAGCTAATGATAATGAACACACAATAGCCCAAAACTTATGGGACACAACAAAAGCAGTCCTGAGAGGAAAGTTCATAGCAATACAGGGCTTACTGAAAAGTATAGAAGAATCTCAAATAAAAAATCTAACTCTACAGCTACAAGAACTAGAACAAAAACAACAAACAAAGCCCAGGGCAAGAAGAAGGAAGGAAATCATCAAGATCGGAGCAGAATTAAATAACATAGAGACTAAACAAACAATTCAAAAGATTAACAAAGTAGGAGCTGGTTCTTTGAAAAGATAAACAAAATCGACAAGCCATTAGCCAGGCTCATCAAGAAAAAAAAAAAAAAAAAAAAAGGGAGAGGACCCAAATAAACAAAATCAGAAACAAAAGAGGACAAATCATGACCAAAATCACAGAAATACAAAGGATTGTAAGAAATTACTACAAACAACTGTATGGCAAGAAATTTGACAACCTAGAAGAAATGGACAAATTTCTAGAAACATATAACCTTCCCAAACTGAATCAAGAAGAAGTAGAAAGTCTCAGCAGACCAATAACAAAGAAGCAAATTGAAACAGTAATCAAAAATCTCCCTCCACACAAAAGCCCTGGACCGGATGACTTTACAGGCGAATTTTACAAAGCATTTAGGGAAGAACTAACTCCTACCCTCCTTAAACTATTCCGAAAAATCCAAGAAGAGGGAAAAATCCCAAACTCTTTCTATGAAGCCAGTATTACCCTAATTCCAAAACCAGGACAAGACACAACAAAGAAAGAAAATTACAAGCCAAATTTGCTGATAAACATAGATGCTAAAATCCTCAACAAAATATTGGCAAATCGAATCCAGCAACACATTACAAAGATCATACACCACGATCAAGTGGGATTCATCCCAGGGATGCAAGGATGGTTTAATATTTGCAAATCAATAAATGTAATACACCACAGAAACAAAATGAAAGGCAAAAATCACTTGATCAAATCAATAGATGCAGAAAAAGCATTTGATAAGGACACTACCCATTTATGATAAAAACACTCAGCAAAATGGGAATAGAGGGAGCATACCTCAACATGATAAAGGCCATGTATGAGAAATCTGCAGCCAACATCATACTCAATGGACAAAAACTGAAAGCATTCCCCCTGAGGTCAGGAACAAGACAAGAATTTCCACTCTCTTGACTCCTATTCAACATAGTGTTAGAAGTTCTAGCCACAGCAATCATACAAGAAAAAATAAATAAAAGGCATCCAAATTGGAAAAGAGGAAGTAAAACTGTCATTATTTGCAGATGACATGATAGTGTACATAGAAAACTCTACAGACACCACTAAAAAACTACTCGACATAATAAGTGAATTTGGCAAAATAGGGTACAAAGTCAATATACAGAAATCTAAGGCATTTCTGTACACCAACAATAAAATATCAGAAATAGAAACAAACAAAATAAATCTCATTTATGATAGCAACAATAAAAATAAGGTACCTAGGAATAAACTTAAATAAACAGATAAAAGATCTGTACTTGGAAAACTGCATAGCACTGAAGAAAGAAATTAAGAAAGATACAAATAAATGGAAGAAAATACCATGTTCATGGATGGGAAGAATCAACATCATTAAAATGTCTATCCTCCCCAAAACTATTTACAGATTCAATGCAATCTCTATTAAAATATCAATGACATATTTCACAGACCTAGAACAAATACTTCAAAATTTATATGGAATCAAAAAAGACTCTGAATATCCAAAGCAATCTTGAGACAGAAGAACACAGCAGGAGGAATCACAATACCAGACATCAAACTGTACTACAAAGCCACTGTGATCAAAACAGTCTAGTACTGGCATAAGAACAGACATATAGAGCAATGGAACAGAATAGAGAGACCAGAAATAAACTCAGGTCTATATGGTCAACTAATATTTGACGAAGGGGGAAGGATCATAAAATGAAGTGAGAAGAGCCTCTTCATCAAATGGTGCTGGGAGAAATGCACAGGGATGTGCAAAAAAATGAAACTAGACCATCAACTTACACCATACACAAGAATAAACTCAAGATAGATCAAAGACTTAAATGTAGGCCGTGACACCATGAAAGTCCTAGAGGAAAGTATAGGCAGGAAAATTTTAGATATGACACATAGCGGTATTTTTACTGATATGTCTCCTAAGGCAAGGAAAATAAAGAAAAAAATAAACAAATGGGACTAGATCAAACTAAAGAATTTCTGCTCAGCAAAAGAAAACATCAGCAAGACGATAAGGAAACCAATCATATGGGAAAACATATTTTCCAATGATACCTCAGACAAGGGATTGATCTGTAAAATATATAAAGAACTTATACATCTCAACACCAAGAAGACAGACAGCCCAATTAAAAAATGGGCACAGGACATGAACAAACACCTCTCCAAGGAGGATACATGGAGAGTTCATAGACATATGAAAGGATGTTCAGCATCACTAGCCATGAGAAAGATGCAAATAAAAACCACAGTGAGATACCACTTCACACCTGTCAAAATGGCCATCATCAACAAATCAACAAACAACAAGTGCCAGTGAGGATGTGGAGAAACAGGAACCCTAGTGCATTGTTGGTGGGAATGCAGACTGGTGCAGCCACTATGGAAAATAGTATGGAATTACCTCAAAAAACTAAAAATGGAACTGCCTTTTGAACCAGCTATGAACACAGGGGTGCATAAGTTCTTTTGTATTGGTGTTTCAGGATTCTTCAGTTATAATCCTAGAGGTGGAATTGCTGGTTCAAAACACAGTAAGACAAACAAACCAAAAAAAAATAGTTTGTTTTGATCATGTTATTCCTTAAGATGCTTGTTTGTCAACCAATTGGAGATGTCAAGTCTGGAATTCTTGAGAAGATATAATACGGAGTTTAATAGAATTGCAGAGGCAGAAAAAAATGCACTTAAGATATGAAGTGATTTTAAGGTATGGGCCAAATATCTTTTGCTTTTCATTTATCTTCTCCTGAAAGGAAAGAATACAGTTCATTGAGCAAAATTATCAGTCTTTGTGATCATGAACTGTATGGCCACTATATGTGGGTTAATCAAGCACTTGGTATAGAACATGCCCATAAAAGCAGAATGTTGTTCAAATTTAAAAAATTCTTTGTAACTCAAATGAAAACAAAACAAAATGATTGGGTCTCCTGCCATTGACTTGATTCTAAACAAATTATACTGGTCAAACATATGGAATGTGTTCCCAATGGCTGAGAAGAAACGGGCACTTCCTTTGCAGAGCTTGTGTTGATTCTGGTTCAAAACATAAGCCATTACATTTAATTTCTTGCTATTTCCTTTTTGTCTAATTGCTGACACTACTAGTGGGGAAAATAAGTAAAGAAAAAAAGGTTTGGGGATATATAGACAACTCTCCTGCAGGAATTATCTACTTTGACAAGATAAAAGTTTATTACTGAAAGACAAATGACCTTTCAAATCTCAAGTCATTTGTCAGGAAATAACAATTGAATCTAATACAGTGTATTTATTTTGAAGTACATTGTTTTAAGATGATAGTCTAGTTCTCTTAATTCAACTATGCTAAATAACCATGTATAAAAGATTAAATTTAGTTGCAGATTCTGTAAACTACTGCCAACTTTATCCCATCTTTCTGACAAAATTTGGTAGGAGAAGAAAAATTATTTGTTTTCAAAATGACTTTTGACTGCTTTAAGTAATGAAGAAATTTGTAAAAGTTGCTTAGAAAATGGATATTTCAACATTCACTGAACCAGAAAATTCTTGTTTCTGTATATATTTATAGATATTCAAAGAAGAAAATCAACTAGTAAAAGCTAGGACTTTACATCTTAAGATTCAAGGGACTAACTGTCTGCTTTTACCTATAGAATTGAATTAATACAATAATCTATTTTAATATAATTATTTAATTAAGAGTGTTTGGGTCCTATCTTTGTTAAATATTTTATACTAATTTTCTTCAATGGCTAGTATATATTTAAAATTTCCTCTTATATTAGTATGTGTTTTAATCAAGTAAATTAAATATTATAATTACACTTAAATATGTTAGATGTAAAGATAATTACAAAGTATTTTACTTTGTTTAAAAAGAACAAAAGAATAAATAGAAATAAAAATAAAAGTAGGAGGGAAATACTGAATGAGGAAGGAAGGAAGAAATAAATAAAAGATGAGAGAAAGAAAAGGAGACATGGAATGCAGCTTCTTAGGATGCTATGCCTTCATATTGTGCTGACAATATAATGGGCCTGTCTCTCCTCATCTTCAAATAACAAAAACTGACTCACCATAGACCTGGCCTTAGCGGGTACCAGCTATTACTGACATGAACTGGCCTCACTCTGGCCCTTAGCAATATTTTATTTTAATTGAGATGTAATCAACATATAAAATTATATTAGTTTCAAATGTATAATAAAATGATTAAAATTTTTGTATCTTACGAAATGACCACAAGTCTAGTTAACATCCATCACCACACTAGTTATATAATTTTTCTTCTGATGAGAATTTTTAAGATGTACTCTCTTAGAAAATTTCAAATATAAAGTACTATACTTACTATAGTCACTATACTGTACATTATATCCTCAGGACTTACTTATTTTATAACTGGAAGTCGTGGCTTTTGATCACCTTCACCAGTGTGTGTGTGTGTGTGTGTGTGTGTACATGCACCTGTGTGTATATTTCATGTTTTCTTTATCCATTTGTTGGCTATTGTAAATAATTCTGCAGTGATACTCAGAAGTTTAATTGCTGTATCATATAGTGGTTCTATTTTTAATTATTTGAGGAAACTTCATAGTGTTTTTCATAGCAAAAAAGTATTTCCACCAACCATTCATGAAGGTTCTCTTTTTTTCCACATCCTCACAAATACTGTTATTTCTTGTCCATTTGATAATAGCCATTCTTAATGATGTAAGGTGATACATCATGGTGGTTTTAATTTGTATTTTCCTAATGTTTAGTGATGTTGAGCACTTTTTAATGAACCTATTAGCTGGCCCTAGTACTTATTTAATTTATTCTCCATCAACCAGAAATACTTGTTATATAACCAAAGACAGACAAAAAAGATTCTCAGTAATAATGATCTCTGATCTATGATCCATACTGTACCATGAAATGTGAACAGGTTAAAACAGACACTTTCCTTGAGGTTTTTAGTTGGTTACTTTTCATTAGAAAACTGAAGGAAATAAGGATAAAAAATAAAAATGCTACTATAAAATGTTGCCATAGGGTGAAATTGATGCCAGACACCCATGAAAAATCCATAATGTTGAGCAAAAATGTATGGAGTGACAGAAACCTGCAGAAGCCAGTTTGTAGCAGGCAATGAAAAAGCTGCCACAGGAAATGAGACCAAGCCACATTTATGTGCATATTCACTTGTGTGGGAACATTCTCAACTCCAGGTTCCTTGAATCCTCTGGCTAGCATGAATCTTCCATGAAATGGACCTGCCTACTCAATAAGCACCCTAAATATAGGTACCTTTAATTAATTAATGTAATTAGTTAATAAATGAAAGAGTTAAATAGCTCACGTTTGTTGAACCTGGGTTGCACATTAGAAGCATCTGGAGAACTTTTAAAAACTACAAAGAGGGTCCAATTTTATGGGTCTGGGTTGTGGAAGGGCACCGGTATCTAGTTCGAAAGCTCCCAGGTGACTCTAATGTGCAGTCAGATTTAGAACCATTGGACTGGCTTGGTTGGTTCTTAATTTCTTGAAATCAAAACAGCAATTTTGAAATTCAAATTAATCATGCTGCACTATAATTTAACAACTAAATTGCATGTTAGTATACTGAAAACTAGTTCCTCTAATTAATGGTCTCCTTGTGGTTAATGATAATCCAATTAATTTGTTTCCCTTGTTGCACGTTTCAAAGTATTTTCACATACATAAGCCCAATTGCTTTTAATGGTAAGGATAATACTGAGCCTACTCTGTTCCACAACATTTTTACATATTCATAGGTTTCATAGTAGCATCACAGTTATCTACACTTTATTCCACATGTTACAATATTCTTGGCAAAATTAATTCTATGCAATAATTTTATAAGAAGCATAAATGTGTGGTAACCTTTTTGAACCATTATATAGCCTTTTGACAATGAGTCAACAAATTTTGTATCAGGGGCTAGTAGCTTTTCTGTAAAAAGTCAGGTGGTAACTATTTAAGACTTTACAAACCATGCCATCTCTATTGCACTTACTTAGTCATTGTAGTCTGAAAGCAGCTATAGACTACATGTATTACAATAAAACTTTATTTACTAAAAGAGGAAGTAGACCAGATTTGACACATGGATTGTAGTTTGCCAAACCCTGCATTGTACAAACTATAGTTTGTCTGTATAAACAATTCTTTAGCTATAATTATTATCTTTCAAAACTTAGTATATGTTGGAGCTTATCTTGAGATATTTAGAGTGTACAGGGAAATTAAATAACAAAAAGACATTTTCACTCAAAATAGGCAACCAGTTTTAGCTGGAGGGGAATCTGGATTTTTACCATACATCATTAGTATTCAGAAACTTACCCAATTATATATCCAGGTATATACAACTTTGCCTGGTACACAGTAATGTAAGATCTTAAACATTTCTTAAGTAAATGCCTATTTTACCCTTTATTTTTATGTAAAATTATCAATGAAAGTCTATTTATATTTTTATCTGTTCAGTCTTTTATATGTTTCCATTGTTCTCGACCTTAAGTCATTTATTGTTTTCTCTTACAGTAAATCTGCTCTCTATTTCCTACTTTATATATTGAATTTATGTTAGCTTTATTTTTGTAGTTGTCTTTGTCTGGAATTATGATCATTTCATTGTTACTAGCTTTTGATGTATATTTTGAATCTAGTGTGAAATATAAATTTGAGATTTCTTTCAAGTAAGCTTCTCATATTTTACGGCAAGTTGATTTTACAGGACATCTCAAATCCTTTGGCTGGGTTTCCTTCTTATAGCCTGCTTTATCTTTTTTACCACATAATTTTCCTCAAGTTGGTTCAACAAATAAGATGCATGCCCAGAGAAGAAAGCTCAGCTGATTTTCCTATTTCATCAGCTGAGTGTGGTCTCCTTTGAGGATCTCCAGCTCAATCATAGAGAAAAGCAACAATTTAGATGTCATGTCATTTTATTTTGCTTTTGCAGGTATATTAGCTACCCAGGCAGATTGTGCAGAGAAAGCAGGGCAGGATGCAGTCATGACAGAGAGATCACCTCTTTGCTAGAGAGTGCCTTTCCTGTGTTTGCTATGGAACTCTAAGCTAGGAGAGACAGGCCCTTCTTCTCTGCCAGCACTGGTCCTTTGTTGGGAGCCAGCTATCACAAGGTCTCTGCCCTTGGCCCAGCCTTGCAGTCCACTGGGGCAAGAATAAATACAGCTGCTCAATTTTCACTGTGCTGAAAGCCGGCAGCCTGGTTGCAAATGAATTGTTTGGGGGAAAAGGATGCAAACGAGTAAGTTGAAAACAAACTTGTTGAAATGATAAATTGGTCAAAAATGAATTTTTCCAGTCACTGATTTTGCAATTTTTCCAGCCACTGATGCCTGTTTTACTTTTAAAAACAGCAATTACTCAAACTAAAGAAATAATCTCATCCTATTTTTAAAAACAGTGGTCAGACAGTGGTAACTACCTCCTTATGTTTACAAACCATGATTCTTTAATGTAAGTGTATAGCTTTCTCTAATTGCAAATGGTTAGTTACACCTAAGGCCAAGGTTGTAATAATACTGATAATTATTGGAAATGTCAAATTAATGAGAAATGCTTAGTTTGGAAAATTTTCCCTTAATAGTACCTACTTTAACTGTTTTGCCATGTATACTCATTTTATCCTACATAGTTTTTGTTATTTTATTAATAACTAGCTTTAATTATTTATTTATTTTATTATAAAGAAACTAAAATGCCCAGAGAAGCAAATAAACATAAATTTTTGTCTCTGTGTGCAAAATATTTATCTAACACTCTCCTCATTGATCATCCGAATGGGGAGCCTGTATCCCCTGATTTGCCCCATTATTTGCAAAGTAAAAGTGGATACCTCTGGAAAATATTTTTAAATCAATTATTAGACAATTACAGTCTATTAATTTGTAGTTTTGAACAATGTGCAACATGTTTTTTCAACGGATTTTTTAAGAGTTTACTTGGAATCATGCATTGTGATTTCTAATGCCCTGTCCATTTGAATGGGCACTTGTATAATCTATATAGTAGTCCTCTCCAAGATCTGCCTTTCCTGTGGTCTTACTGACTTCCATTTTTCTGACTTCTCAAAAGAAACCCCTGAAGTAGGTACTATCCTATCCCATTCTACAGACAAGGGCACTGAAGCTAAGTCTCCCAGCTAGAAAGCAGGCAAACCCAGATTTCATTTTAGGCATGCTGATTCAAAATCACTTTATATTTGACCTAACTTTTCTACCACTCATATTGGCACAGGATAATTTGAAGATGCTCTGTGAATTTTATTTGATTTTCTTTTGCTATTGTTTTAGTATCACACATATATATAACAAACAAAACAAAACAAAACAAAAATTATCTTTTATAAATTTCTTTTAGCTCAAAAATTTTATTTATTTTTTCTTTATGTTTATTTTGTCTTACATTATGACCTTATTGTGTACCCAATATTTCTGCTACATTTTCCAAAGAGACTCATTAATTCTATTACCCCTAGCAAGATAAAAGGGGAATTTTGAAATGACTGGCAGCCTACAGATCAATATCCTAACTCAATAGAGATAATTATTGAAATCATTAGGAGACTAGCAAGCTGTCAGCTGTATGCAATCATTTTTAGGCCTGGGATAAATCTTCAGAAAACACAAAGCAAATTTTAAGTGTATTATTTTTAATTGAGAGTCATATACCTACAGCTGTCTTTCTATTATCCATTTTCACAGATACATCACCATTGGCTTCTGATGTTATATATTGTTTATTAACTAAGTTGACTCCCTAAGCTTCATATTATATTGCATCTCAATTCCTCTGTCTGCTTTTTTTTCTCATTGACTATCCCTGTTTTGCTGTTTTACTGAACTATTAAACTGTGTTCACTTACTTTATGTTTTTAAATATGAACATCCTATTTGGATTTCAGCAGTTACAGTGATCAGCCATGGAAATCCAGAAGACACAGTTGTCATGTATCTACAAATTAAAATAAAATTTCCTATAAACATAGCATTTCTGCAGTATCTGAACTCTTTCTTAGTGATAAATTTAGATTTTGTCTTCTAGTCATGGTTTCTTTGAATCTCTGAGGTTGTAGTTATCATCAAGGACCCTCTTCTTTATCCCTCTCAAACGTCACACAGCTTTCTGTTTCTCCTAAACCATGTTAGTAAAACATCCCTTTATCTTCATCCCTTGGTCTTTTTTTTTTTAACCTTCTATCCTGGGATTCCTAGCTCCTTTTCAAAAATTACTGAATGAGGACTGAAACCTTATTATATTCGTGAATTCAAATGGAAAGCTATTCTATTGTATATGCCCTGAAGAAAATCAATGAGGCTAAGCTTTACATCAAGCACATTTTTTACTTTTGTTTTGAATTTCAGTGTCAGCATCACTGGTATGGTAAGAAAATAATTAAACTAGGAAATTAATAGAAACTTTCACAAGGATACACACGCAGAGAGAATTGTATTTTCTATTATTAAGAAGTAAGTGCAATGTTTATTAAAATATTATAATATAACCTATTGTGTATGTCATGAACACAGTATCACTATAAAACCAGGAAGCACATGCCATCTTCATCATGATCGATAAAAAAAAGAATTTTAAATTTTAAAAAGAGGTAAAAGACAAAAAGAAAACTTTACAGCTTATTCAATGAGTAATATGGACATAAATCATCACTTTTAAGAGTGTGATTCTCTCTTTTGTGAAAATGGAGATGTAACCTTAACTTCTTGGTGTACCTTTTCCCAGGTTGTGAGGGTTGTTGCATTTCTTTAATTGATCCCTTTGTGATCAAAGGTTAAGAATGCCTCCAAACATAACCTACCACCCATCTACAAATAGATTATATTTCTAACACTTACACATAATTTTCTACAGGTCCTTGAGGAAAAATGGACATGAAAGTAATTAGGACTCAAGGAAAAATTACAGTTCCTAAAATCAGTAGCACACTAGAGGGAATGGTTTGTTGGTTCTCATAGATGCTTCCACTGTCATGAGAACCGGCCACTGCTTTTAGTTTCCTATTTGACAAGGTGAGAGAAGGAGTGAGAAAAAGAAAAAGAGAAGTCTTTACCCAGGTGCTTAGATGGCAAAATTGATAATCAATTTAGTCTTTATGTAAGTAGTTAATGCTAACAGATGACAACCTCACATAAACACTGGTTTTATTGGTGTCTAGGGACCTTCAAAAGGTAGGTGTATTATCTCTTCTGGAGAAAAAAAGTATGGAAAGTAATTTTCAGCCATGACCTTTCATGTATTAATTTCAGTAGTAGACTCACACACATGGCTAGTGATCCACTGGGGAATTTCATTTATTTTTGTTTCAAGAGCTTAGTCCTGAGCATTAAGATGATAGATTTATCCTAGTCCTAAAAGCTTTCTTTTGAAAGTCAGACTTCTGTAGTCCAGAGAAAAGTTCTTAATTCATTTGACAATTAAAATTTATTCGAGTAGTTTCTGGTTGCAAATGGAAACAGTTTCTTGACTGTCATTCAGCTTTTCTCTGGACATATCCTCCTTTTCTAATGACCTTTTTTTTTTTTTTTCTTTTTTTATAACAGTAATTCTTTGGTTTGTGTTAGAAAATATCTCTAGTGAAGGGTTTCTCCATTCACACACACTAACATTTTGTTTTGGACCAGATAGTTCTTTCCTGTGGGGGGGGTTGTCCTGTGCATGGAAGGATATTTAGCAGCACACTCAGCTTCCACCCATTAGATGACAAATCACACACCCCCACACTTAACAATGAAAAATGTCTGCAGGTGTTAATAATGTCCCACTGTGGTGGCGGTTGGTGGGGGGGGGGCAGGGTTGCTGCAAAATCACCCAAAGCTGAGAACCATTGCTCTAATATATAATGTTGATTATTGTCTTTGTCTGGAGTCTGGTTGACCTAGATACACACAAGTAAAATGAATTATCTATTTGAGTCACTTGAGAATATAAGACATTATTTTGATGATTAAAGAATGGGTGAGTGGGTAATCAAAATAATTGTAGTAAAAATAATAATAGATAACAGTGCTTAATCAAGCAAACAAAATTTTACGCAGTTAAAGTGTATTAACGTTTCTAAAAAATTCACTTAAGCTTATGAAATAAATGTAATTACTTTTTTCATTTTATAGAAGTTGGAAATGAGGTTTGGACAATAATGCCAAGGTCATATAGTTAGCAAAAAAAGCAAATAGGAGATGCAGTTTGTAATATTCAAGATATCAGCTGAGCTCAGAGACCTAGTTTGTTTCTAACAATGCAACTAATTTTGTTGAATGTGTAAATGAAGAAACCTTTGTGAGTTTAATTTCTCGGCTCATAATGATGCTTCATATTTTTTGGCCTACTCCTTACACAAGTGTTCTGACACCTGTTTTATTTTATTTTTTTAAAAAATTTAGTTGGTTTTCATAGATTCAAATTTTAAGTTAACATGGTAAACCCATATGCTGTCTACAGGGAAGTGAAATTAATGGAACTGGGTTAAGTTAAAACAAGCTAACCAGAATAAATAGCATCTAGCATTAGGCTAGATGGGGAAAACTGGCAATGGTGGGGCGAGTAGCTCACTGAAAGGGAACTGACCACAGGCAAAAGGACTGCAACTCTTGAGCTCTATCTGATGGTTTCCAAACAAGAACGAGAAGTCAGGGATCCCAAAGATGCTGATTTCTCAACAATAACAGAACTTTCAGACTTTAAATAAAATGTTCTTTTTTCATTTCTTATAATGAATTAATATCAAAGGAAATAAAAAGGAGCATGCTTGACCAAGCAAGACAGAGCTGCAGGGAAATACAGTCCACTTAGCATTGTTTTTGAGCTCTGCTCCAAAAAAGGTGTCTTTATGTTAGAGCATATCACAGGATCCATTCTTTTTTATGAAAAAAAAAAAAAAGAATATTTCTGAAACAACTATTTAATCACTAAACTTTTGGTCATTTCACTGCTTTTATTTTCATTTCTAGAAGAAACACAAGTCTACCAAGCACTTCTGAAACTATCTCATTAAATTTTCATGAATGATTTTGCCAACTTAGAGGGTATTATACCTATTTTACAGAAAACCAAAAAGTTAAAGGTTTACTCAACTAAACTAAATTTGCTATATTCTCTGTCAGAGAGCCATTTGGGTTAGAAATATTGAGACTGTTTGGCAAAACAATGTGTACATTGCTTCTTTTTTTGCACCTTTCCAAGGCAAGCAAGGGATGTTATACTCATATCATTAAAATTTACCAAGATACTCTAAAAATGGCTTCAACAGAAAATGCACAAAGAGCAGGAAATATTTTTGTTCAAATCAATGGAATTTACTTAGACCTGTCTTTTAAAGCATAGGTTTAAGCATATGCATACAGAAATTTTCCAGTTAAACTTCCAGTTTTCAGATGGCTATATTAAGAAGTTCTAACACAAAGCAGCTTTATTGTCTATTTCTAAAAAATTATTTCTTATGGCTGTTAATGTGCTTTTATTTAATAAAATAATTCATGCCAAAATAGGCTTACAACACTTGAATATCTATATGGTTCATCTTCTCTTAATTCAGTTTACTTTAAAAATATTTTCTTTCTTGCCAATGCTTTCTAAGTCCCATCTGAGTATACTCCTACATGCATACACACACACACACAGATACACACACACACACAATTATACACACATATTTATCTATTTTATTTTATTGATTATGCTGTTACAGTTGTCCCAATTTCTTTGCCCCCTCCTCCCATCCACCCTGTGGCAACCCTCCTTTCAGTCCCCCCCCCTTAGTTCACGCCCATCGGTTGTGCATATAGTTCTTCTCAACATCTTCCTGTCCACTCCACTCCCTCCTACTATGCTTCTTAATTCCTGTATCATGTCCCTCCCTTTTCCCCCTTTCCCCTCCCTGCTGACCTCCCCCAATATTTTCCTTGTACCTATAGTTTTTTTTCCACTCTTGTTGCCTACTTAGTTTGCCTTTATTTTGATTCCCTAGCTTCTGTTGTTGGTTCTTGTGATGCAGTTTTCATCTTAATGTTCATAGTTTTGATCCTCTTTCTCCTAAACAAGTCCCTTTCACATCTCATATAACAGTGGTTTGGATCTAATGAACTCCTTCAGTTTTACTTTGTCCTGGAAACACTTTCTCTGCCCTTCTATCCTAAATGACAGCTTCTCTGGATAGAGTAATCATGGCTGTAGGTTTTTGCTTTTCATTACTTTGAGTATTTCTTGCCAGTCCCTTCTTGCCTGCAAAGTCTCCTTTGAGAAATCCTCTGATAGTCTAATTGGGACCCCTTTGTACATAAGTCTTCTCTTCTCTCTTGCTGCTTTTAAGATTCTCTCTTTACCTTTATTTTTTGACATTTTGAAGATAATGTGTCTTGGTGTGGTCCTTCCTGGGTCCAGTCTATCTGGAACTCTCTGTGCTTCCTGGACCTGTAAGTTCATTTCATTCACCAAGTTAGGGAAGTTCTGCTTCATTATTTTTCACATAATTTTTCAATTTCTAGTCCTTCTTCTTCACCCTCTGGCAATCCTATAATTCAAACGTTTGTTCGCTTACAGCTGTCCCAGAGGTTTCTGAGCCTCTCCTCATATCCCTTACTTTTTGTTTCCTCTTTCTGCACTGGTTGACTATTTGTTCCCTCCCTATGTTCCGATTTGTTGATTTGATCCATGACTTTCCCTTCCTCACCACTTGTCTTTTATGTATTTTTGTTCATTTCAGCAGGACCAGCCTTCATTCTTTCCCTGTCTTGATTCAGCCCCACTGTTAGGTATGTAAGCTGCCTTATGACTATAGCTCTGAACTGAGTCTCAAAAAGATTCGCTATTTTTTCATTGGTCAAGGCCTTCATTTGTTTTTTTTGTTAGCTGTGTGATTGGTATTTCAATCATTAATTCTGCCGTTCTGACCATTTTATTTATCTTTCCTTCTTGGGTGGGACGCTGTCACACCTCCTACACTATATTGGGTAGCGCCCCATGTGCTTGTCACAACCTGGTGACCTTTCTCACCACACTGTGGGACTTTGTGTGGAGGCAAGGGTCCAAGATGGATTCCTGCTCTTACTCTCCGCTGAGAAATCGGGAGCCTCCTCCTCTGGGCCTCACAGTCCAAGACAATGGGGGTCTGCCTTCCTTGGCATTGGAATCGCAAGCCGACGGGTCTGGTCTGCAGCCAGGGCTGGCTCCCAGGTGTTTCTCTCCTCCCCCTAAATATGGATGTCTGCTTACTGGGTCCCGCTGTTCACTGCTGCAGCTGCTGCCTCCAGCATAGTTCGTTCAGCCATGGCTTTGCCCTTCCTACCCGTCCGGACAGGCACCACTTGTTTATGACTTCATATGTTGGACTTCCATGTAGCTTTATTTTCTGGAACTGCTTATTATTTTTGGTTTTACGGTAGTTGTAGTCCTTCTTAGTTGTGGAGGGAGACAGTGAACATGTCGGTCTATGCCTCCATCTTTGCCAGAAGTCCCATATTTATCTATTTTAAATAATGATCATTTTGTACATAAGTCAAAGTATATGTTGCTTCATTTTTCCCTGTTAACACAGAACCCTTCATTACCTTAACATGACTTCATTGTCAATTCATTTCATGAGATAAAAATAAAGATTCAGAGATACAAGATGAGACAGGAGATGTGTTTTTTAATATAAAAACACAAATGCATTACTATAAAACAGTTTGTTTTATTTTTGTTTCTGAGGGGAATAACAAGGGCCAACTGTTTCTACGCAATCTATAAGGCACAGGACAGCACATTCCCCTACCTCAACAAAGAATTACCAGGTCCAAAATGTCAATAATTCCAATTTAATAAAACTAAATGTTTATAATCTAAGTACAACTGGTCTATTGGGTGTTATGGGTTGAAATGTATTCCACTAAGATTTGTATATTTAAGTCCTAATCCCCAGTACTTCGGAATGTGGAAACTTGGAGATAAATAACTGTAGATGTGATTAATTAAGGTGCAGTGACACCAGAATAGAGTAGAATGCTAATCCAATGACTGGTGTCATTCAAAAAGGGGGATTTGGATTCAGACGCACACACATATTATGTGAAGATGAAGGCAGAGATCAAGGTGATGGTTCTGCAACCCAAAGAATGCCAAAGAGTGCAGCAAAGCACAGGAAGTTAAGAGGCAATCATGGAACAGATTCTTCCTCACAGCCTTTTCAAAGAACCAATCCTGCTGAACCCTGGTCTCAGATTTACAGCCTCTAGAACTCTGAGACAATAAGTATGAGTTGTTGAAGCCACTCAGTGGTATTTGTTATGGTAGCTCTAGCAAACTAATACATTGTGTTTTTAAATTCTCTGTTACTATGCAGTTTACTTAAAGTTTCTGCTTGAGAATAGTTGTAAAAAATAAAAATAATAACAATATGCTGTTCCCGTAACAACTAAGGTTCAGTTTATTTAGCAATACACTCACCTAACTGAATCAATGTGGTATATGAAACCAAAGCAAAGACAATGAGTATTTTGCTAAAGGTGTGCCAAGACACAGCAAGGGTGCCAAGAACAGGATTTCTTCTTGTAAAAGTTTCTCCCCAGCTGAGATGCAATATATTTCTGGACCACTAAACACATTTTACCTTCTGAATTGTGACAAAATGTGCCTTTATCCTTGGATGCTTGTTCTGGAACAAGAGCAGAACATCATGCAGACAAAGTTAGCAATCAAAATGAAGGATGGATTCCAAGCCCTTTCCTTTTTCCACAAATCTCTCTCAGCCTTATGAATGCATTTCTAAATATCATGCTTCTACTTCCCTTTCATTGATCCAGCCAGAATCACCTCATTTTGTTCAATGATAACTCTGATATAAATACCTCAAACATCAAAGTCAACCTGCCTTTTCTTGGATAACAACAACATGTGTGTGTGTGTGTGTGCAGAAGTACATGAGTATACTGTGGGCAGATGTCCTTCTGCCTTTGTCCTTATGCTCTTATGCTTCATTTTTTAAAATTTTATTCCTTCTATCATTTTCACAGTGTGAATGATGCAATTGCTTCCTGGGAGAAAATGGATAATTCTTCACTGCAACCCCAAGAATTCATGTGTCAGACACATGGATGTCTCCCTACTGAGCAGTATCTACTCTAGTCCTTCTGCCAAAGGCTCCTCCAGGGACTTCATGATTGAGACTGTCTGCCAGAGCTCTGTATCAATTGAATATCAGATTATTTTTTAATGTACTATGTGGTAGTATATTATAGAATAAATAGACAGACACTTACCTTCCATGTACCAAAGTTTTATAACTATTTTTACAGAAAAAAAATCTGTTGTTCATCTTGGACTTTAGTTGGCCTTCTGTGTTAACATTTATTCCCAAAGATAAACTTCATGGACTAGTGAAAAGAGAGATAAAATGACATATTGGAAGGAGAATTATTTTAGAATCTGATACCCTTTCTTTTAAGTTTATAAGGCTGATTCTAATCCAATATATAGTACAAAGGACCACCTGTGAAATTCTTTTCCCTAAATAATTGAACAACTATCAAATGAAGACACTACAATTACAGGATATATGAGAAAGTAAAGAAACAACTTCATGACACTAAAAGGAATCAAACATACAGATCCAGAATATGGAACGCTTAATTAGACAATTTTTTTCTCTAACAAATCAATGGTATGAATGAAAAAGGGAGGAGGCTGATCTATACTAACAAACTTAAGAGACATAGCTACCAAATACAATCTATGAATCTTGATTCAAGCCAATTAAAAATATTTCTGAAGATATAAAAAAAATTTGATTATGAACTAGATATTTGATGGTGTAAAATGTTAATTTTCCTTTAGGTGTGGAAATGGACATATTCTTAGATAAAACAGGTCCATGTTTTTGAAAAAATGAATACATATGTAATTTGCCTATGATTAGTTTTATAACACTTCATCAAAAAATAAAAATAAATGATAGAGAAGTAAATGAGGCAAAAATATGGATCATTGCTGAAGCAGAATGACAGTCATATAGGAGTTCATTTGTGATATTTTCTCAACTATTTTGGGAAGTTTGAAAAATTTTGTAACAAACATACAAAATATAAGAACACCAAATTTAGACCCTCACAATTCTGGATTCAAATGTTACCTTTCCCTCCACATTTACTAGATTTTTGCTGGGATAACATTAACTTTTCTAATCTAATCTTATATTGTGTTAAAAGTACCATGTTAACTTTTCACGTAAAGACAATTTTTGCTACCATATTGAAAGGGGAGTTACATAACATAATTAGTACTTGGTAACTGATTATTATATTTATACTATTTTTATTTCTGAAATATTGTGTGTGTGTAAAAAACTAATAGTGGATATGACATTAAATCAGTTTTCACTCCCAAATCCCTCTCCCTCTCTCACACCTAATATCTGCATTTTTTAGAAAAATAAATTATCATAGAAAATATTTTAATGTCAATTTTAAGATATGTAGGAAATTTTTCTTTTAAAAAATTCCCTTTTGAATAAGAACAGGATAAGGATAATGTTTTTAGGCTTTTCACACAATGTAATATTTGGCCTGTTTGATGTAATGGTCAGAATTTTGAATAATTATTCCAAGCACCGTATTTTACAGATAATCATTTAGCTGAACTAATTTTTATATAAGTAGTGTTTTTTTTAATTTGATTAAAATAAGATTGCCTTTACAAATTTTATGCACTTTATATATTCAAATGGATTCAAGGTACTCAAGGTTAAAGGCAAACATGTCCTTTAGGTATGTATTCCCATTTGGGAGGGCTGAGTAAGATATTCTAATTACTATAGCAATCATTAAAATATCTGCTGGAACTTCCCTTGAAAGTTTATGAATTTATGATTTCAGTCTCATTTTTATTTTTATTATATGGGAAGACAATGTAGAATAAAGCAAACATAAATGAAGGAGGAGACAAGGAAATCCTCCTTAGTGAAGCATCACACATCATCCAATAAGTATCCAGACATCTCCATAGTTGGGATGCTTATTAACCTCATGCTAGGACCTGGGCTGACAATTATTTTTGCCAATTTGCAGGCTGCAGAATTTACTGTTTGGCTATTTTATTGCAAATAAATTATAATTGATTTCTTTTTTACCTGACACATAAAGTTTAACATATATTAGTTATTATTCCAGTAGAAATCCTCCATCTCCTTAAGATGAGGATGTTTGCAAGAGGAATTCTGTCTTTTATAGGATCATTAGACTGGTCCTGATTCATCATCTTTCATAAAGCTTGGCTGTAATTGTGTATTTATATGATAATATTCCAGTTATGATTAAGTGTTTCCATATTATACTTTTTGAATAAGACAACACTTGCTTAACTTTTCCTTTCTCTTCTCTCATGCTGTGTAAGTGTTGATAATGCCTTGATTTTGACTTCAGAAAACTACATAAATTCAACATAGTGGCACTCATTTAAGCATCTTAAAAACCCTTGTGCAAGCATTACAGGAAGATACTTCAGTGAAATAGAAATTTCTCAGAAGTGCTTCTTGTTGCAAGGTTATATGTTAGGTTAGAAGTGAAGGATAATGCTTTTTGAGAAACCAGGATACCTGAATCTTCATTTTGTATCCTCCTACATAAAACACTTCTCACAGATACTGAGAAAATGCATACAGAAGGTCAGTTGTCAGTTGAAGCAAATCCAAAATCTGAATGTCTATAACCAAGGTGGTCTCTTTTCCTCCCAGAACCACTCCCACTTACATACCAGTATCAATGAAGGTGAATACAACAAGAAACTAAGCATCCAGAAATGAAAACTCAAGACTTACTCTTTTGAAACCAAGGGCAGAGCTGGCCTCACAAAACCACACACAAGCTTTCCTAGGCCTAAGTATGATATCTCTGAAGAGAACCAAGATGTTGATAGAAGAGAGAGCCCAACAAAGACACCCCTGCCCACAACATCAGATTTAGCATTAATTCTTTAGCCTGGCACAGAGAAGACCCTGTTCTTCACCTCTATGGTCCATTCCAAAGGCTTTGCAAAATGAGAGCAGGCGGGGTCAGAGGAAGGGTAGGAGGAGAAAAGGGAGGAGCCTGATATCTCTGAAGCTGCAAGTGCTATTATTACATATTTATGGTTATATAATTGGAAAAGCTCTTCATGTATATAAATTTATAAACTTTTCATTGGTAATATTAAATTATATGTTATTTATATAAGTAATTTATACATAATCATAAGGACTATATAAAATTAGAATTTATTTTTAAAAATACTTCGTCGTCGTCATCGGCAGCCGTCCGTCTCGAGAGACGATGGTGTAGCTTAAGAGTCTATCTGCACCGCTGAGAATGGCTGTGCAGTCCGACTCGGGAGTGACACGGTTATCTGTCTCCTCCCGTGTTGAATCGACATCTTGCGATGACGCTGGAGTGTCCTCTCCAGTGGAGCTGAAGCTACAGAGCCTGGGCAGGGTGATATGGAGGGTCTGCTGTTGCCCATGCAGCAGACCCCCCCTCTCTTCGCAGCTGAAGGGCCCAAGGGAAAGACGGAGTCAATACAGCTTGGCTTCAGGTGCGCCGCAGGAGTTGCCGGTGTTGACTAGAACGTCAAACCGCCTTAGGGACTCCGGCTCCGGATTTTCTGTCGGGGTTTACTCCCTTAGCCTTTCCCCTGAAGAGGTATGCCGCAAGGCAGCGGAGGTTTTTTTTTTTGGAATCAGAGTTTTCCTTCTCTGAAAAAAAAAAAAAATATTTACTATGTAATAAAAAGACCCCATATTTTATTTTAGACTCTGTTTTACACATAAATTACATTTTTGCTGTAATTCCAATTTTGTTGAGTACCCATAATAACAGACATTATATAATGGCTACATCTCATACATAAAATTATATTTCATGATAGGGAGAGATATTATTGTTCATAACTTTTTTAAATTTTAATTTTTTATCTTGACATAACTTGCGACATAGAAAAATATGATGAACAAAATTTTTTATATGTTCTTCATCCTTATTCAACAAATGTTGAGCATTTTTCATATTGGCTTATCATTTTCCTTCTTCCTCTCTGTTTTCCTAAATTATTTAAGAATAAAGAGCAAAAATATTGACTACCTGCTTCTAACTACTCCAGTGTGTATTTCCTATAAAACAAAGACTCTCCCTTATATGTAACTGTCAAGATCGGAAAATTAAGACTAATACATTATTATTATCTAAACCATAAATGTTATTCAAATTTTTCTAATTATGCTACTAATGTCCTCATTGGAAAAAAATATGTGTTATTCAATTATTATGTGTCTTTGGTCTCATTTTAATTTGGAACATTTTCTCAGTCTCACTATAAAGATGAAGTGGACCCACACAGTCTGTCTTCTCTCGGACTACAAAAGTAATTAATAACTGGGTTGGTGTCCATACATATATTCATTTGGTTTCTTAAGCTATTCTTAGTCCAATATGTCATGCCACTTTTCCTACCTTGTATATTGGGAAAAGTGTATGATTTTATATATGAGTGATTAGGCACCGCAATCTCCATATAACAATATGCCAGAGTATTTTGATCTACTGAGAAGTTCATTTAATACTGCTTCTAAGTAGGGCTACCAAATCATGAGCTGGATGACTTTTTTTAACTTTTTATTGAATTTACTGAGGCTTAACTAAAATTTATCAATTTGACAATCTCTTTCAGCTTCATATGATGTGACCTTATTCAAGCTTCATTTAGAGTTACAGTAGATTAAACAAGACCTGTTTATTTTTAGTTATTACATATATATCATTTGTCAAAATCTCTGCAAGGATTTAGCAAATGAAGAGCTGTAATTTGGTTACCTAACAATTATATATAACACATAGAACATGAAGATTCTAGATATATACTTTGTTTAAAGGAAGAACAACTATATTTTAATTAGTATAATACCAAATTTTAAAAAGAAACATGGAATAAACTCAATCTTTTTATATGGCTTAAAGGATTTGGACCACAATGAAATCTATAATGGGGCAAATCAGACAGAAAAATTTCATATTTTCTGTTGCCCTGCCCATCAATCAGTCCAGCAATGTCAAGTTAAGATTCAAGGTAACTTAATTTAGCCACCAAGACATAACAAAAACCCATATAACCTTGTCTATGGAGTTTACAAGAATTTAAGTAATTAAAAGATAAGAAAATAATTATTAAAAAGAATTGATATATAATGAAAAATTACTATCTTGTTTTTTTCTTCTGCAAAAATTATTTTAAAATAATGTAAATATAGTCTTCCCTTTTGTGAGCTTTCTGTTGTTCTAATAGAGCTTCCCAATAGAGTTTGGCTTTATATATAGATCTAGGCAAGTATAAAAGCAATAAAAAATGTTTCTTGGAATTGAATAACATAAAAAAGAGAGAATATTCTGATGTGAGAATTCAATCTGTGTGTGTGAACCCAAAGTGACATTAAATTAATAATATGTGAACATAATATGGTATAAAAGCATGTTTCCTTATATTATTTTAAAATAGTATAAATTCATAAAGACAGATTTGTATATGTGTGTTGGGGCTTGCTTTATAAAAATTCAAATATATGTCAACCTCAAAATTGCTTCGGATTGCTAGTCCTAATGCATCTTCTTGAATTGAATGATAATATTAGTGATGACAGAATATGAAAAGAATATATATCTAAAGGAACTGACATTAATAATTAAAAGTAGAACTTGAGTAAAACAAATATACCTGGACTTCAATTCATATTATTCTCTGGCTTTGCTTCATAAAAATAATTATTATTATAATTTTTAAAAATGGGTTGGAAGATTTTTTGACCTCATTTCACCATATATGAGACTCTATTAAATATGAAAATTTATGGCCTGGCCAATGTGGCTCAGTTAGTTAGAGTATTATCCTGTAACCAAAGGGTGTGGGTTCAATTCCAGGTCCAGGTACATACCTAGGTTGTGCGGGCACATGTAATCCCTTGTCCGGGAACACACAGGAGGCAACCAATTGATAGCTCTCTCCCCTTTTCCACTCTCCCTTTTTCTCCCTCTAAATACCCTCAGATGAGGATAAATTAATAGAAAAAGAATATTAAAACAGCTGCTGTTAGTCTCTTTATCATCAGAAATTGTTTTGTGATGCCCTTACTTTAAGATGACAGATTTATTTTTCTTACCACTTCATAAATTGATTACTTCTCTTTTTCTACATGATCAAAGAAAGATTTTGATTTATTTATTTTAATTAATTGCATTCATTGCTATACTGAAAATATATTGCCAAAATGAAATTTCTTGTGTACTGAATGAAGTTTTAGAAACCTATTGACCTTTACCAAACTTTTAATATTATAAATTCTTTTTTTCTTTCTTTCTTGTTTACAGATTTTTAAAATACTCACTACATAATAGGAGCAATACCACATGTAATATAGTTTCTAAACTCAGTTATTGTTTAGTCTGATATGAAAGGCAGTTGTGCAAAGAAATAAAATGCAATATGAAATGGGTAGGTAAAGGAGGAGAGAAACTCTTCAACTGACATCCCTGTCAATATTGTACTGTGTGATAACTTGAGTCAGGAAAAAAACCTTTAATTAATTTTATGTTCAGAATGATTTCTCAAGGACTGTCTTTGCAAAAGTCAAGAGGAGAGTAAAATTTGTGGGGTTTGGGGGGGAGGGAAATTGCTTTTCTTTTTTATTATTTATTGTTTTTCTATTACAGTTGACCCAATTTTTCCCCCATTGCTCCCCCCATCCTGCCCACCCCTTTCCCACAGTTGTTCTCCACCCCGTTGTCTATGTCCATGGGTCATTTATACTAGTTCCTTGACTAGATCCTTCCCCTTATTTCCCCACTCCCCCCCACCCCTTCCCCCTGGTCACTGTCAGTATGTTCCTTGTTTACATACCTCTACATCTATTTTGCTCATTTTTTTGTGTTGTTCATTAGTTTCCTGTATTAGGTGATATCATATAGTATTTGTCTTTCACTGCCTGGCATATTTCACTTAACATAACACTCTCCAGTTTTATCCATGTTGTTGCAAAAAGTAGCAGTTTCTTCAATAGCCAAATGTTGGAAAAGTGCCCATCAGTAGATGAGTGGGTTAAAAAACTATGGTACAGTTACATGAGGGAAAGAAATTGTTTTTCTAAGAGAAAGTTCTATTAGTAGCATAAATCTTAGGAACATCATAGACATGATGTTGGGGACAAATCTCCATGGTAGAAATAAAATGAAAGGTTGCTCAAAATTTTGTGTGATTTCAGCATTTCACATGTGACATAGATAATGTTGAAATGTGACATCATAGAGTCTGAACATTATAATTTTTCTAAAATAATGATCATCAGAATATAAGTGGTATCTTATGGAAAACAAACCAAATGAACAAAACTAAATAAATGCTATTTTAGGATTGCTGTTAACATGCCTAAGGTCAAGTAAATTCTGATAGTAAAGCTATGCCCGACTATGTACGGCAAATAACAATCTATTAGGCAAATTAAAAATGATGAATTTTTAATATAATATAGTGATTAGTCCACAGTCTTAATTTGCCTCATTTTTGTGAAGAATTATGAAAACCATAGTAACAATTTTTTCTACTCAAAAGCCCACAGAAATTTATTCTTAGAAATATAGTGTAT
The DNA here is from genome assembly GCF_987537825.1 of Furipterus horrens. Taxonomy (NCBI): domain Eukaryota; kingdom Metazoa; phylum Chordata; class Mammalia; order Chiroptera; family Furipteridae; genus Furipterus; species Furipterus horrens. The sequence continues at coordinate 57,917,551 of NW_028327176.1, read as the reverse complement.
ACTGAGTTCAAGCACATTCTTAAACATGGAGCAAAAGATAAAGATGACTAAGAAGAACTCCAAAATCTAGTCAATTTTTTTTTTAGGCACTTGGGGTATTTCTGAGACTTTCTCTTAGAGCCTATAGGATGCCCTAGTGTTTTTTTGTATTTTAAAGATTTTATGACCCATGGACATGGACAATAGGGTGGGGATTGACTGTGGGGGAGGGAATGGGGCGGGTGGTGTGGGGGAGAGCAATGATGGGAAAATGGGACAACTGTAATAGGACAACAATAAATTAATCAAAAAGAAAAATAAGAAATATAGTGTATATTCTTGAGTAAATATTCAAGAAGAAATGTAATTGGTCTAAAAGAAACAGATGGTAGCTACATTTGAGGAGAAAATATGCTTGCTGTGATTATATGTACACTGTACACTTTGGAGACCACTAGGATCAGCTGGACTCAGCAAAGAACATGACCTATGGATTCTAATAGTTTTAATGGCCTCTGACCTCCTCCAGGCACATACTTCTTTCCTAAAATCCTTTAGAGAGTAGACCAGATAAATGTGTACATCCCACCAAGTGCATTATTATGAAACCAATTAAATTATGAAATGAAAACTGAGAGAGCACTTAGTATCTATAACAATTTTATTGTGGGCAAAAATAAACCCTAGTTGTAAATGTTGCAACTATAAACAAAGAATAAACAAAATGTGTCTGTTGGGGACTATACAGAGGCATCTAAACTGTAGACAACACACAAAGTATTTCTTCCTATGTTTGAGTCTTTACCTTTCTTAAATGGAGATTTATCTTTCCTGTTTACAAGAGACACAATGTGTTAATTGAATATGAAGCTTTTCTTTGGTTAATCTAGGAATAGAGGTAACAACTATGAAAGAAATCATTGACAAGGTTATATTTGCAAGAAATGCTTCAAGCGTTGAAGGACAAACAGAACACTTATTTGCTCTTTAATGCTTGTAATTGCCTGCAAGGAAAAATTAAACAATGGTTATAGAGGGAACTATTGTGACCTCAAGAGATTTAAGTGACTGAATTCCTTATAAAATTAAAACTTTCACAAAGATAAAAGGAGATCATATTGTTTGGTTACAATAGGAATTTTATCTTTAACATAGTTTGTATAAATTACTTTAACCCTCATTGAGCTGGATGAGGGCTCTGTTGGGAAGCCAGGATCCTTGAAGTCCACATTTTCTCTTTTATAGTGAAGAAAATATTAGTTGATTTATATTCTGGGCTTCCTAGATGACTAGAGTCTATTAGTGGACTCCCTCTCCATCATTTGGAACCTCACTTCATGGAGAGGAAAATGGTGAAATTAATTCTCACAGTTCCATCCCGTTGAAAGCTCACCCAGGGATATGCCAAGTAATTGGTGGTAGGAACAGGAGGAGGGTCCACTAGAATGCTAAGCAAGTGAATGATCACCAATTTCTGCAGATTTAAATAGGGCTCAATCATTTCTAGAAACATTTAGATTATCCACTCAGAATCATAGTTTAGTAAAAAGTTTCTATGCTTTGCCTGGATCAACTGAATATTTAATACATTTCTAGTTGAGGTGGGAAGAGCATAGATAAAACATCATTCGCCTTCTTTCTCTTTTAGTCATTATTATTGGGTCAACTGGAAAAGATTTTTCTGCTAAAGATTCAGTAATATCTATGCTTATTAGCCCAAAGCCAAACTTAGTATGTCCCATATATCCATTATTTGAAAGTCTTTATCTTGAGTGCTTAAAAGTTTATAAAGAAATAATGTTGATGCTCCACAGTATACAAGATATTTTAAAGACATAAGATAAATTTGTGTGAAAAGAAAAATGTAAAACTGACTGTCAAAAAATAAATAGATAGTGAGAACTGCAGGAACATATGCCTTGCTAGAGAGATCAATGTTAGTTGGGTTATTATTCAAGGATGACTCTATTGAGAATGAGATATGTGAGCAAGATTCTTAAAGAATTTTTAAGAGACAGATTTTATTTGTTTGAAAAATTAATAATGTTTCAAAGAAATCTATATTAATGTTAGCCATGAAATTATGTAATCTCTATATGGATTTGTGGATAGAACCAGAAATGCTATCTCCAGTGAAATAAACTTTATTTTGCAACTATTTTATTTTTCTATCTTCTCCCATATCCACAATTTTCTCTTTTATATTTCTCTCACTTTAGTTTCTCTTGTCAACATAATGTTTTCCTCTGGTTTATATTTCTGCTCTGGTCTTCATTATTTCTGTAAGCATGTGATTCACTTTTACTTGTGCTTATGAATAAAATATTAAGTTGTATTCTTTAGCTTTTATGTAGCAACATCTACATCACTATGGAAATAATTTTTCTTAATTAATTAAAGGTCCAAACTAATTCTTTGAGAGTAAGACATTAACACCCTAGGGAAGGACTGTTGAAGTCTGGAACCTCAAAACCATTAGGCTGTTCTTCAGTGCTTAAACCAATCATATTATAAGGAAAAGACTTTTGAAAAAAACCCTGACAATAGCTTAGAAGGTGACATTGTTGATTACATTTAATAGCTAACAAATATTCCAAAATCTTATAAAGGTTTAAATGCATATGTTTTCTTACAGTTAAGGTGTATTTCAGAGAGTGCTGTATTGTATATTGTTGTGAAAAGAACACTGGGCCATCAATCAGAATATGAAGAATTTAGTCTCTTCTGTGCTACACTGTATGACATGTGTCACTCTTATGAGATAAATTATATTATCTGGGCGTTCAATTCAAAAGTGTTTCTTTGGATTAGAAAAGTATTAAGTGTGTGAGGTAATTTGAAAAGTATAAAGTTAGAAATATCCAAGTATTTTTTAAAAAACTTATTTCCAATCTCTAAATCACTCTTTAACCTATTCCAAATTTGGTTTCTAAATATATGCTGCCACCACATCTAAAGATTAAAATTACCATTACCACTAACAAAATAGATTTAAAACATCTCCTCCTGCCACACAGAATATGCTCTTCCTAAGATCATCAATAATCTTTGTGTGGCTAAATTCAATTGATATTTCTCTGTCATGATTTTTCCCTACTTCTTAGTAACCTTCAATAGAGCTGACATTGTTCTCCTTGAAGCATACTTATCTTGTGGAATTCAGGACACCAAAATTTCATGGATTTCTTTGCTTTGGAAATCAAATCTCTATTTCTTTTGCTGTCACTTCTACTCTTAATCTACGTCTAATTTTGTGGGAGAAAAGAGGATTTCTAAAGATTTGGTCCTGCTTTTCTCTTCCTTACCAATAATTTCTTATTTGATCTAGTTTTGAAATATCAGGGAATTTATTAACATATCAGTTATGTTTCAATTATATGCTTAATCTCTTAATGGTTAACAACCTCTTATTAATTCATTTAATTAAATACATATTTATTAAAAGCCTACTATGTGTCAGGCATAATAGTGAAATAAAATAGTGAATAAGAGACAAAATTTTGACTTAAATGTGACATATGATGTAGATACATTCAAAGGGTATCTTCATGAGGGAGTGTATTTTCATTAGCTGATGCAGTGCAAACATAAACTGACTAGTGCTTGTCAACACATCAGATGATGGACAAGATAACAATTAGCCTAATATTCTATGAGAAGCTTCCAAGAACATTGTGTAATTGTAAACACCTTTTCATTAACTGTTATTTTGCCATTATTTACTTTTCTTCAAATAGAGTGGGTTTTCTTTCACAACTGTTCAAAATAGTTAAATCTTTAAGAATTACATTTAAAGAAATGCTATGGGCTTATAACATTAATAAAACTATTAATGTTTCCCAAAATGTGATTGTAGTTAATATAGCATATATATATATATGTATATATATATATATATACACTTATTTGTTCACTATATATACATATGAGCATATACACACAATGCAGAAAGACATAAAAGCATGAATAATAAACTACTACTCTGAATTACTTATAGTATTAAAGGGAGTAGTAACATGTAAAATTTTTCAAAGTTAAAATATTCCAAAATTAATTTTGAGAAGTGTCTTTATACTTATGTTTTAAGGTGAAAAATACTGATATCAGAAAATGTACAGCACTGATAAAGTGAGTAGAAGTCCCACTTCCTTTTTCCCTCGTCTTCAATGGCAAGATATACATACACACACACACACACACACACAAACACACACACACAGACATAAAAATTCATATACATCCAAGTATATATTTTTAGGTAAATCTTTGCTGAATTTCCTGAAATATGTAGAACCTTGGTTTCTTACTCTCTGGCACTTAATATCCCATTGCTTGGGAAATATAAATGGGTAATATACTTGCCATGTAGCTCATGTTTTTTCTTTTTACCAAATCAGAGCACCTGGGTACTTAAAATTCTTAAAGGTTATTCAGGAACCTTGAGGTAATTTTCAAGTTTGGCAGAACCATTTAACTGCCAAAAAAGTAATTAAAAATAAAAGTGATAATTAACAAAACCATAAAGTATCTATCCTTCTGCATGATAATCTATAGAATATGACATGAAAACTTGAGATGATTGGTCATTTTTCTAAGTACTATAGAATCTGTTTGCTTTAAAAAATAGAGTAGGTTGATTTAAGATGATACTAAAAGAAGATACTAAAGCACATCAGAGAAAGAATATAAATGCAGCTGTAACAAATAACATAGGAAATGTTTGCTAGTCATAGTACATTTTTGGTGACATAGAAAAGAAATACTTATAGAATCACATCTTACAGTTCATTACCAGTGCACATAAAATTAAACTATTCAATGAACAGATCTCACCTTCAGTGACTCTGGAAGATAAAGTCCATGCTATTCTAATTGATTGAGCATGATAAGCTCTGGGCCTAGCCCATTTTATTTTGAGTAGTTCCAGTTTGAGAAGCAATACGGCATATATTTAAGAACATAATCTCTTAGACAAGACAACCTCAGTTTACAACTCAGTCCCAGCACTCACTCCAGGTGACCACGAGCAAGCCAAAGAGTTTGTCTCATAAGCACTTGTAACAGTTTCTGACATAGTAACTGCTATATAAGGGTTAAATCATTAATATTTCATTTAAAAACTTTATTAATTGAGATAATGTCTATTAAACTGTCTATTTAAAAATATAGAGCTAGCACTAATTTAACTCTGATATTGATAATACCCTTTATATGCATCATTATATTTTTTACAAGAGTTTGGTACTTAGAATACAGGCAGTAGTCCTAAGTACTCATCATGAAACTATCTCCTAAGTATCAAGCAATATAAAAAGAGAAAATATTAATTGACTTCCCGAACAAGTCATCATAGTGCTGATACAATTTTTGAGTTAATTCTAATTCTACCTAAATCTGCTGTCATTCTTGTTTGGTTTCCTGAGTGAATGGAAATGTATTTGTTCAGCTTATACAATTATTGTACAGATAGAGAAACCTCCCAGATATCACCTTCTAACCAATATAAAACTTCACCTATTATAACATAATTCATTTTTATAAAATGACATCACTGACTGAAACATGTATTTCTATTTCATAGTTGTTAAAAATATGGGGGTCAAGATATCTTTGAGTAAGTGAAATGATCTACGTGGTTTCTTAACACTTTCTATTCTTCTTCAAAAAGGTGCTTGATTATATAATTACTTATTTAATAACAGGTGTTCTCCCATTAGAATTTATTCACAGAATAAATTTCACTTGCCATATGCAAAATAATCTGCTAGGTACAAAGCAAACAAGCCCATTATCCCTTATAGATTCATCCTCATATGATTCATACATTGAGTACAATTTCCAATACCAACAGGTAAACTTTAAAGTAAATGAATGCATCTCTACTCGTAAAGATAGTCCTCCAATACTCACATTTAAAAATGACAATGATGTATCCTGTTAGACTGTTTTGCTAATCAAAAAGTTGGCAAATAATTTTCTGTAAAGAGATAGATAATAAATATCTTAGGTTACAGGCTCCATATGGCCTCTGTATTAACTACTGAACTCTGCCATTGTGGAGAAATAGCAGGCATATACAGTATATAAACAACTAAGAGTGACTGTTTTTTAAGAAAATATCACAAAAATAAGATGTGAGTTGGGCTGAATGCTTGAGTGTGTTTGCCAACCTCTATTCTAGACCATGGCCTATGGCAGCTGGTTTATACAGATATGTTAAACAGTACAATTATTCCTGTCAATCTTTGCTTCTGTTGTGTGGTGTTCAGAAATCACTATTTCGGTTGTTTTTCTTTGAGCACATATTAGCTTTTGGTGTCTCCTTTTAGACATATCCCTTGTTTGAACATAAAGTCCCAGAATATAACTAGTTAATGGCATCTATTGCATATATGATACTGCCTCATTCCCATTACTCCACACTGATCAATAATCAATCAAAAAATCTGTATTGTGATATTAATTCTTAGAGAATTTCTACTCAACTAAAACCTCTGTTAACAATTAGATCTCTATAAGCTATTTGTGCCATTTTGAACATTAATGTTTATACTATGAATTTTTATTTTTATGTTTATGGAGGAACACATTTGTATGATAACATTTATTAAATGTTAATTTTGTGAACTATCTTATTAGTTTACCTTGAATTATCAAAAATTCTGATAAACTTTACTTCCAAAATTTTCTTGCAATCTTTAATGGACACCTAAAATCTCCCTCTAGAGTGATACAAAGTTATCAATCAACTCCATTTTGCAATAATTATTGAACCAGCTGTGATACTACATAATATTACTATCATCCCCACAAGATATGCAAGTATTTTCACAAAATTAATATGTCAGACATTGCCATACTTAGATAAAATTAAGACACAATGAACTTGGCATTTTTGATGGGGTCAATCTATCAATCCAGTAAATGCAATAGAAAAGTAAATTACTTAAATAAATGTGTCTCATTTTAACTGAATGTATGCCCACTTATTCAGTCTTTGAATTTTTTAAGTTGCAAAATGCTCAGTTTTATAATTCAAACTTTTGCTAAATCTAGATATTCTGCTTGATTCTAGAAATTATACTACAGTTATTTAAAAAAATTTTATCTTCAGTTTTCTAATATTTTACCCACTTTTAAATTTCTGAAAGGTAATTTGTAAAAGAAATCAGCAAAATCACTTAAAATTGTAAAATATAGATTCAAGATGGTGGAGGATTAAGTGTAAACTACACTAACTTCCTCCCAGGACCAATCTGGATTTACAACTAAATTATAGAGATATCATCAGGAATGACCAAAAGAACAATAGCTGGGGAAAAGCCTTATACCGCAGACAGACAGAAGAAACCACTTCCCCACAATGTGACTAGTATGGAATGTGGAGCAGATGTGAGAGGGCTCAGGCAGCAGCTAAAGTGCCAGAGGGAAACTGCATTGGCAGGGGGTTCCCCTGAGAAGTGTGGAGTCTAAATCCCAAGCTGGGCTTCCCAGGTTGGGCTCCCCAGCCTACAGCACCAGAGCTGGAAAGGACCAACACAAAATTTCATTTGCAGCCACTTATCCTGGTCTCCAGCAAAGGAGGATCAGAGTGGTCAAGAGATGCCTGAGGAGAGTCTGGGGATGGTGGCTTTGGGAATAAAACTGAGGGAGCAACTGCCAGGATACCTGTGCTGAGTCACTCCCCACACTGCCATCTTGCTCAGGCAGAACACTCCCTTCCAAGTGGCATTAGTCTGAAGGGAAGCAATAGCCCCACCCACAGAAATCACTGTGCCCCATCCTGTGGTGCTTAAGCCTGACTGCTGATTATGCTAAGTGAAACAAGCCAGGTGGCAAAAGACAAATACCATATGATCTCCCCTGTAAAAGAAACCTAACGAACAAAACAAATAAAAGAGCAAAATAGAACCAGAGGCATGGAAACAAGGAACAGATTGACGATGACCAGAAGGAAGTGGGAATGCTGATAAGGGGGAAAGAAGGGGAAGAGTCTAATCAAGAAAAGGTATAAATGACCCATGGACATGGACAACAGGGTGGGGGTTGACTGTGGGAGAGAGGGGTGGGCAGAACAGGAGAGAACAATGGAGGAAAATTGGGACAACTGTAATAGAACAACAATAAAATATATAAATCAAAATAAAAAAGTATAATTGTGTAATATAGATGTTCTCTCCATATATCATATATATGAGGACTAACCCAAGAACTCTTTAGATGCCAACTAACTACCCCTTTATGTATTCAGCTATGAATTCCTTTTTAGTTTGATATTTCTATCCTTTCAAAATTGCAAACAGCTTTCCATTCAGGAAAATACATAGGCTAAATGAAAGTTGAATTTCTTACACCAGTCTCTGCCTCCTGTTAATGTCAGCTCATATTCACCATAAAGTAGTTTTGTCTTTGTTTTTAAATATGTTTTATTGATTATGCTGTTACAGTTGTCCCAATTTCTTTTCCCTCTGCTCACCTCCACTCAGTGTCCCCCCTCGCTCCAGTTGTCCCCCACTTTTAGTCCATGTTCATTGGTTGTGCATATAGTTCTTCTCAACCTCTTCCTGTCTATTCCATTCCCTCCTACTATGCTTCTTAATTCCTGTACCATTTCCCTCCATTTCCCCCTTCCCCCTCCCTGCTGACCTCCCCCCAATATGTTCTGCATACTTATAGTTTTTTTTCCACTCTCGTTGCCTGTTTAGTTTGCCTTTGTTTTGATCCCCTAGCTCCTGTTGTTGGTTCTTGTGATGCAGTTTTCATTTTAATGTTCATAGTTTTGATCCTCCTTCTTTTAAATCAGTCCCTTTAACATCTCATATAACAGTGGTTTGGATCTAATGAACTCCTTCGGTTTTACTTCGTCCTGGAAGAACTTTCTCTTCCCTTCTATTCTGAATGACAGGTTCACTGGATAGAGTATTCTGGTGGTAGGTTTTTGATTTTCGTTACTTTGAATATTTCTTGCCAGTCCCTTCTTGCCTGCAGGGTCTCCCTTGAGAAGTCAGCTGATAGTCTAATTGGGACCCCTTTGTACATGATTCTTTTCTTCTCTCTTGCTGCTTTTGAGATTCTTTATCTTTAATTTTTGACAATTTGATTATAATGTGTCTTGGAGTGGTTCTCCCTGGGTCCAGTTGTTTTGGAACTCTCTGTGCTTCCTGGACCTGTAAGTCTATTTCCTTCCCCAAGTTTGGGAAGTTCTGCTTCATTATTTTTTCACATAATTTTTCAACTTCTAGTTCTTCTTCTTCGCCCTCTGGCAATCCTATTATCTGAATGTTCAATCACTTTTAGCTGTCCCAGAGGTTTCTGATCTTCTCCTCACTTTCCTTACTTTTTATTTCCTCTTTCTGCACTGGTTGTCTGTTTGTTCCTTCCTTATGTCCTGGTTTGTTGATTTGATCTTTGGATTTTATTTCCTCACCACTAGTCTCATATGTGTTTTTGTTTGTTTCAGTATGGGTAGCTTTTGTTCCTTCCCTGTCTTGTTCCAAATCTTTTGTTAATTCTGTAAGCCACCTTATCACTATAGCTCTGAACTGAACCTCTGAAAGGTTTTTTATTTGTTCCTCTGTCATGTCTCTCATCTGCCTGGTAAGCTGCATCACCAGGATTTCAATTGTTGTCTGCTTCATTTTAACAGATTTGTGTTTAGCTTTCTTCCTGGGCAGGCTATAGGGGGTGGAGCCCCGTGCACTTGTCACTTCCTGGCAGTGATTGGGGGCCTGCGGTGATTGGCAACCTTTTTCACTGCTCTGTGCTCTGTCTCGCTTTGTTTGGGGGCAGGAGTCCAAGATGGATTCTTGCCATTACTCTCCACTGAGAGACCGGGAGGCTCCTTTCCCACAGCCTCATCATTCAAGGCAATGGTGAGGGGTCTGCCTTCCCCAGCATTGGAATTGCGAGCTGCCGGGTCTCAACTGCAGCCAGGATTGCTCCCCTGGCATTTCTCACAGTCCCGCTGCTATTCCTGAGGCTACCGCGGACAGCTCAGCCTGACCCTTCCATCCCAATTCTGATCTCGCCCCTCCTACCCGTCCAGATGAGCACCGCTGGTTTATAACTTCATATGTTGGGCCTCCATGTAGTTTTATTTCCTGGAATTGTTAGTTATCTTTTGTTTTGAGGTAATTGTATTCCTTCTTAGTTGTAGAGGGAGACTGAACATGTCAGTCTAAGCCTCCATCTTGGCCAGAAGTCACCATAAAGTAGTTTCTAATCCTTTTCTGTTGTGTTGTTAAAGTCCCTTTCCCTCATTTTAGTTTTTATCATAACCCTGAACTTTATATATTATATGTGATTCCTTACACTGCCCATTGTAAAACCGTTGAAGAAATAGAAGTTATTTTTCTATAGATAGCCTGCAAATAGTCTAGATAGTCTTATTCTCTCTTCTTCATTCATCCTTCAATGGGAAAATATTCTTATTTAAAGATTAATTTTTATTCCCACAATTGTATATGGTAGCATGCTAATTCTGATAATGTTGAATTTTTCCAAAAAGTTGAATTTTTAAAAAATATTATCCCACTCATACTTACGAAAACCCTACTCCTCATTTGCCTTTATCTCACAAGTGATTACTTTCTCAAGAAAAGACATGCCAGGATAGAAATTTTCTCTTTGTCTCCTAGGTGAAATTGTCTGTGTGAGAGAAGGGGCTAAAAATATAATATAGTGTATCTTTCTTGGGATTCTGCAGGGTAATTTATGAACACTACAAAAAAATTTTAAATTCAATTATCTTGCTTATTGTTACAAAATGTGGTTTTAGATATGCATAGTGCTTGAATCTCCTGAAATCCCAGGTAAGAATGGACAAAGAAATAAGATAGATTTAAAGTTCCATGTATGATATTTACTATGAAACTAGATATTAAGGTAATTCCCATAAATTCTTAACTTCTTTAGATGGAAACACAAGACCTATTGACTTCAGCAAATAAAGATAAAAGAGAAGGAATTAACGCATCTGATGGAGCTAGTAACAGGAGAATCCCATAAAAGCCAACTTATATTTACTAGAAAACATAAAGGGAACAATTTGAAACTTCAAGGTAAAATTGAAAATTATTATACTGAACCCAAAGCTGAGTGAGTGCAAGTTGCCTGGGCGCAGGTCTACAGACATTAGAGGGGTATAATATTTGTAAATGCTCAACACTAACCAATCCAGACTTTTCTAGAATTTTTTTTAATTGAGGAAAAACTTCTGGGAGTAGAGTACAAATCAAGCAGGACAAGAAAAAATAAATATGTAAAAAAAGAATTCCAGAAAAAAATGAAAGAAAAGAAGAACCAGGAAAGCTCAGACAGTGAGCTACCATATTTTTGAATGCTACAGAAAAATAACAGAAGAGAAAGAGTGATAAGTTAAAAAAAAATTGGCCACTCTTTCTCCCTAAGAATTGAAGAACATCCACACATTTTCATAAACCCGATGACTCCACAAAACTATGCAAGACTACAACCAAAATAAGTAAAAATATTAAAATAAAAATATACAACACAAAAGAACAATATAAATCAAAATCTAAAAAATTTAAAGACATTAGAGAGAAGTTCAGATATGCATTAGAATTTAAAAGAAAAAATTATTTCAGAAATATAGATGAAACTAGAAGTAACACAAAAGCAAACAAACTCAACAGATAATGCCTTAAGGAAAGTACATGATTGAAATATAAAAATGTTTCAAATTTCAATAAAAGATTTTTTAAAAAGCTAAATATTCAAGATAACACAACAAATACTTAAAAGAGAAAAAGAATTAGTGAACAAGAGGGTGGAACAATAGAAAACAAAAGGAATAAAGACTGAGTAATCTGTAGAACTATAACAGATATCTGAATGCTCATGTCCTCAGTCTTGGAAGAAAAGAAAGAAAAGAGCAGGGTTGAAAAGTACTCAAATAAATAATGGCTGAAGACTTCCCAAATCTGGCCACAAACCTATAGATTCAAGAAAATAAGTAAGTAAGATAAACCCAAGGAAACAGTCATCATAATTCAACCTCATAAATCTGTAGAAAAAGACAAATTCTTGAAGTAGCCAGAGAAAATGAATACTTATCTAACAGGGAAAATCAATTTGTGTAAAAAATTGTAGATTTCTCACCAGAGTAAGCTGCACAATGTCTTTTAGCTATTTGGAGGGAGGCGGAACTGCCACCCAGAATCTTGTACTGAAAGGAAATACCCTTTAGGAATGAAGAGGAAATCAAGATAGTCACATATGAAGAAAAAAAACTAGGAAAATGTGTTGCCAGTAAACCTTCTCTAAATGAATGGCTAAATAAAATTATCTAAAGACAAAGCAAACAATAAAAGAAGAAAGCCTAGCATTGCAAGAAGCAGAAAATTTGTAAGCAAAAATATGGATAAATACAATGGGTTTTTCTTCTCTTGAGTTTTCAAAATTAGGTTTGATGGTCAAAGCAAAAATCATAACATGATATAATGTGGTTCTAAATATATGTAGAAGAAATATTTTAAATGATTGCATTATAAAGTGAGAAGGGTACAAATATTTGAAGTATAGAAGAGGTAGGTTCTGATGTTACTCAAGAGGTAAAATAATGACACAACAGACTGTGATAAGTATATATGTTCATAAATATCTAGAGTCATCACTAAGAAAGTTACATAAGAGAACAAAATTTAAATACTATAAATAAATTAAGGGGCAATACTAAAAATTGTTCAAGTAATGCATTGTAGAGCAGAAATGAGAAAAAAGGGAAAAAATCAAAGAATAAATAAAACAAAAAATAAAGTGTCAGGCTTAATATTAACATATCATAATTACATTAATGTAAATGGTGTAAATACACCAAATAAAATGTTGAAATTAAAAATAAAGGGGAAAAGTTATACTATGAAAATATTAATGAAAATAAAATAAGAGAAATATATTAATATCAAGAAAGTAGACTTCAAATATAATAAAGTTACCAGAGACAAAAATAAAAATTTGTTATGCTAAAAATATTCAATTCACCAAAAAGACATCACAATCTTAAATGTGTATGCAACAAACAACAGAAATAAAAATACAGTATGTGATGCAAAAAATATTATAAAAACTAAAAGAAGAAACAGACAAATTTACAAATTTAGTCACACTTTTATCACCCTCTCTCAAGAACAGATAGAAAAACTAGATACTAAGTTATCTATGAAATATAAGAACTCAACCACATAATTAACCTATGCTATCTGATCAATAGTTATAAAGTATTATATCAATAACACATTTTTAAGTGCCCACCGAACATCTACCAAGATAAATCATTACAAAAATCTCAACAAATTTAAAATAATTGAAATAATATATGATATGTCCTATAATGACATGGGATCAAACTAAAAATCAGTAACAGATGATAACAGGAAAATTTCCCCAAATTGGAAAACTAAATACTCACTTTTGAGTAGTTCATGGTTAGAAAGGAACTCTGAAGGAAAATCATATATTATATTAAGCAAATAAAAATGAAGAATACGGACTCATGGATATGGACAACAATGAGGTGATTGCTAGGGGGAGGAGGGTATAAAAGAACTAAATAGTAATAGAGAAAAAAAAGATTGTTAAAAAATAAAGAAATAAATGCATGCCTTTATGGTCAATATTTGATAAAGAGAGCACAAGCATACAATGCAGTAAAAACAAGAGTCTTTTCAATAAATGAGGTTGGGTCATGCAAATGTGAAACTAGACCACCAACTTATACCATACATCAGAATAAAATCAAAATGGATAAAGGACTTAAATATAAGTGATGATACCATAAAAGTCCCAGCAGAAAACAGGCAGTAAAATTTCAGACATCCCATGTATCAATATATCTCTTAGAGCAAGGGAAATAAAGGAAAAAATAAACAAATGGGACTACATAAAATTAAAAAGTTTCTTCATGGCTAAAGAAACTATCAAATTAAAAGGGAAACAATTGTATGGGAGAACATATTTGCCAGTGATACATCAGAGAAGGGTTTAATCTCCAAAATATATAAAGAGTCATACAACTCAACACCAGGAAGACAATCAGTCCAATTAAGAAATGGGAAAAGGGCCCGAACAGACACTTCTCCAAGGAGTACATACAGATGGCCCATAGGCATATGAGAAAATGCTAAACAACACTAGCAGTCAGAGAGATGCAAATTAAACCACATTGAGATATCACATCACACCTGTCAAAACGGCTATCAATAAATTAATAAACAAGTGCTGACAAGGATGTAGAGAAAAAGGAACCCTAGTGCACCTTTGATGAGAATATAGACTGGTACAGCCACTGTGGAAAACAGTATGAAATTTCCTCAAAAAACTAAAAATAGAGGTATCTTTTGATCCAGTGATTCCACTGATGGGAATGTACCCTAAGAATCCTGAAATACTAATTAAAAAGAACTTATGCTCCCCTATTTTTGTGGCAGCACTATTTACAGTAGCCATGTAAACAGCCTAAGTACCCATCAGTAGAATAGTGGATCAAAAAACTGTGGTACACTTATAAAATGGAATACTACATAGCAGAGAGAAATAAGAAACTCCTACCTTTTGCAACAGCATGGATGGAACTGAAGACTATTGTGCTAAGTGATATAAGCCAGTCAGCAAAGAGCAAATACCATACGACCTCACTTATAACTGGAATCTATAAACAAAATAAACTAACAAGAAAAATAGAACCAGAGACATGGAAACATGGAATAGACTAATAGCAGTAGGAGAAGGTGAGGGAGGGGGCAATGGAGGAAGGAAGGGGAAAGGATTAGTCAAAAAACATGTATGAATGACTCATGGGCATGGATAATGGAGAGGGGATTGACTGTAGATTGACTGGGTGGACAGAAACCAAAGGGGAAAAATTGGATACCTGTAATAAAATAAACAATAAAAAAATACAATCATGTAAGAATTACACACACACACACACACACACACGCAGAAAGTTGTGAGGCATAAAAAAGTAATGTTAAAAATAAATTTTATTGTTCTAAATGTCCATAGTAGAAAAGAAGAAATGGCTCAGGTATATAATCTAAGCATCTACCTCAAGAAACTAAAAAATAAAAAATAAACAATAATAAGAAAAAAGACGGGACTAATAAACACAGGAGCATGTGTAAGATCTATATGGGGAAAGTTACAAAACTGATGAATAATATCAAATAATAAATGATGGAGAGATATCCCATGTTCATGGATAGAAAGACACAATAATTGTCAAGATGTCAGTCCTTCATATTTGATCTAAAGATTCAGTACAAACAAAATAGAAATCCTAGCAAGTTATTTTGTGAATACTGACAGACTGATTCTAAAGTTTTATAAAGAGAGGCAAAAGACCCAGAATGTCCAACACAATATCAAAGGAAAAAACAAAATTGGAGGACTGATACAACTACAGTAATCAAGACACTGTGACATTAGTGAAAGAACAAACAACTAGATCAGTGCAATAGACTAGAGAGCCATGCAGATATACTTAACTATCTTTCATTAAAAAAAAAAAAGCAACACAATGAGGCAAAGATAGTACCTTCAATATATGGTTCTGGAACAACTGGACACCCACATGATAAAAGTAAATCCGGATAGAGACCTTATTTTCTTTAGAAAATTAGCTTATAATGTGCCATAGACCTACATGTGAAATGCAAAATTATAAAACTTCTAGAAGACAACGTAGGAGAAAATCTAAATAACATTGGTGCCCAAGGTGATGACTTTAGATGTAACACCAGATATGATCCAAGAAAGAAATAACTGGTAACTTGCAATTTATTAAAATTAAACACTTCTGCTCTGTAAGACAATGTCAACAGAATTAGAAGACAAGACAGAGAGAGGGAGAAAATATTTACCAAGGATATATATGATAAAGAACTCTTCCAAAATATACAAAGAATTGTGAAAACTTAACAACAACAACAAAAACATATGGGTCAAAGAACTGAACAGACACCTCACCAAAGAAGACATACAGAAAAAAAATATGCAACAACAATAAAATGCCAAGACACACCTATTGAGAATGGCCAAAATCCAGAATACTGATACACCATTCTGATGAGTATGTGGCGTGACATGAACTTTCATACATTGATGCTCGAAATGCAAAGTGGTACAGCCATTTTGAAAGATTGCTGGAAATTCCTTACAAAACTAAACATACTCTCAACACATGATACATCAATTACACTATCTGATATTTACCCAAAGGAGATAAAAACTAATATCCATGCAAAAACTGACATAAATGTTTGCAGCAAGCTTAATTCATAATTGACAAAACTTGGAAACAACCAAGATGTTCTTCAGTAGATGAAAGAAAAGATAAACTGTGATACACCCAGAAAATGGAATATATTATTCAGTTCTAAAAAGAAATGTACTATAAAACCATGAAAAGACAAGGAGAAAACTTAAGTGAATATTACTAAGTGAAAGAAGTCAATCTGAATAGGCTACATACTGTATGAATCCAAAACTATGAAAAAAAATTCTTGAAAGGCAAAACTATGGAGACAGTAAAATTATTAGTAGTTGCTGGGAGAGATGAGAGGCACAATTAATAGAGCACAGAGAGTTTTTAGTTAAAATAATATGTGTGATGCTATAATGATAGACACATACCATTATACATTTGTTCAGACTCAGAGAATGTGCAAAACCATGAGTAAACCCCAATGTAAATTATGGAGTTTGGGTGATTGTTATTTGTTTATTGTTATTTCTGTACAATAAACTGTTCTTTTATACCGAAGGAAAAAAAAAGAAGAAGAAGCTGAATTCAATAAAATGGAAGACAAAAACAACGAAGAAATTCAATGAAACAGAAAAAGTGGTTCTTTGAAAAGAACTCTAAATGAAGAATTCTTAGATGACACGAAAATGGCACACAAAAATGGTATTGAACTTTATTAAATTGAAAAATTGACTTGTGAAAGGTCTTGTTTAGAAGATACAAATATAAGCAACAGAGTAAGAGGAAATGATCACCAATCATATATCTGATTAAGGACTAGTATCTAGAATATATGAACACTTAAAACTCAATGGTAAAAAAGTTAAACAACCCAATTAGTTAATGGGCAAAACATGAACAGATATTTTTACCACAGAAGACATGCAGATTACAAGTAAGGGCATGAAAAGATGGATAAAATCATTCACCATTATGTAAATGCAAATTAAAACCCCAATAAGATGTCACTTCATATCTAAAAGAATGGTTAAAATTAAAATTAGTGACAACATCTAATCTAACAGAGAATATGGAGAAAAACATTACTCATGGCACAACTATTCTGGATAGCAGTTTGACAGTTTCCTAAAAATCTATACATGTTTATAAGATTGTTCACTTTATAATATTTCATCAAGTTCTGTATATGAGGTCTGTCCTGAAAAATTCCAGCCATTGTTAATATAATGAAGATGTTTTTTTTATTTTTAAGTATATTTTATTGATTATATTGATTATATTGTTACAATAGTTCCAATTTTTTCCCCTTTGCTCCCCTCCGCCCAGCACCCCCCTTCCCCAACAATCCCCTCCCCAAGTCCATGCCCATGGATCGTACATACAAGCTCTCCTGCCTCACCCTTTCATATATTCTTCTTTTTTTTTTAATAATTAATTAGTTAAATATTTTAACAATAAAAAATAACAACCCCTCCCTCTCAGACTTAAGACCCTTTACAATCTTATAAAGGACAATGGATGAAGGTCTCGAGCTCCTCTAGCTGCTTCAAGCTGGACATGGTCGTCGTCCTACCTACCCTTGGGTCAAGAAATCCCTAATAAGAGTGGGGGTGTGGAGGGGAGGGTGGCCTTCCCATAAGGGGAAGGATCGTGCAGACTCCAGGTTGGTTGGCTGTCTCTGGACAACGGCTTGCTTGGTTTAACAGGCTGGCATCCTCGTTGTATTCTGGGGGCAACAGGGTTAAAGGACATCATTCAATCCGTAACCACTAGATGACAAAAGACAGGTATTAATTTTTCAATGTCCTACATTAGGGAAAAGAAGGTCTTCTTTGGAGGAAGGTATGCCAGGTACATCTCACCTGTCCAAAACCATTTTGCCCATTATACTTAGTTTGGACTGAGGGAAATATTTTAGGTTTCCCCCCTCTCAGGCCTCTAGGCTCTTTCTGTCCAAGCCATTAGGATAGAAAAGAGAAACCAGTTTTAAAGTGAAGCCCACAGACCACCCCGTTCTTCACCAACCCAGCCACTTAGTTCGGCCAAACCATTGAGTCTCAGGAGGCAGCAATGCAGACAGGATTAAGTGAGGCTTATACGTACAGACAATCACTCAGGTAATGAGATCGTAGGCTTATGCCCTTTGAAAACAGAAAACACATGTTAATTTATGTAACATAACCCACAAATAAGTCTCTAAATCTGTAGGACTGCCTTATTGGAAAGACATCCTGTTGCAAGGCATTTGACATTCTTTTTGCCTGTAAATTAAAAATCTTTGATAATGCCACAGACATAGTTTAACTTTCAAATGAAAACAAATTTTAAATGAAAAGAAACTTTAAAGACGGTTAGGTGCAGTACTTTATAATCTACCACTGGGCATTGTGATCTTCCTTGAATCGTGATTTTTCTCCCTAAGATTACCCTCCTTGTCATTAAAGGGACTGCATTAAGTTCATTTTTAATTTATCCTGTTCATTTGCATAAACACAACAAGAGCAGCAAATGATCACTTATGATCTTTAGTTCTGCTTTGCTGGAACTTACGCAAGGAACATTTAGGGTGACCTTCAGTCTGCCCTTCAGGGCACAGAAGCTGAGCCACATACCTGGCATTCAGCCTTGCCTGTAAACACCTATCTTTCCCAGGTCCTTCTGGTTTTCCATTGTGCCTTAAGATCCCTTCTAGCCATCTTTCAGGAAAACAACCTTCATTCCTTCCCTGGAAAGATTGCTATGGACCGCTCATCCATCCAAGGTACGAGGGTTTTTATCTCGTGGACTTTTATTACCTTAGAAAGTCAGTCCCAGTTGCTCAGGGCTTTTTGGTAACAGCCAAAGCCCAAGCATGTCTCCTTTAGGCATGACATTCCATTCAAAGTCTTAGTTGAAAAAAAACAAAAAACCTCTATTAACAACTGGTCTTATTAGTTTTATGCAAAGAAACTTAGGTCATTACTTTCTTCTTTAGAATGCCAAATTCTGGAGGGATCAGATAGGGAGAAAATATATACAGTGTGAAGGAAAATCCTTGTCCTTCTAATATTCACTGAACTTGCATTTCTATTCTTTATATTTTTATTTTTCCCCCATTAAAAATTTTTCTGTTTGTTTTTCCATTACAGTTGTCTTTTTTCCCCCTCTTGCTTCCCTGCACCCTGCCCCCCCTTCTTCCACATTCAGTCTCCACCCAGTTGTCCATGTCCATGGGTCATTTATACATGTTCTTTGACTAGACCCTTCCCCTTCTTACCACTTCTCTCCCTCCCATCACCCCCTTTGTTACTGTTAGTGTATTCCTTGTTTACATACCTCTGGTTCAATTTTGCTCATTTGTTTGTGTTGTTCATTAGTTTCCTGTAACACGTGATAGCATAAGGTAATTTTCTTTTGTTGCCTGGCTTATTTCGCTAAGCATAATTCTCTCTAGTTCCAATCATGTTGTTGCAAATAGTAGAAGTTCCTTCTTTCTTTCAGTACTTATTCATTGTCATTTTCCCCCTTTGTACTCGTGTTCCTCTCTGTCTCTCTCTGTTTCTTCATCTTCTTAAAGCAGACCCTTTAGCATCTCTTGCAATGCTGGTTTGGTGGAGATGTATTCTTTTAGCCTTCTTTTGTCTTGGAAACTCCTTATTTCACCTTCCATTTTGAATGAGAGCCTTGCTGGGTAGAGTATTCTTGGTTGTAGGCCTTTGTTTTTCATTACTTGGAATATATTTTGCCATTCCCTTCTGACTTGTGGTGTTTTTGATGATAGCCTTATTGGAGCTCCCTTGTATGTTATTAGTTGTTTCTCTCTTGCTGCTTTTGGGATTCTCTCTTTGTCTTTGAATGTTGCCATTTTAATTATGATGTGTCTTGAAGTGGGCCTGTTGGGGTTCATCTTCATTGGGACCCTCTGTGCTTCCTGGACTTGCATGATTCTTTCTCTCTTCATGTTAGGGAAGTTTCTGTCATTAGTTTTTCAAAGAGGTTTTCTATCCCTTGGTCTTCTTCTTCTCCTTCTGGAATTCCTATGATACGGATATTATTATGTTTCATGTTGTCCTGCAGCTGTCTTAGAGCCTCTTCGGTCTTGTTCAGTCTTTTTCGTTTCGTTGCACTGTCTGTGATTTTTTGTCTACATTGTCCTCCAGCTCGCTGATCCGATCTTCTGCTTCCTGTAGCCTGTTTTTAATTCCTTCTACTGTGTTCTTCAATTCAGAGATTGTATTCTTCATTGCCTCCTGGCTCTTATTGATAGCTTCCATGTTCTTTTTGATGCTGGTATAATTCTCAGTAAGTTCCTTATAGTTCTTCTGGAGTTCACTGTAGTTTTTCTGGAGTTCTTTGTAGTTTCCGCTGAGCTCATTGAGCTTCTCCATAATCCATGCTTTCAATTCCATATCTGATAGTTTGCTCCCCTCTATTTCATTTAGCACTCTTTCTGGGGACTCTGCCTTTCCTTTTGATGGGGGGTTATTTCTCTGTCTCCCCATTTTTGTGACTCCTATTGTTTGTTGGTGCTTCTTAGAATGATCTGCACTTCCTGGATCTGCCCCTGGTGGCGTCAGATCCTTTGCCAGTCTGGGCCCAGGGAGCCTGTTGGAGACTTCCAGGGATCTACTGCCTTTGTCTGACTCCTTTAGTTGTTAATCTATTCAATCTGTGATTAGCCATCAGGCTTAAGGACCGTGGGTGTGGCAGCTTAATTCCTATAGGCAGGGCTTTTGCTTCCCCTCAGGCTGATGCCACTTGGCCAGGAATGGTCTGCCTGCAGTGTGGGGATGAGTCAGCACTGCGACCCACCCGGCCGTTTCCCCAGCTCTCCCCTCAAAGCCACCACACCAAACTCTCCCCAAGCATTTCCTGTCCTCTCTGTCTTCCCTCTGCTTGTGCCCAGGGTAAGTGGGGGCAGAATATTTTCATATGTGATCCGCTTAAGAGCTCTTTTTCTCCAGCTGTTTCTCTCCGGCTAGCAAGAAACCATGTGGCTTTTCGCTTTTCTCAGCTGGATACTATTTTACTTTCCACTCTGTTGCTGTAGGCTGGGAAGGTCAGCTGGGGGTTTAGACCCTGCCCTTCTCAGGGGGAATTCCCGGCTGCTGAGCTGTTTCTCAGTCCCTTCAGCTGCTACCCCTGTGATGCCAGCCAGCCCCTTCCGTGTCTCCGCACTCCCTACCGGTCACGTTGTGATGTAGCGGCCTTTTCTGTCTCTCCGTGGTTATAAGATTTCTCTCCAGCTGGTGTTCGGTTGGTTATTCCAGATGATTTCTCCAAAATTACGTTGTAAATCCAGACTAGTTCTGGGAGGAAGTCAGTGTAGCTTCCACTTACTCCTCCGCCATCTTGTTTCTCTGAAGATGTTGTCTATGACATTGATGTAACCTGGCAGCCAAGAGAATAGACTTGAATGCATATTCATGAACAATGAGGACTTTACTGTACCAGTAGATGGGGGTGATGGTTGATGCCATTGAGTGAGCATGTGTACTCTGTGGCCTTCCCATTCAAAATGACTGAGTGAGTAGAGCAACAAGTCTGCATCAAATTTTGCATTAAGCTTGAATATTCCTTTGTGGAAACTATTTGGATGATTCAGAAGGCTGCAGCTATGGGTTACTGGTGATCAGCAGCTTCATGACAACATGCCTGCTCATGCATCATATTTTGTGCAGAGTTTTTGGTGAAACATCATATCACCTATGTGACTCAGCCCCCCTACAGCCCATATTTGGTGTCTTACAACTTCTGGCTTTCCCCAAAACTAAAATCACCTTTGGAAGGGAAGAGATTTCAGACTGTCTATGAGTTCAGAAAAATATGATAGTGCAGCGGATGGCAATTGGGAGAACTGTGTGAGGTCCCAGGGTGCCTACTTTGAAGGGGACTGAGAAGTCATTGCCCTGCGTGCGATGTTTCTTGTTTTTGGATCTTCTTCAATAAATGCCTATTTTTCATGTTACATGGCTGGATACCTTCTACACAGACCTTGTATTTTTAGTAATTGAGGAACATTTTTTTTTTTAAATAACAACTTTGTCATAGCAAAAAACTGGAATCATTCAGATGTTCTTAAATCAGTGAATTATTAAACTACAGTACATTCATAGAATGGAATACTACTCTGAAATGAAAGGAGAATGGATTATTGATACATATAGATACCTAGATGTCCAGATAGTTAGGATGATAGAAAAAGTAAATTCAAAAATAGTTACTTATTGTATAATTCCATTTTCATAATATACTAGCGATAATAAAATTATAGAAATAATGAACAAATTAGTCATTGAGATTATGAAGAAGTTGAGAGTGTGACAGAACTAGTTGTGGCTTTAAAAGTGAAGCAAGAAGGCCCTTTGTGATGATGGGAATGGTCTGTATCTTGACCCTGTGAATATCAATAACTTGGTTCTAATATTGCACCATAGTTTCGCAAGATGCTCTCATTGGTGGAAACTGGGTAAAGGGTTCCTGGGTTTTGTTTGTATTATTTCTCTAAACTGCATGTAAATATAAAATTATCTCAAAATAAAAAGTTTACTACAAAAAGAAGTAAAGAAAAAGCTTAGTTTGTAACCTTTGGAGGACAACAGGGGACCAATTCATTTTCTTGGAAAATAATAAGTAGTACAGAGGAAAGATCTTGCGTTTATCTTGCTTCTTATATAGTAACTATAATGCTCAATACCTGAATAGGTGAGTGAAAACTTCTCTTTATAGAATTATTTCAATTAGAAATAAAAATCAGAGTTAGAATATTACCATTCTGCAGTCTTAAAAAATTAATGATTCCAAGCATTCAATAAAGTAAGCAGACATAATATGCCTCCTGAATTAAAAAAGAAAAAAATCATCAGCAGCTTTGACCAAGTGATAAAACAGTCCAATCAAGCCTCTGCAATTAGCTGCCTTTTCCCAGGAATGATAGGGGACAAAGGAATGTTAATGTATACCATGGTTATGAAATCAGCAAAACTCAGATTGAGATGCCAAAGAGTTTTTTTTTCCATAAATAGTAAGAGAACAACAAAAGATGGAGTGGAATCTGTAGATTGCATAGTGAATTAAAAGAGATTTTTAAAATGAACAAGATTAAACTGTAGTGTCTAAGGGAGTACACTTTGATATTAAAATTAGAAAAGCACATGATTCCTAAGACTATCAAGGGAGCACTTTAGTTTTCCACCAAAGTAAGAAAAATAAATTAAAGCTGTGATGACCTGAGCATTTGCAATGTTAGTCTTTACTTACTATTTAAGTAATCCATCTCATGCTTTATAGGTTGTTTTTTTGAGGAAGGGTGATTAATTCACTTAATAAGGCGTTATTACATTTTGAGAGACAAACAAGAAGCCAGCTTTATAGTATAAAACTAAAGAGCTCTGTTAATATTAGAAATTAACTGAATGGCAAATGAAAATGATAAGTTCTTACTCTAATGCTAATTTTTGCATCGCCTAGATTATTATCCTCACCCCTCCTCACCTGCTCAAATGTGGGACAGTATAATCTATCCACATATCCACAAGAAGAGCTCTGTGTAGATATATGGTGGAAGAATTCTATAACCCTTCTATGTGTTTGAAATACCAGGCCAGGCAAAAGTAGGTTTACACTTGTGAGTACATGAGACAGTGTTTAATTATTATTAGGAAATTATTATTTCCTAATTATCATATTATTTTCCATACAGAAACTGTAAACCTACTTCTGCCCCTCCCTGTATTTGTTCCTTCAATTAAACTGATATTCAGTACACAGGGAAATGGTGATTTAATTTGTCATCATTATTTACAGTTTCATGGCCAATAATACAATATTAATATATTAAGAATAAAAACTAATTATTCATTTATTGCTTACATAATTATGAGCTAATTATATACTAATGCAAAATGTCTTTTATTGCTTAGACTTCAATAAAGTTATTTTAAATAATTTTAACTTGGCATTTATTGTGCAATAAATGTCTTCATAAATATAAATTCAATGCTTTCTTGAGAGAGCCCATTTAAAAGTAATAAATGCATGTGATAGTGATCTTGTTTGAAAAATATGAGTTATAAATACTGAATAGATAGCAACCTATGTTGGTTCCTTGGAATTATTTTAATGTAAAGGCATTTTCTCCAAAACATTGTTTTTGTTGCAGCTTTTCAGTTACTTTTCAATTTAAAAACACCAGGAAACCATAGATTGTGATTATCTCAAAATCTCTTTCTTCTTTTACATCTTCATGCTGTTCTATTGGGAGTTAACATATTATTAAGTATAAAATGTGTTATAGGTAGTTCACTCTTAGTAAAATTAGTGGAAACATGTTCTATTGCCTAATAGGCAATTAGGCCCCAGCAAGGAAAAAAAACTTGTGTAGTATAAATTCCCAGAAAATCAATATGACAAAACTTGATGGTAAAGTGAATAATTCCAAATATATTATTAATGACACAAAATTACTATAAACAAATACTATACATAACAAAGAAATTAAAAATAATTAAACAGGTATGACTTAAGAAAGATTTGATGCAACTCTAGCACATATAAGGAATAACACTTGAGCTTATGAACATAAAAAATACATTAATAATTAATTTTCTCCCAAACTGAACAGCTCTTAGAAAAAAAGATGAAATAAAATAAAGTCAAACAGATCTTAATGGTTCAGGCTTTATTTTATTTATTCATTCATTTACTTTTATATCAAACTCCTACTTTGTGCGAATCTCTGCTGTAGCATGTGGCAACATGAACATAACTGAGTTGTGTGTCTTGAACCTTACAATTTACTGCAAGGATAAACAAATGAACAGTGAAGTGAATATGTAATTTTCCCAGTAAGTACTAAGTGCTTGAAGAAACCTGAATAAAATTAATTTTTTAAAAATGGGACAAGGTTGGGAGGGCGCAAATTTATGTGGGATAATTAGGTCAATCTCTCTGATGTGAAAACGGGCAAAGATTTGATGACATGAAGGAGAGAAAAGCTTCAGAAAGAGAAAATGGTAGTTAAAGCTCTGTGGCACTTGAGGGATAGTGAGAAAGTAAAGGGCAGCTAGAATACTGGCTGATGAGTCTAAGAAGGGACAAATTATGTCAAGCAGGGTAGGACATGTTATGGAAGTTGGATTTAGTTCATTAAGATGTGAAAATGTCAAAAATTTTGAAAGAGAAGATACAATTTCCAATCTCAACATGACTTATGTTTAAAAAGTTTCACCCTTGCTGCAAAGTTGGGGAGAAAGTACAGGATGAAAGTAGAGAGTCTCTTGAGGAGCCAGATGTAATGATCCAGGTCCAAGGTGATGGTGGTTTGCACCAGGGCAGTTGCTGTCAAGGCAGTAAAAAGAGATCAGAATCTTGATCTTTAGAAAGTATTTTGATTCGCTGAGATATGAGCTGTGGGGTATAGAAGAAAAAGGAACTGATAACCATGCTAAGGTTTGTCACCTGAGCCAGTGGAAGTCTAGAGAGGCTGTTCTGTTATGCACAAGTAGACAGATACTATCTCTATGTTTATTTTATATACTATTTACACAACAAACAAATATAATGTATATGGAGAGAGTTGGAAATCTGGAGACATTCATTTGGCGTGGTCATCAGCCATGTATGATATTTAAAAATCATGAGACTGCATGTGATCACTAACACATGTATGCATTTAAAAAAGTCTGAGAACTAAATCTTGGAGATCTGCAATATATTCTGCTCCCTGAGTAATCCATGATTTATAATAATTAATAATGTTCCCAGTACTTTTTGCTTGAACATCGTCTAGTTTTAATTATATGGGAAAACTAGAGGATAACTGATTAGTGGCCCTAGAATAAATGTGATTTACTTGAAAAAGAAGTTAAATCCCTAAGTTAGTTATTAAAGCAGAATAAATTGTGTGTAGCTTGAATAATTAAAGATATAAAACCTTAGGACAGCTATAAGGAAATATTTATTTGATCTTAAAGTAGTAAAAACATTTGAAAGTCTATTCCTAATGGAAGAAATGGTAAATTAATGGCATAGTAGGTTTAGCTACATAAAAATTGGAAAAAGCCATGTCAGTAAATACTATAAAATTAAAAGTAAATGGTAAATTTTGAAATATATATTTTGCAATATAACTAACAGGAAAAGAGTAATATGCATTGAAATTCTACATAATATGTTACAAACTTCATGTACATCTAGAGAAAAACACACCAATAAAAAATATGGGTAAATAATATTAATAGTTGACCCCAAAAATGTAAAACCACAGTCCAATAAACCTCTCAAAACATTTATATTAATAGTTATTAACAAAATGAAATTTAAGAGAGATGCCAATTAAGAAAGTGGCAACATTAGAACCTGAATAGGAGCTGAGCTTTGATAGGAAGAGAATGTAATTTTCTTTAGAACATTGATAAGAAGAATGTATGTTGGTACAAGTTTTGATAGATAATTTGGCATTACCAATCAAAATTTTAAAGATTGCCAATGATCTTTGGCCTACAAAACATTTGGGGGGACTTTACTCCAAAGAAATAATAGTTCTTTAAAAACAATGGAATTAGACTTATCTAATTTTATATTCATAACATCACATTTTTCATTATAAAGGATTTATGCATATAGATGGTAGTTATTGTTTGTTTCCTTTTAATTACAAAAAGAATGACTTGAGAGTGGTTTCTAATATCTTCTTTTAATATTATCTCATAAAGTATATTAGCCAAGCAAAATTTTTGAAGATTTAGTGATGTGGATCATTTCTTTTCATTTTATCTTCCCTTGGGCTTCTCCAGAAGTCTTTTATGGACTAGGGAAAGGTTAAAAAGTTGATCTCAACTCA
The DNA here is from genome assembly GCF_987537825.1 of Furipterus horrens. NCBI lineage: Eukaryota > Metazoa > Chordata > Mammalia > Chiroptera > Furipteridae > Furipterus > Furipterus horrens. The sequence continues at coordinate 57,890,525 of NW_028327176.1, read as the reverse complement.
ACATTTTTCCTGGAAATCCTCTGATTGTTTTTAAGTGGTTTCTGACACTTGATTCCCATTCATGCTTTTGACTTCTGATGTTCTATTTCTATATCATTAAATATTTGCCACCTTTTTAAATCTATGTACCTTCATTTCTCAGTGAGTCATATGTTACCTTTTGATATCTCTTCCTTCTTCAAGTTCTGCTTTGGGCATTAAAAATATTCCTTCTAGCCTTCTTGAATTCTTGTGACTGGGCTACTAGTAAAATTAGCACAAGGCATCATAACAGGAGAATATCCCATATTTTATTATGTGTACATGGAAAAATTAAAAGAATAATGCTATGTGAGGGAAGGGAAACAGGCCATATAGATTTACTTTACATAATGAACAACACAAATAAGTTAGCAAAATTGAACCAGAGGCACGTAAACAAGGATCAGACTAACAGTTACTGTGGTGAGGGGAGAGAAGTGGGGATAAGTAGGGGAAGGGTCTAGTCAAGGAACTAGTATAAATGACCCATGGACATGGACAATGGAGTGGGGGTTGGCTTTGGGAGAAGGGATGGGCTGGGTGTGGGGGGTAAGCAATGGTGGGAAAAAATGGGACAACTGTAATGGAAAAACAATAAATAAATCAAAACAAGGAAGAAAAGAAAGAAAAGAAAGAAAGAAAGAAAGAAAGAAAGAAAGAAAGAAAGAAAGAAAGAAAGAAAGAAAGAAAGAAAGAAAGAAAGAAAGAAATTTGTGGAGATTTGACAAAACAAGGAGCCTACGTTTTGGGGTATGTAATTAACAAGAAACTTAAGTAAAATAGAGGCTGAGGGAAGTAAATTAGCAAAATTAACAAGGATTTGTTTACATAGGCTGCTTAGCTCTGAATTCTCTATCTCTGGTGATAAGACTGCCTTTACCTTAGGGTGATTGCTTGTTAGCCGTTTATAGCAGGGAGGGCACCTTCTGCATGGAGATTTATTTCCTGCATTTAGAGAGATAGGAAGTTAGTAAGTTTCACCTACTCCTGCTGCTTCTGAAGGGATTTTAATTTGAAACAATCAATATGCCATGGTGGGATATTTGGGGGTGGCCTCCCATGGGCCTCAACATATATTTGCCTTTTTTCCCCTAGATGAATACTTAATTCTTTGAATTAACAGTCTTTTGATCTATGCAGAGCTTAATAGAGGTAGCACTAAAAATAATTGCTTTTTTATTTGAAGTAAAAGCTTATGAAAGCTGATATAGGTATGAAATGAAAGATCATGAGTTTATTGTGTATATATATATATGTATATATATGTATTTTTTTTTACAGGCTAGTGAGTTTACATATATTTTTTAATTTGGAGAGTTATTAAAAAGAAAAAAGGTACAGGAAGCAGTTAAAAAAATAATACCCCATTAATTCTGTTGATAATTTTTATTTTACTTTGAGGACCATCACTACTTCTCAAATAGAAGTTTAGTGAACATATCTTTTGGTATTGCAAATAGAATGCATTAAAATCCACAAGGTATGAATCAGGCAAACATGCTAAAATTAATTCAATGTACATTTTAATTTAAGTGTCTTGATATTTGTAATATTTCCCTTACATATTATTATAAAAGACAAACAGTCAATAAAAGGTTAAGTTCTAGATGAAATGTTTCTTTAGACAATTCATTTCTAACTAATCAGATGGAAACTTCTTAGTGATTCAAAATGTACATTATGTACTCAGAGCTGGTATTCCACTGGTAGGATTGGTATAGTCATGCCACTTGTTAAAATATTAAACCACTTCTATGCTGGTTGGTAAATAGCTTTTACCATGAGCTTCTTGAGTGGCTACCCACCTATCCTGCCCCTGCCACCTGTCTGTTGAGATTAGGAGCACTTCATTGCTCCTAATACCTTTTAATCACTGGTGCATGCATATACTGCAAATTAATTTTGGCATGCTGTGATTATTCAGTCTATTACATAAGCTATTTTTAAAAGGATTTATTTCCATTTGATAGTTAATTTATCTTCTCCAATTTTATAACCTTAAAAACTCTTCAGATTAAAGCATCTATTTCCCCATTGAAAACTGAATCTTGCTTTTACATAGCACTTTCTTTAAAATTAAGAGATGTTGGAATAATGACCTCACACTGTCTGTGTCAGAAATGGAACTTTATATCTACTGGTGTAAATAGTCCTTAACTCATGCAGGGGGAAAGGTAAGGAAGGATTGCATGGGGGATGAGATATGGGCACTACAGGGATTGTTATAATTTTGATAGATCCTAGTATCATGGCAGATATCAGAAGACTGTGGGGTAAATGGGGCAACTCAAAAATTTCCAGAATTATAATTAAAAAGATATTTTTCCTTTGCTTATATGTTATTGTTATACTATAAATTTTTATTTAAATAATATTTTACTATATATTCACAGTTGCATCTAATATCTTTTTGCATTACATTTTTAGCTCTTGAAATTTTCTTTTGAATACTTTATATTTCTACAGATCAATATTATACTGTGAATTTTTCAAAAACTATAATGGTAGTTCAGATAAAATTTTTAAAACAATACTCAGCTTAATGTATGTGTAGTGTGTATAACAGATAAATAAAAATATAAATAAATCATTGTTCACTTAAAATTTTATATTTATTTATTTATACTCACCTGAGGACATGCTCATTGGTTTTAGAGAGAGGGGAAGGGAGGGATTGAGAGAGGGAGAGAAATATTAATGGAGAAGGAAACATCAATTAGCTGTCTCTCAGTTCACACCCTGACTGGGGACCTGTCCCTGACCAGGAATCGATCCCACCACAGTTTGGTTTGCTGGACAATGCTCCAACCAACTGATCTACACCAGCTAGGGCTTCATTCAGAATTTCAATTTTTATGTGACAATAAACTACTTTTCAGGTTTTATAGAAAGAGTTACATATGTTGGTATAATAATTTGAATGGAGTCAAACTTTTTTTAAAAATTAGGCTAGTTATGTAGTATTACTTTGATTTAACTTGTGTGTAATTTAAAGTGTTAAAACTTACTTTACATTTTTATAATCAATTAAATATTTTGCAAATGCATATGCTGGACAGCAATACTTCCATAACCATTAATTTGGTTTAAAAACTAAGCATCTGGCATACAGGTAGTTGTTTATCACTCCACCTTTCATGTCACACTATGAAATCAGGAATCTTAAGGTTTCAGTGAGGATTCAGTTGAATGATGCAGGTAAAGTGCTTCAGACTTCCACTAGAACACAAATGTTAGCTATTATTTTGATCAATCAAAAGATCACCCCTCTTGTGCTAGTTACTTAAGAACATTCCATGGAGTATGCTCTAGTGTTATTTAATCCCTTGTAAAATTACCTACCCAAGGCAAAGAAAATAAAATTTTGTTTTATGTAATATTTATAAAGCATGACAATTTTAGAGCTGTGCATTTGTTGTTCCCCCATTGTACAAGATATATTTTGACTTACATAGGAAAGATGTGTAGTCATAACTTGTTTATTTAGCAAGATGATTTATTGATATTTATGAGAAGTGGTACTTGACTTCAGTCTTGTAATGCTAGGTAGGGTCTCCTGCCAAGTACATGCTGAAATCGTTGTTGATGAAATGGCATCTAAAATAAGAAATAAAGGAAAAATCATGTACCATGTATATACCATGGATAGTGTGGTAGATGGGGTTAAGTCTTTACAAATTATGTTACTCCCTAAATCAAAATTCTTCAATGGCTCCATATTTATTTGATCTATTTTTTATCACAATCTACTCAACCCATATTTATTCTATTTTTTTATTGCAATTCCCTCATCCCTGGCCCTTTACCTTTAGTCACTCACTAAGCTATTGTGCAGTGGAGAAGAGTAAACAGGTCCCAGTCTTTTTGGCACATGTTACTATTCAAAGTGTGAAAGATATAATTTGTTGAAATAGTGATGTGATTTACCTGCATTCTGATTGTTGAGGGGGAAAAGAATGTATTCAGGACATAAAAAAGGAGGAAGAGAAGGAGGAAGAGGAGGAGCAGAGGGTGGGGAAGAGTCTAAAAGAAGGGAAAGGAGATGGAGAGGGGAAAGAGGGACAGAGAAGAGGAGAGGGTGAGGGAAGGTAAAGAGAGAAGGACAATGGAGGGAGAGGATGAAGATAAGAACCAATCTTGGCCGTTTCTAAGAACTGCATTGCAGGAAAAGAATAAAGAGAATGCTCACCTATTAGAGAGTAGGCCCATATTTCTCTTGCACCTAAACATACACAAGACCTTTTCCAAAATGTTTTGTTTATTAGGTAGGATTAGAAGGGCCTAGTGATATTATAATAGGGAAGATTCAACACTGTGATAAACAGCAAAAGAAGGGAAATTAATCTTGTACTTATAAATTAAATTAATTAAAATTATTAAGTCAAAGAATTATTATTATTTGATAGAACTCATAATATTTTCCCAAGAACATAGTTATGATCTGTTAAAGGGTCATGGGTTTAGACAAGAAAATAAGACATTACAAATCTCTTTGTTAGTTGAAATTTTTAACTTTTCAAATGTGATATAAATTTCCAATAACTATGGAGGGACTGATTTCCTTATTATAATTTAAAACATGAAGCCAATTATTTTGCTACTACCAAAAAAAAAATCACCATTTTTTTCAGATTTCTGTAACAATGTCTTTACTTTGTTTGCACTTTCCACTAACATTTTGTCTGCTAGTCTTCCACCATTCACCAACAGACTTCTCGCTGCTTATCTAATCTTTGCCCACTCACGACCTAGTACCAAAGCCAGTACTAACTACATCTTTCAAATTTTCTATTAGAACCCTACTTCTAATAAAACTGTCTGCTCAGTTATCTGCTGTTGCATAATGAGTGCCATTAATGTAATAATCTATAACTGTAACCAAATTTGCCTCTCTTCAAATTGATTTGCATATATTAAACACAAGACATTGGCTTTATCTGCAACTGGTTTAATTTTTATTACTCAGCCTATGAATATATGTTAATTCTTTAAAGCAATTACTGTGTGCCAGGCATTGTGCTAAAGACTTAAATTCATTTTCTTGCACGATTTCTTCAGTGAGATTCACTGGTGTGGTAACTGAGGCTCAAAAAAGGTTTTTATACTTCTCAAGAGCCCACAGAAAATTATAAATTTGTGATGCAAACATTATTATTCTGACTTGAGACTATACTCTTAAACACTACACAGTATTGCCTAATATCAGAGAAGGAAAACTCTGACTCCAAAAACCTCCGCTGCCTTGCGGCATACCTCTTCAGGGGAAAGGCTAAGGGAGTAAACCCCGACAGAAAATCCGGAGCCGGAGTCCCTAAGGCGGTTTGACGTTGTAGTCAACACCGGCAACTCCTGCGGCGCACCTGAAGCCAAGCTGTATTGACTCCGTCTTTCCCTTGGACCCTTCAGCTGCGAAGAGAGGGGGGGTCTGCTGCATGGGCAACAGCAGACCCTCCATATCACCCCGCCCAGGCTCTGTAGCTTCAGCTTCACTGGAGAGGACACTCCAGCGTCATCACAAGATGTCGATTCAACACGGGAGGAGACAGATACCGTGTCACTCCCGAGTCGGACTGCACAGCCATTCTCGGCGGTGCAGATAGACTCTTAAGAAGCTACACCATCGTCTCTCGAGACGGACGGCTGCCGACGATTGCCTAATATGTTGCATACCTAATTGAGGCGGAGTTTCCCCCAACATCCTAGGCTTGGTTGGAAACTACTCTGTCCAGCAGAGGTTTCATGACCATGGTGGAACAAATCCATCCAAGACACTGTATTTTGTCTGGGGAAAAAGGGAGGTGACTGTTTCCTCTAGTGGAGAAAGCGTAAGACCTCGGTTCCTCATACTTTTTATTGAGAAGGGTATGCATGGGAGATACAAGGTCAAAATTTATGAATCATCGATAACTTTTAGGCACTTGGATTACAGTTGACAACAACAGATTGCAAGAACTGGTAGAGAGGACACAGTGACCAGTCTGTGTCAGGGTCTATCAAACATATTGACACCACAGTGGCATTAGGTGCGAGAGTTTATACATTCCTTGCTAGAGATTGTTTATACTTAACTAAGAGATAAGAAAAGCAGAGCAAGTTCTAAAGCATAATAAGTACTCTTTAAATCCAATTGCCATGGAAACCCTGTGAGTAGCTTTTGGTTATGTCTACTGCATCGCAATGTTTTATTGAGACTTAAAGATAAGCTGAGGGGTGGCAACTCAGGCTCACGGCCTGGGCTACAATTCCCTAAACCACAAGGAGCGATTCCCCACACCTAATATTAAGGCCTTTAAGGGCTTAATAATCACAAAGTATATTAATAATGAGGGTCAATATATCATGTCTTCTTTATTTGTAAAATGAGGGCAAGGTTAGTGTTCAGTAGTATATTCTTGAAAAAATCCAGTTTTGTAAAATTCAGTATCTTCCATTTGTTAAAGGAAGCCATATTCTGACTCTATCACAAGTCTAAAACTTGTATTTCCATATTTCGTTCAAGAAGTTTTTCATATAGCACTATGAAAAGAATAGCAGATTGAGGCCTTCCGAAATGTGAGATTTGAGATTAGAGTTGCAAATTTACTACATCTTTGTAACAAGGTTTTCCTCCTTTCTCCTGTAGAAACAGGATGGAATGCTAAGTGAAAAACATAAAAATTAAAAACATTTAAGGGAATTATGCTTTACCACATTCAAACATACGCAAATTAAAGCCCTGCTACTCCTTTGGAGTCCTTAATCTGCATTCGTGAAAGGGCAATGATTCTTTATTTTTTCCTCCTTATAAAATTTTTATTAATGCCTGAAATGGAATAGTAAAAACACAATAAACCGTTAAAATCAGCATGATTGTGGGTACAAAGATGGTATGAATGGGGACTGAAGAGGCCTTGAGAGCAGAAATCCAGGCCTGAGGTGAGCCTTCAATCTCAACTCGGACCTAAAGGCCACAGTTCAGCTGATCCTCGCTCTGTAGTACAGTGGTCTGGACAGTGCCTCCCACAGGCTCACTCCATGCCCTTGCAGCCAGGCTGTGTGCTGGCACTCAGGCCACATCCCTTCTCAAGAAAAACTAAACTCCCAGAGTTCTTGTGGGCTTGTGGCCTTAGTGACTTGTAGGCTTGAGACCCCTAGTACCCCCTTCTGTACTACACAACTCCTGAAGTGGAGGAATTTCCTAACAAAACAAGATGGAAAGAAACAAAACAAAAACAAACCGCAGAAAACAATGTGGAATTAATTGCTGCATTGTCCTGTTGATTCCCAAATCTTCTAGGAAGGAGTACCCTGCACAGTGTACAGACATGCCATGTGCACTTGACTTCAAATAGAATCTGCGATGATTTCTGTTTAAAAAAATCTCAGAACCTGGTCAAAATCATAACCTTCTCTTACAAATGGATTATACCCACCAAAAAAACAAAATTTGGCCAGCATCATTTTGACTTATGCTAACTTTTTCAGGAGCATATGCTCCTATCAGCTCCAAAACTACCTGTACTTTTTATCCCGGAATCATCATGTTTTTGAGTAGCCATCCATTAGCAGTTTTATCAAGCAGGACATACTTGCATACACCCTCAAAATGAGGGTGAAGTCATCTTTTAAAAAAATCCCTAATTAACCACTTCCAAACAAGTCATACCACTGAAGTGCGTATTGCTTCCTGCAGAAAATGTGGCTTTGGAAATGTTTTATAGAAACATTTTCTCTTTTGTCAATTGAATGACATTTCACTATCAACATAATTTCAGTTGTATTCTATTTCCATTCTATTTTCAATCTGGTATGGTTATTGACATTTGGGTATTACAACTTGTCTGCTCTGGCCTTTATCAGGATCTCAACAGTCTAAACCAGGTGCCCTGCATAGGAGGAAGCTACCATCTACAGGAACTGGCCTTCTGCAGCTCTAGATTCTTGTCTGAAACTCTGTGACTCTTTGCAAGTCACTTAGGGAAGAAGGCAGCTCTTTGCAGGCTCCAGCCTCTGTGTGTGGTGACATGGAGCTGGCCATGGGCTGAGAGGAGGCCTCTTTTTGCTCTATCTGTGCTCAATAAGGACTCAACTCAGCAATTTTTCCCCAACCTTGCTCCAGGAACAAAATGATGTTACCAGATCCTGCTGCTTTTAACATCAAAATCAACTTATTTTGTGATCTAAAAACCAAGACTTTGGCATTTACTTACTTTTGTGGCATTCTGAAACCCCAAAACCATGCAGCAAAGCCTACAACTGCCCTGAGTAACTCTGACTGTCATAGACCTGCCTGCCTATTTGATTCATCCCCCTATGAAGGACACAGTGTCAGTTGAAATGTTGGAACAGTAATTGCTTAATTTTCAGTTGTTCATACTGTCTTCTGGTCACAGGTACTCAGAAGGGTCAGGAAGAAGCAGGAAGAAGCAGCAAGTGAAACCCCATGCCCGAGTGAGACTTTTATCTGAGTGAGCCCCAGCACCCCATAAAGCAGAGGGAACAATTAGCCAGGAAACTTGAGAGTGTAACTCATTGGGTTTTGTTTGTGTTTTTTTTTCTAGTCATTACTCTTTATCACTGAAAACTTTGGGTCCAGCATAGAATAGCCAAGGACAATTTGTGCCTTCCCAAGTTGGCAAAATTCTTTTGCCAGCATTAGCCAGCTCATTGGAAACACATTGCAAGCAGACCATGCAATCCAAGAATGGATTTCACACCAATTGTCAGGAGTTATTTGTGATGGTGGTTACTGATTATCTCAGAATTCCCCATTTGAACACCATGCAAAGAAACCCTGGCTTGACACACATACCTTTCAAGTATAAAAGCACCTACTCAAACCCCTATAAAAGGGAAAAGAGATGATGACCCCCCTCATGTTTGCACATGTCACCCATAGGTCCCCAAGGTTGACCAAACTGATCAATTTCCTCAAAATCCTCAGAGTCAGTATGAGATGGTAGAATGAGCCTGCAGCAGGCAGTCTGGCCAGCTCTATTCTAAATCTGACCTTGTCTCCGCTCCATGAGTGATCTTGGGCAAAGTGCGCCCTCCTCTGGTTCTCAGTTTTCTTTTCATTTCTCCAAGGTGGGAGCAACAATATCTGCCAACCTGAGCTTCCAAGGTCTTTTAGAGGAAGACAGGATATGATGCATGTGAAAACGTGTTGAATAAAGACCAACAGGAACAGAATACCCAGCCACAGGTAGCTGCTCAAAACTTTATGTCCTTAAAGCCACTGATATCATCTGATATGGTTATCACAGAGCCCAGGACTCAACTGTCCCATCACTTGAATTTTCTTCCTTTGGGAGATAGAAATGATTTGTTTGCTGGAGTCTATGGCATAAGAAGTGCAGATTATCCCACCATAGTTGGTCTTGATCTCTTCAGTCGTGTCTTCTAGTGCTACGACAATATGATTTCCTGGGGCTTCTCTGCTAGGAAAATTTATAATTTCAATGGAAGCACAGGAGAGAGGTTAATTTCAGGTATTGGAGTCAAATGATGTCTTCCTGTCAGGTAGTAATACTGGCTTCGATCTGCACTCCAGATTCTCCATTGGAGAGACTTTTAACCAAACTTGAAAAAATATTCTCCTAAGTCTTGTTTTTATTGTCCTACCCTGTCTGAATGAATGGAGTTTTCTACATCCCAGTCTGTGGCTGTGGTTTCCTCCATCTCTGTCTCTTGTGACTGTGGAGCCAACTCTAAGCATCCCTGAGGCTCTGGGCATGGGCAAGTGTGGCCAGAGAAGGAAACTTCTGCGACAGGTGAGGTTGGGGGCTGGGGCTGGACTCCCTCAGAGTCCCCTCTGGGAGGACACTGCTTCCTTCTTCTCCCCATTTAATGTATACAAATAGGTCCTCTCTCCCAAAGGTTCTTGCTGAGCGCATGGAAATTACACATTCTCTCTGGATCTTGACACTTTGGATTGCCTCTCATCGGTCCACTCCTGCTTTGTGCTCTGGAGAGCCTGTGTCTTCTGTTCATCCACTTGGACATAGTCTACTCTTTGCTCATCTGAAAACAGAAGTTTCTTCTGTACAGGTGCTGGTGATGATGAATTGAAGTCCAGGGTTTAATAATCTAGGCTGAATTTCTTTGTCCACATCAGAGCACCACTGCTCAGGGAGTCGACTGTTCAGTGTTCCCGCATTTGGGTGTTGCTTTCTTTTTCTTTTCTGGAAACGGAATTGGCAAAAAATCTTGCAGAATTAATACCATTTCTTTCAGGAGAGAGAAAGCTTGTCCGATTGCAAGGCACAGTGCGGGTCCTGGTTAAAGATGCATGTTCCCGAACAGTAGAAAGGTTTCTCAGGTCTAGGGGAGGTGACCGTGGTTTCCCCTGAGGCTTGAGATCTCTGTTCACTGAGGGAGGCTCCAGGTCTGCAGGCAGCTCAGGTACTGGGCTGGAGATGCTTCCTGAGCTCATTAGGATGTAGTCATCAGAGCTGCGCCGGGGTCCAAGGCCAGAAATGGCGGCCAGAGGGGCCATAGGTACGCAGCTGTCTTCTTCACTAGCGGAAGCTGTGGGGCACCTTGGGGAGAACGTGCGTGGCAAATGTAAACTATGCCGCTTATCTCGGTGTCTTAAGGGCTGGCCTTCTACATCAGCTTTCCAGGGCCTCGTGTTATCTAAAGCAGAGAGAGAGTCTTCTTGGTGCCGCAGTGCATTCTGGCTTCTTGATGCTGCTCTCCTCGGCGCCGCTCAGAGAGATGAATTGGCTTATGGGGGCGGGGAGGTGGCACGTTGGGCACAAGGTCTAGTTCTTTTACTCCACAGGACAAGGAACTTTGGTTTTTATCTACCTGAAGGGTGGAATTTAAGGAAGTTTCCAGCAATGGTGAGGAAAAGTGGTCCCTGGATGGCCCGTTGATATCGCTGCTCCAGGTCAGGGAAGCCCGAGGCCTTGCGTAGTAAGGTGCCCCCTGAGATCCATTCCCGTGGGGTGAGGGGTGGGCCGCATTAATGTAGTGCAGCGGCTGCAGGCCTCCAACAAAAGCATCATCAGATGAAGTGTGTTCCAAAGAGCGGTCTGAGTTGGACCAGCTGTCACATCTGGGGGGTAAACTGGCAGGTGCAGTCGTCAGGCCTCACAGCTGGACGGAATCAGACCATCAGGAAGGAAGGGACCTCTGACCCACTTCTGGTTCCCTCGGTGGCTATGGTGTTAGGACCTGGGTCGTCTCTCGGCAAGGCGGGGCTGAGCGCACGGGCAGTGTGACCAGGGCTGGCAGGGGACTCTGCGCCGCCCTCCCGTTGGCCAGAGTTGCAGACCTGAGTGCTGCTGTACACCCACGCACGCACTTCTTCCTCCGTCCTGGCCACCAGAGAGAATGTACGAGCAGCAGTCTTAACAACGAACACGAAATTATCCTGAAATTCCTTCCGAACGAAGCCAGGGCCTGCATGCTGCCACCGCGCACACGCGCTGAGGTCTGTCACACGAATGGGCTTGCGTGAGTGTTGGTCCCTGTGGTGCTCCAGGACATCGGGGCTGCCACCCCTGCGGCCCTGCCGGGGACAGACCGGTGCGTGCGCCAGGCGGGGCGCTGCAGCCTCCTCCCGGGAGGGGACGGGACGAGCCCGCCGGTGCGGACAGCGTCGCCCGCACTCATCACGGCCGCCGCTTCTGCTGCTGCCTCCGGCTGGGCCGCCCGCCCGCGGCCAGAGGAGTCGGGCCAGGAATACGGGCAACGATTCTAATTATTATACAAGGTCATACGGATTGCTTATATGCAAATTATACCTTCCACACTGCATCACAAGATTTAAATCTTTTAAGGAGTTTTAAACCTTATACTACCAGTTGTATTTTTCTATTTAGTTAGAAAGTTTTTCTAAGGTAAACCTTCACCCTAACTTCTTCTGAACTATTATTAGCAATTCAAAATATAAATTCAGATAAGAAAAATGTACATATTTCAAAATGAAAACCTAATGATTCTAGAAATTGGCCTGGATGTTCTTATGATAAGGCATGGAAGAGGTTGGCTTTTGCTTTCTGCTGGGTGGAATGTTTTGTAAGAAGTCTGAGTCAGGAGCCCTCATGAATTAATCTGTGCACAGCAGTCCAGCACAATGGGTTATCCAGACACAGGTATAATTTGGTAGCCACATCGTTTGTTCTGCAAAAGGATGTAAATGAGGAAATCCCAACCATCAGCAAATAAAAGAACTCCTAGAAATTCTTCGGGTGTCAAAGAGGGCTTCACACCCCCAACCCCTGTTTTTTGTTCATCCGCTCACAGAAAAAAAAGCAAAAAAAAAAAAAAAAAAAAAAATTGAAAACAATTCAGAGCGCAGAAATTCATGGCTAAGCAGAATGCATGTTTGAACAAAACAAACAAACAAAGAAAAGCATTTGTCTTTAGGGGAGCTACATTTTATCACATAATAGAAATTAACTGTTTGAAATGGAAACTAGATTTTAAAAACATCAAAACGGAAATATTTCTTTCAATTTTTTCTTACAATAAACAATTTGTATATCATATCTATAAATAAGAAGTCAAACACACATTGATTTAATCACACATGTAGATGAGTCAGATATTTAGATTTGCCTTAATTATACATAAATATATTTACATATCAACATTTTATTATGGTTATTTGTTCACACCTTGCCTCTATTTAGTTAACACTTCTATTTGAAATAAGGATATTCAGTGATACATACTCTTAATTATTGTGCAAACTTGCTAAATATATAGGTGGATGGGATTCTCATATTCTTCAAACTTATAAAAAGCTAAGTGAATTGGATAATGAGATTAAAAAACTTCACATAGTGATACTTCTTTTATACCCACCATGTATTTTTATTGTTAGATATTGTTATGATTACTCTGGGTGGTAGGAAGAGGAGCAGGAAGAGAAGTTATTTTTATAAACCGTCTCTTTGGTATAAGTAGTCCATGAGTCTGTCATAGGTCTGATCAAAATGTCCTTACTGGTAGAAAATTGTTTCTGTGGAGCTGGTACGCAAGTATAATACATGAGAGCACAGGACATTAATTTTGCTAAGCTGCAGCAAATGATCTCCTTACCTGATTTATCAAATCCTTGGAGGTACAGCTAATGCAGAGGATGTTAGGAAGAAAATGTTCTTTTATGTATTTGTCAAAATTAAAAGAAAAAAATAAATGGAAAGGGGGATGGGTAAGGTCAGCAAGGATGGTATCTGTAGTACAAAAGAGTCTCCAGTAGATAGTATTTTAATAGATACCTCACAACTGTATTTACTAAAATGAGAGTTCATTTAAATATGAGTTTCAGAGAATACATGTTTTATTTAAAGTGACAGCATGGCTGAGCAAAAATAGAGCAGGACTTCGTTAAAATCCATTTCTTCCTTGGATATGACACAATCTCTGGAGCCACAGTGTCCTCACCTGTAATGTTACATGTTCTGAATAATGTTTTTTTTAATGGCGTTTAAGTGATATCAAACAAAGGGCAAAGTGCCTGCAACCTAGTGTTGATTCTCTTTCCTCAGGCCTTTAAAATTATTAATGTCCTGTGTGTTTTAGCTAAATGTCATTGAGAAGGAAAAATGGAGTATTCATGGTTGGCTACTATTAAACAGAGAAAACAAGATTCCTAACTACAATCAAACAGAGAGCGCTACTGCACATTTCTCTGCTGGCTATGTCTCCCCTTATTTAAAAAAAAATAGTCAATACAATATCATTCCAAATCTCCCATTGGCCTTGTTTCCTAATCAGTTTCTGTAGCCAGAACCAGCAAATGGTGAACTAGGCAATAGGTGAGAATATGAAGTTGCCAGAAATAGAAAGTGTAATTCTAATATGTAATTCACTAGAGGACCACTTCAAGGCCTCCATTTATCATCTGTGAGTAGGCGCCTCAGTGGGGGTAAGTTTATTTGAATTTTCAGGGGCAAAACATTCTGCTTTTCTTCAGAAATGAGAGCCTAACTTGAGAGGAGAGAGGCAATCCATGTGGTCCAGTTGCAATTGATGTGGAAATAGTATTCAGATGATTTAGTACCTCAGTAAGGCTGTGATGCTTTGCAGGCTTTATGGTGCCAGGAGGCAAATCTCCATCTTGGTTACTCTGACAGTAAATTTGAAGAACTGTTTACATTCATCAATTAGAACTTGTTTCCATTTCTCCTTCTCCCTCACTCTTCCCTCATCATCTGCAAAATAAGGCTAGGTTAGCACTTTAGCAATTACTTTGGCATATCAGTGTCTTTGACATTTCAGAACTAGTACTTATAGGTATTTCTGAGATATTTCAAATTTCCAGTTTGTTGTTTTCCTGCATTCACTAGGCTGATGAGCTTCTCTTGGTTTATTCCCTACCTCAACATACAAACTGTGGCTATTCCGTTTCTAAAAAAAAAAAAAAAAAAAAAAAAATTCCTCCCTGTATCAGCAGAGTTCAATTAGAAAAGATAAACCAGTGGGAGATGTATAATAAAAGATATTGCAAAAAGTTGACTAGCACAGTTACAATCCAGGGGCTGGCGAAGCAAGTCTGAAATCCTTTGGGCAGACTGTCAGGAGGGGCAGGGTGTGGTGCAGGCAGAGCTGCTGTGCATGGGAAGAGAAGCCTTAGCTCCATTTTTGAGAACTTGCAACTGATTGAACCAGGCCCAGCCCTAATTATCCAAGATATGTTTCTTGCCTGTGGACTGATTATGGATTTTAATCACATCTACAAAACCTTCACAGCATCAAAATGTAGTGAGTGAATAACTGGAGAACATAACCTAACCAAGTCGACACATCAAAAGACCATTATGGTCTCTAAATAATGTAGTTTTTGAAAGAAATATGAGTAAATTAATTATGGTAGAACTATCTTATTGGATGTTGGGTGTTATACAATCATTATGGTATTGTCATTAAAAGTAATGGTTCTAAAATGTTTTATGATAGCATAAATGCAGCTTCTGCAATGTTATCAAGAAAACAGACAATCATATCAATATAAATAGTATTTATTAGCTACATAAAAGTTGTTAGATACAAGGTGGCAGGGAATGTTTCACATTATAGAATGAGATTGTTTGCATTCTATACATTTGAAATATTTCAGTGGGCAGATATTTTCATAATAAATTAATATTTAATTTATAAATAGGATATATGCTTTTATAATGCTGCATTCTAAACTACTTGTGCTCACAGTTGGCCTATCCCTTGAGCATCTGCTTTTGCCATTTTCAGTTTCTCCAAAATTTGGCCTTCTCAGCCTTATTTGATCTCACACACCTGTTTATCCTTTGTTTCCCTCAGGCCCTACTCATCTGTAGCCTATAAGGGAACAAACAAAAAAGTATTCATGTTCATACTCACCATGCAAACTTGATCATATTCAGCACACTCCCTCATCATAATCATATCACACGGTGGAAATTTTACTCACTTTGATTCTCCCATGGGAAAAGAAAAACAACTAAGTTCATTTTCTAGAACTAAATTAAATTTACCTTTAAACTCCCCTCACAATGGGTATGATGATCCTCATTTTACTCATGGGAAACTAAGGACACTGGGAACTTAGGTAACCCACCCAATGAAGGCAACAGATGCTCCCAGCTTAAAATGGCCTTTTTATACTTAACATGATCTCATTGGGGTAAATATATGACCATTTCAAAAGTCAAATTTCTTACCAGAGTTCTGTGTCCCATCATACAGACTTTTTCTTCTCCTTCCTCTGTCCAGAGAATATGTCATTTTACTGGAAAGATTGTTATTGTTTCTGGCTTTGAGGTGGCATTGATCTCTGTCCCTGTTGCTAACCTGATGAGAAGCCAGAGACCACTGTAACGCAAATTCTGTTCTCTCAGAAGAGAGGCTCTCCATTGTTGTTGATATTCTTACTTCAATTTTGAATACTGCTTCAGATCTTCTCAGGTCTGGCTGCAACTTCCATTTGATTTCTAGTTTGCCTTGCAAAGTTCATTACAAGGCCACTTTTCCCTCACAATGTTGACCTCACAGACCCCTTCTGTACTGCCTGGGAGCTGAGAGAGAATGGCACATAGCTACTCAAGCTCTGGCTTTGCCAAAACATGTGACCAGATTAATTCTGTTCTATGCAGGCAACTCGTAGGAGCAGAAAAAACAAACTGGAATCAAGGCACATACCTTCTCCCACATGGCTTCTATCTCAAGTGTTCTGAGTAGTTACACCTCTTTCCCTTGAGGTTGAACCCAAAGTCCAGAAAGCTAAGGCCTTTGTGAGAAGATCTCTTACACTGGGAAAGCTGCAAGAAAAAAAAAAAAAAAGATAAAAAAGAAAGAAAATTATAAGAATGGAAGATGAGGAGAGATTATCTCATCTTAGACATTTATGCTATATTGTATATAAATCTGTTGTCATTAAGACTATACCTCTTGAACATTTATCTTTTCCTTGGTAAGATGTGCTTTAAGCTTACTTGTCACTTCAGATGCCCTTCACCCATTATATTGATGTGATTAGCAATCCTGTGGGCAGTAATTTTATATATAAGTATTATGTATCTGTGGTGAGTTAGCTTTAACCAGGAAAGCAATCTTTGTTTCATTGAATAATTTTATTTACTTTTCTCATTTTATTTCAGTTATATTATATTAGATCTCTGGAAAATAGAGTCCAATTTTTTGCAGTATTCCTACATAATCAAATGATTTGAGTTTACTCAGTTTGTATTCCTGGGTCTCAGTACCTTATCTGGAAATTCATTCTGATAACTTGAAAAAACATTTCTAGTTCTAAAAGCCAATGAGACTTTTACTTTAAAAAAAATTACATTAGAACTTTGACTACAAGTGCACTTAGCACTCATCAGTCCTGCTTGGGCTTTGTAGTTGATCCTTTATACTCTTCAGGCTATTAGTAGTTAAATGATTTTGTGTCAGTGTGTATAGTTTGGGATTAAAAGAAAAGAAGAAAATAAAAAGCAGAAGAAGTGAAAACATACATCCATAAAAGCTCTATAAGCATTAATTTCTCAGTGTAAAAACTGTTTCTGCACTAGAGGAGGCTACATTAGAACATCTATTTCAAACCCTATGTTTTAATATTATTAAGGTGATATTTCCAAGAGTAGTTTCCATTTTGATAGGACTTGGAAACACTGGAGTGAGTTATCCTATTTGTCTCTTGTGTGTTTATACTGTATCAATCTAGTTAAGGTGGAACTACAGTTCCCAGAATTCATTCCCTGTGTGGTTTGGGGTTGGCATTAGCCACAAAGTAGATTTTTCATGAGATTTGTAAGGTAGAAGTAAAACAATTGCCATATTTCTATGTTTTGAAGCTTGAAGGCCTTCAAACTCTGTGGCAGCTGGTGCATGTCACTGATCTGTTATCTCACCTTGTAGGTGTGTAGCAGCATTTAAACTTGTAACCATCCCACCTCCCACTAGTTTTCTTCTAAGAACAACTTTGGGTTTTGAACCACATGAGTGGGTAGATAGAGCCATAGTGAGTGGAAGCAGTCTGTCCTGCAGTTCACCAGAGGCACCTAGGTTGGAGGTGGTGAGAAACATATGTGTGTTACACTTTGTCCCCATGTCTTCTGTTGTTTCTTTCTACTTATCTACAAAAAAAGAAAGGTTCCTCTTCAGTTGACAGTGGGACTGACTTTCAGAGACATCAAGCTTAACATTAAACACAAAAATTAAATCTTTCATACACTTCTCCATCAGTTCTTATGATTATGTACTATCTCACCCCAATAATATATTTCTTATTCTAGCTCTATTCTATCCCATATAATGGCTACTAACACATGTGTATTACTCTGAATTGACATGTGCTATGAGTATGAAATACACATATTTTAGACAATATATTAAAAACATATAAGTAATCTCATGGATAATATTTTTTAATTTTATGTTGAAATTATATTTTGAAAATACTACATTAAATAAAATATATTAGAATTAATTTTATCAAACTGTCTTAGCAAATTCCAGCTACAATAACAAAATATCATACACTAGATGGCTTAAACAACAAATATTTATTTCTCACAGTTCTGGAAGCTGGAAAAAGGTATTGACAGATTCTGTGTCTGATAATGGCCCTCTTTCTGGTTCGCAGACGACTCTTTCTTGCTCTGTCCTCATTTAGAAGACAGACAAAGAGCTCTAGACTCTTTTCTTGTAAAGACATTAATCCCACATGGAAACTCCACCCTAATGACCTCATCTAAACCTAGCTACATATCTCCCAAAGACCCCACCTCCCTGTCCCATCTATTGAGAGTTAAGGTTTCAACATATGAATTTTGGGGAATACAATGATTTCATAACATCACTCTTTTTTACATTTTTTAACGAGGCCACTAGAGTATTTTAAATTACATGTGTGGGTCACATTATATTTCCATTAGTTCTATTCTAGATTACTCATAGCACTTCTGATGCTATTTTAGAAAACTAATTATTAACTTTAATATTCCCAGTTCCCTATATGGATGAGCAATATTGGAAAAAAACTCCAAATTGATATGTGATGTGCAACTGATCAATTCTGATTTTAAATTCTTTTTTAATGTATTGATTTTAGAGAGAGAGTTTGTTGTTCCACTTATTTGTGCACTTATTGGTTGATTCTTATATGTACTCTGACCTGAGATCAAAACTACAATCTATGGATAAGACTTTAGTGTACTAACCTCACTCTGAACAGTGGATTCATTTGTTTATTTATTCACTCAACAAATATTCTCTAAATACTGTTAGGAGAAACTCCCAGAAACTCAGTTCTTCTCTCCAACACAGTCAAGAATTACAAATCAGTAAACCTATTAGCATGCAAGCAGGGTTTATTGGTGATCCACTCTTATGCAAGAGAAAGGGCCTAGCTAAGGTGGGGGTGAAAAGCTTAGGCAAAGCAGGGTAAGGAGGGTGCAAGTAAGGGCGGCCAAAGCCAGTGTGGCCTGAGGCCCTGGGGCTTGGCAGTCAAAGAGAGAGTTCTTTGTTCTGATGACTTATTGTAGTTGGTGGGATGGGGTGAAGAAGTTAGGTATTGGTTGATGGGTAGAGGTGGTGCCAGTTTTCCTGGGGGAATGTGACTACCCAAACTTAGGTATACATGGGAATCTGTTAGCCCAAATTCTTATCTTGCTCCAGACTATTTGTTCATCATATTGTGAAGCAGATACGTGACAGGAGCAGTTAATTGAAGTTGGGGCAGTTACCCAAAGTTATTTATGGGCTCTTTTCTAAGCATTAGGGACTCCCTCATTAAACAGTGATCAGAGGTAGGAATTTAACCTACCTGGTAGGTAAAATGTTCTATGGGCTTCTTCCTTTGGACACTATGTACCCTTTCCTGTTCACTCCTTGGGATGAATTCACAGTTTCAAAGGCTTTCTTTCCCAGACAGTGGAAATGATACACAGAATTTCAAGGACTACCTTCCTCCCCAGTTTGAATAGTGTTTCCTGTGATATTGGAACACCTGGCAATATTATCAGACCAGGCTTAGGACTGCTGGGTTAGGGGTGTGACATGTCTCCCTCTTCCTTCCTGCCTTGATGTGCTATCTACCCTACCTAACAATACCTCCTAAAAACAGCTTTGAATGTGCCTTGATAAAACTTAGAGTTTAATGAGGGAAGAAAAATGATAAATAAACCAAAGGGATGATCAGAGAGTTTAAAGAGTATCCCGCGCAAAAATAAAAATAATGTGATAGATAGTGAATAAAAGTGTTCATTTGTTTGTTTTTTGTTAAAATGGTTTGGACTATGACCATTTTTCTAAAATTATTATGAGATGAAAGCATACATTTTATTAAAAAGAATAAATTTATTGATAAAATAAGTGTACAAAAATTTAATTTTTATTTATTTGAAGCAACAAAAGGGAGATTATAGAACACCATAAATATCAGAATGGAATGAATTGTCATTGATATCCAAGGTGTGCTTAGTGGATGTTAGAGCTAGTATATTCAAGTTTAATGTTAAAACATGCAAGTCTTACCAGTTTCTGAGCTTTATTTTGAATTGTAGACATAAAGTAGAGCATAAGTTACAGTTTTATCAGTGAGCAAAATATTAAATCAAATCTCATGGGGCTTTTAAAAGTTTGTTAATATTTAATGTATCTGTAGGATGCTTTGAGGATGTAGTTTATACAATTAGTACATTTAAAAAGAATGAGTCATAATACATAAATCATGTTTGTTATCTCTTTTGAAATTCAAAATCACCAGCAGACTTCCAAAATGCATGTCCAAATTTTAAAGAAAATGTGAGGGGACAGACCTCTCATGATAAAAAAAAAAAAAATGATGCCACAGAACACAGTTCAGAGAAAAGTAGTATTTCTTATAGGTGTCAATGTGTAAATCACAGTTATTGCAAGGAAAGAAATGTACTGGATCTGACATCTTTCTTTTGTGTTGACACATGAATTGTCTATGATTGGTGTCAACTTTCTTCTTGTGCCAAAAATATTCAGTGGTTCAGTGTCAAAGCAGTTTCGACAAACTTTTTCATTGGTGCCAATTCTTCTGAGGGTATGCTCTTAGCATTTGCCTTTGAATTTCAAATGGTTGTAAAACTCCAAGGTTCATACTCTGTAAATGAAATGAGACAGGAAGATGTCAGCAAAACTGCATTCTTGTATCCTTCTTGGCTCCAGTGTGGCCTGAGACCCGGCACTCTGTATAACACAGGAAAGTGTTAGAAAGTGCTAACCCATCAGAAAGCGTGAATCCTCCAAGGAGAAAATAACAAGTTCCCAGAAAGGCATTGCTGATGTTTAGCCATGCCTTCAGGCCTAGAAAACAATTATAAAAATGGTACATTAAAAATCAGTATGTCACAGGCAGATGCAATAAATTGACTGAATTAATGTGAATGATTTGACTGCTGATATAAGCATGCAGTATGTGGCAAACACACCTCAACAAGAAAGACAATAGTTTAGCCTGGTACAGAGATGCTACTCAAGTGGAGAGCTGTTAGGCACTGTATTGCCAACATTCAGTGCATTTAATCTCTTCAGCCCTACATCGTCTGTTTTATGGTGACAAGAGCAGCAACTTTATTTAAAAAGCTTAACCAGTATCACATCCATGGTGAAGTCTAACTGCCCACACTTATGCCAGCTTTTGAATACAGCTGCATTATTTCAAACATACTGAAAATATTGGCCCATATGTTACATAAATCTCTAGGACCCTGCTTTTTGGAATGAGTGAATTTAAGAAAAATTAATGCATACTGCATTGTATTATAAAGTAAATGAAGGTTAGAAGTTTCATCTACCAGCTCTCACTTAGATTGCTGGAATAAATAAAAAATATGTGTACCACTTTTTCATGTAGTCATTTTGACTTAAATGTAATGAAAGTCATTGGGGATGACATTAATTTAATTGACCACTATACCACATTCAAGGTTTTCTCTTTTTTTATTGTCTCCTTTATTAATGCACCTGGTCAAATATAAAATGCAGTTTCCTAAACAGCAGGATTATACAATAGTTCACATTGGTGTCATTTACATTTTTCTTTCATATTTCAATTTGGCGCAGTGAAGATTAATACCTTAGATATATATCTGGGACACAGTGAAAGTATATATTTTTTTTCAGTGAATGACTCAATTTATTGAAGGAACAATAAAGCTATATGAAAGCTGTCTTGGATGTAGGACAAAATCACTTAACCTCTACTATGTCTTTTGTAGAATGGTATAGGTTATGGAGTTGCACTAGTCAGCCGACTATAGGAGAGTAATTAGAAAAAAAGCCAATTTCTACTCATCGAACTCTCTCTGAAGCAGAATAAAAGATGTGCAGCCTCTCTTTTCCACTAACCCACTGCAAGAACACTGTAAATACCTTGCTCTATTCTGACTCCTTACAAGAGACCTGAATGATGGGTTCTAGTTGTAAAACCATCCACTAATATGCCAACAAAGTGTACAATTTATGAACACATTCATGTTACCATTTTATTAGACAAGGAAAGGACTATTGCAAATAAACACTGTTTCAAACCTTCGAATCATTTTGTCCTTGGTCCTCCAATAGATGAAAATGCATATTTCTATTTATAGATTTTTATTGCTTTCCAAATATATTCTTTCACATGGGAATGAAATTTGATCATATAGCCAATTTAGCTCATCAGATTTTATATGCATGACTATTATCTTCATATTGATTTTTTAAAATTGCTGTAATATTTTGCATTGTGTGTAAAGACACTCAATGTTTCTATTACTATAATACACAAGGGAGCCTGGATATTCACCTTCTCTTTTCACTCACATCTCCTCTGTAAATTTTTAATCTTACGTCTCTTAGAAAATAGAATTGCATATGTGTGTATACTACATCTTGTGGGCATGAAAAAATAATTATCTTCCATTCTTATAAGAAAAAGCTCTAATTTTCCAGAGTTTCTATTTTACTCCCAAGTCCTCTCAAGTTTAAATTATGTCTTTCATATGAATTAATACTTTTCCTAACAAGAGGTCATTAAAACATAAAAACAATCAACGTTTAAAATCATATTGGGATATTTTCCCCCTAATAAAGTTTATCTTTTGCCCTCCTTGAATCTATATGTAAGAGGAAGTTTGTATGAATGTGTTTGTCAAGAAACACATTTGGTCCAACTGCCGCACCTCTTCAGAGCTCTGCAGGGTCCAGCCAGCCATCCCTTGTCTCTTCTCCTTGTGTCAAGGTCAGGAGTCTGCTGAACATTTTTTGGTCCTGCCAGTTTTTTGTGGGTGCCTTTTTGCCTCATACCCACAACCCCTGTAAAGAGGTCTATCTTGGCAGCCCCTGTATGATCCCAACCCTTTCTAACCTACCATTTCTCTTCAAGTAGTCCATGACCTCCAAAGTCTGGGATGTCTTAGGTTATTTTTCTGCATCATGTTGCTGTCTCTGAGAAACTGCCATTCAGCCCAATGACCTAGATGCCTTACATAGCCCTTATCTCTCTACACCTCAGAATGCCATGTAGACTCTAAATAAATAGGATAATACAGTGCACAGAGGATGTGTTGTAGAATTGTGTACCTGAAACCTGTGTAATTTTTTTAACTAGTGTGACCCCAATAAATTCAATTAAAATTTTCTTAAAAAGAAAAAAGTAAAGACATCATTAAAATACATACATAAGGCCAAGTTAATGTGGTAAAGAGTGCCTGAAGGGAGAGGCAGAGGATAGGTCCAGTATTCCAAGGGACACATCTTTTATACAGAGATCTGAATCACAGGAAGGGAAGAAACCAGTCTTGGGAGGACATGAGAGCAACAATGCCAGAGGGCACATCAAAGGCAGAGAAAAAATAAGCTCTTTGTTTCCAGGAAACTCAAAGGGCTTTGGGTGTGAAGTCTTGGAGACTTAAGTAGGGGAGTGACAGAATTTCACTTTTTTATTTTTTTAAATAATCTGACTGCTATGAAATAAATACATTATAGGGGCTAGTATGGAAGCAGGGCTATCATTTAAAAGGCAATAGTTATAGTTCAAAAAGAGTGATGATTTCAACTGGGAAAAAGTCAGTAGTGGTGGTTTCGGGGGGAAAAGGACCACACACTAGGAATTTTAAAATATTGCTTTTGGTATTTGCAGGCCATCTGCATGCATGGGTAGGACGCCAACTTCCATTCTATTCTGGAGTCATTTGGGGGTCCTCTGCAAATAGACTACAAAAGGCTACTTGAAAAGCAAACTAATATATACACTGAAAAAGAGGCCAACGCTGTATTTGAAAATAAAAGGAATCACAATATCACATCAGAAGAACACAAAATGTGGCATTGAAGATCTGCAAAGGTAGTGATTTGATTCTAAGGAAGTAAAATATCAAGCATATATTTTATACATGGTGTGGAAAAAATTCATTAAGCACCATTAACATAAACTTTTATTTTAAAACAGCAGACAAGAGTAATCTCCATAGAAGCATTTGAACTGGGGGCAGGAGTATAGAATGTTTTAAGGCTTAATGGGGGGGGTATGGAGTTGCAATTTGGCTGGTTTCAGGAAGAGTGTGTCACAGGTGGTTTGTGGATAAGAAGGAATTATTCAAGCAAGTTACCAGCTATTATTTATCCAATATGGATTTTGTGAAGAGGAATGGGGGTGGGGGTATCAGTTAAGAGCTGAGGTCATGTAACAGAGGAGAGTGGAAGAATAGGAGCCAGGACAAAGACACATGAAGCACTGTCGAAAATTCTCAATCCTTCAATGTCTCTCACATTGAGTTTCAATGGTGAGGATACCATACATTGTATCTACTGGATCCGGAGGGCTTGGTTTTGTAGTAAATGTAAAGAGAGAGAAGTGGCTGTGAGGGTAAAGGAAAGAGGGAGCTCCAGAATGACGTCTTGTTTGTGTTCGGTCATTCATTGATTCTATTCTGATCTCTTGTCCCAAAGAGGTCTTAATGAAAAATTCTCTCATGCAGACAAAAGGAACATTGGATCTGCGGTCATGCTTGCCACCCTTTGAGCCCCCTGCCACACATGGTTGCTGTACTGCGCTCTGATAAGATTGTCTCACCGAGGAAACAGAGTAGATCACATTCCTGGGAGCAGGCAACCCAGACTTGTTATTGAATATGCTCATCATTCCGGATTCACTGCCAGTCATGCATGGAGAAAATGTGATTCTGAAACAGAAAAATCGGAGCTCACCAGGGAAGCCTAAGGCAAGATGGTGAAGAGTTGTCTTCTCTCATGGGTCCTCACTCTTTCAATGTAGATTTCAGCAAGGATGATTATAAGCTTCTCTGACGTGGCTGCTCAGGTGACTTCGTCACAGCCTAGTGAGTCACCACTTTGATGGGGCTGGACCTGTAGCTTCAGAGAACACATCAGGATAACATTTATTAGCTCAACTGTATGCATATAGGTAAATATTTTATTTTTGTGGCATAATTATTTTTATTGTCATTGTTGTTTAAGTGTTTAAAACTATTTTCCTCTGCAGTTCAGGCAGTGGGTGCCTTCTCTTAAAGCAAAATATTACAGGGGAACAGTTTCTTCTCAAGGATCAAGGGGTTCCCAGGGAATAAAAATTGGACTGTTCCCATGTAAAAATTTCCCCCGCTGCCACCATGGAGAGAAAGTTATTGATTTCAGGAATTTAAATTAAAAAAGGTAGCTTCCTGAGACTGAGAGCAGATCCCAAATAATAGCAGTGGAGAAAACCAACAGGAGGGTAAAGGGATGGCCAAAGTCACCTTAGTTATTCTATTACACTTAAGATCTACACATTTCCAGGACAACCCAATATATGCACTCTTTTGCTCCACTACACAATGATGGAGCAGTAAAGGCACATGCCATCTCCTCTTACTCAAGGCACCCTTTTCTACAAACACACAATACTGCACCTTTGCAATGTCCTGTTTCTACAGACACTTAACAACGTGAAGTTAGAGTTTTCTGGTGATCCTTCCACCTCTCTTATGTCATAGATACAACTACCAAGACGGAAAGCACAGCCATGTTCTACCCTCCATTATCAGGTCTGCATACTCAACCTGCCACGTTCTCTCCCAAGCTTTCAGTTATCATATCTTTTGGAATTTGCTATGTCAGCATCTGTGTTATGGACATCGTCGTTGGCAGCCGTCCGTCTCGAGAGACGATGGTGTAGCTTCTTAAGAGTCTATCTGCACCACCGAGAATGGTTGTGCAGTCCGACTCGGGAGTGACACGGTTATCTGTCTCCTCGCGTGTTGAATCGACATCTTGCGATGATGCTGGAGTGTCCTCTCCAGTGAAGCTGAAGCTACAGAGCCTGGGCAGAGTGATATGGAGGGTCTGCTGTTGCCCATGCAGCAGACCCCCCCTCTCTTTGCAGCTGAAGGGTCCAAGGGAAAGACGGAGTCAATACAGCTTGGTTTCAGGTGCGCCGCAGGAGTTGCCGGTGTTGACTACAACGTCAAACCGCCTTAGGGACTCCGGCTCCGGATTTTCTGTCGGGGTTTACTCCCTTAGCCTTTCCCCTGAAGAGGTATGCCGCAAGGCAGCGGAGGTTTTTTGGAGTCAGAGTTTTCCTTCTCTGATGTGCCCTGACTGGAAGATCGAACCAGCGACACTTAGCTCGCAGGCCAACGCTCAATCCACTGAGCCAAACCAGCCAGGAGATGTGTTATGGACAAGACCATACAATTATTAACACTTTATTTCTCCTAGAAATGCTTTAAGGCTGAGAAGTAGATAGACTATCCTGAAGAGGAAATCACTCCTGAATGAGGGCCAAGGATTCTCCTGTATCTCAGTGCTCCTGTAGACTTGTTCACCGATTGATTTAGGGTCATACTTTTCTACCTATGGGCACATTTTGTCAGTCTTTTTCCATCTCAGCAACTGTCTAAGGCTTGTGCCAGTTCATCAAGTTAAATGAGACTCAGAAACAAACAAAAAGAAGAAACCCCACATAGGCTATATTTTCATTCTACCTTCACTAGTGTGTAAAAAAGAATGATCTATTGTGCAGTTTCCTGGCCTAAAGAAGCTGTTATCATTGTCCATTTAGTTCTTTCCATAGTACATAGAGCTGTCATCCTGCCTTGTACAATTTTAAACTATAACAATTTAGTTTTAGGGTACAATAGAAACCACCTGAAAATGGAATTTTGAGGCAGTTTTATAAAAGTTGGAATCTATATCATATAATAGTTCAATGAACTTTCTGATTTGAGATCCTGAAACAATGGAAAAATGGATACAGCTATGGAAACTCTAAACGGTGTGCCATGGAAGACAAACTTGAATTCAGTATTGGCTGGTGAAGAAAAATTCAATGCACCAGACAATGCAGATTATACTGTATTAGCAACTTAAGTATTTCAAGTTTTAATGTCTAGAAGTTTCGAGAAAGGTAGAGAAACTTCAAATGCCCTTCTGTTGCTTTCATGAGTCAAAACAGAGTAGTTCTGTTTTCACCTGCCTAACCTAAATATGTATTGATTTTATAAAATTGGGAGAAACTGCTGACATACCTCTCATTATCATTTGCAGATTCCTCACCAGCCCTCCTTTTGTTCCCTTTTGTATTTTATTTTTATTTTTATTTTTTGGATTTAAATATTTTTTATGGCCGCATGATTGGTCCCCAGACAGCTTTAAGTCACGGTTATCATTGTTGTGTACCAGTTGCTCAAGTACATCTCGAGATTCTATCAAGACAGTTTCTGAAACTGTTCACTTGAGAGTTATATCTACTCCCAGAATAGGAAAAGGAAAGAAATACATGTTAGGGGAAGTAGTTACAGTTCTTATACTGTTGAGTAATATTCTTTATGGTCGTAATTTAATTACATGGATTTATTGATTTTGCGGCAGTTCAGTTTGAAAGTATTTGGGATGAGTCATAACCACAAAGGGACTATAAGTCAGGACTGACTAAAAGAAACTAACTTATGCCTGATAAGAAAAAAAGGAGCCAAGAATAAAAGAAAAAAACGAGGAAAAAGAAACTAAGGACAGGGTCAATGACTTTTTCATATTGGTTCCTTCTCTGTAGGAATAGCTGATGTGGGTGCCAGACTTCAATGGGTACGGAAATCACCCGGGCTTATTTGTTAGTTTGTTGTTTCAGTGGCTGAGCCTGGAGGTTTGGACTTCACAGTTTTGCTGTTTTGGAGGGGCTGAGGGTAGAGAAGAGCTGTTGTATGTATGGGTTTTGTGCTTGGTGGGGAAGGGACCTGTGTGTTTATTCAGCACTCAAGTTGATTGTAATATGGATAATAGAGGGCCACACTTTAATATTAACCCCATTTGGAAGACGCCTGGAAAGACAATATATGCCAGCTGTGGGTGTGACTCTTCTGTTCTCTAGTGAGGCCTATGATGTAACCCTCTAAGCCAGCAATTTTCAACTTTTTCCGTCTCATGGCATGCAGAAACTACTAAAATTCTGTTGCACACCCCCCAAAAAACATATATTTCTTGATGATCTGACAAAAAAAGTTATATTTTTTATTGATTTACAATAAATTAATAATAATAGTAATTACATACCATTTTTGCTCAAAAGTGACTTTTTAAAAACTCAGATGTTTATACTTGTATATAAAAATTTCTGGTATCAAAAGATAACCAATCAGATGCAAACTTATGCTACATGACCAAGAAGATGCAACTCTATTATATGACCAATATACGTGTGGTTCAAGACAGGGCACCCACATTGGAGGACTATTGTTGTGTTGGCTGTTGTCATTTTTATATTTGACAGTCTAAGGGAAAAGAGGTTAGTGTCCCTGACTAAATAGTCAGGTATTGCATGTTTAAAAACTTTTTACAGCATCCATGTGAAAATCACTGCTATAAGCCTATGTAGAAAAAAGAAAGGTTACACAGAACATTCTGTATAGGATAACGGACCATAGTGTATGGCATGTAGTAGATACTCCATGAAATATTAGTTCTATTTCCTCTAGCTCTGTCACCAACCACATATCTTCAAATAGAACTTCAGAGTTTTGTTTTGTTTTTTGTTTATTTTATTTTGTTGCAAAACAGGAATTTGTAAATTAGTAGAGTGAATCAAGAAGTGGGAGCACTAAGGACTCAAGGAAGACTGATTTGAACTCTACTGGATATAGTATATCAGTTTGGTAACATCATTTTAGATTCCCAGATGCTTATTTATCCATGCATGGGTGATGAGGCCTGAACCAGAAGACTGTGACATGCTAAATAAAAGACCCAGAAACTAAGGTAAACAACAGATTGTTAAATAATCAAAATTATAGTAAAAACTAAAACATTTATACTGACAGGCACACCAACATATGTAGAATCAATAAACTCTCCCCACCCCCCACCCCCCAAAATCAGGACTGAGAGTAATAATTCACTCCTAGAAATCACGGTTACAGAGATCATAAATATTTGAAGTCCATTTGATTGAGCTACCTAAGTTGATGGTTGTTTTGGGAGCCTGGAATCAGAATGAGAAAAATTAGGTTAATTAAAATTTTATTGGCTTTAGAATAAGACATCCTGAGAATTTCATCTCAGAAAAGTCTTATTCTGCATAAATATGCAAAATAACCTGACAATACCTTGTCCTGTGGCTCTGGCTCCTTTTCCCTTTACCAGAACCAAGACTTCCTTCTTGCACAGTGCCATTTGCCAGATTTGATATGTGCTCTTAATTGCTTTCTGCAGGAAGGGGCAGGGTCCTCCAGGAAAAATATTGTATTATGTATGACTCTTAGACCAGTACTCAGTTATAAAAAAAAAAAATTGTTTTTTATACCTACAGTTAATTTTTTTTTCAGGCAACAGAGAGTTTGTTTTAGAATTGCATTTAGAAATGAGTACAGGTTTATAGTGACCCTGTTTTATTCTGTTAGTTTTTAATGATACATCTTTTAACAAAATTTTACTTTACCATATGCAATCATTAAAAGTTGCTTTTCCCCCACAATTCTTCAAAGAAGTAGTCCTGCTTTATATTTTTTATTCTCTGAAATATTCTTTCTCTGTTTTGATAAGCTGAAAATGCAACATTTTATAAGACACTAAGCAAAATTATACCAATTGGTACAGCTTTTATTTGTATAACATCTCATGATTAGTGCTGTTTCTTCTTTGATTTAATTTTTTAATTTAAGTTTATTAAAGTATACTTAACAAATAAAATTGTAAGTTATTTAAAGTGTACATTGTGGTGACTTGATACATGTATACAGTGTGAAGTAATCCCCCCTATTTATTTAATCAACACATCCATAGCCCCATATTTTATCTTTATGTTTTTCCATGTGAGAATATTTAAGTTCTACTATTTTAACAAATTTGAACTATACAGTACAGCATTATCAACTATAGTCACTATGATTTACATTAGCTTCTCAGACTATTTTTCTTATAGCTGTTATTTCTATCTCCTAGCCCTTGGCAACCACTCTTCCTTTCCTAGTTTCTGTTTCTGTGGATTTTATTTCTGTTTCCCAGAAAAAGCAGGATTTCTTTCTTTCTCATGACTGAATAATACTCATCGTTTATATGTACCATGTATTCTTTATCCATTCATCCATTGATGGACTCTTAGGTTGTTTTCCTGTCTTGACTATTGTGAATAATGCTGCATTGAGCATGGGGTATAGATATCTCATTTGTATTCTGTTTTCATTTCCTCTCAATAAATACTCAAAATTAGGATTGCTGGATCATATGATAGTTTTATTTTTAGATTTCTAAGGAAATCCCATACTTTTCCATTGTGGCTGCACCAATTTACTGTCACAAGAAGATTATACAAGAGTTCCTCTTTTATCACATTCTTTCCAATGCTTGTTGGTCGATTTATTGATAATAACTACTCTGATAGGTGTAAGGTGATTTCTTGTAGTTTTGATTTGCATTTCCATATTGATTAGTGATTTTGAGCCCTTTCTCATAATTTAATTTCTTTAATGATTGCTCAGTAAAATGTTTAGCAAGGTTTGATTTAACTCCATGAGATCTCTAAATCGTGTGTACCTAATCCAACAAAATTGATCTTATTTATCCATTTTGTTTGTTTGTTGATGTGGGGGATAATATGTAATTTTTATTTTGAGGAAAACATCAGCTTATTGATTTGTATTCTTTCAGGAACAATGAAGGAAAGTGTTGAGGAGCTTATAATATAAAATGGACCAGAAAACAATGAGTCAACTTTTACAAAAGTGGCAATGTATACATATGATCTCATGGCCTCAATGAATTGTGATATTGCCAAGCCTACGGCCTCGCTTCTACCTCACACTTCCTTAAGACTCTTCATGGTGCACTAAATATCATCTAAGTTTGGCAGCATCTTGCTAGTTATACAGCTCATTAATCAATTCAAATTTACATGAGAGCAGTTTAAAACATAATTTTATAAAATACAACACATATATACAATATTATACTATTGGGGCTCTTATTAGAAATAAAGATAAGTATAATATCACAACTGAGAATAATCATATCTTACGAGATAATTAAAGTTCATGGTTTCTAAGTGCTCTCCTGCCAGTGCCATGACTGTTTTCTCTCATGTGGAACTTAGGATGCACTTTGTTCTGTCAAAATATGCCCCATCTTATTTATTTATTATTTGTTTGATTATTTATTTTTGTGGCTTAAATGACAGAGATTTATTTTCTTAGAGTTCTGGAAGCTAGAAGTCCAAGATCAAGGTGTCAGCAGGTATGGTTTCTCCTGAGGCTTCTCTCCTTGGCTTGCAAATGGCCACCTTCTTGTTGCGTCATCCGTCATATGGTCTTTCCTATATTGGAGAGCATCCCTGGTGTCTCTCATCCCATTTGATTTCTTAGTGGGCTGCATCATGTTTTCTTCAAGTTCTTTTAGAATAGGCTTTTCAAAAACTCTCTATAGAAACCTCTAAACTAGAAGTAGTTACCAGTCTCCATATTCAAATATAAGCCAAATCTCAGAAGTACATATCAAGCACTACATTTTTCCCATCATAGGACTCAACACTGTCTCACAATAACTCTCAAAGGTTGCTTGGGGTCACACCCGGATGGTGCAGATGTTCTGCAGCTGCACAGGCATTGGCAGGTAAAGAGCTTCAGCCTTGTGCTGCTGGAAAACATCTCAAATCTTAGCAACTGTTTTTTTCAAAGCCTTTGCTTAAGTGAGGAAAGGAATAATAATCCCCATGATCACTGTACTCCTAGAAATTCTTCCCACTTTTTTACTTCTTTGTATATTGATCATGCAGGAAGAAACCGAGCAATAAAGTCAAAGTAGGGCCCTAAGTCGTGATGGGTGGTGCTGTACCTCTGCAGCTACCTTAAAATATTTAAAACTTTAAAATGTTAAAAATATTTTAATATTCTTAAAATAGTTGACACTCATTAAGAGCATTTGACATTATACTTTTTCCTTAGCTAAGGATATTGGCTGAAGTTCTTCTGCATTTAAGACACTGCCTGGTACATATCAAGCACTAAATACATAAGCATTGAATAAGTTAGTAACTCCCACTCAATGTGTTTTTATGCATGCTTTTTAATCAAAATTTAAAGTTATTTCCATTCTCTGCCTCTCTCAACTCGAAATGTCTTCTTCACATGTTACTCACTAGGCACCTACATTCATATTATATGTTTTTATTATTTAGAATTTTGAATCTATAATTTAAGAATATAATTTTTCAACAGTTTAAGTCTCTTTCGCTTTTAACATTGCAGTCCTTTTGTATTCACGTTATATTACGCATTATATTTAATAGTTAAATTTTGTTAACATTTGTTTATAAAAAATAGTTTCAGTATTTGAAATTTGATGTTTTGTTTTAATGCACATCTGTAAGTGGAAGCTTAGTTGAGTGTAAAATTCAAGGTTGTCTGTGATTTTTTTTTTTTCCAAACCATTGAAAGTATTACAGAGCCTTTAGGCACTTCTTGATACTGTTGAAAGGATTGCACCAGTACTTGTGATTCCTGTGTACACATTATGATTTTTTCTCCTTGATATCTTCTAAGAATTAATTTCATTTTTGGTAATTTCATAATGTGTTTAGGTGTGTATTTAGGTTTATTTATCCTGATTAATATTATTTGGTTTTACATGTGATGATTTGTGTCTTTCACTGTTTCAGGAAACAACTCTGTCATTACTTCTTTAAACATTATCTTTGTACTATTTTTTCCTTCTTTTAAAACTTCTCTTATGTACATACTGAAAAATATAAAATAATTTTCCATTAAAAAAATTTTTATTCTGTATTCTATTTTGGCCTTTTTCTAATGATTACCTTATAGTTCAATGATATTCTTTACTACTGTGGCTTATTGAAAATTGATCACATCTATTTTCCTTTTGATAACATTTAAATTTCTAGGATTTCTAATTGGTAATTTATGTCTCATCTCCTTCCTGATTTATATCTACCTGTGTTTTGCTTCATAATTTCTTGTTAGTAATGTATGAATATTATTTTTTATTGCTCTGAATAAAAGAGATTTATTTTATAGTCCTTTTCAGAACATTGCTACATTATCTGCATACCCTCACAAATTGAGTTTTTAAAGATTTTCAAAGTTATTTGTTCTTCTTTGTGCTTTAGGCTTTGATATGCCAATTCATCTTGAATATTTGTGTGAATGTGTGTGCACATTTATTTTCTGCTTTCTATGCTCACCCATCTATGTGTAGTGGTTTTCTCCCTGCAAATTGGGATCCAATGTTTAGAAAAACTGCCTGTATCAGAGTTTCAGGGCTCTCATGAATCCAGGTGGTTTAGCTGTGGTCCTAGTTCGGTGAACGTCTCTGTTCCCTCCAGTTCTCCTAGAGCAGCCCCCAGGTGATTATACCACTTTAATATCTAATTTTGTGAGTGTTTTAAAATTTCTTGCCTACTGCTGTATGCAGAATAGTTCGGTATCTCTTACTCTGATAGAGTCAGTTCCTTAACAGCCTCTACCATCTTTTGATCTAGAAAATTAATGAAACTGTGACTCAAACTTCATTTATTCTTGTTGCCTGAAATCTATTGTTTCCATTCCATTTTTATTTGTTTCATATGAATATATGATATAAAAATATGTTATCCTTGTATATGTTTATAATCAAGATAGGGGAGATTCCAGATACAGTCACAGCAATATATTGACCAGAATTCCCAAGGTTAAACATTCTGCACTCACACTTTTTAACACAAATTCAAAGGCAAAGAAATAGTTAATTCAATAAATTGCTGTTCAATATACTGCTTTTCAAAAATGTGTGAACTTAAGTCACAAGAAACAAAATAAGAAATTATCTAAGTAGCTCTTTTAATTCAAAATTATTTCTTCTCTTTCTTTCTGTCTCTTTATGCATTTTTTGAACTTTACTTCCGTATACCAAACTCTAAAATTTAAAGTTCAGTTTCTCAGATCATATTTCTTCTTTACTATCTCAAGTCTTACAATAAGACAGACTTGTCTCTTATCAGATTCAACTCTGCAGTCTACCCTAAGAACATTTTCTATTGCTTTAGAACAAAATGTCAAGGAGGGGGTTGAGCAAAAATTTCATTTTTTTAGTGCTAGAGTAATCATTAACTTAAATGAAATGCCATATGTTTGAGTTGCCTAACTTTTTCTGAATGGAACCTTTGTGCATTTCTGTTGATAGTATGAGGAAATCAATTTTACATGTTTATCACTAACAGTTTAGGGTTCAGGGAGAATTGCCTCTTCCTAAACCAAATAAGGCAGTGGTATTCTGTAATCATTATTAGATATGTAAAGAACAATACTATTAACAATAAGAAAGAATAGCTACCAGTTACTAACTATTGTGTGAGGTGCCTTACCTACTTTACCTTAAGTAGCTTCTATCATCTTCTACCTTGTACTTTTAATCACTCCATTTTTTGAGATTAATAAAAGCAAGTCTTGGATATCTGAGGTCACTTGCCCAAGGCCAGTATAAAAATCCACCCCTGAAAATGGAAGATGAGAAACATCCTAAAAATTATTTTTGCAAAATAATGTTTAAATTTTGTTTTCCAGGTATAGATTTTTAAAATTAATCTTCACAATAACACATGGAGGCTTATGATTCTCATTTTCTAGTACAGGATCTTGAGACTTAGGTAGATTAAATAAGTTGCCCAGACTTGGAGTAATTGCAAAGACAAGAAGGAGGATAGTTCCAAAATATGCATTCTTACTCCATTTGTTATATTTTCTTCAAAAAATTATTGTAGCTCCATATTACCAAATATACTCTTTTCTCCTATTACAGTCAACATGAGCAACCTTTGTTTATGCTCTTTTTATACAAT
The DNA here is from genome assembly GCF_987537825.1 of Furipterus horrens. Taxonomy (NCBI): domain Eukaryota; kingdom Metazoa; phylum Chordata; class Mammalia; order Chiroptera; family Furipteridae; genus Furipterus; species Furipterus horrens. Next base: position 57,855,760 of record NW_028327176.1, on the reverse strand, counting down.
TGCAACTTCAAACTTTTTATTATCTTTTTACAATGGAGAAAAAGTGAACTACTCACTTCAAATCATGGGATTATTCATAAAAATAAATTTTTGTTCTAGGGCTCCATCATAAACCATTAATTACTACTTGTTTTTGTGGGAAACCAGAAACAATGCAGAAAAAAATGAAAAATGGACAGACAATATTAAATAAATTATAATATTTCAAATCTTATCATGCATTCTCATTCAAAAAAACTTTTTTTTCCAGGAGAAGGGAGGATTAATGACCAAGACTGACAATATCTGAAGCAGTCAAAAAGTAAAGGGAGATACCAGAATAAACACTATATAATTATATATATATATATGTGTGTGTGTGTAATTTCTTATAATACTTAATGGGAAAGGTCTGGAATTGTTGGGAAAAATGTTTTGATAAGATGTTTGAAGTGGAAGTTACAAACAAAAGACACAGATTTGCTTTCATAACAATTGGTAATAACAAAACTGCTTTCTAATTAGGGATGTCTAAGAGATCATTTGTTATACTAAACACTATTTTACCAGTGTAGCTGATTTATTTTATTGTTTTAAGTCTTTAGAGTAGTTTTAGGTTCACAGCAAAATTAAGAAGGTACAGAGATTTCTCATATACTTCATTTCTCCACACATACATAGCCTCCTTCATTATAACATTGCCCAACAAAATGGTGTAGTTACAATTGAACTTTCATTGACACATCATAATCACCAAAGTTCATAGTTTACATTGGGGTGCACTACTGATGTTGTACAATCTATGGATTAAACAAATGTATAATGACATATATACATCACTTTAGTATACAGAGTATTTTTACTGTCCTAAAATTTTTCTGTGTTCTGCCTATTTATCTCTAACCACCCCAACTCCTGGCAACCAATTATCATTTTACTGTCTCCATAGTTTTGCCTTTTCCAGAACATTGTAGTTGGAATCATATACTATGTAGCCTATTTAGGTTGGCTTCTTTTACTTATTAATATGCATTTAAGATTCCACCATGTCTTTTCGTGGTTTGATAGCTCTTCATAGTGGTGAATAATATTTCCTTGTCTAGATGTACCATAGTTTATTTATTCATTACTGTTATTGAAGGACATAGTAGTTGCCTTCAAATTTTGTCAATCATAAATCAAGCTGCTATAAAAATCCATATGCAGATTTGTGTGTAGACATAATTTCCAATTCCTGTGGGTAATATCAAGGGGTACAGTCATTAGGTAATTTGATGAGTATGTTTTGTTTTGCAAAAATTTGCCAAATTATTTTCCATAATGGCTGTACCATTTTGCATTCCCACCAGCAATGTATGAGAATTTGTGTTGCTCCACAGCCTCATCAACATTTGGTGTTGTCAGTGTTCTGAATTTTAGCCATACAATAGTTGTGTAGTGATATCTCCTTGTTTGGCCCTGGCTGGTTTAGCTCAGTGGATTGAGCGTCGGCCTGCGAGCTAAGTGTCGCTGGTTCGATCTTCCAGTCAGGGCACATCAGAGAAGGAAAACTCTGACTCCAAAAAACCTCCGCTGCCTTGCGGCATACCTCTTCAGGGGAAAGGCTGAGGGAGTAAACCCTGACAGAAAATCCGGAGCCGGAGTCCCTAAGGCGGTTTGACGTTGTAGTCAACACCGGCAACTCCTGCGGCGCACCTGAAGCCAAGCTGTATTGACTCCGTCTTTCCCTTGGACCCTTCAGCTGTGAAGAGAGGGGGGGGTCTGCTGCATGGGCAACAGCAGACCCTCCATATCACCCTGCCCAGGCTCTGTAGCTTCAGCGTCATCGCAAGATGTTGATTCAACACGGGAGGAGACAGATACGATGTCACCCCCGAGTCGGACTGCACAGCCATTCTCGGCGGTGCAGATAGACTCTTAAGAAGCTACACCATCGTCTCTCGAGATGGACGGCTGCCGACGACGATATCTCCTTGTTGTTTTAATTTGCACTTACCTGATGCCATATTATGCAGAACACCTTTTTGTATTCTTCATTGCCATCTGTATAACTCCTTAGATGACGTATCTACTCAGGTTTTTGGCCCATTGTAATGAGATTATGTTTTCTTATTGTTGAATTTTAAGATTTGTTTATGTATGTTGGATAAGAGTTCTTTAACAGATGTAATGTTGTTTTTTGTTTTTCCAAATATTTTCTTTCATTCTGTGGCTTGTCTTCTCATTATTTTGATAAGGTGAATTGTTATTTGTTTTTCTTTTCTTTATTTTCTTCTCCAAGAAAGGTGTTTAAATTTTCTGGTGATAATTTTGACAGGCAAGTGTTAGGAGCTGTTAAATCTGCTACTTCATGGCAGAAGGAAGGACTGGGGGAAAAAATACCATTTACAGAACTGAAGAGATGGCTTCATGAATAGAAATATCGAATGAAACTTTTAAAAGTAATTCTACTATGACATATGCAGTGTAATTGCATCTATATCTTCTTTAGAATATTTAGTAGAAAAAAATGTTCCCTTGAAGTTTTTTGTCTTTCTCTTTTGAAGAACTTGAAGAGGTGACTATTCAAATATGTAATTCCACCAATAAAAGAGTGAAGTCAGTTGGTGTCTGTGGCAGAATGAAAAGATCAAACTGTCAGGCAAGTGGGGATCATTCCATCACCAAAAACTCATAGAGAATAATTTCTCTGAATTTACAGTTCTGTGAATGGTGCTATTATCATTAACTATCTTGATGTCCCAAGATCTAGATTTTATCTGTGTTTTTACTATCTTTTGATAAATTTCTGACATAGCACAAACACATAAAACATTCATTTTACTCCAGTCTTGTTTTATGCTTAAGAAGACTTGCTACAAAATTATCAGTTTATATTTTCAAGTTATCAATAATAATGACAGAAGCTGAGAAGAAGAAGAAATAGGAAAAAATTGATTTGGCTGCAGATTAGAAAACACAGAAAAAGACTAATAATTGGAAGCAATAATAGAGGCAAATGGAAATTGGCAAAGAAAAAAAAACACAAGGTGATATATTACAAAACTTATGAGACAGTGGCTTAGCAATCTCCAAATAATATTATCACACACAATATTAGTAAAATTTTTAAACTTTTACCCAAATATTTATCTTTCAAATATTATATTTGTATAGTATTTCACAGAGGTATTTTATATATAATAAATATACTCAGAAGAAAGTATTACTGGTCCCCACCAATATGCAGCTTTCATTTATTTGGGGGTGAGGCATATGAGTAAGTATATGTTCTGGCCCTGTTATCAGTGAAGGTACTGAAAAGTCCTGTAGAATTCTCCTGTCACTACCATAATAGGCCTCCACAATAGAGGAAGCCTTGTGTTGACATTGGTGCATCTAGAGAATAGTGAAAACTGTCATCCTGGGTCTCTGAGCAATGATGGAACAAAGCCCTCAGCCAGAGGGATACAACTATATTATGGTGTTAATGAATTGATATTTTGGAGTTGTTTGTTACTACATCATGACTTAAATGATATTACCTAAGATATTTTTACAAGATATTACGAGATATATTACAAGATAACTTTTTAAGTATATTTATTTTATATAAATATGCAGTATACATATATAAATACATCCCAAAAGTATAAATACAAATATAATCTATACAAAGCCATATACAATTAACCCTTTAACCAGGTGAAGGTTAGGGGCACTCACCCCAGAGCAGTTGAAAATCCACGTATAACTTTTGACTTCCCCAAAACTTAACTGCTGGTGTCTCTTGGTATCCATAGGGGATGGTTTCCAGGACCTTGGGGGATACCAAAATTTGCAATGTTCAAGTTTACTTATATAAAATGGCATAGAATAATACATACAGTCAGCCCTGCATATTGGCAGATTACCAAACATAGACTGAAAATGTTGTTTAGGATCTGCAGTTGGTTGAATCTACAGATGAGAAACTCAGAAATATAGAGGGGTAATTGTATGTTTATTGAAAAAAAAAATCCTTGTATAAGTTGACCTATGTAGTTCAAACCTGTGTTTAAGAGTAAACTGCATTTTCTTTGTGCAACCATTATATAATTCTAAACATTCCCTGGGATATATTACCTCTTCCTTGGAAATCAGTGCTTCAGAAATCATCTGATATCACCAGAATAGATAGACATGAAAGCTCAACTGTAAAATGTCTTCTTTCAGTGTTTGAATTGTTAAAGAATAAATGTATATCATATTATATTACACTAAAAAGTTTGTATTTTATCACTAGATTAACTATAGGTACCTGCCTGATGTGTTTTAAGTTCAAGCTTTTCAGTACAACCATATATTATGCATCTCTTGGTTATATAAAGAAACAGTACTACTTAATAACAAAAATATAGCAAAAATAAATATTATAAAAATAATTCTTTCATAGAATTTACAAAGAAGTGATCAACACATAACTATAATTTAATTCATTGGTACTAACCCATATCACTCTTCCAAATTATATATATAATCTTTTCTATTGCTTTGTACAGAATCAATAAATGAATAATTTATTGGAGCCAGCTTTATGCACCACTGACTACTGACTTTTAGATAAATACAGTATCAAAATAGTTCATGCTACCTAATTATTGGAAATTTTGTCTAACAGCTACCTTACAAATTGGAGAGAAGGCAGTGTGTTTGTCATGCTAATTTTGGTTGCATATTATAGAAACCATAATCAAATTAGCTAAAGCAAAAGAAGATATGTGTTGGTCAATATAACTGCAAATTCTAAGAAATAAAACTTGTTCTAGGTGTGGCTTAATTCAGAAGAGCAAACAATGTCATCAGAGATCTGTTCCTTTTCCTCCATTTGTTGCCCCAGTTTTTCTCTGTTGATTTCATTATCAAAGTTATCTAAGGGCCAGAATAGCTGAGCCAGGTTGTTCTGGTTTCCTTCATCTTTAACTCCTGAGATCTTAGTAACAAGAGATGTGTTTCATATTGCCACCCAACAAAAATACACAGTTTGGCCACAATGGATCATATGCTTACTCCTGTGAACTAGAAGCACTAACAAATGATTGCTTTCCCTGCAGAAGGAGAAATTCTTCCAAAAGGAAAGAACATGAAAAATCTAGAAATGGACACAGTCCATGCAGAAGGACCTCTGATCTAGGTTTTGTAGTCCATGTGGACAGCTTAACTCCAAAATGAATTTATCTGCTCTTTTTTTGGTTGAAGATTATGAGAATTTCCTGCAATGCTAAATATCTTGCAATCCAGTGTATTCATTAATTGATACCAGCTGAGAGAGAATAATTATATTTGGCTTTACAAAAAAACTTTTTTAAAAAATAAAATTTTAAATGTACACTGAAATTCAAGTAAAATAATGAAAATTCAAGTCAATATGCAGAACAGACACCTTGGAACATATAGCACTGCTAAAATCCAAAGGACCAAAGTCCCATACACATCTAGAGTTAACACCATTTTGAATATCATATAACTAGGTTAATCAATCATATTTCTGGATGGTAAAGCAGATGATAAAATTCAAAATTACAATGTGCGTGCAGGATCAAGGATTCCACCCTTTATTAAAACCAGCCAAGTGAAAGATTATGAATTGAGAGTTTAAAGGTTCAGAAGGTGGATTATTTGTTTGCAGCTCTTTGAAACCTTTAAGGGAGTGTGTGGTGAGTAGGGTGAAGTGAAGCAGACTCATTCTTTCCTGGGCATTCATTAACGATTCTCTTTCAATATCTCTTTTATCATTAAAAGGGGTGCGCGTATGGTACGTTAATGAAGCTACCTTAACACACTAAGCCTGTGCCATTAAAAGAAGCCTGCTTTTAGCTGAAAAGAAAATGCATTACATTTTATCTCCTTTTTGATTGCCTCTCCCGTGTTATTCAGAAACCTCTATCTTCCTGGACCCCTTAATAAAAACTTCAAATCATGCGGTGAGACTTTTGACATAATAGAATTTTCACTAATATCCTTTCAGCAACTGGCAACTTTTGTCTCCGGAGGAGATCTCCCCCCATGCTTCAGGTTATTAAAGATAATTAAAGTGATGACCCTTGTTTGCCTTAGTGCCACTCAAGGTCTCTGGAAGGGCCATCCTGTTCCTTCTAGTCCTTCTGTTCCTTTTCTGTAGTATTGGCAGGCAAAAGAAAAAAGAAATGCTACCCCACTGGGCCTCTAAGCTGAAAGCAAATCTCTCTGGAAATTCTTTCTAACACAGAGAAGGTAATTTCGCAATTTACTTTTAAGGAAACATTATCCCCCCAATTAATTCACAGTTGCGAACTTGTTTAAATAGACACAAATTTTACATGTTTCTAATACAAAACCTCTCAAAAAATTTCTAATTGGAAATATATCATTTTTTACAAAATAATTTTAAACAGGAGTTTAAAGATTTTTCTAAAGAGTATGCACATTTTGGTGCAAGGAAAAGAATTCTTTTTGGAGAAAAGGTATAAGAGGAACTGTGTGGAGTTATGGGATTTTGAAAGACCCAATGACACAAAATTTCTCCTAAAGTTAAAATGCTGTTGCCCATGAATAATGTGAAAGTTAGGGCTGCAGACCCTCTGTGAAATTGAAAATTTTTGACTCCCCCCAAAATTAAGGTGTCCCTTGGTATCAGGAGGAGATTGGTTCCAGGATCCCCTGGAGGTACCATAATCCACAGATGCTCAAATCCCCTTTATAAAAAGGCATCGTTCAATGCATGCAGCTGGCCCTGCGGACCCATAGACTCCCAACCACAGATCAAAAACAGTGCAGGTACTTCTTGAAAAAAATCCATGGATAATTGGACCTGTGTAGTTCAAGCTTGTGCTGTTCAGAATCAAGTATACTTTAATTTGAATGTCTATAATGTTAGAATACTAAAACTTTTATTCTCTGGCTTTCTCCAAAATCCAGAAATAAATTCTTATATTGTTTCTAAAGGTAATTCTTATTTTGTCAAACTTCCACTTCACTATGTACTTATGCAAATATAAATATGCTATGCCCATTTCACTTTTCTAGTCACGTTAACTTGAGAGTGAGTAGTGTAGTTAGGAATAGTTTGAGCTGGAAGTGGTAGCAGATCCAATTAACATCAGCTTAAACAACTAAGGGTTTATTCTACTATATAAAGAATTTTGAGAGCCGTTTCACACTGATTCAGTGGCTCCATGCTATCCCCAATATCTCAGGCTTCTGTTGCTTTTCTCTTTATCATTATTATTTTTAGTGATAAAGAAGTCTTTATTCAAATGGTTTTCCACATGCATAATCACCTAAACCTATCGGTTAAGGCGAAACTCCTTAACAACTGGGTTCTCCTAGTTTTTCCCCTGTTAGTTTCTATAGGGTTAGTTTATAAACTAAAATACCATAATACACAAAACTACACAATTCCGGAAGAATGGTAGGCTTCTACCTCAGAGCCTCTTCCCTCTAGAACACCCAAAGAAGAATAACCCTGGCACCCTTTGCCAGGCCAGCCTGATCCTAGGCTGTGCCCAGGGTTCTTTCCCATACAAAATACTGTCCATTGGGAAATGCAGGCAGCTGCAGCATGATCATCCAGGCATCCTTGAGGAAGAAAGAGAGAGCCCTCTGTTGTTTTTCTTATCTATCAACTTTAAGATATTGGTCTTTGGCCTCACATTATAAGTGGCTTCTCCAAATTCAGCATCACATCCCATGTTAGGGCAGGAAGAAGGAGGTGGCACATAGGGTTTTCTGGCTGAGTATGTCCCATCCAGAAGAAAGGAAGGAAGGAAGGAAGGAAGGAAGGAAGGAAGGAAGGAAGGAAGGAAGGAAGGAAGGAAGGAAGAAAGGGAAAAAGACTTTCTGCCAGTGGACGCCGCTGAGTAAGCATCGTTGAAGTCTCCTGCCCTGAAGTCGTCATGTCTAAATCAGAATCTCCCAAAGAGCTGGAGCAGGTATGAAAGCTCTTTATTGGAAGTTTGAGCTTTGAAACAACAGATGAGAGCCTGAGGAGCCATTTTGAGCAATGGGGAATGCTCACAGACTGTGTGGTAATGAGAGATCCAAATACCAAGTGCTCCAGAGGCTTTGGGTTTGTCACATACACCACTGTGGAGGAGGTGGATGCAGCCATGAATGCTAGGCCACACAAGGTGGATGGAAGAGTTGTGAAACCAAAGAGGGCTGTCTCAAGAGAAGATTCTCAAAGACCTGGTGCACACTTAACTGTGAAAAAGGTTTTTGTTGGTGGTATTAAAGAAGACACTGAGGAACATCACCTAAGAGATTATTTTGAACAATATGGGAAAATTGAAGTGATTGAAATCATGACTGACCGAGGCAGTGGCAAAAAGAGAGGCTTCGCTTTTGTTACCTTTGATGACCATGACTCTGTAGACAAGATTGTCATTCAGAAATACCATACTGTAAATGGCCACAACTGTGAAGTGAGGAAAGCCCCATCTAAGCAAGAGATGGCTAGTTCTTCATCCAGCCGAAGAGGTCGAAGTGGTTCTGGAAACTTCGGAGGTGGTCGTGGAGGTGGTTTGGGTGGGAATGACAGCTTTGGTCGTGGAGGAAACTTCAGTGGTCGAGGTGGCTTTGGTGGTAGCCGTGGTGGTGGTGGATATGGTGGCAGTGGGGATGGCTATAATGGATTTGGTAATGATGGAAGTAATTCTGGAGGTGGCGGAAGCTACAATGATTTTGGCAATTACAACAATCAATCTTCAAATTTTGGACCCATGAAAGGAGGAAACTTTGGAGGCAGAAGCTCTGGCCCTTGTGGCGGTGGAGGCCAATACTTTGCCAGACCACGAAACCAAGGTGGCTATGGCGGTTCCAGCAGCAGCAGTAGCTATGGCAGTGGCAGAAGGTTTTAATTACTACCAGGAAACAAAGCTTAGCAGGAGAGGAGAGCCAGAGAAGTGACAGGGAAGCTACAGGTTACAACAGATTTGTGAACTCAGCCAAGCACAGTGGTGGCAGGCCTAGCTGCTTCAAAGAAGACATGTTTTAGACAATACTCAAGTGAATGGGCAAAAAACTCAAGGACTGTATTTGTGACTAATTGTATAACAGGTTATTTTAGTTTCTGTTCTGTGGAAAGTGTAAAGCATTCCAACAAAGGGTTTTTAATATAGTTTTTTTTCTCCTTTTTTCTTTTTTTAGCACCCATGCTGTTGATTGCTAAATGTAATAGTCTGATCATGACGCTGAATAAATGTGTCTTTTTTTTAAATGTGCAAAAAAAAAAAAAGGAAAGAAAGAAAGGAAGGAAGGAAGAGAGAGAGAGAAAGAAAGAAAGAAAGAAAGAAAGAAAGAAAGAAAGAAAGAAAGAAAGAGAAAGAAAGAAAAGAAGGAAAAAAGAAGAAAAGAAAAAATAGAACAGCAAGAAAAAAGAGGGTGGTGGGTGTAGAGCAGCTAAAACTGCAACAGTGTCTGCTATAAGTCTCTGTTGTTCATTTGCTTTGAGATAAACATGTGAAATCCACCTTATACTCCATTGTTCCTTAATTCTACAAGGAGAAATTTTACAGTGTTTTATATTGAAACACTTCTGAATCTGAGAAACAATTTTTAGTTGTAGTGTACTAATATCAAATATACTTTATACTTAAAAAGCAGCTGTTAATAAATTGATAATCTATCTTCAAGCTGAGAAAACCTGTCATGTGAATCACAGTGTGCTAATTTGCACAAGTTCCCTTTGGAACTTGTCTGCTTTCTAAAATGAGATTACTAACATTTTAAGAACGTAAATTTTATTAAAACTAAATAATTCATAACTGTTTAAGTAACCATGTGGTGAATGTTAATTTATATACTGATCACAAACTGCAGGGGTGTGGTAGTCACTCCAGGACACACCCTACTTGTTTTCAAATGGGTGTTTGTTCAGTTCATATACTTCCCATCTTAAAAAGTATACAAAGAAATAGGTGCCTGCCATCTGAGAGTATGACTTTCTTTGATGGGATTTTTGTCTCTAAACTAGGCGATTAATAAGGCAAATGAATTTTAAAATATTTTATGCCCTGGTCTTTTTTCATCTTCCTAAGATAGTTTACAACATTAGAGTTTGTGAATACCATTGGAAATTGTCCTCAAATCATTGCCTTTCCAATTTTTTGTATGATTTTGAAAAATGCAAGTAAACTCAAGGAGCAAACTAAGAAATGCTACTGTTCAATAATGTATATTTTAGAGAAAGGGTTGATCTGAATGCCAGCTTGGGCTCTTCTGCTCCATTCTTACTATATGATTATGCCACATATTTAGATTTTTTGAAATATTCTTGAATTTCACAGCAACTTTTCTATACTGGCAGAAATGAATGGTTATCTCATTTATACTGAATGAATTAATTACTTAGAATCTTTTTGAGGGTAACTGTACTATAGTGTAGAGAACATAGTATTTATAGATAAAGGAATTAACTATGAGTCTTTATTTAATTTGATGTATGGCTTTGAGTAAATCATTTAACTGCCAAAGCTTTAAATTTCTTATCTTCATTTGAGTCAGAAGAAAAATTGTTTTAGAAATACTTTTCTACTTGTGGCCAGCAGCTGTAGCTATATGAATAAGACTTTTAAAAAATAGATAAAACTTGTAAGTCTCTACCTTCATTTCACTTATTTTACACGTGTTGCTATATTTGCAAGTGTATTTAAATATTGACTTTTGCAATTTACCCTGCTTGGGTTTCTACCTGACTCGCTTTCATCTCAGACTTCCTCATTCTCCTGGTGCAACCCTAGATTTCCCCAGGCCTCCCCTTCTCTGCCCTCAGCGTTTGGTCCCCACATGCTGCAGCATCTGGAGGAGGTCACATTCTATCACTCTCCCCGGTTTCCCCTAAATGGCCACAAACTCTTCCATCATCCAATGTCACCCTTGGAAATTGTAAAGAATTATACAAATTTACATTTTTATTATCATCCTTGAAATGAAGGTAATGGAGTTCAAATTTTCTCTCCTTTTCATTTAATTTAAATCAAAGAAAGTGCTTGATTGCTTGAAAGTAAAATCTTTACATGGTTAAAGTACATTTTCCATTATGCATCACTAGGATTTCTAGAGTGAAATTATATAGATGTTAGAAATGTTCTAAGAATTCACATTATTTTTAATATTTTCCTCCTCAGTAGGATTTCTTGCTTTTTTGTACTTAAATACAACAATGACTAAGTGAATTGATGAAGGCTGATAGCAGACTTTCTTTTCAAAGTCAAATAGAGAAACAGAGCAAATGTGGCAAATGACAGATCATAACAATATTCATGAACATATATAGTGGGATAGAACCTAGGATTGGTAATATAAGAAAGGAGAAACTCACTGAACACAATTGTTTTGTTAGCAAATATGCTTCTAATTTTTAAAAACCAATCTACTATTAAAGGACAAAGTCTTCAAGACACTTCAATTTCACTTTTTTTAAAGACTGATCAAGTTAAGCAAACTCAGACTTACCTTACTTCATTTTTATATTTATCCTCTGCCAGTTTATGATAAAACTCATATGATGTATTTCATTACTGTACATAGAAGCCTAGATGCCATCTTAACAGATATTTTAAAATTATGCTTATATGTCTCAATACTGTTAACATTAAATTTCTATATTTAAACGTGGTTTGGATTTGCAAAGCCCAACTCACTTTGCTTTGGAAGAATATATGCAGTAGGGGTAGATGCCCTGAGGTAAAGGGAGATTTCTATCAATGGTACCTAGTTGCTATTCCAGGCTGTGAATTTCTGAGTGAGGGTTATTTGAGAAATAATCTTACCTTCTGAGTTTTTCTTTTAGGGCAGAAACTATGATTTTTATAGTCACATCTTTGTATTTCTCACATATAACCAGTATGTGTTGTCCAAAGAGAGGTCAATAAATGTTGAAGAGGAAATGAATGAACACTATCACTTTTTTAATGTAACAAAATAAATAATGATTATATTCACTGAATATGAATATTTTATAGCATTTATTATAGTGGAAAGCACTTGTAATTGAGCAAAACAGCATCTGATAACTATATTAATCATCTCATTATAATTTTGCCCCAAACAAACTGAAGGCCAGTGTTAAAGAACAAGCCTGTTTTTTAACTGAGTGGATAAAAACTTAAATATTGGTGTGCTACCATTGTAGACTTAGTTCTCCAATTCATAAGAAAAATATAATTCCAAAATATAAATTGATAGATCCACCATTATTCTTTATCCTTTAATGGTGCTTTGCATGCAATCACTATCTCTGACAATCATTGGTATCTGAAGTTAAACACTAGGTATGTTTTCTATTGGTGGTCAAAAGTAGGCTATTCTGTCTTCAAGAGGCATTACTTTGGAACTTGAATCACTAGGTTAAAACTCCCCACTACACACAGTTACTAGCTTAAAAAATGCCTCTTGATTTTCATTAGCTTGCTAACATAGAAGGGTAGAGTTTATCTGTCTTAATCATCTGGTGCCAGATTATTCTAGGAGAGTGGCTTTTTCTAATAACTGTATTCACTTTTCTTGACTCTTTCTGCAAGAATCACATAGTATATAACAATATCGCATCTGTTTTTACTGTCACTTTTTTCTTTTAGCAATTCATATATTTGAAAAAATTTAAACAACCTACATGACTGTTTAGAGCCACTTTTGGAAGATATACAAAGCTAACTAAACACAAACTAGTTTGAATGAACATATAACTCCTTATCTTAGTATGTTTGGGATGCTATAACAAAACACCATGAATTGGGTAGCTTATAAACAATGGAAATGTATTTCTCATAGTTCTCTAAGCTAGAAGTTACAGTGTGGGTATGGTTGGGTGTGAGCCCTCTTCTAACTCAAAGAGGTCTCATTGTATCTTCACAGGACAGAAGAGGATAGGGAGCTCTGTAGAAATCCCTTTTATAAGAGCAGTAACCCTACTGAAGATTCTACCCTTCCTGACCAAATCACCTCTCAAAGATGCCCACCTCCTAACACAGTCACACTGGGCATTAGGATTGCCACTTGAGAATTTCTGGAGATGGGAGTGGGGGTGTGGGTGATGCCCAGATTTCAACAACAACTCCACCTAGGGACTCAACACATTTTCTCCATTTCTCATTGTTGGTTCTCTCTGAGAATCTGTAATATTTTATGCTCTTTGGTCTGCATAACAAAACATAGTTTCCAATACTGAGTTTATGTATTATAATTATAGTTACCTAAAGAAAATCTAATTTCACTCTCCATTATCTAAAATCCAGAGAAGGTAATGATTTTCTAAACCTACCAACTATGGACCAAGCAACTGTGTCCAGATTCTGAAAGTAAACATCTGAATATAGTATAAGATAAGTGAGATCAGAAGAGATGCCCAGATGAATGGATGATAAGGGAAGAAAGTTACCAATAAGTGGAATAGACTTTGCTCCTGTTAATATACTGTTTTTATACATTGTCATGTTGGTGTGAGCATAAATATCATTCAAAGAGTCACATCTTCAAGAATTTCTCACCCTTTTCTATTTATAGAAGTTCCACAGATATTGTGATTATATAAATACAGTTTATTTTCTTTAGTGTCTTAAATTTGAGACATTGCTAAATAAAACAATTGATGGGTGGTAAATAAGGAATATTAAAATAATAATAACAAGCTTTGTACTAAGAACTTTCTCAAGAATCTTTTCTATCAATTAACTTAATCTTTATATTTTTATCTAGACCTTATGGATGATGATACTGAGGCCAGAAATCTTTACTTTTCCAATGATCATATGTTTAGTGAATAGTAGAGCTTTGATTTAAACCCAGGAAGCTTATTTCCATATTTTGTGCCTTTAATCTTTATTATATTCATAAATATGGAAATATGCTGCTAGGGACATATAGGCATACCTTAGATAAAGTGAATTACCTAAATATTTTGGTTTCACAGTGCATATGAAAGTTATGGTTACAAAATACTGCAGTCTGTTAAGTATGCAGTAGCATTATGTCTAAAAATACAATGTACATATCTTAATTAAAAAATACTTTACTATTACAAAAGCTAACCATGATCTGAGCCTTCAGCGAGTCATATTTTTGTTGGTGGAGGGTCTTACCTTTAATTTGTAAAAAACATAATATCTGCAAAGTGCAATCAAATGAAGTATGACTGTAGTCTAGAGACTTGCTTCATATTTTTCCTGGGCTACATGTTGTCTTGTTCATATTCTCTATGGTTCACACTAGTATCTCATCCTGTTTTACCTTTTGCTTGGATTTTTTTTCTTACTCATATTTTATTCTGTCTCATGTTAAATTTGTGCTTGATTCGTCATGAAACTTCAATCTTCTACTTTCTTAAAGAATCTTTTTGAGTGTCAGTTCTCAAACCTAACTTACCCTTTCTGTTAGTAGTTCCAGGTTGTAAAATATAAGTTTTAGAATATGAGTAGCCTTTGGAAGGCTGCTCTTGTGTATGATACCTGCTTCTCATCCAATCTCTAAGGGACAGTGTCATGTGGTACCAAATGTAGCCACCTTGATTCAGACTTTGGCACAAAGTCATAGTGGGTATTATAAGACATGTCTCAATGTCTCATAATAGCATCATCATTTGTTTTACACACTTATTCTACTTTAAAAAAAAGAATAAGAAGAGAAGCCCTGACTGAGAATATTATTAGACTTGAAAGAATCAACTCAGGGAGGTTAAAATTCATACTCATGTGTGATGTCAAGAGAGATATTTTTTACACTATTAGAATATTCACTGTCTAATATAAACCTATGCAACATAGCTCTAAAAAAAAAAAAAAGCTTGTTCTGCTTCTTATGTATGCTCCTTAAACAATGACCAACTTCTTTTCCACTTACCCCTTTACAAGTAAAATATGTAGAAATAATACATTCATATTATTGCTGACACTAATTTTATTTTCAATTTCAACCAAAGCATTCAGCATCCTCTCCCCATCCACCAAGCCATCAAGCTAATTTTATCAAGTTGGTCTTTTGCTGCTTTTTTTTTTTTTTTTTTTTTGTCCTTTTCTGCACTTCTGAGAAGACTACTTTATCTTCTTCATAGAGAAAACACAGGACATCAGGAGGTTTTTTCTTTTTTCTTTTTCTTTAACAGCTATCTTTACCCAATCTCTTCTCCCCAGTAATATAAGCTCATGGCTCACCTTCACCTACATCCTTTACTCTCAGAAGAGGAAGTATGATGTCCTCTGTCCAAAGCAAATACCGCCTATCATTTAGGATCTATTTTTTCATTCCTCTTAAAGCAATTATGCCAACAACTGTCTTCTCTTTTGAATATTTATCCTTTCTCTTTCTATTGATTCTTTCTCTCTAATATATAAATATGTTTAATTCTATCACCTTAAAAGTAAAACAATAAAAGCCAAACAATTCTATATAACTTCTTCCTTTCACAAAATATCTCTATCTGCTAGTCTGGTGACTTCCGCTAAGTAATAAACTTGGACCACATTGCTCTGCATTTATCTATTCAATAAACAACTAATTTTTTAGTTTCTCCTACTTACCAGTCATTAAGCTGCTGCTTGAAATACAGCAGTGAATAGGACAAATGTGGTCCTTGGCCTGTAGGATCTGAAACCAGGGAAGGACACATTCTATTTCATGAAATGGACTCTCCTTGTCTTCCAAACTTTTATCAGTCTGCTTATATCTCTCTCTATATTAGTGTCTCTCTGTAATCATCTAAATGTGATCTATTGCTTATACCCTAACTGAAACCCCTGCTTCAACTACAACTAAGCTCTTGCTAATCCGTGAATATACTGTAGAATGTCTTGCTAATTTGTTTGCTGTAGTGCATTGTAGTGCATTTTATGCTTCCTCCAATTTTTTTCTCTGTATCTTCAAAACTCACTCTATCCTATCTAGATTGTGTATTTATCCCCTGTGCTCCCATCTCTCTCTCTTTCTCTCTCAATTATTGTAGCATCTCACACTAGGTTGTAATTATTATTTCTTTATTTTTATAACTCCCCTTCTAGCATATGAGCACTTTGGGTTTATGTTATGCAGGTACCTCATTTCTGTACTAAGCACCTAATATTCAAAATATCCCTAGAAAGTAACACCTTTCTTTCCTAGAATTCAGTATTCTGCAGGTAGAAGTGAGTTAAATTAACAGTTGTAACTTATTCTCATCTTCACCTACTCACACAAGATCTCAAAGGACCTGCACTTACCTTGTATATGTTTCTGGGAATCCCCAAGGGATGTCTGTTCTGTGGTCATGCATATGTGCGATGATAGTGGAATTTGCTGTTACTTAGATGAGCAACTGCTGATTACTAAATGAGGGCCAGGCATCCTCACAGACCCCTGAGCTCCTGGTCTCCGGCTCTTTTCTAATCACTGAGAATCCCATGAAATTCCACATGATACAACAACCTCAATGAACTATTGTATATAGAAGAGAAGACAAATCCCCCAGTCTCCCCTTTCCCTGGAGACACAGGATTTCAGCTGATCTCTCAAGGTCAAATACCAGGCTACACAACAAGCGTTTTTACAGTTCCCCTTCATCTCTGTCTCCTTAGACCTCAGTCCCAATTCATGCTGCAAGATAAGGGAGGACCCTGCATTGTGCTGAACCACCCCCATCCCAGTCTCAGTCACCAGATGTCAGCACCCAAAAATCTTCCTTTTCACCTTCTACAAAAATAAGTAAGTTTTCATGCAAGGCAACCACTTGAAGATCTATTTACCAGATCACCAGGCACGCTCATACAAGTTTAAGTTTCCATTTCTGCTGGGAGTAGTACACATGATAGACATAACCTCTGGAAATGTGTTGATTGAATAAATGACAGAGCTAATAAAGGAATGATTAAAAGCACTGTGGTATCTCACTGCTTTTATTTTATTCCATGTCTGTTTATGTCATCTATTGTTTGGAATGCAAGAGTATCAAGCTAGAGGCTATATGAGTAAGTGAGCATTTGAATTGCAGGAAACAAATGTGAAAGCAGAACATTGAAAACACTATATTTTCATGTTATATGAGAAAAAATATCTACAGCCATTATCATTCATCATCACCAACATAACTAAGCAATAAAATCTTCTAATAAAAGCCAAGTATGCGCCTTGGTTCCTTTTTTCTGTATCTAAATTTCAAACAGCCAAATGATTCTGAAGGAAATGCTTTAGCAAAGCATTACTTTTCTGCAGTAGAAAACAAAAGACCTTCCCTTCAGAGCTGATCATGCTGAACTTAGCTTGATGGGAGAGGGAATCTCTTTGTAGGTCAAGGGGAGAAGAGTTTGGGAAGGATCATAAAAGAAAGAAAACTATGAGAGGGCTAATGGCTACTGTCAGAATATAATTTGTGTGAGAAGAGCAGGATAACATATTAAGCTTCTCCACAGACTCATAAGCCGTGGTTTTGACCATATGGAAGCTCACATTCACACTGAGTGACTGTAAATAAAGGTTCTCAACTCCAGTGCTATCACAGCCATTTATGTTTCTGGCTCAGCAATCCTTTCAGTTCTTTACTAGACATATTTAGCATAAAAGAGCATCCCACTGTTTTCATTACATTTGGATGAAAAAAAAAATAGTTTACAACCTAATCCTTATTTGTTTTCTTCTAATATGTTTTTGAAAGAGAAAACATATATCCTATGCTTTAAATTGCTCTTTTGTGATTGAAATATAATAAAGACTCACCAGTTGACAACCATTATACCAAGAAGAATGACATGTCATATTTCCTTGCTCTCAACATTGTTAATATTCCGAAAGAAATAAAATTTTACAGTGAACTATGTCTGTGAGGACCTAGTAATTCAATAACAGTTTGTGATGGTTATTGCATTTATGCCTTTGGTATTGAGAGGCAGCCTTAGATATTTTGGAAATCAACAAGCTGCTGGTTCAAGGGTGGATGACGGCAGTAGGTTAATGCTCTACCTACCTTCTGAAATTTTGGTTTCATATTGAGAATATGCCAATGCTTGCAATCTTTGTGAGTTAGCTAGTAATAAAATGTCTTCATGCTGTGTGTACCCCATGTGGAAAATTGTGATTGCTATCAGGCAGCTAAGTTTATGAGTGTTTGTACTTAAATTGATCAAAAATTAAGAATTAGATATTATTCCCAGGTGAAAACCTTACCAAATATTTCAAATATGCAAAAACAAAATTGGAATTGATACAGAAACACATCTTGAAGTTCAGTGAAAAATTAAGGAAAGTCGTTAATGACATTAAGAACTCCAGAAGATATGAATCAAGTGTCCAAATTTTGACTTATTAATGTTGAAGTGGGATTAATGAATACCCAAGGGAAAGGACCAGTTTACTGGCTGAATGGAAGGTTTCCACTGAAAGTAGGAATTATCTGCATAGGCACACATGTTCACATGAATACATACACAAATACACACAATAAAATCGGCATATTGATAACTTTTGGTGGCATATAAATATATGAGATCAGGTGATAGTGTGTGTGAGTAGAGAAACAGTTGTGTCTGAGCCTGTGCACACCAATATTCTGAGATATACGGAGAAGGCTGAAACAGCAAGGAGAACTAAAAGGAGAAATTACATAAAGGTAAGAAATGAAGAGAATCCTTGTATGTGGCATAAATGAACAACAATGCAATCTAATTATTAGAAGGGAAAAATAGAAAGTTACCTTTTTAAAAAATTTCCTTATGACATATGTCTTAAGAATTTATATGTATAATTATTTCTAAATTACTTCATAATTACTTGATTAGCTACACAGCAAGCAAAAAAATAAATAACAGATAGATACTAATTTAATTAATTGCATTTTATAAACTTGGCCAGTAATTTTGGCATCATAAAGACACCTCCCGGTCTTTTATAAAGGACTCCACCAAAAATGTCAAATAATAAATCTTCTTTATGTCTGTCTAATTTTCCTGCTTAGCAGAGTACTTCCACAACTAACACCTCACACTTGCCTCATGGACATCTTTTGATTGCTAGTAGAGGGCTGATTATCTCCTTCTATTTTTGAGATGTGAAAATTGAGATGCAGTGATGTTAAATAAAATGCCCAGAATTATAAGAAATATTAGTGAAAAAAGAATAAGGCAATGCCTCGATGGCCTCAACCCCATTATTAGGCCTTTGTGAAAACAGCTTCCCTCTACTCTCAGGTTTTCCCTGCAAAATCACAACAAAGTAGACCAGAAAAATGTATTTTAAAAATTCTTATTAGATTTTTGTCTTCATATCCCCAGTTAACAACTGAAGCTGCATCCTCTTTGCCTAAATGAGGTGTTAGCGCAAAATGATCTGTTTCTCATCACATGAACAGCAAAAAGAGATCCTACTTAGAAAATAACTATGAAGAACAGAGACTCAATTAGCAAAAACAAATTATTATTTCCTTTAGCTTGTGATGTGCTGTTTTTTAAAAAATAAATGGGTCCAGTGATGTGCTGGAACTGGCATATAGATAGGGCTAACTGTACACATGTATTCCCATCTCTACTTTCAATGATGTCATGTTAGTAGCTTGACACCCACCAATGGTGGGAATATTTACAACACACTGAACTTTCAATGCTACCAATTAAGGCTCCTTTGTTTGTTTTTGCTAAATATTTATCAGCATAAACACGATACATGGCTCGTGTGATATCTGTAAATAACTAGCCATTCTCCAAAGTGCCACTTAATTTATCTATTTTGAATCCAGGAAAGGTGGAAAATGCAAAAATAAAAAATAGTTAAAAGAAAATGGCCAAGATGATTATTGTTGTGCATAATTATTTTTGCATGCTCATCATGATACCTTAGATTTAAAAAGGATGTAATTATAAAAGATTGAAAAATGTAAAATTTTAAAATTTCTTCAATACATGGTTGTATAACTCTACAAATACTTTTGGAAATTTAAATTTCTAACATCAGTATACCAGAATATTCACTGGACTAAATTCTCTCAAATGTAACTAAATTGCCTTCCAGATCTTAACACAATTTACTTTGAAAAAGCTATCATTTTTACTCATTTGAAATTTCACTTTAAAATTTTTTTTAATTTATTTTATTGTATTATTGTTGTATTTTTCATTACCATTCATCCTCCATACCCTCTTCCATGTCCACCCATCCCCTACCATCCCCCACCCTCCCAAGTCTCCCCCAAGTTCCTGTCAGTGAGTTCTTTCTTTCTTTCTTTCTTTCTTTCTTTCTTTCTTTCTTTCTTTCTTTCTTTCTTTCTTTCTTTCTCACTTTCTTTCTCACTTTTCTTTCTTTCTCTTTCTTTCTTTCTTTTTTTTCTTTCTTTTCTCTCTCCCTTCCTTCCTTCCTTCCTTCCTTTTCTATTTTTGCTCAATCCCTCCACCATTTTCATTAGAAAGTACCATGTAAATGCTTCCTAGATCATTCTCTGGGATTTCTCTTCATTTCCATCATGAGTGTGTATGTATCACACTGGTAATCCTACCCTGTTTTATCTATTACAACTTAATAGATATAGTGGAAGTTTACTTAATATTGTGAAATAGACCATATGTTGTAATAATAATAGAATTAGTTTGTATTTTAAAACTTTCTAGTGTTCTCAAGATAAATGTTACTCTCAAAAACAATAATTTAATAACTTTTAATGATAACTATCTCAAAATATCTTTTACAATCTTTTATTTTTTTTAATGTGTTTTATTGATTATAATGTTACAGATGTCCCAATTTCCCTTCCCTCTGCTCCCCTCCACCCGGTGGCCCCCCTCCCTCCAGTTGTCCCCCCCTTTTAGACCATGTCTATTAGTTGTGCATATAGTTTTTCTCAACCTCTCTCTATTCCATTCCCTCCTACCATGATCCTTAATTCCTATATCATCTCCCTCCCTCTCCCCGTTCCCCCTCCCTGCTGACCTCCCCCCAATATGCTCCCCATACCTATAGTTCTTTTCCACTCTCGTTGCCTGTTTAGTTTGCCTTTGTTTCAATTCCCTAGCTTCTGTTGTTTCTTGTGATGCAGTTTTCATTTTAGATTTCATAGTTTTGATCCTCCTTTTTCTAAACCAGTCCCTTTAACATCTCATATAACAGTGGTTTGGATCTTATGAACTCTTTCAGTTTTGTTTTGTCCTGGAAACACTTTCTCTGCCCTTCTATTCTGAATGACAATTTCACTGGATAGAGTATTCGTGGTTGTAGGTTTTTGCTTTTCATTACTTTGAATATTTCTTGCCAGTCCCTTCTTGCCTGCAGGGTCTCTCTTGAGAAGTCAGCTGATAGTCTAATTGGGACCCCTTTGTACATGATTCTTTTCTTCTCTCTTGCTGCTTTTAAGATTCTCTCTTTATCTTTAACTTTTGACATTTTGATTGTAATGTGTCTTGGAGTGGTTCTCCCTGGGTCCAGTTTTTCTGGAACTCTCTGTGCTTCCTGGACCTGTAAGTCTATTTCCTTCCCCAAGTTAGGGAAGTTCTGCTTTATTATATTTTCACTTAATTTTTCAATTTCTAGTTCATCTTCTTCGCCCTCTGGCAAACCAATGATTCTTATCTTGGGTCTTTTATAGCTGTCCCAGAGGTTTCTGATCCTCTCATCCTTGCTTCCCATTTCCTCTCTCTGCACTGGCTGACTGTCTGTTCCTTCTCTATGTTCTGGTTTGTTGATTTGAACTCTGGATTTTATTTTCTCACCATCTGTCTCATATGAAGTTTTGTTCCTTTCAGTATGAGTGTTTTTCGATTCTTTCTCATCTTTTTCCAGATCTTTTGTTAATTCTGTAAGCCACCTGATAACAATGGCCCTGAACCGAGCCTCTGACAGGTTTGTTATTTGTTCATCTGTCAGGTTCTCTATCTGTTGCCTGGTGAGCTGTGACACCGGGATTTCTATAGTTGTCTGCCTCATTTTGACAGATGCGTTTTGTTTTCTTGGGCGGGCTATAGGGGGCGGTGCCTGTGTACTCGTCACAACCCAGCGACCCGGCGCCCTTCTGCAACCTTTTTTGCCACGCTGTGGTGCTTTGTCATCACAACCCAGCAACCCAGCGACCGGTGCCGTTCTGCAACCTATTTCGCAGCCCTGTGGCACGTTGTGTGGGGGCGGGGGTCCAAGATGGATTCCCATAGTTATTCTGCTAGGAGACCGGGATCCGTTCTCCCGCCCTCTGGGCTTCACTATTCAAGGCGATGTGGTGGCTGCTTTCCCCAGCGTTGGGGTCGCAAGCTGCTGGGGTTTGACTGTAGCCGGGATTGTTCTCCCTGCCGCTGGGACTGTTCTCCCTGCCGCTGTCCCTGGTGCGACCGCAAACGGCACCACCCACTTTCGCTCTTCCTACCTGCCCAAAGGGTGCTGCTGGTTTATAACTCCATACGTTGGGCTTCCGTGTAGTTTTATTTTCTGGAATTTCTAGTTATCTTTTGTTTCGAAGTAGTTGTATTCCTCTCTAGTTGTAGAGGGAGACCGAGCATGTCCGTCTAAGCCTCCATCTTGGCTGGAAGTCCTTTTACAATCTTTTAAATTAATGTTAATACTTTGGTGTGTTCGAATTGTCGTCGGCAGCCGTCCGTCTCGAGAGACGATGGTGTAGCTTCTTAAGAGTCTATCTGCACCGCCGAGAATGGCTGTGCAGTCCGACTTGGGAGTGACACGGTATCTGTCTCCTCCCGTGTTGAATTGACATCTTGCGATGATGCTGGAGTGTCCTCTCCAGTGAAGCTGAAGCTACAGAGCCTGGGCAGGGTGATATGGAGGGTCTGCTGTTGCCCATGCAGCAGACACCCCCTCTCTTCGCAGCTGAAAGATCCAAGGGAAAGACAGAGTCAATACAGCTTGGCTTCAGGTGCGCCGCAGGAGTTGCCGGTGTTGACTACAACGTCAAACCGCCTTAGGGACTCCGGCTCCGGATTTTCTGTCAGGGTTTACTCCCTCAGCCTTTCCCCTGAAGAGGTATGCCGCAAGGCAGCGGAGGTTTTTTGGAGTCAGAGTTTTCCTTCTCTGATGTGCCCTGACTGGAAGATCGAACCAGCGACACTTAGCTCGCAGGCCGACACTCAATCCACTGAGCCAAACCAGCCAGGGTTTGTGTTCGAATAAACAATAAATATATTACAGAAAATGCATTAATAATCATATGACTCAGCATTAGAAACTGTGCATTTATCTTAACAGATAAACAGCCTTTTTCTAAGGAACTGGAAATTATTCTCCAGTATGTATCCTTTTTATTTTTTAATTTTAAAAATATATTAATTTTATAGAGCGAGAGAAAGAGAGAAACAGTGACTCATTGCTCCACTCATCCCTGCATTCACAGGTTGGTTCTTGTATGTGCTCTGACCGGAGATCAAGCCCACAACCCTGGGATATAGGGATGATGTTCCACCCAAATGAGCCACTCAACCAGGATATACTGTATTATTAACAGGGAAACTTCTTTTCAAAAAAGAGATGGAGAGTACATTTTCCTCCATCTTGAAAATGTGAAAATGACAAGCAATGTCTGTCAATTCTGTGTTTTATTGATTCTTTATTTAAGAAAAGCTGAAAGTAACTTTCCATCATATTTATCCCATGACACACAATTTCAACTATGAGAATTAGTAACAGAATGAGTGACAAATGATGGGGAACAACTGACAGATCCTAGTAATTGTATGTGGTACCTTGGTTATTCTGTTCTGTCCAGAATTCTCTATTTCATTTTGGCATCCTTTATACATCAAGATTGCTCATCCATCTTGTAGAAGGATGTAAAATTGCATAAGTGGGTTGTTCAGTCATATTTAGCACTGATAGAATAGAAATGAACATTACTGTTAAAAGTATATATTAGAACTCATCAGAAATGATAAAGTCTGCAATACCCCTTGTCTCATAGGAAAGACAGTTTTTCCTTGGACAGAGTGTTCCAAATACTGATGAAGAAGCTCTTTTCATCTGAAAATTTTACACAATGGAAAAAGTAAATAGCATGCCTAACTTCAGCAGAGTACGCATATCGACTGTGATACATATTTTCTATATTATGCACTAGAAAGCTAAAACTTTTGAGAAAATATTTCTTCTACCTGAGAATATTTTTAAAAATCAACAGTTAGCAATTTTATGTAATTGGAAGCAGGAACAGCTAGTAATCTCCTAATTTATAAACAATATAAATGGAAAAACTCTCTGCATGACATGAGATACTTTATAATGACTACTTTTAAGACATTTAAATGTTTAATATATATTTTAAGATTACAGAAATTACATCCTAATTCAATGTCACTAATCTTCAACCCTTTCTTTGTCAGCTGTCAGTTTCATTCCGAGGGCCATAAAATACACTACTTTTATCCAATAAAATTAGTCTATATCTCACCAGATAGGTTTCCTATTTACCCAAGGTAGTCAGAACCTGCTTTCACTGTAAGAGTATCATAGAAAGCATTGCCATTTTGATCTGGTCAAACTAGGACAAGTGTCAAACATTGGTAGAAAAAAATCTGTACAGAATAGTCTAGTCCACCTTTTAAAGAGAATACAGGAAAAGTAAATGCATGATTAACTCTAGGAAACCTTTTCATTATACCTATACCATAATTTCATAGGGCAAATAATTTTTATGAAAGGTGACATTATAAATTAGACACAAAGCTTGCCATGAGGAATGGTAAATGCCATGAGGCTAGGAACATTGACAGTCTTATTTATGGATGTGCCTAGACTACCATATGGCACTCTGAAGGAGATTTAAAAAGTGTTCAGTAGATGAATGAATCACCCACAGAATATACAAGGAAAAGACTGAAGGGTGACTTCAAAGTGCTATTAATTAGGAGCTGGGATATACTAGAAGGAGGAAGAGAGGTTTCTCCCTGCTGAGAGGCTTGCAAATGGGTGACAGCCACTCCAACATTCCCCTCTACTCTCTCTCATCTCCTTATCCTTCTCAGGCCTCTCTCATCTAATGAATCAACCTGACCAAGATTTTCAGGGAAGAACAATTGGGTCCCCCTTTTTCACTAAAACAAATTCTTCTAGGAAACATCATTGAGAATGTTTCAGTTTTTACTAGACTGACTGACTTCTGAGAAAGAATAAACCAGATTTTGTGCTGCATTTTAAAAGGAGGCCATAAAAGAAGAATGATGGTGGTCCTCGCAAAAATGCACTTCTGTTCCTCTGCAGATCAATGAAATAGCATAATTTATGGGGTGAAATACTACACTATCACTATGATTATGTCTTCATTTTATAGAAAAGTAAATAACCATTAAAATGTTTCTGCTACAATTTAATTCTTATTGATCTTTCAGGTTCTGTTTCAACTATGTATTTCTGGATAAAGTGTCAGGAGTTTATGTTCTGTTCTTATATGTCAAAGAAACTTTGAAAAAAAATCCACAAGTGAATGATTAAATGTATTTGTAAATACATTTAAATACAGTTAATACAATTACTCTCTGACCCTGTGTTCTCCATTTCAAGCTGACTCTGTATTTTCTGTTGACTCTCCAGCCTTGCACCAATATTCCTCAAACAAGGGGCCCCACATAACTATTTTTCCTTCAGATCGGAACTCTAGCCAACCTGAGACCGGAGCCCTGCTACCGTTCTGTCTGAGAGGTGCCTCTTTACCTCTCCCAGTTCCCTTGAGGCAGTGAGTGGCCTTCCCAATGAAACTTATCTGACCTCCTGTGTGGGATTTAATACCTGTTAATCATCTGCTTGCCTCTCAACAATTGTCTGTCACCATACTAGGGATCAGTGCTTGTCAAACTTTCCTGTGCTTTAAGAATTGCATGGGGAGCTTATCAGAGATATATATTCCAGGACTCTAACTCAACACATTCTGATTTGGTAGGCTGGGCTAACAATGTGCTTTTTTAACAAACACAGGAATCTGCAGGTACTGATTGATGATTCTCACAACACTTTGAAAAAGTTGCTCTTGGGTTTTAACCATCCCGAAGACTGCTTTCCAGGGGCTGCTGCTAACTCCTCTAGCATTTGCCCCAGCACAGAGGGTACAACTCTTATCTCCATTTCAAGAATCTTGGAGTGTTTGACCCATCAAATTACCTACTCAACCTCACATGTTCCTTTGTACTCTCACATATTTTTTGTTCTGAAAGCCCTGGAGATGCTTTGAGCAGAGAGGTTGGTTCTAAAGAACAAATAAATCAATGATCTAGAGACTTAAGTGAGCCTCATTTACATCTCAATGGGAACTCCATACTGTTCTTGTCTCAAAGTCATTCCCTGAAACTGTGCAATTAATTGTAACTCAACTTCTCAACTTCTAACCATGACATTTTTGCATAATAAGCAAAATATATGGTTAAACACCTTCCAGTTAAATCAGAATATTCAGTTGTAAAATAGAAATCTAATTATATTGCTGAAGTCTAGGCTGGGAGGTTTGGCTTTATATAACTTTTGGCAGAACATATGTGAAGATGGTGTGAAAGTGCTTCAGGGTATTTTCTTTTTGTGAGAAATTACAGGTTTCATAATGCAAACCAATTATCTTCAGGAGTTATTGAACTAAGGTTAATAGTTATTCTATAACATGTATAATATTCATATGATATGCCAAAAATATTGCTGAATTTATGTAGTTTGTCACGAATCAATAATACACTTGTAGAATAAGAACCCAAACCAATGTACTTATTATTTTAATAGGAAAGGGACATTTGAGAATTCACAATAAAATAAAAATGATTTTCTCACCATACAATACTATTAGTTGTCATGAGGATGAGAAGTGAGGGTTTTCACAGTTGAACGATGTAAAATTCATCACTTTTGTTTGAACTAAATAGGCAGCATGAA
Source organism: Furipterus horrens (assembly GCF_987537825.1). Taxonomy (NCBI): domain Eukaryota; kingdom Metazoa; phylum Chordata; class Mammalia; order Chiroptera; family Furipteridae; genus Furipterus; species Furipterus horrens. The sequence continues at coordinate 57,829,006 of NW_028327176.1, read as the reverse complement.
GTATTTGTTGAGTGTATACACTGGCTTTTCCGAGGTACTAAACTTTGAAACGTCCCTGCTGAGTGCCCATGGACACATCACCTAACTCTCTGAGATGCAATTTCCTTTCCCTAAAACGAGAGAGTGGGACTGTGTGGTTTCTAAAACTGTTTCTAACATGAAGTTACATGACAGTTATCAGAGGTCCAGCAAAACAGAGGTATTTTAAAGAAGACAGACAGAGAGAGAAATCATCAATTTCTAATCTTATAAAGAAAATAAAATAGCGATAAAATTTTCAACTTTTTGGTTGATGTGAAATTTAATGAAGACAACATAGCTAAAAACAAGTGGAAAAATGGTCCATAATGTAGTTTGAGAATTCAGTAAGTGCTTAGACATCATTACCAATATCATCATCACTTTAATCATCAGTCTACATTATTACTTGTATTGCTTTTTCTGTTGTTATGGCATTTTATTACTGTTAGAAAATTTGGTTACTGCATAGAAAATGCAAAGCCTTGTTCAGCATGTAATCTCTTTTTAGGTATCTGGATGTCTACCTGAATGGCTTAATTTTTTTCTCTAGTTAAAGCTGAACTTGCAAGTTTCCTACAGTTATGTTTCTTAGAGGAACTCTAAGACACCTGCTTTTGGATTGATGCAAATACTAAAACAATTGTTTTTCTGGAAACTTTGCATCTCCATAACTGGCATTCAGGTGGAAAGAGAAAAACAGAGAATAAAAAATGATGAGTTATATAGAAAAGTCACCAGAATTTCTTCAAGGTAAAATAAAATGACTGGTCAAGAAGAAAGGTTCTGCTACTACTGTCTCAGCACCCTGATCCACCCTCAGAATAAACTAACAAGCTGTTTTGTAGACTGCTAGCATAAAGGACGGTATCTTTGAGAGGATGAAAAGCTGTTCCTTAAACACATTCCTTAAACATGTTCCTAAGTTCTAAAATTCAGATTCCTTCAACTTTAAAAAATGAAATATATAATAGCAAATTTTAGATGTACCAAATAGAGAAGAGGAAGTCCTTTGTGAGAGTAATAGGGGCAGCAGTCTCTTTTATTTTGCAGTTAGCAAAGACTAAATGACTGCAGGGTAATTGACAGTTTCCCAGGTACCCACAGGAGGAGCTAGGTTTTGATTTACTACATTGGCAACAAAACTCTGGGTTTTCCAGATCTTTATAAAGTAGCCACAAATCGAAGAGTGCTTTGTTCAGCAGGAAACTTTGAAGTCTGAAAGGCTGGGCAGGAGTCTAGACTGAGAGGTGGTATTTTCACAGGGAATAATCCTTATCTGGTAGAAACTTAGCAGGCATCAGGTGCGCATCCATCACTTATTTTTCTCTCTTTCCCCCACCTTACAGAATACCCCACTCCTCTCCTGCCCAACTAAAGACAGAAGAGTTGGCTAAAACAAAATGAGCTAAGGGTGAATAGAAAACTATCAAGAGAAACTGATTTGGCCATGGAAGCATAATTATTTCTTATAGTTTAGCTCAAAAATCTTATTATATATATAAAATATAATATTAAATGTGTTATGTTATATAATATCATATATTATATATGTAATATATATTACATGTATAACACATAATATATGTATAAATTTACATGCATATAGTTATATGTGTATAATGCACACACGTATTTATTTCTGTAAATATGTATAATTAAAATGTAAAAATGTATATATTTATATGTGAATATTTGTATACACATACACATGTGTGTGCATATATATATGTAACACATTATATATAATACACATATGATGTATATGATATGTATATATTTCAGATACATATATCAAGTAAGAGAAAATAGATAAATGATAGGTATAGAGGGCAGGAGAGAATGAAAGTAAAAAATTGATTAATTTGATTTTATGTATTTTATCAACCTTTATGTTTACATTTTATCAACACTGTGTATTATTAGATATTAGATTTGTTGCCAGATTTTATTTTTCTTTTAAAAAGAGTTCCTAATGTTGTTCTAATTTACAGTTATTTAATTACCATTAGTGAATTTAGCAGTTTTTACATATGTCTTGGGAGCTACATCTTTTTTCTTTTGTAAAGTTTGCATAAACGGATACCTAAATGTGTGCCAAAATATTAATGGCAGGTAGATGAAAGGTGTAGTTGACCTTTGATTTTCTTTATTTTGCTTACTTATATCTTTAATCTTTTAATCATCTCTATTGTCTTTTTCATCAAGTTAATACATGATAATGACATGTCAGTGTTCAGACAAAATTAATTTACCTTCAAACACATTAAATGATTGTAATGCATCAGGCACTGACATAGTTTCTGGAAATAGAGGTATAAATAAGACATAGTGTCTCTTCATTTAAGAGTCCAATATCCAAGAGGGAATGTAATGAGGATTATAATATCAATATTTACAAGGTGTTATTAAGAAAGACAGTGGAAAAAAACTGCTTCTCCCCCCAAAAATGTAATATGTAGAATTTGACATATATAGGGTAGAGCAAACGTAGGTTTGCAGTTGTTCATACAAAAAATATTAGTTAATACATAACAATATGTGAATAAACGGTGTTTTGTGTTGCCTCACTCTGTGTATATATATAGCTGAGGGCAAAGACACAATATTTGTAACCATAATCAATTTGATGAATTACAAATTATTTTGTGTGGTGAAACAGGCTAAGTGATGAAAAGGTAATTTGAGAAGTTTAAAAAAGAAGGTATGCAGCAGGTCAAAAAGGGCCCATGCCCACTTTCCAAAATATGAAGGAGATTAAAATGTGTTCTATAGGCATTAAGGAGCTACTGAATATCCTTATGTTGAAAATGACATGATAAAAACTACCATGTTAAAAGAGTGAATCAATTGAGTTACATAGAATGGAACAGTCCATACGCAAGGTCTGTCCAGAAAGTATCCAGCCATGTAATGTGAAAAATAGAAACATTTACTGAAGAAGATACAAGATACAAAAAAAACCACTGTACATAGAACAATTATGCCTCAGTTCCCTTCAAAGTAGGCACCTTGGGCTCTTACCCAGTTCTTTCAATTGCCATCAGGTGCCCCATCATATTTTTCTGGAAATCTCTTCTCTTTCAAAGATAATTTTAGTTTTAGAAAAACCAGGAGCACCAAATCTGGGTTGAAGAAGGGCTCAGTCACCTAGGTGATTTGATGTTTTGCCAAAAAAACTCTGCATGGGATGTGATGCATGAATGCGTGTGTCATCATAATGAAGCGGCCAGTCACCAATTGTCCATAGCTGCAGCCTTCTGAATTATCTGTCGTTTCCACAAAGGAATGTTTGAGCTTAAGACAAAATTTGGTGCAGATCTATTGCTCTACTCACTCAGTCATTTTGAATGAGATGGCCACACAGTATACATGTTCACTCAATGGCGTCTACCACCCCCACTGACTGGTACAGTGAAGTCATCATTGTTTATGCATGTGCATTCCAGTCCACACTTCTTGGCTTCCAGGTTACACTGATGTTGTGCAAACTGTTCTTGTTATATTAAAAATGGCTGGACTTTTTATGGATGAAATCTGAATTGATGGAGACTGTGTAACTAGAAAGAAATAGATCAAACATATTTAGGAGATAAAATCTGGAAAACATTCTGACTAATGGAATTTGGGGTATGATAAGGAGGAAAGTATCTGAAATGAGTCCCTTGCTGCTGATTTGGTTGACTAGGTAGATGGTTGTGCCTCTCCTGAGAATGATAAGATGCAAAGAGAGGTACATGTTCTGAGAGGAGAGACATATCAGGCAAAATAGGTAGAGGCATCTAAAAGAGAGTTAACACGTAGATTAGGAAAGTCACAGATGTTATGTTTTTAAAAGAGATTTGAGAATCAATTTGTTTATTTGATAAATAGTTAGGTGGACTGGTAGCCAAAAAAGCCAATAATATAGATGTTATTATGCAAGGAAATATTTTAGAGAAAAAAATTGAGAAGACTGACTAGGTATTATAAGGGAATATTTAAGAAACAAGATGAAAACGCCAGTAAGGCAACCTATAAAGTTGTCAAAGAGGACAAGGGACAACCAGTAGAGAATATTATCTCATAGACTCAAAGAGAATGAATCAACAATCAACAGTGTCAAACACTAAAAATGTTGTATGAGGATCGAAAATGTGACGTTGCAAATTGTACTTATTTAAATCACGGCCCTGCTATTTTCTGTAGAGCAAATTTGATGGAATACTATTCTAATATGATAGAGAAGTAAGTGAGAAAAGTGAGAAAGTGGCAGTTTTTAAAGGGGGGAGAATGATAAAAATAATTTCAAAAGTGGAGATACAGAGTTGAGGGATTGTCTTATTGCATGTGTTTGCAAAATACTAATTGCTTGATTTTTGATGTGAATAAAGATTATGTGTGTTTGAAAGCTTCTGAAAATGATAAAATGATTTTTTCCCCTTGTATTACCAAGTGAAGCATAAATCTGAGGGCAGCACCTGTACTAAAAACGCACAACAGACGCAAAGATATGTGCACTCAGGTAGTACTCTCAATCCAATTACATCACTCTCCTTTTCCCTCTTTCTCCCCACCCACAAAACAGTTCTCTACTTCCACATTCTTCTATTTCATCACTGCTTCCTGTCCCTACTTTCTCCTCTTCCCCGTTACTTCTTTTTTTCCTTTCAGTTTGCAATTCAATTTTATGTTACAAAGTAAAAATATTTATTGCCATTCACTATAAAATCTGTCAAGAGATCTTGATTTTGGAACGACCACTACTTTAGAATCCCTCGTCAATTCTAGTATAGATTTCACCTTTCCTGAAACTGGTCATGTACAAAGACAGGGCAATATGGAGCCTACTCTTGCCACTAGAGTAGCTGCAAGAAAACTACTTTGTCATGGGAAAATGAAACTGGGTTGTGGGTATCTGACTTCAACTATCAGTAAAACATGGTACAACAAGCTTGTACAAAAGTAATTTTAGATAGTCTGTCTCAACTGTACTGATGTACATATAATGATGACAATTGATACTTGTATTTGCATAGATAGTTTATTATTGCCCTAAATGAGCAAGTGCAATTCACATGATGACAACATTATACCAAATAATTTTGCTTACATAAATTTATTTTTGACATTATACCAAATAATTTTGCTTATGTAAATTTATTTTCAAGTACTACATATTTTACAATTATGATATATTGCAGTATTTATTGTAAATGCTTAATAACAATGTAAGTAGCAGGACCAAGCATTATTCAAATGTAAATTCAAATACAAGACAGTCAAGTTGGTTTTGAATAATTATTTTTAATTTAAAAATTGTGATAATTATAGTTAAGTGTGCAGATATGTATGTACTTCAGATACTAAAACACAGAACTAGTTCACATAGCTTAAACATAAATGATTAGGAATAAGAGATATTTTCACTCATATCATATATCATTTGATATGATCATAAGGTTTTTTTTTTTTTACTCTGATGATGTGGTGGATTACATTAATTGATTTTCAGATGGTGTATCAGGCTTGTATAGCTGAAATTGATCTTATTTGGTCATAGGGATAATTCTTTTTATCACAGTTAAATTGGTTTGCTAATGTTTTGTTAAGGATTTTTGCATCCATATTTATGAGAGATATTGGTATGTATTTTTCTTGTCCTTTGTTGTAATATCTTAATTCAATTTTGGTGTTAGGATAATACTGGCCTCATAGAATGTTAAGTATTGTTCCTCCTTCTGCTATTTTCTGGGGTAGATTGTGAGGAACTGATATCATTCCTTCTTTACATGTTTGGTAGAGTTCACCAAGGAAACCATTCAGATTATCCTATTAACCTATTCAGATTATCTATTTCTCCTGGTTTGAATTTGTTAGTTTGTGTCCCTCAAGGAATGCTGCCCGCTCCTCAAGGCCAGCTCAGCCTGGCCCACCAAGGCTGGTTGAACTGGCCAGCACCCTTGGTAAATTAAGCAGCATACACAATTTACTAAAAATAAACTGTTCAAAGTATTCTATTATTATTTGCATGACCATGAAATAAGAAATGAGGACCTTTCTCCATTTCTTGGCATTGGTAATCTGTGTCTTCTTTCATTTTTGCTTGCTTAGCTTGGCTAGAGGTCCATCAATTTTATGAATCTTCTCAAAGACCCACCTTTTGTGTTTATTAATTTTTTGTATTTTTTTTCTGTTTTCAATGTCATGAATTTAATTAGCATTATTTATTTTCTTCTGCTTGATTTAATCTTAAATTGCTGTTCTGTCTGTACTTCTTAGGTTGGAAACTTTGATTATTAATTTTAGATCTTCTCTAATTTCTCTAATATATGCATTATTCTAACTACTCCAAAAGCATAATTGTATTTTAATTTTCAATATATGAAAATTAAATATATTGTAGATATTATAGATGTCTGTAATATTATTGAGTTTAATCTAGGCACAGGGAAAAAAATGTTAAGTTTCAACATCCTTGGAGGACAGTACGGAAAGATCAGAGGAAAATTTCACTTGCACTGACTTTTAATATTATACAAATACTCTGTATGGAATACCTGGAGTTTATCACAAAATTATTTATTCCGAGAGTCTCATATTATAGTCAAGAAAACAGATATAAAAGAGCAACCAACAAGTCTAAATATCTAACTGGTTAGATTGTTTATTGCTTAAAAACTTACTATCCCACCTTTACTTCCAAATAAAGTGAATTGCTATTTTGGTCACAGCTATGGGCATTCATGTTGTTTGGCTTATACACGTTCGTTTTAATTCCATATCAACTCTTACTACTTCCAATAATTTTATCTAATATCCATTGACTAAACTTATTTTTTTATCCTAAAAGCTATATAATTCATGTTTGTAATATACTTTTTATTGTGTTACAAAAGATTATTTTAACAAAAAAAACATAATTTGTAACAAAATGTATTAATTGTGAAATATTAGAAAAATATATATTTTAACATATGCCTTCAGAAGTTTAAAATACTAAATATAACAATGAAAATTTTGAAATTATGTAATTTTGGTAACATGTTTTGGGAAAAGTGCCTCATTCCATATTCATCTCCATTAACCTATGTTAAAAACCACTGGTACTTGTTGAATATTTACATTGTTTACATTTTATCACTGTATAAACAACAATGCATTGAACTTTACCAACTTTCATGAGTACTTTTTATAATGTATCTTAAATGTAGAAAAGCTATATCAACCCATATGTAAAAGTCCAAGGCTTTTGAAACATGAAGCTAGATTTCCTCAACTTCTCATGAAAATTAAATAATAATAATATAGTACTTTTACTGGAAATGTGAACGATTATTTTATAGCTTAGTCAATACTTAGAACATACTATTTTGATAGAAAAAAATGAATTTCTTGTTCATTAATTTTAATACCTTAGGTTACTTCAGAATTGATATGCTTTTTAAATTTTTAAACGTGGCCATTGTGTTTACATGTTGCCTGAGCATGTTATATTCTCATATTTATAAGAAATGTTTTTTGATTAATCATTTTACATATATTTTTTCATATTTTCTTTACCATGTTTTTGGTGCTTACAGATATGGCTGTGCATGTGTGGGTATGTATATGTATTATTTCTTCTTTTCCAGATGTATACTCCTGTCTTTGTCATGGTGTATTGCATAGACCATGAGGCCATGACTTTCAGAGCAGTGACTACTAATATTAAAGGTCACTGTCCCTTGACTTGAGAAAAAAGCATCTAGAGTTTTACCACTTAATTTAATGTTGACTATCAGTTTGTAATACATATAACTGTTGTATTGATTATGTTTTAAAATCCAGTTATAGTAATACTTGTTTATTTAAGAATTAAAATTGCATTTTAATATATTTTTATATCAAGTAAGGTAATAATATTAATTTTTTCATTATTTTATCTATTCAACAATATTTATACTGAAATGTTTTATATTTTTATATTTTTAAGTATATTTTTTGATTATGCTGTTAACATCTGTCCCAATTTTTCCCCTTTGCTCCCTCTGCCTGGTACCCCCCCTTCCCTCCAGCAGTCCCTTCCCCCTTAGTTCATGTCCATGGTCGTGCATGTACGTTCTTTGGCTTCTCCCTTTCCTACATTATTCTCAACTTCCCCCTGTCTATTTTGTACCAATCGATAATACTTCTTAGTCCCTGCACCATTTCCCCATTTCTCCCTCTGTCCCCTCCCAGCTGATAACCCTGCAAATGATCCCCACACCTATGATTCTGTTCCTATTCTGGTTTGCTTAGTTGGATTTTGTTTTTATTTTTTAGATTCAGTTGTTGATAAGTTTGAGTTTGTTGTCATTTTAATGTTCATAGTTTTGATCTTTTTCTTATAATGTTCCCTTTAACATTTCATATAATAATAGCTTGGTGATGATGAACTCATTTAGCTTTACATTGGGAAGAACTTTACCTGCCTTTCCATTCTAAATGATAGCTTTGCTGGATAGAGTGATCTTGCTTTTCATCACTTTGAGTATGTAATTCTTGCCAGCCCCTTCTTGCCTGCACTTTTGTTTTGTTTTTGTTTTTGTTTGTTTGTTTTTAGAAATCAGCTGATAGTCTTACAGGAACTCCTTTGTAGGTAACTTCCTTATTTTCTCTTGCTGCTTTTAAGATTCTCTTTATCTTTAACCTTTGGAATTTTAACCTTTTGAGTGCCAATGTCGCTGTGAGCGATGCTGACAAATTTTCCCAAAAGTCCCAGCGTCACGCCCAGCGACTCTTTTTTCGATGGCTATAAATGTAAATAACATTGGAATAATTTATATTTTATGTTTTGTTCTTTTTTTTGTACCTCAGGTTATATATTGATATAATTTTTTTCTCATGTTGATCTAAATTTCAAATTACGCATGGCACCAAAAGGGTTAATTATGATGTGTCTTAGTGTGGTCCTCTGTGTTCAACCTGTTTGGGACTCTGTGTTTATTGGACTTGTATGTCTGTTTCCTTTGCCAAATTAGAGAAGTTTGTTTTCATTATTTTTTCAAGTAAATTTTCAATTTCTTGCTCTTCTACTTCTCCATCTGGCACCCCTACGATTTGAATGTCATTATGTTTAAAGTTGCCCCAGAGGTTCCTAATCCTCTGCTCATTGTTTTTCAATTCTTGTTCCTGCTTTCTGAACTGGGTGAGTGTTTATTTCTTCTTTTTGATCCAATTTGTTGATTTGAAACCTGGCTTCCTTCCATCATTGTTGGTTCCACATATGGAACCAATTTATATATATATAATATATATATATTATATATATATATATAAACTTCACTTTGTATAACCTTCATTTCTCCCTTTATTTTGTAGCTGTATTCTGTCATTTAGCCCTGGCTGGTTTAGCTCAGTGGATTGAGCGTCGGCCTGTGAGCTAAGTGTCGCTGGTTCGATCTTCCAGTCAGGGTACATCAGAGAAGGAAAACTCTGACTCCAAAAAACCTCCGCTGCCTTGCGGCATACCTCTTCAGGGGAAAGGCTAAGGGAGTAAACCCCGACAGAAAATCCGGAGCCGGAGTCCCTAAGGCGGTTTGACGTTGTAGTCAACACCGGCAACTCCTGCGGCGCACCTGAAACCAAGCTGTATTGACTCCGTCTTTCCCTTGGATCCTTCAGCTGCGAAGAGAGGGGGGGTCTGCTCATGGGCAACAGCTGGCCCTCCATATCACCCTGCCCAGGCTCTGTAGCTTCAGCGTCATCGCAAGATGTCGATTCAACACGGGAGGAGACAGATACCATGTCACTCCCGAGTCGGACTGCACAGCCATTCTCGGCGGTGCAGATAGACTCTTAAGAAGCTACACCATCGTCTCTCGAGACGGACGGCTGCCGACGACGATGACTCTGTCATTTCTCTGAGCATCCTGATCACCTGAACTCTGTATCTGATAGGTTGGCTATCTCTATTTCATTTAGTTCTTTTTCTGGGGTTTTGTTCTGTTCTTTCATTTGGGCCATATTTCTTTACTTCCTCAATTTGGCAGCCACCTTGTGTTTGTTTCTGTGTATTCGGTAGAGCTGCTTTGACTGTGTCTTGGTAGTGTGGACTAACGTAGGGTCCAGTAGCACAGCCTCCCCTATTACCAAAGCTGGGTACTCAAGGTGTACCCTTCATGTGGGCTGAGTACACTCTCTCCCTGTAGTTGAGACATGGCTGCTGTTGGCAGATCAATGGGAAATATTTACCCAGGCCAGTCAGCTGCAAGGACTGGCTGTGACCACTGACCGCCACCCTCCGCCCTCTGTGGAGGATCAGCTGTGCAGGGACAGGGTGGTGGTGTTCCAACGGGGTCTGTAGCTGTCTACTGGGTACACTGGCCCTGGGCTTCTCCGGTGGTGCAGGCAAGGTCATCCCCCACCTGTGTTTTGTCCAGGGCACCCAGCCTGAGTATAAGGCAATCTGAGATGGCTGCTACTTGTGCTGGGCTTGGAGATTTCTAGGTGGAGCCAAGCTATCAATCTAGGCTGGCTGTGGTTAGTGCTGGGCCTCAGGCTCAGTAAGGGAAGCTGTTACTCGTTTGATAGGATTTAGAAATTTGTGAAGTCTGAGCCACAACCAGCAATTATATGCAGAAACAACTTGGGTGGGCCTGGAAATTAGATGGGGCAGAGTCTCTGAAGATTTCTAAGGCAGCTCAGTGTTAGCCACATTGATGGAGTCTCAGATATGGCACCAGTTTGCTGACTCTGTGGGCAAAGGGATTAGAAAAGGGACAATGGCTTCTACTCACCTTAATGCCAGACACTTCAGTTTCTCCCTGCATGCCCCTGGTACCTTTCAAGCTGCTGCCCTGGTTCTGGAGCTCAGAGGGAGTGAGTCTGAGTAGGTGAGTCCATGTGTTGGTTCTTTAAGATGAACTGCTTGGGGCTCCAGTAGTTTCTTCCACAGAATCAATCGTGCTGGTTTTTGCAGCCATAAATTGTGGGGACTTATCTTCCTGGCACCAGGCTGGGGGGCCTGATGTGGAGCTGGGACTTCTCGCTCCTGAGTTTATATTCACCACACATGGGTGAGAACCCACTCATTTCCGCGTCTCACTTTCTTTAATTTCATAGTTATCAGACTTCCATTTAACTCAATTTCTGACAGTTCTGGCTGATGTTTGCTCCAAATTTTAGTTGTAATTTTGATGTTGTTGTGTGAAGAAGTGAGTCATATCTGCCTTTGCCCCCATTTTGACCAGCGTTTTTGCATTCTTAGAAGAAAGATAAATTGATCAGGTATATTATACTACTGAAATTTTGTTAGAATTCTAAATTGGTGTTTTGTTTTCTTTTTAATTTTTATCTGTGGTTGGGACTGATCTGAGAGGGAGAGGGTAAGAGAGAGGGAGAAGGAGAGGGTGTACTTCTTTATTTGGTTTCAGAGTCGTTATGGCATTTAAAAATGGATTGGAAATTTTGACATCCCTTTAAATGGTCTAAAAATATTTAAGTTACATTAGAATTGTCTATGTCTTGATGAAATGAATGAACTAACCTATAATAACTTCTTGGATTTCTTCCATTTTAATTATCTTAGATTTTCTGGCTATCTTGGTAATAATGTTTATTTCATATTATACTATAAACCCATTCATTTCACCAAAATTTTTAGTTTTATCACCATGTGAATGTTCATAGGTTTATTTCACTTATTTTGACTTTAAAAGTTAATACAAGCATGGGTTAAAAAATGTGAACAGTACAATTCACTTTAGCTCATAAGCAATACTTCATATAAAGTTCCTTTCCCTAGAGGGAAAATATTCTTCTTGGTCATTAGCATAAAATGGAACAGGTTAATAATACATCTCTCCCTCTCAATCTGACTTATTAATCTAGACATTATATTGTTACATAACCAAAAAATTTTGAGAGAAAGGGTAAAGGAGGTGAAAGGTAATATAATTACACAAGATTATGAGTTTACAGTATGTATAATCACCATCACCCATTTATCCCCAACATATAATATTTTGTATTATAATCTTAGTATGCATCTTATATAAACTGTATCTTAGTATGATCTTGTATAAACTGTCTTGTCCAAAACTGGGCCCTCAGATATTTTAATTTGAATATTATCTATCAAATCACCGAGTAGTGATTTATAGTGATGTCAAAAGCATATTCAACCCCTTCGTTGTAAAGTGTGCACTTCCTTACACAAAGTGTTTACTACTCCAAGCCTCAGTTTAATCATATGTAAAAGAAAGTTATAGTAGAGAATGGATAAGGTCATTATAGGATTTAGGGTCAACATATACAAATCCATTTAGTGTAATATGGTTATTTCCAATGTATAAGCATTGAATCAAGTAGAAAAATCTCAGAAAACTAGAATATTATACTCACAGATTAGAAGGATTTCCTTGAGAAAATAGGTAAACTGCAAAGATGTCCCAAGTTCAGATAAGAGCTATAATTCTTTTATTCTGTTACCTCAAGATTTAACAAAAGCTTTGAGGATTAATGAAGCAAAGTCAAAGACTTCAAGAAGGAATTTGGAGATAAACTAAGCTAAAGAAGACGCATAGTAAAAGAAACTGCCATAAAGATATTTGATCTGTAGAATTTACTAGGATTCACATGCTATGGAAAATAGGTTCATGATATTGATGGATATGACATAAACTTGGCCTATTACAAAAATTGTTTTAAAAAAGTAACTTCATAATTATGATGCTAATATTTTGTGACATTCTAACACATCTGCTAATTTATCAAAGATTAAATTGCCTCAAGCAAAGTTTAAAAGCATATTATTGAAGTAAAATTTGTTGAAAATCATATACACATATATGTATATAACATATCACAATTTGAGAGCCAAAATAAACATTTGTCCTTATTTTATTACAAACACTTATTTTAGAAATGAAGAAAGTGATGTTCAGGAATAAGAAGTGACTGCTATAATATAAAATTGTGTCTTAGAATGTGGGCCAGTATATATTCCATTTGATTCAGGTCTTGTTCAGCTGCTTAGTTTACCCAGGATGCTTCTTTCCCCAACTATTTTGGTGAAAGGTAGAGTAAATAAAATCTATTACATTGATGTTCTTTAGTGATGACAGCCAATCCTGGCCACTGGTGATGAAATAAATTTTCCCTTATATAGTATGTGTTCAGAGTAATGAGGAAATTGATAACTTATAGACTATAAGTAGCAAAATGTTTCACATTTTAAAAGATGAATGTCGTTAGAAAAGAAAATACTACAACACTATCATGAAGCATCCCTTTTTATTCTAAAACAACCCTCTTTGATGACATATATAGGTCTTAACATTTCTCAACATGATAGCAATCTAGGGATTTAGTTGTTAACTTGAAGTTAAAGGAATGTGGGCACCACCCTCACCATTCTAGATGCACATACTCTGGAAAATATATAAACTGAATGGACTTAAAAATGTTTTATTGGGGAAAACTCACAGACAGATCAGTGGGCTGCAAGGGCCCCTGTCTTCCTATTATCTTGTGTAAATGTATGTCAAACCTGGAAGATAGTGAAGTTCAAATGAGGGACATAGTTGCTCTTCCCTGCCCCAACCCCCCACAACTCCTCACTGCCACTGTGCTGCTTAAACTATCCATAGAGATTTCAGGAGAAAGACTGGAAACATCTAGGTCACTAAGTAACAGGGAGATATTTCTCTGGCAAAAGGCATTGCTAGAAAAAAGGGACAAGTCACAAACCAGACTAGGGTTGCCACAGGAATGCTACTAGTATTAACTGGAATCTTGGTGATTTTCCATTCAGCAGAATCAATCTTGCTGAGCAAGTGCACCACAAATCTACCAAAAGGTGGAACAGGGATCTAGGCAAAAGTTTTCTCTTTCCTTACATATATAACCCATTTCTGTTAATAGCAAAAGGCATGGTTTTGTTATTTTGTTTTTTCCCCTAAGAAACCATCCTTCTTTATTTTTGCACACACCAGAAGGGCCTAATGTTATAAATCTTGTGATGCATTTTTCTCTTTAAACAATTACTTTCTAGATTCTGGCTTCTTCTATTCCTTACATTTAACCAAAAATTTCTAAGTTGGAGGTAAATATATTCAAATGTTTAATGCTTATTTCTTCATTGGCAGCAAATTTATAATGTAAACTTGGTTATTTTTTAATAAATATAAGGTCACTTTAGTAAGAACACCTTCGCACATTAAAAAAAAAAAGAAGTACTTTTAGTATCTAAAGTTACAAATGTCAAGATTTTATAGCAGTAATTCCAATTTGGCTTTGAAAGCTGTGAACATTTTCCTCCAGTACCAAACTATTTAAAAGTCCTAATTTCTCAATATGTCTTACAGAATAAATGTAATAGTAAAATAGTAATTAATGGGAGTTATTTTTATAAATATATAGAATGTGCTACACCGTACTTATCAGAATATCAATTCTTTCATTTCAGTAGAATGTAACTTAAATTGCATAATTCACCAACTAAATGGGTTGGTGAACCAGAAGAAAATAATAATACAATAAGACTTGGAGGTGATTCTTTCCAGGCAGACACAATTTCAATTTCATATCTTTCAAAGTTTGCTAATATGGCTAATTATTTCAAGCTATTATGGAATGAAGATAACTCTTATTGCTCATTAGAAATCTATACTGCAAAATATTAGGAAGCAATTTGATTCACACTCCTATATTTAGTTCTGGTTTACACATATTTTGGCATAGTTATTTTTGTTTTGTTTTGTTTTTTTTTACTTTTATGTAATTCAAAGCTATTAATTCACACAAGGATTCACAAACAAAAACAATTACCTTGTTGGGAGGTGATGAAAATTTGGAGAGTGTAAAAGGATTATTACTTTGTCCAGATTACAAAAATAATTGCAATTGACTCAAACTGGTCTCTGAAACTCTGGTATTTGTGCATATTTCAAGATAATGAAAGCTGTTCAAAATATCTCCCGTTGTAGGAAACTAAAATGTTATTTAAAAGTAAAGAGATCAAGAAAATTTATAAGATCTCTTAATTTTAACTAGCAGAGGCAAAAGCAAAAGTTTATGTAATATTAATCTTTCAAATCGGGTGACAAAATTTCACTGAATGTGTGTATGTGTCGTCAGCAGCCGTCCGTCTTGAGAGACGATGGTGTAGCTTCTTAAGAGTCTATCTGCACCGCCGAGAATGGCTGTGCAGTCCGACTTGGGAGTGACACGGTATCTGTCTCCTCCCGTGTTGAATCGACATCTTGTGATGACGCTGGAGTGTCCTCTCCAGTGAAGCTGAAGCTACAGAGCCTGGGCAGGGTGATATGGAGGGTCTGCTGTTGCCCATGCAGCAGACCCCCCCTCTCTTCGCAGCTGAAGGGTCCATGTAATATATATATTACATATATATATATATATATATATATGTAATACACATACGCATACCAACATGATAACCCATTCTTTAATTTTTGTTAGTTTTCCCCTGAAAGTCTTATAAAACATATATTATTTATAAATAGTTGATAATATTTTATGACTGTGATCAAAATAAAGGACAGATGCAACAACAAAGAACAAAATTACATAGGAAACCATTATTTCATTACTTCGCCCATTCCTCTCCCCCCGCCCCCACTGAGGAGGAAAATGGTCCATGCCTAGTTCCTGATGACCACTCAAACATACACCTCTCCCAGAAGACAATATATGCATAACTAGATTCTGAAAGGTCACTTAAGGTAGCCATTCTTTGATAAAGACTTTCTCATTGGCAGAGACAAAGGTATGAAATTATGATGATAGGTCTTTCCTGATGTATTAAAAGTTGGCAAGCTAACATATTTTTAAATTTCAGCTAAAGTAAGCTTTATGGTGGCAGCTGGGAACTTCAAGACACAGAACATGATCATGGGAACAGATTTTATATGTTTGGGCAGCATCTCCTCTCACTGCCCAAAGAGTTCTGATTAAATTAAATAAATATTCACAACTTCCGGCCAAGATGGAGGCTTAGACGGACACGCTAGGTCTCCCTCTACAACTAGAGAGGAATACAACTACTTCAAAACAAAGGATAACTAGAAATTCCAGAAAATAAAACTACACGGAAGTCCAACATATGAAGTTATAAACCAGCGGTGCCATTTGGGCAGGTAAGAGTTAAAGAGGGCAGTGCTGTATGCAGTCACACCTGGACAGCGGCAGGGCGGCGAGGAATCCCGGCTGCTCAAGCCCCTGGCAGTGCGCGACCCCGGCGAGGAATCCCGGCTGCGCAAGCCCCTGGCGGTGCGCGACCCCGGCAAGGAATCCCGGCTACGCAAGCCCCTGGCGGTGCGCGACTCCGGCGCTGGGGAGAGCGGCCGCTGCATCGCCTTGAACAGTGAGGCCCAGGGGGGCGGGAGGACGGATCCCGGTCTCCTAGCTGAATAACTGTGTGAATCCATCTTGGACCCCCGCCCCCAAAGAAAGCACCACAGGGCTGTGAAATAGGTCGTGGACAGGCAGGCGCCGGTCGCTGATTTGTGACGCGTACACAGGCACTGCCCCGGACAGCCGGCCCAAGAAAACAAAACGCATCTGTCAAAATGAGGCAGACAACTATAGAAATCCCGGTGACACAACTCACCAGGCAGCAGATAGAGAACCTGACAGATGAACAGATAAGAAACCTGTCAGAGGCTCAGTTCTGAGCCATTGTTATCAGGTGGCTTACAGAATTCACAAAAGAGCAGGAAAAAGATAAGAAAGAAGCGAAAAACTTTCATAACGAAAGGAACAAAACCGCATACGAGATAGATGGTGAGAAAAAAAAATCCAGAGTTCATTTCAACAAACTGGAATATGGAGAAGGAACAAGCAGTCAACCAATGCAGAGAGAAGAAATGGGAAGCAACAATGAGAGGATCAGAAACCTCTGGGACAGCTATAAAAGGCCCAACATAAGAATCATTGGTTTGCCAGAGAATGAGGGAGAAGAACTAAAACTTGAAAAATTGAGTGAAAATATAATAAAGGAGAACTTCCCAGACTTGGGGAAGGGAATAGACTTGCAGGTCCAGGAAGCAAGGAGAGTTCCCAAGAGACTGGACCCAGGGAGAACCACTCCAAGACACATTATAATCAAAATGTCAAAAATTAAAGATAAAGAGAGAATCTTAAAAGCAGCAAGAGAGAAGAAAAGAATTATGTACAAAGGGGTCCCAATTAGACTATCAGCTGACTTCTCAAGGGAAACCCTACAGGCAAGAACAGACTGGCAAGAAATATTCAAAGTAATGAAAATCCAAAACCTACAACCACGAATACTCTATCCAGCGAAATTGTCATTCAGAATAGAAGGACAGAGAAAGGGTTTCCAGGACAAAATAAAACTGAAAGAGTTCATTAGATCCAAACCACTGTTATATGAGATGTTAAAGGGACTGGTTTAAAAAAAACAGAAGCTAGGGAGATGAAACAAAGGCAAACTAAACAGGCAACGAGAGTGGAAAAGGAACTGTGGGTACGGGAAGCATATTGGGGGGAGGTCAACAGGGAGGGGGAATGGGGAAAGGGAGGGAGATGATATAGGAATTGGGGATCAAGGTAGGAGGGAATGGAATAGACGGAGAGAGATTGGGAGGAAGTGTATGCACAACTAATGGACATAATCTAAAAGGGGGGGACAACTGGAGGGAGGGGGGCCACTGGGTGGAGGGGAGCAGAGGGAAGGGAAATTGGCACAAGTGTAATATTTTAATCAATAAAACACATTAAATCTGAAAAATAAATAAATAAATAAATATTCACAATGCCACCTGAAAATTAACATCACTATCTATAATTTTATTTGATCAGAAAAGTCAGTATATTATATCATTCAGTTAAGGAAGTGTTTTTACTGCTATTATAATAAATAAAAATGAAAATATGTAATAAGTTAAAAGATTTGCATCTTGGATTCTGATAGGAAAACTGAAAATAGGATTTTTACATTCTCTCTAATCTCTCATAAGTATTGATTCCAAAATTACACTAGAAGAATAAATCATCTTGTGGTATTACTTTTATTTCCCTAGCATAGTATGTTATGCAGTCATTTTTTAAATAAAAACTTTGAGTATTTACTGAGTGTTTATAACATGCCAAACACTTTTCTAAGGACTTTAAATATATTTCTCTATTTAAACCTCATAAGAACTGTGTAAGTTCAAATATTTAAGAGACTATATTATAAATTTACAGAAATTTTATTTTAAAAGAAAAAAATATATGTATAGGGTCACACCACCGGAAAATAGGTTTAAAATTTACATTGTGTGATTCTATAGTCTTATTATCTTTTATACTATTTTGACTCTCAGGAAGTTATTCTTAAATGGGTCTTGCTGAAAAGGATATCTGGTATTTCTTTGAGTGTGTGTGTGTGTGTGTGTTTGCAAGCGTGCTGGGTGATTTATTGATGATAGCCATTCTGACAGATGTCAGGTGACATCTCATTATGGTTTTAATTTGCCTTTCCCTGTTGATTAGTGATGTTGAGAATCTTTTCATTTATGTGTTGGCCATCTGTGTGTCGTGTCTTCTTTGGAGAAGTGTGTATTTAAGTCTTTTTCCCGTTTTTAATTGAATTGTTTTATTTGTGTGTGTTTAGTTTTTTAAGTTCTTTGTAAATTTTGGATATTAACCCCTTATCAGATGTATCAGAGAATATAGTCTTTCATTCAGTGGACTGTATTTTCATTTTGTTGATGGTTTCCTTTGCTATGCAAAAACCTTTTTAGTCTGATATAATCTCATTTGTTTATTTCTTTCTTTTGTTTCCCTTGCTTGAGCCAATATATCAGAAAAAAATACTGCTATGAGAAATGTTCAAGGTTTTACTGCCTATTTTTTCTTCTCAAATTTTTATGGTGTTAAGTCTAACATTTAAGTATTTAATAGATTTTGAGTTTATTTTTATGTATGGTGTAAGAAGGTGTTATAGTTTCTTTTTTGTTGTTGTTGCATGTATCTGTCCAATTTTCCCAAACCATTTATTGAATAGACTGTCTTTACTTCATTGTATGTTCTTGCCTCTTCTGTCAAATACTTGATGATACTTGGGTTTATCTCTGGGCTCTCTGTTATGTTCCATTGATCTGTATGTCTGTTTTATGCCTGTACTATGTTGTTTTGATTATTATGGCCTTAGTTTGATATCATGTAGTTAATTCTACTTTTTTCTTTTTTCGCAAGATTGCTGTGGCTATTTGGGGTCTTTTGATTTCACATAAATTTTTTGAATATTTGTTCTAGTTCTGTGAAATATGCCATTGATATCCTGATAGGAATTGTGTTGAATCCATAGATTGCTTTGAGTATTATGGGCATTTTAATGATGTTAATTATTCCAATCCATGAACATGATATATGCTTCCACTGACTTGTATCTTTCTCAATTACATTCTTTAGTGTCCTAAAATTTTTTAAGTACAGGTCTTTTATCTTCTTGGTTAAATTTATTCCTACATACTTTATTATTATTGTTTTTTGTCATTGCAATACTAAATGGGATTGTTTTCTTAGTTCATTTTTTTCTGAAAGTTCATTATTGGTGTATAGAAAAGCAATTTATTTATGAATATTAATTTTGTATTCTACTTTAATGAATTCATTTATCAGTTCTAGTAGTTTTTATGGTTAAATCTTTTGGGTTCTTACTAACACATATCCTTCTCAAGCTATTCAAAAAAATTTTAGAGGAAGGAAGAATCCCAAGTTCATTTTATGAGGCCAACATTATCCTAATTCCAAAACCAAAATAAGACACTACGAAGAAAGAAAAATATAGGACAATATCCCTGATGAACATAGATGCTAAAATCCTCAACAAAATATTAGCAAACCAGATCCATCAATACATTAACAAGTTCATACACCATGATCAAGTGGGACTTACGCTGGAGATGCAAGGTTGGTACAACATTCACAAATAAATAAATGTGCTATATCAGAAAAACAAAATAAGACAAAAATCACCTGATCATATCAATATACATAGAAAAAGCATTTGATAAAATCTAGAACCCATTTATGATAAAAACTCTCAGCAAAGTAGGAATAGAGGGAACATACTTTAACATTATAAAGGCCATATGTCACACACCCACAGCCAACATTATACTCAATGGACAAAATCTAAAAGCCTTTCCCTTAAAGTCAGGGACAAGGCAAAGATGTCCACTTTCCCCTCTTATTCAACATAGTACCGGAAGTCTTAACCACAGCAATCAGACAGGAAGGAAAAATAAAAGGCATCCAGACTGGAAAGGAAGAATTAAATCTGAAATTATTTGCAGATGACACGACACTGTCTGTAGAGAACTACAGTCTTTTCTGTAAATAACTTCTTGTTTTTTTTTTTTTTTAACATAGCCATGTCCTTTCATTTACTTCTTGTTTATTGCTCCTTCCATGCTACCACAGAAGAGTGTAGTAGTTTCAACAGAGACTGTCGGGCCAGCAAAGCCTGAAATATTTACTATCTTGCTCTTCACAGAAAAGCTTACCAGTCCCTGATCTGGAATAATTTTGTACTGATTTTAGTATCAGTTTAGAAGAATAGTTTTATCTCATATTCAGTGAATCACGTAAGCTACTCAAGATTTTTTTGTTTGTTAGGTGAGATTCTAGGGTTCTGGAGACTGGTAATGGGAGGCAGAGTATCATTGTAAGCCAAAAGGATCTTGCATGAAAATAGATGCTGTTTACATTTTCATAATATTTAATATCTAAATAATAATGAAACCAGCTGAAGTCAAAGTTTAAAAGTGGTCTAATTGGAACATTTAATTTTCTCACTCTAAATTTCCCTTTTCTTGTAGGGATAGATGCATTATAAAATTTGCTCTTTCAGATGGCTATGGGGCCCAGTTGGCCATCTTTGAGTTGGAAAATCTATTAGCATATATACCAGAGAGCCACTGACTCAATCTCAACACTTCCACCAATCAAGAGATTGTGTAATTTTTTCCTAATTTGCATTCTGTATTCCTGGGAAGAGATTGTCACAATAAATTTGGCATAAATTTATGTCACATATCTTCTATCCATGACGTGCAAATGGATAGTTTCTCTATAAATATTTGACATCATATTAAAGGAAAGGGTGGATAAATGTTTCATCCCATGGAATTTTGTAGTTAGCAAGTCATCTGTGCCACCTTGTGAGTCATGTCAAGAACTGAAGCTGATGTTAACATCACAAAGATGTCCAAAGCTTACAGCTGAGAAGAGTTGAAGTTGGAACCAATGACATAGAAGATAAGCCTGAATAAAACAAAAGTGTTTATCTCTTGAGGGAAAGCTGGTTTGAATGGCAGAAATCTGAAATTGATGTCATAAGCATCTCTAAAATCTTATGACTGTCATTGTAAAAAACTTGAATTGTTCCTTTTCATATTGTCTTTTGCATTCTATGGATAGAGAGTGGGTTAAAGTTAAGTCACTTTCTCAATGAGCTCACTTCCCTATAGTGGATCCTAAAATACCGTTAAATAATTTTAAAACTATCAGGAAAGGACAGTCAAATATGATAATCTCCTCTACATTCTTAAAAGCTTATTGATTGGGAATTAACAAAATGCTATCTGGAAGTACCTTTATCAAATATGATAATCCAAGTTTGCCTAAGATTAAAGCCTAAATTATGGAATCAAAAATAAAGGATCCTCTTGAAACTGTTAGATTTAAAATTGGAATAAAATCTCTACTAAATTTGATGTATCTTTTTGTTATTTTAGAAAGTAAAATGCCATTTCATACCTTGAAATTCTTAAATTATGTCTCTCCTACTTGGAGAACAAAGGCTCAAAAATATTATTTGGACTGGAAGAAAAATGTGGTCCAGGGACCTGTTTTTCTATAATTAACTAAGAAAAAAGTTTCTCATTATGGAGAGTAGAATTCAAAAAAAAATGTGTTCATAGATAAAGTTAGAAGTCTTTCAAAGTAAGTGACAAATAAGCCACACTTATGAGTGGCAGGAAATAAGACTCAAATCAGCTTCACTCTCCTCATTGTTATACTTACAGATTTATCATTCTAATTGTTTGCACATTGATCAGCAGAATCACAGGACAGACACTTCTAGGCTGTTAATCATTCAAGTTTTATTTATTTATTTAGTTTTAAACTGAGGTATAATTGTCGTGTGACATTTTATTAGTTTCAGGTATACAACATAATAATATTTGTACACATTGCAAAATGATCACCACAGTATGTCTACTTAATATCATTTCATTTTGATTTTATTAATACTTGATACTTGTAAGTTTACTCTTAAAATTTGGAGCAAGTAAAAATAATTTGTTTACATACATTTTTACTTAAAATGTATCCAGGTATTAGTCAAATAACAGCTTCTATATCAGTTGACTTTTTTCTAAACCCTCTGGAGCTAAATTATATGTGGCATACCTATTATATTTAATTATTTTCTCAATTTAGAAAAATGCTAATATGCATATCTATTCTTAAATCACATTGATGTATTCCTCCTCCCAAGTGTTAAAATGAAGTAGAACAGGCTGCACGTGAATGCATCTGTCTGGTCTATTTGGAGAGACATTGTCAGGAAACAATGAGTTTTTTCTGACATCTGGGAAACTCAAGTTCATTTAAGCTTCATTAATGATGCACATTTAGATACTGGACAAAACAGTCCATAAATAACTCAATTACACTATGTACTAATGGTGATAACAAAGCTCTTTCCAGGAAGGCAAGAGAATATGCCACTAAGGATGCAAGCCCTAGTAATTGCTTGAGTCTGAATTGCTTTCATTCAAATAGACGGATGTACTTCCAGAAAGCATTTCATTAATTCCCAATCAATAACCCATTATGAATGTAGAGGACATTATTATTAAATAATTCAAATCTTATGTTTTCAAGAGACATTTATCACTTGTCCTTGTGATAAGCTTTATAATTATCCAGAAATAGAAGAGCTGAACTATATTCTGAATACATTAAGATAGAAACATATGACTCAGCCAATTAAGGAATATTTGTTATTTTTCATTCAAACATAAACATAAACTCTGGGAGCAATAAATTTATGTTCTATAGCTTTCAGTGGTGTGAAAAAATTATATATATATATATATATATATATATATATACATATATATATATGTGTGTGTGTGTGTGTGTATTTTATCACCAAAGTTTTATTTTATGAAGGACTGCAGCATTGGCACACTTAAAATCATCAGCTTGTCTTATATTTGTTTCAATACCAGGACAACTGAATTATAGTCAAACTTATGAATACTGAAATAGAAAGAGTTTTAATAATTTGAAAGGAAAGAATAATATTCAGAAATGCATTTACTTGAATTAGTTGCACACTTATTCTGAAGGTTACATTTACATGTATAATTATTTTCATAATGCTTTATCTACCCTCTCATTTATTAAACAAATGCAGGTTTATTGGCAATAAACAAAAAAATAGCAAAACAAGGTTTCTGATTTCATGTGGTTTAAAATTCAAATATGGCAGAGCCCCTTTTTAAAAATACAATGAACTGCAACTGCTCTTAAAAACTTAATTTTTTATAATTGTTGTGTCAGACCTTAATATTTCCTATTAAAAACCTCTTATAGGGAAACAAACAATTCTATACAGGATGTAATATGTTTTTTAACTATTTGTAAAAGCTATTATTAGAAGTTTTGGACAGCTATTTGCTCTAGTTAAAAAAAATATATCAAGTAAATGAGTCAGTATTGTCTTAATTTACCAACAATTCCGTTTTTTTCTAAACTTCTAATTCAGATATGATATTTATGTTTTTGGTTTTAAAGGTAAATACAATTTTCTTAAATAAGTGCCTTTTGTTTGAATTAGGTGGAGTTTGGAAGCTATAAGCAGGAATGATTTTCTGCCATATGCTTGGTTATACTGAGCTGCGTTAAGAGTGAGGTTATGTTTTATTTGTAACCAATTTCTTTCTGATCTCTGAAGTACCTCTGTGAATTGATTTGCCTTCAGGTATCCATGAGCTAAAATGCTGTGATACCATACAGGCCTTCAAGTGACCTTTTATAACATGCTTCTGGACTATTCATCAGATCTATGGGTTGTTCTTATATTTTTCTTGGCAAAACTGTTTAAAGCTTACTGAGCTGTCATGGATATGCTCTGAAATCTGGGAGGGCTTGCTTAATTCTTCCCCATGGATTGCCAATATTCCTACTCTTCTCATCATGAGAATCCATTTCTCTGCTTGCATTCTGGCCTCTAATTTCATTCATTCTGTTTAACCTTATGCTTCTTACAAATGACTTCTTACTGCCTACTAATTTTATGTCTTTGCTGTCTTTCATGTTTACTACATACTTTTTTCCCTATGACTCATGATTTCGGCTCTCATGAACTTGGTGTATGATCTTGACCCGTCAATGATAATGCTTCTTACCTCCTTTCTGTTGAAACACTTACTGCATTCTCCTTATTTTTCTAATATTAACATCATAAGTATTTTATATCAAAATAATGTGTTTATAATAGCACAAGGTGATTTCACATATATCATTATATTCAATGATGACAATTCTGTTAGATAGGAACAAGTTATCATAATAACAGGGAAGTAACACATTTTACAGATAAGTCAACTGAAATACAAAGAGACTGCATATCAGGGAAGAGTCTGAGATCTTTCCACATCCTGTGGTCACTGAGCAGCATCACTTCTCTACTAATAATTTCTGGCACATTTTCCATGCCACCCCCAACACTTTAAATTCCTTTTATTTATCAAGTCTGGCTGAAATGTTATATCTTCTATGAATTGTTGAACTATTCAAACAGAAACAATTGTTCTTTCCTTGGAGCACTTTGTTCCAGCCCTAGGAGAGCAGGTTTCGCATTGTTTTATATTTGCTTCTATGTGACTCTACATTTGCTTTTTTGGGAATTCCATGAGAGTGAGTAGCCTGGGTTCTTTATACTTGCATCCCAAGTGTTTAACACAGAGCCAAAAACTTAATAACTATTTGCTTGCTTGAACTTAATTTTAAAAACTGCGCCCAGAGTTCAATTTTGTCTCCAATAGTTGAGGATGCCTAAGACGCAGAGAAATGGAGGTTAATGCAGTATTATTACCTAAAGCACTGTTTATTTTTCCCTAGATCACTGTGTTTCTCTTAATTGTATAAAACAGTGCAATTGCAGTGTAAATATGAAGTATTCATTAGAGAGAATTGAACACATAAATCGCTTAAATCAAATATGTTTTTGGTAATACTTAATCACCTCAGTCTTCAAATCTCACACAGATAGCTTAATTTAAAATCAGTAAAATATTTTAAATCCACCAAATATCAAATATCCTTTAGCATAAAATGTAAAAAATTAGTTATGATTGATGGCATTATTATGAGTCCCAAGTCTCATTACTGAGTATTGCTGAACTTACTTGCAGTTCAATGTTTAAATATAGTAAGATTAAAACTACTTAATGAGTCCTATAACTTGTGGCAAATCATTATTACTTCCTCCAATTGCTATTGTAGTATTATTAATCATAATGAATTCCTTTGAAAATCAGTGAAGCAGCAATTTATTATTCCATATGTATTTCTACTATAAATTAGCTCTTGTGACTTAACTGTGCCTAAGAACTATTATTAAGTTACTATATAATACCTGTGGAATGATAATTAGACCAAGGAATTGATTCCTAAGGAGATAACTACAACCAATTCTACTGAAAATGGAAATCAGATAAATGAAAAAAGATAAGACGTCTTAAAATAAAGTATTTCTAAACAGTGTACGATTATTAAATTTCTTCTGCAAATAGGTCCAGTAAACTTCAATGAGAAAATTTAAAATGCAAAGACATTTGTCTTCACCTGACAAAACCCCAGAGAATTCAGTCATGTAGACTATGCCCATCTCTGGTCTAATTAAATGGTGGAAAGGATTTATGGGTACATAGGACATAGTCCCAAGGTCTGCTTGTCATTGCCTCTAATTATAAAGTTTTCTGCTTACAATAACAGCAAGTATTGAGGAAAGGAAGAAACAAAAGGCAGTCTTGTCCCTCTTGTCACTGAATGGATTTTCCATTTTTTAATGTGAGTTTCTTGCTGTATGTTTGCTACTTTCTGCTCTCAAAATACTTGGGAATCTGTGTCTTAAGTCAAATAGATTGAGGATCTGCAAAAGGAGAATGCTGCAAGCCCATTATGGCACAGAATTTTAAAAGATGCTCCAGCCCAGGGCATAGGAGAGGAAGATTTAGATATCTGGGATAAACACACACACAAATATATATATGTGGATATAATTTTTTTTAATTTGAAAATTTACCTTGAAATTTCTTTCTTTTGTTTGGTCATTGCTAAGAAACTAAAATAAATGTTCCTATTCTCTCAAACTTAGGATAAAAACACATTTTCAAAGTGAGGCACAAATGATACTGTCATTACTGGATATATTGTCTTAATTATACTGCCGCTCATTTGTAATAGGCAGCTGTCCTCCAAAGTAGGTTACCAAAAGTAGAATGCTGTTGCCATATGTATATACATATAGGTCTGCATAATTAAAGGCAAGGGTATGTGTAAATGTCTACTCGTTGTATGTGTCTTTTTATGTATAAAGTCTCATCTCTCAATTTTATCTATACATTGATTCCTTGAAATTACAAACATGAAGTATATATTAGGCACTAATTAATGCTTAGATATTTTTTATTTAATCTTTATTGTATTTTTTCCCATTACCCTTTAGTCACCTTATACTCCCAACCCCCAGCAATCACCACACTGTCATCCATGTCCATGAGCCCTTTTTCCTTTCTGATAAATGAGAGTTTTACAAAACAAGTAATTATTTTCATAATTATTCAATTTAGTTTAAAATAACAATTCTTTAGAAGAATTCATTGAATCCAGGATTCTGCATTTTATTGGATTTGTTACTCTAGGCAAGTCATGTATACTATATAATCTAGTTCCTAACATTCTCATCTCTATAGTGTGGGGAGACTATTAGTAACAGGGCTATTATGATGTTTGAATGAGAGAATCATATAGCCCCTCAGTATAGCCTGGGGGGTCATTGAATGTTTTCAATAAATATAGTTATAACCTGCTGCTACTCATTATTATCAATGTTTCACTCTAATTCCATTTGATTTATTGAAGTTGACAAGTGCATTTAGTATTTTGAATTTCATTTTTTCTATCTCAAATCTCAATATTTCCTGGAAATTCCAAGTCAGAAACTGAGAATTCAAAATCCCTGCTCCCTTCATCCTAAAGTGGTGATTTAATCACTCTTATGAAGTTTTATTTATCATTCTAACCATTGTATACTTTTTTAAAATTTTATTTATTTATTTTGGTTTTTCAGTTACAGTTGTGCCATTTGTTTTTCCTCTTTGCCTCACCCAACCCACCATCCCACCCCTTCTCCCACACTCATATCTCTCCCCGTGGTCCATGTCCATGAGTCATTTATACATGTTCCTTGACTAAACCCTTCCTGTATTTATCCTCCTTTTCCTCCTCCCCCCCCCTTCACCCTAATAACTGTTATTCTGCCTCTTGTTCTACTTAGTTCATTTGTTTGTGTTGTTCCTTAGTTTCCCGTGTTTGGGGATATCATATGGTATTTTTTTTTCTTTGCCTGGCTTATTTCACTAAGCATAATTCTCTCTAGTTCCATCCATGTTGTCGCAAATGGCAGGAGTTCCTTCTTTCTCTCTGCTGCATAGTATTCCATTATGTAAATGTACCACAGTTTTTTGATTCATTCATCTACAGATGGGCACTTAGGCTGTTTCCAGCACTTAGCTATTGTAAACAAGACTGCTATGAAAAAAGGGGTACATAAGTTCTTTTGAATTAGGGTTTTAGGATTTTTCAGGTATAATCCTAGCAGTGGAATCGCTGGGTCAAAAGGCAGTTCCATTTTTAGTTTTTTGAGGTAATTCCATACTGTTTTCTATTGTGACTGCACCAGTCTGCATTCCCACCAACAGTGCAATAGGGTTCCCATTTCTCCACATCCTCGCCAGCACTTGTTGTTTGTTGATGGCCATTCTGACTGGTATAAAGTGGTATCTCATTATGGTTTTTATTTGCATCTCTCTGATGGCTAACGACGTTGAGCATTTTTTCATGTGTCTATGGACCTTCTGTATGTCCTCTTTGGAGAAGTGTTTGTTGAGGTCCTTTGCCCATTTTTTAATTGGGTTGTCTGTTTTTTGATGTTGAGTCATATAAGCTATTTATATATTTTGGAGATCAGTCCCTTATCTGAGGTATCATTGGAAAACATGTTTTCCCATGTGGTTGGCTTCCTTCTCAACTTGCTAATGTTTTCTTTTGCTGAGAAGGAACTCTTTAGTTTGATGTAGCTCCATTTGTTTATTTTTTCCTTTATTTCTTTTGCCTTAGGAGATGTATCCGAGAAGATATTGTTACTTGGGATATCTGAAATTTTTCTGCCTATGTTTTCCTCTAGGATTTTTATGGTTTCACAGCTTACATTTAAATCTTTGATCCATCTTGAGTTTATTCTGGTGTGTGGCATAAGTTGGTGGTGGTCTAGTTTCATTTTTTTTGCATGTCCCTGTCCAGTTCTCCCAGCACCATTTGTTGAAGAGGCTCTTCTCATTTCATTTTATGTTCCTTCCCCATTTATCAAATATTAGTTGACCATATAGTCCTGGGTTTATTTCTGGACTCTCTATTCTGTTCCATTGACCTATATAAGTAAGAAAGTGGTAGTGTATTAGATTTATATAGTTAGTTATATGCTAAATATTTAGTGTGAAAGGGAGGGTAAACAAAACTAAGAAACAAACAACAGTTAAAAATGAAGGGTGGGAGGGAGAGATGGTATGAAACAGATTAAAGAGATAGTTTAAAGAGAAAAAAAAAATGTTCCCCTTCTCCTTTCTTTCTTCTCCTTTAAAAAAAGTTTAATTTTTCCTTCCTTCTTTCACTTAAATTTAAAATTAAAGAGAAATTTTTTACTCAGTTCAACATTTGTGTGCTGTCTTCTTTTTCTGGATCCACACCTGGCCAAAATTCTAAGAGTTTCAATTTTTTTCCTGAGTGGCTGGCTGTGTTGAGCTCTGGCTGGTTTCTGTGGCTGCTTTCTCTCACTCAGGGGTCTGCTGTGAGCCGCAGCGTTGGGTCTCTCCCCACTTGTCCTGCGGCACCCTCCAGCAGTCCTCAGGCTTCTCTAGTAATGCTGTTCTGTTGGCAACCCAGTATGCATCTGCCTAGTCCCCGCCCAGCCTTGGATCCTGCCTTTGCTCCTCCTCCCAAGAAGTCTCTATGCTCCAAGACACAGCACCAGGCTGTGTCTGTCCCTGGCTGGTAGCATCTCATCGTCTGTACACACTGCCGGCCCACCTGGGGCCCCCACCGAGCCTGCGTTTCTGTCGCAGCTCTCCCGGCCCAGCTCCGCTCCTTTCTGTTCAGTGGCGCCATGATGTGCGCACCTGGGGCATGGGCCCCCCCGGCTCAGACCTGCCAGTCCAGGGGTTCCCCACCCAGACTCAGCTCACACAGCTTCCCACAGCCTGGGCCACTCGCCGTCCTCCTGCACCTCTGGCCGTTTCTTGGAAACTTTTCTATTGTTTCCCTATGGGACTCCGCTGTTTGCCGTGCCCACAGTAGGCAGCAATCTCCAAGCAGATTCCAGGCGGTGAGCCGGTCTGCAGCTGTCCCTCTGGGGTGCGGTCTGGTAGGAGCATGGGGCCTGGTGGGTCCAGCGACTCCTCCCAAGAACATTGGTGGGCCTTCTGCCCTTTTCCAGTCCCTCTTGCTCTCCCTTCCCCACTTGAGCTGTCCGAAGTTTGAACTCAATCACTTGTCTCCCTGTCCGCCTCCCAAGCTTTCCACCATAGGAGCAAGCAGACAACACTGCTACTTACTCCACCGCCATCTTCCCTCCTCCCATTGTATACTTCTTGATATAATAGTATATAATTGTTCTCTCCTTTCAGACCATCCTCATTAAAGTGTAATCTTTTCAAAGAAAGACACTTGGTCTTTTGTTCTCTTCCCCACCTGTGTATGACAGGTGTACTTCATTTGTGTATAAAAAGACATTTTAAATAATGGCACATAAATACATTCATCTATATTAAATGATGGTTCAAATAGTAGTTAAAACCTTCAATAAAAACTTTACAAGAAAAATTAACTTCTTTTGATTCTGTTGTATAATTGTGAAGGTTATAGATTAAATTCGTACTTTGAGTTAGCAAACCATTCAACATTTGTTGTCTTCTGTGTTACTGAAACTGACCAAGTTTCATGTATTCTGTTGTATTTATTCCATCAATGAAGCTAGCATTGCAAAAATTATTATCCTAATTTTAAGTATAAACAAATTGGTTTCAGAAATAATCACTCACTAAGTTTATTCAACATTAGGAAATGAGAGTTAACCAATGTGTATGGCTATTTAGTGTATGCTTTTACCACTTCATTGCTAAGATTTATTTAAGCACTGAAGTTTTAATTTCATTTTATATCTAGTCTACAGTCTAATTTATAAAAACATAAAAGAACACTGGGCATCTTTTTTCAAAGCAAGAAAATATAGTTTTTATGTTTTTCATATACTTGTGATTTAAATTTGCTTTTATATTTATGTCTTAGTCTGTTCAGGCTACTGAAACAAAAATATTATAGATTGTTGGTTTATAAGGAACAAAAATTTATTGCTCACAGTTCTGGAAGCTAGGGCAGCTAAGATAATGGTGCCAGAGATTTGATGTCTTGTAAGAACAGGCTTTCTCATTCAGAGACCACCCCAGGCTCACAATGTTTCACTAGAGGAAAGGGGAGAAGGTGTCTGGATCTCTTTTTAAAGAAGAATAATCCCATTCATGAGGGATCTACCATTATGACCTAATCACCTCCCAAATACCACACCTCCAAATGCCATTATATTAGGGGTTGAGTTTCAACATCTGGAGTTATGGGGACACAAACACCGATTCTATAAAAAGTTATAATGATAATTCAAAAGTAAAAAAAAGTATATCACAGGTATTATGTTCTAGACACCCCCCCCACGAAGTAGGAACCTTACATTTATTCTACACTCTTAAACCTATGTAATTTTGACAACATACGTATACAGTACTGCAAAATCCCACGATATAGCGAAATATCCAGATAAATAATTAAATATAATATTTTTAAAAATCCCGCGATACAATGAGGCTAAGTAAGCTGCGATATAGAGAGAAATTGCTGTATATTAATTTATAAACATTACAATTCCATTTAGAATGATTAGTAGTGTGGTTTTCTTGGAATACTTATTCCTCAGAAGGCTTTATACCATCTTTTAGAAAATTATTTAAGTATAGGGGAAAAAATGGACTCCTAAGGCATTTAATTATTCATAGAGCAAGATACAATGTGCCCACATTTATAAAACATGACAAATTCTACACCTTAAGATATTTCATTGAGATTTTAAGAAGTTTAAAAAATTAAAATATCATTATCATTTTTAAGAGAACCGCTTATTTTTAAAGAGAAATTGATTGGATGAAAAGCATGAGAAGAAATATATGGATTTCTTACCATGATTTCTCAATTGTGGTTGCATACTTGAATGAATTCAAAGTCAAAATCCAGTTTTGTTGTTTGTAATTTAAAATATCCACTCTCCAGTAATGTTTTATGAAAAAAATATATACACACTTCATTACCCAAAATATGATTGCTTGACATATTTTTTTACCCCAAATTGTTTTACACTATACTAGTCAACATTTTATTGTTTTTCTGCTCTTTGTTCTTGAGGTTCATTGCAAAACTTTAAGAAAAAGATTGCATTACTTATATGCAGGTCTTTTTTCAGTGCCTAATAGATAATCAGGTTAAAATGTCTTTGTAATCAAAATGCTGCTTCTCAGTCTATGGAAAGCTATTTAATATTCTATACTACAGCATAAATCCTCTTTCTGCCAGCAGTCACATTGCACATTTGCCACAGGAGTTTACTCTTCATTTTCAGTGATATTGTCCCATGCCTTGTAGGGCCATTTTCATTCTGCTAAAATAAAATATGATACGTTTTATGGTGGTGGCATTTTTGCACCGTATGTTTCTGCACTAAAAAAGCTGTTACTCAGAGACCAATAAATATACATTAAAGTGAATCTTCCTCTCCTCAGGAAAATATAAAAATTGTAATTTAGATATACTAGTTGCTTTATCTTATGAACAATTTCCTTGAGTGAAAGTTACTTGCATATTTTATCTTCTTTTTACAAAATAAAGGAAAACTGTTAAGGGATTGATTGCCCTGGGTAAGATTATCTTTAGTTCATTGTATTTTGTTTGCAATAATCTATACATCATTGTAGCCTGCTATTTGCTATACCCACAATTGTGAACAAACCACATGCCTGTTCTAAATCTAAATTAAAGTTTTTAAATCCTCACATCTGGGTCCTGACACCACAGGGTGATTTCTACATTCTACATACTGTGTGGCCTCTTGTGGCAACCCTGGACTCCGACAACAACCTACTGAGTAAACTGTGGAAACTCCATAATTTGTTATTTCTTTTCTTATACCTGAGCAGAAGAAAACTTATAAATGACCTCAAGTAATACAGACTGGCACCTTAACAAATATATAATTTTGATTATCTCTTCATTCACTATGAAGATCTTTTTAGTTGTCTTTGATACGTTTTCTAATTTTTTGCTCAGTCTTCTAAAATAAACTCTAGGAATACCTAGAAGAACACTTCTCAGTTTAATAACAGAATTCTATAATCATAATATTTTCAGTAGATAAATATGACTATACATTTAGAACAAAATTGAAGACAATAACATTATAATTCTTTCATTTTCATTTGCTTCCCACTTATTCCTATTTGTAGGTGAAACTGCCCATACTTTCTTTGTGATAGGTGTACTATTTTATTCTCATAAACAATGTATTTGCCGCTGCTCCTTCATTCATTAAATGTTTATTAGGTGGTTACTACTTCTCAGGCACCGGGAAAATCACTGGAGACAGAGCTGGGAACACAGCAGTTAGGTCCCATTAGAGAGCTTTCAGTATTTTTGAAGAAATTAACAAGTAGAAAAATAATTAAATAAAATGTTGTAAGTATAATGAGGAGAAAAATATAGTACCATAAGGGCCCCTAAGAAGAAATTTCATCCAGAATTTTAGCCCAGCACTAGGGTAATGATACCTCAGTACAGAAAGACATGGATAGAATAACATGTATAAGAGAAAAACTATCAGACATTTCATGTGTGGACTTTCGTGTGAAGAAAGGAGATAGGAAGACATTAAGGTTGATGCTCATTCCTTTAGCTTAAACAAATGAATGAACTACAGGGCCTTTCATTGATATATAACATACAAGGAGTAAGTTTGGGACAAAAGTAATAACTTCATTTTTTGCTATTGGAGAATTAGATTTCTGTAGGCCACGCAATTGAAGCCGTCCAAAAGGCAGTGGAATAAAGAAGTCTGGGATTCACAAGAAGGGTAGAGCAGAGTCCAGTTTTTATAGATAGAGGAATCAATTGTAATGAGGAAATATAGAAAGAAATGTAGATGCCTCTTTATTTCATGATTACTGTTACCAAGTAACGTTTTGATTAAGTGATGCTGCCTGGCTGTATTTTAATCATCAAGGAAGCTTCGAAAAGTATTGCTGTTCAGGCCTTGTCACAGAAAAAGTAAATCAGAATTTGGGGATTTGATGACTTGAAGATTCAGCATTTGTTATCTTTCCAAGAATACCAAAGTGAATTTAGAGCTAAAAACTACTAATCTAGAGTTGATCTACTAATTTCCATTTCATGGTATTTAATAATGTTTCTATATTTACATTTAAAATATGTTGTCTATATTTTTGAAATGAAAGGGAAAGGACAAGTACACATATCCTTTAAAACCAAATAGTATATGATTTAGAACTATATGTTACTTATTGCAACATGTAATTCTAATTATTGGCAGTATCAATTACCAACCTTTACAACATATCTTATTATTTCACAGATACATTAATTTTGGAAGTAGAAGCCATAAGACAGAAATTTAGTATTTAATATTCTTCACACTCTTATTGAGAATTTTATATAAATTATACCATACAATTAAAAACTTACATCTTCTCTGTTTTGATAAAATAAAATCTCTGGATATCAGAGGTTGTTTATTTGCCCATGTTTCCATTGTAAATATCCCAACAGTTAGACCAACAGTTTTTTATAAAAACTGAAGTTGATTTATCAGGCATATCATTTTTATAATACAAATTTATACACTTTCTTTTTTATCTGGCTGAATCACTCTGTTCAAGGATGTTTTATTGCAAAAGAGCACACAGATTTAAGCATCAGAAATATGTACTCTCTTTTATCTATTCTCAGTGGGAAAAACAATTATCTCTGAATATTAATAGTCTATCACCTGACTCTTGCTTTTAGAATGTGCTTAACATAAAGCCATTTTTTTGCCTGAAACTTAATTAAAAGATACTCAGTGTATAAAAGATGTGTACATGCATCCTGTTAGTGAATGCTGCCCATGATATTTTTTTCTTTTTGTCTCATTTTTGAAATAATATTTTCCATACATTTTATCTTCTTCTGTACTGTGTCTTAGTTTATTATTTCTTTCTTTCTTATACTCCATTGAACAACAAATAAAATTGCAATCAAAAATGGAGGAAAAAAAATAAACATTTGCATTGCTAAGAGCAGTTATGAGAATCAACCTCAATTCTGAAGAAAATAAAAGCAAAAGTGCTCAGAAGTCAAAAGTTACTGAAACACTATATGAAGCTTGACTCACTTGTCTTATTGAAAAAGAAGGAAAGAAAGAAAAAAAAAGACTCTGAGAGGGTGACTTTTTCCAGAAGTAGGATATTGATTTAAATTCTGGTCATAAGAAGGGTAACTGAGTAAGCACAGTGTAATGAAGGTGGGTGGAAATGTAATCCACTTACCCACTTCAGAAACTCTCTTCCTGATGTCTAGATAGCAAATATAGTCTCAGATCTGCACATCTAAAAAATGAAACAAACAGAATATCTGAAGAACCAACCATAGCTCCACCCGAAAATAGGTATTCATTTGAATATGACAGTCAATGATATCAACCAAATACATCTCAGAAAATCCCATTATTCTTTCCCTAAATCTTCTGAGAAATGCAGAGAATTGTGCATAATCTATGGCAAATTAGAAGGCACTGTATACTGATTTTCCAAAAACATGTCACATAAAAACCAGACCATCTAGAACTGTCTTTAAATGCCTGTAATAATTTCAAATAAAGTATATGTCACAATTTGGAGACCAGAAGAAAACTTATGGTTTAACAAAGTCAGTAGAGAAGCACCACAACAGTCAAAACGGTAATGAAATACTTGCTTTATTCCTTGAATACCAAGACAGAACCATTAGATAGACACACACACACACCAAATTATGATTGAGTAATGATCTCTTTGAAGTCAATGTGAATGCAAAGTGAAATAAATTCATAAGTAGACCTTTAGAGAATCCAACAATGCATGAAATTCATATCTGGAAATGACCTTACATGTTGTACACTTCATGATGTATAAATAAATAAATGGAGGAAATAAAGTTAACTGTATGCACAATGTTATAATTACATGAAAAGATACAAATTCACCACATTCACAAAGATTTCTTTACTACACATAAATGCAAAATACAGATGTTACATAATCCACTTACTCAATAAGACTGTGAAGAGTGTATCCCTTATTAGGTGAGTGGTCTGTTGTAACTAAACTTGATTTTTGTTATACCAATAGAATAGTTTTAGGTATATTCATTTTAGTAAAAACACAAATTAATAAATATTTATTAACATCATATTAAATAAGTCAATTTAACATGAATTTTTTTTAACATTGAAAAGGTTTGTGAATTTCTTCCACTCAGAATTTAAATGTAAGTTCTATATTGACATATGGCAGCTATGGTATAGATATCCTTGCAATGCTTGAACAGACTAGATGGAAGAGGATATAGAGGGTATAAATGGTGGTAGGAATATTACAATTAAAAAAAAAAACTATGATATTCCTTGACTAGTAACAATACATTTGGAGTCCAAGGTTAATACAAAGATTTCTTCACTGTTACTCTGTGGTTGCTTTTTATTCTTAGCTGACTTCAGTCAACATGTCCTATCCACCCTACCCTCGGCTCCACACTTTCATCTTACTCTCATTCTAGTTCTGTTTTATATTGTCACTCCTTTAACCTCAAGTTCTGTCTCAAACACTTAACCCCTCCATACTGCAAGTGCCATTTTATCTTGACTCTGTATTTAGCCTAGGCATGTGTGCGGGGCATAAATATAGTTCCCTTGTTAACATGGTTCATGCAACTGACTTTAAATGCATTATTTTGCTTAAAGAATCCATGCCTACCAGGAGTAATGATGGAAAAGGAACAATGGGTAGAGATAAAATACAGAAATATTATTCATCTTTTCCCTTGTTAAAGAACATTTAAGTTGATTCCAATTTTTGATTATGAT
Source organism: Furipterus horrens (assembly GCF_987537825.1). Lineage (NCBI taxonomy): Eukaryota > Metazoa > Chordata > Mammalia > Chiroptera > Furipteridae > Furipterus > Furipterus horrens. The sequence continues at coordinate 57,792,447 of NW_028327176.1, read as the reverse complement.
AATCTCTTCTTGCTACTAGTAGTATAATAGAAATGTATTATCCTCATATTATTTGTGGTATAAATAATGTTATAGAGACAAAATACCAAAGTTCTACTTAAACAGTTGATGTACCACAGACACACTTGAATGATCTATAGAGAATAATTTTTTCATCAAATAACAAACTATTGAATAATAAATCCACCACTGCTCTTTCTTCCCCAGGTGTTTTCTTGCTGCGATCCACTGGGATACCAGTTGGATTCTTAATATTGTCAGTAATGTTAGGCCTATATACCAACCTTTTTATTAAAAAAAAGGAGTGCATAATAAAAATAAGACCTTTTATTGTATAGATAGATAAAATGTGAATAACTAAAACATTTACTCTTTTCTTTCCCTATTAAATTTGTTTTCAGATGTAATATTATAAAAGACTAATGTCTTTCAAAAAAGTTTTCCTAATAACATTCCTGCTTGCATATGACTATGATCAATTACAGAAAAGTATTCTAAAACCTCTTCCTAAATAAGAAAAGTTTAAATATTAAATATAAAATTGTTTGAAAATTTATTTTAAAATGAGGGAAAATGTAGAGAAAAATTCCAGGTTACTCAAAATGCAGTATCTCATTTTATTCAGTGAAGTTTATTATAATCTAGCTTATTTATCCACATATGCAAAACATACCACATTTTACATCACATCTCCCAAATGTAACTACAAATTTAAAAAAAAAACAGTTAAGAGGAAGCTTTTTATAATTAAATTATGTAATCCATAAACCAGTGAAGTTGTTCTAAAAGAGTCTATAATTTGTGATATAATTTTTACAATAATTTACATTACTTTGTTATTGAAGTTAAGGAATTCCATATTATAGTTTTAACACAACTTCTAAAATAGTATCAGTATGATATTCTTTACAGAATGCTTAATTTTGCTAGACAGTTAGGGCCCAGTTACATATTTTTGATTACCTTAAAACATCAAGACTAACCTTTGTACTCTCTCTGGGCTTGCCAATTACATGGACTTAGAACTGAAGAATGGTATGGGAAAAATCATAGTTGTTGAAATAAACTTATGACATGAAGCCACCAGTCAATAGAAATTTTCTTTATCAGAAATTAGTTTAGAAAATAATACAGATTGGAAGGTAAAGCTGATTATTGAATATTTAAAAAATAATTGAGAGGAAAAATAGAATATTAATAAAGTAAAGCCAATTAAAAGCTCCCAAATGTTTAACAAAATCAACCTATTTTCCTTATTCCTTTATTGCCTATGTGTGATGCTTTAATGCAACAATTTATTACACAATCTGTATTAGTTACATATTTTTAAAAAATGAAGTGATTTCATAAAAATTAATAAGATCCTCATCTAATATTGTATAATGTCTAAATTGAAAAAAATAAGCATTTGATGCATTAGCAAAATCAAGTTTAAAAAAATGAAAGTTCCATCCAAAGATCAGAAATGGATGACCACCACACTGATCCTGGTGTCATTTTTTTTTTTCATCATGTCTATATTGGGAAAGCAGTTATCAAACTGTTATACTAAGTGTCTTTTACTAAAACTTCCTAGAAACTCCATCCTCCTGAAATTTTGACTGCATCATCTGATCACTTTCATGAATATTTTGCTTTGTTTATCACAGTCATGGCTAAGGGCTTTTAAGCTAATGTTTGGTCTATAAACCAGGAGCACTCTTCACATTGTTTTTTTATGTTAAACTTTCCCCTTGGAGTTGAGCAATGCTGGGACCATGCCAGACACTGTATTTCTATAAATATATTCAACTATTAGACTATATTTATTAAACTCCTCCTGTGACTTCATTTTGTCATTGACACTATAGATCTACTGATTTGATGGTATGCTTTCACACACAATTGCTTCTTTGAATGGGAAACTTACCAGCAAGAGTGACTGAATGCAAAGTTTTACTTCATTTCATACAAAACAAACAACTTGGCCTGACAAAACTTTTAAAAAGCTTATCATTACTTACATTTGGATGACTAATCATTCAATGCCATTTTTTAATTTTTCTCTTTCTGTGTCTTGAATACCAGAAACTGTGTACTGAGACCATTCCCATTGGTTATATTATTTTTGTTTATATTCTTTTCTATTTTTTGTGAAATGGTACTGAATTCAGAAAATTTGCTAATTATCACATTTTAAGTAAGATATATATCTAGGGTCATATATTTTTTCTTACACCCTGGCTGGTTTGGCTCAGTGGATTGAGCGTTGGCCTGCGAGCTAAGTGTCGCTGGTTCGATCTTCCAGTCAGGGCACATCAGAGAAGGAAAACTCTGACTCCAAAAAACCTCCGCTGCCTTGTGGCATACCTCTTCAGGGGAAAGGCTAAGGGAGTAAACCCCAACAGAAAATCCGGAGCCGGAGTCCCTAAGGCGGTTTGACGTTGTAGTCAACACCGGCAACTCCTGCGGCACACCTGAAGCCAAGCTGTATTGACTCCGTCTTTCCCTTGGACCCTTCAGCTGCAAAGAGAGGGGGGGTCTGCTGCATGGGCAACAGCAGACCCTCCATATCACCCTGCCCAGGCTCTGTAGCTTCAGCTTCACCGGAGAGGACACTCCAGCGTCATCGCAAGATGTCGATTTAACACGGGAGGAGACAGATACCGTGTCACTCCCGAGTCAGACTGCACAGCCATTTTCGGCGGTGCAGATAGACTCTTAAGAAGCTACACCATCGTCTCTCGAGACGGACGGCTGCCGACGAAGACTATGGAATTGAGAAAATTCTGCTTTCCAGAATTTTATTTTGATCATAAAATCATAAATATAGCTTTACAGTCCTATAAAGTTAAACTAATTAGTATTAATACAACAGCTTACTACATTCTTCATTTTCCCCATCTGAATAAATAACGATAAGATTCATTCATGCACACATTTACTCAACAAAAACTTAGTCAGCATCTGCTTTTTGTGAGATACACTACAGATTACCTGTTTCCAATGAAACAAGCATGCATTGGAGTAACCAAAGAGTAGGTTGGAGTCCTGCTGCCCACCACCACCTTCTAGTCAAAATTCCAGTGGCAATAGTTTGGTGATAAAGGAGTCTTTATTCAAAAGCAGTCACTTAAGCCTATCAAGTCACAGCTTTAATCACTTAAGCCTATCATTTAAGGCTAAACTCTAACATCTGGGTTCTTCTGTCTTTTCCCCTATTAGTTTCTACAGGGTTAGCTGACACAGTAAAACAATGTAATGCAGAAAAGCTACACAATTCTGGAAGAATGGCAGGCTTCTGTCTCAAAGCCTTTTCCCTCTAGAACGCCCAAAGAATATATCTGCCACCCTCTGCCCGTCCAGCCTGATCCTAGGCTGTGCCAGAATTCTTTCCATTCAGAGTACTATCCATTGGGAAGTGCAGACAGCTGCAGCATGATAATCCAGGCATCCTCAAGGAAGAAGAGCCTGAGAGCAACCCTGACAGAGAGCCAGCTCAGGAGCCAGAAAAGCTTGTGAAGCAAAGAGCCAGTCCTCTTTTTATTTCCATTGGCTCTGGAGGCATTCAACTTCTCAGCCAATCCCATCCTAGACTGCTTTCCCTTGCCTGGGCGAACTCCTCCTGTGGCCCCTCCCACTTCTCCCCAGTGACCTTAGATCTCTCTGTATCACTGGGACTTGCTCATATCAGCATAGGAAACCTGACACTGGGTATCAGTTTCCAGTTCCATGTTCAGTGACACGATAGTATCCTGAACTTGGCTATGTGGGAACACTTACTCTCCACAAATTGGCAGTTGCTACAGATCAGGGACCCCCCGCCCCCCGGAAAACTAGTTGCTGAACACTTAGAGCACACCACTAAATGAATGCCTTGCAACAACTACCTGAGAAAGGTACACTGATTTGAATTTTACAGATGAGATATAAGAGGTTTGTCTGGAAAAAGTCCAGCCATTGTTAACATAACTAGAACAGTTTGTGCAACATTGATGTAAATCGGCAGCCAGGGAGAGTGGACTGGAACGTGTCTGTGTGACCAATGACAACTTCATTATCCTAGTCAGTGGGGGAAGTATACACCTTTAAGTGACTTTAAGTGAGCATGTGTACTGTGTGGCCATCCCATTAAAAAATGACTGAGCTAGTAAAGCAACAGATCTGCATAAAATTTTATGTTATGCTCAAACATTCTTCCATGTAAATTATTCAGATGATTCAGAAGGCTGCAGCTATTGGCAACTGGTGATTGGCAGCTTCACAGGACAGTGCCCCTGCTCATACATCATGTCTTGTTCAGTTTTTTGGCAAAATGTCAAGTCACCCAGGTGACTCATTCCCTCTACAACCCACATTTGGCACCCTGTGACTTCTGGCTTTTCCCAAAGCTAAAATCACCTTTGAAAGGGAAGGGATTTCAGACCGTCAATGAGATTCAGGAAAATACGAAGGGGCAGCTGATGGCGATTGGGAGAACTGTGTGAGGTCACAAGGTGCCTACTTTGAAAGGGACTGAAGTGTCATTGTTGTATGTACAACATTTCTTCTATTTTGTATCTTCTTCTATAAATGTCTCTATTTTTCATAATTCATGGCTGGATACTTTCTGGATAGACTTTGATGATTCCAAAGTCTTTATTGGTTTGCCCCCTCATCCAAACTGCCATGGATGCAATCAGATTGAAATGCAGGGTTTCAGACTCTAACTTAATTACTTTTTTACCCTTCGCTATGGTTGTTACTCTGTATGACTGAAAATTATGTCTTCCAATATTGTTTATGTCTGTGATAAAGTTATATAAGGATGTGAGTATCTGTGTGCATACACACTCTCTATTTTACTAATTTTTATATTTACCATAAATTGCAATGACATTTCTAAAGGAATTCTGAGTCATGAAGACAGAGGTACAAGTTTATTGTTATGAGATGTTTTTAATAAGTAGAGTTCTCTATTTCCATTTAATGTAGAATCTTGCTTGGAAAACTAAAGTTCCAATCCAAAGTGAGCACTGGTAAAGCAATACGAATATTATTGCACCTTGACCACTTATTTGAAGATGTTATCTCTCAGCATAGGAGTACTTTGCATAGGGGAGGCTGTTGCCAATATATATATTTCTAATTTACCTTTAATATTCAAGAAAAGGAGTATAGGGAAACATGTACATTTGAGTGAAGGGTTAAATTTCTCATAAATTTTTTCCAGAAATGTCATGGTTGCCTCTAAAACTAGTATTCCTGGGTGCACTAATAAATACCCAGCAGGAATAATTCATTGATTTTTGACAGAAATGGTGTGCTCAGAAATTTCTTCCTCTTTATTTATTTAAATCATCAATCTCTGATCCAGTCAACACCTTGTAGCTGAAGAGAGATATTTCTGTCAGCTTTCAATCAATATAATGGATACTGCTATTACACCAATGGATCAAATCCTTCAAATGATTATTTCAAAGTGTGATACCCTAGAAAGAAGGCAATTATTAACACCAGAGGCTAATTTTAGTAATAAATTCTAAAAAAAAAAAAAAGTTAAGTCCTCCTCTCCTTTTTTATTTCTCAATCTTATTTATTTTTTTCTTTAATTACCGGTACTATAGGTAAATATGCAAAATTTGATTCTCACTGCAGTACTAGAAGAATGACCAGCCTCTTTGCATATGTAGCTATTTGTATGATAGTATGAGAATAAAAGGAATGACTATTTTGGACACAGGAAATATGTGCTATTTTATTATGTACTAATATCTTAATATGCACTAATTTTCAGGTTAAATAGTAGTATAATAGAATAATATATGACTATCTTTTGTGCATATCTGTCTCATTGATTACTCCCAGATTTCTTTGAGATTCAGGTGAAAAGAACTGATGGCATTTTATGGATTTTAAAATGTGTTATTTAGATAAGTTCATTGTCATTTATCATAGGTTGACTTACTCTTGCATTCAATATTATGTATTGACTAAGGTCTGTGCTCCAAAAATTAGGATCTGAGAAGTTGAAGAATATACACATATCTTAAATTATTTTTCTATATAGACTTCAACAAATTGAGGTTTTAGCAGTTAAAATTGATTGATTTAAGGTAAGTATTTTTCATCTCCTAGTGTGTATCAGCAAATGAATATATGTGTATATGTATATACAGAATATAGTTTTGAGTGCATGTATATATGGTATGTAATGTGTGTGTTTCTTTTCTCAAAAGTTAGTGCATGAGACACTAACATTTTAGTATAAGTTAGCCTGCTTCTTTCATTACCAACACTCCCTGAAATAACTTATAGCTTTCTTCTGATAGGGGATATAACACTACACAAGAAGAATAAAGCCAGAAAAAGGATGCCTTTGGACTTAAAAACAAGCATCATCTGTTTTAAAATTTGTCAATGGTAGTTTCTAGCTATATCTGTCTGATATAGATTTTACCTGGAAGTGAACTTTCATAGTAATCTAGAAAATGCCTTTCTATTTACAAAGGAGACAACTGAGGTTCGGAGTACAGACTGAATACCAAAGAAGCATGTGCCCTTCCTCCCTTTAAGGATGTCCCTTGCACATATTATTTCCACTAACATTTCTTTATCACAATTTAGTGCTGTGGTTAAACTTAGCTTTGGGGAAAGTGGGGAATATTTTTTCACAGGATGACTATGTGACCATATACAAGTTTGAGATTCTATTACTCAGGGGAAGAAGGAGTTAAGAGTTATGATGGGAGACAGCACCTATTTCATAACATACAGTGCTCTGAATACACAAATAATGGTAGGGACTCTTTTTCTCTTACATGAACATATTTGTCCCCTACCTAAGGAAATAACCTCAAGGTTGCAGTCATTTCATGTTTTCAGTTCAAAGTCTAGCCACTCACATCTTGATATGATGTTTATTGCTCAAGATAGGTCTGCCTCGTCAGATATACAGTATGAAAGAGGCACAGAAAAAGCACAATAAAATTTACTTTGAACAAGAAATAAATGGGGATAACACAGTAGTAATTGTGATTGTTGTGGTCATTTTCTGGGTTAAAGCATCCAAATACCTTGTGAAGACATATTTTTGAGTCTTAAGTCATTATCTCTTTACTTACCAGCCTCTCTATTCTGCCCTTCCCTCAACCTAATAGAAACTACCTTGATATTAAATTAGTTGTTAGAATTTGAAGCATACTAATTAACCACAGCTCTCTCATTTAATGGTTCTAAATCATTTGAAAACTAACATAAGAGTAAGATAGGTATCAAAATATCAACTTCAGGGCTGGTAAATATAAACTGATGAAGATGCATTAGACCTGAGATCCAAATGAAATTTTTATGCTTCCTTCCTTTAAATTAGACCATTAGGATCTATCTGCAGGGACAGGTGGATCTTTTTAGAACATATGTACCTGTCAGACAATTGAATTTTGTCCTTCCAGCTCTGAGGACAGGCAGAATTGTCCTGATCAATAGAACAGTTGGGAGGCATGCAAGTTATGGGCACCCGTGGGAACCTTGCTCTGTCTGTACTCATGAATCAAAGAAGACATTGTGGTGAATGTTTAGAAGAGCAGTACAACACAAGGTAAGAAATTATTGAGAGAGTAAGAAAATGGTTTTCCATATTCTATTTTAATTGATAAATAAGTTTGGTAGTTTATTTTACTAATTTTCTTTTTATTTTCAAAGGAACTTTACCTCTTCATTCTCTCTCTCTCTCTCTCTCTCTCTCTCTCTCTCTCTCTCTCTCTCTCTCTCTCTCTCTCTCTCTCTGTCTCATTAGTTTTCTTCTATGCTTCTGTAGCTTTTCTATACTTCTGTAGCCTTTGGCTTACATACATAGGTAAGATACTTCTATGAAACTATTATATACAGATTCTTCAAACAAAAGTCCAATGCCTCAAAAATCAAACAGTCTATTCACTTCAAGCAATGCTGATGAAGTGGTATAAATATTACTAGGCCTGGGGTGAAAAATTTCCTTTTATATTTTAGAAATTATTTGACTCCCAATAAGAAATTTGTAAGGAAAATAAAATTGACTTATGTTTACATAAAACGTCATAATTTGTTGAGAAATGTTAATGTTTTCCTCAGTAATTCACTATAACACCTCTTAGGTAGCTATATAACACTGGATATTATTTTACAGGCTAGGAGGCTAAAGTAAGGGAGAGGATGACTTTGTCCAGTGAGGAAAGCAATCCAGACTTCTAAATCCGGCCCTCTGATTTCACATTCCTTGCTTTCTCCACTGTAGCTTACCCAAGTCACTAGTGAAAAAGCACTCCATATGTCACACAACATGCCATAAGACGGTCTAACTATTTTGAAGAAAATCTCCTAGAAAAATCACTGACCAAGAGAGAATTGTAGAAGCAGATGGCACCAACAGCACACTTCTGGTGTGGCATCTGTGGTTACTTCTGTGCTTCTACATTGGATAGTACTTACATCAAAAGAGCCAATATGTTCAGAAAAAAAGAAAATCATAGTAAAATAAGAACAAAACTTCCCGCACAGACACATTTACTAATTATAAAACTGCTGAAGGATATTAACCATCCTGTGCGTGCATGTGTGTGCGTGTTCGCCCGTGAGCCCGTGCAGCAGCAGAAACTGCCTAATGTTCAGTGAGTGCTGTAAAACTCAGAAGCCCAGAGGCCAAAGTGACCCCAACAGACTCACCTAGACATCACGGTAATGGAGTTGCAATAGTAACCCCCTACCTAATTACAGATGGTGCTTAAGGCAAAATCCTATTAAGACAAGTTTTATGGGTTTGTTGTAGACTGGCTGTTAGAAATTGCACCATTGGTACACAGAGCTTGAAATCAAAACAGTGCTGATCTCTAGTCTCTCTGTAGAGATAATAAATGGGGAAAAAAAACAACAAACAAGCTAACAAACCCCACAGATAGTGCAACTTGAACTAGATTCCATTCTAAGAAAACATGCTATAAGTCAAATTAAAAAAAAAAAAACACTCTAATATCTAATTGCAGTTAAATATTTTAGACATGTACTCCCCAAAACATTGAAATATATTTTTTCATGTTGAAAACAAGCTAAAAAATATAGGATATGTGAGGTTCTTTTGATTATTACTTTGAAAGAGTGTGTTTTGTTAGATTACTAATCTGAAGCATGTGGCTGGACCTGAGTCCTGACCTATACTAGAGCCACGAGAGATTTACAGGGAGGAAATACCAGGCAAATGTTCACTTTATTATCATGTCTTAATCCAATGTGTCTGGGCCCTGGTGGATTATGCTGGACTGCATGTGTAACCCAAGACCTTACTTGGCATGTCTGATTTACGGTCAAGACTAGAAGCATGCATACTCTCACTTTCCCTTAACTCTGTACTAGACATTTAGACTTTCTTACCCTATGGGCAAAGGAAGTCTCAAAAGACAAATCAAAGTAAAAAAATAATAATAATAAAATAAAATAAGACAAGAACTAGAGCAGAGCAGGCCTAAAATTCCCAGTTTGTGCTTCTTTCACCTATACCCAAATCTGGTGGGTTGACAAATATTTTCTGCAAATATCTGGGTACTAAATGCAAATCCAGCTTTGTGGGCTATAAGACCTCTGTTGCAACCATTCAACTTTGCCACTGGAGCATAAAAGCAACTACAGACAGTTTGAAAATAAGAGGGCATGGCCAGATTTGTAGTAGAACAGTCTGGATGCAGTTTGTGGTCCCTACTGTCATGACTATGTGGGTCTTCAATAAGTAAATGTGCCGTTGTTCTTCCTGGAATGAGGTTTCAGGACATCTCTGCAAGAAAGGCAAGGAAGAGACTATTAACAAATAAGCACTTCACAAAAAAAAAAAACAAAAACGAAATAAAACAGACACAACCTATTTCTTCCTTCCATTGATATTATTGACCATTAACTCGATGGCCTAATTTGGTTCTACTTCCTTGAGGCATTCAGAGCTACTTCTAAGAGGCTGAGTTTGTCGGCTTGCGCTTCAGGTTAACATGTGTTCTCAGTAGTATCCCAAGGAAGCTTTTCCTAAGTTTTAATTTAGGCCTATAATTTAATCATCTGCCCACATTTGCAGGGGAAATCCTCACAAAAACCATATTCAATCATTCTAAAAGTAAGAGCATACTACATTGGATAACACTTTCTAAAGTTCCTGTAAAACTAAATATTGTAACATAAAACCAATCATTGGAAATATGTTTAATATGATTTTTTATTAAAGATGACAACACTGCACTTTGTTTTTTTGATAATCCTTGCTTAAGTTTTTCCTGGTGTTAAGTGAAAAGGTAAGGGGAAATTACAACGAATTAAGTAGCAATCTTGGCAAGCATTTTAATTCTTTGAATAGAATAAGGGGCATTTATTAGCTTGAAAATAATGAGATTAAGTCAGTGTTTTGGGTTATTCTCTTTTCCTATTCATGTGAAGAGAAGGTAAATTGATCTCCTCAAATGCCCAGCTCACCAACACCAGCAGATTCATTCTATGCCTTGAAATTATTTAAGGCATAGCTGCCTTTAAAATGCATATTTGCCCTCAATGTTCCAGTCTTTGATCTTTCACCACTGATTATTGTACACCACAAGAAATTCTCAAAGCTCTTTTATGAATATTGGGCAGGCCCATGGGCACACTGCAGAATTTGATCTTAAAACCACAAAATTGGAAGCATTTGGATCTCAGCCTCTAGTCCTGTACTTGTTTACACAATTCATAATACCTTGAATGATTTTTTCCTGTTATTCAGTAAATTATACATGATATCACTTTTAATATTTTAAGTGAGAGGACTGATAGTCAAAATAGAGAATTCCAATTAATGCTGAATTTTTATTTTATCAATATTTAAAAGGATTTTAAGCTTCATATTTGAGAGGTTATTCTAAAGTGTGACTTTTGTCACAAATATAAAATTTCACTTCGACGTGGCTCCTGTCCTTCTTTCAGATTCAACAAACATTTATTATGTGACTATTATATGTCTGATGTAAAGCCATATAGCACATTCTATGCCTTCCAGGAACATTAAATTTAGAAAGACAATTAGAGTATATATTTTACAAAATTAGTTAACTTGAATAATTTCTATGTAATTATTTTTCAAGAACAAAACATCAAAAATAATCCTGACTCTCAGTTGGTTAGAGAGCCTTTTAGATATATGAAGGTTTGGGTTTGATTCCTGGTCAGGGCACATATAAGAACCAACCAATGAATATATAATAAGTGGGAAACAAATCAATCTCTCTTTCTCTCCCTCTCTCTTTCTCTCTCTCTTTTTCTCTCTCTTTAAAATCAATAAATTGAAAAAATACCTCAGAAGTAATAACTCAGGTGAGAAAATGAATCTTGTTACTTGGACTAGAGGAAAATTAGTCCCTTTTACCTCTAGGCCTCACTATCTCCTGTCCCAACTGTTGAGAACCCTACAAAGATATATTAGTGCTTTGAAACAAACGAAACATTCTTGTCAGAGGGACCAACACATTAGACTGAATTTGTAAACTGAAAAGCATAAGGTACAAAACTAGGAAGTGAAATAACATCTGTTCATTTATTTGCTACCTTTATAACAGTGTATTAATTAGGAGTGCATTGGTTGCAAGGGATGGAAGCCTAGGTAAATTAATGGAGTAAAACAGAGAAATATATTGACTCTTGTAATGCATGACTTTTGGAAAACCAAACTATGGGAAAGGTGGTAGTTCTGCCAAGTAGATTTTTCCACTTCATTTTTGACTCTTTATCTCTAGCATTTGCTTGATTATGTCTCATGCCTGATCTGTAGGAATTATGGCTACCAAGAAGAACAAAATTTTATACGAAGTCTGTCCAGAAGGTATCCAACCATGTCATATGAAAAATAGACACATTTATTGATGAAGGTACAAGATATAAGAAACAGTGTACACAGGAAAATGACACCTCACTCCTCTTCAAAGTAGGTTCTTTAGGACTGCGTTCAGTTCTCCCAATCACCATCAGCTTCTCCATCCTATTTTCCTGAATTTCATTGACAATCTTCAATCTCTTCTCTTTCAAAGGTGATTTTAATTTTGGGAAAAGCCAGAAGTCACAGGACACCAAATCTGGGCTGCAGGGGGTTGAGTCACCTGGGTGATTTGATGTTTGCCAAAAAACTCTTCATGAGTTGTGATGCACGAGAAGGCATGTTGTTGTGATGAAGCTTCTAATAATCACTGGTTACCCATAGCTGCAGCCTTCTGAATCATCCAAATAGTTTATGTCAAGGAATGTTCAAGCTTAATGCAAAATTTAATGCAGATTTGCTTCTCTACTTGCTCAGTCATTTTTAATACAATGGCCACACAGTACACATGCTCACTCAAAGGTGTCTACTGCCACCGCTGACTAATACAGTGAAGTTGTCATTGTTCGTGCATGACATTCCAGTTCACTCTTCTTGATTTCCAGGTTGCATCAATGTCACATGAACTGTTTTTGTTATATTTTTCTGGGGCTTTTTCTGGACAGGCCTTGTCATACCTTCTAATTTTTATATTGGAGAAGGCTTCACAGATTTCTTAACCCCTTCATTATAAAATTCTGGGAAAATAGTTTGGTTGGCTCAATTTGGGGCAGATTCATATCCCAAAACAAATCTGCTGTGGTCACAGTGCCTCAGGTTTTCAAGTAGGTAAAACAAAAACAGTGATCCCAAGAAAGGTATAAGATTACTTCTGATAAATGCCTCTATAGAGGCCCACTATAAACATAAAATATAAGTATTGCAAATGGCTGATAACTGTAAATGCAAATATAATAAATAAAAACAGCATAAATCGTTTCCAATTTGTAGTTTTAATACAGAAGAAATTGAACAGATGTAATACATTATGTCTCTATTCATTATCTTGAAACATTTTTTTGTGCCTTTGTTTTGGTTCTAGTAAAAATAAGAGGTAGTTTCCTGTGCAAATGAGCTTTTTTGATGTAGGTTTTAGAAAATTTTAAGGTGAGGATAGCATGTGGGTACAGTTGAGTGGTAATTTTTTCTTAATTAAGCACCTTTATCATTGTAGTTATAACAATTCATGAAAATGTCAACTTTAATTCAATTCCTTTTTATTTTAGGACTTTACTCTTTAATAATAGACAATGATGGTCTTTCATTAGAATAAGTGAATAGGAGGATGCGTGCATTGTGTTTAAAATTTACTGGATCTAATGTAAAATAAAATAGTACTATTCCTGATTGGCATGCATAGCTTTGTCTAAATAGTTTTTCTAAGGTTATTTATTATAATTTTATTATATATATTTAAATGAATCTTTTTTAAGATCTCAGTTTTCTAACTACTCATTGACTAAAGAACCCCAAAGGCAGAAACAATTAGATTCCTCAATTTATGGAAAATAGAACTAAGAACAAATTCAGTTAAGGTTATAATTTCCAAATGAAATCTCAGATTTACCTTGTTTTGTTTGTAAGTTTATAAGTTGGAAAGAACAATCTTGTAATAACTTGGTTTTATTGCTAAAAGCCTCACAACCTATTTATTAAGGTAGTTTGATAATAAATATGACAACTACATTGAACACTATTAGAAAAATGTCTTACTCTTTATAGGATACTTACATTATAAATACTTGTGAAAGCATTTTTTTCCAAACAGATTGTGAATATAGCCAGTTCTAATATAACATGATATATGTAGTCCCCAAAATCCTTGTACTGTGTAAAATTACAGCATTTAAAAGGACAGAGCCCAAGGGAAAAATGGAATAGGGTCACAACACTCTCAAGAACTTTGTTAGTGATATATTTAAGAAAGAAAAAAAAAAGAAACCTAATAAAAACAGTAGCACACTTTTATATATATAAATGTTTAAGAAACACATGAATATTGCCTCAAAAATGGCATTTTAAGTTTGTAGGTGAGGGCATCAAAAACTGTATTAGTTTTCTGCTGCTTGCATAACAAGTCACCACAAACTAACTGCTAAAAGTCTAGGCACAGCTTAGTTGGATCCTGGGCTAAGGGTCTCAGGATGAAATCAAGGGGTCAGCTGAAGCTAAAATCTCGGTTAAAGCTCTGCTCATCTAAGCTCATCCAAGTTGTTAGCTGAACCAATTTTGGGATTATAGGGGTCTAGCCCTCGCTTCCCAGAGGCCACCCCCTGCACAGGCAGTTCACATCGTGACTGTTTGCTTCTTTACAGCCAGGAGAACATCTCTGACTTTTTTCATTTCTCATCTTCTTTCAAAGGGCCCAGTATTAAAGGGCTCACATGCTTGAAGTTCACCCAGAATAGTCTACCTTTTGATTAACTTAACTGATTGGGGAACTTAATTATAACTGCAAATATTCTTCATCTTTACTATGTAATATTTTGTAACCTACCACCTCTGTTGTGTTTCATTGATTAGAAGCTAATTACAAGTTTCCCCCACCTCAAAGCAGGGAATAACAAAAGGACATGAATCACCAAAGGTCAGTCTTTTACTTCTACCTAAGATGACAGTTGCGGCTTGTGCGTTATTGTGGAGTGGTGGAAGGAGGGCTATATGAAATTGTGTGGAAGGTTATAACAGAGTAATATAGATCGAGAGGACTCATACATAACACATGCAATGAGTTGAGGTAGCTGGCAGATATTTGAGGTGTATGTATGTGTGTGTTTAGAGAACCTCTTTGTGGTAGCTCAGTTTAGCTGGGTGCATTTTTGTGCATTCAGCTAGTGTTTCCCACAGATTAAATCATGCATAGCAAATACAAAATCTATATTATGCTCAAATTGTTCCTTAATATCTCAGTTGTGTTGGGACTAATGTGTGTTTTTAAAACAAGCACTATAGCAGAATAAACTATACATATTTACCTTTCTATTGCCTTCGATACTTAAAAGAATGTTGGCATATAGTGGAAGTTTTTTTTAATACCTTTAAAATTGAATAGAATTGAAATTGGAATTTGGGATAAATGCACATATGGACTTTAAATCAATCCATCAAGTCCTCACTGAGTTGTGTTCATAGATCCCATGAGCCAAAGACAAAGAGAAACTGGATGAATATAGGGTTTATTGACATAATCATGTAGAACTCATAGAGAACGAAAGAGGAGAGTTAACAAAAATGTATTGGAAAGGGAGAATGGTGCAGTTTGGATGCCTGGCTTCTAATTTAAAGATTACCATGATGATCTTTATTATGTGAATTTCCTCTTGTTTTAAAATGTGTCAGAGACGAGTGAGTTTCCAAAAGTAAATGATAATTTACAACAGAATCTTGCAGAAAGACATAAGTAGGTTTGTCTCTATTTCCCATTTGAGATATTTGTACAATATTGGCCAGGGAATCAAGACCCCACTATATTTAAGAAATTTCAGTATATCTACCAAAGTGTGCTTCCTCCACAGAAACATAATCAGGAAGCTAAACAAAAACAGGCAAAGTGTCAAAACAAACTGTCAGAAAGGTTTACATCTGTGGACCAGCAATATAAAGAATGCTTTCTGTATAGCTCATCTACTGTAACTACTTCAGAAATGTAAGGAAGGCAATAAAAAGACATTCTTCTTTGAATGTAAAGGTAGAAGACTAAATATTTATTTAAGTTAGCACCCAAATTTCCATTGTAATAACTAAATATACATAGAATAAGATAATTCTTATTAGCCTGTGTTGAATATAGTAATAAAATAACACCAAAAATACAAATTTGAGAATTTTTTACAAAATATTTTGGGAAGAGCGAGAGAATTTGTTATTCCAGATCTTAGCTTGCAATGTCATTCTCAATAAACATACCCAGGTCTTCTTGAAAAAATGGCTTATTCCATGGCTGGGACATGAATATACAAGATAAGCCTAGGGCATCTTATGTGCCAGAAAATAAGAAAGTGCTCAAAACTAAAACATTACGGATATGTCAAAGAGACAAAGCAGCCAACAGGAAAGGAATCCACGCGCCAAAGCTGAAACCATTTGAGAAACCAAAAGTTTAATATAACCTATAGTATAAATAAATATATATGTGTTCACATGATATAAATAAAATATCAAACAGATAAAGGGGAGAAAGAAACAATTCTCCCATACAGAAGAATTTCAAACTATTTATATAGACACTACCTGCTGCCCTAGGAGATGGAGTTTAATTCCCCAACCCTTGAGTATAGACTGTACTTAATGACTTAATTTTACAGAATAGATCATGAAAATGGATGGGGGCTTGGAGAATAAATACAGTGGAGAAATCTGAAAACTTCACATTTGCCAGGCGATCAGATGTAACATCATCAATAGTAAGTCATCTTAATAGCATGCACATGATATGATGACATGAGAAGGCAACATTATATATGTGGTCTTCCTACCAGAAACCCAAGTCCCTGTAAATCTGATCATTTGAAAAACATCAGACAAATACAAATTGGGCAACATTATACAAAATACCTGATCAGTGCTCCTCAAAACAGTCAGGTCATAAAAAATAAGTAGTGTCTGAAAAACTGTCATTACTAAGGAATCATGACAAAATTTAGGGAGACTTCCAGCCAAGATGGAGGCATAGACAGACACGCTGTGCCTCCCTCCATAACTAAGAAGAAATATAACTTCCTCAAAACTAAAAACAACCAGAAGTTCCAGAAAATCAAGCTGCAAGGATGTCCAGCAAACAAAGATATAAAGAAGAAATACTCATCCAGACAGGTAGGAGGGGCAGAGCTGGAGTGGAGAGGAGGCAGTGTGAGAGCAGCAGCAGCCATAGTGGCAGTAGCAGGCCAGCAGAAAGCACACTCACACCTTTTAAAAAGTCAGGAGGGACACCTGGGGAGTGTTCCCAGCTCCTCACCAGACTGTCCCAGCACAGGGAAAAATCAAGCCTCATTGCTTCTGACTGTGCAAACCAGTGGGGGTTGGGGTGGAGGCAGAAACTGCCAGTCTCTGCAGAGTCTGCTTGTTTAAAGGGCCCCCATGGTGCTAGAACATCCGTAGACCCACCCACTCTGGGAACGACGGCTAGGGCAGCAGCTAGAGGGGCACCAGCCCAGTGCAGAAGTGGGAGAGGTGCCTGGAAAAGGGGCAAGTGCTGGGCTGGCTGGGCCCCTCCCCCACTACAGTGCCACAATGTGGTGAAACAGGTCACCCTGTACTGATGAATCCTTACAACTTAACAGGAACAACAGCTCTTCCTGGGACGTGGAGGCAAACACACACACGGGAGCCTATCAGAATGAGGAGACAAAGAAGTATGGCTCAAAAGGAAGAATGGATCAAGGTTCCAATGAGAAAACTAAGTGACAAGGAGAGCACCAACCTAACAGATGAGGACAGAGACAACCTAACAGATGCAGAATTCAAAACCCTGGCGATAAAGGTGCTCACAGGCTTGACAGATATGCTTGAGTATGACAAACACATAAGAGAAGAAGTGAAGGTTATACTAACTGAAATGAAGGAAAATCCACACAAAACCAATGGTGAAGGAGAGGAAACTGGGGTTCAAATCAATGATTTGGAACATAAGAAAGAAGAAAAAAAACATCCAACCAGTGCAGAATGAGGAAGCAAGTATTGGAAAAAATGAGAAAAACTTCCCAAATTTTGCAAAGGAGATGGACATACAGGTCTGGGAAGCACGGAGGGCCCCAGGACAGCTGAACCCAAGGGGACCACATCAAGATCCATCATGACTGAGATGCCAAAGGTGAAAGATAAAGACAGAGTCCTGGGGGCAGCAAGAGAGAAGTGGAGAGTTGCCTACAGGGGGGTGCCTATAGGACTATCAGCTGATTTCTCAGAGGACACTCTGCAGGCAGGAAGGGACTGGCAAGCAGTATTCAATGTGATGACAAGCAACCTACAACCAAGATTACTCTATCCAACAAAGCTATCATTTGGAATGGAAGGGCAGATGAAGTGCTTCCCAAACAAGGTAAAACTAAAGGAGTTCATCATCACCAAGACATTATTATGTGAAATGTCAAAGGGACTTAAGAAAAAGAATATCAAAACTGAACACAAAAATGACAACAAACTCTCAACTGTCAACAACTAAATCTAAAAAATAAAAACAACATCCAACTAAGCAAACCAGAATAGAAACAGAACCATAGGTGTGGGGATCATTTGGAGGGTTATCAGCTGGGAGGGGGGAGGGGAGAAATGAAGAAATAATGTAGGGACTAAGAAGCATAATTGGTTGGTACAAAATAGACAGGGGGAAGTTTAGAATAATATAGGAAAGGGTGAAGCCAAAGAACTTATATGCACAACCCATGGACATGAACTGCTGGAGGAAGGGCAGTACTTGGCAGAAGGGAGCAAAGGGGAAAAAATTGGAACTACTGTAACAACATAATCAATAAAATATACTTAAAAAAATTTTAAGTAATGTCCTGGCTACGATCCTTAAACAGAAAAGGAACATTCGATGAAAATTCGTGAAACCTTAATAATGTCTAGAGTTTAGTTAAAAAATGATATACCAAGGATAACGTCTCAGTTTTGATAGATGTAGCATACTAATGTAAAATGTTAAAAACAGGGAAAAAAGGGTGAAGAATAGTAGACGGCAACTCTGTACTATCTTTGCAAATTTTCTGTAAAATTTAAAGTACAAAATAACTTTAATAAAGTTTAAAATATATGTTAATCAAAATATGGTACATGGAGGGCCTAGAATAATGGTGTTTTGGCAAATGAAATGAAAGGCAAAGACCATTTGTTGAGAATCTACCATGGGATAGAGCCTGTGCTAGGTGCTTCATTTTATAGACCGTATTTTATTTGTTGCTTTTGCATTAGTCTGTATTTAGGCACACAAGAAAACACCTCTAAACCAATAAACCAGTTCCAAATAGCTACTAGCCAGGTCTTTCAAATTACAAATAAATCAAATTGACAACTTTTGAATGTCATTAGGGGTTACATATCGCCTAGAGCGACAGGTATGAAAATGAAGTCTTCTTCAGGTTATAAAACCAATTACTAAAACCTCAATGTCATTCTTTCACACAAATGCAAAACCAGAATTCTAAAAGAAACTAAACCTTTATTCAAAATGGAGCAGTCAAGCCTGGAGGTTATAACAGAATGTTTTTCAGTAGTGTAAAACGATGCTAAGGAATTCTAAGTAGTGTGGATGGAACTTCTAAAAAACTAGGATTTAGAGGGGTGGGCGGGACAGGGATGAGCAAATAGGGAAAAAATTCAGACAACTGTAATTGAACAAAAATAAAATTTTTAATAAATAAACTAGAATTTAAAACAGATTAACTGAACTAAAGGGGTTACCTCAAAGTTTGTTCTTTTTGGGGAAATGTATTTTTATGTAAAGAGGAAAATGATAAAAAATATGGAACGGCTACAAATCAAGACTACAATGTCATAAATATCTCCTGTAAAGTGATTTTTATTATCCGTTGGTGCCAGAAAAGGATACTCAATTGTTCTTTTGAAACAGTTATGTGACAAAATCTCATTGCAAAAATATCTAACTGAAATTCAAATTGAACATCCAGTATATTTATTGAGTTCATTATGCAAAACACTAGGCTAGATTACTAAAACGTAAATAACATTTTAAGAAAATATAAATAATGAAAGATTATGAGAATTTCTTAGAATTCTAGCAATGAAGATATTGTAGTCATTGTACCTACTTAGCACTATACAGAGCACCAGAAAAAGACAAGAATCCCTGGCCAGTTAGCTCTGTTGGTTAGAGTCCATCCCTAGTCAGGGCACATACAAAAATTAAACAATGAATGCATAAATAAGGGGAACAACAAATTGATCTCTCTCTCTCTCTCTCTCTCTCTCTCTCTCTCTCTCTCTCTCTCTGCCTCCTTTCTCCTCTCCCTCTAAAATCAGTTTCACAAAAATGAAAAGACAAGAAGACAGGCTTTCTGTTATAGTAACATTTACTCAAGACCAAATTCTATCAGAATATATGTATTTTTAACCTTCAAATTTCACTTATATATCATGGTTTGAATTGGATTCTGATTCAGTTAAAATCCATTTCACAGAATCAAAGAGAATAGTCAAGTAACATAACTTTAAAACAGAGTTCAAAAACACATTTCACATAACAACACATTCTCAGGAAGGTGGTTTGAAGTTGGTAAATCTGAAATTCAAACATGTCAAGCCTCTTATCAGCTTCCACAGTCCTCAACTTTTCTCCTAGGGTCATAAGATGGAGACTACAGCTAACCCTCATACAACCATGTTCAAGGTCTTGTGGGAAATGATTAACTTGGAAGGCTGGGGCTGGTCCAAACATGCACATCCCCAAGATAGTTTTACCTTCAGCATTGGCCTTGGCTGGCTCCTGGGAGATGAACAATGAGCCCTTGGAATATACTGGCTGTTATTAATATTTTTTGTTTTATTTTGTATGCCTGAAGAGTTGGGCCATGAGGTACCAGTTTGATCAGCTAGTTTATGCTAATAATATTGTTTATATGGATGCCTCTTTTTGTTGTGGGGGTTGGAGTCTGAATACCTGAGATCAGTCATAGGTGTCAGATGCTTGTGTGACTAACGCTCCCCAATCCCCCCAAAATAAACCAGGACATTAAGGCTTGGTGAGCTGCCATGGCTGGCAACTCTTGGCATGTGTACTACACATTATTGCTGGGCAAATTAAACATGTTGGTGTGACTCCATTGGGAAAGGACACCTAGAAGCTTGTACCTGGTTTCTCCTAAATTTTACCCTATGCATCTTTTCTTTTGCTGACTTCAATCTATATTCTTTTGTTGTAGTAAACTACAGTGCTAAGTTAACAGCTTTCTGAGTCTTGTGAGTCCTCTTAGCTAACAATTGATCTGAGTGTGATTTTAAAGACACCCAGGTAAGTTGGTGTCAAAAGTGTGAGGTAATGACATCATTCTCACTCAAGTCTCTTCTTACAACAAAAATAAATCTTTCCCAGAATACCTGCCTGAAGACAGCTTAATTTTGGGGGGGTCAAACCAGGTCAAAGGGTCACTCCTGGGTGCAACTGAGGCTAATTGGGAATGTGGCAGTTGTAGCCTCTATCATGTGATGTTGGCTGTCATTAACGAAGATGGCTGTTAACTAGGCCACCAGTAGAGATGACATCGGTGATTTCAGGTTCCTCTGTATTTTCATTCCCTCATCCTGTTCAGTTTTTTGTTTCATCTGACTTATTCCAAATGGCTTTTTATTTTCTTCACATTTTTGGTTGGGGATATGCCTTCATGTTCCACACTCATAGGGCTTATGTGACAGGCCCCTTTGGAATTATTTAATTCCTAACAAAAGTTAAAACTACAAGACTAAAGGGATATAAGGGTGAAATTTTGAATTATACAAAAAATTTACCCCAAGTTGGCATACAACTTTTACATGTGTAACAATTGATGCTGCCTCAGGTCATGAAACTTGTTAATAGCTGATAGAGCTTTGAATGCTAGTTTGTCCAACTTGCATGTCAATTATTTTCTCCACTGAGCCAACAGCTGTTCAAGACATTAATGTAGATGCCTCTGTGCTTTGATATATGAAAATGGGTCTTTTAAGGGCACTTTGTGTGGTCTATACTGTCACAAAGATTTACATTAACACTGCTGAGCTATATAATATTTCAGCTATTTATATTTCTCAAGCTTGCATGCAAAGAACACAGACTATTTTCTATTATGAAAATATAATTGTAATAATGTTTAAAATTATTAAGCTCCATCAAGTTGGGAAGGTTCCATGTCTACTCCGTGACTATTTTCTTCCTTTCACAACAATCACTGAATCAAATCTGGTGTGATAAGTGAGGTTGTAGGTTTTATTTTATAAAAACATATATGGTTACTCAAGAAATCAGATTATAGTATTCTTCTAAGTTATCTAGCTATGTCATAGAAACTTCATTACTTCTCCTTCCATCTTGGCCTATTCAAAGGGGTAAAAAATATGGAAAACACTTGGCAATCAAGGCACTAATCATCGTCACATAACTTCTACATAAATAAATATTTATACACTGATATTCCCTAGTGAAATAAAATCATAAACAACCAGTTAAAAGAGACTTAAGCATCCAGTAAATTTTTTCTTTGCCCGTTCAAGTCCTGTGTACAACATCCCAAACAAATGCCTTGCTAACTCATCATTAAAACTTCTAGCTCATTAACTTCATTACATAGTTCATTCCATTTTTTTATAGCTTTTACTGCTGGCAGTTCCTATCTACTATAGAGTTAAAAAAAAAAAAAAGAAACCTCTTTATAAATTTAACCCAGGAACTTAAGATTTATTTATTTATTTTTTTAATGTATTTTATTGAGTATATTGTTAACAATAGTTCCAATTTTCTCCCATTTATTCCCCTCCCCCCAGCATCTCCCTCCCCCAGCAACCCCCCCAAGTCCATACCCCTGGTTCGTAAAAATAACTATCCCTCCCTCTCAGATATTAAGACCCTTTGTAATCTTGTAAAGGACAATGGGCAAAGGTCTTAAGCTCCTCTAGCTGCTTCAAGCTGGATATGGTCGTCGTCCTACCTACCCTTGGGTCCAGAAATCCCTAATAATAGTGGGGGTGTGGAGGGGAGGGTGGCCTTCCCACATGGGGAAGGATCGTGCAGACTCCAGGTCGGCTGGCTGTCCCCGGACAATGGCGTGCTTGGTTTAACAGGCTGGCATCCTTGTTGTATTCTGGAGGCAACAGATTTGGCAAAAAGTGTTAAAAGACATCATTCAATCCATAACTACTAGATGACAAAAGGCAGGGATTAATTTTTCAATGTTCCATATTAGGAGAAAGAAAAAAAAGGCTTCTTTGGAGGGAGGTGTGTTAGGAACATCTCACCTGTCCAAAACCCTTTTGCCCATTATACTTAGTTTTGGCTGAGGGAAATAGTTTAGGTTCCCCCCCTCTCAGACCTCTAGGCCCTTTCTGTCCAAGCCATTAGGATAGAAAAGAGAAACCAGTTTTAAAGTGAAGCCCACAGACCACCCCATTCTTCACCAACCCAGCCATTTAGTTCAGTCAAACCGTTGAGTCTCAGGAGGCAGCGCTGCAGACAGGATTAAGTGAGGCTTATGCGTACAATCACTCAGGTAATGTGATCATAGGCTTATGTCCTTTGAAAACAGAAAACACATGTTAATTTATGTAACAAAACCCACAAACAAGTCTCTAAATCTGTAAGACTGTCTTATTGGGAAGACATCCAGTTGCAAGGCACTTGACATTCTACTTGCCTGCAACTTGATTATCTTTGATGATATCACAGACATGGTTTAATTTTCAAGTGAAACCATATTTTAAATGAGAAGGAACTTTTAAGATGGTTAGTTGCCCTATTTTATAGTCTACTACTGATCATTGTGATTTTCCTTGAATAATGATTTTTCTCCTTAAGATTGCCCTCCTTCTCTTTAAAGGGACTACATTAGGTCCATTTTTAATTTATCCTGTTCATTTGCATAAACATAACAAGAGCCAGCAAATGGTCACTTATGATCTTTAGTTCTGCTTTGCTGGAACTTACCCAAGGAACATTTAGGGTGAGCCTCAGTCTGCTCTTCAGGGCACAGAAGCTGAGCCACATACCTGGCATTCATCCTTGCCTGTACACACCTGTCCTTTCCAAGTCTTTCTGGTTTTTCATTGTGCCTTAAGGTCCCTTCTAGCCATTGTTCAGGAAAACAACCTTTGTTCCTTCCCTGGAAAGATTGCTGTGGACCACACAACCAACCATGGTACCAGGCCTTTTATCTCACGGGCTTTTATTACCTTTGAAAGTCATTCCCCGTTCCTCAGGGCTTTTTGGTAACAACCTGAGCCCAAGTATGTCTCCTTTAGGCTTGACATTCCAGTCAAAGACTTGGTCAAAAAAATAAAAAAGGAAAAAAAAAGGAACCTCTATTAACAACTGGAGTTATTAGTTCTATGCAAAGAAACTTATGTCATTACTTACTTGTTATGAATGCCAAACTCTGGAGGGATCAAATAGGGAGAAAAATATACAACATGAAGGAAAATCTTTGTCCTAATATTCACTGAACTGGCATTTCCACTCTTCATATTTTCATTTTTCCCCCACTAAAAACAAATTTTTTGTTTGTTTTTCCATTACAGTTGTCTCACTTTTTTCCCCCTCTTGCTTCCCTGCATCCTGCCCCTCCCTTACCCCATATTCAGTCCCCACTCAGTTGCCCATGTCAGTGGGTCGTTTATATATGTTTTTTGACTTGACCCTTCCCCTTCTTACCCCCTTGTCTCCCTCCCACCTCCCCCCTTGTTACTGTTAGTCTACTTCTTGTTTATATAGCTTTGGTTCAATTTTGCTCATTTGTTTGGTTGTTCATTAGATTCCTGTAATAAGTGATAGCATAAGGTATTTTTCTTTCATTGCCTGGCTTATTTCGCTAAGCATAATTCTCTCTACTTCCATCCATGTTGTTGCAAATTGTAGAAGTTCCTTCTTTCTTTCTGCTACATAGAACTCCATTGTGTAAATGTACCACAGTTTTTTGATCCACTCATCTCTAGATGGGCATTTAGGTTGTTTCCAGCACTTGGCTATTGTAAATAGTACTGCTATGAACATTGGAGTGCATAGGTTCTTTTGAATTGGTGTTTCAGGATTTTTTGGATATAATCCTAGCAATGGAGTTGCTGGTTCAAAAGGCAGTTCCATTTTTAGTTTTTTGAGGAAATTCCAAACTGTTTTCCATAGTGGCTGCACCAGTCTGCATTCCCACCAGCAATGCACCAAGGTTCCCGTTTCTCCGCATCCTCTCCAGAACAAGTTGTTTGTTGATTTGTTGATGATGGCCATTCTGACTGGTGTGAGGTGGTATCTCATTGTGGTTTTTATTTGCATCTCTCTGATGGCTAGTGATGTTGAGCATACTTTCATATGTCTATGGGCCCTCTCTATGTCTTCTTTGGAGAAGTGTTTGTTCAGGTCCTTTGCCCATTTTTTAATTGGGTTGTCTGTTTTCTTGATGTTGAGTCATATAAGTTCTTTATATATTTTGGAGATCAATCCCTTGTCTGAGATGTCATTGGTGAATATATTTTCCCATATGGTTGATTTCCTTTTCATCTTGCTGATGTTTTCTTTAGCTGAGCAGAAACGTTTTAGTTTGATGTAGTCCCATTTGTTTATTCTTTCCTTTATTTCCCTTGCCTTAGGAGATATATCAGTGAAAGTGTTGCTACGTGGGCTATCTGAAATTTTCCTGCCTATTTTTTCCTCTAGGACTTTTATGGTATCACGGCCTACATTTAAGTCTTTGATCCATTTTGAGTTTATTCTGGTGTGTGGTGTAAGTTGGTGGTCTAGTTTCATTTTTTTTGCATGTCCCTGTCCAGTTCTCCCAACACCATTTGTTGAAGAGGCTCTTTTCATTCCATTTGATGTTCTTTCCCCCTTTGTCAAATATTAGTTGACCATATGAACTTGGGTTTATTTCTGGACTCTCTATTCTGTTCCATTGATCTATATGTCTGTTTTTATGCCACTACCAGACTGTTTAGATTACCGTGGCCTTGTAGTATAGTTTGATATCAGGTATTGTGATTCCTCCTACTTTGTTCTTCCTCAGAATTGCTGTGGCTATTCGGGCTCTTTTTTGGTTCCA
Organism: Furipterus horrens; assembly: GCF_987537825.1. Taxonomy (NCBI): domain Eukaryota; kingdom Metazoa; phylum Chordata; class Mammalia; order Chiroptera; family Furipteridae; genus Furipterus; species Furipterus horrens. Next base: position 57,766,872 of record NW_028327176.1, on the reverse strand, counting down.
TATAAATTTTTGAAGTATTTGTTCTAGGTCTGTGAAATATGTTGCTGGTATTTTAATAGGGATTGCATTGAATCTATAAATTGCTTTGGGTAGTATGGACATTTTAATGATGTTGATTCTTCCCATCCATGAGCATGGTATATGCTTCCATTTATTTGTATCTTCTTTAATTTCTTTCTTCAGTGTTATGTAGTTTTCTGAGTACAGGTCTTTTACCTCTTTGGTTAAGTTTATTCCTAGGTATTTTATTTTTCTTGTTGCTATGGTAAATGCGATTTTTCTTTCAGTTTCTATGTCTGAGTTTTTATTGTTGGTGTATAAAAATGCCTTCGATTTCTTTATATTGATTTTGTATCCTGCTATTTTGCCGAATTCACTTATTAGGTTGAATAGTTTTTTTTGTGGAGTCTATAAGGTTTTCTATGTACACTATCATGTCATCTGCAAATAATGACAGTTTTACTTCCTCTTTTCCAATTTGGATGCCTTTTATTTCTCTTTCTTGTCTGATTGCGGTGGCTAGAACTTCCAAGACCATGTTGAATAGGAGTGGAGAGAGCAGACATCCTTGTCTTGTTCCTGATCTCAGGGGGAATGCTCTCAGTTTTTCCCCGTTGAGTATAATGTTGGCTTCAGGTTTCTCATATATGGCCTTTATTATGTTGAGATATTCTCCCTCTATTCCCATTTTGCTGAGTTTTTATCATAAATGGGTGTTGTACTTTTTCAAATGCTTTTTCTGCATCTATTGATATGGTCATGTGGTTTTTGTCTTTCATTTTGTTTATGTGATGTATTACATTTATTGATTTGTGAATATTAAACCATCCTTGCATCCCTGGGATGAATCCTACTTGATCGTGGTGTATGATCTTTCTAATGTGTTGCTGGATCCGGTTTGCCAATATTTTGTTGAGGATTTTAGCATCTATGTTCATCAGCGATATTGGCCTGTAGTTTTCTTTCTTTGTTGTGCCTTGACCTGGTTTTGGAATTAGGGTTATACTAGCTTCATAGAACGAGTTTGTGAGTCTTCCCTCTTCTTGTATCTTTTGGAATAGTCTGAGGAGGATAGGAGTTAGTTCTTTCCTAAATGTTTTGTAGAATTCACTTGTGAAGCCATCCGGTCCAGGGCTTTTGTGTGCGGGAAGTTTTTTGATTATTGCTTCAATTTCACTAGCTGTTATTGGTCTATTCAGACTTTCTGCTTCTTCTTGATTCAGTTTGGGAAGACTATGTGTTTCCAGGAATTTGTCCATTTCCTCTAGGTTGTCAAATTTCTTGCCATACAGTTGTTCGTAATAATTTCTTATAATCCTTTGTATTTCTGTTGTATCAGTTGTGATTTCGTTTCTGATATTATTTATTTGGGTCCTCTGTTTTTTTCTTGATGAGCCTGGTTAAAGGCTTGTCAATTTTGTTTATCTTTTCAAAGAACCAGCTCCTACTTTTGTTGATCTTTTGAATTGTTAGTTTAGACTCTGTGTCATTTAATTCTGCTCCGATCTTGATGATTTCCTTTCTTCTACTTGATCTGGGTTTGCTTGTTGTTCTTCCTCTAGTTCTTGTAGCTGTAGGGTTAAATTTTTTATTAGAGATTCTTCTATCTTTTTTAGGTAGGCATGTATTGCTATGAACTTTCCTCTCAGGACTGCTTTCGCTGTATCCCATAGGTTTTGGGTTATGTGTTCATTATCATTAGTTTCCAGAAACTTTTTGATTTCTTCCTTGATGTCATTGTTAACCCATTCATTATTTAATAGCATGTTATTCATTCTCCGTGACTTTGAATGTTTTTGAGTTTTTTCCTTGAGGTTGATTTCCAATTTTAAGCCATTGTGATCTGAGAAGATGCTTGATATCATTTCAATTTTTTTGAATTTATTGAGGCTTATTTTGTGTCCTACCATGTGGTCTATCTTTGAAAATGTTCCATGTGCATTTGAGAAGTATGTATATTTTGCTTCTTTGGGGTGAAAACTTCTATATATATCAACTAAGTCCATTTGATCTAGAGTGTTGTTCAGTGCCTCAATATCTTTGGTGTTTCTTTGCTTCGAAGATTTGTCCATTGTTGACAATGGGGTGTTAAAGTCCTCTACTATGAGTGTGTTGCTGTCTGTATCTTTCTTGGAGTCCTTCAATATTTTTCTTATATATTGGGGTGCTCCTAAGTTGGGTGCATATATATTTATAAGGGTTATATCTTCTTGATGGATTTTTCCCTTAAGTATTATGAAATGCCCTTCTTTGTCTCTTTTTATGGACTTTGCTGTGAAATCTGTTTTGTTTGATATAAGTATTGCTACCCCGGCTTTTTTTTCATGTCCATTTGCTTGAAATACTTTTTACCATCCCTTCACTTTCAGTCTGTGTAGATCTTTTGTTCTAAGGTGTGTCTCTTGTAGACAGCATATATGTGGGTCATTCTTTCTAATCCATTGAGCTACCCTATGTCTTTTAATTGGAGCGTTTAATCCATTTACATTTAAGGTTATTACCGATAAGTACTTATTCATTGTCATTTTTCCCCTTTGTACTCGTGTTCTTCTCTGTCTCTCTCTGTTTCTTTATCTTCTTAGAGCAGACCCTTTAGCATCTCTTGCATTGCTGGTTTGGTGGAGATGTATTCTTTTAGCCTTCTTTTGTCTTGGAAGCTCCTTATTTCACCCTCCATTTTGAATGAGAGCTTCACTTGGTAGAGTATTCTAGGTTGTAGGCCTTTGTTTTTCATTGCTTGAAATATTTTTTGCCATTCCCTTCTGGCTTGTAGTGTTTTTGCTGAGAAATCTGATGATAGCCTTATTGGAGCTCCCTTGTATGTTATTAGTTGTTTCTCTCTTGCTGCTTTTAGGGTTCTTTCTTTGTCTTTTAATGTTGCCATTTTAATTATGATGTGTCTTGAGGTGGGCCTGTTGTGGTTCATCTTCATTGGGACCCTCTGTGCTTCCTGGACTTGCGTGACTCTTTCTCTCCTCATGTGAGGGAAGTTTTCTGTCATTAGTTTTTCAAAGAGGTTTTCTATCCCTTGCTCTTCTTCTTCTCCTTCTGGAATTCCTATGATACGGATATTATTACATTTTATGTGGTCCTGCAGCTGTCTTAGAACCTCTTCAGTCTTGTTCAGTCTTTTTTCATTTTGTTGCACTATCTGGGAGTTTTTGTCTACATTGTCCTCCAGCTCGCTGATCTGATCTTCTGCTTCCTCTAGCCTGCTTTTAATTCCTTCTACTGTGTTCTTCAATTCAGAGATCGTATTCTTCATTTCCTCCCGGCTCTTATTGATAGCTTCTATGTCCTTTTTCATGCTGGTGTAATTTTCAGTAAGTTCCTTGTAGTTTTTCTGGAGTTTCTTGTAATTTCCCTGGAGTTTTTTGTAGTTTCCACTGAGCTCATTCAGCTTCTCCATTATCCATGTTTTGAATTCCATATCTGATAGTTTGCTCCCCTCTATTTCATTTAGCACTCTTTCTGGGGATTCTACCTTTCCTTTCGATGGGAGGTTGTTTCTCTGTCTCCCCGTTTTTGTGACTCCTATTGTTTGTTGGTGCTTCTTAGAATGATCTGCACTTCCTGGATCTGCCCCTGGTGGCGTCAGACCCTGTACCAGTCTGGCCCTAGGCAGCCTGTTGGAGACTTCCAGGGATCAACTGCCTTTGTCTGTCTTTTTTAGTTGTTAATCTATTCAATCTGTGATCAGCCATCAGGCTTAAGGACCGTGGGTGTGGCAGCTTAATTGCTGTAGGCAGGGCTTTTATTTCCCCTTAGGCTGACGCCACTTGGAGGGGAATGGTCTGTCTGCTGTATGGGGGCTGAGTCAACACTGGCTGGTCCTGGGAGGAGGTTAGTGTGGCTTCACTTACTCCACCGCCCTCTTGGATCTCTGTCTGTGTTGTCCTTGATGTTATTTTTTTAATCTGTGTGGTTGTATTTCAGCTACTCTTTGGTGGGTCTTTTCCTCTGGTTAGTTGATTGAGAGTCACTCTGCCCACCTTGTCTTGAGATCTTTTGTGTAGGTGCTGCTAAAACATAATCACACAACCCAGGCAAGAAACCCACACCCTCCAATATCTCCCCCAACTACAATCTCACTATAGGCTGCAAATGAGCTCGTATTAATATACTTGTGGAGATATTGGGACTCTTATTTTGTAGGAGAAACAGATAGGAGTTGTTTTAAATGAAGGAAAGGTAATTTTTGAGCTGGAAGTTGATAGAGTAATTATATTAGCAATTGGGATCAAGGGTATATAAGACAGCAATTAACACTTACACTGTATGTTTGAAAAGGAGGAGAGGGTTACAGTGTGGAGTGAGAAAGTGGAAGTGTATAGTATTAGGATTATATAATTGGTATATGCTATATGATTAGCGTGGGAGGGAGGAGAGACACAACAGACATCCAGGCAGACAGACAGCCAGAAATTGAAAGAGAGGGCTGAGGAGGTTAGAAGGTAGGAAACAAATTGAGAAAGAATTTTTCAATAATAACAATACAGAGTAGAAAATAGCAAGACAGGAAGGGAGAGAGGAAAGAGAAAGAGAAAGTAGAGAAGAGAAGGGTAGGAGAGAGAATGAAAGAAGAAAGGGAGGTAGAAGAGGGGGGACTGGATTAAAAATTTTTTAAATTATATATTATAAAAAATGATTAGGAGATTAAAACATGATATAAAATTGCAAGATAGAGAGAAAGAGAGAATATATAGAGAGAGGAATAAGAGATGGGAAAGCAAGAGGATGTGGGAGGAAAAGAGGTCAGAGGAGGGAAGGAAATCAGGAGGAAGAGGAGATATTAGGGAGGGAAAGACTGAAATTGAAGAGTTGACAAAAGATAGGATGAAGGAGAGAAATACAAGAGGGAGAGAAAGAAGTGAGGGGATGGGTGGAAAGAGAGAAGGGGTAAGAATGGGAAGGTGAAGGGAGAGGGGGATAGATTAGAATTATAATTTGAATATTAAAAGATTAGAATATAAAGTGGAATAGGGAGAGAGAAAGAAAGAGAGAGAGAATATGTGTAGGGAGAGAAGGAAAATAAGGGCAAGGGATGAAAGTAAAATGAATGTAGGCTGAAGGGGGACAAAATAAAGAAAGAAATTTAATAAAATTGGAGGTGCTTAGCACAGAGAAAGGAGAGAGAAAGGGAGAGAACTTAAAATTAAAAAATTAACTGAGAATAGGATGCAGGGGAGACATGCTAAGGGGAGAGAAGGGAGGGAAGAGGAGGGGAGAAAAGGAGAGAGAATAAGAAAGTACAGGGGGCCAGTTAGAGAAAGAGTGAGAAATAAAAGAATGAGAGGATTTTAACTCAATTCAACTTTTAGGCATGGTCTCTGGGTATTTTTGGTTTGTTTGTTTTTTTTGTTTTTCCTTCCTTTCTTCCTGAGTCTGCTCCTATTCAAAATTCCATGAGTTTCAAATATTTTCTGGTTGGTTGGCTGGCTGTGGGAGGGTTCTGTTTGATTCTGGGATTGCTAGTCTTTTATTCGTGGGCCTACCGCCGCTCTGCTGTGAGCTGCGTTTAGTTGTCCCCTCCTGAGGCACCCTCAGCCCTCCTCAGGCTTGTCCAGCTACTCCCTCCCCCCGTTGGTCCAGCCAGTGCCTGCCAGCAATCCCCGCCCTGCCTCCAGTCCTGTCTCTATTCCCAGGCCACAGCTTCTGTTCTCTTCCCTGTCTATATGCCTTCGCACCCTACCTCTCTCCCTGTCTCAAGATTGTCCCTTTGTTCTGCAGGACTCTGGCACAGTAGGTCAAAGCGTCAGGCCCAGTGGCACTTTCCTGCCCAGGGCCTCTCCCCTAGTCTGGAGCTCTGCAGAGGCTTTCCCGCGTGTGCTTTTCTCCTTGCCCCAAAACTGTCTCTATTCTGAGCTACAGCTTCCGCTGGCTTCCCTGTCTATAGGCCTGCTCACTCTATCTTCCTCCCCGCCCCAGCTCCATCCCTTTGTTCTGTAGGATTCCAGTGTGGTTGGTCAGCACAGCGCTCTCCTACCCAGGAGTTCTCCCCCAGTCTGAAGCTCTGCAGCAGCCTTTCCCTTCGGGCCCTTCTCCCCACCCTAAAACCGTCTCCACTCCAGAACCACCGCCTCAGCTCTCTTCCCTACTTACACACCCTGCGCATCCTATTTCTCTCCTAGCCCCAAGCCTGCCTTTTGTTCTGTGGGATTCTAGCGCGATTGCTCAGCAGTTCTCCCCCAGTCCGGAGTTACACAGCAGCTTTTTTGTGCAGCCTGTCTCCTTGTCCCAAACCTGTCCCTTTGTTCTGTAGGGCCCTAGCGCGAGTGCTGTGTGCACCCGGAGTGCCGAGCTTTCAGTCAGAGGCTGCAGCTGAGGATGTTTCCCTCTAGACTCAGATCATACAGTTTCTCCCAGTCCTGGTCATTCACTGTTCTCTCCCTCCTCTGGCTTTTTCAGCCAAATCCTCTCCCTAACTCCCTACAAGAATTCACTTATCGGTGTGCCCCTAGCAGGGGGAGTCTCCAAGAAGCTCTAGGCTAGTGAGCTCTCCGACTTGATACTGCAAACGCATGGAGTCTTGGAATGACTCAGCCTGCAGTGTGTGGCAAACCCCTCCACCCCCCTCCACGCTGCTCCCACACTCTCCTCCCCCTGTTCACGCTATGGGAGATCCACACTCACTCAGTCACTCCTCTCCGCATTCGTTCCTGGAGTCTCTCCTTAACAGGAGCGAGCTGAGAACACTGTCCCTACTCCACGGCCATCTTCCCCCTCCCTTAAGATTTATTTAATGCAGTAGAATTTTAACCTTTTGAAGACTCTTTTTGAGAAATCATTTAAACTTCCAATTTTATTATTGTTATTATTTGAGTCAGATCTGTTAAGTGTAACTCACTACTGTTTTAGTCTGCTTTTATTTCAAAATAGAGTTAATTTTAAAGATTTTACTTATTTACTTTTAGAGAGAAGGGAAGAGGGGGAGAAAGAAAGGGAGAGATACATCAATCGGTTGCCTCTAGCACACCCACAACCAGGGACCTGGCCTGCAACCCAGGCTTGTGCCCTACCCAGGAATCAAACTGGTGACATTTCAGATTGCAAGACAATGCTCAACCCACTAAGCCACACCAGTCAGTCTTAGAATAGAGTTATTTTTAATAAATTCTAAACTGAATAGATGATATGTGTAAATATCTAATTAAAGTGATGTGTAAATTAATTTCATCAAATATTTCCAATAGCCATATTATTATTATCATTAACATCCTGAGCCTTAGATGTATGCTTTTATTTACAATTCCAGAAAGTTGGAAACATATTTATTTAATGCTTCAATTACAGCAACAACATCATCAATATGATTTTGAGAAAGAATAATATTTTATTTTCATTTTATAATCCATGCGGGAATATTGTTTGACAGGATGCTAAATGTTAAGCAGTTGACAGTGTATGATCTTAGAGACAGATAAGCCTCTGTTCATCTCAGTTTTATTTGTTCTTATCTAATGAATTTAGCCTAGCATTTTAAACCACAAGCCTTATGTTATTTCCATGTGTAATATGAGGATCATTAAAAAATATTATAATATAATCGTGAGGATATAAAATTTTTTAAATGCCAAGCATTTTTTGGTATAAAATAAAAACTAATTTTCTCTTTTTTAATAAAAGTAATGTTCTAGGTTATACCAAATTAACCCATGTTTTGACATTTTTAAAATTTATTTTATTGTTTAAAAAAATGCCTGTTCCATCTTTCCTATAAGCAAATACTTTTTTCTCTTTTTTATAATCTTTCCCCAGATTGTTTTTCTACGAAGAATAATTTTGTTATCACTAAGTTAGTAAAATTCCATTAGGCAATTAGGTTACATAGCCTTAGTTGGAAGATAAGAAGATCTGTGAAGTATACTCCAATCATACAAGTGGAAATATGCCATGAAGTTAAATCACAGGCTTTTCTGCCCCAAGGACAGTTGCAGTAGTGAGAACTTAATGGGGAGTGCAGTGTCTGTATCCTGATACTACCATGTTGTGTAAACCTGAGAAGTAACTTCACTCCTCTCAATTTCAGTTCCTTATAAGCAGGTGGGGATAAGACCTGTCAACTAGCATTACTGCGACAGTTAGATTAAATGAGATATTGAATGTAAGAGCTTCTGGCTTTCACCCTTTTATTAAGCTGAATTTCTACATTTGAAGAATAGCCACTGATGCTGAAAGATTTTATTGATTTCCCTTAAATATTAAAACATTTGAGCCATTATTAAGTGAATAGAATAGAATAATTCACCCACTAGGGGCTTACATTATAATGAAAAAAAATTACATAATTAAGAAAAGCAGCAAATCACCTTTCTTGGATGCAACCTTTCTATGATTGGTTTATTAGTAACTGGATCTATAAATATTTGCAACCCAACAAAATACTAAATCTCTCATTTATGTATAACGAAAATACTTTAAGGATGGTTCTCCTTTTGACTTAGCTCAGTTGCAAGAATATCATGTTATGGACTGCAATTCAGAAATCTAGTTCCTCTAGACAACAATGTCATCCACAAATATAGACAAAATAAGCTTTTATAGTTTTAATTAAATCTGGGTGAAAGATAAATTAAACAGTTCAACATATATTGATGAGCTGAGAAGCTGTGGAATTTGATTGACAGTTTAAAATTACATTAACCTTGATCCACACAGTTTAGTTTATTACAGAAAAAGTCACTCAAAGTCTCTGGAAATAGAGCTAATTAAGAGACACCAAGAAATGGTTAGAACTCAATGAACAAAACATTTTCAAAAACTCCTTTCGAATGCACCAGAGATATCTATCAATTTGGGCTAGATGATGTACAACTAATTAGAATATTTTTTAAATGGCAGTTTAATTCTAGTTAAGAGTTCAGTGAACAATAAAGGGTGGTGAAAAACAACTTGATGCAGAGTACAAGCTCAGGTAAAACTTAAAATAGACAAAGTTTACCTACTGATCCAAGCCTCATCCAGGAACTGTCTACTAGTATTCTCAGGGTGCCCATTATAGTCGCTGGTTCTATGAGGCCCCCATCTTCCATCTTTACCCCCAAATTCTAAACTTTCCACACTAACTTCAGTCATAAAATCCACATACCTCATTCTCTTTTCTCTAAGAGATTCTGGTTAATCAGAGGGGATCTGATACTCAAATTCATGTATAGTATTAATACGGATACTCTCTTAAATCTGACTGCATAGAGGCAAACTTGTTAATTAATCATGAAAACTGTTTGTTTAATTTTAAGAAAGGTTGATTTAAAAAATAGAAATACAAATGAACTGCCTGTTAGTAGCATGGCAGTTAGGAACCAGAGTACTTGGCTGTAGCCACAGGGGTTGGGGAGCTGTAGAAGCTAAACTGTATATTTTTGGAAGACTTGGAGATGGACTGTTATTTTATGAATATGTTAAGTGGAGGTCAATTAAGTGGGGCTCCATTGTATTACTTTCTTTTAGACAAAATTCATATTTTTATAGCTTTTCTATGTGCCTTAGCCAGAAGGAAATCTAAAAGTCTTTTGCATTATATCAGTGTGTGTGTGTGTGTGTGTGTGTGTGTGTGTGTGTGTGTGTGTATGCAGGCATGTGTGTATATGCTGGGTATAAAAAGTAAGTCAGATATATTGGGGAATTTTTTAAAACTGTTCTTGGTGATGGACAGACTAGTGGTCCTCCAGAGAGGTCTTTGTCTTCATTCCTCACATCTGTGAATATTTAGGCTTACATGGAAAAGGGGAATTAAGGTTGCTAATCTCCTGACCTCAAAATAGGAAGATTATTTTAAATTATATGAATGAGCCCAAAATAATTTAAAGGTTTCTTCTAAGTGGAAAAATAAAAAGGAGAAAAAAGTGAGAGAAAGGTGTGGCTGTGGAAGAACAGAGAGATGTTATGTTACTGGTTTTGAACAGTAAGAAAGGCAGTCATGAGCCAAGGGGTGGCCAGGAATGTAGCCAGCCTCTAGAAGCTGGGAAAGGCAAGAAACTGCAGTTTACTCTGGAGCCCCAAAAGAAATGAGGACTGCTGACATCTTGATTTTTAAGCTCACGAAGATGTGTGTCATACTTTGAACTAAAGAACTGTAAGATATAAGTTTGTGTTGTTTTGAACTGCCAAATGTGTGGTAATTTGTTACCATAGTAACACAAAACAACTCTCTTTAATTTCCCATGGTACTTTTTCTTCTATGCATATGGTGCCCACTCCTATCAGCTGAGTTGCTGCCAGAAGCAATGTAAGTGTGCAGAGAAATGAGTGAATTTTGGTAACTTTGGAACCCTCAGTCAACAAGGATGTAGGATAGAAAAAATGTACTTAAATAGGATCAAAGGAGCTATTTTCTGGTCCCAGATTATATCTGCCTAGACACATATCTGCAGACAATAATGACATTCTGGGGCCTGGATATCTTCTCCTGGATTTCAGTTAAACTAGAACTGTTTTTTCACTATGTGGAAGGCATCCAAAGAGTCCTAAATGTTTGTCTCTGAACCTTACAGAGGCAGCAAAATAGGATAAGACAGGTGTTCTGGAATTAGTACATAGGGTCTTCCCATACCATCCTCCCTCTTTTCTCTCTCTGAATCACAGTTGCTCCATTTAAAATGTGGTTTTTCCTAGTAGGCTTCTGATTAAAAATTATTTTAAAACTTTTTTCAACTATAGTTATGTTCAGTATTATTTTGTATTAGTTTCGGGTGTACCGCATAGTGGTTAGACAATCACTTTACAACGTGTTCCCCCTGGTATTTTCAGTACCCACTTGACACCTTACATAGTTATTGTTGGCAGCCATCCGTCTTGAGAGATGATGGTGTAGCTTCTTAAGAGTCTATCTGCACCGCCGAGAATGGTTGTGCAGTCTGACTCGGGATTGACATGGTATCTGTCTCCTCCCGTGTTGAATTGACATCTTGCAATGATGCTGGAGTGTCCTCTCCAGTGAAGCTGAAGCTACAGAGCCTCGAGAGACGATGGTGTAGCTTCTTAAGAGTCTATCTGCATGCACCGCCGAGAATGGCTGTGCAGTCCGACTTGGGAGTGACACGGTATCTGTCTCCTCCCGTGTTGAATCGACATCTTGCGATGACGTTGGAGTGTCCTCTCCAGTGAAGCTGAAGCTACAGAGCCTGGGCAGGATGATATGGAGGGTCTGCTGTTGCCCATGCAGCAGACCCCCCCTCTCTTCGCAGCTGAAGGGTCCAAGGGAAAGACGGAGTCAATACAGCTTGGGTTCAGGTGCGCCGCAGGAGTTGCCGGTGTTGACTACAACGTCAAACCCCCTTAGGGACTCCGGCTCCAGATTTTCTGTTGGGGTTTACTCCCTTAGCCTTTCCCCTGAAGAGGTATGCCACAAGGCAGCGGAGGTTTTTTGGAGTCAGAGTTTTCCTTCTCTGATGTGCCCTGACTGGAAGATCGAACCAGCGACACTTAGCTCGCAGGCCGACGCTCAATCCACTGAGCCAAACCAGCCAGGGTGACATAGTTATTACACTATTATTATTGACTATATTTTCTATGCTATAGTTTTGTCAGAACATGGCAGTAGCAGGACTGTTCACCTGGACTTTTAATGTATGGAAATGAACCATATGCAAATTAACCTAGTCCCAGTCTCTCCAATAGGAGATAAAAATGGACTTTGCTCATTCCCAGAAGAAATGTTGAGGTACCTAGCACCACATATTGACTGGCTTTGTAGGGGAAAAGCAGGGAGATGTAAATGACCTGCTGAATGTGTTGATGGGTAAACTCACCCTAACAGAAATGTATGTTTGGAAAAGTGTGGAGATGGCACCTCCAGGCACACAGGCAGGCACTTCCTATGGGCCCCGTGGGTGACTGGTAGTCTCCACTCCCCCTTCCTTCCCCTTTCTCCTTACCTCTTCCCTTGCTCCTAATGGCCCTTGAGTTGGTCCCAGAGTTTCCTCTTCCCTCCAACCCCTTCCCCCTCTTCCATCAATAATCCTGGTGTAAAATCTTAGACTGCTCTCTGGGCGATTTCTCAGAGGAAGGCTACCTGATGACTTTGAATATTGGGTGTATTTTTAGATCTCTCACAATTCCAGAATTCAGTTCTAATATACATCTGCTCATATTCAACTCAACGAATGTTATCTGAGTGTCATAGAACTTACTGTTGCATTGTGTTTAACATATTGCATGCCTTTTTCTGTAATAGTAAATGTTCTTTGTAAAGAAGATTAATTCCTATATGATATTTCATCAAAGGGATATATCACAATTTTTAATCATTATCTTGATTTTGTAAATTAAGGTGTTTCAATGTGTATTATTTTAAATTAAGCTGAAATTAACACCTTGTGCATAATCTTTAACTGCATTTCCTTAGAAGTTGAAAAAATCCAAGTTCAATTGGATTTTTCCCTAGAAATACAATTATGTATTCATTTACTAAAAATATATTTATAGAAAGCTGTACCGGGAACTAGTTTATGATTTGCCATATAGAAAAGAACAAAACAAACTGTTGCCCTAACAGATACATTATGGCAATATAAATGTAAAACATAATATTAGGAATGGCTATTGCTTTGAAAATAATAAAATAAGTTGAGGGAATGAAATTATAATTAAATTTTATAGCATAAAATTTTGAGACTTGTGCTATATGTTTCTAACTATTGAATACTTTAAAGAATCCATACACTGTATCCCCACAAAAATGTACATGAGTATCCCACCTTCTTTGCTTCTACTAGCATATATTAGGTTATTAATATTCAAGATCTGTTTAGTGCAAACATACACAGGACACTTTTCCAAGTTCCAGGGTTTCACAGTGAGCAAAATATTCTGGCTTTCATAGATCTTTCTATCTAGTGGATTATCTTTTGTTATATTCATTCCCAATATTTGACACCAGTTTGTGTTTTGCCTCATGCTTTATTTATAATTGTATTTAATGGTAAGAAGTTGTTAATGCATATGAAATTAAATTTATCATTATTTTGATAATCCATCTATAGTTTTAGTAGTTTTTCCATTACTTACTCCTTCTTTTTCTCCCTTCTACCTATATTACCTTTCTTATTTCTTTTTGTTTCTTTTTTTATTAATGTGTTTTATTGATTATAATGTTACATTTGTCCCAATTTCCCTTCCCTCTTCTCCCCTCCACCCGGTGGCCCCCCTCCCTCCAGTTGTCCCCCCCTTTTAGACCATGTCCATTAGTTGTGCATATAGTTCTTCTCAACCTCTCTCTGTCTATTCCATTCCCTCCTACCATGCTACTTAATTCTTATATCATCTCCCTCCCTCTCCCCCTTCCCCCTCCCTGCTGACCTCCCCCCAATATATTCCCCATACCTATAGTTCTTTTTCCACTCTCGTTGCCTGTTTAGTTTGCCTTTATTTCAATTCCTTAGCTTCTGTTGTTGGTTCTTGTGATGCAGTTTTCATTTTAGTGTTCATAGTTTTGATCCTCCTTTTTCTAAACCAGTCCCTTTAACATCTCATATAACAGTGGTTTGGATCTAATGAACTCTTTCAGTTTTATTTTGTCCTGGAAACACTTTCTCTGCCCTTCTATTCTGAATGACAATTTCGCTGGATAGAGTATTCTTGGTTGTAGGTTTTGGATTTTCATTACTTTGAATATTTCTTGCCTGCAGGGTCTCCCTTGAGAAGTCAGCTGATAGTCTAATTGGGACCCCTTTGTACATGATTCTTTTCTTCTCTCTTGCTGCTTTTGAGATTCTCTCTTTATCTTTAACTTTTGACATTTTGATTATAATGTGACTCGGAGTGGTTCTCCCTGGGTCCAGTTTTTCTGGAACTCTCTGTGCTTCCTGGACCTGTAAGTCTATTTCCTTCCCCAAGTTTGGGAAGTTCTGCTTTATTATATTTTCACTTAATTTTTCAATTTCTAGTTCATCTTCTTTGCCCTCTAGCAAACCAATGATTCTTATGTTGGGCCTTTTATAGCTGTCCCAGAGGTTTCTGATCCTCTCATCATTTTCCTTGCTTCCTGTTTTTTCTCTCTGCACTGGTTGACTGTTTGTTCCTTCCCTGTGTTCTGGTTTGTTGATTTGAACTCTGGATTTTATTTCCTCACCATCTGTCTCATATGTGGTTTTGTTCCTTTCAGTATGAGTGTTTTTCGATTCTTTCTCATCTTTTTCCAGATCTTTTATTAATTCTGTAAGCCACCTGATAACAATGGCCCTGAACTGAGCCTCTGACAGGTTTCTTATTTGTTCATCTGTCAGATTATTCATCTGTTTCCTGGTGAGCTGCGCCACCAGGATTTCTATAGTTGTCTGCCTCATTTTGACAGATGGGTTTTGTTTTCTTGGGCCGGCTATAGGGGGCAGTGCCTGTGTACTCGTCACGACCCAGCGACCGGCGCCGATCCGCAACCTTTCTCGCTGGCGCTTTGTCGTCACTTCCCATCGACCAGTGGCGATCCGCAACCTATTTCACAGCCCTGTGGCAGTTTGTGTGGGGGCAGGGGTCCAAGATGGATTCACACAGTTATTCCACTAGGACACCGGGATCCGTCCTCATGCCCCCTGGGCCTCACTGTTCGAGGCGATGTGGTGACTGCTTCTCCCAGCATTGGGGTCGTGAGCTGCTGGGCTTTGATTGCAGCCGGGATTGTCCTCCCTGATGCTGGGATTGCTCCCCCTGCTGCTGTCCCTGGTGCGACCGCAAACAGCACCACCCACTTTCGCTCTTCCTACCTGCCCAAAGGGCGCCGCTGGTTTATAACTTCATACGTTGGGCTTCCGTGTAGTTTTATTTTCTGGAATTTCTAGTTATCTTTTGTTTTGAAGTAGTTGTATTCCTCTCTAGTTGTAGAGGGAGGCCGAGCATGTCCGTCTAAGCCTCCATCTTAGCCGGAAGTCTCCTTTCTTATTTCTTCAGTAACCCTCCAGGTGGTTTACATTGGCTGTTTTCTTCACATGGAAGTCTTTTACTAGAAATCTTCAAGGTTTATTTTTTATCTCCTTTAACTCTCAGTTCAAATGTCACCTTCATTAAGGCCTACCACGACCAGTCTATTTACAACTCTTAAACTATCCACCCTCCACATTTTCTGTCCTTCCTCACAATAGTATTTGTCATTTACTATTGTAAAATATGGTGTACATAGATATGTTATATATTTATCTTTCTCTCCCTCACAAGACAATAAGCTCCATGAAGCAGATATTTGTGCCATTTTGTTTATTTCTATATCCCAAACACCTTTTTCTATATATTTATTGAATAAATTAATGAAGTTCTTTATCTTGAGGTGTGTAAACACTTACTTAATTTCATTTTAATTTTTATCTCCTAATAAATTAGTTCCTCACTTTTGTGTAAGGAGTTAGGTAAAAGATTCACATTTTTTCACAGGTGAAGTTAACTTTTTTTTCAATATTATTTGCTTGTATACTTTCTCAACTGATTTGTAAATTCAACTTAACCAAAGAGTTAACTAAGCTAAGGCAGCCGTCCCTCTCGAGAGACGATGGTGTAGCTTCTTAAGAGTCTATCTGCACCGCCGAGAATGGCTGTGCAGTCTGACTCGGGAGTGACACGGTATCTGTCTCCTCCCGTGTTGAATCGACATCTTGCGATGGTGCTGGAGTGTCCTCTCCAGTAAAGCTGAAGCTACAGAGCCTGGGCAGGGTGATATGGAGGGTCTGCTGTTGCCCATGCCCGTCCGTCTCGAGAGACGATGGTGTAGCTTCTTAAGAGTCTATCTGCACCGCCGAGAGTGGCTGTGCAGTCCAACTCGGGAGTGACACGGTATCTGTCTCCTCCCGTGTTGAATCGACATCTTGCGATGACGCTGGAGTGTCCTCTCCAGTGAAGCTGAAGCTACAGAGCCTGGGCAGGGTGATATGGAGGGTCTGCTGTTGCCCATGCCCGTCCGTCTCGAGAGACGATGGTGTAGCTTCTTAAGAGTCTATCTGCACCGCCGAGAGTGGCTGTGCAGTCCAACTCGGGAGTGACACGGTATCTGTCTCCTCCCGTGTTGAATCGACATCTTGCGATGACGCTGGAGTGTCCTCTCCAGTGAAGCTGAAGCTACAGAGCCTGGGCAGGGTGATATGGAGGGTCTGCTGTTGCCCTTACAGCAGACCCCCCCTCTCTTCGTAGCTGAAAGGTCCAAGGGAAAGACGGAGTCAATACAGCTTGGCTTCAGGTGCGCCGCAGGAGTTGCCGGTGTTGACTACAACGTCAAACCGCCTTAGGGACTCCGGCTCTGGATTTTCTGTTGGGGTTTACTCCCTTAGCCTTTCCCCTGAAGAGGTATGCCGCAAGGCAGCAGAGGTTTTTTGGAGTCAGAGTTTTCCTTCTCTGATGTGCCCTGACTTGAAGATCGAACCAGCGACACTTAGCTCGCAGGCCGATGCTCAATCCACTGAGCCAAACCAGCCAGGTACTAACCAAAGAGTACATCATATAAAAACTAGGTTATGTTCCTGGGAAAATCAATCTTCCAAAACATTTTAAATACTAAATAAAAAATTAGAAATAAAAAATAGAAATTAATAATTAGACTACATTATGTACAAAAATTATAAGTAAAACTATACATATCGTCGTCGTCGTCGTCGTCGTCGTCGGCGGCGGCGGCAGCCGTCCGTCTCGAGAGACGATGGTGTAGCTTCTTAAGAGTCTATCTGCACCGCCGAGAATGGCTGTGCAGTCCGACTCGGGAGTGACACGGTATCTGTCTCCTCCCGTGTTGAATCGACATCTTGCGATGACGCTGGAGTGTCCTCTCCAGTGAAGCTGGAGCTACAGAGCCTGGGCAGGGTGATATGGAGGGTCTGCTGTTGCCCATGCAGCAGACCCCCCCTCTCTTCGCAGCTGAAGGGTCCAAGGGAAAGACGGAGTCAATACAGCTTGGCTTCAGGTGCGCCGCAGGAGTTGCCGGTGTTGACTACAACGTCAAACCGCCTTAGGGACTCCGGCTCCGGATTTTCTGTCGGGGTTTACTCCCTTAGCCTTTCCCCTGAAGAGGTATGCCGCAAGGCAGCGGAGGTTTTTTGGAGTCAGAGTTTTCCTTCTCTGATGTGCCCTGACTGGAAGATCGAACCAGCGACACTTAGCTCGCAGGCCGACGCTCAATCCACTGAGCCAAACCAGCCAGGTTTGTATATATAGGATATATACATATCCTATACCTCCAATTGTATATATTAGTTCTTTTTAGATCTAGTAAACATCTTTCATACAGTTTCATATTATCTGAGTTATTTTCTCAGGAGACTTTATATGGGTGTGAATGATAAAAAACATTAACACATATCTGAACAAAAGACATTAATTAAATTACCTTCTACTGCCACCCATTACTGTACTGATACTAATGAATGTTTTGAAGTTACCCCTTTTTACAGAAGTAAAATTTTGATTTCGAAAACATGTAAGGGAAAATTATTTCAATGATTGTCATATTTTGTCAAACTAACTATATAATTTGCCGATTTTCAAAAATGTGTTAGCAAACAGTTTACTTAAATCTTCTAATTATTAGGATATTAAGAGAAGAAAATTATTTCGCTGAGGCATTCTTATGTACTTAAAAGCAAATACAGAGTCACTATCTAATGAGAACACACTTTATATAAAATTAAGAGGCCAAAGCAACCACGAGTTATAACACGAGGAGTGTAAGTGTCAGTATACGTGCTTTAGAATACCCAGGGAAATTATTTACAAGGGAGGGGAGCGTGTAGGAAGCTGTCATATTTCCTCTGCCTACCTTTAATGACACTAGAGGGAGATTAGTGGTTCAGTTGTGCCCTCGCCTTCATTCAGAGAAACTCAGAAGGAGGACTAGACAAAGGAGTAAGTTTAGACCATTTTATTAGGTGTTGGAGTTTACATTTCAGAAAATAAAGAGGAAAATATTGCTTTCTACATATAGTCTTTCCGATTTAGATTGCTTTCCTTTTTGATGGCTTAATTATTGTTCCTTCTCTCTGCGTGGCATGAGTGGCATTGCTGTAATTAACTGGCTAGGCAGAATAGAGGTGAGACTCAAGAACAAGGGTCCACAGAGTAAATGGCTAGCCTGAATCTATGTAATGGGAATTAACATATTACCAAGCCCAGATCACAGAGGGAAATAGCATTTAGTGGGTGATAGCTCAGCTAATGATTAAAAAATAACCTTTGTCTAAAGTATATTACCTTCTATTAATCAGAGGTAAGTGTTGATACAGATAGAGCAAGAGCTCTGATGACTATCTTTAACAGACTAAGATCTGGAATTCGATTTTTCCCTTTTCATTCATCACATTTAATATATACCTGCATGCCAGAGATTAATGACAGGCAATTTTGTCGTAATGTTATAAACTCCATAGAGAATACCATAATGTAAAAAATCCATGAGAAGACTCAATCAAATTGATTTGTTATAGTTTCATTTATACCCAGTAGACTTAGCAGTAAAAGTAAGTATTAAAAGTTATTATACAAGCTTCTATTTTTATTTTAGATATGGGAATGAAGTTTGAGATGTCACAAGAGTTGTACTGCCACATTTTTTCTCTCTTTCTACTTAGCAGTTTGCTTTTAGGAGCAGTAGCTTTTCTCTAAAAGCATCATGGAAAGTGATTGATCACATTAACAAGAAACCCCTACTTCGCACTGGACAAACAACAAAAATTTAATTCAAAGCATGCTATCTCATCTCAAGTTTTTCAGAGAACTTGAGCTTTTTTAGACTCATTAAAACAATGACATAGAGATGTAAGCAAATTTTTTCTGAAACTTAACCTAAGAATTTGATCTTTGATAAGTACACTAAGCACCCTCATCAGTACAGTCTCCTCCCCAAATTGAAAAGAATCAAAAGTATGGACTCTAGATTTTTCCTATTTTCTCTATCCTTGAAATGCAAAACCCACATTTCTAATACAATTTTAATTAGTTTGGTAGACATTGCTTCATATAATTATTTAAATCCATCTTTTATCTTATAGCTAGCACTGCCCAATAATGTATCCCTGGTATAAGCAACATGTCATGTAAATCTTGTACAGTAATCATAGTCTATCAGGAAGTATTATCAGAATGTGTCTAATAAATGCTGGCTAACTTGAAATGAAAGGATTTTAAAATAAGACTCTTAAAGATTTTATGAGATGACACTTTCATTAACAGAGTGAAAATATAAATAAATCATAGTTTTAAAAAAAGTGATTCCCTTCTGGGAAGACTCTCTAAACTACTGATATGTTCTCTGTTAATTTTTGAACCATATAAATTTTGTCAGTTATACCATATTTTTTTGAATCTCTGACATCTCATAAAAATTTCATCTAACATAAGCCTCATGGATTGTTGAAGCTTGATAATTTATTTTTCTTAGAACAGAGCATAATTTGCAATGTCCTGGCCAGAGTTGAAATTAAAATACATCCACCTCCGATTAAAACTGTCTTTTTTGTATCCAAAGCAAAGTACTTTTTCACCCTATTTTATTTTTATTAGCTGTGACTGCATAGGCTATGGTGTTTATTGTCTAAATTATTTTTCAAGTATTTTTTTGGATACACTGTGGGAAAAACTTAACCAAGAATCTAAATGGTGTGTGTGAGCTGCAAAGAAAGTGTGACTTAATGTACATTAAGATACATTTCCTTTTTTGAAATTCTCCCTTAAAGAATTTTGTGGGTTTCATCTATGTAATAGATGATACCCTTTAACATGTTTGGGACAAGGCAAAGTGTTTTTCCAAGGACAGTGACTTGGCACTAATCCGTCCCCATATTCACACACATGGTAGCTCACAAACCTGCTGAGTGCTTTTATTCACCCAGGAAACCTGACAGATGTGATCCCAGTGAGGTTCCACCATATTCCACAGCTGAGTGGAGCCAGTATGTTATTGAAAAGGGAAAAAGAAAAGAAGAAGATTAATTCCATTGTCAATGTAAGTAATCAAAGTTATGTTACCACCCTCCCTGGTCTACATGGAAGTTTGCCATTTTCGTAATTATTTATAAAAACCAGAGTTGGGCTCAATACCACCACTATATGTTTTGCAGTGTGTCTACCTCTGTGGCTCTTTACATTCCATTCAGAAGGAGTAATGAAGGCACAGATTGTTTTCTTAATTGTACAACCTAAAGGGTATGTTGGATTTATGAACAAATAATGGACAGGCCCAGGGTTCAAGGTAAGAGTAGGAAAATTTTGCTTTCCTTTATCAAAAACCATGACTGGGAGGGAAGAGCAATTCTGAGGACTGTACTTTAAGGTTTATGGTTATTGGCTCAGAGGATGAATGATTTTAGCTTGATTATGTCACACAAGTTTGTGTTTGGTCTTACAATTTATATCAAAATGAGATAATATCTGTGACCTTGATTTATAAACTTACAGTCACACAAATACCCCATAAGTCATTGTTTTAATTATGACCACACTTTCTCTCTAATGGATAATTGGTATAGCAATTTGAGAATAGATTCGCTAGTAAAGAACTTATAGGTAATTTATTTTATAAAGCTTATTGGAATATGAGGTATTTTATTCATAGCAAATCAGTCTACTATCTTCCATAAGTTTTATATAAATAGAGTTGGAAATTATCACAAAGTGCTATAAACAGTAGGTAAGTTACAAATAGAAAGGAAAATGAAATGCTAAAATTTGAAAATGGAAAAATGTCAACCTGGGATTATTCTATAATGTTGGACTCCTTTAAAAAAAATTACACTGTTTGTCATGTAGTCTTCCATGGTGATTAAAATGAGAATTTTAAAATAAAGTATTATTCTTCAATATTTTAGAAGTTTTCTAATGAAGTGAAAGATGAAAAATTACAATTTATTGTTAAGAAATAATGTCATGCACAAATGAAGTGATTATTGAATTATAATATTTTAACTATCTAGTACAGCTATGTATATTTGCGCATACCTGTTGCTAATAAACAATGTGCATATATTTAAACTTATAATGTATATAAATCTAAATATATACACACATATATAAACACATACATACATATATAATATATAAGTACATCACACAGATATTTACATACATATATCTGATAAGTAAGCTGACAATAAAATGGTTAAACGTTTTTGCTATATTGAGTCAGTTCATTAAAAAAAATTAAAATGTCACACATGCTACTTGCAAAAGATTTTAATAATGATTTTTTTACAATAGTTTTACCAAATATAATTTAGAACCTTACAAAAGAGTTAATGCTTGGCCCATTTAGCACATAGGAACATTAACTTAGCTTTCCAGCACAATGCCATTTAATTCAATGCATCATATTAAAAATCAGCTGTTTTGCTGTTTTTACCAGTTATAGCGATCTAACAGTCCAAAAATTCCAGTTGATTACAAACAAGGTAATTAATAGGATATTAATTCAACACCGGAGGAGACAGATACCATGTCACTCCCGAGTCGGACTGCACAGCCATTCTCGGCGGTGCAGATAGACTCTTAAAGAAGCTACACCATCGTCTCTCGAGACGGACGGCTGCCGAATTAATAGGATAGATTAAATATATTCTCCTCAAAAGTGGTCAGTTTGGAAACCATGGTAAACATGCCCTCTATCTAGATCTTCGGAATCAGAAGATTCAGTATTTTGTACAAATAAGATTCATAACATCCTATAATCCCAGATTCAATAAAACCTAATATGCCACAAAATTCAGTTACCAAGAAAGTGTTTAAAATCTTTGTTTTATTTGTTTTACACCTTTGTTGAATTTTATTTTAATTTGTTTTAAGTTGAGTTTATTGGGGTGACATTGATCAATAAAATTATACAGGTTTCAGGTATACAACTCTACAACATATCATCTGTACACTGCACTGTGTGTTCACCACCTCAAGTCAAGCCTCTGTCCATCACCATTTATACTCCCTTTACCCTCCTCCTCTTCTACCCCCTACCCAGCAATCACCACACTAGCATGTGGACAAAAGCCCAAGGCCTCCTGAGGATACCTACTTGAATGTAAATACCATCTAACTTTAGGGAAGAGCAGTTTTAAATAGCCAAAATATATCTCCTATAAATTCTGTAACTGGTCTTTAAAAACAGATATTGACAAAAACCATGATTGTATACAATAAATTAACAAATATATTTCAGTATCATATTCATATTTTAATTTATATAATTGGAAAAGTTACTTGTAGTTGATTAAGACAGCTGTGCTGTAAACCTGTTTGAGTTCAGGCCATTTAAACCCTAAATTCTCTTCACATGACTAATCTACTAATACTTAAGGGAGAGAAGTTGTGTGTTGTACAGTGGTTCATGATTAAATAATGAAAAATGCCTTCATCTTTTCTAATGTTAAACATGTGAGATATGAGACATGCATCCTAAATGTGTAAGCAGTTTTGCACAAAACTCTTAACTCTCTTATATCGATCTTTTAAAAAAATCTTTGGGAACCAGAGTCAGTTGTTTTCTTTTCCAACAAATAAGGACAGAATGCATTGACACAATTAGAATTTTATCTACCTGTGACACTGAGATTTAATTATTGAGTCAAGGATGTCAGGAATATATCCATTTCCTTAGGAGGCGTTCTCTCTCAAGTCATTTCTAAGCCTTTCCACAAACCAGATTCCTGGAGGGCCTGTGCCTCAACTGAGCAAGGGATTAAATTTAGACTAAGGTTGATATTTTACGGACGTGTTCACACACACACACACATCAAAAAATAAGAAAAGAAGTCAAGATCCCTGTGGAATTTCACTAAAATGTACCTCTCTTTCTGTGTGCATGTATTAATCAACATAATTTTGATGACAAAAAAAATACAACTAACCCAAGTGATAAATTGGGTTGAAATTTACTTGCTTTTGCTTTTCTTAGATTGCATGTAGTTAACCTACCAGGGAACACCATTTTGGAATTGTTTACTTATTGCTTTTATCCCTCGGAATAGGCCAAATAAGCTAGAAATTACCTACTTGCTCTGAATATTTCAAATAACTCACCAGAAATTATCTATATTCAGAGTCACTTGATAACTATTTTTTTTAATTTAAAATTAATTTTATCAGAAGTGACCAGAGATTATTAGAGCTTTTTCACTTCTACTAGATTTTTTTAAGCCACCCCTTTCTTCTAAAATTGTAGTTTTTTTTAACCTGGATATAACTCTTCAGAAATATGATTACTTGCATATCTTCTTGTGAAAAGCATACATTTGGATTTATTTTAAAAGTCAAGTGTGAAATATTTTTCTTTTAGTAAAAACATGAACTAATTTGATGTTTTATAACTAAATAATAGAATAAATTTACCTCTTTCATCTCATTTGATGGTTGATTTATTAATTCAAACTCTATAATGAGTGTTCCTTGAACTTCTTGTATATTAATTTTTTGGCTTGTTTTGCTGATAATAGTTATGCTTCTTTTTCTCAGGTTCAGGTTGAATAATAGTCCTCTCATTATGATTTCAAACCTATTTTCACACTGTTGGGACAATTTCAAATATGTCAGTAGAAAAGATTCTCAATAATTCCTAAAGTATTCCACGGAAGTGCCATTTCAATGTTTCTTAACATATTTCCTTCTAAATCATTATTTCTCAAAGACTATTGGGGAACACCAGTCCTTTAAGTTGCACCTTGAAAAAATGACTTGGGCAATAAATATACTTGGGAAATGGAACATACTTCATTTCCTTCTTGGAGGGTCATAATGAATATTTAAAATGTCATTTTCAGAGTTTAAAATATGGAGTATCACCCAGCTTTTCCTAAATATGTTTCACTTTGAATCTTCCTTATCCAACTGTTTTATTTTTTCCTCCTGAAATCAAACCTATTGACGTTATGTGGTGCCTTAGAACACATTTTGGGAGTTCCTGATATATATCACTGTTTCAAGGTTTGCCAAAAAAAATTGCGATTTAAATATGTCGGTTTTCAAAAGGCCTAAAATGGGAGAAACTATGCTTCATGGGCCTATTAGCACTTCCTAACTTCCAAAAATCTACCCTAGATGCAATGAAAACAGTATGAGTGTTATAACTTTTACATCATGGACCTGGCAGGAAATTTGGTAGCAGAATAAAACAGCTAGGGCTTTTGGCATGGAATGCCTGTGCTTCCATCAGTAGCTAGAAAACTAGGGACTATTGTTCAAGGTCTAATAATGGAAGAGAAAGTAATAACATATATATATTTGGCAATCAAATATAAATTCAACTTAAAAGTTTGTATCTGGAAGGATAAGGTGAGACTGAGAAAGGTAACCAAATAAACAGTTTCCAGTAGGAGAGGCAAACTAGAGAGTGAAGCATGGGGTTCAGTAGTTAGAAGACTCAGTTGCATCTTCGTAAGTTTATTGTCCAATGGCTCCATAGCCTCCATTCCCTTTCCCCATTGAGGGTCTTTGAAAGAACATAAGTACGCTTATGTTCATTGCAGTATTATTTACAATCACCAAGATATGAAAGCAGCCCAAGTGTCTGTCAATAGATAAGTGGATAAAACAACTATGGGACATTTAGACAATGGAATATTAGACATAAAAAGGAACATTTTACGCTTTGTGATAGCATGGACTTGGAGGACATTATGCTAAATGAAATAAGCCAGTCAAAGAAAGATAAATACCGTGTGATTTTACTCATATGTGGAATCTAATGAACAAACTCAAGTAACCAGCAAAATAGAGAGGAACTCATAGATAGAGAGCAGGGTGACAGATGAGAAGCAGGGGAGGTTAAGGGATGGAGGAACTGAGCAAAAAGGAACAAGGACTCATGGACATGGACAACAGTGTGGTTATTGCTGGGGGGAGATGGTATAAGGTGACTAAATAATAATGGGAAAAAATACAGTCAAGATTAACTTAAAAAAAGAGAGAAAGATGCACGAGAAGCCAATATATATATATATATGTAGTGGTAGAGGAGCCTGGTTTTCTGTTGGCCTGGAATTAACTACAATGCTGTTGCCAAGGTGAATCCCAACACTCACCATGACAGCTGGGCAAGTTGGTGAAGTTACTCAACAGTTCAGTTTCTGTTACCTTATGTATAAAATGGAGGTAATGGTTTTGTGGGTTCTTTTTACCTTAGAGGAGATAATACACAAATACACATAAAACAGTTTTGGACACATATTAGAATTTCTAAAAGTATAGCAACTACTACTGCTGTTCAAATTATAATATTATCAGTATTACAAGAGTTTAAAAATATGTTCTCTCCCAAATAATCAAATAGCTAACTACTTGCAAAAACTTCCTTATTTTGTTAGAAACAACTTTGTGCTATTGGAAATTGAACATTTAAAACATTTTCATTTTAAAAGATTATTATATAAATTTTTCTTATAATAACTGAGACTGAATTTAAAGGTTAAAATATTTTCTAGTGTTTACAATAACATCTGAGGGTGACTTCAGTAATACAACAGAACTATTAATTTTTTAAAAAATTTTCTACACAGTATACCAAATAGAGGCTATCCTGCATTTATTTTTTATTTTTTATTTCCCCTTCTCATAGTTTAGTGTTTTATATACTAGAAGATTAACTTTATCTGTGACATATGCTGCAAATATTTTCTCCTTGATTATCTCCTGTCTTTTACCTTTATTTATTGTGATTTTCCCCACCTTTGTCATATAATAAATATCCATTTGTATTGGTATGTATGTTTCTCTGTATCGATTTTAAATATCCTTATTTTATTTTTGTGTTGTTAATATAAAGTGTGTTTACTCTTTCAATATTCTAATGAGAGTTTATTCATATAAAAAGATTATTGACTTTTGCCTATTTCATATTCTGCCACTGTAATGAAATGATAGTCTGTTAATCTTACCACAGATTTTCTAGGACAAGGGTCAAAACATCTTTTCTTAAATTGTCAGATAATTACTTTAGGCTCTGTTTGCAATACAATTTCTGTCATAACTACTCATCTCTACTATTGTAGTGTAAAAGCAGCCATAGACAATACATCAAAGAATAAATATAGCTTCCTTCAATAAAACTTTATTCACAAAAGCATAAATTATAAATCATAAGTTATAGCCCATGAGCTATAATTTACTGACCCCTGCATATAATAGTATTATGCCATCTGGAATAAGATATACTTTTTAGTTATTGTCCAATTACTGCAAATTAGTAGTTTTTGTTTTGTTGTGTTGTGTTTCAGTTTGCTTCATCTTTGTCTGAATGTGTTAATTAACACCTCCCTTACAATGTTAAATATTAGCAGTATCCTTGCCTTTTTGTATTGAGATTAATCTTTAGTGGGAAAGCCACTACTGTTTCCCTTATACATAAAATGCTAGCTTATTTGGGGCCTAATTTTTTTAATACATAACATAAGTACTCATCAATTCCTATTTTATTGTATTTTTGTTAGACAGGTATTAAATTATAAAAGATATTTTTAGTATCTTCAGAGATAGTCATGGTTTTTCTATTTAGAGCTATTAATGTGCTAAGTGATATCAAAATATTTCTGAATCTTAAACTATTCTTACATTCTTAGAATAAATGCTGCTTATTCACATAGCATTGTTTCTAATGTGTTAAATTTTTGCTAATATTTTATTTAAGAATTTTACATCAATATCTGTAAATAAGGTTGATTAATTTTGTGTACATGAGTATGGATATGTTTAGACATTAATGTTAACTTTGCTTCATATAGAGTATCTGGATGTTATTCTACTTTTTATGCTCTAGGAAAATGTAAAATAGCATTGTATTTATGGTTTTTGAAAATTAGAATTCCTTGTAAACCTTCTGAGCCTGGCTAGTGTTTGCATGAAGTAGTTCAATGAGACTTTTCTCCATTCCACCAGCTAATATAGTTTGATATTTTTCTTAATTAAGTATGTTGTTCTGCTCTTTAGTTTACTTTGAAATTTCTTCTAATATTCTTTATCAGCAATAACAGTTATTTCTTTTTAAGAAGTGAGTGTTTTTTTTGGTTTACTACATTTCTTTAAGTGGCTCTTTTGCTTTTAACAATTGCCTCCCCTTACCTGCAGTTTTGCTTTCTGAGATTTCAGTTACTTGTGGTCAACTGCAGTCCAAAATATTAAATGGAAATTTCTAGAAATAAACTATACATGAATTTTAAATTCTATGTTGTTCTGAAGAACATGGTGAAATCTCATGCCATCTTACTCCACCTGCCTGGGGTGTAAAAAATCTTTTTATTCAGCTTCTCTATGCTGTACTATGTCTGTCCAAAAGGTATCCTGTCATGAATTGTGAAAAATAGATATATTTACTGAAAAATATAGAAGACACAAGAAACACTGTACACAGGACAATGACACCTCAGCTCCCTTCAAAGTAGGCAACTTGGGACCTCACGCAGTTCTCCCAATCATCATCAGCTGTCCCTTCATGTTTTCCTGAACCTCATCAACTCTCTGAAATCTCTTCCCTTTCAAAGGTGTTTTAGTTTTGGGAGAAGCCAGAAGTCAAAGGGTGACAAATCTGAGCTGTTGGGGAGCCGAGACACCTGTGTGAGTTGAAGTTTTACCAAAAATCCCTGCACGGTATGTGACGAATGAGCAGGCGCACTGTCATGATGAAGCCGCCAGTAACCAGTTATCTATAGCTGTGTCCTTCTGAATCATCTGAATAGTTTCTACAGAGGAATGTTCAAGCTTAACGCAAAATATGATATAGATCCATTGCCCTACTCGCTCAGCCATTTTGAATCTATGGCTGCACAGTACATATGCTCATTCAAAGGTCCCCCCCCCCCCAATGAGTAATGCAGTGAAGTCGTCATTGTTCATGCTTGCACATTCCAGTCCACTCTCCTTGGCTGTCAGGTCACATCAATGTCATGCCAGCTGTTCTCATTATATTAACAATGGGTGGACTTTCTCTAGACAGATTGCATAAATACTCGTCGTCGTCGGCAGCCGTCCGTCTCGAGAGACGATGGTGTAGCTTCTTAAGAGTCTATCTGCACGGCCGAGAATGGCTGTGCAGTCCGACACGGGAGTGACATGGTATCTGTCTCCTCCCATGTTTAATCGACATCTTGCGATGACGCTGAAGCTACAGAGCCTGGGCAGGGTGATATGGAGGGCCAGCTGTTGCCCATGCAGCAGATCCCCCCTCTCTTCGCAGCTGAAGGATCCAAGGGAAAGACGGAGTCAATACAGCTTGGGTTCAGGTGTGCCGCAGGAGTTGCCGGTGTTGACTACAACGTCGAACCGCCTTAGGGACTCCGGCTCCGGATTTTCTGTCGGGGTTTACTCCCTTAGCCTTTCCCCTGAAGAGGTATGCCGCAAGGCAGCGGAGGTTTTTTGGAGTCAGAGTTTTCCTTCTCTGTGCATAAATACTATCTATCTGATAATTAGTAACTATCTGGATTTTCACACTGACTATTGCCGTATAGCAGTGCTTGTATTCAAGTCACCCTTATTTTACTTAATAATGGTCCCAAAGTTCAAGAGTAATGATGTCCAATTCAAATATGCAAAAGAAAAGCTAGAAGCCTTCCTTTAGGTGAAAAGATGAGTAAAGTGCAGTAATATTTTTAGAGCAAATGACTAAATTCACATAAATTTTATTATAGTATATTGTTACAATTTTTCAATTTTATTATTAGTTTTTGTTGCTAATCTCTTACTATCCTTAATTTTGTAAATTAAACTTTACCACATGTGTGTATCTATAGAAAAAATATAGTATATATAGCATTTGGTAGTCCTATGTATGGCTTTAGGCACCACTGGAGGGTAGATATAAGGGTGCTACTGCATATTTAAACAGTTGTTTTGTTATAGCAACCTTTTTAGTGGAGGGGAGTTATTGGCAAAGGATTGCTATATCTTCAACTTTATTATTCTTCCCTGCTCATATAGAATCTTTAATTTCCTTCTTTCCTTCACAAACAAGGCTTCATATGATGCCTCCTTCTTCCACATCATCCTTACCTTAAAATTTGAAGGTTTCTTGTTGTGTTCCTCTGAGCCATCAGTCTCAAATGTTTCCGGAGTCTTCCCCGTTCAGATGTGCTTCCCTCTTTCTATGACTGATGTGACCTGTGTTCTGTCACTCTTAGGTCCCTGCAGCCATATTCTTTTCCCAAATAGTCTCTTCCTAGCCTTCTTTTCTGGAATACAAGTCCGAAATGGCTCTGCTTTAGGTGCTATGTAAATTCAACTTCATAGCATTATCTACTTACCAATTACATTATAGGTATGGATTACAATCAGTTGTTTTATTTGCTGATATGTGTGCTTTTGGAAAATTTAGTTGGCTGACATTGTTCTATGAAAACATGGTCATTCTCTATTATAGTTTATGCATTTTCATATTTATATGTAATTTTAGTTTTTTTCCTCTGTTTCTCACAGATGTTTATTTTGATAAGGTATACATTTTCAATGTGCATTAAAATACTATAACTTATTAACTGAGTCTGAGAGAATACAAGCATGAAACATTTAAAGCATAATGTAATTAACATGACAAGATCCCAAGACCACCTTTGGTCTCTGAAGGAACTTATGATGATTACACAAATCATGCTTAACAAGGATGTTAGAGCTTGTAAAGCAGAACATTAAGATGGTCTTAACATAATATTTTTTGTTCTTACTTGTGAGGCTTTGACTCATGCCCATTTGAAATTTTAATTTGTGGCAGTAATAAACTATGAACTAAAAACACCATTAATGGTATTGTGCTAAGTAAAATAAATCAGTCAGAGAAAGACAAATACCATATAATTTCACTTTTATGTGAATCCAAATAACAATATAAATGCATCACCATGATAAATAGCAATATAAATGAACAAACAAAACAGACTGGTAGATAGGACAGACTGATGGTTGTTAGAGGGGAGGGTGATTGGGGGACTGGGTGAAAAAGGTGAAGAGACTGAGAAGTAGAGATTGGTAGTTATAAAATAAGAAATGTAGTTACAGCATAAGAAATATAGTCAATAATATTGTTGTAAATAGGTTTGGTGCCAGGTGGGTGCTGGATATATCAATGGAAACACTTTGTAAGCTATATGATTATCTAACTACTATGCTATATACCTGAAACCAATACAAAATAATGTTTAAAAAACATGTTAGATCTGGAAACATGAGACCTAGTCTCTAATAACCAGTCAAGGCTAGACAGGTAGCTAATTGGTCTTCACAGTCCTGAGTATAGGCCACTTCAGCATAAAATCATTGGATTGCTGTGGCTGGGTAATGAAATCTATCTCTGAGAGAAATCCCACTCTAAGATTCTATCTGCAGTTATTTCTTTTCATTGATCCTGGATGGGACATTCACCTGTAAATGACCTCAGATCTTTTACCCTTGACAAAATGACAGTACTCCCTGAATACCCTCTCAGTCATTCATCTAAGGGAGGTCATGATAGTTCAATCCCTGTGGCCATCCATGGCTTGCATGTTCTTCATTGCTTTTCTTTGCAATCTTTCTCCCTGTCTCAGTCTCACTCTCTCTCCTCCTTCTCTCCTCTCTCTTATTTGTCTCTCTTCCTCTCCTTCATGATAACAAAACAAAACAAAACAAAACAAAGGAAGAGAGAAAGCAACTTTATTTTTTTCTGCTATATTATTTAAACATCCACTGGGAATGCATGAGGAGCCCCTGCTTAGGTTGAAATACAATCCTTTTGCCTGCCTGCCACCTTGCTAATGGGGTCATCAGTTAACTTAACCTCCCATTTGCTTCAATCAGTATCCTTGAATTTTTAATTTTTATGTTATCTTTGCCAGGTTTCCAGCCTGTGTTTTTCACCCTCAGTTACTAAATTCATGTAAATAAAATACTAACCATTAATAATTTTTAAGTTTCATGAAAAAATTGAAGGAAATGAATTGATATCTCATGTTAATCCCATTGAAAATTAAAGACATTTCACACAAAGACTCTTCTCATTTCTTTTCTATAAGATTATTCATACAAAAAGCAATATTTTAAAACTCTACATAAAAATATTTATTTCTAACAATTAACATCTGGTTACCCAATCTAAGTTGCCTCTAATGAAGACATTTGTGGTGATGCATTTTCGAAACTAAAATCAAAACCTGTTTATAAACAGATGAGTAAAGTGGTGGTTAAATTAAGGTGAATTAATATTACATCAATTGCACAGTTAGTCTAACTGAAGCAAAGACTAAATATTCCTACCTTTCCTTCATAAAAAATAGATAAATGAGTAAATAACTACACAAGTAAGTAAATAAATAGCATATTTCAAATTCAATTTTAAATAAGGTTTTTACTGTTATTGTCATTCTAATTCAGCATTAAAATAGAAATATTATTTTAAGATATTTAAGTATATAGGTTTCATTATGAAAAACATATTTTAAAATGTTAGATTCCTGACATGCCTTAATGAAAGAATTTAGTCTTGCATTCTTCCTCTAAAAAAAGAGAAAGCAAAGCCCTTGCTGGTGTGGCTCAGTGGGTAGGGCATCGTCCCACAAACCTAAAGGCTTCAGTTCAATTCTTGGCCAGGACAGGTCCCTGGGTTGTAGGTCAGGTCTCCAGTTGGGGGCGTGCAAGAGGTAACAGAACCATGCTCTTCTCCCTCTCTTTCTCCCTCCCTTCCTGTCACTCTAAAATTAAATAAATATATCTAAAAGAGAGAAAGAGAGAGAGAAAGAGGGAGAAAGCAGAATGTGTCAAATCATCAAATATGATTTAACTACTGACTTGACTTCATCAACAAGCCATAAAAAAGAAAAATAATACATTGAATATGACAACCAGATGTTAGATGCAAAACAAACAAACAAAATAACATTATTTCTCTAAAGCAGCAAAATAAAAGTGCTGAACAAAGTAACTATTATAAAAGAAAAACTCAGAAAACAAAGAAAGCAGTGGTACAAATGAAAATTGGGTGGGGGGAGCTATTATATTAATAAAATTGACTTCTAAATTTGAATAGAATTGATAATTAAGATGATGACTCTGATTTATAAGGATAATTATAAATACTATCTCAACAAATCAGAATGCTTTTCTTAATTTCCTTGCTTAAAATAAGTTAAGCCATTTTTTTGAGCCTCAAACATTTTTATTAATTCTGAAATACACGCATGCACATTAAGAAGATAAATGTTGCCATCCATGGAGGATAATTGTTTATTCAATATGCCCTATCAGATATGTGTGTGTGTGTATGAAGAACAAGTTATATATTACTTTATACACTATATATTCTATAATTACATATATACATATATGTAAAATTATTCCATGTCAATAAATATACTTCTATAACATAAGTATAATTACCATAGAGAAATAATCACACAAATCATATAAATAGTGCAGTTTCTGATGTTGAATCTTAGGACTGTTTCTTGCATTTTGTTATTATTCCAAGAAAATACTTGCAGCTAAAGTATTTCTTCTTTAAAATTACACACATACACAAACACACACAATACACAGACATTAAGAGTATATATATATATATATATATATATATTCCTTCTACTGATAACTTAGGCATTATATTTTTTTCTTTATTGGTCTTAACAATTTGACAACCAAAAAGTAGTATATTATTTTATTATTTTAGGTCATATTTCCTTGGCTACTATGCAATTTGATTACTTTTATGTTAATCTTCATCATTTGAATTTTATAACTTTTAATAGTATATTTGTTTTCAAATTTTATCTTTTATGATTGTTCATTTTGAAACATATATGTATACATGCATACATACTGCATATATAAACATAATATATAAATATATGTATAATATAAAATATAAACAAAAAGTATTAAATGTTGCAGTTTTTGTCAATCTGTTACATTTTGAAATGATGGTGCTATTTGCTATGTATTTACATCTACCATGCTTTTATTTAGATTATTAGCATTGCTGTGAGGCTTAGAAAAATATGTCTCTGTATACATACAGGAAATAGCAAATTAAATTAAAGATTACAGATTTTGAATATTTTATACATTTACTTTCCCTTATACTCTACCGTCTTCAATTTATCTTAATATATAATAGTAGATAAGCATTTTCTTTCTGTTTAATGAGTTAAACATTTCATTTAAATTCATTTTCAATAATTTATACTTATCCTATTGGAAGACATTTGCCTATTTATGTATCTATTTTGGATTTTATATTTCATTTAATACATCTCTCTATGAATTTTGGTATTAACATCACTGTTTTAAAATAAAAAATTGTGATGCAAAAATAATATAGTGCGACTCTTCTTTTACTGTCATTCACCAAAATATTCTGAAACACATTTAGACTTACAGACAAATGTAAAATCAGTGTATTGTATTCAAAAAATTGCTTTAAAACTATAGATCAGTTTTGATGCAATCAACAGCTTTCTTGTATTAAATTATTCATTTAGATATAGTCTTATAACAAGAAATTTTTACTTATTTTATTCTTTTAAATCTATCAGAAATAAAATATAAAGATTCTATACATATAATTGTTAAACTTTTTACAAGGTATTTAATTTCTTTGCCAGTCTTTTTCTTTTATACCACTTCATTTTCTAAATGCTTCTGTTTAATATTTAGAGACGTTTTGGGGATTTTAGTTTTGTAACCATCATTTTTACAAATATTTTTATTGTCTGTTGGCTTTTCAATATTTCCCCTTCTGGTTTTCTAGGTAGTGGATGTATCTTCTTCAGTGAAGATATGTCATTTCCCTCCATATTCACTAATATCATTTTGTTAATTTTTGTTTTCTTTTGCGTGAGATAGGGCAGAGTTTCAAACAATGCTCATCATGAGAACTCTTTTCTTAGTCTTGAGTTTAAATGGAATTCTTCTAAAGCAGAGGTGTCTAACCTGAGTTCAGTTGGCACTTAAGCTAAACTATGTAACCCTACATATCACATAAAAATGTTTGAATGTACAAATTTAAAGGTGTCTAATTATCACTGAGGAAGTCTCAGAAATGTTTGTAACTCAAAGGTTAAGACTATTACTCATTACATTAATAAGTAAAATATTGCTGTTTATTTGAATAAGTATCCTTTAACATGGTAAGAGGAAGGTATTATTATTATTTTTATTTTTAATACTTTTATTTCTCTTTTTTTCATTGTTTTGATTTTTCTAATCAAGATATAGACTCTTTTAAATGCCTTTAAGTTTAAGCCTTGACTTGATAAATTATGTTGACATTTTAAAATTTAGAAATGGGTTCTATTAGTTATAGTGTACTCTATCTTTTAGTTTTTCGGAGAACATTATTTTTGTCATGTTTATTTATCTGAGATGTTGCTAGATTCTCCAAATAAATTGAAATGCTTTCTGTCTTAGAATCTATAAAAGTTTATATACAACAGTATTCCTTATTAGTTGAAGTTCATATGTAATTTCTATAGAACTTCCATAGGCTTGTGATACTTTCTTGACTTTTATTTTTTTTATTGTCCTAGACCCTTTTGTGTTTATCAGTTTTCATTGATTCTGTTAGCATTTATTGAGCATACAGTTGTAAGCAAAGGAAATACATGTGTAATTAAGATGCTGTTACTGCCTTTTACAGGTGATAGTTTAAAAGAGAAGTCTTACTTTACAGGTCACCATTCAATATCTTTTTTTTAAAGTATATTTTATTGATTATGTTGTTACAGTAGTTCCAATTTTTCCCCCTTCACTCCTCTCTGCCCAGTAACCCCTTTCCCTCCAGCAATCTCACCCCCCTTAGTTCATGTTTATGGGTTATGCATGTAAGTTCTTTGGCTTCACCCTTTCCTATATTATTCTTAACATTCCCCTATTTTGTACCAACTGATTATGCTTCTTAGTCCCTGCACCATTTCCCCATTTCTCCCCCTCCCCCCTCCCAGCTGATAACCCTCCAAATGATCCCCACACCTATGATTCTGTTCCTATTCTGGTTTGCTTAGTTGGATTTTGTTTTTATTTTTTAGATTTAGTTGTTGATAATTGTGTTTGTTGTCATTTTAGTGTTCATAGTTTTGATCTTCCTTTCCTTAAGTCCCTTTGGCATTTCATATAATAATGGCTTAGTGATGATGAGCTCCTTTAGCTTCACCTTGTCTGGGAAGCGCTTCATCTGCCCTTCCATTCCAAATGATAGCTTTGCT
This sequence comes from Furipterus horrens, assembly GCF_987537825.1. Lineage (NCBI taxonomy): Eukaryota > Metazoa > Chordata > Mammalia > Chiroptera > Furipteridae > Furipterus > Furipterus horrens. The sequence goes on along the minus strand of NW_028327176.1, from coordinate 57,731,782 downwards.
GGATAGAGTAATCCTGGTTGCAGGTTGCCTTTTATCACGTTGAATACTTCTTGCCAGTCCCTTCCTGCCTGCAAAGTGTCCTCTGAGAAATCAGCAGACAGTTCTATAGGCACCCCCCTGTAGGCAACTCTCCGCCTCTCTCTTGCTGCTCCCAGGACTCTGTCTTTATCTTTCACTTTCGGCATCTCAGTCATGATGGGTCCTGATGTGGTCCCCTCTGGGTCCAGCTCGCCCAGGACCCTCTGTGCTTCCTGGACCTGTATGTCCATCTCCTTCACAAAATTTGGGAAGTTGTTCTCATTATTTTCAATTCTTGCTTCTTCGTTCTGCACTGGTTGGCTATTTTTTCCTTTCTTATGTTCCAAATCATTTATTTGAACCCCAGTTTCCTTCCCTTCACCATTGGTTTTGTGTGGATTTTCCTTTGTTTCAGTTAGCATAGACTTCACTTCTCTTAATGCATTTGCCCTACTCAAGCATATCTGTCAAGCTTGTGAGCATCTTTATCACCAGTGTTTTGAATTCTGTTAAGTTGTCTATCTCCTCATCTGTGAGGTTGGCTCTCTCCTCGTTGCTTAGTTCTCCCACTAGAACTTTGATCCATTTCCCCTTTTGGGCCATACTTCTCTGCCTACTCATTCTGACAGGCTCCTGTGTGTGTTTGCCTCTGTGTCCCAGGTAGAGCAGTTGCTCCTGTTATAAGGGGAAGAGCCTTAGGGATCATCAGTACAGGGCGACCTGTTTCACCACGTTGTGGCACTGTATTGTGGCAGAGGGGTCCGAGGTGGAACAATGCCATCAGCCCAGCACTCGCCCCTTTTCCAAGCACCTCTCCCACTTCCACACCAGACTGGCACCCCTCTAGCTGCTGCCCTGGCCATCGTTCCCAGAGTTGATGGGTCTGCAGATGCTCCAGGACTGTGGGGTCCCTAAAACAAGCAGACTCTGCTGAGACCAGCAATTTCTGCCTCCACCCCAATGCCCACTGGTCTGCACAGTCAGAAGCAATGAGGCTTGATTTTCCCTGGTGCTGGGACCGTGGGCTGTGATATCCAGTGAGGAACTGGAAACACTCCCCAGGTGTCCCTCCTGAGTTTTTAAAATGTGTGACTGTGCTTTCTTCTGGCCTGTCACTGATGCCACTGCTGCCATCACCACACTGTGTCGTCTCCATCATGGCTCCACCCCTCCTACCTGTCTGCATGAGTATTTATTCTATATATCTTTGTTTGCTGGACTTCCATGTAGTTTTATTTTCTGGAATTTCTGGTTGTTTCTAATTTTGAGGTAGTTGTATTCTTTCTTAGTTGTGGAAGGAGACACAGCGTGTCTGTCTATGCCTCCATCTTGGCCAGAAGTCTCAATATCTTTTAAAATATATTTATTTCTTCATAAAAAATTTAGAAGTTAGAGTTACTTTTCTATGTTAAATAAAAATAATATGCTGCATGATGATTGTAGAAAAAAATTGTAGAATACAGGAAGTTTTAAAGAGGAAAATCAATCAACCACTCATAACATTTTGGCATATTTCTTTCCAGTCTTTTATCTCTGCTTATATTTTATGATCAAACTATGCATAGAATTTTGAACACTGTTATTCTGCTTGCCATTATATTGAAAGCATTTTTCCTTGACAATAAAAAGGTTTTAAAGACATAATCCCTACATAGAATTACATCTTATATGTGCAAAATAACTTTCTTAAAAGTACTCATTTGGGCTTTAAGTTGTTTACATGTTTTTCACTTTGATGACCATCTGCATTTATAAGAGTTTTTATCCCATTTTTAGAATACTTCTTTAAAACAAATTATAAAAAATAGAATTACTAGCTTAAAAGTCTCAACATTTTAAATGATTTCAGTACATACTGCCATAGAAGAGAAAAACTGTATTGGCTGTTGTTCCGTTTTCTCCCCATGCTCAAGTTTAGTGTTTTGTTTTGTTTTTTTAATTTTATTTTAAAGAGGCCATTTATTTAAAATTTTTAATTTATTTTACTTTTTAAATTACATTTGACATTTAATATTATATTAGTTTAAGATATACAAACTTATGGTAATTTTTATAACTTATGAAATGAGCTCCTAATAAATCTAGTACCCACCTGACACCACACGGTTATTATAATATTATTGACTATATTCCCTATGCTATACTATACATTGCAGTGACTACTTTGTAACTCTAATTTGTACTTCTTAATCCCTTAACCTTTTTAACCCAAACCATCAAACCCTCTCTCCTCAGCAACCATCAGTCTGTTTCCATTTTGTTTGATTGTTTACTAGATTGTACATGTAAGTGAAATCATATGATATTTGTCTTTTTTCTGACTTATTTAACTTAACATAATACCCTCTAGGTCCATCCACACTGTTACAAATGGTAAAATTGCATTCTCTTTTATGGCTGGGTTATATTTCATTATACATCACATATTCCTTATCCAATTGTCTGTTGACTGACACAGTTTTACTTTGTGGATGATTTTTTAAAGTTAGATGAGGCCTGTCCAGCAAAAATCCAGCCTTTATTAATCTAATGAGAAAGGTTTGCACATCAGTGTGACCTGGCAGCCAAAGAGAGTAGACTGAAATGTGCATGTGTGAACAAGGAGGACTTCACTCTATTAGTCAGTGGGGGTGAGGGGTAGATGCCATTGAGTGAGCACGTGTACTGTGTAGCCATCACATGCAAAATGACCGAGTGAGTAGAACAATGGTTCTACATCAAATTTTGTGTTAAGCTTAAAAATTCCTCCATGGAAACTAGTTGGATGATTTAGAAGGCTTTCGGAAATGATGCTATGAGAGCAACACAAATAAAAGTGTTATATGTATGCTTCAAAGATGTTAAAGAAATTGTTGAAAGTGATCCACATTCTGGAAGGCTTGCAACAAGCAGAACACCTGAGAATGATGAACATGCATGGGCTGCAATCAACAAAGATCAGCAACTGACAGTGAAAGAAGAAGAAGCTGATCTGGGGATTCCAAAAACTACTGGCCCAAAATTTTGATGCAGGATCTTGACATGAAACATGTCATTGCAAAATTCATTCCATAGTTTCTGCTACCAGAGCAGAAGGAACATTGTGCTGCAGTTGCTAATGACTAGATTCACACCACTACCAATGAACAAGATTTCCTCAGGAAGGTCATAACCAAAGATGAATTATGGGTCTATGGCTATAATCCAGAAACAAAGGCCCAGTTGTCCCAACAGAAGTAGTATGGTTCTCCACATCTGAAGAAGGCACGGCAAAGAGACATTAAGATCAAGACCATATTCACGGTATTTTTTAATTGGGAAAGTGTTGTCCATCATGAGTACACCTCTCCAGGCCAAACAGTTAATAAGCAGCACTACCTCAATGTTCTTCACAGGTTGAGAGATGAAACATGATTAAAATAATCACAGCTATAGGCAACTGTTGATTGTCAGCTTCATCATGACAATATGCCCACTCATGCATCATGTCTTGTGCAGTTTTTCTGGCAAAACATCAAATCACCCAGGTGACTCAGTTTCTCAATAGCCCATATTTGGTGCCCTGTAACTTCTGGCTTTTCCCAAAACTACAATCACCTTTGAAACGGAAGAGATTTCAGACCATTAATGAAATTCAAGAAAATACAACAGGGAAGATGATGATGATTCCAACAAAGGATTTTGCAGAGTGTTTTGAACAGTGGAAGAGACACTGGCAGAACTGTGTGAGATCCAAAGGTGCCTACTTTGAAGGGGGACTGAGGCATCATTGTCTTATGTACAGTGTTTCTTGTATCTTGTGTCTCCTTCAGTAAATGCCTCAATATTTCATATTACATGGATGGATACTTTGGACAGACCTGAACTCGTATATATGCAATAATAGTTTATATTTTTATTTTACATTCTACTTCTTTGGCCTAACAAAACCATTTTTCCATATTATCACACACTATATGTAAATCTTTTCATAAGTACATCATAATCTTTGTATGTAATTTTTACTTGCTTAAACATTTGTCTATTATTGGAATTCAGTCTTTTTTCAATAGCACATGCATAATGTGATTTTTTGTGTATTGAAGTAGACCTTATGATCTGATTAGTAGTAGTAGTAGCAGTTATGATCTGATTTTTTTAAAGCTGCTTTTGAATTTCCTACTCAATTCTAATTAACTCTTTGACTTGGGCAATTAATTCATTTCTTTAAGCTTTGTATTCTCTATAAAAATTATAGTTTCACAAATACTTCATAATGTTTTTCTGGTAATATACTGAATAATATAACAATGAGTCTAGCACAGTGCCTGTTACAAAATCAAGTACTTAACAAAATAGGATTCAAATTTTTTTTTTTGTTTTTTTTTTAATCTTGTTTTTCTTGCTTAATTTAAGTTAGGTACTAATGAAACATCCAAATTTTGGTTAGGTTCAGATTAGTATAAAAGACCTTTCTTTCACCCAACGCACACTCATTTAAGTCTTGTTTGCAGTGCTCAACTTTAGCTCTCCTGGATCCCTAAAGCTGAAAGTATTAACAGAATTTTCAGGAAAAATTTTAAGAACTGTGACTCTTCAAGTTCCTCTATTCTTGAGGTATGGATGCGTTTTTAACAAATGAAATTGAAGAGTGGGGCGTCCTGAGAAAGCTTTGCCTTTTTTGTTTTCTATTAGGGATCTCCTCTAGTTCCAGTCCTCCTGCTCCAACCATGCACACCCTATTGGAGTTGCTTGATTTACTTTTTGGTTGGTCTCGTGAATCTAGCTCTCAATTTTTAGCTTGTTCTGCTTACAAAAATCCTTCTGCAAATTTAGCACCATGTTCCTTTTAAGTTAATGGGTAGTATTGCTACTGATATGTGGCAACCCTGCCTTGCAGAGCTAGTCTCCTGGGTATCTTGGTATGTGGCAGAGTGGTGGGAACCTACTGGGAGAAAAGTCTCTGATGTCTGAAGAAGGGTTTAGGTGCTGGGAATATGCTGAAAATGAAGGGTAATTCCCAGATTCCGAATTAATGCATCCTTTATTCAACACACATTTGTGGAACACTCACTTTCTGTTAGAGTTATTGCCACTAGCAGGAATGCAAAAATAAATCAGATGGAGCCTCTCATCTCCAGGCATGCACATCTAATTAGGAAAATATAGCACAGAGTGATTACAAGCACAGTGGAGGCAGCATTGTGTGCTAAGTCTTGTGGAGGAAGAATTTTGTACAAAATATTTAATTTTAAACCAAGTTATTTGTGTTCATTCACCAGGCTTCTGGCCACAGCTTCAAGCCATTTGTCTTCCATAGACCTCAAGTGTGTATATATATTGTGTCGGCAGCCGTCCGTCTCGAGAGACGATGGTGTAGCTTCTTAAGTGTCTATCTGCACCGCCGAGAATGGTTGTGCAGTCCGACTCGGGAGTGACACGGTATCTGTCTCTTCCCGTGTTGAATTGACATCTTACGATGATGCTGGAGTGTCCTCTCCAGTGAAGCTGAAGCTACAGAGCCTCGAGAGATGATGGTGTAGCTTCTTAAGAGTCTATCTGCACCGCCGAGAATGGCTGTGCAGTCCGACTCGGAAGTGACACGGTATCTGTCTCCTCCCGTGTTGAATCGACATCTTGCGATGACGCTGGAGTGTCCTCTCCAGTGGAGCTGAAGCTACAGAGCCTGGGCAGGGTGATATGGAGGGTCTGCTGTTGCCCATGCAGCAGACCCCCCCTCTCTTCGCAGCTGAAGGATCCAAGGGAAAGACGGAGTCAATACAGCTTGGCTTCAGGTGTGCCGCAGGAGTTGCCGGTGTTGACTAGAATGTCAAACCGCCTTAGGGACTCCGGCTCCGGATTTTCTGTTGGGGTTTACTCCCTTAACCTTTCCCCTGAAGAGGTATGCCGCAAGGCAGCGGAGGTTTTTTGGAGTCAGAGTTTTCCTTCTCTGATGTGCCCTGACTGGAAGATCGAACCAGCGACACTTAGCTCGCAGGCCGATGCTCAATCCACTGAGCCAAACCAGCCAGGGCAAATATATATATAGTATATATATATATGTATATATATATATACATATATATATATACTATTTTTTGGTTTATTTTCTTTTTATTATTTCTTTTTTTGGTGCTCTCTTTCTGGAGTACCTGATATTGGATTTGCTTCACTGATTCTACATCTATTTTAATAACGTTCCTTTTTCTTTTCCATACCTATAAATTTTGGTTCTATATTATGGAAATTGTCACTAATTTCAGCTCTCAAACATGAATGGTTTCCTTTTCATTACTTAGATCTTATAGTCAATTTATATTTAAGTGACTCCAATAAAGTTTTTGTCATGAAGAAAAAAATTTCTAAAATGAATAGAAAAATAGTGAATTGTTTGATTTTATATTCTTAAAATTAATATAAAAATAACTAAACACTAATTTAATATTAGAATGTAAAAGACAGAAGTAAGATATTTTTTAATTTGACTTTTATACTTTGATCTAAAATTACAGTATCATAGGAATTATTTTACACTTCACTCAAAGTAACACTAAATAACATGCAGTTATGAAATGCTGATTCTTTAGTTGATTAACCATTCTTCATAAGATAAAATAGTCACTAATTCCTGAATAAAAGTTTTATGTTCAAGCAGAAAAAATATTTTTAAGGGATTTATAATTTTTAAAAGTTTATAAACATTTTTTAAGTTGCATGAAATTATAGACATGTTAACTAATAAAAATAAATTTTAACCAACTTTTAATATTTAAAAAAAAAAGATTTTGTCTACCTTAAAGAGAGGAAAAATGAAAGAGAAAGAGAGGAAAACACTGATGTGCAAGAAAATCATTGATCGGTTGCCTCTTTCGTATCTCCAACCATGAACAAAAAAGATACGAGGCAAATACGAAACTCATAGACAATATATATTAATTTTGAATATCAGATGTATAGATATGTATTATATTATTGTTTGTATTTTTCTATATGTTTATCTAAGGAAGATGAAATTAATTTTTATAATATAATGTCTAATAGAGATTGATATTCAATAAAAATAATATTAATTCCAATGCATTTCCCAGACCTTTAGTAAAATTTATGTGAGAATTTTGTATCTTAATGCAATAGTGAATGGTTTTAGGAAGTTTTATGTCCCTGTACCCCAGCATTACATCTGGTACTTTTTTTAGCTTTTATAAGTGTCTTTTGAGTTAAAAGCTATTATAAATAAACATTTTAAAATAAGTTGGAAGTATATCACAATTTAACCTAAATTAACCCAAATCTTACTTATTTCTTGAATAAAATATCTTCTTTTTCCTCTAAAACAGTGATTCTCAACCTTCCTAATGCTGCGACACATTAATACAGTTCCTCATGTTGTGGTAACCCCCAACCATAACTAAAGCATAGTGATTAATCACAAAAACAATATGTAATTATACATATGTTTTCCGATGGTCTTAGACGCCCCCTGTGAAAGGGTCATTTGACCCCCAAAGGGGTCGGGACCCACAGGTTGAGAACCACTGCTCTAAAACCTTTAGGCATATTATATTCTTTACACTGTGTATATTACTCTCACCTCAAGGGGAAAAACCAATTAGACTTGATTAGAGAGTAGATTCCTTGGGGGCAACTGGAAAAAAGCGAGTTAAATTCAATTACTGTAAAGATGGCAACAAGTTGAAAGATGCTTTTTTCCCCTATTACTGATATTCCAATTCAGTAAATACATGAAGGTGTGTTCCAGCATTGGCAACCCTCTACCGAAACACTCATTTATCACCACATGCTATGACTAAATAAGGCTGAATTAAGAGAGAGCCTGTAGCAATTGCCTATAGTCAGTCCCCATATAGTGTATCAAACTGTATTGGTCATTTTGGAAGAAAAGTTGCCATTGAGAATGTAAAATGATCAGCAAGATCAATCAGGTCATAGGGGAAAATAAAACCTATATAAAAACATCATCTCTTCTATTCTATGAAAGATTATTTGACAGCAATGATTAATTATGATAAAGAAGAGTTCTAGAACACATAGAGAACTAGCAAAGGCCAGAGTATTTTTTTCCTAACATTTGCTAATATCAAAATTCAACTTTCCTATTCTCTTATATCCCCACCCTCTGCAATGACAAAATAGATAGAAATACATCTTAATTACTTAACTGATTCATTCACTCATTTCCTCATAAATCACTCATTACCACCAATATATTCCAACAAAGTGTGTCACATATGAGCTAGACAAGAGACAACAAAGGCAGCCTCTGTGCATTTAGAGAAATAAAGATAAACTTGTGTACAGTCTAAAAACAATATAATGAGTGCAGAGAGAAGTGTATGTCATTTATACACAAGTATTAAGGAAGAAAAAAGCATTGAGCAGGTTTTTTAAAATATGTTTTATTGATTATACTGTTACAGTTGTCCCAATTTCCCTTCCCTCTGCTCCCCTCCACCCGGTGGCCCCCTCCCTCCAGTTGTCCCCCCTTTTTAGTCCATGTCCATTGGTTGTGCATATAGTTCTTCTCAACCTATTCCTATCTACTCCATTCCCTCCTACTGTGCTTCTTAATTCCTGTACGATCTCCCTCCCTTACCCCCTTGCCCCTCCCTGCTGACCTCCCCCCAATATATTCCCCATACCTATAGTTCTTTTTCCACTCTCGTTGCCTATTTAGTTTGCCTTTGTTTTAATTCCCTAGCTTCTGTTGTTGGTTCTTGTGATGCAGTTTTCATTTTAGTGTTCATAGCTTTGATCCTCCTTCTTCTAAACCAGTCCCTTTAACATCTCATGTAATAGTGGTTTGGATCTAATGAACTTCTTCAGTTTTGCTTTGTCCTGGAAGCACTTTCTCTGCCCTTCTATTCTGAATGACAGTTTTGCTGGATAGAATATTCATGGCTGTAGGTTTTGGATTTTCATTACTTTGAATATTTCTTGCCAGTCCTTTCTTGCCTGCAGGGTCTCCCTTGAGAAGTCAGCTGATAGTCTAATTGGGACCCCTTTGTACATGATTCTTTTCTTCTCTCTTGCTGCTTTTAAGATTCTCTCTTTATCTTTAACTTTTGACATTTTGATTATAATGTGACTCGGAGTGGTTCTCCCTGGGTCCAGTTTTTCTGGAACTCTCTGTGCTTCCTGGACCTGTAAGTCTATTTCCTTCCCCAAGTTTGGAAAGTTCTACTTTGTTATATTTTCACTTAATTTTTCAATTTCTAGTTTTTCTTCTTCTCCTTCTGGCTATCCTATAACTCTTATATTCGATCTCTTAAAGCTGTCCCAGAGGTTTCTGATCCTCTTCTCACTTTCCTTGCTTCCTGTTTCCTCTCTCTGCACTGGTTGACAATTTGTTCCTTCTCTATGTTCTGGTTTATTGATTTGAACTCTGGATTTTATTTCCTCACCATTTCTCTCATATGGGTTTGTTTTTTTTTTTTTTTTTTTTTTTTCAGTATGAGTGGTTTTCAATCCTTTCTCATCTTTTTCCAAATCTTTTGTTAATTCTCTAAGCCACCTAATCACAATGGCTCTGAACTGGGCCTCTGACAGGTTTCTTATTTGTTCATCTGTCAGATTCTTCATCTGTTGCCTGGTGAGCTGTGCCACCGGGATTTCTATAGTTGTCTGCCTCATTTTGACAGATTTGCGCTTTGCTTTCTTGGGCCGGATATAGTGGCGGAGCCTGTCTATTTGTCACAACCCAGTAACCCGCGGTGATCTGCAACCTTTTTCGCTGCTCTGTGGCCCTTTGTCATCACTACCCCACGACTGGTGGTGATCCGCAACCCATTTCGCGGTGCTGTGGAGCTTTGTGGTCACTACCCAGCGACTGGTGGCGATCCGCAACCTATTTCTCAGCACTATGGCACTTTGTGTGGGGTTGGGGGTCCAAGATGGATTCCTGCCTTTCCTCTCTGCTGGGAGACTCAGGTCCATCCTCCCACTCTCTGGGCCTCTCTGTCCAAGGCAATGTGGTGGCTGCCTTTCCCAGCGTTGGGGTCGGGAGCTGCCGGGGTTCGACTGCAGCCGGGATTGCTCTCCCTGCCGCTGTCCCTGGTGCTACCGCACACAGCACTGCCCAGTTTCTCACCCCTCTTACCTGCTCGAGGAGCGCCGCTGGGTTATAACTTTGTACGTTGGGCTTCCGTGTAGTTTTATTTCTGGAATTTCTAGTTATGTTTTGTTTTGAGGTAGCTGTATTCCTCTCTAGTTGTAGAGGGAGACTGAGCGTGTCTGTCTAAGCCTCCATCTTGGCCAGAAGTCGCATTGAGCAGTTTTAAAGAAGGAATGTTATATCTCTGAAAGTTTCTTGTAGCTATCAGAATATAGTAGGAATTAGCTGATAATTGCAGCAGACATATCTTTTTTGTCTCTTAAGTTTTACCATAGGAATAGTTGTCTATGTTATTTCAGGCAAATACATGCCCTTTATGGGTGCATCACTTAAAAAAAAAAAACTTGTATCATTTAATGAACATGTGACTATTTTTATCTGTATAATTCTGATGAGAAATCTTCCAATTTCTACCATTCTCCAGCAGAATATATGAACATAAAAATAATTCCACAAATTAGTCACCACTCCAATGGAAGAATGAACCATGGATATTGAAAATAACTGATAGATAAGATATATACAATATTATAACAAATGATGAGATGTAACTTATTATAATAGATATGTGATGAATATAGGAAAAGAATATCTGACCTTTATCACATAACTGTAACATGAAAGTTTAGTCTGTCACTTATAAAATAAGTAAACTTTAAGAAATAAATTATATCTCCTGTTAACATTATTAGTCATTAATCTTTTTTAAAAAGTAATGTGGCAGTAGTATTAAAAATCTTTAAAATATTCGTTTTTTACCTCAGTGCTATGGCTCAGTGGATTGAGCATCGGCCTATGAACCAAGTGTCGCTGGTTCGATTCCCAGTCAGGACACATGACTAAGTTGCACGCCAGGTCCCCAGTTGGGGGCACGTGAGAGGCAACCACACATTGATGTTTCTCTCCCTCTTTTTCTCCCTTCCCCTCTCTCTATAAACAGATAACTAAAATAAAATAACCTTGTTAAAAATAAATTAATTAAAAAATAAAAAATAAAGATAAAATATTCTATTTTTAGAAATTTATTCTGAAGAATCCGAAATAGAGTTTAGAATTCCATTATAATATTTACCACTGAATTAATTATCAAAAATAGCAAAACATTAAAAATAACATCAATCACCAAAAAATTTTTAAGAACTATCTAAATAAATTATGGTCCATTTATATTATAGAACATTTCCCAGACATTCAAAATCTTGCTCTCAATATTTAGCTATCATAAAACATATTCATAATTTTACATGTGTATTATATGAGACCATTCATTCATGCAATCATTCATTTACAAAACACGTATTGCTTTTTTACAACATGGCTAAGCTCTATACCTATTTTGGGGGTACAGGTGTGTACAATACATTGCCCTTGCTCTCATGAGAATTATATACTAGCTATGAAATTAAACAAAGAATCAGGCAAATAGAAAGTGATATTATATATATGCATGTTGAGATAGAAGAGCAAGGTACTAGGAGAACAATAGTTTGCTAAAGCGAAGCCTGTTGAGTTAGTCAACTTTGGTTTGTTAATTTCCTCAGCTGTTGCCTAAGGTGACACAAAAATGTTGAGCAGGATTTAGGCAGACACAGATTATTTGGAGGAATGTTTTATACAAAGGAAAAACTGTATGTTAATGTTCAAAGAAAAGAAATATTTCCTGTACAGTATAACATAAATTTTCTGTGAAGCATTTCAACACACTAAGAGTGATTGTAAGAGGTAGATCTTCGGTTGATATCTACAATTTTTTAATTTGTTTTAAAATGTTTATTAAACCTTGTTTACTGTAAATAGAGTTGCTATTGAATTAGGGAACAAATAATCTTATACATTTTCAAGAGAGTCAAATGATCAAAGTAAAGTGACCTTCAAAAGTAATCAATACTTAAATTTATTCTGTACACACTGTTCAAGAGTTCTCTTGTGTTTACATACGTTAACATCAGAATTGGAAAATCAATCTATCAACCTGTTTCACGTGCTTCATCTATTTAAATTTGTGACTTCAAGCAGCATTTCTTGATGATTATCCATTAGGTCATATGGTACCCAGCAGCACATGTTTATCTCACACATGTCAGGGTCACAAGGCTATCATCGCAGAATTTAAAGACAGGGCACATTAGTATAATGATCTGCCTGAATGTCATAGAAAAAACAATAATTGTTCACAGGATCTAACTTTTCTTTTTTTCCCCAGAGCTGGTTTTACAACTAAGCTGTGCATAGATAGATGACTGACTATGTCGTGGAAAAGATACATGTTTCAAGGAGGACTCTGGGTCTTTACTAATCAAACTACCTGATATTCTACCTCTGTGATGCAAATGCATTTTCCCATATTTTAAAAGTTTCTGATATTTGAATTTATCTTCCTAAATAGAAAAGACATGAATTATTTCTGTTATCAGTATCAGTATCATGATCTACAAAAACATATTTTTGAGTGTTTCCTCTGCCATTAATTACTATGTATTACGCTGGTAATAGAGGGATTGAATGCATTGTTCCTGCTTAAGAAGTTTCATTGAGAAGGTCATATTAGGGAGAAAACATATGTCTGTGCACCCACCAGCAGTATCTGGAATGTATTTTAAGTGCCATGTAAGTGACACAAACAGTAAGTTCTTAGGGAGGAAAAAAGGTGTTAGATGTAAACTTCAGTTCTTTGCCACAAGGAGCCTCTCCTTAGGGAAGCTTAAAACGTGGCAGGTGGCTTCATCCAAGCCTGGAAAGGAGACAGTCTGATAGCAAAGCAAAATGGGTCCAGAAGATCAGTGATAGCTTCCTGGAGGTGCTACATGAATATTTCAAAAAGAAGAAATACAGGCAAACACAGAGAGGCATTCAGAGACCAGCTTTGTTGTGAGGAAAAATATTTTGGAAAGTAATTATAACCTTCTATTATTAATTTCATTTTCATTATTGCTTTTACTGGTTAAAGGTTGCTCAATTGTTTTATTGTTTTATTAAATTAGAGGTTTCATGACTCTGATTCTAATCTATCCTGAAGAAAAAACAAAGATTCCTAAACTGTATTGCAGTTACATTCCCTTAATTGTAGACAGCCTATTTCCTTTAAATAAGTGGTGGGCAAAAGTAGGTTTAAAGTTATTATCATGGAAAATGACGCAATCATTAATAAATAATAATATAAGACTAAACTGTGTTTTATGTATTCACAACTGTAAATCCACTTTTTCCCATCCCTGTATTATACATTGCTATTTTATTAAGAAACAAATTGTATTATTTTACAATTGCAGCATAACAAATTTTCTAAAATTTTGCAGATTAAAACATCATATGTTGCTAGGCTCATAGTTTCTGTGAGTCTGGAATCTAGGCATGGCTTGGCTGGGTTCTCTGCTTTAGGGTCTCTCACAAGTTTTCAATCAAGGTGCTGGTCTATGCTGAGGTCTCATCCGAAGGTGTGACTGGGAAGAATCATCTTTCAAGCTTACTTATACAGCTGTTGACAGAATTAAAAATCTTGTGGGCTGTGTGACTGGGTAACTGAATTTCTTGCTGTCAGTCATAGGTAGCCTTCAGTTCCTTGTTACCTGGGTCTCTCCATAAGGCACTCAGAACATGGTAGCTGCCTTCATCAGAGCCAGGAGAAAAGCTATTTTGTTGGTAAAACAAACTTTGCATTATATGTAATGGAACAGACTACTATTAGTTAGAAGCAAGTCACACTTTCTCCCCATTCGAAGGGAAGGGATTATACAAGGGCATGTACACCAGAAGGCAGAGATCATTGGGGGTCACATCAGGGGCTGCTTTCCACACAGACTTACATGTTTTATTTATATGCTTCACTGGGTTGCATAAGTTATGGAAGAAACACAAGATTTTAAATTTAATACATGATGATGACTAGAAGATATGGTAAGACTAAATCACTACACTAGTGACTGATTAAAAGTGGACTATAAACTCTACATTCTTTACTAACTACTACATAATGTTAGTGAATGTTCAACTCCACTCATGCCCTGTTCCATTATCTGTAATATCAAGAGATTGGACTAGAAATAATATAATGTTAATATTTTAGTACTGCACATAACACAGAGTTATTTGAAGCTTTAAGGCAAGATTTTCAAATGTTTTAATATTTCTTTTAAGTGGAAGTTCATTTTTTTTTCTGCCTTACATTTCTACATGATATGAAAGTGAAATAATGTTTGTTCTCTACAGTACAGAATATGGAATTTTAATATGTGGGTGACCATGCTGATGCGGTATTGATTTTTCAAAAATTTTATAATCCACATTGCACTGCAGCCTAATTGTGTAGGCTATAAAATGTAGAATGGTGCAAGCAGAATCAGGAGCAGTGGCCCTGGATTAATTGAGAAAACAAAGCTCAGTACAAAGGTAGGGTGATTAAATTGTGCATATTTGGGGATCAGCTGAATTAAGGCATTTCCATGTGTAGTTTCCTGACATCTCACCATTTAACAATCTGCATTCATGTCACCCTTGTGGATTCCATTTATATAATCAGCAAAGCGTCCTGCCATGAGCAGGTGGTTTACATGGCATTACAGATATGTTGACCCATTCCATTCCCAGTACATTTTCTTGGCTTTTCCTAGTAAAGAAACTCATTTGTGTATGGAGAGGCTTAATTTTTCTAAGCTTGACATGTGAGCAAATGGAGGAAAAAAAATCCCTAATGTGCTAAGAAAGGAATGGTCCTGCTACTCAGTTTAGCCATAGAATCAGATACTGAAAAAAGAGTTCATTTACTTGTGCTATACCTCTACTTCCTATGCAACATTTCTCTACAGCTTCCTTTTTTCTAAAAGAAACTGTTTTTTCTGACAGATTACAGTTCTTATTTTGGGGGGGCAGGGGGACTTGGGTGGAGTTGGAGTGTTCTCACAAGGCTTGTGCAATCATTATTCAACAATATAGGATTTGGTGAGAGATGCCAGGAGGGGTTATATCTTCTGTTGTAAGGCACAATACATAAGCCTTTTGAAAAGACCTTGTCAGACTACTCAGCAGCTCCACAGATCCAAATGCAGATTGTATATTTTCCCTGGAGAAGGCAGTAAAAGGTATTGGTATGTAAAACTGCTGAGCAAGCATGAAGCACTGGAGGACTCTAGTAGGAATAAAGATCATGTGTCTTTCTGGTAAGAATGAAAGAAGGATCCTGGCTACTAGTGAGCACTAAAGATCCCAGGATGGGACTAATAATCTATGTGTTCTGGCAATATTCCAATGTGGATAATTGTTTTCTGCCTCCCTAAATCTTTTCCTTTTTTATTTATATTAACAGCAGATCACTTTCTGTTCTAAATGAATTACACTATCACTCACCTAGAAGAGGGTATTATTAGAAAACAAATATAAATTTGTGTGTAAAATGCCAAATAAATTTATAATACTATTATCCTTTTCACTACTATCATTACTTTATACAGAATCTTTTGTTGCCCTGGAGTATTGTTTTACTTTGTGACTTTCTATCATATTTTCTTTAATCTTACACTATTAACTCAATCCTATTTTCTTAGTTAAATAAATTCATTTTTCCTTTGGTTATGCATATAGTATTTTGACTTTACTAGCATAAGTTTACTTATGCCATACCTAATAACAGCGATATTTTAAGTACATCTGAAATCAGCAGACATTTTTAAAAGTTCCCCCAAAAGGGCTGACCTTTTTTAAAAAATCAATCATCTGTCCTTTCCTACCTCCCATTCATTTTTCAAATTGGCCTCAAATAAGCAAAGCAGTATCCCATGAGCTTTCTTAGCTTTGCCAGTCTGCATTTATAAGTTTAAGACAAGCCTAACATAAGAAATATATCAACTGATGACTCTACTGTTACTCAACCTGAAAGACAAAGAGAAGACTGTCTCATCAGCCTGCTTCCTGAAATTGTCTTCCTTACCTTCAAGTGTTATTAGCTTTTAAAATACAAAATCCAGAGAGGTCAAATAAACTGTTAATCATTGGACATTCTATAGGGTTAAGTAAATTTCTTATCTTTTCCCAGGGTCAGAGAAGGTATAATGAGAATATAAGAACTTGAGATCAGGGAAGGACAAAGAGTGATTTAATGGGGGCAACAAAGACTGCCCAGGAAAGTGCCCAACACAATCAGGACCTCATCCTCCTTCATCTGGGTCTGACTCAGTTTAAGTTTTTATGCCTTTATTTAAGGGACCAGGCTCTCTCCTGCATATCACCTATTACAAATCCACTAGTTTTATGTTTTTAGCAACATTCCCTCATAGAGCTAGACAATATAAAAATAGCTTAAACTTCCTTAAATTGAGTGGTCTATACCAGGCTTTTTTAATTACTATTATTATTCTAAAGACTTTCTCTAACAAATCCTAAAATAGTCCCATGAAATTTCTGATAGATTTGTGTTTATTTAACACATATATTTAAGGGGGGAAATTAGCCACATACAATGTACAAAGATCATTCTGATTGAACGGTACAACACAAATGAGAGATTTTTTTTTTCATATTCTGTTCACACTCAAAAGAATTGTTTAAAACTAACCATGGCAAATGTCTATGCATAGAACATATTGAAATTTTAAGGAATGCGATTCAGTCATGTGTAGGAGTGTAGACTGTGTCCTAAATCTAACATTCCCATACGTTTTTCATTTAATCATTGTGCAAAAATTATAGCAGAAAAAAATCTAGCTTTGTTCTAAGATTTTGGAATGAATATCTGCTTTTTGAAACCTTACTATAGATTGACTAAGTTTAGTTGATTAAAGAAATTCTTCATTTCATGAGATGACTTTATATTCTTTTCCTGATTCAGCCTATGATACATTAAACAGGATCCTAAAATCCCAGATAGCGCAGAACCTCTATGTTCAGAGGACATGTCTCATGGCTGAATTGATTCAGTAAGGCTTTTTTGGTTAACTTGGCATCAAGAATCAATAAGAAGTTGTCATGGAGTTGATCTCTCTAGAAAATTATAAAGGCTTTTTAAGCCCATCAAACTTCAATCTTAGGTATCCTGGGACTTAGGTGGAATCTCTATTTCCACTCGGAATGAGAAGGTATACGTGTAGATGGGTGTATTACAGGGAATGAATGTGTCTAGTAGGAAATGTATTTTACTCCAGATAACATGCTTCATGGTGATAAAAACTGTAAATCGATAAGAGCAACCTATTTCCTAAGCTTATGTCAGTAATTATTATTAAGGTGCATCATCAAATAAGGGAAACCACAAGCAGTAATATTGTTTGTGGTTTCAGGACCATTGTAGCAACCGTTGCACATTAAGCTAATGACCAATTCTCTTCAACTAAAAAAAGAATCCCTGGAGGATTTATTATAGCAACTAACTTCTAGCATTCATAAAAGGAAACAAGAAAAAAAAAATAAACGGACACACTTAGCATCCTCACCAAATATACCCAGAGGAAATCAATCGCAAAGGTGTTTCCACGGTTTTGGCTACATCCCAGGTATTGTATCTTTAAATCTTTTATACTTGGATGTATTTGTGTCCAACCAATTTGGTTTTCAAACATGATCTAAATCTTTCATATTTCTATTTATTGGCAGAATTTCTTGTAAAGCCTCAAAAAAGCCTATTGAATAAGCATCATAATGCATCCTAATGTTTCTTGTCCAGGTCAGCCCATCATCCTCACTTGCTCATTGACTGCTGCAATGCAGGGAGACAAGCATCACCTGAAGTGATGTGACACAGCAAGACACATCAGTCAAGGACTGTTTGAAAAGGGATGCAGTTTAGAGTTTTAACAGTATTGTCTTTTGAAAGAAAAAGCTTTTAAACTTGTCTTAGATTTTTTAAAAAATGAAGGGCTAATCCACAATTTAAAGAGGAAAAAATACAGTATTGATCCAAATTCTGCTTGCTGAGTCATAAGGAAATTGAAAGTGCTCTAAGGAATGAAAGGTAACCAACTGAGCTGATGAAAACCCTGAGGAAAATATTCTAAATGAGATGACTGCATCATAATCATTTCATGTTGGTGAGCTCATCAAGGCTTCAAAGAGAAGGATGGTGGGACTAAGGTTGTTCCTCTATGAAAATGCTATAGATTGGTTTAAATTAACTTTTGAAATGTTCAGTGGCTCTCAAACAGTTTTAATTTCTTAACTTTGGATAGATTTTGCAATAAGGTAGGTAATTGGGGTTCTTCTTTGGCAATAGTATTGCCCTGCTCTGGAAGGAATAGTACCCAGTTACTCTATTTTGTTTACATTCAGGGATGGGGTGCAGACTACTACCAAGACCCCTTTCTACCAGCTCCTTTTATTCCCCTTATAACTAAGTGAAATCTTATCTGGGGGTTTTATTAATCACCCTGATGATAACATGTGTCTTCTTCAAAATAATTCAAATGATTTCATCATAGAATTTTGATATACAAAACATTGTCATGATGGGAAGTAGTATTCTTAATTTCCAGAAGTCTAGAAATAAATATGTTGTGCTTTTTTACTTACTCTCTAGGAATATGCAATGTGATATTCTTAATACATTTTCTTTTATATATTAAACACAGTCCTCAGATGATACTTGCTCTCTTTTGTTTAAATGTATAATCTTCACCTTTTTAAAAGTCAGTATCTATATTCTAAGCATGTGCATTTCTGCATAACATTTTTTGAAATAGGAATTATCTTAGAAATATTCTTGATTCTAAAATATTTAAAACTTGCCTTTAGCAATTATGGCAGAAAGTAAAAATTCATGTATATTTAGATGCTCTGAGCAGTTAGGAAAAAAACTTTTGAAAGCAAACATATTTGAATGAGGAATAAGAGTTTGATGAACAAATAATACAGTCTCTGGTAAAATGATGAAGATGGATAAAAACTGGGTAAAAATGTCTAACAGTGCTTTGGAAATAACTCTTTAATCATGTAAACTGTGTTCAAAATGACTGTTGAGCTGGGGGGAGCATGCCCATCCCCTAGATCCGATGGTGCCGTTGACATCAATGCTATACTGTCCCTTGACTCTTTTCCTATCAGAGAATAATTTTTAAATGGCTCCTGAAAAAGGATCTCCAGTATGTGTGTATTCTGTCTATTAATATTTGTTGGCACCTTCTTTCATGAAGGTAGGTAAACCATAAACATCAAGATGGATATGGTTCCTGTCCTTATGAAGTTTACAGTGCAAAAGGAAAGAGAGAGAGATTGTGCAAAATGCTACATAATTATTGCTGTGCTGTAGGAGAGTGTGATGGAGAAGCCTAACCTAACCAGGAGGGAGGGTGCAGAATGTTGTCAGTGTCCCGGTAACAACTTTCTTACATAAGGTCATGAGGATCATGATGAAGAATCAATATTTAGATGGAATTATAAGCATCATCTGATACTAAAATTACTTATTAAATATCCCCAACTAATGTTTTTTAAATCTCTGCATAACAATTGTAGGGGTGAAAAAATGTCTACCTTCTGGGTAATGTATTTCAACTTTGCCCAACTGGGTTACATCGTGAAAGTAAATTTTCCTATTCCAAATTCTGCTTTTTTATCTGAATTTCACCACTTTAAAAACATATAGCAATAGTTCCATGTGACAATATTAAAACTGCAAGAAGACTATTATATTTTCCCAAGACTTTTATACTCTTAGACAATTTCTTTGGTAGAATATTCTCAATTTATTTAGTGATTGTGAGCATCCTCCTCTGAATGGGATAGAATTTGTTTGGTTTTCCATGGTGAAAGATAGTGAGCTAGTCAGTGTCTAAGTATTTTTAAGTCTTGCAGGTTTTTAAATGAGTGCATTATTTAACATTTATTCTTTTGTAAAAGATTTTTGTCATTTTTATTGTTATTCTATTTCAGTTATCTCAATTTTTCCCCATTTGCTTTCCTTTGTCCATTCCACCCCATGCCCCAAGTCAATTCAATTTTATCTTACTAAGGTGCCCATCTGATATTTTAACTAGGTGAGAGCATATGGATCTCACTTAATCTGCCAGTGTACTTCAGATCCCTGAGTGTTAATGAATTATGTAATATGATTACCTAACTTTCTACATTATCAGAATTATTAAAAATAAAACTTTTAATAAATATATCTGGAAAATCACTTTCTCTTCCTCTCTATGTTCTATTGGTTTGGAAAGGGGTGTTTTAGCTATATTTATAAAACTAGTATCTATTGACCATTATTATTTGAAAATCTGTAGACTTGAACTTAGGCAAGAAAAGGGGGAAATAAAAGATAAATATACTCTTCTACCTGCAAAATATAGTGAAGACATGTTAAATTTAGTGCCAGGTAGTTCAAGATTTGGATTCCCTATTTGCTACACTTGCCATGTGACCGACAAGATATTACTAACCTCTGAATCCTGATTTTCTGACAGGGACATACACGCACACTCACACACACGCCTTCCATTGTGAGGACTGAATTATTATATGTGTGAGCCTACTTTTGGGCAGTTAAATTTTCTTTCTTCATGGAAGTTTATAATATCCTGAAACATATGGATAAGCTCACAAGTAATAGAAGAGTTTCAATGAAAGTGGTGGGTACTTGGGAGATAGAGTTTGTCCAGAGCTGAATGTGTTAACATCACCAGCTAAATGCTTCCAGTTTTTAATACTGGTGTGATGATGTATGACTTTAAATTATTTCCTGATAAAAGTTGATCATTGGAGCACAGAGAAATAGTTTGGAATTAAGTATGGTTTAGATAACAAAATAAATAAACAGATGAGATGGTACTATTCTTAACAAAGAGATTTTCTGCAAATATAAGAATTCATCTTGCCAGCTAGGTATCTTCATTTATTAAAGTTAGTTTTTTCTTTCAGCTCCAATTCTTCTATTAAGTCAAAAATATATGTAATAACCTCATATTTAGTT
This sequence comes from Furipterus horrens, assembly GCF_987537825.1. Lineage (NCBI taxonomy): Eukaryota > Metazoa > Chordata > Mammalia > Chiroptera > Furipteridae > Furipterus > Furipterus horrens. The sequence goes on along the minus strand of NW_028327176.1, from coordinate 57,710,792 downwards.
CTCAGATTGTTCAAACAGAAGTCAACAAAATTTAGTTTAACAGAGTAATTATACTTATAGAACATCCTTTGATGCTATCATTGTTTTTATATATTTAATATTTTTATACACTACAGAAAAATTTATATATATTTAGAAAAGAATATGTTCCTTTCCTCCCCTCAAAGTACAATCTTCTCTTTCTTTCCTTGAGGAAGGTCATGCTGTTACTGTCTACTGTTACTTTGTCTGGTCCAGAGCACTAACCTTCAGGGTGATCTTTTCAGGACAATAGCATTTCTCAGCATTTGTTTCTCACCTGAGAAGTGACAGCTGGCTTTATCACACTCTCCATACACTTCTCTGAATAAAGAACAAAGTTCTCAGCAATTTTAGGTAGAAGCAACAAATAAGTGATTGTTAGATCCCCAAGAAAGCATTTTCTGAGCACTGCGGTGACTTGCCATTTAATCCATGCATTCTCACCCCCCAAGGACATACTTTGACCTGAGAAAAACTGTGGTCCAGAAGTACAAAAACCCACCACCACCACCGTCCTTATCAGCCCCATGCGCAGAGGCACCAAATGTGCAGGGATTCAGAGACTGCAGTCCCATATTTTGTCTTAATTTAGTTGAAATAACAGGGCAAGCACATGCTATTATTTATAGCCATGTGAAAAATATTTTTCATTCTTTTTTTTTTTAATGCCCAAGTGAGAAATTATCTGTACCTATGGCTTAATATGAAGGGGCTTGTGCTAAGTAAGCATGGAAACAGCATGAGGATTGTTACAAAAAATATTCCAGACAAAGAATGCCTAATTTGCTTTAGCTGCATTGGTCTCTAAACCAACCAAAGCAAGATCACAGAATTTGTTGATGTTATTTCATATCTGTCTGTATTACTTTAGATAAATGTCACTATATATTTAAAGATAGAGCAGACTTTCTTTTATCTCATGGGAAATTCAAAGCCAGAATAAAATTTCTTTAATCCTCATCCCATGGTCTTGTTTGAAATTATAAACACTAAATGCCTTCATTATAATTTATTAATCTGGATCATTATATTATTATTGTTATTCTATAATTATTATTTTTAAAGGGATGGATTTTATTGTATGTTAATTGACTCTTGACAAAGCTTGGGAAAAATTTAGATACTCAAGACTCACCCCCCGAAATTCTAATTCAGTCATATTTGAACTCAGTCAAGAGAAATTTTTAACTCTCTCATGTGAGTCTAACATAGGGCTTGGAACCTATCACTTCACCATGTTCATCTTGGAAGCCTTAATCCGCCTCAACTTTGATATCACAGTCCTATGCAATCAAAGATTGCTATCTAAATTATTAGTGTTATAAGCATCCCCTTTTTTCTACAAATGGAACTATAGTATTCTCTCACTTATTGCAGGTGTTACGCCCCCCATGATATGTGAAAATCCACGAAGTAGGAACCTTACATTTATTTTAGTATTCATATATTTTTAAGGCTTTATAAACCCTTCCCACACACTTATAACCCATTCCCAGTCCCTTATTAACCTTTCCCACTCCCTTATTAACCTTTTCTACACATTTATAAACACTACTTATATTCTTAAGCATATTCTACACTCTTAAACCTATGTAACATTAACAACATATGTATACAGTACCGCAAAATCCCATGATATAACAAAAAATCTGTGATAAATAATTAAATATAATACTTTAAAAAATCTTGCGATACAGTGAGGCTGCGATAAGTGAACTGTGATATAGAGAGGGACTACTGTATAATGCAATTTCCCTTATCAATGAATATCTGTTACCTATAATGCATTTAAGACTCAGCACAGTGGTTGCTTTACATTTTTTCCCTCTGTGAAGAACTCACCGAGGCATTTTTTGCTTGTTTATTTATCCTGAATGAACTTTCATTTTATGATTCTTAAAAAGAGGAAAGTAAAAACAAGAAAACACTTTTCTCAAATAAGCAAGTGAGCTCTCTATCCACTTGGCAGATTTTAATGTCTAAGTCAAAAATTAAGGAGCAGCAAAGATCAACAAAAATTTCCTAAAAAAAGACAGACATTGTGACTGTTAAAAAATTGCCTTGACTCTTGAGCTGAGAAAGCAAAGTACTATATCCAAAAAACCATCAGGAAAAAATTGAAATGCAATGAACCAGACCACTCTGATGGAGCAATGAAATGTAACTTCATGCCCCTTAGTGGTAAGTGACACAGAGTGTAGATGTGGGAAGGAAAAGCAAATCAATCGGTAGTGCGCAGAAAGGCTTTTTGTGACTCTATTTCTTTTTAAGTGCAATCTTTAGTTGATGCTTCATAGTCTCATGCATTATCGAAATTTTAGAATATGAGACAATATGTAAATTTAATCAAATAATTGAATTATTAAAAGGTTGCATTGTAATTTACTTCATTCTCTAAAGAATACAACCTGATTGAACTTAGACATATGCAGTTTGACATATAAAGAGACAAAATAATTTTTCACAAACTACATACCACTTAAGTACTAAATAAGACCTTATTTTGACCCCTCAAAAACTGTTTTCTCTGGAAAAAAGTGGATCAACCACTTTCTCAGCCAAAGAGAAAGTGCCTCGATTTATTTCCCTTTAACTTCCTTTTAGTATTTCTATTCTGTGTCATACTATAACTGAGACCTTTTCTCTTATACCCTGTTTTCTTTTCTTATTTTATTACATCTTATATAAAGCCCATACCTTGATCTACATTCATTACCAACTTGATATATCTTTCCTTGTGGTCCTTGATTTTCTTAATCAAAATATTTAAATCTGGGCAAACAAATTTAGATTTCTCCCTTTTAGCAATACAATCTGGTCTCTCTTCTGCAAAAATTGGGAAGAACAGATAAGAACACAATTGAAATCCAGAAACCTAAATTCTATTCTCAGAGGTGTTGCCTAAACAATACTATAGACATACATATATGCACACACATACATACATACACAAATGGTGGAATATTATAGAACCTATAGCTAGCCCGGGGGGGGGGTGCTTTCTAAATTAATCTTTACTAAGTTTCATGATACTATTTGTTCTTGCTTTCAATTATGTGGATCTGTTTCACATGTGAACAAATTTATGTTCATCAGTAACCCCTAGATATCATTTGATATCACGTCAATAAGTTGAAATGCCTTGAATGCTCTTTGCTGCCCAAACTCTAAATATCTTCCAGGAGCTAGCCAGAGTAACATATCTTTGCAGCTTTCCCTATGTCATGAGGTGTTTAGCAATACAATAACTTAGACCAATTGAGTATTTTAAGCCTAGCCTCAAGAGCATTATAGCTTTGTGGTATCATTAGAATATATCATAAGTTTGGCAAATCTTTTCAACCCTTGGACACACTTCTATTATTTATGTTTCCTCAAGGCATTGTGTGGAAATGAATTCCCAGGCCTTTCTGTACTTAGTGGAAAACAACCTTGGACTCTAAATGATAGTTCATCATAGAAAAAGATGATATTCATTATGTCACATATTTGCATTTTAGGGTCTATGGTTTAGTTATAGAATTTGACAACTTCAATAACTTACACTGATCAGCAAAAGTATGAATGAGAAAGCCAAATATTAATTTATATTCAGCGATAAACACTACACACGACTGTAATATTCATGCCCATTGAGACCAAAGAAGACCAGGTCAAAATCATCAGGTGGCTTGAGTTCAAAAAGTAAATTTTGTTTTGTTTTGTTTTTATAAGAAAAGAAAGAAGTCTCATTAAAAAGTGTGGGGAAAATGTTTATGATGATCTAACTTTCATCTGTTCTGCACTGTATTAATATGAACGGACACTTGACTCTTTATAATAACAAAATGTTGCCTCAGCAGCTCTATGTCTTTCCTTGGCTTTTATGAAAGTATGCTCTTGCAAACACCTTTTACATGATTCCTTTTAATTCAGTAGTATTACATTACTCTTTAATAGGGAAATAAGCATACACTTTAGTCATTACAAGAACAAACTAGCCAAACATCCCTACAAAGAAACAGGCGATTTTTCAGAATAAAATGAGGAAAAAACAAAATGTCAATGAGCAATGGGGAAGTTTCCTCTAACAAGGTACAAGAGTGTAGCTTCAGATAATTCTTGGCACTATTAGCATGTCCTAAATTCCTATCAAGTACAATTTTTACATAACTAGGGAAAGAATATTAGCAATAACTCATCTGAATGAAAAAGTAAGTGGGCAATTGATGTCCTTACAGTTCTGCAAGGTTCTGCATTACTCTTTAGTAGGTAAACGAGTTTGGTCATTGTAGCAGGATTATCCCTTTAGTGAGGGACAAGTATCATGTCATACATTCGCATTTGTTCTGTAAACTACACATTGATCACCAACTGATCTTCTTGGAAATTTTAAATTATAGGGAATTTGTGCTGGTTGGAGGATGTGGATATTTATCACATTAAATGTGATTTTTATTACTGCAATTTTATGAATATTTTTGAGTTGTATAGACCTTGCATTTTCACTCATTTAATTTATGAGACAATATTTTAAGTCTCAGAGTCTTTGAGATATTGAATAATTCAAGTTTCTGGCACTTCAAAACTCCATGCATTCATCAAGAAAATTTTTTTGTATGTTCCTAAGAAGCCAGTTTGCAGCTCTTCTTGGACAAGAGATCACATTGCAGGGAGGTTCTTCAAAACCAACACATAGAAGAGTAACTGCTATTGAATTTATATTTAAAATATTTCTTTTTATATTTTTCAAAGTAATTTTTCTATTATCATCTTAATTGCGCTTCAGAAAAAAATTATAAAAATGGAAAGGGCTGAGAAATATTATCTTTAACTTAATGAAGAGATAAAGATATGGCTCAAGTGCTAGGACAGCGGACTCAGACTAAACCTGAATCCTAGTTTTGTGATTTATTAACTGTTTCTTTTATGATAGTTTTTATTCTACTTTTAAAAAATTCTCTAGTTATTAAATAAAATACTGGTATACCATCTATACATAGGGTTGTTTGAGCAATATAAGTTACCTGTTAAATACATTAAATACTGTCCATAATATATTAGATTTCAATAAGTGTTAATTGTTTTATATATTAATGGTATTACTTGTTCATGGAATAATGAGACACAGAGAAGTTCAAATGACTGGCAAAAAGCCAGGAAACATGATTGGTGACAAAGTTAGATTTAGAAGTCATTCTCTTTCAACCCCTGTGCCAATATCTTTAGTATTTGCAAAATATATAAATAACAGTGTTTGATTAAGTGCAAAATACAGAGACAATAAAGTTACATGGAAGTGTGCAATATGTGTAATTGTAAATGCCATGTTTTTCTGCTTTTGAAACCAATATTCTAAACATTTTCCTGTAGTTTATGAACACCCAGAAGCTGCTATTTAGATACAAATAGTTTGTTATGAATATTAATATATGATATGTGATTTAATATATATACATATTGACATTAGTAGATATGTGTTTCCAATAAAAAGGATAATAAAGACATGTGTATGCTAGAACAGTAAAAGGGAAATTTGTTAACAAGCTGAAAGTTCTTTTCTGTAGTTTTTATTTTATTTTAATAATTTTTTAATAATGAAATATGTGCAGGTTTATTTTTTAAAACTTGGGAGTGGAAACAGAAAAGAACAAAAACAAATAAACAAAAATCATGCAATGACTTTGTTGTATCATTGTATATCTTTTACTTCAGCCATATATACATATATATTTAAATTTTTTATTTCATAATTTTTAAACATATTTTATAAAAACTCCTAAAGATTTATAATACACATTTAGCTTAATAATAAATAGTGACATGGTTCCAAATCATTTAATATGTACTATTCCTAATAGCAATAAAATATTTTATTGATAAATAAGCAATAATTTATTTTAAGCACTAACATATTAAACATTTAAGTTGTTTCTAGTTTTTTTCCTATTTAAAGGACACTTATAGACAAATTACACAAAGTAAGATTAAGTCTTAAACAGAAATTTCTAGAAATCAAATTTCTGAGATAAAATTAAGCATATTGATAATGCTTTAGATACACATGGCCTAATATTTCTTAGTAGTAAATGTGTCTTTTTCAATAGTCACATTTACATTTACATATATAAAAGACCTCTTAAGTTGCACATCAAACATATCGAATATTACATCTAACAATATTAATTTAAAAATACATAAATTAATAAAATAACACTTTATTTTTTTCTAACTTATGTTTCTTTGATTATCAGAGCAACTGAGGGATTATTACAGTGACCACTTGTAGTTCTTCTATGGATTGTTTATTTCAATGTCCCATTGTTAAAAATTCCAGAATAGGTGTTATTTAAATAAGCTTTACTATTGCTTCTCACCCTTCAATAGCAGGATGATTTGTACTTTCTTTTGAAGCTCTTCATATCTGTTGGGGGCCTGCTATCAAGTGCCCAGAGCCCCATACAGTGCCCAAATGTGCCAAAAGAAGGATCATTTCTCCTTCCCCAGTAATGCCCTCAGATCCACATTCTAGACTCATCTGCATTATATATTTTCAGAAAATGCTTTTTTATTTTAGCATGCCAATGCCTTTATTTGCTAGTTATTATTTTAATGTTGATTAAATAGCATCTGACTTTAGTGCACTGTTGGTAGGAATAAAGATTGGTTCAGCCACTGTGGAAAGCAGTATGAGATCCCTCAATAAATTAAAATAGAACTGCCTTATGATCTATTGGTTCCACTTCTGAGAATTTTTGTGAAGAAACCCAAAACACTAATTTGAAAGAATATATGCATCCCTATGTTCATTGCAGCATTTACAATAGCCAAGATTTGGAAGCAGCCCAGGTGTCCATCAGTGGATGAGTGGCTAAAATATCTATGGTACATTTATACGATGGAATACTACTTGGCCATTAAAAAGAAAATTTTATCCTTTGCAACAGCATGGGTCAACCTGGCAAGTATTATGCTAAATGCTTTAAGTGGGTCAGAGAAAGGCAAGTACCATATAATTTCTCACATATGTAGAATCTAATAAACAAACTGAACTAACAGGCCAAATAGAGACAGACTCAGAGAGCTGCTGACAGCTCTCAGGGGTTGGGTAGGGGCTAGAGAGATGGAGGGATTGAGCAGAAAAGGGAAAAAATAGAGAGTGAAAGAACTCATGGATGCTAACAAGAGTGTGATGATTGGTGGTGGGGGGGGTGGAAGAAGGCATAGGGGAGATAAATGGTGATGAAAAAGATAAAGTGAAATTTAAGTTAAAAATCATCCAACTTTGTATATGTTTCTGATGGTTTCATTACATACAGTTTGGAGGGCAAAAAGAAGAGGCTGGTATAAATGAAGTATTTTTTTTCTAGCAATAATATGTTCTGAGAATATCTTTTATAATGTTGGTGTTAGGTGAAATTTTATAAGGCATTTGATATGATTCTACCATTTGCCAAGTAAGATAAAACTATTTTTACTAATAAAGTAAATATTTTATAAAATTTTAATAGGTTTGGCTGCAACTCTCATTTTAGGAGAAAAACATTTTCTTGTGGAATCATTTAAGTCTGAAAGAGAAATGATCTTACAGGGCAGAAGTTCACATTAAAGGACTGTCAAAGATGATGAGACAGGGCATTCATAAAACATCAACTATTGAAGAAAATTAACTGTCTTCAGTCATTTCAGCAGTGATGTTCCCTGCTTTAACAACTGGTGACCTTCAAAGGCTCCCTGATCCGGTGCCTGTCACCTCCACACTCCTCACCTTATCACTTTGCTGCTTAAGACTCCTCAAGCAGACCTCCCAGGCTCCTTACCAACAGCCTTTTTCTACAAATTCTCTCTGCCTGGAGTGCTGTTCTTCTAGATATCTTCTTGGCTAAATCTTCTCTTTCAAATTTTTAGTCCAATACCATCATCTTAATGCATTTTATTTGGACCATTGTATTTGTTCCAGCAATTCACTTTTTCTGACCAACAGATGCTTATCTTACTTACCCTGAGCTACTGTTTCTTTCTTTTTGCTTTCTAATATTTACCAACTTCTAAAATGGTATACAGTTCAATTATGTATTATGTTTATTGCTGATTGTCTTTTCCTTTCTTCTAGAAAATTATTCCCATTAGTACAGTTATATTTTTCTCTAATATTGCATGCTGTTGTATCCCAAATGCCTTGAATAGCTCCTGTTATATATAGTAGGTGCTCAATTAGTAACATTTTAAAAAATAAAGAGCTGCCTTAAAGTAAGAGTCTTGAGCAGGCTTAGAAGGTCAGTTTTTGTCACCATGTACCCAGGGAGTGGTATACAGGATGTTCAGTGATTGGTAGTTTCAACTTAGCCACAACGGGACTATTTACACCATTAAAATTGGTAAACAATATAAATCAGGAATTTTTCTTCCCTTAACAAGTGGGTATCAGCATACCTCTGGACACAGGTATTTCATTTATTTAGTTCTACCATGCTCATTGTTTAGAATTTTGGTATCAAACTTGTTACTTCATGATTGAAAAATGACTGTCACTTCAGCAATATTTTGACTCATTTTAAAGATTTATGTGTTTGTTGAGGGAAGGTAAAAACTCTCAGCATAACTTGCTTTTTTATCGCACACCCAAAACCCTCTCAGAAGCCCCCGAAAAGATTAGTGCCAACCTCTCATTTGCCAATATTGGTCACAGGACCATCTGTTAGTTGCATGGGAGATTGCAAAAGTAAATGTCTGGCAATGAAAAATATTCTACATTATTGCATTAGAGTAATCATAACTCACCTCCTGAGAACATAATTTCTTAAACATAATCAAGAATTAGTTGTTAGGGAAGAAGAGGATTATGAATGCTATAAGGTTGACAACTCAAAATGGTTACCACTAAATGCAGAACATGATGAAAGATTTTCTTAAGTATTGAATTTTTTAAAGAGACAGACAAATGAGTAACTGGGATTTTAAGGGGAGGTAGATGTATATTAAAATTCAACAATATTCACAACTGGGAGGGAATGGCAGACTAATTTGAGCCACTGAGAAAATACACTCCCTTAGATACTTTGTAGAGTAGGTTAGCAACAGATAGGCTATAGTACTGCGGTTGCATTTGTCCTTGAAGAAAGTCAATTCTCCTGTTTTGTTTTTTCCTTTTGCAAAATAACTTGATCTTGAATTTATTTTACCACTTTTTGATGTATTATATTCCTGATAGTCACTGTGGAAGGGTTTAAGGTACTATTTTCAAGATTTTTAGAATTAAACTTTTCTTTTTTGTGTGCACAAGTATTAGGAAATACTATATAGAGAGATCACTTTTAAGTATGTTATGAGTAGCATAACTTAGACAAATCATCCACAGTTGGACAGTGTTTCCATTTAAAGACAGCTTTAGCATCCAAAGGGCAAGAACCAGTGTTTGGTTGTCCTAGAAAAAAATATCAGCAAGAAAGCAATTGAGTTCTATTTAGATGGTGACAGGTGTTCTCAAGAATTTGGATGTTGAAATAAAGGCAGACTTGTATGTAAAAAAAAAAAAATCTATGAGAACTGAGAGCCTATCTCAATTCAATCAGTTCTTTTGATTATATTTCTTGAACACTCTTGAATCAATTTTTTACTTCTTCTTCACCACAGCTATATTTGTTTCAACAGCTCCTCCCCAATGCACCCCTCATACTGTACACAGCCTTATCTCTCCAACCTCAAATCTGATCACACCAAAGCTCTGCTGAACATAAAACAAAACTAAAAAATCTTTAATGTCTCCCAACATAAAGTCTAGATTTTTCATCATAGCATAAAACTTTTAGTACGCAGGTACTAAGTTATGAATGCTGTACCACCTCTCACTATTCAGTAGCTCTACTATACAGAATACCATTCTTTTCCAAGAATCAACCACACTTGTGCTTGCTTTTGTATATATTGTTTTTTCTAATATCAAAATACTCTCCTGTCTGAAAAATAATATTTTCCCTAACTTGCAACCTCCTTATTGATATACTCTTAAGCCAATTCCCCCCACAACTCTATTGACCACACCTGTTCTTATAACAACATTTAAGACAAGTTTTGCTGTGAATTGTTTTGTATAGTATTTTAATTTATTTGTTTGGATGTCTGTATTCCTCACCTCACTTTCTGAATTTCCAAATTGTTAAGATTACTTTACCATATTGGCCTGTTTCAAGACAAAGAAAATTGAAATTCTTGTTAACTGAATGGATTAAACAATAATTATTATAAATCTTCTGCATGACCAGACAAGTACCCTTCTTTTTAAAAAAGGAGCTTATAAGAAAACACTAATTTAATAAATAATATAAGAGAACACAAAATTACATCCAAAAGTGATACAAACAAAATTAACCAAGAATATTCAGAGAAGGGAGAAGGGAGAAGATGAAATCTGATGTAATGATTAACACTTTCAATGAAAATTGGGACATCATTTGGATTTTAACATAAATGTAAAGTTTGCATAGTCCAGAGTGGAAGAACCAAAAACAATGCCAAAAATCAGGTAACTTTGAGGATGGAATGAATCTATGATTATGGTAAAAGTTAGTTTGACTTGTGCCTTCAGGATGTGCTGTATTGTACAGTAAAAATGATTCAATAAAAAAGTTGTTATGAATGGCTGCTAAATTTAGAATGAAAAGATTTGAGTTTGAATCCATGTTCTGATTACTCATGTGTGACCTTCAGTAAGGTTGTTGTGATGATAATATTTAATAATGCAGGTGAATTTCTCTAGCATAATGTATAGTAAATAGTAAGAGTTCTAAATCATTAGATAAATCTAAATAGAGTTAGAAGAAATAAAGTTCCCTTGGGGCTTTAATGCACATGCAATATAATTCAACCTTACACAATCATAAAAACAGTGTTTTTCCTTCTCTCCACTGCTTGTGATTATAAAGGTTGTTTCCTATGCGGTCAGCCAATAGGGTCAAAATTATAGCAAAATTCTGGTTTAAAAACCTATGTATAATTTATCACATTCCAGGAAGATAGCATCGCTTTGGGGAGACTCAGGAAATTATAGAGTATCAAGCAAAGAAATATACTAACTAAGCATGCAAGTTTCCTTAGAAGAGTATATTTCTGGACTGTGAAGGGACCTGAAGGTCATCAACTCTAACTCTGCCAAGTTGTTTAGAATATAACTGAGCCCTGGGGAGACTAAGCAATGACCTAAGACTGCAGTCTTTCTAGCAGGATGACTTCTGGAAGATGACTTCCTGATCTCCATGATTTCTAAAGCTGTAGTCCTTCTCACTTGATCTAGCTGGGTATCTGTCAGCAACAGTAAGATTAGACTCTGCACCTTTATCTTTATATCTGTTAGCTAACTCCCTTGTGCTCAAGGCAAACCCATTTTTTACAGCTTAAAGAGATGCCCAGATAAAAACCCAAATTACAGTTGCAGCAAAACCCTTGCTATTTCAGTACATTAGCTACAAATTCAATAAAGGTAAAGTGGTTGTTAAGCTTTCCAGCTTGAATGGCATCATTTTTTTTTTTTTATTGCATTTTGAAGAAAAATGTGATGGCACCCACCCAAAAATCATAAAACCAGAGATCTAACAAAAGATGCTGTGAGCCTTGAGCTCCATTATAATTTCAGATTTGGTGAGCATCCCACTCTGTAAATCACCTGAAATTTACAGCTGCACCTGCAAACCAAAGCATGAGGTTGAACTCTTAGATAAATAGAATTGCTCACAGTGTTCAGTGAATGTGCCCTGTTAGCAAAACTGGGCCCTCAGCCCAAGTGGGGCTCCAGATTTATCCCCAACCAGTTGCTTCTATTTAGTCAAAATCAATTGGAACTTTGGAATTAAATATGTTTAGAAATCATGTCAATCTTTTAGATGTTCTAAAAGAGTCTACAATAAAGCATATGGGAACATAAATTGATAAGCCATCTATCTTAGTTGTGATAATTGATCCATTTCTAGCTTTCTCTGGCTTTTCTATTTTCCATATCATTATTTAGGATGAATAAATTCAACTTGAGGAACAGTCAAACATTACACAATATTTATTTATTGAGAAAGTTATGTGTATAATACTTGACCTGGAGCTACAAAGCATATGAACAAACATACACACACACATATACATCTGATGACATGGCCACATGGTCCCTACTCTTAAAATCAGCATAATTGGGAGAGGAGAGTGACACTTGTTAAGTGCCTACTGTGTGCAGAATGCTTAGCATATAGTAAAGAAATACACATGACTTCAATTTTCTACTCTTAAATTTATTGATTATACATGGCATTTAATAAAACATGGCAGTAATTGTGGATCCCAGTTATTTCATTCTCACCTATCAAATACAAAATTAAGGATTATAACTATTCATTAGTTTGCTTAGCATCATTGAGTTATTAATGCAAACAAGATTTGAATCAATTTTTCTTAGTCTTAATTTATGCTCTGGCTCTGATGTTATGTTATGATTTTTGTACTGCACAATAGCTTGTTTTTCACTGACTTTCTAGTAAATGCATCTATTTGTGGAGCATATTGAGCTTTAGGTTGGTCTTGAATGATGGATAAGATGCAAATAATTGTAAAGGAGGAGAAAGACATGGCATGAAAGTGCAGATGGGCAAAAGAGTTCTGGGAAGCACACACACATGAAAAAATGACCTAGTTCGGCTAGAATAATGCATTTAACTTGGAGACTTATGAGAACAAAAATTTTTAAAAACTGAAATTATAATGAGAAATTTATAAAATGGTGGAGAGATTAAAATTCAAGGACTAATAATTATCCATTAGTACAAAATAATCGCCACTATGGGCATGAAGACATTTTTCTCTCCACCATCATTTGTATCTATGCTCCAAAAGTTAATTTCTTTGACTTTCTTCTACCAATTAACTGTCAATCACTTTCCTCTTCATGTGGTAAAGAAGGGAAAATAGAATTTTAAACCAGTTTTTTGTATGAAAGGAACACATTATTAGCATTTTCTTTTTAAAAAGTGTTTCAAACTTCTAAAGTATTACTGAATATTAGTTTATGTTATGTGAGAAAGTCAAATTATATATTACAGTTTTGAATACAAGGAGATTATAATCTGGTTGAAAGCATTTGTTAATAAGATATTTTAGGATGATATAAAATTAATGAAGTTTATTTTGGACCTTATTTGCTAAGGAAGAATTTAATGGAGATTACTGACCAGCATGGATACTTAAAAACAAATGATTCCTTCTTAAAATCCATCTTCTTTAGAAGTATAAATAACAATACATTTATTTTATAAAGCATTTCTCCCATCACTGTTATTAGAAATGCATATAATTTATTTTGTACAATTTGTTCTGTAGGACTATATGATATATATTTTTCACAATACTGCTGCGTAATATTCCAGTTCTGTGGGTTTTCTTTTTAATTCTTCCTTTACTTGCACAAATATGTCACAGCAGAGAAATTTCCAATTTGTCCGAGAAGAGAAATGATGACATCCCAAAAGAAGGGTAGAGAAGGATCACACTGATCATTCAGGTCTTGAACAAAAGCAAGACTCCTGCTAGGAGAGAGATGGTCTGGCACCTGATTGTCTTTCCTTGATTCATCCTGCCCTCCTTTGCATTGTGATCCCCACATAGTTTTGCTAACTGTGGAAACTCTCACCTCTTATTAAGACTCAGTACTATAATTTAATGCAGAAAAAGGCCTTATTTCCATTCTGTTTCAAGGACACTTTAGTATAGAATAGTATCTGAAGAACAAACACTGAGTTCTAGTATGGCACAGAATATAGATCTGGTTTGTGTGACCTATATTATAAGTGCACAGTTGGTAACTAAGATTTCTCAAAATGTTTGACTTAAGCATGCCCATTAAGGAGGTTGCTATCATAAAATAAGTTTCCAGAATAATGCATGCACTTCCCCTGTCCCTGCAATAAAGATAATTTTTTCTAATATGTAAATTTTCCATTGTTCCAAATATTCTGTAAGAAATGGACATTTACACTTGATATAAGCATGTGCTCCCCAAACATTTATTGATCGGGTAAAGTTTCTGATATGTAATTGTTTATTAACATTTGCATGTTAGAACACTGTTTAGAATCCTCATCATAAATTAAGGATAGATACTTCATGTATTTCAAGTAAAAGAAAATGAAAATCAACCCTAAAATCATAATGAATGCTAAGAAAATCTTAAGAAAAAATGCTAAGAAAATTCATATCTAAAATTAACTCAAGGTGAAATTTAAAATCTGAACCTAAAATGAACCAGGTGAGATCCTAAAAATTAATTATCAAACTAGTCTCTAAAAAGACAATTGGTTTAGAAACGTTTGGGGATAAATTAATTAAAATTTGTGAGGGATATATAATTCAGGGATAGTTAGGCAATGCAAAAGAATGAATAAATAAAAGAAAGAAAAGATAATGACTTGCAAATTGTATATAAAGTTATTGTTTCTAGATATCATTCACGTCTTTAAAATAATTCAAAAGGGTTAACTTGGGAAAATGGTTAGAATTAATAGCACAATTTAATATGGTATCATATTTTAAAATAAAAATGAACAAATAAATGTTGTCCTCATATAACAACAACTCAGTAATAAGCCAAAATATAGTAGAAGAAAATGTCAAACATATACCATCTCAAAAGAAAAAAAAAAAAAAGAAAGAAAGAATTAAAAGGAAAAATCCTTAGATAAAAACAATATAAAAGAGCTCACAGAAAAACTGCCAAAATTAAATATTTTCTAAAATTTATTAAGATTCTGCCATGCCTTATTTCTTGCTATCTTTTTATACTCACCAGTAGATCTCCCATGTCTTACTAGAATGATTCCAATACTTTTCAAAAATTCCATGAAATATCCTCCATGAGTAGATATTATTTCCCTTCCCAACTTTACTATCTAGAATGCATTACATGAACCATAATCTCTATCTACCCTCCTGAATGCTACACTTTATCTCATGTCTTGGGGATACAGCAGTGGAGATCCCTTTATTACCCACTGGGTTCAGCCCTGACCCCAATCCTCATGAATCATCCTAGGTCAAAAGCTCAGTTATACTCTACAAAAAAACATCTTTCATGACCCAATCAATAACATCTATTCTGTAGATTTAAGACTACCACTATAGCATACTTGTTATACATCTTTGCTGTGCTGATCAGGCACTATTTATTATTATTACTTGTTTACATATTTATCTCTCAGAGCAGTGTTTGAGAATTGTGATCAACACATTAATTATTGAATCAGCATGGCATTGAATTGAGATGTTCCATAGGGAGCAATCAAGAAATGTTTATTGAATAGACATGCAACTGGACAGTTGGACAGGTGAATGTCTTTACAAGGGTATTAAAAGTAGTCTTATGCTGCTATATAAAAATTTAATATGTTAATTTTTAATAGTGAAATTCTCTGAATATCTAAATGTCATCTATTTTGAAAATTAGAAAAATATTAATATGCATAATCAATACAATTTTCTGATAAAGTAATTAGTAAAGGTACACAAAAATTGGGCAAATGTAGAATACTTACAAATAAGTAACAGTACACCAAAATATGAGAAGGTTTACTCTCCCTTATAATCAACCAATTTTTTTCATTTTTCAAATAGAATAGATTCTTTTATAAAAGCAACTTAGAAACTAAGTAAAATTAAAATAAGTCTTTAAAGAAACCCAAAATACACTGCTGGCCATATGCCTTCATAAACACAGAAACTTACTTCAGTAAATCAATGGAAGAAAATCTATATTAAAACTGGGTAGGGGATGTAGGGAGGATGGGTGGGGGATGTAGGGAGGATATGATGAGAAGAAACTTTACTTGCTCATGTGAAAATAATAGAATGCAAGCTTCCAGTTGTAAAATAAATCTTGTGGATGTAAAGCACAGCATGGTGAGTATAGTTAACAATAGAGCACTGTACATTTGAAAGTTGCTGCAAGTAAATCTTATAAGTCTCATCACAAAAAAAAAAAAAAAGTAACTGTGTGGCATGGGATGTTACCTAGACTTGTGACAATCATTTTGCAATATATACATATGGATTCATTATGTTGTGCACCTGAACTAATATAATGTTACATGTCAACTACTTCTTGATATAAAAATGCAAACAAGATTTATTTTCAATTTTAACTGTTCTCAAAATCTTCCTAATATTATGTTTGTGGTCATTGTTACAGAAAACATCTTTCTGTAGGATAGCCTATTCCAAGTAAAGCATAATAAGTCCAGTAGAATTTTCAATACTTCCTGTTTGTGTTGTGAAAAGGGTATATTAGGAATGAGGTGACGGAGGGATTAATGACAAAAACCTATTATTTTACAAAATTTACACTCTTTCCCTGTCATACCTGCCATGAATAAACATTCACTTTTTTATAATTGTTGAAGGACTACATTTAAAATGAAACATTCCTGGTTATTTTTGATATCTAAACTATGTAAAGAGTACTCACCTAATAAGATGTCATCCATTTGTCTTTCAAAATCAAGCTTAGATTCACTTTCTTTACAAAATCTTTCCTCAACCCGTCAGTTGTAAGAATTAAAAAATTATCTCAATTTTAATAACTCATGATTTGTATTTAGTATGTAAAACTTTTTAGTTTTTAATTTTATTGATAGTCAATTATGCACATTTTTATCTTTCACGGCCAGATGGTGGGTTACATTCAAGAAAGTTTCTAGATAGTTTCAGTTTTCTATATCTAAAATATGAAAATGTTCTCAGTATATTGTCAGGGGGATAAGTGTGAATATTTATAGCATTTGTATCTCATAATACAAGGCTAGTACACCAAATGAATAGTCTAATTATTAAGAACTATTTCTAACTAAAAGTTTTTTTTTTTTTTTTTTGCTTATGTCAGAGAGAGACAAAGAGAACAGAGAGAGAATCAACTAGATAACACGAGTGTATTTTGAGCAAAATGTTACTCTAGTTCTCAGGTTGAGGTTTTGTTTTATGGTACCTAGACCAGGACAAACAAACTGGGAGAAAGGTGCCTAGGGCATACATTTAAAGATCTTCATCAAGGTGGTGCAAATGTGGGATCAACCCCTGAGAGTACATTCTTAAATTGTGACTGACTCCTAGGTGACTCATTCATGTCACCCTGGTCTCTGCAACTGCTCTTTTTGGAACTGCATGTTTTATCATTTTTCCTCTAGACTCCCCTCACCTCCCTCTGATGACTAAGTTCTGAGCTGTCCCCTCCACTAGAACTCTGAACCCCAGTCGTATTTAGGAACCTCTTTCTCCTGCTTCTGTATCAAAGCCCAACTTGTGTCTGCACCATCTGTTGGGAGACCATTTTATAAATAACCATATCATTTTTGTGATTAAAAAAAAGTGAAAAGCATTTAATGTTAGCTCCCCAGGTAGTTCTTGCATTTTAAAGAAAAATGCCTGGATACTAAGGAGTGTATTTTTAATATGTGTAGTGTCCTTGATGCTGCTCTCCACCCCCTGTCCCTGCTTGCATTGTCCAACCCCCTATCTGTCTAAGCCTCCAGCTGAGCGTGCTGCTGGGGACAGTCCTCCTCAGATGTCTACGGGGAGCTGCCGCTCACATTGCAGTCTGCACAACACCCTGCCCTGTTTCTAGTTGTTCCATACACTTTTACCTTCTTTGTGTTGTTTTCCATTCATGTTATATGCATTGCTTTTATTATCTTCATTGTATTTTAGTTTTTTACAGTCAGGTTTTGCCACAGTCAGACTTCTGTTTTAATAAATCATGAAACATGAATTCTCTGACATCGAAGCAGATTGAAATAGGGCGAAGGAAGGTGTGTATGTAAGCAGCAGGATTATCACTTGCATCACTAAAATGAACTCATGTGTGGAAGCCCACCATATCCCTGCCTACAGCCAGCCCTGCCAGCGTGCCTTTCCTCTTCCTCACGTCCTCACCACGGCTTCCTGGTTGGTAACTGAAGAATCCCATGGTTATTTCTCAAAATTAAGTGAACATACTCTGTTTTTAAATAATGACTAATCAACCTCTAAGCTGAAGTCCGACTACATGTCTGGTAGCATTAAAACATATTTCTTCGTTAAAACCTGTATGTATGTACCAATGATCCATCACTAAGTGAGACATTCAATGACTTTAAAAAAGACATAATCAGATAGTCTTTTCATCCCAAACAATTTAACCCTCCTTGTCAATAGAAAGGATGGTGACGTATTTTAAACATGGGACTCAGTGATTCTAAGCCACATTATTGGAAATGATGCAATGTTGGTTTCTTTGCTTGTTTTCTAAACTTCAGTTAAAAAACTAAATTTTATAGTAGTAGATAATGAAAAATGCTTTAACTTATCTTTACTTGACATAGATATGGGAACAACAACAAAAAATGATTTATTCTGCTCCCAAAATTACAAAAACAGTGACTCTCAAGTAAATATGAAGAAAAATATAACCATTAATGCTTTAAAGTATGGGATTTGGAGAAAAATTTAGTATTGAAGCTGTTTTAACTTTTCATAATGGATAATTTGAATATACACATAGATAACACAGTATGATAAACCTCCTGGTGCCTACCACCTGAACTCAACTATCATGAACTCTGGCCAGTTCTAGCCCAGCCTTACCTCCATCCAATATTTCTCCTCCAAGTTTTTGAATGGATCTCAGGAATTATATCATTTCATCTGCTAATATACTTGTATGTAATTTCAAAAATGGAAATATATTTTATTAGCATGACCAATTATTATTAAGAGAGGTAAAAAATTTTAAAAGGTATTATTATTTTCAAATATCCAGCCAGCATTAATATTTCTACTTATTCACAATAACTGGGATTTAGTCTCTGCTGTTTCACATACTTCTGTATGGCCTTGCTCTCCTTATCTGTAAAATGAGGCTAAAATCCCCACCTGAAACTGTGAGAATTAAATGAGATTATATATGTGTGTGTGTATATATATATATATATATATATATATATATATATATATATATATCGGCAGCCGTCCATCTCAAGAGACGATGGTGTAGCTTCTTAAGAGTCTATCTGCACTGCCGAGAATGGCTGTGCAGTCCGACTCAGGAGTGACACGGTATCTGTCTCCTCCCGTGTTGAATCGACATCTTGAGATGACGCTGAAGCTACAGAGCCTGGGCAAGGTGATATGGAGGGTCTGCTGTTGCCCATGCAGCAGACCCCCCCTCTCTTCGCAGCTGAAGGGTCCAAGGGAAAGACGGAGTCAATACAGCTTGGCTTCAGGTGCGCCGCAGGAGTTGCCGGTGTTGACTACAACGTCAAACCGCCTTAGGGACTCCGGCTCCGGATTTTCTGTCGGGGTTTACTCCCTTAGCCTTTCCCCTGAAGAGGTATGCCGCAAGGCAGCGGAGGTTTTTTGGAGTCAAGAGTTTTCCTTCTCTGATGTGCCCTGACTGGAAGATCGAACCAGCGACACTTAGCTCGCAGGCCGACGCTCAATCCACTGAGCCAAACCAGCCAGGGTTTATATATATATACACACACACATATATATATATATAAGCTAGGAATATAGGTAGTACTTGTCAGAACATGAAGGCAGCTGGGCTGCCTACCTGGACTTTTAACATATGCAAATGAACTATATGCAAATTAACCTAGTCCTAGCAGCTCCCATAGGAAATGATAATGGACTTTGCTCATTACCATAGGAAATGTTGAGGGACCTAGCCTGATATGTTGACTGGCCTGGTGGGGGGAAAGCAGGGAGATATAAATGACCTGCTGAATGTGTTGATGGGCGGGCTCACCCTAACTGAAATGTGTGTTTGGCAAAATGTGGAGACAGTGCCTGCAGATGCACAGGGAGGGGATTCTTACCGCGTGGGTGACTGGGAGTCTCCACCTCCCCCTTCTTTCCCTCTTTTCCCTTTCCCTTTTCTCCTGCTCCTAGCGGCCCTTGAGTTGGTTTGGAAGTTTCCGCTTCTTTTCACCCCCACCTGCCTTCTTTTTTCTCTCAACAAACCCATTGCTGAATTCTAGAGTAGTCTCTTGGTGACTTCTCAGAGCAAGGCTACCTGACAGTACTTAACTCACTCAATATTCTTAAAGATATCAAGACCAAAATTTAAAAATATGAATCAGAAAAACTGTGGCTCACACTCTGGCCATCCCCCTATTCTGCCCTGGTTGCCGCTCTCCTTCCTTGCTGGCTTCTGTAGATTGTGTTTCTACTTCACATAGAGGCCCAAGAATGCAGCTCCTCCCACGCCTACAGCTAGCTCTCACTTCTTCCTCACTCAAAGTTACCTATTTGTGCCCTATCACCTATTTGTCACTTGGAAACAATAACAAGCAAAACCACATGGTGATGCTGAAGTTAAGATGGAAAAGAAAAAACGTTCTAACTTATTTTAAAGCAAAACTTTGAGATTATGGTGTTAATTAAGAAACAGATATTTCACTGTGCATCTGAATCTGTAGAAGGGACAGCCAACTCCAACGATCTATTTTTAAAAGTGAGTTTCCCCTAATGTAAGTAGATCTCATAAAGATTTATCCTAATCACTTTCCTCTCCTGTGAAAAGAAAAGGGCAATTCCCTCCCCCATTTTAATTTGTCACTAAAACATATTTTCCTTTATTTTTACATCATTTCAAGAGAAAAAAGTATGAAATGTGTTTGCCTAAATTGCCAAATTGAAGATAAAGTTGCTAATAACAAGTGTCAAAATTTGTCCTATGAGCAACGTATGTGTATATCTATTTTTCCTGTCTAACATTGTTTTAATTTTTTGCCTGTTTAATATATTTTAAAATTTTATTTGTTTTAAATTACACTTCTTCGTTTTCTAGTATGGTTTAACATTTGGTATTTTATTGGCGGTTTTCAAATTGCTTTTTAGGAATGTTTACATACTTCTTATATTTTTCTATTGGAGCATTTGTCTTTTTTATATTGAATGCTTTTATCATATGTACACAGTAGTACTGTTTTCATCTTCTTTTTCTCCAGGTTTTCAGACTGATTCTGACTGCCTGTATTTTTGACTGGCAGGGTGTGTCTTGAATATAAATAATCACTAAAGTTATTTTGGAATTGAGGGTTTCGAAATATTTCATAGTAATAAATTTTCATCCCACCCCAGTGCCTTTTAAAGATGGTAAGTTGAAAGTGACATTTTCCTAGATTTATGGTCAGAGAGATGACAAACTTATGATCAGAAACAAGAATCCAGATATCAATATAAACTCCATCATTCTTTCTTGTTTTCTTACCTGTTTTCATAGGAAATAAAAAACTACATCTAGTCATTTATGAAAAACCCAACCAGCTGTTGGCTTGTTTTCTTTTGTGTTTGTTTTGTTTGCTTTATGATCCTGGCTTCATATGTGAGGATCCGCAGATAGAATTTTGATATTCACTGATATCACTGTGTGACCTTGTCTGGTGAAGGTAAGCACTAAATCAAGTACACATGTATTTGCTGTATGCCCAGAACTGAGTTCAGGGAGATAGAATAAAAGGGGAGAAATAGCTCTGTTATTGGCCTCAAATGACTGGGTTTATGGACAATGGCTTTAAGAGGATGCTTTTGCCCAAACAATTTTAGAGTTACGTTTGCAGTTTTCTTTACAACATGTCTGTGCTCCCATTGTATTTTATTTGCTACCATTTTGAAAATTATACAATTTGAATAATTATAACAACTTGAGTTTTATGTATTTCACTAAACTTAAAATAACAAATGGTTGTTAGCTGACCTTGTCTTTACCCCATAAACACTTACTAGGGAGTTCATTTTTTTAAAGAAAAACAGTGCTTTGTCACTACAGATGATATTCAAAAGAATACAAAGATCAGAACCCAAAAAGCAAAGTTAAAAGAGAGTCCTTCTAGAGTAGAAACAATATTTGGACAGCAGGTTGGTCTCCCTTATTTATCATTTGCATCCAGATAGCCAGGCTCAGTGCCTGGCATATAGGAGATACTCAATAATTCTTATTGAATAACTGAGTAAAAGAAGAGTTCATCATTTCAGAATCATATTATAAAGCAAGTACTTCCTAATGTAACACTGGCATTGAGATTACTTCTCATACACAAGCAACAAATACCTCCTTTGTTCATGTTTATAATAGTCAGCTTTTACAAAGGTAAAGTTGTATTTAGAAATGTTTAGAAGCACAGATAAAATATTACTGAAGAAATAATTTAGTCATATAATACATGCGAATATGTGCTTCAAATATGATAATCTATTCAACTGTGTGGGAGATGTTGTATTAGATTAATATTTTCATGAGAGTTTTCCAGAATAACCATCTCCAGCAAACAAGAATGATTAATTGGAAAAGACAGGATCAAAATGATCTGGCAGGATGGCCTGATATGCAATGGATGCTTAATAAGTTAGAAAATATAATTAATTAATTGTAAGAAAAATGGATATTGTTTGCAAATTATCAGGTAGTTGTGCAGTAAAAATAGTTCACTGATTTCTTATTAAAGATCACCATCTGAAGTTTTAGAAGCAGTGAAGTGTTTTAATTATGTAAAAGTTAATTGAACATTTATTCATTTTTTCTGTGACACCTGAAGAACAGTTAAAGCGGTCTTGTATTTGTACTTTGAGGGCTTCCCTTTCAGAAACTGTTGTCATGAGGATAAAAATGCCTGTATCTCTCTACTTCCTTGACTCCTCATCTTTTGTCAACAATCATTCGAGAGCATTTCTTATTTTCCTCACATTATTTTTTAATTTCTTTTTCCCTTTTTAACAGTTTAATAATTAACACTGTATTATGGTAAATATCCTTTGGAAAATGCTACAAAAATAGTTCACTGAGAAATATTTACATTACAGAAAACTTGAGGTAATCTGGCTTCTATAATGGGACCCAAATTCCCTTTCTTTTTATTGAGGAAAGGATGTTATGCATTTCATTGTTAGTACTGCTGATAGTAAATATGAATTAATTATGAAACTAAATCAAATTGGATGAATGAGTTCCTTTTCTGGACAGAACAAATAGACATTTTGAAATAATTGATTATTAATTGAAGATAAATCATTGATATTTTCCTGGATTAATGTCAAAAGTGGTATTTGCTTTATATAAGTCCATCAATGAGCTTCTTAACACCTACTGTGCAATTGATTGTCAAGTTCAAAAATACAATTTCGTTCAAATAACATAAATTTCTTAAAAAATATTTTATATATTTCTGGATATTATTCTAGATTTGATTTAGAGAAGAAGCTGTAACATTTCAGAATTCAATAAGTGTTAATAGCAGCTTTAAGTAGAAAGTGGCAGTTTGTTTCCCTAGGGATGGAATAAAGGTTGGAAAGAAGGATGGGAAATGAATTCCAAAACTAATTTACAAAGACACTTGAGATAATAAAATTAGAATTAGTTTCCACAGCCAAAATTCTTTCACACTTTCATGAAGAATAGTAGAATAGGGCGTGAAATTTTTACATTATTTGTTCCTACTCAATAAGTTGTCCTTGATTTAAGGGCATACATTAAACATTACAAAAAGTCTTCTTAATTATAATCTTAAAAGTTGGAAAACAAGTACTATAAATACTGTACAGAGTAAACAGTTTGGAAATAGTTTTTTAATAACTCAGCTGAAATCATTTCTTACAGTAATATAAACCGAATGATAAATGTGATTAGGCATCTATTTTATATTAATTAATTTACTTCTATGACACTTTTGAGACTTATTTTTTTTTTGGTTTTTCAATTACAGTTGTCCCCTTTTCTCCCCATTTCTCTCCCCCACCCAACCCACCCCCTCTCCCGCAATCATATCCTTCCCCGTTGTCCATGTCCATGAGTCATTTATATATGTTCTTTGACTAAACCCTTCCCTTACTTATCCCCCTTCTCTCCCTCTCCCCTCCCCCCATTGTCTGTTATTCTGCCGCTTGTTCTATTTAGTTCCTTTGTTTGTGTTGTTCTTTAGTTTCCTGTATTAGGTGATATCATAAGGTATTTTTCTTTCTTTGCCTGGCTTATTTCACTAAGCATAATTCTCTCTAGTTCCACCCATGTTGTCGCAAATAGCAGGAGTTTCTTCTTTCTTTTTGCTGCATAGTATTCCATTGTGTAAATGTACCACAGTTTTTTGATCCACTCCTCTACAGATGGGCGCTTAGGCTGTTTCCAGCACTTAGCTATTGTAAACAGGGCTGCTATGAACATAGGGGTGCATGAGTTCTTTTGAATTGGTGTTTTAAGATTCTTCAGGTATAATCCTAGTAGTGGAGTCGCTGGTTCAAAAGGCAGTTCCATTTTTAATCTTTTGAGGTAATTCCATACTGTTTTCCATAGTGGCTGCACCAGTCTGCATTCCCACCAACACTGCAATAGGGTTCCCATTTCTCCACATCCTCGCCAGCACTTGTTTGTTGATTTGTTGATGATGGCCATTCTGACTGGTATAAAATGGTATCTCATTGTGGTTTTTATTTGCATCTCCCTGATGGCTAACGATGTTGAACATTTTTCCATGTGTCTATGGACCTTCTGTATGTCCTCTTCGGAGAAGTGTTTGTTCAGGTCCTTTGCCCATTTTTTAATTGGGTTGTTTGTTTTCTTGCTGTTGAGTTGTATCAGCTCTTTATATATTTTGGAAATCAGTCCCCTGTCTGTGATGTCATTGGCAAATATGTTTTCCCATTTGGTTGGTTTCCCTTTCATCTTGCTGATGTTTTCTTTTGCTGAGCAGAAACTCTTTAGTTTGATGTAATCCCACTTATTTATTTTTTCCTTTATTTCTCTTGCTTTAGGAGATGTATCCGTGAAGAAGTTGTTATGTGAGATATCTGATATTTTCTTGCCCATGTTTTTCTCTAGGACTTTTATGGTGTCACGGCTTACATTTAAGTCTTTGATCCATCTTGAGTTTATTCTTGTGTGTGGTGTAAGTTGGTGGTCTAGTTTCATTTTTTTGCAGGTCCCTATCCAGTTCTCCCAGCACCATTTGTTAAAGAGGCTCTTCTCACTCCATTTTATGTTCCTACCTCCTTTATCAAATATTAGTTGACCATAGAGGCCTGGGTTTATTTCTGGACTCTCTATTCTGTTCCACTGATCTATATGTCTGTTCTTATGCCAGTACCAGACTGTTTTGATCACAGTGGCTTTGTAGTATTGTTTGATATCTGGTGTTGTGATTCCTCCTGCTGTGTTCTTCTGTCTCAAGATTGCTTTTGCTATTCAGGGTCTTTTTTTGGTTCCATATGAATTTATGGAGTATTTGTTCTAGGTCTGTGAAATACATCATTGGTATTTTAATAGGGATTGCATTGAATCTGTAAATTGCTTTGGGTAGTATGGCCATTTTGATGATGTTGATTCTTTCCATGCAAGAACATGGTATTTGCTTCCATTTATTTGTTTCTTCCTTAATTTCTTTCTTCAATGTTATGTAATTTTCAGAGTACAGGTCTTTTTTCTCTTTGGTTAAGTTTACTCCTAGGTATTTTATTTTTCTTGTTGCTATAGTAAATGGTATTTTCTTTTTTGTTTCTGTCTCTGATATTTTATTGTTGGTGTACAGAAATGCCTTAGATTTCTGTATATTTATTTTGTACCCTGCGATTTTGCCAAATTCACTTATTATATCGAGTATTCTTTTAGTGGAGTTTATAGGGTTTTCTAGGTATACTATCATGTCATCTGCATATAATGAAAGTTTTACTTCCTCTTTTCCAATTTGGATGCCTTTTATTTCTTTTTCTTGTCTGATTGCTGTGGCTAGGACTTCCAACACTATGTTGAAAAGGAGTGGAGAGAGTGGACAACCTTGTCTAGTTCCTGAATTCAGGGGGAATGCTTTTAGTTCTTGTCCATTGAGTATGGTGTTGGCCTCAGGCTTCTCATATATAGCCTTAATTATGTTAAGGTATGCTCCCTCTATTCCCATTTTGCTGAGTGTTTTCATCATAAATGGGTGTTGTACTTTATCAAATGCTTTTTCTGCGTCTATTGATATGATCATGTGATTTTTGTCTTTCATTTTGTTTAGGTGATGTATTATATTTATTGATTTGTGAATATTAAACCATCGTTGCATCCCTGGAATGAAGCCCACTTGATCGTGATGTATGATCTTTTTGATGTATTGTTGGATCCTGTTTACCAATATTTTATTGAGGATTTTAGCATCTATGTTCATCAGTGATATTGGCCTGTAGTTTTCTTTCTTTGTTGTGTCTTGACCTGATTTGGGGATTAGAATAATACTGGCTCCATAGAAAGAGTTTGGGATTTTCCCCTCTTCTTTGATTTTTCTGAACAGTTTGAGGAGGATAGGAGTTAGTTCTTCCCTAAATGTTTTGTAAAATTCACCTATGAAGCCATCCGGTCCAGGGCTTTTGTGTGCAGGGAGATTTTTCATTACTGTTTCAATTTCCTTCTTTGTTATTGGTCTGCTGAGACTTTCCACTTCTTCTTGATTCAGTTTTGGAAGGTTGTATGTTTCTAGAAATTTGTCCATTTGTTCTAGATTGTCAAATTTCTTGCTATACTGTTGTCTGTAGTAATTTCTAACTATCATTTGTATTTCTGTGGTATCAGTCGTGATTTCTCTTATTTCATTTCTGGTTTTGTTTATTTGGGTCTTCTCTCTTTTTCTTGATGAGCCTGGCTAGAGGCTTGTCGATTTTGTTTATTTTTTCAAAGAACCAGCTCCTAGTTTCGTTGATCTTTTGGATTGTTTGTTTAGTCTCTATGTCATTTAATTCTGCTCTGAATTTGATGATTTCATTCCTTTTTCTTGCCCTAGGCTTTGTTTGTTGTTGTTGTTCTAGTTCTTGTAGCTTTAGGGTTAGGTTTTTTATTTGAGATTCTTCTAGCCTTTTCAGATATGCCTGTATTGCTATGAACTTCCCACAGGTTTTGGGCTGTTGTGTGCCCCTGGTTTTGGGCTGTTGTGTGCTCACTGTCATTAGTTTCTAGAAATTTCTTGATTTCTTTTTTGATGTCATAGTTAATCCATTCATTATTTAATAGCGTGTTATTCAATCTCTATGAGTTTGGGTGTCTTTGATTTTTTTCTCTGAGGTTGATTTCTAGTTTCAAGGCATTGTGATCTGAGAAGATGCTTGATATGATTTCAATTTTCTTGAATTTGTTGAGGCTTGTTTTGTGTCCTATCATGTGGTCTCTCTTTGAAAATGTCCCATGTGCATTTGAAAAGAATGCATATTTTGCTTCTTTGGGGTGGAAAGTTCTATATATATCAGTTAGGTCCATGCGGTTTAGTGTGTTGTTCAATGCCTGTATATCCTTGGTGTTTCTTTGCTTGGAGGATCGGTCTATTGTTGATAATGGAGTGTTGAAGTCCTCTACTATGAGTGTGTTGTTGTTGATATCCTTCTTGTGGTCTTCTAGTATTTGCTTTATGTATTTGGGTGCTCCTGTGTTGGGTGCATATATGTTTATCAATGTCATATCTTCTTGATGGATTGTTCCTTTAAGTATTATGAAATGTCCTTCTTTGTCTCTTTTTATTGCCCTTGCTTTGAAATCCATTTTGTCTGATATGAGGACTGCTACCTCGGCTTTTTTTTCCGGTATGTTTGCTTGGAATATTTTTTTATATCCCTTTACTTTCAGTCTGTGTAAATCTTTTGTTTTGAGGTGTGTTTCTAGTAGACAGCAAATATGTGGGTCCTCTTTTCTTATCCATTCTGTTACCCTATGTCTTTTAATTGGAGCATTTAATCCATTTACATTTAAGGTTATTATTGATGTGTATTTATTCATTGCCCTTTGTACCTCTGTTCCTCTCCTCTCTTGTTCTTTTCTTCTTTTTTCTTAGAACACACACTTTAACATCTCTTGCAATGCTGGTTTGGTGGAGATGTATTCTTTCAGTCTTCCTTTGTCTGAGAAACTCCTTATTTCACCTTCTATTTTGAATGAGAGCCTTGCTGGGTAGAGTATTCTTGGTTGTAGGCCTTTGTTTTTCATTGCCTGAAATATTTTTGACCATTTCCTTCTGGATTGTAATGTTTCTGTTGAGAAATCAGTTGATAGCCTTATCAGAGCTCCCTTGTATATTATTTGCTGTTTTTCTCTTGCTGCTTTTAGGATTAAATCTTTGTCTTGAAATGTTGCCATTTAATTATGATATGCCTTGGAGTGGGTTTTTGGGGGTTCCTCTTCATTGGAACTCTCTGTGCTTCCTGAACTTGTATAACTTTTTCTCTCATCAGGTTCCAAAAATTTTCTGTCACTATTTCTCCTATCAGTTTTTCTATTCCATGGTCCTTTTCTTCTCCCTCTCTAATTCCAATGATCCTGATATTATTTCTTCTCATGCTATCCTGTAATTCCCTTACATCTTGTTCATATTTTTTTTAATCTTTTTTCATTTTGCTGTATTGTCTGGGAGTTTTTCTCTACATTATCTTCTAACTCACTAATCCGATCCTCTGCTTCATTTAGTCTGCTTTTGACTGATTCTACTGTGTTTTTCAGTTCAGAGATTGAATTCTTCAATTCTTCCTGGTTCTTGTTAGCAGTTTCTATGTCTTTTTTTATGCTGGTGTAGTTCTCTGCAAGTTCCCTGTAATATTCTTGGAGCTGCTGGTAACTTCCTTGGAGGTTGTCATAGTTGTTTTTAAGGATGTCGAGTATATTGAGCTTCTTTACCACCATTGTTTTGAATTCCATGTCTGATATTTGGGCTATGTCTATTTCATCTATCTCTCTTTCTGAGGATTCCTCTTTTCTTTTCATTGAGGGGTTATTTTTGCGTCTTACCATGTTGGATTCTTTTTGTTTGTTTTTATTTATTTATTTGTTTTTTTTGGGGGGGGGATGGTCTGCTTTGACTTCCCTCCTTTGTGGTATGAGATTCTTTATGGGAGATCTGGGGGTTTCAATGGTGCAGTCTCTTTGATATCCTGAGCCTGATATTCTTGAGGTACTCTTTATGTCGTTTGTTTATGCTGTCTGGTTATATTTCAGATGTTCTTTGGTAGGATCTTCCTCCTGGCTAGTTGGTTGGGAGTCACTCTGTCCACTTTGTCTTGAGTTCTTTTGTGTATATGCTGTTAAAGACATAAACACACAGCCCCGGCAGGAGACCCACACCCTCAAAAAATATCCCCCACCCTCTATCCTGCTATCGTCTACCAACGAATCCGTATTAATATAAATGTAAAGAGATTAGAGCTTTTATACTATAAGAAGAATAGATAAGAGTTGTTTTTAGGGAGGAAAAATATAATTTTTTATAGAGGGGGTGATAGATTAATAATAGTTGAGACTATGCAAGCCAGTAGGTAATATTTACATTGTATGTTAATAAAAATAGAAGAAAAAGATGGAATAATGCATAATATAGTAAGAAAGTGGGATTGTATTGCATTGGGTTTATATAGTAATTATATTCTATTATTTAGAGTGATAGGGGGGCTAAACTAGACACACAAACAAATAACGATTGAAGAAAAAGGATGAGAAGGAGAGGTTATATGCAACACGTTTGAGATAAAGTTTGTTTTTCTTTTGGAAGGGAAAAAAAACCAACAAAAAAGAAGAAAGAAAAAGAAGAAAAAAAATAAATTAAAAAAAATAAAATCCCAAGAAAAAAAGAAGAAAGAAAGAAAGAAAGAAAAGAAAGAATAAAGAAAGAAAGAAGAAAGAGAGAAAAAAAAGTGAAAAAAAAAAGGGATGTTTTTACTCAGTTCAGCCTTGGTGTGTTGCCTTCTTTTTCTGCGTCTGTAGCTGGTCTAGTGTGGCGGTTCAGAGGTTCTTGTTTCTTGCAGCACTGGTGTGCGTCTGCGGTTGCCGCAATGGTGTGCGCCCGAGTTTGCCGGCACTGCTCGCTCCCTTGCTGCCCGCTGGAGCCAGCTCAGGTGTCCTTGCGCGCACGCCCCTGCCCCACGATTGGCGCCTATTGTTGCCGGGCCGAGGTGGTTCTGCGTTCGCTCTGAGGTGTCCCCTCGCCCGTCCCTGCACGCGCAGGTGGCCCAAGAGCTTGTCCTGCGATTGGCGCCTATTGTCCCTGGGCTGAGGTGTTTTTGCGCTCACATGCCCGTACCCTCAGTCCCGCTGAGCCGAGCTCCGGGAGTTGGTCTCTTGTCCATTAGGGAGGGGCCCCGGACACTTGTGCTCAGTGGAAGTGAGTGTCTGTGAGTCGCTGCCGCCCGCTGTTCTGGCGCCGCAGCAGCCCGCCTTCCCTCACCCTTCTGGGTGGGCACGAAGAGAGCCTGAGTAAGTGGTCTGCTTTCCGGCCTGGGGCCCGACACCCACGGGAGCTGGCTAGGGGTGTCTGTGCACGGTCCTCTGCGTGTTCAGTGGGCCCTCCCTGTGCCCATTGGGGCACTGATCTTATGTCTGTTGGGGTGTGTCCGAGGGACGCCTGGACTCACAGCCCCGCGCACCTGGGCCAGTGAATGTGGGCACTTCCCTGTGCGCGCCCCCATGACCCAAGGGTAGGGTTGGGGAGTGGGGAAGCGCACTTCTGCGCCTGCGCTCCTCAAGAATGGCCTACCACCCCCAAACTTTCCTCCCCTCTCCACCACCCACTAGAGAAAATCATAAAGGAGAATTATGTTCTCACTTGCCCGGCAGCACGCTGTCTCCTGTCCTTCAGCGCCAATGCCACCTGGTCGAGTCCCGTCTCTGCCAGCAGGCAGAGATCTGCTCTCCTCCCGACTCTTCTCCGGGGAAGCCTGTGGTCCCCAAAAAGCCTTTGTGTACTTCCAGCCGCAGCTCGGGCAGCCGCCCCAGTCAGGAATCCCGTTTTGTACCCTTTTCCTCCGCTATCCTCACTAAACAGGTTCTTCCCAGATGGATTTTCTCTAATCCAGCAGTGCCAAGGCTCGACTCCTGCCAGTGTCCAGCTGCTCACTGAGATGTTCTATAAATTATTTTCGTTAACTATAGTAATAGACCTTATATTAAAATGTTCCTGGAACAGATGGGAAAAGACAAAACTATTTTTTTTCAGATCAATCTTAACAACTCATAGCCAAACATAAACCTTTGCCCCTCATTCCATTCTTCTTTCTGTCATCTTAGACTTTGAGACACACATTCTATTAAGAATTGGGTAAGATGCTAGATTTCGAATGCATAGATTTGAATCCTAACTGTGCACTTACAAACTGTGTAACTTTGGAGAAAGCACATAATATCTCAACCTTTATTAAGTCATATATAATCTTAGATAACAGTAAATCTTACATATGAAATTGTTATCAGAATTAAGTGACATATATGTAAAGCATTTATTTAGCACAGCCTCTAATGTATATTAACTGTACATTAACTCTTAATTATCAATATCGTCATCATTTTTGTCTTTACAACTAAAAAGGTAATGAAAAGACAAAATGAAATAGAGTTGATAAAAAGATGTGTGGAAGAAAATGAAGATGAAAAAGAAGACAAGAAAGTAGAGAATACCATGGAATAGGCACTTTCAAAGGTTAGCATGGGCATGATCAAAGATATTGAAAAAAACAAGAAAGAGGAAGCTAATATTTACTGAACAATTGCAATATGCCAAGAACTTTTGAAACATACTTTTAAATCATTTCAAATTTACATCATAAGTATTACAAAGTCTTTTAGTTGAGAAGAAAATTAAAGCTCAGAAAAGTTATGCAGTTGAACAAAAGTCACATATTATATATATATGAACAAGAAGAAATTAATATTCAAATATTTTCATTTTATTTATTTTTTTTACCACAATCTTATTTATTATATCTGAAGGCTAGATAAACTAACTCAAATACACAATCAAACAACTTTATTCCTCTATTAATTTGCTTTTCCCATTTAAGTCTAATAATTCCTATAAAACTTGACCAGGGGAGTGGGTCTTTTGACTTATCTCTCAACTTCTACGCAACTTTATACCATCTAACTTTCCTCAATATCAAGGAAGAAAGATAAATCTTTTTCAGAACTTAAGAGGTTCTGTCATACCCTAGAAATTCAAAAACATTGCTGGCTACAACATTAACTTAAATTTGGCCCTGTTGATTTTAGGTCACATGAGTTAACCCATTCAGAATATTTTCAATTGCATTCTCACCTGCACCTCATCTATTTCCTGATGTCTCTAACTAAAACACTTTTCTAGTTATGTCTTAGCTTATAGCTATAAATAGGAAGCTGTTACCCTGGGGTAATTTGCCTCAAGTGACCTTATTAAAGATAGTTATATGTATAAGCAAATACATAACTAAATAAATGTAAAATTGTCAAGTGACTGAACAAGTTTTCTATTTCTTTTCTTATACTTTTTTTTCCCAGAAAATACTTTCATATTTTAGGCTAATCCTGTGTTATTATTTAATGTTTTTAAAACATTCTTTACCTCAAATAATCAAAGCTTAATTTTTTTTTTTGTCTAAGCCAAAATAAATGGCACTTTTTTCTATGTGTTCAAAGAGAAATTTGAGACTCTCATGATTTGTCATATTCTGTGTCTATAATTATTTACCATTGACTTTAGAACTTAAGATAATCTAAAATGTTTTTTCTTTTTTAACAGAGACATAGTGTTTCTCACCTCATAAATCTACACTCATGTTAGAAGATATTTAACCATTCACATTCATTTTTATTGCTATTCTTCTTGGGGCTTTTTTAAAATCAATTGTATTGAAGTATATTTGATATGCACATATTTAAAATATGCAATTTAATCACTTGTTTCATTATATTTTAAAGAATAAAATTAGTCTAAGAATTTAGGTGATTTGCCCAATATGAATAAACTTCTCGGTTTGTGGATATATTATCATGCGCGAAGGATAAATGAGAAACCAAACAATGATCCCTTTAAGCTAAGTTAAAACATGATTGGCTTCTTACATCCTGCTTATAATGTTACCATGGGGATGATTTGTCTTGAGGGAACATGACATGAGACTGGAGTTAGACTGTAAGAATTCTGATGTTATTAGCTCTTGTAAACAAACATTGAAATTATTAAGTAAACGTTCTGGTCACCCAGTTTCAACATGGGGTAGACCTTTCCCCCAAAACCAACAAGCAAGGCTTTGACACCACCTGCATGCATACAATTCAACTCAGTTCTGACACTACACCAAAACAGTGTCAGATTTCACAAGACCGGTGCTAAAGATTGGATATTGTAAGGATCCCCAACTTGAGCTCAATTAATTTGCTAGAGTGTCTCACAGAACTCAGAGAAACATTTTACGTGCTGGATTATTGGTTGATTATAAAATGATATAACTCAAGAATAGCCAAATGAAAAAGAAAGATGGAGCAAGGTACGGGGAAAGGGTGCAGCTGGAGCTTCTGTATTGTTTGAGTGCTCCACTCTGCAGGCATCGCCACATGATAACCAAACTGGAAGCTCTTGGATCTGTTCTTCTGAGTTTATATAATGGCCTCAGTACAAAAGCATGGTTGATTCAATTGATGGCCATTGATGATTGAATTCAATCTTCAGCCCTCTCCTGCACCAGAGGCTAAGAGTTTCAACTCCCTAGTCATCCTGGCAACCAGTCCTTATCCTTTGGTGCTTTCCAAAAGTCACCTCATTAACATAAATCCAGTTGTGATGAAAAGGGTTTGTTATGAATAACAAGACAATCATTTCAACTTGTTAAAAGCAAAAACAAAGGAAGATCAGCCTTAAAAATTTTCTGAGCAGACAAAAGTAGTTTAATTATACAAACAAAGCTTAATATAGCTTATTTTGCAAGACTAGATTGACTTGAGTAGTTCTTTTTGTTTATTTTTATGCCTCTGGAAATCATTTTTTAAAAAAAGCCTTGAACTCTTTCCCAAGGTTAATATAAATTAACCACTAAAAATTCTAATAATATAACCAATAACTGTGAAAAATAAAAAGTCACTGGCTTCTTACTATATTAACTGCTTTTTCACCTGAGACTTATTCTGTTTATGGTGAAAAGGCACCAGTTGTTAGACCCTGACCCCTGAATTTTGCTAAGAATTCAGAACTAAGAGCTCAAATACAAGGAAATGTTTATTAGAAAAACTGGGCCAGCTGGATTCAGAAAACAAGTTACAGAGGCCAAAAAAAAATTTTTTTTTTTTACAAAAGGCCCTTGGAGCTTAGGAGAAAGAAAATGAAGGTACAGGGGTGCCTTGAGGAAAGAAGGGGACAAGGGACAGGGAAAGGGATGGACAAGAATGAGAGAGAGAGACCTGGATTCTTCCTTTTAAGGACTTCATCTGTTCTCTAAAACTGGAGGTTTTATGGGAGGTTTCAGGGGAGAATCTCAAAAGAATATTCATCTTTCTAGGTCCTTTTCAGGGTCATTGTCTCTACTGAGTAGTCAGTGCTAGGGTAGGAGGTCATTAATCAATGCAGCTGGTCCTGATGTCAGTCATGGTGTTACTTTATGTGACTTAGCTGCTCTTGAGTTTAGATGTTATCTTTAGTTCCACCAAAACTCTGTCTCTGAGGTCAGTAGATGAGAAGCTATGTTCATAAGATTACTTCAAGTGGGTTAGAACCCCTGAGGGATTAATACTTAAGGGAGTGGTTGTGCAAGTTCTTATATGGGAGTCACATGAGGCTATTCTCAGACCCCCTTGTTCCTCTTCTATGGGGGTCTACTGCTACATGACCAATGGCATGTCAGGGGAAGAAAGGTCAGGAGGGTCAGAATTGCATCACAAGTGATATGAACAGCAGGGCTTCTAAACCACAGGCCAGCTTGATATGTTAGAGGAGAAAGAGCACCCTAGGGCAAGGCCCCACCCTATGATGCTTGTTTTCCTAGTTTTGCTTATTGCTAGGCATCTGGGACTTTCCAACCTCCTGACCTTTCATAACTGGCCTATTGTTCCTGCTTTGCTCATGCCTGTCTAAATGCCTACTGTATTCATTCCATGTTTTAGTTTGAGTGCTCCTGGTTTGAAAACTGTCTTTTTAATTTGTGTACAATAAACTCACTAATTACTGCTTTAGTAATTTCTGTTATAGTTAAACTTTGGATAACTTTTAAGACTCTGAAGTGATTTCAGGAACTGAAGACAAGAAACCAAATATTATGACAAAAGATACCACCATTGCTAAGAAAATGTCAAGGGTTTTGGGAATTCTGAGCCAGGAAATGGTGGTCATCTGAATAACCAAATATATATTTCTTATATATCACAATATTGTACTTGGACATTTGTCGAATGTGTCTTCTTTCTATTAATAACTTTTCTACATATGAAGTGAAGATTAGATGATTTTGGTCTTCCAAAATCCTTTTATTGGTCATGGTCTACAAACACAGTGAAATCATTCATTTGACATTAATTCATGTACTATTGTATATCATTGTATATAGCGTTTCTTTGATTTCTACTTAGTGAATTTTTATATGAATCATCTTTCCAAAGGGATCTGTATATTTAATGTATGTATCATGTATACAAGTGTAAACTAACAAACTAAATAATTTAACAGTTTCACAAATCTTATCTCAGAGTTAAATAATTTTTGAGTAAGAGTTTGAGCCACTAAAGATGGAGAAAGCATATTCATCTTAATGACATATTATTTAAAAGACATAATGAATCTGATTATGATGGGATAATATATTTATATTTCTCAAATAAAAAATAAAGCAAGGAGAAATGGAGAGGATATAAAGACACTCTTAATTTTTTATCTTAAATCTATTCTTTATAGATATGAAAGAAATCTGTTCTATGAGGCCATCATTTAAAAACATTGGCTTGTAAAAATTTTACAAACATTTCTAGAACCTGGAGTAGTCTTATATGATTGCAATTTTTGTGGACCAGGAGACTCATGTACACCTGCAAGCCCTGAGTCATTATTTTAATTCTAGGATTATATTTAGAATAAAAATGAGCTGAATTTTATACACAGTTTTCTTATTAAAAAATTACTTACAGAAATAGTTATTTGAAAAAATGACCTTTAAGTACAAAAATAAGGGCTTGTACAACTAAATCATAATTATATCATTATAAACAAATACATACTCTTAAAAATTACTTAGATGAAGAATATTTAATGGCTTTGGGGAAAAAACAAAAATATATAGAAAAACAATAATTGTCTTTGTCATTTATAATTAAATAGAACAGTATGTTTAAGGTACAGGCATATCAGAATAATATTTTTCTATTTTCTCTAAGAAGAAAAATATTTTAAATTTTTATCATTTAAAATTAAATCTATTGTCAATATGTTTTATGATAACATGTTAAACATTTTATAAATCATTATAATAAAGTTTAATAACTTTAAAGACTACCAAATGAAAATGTATTACATATTTATACCATATTTTATACTGACATGTATTATATTTATTGATAATATACTTACTAATATGAATTTATGAATGGATTTTCCAATATTACATAGTTAAACTGAGAAAAATCAATCATCAGCCTTCTACTATATTTTATAATAATTATAAATGATCGTATATTTGAGAGGTGCATAATATGTAAGGACAGCTGAGGTTGTTTTAAGTTTTTTCTTTTTTAACACTTCAGTGCTGAGATAAAATATGTTGTCTATAGAGGAATTTATGGATTCAACTACTCTGGCCCTCTTAGAACATCCATACAAAGCTGGAGAACAAATGGCATATTTACTACCAGAGTTTGCAGCATGGATGTGGATGGGTAAGTCACAGGGGATTCTTTTAAAAGGAAATAGAAGCTTTAAAATAAAACTTCACCCTTTATGATCACTCCCTTGCAGAGTTAATTTATTTTTATAGTTTTACCCATTATTTCTATG
The DNA here is from genome assembly GCF_987537825.1 of Furipterus horrens. Taxonomy (NCBI): domain Eukaryota; kingdom Metazoa; phylum Chordata; class Mammalia; order Chiroptera; family Furipteridae; genus Furipterus; species Furipterus horrens. The sequence goes on along the minus strand of NW_028327176.1, from coordinate 57,674,022 downwards.
TCAAACAAATCCCAAATCTGTATTTCCAGCCATGATCACTCGCCCTCGTTCTGAACTAATTTTTCATACACTGTTCCACTTAGACGTCTAACAGTCACTGCAGACTTGAAATAACCCACCATAACTCTTTCCACCCAACAAACATGTTCTATTTTCTAACTTTCCAATTTTGCTAATAACATCAAAAGGTGCCTAGTGCATGATACTCTTCCCATTCTCTCAATATTAACAACTTGCTAGTGTCTGAATTCTGGACCCGTTAGCTCTTGGGTTAGATCAATCATCATGTTCTATTGACTCTCTTTTTTTCGAACCCTCCATAGTTTTTTACTGAAATCCCCAGCACTCTAATCTTGCCTTCATCACATATCTAGTGACCTGCATTGTCTTTGTCTTGGACATCTTTAAGCACAGTAGATTTTAATCTGTCTCACTGCCTCATTCATGAGATATAGTTAACTAAATGTAGCAAGAGTTGGGAATTAAAATGTTATTTAAATTCAGTCTATACATATTGAAATGAACTCATTATAATACATCTTAGCTATAATAAACTGGATTTGCATTGATAAAATTCGAACCTCAGTATATTCACAGAAAGTAAAAATATGCATTTGCCATTCAATCAGTTTCTATCCAGGATTTAAGAGATCCCTAGTCTTCTCCATCCTATTGAGCAGGATAGAGAAATGTTACTTCAATGATACACTAAAATAATTTATTAGAAAATATACTACAGGAAATTATGAGATATGCAGTCTAAGTAGTGGTTAAATAAACTATGTGTGTGTGTATTTGTGTGTGTGTGTGTGAAGCTTTAATCAACCTGAATATAGTAAAATACATGTTTCACAGTCAGCATATTCTAGGCTCACTAGGGCTGCAAAGAAACTTAATATAAACTTCCAAATGGTTTACAATAAAATTGGTGATAGGAAACTCAGGCAAGCTAAACAAAAGCACATAGCATAAAATAGAACACAGACATCTCTAAATATCAAAACAAAATTTGTGTCTGCTGATGTATTGTAGAGCAACTTTCCAGAAAGTGGGAACATGTGTTACATTATTTTAAAGTGCAGAAAGAATGAGTTGTATCAAAAACCTAAAACATCTTTCTGCAGAACACTAAAATATTTTTAATTACCAATATGATAAAACATTGAAGATTTCTGCAAGATAGAATGTTTTAAAGATATCAATTATCAAATTATTTAACTTCAATGAACCCCCAGAAATATATTCATAGGTAGAATACAAAGATACTATACTGTGTCAAATATAGATCACATTTCCTTTCTGCACTTAAAAAGGAAAAAGATGAACCACCATATAAATTGTAAAAGAAAGAAAGAAAGAATGGTAAAATACTAAAGACGATATCTGAATTACACCCAGGTTGATAGTGCCTGCAGGAGCTTGGTAGATGTAGCACTGTGGGCCATGAAAGGCTACATTCTCAGGAAGAATGAGAAAGTGGTTAATGACAACAATGGAACATCAAAAGAGGGGTTGAACTGAGATGTTATCATTCTAATATTCTTTCATAGGTCAACATTTTTACTGATATATGAATATATTCATTAAAGCAGTGTCACAATTTGGATCATGGATTTGGGGTATATCATTTTGTAAGCCACTATAGCCAAGGTTGAGGTATTATACAATCAGATATCAAGAGATATAAATTTTTATTAGCTACCAAATTATGTGTTTGGGATTATATATGCTATAAAAGGAATTAAGTAGATGAATCTCAAGAGCAAGCTATTGTAAATAGGAAACATGTTAGGAAGAACCAAAAAAGTAGGTTCCAGCCCTGACTGATGTGGCTCAGTTGGTTGGGTGTCACCTCGTAAAGCAAAAGGTCACTGGTTGGATTCCTGGTCAAGGTACATGGGTTGCAAGTTTGGTCCCTAGTCAGGGCACATACTAGAGGCAACTGATTGATATCTCTCTCTCATATCAATGTTTCTCTTTTTCTTTCTCCCTCCCTTCCCCTCGCTCTAAAAATCAATTAAAAAGTAAAAATAAAACTTAAAAAAGTGGATTCCAAGAATGGTTAAAATATTCCTAAGTGTGTGTAGAACAGAGAGTCAGAGAGGCAGAGGTAATAGAGAAAGGTTATTTTTAAAGGATACACATACACATACAAGTACACACACACAATAAAAGTACATAGGCAGAAATATCAAATTTGCAAATAATATTTAGTAGTTGCAAAGAACTGGAAATTCCTAATACATAGCCACTATATATGTGTGTGTATGTGTGTTTCTTTTCTTACTTCTAGTTCTTCCTATGCTCAAAGGGCCTCATACACATGCAAATGAACATCTCAACCTCAGTTTACAAGCTCTGGCTAATACCATCTCATTACTCAGCTAACAGTTGCTCCTGGATTGTACTCTAGATCTGTGTGCCTAATATCCAGGGGAAATGGGTTGGGATTATTTCAGCAGGAAATTAAAGATCCAAATTCTAAGACTGTGGATTTAAAGGATAGCTCTTGATAGGTTTTGAATGGGCTCATTCCCTTAGTTCCATAGATTCTAGTCACATGGAAAGGGTCACAGCTGGAATAAAGACAGAGTCAGTCTTTTCAAAGCAAAGGGTCCAAGGCAGAGTATAATAAGTAAATGTGGTAAGAATTTACAGAAGAATCTCAAGGCCTAATGACAGATTAGATGTTAAACTCCAGGGATTTAAGAGAAATTTACAGTTAATTTGAGGTTATAAAGCAAGACGTAAGATGTAAGGTGGAATGACTAAGGAAGACTGAAAAGTGGACTGGGGTAATTTAGTGTTAAGTTTATTACATTTATCTCATTCTTGTACATTTAGAAAGTAAAAAGAAAATCAGAGCTGGAAGATAAATTTGCTTTTAGTTAATATGAGGAGACCATAGGTACTGTGCTAGTATAAACTTATATTAGTTAAAGAGTCTTTTGCAAATAAAGAAGGAAAGACCTAAACTGTTTTTTAAATGCAAAGGAAAATTCATTCTTACCTAGCACTCATGTCGCCCACAGCTTAATAGATGTAGTAGGAAATTGTTAACTTCTTAATGGATCTGGACACTCTGCTTTTGTTCTCTCTCAAAGGGCAGCATTACAGTAACACTTGAGAAGGAGTTTTTAAGATTCTTCAAAAGTATCACCATTTCATTTGCTGAACACTTCAAAGCACAGGGAGTCAAGAGAAGAAACACCAAGTCTTTTGAAATGTGCATTATGATGATATTGCTTCCACTTCATATCACTGCTCCATTTTCAGACACTACACATTTGGGTCCAGATAAGAGGCAATTATGGAAGATTTGAAATGGAGATGGCCTTTTCCTATTGAAGTTTTAAGAGCTTTTCTACATTATTGCAATCTGGGAGGGTGTAGCAACTCTTTACAGAACTTAGTAATGTCCTAAACGACATGCTTAGACAATCAGGCAATCACTTACCATCAGATCATTCAATGTTACAGAGGAACTCACAGGGGATAATTCTAATCCAAAAATGGGTATTTATAAAGAAGTGATGAAAAAATGATTCTTCTTTTATGAAGTCAAAAATCAGTGTGTAAACACTGACATAGACAACAAATTATTTACTATTCTTAGTATTTTCCAAGAGTAAAAGCAAATGCCATTTTTCATGTGTACTCAGAAAATAACATTTCATTTGTTCTATTGTGTTCTAAACTAGACTGTTATATTTAAATCAGTAACTGTGGAAAATGGAAATTCTGAGGCCTAAGAAAAAGCAACAATAACAGGAATATTATTATAACTATCTAGCTTCCATGAAGAAATAGCTTTAAAGTCAGATGTAAGAGGAGAGAAAAAATAAGCATAAGGACCTGATATGTTGACAGATTTCGTGTTATCTCAAACTAAATCAACATAACTGTAATCTTATCAGTACTAAATATATTGATCTTAAATACACAATCTACTGAATAAAGTAAATTGGCTGATTTTATTATCCTCACATACACAACTTTTGTGCATGGCTCTGAAAAGTGGTCAACTTAAATAACACATTTTCAGAATTAACTGAGAAAATTTCTCAGTGCTGTGAAACACATGTCAGTCCATCAACATAAATGTCCTCACGGTGTGTAGTGTCTAGCATCACCATGATCTTAGGTGAATCTGAGCAGCATTCAAAGGACACAGTGCAGCAGTATGAGTTTTTATTCAGTGGCAACTCTTTATCAGTAACAGTTAGGACAGGTGATGACGCCTAAGGGTAGACTCCTGGAATTTAATGTTTCTGTTTTAAGACCCCCAAATTTTCTCTTAAAGTACTTGGGAATGATCAGATCCTGAGAGACTAGGCTAACCCTTGCTATTGAACATGCCTACAGAGTTGAAACACCAACTTTTTGTATACTAGTTTAAAATGGAAAATAATGTCACAGAGCCTGGGAATAATTTGTGTTAGTGTGAACACCACATTTTCTCCTCTGCCATCCAACACTACAGGAAGCCAAATCAAAACCAGAAATCACTTATTGATTTACCACAAGAACTAATGGTCTCAGGAGAGAGAAATACTCAAAAACTCCATCACATCAGCACATTCTCATCATGAGGAGGACGAGAGGGACATGTACAAGGGTCAGAGGATGGTTCATTGAGCGTGGAAACATAATGAGGCAAGTGATGAATCAAAACTTAATGTGCTTGCCTGAGAGAGCCAGAGCCCCTTTTATGATTGTGATGATTTTCCCTTCAAGAATTGCAATACACATCCCCCTTGGCTACAGAATTTTATAGCCATCTCTACCTAGATGTGGATTTCTGAGAGAAGACAGATGTTTTCAGACCATGGTTAATGTGCACTTGTTGATGCATAGTACTTGACTCAGTGTGAGGAGCATCTTTCTTGGTGACTTCCCTTTCATCTCTGCTTCTATGGCTGGCCAAATCTTCTGAATGACTCAAGATATTTTTAGTATTGTAATGAAGGTCTTTTAGAGTGCTGAGAAATCCTCTGGCTTTGTAGCTATTCTCTCAGAGGTTAATTTTAAAATCCATTATATAGATAATCTATTATTTCTATAATACACAAATTACAAATATAAATAAACTTATTTCTTTATTTCTAGGTAGCTGTTTCTGTTTCAAAGGCAATCCATTTTCCTATTTACCCAAATCTTAAGGAATACATCAGTGTAGTTCTTAATACTGGCAACTTTATTTTTTTTAATGAATGATTCGATTATGTTAAAAGGGTTTACTTATTTAAGATTGCACATGTGGTATGCAATGATAATTGATTCAAAGTCAGCTGTTCCTCACTCCTACTCCTAAATTCTTTGCCATCACATTAAACAACTTGGGGTTTTTCCTATAATCCTTTTCTGTAAGTTTTCCTAAATTCTTTGTGTCATTAACACTTCCATTTGTAAATAATCTAGCATTTCCAATATTAAGAAAAAAAATGTTTCAGTACATATACCATGGCTTTTCTTTGACCCTCTCTCTCATAGTAAAATGTACAGATAACACTTGGTCATATGCAACCATCATTTTCTACTTCACGTTTTCTCCTCAACCAGGTGAACTTCCATCAATGTCAGTAAAACTTACTTTTATGAAGATCATCAATCTATGTTAACAGATTGAGTGTTCACTTCTTTTATTTGTTTTAATATATTCATTAAAAAGTAAATACTTCTTTTATAAAATAATTTCTGTCCCTGGGGACTACAACTCCATAATTTCTTGGTTTCCCTCCCATTTTACCTTTATCCTTAGTCTTTTCTGGCATTTTCTTTTTGACTTAACTCTTCAATGCTTCTGGCTCAGTCCCAGGCCTTCTTCATCTCAATCTCTATGCTACTTTCTCCCTAGGTAATTCGTTCAGTCTCATAAACTTACACACCATTTACATGTACACATTTGTATTTCTAGCTCTGACTTCTCCCCAGCATATGAAACAGTGTATTCGATAGCCAGAAGTCTATCCATCATCTTATACTTAATGCATAAAAACTGAACTTTTTAACTTGTTTTCATAGCCATCAAACCAAAACTCTCACTTCACTTCTGTGTCTTCCTTTGTCATTTCCATTTCACTAAAATGAAATCACAATTGCTCAAATCAAATAGCTAGAAATCATTAGTAAAACCTTTCTCTCTCCATTACATCAAATCTATCAGTATATCAAGTCACTCTACATTAAAAACATACCCTAAATTAGACAATTTCTCCCCATTTCCATTGCCACCTACTGACTTCTCTACATCTCTACTACTGTCAGAATGGTTCAAACAACCATTATCTGTAGCTTAGGCTGTGGCAATAGTTTCTTAACTATTCATTGTGCTTCAACACTTAGCCCATTAAATCCAGTTCTCCACACAGCATTTAAAGTGCTTTTTAAGAATGTAATGCAAATTATGTTTTTTTCCTCTCAATCCTCTCCATTTCTTTCTATTCATTTTTATTACATTTATTTATGAATTGGGTGCATTTCGTGTCATTTGATGTTTACTAGACATAGCCTGTGAACTCTGTCCCAATTTCTTTGTTCACGTTGTTTCACTACAAGGACAGCTATCAATCCCTACCTTCATTCAAACTCTGATCTATTCTTGGTCCAACAAATCTTATTCGAAACAGCTTTCCTGCCATAAGAAACTTCCTGTGACCAATCACCTTTACCTTCCTCTGAAATGCCAGGAAATTGCTAACACTCCTTTGGTACTGTTGGAATCACTATTAACTGGTCATTTATTCAGCAATAGTGACATACTGTCTAATATGTACATATAATAATTAATATCTAATTCTCCCATTATATTCTAATTTCCCCAAGGGAAGGAGTTATGTCCTGGTCTTGTCTGTATACTTTGGCATCAGTGTTACAAACATAAACAATACTTGAATAAAGCAACCTGTTCAATTTCATGAGCTTTTTGTATGGTACCACTCAAAATAAGAATTTATCAAATGGCTCCTGATTTATTGTTTGAACATGAAGACACCTCAAGAGGAACTTAAAAACATTACATGTAAATGTATCAATTGAAAGAAACAGCTTATTTTTTTCTGAAACAACATGCCATTGATAAAAATCAAGAAAGTTAAAATTATGACAACAATACAAATATAAAATAAATACATTCTAAATTTTCTTTCTACTCATTAATTTATGGTGGAATCAGGCAGATATTATACCTGTTAAAAAAAGCATCAAGAACACACATTTATGTATCAGAAATTTTGAAAGATTGTACAAATGGAGGATAAAGCTGGGAAGAGTCAATAGAATTTCTACCAGACAAGACATAATTTGCATATCTATAGATAAAATTTATTTTGCATTACTAAACATTACCTCTAACTCACAAAGTTGTAAAACAATTGACTCAAAGACAGGAGAAGATGAGAATCAGGTAACCCAAAGAAATATTCTATAGACAATACATAGTTTTCTATTGGAACATAAATTTTTCTGTTATTGAACTAAGGTCTTATTGTAAAGGTTAACCAGACCAAAAGTGAAGAGTTTATAACATATTTATTAAAGAGACAAGAAATGCACCATTTATTACCTTATAATTAGAAAGTAAATTATACATGTTCATAAGTTTTCATTTATTTTTCCAAGTATTGTTTTATTTAAGTTTAATATGTTTCTGAACATATATTACAAAAATTTTCTAATTTTCTCTTTTTTCTTCTTTGTTTTTGATATCTAGAAATTTTAATTTTATATAAGTAAATAAATTAATCTCTCTCCTTATGTTTTTATTTTGTGTATTATGTTACTGAAGTACTTGCGCCCATTCAATTAACAGAAGAACACTTAATATTTTTTACTTTGTTAATTTTTTAAACTTTATTACATATTATGCTGTAATTAACTTGAAAGTTATTTTTATGTAAAAAATGATGTAGAGATATAATTATATATTTTATTGGTAGTTAACAATGTACTACTCTCCAGAATCTTACTTAGTTTTTCTTTTTTGCTACATTAATACAAATTTAACATTGTTTATATACTTGTAGAAACTGCTCATATTTGAGTGTGTCTGTGTGTATTTGTGTGTGGTACATATGAATAATGAGCTGCAAAAATTTGCCTCATTGTCGCATGTTTGCATGGTTTCTATTTGATTATGTATTCACAGCTGTTTATTTTCCATAAAAACCCATTGAAGCTAAACTTTTGTTTCTTTTACTCTTTGTAATAATAAGGATGCAACCTTCAATTATAATTCCAAAAAAATGATTTTTAGTGCATATTCAACTGCTTTCAGTTGCCTAAATTCTTATATTGAATTTCACTTTATTTCTTTGTAATAGGATTGATTATTGGAAATAGAATATAGTTATCTGGGTACATATATATGTATTTCTACTGTATGTGTTATATATTACTGAATAACAAATGATTCCAAGATTTAGTGCTTTAAAACAGCAAACATGCAGTATCTCACAGTTTCTCTGGATCAGGAATTTAGTATCAACCTAGCTGGGTAGTTCTGACTGAAGGTTTCTCATATGATTGTTATTAAAGTATGGTCAGGGGATACAGCTATCTAAAGGCTTGACTGGGGCTAGAGGATCCACTTCCTATATCACTCATTCATTCAAAGCTCTTGCTTTGTCAGCCTCTCCAAGACTTTAAATATTCTCATATCAGGGCAGTCAATTTTCCCTTGAGCTAATAATCCAAGAGAATATGGATGATAAGGAAGCAGTAGTGCCTTTTATGACCCAGTGTTTGAAGTCATACACTCTCATTCCTGCCTTATTCTGTTAGAAATTAGTTATTAAGTCCAACTAACTCATAAAAGGAGAAGAATTAGGCTTCATCTCTTAAGAAAACGAATATCAGAGAATCTGTGAACATATTTTACAACCTCCACATTTACTGAATTTCAGAGTTTTTATTTTTTTATTTTTTTTCAGATTTAATGTGTTTTATTGATTAAAATATTACATTTGTGCCAATTTCCCTTCCCTCTGCTCCCCTCCACACGGTGGCCCCCCTCCCTCCAGTTGTCCCCCCCTTTTAGATTATGTCCATTAGTTGTGCATACAGTTCCTCCCAACCTCTCTCCGTCTATTCCATTCCCTCCTACCATGATCCCCAATTCCTATATCATCTCCCTCCCTCTCCCCACTCCCCCTCCCTGTTGACCTCCCCCCAATATGCTTCCCGTACCCACAGTTCCTTTTCCACTCTCGTTGCCTGTTTGGTTTGCCTTTGTTTCATCTCCCTAGCTTCTGTTTTTTAAACCAGTCCCTTTAACATCTCATATAACAGTGGTTTGGATCTAATGAACTCTTTCAGTTTTATTTTGTCCTGGAAACACTTTCTCTGTCCTTCTATTCTGAATGACAATTTCGCTGGATAGAGTATTCGTGGTTGTAGGTTTTGGATTTTCATTACTTTGAATATTTCTTGCCAGTCCCTTCTTGCTTGTAGGGTCTCCCTTGAGAAGTCAGCTGATAGTCTAATTGGGACCCCTTTGTACATGATTCTTTTCTTCTCTCTTGCTGCTTTTAAGATTCTCTCTTTATCTTTAATTTTTGACATTTTGATTATAATGTGTCTTGGAGTGGTTCTCCCTGGGTCCAGTCTCTTGGGAACTCTCCTTGCTTCCTGGACCTGCAAGTCTATTCCCTTCCCCAAGTCTGGGAAGTTCTCCTTTATTATATTTTCACTCAATTTTTCAAGTTCTAGTTCATCTTCCTCACTCTCTGGCAAACCAATGATTCTTATGTTGGGCCTTTTATAGCTGTCCCAGAGGTTTCTGATCCTCTCATTGTTGCTTCCCATTTCCTCTCGCTGCATTGGTTGACTGCTTGTTCCTTCTCCATATTCCAGTTTGTTGAAATGAACTCTGGATTTTTTTTCCTCACCATCTGTCTCGTATGTGGTTTTGTTCCTTTCGTTATGAATGTTTTTCGCTTCTTTCTTATCTTTTTCCTGCTCTTTTGTGAATTCTGTAAGCCACCTGATAACAATGGCCCAGAACTGAGCCTCTGACAGGTTTCTTATCTGTTCATCTGTCAGGTTCTCTATCTGTTGCCTGGTGAGTTGTGTCACCGGGATTTCTATAGTTGTCTGCCTCATTTTGACAGATGCTTTTTGTTTTCTTGGGCTGGCTATAGGGGGCAGTGCCTGCGTACGCGTCACAAATCAGCAACCGGCGCCTGTCTGCGACTTATTTCGCAGCCCTGTGGTGCTTTCTTTGGGGGCGGGGGTCCAAGATGGATTCACACAGTTATTCAGCTAGGAGACCGGGATCCGTCCTCCCGCCCCCCTGGGCCTCACTGTTCAAGGCAATGCGGTGGCTGCTTTCCCCAGTGCTGGGGTCGCGCACTGCCAGGGGCTTGACTGCCGCCGGGATTTTTCGCTGCCCCGTCCTGTCTCAGGTGCGACCGCAAACAACACTGCCCTCTTTAACTCTTACCTGCCCAAATGGCACCGCTGGTTTATAACTTCGTATGTTGGGCTTCCGTGTAGTTTTATTTTCTGGAATTTCTAGTTATCCTTTGTTTTGAAGTAGTTGTATTCCTCTCTAGTTGTAGAGGGAGACCTAGCGTGTCCATCTAAGCCTCCATCTTGGCCGGAAGCCAGAGTTTTTATTTTAATTGAAGTTTGTAGCCAGTTTAATTAAAGATGTTTTACTTGATCTTACTTTTTAATCTTAAATCTTTTTGGTTTATTTTTGTTGTTGTTCTCTTCCACCTGGATGAATTTTTCTCCAGTTTTTTGCTCTAAGGACAATGGATACTTTCTTGATTTCCCCTTGTGATTTGTATGTTTTGTGGCCTATTTTTAATTCTGCCATAGTAATGCTTACCTTTTTACATGGTCATTTCATTTTGTAATCATTGTATCAGAACTGATATCTAATCTTTTGATGTAATTAATTAATTAGGTATATTTTGTGCCATTTCTACTTTCCTACTTCCTCATGATAATTTTACTTGTAATTTTCTGACACAAATTACTTTTAAATGTTATTTTAAGGTATGTTCTTTTCCCAATAGTTTAGAGGGTATTGTTTTTCATTGCTTAATTTAAAAGAGAAATTTATTATTGTCATAGGAGTAAAATCTAGCTTTTAAAAGGATCAGTGATAGCGACCTTTTGTTTCACTGAGCAGACCAATGAGCAGGCGTGTGTTGCTTAAAACTAAACTTTTGAAGTTAGTCAGGCCTAGGGGAACATCCTCCCTTCAGCATTTATGTCTCACTTCAGATAGACTTATTCATATTTTCTGCAAAATATTCACTAATTCCTCCTTCAGCCTTGATTTTTTATGTTTACAAAGCCAGTTATGAAGAGTGCTCTTTTATTCTTTGATGTGATAGTTGTTTCTTACATGTTGGTTTTAACTCACTTAGCTCTTGTTTGTTTTCCGCTATTTCTTTTATTATAATTTACTATCATACTACTAGCTTTTTCTTCAGGAAGCATAGTGTTATTTATTTTTAATCCCTTGTTCTTTTTTTAGCAGTTAATTATTAGTGTTTCTCCCATCTTAATTTCTATTTTTGTAATCCCCAAGTCATTTTAATTCTACTGTAGCATTTTAGTTTACTTATATCCTTTTATTATAATATCTAGCTCTCTTTATTTTCACCTTTTTTATAGTCAACTAATTTTCCTATCATTTTTAGGTCTTAGCAACTCTTGTTTTCAGCTCTAATTTTATGGAGTTTCTGTTTTATTGCAATTGTTTTTGAGAACACAAAGCACATGCTACTTACAGGTGTATTCTCTAGAGCATATTATTTTTTGAAAATATAATCTTTGACTCAAGTATCATATTTTTTGCTATCAAATTTTTACTGAATATTTTCATGAGTCAAATTTGATATTCCACTTTTGCTCATTCAATTTAAAGGGTTTATTTCATTTTCCTATTTTCCAAAACCAGGACAGATTAATTTGTTTGGAATTCCCTCAAAAAGTTATTATAGTCTGTTGAAATACACACTTGTCATGAGTATGCCTAAGGAGTGAATTCACTGATACATTTCTCTTTGCCCTCATGTCTGATAAAACTTCAGTATTTTCCTTAAAACCCATTTTAATAAGGTAGAAATGTTACCATTTCAGGCGGAGTCCACTTCTCCAATCTTTCTGCTAACATGGGTATTTGCTAGGTTTATTAATGCATTATCTCCTAGGGTACCTCTTTTCAAAGCAGGTAATACCAAGGGGCCTGAGGAATCAAAGGACACGATCACATTTGGCACACAAAATAGTGTCAGTATCTATTCACAGGTTTTATTTTTATCTAATTCCTGATTTCCTTTGAAATGGACAGGTCTCTGAAATCCTTTCAATTTGGTTCTGTAAGTTTTATACATAGTAGAATATCTTTAAATTTTCCAAGATGTTTCAGAAATGAAGGCTTTTATCTTTCAAAATACAGTAATTTTATTAGAACTCAGGTAGGAATAGAGATAATCTTTCATCCTAATTTGTACATAATATCCAGGGTTGCACTGCATCTTTCTTCCATTTTAATTTACTTCCACTTGGAGCAGAGGGGGCTTACTCACTTTTTATAATTTTTCTCAACTTGTTGAACCTTCATTTGGTGATACAGTTAATCAAAGCACAATCTTCCCTTCTTAAATGTGGGCTTCCATATATATTTGCTTTTTTTTTGCTATAGAATTATATGACACATTATGTTTTAGGAGCAACTTATTTCATCTTGGCACTGACTGTTCAAAAAACAGTCTCTCATTTCTTATTTATTTTTTACGTTCATACTGTCAGTGGAATAGAGTGTCCTCCCTGCTCAGCATGTTTACATCAACTATGATTTTGCATCAATACATATATTTTATCATCTTAGTTTTAGTTCAAAAAATGGCTGTCAGATGTGTTATGTGATATCCTACTGTTTGCCTTAACTCTCAGTCTTCAGAGCATGGCTGTCATGAGTTCAGACACTGCAATTGCTCCCTTTTCTTTTTTGTTTCAATAACTTTCTGTTATATTAGTGCAGTAACCACATTCACAGTTTCATATAGTATTAAATTCTAAATGTACATTATCAGTATTATCAGCCTAATACTTAAGCTCACTTTTAAAATTATTTTTAATAGAAAGAGAGATTTAGTTTCTTCACTAACTTTTATGATAATTAATTATACTACATCAAGAAAAAAACACTAAAAATTACATATAGTTGGACAGCAATATCTATATCATTCCTTTAAGATTAATGTATCTAAAACAGGGTCTATTATTTTTATAATAAATTTCTTCTAGTGATTCCACATTCCAGAATATAAGCTAAAATAAAGCCACAATTAATCCTAGATTCCTGCTTTGTCTTCATTCCCATTTCCATGGGGGCCTGGAACAATTAAAACTCTCCATTCATCTCTAATCCCACTGACATTACAATAGCCTTGGACCTAATCTGGCCTCTGTCTCGTCTTTTCCAATTTGATGCAGCACAAAGTCAGAGAGCATAGGACCAGAATGTAAGAGGAAGAAAGCAAGTCCAAGAGGGAGGCCTGAGGAATGCCAATAGTAAAAAGCCACGTGGGAGGTGGACTATCTAACACACACCGAGAGGGAGAAACCATGAGAATTAAAAAGCATTAGTATTAAATTAAATAACATTTAAAAATCTTTCATTATGGTATCATGAGGAAAAGCCTGTGTAGAGAATTGAGGTCATAGTATACATTGTTTTTTTTTTTTGGTGTTTTTGTTTGTTTGGTTGTTGTTTAAGAAATTTTACTAAAGATTAAGAGAATTGTAAGGTGGACATCTGGATAGACATGTGGGATCCAGAGAGTTTTCTTGTTTTTGCTAAGATGCGCACTGAGGCGGGCTGCCTCCAATGACCCAACTCGGTGGAAACTCCCTGTCCAGCAGAGGTTTCAGGATCGTGGATGAGAGAACAAAATTACCCAGGAGTCTGTCTTTTGTCTGGGGGTGTGAAGGTGGCAAATCTCTCTATTGGAGAAGAGCATTGAACATCTTCTCCTAAATGCTTTTATTGAGGAGGGCATTCAGGAGATACAAGGTCAAGATTCATAAATCATCAATAAGCTTTCAGATGCTTGGGTTACAGTTGACAGTTACTGATTACAGATATCCGTATAAAGAACACAGTGACCAGTCTGACATCAGGAGCAAGGTTTAACACATTCTTTGCTACACACTGCTTACAGTTAACTAAGAGATAAGAAAAGCAGAGCAAGCTCTAAAGCATAATATGCATTTTTAAAATCCAATTCCCATGGGAACCTTCTGAGTGGCCTTTGAGTCATGTCTGCCACTAACCTTCCTGGTGTTCTGGTCAAGTCTGACAGGGCTCTCAGGAGCCTGGCTTGCAGTCTGAGCTACAGTTCTCAAAACCACACAAAAATGTCCCCTGCAGCACGCTCTTAGGATATGGCAGCATGCTGAGGAGATAACTGAGGCTGAACATTCAGATCACAGAATTGGAATGTTGGTGGGTTGGAATTCCTGAAAAAGCAAAAAAAGTAGATGGATTAACTTTTCATAGGAAGGCTATTAAAAATGGAGGAAGAAAGGAAAAATGGTTATACGTGAAAGCCAAAATTGAGAGAGGATGATTGGAATTTGAGCAAATTCTACCTGAAATTATCTATTTTCCATTTAAAGTTTTAATCATAGTGGTAGATTGGGAGTAATAATATAGAAGATGAATTAAAGTTTTAACAGTGGAAAAAGTATGAAAGTGTTTTGGGGGTGTGGTGAAGTCTTTTATTTTCAATTTTATTTTATTCTCTTGTAAGAGAATTTTTTTAATGTTATGAAGTAAAAGCTATAGGTGTTTAAGTACCTCACCTACCAAAAGGAGTTAAAATACCATTTGTTTATTGGTTTGTTTTCCAGGCCTAATTGGTCAGTCTCAGAACTTGTTTTAAATATAGAATGGTTACTTGTCTTTCTTAGTTTCTTTTGCTAAATGACAACATTTGGTATACTATTTATGCCTTTTGCTTTAGGAGGTATACATACTATTTTTATAAACTTTAGCAAATAATATAACTTTTCTGTGACTCAGTTTCTTTCCCTGCATAATAAAGAAAATATTAGTATCTACCTCAGGTGGGGTTTTTTGAAAGAAGATAAAATTGACTAATGCAATAAATACAGGCTACTGTCATTATTATTTACCTTTACCTTATCCCCAAATTGTAGCGTGATATGTTTAGCTTTATTTAGTCTATTATTTTATTTGATCCATTTTTGGTAAAAATAATATGAGGTTTTAGTCACAGAATATTATTACATTATTTGTATTTCAGAAACTGTTGTAGCATTTGATTTATAACCATATCAACAATTATTTAGAACATTATTTTTACTGGTTTCACTAATATTTAATATACTATGACTTGGCACCTTTTCATTTTAAATAGTGTATGTGAAGTTTTTACTTTGTCTCTTTACTTTTTTTAGGATTAACCAGTTTTTTAAAAATAATATTCTCTGGAAACATGTAGACAATTATGGATCTGTGTAATTGGGTGTCTGCCTATATGATGTGGTGATACATGGTTGAACTTTTATGTTCAAGGCTATGTCTCTAATAACCTTGAATATTAAGAGAATTTGAAAAGCATCAGTATTTTATTTGTAAGGAATTGAGAAAGGGAACTGGTTACCACATGTCTTTCACTTTGCAATTCTATTTTCATCTCAGCGTTTGGTCACTCTAGCTGAGGAGTTTGAGAGACCACTATGATTCAGCCTTCATGTTCAGTAATGCGATGAATCATATCTGTGAGGAAAGCATATTTTTTATGTTTTTTTTTAATTTTTAAAGTAGAAATTTGCTATTATGAGAGATATGTCCTATGTCCTACTAAGTAAATTTTACCATATTATTCAACCACTAAAGAAACATGATAAATCAATAAAACATTATGTTTCTAAAGTAAGTTTAAAGAAAATACTTAAGTCAATAAATTTTAATTTACTTCCTGTCTGGTTATTTTTAAAATAAAAAGTACTGCACATTTAAGGGAGAAGAATTATATCACCAGCTTAAATATATATTATAAAGAAAAATACATTGTAGCTTTTTTCCCTTTCTTTGACCAAAGTCTACAAAACTACAACCTCCATGTTCTAGTGCTATCCATATACTCATTTCCTTTTAAACAAAATTTCTCTGAATATCATACAATAGAAACCTGAGAGCGTATGAAAGGTGCTTAGTGTTAGGTCCAATATGATTATGTTTTGTGAGTGATGATATGCTCTATGCTAAACACCACAACTTTTCTTCCCTGGAGAAGAAAACCCATCCTTTCACATAAAAGATACAAACCTGGCATATCTGAAGCAAGGTGATGTTTCTCACAGCCCAGAGTGATTAATACAAATTTGATAGGATCATTTAAAATATCTGTTGTTCAAAGAGAATTTAAGCACATATTAAAGCATTTTTCATTTTAAAATTATACTAAAGGAGCTTTTCCAAGACAGTTGCAAAGGACTTGAGCTGATATGTTATGAGCATAGCCGTATTCTCTGGCTGCAATTCTGACTGCTCCTCAGAACTTCTAGTGCCAAGAATGAAGTGACAGAATGTGATCTCACTAAAATACTAGCTACATAACTGTAGATAAGTTATTTAGTCTTCCTGAGGCCATTTATTGTCACTTAAAAGTATCTGGTATCACTGTGAAGATTAAACAAGGCACTACTACTTCCATTCCCAGCATCGTAATTTGCTCAGTGTTAGTTAACCGCTCCATCTCCTACATCCCAACCCCTATTCCATTCTGCACAGCCTCAATCCTCATCTTTTATTTCTATAATAATCATGCCAACTTTAGTACATCAGTGAAAACTTAGACTCAGTAACAACCTCGATCAAGTTTCTAATTAAATTCTATATCATCTACAGACTATCATTGCCCACTATACATCACGATGAATTATCAAGCTATTGCAACTGCTTGCTTATTGATTCTAGAAAAAAACATGCCCCTCTGGCACTCACCCTTGCAGTCAGGCTGTTCCCTTCCTCTGAAACTCTTTTCTTTCCGCTCTCATTTTGAATTCCAGCATTCTTCAGAGATAAGGTCTATATTATGCTTAAGATTTCCTCTGACCCCTGCAAATGCATATATTGTCAATATCACTGTCAAGATTTAATAGAACTATCTGATTTGCCCTGAACACACAGGGAAATTTACATGACTGTCTTTGTTCCTGTGCATTGCAGTTCACTGTGTGTGTACTTCCCTCACACATGCAAAGCCATTTCTGTTTCTTACATGGTTTTTTTAAGGAAGAACATTAACGTCTTCAAGTATGAGCAATCTTTACCTCAAGCAAAAGCTGTGTTCAGATAATCCCTTGCAACTATGAGGCAGGTCATGAGAAAGAAGAAGGAAAAGGAAATAAGAAAGAAGACTCTGTGGTGACCAGTGTCACCAGTTGAAATTTATAAGACTCAAGGGGACTGGTCTGGCTTGTGAAACATGGAGCTAACCAGAAACTAATTAAGAAAATATACATAATGGCTAATCCTTAAAATTATATTGAAATATTTTAGAAAAATATGATCCTACATTTCTGGTTCCACTCCTACCAATTAAAATTCATCATAACAGAGCTATGAATCTCCTTTCTTTGGTGTTCACATACTTCTGACGAGCAACTGGCTCGAGAACATTGTGCTCCAGAAAGGGGTCAGTCATTACACTGCTGATCTCTGTGGGGTCCTCCGTCAAAGCAGCCAGTAAACAATTTGTGACCATAGTTCTGAAGGTTGCCTGTACTTGGTGGGGAAGGGTCTGCTAATGATCTGTGTAAGAATAGCTCCTGTCACCAAGTCTAACTAAACCCTTTGCATACAAACCATATATATATGTAGTATCAGATTCTGTCTGATGCCAGCAAGGTCACCTTCTTCAGGCTGACAGAGGAAAGCAGAAAGATAATGGTGTAGATTTGTGACCTTGATCTTCTTCATGTTGTATCTGTTATTCTGGAAGGATTAAGCAGAGACAGGTCTAAGGAATTCTAACCCCCACCTCTAAATTCATAAAAATAAAATAATTATAGTCATAAGAAAGAAAAACAAAACTGAAAAATAAATTATTAGAGAAAGTAGAGGGAAAAAAGCATAATGGAAGGAATATAACAGTTTGCAGAAGAGCTCCACTAGTTGTAAGGGACAGTTAAAATACCCAAAACACAGGAATTTATTCCTCTATGTAATGTTCTATTCTGTTCTACTCTATATGATTCTACTTCATTATAATTCACCTCTGATAGATATTTATTTTATTTTTACCTGAAAAATTAATTTTCCCTGCTACATCTAATGCTTGGATTTAGCATAAGTCTAAGATTTTGCCCAGTCTCAATCTGGATTATCAATATTTTTGTAATCCTCAAAAGAATCCATTCATACAAATCCATTACCAATGATAAATACTACAGTTACTACTGCTCCTTCTATTATAAATACTAACTTTGTGTAGTACTTTTTGCCAAATTCTGCTTTAAGCAATTATAGATATTAAATCATTTACATTGATAGATGGTAAATAAATTAATAATCTGTTTTATGTGCCATCAGCCATCTTTCCAGCCATGTGGACTTGCGAAGAGCAGCACAGCCGAGAATGTGAGGAGGGGCATCTTGATTCAACCTGAATCCCTTGGTCTGGCAGGTGTAGAACCAGGTCCTTCTCTATGATGTTAGCATGTTTTCTGCCACTTGTAAGCAAAACCTGTCAACCTAATTTACAGAATTAATCTGAGTTTAAATTTCAGTTGGGCAGATTAGCTCAACTAATGATTATATTTTAAAAAGTATTTTTAACTACTTTTATTCATCACATTATTTATTCTAAACAGATAATTTGTCACATTTCAAAAAGCGCAAAATAAAAAAGAAAGGCACATAGTGAGATTATTTCTCATTCATGCCCCTGCCCTCTAGTCCTTATCCTTCTACCCTACCTCCTGTCCAGAGAACCACTGTCATTGGTGTCTTATCCAAGTGTAAATACTCTTATTTTTCCAAGTTTCAAATACAAATGGTAGCATAACAAGCACCCACTTTAATACCTTGTCTTGATTTTTTTTACTTAGCGTTATACCTTGAATATCTTTTCTTATTAGTTTCTGCACTTAATATATTTCTTTATTTTAATTTATTTTATGGATGCATCATAGTTTATTTAGCCCAGCTTTCCTTGTAGAGATTTAGGCTGTTTAACAACTTTTGCTAATATAAAAAATGTTACAGTGAATAATATGTGTTATTTTGCAAATGATAATATTTCTATAATACAATTCCTAGAAGTAAAATTATTGGATCAAGAAGTATATGAATTTTGATAGTGGGAGTAATTGTGCATATATAGGGACAAAGTGTGTGTGGGAAGCCTCTGCACTTTGGTCTCAATTTAACTGTGAAGTTAATACTGCTCTAGAAATAAGCTCTGATTTTTAAGTAGCAAAAGAAAATACTATAAAATAAGGTATATAAACAAGAAATATTTATTGTATACCTACTCTACTATCTAATGTATTATCAGGTTCTGTGATGAGTACCAGGGATACAATGGCAAATATGTGGTGTGTATGTATGAGGATGTAAAGGGATAGTTAAAAAATTAACCCCGGGGAACTAAAACAATAACAATGATCAGTTTTCTAGTTTTTATTAGCTCTCTAGTGAATAGAAAGCCCTTTTTAAATTCCATATCATTATACCCTCTACCTAAAACCTAACTTATGCAATTACTAATTCATTTGAATAACCATTTTTCTCTCTGTAGCATTTTATGTATGTATATCCCATGCTTACAACACTTCCCTAATCACAATGAATTATAATTATGTATGTATCTGTGCCACCTTCCAGACTGCTAGTTTGCATGATTCCCACGTTTAGCATAGAATTGTTAAGGCATAAATGTCTGCCAATTGGAATTGCCTTAAGTCACAAGTCAAAGCATTAGGTGATTTACTGTGTGCCCTGTTATTTGGTTTATGAGATGCTTTTCTCTGTGACAGGTTGAGTCAAATTGGCAGCCAGAAATCACCAAGTGCCCTGGGGTGAGGTTTCTGCTGAAGTGAGGAGAAAAGAAGTGGTGGGGAGGTGCTTTCAAAGATACCCTTGCCCAACTTTACAATTCTATCTGCCACTAACTCACTAACTCACAGCATGAAAACCATCTGTTGATGTCAAGGTGGGAGGTTTCCTACAACTGATTCAGAGACAATGTACATGATATGGATTATTTATTTTTCATTTGTGTTTTCTTTTATTTACATGGTAAGGACAGTAGTTCCATTTTATCTGTGGTTCTGTTTCCCATGATTTCACTTACCTGTGGTCCACTGTGGTCCAAAGATATTAAGTGGAAAACTCTAGAAATACAATTCTTAAGATTTAAATTGTGTGCCCTTCTGAGTAGTGTGATGAAAATTCTCAATGTCTTGTTCCCTCCCACCCAAGATATGAATCACCCCTTGTCTAGTGTCCCCATGCTGTAGATGTCCCCCACCATTAGACACTTAGCAGCCATCTCAGTAATCAAATAAACTGGTGATCAAATTGACTGTCTCAATATTGCAGTGCTTGTGTTTAACACTTACATTATTTAATAAAAGCCACAAAGCACAAGAGTAGTGCACCTTGAAGTAAAAAAGGTAAAAGTTCTTGAGTTAATTGTTCTGTTTTATTATTAGTTATTGTTGCTAATCTTGTTTTCTACTTAATTTATAAATTAAATTTGACCATAGGTATATATGTATAGGAAAAACATATAGTATACTCATATATAGTATTCAACATTGTCTTTGGCTTCAGGCATCCACTGGGGCTCTTGGAACATATCCCCTGAGGATAAGGGGGATCCACTGTACATTGTTTTTGCAACCTGGGACCAAAGAATAGGTACTGGAAGTTGTTAGTATTCTTATAATTGATGAGAGACTATTTTCTCACCGTATTCTTGTTATTTAGGGAGAAACATATATGAAATTATTGGGTACTAGGTAGAAGTATTACCTACTTTAATCATTACTTGAAGATAATTTTAGGAGAATTGATGTAAAGAATGAACAGAACTTGAGACACATACTCTTTATGAAAACCTACATTTTACTTTTGAACAGAGGCCTAATAGAAGATCAGGTCTTTGGATTTTGAAGCATTTTCCATGTATCTGTGGTTATTCTTAATATGTTACTATTATATTATCACAAAATAGATGTCCATGTCAAAGGGATACAAAAAGCCAACTGAAGAGCTCTCAGTGACCAAAGCTGGACAAAATAAATACTATATCATAGCTTATAACCTGAAGTATAAAATAAATACTAATGAGCCATACTAATATTAGTAGATGATTGAATAAGTCAAGAGATGAGGGGTGATAGAAAAATGTCCAATGCAGAATTGTAAATAATTTACATAGATCCTCCTCAAGAAGGAGTAGAGAGGATCTCCCTTACCCTATAAGTGTGGGCTGTACGTAATGATTTCCTCCCAGAGCACAGTAACCAAAAGGGTGAGGGAAAAGAATATCTTCATGGTGGACAAATCTGACAAACTGTCTCAAACAGGTGATCAGAGTCCACATTATCAGAAATAAGTTAGGTAGATAGTATGGATGTATCTTTGACAAATTTGATGAGAATTTTACTTTCCCTCTATGATCTTCCTCCCCAAAATCTCTAACTCCCACTATTTCATTAGAGAATCATTAGACAAATTCCAGGTTAGGGCATGCTACAAAATACCTGACCAGTACTCTCCAAAACTGTCAAGTCTGGAAAAGAAGTAAAATCTAACATACTGTTATAGCCCAGAGGAGGTTAAAGAGACAGGAAGACAATGCAAAACACTGAAATATGCTCCCCGCCCCTACCTCCCTGACCCCTTCAGAGTAATGCCAGGAAGGTGTCTAGACTGAGGGCAATGTTTCGCACTAAGTGCGCATGTGGAGTGGGGTGAGTTTATTTGCTGCTTTTTAGATCTTTACACATTGTAGCAATTAAATAGCTGATTAGTGTGTTGATTTAAATACTTAGGAAAGCTTTTAGATGAAAATAAATATGTACTTTACCATGATAAAAAATATAACATAGGATCCTGGAACAGGAAAAGAACATTAGTAAGGACTAAGAAATCTCAAAGGACTCTAGTTAAGAATAGTCTGCCAGTTTGGAGCATTAATTGTGACAATGTAATACCAGTGGCTTACTAATAATGTCAGATGTTAAGAATAGGAAAAACTGAGTAAATAGTATGTGAGAACTCTCTGTATTGTCTTTTTGGTAAAAATTCTTTTAAATATTTTGTATAGATCTAAAACTATTCTAAAATAAGTATTTTTAAAAGTAGCATCCCCTCTATCTTCCTCATCTGCCCCATCCCATGGCTCCAGGGGTAATAAAACCTAAAACTTATCCATCAGCTCTAAATTGAATTTCACAAAGAAAGAAGTATACCAAAAGATAATTTGGACTCCTTATCATTTTTTGCTGCCCGAGATTATTTCTTATACCGCTAATATAAAAGAGTAGTTCATGTCTATGGTATAGGGGGAGATAAATGCTAATGGGAAAAGTACAATAAAAATGAGCTATTCAAAAAATAAATTTAAAAAATGAAATAAATTACAAATAACAAAGTAGTAATAGATATTTTCATATCTTGTGTCTTGGGGACTCCTTGGCTTTTTCTTGGCCATACACCCAGGGCTTTGTATTTGTCTGACATGAGGCAAAGTCAAGCATGCCCAGGGTTGATAAAAGGCATTTGATGAAACATCTGATGAGCAATGGTCCTTGTCTGACTGACAGAAGCAAGATTATACCTCTCAGGATGATTTAAGTAAAGAAAAATAGTTCCAACAAATAATTCTCTAGGGGGTGATTTCCTGTGCACACCTCTCCTGATGAAATATGCGTGTATCTTCTTACTTTAGTGGATCTGAATTTTTCTTTTTCAGCAGAAACCTGCACAAACTTTCTCTAAACCTGACCTTGGGAAAAGCCTATGTTAATGCAGAAATTCAGTGAAGGTATCAGTTCCAATTAAATATTTATCCCATCTTCATCTTAAGCATAGAAAGGCTGCCTTACTGTAAAATAGTTTCTTTGTAACAGTCTCCTTTACAGGAAAACATTTGGGCAGGAGACACCCATCTGTAACCAAAAGCCAATAATTACACTGAATTAAGTGTCTCTTGGTGATGCAGGCTCTTAACAAGCTCATGCTGAGGCTATTAAATCTCATTTCAATCCTAACAAGTACCCCCAATCAATTTAGACCAGTTTAGCAAGCTGCCACTCTCAGGCTTTCCCGACATTGTCTTAAGGCTGGACAATTTACTGCTGGGCTGGGCATTTGTTAACCGCTGTCCCTTCTCATAGAACATTTCATTGGTTAGCAGCCAGGAAAACACTCAATGAAGTTTTCATTCCGTTGATCCTTCTATAGTACCAAGCACATGCATAATATAATTAAATGCCAAAGAAGTTTATGTGATGTTTAAGTGACTAGAATCGGTCTGAGATCTGAACATTGGATTAGAAATATGAGATGGGAGAAACCATACATTGTTTCCATCTTCTTTCCCAACCTCAAAGACATCCACTAGCTGTGTTTATTATTCAGTTACACTATAAATTTTTTTCTTAGTGCTTTATGAAGTTCAAATAACTCCATTTATCAAAAGCAATATATTATTTTAATGTTTCATAGCTCCAGGAAAAAAAGAATCACAGTGCTTGAAATACAATTCTTATAAAATGTACTTAGTATAATGGGAGTAAGGAAAATGGGAGATTAACATAAGAGGAGCAAATAAGTAAACTTATTATATCATAAACACAACAAATGAGACCAGAGAAGAAAGACATGCAGCTTCACATATTCTTTTAATGGTACATTCCTGCAAATTCCTCTTTTCTGAATCAAATGAAGGCTTACTTTCAGCCATTGAGAAATCAGGTTCTAATCTGCTGCCTCATTGGTGTTCAGCTCTGGAGGTCAGGGTCGGGGCTTGGGGGAGTAGAATGATCAAGCAGAAATGATAAAGGACTCATGGACAAGATGACAGTGGTTGTGGAGTGAATAGGAGTGGCTAGAAGTGGAAGAGGGTGTAGGGAAGATAAATGGTAATAAAAAATACAATAAAAATAAACTGTTCAAAAATAATTTTAAAAAATATGAGGTTTTGCTCAAAAATAACATAAAAGAGCCAGCATGGGGTCCTTCTAAGGATCGAGTACACAGGTCAGACACACCTGAAGTCACTCTCTTTGTGTTCAGTTTTCTTACATTGGTTCTCACATAAATACATAACATAAATACAGTCACCTACTAGATATAGACACGGTAGAAAAAAAAGGCAGGCAACCCTGACTACAATGATAGCCAAAAAGGAATGGATTTTCCTTTATACGGAAGACCAGAGGTAAACTCACACCATAGAGGAGAGTTGATAGTGTGGCTGCTTCCTCTGAGCATCTGGGAGAGGGTACCTGCTACCCACTCTAAATCCAGTCAGTGTCCACCTGCTGCCTTCTGGATGCCCAGGGGCCTCCAAATGAGCTGTGTTGTCCTCACCTGCATCTCATGTTTCAGAATGTCTCTTCATCTGTCATTATGTCTTCAAGCATCTGCAAGCTGCTTTGTAATAACTACAAAACTGGATAAAATACTGAGGTTAAGGGGCTATGGGGGGCAAATGCTTATTTTTCTTTGGTAATGTTAATTCATGTATGTTCAAAAAAGTTGAGGGTGCCTATAAAATGTCAGGAACTATGTATTTAAGCATGTTGATAATAAACTTTGGGAGCAAAGCCTTAACAGAAAGATGTGCCTCTTACTGTGGAACTTTCAAGGTCTGCTGCTGAGACATCAAGGTAAGGATGGAGCTAAGGAGGAGTGGGGTGACTGGAGAAGTTCATCCAAGTAAGAACTTCCCATTTCTATAGTTCTTCCAAATGAGCCACCTCCAAATATCCTCTGATATGTTTTCAGTGGATTTAGTTACTAATATTTTTGACCAATGATTACAATATTGCCACACTATTAAATAATGTGGCATTTCTCAAAATAACCAAAATATCCATAAATAGTAGAAGAGTGTATGTAATGTTGAATAATAACTAGAAGTAACCTCCTAGATTTTTGTTTCTTGATAAAAAACATTTATGTCTGATCAGCATACTTTCGTAATTGGGTTTACCCATTGCTCTCAAAGCACCCTTTTTATTAAAAGGTCAATATTGCTACTGATGCAGAGACTTCAATATTTTATTTTAAAAAATGAGAAGTTCAGTAAACAAGTAAAGTTGCAACAGGCTAAAAACAGTCTTTTATATTTTGAATATAATTTCCATAGATCTTAAGACATCTTAGAAGAACAATAATTTTTTTAATTAATAAACTGTATTGATATCTCAGAATGTAGAATGTTGTTCACATAAGTGATCTCAAAGCAATTTTATTGATAATATCTAAAATATAAAAAACAAACATCTTACTTCACAAATAAATAGAAAATATGAGAAAAAACACATATTTCAATAGTTATAAAATTATAGGAAAATAGATATTCTGATACTCTATTAGTATAATTATAAATTAGGAAAACCTGTTACTAAGAATCATTTTGCAAAATGGTCACTACTTTTAAATGATATAATTTTCTACTTAGAATTTACTCTTTTTTAAAATTTGATTTTATTGATTATGCTGTTACAGTTGTCCCAATTTCCTTCCCCCCTGCTCCCCACTCCCTCCAGTTGTCCCCCCCCCTTACTCCATGCCCATTGGTTGTGCATATAGTTCTTCTCAACATCTTCCTGTATACTCCACTCCCTCCTACTATGCTTCTTAATTCCTATACCATCTCCCTCCCTTTCCCCCTTCTCCCTCCCCGCTGACCTCCCCCCAAAATGTTCCCCATACCTATAATTCTTTTCCCACTCTCATTGCCTACTTCGTCTGCCTTTGTTTCAATTCCCTAGCCTCTGTTGTTGCTTGTCGTGATACAGTTTTCATTTTAATGTTCATAGTTTTGATCCTCTTTCTCCTAAACAAGTGCCTTTAACATTTCATATAACAGTGGTTTGGATCTGATGAACTCCTTCAGTTTTACTTTGTCCTGGAAGCACTTTCTATGCCCTTCTATTCTGAATGACAGCTTCCCTGGATAGAGTAATCATGGCTGTAGGTTTTTGACTTTCATTACTTTGAATATTTCTTGCCAGTCCCTTTTTGCCTGTAAAGTCTCCTTTGAGAAGTCCTCTGATAGTCTAATTGGGACCCCTTTGTACATAATTCTTCTCTTCTATCTTGCTGCTTTTAAGATTCTCTCTTTATCTTTAATTTTTGACATTTTGATGATAATGTGTCTTGGTGTGGTCCTCCCTGGGTCAAGCCTATCTGAAACTCTCTGTGCTTCCTAGACCTGTAAGTTCATTTCCTTCCCCAAGTTAGGGAAGTTCTGTTTCATTATTTTTTCATATAATTTTTCAATTTCTAGTTCTTCTTCTTCACCCTCTGGGAATCCTATAATTTGAATGTTCATTCACTTATAGCTGTCCCAGAGGTTTCTGAGCCTCTCCTCATATTCCTTAGTTTTTGTTTCCTCTTTCTGCACTGGTTGACTATTTGTTCCCTCCCTATGTTCCGATTTGTTGGTTTGATCCATGGCTTTCCCTTCCTCACCACGTGTCTTGTATGTATTTTTGTTCGTTTCAGCAGGACTAGCCTTCATTCCTTCCCTGTCTTGATTCAGCCCCGCTGTTAGGTCTGTAAGCTGCCTCATGACTAAAGCTATGAACTGAGCCTCAGAAAGATTCTCCATTTGTTCTTCAGTCAAGGCCTTTATTTTTTTTTCATCAATAGCTGTGTGATTGGTATTTCAATCATTAATTCTGCCATCCTGACCATTTTGCTTCTTTCCTTCTTGGGTGGGGTGCTGTCACGCCTGCTACGCTGTATTGGGCAGAGCTCTGTGTGCTCATCACAACCTGCCACCTTTTTCACCGCACTGTGGCGCTTTGCGTGGGGGCGGGGGTCCAAGACGGATTCCTGCTGATACTCTCCACTGAGGAACTGGGAGCCTCCTCTGCCCCCACAGTCCGAGACAATGGGGTCTGCCTTACCCAGCACTGGAATCGCGAGCCAATACGTCTGGTCTGCAGCCAGGGCGGCTCCCAGGCGCTTCTCTCCTCCCCCCAGATACAGGTGTCTGCTTAGTGGCCGCTTCCAGCACAGTTCGATCTTTCTCAGCCACGGTTTTGCCCTTCCTACCCGTCTGGACAAGCACCACTTGTTTATGATTTCATACATTGGATTTCCATGTAGCTTTATTTTCTGGAACTTCTTATTATTTTTGGTTTAGCGGTAGTTGCAGTCCTTCTTAGTTGTGGAGGGAGACAGACCATGTCGGTCTATGCCTCCATCTTGGCTGGAAGTCTCTAGAATTTACTCTTAAGTTATAATCAAGAATGAGAATCATTGTATACAAGAGAAATTAAAAACTGTCCAGTTAAAGGAAAATGGTTAAATCAATTAAATGACTATTTTTTACCACTCACTTTGGGAATATAATCATTAATAAAAACAGACAAAATTTTTATAATCATTCAGCTTATGGTCTAGTGTGGAAGACAGAAAACACGTAAAATGAATACATAAATATATAACAATATCCACTAGTGATATATGCTATGAAGAAATATAAAGCAAAATGTAGAGCAGCAAGTCATGGGTGATGCTATTTTTCATAGGTTAGTCAGAGCAGGAGTCTCGGAGGCGGTGAAATTTGAATAGGAACTGTATGAAGTGAGAGAAGGAACCATGATGGTATCTGGGAAAAATATCTTACAACCAGAGCAAGCAGCAAGTGCAAAGATGCACAGAGGCAAGCATGGCACATTCAGGGGTCATTAAGGAAGCAACTATGACTAGAGACTAGTGAGAGAGAGAAAGATAAAGAACAGGTCAAGTAGGGCACCACAAGCCAGTAATCCAGGTTCTTGTAGGTCAATTTTTTTTTCCTTTCAGTGTGGTGGGAGGGTATTGGTGAGTTCTAAGCAGAGGAGTATAGGTTTGACCTATTTAATCAATGGTAGAGTGGGAAGTCTGCAAATAATATGTATATATTTTTTAAGGTGAAGTTACTATAATTTGTTGATAATTCAATATGGGTTGTACAAGAAAAGAGTTGTGGAAGAATCTGTGGTATTAGGCCTGAGCACCTGAGCAACAGATTTGGAATAGCTGATAGGGGCTTATGAGGAGGGACAGGTGGTGTTGAGATAGTAACAATAAGTTGCAAATATTAATGTTTATACTTCAGAAGAATATTTAATAAAATTTGAAACTATTAAAGCTATATTATGAAGTATAAATGCTACAAAACAGTAAGTACAATAGGATTGTATGTATGTGTATCTATAAAAATAATAAAAAGGTTAGAACACTATTTATCACTGGTTCATGTGATTATAGTTGACTCTGATTTTTTTCATCATTTCATTCTCAATTTTCCAATTTTTTTTTTTACTATAAACGTGTATTGAATCAAGAGTAAAATCATGTGAAATAGTTTTGAAGATCATGGAGAAAGATAATTGGGGTAAAATATGGTTGAGGAAGCCCAGCTGTTTGAAAATCACTTGAAGCATCTGACAAACACAAAACACAGCTGGCTAGGAAAACAGAGATATCATATAATTTGAAATCTTTACTGTTTCTGCTAAAATGAGAAATAAATGGAGGAAACATTTCTCTAAAATAAGAAGATTGTCATTTTTTTTTTTCTAAGTTGAACTAAAAAAATAGACCGCTAGCAGAAAATGTTCAGTCCTCCATGTTGGTTCTGAGGGGCGTGACACCTGTGTCCCAGGCCAGTGCACTGGCCAAGCGCCGGCCTTCTCCATCGCTGGGGCACATAATGGCATAGTCCAAACTCACCCCACAACACCTCTAGGAACTGGAAAGTGGTCTTCAGAATACTGGTGTTTATATTCCAGAAAAGTGAAAAGGTGTGCCAAAGTGATGTCCATAGTAATTTTGCAAATTTAAAAGTAGCATACATTCTATGTAGGAAACAAGAGATAAATGAAAAGAACCTCCTCCCCAAAAGTGTTTATTTCAGGGTGATTGGGTTTTATTTTATGTATTTAAAAATAACAATGTACATACCTTATTTATGTAATCAGAAAATATTGTACTGTGAAAAATCAACAAATAAGCTTTATAGGTAATTGAGGATAATAAAGGTAAAAGGAAATACAAGAATAAGCTAAAAAAACTATGAAAATAAAAATATATGGAAGACCAAGATTGTGATTTTTCTTTATCCCCAAGTTTATACTAATGTTCAACTATGTTGCCTTTTAATATTTTTTTTCACATATGCATCTGGTTTAAGATGTTTAAAGTGAGGCCTTTTTCTTTTATAATTTAAGGTAATTTCTACGTTTCTTTTTCTCCAAGTACCCATTCAATTATTGAATGCTGTAGACCATCAGTGTAACTGAAGCAAGAACCAGAATAAAGAAAAAAAGGCCAGTATTTAAAATATAATGACAGAAAATATTTTTGAACTGGAAAAGACCTGCATATTAATGCTGAAAGAGCTCATTATGCCTTACATAAAATTGACAGATATAACCTTCTTTTGTGTAGATCCTGAAATTAATTTTTGAGTTGCAAATTTAATAAAATATGCTTACAAACATCCCAATGGAGAGGGACAGGAGAAAGACAAATTTACTTATGATGAAACCAAAGTTGTGTTGGCTTTAATTTCTCTGACCCAACCAGGAAGAACAAAAGATAGTGGAATAAAACCTTTGGTTTTTAAAGACAAACATTTTACCTAAATAAGCTTTTTCCTATATAAAGATGACAAAAGATGTTCTAAAATATGCAAGTATTCATATTTACTCTGAGTGGCAAAAAAAAAAAAAAGACGGTGAAATCATAAGTTTAAGACATTGATTGTGTAAATCAAACTTCCTGAAAATACATTAAACTCCCCCTCTACCAATGAAAACAAGGACAGCTATGTCTAATAGAATTAGTGGTAATTTTAATTTGTCATTTTAGAGCGTTTTTCCAACAGTGGAACTTGTTCAGGATAATCTCTATACATCAAGACTGTAGACTATTGAACCTCAAAAAAGTGGGGGAGGTTGGGGCATTTCTTGTTTTCTTTAAAATTTTACCTAGTTCTTTAGAGGAATCTTGAGAAGGCCATCATTGTCAAGCAAAAAAAAGTCATGATAAATTGTTTCCCTATGGCATTAGGTGCCTAGTCACTGTTTTGTTTTGCTTTTTCTAGCATAAATTACAGGTCATTTTAAATATTTAGGAAATTATCAAAGTCCTACTCCTTGATAACAGAATTTTTTGTTTTGCCACAACTATCTGGTGGCAGCTTAAAAATCTGTTCTCAATCATAAATTTATAAGCATTTCAGGAAGTGCTTACCTATATACATCTTTTTATTGCAATATGGTATAGCGTAGGTAATATGCATAGCATCTTATGTACATAAATCTAGTGGAAATTATCAAATGTCTCAAAACATCAGAAATGGCACTGGCAAATTTGAGTAGATTCCTCACAAATCAAAACCAACATGGCTTATACATACATATGTCATAATTTATTTGGTTAGTCCTGTAATCATAAGTAGTCTCCAGGTTTACAAATTTATAAATAATAATGTAAAGTTATATATATAGTGTGTGTGTGTGTGTGTGTGTGTTTTCATGTTATTTTACTTAAGAAAAATTTCAAGTACGTAATGAAAACAGAAAATCGAAGGACACACACATAGTACATTTCAATACATATTACCAAAAAATTTTTCAGGAATAATGAACAAATTAAAATTCTCACCATAGGGTGCCTGTCTCTACATAACAGCATCAACAAAACGTATTTTCATTCTGTGTCAGGAATGCCCAAAACTGCCTGCAGTTTCACTAGGAGGATTTGGAGTACTCAGCATGTATTTTTTTCCAGCTATAATATATTAAGCAAAATGATACAAAGTAGAATCAGAAAAGGGAAAAGACATATAGCAAAGTCCAAGGAAATCATTTCAAGATTCCAAGAGTCCTCTCCCAGTGGAGTCACACAGAACATGCTTAATTCTTCAGACAATGAGGTGTGACAAGTACAAAATGTTGTCTAGGAGGAAAGCTCATTACAGGCTCAATGCCCATGATTTTTATTGGGTGGTAGTTATGCAGGCACTTTCCAGAAGCCTTGGATGAAAGCAGGTGTTCAAAATAAAACATACTGTTTGTATATAAACACTCTGATGGTGAGAAGGGTCAAGGAAAGATGAACAAAGATGAAACATACCAAGGGGAAAATTATATCCCTGAAACTTAGAATAAATGGCATAGCCATTCCCTTCAATCTGACCCTACTTGCCTAAAAACTTGAGTGTAAATGCTAACTAATCCATGTTCTGTGTGAAATTCAGGAAGTTATTTACTATAGTAAAGTCTCAGCTTCTTCACTGGCAAATGAATAATTTCATGTTGATGTAGTAAGAAATCAATGAAGACTTCCAATTTTTATCAGTTGGAGTTACAGAGGTAGGCTTCACACACTCACATGTAACAAACAAAAATCTGTACAGAATATGTGAAATTATGTTTTTTTGAGACACTGGACATCAAGCAATGCAGGACAGTGATTCCTGAGAAACAGGAAACAAACCCTGTAATTGTTCCAGCTTACTGCCTTGAATGAGTTTCTGGGTCACAGTTTTCTGGTCTGAAATGTTGTGTTCTATGATAGCTACTAGAAGAAGAGCATTGCTTACCTTAAGCCATTGGTATATGATTGAATACCACATACACATACATAGAGAGAGAGCGTGTGTATGTGTACTGTACACTCTTAAATTATGGGTATATGTCTTTCTATTTTTAGTTCATCCATGGTTTCTAGTAGAGTGC
Organism: Furipterus horrens; assembly: GCF_987537825.1. Taxonomy (NCBI): domain Eukaryota; kingdom Metazoa; phylum Chordata; class Mammalia; order Chiroptera; family Furipteridae; genus Furipterus; species Furipterus horrens. The sequence continues at coordinate 57,642,033 of NW_028327176.1, read as the reverse complement.
TTTGTACAGAGTACATGTCAAATAAATATTTCCTGGAGTTGAACATTAGCATTCTATAATCACTTAGCCCAAATGCTATATAATCCTGATCTCTGGAGAGGGGGAGTTCATATTTAATTTAATATATAAAGTGAGTCTTCTCTCACTTTCTTAATATATAGTGAAAGCCAACTTATTATTATTTGCTTCTAAGCTAATTTGATAGACATTATTTTTAATGTGGGGCATAGTAATACTACAGGTAAAGTACTGGGCCAAAAGCCAGGTTTATATATGATCTTCTTTTCTTACTCTGCAAGCTCTTTTTAGATTAGAAAAACTCCATTTTTCTAAATATGGGCATTTGTATTTTAAGTATTCTGCCTGCCTCCAGGTTTGTGTGCTTAGATAAACAAGATCTGACTTTCTTTTTGAAATAGAACTATATAATAGAGAAAAATGAAATGCAATGAAATTTATGACCCAGATCTGGTACAGAAACATGAGTGAGTGATAGGCTAAGCTAGTTAAGGATTTTTTGTTTGGTTTTTGTATTTTGCTTTTCCCTAACAATTCTCTGGAGCTTTAAAGTCTATTTCAATATTAGAAATTAGCTTATTACAATGTTTTGACTTGATTTCTTATGACAAATATTGTTGGCAAAATAAGTATAGCCCCAAAACCTACAGTGCTTATCTGTTGTGTATCTGTAGAATGTATACTCTACATGGCTGATATGTCACCAATTTGCATTATGACATTTCTCCATATGAGAACATAATAGGCATTGAAATTTTGTCTTTAGCTAGTCCACACAGCTTAAGAAAGTTGTGTATGTAACCCAGAAGCAACTACTGTCTTTTTATCTTGTCCTCTTGTGTTTCCTGTGCTATACCTGTATCTGATAGGATAGAATGTGCTGCTCTATCAATACTTATGCTGAAGTAGAGGCCCTAAGTCCCTGAGCCCTGCAACTTCATACGGTATCTGGATTTTCACATGATATTCTTATTTACTTCTTTCTAAATTATCTGATACATTACCTAATAATTAGCTATGAGACTTACATACCAATTTTGTAGTCAAAAGGCTTCTGAACATGGGTAATGAACATGGGTAGATAGACTTGATCAAGGAAATTATTTTATTTTTTATTGTTGTTCTATTACAGCTGTCCCAATTTTTCCCCCTTTGCCCTCCTCTACCCCACCTGTCCCCCAATCCCACAGTCAATCCCCACACCGTTGTCCATGTCCCAACATTCACTCCCAGGAATGATCACAGAAGAAGTTGGGAAGCTGCCTGTGAAGCCCTCTCCACATCTTTAGTCATGCCAGGGTTTTGGCAAGGTGCTTCCCTAGATTACTTGCAGCCCTAATGAACTGTGGTTCTATTATTCTCTGATTCCAATTTTTACTTTAGAAGAAGTAGCCCCTGCAACACAGTGACACATCAGGGAACTTGAGGATGCAAGGGGATACTGATTCTGGATTCTATGAGGCAAGCAGAGTAACAGCCAATATGTTATGTTTTCAGTAAATTATCTTTGTCATTTTAACATCAAACTGGCTTACCAAGAAGCTAAGACCTGTGGAGTGTGTGTTTCTATATTTAGACTAAGATACAGAAATATGTCTTGTCATTGTTGTAGGTCAGTATTCATTTATTAACATGACCTTCCCTGGGTCAGTGTTAATCAGACAGCATTATTGTCCAAATCACCCTTGTGGTACCATCTTCTCCAAGTCTGGAATAATTGCTTTGGTAATTTTTAAAGTAAACAGGAGTCCCTGGTGCAAGAAATGATTTCATGCAGAAGTGATTTTAAAAATTGTCTCTCTTACTCAGGACAATAGCCAAGTAAGAGAGCATATACTTACCTTTCCCCAGCAGAGCTGTCCTGGGTCACCTACCTGGGACAACTCATCTAAGGAAGCAGCCCGTGGTGCCAGCGGCTGCATGGAAGAACAAAACCATCTGTAAGGAAAACAGATGAAACCTAAAGCTAGAACGGAGACTATTTGGGCTGAGTCCAAAGCAAAAGAGTCAAAATTATCTGTCAACCAGAAAATGTGTTTTCCCATGTTCTGTTATCATTGTAAAAGTCATCTCAAAGAAGAGCTGTTATAGCACTCATGCTATTTGAGTTAACTTTTGAAGATGAGTGTTGTTGGAAGAGAGAGAGAGGGGACCAGAATGGAATCCTGTGATGAAGATACAAGGCTACTGGGCAACAGATGGGATTTAGAAAACAGAAGTGGGTGTTTCTAAAGGCACACCTTACCTACTTGATCACCTTTTCCAGTGTCCTCCCTGCTGATTGTATTCTCTTTCATCACTATCTCTGCTAGCACGAACAGTGCCTTGATGTGAATTTTAAAAGGCTGAGTATATCTTCCAGATAATTGCAGGCCAATTCCAAGTGTCCCCATTGGGGAAGGAAGTGTGGGTATAAAATGGGCTGGAACTGAGCTCCCTCATTACTTGGCTGGGCAACCTCTGAAGGGCACAACCTGACAAAACCTAAGCAGTGGTTCTGCAATTATTTGTAAATTAGTCAATATCTTAGACATGCAGCATATAACAATTGTCCACACTGATTTCAAGAACAAATTGGAATTCTGGGTTCTTGCAATGAAGATAAGCAAGAAGGATTATCAATGCCTGTACTACATAGTTTTCTTTGTGTAACATTAACATAATTGAAACTAATATGGTTATGAGGGGATTGTCAGGACTTCTTTGATCTTTACTTATTTTCTGTAAACTAAATAATAATTCTATGTCCTGTTTTGCAAACTGAAATTCATTTCTTTCAGAAGGCAAAAGGTAAACTAAGTATAACAGTGCTCAAATAAACTATAATTTTATAACATGCAATTTTTTATTATCTCCAAGTATTATGGTATGAGGGTGGGACAGGAAGGAAGGACAGCCTAATTGGCGCCTCTGCCATTTCCTTCCCTCTCATTATTTTAACATTTAAAAATATTGGGGATTACAGGCAAAGCTCCAGCACCTAATTCTAATTTCAAACTCTATCCTTAGCCTTAATGGGTCCTCAACTTGGAACTCTGTGACCCTAGCATCTTTAAAGCACAAGGTAGCTAGCATTTTCATTGAGAAACAGCTTATAGTGGAAAAAGCACAGAATCCAGAACCAGAGAAGCAGGGTGCCATATATTACCTGTTTAACTTAGTGTAAGAAGTTGTATTTCTCTAAGACTCATGTTTCTCATCTGTAAAATGTGAAAAATAAAACTTCCTTTTCAATCATAGTTAGGTAATTAAAGGGAATGCTGTATATAGAAATTATTTTCTATCTATTACCTCCAGACACACAAAAGTATTTGTTATTATTATCATAGATTGTAATATAAAAATCTCTCTATTTTTAACAATCCTTTCCTGTGAAACAGTGTGACTATTCCTTGAGTAACTTTACGTGGTCTTATCTCTTATATTACAATGACAGAATGGATATAAAAGGACACTGGACAGAGACACAGTGCTACAAGTTAGTATTATCACTTTTCTTTCTTATGTGATTTCTCTCTAATATGATTACCTTTAAAAATTGGCTTTAAATTTTTACCTTAACTTAACCTTGCTTTATAATCTTTCTTGCACTTTATCTCTTTTATTCTCCATGGCTATCATTAACTTTAGCCATGATTAAATTTATACAGGTTAAATAAAGAACGTTACACTTTGTATCTTTGCTGACTTCCTAGTACTAGTAAATGTGGCCTTGTGTTCAAGCTCATTTTAGTTCTGATTGAGTAAAAGAGAACTGATTTGCTTGTTGCTTTTGCCCTGATTCTGTATTTAATATTGTAATGCCTGATTACAGTTATTCAATAGGAATAAATAGAGACAATAATGTGATTGACTAACCCATTTTCTAATATAAGTCTCAAATGTTGCCCTCTCCCTGCAGCACCCATATTTCTCTTGACCCTGGGCAGAGTTAATTGTTATTCTACCCACATTTCTAAAAGACCTTAGGTACTTTTATGTCAATTACATTTCTTAACATATTGTACTGGAGCTACTTATTTACTTGATTCTCCCACTACACTTTGACCTCCTTCAGTTTTAATCATGACTGTGTCCTAGCACTTAGAATCAAGAACACTGGTTATAAGAACAGTAGCAACAATTGCGACGTTTATCCATCTCTCCTTATACCAGGCAAGGATCTACTTGTTTTTACACATATTAACCTGTTAAAAAATAATTTTCTTTAAAAAATGGTACAATCATAAATTTTATACAGACATAAGTGAATATGTTAAACATTCTACTTGAGACAGATATTATAACTCATTCAAAGATGTCAAACAAGCGCAAATTTATATAAAGAACTGGTAAAATATGTTTACAAAGAAAAATAAACTGGCATTTTCCGTGGAAAAGAAGGAAAGTCATCTGAACATCCATCTGAAAGAATTTTTTTTTTTTTTTGTCTATAGATAAAAATTATTTTACATAGTTTTAAAATAACTCCCATGGGATCAGACTCAGATAATCTGAAAAAGTGTACCCTAGAAAATGCATAGTTTCCCACTGAAACACAGAGTTTTCCCCGTAACTTAATGCTTACAAAATAGGCAATGTTTATTACACTTAACCAAAGCACTAAATATTCCTAGTAACTCTAGAGAAGTTTTCCTTCTTTCTTCTTTTTTTAACCACCACTCTCCATTTTTAATTCAGCACTTGAGCACTATTTTGTATTGACCTCAATAGACAATGAGCTTTCTACCTGTGCATAAAATAATGGACAGTCTTCATATACCAATACAGGGGAAAAAACCAAGAGAGACAAAGATCACTATGGGCTAAAAATTGCTAGTAATTTCAGTGCAATTCAAATCTCTTATACCACTTTTTCACTCTTTATCACTGAGTGATCTTTCTTCACCCATACATCATGCATCCCAAATCAACCATTTTTATTTGCCACATCCCTTCTCTCTTTCTTGAGATATCTTTTGTTGTCTAACAGAACACTGTTCTTTATAGTACAGACACTGCCCTTCAGTTTCCTTTGCCAAATATTTGTCTTTCTCAAGCTGTGGTTAAGAAGGTGGGAATTTCCTCTAAAACACTCCTATGAACTTCCTATAAATATGCCTTCATATTCACTAAGTCATGTGGTCATGGATGAAAATAGAAAGTCACCAGTTAAATTTGCTCCCCAACAAGTTTTTATTGTGTCCAGCCAATCAGAGTTTGGAGAACTTGCTGACAGGAATAGGTTTGACTTTGATGCTATCAGCATGAAGAAAAGAAACAGCAAGGGAAGCAATATGAAAATCTGTTTCCTCTGCATTCTTTAAACAACCTATTTTTAGTTTGTCAACCAAAAAAATGATATGTTTCCTTAAAGAAATCTAATAGCCTGTTGACACAATATAAAGAAGTAGAAAAGGAGGGTGGGGCATAGGAGAACAGGAATCAAAAAAGTGGAAGGAATTGTCTGAATTCATTGGCAGCTTCCTCAAATATTTTAAAAACCAATACCTCTCTGCTCTTAGCTCTCTTGTTATTTTGCTCCTCTGTAGGTTAAAGTAGAGAAAAGGTAAAGAAAAATTGAATGTTAACTCCCTTAAGGATTAAAAGACATACATGACAAGTATTCAAAGTGTTTATTAAATTTACTTATAAATACTTTTATTTTTCAAATATTGTGACAATGAAGGAACAAAATTGAAAATATTAGGCAAATACTGCTAATCAAAGGTTAGAAATGTTAGCAAACAAGACAATCAATTTACTAATTTATCATTTGTACAGTCTTGACTTCTTTCGATATGTTATAAATATTCTCATTCAATACAATCTCTGTCATTTTCAAACTTGGTCTAAGTAAAACTGATCACTTGGAAAAGATGGCTTTGAATATGGTTTATTTTTAATGGTTCATGGTTCATTTGGGAAGATGGGCTAGAAACTTTATTGCTGTATGAATAGCAAAGTATTCATACTACTTTTCTGATCAATTATGGCAGGTTTCCAAGGTGAAGTTGAATTTGAGGTAAGGGTTTGCCAAGATAGTCATATAGCTTATGTTTTTTTGACTTACAAACTATTAAAACAATAGACACAGCTAGGTATCATTCAGCTAAAGTGCATATTGTTCAGAAATCAGTGCACTGTTGCTGATTAGCTTTCATGCACATGTTTCTACTCATGGTTGATTTTATTTCTGGTTGACCCACGGGCAAGGATTTTAATTCCTTGGCCAACTTTGTAGGTTCTATCTAGTTGGTCTTTGTCTTTTAATAACCATCATTACAAATAAATTCAAGAACAAAATAAATTCAAGCCATGTTATCAATTTACATATAGATTTGTTAATCTTGTGCATCCAAATGAATTTAATTTCCCATTAGGTATTTGCAACATCTCAATTATAATTAATATAAGAAGGGTAAAAAATTATTTCCCTATTTGAATATCAATATATACTGTCTAATCATTTACCCTTCTTATGGTCTTTTGAATAAGACTATTACAAATATATGTTAAAATTAAATTGTTGATAGAAAATATAACCACTAGAAACACACTCTAAATTAAATTGAAAAAGATCCTTCTTGGATTATAATACAAAGAGTAAGTGATGATGATCTGCTTCTAAAATATGATATGAACTATTTGTTTTCCCAACCAAAATTTACTATTATAAAATATACCATTATTGTAAATTTGCCTGAGCCACTTTAATAAATATACTATTGATATTATAAAGTGAATCATTAAAAATTTATGCCTTATTTAGCTTAAGTCTTCTAATTATCAATTTTATGACTACTTGTTCTGCATGCTTAAATTCAGAAGGAAGGGAATCTACACTTTCCCGGCCAGTGGTAGCAACTGCAGAACTGCAGGAGACAATCTTTCTAGACAAGGCAGTTGAGGAGGAGGGAGCAATTGGAGGGGTGGGGGGTTGGCCTGGCGTGCACTCCGCACCTCAGGAACGTTATTGCGCGTGGAACGGCTGTTTGTGGAAGGTGAGTGACTCTAACCATTACTCTAGTGCAAAACTGTCTCACTAAGCTTTGATTTCAGAGTCGCTTTTTTTTTTCCCTCTCATTTCACCTTACCCACCTCCCCCAGTCCTTCCATACACACACGCACACAGACACACACACAAGAAAAAAAATTCAGAAGGAAAATTGTAGTCATATTTGAGAAGAGACTCCACTCATTACAAATATTCTAAGTCAATTATTAAAGTTCTTATTCTTAATTTTTTTCATTTCAATATATATACTGTTTAATCCATTTGATAAACACCCTTGAGGATAGAGGGAATACATCCTTAAAGTAAAAAATAAAAATTCAGGTCTAAATTCCTTTATTCTAAACAAATAGGACACTTGGAGTTTTCAGATTTTAGAAAGGCAATCCAATGCATGCACCATAATTTCCTAATACCTCCAGAAAGTTTGGAAGGAGAATTCTATTATCTAACATGTGAATGTCTCTACTGAAAAACCTATGATTATTTTTACAATGTGCAATAAATAAAGGCAATAAGTAGTCTCATCAGTTCGTAACAGATTTTGTCATCCAGTGAGTTTAGTCCCCAAATTTAGGAAAAAATGCTTAATTTCTAAAGTTGCTTGGAATTGCAGATAAAGAGTTATGGAATCAATATCTTTATAAAAACAAATGTATATATAATGGCAAAATACTAGATATTTTCTTTTTTATATTTTAGGTATATTTTATTGATTATATTGTCACAATAGTTCCATTTTTCCCCCCTTTGCTCCCCTCTGCCCAGCACCCTCCACCCCTAACGATCCTCCCTAACCCCCCAGTCCATGTCCATGGGTCACGCATACAAGCTCTCTGGTTTCTCCCTTTCCTATATTATTATTCTTTTTTAATTATTTATTTATTTAACTTTTTATAACAATAAAAAAATAACAATCCCCCCTCTCAGACTTGAAACACTTTATAATCCTATAGAGGAAAATGGGCGATGGTCTCATGCTCCTCTAGCTGCTTCAAGCTGGACATGGTCATCATCCTACCTACCCCTGGGTCCAGAAGTCCCAAATAAGAGTGTGCGTGTGGAGGGGATGGTGGTCTTCCCACGTGGGGAAGGATCATGCAGACTCCAGGTTGGTTGGCTGTCCCCCGACAATCGCATGCTTGGTTTAACAGGCTGGCATCCTTGTTGTATTCTGGGGGCAACAGATTTGGAAACAGGGTTAAAAGACATCATTTAATCCATAACCACTAGATGACTAAAGGCAGGTATTAATTTTTCTATGTCCCCCATTAGGGAAAAAAGAAGAGCTTCTTTGGAGGAAGGTGTGCCCGGCACCTCATACCTCTCCAAAACCCTTTTGCCCATTATACTTAGCTTGGGCTGAGAGAAATATTTTAGATTTCTCCTCTCTCAGACCTCTGGGCCCTTTCTGTCCAAGTCATTAAGATAGAAAACAGAAACCTGTTTTAAGGTGAAGCCCACAGACCCCACCACCACTCTTAACCAACCCAGCCACTTAATTCCACCAAACCATTGAGTCTCAAGAGGCAGAGATGCAGACAGGATTGAGTGAGGCCTATACGTACAGACAATCACTCAGGTAATGAGATCCTAGGCTTATGCCTTTTGAAAATAGAAAACACATGTCAATTTATGCAACATAACCCACAAACCAGTCTCTAAATCTGTAAGACTGTCTTATAGGAAAGATATCCAGTTGTAAGACATTTGAAATTCTTCTTGCCTGTAAGTTAAGCATCTTTGATGATACCACAGACCTAGTTTAACTTACAAATGAAAGAAAACTTTAAATGAAAAGAAACTTCAAAGACAGTTAACTGCACTACTTTATAGTCTACCACTGAGCATTGTGATTCTTTTTTTCTTGAATCACGATTTTTCTCCCTAAGATTACCCTCCTTGTCATTAAAGGGACTGCATTAGGTCCATTTTTAATTTATCCTGTTCATTTGCACAAACACGAGAGCAGTAAATGATCACTTATGATCTTTAAGTCTGCTTTGCTGGAACTTATACAAGAAACATTTAGGGTGAACTTCAGTCTGACCTTCAGGGCACAGAAGCTGAGACACATACCTGCCATTCAGCCTTGCCTATAAACACCTGTCTTTTACTAGTCCTTCAGGTTTTCCATTGTGCCTTAAGGTAGATTCTAGCCATCTTTCAGGAAAGCAACCTTCATTCCTTCCCTGGAAAGATTGCCATGGACCTCACATCCAACCTAGGTATGATGCCTTTTTTATCATGGGCTTTTATTACCTTCTAAGGTCAACCTTAGTTCCTCAGGGCTTTTTGGTGACAACAGGAGCCCAAGCATATCTCCTATAGGCATGACATTCCAATCTAAGTCAGTCAACAAAACCTCTATTATCAACTGATCTTATTAGTTTCAGGCAAAGAACCTTATGTCATTACTTACTTCTTCAGGATATCAAGCTCTGGAGAGATCAGATAGGGAGAAAAATATACAATGTGAAGGAAAATCCTTGTCCTACTGTTCACTAAAATTGCATTTCCTTTCCTTATATATATTTTTCCCCTCTAAAACATTGTTTGTTTTTCTATTACATTTGTCCTCCCCCCCTTTTTTTTTCCTATTGCTTCCCTGCATCCTGCCCACCCTTTCTCCCACAGTCAGTCCCCACTCAGTTGTCCATGTCCGTGGGTCATTTATACATTTTCTTTAACTAGACCCTTCCCCTTCTTTCTCCCCTCTCTCTCTCCCCCCTCCCCCTTGTCATTGTTAGTCTACACCTTGTTTACACACCTCTGGTTCAGTTTTGCTTGTTTGTTTGTGTTGTTCATTAGTCTCCTGTAATAGGTGATAGCATAACGTATTTCTCCTTTGTTGCCTGGCTTATTTTGCTAGCATAATTATCTCTAGTTTCATCCATATTGTTGTAAATGGTAGAAGGTCCTTCTTTGTTTCTGCTACATAGTACTCCATTGTGTAAATGTATCACAGTTTTCTTTAATCCACTCATCTACAGATGGGCACTTAGGTTGTTTCCAGCACTTAGCTATTATAAATAGTGTTGCTATGAACATAGGGGTGCATAGGTTCTTTTGGATTGGTGTTTCAGGATTCTTCAGATATAATCCTAGCAATGGAATTGTTGGTTCAAAAGACAGTTCCATTTGTAGTTTTTTGAGGAAACTCCAAAATGTTTTCCACAGTGGCTGCACCAGTCTGCATTCCCACCGACAGTGCAGTAGGATTCCTGTTTCTCCACATCCTCGTCAGCACTTGTTGTTCGCTGATTTGTTGATGATGGCCATTCTGACTGGTGTAAAGTGGTATCTCATTGTGGTTTTTACTTGCATCTCTCTGATGGCTAGTGATGTTGAGCATTTTTTCATATGTCTATGGACCTTCTGCATGTCCTCTTTTGGAGAAGTATTTGTTCAGGTCCTTTGCCCATTTTTGAATTGGGTTATCTGTCTTCTTGATGTTGAATCATATAAGTTTTTATATATTTTGGAGATCAATCCCTTGCCTGAGGTATCACTGGAAAATGTATTTTCTCATATGGTTGGTTCCCTTTTCATCTTGCTGCTGTTTTCTTTTGCTGAGCAGAAACTCTTTAGTTTGATGTAGTCCCCTTTGTTTATTTTTTCCTTTATTTCCCTTGCCTTAGGACATATATCAGTGAAAATGTTGCTACGTGAGATATCTAAAACTTTCCTGCCTATGTTTTCCTCTAGGACTTTTATGGTACCACAGCTTACATTTAAGTCTTTGATATATCTTGAGTTTATTCTGGTATACAGTATAAGTTGGTGGTGTAGTTTCTTTTTTTTTTTTTTTTTTTTTTGCATGTCCCTGTCCAGTTCTCCCAAGACCACTTGTTGAAGAGGCTCTTTTCACTCCATTTCATGTTCCTTCCCCCTTTGCCAAATATTAGTTGACCATATAAACCTGGGTTTATTTCTGGGCTTTCTGTTCTGTTCCATTGGTCTATTTTATCTGTTCTTATGCCTGTACCAGACTGTCTTGATTAGAGTGGCTTTGTTATATAGTTCCATGTCAAGTATTGTGATTCCTTCTGCTGTGTCCTTCTGTCTCAAAATTGCTTTGGCAATTTGGGGTCTTTTTTGGTTCCATATAAATTTTGGAAGTATTTGTTCCAGGTCTGTGAAATACATCATTGGTAATTTAATAGGGATTGTATTGAATCTATAAATTGCTTTGGGTAGTATGGACATTTTAATGATGTTGATTCTTCTCATCCATGAACATGGTATATGTTTCCATTTATTTGTATCTTCCTTAATTTCTTTTTTCAGTGTTATGTAGTTTTCTGAGTACAGGTCTTTTACCTCCTTGGTTAAGTTTATTCCTAAGTACGTTATTTTTCTTGTTGCTATGGTAAATGGGATTTTTTTGTTTGTTTGTTTCTATCTCTGAAATATTATTGGTGGTGTACAGAAATGCCTTAGATTTCTGAATATTGACTTTGTACCCTGCTATTTTGCCAAATTCACTTATTTGGTCAAATAGTTATTTCGTGAAGTCTATAGGGTTTTCTATGTACACTATCATGTCGTCAGCAAATAACGACAGTTTTACTTCCTTTTTTCCAATTTGGATGCATTCTATTTCTCTTTCTTGTCTGATTGCTGCGGCTAGAACTTCCAAGACTATGTTGAATAGGAGTGGAGAGAATGGACATCCTTGTATTGTTCCCAATCTCAGGGGGAATGCCTTCAGTTTTTGCCCACTGAGTATGATATTGGCTTTGGGTTTCTCATATATGGCCTTTATTATGTTGAGGTATGCTCCCTTTATTCCCATTTTGCTGAGTGTTTTTATTATAAATGGGTGTTGTACTTTTTCAAATGCTTTTTCTGCACATATTGATATGATCATGTGGTTTTTGTCTTTTATTTTGTTTATGTGATGTATTATGTTTATTGATTTGCAAATATTAAACCATCCTTGCATCCCTGGGGTGAATCCCACTTGATCGTGGTGTATAATCTTTCTAATGTGTTATTGGATCCGGTTTGCCAATATTTTGTTGGGGATTTTAGCATCTATGTTCATCAGCGATATTGGCCGGTAGTTTTCTTTCTTTGTTGTGTCTTGACCTGGTTTTGGAATTAGCGTAATACTGGCTTCATAGAACGAGTTTGGGAGTCTTCCCTCTTCTTGGATTTTTGGAATAGTCTGAGAAGGATAGGAGTTAGTTCTTTCCTAAATGTTTTGTAAAATTCTCCTGTGAAGCCATCCGATCCAGGGCTTTTGTGTGGCAGGAGTTTTTTGGTTACTGTTTCAATTTCACTCTTTGTTATTGGTCTTTTTGGGCTTTCTGCTTCTTCTTGATTCAGTTTTTGAGGATTATGTGTTTTCACAAATTTATTCAATTCATCTAGGTTGTCAAATTTTTTGCGATACAGTTGTTCATAATAATTTCTCACAATCTTTTGTATTTCTGTGGTATCGGTTGTGATTTCTCCTCTTTCATGTCTGATTTTATTTATTTGGGTCCTCTCCCTTTTTTTCTTGATGAGCCTGGTTAAAGGCTCATCAGTTTTGTTTATCTTTTCAAAGAATCAGCTCCTTGATCTATTGATCTTTTGAATTGTTTGTTTAGTCTCTATGTCATTTAATTCTGCTCTGGTCTTTGCTTGTTGTTCTTCCTCTAGTTATGGTAGCTGTAGGGTTAGATTTTTTTTATTAGAGATTCTTCTATCCTTCTTAGATAGGCTTGTATTGCTATGAACTTTCCTATCAGGACTGCTTTCACTGTATCTCCTAGGTTTTTGGTTTTTGTGTGTTTATTATCATTTGTTTCCAGAAACTTTTTGATTTCTTCCTTGATGTCATTGTTAACCCATTCATTATTTAATAGCATGTTATTCATTCTTCATGAGTTTGAATGTTTTTGAGGTTTTCTTTCAGGTTGATTTCTAGTTTTAAGCCATTGTGATCTGAGAAGATGCTTGATATAGCTTCAATTTTCTTAAATTTGTTGAGGCTTGTTTTGTGTTCTACCATGTGGTCTATCTTTGAAAATGTTCCATGTGCACTTGAAAAGAATGTATATTTTGCTTCTTTGGGGTGAAAAATTTTATATATATCAGTTGTCCATTTGCTCTAGCGTGTTGTTCAATGTCTCAATATACTTGGTGTTTCATTGCTTTGAAGATCTGTCTATTGTTGATAATGGGGTGTAAATGTCCCCTACTATGAGTGTGTTGTTGATATCCTTCTTGTAGTCTTCTAGTATTTTCCTTGTATATTTGGGTGCTCCTATGTTGGGTGCATATATGTTTACCAGGGTTAAGTCTTCTTGATGGATTATTCTTTTCAGTATTATGAAGTGTTCTTCTTTGTCTCTTTTTATGCCCTTTGCTATGAAATCTGTTTTTTCTGATATAAGTATTGCTACCCCAGCTCTTATTTCATGTCCATTTGCTTGATATATTTTTTTATATCCCTTCACTTTCAGTCTGTGTAAACTTTTGTTTAGAGGTGTGTCTCTTGTAGACAGCATATATGTGGGTCATGTTTTTGTATCCATTCCACTACCTTATATCTTTTAATTGGAGCATTTATTTCATTTGTATTTAAGGTTATTGACAGGTATTCATTCATTTCCCTTCTCTTTTTTTCTTCTTTTTCTTAAAGCATTCTCTTTAGCATCTCTTGCAATGCTGGTTTGGTGGAGATGTATTCTTTTAGTCTTCTTTTGTCTGAGAAACTCCTTATTTCACCTTCCATTTTGAATGAGAGCCTTGCTGGGTAGAATAGTCTTGTTTGTGGGCCTTTGTTTTTCATTGCTTGAAATATTTTTTGCCATTCCCTTCTTGCTTGTAGTGTTTCTGTTGAGAAGTCAGTTGATAGCCTTATCGGAGCTCCCTTGTATGTTATTAGCTGTTTCTCTCTTGCTGCTTTTAGGATTCTCACTTTGTCTTTGAATGTTGCCTTTTTATTTATGATGTGGTTTGGAGTGGACCTTTTTGGTTTCATCTTCATTGGGATCCTCTGTGCTTCCTGGATTTGCATGACCTTTTCTCTCACCAGGTTATGAAAATTTTCTGTCATTACCTTTTCAATCAGGATTTCTATCCCTTTTTCCTCTTCTTCTCCTTCTTGTATCCCTATGATTCTAATGTTGTTTAGTCTCATGTTGTCCTCCAGTTATCTTAAACGTTTTTCTTTCTTTTAAAATCTTTTTTCATTTTTGTTGTATTGTCTGAAATTTTTTTTTCTACATTGTCCTCTAACTCACTGATCTGATCTTCTTCTTCATTTAGCCTGCTTTTGATTGATTCTACTGCGTTCTTCAATTCAGAAATTGTATTCTTCATCTTTTCCTGGTTCTTATTAGTAGTTCCTATATCTTTTTTTTTTTTATGCTGGTGTAGTTCTCTGTAAGTTCTTTGTAGCTTCCCTGCAATTCTTTGTAGTTTTTTTGGAATTGTTAGAAATTTCTCTGGAGTTTGTTGTAGTTTTCGTTGAGGTTGTCAAGGTCATTGAGCTTTTTTATAACCATTTTTTGGAATTCCATGTCTGATAGTTGGCTTATGTCTATTCCATCTATCTCTCTTTCTGGGGATTCCTATTTTCCTTTCATTGGGAGGTTGTTTCTGTGTCTCCCTATGTTGAATTCTTCTTGTTTGTTTTTGTTTCTTAGATTTGTCTGCTTTGATTTCCCATTTTTGTGATATGAGATTCTTTATAGGAGACCTAGGGGATTCAGTGGTGTAGTCTCTTTGATCTCCTGAACCTAATGCTCTTGTGTTGCCCTTTATGACATTTGTTTATGCTGTCTTGTTGTATTTCAGTTACTCTTTGGTGGATCCTTCCCTCTGGCTAGTTGATTGAGAGTCACTCTGCCCACCTTGTCTTCTTTTGTGGAGGTGCTGTTAAATCATAAGCACACAACCCAGGCAATAGACACACACCCTCCAAAATATTCCCCAACTACAATCCCACTGTCAGCATCAAGGGATCCAGTATTAACATAAATGTAGAGAGATTAAGACTCATATTATGGGAGAAACAGATAGGAGTTGTTTTAAATGAAAGAAAGATGATTTTTGAGAGGGAAGGTGGTAGAATAATAATATTAGCAAATAGGGTCAAGGCTATGCAAGACAGCAAGTAATATTTACCGTGTATGTTTAAAAAGAAAGCGAAGAATGCAGAATGAAGTGAGAAAGTGGAAATGTATAGTATTAGGTTTATATAACAGGTATATGCTATATGTTTAGTGTGAGAGGGAGGATAAACAAAACAGACAAATAGACAAACAAACAAAAATTATAGCAGAAGGGTCTCAGGGATGGAAAGTAGAAAACAGATTAAAGAAAAAGTTTAAAAAACTATTTAAAAGAGAGAGAGAGAGAAAGAAAATAAGTGGAATAGAAGGAGAAACAAAAATGAAGGGGGAGGAAAAGAGGGGAGAAAAAAAGAAAAAATATTTTAAAAAGATAGAAAGAAAGAGAGAAAAAAATAAGGGAAATGGAAGAAGAAAAAGAAAGGAATGGGAAGGAAGAGAGAGTTGAGAAAAGAAAAAAGAAAAGAAAAATATTTTTAAATAGAAAGAAAGAGAGAAAAGAAAGAGAGAGAGAGAAAGTAAATAAGGGGAAGGCAAGAAGAAAAAGAAAGGAAGGGGAAGGAAAAGGGAGAAGGGAGAAAAGAATTAATGAAAAATAGAAAGGGAGGAAGAAAGAAAGAAAGAAAGAAAGAAAGAAAGAAAGAAAGAAAGAAAGAAAGAAAGAAAGAAAGAAAGAAAGAACGGAAGAAAGAAAGAAAAAGGAAGGAAGGAAGAAAAGGAAGAGAAAGAAAAAAAGGGGAAGGAAAGAAGAAAAAAGGAAGAAAGGGGAAGGAAAAGAGAGAGGAAAAAATAAGAAACAAAGGATTTTTACTCAGTTCAACTTTTAGGCGCAGTTTCCTTTTTTTTCTGGATTCACCCCTTGGTCAAAATTCCATGGGTTTCAAATCTTTTCTGGTTGGTTGGCTGGCTGTGGGGAGATGCAGATTGATTCTGAGGTTGCTAGTCTCTTACTCGTGGGCCTGCCGCCGCTCTGCTGTGAGCCATATTTAGTTGTCCCCTCCTGCAGCACCCTCAGCCCTCCTCAAGGCTTGTCTAGCAACGTTGTTCTGCTGTTGGGCCAGCGTGCATATGCCAGTCATCTCTGCTCTGCCTCCAGTCGTGTCTCTGTTCCCGAGCTACAGCATCCGCTCGAGTCCCTGCCTATACACCTGCACGTGCCACCTGCTGGCATGGGGTCTCCGCAGAGGCCGCTTTGCAGCTTTCCCGAATGGGTCCCTTTCCTTGCCTCAAAACTGTCCCTTCATTCGGTAGGGCCCTGGCGCAATTGCTCAAAGTGCGGGTGCGTGCGCTACCTGCTGTCTTAGCCCCGCCCCCCCAGTCTCCAGTTCCACCATAGCTTTCCCGTGTGGGCCCTTTTCTTTGCCTCAAAAGTTCCCTTTTGTTTGGTAGGTCCAGGCGTGGGCGCTGCGTGTGCCTGGAGCACAGACCTTTTAGTCCCAAGTTGTGGCCAAGGAGATCCCACCTAGACTCGATTCATACAGTTTCTCCCAGTCTGAGTTGTTCACTGTTCTCCCATGCCCAGGCCTTTTCAGCCAAACCCTCTCGCTGACTCCCTGCGAGACTTCGCTGGTTAGTGCACCCCCAGCAGGGGGAAGCCTCCAAGCAGCTCCTGGCTAACGAGCTGGTCAGCAGCTGCCCCCCTCGGGTGCAGTATGGCAGATACGCCAGTCCTGGAGGCCCAGCAACCCAGCCTGGTGTGTGCGGCCGAACTTTCCTCCCTCCTTCTTGCTGCTCCCACACTCCCTTCCGTGTTCCCATTGTCTGAAATCCACACTCACTCACTCTCTCCTCTCCATGTTTGCACCCGAAGTCCTTCCGTGGTGGGAGTGAGCAGATAACACCACTACCATCTCTGCCACCATCTTCCTCCTCTATTATTCTTAATTTTTTGTACACTATTCAAAATGAAGATGACAATATAAACACAAAAGGAGAATTTTTAATTAGTTGTTTATACTTTCTTCTTCAAGAATGCATGTAGCAAGATACCTTTGGAGAACTGACATCTAAATAGTTTATTTATAGTGCAGAATAAATTGCATGTTTGTATAAGCATATTATAAGAATGACAACTATAGAACATTGCTTATAGGAAATTAGAATAAGATAGAATAAAATGAAAAGTTCCGGATTGCTGCAGTGCATCCTAGAGTGTAATCTGCCACTTAGTTATTATGAACTTTTATTCGAGCTGAATTAGTTTTGTAAAAAATAATGGAATTCACCATGAAAGCATTTCAGTACATGCTGAGCAGAGCAGAGCTTTTTTTGGTATATTTATTTAACTTACTACTTCATTTTTGTGAAAATAACTAAATAAAAAATACACAAAAATAAATTCAGTCTTGATCAAATAACTAGCCAACGTGTACAGCTACTGGTATTTTTAAAAGTTGTTTAGATGTGGAATATCATAATAACAAGATCATGAGAAGTTATTCATGCATGAAATAAAAAGAATGTTACATTCATAATCTCAAAATTAGTGATTCCCAATAATAAATACAATTCAAATTAATGAAATTTCATAGAATACCTAATTTTGAAAATAAAGCACACAAAAATCAGCTTAATCTCATACCCAGTGAAAAGCACAGCACTCATATCTGTAGATATGTATATGTGTTAGATTTATTTTAATGGAAACATTGTAAATTCTAATCTAGAATGTCATTTGGCCATATGTATGAAATTTTTTTGTGACATTAAATATGTTTTTCTCTATAATTTTCAAAGTCTGCATAGAATTACTATGCATGAACTAATGTTGTATAAGTTATCTAAATAATATATTTAACTGAAGAAACTGGGATACATTAATCTAGTGGCATCTATGCATCTTTTTTTGTGATACATCTATATGAAACTTGAACATTAAATTGCATAAATATGAACACATCATAAACTTTGGGGATATTTTATCTCAAAATATAAAATTTTATTTGAAAATTAATTTTCAAAAATAATTATTTTCATTTTCTTACTTTCACAATAAAAAATTATAAGTAGCAACTTTTGTCAACCCTCAAGTTTTGCGTTTTTCCCAATGAATACTCTAGATATTACTAAGCACTTTTGTTATGACTCCTTAATAGCGTAAGCTTGTATAAATCTTTCTCCCATCTCATTTTGCAATACTAATAATTAACACTGCAGTTAAAATATGCAGCACACACAAACACAGACATACAGATGCATAAATACTTGGATTTTTTTCAAATTACTGTTGTGTTCTTTTGCCTCATGCTTGCACATCTGTCCTTCCTCTCTGCCTGAAGTGTCGTCTTCCGCAAGCCAGCCCTTTACTCAGTCACAGATCTAGATTGAAGAGTAGTGCATCTGCCTGCTGTACTTCTCTGGCGTCATTATCACCTTGCCTCTTTTCTCCAAAAGATTATGAACTAAGACAAGGAAGCTGTAGATTTTGTATGCTGTATACTTCTCCTCCCAAGGTCTGACTTAGTGGCAAGTCCAATTAAATATTTGTCAAATAATATGTATTCACTGAATAAAAAGTAAAATATATAGATTAACAAAAGGAAAATCTATTTGTCATATTGTTAGAGAAATTATTAAATATTTAGAACTATGGCTAACATTTTTTCTTTTTATTTTATTCAGTAATTTGTTAAATTCCTTCTTGAGGTAGCCTTCTCCACCACAAATTTAGGTCATTATCTTCTTTAATTTGTTTTCGTTTCTTTTTTCTTTTTTTTAAGATTTTATTTATATCCAGAGACAGGGAGGGATGGAGAAAGAAAGGGAAAGAAACATCATCAATGTGTGATTGCCTCTTGCATGCCCCCAACTGGGGACCTGGCCCACAACCCAGGCATGTGTCCCATCTGAGAATCGAACTGGCTACTTTTTGGTTCACAGGCTGGAGCTCAATCCACTGAGCCACACCAGACAGGGTATGTTTTAGTTTCTTGAAGCAAATGTTTAGCTCACTTTCATCCTCTTTTTAATACTAAAAGAAAATGAAAGGTCTATATTTTCCTCTACATAAAAATAGTGCAATTTATTTATTAATTCTCTATTGGTGATATTTGAATGGTTTCTAATATTAACACTGCTTAGTATGTCTTTAATTCCATGATACACTCTCCTCACAGTTTAAGTTTTTCCCCTAGCAACAAGTTAAAGTTTCTGAAATCAGCAAGTTCATAAAAATCAATGCAATATGGTTATATTTGTTATACTATTATTATTTTACAGAAATCTATAATTATCTTAAATTCTAGGTGCATTTGGCACTGATAGAATTTAAGAAGTCTGAATGTATATTATACCTAGGAAATAAAACTTATTAACTCCAAAATTCAATCTCCTATATCCCTATTTATTACCCTATCCACATGGTCTTTCAAAAATTAAAAGAAATTGCTCGATTTCCTTTTGGATTTTTAGGGTTTTTTTCCTAAAATATTTTTGGTTTTATATGTTTCTTTGATGTGTTTTTATTCTGTGTAAAGATCAGTCTTTGGGAACTTCAATTTAATTTAAAGTTTTATTTTTTATTTTTGGTTGTTTTTGCTTTGAATCTACTTTGTCTGGAATTAACATTTCTTTTTCTTTCAACTCCTAGAATGAAATTACATAGCTGTATAAAATGATAATGAAAGATATATTATTTAATTGGTCCACATATATTCCATATTATATACCAGCTTTTATTGAAATGATATGAAATGTGTCAAAGAAAAATTGCACTGGCTAGAGTTAAATAGACAAGAAAATTATTATTTGCAACTATTTTAATAAGGGAGAGATAATTGAAGTGAACTTTGCTGAAACAAAAATCTGGACAGTTTTTAAGCCTTGGCATGAGCTAGTGTAAATTTACTAGAGGTTGTTAGGGGATGTTGGTCAATATTAGTCCCTATATGTTTGCTACTTAGTAGTTATGAAAGTTAGACTCTTAGCATCCCACAGAGAGGAAGAGATAAAAATGCTATATATTTTTAATAATTAGATTTCAAAGAGACTGTACCCATGTCCTTGAGAAAGACATTCCTGGGTTATAAAACTAGCAAGAGACTGAGAGAAGAACTACATCTCATAGGAGCTGAAAAATCATTTTAATTGCACATTTTCTAAAGTAAATTATCTTTTAAAACAATGTAAAACAATGGGGCCTAGAGTCATGAGGAAACTAGAGTTCAGTCTAGCTGAGGAGCAGGCTGAGGCTGTCATGGTCAGTTTTATAACTAGTTTATAATTTCTTTCACAAATTTTTTTCAATAATATTTTCTATTATTTTAGTACTTAATACAATATCAACACTTATTTATACCTTCCTAAATGAACTATTCTCTTTGCCCACATCCACATCCTTCTCTTCAATAATTTTCTGTACATTTTTGCATTCCTCTAATATCTGGCCCCTAAGTTTTGATGTTTATTTTGCTCTTTTTTTTTCTTCCTTTGTTTGAAGAGGCAAAGGAAATCCTGACTGTAAATTCCCTCAAAATCACCTGGGAGGGTTTTCCTCAGATCCATAATTGTTCTCATGAGGACCTCTGAATCCATCAGGATATTAGGGGTTGTTGATAAAAACAGACTCTGAATATAGGATCCTACAGCACTGGAGTCTGGCTTGGGCTCATCTCTGCATTTGTCGAGGTGCATGGAGGCCAACCATAAACTGCACTGTTACTTTACTGTACCTGGCAATGATTCCAGGGACAGCACACAGCCTTCTCGATGCTTCAGGGAATTGTACTAGCCAAAGCTGTTAGAAGTGACAGTGCTGGGCTGCACATTTCCCAGGCAGCTACTTACAAACACTCGGGAAGCACAGTGATTAAAAGGATTCAACGTGGAGCCATTGCTACCGTCTCACCTCACCTCCATTCCTCATTTGTACAGATAAGGTCATTGAGTGGCATTTTGTCTGAATCTCACTAAATCAGATTGAGTAGTTCTGAGTCAACCATTGTTTTCTTCTGTCTGGCTCCTGCTACATTAAATCCCACAAAAATCCTCTAAGGTCATGGCAAATAGATAGGACTTTAATACTGTTTCCAAATAGCTGATACAGCAATTCCAACCCCTGCACGTACATGTGCACACACAGACACAGACACACACGCACCCCTTTTTCATCCTTTATTCATTTCTCTGAGTCTAAAGTGAGACAAGATGAGGTTTAGAAATCTGTGACCATATCACTCTATTTTCAACAATTCTTGTCACTTATCTTTTGGTGGTTGTTTTTCTTCTGTTTTTCAGGATTAAACCTGGTTATGAGCTAACCAGAGATGAGGAAATATTAGGAGCTAGGAATAACATTGTGAGCCACTAATCTAACAGTTGGAAGGACTTGCATTTGACAGTGTGAATTTATAGTTTGGATCTTTTTAAATGATTGTATAAACGAGGAGCATTTGCTAGCATTCTATTTTTTGAGGATTACAGAGATGAGACTAACTTGGACTCTCAGAACATGTAGCACAGTGTGAGTACTTAGTTGACCTAGAAAATATCTCCAAGGGACTGAGAAACAATTAGAAATTTAAATGCATGAACATGGAGACATATTTTATATTATGTCAAATGTTTCAATGGTACTACTGGGGGGTAAAAGACCTTCTATGACTTTGTTGCTGGATTTTTTTAATGCTTAATATATAAAATGAGACATTCTTAACATAACTTATTTTTAATCAGAGGATCTCAACATATTTTACAGGTAGTTATTCATCTTTAGCCAAAAAAAAAAAAAAAAAAAAGCACAATGACCTTTAAACAAGGGGAAAAATCAGGCCTTAAAAAAAATCCCAAAACAAAAACATTAAGAAACAAATAGAAAGCATTAAACATTACCTGTATCCCAAAAACATAGTACCAGTTGCAGGAGGCTGCATACTCAAGAGACAAAATCTCTACCGTCTGGAAACTCTATACATAAAGTAGTCCCCTAGCGGTGCCCTGATAACAATTACTGGAAAGTGACAACCACCACATGGTCTATGGGGATGAGATATTCAGAACAGTAAAAAGTTACTCTTGTTGGGAAATGGCTTACCCGAGGGAGCTGGCTTTTCATGTGAGTTTGGAGAGACAGCAATTTATGGAATTGGAGAGTATGTAACAACCATAGTCAATTCTACATATTATGTTACCAACCCTTTAAAACATGACATTGTTTATGGTCCATTTTTCTCCCAAGCCCCTTTTTGGAACTTTTGTTTTTTTGTTTGGTAGCACCTGTCAATGGCCTTTTAGCCTGATTACCTACACCCAGTGACTCTTTGGCTCCCACTCTGAAAGTTCCATTGCCTGTCAGAATCACCAGTAGAGCCTGTTCAAACACAGGATTGAAGGCCCTAAACCCAGAGATGTGATTCAGTAGGTCTGGGGAGAGGTATGATAATTTACATTTCTAATAAGTTATCAGGTAATGCTGATGCTGCAGGTATGGAAGACCACTTCTTTGAGTTCTAAAAAAAATCATTTATTTTTTCTTTTAATGTATTTTTGGTCTAGGTATAGTGGAAGCATTGTGCTCCTCTGATGTAAATACCATTGCATCCTGGGAGATGAGTACATACTGCCAAAAACTGATCAGTTGAAACACTGTGTTACAAACTTAAATATGTGTATGAATGATCTAGAGGCCTTGTTAACATGTTGACTCTGATTTAGTAAATCTGGGCTGAGACCTGAGACTTTGCACTTCTAACAATCTCCTAGGTAATGTGGACTACACTAGGAGCAGCAATGTGCTAAAGGGTATTAGGCATAGCATCTTAATAATTATATTAGTGTTTTTCAGTTGCAAATGAGCTTTTTTTTTTAAAGGGACATCTCATATTCCAAATTTACCTAATTAATTTAACAGTTTCAGTTATATCATGACTGTCAACTATTCCAATAGAACTTTCATACTCACAAAGTGCACAGAATAAGCCAAAGTGTGCCTTAAGTATCTTTCAAATTAATTTCTTCATTTTATTTATCAGGAAAGATTTTCTTTTTCTAGTCCTATATCTGATTGAGAATAAGAAGAACATGGTATAATCATTTGAGACCTCTTCCTTTGTATTTTTCAAGATAGATTTAGTCTAAAAACTAAAAGTCCCTTAAGTAGCAGTTTATGAAACCAAAGGAGCAGAGTCTTTTCGTTCCATGGGAATGTTAATGACCTTCATCTGCCCTTTTCTATGGCTATGAAATGAAATACATATTTTATAGCTCCCACTTTCCTGAACCTAGTTAGTGATTACAAGCAGACCCTCGAAAAAACTTGAGTTATGTCTTAAGCAGTGCCACAGCATGCTTCATTTGGAATCTTTGTTCAAACCTCTTCATTGCTCTAATTAGGGTGAGTCCACATCAAAAGGTAACAATTCTGACTTTCAGGTTCATGTAAATTTCACTAGAGTGTATCTCTAGCACTTGCTGTTCCTTACAAACAGTGAATAAGGCGATTGATCTCTCTAAATTCTTCAGTTATCATGAACAGTTCTGCGAATTTCAGTAGTATTTCTGAAATGTCAAGAGCTGACTTTCTTCTTGCTCTGTGAGAGGGATATTTACAGAGAAAAATTACCATGAGAAACAGTGTTTTTGTTTTCTTATTTGTTGAGGATTTACTATTGTACATCAGAGGGCAAAGATAAAGCACTTTGAATTTAAAAGCATAAATGTTAAGTCTTAACTCTCCACATAGAAGTTTAGGAAAAAGATGTTGTGCATTACTCTCAATTAGTCATAGAAATTGGAAGTAATTTTTTCTAGAAAAAGATAGCTTGTATATCTTTAGAAAGACCATTTAAAACTCTTTAAAGAAACCATCAATTTCTAGGTAGTCGTTCTGCATGCTGTAAATTCTCAGTAGACCTAATGAAAAGCCAATATTTCCTCTAAGACAAAAATCTTATTTTACTCATCCACAAATGCATCCATTTATCACAGTGTCAGGCAGACTCAGCTTTTGATATTAAGTACTATACATACTATACATATTTGTTGTGAAAAATG
Organism: Furipterus horrens; assembly: GCF_987537825.1. NCBI lineage: Eukaryota > Metazoa > Chordata > Mammalia > Chiroptera > Furipteridae > Furipterus > Furipterus horrens. Next base: position 57,617,961 of record NW_028327176.1, on the reverse strand, counting down.
GATACAGTAGATTACTATCTCTATGACTTTTGCATGTGAAACAGCAACTGTACTTTTTTCCTGTCATAATTCCTTGGGAATCAATCAATTTGCCCAGTTTTAAAAAATACTTTCAGAGAAATCACTACTTTCTAATATCAACATTTCATAATTCAAGCCAAAGCCCTTATATTAACAAGCTTTGTCTTTTAGAAAGCTTTATATCTCTGTATAGTATATACACACATTATACATATATACATATATATATATATATACATATTTATATAAACCTGCTTTATTTCTGTTTGTAAAGCACAGAAAATCAATTAAGATTTAATTGATTCAATGTCACAAATTTCTTATGAAATTGGCTATATTGTTTTAAGGTAGTAACACTTGGGAAAAAAACATTTAATACTTCTATGCTTAACATTTCATTAAATCTCATGAATAGGACTCATTAACATTTCCTGTATTCTTCCTGCTTCTTATGGTTTGAATGTCATTCTGACTAAAAACTGAACCTCCTTTATTTTAACATGAAGGTGCCACAGGCAGATGTAAGTTTTACAAAGATAGAGCAAAGAGAGGACAAACTGGAAGTGAAGAGGTATGGAAGAATAAAAGTAAAAGAGAAACAAAAATGAAAAAGAGAGACAGCAGAAAAGAAGGTAAGGACAAAGAAATAAAGGGAAGAGTTTTTAAAAAGGATGCAGACTGGGAGTGTAGAATAACATCAAGAGTTGCCTTGGATGCCACTCTGAAATTTCTTTTTGATTCACATTTGGATGATTTTACTAGAGTCAACTATCACTTTCTGTGTCTCTAATACTCTAGTGTGGTTTCTTTCTGAAGGCAGGGACTGAATGAGGCCATAGCTAAGCACTCAGGCTTGAGAGCCATTTTCAGTACATGACCTTGAGCAAGTCATGCACCTGTGTACCTCAGTGTTATCATCAATTAAATGAGAATCGTATTAGTACTACAGATGGGAGAGAGAGACCTGAGTCAGGAGGCTTTTCTCCCCTGCCTTGGTTCTTGTCTCCCTTCAAGAGAGAATTCAAGCAAGAGACAAACACATATAGTGGAAATGAGATACAAGTTTATTCATGAAACACATACAAGCACAAAGCTGCAAGCAGGTACCCAGCTAGTATAAATAAATGTCCGACATGGAGAGGAAAGAAATTTGTTAGTAAGTTTGTTCTATACACTTGAGCTGAGGCTACAAGTGGGTACTTAGCTAATCTCAGCATGCCAACTGTTGAGGTTCAGGAGTTATATACCTCAGCTGGCTTCTAGGTTCCCCTTTTTCTTCCCTTTCAGAATAATGTACAGCTACAAAGGCTTTCTTTCTCAGTTAGTAAAGGTTCTTTGTCTTAGTGAAATTGTTACAGAGGCACCCTTTCCTGGCATAGCCCACCCCCCTTTTTTCATGTGCAGTTCCTGCTTATGATGTTCAGAACACCCAGCAGTCTTAGTAAAATTGTTGCAGAAGCCCCTTTTCTCATCATAGTCTCAAGGTCTCTCCCCTCTTCCTGTGCTATTTTGCTTGTAATGCAAACTGAACTCAGGAATGCTGAGTTAGTTGGTGAGATATATTTTCCTTTTGCTTCTAGCCTCCTTTCTTTGTGCGATTGTAATGGCAATGGCCCTGACTTTATTTCTCCTCTGGCCACTTATTCCCAGCTGCTATCTAGCATTAGTACCCAAATCATAGGACTCTTGTCAACAATTTCATTCATTCATATCAAGAACTTATAAAGGTATTACTCAATAAATGTTAGCCTTTGATATTGGTGAATGTTTGCCATTCTACCTTTAATTTAAGAAAAATATGCATGATGTTCAATGCACATGTATCAATGGCTACATGTTAGCCTAAAATTCTGCCAGAGTTTCAGAAAGAGACATTGTACACTCAAAAGTTTTAATCAAAGCAAGTTTAATGAGGGAGATTTTATGGAATGGAGAGCAGTGTTAAGGGAGAAGTGACCAAAGGCAGTGAAGAATTCTAATAGAAACAGCAAGAAGCAGAAGGAAGAAAGTGTTACTAGATCCAAGTAGGATCTGCAGCTGTGGAAGAGGGTGCATCTAAAGGAGCTGTAACTATAGCACAGGCCTGCTTGATAGTGGCACTTTGACATTTAGCTCAGATAGTTCTTTTTTGTTGTGTGTAGGAGGAGATGTCATGAGCATTGTAAGATGCTTAATAATGGCCCTGGCTTCTACCCACTAGATACCAGTATTACCTCATTCTTGACTACCTCTTATCTTGACAAACTCAGTCTTGACAATAGAATTGCCTCCAGATATTGCTAAATGTTCCCTGGGAGGCAAAATTGCTCTAGGTTGAGAAGCACTGCTGTAAGGAGAACCAGACAATCTAGAAGTATAGCAAGGTCAGGATGGGTAGCAAGGAATAAATATTCTAACCTCCATATCCTGCTACCAATGAGTGCCTCTCATTCCTGAAACTAATCAAAGCCAGAAAGCAAGGAAGCTAGGTGAAGGAGTATAGCCATAGAATGAGTCTCCTTGGTCACAAGGCAGGGTGAGAAAGGATCTGAAGGGACAAAAGGAGAATAACTAACAGGCAATCCAAAGACATACAGTATTTTTGCACTGTAAGATGCACCTGACCATAAGACACACCTAGGTTTAGAGGAGGAAAACAAGAAAAAAATATATTCTGAACCAAATAGTGTACTAAAGTATTTAATAAAATATAACAGAATAATATTTCAACCTTGTAAAGTGAACAGCAGTCAACAGCAGTAGTAAGAATCATCATCACTGTCGTTAACAAATGAGGAGAGACTTTAAGGTTCAAATATTCTAGTTTTCTGGGAATCCCAAGAACTTATCATCACTAGTGTCAGAATTTATGAAGCTCAGTTGCTCACAATCACTAATATCACTTTCTTTGCTATCTTTGTACTGACCACATGCCCTGAGATTCAGCAGTAAAGTGGGACATTTAAGCGTCCCTAGGGGTTTTGAGTGGGCCCACCACTTCCTCTTCTAATAGCTGTCACCACTGTTGACAGGTCAGGTAACACACATCATGGCCTGTGATGCCATATTCAATCCATAAGATGAACAGACATTTTCTCCCAACATTTGGGGAAAAAAGTGTGTCTTATGGAGCAAAAAATACGGTACATTAAGTTAGATATACCTGGATTCATTTTTAGTAAACATGACTCTCTGGGGTAAGAAAAAGACAAGGAGCACAATGGCTTGTAGCATTTTAGGAAAATATATTAACATCATGAACCCCAGCTGGATGTCATGGAAGCTATAAATGTCTTGAACTTGGATTTCAAGTGGACATTAAAAATAAGGCACAAAGAAGAAAAACATATCCTTTTATGTACAATATCGTCCTTTCCAAACTCTAGCCTCATTAAATAGTAGAAAGATTAACAGTATCTAATGGAGGATGGGTGAAAATGTTCAAGAAAGAAGAATATAAATCATCATGCTTCTGTAAACTGTTCCCCAAACACAGACATTTTCCTAGGAGGCAGAACTCAGCACCTTGAGACAGCCGATGTACTTATACCTGCAGTCTTCCCCTTAATCCAGCATTGACGTATCAGAAAAATACCACTGAAGTCCATATATTCTGCTATCAAATAGCAAGATTTCACTCACCTCTCTCAATAAATTGTTTCTGAAGGTCTGCAGAAGAGTGAACAATAATTTCTCACAAAATAGTTTTGTGGTTATCAGCTATAGCCATGTTTCCTCCATCAGGTGACAGCACCCACCCACCTTCATACAAAGCCTCAGAATGGCCATGGTACCTGTATTAGTCACCTCAGGCTGCCATAACAAATTAGCACAGTCGGGGTGACTCAAACAACAATATGGAATCTTGGAAGTCCAAGATCAGGTGCAAGCAAAGTGGATTGCATTCTGAGGCCCCTTATCCCGGCTTGTAGGCAGCATCATCTCACTGTGTGCTCACATGACCCCTTCTTTTTGCACATATAAAGAGAAGCCCTCTGGTGTCTCTTTTCATATGGAAGCAGAGCTCTTTATAGCTTCATATAGCCTTAATTATGTCCTTAGAGGACCCATTCCCAAACACAGCCGCAATGAGGATTAAAGTTTCAACTTATGAATAGGGGGGCACAAACACTGAGTCCATACTGGTGCCCCATCATGAGAATACCAGTGACTAGGTAAGGGATGTAAGAGTGCTGCTCTGACCCAGAAAAGGAAAGAAGGGTTTTCTTGACAAGTGTGTGCCACCTTAGGTACTAAGTATATCCAAAATCTTTCATGGACCTTTTCATCAACTTCTGTCCTAACCAACCTGTTGACCATAGGCAATGGACAGGAAGATATGTCATCCCATTATTTCCTTTATTCTCTTCAATCTTCCCAGTCCCTGCTTACACAAGTATTCTCTTCACCAACCATCATACTACAGAAACACTCTACCTACTAAGGAGATAGAGGTGGAAAAGTGGATTGCATACACCAGTGGCTTATTGACCTTAGGTTAGTGAAACACAAATTTCTTGTTTCACCCAATGAAATAAACTACATTTTTAAAATGCTATATAATTTATAATTCTTGCTGGATGATCATCTCTTAGTCTGAATCACTGGGGTTTTACTACACATTTAGCTAAAAAGAGAGTGAGGCCTTTCCATGTTTTCAGTTAGTTAAATAAAAATTACCTGCCATCCAAGAAAATGGTACTTTGGGTGACCATATGGAAGCTACATAAAATTAAATCTATCTAAGCATATTATGAGCCCTTTTTATATCAAACTGACAAAGCTAGGTTCAGTTCCGAGAACCTAGGACTTCTCTGAGGGTCTCATTTATGATAAAATTGTAAGCTTTTTTTATCATAATTTATAATAATATGTTATAAATAAGTTTATAACTTACCATTATAAATGATAAGTATTATTATTTATAATGATGAAACAGCAAACCCCAATTCAGTTGGCTCTGTAAAAAAGTCAGTCATTCTATTAAACATTCCTGGGACTATTCAATGAGCATCAGCTTTCTTCTTAAATGTTATGGATGATCTGCATTAAGATACAATTCACAAATGAGAATTTCCAAATCAAACTGTTAAGAGCAGTAATAAATTAAGAATCTAGGCTAAATACCCTGACTAGGGTCAAACACCCAAAGGTCAGGATCTAGGAGAAACACGTGAAACTAGAACACAACAATAAATTAGAAGTGACCTGCTTAGGTAGTCAGAAGGAAAGGGTATCTGAATCCTAATAAACAGTTGGGGAAGCTACACGCATTCATTGAAGTGATAAAAATAGTTAATGGTGAAGTCAGAATTTAAGAGGACAGAGTGAAATTTTTGGTAGGAAATGTTGAAATTTGGACAGAGAAAAAGAAACATAATATTATAGGAATGAGGTAGTATAGATATGCAGAAGAGGTTAGGTTTTGGGTGTTGGCCAAGGAAAACAATAAGTTCAGGATAGAAATGTACTCACTTCCTCTGGAGTATGTCAATCATCCCAGCTACTCAGTTTAGCTTCATTCTAATATAGGGACTAATGGAGGCAGTCTGTAAAGTTAATAATTGTTTTGCTCGAGGACAATAAACATGTGGAATGGTGGCCTGTGATGGAGCATGGGAGTAAAAAGCAAATAAGTCAGCCATATATTTTTGGCATGGGTGGCAGCTGGAGTCGGGGTTGGTAGATGGAGGGTGGGGGAATAGTTCCTTCAAGCTGTTCTCTGTAGTGTCACATACAGATAATTTCCTCCCATGACTTACTACCACAGACGGTGAATTTCATCAACTGCTTGTTAACTCGTACTATTTCCAGTTGCAGAGGACATAGACTCCTTTGTATGTGCGTATCAAGTTGCTTTAAAGTAAAGATGAATTTAATGACCCTTTTCTAAATTTCTCATCTTTATTGCTTACTTGCTAAAGCTCTTGGGTTTTAATTCTTTTTCTTTCCTTTTAAATTTATCACTTGATGGAAATAATTGGGAGGTTTGAATATTTTTCAACAGTGGGAGTCTTTATTAGCTTTTAAGTAGATAAAAATATCCTTTCTTCCCCATTGTGCAAAGTGGAATGGGCTATTACTACCATCTCAGTAAATTAAATCACTTAAAAAAAAATAAAAGAAATAGATTGTGAAAATGTTTAGCTAAAGAAGTTCTCCAGCTGATTGAAAATTTATGGGTACTTCGCCGTCAAGGCAAGGTAAATTCACCTACAAGCAGCTATTAAAAAACATGTGTATAATGATAGTTTTAAACTTACCCAACTGAATTATACCTAACTTTAGACAATAAAGTAGAAAATATACAGAACCAAACTGATGATAACTAAAGGGTGACAAAATAATCACTGACAAGAATATGAATGGGGACAACTGAAGAAGCTTAAACTTCTGAGAAGCCTAATTAGCAGTAATGAATTGGACTTAGAGAAAAGAATTTAACTGAAGAGTGAAAAACACACATGTACACCATATTTGGTGGCTTCTGGTTGGGAAGTAGTCAGCTTTGTTTTGAGCCAGGTGTTCTCCAGGCAGGTGTAGGAAATTAGGTAAATCAAACTGTGTACTCCCTGCTGGGCCTACATCTTTAAGAGAAAGCAATCTAACTTTAATAAGGAGCAGCTTTCTCAACCTTGTTTGCACATTTGAATTACCTGGTGTGCATTTTTTAAATAGTGTGGCCTTGGTGATACCCTCAAAATTCATATTTAATTGACCTGGGATACAGATACCACATAAGTATTTATAAGTATTTATAAAATCACCTCAATTGTGCCAAAGTCACAGCCAGTGCTGAGAACCACTGTTTTGAAAGGCAGTTTCTGTGGTTGATGAAATCCCAAATGGCACGTAAAAAGGAGCATGAGGCCCTCCATGTCTTAGTTTCCATTAAGGGTGGCATGAATTGATTATTTTTTTCTTAGCCCCATCCATATTTGGGAATTAGAGTCAGTCTTTACTGCTTATCATAACTTTGGGATATTTTATTCATGAGAGACTAAGGCTGAGTGTTTGGCTGAGAGATGAGGATAATTGCTGTAGAGATTGAGTACATGGAACACACTCTCTACAAGAGCAATTGTGAATCAGTTGCATAGATTATTAACATTTTTGAAGAGTTCCTTTTTGATATACACAACCTAGATAGTAAGGTCCGAAAGGCACTAGAAGGCCATGTGTCATGTCAACAGGAGTAGACATGCTGCTGATTGTATGAGTTGGCCAAAGAGTTCCTTCATTTTTTTTTTCATAAGCTGGCACTAGTAGCACTTACTTATCTTTAATGTAATTTTAAATAAATTTGTTAGGTTATATTGTGACAGTTGTCAATATCAGTATGCACTTCAAAAAAAAACACATCAAAATTAGGGAATTTTTGTGTAGCCATTTTAATATTGAAGATGTAATAAAATAAGCAACATTTTTGGTATATTATGCTTTATTATTTCAAGAAAAGTAAAAATGTAACTGAAATGCAAAAAAGAAAGATTTGTGCAGTGTTTGAACAGGTGCTGTGATTGATTGAACATGTCAAAAGCGGTTTGTGAAGTTTTGTGCTGGAGATTTCATGCTGAAATCTACCATGATCAGGTAGACCAGTTGAAGTTAATAGCTATCAAATCAAGAAATTAATTGAGAAAAATCAATGTTGTACCATGGGAAAGATAGCTGAAATACTCAAAATATCCAAATAAATAAAGTTATTGATGACAATGAAAAATATATGATTTATGGAAAAAACCACATGAACTTTTTGGCCAATCCAATAGATAGAAGTTACATGTGGCAACAGGCTTCCCCTCAGTGACTTCTTAAGCACCTATACTTTAGATCAGATACCAACTTAAGCATCATACTTCCTCTTCTTTCCCACCTTGTCATTTTTTATACACCACCAGCATTACATTGTACCATCACTGCTGGAAAAACATGCTCATATTTATCTTCCATATTAGGACATAGGTTTCTTAAGGTCATAGTCATTCTAATATCTTTAGCTCTCAGAACAATGGCAGGCATGAAAATATTGATAGGTACAAAATGTTTGTGTGCCATCCTAGATCCCCCTTCTTAAATTCAAAGCTGAGAACAAATGGGAGACAGTAGGAAAACAAAGAAAATAGAGGAGTTTATAGTTTTTGAGTCAAAATTCTTCTAAATAAAAAATGATTCTCTAACAAATACCTCTCATAAATTAATACGTTCTTTTTAGCACATATATATTGAAATATTTTAGCCAGACAGTAAGAAACCAGCCAGAAATATTCTGACAGCATAAAGCTTACACTGGGAAAAAACACAGGAAAAGGGCAAAGATATACATAATCATGGATATTTAACATTTTGATAAACACTTGGAAGAAAGTAAACAGGAGATGGCTTACATGTGTGAGTAGAAATGGGAGGTATTTTAGATATGGTGATTAGGAAAGGCCCCTTTAGAGACATGGCATTTATGCCATGACTCCAAAGATCAGCATAGCCCCACTGTAAAGAGCTGGGAAAAGAATATTCCAGGCAAAGGGAATCAAGTACATAAGTTCAGATACGGGAAGAGAATTGGTGAAATGGGGAAACAAAGAGAGCTTTTTAACTTCTCCACAAAACAAAAGAAAATAAAACCTACTTATCATTGCATGACCCATGAGCCTCACCTCTTTTAGAAAATCACCAATGTTCTCTTGAGCTTTGTATTATAAACCATCACACACTCAGGCGCAGGATCGCTGGCTAAACTGTTGCTTAAGATCTTCACTGAAAGGTCACTGGGCATTTATTCTGGCAGAGCATGTTTGATCTAATGACCTGAATGGTGACTTAGAACTCCCACCTGAAGGTTCAAGTCTGACTTCTAAATACCAAAGTCTTTGCAACCCACTTAGAGCTTTATTGTAAAGTAGAAGACCTGATCTTCAGAAGGAAACATGCAATGCAAACCAGATAGAGGGCTTTCCTCCCTCTGCTTTACCAACTTGGATTATGAAGTCTAAAGTGCCAGGTTTATCTCATTCTATCAGTTCTAAAGAAGCTCTTTGAGTAAAGAACCTACCACAATGCCTAGCTCACAATAAATTAGCCCCAAGCTAAATAGTTTATTTTTTGTTATGGTTCAAATAATAATCAAAAGAATATAATTATTTTTGACACCTGAAAATTACACCAAATACAAGTTTCAGTGTTAATAAGTCTTTTTTTTTTTTTTTTAGTTAAAACAGATCCTTACTCCCCTCATTCATATTTTGCTCAGCCTTCTTTCACACTGCAATGGCAGCCTTGAGATCAGTAGTTAGCAGAGACTGTATGGGTTGCAAGTCTAAAATATAGTGTTGGGCAAAAGTAGGTTTAAAGTTATATATATGGAAAATAATACTATAATTAATAAATAATAATACAAGAATAAACTGTTTTTGCATACTTACAACTGTAAACCTTATATTTATCACTGGTCCTTCACAGAAAAGTGTGTCAACCTCTATGATAAATATTTTTCATGTGCATAAATGAATGCATAAATAAATGAACTATTATTGGCCAATTCACTTTTATATAATTACTTCTTAATGGTATACTCAATGGCAGAGATCCATGCAATAATATAGGTCTTAGCATATTTTATTAAAAATATAAGGCTGGTATTTTTTGTGCACCACCCTGCCATGCTGTTCTAAAGGATATTCAATCAAAATAAAAACTTTAATTGCATTTTTATAAACGTGCTTCTTTTATGTTTATAATTAAATATACATTGTCAAGCTTCTTTTTGTTAGGATCAGCCAGTCCCCCAAAAGTTCTATTTAAACTCTATTAGAGTCAGGTCACATAGCTCATTCGATCAAGTATATATAAGTCCTTCTGGGATTTTCTTCCTTCCGTGTTTGTCATTTGATTCTAAACTTTTACCCTGGGATATGCAGTTGTGCTACTTAAAATAATACGGAAATGCAACTTAAATCACTTTTGTTATATATGAATTTTATTTAATTTATACATTAAAGTATTTCTAGCTTTTGATGAATAGGACTGCACTAGTGAACTGGGTGTTTTGGGAGGATTAAAATTAGAGTATATCTTTAAAAACCAAACATATCAGTAACATTTGAATTAGACAAGATGCATGTTCTTTATAAGACAAGTTATAGACACTATTAGTTATTTAACAAATAACTATACAGAATGCTGCACAGTTCACATGGAAATAGAAATAAGCTACTGGGAACATGGTGGAGACATTGAACTTCAAAGGAAGACGGCTCTAACCCTGTTGCTTGTACCTTCCCAATAACAGCATTCCCGCCGCTTCTATTTCATTTCCTCTCCTGAATTTCTGAGAAGGGATGACAATAAATCCTAAGCTGAATCTATTAAGTGTGCTGAGAGGTTTTGGCTCTGTGTCTTTAGTATGGTTTTATTTTTAACTTTCCAGGAGAAGAGTTGGGGTCAAGTAATGATTGTTGTCTTCTTTTCTAGGAAAGGCTTGTCTTCTGTACATAATTATATGTCCTGAATACTTCTAGAAGTTTTGTTTTTAGAAAGGAAATAGATGGGTTTTGAAATGTCAGTGCCTCTATTTTTATTTAAGCATTTTAGAAGCAAATTTAGGCAGAATTTATTTAAATAAAATGTTTGCTTGTAATACACCACTAAGGGAAACTTACTCTTCAAATTCAAGGGTCAGAGCTACAGAAGGAAAGCCCTTAGAAGTTAATACTAATTAATTAATCCACCTCATTACCCCAAAGTCTCACTGAGTGCAGAGAGTGCTGCAAATGTAATAAGCTTCATGGTAATGGAGTCACAGCTAACTTCAAAGAATGGCTAGTACCTCATTCATTAACTTAATCAACTCTCTAGACACTTCAAAGACAAGGTATCTTGGTAGGAGAGCAATAAAGATGTAAGGTGATACTGGGTTCTGTTATTCCACAAGTAACTTAAACATTAAAAGATGGACAACAGGAGTGAATAAATAGTACTCATCGCCCCCTTTAAATAAAAACAGAACAGGGAAAACAAAATGCAACTGTGCAACTTTTCTCAGAACTTAAGTTTAAATGGTTTGGACAGTATAGTCAATAAAAAGACAATATCTACTTCCTTAGCCAAATTAGGGAAGTTTTCTTTCATTATTTTTTCAAATAAGTTTTCAATTTCTTGTTCTTTCTCTTCTCCTTCCAGCACCTCTATGATTTGAATGGTGGTATGTTTGAAAATGTTCCAGAGGCTCCTTAGCCTATCCTTGTCTTTTCAGATTCTTTTTCTTCTTGCTGTTCTGATGTTTTTTCTTCCTTATGTTCCAAATCATTTATCTGATTCTTGGCTTCATCAACTCCACTGTTCATTCCCTGTAAATTTTTCTTTATTTCACTTAGTGTAACCTTTATTTCTGCCTGGGTCTTTTTTATGCTGTTAAAATCCAGGAAGCATAGAGTCCCAAATAAAATGCACCCAAAGAGGATCACACTAAGACACATCATAATTCAAGTGCCAAAGGTTAAAAATAAAGAGAGAATCTTAAAAACAGTAAGAAAAAAGCAGAGTTACAGACAAAGGACTTCCCATAAGACTATCAGTGGATTTCTCAAAAGAAACTTTGCAGGCAAGAAGGAGCTGGCAAGAGGTATTCAAACTGATGAAAAGCAATGGCGTATAACCTAGATTACTCTATCCAGCAAAGCTATCATTTAGAATGGAAGGGCAATGAAGTGCTTCCCAGACAAGGTAAAACTAAAGGAGTTCATCATCATCACAAAGCCATTATTATATAAAATGTTAAAGAGACTTATTTAAGAAAAAGAAGAAATGAACATTAAAATGGCAGTAAAATACCAACTATAAGCAATTAAATCTAAAAAACAAACTAAGCAAACAAGCAAAAAAGAAACAGAATAATAGATATGGGGATTATTTGGATGATTATCACTTGGGAGGAAGAAGGCAGAGAATGGGGGAAAATATGGAGGTATTAAGAAGTACAAATTGGTAGGCACAAAATAGGAGAATGTTAAGAACAGTATAGGAAATGGAGTAGTCAAGGAACTTATATGCATGACTCATGGACATGAACTAAGGCAGGGTGGTGGTTGCTGGAGAGAATGGTAGGTACCCAGTGGAGGGATGCAAAGGGAGGAAAATTGGGTCAACTGTAACAGTATAATCAATAAAACATATTTGACAATATCTAATGTGTTTCGTATTGTGCATTTTACATGCTAGAGGTACTATACACACTTTAGCTCATAAACAAAATGAAAGTAGAACAGTTACTGGTTTATACCATTGTCTTCTTGTTTTTCTTTAAAGATTTTCTAAAACAAAAATTAATAAATTTAATGACTGTGTTTAACAAATATTAATATAAAATTATTTTATATTTTTTACATTTATGCATTTAATATTCAAAACAAAGTGGGGGAAAATTATTATGGTGCTCTCATTCAACAAATACGTGAATAGCTATTACATGTTCAATTAATGTCTAGTTGATGATTATTGAGAATGAATTTTAAATTATTTCTATTGTTATTCATATTTAGTAAATCTTCCCTTTTTCTTTAGTTCCTTGAACATATCATCTTCTTTTGAATTTGGGATCTCATTTCTGGAGATCCTTCTCTCTTACAATTACTACTTAGGGGGAAAGGCCTTTGTGTCTGTATAAAGTGTTAGGGTGCCAGATATTTCATGAGCCTTTTTTTTTCTCAAGAAATATGCTTTGTTTAATTAGTGAACCAGATGACATTGGGAGTTGGGGGCAGGGAGGAGTAGCCACTGGTAAAGGCAGCAGAGCACCAAGAAATAAAATAGCATGGCAAAAGTTTTTATTTCCCTTTTGTCACTTGAAGAAGCATTATTTTCTCAGATAGAAGATGAGTTTTGTGATTCAGATCCACTCTTGCCTTACAGTGTCCCACAAAGCGAACCCTGGGAATGAGTCTTATTCTCCTCTTCCTCCACCTCTAACATTCTCCCTGATTTTACTCATGGCCAGGGAATTCTTCAAAACCCTGTCTTTTCTTTCTTTCTTGCCAGTACAGGACATTCAAAGCTGGTGAGTGTTTTATAGTTCTATAAAGGACATTTCCCAGCCCAAATCAGCTTTTCCTGCAGTTATATTGAACTATATGCTAGTACTTTTTTCTTTTAATCTATTCTCTTATCTAAAGTATCATGTAGGACAGTCTAAGAGGTTTTTTATTTAATTTGGTGATGGAAATACAAACAAACAAATAAGAAAGCATCTCTATTTTTTTTATTTGAATGGTAAATTAAAAAGGTAGTCAAATTTATATCTTGATACAGAAGAAGAATTATTACCTTTTGAGTTTAACGTACTTTCTCAAAATTGCATTTTAAAATTAGCTTTATAATAAATGTTTTATAAATAATGTCATGTGATGTTGAAATTCTTACTTTTCAATTAACAATAACTAATGCTAAATTGGAGTTTTCTAATAAAAAAGTAACCCTGCATTGAAAAAAAAAAAAAAAAGAATGTTTCATTGAAGAATGGGATTAAATAGTGGATTCAATCAATTGTCTTAGATTCATTACTTTTTTGTGTGTCTTTTTTTTTATATTACAAATGACTTTGGATATTCAAAATTTAAGAAGGCAAATTTTATGAAAAGTCAATTGTTATTTTAATTATCTCAGTTGAGGAGTGAGGTATGAAATCATATTTATAGGAACTGTCAATTTTACATCTCAGTTCAATGTCTCATATATTTTTTGAAATGAAGTGAAATGGTTCAGTTATTCTGTTTCTTTGGAGCCAGCTGGGTGGAGTTTTTGCTCCTGGACACATGGACTTATAATGAGCTTCTGTGAGCCCTAGGGACACTAGGTGGTCTAAGATGCCGCAGTGACTCCACAAGGCCTTCCATCCCCCACTGATCTAGTCTGGACTTTTTTACATGGTAATAGTTACCCTGGCCAGGATTCTAAGAGCCTTGGAACCCAAGCAATATTTCTGTCACTGTTCTATTGACCAGAAAAAAAGTTACAAGGTCAGCCAACATTTGAGGCAAGGAGAAACAGACTCTACTTCTTGATAGAAGAGCTAGAAAGAATCGTGGTCATCTGTGCAATCTCCTATGGCTGGAACATGTAAACATTTAAAGCTGTCATAGTGTGTGCCAAATCAGATAGAGGATGTTGTTTGGCAATCAGTATATGAAGTTAACTTGCAGAGGTTATCAGGCATGATTGACTGAGAAGACCCTGGGGTCATTTTTGGTTCCTGGTTTCAGTTGTTCCTGAGACCCAATGGAACTCTGCTCTTCAGCAGTATAGCTGCTAAATTCTTTATGTCTATGAGTCAATTAAGTCTCGCTGTCATCCAATGAACATAAATGATTTGAGATTTTGTCAACTTTAATCAAAACTCCTGAAAAAAACCTGTATTCAAACCTGTTTACATAGTCTTATTCCCTGGCCATTCTTGTCACCTATTAAGACAATGAGTAGACTAAAGGCTACATTATATATTCATTTAGCTATTGCTCTTCCTTTTTTAATCAATTTTATTTCTAATAAATGAAGTGTCCATCTTCATTAAGCAATTCAACTATATTGAATTCCTCATCTGTATTTGTAGAATGGTATTTTTTTAATGTTCTAAGTAGTCAGACACTACCCTTTAATTCTAAAAATTAGAGACCAAATGTCATTTAGGAAATTGAAAATCAGCTTTTTTATTACTTCAATTGAAAGAACTCATACTGAAATGTGAACAATGTTCATGAAAAGTTAATAAATAAGACTAATGATAGTGCATGTAATTTTAGAATGATCAGGCTATTAAGCTACTTATAACTAATGCTAATACCTTTGAGGAAAGAGAGTAACAATATTGGAATTTCATGCTCATAAAAAAAAAACTGAAATTCAAAAGCCTTTCATGATCACATATATCAAGAGCTTATTTCGCATTGCCTCTCACATTTACTATATAGACACATTTCTCACTTTAAATATAATTATTATGGATGTGAAATTATGGGATCTGAATCAATTTTCAGACTTTTAAGTTCCACATATTTCTCTATAATTTTATCCTTCCTCCCAATATTTAAAAATACTCCCTATGCCTGACTTCCCTCTTTGAATCACTAATGCTATGAGCACTGTAATTGAAAGGAGTGTGTCCTTTTATACTCCCTCCAGCTTATCTGACGAAAAACATATTCCAGGCAAAGGGCAAATGGTATTTTTAGGAAATCAGAACATGCACTAAAGTCTCTAAGTTTCTGAGTTCACAAGGTAAGACTGAAGCCTTGGTTAATGAACCACTTTGCAACCCTTCATGTTCTTGCCTCTCTCTGAATGGAAACTATAGGCAAGAGACAAGCATATTTCCATGAAAGATACCGTCACTTTTGAGTAAACTAGAGTAATAATGTCTTTTCAGTATATATTTTTTCTTTCTTGAGAGTCAGGGAGTACTTTGAGAGTTATCTGAAGTTTATAGAGGTTAACGAAGTGTCATTATTATCCCCATTTTCAGAGGATGCACAGGAAACTCAGGAAAATTAAATTGACTTTAATTAGTGATAATAAGAGTTCCTCCCCTTTGTAACCTACCTCAGATTTAGTTATGAAGTATGCCTCTACAGAAGTTTATATGCCTCTATAAAAGTTTGATTCAATTTGAGTTAAAATGTTCATATTCTTGAGACAAGAAAATGTCAGAATTGTGGTATAGTATAATACGACACCCCCCCCCCCCGTGAGATTCCCTCAATCGATGTACCATACCCTTTATCTGTAAATAAAGTGTAGCTTCCAGTGCAATCAATGAGCCGTCAAGCATGCAAATGAGGCCATCTTTAAGAAAGGTTACTGTGCTATACTACAGAATGAAATCCATCAGAAGGCTGATGGAACACAGGGACCATTTGGGAAAACTCTAAGAAAACACAAAAATACTAATGCACATTAAGGGAAACTTAAAGATATTTTGTTTTGACTGCTGGAAAGGAAACTACGATATGCACAGGGACCCAGGTGGTTAATGTACTGTACATTGTTACTATACAGTACAGACCTCAGTCTCTTAGTTCCTCAGAAATCGCAAAGTCAGTTGATTACATCATGCCCTACAGAATATTATAAGAGTAAATAAGCAAACATCTCAGATATGCTTTTATGTCTTGCTAATTCACTTGGCTTTTGCATTCTGGTTCTTGGGCTGTTGTGTGAGAAACAAAGTATCTTTCAGTTCCCCTTAATGTGCATTAGTATTTTTGTAAGTGTTTTCTTAGAGTTTTCCCAAACGGTCCCTGGGTTCCATCAGCCTTCTGATGGACTTCATTCTGTAGTATAGCTCTTGGGCTGTTGTGTTAAGAGAGTGTTATGCCCTGTTAAAGGGTCTAAGCCAATCTCAAATGCAATAGAGAAAATGGCAATAAATTGAAGTTCAAAAGCAAACCAGTCCAACTGTAAGAGCAAAGCAAATTTCCTGAGTTCAGACACAATACAATACATAAACCTAAAGTTCTACAGTTAATGCAAGTTGTTTGACATCTGAATCAATTTAATTTTAAGACAAATTCCATGGTTTCTTAGATATGACATCATTAATTCCTATTATAGTTCATCTTGAAGGACATTATTGTACATTGAACATTCATTCATGTTCAGAAATGAGATACTGGATTTCACCTGTAGATTAAGCTGGCTGTGCAGAAGGGTCTGTAACACCTCATCTCACTCTTGCATTCACTGTTCATATGTTTGTAGATTCGATTATCTGCACATTGCAATGACTGAAAAAAGACTATGCATGGTGCTGCAAGACAGTGAACAAAACTAAAACACATGCTTAATGTTTATTTTGATAATATTTTGTATTGGCTAATTTGGAGAGTTATTTCATTAAATGAAAGTGTGCAACAAATGTTTTATATGCAATGAATGTCATTGGAAATAATTTGGTGATTATTTTTATGCTTTTGAGTTACACTATTCCACCTATTAACAACACAAAAGAGTGGACTATGTAATTCTTAGGAAGGTCTTCTTCCTAAAATTCTCTCTGCTAAAAAGTCAGAACAAAGTGGTCTAATTTCCATGATTTTTTAGTTTTGGTGACCTATAACACGGATCACAGATACTGCTAACTACCCAAAATCCTATGAGGTTTCCTAAAATAGAGCTTGCTGGCAATCATTTCCTTCCCAGACCTGAAATGATATACAGGAAGAGGTCTATATGAGTAAGAAAAAAAAATCCATGAATTTGGGGTAGAACTATCTTAATATTTAGTATCTAGTAACTCAGCCAACTTGTCTTATAATTAGTGCCTTGCTCTCACTGTAAACATAGAGATTAATGTCTAATGCTTAAAATGTCTCTATCAATCACAACGTTTACCTAGTCTGTATTTTTTTCAGACTTTTTGAGAACAGGATGGTATATTCAAGGTTATATCAGCACACTGTTTGACAAGAAATCATTATTTTTTACTATTTCTTAAAGAGTTGCTGAAAATAGTGCTAGGCTTTCATTAGAAGTCATTATACCTCTTCCTAAACATAAAGCAATATATATTGATATTTGTTTAATTTTCTCAGTCATTAAGAAAAAGTGAATTATATAAGTTCACAAATAAGAAAATAGTAAAATCAGAATTAAAAATTCTCCAGGCTATTGCTATCACATTAAATTAAACTGTAACCTCAGTATGTGCTTTAATTATATTTTAAAAGTACCTTGTATAATGATTCTTAATTTAAAAGTATCACAGTGTGACTTAGTGGACACACACATATGCATGCACATAAATTAGAAACAAAACTTTTATGAAAAAACTTACTCATATAAAATGTTCTGACACTTCCCCACTCTAGTTCTTTTAATTTTAAACATGTTTACCTGGTTTTACAAAATTAATTTTATAACCTGGTAATGAGCTGTGATCTGCTATAGAAAACATTGTTTTAATCGATATCTTTAAAAATATGAAGAACTGACTTGTATCTTAGTAAGTATAGAGGTGTTAAAAATATAATTCTCATACAAGCAGAGAGTGAATTTGTATAAAAATTTTATTTAATATACTAATGAAGATACCAAGAAGAAAACACAAGTTCTAGTTTGAAGAGCATTTCAGGGATTTACATAGTAATAGAAGGAATGGTTTCTGCAAATTAATTTGCTAAGTTAGATACAAGACTAGTTAACTTCCTACAGAACAATTAAGCCATAAAAACATTGGGGGTTAATTTCTCTACCAAATTATAAAATTATAACAGTTTATAAATTCCTGCAGTTTAACTTACAGAAAGAGTCAGATATAGTCCAATCAAGAGACAGACAACCTATCTGACAACAACAAATATATATATATAAAGAAGTGCTAACTAAATATCATTAATTACTAATTACTAAATTCATGCAAAGGCTAAATGATAGTGCCATGGTATAACAATGAAAGCAACTGTAGAACTAAGGGACTAAATAAAGATATTAGAATCACTAAAATCAAATTTTTGGAGGAGGAGCTTTGTGGAAACGAACCTTCTTGCCTGGTGCTGCACTTTCTGTAAGGGGACAGGTTGGGATGAAAAGTTGGAAATGCTGAAAATGTTGGAAAGGCTACAAACTGGAATAGACAGCTGTTATGGAAAGACGCTACTCCAGCCATAAGGAAGTGTTGTTGGGGTAACTCCCTGGATCAGAAAGAAGCAGAGAAGTCCACCTTGGGAGCGATTACCCCTACCTCCTCTCGCCTTGCCATCTTCTCCAGTAGTCTCCTCACAAAGTCTAACAGGGAGCAGCAGGTCAGGCAAATGGAATGTACCAAGCCCCAGATGACCATGATGAAACCAACTAGAGAAGTGGGGTTGGAGCCTAGAGACAATAGTTTAAACTGCCACAATCTCTGACTTTACAGGACAGTGAAATATTCATAATTTTATCATCTGTGGATTGTTAATCAAGAGTGTCCAACTGGATCTAGTGTGTTATGAGAAACACTCTAGAATGATATCAAGAATTGAACAATCATCACTTTTCCTTTTTCTAAGCCCAGGACACATCTCTATCAGAATCTCAAGGTTTAATTAAAGACTACATAAAGTCAAAGTTGCTATAATATTTTCAGATTTTCCTATTAAAGAGATTCTATAGACCATAATTCAAGGATATTATTCTAAAATTAGGTGCATATTTGTTTTTTTTTAGCTTGAAATCAATAAAACTACATATTATGAACAGAAAGGTGTACCCACTTTCATGATTCTAGAGTTCTTTTGTCTAGAATTTATAGAATTATTAGAAATCATCTAGGGCAAATTCTTGAAATCTTAAATGAAAGTTGCATGTGCCCTTAAAGATGTCGGTAGTATATAAAAATGTTTTTAAAAGTAAAAAAACTCTGTATATGTTTTTACACTTGTATTTACACAAAAGAGATCACACTACAGTCTTTCACCTTAATTTCTTCACTTAATATCAAGCCTTGCCATAGGACAACAGATCGCTACTCCTCAATCATTATATTATCTTCATTCAAATGTATGAATGTACATAATACATTTAAAATTACTTACTGATGGTCATTCAGTTTTTTTCTAACTTTGTTATGGCACTAGATGATAGAATGAACACTGAAAAGTCTTTATATATGATTTTATGTACAAAGTATACACATACACACTTTGGATATATATACACAAAACTATGAAGTTAACTACTAACAATGGTTATTTTGCTATTTATTACTAGTTGAAACTGCAGTTGATGACTTGAAACAGCATGAAAAGGAACAAACTAGTCTTATGTCATCTTTTTATCTTTCCAAAGCATTTTTATGATGCACTCGTCTCTTTCTCACATCCAGATCCCACACCATGTGAAACCCTTGCCGTATTACAACTACGACCAACCGGTGATCGGGTACTGCCAGGCTCACCAGCCGCTCCATGTCAGCAAGGGCTACGAAGCAGTGTCCCTGGAACAGGAAGAAACCCCCAGCCTGGACCTCGGGCATGACCACAGCTTCATCGCCACCATCGCCAGGTCGGCAGCACCTGCCATTTACCTTGAAAGATTAACAAACTAACGCAAAAGCAACTCCTCATGGGGGGATTCGAAGTGCGGGGAGGGAGGGCCTTCATCTTAAAGAAGAATGGGTATCCAAGCCGGCTCATCATTCTTATTAAAACATTTATGACATATTGGAAAGGAAAAGCAAAATTGCTTTAAAAAGAACAGATGCACCCACAGCAGAACCAGGAGAACTACAGAACTTTCCTTGCTTTTAAACAACAACAAACAAATGTGCTCCTGGATGTAAATAGTAAAAGTGTCGAGTTCTTATAAAAGTAGATTTCACCCTAGCTACGTATAAGATTGTTTGTATATTTGCTTTTTCTACACTGCATGGTTCCTGGGCTGGAGAACCGCAGGGTGGGAAAAACGTGGGGTGGGTGGGAATTTGGGGAAACCATCAAGTTTTCCTTGTTAGGTATGTGTAACTCTCAGACTTTATTTCAATTGCTTTGTTTTGTTTTTCTTTTAAAAATATTGTTTGTTCTTGTCTGGTTTGTTTAATTTTTATTATTTACTTGGTCAAGTGATTCTGTTTCTGATTTTAAACATGACCATTCAAGCTCATGTTGTACCAAAAGAAAATTTGCTTTACCATAGACCACAAAGAAACAAAGTTGACCACAAAGTTTGACAGAACTACTGCCATGAAATCCAACGGAACGTGAGTGAGTGACACCTCCAGACACACAGTGTAACTGTGTGAGGAGTTCTACTTTCGTCCTGTTGGCCGTCCTCACTGAGCATGTTCACCTTGTAAGAAGTCCGAAGGAGGGACCCCAGAAGATTCGCAGGGGGAATAACCCACAGAAACATCCTCAAGCGGACTGGGAATATCTGAAGAACAATGGTCATGTGGTCCATGAATGAAATTGCCAAGGTGACAAATTTCTAATCACAAGATAATGTGTAACATTGCTTTTTAAATTATCGATTACTTTTTGTGAAGTTTTATCAATTTAAAAATGTTGAAAAAATAAATATATTTTGTTGCTAAACCATAGCTCACGTAATGTTGAATGTTTTGTCTCTATAATGTGAAATCCTTCTAAGACAATTCAATAAGAAATAATTAGTGTCTATCAAGTGCTTTCTGTGTGTTCTACCTTCAGGTGGGGAGACCAAAAATAGGTAGGCAATAACTATGAGGTGTGGCTTATGCAGTAACTTGTTTCACAATTATTTTTACAGACATTTAATGTAATACAGAGTTACATAACAATATGAGAAAAAAGTAAGTATTCATGGAAGAGTCAGAGGTTGCACAGTATTCTGGAAGAGAATGAACTGTGTTAAAATTGATTACTATCTGAAAGAACCATAGTGATCACCTATTTTTTAACCAAAAAGACAACTATACACACCTCAGTTGACCCATTTTCACCTGGCTTCCCTGGGGTTATAATCCATATCGCAGCAATTTTCTGATTCACTGTGGACTTATCCTAACCTACCCACTGGTCTGATTTTCCTAGTTCTATTTTTAAAACAAAATACAAGTACAAAATTTGGTCATTCTTTGTTGGGACAAGTTTGGCATTCTAAAAGGCACTAATGTATAGTAGTTTTAGTGAGTTTTTGAAGAGCTAAGTTCATACATGTCTTCCACTTAATTCCAAATTCTACTAAAATAATAGTTAAAAAGCCTTGTGAATACTTTTACATCAAGTAAACTAACATAGAGTACTACACACATTTATTTTTCTCAAATTCATTATTTTTAACTACTATTTTAAATTATACTTGAATTTAAAACTCATTTTTTAAGTTTTCATTGTATTTTTTTCATCACCCTTTATCCTAACCCTTGCACCACCCTCCCGCCTTCAATCACCACAGTGTTGTCCGTGTCCATGAGGCCTTTTTCCTTTCTGCTGGATCCCTTCACCTACTAACCCCCCCCCCCCCAGCCATCACCCTGCTCTCTGTCTCTGAGTTTGTCTCCACTTTGCTTGTTACTTTTGCTTGTTCATTACATCCCACATATGATTAATGCAGTAAGTATTTGTCGTTCTCTGACTGAATTATTTCACTTAGAGTAATGTTCTCTAGGTCTATTCATGCTGTCACAAAGGGTAAAATTTTCTTATTTTCTGAGTAGGATTCCATTGTGTAAATGTCCCATAGTTGCTTTATTCATTCATCCACTGATGGACACTTCGGCTACTTCCAGATTTTGGTGATTGCAAATAATGCTGTAATGAACATAAGGGTGATTATATTTCAAATTAGTGTTTCAGGTTTCTCTGAACCAATTCCCAGAAGTGGTCACTGGATGATAAGGCAGATCCATTTTTAATTTTTTGAGGTATCTTTGTACCACTTTCCATGGTGGCTGCACCAAACTGCATTCCAACCAAGAGTGCAAAAGTGTTCCCCTTTTTCTACATCCTTGCCAGCACTTCTTTGTTAATTTATTGGTGATAGCTATTCTGACAGATGTGAAGTGACATTTCACTGTGGCTTTAATTTGCATTTCCCTGATTATTAGTGATGTTGAGCCTCTTTTCATATGTCCATTGGTTATCTGTATATCCTCTTTGCAGAAGTGTTTATTTATGTCCTTTACTCATTTTTAATTGGACTGTGTGTGTGTGTGTGTGTGTGTGTGTGTGTGTGTTGAGTTTTGTAAGTTCTTTATAAATTTTGAATACTAACCCCTTATCAGATGTACCAATGAATACGGTCTCTCACTCAGTGGGTCGTCTTTTAATTTTGTTGATGGTTTCCTTTGCTGTGCAAAAACCTTTTAGTGTGATGTAGTTCCAGTTGTTTATTTTAAAATTCAGTCTTAATTGTTAAAAATATTATGTCATAGTAAAGAAAATTTTATCAAAGAGATTTTTTCACATTGGAACACACGGGCTATTGCTGTCAAACTCTGGTATCTTTCCTACTAACATTTACCATCAGGATTACATTATATCTGGGTATGTGTTCCACCTGTTTAAGTAGAATGAATTGATTATGAATTTAAAAGTTAAAGATAATTTATTGGTATTGTGGTTTTTCTTTTAAGAATTATTTAATAGACTTGAGGCAGAACATTTTGGAGTGTCTGCTCAAATGACAAGAATTCTCTTAACCCTTCTGATTTCTTCATCTATCTAATGTCACTCATATATCCCATCTGCTACCCACACCTGCATTAGGTAATGTACTAGAAGCCCTACCTCAAAAAGTTTTGTTAGAGTTGGCGTAAGTCAACTATTTACTCTGTTTATTTCTGTTTCTTATAAGCAAAACAAAGTCTTCAATTGATAACATTCTTTGTATTATTTAAAACTATATACTTGGCCAACAGTTATCTCAAGTCTAACACGAAATACTGAACTACTAGCAAAACAGGTGACATTATGAAAATATCTTGCTCTCTAAATATGAAAATTTTCAAACAACTTTTTGAAAAGATATTATTCACACATGTCAGAACAAGTGTATACTGAGCTTTGGAAAGTTATTGCTAATTAAAAAACAAAACAGAAAAAGAAAACCCCCAGAACAATTTTGCTTGGGGAGGCCTGGAAACACCCTTAATGGAAAAAGTTTAAGCTTGGTGTTGTGTGAGAGGGCAGGCAGATTTTCAGGAAATGCAAAAAAATAACAAAATAAACAAAAGCACTTTGAACAAAAAAGAGACATTTCCACAGAAGAATTAAGAACCATATATTGTATTTATTGATTCCTTATGCCCAAAAGCCAATCATGTCTATGCTAACAACCTGATATAACCAATAAGAATATAAGGCTTTTGTTAGTCATCACTCTGGCCCTCTCAATAACAAAGAGAAAATTGTCTATACAGGTAACTTTCATCTCGATTTCTGGTGTTTTTGTTATGCAAACTGATCGCCCTTGTCCCTCAACACAGAAAAGTGTTTTTGATTTTGAATTGTGACCCAATGACAATGTGCCATCCAGTGAGGCAAACGGCACACATAATATTTTCTTATTATGCAGAGGAAGGAATATATCCCACTTCTACAATCATTTTGAATTTTTTTTTCTCTGAGTCTAGCTAATATATATTTCACTGCCTTCTAAATGTCAGGAACTAATTTGATTCTATTTATTTTTATGTTGAAATGTTAATGAGCTCTCACATAGAAAGTTAGGCTTTATTTCAAGACTGGCCTAATTATTATTTTAATTCTATACTATAATTTTTAGTGAAATTCTGAAAGCTATGCATGTTGGGGAGTACTGTGGAGTATTTATAAAACAAGGACATTAAAACTATGCTTGAAAGGAATTGTGAATGTGAAACATACAAATTGGAACAGTCAATTATTCAAACATTCTGATTAATTTTTTTCATAAGTATTCTTAGTAATGCTGAGTTTGCAATAAGGAAATATCTAAAATTAATATATGCATAAATGTAACTGGAGTTTAAATTTTCATCCTACAGTAGCTCTACTTACAATATTTTACATATGACCTTCTGAGACTAAGGATATAAATAATAAGAGTAATCACTTGCAGAATGCCAAAAATCTCAAGTACTTTCTAAAATCAACAGTAGGCTATGTTATAATATCCCAAATAATTTCATTCATTATAAAGCCATGTGAGGGGGAGGAGGGCTCTAATCTGTTACTGGCTTTCATGCCACATTTTTATCAGTAATTTGAGTGCAGATATGGCAGATCTATCTTACAAAGTTGTGATCCCTGTCATGAGAAAAGGAAGAAAATGTAATATCACAACCTGTAGAACTTTACATTTTATGAGAAATACATAAAAGTGAATTGAATTTGGGGATTTTGGTTGACAGCCCAACAGCATAGCATAAGACCACCAATGAAAGCAAATCATAGAAATGTTGAAAATAAGGAATGTTAATGTTTGAATCTAAGTTTTACTCATCAAACCACACCTGGAATTCAGTATCAATGTCATACCTCCAAGGGGACAACTACAAGAATAGCAACCAGAATATTTAAAGTTAAGCAATCCATAGCATACATCCCTGTTTAATGAAGAATTGAAAGCAGGATCATTCATTGGGTAAAGCTGTTAAAACTTTATAAATAATCAGTGCAGAGAAGCAGATTCACTGCTCTACAGGCCCATGATAGACACACATAGTTGGTAATTATTTTTTAAATTTTATTTTCAATTATAGTTTTCATTAACATTGTTTTGTATTAGTTTTAGGTGTATAGCTTTCTTGTTGGAGGATCATCTACTTTATGAAGTGTTCCTTCTAATATTTTGGATACCTACCTGCCACTGTAAAAAAACTATTATAATATTGTTGACTATATTCCCTGTGCTGTACTTTACACTCCCATGACTATTTTATACTACCAATTAGTATTTCTAATCCTTTCACCTTTTTGGTAATTGACTATTTACCTGAGGAATCCAAGACTCTTGGGGAAGTAACCTGTCTAGTTCCTCGTCAAGCTGCTCATCTCTGTGACTTTCTAATTTCTGAAGCCACATGGCCTCTCATTATGGGATACTTGCCATACCCCATGTTTTATTAGCTTTAATTGCTTTTCTTTCAGAAGAGCACAACTAGTCCAAATTCAGAAACTTAGCTTATCTATCACTTAAACTAACTTTTCATTTCACTCATTCCAAGTGTATGCCTATAGTGACAGGGCTTAGCATTGTTCCTATAAAATTCTCTGACTGCCTCCTGTTTTGTTCCCTGGAGATCTGAGTTCCTTCTGCCATGATACATCCCTAGGATCCTTGTTCTTCCAAAGCTAAACATCATCTTTCTCTTACTCATATTACCAGGCATCTGATTTCTGCCCATAAATCCAAGTTATTTGTTACCAAACCTGTTCTGTTTATCTGTAAATAATGCTCTGTTCCTCAAACACGTAGTTTGTCCTGCTAGGCCAGCCTTGCTTCCACTTGTAGTACCTCTTGGGCAGGTTCTCTATTCTCTTAATAAGTTGCTCTGCTAGCTAGCCACTGGAGTTCTCATCCTCTGTTGTTGAGTTAACATTATTCCAGAAGCACAATTCAATTTCAAAAATGTGCCTGTACTGAATGTTGAGATCTGAGTTTCCATTCTGAATCTATTGTAATATGCCAGATCAGTGACTTTGTTCTGAGACTGTCACAGTACATATGGTAATGACCTGAAATGCTTTTAAAAGCATGTGTGAGGCCCACCCATAGCATGCCTGATGTAGTATGTCGGGGATGGTGGAATCTGAGAATGCTGATGTCTAATATGTCCCCAGGTAGCGCTGATGCTGTTAGTGTGTGGACCACATTTTGAAAACTACTGCCATAGAAAATAGCTATTTCTATCCTTATACATTAATGGCTATGCACACGGACTCAAAGTTTTCATTTTATATTAATTTAAGATTTAATATTAAATGAATTTTAAAAATAAGAACTGATTAAAAGCAAGTAGAAGCATTATACAATCATGCAACTTGAAAGACCCATGACTTTGTGTAAAGAGTATTTTCTAAGATGTGCTGTATAACATGAATAAAAGATTATTTCTATGAAAAAAAGAAGAAAAAATAAATATCAGTGACAACAACACCAAAAGAAGTTTTTATGATCAAATTTAATTTGTAAAATGTTGCATATGACATATCCCCTTTGGAAATTCACAAAACACTTGAACATTTAAAAGATATCAGAAATACTGTAGTCAAGAAATGCATTTAAATTTGTTTAACCCTGGTTTTTCTAAATTTGTTCAAACATAATACCCTTTCTCAATTTACTATCTCACAAATTCTTCTAGAATTTATATCGAATAAAACTCATTTGGGAAGTGTTCATTAAAAGAATGTTCTTTCCTTGACCATCAAGAAAAGCATTTACCTTTGCAAATAGCTATTCCCATACTTACAAATGACATAATGTACTCTTCTAAGATGCATGGAGACTTTTTTTTTAAATCAAGGACTCAATGTATTTTACTCTCTCTAATAATAGAGCAAATGCCATATTTGTCTGGATTAAGTGAGAGTGAACCGTAGAGATGATAAGAACCTGGCATCACCAGTAGAAAACAGATCTGCAGGAGATTAGGTCCATTGTTTCTATTGTGTAAAGCATTGCAAATCATAATTAAGTCACTAAAGAGTACATAGAAATGTAAGCATCTTTATTATCTAAATTGACAAGTTCCTGCTCAGTCACTGGCCTCAGGTGATGATATTCATTCATCTGTGCTTTTTGGGCTAGAAGTTCCCCTCAGACAAATAATAAGAAAGCAAGTGGGAAGGGCAGACTAGAGGATCAAACATTGACCTTGGTTCACTCTTAAGTCATTTCTTTACAGGATCCAGGCAATTGATTATAATGTCAGAATGGATTTTAGACTTCCTGTACATATTATTGTTTGTTTTTAAAAATGATATAAGAATAAAAATGCATAAAAATGAGGTTAGGCATGAGATCAGATTTTGTGTGCATTAAGAAAGCTACCCTAATGGCAATAATAGGAGAACTGTATTATGATTATTCCCTGAAATGAAAAATATACATATTATCCAAATTCTTGAGTGTGACTATACTCTTTTAGGGGTAAATTAATTTGATTTTACATAATGGAAAAGATCTGATGCAAGATGACTGAAGTGTGGCTTAATCAGGCAATATTTTAGTCTGCTCAGACTGCCATAACAAAATACCATAGAATGGGTGTTTTAAACAACACAAATTTATTTTCTCACAGTTCTGGAGGCTGGAAAGTCCAAGATCAATGTCACAACAGGGATTGGTTTCTGATGGAATCTCTTCCTGACTTGCATATTGCTGCCTTCTCCCTGTATCCTCACTCAGCAGAGATAGAAGGTGTGCTCTTTAGTGTTTCCTCATATAAAGACACTCATCTCATCAGATCAGAGTCCCACCTTTATTGCCTCATTTAGACTTAATTAACTCCTAAGGCCTGACCTCCAAACACAGTCACACTGGGGACATCTGAATTTTAGGGGAGTGTGACTCAGTCCAGGCAAAACAGAAAAACAAAACAAAATAAAAAACAGTTGCAGCGTACCTACTAGAGTGACCCCACTGATTTTATAGGGGGGAAAAGCAAGAAAAAGAGCCTGCTAATTCTAGCAGAAGAATGCTTAAAGAAAAGATAGATTAGTTGGGAGATTGGGTGGGTCTGAGCTCTGAGCTCTGAATATATTTATAAGGAGAGACAGTATGGTTTATTGTATTTTACTCATATGGAGTATTAAAAATATCTCTTAATAAGGTCATTAAAGAAGTTAATTATGTTTTATACATAATTTTAGTGTTTTTAAGGAGATCTATAACTTAGAAAAAGTATTTCCCAAACTGATTTTACACTGCTTCTGCAACATGCTTTGCACAAAAGGTTTCAAGGTCAAGTAACCACAAGGAAAAGCTGCTTGTTCCATCCACCCTCTTAGATATATTTGGTGCTAATTAATATATTAAAGGCTTTCCAAATTCCTATAGTAAAGAAGTTATTTGAAGTCAGCATTTCCCAGTTATTGGATTATACGATGTTCTTTAGTTAAATCACAACTATAAAAGTTAGTTTTTCACAAAGCACATTTAGGAGCACATTATATGTCCAGTGAGGGCCATCTGATGAAGAGCTTACCTAGGAAAGAGATATAGCATTTAGTGTGGTTGTAGAGTTCTAATACCTACAAATGTAAATTTCTGTAAGACTTGCAACTTTATGAATGTATTGGATTTTTCATCAAAAGTAAATAGTTAGATTTTTAATCAGACGTGTTATATAAACAATGCCGAGAGTAACCGGTTTCTACATAAATAGAACAGCAATTCTCAATATTTTATCCTGGTTTAACAAAACTAGGATACTGTGTTCACTTATACTTTGAAATTCACTTGAAATATGGTGAATGGAGTATTGAGATGTTGGAAATCACAAGAGAAATGTGGAACACACTGGAGAACTTAAGAATAAAGAAGAGATTCAGGTAAGACAAAGCATTCCTGTCTTCAATGGTGAAATGATTGTAACATGAAAAGTGGAAGGGCACTTGCTCCTTTTTCCAGATGCAAAAAAATCAGGATGGATAGTATGGGATGGTAGTTTTTAGCTAAACATATTCATTTTTTCAATAAGTATTTAATAAGTATTCTTACAGAGGAGAACAAAAGTAGGTTTACACTTGTTCATATGAAAAATAATGCCGTGATTGGTAAATAATAAATATAAGAATAAACTCTGTGTTTCATGTACTCACAACTGTAAATCTACTTTTGTCCCATTCTGTATGTGCCAGCCACCCCTATTGTCCTATTAAAGATGTATCTCTGAGGATATTTTACAGACAAGAAAATTAGCCATTATAGTTCATGCCAAAAGTGCTGTAATAAAGAACTGGGTAGCACTGAAACACGTATTGAAGTGACACATTGGCAGGAATGGAAGTACTACAACGAGGATGAGTAAGATGGAAAGAATATTCCAAGGAGAATATCAATCAACCCGAAGATAAACAGAAGATGGATAAGTTTAAGGAATCAAATTAGAGTGAGCAAGGGAAGATGGGTACAAAGTTAAGCTGGAAAGGTAAGCAGAGACCTGATCATGTATGTGGAGGCACATATGCTAAGGAGTCCAGGTGTTAACAAAAGGCAATTATACTACTAGCAACCAGGGAGTCATAGGTGGATGTTAATAAAAGTACTGAACATATCATTTTGACTTTGGTAGGAAGACTGTATGAAGGGAGACAGACTGGAACCCTGAGACAGTTAAGAGTCTACTGGAATATAGCACTTGAAAGATGATGTAGGACTTATCTAGAAAAATGCCAGTTGGAATAAGGGCAGAAAATAAGTAAAAGGATAGTTAAGGTTTTCAAAGTACTTATTATTTACCATGCATATTACCAATAAGTTTACATTTAATAACCCCCAACAAGGATACTTGAAGTAGTATACATACTGTTGTTAACTTCAGTTTACAGATAACAATGTCAGGAATGGAGAGGTTAAAATATTAAGTCATAGTACTGTGATTCAAAGCCAGGAAATCTCTTTAAGAAAGAAATACTTTAGTACTTATGCTCTATAGCTTCTTAAAACTTTATATGGGGGCTATTTAGCATATAAAAGTAGCAGCTAGAAGCAGGAAAAGTTTGAGGACATGGGAGGATAATACCTATATTTCTGGGTTGAGCAACAAAGACCATATTGATATATCATCTGCTATAGCAGCCACAGAAGGAATAACCTGGTTTGTGGTAAAAAAAAAAAAAAAAAAAAAAAAAGATGAATTCTCTTATGGACATGTTGACTTTTAAGAACTTCAAATCGTGTCATTCAGGTGCCAGTGAGACAGATAGATCTACAATTAAGAATAGTGACAGGGTCATCTATATTAGAACTTGATGTTGAATCCATGGGAATTAAATAAATTAAACATGGACTGTGTGTAGACTGAGGAGGGAAGTGGGACCATATCAGAATCCTTTATAACAGCAAAAGTACCATCAAAGGAGCATCAAAAGGATTATCTAGAAAATGATCAGGAAATCAATGATAGCTTTCTTTGAGACTTAAGGAAGAGATAATTTTCTAACTTTGACAAATAACAGAAAGACCTGTTTTGGTAAGTAGTAAAAACCATTGTGTAACTGAAAGTATTAACATGGATATATACCATCCAACTTCAGGGACAATGTACAAAGTAGTTTGTATTTGTTAAGAGTGCAAACTAGATGACACCTCAATTCCTTCTTACTCTATGATGTTATAATTATGTACATTTTTTCCTGTAGTGGTAAAATGATACACATTCTCAGAGCCCCAAATTATGCAATGACTTTCAGTACTTGAGATGAAAAACATATACCGTAGTTCATTTTCTCAGTTTCAATTTATACCAATTTTAAATTTTACATGCAGATATGGTAGGCAGGATGAATATAATAAAATGTTATTTGTCAAACTTTCCAGTCTCTAAATTGAATACTAAGTGACTGAAGAACATTTATGGTACTTATTTCAAATTGCCTATGAACTACCAAGGTGTTTCACAACTTGCCAAAATTACAGAGCCTGGCATACGTGGCAGGGGGGCAGGGCGTGAGGAGGAGAAGGAGGAGACTCTGGCTGGCAGCCACCTTTACTGGGGAACCCACAGCTGCTGTGGCTGCTCAGAGTGGCAGGCTAGTGGGCTAGAGAGCCACCAGAATTTCAGGAGAGAAGCAGAGATGGACCGGCCACTGGTCAGCCGCAGCCTGGTGGACAGTGATAGCAGCCTTGCCAAAGACCTCTAGTGAGGCCCCCAAATGTTTCTAACAGTAAACAGTTTTTAAGAAATGAATGACTAAAACAAAATCTATGCTATAATTTTTTATGCTGGAAATTAGTATGAGCTTGTTGTTTCTAAATATAGATTTTTAAATTTAATTTTTTTTATTTTAAATCATTTTTAAATTACAGTTGATATGCAATAGTATATTAGTTTCAGGTGTGTCTTTTTAATTTTTTTATTTTAAATAATTTTTTATTTTTCAATTACAGTTGATTACAATATTATATGTTAGTTTCAGGTGTACATCCAGTGATTAGATATAAAACTTACTAAGTAATCATCCTGATAAAGCTCATACCCCTCTGACACCTTACATACTTATTAGAATATTATTGACTATATTCCCTGTGCTGTATTTCACATCCCTGTGACTATTCTGTAACAATCAATTTGCACAACTTAATGCCTTTCTCTTTTCACTCACCCTCTCAATCCCCCTCCCATCAGGCAATGTCAAAATATTCTCTGTATCTATGAGTCTGTTTCTGTCCTGCTTGTTTGTTTATTCTGTTTTTTAGATTCAATTGATGATATATATGTATTTATTGCCATTTTATTGTTCATATTTTTATTTTTTCTTCCTTTTTTTTAAAGAAAACTTTAACATTTCATGTAATACTGGTTTGGCATAATTAACATTTTTTAGATTTTTCTTGTCTAGATAGCTCTCTATATATCCTTCAAGTATAACTGGTAGGTTTGTTGGGTAGAGTAATCTATCTTGGTTGTAGATTGTTGTTTTTCATCACTTTGAATATTTCTTGCTAATCCCTTCTGTCCTGCAAAGTTTCTGTTGAGAAATCAGCTGACCTTCATATAAGAGTTCCTTGCAGGTAACTAACTGCTTTTTTCTTGATGTTTTTAAGATTCTCTCTTTGTCTTTAACCTTTTGCATTTAATCATGATGTGTTTTGGTGTAGGCTTCTTTGGGTTCATCATAGATCTTTTAAATTTTCTAGGTACAGAATATTTTCTAATATTTATTCCATGGATGCTTTTTACCCCAAGGACAATTAAGTACCTTGACAGAAATAGAATGATAGTTCAAAGAATCTCAAAATTTTTACCCTTTAATATTAAATATGTATGTGTGTAACAAGATCTAAAATTTACCTAAGGGAAATCTCAGGTCATACAAATTAAATTGTCCAATTTCTTATTAACATTACAAATCCCCTACCCCAAAAACACTTTAAAATGTCAAGAAAGAGTAAGATAAGGTGTTATTTTTATAATGAGACTGAAACAAACTAGAACAGGTCCAGAAAAACTATATTAAAGACAGACTCCATTTTGATGTTTGACTACTGATAGCTTTGAAGTCCCACCACTCCCCTTTCCCATTCTGCCTTACACCTGGTTAAGCTGATAAGAAAGTCTGAGCACTGTCTCCCTTGGAACCAATGGCAAGCCACACTCCAGCCCCAACTGATAACTACCATAAATTCCAAACTAGTCTCTTCTCCCTGCTCTCTCAAGATCCCTTTAAAACCAACTTGGGAGCCTGCCCTACTATCTCCAGAAAGCTTCATTATGTGAATAATGACACTTTCCATACTCCCCTGTTGCAGGTGACCTGTCATCCGTCTCAACATCCAAGCCAAAGCGAAAACCCAAACCAGACTAGCACTGTCTGTAGGTTACTAAAACGTCTGAGATTCTCCTGGGGCCCATAAATTACCTAATATTTAACACATTTATTAATAGCATTTATTAAGGGTCATGTTCTTTTTATAGTATATTACATAATCAATATTTATGTCCTCTCAGTGTTACGGCTACATAGGCGAGATTGAACACTCTCAAGCGGTGTATAAAGTTAAGCAAAGGATTTTTAATATTGGCCAGGAGTTGGGCAGACCCTGAGCAGGTCTCTAACATGCTCCAACCTACAATGGAGTCTAAACGCTGGGTTTTTATACTGGTGCAGTCTCTTTGTTTCTTCTTTGGCGGGAAACAGCCTTAGGAAGAGGGGGCTGCGCAGGACTGCAGGAATGTCTTGGCAGTAACAGGAACAGAAATTCGCAAGGCTAAAGGTTATCTTCGACGGCAGCATAGCTCTTCAGCCAGGGACGAACTCCCTGTGAGGCAATTTATTTTCAAAGGGCTAGACATTCTGCAAAGCACAACCTTCACAAATGTTATAAACCAGACACAAGCAAGCAAATGGGAGGTGATAGAGGCTGAAGTCCTTTTAGCTTGTAAATCACTAATTGCTATAACACTCCTTCTTACATTCCTTTTTCCAAGGCCTTTTAGCAAGTCCTTGCTACTTCTTACAAAGAACATTTAAAGCCCTTACATACTTACATATTGAAACTTTTTACAGGGAATATTTGGTGCCCCTACATAATCCCCCCTCTAGTCCCTGGACTAAACCTATTAGGTACGTCTAGGGACTATAAGTAGGGTTTTTAAACCCTGGTTTTCAGGAGGGGCTTAGTAGCAAGGATAAGGAGTTGGGTATTTATAATGCTAGCTTTCAGGAGCTGCAAGGAAGAAATTAAGTTTTCAGAAACAAATGATAATGAGTATACAACATCCCAAAACTAAAAGGGACACAGCAAAAGCAGTTTTGAGAGGAAAGTCCATAGCAATACAGGCCTACCCAAAGAGGATAGAAGAACTCCACACAAAAATTTAACCCCACAGCTACAAAAACTAGAAAAACAATAATAAACAAAGCCCAGAGCAAGCAGAAGGAAGGAAATTATTAAGGTTAGAGCAGAATTAAATGACACTGAGACTAAACAAACAACTTAAAAGATTAACAAAAGCAGGGGCTGGTTCTAGGCTTATAAAGAAAAAAAGAATCCAAATAAACAAAATTAGAAACAAAAGAGGAGATATTATGACCGATAACACAGAAATACAAAAAATTGTAAGAAATTACTATAAACAACTATATGGCAAGAAACTTGACAACCTAGATGAAATGGACAAATTTCTAGAAACATATAATTTTCCAAAACAGAATTAAGAAGTAGAAAGTCTTAACAGACCAATAACAAAGAAGGAAATTGAAACAGTAATCAAAAATTTCCCGGCATACAAAAGCCCTGGACCGGATGGCTTTACAGGCGAATTTTACAAAATATTTAGGGAAGAACTAACTTCTACCCTTCTCAAACTATTCCAAAAATTCAAGAAAAGGGAAAAATTCCAAACTTTTTCTATGAAGCCAGTATTACCTTAATTTCAAAACCAGGTCAAGACATAACAAAGAAAGAAAACTACAGGCCAATATCGCTAATGAACATAGATGCTAAAATTCTGAACAAAATATTGGCAAACAGGATCCAGCAATACATCAAAAAGATTATACACTACGATCAAGTGGGATTCATCCCAGGGACACAAGGATGGTTTAATATTCGCAAATCAATAAATATAATACATCACCTAAACAAAATGAATGACGAAAATTACATGATCATATTAATAGATGCAGAAAAAGCATTTGATAAAGTACAACACCCATTTATGATGAAAACCCTTAGCAAAATGGGAATAGAGGGAGCATACCTAACATAATTAAGGCTATATATGAGAAACCTGAAGCCAACATTCTACTCAATGGACAAAAACTGAAAACATTCCTTCTGAGATTAGGAACAAGATAAGGATGTCTACTTTTTTTCCTTTTTTTTTTAAAACAGTGTTGGAAGTTCTAACTACAGCAATTAGACAGGAAGAAATTAAAGACATTCAAATTGGTAAGGAAGACAAAACTGTTACCACTTGCAGAAGACACGATAGTATACATAGAAAACCTTACAGACTTTACGAAAAAACTACTTGACCTAATAAATGAATTTGACAAAACAGCAGGGCACAAAGTTAATATTCAGAAATTAAAAGCGTTTCTATATACCAACAAAACATTAGAGATAGAAACCAGAAAAAAATTCCATTTACTATAGCAACAAGAAAAACAACAGTATTCAGGGATAAACTTAACCAGAGGCAAAAGACCTGCACTCGGAAAGCTACACAACCCTGAAGAAAGAAATTAAGAAAGACACAAATAAATGGAAGCATACGCCACATCCACGGATGGGAAGAATTAACATTTCCAAAATGTCCACATTATTTAAAGCAATTCATAGATTCAATGCAATTTCTATTAAAATACCAGCAACATATCTCACAAACCTAAAGCAAACACAATTTAATTTAGCAGACATTTGTTAAGCACTTGCTATGTGCCACGCATTGTAGATTCAATGATTAATAAGAAGAGCAAATGGAATGTTAGCAAGATGATGGAAAACAAATTTCCAGACCCTTATGGAAACATTAAATTAACAACTAGGAACTGACTAAAATAAGTTTTTACAGCTTTGAAAACTAGTCAAAGATTAATAGCAATTAAGGAAATGACCAACAAAGAAAGCACTACATTCAAAATGATAGAAAATTTTATGGCACTGTACTTATTTTTGCCTTACCCTTTTTTTTCAATGTAGTGCAGTATACTTGGGAGGAATTAGCCTAATTCCCAGTTTTTTTTCTTTTCTTATAAGGAATGTCTGAAGCCCCTGTATAATTCCCCTCCTTAGACTTAAGACCCTTTATAATCTTATAAAGGACAATGGGCGAAGGTCTCGTGCTCTTCTAGCTGCTTCAAGCTGAACATGGTCGTCGTCCTACCTACCCTTGGGTCTAGGAATTTCTAATAAGAGTGGGGGTGGAGGGGAGTGCGGCCCTCCCTTATGGGGAAGGATTTTGCAGAGTCCAGGTCAGTTGGCTGTCCCCGGGCAGCGGCATTCTTGGTTTCCAAGGGCTGGCACTGTTGGACAAATTGACATCCTTGTCATATTCTGGAGGCAACAGATTTGGCAACAGGGTTAAAAGGCATAATTTAACCCACAACCACTAGATGACAAAAGACAGAGATTAATTTTTCAATGTCCCACATTAGGAAAAGAAATGGCTTCTTTGGAGGAAGGTGTGCAGGGCATGTCACACCTGTCCAAAATTCCTTTTCTCACTATACTTATCTAGGGCTGAGGGAAATATTTTAGGTTTTTCCCCCCTCTCAGACCTTTAGGCCCTTTTTGTCCAAGTCATTAGGATAGAAAAGAGAAATAAGTTTTTAAAGTGAAGCTCACAGACTACCCCATACTTTACCAACCCAACCACTTAGTTCAGCCAAACCGTCGAGTCTTAGGAGGAGGCACTGCAGATGGGCTTCTTAAGTGAGGCCTATAAATACAATTACTCAGGTAATGAGACCATAAGCTTATGCCCTATGAAAACAGAAAGAACACACATGTTAATTCACACAACACAATTCACAAACCAGTCTCCAAATCGGAGAGACTGTCTTATTGGGAAGACATCCAGTTGCAAGGCACTTGACATTCTTCTTGCCTGTAAATTAAGCATCCTTGATAATGTCACTGACCTGGTTTAACTTTTAAGTGAAGACAAACTTTATAGACAGTTAGCTGCACTGAGCATTGCGATTTTCCTTGAGTCACGATTTTTCTCCTTAAGATTACCCTCCTTGTTATTAAAGGAACTGCATTAAATACAGTTTTAATTTAGCCTGTTCATTTGCATAAACACAACAAGAGCAGTGATTGACCACATATGATTTTTAAGTCTACTTTGCTGGAACTTATACAAGGAACCTTCATGCTGACTATTAGTCTGCCCACTAGGGCACAGAAGCTGAGCCACACACCTGCCATTCAGCCTTGCCTGTAAACACCTGCTTTTCCCAAGTCCTTTGGATTTTTCATTGTGCCTTGAGGTTCCTTCTAGCCATTTTTCAGGAAAGCAACCTTCGTTCCTTCCCTGGAAAGACTGCCATGAACCGCACAACCAACCAAGGTGTCAGGCCTTTTTTCTCATGGGCTTTTCTTAGCTTCAAAAGTTAAATCCAGTTCCTTAGGGCTTCCTGGTAACAACCAGAGCCTAAGCATGCCTCTTTCAGGCATATTATTCCAGTCAAAGTCTTGGTTAACAATACCTTTATTAACAACTGGTCTTTTTAGTTTTATGCAAAGAAACCTAATGTCATTACTTACTTCTTTAAATTGCCAAATTCTGGAGGGATCAGGTAGGGAGAAAAATATACAGTGTGAAGGAAAATCCTTGTCCTTCTAATATTTACTAAAACTGCATTTCCATGCCTTATACTTTCTTTTGTTCACTTTCCTACATGTGAAGTTTTCTTTTTTTTTTTTCTTTTTAACTCTCTCTGGGAAACCTCAATTTTCCTTTCAGATTATATGGCTAATACTAATACAGAGAATTCTAGACCTTTTCTACGTCCCCAATGGCTAATGTCAATTCCAACACTGGGAATTCCAAATGACCTTTCATAGGTCCCAAGGCTAAATGCCAATACAGAGGTACAGTAACCATACAATTAGACCACAAGTAGTTGAGGTTTCCTTTCCCCAGGTTTAAAAACTTTCACAACCTTTTTATACATTTTTATGACTTTCCACAGACCTTCTGCAACATTCACAAACTTTCCATATATTTACCCATTCAGATTTAACCATAATCCATTTCCAATTCTTGTTCTTTTCCACACTGTAAAGGACTCTACTCAAACTCAGTATTTAGCAGCTAAAATTTCCCTAGATTTGTAGATATTCTGCAGTTTTCTGAAGCTTCCTGCTTCTTCTTCTTCTTCTTTTCTAACATACACTTTTGAGCTTTCCTGAGAAGTTTTTCAATTGTTTTATTTGGCCTATTACTATTCTATTTAGGATTTTATTGGGAACCTTTTGTTTGGCCAGGACAATTCCCTGACCAGGAGGATGCTTGCATTTTTTTATATTCTTATAGCAGCCCACCTGATTATTCCTCTTTCTTTCCTATTGAAGAGGATGTCTAGAATGGACATTAGTTTTATTCATGTGTAACAACACTTTTCCTTAAGATACAGGCACATTCCCCCTGCTGAAGCAGTGAGGAGATTGAAGGCTCTTTAGTTACAGCTTTAGAGGTGTTGCTGATTGGCACCCAAGCAGCTTGCACCAGTTTGAAGAGCGGCCTGAGTTTTAAAAGTGTCACTTTTTTTTTTCCTCCATGTTGGAGAGACAGACATTCTGCTGTTTCTGTAACCTGTAGCAAGGGGATTAGACGGCTGCTTCGCTAGCAAATTTAACATTGTCCCTCCTTGCAGCTCCAGCAGGGAGTATTCAGATGCAAACTGAATTGCTAGAAGTTACCTGGGGTGGAAAGAAATGCTGCAAGCAAGTTCTCTGGGGAAATTTTTAAGGAGCCTCATCCCTCTGGCCAGGGCTACAAGGCAGCGGGAGACAGCACAGAGGGTCCTAGGCTTATTTTTTTTTTTTTTTTTTTTTTTTTTTGGGGACACTGCCCATATTGATAGCCTTGGTTTTCATGTTCCCCACCCCCTTCTCCTGCGCCTGCAGCTGTTTGAGAGATAGCAATTTGATCTGGGAACCAGGGGCCTTCCCAGATTACAGAATATGTGAAACTAACCCACGTTTGTTTGGCCTTCACTAGCCATCTGCAAGATAATACCTTTTTTTTTTTCCTTCTTCTTAAAAAAAACACTTTTCCCTTAGAAGTGCAGAGCAGGAGCCACTCTTTCAAGGCACAGCTCCCTCCTGCCTTGCTACTTCCCCCAATAACCCTCTCCTTTCTGCTTGTTGCATTTTTGCTTCCTGAGAGACACCATTTTACACTTATAATATTTAGATTTAAAGTACTCCCAAGGGGGGGGGGGTGCTATCCGACCCCAAAAGCAGGCCACTCTGACCTACAGAATGTTTCCAGAGTGCCAGAGTTTATGAAGGGATTTTTGTCCCCGGAACTTGGGGAAATTCTGGAGCACACAGTCAAGAACTGTGGGTGCAGGTTTAGACTGGCGTCCCCTTATGTTGGCTAAGGTGACTGCTACAAACATGCACTTAATTTGGATTACAATTAGGAGCTGGAACACAAGGCACAGGAGCAATTCCCCCCTCACGGCGCAGACAAACACGGGCTGGGAGCTCCCAAAGGAAGCCAAACAAATGCCCGCTTGGCCTCTCCTCCTGCGAGGCTAGAGCCCACTCAGACTCCATAGACCGAAGTTTGTGGAGGCACACAAAAAGGAGGAAATAACTTTTTTTTTACTTAAACCTTAACATTCACTCATACATTCACTCAGAGGTTAAACAATCCCACCCAAACCCCGCCTAGGCTTCTGAGATTAGATGAACAGCATCGGCTACAGGCAGCAGAACCCCAAAACCAAAAGAGCTCTATACAATCCAAATGAAGCTAGCCAAGCCGGCTTCAACAAATTCCCTGTTCGGGAATATGTACCTCTGCGTCCAGAGGACAAAAGAGACCAAGTCTCAGTGGCAGTGGCCCAAGTCCGCTGCCCAAATGGGTTGCCACTCACCTGTCGCCGAGGCTGTCCTCTGTCCTTTGCTTACTCTAGACTGGGCCGTCAGGGCTTCTAGCAGCTCCCGAGTGTCTCCTGAAGGTGCAGGGAATTGCTCCCAATCAGAGCTTGCGGCCGCTGTCCTGCCACACGTCAGCTAGACACACGGGACCGCACGAAGCCCCGGGGGCTCACCGAAGGCGGCACCGCTTTACAGAGGCATCTCGCTGGGGCCTCCAAAATGTTACGGCTACATAGGCGAGATTGAACACTCTCAAGCGGTGTATAAAGTTAAGCAAAGGATTTTTAATATTGGCCAGGAGTTGGGCAGACCCTGAGCAGGTCTCTAACATGCTCCAACCTACAATGGAGTCTAAACGCTGGGTTTTTATACTGGTGCAGTCTCTTTGTTTCTTCTTTGGCGGGAAACAGCCTTAGGAAGAGGGGGCTGCGCAGGACTGCAGGAATGTCTTGGCAGTAACAGGAACAGAAATTCGCAAGGCTAAAGGTTATCTTCGACGGCAGCATAGCTCTTCAGCCAGGGACGAACTCCCTGTGAGGCAATTTATTTTCAAAGGGCTAGACATTCTGCAAAGCACAACCTTCACAAATGTTATAAACCAGACACAAGCAAGCAAATGGGAGGTGATAGAGGCTGAAGTCCTTTTAGCTTGTAAATCACTAATTGCTATAACACTCCTTCTTACATTCCTTTTTCCAAGGCCTTTTAGCAAGTCCTTGCTACTTCTTACAAAGAACATTTAAAGCCCTTACATACTTACATATTGAAACTTTTTACAGGGAATATTTGGTGCCCCTACATCAGAAGAATGATTCTCATCTGTCTCTCCCACTTTTATTCTTCACTGATATATGTATATATTTGAACTAATATATTCAAGTCTTCTTTCTCCTTGTAGGTAAAACAAATTCATGGGTACATAAATGGACTTGAGAAGCCTGACTTTGAAAATTTGCAATGAGTACAAAGGGGTTGTATTAGTTAAGAGTTTGAACTAGATGACACCTTGATTCCTTCTAAATATAAGATTTAATGATTCTTTTCAATTGCCATGATTGGTGACATGATATACATTCCTAGAGCCACAAACTCTGTGATGATTTTCAATACTTGAGACAAAAACCCATCCCGGAGCCCACTTTCTGCTCTATCAACTCCAACTAACCAAACAAAATATTCTACTCTCTGTGTAGAAATCTATGAAATATTGACTAGCTGTTTTATGAATGAAGCAATTTTCCTTTTTAAGAATGTATTTTTAAAAACCTTTGATCACTCATCTAGCTCTTCATATATCCTCCAGAGCACTATGGTAGAGACTAGGCTATGTGCTTACTACATCATTTTTCCATCCATAGAATCCTGAAAAACTAGTTCCCAGTACTCCTGATAGTTAGATGTGACCCAGTGATTGGGTCCTGGACAGTATAAAAGTGAATCAAAGTGATCTGTTATTTACAACCTGAGACAGTTAAGAGCAGGTGGGGATTCTCCATTTTTTTCTCTTGCCTAGCCATGTATCTCTTGAAAAGATCTTGGTTTTCTGAGTTACCTAGGAGATAAAGGTTTTGAATATAGATAGCAGAGCACATACCTAACA
Source organism: Furipterus horrens (assembly GCF_987537825.1). Classification (NCBI taxonomy): domain Eukaryota; kingdom Metazoa; phylum Chordata; class Mammalia; order Chiroptera; family Furipteridae; genus Furipterus; species Furipterus horrens. The sequence continues at coordinate 57,576,644 of NW_028327176.1, read as the reverse complement.
ATGCTGCTAATTGGAATTTTGGGTGAAGCCACTGAAATTTCCTAAATTCTGTGACTGCTGAAAAACTTAGCTTACTATGACTAATACCAACACCAAAATGTATATAACAAAAATTACTTTATCAAATAAACACAGAGATCTCTATGACCTTAAAATGTCTTTCACCAATTTCTTGAATATCAAATTACACAAATCCTAAATCTTTGCATCCACCAATGTAGTATTTTTAAATTTTTTTAAACAATTCTTTTACTTTCTACCCTCAAATCTCGTGATTGCTCTCGCCTATCTCAAGGTCACACTTATTTTTATCAATTTTTTGGTTATTTTTAAGTTCTTTGTCTTTTATATTTATCTTCCACATTAGCTTTTCAAAAAAAACTTGCCTTTTAGAATCTACTATCTTAATATGAGCACTTCCAAAGAGGCCGGGCACAGGTACCCTTGCCATGCTATTAGAAATTGTCCCCAAACAATCACAAAACCTGCTTAATAAAATATCCTCAAAAATAAGATAAATTACTTCACCTGAAGTATCTCTTAATTTGTGTATGTCTATACTCAAGACTTTCTTACTTATTTCAAAGAGCAAGGTAAATTGCCTGTATGTATGCTAATGAGTTAGCTATTTGTAATCATTACTTACTTATAGTCAGTGCTGCTGGGTCCCTCAGGATTTGAAATTTTCTAATTGGCTAAGTGCGGCTTTATCCTACTCTCAATGAAGAATTTGAGAATTACTGACTAGCTGCTGCATGGATAAAGTAATTTTTCTTCTCAAGTATATTTTATTTTTGAAAATATATTGTCAGGCTTTTATAACCATTCAATTTCAATCTTTTTTAATAGAGAAGAGTACAAATACATCACAAAATTTGAAAAACCCATCCAAACATTAATGTGACTTCTTCATGGTGTGACCAAGCAAATAATGAAATAAAATTCTGTGTTAAGTTATATCTGTCAGCTGCTTACATCATCTTTAATTTAATTGTATGTTGTAACCATTTACAAACTAGAATTATGGATGGTTTGTAATTTGTGGTATTTGTTGAGACAGATACATTTGTGTATTGAAAATCTGGGAAGACTTTTTAAATAAATGACGTATAATTTTTTAGTTTGAATCACACCTCAGTGATAGTCTTTCTGTTCATCAAGTTTATACTGTATATAAATTGAGATTCAGAGTTCTTAACTATATTTGCATTAAATATATTTTTCCTCTAAACTCCTGTTATTTGTTTGTACTCTTGGTACTTAATCAGATAACATTTATATACTTGTTTTATTATTGTCTTTTATTTTTTATTAACCTTATATTGCTATTTAGCATTATTTATTTGTAGCTCTTGATTTCCTAAAGTTTAAACTCTTAAAGAACAAGGTATCTATACCACAGGAATACTATTGCATAGCAAAATGTCCCTAAAAATTATCTCATAAAATAGTCAGTACACCCCTATTTTGTATAGTTCAATACACCTATATAGATGCTTGCACCAGAATGGATTGAGCCCAGAACGTACATATCCACATGCTTATGTACATATTGATCATAATTAAGCTGGGCTATCAAGGATATTATCTAAAATATTAGAGTTTGCTGGACAAAGGCAGGCAATGATTGCAGCATTTAAAACCACCTCTTGTTTCAAGATCCAAAGACTATCTATTTAAACATCTATTCATTTCATGGGTTTTTTAGAATTTTTGTAAATGAAGAAGCAGGCCAAAATGGCTAAGAGATATAAATTATTTCAGAAGGACCTGGCCTCAGTAGGCAGCAAGCTATATCATCCTATATTGTTTGGTTCAGAGTATAAAAAGAGGGAATTCAGTAACCTGTGATGGTTTATCATCTAAATGGTCCACTTACCTGTAATAATGTATGTCTTAATGAGAGAAAGACAGTTTTCCATGGTACCAAGAAAAAACTACTCTTTCTCTGATAGGAAGCTCATGGTGACTGACTGCCTAATTAGCCTTTAGGATAGACAACTACAATTTTTTTACATTTGAGATTGAAATAAATTTTATTGACTGCACAGGGGAACAATTTTTTACATAATTCCCCTTGAGTTCAATTTTTCAGCTGTTTTAGACATAAATAGGCATGCTGATTTCAAAACTGCAGTTAGTTTTCTTCTATCATGGCAAGTTTTTCTCTACAGCTTATTTTAATACAACCACTCTAGGCTGGATCAAGCCTGGATTGAGGGAAGCACCTTTGGTCTCTTATTGGCTGAGAGAAAACCTTCCTTGAGTGGGGAGGGGTGAGGGGCGACCTTGGAGACCAGCGACAGGTTCATACTTGTCTAGGCTATTCAGTTACACATGAGACAGTGTGGCGAGAGGTTGTATGCCGCTCTATATAGTGAATTATATTCCAAAGTGTAGTCCGAGTTCTTGTCTGTATACAAGGAGTTAGCAGAATTTATTTTTTTATTTACATACATACTTATTTCTTTTCTTCAGATCATGTCTGCTTCTGCTATTTCTCGTCATAAGTGCCTAAATAACCCTGATTTGTTTTGTTACACCTGTGGCAGTTTCACCATTCCCAAAGGACAAACATCAGTGCATTTGTCAGGCAAGCCTATTTTGCATATTTTAAAGTAAAACTTGGTGATCAAAATAAGTCTTGGGCCCCTCACAAGGTGTGCAAGCAGTGTGTGGAGAATTTATGGATGTGGATGAAGGGAACACCTGATCAATTGCCATTTGGTATACCTCTGGGCGAGAGCCCAGAGATCATTCAAGTGACTGTTACGTTTGCATAGTGAAAACATCAAGATATAACAAGAAAAATAAATGTAAAATAGAGTATCCTAGTTTACCATCAGCTATACGCCCAGTGCCTCATTCAGCTGAAATCCCAGTGCCAGTTTTCATTGAATTGCCCTCTTTCGAAAAACGGGAGTAAGGTGAAGAACTAAGTGACAGCATTGATGAAGATTTTGAAATTGAAGATGACTCAGCTTATAAGGTACTTGATCAGCATGAGTTGAATGACTTGGCATGAGATTTGGGACTATCCAAAAAGGCTTCAAAAGTCCTAGCATCAAGACTGCACAAGAAAAACTTGCTTGAAAAAGGAGCGAAGGTTTCCTACTTTCGATCAAGAGAAAGTGCATTTCTGCCGTGCTTTTGAAGTGACGGTGGCTTTGCGTATTGCCATAACATACATGGTTTAATGGAGGAATTGGGAATTCCAATCTATAAAGCAACTGAATGGCGACTGTTCATCGATAGCTCAAACCAGAGCTTGAAATGTGTCCTCTTCCACAATGGCAATTTATTTGGTACAGTCCCAATAGGCCATTCAGTTTATTTTTGTGAAGAATATGAAGACATAGAGTCATTGACCTGTTGCAATTTCACAAGCACAATTGGATCAACTGTGTTGACCTTAAAATAGTCTACTTCCTTCTTGGTCAGCAATATGGTTACACTAAGTATCCCTGTTTTCTGTATATGTGGGACAGCAGAGCTTGTGAGAAGCATTGGGTGGAGTTGAATTGGCCTCCAAGATCTGACCTCAAACCTGCTGATCCAAATATTCTACATGAGCCACTTGTTGACAGAAAGAACATTATATTCCCACCTCTGCACATAAAACTGGGTCTCATGAAGCAATTTGTTAAAGATTTGCCAACTGAAAGGGATTGTCTCAAGTATCTCGTTTTGGCATTTCGTAGCTTGTCATTTGAAAAGACAAAATACCTTAATATGTATGTTTGGTAGCAGAACATTACTACTTGTACACAATTTGACTTACAGTAACAATATATAGGCTTTATATGAATAGAATCACTCTAAATAAATGGTATATCCAGGTAATTTTTTTCTTTATTTTCTTTTGTATTTACAAGTTGTATGACTGTTGGGACAAAGGGAGGGTATCCTGTACCTTAAAAAGTTGACATGATAGATAAAAAACTGGAGTCATTTTTTGATTAAGATGTCAAAAGTTAGTCAAAAACAAAATTCAGATCTAACTCAACAAAAATTGTGTCCCCCAGTTTTGTCTTTCAAGTAACAGAGAGAAGACTTGTGTAATTTTGTTTTCTGCTTACTAAAATCTTTGTGTTTTTATCTCTACAAATGACTAGAATTTTTTCACCAAATATTTAACAGGTTTAACTGTGGCTATGGAAAAATAATAATAACAATAATATTAATAATAATAAAAGAAGAAGAAAGAAGTGCTGGAAATTAAGTTCAACCAATAATGGCCTATCATCTGTCAACCATGACCATGTAAAACAAAATAAAACAAAACACTTGAATGTTGTGGTCCAGGGAGTCAGGAAGCTTCTCAGTTGGAGACCACATCAATATTTGGGGGGGAAGGAGCACCTGGAAGGGGCATGGAAGCATGGAGGCTCTTTCCTTTGCCTTGTGCACCTCTTCCACTTGACTGTTCCTTAGTTGTCCTTTATAATAAAGCTATAGTGACAATTATAGCATTTTTCCTGAATTTTCCGAGTCTTTCTAATAAATCATTGAACCTGCAGGGGAATTGTGGGAATTCCCAAAGTTATAGCTGAGTCAGACAGAACTGTAAGTAACCTGGGCACTCTCACTTGCAGCTAGCATCTGAAGTGAAAGTGGGTCCTTAACCTGTGGGGTTCATATTAACTAAGGGTAGTTAGTTTCGGAATTACATTGATTTCAATGATAGGATACCCAGCGGGGGTCCAATAATTAGTTTGGGAAAAACAGAGGCATAGTAAGTATGCAGTACGTAACAGCTTCCTCACATTTTCTCCCTTACATATCATAATTGCCATTTTCATTCACATTGTTATTTAGGATCCCCTGACGGTTAAATAACACACTGTGCAGTACCTATAGTATAATTTTAATTTTTTCTAATTATTGAAATATTATTATTAAAATGTAGAATATGTGTATAAGGAAGAAAAAATATATTTAAAAAAGTATTCTTTATGATCTCCATAGTCCAGAAAACAACTAGTAAATACTTCCAAGAGTTTTATAAACTGTATATATAAAATTTACAAATAGTTTTTTTTTAATTTCAGTATTGTTCACACACTGACTTTGGATTGCTTTTAATATATTATCAATATTTTGTCATGTCAAAAATGATCATCCATAATGTTCTTTTAGATTGACAGGTCATCAGAGGAAGGTTTCATAACTCACCATTTTCATGACTATTTCAAAGACCACATGTAGAGAATGACCATTTCATTAGCTCCACAGACACTGATGACAGAACCTAGACTGAAAAAATCTTTGTTTGTTTGTTTATTTTGGGGGGGTGATTTGCAATCCATTTTATATTTAGCCAGACCTAGACTAAAACAGGAATGCAGAGTTAGTTTTGTATTTGTTAATATTTAATTTCTATGCAGTTAATTTGATCTGGTTTATCGTCTGCCTAAACAATATTATCATCTTCACATATAATTAAATGTTTATTAAATGTCTAAAATTCATCTAGAACTTTCTTTGGCTCATAACCATCTTTGGCTCATAACCACCTGTAAGTCTGGCTCTGCAATCAGAACCAGATATTTTATGGTTTTTTTTTTTTTTTTTTTTTTTGGCTTCCACAAACCTCAGTTTCCCATTTGCAAAGCAGGAATGATTATCACTCACCTCTTGGGATTACTGTGTGGAATGAAAGGGGTATTGAATGTATAGATTTAGCTTAGAGCCTAATAAATATTCAATAAATGTTAGCTATTCATAACACATATTTTCTTATTGAAGTGTTAATCATCCTAGGACACAATATGAAATAACTGATTGTTTCTTCATTGATTAAAAACACCATGTTTACCATGTAAGGCACACTTATGTAACATGAAGGTATGAAGTACTTACTAAAATTATTTCTTGCCCTGGGAATTTACAAAATGCTATAGGAATTAACCTGCAGGAAATCAGCCCATTGGAAATAAAATTATCAAATTCTCTAAGGCTGAGGTCAAAGTATGTCTGGTTCTTGGCAAATGACTCCCAATGCACCTCAGGCACAGTACAAGGGACCTTAGGAAAAGTCAAAGGGAGGCATTGTAAGAGAAGGGCAGAAACAGGAAGGACATTGCAAGCCTAGAAGTTTCTTATTGTGTTGCACCCCCACTTCTCCAGGTCAGTGATGAACATCTGTGCTGAATGTATATCCACTGAATGCTGGCTCTTCTTAAACATAGAAGTTAGTGCTCTTTTCTGCCCTGAATATTTCTTTTTTAAAAATATTTTATTCATTTATTTTTAGAGAGAGGGGAACGGAGCAAGAAGGAGAGGGAGAGAAAATCAATGTGTGGTTGCTTCTAGCGCGTCTCCAACAGAGGGCCTGGCCTGCAACTCAGGCATGTGCCTTGACTGGGAATTGAACCAACGACCCTTTGGTTCACAGGCCAGTGCTCAGTCCACTGAGCCACACTAGCCAGGGCTCTGCTCTAAATATTTCTGAAGGCATGAAGCTCCATGGAGTGTCTCCGTGGAGTGGCAGGCCCCACCAGGAAGCTTTTTTTCCTACCCCATTGTATAAGATTTCCAAAAAAGTTTAAGAAATTTAATTAAGGGGAAAAAGCATCATCTCTTCACCTGGACCCTAAGATAACATCAAAGTGAACCCTAAAGTTTAACCTAGTATCAGCTGAGAAAAGCACTGAGCAGTGGAAACTGGCCTTGCAGGTGGCAGGCAACGAGAGGAGATTCAGAGGAATTGAGTGGGGGAGTCGGAAGATGGCTGAGTTCTGCAAAGGGTCACACACTGCAGCTGAACAGTTTGGAATTAAATTTCCCATCAATAATCAGCTCTCATGGGGCCTCCACCAATACTCCAAACTAACACCTTACAGATAAACCTCTTGATCAGGTCACTGCCACTATGGATGTGAAATTCCTCATATCATAACCATTACAAGCAAACAAGAAGTCAGCTGACACTCTCGATACCCACAAAAGACATATCCCATTTCCCACTGCAGCTAACTCTTGAGAAGTAGACACCAGGAAGCAGGTTAGTGATTGCTCTTGGGGAGAAGACACATTACTCTCCTGACCTCCCTTCCCCAAGTTCAGCCTGAGGTTGAGGACAAGAATGTTGTAGGGGTGGGGGGGAAACTTTGAATTATATGTGCAATTGAAATTTTTAGTGTACTGGACTTTCTTTAAATAACCATGGAATTGTTATGCAGTTGGACCAAAATGTCATTAAAAAGAGTCAATTGCTCAAGCAGAAACGTGCTTATGATTGTTAGCAATTTGGGAAAATTTAAATAATTTCATGTTTAGGGCTTTACTATGGCTGTTGGAGGGACAGCAGTGATCACACGTCGGCTGCTGGAAAGAGCTGGATTCTCGTTTCAGGCCACTATCAGAAAAGCTAAGTTGGCAGTATAATAAGGATCAGAAGATCTGATCCTGATTACAGAATATTGGGTTGTGTATCCCATCTCATCCTTCCAGACCATCCTGAAAGATCAATAAGATTCCATCTGGGAAAACACTAGGAGTTCTTGGAAGAGCAAGAAGGAAGAGGATTGTTGGTTGAAATAAAAACAGGGTTGAATGAGTTCCAGAAAGCAGGGTTCTCAAAATCATGGACAACAATCTACAGAAGAAGACAACTTCAAAAAACCAACTAGAAGCAATATGCAGAGAAGTAAGATGAGAGGGGCCTCATCAGGAAAGAAGACAGTTGGTCCACAGCCGAAAAATCAGGAACCAGCCCTCCCAGGCAGATGGGGGGGTCGCTCTGCAGAGAACCCCCCTTCAGGATCTGTGAGGAAGACCAGAAAGAATAAACAGAAGACTCCTGGAAATGGAGATGGTGGCAGTACCAGCGAAGCCCTTCAGCCACCTAGGAAGAAAAGGGCCTGGGCTGACCCCACTGTTGAAAGTGAGGAGGTGTTTGAGAACAGAATGGAAGTTAAAGTGAAGATTCCTGAAGAATTAAAACCGTGGCTTGTTGAGGACTGAGAGTTAGTTACTAGGCAGAAGCAGCTGTTTCAACTCCCTGCTAAGAAAAACGTAGATGCAATTCTAGAAGAGTATGCGAGCTGCAAGAAATCTCAAGGAAATGTTGACAACAAGGAATATGCAGTGAATGAAGTTGTTGCAGGCATAAAAGAATATTTCAACGTGATGTTGGGCACTCAGCTGCTCTACAAATTTGAGAGGCCCCAGTATGCTGAAATCCTCTTGGCTCACCCTGATGCGCCAATGTCCCAGGTTTATGGTGCACCACACCTACTGAGATTATTTGTAAGAATCGGAGCAATATTGGCATATACACCCCTCGATGAGAAGAGCCTTGCATTATTGTTGGGCTATTTGCATGATTTCCTAAAGTATCTGGCAAAGAATGCTGCATCTTTGTTTAGTGCCAGTGATTACAAAGTGGCTTCTGCTGAGTACCATCGTAAATCCCTGTGAGGGTCTACTGACCACTCAACTATTATGTCTGGTATCTGTAAACACTTTTTGTTCTTAGTCTTTTTCTTGTATAATTGATGTTCCTTAAAATTATTAATGTTTAACAGGGCTCATATTTCAGTTTTTCTGTTTCATTTGAAACAGAAAATAAAAGGAGTACAAACTCCTTTTCTCATTTCAAAGTTGCTACCAGTGTATACAGTAATTAGGTAAACAAGAAACATTCAGTAGAACATTTTCTTGCATAGTTGACAACATTGCTTGAATGCTGGTGGTTCTATCCCTTTGACACTACACTGTTTTCTAATTGTGTTAATGCTATGTGGTAAAATGCCCTGATTCCTAGTGCCAAAGGTTCAACTTAATGTATATACCCCAAAACCCATGCATTTTTGCTCTTTTTTTAATGGTGCTTGAAGTAAAACAGCCCATCCTCTGCGAGTCCATCTATGTTGTTCCTTAGGCATTCTATCTTTGCTCCAATTGTTGAAGGATGGTGGTTTGTCCCATGGTTTTTGTATTTGAATCTAATGCACATTCTAACATGATAGAGGCAATGCATTATTGTGTAGCCACGGTTTTCTGGAGAAGTCAATATTTTAGGAACTGTATTTCAGATCTTAATAAAAATCTGTTTCTAAATTTCAATAAAAAAATAATTTCATGTTTAGACCACAAGAGTAAAACATGTACAGAGGGTGTCTTCATTCACACCAGATCCGATGGCAAGCTCTACAACCTGGCCCGTCTACGAGCCAAGAACAAAGTCAAAGAGGTGCTCATCCGTGAGATGCTCTTCGCCGACGACGCAGCCTTGACATCACACTCCGAAGAGGGACTCCAGCAGCTAGTCACTTGCCTTTCCCACGCATGCAAGGAGTTCGGACTAGCCATCAGCCTGACGAAGACGAATGTTATGGCTCAAGGCACGGGAACTCCCCCATGCATCACCATCGACGGGTACACCCTGGAGGTTGTCAACGACTTCACTTACCTCGGGTCCACCATCTCGAGCTCTCTGTCAGTCGACTTGGAGGTCAACCGGAGAATCGCCAGGGCAGCCACAGTTATGGCCAGACTGAACCGGCGAGCGTGGAACAATTCCAGCCTCACTGAGAAAACCAGACTGCGCATCTACCAAGCCTGCGTACTCAGCACTCTCCTCTATGGCAGCGAGACGTGGACCACCTACGCAAGGCACGAAAGGAAACTCAACAGCTTCCACATGAGGTGCCTGCGACGCGTCCTGCATGTCGCCTGGCAGGATAAGGTCCCCAACACCGAGGTGCTGAAGCGAGCCAATATGAGCAGTTTGCATGCAGTTCTCAGCGAGAGACGCCTCAGGTGGCTCGGCCATGTCAAAAGAATGGATGCAGGCCGTATCCCCAAAGACCTCCTCTACGGCGAGCTAGCAGAAGGCAAGAGGATGACAGGGCGCCCAAAACTGCGGTTCAAAGACATCTGCAAAAAGGACATGACACAATGTTCCATCAATCTCAACACATGGGAAGTTCAAGCAGACGACCGCCTAGCCTGGAGGCTCGCGGTCAGGCAAGGTACGTCACGCGCGGAGGCTGCGCGCAACGAGGAGGCGGTCCAGAAAAGATCGAGGCGGAAGCAGCATCAACAGCAGCAACAACGACCATCTGCCTTCACCTGTAACAAGTGTGGCAGGGATTGTCACTCCCGAGTCGGACTGCACAGCCATTCTCGGCGGTGCAGATAGACTCTCAAGAAGCTACGCCATCGTCTCTCGAGACGGACGGCTGCCGCCGCCGACGACGACGACGACTATTATGTCTGCTCCTGAACCTTCTGTCATTTTCATTGGTATCAGAGAACCAGCCTACTTGAATCATTGTAACTTTATTGTATGATAAATATGCACATTCTCATAATCATTAATATTCTTTTGAAATGTATTTCAGGCTGTAGGTCCTCAGAGTGTGTTTTCAATATCAGCAGCACATGGGAATGTGTTGGAAAGACAAATTCTTTACTCCTACCACCCAAACATGCTGAATCAGAAATTCCAGGAGTGGGACCTCGAAATCACCTCCAGGTGATTCTGCTCAGCATACTCTGGCACAAGAATCACTGTTCTAGGATTTCTTTTTCTTGTTTTGAGTGTTTTCTACTTGTTTATTTATTTACCTTAACATTAATGATAAAAGTGTTTTGTATTATCTTAGGAGAAGCAAAGTATGCTGCAATCACAAATAATCTTTAAATCTAAGCAGCATAAAATAGCACAGGTTTGTCTCTCATTCAAGCTACATAACTCATTGAGGGCTAGCATGAGGGATCTGCTAATCCTCAGGTACTAAGAGACCCAGTATGATGTAGCAGGCATTGTCTCTGGCATTATGGTTGTCCTGCCAGAGCTAAAATTCAAAAACTTCAGTTACTCCCTAGAATGAAAGGTGATCAAAAAGTCATAAATTATGAAGCAGCAGCTCTCCCTGTGAGCAGAGGTCTCAGAGCAAATAATGTGCCTGCCTTTCTGCTTGGAGTACAGCTCAAAGCAACCTTCTGTATGAAACATGTAAGTGTCCACAGAAACCCAATATAGTATGCTTCTGGGTCTTGTTTATCACACATTCATCAGCAGAGCATGATGACTCTGAGAGAAGTGTTACGGCAGATTTACTGCTTTTGGCCCTGAAATTCACATTTAACCATATTTCCCATTTGCAGCATGTGTATTTATAGACATGTTACTATAGGAGAATTAGTTACCAGTGTACTTTAGATGATCCATGCCAGTACAGATAAAATGGCCAAGACCTGACTATCCACTGAATCCTTAGCAGCCTCAGATACATTCGGCATCAGCTCTAATAGGAGGTAAAACTTGGTAACCCAGGATAAAAGAATGTAAATACTATTATATACAAATTGACTTTATCTGATAACTTTCTTCAGTGATTAAGTAACCCAGATATACACACCACACACAAACATTCACAAATACTTCAAATATTCCACTGTGATATTAGCTTCCAGCTCAATGATTTTCAAGTGCAATTACCTTTTGGGTCTTTTCTCTGGAAAAAATATTAAATAAGAATAGGATTTCAGAGACTGGATTGAGATAGGAAAATTAATGATGAGACCAATAACATAACTGAAGACAAGGCATATGCTTAAGGAAAAATATATACTTCATGAAAGAATACTTATAAGTGTCATGAAGGGTAAATTAAAAGAAAGAAATAAAAAAGTATTATAATCAGCTCTTTGATTTTATATCTGGAATTGAATTTTGAATTGTTTGTACTTAATTCTAAAAGTTTGAATTCAATAGAGAATTTCATAGCAGAAGACTAATTTTACCCCAAAAAAACCTATCCAAATATTGAAATAAGATGGAAAAGGTGAGTAACACGCTCTGTCAATGTTACACAGGAGAAAAGGCCACCAAGAATTAACTGGGGGATCGTACATAGCTCATCGCATTTGTTACTAGTGACTAAAGGTCTCACACTTAGTGGAATTACCTATTGAGTTGCAGGTAATTTGACACTTCCTTGCCAAATTCCTGTAGAATAGCCTGCTTCTTAAATGCTTTTTGAACCTGCTATCACATATTGCTGGACTGCCTCATTAATTAATACCTAACTAAAATATTTTCATGTATCCATTTGATATTTACCTTGGGGTCACAACTTATCTTTTTGAAAAATATACTATAACAATATGTTTGAATCTAAAACACATGGAATTGTCAATGATGAGAGTGGGTCTGTTTTAGGAAGATTCATAAATCAGAAGACCCCACAATATAGTTGTGTATGCATCACACTGAGAAAAGAAATCAATCCAGCAGGTGAGAGACATGCCTGTGAAGGTGAAAGCAGTTTGAGTATAGCCTAGGGTAAAAGAGAAAGGGATGATTGAAGCATAGATGCTCAACCATGTTTGCCTTCTAGCTAAACTATGACTATATTTTTCTCTAAGTATAGAAAAATTAACGTAGATTCAAGAGATTAGACTTCAATGTAATTTAGAAGGAAGCACGGAAAAGACACACACTAGGGGAAAAGAGACGAATGTGTAAATTGTACATGGCAATTTTCAAATCAACTCCGGTTCTTTCACTACAACTGTCTTGCTCGGACATGGGAAGGGATGTATCACAGTTCATTTGAACCTTTTTTTACACCAGCCCATGTCCGACCCTCACGCACTACTGATGAAACACGAAATGCCATCACTGTCGCCCAAGATCAGCAAGTTACTTACTCAGCCAGAAGCCACCTGACGTTTGTCTTGCGATAACAATCAGGGGTTTACACGTGAACTGTCAGATTGAACTTGCTGGGGCGAGGGGCGGGCTGAATGAAGCTGACGGGCCATGTGGACACCCCAGGAGTGAATTTAACGCTGCATTTATTCTTTAGAGAACCAGACACACTGAGTACAAAGTCTTAAGTAAGATATGGGCAGAGTGCCCTGAATTCCTTATTCCCTACATCCTTAGTTCAGAATTGTGCTGAAGGGGCGATCCAGTGTATAGTCAAGTGCTAGGGGAACAATTGCGTCTCCCTTTTGCACAAGTCCCCTTCAGCAGAGACTGATGCTTTGTGAGCATAGATGTGTGGAAACCAATCTGTTAAAAATAAAATATAGATGCTGAAATTTTGAGAACTATTAAGAAAAGGTGTCAAAATGTGTTAATTCTGCAGCCATACTGCCTGGGTACAGATCTTGGTTTCATTACTTAATAGAATTCTTCAGCCTTACCAGGCAAGACATTTAAGTGTCCACCTCCCACTGCAAGCCATGGGCCAAGTTGTTATAGCACTTAGAGTAGTACTTGGGACAGAGCAACTGCAAATTATCATTATTATTATCTCCCATACCAGAGTGCGTGGTCCGTAACCCTACTGACCGCATTGTTTCCTGGCACTGGAGGCCTGAGGTAAAAGTGGTTGGGAGATGGGGTTACAGTGGGTGGGATGACAGAACGGCCTACTGTGGGTCACTTTGAATTTCATTTTTTGTCTTTCTATAAGATTTTTCCTGATTAAATGCCTGATCATATAGACCTGTGATTCTCCGTGTGGAATGATTTCACCCCTCACTCAACCAAGAAACATTTTTGACTGCCATTCATGGTGTATGTGGAGGGTTATTACTAGCATCTAGTAGCTAGAGGTCAAGAGTGCTGCTAAACATTCTACACTGTCCAGGACAAACCCCCATAACAAAAAATTATCCAGCACAAAATGTCAGAAGTGCCACTGCTGAGAAGTTTTGATGTATAGTGTTTTGATTTGATCAAACACCTATAGATTAGTGAGATCAGTACATCAACTGATTAAAACTGAAACAAACATGGGAAGCTCTGCTCCGGCACAGAGATTGAATCAGTAGTAATTCACTCCAGGTGGCCACAGAGTTCTGGCATCTCTTACAACAAATAAACTGAAGGAAGTCAGAAGCTCTCAGAGATAACTGAATTAGTTCTTAAGGGTCTGTTATCAGATCTGGCAAAAAGAGGCACTTTAGAGATCATTAATTTTGAAACTCTAGATAGTGACTCATTGTCTATGATCCACTAAGAAAACCACTTGTCACACTAAAAGTTAATTAATTAATTAATTACTAACATTAAACTTGATGTCATTCCTATGGGAATTGTTTTATAAGGCTTTTAAAATCTATTTGTATATTTTATCACAATGAAAAATATATTCCTTAATCTGGATCACAACTAAAAATGTTCAAAAAACACTGTTTAAGTTTTCTAGTTTCCTCCCAGTTTATAAATCAATATTTGTCCTCAAAAGCCTAGTCTAAATAGACTGCAAGTAAAAATAAAATTTGGTGACATCTGCAAATTTGTTTTTGAATACATATTTATACTTAAAAAAGCAGGAAGACTACAGAGATGTAGGATATTCATTCAGATAATAATGGTACATATTTCTGATGGCAAAATATGCTTGTTTTTATTTTTATGCACTGTTTAAAAGTTCTATAGTATTTTTGTATAACATTTTAAATAAGAACACATACATACATACACACAAGAAATCTTCCTATCACTTAAAAAGAACTATTTCTAATGGAAGGCTGATGGGAAACACAGATCTTAGAAGGTTCATGAATGAATGATGTAATAAAGAAGTTTTTTGGAAGTAAAGGAGTTAGGAAAAATTATGAAGGGAAAGCTAGAGAAATTTTTTCTTTTTGTTTTTAAATAAATTCTGTAGTTTATAGACTAAATATAGAAAAAGGTCAAGTTCATAAAGAAGAAAACTCCAAAAGCAGATTTCAGAAGTGATTTTTGGAACAGAAATATTTCTGTATGTAGGTTTCCAAAAACATTTGAAAACTGATATTCATTTATTTTGGTAAACTATTTATTACTGCTAATGATTAGCTATCTCACCATTAATAATCATATCATCTAAATACTTAGAGGCATAAATATATATGGGATTCCTGAAATGAAAACAAACAAACCAACAAAGCCCCACAAAGCATCAGCTATTCTTCCCAGTCATAGTAAACTATAATAGATCATTTTGGAGCTCAATAGCTTTAAGTGACTTTCCAGGGATTCAAATATTTATGGTAAACAGAAGATCAAAAATATGTGGTAGAGTATAAATTACAAATTATGTATGGGTCATTATATGAGATAAATTGCTTGCAAATATTTATAAACTATTCATAAAGCACACTAACCTATTGAAATTATTTATCATGTAACAGAATACATAAAATTATGGGTAATAAATAAATCCCTTATAAAATATTTACAATGTATAAGTTGCACCAATATTAATTACTCTACTCATTATTTCAAGTAATTGGTAAGTGATTTACAAGTTTCTTGTCATCCAGGCAGATGAGGCTTTATGGTTTGAGACAAATATATCTTAAGAATTTGTGGAGACCCTCTAAAAAATTTCCTTCACTTCCCCATTAAAGACTGCATGTAGCTGTTATAAATTTGGGCCGTGGAAGGATTTGTGGGGATTAGTTGGCTGGTGACAATTTGATAAATTGTTCAAGAGTAAGAAGTCATACAGTTTCATGTAAAGAGAGTGGGTGAGTGGCCCATATCACAGCGGTGTAGCTCATCCTATAGGTTCAGTGCAGCCTTTAAGGCAGAGTTCTTCTTTAACAAAATAATCTCCAAGATTCTTGCTCATTTACGAACATCTTGTGAGCAGAACTGCTAGACTTTGGACTAGCTTTTAGAGAAGTTTGTATAGTGAACAAACTTGGAATATAGAGATAATGTTCCCTTTGAAGCAAAGAGGAGGCTTGTTTAGTGTCCAGTAAAATAAAGGTAATTTCTCCCTCCAGGTCAAAGGCAGTGCAGGTTTGTCTTACTCCATTATAAAAGATTTGATTTCCCTAACTCAAGGTTCCACACATGTGCTCTGCACAGTGACCTCCTCTATATCACCTCCATGGGAACTGGGGCACAGGGAAGACTTACATGAAACGATGCTTACACTGCTTGCCTGGGCTAAGAGTAATATATATATTCTTTCTCTGACACAAGCCTCTAAAATGATGGGAGGCTAAAATTGTTAGTTTACCACTAGATAAGCAACTCAGACCCTCATAATTGCTGATGGTTGCATGTTGTTTTTACTCTAAGAACCACGTTGACGAAACATTACCCTTCCTCTCCTTCCGGTGGTGCTGAAGTGGCCGTGGGACATTCGGATCTGTAGTGGAATCTTAATGTGTGTGTGTGTGTGTGTGTGTGTGTGTAAATGGATTATATGCTTTTATTCACTTATTATTCTGAGAAGTCCACTGGTTTTAGATTGTCAAAGAGGTATGTGACACCAAAAAAGTTAAGAATTTTTAGGCAAAGAGGCAGTTTTGTAAGGAATAAAAAGAGGTTTGGGTTCAGTGGGATATATTTCTGTGTTTCACTGTCATTTCTGTGTATAATTAAGCTATAGCACCCTGACCAAGAGTAAGAACAGCTGCCAGTACTACACTGTCATCCACTCTGCTGACTCACAGATGAAGGTGTAGGGTCAGCGGTCAAGTCACAACGTGATGATGTCTTGGGTGTGAGTGGATAGTGGAGAAGCAATAAGTTTTGAAATATATAGAAACATATGCTAATCTGTGCAACATTCTTCTAATAATGAGGCTTCAGGTCTCCTGGAGCTTAATTAAAACAGATGTTTTCTTTTTTCAGAATGTACTTGAAAATGCAACATTTATAAATGTAGACACACTTTCACTTCTTTTTGTATAGGAATTAACCCAAATAAAATTGATCATAAGTTTTTATCTATAGAGCAGAATTATGTAGCAGAAGCACAAAGAGTGAGTGTCTGCGTGTGGAGAGGCATGTGTTTGTATGCAAATGGTGTTAGATTACATCTCTCATGCATCCTGACCTAATGAATGTTAGGGTTCCACTTGTGCAGCAGAAGAGCCAGAAGAAACAAGTGTTGCTGTGAGAAATCTCTATTCCCATTCACCTATAAGTCAATACAGTCAATGTGCATAATATAAGAGTAATTTGATTACACAATTATGTAGCTCAATACAACAGAGTGCCAATTTTAAAAGGCATTTAGATAATTGTTGTGCATCTGTTAGTTTTAGACTAATTTTAAATATCTTCAAATTTATTAATCACAGCAAAATTCATCTACAGTGAAAAAGAAAATTCTTAGCAGAAGCTAGATGTGTACATTAAAAAAAAAGAATACTGGCAGAAATTATTATACAGGAAACCAGTGCTATATTTTATAGTCACTGAAAAGAAGAGTGTAGTTGTATAGGAACAGAGATTATGTATAGTCATACAATTAGTAGAATTTATCAGGGGAAAAAACTATATGAAAATATACTACCATTTGTTTGACAAAACAATACATGAACAAATGTTTGTAAATGTGTGGGCCATCTCAGATATGGCAGTTATAAAGTAATAGTATCAGCTCTGAGAACACTAAATGGGTGTCTAGGATAGGGGAGAGAAACATTTATTTATTTTTTTAGCTAATTAATAATTACATGTGTAAAGAAATTTTTATTAAAATATAATTCTCAAAAAAAAGATTGGAACACAAAATTCATCTGCATGATAATTATGAGGCAATCATTAAAAAAAAACCCACAAAACGATTAGCAAAACTGCATCAGGCAAAGCATATTAGGAAATCAATATTAATGGGCAAGGCAGTAATCCAGGTGAAGAAATTAGATAAAGAGGCTTATATCATTTTTATTAAGATTTCACTCCACAGTAAAAATGTATTGCCATATGCATTTATACAGCTAGACACACAGCATCCAAACGTATAAAAATATTTCCCCAAATCAATTTTCATGGAAAATTTGACTTAGCTTTGTTAGACTTTAAAAATTCAAAAAGAGAAAAAGTAAAAATAAAACAGTGTAAAAATATTTTCTTTAGTAACAATGCTGTTTTAATAGTTCTGTTAGGTAGGATAGATAGTAAATCAAGGAAGTGAGTAAGAGGAAGAGATGCCCTGCCCAATAATTCAGCAGTCCTGAGCCTGGTCTAATATTGCCAGGTGTTCCAACATCACAAGAAACACCAAGCT
Organism: Furipterus horrens; assembly: GCF_987537825.1. Classification (NCBI taxonomy): domain Eukaryota; kingdom Metazoa; phylum Chordata; class Mammalia; order Chiroptera; family Furipteridae; genus Furipterus; species Furipterus horrens. The sequence goes on along the minus strand of NW_028327176.1, from coordinate 57,558,651 downwards.
AGCACTGGAGGAGGGAAGCCCTTGAAATTCTGTATGTATTGTTTCCACTACCTGGGGAAAAAAGCCTTTAAATCTGTGTATTCATCATAGGGTCTAGAAGGGGGAGAGGAAGGGGTCCACAGTGCACAAAGAAGAAGCCCACAAAACAACTTGGTTAACTGCCTACCTCCATGTTTTATGAGGGGGTCCCTAGTGCTTACAGAAAGAACCCATAAATAACTTGGGTTAACTGCCTCAACTTTAATTTACTGCCTCCTGTCACGTATCTGTTTCACCACAAGATGACCAAGAGAGGTCTGGAGCAAGATAAGGATTCAGGCTGAGACCCTCACATGTACCTGTGTTTGGGCAGTCATGTCCCCCCAGGGGAAGCTGGCACCACTCGTACCCACCATCCCACCAGCTATAGAAACCCTCAAGACAACGGACCTTGTGCTGTTGCCACCCTTGCTCTTGCTGTCCTTGCCTTCTGCCCCCCCAACCCCCCAAGCCTATGCCTTTCACCTCTGTCTTGGCAAGGCCCATTCTCTTTCATGGGAACCTACCACTAATAAACTGCTTGCACACTAATAGATTTGCTGATCTAATTCTTTACTGCACTGCCAAGAAGAACTGAGTTTCTCCTGTAACAGTTTCATATGAAATATTGTACTCTTCAGAAAATATGTACTATTTTTAAATGCCCATGGCTATTTTGTTTTTATAGTGAGGTAACAAAGAATAGCTTGTGGATATCACATCCTCTCACTTCCACTAGATGATTCCAAAAAGTAATAATTAAATAAACCAAAATAATCAAACTACTTGGAAACCAAAAGCACTATCCTTAATGACTTTTGGTTCAAAGAGAAATCAAAACTGCAATTACAAGCTTTAAAGAAAAAATAAAGATGACAAGACTATACATCAAAGCATATGAGATGCAACTAAAGGTAAAATCAGCAGAAAAATGGTAGCGACAAATACTTTCCTTTTGAAAAAAAACAATAACTAACAAATTCCACAATTAATCAAGTGTATGAGAAGAAAGAACAAGATCTATATTCCCAACGACTATAACTAAAAACACAGGAAAATAAACATTTTAAAAGTTGGAGATAGAATAAAAACAAAATCAATAAATTAGAAATTATAAAAACATGAGTTGAAGAAACTCTGTTACTGGTTATTTGAAAAGATCAATATAACGGACAGTCTTCTGATAAGGCTAGTCAGGAAATACTAATATATAGCATGAATAATTATAAATATATAATCAAAGAAAAATGCAATTTGAGATGACATAAATTTTGGATTTGTTTTTAAGATGTGCAAAACTTGAACCTTTCTAAATTGGAGAGAGGGAGGACAGTAGATGGAAATGTAATGAAAAAATGCAAGAAAAGAAATTAGTAAGGCAAGGTCTCCAAGAAGACAGAAGAGCAGATTGAAAATAAACTATTTATATTTTAAAAATAAAAGAAACACTCTTTTATTATAACAGAAAAAAAAAAGTCAGTGGGTGCAGATGCAGGTGCATTGGTAGGTGGTAGTAGATGGCAGGTGACCAGGTGGGACATGAAGGGAGTTACAGTATTAGAGTTCCTCTTTTCTTTGTGAAGCAAGTAGCAGCTCATTTGTAGAAAGAGGAGAAGTTGCAGGATCTGAGGTCTGGGCATAGAAGTGGAGGTAGGTTATAAACAGCTATTGTGAAGAGTTTGGGGCCAGGGCTCATTAGGGAAACACCACCTAATTGCTGGACAGTGACAGGAGAAGTAGGACACAGCATTCCTGAGGTATCTGAGAGCCAGACTCCCCACTGGGCCCTTGTCTTTACCAGCTTGCTCCTGGTAAATTCCCTTGAGATACAGGAGCTCTGGAGAAGCAGCAAGCATAGCTTGGAGTCAGATTTGATTTGATGCAAATGATGTAGGTAACCTTCCAGTGATACTACCTGGCAGGATTATTAGGGTGAGGAGAGGATGCAATTAAAAGATGCCTAGGAAATTACCTGATAATAAATGTACAAACCTTGTATAAATACAGGTCCACACATATCTTGCAGTACAGGAGACTTGAGTAACAAAGAGAAGTATCAGCGGTTGCTGAAAAGGATTAATACCTTGTTTATGTAAATTCTCCCCAAGCCAGGTCATAAATTTAATGTTATTGTAGTTACAATCCCAATGGGACTTCTTTATTTTTTGATTCAAAAAAAATCTAAGAATAGCAATAACATTGAAAAAGAAGTATAATAAAGGAAAAATTACATTTTCAGAAGTTAAAAATACAAGTAAGCAACAGCAGTTCAGAAAAGGCTACACTGTTGACAGAATACAGAAATAGTGGTGGAAGAAGAGGAGCCACATACTAAACCTGACAAGCTCAGGGGAGGCTTGAGTGGCGGCCTTACAGAGACCTAAAGTAACCACAAAGGATGGTCTGAAATTAAAACTTTTTAACTAAAAGCAGTTTACGGTGGGTAGTCGTGTACTAACCTAGAATCCCTCCTGACAAAAGTCAATCTTTACTTTAATTAAGCCAGTCTATTGTCTTTTTGCATCTTCAAAGACAACCTATGAAATGTCAAGGCAACTTCCCTTTTTTGGACCCCTCAAGGCATCATAACCACACCAAAGCAGAGACCACAAATCCCCTCATTGCTATTGTTATCATGTTAATTGTTGACTGTTAACTATCTTGTACTCACCTGTGTAAAAGAAATATGAGTCTATCATTTTACCTTTTATCCAGTCCCAGAGGTCTCCCCAACCCCACAACTCCCCCTTTGCTTTCTCTTGTCTCCCTAATCTATATCCCTACTGGATTTCATGTAACCCACTTATCCCTCCTCTTTTTATTGTAATGTGTAAAATAAGGTGCAATACTGCCATGTTCTGAGGTATTTTCTCAACTCTTTGAGGTTTTGCTTCCCAGCTATTGTCCTAAGTTTGGCTCAAATAAACTCAAAAATTCTCTACATGTTTGAACATATCTTACATTGACATAGGTCACATAAAAGTTAAAAATTCTAGAAACAGACCAAACAGAATATAGGTGTGTATGTGTCTATCTGTGTGTGCATATATAATTTAACACTAAATGAAGTTGGCTTTTTCAAATTTGAGAAGTATATATATATACATATATATATGTATACATATATATGTATACATATATAGATATAAACTGGAGAAATATAAATATGCATACTTGTATGTATATCAACTACTTACATTTAAAAATTGCTTTAATAACAAAAACAAAATAAAGTTAAGGTTTTTACTTTTTAACATGCCTCAAAATAAAACCAAAGAAGAAATATTTAAATGTAAAATTTTAAATAATTAAACAAATGTACAAATATACACATTAAGTGCATAGGGATACTATAGAGTAAAATAAATGATCTTAGGGAAACACTAAAGGCACAAATTATAAAAATTGTATATTTAATAAATAAAATATAAAACTATGTAAAAGGAAGATCTCATACAAAATTGAAAGTAAAATGGTTCTTTAAAAAAGTTTGCAACATAATTACAAGTGTGTAATATCTTTAATTTGCCTGGCTGGTTTGGCTCAGTGGATTGAGCGTCGGCCTGCGAGTTAAGTGTCGCTGGTTCGATCTTCCAGTCAGGGCACATCAGAGAAGGAAAACTCTGACTCCAGAACCTCCGCTGCCTTGCGGCATACCTCTTTAGGGGAAAGGCTAAGGGAGTAAACCCCGACAGAAAATCCGGAGCCGGAGTCCCTAAGGCGGTTTGACGTTGTAGTCAACACCGGCAACTCCTGCGGCGCACCTGAACCCAAGCTGTATTGACTCTGTCTTTCCCTTGGACCCTCCAGCTGCGAAGAGAGGGGGGGTCTGCTGCATGGGCAACAGCAGACCCTCCATATCACCCTGCCCAGGCTCTGTAGCTTCAGCTTCACTGGAGAGGACACTCCAGCGTCATCGCAAGATGTCGATTCAACACGGGAGGAGACAGATACCGTGTCACTCCCGAGTCGGACTGCACAGCCATTCTCGGCGGTGCAGATAGACTCTTAAGAAGCTACACCATCGTCCCTCGAGACGGACGGCTGCCGATGCCGAATATCTTTAATATACAAAGATCACTAAGCAGATAAATTAGTGATTCTATTTATGTAATATTACGGAAATGTCAAAATTATAGGGATGAAGAAAAGGTTAGGGAGTATAGGGGTCAGCAATGTTGGGAAGAGAAAGGTGGGTGTGATTACAAAGGGTTAGCACAAGATGAATCTATGTGCAGATGAAATACTTCTGCAACTTGATTTTAATAGTGGCTACAGAACATCATCATCATAGTATTTAACTATAAATACACATTGTATCATGTCAATTTCATGGTTTTGATAGTGTTATAGTTTTGTAAGATGTAAATATTGGAAAAATAAAGTTTACATAAGAATGCTGCATTTTGTTTTGCTATTTCCCATGAGTCTGTAACTATTTCAGCATATAAACTTTAAATAGAAAATTGCATAGAAAAATATGAAAAAAATAAAAAAGATTTTGTGAAAAAAGTTATACATACATTTACATACAAATCATACATAAGAAATAAAAATGCCTAATAATATCTTTTTATCAAACTGCAATTTATGAAAGATAAAAATTAAAAAGACACAAATGTGCAATAATAGAGAGCTATTAAAATGAATACTTAACATTTATTAGAGTGATAATGCATTACTATATATGTGTATATGTATATACCAAAAAAAATCTCAAAAGTTTCTATTTTGTAATAGAATTATTAAATGTGTATTTTCTTCATTATATCAATTCTCATCTTATTTTCAGAATTTCTTAATGGCATATATATTCTTTTTAAAATTAGAAAAATAAGTAACTTATTTTAGTTTAAAATATGATAAAATCTTCTTTTATTATTGTTCAATTATACCTGTCCCAATTTTTCCCCATTACTCTCCCCAGCCCTGCACACACACCCCCATCCTGCTCCCACTGTCAGTCCCCACTCTGCTGTCCATGTCCACGGGTCCTTTATACTTGTTTCTTGACTAGACTCTTCCCCTTCTTTCCCCGCTTCTCCTTCTCCCCGCCTCCCTCTGGTCACTGTCAGTTTGTCCCTTATTTCCTTGTCTCTGGTTCTATTTTGCTCATTGCTTTGTTTCATTCATTAGGTTCCACTTATACATGAGATCATATGGTATCTGTCTTTCGCTGCTCTCTTGAAGGGTAAGAATTCCTTCTTTCTTACTTTCTACTGCTGCATAGTATACCACAGTTTTTTGATCCACTCTTTTACTGATGGGCATTTAGGCTGTTTCCAGCACTTGGCTAATTTAAAGAAATAGAATAACATCAAGTAGTTACTAAAGTTCCTACTTTCCATATGCATTCACAGCTTTCTGTTCCACAAGCTAAAATAATTTGGCTCACTTCTGTATATCAACATAATAAGTTATTAGCAATTTTACACTGATCAGTGCTTGAATGTAACATTGGAAATTCTCACATATTTTAATCTTAAATATCTACTCCAAAGACTTGCTAGCTTTTTCTTATGTAATCTAGCTGAACTATTGTGTCTTTCTATAAAGAAAATGAAACCTTTCCTTCTTTCTCCTACTCTTGTCTGAAACAATATCATCATCAATCTAGTTAGGGTGAATAAGAATATTAGAGACATGTGTGACAGCTGATGTGGAAAAATTAAGTTCCTGCTGGCAATTACCCATCAAGAGCAGGTTGATTGATTGCCAGAGTTAAAATACATGCAAAGTGTCAGCCATTATAACAGGGAAAATATCCCAGAACCTTGGTACAGAGTCAGGTAGAAATTCTGTTTGCACTGCTGGGAATCTGCCCTCAATGCCACACATTCATAATCTTTCCCCATCAAGCCAGGTCTACACATTCAGAAATGTCCATCATTCCAGCAATCAAATATATGGCCTGTCAGATACATTCAATGGCTTTCATGATAAGTTGTACAAGAAGTGACATGTTACCCATGATTGAATAGAAGGGCATATCATATACAATTCCTGCTGTCATACTTTGTCATTATATTTCTATATCTAGGTGAGGAACTCACCTTTAATATTTTGTAAATTCAAATATGATGACCAATTATAGACAAGACAACGGTAGAAAATAGTTTAATAAGTTGCATATAAAATATAACTGTGATAATAAAGTAGGTAAATTGGATAATTAATAAAATTAGTTTGATCTTGAATTTTAAAAACAAGTGTATCAAGATTTGATAAGAAAATCAAAGTGGGAAGCATGGTGACATTTAACTTCAACTTTGCCAAAATTGCCAAAAACATCCTAAGGGTTGAGCATGGTTCTGATGTTTTTTAGTGTGAGGATATGTTTTTCATTACACAAATGAAAGATCTATAAATCAACATTATATTTAAAAAGCATTTATTGAAATCTTACTTTGAACCAAATCCTGAGCTAGGGAAAACACTAGATTTGTTTCTGGCAGATAATGCATTCTAAAATTAACCAAGCATTGCTCATAAGGGGCAGGTGGGAAGACAATTTTTTCACCTCAAGCTTTTTCTAGAGTTTCTATTAATGAAATTTAATTGGAATGGTCTCACTAAATATCTCCAGCTAACCTTCTGTCCCTTTCTAGCTCAGGAATGTGTAGAAGAAAAGTGTATACTCTCGACCTCTTTGTAGTTTCTCTACAATTTTTTTAAATCTTTCATTAAAAAAACAAACAAACAAATAAACCCTGGCCAGTCTGGCTCAGTTGGTTGGAGCATTTTTCTAGTTTCATACCCTGAAAGGCACAGGTTCAATTTTTGTTCATGGCACATACCTAGGTTGTGGTTTTGTCCCCAGTCAGAGAGTGTATGGAAGGCAACCAATCGATATTTCTTTCTCTCTGTTTCACCCTCTCTCTCCCTCTCTCTCTAGAATCAATAAGTATGTCCTCAGGTGAGGATTAAAAATAATAAATGAAAAAGAGAAGAAAAGGAAGATAAGGAAAATAATTTCTCCCTCTTAAACACCATTTAGTTATTATCCTGGCAGATGTTAGATACAAAATTCTATATTGAATACCCTCTTTGAGATCATATCTGTGACTTAAACCTATATGATTTGTGTCCCTTCCGACACACTGGCCTCAGAGATCCTTTATTCTTTCTTCAGAAATTCTTATCCTCTCCTTACTGTAGCACACACACTTGTAACAACAGCACACATTTTGTCTTCTTTCAGTTTCCTCCTCTTTCCAAAAATCTTTTTTTTTTTGAATGTATGATTCTGACTATTGTTACTTTTCTTACCAGATTTCTAACTTGCTTGCTCTATCTCTTCAGTCTTGTGCTTTGTGACTCATGGTGAACACCAATTATTTTTGGTTTCATTTTCTTTCATTTTATTGTTTTTATATACTTTGATCATTCTAATTACACATTTGAATTTTTCCCATTACTTTATACCCCTACTTGCCATTTAAAAAAGAATTGACTCAGTTTTCTTTGAATAAACTTGAGATGAAGAGGGAGAAAACATGCAAAAGCATAGAAAAGACAGTGGTATTAGAGACAAAAAGTTGAACAACCTGATTTAAAGAGCAAAGCTTGAAAATCCCTTGTGGTACTAAGAGCCAGAGCTAGTGGTCTAGATAAGAGTGAGCAGAAAAGGAAAATGACAAAAGGCAGATAGACTTGGAAAAAAAGCAACTTCAGCTTTCGTGTACTCATTCATTAAATAAGTGTTTACTGAATACCTACTAGGATGCAGAATAAACCTAGACAACTTGAAAATACCAATAAACAAACCAAAAGCTGTGCTTTTATGTACTTTCCGTTCTAGCTTTTATGTACTTTCCATTCTAGTGCAACGAGACAAAAAACAAAAAACAATAGATAACACATAATAAGTAAGCAAATTAGTATGTTAACAGGCAAAAAAAAAACTGTGAAAATAAACAAAAAAATATATAGAAAAGAGTAAGGGGCTATGGAGCAACAAATAAATTTATCCTGGGTTGCCTGCACAACAGGGCTGCTCAGAATAGACTCTTCCAACTTTCCCTGCAAGTATGAATGTTACTGAATCCACCTTCTTAAGGGTTCTCCCTTCCCTGGGTAGAAAGGTCTACAGTTCCCAAGGCTCACAAAGTGAGCAGGTGCTGGGAAACTGACTTTGTTAGACAACTGCTGTAAAATAGGCTTTCATCCATGTCTTCCTGACAGCCCAGTAATCTGCATATCCCTCACTGACTCGGCTGTTTTCATGTTTGTCCTAAAAAGGGACATAAAAAGGAATGCAGGAATCTGTCCTGGATTTCAGACCTCTACTGCATGTCTCACAGAGTGCCCTGGCCCTGGCTTGTTTCTCTCAGTAAAAAATGGGGCCTTTGTGGAATTATTGCTTTCTCTTCTTGCTGACCCTTGATTTCCAAGATTTCTGAATAAAGCTTGCCTCTTAACTCATACAATATGATTTGTGGAAATTGTTCCAAGCCCTAGTGCATGAGAAGTGACAATTACAAAAGGACATTTAAAAAAAATTTTTTTAATCCTCACTTGAGGATTTTAGAGAGAGAAAAAGGGAGGGACGGAGGGAGAGAGACAGAGAGAGGACATCGATTGATTGCCTCCCATATGGTGCCCTGACCGGGCATCAAAGCTATGACCTTTTGGTGTACAGGATAGAACTCCAACCAACTGAGCCACCTGGCCAGGGAAAAAGGACATTTTTATATTTAATTTGTAATATAAAATTATTATGAAGTGCTTTTATAAACATTAAAAAAAAAAGAATTTAAAGTGTATGTCCATGAAGAAAACAAACCTTGTCAGGCATTTTAATGGATAATATAAGTAATCAGTAAAGCAGATTTTGAAGAAATTTTTAAAAAGGGGGAGAGGATAGTAAATTAGCAGAGCTAATAATTATAGGAAGTAGCTTCTGCCCACAAGGCTGGGGAACAAAAGGAAGAGATTGGCGTTATCAGATCCTAGAAGCTTAGAGAAAGTATCCCATGGAATTGGGAGCCTGCTCCCTCGGGAGGGTCATTGTGGATCAAGGGCAGGTACCTCAACATCCTGGAAGGGGTCCTCAGAAAGCTACCAGAACTTCAGGGGGAGGGCAGTTACCTTTTCCTACGTTTTGAAGATGTTACTTGTCCACTCAGATATATATATTTTGTTAGTAGTTTCTTTTGTTGTTAGGTTTTAAAATAACCCACGTCACTCAAAGCTCATACAACTATTCTATTCATAAGCTTTTCTGCTAACATTTTTACAGGTTCAGTTTTCACCTTTCACTCTTTACTATATCTAGAATTTATTGTGGGTTGAGATCAAATTAGAGATATAATTTTGTTTTTACAGAGAGGGAGTCATTTTTTTCAATACCATATGATAAGTAATTTTTCCTTGGTAATACAGTGAATACTGGGCTTCAGTCCCAGAGTTTTTGATTCAGTAAGTCTGGTGTGAGGCCTGAAAATCAACATTTCTAACAAGTTGCAGGGGATTCTGATAATGCTGGCCTGAGAATCACACTATTCTTCAAAATAAGCCTCGTAATAATAATCTTCTCCATGTTTCAGGAAAAGCTAACTGTGATATATGTAAAATCTGAAGGACATTAATTCCCTTTAAATTCTTTGAAGACATCCCTTTCATGAACTTTTCTTCTGAACTCTACAGATAAAATCACTGTATGCTTCATCTCACTGACTGGATTTATAATAGCGAATTCACAGTTCTGTGTTCAAATTCTAGTTTCTAACATATTCAGAGCTCATTATATTTACTCACTACACACTGATAAAATGTACTTTCTATACACTAGCTTATCATCTAATATCCTAAACAAATTTATATGTTAACAATTGTAATACTAGGATGCATTGCTAAAGCAGATGCTTTTATTTCTATCCTATCTACTCTTGCAGACTAAACATTGGGTGTTACAGATAGTCCTGCCCTCCTAAAATCCTGTTCCCACCTCCACCCTTATCATGTCATTCTCAATGCTTTCTGGAGTTTAATGTTCCTGCTGGGTTCTAGGTAGATAAGAGAAAGCAAGATCAAGGCCCTGTGTGTAGATATTATATTCTGATCCCTTCATCACAAGACATCTGGGAGAAAGTTAAAAAAAAAACAGAGAGACAGCTGCCTGGATTTTCTGGATGACAGAGACCCTGTATCTCTGAGACTGACAGCAGATGGTGGCAAGATGACAAATGTCTGCTTCCTTAATTTCATGAAAAGATTCAGTAAATGTCGTTCTGGTAAGTATAATTCGCATACAAATTCATCAGTTTGAAAATTGCTGCTACTTTCTTCTGAGAAATAGAAATCAAGATATGTGCTATTCTTTGTTCTTAATGTTCTTGCTGTCCCTTTTCCTATTTCCATGAGTAATTCAATGAGAAGTTACGGGTATGGACAGCTACTCTGTCCTATTTTCCTGAGTCTCATAGACGGTCTGAAATCTCTTCCCTTTCAAAGGTGATTTTAGTTTTGGGAAAAGCCAGAAGTAACAGGGTGCCAAATCTGGGCTATAGAGGGGCTGAGTCATCTGGGTGATTTGATATTTTGCCAAAAAATATCTGCACGAGACTTGATGCATGAGTGGGGATGCTGTCCTAATGAAGTTGCCAATCACTGGTTGCCCATAGCTGCAGCCTTCTGAATTATCTGAAATTTTTGTGAAGAAATGTTCAAGATTAATGCAAAATATAATGCAGATGTGTTGCTCTGCTCACTCCGTCATTTTGAATGTGATGGCCACATGGTACACATGCTCACTCAAGGGTGTCTACCACCCCCATTAACTAGTACAGTGAAGTCATCATTGTTTACACATGTGCATTCCAGTTCACTATCCTTGGCTGCCAGGTTACACTGATGTTGCACAAACCATTCTCCTTATATTAACAATGGCTGGACTTTTTCCAGACAGAACTCTTTGTATACACACACATATATGTTCTTGTTCTGTCAGCTGAGAGAGCCTAGAAATGATATCTTAGTTGCAATAAGAACAACACGCTACCAGATCTTGATGTTTTTAATATCACTTTCCCATTAAAAAAAAACAAACTGGGACTCTTTGGAGAAGTGGATTATTTTAGGACTGAGACAGGGAATATACAAACTAAGCCTGGGTGTCTTAGAGTATCAGAAACTAAGCAAGTGTACGCACACACACACACGCACACACACACACACACACACGTGATGGACTATGCCAAGGCACACAGAAGCTAACTAAAAGAGCTCCCAGTGGCCAAAACTGAAAAATATTTGACAAATAAATATAATAATATTGTATTATGTTGTGCTTCTTCTTCTACTAGAAATAAAGGCTAAATCACTTAAACTTGTAAATAAAATTCCAATTTATTATAAAATATACATACAAAGAAGTGAACAGCACAAAGATTTGTCAAGTTTTATTACAATATATCTTTCTGTGGACTTCTTCCAAACACTTTATATGTTGGAGATAAAACCAGAAGTCCCCACTGAGTTTTTAATTGTGCTTATTTTATCTTTTCAGTTGCATAATTTTTACTTTTTTAACTTATTCCCAATTATCTTCCTCAAACATAGTTAGAATAATTTTAAAGTCTATAGTTTTGTAACTTCAGTGGCCGGAGCATGTCATAGTTTTCATTATTTGGTATTTCTGGGCTTTTTTTGTTTGTTTTATTCTAATTGTTTTTTGCTTGCTTGTTTTATTGATCACTGTTATTTCTTATTGTATGCAGGACATCTTACTTACCAATTTGTTATCAATTTTATACCAATAATATTATCTTCCTCAGAGGAGGATGTGTTTCCTTCTGCCAAATGCCTGGGAGAATTATCACTATATGTTCTTAATTCAATTTTGTATGTTGATATTAAGAGGATTTGGAACCAGAATACCATGCAATAATGTTAGTTTCCAGTTCACTCTTTTTCCTGGTATGAGCCCCACAATCCCAACCTAAATGAAAGGGAATTCTCCAGGTCACATCCTCACTTAGGTATGCTCTAAATTCCAAGTCCTCTTTCCCTTGCCTTCTCAAAAGTGATTACCAAGTTGCCAACTCTCTTAGTCATCTCCCCTGGTTATTGGCAAATGTCTCCAAAGGGAAGAGCTATCCTAATGAGATCGATTACCTAAGTTTCTGTCTACCACTCCTGGATCTAGCTCAAAGATAATTCAACACCTTGTTTGTTTTATGATGCCCTCATGCAGATTTTTTAAAATTTTGTATAGCCTTTATAGTCATCCTCATCAAAAATTTTGGTACAAATTACCTATTCTGCTATTAAGTCCCATTCAATAAGCATAAAAGTTTTCTTATTTTATTCATTTTCAGATGAAGAAACCAAGTGACAGTTCTTTACTTAATAAGAAAATAGAGTCACATGCTGAAGTTGCTAAGATTTATGATAAGAATGAATCTTCTATATGTAAAATTGTGAAGAAAGAAAAAGAAATTTGAACTAGTTTTGCTGTTGGGCCTTAAATTGCAAAAGTTACAGCCACAGTGCATGATAAATGGTTTGTTAAGATGAAAAAAGCACTCAATTTTTGGGTGGAAGACACGAACAGAGAACAAGTTTCCAACAACAGCAACGCGCTGCACCAAAAAACATGGAGCCTATGTGAAAACTTCAGCAAGGGATCACCTGAAACAAGGTACCACATTCTCGTAACTATTATTACAGTATATTGTTATAATTGTTCCATTTTATTAGTAGTTACTGCTGTTTATCACTTATTGTGTCTAATTTATAAATTAAACTATCATAGGAATGTCCGTGTAGAAAAAACATGGTAGTAAAGGATTCAGTACTGTCCACTGTTTCAGGCATCCACTGAGGTCTTAGGACATGTCCCCTGAAGATAAGAATGGACTACTATGTAGCAGCACAGACCACACACAAGAGGCGTATATAGTTTTGTTATTCCAACTACCTGTAGTAGAATACTATCTCCCACACTGGATGAATAAACAAAAAGAAATAGTCTATTAAAATATCTCTAAAATGACTTTTCTTCAAATATAATTTTATCCTGATAAATACTATTTGGTGGGCCAAAATTTTGCTTAATTCAGATTGGCTATCACCACTTTCTATCTATTTCTGTGAAGAAGGAGGGAAGGAAGGTGGAATCAAGTTTTTAATTTGGTTGCGTGTGTATGTGTTTGTGTGTGTTTTCTGTCACTGGTTTTGTTAGTGTGTTTATGTATGTCTTTCAAAAATTAAAGCCAGCTATGTCCTGTGTAGCTCAGTTGATTGGACATTATCCATAAACCAAAAGGTTGCAGGTTTGATTCTTATTCAGGCCATATGCCTGGGTTCAGGTTCTGTCCCAGGTCAGGGTGTGTGCAGAAGGCAGCCAATTGATGTTTCTCTTCCTCTCTTTTTTCCATCCCTTCCCCTCTCTCTCTTAAGAAAAATATTAGGCCAGAAAAGTAAAATCAAAATTAGCACTGTGACTCAGAAGATACAGAAGTACTGAAATAAATGTGACCAAACAGTAAATTCAGGAGACTGAAAGAAAGAAAGAAAGAAAGAAAGAAAGAAAGAAAGAAAGAAAGAAAGAAAGAAAGAAAGAAAGAAAGAAAGAAAGATTAAGAGGGCAATATAAGGCAATGGAGAGATTAAAGGGTAATTGAGGGAAAGAGAAAGGAAGAAAGTAGTAAAAGTAAGGGTGGAGAGACAAAATATGTTAAAAATAAGTAAGCGTTAATGGTGCACACAGAGAAAAAATAATAGTGGATGGATTTAATTGCGCAAAAGGAAGATTGGGATAATATGTGTTATATATGTTCAAATTAAAGAACATAGATTAAGATTTTTTAAAAACTATATGAAGTGAGGTCATATAAATACACGTTTCCAAGGCTTTGTGGCAGAGGAGAATCCCCAAAACACAAGTAGTCGCTGATATTTGATCAGACTTTGAGTGTAAAATTATAATGGTTTTTCAAGATTGTTAACAATGTTAATCATGTTAGGCACTGAAATGGATTTGCTTAAGGTAATAGCTTTATGCTTTGCTATGATAAACAACTGAAAAGTACTTAAAAAAAGAAACATGAAGAGGATACTTTAAATTTTAATGATTTATAACATAACTCTTAGAAAGTATTCAAAGACTGGATGTAGAGATTGTACTGGATAGACATTAAAGATTTTCTTTTGAATCCTAAGATTTTATATTGTTGTGACTATACTATACTACTTCTTATTCTTTAAATATTAACTTGGTAGGGTCAAACAAGCAAGTAAATAGCCTTTATGAAGGTAAATGAAAACACCGTGATATTTAGGTTGTCTGACTTTGCTCATGCAGTCATCCCAAAAGAAGTTAAGAAAAGTAATAAGGCTGGTAGTCTGAATCCAATGCTGCCTAACTGCCACATTAAAATAATGCTGAAAACTGTATTATCTTAATTAAAAGGTAAGTACTGGCCTATAATATACTCCATACTCCACTATACTGATGTTAGCAAATAATGTTTAACTGTCGTTTCTCAGCCCATTAGCTTCTCCATCTGGTTATTTTATTATAGTGGCTCAGTAAATTAGTCAATGTTCTTATAACCTCCAGGAAACCCAGAACAGGTCATGTCTTTTGCTAGATTGACTGGAAATTGCTATCATTAGGTGGCATGTCTGTATTCTCTCCAAGAGTTAATGGGCATAACTGTAGAATGCGCCTGGGCCTGCAGCCGGGATTTCCACCCCCCCACCCACTTCTGTGTAGACCCTGGAGCAATGCAAGATGGATGACTAAGGCTTTTGCAGGTTAATTCCTGAAAACACACCATTAGCCTCAACAGTTCTAAGTTTATCTTAACACTGAATTGCACTTGTCCATTACTATAAAACCTTGACTACCTTGGTTCTGGGATGTTGTGTGACATATAAATGCCCAGCAGAAAGCTTTTAAAAGTCTTTATCATTAGGAGATGCCATATGGCTGTGGGTGATGTCACTTGGGACCATATTACTAATAAACTTAAATTATTCTTCTTTACTTATGAATGCACACCTATTACATTAAATGTGTGCCATTAGCTACAATGATGATGATTTTTCTATAACAAAGTTTATTTACTTTTAATATTCCCACCTTATGTGCTAACTACATGAAAATGGAAAATCTAAAATTAGCAGGATATCTTACAAACTGAGAACTGAGAGACACACTATAGTCCACACAGAAATTTGGACAAATATGAGTTGAAATTAAAGAATAAAGTGTTTACTTTGTAATATTTCATATTGTGATAACATATATAAAAGTGTTTACTTTGTAAGATTTTGTATTATGATAATATATGTAAAAGACTTCACTCAGTGGTTTAAAGATACAGAGGCAAGACAAGATAAAGAGTAAAGAGTTGTGGCAAGTGGGGCAGGCATGGCTAAATGAGAACACATGAACATGTGGTAGACACTACTTATGGCTGATGATTTTAGAACTATTACTTTAATTTTGTGAGTAACACGATCAAATCAGTGCCTTGGGAAGAATGAGCTGGCAATCTGGAGGGAATAAAGCCCATTGTTTTTTCTACTTTGGAATTGAGGAACATGGAACTACATTTGTTACACAGAGCAATGGAAAATGAAATCATGTAAGCTTAAAATGTGATTCAGCTTGAAAACAAATTATAAAAGTACTGAGGATAGTGTCATACATAAATATCAATCACATTTAAAATTACAATGCACTTTTATTTCTCAAATCAGGGTTTATTTACAGAACAAGGACCGCTTAGAATGGAAAGACAATATGGTGCCTAAACTCTGTTCTGATGCACCTTTTCCTCCATAATTGCTTTGTCTTTACCTTCAGGAAGGAAAAGCTTATCATTTAACAGAACTTCAAATCTTAGTTTGGACACATCTATTTGAGAAAAAAAAAAATTTCTTATTTATGCTTGAAATGTTAAACACCCACCGCTTAATTCTATTTCTTTCTTTGCAACAGAGCTTGAGAACTTGCATCTATTTTAACTATGTTGTGGAACAAAGATGCTTTCCTGTGTTTGAAGGGATATAAATATATTTTTTATTAATATGAGTATATGTAAATGTTTACAAGTGAAGCACGCGTCGATCTTTTCCGTTATGGACAGAAAGCGTAGAAAAGGGAACACATAATACAACAGACCATCCTGTTTCAGAACTGCCTGGTGTCATGTCCTGCAGCATTGAGAAACAAAACAGTTTGCTTTGTCTTATCAAATTGTGTCAAGCAGTTTTACTTCTCAAAGGCTGCTTGCTACCTCTGGTGTGCTGGAGACAGACAGTAGCAGCAGGCTAATGCACCAAAACAGCATGGCATAAGTACGGGGTCATCCAAACCCAATAACAATGCCGGCAGGGGAAAAAATCACCTCAACTCAAGGAGAATTTATTTGTCTGTAGCTAGCTATAGCTGTGTTTTAAGTAGTAATTTCTGATTTTGTTGCATTGGCACATTACCTTTGAGTTTAATTTTTTTGTTTATGTGTTTAGTTTTTCCCTGCAATACTGATCAGATCTGCTGTGCAACAATGCCGGCAGGGGAAAAAATCACCTCAACTCAAGGAGAATTTATTTGTCTGTAGCTAGCTATAGCTGTGTTTTAAGTAGTAATTTCTGATTTTGTTGCATTGGCACATTACCTTTGAGTTTAATTTTTTTGTTTATGTGTTTAGTTTTTCCCTGCAATACTGATCAGATCTGCTGTGCTTTATCCACACCATCTCATTCAGTTTACCTGCAACTGTGCCACAGAGTACCTTAGGTAGGAAAGCCTGGTGGAGTTGCCCCCAGAGAGAAGCTGAATATTCTATGAACACACACTTCCATAAGTCCCCTGTGCTCTGAAGACAAGTATACAGTGAAAGCCAAGTTTGTGAGGACAGACTGGATTGCTCTTCAATGTGATGGAGTTCTACATTCTCTATGGGTTTTTAGACCTTGTAGTTATATTCTTTTTTTTTAAATTTATTCAGTTATTTGTTTACTTATTTATTTATTTTTAGAGAGAGGGGAAAGGAGAAAGAGAGGGAGAGAAACATCACTGTGTGGTTGCCTCTCACTCACGTCCCTAACTGGGGACCTGACGTGCAACCTAGTCATGTGCCCTGACAGGGAATCGAACCAGCAACACTTGGCTCGCAGGCCGACACTCAATCCACTGAGCCACAGCAGCCAGGGCTTGTAGTTATATTCTTGATGTTCTCTAGTCTTTTCTCCTTTGACGACTTATGAATTCAGTCCAACCCCATTCATTGAGCTGTGGAGAGATAGCAGTGACTATGACCTCCAGTAGTCTTAGAAGGCATGCACCTCCATTCATCTAAAAGCGTCCATGATTTCTCATTTGTGGTCAGAAATATACAGAAATGTGTAAACAGCATGGTTTTTTATACTATAATGATAAGTAGGTTACTTTTACTTTTGTTTTATATAGCAAAGTCACACTACTACTACTACTACTACTACTACTACTACTAGCTACCAGTACTGAATAGCTCATAAGTGACAACAGTTATACTCAGATTTTTACATTCATTTATCATTTAATTTACAAAACAATGATAGGAGGTATATTTCATTTTTTATATGTTACAAATGAGGGACTCAAAGAACTCTCTCAATCTCAATCAATGATTAAGAGGAGAAGGAAATTAGACTGAATGCTTATTAAAAGGCCGAAAAATAATCTTAAGTTTTAAATTTGAGTTCTATAGATCTATTCTTCATGGTAGTTTTCCACTTGCCACTCTTTTTTATTTTATAAAATATATCACACATTTAGTTTATATAGTTATATTTAATATATATCATATTTATATTAGAATAAATTTTGAAATTTTTTTCTCCTTTAAGAGTTTTCTCCAATTTTTTATTTCCTTTTTGACTGTTTTGGCTTCCAAATTTCAAGTTAGAGGTTTTATTCATATACTTGTTAATCCTTGGTTGTCATGTTTCTGTCTAGAAAGCTCATTGAAGTGCTATATATTTGTGATGAGATATGAGGTTCTCTGAAAGATCATCTTCTTGGACTGTTTCATTGAGACCTTTTTGATATCAGTTTCCTTAGGTCTTTGGGGCTAATAATATTCCACACAGAGGAAGGTAACAACCTGCTTGAGAATCCTGTGATTGTGAAAGGGAAAAGAGGGCTCATTGTCTCTTCACTCAATATGTACTCACTTACTTTCTTCGTTTTATACATATATACCTGGGATCAACTGTGCGTTCTGTAGTCACGCTTTCATTTACCCTCTTCTGCCTGGATGAGGAAAGGACAGCCATCAGTTGCACAAGGTTGGGGTAGGAATCTTTCATCATTAGAGTAACCCATATTATAATAGCCAGTTTCTGTTTCCTGTTCTTATATCCTGGGATTTTTTTTTTTTCACTTTTATTCCAGATTGCAATCTTTCTGTATTTAGCCCCATCTTTATTCTGACTTCCACATACCCTGTGACTGACCACTTCTAAGGCATTTTGGTGATTTCTAAGCTTTTCCCACTTTGGCCCTACATGCTAAGTCAGGTCCCACTCATCCTTTTTCTTCTTCCTTCCAAAATGTTGTTGCTAATTCCTTTCTGTTACCTCTATGAGATTATACCTTTAAAAAAACTCCTTTATTGGTATAATAGGGGGAATCAAGAGAAACTCAAAATAAATATGACTGTTTCATCTATAATTTTTATAAATAAAAATAAGAAATTCTTCAAAATTCTGCAATATTTTTTCATAAAATCTCAATTTCATAATGAAATATTAAGATAATTAAAATAGAATAGGCCTTGTTTTAAGAATTCAAAGTCATTTTTTCTTTTTGGGATAAGCGACTGACATGCTAATCCAGAAAATATATGTATATATAAAAAGAGGGGTATGTTACAGTAGAAAAAATGAAACATTAATACTACACTGTACTGTTTTTGGAGCAGCAAATTTCCAAAGCCAAGGAAAGGCATGGTTTTCAGAAGAGCACTTGATTAAAGTTCATAGTTCAGGGAAAACCATCATAACAGTCCTGGGATACGAAAGTCTTGAGGACTATTCCAGGCTAAAATATTGGGAGAAGGGAGGTTGACTATTCATTTTTGGGGATCTCTAAGCCCACATCAATTTAGCACTGAAATGCTAGAAAGAAAGAACTCAAGAGAAAATAAAAGTTTTTAAATAAGAGATGAACAAGATAATGAATGACAGATCCTCAAGAGAGCCATTAAAAAACCAATTTGAGATTTGATCGTACTTTAGAATTCCTGTGAGTATAGGGCTGATGCTCTGATATTTGTATATGTGTGTCTTAGTGAATCAATGGAACTTCAGAAATGTGAGAGCTGTGATTGACTTAGCATTAGGGTGGTTACTCATTACTGGAGGAGAGCAGTGGTGGCCTTGGAATAAGCCCCAACAGGACTGCATATGGGCTCTCTGTGTGGAAATTGATGATATAAGAAAAAACAGGGTAAGGAGTAAATTTGGACATATATTATCCTTAATTGACCTTTGAAAACAAGGCCAATTTGGAACATTCTCTAGTGTGTTTATTATAATACGAGGGATTATCATGTCATCTGGCTCATTGTGATTGATGAGCCTAGATAATTCTGCCTTTTTCTGAGATGGGAGAGAAGAGATGTTATTTCTTGACTTTGAATTAATTTTTGATATAATATTTTAAGTTTTACTAACTGAAGACAGAATAACATGTATTCATGAGTGGCTACTTCAATTAGAAAAACTTGATCTTCAAACTCAGTTCTCAGCAAATGAAGTAATTTCAAATATCTCCACCTCAATTTTTTCATCTGTAAGGTGGGAATAACAAATGTGTTTAATAGAGATAATACATTTTAAAATATTAACTCATTTATTTATATGCAAGATAATCTTCCAAAGTTTATGTGAACAAGAATACCTTCTGGAAATTTCCTTTAAAAACTTACAGATAATCCAAATTGTTTTCTTGAGACATTTATAAGGTCACTCTGACCCAGGTCCTTGTCTTCCATTAGTGAACAAGATTTGAAAAGGATTTAATTTATGCCTTTTAGAGTGGTAAGAAGAAAATGGCCAAAAGAAATTACCCCTCATGTAAGGCTGCCATATTTAGCAAAATAACAATAATAATAACAATAAAATAAAATAAAATAATTTGGATACCCAGTTAACTTTGAATTTTTGATAAACAATAAATAAGTATGAGTATGTTCTATGCAATATTTGAGTTTAATTGGGGCTACTCAAATCTTATTCATTATTTAGGTAAAATTAAAATTTACCCAGGAGTCCTTTATTTTATTAGACAATCTTAGTCTCAGTATATAAAAAGAGAAAAATGTCTAAGAAATAGGGTCTGATATATTCAGTTGAGTAAGTGGGCTATCACTGATATTATAGTAAAGTGGTTGTTGATTTTCTGTATTCAATCAATACCTCATAAGTCGAAAGAGGTTTAATTAAAGTATGGATGGAATCCAGCATCCATACTGGTCCTGATTGAATACAGAAACCCAGTTACAGAGGTTTCCATAAACCATCTCAGCAAACGCCAGGTGGCTGCCACATCAGCAAAGGCTTTGGTCTGTTCGTTGGTGGATTTAACTCTGTTTCTTACCTAACACATCTTTGCCTAACTTTAACGCCTGCCATGCTCAACATGAAGATTATGTTCTTAGCTCTCTTTGATTCTTCAATTTGAAAACTTTACCCACTCTTTGTAAGGAAGGGAGTTATCTGAATTTTCTGAGGGTGATTTTCCACATTGGGGAGCTTGTTCCTTCCCTGTGCAAGAGCAGCCAGCCCCCTGACCCTCAGCACTCTAACCTTGCGGCTGCCATGAGAGTGATGACAAGACTAACAGCTGGAGAACTAAAACACATGTCAGGCAATGTTAAGCCAGGCACTAGTAGAAGGATTTTACAGGCATTGTCTCATCTGAACTTACATTGACTGATAGATGAATACACAGAGGCTTACAAATTTTAAGTAATTTCTCCCAGGGCATGCAGCCATTGACTGTCAACCTCAATGTGATCTCAGTTTTGTTTGAATCTAGGAGTGCTCTGCTCGAGAGCGTTGCCCTTCAGTGACAAGGAGAAGAGCTATTATTTTTAGCTGCTGCTTTGGTTCTCTAAGAATATTCCATACACATTTAATGGAAGTTTATATGCTGGGCAAGGTATTAAGCTCTGTAACACAAAATAAATAAGAATTGGTGGCTGGATCCTGCCCTCCAAGCCTAACACAAAGCTGGCATATACTAGATGTTCATGAAATACTGGTAAAATGAATGAGTAAATGCATCTGAATAACTGAACATTTAATGGATTTGATATTACTAAAACAGTGTATGGGGGTTATAAAATGAACATATATAATTATGTAAACCACAATTATTACAGATATTATTACAGTATCATTAACAGAGATGCTCACTTAATGGGATGAGCTTTTCTTTTTCAGTGGTATTTGACCTTGCAATACCATTTTCAAAACATGGACAATAAGCAACCAAGACTACAAATAGTAGTGGGATGAAAAGGACAGGTATGAAAAAGCTGTTCCGTTACACATGCTGCTGTATTAGAAGAAGCAGAAAAATCAAAACTTAAGGAAGAATTATGCAGTAATCAAGCTGTAAAGAAAGGCACCTGGAAGTGCAGACACAGATGGAAGAAGAAGAATGGGACACACTCTCCTAATAAAATACATCTGTGACCAGAGGGGGTGAGGGGGCAGTTTCCACTGAAGTAGAAAAAGGGCTGTGAAGAGATTTCTCTTTGAAAATCTGAAGGACAATTACATGTGTACAGTTCCTTTTTTGTAGCAGGATTGTAAAGAGATGAAGGAGAAAACACTTACAGGAACATCTGCTGTGCCAACCACTTCAAGAAAAATAAGCAGGCGGCAGAATGAGCACATCTGCCCGATACTGAGCACGTGCAGTGAGGTTGTGGGGAGAGCAACAGGAAAGAGAGTGGCATAATAAGAAGGGTCTTGGAGAACATTTGCCTCCTGCAGATTTCCCCAGAGCTTCAGAGGAAGGAATTGAAGAAGGCTTACTCATCCAGAGTGTGCTTTAATATGGAAAAATCTCCTCTCAACCTGGCTGCCAAATGGAAAGGTGCCCATGTAGGAAATGTAATCACAGCAGCTTAAACATGACAGCAGATGACAGTCAGTTGATCATCATATGTGCAGAAACCACTGCATCCAACATGGGAGTTGATGAAGCTCCCAGGATTTTTTTTTTTGCCTCAGGGAGTAGGTCTGTAAGAAGAACCATGACATGCTCAACCCCATGAGTCCACAAATGTGACTGAGGTCTTATGTTGCACGGTGGAGCAAACATTGTTATGGGATTCTAAATACCGGTATTTCTAAGCAATGTACCATTTTAAATATCAATGAATTTAGGGGGCTTTGTCAAGGAACAGGATTACTGGCAAAATGACCTTGGAATATTACTAAAGATTTCCTGGGCAACATGTTATCTGTGACCAAAGACCCCACCTTCTCCTGGGGAGCCTGTAAAATCTCATAAAATCCAAGTTAAAACTGTCTCAGGAAGTGATCTGAAATCCATTCATACTAAGGCCTAATGACAGGTTGCTTAAGAGACATGTGCTTTTTCTCTGATACTTATTTGCAAAATTTCATGCCTGTCAACATCATAATCCCTTAAACCTGTGTACATATTACTTGACATGACAGATGGACTATGCAGTTGTGATTAATTCAAGGATCTCCAGATGAAGAAGTTTACCTTAATTATCCAGGTGTGCCCAGTCTAATCACATGGATCCTTAAAGTTGGAGAATCCTTCTTGGCTGTGCTCAGAGGAAAAGCTGTGATGATGAAAGACAATCAGAAAGGGAATGTGGGCAGCCTCTAAAAACTAAAAAAGGCAAAGAAACAGATCCTTGCCTGGAGTCACCAGAAAGGAACACAACCTTGACAACCCCTTGATTTTGATACAGTTAAACCCATGATTGAATTCTGATCTATCAAATATTAAAATATTAAATTTGTGTCCTTTAAGCCTGTATGTCTGTAGTAACATGTTATAGCAGGGATAGACAACTAATACAATGTTCTAGCCATTAATTTAGGTAAGATACTTTTAGGTGCATAATTAGGTTATTTAAGAGTCTTTTGTAACTATCTCATAAATTCAACTATACTTCCTACATGGAAGTTTTGCCCAATTTATATTAAAACTTCTACAGGATGGGAGGAATAACAGTCAAGATGAAAGCATAGGTAGAGATGCTTCACCTTCTTGCTCAACCACAGTGGGAATTACAACTAAATCTAAAAACAACACACAGAACTGTCAGAATATCAAACTGTATGGAAGTCTGAAACTCAAGGATTTAAAGAAGCCATATTCATCTAGATGGGGAAAAGGGGTAGATATGCAGAGATGGGCAAAGAGGTGAGGAGATGCAGTATGGCACAGAGAGGCAGTGCTGGCTATGGCAGAATAGGCATGGGTGGTCCCACATTTGTTTGGTGGATAAAAATGTGGAGGAATACCTTGGGAGTGAGCAATCCCATCCCCAGGAAGGACTGCACAGCCCAGAGTTTCAGTGCTGGGAAGATAAAGTCCCATAATTTCTAGCCGTAAAAACCAGTGGGGGTTGGGGAGGCAGAATAAACTGCCTGATTTTCTGGAAAGTCTACATAAAGGACCTGCATGGTCTTAGAACATATGCAAACCCACCCACTCTGGGATTCGTCACCAGGGCAACAGCTGAAAGGGCACCAGATGCATACAGGGAGTGGGTGAAGTGACTGGAAACAGGACAAGTGCCAGGTAAACTTCCAGAAGCCAGGGAGTGGCACAGTCCCCTCTCTGAGCCCTCCCCCTACACAGAGCCACAAAATGGTGAAGCAAGTGGCCCCACACTGATGATTACCTAAGTCTCTACCCGAAACAATTTATAGCTGCCTTTTCTACAATAGGCCACACTACTAAGAGAGGAAGTCAAAACAATTCTAACGAATACACATACACAAACACAGAGAGGCTGCCAAATTGAGAAGGCAAAGAAATATGGCCAAAATGAAAGAGCAGAACAAAACCCCAGAAAAATAACTAAACAAAATGGAGATTATCACCTATTAGATACTGAGTTCAAAAGACTGGTGATCAGGATGCTCAAAGAACTCATTGAGTTTCACAATAACATAAAGGAAGAAATGAAGGTTACACAATTTGAAATAAAGATAAATCTGCAAGGAAACAACAATAAAGGGAAGGAAGCCAGGATTCAAATCAATGATTTGGAGCATAAGGAAGAAATAAACACTCAACCAGAACAGAAAGAGAAAATAAGAATTCAAAAAAATGTGGACAGTATAAGAAGACTCTGGGACATCTTCAAACGTGCTGATACCTGAATAATAGGGATGCCAGAAGGAGAAAAGAAAGAGCAAGACATTGAAAACTTATTTGGAAAAACAATGAAAGAAAGCTTCCTTAATTTGGTGAAGGAAATAGACATACAAATCCAGGAAGCAAAGAGAGTCCCAAACAAGCTGGATCCAAAGAGGACCACACAAAGACACATGTCAAAGGTTAAAGATAAAGAGAGAATCTTAAAAACAGCAAGAAAAGACCTACAAAAGAGTTCCCATAAGACTACCAGCTGATTTCTCAAAAGAAACTTTGTAGGCAAAAAGGGGCTGGCAAGAAGTATTCAAAGAGATTAAAAAACAAGGACCTACAACCTAGGTTATGCTATCCAGAAAAGCTATCATTTAGAGTGGAAGGGCAGATAAAGTGCTTCCCAGACAAGGCAAAGCTAAAGGAGCTCATCATCACCAAGCCATTATAACATGAAATGTTAAAGGGACTTATTTAAGAAAAAGAAGATCAAAACTATGAACATTAAAAAGGCAACATATTCACAACTATCAACAATTAAATCTAAAAAAAAATAAACTAAGCAAATAACCAGAACAGGAACAGAATCATAGATATGGAGATCATTTGGAGAATTATCAGCTAAGAAGGGGAAGGGATGAGAATGGAGTAAAAGGTACAGAGATTAAGCATAATTGGTAGGTACAAAAAAGGCAGGGGCATGTCAAGAAAGTTATAGGAAATGGAGAAGCCAAAGAACTTATGTGCACAATGCATGGATATGAAATAAGAGGCAGGGGGATTTCTGGAGTGAAGGGGGTTATTTGGCAGAGGGAGACAAAGGGGGAAAATTGGGACAACTGTAATAGTATAATCAATAAAATATACTTAAAAAATCTACAGGGTGGAAAAATTATCTAGTAACTAATACAGGAAAAAGACTGCTTACCTAGCTATTTTGTAAAATATAATAAATTTTTCTTCTACGTCATGAGGTTGTAGAAGAAATTTTTCCAAAGATGGATCAAATGTAGTTTTTACATATTTCTTGGAGACTTCTGGAAAAATTTAATTCTATTAATTCTAATATAAACCATTAAAATAGATGAATAGATGATAGATAGACAGATAGATAATAAATGATAGATAATAACTCTGCTTTGGTGTTCAAACTAGTTTTATCTACATGCCAAACACTATAAATTTCTCCCAAATGTGGTATAGATGGGATAAGATATAAAGAGAACTCAGATGAACATGAAATGCACCATTCCCAAAATGCAACATGATGTAGCAGAACTCAGTAGAGAATAGTATATGGGCATTGATTTATTCCCAAGCTCCTAGTTTAGAGAATCAAAGACTGGAGGCAGCAATGGTTACTCATGGTAAGGGAGACCTATATTCAACATTCCCTTTGGAGGGTCTTTGCCCTCTGGGTGTGAGGAAGTTGAGGCAGCTAGAGCCTCACAAATCTTAGGCCTACAGCTAAAAAAAAGTGTGAGAGGGGGAAAGCCCAGGGGTGCTTGTTGAGAATGCAAGTCTGTTGTAGCACCAGAAAAGACAGCAGTCACAATGAATTTTCTAAATGCATAAACAAGATTTCCCAACTATGAGGCTACTCTGCTGAGATGACCTTCTCCCCTCCCTACATTCCCAAAGGGTTGATAGATATGGTAACTAGAAAACAGCCCTATTTTTACTTCCCTTCCTCTCAGTGCAGTGCTGAGGAAACAGATTCTAAAGGCCAAGTTTTTATTTTGCTTGGTAAGAAAAATCCTAAAGTATGCACACCATCAGGATGTTTTCCATTATGTAACCTTCTCAACATCACTATAAAAGAAGATATGAGACCCCAAGGACAGAGAAATGATATTCTAATTAAAAGTAAGGTAAGGTTTAGATCTCTTTACACTAGGATATATATTATACATGTATATTAAATATGTATATATATACTTGTAATATATAACTAATAGAGTTTTATTTATAATTTGAGTCATAATATATCACACAAATAGGAAGAAATGTATTTCCCATTTTATTTTATCACAGGATTTTTAAAAAGCATTTAGATTTCTTAACTTAATAATTCAACTCATAAACAATTTTTAGTTATACATCCACAACATAAAATAAAGTATAATTCTCATAGGCTTATTTACCTATTTCAATAAAATTTCTTTACTTTATTTAAAAATATATCATATTTTATATTATATTAAATTTATTGGGGTGGCATTGGTTAATATTATGTAGATTTCAAGTGTACATTTTATAATACATCATCTATATATTTCATTGTGTGCCTACCACCCAAAGTCAAATCACCTCTGTACCATATATTTTATCCTTTACTACTCCCCGTTTGCCTTTTCCCTGGTAACCACCAACTGTCTATTCATATGTTGCTTTCAGTTTTATATCCCACTTGAGTAAAATCATATAGTTCTTACATTTTTCTATTTGGCTTAGCATGATATTCTCCAGGTCTGGCTATGTTGTCTCATGTGGTAGTGTTTCTTATGGCTGAGTAGTATTCCATTGTAAAAAATGTTTAAAAACCAAATATTTAATGTCTTTTTTATGGAAGAAATGTGTGTGCATAGTGTAAAAAGAGAAATAGTTCAGGAAGTTGTAAAGTACAAATTTTTGTACCTTTTCTCCCAATGTCTTTCCTCAGAGGCAAACACTGTTAGCAATTTGTGTCTTTCAGCCTTCAAGTCTCCATCATGATCTTAAATGATGTGATAATTTCATTACATGTATTAATATTTTAATCAATTTATTTTTGTTTGTTTTACATTTATTTTTATCAAAGTAATGCATTTATACACTAAGTTATTTACATGTCATTTAATGAAAAACAGTATGTTATTCAGAGGTACTCACTTTCAAAACTAAAATATTTTATCTGCTTTTACTGTTAATTATGAATAAAAATAATAATGTAATTCTATGCTGTTATATCTTAATGTCCTAACCTTATTTACAACCCACCTATGGAATTTCTGATGTACAAATGAGGGTTTTGTTCCCTCATAGCTGTCAAACTGCTACTTCCTTTTTTGTTCCTCCTTTTGGGTTTGTTCATGCTAGCTTTTTTCCACACATCTCAGATTATGTTAAAAAATAAAAAACTATATGCTGTCACTTTAAATGTAACTGAGTAAGGTTAAATATCAAACCATAAAAGACTGTACCAAATACAAAACTTTTGGAGATGATGGATATGTTTGGGACATGGATTGCAGTGATGGTTTCATGAATGTATACTTCTCTGCAAACTCATCAAGTTGTATATTTTGTGTATATACAGACTTTTGTTAGTCAATCATACCTCAATGACATGAATTTTAAAAAAAGAAAGTTAAAAAATATGAAAGACATGAGAAAAATATTAAAATAGAAAAAAAAATTGAAATTAAAAATAAATATTTTAAACAAAAAAATATGCATGTGACAGAACTGTCATTAAGTTTAATAAGGTAATAAAAAACTAAATTACAAAAGCAAAGTAGTCAAGAACTATGTAAAAAAAAAAAAAAAGGAATAGAAAGTAGAAGACCTAAGTATAAATCTCTAGATCCTTGACAGGACATAAAACATAATAAAGTCATAGATATGTAAAATTTGAAAGTTTTTTCCTATTCCTAGAATGACTACATATTTACTAAAATAAATGGGTAAGTAAATATTCTGTCCTAAAGAATACTAAAAAAATAATTTATTCTGGTAAAACTAACAAAAACAAGAAAGTTTTCTTTTTTACCTATGAGAAGAAAAGTGCTAAATTTAACCACTAAACAACAAAAGAAAACACAACATTAAAAAAAAAAAAACCTGAAGAGATATCCACTCATCTTAAATAAATAAGATCCTATATCATTTGTATTAATTCTTCTACTTAATATATAAATTTAATGCAATTGCACTTAAAATGCCCCGATGATTTGTCCCAGGACTGGACAAGGGGGTTCTTGAGTTCATCCTCAGCAATACTGTAGTGAACTTAGAAAAAGAGTGACTGAAATTGTTTTATACTACCTACCAGCTATTCCAATGCAATCTACAGCAACAGCAATTTAAATGAAGCAGCACTAGTACCAGTTAGGCTTTAAAGAATTAAGTATTCAATAACTTGTGTTTATATATTTGTTTGCATACATTGGAAAATTGTTAAATCAAATCTTTACCTCATTGCATGTGAAAATTTAATCTCAAAGCATAATAAAATGTACATAATAAAACTGTGAAAAAAACTAGAATATAGAAAATATTTTTGTTACTAATTTTCCTGAAGGAAGCTGTTCTAAATGTACTATCAGAGAGAAACTACAAGTCAGATTTTTAAAAATGTACTCCGAATATCAAGAATCATCATATGCAGTATCAAGAAGAAAAAGGCAAGCTGAGAATTATGGTGAGGAGGTTGAGGGTGGAATTTATTATAGACAATGAGATAAAGTGCATTGGCCACTCAAGTCCTCCAAAGCCCAGCAGCTAGTGTTGACAGGGCCTAGAAAGTCAGAGACCACCTTCATCAGACTCTCTTAGTGCTTGGGGTCCAGACTCCCAAGTAGAAGATAGAATAGTACAAGAAGTAAAAGAATAGTGAGGTTGAGAACATGTTTTTGCTGTTCTTCCTGATTCTGCAGACAAGTTCAGTGGTGAAGGTGACAGGTTTTGTGGCTGTAGTTGGTAGTGATGGGCCCAGAGGACACTCCATTGCTTTATAAGCATTAAGATGCAGTGTTCAGGGTAGCTGTTATGAGTATATGTATTGAAATTTGAGCAACGCTGGGAAGCAACCTCCCTCACTCCCAAGATTACAAATTGCTCCACCAGCCTGCAGTATTGTTCTCCTGGTCATTGTGTTCCATTAGGATCCCTAGAAGCAGAGCTGAGATAGGAATTTTTGTGAGTGATTTATTAGTGGAATGCTCTTAGGAAAAAGGGACTTAAAGAAGCAGGATGAGGTGAAAAGAGACTAAGCATGGTAGTAGCCTGTGCCTGAGGGTGGTTTTAGCCTTAGAGGAAACTCTGGGACATCAAATCCACTACCTTGAGGCAAAGAATTTGGCTTTAGTACTGCATGTCAGTCTGTTATTGGCTACTAGCTTCTTCTGGAGACAAGTGTGGCCTAATTTCCAGGGTGAAGTGGTTCTATTCAGCCAAAGAAAATTCTAGGGAGAAATGAGCATATGTGAGCGAACTCTCAGAGCAGCTAGGCTGTGCTGCCATGGCTGGCATGAGAAATCTGCTAGGTCAGCAACAGCATCTACTCTATTGTTCACATTCAGCCTCCAGTCTGTTTCCATGTCTCCCAATGACTTTATAAGTATATAATGCCCTATATTTATTATATTTTGATTGCTTGAAAGAACTATAGTGGTTTTTGTTATGTGCAACTAAATCTTGACTAAGAATGTCATGAACAAGGATTCATGAAATAAGAACTGACCAACAAAATTATTAATAATTGTATGACCTCTGGTAACCAAATAGTGTAAATTAAAGGGAAAACTAATGAATGACATTTTCCTATATAGGAAAGTTTAGGGAAAATAATTCAGGTTTGATAAGGTGTAGAGAACGGAACATCCTAAAAATTGCTAGGGGTAGTTTAAATTGGTGCAGCTTTTCTGGAAGAAATCTTGATAATATATATATATATATATTTAAAAAGGTATGTCTATATTATCTTTCACCAAGCCATTCTAAGAATTCTAAGGAAAAAATTTCAGCAATTCAGAAAATTTATTTTAAAAATTGTGTATACCAGATAATCACAGCAGTATTTATATCAAAACATTAAAAATAACTCAAGTGAAATACCTAATGTCCAAAATGTAGTAAAAATATGTTATATGTATGTAATGTAATAGGAACTACCTATACCTATACCTGCCTATATAATATGAATGCATATAAGTAATAAACAGCCATTAAAACTAGGAATCTAGTATCCCTGCAGGTTGTCAACAAATGCACATTGAAAAATAGCCTACAAAAAAGTAAAAAATAATGTTATTTTTGCAAATATTTATGTGTGTATAAAAAATCCCAGGTAGAACTAGCACCAAATATTTATAATAGTGAACTCTAGGTAGTGGAATTATGGATAATTTCAAAAATATAATTTTTTTTTGCTCATCTTTTTTATTTGTACTACAATAAGCATATATTTTAAAAGATGCAGTATATTTAAAACTGAGGCTCATTTGCTTATTAACTCGGTCCTGTTGCAACAGAGAGCTCTGGCCAGATTGCTGGGCAGAGGGGAAGGATGCCTGAGAGGGGTCGGGAAGTGCCTCAGGCAGTGGTTTGAAGTCGCAGGTGGGAGGCATACCTCCATACCCCTGGGGAAGGGTAAACAACTAACATGGCTCTCGACACAGCTTGCACAGAGCAGGTGTGGGCTGAAAAGGTCACAACACAAGTGTATTGTAAAGGTGAAGGTGGTGATGCCCCACCCCCGGCAGAGACACTGCCCCCCCCACCCCCACCACCGCATGCTGCTAGAAACCCTCCTACCTGCTTCTGGGTCATCGTGGCAGGAGGAAGGGCAGAGACATGGTGAGGCCTGGTGCACATGGTGGATCTTGGCCTGAATTAGCTGGGAATTTGGACACTCCCACCATGCGTGGGATTTGTGGGAAAGATTTAAACGTACGACATAAAGAAACTCGCCCCTTTTATGTGGTCCCCTCATCCCAGCCGGTAGAGAGACTGGAGCAGTCGTGGGACCCTGTGAGTGCCACCCTGCTCACGGCTCCTGCCTTGCCTTTCCTGCACAGTCAGGAGCAGGGCTGAGTGGGACGTATACCTCAGCAGCAGCAGCAGGCCCACATACTGTGGCCCATGCCTCAGGACACTGACCCTGACTGCTCCCGTTTTCTCACTCTGAGATTAACACACACAGGCGCTCTAAGCAGCCTTGGGTGCTGGTGCCCCATGGACAGAACTCCTGGCACCATCGGCTGCAGTGATCGGGCAGTGTGTCCTCACGCCCGGGAGAGGACGCGGAGAGGAAGTAGCTGCGGCAGGGTAGGCCATTGGGCACACCGGCCCCTCCAGTGCGTACTCCAGAGAAAGAGAGCACGCCGGAGCTAGAGAGAGGCAGATGCGTTCAGGCACCGGACTTGAACTCCAAAAGGACAGATAAGAATGGAGCGCAAGTCTCTGGACATAAATTTGGATTTCAGCCTTTTGGGGAACAAGGGGTTTCCATGTTTTACAGAAGAAAATGGCTTGCAGCACCGGCGCCCCCAGCTCTCCCAAATTGGCAACCGTTTAATGGAAACCATTTACCTTCCCCACCAATTGTTGTGTATGCTTGTGCCGGCGGAGCGTGGCTGAGTCGCACTTTGTTCAGTAACATTGGCAGCTGCAGGCCCCCTGTGGCCGTGTTGCTAA
The DNA here is from genome assembly GCF_987537825.1 of Furipterus horrens. Taxonomy (NCBI): domain Eukaryota; kingdom Metazoa; phylum Chordata; class Mammalia; order Chiroptera; family Furipteridae; genus Furipterus; species Furipterus horrens. Next base: position 57,526,856 of record NW_028327176.1, on the reverse strand, counting down.
ATCAACCAAAATATGATGTGAGCTTTGAAATCTTTTTGGCTTTTGCTTTTTGTTTGTTTGTTTTGGTTTATTTTCTGTTGTTGTTATCTTCGTTTTTTCTCTTCCTTGGTTTTCTGAATCTGACACAGAAGGCGGAAGGAACAAACGACGTGTCAATATTCTTTTTCACGCTTCTCCCGATAGCCTGTTCACACCTAAACCTGCACTGTTTATCTACCCAGTGGACCCAAAGAAATACTGTCAGGATGCAGTGAATCAGGGAATGGACATCTTTATCATTTATCACTAGCCTGGCAGTTCAGAAAGCAAGGCAGCCTTCAGTTACGATAGGAATGGAGATGTGAGTTTCCTTCCTATGTTATGTCTTGTTCTATTTGAACGGATGGAACAAAAGCTGGGACTTAACCACCCTCCCCTAAACCCTGCTTTATATTGTGATTTTAACCTTGTTCACTGCATCTGCTATTCCCTGTGGTTGATTTAAAGCAGAAACAAACTGTGGATTCATACTACATAAATCCACAAGCTTCAAACTTATGTAGCTATTCTGGAACATTCTGCAGGGTTGTCTTGTGTTATGACCTGCTGTAAAACCTGATGGTGTGTGTACTGTAAACATAGAAAGGTCTAGCTAACAAATGGGTCTCTAGTCATTTTTAAAAACCCATTACTACTTTAAGATATTTTACTTGTGTTTTGGAGCATACACTTTATTTAGAAGTCCCTTTATTATTATTTTTAGGGTTTTAAAATTATTTTCTTCTCAAATGTCACAGAATGTCTTACCACCCATCTGCTCAAAAGGCATAATTTTGAATCTGACAGTCTTTTTTGACACCTCCCTGAAGTGGGAGGTATGAACACATTTTGATTCAGTTTGGGAGCTAATTTTGGCTTTCTTTTCTACCCCATAGAATGAGCCTTTTGAATAGAGTCCACATTACATGATGTGTCTTATGATGCATAAGACAACAAAGACTTTTTAAAAGAAAATAACCCTCTTGACATGCTCGACTTCTTGGGTCATAATGCAAATTGGTGTGCTGTCATTTCAGCCAACAGCTGGCTAATTCAAGCCAAAGATTTAAGCAATTTTTACACATCAGTGTTGCTTGCATATGCACCTCTTCGAAACAATGTAGAAAGCATGACACTGTAATATCTTATTAAGCTCTAACAGTAAATATTTATGAACAATTTTATAAGATGGCATACTAAACAGAATGAGAAATGATTTTGCTTAACAAATATTGAACCATCATTTGTTCTAATTTATTTTTAAAGAAAAATATAAAATTTTCTCTATTACAAACACTGTGCTTTTAAGGATCTTCATCTTACTTACGTTTTAAACGGTTTTTACTTTGACACTGAGATGTGTTAGGCACTTAAAAGATCACTTTGGGATGGCCTGATGTATATCATGATAAGCTGATTTCATTCAGTATGGCTTTCTGTCACCTCTGACAAGGTGATGAGTTTAGGTGGTGTTTTAGCACCAGTAAGTCAGAATTTTTGAGACTGAATGTAATTTTAAAAATAGCTGTTTTTGTAGGACTGGACAGATTATAATTCTGATAGCAAAAGGTCAAAGTAACAAGTTACCTATTCACAAAAAAAAAAAGTCATATTTTATGAGTGTACAAAAAAACTAAATAAATAAACAAGACAGAGAGACAAATCATAAATAATAAGATTACTTTGGAACTTAAAAATATTACAGTGATATAAAGAATGTAGCTTATCCTAAACTCTAAACATTAGGTTAGATCAATCTGAACTTTTTAAAGTACCTCCATGAGATAAGCAGCAAGGAATGGAGAATAAGCCCTGGGGCCCTGGCATAAAACACAGGCCAAGCTTATCATATAATGAGAAGAACATAAATATGTGAAACTTTAGGAATTGCGTAAGTTAAAGATTATCAACATTTGATAGGGTAAGAGGTTGTAAATGGTTGTCTTATCAGTAAAGCTTTAAAAGTGCTTTGATGGCATCATAGGAGAAGTTTATGGTGAAAACTTATAAATACATGCATTTCTGTAAGACACCTTGGTATTCCCACTTAATGGCCTCTTATATGGTGATCTCTCAATTTAAATATTTTATGCTCCAGCCAGAAACATGAAGAGGTCTTTATAACACAAGGGTATGAAATGACAATTGCTAGACTGAGAATGATGACATCAGACAGGAAGCAACAATTCATTGAGTACCTACTATTCCAGTCATCCCTAATGAATAAATATGTTCCTTTAAGTGCCTTCCAACATTATAGACATTACTGTGCACATTTTTAGATACATAAACTAAGGTCAATGAGAGAATGTCACCCACAGAAATCTAGAATGTGGTAGAGTAGGACATGTGAGGTCCCACTGTATTATGATTTCCTTGATTATGTATAGTTGTGATAGATAAATAAGATATAGAGTCAGCTTAGATACTGGAAATAATTCTAAAATAGAATAACATATGACCATAAATGGAGTGAAGGTAATATTATCAATGTCAGAGGTTTTTTTGTTTGTTTTTAGCAAATTTTGGATTTAGATTTGGGAGTGGGGACTGGCTTATAATGGGGCATTCAAACAGATGTGCTCATTGGGCAGTTAAAATGTGGGTACATGTGTATGAAGGTAAATGTTGCATCCTCCTAAAATTATCTGTTCTGATGCCAAGAGTTTTATAATAAACCACCTTCTTGAACTACCATGATATTTGAATTTCAAAAGAATTCCTCATGTTCTCATCTTTATGTGAGCAAGAAGGATATAGAGAAATTTGTGGTGCAACTTCAGTAATTTCATAAACATAGTTTGATATCAAGAATATTGTAATCTCATTGTAATAATAATACAGTGCAGATGAAAACTAGCTCTTCTGAACATAAAAGCATTTAATCTTGGGAAGTAGAAGTTCACACAAATCAGTGGGAGGGCTGGCACAACAGTGTCTAGGCAGAGACTCATGGAAAGACACTGCATAGAAATTCCATAGAACTGGCTGACCAAAAGAGATTCCAATTCTGCCACAATATAGAATCTTGAAAAGTGAGGTAGCTGCTGAGTGAGCTCCCTGAGTCCAAATCTGGGGATAGGGAGCTGCTGTCAGAACTGTCAGCCCCAGAGCCCTGTCATGGCTGCTTGATGTGCAACAGTGAAATGAATGTTTTAAGGGTTATTGCCTGTCTCTCAACTTAATTACAGATTCAACACTCATGCAAGTGTATCTTAATGGTGGGTCCTAAATTACATCTGATACTCCAGGTGCAAGGGAGGTTGGGAAATGTAATACTTTGTTGTCCAGCGTCCTCAACATAGAAGGGCACCATTAAAGGAGTTTAAAACAGATGTTGAGTAGCACAATATAGCATATACACCACAACAGACAAGTGTAATATACCTGAGAATTTCTTTAATGAATGTTACTGAAGGAAAAGGGAGAAATTGGTAGGCAAATGGCAACCAGTTTCATGGAGGTAATTATTGAGGGAAGCAATCATTGCTGAGCATTGAACAGCCTTGGAAACTATTAGCATAATGAGAAAGACATAGAGATTGGGAAATTTTATAAAACCTGTAGTGTAAACTTGGAGCCTTCATTCCCATCCTTTCCAAGATTCTTTTAGTGAGTTGATATAGTGCCAGGAATAAGACTGCCTCAGACCAAGGCCAGGGCCTTTCTGGGCCCATAGCCTTTTCTGTCTTGTATAAGTGAAGAAGGCAAAGAACTCCATTAAAGAGATTGAGTGAATTGATGCTAGAACTACAATTATGACATTTATTTCAGCTGATCTTTTCCAAATTGAATTGTGCTGTATGTTCTTGATGCACTTGGAGAATGATCATTCCATATGATAAATTCATACTACAAACCCTTGTAATGTGCCAAATGAGCTTTTATGTGACACAGTAACTTTTAAAGCTTGCCAAAACTTTGAAATGTTGGGAAAGGTGTTGCTAGCTTTCAACATGTGCTAATTGGGTTTGCCTACCCAGATGGCATAGAAGAAGGAGCAGGGGAGGGGGGAGAAAAAGAAAAAAAAAGTGCCAGCTTAGTAGTGTCTAATCAAGAAAATTATAGGAATAACCGACAGAAGGACAAATCATATTGGTGAATATAATAGGGTGATTTTAATCTTATTGATCATGTTTTAAGGAATTTGTGTACATAGTTACTATTTAGGGGAAAACTAGAATCACAACAGCAGAAAATAAATAATTGAGGTCCTATATGATTCTGAGCACAGTTTTCAGAATCTTGAACTTAACATGAACCACTCATATTTTACAATTATATAAATGTATCTAATGTAGCTGCTTAAATAACATTACTTCTATGTGTGAAAATTGGTAAGATTACTTGTTTCTCTGTATAATCACATCTTCCTTTTTATTTATTTTTACCAAACTAAGATATACCTACTTTGTCACATGTGACTAAGAATCAATTATCTGAAGAGAACATGCCATTTTCTGTTTTAAGATCTGTGATTCTTTTTTTTTTTTTTTTTTTTTTTTTTTTTTTTTTTAAGATTTAATGTGTTTTATTGATTAAAATATTACATTTGTGCCACTTTCCCTTCCCTCTGCTCCCCTCCACCCGGTGGCCCCCTCCCTCCAGTTGTCCCCCCCTTTTAGATTATGTCCATTAGTTGTGCTTACAGTTCCTCCCAACCTCTCTCCGTCTATTCCATTCCCTCCTACCATGATCTCCAATTCCTATATCGTCTCCCTCCCTCTCCCCACTCCCCCTCCCTGTTGACCTCCCCCCACTATATTTCCCTTACCCACAGTTCCTTTTCCACTCTCGTTGCCTGTTTCGTTTGCCTTTGTTTCATCTCCCTAGCTTCTGTTTTTTAAACCAGTCCCTTTAACTTCTCATATAACAGTGGTTTGGATCTAATGAACTCTTTCAGTTTTATTTTGTCCTGGAAACACTTTCTCTGTCCTTCTATTCTGAATGACAATTTCGCTGGATAGAGTATTCGTGGTTGTAGGTTTTGGATTTTCATTACTTTGAATATTTCTTGCCAGTTCCTTCTTGTCTGTAGGGTTTCCCTTGAGAAGTCAGCTGATAGTCTAATTGGGACCCCTTTGTACATAATTCTTTTCTTCTCTCTTGCTGCTTTTAAGATTCTCTCTTTATCTTTAATTTTTGACATTTTGATTATAATGTGTCTTGGAGTGGTTCTCCCTGGGTCCAGTCTCTTGGGAACTCTCCTTGCTTCTTGGACCTGCAAGTCTATTCCCTTCCCCAAGTCTGGGAAGTTCTCCTTTATTATATTTTCACTCAATTTTTCAAGTTCTAGTTCATCTTCCTCATTCTCTGGCAAACCAATGATTCTTATGTTGGGCCTTTTATAGCTGTCCCAGAGGTTTCTGATCCTCTCATTGTTGCTTCCCAATTCCTCTCGCTGCATTGGTTGACTGCTAGTTTCTTCTCCATATTCCAGTTTGTTGAAATGGACTCTGGATTCCTCACCATCTGTCTCATATGTGGTTTTGTTCCTTTCGTTATGAAAGTTTTTCGCTTCTTTCATATCTTTTTCCTGCTCTTTTGTGAATTCTGTAAGCCACCTGATAACAATGGCCCAGAACTGAGCCTCTGACAGGTTTCTTATCTGTTCATCTGTCAGGTTCTCTATCTGGTGTCTGGTGAGTTGTGTTACCGGTATTTCTAAAGTTGCCTGCCTCATTTTGACAGATGCGTTTTGTTTTCCTGGGCTGGCTGTCGGGAGCAGGGGGCAGTGCCTGCGTACGCGTCACAAATCAGCGACCGGCAGGCGCGCGACCTATTTCGCAGCCCTGTGGTGCTTTCTGTGGGGGCGGGGGTCCAAGATGGATTCACACAGTTATTCAGCTAGGAGACCGGGGTCCGTCCTCCCGCCCCCCTGGGCCTCACTGTTCAAGGCGATGCTGCGGCTGCCCCCCAACGCCGGAGTCGCGCAGGAGTCGCGCAGGAGTCGCGCAGGAGTCGCGCAGGAGTCGCGCAGGCCAGGGGCTTGAATGCCTCCAGGATTTTTCGCCGCCCCGCCCCGCCGCTCCGCAAGCAGCTTTGCCTTCTTTAACTCTTACCTGCCCAAATGGCACCGCTGGTTTATAACTTCATATGTTGGGCTTCCGTGTAGCTTTATTTTCTGGAATTTCTAGTTATCCTTTGTTTTGAAGTAGTTGTATTCCACTATAGTTGTAGAGGGAGACCTAGCGTGTCCGTCTAAGCCTCCATCTTCAAGATCTGTGATTCTTGATGTTCTTACTGACCCAGCATTGTGTTTCACAATTTTGTGTGAACACTTTACATACTCTCACTTTAAAATAATTTATAGCATCCAGACATTTAAAAACACTTTTCTGCCAAATCCGTCACCAAACCAATTAAGCTACTTCAATATCAATGGTTCTTCTTGAAATTATCTGATATTTATTCTGTTAGAAGGCCTAGCCAGCTGACCAAGATCTAACAGCTAAGAGATTTGATATTCTTGCGAATATAGTGTATGACTAATTGGGGAAACAAATTAGACATTTTATTGAAGCTGCTGGCATCTAGGGTAAATTTTTAACTGAAAATTAAGTAAAATATGTGTGAAATTGTTATTTGGAACAAGCTAGAGACAAAATAAAAACAAACCAAAAGTAATACCAAAAGCTGACTCACAACTTTTCCTCTGTGAAAGAAATGAGGCATTGCAGGAAGCTAGTAGAGAAGATTACTTCAAAGCCACATTAATGCTCTGTGATTTGAAAAGTCAAGAACTAGAGATTTCCTGTAGAATGAATGTTTGCATCTCCCCCCCAAATTTCTATGTCGAGACACTAATCCTCAGTATGATGGCATTTAGATATGGGGTCTTTGGGAACTAATTAGTTTTAGATGAGGACGTGTGGGATTTGTGCTCTTATAGGAAGAGGAGGAGGCACCAGAGTGTTCTCTCTCTGCTTTATGCCATGTAACCACACAAAGTGGAGATAGCCATCATCAAACCAACAAGAAGATTCTCAACAGATATTGGATGTTTCAGAAACTTAATCTTGGACTTTCTGTCCTCCAGAACTATGGAAAATAATTGTTTAAGCCATTCAGCCTATAGCATTTTTGTTATAGCAGCCTGAACTGACTAAGATAAAGTCATATGATGCTCTGGTACAGGAATGATTTTTGTCAATATGGGTTTAAGTTTGGGGTGGCAGTTGTGTGCTGGAGTTTAGAGAAAATGTCATGCCAGAGACAAGGTCTTCACCCTGACACCAGTTTTTCCTAATATAATGGTTTGGCTCAGTGGATTGAGCGTCGGCCTGCGAGCTAAGTGTCGCTGGTTCGATCTTCCAGTCAGGGCACATCAGAGAAGGAAAACTCTGACTCCAAAAAACCTCCGCTGCCTTGCGGCATACCTCTTCAGGGGAAAGGCTAAGGGAGTAAACCCCGACAGAAAATCCGGAGCCGGAGTCCCTAAGGCGGTTTGACGTTGTAGTCAACACCGGCAACTCCTGCGGCGCACCTGAAGCCAAGCTGTATTGACTCCGTCTTTCCCTTGGACCCTTCAGCTGTGAAGAGAGGGGGGGTCTGCTGCATGGGCAACAGCAGACCTTCCATATCACCCTGCCCAGGCTCTGTAGCTTCAGGTTCACTGGAGAGGACACTCCAGCGTCATCGCAAGATGTCGATTCAACACGGGAGGAGACAGATACCGTGTCACTCCCGAGTCGGACTGCACAGCCATTCTTGGCGGTGCAGATAGACTCTTAAGAAGCTACACCATCGTCTCTCGAGACGGATGGCTGCCGACGAATGGTCAAAAGAACCAAAATGAGTTTTAGTTCAAAAATATTTTTCAGATGAATGAAAGACATAGATACAAAATAAAAGAAAAATACACAAACATTTAGGAAAGAAAGGAAAGCATAAGACAATAAAAACAGGCAATCATTTATGTTAATCCATGAAGGTGAAGTTTTTTATTTTTTATTTTTTTAATCACACAATGCAAAGCAGGATTATACAAAATAAAATAATATATATATGTAAGTACACCAAAAGGTAGAACTATGTTAGTTCCTGTTGGTTAAAAAGCCTAAAAACTAATTAAAAAGGAAAGTATACACCAGATAAAAATATAGATTAACATACTTAATATTAAAAAAACAATTTGAAATGTTCATTATTATCTTTATAATCTTTTAAAAGTTTTAAAAGATCTAAGCCTTTATTTTCTTCTTTTTAGAAGAGGGTAATAAAACTATTTTTTCTGTATGCATGAGGTAAGTTAAGTTGTATAAACTTGTTACAAGACTCCCTGATATATAGTAACCATCCAGCAATAGCTATTCTAAGAGATTATTTTACATCCTGATTAATTATAAACTCTTTAGCAAGGTCTATAAGATGCTATACAATCCAGCCCTATTTACCCCTTTAACATGCCACCTTGGGAACACTGCAAGAGCTGTCTTTGTTTTCCTCCTAGTGTCTTTCACAGGGTGGTGGGTTGAATTGTGCATCCCCCAAACCCCCATTAAAAAAAAAGGACATGTTCAACTTCTAAGCCCCAGCACTTGTAAATGTAACCTTATTATAGGGTCTTTGCAGATGTAATCAAGTATAATGAGGTCATACAGGACTAGAAGGGCTCTAAATCCAATGACTGATGTTTTTATAAAAGAAAGGCAATAAATATTTAAACACAGAGATATAAATGATACACATAGAGAGAAACTAGAGGCAGAGATTGGCGTGATGAGGCCACACGTCAAGAAATGTCTGGGGTCACTAGAACTGGAAGAAACAAGGAAGATTACTCCCCACGAGCCTGTTGATGCCTTGATTTCCAACTTTTAGGCTTCAGACCTGTGACTGACCTGTCTGAGCCACCTAATTTGTAATGAATTTTTATAGGAGCCCTAGAAAACTAATATGCAACTGTTACAGAAACAGGGGTGTCCAAAAAACCCCAGAGTTTGGGGCTGGGGGATGGGGAGAAGGAAGCAGCTTTCAGAATGCCTCCACATACCTGAGGCTGGTGGCTAGTGTCTTTGTTATGCAAAATGGCTGTAATGGATCCAAAGCCTCAGGTAGATGGGAGGGGACTTGGACTGTGGGATAGCACGGAAAAAGCACACAGAGCCCACGTAAGGTTCTGTGAATGGTCAGGACTGAGTGCCATACCCACTGCATCACAGGACGTAGTCAAGGATTTTAAAATAAGCGGCAGACATTTTAGCCAGGCTGACCATGTGAATTTGACTGGGGACAGGTGGACAATGTGGATTTAATGGGGTCTGACGATGCACTTTTAAGGAAGGGACGTACCTTGCTGCTTTGAAAAGGAACGGACTGACCATGTGGATTACAAAGAACTAACTAACTATGCAGTTTACAAGGAGGCTGAGAATCCACGAGGTTCTGGGTTAAAAATTGGTAGACACCATAATACAGATGAGGTCTCCCCAATCAGAATTAAATGATTGGCAGCTACTGGTAAAGCTGAACTGTGTGTGGAAAGTAGGGAAACGGTTTCTCTAACTTTTCTAAAACTAGCCTGATTTGGTAGGGGGAGGCAAGGATATGTGTTTATGGGTGTTTTAAAGAACATAAGACTTAACAACAGAAATCCACAAATAATTAGAACTATGTAACTGTTAAATAAACAACTCTTTTTCTTTTCACTAAACTCTTATATTGAGAGTTATAATTCTGGCAGCAGGCAATCGGGCCCCTAACTAAAGAGCCCATGGGTTCTGTTTCAATTGGAGAAGCCCAGGGGTTCTGTAACACAAGGTCTGAAATAAAATTGTTTCTGATGTTTTTCCTTAGTATCTGTCTCCTTTCAGAAACACATGTACCATATGAAATCAGAAATTTGTCTTGTTCACCACCATTTCTCCAATGATTGCAATGATATTGCCTGCAACACAATAGATACTTAGTAAACAAACAAATAAATAAATGAAGGATGATTGAATAAATAAATTAAATTAAAAAGTAAATTATAATTCACCATAAATGACCAATGACTATATTAAAATTGTTTCCACTTAAGAAATAATCAAAGACCTTCAGTTAAATAAAAATGAGATAAAATTCTTAATCTATTAAATAGATAGGTGTTTAAAAAACTTCATAATAGCCACTGTCAGCAATGATAGAGACATATACAATTTTATTTCACTGCTGGTATTAAACTGATGTAATGTTTTAGGAAAAATAATTTAATAATACATATTCTTTGACTATTACCATTGATTTATTCTTAGGAAACCATTATAGAGGTTGATATTATCTTTTCAATAAGTACACTTCTGCTGAGATTATAGAAACAAAACAAATGTTAATGAAGTGTTGACTAAATACCTATTGATACATTATGAATTTTCTATTCATATATATAACTTTGTACAAAATATTTTAAGACAGAGAGATGTGTTCCTGGTTTATTGTTAAGTGAAAAAAAAATTAAGCTCTAAACAAGTAGAATAATACTGTCCCAATTTGGGTGACATATAAATATATTTGCACATTTATATATGTTTAAAGACTAGATATGTTTATAGTAGTTATCTTTGGGTTGTGGGATTCAAGCAATTTTTTTTGTGGGTTTTTTATATCTTCCTACAGTTTCTACAGTGAACATTTATTATGCTTATAGTCAGAAAATAATTATAAAATGAGAAGAATTGAAGAAATCTTTGTTTTATGGCTCAGCTATAATGTGTCCTTGAATAATGCTATTTATTGCACCTTTAATAAATGATAGGCTTAAATTTTTCTGTCAATAATGTATTGAAATATAAAGACATTTTATAACTAATTATGTAGCACAAAAATAATTAGCCAATTTATAAGTCAAGACTTATTTATACGTCCCTTGAGAAGCCAAATAAAGTTACTTTAACCTGTATCTTGATTATACCATAATAGTTTGATAAAATATGGAGTAGGAGATAATCCGGCTATAAACACAACAGTGAAAAGCTCAAACATATTTTTTATTCTATGGAATGGTAATGGCTTTATTTATGGTGGAAAAAATGCTCTAATTAATTAATTTGGTAATATTTTTTATCCAATGGCCATTTTTTTTAAATTATGTAAAAAGGAGAAAATAAAATCATGGGTTTAAAACTCAGGGTTTCATGATATTCCTGACCCCATATAAAGACACAGTGGACACTTGGTGAGAATGAACATGAGAAATGTAGATAATAAAAATCTGTGCTCTTAAAATGACTGAAAATTACGCTTTTGTCATTTACCCTCAACAGTAAAAAGGAGCCATGAGCTCAGGGAGATGGGGAGTGGCTGGTACGGGATGGGGGTGGTGCTGCTGATTGTAGGGGAGACCAGCCTGCCTCCTGCCAACCCTGCCTTTGCCAGGTGCTGACTCTGCATTCTTGGGTTATTTACTTAACTTCTGCAGACACTGTCCTCATTCCTAAAATAGCATAACAATATTATCAGAAGGTATTTTTAGCGTCTAATGTGCTTTGTAGGAATTGTCTTTTCTCAGGAGAAAAGAAGGTATATTCCTCTTGGATACCACCAAGCTCTTTCATCACTCTTGTTTCAAAACATATCTATCATGGAGTAGTTACTTCACTTAACTCTGATCACTTTACGTGGTGGTCTCTTCCTGTTGCCCTAAGCTGAGAGAAAGCCTGCCTTCTCTGTTGCTGTGTTCAGAAGGATGAACCTGTATCATATTGACTGACTTCTGCTCTAATTACCGATCAAGAAACCTAGGCATCCCACGTTACAATATATAAAGTTAAAGAAAGGCCAGAGACAAAGTGTTTTCCTATCGGGTATCACTCTCTGTGAGTCTACCAACCCAGAATTATTTCTCCTCTGTGTCTTTGCTGTTTCTTGAGTTTGAGCCATTGGTTGGCTGGACCATTCAGATCAATGATTCTCAAACTCTTTGGCTTGAAACACTGGCACTTAGTGAGTTAGAGTAAGATGGTCCTGCATTAATACAAAATTGTAAAACAAAGTGTCGCTTAAATTATAAGTTATTGTTTTTTTCCTGGTGCCACAATCTTATATCTTATTTGCAATAAATCACATTATACATGTATTCAGTAGAGCAGTTGACTTGCTGTTTTTCAAATTACACCATGGTTCACTGAAAAGAAAATTGAGATCTTTCAGTTTCATTGAACTGTAAGTTTTATCTTTACATCTCTTTTCTTTGATGTATTTTTTTGGCAAGTCAAAAATTAATTATAAACAATAAGCCTTCTGTTATTATTATTGTTCAAGGGTGTGATCCAGTATTTATAAACTGTGTAAGGATATTCCACCCCCAAACACTATGTCTAGGTACCTGGCACATATTTGTAACTCAATTACTATTTATAAATTGAACAAAAATGAATAAGATATTAAGGGTTTGTGACAATCATCTCTTAAACTTTGCATTAGTAATAGGATAACTTAAAAATTATTGGAATGATTATGGAAGAATAACTAAAGTTTTACTAATTCAGTATGTCTTTGCAGCTGCCACAAAAAAAAGGTATAGAAATCAGCTTCAAAGATCCTTTTCAGGCTTGGAGAAGGGGCTTTAGTGAGGTAAGAGCTTATTGAAATTACAAAGATAGCAATCCATCGATATAATGCTTTAATCCCAAAGAGCATTCAGAAAATGTTCTTACTGATTGTTTGTAACCTTTGCTTTCAATGTCTTAGGTATGCCAAAGTGAACAAAAAGAAACTAGGCTCATACATATGATCTTCATTTGCCAGTAAATTTTGTAGCTTTGCATTTCACCCAGACATTTCCCCCCAAGTCATTTTACACATTACAGTTAATCTGCATACATCTCAAGGGTTACTTAAAGGTGAATAACTTTCAGTTTGGGGACAACGCATCTATAAGGATGATAGTAAGAAAATTTTAAAAACTGCACTGAATTAATTGTTATAATAAGACCCTGGAGGCATCATAAAACAGACAAGAAGTGACCTAGAAGTGTTTTGGGGTTTTTTTGCCTTTGTTAAATAATAACCATTTCTAAACTGCATTTTGTTTTATTTTGAGCCAAAGAATGCTTGCTTTCTCTTGTAGTTTTGTTTAGTATTTTATATAAATCAGATAATATTCAGTGATTCTATGATCTTTAATTTGAGATATATCTTATCTAAATCAGTACTTATTGAGTTAATCTTGGACAAGGTGACTCCAGTTATGACGGAAGTATTGAGAAAATGTTATGTGACATTGTCAATTTCATTGTCATGAAAGCAGTATTAGAACAGTGTTTTAAATATATACACTGTGCAGAGTGCTGTTTTAAGAAACTACAATGGTGCATCACACCCATGAAAGAATATACTGATACTACTTGTCCCATATATTGAACTTTAATTACTTTTAAAGGCCCAGATTTCTTTCCTTCAGATATTTGTTATCAGTTAAGCATCTAAGTTAGTCTGGGGTCAGAATAAAAGAGATGAGGATTAAATTGCAATTTGAACTGTTAGATATTATTGTTATTTTCATCCTCACACTTAACAAGAACATGAATTGACTCTTTTACTAAAAGTAAAATTTTGAAATAATTGCAATTCATTGTATTAAGTGGACAGTGAGAGGTGCAGGAGAATGCTCTTTTATGCACATGCATGAAACATATTACATAATTGCAATATTTTTCCATGTAAAAACATTTCATTTATACTCAATGTACATGGAAACATTTAATATTGCAAAGTGTTAGTATAAATGCTATTAAAAGATCAACTTGGTATTTTCTTGCTGAAAACTCACTGCAGTGTTGGCCTTGAAATGACCTATAGAATTTTATGTTGGCAGAAAACCAACTCTGAAATTTCTTCTGTAGCAAATTATTGTGGCAATATACTTCCAGAAATTAAATCCTTCACATCGCACGGCAGTGTTGCCAGAGAGCATGTAGGGTCTCTTCTGATAGGAACCATGACAGAGACTTTGGCCAGAAATTCAAAGCCATATGTTAGTCCTGTCAAGAATGATATGGATCTGCTTACAAAAACCTTGCACAGTGGCTTTGCCAGGAACCCCATGACCATGTCTTGCTGGAAAGCTATTGCACGTGCTATCACTGCCAGAAATGATGCTGCTCTGGGATCATCCAGCAGTACTAAAAACTCAACGTCTGGGTTTCTATTGCCAGACTTTAACGATTAACAGAGCCTGGGAATGTATTACAGGCCTATTTTCCCTCTCTAGGGTGAGGGTGGGCAATTCTATTGACTTCAAATTCTTGAAGTTAATTAGCTCTTTGGAAAGGATTTCTGACTGGGGTTACATTAGTTATTTGTTTTCTGATGTATATGATCTCTACATAATATTTTCCCAAAAATAAAATTTTATTTTATAAATTATAAATATTTATTTTATAAATTATTAAAATTTATTTTTATAAATTACAAATATTTTCATAAATTATCAAAGTTTTATAGATAAAATACTATAATTTCAAAATATTTTGTCATCAGAAAATTAATTAGTATATTATAAAGTGTGCTAAGTAATCAACTTAGTGTTTGCTGTATAAAACCTAGAGTAACAACAAAGTTTCCAGTTTTGATATTTGTGGCATGAAACCATTGATGACAAATAAGTCCCATATTCTGCAGTGTAGTCAGTATTATATAAATATATTTTACTTTGAAAAGAATATTTGACATATTTGGAACTTGAATTTTTTATAGATATTTTAGTTTTGCATTAATGAGCATGATTACCGAAGCTGTGCAAAACTATGCTACACAAAGTATGGTCTATGGGATGATACCAGTTTCTGAACTGTTGCAATTGATTTACTAAAGATAAGTATAGGAAATCAGGGCATATGCTTAGAAAATGTACAGCAATTTGATATTGCTAAAAAGATTTTATTGTGTTTTATAAAATATCAGTCTAAAGTAGGTTGAAAATTGAAAAATTTCTAGTCACCATTTCCTCATCATAATTAAACAGTGCTAATCAATCACAGACTTGATTTAAACATTTTTAAATCACTGTTCATGCAAGCTTTGCCCATTATTTTTTCTAGTAACATTAGTAATTCTGTTCTACAATATTTGTACATTAATATTTGGGTGCCTTGAAATTTCTGCAAAAAAATAAAAAGATATTTGATTCAGCCAATGATACCAATGTGAGCCCCTTTTTCTTAACCAGTTCCATTCTGGGAATTCAAAAAAGGATATTTCTTGTAAAAAAAAAAATGGAGTTGCTGTGTTTAAGTTTTCTTCCTTACATAGTTGACCCTAGTTGAAAAACTGGCATGCAATTTCCCTTATTAGTAATGGTGATTGACAAAACTTAGGTGGCTCTTAGTTTCACCCAGGGTATAATGATGTTGGATTCATGGTCACATGTCTTAATAAGAATCAATTCCCACTCAAATAACAAATCTGGACTCCAAATCTTGCTACTGGACTGGCAGGGTATATTTAGTCTCCATTTTGTTTTCAAATTAGATATCCTTATATATGTAGTGCACCTCTAGCTTTTACCCAAGCTATATATAGAGAAGACAGCATTAGCTGTGCTCTGAGCTGAGCAGTGGAATTTCAGCAGGAAAAATGGCAGAGACCATCTCTGCTGTCAGGACACTCACTATGCAGCAAGGGAGAAAAATATTGCACACACAAAAAATAATTACACACATTATTATACAAATGCTATCAGAGGAAAGAGACTTATTAATTGAATTTTAGTATGTCAGAATAATATATACTTAACATGATGTACCTATAATTTCTGCAATAAAAACATTTCCACAATATATTGTTTAGAAAAATGGTTATCCGAGCAATATACATAAAAAAACTAAAATTATATTCTAGCAATTTTATGTGTATCAATATAAAGAAATATTTGCAAAAAAATTCATCAAAGTATTAGCTATGTAATCTGTTCAGGAGATTTCAGAGATCATTTTTCATTAATTTTTGTACATTTTTAAATTTTAAAAATATTTTGCAGTGAATTTATGAGTCTTACGAGAAAATAAAGGTAGTTAATTTTTAATGAAATGTTTTTCAATTTGTTATTTGTTTTTCAGTTGTGTTTTTGTTGATGAAAGATTTTAATTTACCACTACTTTCCTTTATAATGTCTATTATATTTTTGGTATCCTGTCTAGAAAGTTCTTTTACAGATTAAATACTATATTAACATTTGTATTCTATTCTATTTTTGGTTTAATGTTTTACTATTAATTATTTAATCCTTTCGAGGTTTATTTTGATACATAAAGTGAGGTAAGCATCTTCTTTTCTCCCCTCAAAGAGTTGGTCTATTATTTCAATATCATTTATAGAGTAACTTAGGTACTTAATGCTACCTTAAAACACCATCTCATTCATATACTAAATAGTTACATATTCTGTTTTATTTCCTGGAGTTCTGTTCAATTAACTTATCTATTTGTCCATTCAGTGACTGGTATTATGTTATTTAAAATATCTTTACTGAATAGCTAATTTTTATACTTTTTAATATTAACTTAAATGTGTTATTTGTGTTTCTCTTCCATTATGAAATTTTCAATAAATTTTTTTTCAAATTCAGACATGATATGTTTTCCTGGAATAAGTTATATAAAAATTATTTGAGCAAGAATTGCCATACATTTTTACATTGACTTTACAGGGATTTTAGAATAATTTTGTAAAAATACATAATTAGGATTTTGACTTTAAATGAAATAAACTCAACTAATTTTGGAATTATTTTCAAATTTGTATTATTATATTTTTCTATTCAATAGCAAGATCAAAGAGCATCCTCCTAATATATTGAAATCAATAAAGTATTTTTAATCTTTCTATATATGTATCATGTTTATAATTATGCTATTCTATGTATTCCACTTTTCTTGTTATTGTGCTAGGGATATTTATCTTTTCATCAGTTATCTGTTATATAAATGTCTGTTATTATGTTATTATTGTGTTCATGATCTTTACAAATTATGTCAACAATTAATAACAATGATATACTAGCTAAATACCAAAATGGATAGATTTTTTATTTTTTATAAACTATGGAAAATTTTACATAGGCAAACCCTTTCTCTTCCTTTATTTTCTTTTGTTTCTCCAATGTGAACATTTCTTTCCTTAAAAGTGGTATCTGACTGTCTCTTCTGCCTTTTTCCTTTAGCTTCAGATGTGTGATTTGACATTGGATCTATTATTCTTTTATCCCTAGAGCGACTTTTTTATCTCTACAAGAAGCCAGAGGGGAAAATATCATTTTTCCCTTTGAACACTAGATTTAAAAATTAGATAAACCATTATTAGCATAACCTCATAGCATGGGACTGGGTAGAGTGGCACCATATTTAATAGATGAGTATAAATTAGTCCAAGGCCTCAGGACAGGACTCCAAAATGTCGAAAATTTTAGGAAACATAATTGAGGTTTAAATTTTATGGTTTTTAATACCAGTCCTATCTATTATTGAGATGTAGTATTGAGCCAAATAACTCACATGGAATAGATAGTCTGACATACCATTCCCAAGGATAGCTTCATGTTTATTTCTTCAAGTATGTGATGTATATAATGGCAGTTAGCCTTTTTCAAATGCAGTATAAAATTCTAACAATTTCAAAACCTCTATATGTGGATATCAAGTAATTTAGTTTAGTTTTTGTCACTGCTATTAAATTTCAAGTCCTCTCTATGTGCCGAGAACGATTCATATTACTAAGATAATCATGATGATCACTCCAAAATCCTGGTTTAAAGGAGTTTATATTTGGAGAGTCTACCATAAGTACATAAGTATGTAAATATTTTAGATAATGATAAATGTATCTAAAATAACAAAACAAGGCAATGAGTTAGAGAGTGACAGGTAGGACTCTTGCTACTTTACCTGATTGTCATATAAAACCTCTCTAAGAAGCAGCCCTTTATGGTAAATGCTAAGAAGACAGTCATGCCAAGGGTATTCCAGAGAGAGGACAGAGTACATGCAAAGATGTAAGGCAGAGGTAAGCTTGGCCTCCTATGGGGACTGGAAAAGAAACTTTTCTTTCTGGAACATAATGAACAGACAGAAACTGACATGAACTCAGAGCTATAGCATTAAGCTTAAACATTGGGTTTCCCTTACAAATATCATGCTCTATCAATCACAGTATTCTGTTGTCTAATAGGTAGTACATATTCAATAAATGTGACTTGAAATATAGTCTCTCAAAAGAAGAATACATTTTTAATTATAGTTATTGTTTTAAAATATCAACATAACAAAAACTGAAACTGAAGGTTGATTATGAGTATTTTTTTTCTGTGTAGCAAAACATAAGACTCAAGCTTTTTTCCTCTTCTCTCACAAACTTTAAAAAAATGAAATATAATTAATACTCGATAAGAGTTTTCCATTTGGCTAGAAGAAAACACTGACAAACAAAATTAAATTTCCCTTAAAAATTAATCGTTTCATAAAGAAAAACCAAAACATTTTGGAGAGTTCCTATTTCCAAGAATAATGAGTCACATATTTATTTCTTTAAAAGCTATTGAACAACTGTAGTGCTTTGAAATTTCAAGAACATCATTTGCATTCAATGTATGACTTTCCTCTTTCTTATCCTTCTTTCACTATGGATTTTTTTTTTAACTTCACACATTAGGAGTCCTTTCATTGTTCTCTCTCTGTGCTTTTCCTTACCAAAGGAATGTATTATTGGAACTATCAGCATCCTCACTATCCCCATTACTCCTGCTTGTTTCTGTGATGTGCTGATAATTAGTTACACCACAGCTGCCTCAGTTGTTATACCACTGAACTACTCCTTTATGGTTTGATAAAATATGGCTGACATATAGCTCACGACATGGTTCCTGATGCCCTAGCACATCCTCTGAACCTCCCCAATCCACCATCATAAGGGATCATGCCCTGTCGCAAAGTCCTTGTTCTAGCATCGAAGACTGATTCTGCTCTGACTGATCAGTGACTATGATATGCTAGTTGCAGAATATTTTAAATATTACCCCTGATTCTACGAGTCGAACACTAACATTAGTAGACAATGTGCTAAGCACTTTATTATCCTATTACAACAAATAATAATAAACAATTTTGTGTAGTTGGTGTTACCTTAACTTTATAGATGAAAAAATGGAAACTCAGAGAATATTAAATTACTTGCCCAAGATCACACTACAGTAAGTGACTTGGCTAAAATTAACCCAGGACTGTCTATTTTTAATACCTGTGTTGTCAACTATGGCTTTGTGTTTCTCCACTATTAGAAGTTACATGGATACCTTTGGGGCATGCATCTGAAATAAAAGAAAAGACAAAGTAATTTTACTAGCTTAAAATCTACTGCAGTTGGGAGGGACTTGTTGACAGCTACAGGGTAGAGCATTTCATTATTCGCCCTCAATGTTTATTAATGAAACACATGTTTTCATTTTGAATTCTGTTTAGAGATTTTAAAGTTTACTAGAGAAACATTTCTACTAAGAATATAGCATCATTTTTCCTGAATCAGAAGCTGAGTATGACTGTTTTCAAGCCACTTTGTTCTTCTAATTTGATTAATAAATAGGTCTCCCTCTCAAAAAAAAGTGTTATTATGCTGTCCAGGTAATATATCTTAAACATCAATGGGTAATTACATTGCTGCATTGTTGTGGAGTCAAGGAGGAATACAATGGCACCCAAGGCATTCCCTAACGTTACATGTTTTTGCCACCAGGTTCAAGAGTAACAAGTAATAGAAGACCACTGTAACACTACCCAGGAAAAACCACTCAAAATTCAGATGTGTTAGGACTGAAAGCTTGATCCATCCCACTGGCCAGATCACTGACCAGTTGAGGTACTGGGTGAAGATACAAGTAAATATTTATATGAAGCAAACTTTAGTTGCTAGAGAAGGAAAATGATAACTCCATCTATATGCATGTTTTATTCTATCTCGTGTGTGTGTGTGTGTGTGTGTGTGAATTGTATGGATGTATGTGTGTATAATGGAAGAGAGAATGTTTTTTAATTTTCTCTTATTTTGCCCATGTTGAATATAGTGGGTTTGGCTACATTTATGACTTAGTCATTAGTTTGTCTACATACAGTTGGTATTCAGGCAGAAGTAAGGGAAAATTAATACCCACAGGTTATGGTGACACAGTATGTGACATGACTTTGGATGTCACTTTTTGATGATGAGGTGAGATGTTTGTTTGTGATATGAAATAATTGCATCATGGTAGGCAAGACCATTGTTTTGAAGTGCAAGAACCATATATATTATTGTTGAACAACCAAAGTTTCAAGTTATAAGTAATATTAATCATTTTTACCAGTCTATTATTAGAGTATCCTTGTATGTTTTGAAAATCCCTCTGGATTGAAACAATAATCTTCTGTCCTCTATAGAAACCAAAAAGCCAGCCTCCTTGCAGCAAAAGGTCAGGTGAAGGATTTAAGTCTTAATATTTAGACACACATTCTGACCTTGAATTGGGAGTTAGTGATACGTAGAAGTGGAAACAATGTAGACTCAATTTTGATGATGGTGGTGGTAGCAGCAACATCAAGTTGCCTGATGAAACAGTACACATGGTGGTATCCTGCATCTTGTGCATCAGCATCAATGGGACAAGGTTTCTAAGACTTGGAATTTTTATTAAAACTCCAAATACATCATTAGTGAATTCTCTAGAGCAGGGGTCCCCAGCCCCCAGCCCAGAGACCAATAAGGATCCGCAGCCTGTTAGGAACCCGGCAGAATACAACAAGAGGTGAGTGGCAGGCAAATGAGCAAGGCTTCGCTTGCATTACTACTTGAGCTCCATCTCCTGTCCCAGCCCCGCCCCTTCCGTCCAGGGAAAATTTGTCTCCCACGGAACTGAAACCGGTCCCTGGTGCCAAAAAGTTGGCAACCGCTGCTCTATTGAAATATGGTATCCTCTAGCTGTAGTTTAAAAGTCAACTCTGATAAAAAGAAACCAGCCCAGACTATTGTTTTATTCTATTTTTTTTCCCAGTGGCTATAAATGTTTAAAGCTCTTTCCCCATTAATTTAAATTCCCTAGTTCAATTTCAAATAATATCCTGGCAAAAAGAATTTTTATTCCTATAAAATTGATACCTCCATTTATAATGAAACTGATTTTAAGTGTGTGCAGTGGAAGATTCCGATTAATGAGATTAAAGATTCTGAGTTTTTACTCATTTCTCTTAACTAGATTATCACAGTGATTTTTAAAGGTTAACTCATCACTGCTTCAGGAATTCATGTTTCAGGTCTATTATTGTCTCATTATTGAAATGAATTTCGTTGTATCCAAAATATTATCTTGTCTTCACCTCTTTCTCTAATATCTAGGATGCTATAATTGTCCATTAAAGAGCTACATGTGAAAGGCTTTCACTTTATTAAGTAGCCTGTTGTTCTGCCTGGTTGGGGCTCTGAAATATTATGTTATTTTGCTTTTCCTTTTGTATATTTTCAGCAATTATACCCATAATAATGACATGGTCATCAAATTCTATTTTTTGTTTGTTTGGTTTTTTGTTGTTGTTGTTATTTCAGAGTCTCTTTACCAGAATAAGTTTGTTATTCATCACTATTATTTTCCCATTATTCTTAAAAGAAATGCCTGCTTCATATTTGGAGCACTAAGACATTTTTAGTAGTCTCCTAAGAAATTTATTTTCAATAGCTTTCCCCAAAGATTTAGAAGATGGTTTATATCATGTGCTCTAATATTTACTTGTAATCTGCCTGTTTTTAACTGGAATATAATGGGGGTCAATTCTGTGAATCCCTAATATAAAAACCATCTCCCTTCTTTAAAAATACTTTTGTTATTAATTTTCATTACAAAATTACATGTCTATTAAACAAAAGTTAATCTTAGGAAAGTATAAATAAACAAGTGAAAATCATTCACAATTCCCTGAGTGATAGCAAGAGATAACATGTTGGTTCTTACCTATACAGTTTGTCTATCTTCCATCTAGTCATAGATTTATTTATTCATTCAACAAGTGTTTTATTTTTAATTTTTTTATTTACTGATTTTAGAGAGATAGGGTAAGGGAGAAAGACAGAAACATAGACTGCAAGGTCCACACACCCATGCACTCATTGGTTGCTTCCTGTGGTATGTGCTCTTACAGGGAATGGAACCCACAACCTTGGCATATCAGGATAACACTAACTAACTGAGCTATTCTGCCAGGGCCCAAGAAATGCTTTTTGAGTGCAGACTAATGCCAGATTCAGGTTCTGATAATATAGTAATGAACAAAACATATTTTCAAAAAACTCTGCCCTTACAGGGTATATAATCTAATTGAGACCCATATACACAAATATGCACACACACACACACAGAAATGTCTTAATATTTATTCTGTTAAAAACATAGATGTTCAACATTTGTGTAGCATTAAATGTTTCAAATATTGTGTTTTTAAAATTGAAGTGAAATACAAGTAGGAGAAAATCAATCATTTAAAAGTATACAATTCAGTGTCACTTGGAACACTCACATTGTTTTGGAAACATCACCTCTTTTTACTTCCAAAACTTTTTTATCTCCTCAAAAAAATCGCTCATATCAACTAAACAACCATTTTCTATTTCCTCAACCCTTTGCCTTAAATAATTCTGAAAATTATATTTAATATAAATAAAATTATACAATATGTGATGTTTGGTGTCTTTCTTTCACTTAAAATAATGATTTTGAAGTATATCCAAGTACTTAATACATGTTTACTTCATTATTTTTATGGCTGAAAATATTCTGTTGTATGTATATAGCTAATATTTTGAGTGTGTCTATTGACTTTGCATCCTGCTATTTTGCTGAATTTGTTTATTAATTCTAACAAGGATTTTTGGGGAATCTTTAGGGTTTTCTACATATAAAATGATATATCATGAAAACAGAGACAATATTACTCCTTCATTTTCAATTCGGATTCATTTTATTTCCTTTGTTGCCTAATTGTTCTGAATAAAACTTCCAGTGCTAAGTTAAACAACAGTGGTAAAAGTGGACATCCTTACCATGCTCTTTTTTTTCTTTAATTTTTTTATTGTTTTTCAATTATATTTCTCCCATTTTCCCCCCATTGTTCCACCCCCACCCAGTCCACTCTTCTCCCACAGTCATATCCTACCCCATTGTCCATGTCCATGAGTCATTTATACATGTTCTTTAACTAGAACCTTCCCCTACTTATCCCTCTTCTCTCTCTCTTCCCCAGAATAACTGTTATTCTGTTCCTTGTTCAATTTTGTTCATTTGTTTGTGTTGTTCATTAGTCTCCTGTATCAGGTGATATCATATGGTATTTTTCTTTCATTGCCTGGCTTATTTCACTAAGCATAATTCTTTCAAGTTCAGTCCATGTTGTCGCAAATGGCAGGAGTTATTTCTTTCTTTCTGCTGCATAGTATTCCATTGTGTAACTGAACCACAGCTTTTGAATTCACTCATCTACACATAGGCACTTAGACTGTTTCCAGCACTTGGCCATTGTAAACAGTGCTGCTGTGAACATAGGGATGCATAAGTTCTTTTGAATTGGGGTTTCAGGATTCATCGGGTATAATCCTAGCAGTGGAAACGCTAATTCAAAAGGCAGTTCCATTTTTAGTTTTTGAGGTAATTCCATACTGTTTTTCATAGTGGCTGCACCAGTCTGCATTCCCACGAACTGTGTAGTAGGGTTCCCGTTTCTCCACATCCTCGCCAGCACTTGTTGTTTGTTGATTTGTTGATGATGGCCATTCTGAATGGTGTAAAGTGGTGTCTCATTGTAGTTTTTATTTGCATCTCTCTGATGGCTAGTGATATTGAACATTCTTTCAGGTGTCTATGGACCCTCTTGGTATCTTCCTTGGAGAAGTGTTTATTCAGGTCCTTTGCCTATTTTTTTAAATTTTTTTAACTAATTAATTTGTTTGTTTGTTTGTTTGTTTTTAGAGAGAAGGGAAAGGATAAAGAGAGGGAGAGAAACATCACTGTGTGGTTGCTTCTCATTCGCGCCCCCAACAGGGGACCTGACGTGCAACCTAGTCATGTGCCCTGACTGGGAATCGAACCAGCGACACTTGGCTTGCAGGCCGATGCTCAATCCACTGAGCCACAGCAGCCAGGGCCCTTTGCCTATTTTTTAATTGGGCTCTCTGTCTTCTTGGTGTTGAGATGTGTATATTCTTTATATATTTTGGAAATCAATCCCTTGTTTGAGGTATCATTGGAAAATACGTTTTCCCATATGGTTGGTTTCCTCTTCATCTTGCTGATGGTTTCTGTTGCTGAGCAGAAACTCTTTAGTTTGATGTAGTGCTGTTTGTAAATTATTTCTTTTTTTTCCCTTGACTTAAAAGATGTATTGGTGAAAATGTTGCTATGTGGGATATCTGAAATTTTCCTACCTATGTTTTCCTCTAGGACTTTTATGGTGTCAGCTTACATTTATGTCTTTGATTCATCTTTAATTTATTCTGGTGTGTGCTGTAACCTGGTGGTATAGTTTCATTTTTATGCACATACCTGTCCAGTTCTCCCAGCACCATTTGTTGAAAAGGCTCTTTTCACTCCATGTAATGTATTTTCCCCCTTTGTCAAATATTAGTTGACCATATAGATGTGGGTTTATTTCTGGGTTCTCTATGCTGTTCCATTGATCTATATGTCTGTTCTTATGCCAGTACCAGACATTTTTAAAAATTAATTTATTTAATTGTTTGTCGTTTTGTTTATTTATTTATTTTTAGTGGGAGGGGAAAGGAGAAAGAGAGGGAGAGAAACATCACTGTGTGGTTGCCTCTCACTTGTGCCCCCAACGGGGGACCTGACATGCAACCGAGTCATGTGCCCTGACTGGGAATCGAACCAGCGACACTTGGCTCCCAGGCCAACACTCAATCCATTGAGCCACAGCAGCCAGGGCTCAGTACCAGACTGTTTGGATCACAATGGCTTTGTAGTATAGTTTGATGTCTGGTATTGTGATTCCTCCTGCTGTGTTTTTCTGTCTCAAGATTGCTGTGCCTATTCAGGGTCTTTTCTGGTTCCATATAAATTTTTGAAGTATTTGTTCTAGGTCTGTGAAATATGTCATTAGTATTTTAGTAGGGACTGCGTTGAATACAAAAATTGCTTTGGGTAGTATGGACATTTTAATTATGTTGATTCTTCCCATCCATGAACATGGTATTTGCTTCCATTTATTTGTATCTTCCTTAATTTCTTTCTTAAGTGTTATGTAGTTTTCTGAGTATAGGTCTTTTATCTTTTTGGTTAAGTTTATTCCTAGGTACATTAGTGTTCTCGTTGCTATAGCAAATGGTATTTTTTTTGTTTTGTTTTGTTTTGTTTTGTTTTAGTTTCTATCTCTGATATCTTATTGTTGGTGTACAGAAATGCCTTTGATTTCTGAATATTGACTTTGTTCCCTGCTATTTTGCCAAATTCGCTTATTATGTCGAGTAGTTTTTAGTGGGGTCTATAGGGTATTCTGCCCTGGCTGGTTTGGCTCAGTGGATTGAGCATCGGCCTGCGAGCTAAGTGTCGCTGGTTCGATCTTCCAGTCAGGGCACATCAGAGAAGGAAAACTCTGACTCCAAAAAAAAAAAAACCTCCGCTGCCTTGCGGCATACCTCTTCAGGGGAAAGGCTAAGGGAGTAAACCCCGACAGAAAATCCGGAGCCGGAGTCCCTAAGGCGGTTTGACGTTGTAGTCAACACCGGCAACTCCTGCGGCGCACCTGAAGCCAAGCTGTATTGACTCCGTCTTTCCCTTGGACCCTTCAGCTGTGAGGAGAGGGAGGGTCTGCTGCATGGGCAACAGCAGACCTTCCATATCACCCTGCCCAGGCTCTGTAGCTTCAGCTTCACTGGAGAGGACACTCCAGCGTCATCGCAAGATGTCAATTCAACACGGGAGGAGACAGATACCGTGTCACTCCCGAGTCGGACTGCACAACCATTCTCGGCGGTGCAGATAGACTCTTAAGAAGCTACACCATCGTCTCTCGAGACGGACGACTGCCAACAATAGGGTATTCTATGTACACTATCATATCATCTGCAAATAATGACAGTTTTACTACCTCTTTTCCAATTTGGATGCTTTTTATTTCTTTTTCTTGTCTTATTGCTGTGGCTAGAACTTCCAACACTATGTTAAATATAAGTGGAGAGAGTGGATATCCTTGTCTTGTTCCTGATCTCAGGGGGAATGCTTTCAGTTTTTGTCCATTGAGTATGATGTTGGCTTCAGGTTTCTCATATATAGACTTAATTATGTGCAGGTATGTTTTCTCTATTTCCATTTTGCTGAGTGTTTTCATCATAAATGGGTGTTGTACTTTATCAAGTGCATTTTCTGCATCTATTGATATGATCATGTGATTTTCGCCTTTCATTTTGTGTATGTGGTGTATTACATTTATTGATTTGCAAATATTAAACCATCCTTGCATCCCTGTGAAGAATCCCACTTGATCGTGGTGTATGATCTTTCTAATGTGTTGCTGGATCTGGTTTGCCAATATTTTGTTTAAGATTTTAGTATCTATGTTCATCAGCAATATTGGCCTGTTTTTCCTTTCTTCGTTGTGTCTTGACCTGGTTTTGGAATTAGGGTAATACTGGCTTCCTAGAAAGAGTTTGTGAGTTATCCCTCTTCTTGGACTTTTTGGAATAGTTTCAGAAGGGTAGGAGTTAGTTCTTCCCTAAATGTTTTGTATATTCGCCTGTGAAGCCATCTGGTCTAGGGCTTTTGTGTGCCAGGAGTTTTTTTTTTTACTGTTTCAATTTCACTCTTTGTTATCGGTCTGTTCAGGCTTTCTACTTTTTCTTGATTCAGTTTTGGAAGATAATATGTCTCTAGAAATTTGTCCATTTCATCTAGATTGTCAAGTTTATTGCCATACAGTAGTTTGTAGCAATTTCTTACAAGCCTTTGTATTTCTGTGATATCTGTTGTGGTATCTCTTCTTTCCTTTCTGATTTTGTTTATTTGGGTCCTCTCTCTTTTCTTCTTGATGAGCCTGGTGAATGGCTTGTCTATTTTGTTTATCTTTTCAAAGAACCAATTCCTCCTTTTGTTGATCTTTTGAATTGTTTGTTTAGTCTCTATGTCATTTAATTCTGCACTGATCTTGATGATTTCCTTCCTTCTACTCGTTCTGGGCTTTGTTTGTTGTTGTTGCTGTTCTAGTTCTTGTAGCTGTAGGATTAGATTTTTTATTTGAGATTCTTCTATCCTTTTTAGGTAGGCCTGTGTTGCTGTAAACTTTCCTCTCAGGACTGCTTTTGCTGTGTCCCATCAGTTTTGGGTTGTTGTGTGTTCATTATCATTAGTTTCCAGAAACATCGTGATTTCTTCCTTCATGTCATTGTTAATCCACTCATTATTTAATATCATAGTGTTCATTCTCCATGAGTTTGGATGTCTTTGATTTTTTTCCTTGAGACTGATTTCTAGTTTCAAGACATCGTGGTCTGAGAATATGCGTGATAAAATTGCAATTTGCTTGAATTTGTTGAGGCTTGTTTTGTGTCCTACCATGTCGTCTGTCTTTAAAAATGTCACATGTGCATTTGAAAAGAATGTATATTTTTCTTCTTTGGGGTGAAAATGTCTATATATATATATCAGTTAAGTCCATTTGATCTAGTGTGTTGTTCAGTGCCTCAATATCCTTGGTGTTTCTTTGCTTAGAAGATCTTTCTATTGTTGATAATGGGGTGTTAAAGTCTCCTAATATTAGTGTACTGCTATTGATATCCTTCTTGTAGTCTTCTAGTATTTTCCTTATATATTTCGGTGCTCCTATGTTGGGTTCACATATGTTTACCAGGATTATATCTTCTTGATAAATTGTTCCTTTCAGTATTATGAAATGCCTTTTTTGTCTATTTTTATGACCTTTGCTCTGAAATCTGTTTTGTCTGATATAAGTGTTGCTACCCCAGCTTTTTTTTCATGTCCATTTGCTTGAAATACTTTTTCCATTCCTTCACTTTCAGTCTGTGTAAATCTTTTGTTTTGAGCTGTGTCTCTTGTAGACAGCATATATGTGAGTCATGTTTTCATAACCATTATGATACCCTATGTCTTTTGATTGGATCATTTAATCCACTTACATTTAAGGTTATTATTAACAGGTATTTATTCATTTCCCTTTGTACCTGTGTTCCTCTCCCTCTCTATTTTTCTTAAAGCATTCCCTTTAGTATCTCTTGCAATGCTGGTTTGGTGGAGATGTATTCTTTTAGACTTTCTTTGTCTGGGAAACTCCTTATTTCACCTTCCATTTTGAAAGAGAGCCTTGCTGGATAGAGTATTTTTGGTTGTAGACCTTTGTTTTTCATTGCTTGAAATATTTTTTGTCATTCCTTTCTAGCTTGTAGTGTTTCTGTTGAGAAATCAGTTGATAGTCTTATCGGAGCTCCCTTGTATGTTATTTGCTGTTTTTCTCTTACTGCTTTTAGGATTCTCTCTTTGTCTTTGAATGTTGCCATTTTAGTTATGATGTGCCTTGGAGAGGGCCTTTTTTGGGTTCATCTTCATTGGGATCCTCTGTGCTTCCTGGACTTGCATGACTTTTTTTCTCATCAAGTGAGGAAAATTTTCTGTCATTACTTTTTTAATCAGGTTTTCTATCCCATGATCCTCTTCTTCATCTTCTTGTATCCCTATGATTCAAATATTTCTTTGTTTCATGTTATCCAGCAGTTCTCTTACACCTTCTTCATTCTTTTCTATCTATTATCATTTTGTTGTATTGTCTGGGAATTTTTTTCTACATTGTCCTCTAACTCACTGATCCAATCCTCTGTTTCACTTATCCTTCATTTATCCTGCTTTTGATTGATTCTACTGTGTTCTTCAGTTCAGAAATTGTATTCTTCATCTATTCCTGGTTCTTATTAATAGTTTTTATGTCCTTTTTCATGCTGCTGTAGTTCTCCGTAAGTTTCTTGTAGCTTCCATGGAGTTCTTTGTAGTTTCCCTGGAGTTCTTTGTAATTCACCTGGAGTTTGTTGTAGTTTTCTTTTAGTTTGTCAATTTCATTGAACTTCCTTATAACCATTCTTTTGAATTCCATGTCTGATAGTTGGTTTACCTCTGTTTCATCTATCTCTCTCTCTCTGGGGATTCCTCTTTTTCTTTCATTAGGAGGTTGTTTCTGTGTCTCCCCATGTTGGATGCTTCTTGTTTGTTTTTGTTTCGTAGATTTGTCTGCTTTGATTTCCCACCTTTGTGGTATGAGATTATGTATAGGAGACCTGGGGGATTCAGTTATGCAGTCTCTTTGATCTCCTGAGCCTGATGCTCTTTGGATGCCCTTTATGCCATTTGTTTAAGCTGTTGTATTTCAGTTACTCTTTTGGTGGATCCTTTCCTCTGGCTAGTTGAGAGTCGCTCTGCCCACCTTGTCTTGAGTTCTTTTGTGGATATGCTGTTAAAACATAAACACACAACTGAGGCAAGAAACCCACACCCTCCAAAATATACCCCACCTGCAAACCCACTATCAGCAAATGAGCCAGTATTAATATAAATGTAAAGAGGTTAAGACTATTATACTATAGGAGAAACAGATAAGAGTTTTCTTTTTAATGAAAGAAAGATGATATTTGAGAGGGAAGAAGATAGAATAATAATAGTAGCAAGTAGGGTCAAGGTTATGCTAGGCAGTAAGCAATATTTACATTGTATGTTGAAAAAAGGAGGAAAAATGCAGAATTAAGTGAGAAAGTGGAAGTGTATAGTATTAGGCTTATATGGCAGTTATATGCTATATGTTTAGTGTGAAAGGGAAGATAAACAAAACAGGCAAACAAACAAACAAAAATTAAAGAAGAAGAAGAGGAAGAGAAGGTAGGAAACAGATTAAAGAAAGAGTTTTTACTCAGTAGAAACTTTGGGCACTGTCTTCTTTTTCCTGATCCGCCCTGGTCAAAATTCCATGGGTTTCAAATCTTTTCTGGCTGGTTGGCTGTGAGGAGATCCAGCTTGATTCTGGGGTTGCTAGTCTCTCACGCGTAGTCCTGCCACCACTCTGCTGTGAGCTGCACTTAGATTAGTCCCCTCCCCGCTGGTCCTGAGGCACCTTCAACCTTCCCCAGGCTTGTCTAGCAATGCTGTTCTGCTGATGGGCATGCCAATAGTCTCTTTCCAGCCTCAAGTCCTGTCTCCGCTCCTCCCAAAAGGTCTCTGTGTTGCCTCCAAGCTGCAGCACCAGCCCACGTCCCTGCCTGTACACCTGTGTGTGCCACTTACCTGTCTGGGGTCCCTTCCAAGTCTGCAGCTCCGCTGCAGCTTTCCCATATGGGCCCCTCTCCCTGGCTCAGTTATGCCCCTTAGTTTGATGGGGTCCTGGCGTGAGTGTCCAGAGCGCAGAGCTGTCAGCCCAGGGTTGCCAGACAAGGGAGTCCCCACCTAGACTCAATTCATACAGTTTCTCACAGTCAGGCTGTTCACTGTCTTCCCACACCTCTGGCTGTTTCAACCAAACCTTCTCACTGAGTCCCTCTGGAACTTTGCTGGTCAGTGCACCCATGGCAGGGAGAAGCCTCCAAGCAGATCCTGACTAATGAGCTGGTCAGCAGCCACCCCTTTCAGGTGCGGTGAGGCACAGGTGCTGGGCTGGGAGGGCCAGCAACTCAGCGTGGAGAGTGCAGGCCGAGCTTTCCACCCTCCTTCACACTGTTCCCACACTCCCTTCCCTGTTCACACTGTCTGAAATCTGCACTCACTAACTCCTCTCCTTGTTTGCACTCTAAGTCCCTCTGAGTGTGATGCGAGCGAGCAGACAACACTGCTACCTACTCTGCTGCCATCTTTTCTGTCCTCCCTTAACTTGTTCTTAACCATAGAGGGAAAGCTTTCAGTTTTTCACCATTGAGTATGATGTTCACTGTAAGCTTTTTATATATGGGCTTTATTTTGTTGAGGTATTTTCATTCTATTCCTAGTTTGTTGAGTATTTTTGTTGTGAAATGGTATTGAAATTCTTCAAATGCTTTTTTCTGCATCAGTTGAGATGATTATGTGGGTTTTTTCTTTATTCTGTTAATATGGTGTAGTATATTGATTGTTTTTTGTATGCTGACCCATCCCTGCATTCCCAGAATAAAAGTCACTTGGTCATGGTATACATATATAATCCTTTTAGTATGCTTCTGAATTTGGTTTACTAGTATTTTATTGAGGATTTCTGCATCAATGTTTATGGGGTATTGGTCTGTAGTTTTCTGATCTTGTAGTGTCTTTATAATGATTTGATATCAGGGCAACACTGGCCTGATAGAATGAGTTAGGACATGTTTACTCTTTTTAGATTTTTGAAAATGTTTGAGAAGTATTGATATTAGTTCTCTTTAGAACAGTGGTTCTCAACCTTCCTAATGCCGCTAACTTTTAATACAGTTCCTCATGTTGTGGTGATCCCCAACCATAACTAAAGCATAGTGATTAATCACACAAACAATATGTAATTATATATGTGTTTTCTGATGGTCTTAGGCGACTCCTGTGAAAGGGTCGTTCAACCCCCAAAGGGGTCGCGACCCACAGGTTGAGAACCGCTGCTTTAGAATGTTTGGTAGAATTTATGATTGAAGCTATTAGTTCCTGGACTTTTTTGTTGTTGTTGTTGGGAGAGTTATGGTTATTAATTCAGTGTCCTTACTAATTATTGATCCATTCAGATTTCTTGTTAATTTTGTGTCGCTTCAGTTTGTTGTTCTAAAAATTGTCCTTTTAATCTAGGTTATTCAACTTGTTGCCATACAATTGTTTATAGTACTTTTTAATAATACTTTTTTATTTCTTTAGAATGAGTAGTGATGTCCCCATTTTCATTTCTGATTTTAGGAATTTGAGTCTGCCTCTATTTTTCTTAGTCTACCTAGCTAAAGATTTGTCAATTTTGTTAACCTTTAAGAGAACCAACTTTTGATTATATTTATTTTCTCTATTGTTTTTATTTTCTCTATTTTGCTAATCTATGCTTTATTTATTACTTCTGTTAGATTCGAATTCAGTTTTTTCTTGTTTCCTAGTTCCTTATGTTACAGAATTAGACTGCTGATGTGAGATTTCTTGTTTTCAAATGTAAGTATTTACACCTATTTCTATCTCTTCTTTAATATGCTTTATTGATTATGCTGTTACAGGTCTCCCGATTTCTTTTCCCTTTGTTCCCCTTCACCCAGTGACCCCTCTCCTTACAGTTTACTCCCCCTTAGTCCATGCCCATAAGTTCTGCATATACTTCTTCTCAACATCTTCCTGTCTACTCCACTCTCTCCTCTATGCTTCTTAATTCCTGTACCATCTCCTTCCCTTTCCCCCCTTCCTCCTCCCAGCTGACCTCCCCCCAATATGTTCCCCATACCTATAATTCTTTTCCCACTCTCCTTGCCTACTTACTTTGCCTTTGTTTCGGTTCCCTATCTTCTGTTGTTGGTTGTTGTGTTACAGTTTTCATTTTAGTGTTCATAGTTTTGATCCTCTTTCTTATAAACAAGTCCCTTTAACATTTCATATAACAGTGGTTTGGATCTGATGAACTCCTTTCGTTTTACTTTGTCCTGGAAACACTTTCTCTGCCCTTCTATTCTGAATGACAGCTTCGCTGGATAGAGTAATCATGGTTGCAGGTTTTTGCTTTTCATTGCTTTGAATATATCTTGCCAGTCTCTTCTTGAATGCAGAGTTTCTTTTGAGAAATCAGCTGATAGTCTTATTGGGACCCCTTTGTACATAATTCTCTTCTCTCTTGCTGCTTTTAAGAGATTCTCTCTTTATCCTTAATTTTTGACACTTTGATTATAATATGTCTTGGTGTAGTTCTCCCGGGGTCCAGTTTTTTTTTTTTTTTTTTTGGAACTCTCTGTGCTTCCTGGACCTGTAATTCTATTTCCTTCTTAAAGTTAGGGAAGTTATGCTTCATTGTTTTTCACATAATTTTTCAATTTCTAGTTCTTCTTCACCTTTTGGCAACCCTATGTTTCAGATGTTGGCCCACTTATAGCTTTCCCATAGATGTCTGAGCTTCTCCTCATTTTCCTCACTTTTCATTTCCTCTTTCTGCACTGGTTGACTGTTTGTTCCTTCGCTATGTTCCAATTTGTTGATTTCATCCCTGGTTTTTTTTTCCCTTACCACTAGTTTCATATGTGCTTTTGTTTATTTCAGCAGGACTAGCCTTCATTCCTTCCCTGTCTTGTTTAAGATCTGCTGTTAGGTCTGTAAGCATTTTTATAAGCAAAGCTCTGAACTGTGCCTCAGAAAGATTTTCTATCTGCTGCTTCATTAGATTAGATATTTGCTGTCTGCTCACCTCCGTCACCAGGATCTCTATCATGATCTATGCCATCCTGACAGTTTTGTGTTTACCTTTGCTTCCCGGACAGGGCTGCCACACCTCCTATGCTATAGGGGGCAGAGCCCCATGTACTCATCACAATCTGGTGACCCTTCTCACCACACTATGGCATTTTCTGTGGTGGTTGGGGTCCAAGATGGATTCTTGCCATTCACTCTCTGTTAAGAGACCAGGAGCTTCCTCCTCCTTCCCCACCCACTCTGGGCCTCACAGTCCAAGGCAATGGGGGTATGCCTTCCCTGGCATTGGAATTGCAAACTGATGGGTCTGGTCTGTAGCTGATGGTGCTCCCCAGATGCTTCTCACCTCCCCTTAAATACAGCTGTCTGTGCTTACCACTGTCCTGCCGCCATTGCCACAACCACCACTGCTGCCAGCACAGCTTAACCTCTCCACCCTGGCTTCACCCCTCCTACCCATCTGGATGAGTACTACTTCTTTATAACTTAATATGTTGGACTTTCATTTATTTTCTGGAACTTCTGGTTATTTCCAGATTTGTAGTAGTTGTATTCCTTCTTAGTTGTGAAGGGAGACAGAGCATGTCAGTCTAGGCCTCCATCTTGACCAGAAGTCTCCTGTGTGTGTTTGCCCCTGTGTCTTAGGTAGAGCTGTCACTCCTGTTATGTTGTAAGGGGCAGAGCCTTAGGGATTCATCAGTACAGGGTGACCTGTTTCACCATGTTTTGGTGCTCTATGTGGAGGAGGGGTTTGGGAAGGAACAGTGCCGCTTGCCCAGCACTTGCCCCTTTTCCAGGCACTTCTCTGACTTCTGTATGGGACTGCTGCCTCTTTAGCTGTTGCCCCAGCTGCTGTTCCCAGAGTGGATGGGTTTGCAGAAGTTCAAGGACTGTGGGGGCCCTTTAAACAAGTGGATTCTGTTGAGAGACTGGCAGTTTCTTCCTCTGCCCCCACTCCCACTGGTCTGCACAGTCAAAAGCAATGATGCTTGATTTTCCCTGGTGCTGGGACCGTGAGCTATGCAGTCTAGTGAGGAGCTGGGAACACTCCCCAGGTGTCCGTCCTGATTTTTTTAAAATGTATTTTATTGATTATATTGTTACAATAGTTCCAGTTTTCTCCCCTTTACTCCCCTCCACCCAGCATCTCCCTCCCCCAACAATCACCCCCAAGTCCATACCCATGGTTTGTACATACAAGCTTTCCCGCTTCACCCTTTCATATATTCTTCTTCTTCTTCTTCTTCTCTCTTGTTTTTTAGTAAATATGTGATTAATTAATTATTTTAACAATAAAAAATAACAATCCCTCCCTCTCAGATATTAAGACCCTTTGTAATCTTAATAGGACAATGGGCGAAGGTCTCAAGCTCCTCTAGCTGCTTCAAGCTGGACATGGTCATCATCCTACCTACCCTTGGGTCCAGAAATCCCTAATTAGAGTGGGGGTGTGGAGAGGAGGGTGGACTTCCCACAAGGGGAAAGATCGTGCAGACCCCAGGTCAATTGGCTGTCTCCGGTCAATGGCGTGCTTGGTTTAACAGGCTGGCATCCTTGTTGTGTTCTGGGGGCAACAGATTTGGCAAAAAGGGTTAAAAGACATCATTCAATCCATAACTACTAGATGACAAAAGGCAGGGATTAATTTTTCAATGTTCCACATTAGGGGGAAAAAAAAAAGAAAGAAAAAAAAAGGGCTTCTTTGGAGGAAGGTGTGCTATGCACATCTCACCTGTCCAAAACCCTTTTGCCCATTATACTTAGTTTTGGCTGAGGGAAATAGTTTAGGTTTCCCCCCTCTCAGACCTCTGGGTCCTTTCTGTCCAAGCCATTAGGATAGAAAAGAGAAACCAGTTCTAAAGTGAAGCCCACGGACCACCCCATTCTTCACCAACCCAGCCATTTAGTTCAGCCAAACCGTTGAGTCTCAGGAGGCAGCGCTGCAGAGAGGATTAAGTGAGGCTTATACGTACAGACAATCACTCAGGTAATGCGGAAATAGGCTTATGCCCTTTGAAAACAGAAAACACATGTTAATTTATGTAACATAACCCACAAACAAGTCTCTAAATCTGTAAGACTGTCTTATTGGGAAGATATCCAGTTGCAAGGCACTTGACATTCTACTTGCCTGCAACTTAAATATCTTTGATGATATCACAGACATGGTTTAACTTTCAAGTGAAAAAATATTTTAAATGAAAAGAAACTTTTAAGACGGTTAGCTGCACTACTTTATAGTCTACCACTGATCATTGTGATTTTCCTTGAATCATGATTTTTCTCCCTAAGATTACCCTCCTTGTCATTAAAGGGACTACATTAAGTCCCTGACTTGTTAAATCATATAACTGTGCTTTCTGCTGGCCTGCTGCTGCCACCACCACACCGTGTCCTGTCTGCCCTGGCTCCAGCCCTCTTCCTACTTGTCTGGATGAGTTATTTCTTCTTTATATCTTCATCTGTTGGATTTCCATGCAGTTTGATTTTCTGGAACTTCTGGTTGTTTCTAGTTTTGAGGTAGTTGTATTTCTTCTTAGTTGTGAAGGGAGATGCAGCATGTCTGTCTACACCTCCATCTTGGCCGGAAGTCTCTATTTTTCTCTTAATACTGCATTTGCCACATCCCGTGGTTTTGGTATGTTGTACATTTACTTTTATTAATTTCTAAGTATTTTCTAATTTTCATTGTGATTTATGTTTTATTTCTACAATTTAGTAACTTTTCCAATTTTATTTCTGTTATTAGTTTCTATTAGGTTGGCCCAAAAGTTCATTTTTGCTTTTGTTTTCCATAAAATGGCTCTAGTAGTGCTTAGTTGTCTTTAACTTCATTCAAAACAATTTTGTTACATTATATGTGACAGCTGTCATACCAGCATGCATGTTTTAAAAATCAAAACTGATGAATTTTTGTATAGCTATTTTAATATTGAAGATGGAAGAAAATACA
Source organism: Furipterus horrens (assembly GCF_987537825.1). Classification (NCBI taxonomy): domain Eukaryota; kingdom Metazoa; phylum Chordata; class Mammalia; order Chiroptera; family Furipteridae; genus Furipterus; species Furipterus horrens. Next base: position 57,490,542 of record NW_028327176.1, on the reverse strand, counting down.
TGACATTTTTGGTATATTATGCTTTATTATTGCAAGAAAGGTCAAGACACAACTGAAATGCAAAACAAGATTTGTGCAGTGTATGGAGAAGCTGTGACTGATTGAATGTTTCAAACGCGGTTTGTGAAGTTTTATGCTGGAGATTTCTCACTGGACGATGCTCCACATTTGGGTAGACCAGGTGAAGTTGATAGGGATCAAATTGAGACATTAATTGAGAATAATCAACATTATACCACACAAGAGATAGCTGACATACTCAAAATATTCAAGTCAATAAAGTTATTGGTGAAAATGAAAAGTATGTCTTTTATTTTATGGAAAAAAAAATAAGCAGACTTTGGCCAACACAATGACTTTAACCTATTGTGGTCAGAGAAGATACTTAGCAAAATACCTATCTTTTTAAATCTACGGACACTTAATCTGTGGCCTAATCTATGGTCTATTTTTAAAATTGTCCCAATGTACAATTGAGAAGTACATATATATGCTGTTTGGGGAGTAGAGTGTTCTGAATCTGTTTGTTAGGTACATTTGTTTTAATTGCTGAAATTGTTTGAGCACATTTAAAACAGTTGACTTAAAATCTTTGGCTAATAAATCTAATGTCTATGCTTCTTTAGAGATAGTTTCTGATGATTTCTTCCACGAATGAGCTGCTCTTATTTCTTTTCACACTTTGTAATTTTTTTTTAAAAAAGGGACATTTGAGTGATATAATGCTATAACTCTGAAAATCAGATTCCTCTCTATTCACATTTTGTTTATCTCATTTGCTGTGTTGTGTAATTGTTCATTCTGTGACTTTTCTACAATATTGTTGTGAAATCTGTATATACACTTTCTCACCTCAGATCAGTGAAATGTAAAGCTTTAGGGTATTCTCAGGTCTTTTATGTGCATGTGCTTTGCCCTGGGAATGCATATAATTTTCTAAATTCTCTAGTTTGCTCAGACATTTTAAAATTCATAAAATCAAACACACTGAGAAAAATCTCACTCTTCTTAACTTTTATTCTCAGGATTTAGATATCTCAATGTTTGTCATAACTCTAGTCTTTATCCACAGACCACATTAAATTGTTCATTTGTCTTACTTTTTGTGTGTGTGTCTGTGTCTGTGTGTGGAATGCCTACCACATTTCCACACTGTGTGAGTTCTATGTCAGGGAAAATAAAATCAAGCATCTTGTGCCAGTCTTAAGGTAGCTGTCAGGCATGTTAAAACAGATAAAAGCAATTATTTGAGAATAATGTCTCTGCTGTTCCTATAGAACCAGAGACAAGTCTTCTGTGCTGGGAAGCATGCCATCATCAGTCAACAATGCAGTCAAGCCAAGGAGGGGGCTGGGCAAATGTAAGCAAAACACCACATGGTTTTCCTACTATTTTCAAGTTACCCTTTTCTTGATTCAGTGCTGACTTGATTGTTGAAAGCATTTGACTGTTTCTCCAGAGTTCTGACAGAGTTGACTCATATAGTTTTTGCTTGATTTTTTTAATGTTCCTGTGGATGGATTAATTCTTGGAGCTACTTACTCTGCTGCTTTTGCTGATGGCCTCTTCTAAACTATTCTTTTTTAAAAACTGTGTGTGTCTTTTAGAATAGTTGAATTGTAATGTAGGTAACAGATGGCTATTTTCCCCCATTTAGGTGTATCTAATTTTCTGAGAACAGCATAGGAAAGCTGTTCTGATATGTCCAGATTGACATATCTGGATTGAAATGTTTATTCTCCCACCTGCTTATGTAATAAGTTACTAAAAATCTTTAAACTACAATCTTTTTTCCTGTACAAGGTGATAATTATTCAGAATCCTTAACATTGTTAGCAATGTTAATTTAAAAATATGTGCAAAGTGCTTAGTACTGTGCTTAGTACATTGTAAGTATTATAAAAAATAACATAGTTAGAAATTGCCTCAATACATATTTATTTGGGGCTTATTACCTTAGCATGAGTATCCTGAAGAAAAATTGTTGAAATAAGTAGTCTGCACATTGTTTAGAATTTGGATTAATATCAACAAATTCTCCTTTGGAAAGGGTTGTAGAACTTTACTTATCTTTTATGAAAAATCCTAATTTTCTGCTCTCTTACCACTTGGTTCTGTTGTACTGACACTTGAGGGAAGACATAAAAAATGACAATTTTCACAGTCTTCCTGTGTTCACTTGGACTTACAGTGTCATTTTAAACCAGTTATCCCCCACTTCTGCTTGGTTTAATTGTTCTACCCAAATGCAAAAACATATCAGAGCATGCATGTGTGGGGAAAGGAGCCCTTCCAGACCCTAATAGACATCATCCAGTGTTAGCCGGCGGCTCTCTAATTCCTGATGGTTTCAGGCCTGTATTTCTGAAACATATACATGTAGAGAGAGGCATTATATGTCCCTGGGAGTGATCATAAAATTAACCATCATCCTTGGATACTTTTTTTTGGCCAACATCTCATTATTAAAAAATGTAAACATATAAGCCAGTACATATTTTGAGGGTAAAAGGAGATTATCTCTGGCAAACTGGAACATAGGGTCATGCTACACACGAACTGTTAGTTGGTTATCTGTTTCCTCAGTTTTGCTCCATCTATCAAGAGTGTGGAATTCCTTTGGCAGTCAGTCTTGATTTTTTGGATGTGTGTGTGTGTGCGTGTGTGTGTGTGTGTGTGTGCGCGCGTAGTCTCTGGTTATTTTTATTGTGAGTGGAAGTGAAACTGCATAATATTTTTATCTGTAAGTCATTCCTCTTCTGACATATTGGACAATATACTAATATGCATTATTGCTCAATGTACTTATTGCCCTTTCTTGGGTGTCCCTCTTTGTATTTTGGAACATAATCCCAGTTCTCTTGGTCTCAAGCATGAACACATATGTGTAACTTACTATGTCCTCTCAATTACTAGTGAGATTTAAAAGAAGATGTCAACTTTCATTTCCTAAAAATTCTTTCCACATTAGCTCCGACTTACATTTTCTACATGAGATTGATAATATCTTGATAAGGGCTCCTTTGTAAGCCTGAATACTGGAATAAGGTAATATGAAACAGAATCAGAGCCAACTCATGGTAGTCATATAATTTCAGAGAAAAAAATCAGCTCTGTTGTGAGTCTCTGAGATTTTGTTGTTGTTTGTCTTGGCATTGTATCTTAGACTAAGTGGACGGATAAAGTTGGTCTGCTTGAGGAATGGTTTACCCAATGCTGAGAGAATAAAACGAGGTTTGAGTATTAGTCCTTATCTGACAATTTATCCATTTACTTGGTCTTGTCTCTTTCTCACCTGATACCTCCCTACTCTTGATCAAGCATATTACAAGTATATATCACATATTGATTCTTCATATGTGGACAGATAAGGATAAAATGCCATACCTGTCAATGATCTGCTGCTCTAAACTAGGTACAATTCATAAAGACTGGATCTCTGTCTGCACCTCATGATCTTTACATGAGAAAAGTTAAACAAGGATGTCTTAACTTCCCTGGGAGACTAGAGTGATTATCTCCAGTGTTTCTATTTATATCAGGGATTTTTAGTTTAGTCCAGATGCCCAGGATAAAAGTTTGGAAGAAAATTTTCACTTTAGATTTCCTAAATTTGAAACACTAGAGAAAAATGTCTGAGCATTAAAAATTGAGGAAGTAAATATATTGTAGGACAAAATCATGTAGAATAAACATCTTGAATAGGCTCTTAAAAATTTGGAGGCAGAAGGACATGAAAACTGTTTTAAAATATAATCCTCAGTTACTTATCTTTACTTAAAATACCATCCAGAAGTAACATTTATCCACACTTTATCTTAAGAGGTGTGCATTATACGTGTAAACTGTGGGATTGAACATCTACACTCTATTCTCTCTCATATAAGCATTCCAGTTTACAGTGGAATAAGTCAGCCCTGCAAAAGGCTACACTAAGTGGGCTGGGTGTTTTAAGACCTGAATACATGACAATTTCCACAAACAGAAAGTTAATGCAAACTGACCTCAGTTATTTTTGAAAAGTTTTTTTTTTAATCATAATTTACTACCCTGGCTGGTTTGGCTCAGTGGATTGAGCGTCGGCCTGCGAGCTAAGTGTCACTGGTTCGATCTTCCAGTCAGGGCACATCAGAGAAGGAAAACTCTGATTCCAAAAAACCTCCGCTGCCTTGCGGCATACCTCTTCAGGGGAAAGGCTAAGGGAGTAAACCCCAACAGAAAATCCGGAGCCGGAGTCCCTAAGGCGGTTTGATGTTGTAGTCAACACCGGCAACTCCTGCGGTGCACCTGAAGCCAAGCTGTATTGACTCCGTCTTTCCCTTGGATCCTTCAGCTGCGAAGAGAGGGGGGGTCTGCTGCATGGGCAACAGCAGACCCTCCATATCACCCTGCCCAGGCTCTGTAGCTTCATCGCAAGATGTTGATTCAACACGGGAGGAGACAGATACCGTGTCACTCCCGAGTCGGACTGCACAGCCATTCTCGGCGGTGCAGATAGACTCTTAAGAAGCTACACCATCGTCTCTCGAGACAGATGGCTGCCAACACACACACTCCTTTCACAAGCTACCAGATGATAGTTCATTGCAAATTTGGTAAGATTTTATAGAAAGACCACTAGATTGGAAATTAGATCATCTAAATTCTAATCTTCAGGTTATTCCACTTAAACTTTTTGGATTTTAGTTTTATTCTTATTAAAGTGAAGTACTTTGGCTAAATTTTTCATATGCTAGTCTATCTACTAAATTTAATATAGAACTATGGACACATCAAACTCCTTTTGTCACTGAAAATACCAATGTTTGACTTAATTTCTAAATTGGTGTTATTTTGAATGGGAAAGGACTATGGAGTCACCTAATCCAATATCTTAACTAGAAGAGGTCTCTCATGGCCCAAGGGACTACAAATTTGATAGCAGAGGAAGTAGCATAGTTTAGTTCTGGGCTAGAGAATGCTTCCACCAAAACTGTTGTACATCTCTTCTTATTAGTTTATTCCTAATTAAGCTGAAACACTCTGTTTTCTTCTTCTCCTTTCTTGTCTCTTGCTGCCAGACTGGGCTTCTTTCAAAAAATATAATGCCTTTTTGGAAAAAGAACAAACATAAGGAAGACTTGTGAAACAGCAACAGACACTGGCAGCAGCCACTCTGCTGGCAACTGAGAATGAGGAGGTTGGGGGAAGCCCATCAGTGTTCGCAGCTTTAGTGAACAGTACTGAGCATATGCAAGCCTTGCACTGCTCCTTATTACTTAGAGCAGAGCTGGTGGATTTCAATAAACGCAAGCTGTCTCTTTAAGGTAGAAGGGGAGGATATTTATATAACAAAGAGAACTGCTGGCAGTTATTTCTCAAGGTGTGGAATGTGAGGTAGGGACCACTTCAAGTGTATCACTTTGGACTTAAAATTCTGGAAAAATGGGGTGGATATTATAAGACCAAGCTTTCTTGTACTCTTGATTCTTAAAGATTTTATCCCTCTAATTATATAGGAAGATATAATTTATGAGAGTGACAGACAGATGGGGGGGAGGGAGAGAGAAGAATTAAGCATAAAGGTTTTCTTGGGCTTGGTTTGGTTGTTTAAAATCTACAAGACTTTCTTTGAGAGACTATTACTGACAAGAAATCATGTCTTAGCCAAGAACTTCTGTTAGTAATGATTTATCAGACAAATTGCTAAGAATTCTTTTAGAAGAAAGGAGTCCCGAGCCAAATCTCTCCTTCTCATTGGAGTTCTTTTATTGGAAATCTAAAGATTCATATATCTTGAAGACCATCAGATGTGGTATTTTCCAGAAAATATGTAATAGTCAGTTTTAGTTCTGGCTTTAGCAAAAGAAACGTTCCAAACAATATCCAATAAGGATGGGGTTATATGTGAATGTTTTTAACTACATAATTTCTTATAATATAGATAATTTAATATTTTTATGAATAGTGAACTAATTTCACAATAGAAAAATTAAATATTTGAGTTAATTCAATGACATTTGCTCAGAACCATCTTTGCACCAAGCATTGTGCCAAATTCATTTTCCCGTGCAGGGCAGTCTATACTAGATTAGATAAAAATAGAAAATAAAAATAATATCAATTATTGAGGGTTTGCTATGATCCTGGAATCTGTGTGTGTGTGTGTGTGTGTGTGTGTGTGTGTGTATAAAATGTATTGACTAATTTCTGTTCTTAATACCTTAATGAATTAGGCAGATAGGCACTATTATTAGACCCCATTTTACTCATGAGGAAACTCAGGTATAAATAATTTAAGTATCTATCTTAAGATCATTCAGTCAGTAAATGACAGAAAGAGGACTCAAATCATAATGTAAAAAGAAAATATTTAGAATACATTTTACAATTTATTTAAACAATTACATCATTCCTTTCACCACACACTGGATCATATTTGGCCATCCTACCTATTTGCAATAAGGTAATGACTGAGACTCAAAAAGCTGAACATATGTGGTTATTACAATAGGCCAGGGCTACTTCAGGCCAACTAATCTTTGGAGTGTGTACAGTTGTGATGGGCAGGGCTTACCCCATTGTTTCCTTGTCCCTCTCTGCTTGGGCCTTTTTCTCTTCTTGGATCACCAGTGTCCCTTGGTTTGCAAGCTAAGCAAACTTCTCCCAATTTTATTGTTTTTATATGTCTATTTTGGGAGATAGGAATAAGACTCAGAGGAAAGATTAACTCTGGTGTCTTTAACAGTGAAAGTAGAGGCAAACATCTTATTGACATTTTGTTTAAAATATCAATAGTATTTACTGTAAATTGCATCATCTTTATGTTGAGATAAAATTATTTCAGAGGTCCAATTTTAGAGCTTAGAACTCAATACGTAAGGAAGCTTATTTAAATTGTTTAAAGTATTTCATTAGAAAAAATACGTGAAAATTATGAAAATGCAAACAAAGAGCATACTTAATATATCTTTTAATATGTCACTTAAAATAATTTAAAAATGTTAAGATGAATTATAATGAGGTACTTCACAGTGTGAGTTCTAGAGAAAAAATGGTCTTGTTTTAAATTCGGGTTTCTGTGTAATATGGACAAGCTACTTCTTGTTACTGGAGTTTACTTTATTAATGAAAATGAGACAAGTTTAGAGTTTTTTCTCATATTGGTGCTGTGAAGATTAAGTAAGAAATTGCAGGCAAATAGCTCAGCTCAGTACTACCTGGTATTAAAAAATAGATAAATTTTTAAAAATCAAGAGAATACACAAAGAATGACAAATGATGATAAAAAATTATCATGGATATATTAAAGCTTCGAGTGGTGAAACTCCACAAGGAATTTCTAGCATCACACTTGCCTGTTGTTTGCTGAGTGTTTTCTACCCTAACTGGATCTTAGTCCTATCCTCTCCTCTCCTCAAAAGATTACTACACATTGAGCCAAAAAGCTCTCCAGTTTTTTACTTCCCTTGATTTTCACATGGCATACCATCGATACCCTAGTGTAAGTGACAAGCTTAAACTTCAGTCTTGTCATGGGTCTACCTGAAATGGTCAGTTGATGTTTTTCAAATAATATTTGTATAGGCCTTTACAGTGTCAAGACACTTTCATCATTTGATACAATAATACACTTGCTCTTTATTATTCTTTAAGGAACCAATTATCCACACTTTAAAGAGGACATGTTATAGTAGCTCAGACAAACTTGAACTCAGATTATTGGCTTCCAGACCTTTTGCTTTTTAAACTTCAACTGGTCTATACAGTAAACATTTTAAAAAGTCAATATAATTTCAAATAAATGGTTTAATCAATGTGATGAAAAAATACTCAGAGAATGCTGTCAAAGCCCAGGCTCTCTGTGTTCATCTTAGAAAAGAAATGATTTGAAACCTCAGCCACATTCAACACAATCCTATTAGATTCACCTAATATGTAAACCCAACTCATTTATTTAGTTTGGGTTTTTTTCCTTTCTTCATAAGTAGCCTGTTGAGAGCAATTTGGGTATAGTAATGGTTTTGTCCTGCCAAAGGAGTAGAGAAACACTGAGATATCATGTACAATCAATCATGCAAATATAACATATGTCCATATGTCCAGGGACCAAAAGAAATCACACCACACCTTGAGCATGCTGCACATTCTCACTAAATATTTATTCTTGATTGGTGAATTGCTTAAAATATGACCAGGTGACTGGGAAATTAGGCAGAGAGCCTATAAGAATTTTGATGAGTTTGGCTTTTTGCCCACTTCTATCATAATGCATGTCTTTCTTTCCCCACTAACATTTAAGGTTGCGAAATACAACCTGTCATCTCATTCTTCATTTGGCTCTTTTTTTTTTAATACTGAATTTGTAAATAAATTCTGTTATATTGACTCTCAGAAAATGGCTTTTAAACTATTTTATACATAAGAATCACCCTGCAGAGCTTGTTAAAAATACAAATTTCTCATTAAGTCTCACCTTAGAGATCTGGGGTGAGACAAAGAAATGTGCACTTTTAGTACATGTATATTGTTGGAGTCACACTTCTAGAAGAAATGTTATAGAGGAATCTTTATGTTTCCTTTTGAACTCTAGTATGTTTACTAGAAAAGTTTCTATTATATGTGTGTGTATATATACATATATACTTTAACACAAATTTTGTCATTAAACTTAATCTTTGATTACTGCTATCACCATTTGGTGGTTTATTCATTAATTATGGTATCACCTCTGATAGTATGACCTAAAAAATAGTTGTTGGGTTTATGTCATTGATAACAGTTATCCTTGGTTATTATGGTCATCATTAACATGAAAATAGTATTCAACCCTTTAATAAAAAAAAGAAGGAATTTCAGTAATTCTGTACACATAGTAATTTATCATTTTAAATTTTTTATAAATGTTAAGTGCTTTCTTTCCATACATCACAACTATAATCAAGAAAAAAGTGCAGAGTATATGAGAAATAAACAAAAATAATAATTGATTAAGTATGTCAGATATTGATTTTAAGTAAATTTAATAAGAATTTAATTATCTGGCTCTTGTCAATGTGGGTCAGTTGGTTGGAGCATCATCTCGTACATCCAAAGGTCTAGGGTTCGATTTCTGGTCAGGGCACATACCTAGTTGCAGGTTCACTTTCAGGTCCGAGTGTGTATGGGAAGCAACCAATCAATGTTTCTTTCTTATGTTGATAGTTTCTCTCTCTTCCTTTCTCTCTTTTTTAAATCAATAAACATATTTTTTAAAAGAATTTAGTGACCTGGTGATGATGTTGAGACTTATTATTTAGCTATAAAATTTGAATATAGCAGCCATTAATGTGTCTCAATATTATCACCAAATCAAATCTGAATTTAAATTTGGCTATCAAATTTGAATATAACAAAGCATATTCTATTAGAATACTATTTGCCTGTGCTGTTATTAGTGATGGTTCATTGGATTTTCCTAGAACTTTTCTTGCATTTCTTGATTTATTTTAAATCAACTGTTAATACACATGTCTGTACTCTGTTACAGTTCTTTAATAGATGTTTCTCTATATCATGTCAAAGTTGGTCACATTTAGGTTTTTTGTAAAACAGAAATTATATTAAACTCTCACCAATAAACAACTCTTATTTGTGTATTGTGGCTATCTACGGTATGGTCTGTTTAACTCCTCTCAGAAACTATTCACCACTCCTATAGGGCTAAACAATATTTCAGCCTCACAATTAAATTTTCTGCCTGTAGTTAGTTGGTCAAAATGTAGACTACTAACTACTACAGGGCTAATAAAGTTTGCTCTTTGATAAATTGGAATTGATGCAAAATAATTTTATTCTGTCCAGGCTGCCTTTTAAAAGGAAAAGGTGCATAACCCTATCATTAAACTGAAGAGCAGAGAAAGTTCTTCAGAGAGAAAAAACCAAAGCAGATATAGCTCCTAAATTTATATTTCTGCTTGGACCTTTCCTATGACTATAGGAAATAATATAGCTAAATAATAAGTCTCAACATTATCACCAGATCACTAAATTCTTTTTAAAAAATGTTTGTTGATTTAAAAAAGAGAGGAAAGGAGAGAGAGAAACGTCAATGTGAGAAAGAAACATTGGTTGGTTGCTTCCCATACACACTCAGACCTGAAAGTGAACCTTCAACCTAGGTATGTGCCCTAACCAGGAATTGAACTCTAGACCTCTGGAAAGTTGACTACATAGACAACTTTCTAGTTAACATCCTAACTTAGGTACCACAAAATAATTCCAATAGAACATGTCTAAGCCTGAAATTCCAATGATCCTTTCAAAAAATTTTCCACCTGCATTATCCTCCATTTCACTCAATGTATAGTAACTACAGACTTTGGGCATCTTATATACAAAAAGTGGTGTTATGTTTTACTTCTCTTTTATCTCATTTCCTATGATTATCCCCAAATCCTACTGACTCTCCAAAATATTATTTCTCACCATCTTTACTGTTTACCTCCCTGGTCAAACTTGCCATTGTCTCTCACATGGGTTATTACTATTATTGCCCTAACAGGCCTTGTTTCCTCCATTTTTTACCCTCTACAGTCTATTTTCATAAAAGCAGCCAGAGTGATCCTTTAAAAATGTAAACTCCTATAACTTCTCTGATCAAAGCCCTGTGACATTTCCTCAGTTTATTCATATTAAGTGTCTATAAAACTATCTTTAGAATTTGCAAACCAAAAATTTTAATTAGTACATCCAGGTAGTCTAATTGCCAAAACCCAGACTTGTAAGACTTGGTTTTCATTGGCTTTTAGTATTTATGGTGACCTTAGGCAAATCTTCAAACACATCCAAGTTTTAGTTTGCTCATCTGTAAAATGAGATTAACATCTGCTCTACTACTTTCATAGCAGCCTTTTTAGGATAAAAATTTAGAGTACATTCAAGAGTGATACACATATAAACAATTATTATCAAAAAGTAACACAGATCTCATACTTTGGTATTCAAATAATAAAGGAAGGAGTATAGTATTTAAATAATACAAGACTTAGAGTATGAGAGTATATTAACTTAGTTTTCATCTTTATTACACTATTAATTTCACTCAAAACTATTCCAAATATAAATGAATTTGAGAGAAAATCTGAAAGATGATTACATGTAAAAAATAATGTGTACAATGAGAATGCCAGTTTGTTAATGTCAAATAGAAAATACTGAATAAAAAAAAATATTAAAGTTTCCCAGCCTGTATTATTTTCCCATAGACAGGGTTAAAGGAAAGGTGACACAGTCAGAAAAGTTTTCTCTCTATATTTAGAAACAAAATATGTGATAAGTCAATGTACAAAGTCTGATATACTTTGTAAGTTTTCCTCTGAGGTCAGAATTTGTGTGATCAATAAACTATAATTCTCTGCTCACTTCTGAATTTTGATTTAATAAGAATTATTCAGTGGCATCAAATAGATGGTGATACATAAATCGAGCAATACAATGAAGGGAGAAAAAGATGATTGACATAGTTGCCAATTTCTATTTTCCTAATAAGACCACTGGAACAAAAAATACTAGCACACTGTTTCATGAAGTAGGAATTAATATTAAAAACTGTTGACTCTTATTCTGTATATATTTTTTACTTTACAAGTTTGTGACTCTGTATTTGGAATCATCACTTTGTCCTGAGACAACAAGGCTGAAACTCAATGCCTCTTCCTGCAAAGGAGTATAACTTTTTGTGTTCCCTTCATGAATCAAAATCAATAGAGATTCAACTGTTCTTCTTTAACCATTCAGAGAATCTTGCCTTTCCTAGTGGTTCAAGGCAAATATTCAACCTTCTATAAAATGAGTTTTGAAAAAGGAGTTTTCCCTTCATGAAAGAATTTGGGGTGAGTCCTGGAATGCAGCTGGTCTTGGTAAACTCAACAATACCCTTTCTTCATATTCTTACCACCAAGGTAATGGGATGAGTCAAGAGGTACTGTAACTAGTCATTAAAACCCAACCAAACATGATCCTGAAGGGCAACTGGCCTTTCTGGCCCTCAGGTGATCATGAATGACTGGGAAGGGTCTTCTGTGACACAAGAGAGAGGGCTGACTCATTACATCAAGCATCCTTATCCTTAATCCCTGAAGACTTAGTTTCCCCATTCCCATTTGGGGAATTATCTTTTTCAACTTCCACTGGCCATTGCAAAATGTATTCTTCAGAAGAAATAGTTGAGTGTGTATCTGATTGGAGTTGAGCCTTATGTAGGGCACAGGCAAGAAGGTCTTGAGAAGCAGGCAGATAATGAAGGAGCAACCACACATTGCAGAGGATGTTTGTCCTGTCAGTGACCCAGGCAGCAATTGAAAGTTTTAAGTCATATTTCATATTTTCATTAAACATATCCTAGTAAGTACAGAGGATAAACTGGACTGCAAGAGGGAGAGAGTAGACAGAAGAGAACCATTGAGAAAGCTGGAGCAATGATTCAGGCTGCAGGTAATAAGGATCTGAATTAAGGCAAGCAAGTGAGGATTTGAGATGAAAGGAAGTCATTGAGAAATATTTCTCTAGATATCTTGATGTGAGAGGTTAAAAAAATAAATTGTTGTGTTAAGTAATACAGTTTATAAACTTTCTCTAGGGCTGAAACACCAAAGCCTAATTGAGGTCCTCCCTCTGGCATTTTAGAACTAATTTTTATTAATGTCCTAAATATAATACTTTCCCCTTATCCCACCTCACCACATCCATGTGCACATGCAGACACACACACACACACACACACACACACACACACACACACACACACACACAGAGTTTCCCAACTACAATTCCTTTAATGTTGAGAAATTCTAATGGAGACTTATTGTGCACCTTATAAGATGTCAAGCCTGGTCAACCAGCCATCTCATTAGAACCTATCCTATTTTCTTAGAACTTTCCAGTTCCTTCCCAAGGTTGTAGACTTGCCATTCACTTCCCTTGTCTTGCATAAATTAATAATCTTGATTAAATACCTGGACTACATCAGACTTGAAGACATAATTTCAATACTCTGACATGAACCTGAATATTAGTTTTTCAAATCAAAACAAATCTTGGGCATTTGAGATAAATTAAATTGCCTTAAATTTGCCATACCCCTCTTTCTACTTAAGTTTTTATTGTTCCTCTTCATCACCACCTTTGCTTTGGGTAGTCACTTCAGGTTCTTCCAAAGTTTAGTTATCTTCAGGTGTACCATATAGCTAGAAAACTTGGGTAGGTACTATTGCTTTATTGGGTACTAATATATTTATGATTTAGAAAATACTTATAAAAGGGAGGGATTCTCAATGTCATTATACATTGGAATCATGTATAGAATAAAAAACAAAAACAAGTTTTTAAAAAATAAAAGAGAAAAGAAAAAAATATATGTACATGAATGGATTAATTCCTGGATGGATAATCTACTCCTGATGGTCTAGAAGGAAATTAAGTATCCCTAGTTTTATCAAAAGCATGGCATATATTTTGATAAGCTCTCAAGAATGGAAACATTTTTAACAGGCTGTATAGTACAAATTCTTACTTTCAAGTGGGCACTTGCAACCCAACTAAGCAGAGTTTCATAGTTAGAGGTAGAGTACAGACCTCTTAAAGATTAATGTGTCTTCTATTTCTAGCAATTTTTTTTATTACTTGATTCAAATAATTAGTAAGAATTATTTACTAATATCTGTATCTCATTATTTATTGTATCTCATTGCAGAAGGTAATCCATATGTTCCTTTATTCTGGTGAGTCAGTAAGTGTTGGAATCATATACTACCACTTATTGCTCAAGCAGACCTGATGACTATAATATTTAATTGATGTATAAATATCAAATATGGTTATATGCAGAATAACAGGAGCAGTCCTATAACTATCAAAACATGGACTCAAGTACTCACTGCCAGTCTTGCCCATAATTCTTTTTTTTCAATGTTTAGGAGCTTGAGATGCTAATAAATTCTGTTGAGCATTATTCCAACCTGTTTGAAAACATGTTACACCATTTATGATTATGGGCCTATGTTCACACCAGATGAAAATAATTTGTTTGACACCTGTTATGTTCGTTTTGAGACTCTTGGGGGATTATGGTAATAAACACAATTATAGGCTTACATCTAGAATCTATGTAACTTTTCCTCTACTCTTGGGTTTGAGCTTACTGGTAACCCTCACATCACAAGCAAGCATTATCTTTTCTTCTTCTGCATACAAAGTTATTGTTTTAACCTACTTGGCTCTATGCAATACTTCCTCCCTATTAGTGCTGTGGATGAGTGTTCTTAGATGACTCAGGGAGTAAATATGCTTGACAATGCCTTTTGCCCTACATCTTGGCAGCGGCATGGTAACTCAAAGTATGCATCACTTTATGACTTTTCCTAAGGCATGGCCCAATGGGACTAAGATGTCCTCCAGTAAATGCTGCAAAATTGAGGGTTCTTATTCAGTATAATGAATTTTCTCAAGTATTCTGGGGACTCCTATCTGCTACTTAATGCCATGGAAAGACTTGAGAACAGCTAGAAAAGAAGCAGACTTGAGCACAGGTGTTTGTGCTGCCACTATTCCACTTCCATTACATAATTGAAATTAGTGGAAGTATCTGTAAATGTGTATGTGTATGCCTATATATGTGTATACATTTATCTACATGTGTATATATAAATACATATGTGTACATATACATTTACAAGGTATGTCCAGAAGGTATCCAGTCATGTAATATGAAAAATAGAGTTGTTTATTGAAGAAGATACAAGATACAAGAAACATTGTATATAAGACAATGATGCCTCCGTCCCCTTCAAAGTAGACACCTTGGAACCTCACATGGTTTTTCCAATCACCATCAGCTGCTCCATCATATTTTCCTGAATCTCATTGATGGTCTGAAATCTCTTCCCTTTCAAAGGTGATTTTAGTTTTGGGAAGTGCCACATTTGGGCTGTAGAGTGATGAGTCACCTGGGAGATTTGATATTTTGCCAAAAACTCTGAACAAGACATAGTGTGTGAGCAGGCACATTGTCATGATGAAGTTGGCAATCACCAAATGCCTATAGCTGTGGTTTTCTGAATCATCTGAATAGTTTTTGTGGAGGAATGTTCAAGCTTAACACAAAATTTGATGCAGATTTGTTTCTCTGCTTGCTCATTTTAAATGCAACAAACAATATACATGCTCACACAACAGCATCTACCACCCCCACTGACTAGAACAGTGAAGCTGTCGTTGTTCACATATGTGCATTCCAGTCCAGTATTCTTGGCTGCCAGGTTACACTGATGTTGTGTGAACCATTCTTGTTATATTAACAATGGCTGGACTTTTTCCAGGTAGATCTCATATATTTATGTCTGTGTTGATATGATGGATTTTCTTAGCAATGGAAGCTCAGAAAAGGTGTTAAATGAATGGCACAAAATTAAATAGTTTTGGTGAAATCTAGTGTGTGATATTGAGGAAATATGAAGGTTGATTTACAAATCCCTAACCAAGATAGCTATACAGAATTATAGAAAATAATTATAGGCAATCTTGGTAGAATACAACTCATATATTGTAATTTGAAATACTGCCCAAGGGAACATAAAGGTAGTAGACAAATTATGAGATAAAACATGGAAAGAAGATGATGAGAAGAAGAAGCAGAAAGAGAAGAGAGAGAGGTAAAAGTACTGGATAGAAGAAATATTTTAAGGGAACTAAAGCTAAGATAAAAAAATCAAACATTTTATTTGAAGCAATAAATGGAAATTAACAAAGAAAGTAAGTGAATCAGGAGCAGGAGAGAAAAATTATGGACTCTACCAGAACATAGAAGAAAAGGAAGAAAAAATCAAAGTGGCTCCGAGACGCTGTTGTGACCTTTTATTATGATCAGGTTTCTGTGTCTCATAAAATGTGATGCAGTGTGAAAAGCCAGAATAGCCTGCTTTTATGCTCAAAAGTCAATTTTGAGATTAATTTTTCCAATCTCTAGTAAATCTAAAATATATATTTACTATGAACGTCAACTTGGAAACAAGATTATGTATCATGAGTTAGTAAAATGAAATTAACCCATTTATACCTTTTTCAGATGTTTCATAAGCTATCCGATAGTTAGTTCTAATTTAATATAACTATTAGGCATTGAATGTGTCATGGAAATTCTGTAAACTGGCAAGCTTCTCCTACATCTTACCAAGTACATCTTGATAAATGGAGAAAAGACTGGAAGTTAGCTAATAAAATCCCCGTACTTTAAAATGAATAGTTGACAAGAGAGCCGAGTAGGGATAGCGATAACGACGTGAAATATTTTTCCTGGCTCTGCTTTACATGTTGTACTTCACTCTTAAAGTCAAAATCTTTTTCTGGAGACTGGCGAAAGAAAAAAGGAACCTGTGCTATAGGGAATATTTGGTATTAAGACAAACGGTTTGCCTTTTGCTGACAATTTGTCTACAGGTCTTCTGAAAGAAAGAAACCAGATCTAAACGTGCTGTTCTAAGCAGTACACTCCTGTCTCTTCTGAGGCCACTGCAGATATCCCAGGATCTGAGGGTTAATTTGATGGCTTGGAGGGAAAGTGATCTGGGCGTAATGGAGGAGGATCAGATTTAAAAGATTTCTCCTCGTGCAGAGTTCAATCTCTATATATACAGTTGACCCTTAAACAACTTGGGGGGTTAGAAGCATCAAACCCCCACACAGTTGAAAGTCCACATATGACTTTTGACTCTTCCAAAACTTAACTACCAACAGCCTACTATTGACCAGAAGCCTTACTGATAACATCAACAGTTGATTAACACATGTTGTGTATGCTATATGTATTATATACAGTATTCTTACAATAAAATAAGCTAGAGAAAATGAAATATTATTAAGAAAATCATAAGAAAGAAAAAATTCATTTATAGTATTTATTGAAAAAAATCTGCCAATAAGTAGACCCTCACAGTTCAAAACTCAGGGGTCAATTGTATTTTGGATATAGTGCTGATTTTCATGAACTGCAAACATGAAACATATATTTGGTAATATATATAAATTACTGGAAATCAGTCAGAGATAATTTCTAATTTTTATTTAGAATTACAGGGTTTTTAAATAAATGAGGTACCAAAATATTTTTAATGAAATAAGTATGTATCTTTATGTTTGAATCAAAAATTCTAAAACTGAACTTAAATTTTGTTTTATAATATAAATTAAATATAATAAAAAGGAAACTAAAAATTAATTTTTACAATATGTTGTTTATCCCCTCCCACACTGAATTTTGTAACATTTAGGCAGTTTCCAAAAATCAAATTGAATAAGTTGTTTTGTAATGAGTTAAGATTGGAGCAGATAATCTATAAACAGTACTTTCCTGTTTCCAAGTTTACTATAAATTGAAACAGAGAGGGATGAGAGTAATAATTGAAGGAACTTTACCAGTCAATATCAGTCTCTACCAAGAATATTGGGGGCAGAGTTTGTGATACTGGAAACATGATTTTCCACAAGTTAACAGCAGATTCTGTGAATATGGGAAGAGAATAGAGCTGAAAAGAGGAGACAGGGGATGATCAGAATATCAGGAATCAGCCAAGTTGGCCATAGATGAAAAATTAGAAAAGTGAAACTAATCTTACTGATGTGGATAAATAGCACTGCTCACTCCAAATAGATTGACATATCCATAATTTATTTTTTAACAAACATTTATCAAGCTTATTCTTGAATCTAAAATGATTAACTGAGGAACAAGGAAACTTCTAATTTAGGTACCCCTATTTGGTGTGTGTGATTCTTGTTTAATGAGTGTGGACATGAAGATTTTTCTGGGTACAGTGTGTCCAAAGTTTATCTATAAAGCAAAGGGAGCTCTTGGGAGCAATGAATGAGCCTGACATTCATGCTAGAAAAGCTAAAGCTCCATCTGGTTGGAGAGCTTGTTTTTAACCTCCCCTGTATGTGTTTTTATGCTAGACACTTGAGTAAAGATTTACTTTGAAACCGAGGTAGTACTAATCTGGCCCAGCTGTGCAAAGGTAGAAAGGAGAGCTAACAATAGTTTTGCCCCTGCTGTCAACCTCAGTAAGTCACACAGGTCATAGAAGTTGTTATTTTTTAAATATATTTTAACTAAATAGGCTAATTTGTCAGGACTAATGTGATATAACTGAGAACACCCAGAGAAATAAGAGGCCAGCAATTTTATGGAGTGCCTGAAACAGAAGTTGAGAACAAATATATATATATACTAGGAATTGTTCTTAATGTGGTCCTGTTTAAAATCTTGAGCTATTGGGGTGGTGGGGGGGGTGATAAGCAGAACTCACACAAACAAATACAGTAAAAACCCTCACACAAAGAAGTAATATGTGCCTTTACCTGCGGACTTAGAAGAGTTTGACCAGAGAGTAAAATATTGGAGGTAACATTTGAAGTGCCAAAGAGTTGAGAAATGAGGAGAGAATTCAAAACAGAGAAATTGTAGGTTAAAAAGAAAAGAGAGAGACACAGGGAAGGAGGGCTCCTTCAGAAATGGGAAATTTCAATACGGATTAGAGTTTGGAAGCATGGTGGTGATGTTTATGGAAGGAGAATGTATTGAGAAAGGTTTGAAATGGGATAAAATTACAATATAGGGAACTTTGCATGTTGTGCTAAGCCACATAGAACTAATTTTATAAATAAGGCCTATATATAGCATAATTTTGGTAGATAAATCATGTGATTAGATTTGCATTGGTAACAAGGTGGGATTAAATATGAAACCCAATTAGGGAATAATTATAAAATTCAGGTGGAAATGATGAGGATTTAAGCTAAAATATTGATAGGTAGGATTCATATTAGTGAGAAAGTAGTGAGTAAATAGAATATATATATATGAGGATTCAATGATGGTAATGATTATGGGAATGCAAAGGACAAAATATAATTGACTGAATAAGGTGACCCATTGGGTATAGTTAAGGAAGGTGTCTAATATCCCTTCATATTCATAGCTTGAGTAAATGTTGATTCAAATAAACAGGTTCTAGAGCACAAAGTTAGAAAATATATTAAATTTGGTTATGTTCACATATGAGTTTAAATGTAAAAAATTAGGTCTTATCTAAAAACATCTATTTGAGATTAAATAAAATATACTACTTGATAATGCTATAAACTAGCTTATCCTAGGATATTCTAAAAAGTTTAAAAAGGTATTTGGGAAATGTTCTGTTTTTTTACTTCTCATCTAATTGAAACATATACATATGTGTGTATGTATACACATATGTATATATAGATAGAGAGATAGTATATATAATATATATAGTACACACATCTTCCGTAGCAAGCTGAAGAGTCCGCTTCGACTGACCAGATCAAACGCCTTCATGAGGTCGATAAAGGCGAGGTAGAGTGGTTTATGCTGCTCGTGACACTTCTCCTGCAGCTGGCGTAGGGAGAAGATCATGTCCACTGTTGATCGGCCAGCTCTGAAGCCACACTGGGACTCTGGGTAGACGCGGGAAGCAAGGGCCTGCAGGCAGGCAAGAGCGACCCGGGCGAATACTTTGCCGACGACGCTGAGGAGAGAGATGCCCCGGTAGTTGTTGCAGTCACTGCGGTCTCCTTTGTTCTTGTACATGGTGATAATGTTGGCGTCTCTCATATCCTGGGGGATGTAACCCTCCTTCCAGCAGAGACAGAGTAAATGGTGGAGCGGCTGTAGCAGGACTGGTTTCCCGCTCTTTAGGATTTCTGGAGGGATTCTGTCGCTTCCTGGTGCTTTCCCACAAGCGAGGCGGTCAATGGCTTTGCCGAACTCTGCCGCAGTAGGTGGGGTGTCTAGCTCCTCCATGACTGGTAGGTCTGGGATGGCGTTAAGAGCAGTGTCTGTTACGGTGTTCCTCGTCGCGTACAGCTCGAGGTAGTGCTCGGTCCACTGCCGCATTTGCTGTTCCTGGTCAGTGATGACTCTTCAGCTTGCTACGGAAGATTGGCTGTCCACCACATCTGCTTGCTGTGGTCATGTCCTTTCACGACAACATGCACAGCACGGTGTCCTACAACGGCGCAACCTCTGAGGCCTTCCCAGTCAGCAGCGGAGTAAAGCAGGGCTGCGTCCTCGTGCCTACGCTGTTCGGAATCTTCTTCTCCATGCTCCTCCAATACGCCTTTAAGGACTGCAGCGAGGGTGTCTTCATTCACACCAGATCCGATGGCAAGCTCTACAACCTGGCCCGTCTACGAGCCAAGAACAAAGTCAAAGAGGTGCTCATCCGTGAGATGCTCTTCGCCGACGACGCAGCCTTGACATCACACTCCGAAGAGGGACTCCAGCAGTTAGTCACTTGCCTTTCCCACGCATGCAAGGAGTTCGGCTAGCCATCAGCCTGACGAAGACGAACGTTATGGCTCAAGGCACGGGGCTCCCCCATGCATCATCATCGATGGATACACCCTGGAGGTTGTCAATGATTTCACTTACCTCGGGTCCACCATCTTGAGCTCTCTGTCAGTCGACTTGGAGGTCAATCGGAGAATCGCCAGGGCAGCCACAGTTATGGCCAAACTGAACCGGCGAGCGTGGAACAATTCCAGCCTCACTGAGAAAACCAGACTGCGCATCTACCAAGCCTGCGTACTCAGCACTCTCCTCTATGGCAGCGAGACGTGGACCACCTACGCAAGGCACGAAAGGAAACTCAACAGCTTCCACATGAGGTGCCTGCGACGCGTCCTGCATGTCGCCTGGCAGGATAAGGTCCCCAACACCGAGGTGCTGAAGCGAGCCAACATGAGCAGTTTGCATGCAGTTCTTAGTGAGAGATGCCTCAGGTGGCTCGGCCATGTCAAAAGAATGGATGCAGGCAGTATTCCCAAAGACCTCCTCTACGGCGAGCTAGCAGAAGGCAAGAGGATGACAGGGCGCCCAAAACTGCGGTTCAAAGACATCTGCAAAAAGGACATGACACAATGCTCCATCAATCTCAACACATGGGAAGTTCAAGCAGACGACCGCCTAGCCTGGAGGCTCGCTGTCAGGCAAGGTACGTCACGCGCAGAGGCTGCGCTCAAGGAGGAGGCGGTCCAGAAAAGATCGAGGCGGAAGCAGCGTCTACAGCAGCAACAACAGCCATCTGCCTTCACCTGTAACAAGTGCCGCAGGGATTGTCACTCCCGAGTCGGACTGCACAGCCATTCTCGGCGGTGCAGATAGACTCTCAAGAAGCTACGCCATCGTCTCTCGAGACGGACGGCTGCCGACGACGACGAGTACACACATAAATATCAGTGCTTATCTAGATTTTTTATTTTTGAGTGCTTAAAAGGGATTCAGGACAAAATGAGAGTGTTATTAATAGGGTTTTGTATCAGATCAGAGGAGAGAAACATAAGATATATTTTCTATTTCTTCAAATCTTAGATATTAAGAGAGATAATAATAATTGTGAAATCTCAAAGGGAGATACAAAATTCTGAAAATCAAATATAATACTTTTAATTTGCATTCCTCCTATGTAGGAGTCTTTGCAGGCCTTAAAAGAGCCTGATATAGAAGAGAATGGTCAGAATTTGCAACTGCGTTTAAGAACCTACCACTCAGGAAGCCTTCCACATCTACTCATAGGCAACTCTGCTCTGCTTTAAATCTCTACTGTTTTGTTAAGAAAGCCTTCCTAAATGCAAAGCAGAGCTGGGCTTTCCTTATCTCCTCTACAGGACTCAGGGCATCCTCTTGTCAATAATTATCTCACTGAGACTCAACTGTCTTATTGCATGTCTGACCTCTGTTCTCTAGCTCATGCTCTTCTTTGTTGGGAACATTGATTTCAACATTTCTAGTTCCTAGAAAAGTGACTAGCAAATATATTAGGTTCTTAAAATTGTGTTCAGTTGATTAATGGGGAGTAAACGTGCACCAAATAAACAGCCACTATTCCACCTGGTCTTGAGAAATGCACACTGCCAGTCAGGGTAGACTGGCCTGTAGGACTGGATATGGCTTTGCAAGAAGAACTCATCCCACCTTCTGAACTTCAGTTTTCTCACCTCCCAAAGATGAAATAACATTTTTCTCACAGGCCTATATTGGTGATTAATTGAAAACACATACTCAGAACACTTGGCAGCTAGTTATAGTTAATAAAATGTAATTCCTTTTCATTTTTTTATTCTTCTGCTTTTTAGAGTTTCCACTTCTACACATACATGCATGATTCTAAAAATATATGCATTTCTAGATGCAGTGATAGTATAGTACTTGGAAATCTCTTTTCACTTTTTAATACATTTTCCTTTGTCCTTATTGACACATGCATAATCTCTTGCCATAATAAAATAACAATAAAAACCAGTTTTAATTATCTCCAAAATGATAGCCCTGGATGGCTCATGAGAGAACTATTCTACCATTATAGATAACTATATAAATTATGAGAAATACAAATGACAGAGGAAACTGCTTTAAATGCAATATTCAGAGATTGACTATGGAGTGCAAAGACAAAATGTTCCAAGGACTTATGAAAAATGCCAAAATTAGTATGCCATTATACAATAATATACTAGAAAACTGTGTTACTACTTTAATTATTATATTTCTTGTTTGTCTTTATTTCTTAGGCAGTACTTAGTCAAAATATTATGTATTAGAGGAATGATAAAAACATGCAGTCTCAGAATATTCCTTTATTGCCGATTGATCACTAGAGGCAGTTTACACAGTTTTTATATAAGCCTTCAACCTCCTGAGTATGAATCTTTGGCATGTTACAAAGCTTCAGCTTTCACATGTGCTAAATGAGATAATACTTAAAGAGTACCTGACACATAGACAATGCTATTAATAATTAATAGCTACTTCTATTGTTTTAACATTAATTTTAAATTCTAGTGTACATATGTACTCATGTGTATATATATATACATTTATATATTATATCAATAAATACAGATAGGCCCTGGCTGGTTTAGCTCAGTGGATTGAGCGTCGGCCTGCGAGCTAAGTGTCGCTGGTTCGATCTTCCAGTCAGGGTACATCAGAGAAGGAAAACTCTGACTCCAAAAAACCTCCGCTGCCTTGCGGCATACCTCTTCAGGGGAAAGGCTAAGGGAGTAAACCCTGACAGAAAATCCGGAGCCGGAGTCCCTAAGGCGGTTTGACGTTGTAGTCAACACCGGCAACTCCTGCGGCGCACCTGAAGCCAAGCTGTATTGACTCCGTCTTTCCCTTGGACCCTTCAGCTGCGAAGAGAGGGGGGGTCTGCTGCATGGGCAACAGCAGACCCTCCATATCACCCTGCCCAGGCTCTGTAGCTTCAGCGTCATCGCAAGATGTCGATTCAACACGGGAGGAGACAGATACGATGTCACTCCCGAGTCGGACTGCACAGCCATTCTCGGCGGTGCAGATAGACTCTTAAGAAGCTACACCATCGTCTCTCGAGACGGACGGCTGCCGCCGCCAATAAATACAGATATTCATATATGTATTTTATTTAAGTGGGGTTATTATCTTTGGAGGACCATACCTAAGGAGGTAATTTTAGGTTCACTTTTTGTAAGCGTGTACAGGTAATTATTATACCTCAGCTTCAAGTCTTCTCTTTCATACTTGGATCTGAGATGTTCACATAGTACAATTTATGACATGGTCACAAACTACAATTGTAAGATCTCTTTACCACTGATGTTCTCTTAGACTATTAGAAGCTTTATTAGAAGCTTTATTAGAAGATAGTAAAGCACGATGAAGGGATAACACATTTCCTTCTGCTTACAATTTATGTCAGTTATCAGGTAAATTTCAGATGACAGTTATAATTTTATCCTTTATCACCTTTTGCTACTTCTAACCTGAGATACCAGCTCCAACTGCCCACGTTTTTCTCAGTGATTTATGTTGTATATTCCTCCAAGAGGTTCATAAGGAACTATCTGGGGTGTTAGGTTCAGATACCATTTCTTCCACCCATCAGCTCCCTCAGTTACTAGGTTACCATAGTCTATAGAATAATATCAGCTAATTGCAGTAATGAGTATCTGATCTCCTTATTGTTCATTTAAACTTTTAACATCTATGTGCCAATTTCTTGTATGTAACCTCTTGTTGAAATGTCTAGGGTGGTTTGTGTTTTCTTGATCTCTGAATCAGCATATAACTAGTATTGTAAAAAACAAACAAAAATTAATTTTGTTGCCTTAAGTATTCATTTTCTTTAAATTTATATTTCCTTAAACATTTGAGAATTAATTTGAAAACTCCATGTAGCACTTACCAGCCAAACTTTCTGTGATAATAGAAAATTTCTATAACTTCACATATGCTTTTATGGTAACTACCATTATGGTAACCACTAGTCACATGTAACTATTGTCCACTTGAAATGTGGCTAGTGTGACTAAAAACCATACATTTTATTTTTATTTAATTTTAATTCATTTGAATTTAAACAGCGTGTGGCTAGTAGCAACAATATTATACAACACCAGCTATGCAGTTAACTAGGTGGTTTAATTTCAAAGGCTTATAAAAATATGCTCTGTCAAGTATACAAAATATCTTTTAAAGAACCATAAGATCACAATGATTACTTCTAGGATAGTATCGTCTTATGAAATCTCACAGAATATAGATAAGAAAGTATGTTTCATGATAACCTTAGCTATTATTTAGTAATTACAAACTTTTATCTAAGAAAATGAACAAAAATTAATATTATGTTATTATCTTCAATCATGTATTTTTTAACCTAGTTTTATGCTGTTGGCATTTTTCTCAAATCCATATATGTTCTTTAAGAATGTTTAGTTAATGGTAGCATTGCAATTCCATCAGGAGTGCCTCTTTTCCCTTTTTTCCCCTATAAAACACTGGAAAATCTTGGACATATGTTTTCTACTATTTTGAATGCTATTTCATCACACTATTGTTTGTCTAATTATTGCTGGCATATAGAACATCTGTTGAATTTATGTTTTATCCAGACACCTTATTGAACTGTTACTATGATAATTACAAAATGTAATCATCAGTTGCTCAGTTCTGACAATGTGAAAAACATAACCTTGCATATCTTTCAAATACTAACACAAAAAATTGTATGTAATTTAAATAAATAAATAAATAATCACGAAGAATTTGCAAGAAACAAAAATTCTCAGGTGCTAGATAAAAGGAATTGAACATTACTATAATTGCATTATAGTAGAATTTGAGGGGATTATTTATTTCAGCAAGTTAAAGCCTGAATTTTAACTCTCATGCAGATAAAGCAAATGAGGCCTCATACTGAGTGAATTGTGGAGTTCCAATGAAGGCTTCATATTTGATACGGACTTTTCAAAAGCCTGCAATGTTCAAAAAATGTCACTTAACCCAGAATTAGAAACTGTGGGATAGTTGACAAAATATTTTGATGTTTCTGCATGGCTAGGGCTTTCTAAAAAGAGAAACCTGAAATCTGGATTAAAGGACATGTCTTGTAAATGAAAAAATGATTTAGTTCTCTCTGGAGCAGAGATGCTACCCCCTGGAGGTGTGTGTTTACATTTCAAAGAAGGAATATATCTGGAGCTACATTTACATTACAAAGGGTTTGTTTACAGCAAAAAAAAAAAAAAAAAAAAAGGTATTCTTTTCCCCTTTTAGAAGGGAGGAGAGGCTCCTTTGAAAGTTGTTATATAAAAACTCCCTAAGTCCTGGCTTGGTGTCCCTCGCCTATAGTGCCTAACTTCAGAAGAAAAAAGAACAAAAGAAAAGGGGAACTGATGCTCTTTGTCATAATGATAATCTGTCTTGACCCAGAAATTCTGTTCATTTTCATAATTAAATATAAATGTTAAAATTTTATTAAAAATGACAAAAAAATGTTGTGTATCTTTGCTTGAGGTCTGGATTTGGAAAAGTTTACCGTAAGAATTTAAAACCACTAGTATATAATTTCCCTAACTTTGTGTTTCAGTTTATGCTACTCAAGTGGTCCCAGAACTTTCAATCTGAGGAATTAATATGGATAGTGATATTGAGCCAATTATATATGTTGTTCATGGCAGAAACCAATAAAAATAATTCTGCAAGAACACATTGACAACTCAAGGCACAAGATATATAAAAGAAAGAAATAGAAGTCAAATATAAACAATGAGAAATTATAAAATACACAATAGAAAGAATACAGAGTAAGCATAAACAGCAATAATAGAAATAATGTATTTGCACAGAACTTCATTTCTTTAATATGACTTTTTACTTAATTCAGGCTAGCTATGTTTCTCTTAATAGCACTTTGACTCACTTGACTTCTTTCAACTAGACCCTCCACCTTTGCACATACGGCACTTCCACTCCCTTAATCATTAAGCCCTTAAGACATCAGGTCTGGTCAGCCTCAAACTATCTTAAGAAAAAAGTCACAAGTCTATTGACCAAGGGAGTAGTTTCTGTCTAACTAAAGGTAGTATTTCCATCTCAGTTTTGTCTCAGCCCCAGGCCCTTGAAAGTGGAAAGACCCTACCAACTATACCCTCAGGAAACTAGACAGAATGAAGCCCTGACTGACATCAGGACCTGATACAATGATCCATCACTGCCTACCCTGGCCCCAACCCATCAGTAGATCCCAGAATCTCAACCCCCTTAGTCACCATGACTATGATTTTTCTTGTATAGAAGCCACCAGTGAGCCCAATCTTAGAACTTTAACTAACCTGTATCTTGAGGCTTGGAACCAATTTTTTGTCTGTTTGTTTGTTTTATTAAATATGTAATTTCTTTGCTGCAAACTCCTGTTTGTGTTCTATTGTGGTTTGATGCTTACAGACCACAATAGTAAAGAGCATGAATTTCAGATAATGGGAAAATATCAGAAAGAAAACATATGCATTTTTATAATGATTAAGGACATAAATT
Source organism: Furipterus horrens (assembly GCF_987537825.1). Classification (NCBI taxonomy): domain Eukaryota; kingdom Metazoa; phylum Chordata; class Mammalia; order Chiroptera; family Furipteridae; genus Furipterus; species Furipterus horrens. The sequence continues at coordinate 57,463,652 of NW_028327176.1, read as the reverse complement.
ATTAAATCATAACTAAAAAAAAAGCTTTGAGAGAGCTAAACAGAATGTATAAAATCTTTTAAGTATTATAAATGAATTTTAAGAGCTGTAAAAAGATTATATAATAGATTGGACTAGTCTAAGTATAGAACTCATTGATTTTATTTAGTTAGTTAGGTATTTAAATCCTCACCTGAGGATATGTTTTTATTGATTTGGAAGGGAGAGAGAGAGACAGACAGACAGAGACATTGATATGAGAGAGAAACATTAATTAGTTGCCTTCCATATGAGGCCCCACCTGTGAATGAACCTGCTAGCACTGGAGGAAGTGAGTCTTTGAAATTCTGTATGTATCATTTCCACTATCTGGGGAAAAAAACCTTTGAAACTGTATTCATCACAGGGTCTAGAAGCGGAAGAGAATGGAGTCCATAGTGCCCAAAGAAAAAACCCATAAAACAACTTTGGTTAATCGCTTACCACTGATCTATATCTGTTTTTCAAGGATGTCCCTAGTACTTACAGAAAGAACCCATAGATAACTTTGGGTAATTGCCTCAACTTTACCTCCCTCCTGTCACGTATTTGTTTTATAATAAGATGTCTAAATGTGGTCTGAAGCAAGATAAGACTTTGAGCTAATAGACCCCCACACATACCTAAGTTTGGGTAGTCACATCCCCCATCCCCCAGGGGAGCTGGCATCACCTTTACCCACCAATCAGTATGTAACTCCCTCACCCCCATCCCACCAACTATATACAGTCCTCAGGACAAAAGACCTGATGCTGTTGTCACCCATGCTCTTGCCACCCCTGATCTTGCTGTCCTTACTTTTGCCACCCAAGCTCTTGACTTTCTCCCTCACTTCAGCAAGGCCCATTCTATTCCATGGGAAGGTAGCACTGATAAACCCTGCCTGCATGCTAATAGACTTGCTGATCTGTAATTCTTGACTGTGTCGGCAAGAAGAACTGAGCTTCTCCTGTAACACTACCTTCGTTGAATCTTGGATCCACCACTTGACTCTTTGTAACTTATTTGCTCTACTTATGTATTTTTTGCACCTATTTCACAGGTAGGTGTGGAAATTAACTAGGTTAAGTAAGCTACAGCACTACTTTGTAAGAAGTAAGTAATATAATGCTGGCTAGTATTATTATACATCTTTTCTTTTCTCGTCAATTTACTGATGATAAAGAGTCACTCAGATAATATTTATTGAGCAATTAACATAAAATAAACATTAATATAGTCACTAGGGATAAAGTAGTACACACAAAAAATTTCTCTTCTCCTATAGAGTATAATTTCTATAATAAATTCTATTCATGTATTTTCTTATATTCAAACATCTTTACATTCCCAGAATAAATTAAATTATATAGTCGATTTTGTTTGCCAACTACATTCCTAAAGGATTTTGAGCTTTATATGCCTGACATTGTCCATAAATAGTTTTGTGAATGTGTGCTCTCTTTCATTAATTTTTAAATGCCTTGAATATTAGATATGAAATTTCATAAAACTATTATTAAAACTCTTTGCATGAGACACCTCTTTTCTCCTTAGTTCTATGACAACTATTATAGTTTCTTACACTATTATTTAACTGTAAGTTATTTTATCTGATCTTAAATGTTTTAAGTTATAAATTCTTTCAAATAACATATTTAGTTGTAATTTAAATATTAACACTTAAAAATTATAATTTTAAAATTAACATTTTAGAGGTTTCTAAAAGCACCTCTATATCAGTGTTAAAATACTATTTTTCATACAAAATACATTAAAATTTTGCCTCCATTCTTTGACATGAGTGATTGTATCTAAATTTGTCTATTTTATTAATGTTATTTTAAAAAATCAGGCCTTCACTTTATTGATTTTTTGTTATTAAACAAATTACATGGTGATCTTATCATCATCATCATTAATTATCTCCTCCTAAATTTATTTCTTTTATCTTATTGTACTTGTTTTTTAAAATGCTTTCCTTGTTTAAAAAAGTTTTAAAAAGTCTTAGATATTCCCATCAGTACAGCTTTACCAATATCTTTTTACTTTTGATAATTGTTGTCACTGATAATAATTTGTAATTACTTTGAAATGAAATTTGCAGTTATGATTAATTCTCTGATCTCAGGAGCCTTATTTTGTTAACTTCAAATCATTTAGATTCTCTTACTTATTACAGATTCAAAGTCTACTAGTTTTTGATTAATGCTTCTACTGATTGAAGTTGAAGAATATGGTTGATAGAATATCCAAATTGAGAAAGTTCTACAATGATATATTATACTCTTTCTATTTAAAAAGAAAATTTGTCTTTAAAAAAAAAACATAATTTTTACTTTTTTATCCCATTGAATTCTGTGAATATTATTCTCCATTAATATGACATGAGCATATTTTCAGGTTTTATAACTATTATAAATTTCATATTTTATTAATACAAGTATACTGTCTATAAATATATATTAACATAAATATATAAATATGTGACTATAAAATAAGACAAATAAATATATTACAATAGAGACCTTTCTAGACTTAATTATATATTATTTGTTTTAAAGTCCATTTTGTTGAATAGTATCTTTATTCCTTTTATATTTCCAATTAATTTGTTTATTTGTGTAATGTGGCTCCCTATTCATTTTTTAAAAGTTTTCTATACTATGCTTTCTATATGTTACAAATTCTTGTTTTTTTTAAATTGTTTTTTATGTCAATAATTTTTTGTTTTTTACTTTTATACTATTGAATTGTAAGTAAATAAAATTCTTTAATATTGTGAAAGACATAAATGTTCTATAAGACCTTTTTGAGTAGGTTAAGATATTTAGCAAATTTTCAGTTTTTCAGTGATCTTGAACTCAAAATCTATTGAAATAATATGTGATTTCAGACCTACACAGATCCAACTCAATGTTTCTTTATACAACATGCTATATATTCTCTTTCAAACATTTTCCAATATACCTTATTGTTTAGTAAAAATTACCAGTAAGTAATTCTTGAATGTAAAACTTCAGTTTATTATTTTCATGTCTTAGTTCTTAATTTTATATTATATCCTTCCTATTTTTAATTTGTGTGTGTATCTGTTTTAATTTATTAATTAGGTGAAATATTTTGTCAAAAATTTACACTCCAGAAAAGGTAGCACATTTTGTAGCCAGCTTTTTGACTCAAAAATAACACTTAATATTTTTTTATAAAGTTTCTGTATGGGCTATAGTTTGAATGAGTATAAATTTACATTAAATTTTTTTAATGTTGCTTTGTTGTCTTTCAGTATTTAGTACTTGGAAAAATGAGACTTAATTTAAGTGCATATTTTCTATAATTGTATGTTACCTCTTTTTCTAGCTAAATATTTAAATATCTTTGTCTTAGTTTATGAAAATTATTAATACAATTTTATTTTATCTAGGTCCGTGTGTCTTTTAATTAATTTTATAAAGTATTGAGGGGCTCTTTTAAGTTGAAGGCACATCTTTCTAAGGGAGTGTTCTTCTAAAATAATTTTTATTATTTCTTCTTTGTATTTGCTAGACTCCTGTTTTATAAATTTCTGTATTTTTATTATAGTTTGTATAATTATTTGATCTATGCATTATGTTATTAATTATATATTTTTGAGCAGTACAATTAATGAATTAAAAATTTAATAAAATTTAAAATAATTTTTAGAAATGGAATTTAAATTAAGCATTGCCTCTGAACTTAAAAGTTTAGGGTTTATTATTTGGGATGAGACTGCCTATTTTTAATTCTGATTTCAACCTACTAGATGTACAACTCAGCTGAGTTACTGTATCATTCTGTATGTGGTTTCCTCACCTGATGAACTATCATGATAATGATATCCATCTTATTAAGCCATCACATTAAATGAAATGATATATTTAAAAGCCTCAGAACAGTGCTGGCCTATAGCAAATGCATGCTAACTTTGTTATTATTTTTTAAGTATTTTTTATTGATTATGTTGTTACAGCAGTCCCAATTTTTTTCCTTTTGCTCCCTTCTGCCTAATATCCCCCTTCCCTCCAGTAATCCCACCCCCCTTAGTTCATGTCCATGGTTCATGCATATAAGTTCTATGGCTTCACCCTTTCTTATATTATTCTTAACTTCCCCCTGTCTATTTTGTACCAACCAATTATGTTTCCTAATCCCTGCACCATTTTCCCATTTCTGCCCCTCCTGCCTCCCAGCTGATAACTCTCCAAGTGATCCCCATACCTATGATTCTGTTCCTATTCTGGTTTGCTTAGTTGGATTTTGTTTTTATTATTTTAGATTCAGTTCTTGATACTTGTGAATTGGTTGTCATTTTTTTTGTATTGTTTTTCAATTACAGTCGTCCCATATTTCCCCCATGGCTCCCCACTACCCAGCCCAATCGCTTCTCCCACAGTCTTTCCTAACCCCATTGTCTATGTCCATGGGTCACTTATACATGTTCTTTGGCTAGACTCTTCCTCTACTTAACCCCCTTCTCTCCCTTCCCTCTCCCCCTGATATCTGTTATTCTGTTCCATGTTCAACTTTGTTCATTTGTTTGTATTGTTCATTAGTCTCCTGTATCAGGTGATATCATATGGTACTTTTCTTTCATTGCCTGGCTTATTTCACTAAGCATAATTCTTTCAAGTTCAATCCATTTGTCGCAAATAGGAGGAGTTATTTCTTTCTTTCTGCTGCATAGTATTCCATTGTGTAAATAAACCACAGTTTTTGAATTCACTCATCTACACATAGGCACTTAGACTGTTTCCAGCACTTGGCTATTGTAAACAGTGCTGCTGTGAACATAGGGGTGCATAAGTTCTTTTGAATTGGGGTTTCAGGATTCATTGGGTATAATCCCAGCAGTGGAATCGCTGGATCAAAAGGCAGTTCCATTTTCAATTTTTTGAGGTAATTCCATATTGTTTTCCATAGTGGCTGTACCAGTCTGCATTCCCATCAACAGTGCACCAGGGTTCCTGTTTCTCCACATCCTTCCCAGCACTTGTTGTTTGTTGATTTGTGGTACCTCATTGTGGTTATTATTTGCATCTCTCTGATGGCTAGTGATGTTGAACATTCTTTCAGGTGTCTATGTATCCTCTGTGTATCTTCCTCGGAGAAGTGATGGTTCAAGTTCTTTGCCCTTTTTAAAATTAGGCTGTCTGTCTTCTTGGTGTTAAGATGTGTAAGTTCTTTATATATTTTGAAGATCAATCCCTTGTCTGAGGTATCATTGGCAAGTATGTTTTCCCATATGGTTGGTTCCCTTTTCATCTTGCTGATGTTTTCTTTTCCTGAGCATAAATCTTTACTTTGATGTAGTCCCATTTGTTTATTATTTTCTTTATTTCCCTTGCCTTAGGAAATGTATTGCTACATGGAATATCTGAAATTTTCCTGCCTATGTTTTCCTCTAGGACTTTTATGGTGTCATGGTTTGCATTTAAGTCTTTGATCCACCTTGAGTTTATTCTGGTGTGTGGAGTAAGTTGGTGGCATAGTTTCATTTTTTTTATACATCCCTGTCCAGTTCTCCCAGCATCATTTGTTGAAGAGATTCTTCTCACTCCATTTTATGCTCCTTCCCCATTTGTCAAATATTAGTTGACCATTAGACCTGGGAATTTTCTGGGTTCTCTATTCTGTTCCATTAATCTATATGTCTCCTCTTATGCCTATACCAGACTGTCTTGATTAGAGTGGCTTTGTTATATAGTTTGATGTCAAGTATTGTGATTCCTTCTGCTGTGTCCTTCTGTCTCAAGATTGCTTTGGCAATTTAGGGTCTTTTTTGGTTCCATATAAATTTTTGAAGTATTTTTTCGAGGTCTGTGAAATATGTCACTGGTATTTGAACAAGAATTGCGTTGAATACATAAATTGCTTTGGGTAGTATGGCCATTTTAATGATGTTGATTCTTCCCATCCATGAACATGGTATTTGCTTTCATTAATTTGTATCTTCCTTAATTTCTTTCTTTATGGTTATGTAGTTTTCTGAGTACAGGTCTTTTACCTCCTTGGTTAAGTTTATTCCTGGGTACTTTATTTTTCTTGTTGCTATAGCAAGTGATAATTTTTTTTTTTTTAGTTTCTGTCTCTGATATCTTATTGTTAGTGTATAGAAATACATTCGATTTCTTTATATTGACTTTGTACCCTGTTATTTTGCCAAATTCGCTTATTATGTTGAGTAGTTTTTAGTGGTGTTTATAGGGTATTCTATGTACTCTATCATGTCATCTGCAAATAATAACAGTTTTATTTCCTCTTTTCAAATTTGGATGCATTTTTTTTCTTGTCTTATTGTTGTGGCTAGAACTTCCAACACTATGTTGAATAGGAGTGGAGAGAGTAGACATCCTTGTCTTGTTCCTGCCCTGAGGGGGAATCCTTTCAGTTTTTGTCCAGTGAGTATGATGCTGGCTTAGGGTTTCTTGTATATACCCTTAATTATGTTGAGGTATGCTTTGTCTATTCACATTTTGCTGAGAGTTTTCATTATAAATGGGTGTTGTACTTTATCAAGTGTCTTTTCTGCATCTATTGATATGACCATGTGATTTTGGTCTTTCATTTTGTTTATGTGGTGTATTACGCTTATTGATTTGTGAATATTAAACCATCGTTGCATCCCTGGGATGAATCCCATTTGATCGTGGTGTATGATCTTTCTAATGTGTTGCTGGATCCGGTTTGCCAATATTTTGTTGAGGATTTTAGCATTTATGTTCATCAGCTATATTGGCATGTAGTTTTCTTTCTTTGTTATGTCTTGATCAGGTTTTGGAATTAGGGTTATACTGGCTTCATAGAAAGAGTTTGGGAGTTTTGCCTCTTCTTGGATGTTTTGGAATAGTTTGAGAAGGGTAGGTGTTAGTACTTCCCTACATGTTTTGTAAAATTCACCTGTGAAGCCATCTGGTACAGGGCTTTTGTGGGCTGGGTGTTTTTTGATTAGTGTTTTAATTTCACTCTTTGTTATCAGTCACTTCAGGCTTTCTACTTCTTGATTCAGTTTTGGAAGATAATATGTTTCTAGAAATTTTTTCATTTCATCTAGGTTGTCAAGTTTCTTGCCATACAGTTGTTTTTAGTAATTTCTTACAATCCTTTGTATTTCTGTGATATTGGTGGTGATTTCTTCTCTTTCATTTCTGATTTTGTTTATTTGGGTCCTTCCCCTTTTTTCTTGATGAGCCTGTATAAAGGCTTGTCGATTTTATTTATCTTTTCAAAGAACCAGCTCCTACTTTTGTTGATATTTTTATTTTTAAGTATATTTTATTGAATATATTGTTATAATAGTTCTAATTTTTTCACCTTTGCTCCCCTCTGCCCAGCACTCCCACTCTCCAGCAATCCCACCACCCCATTCCATGCCCATGGATACAAGTTCTCTGGCTTCACCCTTTCCTATATTATTCTTTTATTTAATTAATTTTTTATGACAATAAAAAAATAATAATCCTCCCCTCTGGCTTAAGACCCTTTATAGCAGTGGTTATCAACCTTCCTAATGCCATGACCCTTCTATACAATTCCTCTTGTTTTGGTGAACCCCAACCATAAAATTATTTTTGTTGCTACTTAATAACTATAATTTTGGTACCGTTATGAATCATAATATAAATAACTGACATGCAAAATGTATTTTCATTGTTACAAATTGAACATAATTAAAGCATAGTGATTAATCACAAAAACAATATGTAATTATATAGGTGTTTTCTGATGGTCTTTGAAGACCACTGTGAAAGGGTCGTTTGACCCCCCAAAGGGGTCACGACCCACGGGTTGAGAACCGCTGCTTTATAATCTTATAAAGGACAATGTGTGAAGCTCTCGTGCTCCTCTAGCTGCTTCAGGCTGGATATGGTCGTCATCCTTCCTACCCTTGGGTCCAGAAATCCCTAATAAGAGTGGAGGTGTGGTGGGGAGGGTGACCTTCTCACATGGGGAAGGATCTTGCAGACTCCAGGTCAGTTGTCTATCCCCAGACAACAGTGTGCTTGGTTTAACAGGCTGGCATACTTGTTGTATTCTGCGGGCAACAGATTTAGCAACAGGGTTAAAAGGCATCATTCAATCCATAACCACTGGATGACAAAAGGCAGGGATTAATTTTTCAATGTCCCACATTAGGGAAAAAAGGGACTTCTTTGGAGGAAGGTGTGCAAGGCACATCACACTTATCCAAAACCCTTTTGCCCATATGCTTAGTTTGGACTGAGGGGAATATTTTAGGTTTCCCCTACTCTCAGACCTCTGGGCCCTTTCTGTCCAAGCCTTTAGTATAGAAAAGAGAAACCAGTTTTAAAGTGAAGCCACCCCATTCTTCACGAAACCCAGCCACTTAGTTCAGCTAAACTGTTGAGTCTCAGGAGGCAGAGATGCAGACAGGATTAAGTGAGGCCTATATATACAGACAATCACTCAGGTAATGAGATTATAGGCGTATGCCCTTTGAAAACAGAAAACATATGTTAATTTATGCAACATAGCCCACAAACAAGTCTCTAAATCTGTAAGACTATCTTATGGGAAAGACATCCAGTTGCAAGGCATTTGATATTCTCTTGCCTGTAAATTAAGCATCTTTGATGATGCCACAGACCTAGTTTAAGTTTCAAATGAAAACCAACTTTAAATGAAAAGAAACTTTAAAGACAGTTAGCTGCACTACTTTATAGTCTACAACTGAGCATTGTGATTTTCCTTGAATCAAAATTTTTCTCCTTAAGATTACACTCTTTGTCATTAAAGAGACTGCATTAAGTCCATTTTTTAATTTGTCCTGTTCATTTGCATAAACACAACAAGAGCAGCAAATGATCACTTATGATCTTTAAGTCTGCTTTGTTGAAACTTACACAAGGAACATTTAGGGTGAGCTTCAGTCTGCCCTTCAGGGCATAGAAGCTGAGCCACATACCTGCCATTCAGCCTTGCCTCTAAACACATGTCTTTCCAAGTCCCTCAGGTTTTCCATTGTACCTTAAGGTCCCTTCTAGCTCTCTTTCAGAAAGGCAACCTTTGTTCCTTCCCCGGAGAGATTGCCATGGACCGCACAACCAACCACTGTACCAAACCTTTTTTCTTGAGGGCTTTTATTACCTTTGAAAGTCAATCCTAGTTCCTCAGGGCTTTTCGGTAATAACCAGAGTCCAAGCATGTCTCCCTTAGGCATGACATTCCAGTCAAAGTCTTGGTCAACAAAACATCTATTAACAACTGATCTTATTGGTTTTATGCAAAGAACCTTATGTCATTACTTACTTCTTCAGAATGAAAAATTCTGAAGAGATTAGATAGAAAGAAAAATATACAGTGTGAAGTAAAACCCTTGTCCTTCTAATATTCACTAAAACTGCATTTCCATTTTTTATATTTTCTTTTTTCCCCCCTTAAAATTTTTGTTTCTTTGTTTTTCTATTACAGTTGTCCCACTATTTTCCCTATTGCTTCCTTGTACCCTCCCCACCCCTTCTTTCACAGTCAGTGCCTACTCAGTTGTCCATGTCCATGGGTCATTTGTACATGTTCTTTGACTAGACCATTCAACTCCCTCCTTGTCACTGTTAGTCTATCCTTGTTTACATACCTCTGGTTCAATTTTGCTTGTTTGTTTGTGGTGTTCATTATTCTCCTGTAATAAGTGGTAGCATAAGATATTTTTCTTTTGTTGCCTGGCTTATTTTGCTAGCACAATTCTCTCTAGTTCCATCCATATTGTTGTAAATCTTAGAAGTTTCTTCCTCCTTTCTGCTACATAGTACTCCATTGTGTAAATGTATCACAGTTTTTTGATCCACGCATCTACAGTTGGGCACTTAGGTTGTTGCCAGCACTTGGCTATTGTAAACAGTGCTGCTATGAACATTGGGGTGCAGAGGTTCTTTTGAAGTGGTGTTTCAAGATTCTTTGGATATGATGCTAGCAATTAAATTGCTGGTTCAAAAGACAGTTCCATTTTTAGTTTTTTGAGGAAATTCCAAACTGTTTTCCATAGTGGCTGCACCAATCTGCATTCCCACCAGCAGTGCACCAGTGTTCCATTTTCCCCACATTCTCACCAGCACAAGTTGTTTGTTGATTTGTTGATGATGGCCATTCTGACTGGTGTGAGGTGGTATCTCATTGTGGTTTTTATTTGCATCTCTCTGATGGCTACTGATATTGAGCATTTTTTCATATGTCTATGGACCTTCTGTATGTCCTCTTTGGAGAAGTATTTGTTCAGGTCCTTTGCCCATATTTTAATTGGGTTGTCTGTCTTCTTGGTGTTGAGTCATTTAAGTTCTTTATATATTTTGGAGATCAATCCCTTGTCTGAGGTATCATTAGAAAATATATTTCCCATATGGCTGGTTCCCTTTTAATCTTGCTAATATTTTCCTTTGCTGAACAGAAACTCTTTAGTTTGATGTAGTCTCATTTGTTTATTCTTTCTTTTATTTCCCTTCCTTAGGACATATATCACTGAAAATGTTGCTACGCAAGATATCTGAAAATTTCATGCTTATGTTTTCCTCTAGGATTTTTATGGTACCACAGCTTACATTTAAGTCTTTGATCTATCTTGAGTTTCTTCTGGTTTATGGTGCATTCTGGTGGTCTAGTTTCATTTTTTTGCATGTCCCTACTCATTTCTACCAACACCACTTTTTTTGAAAAGGCTCTTCTTACTCCATTTTTAGCTCCTTCCCCCTTTGTCAAATATTAGTTGACCATATAGACCTGAGTTTATTTCTGGGTTCTCTATTCTGTTCCATTGATCTATATGTCTCTTCTTAAGCCTGTACCAGACTGTCTTGATCAGAGTGGCTCTGTTGTATTGTTTGATGTATGTTATTGTGATTCCTTCTCCTGTATTCTTCTATCTCAAGATTGCTTTGGCAATTTGAGGTCTTTTTTGGTTTCATATAAATTTTGAAAGTATTATTTCTAGGTCTTTGAAATATGTCATTGGTATTTTAATAGGGATTGCATTGAATCTATAAATTGCTTTGGGTAGTATGGACATTTTAATGTTGTCGATTCTTCCCATCCATGAGCATGGTATATGTTTCCATTTATTTGTGTCTTCCTTAATTTCTTCAGGGTTATGTAGTTTTCTGAGTACAAGTATTTTATCTTCTTGGTTAAGTTTATTCCTAGGTACTTTATTTATTTTTTTTCTGCTATGGTAAATGGAATTTTCTTCTAGTTTCTATCTCTGAAATTTTATTGTTTGTGTAAAGAAATGCCTTTGATTTCTGAATATTGACTTTGTTCCCTGCTATTTTGCCAAATTTGCTTATTATGTGGAGTAGTTTTTAGTGGAGTCTATAGAGTTTTCAATGTATACTATCATGTCATCTGCAAATAATGATACTTTTACTTCCTCTATTTCAATTTGGATGCCTTTTATTTCTCTTTCTTGTCTGATTGCTGTGGCTAGAACTTCCAAGACTATGTTGAATAGAAGTGGAGGGAGTGGATATCCTTGTCTTGTTCCTGACCTGAGGGGGGAATCCTTTTAGTTTTTGCCCATTGACTATTATATTGGCTTCAGGTTTCTCATATATGGCCTTTATTACGTTGATGTATGCTCCCTCTATTCCCATTTTGCTGAGAGTTTTTATTATAAATGGGTGTTGTACTTTAGCAAGCGTTTTTTCTGCATCTATTTATATGATCATGTGGTTTTTGTTTTTGTGGTATATTATGTTTATTGATTTGCAAATATTAAACTATCCTTGCATCCCTGGGATGAAACCCACTTGATTGTGGTGTGTGATCTTTTTAGTATGTTGCTGGATCCGGTTTGCCAATATTTTGTTGAGGATTTTAGCATCTATGTTCATCAGTAATATTGGCCTGTAGTTTTTTTTTTTTTCCCTTTGTTGTGTCTTGATGAGGTTTTGGAATTAGGGTAATACTGGCCTCATAGATGAAATTTGGGAGTCTTACCTCTTTTTAGATTTTTTGGAATAATCTGAGAAAGATAGGAGTTAGTTCTTTCTTAAATGTTTGGTAAAATTCACCTGCAAAGCCATCCGGTCCAGGGCTTTTGTGTGCTGGGAGTTTTTTGATTACTGCTTCAATTTCACTAGTTGTTATTGGTCTATTCAGGCTTTCTGCTTCTTCTTGATTCAGTTTTGGAAGACTATGTGTTTCCAGGAATTTGTCCATTTCCTCTAGGTTGTCAAATTTCTTGCCATACAGTTGTTCGTAATAATTTCTTACAATTCTTTGTATTTCTGTGGTATCGGTTGTGATTTCTTTTCTCTCATTTCTGATTTTATTTATTTGGGTCCTCTCTCCTTTTTTCTTGATGAGCCTCATTAAGGGGTTGTTGATTTTGTTTATCTTTTTTAATAGCCAACTCCTACTTTTGTTGATCTTTTGAATTGATTGTTTAGTCTGTATGTCATTTAATTCTCCCCTGATCTTGATGATTTCCTTTTTCTAATCGCTCTAGGCTTTGTTTGTTGTTCTTTCTCTAGTCTTGTAGCCATAGTGTTAAACTTTTTATTTGAGATTCTTCTATCTTTTTTAGGTAGGCCTATATTGCTATGAACTTTCTTTTCAGGACTGCTTTCACTGTATCCCATAGGTTTTGGGTTGTCTTCATTATCATTCATTTCCAGAAAATTCTTGATTTCTTACTTGATGTTATTGTTAATCCATTCATTATTTAATAGCATGTCCTTCATCCTCCATGAGTTTGAATGTTTTTGAGTTTTTTTACCTCTTCGTACTCGTGTTCCTCTCTGTTTCTTCATCTTCTTAAAGCAGACCCTTTAGCATACCTTGTAATGCTGGTTTGGAAGAGATGTATTTTTTTAGAATCCCTTTCTCTGGGAAACTCCTTATTCACCTTCTATTTTGAATGAGAGCCTTGCTGGGTAGAGTATTCTTGGTTGTAGGCCTTTGTTTTTCATTACTTAAAATATTTTTTGCCATTCCCTTCTGGCTTGTATTGTTTCTGCTGAGAAATCTAATGATAACCTTATTGGAGCTCCCTTGTGTGTAATTAGCTGTTTCTTTCTTGCTGTTTTTAGGATTCTCTCTTTGTCGTTGAATGTTGCTATTTTAATTATGATGTGTCTTGAAGTGGGCCTGTTGGGATTTATCTTCATTGGGACTCTCTGTGCTTCTTGGACTTGCGAGACTCTTTCTCTCATCATATTAGGAAAGTTTTTTGTCATTTGTTTTTCAAACAGGTTTTCTATCCTTTACTCTTTTTCTTCTCCTTCTGGAATTCCTATGATATGGATATTATTAAATTTCATGTTGTCCTGCAGCTGTCTTAAAACCTATTCATTCTTGTTCAGTCTTTTTTCATTTTGCTGCACTGTCTGGGAATTTGTGTTATATTGTTCTCCAGCTCGCTGATCCGACCTTCTGCTTCCTTTAGCCTGCTTTTAATTCCTTCTACTATGTTCTTCAATTCAGAGATCATATTCTTCATTTCCTCCCGACTCGTATTGATAGCTTCTATGTCCTTTATCATGCTGTTGTAATTCTCAGTAAGTTCCTTGTAGTTTCCCTGGAGTTCCTTGTAGTGCCCCTGGAGTTCTTTGTAGTATTCCTTGAGCTTGCTGAGCTCATTGATCTTCTGCATAATCCATGTTTTGAATTCCATATAAATAGTTTGCTTCCCTCTATTTTATTTAACACTCTCTCTGGGTATTCTTCCTTTCCTTTTGATGGGGGGTTGTTTCTCTGTCTCCCCATTTTTGTGACTCTTCTTTTTTGTTGCTGCTTCTTAGATTGATCTGCACTCTCTGGATCTGCTTCTGGTGGCATCAGATCATGTACCAGCCTGGCCCTAGGCAGCCTCTTGGAGACTACCAGGGATCTACTGCCTTTGTCTGTCTCCTTTAGTTGTTAATCTGTTCAATCTTTGATCAGCCATTAGGCTTAAGGACCGAGGGTGTGGCAGATTATTTCCTGTAGGTGGACTTTTGCTTTCCCTCAGGCTGATGCCACTTGGAGGGAAATGGTCTGCCTGCAGCACTGGGCATGAGTCAGCACTGGGACCCGGTCCACTGTTCCCCCAGGTCTCCCCTCAATGCCACAGCCCAAATTATCCCCAAGTGTCTGTAGTCTTCTCTGCCTCCCTCTGCTTGAGCTCAGGGTAAGTGTGTGCCAAAATATTTTCGTGCCTTATCCACTTAAGAGCTCTTTTTCTCCAGCTGTTTCTCTCAGGCTAAGAAAAAAACCTGTGGCTCTTTCTTTTCATTTTCACAGGTGGATACTCTTTTACTTTCTGCTCTGTTGCTGTAGGCTAGGAAGCCCAGCTGGGGGTTTAGATCCTGCCCTTCTCAGGGGGTACTTCCGGCTGCTGAACTGTTTCTCAATCCTTCAACTGCCACCCGTGGGAGCCCAGCCCGCCTTTTCTTGTCTCTGTACTTCCTACTGGTCACATTGCAATCAAGCGACCTTTTCTGTCTCTTCGTGTTTATAAGACTTTTCTCCAGCTAGTGTTCAGTTGGTTATTCCAGATGATTTCTCCAGCATTAAGTTGTAAGTCCACACTGGTCCTGGGAGGAAGTTAGTGTAGCTTCCACTTACTACTTTTGTTGATCTTTTCAATTGTTTGTTTAGTCTCTATGTCATTTAATTCTGCTGTGATCTTGATGAGTTCCTTCCTTCTACTCACCCTGGGCTTTGTTTGTTGTTGTTGTTCTAGTTCCTGTAGCTGTAGGTTTAGATTTTTTATCTGAGATTCTTCTATCATTTTCAAGTAGGTCTGTATTGCTATCAAATTACCTCCCATGACTGCTTTTGCTGTGTCCCATCGGTTTTGGGCTGTTGTGTGCTCACTATCATCTGTTTCCAGAACTTCTTGATTTCTTCCTTGATGTCATTTTTAGCCCATTTATTATTTAATAGCATATTATTCATTCTCCATGAGTTTGAATGTCTTTGATTTTTTTTTCTTCAGATTAATACCTAGTTTCAAGGCATTGTGGTCTGAGAAGATACTTGATATAATCTCAATTTTCACGAATTTGTTGTGGCTTGATTTGTGCCCTACCATGTGGTCTATCTTTGAAAATGTCCAATGTGCATTTGAAAAGAATGTATATTTTGCTTATTTGGGGTGAAAATGTTTATATATATCAGTTAAGTCCATTTGCTCTATCGTGTTGTTCAGTGTCTCAATATACTTGGCGTTTCATTGCTTCGAAGATCTGTCTATTGTTGATATTGGGGTGTTAAAGTCCCCTACTATGAGTGTTTTCCTGTTGATATCCTTCTTGTAGTATTCTAGTATTTTCCTTATATATTTGGGTGTTCCTATGTTGGGTGCATATATGTTAACCAGGGTTAAGTTTTCTTGATGGATTGTTCTCTTCAGTGTTATGAAATGTCCTTCTTTGTTTCTTTTTATGGCTTTTGCTGTGAAATCTGTTTTGTCTGATGTAAGTATTGCTAACCCAGCTTTTTTTCATATGCATTTGCAAGGAATAATTTTTTCCAATCCTTCACTTTCATTCTGTGTATATCTTTTGTTTTGAGGTGTGTCTCTTGTAGACAGCACATATGTGGGTCATGTTTTCATATCCATTCCTCTACCCTATGTCTTTAGATTGGAGCATTTATTCCATTTACATTTAAGGTTATTATTGACAGGTATTTATTCATTCTCCTTTGTATCTGTTTTCCTCTTCCTCTCTCTGTTTCTTCATCTTCTTAAATCATTCCCTTTAGCATCTCTTGCAATGCTGGTTTGGTGGAGATGTATTCTTTTAGAATCCCTTTCTCTGGGAAACTCCTTATTTCACCTTCCATTTTGAATGAGAGCCTTGCCAAGTAGCGTATTCTTGGTCGTAGGCCTTTGTTTTTCATTGCTTGAAATATTTTTTTGCCATTCCCTTCTGGCTTGTAGTGTTTCTGTTGAGAAATTGGTCGATAGCCTCATCGGAGCTCCCTTGTATGTTATTTGCTGTTTTTCTCTTGCTGCTTTTAGGATTCTCTCTTTGTCTTTGAATGTTGCCATTTTAGTTATGATGTGCCTTGGAGTGGGCCTTTTTGGGTTCATCTTCATTGGGACCCTCTGTGCTTCCTGGACTTGCGTGACTTTTCCTTTCATCAAGTTAGGAAAATTTTTTGTCATTACTTTTTCAATCAGGTTTTCTATCCATGCTCCTCTTTTCACCTTCTTGTATCCCTATGATTTGAATATTTTTTGTTTCATGTTATCAAGCAATTCTTTACACACTCTTCATTCTTTTAAAATCTTTTTTTATTTTGTCATATTGTCTGAGAATTTTTTTTACATTGTCCTCTAACTCACTGATCCAATCCTCTGCTTTTTTTAGCCTGCTTTTGATTGATTCTACTGTGTTCTTCAGTTCAGAAATTGTATTCTTCATTTCTTCCTGGTTCTTTTTAATTGTTTCTATGTCCTTTTTCATGCTGCTGTAGTTCTCCTTAAGTTCCTTGTAGCTTCCATGGAGTTCTTTGTAGTTTCCCTGGAGTTCTTTGTAATTCACCTGGAGTTTGTTGTAGTTTTCTTTTAGTTTGTCAATTTCATTGAGCTTCCTTATAACCATTCTTTTGAATTCCATGTCTGATAGTTGGTTTATCTCTGTTTCATCTATCTCTCTCTCTGGGGATTCCTCTTTTTCCTTCATTAGGAGGTTGTTTCTGTGTCTCCCCATGTTGGATGCTTCTTGTTTGTTTTTGTTTCATAGATTTGTCTGCTTTGATTTCCCACCTTTGTGGTATGAGATTCTGTATAAAAGACCTGGGGGATTCAGTTGTGCAGTCTCTTTGATCTCCTGAGCCTGATGCTCTTTGGATGCCCTTTATGCCAGTTGTTTAAGCTGTCTGGTTGTATTTCAGTTACTCTTTTGGTGGATCCTTTATTCTGGGGAGTTGATTGAGAGTCACTCTGCCCACCTTGTCTTGAGTTCTTTTGTGGATATGCTGTTAAAACATAAACACACAGCCCAGGCAAGAAACTCACGCCCTCTAAAATATCCTCCACACACAATCACATTAGCAGCAGCAAATGAGCCTATATTAATATAAATACAAAGAGGTTAAGATTATTATACTATAGGAAAAACATATAAGAGATTTTTTAAATGAAAGAAAAATGATTTTTGAGAGGGAAAATGGTATAATAACAATAGTAGCAAGTAGGGTCAAGGCTATGCTAGAGTGTAGGTAATAATTTTAAATGTATTTTGAAAAAGGGAGGGAAGCATGCAGAATGAAGTGAGAAAGTGAAATTGTATGATATTAGGTTTAGATAGTTTATGCTATATGTCTAGTGTGAGTGTGAGAATAAACAAAGCAGACAAACAAAAAAAAGAATTAAAGAACCAGAATAGAAGGAAGAGAAGTTAGGAAACAGATTGAAGAAAGAGTCTTTACCCAGTACAACCTTTGAGTGCTGTCTTCTTTTTCTGGACCCACCCCTGGTCAAAATTCCATAAGTTTTATATCTTTTCTGACTGTCTTTCTGTGAAGTAATCTAACTGGATTCTGAGACTGCTAATTACCT
Source organism: Furipterus horrens (assembly GCF_987537825.1). Taxonomy (NCBI): domain Eukaryota; kingdom Metazoa; phylum Chordata; class Mammalia; order Chiroptera; family Furipteridae; genus Furipterus; species Furipterus horrens. The sequence goes on along the minus strand of NW_028327176.1, from coordinate 57,446,134 downwards.
TGGTGTGAGTGCCCAAGGTGCAGGGTTGCCAGCCCATGGTTTCCCGCCAAGGGAATCCTCACCTAGACCCAGTTCATACAGTTTCTCACAGTCCAGGCTGTTCACTGACTTTGCATGCCTCTGGCTATTTTAACCAAACCTTTTCACTGACTCCCAAGGGATCTTTGCTGGTTTGGGCACTATAGCAAGGGGAAGCTTCCAAGCAGATCCCAGCTAATGAGCCAGTCAACATCTTCCCCTTTTGGGTGTGGCACGGAACAGGCGCTGGGCTGGGAAGCCCAGTGACTCTGCTTGGAGAGCTCAGCCGAGCTTTCTGCCCTCTTTCACACTGCTCCCATACTCCGTTCCCTGTTCACTCTATTTGAAATCTGTACTCACTCACTCCGCTCTGTGTTTGTACTCCAAGTCCTTCCACAATGGGAGCCAGCAGACAAGACTGCTACCTACCCTGCCGCCATCTTCCTCCTGTTGTCATTTTAATGTTCTTAATTTTGATCTTCTTTTTCTTAAGTAAGTCCTTTTGACATTTCATATAGTAATTGTTTGGTGATGATGAGCTCATTTAGATTTACTTTGCCTGGGAAGCACTTTATCTGCCCTTCTATTTTAAATAATAGCTTGGCTGGATAGAGTGTTCTTGGTTGTAAGTCTTTGCTTTTCATCACATTGAATACTTCTTTCCAGTCCCTTCTTGACTGCAAAGTTTCTTTTAAGAAGTCAGCTGAAAGTGTTATAGGCAACCCTTTGTAGGTAACTCTTGCTTTTCTCTTGATGCTTTTAAGATTCTCTCTTTATCTTTCACCTTTGGCACTTATGGTGTGTTGTCCTTTTTGGGTCTAGCTTGTTTGGGACTCTCTGTGCTTCCTGGACTTGTATGTCTATTTCCTTCACCAAATTTGGGAAGTTTGCATTCATTGTTTTTTCACATAATCTTTCAATTTCTTGCTCTACCTCTTCTGCTTCTGGCACCCCTATGATTCGGATGTTGTCACACTTAAAGTTGTCCCAGAGGTTCCCAAGCCTCTTTTATTTTTTTCAATTCTTGTTTCCCCATTCTATACCAGTTGACTGTTGTTATCCTCCTTATGTTCCAAATCATTGATTTGAACCCTGGTTTCCTTCCCTTCACCATTGGTTTTGTGTGGATGTTCCTTTGTTTCACTTAGCATAGCCTTCACATCTTCCCTTACGTGTTTGCTATACTTAAGCATATCTGTCAAGCCTATGAGCACCTTTATCACCAGTGTTTTAAACTCTGCATCTGGTAGGTTGGCTATCTCCATGTTTGTTATGTTGGCTCTCTCCTTGTCGCTTAGTTCTCCCACTGCAACCTTGATCCATTCCCCCCTTTGGGCCATATTTCTCTGTCTCCTCATCTGGACAGGCTCCTGTGTTTGTTTGCCTCTGTGTCTTAGGTAGAGCTGTCACTCCTATTATATTGTAAGGTGTGGAGCCTTAGATATTCATCCGTATAGGGTGACCTGTTTCACCACGTTGTGCCACTGTATGTGGGGGAGGGGTCAAAGAGGGAACAATGTCACTTGCTCAGCACTCGTCCTTTTCCAGGCACTTCTTCCACTTCCATATGGTACTGGCGCCCCTCTAGCTGTTGCCCTTGCTGTTGTTCCCAGAGTGGGTGGGTCTTCAGACATTCTAGGACCATAGGGGTCATTTAAACAAGCAGACTCTACTGAGAGCCTGGCAGTTTTTTCCTCCACCCCAACCCCCACTGGTTTGCACAATCAAAAGCAATTAGGCTTTATTCTCCCCAGCATGGGACCATGAGTTGCACGGTCTGGTCTGGTACTGGGAGTGCTCTCCAGGTGTCCCTCCTGACTTTTTGAAATGTGTGTTTGCGCTTTCTGGCAGCATGCTGCTGCCACCTCTGCTGCCACCACCACCACACTGTGTCCTCTCCACTTGGGCTCTGCCCCTCTCACCTGTCTGGATAAGTACCTCTTCTTTATATCTTTGTTTGTTGAACTTCCATGAAGCTCAATTTTCTGAAACTTCTGGTTGTCTCTAGTTTTGAGGTAGTTGTATTTATTCTTAGTTGTGGAGGGAGACATAGCATGTCTGTCTAGGTCTCAATCTTGGCCAGAAGTCCAAGGACAGTCTAACTTTGTTGTTATTCTGAAAAATATTGCCTAAATGTATAAACTTAAGCTTTCAGACTCACTTTCAGATTCTTCCATGTACCATGGATGTTCTATAAACTTTTGGACAAGTTACTTAAATGCCTATATTTCAGTTTTCTCATCAGTAAAGTGAAAACTATAATACCTAATACATATCATTTGGTGACAATTAAAGGAAAAAGTGAAATATCAACACACACATATATATACATAACTCATTTAGCATATCTAGCATGAAATAACTACTAAAATATATTATCTTCTTTATTTCCCCTATATATTGTCTGGACATATTGTCAAATTAATATCTATTAAATAAATTAATGAATAAACTCCTTTTCTATTACTGAGTATTTAGGTAGGATATTTTCAATTTAGTGATGACTCAAAATTTCTATAATTCTCTCTCTAGATAGTGATACACATAGATAGATAGATAATAGATAGATGATAGATAGATAAATAGATGTAGGTATATGAATCTTATTGTTAATTTTAGGAACAAAATAACTGCAAAATATTTATGGTACTATGTTTCTTAATTATCTTCCAGAAGGTTATTTCAATTATCTGAATTGCATGAGAATTCTCAGTTCATTAAAGATTGTTTTTTTTTTAAACTGCTATCAAAAAAAGTTGAAAAATAATTTTTAAATGTATCTTAAAATGTATTTCTTCTATTAAAGCTAAACATTTTCCCCACAAAATAGCTATTAACCATTTGAATTTTCTTTGGTTTTTTTTTTTTTTTGTGAATCAATATTTCAGCCTTGACTTTTATTTTTATTGAGAGGTTCTTTTTTTTATTTTTTTGAAAATTTATTTTGCATTGTAAGAATATTAATTCACTGTCTTTCATAAATATTATTAGTCATTTTTCCTGGTTTCTTGTTTTTTGACCATTCACATTGAAATTCATATATTATCCAAGTAAAATATAGGTAAAATATTTAAATTTGAGACTAATAATAACATAATTCAAGTTTATTTGTATATACTTTTATAAAAGCAATAGTTCACAAATTTGCCAAAAAATGTGTCTTTTTCTGAATGTGAGCAGAAAATGGGTCTCTTTCTGAACGTGAGTACCTTGCAGCACTAATGTTCTCTGGGTTACTTTCATAGCATGTTTGAACCATGATCACAGTTGAAATCATTTACACTTTAATATTATCTGGAACTTATACAAGTAAAGTTCAGACATCGAGCTTTATCTACTAACCCAGCACCACAGAAAACACTTATCACTTACTGTGTCCATCAGGTATATATACATGTTAAGGTGTCTAAACTTAGCTCATTTAAGCACTATTAAGATGTGGCTTGCATGTGAAGTATATTTTTCTTTAGTCATTAATATCAGAAGGTTACCAGGGGATCAGGGCATGGACTTTCTCTCTGGTCTCAGGCGGTGGTGACAGTGAAATGCCTCTGATATGTCAAACATTCTGATTCTATGCTCAAAAAGGTTATCTCTCAAAGAAACCAGGCTCTGTCAGGCAGGGTGACTGTGGAAAGTTTTATGGTAGATGATACATATTTTTGACATTATGTCTGAATCACTGCCCTGATTTGGAGCTGATTACTTATGTGTGAACATTGAAAGCTTTAAAATAGAAAACAGTGCTCATGTTTCAGCAGCCTTCATTAAAAATTATGAAGGTGAAGGGATTAGCAAAGAACATATATGCATGACACATAGACACAGACAACAATGTGGTGATGACCAGAAGGAAGGAGGGCAGGGTCTGGATGGAGGTGGGCAAAGAGGGCAGTGTATATAAGGACATGTGTAACAGTGTCAACAAAAAAGTAAAGTTAAAAATTATAAATTTTACTTTCTCCAAAATTGCTAAAGACAAAAATTTTAATACATAAAAAATTATGGCATATAACAGCATTTGTAAAAGATGTAGTGGTCACACCAAACACTAAAGGGTCAAGAAGGTAAGTCATAAGTTATATTTGGAACACAGCCTGGGTCTAAAATGCAGAAAAAACTAAATGGGCTCTATGATGTTTCCTTGAATTTTCTTTGAGTATTTTGCTCTTTTCTTCATTCTGTGTTAGTTTATTTTTAAATATATTTTATTAATTATGCTGTTACAGTTGCCCCACTTTCTTTTCCCTTTGCTCCCCTCTACCCAGTAACCCCCTTCCCTCCAAGAGTCCCACCCCCCTTAGTTCATGTCCATGGGTCATGCCTGTATGTTCTTTGGCTTCTCCCTTTCCTATACTATTCTAAACATCCCCCTGTCTATTTTGTACCCACCAATTATTCTTCTTAGTCCCTGCACCATTTCTCCCCCTTCTCCCTCCCATCTGATAACCCTTCAAATGATCCCCATAACTATAATTCTATTCCTATTCTGGTTGTTTTCTTAGTTTGTTTTTATTTTTTATATTCTGTTGTTGATAGCTCTGAGTCTGTTGTCATTTTAATGTTCATAGTTTTGATATTCTTTTTCTTAATTAGTCTCTTTAACATTTCATATAATAATGGAAAGGTGACTCCTTTAGCTTTACCTTGTCTGGGAAGCACATTATCTGCTTTTCAATTCTAAATGATAGCTTTGCTAGATAAGAGTAATCTTGGTTGTAGATCCTTGTTTTTCATCACTTTGAGTACTTCTTGCTAGTCCCTTCTTATTAGAAAAGTTTCTTTTGAAAAATCAGCTGATAATCGTATAAGGACTCCGTTGTAGGTAACTCTCTGTTTTTCTCTTGCTGTTTTTAAGATTGTTTATCTTTAGCCTTTGGCTTTTTAATTATGATGTGTCTTGGTGTGGCCCTTTTTGGGTCCAGCCTCTTTGGGACTCCCTGTGCTTCCTGGACTTGCATGTCTATTTCCTTTGTCAAATTAGGAAAGTGTTTCTTCATAATTTTATCACATAATTTTTCAATTTTCTCTTCTCCTTCTGGCACCCCTATGATTTGAATGTTGACCCATTTAAAGTTGTCCCAGAAGTTTCTAAGCATCCCCCCCTTTTTTTCTTCAAGTTTTGTTTCTTCATTCTGTACTGGTTGACTGTTTAATTCTTCCTTATGTTACAAATTGTTGATTTGAACCCCAGCTTCCTTCCCTTCACCATTGGTTTTGTGTGGACTTTCCTTTGTTTCACTTAGCATAACCTTAATTTCTTTCCTTATGTGTTTGTTGTACTTGATCTTGTCTGTCAAGTGAGTGAGCATTGTTATCACCGGTGTTTTGAACTCTGTGTGTTAGGTTGGCTATCTCCTCATCACTTAATTCTCCCACTGGAACCATACTTCTTTGTCTCCTCAACTTGACAGCCTCCTGTTTTTGCCTATGTCTTAGGTAGAGCTGTTGCACCTGTCTGGATGAGTATTGCTTCTTTATATCTTTGTTTGTTGGACTTCCATTAAGTTCAGTTTTCTGGTAGTTCTGCTTGTCTTTTGTTTTGAGGTAGTTTTATTTCTTTTTATTATTGTGATGGGTGGCAAAACATATCTACCTACACCTACATCTTGGCTGAAAAATCCCCATTCTATGTTTGTTTTGAAGATAGAAAATACTACTCTTTTTTTTTTTTTTAGTAGCCATGCTTAATCTAAAATCAACTCTTTGCCTCAACTCTCTAATAAATGTTGCAAATGAGTTTTGTGTTGTATATTATAGAACATTCATAAGAATATAATCTCCAAATATGGTCAGCTATGTCTTTTGAATGCCTACTATGTGCAAAGCTCTCGCATATTAGAGTTAAAATATATGTGTAAGAAATGTATAAAGCTATGGAGAATAAAGTTTTATGAATTGTTTCATGTGGTTGACATTGACTTACTTTGGACTTGTAAATCCAGGTTACTTTCTTCTTGTTAATGCCCCTCTCAATTTAGGATATGTCTGTGTTAGATCACTGCTTCCAACCTTAAAAGCCCAAATCAAGTAGCCAGGTAATGAATTACCTATAATTACTCCACTCACCAGTAAGCTTTGCTAATTTATACCACCATCTTCACAACTTTATAGAGACTCTGTTATATATGCATCCTGACCTTAGCCAAAATGCTGCTCACACCACTGCTCTGATTAGGAAAAACTACATTAAAAGTTTGGCCAATGGAATCTTGATAGACTGGTAATTAAAAGATGCATTTCATTTGTGATGAATGGTAGCAGTTTTAACCTATAGCATTATCATGCTTAATGGTGAAATAATATGGGCATTCTAATAATATTGGGAAAGTAAAGAAGATGAACTGGTAGCACTATATTTATTTAGTTTAGTTTTATAAGTTTTAACTGAGGAAACAAAAGTACTACAGCTATTGCAATATGATTGTTGTTTTTAGAAGATGTAACTGAAAAAACAAAGAAAATTGTAAACAAGCAAGTAATATGTTTAGAAAAAAAAGTGTATATATAAATGTCATTATTTCCCATATACTAAAATAGCTCATTTAAAAGCAAAATAGAGAAATACTATACTTATAGGTCTAAATCTCTGCTCAAGACACATTACAATATATTATATTAAGCACTTCAAGAAGATACGGATAAGAAAAATAACAAATGACTAAAACAGGTAAACAAAAAAAAAAACAAATTAAAATAGTATGTGAAGGTGTGATGAAAAGGATATTCTCACACACCATCTTCAATGGTTTATATTGTTTGAAGAATAGTTTGTCAACACATACACTTTAAAAAAATATTTACTGACATTTTAGAGTGTATTTTTAAAAAATTAAACATGTCCAGGGTCTTATCTAAATGGAGATTTACTTTTTACTATTGAGAATTGGAAACAACAGAAATGTCTAGGAATAAGGGACAGATCAAGTACATCATAGGGTTTTAGTAACACAAAACATGATGCCACCCACATTAGATCTCAGATTGCACTAAGATGCTGATTGCTGTGAAAAATCTGATTTTACATTTTAAGTGGAAAAATCAGATTACAAAACAGATAATATGTAATTTCAGTTCAGGGATGGTACATGATGCAGATATTTGAAAGTCTAATAGGCTTTTCATTCTTAATACAACTAAGGTAATGTTGGCTCACAGCCTTGGGAGTTCCCCAGGTGAATTTTGAGACTTGACCCTGTACCTGGAGGACAAGGAGAAACCAAAGAAAGAGGCAGACCACTCCAGATTGTAAGTGGCAGATTTAACAAGCAAGGGAACTTACCTAAAAGTCTTGTCTTGGTGGACACAAATGAGCCCCTACCCCCACCAGCGAGAATCTTAGAAGGTTATATAGAGGCCTTAAATGGGTTCGGTAACATATTTAGTCCAGGTAGTTTTAATAACACCTTCCTCTCTTAAGGCTACACTCTTGAAAGTGCTCCTAGTACAAAAGCAGGGGGCAAAACTTACAGGACATGGAAAGCAGTAAGGAGCCTCTGATTTTCCAGGTCCAGCTCAAGGGTCAACTGGCAGTCATGACCTCTCGATGGCTTCCTCCAATTGGTAGCAAAGCAGGTGGCTTCCAATATATGTTTCCTTTCTTCCTCTAGGAATTGAATCCTGAATTTTATCATGGGCTTCCCAGATAAAGACTGTATAATCCAGCCTTTTTTGCATCAAGTTGTCTCTTCGTGACTAAGCTCTGGACATTGGTATGTATGTGGAAGTGATGTGTGCAAATTATGAACTCTGGAATTTAGAGAAAAGTCCCCAAATCCTCATTCCTGAAACTTTACAGAAGATGCGTAATTTATCAATGTATTGCCCCTTAGCTTTGAATTGACCCTTCTGTGATAAAGGATTTGAATTCTGTAAATATTTCTTGTTAGCACAATGTTAATTTAGTCAGTAGAGGGCACTAGAGGGACATATGAGTAGAAAGAGATTTTTTTTCTGGTGCCATTTGCTTCTTTGTCCAGGCTCTTGCAATGCACTGTAGCTAGTAGTATCCAGTTCCCAGCGGCTTCCCGGGCACCTTAAAGTGTGGATTTCCAGCAAATCAGGTATGATCATAGATTCTCACCATTGAGATAGGCTCCCTGATTTCAAAGTAGATGACAGGACTGTAGCAGAGGCTACCTGGCAGCACTTAACCAAAAACAGAAAGGATACATACTGAAAAGGGCAGCAGGATTGTATGAGTAGTCAGTAGGACTTGGCTTGAACAGATATTTGACAGTGGCTATTTGGTCATGAAGTCTCTAGCAGCAAAGTAGTTTGTCAGTCCACTAGAGTATTGCCTAATCAATATACCAGGAAAAGCTGTAAGTCTGGTAGCCAAAAAGCTGACTTAATTAATCAGTGAAGAATCTCAGCCTCTCATAATTTTTCTGTCTTAAGTCAATTCACAGACCCATTTTGGAAGGCTGGAAGCATGGGTACCTATAAGGAACTTCTGAAAAAACTATATACCATAATAAATCATCCTCCAAGCATTTTCTTAAAAAGTTTATTTACTAGAATGACTATAATTCAGAAAAAAAAATACCCAAAATACCCAGACTTTTCAGAAATTACAGGTTTTGAATTGATGCTAATAACCAAAGGCTCAAATCACCATCGTTACTTAATAATATTTGGTATAGAGGATCCAAGATGGCAGAGGAGTAAGTGGAAGTTACACTAACCTCCTCCCAGGACCAGTCTGGATTTACAACTTAATTTTGGAGAAATCATCTGGAATAACCAACCAAACACTAGCTGTAGAGAAGTATTATAACCACGAAGAGACTGAAAAGGCCGCTACACCACAACTTGACCAGTGGGGAGTGCAGAGACGTGGAAGGGCTGGCTGGGCTCCCATGGGTGACAGCTGAAGGAACTGAGAAACAGCTCAGCAGCCGGGGGTTCCTTCTGAGAAGGGCAGGGTCTAAACCCCCAGCTGTGCTTCCCAGCCTACAGCAACAGAGTAGAAAGTAAAATAGTATCAGATGTAAAAAGCGAAAAGCCACAGGGTTTCTTGCTAGCCAGAGAGAAAGAGCAGGAGAAAAAGCGCTCTTAAGTGGATCACATACAAAAATATTTTGGCCCCCACTTACTCTGGGCTCAAGCAAAGGGAAGGCAGAGAGGACTGGAGACACTTGGGGAGAGTTTGGCATGGTGGCTTTGAGGGGAGAACTGGGGGAGCAGCCAACCGGGTCCCAGTCCTGACTCATTCCCAGTACTGCAGGCAGACCATTCCCCTCCAAGTGGTGTCAGCCTGAGGGGAAGCAAAAGCCCTGCCTACAGGAATTAAGCTGCCACACCCACAGTCCTTAGGCCTGACAGCTAATCACAGATTGAATAGATCAACAATTAAAGAAGACAGAAAAAGGCAGTAGATCCCTGGAAGTCTCCAACAGGCTGCTTAGGGCCAGACTGGTACATGATCTGACACCACCAGAGGCAGATCCAGGAAGTACAGATCATTCTAAGAAGCACCAACAGACAATAGGAGTCACAAAAACGGGGAGACAGAGAAACAACCTCCCATTGAAAGGAAAGGTAGAATCCCCAGAAAGAGTGCTAAATGAAACAGAGGGGAGCAAACTATCAGATATGCAATTCAAAACATGGATAATGGAGAAGCTGAATGAGCTCAGCGGAAACTACAAAGAACTCCAGGGGCACTACAAGGAACTCCAGGGAAACTACAAGGAACTTACTGAGAATTACACCAGCATGAAAAAAGACATAGAAGTTATCAATAAGAGCCGGGAGGAAATGAAGAATACGATCTCTGAATTGAAGAACACAGTAGAAGGAATTAAAAGCAGGCTAGAGGAAGCGGAAGATCAGATCAGTGAGCTGGAGGACAATGTAGACAAAAACTCCCGGACAGTGCTACAAAATGAATAAAGACTGAACAAGACTGAAGAGGTTCTAAGACAGCTGCAGGACCACATAAAATGTAATAATATCCATATCATAGGAATTCCAGAAGGAGAAGAAGAAGAGCAAGGGATAAAATAACCTCTTTGAAAAACATATGACAGAAAACTTCCCTAACATGAGGAGAGAAAGACTCATGCAAGTCCAGGAAGCACAGAGGGTCCCAGTGAAGATGAACCTCAACAGGCCCACTTCAAGACACATCACAATTAAAATGGCAACATTGAAAGACAAAGAGAGAATCTTAAAAGCAGCAAAAGAAAAACAACTAATAACATACAAGGGAGCTCCAATAAGGCTATCATCAGATCTCTCAGCAGAAACACTATAAGCCAGAAGGGAATGGCAAAAAATATCCCAAGCAATGAAAAACAAAGGCCTACAACCAAGAATACTCTACCCAGCAAGGTCTCATTCAAAATGGAAGGTGAAATAAGGAGTTTCCAAGACAAAAGAAGGCTAAAAGAATACATCTCCACCAAACCAGCATTGAAAGAGATGCTAAAGGGTCTGCTTTAAGAAGATGAAGAAACAGAAAGACAGAGAGGAACACGAGTATGAAGGGGGAAAATGACAATGAATATGTACTTATCAGTAATAACCTTAAATGTAAATGGATTAAATGCTCCAATCAAAAGACATAGGGTAGCTGAATGGATTAGAAAGAATGACCCACATATATGCTGTCTACAAGAGACCCACCTTAGAACAAAAGATCTATACAAACTGAAAGTGAAGGGATGGAAAAAAGTATTTCAAGCAAATGGACATGAAAGAAAAGCTAGGGTTGCAATACTGATATCAGACAAAGCAGATTTCACAGCAAAGGCCATAAAAGGAGACAAAGAAGGACATTTCATAATACTTAAGGGAAAAACCCAACAAGAAGATATAACCTTTATAAATATATATGCACCAAACTTAGGAGCACCCAAATATGTAAGGAAAATTTTGAAAGACTCCAAGAAAGATATAGACAGAAACACACTCATAGTGGGGACTTTAACACCCCATTGTCAACAATGGACAGATCTCCAAAGCAAAGAAACACCAAAGATATTGAGACACTGAACAACACTCTAGGTCAAAAGGAATTGGTAGATATATATAGAACTTTTCACCCCAAAGAAGCAAAATATACATTATTTTCAAATGCACATGGATCTTTTTCTAATATGGACAACATGGTAGGACACAAAACAAGCCTTAACAAATTCAAGAAAATTGAGATTATATCAAGCATATTCTCAGATCAAAATAGCTTGAAACTATAAACCAACTGTAAGGGAAAATCTCAAAAACACCAAAATACATGGAGACTCAACAACAGGTTATTAAATAATGAATAAATTAAACATGAGATTAAGGAAGAAATCAAAAAGTATCTGGAAACAAATTAAAATGAACACACAACACAAAACCTATGGGACACAGCAAAAGCAGTCCTGAGAGGGGAGTTCCTAGCAATACAGGCCTACCTAAAGAAGATAGAAAAATCTCAAATAAACAATCTAACCCTACATCTATAAAAATTAGAGTAACAACAACAAACAAAACCCAGAGCAAGTAGAAGGAAGGAAATAATCAAGATCAGAGCAGAATTAAATAACATAGAGACTTAAAAAAATAACCCAAAGAATCAATAAATCCAGGAGCAGGCTCTTTGAAAGGATAAACAAAACTGAAAAATATTTACCCAGAGTCATCAGGAGAAAAAGAGTGGATTTAAATAAATAAAATGAGAAACAAAGAGGAGAAGTAACAACTGATAGCACAGAAATAAAAAGGATTGTAAGAAATTACTATGAACAACTATATGCCAAAAAATGGACAACCTAGGCAAAATGGACAAATTTTTGGAAATGTATAATCTCTCAAAACTGAATCAAGAATAAGTAAAAAGCCTGAACATAATGGTAACAACTAGCACAATTGAAGCAATAACTTTAAAAAATCTCAACACACAAAATCCATGGACCATATGGCTTCAAAGATGAATTTTACCAAACAGGTAAAGAAGAACTAGCATCTATTCTCAAACTATTCCAAAAAAGTCAAGAAGAGGGAAGACTCTCAAACTGTTTTTATGAGGTCAGGATTATCCTAATTCCAAAATGAGATAAGGACACAACAAAGAAAGAAAATTACAGGCCAATATCACTGACGAACATAGATGCTAAAATCTTCAACAAAATATTGGTAATCATGATCCACCAATACATTAAACAAATCATGCACCATGATCAAGTAGAATTTATCCCTAGGATGCAAGGATTGTATAATATTCACAAATCAATAAGCACAATACACCACATAAACTAAATGAAAGACAAAAATAACACGATCATATTAATAGATGCTGAAAAAGCATTTGACAAAATCCAGCACCCATTTATGATAAGAATACTCAGCAAAGTGGGACTAGAGGGAGAATACCTCAATGTAATAAAGACCATATGTGAGAAACCTACTGCCAATATCATACTCAGTGGGCAAAAGCTAAAACTGTTTCCTTTTAGATCAGAACAAAACAAGGGTTCCCACTTTCACCAATCTTACTTAATATAGTAATGGATGTTCTAGCCATAGCACTTAGAGATGGAAAAGAAATAGAAGGCATCCAAACTGGAAAGGAAGAAATAAAACTGTCATTATTTGCAGACATAATAGTATACATAAATAAATCCCTATAGGTTCCACCAAGAAATTATTCGAACTAATAAGTGAATTTGGCAAAGTAACAAGACACAAAGTCAATATTCAGAAGACAAAGGCATTCTTGTACAACAATAATTAATTACCAGAAAGGGAAACCAAGAAAAAAAAATCCCACTTACTATAGTAACAAGAATAATAAAGTACCTAGGAATAAATTTAACCAAGGATGTAAAAGACTTGTACTTATAATACTATAGAAAACCAAAGACAGTAATTGAGAAAGATACAAAGAAATTGTAGTATATATCATGTTCATGGATTGAAAGAATCAACATCATTAAATTGTGTGTACTACCCAAAGCAATCTACAGATTTAACACAATTTATATTAAAATACCAATGGCATATTTCACAGATCTGAGACAAATATTCCAAAAATTTATATGGAACCAAAAGAGATCCTAAATACACTCAGCAATACTGAGAAGGAAGAACAATGTTAAGAATACCACTATACCTGATATTAAACTATTCTACAAGGACACTGTAATCAAGACAGTCTGATACTGACATAAGAACAGACACACAGATCAATGAAACAGAAGAGGGAGTGCAGAAATAAACCAATGTCTCTATAATTAAATAATATTCAACAAAGAGGACATGAGCACACAATGAAGTAAAAACAGTCTTTTCAATAAATAGTATTGGGAGAACTGGACTGGTACAAGCAAAAGGAAAGAAAGAAGAAAGAGAAAGAAAGAAAGAAAGAAAGAAAGAAAGAAAGAAAGAAAGAAAGAAAGAAAGAAAGAAAGAAAGAAAGAAGAAAGAAAGAAAGAGAAAGAGAGAGAAAGAAAGAATCTTATACCATACACCAGAATAAACTCAAAATGAATAAAAGATTTAAATATGTCATAAAACATAGGAATAAAAATTTCAATCATCCCACATAGCAATATTTTTGCCAACATATCTTCTAGAGCAAGGGGAAAAAGGAAAAAAAAATAAACAAATGGGACTACATCAAGTTAAAGTTTCTGCATGGCTAAAGAAGCCATCATCAAAAGAAAAAAATGAACCAGTTGTATGGGAGAACATATTTTCCAATGATACATCAGACAATGGTTTAATCTCCAAAATATAAAGAACTCATATGACTCAAAACCAGGAAGACAAACAGTCCAATTAAAAAATGGGCAAAGGAGACTTCCAGCCAAGATGGAGGTATAGACCAACACGCTTTGTCTCCCTCCACAACTAAGAAGGACTACTACTACCACAAAACCAAAAATAACCGGAAGTTCCAGAAAATAAATTTACATGGAAGTGCAATGTATGAAGTCATAAACAAGTGGTGCTTGCCCAGATGGGTAGGAGGGGTGAAGCCAAGGCTGAAAGATCAAGTTATGCTGGAGGCGGGAGCTGCAGCAATGAACAGCAGGACCCGGTAAGCAGACACCTGTATTTAGGGGGAGGAGAGAAACACCTGGGAGCCAGCCCTGGCTGCAGACCAGACCCATCAGCTTTTGATTCCAATGCCAGGGAAGGCAGACCCCCATTGTCTCAGACTGTGAGGCCCAGAGGGCGTGGGGATGGAGGAGGAGGCTCCTGGTCTCTCAGCAGAGAGTAACATCAGGAATTCATCTTGGACCCCCGCCCCCACGCAAAGCGAAACAGTGTGGTGAGAAAGGTCACCATGTTGTGACGAGTACATGGGGCTCTGCCCAATATAGCATAGGAGGTGTGACAGGGCCTCATCCAAGAAGGAAAGATAAACAAAGCAGTCAGAATGGCAGATTAATGATTGAAATATCAATCACGCAGCTAACCAAAAAGCAAATAAAGGACTTGACCAATGAACAAATAGAGAATCTTTCTGAAGCTCAGTTCAGAGATATAGTAATAAGGCAGATTACAGACCTAACAGTGGAACTTAATCAAGACAGGGAAGGAATGAAGGCCAGTCCTGCTGAAATGAACAAAAATACATACAAGACAAATGGTGAGGAAGGGAAAGCCAGGGATTAAATCAACAAATGGGAACATAGGGAGGGAACAAACAGTCAACTAGTGCAGAAAGAGGAAACAAAAAGTAAGGAATATGAGAGAGTCTCAGAAACCTCTGGGACAGATATAAGTGAATGAACATTCGAATTATAGGATTGTCAGAGGGTGAAGAAGAAGAACTAGGAATTGAAAAATTATGTGAAAAAATAATGAAGCAGAACTTCCCTAACTTGGGGAAGGAAATGGACTTACAGGTTCAGGAAGTACAGAGAGTTCCAGATAGGCTGGACCCTGGGAGAACCAAACCAAGATACATTATAATCAAAATGTCAAAAATTAAAGATAAAGAGAGAATCTTAAAAGCAGCAAGACAGAAGAGAAGAATTATGTACAAAGGGGTCCCAATTAGACTATTCTTTACAGGCAAGAAGGGACTGGCAAGAAATATTCAAAGTAATGAAAAGCAAAAACCTACAACCATGACTACTCTATCCAGCGAAGCTGTCATTCAGGATAGAAGGGCAGAGAAAGTGCTTCCAGGACAAAGTAAAACTGAAGGACTTTGTTAGATCCAAACCACTGTTATATGAGATGTTAAAGGGACTTGTTTAGAAGAAGGAAGATCAAAAGTATGAACATTAAAATGAAAACTGTATCACAACAACCAACAACAGAAACTAGGGAACCCAAATAAAGACAAACTAAGTAGGCAATGAGAGGAGAAATATAATTATAGGTACGGGGAACATATTAGGGGGAGATCAGTGGGGAGGGGGAAGGGGAAAAAGGGAGGGAGATGATGCAGGAATTAAGAAGCATAGTCAGAGGGAGTGGAGTAGACAGAAAGATGTTGAGAAGAACTATATGCACAACCAATGTGCATGGACTAAGGGGGGGGACAGCTGGAGGGAGGGGAGTCACAGGGTGGAGGGGAGTAGAGGGAAAAGAAATTGGGACAACTATAACAGCATAATCAATAAAATAAGAAATAAAAATATAAGCAAAGGATGTGAATAAATATTTCTCCAAGGAGGACATACAGAAAAACCCAAAGGCATATGAAAAAATGCTCAACATCACTAGCCATCAGAGAGATACAAATTAAAAGCACAATGCGATACCACCTCACACCTCTCATAATGGCTATCATTAATAAATCAACAAACAAGTTCTGACAAGGACGCCAAGAAAAGGGAACCCCAGTGCATTGTTGGTGGAAATGCAGACTGATGCAGCCACAGTGAAAAACAGAATGGAGTTTCCTCAAAAAAACTGAAAATGAAACTAATTGATTTATGACCCAGTGATTCCACAGCTCAGAATATACCCTAAGAATCCTGAAATACCAATTCAAAAAAACTTATGCAACCCTATATTTATAGCAGTACTATTTACAATAGCTAAATGTCAGACCAGCTCAAGTGCCCATCAGTAAATGAGTGGATTAAAAAACTGTGGTACATTTACACAATGGAATAATACACAGCAGAAAATAAGAAGGCCTACATTTTGTGACAGCATGGATGGAACTGGAGACTATTATGCCAAGTGAAATAAGTCAGTCGGTAAAGACAAATACCATATGGCCTCACTTATAACTGGAATCTAATGAGCAAAATAAACTAATGGGAGAAATAGAACCAGAGACATGGAAACATGGAACAGACTGACAGCTGTAGGAGGGGAAGAGGGATGGGGAAAAGTGCAAAAAAAGTGGAAAGGACTAGTAAAAAAACATGTTTGAATGACTCATGGACATGGACAATGGAAAGGTGATTAACCATGGATGAAAGGGATTGGCTAGGTGGAGGGGGCCAAAAGCAAAAACAATTGGGATAAATGTAATAGAAGAAAAAGAGTTTTTTTAAAAATTGGAAAATAAAAATTTAAAAATTAATAAGAATAGTTAACAGAAAAATAAAATAACAAGTAAAAATGCTCATAATTAAAATGTGTTTGTGGGGTTGTTTATTAAAGGAAAGACTAACAGTTGGCTTTTTCAAAATTTAACTATATGTAGTTAACGAGAATTGAACCTAAACAAAACAAAACAAAAAATGCTCTCAGTGGTTAAAAACCAAAGAATGGAAAACTACATCAGGCAAGCACTATATAAGAGAAAGAACAAAATAGAATTTAAAGAAAAGACAAAACTGTGGACTATGTTAATGACTCACACAGTGTAGTAGTTAGTGAGCCTGGTTTGGAAGCCACTTTGTGTGATTTTGAGTCCAGGGCAACTCCTTTACTTGATTGATAGCCTAGGATAAATTTGAGTATTGATTCTTTACATCGGCTGTCTCTTCTGTAAAATTGAAAACTAATAACAATAATGATACTATTGACCTAATATAGATGCAGAGTACTTAGACACTGCTTCTGTGTAGGAAATTCAATAAATGTTAGATATGGGTTAGGGTTCATTAAAAATTTAACTTATCAAGACACAGAGTAATGAGTCTCTCTAGGCCTAAAAAGAATTGTTGTAATATATTTAAAAGATTTTTGATAACTATATAAATTAATTGACAAATCCACTATTCTAATGAGACATTTTTAATTGATGTCCCTCTGAAACCGAGAGAAAACACATTTTTAAAATTATGAGAAATGTTAAAACAAATGTTTAGCTTATAGTTCTAGATAGATAACTATTCATTGTGTACCCAAAAAACTTAAACTGGGACTTCCGGCCAAGATGGAGGCTTAGACGGACGCGC
This sequence comes from Furipterus horrens, assembly GCF_987537825.1. Classification (NCBI taxonomy): domain Eukaryota; kingdom Metazoa; phylum Chordata; class Mammalia; order Chiroptera; family Furipteridae; genus Furipterus; species Furipterus horrens. Next base: position 57,428,801 of record NW_028327176.1, on the reverse strand, counting down.
TAGGTCTCCCTCTACAACTAGAGAGGAATACAACTACTTCAAAACAAAGGATAACTAGAAATTCCAGAAAATAAAACTACACGGAAGCCCAACATATGAAGTTATAAACCAGCGGCGCCCTTTGGGCAGGTAAGAGCGAAAGGGGGCGGCGCTGTTTGTGGTCGCACCTGGGACAGCGGCGGGGAGAACAATCCCGGCTGCAATCGAACCCCCGGCAGCTCGCGACCCCAACGCTGGGGAAAGCAGCCACCACATCGCCTTGAACAGTGAGGCCCAGGGGGGCGGGAGGACGGATCCCGGTCTCCTAGTGGAATAACTGTGTGAATCCATCTAGGACCCCCACCCCCAAAGAAAGCGCCACAGGGCTGCGAAATAGGTCGCGGACAGGCACCGGTCGCTGGATTATGACAACAAAGCACCACGACACAGCAAGAAAGGTTGCCGAACGACGCCAGTCGCTGGGTCATTACGAGTACACAGGCACTGCCCCCTACAGCTGGCCCAAGAAAACAAAACGCATCTGTCAAAATGAGGCAGACAACTATAGAAATCCCGGTGGTGCAGCTCACCAGGCAACAGATGAATAACCTGACAGATGAACAGATAAGAAACCTGTCAGAGGCTCAGTTCTGGGCCATTGTTATCAGGTGGCTTACAGAATTCACAAAAGATCTGGAAAAAGATGAGAAAGAAGCGAAAAACACTCATAACGAAAGGAACAAAACCACATACGAGACAGATGGTGAGGAAAAAAAATCCAGAGTTCATTTCAACAAATTGGAATATGGAGAAGGAACAAGCAGTCAACCAATGCAGAGAGAGGAAATGGGAAGCAACGATGAGAGGATCAGAAACCTCTGGGACAGATATAAAAGGCCCAACATAAGAATCATTGGTTTGCCAGAGAGCGAGGAAGATGAACTAGAACTTGAAAAATTGAGTGAAAATATAATAAAGGAGAACTTCCCAGACTTGGGGAAGGAAATAGACTTACAGGTCCAGGAAGCACAGAGAGTTCCAAAACAACTGGACCCAGGGAGAACCACTCCAAGACACATTATAATCAAAATGTCAAAAATTAAAGATAAAGAGAGAATCTTAAAAGCAGCAAGAGAGAAGAAAAGAATTATGTACAAAGGGGTCCCAATTAGACTATCAGCTGACTTCTCAAGGGAGACCCTGCAGGCAAGAAGGGACTGGCAAGAAATATTCAAAGTAATGAAAATCCAAAACCTACAACCACGAATACTCTATCCAGCGAAATAGTCATTCAGAATAGAAGGACAGAGAAAGTGTTTCCAGGACAAAATAAAACTGAAAGAGTTCATTAGATCCAAACCACTGTTAATATGAGATGTTAAAAGAACTGGTTTAGAAAAAGGAGGATCAAGACAATGAAATCTAAAATGAAAACTGCATCACAAGAAACAACAGAAGCTAGGGAATTGAAACAAAGGCAAACTAAATAGGCAACGAGAGTGGAAAAAGAACTATAGGTACGGGGAACATATTGGGGGGAGGTCAACAGGGATGGGGAATGGGGAGAGGGAGGGAGATGATATAGGAATTAAGGATCATGGTAGGAGGGAATGGAATAGACAGAGAGAGGTTGAGAAGAACTGTATGCACAACTAATGGACATGATCTAAAAGGGGGGGACAACTGGAGGGAGGGGGGCCACCGGGTGGAGGGGAGCAGAGGGAAGGGAAATTGGCACAAATGTAATATTATAATCAATAAAACACATTAAAAAAAACAAAAAAAACTTAAACTAAATTTTATTCAAATAAATTTAGTAAACCAAATACTACATTGTATATTAAAGAATCTCAACAATTTTCCCAAAGCAAAAAATATGTGGGCTATTTTTCTGAACTTATTAGAAAATGTGAAAAAAATTAACAAAAGAATAACATTTCCCTGTCTCCCCAATGTTAAGTACATAGAAAGTAAGAGACATGCCACTAAATTGGCAGTGGAGGGGAGAGTTAATGGTAAATAAAATAAAAATTAGAAACTAATTTAAAATAAATGACAATGTGATCACTAAATATAATATTTAAACTTGTAGAGTCCACATGGCACTCAGAGAACATGCACAACTTTATATATATATATATGTAATAGAAAACAAGAAAGTTTGAAAATAAATCAACTAATTTCCAAATTAATAATGTAGGAAAAAAACAATAATTTTTAAAGACTATTTATATACACATATATACATATATGCATACATATAAAACAATTAATAGAAAAATTGTTGACTTGGTTAATATAAATGATTTTGTAATATCAATAAAGTAGACAGACTTTGAGGAAATATGATCAAGAAAAATGGAAGAAAACCAAAATAAGTTGGAAACAAGATAAAAGAAATAAGTACAAAAATATAACATTGCAGTTATAAAAATTAAAGTTATAAAAAAATTAAAAAATGTTACAGACAAATTTATGGTACTAAATTTTAATTAAATTAACATTTGAGACAACATACATTAACAGACATTTTAAAATTCATGGAGAATTAAAATACCTAAATAAACTAATAATCATAGAATTTTAAAAATATGAAAGAACTATTTTTAAAGTTAATGCAAGTTTTAGACTGTTTGTAGATGATTTTTACCAAAACATCAAGAGAGTACCAATGCTAGAAACGAAGTGAAAAGACTCACACACACACAAAAAAAACAGAAATTAAAACAAAAATACCCAACTTACTCCTCAATGCTAAAGCAAAACTAAAATTAAATCTGAATAGTGAACATAAAAGAAAATCCATGGATCAGTATAAACAATAAACATAGAAGCTGAACTTCAAATATATTTACAGATAGTACCTGGTAACTTTTGTTTTTTTATAAGATTAAAACAATTGTTATCAGTCACCATGTTCAGGATTATTATTTTTTAAACATTATAGTAAATGAAGTTTCTGGTTTAAAAGCAAAATAAAACTTAAAAGGCTCATTAAGATAAAGATAGAAGAACAATTTCCAACTCCTATATTTTTAAGAAACCCAAAACAACAAATATAAATAATTTTTAAATTTTTAAAATTCTTTTAGAGGGAGAGAAACATCGATTTGTTGTTGCATTTATTTATGCATTCATCGGTTGATTTTTTTTTTTTTTTGAACACAGAGGTATCCAATTATTACAGGCAATAAAAACATGTTTTAAAGAGTATACTTTTTTAAGTTTTTCTATTACAGTTGGCCCACATTTTTCCCCATTGTTCCCCCCACCCTGCCCACCCCTTCTCCCATAGTCAATCCCTGCCTGTTGTCCACATCCATGGGTCACTTATACTAGTTCCTTGACTAGACCTTTCCCCTTCTTATCCCCACTCTCTTCCCCACCCACCTTGGTCACTGTTAGTCTGTGCCTTGTTTACATGCCTCTGGTTCAATTTTGCTCATTTGTTGGTGTTGTTCATTAGTTTCTTGTATTAGTTGATATCATATGGTATCTGTCTCTCATTGCTTGGCTTATTTTGCTAAGCATAATTCATTCTAGTTCCACCAATATTGTCACAAATGGTAGGAGTTCCTTCTTTCTTTCTGACACATAGTACTCCATTGTGTAAATGTGCTACTGGTTCGATCTTCCAGTCAGGGCACATCAGAGAAGGAAAACTCTGACTCCAAAAAACCTCCGCTGCCTTGCGGCAAACCTCTTCAGGGGAAAGGCTAAGGGAGTAAACCCCGACAGAAAATCCGGAGCCGGAGTCCCTAAGGCGGTTTGACGTTGTAGTCAACACCGGCAACTCCTGCAGCGCACCTGAAGCCAAGTTGTATTGACTCCGTCTTTCCCTTGGACCCTTCAGCTGCGAAGAGAGGGGGGGTCTGCTGCATGGGCAACAGCAGACCCTCCATATCACCCTGCCCAGGCTCTGTAGCTTCAGCTTCACTGGAGAGGACACCCCAGTGTCATCGCAAGATGTCGATTCAACACGGGAGGAGACAGATACCGTGTCACTCCCGAGTTGGACTGCACAGCCATTCTCGGAGGTGCAGATAGACTCTTAAGAAGCTACACCATCGTCTCTCGAGACGGACGGCTGCCGACGACGACGAAATGTGCTACAGTTTTTTGATCCACTCATCTATCGTACAAATGGGCACTTAGGCTGTTTCCAGCACTTGACGATTATAAATAGCGCTGCTATGAACATAGGGGTACCTAGGTTCTTTTGAACTGGTGTTTCAGGATTCTTTGGGTATAATCCTAGCAATGGAATTGCTGGATCAAAAGGCAGTTCTATTTTTAGTTTTTTGAGAAAATTCCATACTCTTTTCCATAGTGGCTGCACCAGTCTGCATTCCCACCAACAGTGAGCTAGGGTTCCCTTTTCTCCACATGCTCGGCAGCATTTGCTGTTTGTTGATTTCTTGATGATGCTCATTCTGATGAGTGCAAGGTGGATTCTCATTGTGGTTTTAATTTGCAACTCTCTTATAGCTAGTGATGTTGTGCATTCTTTTATATGCCTATGGACTCTGTATGTTCTCTTTAGAGAAGTGTTTCTTCAGGTCCTTGGCCTATTTTTTAATTGGGTTGTCTGTCTTCTTGGTGTTGAATCATATAAATTCTTTATATATTTTAAAGATCAATACTTTATCTGAGGTAAATACGTTTTCCCATATGATAGGATCCCTTTTCATCTTACTAATTTTTCTTTTGCTGAGCAGAAATTCTTTAGTTTGATGTAGTCCCGTGTGTTTATTCTTTCCTTTATTTCCTTTGGCTTAGGATACATATCAGCAAAAATATTGCTATGTGGGATATCTGAAATTTTCTTGCCTATGGTTTTCTCTAGGACTTTTATGGAGTCACAGCTTACATTTACATCTTTTATCCATCTTGAGTTTATTCTGGTGTATGATGTAAGTTGGTAGTCTAGTTTCTTTTTTTTTTTTTTGAACATCCCTGTCCAGTTCTCCCAGCATCATTTTATGCTCCTTCCCCCTTTGTCAAATATTAGTTAACCATATAGACCTGGGTTTATTTCTGGGCTCTTTATTCTGTTCCATTGATCTATATGTCCTTACGCCAGTACCAGATTGTTTTGATTACAGTGGCTTTGTAGTGTAGTTTGATATCAGGTATTGTGATCCCTCCTCCTGTGTTCTTTTTCCTCAAGATTACTGTGGCAATTTGGGGTCTTTTGTGGTTCCATATAAATTTTTGAAGTATTTGTTCTAGGTCTGTGAAATATGTCATTGGTATTTAAATAGGGATTGAACTGAATCTATAAATTGCTTTGGGTAGTATGGACATTTTAATGATGTTGATTCTTCCCATCCATGAGCATGGTATATGCTTCCATTTATTTGTATCTTCCTTAATTTCTTTCTTCAGTGTTATGTAGTTTTCTAAGTACAGGTCTTTTACCTCCTTGGTTAAGTTTATTCCTAGTACTTTATTTTTCCTGTTGCTACAGTAAATGGGATTTTTTTCTAGTTTTTTATCTCTGATATTTTATTGTTGGTGTACAGAAATGTCTTCAATTCTTGAATATTGACTTTTAACCTGCTATTTTGCCAAATTCACTTATTAGGTCAAGTAGTTTTTCATGGAGTCTATAGGGTTTTCTATGTATGCTATCACATCATCAGCAAATAATGTTAGTTTTACTTCCTCTTTTCCAGTTTGGATGCCTATTATTTCTCTTTCTTCTCTGATTGCTGTGGCTAGAACTTCCAAGACTATGTTGAATAAAAGTGGAGAGAGTGGACATCCTTGTCTTGTTCCTGATCTTAGTGGGAATATTTTCAGTTTTTGCCCATTGAATATAATGTTGGCTTCCGGTTTCTTGCATATGGCCTTTATTATGCTGAGTTATACTCCCTCTATTCCCATTTTGTTGAGTGTTTTAATCATAAATGGGTGTTGTACTTTATCAAATGCTTTTTCTGCATCTATTGATATGATCATGCGGTTTTTGTCTTTCATTTTATGTGGTGTATTATGTTTATTGATTTGTGATTATTAAACCACCCTTGCATCCCTGGGATGAATCCCAATTGATCGTGGTGTATGATCTTTTTAATGTGTTGCTGTATCTGGTTTGCCAATATTTTGTTGAGGATTTTAGCATCTATGTTAATCAGTGATATTGGCCTGTAATTTTCTTTCTTTCTTACGTCATGACCTGGTTTTGGAATTAGAGTAATGCTGACTTCATAGAAAGAGTTTGGGAGTCTTCCCTCTTTTTGGAATTTTTAGAAAAGTTTGTGAAGGATAGGTGTTAGTTGTTTCCTAAATGTTTTGTAAAATTCACCTGTGAAACCATCTGGTCCAGGGCTTTTGTGTGCTTGGAGGTTTTAGAGTACTGCTTCAATTTCAATAGTTGTTATCAGTATATTCAGGCTTTCTGCTTCTTGATTCAGTTTTGGAAGGTCATATGTTTCCACAAATCTGTCCATTTTATCTAGGTTGTCAAACTTCTTGTTATACAGTTTTTTTGTAGTAATTTCTTACAATCCTTTGCATTTCTGTGGTATCAGTTGTAATTTCTCCTTCTTCAATTTCTGATTTTTTAAAATTTGGTTCCTCTTTCTTTTTTTTCTTGATGAGCTTGCTTAAAAGTTTTTATTTTTTTATCTTTTTCAAAGAACCAGCTCTTGATTTTGTCGATCTTTTGAATTGTTTGTTTAGTCTCTATGTCATTTAATTATGCTCTGATCTTGATGATTTCCTTCCTTTTACTCACTTCGGGCTTTGTTTGTTGTTGTTTCTCTGGTTCTTGTAGCTGTAGGGTTGGATTTTTATTTTAGGTTCTTTGTTCTTTTTAAGTAGACCTGTATTGCTATGAACTTTCCTCTCAGGACTGCCTTCATTATGTCACATAGGTTTTGAGATGTGTATTCATTATCATTTGTTTCCAGAAACTTTTTAAATTTCTTCCTTGATGTCACTGTTAGCCCATTCATCATTTAATAGCATGTTATTCATTCTTCATGAGTTTGAATGTCCTTGAGTTTTTTCTTGAGGTTGATTTTCAGTTTCAAGCCATTGTGATCTGAGAGGATGCTTGATATAATTTAAATTTTCTTGAATTTGTAGAGGCTTGTTTCGTGTTCTACCATGTGGTCTAGCTTTGAAAATGTTCTGTGTGCACTTGAGAAGAATGTATATTTTGCTTCTTTGGGGTGAAAGGTTTTATATATATCAACTAAGTATTTCATCTAGAGTATTTTTCGATGCCTCAATATCCTTGGTGTTCTTTGCTTTCAAGATCTGTCCATTGTTGACAATGGGGTATAAAAGTCCCCTACTATGAGTGTGTTGCTGTTGATATCCTTCCTGAAGTCCTGCAATATTTTCCTAATATATTTTGGTGCTCTTTTGTTGGGTGCATATATATTTATAAGGGTTATATCTTCTTGATGGATTGTTTCCTTAAGTATTATGAAATGTCCTTCCTTGTCTCTTTTATGGCGTTTGTTGTGAAATCTATTTTGTCTGATATAAGTATTGCTAACCCAGCATTTTTGTAAATGTCCATTTGTTTTAAATACTTTTTTCCAACCCTTCACTTTCAGTCTGTGTAGCTCTTTTGTCTGAAGTGTGTCTCTTGTAGACAGCATATATGTAGGTCATGTTTTCATATCCATTACACTACCCTGTGTCTTTAGAATGGAGCATTTAATCCATTTTCACTTAAGGTTATTATTGACAGGTATTTATTCATTGTGACTTCTTCCCTTTGTACTTGTGTTCCTCTCCCTCTCTTTCTTCCTCTTCTTAAAGCATTCCCTTTAGCATCTCTTGCAATGCTGGTTTGGTGGAGATGTATTCTTTTAGTCTTCCTTTGTCTGGGAAACTCCTTATTTCACCTTGCTGGGTAGAGTAGTCTTATTTGTAAGCCTTTGTTTTTCATCACTTGAAATATTTTTTGCCATTCCCTCCTGGCTTGTAGTGTTTCTGTTGAGAAATTATCTGATAGCCTTATTGGGGCTCCCTTGTGCATTATTTGCTGTTTTTCTATTTCTACCTTTAGGATTCTCTCTTTGTCTTTGAATGTTGGCATTTTAATTATGATGTACCTTGGAGTGGGCCTCCTTGGATTCATCTTCTTTGGGACCCTTTCACGCCCTGTACTTGTGAGACATTTTCTCTCCTCATGTTTGGGAAGGTGTCTGTCATTACTTTTTCAATCAGGCTTTCTATCTCTTGCTCCTCTTCTTCTCCTTCTGCTATCCTTATGATACAGATATTATTATGTTTCATGTTGTCCTGCAGCTCTCTTAAACTCTCTTCATTCTTTTTTAGTCCTTTTTTCATTTTGTTTCACTGTCTGGGAAATTTTTTCTACATTGTCCTCTAGCACACTGATCTGGTCCTCTGCTTCATTTTGCCTGCTTTTGATTTATTCTATTGTGTTCTTCAGTTCAGAAATTGTATTTTTCATCTTCCTGGCTCTTATTGATAGTTTCTGTGTCCTTTTTAATGCTGTGTAATTCTCAGTAAGTTTCTTGTAGTTTCCCTGGAGTCCTTTGTAGTTTCCCTGGAGTTTGTTGTTGTTTTCTCTGAGTTTGTTGAGTTTGTTGAGCTTCCTCATTACTATTGTTTTGCATTCCATGTCTGGTAGTTTGCTTGCCTCTATTTTGTCCATCCCTCCTTCTGGGTATTTCTCCTTTCCTTTCAATGGGGTGTTGTTTCTTCATCTCCCCTTTTAGGTGGGTCTTCTTTGTTTTGCTTCTTAGGTTGATCTGCTTTTATTTCCTGCCTTTGTGGTATGATCTTCTATGGTGGGAATACTTTGGGATTCAGTGGTGCAGACTTCTTGATCTCCTTAACCTGATGCTCTTGGGATGCACTTTATGCCTTTTATTTGGACTCTGGTGGTATTTTGGTTTTGGCTGTTGTTTTGTTGCTCGTTGGTGGGTCCTTCCCTCCAAGTAGCTGATTGAGAGTCACTCCACCAACCTCATCTTGTAAACAGTTTAGTTGAGCTGCTGCTAAAACAGAGCTGCAACTCTTGGCAAGAATCCCATACTCCCAAAAATTTCCCTCACCCTCAATCACTGTATCAACTACAAATGAGCCAGTATTAATAAGGATGTATATAAAGCAGGGACAGAAAACTCCTATAGAAAATCTCAGTGGAATTGGTCTCCATAGTATCTGCTTTTTTCCCCTATTTTCTTCTCTTTCTAGATCTGTCCCTGATTTCCCATTTCTGGATCTAGGCAATCTATTTGTGCCGATTAGTGTTCTACCACCCATGTCTATCTCTTTCGGTTGCTTTTTGCTCTAGTCGCTCAGTAATCTGCAGTCAGGAGTAAGCACCATGGGGGCCAGGGCCAAGTCATTTCTTGGGGTGGGGCTGCTGCTCACTCTCCAGCTGATGCCACTTTGAGGGGGGTAGTCTACTTAAGAGATTTCTCCCACAGCACTGGGGATGAGTGTGCACTTTGATCCAGTCCACTGCTCCCCCAGCTCTTTCTCCAAAACCAGTATCCAAAACTTTTCCAAAACACCTCTAGTTCACTTGACCCTCCTTTGGCTGCAGCTGGGGGCAGGCAGACCACGTTCACCCCCCTTGAATGCTCAGCTCAGGGAAGGTGTGCAGGCGGGCCAAATGTGCCCCCACTTCTGTGCTAAATTGGGGCGGATGGGTGGGCTGGCTGAATGTGCCCCCACGAGCAGACCAAATGTACCCTCCTCACCTACTCAGCTTGGGCAGGTGCACAGGCAGTCCAAATGCGCCCTGGCATGAGCGCTCAGCTTGTGACAGGCAGGTGGACAGAATGCGCCCCCAAGAGTATGCAGGCCGGGATGGTCAGGCGGGCCAAATGCGCTCCTGCTTGCACTCAGCTTGGGCGGGAAAGTGGGCGGGTTGGCTGAATGCACTGTGGCAAAATGTGCCCCACCACCACCACCCGCGAGCGCAGGTTGCCGGAGCAGGTGGGCCAGGATGCGCTCCTGCGCCTGTGCCCCTCAAAAATCTTGCTCCGCCCCTAGCCTTGCCTCCCTGGTCTGCAAAAACCAATCAAACAGAGAAACAAACAAACAAGCGAAAGCAAACAACAAAAGAAAAAAAAATACACTGCTCATCTCTGCCAGCAGACATAGCCTCAGTTTTCAAGCCAGACTCCTCTCAGAGGAAGTCTAGGGCCATTGAAAAGTCTCTCTGCACAGCCAGCCACTGCCCAGGAGCCAAGCCAGCTAGAACTACTATTTCTCCCATGTCTTCTCTACGATCCTCACCAGACAGGTCACTCTGAGATGGTCTCCTCTACTGCCAACTGCCCCAAGGCTAAACTCCCACCAGTATCCAGATATTAACTGAGATGCTTTGTCCACAATTAGCCAAAATTCCAGACTATTTTCAGGAGTAAGCAAGCGCAGCCTCCACTCACTCCTCCACCATCTTCCTCTCCCCTTTAAAGAGTATCCACTGGTTGATTCTTGTATGGACCTCGATCAGGGATAGAACCCACAAACTTGGTGTATTGGGATGAGGCTCTAGCCAACTGAGCTACCCAACCAGGGCTATAAATAATTTCTTATTAAACTCAGGGAGAAGATAAAGATGCCCACTTTCATTCAGAATCTCCTTCATAAGGAAGTGATATTTAGAAAGTAATAAAATACCTATATACTGGAAAGAAAAATACAAAAAATGCCACATTAATTTAAATATCCAAACACTATAAAGCTCTCCCTTTTTTAGGCATAAACATTGTGGAGTCACAATAATTATGATCCAGATGCTCAATTAGGTGCAACACAGAAGAGAATGATAGGGAGATAGAGATAAATAGGAGAGGCATCTATATATAGAAGTAGCTGGTATAGAGAAGTAGGGTGGTAGAAGGGAAGAAGTACAAAGAAAGCGAGAGGCAGAAATATGGGGGAGAAGTAAACTGCTGTTATTTTGGTGTAATTGTTAAACAAGTGTAATAACCACAATTTTCTTCCCTGAAAAGTTGTAGGGAAAGCGCTCCCTCCCACCTGCTGTTTCCCTACTGCTAAGACAATTGTAAAGAATTATCTGTTCTTTGTCTTATGATTCCTAGTTCTTTTTCTTATACTTAATAGAGGTATAGCTGGGTTAAATTCTGACATTATACCCCTCAGTTCTTTCAGGTTTCACATCCATAAATAGAAATATATTCTTTGCATTTACTTCTTCTTGATGGCTTGGCTTACTACTAGAACAGTTGATATTTGTGCCTGCTTATTCCTGCAGTTGGGGCATCCCAGATTTCGTGATTTTCTTTATGCTGTTTACCTGACTTTCATTCTTGGCTGAGTGCTTTTGAAAAGTCAAAGAGCCTTTCTTAACCTTGGTTTCCTCATCCATAAAATTAGAACTGTAACAAGGCTTATTTTACAATTTTGTTTTATCAGCCACTAAAATAATGCTTTGCAAAATGCTAAACAAATACTAGTTATTTTTAGAATGTCAGAGTATCTTAGTTTACTCTGCTGAGCTACCAGGCACAATCACAGAGCTATTTCCAGTAAAATTACCAAGAACAATTCAACACAGCTCTGAAGTTTCACCTGAATAGCTTTCACATTATAAAACACTCAGAACATTTAAAAGAGAGAGAAAGAAAGAAAACACTGAATGCACCAGAGAATCATTCAACTTTAGATATAAATCTAGACCTCATATTAAAACAAATTGGTTGTCACTTAAATTTCAGGACTCTGGTCTGCATTAATGTATGTTCATCTTACTAAGGAGTGAATATGGCACCTTAATGATTATTATCAATACATGCCACAGACAGAAATTCTGCATCGTTATATAAAATAGGAAACAAGATCATGGCTTTGTTTAAAGTGCTGATGAATCTACCACAGAAGACAGAAAACATTTGATGAAATCTAGAACATAAGACAAAACTGTGAAAGACCTGTAGGGAACTAGAAGTCGGTAAGAGTCCTTATGAGCTAAGAAAATGAGACTCACGGTGGAGCAGGGCCAAGAGTCAGAAGAGAAAATAAAGTAAGGAAAGATTTCTGGTGTGCTAGCAGTATCTGTCCTCCATGCAGGATGGATCTTTGCTTTCCTGTTGCCTGTGTGGCAGGAAAATATCAACACCACCCGAGCACAAAGCAGAGGTGGCAATATTAACTAATGCAGGCCAGCTGGGGTGGGAGAACAAGGCAGATTGCTTGGAATATTCCTGCCCCACCCCCCATAGCTAAACTTCTGGAGTCATATGATACAAACCTAAGGAACGAACACCTAGAAAATTGAAGTAATATTCGTCTGCTCTCTAATAGGTGAGATTACTTGATGGGATGGAATCTAGACACCATGAGAACACTAGAAATTCTTGACTCTAAAGTCTTATCCACAAGGGTCTTTGAAACTCACCTGGACAGACATGATGTAGGACTGTGGCTTTCATCTTTTTCATAAGTTTACATTAAAGCCTAGTTAGCTGACAGTTCAATGTATCACAAAGAAATTACAGGGGAAAATGACCATACATTTGGGAGCTCAAGAACTATGAAAGTAAATAAAAGAATGAACAATTTTTCAGAAAAAAAAATATACCACACAAAGTTTGAGTTTGAACCAAGCATAGTATGTATATTATTGGAGTAAGGGATAGAATTGGTAGAAGACACATAAACTTTACAAAGAGGAACCAGTTGGAGATATTGGTGCAAATAATATAAAATATGAAATAACTAAAAATAGAATTAAAAAACATTAGTAACAAGGATGAGATCAAGTAATATTTTACAGAAGCCACACAAGGGGATAAAGAATAGAAAAATAAGGGATGAGTCTAGAAATATAGAGTATAAAAATAAAAGTGTTATCACCTAAAGCATACATGTATAAGGAAAGAACATATATGTATATATATATGAAGTAATAAAACTAAAATTAAAGTATTCAATTTTAAAAGATGAACAACACATTTATAGTATTAAACTGAAAGACAAAAACCCAAATTTGTATATATTATTATAATATTTGAGATTATCCAATTCAGAGAATATTTTAAAGGCTTCCAGAGAAAGACTTCTGGCCAAAATGGAGGCATAGGTAGACATGCAGTGTCTAACTCATGACTAAGAAGGAATTTACAACCACTTCAAAACTAAAAACAAAAACAAAAACAGAAGATCCAGAAAATTGAATTACATGGAAGTTCAACAAAGAAAGAAATAAAGAAAAAATTTCAGCCAGAATGGTAGGAGGGCCAGAGCCGGGACAGAGAGAATGAGGTGCAGCACTTTGGCAGTTGCTGCAAGGATGACACTCGAAGTGGCAGCTGGTGGTAGCAACAGCAGCACAGGAACTAGCCATGGCAAAAAGCACAGTCATACATTTTAAACCTGGGAAATGATCCCAGCTCCAGACCAGACCATGCAGCCCCCTGTTTCAGCGCCAGGGAAAATAGAGCCACATTGCTTCTGACTATGCAAACAAGTGGGGGTTAGGGCAGAGGAAGAAACTGCCAGTCTCTCAGCAGAGTCTGCTTGTTTAGAGGGCCCCCAGGATCCTAGAACATTCTCAGACCCACCGATTCTGGAAACCACAACCACAGCGACAGCTAGAGACAATCCAGTTACACATGGAAAGTGGAAGAAGTGTCTGGAAAAGGGGAAAGTGCTGGACAAGTGACCTTGTTTCCTCTCAGACCCCTGCCCCACATATAATGCCACAATGTGGTGAAACACATCACCGCACTAATAATATCTAAGGCTCTGCCCCTTACAATGTAACAGGTGCAACAGCTCTACCTAAGACACACAGGCAGACACAGAAAGCTGTCAAGATGAGGAGACAAAGAAGTATGGCCCAAAATTGGGGGCAGATCAAGGTTCCAGAGGGAGAACTGAGTAATGAGTAAATAGCCAAGTTAACAGACACACAGTTCAAAGTACTGGTGATAAAGATGCTCGCAGGCTTGACATAAAAGATTAAGCATGACAGGGAAGAAATGAAGGCTATACTAAGTGAAATGAAGGAAAATCCACATTAAACTAGTGATGGAGGAAAGGAAACCAGGGTTCAAATCAACGAATTGGAATATAAAGAAGAAATAAATAGTCAACCAGTACAGAAGGAGGAAACAAGAATTGAAAAATAAAAAAAATGAGGAGAGGCTCGGAAACCTCTCAGATAGCTTTAAACATGCCAATATCCAAATCATAGGGGTGCCAGAAGTAGGAAAGAATGTGCAAAAAGTTGAAAAATTGTGTGAAAAAAATAATGAAGGAAAACTCCCCAAATTAGGCAAAGGAAATAGACATACAAGTCCAGGAAGCACAGAGAGTCCCAAAAAAACTAGACCCAGGGAGGACCACACCAAGACACATCATAATTAAAATGCAAATGTTTAAAGATAAAGAGAAACTCTTAAAAACAGCAAGAGAAAAGAACAGAGTTACCTACAAAGGGGTGCCTGTAAGACTATCAGCTGATTTCTCAAGAGAAACTTTGCAGGCAAGAAGGGATTGGCAGGAAATTCAAAGTGATGAATAGCAAGGACCTACAGCCAAGATTATTCTATCCAGCAAAGCTATCATTTAGGATGGAAGGGCAGATGAAGTCCTTCCCAGACAAGGTAAAACTAAAGAAGTTCATCATCACCAAGCCATTATTATATGAAATGTCAAAGAGACTTACTTAAGGAGAAGTTGAAAACTATAAACATTAAAATGACAACAAATTCACAACTATCAATAACTGAATCTAGAAACAAAATCCAACTAAGCAAACCAGAATAGGAACAGAATCATAGGCATGGAGATCATTCAGAGGGTTATCTTCTGGGAGGAGGCTGGGGGAAAAATGGAAAAATGGTGTAGGAATTAAGAAGCATAATTGGTTGGTACAAAATAGACAAGAAGAAGTTAAGAATAATATAAGAAAGGGTAAAGCCAAAGAATGTATATGCACAACCCATGGACATGAACTAAGGGGTGTGGGATTGTTGGAGGGAAGAGGGTACTGGATGGAGCAGAGCAAAGGAAAAAATAATGGGACTACTGTAACAACATAATCAATAAAATATATTTTTTAAAATTCTGTAAAAAGAGATTGTTAGAAAGGTTTCTAGAATTGTACAGTATAGAATGGAAAGGGAATGTATTTACCATAACATATTAAATATTTAATTAATATACAAATTAAAAATAATAAGTATTATGATAATTCTGATATATTATCAAAACATAAAGAAAAAAAGACTATAAACACAAATGGATTTAGAAACTTAAAATATATGGGTACATTTTTTTTGGAAAATATAAAATGTTAAATTAATAGCAGAAGAAACAAGTTTAAAGAATAAAATCAATAACAATGGAACAAATTAAAATAGTACTCAAAGACACTTTTCCCTACTTCATCCCTAAAAATCCAATCTAAAGCCAGATAATGCTATAATTAAATGTTATTACCTATGCTCTTTCAAGGAACATACAATTCTTATAAAAATTGTTCAAGAAAGTAGAAAATGAAAAATAGCTGCTCATCTCATTTTGTCAAATTAATTGGCTAGTATTATGGTAGCAAAAATTAAATAATGTGCCTTGTTATTTAACATAAATGTGAGAACCCTCAATAAATTAAGTTAACATATGCTCCCCAAATTCTCAATATTCTAGGTTCAGGAACAAGTAGATTTGGAAAACTTCTCAGCTAAAAGTCTTGCTATCCAAACCCTAACTAAATGCAGACAAAGCATTTGATAAAATCCAGGGCTAATCTCAGGTAACAACCCTAGAAAATAAGGAGAGAGGAACATGTTTATTGTGAAAAAGCAAAAGCCTATCCCAACTAGGTTCAGAGAAGGAAAACTCTGACTCCAAAAAACCTCCGCTGCCTTGCGGCATACCTCTTCAGGGGAAAGGCTAAGGGAGTAAACCCCGACAGAAAATCCGGAGCCGGAGTCCCTAAGGCGGTTTGATGTTGTAGTCAACACCGGCAACTCCTGCGGCGCACTTGAAGCCAAGCTGTATTGACTCCGTCTTTCCCTTGGACCCTTCAGCTGCGAAGAGAGGGGGGGTCTGCTGCATGGGCAACAGCAGACCCTCCATATCACCCTGCCCAGGCTCTGTAGCTTCAGCTTCACTGGAGAGGACACTCCAGCGTCATCGCAAGATATCGATTCAACACGGGAGGAGACAGATACCGTGTCACTCCCGAGTCGGACTGCACAGCCATTCTCGGCGGTGCAGATAGACTCTTAAGAAGCTACACCATCATCTCTCGAGACGGACGGCTGCCGACAATCCCAACTAGGATAATTATTAGCAAAACTTTTGAAATAGAGAATTTTTTGCTATCAGGATGTGTAATGGGGGTTGAAGAAAACTTAGATATTTATTGCTAGGTTAAAAGATAATAGAAATTGTGTCTTCATAAAGTCTGGAATTCTCTAAAGCAGTTTAAAGTAAAGAAGTACAAATATTCAGCACTGTGATTAGATTTTTAAAAATAGTAATAAGTTTAAAGTAAGCACCCGACAAAGATCTGCAGCACAAAACCATTAGAGATTTTAAAAACACAACTATTAGAATATACTTTTCAAAAATACATGCATAACTTAGAATATGTTTTAAATACTCTGGCTTTGGTGTCTGTAAAGCCAGACACCAAAAAATATAGGAAAAATAATACAGAAAGCAAGTAACATAGCTGTCAGAGGAACTGAAACTTGCAGATGGCAGACAGGATGGTGTTACAGGGCCAAGGAGGCAGACCACATAAGAAAGGTAGAACTTAACAAGAGGTACTCACAGGCATTCTCATCAAGCCCAAGGAGATGGAATTTGGAAACGTGAAGTGTGGTGATGGTGCTGGAACCAAGACTGGCTACATAATTTGCAGGGTTCAATGCCAAAAGAAAATGCATGGTTCCTTGTTTAAAAATTAAGAATTTCAAGATAGAGCATTAAATGAAGCATAGGCCCTTCTGTGTTCACGGCCCTGTGCAACTGCACAGATTTCATGCTCATGAGCCAGTGGAGGAGATGAGGGTATGTGGTGGAAACTAAAACCTTGGATGATGGACTAACTAGCAGGAGCTGTAGTCACAACCAACTCTTCACTGAAAGCAGAGTAAGGAGGAGAATCACCTGGCTTTTCTCTTCCTCTCCTTTCTTCCAATCTTCCATGAGTACCTCTCATTGACCCAGCCTAACTAACTAGACAACAGATGTAAAAGCATAGACATTTATTTTACGGAGGGTCAATTCGGGCAGGGGAAAGGCAGTCCAATTGAATCAGATCATTACTAGGCCATTAACTAGCATGGGACCTCTAAGGCAGAAGGAAACAAAGGAGATAGGAGTTGGAAGCTGAAGTAGGGATAAGCCTTATGTAGAACAACACTACCAGTGCCCCATGAACTAAGAAACTGTGTATCTGAGATGAACTACAACAAATCAATAACATTATTTAAAATAATAAAAACAACATTAATGGAATGACAATTCTTACAATTAAAGCTTTCAAATTAGCCAATTTGCTGTTAATTTTACTTATTTTAAATTTGATCTGTGGAAGATTTCATAAAATTAGGTACAATTCATATGAATGGAAAATAGCAGTGATTTAAATGGTACAGTTAGTTTGACATTTTGAAATCACTGATCATTTCTTTAAGTAAACAATCCCACTTATTCAGCTCAGGAGAGATAAAAGATAAACACATGTCCAGTTCTCAGTGTGTAATAGACCCCATTCTGCATGTGTTGACTTATTTCATCTTCTTAAGAACCCTCTGAGGGAAGCAGGGGGTAGTAGCCTCATTTTAAGAGGACACTGATGACCACTATGTTACAAGCTTGCCCATAGTACACTACTCTTGAGTGGTAGAGCCAAATTTTGAACTCATTTCTTTTCTAACTAAAATAAGTTAGAAAGATAAGAAAGTGGTCAATTAATAGGTAGCTTATGCCCTCTAAATTCTCCCTCATCTTCTCTCTAAGTAAACTGACTTGCTCCCATAACAAAGAGGCTAAAAACACTCTTCCTTCTTAGCTTAGCATGAAGTCAGTGCAGATGGGCAAATCCTTGTCACCATCAGTCTCCATTCTGGTTTCTGTGTGATCTTCCAAAGACAGGGGTGCCTCAAACACAACAGAGAGCCATGCCAGATAAGACTGACCACAATCTACAGAAGGTAATGGGTGTTGAGATAAATCAAAGAGAGAAACCAAGGAACACAGTTTGCTTACTTCATGTTTGTATATGAATCCATAATTCTTTTTACTGAAAAAATTACATTTCATGCACACCTATCTTCATAGGCTGGGACTTTATTTAATACTTTATATCTATGAGATAGCTAACTTCTTTAAAACATCTTGAAGGTAGATACCAATTTCTCCCCATGACCAAGTGGAAAGAGATATGTAATTAGAGCTATGAAAAGTTAATGCTCCATTATTAATTATTTTTCTGAATGAGAAAACAATGGCTAGTAAGGTTAGAGGCAATTTGAAACATTCAACAACCTCGTGGCCTTTGTCAATGAGTATATGGCTGTCTATATTCATTATACATGGAATTTGTTTAAAACTCATAATTATATTGATATAAATGATACAAATGTTCTCTTGATTAACTTGCTCAGTGATTACAGGCTGAGCTTTCCAGTAAATCTAAAATTTACTTGCTTCTGCTTTGGATTAGTTTGAACAGGAAGAAAATAGCAGCCCTGTATACAAAGAATCATTCTGGAAAGAAATACAAGAATCAATGGCATCAGTTCTACAACAATATTTCAGGAATAATCTGCTTTGTCCTCCTTTGTTATTTCACGATCTACTACTCTTGCTTTGCTAAATAGCAGTAAGTAATTCAGCTTTTGAATTTCTCAAGGAAAATAAAGTTTGAATGCCAGGATCAAAACCAGTGATTAGGAAGAGGTGAGGCCAAGGTGAAGAGTCCTTAATCCTCTAAAACAAATTCCTATAAACAAAGAGTAACTGAGAATTCTGCAAGAATTGTGCTGTTTAAAAAGGTTTTAAGTTGTCAAGATGATATAAAATAGAAAAAGTGCAGTGATGTTCTTTGTTCTCTTTGCTGTCAATAGCATGTATAAAACAGAAGTGGCAGAAGTGACATTTGCAGAGAGACAGAATGAGCAAGCCTCTCAGGTGTACACCCAGAGAAATGAGAGCGTATTCAGCTGGGCACTCGCTGCTGAAGAATAAAGGCAGTGTGGGGCCAAGGGGAAAGTGAGGAGGGAGCGATAAAGTGGTTCATCACTAATGGTACCAATTCCACTTTTCTCAAAAAATGTTTTCTCTTTCTAGGTCCTTACAAACATCACTTCTCATTTGGTCTCAATTATTTAACATTAGGTCTACTAAGTCACTATTTGTATTTCTCTCTCTCTCTCTCTCTCTCTCTCTCTCTCTCTCTCTTTCTCTCTCTCTCTCTCTCTCACACACACACACACACACACACACACACACACACACACGAAAAGCTAAAAGGCTACCAAAGAAGCAAACTGCAGTTTCACAGAGAGGCTGGTTCCAGTGAAGTTTTCTTTCTTCTCTGAGACCTCTTCCCCTTCATCTTCAACATCCACTTGTGCTGAGAGTAGTGACAAGTGCACCTGAGTTGGCTTGTCACAATTCCTTTTCCCTTTGTTCAGCAGCATATCTTTAATGTTGTTTTACTTGTCTGCATAATTATATATTTAATAATTATAAAAGTTTTATTCATGTTCACTATTAAGAATTTGTCAAATCTCATAAAGTAATAGTTATTATTCATAATTTAATTGTCTGCAAATGCTACTTTTAATATCAGATACACTTTCTCAAGATTACTTCACACACGCAAATAGGTATATCTATCAATTTGGGTATCTCATTTTATGTCAAATGTGGTACTCTATATTCTTTACATGTTATACTACGGATAATTTCTCACACTATTAAGTATTTCTTGAAAACATAATTTATATCTGCTACCTAATATATGACTATGTGGATGTTCCACAATCTATTTGGCTGTTGCTACAACACTTGACATGTTCATTTATGTCTATTTTATAATTTAGAATTGCCAGAACCTTTTCTCTAGTATGTTATTTTATCTCTAATGTAGGTGAGTAGTTTTTTAATTTTACATTTACAAAAGTAAGTAAGGTGTCTGACTCCAGGTAAAAACCCTATATATGATTTTTCAGGCCTGAAAATAGGTAATTAAAAGATTTTCCCTGGAAGATCTCATAGAAAAAACCTTTCATCCACATACTAGACTCAGTGCACAGCTAGTGAATTAAAGAATTCTGGAGGGAGTTGTAGTTAAGAACTCATTCCCTGACCTCATGTCCACCTGTCAGCTCTGCTCATATGAAGGTCTGCATTCCTAGTGCAGGTCCACTGAGACTTCCTTATCAGTGGCTTTGGCTGAGGCACTTTGGTCCACTCTGACTCAGTCCTTTTCCATCCTACACTTTCCCCTGACTCTCCTCTTCCCCCCTGGTACCCTGGGTCTATAAAAAGACAGGAGTTTTTGTTTAGTGCATCTCAGCAGTAGAACAATTTCCTGCATCTGCCCTCCATGCCATCTGATCCTCGACCTGTGCTGTTCATGGAGAGAATGAAATGCTAGGGAACTGGAGCTTTTTTTTCCTCTTTCTTATACCATCACAGTAAGTGACAAAAGGCTTTTAATTTTCACTTTGGCTCATTGTCTTAAATGTTCACCTTGTCACCTGGCAGCTTAATACTGGTAGTTGTTTTCTTTTCTCCATCTTTCTGATTTACAGGTGAGTACTCCAATTTTTTTCAGTTTCCAAAAGAAAGAGAAGAAAATGAAAAAATAAATTAAAAAACAATAAAACTGCAAATGAAGGACTTTAAAAATGATAAATGATTAAATATTGAGATTAATACTGTTAGGCCAATTTCTTAATTTGAAGAACTGTTCTATATTTATTATCTCATATAGTCTACACAAATATTTTATATGAAAGGTATTATTCACTCATTTCATAGGTTTAAAAATTGGATGCTGAATCAAAATAACAACCTCTTGAAATTATTCCATTTGAGTAAATTTCCTCTTGGTAAGTAGTGAAATGTTTTAGAATAGAGCCTTTATTTCTCCCTATATTTAAAGACACTAAGTATAAACAAATACTGAAGATCAACACACATCCACTTTAAGTTCACGGCACCAAGTAAAACATTATTCTCCTTGATGTTTCCTCAGAAGTGTCTTTTGCCCTTGGGGAGACAAAATTTCCAGGGGCAATGGAAATAAAATCCTAACTTTCATTGTTATATTGTGTTCCCTCCTCTCAATGAAGGTGATTGTCAGGAGAACTTTGTTCCTTATAAAAAATAAAGCATATTTAATCCCTGTCAAGTTGAACTCAAGAACTCAAACAGATAGAAATAACACTAAAGAACAACACAAGCAAAAGAACTAAATAGAACAAAGAGCAGAATAGCAGTTAATAGGGGGGAGTGGGGAGGGAGAGAAGGGGAATAAGTAGGGGAAGGGTTTAGTCAAAGAACCTGTATAAATGACTCATGGATATGGACAACGGGGAGGGATATGATTGTGGGAGAGGGAGTGGGCTGGGTGGGGGAGAGAAATGGGGGAAAAATGGGACAACTGTAATTGAAAAACCAAAAATAAAAAATAAAAATAAAAATAAAAAAAGAAATAACACTGCAGAATACTGTAAGAAATGCACCTGCTTTCTGCTTTCACATGCTTTTACCATTTTTAATTACTCACCCTGGGAAAAATAAAATGCCAATAAGAAGATATAATTTTATTATGTAAGAAAAATGTACAAAAATAAGATATGATACCATCCCTTTAGAAGATACTCATAAAGGCAAAGCAAAAATTTGAATCATGGGTTTTAGAGAGGCCTCAAGATAAAATAAAAATGAATGCATTAATTATGAGCAGGCATATTTACCAGTCTGCAGCTCTAACAAATGTTCAGATGTGTGCTGCATCTTTATGCCTGTTCTTCTATTTTTGAGATTTATATCTGATGGAATATTAGGGAAAAAAATGACATAGAAAATGATTTTTATAACTATTGCTGAAGGGAAATCACTGGAGTTACATAAATTAGTCCTGTGTCCCATATTTCAGTAATTAGTTAAATGTGTCATTGCTTGTCAGTGTTGGCTTGAACGTGTCTTATTTAAGTATGAGTTACACATTTCAGGATCTTGGTAGATTAATTAATTTATCTATTCCTCAAATATGTTTGAGAGCCAATATTAGTTATGTATTACACCAGCTTCAAAGATTCATCTGATAATGAATAAGAAAAAGCAAGCAAAGTATCCCGGGCCTCTAGGAACTGGGCCAATAATACAAAAGCAGGCACTAGAGCACATAGCTACAATATTAGAAATGGAAACCACAGGGTTTTATAAAATGCTGTGAAAATACAGGGGAAAGAGACTGAAACACCATGAACAAAACCAGGTATTTCTATCTTTCAGAGTAGCCTGCTGTGGGTCAACATGCAGCAAAATCAGGAGTGCTTGGATAAGAAAAGTAAAATGGTAGGAAATAAGAAAAACTGACTTCAATTTATTTTCTCAACATGTAAACACTTAAAAGGAATTTATTGTAATGTCTTTATTTCATGACCAAAGATTAAATGTTTATATTTGCAGCAAGCAAGATCAGACCACTTATAATTATAATATCAAGACTAATTATGTTGTGTTGGCACTTACAGATGCATTGGCTAATAAACATGCATTTGAAGTCTCATGAGTGCCTTTGTATTTCATACATTTTATATTTTAAAGAAAAGACTGCTGCCTAGTTAAAATGATACATGTTGATATTTATAATTGATAACTCCTGAATATGATCTTGATTACAGAATGGTTACTAGTTGAGCTAATTTACAAACACTCACCATACAGTTCAATGTAGGGTTTTTTTTTTTTTTTTTTCAATTTTTTTTTTAATACCAGAAATTTTAAAGAAGATGGGAGGGAGAACAAAAGAAAAAAAAAAAAGAAATGGCACTTATTACTACCTCTTTTATGCCCATGTAAAATCCCAAAGTAAAAGAGTCTCGTAAATTGAATGTTCTTTCTAGTTTTGAATAGAAGTTTCACCTCTATTGGGGCTTGGCTATGCTGAGCTACCATTGTTTGTTATTGATCTTATTTTTGTGGAGAAAATGCCAAGGATTCCTAGTGGCTCTTAAACCATCTTTAACAGAAGGAGACAGGATCTGTAAAATCACCATCCATGACAGATAGTAGCTGCTGTCAGACTCCTTATACTCCTGTCCAGAGCATGTGGCTTTGTTTCAAGGCCATCACATTAAAAGGGGAGTTCTTTTTTTTTAGTAACTTATTTTTTTCTAATTTCCATTTGGAATGGAGAGAGGCATGTCTCAATGAATTAAATTTAGGGAGACAAATTTCGGCAATCCAAAAGGCTTTAATATTTACCTTAAGCTAACCAGCACAAAATTATCTTGGAAAATATGTTTTATACCAGTATAATATCTAAGAGATAAACATCATTACATTATTTTATACCATTTTAAAAGGTGTAAAAGTCATATTTAAAAAAATAAGGACTTTCAGATTTTCAACTCAAAGTTACAACATTAAAAACATTTTTATAGACATTTCTGATATGGATTAATATTTAGTTATAAACTATTACTATCATGTAAGTGATTTTTGTATTTCACAAATCCACAATAAATGTTAATAAAACAGCTGTGGCTATCATAATATGTCCAAGTAAAATGACATTTTCTTCACAAAGGGAAGTTTTAGAAAAGGACATTTATAGAAATAATAGCAGAAATACAGAACTCCAAAATTTTTGAAAGTATCATCAAGAGTAAAATTTTCCAAGAATGAGTGGTTAGAATATTTATAAAAGAGCCACACTATTATTGCTAAGTATCTAAGACTCGTTGATAGTTTAAATTTATAAAATATACTTTGATGTACAAGTATCCCCCATATAACACGGTAGTTCTATAACACGGTTTCACTCTAACACAGTTAGAGAATTGGGGAAAACTGCCATATAACATGAAATTAGGAAAATTCCTGTACAATACTGAACATGATGTAGCTTTTAAGAGTAAAAGATAATTCATTTAGACTTCCAGGCAAGATGGAGGCCTATACAGACATGCTACATCTCCCTCAACCACTGAGAAGGAATACATACAACTACTTCAAAACTAGAGACAGCCAGAAGTTCCAGAAAATCAAGCTGCATGGAAGTCCAACAAAGAAAAATATAAAGAGGAAATATCATCCAGACAGTTAGGATGGGTGGAGCTGGGATGGAGAGGATGTGATGTGATGGCAGCCGCAGCGGTGGCAGCGGCAGGTCGGCGGGAAGCGCAGTCACATGTTTTTAAAAGTGGGGAGGGAGACCTGGGGAGTCTTCCCAGCTCCTGACCAGACTGCACAGCTCATGGTCCCAGTGCTGGGAAAAATCAATCCTCATTGCTTCTGACTGTGCAAACCAATGGGGTTGGGGTGGAGGAAGAAATTGCTAGTCTCTCAGTAGACTCCGCTTGTTTAAAGGGCCCCCCATGGTCCTAGAACATCTGCAGGCCCACCCACTCTGGGAACAATGGCCAGGGAAACAGCTAGAGAGGTGCCAGTCCCATACAGAAGTAGAAGTGCCTGGAAAGGGGGCGAGTACCATTCCCTCTCAGACCCCTCCCCCACAAAACAGTGCCAAAACATAGTGAAATGGGTCACCTTGCACTGACGAATACTTAAGATTCTGCCCCTTATAACATAACAGGATCAACAGCTCTACCTAAGACACAGAGGCAAACAAACACAGGAGCCTGTCAAGATGAGGAGACAGAGAAATATGGCCCAAAAGAGGTAATGGATCAAGATGCCAGTGGGAAAACTAAGTGACAAGGAAATAGGTAACCTAACAGATGAGGAAATACCCAAACTAACACATGCAGCATTCAAAAGACTGGTGATAAAGCCGCTCACAGGTTTGACAGCTATGTTTGAGTAGAGCAAACGCATAAGGGAAGATGTGAAGGCTATGCTAAGTGAAACAAGGAAAAATCCACACAAAACCAATGGTGAATGGAAGGAAACCAGGGTTTAAGTCAATGCCTTGGAACATAAGGAAGAAAAAAACAGTTAACCCATACAGAATGAAGAAATAGGAATTGAAAAAAAAAATGAGGAGAGGCTTAGGAACCTCTGGGACAATTTTAAGTCTGCCAACATCTGAATTATAGGGGTGCCAGAAGGAGAAAAGGAAGAGCAAAAAATTGAAAGGTTATGTGAAAAAATAATGAAGGTAAACTTCCCAAATTTGGTGAAGGAAATAGACAGACGTACAAATTCAGGAAGCACAGAGAGTCCCAAGCAAGCTAGATCCACAGAGGACTACACCAAGACACATCATAATTAAAATGCCAAAAGTTAAAGATAAAGAGAGAATCTTAAAAGCAGCAAGAGAAAAGAAGAGAGTTACCTACAAAGGGGTGCATATAAGACTTTCAGCTGATTTCTCAAAAGAAACTTTGCAGGCAAGAAGGGACTGGCAAGAAGTATTCAATGTGATGAAAAGCAAAAACCTACAACCAAGATTACTCCAACCAGCAAAGCTATCATTTAGAATGGAAGGGCAGATGAAGTGCTTCCCAGACAAGGTAAAGCTAAAGGAGTTCATCATCACCAGCCTATTATTATATGAAATGTCAAAGGGACTCACTTAAGAAAAAGATCAAAATTATATAATTAAAATGACAACAAACTCACAACTATCAATATCTGAATCTAAAAAATAAGAACAAAATCTAACTAAGCAAACCAGAATAGGAGCATAATCATAGGGTTATCAGCTGGGAGAGGGAAGGGGGAGAAATGGGGAAATGGTGCAGGGACTAAGAAGCATAATTGGTTGGTACAAAATAGATAGGGGAAGTTAAGAATAATATAGGAAAGGGTGAAGCCAAAGAACTTCTATGCACGACCATGGACATGAACTAAGGGGGGTGGGATTGCTGGAGGGAAGGGGGCTACTGGGCAGAAGGAGCAAAGGGGAAAAAATATTGGGACTATTGTAACAACAGAATCAATAAAATATACTTTAAAAAGAAGATAATTTATCTAAAGTTTTTTATTTGAGCACGTACGTTGTATCGGTTTACACTAAAAAATGTAAAGAAAGGCCTAGTCTTAGCTGAACAGTTAAGAGTCATATTTCTTAAATGAAGATCCTTGCACTGAAAGGAGCACAAAGTTTAAGAGAGAACTTCAAAAATGCTTAGCATCATATAATGAAATTTATAAAAATCTCTCAGCTAAAAGCAAACAATCTAAAATAACAGATGTTTTTGCAAAAATTAGAGTAATGTTGAAGAAAGTTCAGAGGATGAGGATATCTTGTCAAAGAGAAAATGCATTCTGTCAATAGAGCTTAGTAGTGATGATGAAGAAAACATTACTTCATATTAATACATAACACTTTTGATGTAAATTGCTCTAATAAAGATATTTCTCTTAATTATAAAAATATAATAGTATGTTTTTTTTTTAATTTTTGGAACCTAACCTCCCTTTTTGTACTAGTTATTTGTTTCATATAGCAGGGATTCATGTAACATGGCATTTGTTAGGAACCTAACAACTGTGTTATATAGGAGTTACCTATACTTGATTTGTTATTGATATTATCATGTTAGGCATATTTAATGTAAGATATATTAAGAAAAAGTATAAATGATATTTATAGTTATTGATGAAAATCTAAAAATGTCTTTTTTTAAGTATTTTATTTATTTATTTTTAGAGAGAGGAACAGGGAGGGAGAGAGAGGAGGAGAGAAACATTAATGTGTGGTTGCCTATTACAACCCCAAACTGGGGACCCAGCCTGAAACCTAGGCATGTGCCCTGACTGGGAATCAAACCAGCAATCCTTTTGTTCACAGGCCAATACTCAATCCTCTGAGTCACATCATTCAGGGCTAAAAATGTCTTCAGTGTACACAAGAGTGACTGTGTGCATATATGTGTGTTTTATCTTTGTTTTTTTTTTTCTGTGAATTTTGTTTTTACTTGGCCTCTTCCCTATAATTCTGCATCTCTAACTAAAAATAAAAATTTTATATTATGTCATAACTTATACTCTAACTTTTTATTTGGTCTTTTAAAATTTTTAAATTGTGATCATTATGATTCTAATTCCTACCACTTATTTGCTTTGTGAGGTTATTGCAAAGATGAACAACATCACACTTGGTAAAATCACTGTTACAAAAAGTCTATGTGTTCTTAGGAGATAAAAGCAATAGAAATATATTTTTCTAGTTTTTCTTATTATCTATTAGAATTGAGAGTCAATAATTATCAAAAGAGGTGTCCCTTCTATGTGGATAAAATCCCTCTTTAAAAATTGTTACTCTAAAATAAAATTATTTTAAACTATGCAAAAACATGTCATCTAACATCTATATTTCATTATTTTATTACTTTTACTCACTTCTAAAATGAAGATCAGCTATGTGACTCATTTTTATGATGCTTTAGTTTATCAATCATAATATAAATTCCAGATGTTTACTAACATATTAATATGTACTTTGCAAAGATGAAAATAGTTTAGATTGTATATTTCTGTAAGAATATCAGTCATTTTTATACTACAGTGAAATAATATTCCTGGTATGTGCCTGGGAAGTGAACTCTTTAAAATAATCTCAATTTATATTTTCTCCTCCCTCCCTTTGGAACACATTTTATATGAATAACAAATAAATACTAATAATTTTTGCATTTGTTGTGTATGCAAATCTTATATTTGACACAGAGAAGAAAGAATTATAATGATTCAAATGCCAACAACAGCCTTTATCATCTATAGAAATGACTCAAAAACAAATTATTGGAAAATAACACAGCTTAAAAAATATAAAAAAGAAAGCTGGTCTGTAATGGAGCAAATCACTTTGTATTACTGATGGGAAGGGAAAGGGGAAGAAGTACTTATCAAGTATTGTGTGTGTGTGACAGATTCACAAATATCAAAATTATGAAGGCCGAAATGCAAGAAAGTAAAAGTGAAACTGAATCACTTAAATGACAAAGTAAAAAAACTCTGATGAACATAAAAATTCTCAAAAATAAAAAAGGAAACAAAATTTAACAATATATTAAAAGGATCCTACATCATGATCAAGTAAGATTTATTTCAGGAAAGCAAAGAAAGATTTGACACCTGCAAATCAGTCTTACTTCATGTAATAAATGAGTGGTGATGATGAATTCCTTTAGCTTTACCTGGTCTGGGAAGCATGTTATCTGCCTTTCCATTTTAAATGATAGCTTTGCTGGATAGAGTAACCATGGTTGTAGGTTCTTGCTTTTCATTACTTTGCATACTTCTTGCCAGTCCCTTCTTGCCTGAAAAGTTTCTTTTGAGAAGTCAGCTGATTTCTCAAAATAGTCTTGTGGGAACTCCTTTGTTGGTGACTCTCTGCTTTTCTCTTGCTACTTTTAAGATTCTCTCTTTAACCTTTGGCATTTTAATGATGATATGTCTTGGTGTGGTCTTCTTTGAGTCCAACTTGGTTGGGACTCTTTTTTTTTCCATTATTTTTTCAAATAAGTTTTCAATTTCTTGCTCTTCTTCTTCTCCTTTGGACATCTCTATGATTCAAATGTTGGTATATTTGGAGATGTCCCAGAGCCTTCTTATTCTCACCTCTTTTTTTTTTTTTTCAATTTTTATTTCTTCATTCTATTCTGGTTGAATGCTTATTTTTTTCCTTCTGTTCCAAACTGTTGATTTGAATCCCAGCTTTCTTTTTTTCATTGTTGGTTCCCTGTGGAGTTTTCTTTATTTCCCTTAGTGTAGCCTTCATTCCTTCCCTTATGCTTTTGCTGTACTCAATGAGTTCTCTGAGAATCCTGATCTCCAGTGTTTTGAACTCTGCATATGATACATTAGCTATCTCCATTTTATTTAGTTCTTTTTCTGGGATTTTGTTCAGTTCTTTTTTGGTATTTTGTTCTGTTCTTTCATTTAGCACATATTTCTCTGTCTCCTTGATTTGGCAGCCTCCCTGTATTTGCTTCTGTGTATTAGGTAAAGCTGCTTTGACTTCCTGTCTTAGCACACTTGTTAAGTTGTATGTGGCAGAGCTTTATGTATTTTCTAAGGCAGGGAAATCCTCTTCACAGCTTTGTGTCTCTGTGTAGGGGGAAGGCTCAGAGAGGGGACAATGCCGCTGTCTAGCTGCAGGAGGCTTTCTTGGTTCTAGTACCATGTAGACCTTTTAAACATACTCTCATGAGAGGCCAACAGTTTCTTCCACTGCCCCCACCCCACTTGTTTTTTATAGCCAGAAGTTATGAATCTATTTTCCTAGCACCGGAACCCTGGGCTGTGCAGTCTGGCCTGGGGTTGGGATCGCTCACTCCCAAGATCGCTCTCCCAAATTTTGCCCAGCACACACAAATGTGGGACTGCCCATTTTGCTGGCTGCTGCCACCACTACCTTGCTACTGCACACCATGTCCTCTCTGCTCCAGCTCCCTGTTTCTACCCCAACTACCTGTATGGATGAATATGGCTTCTTTAAATCCTTGGTTGTTTGACTTTCATACAGGTTGATTTTCTGGCAGTTCTGGATGTTTTTTATTTTAAGGTTAATTGTGACCCTTCTTGTGGTTGTGCAAAGAGGTGAAGCATGTCTACCTATACCTCCATCTTGAATGTAATACCTGAAACCATAAAACTTCGAGAAACAAACATAAGTGGTAAGATACTTGACACTGATCTTGACAAATAATTTTTTGGACATGACTCTAAAGACAAGGGCAATCAAAGCAAAAGATAATTAAATGATACCATCAAACTAAAAGAAGCTCTTTGCAGCAAAGGAAACTATCAACAAAGTGAAGAAGCAACCTACTTACATGGGAGAAGATATTTGCAAACCATATAATGATAAGCTGCTAATATTTCAAATACATAAAAGCTCATACAACTTAATAACAAAAGAAACAATTTAATTAAAGATAGGTAGAAGATCTGGATGGACATTTTTTCAAAGAAGACACCCAATGGTCCTAGCTGGTATGGCTCAGTGGATTGAGTGCCAGCCTGCAAATGAAAAGGTCGCTGGTGTGATTCCCAGTCAGGGCACATGCCTGGGTTGCAGGCCAGATCCCCAGTTGGTACATGAGATAGGCAAACACACATTGATGTTTTTCTCCCTCTTTTTCTTCCTCCCTTCCCCTTTTTAAAAAATAAATAAATTGTTTAAAAAGACATTCCAATGGTGAAAAAATATATAAAAATGTATTCAATATCACTAATCATCAGAGAAATACAAATCGAAACCACAATAGGTTTCACCTCACACCTGTCAGAATGGTCATTATCAAAAAGGATAAGAATAAACAAGTTTTGTCAAGGATATGGAGTAAAGGAGGCCTTAATGTACTGTTGGTGGAAATGTAAGCTGGTGTAGCCACTATGCAAAAAAATGTGAAGGTTCCTCAAAAAATTTTAAATAGGACTACCATATGATTCAACAAT
This sequence comes from Furipterus horrens, assembly GCF_987537825.1. Lineage (NCBI taxonomy): Eukaryota > Metazoa > Chordata > Mammalia > Chiroptera > Furipteridae > Furipterus > Furipterus horrens. The sequence goes on along the minus strand of NW_028327176.1, from coordinate 57,398,264 downwards.
CTCACTTTTATGTAGTTTTCCAAAGAAAACAAAAACATTAATTCAAAAAGATATACAATTCTCTATTCATTAAAGCATTATTTATAATAAACAGTCAAGATATGGAAACACCCTATTTGTGCATATGGATGAATGAATATAGAAGATGTGGTATATTTATATACATATATACACATACACACAATGGAATACTGCTCAACAATAAAAAGAAGCAAATCCTGTCACTTACAACAACATGAATGGACCTTGAGAGTATTCAAGTGAAATAAGTCAGATAGAATGAGAAATAAATACCATATGATTTAACTTATATGTGGAATTTTTTTAAAAAACACAAACTCATAGATACAGAGAACCACATTAGTGGTTCCCCAAAGTGAGCTCTGGTGGGTGGGGTGTGAGGGTGGGCAAAATGGGTGAAGGGAGTCTAAGGTGTGATTTTCTAGTTAACAAATAATGCATGGGCGTATAATATATAGCATGATGGCTATAGTGAATAATACTGTACTGTATATTTGAACATTTCTAAGAGTATATTTTATAAGTTGTCATCACTAGAAAAAAACATTTTTTTGTCAACTGTGTGTATGGTGATGGATCATAACTAGTCTTGTGCTATCTGTTCATTTTGCAATGTATACATATACAGAATCATTATGCTATTAAAACCTTAAAAGCATCAGAAATAGTAAATATACAACATCATAGGTTTGGAATGGGGAGGTAAAAGTATCAATACACCCATCTTCTTTCATAGCAAGAAGTAATATTGGAAATATTGGAAATACTGGCAGTGTTTGAAATGTTTGGCTAAAACAATATACAATGACTCCAATCTCTGAGTTATTTGAGGACTTCCCTGCTGTCTTTAGCTTCAGAAGGATGATTTTTAAGGGACTACTTTCTCATGTTAAGTTCTACAATATATTTCCTTTCATATTAAGTTTATTTTCTTTTACTTGTATAAAATTAAATACATTTAACTAAAAAATTATAAAATACTAATGAATGTTTCATCTATCTAGCCATATGTCTACTATCTATAACAATATCAGGAATGATATCAAACAAATGTTAATGATTCCCACTTGTTATTCATATTTCTCCTTCACATTTTCGCCTAACCTAACATCTACCAATAGTAAAACCATCATCTTACTTATTTATATTATTGTTATTTGCCACATCTAAATCTTTTTGAAAACCTTGCTGAAAAGCACAAAATGGTTAAGAGAAGATGTAATTAAATTTAATACTAGTTTAATTAGATCTCACTAAGTTCAAACCTGAACTTTCATGCAAGTTCAATTTCTCACTTATCACAAAGGAATCCAGAAAAATAAAACATACAATTTGTTTTAATTGTAACATTGATGATGGCCATTTTGACAGGTGTGAGGTGATATCCCATTGTGATTGTAATTTGCATTTCTTTGATGATTAGTGATGTTAGTATCTTTTCCTATGTGTATTGGTCATATTTGGAGAAGTGTCCTCATTGGAGAAGTGTTTGTTCAGGACCTTTGCCCATTTTTTAAATTGGGTTGTTTTTTGATGTTGAATTTTATAAGTACATTATAAATTTTGTATATTTACCCTTTATTAGATATACTGATGAATATATTCTCCAATTCTGTTGGTTTTCTTTTTATTTTGTTGATGATTTCCTTTGCTGTGCAAAAACATTTTAGCTTGATGTAGTCCTATTTGTTTATTTTTTTTCTTTTTGTTTCCCTTGCCCAGAGAGATATAGCTGATAAAAAATTTCTTTGAGCAATGTCCAAGATTTTGTTGCCTATGTTTTCTTCTAGGATTTTTATAGTTTTGGTCTAGCATTTAAGTTTTTGATTCATTTTAAATGTATTCTTGTGTGTGGTGTAAGAAGGTGGTCTAGTTTCATTTTTCTGCACATATCAGTTCAGTTTTACCAGCATCATTTACTGAATAAACTATCTTTAGCCCATTGTATGTGCTTGCTTCCTCTGTCAAATATTAATTGGCTATGAAGATGTGGGTTTATTTCTGGTCTCTATATGTCATTCTATTGATCTATGTTTCTGTTTTTATGCCAATACAAGGCTGTTTTGATTACCATGGCCTTGTGGTATAGTTTTATGTTAGGTAGTATGATTCCTCCAACTTTGTTCTGCTTTCCTATGATTGCTGTTGCTATGTGGGGCCTTTTGTGGTTTCATATAAATTTTTGAAATATCTGTTCTAGTTCTGTGAAATACATCATTGGAATCTTGATAGGGATTGCATTGAATCTGTATATTGTTTTAGCTTGTATGAACATTTGAATGATGTCAATTCTTCCTATTCATGAACATGGTATGTTCTTCCACTTATTTGTATCTTCTTTCTTTCTTCTGTGTCTTATAATTTTATGAATACATCTCTTTTACATCCATGGTTAGGTTTATTCCTAGGTATTTTATTCTTTTTGAAGCAATTGTGAATGTGATTGTTTTCTTAATTTCCCTTTCTGTTAGTTCATTATTGGCGTGTAAAAATGCAACTGATTTCTGAATATTAATTTTTTATCTTGCTACTTTGTTGAATTCATTTATCATTTCTAGTAGTTTCTTGGTGGAATCTTTGGGGTTTTCCAGGTATAGTATTATGTTATCTGAAAGTAAAGACAGTTTACTTCTTCCATTCAAATCTGGATGAATATTATTTCTTCTTGTCTGGTTTCTGTGGCTAGGAGTTCCAGTACTATGTTGAGTAAGAAAGGTGAAAATGGGCATCCCCGCCTTGTTCCTGATCTTAAGGGGAATGCTTATAGTTTTTGCCCATTGAGGATGATGCTGGCAGTGGGTTAGCAACATATGGGCTTTATTATGTTTAGGTATGTTCCCTCTATTTGGGTCCTGGATTTTATTAAAAGCATTTTCTGCATCTATTGATATGATCATGTAGTTTTTATCCTTCATTTTGTTTTTGTGGTGAATCACTTTTATTAACTTCTGAATGTTGTACTAAACTTGCATTCTAAAATAAATCCCACTTGGTCATGGTGTATGATCTTTTTAATGCATTGCTGTATTCGGTTTGCTAATATTTTGTTGAGGATTTTAGCATCTATATTCATCAGGGATATTGGAAAATAATTTTCTTTCTTTGTAGTGTCTTTATCTGGTTTTGAAAACAAGTGCTGGCAAGGATGTGGAGAAAGGGGCACCCTTTTGCACTTTTGTTGGGAATTCAGATTGGTGCAGCCACTGTGGAAAGCAGTGTGGAGATACCTCAAAAAATTAAAAATGGATCTGCCTTTTTGACCCAGCAATCCTACTTCTGGGAATATATCTGAAGGAACCTAAAACACTAATTTGAAAGAACATAAGCACCCCTATGTTCATTGTATCATTATTTACAATTGCCAAGATCTGGAAGCAGCCCAAGTGTCCATCAATAGATGAGTGGATAAAATAACTATGGGACATTTACACAATGCAATTCTACTCAGCCATAAAAAAGAAGAAAACTGTACCCTTTTCAACACTATGGATAAACCTGGAGAACATTATTCTAAGTGAAATTAGCCTGCCAGAAAAATACAAATACCATATTATTTTACTCATATGTGGAATTTAATGAACAAATTCAACTAAGTAGAAAAATGGATACAGAATCATAGGTGGAAATCAGATGACAGCTAGCAGAGAGAAAGTTAGGGAGTGGAGAGATTGAGGGGAAAAAAAGGACTCATGAACACGGACAACAGTGTAGTGATTGCTGGGGAAAGAGGGGTAGGGGACTAAATGGTAATGGAAAAAAATACAATAAAGATTAAACTTAAAAATTATAATTATTTCAATAAAGAGAAATATAAATTAACAAACTGAGAAAATAATTGAGATATAAGAAACAAGTTTTAATAGCAATTATTATAGTTGTAAAATCTAAAAAAGTTAATAGAAACACTTTTCCTTTTTCTCAAAAAGTGTACATATCAGTGGCATTTTTGAAGTTCCTTTGTGTGTGGGTTAGAAATAAATTTAATATTTCTAAGCAACAATGACAAAAAAAGATAATATTCAGGGTACGTCTATAGTTTGTTTTTTTATCTCACCTGTTTAACCAGAAGGTTTTATTAACATCAGAGAGTTGGTTACATGATTTCTTCCATGGTTAATATTATTGGGCACAAAATGTAACATGTGATAATAAAACAATTTTGCATGTGTTTGCAATGTGCCTAGTTCTTTTTTCTAGAACTAATGAGTCTACTTCTGAAATTCTTCAGAAGCTGCTAACACCATAGTAAAGTAAGGTCTCTATTAATAGCTGAATACATAAAAGGGCTTTGAACTACTGAAGCAGGATTTTTCATTGTGGACTTTCTCTCTTTGCTGCTTTCACTTGATGTCATTCTATGCACTTTACAGACTATTGGACATTTTCAATATGCTGTGGTAAAGTGAATTTCAGAGGCTAATGGCGATCACAGGAGCTTTCTATAGAACTGTAGTTTAAGTATAAAAGATTCTAGGACAACCCTTAAAAACTATCAATATATCTGGATGAGAAAACACTCCAGCCCTTAGGAATGGAAGTGTAGGAAGCATAGGAAGTAGTATACAACTAAACAGATACAAAAGGGCTTTGTCTTCAATAGATGAGAGAATTTTTAAAAATATTACATTAGAGTATAATCAAAGATAAACAAGAAAATAACTTTTTTGAAATGTAGTGAGAATGCTATATTTATATTCAACAAATACAGAGTGGGTGTGGCAAAAGTACATTTACAGTTGTATGTAAAATACAGAGTTTATTCTTGTATTCTTAAGTATTGTTATTATTTTCTACATGAAAAACTGTAAACTAAGTTTTGCCCACCCTGTTTTGTGCTAAACACTTTCAATTCACCTTACTTCATTTCCGCAATGATTCATCTTTCAACTTCAGCCTGCTGAAGGCATCTGGGGATGGGGAATCACTGTATGAGGGTTCCAAGTTCATACTAGCCTCTGACTTTGAGACTGGACACTTCTTCTCTAACCTGATAGTCCCACAGTCTGTGCTATACTTCACCCAGCAGTAGGTCACCTATGGTCCCTGATAGCCAGGGACACCAGGTCCATGCTGTAATCAAACCTGGATAATACTGTTAGACAGCCTACCCGGACAGAACCCTGTGAACAGGCTGAGGGAGGGGGAACACAAGGGGCTGCTGAGGGTGATGGGTGTGGGCCACGGTAATGGAACCTGAGAGCTGCTTTCGCACTGAACCCCGCTCCTCTGGGACAGAAGTGGGCGGTTCCAGCAATGCGTTTGCAAACTACCTGGGACTCTGGTGAGGACATTGAGTCTCCCAGCACTAGGATCCGAGTCCATGTTGCCCAGGTAACCACACTGGTGCCTTATGGTTGCCTCCACCTGTACCATGTGGAAATCCTGCTCCTGGCTGCAGATGCCCCTGCCCCTCCCATAGAGGTGGCCCTTACTGCTGCCTGAGAAGCTGTGCGGAGTTTCCATGGCCCCTTTACTTAGGCTTTGATTGGGTAGCTCTCTGTCAGTGGGCCCCAGTATGGGCAACTCGCTGCATGCAGGGACTAGGGCTTGGGGGTGGCACGGAGTGAAGGAGTGCCAAAGGAGGCCCACCCCAACCCTGGCCCTGGCCAAGGTAGTGACAGGGGTTGTTTCTTAACCGAGCACTGGAAGGCTAGCAAGATAATTAGAGGGAAAAAGCTCTCCTACCTCTTTCTGGTATCAGATTAGGAATGGGACCAGGGGAAGGCAGATGCACTCATTATAGAAGTCAGGAGGTTCTGGACCAGAGAGGCTGTTCAGTCTAATTAGGGGAAAGAAGGGATTGGTTGGGAGGAGGACCCACCCAAAGTGCATTGAGTTTGGGAAGTTAATTGGCCTTTCTGAGAAAGCACCTGGCCTATCCCACACCCAAAGCTGATATAGCCCCTGGGTAACAAAGAAATGGGCTTGCCACTGCTTGGTACCTGCACTCAGATGGTGCACTGGTCTGTTCTCTCCATAGGCCATGTGGCCCTAGCAGTCATGTGGCCTAAGGCCTACAAGAGGAAGGGTGTCTGTCTCTCTCTCCCTTGCTCTCTCTTCCTAACCTGGTGGAGCATTCACTGGTGCATTCGCATACTCTCAAGGTCCTGGGAGCACAGGACCTTGCAGTCCTACCAGCTATAAATCAAAAAAATATATATGGCCATGACCGCCCTGACTCTACACACAGACTCCAGGAGGGAGCCTGAAGCCAGACATCCGCTGGGAACAAACTAAATTACCTGGATGACCACTTAGCAGCTACTTGGGCTCGAAAGAATGACACTTTAAAATGGAGCGGGAACTCTGGAAACTGCCTTTTGTTTTGTGCTTGCTGAGGATGGGGGGCCTTCTCTGAGTTTTGTGAAAGAGATGAACTTTGAAATGTGGAGTCCCTCATTTTCTCAGATTGTTCAGCATCTGAATAAAAACCTCTTTCCTTTTTCACCAACCTTTGCTTCTAGAGTTGTTTTCTGTGGCAACAGAGAGCTGAATCCCCATTGTTATTCAGTAATATGGAGAGTGCTCAGACTATCTTAAGATAAATTTGTAACTGAATATGGTGCATTCAATTTGTACAGAATAGAATATTCTATTAAAGTTGTAAAACATGAAAAATATATTTCATTTAATTCAGTACTTTTTTATGTGCTGTCAAGTTGGAGATGTTAAATTGATAGTACTGACTGACAGAATGCAGCCTGCAGAATGGATTAACAAAGGATTATCTAGAAGCAATTTGAAAACAACATCCTAAGTGTGTGTTTCCAGTAGAGAGCAAGGATGATAGCAAAATTTTAGATATCATTCATCCTCATAACCTGTTTCCAAACCTCTACCCTTTCCTATTCTGAGACATGACTGCTCTCCTCCATTCTGTTTTCTTGTTTTGAATATTTAAATATTGTTTACTATTGTTTTAGGTAAGCTTTTCTTCTTCCCAAAATGCTTGACTTTTGAACTTTTTGTTCCAGAAAGTCTTGTTAGGAGACTTCTAGAAAACTTAGGTAATATCCAGAGAGTGTCTGCATGGAAAGAATGATATATACTGTTGACCAAGTGGCCAGAAGGCCTATCAATAAATAGACAATAGGGCTAAGGAATGAGGAAAGTGGTCATAAATGTCAGGTTGTTGTTGTTTTTTCAAACAAGATTTTAAATGATTGCAAGAATTAACACCTTTTCTACCTCACTTTAGAATTGTCTGGGCTCTTTTCCCTATCATATAAGAAAACAAGAGTGTGGCACCAGAGGGACTAAGTTTCCTATTAAAGTTTTCAGATCTATGTACTTTCGATGACCTAATGCTGTTTAGTTATATAGGAATCTATCCTTTAATTATTTGGTTTGTTTTGACTAATTATATTGTAACCTCTTTGCAATCAATGATAATGCGTTGTACATTCTTGTAAAGAAGCATGTGGTAGATTCTCAAGGATGATTATTAAATGGCTGCTTGGCTAAATTATCAAAATGAAGTAGCCATACATAGTTAGAATATTCAAAAAGGCAAACTTTTAACCTGTTATTTTGTTGGCAGTTTTATTTTAAAAACCCCACTATAAAAATATGAAAAAGAGGACAAGAAAAACAATGCTACATTTGAGCTGTTGTGAAATAATGTTAATTTAAATTACTTAAAAGTTAGGACTGAATTTATCTTTTGTTCCAGTGATCAACAGTCTGTGATAATGAAGATGTTGACTGAATTGTGATATATCATTTTTGAGTTTCTAACCTTGAGAATAAGAAATTAAACTTGAATATTCTTAGTATAACATTAAGTATATTTATATCCTTTTCCCATCCCACAACATAGATCACAAAGTAATGATACATTTTAGCTGAATTTTAGTGCAAAAAATATTTTTTTAAAGAAAGGAAGTATAATTTATTATCAAAAATCAATTGGCAACAGATAGATGAACACCAGCTACCTCATACTGGGGAGTAATAAATAAGACTGTATAAAGAATAAATCATGTCAGATTAATCTAATTTCCTTATATCTCACAGTGTCTTTGGAGATCAAAGAGAAGCAATAGATTAAATATATCTTGATGTTAACAAGATTTTCAGTGCTGTTCCATTTAACACCATTAATCATTAACAACCAAGGAAAAATGTGGCTGATGCTCTACTTATTAGATGGGTTGACAGATATTTGAAAAGCCTTTGACATAATAACTTCAATGGTGACAGAGGTGGGAGATAGGGTCACAGCAACCCTTACCCTATTTCATGGTGGTCTAACATTAAGCAGCAGTCACTTATGTAAATCAGTTATTTATCAATAGGTCATATTTTCCATATATTGATAGCAGACGCAGAATTTTTTGCTTTAATAGGTCTTACAGGTTTATGAAAAATAGGAGAATATTGCCTTAATATTTTTAGCTCTAAAATATTAACAGAGACAATTCAAAGTGCCACTGTAATAATAAAATGAAATAATCTATATAGCATGCTTATCACAATTCTTGGCATATAGTAATACTTTAATAAATGCTTCACTTTACAATTAGCATTATTTTCATCAGTGTATAACCTGGAGGTTTTGAAACATACAATATGGTTTCTAGATATTTGTGGCTTATTCTTCATATTTCATTCGCTGACCACCTGATGTGAGATCAATTGATTTTCTGTGGTCTAGCAAACTCAGAAAGTAGAAAAAAAACCTCAACACAGATATATTATAAATGAGCTCAGATTAATTTATAAATTTAAAATAAAGTATCCTTGCACACCTAAGCAAAGTTAAAATGTAGTAAAAGAAATCATTTCTAACTATACAGTCTTATTTCTGAGAGTGTAATGAGTCTGTCTGTTTCTTCATCTATCAGAATTTTTCCACATGATATATTTACATATATACACAATATCTTTCAATACTTAGTTAAGTTTTTCTCAAGTAACATGATTATTTGCTTCAATTAAAAACTCTATAACAAGTAAGTTTGGTATTAACTTATTTGAAATTAGTCCACATTCAAGGACTTTTACTTCCTGGTCAAATCTAATTTCAACTCTGATATCTTTGTGCAGATCCTTACAATACAAACTCAATTATTTGTGAAAGTAAAATTATTTAATATGAACTTATTTTTATAGACATCATGTCCATTTTATTTTCTTTTTATGTGCACTTAAATCAAAATAGCTGTTATCTATACACTCTGGAATGTGCAAAATTACTTTCTACATTTTTTATAAATACATATTATTTTATATATTAAAAAAACAAAAATGCTGAAAAAGGGAGAAAACAATACTAAAGAATGGTTTTACTGTCATTGCTCACTATAATAGTGCTGTGCAGCAAAAACCTCCAAAGTCAGTGTTTTATAACTGTAAGCATTTTCTTCCTGTGGTACTGTGGATTTGCAGGCTAGCTGCAGCCCTTTCAGTCTGGCCTGGGTTCACCTGTGCAACTTTATGACCCTGCCTTAGACTACAGGTTTGCTGGGTGGGCTTGCCTGCAAGCTGCAGCTTGGGTCTGTGTATTTCTAGTTCTCTTTTGGTCAGAGGCTAACTGCTGTATATTTTTCTCATGGCAAGTTAGCAAGTGTAAAAGGCAAGTCAAATTGAGCAATTATAATTCAAGACTGTTGGTGTTGCATCCACCAACATTCCATCGACTAAAACAAGGCACATAGCCAAGCCCGAAGTGAAAGTGTGTGGAATTTTACTATGACATAACAAGTATGTGAATGCCCAATTTTCAAACAGGAGAGTAAAGAATTGGCACCAATAATTCAATATCCTGCATGATGTTTAGTGAGGCCAAGATCAACTAAAAGCAATACTAAAAGGTATGCAAAAATATTGAAAGTTATTCTCTTTTTCTGTGTTCCTTTCTTCTCTTGGCATCAGCCTTAGGATTCTGGAATCACTTCTCACCAGCAACACCCATTCTTGCTTGTTATCCATAGCTGCTCTCCCAAAATGAAACTCTAGATGTAAAGCTCTTACTGTACTGTTCACCACACTGCTATGTGTTTATTTCCCATTCCTTTACAATCAAATTAGTAAGCCACAGAAGTTAATTTTCACTCAAGTGTTAATGACCAACTTCTAATATCTTGCTCAAGGGTGCTGGTATTTTACCCTACGTAGCTGAAACCTTAGCAACAGCCCACAGCATCACATTAGTGTGAATTACTGTTAGACATCTAAAGAACTAAGATATTTAAGTATGAGCACAAGCCAATTGTTTATGTTAAATGAAGTGAGCTGAAAACAATTTTAGACTATTTACACATGGTTTTGAAATGTAATTAGTTTAAAAGTATTTCTTTAGTTATCTTCTACTAAGGACAACTTTGATAGGTTTATATAACAGGCACAGCGCATCATGTATTTACTCAAAGTTCCTTGTTAGCTACCTGTATTGCTATGTCATTCATATGAACATGAAGGATGTAAAATTACTGACTTTTCAGGCCAGAAAGCACCTTAGAAATCAGTCGCTCAAAATCTCTCTCTCACTTTGTTTTTTTAGATTAGCAAAAAGAAGTGGAGTTACTTGCCCAACTAAATCTCTTTATTAATCATAGAGCTAGGCTTGACCTCAAATCATGTCCTCTTTCTATCATGCCATGCTTGTTACTATGGCCATGGTGGATAATCTATAAAAAGGAATCTATTTATAGATAATCAATATCTTTAAATCTTAGTAATTATTACACAAAGATAGTTGCCTGAAATAGTCTTGATACTTTGGTGGTTTAAAGAAAAAAAAATTAGCGAATTTCAATAAGTGTTTCTGAAACAGGAAGTTTGGTCAATGAATTGCCTGTGGATCCAGTATGAGTGTATCTTTATCTCAGCCCACCTCCTGCCATAATAATTACCCTGGGGAATTTTCTAACAGATATTTTCCTTACTTGACTCTCCAACGTAGCACTGAGCAGATAGTAGCCCACCTCACAATTCTCATAAAGCTATTGTCAGGAATAGCTGGTTGCAGAGTATTTTAGAAAAATATGCCATACATATATACTGTACAACCAATCTTGTGTTCTTAGTGGATCTCCAATGTTTAGACCTAATAAATACAATCATTTAACCAGTCATTCTATGGCTAAAATGTGGGGCATTTGTGCTAGCAGTCAGCAGCTTTTCCAGTCTATAAGCAAAGTCAGACATTTACTAAATACTTATATTATGTTCATTTGTTCCTTGTCAAATTTTTAAGAGAAGTTGGTCTCTAGGTTGACTAGTTGCTATTTAGCTTGAATAAGGAATACTCATTATTACATTTTGAAAATGGGCAGAATGAGCATCCACAATAAAAAAAAAAAAAGATATTTATTCGACTGCCCAGGGAGCTATTCATAACAATGGGAAGTATAAGGTCAGACTTGGTGCTTTACATATAATTCAGGTATATTAAAATAAAATACTTTGCAAAAATAAAAATGTGATAGAAGAAATGAACTATAAATGATTGGTTTCATCTCCAAATCACTATCCACAGCAGCCCTACTCTGTTATTTTTTAAGGCCAAAAGAAGTTGCTTAGAATTATATGTATTTTTTCCACCTTTAACCCCTTTTAAAAGGAGCTGTGCCATGTCTGCTGGCTGAAACATTAGCCAAGTGAAATCACTGGCAGTTTGTCTATTTCTTCTCATTACACTAATATAGAAAATTAACTAGGAAGCATGCTTCCTCTCCCATTAGGCCAGTGGCACATTTATAAGGATATCATCAAGACTGCTCTTTTCATTTTATTCTCAGACTCTCTCTGGGTAGTTGCTGCTCTCTATCCACTTGTAATTTCTCTTCATCATAAGGCAGTATGGGGCTATGGAGAGTCTTTTGTTGCAAGTGGTTATAGACATGGCTTTCATTATGTCCATTATTAGGTCAGTGGTGTGAGTTTTAAGAACAAAGGCAATGGACATAATAGTAGTTGGTATTAGATATTAAAGTCACTAAATTATCTCAAAGGATTCAAAGAGAGAAGAGACCATTGCCCTTGTTTTCACATATATATGAACAGATACTGAGTGACTTTTGCAAGGTCAAGAAAACCAGTGGTATGTAAAGAGAAGATTAAAACAACTTAAGTCCTTACAGCAGCATATTTTGTGAGGATGAAAGCTATAAGCCTTGTTCTTTTTTCTTCTTCCTCTACTGATTTACCCAGGTAGACTGTGGATCAATTTTTCTTTTTTTTCTTTACTATACTTTATTATTTATTTTTCCTTTAAAAAATAAATTTATTGGCTGATATTAGTTAATAAAATTATATAGGTTTCAAGCACATGAAATATGTCCAGAAAATGTCCACCCATTGTTGATATAATGAGAATGGTTTGCGGGACATCAATGTAACCTGGCAGCCAAGCAGAGTGGATTCAAATGTACATGTGTGAACAATGATGACTTTACTGTACTAGTCACTGGGGTGGTAGATGCCATTGAGTGAGCATGTGTACTGTGTGGCTGTCACATTCAAAATGATTGAGCTAATAGGACAATGAATCTGCATCAAATTTTGCATTGGGCTTGAACTTTACCCTGTGAAAATGACATGAATGATTCAGAAGGCCACTGCTATGGGCAACTGGTGATTGGCAGCTTCATCACGACAAGGTGCCCACTCATGCATCATGTCTAATGCAAAAATATTTGATGAAACATCAAATCATCCAGGTGACTCAGTCCCTCTACAGCCAAGATTTGGTGCCCTATGACTTCTGGCTTTTTCCAAAACTGAAATCACCTTCAAAAGGGAAGATTTCAGACCAATGATTATATTCGTGGAAATACAATGGGGCAGTTGATGGCTATTGGGAGAACTGCTATTTCAAAGGGTACTGAGACATCATTGTCCTATGTACAATGTTTCTTGTATCTTGTATCTTCTTTAATAAATGTCTCTTTTTCATATTACATAGCTGGATACCTTCTGGACAAACTTTGTGTATTTCTGTGATACATGATCTGTATATTGCATTGTATGCACACCACCCAAAGTCAAATCGTCTTCAGTCACTATATACTTGGCCCCCTTTAGCCTTTTCTTTCCCTCACACCACCTTCCCTCTGGTAACTACCATACTGTTGTCTGTGTCTCTGAGTTTCAGTTTTATATACTACATATGAGTGAAATCATATGGTTCTTAGCTTTTACTGACTGACTTATTTCACTTAGCATAGTATTCTCAAGGTTCATCCATGATGCATTATTTTCTCTTTGTATGCTGATATATATTTTTTTAAACCAGAAATCATACTCTTCTTTGAGCATCTCTCCTTGAAAGAGGATTTTAGAGAAAAATTTCCACCATTATTTAATAATATTCTAGGAAAAGGAAAAAGGACTCATGATCATGGACAGTAGTGTGGTGATTGCTGGGGGGAGGAGGGTATAAGGGGACTAAATGGTAATGGAAAACATACAATAAAGATAATTTTGAAAAAAAAGTGCTAGGAAAAAAGTTATCTAGACTTAGGCAATAGTTTGTTTATTTGTTTTTCTATTTTCTTTATTCTGGAATAAATGCATTAAACTTCTGGCAACAAATGAGTTTCATATGTGCTCCATGAATTTGGACCATATTCAAGGTGTGGGTGGCAATGAGTAAGGCTTCAAACTCTGCATATCATCCTTGCTTGTGTCTTTTGTGATATTTCTATGGATTGATGGTGTGATCCCAATTTATCCCCATTTAAGGACCAAACACAACTGATTCAAAATATTAAATTACAAATTAGTTGATATATCTAAAAGGAAAAATCTGTTTCTATTCACCTGATTTGTGTCTAACAATCCATCCCAGGGTGAGAAACAGACAGCAAACTTTCAGACATAGTAAGTGGTGGTGAATAGTGAGGACATTAATGAAGCTTAGAATCAGCATACTTGACTTTGTGAACATGGATGCTGTGCCTGCTCCTTAGGGCCTGCTCCTTAGGGCCTGCTCCAGCTGCCTGGAGTGTTCTTTCTCTAGATACATGCTTGAAGGCTCACTTACCTCCTTCAAGCCTTTCTTCAATCCTCATCCTCTTAATGAAGCCTATCCTGACTACTCCATTTTACACTGTAACCTAACCCTACCAGTCTTTGCTACCCCCTACTCCATTCTACCTGTCACCATATTCTAGACATTTATACTCTGTTGTATTTTTTTAGTCTTATCTTTTCCATCTAGAACTTGATTTTATGAAGCAGAATTGTTCATTTCTCCCCTGACACATTCAAAATGCTTTACCAGTTCCTGGCACATAGCTAGTGCTTAAAAAGTACTTGCTAAAGGAAAAAATAAATTTGGGCCTGGCTCTTCCACTGTTTGTGACTTCAGGAAAAAGGAAAAATTAACCTTTGTGGTTTTAAATCTCTCATCCATTTGATGCCCAATCTCAAGAGACACAGGAATACATTTTTGCCTATTACTTCTATAGCTAATTTACTTTAATATATGAGGAAATATACCTATCTCATTTCACATGTCATAAAAAAAGGTAGAATTTTATATAATCAGGACTGAACTTGTTTTTGTTTTTGTCTTCTTATTTTTGCACTTAATATATCTCAGGGGGCATGTCCTATAAATGCTTAAAGAGTTTCTTTATTTATTATTAAATACTTTATACATAAAAAGAAAAATATGATATTAAAAGTACAAAGATTAATAAAGTTACACTTTAGAGCTAAGACACAGCTTAAAAAATTGAGTATTATCAATAAAACTGAAATCCTCTGAGTCTCCCTTTCTGATTACATATCTCATGATGCATCTCCCCTTTCTCCAGAAAAGGAACCAAAGACTCTCCTAAATTTTATGTTTACATTTTTCTGCCTTCTTGCATAGTTGTACGCTGTATGTATCATGCTTAAAACTACACTTATGTTGTGACCCCTATGTAAGTGAGATAAGTTCCTTCTTTTACATACACGTCATCATATCTCTGAAGCTCATTAAAGTTGATGAATGTGGTATTATCTCATTAGTTGGCCTATTGCATAGTCGTCGGCAGCCGTCCATCTCAAGAGACGATGGTGTAGCTTCTTAAGAGTCTATCTGCACCGCCGAGAATGGCTGTGCAGTCCGACTCGGGAGTGACACGGTATCTGTCTCCTCCCGTGTTGAATCAACATCTTGCGGTGACGCTGGAGTGTCCTCTCCAGTGAAGCTGAAGCTACAGAGCCTGGGCAGGGTGATATGGAGGGTCTGCTGTTGCCCATGCAGCAGACCCCCCCTCTCTTCGCAGCTGAAGGATCCAAGGGAAAGACGGAGTCAATACAGCTTGGCTTCAGGTGCGCCGCAGGAGTTGCCGGTGTTGACTACAACGTCAAACCGCCTTAGGGACTCCGGCTCCGGATTTTCTGTCGGGGTTTACTCCCTTAGCCTTTCCCCTGAAGAGGTATGCCGCAAGGCAGCGGAGGTTTTTTGGAGTCAGAGTTTTCCTTCTCTGATGTGCCCTGACTGGAAGATCGAACCAGCGACACTTAGCTCGCAGGCCGACGCTCAATCCACTGAGCCAAACCAGCCAGGGTTCTATTGCATAGTATTTCATTGAAAAATACCAAGACACACCATAATTAAAATGCCGAAGATTAAAGATAAAGAGTGAATCTTAAAAGCAGCAAGAGAAAAGAAGGAAGTTATTTACAAAGGAGTTCCCATAAGACTATCAGCTGATTTCTCAAAAGAAACTTTGCAGGCAGGAAGGGACTGGCAAGAGGTATTCAAAGTGATGAAAAGCAAGGACTTACAACCAAGATTACTCTATCCAGCAAAGCTATCATTTACAATGGAAGGGAAGATAATGTGCTTTCCAGACAAGGTAAAGCCAAAGGAGTTTAACATCATCAAGCCATTATTATATGAAATGTTGAAGGGAATTATTTAAGAAAAAGAAGATCAAAACTATGAACAGTAAAATGACAACAAACTCACAGCTATCAACAACTGAATCTAAAAACATAAAGCAAGCTAAACGAACAACCAGAACAGGGACATAATCATAGGTATGGGAATCATTTGGAGGGTTATCAGCTGGGAGTGGGAAGGGAAAAAAGGGATCAAGAAGCATAATTGGTATGAACAAAATAGACTAGGGGATGTTAAGAATAGTATCAGAAATGGTGAAGCCAAAGAACTTACATGCAGTACCTATGGACATGAACTAAGGGGGGTGGGTATTGCTGGAGGTAAGGGGGTTACCAGGTGGAGGGGGGCAAAGGGAAAAATAGGACAACTAACAGCATAATCAATGCTTTAAAACTTTAAAAATTAAAAAAGAAAAATACAACTTGCTTACCCATTTTCTGTTTGATGGATATTTGCATTGTTTCCAGTGTTTTGCTGCTCAAGCATTGAAGTTTTCACTTATATGTATGCTTTTTAGTGGGCATATATAGACTTTCTCTGGGCTATGTTCTTGGAAGGGGGATGCTAGGATTTTAGGGTATGTACAACTTCATCTTTATGAGATAAATACCTCCTTTCCAAAGGTGTTATGAAGCCTTACGTATTCCCCATCAATAAATAAGAATTCACATTCCAGGTCTACGCTCTTCCCAAAACTTGATGACCTTTTAATTTTTGTCAGTCTGGTTTTTATTAAGTGGGATTTGAGTGGGGTTTACTATGGATTTCCTGAATATTAATGTTTTATGTGTTTTTATCTTTATTGGTCATTTCCATGTCCTATGAAAAGCACATTGATGTCCTTTGTCCATTTTATGCTGAGAACTTTGCTATTTTTAAGTTTTATTGTTCACAAATATATATACTACATATACTATGGGTATTAACTTTTTAAAAATTATATGCGTCATTTTTTTTAATCCTAGCTTGTGGCATATATTTTCAAATTTTCAAGGTATCTCTTGACATTTAGAAAATCTTTGCTTTCGAAATTAGCCCATTTTCTTTTAAGGTTTGTGCTTTTTGTGTCTTGTTCAAAAGATAAGATTTTTCTATTTTAAAAAAATGTGTACGTCTTTTGGGGAGAGGTGTCTGTTCAGGTTCTCTTCCCATTTTTTAATTGGATTGTTTGTTTAGTGTTGCGTTGTATGAGTTCTTTTTTTTTTTATGTATTTTATTGATTATGTTGTTACAGTAGTTTCAATTTTTTCCCTCTTTGCTCCTGGCCATCATTCCCAGAGTGGGTGGGTCTGTGGATGTTCTAGGACCATGGGGGCCCTTTAAACAAGCGGACTCTGCTGAGAGACTGGCAGTTTCTGCCTCCACCCCAACCTCCACTGCTCTGCACAATCAGAAGCAATGAGGCTAGATTTTCCCTGGTGCTGGGACCGTGAGCTGCTAGGTCTAGCGAGGAGCTGGGAACACTCCCCAGGTGTCCCTCCTGACTTTTTAAAATGTGTGACTGCGCTTTCTGCCAGCCTGCTGCTGCTGCAGCCTCTGGCGCCACCACACCATGTCCTGTCCGCCCCAGCTCCGCCCCTCCTACCTGTCTGGATGAGTATTTCTTCTTTATATCTTTGTTTGCTGGACTTCCATGCAGTTTGATTTTCTGGAACTTCTGGTTGTTTCTAGTTTTGAGGTAGCTGTATTCCTTCTTAGTTATGGAGGGAGATACAGTGTGTCTGTCTACACCTCCATCTTGGCTAGAAGTCTATGAGATCTTTATAAAGTTTGCAATAATACTCAGGCATATAAAAGAGGAAATACTCCCATTTGTAACCACACAGATGGACTCGGAATATTATGCTAAGTAATATAAGTCAGTCATAAAAGGCTAAAAACCATATGATTTCAGTCATATGTGGGATATAAAACTGAAACTCAGAGACACAGACAAACAACAGTATGGTGGTTACTAGAGGGAAGGGGGTGGAGAGATGGTAGAAGGTAAAAGGGCCAAATATATGGTGACAGGAGATAATTTTGCGATGGTTGGTGGGTACACAATGCAATATACAGATCGTGTATCACAGTAATGCACACTTAAAATGTATATGACCGTATTAATCAATATCACCACAATAAATGTAATAAAAAATACTTAGCTGTACCTAAAATTATATTTTATATGTATAAACTTTGTAATTTCTTTCAGTGTCATATATCTCTAGTTCTATGATATATTATGCTCTTAAATATGAGTAGATAAAATTTTTGGCTCTTGATTCTGTTCCCCTATTCTAAAGCAATCTATATTTCCTCCATAAAAACTGTATAACATTTGTTTATCAATATTAATTGACAAATAACTTGTCGAGTTTCATGAAAAATTGAGCTGGAGTTTTTATAGAAATTGCATTGATTCACTATATCAATTTGGGAAAAAACAATATGATTACAATATAGGAAACATCTTATTCTTAGTGAAGACATAATTAAATTTTAAATAAATTTATCACAATGGCAAGTTTACTATATATGCATTAAAATTTTTGGTAGAAGCAATGATAATATTCCGGTCTTATTCCTAATTTTAAAGAAAATGTTTCTTTGTTTTTAAATTTTTTATTGTTTTTCTGTTACAATTGTCCCACTTTTTCCCTCATTACTACCCCCGACCCAGCCCACCCCTTCTCCCACAGTCCATCCTGACCCCGTTGTCCATGTTCATGGGTTATTTATATTAGTTCCTTTGTGAAACCCTTTCCCTACTTGCCCCCAGCCCTCACTCCCCCCTCCCCACTACCCCCTGATAATTGTAACTCTGTTCTTGTTCAATTTTGTTGATTTGTTTGTGGTGTTCATTAGTCTCCTGTATCAGGTGATAGCATGTGGTATTTTTCTTTCATTGTCTGGCTTATTTCGCTAAGCATAATTCTCTCTAGTTCCATCCATGTTGTCGCAAATAGCAGGAGTTCCTTCTTTCTTTCTGCTGCATAGTATTCCGTTGTGTAAATGTAGCACAGTTTTTTGATCCACTCATATACAGATGGGCACTTGGGTTGTTTCCAGTACTTGGCTATTGTAAACAGCACTGCTATGAACATAGGGATGCATAAGTTTTTTTGGATTGGAGTTTCAGGATTCTTTGGGTATAATCCTAGCAGTGGAATCGCTGGTTCAAAAGGCAGTTCCATTTTTAGTTTTTTGAGGAAATTCCATACTGTTTTCCACAGTAGCTGCACCAGTCTGCATTCCCACCAACAGTGCAGTAGGGTTCCCGTTTCTCCACATTCTCGCCAGCACTTGTTGTTTGTTGATTTGTTGATGATGGCCATTCTGACTGGTGTAAAGTGGTATCTCATTGTGGTTTTTATTTATATCTTTCTGATGGCTAGTGATGTTGAGCATTCTTTCAGATGCCTTTGAACCTTCTGTATATCCTCCTTGGAGAAGTGTTTGTTCAGGTCCTTTGCCCATTTTTTAATTGGGCTGTCTGTCTTCCTTGTGTTGAGATGTTTAAGTTCTTTATATGTTTTGGAGATCAATCCCTTAGCTGATGTATCACTGGCAAATATGTTTTCACATATGGTTGGTTTCCTTTTCATCTTGCTGATGTTTTCTTTTGTTGAGCATAAATCTTTACTTTGATGTAGTCCCATTTGTTCATTTTTTCCTTTATTTCTTTTGCCTTAAGAGATGTATCAGTGAAAATATTATGTGAGATATCTGAACTTTTCCTGCCTATGTTTTTCTCTAGGGTTTTTATGGTGTCACATCTTACATTTAAGTCTTTGATCCATCCTGAGTTTATTCTGGTGTGTGGCATAAGTTGGTGGTATAGTTTCATTTTTTTGCAAGTCCCTGTCCAGTTCTCCCAGCACCATTTGTTGAAGAGGCTCTTTTCACTCCAGTTGATGTTCCTTCCCCCTTTGTCAAATATTAGTTGACCATAGAGGCCTGGGTTTATTTCTGGGCTCTCTATTCTGTTCCATTGATCTCTATGTCTGTTCTTATGCCAGTACCAGACTGTTTTGATCACAGTGGCTTTGTAGTATAGTTCGATATCAGGTATTGTGTTCATCTGTATCAAGATTGCTGTGGCTATTCGGGGTCTTTTTTGGTTCCATATGAATTTATGGAGTATTTGTTCTAAGTCTGTGAAATATGTCATTGGTATTTTAATAGGGATTGCATTGAATCTGTGAATTGCTTTGGGTAGTATGGCCATTTTATCATGTTGATTCTTCCCATCCATGAACATGGTATATGCTTCCATTTATTTGTATCTTCCTTAATTTCTCTCTTCAGTGTTATGTAGTTTTCCAAGTACAGGTTTTTTCTTTTTTGGTTAAATTTATTCCTAGGTACTTTATTTTTCTTTTTGCTATAGTAAATGGGATTTTTTTTCTAAGTTCTATCTCTGATATTTTATTGTTGAAATATAGAAATGCCTTCGATTTCTGAATATTGACTTGGTACCCTGCTTTTCGCCAAATTCACATATTAAGTCGAATAGTTTTTTCGTGGAGTCTATAGGGTTTTCTATATACTTTCATGTCATCTGCAAATAGTGACAGTTTTACTTCTTTATTTCCAATTTGGATGTCTTTATTTGTTTTTCTCATCTGATTACTATGGCTAGAACTTCTAATACTATATTGAATAGGAGTGGAGAGAGTGGGCATCCTTGTCTTGTTCTTGATCTCAGAGGGAATGCTTTCAGTTTTTTTCCATTGAATATGATGTTGACTTTGGGTTTCTTGTATATGGCCTTTATTATGTTGAGGTATGCTCCCTCTATTTCCATTTTGCTGCGTGTTTTCATCATAAAAGGTGTTTTGCTTTATCAAATGCCTTTTCAGCATCCATTGATATGATCATGTGGCTTTTGTCTTTCATTTTGTTTATGTGGTGTATTACATTCATTGATTTGCAAATATTAAACCATCCTTGTATCCCTGGGATGAATCCCACTTGATCATGATGTATGGTCTTTTTAATGTGTTGCTGGATCTGGTTTGCCAATATTCTGTTGAGGATTTTAGCATCTATGTTCATCAGTGATATTGGCCTGTAGTTTTTTATCTTTGTTGTGTCTTGACCTGGTTTTGGAATTAGGGTAATACTGGTTTCATAGATAGAGTTTGGGAGTCTTTCCTCTTCTTGGATTTTTTGAAATAGTCTGAGAAGGGTATGTGTTAGTTTTTCCCTAAGTATTTTGTAAAATTCACCTGTGAAGCAATCGCATCCAGAACTTTTGTGTGCCGGGAGCTTTTTGATTACTGTTTCAATTTCACTCTTTGTTATTGGTCTGTTCAAGCTTTCTGCTTCTTCTTGATTTAGTTTTGGAAGATTATATGTTCCTAGAAATTTGTCCATTTCATCTAGGTTGTCAAGTTTCTTGCCATGTAGTTGTTTGTAGTAATTTCTTACAATCTTTTGTATTTCTGTGATATCAGTTGTGGTATATTTTCTTTCATTTCTGATTTTGTTTATTTGAGTTCTCTCTCTCTTTTTTTTTTTTGATCAGCCTGGTTATAGGCTTGTCAATTTTGTTTATCTTTTTAAAGAAACAGCTCCTTCTTTTGTTGATCTTTTAAATTGTTTGTTTAGTCTGTATGTCATTTAATTCTGCCCTGATCTTGATGATTTCCTTCCTTCTACTTGCTCTGGGTTTTGTTTGTTGCTGTTCTAGTTCTTGTAGCTGTAGGGTTAGACTTTTTATTTGAGATTCTTCTGTTCTTTTTAGGTAGGCCTGTGTTGCTATGAACTTCCCTCTCAGGACTGCTTTTGCTGTGTTCCATAGGTTTTGGGCTGTTGTGTGCTCATTATCATTTGTTTCCATAAACTTTTTGATTTCTTCCTTGATGTCATTGTTAACCCATTCATTATTTAATAACATGTTATTCATTCTCCATGAGTTTGAATGTTTTTGAGTTTTTTCCTTTAGGTTGATTTCTAGTTTCAGGGCATTGTGGTCTGAGAAGATGTTTGATATAATTTCAATTTTCTTGAATTCGTTGAGGCTTGTTTTGTGTCCTGCCATGTGGTCTTTGAAAATGTCCCACGTGCATTTGAAAAGAATGTATATTTTGCTTCTTTGGGGTGAATAGTTCTATATATATCAATTAATTCCATTTTGCCTAGAAGTCTGTTCAATGCCTCAATATCCTTGGTGTTTCTTTGCTTCAAAGACCTGTTCATTGTTGTCAGTAGGGTATTAAAGTCTCCTACTATACGTGTGTTGCTGTTGATATATTTTTTGCAGTCTTCCAATATTTTCCTTATATATTTTGGTACATCTATGTTGGGTGCATATATGTTTACGATGGTTATATGTTCTTGATGGATTGGTCCCTTAAGTATTATAAAATGTCCTTTTTTGTCTCTTTTTATGGCCTTTGCTGTGAAATCCATTTTGTCTGATATAAGTATTGCTATGCCAGCTTTTTTTTAATGTTCATTTTTTTGGAATGCTTTTTTCCATCCCTTCACTTTCGGTCTGTGTAAATCTTTTCTTTTGAGGTATGTCCTTTAAGACGGCATATATGTGGGTCATGTTTTCGTATCCATTCTGCCACACTTTGTCTTTTGATTGGAACATTTAATCCATTTACATTTAAGGTTATTATACACTGGTATTTAGTTATTTCCCTTTGTTCCTGTGTTTCTCTCGCTCTCTATTTTTCCTCTTTTTCTTACAGCATTCTCTTTAGCATCTCTTGCAATGCTGGTTTGGTGGAGATGTATTCTTTTAGTCTTCCTTTGTCTGGTAAACTTCTTATTTCACCTTCCATTTTGAATGAGAGCCTGGCTGGGTAAAGTATTCTTGGTTGCAGGCCTTCGTTTTTCATTGCTTGAAATACTTTTTGCCATTCCCTTCTGGCTTATAGTGTTTCTGCTGAGAAATCTGATGATAGCCTTATTGGAGCTCCCTTGTATGTTATTTGCTGTTTTTCTCTTGCTGCTTTTAGGTTTCTCTCTTTGTTTTTGAATGTTGCCATTTCACTTATGATGTGCCTTGGAGTAGGCTTTTTTGGGTTCATCTTCATTGGAACCCTCTGTGTTTCCTGGACTTGCATGGCTTTTTCTATCATCAAGTTAGGAAAATTTTCTGTCATTACCTTTTCAATCAGGTTTTCTATCTTTTGCTCCTCTTTTTCTCCTTCTTTTATCCCTATCATTCAAATGTTATTTTAACTCATGTTTTCCTGTAGTTCTTTTAAACCCTTTTCTCTCTTTTTCAGTCTTTTTACATTTTGTTGCATTGTTTGGGAATTTTTTTCTACATTGTCCTCTAACTCACTGATCCGTTCCTCTGCTTCATTTAGCCTGCTTTTGATTGATCCTACTGCATTCTTCAGTTCAAAATTTGTATTTTTCATATTTTTCCTGGTTCTTGTTGATAGTTTCTATGTCCTTTTTCATGCTGGTGTAGTTCTCAGTATCCCCTGGCTGGTTTGGCTCAATGGATTGAGCGTCGGCCTGCGAGCTAAGTGTCGCTGGTTCGATTTTCCAGTCAGGGCACATCAGAGAAGGAAAACTCTGACTCCAAAAAACCTCTGCTGCCTTGCGGCATACCTCTTCAGGGGAAAGGCTAAGGGAGTAAACCCCGACAGAAAATCCGGAGCCGGAGTCCCTAAGGCGGTTTGACGTTGTAGTCAACACCGGCAACTCCTGCGGCGCACCTGAAGCCAAGCTGTATTGACTCCGTCTTTCCCTTGGACCCTTCAGCTGCGAAGAGAGGGGGGGTCTGCTGCATGGGCAACAGCAGACCCTCCATATCACCCTGCCCAGGCTCTGTAGCTTCAGCTTCACTGGAGAGGACACTCCAGCGTCATCGCAAGATGTTGATTCAACACGGGAGGAGACAGATACCGTGTCACTCCCGAGTTGGACTGCACAGCCATTCTCGGCGGTGCAGATAGATTCTTAAGAAGCTACACCATCGTCTCTCGAGACGGACGGCTGCCGACGACGACGAGTTCTCAGTAAGTTCCATATAGCTTCTTAGAGCTCTTTATAGTTCCCCTGGAGTTTGTTATAGTTTTCTTTGAGTTTGTCAAGTTCATTGAGCTTCCTCATTACTATTTTTTTGGATTCCATGTCTGATATCTGCTTGTTTCTATGTCATCTATCCCTCCTTCTGGGAATTCCTCCTTTCTTTTTGGTGGAGTTTTTTTTCTGTTTGGTGGGATGTTATTCCATCTCCCCATGTTGGGCACTGGTCTTGTTTTTGCTTCTTAGATTGATCTGCTTTTATTTTCTGTTTTTATGGTGTGAACATCTTGTATGCAGTTGTTGAGCTGCTGCCTCCAGCTGATACCACTTGGAGGGGACCAGTCTGCTTAAGTGATTTCTCCTGTAGCACTGGGGATGATTCTGTACTGGGACCTAGTCTGCTGCTCTCCCAGCTCTTTCCCAAGAGCCAGCACCCAAAACTTATTACAAAGTGCATCTAGTTCATTTCACTGTCCTTTGTTCTCAGTCAGAGGCAAGTGCATTCCCTCGTGAAGGCCAAGGGCAGGTTGACCCATTCTGCACTGGGGCGGGTGCGTCCAAGGCAGACTGGTTGCTCTCCTGTTCCAGCGAGGGGAGGCCTCTACTCCCCAATGGGAAGGTGTGTTTTGGGCCTATTGGGGTGGGTGGTGTTTTGGTTTTATGCCCATTGAGGTGGGTCCAGGTCGCGCCTGTGCCCGTATGTAGCAGCGGGCGAGTTAGTTTTGTGTCCGTTGAGGCTGGGCCATGGGCACCTGTGTGTGGCAGTGCTGGGCGCCTATGCGCTGCGGCCAGCCTGCTGGTCTTGCACCCACTGGGGCTTGTCCAGGTAGCGCCTGGGTGCAGCTACCAGCGTGTTAGTTTGGTGCCTATTGGGGTGGGCCAGGGGTGCCTGTGCATGGTGGCCTGTGTGCCGGCAAGTTGATTTTGCTCCTGTTGGGGCAGGTCCACAGGCGCCTGAGCACGGCGGAGGTGGGCGTCTATGCCTAGTGGCTGGCACATTGATTTTGTGCCTGTTGGGACAGGCCCAGGGGTCACCTGAGCTTGGCAGCCAGCAAGTTGGTTGTGTGCCTTGGCTGGCAGATGGACAGGGGCCACTTCCCTGTGTGTGCTCTTTGGGCCCAGGGGTAGGGTTGGGGAGTGGGTGAGTGCACTTCTGGGCCTGCACTCCTCAAGAATCTAGCCCCACCCCTCACCTCTCTTCCCCACTCCACAAAAAGCAAAAGAGAAAAAGGAAAACACATTCATACATACACAGCACTACACTGTTTCTTGCCTCTCAGTGCCAGATGCCACCTGGCCCACTCCTGGCTTTGCCAGTGGGCAGAGATCCATTCTCCTTTCGATTCCTCTCTGGGGAAGCCTGTGGTCACTAAAAAGTCTTTGTGTACTTCCAGCCACAGCTAGAGAAGCTAACCCAGTCATAAATCTCATCTCATCCCTTTCTCCTCTGCTATCCTTACCAAACAGGTTGCTCCCAGGTGGTCTTCTCTGATCCAGCAGTGCCAAGGCTTAAGTCCTGCCAGTATCCAGACATTAACTGAGATGTTCTGTCTGCAATAAGTCCAAACTACAGACAGGTCTCGGGAGCAAGAAAGTGCAGCCTCCCCTCACTCCTCCATCATCTTCAAACCTCTAAAGAAAATGTTTCTAATGTTTCATTAAATATGTTTTTGCTATAGATTTTGATAGAATATATTTTATCAGATAACGGAAATTCTGTTCTATTTTTAGTAGCTTATATTTTTTACCAAGAATTAGTGTTTAATCAAAAAAACATTTTTTCATATCATTAAGATGATTTTTGTTAACTTGGAGATATATACATAAACCTGTATCATGATACTATTACTAAATACCATATACAACTGACCATTATTCAGTTGTACTAACTTAGACAATAATTATTGATGGCTACATTATAAGAAACAGCATGGATTTTTTTCATCCTCAGAGTTACTCTTTATATTTGAGTTGAAGTTAGTTATTAACAAACTTTTTTGAGAAAGTTACTCAACCTCTTGAAATAAAATGTCTTTCTTCTTTTATTAAGTGTAATTAGTGATATCTTTATTATAAGAGTACTTTGAGGATAAAATTATATTTTACATTTAATAAATAGTAATTTTTGTCTTCTCTTAACTTCCTCTCCAAATATGTCAGCAAATATGAATTGCAAATGCAAATACCCAATTAATATAGACCAGTTCTACTGAGACTTGTCTCAATTTAAAGTAGTTTTATTTAAATTAGTGTGAAATTAAAGAACTTATAAATTAGAAATTTAAAAAACATACCCTTCACTCATCTCTTATATCAGAATTAATCCTTTTTAAAGTTCACTCAGGTCAAGTTTAATCAGTTGCCATTTGGGATGCTTATAATATAACAGAAAGCAACCTTGTGATTTTAATGTTAATGGAATTTTATAAATATCATATCTCAGCTCCAGGGTTAGTATTCTAGTTGTGACTTTCTCCTCTGCATTTCCATGATGCATTGTTTATAACTTTAATCATGGCACCTAGTGTATATTGTAATTATTTGATTATACCCTTCATTCTCTTTCTCAGCCATTAATTTCTTTGGTTGGGCTTATGTTTTATTTGTCTTTGTTTCTTTAGTCTTTTATGCAGTTCTCAAAGCTTGTTGAACAGTAATAATAATAAGGACAAGAGTAGGTAGTACCTTTACAATATTTTTTTCTCTGTTAGACACTCTTCAGAAATTCCCATTATTAATATATTGAAAGGTCACAACAACATTTATGAGGTAGGTAATGTCACTATCCTACTTAACAGATAAATAATAAATGTTTGAGTGAATGATGAGTCTTACTATTTATTGTAACTTCTGTAAGCACTGAGGTATATCTCTTTAGATCTTAGTAGAGAGAGGAATAATACCTATGTAGCTTTCTTTGCCTGGGTACTTAATAACTGTCTACTGAAAACAGCAACAGACTGTGGAAACATACTGCCTTATGTATAAAGCTTATATTTGCTATTTACTAACTGTTCCATATTATGCAAATACTTGGACAAATTATTTACACTGTCTGTACATCCTCATCTTCAGAAGTGGTAAATAATCATCGTCGGCAGCCGTCCGTCTCGAGAGATGATGGTGTAGCTTCTTAAGAGTCTATCTGCACCGCTGAGAATGGCTGTGCAGTCCTACTCGGGAGTGACACGGTATCTGTCTCCTCCCATGTTAAATCAACATCTTGCGATGATGCTGGAGTGTCCTCTCCAGTGAAGCTGAAGCTACAGAGCCTGGGCAGGGTGATATGGAGGGTCTGCTGTTGCCCATGCAGCAGACCCCCCCTCTCTTCGCAGCTGAAGGGTCCAAGGGAAAGACAGAGTCAATACAGCTTGGCTTCAGGTGCGCCGCAGGAGTTGCCGGTGTTGACTACAATGTCAAACCGCCTTAGGGACTCCGGCTCCGGATTTTCTGTCGGGGTTTACTCCCTTAGCCTTTCCCCTGAAGAGGTATGCCGCAAGGCAGCAGAGGTTTTTTGGAGTCAGAGTTTTCCTTCTCTGATGTGCCCTGACTGGAAGATCGAACCAGCGACACTTAGCTCGCAGGCTGATGCTCAATCCACTGAGCCAAACCAGCCAGGGCTAAGTGGTAAATAATAATCTTATCTAAACCATACAGTTGTTATGAGAATTAAATGAGTGAATTCATATGAAGACTGGGGAAGACTATGTGACATAATTAAATTTGTAATAGGTACTCTTGGTAATGATAATGATGCTTTTCTTTACTAGGGTCAATTATACCAAATTATACCAAATATCAAAATATGTATACAGGTAGTATTTTGATGTAGCTGGTGTTGTCTGACTGTTGCAATTTAGAACATTAGGAACAAAAAGAATCATATTTTCTGATTTAATCTCAATATTTATTATATGTGACCTCAAGTGTTTGTGCCATATGAATATTTTGGTCTGCAAAGTATTTTGGAAAGCTACCAACAGCCTGCTGTATATATTGAAAAAGCTGCCTGTGGTTTATAAAACATCAGCATTTCTGAGTATATTGTCTAGCTATGTAAAATTATTTAAGAAAGATCAGTTTCTAATGGTGAATACAACATTTCTGATTTTGATGTAATTGATGTTGACATTGGCATACATATCCTAATACCTCTTTTATTTTTCTTTCCATTCCAAGTCAACAACCAATAAGATCATATAATTAGTAAAAAGAACAGTATTTGCTTTAGCGGAAAGATCTGCATTTAATTAACCTCATTATTTATAGATAATGGGAGATAATGAGTATGCAAAGAAAGGACAGTTTCATTTAGCACCAGGTAGAATAGAAATTTTACCTGCTATATCAGGCTTCCTAATTTCTTCCTGCATCATGATTTGATGTTATAATTGCAAGATTTGTACTGAATTAATTTTAAAGCATATTGAAATTGTATTTTTGGAAATTATGAAATATATTTATTTTTTTAATTGTAATATTTCCAGAGCCTATTAGTAGGTTAACCTGTCAATTTCTGCATGATTTTTAATCTTTGCACCATTTTTCCTCTAGCATAGTTTATGTCAACCACAGCTGCAAAATGAATCCTTTGTTTTGGTTTTAATACAAAACATTTTTTACCCACATTTTTTTCTGCTCGTATTTCTTCTTGCTCCATCTATTCTCCTAATCAAATTTACTCACCTTCATGGTTTAAAAAATCATCTGGATAAAGTGACTTAAGAATATCTATTTTCAGTTCTGGTCTTCAAAACTAAATCTATAACCAACTTCCGACATGTCCAGATAAGTACCATTGGTAGACATTGAACTAGACATGTCCCAGTTTGAGTGTATCTTCTTTTTCCAATCTGCAACTGTTCTTGTCATTGTAATCTTTATTAATGTTTTTTCATCCAAGTAACACCTGAGCCAGAAGCTCAGGATTTATTCCAGATACCTCTCTAGCATGCACTAGATAAAATCCAACACTATTTCTTGAAAATATTTTAAAATCCTACCCACAATCTTATGCTATCCATATAGCCTTACATTTCAGACACTCATTATCTTTGATCTGACCAGTTCCTAACTGGTTTCATTGTTTTTAGTCTAAACCTTGCCTTATTCAACTCATTCTCTACTTTCCAGATAGAGTAACCTTTTTACCTTGGTCAAGTGACATGCCCACGTAACTGCCCAATATTAAAAAGAGTCAAGCTCAAGTGACTCCCATACTTCAAATCCTTTGTCCAATCCTATTTAATTCTTTCCAAGGGGATAATGTCCATTGATTTATAATGTTGAAAAGGTTCTATATGGTCTATCCCTTTTTAACCCTACATGTGATACTAGTTAAGGAAAAAAAAATTATTCATGACACTTGATAAAGAACAGCAAGGCAAACTTTATCAGGAGATTACTACAATACAATGTGTTTTTGTTTGTTCGTTTTTTGTTTTCTTTTGTTTGTTTTTTGTTTTATTTTGTTTGTTTTGTAGTAAGGAGGAGAGATTAGGCTCAACTTTGAATACAAGAAAAAGAGAGAATTTATAGACAAGGAGCGGAATATGTGTTTTGGGAGGATAGGAAATTACTAAGAGAAAATATCAGAGGTAAGAAGAGATTCTGGCTAAACTAATCCAATAGGATTTTTGCTGAAGGCCATCCAAGGTGATAAAACATCATCAAGGAACCTAGTCATGTATGGAGGGTGGGGGAATTCTGCCTAAATCGACCTAGCATGATTCTTGCTAAAATCATGCAAAGAAAAGTAGGATTGTAGGTGCAAAAGTCAAGGCCTAGTTGAGAAGATAATTCAGAAGAGCCTGACTAAAGTTTGGTGAGGGAAAGACTGTCATATTTTACTGAGTGTATACATTTAGGATGCTACATCATATGTTGCGGCAGCCGTCCGTCTCGAGAGACGATGGTGTAGCTTCTTAAGAGTCTATCTGCACCGCCGAGAATGGCTGTGCAGTCCGACTCGGGAGTGACACGGTATCTGTTTCCTCCCGTGTTGAATCGACATCTTGCGATGACACTGGAGTGTCCTCTCCAGTGGAGCTGAAGCTACAGAGCCTGGGCAGGGTGATATGGAGGGTCTGCTGTTGCCCATGCAGCAGACCCCCCCTCTCTTCGCAGCTGAAGGGCCCAAGGGAAAGACAGAGTCAGTACAGCTTGGCTTCAGGTGCGCCGCAGGAGTTGCCGGTGTTGACTACAACGTCAAACCGCCTTAGGGACTCCGGCTCCAGATTTTCTGTCGGGGTTTACTCCCTTAGCCTTTCCCCTGAAGAGGTATGCCGCAAGGCAGCGGAGGTTTTTTTTGGAGTCAGAGTTTTCCTTCTCTGATGTGCCCTGACTGGAAGATCGAACCAGCGACACTTAGCTCGCAGGCCGACGCTCAATCCACTGAGCCAAACCAGCCAGGGGGTACATCATATGTAATCCCACACTAAATGTATATGCTAGAAATAACATACTGCATGTGCTCCTCAGCAGTTTATTAAATGACCTCATGATTTTGCTTTCTATTATATCTACTGCTTTTCTTTGTGTAGCTATTTATTATATCTACTAGAGATGAATAATTCTTGTGGGTTCCCTCTCCCTCCAAATGCACATAGTATTTTTCAGAAGAACACCACAAAACTCTGGAGAATAAAATAATAAGAATTTTATAATTTTATAATCATAATGTTTTAGTAAAACAAAAGTAATAGTAATCTTACAATAAAAATGTAAAACTAAACTACTTAATTATGACAACTACCATAATAACCCCAACTCCTACCATTTAGTGAACAGATATCACATTTTAAATGCTCTACAATCATTATATTATTTAATATTTAATACAGCTTTGCAATAGAGGTATTATTCCCATTGCAAGATGAGAAAATTGAGCCACACTAAAGATAAGTAACTTGTCCTAGAGCAGGGATTGGTAATACAGCCCATAGACCAAGTATATCACACAACCTATTGTTAATGAGTAAACAAATTTAAGGATTTTACACACACACACACACAATTTGTGTCAGAGATCAAATGTGGTTTATAAAGCTTAAAATATTTACTATCTGATCCTCAAGAGTAAAAGTTGCTGACCCTACCTTGGACCACAGAGCTTCTTAGAAATTGCAGTAGGTTTTGAAGACAGGTCATTTTGATTTCAACATGTAGGTCCTTTATCATTAAACACAATGTTCTTATCTATTCTATTATTCATAGGCCTGTGTGTACACCTCACTTTACTCACTGTCTATAGAGCAAGTGTCTGATGTTTAGCAGCCAAACGCGTTTGTTAAACTAAAGTCTGGTGAACAGTCAGTGACTTTGCATCACAGTCACTTTCCTGCTGGTCTTATGACCTTTTATTCAACTTCTGAAATCTGAATTATGATTATTCCCTGTGATGAGTATAGCATGTGTGATATCCACATGTTGTCTTCTGAAAAGCCTGCACAATTTACAATCATTTTAAGTTCACACAAAAAAGAAAAACTTCTCTGTTCCTCCTCTACTTTCAATAGTTCACTTTTGACACCAGATCTGTGGAAGGGTTTCCACATCAAGCGATTCTCTGATACCAGGTGAGTGTCCTAAATTGAACTCAACTCTAATACTAAGTGGAGATAGCTTCAGATCTCATGGGTTAAGAGCTCAGTTCCACCAGACTGCCCCATTTCAGACACCAACTGCAAGTCCAGGTTGTCACCTGGGCTTCGACAGATTGTCTATAAAACTAAGGTTCTCACAACCCACTCCTTGGTTTCCATCTTTTGGTATAACAGTTTATGAAACAAAGAGTAAATTTATTTACTATATTTATGATTTATCTTATAGGCTATAACTCAGGAACATGAAGATGGAAGAGATGCATAGCAAGGTATGGAGGAAGGAAGGGGTGTGGTGGTCCCACATCCTTTCTGGGTGTGCCACCCTCCCAGCACCTCCACCTCCTCCAGCATCTTTGCCTGTTGACCAACCAGGATGCTCTCCAAACTTTGTGCCTTGGGGATTTTTATGAAGCTTTATTATGTAAGCATGATTGATTAAATCATTGGCCATTGGTGATTAAGTCAACCTCCAGTGTCTGAAATTGGACTTAAAAGTTCCCAGGTTCTAATCATACTTTCATTTTCCTGGCAACCAGCCCCCATCATGTGGATATCTAGCAGTTTTCAAAAATCACTCTATTAACATAAATTCAGGTGTGGTCAGGTCAAAAAGGGCTTGGTTTTATCATATAGGAAGTTCCAATGGTTTTTAGGAATTCTGTTACTAGAAAGGGATAGAAACCAAATATATATCACTTTGTATAAAATCACATTATCACAAATGCAATCAGAGATTATTTTGAGGAAAAGCCTGACTTACACGTTGAAATAATTTTACAATTCATCTAGTATGCCTGTAAGGCTGTCCCTGCATTTTTTTTGCATCTCTGATGGAATTTGCTTTATTTGTTTAATGTAAATGGAATTAGGTTTCCTTGAATTTGTCCCACTGCATATTGGTATCTATTTTTCTCAAAGCCTTGATTGCCTATTAGCCTGGTGTATAAATACCTTCTGTGTGAAATATGCTGCCATTTGTAATGAGTTACATTAGATGGTATACCCAGTGTTTCTTGCAAGAGGAGACAATTATTTTTATTTTCCAATGTTAATGCCAATTTGTATTGAGACTAGCACTTTTTCATCTTTTTCTAAAATGCATATGTAAAGTAATTAAATTCTGTGAAGTTATTAACCCAAGATAATGAGTTATATATAGTATTCCTAGTGGGCTTGCCAAGAAACAAGGGGTAGCAGGATCCCATAACATTAGTCATTAGGAAATAATGTCCACTGTGAACCAGATATCTTACCTGTATAAACCAGAGTGCTCACATCTATTTACTTGATATTGGTAGCTCGCTCATTCATTCAAGAGTGTGCCTTACTAGTGATCTTGCCACTGAGTTATCTAAGATTCCTCTTATCTGCTTGGAATTCTACATTAAAAGAGAGTTGTGATAACTGAATAACAAAAGAAAACAAATGCAAACAGTGCTCCCTCAGTAAGGACTATCATCAAATGTGTGGTAGAGGAAAAACAGAATATTAAAGAAAATTATATGATTTTAATTCTTTCCTAACTCACTCCAAAAATAATTTTTACACTAGGTGCCTGTTTTTCTACAAGGCAATCACAGAAACTTTTGGGTAGTAATTTTTGTATATCTGACTTAAGAAGAGAAGCAGAACAGTCTTTTTGCTGGTTGATTATTAAACACTAAACGTTTCTTTTTAGTTTTTTTATCCACCTAAATACCTAGATTTCCGAATTTGGAAAATGATAAGATTATCTCCTTTCCTTTCCACCTCCTTTCACTTCCTTTCTCTCTCTCTTCCTCCTTCCCTCCTTCTCTACCACCCTTATTCTTATCTAAGACTGTTACCAAACAGCAAGTTGGAATCCTGCTGCCTGAAGACACCCTCTAAGCAAAATTCCAGAGGCAAAGGTTTGGTGATAAAGAAAAGTAATCTTTATTCAAAAGCAGTGTCTGCAGCTTTAATTACTTGAGCCTATCAGTTAAGGCTAAACTCTAACACCTGGATTCTCCTATCTTTTCCCCTATTAGTTTCTGTAGGGTTAGTTTACAAACTAAAACAACATAATAACACAAAAGCTACACAATTCCAAAAGAATGGCAGGCTTCTGCCTCAGAGCCTATTCCCTCTAGAACACCCAAAGACTAAACCTGCTGCCCTATGCCAAGCCAGCCCAATCCTAGGCTGTGTCCCGAATTCCATCCCATACAAAATACAATCCACTGGCAAATGCAGGCAGCTACAACATGATCATCCTGGCTTCCTTGAGGAAGAAGAGCCTGAGAGGAAGAATCAGCCACTTCAGAAGTCAGAGCCTGAGAGAGGGCAAGCTCGGGAGTCAGAAAAGTCAGTCTTACTAAAATTTCATGTATTATATCGGTCTTTCCAAAGAACAGGCTCTTTGTTTATTATCTCTCTCTTTTTTTAAGTTTTATTGCTTTCTAATTTTTTCCCTTATGTTTGTTTTGGGCTTATTTCTCCCTTCTATTTTCCATGTAGTTGATGTGGAAACTTAGATTATTATTTTAAGGCTCTTATTCCTTACTAACACGTCTTTAATGCTATGACTTTCCTTCTTACTACTGCTTTAGCTGCATCCCACAAATTTTTATATATTTTTATTTAGTTCATATATACATATTTTTCTTATTTACCTTGACATTTTATACTTGACACATAAATTATTTAGAAATGTGTTTTTAGTAAGTGGTGATTTTATTTTGATGTTTCTGTTACTGAATTAAATTTCTGATGCTTAAAAGATATAGTCTTGGGACTAGATATTTCAGTACGTATATGGGGTTTCTTTGGCAGTTGAAAAGAATGTGAATTTCGTTGTTGGATAGAGTGTTCTATAGACATTGATTAGGTTTTATTGATTATTGGTATTCTTAAGCTTTCTTATATTCTTTATGATTTTCTTCCTAGTTGTCCTATCAATTGTAAAAAGAAGAGTGTTGAAGTCTCCAACTATAGTAGCAAATTTGTCTATTTCTACTTTTAATTTAATTATTTTTTGCTTCAGATACTTTTTAGCATGGTTGTTTACTGTACACATTTAGTCTTCTTGATGGGTTGACACTTTTATCATTACATAATGCTTATTTTTGTCTCTGGTGATTTTCTTTGCTGTAACATTTACTTTACTCATTATTAATAAAGTGATTTCTGATTACTGTTTATTGTTGATTACTGATGACCATTGGTATATAATGTTTCATCCCTTTACTTTCAACCTGACTATATATTTATATTGAAAATAAGTTTATTATATATAACTATAGTTGGACCATATTTAATTCACTGTCAATATTTTTCAAATTAATAAATTTAGACTAATTTCCATTTAGTGCAAATAATGTTATATATATGATTATATATGTATATGTGTGTGTATATATATATATATATATATATATATATATATATATATATATATATATATATCGTCGTCGGCAGCCGTCCGTCTCGAGAGACGATGGTGTAGCTTCTCAAGAGTCTATCTGCACCGCCGAGAATGGCTGTGCAGTCCGACTCGGGAGTGACATCGTATCTGTCTCCTCCCGTGTTGAATCGACATCTTGCGATGACGCTGAAGCTACAGAGCCTGGGCAGGGTGATATGGAGGGTCTGCTGTTGCCCATGCAGCAGACCCCACCTCTCTTCGCAGCTGAAGGGTCCAAGGGAAAGACGGAGTCAATACAGCTTGGCTTCAGGTGCGCCGCAGGAGTTGCCGGTGTTGACTACAGCGTCAAACCGCCTTAGGGACTCCGGCTCCGGATTTTCTGTCAGGGTTTACTCCCTTAGCCTTTCCCCTGAAGAGGTATGCCGCAAGGCAGCGGAATATATATATATATATATATATATATATATATATATATATATATATATATATATATATATATAATTACACAGGGGAACAATTTTTAATACCATTCCTGTTAGGTTCAATTTTTCAGATTTTTTAGACTTAAATAGGCATGGTGATTTCAAAACTGCAGTTAGTTTTCTTCTATCATGGCAAGTTTTTCTCTACAGCTTATCTCCATGCAACCACTCTAGGCTGGATAGAGCCTGGATTGAGGGAAGCACTAGCGCTCTTCTATTGGCTGAGAGCAAACCTCCCTCAAGTGGGAAGGGTAGAAGGGTGACCTTGGAGAGCAGTGACAGGTTCCTACTTGTCTAGGCTATTCAGTTACACATGAGACAGTGTGGTGAGAGGTTGTGTGCCGCTCTATATATTGAATCGTGTTCCAAAGTGTAGTCTGAGTTCTTGTCTGTATACAAGGAGTTAGCAGAATTTATATTTTTATTTACATACATACTTATTTCCTTTCCTTCAGATCATGTCTGCCTCTGCTATTTCTCATCGTAAGTGCCTAAACAACCCTGATTGGTTTTGTTATATCCTGTGGCAGTTTCATCATTCCCAGTTTAAGGACAAACAGCACATTTGTCAGGCAAGCCGATTTTGCATATTTTTAAAGTAAAACTTGGTGATAAAGGTAAGTCTTGGGCCCCTCGCAAGGTGTGCAAGCAGTGTGTCAAGAGTGTACAGATGTGGACGAAGGGAACATATGATAAGTTGCCACTTGGTGTACCTATGGTTTGGTGAGAGCCCAGAGATCATTCAAGTGACTGTTACTTTTGTATAGTGAAAGTGTCAGGATATAACAAGAAAAATAAATATAAAATAGAGTATCCTAGCCTACCATCAGCTATATGCCCCGTGCCTCATTTAGCTGAAATCCCAGTGCCAGTTTTCATTGAACTATCCTCTTTCAAAAAACAGGAGTATGGTGAAGAACTAAGTGACAGCAATGATCAAGATTTTGTAACTGAAGATGACTCAATTCATAAGGGATTTGATCAGCATGAGTTGAATAATTTGGCATGAAATTTGGGACTATCCAAAGAGGCTTCAGAACTCCTAGCATCAAGACTGCATGAGAAAAACTTGCTTGAAAAAGGAGCAAAGGTATCCTACTTTCAGTCAAGAGAAAGTGCATTTCTGCAGTACTTTCAAAGTGACAGTGGCTTAGTGTATTGCCACAACACATGGTTTAATGGAGGAATCAGGAATTCTAGTCTAGAATGAGATTGAATGGTGACTGTTCATTGATAGCTCAAAGTGGAACTTGAATTGTGTCCTCCTTCACAATGGCAATTTGTTTGGTGCAGTCCCAATTGGCCAGTCAGTTTGTTTTTCTGAACAATATGAAGACATAAAAAGTCATTGATCCATTGCAATATAACACAAGAACAATTGAATCATCTGTGTTGACCTTAAAATGGTCTGCTTCCTTCTTGGTCAGCAATGCAGATACACCAAGTATCCCTGTTTTCTGTGTATGTGGGACAGCAGAGCTTGTGAGAAGCATTGGGTGGTGATCCAAACCTTCTACATGAGCCACTTGTTGACAGGAAGAACATTATATTCCCACCTCTGTACATAAAACTAAGTCTCATGAAGCAATTTGTTAAAGCTTTGCCAACTGAAAGAGACTGTCTCAAGTATCTCATTTTGGCATTTCCTAGCCTGTCATTTGAAAAGATAAAATACATTTATATGTATGTTTGGCAGCAGAACTTTACTGTTTGTACAAAATTGGACTTACAGTAACAATATATAGCCTTTATATGAATAAAATAACTCTACAGTAACAATATACAGCCTTTATGTGAATAAAATAACTCTAAATAAAAAGTATATTCAGGTTCATTTTTTACTTATTTCCCTTTGTATTACATTTTGTATGATTTTGGGAATAAAGGGTCGGTGTCCCATACCTTAAAAAGTTGATGTGATAGAGAAAAACTTGGTCATTTTTGGATTCAGATTCCTAAAGTTAGTCAAAAACAAGTGTCAGATCTAACTCAACAAAAATCATGTTCCCCAATGTTATGTATATTAGGACTTAAACCTGAAATTTTATTTTTGTTTTTCTTTTGTTATCTCTATATTTTATTTGTTTATTTTTCTTGAATTTCTGTGGATTATTGAAACATTTAATTCTATTTTGATTTATCTATAGTATTTTTGAGTGTATCTTTTAAAATATATTTTAGTAATCTCTGTAGTTTTTACACTCTATATAAGAACTTATCACACTCTTTCTGTTACTTAACAGTTTGAGTAAAGTATAGAAATCTTACCTCCCTTTACATTCTATTATACTCTCCTATTAATTATATAGTTGCCTTAAATATTTTCTCTACAAATATTTAGAAACATATTGGGCAGGTTCCAGTTTCCTACTTCAATCATCAAACATAACTTAGAGAACTCAAAGGAGAAA
The DNA here is from genome assembly GCF_987537825.1 of Furipterus horrens. NCBI lineage: Eukaryota > Metazoa > Chordata > Mammalia > Chiroptera > Furipteridae > Furipterus > Furipterus horrens. The sequence goes on along the minus strand of NW_028327176.1, from coordinate 57,360,528 downwards.
GAAAGTCTATTATGTTCACTCATATTTTTGCTTACTGTGGTCTTTCTTTCTAACATTATAAGACTCCTTTTTATTAACAGAGCTTGTTTAATTATTTGGTTTAGTGTAGTCCTGCTAATTACACATTTTTTAAAAGTTTTCTTCATGTGAAATATTTTGTTTCTCCTTCATTTTAAAGAATCTTTTTCCTGTGTAGTGTTTTTGTTTGTATGTATGTTCGTTTTGTTTTGTTTTTTTTTGTCTCGGTACTTGAAATATAGCATGCCATTTCCTTCTGGCTCTGCAATTTCTGATGAGAAATACATTATTTATTTGGATTTCTTAAATATGTGTAGTGTCATTTTTTTTTTTTTTGGTCTGACTTCTTTCAAGACTTTTTTCTTTGTTCTTAATTTTTAGAAGTTTAATTGTGATGTGTTTTGTCATGGATTTATTCAGCTTTATCCTGTTTGGGATTCATTCAGCTTCTTGAATTTGTATATTTACATTTTTTGTCAAGTTTGGGGACTTTTTCAGCCATTATTTTCTCAATTACTTTTTTAATACAACCTCTTGTCTCCTCTCCATATAGGAATTAAATAAAACAAGTATTTTATCTCTTAATATGGACCCACATACTTCTAAGCAACTGTATTTTTTAAAGCTATTTTCTTTCTATTATTCAAATTAATTTCTCTTGCTCTATTTTCCAATTTACCAATTATTTGCTTTGCTTCCTCTGCTAAATTATGCTTTTAAGTTTATCTGCAAATATTTTCATTTAAATTACATGTGTTTCAGTTCTAAAATCTCCATTTGTTTCTTCTTTATGTCTTCTCTTGCTTTGCTGACACTTTCTATTTCTTTGCTAGAGCTTTATATTTTTCATTTGTCTCAAACATATTTGTAATTTCTCACTGAAGCATTTTATTATAGCTGCTTTAACATATTAATGAGAAAAAAATTAAATATTTCTGTCATTTCAACGTTGGCATGTAGCAATTGTCTTTTTTTATTCAGTTTGAGATTTCGCTGATTCTTGGTTTGATTATTATTTCTTATTTGAAATCTGGATATTTTGTATTATATTCAGATAATGCATCTTATGTTGACATTTTTTTCTAGTTGGCTTTGATACCACCCAGGCATTGTTTTAAAGTAGAGATAGAAGTTAAGCTTCTATACTTGACATACTTTGACACCCACAATTACTATTGCTCATTACTTCTGGATAGGAGCACATTGGTACTGAGCAAAAAGATAAAACCTCCAATTCTTTCTGTGGTCTCCAATGACAACCATGTAACATCACAACAGAGGTGGCCTTATTACTTCTGTGCAATGGTAAAAGTCTTGATTCTCCACCAAGCCTCCTTTGACACCACACTAAAAGCGAGGGGAAAAAGCACCTTGTTACTGTCATGTGGAGGTGAAGCCTGGAATTCTTATATAACCTTCACTGATACCACAGAGTTGGAGAATCTCCTTAAGACTGGCAAGAAGGAAAATCTTGGCTACATACTTGTCATCTCTGACACCATTCTAACAACCTGAGAGGACGAAGTCTATGTTCCCACTTAACTTTTGCTCATGCGGGGAATAGTTTTTTCTATGGCACATGACAGGAATTTATTGTCTAAAACTTCTCTGTCTTGTTAGGTTGCATTTTTCCTGGTCTTTTGGCTAAAGGTAAAAGAATTCTGTCAGAACATTCTTTCTTTCTTTCTTTCTTTCTTTCTTTCTTTCTTTCTTTCTTTTTTTCTCTATCTATTTATTTATTTTGGTTAGGTTTGGTTTGGTCTTCCTACATTTACACTTTCAGGTCACCATCTTCTTCAACTATGAGACAAAAAAAAAAATGATGTCACCATACCATTTCTTGACTTCCAAGAGCCCTTCTTATTTCTGCTTTTCAGTACATTCTTATGTTTGTTTAATATATTATATATAATTGGTATGTGATTTAGTTGTACTTAATAGAGGAATAAGAAAAAAATATGTCCACTGCATCTGTGTCCTGTATTTTTATGAGTTAAGTTTGACAAATCTATAGAGAAAAGCTAAACAAAACTGTTTAACTTAGGCCTTACCCCCTAAGTAAGAAACAACTACAGACACATATAACTAAACTACCTGCCAAAGACATCAGGGGAAATAAACAAAAAGTGAAATAATACCAGGAATTACTCTCTAGCAAATTGGCCAAATATATATCTTCATCCTCTACCTAGACTTTTGTAGGGGCAATAAATGATGTAAAGAAGCATTAGCCATTAGTCTCCCTTTGAGTAAAGAAGTGGAAGTATAGGTTTATGAATCACTCTGTGGTCTGGGTCCTCCCATCATTGGAGAACATCAGCAAATATAAAAAACATTCTGTTAAATTTTTGTGATCACTGTCAGTTTCTCTAAGAACATAGAAAAAACAGATAAGAATTTTTAGATTCTTCAAAACATTCTATGAATATCTTTTTCTTTATCTTTTTCTGAAATCTATCAAGATAGGTTGTTTATCCCAAAGCACATATTTTACTCCATAGAGACCCTCTGTCCAAATTATGACAGCTCAGGTGTCCACTAAAGCTCTGAAGACAGATTATACAAAGTACAGCAGGTGAGAGTAAAAGTCTTGATAATAAAGTGTTTAAAATATACAATGCCTCCAATTTACCAGCATAGTATAAAATTTCAATATGTCAACTCTTCCATCAGCATTTCCATTCAGTTCCTACAGAGAATTAAATTTAAAACAAAATTAACTATTTTTTTCCCCATAGATAAATTTAGGAATAGAATACCAACAAAGCATCCCACCTCCTTCATCATTTTCTATATAGACCTGGTCCCACTTAGAAGGATTTTACTCAGATCACACACGGGATGTGAATTGTTCTCCAGGGCTTCCCACTTCAACAATTCATGTATATTTTTGAGAACCACTTCAGATTTCTAAGCTTCCAGAGTGAAAATGGGAAAGATTGGAAGTATCCATCTCTGAAACAACATTTTCCTCTGTTTCCTAAATACATTTTATTCTCCAAAACTCCAAATTTATAAAACCTAAAAATACACTAATAGTACCAGAGTAGAACAAATAATGTTATTTGGGAGTAAGATGGTAGACAAAGAAAACAGGAGGAAAGAAAAAAAAAAACTTTTGTGTTTTTTTTAAATTTTGAATTTGACCAAATGGTAAGTCAATCCATGCTGGTTTAGTCAGAAATCAATACCTGTGAACATTACTCTTAATTGGGAGAACTTGACACTATGCTTCCAAAATCCTGAGGGAAAAACACCACTTAGAATGTCTTTTCACTCCAAGAGAACATGTCAAACACACCTGCATTAAAAAAAAAAAATTTAGACATTAAGATGCCAAACATTTATAACTTCCATTTCCTTTTAACTGTTTGTAGTAGCTCAATGACTAATAATGAGCCTTGACTAGTGAAACAACATCTAATCTCTATGCATACAGAGTTTCTCATGCCAATCACAGGCAGTTCTCCAAGTAAATGTTATAATATAAATGTCCCATAGTGCCTGCTTTATGCCCTTCACTGAGTGTTTTCCATTCCTTGAAATATCTTAAGGTCTTCTGAGCTCTGTGCTGTCATGTTTTGGCCTTGGAGCTCACTGTTTATGCTTTCTACTCTAAAATCCCTTCAATCTAAGAATTCTGCCTCTCTGCAGATTGTCACTTTATTCTCTTAGTTATTACTTTTAGAAAATCCCTCTCAATAGGTAACTGGACAAAAACTGTTTAGACTACTGGGGACTGCATCCTTGAGATGCTGTTAAGAGGAACTGTATCATGAGCCATGTGCTCCTTTCCCAAACCAGATCTTTTGGCAGTTTTTAAATTCCTGAGACCATGAAAGTCTTTTATTCTGCCCCTCATTTCTCTGGGGCCTACGGCCATCTCTCTTTAGTGTCTTCCAATTCCTTTCAAACTACTTCAGAGTGACCCCATTCCTTTTCTACAACACATAGATTAATCACAATGCTCAATCTAATTGTTTTCCTCTTTTCCTTTCTATTTCTCATAAATATTGTTTGAATCTCAGCATCAAAATCCATCTTCATCCAGCCCTATTTATCTCTGAGTTTCTGATATCTACAGGGCAAAGGAAAAATTGTGATAAAATTGACTAATTGTGGAAACTTTTTTTTAGTGTAAATTGCCCTCTATTTCTTATCCAGAGTCTCCAAAAGATCTAAAACCAAATATTTACAAATGTTGAAAAGTTTTGTTGTTTTCTGCTTAGTCTTGGATTGCCTCACTTCCATTAAGATTTATTTCCTAAGTAATCCAAGAAAAGATAATATCTTCTACCCACTCCTCTATTCCCACACTGAAAAAATGTGTCTTATTCCTTATCTTTTTGTTAAGAAATCCATTATAGTTAAAACAAGGTTCTAAATTTCCCAAATGCATGAAAGTTATAAATATGCAGCCCATTGCCAACATTTCAGCTTATTTATAGTCTAAGGTAAAGAGGATTCATACCAAGAACCGGAATAGCCGACACGTTGGTGCCCTGCTTGCCTTGATGGACACCCTTCTCAGGGTGCTGATGCATGGAATAGCTAACTGCTCAGCACTTAAGGCTGGCTTGTGAAAATGTGCTGCCCAATCAGCGGTTTGTGTTTTTCTATGAAGTATCTCTAGTTCACCTAAACGAACCCCTATCTTTTCCAATATTGTGTTTTAATTTTATTTTGATAGAATATACAATTCAGTAATTAAGAAGTTTAAGAGACAGTCCCAAGACTTCTTATAATATATACAGAGCTTTACTTCCCCACACAAGTTGCAGAATCTGTTATTCAGATTTTTCTGTTGCTCATAAGGAATATATATTGATGAAGTTCTACTGGGCCATGTTATCTTCTACTGTCTTAAATGTTTACTCTTCAACTGTAGCCAGCTCTTGCTTAGATAAGCTGGTGTGCTATCGAATGTCAATTAATTTTATAGGCTACTAGTAGACTTGATTCCAAAAATAATAGCAGGCTAAACAGTACCCTACCTCTTTTCTTCTAGGATGGTACCCATGGATTAGGCCTATATGATAGAAATATAATGCCAATTTTATATATAATTTAAATTTTTGTTATGGTCACAGTAAAAAAGTAAAAAGAAATAACTGAAATTATATTTTATGTAACCCAATATATTATATATATTTTATAGAAAATTATTAAGGAGATATAAATGCATGCATTAAGTCTCTGAAATCTGGTGTGCATTTTACAATTAAATGATCAATTTGGAATAGCTAACTAAATATGCTTAGTAGCCACTGTGGCTAGTGGTTACTCTATTGTACAGCACAGCTCTAGATGGTATTATTGATAATAAGCAAATATCAAAGCAACAAAGAAAATAAAATCCTTCACAAAGATCAGAGAAAGGGTAGACTGAAGTACCCCCTCAGAGCTTTCCTAGAAGAAAGTGTTACCCAAGCAGATGGGGTTCTTCATCCTCCTTTACCATATCACCTTTGTGGGTAAACAATGAGAAGGAAGTCATGAGAGAAAATCCCATTGCTTATGTCTGAAATGGTTCTACCCCAGCGTTGAGAGCAAAGTGAAGATAAATCTGGGAGATGAAAGAATCCTTTGACTTTCTCTAGAGGCAAAAATTGGTGTAGCAGAAAAATGTATGTAGATGATTCAGACAGGTTTTACGTTGTTATCAGGGTACTAATTGTGGACTTCAGTGTAATTTCCTTAAATTCCCTTTGCCTTAGACAACTCATGTATAAAATGGAGATGATAATATATAACTGTCAGAGTATAAAGAATACAACCTAGTTAACAGCAAAGAGTAAGGCTTAATAAATGGTATGTGGACATGAGCCAATAGCCTTTATTTTCATTTTAAACAGGAAACAAGATTAGTATTTGTGTATACATTGGAGTAATGAGGCTTTGAACTAGAGACAGTGGCCTTGGGTGTTATTTAGTAACTCACTCTCATTTTACTGAAGAAACTGTATAAATATAGGTCACCTATCCATTGAATTCCTAATTATTCTTTCTTAATGAATTTGATCATACAAGTATCCTCTGTTGTCTGAATTCATCAGAGAATGAATCATTTTGGGTAAGAATATTTCTCATATGATTGGTGATTTATGTTCCAAATACATTTGCAGAGCTTTTATTTTGTGAAGTATTACTGCAATGTTTTATGTAAAGTTATTAAATATATACAATTTGTTTTATACACTATAGGAAAAAGTTAAAAGTCAAGAAACAGATAACTAAGAGATAGTAGAATTGTTCTTTTGAATCAATGATGAAAAATCAACAGTGTGTTGGAGATGCACAATATGATTTCTGCATTCCTACATCAGAGAAGATTTCCATAATTCCCCTTTTACAGGAAAGAATCCACATGTACATTTTTAGCCAAACTCCTCAGAAGAAAATTTTAAAAAATTTACAACATGACCAAATTAGCAATGGAGATTCAATGTTTCTGTACTGTATAGAAGAGCCTTGGGACTGATTAAAGAAGAACTAAAAAAAAAAAAAAAAAAAAAAAAAAATGAGCAAACAAAAATAAAATTAAAGCCTCCAAAAATCAATTTATGCTAAATTGTCTGTTTTCAACTCAATACCATTCCTGTCCCCACTTAAATTTTCTTCTTAATCTGTGGAGATATCCAGCACTACACTTCTCAGAATCCCACTAACCTTATATAGAGTTTCTCAGAATTGTTTCTGCAAGGATGGACCTGAAAAAGTATTTTCTACTTTGGATTCATCTCCTGTTGTTTTAGAATTGCTTCTCCTACCATGGTTACCAACTTCAAGATCTCCACGTGCCAGGTTTACATGTTTGCTTGACAGCCAATTTCTGTACAATGGAGATGTGAGCCCAGAAATGTCAATAGGGGGTCATTAGAGAGTTGAAATCCATGTGGATTTGTCCACTCACCTGTGGATGAATCAGAGGCAGGCTGATAGAACATAAGCCTACTATGAGATGGAACTGGACTGTATTATGCTTAGTGAAATAAGTCAGGTGGCAAAAGACAAATACCATATGATCTTGTCTAATACAGGAACCTAATGGATGAAACAAATGAATCAGAAAAATAGAACCAGAGGCATAAAAACAAGAAACAGACTGACAGTGACCAGAGGGGAGGGTGGAAGGAGAAAAGGGGGGGAAAGAAAGGGAAGGGTCTAGTCAAGGAACTAGTATAAAGGACCCATGGATATGAACAACAAGGTGCAGATTCACTGTGGTGGGGGAGGGCAGTGGAGAGCAATGTGGGGAGAAAATTGGGACAACTGTAACAGAACAACAGTAAAAAAGAAATTAGAAGATGACAGTGGAGTAGGTAGCAGTGTTGTCTGCTTGCTCCCATCACCAGAAAACTTGGAGTGCAAACACGGAGAGGAGTAAGTGAGTGAGGATTTCAGACAGCAAGAGCAGGGAAGGGAGTGTAGGAACAGCGTGAAAGAGGGCAGAAAGTTCGCCCGTGCTCTCAAACGGAGTCGCTGGGCCCCCCCAGCCTGGTGCCACTGCCGCACTGCACCCCAAAGGGGCAGCTGCAGACTGGCTCATTAGCCAGGAGCTGCTTAGAAACTGCCACCTGCCATAGGTGCTGGGAGTAGCAAAGTCTGGAAGGGCATCAATGAGAGGGTTTCCTTAAAACAGATAGAGGCGTGGGAAGACAGCGAACAGCCTGGATTGTGGGAAGCTGTATGAACAGAGTGTAGGTGGGGACTCCCTTGGCCATCAAGGGCATGCGCATCGTGGCACCACCAAACAAGGAAGTGAAACTGAGCCCGGGAAAGGGACCCATACAGGAAAGCTGCAGCAGAAATGCAGACTCAGTAGGGACACCAGGCAGGCAAGCAGTATGCACAGGCGAACAATAAGACATTGCCAGCCAGGGATGGAGGCAGCCCTGTGCTGTGGCTTAGAGCACAGAGACTTTTTGGGAGGAAGAGCAAAGACAGGACCCAAGGCTGGGCAGAGACTAGGGACATGTGCACTGGCTTGCCAGCAGAACAACGTTGCTAGACAAGCCTGAGGACTGCTGGAGGGTGCTGCAGGACCAGTGGGGAGAGACCCAACTCAGTGCAGCTCACAGCAGAAAACTACAGCAGGCCCACGAGTGAGAGAAAAACAGCTACAGAAACGGCCAGATCTCCTTATAGCCAGTCAGCCAGAAAAGGTTTGAAACCCACGGATTTTTGACTAGGGGGTGGGTCTAGAAAAAAAAGACTGTCCAAAGTTTGAACTGAGTAAAAACTTTCTTTCTTTTTTTTTTCTTCCCCCTTTTTCCCCTTTACTTTCTACCATTTTTTCCCCTTTCTTCCTTTTCGTTTTTTTTCTTGTCCCCTTTTTTTTCTCTTCCCCTTTTCCTTTTTTTAAAAATTTTCTTTCTTTAATCTGTTTCCTACCTTCTCTCCCTACTATCCTTTTTCTTTAGTTTTTGTTTGTTTGTTTGTTTGTCTGTTTTGTTTATCCTCCCTCCCATACTAAACATATAGCATATAACTGCTATATAAACCTAATACTATACACTTCCACTTTCTCACTTTATTCTGCATTCTTCCCTCTCTTTTTTAATATATAATGTAAATATCACTTACTATCTCTCATAGCCCTGACCCTACTTGCTACTATTATTATTCTATCATCTTCCCTCTCAAGAATCATATTTCTTTCATTTAAAACAACTCTTATCTCTTTCTCCTATAGTATAGTAGTCTTATATGCCCTGGCTGGTTTAGCTCAGTGGATTGAGCGTCGGCCTGCGAGCTAAGTGTCGCTGGTTCGATCTTCCAGTCAGAGTACATCAGAGAAGGAAAACTCTGACTCCAAAAAACCTCCGCTGCCTTGCGGCATACCTCTTCAGGGGAAAGGCTAAGGGAGTAAACCCCGACAGAAAATCTGGAGCCGGAGTCCCTAAGGCGGTTTGACGTTGTAGTCAACACCGGCAACTCCTGCGGCGCACCTGAACCCAAGCTGTATTGACTCCGTCTTTCCCTTGGATCCTTCAGCTGCGAAGAGAGGGGGGGTCTGCTGCATGGGCAACAGCAGACCCTCCATATTACCCTGCCCAGGCTCTGTAGCTTCAGCGTCATCGCAAGATGTCGATTCAACACGGGAGGAGACAGATACTACCATGTCACTCCCGAGTCGGACTGCACAGCCATTCTCGGAGGTGCAGATAGACTCTTAAGAAGCTACACCATCGTCTCTCGAGACGGACGGCTGCCGACGACGAGTAGTCTTAACCTCTCTACATTTATATTAATACTAGCTTATTTGCTGCCAATCATGGGATTATGGGTGGGGGATATTTTTGAGGGTGTGGGTTCCTTGCCTGAGTTGTGTGTTTATGTTTTAACAGCATCTCCACAAAAATCCTTAAGACAAGGTGGGCAGAGTGACTCTCAATCAACTAGGTAGAGGGAAGGATTCACCAAAGGGTAATTGAAATATAACCAGACAGTTTAAACAAATGGCATAAAGGGCATCCCAAGAGTGTCAGGCTCAGGAGATAAAAAAGAATGCACCACTGAATCCCCCAGGTCTCCTATAAAGATCTCACACCACAAAGGCAGGAAATCAAAGCAAATAAATCTAATAAACAAAAACAAACAAGAAGAATCTAACATGGGGAGACACAGAAACAACCTCCCAATGAAAGAAAAAGAGGAATCCCCAGAAAGAGAGATAGGTGGAATAGACATAAGCTGACTATCAGAAATGGAATTCAAAAGAATGGTTATAAAGAAGTTCAATGACCTTGACAATCTCAAAGAAAACTTCGACAAACTCCAGGGAAATTACAAGGAACTCCACGGAAACTACAAAGAATTTCAGGGAAAGTACAAGGAACTTACAGAGAACTACACCAGCATAAAAAAGGACATAGAAACTATTAAAAAGAACAAGGAAGAAATGAAGAATACAATTCTTGAACTGAAGAACACAGTAGAATCAATCAAAAGCGGGCTAAATAAAGCAGAAAATTGGATCAGTGAGTTAGAGGACAATGTAGAAAAAAATTCCAAGACAACACAACAAAATGAAAAAATATTTTAAACGAATGAAGAGAATTTAAGAGAACTGCAGGACAACATGAGACTAAACAACATTAGAATCATAAGGATACAAGAAGGAGAAGAGGAGGAAAAAGGAATAGAAAACCTGATGAAAAAGTAATGACAGAGAATTTTCCTAACTTGATGAGAGAAAAAGTTATGTAAGTTCAGGAAGCTCAGAGGGTCCCAGTAAAGATGAACCCAAAAAGGCCTACTCCAAGGCACATAATAATTAAAATGGCAACATTCAAAGACAAAGAGAGAATCCTAAAAGTAGCAAGAGAAAAATAGCAAATAACACACAAGGGAGCTACAATAAGGCTATCAACTGACTTCTCAACAGAAACACTACAAGCCAGAAGGGAATACCAAAAAATATTCCAAGCAATGAAAAACAAAGGCCTACAACCAAGAATACTCTACCCAGGAAGGCTCTCATTCAAAATGGGAGGTGAAATAAGGAGTCTCCCAGACAAAGGAAGATTAAAGAATACATTTCCACCAAACCAGCATAGCAAGAGATGCTAAAGGAAATGCTTTAAGAAAAAGCAGAGAAAAAAAGAGAGGGAGAGGAACACAGGTACAAAGGGAAATGAATAAATGCCTGTCATTAATAACCTTAAATGTAAATGGATTAAATGCTCCAATCAAAAGACATAGTTTAGTGGAATAGATATGAAAACATGACCCCCATATATTCTGTCTACAAGTGACACAACTCAAAACAAAAGATTTACACAGACTAAAAATAAAGGAATGAAAAAAAGTATCCAAGAAAACAGACATTAAAAGAAAGCTGGGGTAGCAATACTTATATCAGATAAAACAGATTTGACAGCAAGGGCCATAAAAAGAGACAAAGAAGGACATTTCATAATACTTAAAGTGACAATCCATCAAGAAGATATAACCCTGGTAAACATATATGCACCCAACATAGGCGCACCCAAATATATAAGGAAAATACTAGAAGATTACAAGAAGAATATCAATAGCAACACACTAATAGTAGGGAACTTTAATACCCCATTGTCAACAATAGACACCTTCAAAGCACAGAAACACCAAGGATATACAGGCATTGAACAAAACACTAAACCACATGGACTTAACTGATATATATATAAATTTTCACTCCAAGAAGCAAAACAGACATTCTTTTCAAATGCACATGGGACATTTTCAAAGATAGACCACATGATGGAACACAAAACAAACCTCAACAAATTCAAGAAAATTAAAATTATATCAAGCATCTTTTCACACCACAATGCCTTGAAACTAGAAATCAACCTCAAAGAAAAAATCAAAGACATCCAAACTCATGGAGAATGAATAGCATGCTATTAAATAATAAATGGGTTAACAATGACATTGAGAAAGAAATCAAAAAGTTTCTGGAAACTAATGATAATGAACACACACCAGCCCAAAACCTATGGGACACAGCAAAAGCAGTCCTGAGAAGGAAGTTCATAGCAATACAGGCATATCTGAAAAGGACAGAAGAATCTCAAATAAAAAATTTAACCCTACAGCTACAAGAACTAGAACAACAACAACAAACAAATACCAGGGTGAGTAGAAGGAAGAAAATTATCAAGATCAGAGCAGAATTAAATGACATAGAGACTAAACAAACAATTCAAGAGATCAACAAAAGAAGGAGCTGGTTCTTTGAAAAAATAAACAAAATCGACAAGCCCTTAGCAAGGCTTATCAAGAGAAAAAAAAGAGAACCCCAAAAAACAAATTCAGAAACAAAAGAGGAGAAATCACGACTGATATCATAGAAATACAGAGGACTATAAGAAATTACTACAAACAACTATATGGTAAGAAATATGACAACCTAGATGAAATGGACAAATTTCTAGAAATATATAACCTTCCAAAACTGAATCAAGAAGAGGAAGAAAGTCTCAACAGACCAATAAAAAAGACCAAAATTGTAACAGTAATCAAAAATCTCTCAGCACACAAAAACCCTGGACCGAATGGGTTCATGGGCAAACTTTACAAAATATTTAGGGAAGAACTAATTCCTACCCTTCTCAAACTATTCCAAAAAAATCCAAGAAAAGGGAAAAATCCCAAACTCTTTCTATGAAACCAATATTACCTTAATTCCAAAACCAGGTCATGACACAACAAAGAAAGAAAGTTACAGGCCAATATCACTGATGAACATAGATGCAAAAATCCTCAACAAAATATTGACAAACAGGATCCAGCAACACATTAAAAAGATCATACATCACGATCAAGTGGGATTCATCCCAGGGATGGAAGAATGGTTTAATATTCTCAAATCAATAAATATAATACACCACCTAAACAAAATGAAAGACAAAACCACATTATCATATCAATAGATGCAGAAAAAGCATTTGATAAAGTACAAGACCCATTTATGATGAAAACTCTCAGCAAAATGGGAATAGAGGGAGCATACCTAAACATAATTAAGGCTATATATATATACAATAAACCTAAAGCCAACATCATATTCAATGGACAAAAACTGAAAATATTCCCCCTGAGCTCAGGAACAAGACAAGATGCCCACTATCTTCACTACTATTCAACATAGTGCGGCAGGGATTGTCACTCCCGAGTCGGACTGCACAGCCATTCTCGGCGGTGCAGATAGACTCTCAGGAAGCTACGCCATCGTCTCTCAAGACGGACGGCTGCCGATGATTCAACATAGTGTTGGAAGTTCCAGCCACAGCAATCAGACAAGAAAGAGAAATAAAAGGCATCCAAATTGGGAAATAGGAAGTAAAACTGTCATTATTTACAGATGACATGAGAGTATACCTAAAAACCCCTATACACTGCACTAAAAAACTACTCAACATAATAAGTGAATTTGGCAAAATAGCAGGGTACAAAGTAAATATACTGAAATCTAAGGCATATCTGTAAACCAACAATAAAATATCAGAGATAGAAACTAAAAAAAAATTCTATTTACTATAGCAACAAGAAAAATAAAGTACCTAGGAATAAACTTAATCAAAGTGATAAAGGACCTGTACTCAGAAAACTAAGTAACACTGAAGAAAGAAATTAAGGAAGATGCAAATAAATGGAAACCAATACCATGTTCATTGATGGGAAGGATCAACATCATTAAAATGTCCATACTACCCAGAGTAATTTACAGATTTAATGCAATCCCTATTAAAATACCGATAACATTTTTCACAGACCTAGAACAAATACTTCAAAAATTTATATGGAACAAAAAAAGACCCCGAATAGCGAAAGCAATCTTGAAACAGAAGAACACAACAGGAGAAATCACAATACCAGACATCAAACTATACTACAAAGCCACTGTGATCAAAACAGTCTGGTACTGACATAAGAACAGGCATATAGATCAATGGAACAGAATAGGGAACCCAGAAATAAACCCAGGCCTCTATGGTCAACTAATATTTGATAAAGGAGGAAGGAACATAAAATGGAGTGAGAAGAGCCTCTTCAACAAATGACGCTGGGAGAACTGGACAGGAACATACAAAAAAATGAAACTAGACCACCAATTTACACCACACACCAGAATAAACTCAAGATGGATCAAAGACTTAAATGTAAGCCGTGACACCATCAAAGTCCTAGACGAAAACAGGCAGAAAAATTTCAGATATCCCACATAGCAACATTTTCACCAATACATCTCCTAAGGCAAGGGAAATAAAGAAAAAAATAAACAAATGGGACTACATCAAACTAAAGAGTTTCTGCTCAGCCAAAGAAAACATCAGCAAGATGAAAAGGAAACCAACCATATGGGAAAACATATTTTCCCATGATATCTCAGACAAGAAATTGATCTCCAAAATATATAAAGAACTTACACATCTCAACACCAAGAAGACAGACAACCCAATTAAAAAATGGGCAAAAGTCCTGAACAAACACTTCTCTAATGAGGTTACACAGAGGGTCCATAAACAAATGAAAGAATGCTCAACATCACTAACCATCAGAGAGATGCAAATAAAAACCACAATGAGATACCACTTTACACCTGTAAGAATGACCATCATCAACGAATCAAAAAACAAGTCCTGGTGAGGATGTGGAGAAACGGGAACCCTTATGCACTGTTGGTGGGAATACAGACTGGTGCAGGCACTATGGAAAACAGTATGGAATTACCTCAAAAAACTAAAAATGGAACTGCCTTTTGAACCAGCAATTCCACTGCTAGGATTATATCTGAAGGATCTTGAAACCCCAATTTAAAAGAATTTATGCATCCCTATGTTGATAGCAGCACTGTTTACAATAGCTAAGTGCTAGAAATAGCGTAAGTGCCCATCTGTAGATGAGTGGATCAAAAAACTGTGATACATTTACATAATGGAGTACTACGCAGCAGAAAGAAAGAAGGAACTTCTGTCATTTGCAACAACATGGATGGAACTAGAGAGAATTATGCTTAGTGAAATAAGCCAGGCCATGAAAGAAAAATACCTTATGATATCACCTAATACAGGAGACTAATGAACAACACAAACAAACAAAATTGAACAAGGAACAGAATAACAGTTATCAGGGGGGAAGTGGGAGGGAGAGAGGGGCATAAGTAAGGGAAGGGTTTAGTCAAAAAACATGTATATGGTCTGCGAGCCAAGTGTCGCTGGTTTAATTCCCAGTCAGGACACATGACTAAGTTGGATGTCAGGTCCCCAGTTGGGGGCGCAAGTGAGAGGCAAACACAATGATGTTTCTCTCCCTCTCTTCTTTCTCCTCTCTCTAAAAATAAATAAATAAACAAAACAACAAACAAATCAATAAATAAATTATTTAAAAAACATGTATAAATGACTCATGGATGTGGATAACAGGGTGAATTATGACTGTGGGAGAAGGGGCGGGCTGGGTGGGGGGCAGCAATGGGGGGGAAATGGGACAACTGTAATTGAAAAACAATAATAAAAAATTAAAATTATAAAAAGCAAAAAAAAAAAAAAAGAAATTTAAAAAAAAATGGAGTTCTATACCTACCTGGTTCTGAAACATGACTTAAATTTAAATTCAAAATTCCAGTGTTGAGTTAGGGCTTCTTAAAACCCTGCTGAAAATATTACTCTATATAGAGGGGCAGAAATTAGCATAGAGATAAGGGTTATGGTCTATTCAGAGGGAAGAAGAAAAGGTGGTCCTTGTTAACATACACTCCTATTTTAGAATGTAGTGAGATATCTGAAGCTCCACAACTGCCATCATTTTAAGAACTCATTTTATACTTCCTGTTCCATTTCCCTAGCTAGTCATTGTTGTTCCAGATGGCATCTGAGAATGAATGACATTGAGAACCACTGGCCTGGTACACAAATTACCTCGAGACAGAATGAATATTCATATCCATGTAATCAATTCCACTTGGTGATGGGCTAGTAGACGCAAACAGGAAGAGGTTAAATGGATTAGCCCTATGTGTTTCAGTAACTTGATACCAGGTTGGTGTTTAGGGAACCATGCTGGCAATTTTTTTAGGGCTGAGGATTTCTAAGGCTTATTTTAAATCCCAGCTCTCTCACTAATTTAAAAAGAATATGTATTTGTTCAAAAATCACTTAGTATTTTGCATTTGTGTAGAGGAAGAAGCAGGCCTTTGGCATCAAAATGCCTGAATTTAAATTTCAGTTCTAATGTTCCTGAATTTATATAACCTTCTGAGATTTAGTGTGTAAACTGGTTGATTCTTATTTTACTTAGTTATATTTAGGGATAATTAGACTATCATTTCTAATCTTTTCCAAGACTGTTGTAAAGTGAGATCCATAATACATGTAGAAGTGTTTGGAAACTGCACTGTGCAATGAAGTTGAAGGGTATTTTTGTATGTTAGCTCATGTGATGATGTGGATAGCAATTTATGTTTGCTGTGTATAAGTTTAAGTTGCATGATGCATGGTTCTGCCTTGATTTAATTTAATATTATTTATTTTATATAATATATGACTTGAGAAGCAGAATAGTATAGAAGAGAGAACAGCAAGACAGTTGCCTGGACAGCCTTTCTATAAGACATATTGAGAGGAGACCAAGGAACTAAAATATTACTGGAAATATGATCAGTAAGAAAAAATAAAACCCAAAGCAAACACCTTTGTGGTTTAATGTTGTACATGTTTGGAAGAAACACTTGATTAGAGCGTAGGTGGGAAATTCTGGAACAATATAATGTATCATTTTATGTACTTCATTTTAAGATTTTTTGGGAGTATCATTAAGGTCTTTCAGAGATTTAAATTGTTTCCATATTTTTAATGTTTCTAAAATTGTCACAATATGGCCATGGGGCTGCTACCAAGTCAGTTCTTTCTTCAACACTGCCGCGAACAAAAGGTTGTAATTATTCTTGCTTCTGGCATCAACAGGCTATTTAAGTTTATTTTGGTATTCTCCTACAGAAGGTATGGAGTCAGCTGCACTTCATGGGTAGCAGTATGTCAGAAACCAGTACTAGGATGCAGGAAAGCCACCAGAGGTCCTGGTGAGCAAACGGCAAGATGATACTATTGCTATTAGTGTTAGGAATATAATTTTATTTTCTGTGTTCTACAATTTTCCTGCTTCTAATTTAAGTAACCAAGTTACTATACCTTACCTCTCATATAATATGAAGTTCAGGTAACCATTAAAATGTTCTGGCACTCTGAAAAATATATCTAGAGGTAAATATTAATTTTTGCCAATTGAGAACATAGAATCTGGATTTGGTAATGATTTATTCAGTGATCTTCACAACTAAAATTGAGTTCTTTTTCTGTGATATAACTAAGATTTTTCTTTAATTATAATGAAAATTATTTCAGTGTACTAACATAAGTATGTGAGAGGTAATAATATAACGGAGGAAAGGATTCTTTTTTTTTTTTTTACTTAAAAGGGTAATTTAAAGACATACACAACTTAAAGTCAGCAAAGATAAGGAAATGAGAAATAAATGATTGAGCCAATTGTCAACATCCTAATTAAAAACCAGCTTTGTTTACAATTTTAATATATTTTGTTGACCTCAAATGTAAAATAAGACCCCAAAAGAGAGAACAGCAAAAAGGACACCTGCATATCTTTCAAAAAATTCCTTATTTTGAACAATTAAGAGCAAATGCAGAAGAGATTTTAGAATTGATGAGAACTGTCTAAATGCTATTTAATTTGGAGGTACCTCCTTACAGATTTTTAAAATTTATTTTTGCTCATATTTTATTAATAAGAAGATTTGCATGAAAATTGAATTTTTGCTGCTTGAGGCTTTTGTTTTATTCTAATGACCTGATAAAAATAAAAGTTATAATATGTATAAACACTGTCTGATTTACCACACGAAGGAATGCTGTTTAAAAATAGGACAAGAGGAAACAAAATTATCTTTTTTATTTCAATCAGAGCACCTTATTTCAGCTTGCCTGGAAAACCAATCTGATAAGTACCTTTGTGCTCAATATACTGTTTTGTGCGTTCTAGATAAAACTGCATGTTTCTTCAGCACTGGAATACCTACAGGTGATTATTTCAATAAAATTATTGACACTCAGGTTTTTCAATGAAAAGGAG
This sequence comes from Furipterus horrens, assembly GCF_987537825.1. Classification (NCBI taxonomy): domain Eukaryota; kingdom Metazoa; phylum Chordata; class Mammalia; order Chiroptera; family Furipteridae; genus Furipterus; species Furipterus horrens. The sequence continues at coordinate 57,342,873 of NW_028327176.1, read as the reverse complement.
AGATAAAATCAACTGAAATAATGATAAAGTATAACTTATTTTAGTTAAAAATAAATCAATATACAAATAAGACTACTCATATGTCTTCTATTTCATTGTGTTTTGATAAGGCAGCTTTGAAATACACCATATTCTGCATACACTTTTTATTATCCTGAAATACCGTTAATTTTCTTATTTTATAATTTTTTCTGAGTTAGGTTTGGATATATGCTAGCTATAGGAATAAGACCAAACTTAATTAGGTGGGGATACCTCCGTTAAGAAAAAACAAACAAACCGTTAAGTATATAAATAAAATGCTGGGTCCCTAAGTGGTAATTCATTTAAAATGAGGAAAAAATATAAAACAAATATGTAAAAATATGACCAACTTCACTAAATTCACCGGGTCTAGAAAAAAAAAAAAGATAATTTCATCTCTGTAATATTTTTTATTACATTTTTGGCTTCTTAGTCTAAAACCACCTATTCTTTCATATGACAATAATTTTATAAGAGAACAGAAAGAAATTAAACCTTCCTCTCACATGATTGATTAAAATCTGATATACTAATGTAATGTAAATTTTTAGAATTAGTGCCAAATTTTTTAAAAACCTTGTCAAGTTTTTTTTTTTAATATGTGAGCTATAAAATTTCAAGACATGTCAAATTTTCTTGGTCAATGACTAAACTTAAATATTCAATACTCTTTGAATTGATTACACTCTTAACCAGTTTTTTATTGCTGTCTTCATGTCATGGATTGGAGAAGAGATGGTCCTTAGGGTGGTTTGAGTATTCCTGGAAACAATTTCTATAACAATATAGTGCAAATATAACTGCATATGCAAAATCTTTAAAATTGTTTTAGTCCTGATTGGTGTGGCTTAGTTGGTTGGCCATCATCCCAACCAAAGTGAAAGGTCACCGGTTCAATTCCGGTTAGGGCACATGCCTAGGTTGAGGGTTTGGTCTCCAGTCAGCGTACATAAAAGAGTCAACCAATCAATGTTTCTCTCCCATATTGATGTTTCTCTCCCTCTCTATTTCTCTTCCCCTCACTCTAAAAATAAATTTAAAATTAAATTGTTCTGATAAATCAATAGTCAACTTCCCCATTATGAATGTACCCCTCATAAAATTCCTATTAGCCTTCCCATCTACTTTTATTCGCCAGATCCCAAAATTGTCCTCAGCCATTCAATACTATATGACAGGAGAGAGTATGTTATGTAAGAAAAGTCAGAGTGGAAAGATACAGCGATCTTAGTAAATGACAATTAAAATCTCTTATTTTGAAAGGATCATATGAACAGATTTAGCCTATTAAGTGGAGACTGGAAGAAAGCTATGAAAGTGAGAGAAATTGAGGCTTAAGTTTCATTGATTTCAGGATAAATTACTTTTTTACCTCTAATTGAGAAGTTTGAGGACTATAAAGATTATAAAGCTGAAGTGCTTTTCTGACTCAAATGTGGGTCTGGTAAGTTGCCTTAAATGAAGCATTATACATAAACAAACACTCAAACATATGAAAAACTAAGATCGTCAGACTACCTAGTGTTACAAGACCTCTGACGACTGGAGCACTGAACAGTCGTTTCTGCTTGAATTTTTAATGTGTCTGTGTACACTGAGCAGGAAAGTATCCCCATCCTTCTAGTGTGTGTGTGTGTTAAAAGACAGGTATAATGGAACCTCAAATATTTGAAGGGACTCTGAAAGACAGGATTAGAAAATAGACAAGAACCAAGGGAGCTTCTGGGAGTCAAGAAAGTTTAATAACTCTCTGTTAGATGTCATTGCTATCTTGGTTTACAAGAAAAAAATCCATTCTTAGTAGAGCCTTTAATTGGCCATCTAAAGACTGACGACCTCCATTGTGGGAGGTGAAACTCTGCAAGCCATGCAAACCTTAGGACAACCCAGAATTAAACATTGTGAGGTAGATATGAGGATCTCTCAAAATGATAAATGTCTTTTTTTGCCTAGGTTTTTAAACTGAATTTATTGGACTGACATTGGTTAACAAATGTCTGTTGGAGACACTATATTAGGTGAGGAACAGTAACCAGCAGAAGAATTACCTCAAAATGAGCACATATACTAGAACGTGGAGGTGGAGGAAATTTATTAGTAGTACTCATGGGGCTGCATGGAGACTTGTATACTAATATCTTTGTGTTGGCTCACCTTTTATTATTTTTCCCCTACAAAAATAGAGTAACTGAAAATGTAAAAATCACATTTCTACTTTTTAGCATAGAGATTGTCTAATATTTTTACTATTTAGATAATTATTTTTTAGTTTCACTTACTACTGAATGCAGGATGTTATTGGTTTGGTCCTTAATTTCACCCAGGTTGGTGATCCAGGGTCAAGCAGGGTATACTCTACAAAGTCCCTTGTTAACTAGCACCAAAGCACATTCACCCTAAGACTATACGGTTTACCTGTCAGCTCATGTTCTTCCTTATACCAGGTTATTGTCACACAGAAACAACTATTTTTGCTTTGGATAAGTCAGAAGTGGTAGGCTCTGGGAAGAGACTGAGTTTGTGATGGGATGAGCACTTTACTCATCTTGAGATCTCCCAAGTTAACATTCAGAAGCACTTTGGTTTTCAGTAAAATCTGATTTTCAACTCTGAATTGGAAAGTGTAGGGACAGGACACTGATCAAGTAACCTCTTCAATAACTTCACATTCTTATATGTAATAAAGCTTAATTATCCTGGGGAACACAATTCATGTTGAGTTAGATCTGACACTTCTTTTTGACTAACTTTTGGAATCTGAATCCAAAAATGACCAAAGTTTTTGTCTATCACATAAAGTTTTTAGGTACAGAAAACCCTCCCTTTGTCCCCAAAACCATACAAAATGTACATACAAAGAGAAATAAATAAAAAAAGAACCTGAATATACTGTTTATTTAGAGTATTTTGAGTTATTTTATTCATACATAGGCTGTATATTGTTACTGTAACTCAAATTGTGTACAGACAATAAAGTTCTGCTGCCAAACATACATATAAAAGTATTTTATCTTTTCAAATGACAGGCTAGGAAATGCCAAAATGAGATACTTGAGACAGTCTCTTTCAGTTGGCAAAGCTTTAATGAATTGCTTCATGAGACTTAGTTTTATGTACAGAGGTGGGAATATAATGTTCTTCCTGTCAACAAGTGGCTCATGTACAAGGTATGTATCACCAGGGTTGAGGTCAGATCTTGGAGGCATATTCGTCTCCACCCAATGCTTCTCATAAGCTCTGCTGTCCCACATACACTGAAAACAGGGATACTTGGTATATCTGCATTGCTGACCAAGAAGGAAGCAGACCATTTTAAGGTCAACACAGATGATTCAATTGTTCTTGTGTTATATTGCAACGGATCAATGACTTTTTATGTCTTCATATTGTTCAGAAAAACAAACTGAATGGCCAATTGGGACTGCACCAAACAAATTGCCATTGTGAAGGAGGACACAATTCAAGTTCCACTTTGAGCTATCAATGAACAGTCACCATTCAATCTCATTCTAGACTAGAATTCCTGATTCCTCCATTAAACCATGTGTTGTGGCAATACACTAAGCCACTGTCACTTTGAAAGTACTGCAGAAATGCACTTTCTCTTGACTGAAAGTAGGATACCTTTGCTCCTTTTTCAAGCAAGTTTTTCTCATGCAGTCTTGATGCTAGGAGTTCTGAAGCCTCTTTGGATAGTCCCAAATTTCATGCCAAATTATTCAACTCATGCTGATCAAATCCCTTATGAATTGAGTCATCTTCAGTTACAAAATCTTGATCATTGCTGTCACTTAGTTCTTCACCATACTCCTGTTTTTTGAAAGAGGGTAGTTCAATGAAAACTGGCACTGGGATTTCAGCTAAATGAGGCACGGGGCATATAGCTGATGGTAGGCTAGGATACTCTTTTTTATTTATTTTTCTTGTTATATCCTGACATTTTCACTATACAAAAGTAACAGTCACTTGAATGATCTCTGGGCTCTCACCAAACCATAGGTATACCAAGTGGCAATTTATCATGTGTTCCCTTCACCCACATCTGTAAACTCTTGACACACTGCTTGCACACCTTGTGAGGGGCCCAAGACTTACCTTTATCACCAAGTTTTACTTTAAAAATATGCAAAATCGGCTTGCCTGACAAATGTGCTGTTTGTCCTTAAACTGGGAATGATGAAACTGCCACAGGATATAACAAAACCAATCAGGGTTGTTTAGGCACTTACGATGAGAAATAGCAGAGGCAGACATGATCTGAAGGAAAGGAAATAAGTACTTATGTAAATAAAAAAATGAATTCTGCTAACTTCTTGTATACAGACAAGCACTCGGACTACACTTTGGAGTACGATTCACTATACAGAGAGGCACACAACCTCTCACCACACTGTCTCATGTGTAACTGAATAGCCTAGACAAGTAGGAACCTGCCACTGGTCTCCAAGGTCGCCCTTCAAACCTCCCCACTTGAGGGGAGTTTGCTCTCAGCCAATAGAAAAGCACGGGTGCTTCCCTCAATCCAGGCTCGATCCAGCCTAGAGTTATCACATTAAGATAAGTTGTAGAGAAAAATTTGCTGTGATAGAAGAAAACTAACTGCAGTTTTGAAATCAGCATACCTATTTAAGTCTAAAACAGCAGAAAAATAAAACTCAACAGGAGTTATGTTAAAACTTATTCTCCTGTGTTATTGAAAATAGACCAACTGTCTAGAAACCATTTACAATAAGGCAAAGTAGTATGAATAAATTCACTCAAACTTGTTTTTAAGTATTTTAACATTTCTACTTGTTAATTAAACTCTTAGAACTTACAAAAATTCATAGAAAACAATGTAACATGTTATGTCATTTAATCATAAGATTTTTTGCAATTTTGTCTTTAGTTCTTCTACTGAAAGATGTAAACTGATAATAGAGTAAAGGAAATTGTTATTACCCAAGATGAGTGTGTAAATATAGGATCAGACTCCTCTTTTAAGATTTTAAATCCAATGCCCTTGTGATGTGGAAAAACACTGACTATCCATTGGGTACCTCATAAAAATGATTTAAAAAAAAACTGTTTAGGTTGTTCCGGCCAAGATGGAGGCATACGCAAACATGCTGCATCTCTCTCCAAAACTAAGAAGGAATACAACTACCTTAAAAGTGGAAACAATCAGAAGTTCCAGAAAATCAAACTGTTTCGAAGTCCAACAAACAAAGATATAGAGAGAAATACTCATCCAGACAGGTAGGAGGGGCGCAGCCAAGGAGGGGAGGACATGATATGGTGGTGGCAGTAGTGGCAGCATCAGCAGGCCAACAAAAAGCACAGTTAAATGTTTTAAAAAGTCAGGAGGGACACCTGGGGAGCGTTTCCCCCTCCTCACCAGACCTCGCTGCTCATGGTCCCAGCACTGGGGAAAATCAAGCCTCATTGCTCTTGACTGTGAAGACCATTGGGGATTGAGGTAGAGGCAGAAACTGCCAGTCTCTCAGCAGAGTCCGCTTGTTTAAAGGGCCCCCACAGTCCTAGAACGTTCGCAGACACACCCACTCTGAGAACAACAGGCAGAGCAACAGCTAGAGAGGTGCCAGTCCCATATGGAAGTGGGGGAAGTGCCTAAAAAGGGTCAAGTACTGTTCCCTTTCAGATCCCTCCCCCATATACAGCACTACAACATGATGAAACAAGTTGCCCTGTTCTGATGAATCCCTAAGTCTCTGGCCCTTACAACATAACAGAGCAACATCTCTACCTAAGTCACAGAGGCAAACAACACAGGAGACGTCCGGCCAAGATGGAAGCCTAGACTGACACACTCTGTCTCCCCCCACAATTAAAAAAGAATACAAATACCGCAAAACCAGATATAACCAGAAGTTCCAGAAAATAAATGGAAGTCCAAGGTATGAAGTTATAAAGAAGTGGTGCTCATCCGGACAGGTAGGAGGGGCGAAGCCAAAGTAGAGAGGTCAAGATGTGCTGGCGGCAGCAGCAACAGCGGCAATGGCAGTGGTGATGGCGGCAGGATGCTGGTAAGCACAGACACCCATATTTAAGGGGAAGCAAGAAGCACCTGGGGAGCACTCCCAGCTGTAGACCAGACCTTCAGCTTGTGATTCCAATGTCAGGGAAGGCAGACTCCCATTGCCCTGGACTGTGAGGGCTGGAGGGCATGAGGATGGAGGAGGAGGCTCCCAGTCTCTCAGCAGAAAGTGAACGGCAAGAATCCATCTTGGACCCCGAACCCCATGCAAAATGCCACAGTGTGATGTGAAGGGTCACCTGGTAGTGACAAGTGCAAGGGGTTCCACCCCCTATAGCATGGGAGGTGTGACAGTCCCGCCCAGAAAGCAAAGGTAAACTGTCAGGATGGCACAGATCATGATAGAGGTCCCAGAGAGGCAGCTGACCAGACAGCAAATATCTAAACTAACGAAGCAGCAGATAGGAAATCTTTCTGAGGCACAGTTCAGAACTTTGGTTATAGGAATGCTTACAGACCTAACAGCAGATCTGAAACAAGATGGGGAAGGAATGAAGGCTAGTCCTGCTGAAACGAACAAAAACACATACAAAACTAGCGGTGAGGAAAAGAAAACCAGGGATCAAATCAACAAATCAGAACACAGGGAAGGAACAAACAGTCAACCAGTGCTGAAAGAGGAAATGAAAAGTGAGGAAAATGAGGAGAGGCTCAGACACCTATGGGACAGTTATAAGCCGGCCAACATCTGAATAATAGGGTTGGCAGAAGGTGAAGAAGAACAACTACAAATTGAAAAATTAAGTGAAAAAAGTAATGAAACAGAACTTCCCTAACTTGGGGAAGAAAATAGACTTATAGGTCTAAGAAGCACAGGGAGTTCCAAAAAAACTGGGCCCAGGGAGAACCACATCAAGACACATTATAATCAAAATGTCAAAAATTAGGGATAAAGAGAGAATCTTAAAAGCTTCAAGAGAGAAGAAAAGAATTACATACAAAGGGATCCCAATAAGACTGTCAGCTGATTTCTCAAAAAAATCTCTGCAGACAAGAAGGGACTGGCAAGTAATATTCAAAGTAATGAAAAGCAAAAGCCTACAATCACGATTACTCTATCCAGTGAAGCTGTCATTCAGACCAGAAGGGCAGAGAAAGTGCTTCCAGGACAAAGGAAAACTGAAAGAGTTCATCAAATCCAAACCACTATTATACGAAATGTTAAAGGGACTTGTTTAGGAGAAAGAGGACCAAAACTATAAACATTAAAATGAAAACTGTATCACAACAACTAACAACAGAAGCTAGGGAACTGAAACAAAGGCAAACTAAGTAGGCAATGAGAGTGGGAAAAGAATTATAGGTATTGGGAACATTATGGAGGGACATAAGCAGGGAGGGGAAAGGGGGTAAGGGAGGGAGATGGTACAGGAATTAAGAAGTATAGTAGGAGGGAGTGGAGTAGATAGAAAAGTTTTGAATATTTCTTGCCAGTCCCTTCTTGCCTACAGAGTTTCTTTTGAGAAATCAGCTGACAGTCTTATTGGGACCCCTTCATACATAATTTTCTTCTCACTTGCTGCTTTTAAGGTTCTCTCTTTATCCTTAATTTTTGACATTTTGACTATAGTGTGTCTTGGTGTGGTTCTCCCTGGGTCCAATTATTTTGGAACTCTCTGTGCTTTCTGGACCTGTAAGTCTATTTCCTTCCCCAAGTTAAGGAAGTTCTGCTTCATTACGTTTTTACATAATTTTTCCATTTCTAGTTCTTCTTCTTCACCTTCTGGCAACCCTATTATTCAGGTGTTGGCCCGCTTATAGCTGTCCCATAGGTGTCTGAGCCTCTTCTCATTTTCCTCACTTCTCGTTTCCTCTTTCAGCACTGGTTGACTGTTTGTTCCTTCCCTATGTTCCGATTTGTTGATTTGATCCTTGGTTTTCTTTCCCTCACCACTAGTTTTGTATGTGTTTTTATTCATTTCAGCAGGACTAGTCTTCATTCCTTCATCTTCTTATTTCAGATGTGCTGTTAGGTCTGTAAGCATTTTTATAACCAAAGCTCTGGACTGTGCCTCAGAAAGACTTCCTATCTGCTGCTTTGTTAGATTAGATATTTGCTGTCTGGTCAGCTGCCTCTCTGGAATCTCTATCATGATCTGTGCCATCCTGACAGTTTTGTGTTTACGTTTGCTTTCTGGGCAGGACTGTCACACCTCCTATGGTATAGAGGGTGGAGCCCCATGCACTCGTCACTACCAGTGACCCTTTGTATCACATTGTGGCATTTTGCATGGGGTTGGGGGTACAAGATGGATTCTTGCCATTCACTCTCTGCTGAGAGACTAGGAGCCTCCTCCTCCATCCTCATGCCCTCTGGCCCTCACAGTCCAAGGCAATGGGAGTCTGCCTTCCCTGGCATTGGAATCGCAAGCTGATGGGTCTGGTCTGCAGCTGGGTGTGCTCCCCAGGCAATTCTCACCTCCCCTTTAATACAGGTATCTCCTCTTACCGCCATCCCACCACCATCACCGCTGCTGCTGCTGCCATCACATCGTGACCTCTCTGCCCTGGCTTCACCCCTCCTACCCATCCAGACAAGCACCACTTCTTTATAACTTTGTACATTGGACTTCCATTTATTTTCTGGAACCTCTGATTACTTCTTGTTTTGCAGTAGTTTTATTCCTTCTTAGTTGTGGAGGGAGATGGAGCGTGTCAGTCTAGGCCTCCATCTTGACCAGAAGTCTCTGACTTGTATTTCTTACTCCAATTGACAAAAAGGTTTGCTTCATTCTTTAAATAACAAAATACAAGTCATTAGCAACTGTTTTTGCATGCTGTCTCTAGATTATAGCAATAAACATAGCCATATAGTGTGAGTAGTAATGTTTCAGTCATAAATAATTTAAGATAAAAAAAAACAACAACACTTTTTAATGAACTATCAGGAGAGAAATTAAGAAATCAATTTCACTTTCAATCACATCACCAACAATGAATAGTGTCTGAAGACCTGATATATAACATGTTGACTATAGTTGATAACACTGTCTTATACGAGTAAAATTTGGTATTATTGAAATAATAGACAAATGTGCCAAATTGTAACAGCATATAGAACTTAGAAATAGACCTACAAAGTAAAGTCAAAAGATCTTCGACAAAAGGCAAAGGTAATTAAATGGAGAGAGCACTGTTTTTTCAAGAAATGGTGCTGGAATAACTGGAAAATTCACATGCAAAAAATGATTCTAGACACTGGTACTACACTTTCACAGAAAAGTAACTCAAAACAGATCATAGTCCTAATGTTAAGTGCAAACCTATAAAACTTCTATTAGTAACATAGGAGAAAATTGAGATAATCTTGGGCTTGTCAATAATTAATAAAAGCAGGATCTATCAAAGAAAACAATTCATGTTAGGCTTGATTAAAATCAATAACTTCTGCCCTGTTAAAGACAATAGCAAGAGAATGAAAAGTTAAGCCACAAACTGTGAATAAATATTTGCAAGGCACATTCTTATAAAGGACTTCTATCAAAAACAAAGAACTAAAATAAATAATAAAAGAAAACAAACAATCCAATTAAGAAACGGGCATAAGATCTGGACAGTTCACCAAAGAAAAAATACAGATGGTAAATTTAAACATTTGAAAATATGTTCAACATCATCTGTCATTAAATAATTTCAAATTAAAACAACAATGAGATACCATTATACACATATTATGTCTGACATGCTATACGTTGACAATACCAAAACTTGACAAAAATATAGAACAACAGAAGCTGTAATATATTGTTGGTGGAAATGCAAAATGGTAGCACTACTTTGGAATACAGTTTAGGATTTTCTTACAAAGCTAAACAGTCTTAACATAAATCTAGCAATTGTAACCACCTTGTCCACACAAAAATTCACATATTGAGATTATAGGAGCTTTATATTCACAATTGCCAAAAACTAGAAAAACCAAGAGATTATTTAATAGGTAAGTGGATAAACATATCACAATGCATCCATACGATGGAATATTATTCCACGATTAAAAACAAAAATAAACTATCAAGCCACAAAAGACATTGAGGAAACTTAAATGTGTATTGCTACATTAAAAAAAAAAGTTAGTATGAAAATGCTACATACAATATGATTTCCACTATGTGACATTCTGGAAAGGACAAATCTATAGAGATAATAAAAAAATAAGTGCTTTTCAGGGGAGAGAGGGAAGGAGGATGAAAGATAAATAGGAAGAGCACAGGCAATTTTTAGGGCAGTTACATTATTCTGTATAATAATGTAATAGTGGGTACATGATATTATGCATTTGTCAAAACCTATAAAAAGTTACAATATAAAAACTGAATCCCAATGTAAACCATGGAATTCAGTTAATAATACTATATTAATATTGATTAAGAAATTATAACAAATGTATAATACTAAAGCAAAGTGTTAATAATTGCAAAGAAAAGAAAATCTGTACTATCTGTCCATATTTCTGTCAACCTAAAACTACTCTAAAATTAAAAATTAATTAAAAAAAAGACTATCAAGAAAACTAAAGAAAAAACTTTAGAGTTAAGAAAGAAGCAAATTATAATTACCAAATTATTTTCTAATTGACCTAATCTTCATTCATTAATGGGCAAATTCATAGACTTTGCTGTTATTAAAAAGTAAATTATTTTATGCATTCATCTTAAAAAGACACATAAATGATAAAGTGAAGCAAAGCAGGATAAATATATTAATATATGTAAATTATGTTAATGTAGGGGAAAGCAAAATTAGTGAAGTGAATAAACAATTCATAATAAATCAAAGTAGCTTATCTTTGAAAAATTGAATAAAAAAGAGGTCCACTAGACTGTCTAATCACATATAAAGGATCAGAATTATAAATACACAATATAAATGATAACATGTAATTAAAGCACAGATATGAACATTAAAAAATTATGAGATATATATGTGAAACATAATGTGAAATTTTAAAATCAATCAATTTTGATTCTTGCCAAAATAAAAAATTAAAATCTCTTAAGGTGAGTTTAATCTGTTAGTACTTTAGAATAAGACAATGAGATAATTATTTCAGGGCACCAAGAAGCATACAAAATATTCAAAGGTTATTTTGCTATTCCTATATATTTTATCAAAAGCATTTGTTCCAATTACTATTGTTGAATAACAAATTACCCTCAAATATAGTCACTTGAATTAACCATTTTATTTTAATTGAGATATTGGAGTCACATCAAGAATTTGAGAAGGACTTAGTTTAGCAGTCATCTTCTGCACACTGGGTGCAATTACTATTAGGTGTTCATTCAGGTTACAATCATCTGAAAACTCCATGAGCTGGAAATCTAAGATGGCTCCCTCATGTGGCTGGCAGGTGATATTGGCTAAAGGCGGAGAGTTCAACTGGGGATCTATTTCAGAGGCCCTGTCATCTCAAACATGTAGGTCTCAGTGTATCTTCATTTTTAACATGACAGCTTACCCCTGCACTAGCATGACCCATGTTTCTAGCATCTGAAGTAATACAACATCACTAAATTCAGCCCAGATTCCAGGGAAGGAGGAGCAGATGGCTGCAACAATATTAAACAATATTCAAATACATCCTTCTAAAGTTAAGCCTCAGCATGTGAAATTAGTTATTTTTATTTATTTTTATAATATCTTGAGCAGATAAAAATCCTCAAAATATATTTTTGGGTAGTATAATTTGGATCCATAGAATTTTTGCCTGCAAGTAGGCCTCTCTTCCTCAAAATGGGACAGTTCTCAACCCTTATGTGTTTTCCTGAGGAACAGACCAGGCCATGTCAACAACAATCTGTTTAGGCAGATTCAGTGGCAGACTATCAAATTTATTAGCAATAATGACAGAAAACTGGCACAATTTTTGGACAAAAGAAATGTATAACAATTCTGTTTGTATAGTGATTATTTTTTGCAATAATGTGAAATGTATCTTTCTGAAAAATACGAACAGAGAACTTGGTGAGATTTATTTGAAAATCAAAAGTTAACAGTCTCAATTTGTTGTATATATCTATCTTTTGCTAGAGGGAGAAAGATTATGATTGCATGTTTCAAAAGACATTGAGGCATATTAAGCCCAAAGAATTTAAACAAAGATCATATAATGCATTCAAAAATTTTTTAAGGGAAATTAATTACTGTTGAATAAAATAAAGTTAAAATATAACATATAGATAAAAATATGAAAAATCAAAAATGGTATCAGAAAACTATTCCTGAAAAGATGATTACAAAGACAATTTTGTAAGTTATTCCTTTTAACCATGAAGAACATACACTCGCATGTTACACTCTACAGTTATAAAATGTTGAAATTCTTAATTTGAGCAATAAGATAACCCAGATATGAAAGTTGAAGAAAACATATTGTTGTACTGAAAACAATAATGCATTTCTTTTATTACTGATTTGGAATTTAACTTTATTAAGTGATTATTTATTTATTTGAGTTTATTTCTGGATTCATTACTCTGCTCTATTTGCTCAACAGTTTGTTCTGTGCCTAGAAAACAATCACACATTATATAATACTGTATAATAAGATAAAAGCCGTTCTTATAAAATGTTTCAGACTGATCATTTTTATTTTTTCTACTCTTCTCGGTTTGCATTTTAGTATGTGTGCATATTTACATATACTACAATTTTAAATTTGTACAGCAATAATTGAAATTGTCACAATTTGATATTTTGTTTATGAACATGATACTTCATTTATTCTTATCCTTATTCATTACTCTCAAAAAAGACTTTACTTTTCTTAAAGTAAGCACTTACTCAGTTTTCATAGGCATATGAAAGAATGCTCAACATCATTAGCCATCAGAGAGATGCAAATAAAAACCACAATGAGATATCACTTCACACCAGCCAGAATGGCCATCATCAACAAACAGGTGCGGGTAAGGATGTGGAGAAAAGGGAACCCTACTACACTATTGGTGGGAATACAGACTGGTGCAGCCACTATGAAAAACAGTATGGAATTTCCTCAGAAAACTAAAAATGAAACTGCCTTTTGGTCCTGTGATTCCATTGCTAGGATTATACCTGAAGGATCCTGAAACACCAGTTCAAAAAAACCTATGCACCCCTATGTTCATAGCAGCACTATTTACAATAGCCAAGCACTGGAAATAGCCTAAGTGCCCATCTGTAGATGAGTGGATCAAAAAACTGTGGTACATTTACACAATGGAATACTATACAGCAGAAAGAAAGAAGGAACTCCTACCATTTGTGACAACATAGATGGAACTAGAGAGAATTATGCTTAGCAAAATAAGCCAGGCAACAAAAGAAAAATACCATATGATATCACCTAATACAGAAAACTAATGAACAACACAAACAAATGAGCAAAATTGAACCAGAGACATGTAAACAAGGAGCAGACTAACAGTGACCTGGGGGGAAGGGGGCAGGGCTTGGGGGATTGGGGGAAAAAGGGTGGTAAGAAGCAGAAGGGTCAAGCCAAGGAACTAGTATAAATGACCCATGGACATGGACAGCGGGGTGGGGATTGATTGTGGGAGAAGGAGTTGGCAGGGTGGGGAGAGCAAAGGGGGAAAAAAAGTGGGACAACTGTAATAGAAAAACAATAAATTAAAAAATTTAAACTAAAAAAGAAAAGTAAAAAATAAATATCTATTGCTTTTAATATATTTTTCTTGAGACTAGTTGATTTGGACTGTCAAGCCCTAAAGACTTTTCCACTTGATCTTATAAGTTTTCCATTTAGACACTGCATTATTGAGATTTAATCAGAGAAGCAGAAATATTAGAAAATATGCACACATAGGTTTGACTTTACTAGTTGTTGGGACCTGGTTAAGCTGTGTCTGAAAGATGTGGTTCTTGGGTCTGGTGGTGGAGTTTGAAGTCTGCAGACTGGTCTTTGGGAAGGGGAGATGGGTGTAAAGTGCGGAACCTCACAAATGAGCTGGGGCCTGTGAGACAGACAAAAAACCCTTTTTGTCAGTTCCTTTAGTCTCTGACCTTGATGATATGGATGTTCTGCAAAAGCCAACTCTTTATTGTTGCTTCTGGCCCAGGTGTCAGGCCAGCTAACAGGGTGTTCAGGACAAGGTAGAGCAGTGGCTAGTCTATTACAGTCTGAATGTTCGTGTCCCCTCCCCATGCCCTGCAAATGCAAACACTGAAACTACAGCTCCCAGTGTGATGGTCCCAGGGTGTGTGGCCTTGGAAGGTGGTTAGAGCACAGTGACAGAGTCCTCATGAGTGAGATGACTGTCCTTACAGGAGAGACCCCAGAGAGCTCCCTTGCTCCCTCCACCATGTGAGGATAAAACAAGAAGACCATGACTGAAAAAGAGCCCTCACTCCATGATGCTGGCATTCTGAGCTCAGACTTTCAATCTCCAGAACTCTGAGGAATAAATTTCTGTTGTTTATAAGCCACCCAGTTTGTGGTATTTTGTGTTGTGTCACCCTAAAAAGACTATGTCAATGGCCCAATAAGATGAGTCAACAGACAAACAGCAACGTGTTTGCCCTGCAAAATAGCTGCTGCTTTATTTCTGCCCTCTAAATCTGTCAGTAAAATCTTTGCTGTTAATCTTTCTAACTGGAAACCTACAGGCAAGGAATTCTGGGAAATGAAATTCAATCTGGTAAAGCTGACACATTAAAATGCATAATAGACAGTTACATTAACTGTAAATAATATTAGCATAGTTCCTTTCTTCTATTTTTATGTTTTTTTTTAAATTTTGAACCTTAATTAAAAGATTTAGAGAACAAATTTATTACTAAATAAAATTACCCTAGCAGAAAAGTATGTTTACTGTTTTTGGTCACTAAAGTATTTATGTGTCAATTTACTTAACTCCGAACTTTTGATGTATTTCTGCACTTGAATTTCTCTGATACCAGATAATAAAAATGTTTTTAGGTTGTTTTCTCTACAAGACACAAAATAAATTTTCCAATGAACTTCTACTCTAAATTTGTATCATTAAAATACATCTAGGCTCTTTCATCAGACCTGGTACTGCCACTCTTTCTTATTGAAAATCACTCCAAAATCTCAATTACAATTACATTTTCTAGAGGAATCTTAGTTCATTCATTGAGCAAATGTTTATGAAAATATTTTTTCTTTCTCTCTTTTTTCTCTCTGTCACTTGCTTTCATATTTCAGGTAAATAAGGCATTACAAAGACAGAATATTAAATCTTTCTCCAAAGAGTTTACAGTTCATTTGTGGTGAGAAAATACAAGTAAATGTAATTACAATATATTAAAATAGGAGCTTGTTTTAGTCAGTTCAGGATGCTATAACAAAATACCATAATTGGGTAACTTAAAAAGATTTATTTCTCACAGTTCTGGAGACTGAAAATCTGAGATCAAGGCTCTGGCAGATTCTTTGTCTGGTGAGAACCCAATTGCTTGGCTCATAAACAGCATCTTCTATGTCCCTACATGGTGGAGGCCTACTTATATTTTCTTATTTAGAAAATATTTAAAGTAATATTGGATCTTGTTTTTACTTAAGCTGAATGCCTACCTTCTTCCTGATAATAGCAGCTATTGGTTTCATATAGATATGTTTAGACAATAGTATCAGTCCATTCATCTATACTGAATGTCATGGATTTTTTTTGGCATTTATTGTTATATTTCTCTTAATACCTTTACCTAATTACCTATATTAATGATTATGTCTATTGGAGAAATTTCCAAACTTTGATGATACTTTCTATTCTGTAATAACTCTGTTAAAGTAATTTTTTACAATTAAGGCTAAATTCTTTTCACCATTATTTTTTATCTCACAGTTTGAATGAGATGAATTTATGCTCTATCTTTTCAAGTTTTGATAACAGGATTATTCTAGATTTATTGAATGAATTGAGGAAGTTAATATGCAAAAGATTAACTAGCATAGAACTTATTTTTTAAATATGAATTTGCTAAATCCTAGTTGTAAAAATTAACCAGCATAGTTATAATAGTAGTTTGTTTAAAACTCATCCTTGTTTGTTTATTGATAAAAGTTTTAGATTTTTAAAATATCTTTTATGAATTATTTTAGCAAATATATCCCCCTAGTATGTCACACTCTCAAGGTTTTCCAATGTATTGGATAATAGAGTATTTACATAATTATTAGAACTAGAAGGGCCTCTGTAAGATTACAAAGTACAGACACCATGATACTTCCAGGAAAGGTGAGTAAAGTTTTCCTACATTTTTCACATGCAATCATCAATAATCAAGGATGAAAGATCTTTGCCAAGGGTTATGGAGATAATATGAGTGGACAGAACATTATAGCCCTGCCATCTTATTTCCCTGGGCAATCCTAGATCTACTAGACCATGGTGACGCTCCAGATTTGGAGTTCACTCTTGTGGTCAGAAGTGTGAACTCTGGAGCCAGACTGCTTGGTTGGAATCTTGGTTTGAACACTCACTAGCTAGGTAACACTGTGTAACCTATTTCACCTGACTGCACCTCATTTTCCTCATTTGTAAGACAATTTATGCTTCTTTCACAACTATGACAATTAAGTGAAATTTTTGCAATGTGCTTAAAACAGCACCTGATACACCAAAAGTACTACTTAACTTTTAGGTATTATTAGACAGGTTGAAATTCAAGAAACCCTGGATTGACTCCTCATTCTTTTTACATTTTTCCTTTAAAAAAAAGGAAAAGTAATGAAGTTTCTATCTTTAATGTTACTTTTATAAGTCATTCTGTCTCTAGTTTATAATGATTTTAGAGGTCACAAGATCGCTGATTGTCTCAATCAAAGATTAAGACATTAACTAAATCTAAATCTCACTAGCTCTCAAATGACACCAGACATAGGAAAAGGGGCAACAAAATACCCGTAAGGCAGTTATTCATGAATTAATCCCCCCCTGGGAGGTCTTGGAGAAATTATAAAATGGCTATGAAACTAGATAACAGTCCATGCACTTTCCATACACATAGGCAAGAATTTCAATGAATTTCAATTGTAGAGATTTTCTAAAAGATTAAATAATTTCACACACACTAAAGAAAATATTATATTTGTCAGTTTTGATTGTACAGATGACTTTCTTATTGTATATATATTTTTAAATAGGATTGCTATTTTATCCATTAAAATTTAATAATTGCTTATTGTAGAAAATTTGGAAATTAAAAAAAAAAGTATAGAGAATCAACCCAATTAAAAAATGGGCAAAGGACCTGAACAAACACTTCTCCGAAGAGGACATACAGAAGGTTCATAGACACATGAAAAAATGCTCACCATCATTAGCCATCAGGGAGATGCAAATAAAAACCACAATGAGATACCATTTTACACCAGTCAGAATGGCCATCATCAACAAATCAACAAACAACAAGTGCTGGCGAGGATGTGGAGAAACGGGAACCCTACTGCACTGTTGGTGGGAATGCAGACTGGTGCAGCCACTATGGAGAACAGTATGGAATTACCTCCAAAGATTAAAAATGGAACTGCCTTTTGAACCAGTGACTCCACTACTAGGATTATACCTGAAGAATCTTGAAACACCAATTCAAAAGAACTTATGCACTCCTATGTTCATTGCAGCACTGTTTACAATAGCTAAGTGCTGGAAACAACCTAAGTGCCCATCTGTAGAGGAGTGGATCAAAAAACTGTGGTACATTTACACAATGGAATACTATGTAGCAGAAAGAAAGAAGGAACTCCTGCCATTTGCAACAACATGGATGGAACTAGAGAGAATTATGCTTAGTGAAATAAGCCAGGCAAAGAAAGAAAAATATCATATGATATCACCTAATACAGGAAACTAAAGAACAACACAAACAAAAGAACTAAATAGAACAAAGAGCAGAATAGCAGTCAATAGGGGGGAGGGGAGAGGGAGAGAAGGGGGATAAGTAAGGGAAGGGTTTAGTCAAAGAACCTGCATAAATGACTCATGGACATAGACAAAGGGGAAAGATATGATTGTGGGAGAGGGGGTGGGTTGGGTGGGGGAGAGAAATTGGGGGAAAAGGGGACAACTGTAATTGAAAAACCAAAAATTAAAAATAAATAAATAAATATAAGACAAAAAAAAATTTAAAAAAGTATAGAGAAAAAAATTAAATCATTTACAATCACACATCCAGTAATATATACTTTAAAGATTTTTTTCTGTTAGTGTGTATACACATAAATAAACATGTATCTATATGCTTGTATATGCATACACATTTAGCTAATATATACATATATTTAAATGACATATCCACTGATAATTTCTTTTGTGTCAGGCTCTGCTCTAGGCACTGAATATACAGAATTAAACAAGCACACACACAGGCCACACTATCATGAAGCTCCACTCTCACAAAAATATAACTACATAATTTTAACAAATTTGCATGATACTTTTACAACTTGCCTTTTCTTTTTATTGTTGTTCAATTTATGACTTTCTTTTTCACTCATGTATGAATGTCTAACCTAGTTTTTATAGTGATACTTTTAAGTACCACACAATTTTAAATTCAGCTTTTACGACTGCAAAGAAAATGTACATCTTTTTGGAGTAATCCATGCATGTGAACAAAATTAGTATTTCATAGCTAAAACTATTTAACTAAAAATGTGTTTCTGTCCAATAGATATAAAAATGAGATTCTTTTACCAAAGTAGCAGCAAAAGGAAAAATAGACACTATTCTATTGGGTACATGCTGAATCATTGAAACATTTTTTATTATTTTACAATTAGATACATTTACAGGTCATTTAATTGCTAAGCTATTTGCAAATATGTGTGCAGTCCTGTAATTTTTTATATCTGAAATGGTGCTACATAGAGCAAAGTTATTTAAGTTAGCACAAAGTCCAGATGTTTAATTATAATTACCTTAATCTCAAATGAATATATTGTGAGCCCTCTGTCCCCTAAAATACTCTTATCTAATACAACATTTAGATGAGAAAGAGCATTTTAATATATATTCTCTACCAGTATCTTGGTTAAAAAAAAAACTTTTAGTAACATGGTTAGATGCTTATTTTGAAAAATATGTGATCTGAACATGGAGACAAGAAGTTGGTGTTGTTAAAATCCTCTCTGGCTGCCCAACAAAATCTTAAAGCACCCAACTTTACTTTGTTTTGTGTTTAAAAAATTTATTTTATTTTATTTTTTATTACAATTAATGTTTAATATTATTTTATATTTGTTTCAGATGTATAGCATAGTGATTAGACAACTATATAATTTACGAAGTGTCGGGTCTGAGACCCCTGAATAGCGAAGTGGGCTCTGGTCCGGTGGCGAAGATAAACTTCCGTGGAGCCTTCAGGGGCTTTGTTATGTTTTACTGGTGTGGCATGGCCAAGAGTGCTGGCGATACACTCTCACACCTACTTTATAGTGCCATGGGTTTATATACACTTCTTACACAAAGGTGGCTTCTAGCCAAGTGGTAACATCATCTGCTGAATCAGCTACCGGAAGTGGTTACATCAGAATTAGCTACCAGAACTCACATGCTGAATCAGCTAACCAGAAATTACAGTCTGAAAGTTGGCCCAACTCCATTTTGAAACCTGAAACCTTGGCTATGTATAGCCAGGGCCTTCCCCTGACACTCCACCCCTATGTGGCCACGGTTTTCAGATGACAGGTCGACATGAGACCCACAACCCACAGCAACAATATAAGGCACAGCATCCTACCAGCTAGGATGGCGAGGCTACCTAGAACCCAGCACCAGGTAGTCCCTAAGGATTGCCACCACTTAAGTAAGGAGTCCTCTGTGGAAGCCTGAATACCTTGCACTTCTTTGTCTATTTCATGCAGGGCATCTTGGATATCATCTTGATGATTAGGAATGTACATACAGCATTCTTTTTCTACTTTGCAGGAGGGCACAGGTTTCTCCTTGGGCTGCTGTGAGTACATCTAAAGCCATGCAGTTCTGCAGAACTACTTTCTGCATTTGGTTAGTCTCATCTAGCATCAAAGCTAAGGTGCGATGAGTCTGGTTGAGAGCTTGAGCAACATGCTTAGCTAGTACCTCAACCTCTAACTCTACCTTAAATTGTCCCTCCACCAGGAAGAAAAGGAGCTAATGGATAAAACCATAGCATATGGTATCACCTAATACAGGAGACTAATGAACAACACAAACAAATGAACAAAACTGAACAAGGAGCAGAGTAACAGTTATCAGGGGGGAGGAGGGAGGGAGGGAAGAGGGTAAGTAGCAGAAAGGTTTAGCCGAGGAACTAATGTAAATAACCCATGAACATGGACAACAGGGTCGGGATGGACTGTGGGAGAAAGGTTGGGCTGGGTGGGGAGTAGCAATGAGGGAAAAAATGGGACAATTGTAATAGAAAAACAATAAAAATAAAAATTTTTAAAAAGAGAGCATATCCAGAAAGGGGAAGAAGAATTGACTCCCTCCACCCCCAACACCAACAAATGAAATCTCAGATTGTTGCCAACTTATCTTCTATGTAACGGTTTTATTTTATTTACTTTGAAAATACTTCCTCAATTTTTAACTCTCTAAATATAGCAACATTTGTGAACTGAACTTACTAACAACAACAACAACAACAAACAAACAAAAAAAACCTTGGAGGCTTGCTTCTCAGGAAGCCACCAGTGATAGACAGTATTCCAATTGGAAACAATTGGAGACGAAGTAGTCAATATTCTCCCCTGTATGTAGGGGTGTTGCCATGTGCATTGCCCCACCCACTGGGCTGGTAGATGCGGCCATCCGTGGCAGCCACAGATCCACAGATACCCAGTGGGGAGGAGATCAGTGGGTCTGATTCCCGTATATGGGCGTCTGTCTCACCAAGTATTAGCAGCTGTGTGTGTTATGGTTGAATTGCAGAACTTTCAATATCCACCTCACATGCCACTTGGCATTCCCCACAGATTGCTCTATACAGCAGGAAATTTGAACGCGAAGATCAACATGCTCAGCCAAAAGCCACCCCCAACGATTGTCGATAGCATATCCCACCCACGGTCTAGAATTCTCATGGTCCATTCACAAGATGGTTTTGATGGTGTATTGGGTGTATTGATGAGTGGTCCAGGCCATTGAGGTGCGATTGTCCTTCTGTATTTGCTGCCACTCAGTCAGGGAAGTGGGAGCAATGTGCCAGGGCAATCTTCCTGTGGCGTCCACAGGAAGTTCAGTGCAGACCCAGAAACAGGAGATATTGTGCACCCAGGCATACGAATGAGCCCAGGAGGCTATTGAGTTTCCCAGGCTCAACTTGGTTGAAAGGAAGATATGCTTTAGAAACCATGAGGGGGCGATCACACCGTTCTGGTAAGATGCAGTCAATGCTGTTGTCCTAGGCTAAGACTACAGCTGGCAGAGGTTTCTGCCCAGGGTGAGCATACCAAACCTGCAAACCACTACCTTTTAATTCAGGTGGGGTTAACAATCCAAGAGGAAGCAACGGAACTGGCCAAAAAGCTAAGCATAATTCCCCTTTCTTTACTACCTCTTTGTCCTTTGGTAACACTACCCGAATAGGCTTGAGCCAAGTGCATGTCCAGGTATGCACCTGCAGGTGTTGGGTGCATCCGATGCCCCAGGGCTGGACTATGGTGAGCCAATTAGGCTGCTCTATCTCAAGGGAACAAGGCCAGGTCCAGGATACTGAAGCATTTGGGTGTACAGTCCATGGTGCAGGTAAATAGGAGACAAGCTGAGCCCACTTGTGGATGCACCGCAGGGTTAGTCGGCTTCCTGCTGATATGTAAAGGGAATGTCCTTCCCTTTACTGCTAATTCCAGGTGGGATTAGCCTGTCTGATGAGATTGCTCATTCAAGACTCGAAGGACTAATGGCAGTCGGCAAACCCACACCTGGAGGGAAGGTTTATGTGGTGCTAGGGCTTTCAATTTCTCATTCGGCAGGCTATTACACCATTTTATCATACCCGCAGCTTGTGGGCGGTACAGTACACACAGAGTCCACCTGATGTCTTCCTGCTCAGCCCATCGCTGGACCACAAACCCTGTGAAATGTGACCCTTGGCCACTTACAACACTCAAGGCTCATCCATATTGGGCGCAGAGATACTCTAGGGCCCTAGTCCTATGTTGCTGATCTGTTTGGATCACAGGGAAAGCAAACAAGAGGCCCGTATTCGTGTCTATGGCTGTCAGGTCATATTGATAGCCCTAATCCTTGGGAAGCAGACCGATGTAGTCTACTTGACAATATTGCAGGGTTTGGTCTCCTTGTTTCACTGTACTTCTTAGTAGGTGAGGCAGCGGCAGCGCTGTGATAAGTGTAAATGAGAACAGTGCTAACACTCACGGGTGATCATGACTGCTTCAGCCTCTGTCAATGGTAAGCCACACCTTTGTGCTAATAGCAATAATGTTTTTAGGCCAACATGGCTGCAAAGCTGATGGAGCCATCAGACCACTGGTAGAGACTGGAGAATATGTATCTTTGCCAAGAGGTCAGCCTCATTATTCCCTGGCACTTGTAAAGGACAATGACCTGATACATGATAAATCGTAACCCCTACCTGAGAACCTCTTTCCCAGAGGTTCTTCTACATTTCCCTGCCCCACAAGGGCCATTGCCCAATCATTCAGTCTTACAAGTGCCACTGTGGGAGCCACAGTGTTAGGCCACAATATACAGCCCTACTATCTGTGTAAACAGTTATGGATCCAGTCCCCCTGGTAAGAACCATCCATACTGCATGGAGCTTAGCCCCATCTCAAACGAGATAGTGTCTGTATCTGGCTGGAAGACCATGGCCATCCAAGTAGGGGAATTTTCCTGACTGGAGCCATCCATCCTTGGGCCTTGGCCTTCCCTGTATGGGCTCGGGTCTATGGGGTCAGGTGTGAAAAGTGACCCCTCTGTTTTCTGAAACATTATAGGGCCTAAGAGGGAATGCAACTGTTCAGCAAGAGGACTGGTAGAGAGCTCTGAGCAGTGCTCGAGGTACACCCCCCACTTAGCTAGGGTAGATACTTGCACCACCCCTCATTTCGGGGTTTTCAATCGTGACTTCCCTCATCCAGCAATTGGAAGAACAGTGCATACTATTACATGCTGTTCCCCCAACAAGACTTCACAAGCCTGCAGGGCAGCTGCTTCTCTATGGGTGAATAGCGTACCTCAGCTCCTCTACACAGCTGAGACCAAAACCCTAGGAGCATCCTCCATTTACCCTGGGCTTGCCACAGGCCCCATCTATATCCCTCATTGTCAATTGAGACATCCAACTGAAATGGCATGGAGGGATCTATTACTTGTAGAGTCTGTGCCTGGGCTACTGCGCATTTGGTCCCCAGAAATGCGTACTCTTGGGTATCTCCCCAGTCATAGGTAGAACCTTCTTTATAAGGGCATACAAAGGATGACACGTCTGGGCTAAGTAGTGTATGAACATTCTCCAATACTCCAACAGACCAAGAAAAGCCTGCAACATGAAGCCACCCCCAGTAATTCTAGCACCAATCTGACACCGTAGTTATTATCGTAGTATTGACTATATTCCCTATGCTGTACTTTTTATCTCTATGACTATTTTGAAAATTTTAAAGATAAAACATCTCACCTTCCTTTCTCTCTTTGCCTCCTATCCCTTAAGCAATCAGTTTTCAAGTCTATGTGATTCTCTTGTGTTATTGTTTCTTGAGTCTACCCTTAAAAAAAAAAAAGTTACTACCAACTCACATAATCTACCCACTTTTAAAGTTTTCCAAGAGGTTACCAGTTTTCCTCTTTTCAAAACTATCAGTATATATTTTTAAAAATTCAGTATTTTTAAGGTAATTTCAATTCCACATACAGCTAATATTACTAATTTAAATGTGACAAACTATTTAAATGGAAAATCTAAATGATAAGCTTTGAAGCATTTTCTTCTTTCATGAATATGGAAGAAGGGACAATTAATATTTGTCCTCATTGGCTTCAGAAAGAAAACCCAGAGTATTTTGAAGAGACAAAGCCTCTGGATTCTGAAGAATGAGAATCAAAGCTATCAGCCACCATAGGGACTTTCCATTGAGGCTCTTGTCCTCATTTGTGTGGCCGGGGGATCTACAAAGCTGATAACTTGGTCAATAAGGACTGCTGGTGCTTGGGAAGGGAGTGGAAAAGGTCTAGAGTTGGAATGGTATAAGTTGCACTTCCAGAGGCCCATAAGCAAATGCCACCGTAGACATGCCTGACAGGCCCAAGGAGGGCAGGCTGAAAGGCGGGATTGCCTTGCCCCTGTCTCAGGAGGGTCATCAGCAAATGTCTTCTGAAACTTTCTCCTGAAGGACCTGGCCTCTCCCCAGCTGCACCAGAGGTGGCAGAGCCAAGAAACTGAAAAACAGAGACATCAACTGAAAGTATATTATGAGCAAAACCTAAGTATTTAATAATTTCAAATCTCTTAGAAGTAAAAATTTAGGATCAACAGACATAGCAATATTCTGTGAAGTATGGGTACCTTAAAAGTCACCACTTTTAGATGTAACAGTTGCAAGGAAGATGTTAAGGCAAAATAAAATATTTAGTTTTGAGGAGAGAAAATATATCCCTGGGATTATTTTTTTTTAATTAGCAGTTTAAAGGACCTATAGTCTTTAGGGTAAGGTAATATAATCACAAATGCTAGAAGTGAGAGAGAAAAATTGGTTTAAAAAGCTCAGATCTACAGTATAGAAAGAAACAAACACAATAATGTTAACAAATGTAATATGCAACATACTTTGCACCTAGGTTTTCTTTAGCTAATTCCAACCTGCACACTCAGTATTATTTTCATCATGCTTTATTTGCTTAAACATAATAGCTGTTGAATAACAAAAAGGTTGAATAAATGATGAACCCTCCATTGCAATCACATTAATTTGGTTACCATTCTCTCCACACAAGCCATGAACTTTCCCACATTTGTGCCTTTTCTCCCATAATTTCACAAGGCCCATGTTATATTTACCAGCTTTATCTGTCTTCAGTGACACTCTGTATCTTGGATCATTTGATCACTCTCTGAACTATTGTCCCGTCACTCATTCGTATTTCCTAACTCAGTTGTCTGCTAACTCAAGAGCTCCCAACACCTTCTCCCCTTTGTAACACAACTATTTTAATTCTGAAAATACGAGACTGGGACTACTTGTTTAAACTTATTTTGCTTAATTTTTATTAATCTGTAAAGTAAGGATAATAAATAAAATATGATATACAAATTGATTAGAACAATAAGCATTGTCAGTTTTAATTATTAAATCTTTGTCTCTGTCTCTGTCTCTCTCTATCACACAAACACACACACACCCAAAATAAATTGTTTTTCCTCTTTTTTTTCTTCTGTTCTGTCTCCTGTTCTGGTTGCCACTGTGAAGTAGCATAAAAAAATCTTACCACTCAGATGCTCATTATTGAAAGAGTAAAATTGTTCCATAGATGCTGTCTGTAGATGCCCCTAAGAATTCCAATGTCTGGGATATCAGTGCAGAGGTGAGCTCTGCGCAGCTGGAGAATGCTCTCTGCTCTTGCTCAGCTCACCCTTTGCTACTTCAGCTGTGGAGCACCTCTGGCTGTGGTCAGAGCTCAGAATTCAGGGGACATGGGAGTTAGTTTGTCACCTCTATTATTCTTCTGTTCTCTCGATCACTTTCCTAACCTATCCAATAACATTTATATTTCCTACCAAAATTATAAAACTAAACCTCATGTATATACGACTCCATTGTAAACAAATATTGATATGGATATGCTATCAGTCTTTGTGCAGGAGGGGTGGGTAGTTTTATATTAATAAGCAACTTATAAGCTTCAGTTCATTCAAGAAAAACACGTGATGAGACCTTATCTCTTCTTTTAAGTTATACCTTTATACTTAAACTTTTTTTCACTCCAACTATTAAAGTAAGTACATACTTTCTTTTACATTGGAAAGCCATATATGTATCTCCCAGAGTCTTTAAAACAAAGACTTTAATACACACAAAAAAAGACTGCTGTAGGTAATTTTCCATGGGTCTCTTTCAGTTTTGCACATCTTGAATCAACTTTTGTTCCAGAGTATCTTTACAAGGATGTTTGTACAGTAAACAACCTTGGAAAACAGAGATAATGTCTCCCTCCAGGTAGAAAGCAGATTTGTTTCCTTATCAGGATGTTAATATGATGTCTTCCTTCAGGGCAATGGCTGGGCAGGATTCCTTGCCATCAATTAAAAAAGATTAGGGTTTCCCTAAGCTAAGATTCTCTTCTGTGGTACGAATCCACTGTCTAATTCTACCTAGACCACTCTGCATTGCCACAGGACTGGGGACCAAGGAAACCTGATGTTTGTCCTGCCATGAGTGATAAAGTTCCTTCTCTCTCACCCAGGAGTCTTGTGACTTTTGCCAGCATCCATGAAACTGTAACAGGCTAACATCTCAGACCCTTGACAGTTGTCAACAAAGACTAAAAAATCCTTAGTAGATTGACTTATTTTCAAATACAGTATGCAAAATAAAAAGCACTACTAGTTTAAAAAAACATCAAATGCTTACATTTGCATTTTGTACATGTTGTTTTAGTTTTTATATATGGGTATGCAAATTTCCTAATTTTGTAACACAATATTTTAACATCTCTTGGGCAGATACACTTAGCTATAGTATCTGACTTCACTTTAGAAAGTTTCTTTAGTATATTTTGTACTCAAGCTTTATCCATTGACAATTCATGAAAATGAGAGTACATGTAATTACCTCTAAAGCTCAAACTTCCCTATCTCACTGATGAGTAAATATAATATATACTCAACAACTATTTCAAAATTTAATTATGTCATGAGGGAGAAAAGGGCTTACTCATTACAAATTATTATGCTAATAAAAGGTGAATCAAGTGTAATACACATGCTTGACTGAACAAATGAAAACTGTTGGCCTATGGTTATAGCCAAAGAAATGATCCCTGCCATGGATATATTTCAAAAGCATCAGGTTTATCCTATAAAGTTGCTCAAGCTGTAATACATGGGTGAGGTGTTGGCAAAAGATCTGCACATAGAATGGATTTTTTTTTTTAAATTTTAACACAATAAAGCAAGCTTCAATTAATTGTAACACTCACTCCAACAGAGATGTGCATTCTTAAAACAAAAGCATTTGTAATAATGGGGTTCCAAATGAGGTTTTTGTAAAACAGGTTGCCAGGCTGAAATATGATGACGATAATCTGTACATACTGATGACTGATTACGTGTTTTTGTTTCTTCTTCTTTCCTAATGTTGCTTCCATTATTAGATTTTTTTTTTTTTTTTGGTCAGTGAATATTACAAGCATAAAATAGATCATTGTACACACAGATTAACTATAGATACAAAAATGTTTGTGTGGTTGTTAATAATAATAGTTTTGTATGACTATGCAATATCTACTTTCTTGAACGGAAAAATATAAGTCTACTTATCAATATCTTTATCAATATCTGTATGGTCTGCGTGGACTACAAGAAGGGTATAGGTTTGACTCGTTCATCCCAACACCTTGCTTCTGCGCCTATAACCATTGGTCTTTATGAGCTGTCTGCTTTGAGTTATCTTGATCATTAGCATTGTGGTTTATTAGGCTGAATTAGCATGAATTGCATGCTATTTCCAAAAAGAACGAGATCAGACTACATTTTCTTTTTTATTTGTTTGATATTTTTGGGCTTTAGAGAAACAAAATAATTTTCTTATCATGATCTGAAGAGGAGAGGACACACGAGTTTCTTTCAGAGATGTTGTTTTGTTAGTTCCACAGATGTGGGTTGTGTTTAGGACCTCTGCACTCAGCCTACCCTTTGGATAGACACCAGATACACTACATGAAGTGAAGGTGCAAACATGATCTCTGTCATCTCAGTCAATTGCACACTGGGCCACCAGCTGAGAATTAGACTACATCTTTGCCCAGAGGTACCTGATACTAAAATGCTAATTGTATCTTTTCAGGTCTTTGTGCTTAAAGCAGAGTTAAGTTTAAATTTAAAGGAAATTGAAAATAATATGATCAGGAAAGTTCTGGAATTGAAATCCAATGATGGAGATATAAGTCTATAATAAAGGTAGACATATACCTATATTTTTAAAAATTTTGATATGAAGTGTGAAACTGATGACTCAGTAGTCTTCTTTTTCATTTACTAATGTGTCTAGAGAGAGAGAAGAGAGAAAGAGAGAGAATCATTGATTTGCTGTTCCACTTACCTATGTATTCATTGGTTAATTCTTATATGTGCCCTTACCAGGAATTGGACCCACGACCTTGGCATATTGAGATGACACTCTGACCAACTGAGCTATCCAATCAGGACTCAGTAGTCTTCTTTAGAATCTTGGACCTCAGAAGTCCCAGTGAACTTTGAAGTGCTGTACTTTTGTGAAAAAAAAAAAAGGCTACTCTCTAGCTCCCCTTCCATTCTGCAATCAGGGACTCTGGATTCTTAGACAATAAAGCAATACAGAGAAAACTGAAATAAAATTTTCTCATCTTAAATTCCATAACTGCTCTTGGAACTTTATCCATGTTGTTCAGATACCTGAGTTGATTCTGCTTCTTGTTGTCTAGACCTGTGACCCTTAGTTCCCAAGCCTGAATTCAGTGAGTTCTATTGTGTGATACTTGACTACCTCCTTGCTCCTGAACTGGCATTACAGGACAGTGGGCCTTAGACTGACCATTTAGCCTGAAACTATGGAGCCTACATTAGCTTAACTTTTTCAGCATTGCTTTCTCTGGATAGACACATGGTACTCAACCATTATAGATTCAAAACCTGAGGAGTTTCCTTGGTGAAATCTGATACAGGTCCCATAAACAGAAGGCAAGGAGAGACTGAAGAAAAGAGACAGACAGACCACTCCAGATTGATAGGTGGCAGGTTTGATAAGCAAGAGAATGTAAGAGGGTTGCCCTGAGCAGCTGTAAAATCAGTAGGTCTCTGAACCTACCTGCCAGAATCTTAAATGTTTACATAGAGGCCTTTCTCAACTGGGTTCAATGACAGTTACAGTCCAGATGATCTCAAGAACCCTTTACTCTCTCAAGGCTCTGTCCTTGAAACAGATCCTGGTGTGGGAATCATGAGCAAACGTACCATTCAAGAACAGGGAAGGGGTAAGAAGCCTCTGATAGCCTGGGTTCAGCTCTTGGGTCAACTTGAGGTCACATTCTCTCAATGACATCCCCCAACACTCCAGCCCTTGTGACACTCTTACACACACACCTCTTCAGCAATATTCCCTGAGCAGTCAGCAATGGATTTTACAAGCGTGGGGAAGTGGCTAGTCTGGTGCCTATCTGACTGAATTTGAAGCAAATACCATAGCAGCAATAAAGGCACATGCAAGAGAACACACAGATCAATATAATAATGCCCAGAGTGAATTATAATTCTTTCCACCAAGAACCCCATAATCCAAATCACTGATTTAAGTTCCTTAGGCTGGGGGTCAGATAACTAAGGGCATTCACTTGTGTCATCATGTGATTTAATAAAGATGATACATTAGCAGACTCATCAAGTATGAACACACAATATTCTGTTTGAATAATAGCATAGGTGCCTCCTTGTGAGGCAATAATAATGTCCAAGGCCATTCTACTTTGGAGAACAGCTTTTCTTATTAAAGGGATTCAGTGTTCAGTAAAGCAGACTTTGTCAGCTGTCATTTAGGGCTCATTGGGCAAATTTAGTAAAGTTTGTTGTGCATGCTATAACATCCTTCAAGTCAATGAAAGGGACAAAGACAGTGGCCAAATAATTGTCCAAGTGGAAAACAGAGTGTCCACCTGGCCTCGAGGAGAAAGAGGTTGGTAATTTTTGTCACCATGTAGTTGATTCTCCCCTGTGCCCAGGGAAAATCTTGGGTTCCCAATCACCCAGGTAGAAGTTATAGATAAAGTTGTACCACACAACCACTGGGTCCCATTTGGGGCTACTCAGTACCTGGGTAGCACAACCAGTCAATGTCAAACCAGTAGCTATATTTTTATATGAAACACTGACTACACAATTCTGATCATATTTATCCCATATCCCTAGTACAATTGAATTGGTCCTGTTTAGAGTAATTTTTCTGTTCCTGATAAATGGGTGTCCTGGTGCTCAAATGTCCATAACCCAAGATGAGCTACATTAACCTATCTCAAATCTAAGCATAGCCACCCATGATTCTGATGATGGTATTTTTAGATCCATCTGGCCAGCAGTTTGGAGCTGCCATTGTAGTTTGATGAACAGGAAAACAACACCCATGCCCAGTGTTATTGATTGTATGTGCCACAGGCCAGTTTTCTGAATAGTATTTATTATTTAGAATAATAGTCCTAGCTTGTTCTTCTTTACTATATTGCTTTTGGGCCTTCCACATCCTTCTCTGGAGTGGTGATACTACCATAGCAACCCTGGTGAGCTAAATACAGATAGCTACCCAAACACCCAACATGTGGATTAAGTCCTCTGCCAGGCATATAACTGGGCCCACTATAGACCGGTTATTTTCACTAGGTGCCCATCCCATGACTGGGCTTCATAGGAGCAGCAGAAATCTAAGACTGAAAGACAAATATCTTGTAGGAGATTGTATAGGGAAATCTTCACTGTATATACTTGTGACCTGACCCTCAGATGTGAATGTAGCCATAGATTTAGAAATTTGATCTGGTTGTACATACCCTACATATTGTCTGGGGGAGCAGTACTGTTTAGGCATAAAGAAATATGCCAAACAAAGATGCCTGTTTTCTTTCCTTTTACAACTGTGTGTTCCATTTCAGATGGTTTTACATGTTATAATTAAATCTGCTGATTTAATATCCCATTCTACCAACACTGTTCCTGTGAACTTTGGACAAAATGGAACATTCATTCAATGTCATGTTGTTTTGCTCAGGTTTGCACATCATGATCTTTGTGATATAACCCTTGATTACTATCTATTTGTCACGGGCATTTGTAGGTGGTACTCAGCTTCTCTAATCTCTTAATAGTGCAGCCTGGTTTTTTCAACCACAGAGGAAAGCTTGGGTTTGGCCAGATACTCTGTCCATAAAAACCAAGGTATACTTAGAACACTCATTTAGAGGGAGAGGGACAATATAACAATTTGCCAATCCCTCACTGGTCAGATGGCTTCAGATTCTTTGGGAATTGACTTGGGCATTATTTAGAACACACGGGACATGCTATAACTGCATTAACCAAGTCACTGTATGTCAAGGGCAGTTGAGGTAGGTCTGAAGGGTTATTCGGGTTTTAAGGCTTTTCACAAGCTGACCAGATGTAGTCCTGGTGGATATGAAGTCAAATCACACTTGTTTCTGTGTTACTTTTACTGGACTCTTTACAGATGATTCTGATAGCCTTTTGGCTTTTTGAGTTCCCTTCTAGTTTCAGGTTTTACCCACAACTCTTACTCATCCCTGGCATTGTCAGTTTTCCCCAGATCAGAAATGGGTTGTCCAACATGACAAATTTCTCGTCCCACAACTGGACTCAGCATGAATATCAGCGTCCACTGGGTGCTGGGGGTGGGCTGGAGTATCTTGGGTTTCATTTTTGCAGTGA
This sequence comes from Furipterus horrens, assembly GCF_987537825.1. Lineage (NCBI taxonomy): Eukaryota > Metazoa > Chordata > Mammalia > Chiroptera > Furipteridae > Furipterus > Furipterus horrens. Next base: position 57,311,219 of record NW_028327176.1, on the reverse strand, counting down.
ATGTGGTCTTATGAATGACTTCAAAGGCAGGGACATAGATTGTCTGTCTCAATACAAACTCCCAAAAGTTTATTGTAACTACTTTATAGATTTCCAGGATCTAAAGTGCCCAGGGAGATTCCCCTCATTCGGCCTAGCCCCTTTGCAGACTAGAATAATCCAATCTATAAGGGAGTGAGTACTTTCAATCCCCCAGCACCGTGTAGGTAGTGCCAAAAGGTAGGGTGTATGGTGATATTTCTCATTTTCTTAGCCTCCTACCAGTCAGAGAAATGCTATCACCCCCATATCTCATAGCCACACTAACCATGTCTGATACTTCCCTTGGCCTTTTGCTAGAACTTGGCAGCTATGTCAATAAGTTTAATGGGATTATATTTTCTCATCATAAATTTTTTTTGATTGGGGTCTCACTCACTGGGGTTGCTGTTGATGTGCTTTTGCTTTCTTTTTTATTAGGAGTCAGAGAGCATGAGTGTTTTACCCATTTCACCACAACACCCTCCTCTGCTCTCCTCACTTTCCCAGGGATTTCATATTTTAGTTTCCCAGCCAGGCATTTTCATTGACACTCAGACCTTAATCCACAGCAGTTTTGCCCTCCTAGATGTGTAAAATGGCACACTAAGCTCTCTAACTTATTAACTTACTCTCCCACCTTGTCTGTCAGCCCCAAAGCTAACAAATTAGTGGACAAACACACATCCTTCTCATCTCTTCTTCCAATTTTCTAACTTAAGCTTCAGCCTCTCATAGGGCATTGGTGGCCAGTGGAACTGCCCACAGTAGAGGCCAGCTGACCGCACACCATTTGTTCCCTTTTTTGCCAGAGTGCACTATGCACTATTCCTCAAAAAAGTGCGTTAAACCAGCTGGAATTTTTTGGGTGTCCCCATATTACACAGCCGTCCACAGTACCTAATGTATGGCCATCCTTGCATACAGTGTGGTCAATAGCCAATCAGGACTTCCCCTGCAGATGCCTCTCTTTCCCAAGACCCATTTGTTAATCTCCTGGCTGGCTTAATAGTCATTGTTCTGAAACCTCAGGAGCTCCTTGGGTGAAATCTGAAATTAGCCCCTATACACAAAGGGCAAGGACTAAAGAAAGAAGAAAATTGCCTAAGATTGGTTGGTGGCAGGTTTAATAAACAAGGAAACTTACATATTAGGCTTGTCTTGGGTGACCACAGATGAGTAGATCTCCTTATTCACCCACCAGAATCTTAACAATGTGGATAAAGGATTTACCGTATTTAGATTCTGTGCCATATTCAGTCCAGGCACACTTAAGAACACCTTACTCTCTCAAGGCTACATCCTTAACACAGCTCCTAGTGTGGGAATGGTGAGTAGAATGTACATTTCACTGACAGGGAAGTGTATAAAGAGCCTCTGATTATTTGGGTCTAGCTCTAGGGTTAACCAGCAGTCCTGTCCTCTCAATGATCTCCCCTGACACCCATGGCTTTCTAATTTTGTCTCTCTGATACATGACATCTGTCTAATACCTGTGGCAAATTTCATAAAACCCAGTGTTAAATAAATGAAGATTGCCACCACAGTTCTAATAATTCAATAAATTGAAAGCAAATACCCACCACATTATAAATGTGATTATTAAAAACATTGAATAATTGTTTCATGTAAGAGACATGTTTCTTGTTTTGCTAGGAATTTCTTATCTGGTTATTACACAAATAACTTCAGAAACTTTGATGTTAGCAAAAAAAAATGACGATGACTATTTGATTGAGTGTTACATTTCTAGATTGTCTCATAACATATTTTCTTTTGAAACTGAATTAATTTTACTTATTTCACAACTGATTCTTATTTTTAATGAGTCATAATTTCTATAAATAAAGAGTAGAAACCTCATTAATTAAACATCAGTGCTTAAAACAAAGATGTTGTGCCTGACACTGTGCTAGGTGTTAGGAAAACAGCTGTGAGCATGATTTTCTACTCTCTTAGTGCTTATAGCATAACAAAAAAGTGCTGTATTGAACCAGAAAACCTTACTCTTCTAGAGACTAATGTATTCATTATTTGTTTTTATATTATCCTTTTCTTCTACTATCTTCATCACCGTGCTTATGTATAGCAGGCTCATTACACACTTTTTTCTCCCCTTAGCCTACAGAAAGGAAACACACTAATGTTACACTTCAGATTATGAAAGTAACAAATATACTTAAGAATATGAAAGTAACAAATATGATCTGTCTTTCCATGTTCTAATGCGAAGACTATCTCTTCAATAAAACAGAAAACAATGCAGTATTTCCAGGGTAAAAAAAAAAAAAGTACAATATTTAATTCAGTCTCAAGAAATTTATAACATAGATCAAAGTTAAAACTCATAATTAATAAAGCTATAGAAACATTAGAAATTTTCAGATAAGTGAAAGATAACTATCAGGTTGGTCAATGACGATTAGAAAATACAAAATAAGGTTTCTAGCAACTGAGATTTTTAAGAGGTGCAATTGGCATTTTATGCAGATATTCAAGGTGATGGAAACAAAAATTCACAACTATGAAAATAATTTGGTATCTGAGAACCAATTTGTATTTGGAATTTGGCAGTTTATAGGGGTAGACTAATGAAAATATTTCATTAGTTTTTTGTGAAAAGCCTTAAAGCAACTGGCAAGAAATTTTAATAAAATTGATAATTAATGAGAATGTCACAAAAATAAGATAAAAATTAAGCATAGTTGGGAAAGATTAAATGGAGATGACAAAAAAAGTGAGTTTTAGGCCTTGTTATTAGGATAAAAATCTAATCGTTGTAGCCAGAAAGAATGTGAGAATGAAAGAGAGATGGAGGCAAGAAATATGGGGAGAAGAAAATCCATAGTACCAGGTAACTGGCTGCATTTAAGTCCTAAAATGAACCTTCAAGGCCAAATGTAAGTAGTCTTCTTCATAATTATTATGACAATAATTAGATGATCAAGGAAGACTATGTAAAACCATAGGCTCCTTCTACTTCCATGAGAGCTCAACCAACTCTAGAAGTAATAGGAAAAAATGGAAGGAGCTCTTATCCCCTTAGTATTTGATATAGGAATCAAGTTATCTTAATATACTGCATTTAAGATTATGGTTAAAGAAGCAAATCACATACATGTAAATGTAAACAAGTTAACAGGGGAACAATTTTAAACATAATTCCTGTTGAGTTTGATTTTTCAGCTGTAGACTTAAAAAGACATGCTGATTTCAAAACTGCAGTTCTTTTTCTTCTATCATGGCAAGTTTTTTCTGTACAGCTTATCTTAATGCGACCACTCTATGCTGGATGGAGCTTGGATCAAGGGAAGCACTAGTGCTCTCCTGGTGGCTGAGAGCAAAACTCCCTTGAATGGGGATGGGTGGGAGATGACCTTGGAGATCAGCGACAGGTTCATACTTGTCTAGGCTATTCAGTTACACATGAGACAGTGTGGTGAGAGGTTGTGTGCTGCTCTATATGGTGAATCGTGTTCCAAAGTGTAGTCCGAGTTCTTCTCTGTATATAAGAAGTTAGAAGAATTTATTTATTTTTATTTACATACATACTTATTTCCTTTCCTTCAGATCATGTCTGCCTCTACTATTTCTCATCATAAGTGCCTAAACAACCCTGATTTGTTTTGTTATATCCTGTGGCAGTTTCACCATTTCCAGTCAAAAGACAAACAGTAGCACATTTGTCACACAAGCCGATTTTAGATTTTAATGTAAAACTTGGTGATAAAGGTAAGTCTTGGGCCCCTCACAAGGTCTGCAAACAGTGTGTCGATGGTTTATGGATGTGGATGAAAGGAACGCAGGATAAATTGCCATTTGGTATACCTATGGTTTGGCAAGAGCCCAGAGATCATTCAAGTGACTGTTACTTTTGTATAGTAAAAACATCAGGATATAACAAGAAAAATAAATATAAATAGTATCCTAGTCTACCATCAGCTATACGCCCAGTGCCTCATTCAGCTGAAATCCCAGTGCCAGTTTTCACTGAACTGCCCTCTTTCAAAAAACAGGAATATGGTGAAGAACTAAGTGACAGCAATGATGAAGATTTTGAAATTGAAGATGACTCAGTTCATAAGGGCCTTGAACAGCATGAGTTGAATGATTTGAGATGAGATTTAGGACTATCCAAAAAGTCTTCAGAACTCCCAGCATGAAGACTGCATGAGAAAAACTTGCTTGAAAAAGGAGCAAAGGCATCCTGCTTTTGATCATGAGAAAGTACATTTCTGTAGTACTTTCAAAGTGACAGTAGCTTTGTGTATTGCCATAACATACATGGTTTAATGGAGGAATTGGGAATTCCAATCTACAATGCAACTGAATGGCAACTGTTCTTCAATAGCTTAAAGCAGAGCTTGAAGTGTGTCCTCTTTCACAATGGAAATTTATTTGGTGCAGTCCCAATTGGCCATTCAGTTTGTTTTTCTGAACAATATAAAGACATAAAGAGAGTCATTGATCTGTTGCAATATCACAAGCACCATTAGATCATCCGTGTTGACCTTAAAATGGTCTGCTTCCTTCTTGGTCAGCAATGCAGATACACCAAGCATCCCTGTTTTCAGTGTAAGTGGGACAGCAGAGCTTGTGAGAAGCATTGGGTGGAGACAAATATGCTTCCAAGATCTGACATCAAACCTGGTGATCCAAACCTTCTACATGAGCCACTTGTTGACAGGAAGAACATTATATTCCCACCTCTGTACATAAAACTAAGTCTCATGAAGCAATTTGTTAGCTTTGCCAACTGAAAGAGACTGTCTCAAGTATCTCATTTTGGCATTTCCTAGCCTGTCATTTGAAAAGATAAAATACCTTAATGTGTATGTTTGGTAGCAGAACTTTACTGCTTGTACACAATTTGACTTACAGTAACAATACATTGCCTTTATATGAATAAAATAACTCTAAATAAACAGTATATTTGGGTTATTTTTTTCTTTATTTCCCTTTGTATGTACACTTTGTATGGTTTTGGGGACAAAGGGAGGATATACCTGTACCTTAAAAATTTGATGTGACAGAGAAAAACTTAAGTCATTTTTGGATTCAGATGCCAAACGTTAGTCAAAAACAAGCATCAGATCAAACTCAATGAAAATTGTGTTCCCCAGTGTAATATGTGAGGTTTGATAGGCCATAACTTTAAAATATTAAATATTTCCTAATGGGCAGGATATTATGCTACATATTTGGAATATTAACACATTTGTCTTAAATTTTAAGATAACTTCTCATGCATATCTTTTAGATATCAATCAGCTAAATAATGGTGATTTGGAGTAAGCACTTTAGCTAATTTAAGGGGTTTAAATGTTGTTTTAAAAGAAATATAACCCAAAATTAGTAAGTAGGAGGAAATAACAGATTAGAGCAAAAATAAATAAGACAAGATAATAAAAATATCAATAATAGTAAGAACTGTTTCTTTGAAAAGATAAACAGAACTGACAGATCTTCAGTTAGACTTACCAAGACAAAAAAATATATGAACTCATACAACTCAGAAAGAAAACATGATTAAGAATTACACAAATATCTAAATATTTTTCCAAAAAAGACAAACAGATGGCCAAGGAATGTATGAAAAATTGCTCAACATCATTAATTATAAGGAAAATACAAATCAAAATCACAATGAGCTATTACCTCATACCTGTCAAAAAGGCAAGAAATAATAAATGTTGATGAGGATGTGGAGACAAGGAAACCCTCATGTACTGTTGGTGGGAATGTAAATTCATACAGCTACTATAGAAAACAGAATAAAGTTTGCTCAAAATCTTAAAATTAAAACTACCATGTGATTTAGCAATTTACTTCTGGGTAAATACCCAAGAAAACAAAAAAAGTAACTCAAAGATTTTATACATATAAGGTTTCCAGAAGGTATCCAGCCATGTACTATGAAAAATAGAGACACTTATTAAAGAAGATACAAGATACAAAAACATTTTACAGAGGGCAATGATGCCTCCATCCCCTTCAAACTAGGCACTTTGGGACCTCATACAGTTCTCCCAATCTCCATCAGGTGTCCTGTTGTATTTTTCTGACTCTCATCATTGGTCTGAAATCTCTTTCCTTTCAAAGGTGATTTTAGTCTTGGGAAAAACCAGAAGTTGCACACACTAAATCTGGGTTCTAGGGGGACTGAGTCACTTGAGTGACTCGATGTTTCACCAAAAATCTTTGCGTGAGATATGACGCATGAGCTGGTGCATTGTGGTGATGAAGCTGCCGCTCACCAGTTGCCCATAGCTGCAGCCTTCTGAATCATCTGAATAGCTTCTGAGGAGGAACGTTCAAGCTTAATGCAAAATTTGATGTATATTCATTGCTCTTCTCACTCAGTCATTTTTTTTTTTTTGGATGATTCTTTTTTTTTTTTTTTTATTTTGGTTTTTCAGTTACAGTTGTCCCCTTTTCCCCTAATTTCTCTCCCCCACCCATCCCACCCCCTCTCCCGCAATCATATCCCTCCCCGTAGTCCATGTCCATGAGTCTTTTATGCAGGTTCTTTGACTAAACCCTTCCCTTACTTATCTCCCTTCTCTCCCTCTCCCCTCCCCCCTATTGACTGCTATTCTGCTCTTTGTTCTATTTAGTTCTTTTGTTTGTGTTGTTCTTTAGTTTCCTGTACTAGGTGATATCATATGATATTTTTCTTTCTTTGCCTGGCTTATTTCACTAAGCATAATTCTCTCTAGTTCCATCCATGTTGTTGCAAATGGCAGGAGTTCCTTCATTTCTTTCTGCTACATAGTATTCCATTGTTTAAATGTACCACAGTTTTTTGATCCACTCATCTACAGATGGGCACTTAGGTGGTTTCCAGCACTTAGCTATTGTAAACAGTGCTGCAATGAACATAGGAGTGCATAAGTTCTTTTGAATTGGTGTTTCAAGATTCTTTGGGTATAATCCTAGTAGTGGAGTCACTGGTTCAAAAGGCAGTTCCATTTTTAATCTTTTGAGGTAATTCCATACTGTTCTCCATAGTGGCTGCACCAGTCTGCATTCCCACCAACAGTGCAGTAGGGTTCCCATTTCTCCACATCCTTGCCAGCACTTGTTGCTTGTTGATTTGTTGATGATGACCATTCTGACTGGTGTAAAATGGTATCTCATTATGGTTTTTATTTGCATCTCCCTGATGGCTAACGATGTTGAGCATTTTTTCATGTGTCTATGGACCTTCTGTATGTCCTCTTCAGAGAAGTGTTTGTTCAGGTCCTTTGCCCATTTTTTAATTAGGTTGTTTATTTTCTTGATGTTGAGTCGTATCAGCTCTTTATATATTTTGGAAATCAGTCCCCTGTCTGTGATGTCATTGGAAAATATGTTTTCCCATATGGTTGGTTTCCTTTGCATCTTGCTGATGCTTTCTTTTGCTGAGCAGAAACTCTTTAGTTTGATGTAATCTCATTTATTTATTTTTTCCTTTATTTCTCTTGCTTTAGGAGATGTATCCATGAAGAGATTGTTACATGAGATATCTGATATTTTCTTGCCTATGTTTTCCTCTAGGACTTTTATGGTGTCACGGCTTACATTTAAGTCTTTGATCCATCTTGAGTTTATTCTCATGTGTGGTGTAACTTGGTGGTCTAGTTTCATTTTTTTGCTTGTCCCTGTCCAGTTCTCCCAGCACCATTTGTTAAAGAGGCTCTTCTCACTCCATTTTAGGGTTCTTCCTCCTTTATCAAATATTAGTTGACCATAGAGGCCTGGGTTTATTTCTGGACTCTATTCTGTTCCACTGATCTATATGTCTGTTCTTATGCCAGTACCAGACTGTTTTGATCACAGTGGCTTTGTAGTACTGTTTGATGTCTGGTGTTGTGATTCCTCCTGCTGTGTTCTTCTGTCTCAAGATTGCTTTTGCTATTCGGGGTCTTTTTTGGTTCTATATGAATTTTTGGAGTATTTGTTCTAGGTCTGTGATATATGTCATTGGTATTTTAATAGGGATTGCATTGAATCTGTAAATTGTTTTGGGTAGTATGGCCATTTTGATGATGTTGATTCTTCCCATCCAAGAACATGGTATTTGCTTCCATTTATTTGTTTCTTCTTTAATTTCTTTTTTCAATGTTATGTAATTTTCAGAGTACAGGTCTTTTATCTCTTTGGTTAAGTTTATTCCTAGGTACTTTATTTTTCTTGTTGCTATAGTAAATGGTATTTTCTTTTTTGTCTCCATCTCTGCTATTTTATTGTTGGTGTACAGAAATGCCTTAGATTTCTGTATATTTATTTTGTACCTTGCGATTTTGCCAAATTCACTTATTATATCGAGTAGTCTTTTAGTGGAGTTTATAGGATTTTCGAGGTATACTATCATGTCATCTGCATATAATGAAAGTTTTACTTCCTCTTTCCCAATTTGGATGCCTTTTATTTCTTTTTCTTGTCTGATTGCTGTGGCTAGGACTTCCAACACTATGTTGAAAAGGAGTGGAGAGAGTGGACAACCTTGTCTAGTTCCTGAGTTCAGGGGGATGATTTCAGTTTTTGTCCATTGAGTATGATGTTGTCACTCAGTCATTTTGAATGCCACAGCCACACTGTACACATGCTTACTCAATGGTATCCTCCACCCCCTACTGACTGATACAGTGAAGTCATCATTGTTTATGCATGAGCATTCCACCCATTCTCCTTGGCTACCAGGTTATATTGATGTCATGCAAACCATTCTGTTATATTAACAATGGCTGGACTTTTTCCAGACAGACTATATGCAAACACACACACACATATTCAGTGCAGCATTATTTATAATAAATAGCCATGATATGAAAATAACATATATGTCTATCAATGGATGGATGGATGAAGAAATTGTAGCATATGTATACAATGGAATTATTCAGCCATAAAAAAATAATGAAGTCTTGCCATTTGAGAGGACATTGGATGGATCTTGAGGACATTATATTACATGAAATAGGTGAAAGAGACAAAGATAAATACTATATGGTCTCTTTTATATGAGAAATCTAAAATAAACAGACAACAACAACAACTAAAGTCTGTAAGTTAGAGAACATATTTGAGATTGCCAGGTGTAGGGGTAGGAGTGGGAGAAATAGGTGAAGAGCATCAAAAGTAAGTATATAAACAAACAGATAAATAAAATAAAAGCCTCTTATTGAAAAACTCATTTAAAAGTATTAGCAGCAGTAAATAAAATCTCCAGGGGCAAAAAGAAAAATAAAACTGAAAAAAATGTATAAGATTTCATGCACCTTTGGTTGAGTGATCAATAAAGCAGTTGTAGTAGAAATTTATCTTCTCTGGAATTTCCTGTTCACCTTTATAACACTTTCCATATGGGAGATAACACTGGGCTTAATAATAGTCATAGCTCTACTTATCCAACTATGTTGGCTATGCTGAGCTTTTTGGTAAATAGCACTGGTCAACTAGAGTTTCCCATCAGACATCTAATGAGGATCATATTAATTTCCCAAACTCCAACAAAAAATATTTTGTTATTTTATAAAGCATTTGCTCAGAAATTCTTGAAGGGAAAAAAGTAGTATATTTTCCATGTTAAGAAAAGACCTGAAATAAAATACTTCTTATGTATAGTTCAAAAATTCCATTAAACAAACACCAAAAGACTATCCAAATGAAAATTTGTTGACTGAAATGTTGTTTGACTTAAGTGTCACTAAAGTCATATATGTGACACATTATATATGTCAGTTTTAATATAATCTGATTCCCACTGCTTTATTATGTAAAGCAAAGCTTCTGTGAAAGTGCTTTTAATGAGAGGGGAAAGCAAATTCTTTTCGGAAGGGATACATTACAGAGCCTGTGAAAAAAACATTTTGCTCTCTCTTTCTAGCTCTTCAGTGACTGTTACAACACAGAAAGATTCTATAAAATAACCCATAAGAGAAAAGAAAGTCCATCTTAAGAATGGAAATTAAGTGCCCTGTATGAACATTTTTTACTATTTATTCCTGCATCAAACATTTTATCCTTTTTACTTCCTAGCTCCTTTCTAAATATAACAAATAAGATGCAAAGGATCATTCTTAAGCAGATTTCTTAATATTATAAATAACCAATAATGACCTAAAGTGATTACATCATCTCTTTCCTTTTAAAGCTTAATATTTATAAATATGTTTCATTTATTCACAACCTGTATATTGTCTGTTTCCCTAAGTGAAGTGTAAAATCTCTGCAATCAGGGATTTTAGTTTATTCCTGTCTATATCCATAGTACATAAAACAATACCTGGCAAATGAATAATTAACTGCTCAATACACGAGGAACAAATGGATATGTGTGCTTCCATTTCCTATAGAAAGCAGCAGGGGCCCTCTAACTACAACACTGCATTGGCTGTGAAACTCTCTAAAAATGGCATATTGGATTCTCCCTTCAACTCAATAGATACAGCAATTAAAAAGGAACCTAATCTTAGCAGTTATTTGATGATGACCTTGTTAGTTCTGATGACTCTCAGCTCATATTTAATGCTGCAGTTTACAGCTGCAGCTTTGTGACGTGCAAGGCATAATTTAGAGTTCAAAATTGTTTATCTACTTTATAAAGAAATGTGTCACAATATATATGAAGCATGGAAGTGTGTAATCTGTATGAAGTGAGAATATTTTTATTTTAAAATAAGTGGAACAATAAAATAGTACTCAAAGTTTCAACAAATGGCAGTGAGTTTCAGCTGACATGACAAATAAGCCAGTCAAGGAGCACAGAAGTCAGTGGAAGTGATAAAGATCTCTGGGGAGTTTAATCTCGTTTCTCAGAAAAAGTATCACAGCTGTTTTTCTAAATCTAGAGAAGATAATCAGTGGCTGTGGTAAATAGAAAATGGATTAAATGCAAGAGTGTTGTTCTCTAAGATAACAAAACACATCATGCCAAAACATGTTGACTTTTGTGAGGCCATAACACACAATGACATGACAAGCTGTAATCCAAATAGTGTTTCAAATGAGCATTATTTCTGTGTTTCATACTTGCTAATCACTGGAGAACAGGGGCTTCATGAAGAATTTACTTCAAACTTTACTACACTACACAGATTTCCACAGATGCCCTATACATCTGCCACAAGTTCTATATGTGTTTTTGCCATTGATTCTACTACACTAAAGAGTTAGAGCTTATTTTGACTTTTGAAAATGTGACTAACTGTGATACCTATTTCATAGCCTGCTTCTTTGCATGGATGTTTTATTTATGGGGCATTATGTATTTTCTAGTGGTGACGTGAAGTTCTCAAAGAGATCCAATACAATGGCTAAAAGGATGGAAGACAATTACTGAACACCTTCCAAGTTTTAGTCCTTGTGTATATATATTATTACATAGTTTATTATAATGAACTCTCAGAGTACTTCGAATTTTCTTCTGAAACCTTCCCCAAAATTAAGAAAACAGAGAATACATTTTATTTCACATCAAATTTTCTAAATATTTTATGTCAATTATTTTTTCTTTTATTTAAGTTGTAGCAGTGCTGTGGTATGTAATGTGTGTATGTGTGTGACTATCTTTTTGTATGTTGAGTGATTTATTTTCCTCTAAAATCATTACATTTCTTCAATTCTTTCAGAATATAACACATAGTAGTCATCATAAGAATATTAAATACAAATTAAATATTTGCACTCTGTTGCATAGATATAAGAAATATTAATTGAAAGTTTAAAGTAACAGGGAAAGATTTCCAAATATCTCCAAGGCCTAAAGTTGTTTCATCCTTCCTATTTTTGTCATAAATATGTTGGCCTGAAAAATGACAGAGAGAAGAAAACTTCCTGTAGCAACCATTGTAGTAGGTAGCAGAAGACAGTTAAACTTCTCAAGTCATTGAATTTGTATTCATATTTTTGTTAGCTATCTAGAACACAAATAATGGTGAACATGAAAATACAGTTAATAACTGCTCCATATTCCAAAAAAAAAACTTTTTTGAAATAAAGAGGGAATGAGTGAAATGCTTTTTAATGATATATTAACATTGATTTAAGGAAGTAGAAAGTCTGATATTAGTTAGTAATACATAAATAATCATGGGATAAGAAAGTGGCTGCATCACTGAAAGTCAGGGAACATTGAACTAACAAAACCTGGATGATGGTTGAGAAGCAAGGACAGATAGATTTCTCTTTCCCTTCCCTGTCTAAATGATAAGTCTGAGTGGAGAAATTGATACTTAACATCTGGACGGCACTGTAATTAGACCTATTTGTTATCTGTAAAGTGTTGCCAACTTTTTGTAGGGTTAATTGTTTTTATAAGTAGTATATAGCTTATTATATAGTGTTACCTTACTTTCAATTTATTATTTTCTGACCTTTACAAATCCTTCAAATGAATGAGACTTTTTGAACAGAGGTACCTGAAATATACTAATATTAAAAATCAAAGTAGGGATTCTCAACTGTGAACAATCTTGTTGTGATTGAGACTACTACTGCCCTTTAATGACTACTCCACAAGCTTCCTTTTTGTAGCAGTATGCCCAGTCTTAGCCAGGTCTATGGTTTCCCAGATACAGACAATATTTATCAATCTCCCTTGTAGTTAGGTACGGTCTTGTCACCAAGTTTGGGCCAAAGGTCTGTAATGATCTGTGAAACTTCTAGGACACATTCTTGAAAGGAAGGAGTTTGCCCTTCAGTGTTACTCTTTCTCCTCATGAAATGGGATGCTAGTAAGCCAGATTTTTCCATGTGGTCAAGGAGAATACCATTAGAAATATCAGAGCACTAAGAGTCACTCCAGTAAATTTAATTAAAAAAAAAAGAAAAAAGCAATCTGGGTATCTTAATTGAGAAGAATCCAGCCTAAGAAGCAAGAAGCTTGGCCTTTTAACTTTAATTTTTAAATCTTGTTTAAACTACTATTACTGGACCTTTGTTAAAATAGACAAACAGATATCTTGTACCAATTTGTAGGATTCACCTGAAAAAAAAAAATCATATAGAAGCTAAGGCTAGTCTTCGTTAAGAAACTCTTACAGCTCTGTGAACAGAGAGGTACTTTATGGCACCAACACATGAATAGGCAGTACTTGCTTTGTGATCCTATATGACATGGAAGATATATAAATTGAAGGCAAAACTTTTACAGAGAATAAATATTGATTACCAACAGACTGTCTCTTCTCTTACAATGTACACTAAGTGGCAGAAGAGATAAGATTAATTCAAAAGAAAAATTTTAATTTTCTGTTTTTTGTTCTTTCATTAAGTTGTCAAATTTTTCCCCCATTGCTAACCCCTACCCAGCCCACCCCCGCTCCCCCAATCTTATTCCTCCCCAATGTCCATGTCCATGAGTCATTCATACACGTTCCTTGACTAGACCCTTCCCTTACTTATCCCCCTTCTCTCCCTCCCTCCTCCCCTCTACTGACTACTATTCTACTCTTTGTCCTATTTAGTTCGTTTGTGTTGTTCTTTAGTATCCTGTATTAAGATATATCATATGGTATTTTTTTTCTTTGCCTGGCTTATTTCACTAAGCATAATTCTCTCTAGTTCCTTCCATGTTGTCACAAATGGCAGGAGTTCCTTCTTTCTCTCTGCTACATAGTACTCCATTGTGTAGATGTACCACAGTTTTTTGATCCAGTCATCTACTGATGCACCCTTGGGCTGTTTCCAGCACTTAGCTATTGTAAACAGTGCTGCAATGAACATAGCGGTGCATAAGTTCTTTTGAATTAGGGTTTTAGGATTTTTCAGGTATAATCCTAGCAGTGGAATTGCTGGTTCAAAAGGCAGATCCATTTTCAGTTTTTTGACGTAATTCCATACTGTTTTCCATAGTGGCTGCACCAGTCTGCATTCCCACCAACAGTGCAGTAGGGTTCCCGTTTCTCTACATCCTCGTCAGCACTTGTTGTTTGTTGATGTGTTGATGATGGCCATTCTGACAGGTGTAAAGTGGTATCTCATTGTGGTTTTTATTTGCATCTCTCTGGTGGCTAATGATGTTGAACATTTTTTCATGTGTCTATGGACCTTCTGTATGTCCTCTTCGGAGAAGTGTTTGTTCAGGTCCTTTGCCAATTTTTTAATTGGGTTGTCTGTTTTCTTGATGTTGAGTTGTATAAGCTCTTTATATATTTGTAGATCAGTCCCCTGTCTGAGATGGCATTGGAAAATATGTTTTCCCATATGATTGGTTTCCTTTTCATCTTGCTGATGTTTTCTTTTGCTGAACAGAAACTCTTTAGTTTGATGTAGTCCCATTTGTTTATTTTTTCCTTTATTTCTCTTGCTTTAGGAGATGTATCTGTGAAGAGATTGTTACGTGAGATATCTGAAATTTTTCTGCCTATGTTCTTCTCTAGGACTTTTATGGTGTCATGGCTTACATTTAAGTCTTTGATTCATCTTGAGTTTATTCTCATGTGTGGTGTAACTTGGTGGTCTAGTTTCATTTTTTTGCTTGTCCCTGTCCAGTTCTCCCAGCACCATTTGTTAAAGAGGCTCTTCTCACTCCATTTTAGGGTTCTTCCTCCTTTATCAAATATTAGTTGACCATAGAGGCCTGGGTTTATTTCTGGACTCTCTATTCTGTCCCACTGATCTATATGTCTGTTCTTATGCCAGTACCAGACTGTTTTGATCACAGTGACTTTGTAGTATTGTTTGATGTCTGGTATTGTGATTCCTCCTGCTGTGTTCTTCTGTCTCAAGATTGCTGTGGCTATTCGGGGTCTTTTTTGGTTCCATATAAATTTTTGGCATATTTGTTCTAGGTCTGTGAAATATGTCATTGGTATTTTAATAGGGATTGCATTGAATCTGTAAATTGTTTTGGGTAGTATGGCCATTTTGATGATGTTGATTCTTTCCATCCAAAAACATGGTATTTGCTTCCATTTATTTGTATCTTCCTTAATTTCTTTCTTCAATGTTGCATAATTTTCAGAGTACAGTTATTTTATCTCTTTGGTTAAGTTTATTCCTAGGTACTTTATTTTTCTTGTTGCTATACTACATGGAATTTTCTTTTTTGTCTCTGTCTCTGATATTTTATTATTGGTGTAAAGAAATGCCTTAGATTCTGTATATTTAATTTGTACCCTGCTATTTTGCCAAATTCACTTATTATATCAAGTAGTCTTTCAGTGGAGTTTATAGGGTTTTCTATGTATGCTATCATGTCATCTGCATATAATGATACTTTTACTTCTTCTTTCCCAATTTGGATGCCTTTTATTTCTTTTTCTTGTCCGATTGCTGTAGCTAGGACTTCCAACACTATGTTGAATAGGAGTGGAGAGAGTGGGGAGCCTTGTCTTGTTACTGATTTCAGGGAAAATACTTTCCATTTTTGTCCATTGTTTATGATGCTGGCTTCAGATTTCTCATATAAAGCCTTAATTATGTTAAGGTATGCTCTCTCTAGTCCCATTTTGCTGAGTGTTTTCATCATAAATGGGTGTTGTACTTTATCAAATGCTTTTTCTGCATCTATTGATATGATCATGTGATTTTTGTCTTTCATTTTGTTTAGGTGATGTATTATATTTATTGATTTGCGAATATTAAACCATCCTTGCATCCCCGGGGTCAATCCCACTTGATCGTGGTATATCTTTTTGATCTATTGCTGGATCCTGTTTGCCAATATTTTATTGAGGATTTTAGCATCTATATTCATCAGTAATATTGGCCTGTACTTTTTGTTCAAGCCCTGGCTGGTTTGGCTCAGTGGATTGAGCGTCGGCCTGCGAGCTAAGTGTCGCTGGTTCGATCTTCCAGTCAGGGCACATCAGAGAAGGAAAACTCTGACTCCAAAAAACCTCCGCTGCCTTGCGGCATACCTCTTCAGGGGAAAGGCTAAGGGAGTAAACCCCGACAGAAAATCCGGAGCCGGAGTCCCTAAGGCGGTTTGACGTTGTAGTCAACACCGGCAACTCCTGCGGCGCACCTGAAGCCAAGCTGTATTGACTCCGTCTTTCCCTTGGACCCTTCAGCTGCGAAGAGAGGGGGGGTCTGCTGCATGGGCAACAGCAGACCCCCCATATCACCCTGCCCAGGCTCTGTAGCTTCAGCTTCACTGGAGAGGACACTCCAGCGTCATCGTAAGATGTCGATTCAACACGGGAGGAGACAGATACCGTGTCACTCCTGAGTCGGACTGCACAGCCATTCTCGGCGGTGCAGATAGACTCTTAAGAAGCTACACCATCGTCTCTCAAAGAACGACTTTTCGTTCTTTGTTGTGTCTTGACCTGGTTTTGGGATTAGGGTAATACTGGCTTCATAGAAAGAATTTAGGGTTTTTTCCTCTTCTTGGATTTTTTGGAATAGTTTGAGGAGGGTAGGAGTTAGTTCTTCCCTAAATGTTTTATAAAGTTTACCTGTGAAGCCATCCGGTCCAGGGCTTCTGTATGCAGGGAGATTTTTGATTACTGTTTCAATTTCCTTCTTTGTTATTGGTCTTTTGAGACTTTCTACTTCTTCTTGATTCAGTTTTGGAAGGTTATATGTTTCTAGAAATTTGTCCATTTCTTCTAGGTTGTCAAATTTCTTGCCATAAGTTGTTTGTAGTAATTTCTTACAATCCTTTGTATTTCTGTGGTATCAGTCGTGATTTCTCCTTTTTTGTTTCTGATTTTGTTTATTTGTCTCTTCTCTCCTCTCTTTTTTTCTTGATGAGCCTGACTAGAGGCTTGTCAATTTTGTTTATTTTTTCAAAGAACCAGCTCCTAGTTTTGTTGATCTTTTGAATCGTTTGTTTTGTCTCTATGTCATTTAATTCTGCTCTGATCTTGATAATTTTCTTCCTTCTTCTTGCCTTAGGCTTTGTTTGTTGTTGTTCTAGTTCTTGTAACTTTAGGGTTATATTTTTTATTTGAAATTCTTTTATCCTTTTCAGATATGTCTGTATTGGTATGAACTTCCTTCTTAGGACTGCTTTTGCTGTGTCCCATAGGTTTTGGACTTGTGTGTGTTCATTATTATTAGTTTCCAGAAATTTCTTGATTTCTTCTTTGATGTCATTCTTAACTCATTCATTATTTAATAGCATGTTATTCATTCTACATGAGTTTGGATGTCTTTGATTTTTTTTCTCTGAGGTTGATTTCTAGTTTCAAGGCATTGTGATGTGGGTCTTGTTTTCTTATCCATTCTGTTACCCTATGTCTTTTAATTGGAGCATTTAATCCAATTATATTTAAGGTTATTATTGACATGTATTTATTCATTTCCCTTTGTACCTGTGTTCCGCTCCTCTTTTTTTCTTTCTTTCTTTCTTTTTTTTCTTAAAGCATTTTCTTTAGCATCTCTTGCAATGCTGGTTTGGTGGAGATGTATTCTTTTAGTCTTCCTTTGTCTGGGAAACTACTTATGTCACCTTCCATTTTGAATGAGAGCCTTGCTGGGTAGAGTATTCTTGGTTGTAGGCCTTTGTTTTTCATTGCTTGAAATATTTTTTTGCCATTCCCTTCTAGCTTATAGTGTTTCTGTTGAGAAATCAGTCGATAACCTCATCGGAGCTCCCTTGTATGTTATTTGCTATTTTTCTCTTGCTGCTTTTAGGATTCTCTCTTTGTCTTTGAATGTTGCCATTTTAATTATGATGTGCCTTGGAGTGGGTTATTTTTGGGTTCCTCTTTATAGGGACTTTCTGTGCTTCTTGAACTTGCACAACTTTTTCTCTCATCAGGTTGGGAAAATTTTCTGTTAATACTTCTCCTATCAACTTTTCTATTCCTCGCCCTTCTTCTTCTCCCTCTTATCCCAATGATCCTGATATTATTTTTTCTCATGCTATCCTGTAATTCCCTTACCTCTTCTTCATACTTTTTCAATCTTTTCTCATTTTGTTGTATTGTCTGGGAATTTTTTTCTACATTGTCCTCTAACTCACTGATCCAATCTTCTGCTTCGTTTAGCATGCTTTTGATTGATTCTACTGTGTTTTTCAGTTCAGAGATTGTATTCTTCACTTCTTTTTGATTCTTGTTAACAGTTTCTATGTCCTTTTTTATGCTGGTGTAGTTCTCCATAAGTTCCCCGTAATTTTCTTGGAGTTGTTGGTAACTTCCTTGGAGGATGTTGTAATTGTTTTTGAGGTTGTCGAGTATATTGAGCTTCTTCACCACCATTGTTTTGAATTCCATGTCTCACACCTGGGCTATGTCTATTCCATCTACCTCTCTTTCTGGAGATTCTTCTTTTTTTTTTCATTGAGGGTTGTTTCTTTGTTTTACCATGTTGGATTCTTCTTGTTTGTTTTTTGGATTTGTCTGCTTTGACTTCTCACCTTTGTGGTATGGGATTATTTATAGGAGATCTGGGGGTTTCAGTGGTGTAGTCTCTTTGATCTCCTGAGCCTTTTGTTCTTGGGATATCCTTTATGTCATTTGTTTATGCTGTCTGGTTATATTTCAGATGCTCTTTGGTAGGATCTTCCCTCTGGCTAGTTGATTGACAGTCATTCTGTCCACTTTGTCTTGAGTTCTTTTGTGGAGATGCTATTAAAAACATAAACACACAGCCCAGGCAGGAAACCCACACCCTCAAAAATATTTCCCACCCTCTACCCTGCTATCATCAGCAAATGAGACAGTATTAATATAAATGTAGAGAGATTAGGGCTTTTATACTATAGGAAGAATAGATAAGAATTGTTTTTAAAGAGAAAAAATATGATTTTTGAGAGAGGGGATGATAGATTAATAATAGTAGCAGGTAGGGTCAAGACTATGCAAGAGAGTAGGTAATATTTACATTGCAAGTTAATAATAATAACAGAAAAAGAGGGAAGAATGCAGAATATAGTTAAAAGTGAAATTGTATAGTATTAGATTTATATAGTAGTTATATTCTATTTATTTAGTGTGAAAGGGAGGCTAAACTAGACAGACAAACAAATAAACAAAAATTAAAGACATAGTTTAAAAAAATTTTTTTAAATAAATAAAAGTAAAAATTAAAATAAAGTTTAAAAATAAGAAATTAAAAAAGTAAAATAAAATAAAATACAAATAAAAGAACTAAAATAGAAATAAAAACTTAAAAAATATACAAAAGGAAAGTTTTGATTCAGTTCAGCTTTTGTGTGCAGTCTTCTTTTTCTGGATCCACAGCTGGTCTAATGAGGCAAGCCAGAGGTTCCTGTCCTTGCAGCAGCAGTGTGTGCCCGCGTGGCCGGCTTTTGTTTGATGACTGGTGGAGCCGGCCGGGGTGCTTGTGTGTATGCACACATGCATGCACAAGGTGGCCTTCACGCTAGCCTCACACATGCCGAGCCGCGCTCTGGGAGTTGGTCTCTCGCCTCTTAGGGCGGTGCCCCAGACACTTGTGCTCAGTGGAAGTGAGCGTCTGTGAGTCGCTGCCGCCCACTGTTCCCGCACCGCAGCCACCTCCCATTCCCACACCCGCCTGGATGGGCATGAGCAGAGCCTGCGCTAGTAGTCTGCGCTCCAGCCTATTGCAGAGAAGCAGAAGTTAGAGGATGTTCTTCTTTTGACACAAAGCACTATCGTTCGGACACAAAGCCAAAGCACATAGATCTGTTTGTATTCATGAATCTTTCAAGTTTCTGCACGGCCTGCTTGGCATGCATTTCTGATGCAATGTTAGTAAACTTTCAACCAGTAAAATATGCAAAGAAGCAGCACCCTTATCTTAACCAGGCGGAATATATTAATCCTGCCACTGACAATACCAATATATAGTCAATCACTGAATAGAAGTTGATGAAAAGATTTTGCCTCATTCTGTTACATAATTAAGAATTTTGCTTTGACATACATAAAACAGGACTGACAGAATAGAAGCTACAAGGTTAAAGACGCCAACTTATTTTTATATATGCTGATATCTTGAAATGCCCTGCTATCATCAATGGGATATAATACAAAATTAGAGCATCTCTGGATCATTAAGAAGTCGCCATTAAAATAAAAAGAAATTTTATAATGAATTTTTATTTATGTAACAATTTTGGCACTTGCCTTATTGGCAATGTAATATCTGGAAAAAATTGTGTTCATTCCAAATGAGAAGGGAAAATAAAATGTTATAGTTATGATTTCCTAATACATTTTCAAGTGCTTTTGTACATAGTATATCAGTTGATTCTCACAAGTCTGTAAACTCAGTGTGGAATAAAATATATATATATTCATCATTTTGCAGATAAAACTTTTCAAACTCAGACATGTTAGCTGATATTCTCATGATCCTTGATCAAATGATTGTCAGATATTAGATCAGAAGTCACATTCCTTGAACCTTGATTTTTAAATATACTCATGTCCCTATTTAATATAGCCCGTGGCAGTACCTTAGTCCTCATTTGCTGGAGCTTGGAATTATTTTAAAATAGAATTTATTTAGAGTTGAGTGACCAGCCCTGCTGGTTATCTACCCAATATCCAGTCTCCTCCTCTGTGTTACCAACAGAATGGAATCCAAATTTTATTTGAGGCAACTATAAGTTCAAGTAAAGACTCAATTTTGAAAACTATTTTGAAAACAGTGGTGGTCCTGTGACATTTTGACATAGTCAAAGAAAATGAGATGTTCACAAAAGTTAACTAAGTAGGACTTGTAGGAGTATTATCTTCCTTACAACCAGAGAAAAAATTACCTTTGATATGCTTTTCACTTTGAGTCTTCTCATTCTTTCTGCCTGAAATACAGACTTATTGTGTTGGGGTGCAACAGCTATGTTTGAACAAACTATATCAACTTGTGATTGTCTGCTCCTGTAATTCCTATTACAGATGAAAGTCTTTTGAATGTCAGGGAAATTACGTTCTAATCGTTTTAAAATTTTTTATTTTCTTCTTTCCTTCTGTAAGTGTTTATTCAGGAAAATACAAAACAGATACATTTTTAACATCTGTAATATGCCTGGCAATGTTCTATAGTGGGAATACAAATTTAAACAAGATAAGTTTCCTACCTTCATAGAGCTCACTTTCTAATAGAAAAGATGAACCATAAATAAGTGAAAAATTATTGTGTAATTTCAAATTGTGTTAAGAAATGTGAAGATAATACACAAGGCAAAAACGGGCAACAAGATGGTGGGGTTGTGATAAATAAAGGCAGTTTTATTCAGATAGGACATCTTTGACTGGAAAATTTTGAGCAATCCCACTTCTGGGAATATATCCTAAGAAACTCAAAACACTAATTTAAAAGAACATAAACAGCCTTATGTTCATTGCAGTATTATTTACAATTGCCAAGATATGGAAGCAGCCCAAGTGTCCATAAGCAGATGAGTGAATAAAACAATTATGGAATAGTACTCAGATATAAAAAAGAAGAAAAATTTACCCTTTGTGACTGCGTGGATGGACCTGGAGAACATTATGCTAAGTGAAATAAGCCAGTCAAAGAAATAGAAATACATATGATTCCACTTATATGTGGAATCTAATCAACAAATTAAACTAACAAGCAAAACAGAGACAGACTCATAGAGAGAAGGATGACAGTTGTGGTGAGATTAGATGATGGAGGAATAGAACAAAAAAGAAAAGGGACTCATTGACATGGACAATAGCATAGTAACTACAGAGAGAGGAGGGTATAAGAGGGATAAATGGTAATGGGAAAAATACATAAAAATAGAAAAAAATAGAGGACTTGATTAGTCCTTTGAGTGCCATGTGTAATTAAAAATTTGGATCAACATGAAAAAAATTATATCAATATATAACCTGAGGTACAAAAAAAGAGAACAAAACATAAAATATGAATTATTCCATTGTTATTTACATTTAAGAGTTACATAAAGGGTTAAGCATGGATAAGCTCCCCACTGTCCCTTCCCTGTCCTTAGAAGGTTACATTTCACCTATTGTTACCATAGCCAGAACTGTTTCAAGAAAACAACCTTGAGAGAGCAAGGTGTTGTTAAGGACTATCTGGACTGTATACTGAGTGAATCTAGTTAAGCCTCTATACAAACATTTAAGAGTCTGGCTCACAGGTGCAGATTTACTCATTTTGTGGCCACCAAGACAAGCCTCTTAATGTAAGTTCCCTTGCTTATTAAACCTGCCACCAACCAATTTGAAGTGGTCTGCCTCTTTCTTCAGTCTCTTCTCATTCTCTCTGGGGGCCTATTTTGTATTTTACCCAGGGAAGTATAGAGGCTGTGAACCACCAGCTGGGTTGAGAATAGATTGTGTGTTGTACACCTGAAACCAATACAAAATGATATTAAATGCAAAAAAGAAAAAGTAAAAGAAAAAAAATAGACTACAGGGGTCGAGGAAACAGCAGGAAATCAGTTAGAAGGCTTTTCCAATGACCCAGTACATAATTATCCCATGGATCTATGGGCAAATCCCACAAATTTACCAAATCTATATTCTTTAGATTATAAACTTAATTTTAAAATTCTCACCCTGATTTACAGGATATCTTTATTTCAATTTCAGATTAATCTATTCAATATGTTTTGGAATATCTAAACTGCCAAGTATTGCTTCTATTAAAAACAAAACTCATATATTTCAATGAAATGTTCTTAAATTTCTTAGTCTTTGCTTTTTATTACTTATTGCTCTTTGTTAAATATTATAGCATTTAGCTAGACATCATTTGGCTATAAGCAGTTTGGTAGAAATTAAGATAGTCTACAATGTCATTTTGTTAAAGTAGTTTTATGGTAACTTTGGTAAGCTATGGACTACTCTTACCTGTCTTAAGTGTTTAAAGATATTTGTTGATTTTCTAGAATATTCAGGTTTTCAATACTATTTTTCAAAAAATTTTAGGTAGTATCTAATCCTGACAACTTCCCCCAACTAATCACAGAGTTAGAAGACTGTTACTTAAAAAAATAAAAACTTTCAAGAGAAATAATATTGCTATCTTCATTTGATGAAAAAGCATTAACTATTTGAACATTTTCCATTTATACGGACTTCTAAGGTTCTTTTCTTGAAGTGACAAGAGGGCCCCATAGAAAGTAATTTTTAGTTCATATTTTATCAGCATCACTTTTTGTTGCAATATGGAAAAATATTGCATTGTGCTTGTTTTGGTTCTTAGGAGTATAAGCTAGTTGTGTGTTAGGCTAGGCATTGTGGTATTTCATCACTGAGCTGCAGGTAGATAAACCCAAGGAACTAAAATCTCATCTTTTTTTGGTTCTTTTTTAGATTGAAAAGCAGATGTCATATGGAAGAAAATTAAGTGAAAAAAGATCTGCAGGGGGACTCAAAAGATAATACACAGCCAACAAGGTGAGTTTGCTTGGTAATGAAGCCATGGCCACAGTAACCTTCCACTGCTCTTAACAAGGTGGGAAAAGTTTGTTCAGCACTTCAGCATACAGCTGTTATTTTTTCCCCCTCAGCAGGCTCATTTCATTAGGGCACACAGAAAATAGACTTGTCACTCTCAAGAATGCCCCAGACTACTTTTGCACATAAGGAATCTGGAAGCCTAGAAGTTTGGGGGGAAAAAAGTTATCTAAAACCTTTTGAAATAGTCTAAGGCAAAAATACTTTTTTGAGTCATGTTTTTAAAAATTATGATGAAATCAAATATTTAATGGATAAGGATCACTGTAATAACTCTAAGAAAGTTCTCATTTTCTATAATATTCATTGATGTCTTCATTTATCTGTATCATGATAGAAGTAAAAATGGATATCTCTCAATTTTCTATAAATAATTGTATTAGTGCAAGACATTTTGAGAGTTACCAACTTATATGTCTTCCCAGAAGAATATATGCCATTGGGGCAGTATTATACTCATCTTTATTCCACAAGACTGTCAAGCTCCTGTTGGCATATTATAAATACTCAACAATAAACATATGTTAAATTAATTGTCCATAGTTATGAAGTAAAAAGTATTTAAAAACCCTGACAATGTCTTAGACTTTCCTTGTTTTTCATGACCTTCACAGTTTTGAGGAGTATTGGTCAGTATTTTGTATAATGTCTGTCCCTAAATGTCTGATAATTATGTCATGATTAGACCGGAGTTTAGCTTTAGGGAAGAATAAAACAGACATGAAGTTGCATTCTTTTCATCACATATTATCATGGAGTACATGATCTCAGCATGACTTACCACTGTGATGTTCATGGTCAACAAGTACTGGGTTAAAGTAGTGAGTGCTACTTTACTGTACATCACTGTTTTCCACTTTTTGTACTCTCTTCTTTGGCAGTGAGTTACTGAATGTAGCCCTCACTCAAGGAGGTTGTTTTGGGTGGTGGTATCTATATACATTATCTGGGAGTCTATAAGAAATATTTGTATGTTCCCTAGACTAAGCTCAATTTGTTTCTTTTTTTCTATGAGAATAGACTCAGTTTTCATGTTTTTTATTCTCTTTAATCCATATGAAGTTATTATCTCCCCTGAACCGAAAAAGATGTCCTCAATACAGAATTCCTAATGGTGTCTGGAGGTGGATTTGAAAAGTCATTTTTCTGAACCCTAAGCACTTCAGAGGTTTTTAGACATTTCACTAAGCCATCTGGATCCTTTGTGATAGAATCTTACTAACTTAGACTTAGTTTTGATTAAGTTAGGCCTGGCTATTTCCCCCTCTCTGAACTCAATACAGCCTAAAAACATACTTATTCACTGAACAAACATTTTGTGAGCACCTGCTATATTCATGTCACTGCTCTATGACCTGTGGACTTTTAATAAATAATACAATCAAGATTGTTGTCCCTTTATTTAAGAAATTAGTGAGGAAGATCAGTTCATGAGCAAATAAATAAACCTAAAATAGAAATAAAACTCTCAGAACTTATCCTATAGGCTATAAGCTGAAAAAAGTAGTATTAAGCACATTGTAGATAGTCAATAACTGTTCAAATGTTAAATATTGAACATATTATTTGAAGGACAAAAAACAACAACTTTAAAATTCTTCTGCAGTGATGGTGCATACTTGTCAAATAGATAGCCAACTACATGAGCATTTATATTTGTATTTAAAACAAGAATAATTGCACATATTTTACCAGCTAGATTATTGCATCACAATAATACATTTGGAATTCTTCACCATTTGACTTAAACTTACATACAATACTTTAATGTGAGAATAATCCACAACTGTCAGAAATAGGGCAATGGTGCCTTCACAGAACAATTGGAGCTCACACCAGGAAAATAAAAAAATATTTGAAGTCAGAAGGCAGGGCCTAGGAAAAATGGGAAAAGTCAAGGCTGCTAAGGCCAAATACAAGGACGTGAGAAACCTAGATTTGATCCATACTGATGTGCAACAGTGAGACAAAAGGATCAGGTCTAATTTGAGTGAGTAGAGTATCAAAACTAACAGAGGTGAAGAAGTAAAAGGAAATCAGTGATTATTAAGCAGAAAAAATGAGTGGAAAGAAATGAACTAAGAAATCACTCTCCAAGTTTAATGACTGAGTTTCAAATATATTCCAAAAAAATAAAAAACCAGAACAACAGACAGAAGATGAGTTAAGTCTACTGAACTCTTATAGTAGAATATCTAAGGGGATTTGTTGCCTGTTCACTACCAGGTGTGACCCAGAGTCACCAGAGTTTACAGTAACCCTGAGGAACATTGAACATGACAGCTGAGAGTAGGCAGCTACGTACCTTCATGTTAAACCCATGAGCAACTTGCAGAGACACGGGTTGATAACCACAGTATTAGTTGCCTTTCTGTATTTCCATTTATTTAAATATGTGTAAAGTTTTCTGTATTTTTATTTAGTTTATTTATTCTTGCACTTGAACAGCAAACATCTGTAGACCTATTATGTAAACCAAGGCTATGCTATCTGTTCAATGCCATTAATTGAAAACTCTGGCATAGTGCATTCTTCAGTTTGTGGTAAAACAGCTATTCACATTTTAGCAAAATGCTAAAGCCTGTGAAAATTAAATCTGTGTTGGACATAAATCCAGAGTCAACCTGAAGGAAAATTATCACAAGTACATACATGCACAAAAAAGTGAAGGAGATTTGAGAAAGTTCATTTTTGTAATCTGATGTGAAGTGAGTGGTGTGGCTATTGCAAGTAAATGTATCTTGAACAACAAATAAATTCTAATGGTGTCTGAACAGTCCACATTGGCATGGAACAGATTGTTGGCAAAAAAGATAAATACTATTTTTCTGGCCAACAAAGTAGGCAAAAACAAACTTTTATTGAGAGTCTATCTTGGACAAGATACTATGTTAGGTAATTCACATATGTTATCTTCTTTAATTTTCATAACCATCATATGAGATAGAGGTTAAATCTCTTATTAACTAATCTGCTACTAGAAGATTTAGCCATCTGTAGGAGATCCTCATAAATTATAAAAATGCTTAATTGTGCTGTGACATATTCTGATTCAAGTATGCTTTGAGATCAGTATCCATAATATAATGATTTCTTCAGCTGATGACTGCATCAGCTCTCACCCTGTACCCTTGGTCTCCTCTCCTCTTTATGTGATTGAATTCAGATGAAGTCATAAAAAATCTGAACTGAAGGAAACAAATGGGAACATTGTGTTTGAGAATGGCTTTGAAAAATATCTAACAGGACTCTAGTCACTCATGTATGGAAACATTAAGATAAGACTGTCATACTTAAATTTTTTTGTTTTACATGCCATTTTATATTGGATTATATACGCTCCTGTGGTCTAACAGAATGTTACATTTTGAGAAAACTCCATGACTGTCAGAGCCAAGCTGCATTATCATTCCCATTTTCCAGATGAGGAAATAGAAGCTTAGGACAGGTAGAGAACTCATTAGTCACAGGGCTAGCAAATAGAGGCAAGAAGCCTGTCTATCCCCATAGTTCATATCCTTTATGCACAGCTGCTGTGATCTATAGTTGAGTTGTAGTTGGGCTTGAAACATCTTTCATTCCCAAGGACCTCTTCTATGATGTCTTTCTTTCTTTTTCCTCTTAAAAAAAAAAAAGATAAAAAATGTACAATCGCACGTAGAACAATGCAGCTCTTTTGGGTCACGAACACCCGTTTAGTAAAAAATCCATGTATAACTCTCAAAAATCCAAAAATTGAACTACTATTAGCTTACTGTTGACCATAAGTCTTACTCATAACATAAACTCAATTAATGTGTATTTTGTTGTCATATGTATTATACACTGTATTCTTACAATAAAGTAAGCCAGAAAAAGAAAAAAAAAGTGTTGAACCAAAGTAGGTTTATAGTTGTATGTGAAACATAGTTTAGTCTTGTTATTATTTATTAATTATTGTCCTATTTTCCATATGAACAACTGTAAACCTACTTTTGCCCCACTCTTTATTATTAAGAAAATTGTAAGGAAGAGAAAATCCATTTACAATATTTATTGAAAAAAATCTGCCTATGAGTAAACCAGTGCAGTTTAAACCTGTGTTGTTCAAGGGCCAAATGTACAATACTTATGACAAAATTGTCAAAAGTAGCAGAAAGACAATCCTGATGCAGAAATGAATTAATAAACACATAAGGCAAAATTCAGATTGAAAAGGAATGCCACATATACCTTTAAAAACAGAGGCACTTTCTTGTCTTGGGGACATTAAAGGTCTTGTCTATAAATGCCACATACAATAAATTGAACCTCACTCAGACCATTCACCTTAGGAGAATGAGTCAAGCTACATGTGAACCTTAAGCTGTCACTTTCGAAAGTTGTGAGACCTAAGACTTCACCTTTAGCAATCAAAATTGAATATTTAAAAAATTTAATAAAATAGCTGGATGTTGCTTTTAGTGGAAATGATGCCTTTAGTTTAAATTACTGCTGAAAGAAAATATGCAGAAAAAAAAGCACTGTTTTTATGGACTTGAACT
The DNA here is from genome assembly GCF_987537825.1 of Furipterus horrens. Taxonomy (NCBI): domain Eukaryota; kingdom Metazoa; phylum Chordata; class Mammalia; order Chiroptera; family Furipteridae; genus Furipterus; species Furipterus horrens. The sequence continues at coordinate 57,283,366 of NW_028327176.1, read as the reverse complement.
ACATTTTAAGGTCTAAAAGGCTACAGCTTATCTACAAAAAATGCAAACTGTTAAGGAATCTAAACTGTATCCTGTAGGTGATACTTGATAAAGTGCATTATTTAGAATTTAAACAGGGGCAACTCTCCCCCAAATGGATCCTATTTCACTTCTTTGTGTTTTCACATTATACTATACTTATCTTACATTGTTAACTTTTATGTTGTAATAACGTACTCCTCTGAATAGCCACTAGACTGTTAGCATTTTAACAGTGGCAACTCATTCTTATTTACTTTTATACCAGCGTGTAGCATGGTACATACCACACTGTGAAGTATTTTTGTTTTAATTTTATTTTTTTTATTAAATATATTGGAGTGATATTGGTTAATAGGGTCATATGGGTTTCCAGAATAGATTTCTATGATACATGTTCTGTATATTGCATTGTGTGTCCACCACTCATAATAATCATCTTCTGTCACCATATATTTGGCTCCCTTTACCCTCTAGGTTTTAATAAATGTTAGAATAAGTAATTGGGATTTGCTTTCAGGAAATTGTCATGTCAGCTTGGAACCAAGATTGAAGGCCGGAGAAATCAGAAGAACAAGAACATTTGGGATTAGAACTGTTGAGGAGGGAAGACATAAATCTGGCCTCATTAAAGCAGTGGTAGTGAGGTTGGGAAGAAGGCAATGTATTTAAGTATTCCAGTAAATAAAATCAAACTTGTACTATAGCTAGTTAAAAACATAGAGAGTGAAGAGAGTGAAATTGAAGCTTATATCTGTGTTCCTGTCTAGGTAACTAAGAGAATAGGGAGGTAATTAATCAGAATGAGGGATGCAAAAGAAGAAGCTAGTCTGGAAAATAAGGATAATTCTGTTTAACAAGTAATGGTTTTATGTCTTATTTCCAGGACTATGCCAGTGTTCATGACTCTAGTAACCTTTCTGATTCACCATGGCATATCAAAAGGACATAAGTAGTTTTTGCATTATCTTCTTACCCTTACCTCTTTTCAAAGTCATTCTTTCATAATTAGTAGCACATCATTCTTTTAAAAAGAGTTAGTTTCCTTGCCAAATACATTTTCCCAGAGTAAGTCCTTCTGAGTTATTTATATAAAATATGTTTAGCTTTGTTGCCATGACTAAAAATAACTTTTGTTCTGAACCTTCTTAGCAGTTTTCCAGAGGAAATGTACAGCCAAATACCAGTAAATGCACCCATCAATTTCCTTTGGTGGGTCTTGATTTAGTGACTGAGGTGCCATGTATGGTCATGACTGCAATCTTCTGAGTGTCTTATTTCTTGTGTTGTAGTACAAAGGAGAGAGAGATATGAGAGAGACACACGTTTGTGTTTAAATGCCAGCCATACTGCATTCACTTAATCTCCATGAGCTTCAATTTTCCCATCTGTAATAATACCTTTCTCATCATGTTGTGGCACAGAAGAAATGAAATAATGTAAGAGGAAATTTCAGTTACAGATTTCCAATTATCTGCTTATATACCGATTCAGTTGCTCCTCATGCTTATATTCAAAGCTTTTTTCTTATATAAATAAGATGTAAAATTCATGCCTAACTGTAAAGAACAGAGAGCTGCTAAAATGAAGGAATGCAAAACATTATGATACTACTTTTTTTTTAAATGTGAAGGTAACATTAAAGTTGTAAATAGTTGAAAATATTTTTGTAAGTATCAGAATTCAAAAATATTTCAACAGACGAAATAGTAATCTGGAAATAGTGAGAGATTTAATAGGGAAGAAAGTGGAGTTGGCAGGTGTTATACAAGGCCAAGGGACTTTTAGTTGACTCCTCAGCTAATTAAACAGAATACGGAAACCTAAGAAGGAAGTTTAGTCCTAATGGCATCAGTAGAGGTGGAGGGTTCAAAACAAAGAAGGTGATAAACCACCATTGTACTTGTCACTCATCACACATCATCCATGAAAAAGAAGAGGGAGAATTAGCAAAAATGGTTTGGTGATCAGATGTCCTATGAAGGATAGTAAAGAAATTGTGGAAGCTTAAGGTAAATGCTAATTTCATTTCCTATAAAATAAGGTGGGGAAACAAGATATGCCCTATTCTTCTTATTTATCCAGAAGCATTTATCTATTGCAGCATATCAAGTTACCCCAAATTTAGTAGAAGACCAACATTTTCTGATGCCCATGAATGTGGTTCAGGACTTTAAAAAATACACAGCAGGAATAGCCCTTTTCTCCATAATGTTAGCTGGGATTATACCTTAGTCAGTACATGCTGGTATAATAAAATGCTATAAACTCTGTTGCTTATACCAACAGATATTTCTCTCTCACATTTTGGGAGATTAGGATTAGGGCACCAGCATAGTCAGGTTCTGGTGAAAGCCTTCTTTGGGAACTGTATGTAATCCTGTGTGAAGATGTCTGAACAATTGTCATTTCTGATATTAAATGATAATGAGTCATTGGTAAGTAAGGGGAAACTAATACTAGATTATCCTATTCACTTTTATGAAAGGAAGTTTAGGCAGTCTGATAAAAGGTAGCAGGAGCATCTTTTACTTATAACTGAATTTGTGCATCAAGTCATTTAGAACAAGGTCATATCTAAGAGAGAAAGACTCCTAAGGGTTATGGGTGAGAAGCAAAAATCTGGCCTGTGATGTCAGTTCCATGAAGGCCTGATCTATGTATCCAGAGTTAACACGTATGAGCAAGGGCCAGGAAACCTAGAAATAATGAGGCAAAACTACTAGATGGAACTGAATAGACTTTAAGTAAACACATACTTGAGGATGGGCTTTTAGGTATTCTGTGCATGTGTTCAGCATAGACTCATGAGTTTAGAGAACAGATAGAGCCTATGGTAATAGAATCTGATGGGATGAGATGAGGAAATTACACATTCCTATTCATCTTTTATCCACCTTTCTCTGTCTTTCATGCATCTTTTCAGCAGGACTAGCTAAACCTACTGGCCTCGCATGGAAGAAGTGATGGTGAAAGGCAGACAAATAACACTATCACTAAATCTATATTGTGTCCTGTGCATTAGTAGTCATATATCAGACAATAAGAATTATGAATAAACCAGGGGAAGGGGAGTACTGGGCAGAGGGAAGCAAAGGGGAAAAAATTGAAACTATTATAACAATATAATCAATAAAATATACTTAAAAAATTATGAATAAGATGATTCCAAACTAAACCTTTGTGAGAAGGGCAGCTGCTAATATTTTAATCTGTCTTTATATGTGAATCCAGAACAGAGCAGTTAAGAGAAGGGAGATTTTCTGTGGGCTTAAGGGCCATCTGGGTTGGAATGGAGTAGGTGAGAGCTTAGAAAATGACAGGACATTGAGCACTAAGACACTTTACTTACCTGCCTCATACATATTAAGTAGTTTTGCTAGAATGCTTACAGGTTATCATATAGAGTTGTTATGAGAAGCAAAATGTTTGCATCTTCAAAGCAGAAAGAAAAGGCCCCAAATAAATATAGGTAAAATATGTTTCCAACATTGCTTCCTATTTACTTTCTGAGCATCTTTACCTCTTCCATCCATGTGTCATTCATTATATGGGATACTTGTATCTGGCTTTTATTTTACGGTTGCTATAGTATTTAGATGTATTAATTGACTCCTTTCATGTGGCAAAGTATGTGAATCAATCCTTGCTCCCAGTGAAAATAATCTCCATTTTTATTTGCTCTTCAAAGTCTAGTGACTCAACTTGGTTGGTTAAGTTTGCCTAAAACAGACAAGCCTACATTTTCCAAAATGAACTGTGCAAGAAGAAAAGCAAATTATTATTAGCTCTACCTTCTTACTCATGTCACATCCCCTCAAGTGCCATTATCAAATAGTCACTTAGAGTGAGTTTATTAAACTTAGTTTTAGTGTCCGTTTTCTACACTTTCTATTCCCTCCATTACCGTTTGGTATTATTGACAGACTATGAGTGAAATTGTGTTGAAGTCTGCTCACTACATGTGATTTTGAGCCAGAGTTCTATAGTTTCTTGGTTTAGTTGTTGAGAATTGATTAACATTAAATGCATAATGAAATGATGCTCAATATGTTAAATACATATGTTATATGCTTTTAATGTTTGGAAAATCCATTGTGAGAGAAGAAAAATAAATATGTATTAATCTCTATTAAGTTAATGCAAAACACAGAGCAATTATTATAGGTCTTTTGTTAGATTTCAAGGTTTTGGAATTGAAAAAACTGGGTTAAAACCTTGTCTTGACCTCTTATTATTGATCTTACTTTGAGAAAATCTCTTAATCCTTCTTTGTTTCAGCTTCTTCATCTATGAGATTTAAATGAATTCAAGGCCAGATGCAGAGTAAGTGCCCCACAAGTGGGAGCTGTTGTTTTTATTATTGTTATTAGTGTTCCTTCAAATGATCACTTATTTACAGCAGTATTACTCAAAGTGTCGCACCAGCATGAATTGAGAGTTTGTTTGGAATGCAAATTCTCTGGCCCAGGTCTGGATCTATTTGATCAGAAATTGTAGAAGAAGAGCTCAGAAATGATTTAACAAGTCTTCCAAATGATTCTAATGCACACTGAAGTTTCAGATCTACTAATTTACATTATATCATTGCTAAAATAAAAATTTAATGAATCTTTTTTACTGAGCCAAAATCAGTAAATCAATATCATCATGGTGGACGCATGACAAAATAATTTATAATATTCATTCTTAATTTACTTATGGACTAAATAGACATGTTAGTAATACCAAGATAAGCTAATGACTGACAAGCATTATTCTAGGGATTCATATGCCAATTGTCAATACCAGAACCACAAACCAAGCAACACTTTATTGCTTTATATAAAAAAGGCTCTACTCTGCTATATATTTTTCTAATTAAATTTTAAATATAGGACAATAGTTTGGAATTTTTCCCTGTCACTCTCACTTCGATCTTTTTTCTTTTTAAAGAGATACATTTTTCATTAAATTGTTTTGACCATGAGTCAGAAAATAACTCCTGGCCTACACTAACAAGTACTTTTTCTTTTATTTTTTGGTTTTTCAATTACAGTTGTCCCATTTTTCCCCCATTACTCCCCCCACCCAGCCCACCCCTTCTCCCCCAATCTTATCCCTCCCCGTTGTCCATGTCCATGAGTCATTTATACACGTCCCTTACTAATCTCCCTTCTCTCCCTCCCCCTTCCCCCCTATTGACTACTATTCTACTCTTTGTTGTATTTAGTTCCTTTGTGTTGTTCTTTAGTTTCCTGTATTAGGTGATATCATATGGTATTTTTCTTTCTTTGCCTGGCTTATTTCACTAAGCATAATTCTCTCTAGTTCCATCCATGTTATCGCAAATGGCAGGAGTTCCTTCTTTCTTTCTGCTACATAGTATTCCATTGTGTAAATGTACCACAGTTTTTTGATCCACTCATCTACAGATGGGCACTTAGGCTGTTTCCAGTACTTAGCTATTGTAAACAGGGCTGCTATGAACATAGGGGTGTATAAGTTCTTTAGAATTAGGGTTTTAGAATTTTTCAGGTATAATCCTAGCAGTGGAATCACTGGTTCAAAAGGCAGTTCCATTTTTAGTTTTTTGAAGTAATTCCATACTGTTTTCCATAGTGGCTGCAACAGTCTGCATTCCCACCAACAGTGCAGTAGGGTTCCCTTTTCTCTACGTCCTTGCCAGCACTTCTTTTTTGATTTGTTGATGACGGCCATTCTGACAGGTGTAAGGTGGTATCTCATTGTGGTTTTTATTTGCATCTCTCTGATGGCCAATGATGTTGAGCATTTTTTCATGTGTCTATGGACCTTCTGTATGTCCTCTTCGGAGAAGTGTTTGTTCAGGTCCTTTGCCCATTTTTTAATTGGGTTGTTTGTTTTCTTGATATTGAGTCGTATAAGCTCTTTATATATATTGGAGATCAGTCCCCTGTCTGTGATATCATTGGCAAATATGTTTTCCCATATGGTTGGTTTCCTTTTCATCTTGCTGATGTTTTCTTTTGCTGAGCAGAAACTTCTTAGTTTGATGTAGTCCCATTTGTTTATTTTTTCCTTTATTTCTCTTGCTTGGGAGATGTATCTGTGAAGATATTGTTACGTGTGATATCTGAAATTTTCCTGCCTATGTTTTCCTCTAGGACTTTTACGGTATCACGGCTTACATTTAAGTCTTTAATCCATCTTGAGTTTATTCTCGTGTGTGGTGTAAGTTGGTGATCTAGTTTCATTTTTTTGCACGTCCCTCTCCAGTTCTCCCAGCACCATTTGTTAAAGAGGCTCTTCTCACTCCATTTTATGTTCTTTCCTCCTTTATCAAAGATTAGTTGACCATAGAGGCCTGGGTTTATTTCTGGGCTTTCAATTCTGTTCCACTGATCTATATGTCTGTTCTTATGCCAGTACCAGACTGCTTTGATCACAGTGGCTTTGTAGTATTGTTTGATGTCTGTTATCGTGATTCCTCCTGCTGTGTTCTTCTGTTTCAAGATTGCTTTTGCTATTTGGGGTCTTTTTTGGTTCCATATGAATTTTTGGAGGATTTGTTCTCGGTCAGTGAAATATGTAATTGGTATTTTAACAGGGATTGCATTGAATTTGTAAATTGCTTTGGGTAGTATGGCCATTTTGATGATGTTGATTCTTCCCATCCAAGAACATGGTATTTGCCTCCATTTATTTGTATCTTCCTTAATTTCTTTCTTCAATGTTGCATAATTTTCAGTGTACAGGTCTTTTATCTCTTTGGTTAAGTTTATTCCTAGGTACTTTATTTTTCTTGTTGCTATAGTAAATGGTATTTTCTTTTTTGCTCTGTTTGTGAGATTTTATTGTTGGTGTACAGAAATGCCTTAGATTTCTGTATATTTATTTTGTACCCTGCTATTTTGCCAAATTCACTTATTACATCAAGTAGTCTTTTAGTGGAGTTTATAGGGTTTCCCAAGTATACTATCATGTCGTCTGCAAATAGTGATAGTTTTACTTCTTCTTTCCCAATTTGGATGCCTTTTATTTCTTTTTCTTGTCTGATTGCTGTTTAGGACTTCCAACACTATGTTGAATAGAAGTGGGGAGAGTGGACAGCCTTGTCTAGTTCCTGATTTCAGGGGGAATGCTTTCAGTTTTTGTCCATTGAGGATGATGTTGGCTTCAGGCTTCTCATATATAGCCTTAATGATGTTAAGGTATGCTCCCTCTATTCCCATTTTGCTGAGTGTTTTCAACATAAATGGGTGTTGTACTTTACCAAATGCTTTTTCTGCATCTATTGATATGATCATGTGATTTTTGTCTTTCATTTTGTTTAGGTGATGTATTATATTTATTGATTTGCGAATATTAAACCATCCTTGCATCCCTGGGATGAATCCCACTTGATCATGGTGTATGATCTTTTTGATGTATTGTTGGATCTTGTTTGCCAAAATTTTATTGAGGATTTTAGCATCTATGTTCATCAGTGATATTGGCCCGTAGTTTTCTTTCTTTGCTGTGTCCTGACCTGGTTTTGGGATTAGGGTAATACTGGCTTCATAGAAAGAGTTTCGGATTTTTCCCTCTTCTTGGATTTTCTGGAAGAGTTTGAGGAGGGTAGGAGTTAGTTCTTCTCTAAATGTTTTGTAAAATTCGCCTGTGAAGCCATCCGGTCCAGGGTTTTTGTGTGCAGGGAGATTTTGGATTACTGTTTCAATTTCCTTCTTTGTTATTGGTCTGTTGAGACTTTCTACTTCTTGATTCAGTTTTGGAAGGTTATATGTTTCTAGAAATCTGTCCATTTCTACTAGGTTGTCGAATTTCTTGCCATAGAGTTGTTTGTAGTAATTTCTTATAAATGTTTGTATTTCTGAGGTATCATTCGTGATTTTTCCTCTTTCATTTCTGATTTTGTTTATTTGGGTCTTCTCTCTTTTTTTCTTCATGAGCCTGGCTAGAGATTTGTCAATTTTGTTTATTTTTTCAAAGAACCAGCTCCTAGTTTTGTTGATTTTTTGGATTGTTCGTTCCGTTTCTATGTCGTTTAATTCTGCTTTGATCTGGATGATTTCCTTTCTTCTTTTTGCCCTAGGCTTTGTTTGTTGTTGCTGTTTTAGTTCTTGTAGCTTTAGGATTAGATTTTTTATTTGAGATTCTTCTAGTCTTTTCCGATATGCCTGTATTGCTATGATCTTCGCTCTCAGGACTGCTTTTGCTGTGTCCCATAGGTTTTGGGCTGTTGCGTGTTCATTGTCATTAGTTTCCAGAAATTTCTTGATTTCTTCTTTCATGTCATTGTTAACCCATTCATTATTTAATAGCGTATTATTCATTCTCTATGAATTTGAGTGTCTTTGATTTTTTTCTCTGAGGTTGATTTCTAGTTTCAAGGCATTGTGGTCTGAAAAGATGCTTGATATAATTTCAATTTTCTTGAATTTGTTGAGGCTTGTTTTGTGTCCTACCATGTGGTCTATCTTTGAAAATGTCCCATGTGTATTTGAAAAGAATGTATATTTTGCTTCTTTGGGGTGAAAAGTTCGATATATATCAGTTAAGTCCATGTGGTTTAGTGTGTTGTTCAGTGCCTGTATATCCTTGGTGTTTCTTTGCTTCGATGATCTGTCTATTGTTGATAATGGTGTGTTGAAGTCCCCTACTATGAGTGTGTTGTTGTTAATGTCCTTCTTGTGGTCTTCTAGTATTTTCTTTATATATTTGGGTGCTCCTATGTTGGGTGCATATATGTTTATCAGTGTTATATCTTCTTGATGGATTGTTTCTTTAAGTATTATGAAATGTCCTTCTTTGTCTCTTTTTATTGCCCTTGCTTTGAAATTCGTTTTGTCTGATATGAGGACTGCAACTCCAGATTTTTTTTCATGTCCATTTGCTTGGAATATTTTTTTATATCCCTTTACTTTCAGTCTGTGTAAATCTTTTGTTTTCAGGTGTGTTTCTTGTAGACAGCAAATATGTGGGTCCTGTTTTCTTATCCATTCCATTACCCTATGTCTTTTAATTGGGGCATTTAATCCATTTACATTTAAGGTTATTATTGACATGTGTTTATTCATTTCCCTTTGTACCTGTGTTCCTCTCCTCTTTTTTTCTTCTTTTTCTTAAAACATTCCCTTTAGCATCTCTTGCAATGCTGGTTTGGTAGAGATGTATTCTTTTAGTCTTCCTTTGTCTGAGAAACTCCTTATGTCACCTTCCATTTTGAATGAGAGCCTTGCTGGGTAGAGTATTCTTGGTTGTAGGCCTTTGTTTTTCATTGCTTGAAATATTTTTGACCATTCCCATCTGGCTTGCAGTGTTTCTGTTGAGAAATCGACTGATAGCCTTATAAGAGCTCCCTTTTATGTTATTTGCTGTTTTTCTCTTGCTGCTTTTAGGATTCTCTCTTTGTCTTTGAGTGTGGCCATTTTAATTATGATGTGCCTTCGAGTGGGTTTTTGGAGGTTCTTCTTCATAGGGACTCTGTGTGCTTCTTGAACTTGCATAACTTTTTCTCTCATCAGGTTGGGAAAATTTTCTGTCACTATTTCTCCTATCAGTTTATCTATTCCTTGTTCTTCTGATCCCTCTTTAATTCCAGTGACTCTGATATTGTTCTTCCTTATGCTATCCTGTAATTCCCTTACCTCTTCTTCATACTTTTTCAATCTTTTTTCATTTTGCTGTGTCATCTGAGGATTTTTTTCTACATTATCTTCTAACTCACTAATCTGATCCTCTGCTTCATTTAGTCTGCTCTGACTGATTCTACTGTGTTTTTCAGTTGAGAGATTGCATTCTTCATTTCTGATTCTTGTTGATAGTTTCTATGTCTTTTTTTTTAATGCTGCTGTAGTTGTCTGCAAGTTCCTGCAATTTTCTTGGAGCTGTTGGTAACTTCCTTGGAGGTCGTCATAGTTGTTTTGGAGGTTGTCAAATATATTGAGCTTCTTCACCACCATTGTTTTGAATTCCATGTCTGACATTTGGGCTATGTCTATTCCATCTACCTCTCTTTCTGGAGATTCCTCTTTTCTTTTCATTGAGAGGTTGTTTCTGTGTCTTACCATGTTGGATTCTTCTTGTTTAGGTTTGCTTTTTGGGTTTGTCTGTTCTGACTTCCCACCTTTGTGGTATGAGATTCTTTATGGGGGATCTTGGGGTTTCAGTGGTGCAGTCTCTTTGATCTCCTGAGCCTTTTGTTCTTGGGGTACCCTTTATGTCATTTGTTTATGCTGTCTGGTTATATTTCAGATGCTCTTTGTTAGGATCTTCCTTCTGGCTAGTTGATTGAGAGTCACTCTCTCTGTCCACTTTGTCTTGAGTTCTTTTGTGGCGATGCTGTTAAAAACATAAGCACACAGCCTAGGCCAGAGACCCGGACCGTCAAAAATATCCCCCACCCTCTATCCCGCTATCATCAGCCAACGAGCCAGTATTAATATAAATGTAGAGAGATTAGAGCTTTTATACTATAGGAAGAATAGATAAGAGTTGTTTTTAGGGAGGAAAAATATGATTTTTGAGAGAGGGGATAATAGATTAATAATAGTTTAGACTGTGCAAGACAGTAGGTAATATTTACATAGTATGTTAATAACTATAGAAGAAAAAAGGGAAGAGTGAAGAATATAGTAGGAAAGTGGAATCGTATAGTATTGGATTTATATAGTAGTTATATTCTATTTATTTAGAGTGAAAGGGAGGCTAAACTATACCCACAAACAAATAAACAACAATTAAAGAGGAAGGATGAGAAGGAGAGATTGTATGAAACAAATTAGAGATATAGTTTGTTTGTTTTTTCTTTCCCCTCCTTCCTCCTTCCCTTCTCCTTTCAGGAAGAAAAAGAAAAAGGAAAAAAAGAAAAGGAATGTTTTTACTCAGTTCAGTCTTTGTGTGTCGTCTTCTTTTTCTGCAACCACAGCTGGTCTAATGTGGCGGGTCAGATGTTCCTATTTCTTGCAGCAGCGGTGTGCATGCGGTTGCCAGCACCGTGGCGCGTTCCTTTGGCACCTGTTGGAGCTAGCTGAGGTGCCCCTGCGCGCAAGGTGACCAAGAACCCACCTCAGGACTGCCAAGCTGCTCTCTGGGAGTTGGTCTCTCACCTCCTAGGGCTGGGCCCTGGATGCTGGTGCACAGTGGACATGAGCGATTGGCTCCTATTGAAGCAGGCGAGGTGCTTTTGAGCTCAAGCCTGTGCGTGCCCAAGGCGGCCAGGGAGCTAGCCTTAAGCCTGCTGCACAGCGCTCCAGGAGTTGGTCTCTTGCCTCTTAGGGCTGGGTCCCAGACACTTGTGCTCAGTAGAAGTGATTGTCTGTGAGTTTCTGCCACCCGCTGTTCCCACACCGCAGCCACCCACCATTCCTGTGCCCACCTGGGTGGGCACGAGCAGAACCTGAGCAAGTGGTCTGTGCCCCAGTCTGGCGCCCACTAGGGCTGGTCAGGGGTGTCTGTGCACGGTCTTCTCCGTATCCAGTGGGCCCTCCCTGCACCTGTTGGGGCACTGATCTTATCTCTGTTGGGGTGTGTCTGAGGGGCACCTGGATGCGCGGCCCTGTGCACCTGGACCAGTGAATGAGAGCACTTCCCTATGCGCCCCCGCAACCCAAGGGGAGGGTTGGGGAGTGGAGGAGCGCACTTCTGCACCTGCGCTCCTCAAGAATGTCTTATCACCCCCAAACTTTCCCCTCCTCTCCGCAGTTCACAAGAGAAAAATACAAAGCAAAAATTACATTTTCACTTGCACAGCAGCACGCTGTCTCCTTTCTTCCAGTGTCAATGCCACCTGGCCCAGTTCCATCTCTGCCAGTGGGCACAGATCTGCTTTCCTCCTGACTCCCCTCTGGGGAAGCTTCACAAGTACTTAACACATGGAGAGAGTTGAGATGACTCTGACCTCTTAACACTTTGCTTAGGAACAGCCTTCCCTGAAGTTTAATGTGTGATTCTATGGTTTCAAATTTCTTGCATTATAGGTATCAGCTCAAGCTGGTGACTGTAGTCTTTGAGGTCAGCAGACAGTATTATTAGACATGTTGTTAGCATTGTAGCTGTGACTGGTTTGAAAAAACCAGCAAACTGTATATGAAACTTCTCTGCAACTCCTCAATGTGAACTTTTACTCAGGTCTTCAAAACTGATTTTCTCCTCTAATCAAAGAGAAACACAAGTTTTGAAAAAATCATTAAAAGAAACCTTCAAAACTTAAACCCTTTAGGAATATTGAGAACCATTCTAACAGCTTAAAGTAGATTCTTGTCAGATATTTGACCATGCACATAAAATGGCTACTTCTTGGGAACCAAATTAAGAAATTTAGAAATTGGAGCTCTAACCAGCTCCCATTCTTATTGGATTTTCTTTTATTCATGTTTTAAAAATTACAGGAACTATTGTTCAACCTATATAAAATTTTATCTTACTTTTTAAAAGCATTCAAATAGTGATGCCTTCTGAAACATCATCAGATACAGAGTTCCCTTTGGGGATCATTAAGTTAAAAATTGTACTTTCTTTCCCCTAAGGTAATGCAGTGGTTTATCAGTCACTTTCTAAATTTCTTAATTTGGTTCCCAAGAAGTAGCTATTTTATGTGCATTGTCAAATATCTGACAAGAATCTACTTTAAGCTGTTAGAATGGTTCTCAATATTCCTAAAGGGTTTAAGTTTTGAAGGTTTATTTTAATGACTTTTTCAAAACTTGTGTTTCTCTTTGGAATACAGGGATAACAACTGTCAATGGAATGTGTTGATATTTTATGACTACAGATTAGTTTTAAACCCCAAAACCATCTCCAATGAGCTTTGAAAAGCATCTGATAATACAATAGGAAAACAAAACAAAACAAAACATAAATTAAGCACGTATTTATTTCAAGGAAAAAACAGGTTATTTTACCTTTTTAAAATTATGTTCCTTTAACAGACTTCAACTGACAGGCATTTTAGAGCCAGTAGAGAAGCAACACAGAAAAGAATGAACGGGCTTTGGAGCTCAGGGACAAATGAATGCTTTACTGTGTATTCATTCTGTCTTTTTAAGCACTCCCCCTGACCTACATGAACTTAGTTCTTAACTACAGAACATATAACATCTGTTTTATATGATTAAATTAAAATGAAGCTTACATAACATAATATATACAAAACTTCTAGTGTCATGCTTGGTACATAGGGTGATCTCAATAAATGTACTTACGTTCCCTTTTCCCGAACGCATTCTCAATCATAGATGCGCATTAGAATCACTCAGTGAACTTATAACTACTGATTCTCTGAGCTCTATTGCCAAAGATTCTGATGAAATTGCTTTGTGCTAGATTCTAGGCACATATAGTGTTTGTAAAGCTCCCCAGGTGATTCTAACGAGCAGCCAGGGTTCAGAATCTTTGCACAAAAGCCTTAGTCCTGGGACTTTCATGAGTTTCACAAATACCTGTGGAGATTTTTTAAATTATATATGCCTGATCTTTAACCTTGCAAGACTCAAATTCAATAGAACGGAACAGATTATCTTCGGGAGTTTCTGGAACTTTTTTTAGCGTCACTGAATGAAAATGTCTAAAACCTTAAAGCTTCTCACATCACCTTATTTCTGCCTCAGTTTCATAATAACTTCTAAGTAACTACCCTACATTTTCTCATTTTATGACAACAGCTCTGTGAAGTAGTTATGGTAAGACTTGTCATCCCTACTTGAGAGATCAAAATACTTGAGTTTAGAAAAACTAAACAGACTTACTGTTAACATACAATAAATGACAAAGATCAGACTTACATTTGAGTTGTGTAATGATAAAAATTATTACAATCTATCTGAGGTCTTATGATAACAATAGTAAGGCATTTATACTAAGAGATTTGCATTGATTTTTGTATTAAGTAACTGACTTATGCAGCTCTTACTCACCCCACCATTCTTTTGACATTGTTTCTGTAAATGTTGACTCTGACCAATATGTAACTTGCAGATAAACAACATGTTTGTATAAAAATTCTAAGAACTAACTTCAGAATATACAGACTGGTCTTTGTCACCCCGGCGCTCCAAACCCTTCCCCTCTGACAACTGTCAATGTGTTCTCTGCATCTATGAGTCCATTTCTATTTTGTTTCTTTTTTCATTAGATTCCCATATCAGTGAAATATACAGTCTTTGTCTTTGTCTGACTTATTTCACTTAACATAATATCCCCCAGCTCTATCAATGCTGTTGCAAAATATAAGATTTCATTCTTTTTTAGAACCATCCAAATAGTATTACATTGTGTAAATGTACTATACCTTTTTATCCATTCACCTATTGTTGGGCACTTGGGCTACTTCCATATCTTGGCTATTGTAAATAATACTGTATAAACAGGATTGTGTATATTATTTTAAATTAGTGTTTCAGGAATTTTTAGATATATTCCCAGAGGTAGAATCACTGGGTCATAATGCAGTTCCATTTTTAATCTTTTGAGGTATCTCCCTGCTTTCCACAATGGCTGCACCAGTCTGCATTCCCACCAACAGTGCAGTAGGGTTCCCCTTTCTCTACATTCTCATCAGTGTTTGTTGTTTGTTGGTTTGTTGATGATAGCAATTCTGACTGGTGTGATGTGATAACTCATTGTGGTGTTTATTTGTATTTCTCTGATTATTAGTGATGTTTACCATCTTTTCATATGTCTATTGGCCATCTGCATACCCTCTTTGGAGAACTGTCTACTTAGGTTCTTTGCTAATTTTTTAATTGGATTGTTTGGTTTACTTCACGTGTGGAGTTTTATAAGCTCTTTATAAATTTTGGATATTAACCCCTTATCAGATGTATCAGTGAATATGTTCCCCTTTTTCATGGGTTGCCTTTTTATTTTACATAAAAACAGACACATAGATCAATGGAACAGAATAGGGTCCAGAAATAAACCCACACATTTATAGCCAATTAATATTCAATAGGAGAAGCAATCACAAACAATGGGCTAAAGATAGTTTATTCAATAAATGATATTGGGAAAATTGAACAGATACATGCAGAAACTAGATCACCTTCTTACATAACACACCAGAATAAATTCCAAATGGATCAAAGACTTAAATGTCAGGCCCCAAACTAAAAAAATTCTAGAAGGAAACATAGGCAGTAAAATCTCAGACATTGCTTATAGCAATATTTTATCTGATATATCTCTTCAGACAAGGGAAACAAAAGAAAAATAAACAAATGGAACTACATCAAACTAAAAAGTTTTGTGTAGCAAAGGAAACCATCAACAAAAAAAAATGAATCTAATCTTCTATTAGATTGATTCAGAATTCTCCATCAATTATTACTTCTCATTTTAGTTATATAAAAAAGTTCATGAACAATTCAATAGTTATCATGAGAAGGTTCTATTTTAATCCTGTGAGATATTTTATTTACAATATGGTGTATATTTCTATAAAAGTACAGTAAGTACTCACTTATCATCAATAGGTTCTGCCACTTTAAGACAAATGATGTGTAATGAAACCAATTTCACCATAAGTTAATTGGTATAAACACTAGTTAAGTTTCCACAGCATCTCAACATTATAAGAAAATAACATTGAACAAAATAAAGTTTTTCAAGGACTTGTTACATAAGAAGTGAAACATTAGAAAGTGGAAAAGATGACTTCTAACTGATGCCAAGGAAGAATTTAAAATACATCTCTTCAGGGAACTAAGCAACAGTTCTCTGACTACAATATAAGTTGCATAAAGAATGGAAGAGCAGCAAGATCAGGATGAAAACAAGTAGATATGAGAAACTTTGTATCATACAAAGGAGTCTGAATATTGGACTTTATATGCAACTTGGAGTTCAAATAATCAGATTAGGAATTTTACTCCAGGTTTCCTCTTCTTAACGTATATTCTCTGATTCTTTCAGAATTAAATGTATGAGGACACTTACAAATGTTGATGTCTAGGCAGGGCCTCCCTTCTGAATCCCACAATTGTTGAGCATTTCCATGGTGATGTGCTGACTAAATCATGGATGGAATATTAATAACACTGAATGTATTATTTTTATCTCTCCAACCTACTTCTTATAAGCTATCCCTGATACATGTTAGTAAGAGTAGTCACCTAGAAAGCCACCTGACTTTTTCATCTATCTCAATCCAGCCAGAACACATTTGGGATACCATAAAAGAAACCAAATTCCTCTTAAGACTCCCTCTTAACATGCTTAGAATTCTGGGGTTGGTCTTCTTATTACATATCTTTCTAAAGAAATGCTCGGTTATAAAGAGATATGTTATTTTTGTGTACTAAAATCAATAGGAATTTTTCTTCAGTAATATTTTTTATCTAATTTTGGAGGACAATAAAAACACATCATTATAAAAACTAAGGAACAGAAAAAATTATGCATGCTTCTAATCTTGGAGATCCCAAGGAATTGTATTTGTTAAATGAGTTAGAGTCCTATGTAATATTCTCTTGGTCAGTTTTGTGGACAGGACCCAGTTACTACAGTGTGAAAACAATGTAAACAAATGGGTCATGAAAAATTAATCCAATGTCCCAACAAATGTGTTTTGGAGAAAGTAGTATTGGAAAAGAAACAACCTAGTTCAGACACACATTTCATGTGAGCATGGTGTAAGGGAATTTTGTTATCATTAAATGAAGGTACTAAAGAGTTAACTTTATCACAATCATTAAAAGATAAAAAGAGAGGGAGAAGATAACAGTAAGTTTCAATATAGAACCTGAGATTTTAAGCAAAATGTTACTCTGATTTGACTGGAGTTCACCTGCAGTTGAATCTCAGCTCTGGTATTAATAGTCATTTACATTTTTCTCATCTATTAGGTGATAGTGAAAAAAATTACCTTACAGATTTTGGAAGAATTGGATGAATTTACACAACTAAAATATTCAGCACATTTGAGTGTATATGTTCAAGAAAATTTAATTCCCCTTTTTCTTCTCTATTTTTTTTTTTTTTTTTTGGCATTTCTAAAACAATATAGCAAATGCAATTCAGTTGCAGGAACTGAAAATATCTTCTGAGCTATATTAATAGACATATAGATTGATAGTTTAAAGGAAACATATAGGAACATTTCTGACCAAAGTGGTAATATAAAGGTGAATCTAGGGGAGAAAATTGCTGTTTTAAACCATTACTTTTAGTAAGTAGTTTGTAAATGATCATTTTTCTGTATGCATATATAGCTTTATTTTAAGGAAACAAAAGAAAGCTAATTATTTCTTCTAGAATAAAATAAATTGTCCTACACTGATATTTATGCAGACATAAGCCTGATGATCTTCCCATAATGTGAATTTGAACATATTCAAATTCCAAGTGATATGAAAAGTCAATTATTTTATAAATGAGGCACAGTTAAAAACATCAAGCTCATTGATTTGGGTTGATGTTTTAGAAAACAAAGTGTATGAGAAATATGAAAAATAAGAAATATGTCATTTGCTACAAAAGAATACCAGGAAAAGTAAATGATATGCTCATATATATTCTCTCTCTCTCTCTCTCTCTCTCTCTCTCTCTCTCTATATATATATATATATATATATATATATATATACTGAACATAAAATATTATATACATTTTTCACACAAATTATAGGACATCATTCCAATAATATTTCTATCTAAGAGGGAAAGTATTTCTCACCATTTTGCTCTTGTGCTTATTAATTTCCTCTTACTTCCCATGAACTATTTGAGGTTACAGAGGATAGTGGTACACTTATCTGTGTACCATAGCTATCCCCTTTCTAAACTGGAAAAGCAATCTACTTATGGAATGTTACAGATCACACTCATCATCTGAAACCAGTTCAGAAATCCCATTGCTCTCTCCTAGATGTATGAGAAGATATGTAGAAAAAAAATGTTTATCTCAAAGAGAAAAGAATAAACCACACTATTTTAAGCCAAACAGATTCCTTCATGACTTGTGATACAGGAATACATTTTGTTGGTACTATTACAGGTAAATTAACAACGACACTCTTCTACTCTACCCAGTATACTGTTACATAAATGTCTTTTGTATAATTTATGCAAATTGCTATATATTCAGCTGAACCATTAAGTGACTTTATTTCAAAACATCTATTCAATTGAACTAATGAAGTTGTAGAACATAGTCAAATAATAACAGGCTACAGAGACAGCTGTCAGTATCACTCCACTCTGATTCATTCTCACTTTTTTTATACATTCTCACTGATATTTAGGTGATGAGAAACAATGGTAGAATAATTTTACACAACTCCTAGATTCAAGAAATCAGTGTAGAAAAGCAAATGATAACTTTGAATAAAATCTCTCTGAAATTATGACATATAATAATTTAGTTTTACAATCCATCATTTCTCTCTTCATTTATCCTTTTCCATCCTGAACAAAACCAGCTTCTATTTATGGCTTCTATATTCTCTTAATAATCTGCCACTCTCTCTTCACCAAGTATAGAAACCTAGTGAGTCTTTTTGTCTTCATGTCCCATGACAAATATTTCATCCATTTTTGTCAGTTTTTCTTTTCAATCTCCCACAAATATCCTTTCTTGTTTCCTAGTTGCCAACATATTTCAAATTTAAACCCTCATTTGTAGCTCTCTAGACTATTGTAATATTGCCATTGACTTCCCTATCACCAGTCTCTCACCTACTCTATCTGGGACCCTGGGACTTCAAGCATTACTTTTTTTTTTTTTTTTATCCTTCATTTTTTGGTTTTCTGATTACAGTTGTCCCGTTTTTCCCCCATTGCTCCCCCCCAGCCCATCCCCTCTCCCACAATCATATCCCTCCCCGTTGTCCATGTCCATGAGTCATTTATACACGCTCCTTGACTAAAACCTTCCCTTACTTATCCCCCTTCTCCCCCCCCATTGACTGCTATTCTACTCTTTGTCCTATTTAGTTCATTTGTTTGTATTCTTCTTTAGTTTCCTGTATTAGGTGATATGATATGGTATTTTTCTTTCTTTGCCTGGTTTATTTCACTAAGCATAATTCTCTCTAGTTCCATCCATGTCGTAAATAGCAGAAGTTTCTTCTTTCTCTCTGCTGCATAGTATTCCATTGTGTAAACGTACTACAGTTTTTTGATCCACTCATCTACAGGTGGGCACTTAGGCTGTTTCCAGCACTTAGCTATTGTAAACAGTGCTGCTATGAACATAAGGGTGCATAAATTCTTTTGAATTAGGGTTTTAGGATTTTTCTGGTATAATCCTAGCAGTGGAATTGCTGGTTCAAAAGGCAGTTGCATTTTTAGTTTTCTGAGGTAATTCCATACTGTTTTCCACAGTGGCTGCACCAGTCTGCATTCCCACCAACAGTGCAGTAGGGTTCCCGTTTCTCCACATCCTGGCCAGCAGTTGTTGTTTGTTGATGTGTTGATGATGGCCATTATGACAGGTGTAAGGTGGTATCTCATTGTGGTTTTTATTTGCATCTCTCCGATGGCTAATGATGTTGAGCATTTTTCCATGTGTCTATGGACCTTCTGTATGTCCTCTTCGGAGAAGTGTTTGTTCAAACACTACTTTTATTGTAACTTTCCTCTGCTAAAAATCTTTTAGAGACTTTCACATTTAAGAGGAATAAAGCTATGATGTTGATTTAAGTTTAAATTTCTTGCCTTATATCTCATTATTCCATAAACTTAGGCAAGCTGTTTATTAATTATTCCCTAAAGATGTCATTAAAACTTTGCTCTTACCATACTTTCTAAAAAGATTAGCCTAACCTTACACTTTACCTATAACAACTCTACTTACTCTTAAGACCCCTTCCTTAAGCAATATTTTACTATTTCTGTAATAGTTTTATTATACTCTAGCACTAAGCTTAGGTGTTTTGCATTCCACTCAATTATATAAATGGTCTTTTTTACTCTGAGGACAGAATTAAAGTGTCAGTTTTTGCCCTTACATAAGTTTTATAACTTTATGTAACAGACTTTTATATAAATATACAAATAACTCATATATATGCACTCATGCACACACACACACACACACAAATCCATATACACACATACTTCTCTAATCAATCTTTTTACTTGCTACCAAGACTGATGAGAACCTTGGGCTTATGCAAAAATTATGTAATGTTCAACTTGTTAAAATATGAGATCCCTCATTAACTCGGAGTATTAAATGAAACAGTTGAGTTAGTAACCAAATCAGCAAAGAACCAGCTGAATATATGTATGATTAGGTTTATAATTTTGTTCTTAGATTAATTACATGGCTCATTATACTAGATTGTGTGTTTAATTTTAAAACTAGTTCTTTTCTTAGGTTTTGGTTCTTGCTTTCTGGTTTTATGTCCTTTTCTTTTAAAAATAAGAGCTGCATTTTATATCCCTAGCTGGTAGCAAAAATAATAATAACCAGAAGAAATATAAGAATGTAGAACTTTGCCCCCCCAAAAAAGAATAAATTTTAAAACAAAATGGCATACATAATGTGACTTCACTAAATTCAGTGACTTCACTAATGAGAATGGGCTACTGTGTCAAGAGAAGAAAGTGAAATAAAAAGAAAACACAGAGCTTCTCTGTTTTGACTTCACTACCTTCTCTAGAAAAAAATTATAAGCTAATTGGGAGGCAGAATTGACGAGAATAAATGTATTTCAAATGGTTCATTCACTTAAAATATCACCTTGAGCATGTGCTGTTTTTCATTGTTACAATTTTGCAATGATAATAAACCTTTAAACATTTTTTTCATGCATATTTCTTCCTTCAGTTACATACAGTTTGTTTATTCATATATAGTTTGGTTTCTTTTAAGTAAATATCTACTAAAATCATGCTACAGATAATAAGAAGTTTGTTCATACACCAGCTTCTTTCCCTTTCCACTCTTCTGAAATATATTTGAGAATTATCTTTGGGTGAGAGCAGGGAGGATTTGAGAAATACCTTTGATTCCAAGATCTGTTTAGCATTACAACAGCAAACAATGTACTTTACCACATTCACAGAATAAAAGAGAAAATTATATACTTTCTATAAAAAATCTGATAAAAATAAATATAAACTTAAATAAAATTGATAGAAACAAAATATTCAGTGATAACTCTTAACAAACTAAGAACAGAAAGGAAGGTCCTTGATATGATGAGAGCTACCTGTTAATAATACAAACAATATTGAATATATCATAGGAAATCAGCAAAGAAATAGGATGACAGCTATCACTACTTATATTCCATATTATACTAAAAATTTTAACTGATGCAAAAAGAGAAGAAAGAAAATTAAAGGCATAAGGCATAAGGACTAGGAAAGAAATAATAAAACTCATTATTTGTAGATGACATAATAATGCACATATAAAAGAATCTAGAGGAAAGTATTAGAGAATAAATTTAACAATATTACTGTAATCAAGTGCTTAACATAATGAGTTTAAACCTTAATGCATTTATAGCATTTGAACATTTATAGTTTAATGTAAAAATAAGTTGAAAACACTACACAAAAAATTATAAAACATTATTGAGAGAGATTAAAGAATACCTAAGTAAATGGAAGGATATATTAGTTCATGAATTGGACAATTTGATAATATAACAAGTTTATTACTTCCAGATTGATTTATACTAAGTGTAATCTTAATCCAAATCCCAATAAGATTTTGTTGTTGCTATTTGATTGATTGCTCTTTATTATTGTATAAAACAAAAAAACTAATCTAACATTTAGATGTCCTGCAAAATTCCAAAAATAGTTAAGAAATTTTTAGAGAAAAATAAGATGGAAGAAAACATTTAAAATATATAACCAAAAATGAACTATCATCTTGAATATTTAAAAACTATGAATTTATAAAAGACAATTTCATAGGAAGATGGTCAAAATATTTCAACAGGAGTCTCATGAATATATTCAGATGGAAAAAAATCAGATGAATGGGTGCTCAACTTCATTTGCTCACACACAAATTAAAACCATATTTAACGACTAAGCACATGCCAGGATGGCAAAAATGAAAAAGATTGACAATACTAATATTCACAAAGATATGGATTAACCAGTGTCTCAAATCTTTCTGATAGGAAAGTAAATGGCCATAATACTTTAGAAGATAGTTTGTTAGTTTATGGTAAGTTGAAGGTATTCAGTCATCATAACCCAGCAATCCAAGGACAATGACCCAATGACATGCATATGTACAGTATTATTAACATTAGCATTGTTTGTAGTAGCTAATAACTGAAAACATTAGAAATCTATTTGTGGGAACAAAATGATAATATAGTAAAATGGACAAAGAACTTGTTATATTTTCAATCCGTAAAATATTATATAGCTATGAAAATAAATGAGTTACTACTACACAAAACAACATGAGAAAAAAACCTTCAGATGCAAACAAAATAAAAATTGCATACTGTGTGCTTTCCTTCAAGTTCAAAAACAGGAAGTTCGGGAAATAAAAGTGTGGAATCAGTTATTAGAACATTGCCTAAAGGATTTTTAGAGTATTGTGATTATTCTATTATTTTTACCTGGGTTGTGGTTACATTAGTATATTCATTTTGTTAGCTGTTTTGAGTTGCATTATTTAAAATTTCTGTATTTTTCTGTACTTACATTACATTTAAGATAGTATTAACTGGCAGGTTGAATCCACTTCACATCTCCAATCTACTGAAGATTCAGGAGAAATTTATTAAATTTGTTAATATATAAAAAATAAATCAACTAATTTTAATATACTGAGGAGATAAATGCATATTATTATAATACCTTTATTATAACATTCTGTTGTCATTTATATTGTTTCTTATTTAACACTGTTTTTATAAATGTATTTAATTTTTTCTTTCTTCTCTCATTTGAAGAAATTCTCATTAAGGTAACAAGATAAAGATTATATGTATATATATACATATAATCTTTATCTTCATCTAAGATGGCACTTAGGATAAAAATTCTCTTCTAATTTTCTATGTTACTTATATCGAGAATACATTCATTGAATTGTTTCCTATTACTTAGTGAATGTTGTCTTCTGACCTAAACAGTGTTATATCGGTGCCTGTTTAGCAACATTTTTTTTTTTACTTATGAATATTTAGTAAGCTCTTTCCAGTTGTGAAATTTCATGCTTGAGCACATATTGACCTCTGCTGGAATATTTCCTCTTTTACTCTGCCTAGATGAGTAGGTACACATCAGCTCACAGGTTTCAATTGATGTGTTATTTGCCTCTGTGACATAATATTCTCTTTGTGTCCTGATTTCCTTAGTGACAGTTTTCATGATAACATGTACCCTCTTAAATACCTCTGAAATGAGGACTAATGTGTGTTAATAATCAATCACAAATACAGGGCCAGAAACATGTAGGTGTTAAAGCATTTATTGAATAAATAAATGATAAGAAGGTTAACAGCTAGGACAGTCTTTAGATATAAGTAATAAAAATTGCTGAACTTTGGCTTAAAATATAGGAGATTACTGTTCTCACATAATGTCCAGGGGTAGACAATATTATCAATGGTTCAGTGGCTCAGCAATGCATTCAAGGCTTTAGGTTTTCACTATCTTTCCTTTTTACTATTCATGGCCTCAGGGATTTTATTCCTCATGTATGCCCTTTTACAAGAGGTTTCAAGATGGCAGCTGCAGACCCAGGCAGCATGCTATCTATGTATTTATGAAGATTGTGAAGGAGAGAGAAAGAAAGGAAGAAAGAAAGAAGAAAGAAAGAAAGAAAGAAAGAAAGAAAGAAAGAAAGAAAGAAAGAAAGAAAGAAAGAAAGAAAGAAAGAAAGAAAGAAAGAAAGAAAGAAGAAAGGAAGGAAGGAAGGAAGGAAGGAAGGAAGGAAGGAAGGAAGGAAGAAAGGAAGAAAAGAAGAAAGAAAAAAGATTTGTAGGTACTACCAGAAAATGTCATTGTTCAGAATTGGGTCATATTATTACCGTAGCTACAAAAGAGGATGAGAAAGTCAGTATATTACCCTTTCCTGCTGTATAGTAGAAGTTAGATAAGGGAGGTAATTGGGCATGGCTTTTGGGTTAATCAACAAACCTGTCTTCTACAAAGTGGAAATGTAGATTTTTATATGTTATTGTGGTCATAGAGTTTATAAATATTTATTGCTAAATTGATGGATTTTCAGCTCTTCTATTAATATATACCCAAACAGCATCAAACCTAACTTTCCCTAAAGACAAGAACATCATTGGGCAATATTCCAAGCCCTTTTGTATTCAATAATATGAATATGTCTGGAATCATAAACCATACAGAAGGAATAAAAATTTTCCATAAAAATGAAATAAAAAGAAAACAGAAGAAATAAAGCAGAGTATAGCAAGTGTATCATGTAATTTCTGCCTGGCTTTTATCAAATCTGACCATTCTTTTTGCTCTGGCACATATATCATTCATTTTTGGTTAAGCACAGACAAATTGAACTACTGGACATTAGATAATAGCTATAATTTTAAATCATTTCACAGTTTACAACATTAAGGGCTAATGTTATAACAATCAAATTAATCTATCTGTTCTTTTTTTTAAAATAATAAACAATTTACTCTTACCTTTGTCTATTGCTTGACATCTACTACCCTTTAATCCTGGTAATATCCAGACTTCGAAAATGTGGTCTTACATGGAGTTATGTTTATCATTGGGAAATTAAAGATTAGACAAACCATTAAGTAACCTGTGAGATATCTGCATATTATGTGACAAAAATCCAATATATTTTTTGACATTGAAAAACCTACTCTACTTAAAACCATTGAGAGGAACTAATGTATTAGTTTAATAACTCAAAATTACACTATTGAATGACTCACTAACTTTAGCCTTGCCATAGTCACTCTTCCATAAAAATGAAGTATCAGGAAAAAAAAATCAAGGTTTTTGTATAAAATAAACTCACTACCTAGATAATGATCATGGCCTTGCCTACCTGAGTAGATATTATCTTTTTCAAACATAAATAATAAATCAAAAATTTGAAGAAAATAGGTATTTCAATGTTCCTCATCCATTGCATAATACTTACTGAAGAAAAAAGTAGACTATATATATAGTCAATGAACAAAATTATGTATAATCCCACCAGAGACAGGCAATCACAGACTACTTTGTTACAGTCCTAATGCAATGATCCTTCCAGAACTACTTTCTGATTCTGGATTTCTGATTATGTAAGCATGTGTGTGTGTGTGTGCATGCATGCGCACACATGTTTATATGCACATTCTCATATTTATCTCTTGTAAACTGCTTTTTCTCTCTGTGTGAATAAATATATATTTCTAAAATTTATTTTGATAAATATATTGAACAGGTGTTATATAATTTATTTTATTTTTTAGGATACATTTCCAAAATCAAATGACTCTACACTATTTTCAATACTACTAAATTGTAGGCCAGAAAAATTTTACCAAAATAACCTCCCATTGAGTGACCAATTTTATATATGTGACTTATTTCATTTTTTTATTTTTATGAATTTAATTTGGGAAAAGAGGGCATATAATTAATTATATAATTTGTATATATTAAAATTTAAGCATGGCTAAAATAATTTGTCCAGGCAGTTAATGATTTTTAATAAACTTCATAAGTTAGGAAGCCCAAATGAAACTAAAAGTTAATAAATATTTATTGAATAAATGGAGTAAATTAATAAAACAATTTGTCTTTTTCTGATTGCTTATTTATATCCTAGGCTTATTCTTCTCTTTTAGGATATTCATTTTTCCTTTTGAAATAACGTATATTTTTATATTTTTCCAACCTATTTCCTTTACATATATATTACAAATATATTTCACAGACTGTTTGATTTTGTTCTTATTTACTAAATTTAATTCTAACTGGCATAACACTTTCCAAATTTGAAAGTAATAGAATCACAAAAATAAAACATGTAAATTTTTGTGACCCAAAGCCCAAAACAATAAAAGAAAATATTACTTGATGTGACTATATAAAAAACAATGGCCAGAAAAACACCAAAAATATGAGTTAAAAAAGCAATGACAAACATAAAAATTTATTTTGAGTACCTGTAAAGATGACAGTGTTAGTGGACTTAAAACACCAATATCATAAAAAAACAAGCAGAGCATAAAAAAGAGATTTCACACTTGCTTATGAATTATCAGTTTTAATAATAAGCAGAAATGAAATGAGCACATTCACTTACTATTGTTTATTATTCATTTACTATTTCAACAATATGTGTTGACCACTCCAAATAAGTACCATTAAGGTGGCAGTGGTTGTGACATAGACTCACAATCTACAGCAACCCACACACAATTTAAGACATGCACTAGTCTTTCATAAGGGTGAGAGAAAACTAAAGAAAATATATGAAGCATAATTCTCAAGTGAGATAAGAAAGCTTTTGAGTTCTCCTTGCATGTCTGAATAGAAGATAGAACTCTTTGTTCCACTAAGAATCCAGCCATTAACTATTGGATCAGTCATATTGTTTCTATGGACAAGCCATAATTTTCAGGAAAAATGCAATAAACCCACAAAACCCATAATGTCCCTACTTAGTCAGTGGTTTGCAAGGCCATGTCACTCCCAGAATAGGAAGTACTGTACTACTTGTTAGACACAAGAGTCAGTTCCTTCAGCTCTGCTACTGGGAAATATTGTAGAAAACTGATGCTCTACTGTATTTTGTTCCTCTTAAATTTTCAAGGGACCAATTAAACTTTAAACATTCCATCATTTGCCTCTAGAGCATATTAGAATCACCTGGACAGATTTTGCAAATAGAATGTGCAGTACTCTCCCCAGACAACTGCATCAGAATCTCTGAGAGTTTGATGGGGGCCAACACCCCAAATATTTTTAAGCTCAATGATAATTCTGCAAAGATAAATGTAAAGAACATTGCTCTATAAGAAAGGGGAATAATAATGTTCTTCAAGATTGTCTATTCATCTATATTGAGCTATTGTTGATTTTTTATACCATCTGTTAACATTACAAAATATACACATCAAAATTTTAAAAGGACTAAAACTGCCCTTTCTTTCTCACACATCTGTCTCTTATTCCAGCCAAAATCTTTCTTCAACTGGATCTTTTTGATGCCACTAGACAAAGTCTACCTGCATTTGAATAGTTTATTTTGTAGCCTTATGGAAACAAGGAAGAAAACATACCATAGCGAAACATGGGGGAGAGAGTGGGTCTCCCAGAAGAAGGTGTTTAAAAAAGACATTATAGGATATTGTCTTATACCAGGATTTTGAAGAGTGTTTAAGAATACATGGCTTTGTTCTAGGCAGGTTGCTTTTAGCAAGTCAGGTTGATTCTGTAATTGGGTATCTGAATGAATCCTAACAAGGAGGCAGAAGGAACAAAGACAGGTTAAAAGTTGTGATTGGTGAGAAACAATATCTAATATTGCTTCTTGTTTCCATCTCTGACTGGACATAATTATGGAGTGGTCTTCTGTCTTCTCTCATTTATGATCACAGAGAAACGTTGTTTGAGGTTGTAGCTCTGTGTAATTATGCTCAACAGAAAAACACCACTGCTAGTGGCAAGTGCCAGGCCGACTTCCATTGCTGGTAATCTCATCTGTCGTAATCCTGCAATCTCTCTATTTCAGCCACCCTGAAATGATCACTGGTCATTCAGCACAGAATTTTTATTTCATACCATGGCCTCTGTCCTGGCTGCCACTTCCTATTGGGGATATCATTCTCCCAGATCTTCACATTGCTGATGTCTCCCTACTCAATCTTAAATCAAATGTCATCTGTTCAGAGATACCTTCCATGACTATTTTAGCTAAATCATTCCAGTTACCAGTCATTTCTAACTCAGTGCCATGGTTTACAGTAGTTTCTCTCTATATCACAGTTCACTTATCATGGCCTCACTGTATTGCAGGATTTTAAAAAATATTATATTTAATTATTTATTGCAAATTTTTCACTATATTGCAGGATTTTGCAGTACTGTATACATATGTTGTTAAGTTTACATAGGTTTAAGAGTGTAGAATATGTTTAAGAACATAAATAATGTTTATAAAAGTGTGGAAAAGCTTAATAAGGGACTGGCAAAGCTTAATAAGGGACTGGGAATCATTTATAAGTGTGCGAGAAGGCTTTATAAAGCCATTATATATATATATATATGTATATATATATATATATATATATTAGTATATATACATACTAAAATATATACTAAAATAAATGTAAGGTTCCTACTTCGTGGATTTTCACCTATCGCAGGGGGTGGGTGTCTAGAACATAATACCCATGATAAGTGAGGAAATATTGTATTTTTTGTTGTGTTCTTAATTCAGAATGCAGCTTTCTCTTTCTTTTTAAAAATATTATATATACACACATTATATATATGCACAAACACACACATATATATAAGGTATACAATATGATAACTTGATATACATAGTGAAATGATTACTACAATCAAGCTAATTAGCATATCCTTCTTATATAGTTACTCTCTGTATGTGTGTGTCGTGAGAGCACCTAACACTACTCAGAAACTTTCCATTATTTAGTACAATATTATTAACTATAGTCATCATGCTATACATTAGATCTCTAGACTTTTTAATCCTATATAATCCAACTCTGTACCCTTTAATCAATATGCCTGTATTTCCCTCACACAACCATAAATATCAATATATATTTCATATTATTATTTACAAACTGTTTGTTAATGTAATAGATCTTCTCTTTGAGTCTAGATTTATTTCACATAGATTTAGCAAAAATCACCAAAACTAGTACCATTGAATTTTCTTGCCTTTGACCAGGTCACCTTCCCAATGTGAAACCAGAGATAATACAACATACTGGCTAGTTTAAAAATGGGCCTTATACCCCTTACAACACCTCCCAACCTCCAGTTTAATGAACAGTAATCCTACTGAATTACATGAAAAAATAATGGGGAAAAGATAAAGATACAAAATAATTAAGGTAATTAGAGAATGTTTAGAGAAATGTTTTTAATTAAAAGTATAATAGATGAGATCTGCTTTAGTTATGCCTTTATTACATGTTTTAAATGTCACCCAAACTAGATATAAATAATATTTTTACATCATTGACAATAGGATTGACATACAGCTGAAATTTTGGTTGACTGGTTACCTGATATGCCCAAATACTTTTATACTCTTGGTGAGATTCAATCCTTGAAAGTTCAAGCACTATTTCTGCAATCCTTTTACAAACTCTCAAACTTTTTCCTATTAACACACAGGCATAGATTTATTCTTCTTATTATTTTTTTCACATGTAATGACCATTTTGTATTTCTCACTACCCTTTTATCTTCATGCCTTGAAATAGGCCCTGAATGTAAACAAATGCATTTGTTCCCCTGGTATAAGCATCTCAACACCATATAAATTATAAATAGATAACTGGGCATTTTTAGGTCAAGACAAAAACATTCACAGTGAAGAAAGAAAACAAACAAAACAAAAATAATAAAAATGTTTTTAGTCAAATATTTATCACTTTTCAAATAATTTCTTCAGACTTGAGTGATTCTCTCTCTCTCTCTCTCTCTCTCTCTCTCTCTCTCTCTCTCTCTCTCTCCTTAGTTTTCATAATATTTCTGTCTTTTCACTAACAAAAACACAGTCTGTTTACAAGCTCACTTGATGTTTTCTCTGTAAACAATAAATCTTGGACGCAGAAAATCTGACCTGATTCAAAGCTGACATTTACTTTATTGGTCTCAAGATGATGTTTCTTTCCTGATCTTTTCTACATATCCAAGTATCTAAACACTTTTTTCCCCAAAAAATTCTAGCTGATATTCATCATTCATTATTAAATAGAAGAATCATTCTATTGTTTCATGAAAAATATTATTTCTAGGTTGAAGTGAAAGAAGAAAAGCTAGTCATCATCCATAATTCACAACTTCACTAAAATATCTAAATGCTGATAATGTGATTTTAAAATAACAAGGAGATACCTGTATGCTGTTATTGCTCCAACTATAGAGATGTATACCTTAATGAACAATGACTAAAAACCCAAGCTCTGGAGCCAGATGCTAATATTAAAATCTAGGGTCCACCATTAAACTTAGTGCCTTGATCTTTAAAATAGTAATGACAATACTATCTACTTCATGGGTTACAGTATGGATTAAATAAATTTATAAATATAAAATCATTTTGAATAGGTACTCAATACATCTTAACCATATTATTACCAGTTTATTTATCCTTGTGGCAGAATGATGTGTGAAATATTATATGTTTCTATATATTTAATTATAGAACCTGTTTACATTTAACAAACGATATATAAATTTGACTTTGCCTCATAGTGAACAGTCACCAAGCAAATACTAAGCTTTTAAATGCCAAAGTCTCAGATCCAAATCCAATACAAAAGAACTTTGTTTCTTCCTTGTAACTTAATCATATCCTAGATAAGTAGTATTGTTTAGCTTTTCTTCTTATATAGATTAGAAAGCAGTAAGTGAGGGACAAAGTGTAGATGTTAGTGAAGATCTCAGAAAAGATAGACCCTACCACCCTATCATACTCCTACTTAAATATCTGGGGAGAGATGAGGCAATGTAACCCAATGGCATCATCCTCTAGCATAGCCCTGGGAGCACTTACATGGCACCACACAGTCCAAGCAGGACTGCAAAGTGACCTAAGATCAACTCAGTTACCCATGATTCCTCAAAGGTAAATGTATTTTAAATAAATAAAAGGGTAGTCAAAAGATCTTTTTAGTTTCAAGACTAAAAAAAAAGGATCAGAAAAGAGAATTCAACATAGAACTTGAGCTGAAAATTGACAAGGAGATGGTTTCATCTTTACCAAGGTCATCATGGTAGGGGAAAAAACTACACTACAATGAAAGCAATGAGTCCCTCAGGAAAAACTACAGAATAGCTATGCCTAAGGATAAAATTAGATGAATCACATTTAAACAAACAAATTAAATAATTATTAAAAAGAAATATTTATTCATAATAACCCCAGACAGGAAGTAACTTATATGTCTGTCAAGTGGTGAAGAGATAAATAGCAGTGTGTGTGTGTGTGTGTATCTCACAATGGCCTGTCTATAGAGTATCCAGCCATGTACTATGACATTTATTGAAGAAAATACCAGGTACAAGAAACATTGTGCATAGGACAATGATACCTCAGTCCCCTTCAAAGTAGACACCTTGGGACCTCACACAATTCTCCCAATGTCTCTCCCACTGTTGAAAACACTGCAAAATCCTTTGTTGGAATTGCCATAAGCTTCCCCATCATATTTTCCTGAATTTTAATCACAGTCTCAAATCTCTTCCCTTTCAAAGGTAATTTTAGTTTTGGGAAAAGCCAGAAGTTGCAGGGCACTAAATTTGGTTCATTGGTAGCAGTTCGAATCAAGTCATTAGCAACTGCAGCACAATGTTCCTTCTGCTCTGGATGCAGAAGCAGCAGAACAAATTTTGCCACAACACATTTTATGCCAGATCATTTTTTTCTTCTATGAGGAAATAAGATTTAATTGTACAAATTTACAAGCCAAGATAAAATAGAAATGAAGTGTGGAAAACAAACAAGACCTGCTGTGCAAGACTTGAGGTCACCATGCATGGCAGCCTGGGCTGCAGCGGCTGTGTCCAGCCAGGTCTGGGCCCTGCACTGCCTCCAGCTCCTGGCTTTGGTCGCAGTGGGGCCCCAGCTGTCAGGTCTCCAGATCTTGAACACAGTAGTTTTTGGCATCCCCAGTACAGCTTCTAGTTCTCACATTCAGTAGCCATTTGTTGTTGATTGCAACCCATACACATTCAACATTCACAGGTATTTTGCCTGTTGCAGGCCTTCCAGAATGTGGATCAACTTCAACAGATTCTTGACCACCTTTGAAGCATTTCTGCCACATTTTTATTTGTGCTGCACTCATTGCATCATCCCCGAAAGCCTTCTGAATTACCTGAATAGTTTCTGCAGAGGAATATTCAAGCTTAATGCAAATTTTGATCCAGATGTGTTGCTCCACTCACTCACTCATTTGGAATGTGATGGCCACACAGTACACATGTTCACTCAATAGCATCTACCAGTCCCACTGACTAGTACAGTGAAGTCGTCATTGTTTGTGCACATGCGCTCCAGTACTCTCCTTGGTTGCCAGGTTAGACTGATATTGTACAAACCATTCTTGTTATACTAAAATGGCTGGACTTCTTCTGGATGTGTATATAAATATATTCCATATATATATGAAATGAGTCATAGCTGTATACAACATGTAAATGCATCTTCTTAAGACCAGAAAAGCTCATGTGTCTGCAGATTTTACAACATAGAGGTATCTCCACATTCCCAAGTATATAAACACAAACATCCAGAGTTAGGTGAATCCCTTTGGTGCTCTCACTCTGTCTATGCAGTTGGAAACTAACTTCTGAGAATTGCCCGTTATCCAGGATTTTATGTTTTTAGCAAAATTTATTCAGAAAACCCCAGTTCTGCATAAACACCAATATGTATCCTTTGCACCTCCACAAAACTACAGACCATTATTCTTCACAAACATAGACACAAAAGTCTTCAAGAAAATATTTAAAAATGAAATGCAGCAATATATAAAAATGATGATATTCCATAACCAAGAGAGGTTATCTGAATAATACAAAGCTTACTGAATATATAAAAACCAATCAATACAATCTACCTTATTACCAATGTAAAGGGAATCTATATAATCATATCAATTGAGACAAAACAGTATTTGAAAAAATTCAATATCCATTTATGATTAGAATTCTGAGTAGACTAAGAATGGAAGGTAACTTCTTAACCTCATAAAGGGTGCCACTAAAAACTCTACAGCCAATATCAACTTTAATTGTAAAAGACAGAATGCATTCCTCCAAAGGTTAAGAAAAAGGAGAGAATGTCTACTCTCACCATTACTAGTCAAAAGTATATTGGAAGTCTTAGCCAACACAATAGAAAATCTTTTTAAAAAAACAGTAAAAAACACAACTGGAAGAGATGAAGCAGTTCTGATTTATTGACAACTTGATTGTGGACACATTCAGTCCAAAAGACAATTACAGTCTTCCAAACCTCTGATATAGCTGAGAGCAATAAAAAAAGGAAATAACAGGAAAAATAAGAATCTACAAAAAATCATTTAGAACTAATAAATGAATGTCATAAGGGCACAGATATGGGGTCAACTCTCAAAAATTATATACTAGAAATGGACAATTAGAAAATAAAATTTAAACAATACTACTTACAATAGCTCCCACCCTAAAAAAATATGTAGTTATAAATTGAATAAAATGCATGTAGTATCTGTCTTCTGATGACTACAAAATGCTAATCAAAAAAATTTAAAAATATCCCTGTAAATCAAAAAACATTCTGCTCATAATTATGAGTCTAAAAGTAAGGATGTCGATTCTAATATTATCTATACACTTATGCACCTC
Organism: Furipterus horrens; assembly: GCF_987537825.1. NCBI lineage: Eukaryota > Metazoa > Chordata > Mammalia > Chiroptera > Furipteridae > Furipterus > Furipterus horrens. Next base: position 57,249,877 of record NW_028327176.1, on the reverse strand, counting down.
CATCAAAATCCTGGCATGATTTTTGTAGTAGTGACAAGATTATACTAAAATTTATATGAAAAAGCAAAGGAACTAGAACAGCTCAAACAATTAAAAAATAAAATTGAAGTAATCATATTTTTAATTTTAAGAATTAGCAAAAAGTTACTATACTCAAGAATATGGAATTGTCAAAAAGACAAACACATCAATCAATGGCACATAGTAGAATACAGCAGTGTATGCACATAAATATGCCAATTTATTTTTGACAAAGTCAAAGGCAATTCAATGAAGAAACAATAGTCTTTTCAACAAAAGCTGTAGAAACAATTGGTTAGCCATACGCACAAAAAGTATCTTGAACTAAGCCTCATATTAAACACATATTTTATTAAGAATGAATTCTAGATCTAACTATAGAATGTCAACCATAAATATTTTAGGATAAAACACTTGAGAAAACACTAAACACCCAGATTAGGGAAAAAATTAGACATAATAGTACAAATATGATTCATAAAAGAAAAAATATTAATTGTACATTGTCACAATATTGCATTAGCAGTGCATAGAACATTGTTAAGAGAAGAAAAGACAAGACAGAAGCTGGTAGAAAACATTTTAAGTTATACATCTGATGAGGGACTTGTATCCAGGACATATGAAGAACACTTAAAACTCAACAGTAAGAAAAAAAAAAGAATTTTCTTTATAATAGACAAACAACACACATTTGACTCAAGATATTATACAGATCACAAGTAAACTCATACATAAAAAGATGTTCAATATCAAGTCAATAGATAAATATAAATGAAAACCATAAGACACAATAACACACCTATTAGAATACACAAAATAAAAGTCAATAACTTCTGGTGAGCAAATGAAATTGTCATACATTGTTAGAGGGATTCCTGAATGGCACAGATGCTCTAGAAAACAGTTAGTTTCTCATAAACATCATTTATCATGTGACTGAACAAACCCACTTCTGGATAATCACCCTAAATAAATAAAAATAAGCTCACACAAAAATATATATATAAATGTTCATAGAAATTCTATTCACAATTTCTCAAAACATGAAATAACATGAATGTCCTTCAGTGGGTGAACAGATAAAAAAACTGTGATACATCCATGCAATGAAATACTTTTCAGCAATGTATGCAACAATGTGGATCTCAAATGCATTGATCTGGGTCTAAGAAGGCAGTCTCAAAAAGTTACATACTCTATGATTTCATTTGTTTAACATTCTGAAAAATACAAAACAATAGTTATGGAATGCACATCAGCTCTTGGGGTAAGGCACAGAGAAAGGTGTGAGTGTTGAGGGATACCTCCAGGAAGTTTTCCTAAGGTGATGTTTTCAGTGTTCCGATTGTGGTGTTGGTTACACTATGAGTTAAATAAGCAGAAACATACAGCAAAACCAACAGTCAAAAAAGTTAATTTATGTTCTTCTTACCTCTTTTTAAAAATATTTTTCTTTCACTTTTTATTGTTGTGCTTTTACAGTTGTCCCAGTTGCCCCATTGCTCTCTCTTGCCCAACCCCCTGCTTCTTCTTACCTGTTTTAAAACACTTCTCAAGAAATTGACTCATGCCTTTAATGTGAGTGCTTTGCGATTCTTCACATATTTTCTGCTCCTTTAAATACACTTTAATGTACCAATCTATTAATAACATTATTCAATAATTAGTATGTGGCAAGCAGTTTTCCAGATTCTTGGTGATATTTTTAAGAAATTATGCTCTCTATTGATATGCTTTTTCTTCTTGATAGTTTGAGGCCTCATCTTTGTCACTTCAGCCTCTGTCAACAATTAAAAACTTGGCTTTTGTTTTTTCAAGACATTTAACCAGTTTACTGACATATTGACAACAGAGGAATTTATATGTATCTTTTTTCCACTTACTCTGTATTCCCATTCACTTTTGTGGCTCTAACTTCATTGAATTCAACTTAATAGCTACTACAACCACTATGTTCCAGGAACTAGCTAGGTTTAAAAAAAAACAAAAATAAATAAAAACTTTTTTTTAATGTCTTTAAGCTCTGCCTCAGGTAGAATCAACTCTTTATGCTTAATTTCACATTAATTAATATTCTCTGATATTAAATTTTTATTTATTTATATTTATTTATTTATTTTTATATTCTCCCAAGGACTTCTTTTTATTGTTTTCAGGGAGAGAGTAAGGGAGAGAGACGAAGGAAGAAAGAAAAGCATTTATGTGAGAGAGAAGCATCAATTGATTGCCTCTTGTATGTGCCTGGACTGGGGATCAAATGTGCCGAAACTCGCAACCTAGGTATGTGTCCTCACCCTGAATCAAACCTGCAATCTTTTGGTGTATGGGATGACACTCCAGCCAACTGAGCCACACCAGCCAGGGATTTTGCTACCATCTTTAAATCAAGTTTTATAGTAAAGTCAATCTGCTCCTAGGTCCTTCTCATATCAAGGCTAACCCAGAAGAAGAGAAATTCCCTCCCTCTAAGTGTCAGAGAAACCTGGACAGCTGGTAGAAATGAGTCTCTGGACAGCCCATTCTCAGGGAGATTGCTGATCCTTCATAGTAGGTCTTACCCACCACTGGGTCTTTCTCCTTAGAGTACATTTAAGCCACAGATACCTGCCTAGAAGTATCTCAAAAATGCTGGGGCATCAGTGACATTTAAAAAGAGAGAAACAAGAAATTTTAAGCTATGAGTGCTTCATGTGAGTCCTAAGAATAAATAAAAACTTACAGTTACTTGGATCCCTTTAGTTTAACTGTGAGACTCCCTTCAAATAATGTTGCAGTTTGACATTTGGTGATTGGTTTCTACAAGAAATATCTTGAACCTTTTTTATGCCTTAACATACATGCAATAGCACCTCTTCTTTCAATACTCTCCCCCTTAGCTGCAGTCCTCAGCATTAGTTAGTAAATGTTTTGCCTGACAATTCATATTAAAGTAAAGAAAACAAACACAAAGCCACTTCTGTTGTTGTCGTGTTTAGCTTTCTGTTTCTAGCTAAAGGCTATTGTATCTAGGGATGTTTTGTTGGCATAATTCCTTCTAAAACAAAAATTTGTGGCTTCCTAATTCATTCAATAAGTATTTACCAGGCAGCTCTTTTGTGTCAGGGTCTGTTTTGCATTCCTGTGAACTGAACAGATGCCTCTTTCTTCATGGAGCTTTTATCATACTCAGGAGAAATAGGTAATATATAACTTAATAATTAACATAATTACAGATCTGCATAAGTGTCATGCAGGGGAAAATAGAATGATAATAGAAAAAGATTTTGTACATGTACGTGTATGGTGAGGGGGATGACAACCTTAACAAAGGGTGCCTCTCCAAAAGGTAATGTTTCACTGAGACCTGATGTGTGAGAAGGCACCCATGAGAAGCACCAGAGAATGAGCTCACTCAGAAGAAGCAACAGCAAAGAGCTCAGACAGTAAAAAGCTAAGTTGTTCAAGGATTGGAAAGGTGGCCTGTGTGGATGGAGCTGCATTAGAAAAGGAGACAAACAATACAGACTAGATCATGTAGGTCTCTTAAACTAGGATAATAAGCCTGGATTTTATCTTTATTGCATTGAGAAGCTGATGAAGGATTTTAAGTATTATTTAAAACTCATTATAATGATAATTGATTATTAGTAATATATAAGAGCACTCTCATGGTGTCATGGATAGTGTATTGCAGAGGGGCCCTAGTGGAATCAGTAAGCCAGGTAGGAAGCTATGAAAGCTCTCCAGTAGAAATACAAGAGGGACTTGGGTAAGGTCAGTATCCAAGAAGACAGAGGTACATGACAAATTAAAAACATACATTAAATTTTAAACAGGATTGCTGATTTCCTGGATATAAGAAATTAATACCTGGGAGAAACTAAAAATAACTTTTGGTTTCTGGTTCTGATGAATGTTTGTATTGTTACTAAAATGCTAAGGTTACAACAAGGTTCTTGAGAAGGAACATCAAAGCTTTAGTAAGTCTATAGAGATTTACAACTGAAAATGTTAATAGGACAATTGTGTATATATAACTATCTCGTATGTATTAAGGTGACTAGGTGTAAATACATAAAGTAGTATATCTTTGGATAAATATAATTTTAAATTTCATTTTTATAATTTTATTTTATTTTATATTTTCCAAATTTAAAAAAAATTATCATTGATGTACAATATATTAGTTTCAGGTGTACAACCCAGTGATTAGGCATTTACATAACTTATGAAGTGACTACTCTGATGAATCTAGTACCCATCTGACACCATATTAGTTATTACAATATTATTGACTAAATTCCCTGTGCTGTACTTTACATCCTCTTGACTATTCTGTAATTGCTAACTTGTTTTCCTAAATCCTTTCACCTTTTTCTTCAATCCACCCAACCTCCTTCACATCTGGCAACTGTCAAATGTCCCCTGTATATATTAGTTTGTTTCAGTTCTGCTTATTCATTTATTTTGTTTTTAAGATGCCACATATAAGTGAAATCATTTGACATTTATCTTTCCCTGTCTGCCTTATTTCACTCAGCACAATACTCTCTAGATCCATCCATGTTGTTGCAGAGGAAAGATTTTCTTCTTTTTTTAATGGCTGGATTCTATTTCATTGTATATATGTACCATTTCTTCTTTATTCATTTATTTATGGACACTTAGGTTTTTTTCTTATCCTGACTGTTGTAAATAATGCTGTAATAAACATATGGATGTATGTATCTTTTTGATTTAGTGTTTTGAGTTTCTTCAGATGAATGCCCAGAAGTGGAATTGCAGGGTCTTTCTTAGTCTCTTGTAGAATCTTTGTTTTAAAATCTATTTTGTTTGGTATCCTGGCTTATTTTTTTAATTTTCATTTTCAGAAAATATCTTTTTCACGCTTTTACTTTCAGCCTGTGTGAGTCTTTTGCTCTGAAGTTATTCGCCTGTAGATGGCATATGGAAGAGTCTTGTTTTGTTAGCCATTTAGCCACCATATGTCTTTTAATTGGAGCATTTAATCTACTTACATTTAAAGTAATTGTTGATAGTTATGTATTTTCTGACATTTTATTATTCATATTTATGTTATTTTTCTTATTATTACTCTTAAGGAAGAACCTTTAACATTTCTTGTATTACTAGTTTGATGGTGATGAACTCCTTTAGCTTTTTCTTGTCTGGGAAGAACTTTATCTGTCCTTTGTTTTTAAATTATACCTTTGCTAAATTATATGAATGAATAACGTCACTTAAAGAGTATAGCTAGAAAAGAAAAAAGAATTTTAAGAAAAACATCTTAAACATTATTTTTTCTTTAAGAAAATAGAAAATTAGTAGAGGCAGAGGACTTGGAAAACTGAGAAGGTGGGACAAGGAAAGTAGAGGGAACCCAATAAAGTGATGTCATGGAAACCAGAAGGAAAGTGGTTTGTGTTGACAGTGATTTTGCCTATGCTGTATCAACAATGTCCCTATTCTACTTCAATTCACAGTCCACAGAGTAAAATAGATTTTTGTCTTTTTCACTCTTCTATTAAATCCTAATCAATGGATTTCTATGGATCTAAAAATACACTTCAATCCTTGGGTTTCCTTTTTAAAGCTATGCTGGTAGGAATCCTTTCCAGTCCAAGCTAGCCTCACTGTTTTCCTTTGCACCAAATAATGCTATCTTCTATGGATTTTTCTTGCTTTTTTCTCTACTTGAAATTTCACTTCTAAAAAATTTTAAATGGTGTACAATCTAGTCATTCATCAATAAACATTCATTGACAAATTGGAATCATTGACTTAAAAAATATCTGGCTCTAAAATAGGATCTTAAAAAAGAGTAAACATTGTCCAGTGAGCGTATATGTCATTGGCCTCTGCCTCAGCATAATTCTGATGTGGCCTGTGAAGCACTAGCATTCTAGACTATTACTGCAGCTGACAGCACAGACAGATCGTCACCCAAACCTCAGTGTTCCTCTCCAACACACCAGTGCAGCTCTTCCTAACTACCAGTCATTTCTCCCTATCGTATGAGTCTTACCTTGATTGCTCTTCCCAACAGTGAATCCCATCTTGGTCCCTCCCTCATGTTCCCAGATGATTATCATCACATGTAGCATCAGTGTCACATCCAAATCCTGTCCCTACCCACTCTCTAAAATCATGTCCTTCCATTTTCCCCAGGTTGTATCCTGTGCTGTTTCCTTCTCTGTGAACAGAGGCATTGGGCTTGATGATTCCTAAGGTGTCTGCCAGCTCTGAAATTCTGTGTGTAATTAGAGAGCAGCACTGTGATCCATCTATAAATACAGCAGGGGTTCAGAGAAGGTTAGAGTAATTGAAGAAAGTTTCCTAGAGGGAATGTGGAGATTGAAAGTGGTCTTGAGTAATGGAAGAATTTAAGCTGGCAGAAAGGACTGTCTCAGGTTGGAGAAACTGCATGACTCAAAGCAGGGAAGAGGGAAGAAAGATGCACGCAGAGTGACTGATGAGAGATAAACTTGACTGGTGTAGTATGTGCAGATTGCTGGATACTGAAAAATAAGCCTGAATCAAAAGCAAATAATAAATTGGAAATAAACATGCATCTGATGGTGACTGAAATGAAATCTGAGTTTAGTAATGACAATAATATTCTTCCCTAGACTTTAAAAAACTGTTTGGAAGCCAAAAAAAAAAAAAAAAATGTCTGAATTGAGGACTTTAGGACAAACTGATAACTCTACTATAAACTCGTTTTGTGGCAGTGAAGAATCCCTTTAGTGGGATTCAATCTACCTAATGATGCAGCATAAATAAAATAATCTGTATGCATTGTTTTTAGGACTTGACCCATACCTAGAGGGAGGTCCTTAGTTGCATAGTGTCATGCCGTTAAAAATAGAAATAGGTCACTGTCAATCAATCTTCAGTGTAGTTGTGCTAAAAGAGTTGGAAACAAGGAGGCTTAGATCACAGTTTAAACCTTTATTTAAACCAGTTAATGGAAAGAAGGAAGGAAGGAAGCAAAGAAAAGAGGAATAAAAGGTCTTTTTCAGCCATTCCATATCTCTGGAAGTTAACCATTTATATAACAAAAATTAAACACTTTTTATACAAAACAAGAGGTACTGTTAACAGCAAAGGACAAATAATAACTTTTTATTAATTTGAACTTTATGGCTAACTATGTAGAAAATATTTTATATAGATGTAATCTCCATGTTAAATATCTGAATAAATATTAAGAATGTGTATGCTGTTTTTAAAATAGACTGCAAAAGGAAGGTAAGTAACATGTAATGCACACTATATGCTTGGCACAGTTCTACTGCAAATCTCAGGACTTGATATAGTCATTCTTTTTACTCAGGAAGAATAAAATGGATATTCAAAGAGTTTAGGTGACTTACCAATGTATTACCACTTGAAAATGGCAGAGCTAGGACATGAATTCAGGGAGTATCATATCCCTAATCCTCATGGCCACCACACACACACTCTGCTCCAAATAATCCAAGTTAACTTCTTTCCAAAATCCTGTGTTTTAAAAATGCGATTAGAAAACAACTGCATTCAAATCACTAGGAATGCTTGTTAAAATTCAACATTCCAGAACCTACCTCAGACCACCTTCATTATAACAGGTTCTCCAGGTAATTCTGGTGAGCATTAAAAGCTTGAAGCAGTGCAAAAACCAAACTACTTCCCATAACTCACATAGTATAAATGTCATATGAGCTTTTTAAACTAATTCTTCCAAGCCATGTCCCTGGTATATGAGACTCTATTTTTATTAAAATCTAATAACCCATAATTTAAGTGGAAGCCATAGCCACTATATTTGATTTTTCCAAATTAGATTTTTAAAAACAAGTGAGAACTAAACAACTGAAAAATTGAAGAGTGGTCCATGATTGAGATGCAAATTAATCGAATTTTCAAAGATGAAAAATTTTTAAAGATATGGAATATTATTAGAACATGGATTAGTCAGAAAAAGAAAAAGGGTTACTGTATTGAAGATTAAGGCTGGTTAAGGGTGGATCTTAGGGACTCCAGTCATGTGCATATTTAAAAAATCAAATTCATTGAAGTATAATTTATATAGAAACAAAATGAATTGATGTAAATGTAAGGTTCAATGCGTTTTGACAAAGCACGCAATTCTGTAATCTTAAACATATAGAACATTTCTATCACCCTACAACTTTCCCTGTGCCTTTTTGCAGACAGTCCTCCTCATCCCTGACCCCCTAGCAATAGCCAATTTGCTTAACTGTGCCTATTCTAGAATGTCATGTAAAAAGAATTCTACAGTATGTGAAACATTTTGGGTCCATGTTATTGCATGTATCAATAGTTTATTGTCTTTAAGTATACGTACCGTATTCCACTGTATAGATATACCACAATTTACTTATCAATTCAATTCTTTTTTTTAAAGTATATTTTATTGATTATATTGTTACAATAGTTCCAATTTTTTCCCCTTTGCTCCTCTCCGCCCAGCACCGCCCTTCCCCAACAATCCCCTCCCCAGGTCCATGCCCATGGGTTGTACATACAAGCTCTCCTGCCTCACCCTTTCATATATTCTTCTTTTTTTAAAAAATAATTAATTAATTAGTTAAATATTTTAACAATAAAAAATAACAATCCCTCCCTCTCAGACTTAAGACCCTTTACAATCTTATAAAGGACAATGGACGAAGGTCTTGAGCTCCTCTAGCTGCTTCAAGCTGGACATGGTCGTCGTCCTACCTACCCTTGGGTCAAGAAATCCCTCATAAGAGTGGGGGTGTGCAGAGGAGGGTGGCCTTCCCACAAGGGGAAGGATCGTGCAGACTCCAGGTTGGTTGGCTGTCTCTGGACAATGGCATGCTTGGTTTAACAGGCTGGCATCCTTGTTGTATTCTGGGGGCAACAGGGTTAAAGGACATCATTCAATCCGTAACCACTAGATGACAAAAGACAGGTATTAATTTTTCAATGTCCCACATTAGGGAAAAGAAGGGTTTCTTTGGAGGAAGGTATGCCAGGTACATCTCACCTGTCCAAAACCCTTTTGCCCATTATACTTAGTTTGGACTGAGGGAAATATTTTAGGTTTCCCCCCTCTCAGGCCTCTGGGCTCTTTCTGTCCAAGCCATTAGGATAGAAAAGAGAAACCAGTTTTAAAGTGAAGCCCACAGACCACCCCGTTCTTCACCAACCCAGCCACTTAGTTCAGCCAAACCATTGAGTCTCAGGAGGCAGCAATGCAGACAGGATTAAGTGAGGCCTATACGTACGGACAATCACTCAGGTAATGAGATCGTAGGCTTATGACCTTTGAAAACAGAAAACACATGTTAATTTATGTAACATAACCCACATACAAGTCTCTAAACCTGTAGGACTGTCTTATCGGAAAGACATTCAGTTGCAAGGCATTTGACATTCTTCTCGCCTGTAAATTAAACATCTTTGATAATGCCACAGACATAGTTTAACTTTCAAATGAACGAAAACTTTAAATGAAAAGAAACTTTAAAGACGGTTAGCTGCACTACTTTATAGTCTACCACTGGGCATTGTGATCTTCCTTGAATCGTGATTTTTCTCCCTAAGATTACCCTCCTTGTCATTAAAGGGACTGCATTAAGTTCATTTTTAATTTATCCTGTTCATTTGCATAAACACAACAAGAGCAGCAAATGATCACTTATGATCTTTAGTTCTGCTTTGCTGGAACTTACGCGAGGAACATTTAGGGTGACCTTCAGTCTGCCCTTCAGGGCACAGAAGCTGAGCCACATACCTGGCATTCAGCCTTGCCTGTAAACACCTGTCTTTTCCAGGTCCTCCTGGTTTTCCATTGTGCCTTAAGGTCCCTTCTAGTCATCTTTCAGGAAAACAACCTTCATTCCTTCCCTGGATAGATTGCTATGGACCGCTCATCCATCCAAGGTACCAGGCCTGTTATCTCGTGGACTTTTATTACCTTTGAAAGTCAGTCCCAGTTGCTCAGGGCTTTTCGGTAACAAGCAAAGTCCAAGCATGTCTCCTTTAGGCATGACATTCCATTCAAAGTCTTAGTTAAAAAAAAAAACAAAAAACCTCTATTAACAACTGGTCTTATTAGTTTTATGCAAAGAAACTTAGGTCATTACTTACTTCTTTAGAATGCCAAATTCTGGAGGGATCAGATAGGGAGAAAATATATACAATGTGAAGGAAAATCCTTGTCCTTCTAATATTCACTGAACTTGCATTTCTATTCTTTATATTTTTATTTTTTCCCCCCACTAAAAATTTTTCTGTTTGTTTGTTTTTCCATTAGAGTTGTCTCACTTTTTTCTCCCTCTTGCTTCCCTGCACCCTGCCCCCCCTTCTTCCACATTCAGTCTCCACCCAGTTGTCCCTGTCCATGGGTCATTTATACATGTTCTTTGACTAGACCCTTCCCCTTCTTACCACTTCTCTCCCTCCCATCTCCCCCTTTGTTACTGTTAGTTTATTCCTCGTTTACATACCTCTGGTTCAATTTTGCTCATTTGTTTGTGTTGTTCATTAGTTTCCTGTAACAGGTGATAGCATAAGGTAATTTTCTTTTGTTGCCTGGTTTATTTTGTTAAGCATAATTCTCTCTAGTTCCAATCATGTTGTTGCAAATGGTAGAAGTTCCTTCTTTCTTTCAGTACTTATTCATTGTCATTTTCCCCCTTTGTACTCGTGTTCCTCTCTGTCTCTCTCTGTTTCTTCATCTTCTTAAAGCAGACCCTTTAGCATCTCTTGCAATGCTGGTTTGGTGGAGATGTATTCTTTTAGCCTTCTTTTGTCTTGGAAACTCCTTATTTCACCTTCCATTTTGAATGAGAGCCCTGCTGGGTAGAGTATTCTTGGTTGTAGGCCTTTGTTTTTCATTACTTGGAATGTATTTTGCAATTCCCTTCTGGCTTGTAGTGTTTCTGCTGAGAAATCTGATGATAGCCTTATTGGAGCTCCCTTGTATGTTATTAGTTGTTTCTCTCTTGCTGCTTTTAGGATTCTCTCTTTGTCTTTGAATGTTGCCATTTTAATTAATATATGTCTTGAAGTGGGCCTGTTGGGGTTCATCTTCATTGGGACCCTCTGTGCTTCCTTGACTTGCATGAGTCTTTCTCTCTTCATGTTAGGGAAGTTTTCTGTCATTAGTTTTTTAAAGAGGTTTTCTATCCCTTGCTCTTCTTCTTCCCCTCCTGGAATTCCTATGATACGGATATTATTACGTTTCATGTTGTCCTGCAGCTGTCTTAGAACCCCTTCAGTCTTGTTCAGTCTTTTTTCGTTTTGTTGCACTGTCTGGGAGTTTTTGTCTACATTGCCCTCCAGCTCGCTGATCCGATCTTCTGCTTCCTCTAGCCTGTTTTTAATCCTTCTACTGTGTTCTTCAATTCAGAGATCATATTCTTCATTTCCTCCTGGCTCTTATTGATAGCTTCCATGTCCTTTTTGATGCTGGTATAATTCTCAGTAAGTTCCTTATAGTTCTTCTGGAGTTCACTGTAGTTTTTCTGAAGTTCTTTGTAGTTTCTGCTGAGCTCATTGAGCTTCTCCATAATCCATGCTTTCAATTCCATATCTGATAGTTGGTTCCCCTCTATTTCATTTAGCACTCTTTCTGGGGACTCTACCTTTCCTTTCGATGGGGAGTTGTTTCTCTGTCTCCCCATTTTTGTGACTCCTATTTTTTGTTGGTGCTTCTTAGAATGATCTGCACTTCCTGGATCTGCCCCTGGTGGCGTCAGATCCTGTACCAGTCTGGGCCTAGGTAGCCTGTTGGAGACTTCCAGGGATCTACTGCCTTTGTCTGTCTTCTTTAGTTGTTAATCTATCCAATCTGTGATTAGCCGTCAGGTTTAAGGACCGTGGGTGTGGCAGCTTAATTCCTGTAGGCAGGGCTTTTGCTTCCCCTCAGGCTGATGCCACTTGGCTGGGAATGGTCTGCCTGCAGCACTGGGGATGAGTCAGCACTGGGACCCGGCCGGCCGCTTCCCCAGCTCTCCCCTCAAAGCCACCACACCAAACTCTCCCCAAGCATTTCCTGTCCTCTCTGTCTTCCCTCTGCTTGAGCCCAGGGTAAGTGGGGGAAAAATATTTTCATATGTGATCCGCTTAAGAGCTCTTTTTCTCCAGCTGTTTCTCTCCGGCTAGCAAGAACCCTGTGGCTTTTCGCTCTTCTCAGCTGGATACTATTTTACTTTCCACTCTGTTGCTGTAGGCTGGGAAGCCCAGCGTGGGGGTCTAGACCCTGCCCTTCTCAGGGGGAACCCCCACTGCTGAGCTGTTTCTCAGTCCCTTCAGCTGCCACCCGTGTGACGCCAGCCAGCCCTTCCACGTCTCCGCACTCCCTACCGGTCAAGTTGTGATGTAGCGGCCTTTTCTGTCTCCCTGTGGTTATAAGACTTCTCTCCAGCTGGTGTTCAGTTGTTTATTCCAGATGATTGCTCCAAAATTACGTTGTAAATCCAGACTAGTTCTGGGAGGAAGTTAGTGTAGCTTCCACTTACTCCTCCGCCATCTTGTTTCTCCCTAGCTCGACATCTTTATCTCAATTCAATTCTTGATGATTATTTGGATTGTTTCTACTTCATTATGAATAAAGCTGCTATAAACATTCTAGTAAAAGTACTTGTGTAGACATATGTTGTTGTTTTTTCTCTCGGGTAAGGTAATGGAATTGCTAGGTTTTAGAATAGTTGTATTTTATCTTTATAAAGGACTATCAATTGTTTTCCAGAATGGTTGGACAGTGTAACAATCCTACCAGCAATGAATAAGAATTCTGTGTGCTACCTATGCTCATCAGCAGTGGCATAGAGAGTATTTAATTGTTCTCTTCAGTATGTAAAGATATCTCAAAGTATTTCAATTTGCATATTGTTAATAATCAATAACATTGAATGTTTTTACATGTCTATTTTCCATTCACATATCTCTCTTTTTGAAGTGCAGGTTCAAAATTGTTTGTCATTTTTAAACTCAATCTTCTGATCATTAAAATATTTTTAAATTAAACCTGTAGTAATATACTTGTCAAATATATGGGTTGCAAATATTTTTCCCTAGTTTGTGGTTTATACTTTCACTTTCTTAATGGTGTCTTTCAAAGAGCTAAAGTTTTAATTTTGATAAATTTCAACATCAATTTTTTGTGGTTCATCTTTTTTTTTTTTTTTTGCACATACCTAAGAAATGTTTGCTTATGCTAAATGACAAAGATTTTTCTCCTACATTTTCCTTTAGAAGTTTTATTACTTTAGTGTTTAAATTTGGGTCTATTATTAGTTTTTAACTTTTATGCATGATATTCAGTAGAGCTGAAATTATCTTTCCATGTACATAAGCAGTAATTCACTACTATTCTTTTTTGAAATTTCCTATTCAGTTACCTTGACACATTTGAAAAAGAAATAACTTTTTGTGTAGCACTAATTCTGGACATTTTTCACTTTTCTTGGTCTATATTTCTATCCTAAGCCAAAATCACATTGCCTTGCTTAGAGTATATTTATAGTACACATTTAAATAATTTAATGTTGTGTCTGATTTTTATTCTTGATTCTTAAAAGTGTTTTAACTATTCTAAATTCTTTCCATTTATAAGAAATTTCTATAGAAAAATGTCTGCTGGAATTTTGATTGAAATTACATCATGGTTATAAATTAATTTGAAAAGAATTGACACTTTGACAGTGTCAAGTCTTCTGATATACAAACATCATATATCTGTCCACTTATTTGTGTATTCTTTATCTCATAAATGTTGTATAATATTCAATGTAAATATTTTATACATATTTAAAGAAATTGTTTATGTGCTTCATATTTTAGATGCCATTATAAATTATATTATTTATTTAAGTTTTATCTCTAATGGTTTAGTACTAATACATAAAAATAAAGTTGATTTTTGTGGGCCGTAGACTTCCTAAATTTCCTTATTAATTGCAATAATTTTTAATATGCCTTAGAATTTTCTACATATGTGGGCATGGAGACTGAAAATACAGACAATTTTGCTTTTATTTCCACAATCTGTATGCCTTTGTGTCTTTTCCTTGCTTTATCACACCAGAGAGGACTCCCATACTATGGTATTTTTATTTATGCAGTCTTCTTTTTCTTCTTAATATGTTTGATTCTCTTTTAAGATTTTGTTTTTTTTAGAGAAGGGAAGGGAGAAAGAGTGGGAAAGAAACATCAAGATGAGAGAGATATTGGTCTGTTTCTTCTCTTACAGGCCTGGACCAAGAACCAAATCCACAACTTGGGCATGTCCTCACTGTTAACTGAACCCCATTGACCTTTTGTTTTGCAGGACAATGCTCAACCAACTGAGCCACACCAGTGAGAGCTAATGTGTTTGATTTTTAAAAGTTAAACTAGCCTAGTAATCCCTGGGAAAACTTCTTGTTCATGTATATTATCTTTTTACATATTATTGGATTTGCTACAATTTTGTTAAGGATTATTGTCTTAATTCATAAGGAATATTAGTCTTTGATTTTCTTTAGATTCAGTGTATTTGTTGGGTTTTATTAGCATAAAATAAGTTGAAAGTATTTCTTATTCTATTTTTTCAAAGCATTTCCAGATGGTTTGGGTTATTGTTTTCTTGAATGTTGGTGATTTTAATTTGCATTTCTATGAGAACTAATGTTAAGCACATTTCTATGCTTTTGTGGTTTGTTCAAGTTTTGGGGATTGTTTCTCCTAATATATTGATTTGCGGCAGTTCTTTATATGATCCACACTTATTTGTCACATGTGTATTGCAAATACTTATTTAATTCTGTAGCTTGCTGATTCATTTTTTTTAATAAAGCATTTTGATGAACTTCAATTTATAATTTTATCCTTTATTGTTAAGATTTGTCTGAGAAATCTTTGATAAACCCAAAATAACAAAACTATTTTCTGTTTTCATCAAGAAGTTTTATGGTTCTATCTTATACAGCTAGATCTATTATCCATCTCAAATTAATTTTTGTGTAGTGAATAACTAAAAGATTAAACTTTAATTTTATCTAGTTTTCCTGCATTAGTTATTGTTTTATTTTTTAATTTTTATTGAATTTATTTGGGTGACGTTAGTTAACAAATATAGGTTTCAGGTGCACAACTCTATAACACATCATCTGTATAATACTTAATTTTTTCTCACTGTGTTGATCTGCTGCCATAGTCAAAAATAATGCCTATTTCTGTACTTTTTTTTTTTTGTCATTAAGCCCTTTAAACCTTACTCAAACACCAAGTTGTTTTAATTACTGTAGCAAATATTGAAGTCAGGTCATATAATCCCTTCAGCTTTGATTCTTCTCGAGATAATTTTTTATTATTGAAGATATTTTAAATATCCATGTATTTTTTTAAAAATTAAATTTATAATGATTAGTAAGATTATATAGATTTCAAGTATACAATTCTGTCATACATGTGTATATTGCATTGTGTGCCAGACCCCTAAAGTCAAATCTCCTTCAGTCACTATATATTTGACCCCCTTTACCTTTTACTACCTCTACACCATTCCATGTCATAGCCACATACTGTTGTCTGTGTCTGAGAGTTTTTGTTTGATTGTTTTTCTTGTTTATTCATTTTTTGCTTTCAGTTTTATATCCCATGTATAAGTGAAATCATATTGTTCTTAATTTTTTCTCTCTGACTTAATTACAAAGACTTATTTAAAGAGATTGGAAATGACACAATGGAATTGTAAGATCTTCTGTGTTTATGGATCAGAAGAATCAACATAATTAAAATGTCAATATTACCGAAAGCAATATACAGATTTAATGCAATCCCCATTAAAATTTCAATGACATTTTTTAAAGGAATAAAATAAAATATCATCAGACATGTATGGATCCACAAAAGACACCAAATAGCCAAAGCAATTCTAAGAAAAAAGGACAAAGTTGGAGGTATCACACTCCATATACATTTTAAAGTATATTTTTCACTCACTTACTGAAAGATATCATCTCACACCTGTCAGAATGTCTATCATCAATAAATCAACAAACAAGTATTGGTGAAGATGTAGAGAAAGAGGAACTCTTTTGCATTGTTGGTGGGAATGCAGACTGGTGCAGCCACTGTGGAAAGCAGTATGAAGAGACCTCAAAAAATTAAAGATGGATCTGCCTTTTAACCCTGTGATTCCACTTCTGGGAATATATCTGAAGAAACCCAAAACACTAATTCAAGAAAACATTAGCATCCCTATGTTCATTGCAGCATTATTTACTATAGCCAAGATGTGGAATCAGCCCAAGTGTCCATCAGTAGATGAGTGGATAAAACAAACTATGGGACATTTAGCCAATGGAATACTACCCAATTGTAAAAAAAAAAGAAAATTTTACCATTGTGACAGTTATGGATAGACCTGGCATACATAAGTTAAATAAGCCAGTCACAGAAAGATGAATACCATATGATTTCACTCATGTGGAGTCTAATGAACAATCTGAACTAACAAGAAAAATAGAGACAGACTCATAGATTCAGAGCAGGATGGCAGTTATGGGGGTGGGGGGAGGGGAGGAGGAATTGAGCAAAAAGGAAATAGGATTCATGGACATGGACAAGAGTGTGGTGATTTTTTTGGGGGGGAGGACATAAGGGGACTAAATGGTGATGAAAATAATACAATACAAGGTAATTGCATGTCAAAAAAGAAAAGCTGGGATTTTTATTACAATGTTGCTGATCTATAGTTTATTTGGAGAAAATGGTCTTCTATTCCATGGAATAAATATTATGTTTAAATTCCCCTTTAATTTTTTTTTGATAGTTTATATAAACACAATACAATTTTTTTTTAATTTTTTGGTTTTTCAATTACACTCGTCCCATTTTCCCCTATTTCTCTCCCCCACCAAGAAAATCCCATCTCCCGCAATCATATCCCTCCCCGTTGTCCATGTCCATGAGTCATTTATACAGGTTCTTTGACTAAACCCTTCCCTTACTTATCCCCTTTCTCTCCCTCTTCCCTCCCCCCTATTGACTGTTATTCTGTTCTTTGTCCTATTTAGTTCTTTTGTTTGTGTTGTTCTTTAGTTTCCTGTATTAGGTGATATCATATGGTATTTTGCTTTCTTTGCCTGGCTTATTTCACTAGGCATAATTCTCTCTAGTTCCATCCATGTTGTTGCAAATGGCAGGAGTTCCTTCTTTCTTTCTGCTACATAGTATTCCATTGTGTAAATGTACCACAGTTTTTTGATCTACTCATCTACAGATGGGCACTTAGGTTGTTTCCAGCATTAGCTATTGTAAACAGTGTTGCAATCAACATAGGGGTGCATAAGTTCTTTTGAATTGGTGTTTCAAGATTCTTCGGGTATAATACTGGTAGTGGAATCGCTGGCTCAAAAGGCAGTACCATTTTTAATCTTTTGAGGTAATTCCATACTGTTTTCCATAGTGGCTGTACCAGTTTGCATTCCCACCAACAGTGCAGTAGGGTTCCCGTTTCTCCACATCCTCGCCAGCACTTGTTGTTTGTTGATTTGTTGATGATGGCCATTCTGACTGGTGTAAAATGGTATCTCATTGTGGTTTTTATTTGCATCTCCCTGATGGCTAATGATGTTGAGCATTTTTTCATGTGTCTATGGACCTTCTGTATGTCCTCTTCGGAGAAGTGTTTGTTCAGGTCCTTTGCCCATTTTTTAATTGGGTAGTTTCTTTTCTTGATGTTGAGTCATATAAGCTCTTTATATACTTTGGAAATCAGTCCCCTGTCTGTGATGTCATTGGCAAATATATTTTCCCATATGGTTGGTTTCCTTTTCATCTTGCTGATGTTTTCTTTTGCTGAGCAGAAACTTTAGTCTGATGTAATCCCATTTGTTTATTTTTTCTTTATTTCTCTTGCTTTAGGAGATGTATCTGTGAAGAAATTGTTATGTGAGATATCTGATATTTTCTTGCCTATGTTTTCCTCTAGGACTTTTATGGTGTCACGGCTTACATTTAAGTCTTTGATCCATCTTGAGTTTATTCCTGTGTGTGGTGTAAGTTGGTGGTCTAGTTTCATTTTTTTGCAAGTCCCTATCCAGTTCTCCCAGCACCATTTGTTAAAGAGGCTCTTCTCACTCCATTTTATGTTCCTTCCTCCTTTATCAAATATTAGTTGACCATAGAGTCATGGGTTTATTTCTGGACTCTCTATTCTGTTGAACTGATCTATATGTCTGTTCTTTTGCCAGTATCAGACTGTTTTGATCACGGTGGCTTTGCAGTATTGTTTGATATCTGGTATTGTGATTCCTCCTGCTATGTTCTTCTATCTCAAGATTGCTTTTGCTATTCGGGGTCTTTTTCGGTTCCATATGAATTTATGGAGTATTTGTTCTAGGTCTATGAAATATGTCATTGGTATTTTAATAGGGATTGCATTGAATCTGTTAATTGCTTTGGGTAGTATGGCCATTTTGATGATGTTGATTCTTCCCATGCAAGAACATGGTATTTGCTTCCATTTATTTGTATCTTCCTTAATTTCTTTCTTCAATGTTGCATAATTTTCAGAGTACAGGTCTTTTATCTCTTCAGTTAAGTTTATTCCTAGGTAATTTATTTGGCTTGTTGTTATAGTAAATGGTATTTTCTTTTTTGTCTCTGTCTCTGATATTTTATTGTTGGTGTACAGAAATGCCTTAGATTTCTGTATATTAATTTTGTACCCTATTTTGCCAAATTCACTTATTATGTCGAGTAGTCTTTTAGTGGAGTTTATAGGATTTTCTAGGTATACTATCATGTCAATGCCCTGGCTGGTTTAGCTCAGTGGATTGAGCGTCGGCCTGCGAGCTAAGTGTCGCTGGTTCGATCTTCCAGTCAGGGTACATCAGAGAAGGAAAACTCTGACTCCAAAAAACCTCCGCTGCCTTGCGGCATACCTCTTCAGAGGAAAGGCTAAGGGAGTAAACCCCGACAGAAAATCTGGAGCCGGAGTCCCTAAGGCGGTTTGACGTTGTAGTCAACACCGGCAACTCCTGCGGCGCACCTGAACCCAAGCTGTATCGACTCCGTCTTTCCCTTGGACCCTTCAGCTGCGAAGAGAGGGGGGGTCTGCTGCATGGGCAACAGCAGACCCTCCATATTACCCTGCCCAGGCTCTGTAGCTTCAGCGTCATCACAAGATGTTGATTCAACACGGGAGGAGACAGATACCATGTCACTCCCGAGTCGGACTGCACAGCCATTCTCGGCGGTGCAGATAGACTCTTAAGAAGCTACACCATCGTCTCTCGAGACGGACGGCTGCCGACGACGACTATCATGTCATCTGCATATAATGATAGTTTTATTTTTTCTTTTCCAATTTGGATGCCTTTTATTTCTTTTTCTTGTCTGATTGCTGTGGCTAGGACTTCCAACACTATGTTCAATAGGAGTGGAGAGAGTGAACAACCTTGTCTAGTTCCTGAATTCCGGGGGAATGCTTTTAGTTTTTGTCCATTGAGTATGATGTTGGCCTCAGGCTTCTCATATATAGCTTTAATTATGTTAAGGTATGCTCCCTCTATTCCCATTTTGCTGAGTGTTTTCATCATAAATTGGTGTTGTACTTTATCAAATGCTTTTTCTGCATCTATTGATAAGTTCATGTGATTTTTCTCTTTCATTTTGTTTAGGTGATGTATTATATTTATTTATTTTCGAATATTAAACCATTCTTGCTTCCCTGGGATGAATCCCACTTGATCGTGATGTATGATCTTTTTGATGTATTGCTGGATCCTGATTGCCAAAATTTTATTGAGGATTTTAGCATCTATGTTCATCAGTGATATTGGCCTGTAGTTTTCTTTCTTTGTTGTGTCTTGACCTGGTTTTGGGATTAGGATAATACTGGCTTCATAGAAAGAGTTTGGGATTTTCCCCTCTTCTTCGATTTTTCAGAACAGTTTGAGGAGGATAGGAGTTAGTTCTTCCCTAAATGTTTTGTAGAATTCTCCTGTGAAGCCATCCGGTCCAGGGCTTTTGTGTGCAGGGAGATTTTGGATTACTGTTTCAATTTCCTTCTTTGTTATTGGTCTGTTGAGACTTTCCACTTCTTCTTGATTCAGTTTTGGAAGGTTGTATGTTTCTAGAAATGTGTCCATTTCTTCTAGATTGTCAAATTTCTTGCCATACAGTTGTCTGTATTAATTTCTAACTATCATTTGTATTTCTGTGGTATCAGTCGTGGTTTCTCCTTTTTCATTTCTGATTTTGTTTATTTGGGTCTTCTCTCTTTTTTTCTTGATTGGTCTGGCTAGAGGATTGTCAATTTTGTTTATTTTTTCAAAGAACCAGCTCTTAGTTTTGTTGATCTTTTAGATTGTTTGTTTAGTCTCTATGTCTTTTAGTTCTGCTCTGATCTTGAAGATTTCGTTCCTTCTTCTTGCCCTAGGCTTTGTTTGTTGTTGTTCTAGTTCTTGTAGCTTTATGGTTAGGTTTTTTATTTGAGATTCTTCTAACCTTTTCAGATATGCTTGTATTGCTATGAACTTCCCTCAGGACTGCTTTTGCTGTGTCCCACAGGTTTTGGGCTGTTGTGTACTCATTATCATTAGTTTCTAGAAATTTCTTGATTTCTTCTTTCATGTCATTGTTAATCCATTCATTATTTAATACCATGTTACTCAATCTCCATGAGTTTGGGTGTCTTTGATTTTTTTCCTCTGAGGTTGATTTCTAGTTTCAAGGCATTGTGGTCTGAAAAGATGTTTGATATGATTTCAATTTTCTTAAATTTGTTGAGGCTTGTTTTGTGTCGTATCATGTTGTCTATCTTTGAAAATGTCCCATGTACATTTGAAAAGAATGTATATTTTGCTTCTTTGGGGTGGAAAGTTCTATATATATCAGTTAGGTCCATGTGGTTTAGTGTGTTGTTCAATGCCTGTATATCCTTAGTGTTACTTTGCTTTGATGGTCTGTCTGTTGTTGATAATGGAGTGTTGAAGTCCCCTACTATGAATGTGTTGCTGTTGATATCCTTCTTGTGGTCTTCTAGTATTTGCTTTATGTGCTCCTATGTTGGGTGCATATATGTTTATCAATGTCATATCTTCTTGATGGATTGTTCCTTTAAGTATTATGAAATGTCCTTCTTTGTCTCTTTTTATTGCCCTTGCTTTGAAATCCATTTTGTCTGATATGAGGACTGCAACTCGTTTTTTTTCAGGTCCATTTGCTTGGAATATTTTTTAACTTTCAATCTATGTAAATCTTTTGTTTTGAGGTGTGTTTCTTGTAGACAGCAAATATGTGGGTCCTGTTTCCTTATCCATCCCGTTACCCTATGTCTTTTAATGGGAGCATTTAATCCATTTACATTTAAGGTTATTATTGACATGTATTTATTCATTTCCTTTTGTACCTGTGTTCCTCTCCTCTTTTTTGCCTACTTTTCTTAAAACATTCCCTTTAGCATCTCTTGCAATGCTGGTTTTGTGGAGATGTATTCTTTTAATCTTCCTTTGTCTGAGAAACTCCTTATTTCACCTTCTATTTTGAATGAGAGCCTTATTGGGTAGAGTATTCTTGGTTGTAGGCCTTTGTTTTTCATTGCTTGACATATTTTTTTGCCAATCCCTTCTGGCTTGTAGTGTTTCTGTTGAGAAATCAGTTGATAGCCTTATCGGAGCTCCCTTGTATGTTATTTGCTGTTTTTCTCTTGCTGTTTTTAAGATTCTCTCTTTGTCTTGGAATGTTACCATTTTAATTATGATGTGCCTTGGAGTGGGTTTTTGGGGGTCCTCTTCATTAGAACTCTCTGTGCTTCCTGAACTTGTATAACTTTTTCTCTCATCAGGTTCAGAAAATTTTCTGTCACTATTTCTCCTATCAGTTTTTCAATTCCATGCTTCTTTTCTTCTCCCTCTCTAATTCAGATTATGCTGATATTATTTCTTCTCTTGCTATCCTGTAATTCCCTTACGTCTTGTTCATATTTTTTCAATCTTTTTTCATTTTGCTGTATTGTCTGGCAGTTTTTCTCTACATTATCTTCTAACTCACTAATCCGATCCTCTGCTTCGTTTAGTCTGTTTTTGACTGATTCTACTGTGTTTTTCAGTTCAGAGATTGAATTCTTCAATTCTTCCTGGGTCTTTTTAATAGTTTCTATGTCTTTTTTTATGCTGGTTTAGTTCTCTGCAAGTTCCCTGTAATTTTCTTGGAGCTGTTGGTGACTTCCTTGGAGGTTGTCATAGTTGTTTTTAAGGATGTCGAGTATATTGAGCTTCTTTACCACCATTTTTTTGAATTCCATGTCTGACATTTGAGCTATGTCTATTTCATTTACCTCTCTTTCTGAGGATTCCTCTTTTCTTTTCATTGAGAGGTTATTTTTGCATCATACCATGTTGGATTCTTCTTGTTTTTATTTATTTATTTATTTATTTATTTATTTATTTATTTTTTTATTTATTGGCGTGGGTGGATGGTCTGCTTTGACTTCCCTCCTTTGTGGTGTGAGATTCTTTATGGGAGATCTGGAGGTTTCGGTGGTGCGGTCTCTTTGATATCCTGAGCCTGATGTTCTTGGGTTACCCTTTATGTTGTTTGTTTATGCTGTCTGGTTATATTTCAGATGTTCTTTGGTAGGATCTTCCTTCTGTATAGTGAATTGAGAGTCAATCTATCCACTTTGTCTTGAGTTGTTTTGTGGAGATGCTGTTAAAAACAAAAACACACAGGCCCACACACTCAAAAAATATCCCCCACCCTCTATCCCACTATCGTCAAGCAATGAGCGCCAGTATTAATATAAGTGTAAAGGGATTAGAGCTTTTATACTATAAGAAGAATAGATAAGAGTTGTTTTTAGAGAGGAAAAGTATGATTTTTAATAGAGGGGGTGATAGATTAATAATAGTTGAGATTATGCAAGCCAGTAGGTAATATTTACATTCTATGTTAATAAAAATAGAAGAAAACGATGGAAAAATGCATAATATAGTAAGAAAGTGGGATTGTATTGTATTGGGTTTATATAGTAATTATATTCTATTATTTAGAGTGATAGGGGGGCTAAACTAGACACACAAACAAATAACGATTAAAGAGAAAGTATGAGAAGGAGAGGTTATATGAAACACATTGAAGTTATAGTTTGTTTTTCTTTTCCTTTTTTCTTCCCCTCCTCTCCTCTCCTCCTCTCTCCCTTTTTTAAGGAAGGGAAAAAAAAACAAGAAAAAAGAAGAAAGAAAAGAAGAAAGAAAAAGAAAGAAAAAAATAGAAAAAGAAGAAAAAAGCAACAACAAGAAAAAAGAAGAAAGAAAGAAATAAAAAAAGCAACAACAAGGAAAAAGAAGAAAGAAAAAAAGAAAAGAAAAGAAAGAAAAAAATAGAAAAAGAAGAAAAAAGCAACAATAAGGAAAAAGAAGAAAGAAAAAAAGAAAAGAAAAGAAAGAAAAAAATAGAAAAAGAAGAAAAAAGCAACAACAAGGAAAAAGAAGAAAGAAAAAAAGAAAGAAAGAAAAGAAAGAAGAAAGTAAGAAAAAGAAAGAAAGAAAAAGAAAGAAAGAAAGAAAAAGAAAGAAGAAAGAAAGAAATGAGAAAGAAAGAAGAAAAAAGAAAAAAAAGGAATGTTTTTACTCAGTTCAGCCTTGGTGTGTCATCTTCTTTTTCTGTGTCCGAAGCTGGTCTAGTGTGGCAGTTCAGAGGTTCTTGTTTCTTGCAGCACTGGTGCGCGCCCACGTTTGCCACAATGGTGCGCACTCACGGTTGCCGGCACGGCGCGCTCCCTTGCTGCCTGCTAGAGCCAGTTGAGGTGTCCTTGCATGCGAGCCCCCTGCACAGGCGAGCAGGGCGGCTGAGAGCTTGCCCCGCGATTGGCGCCTATTGTCCCTGGGCTGAGGTGTTTTCGCACTCGCGCGCTGCCCGTGCCCTTAGTCCCGCTGAGCCGAGCTCCGGGAGTTGGTCTCTCACCTCTTAGGGCGGGGCCCCGGACACTTATGCTCAGTGGAAGTGAGCGTCTGTGAGTCGCTGCGCCCGCTGTTCCCGTGCTGCAGCCACCTGCCTTCCCTCACCCGTCTGGGCCGGCACGAACAGAGCCTGAGCTAGTGGTCTGCTTTCTGGCCTGGAGCCCAGCGCCCATGGTAGCTGACTAGGGGTGTCTGTGCACGGTCCTCTGCGTGTTCAGTGGGCCCTCCCTGTGCCCGTTGGGGCACTGATCTTATGTCCATTGGGGAGTGTCCGAGGGACGCCTGGACTCACGGCCCTGCGCACCTGGGCCAGTGAGTGAGGGCACTTCCCTATGCGCGCCCCTGTGACCCAATGGTAGGGTTGGGGAGTAGATGAGCATTCCTCTGCGCCTGCGCTTCTCAAGAATGGCCTACCACCCCCAAACTTTCCTCCCCTCTCCACCGTCCACTAGAGAAAAATATAAAGGAGAATTATGTTCTCACTTGCCCGGCAGCACGCTGTCTCCTGTCCTTCAGCGCCAATGCCACCTGGTCGAGTCCCGTCTCTGCCAGTGGGCAGAGAGCCACTCTACTCCTGACTCCTCTGTGGGGTAGCCTGTGGTCGCCAAAAAGCCTTTGTGTCCTTCCAGCCCCAGCTCAGGCAGCCACTCCAGTCAGGAATCCCGTTTTGTCCCCTTTTCCTCCGCTATCCTCACTAAACAGGTTGTTCCCAGATGGTTTTTCTCTAATCCAGCAATGCGAAGGCTCGACTCCTGCCAGTGTCCAGCTGTTCACTGAGATGTTCTGTCTGCAATTAGCCCAAACTGCAGACGGGTCTCGGGAGCCTGAGAGCGCAGCCTCCTCTCACTCCGCCGCTATCTTCCTGTCCCAATTTTATATACTAATGTTGAATTATGTGAAATAACAATTCTTTTAGTTATTTTTAAACAAGTTTTAGTTTGTTGTTATTTGTAGATTGTATAGGGCTTTCTGCACACATATTCATGTCCACAAATATTGTTTTACTTCTTTATAACATTCCTAATTTCCTTCCTGCTTATTACAATAACTAGCATATATAAAACAATATTAAATAAAAGCATTGAAATCAGCCCTTCTTGCTTTGTTCCTGATTTTAGTGGAAAGCATTGAACATTTATCATTAACTCTGACAGTTCTAGATTTTGTGTTAGAAACCCTTCAAAGAGAATATTTCCTCCTCTTTGTAGTTACTGAGAATATTCACATTAAATCCATTTATTAAATGCATTTTCTACATCTTATAAAATTATCATTTGCTTTTTCTGTTTTATTTATTAATGTGATGAGTAACATTGACTGATTTGAATGGTTCTATCAAATTTATATTATGTGGGTAAAAACTTAGTCACAGTCGTCGTCGGCAGCCGTCCGTCTCAAGAGACGATGGTGTAGCTTCTTAAGAGTCTATCTGCACCACCAAGAATGGCTGTGTAGTCCGACTCGGGAGTGACACGGTATCTGTCTCCTCCCGTGTTGAATCGATATCTTGCGATGATGCTGGAGTGTCCTCTCCAGTGAAGCTGAAGCTACAGAGCCTGGGCAGGGTGATATGGAGGGTCTGCTGTTGCCCATGCAGCAGACCCCCCCTCTCTTCGCAGCTGAAGGGTCCAAGGGAAAGACGGAGTCAATACAGCTTGGCTTCAAGTGCGCCGCAGGAGTTGCCGGTGTTGACTACAACGTCAAACCGCCTTAGGGACTCCGGCTCCGGATTTTCTGTCGGGGTTTACTCCCTTAGCCTTTCCCCTGAAGAGGTATGCCGCAAGGCAGCGGAGGTTTTTTGGAGTCAGAGTTTTCCTTCTCTGATGTACCCTGACTGGAAGATCGAACCAGCGACACTTAGCTCGCAGGCCGACGCTCAATCCACTGAGCCAAACCAGCCAGTTAGTCACAGTACATTATCTTTTTACATATACTATTGTTTAATACTATTCATGTCTAAATTTATAAGAGATACTTGTCTACTTTTACAAGATACTTTTCATTTCTTATAAACTCTGCCTAGTTTGGGTATCATGGTAATGATAATCTCATAAAAATGAATAAGAAAGTATTCCCTTCTACTCTATTTTCTCAAATAGCACACATAAAATTGGTGTTTGTTTTTTCTCAGCTGTTTGGCAGAATTCACCACTGAAGTAATCTGGGCCTGTTTTGTTTTGTTTTTTTGGGTGGGGGGGATTTTTAATTATATATATAATTTTGAAATTAATATAGACAAAATGTTACAGAAGGGGGATGTCCAGAGCTTGTGGCTGGGAAATGGGGAAAACGAAGCAACTTTCAGGATGTCTTCACATACCTGAGGCTGGTGGTTGGAGTCTTTGTTATGCAAATGGATTTGATGCATCCAAGGCCTGGGAAGATGGGAGAGGTCTTGGGCTGGGGGATGGTATGGAAAAAGCACACAGGGCCTGTGTGAGGTTCTGTGAATGGTCAGAACTGGTTACCACACCCACTGCATCACAGGATGCAGCCAGGGATTTAAAATAAGCAGCAGACATTTTAACAGGATTGACCATACGGTTTTGAAAAGGAAGGTTCTCCATGCGGTTTGGAGAAGGTGTTTTGAGAGGGGAACGCCATGCGGCTTTGGGTTCTCCATGCGGATTACAAAGGACTGACCATGCAGCTTTGAGAATGCCGTTTACAAGGAGGCTGAGAATCCATGAAGTTCTGGATTAAAAGCTGGCGAGCATGACAATGCAGAAAGGCCTTCCCAATCAGAATTGAATGATTGGCAGCTACCGGTAAAGCTGAACTGTGTCTAGGAAGTAGGGAAATGGTTTCTCTAGCTTTTCTAAAACTAGCCTGGTTTGGTAGGGTGAGGCAAAAATATGTGTTTGTGGGTGTTTTAAGGAACATAAGACTTAATGGTAGAAATCTGCAAATAATCTAAATCTACATAACTATTACATAAACAATTCTTTTCTTTTCACTAAACTCTGGTATTGAGAGTTATAATTCTGGCGGCAGGCAGTCGGCCCCTAACTAAACATCCCATGGGTTCTGTTTCAGTTGGAGCAGCCCAGGGGTTCTGTAACAATACCTCAGAGATACTGCATGTTCAGTTCCAGACATTGCCCTAAAGTAAAAAATATAATGAGTCATACAAATTTTGGGATTTCCCAGTGTATATAAAAGTTATGTTTACACTATACTGTGGTCTATTAAGTGTGCAATAGCATTATGTCTAAGAAATACATACATTTACTTAAAATATTAACCATAGTCTAAGCCTTTAGCATATCATAACTTTTTGCTATTGGGGGGTGTCTCATTTAATATTGATGACTGCTGACCAGAGTTGTGGTTGCTAAAACTTGAAGTGCCTGTGGCAATTTCTTACAATAGAACAATAAAATTTACAGCATTGATTGACTCTTCCTTTCACATATTTTTCTGTAGCATGTGATTCTGTTTGATAGCATTTCATCTGCATTAGAGCTTCTTTCAAAATTGAAGTGAGTCCCTTCAAATGCCCTGCTGCTTTATCAACTAAGTTTATGTAGCATTTTCAATCCTTTGTTGTTATTTCAACAACCTTGCAGGACCTTCATTAGGAGTAGATTTCTTCTAAAAAATCACTTTCTTTACTCATCCATAAGAAGCAAATCCTCATCTGTTAAAGTTTTATGAGATTACAACAATTTTATTACATCTTCCGTTTCCACTTCTAATTCTAGTTCTCTTCCTCTTTCCACCACATCTGCAGTTATTTCCTCTGCTGAAGTCTTGAAGTCTTCAAAGTCATCCATGACGGTTGAAACCAGCTTCTTCCACACTCCTGCCAATGTTGATATTTTGAATTTTTCCCATGAGTAATGAATATTCTTAATGGCAGCTGGAATGGTAAATTTCTTCCAGATGATTTTTGTGGGAAACAGGCAGGTATGGTTCAAAAGACTTTGATGACTGCTGTGTGGAGCTTGGCCAGAGGAACCTGGGTCTTAACTGGCTGGTTTTTGTCTTTCATGCTTGCTATGAATCAAACCCTACAGGGGGTTTTAAATGTAGGATAGAAATGCAAAGTGGCTTTTAAGGAAAAGGGAACCTGCTCTGTTTTTCTCTGAACAACCCCAAATTCTTATTGGTAGAATCTGAAAAACAGAACAATTAAGTAAGAGGAAATGTTTTTTAACTTTTGTAAAATACCTGGGTGTTTCAACCTTGTATTGATCTGCATTTCCCTTTGTTATTACTCCCAACTATTTGGTGAAGGGCTGCATGTTTTTCTTATGCATTTCTGCACGTAGATAGTAGATAAAAACCCTGGTTAATAAAGAAACAGGGGCAATTTTCCTCAGAAAAAAAACCCCTTTCTTCCTTCCTCAGATGGTGTTTGTCTGAGTAGTTTCTTCATCCATTCTGAGGGACCCAGAGTCTCTCACAGATTTTCAATGTGTTTGATGCAGAGTTGCCACAAGACTTTAATTTGTAAAAATCACAATATCTGTGAAGTATAATAAAAGAAAGCACATAAAGCAAGTTATGCCTATATAGAACTATTGAGATTTTCTTTTTCTTGTTGAGTTATTTTTGCAATATATGTCTTATAAAAATAAAATCAGTACTTTCCACCTCAGTAGTTAGTTTATTGCTGTTTTTTAAATAATATTTTCTTATTGTTCTTTAATATTTATAAACCCTTTAGTCAGTCCTACTCTTTTTTCTTGTTACTATAATTTTTTTTTCTTTGATCAGTCAAGGAAGGAGTTTGTTAATTTTATTGATTTTTAAAAAATATTTTATTTTTTATGCTATTATAGTTGTCCCAATTATTCTCCTTTCACCCCTCTCCACCCAGGCTGCCGCCAATTTTCATAGTTAATCCCACACTATTTCCATATCCATGGGCCCTTCATATATGTCCTTTGCCTAATCTCTTCACCTTATTCCAATCAGTAACCCTCTCCACCCCTCACTGGTTTTCACTCTCACCATTTCGATTAACACTCTCTCAATTTTGTAGGCCACTGCCTTATAGATAGTAAAGGACTGAATTGTTCCAGAATAATTTCTCTTAGTTCTCCTGTGTCATCATAAATTTGGTAAAGTCCAGAAGCAAATATATGAAAGGTATGTGCAGACTTTTGTGGTTAGGGGACCTTCAGGAGTATAAACCATCACACCAAATATTTAATACGATCTGAAGTATAATAAAATTTGATAGATTTCTCTGTACCTCAATCCAACCTGTTAGTCAATTTCTATTTGCTTTTTTATAGAAATGATTCCAGGTACTTGAGCTATAACTTTCCAAAGCAAAATTAAGCATTTATTTTAGTTTACCAGGTTATGAGTTTTTGGATCACATATTAATTATATTTTGTTATTTTTCTTATTTGAGACCTATAAATGTTTTCCTGAATTTTACTTTTTTTCTGTAGCCCTCAAGATCCACATTTTAAAAAATAAAACTGTATCTATGTTGACACAATTTTTTAAATGTGATATTCTTTAAGAGGATTTATCAAGTAGAAGCTATCCTTAAAGTCTTCAGGCTAAAGTTCTCATTCTTATGCAAGATTGTCTTTGCTAATTGAGTGGTAGGGAGACTTACTTCAATTACTAACTTTTCATTACATTTAAAACCATATTCAGTTAGATAAAACATAAGATTAGTTTCACTCCCCAAGGCTACTTTTTATGTGTTTGTTTTAGCTTGTGAATAAATGGATTGTTTTAGGAGAAAGTAATCATCAGGATAAGCTTAGTCATGATGCAGTTACCAAAAATTCTGCATTTCAGTGGATTTACCAATAGTTTCAGTTCTTGCTCATAATATATGTGTAACATGGGTCATCATAAGGACTTTATTACCACCACTTACAGAATCAAACTGATAAATATATCAGTATGTTTGCTTTCATTACTTCCTAGGCAGGGAGAAAAGGAATCTGATGAGTTATATATGTATATGTCCCCTAAAAAAACTACTCCTGATCTCTAGTCACATTTCATTGGATAAATTGTCACATAGCCATAAAAAGTATAATAAAATTAAATACATACATACATACAACACCTTCAGAGAAGAGAAAAGTATGACAATCACATATCTAGAAGAAGAAGAACCAGAACACTTCTGAATGATTCTATTGATTAACACAGGTTAAAAAAAATTATGGGGCAAACAATAAAATTTGTTATTGTATATCAATTACAGGCTTAGATAATACCTCAACTTGGTAATAAAATTCTAATTTGACATTGTTCTATAAAGGAGAAATAGAATAACAAGTTTATTTTTATTTTTTATTGAATTTATTGCAGTGACATTGGTTAATAAAATTATATAGGTTTCAGACGCACAATTCTATAATACATCATTTGTGCATTGTATTATGTGTTTACTACACCAAGTCAAGTCTCTTATCACCATGTATCTCCCCTATACCTTATCCTAACTCTCTCTACCACACTTTCCATCTGTAATCACCATACTGTTGTATGTGTCTATATGAGATTTGTTTTGTTTTGTTTTTTGCTTAATCCTTTCACCTTTTTTATACAGCCCCACAAACTCCATCCTTTCTGACAGCTGTCATAAAATCACAAGTGTAAAGTTATCTATTATTTGAATTCTTCTTGACTATCCATCCTTATCTCCTTATGTTTAAGCACATTTGATATAACACTGAAAACACATTTGTTATAGCTTGTTGCATAATTCTTTGCCTAAAATATTTTCAGTCTATTTAACCAAATCTTAAAATTCTTGGAGCCATATTTTGTGCTGTAATTTTCATGAAAGAATACCATAGCTAACTTTAGAGAAATTAGTGTACTTAATGAAATTTTTTGTATAACTTTCCTATTAATTTAACCCTATGTTTATTTAATTTAGCCTTGATCTCCATGAGTAAAATTTTTGAGAGTTATTATCAAAACTTATGCAAGAGACTATATAATCTTAAAGGGAAAAAAATGTATTTTTCTAAGCAGCATTTAAAAAGTATAGCAAAGCTTAGTTAAAAGCATTTCTGGCTTCATTAAGAATTCTACCAAACATTTAATAAAGACTTAATACTTACCCTCCTCAAACTTTTTCAAAAATATTTTATGAGGCTGACACAATTCTAATTAGAGAAAAGAAAAAAAAAACTTGCAAGAATAACGCACACAAAAACTACAGACCAATATATCTGATGAAGACAGATGCAAAAACCCTAAACAAAATACTAGCAAACTGAATATAACAATATATTTTAAAATAATATGATCAAATGGGGTTCATTTCAAAGGCACAAAGATGGTTCAATATACACAAATATTTTAATGTCATACACCACCTTAACAAAACAAAAGATTAAAATCATATGATCTTATCAATAGATTCATAAAAAGCATTTGATAAGGTATAGCATTCATTTATGATTAAAACACTCAATAAAATGGGTATAGAAGGGAAGTACTTCAATATAATTAAAGACATATATGACAAATCCTCAACTAACGTAATACTTAATGGTAAAAACCTGAAAGCTTTTCCTCTAACATCAGAAACAAGAAAAGGGTGCCCCTTCTCACCACTTTTATTTAACATAGTTCTGAAAGCTCTAGCTAGAACAATCGGGCAAAAAAATATATAAAAAAGACATTCAAATTGGACATGATGAAAAAAAAAGTATCACTTTTTGCAGATGACATTATTCTGTATACAGAAAACACTAAAGACTCCACCAAAAAAAAAAAAAAAATTTGAAGCAGTAAGCCAATAGCGTAAAGTTGCAGGATATAACAACAATGTACAAAAGAACCACTGCTTTCTGTGTACGAACAATTGACTTTCAGAAATAGAAATGAAAAAATAAATTTTTTTGAAATCGCAACCAAAAGAATAAAGTATCTAAATAAATTAACATGAAGAACCTATAATACTGAAAACTATAACCTATTATTAAAAGAAATTGAAAAACACAATGAAATGCAAAGATATTCTGTGTTCATGGGTTGGAAGAATCAACATAGCTAAAATGTTTATATTACCTAAAGCAATATACAGATTTAATGTAATTGATATCAAAATCTCAAAGTAATTTTTTAAAGAAAGAGAATAAAAAATTATCAGATTTATATGGAACTACAGGGGACTCTGAAATAGCCAAAGCAATCCTGATTTAAAAAAAAACAAACAAAAAAAACAATGTAGCCAGAGGTATCACACTACCTGATTAGAAGTTATACCACAGAGCTATGATAATCAAACAGCATGGTATTGGCAGAATGAGTCACATAGACCAATGGAATAGAATTGAGAGCCCAGAAATAAACCCACAGGTGTATGTGCAATAAATTTGAAAACAGAGCCAAGAACACACTATGGAGAAGAGAAATCCTCTTCAATAAATGGTGCTGGGAAAACTGGAAAGCCATATGCAAAAGAATGAAACTAGATTACAGTTTGTCTCCATGAACAAAAATTAATTTGAAATGGATCAAAGACCTAAATACAAGATCTGAAATAATAAATTAAATAGAAGAAAACACAGTTATTAAATTTATAGACTTTAGTTATACAGAACATTTTATGAATTTGACCCCAAAGGCAAGGGAATTAAAAGCAAAAATAAATGAATGAGACTATATCAAACTAAAAATCTTCTACTCAGCAGAAGAAACCACCAACAAAACAAAAAGGCAACCAACTGAAAGGGAGATGATATTTGCAAACAACAGCTCCAACAATGGGTTAATATACAAAATATATAAAGAACTCATAAACATAACACTAAACAATTCAATTTAAAAAGGGGCAGAGGACATAAACAGATACTTCTTCCAAGAAGACATAGAAATGGCCAACAGATATATGAAAAGATGTTTAACTTCACTAGCCATTAGGAAAATGTAAATCAAAAATACAATGAGATAGCACCTCATGCCTAGAATGGCTATTATCAACAAGATATGTAATTATAAGTGTTGAAGAGGTTTTGGAGGAAATAGAAAAACTCATCTACTATTGGTGGAATGTAAACTGGTACAGCTACTATGAAACAATATGGCAGAGTCATCATATGACCCAGCAATCCTTCTCTTGGGTATCTATCCACAAAATTCAAAAAAATTTATTCACAAAGATATATGCACCCCTATGTTCATTGCAGCATTATTCATTGCAACATTATTCCTGGTGGCAAGGACTTGGAGAGAACCAAATTGTTCTTCAACAGAGGATTGGATAAAGAAGATATGGTACGTATATACTATGAAATACTATTCAGCTGAAAGAAAACATGAAATACTGTCATGTGTGGCAACATGGATGGACCTTGAGAATATTATGCTAAGCAAAATACATCAGTCAGAAAAAGCGAAGAAACATGATTTCTTCACTCATATGTGGGGTATAAAACTGGAACTCATAGACACAGTTGATAGTATTGTGGTTACCAGAGCAAAGGGTGTGGGGTGGTTATTAAAGGTTAAAAGAGATAAAATATATGGTGATGGAAAATTATTTAAGTTTGGGTGGTGGGCACAAAGAAAAGCATTTAGTGTAGTATATTCTCTCTAAAGAAATAGATACAATTATAAGGAGATCCAATCAAGATGGGGGTGTAGGCAGACATGGCTCACCTCTTTGCACAACAACATCAAAAGTTAAACTAAAATGTAGAACAACCATCAGCAAGAAACATCAGAAATCAAGTTGAATGGAAGTCTGACAACTACAGAATTAAAGAAACCATATCCATTGAGATGGGTAGGAGGGGTGCAGACTCAGAACAAACTGGTCTCTCACCCATGTGTTGTGGATAAAAATTTGGGAGGGATATCTCAGGAGCAAGGAGTCTCAGCTCCACACTAGGCCCTCCAGCCCAGGGTTCCAGTGCCAGGAAGATAAGTCCCCACAACTTCTAGCTGCAAAAACCAGCAGGGACTGAGTCAGTGGAAGAAACCGCTGGAGCCCCAAGCAGTTCATCTTAAAGAACCCACACAAGGACTCACCTACTCAGACTCATTCCTATGAGCTCCAATACCGAGGTAGCAGCTTGAAAGACACCAGTGGCAATACATGGAGGGACTGAAGTGTATGGCATCAAGATGAGCAGAAGCCATTGTCTCTTTCCTAAACCCTACCCCCACAGATCTGGCAAGTTGGTGCCATATTTGAGACTTCATCAACCTGGATAACACTGTTTGATCTGCCTTGGAGACCCCAGAGACTCTGCCCCACCCAATTTACAGCTGCTTTTCCATATGAATGGCTAGTCTTGACTCATGCTTCCTAGCTTCCTAAATCCTACCAAACAAGCAACAGCTGCCCCAATGTGAGCTCCAAATCCAGCACTACCAGCAGATAGCTTAGATTCACAGATCGGCTTTGCCTGTGAATCTCCAAGACCAGTGCAAGTAGCAGCCATCTCAGGTTGCTGTATAACTCAGGCAGGGTGCCCTGGGCAAAACACAGTTGAGAGCTGACCTTGGCTTGCACCACCCAGGAAAACCCAGGGCCAGCACATGCAGTGAACAGCTACAGACCACCATCCTGCTCCTACACCACTGATACTCCACAGAGAGCAGAGGTTGGTGGTAAGTGGTCATAGCCAGTCCTTGAAGATGACTGGCCTTGGTAAATCTCCCCCACTGATCTGCTAACAACAACCAAGGCGCATCTACAAGAGGAGTGTGTACTCAGCTCACACAAAGGACACACTGTGAGTAACCACCTTGGGTGATAGGGGAAACTGTGCCACAGGATTCTACAGGACACCTACTACATTAGGCCACACTCCCAAGACATAAAGTCAAAGCAGCTGTACCTAATACACAGAAACAAACACAAGGAAGCTGTCAAATTTTGGAGGCAAAGAAACATGACCCAAATGAAAGAATACAATAAAACTCCAGAAAAATAACTAAACAAAATGGAGATAGCCACATATCAGATACAGAGTTCAAAACACTGGTGATCAGGATTTTCAGAGAAATTATTGATTATGGCCACAAAATAAAGGAAGAAGTGAAAGTTATACAAAGTGAAATAAAGAAAAATATATAGGGAACCAACAGTGATGGGATGAAGCCAGGATTCAAATAAACTATTTGGAACAAAAGGAAGAAATAGACATTCACCCAGAACAGAAAGAAGCAGCAAAAATTGAAATAAATAAATAAGAGGAATAGGAACCTCTGGGATAACTTTAAATGTGCCAACATCTGAATCATAGGGCTGCCAGAAAAAAAGAGGAAAAGGAAGAAATTAAGAACTTATTTGAAAAAATAATGAGAGAAGACTTTTTTAATTTGTCAAAGAAAATAGATATACATGTCCAGGAAGCACAGAGAGTCCCCAACAAGCTTAACCCAAAGAAGACCACACCAAAACACAACATAATTAAAATGCCAAAGGTTCAAGATAAAAAGAGAATCTTAAAAGCAGCAAGAGAAAAGAAGAGAGTTACCTACAAAGGAATTCTCATAAGACTCTCAGCTGATTTCTCAAAAGAAAATTTTCAGGCAAGAAGGGACTGCAAGAAGTATTCAAATTGATGAAAGGCAAGGCCCTATAACCAAAATTACTTTATCCAGCAAAGCTATTGTTACAGCTACATAGGCGAGATTGAACACTCTGAAGTGGTATATAAAGTAAGCAAAGGATTTTAATGGTTGCCGACAAGTTGGGCAGACCCTGAGCTGGTCTCTAATAAACTCCAACCTCCTGGGATTTTTAGGCAGGGGCTTATGTACTGGTAATGCCCATTTGTTGCTTCTTTGGCGGGAAACAGCCTTAGGAAGAGGGGGGCTGGGCAGGACTGTAGGAATGTCTTGGCAGTAACAGGAACAAAAATTCGTAAGGCTATAAGGTTATCTCCAGGGGCAGCATAGCTTTCCAGCCAGGGACGAATTTTTTGTGAAGCAATTTATCTTCAAAGGGCTAGATATTCTGTAAAGTATAACTTTCACAAATGTTACAAACAAAACACAAGCAAAGGGAAGGTGATAGAAGCTGAGGTGCTTTTAGCTTGTAAATCACCAATTGCTACAACCCTCCTCCCTATATTCCTTTCTTGAAGACTTTTTAGCAAGTCCTTGTTACTTCTTATAAAGAACATTTGAAGCCCCTACATATTTACATATTTAGCAAACCTCTGAAACTTTTTACAGGGAATATTTGGTGCTGGTAGACTATCATTTAGAATGGAAGGGCAGATAAAGTGCTTCCCAGACAAGATAAAGCTGAAGGAGTTCATCATTACCAAGCCGTTATTATATAAAATGTTAAAGGGACTTATTTAAGAAAAATAAAAAGATCAAAACTATAAACATTAAAATCACAACAAACTCACAACTATCAACAACTGAATCTAAAAAACAAAAACAAATGCAAACTAAGCAAACACCAGAACAGGAATAGAATCGTAGGTATGGGGATCATTTGGAGGGTTACCAGCTGCAAGGGGGGAGGGGGAGAAAGGGGAAAATGGTGCAGGGATGAAGCATAATTGGTAGAAACAAAATAGACAGGGGGAATGTTAAGAATGGTATAAGAAAGGGTGAAGCCAAAGAACTTATATGCATGACCCATGGGCATGAACTAAGGGGGGAGGAATAGATGGAGGGAAAGGGGGTACTGGGTGGATGGGAGAAAAGGGAAAAAATAATTGGGACAACTGTAACAGCATAATAAAAAAATACACTTAAAAAGAAATAGGTACCGCTTTCAACAAGATAGACACTCTAACTACCAAGGTTAACTAGAAGTAAATGAATAATTTCACTGTCACTGATCTAATTACTGTCAAAGACAAAATTAAGCTCAAAGCAAAAATTAACAAAGTTTGTTTATTCTTAAACTTGTGGAAGGAGCTTCATCTGCTCTGTAATGACTTTCACTTTATCATGGTGTTGAAAGTATAAGAAAGGAGAGTAAAAAAGCTGACATTCTTACACTCTGATTGGCAAATATTTTATTAAGGTGGAATTTGTGAACTGGATAAAATTTCTAATTGGTTTTCAGGCACATTTGGCAGTTTGTGCTTGACTGCACATCTCAATTAAGGAGGAAGGATTACTCAAAGTTAGGAGCATGTGGATTTCCTGGAGCAAGTGGAGTCATACAGATTTGTTTGTTTGTTTTTTTTAATTGCCAAATTGTCAAAATGGTTCTTATGTGGGGTGTGGCTGCCATGGCAGACTGTCTCACTACCATTGTACTGAACACTATAAAAAGAAACAATATGTTACTCAGAGATCATCTAATACATTCTGTGTCAAAAAGTTTCCTTGAGTACATCAGACACCACACAAATTTGGGTTCATGTACACTTTTTGGTTTTGGTCTTGTATGTAAATTGGAGTGCATAAAGGTTAATATGTTTTATTTACATTTATATATTAGATACATAAATATTTTTTGTGGAAAAAGTTAAAGCAAGTGAATGAACCATTTATTTACCTCTAACCTTATACCATCACTTCTCAACATCACCACTACTTATACTTTTGACTGGATAATTATTTATTGTGGGGGCTTTCTTGTGATTGTAACATGTTTAGCAGTATCACTTGCCTCTAACCCCAGACAGATATCAGTAGCCCCATTCCCCGGTTGTAACAATTTAAAAATATCACTAGACATTGTCAAAATTTCTGGGAGTTGGGGAGTTGAAGTTGATGGAGACAAAATGGTTCATATTTGAGATCCACAGCCTTAGACCCAGTAAACCATGTGTAGGTAAATAGCCTCATTATGAGAATTAGGCCACTCAAATCAACAACATATTTTAACCCGATCAGGTGGAAGTGATATTGGCCACATTAGGTCCTTTAGAGTATGCAGTGAAAAATGTATTTTTTCAATAAACATTGCTTTATATTTTTGAATATTCATTTGTCTGAATTGATAGCATTTAATTAGACCCATTGTCAATTAGCCTTAAAAAAAAAAGCTTTGATAAAAACTAATGCTGTTGGCAAATAACTCTGTAATCTTCCCTTTCCAGATACATGATAAAATTGTATTTCGTGGTCCTCATTGTGTCTGATTAGGACCAGGTAACTGCGTCCAGCCAGAGAATAGTGAGCAGAAGAGATGTTTGTCAATTGTAGTCTGAAGCAATTAAATGCCAATCAGATATCCACCTAAGCACTCTTTTCCTCTGTTTTCAAATTTTAATAGTCACCTTTATAAATTTTATCATAAATGTACACACGAGATATTTTTATATTTTTTCACTTAAAAAGCAAATAACTACATAAATTCTCACAGTCATAAATGAATTACTCAAAGGTTACTTTTAACCTAACATCCCAAAATATAGGGAAATTTGCACAGAAAGCTCTAACTATAGAAACATAAAAGTGTATCTCAACTTCACAAGTCTTATAAAACTCTGCCTGGCATTAGCATAGGGTAGTGCAAGCTTGTAAAATAATTTGGGAAGTATCCCTTTCTCTTCTATTTACTAGAAGTGATTGTGAAGAATTAGTATTATTACTACTTGAAGTGCTTTGTAGAATTTTGAGTGAAACTCACTAGGCTTGGAGATTTTCTTTTTTTTTTCTTTGAAAATTTTGTAACTACTATTAAATGTCTTAACCAGTTTCAAGACTATTCAGAATATCTATCTCATTTGGGGGAACTTCAGTAGTTTGTAGTTTTGAGAAATCAGTTCATTTTAAATAAGTTTTAAATTTATGTCTGAAGAGATTTTTGTAATAATCGCTTATTTTTTTAAGTTTGTTGAGTGCATAATATAATCTTCTATTTCTATCTTAATATAAGCAATTTATATCTTCTTTTATTTTTAGTCTTCCAAGAGTCTTAATTTTATCTCTTCAAAGAAGTAACTTTCAATTTTACTAATTTTTTTCTATAGTTATTCTATTTTGTTTTTTCAAATTAAGTTTTTATATTTATTATTTTCTTCCTTTTGCTTGCTTTTGGTTTATTTCTCTTCTCTTTATAGCCTCTTAAGGTAAAAGCTTAAATTATAAGTTTGTAACCTATAATCCTTTCTCTTTTCCCTAACATTACTTAGATATAATTGACTTATAACATTGTGCAAGTTTAAGGTAGACAATGTGATAATTTGATGCATACAATTTAAGGTTAATACACATTCATGACTTGACATAATTACCATGTGTGTGTGTGTGTAGTGACAATATTTAAGATCTAAATTTTAACAACTCTTAAATATGTAATACAATATTATGAACTATAGTCACCACTCTGTATGTTATATCTCCAGAACTTGTTTATATAAGGAAATTTATACCCTTTGAATAACTTTTTTCCATTTTCTCCACCCTCAAAAAATTAAAAATAAAACTACCACATGACCCAGAATCCTACTTCTAGGTGCATAAATGAAGAAAATGGAATTTCTATCTCAAAAGACAGAAAAGCCTTGTTCTTTACAGCATAATTCACAATAGCAAAGACATGGAAAAAACTTTAGTGCTCATAGGTGGCTAAATGAAAAAGTATTTTACATATATTTTTATTATCTAATAGTATTTAACATTAAATATTAAAATTATTGAATATTAAATGATGTACTTATTTAAATAAGGTTTAAGTACTATTTAATATTATTTACATGTATATGATATTTAATGTTATTTAGTCTTAAAATAGGAGGAAACCATGCCATTTGCAATAACATGAATGGGTCTTGAGGTCACTATGCTAAGTAAGATAAGCCAGACAGTAAAAGACAATTGACCTTTTCTAATATTAGTATTAAGTGATATAGTTTTCTTTAGAACTGTTACAGCTGAATCCCACAAATTTTGATATATTGTGTTGTCACTTAATCTAAAATATTTAGGAATTTTCCTTGAGACTATCACCTTGACTTGAGTGTTTGACAGAAATGCATTGTTTAAACACCAAATGTTTAGAGATTGTCCTTTTATTTTTCTCTTGTGAGTTCTAGTTTAATTCTATTATGGTCATGCATGATTTCAAATCTTTTAACTACATTTGTAGTATTACCCAGAATATGGTTTATATTACTGCCTATAAATGCCAATTAGATCCAGTAGGTTAATGTTGTGGTTCAATTAGCTATATCTTTGTTGATTTTATGCCTTTCTATCACTGAAAAAGAACTTTTAAAGATTACAAATATAATCATGAACTTGTCTATTTCTCCCTTAAGTTCTCTCAGTTTCTGCTTTATATTTTGAAACTTTTCATGTTAGGTATATAATCTTTTATTATGACAAATCTAATCATTTTAACTTTTGTTTTTGTTTTTGTTCCTTAAAGCTGGTTTTTTTTTTTTTAAGTATATTTTATTGATTGTGTTGTTACAGTAGTTCCAATTTTTTTCCCTTTGCTCCTCTCGGCCCAGTCAGTACCCCTTTCCCTCCAGCTATCCCAACCCCCTTAGTTCATGTCCATGGGTTATGCATAGTAGTTCTTTGGCTTCACCCTTTCCTACACTATTTTTAATTCCCCCTTGTCTATTTTGTACCAACCAATTATGCTTCTTAGTCCCTGCACCATTTCCCCATTTCTCCCCCTGCTGCCTACCAGCTGATAACATTCCAAATGATTCTGATACCTATGATTCTGTTGTATTCTGGTTTGCTTAGTTGGATATTGTTTTTATTTTTTACATTCAGTTGTTGATAGTTGTGAGTTTGTTGTCATTTTAGTGTTCATAATTTTCATTTTCTTTTTCTTAAATAAGTCCCTTTGACATTTCATATAATAACAGCTTGGTGATGAAGAACTCCTTTAGCTTTACCTTGTCTGGGAAACACTTCATCTGCCCTTCCATTCTATATGATACCTTTGCTGGATAGAGTAATCTTGGTTGTAGGTTCTTGCTTTTCATCATATTGAATACTGCTTCCCAGTACGCTCCTGCCTGCAAAATGTCCTCTGAGAAACCAGATGATTGTCCTATAGGCACCGCTTTGTAGGCAACTCTCCACCTCTCTCTTAATGCCCCCAGGACTCTGTCTTTATCTTTCACCTTTGGCATCTCAGTCATGATGCGTCCTGGTGTGGTCCCCTCTGAGTCCAGCTCGCACAGGACCCTCCATGCTTCCTGGACCTGTATATCCATCTCCTTTGCAAAATTTGGGAAGTTTTCCTCATTTTTTAAAAATTCTTGCTTTCTCATTCTGCACTGGTTGACTTTTTTCTTCCTTATATACCAAATCATTGATTTGAACCCCGGTATCCTTCCCTTCACCATTGGTTTTGTGTGGATTTTTCTTCATTTCACTTAGCATAGCCTTCACTTCTCTTACGCGTTTGCCATACTCAAGCATATCTGTCAAGCCTGTGAGCATCTTTATCACCAGTGTTTTGAATTCTGTGCCTGTTAGGTTGTCTCTCTCCTCAACTGTTAGGTTCACTATCTCCTCATCTCTTAGTTCTCCCACTGGAACCTTGATCCATTCCTCCTTTTGGGCCATACTTCTCTGTCTCCTCATTCTGACAGGCTTCTGTGTTTGTTTGCCTCCACGTCCCAAGTAGAGCTATCACTCCTGTTACGTTGTAAGGGGCAGAGCCTTAGTAATTCATCAATACAGGGTGACCTGTTTCACCATGTTGTGGCACTGTATGTGGGGGAGGGGTCCAAGAGGGTACTATGCCGCTTGCCCAGAACTCGCCCCTTTTCCAGGCACCTCTCCCACTTCTACACTGGACTTCAGTCCCTCTAGTTGCTGCCCTGGTGGTCGTTCCCAGAGTGGGTCGTTCTGCGGATATTCTAGGACCATGGGTGCCCTTTAAACAACTAAACTCTGCTGAGACTGGCTGTTTATGCCTCCACCCCACCCCCCACTGGTCTGCAAGGTCAGAGGTAATGAGGCTTGGTTTTCCCCGGTTCTGGGACTGTGGGCTGTGAGGTCTAGTGAGGAGCTGGGAATGCTCCCCAGGTGTCCCTCCTGACTTTTTAAAACGTGTAACTGTGCTTTCTGCTGACCTGCCGCTGCCGCCGCTGCTTCTGCCATTGCTGTCACCACACCGTGTCCTTTCCATCCTGGCTCCACCCCTCCTACCTGTCTGGATGAGTATTTCTTCTTTATATATTTCTTTGCTAGACTTCCATGCAGTTTGATTTTCTGGAACTTCTGGTTGTTTCTAGTTTTGAGGTAGTTGTATTCATTCTTAGTTGTGGAGGGAGATGCAGTCTGTCTGTTTATGCCTCCATCTTGGCCAGAAGTCTTTCATTTTAACTATTTTTTTTATTTATATTTTTTAGTATATTTTATTGAATATATTGTTAAAATAGTTCCAATTTTTTCCCCTTTGCTCCCCTCCACCCAGCACCCCACCTCCCCGAGCAACCCCCGCCCCAAGTCCATGCTTATGGGTCGTACATACAAGCTCTCCTGCTTCACCCTTTCATATATTCTTCTTTTTTAAAAATAAATAAATGCTTAATTAATTATTTTAACAAGAAAAAATAACAATCCCTCCCTCTCAGACTTAAGACCCTTTATAATCTTCTAAGGGACAATGGGCAAAGGTCTCAAGTTCCTTTAGCTGCTTTGAGCTGGACATGGTCGTCGTCCTACCTACCCTTGGGTCCATAAATCTCTAATAAGAGTGGGGGTGAAAGGGGAGGGTGGCCTTTTCACATGAGGAAGGATCATGCAGACTCCAGGTCAGTTGGCTGTCCCTGGACAATGGCGTACTTGATTTAACAGGCTGACACTCTTGTTGTATTCTGGGGGCAACAGATTTGGCAACAGGGTTAAAAGACATCATTCAATCCATAACCACTAGATAACAGAAGACAAGGATTAATTTTTCAATGTCCCACATTAGGGAAAAGAAGGGCTTCTTTGGAGGAAGGTGTGCCAGGCAAGTCACAACTGTCCAAAACCCTTTTGCCCATTATACTTAGTTTGAAATGAGGGGAATATTTTAGGTTTCCTCCCTCTCTGACCTCTGGGCCCTTTCTGTCTAAGCCATTAGGATAGAAAAGAGAAACCGGTTTTGTGTAGTGAAGCCCACAGACACCTCATACTTCACCAACCCAGCCACTTAGTTCAGCCAAACCATTGAGTCTCAGGAGGGAGCACTGCAGACAGGATTAAGTGAGGCCTATACATACAGACAATCACTCAGGTAATGAAATCATAGGATTATGCCCGTTGAAAACAGAAAACACATGTTAATTTATGTAACATAACCCACAAAAATATCTCTAAATCTGTAAGACTGTCTTATTGGAAAGACATCCAGTTGCAAGGCATTTGACATTATTCTTGCCTCTAAATTAAACATCTTTGATGTTTAACTTTCAAATGAAAACATATTTTAATTGAAAAGAAGCTTTAAAGACGGTTAGGAGCACTACTTTATAGTCTACCACTGATCATTGTGATCTTCCTTGAATAACAATTTTTCTCCCTAAGATTACCCTCCTTGTCATTAAAGGGACTGCATTAAGCCCATTTTTAATTTATCCTGTTCATTTGCATAAACACAACAAGAGCAACAAATGATAACTTATGATCTTTAAGTCTGCTTTGCTGGAACTTACGCAAGAAACATTTAGGGTGACCTTCAGTCTGCCCTTCAGGGCACATAGGCTGAGCCACATACCTGGCATTCAGCCTTGCCTGTACATACCTGTTTTTTTCAAGTCCTTCTGGCTTTCCACTGTGCCTTAAGGTCCCTTCTAGACATCTTTCAGGAAAACAACCTTCATTCCTTCCCTGGAAAGATTGCTGTGGACTGAACAACCAATCACGATACCAAGCCTTTTATCTCGTGAGATTTTATTACCTTCAAAAGTCATTCCAAATTGCTCAGGGCTTTTTGGTAACAACCAGAGCCCAAGCATGTCTCCTTTAGGCATGACATTCCAGTCAAAGTCTTGGTCAAAAAAACTCTATTAACAAGTTGTCTTATTAGTTTTATGCAAAGAAACTTATGTCATTACTTACTTTTTTAGAATGCCAAACTCTGGAGGGATCAGATAGGGAGAAAAATATACAGTGTGAAGGAAAATCCTTGTTCTTCTAATATTCACTAAACTGGCATTTCCATTCTTTACATTTTCATTTTTCCCCCATTAAAATTTTTTTTGTTTATTTTTCCATTACAGTTGTTCCTCTTTTTTCCTCCTCTTGTTTCCCTGCACCCTGTCCCTCCCTTCTCCCACATTCAGTCCCCACTCAGTTGCCCATGTCCGTGGGTCATTTATACATGTTCTTTGACTAGACCCGTCCCCTTCTTACGCCCTTCTCTTCCTCCCACTACCCACATTGTTATTGTTAGTATACTCATTGTTTACATACCTCTGGCTCAATTTTGCTCATTTGTTTGTGTTGTTCATTAGTTTCCTGTAATAGGTGACAGCATAAGGTATTTTTCTTTTGTTGCCTGGATTATTTCGCTAGAATAATTCTCTCTAGTCCCATCTATGTTGTTGCATATGGTAGAAATTTCTTCTTTCTTTCTGCTACATAGTACTCCATTCTGTAAATGTACCAATTTTTTGATCCACTCATTTACAGATGGGCACTTAGGTTGTTTCCAGCAATTGGCTATTGTAAATAGTTTTGTTATGAACATAGGGGTGCATAGGTTCTTTTGAATTGGTGTTTCAGAATTTTTCAGATATAATCCTAGCAATGGAACTGTTGGTTCAAAAGGCAGTTCCATTTTTAGTTTTTTGAGGAAATTCCAAACTGTTTTCCATAGTGGCTGCACCAGTCTGCATTCCCACCAGCAATACACCAGGGTTCCCATTTCTCCACATCCTCTCCAGCACAAGTTGTTTGTTGATTTGTTGATGATGGCC
Source organism: Furipterus horrens (assembly GCF_987537825.1). NCBI lineage: Eukaryota > Metazoa > Chordata > Mammalia > Chiroptera > Furipteridae > Furipterus > Furipterus horrens. The sequence continues at coordinate 57,205,182 of NW_028327176.1, read as the reverse complement.
ATTCTGACTGATGTGAGGTGGTATCTCATTGTGTTTTTTATTTGCATCTCTCTGGTGGCTAGTGATGTTGAGCATTCCTTCATATGTCTATGGACCCTCTGTATGTCCTCTTTAATGAAGTGATTGTTCAGGTCCTATGCCCATTTTTAAATTGGGTTGTCTGTCTTCTTGGTGTTGTGTCATATGAGTTCTTTATATATTTTGGAGATCAATCCCTTGTCTGAGATATCATTGGCAACTAAATTTTCCCATAAGGTTGGTTTTCTTTTCATCTTGCTGATGTTTTCTTTAGCTGAGCAGAAACATTTTAGTTTGATGTAGTCCCATTTGTTTATTCTTTCCTTTATTTCCCTTGCCTTAGGAGATATATCAGTGAAAATGTTGCTACGTGGAATATCTGAAACTTTTCTGCCTATGTTTTCCTCTAGGACTTTTATGGTGTCACGGCTTACATTTAAGTCTTTGATCCATTTTGAGTTTATTCTGGTGTATGATGTAAGTTGGTGGTCTTGTTTAATTTTTTTGCATGTCCCTGTCCAGTTCTCCCAACAGCATTTGTTGAAGAGGCTCTTTTCACTCCACTTGATGTTCCTTCCCCCTTTATCAAATATTAGTTGGCCATATGGACCTGGATTTATTTCTGGGCTCTCTATTCTGTTCCATTGATCTATATGTCTGTTCTTATGTCAGTACCAGACTCTTTTTATTACCGTGGCTTTGTAGTATAGTTTGATATCAGGTATTGTGATTCCTCCTACTGTGTTCTTCTTCCTCAAAATTGCTGTGGCTATTCGGGCTCTTTTTAGGTTCCATATAAACTTTTGAAGTATTTGTTCTAGGTCTGTGAAATATGTTGTTGGTATTTTAATAGGGATTTCATTGAATCTATACATTGCTTTGGGCAGTGTGGACATTTTAATGATGTTGATTCTTCCTATCTGTGAGCATGGTATATGTTTCCATTTATTTATATCTTCCTTAATTTATTTCTTCAGTGTTATGTAGTTTTCTGAGTACAGGTCTTTTACCTCCTTGGTTAAGTTTGTTTCTAGGTACTTTATTTTTCTTGTTGCTATGGTAAGTGGGATTTTTCTTTTAGTTTCTATGTCTGATATTTGTTTGTGTACAGAAATGCCTTCGATTTCTGAATATTGACTTTGTACCCTGCTATTTTGCCAAATTCACTTATTAGGTCGAGTAGTTTTTTTGTGGAGTCTATAGGGTTTCTATGTACACTATCATGTCGTCTACAAATAATGACAGTTTTACTTCCTCCTTTCCAATTTGGATTCCTTTTATTTCTCTTTCTTGTCTGATTGCTGTGGCTAGAACTTCCAACACTATGTTGAAAAGGAGTGGAGAGAGTGGACATCTTTGTCTTGTTCCTGACCTCAGGGGGAATGTTTTCAGTTTTTGCCTATTGAGTGTGATGTTGGCTTCAGGTTTCTCGTATATGGCCTTTATTATGTTGAGGTATGCTCCCTCTATTCCCATTTTGCTGAGAGTTTTCATCATAAATGGGTGTTGTACTTTATCAAATGCTTTTTCTGCATCTATTGATATGATCATGTGGTTTTTGTCTTTCATTTTGTTTATGTGGTGTATTACATTTATTGATTTGTGAATATTAAACCATCCTTGCATCCCTGGAATGAATCCCACTTGATCATGGTGTATGATCTTTCTAATGTGTTGCTGGATCTGGTTTGCCAATATTTTGTTGAGGTTTTTAGCATCTATGTTCATCATCGATATTGGCCTGTAGTTTTCTTTCTTTGTTGTGTCTTGACCTGGTTTTGGAATTAGAGTAGTACTGGCTTCATAGAATGAGTTTGGGAGTCTTCCCTCTTCTTGGATCTTTTGGAATAGTTTGAGGAGGACAGGAGTTAGTTCTTTCCTAAATGTTTTGTTGAATTCACCTGTGAAGCCATATGGTCCAGGGCTTTTGTGTGCCGGAAGTTTTCTGATTACTGCTTCAATTACACTAGTTGTTATTGGTCTATTCAGGCTTTCTGCTTCTTCCTGATTCAGTTTTGGAAGACTACATGTTCCCAGGAATTTGTCCATTTCCTCTAGGTTGTCAAATTTCTTGCCATACAGTTGTTCATAATAATTTCTTATAATCCTTTGTATTTCTGTGGTATCAGTTGTGATTTCTCCTCTCTCATTTCTGATTTTATTTATTTGTGTCCTCTCCCTTTTTTTCTTGATGAGCCTGGTTGAAGGCTTGTCAATTTTGTTTATCTTTTCAAAGAACCAGCTCCTACTTTTGTTGATCTTTTGAATTGTTTGTTTAGTCTGTATGTCATTTAATTCTGCTCTGATCTTGATGATTTCCTTCCTTCTACTCATTCTGGGCCTTGCTTGTTGTTCTTCCTCTAGTTCTTGTAGCTGTAGGGTTAAATTTTTTATTAGAGATTCTTCTATCCTTTTTAGGTAGGCCTGTATTGCTATGAACTTTCCTCTCAGGATTGCTTTTGCTGTATCCCATAGGTTTTGGGTTGTTGTGTGTTCATTATCATTAGTTTCCAAAAACGTTTTGATTTCTTCCTTGATGTTACTGTTAGGCCATTTATTATTTAATAGCATGTTATTTATTCTTTATTAGTTTGAGTGTTTTTATTTTTTTCCTTGAGGTTGACTTCCAATTTTAAGCCATTGTGATCTGAGAAGATGCTTGATATAATTTCAATTTTCTTGAATTTATTGAGGCTTTTATTGTGTCCTACCATGTGGTCTATCTTTGAAAATATTTCATGTGCATTTGAAAAGAATGTATATTTTGCTTCTTTGGGGTGAAAAGTTCTATACATATCGACTAAGTCCATTTGATCTAGAGTGTTGTTCAGTGCCTCAATATCTTTGGTGTTTCTTTGCTTCGAAGATCTGCCCATTGTTGACAATGGGTTGTTAAAGTCCCCTACTATGAGTGTGTTGCTGTCTATATCTTTCTTGGAGTCTTTCAAAAATTTCCTTACGTATTTGGGTGCTCCTAAGTTGGGTGCCTATATATTAATAAGGGTTATATCTTCTTGATGGATTGTTCCCCTAAGTATTATGAAATGTCCTTCTTTGTCCCTTTTTATGGCCTTTGCTGTGAAATCTGTTTTGTCTGATATAAGTATTGCTACCCCAGCTTTTTTCATGTCCATTTGTTTGAAATACTTTTTTCCATCCCTTCACTTTCAGTCTGTGTAGATCTTTTGTTCTAACGTGGGTCTCTTGTAGACAGCATATATGTGGGTCATGCTCTTTAATCCATTCAGCTACCCTATGTGTTTTGGTTGGAGCACTTAATCCATTTACATGTAAGGTTATTAATGATAAGTACTTATTCACTGTCATTTTCCCCCTTTGTACTCGTGTTCCTCTCTGTTTCTTCATCTTCTTGAAGCAGACCCTTTACCATCTCTTGCAATGCTGGTTTGGTGGAGATGTATTCTTTTAGCCTTCTTTTGTCTTGGAAACTCCTTATTTCACCTTCCATTTTGAATGAGGCCTTGCTGGGTAGAGTATTCTTGGTTGTAGGCCTTTGTTTTTCATTGCTTGGGATACTTTTTGCCATTCCCTTTTGGCTTTTAGTGTTTCTGCTGAGAAATCTGATGATAGCCTTATTGGAGCTTTCTTGTATGTTATTAGTTGTTTCTCTCTTGCTGCTTTTAGGATTCTCTCTTTGTCTTTGAATGTTGCCATTTTACTTATGATGTGTCTTGAAGTGGGCCTGTTGGGGTTCATCTTCATTGGGACCCTCTGTGATTCCTGGACTTGCGTGACTCTTTCTCTCCTCATGTTAGGGAAGCTTTCTGTCATTAGTTTTTCAAAGAGGTTTTCTATCCCTTGCTCTTCTTCTTCTCCTTCTGGAATTTTTATGAAATGAATATTATTACGTTTCATGTTGTCCTGCAGCTGTCTTAGAGCCTCTTCAGTCTTGTTCAATCTTTTTTTATTTTGTTGCACTGTCTGTGAGTTTTTGTCTACATTGTCCTCCAGCTCGCTGATTTTATCTTCTGCTTCCTCTAGCCTTCTTTTAATTCCTTCTACTGTGTTCTTCAATTAAGAGATTGTATTCTTCACTTCCTCCTGGCTCTCATTGATAGCTTCTATGTCCTGTTTCATGCTGGTGTAATTCTGAGTAAGTTCCTTATAGTTTTTCTGGAGTTCTTTGTAGTTTCCACTGAGCTCATTGAGCTTCTCCATAATGCATATTTTGAATTTTATATCTGATAATTTGCTCCCCTCTATTTCTTTAGCACTCTTTCTGGGGATTCTACCTTTCCTTTTGCTGGGGGGTTGTTTCTCTGTCTCCCATTTTTGTGACTCTTATTGTTTGTTGGTGCTTCTTAGAATGATCTGCACTTCCTGGATCTGCCCGTGGTGGCATCAGATCATGTACCAGTCTGGCCCTAGGCTGTCTGTTGGAGACCTCCAGGGACCTACTGCCTTTGTCTGTCTTCTTTGGTTATTAATCTATTCAATATGTGATTAGCCATCAGGCTTAAGGACTGTGGGTGTGGCAGCTTAATTCCTGTAGGCAGGGCTTTTGCTTCCCCTCAGGCTGATGACACTTGGAGAGGAGGGAATGTTCTGCCTGCAGTACTGGGGATGAGTCAGCACTGGGACCCAGTCAGCTGCTCCCCCTGTTCTCTCTTCAAAGCCACCATGTCAAACTCTCCCCAAGTGTTTCCAGTCCTCTCTGCCTTCCCTGTGCTTGAGCCTAGGGTAAGTGGGGGCCAAAATATTTTTGTACGTGATCCACTTAAGAGCTCTTTTTCTCCCACTGTCTCTCTCTGGCCAGCAAGAAACCCTGTGGCTTTTTGCTGTTTTCAGCTGGATACTATTTTACTTTCCACTCTGTTGCTGTAGGCTGGGAATCCCAGCTGGGGGTTTAGACCCTGCCCTTCTCAGGGGGAACCCCTGGCTGCTGAGCTGTTTCTCAGTCCCTTCAGCTGCCATGCATGGGAGCCCAGCCAGCCCTTCACATCTCCACACTCCGTACCAGTCACGTTGTGATGTTCCGGCATTTTCTGTCTCTCCGTGGTAATAAGACTTCTCTCCAGTGTTCAGTTGGTCATTCCAGATGATTTCTCCAAAATTAAGTTGTAAATCCAGACTGGTCCTGGGAGGAGGTTAGTGTAGCTTCTACTTACTTCTCTGCCATCTTTGATCTCCCCACTTTAACTTTTTGATGTATATTTATTCAGTATATCTTTTTTCTACATTTCTACTTTTAATCCATTTATCGCTTTTTTAAAATAAGGTTCTTTTCAGAGGTACTCTATATAAGTGAGTCATACCAGTCCATCCATAACTTTTTTTTAAATTTGAAATGTTTGACCAATGATATTTAATATATTTCTTATTAAGTTTGGGTTTAAATTCACCATTTTATATCTTTTCTGTTCATTTAACCTGTTTTTTTTTTCTGTGCTTTTTGTTTATTTTTTCTTTTAAGGGTTTTGAAAATATTTATTTTCTCAACTGCATTATTGACTAATTTTTATAGTGTTCTGAGTGATTGCCTTCAGCATTACAATATACGACATAATTTTCAACAGTTTTCTTACCTGACTTTATCTTACATTTCAAGTAAAATTTAGAAATCCTACCACCAAATAGGTCCTATTCCCTCCCTCTTAATGTTCTTGTTTTATGTATTATATCTAAATACACTGAAAATCCATCAGGTGACTATAACTTTTTTTGCTTCATCTCTCAAGCATACTTTTAAATATTCAAGCAGAGATGAAGGACAGTATTTTATTTACATCAATATCCCTTTCCTTTCTCTTTCGCCATCCTGATATTTTCATTTTTTTTCTGGTATCATTTGTTTCTGTCAAAAAAATAGTCTTTAGTAAAAAATGTTAATAGTTTATTTTTATTGTATTTTTTCCATTACCATTTATCCCCCTTTATACCCTCTTCAACATCACCTACCTCCTTCCTCTCTGCAATCACCATACTGTTGGCCACATACGTGAGTCATTTTTTTTTTTTTTACTTGATCTTCCACCCCACCTCCATGAGCTGACAGCCTGCTCTCTATCTATGAGTCTGTGCCCATTTTTCTTGTTAGTTCAGTTTGTTCATTAGATTTCACATATGAGTGAAATCATATGGTACCTTCTCTGACTGGCTTATTCACTTAGCATAATGTTCTCCAGGTCCATCCATGCTGTCACAAAGGGTGTCTATATAAGAAGAGGAAATTTGGATACAGACAGAAGGAAGACAGGGAGAAGATGGTCATCCACAAAGCAAAATGCAAGGACTGGAACAGAGTCTCCCCTCAGGGACCCTCACAGAAAACAAACCCTAGCAAAAGCTTGATCTCAAATGCCTATTCTCCAGAATTGTGCAAAAATCAATTTCTGTGTTTTATCTCCCAGTCTGTGGTGCTCTATTATGACAGCCCTCACACACTAAGATGATAGTATAAACTTGTTTTTTAAAACATCTAAGAAAGTGTCTCAAATATTAAAATATTGAATGAATACATGTTAATCTATTAAAATTTAACTAACAAGTAAGTTGAGGTAAGCAAATAGTTAATTAATTTTTTATCTTAAGATGGTATAGTCAATGTCATTTTCATATCTCAAACAAAAGCTAGTTCTGTAGAATGAGAACTAGATAACTTGAGAACATTGAGACCTTACCAAAAATAGGCAAAAACACACAAGCTAAGGGGCTAGAGAGACTGTAGACACAGATTCTCACAGGAAATGAACCATGAGAACAAGATTGGGCTATCATTATTTTTTTATGGTATTTAAACCACTTGTGCTGAAAACCCAAGTCATGTTACAATACACAGATTTTCTTTTTTTGGACAATTTAAACATATTGGCATTTCTTTTGCACTTTTTAAATAGTTCAAGATCTACTTCATTTGTCATTCAAAATGTAACTATCTTCTATAAAACCAAATGCTTCTTTTCGTAACACTTTAGTGTGGTTGCTTGCTCCTAAAAAATATAGCTAGGGGAAATGGGACACAAGATTGTGGGTTTTAGAATAAACCTCTGAACATGTGGGCTTGTTCCAAAGATTGACTAAGGCTCAAGGGGATTGTTGGCTACAAATTATGAAGATTAGATCTGGTTGCTTGCTCTAACATAATGGCCAGAGGCAAACCTTACAAGCTCTGAATATCTTTTCTTCCTGTAAGAATTAGCTATTATGTAAGAAGACAATGAAAATAAAAGACAGAAAATCTCTGTAAGAGATGGAAACTTGAATATAATCACCCCTTACCACTATCATAGATGCTGGCTGAGATCAACAAAGAAACATAAGCAGAGGGAAAGTGCATAGCAAATATACTAGGAAATGGGGCTGTCAATGTACAATAAAGGTCAATTGGTATTGGATATACATATATGAGACTATATTAGAAGAAAAAACCTGAGAATAATTCTGAAAAGAAAACTTTGTTTTCCTGAGAGGAGAGATAAAAGCACTGTGATGTTGCAAGAAGTCATCCAGACAGAGAGGAACCCAGAAAAACTTCAAACTCTGGGAGGTCTGAGGGACATAAGGAAGAGGGAGAATCATGAAAGAAATGAAAAGGATATAACATTGATGATTGTTTATCTGCGTGGGATCAAATAAAAATGAAACCAGCTGCTTCAAAATGGCAATGGACAAGTGAGTTCACACCAATGGGACAGCAGGTGCACAATAGTGCTCCTTATACAACAGGTTCCTCTTAGCTATAGTGGACAAAAGTACAAGAATTAAAAAGGATATAACCATAACTAATGCCAGAATATTGAAGGCTAGGCAAACAGTAATCAAGTATGTGCATTGTATAGAAGAATGATCTATATGAGAAAAGAAATGTGTCAAGAATGAATGAATTCTTTTTTTGAGTAGAGCTCAGTACTTGGACTTCCTTCTTCCATCAATCCATCCCACCTTATTCCAAAATGACTGACATATCAACAAACTGGTGATGCATTTTTTTTAAACAAATGCTTCAATTTAACAATAGAAAGATTCCAAGAGCATCTGGTAAGAAAGACAGGGAATTAAACAAATATTAGTACAGTGTATTAGGGGAGAAAATGCCAGTCATGGAGCAGAACTTTGCCCAAAGAAAAATAAACAGAAAAAAGATATTAGTGTTTGGTATGCTAAAATATTTTGCAACAAACAAACAAGCAATCTGACAAAAGACAGAATAGAGGGATACCTTTTAAAACAAACAAGAACATGGTTAGGAAAATAGAAATATAATTTATAGAGTATCTACTTTATAATCTTAATGTGTTGATTTAAAGAAATTTTGGAAAACTAGGTAATAAAATTATGCAATATAATAATAGGCAACTGGTTACCCTATAAGTCAGAGAATGTAAAGAAACTAATAATTTAATATAGTTTTAAATTATTACAGTAAAAAGAATAAAATAAAATAAAATTTATGAAACTATGATGAAGTCATAGTGAACAGTGAACAAAGGTATAAAATATGAATAATTGATATTGTTAAAGAAATGCCCAAGACAGAACAAAGACTAATAATAATAATAATAATAATAAAGCCAACTGTACTGAGCTTTAAAATTACCTAAAGATGACCAAGATAATAATATAAATCCACCTAAAAATCATTTGACCTTTATTTAGTAATTTTTTAATTTTAAAAAAGGATAAATAGAATCCACTAGAGACCAAAAATTAAGATTCCAAACCATAATTCCAATTAGTTACATTTGTCTATCAAGAGGCAAATCTCTGGTTGTCGTTAGAACAATGACCCATTTAACATAGAAGATACATTGCTGAGTAAGATATCTGACATGGATAACAGTGCCAGATATAGAAGAGGCACCTGTTATAGCAAACACAGAAAATAAAATCAACAAGAAGCCCCATCAAGACCCAGCAATTAATTTGTCTGCACTTTTTAAAATTGTTATTTGATTATAATTGTCCCAATTTCCCCCCTTTGCTCTCCCAACTAATCCTTTTATATTTTTCAAAAGGATGATAACTCACATATAAATTGTAATATGAGTGATCCAGCAGAGGCTGGAAAAACCTTCATGCTGAGGAACAGCTGATAAAAATTAAATCAAAGGATCACACCAAAAGCTTTCAGTTAGAGAAAGAGCCTATGGATTCAGGCCAAGTCTGAACTTGGCAGAAATATGACAGTGGCAGTGCTCACCTAGAGCCTGGCAGTCTTCCACTGTCCTTAAGGGGACCCTGGCCTAACATCTGATTCTGATATTGTATTGAACTTCGAGTGGAAGTTTGCCTACTTACACAAGCAAAATTGTTTTATGACTATAGGAGAGACTTTTCCATGGGTAGAATAAGGGAGCAAAGGAAAATTTCCCTGAGGGGGGAAAAAAATGCCCTGGGTAATTGTTATAGAGTATCCACACTAGTGATTTTTAAGAATTTTAACCATAGGATGTTTCTATAGCTGAGTCAGCAGAATATCAGCTCCCTCAGAAGAAGAAACGTACATATTCTCCATGCTTATAATCTCAGAGATGCTCGAGATTTTGACGTATCATACCTTTGATTTCATGGATTCCTCCGACATTGCGTAAATCCTCTCTTACCCAAATCAGGTAGCATCACTTTCTGTGGCATCTAGTTAAACAAATCTTGGAATGTTGGTGCCAGGCACATTAGTGTAGGTGATTAGATTGGGTGCTAGTCAAGTATATCATCACTTGTGTTCACTTGTGACTATAGGGGAAAAGATGGAAGCTTTGCAAAGGCATGGAGGTGTTTAGAACAACTGCAAGTATTTTTCATAGATTTGTATCATATGGATTAAGAAGTCCCTATAATTTTCTCTAAACAGGTATAGTCTGCTCTTTCTTATTTTGATAATAAATTCAGAGTCTAGATTATTTTAAATTTGAACCTTGGTCATGAGGCACATTGAGAAGTAGAAAATAAAATTAGTCAGATTCCTTGCAACAGCAGAAGATAACTTAAAGAGACTGATGAAGTCTCATCTAAAAATCTTCAGCTCAAGATAAAGAACTGAGGATTTATTTGTCACAGCTAAATAAACCATTTTGCTTACTACATCTGTAAAGTTAAAATTCTACACATTAACTTCTTTAGGGTTCTAATACAAACATTATAATTTCTAAGGAAAGATTTTAATCCTTACAAATAAAGCGGCAATAAGACATGAGCCAGAAATGTTGAAGAACCACATCTCTCCAGTAGCAGTTTTAAAATATAGGCTCCAAATTCCTTGACATCCCTACCATTAAGACATGGATTCCACATCTCCTCCCATCAAATCTTGACCCTGAGAATATTTGACCTACATATAATAGAAGTTATTCTATGGTAGTTTCAAGGCCCAGCCTCAGGAAACGTTGTAGCTTCTACTTCCTCTCTCTTGCTTTTGAAACCCAGCTGCCTCTCACAAGGAAGCACAAACTAGCCCAAGTGGAAATATCACATGGTTGTAGCCTTATATAGATTTTCTGGTTCACAGCTATCATCAACTCTCAGAGAGGTGAGTAAAGTCTCATGTGGAAGATTCCAGCTCCCACGTGTTAAAACACTTGTAGCTTCTGAAGTCTGCCATGTTGAGACTTCAGAGATCATGAAACAGATATTCTGTTCTCAGTAAAACTTCTACCAATTTTTAACTCACAGAACCTGAATGTATAATAAAGTGGTTGTTTTAGGTCACAAAGCAATGTTACTTGAAGAACACCTACCAAAACCTTTGCATGATATCCTCTGGCAATCTTATACTGAACTTTCTTAGCATATGTAAATAATAATTCATAAGAAAATGTATGTTTTACTCATATATTACAAAAATTCTGCAGACACTTTGAAGGTGCTTAACCAAGAAGAAAAAAACAGAAATTTGGATCATACACAATATATTGCAATGTGTGTATAATGGCTCACCTGAGATATATTCTGTGGGCTAATTCAACAACCAGTTCTATGTTATACTGACTACAAAAACCTGAACTAGTAATGATCAAGGTTAGCTGACAATGAAAGGTCAAATGCAGAGAAGAAATTTAAAAATACTAGGATGCATGAATTTTATGAATTCTATACTGTAAGTATATTTTGCCCATCCCCTGCCTCATTCTTGTACACTATTAAAATCCAGTAGATTTTTCCCTTTTGTCAAGAAAATATTCTGGAATCTTCCAAAGTGCTTTACCTTTTCTCTTTTCTTCATTAGCAATGACAAATTTTCCAATTTGGCCTTAAGGGAAGACTGATGGGTCCAGGATAATGACTTTTATTATCTTTAATTTAAGCAGAGAATGACTTTAAGTGTGATTATTGCTCCATGTATGGCCCTTGGTACTTGATGCACAATTATTGACCTAGCAAAGACATTTTTCTTCTTTCCAATAGATGGAAACCACCCAAAGTCAAGCTATATCTGCAGTGGGAGCACTATGCCAATAAGTTATAGTACTTTATTCCTGCCACCATTTAATCTGTAGAAACCTTGATGTCTCAGAGCCTACCAAGACTCAGACAGCTTTACTATGTTAATACTAAAATTTTGATAGAGTTGGGTAACCACAAGTCATAAGTTCCTGCAGACTTTTCAAAAATATATGGATAGTTGTGCGCAGGGGAAATATCTCACAACAAATACTCATATAAAACTAGTCTGAGACATGCATTCCAAAGTGAAAACAGCCTATGTTTTCTTTGACTAGGAAGAAGATACAATTTTCTTGTGCTTGGTTGAATGATACCATATTAGAATGTCCTTATCCCATTCATCAGAAGGCCAAAAATGCTTTATTGTCTCTGACAGACAGCCTCTAAGATGATTCCAAGTTTCTTGCCTCCTGTTTAAATCCTTTTTAACTCCACCCCTTGAATGTGGACTGGATCTAGTGATTTGCTTTTAATAAACAGAGTGACAAAAATTGATGGAATATGGTTTCCATGATTAAATTACAAAAAGGATTCTGATTTTCTTCTTCCTTTCTCACCTGCTCACTCTGATAGAACCAGACACAATGTTGTACGCTGTTCATTTAAGAGATCCACGTATCAAGGAACTAAAAAAGACTTTGGCCAACATTCAGAAAGGAACATAGATCCTCAGTCCAATAATTTTCAAGGAACTGAACTTACCAACACCCACATGAGTGAGCTTGAAAAGACATTTCCCTCTCCTACCCCATTCAAGCCTTCAGATAAGACCATAGTCCTGAAAAACACCTGGTTCACCTTGAAAAAGACATTAAACTAGAGGACTCTCCTCAACTGCTTCCAGATTCCTGATCCACAGAAACTATGTGTTTTTGTTTTAATCCACTAAGTTTTAAGGTAATTTTTAATAAAAATAATATTGATTTGTAGCAAGAGAGTGAGAGAGATTGCTTTGTTGTTCTACCTATTTATACACCCACTGGGTTTTTTTGTTTTTGTTTTTTGTTTGTTTGTTTGTTTGTTTTTGTATATGCCCTGGCTAGGGATTGAACCTGAAATCTTGGCATATGAGGACAATGTTCCAGCCAACTGAGCTAGCTAGCCAGAGGCCTAGGGTAATTTTTTAAATGTGGAAACAGTTAACTAATACACTTCTCAATATGGGTTAAAGATCTGGTCATTTTGCTCAAGTAATATATGATCAAGTTAATATTCAATACATTTTCAGCAGACTGGAGCATTATGTGCCATCTGGTACAAACATGCAGCAGAATGATGGATCAGAGGACCCTAAGATCAGGTTTCACAAGAATATTAAAAACAAAAACCAAAAAACCCAGCCCCTGGTTATAAAGAAGCATATGACTATTACACTTGAATGGCAACATAAACCAGGTGTTTTCTGAACTTTCTAGTTAGTATTCTATCAGAAAATAGCTTTAAAGAGAACCTGAAGATACAAATAGTTATACAAATGCAAACTTAGAGCAGTTCTTTTTTTTAAGATTTTTAAAAATTATTTTTAGAGAGAGGGTAAGGGAGGGAAAAAGAGGGAGAGACACATCAATGTATGGTTGTCTCTTGCATGCCCCCAACTGGGGACCAGGCCCACAACCCAGGCATGTGCCCTGACTGGGAATCGAACCGGTGATCCTTTGGTTCACAGGCCAGCACTCAATCCACTGAGTTACACCAGCCAGGGCCCTAGGACATTTTTTTTCATTATATTATGACTTCTTGATATATTGACCAGCTGATAAGGATGAAAAAAGTTAATTCTGATTTAGAGATGACATCACACAGTATGGTAGCACCAGTCACATGTGTTTTCTAACAGTGTTAAAACTCTCTCAGCGATTACCCGATAATGGAAGGGGAAAAAGAATGTTTTCATTGGCATATCTTCAAAAACTACACCTCCTTTTTCACTTTGTCTTAAAGAGAGAGATGGCCTCAGGTCAAGATATGTACTGATTCTTAACAGCAACTAATAATGTATTCAGATATCTAATAAAGGACTTTGAATAGCAGTATTAGAGGATTTTGTGACAAGGAGTTCTGAGATAGATCCTAAGTTTAGCCATATGGAGTGTCCTCTCACCAGATTTGTCTCAGTTATCTCTCTTGCTAAGACCAACTCTGAACGAATGATATGATACCATGCAATAAGGGTTTAACCAGCTCTCTAGTAATAGGTTCATCACAAGGGATCCTTTCTGTCATAAAGGGGGCAAAGATTTCTCCTCACCAAACTGATACCTAATCTAGATTCAAAGTCACTGTCCTTGCTGCTGTCAATATCATTCACCCATGAAATGACTCAATTGCTTTATATTCTGTATCCAACTAAAGAAACCAATTCAAAATAAAGAAAGTAAACTGCGGGCCATTGCTTGTGAGATTCACTGTTATTGTTTTCTACCTGACATCTGTAAGCAACTGGTTTTCTATATGACTAAAAAAAAAACATTGGAAGCTGTGGGTGAATGAACATTAATGATAAAATCTTGTTTCTCTCTCATAATCTATTCTATCCCATATAGATAAACCCAGTGCCACAAACCAAGGAGTAGTGATAAAGTAGATAAAGGTATCTATCAGGATTAGTAACCTACCTCAAAAACTTCAATTTCTTTTGGATATATTAGGCTAGAGGGTTTATTTATGCTAAGGAATGGGTCCCCAATCATGACTTCTCTTAATTGGAAGATACAAATGAGACCTGGCTTAATGTAACTTTAATGCAAATAGGGAAATTATGAAAAAAATAGTTGAGTTATTATAAAGTAACATCTAAAAAAAGAATGGTTCCTGTTTAGCTAACTCCTGTTCTACCATCTCAATAGTCAAGACTTCATTTTCTTCCTATTGACAACTTTTCTTGCTTCTCTATGCAAGCAAAGCTGCCAAGTAAATTCATGAGGAACACAGAAAGGTGGTATAGGAAAACAATAGTGGAAGTAGTAAGTCATGACCATACTTTACTTGCAAATTCAAGTACACTGGTCTCCCTGAAGTTTCACAGTTTCCATCTAAAAAATTATATATTTTAATATATATGTCACTTTCATTCTTCTGTCATACATTAGGGTATATTTGTAAAGGGAAATAATTATTCTTCCCCTCAGAGATACAGAAAACTGAGAAATGACCAAGACAGACATATAGAGGAAAAATAAGCATTACCAAAATATTTTGGAATCAGAGAAGACAGTACAAATTAGAATTCATTCAGCTACAAGTAACATCAAAAGATTTTAAGTAAGTCACATAACTGAAAGTTCAGATAAAGCAGGCTTTGTTTCTCTTCCCCCAGGATATCTTTTTCTTCTCTCCTCTTTATATCAGAATTTTACTCAAGCAGTAGCCAGCAGCCTTCCCCAGAATGGACTTCACATCTAGGCTTAAAGATATTCATAGTAAAAGACCATTGCTTACTCCCTGTATCTAAATCCCAGGATTATTTTTTCCAAGGAACTGCTGGGATTTTATTCTTGAATCTCAGTAGTCAGAATGAAGTTATAGCTCTAATCCTACACAATCTCTGACAAATGCTATATTATTACACATAGATCAGAGGAGCTGGGTATATGATACTCTCTGAGCATTTTGTTTGTATACAAAGAGAGATAAAATATATGATTTAATATTGGGGAAATGTTTAAAAGGGTGAAAGGGAGACATACTGAAAGGGTTATTGTGAGAAATGCTCACAATAAAACACCAAAACACAGGACTTGAGCAGCAAAGTGAGGCATTTATTCGTGAGTCTGCAGAGTCAGGTGCACCATCATCCAGGAGCATGTGCACACAAAGTAGACAAAGTAAACTGATTTTATACTAATGTGATTAGCTCCCCCTCCCTAATGCAATTATCTCCCCCTCCTCTCTCCTTCTCCCCTGTTTCTCCATTACTGGTTAATCTGGGTTCACAATCTAACACAATTAACTACTTAATTACGGGTGTGATTAACTAAGCATAGTTAATGTCCAGGTTATTAGGTCTATCTCCAACTTATATGCAAAGTTATCTAGCTACATATTCCCATTTCTGTGTTTGGAGATGACAATCTTCCTCCTTTTCACCCCAGAGATATGCATGAGGAGCTGCAGAATGTCATTTCCTTCTCCCTTTTCCATGATTCATCTGTTAATTATCTCCTACTGGTTTGAGAGTCACTGGCTTCTTTATCTCTTACACTATCAAAACTGTAAACTACAACAGAGACCACATAACAAAACTTGAATGCAGAAACTAAGAATAAAAATGGCTTGTCTCCTATTGGAAAAGATGTGAGTGCATTTATGATTGGAGGTGATGATAGGTGGATCATAAAGAAATCATGTACTAGGATCATCAATAAATCAGTGACATTCATTAAATGTAGGGAAGAATAGTTTTAGAATTACATTGGAGTAGGCCCTCCCACCTAATGGCTATGTCTGGGCTACATGATCTCAAACCTTTGGTAATAACTGAAACATTTAATGGTAGACTATAGACACACTGGACCAATTAAATTCTTTTTTTTTATTGATCTTAGGGAGAGGGAAACACACACACACACACACACACACACAGAGCAATATTTGTTGTTCCACTTCTTTAGGTATTCATTGGTTGTTTCTTGTATGCATCCTGACCAGGGATTGAATCCACAACCTTGGCATATCAGTAAGATGCTCTAACCAACTTACCAACTGAACTACTCAGGCAGGGCTTCCATAAGGCCAATTTAGATTTTCTTTCTCTAGAATTTAAAGTCTGAGTGGAGTTAACCAAAGACTCAAAGATGGAAGATTCTTGGGGCTGTCATCCTATTTGCAGTGACTTGGAGAAAAATATCCACCAACTCATTAGTCACAATGCCAGAGCTACCCTCATTCATGCCCTTTCTGTGGTCTGCTTAAGTATTCTGTCAAGGCTGTGATCAACCCTAATATTCACCCAGGAAGTCCTACTTTTTGCTAAAGTATTCTATCTGTTGTTTACAACCTTATATATTAATTAGTATGTCAATATATATATAATCTGGTATGTGGTCAAATTAGAAATCACTAATAGAGTTGAAACTCTCACATTTATTACTAAAGAAAGTGAATTTTAGAAAGTGTAAATTGGTTTATACAAGGACACTCAGCTTCTTAGAAATTAAACTGTAATGATTTTTAGAGATAGGCATAAAAATTCTGAGCACTTAACAATGCAGCCAAAGCTCTCACTTTAACTTTTTTAAAAAGAAAGTTTCTACCAGTTGTTTTGTAGACACCCTGGGAGATTGCTGACCCCACTGAAAATTCCATGACCCACTTCTTGATATTTTCTAGAATTTAGTAACCTTTTCTTCTTCTACTACACACATTTTATTTTGACACCTTAACCCTTCCACCACTGCAAACTTTTCCCATTTTAACCTTAAGACATTTGAGAAATAAAAAGGGTTCTTGATTGTAAACCATATGGGCATCCCTCCCTTACAGTGCAGTCTTGTAAAGCTATATAATAACAACTGTCTGTTTTTTCAGGGTTAGTGATGAGGGAAGAAATTTGAAAATACCTTTAAAGGAGAGTGTTATACAACAAAAAGGGCAAATGAAAAGCAATCAATGAAGACAAAACATTTTTTTTTAACTTGTTACATAAAATAATTAGACCAATGGATCCAAAACTTAAGGTTTTGCCTGAATTTATTTGGATTCTGGCAACATGTTTACCTTTAATAATGTTGCTTTCTTTCCTTAAGATAAACTTCTCTGATCTTCATCAGGTCATATTCAATTCTGTTCACCTTGGCCTTGAATTATATCACACTTCAAGGAAATGTAGAAAGAATTTTTATATCTATTATTTCTTCTACAATGTACAATCCAAAAAAAAAATTGATGTTCTTAATCCAGGAACCAACCTTTCATTTTCACAGAGTAAGCAAAGCACCACCTAAATCTTTGATAGAACACTGACCCATTCTTAGATTCTTATGTTGTAGGAGCAAATAGGATAAACACTACTTGTTTGCCTCATTATCCTTCAGAAAAAATTGACTGTGACTTTTGAGCAATTAATAAGCCATAAGAATTTTGTAGAAAAAATATTTTTAGCAATATGGTTGAATACAGACTGAAAATTTGACTGAGCTTGATCAGGAAATTAGGATCATGTGTTCCACTAACTAAGCCCTGTTTTAAATTCCAGTTCTCATAACTACGTTCTTGTCCTGTTTTACTGTTGTTATAACAATTCCTTGAATTATCTTTGCCTCATAGACCAGGGTTTGATGAACTATAACCCAGTAGAGAAATCCAGCTCACTTCTCATTTATATGTGAAATCTAATGAACAAAAGAAACAAAAAAAATAATAATTCCAAATATGTTGTCAGTGACAGAAGAATGTTAAGGTGACTTTATTTAGTAGGCACTTGGAAGCATGTGAGTGAATGCTATTGTGTTGAGAGAACTTGATTTATAAAATTCTTGAGGATAGACAGGTTCTTGGATGAGATCATGATTATTAATGCATGTATTTGCAATGCATAATTGCAATGATCTATTTTCAGAAAATGTAAAAGTTTAAACAAGCCTATAGTCCATTGATTGTTACAGGAGATGTCATGGGGACTCATAAAGCATAGCACATCAGGGCAAACCTCACAAAAATGTAGGTTTTAACCCATTCAAAATTGCAGATTTATATTTTAAGAGATGAGGATAATGTGGAAAATATATACAAACAAATATCATACTGTTTCTGGCCAAATTAAAATATAAGGTAAGGTTTGTGAAAATCATGTTTGGGGATCATTACAATGCATGAAAGCATTTAAGCTGCTATTAGCTGAAGGTTGGAATTCAAAGTACATCCTGCCATTGTATCTATTCATAGAAATTATAAAGTTATGGGCATGTGAGAAATAGCCATTAAGGTATTACTACCATAATTTGTATCAGAACATATAAAGAATAGTTTAATTACATATTAAATAGTTTTACAATTAAAAAATTTTTAAATTTAATATCTGACCAATTCAAGATTCACTAAGATTTTTGGGCAGCTAAAATCCATTAACTCAACCTTCCAGCATATAAAGCATTTAAATTTTAGTAACTACATATTTTTCTTTTTTCTCAAAGCATGTTTGTTAGTTCTGAGTGAATTTATATTTTAAAAAGCGACAAATTATGTTGAGAAAAACTGCAGTTATGGTGCCCAGCTGTGTTTTTTCTTATCTATGAAGAGGTTCAGGAGAGGAAATTGACCTTGTTCTCCCTTCTTTTGTAAAGTGAAGTTCTCCTCTTTGGGATAGGTGGTAATTAGAATAAGGAGTGAGGCATTTAAGCAAAACATTTGACTACTATATAATTAGACAGCTTTAGTTGTATTCAGGCCATACAGAAAAGCTGCAGGCTTCCTGAAAGCAATAGACAGACTCCCCAAACCTCCCTTGGAGACATTCCCTTGTAGGAGCCTTACCTGAGGAAGGGTTCCAGTGAGTTTCATCAATGCTGGCAGCAAGGGTGGCCATACAATGTCTGCAAAGGCAGATATGGCTCCCTGAACCATCAGACCTTGTTTTCATCATCTTGCTTTGTCTCTCAATACACCCATTTTAAAAAAAAATTCTATGAAAAGTATTGCTCCCGTTTGGGAGTTCTGAGTGAAAAGCTAACACTATAATTTGTATCAGACAAATATACAAAATAAATGCATGAAGTGTTTCTCCAGAGACAGGTCTGAATTCTACTACCTTGAACATGAGACAAAAAAAAACCTTGGTACATGTTATTTATGCATGGGACCCAAGTTTATTCAAAACGGCACAGTGACATATATATACATATATATGTATTTAAATATTTATATGTAAAATATTTAAATTTTTACATTATTGTAATTATAATTTATATTTTGCAGGTATGTTAATTTTGGACCTCTGTTGCCTTTAACTATTGAATTACTGACACTTCTTTATAGTTTCAACTTTAAGGTCATGGTGGTTCATAATTATCCATGTCATCAATTCTTTTTTTTAATTTAGTCTTTATTGTATTTTTGCCATTACCATTTAGTCCCCTCATACTCCCCTGTACCCTAGTAATCACCACACCATTGTCCATGTCCATGAGTCCTTTTTCCTTTTTACTCAATTCTTTTACCACTTAACCTCCCCCACCCTCCGCTAGCTGTTATCTGCTCTCCATCTATGAGTCTGTCTCTTTTCATTTGTTTGTTGATTTTGTTCACTAAATTTCATATATAAGTAAAATCGTATGGGATGTGTCTTTCTCTGACTGGCTAATTACACTCAGCATAATGTGCTCCAGGTCCATCCATGCTGTCACCAATGCTGGAATTTTCTTTTTTTATGACCAATTGTATTCCATTGTGTAGATGTCCCATAGTTGTTTTATTCACTCATCTGCTTATGGACACTTGGGCTGCTTCCCTATCTTGGTGATTATAAATAATGCTGCAATGAACATAGGGGTGCTTATGTTCTTTCAAATTAGTGTTTTGGGTTTCTTCGGATATATCCCAGAAGTGGGATCACTGGGTCAAAAAGCAAATTCACCTTTAATTTTTTGAGGTCTCTCCATACTGCTTTCCACAGTGCCTTCACCAGTCTGCATTCCCACCAACAGTGCAAAAGTGTTCCCCTTTTTCCTCATCTTCGCCAGCACTTGTTTGTTGCTTTTTTGACGATAGTCATTATGATAGGTATGAGATGGTATCTCATTGTGGTTTTAATTTTTATTTCTCTGATGGCTAGTGACATTAAGCATCTTTTCATCTGTCTATTGGCCATCTTTGGAGAAGTGTCTTCTTTGGAGAAGTGTCTTTTCAGGTCCTTAGACCATTTTTTAAATTGGGTTGTTTTTTTTTTTTGATGTGGTGTTTTGTTAAGTACATCATACATTTTGTATATTAACCCCTTATCAGATGTATCAGCAAATATGTTCTCCCATTCTGTGGGTTGTCTTTTTATTTTGTTGATGATTTCCCTTTGATGTGCAAAACCTTTTTAGTTTGATGTAGTCCCATTTATTTTTTCTCTTGTTTCCTTTCCTGAAGAGGTATATCTGATAAAAAATTTCTAGGAGCAATGTCTGAGATTTTGCTGCCTATGTTTGCTTCTAGAATTTTTCTGGTTTCAGATATAACATTTAAATCTTTGATCCATTTTGAATTCATTCTTGTATGTGGTATAATAAGGTGGTCCAGTTTAATTTCTCTGCACATATTTGTTCAATTTCCCCAACACCATTTATTTAATAAACTGTTTTATGTGCTTGCTTCCTCTGTCAAATATTAATTGGCTATAAAGCTGTGGTTTTATTTCTGGGCTTTCTATGTTGTTCTACTGATCTATGTGTCTGTTTTTATGCCAGTACCAGGCTATTTGATTACTATGGCCTTGTAGTATAGTTCGATATTAGGTAGTGTGATTCCTCCCACTTTGTTCTTCTTCCTCAGGATTGTTGTTGCTATGCAGGGCCTTTTGTGATTCCACATAAATTTTTATGTATTTGTCCTAGTTCTGTGAAAAACATCATTGGAATCTTGATAGAAATTGCATTGAACCTACATACAGATTGCTTTGGGCAATATGGACATTTTAATGATGTTAATTCATGAACACTGTATATACTTCTACCTATTGTATCTTCTTCAATTTTTTTCTTCTGTGTCTTATAATTTTCTGAGTACAGATCTTTTACATCCTTGGTTAGATTTATTCCTAGGTATTTTATTCTTTTTAAAGCAATTGTGAATGGGATTGTTTTCTTAATTTTCCTTTCTGTTAGTTTGTTATTGACATATAAAAATGCAATTGATTTCTAGATATTAATTTTGTATCCTGTTACTTTGCTGAATTCATTGATCAGTTCTAATAGTTTCTTGGAGGAATCTTTTGGGTTTTCTATGTACAATATCATGTCATCTGCAAATAAAGACAGTTTTAGTTCTCCCTTTCCAATTTGGATGCTTTTTATTGCTCCTTCTTGTCTGATTGTTGTGGCTAGGACTTCTGGTGCTGTGTTAAATAAGAGAGGTGAAAGTAGACATCCCTGTCTTGTTCCTGATCTAAGGGGAACAGTTATAGTTTTTGGCCATTGCATATGATGCTGGTCATGGATTTGTCATATATGGCCTTCATTATGTTTAGGTATGTTCCCTCTATTACCGCTTTGCTGATAGTTTTTATCATAAATGGGTGCTAGGTTTTATCAAAAGCCTTTTCTGCTTTTTTTATTGATATGAGCATGTGGTTTTTATCCTTCATTTTGTTTATGTAGTGAATCATATATATTGATTTGTAAATGTACCAACTTTGCATTCCTTAAATAAAGCACACTTGATCATGGTGTATGATTTCTTTAATGCATTGTTGTATTCGGTTTGCTAATATTTGTTGAGGATTTTAACATGTATGTTCACCAGGGATATTGGCCTATAATTGTCTTTTTTTGTAATGTCTTTATTTTTGGGGGGATGAGGATAATGCTGGCCTCTTAAAATGAGTTTGGGAGTTTTCCCTCCTTTTGAATTTTATGAAATTGTTTGAGGAGAGGTGTTAGTTCTTCTCAAATGTTTGGTAAAATTCACCTGTGAAGCCATTTGTCCCAGGGCGTTTGTTTATTGGGAGTTTTATTTATTACTGCTTCAATTTCATTAGGTGTAATCTGTCTATTCAGTTTCTCTGATTTTTCCAGATTTACTTTTGGAAAATTGTATGTTTCTAGGAATTTATCCATTTCATCCAGGTTGTTCGGTTTTTTGGCATATAATTGTTCATAATATTTTCTTACCATTCTTTATATTTGTTTGGTATCATTTGTTATTTCTCCTCTTTCATTTCTGATTTTCTTTTTTTTTTGAGTACTTTCTCTTTTTTTCTTGATGAGTCTGGTTAAAGGTTTGTCAATCTTATCTTTTCAAACAACTAGTCTTGAATTCATTGATTTTTTAATATATTTTTTAGACTGTATTTCATTTATTTCTGCTCTGATATTCCTTCTATTCACTTTGAGTTTTGCTTGTTGTTTTTTTTTTCAAGTTTACTTATATGTGAAGTTAGATCATTTATTTGAGTTTTTCATGTTTTTTTTTTTTTTTTTTAATAGACCTATAATGCTATGAACTTCACTCTTAGGATTGCTTTCCTAGTGTCCCACTACTTTGGATTGTGGTGTCCTTATTTATATTTGTTTCAAGGTATCTTTTGATTTCTTCCTTTATTTTGTTGTTGACCCATTCATTGTTTTAATAACATGTCATTTAGCTTCTGTGTCTTTGTGTGTTTTTCAGTGTTCTTCTTGTGATATATTTTTAGTTTCATAGCATTGTGGTCAGAGAAGTTGCTTGATATGATTTTAATCTTAAATTTATTGAGATTTGCTTTGTGTCATAACATGTGGTCTATTCTAGGAAATGTTTCACTTGCACTTGAAAAGTGTGTATATTCTGCTGCTTTGGGGTGAAATGCTCTGAAGACATCAGTTAAATCCATTTGATTTAGTGTGCTGTTTAAGGCCTCTGTCTCCTTGTTGACTTTCTACCTGGAAGATCTATCCATTGAAGTCAATGTGGCATTAAAATCCTCAACTATCACTGTATTTATGTCAGTCTCTCCCTTTATGGCCATCACAATTTGCTTTTCATATTTATGTGCTCCTATTTTTGGTACATAAAGGTTTACTAGAGTTATATCCTCCTGTTGGATTGTTTCCATTGTCATTATGTACTGTCCTCCTTTGTCTCTTACTGTAGCTTTGGTTTTAAATATTATTTTGTCAGATATAAGTACTTCTACCTCAGCTTTTTTTTTTTTTCATTTGCATGGAATATCTTTTTTCATCCCTTTACTTTTAGTCTGTGTGTGTCTTTCTATCTGAGATGTGTCTCTTTGAGGCAGCATATATATATGGGTTTTATTTTTTATCCATTCAGCTACCCTATGTCTTTTTGTTGGAGCATTTAAGCCATTTACATTTAAGGTGGTTATTGATAGATATGTATGCAGTGCCATTTTATAGTTAGACTGTTTTCCTCTGGGTTTTTTTTCTTCCTTCTTTTCTTTCTTTCTTTCTTTCTTTCTTCTTCTTCAAGCAAGCCCTTTAACGTTTGTTGCAGTACTAGTTTGGTGTTAACAAACTCCTTTAACTTTTTCTTGTCTGGGAAGCTTCTTATTTCTCCTTTGATTTTAAATGATAGCCTTGCTGGGTAAAGTAGCCTGGGTTGTAGGTCCTTGCTTTTCATCACCTTGAATATTTCATGCCACTCCCTCTGGCCTGAAATGTTTCTGTTGAGTTGTTAGATGCCAGTCTAATTGGTGTTCCTTGTAAGTAACTACCTGCTTTTCTCTTGTGGCTTTTAAAATTCTCTCCTTGTTTTTAAGCCTTGCCATTTTAATTATGATGTGTCTCAGTGTAGGCTTCTTTAGGTCCAACTTCTTTGGGACTCTCTGAGCTTCCTGGACTTTGTCTTTTTCCTTCACCAGATTAAGGAAATTTTGGTCATTATTTCTTCAAATAGGTTCTCAATGCCTTGCGCACTCTCATCTTGTTCTGGTAGTCCCATGATGCAGATGTTGTTATACTTCATGTTGTTCAAAATATTTCTTAAGCTCTCCTCATTTTTTTTTATGCTTTGTTGGATGTTTTTTTCTACCTTGTCTTCCAAAACACTTTTATCTCTGCTTCATCTAACCTATTGCTTATCACTTCCAGTGTATTATTTATTTCAGATACATTTTTTATTTCTAACTGGTCCTTTTTTATGATTTCTATGGCATTTTTCATGTTGTTGAGTATCCTTATAATCAACACTTTAAACTCTGTCTCTAATAAATTGCTTGCTTCCATTTCATCTAGTTCTTCTGGATAATGCTCTTGTTCTTTCATTTCAGGTCTGTTTCTTTGTCTTCCCATTTTTGCTGCTTCTTTGTATTTTTTGCCTTAGTTGTTAATCAGTCATTAAACAGATCAGTTGTCAATCTGATCAAACTATAGTGAGCAGCTTAGTTTAGTGACCAGAGGGAGGGGCAGAGTAATTTCTGCTAGTGGGGCTATTGCTTGCCCTCAGACTGATGCCACTAGGTGAGGAGTGTTCTGCCTGAGAAAGATGGTTTCTGCAGTGTGGGAATGACTCAGCACAGAGATCCTGGCAGCTGTTCCTTCAGTTCTCTCCCCAGAGCCACCAGCCTCAGACTCTTCAAGCATCTCTAGTCAACTCTGCTCTTTCTCTGCCAGAGCCCAGGGTAAATGGCTACAAACAAAATTTTGTGTATTGGTCCTTTAAGAGGCTCTCTGCATCTCCATTCTCCAGCCTTCTTCCCCTGGCAGACAGAAACCCTCTGCTTTTCACAGCTGGATGTTATCTGGGCTCCTTTCTGGCTCTGGTGCTGTAGTCTGGGGAGCCTTGCTTGGGTTTTAGACCCCATACTTCTCAGGTAAAACCCCTCAGCTGCTGAAATATCCCTTTGGAACTTCAGTGCCTCCTCCACACTGCCCACCAGTCTTGTTGTGGTAAAATGGTTTCTTCTGTCTGTGGTTATAAGTCTTCTCTCCAGCTAGTGTTCAGCTGGTTATTCTGGGTGACTTCTCTACAATGTAGTTGTAATCTCATATTTTCCCTGGGAGGAGCTTAGTGTAGATTCCACTTATTCCTCTGCCATCTTTGATCCTCCTCCAATGATCTCATCAATTCTTTATTGATTTACAGATGATATTGAACTGCTGGTCACCTTTGAAATAGCATGTTTCTTAGAGTAATTTCAATTAACCTTTCTTCCAACTCTTACGAAAGCAACTAGACTGAAATAAAGGAAACAACTCAGACCAAATAACACATTCATTGATCATTATTTTTTGAAAAATATTACTGGGTACAAAGAACAGATTCAATCTTAAAAGAACAGCTATATTTTCACTTGCATACATATTATGCCACCTATCTCTTCTCCCCCTACACCTCCTCCCAATCAATAGGTTGATGAGGCCATCCTATATGTCTTTACTCAGAATAGTATTGCAATGAAGAGACATAGAGACACACTGTGCACAGATCTCCCCTGAAAAAACACACATTGTCCCAACTACTGAGAGATTTGTCACCCCCTTCAGAGATTGCCTTAGCTATAGAAAGCCACCTTGCCCAAGGGTGGTCTACATCCAAAGAATGATCAAAGCCAGGTTGTAAAGGCTTAGATATTTTGTTCCAACATGATTTAACACACATCTAGCCCTCCCTATGGAGTAGGTCAAGGTATAGCAGGCTTGTATCACAGCTCAACTTTTTTCTCTGAACAATGCTTCCTCACTCTTTCATATCTCACCACTAAACTATCTCAGAGTCTGCTTTCAGAAGCATTTCCCACATGAATTATAATTTGGGTGGAAGGGCTTCCCAAACATACCATTTAGTGTAAACTTCTGGTGATACTCATATAGATTATGTGGCTGCTTCCTAAGAAATGACAAAAATTCTAATATCCCCTTTATATATGGCACTTAAAGCATGACAACAAAGACAAAGTTGTGGCAATATAATGTGGTGGCAAAAGCAATAAGTAATCCTACTTAAAGCACAAAAAAAGGTCAAAGCTGGAATAATTTTGTTCCTCCAATGTGACAGGTGTGATCATTGAGGGCCTCTCTGTATAGATGGCTATTTAACAGGGTGAAATAAAAATAATGAAAGACTACTAAGGTAAGACTACTAATCAACAGAAAACATCTACCAACTTACTTCCTCACTGCTGGAGAATTAACACACTAGAGATGACCTGGAGAAAGGGTCTCTAATCTAATCTGAAGTCTGAAACTGATTCCCAAGGATTTCCTTGGATTGAACTAGGCCCCAGAAATTCCTCCAGAATAAGCATAACATGAAGAATTTTTCCAGATACCTGTTTTGAATTTCTTTCTGATGAGAAGACTGAAGTGAGATTTACTATCAGGAATGGAGAATAAAGTGACATGTGACTTGATATAACCTGACCATTCTAGATTCAGTCTTCTCTGAGGCTTAATTGGCACACAAGCACAGGGCAGTCAATCACCTCAGTGTAGGGAGAGGACTAAAGAAGTGAATGCAGGCATTCACTGTGTAATCTGTTTAATTCAAATTAGTGGAGTCATGGCAGTGTGGCTCAGTTGGTTGGAGCATCATCTCACACACCTAAAGGTTGTGGGTTCAATTCCCAATCAGGGCATGCACCTAGGTTGTGGGTTTGATCCCTGGTTGGGGTACATGCAGGAGGCAACTGATCCATATTTCTCTCTCATCCATGTACCCACCTTTTCTCTCTAAAACTAATGGAAACATATCCTCAGGTGAGAATTAAAAACAAACAAATTAATGGAGAACCTTTTGCACAGATGTAAATTATAAAGATGTCTGTCTTCTTATCATAACAATCATGAGTCATCTAATCTGAAACTTATAATGATGGTTTATATGTACATTATAAATTTAAAGAGACACAAAAGTTACAACTTACAGTGCTTAGAAAATGGGCACTCAATAGATATTTCATGGTGAGTAAAACTACTTGAAATATTACCTTTATTAATATCGGTATAAAAAGATTACTTTGCCTTTGGTATGCATCAGTTTTTACATACAGTAATTAATATGTAATTAGATATAGATATACTTTTGTACACATACCCATTGATTTCTAAGTCAACATTCCATGGATAATATAGGTCCAATTTTACTTTTAGATAATTCCAGAAGAAAAATGGTTCTTTCTGGTCTCAATTGTAAGAAATTCAACTGAGTCCTGGTTTACTTTATTATCTAATATTTTACAAAAGACTATTTATCACCTGCTCCTATCATTGTTAAAACATAAGACATCTCTGTTCACTTACTAATTCAGAATGCAACACTTCATATTTTTTTCATAAAAGATAATCTTAGATGATCTGCTCTCAAACTTCTATCCAAAACCCAGAGGAAAGAGAGAATATTTATGGAAACCTGACAGATTTGCCATCTATTCATTTTATCCTTAAAAGAGGCTGATCTCCCTGAGGGAGATATGCAAATGTTATACTATTTAATTTTTTTGTCTAATTACACTGCCCTTTCAAACAAGAATATTTTAAAAAATAGTAATATAAGATATTTTAATATGTCTTTGTTTCACTTATTTTTAAACACTTTTGGCTTTAGATCTGTTATAGACTTTGGTCAGAGCTAAGAACACGCTCTCCAGAAAATCTAAATCTATAAAAAATATGTATTATACACAGTTACTTTTATATTTACTTTCACTAGTAAATAAACTCCTTGGTGCTCATTTATGACTTTAAAGGACCCACAAATAGGAGATCCAAGATGACAGCAGATTAGGTGCAAGTTACACTCACCACGTCCCAGGACTAAATTATAGAATAATCAGCTGAATAAACGGACCCACATATAAGAATGAAACTTCCTGCAGGAGTCCACTCTAATTCTAGTGTGCATCATTAAGCCTCCTACAAGCTATTGGCTTCTACTAATGTTTTATTGTTAGTGTATTAGGAGATTTGAATAGAATATTGAATTTCTTTGAAGGACTTTGACAAATAACTCAGGTAATTTTCCTATTTGACCTATTAATATGATTATTTAAATTAATAGGTTTCTGATATGAGAACATATTGGCATTCCTGAACTAAACCTACTTGGTCTTGTTTTATTTTTTTGCTAGACATGGAAATTTTTTAATATAATTACTCTCTACAAAAGGGAGCTTTTTACCACTGCCAGCATTTGACATTATTCTGGAAGCGTGGTAATATAATACTATAGAAACAAAAACAAACAAAAAGCAAATACATTAGCAGAGAAATGCTGGTAAGAAAGACACAAAAAAGTCATCATTTTTGCAAATGATGATTTGCAAAAAACAGTCTCATTGAAGAATCATTTTTTAAAATGTTTTGAATAAGAAATTACAATGAGATGGCCAATTGTAAACTAAATATACAAATTTTGTTGTCTTCATGATGGCAACAATCGTTTAAAAATATAATGAGAAAAATTTCTATTCACAAAAATAAATAATTCCTATTATTTAAAAAGAATTACATAAAAAACAAAAACATTATTGAGTGGCATTTAAAGACTTATGTAGATGAAAAGAACTATATTACTATGAAAGACTCCAAATTACATTAACTACAGTGATTTTAATTACTATATGAATGGAATTGTTTTAAAACTTGATGCAATAATTTTAATTTTATTATAGAAAAATTATAAAGGATAATAGTAAGTTAGCATTTGTCATAGTACCTACAGCCGAGCTGCAGCCCAGCAGGGCTACAGTGCTTACGCCGCCCAGCCCACTCAAGAATATGCACAGACCACCCAGGCATATGGGCAACAAAGTTATCGAACCTATGGACAGCCCACTGACGTAAGCTATACCCAGGCTCAGACAACTGCTAACTATGAGCAGACGGCCTATGCAACTTCTTATGGACAGCCTCCCACAGGCTATACTGCTCCAACGGCCCCCCCCCCCCAGACACACAGTCAGCCTGTCCAGGGCTATGGCACTGGTGCTTTCGATACCACCACTGCTACAGTCACTACCACCCAGGCCTCCTATGCAGCTCAGTCCACCTATGGCACTCAGCCTGCTTACCCAGCCTACGGGTAACAGCCGGCAGCCACAGCACCTGCAAGACCACAGGGTGGTAACAAACGTGCTGAGACTAGTCAACCTCAGTCTAGCACAGGGGGTTATAACCAGCCCAGCCTGGGCTGTGGACATAGTAACTACAGCTACCCCCAGGTGCCTGGGAGCTACCCCATGCAGCTGGTCACAGCGCCACCACCCTATCCTCCCACCAGCTATTCCTCTACACAGCTGACTAGTTATGATCAGAGCAGTTACTCTCAGCAGAACACCTATGGGCAGCCAAGCAGCTATGGACAGCAGAGTAGCTATGGTCATCGTCGTCGTCGCCAGCAGCTGTCCGTCTCGAGAGACGATGGCGTAGCTTCTTGAGAGTCTATCTGCACCGCCGAGAATGGCTGTGCAGTCCGATTCGGGAGTGACAATCCCTGCCGCACTTGTTACAGGTGAAGGCAGATGCCTGTTGTTGCTGCTGTTGACGCTGCTTCCACCTCGATCTTTTCTGGACCGCCTCCTCGTTGCGCGCAGCCTCTGCGCGTGACGTACCTTGCCTGACCGCGAGCCTCCAGGCTAGGCGGTCGTCTGCTTGAACTTCCCATGTGTTGAGATTGATGGAGCATTGTGTCATGTCCTTTTTGCAGATGTCTTTGAACCGCAGTTTTGGGCGCCCTGTCATCCTCTGGCCTTCTGCTAGCCCGCCATAGAGGAGGTCTTTGGGAATACGGCCTGCATCCATTCTTTTGACATGGCCGAGCCACCTGAGGCGTCTCTCACTAAGAACTGCATGCAAACTGCTCATGTTGGCTCGCTTCAGCATCTTGGTGTTGGGGACCTTATCCTGCCAGGTGACATGCAGGACGTGTCGCAGGCGCCTCATGTGGAAGCTGTTGAGTTTCCTTTCGTGCCTTGCGTAGGTGGTCCACGTCTCACTGCCATAGAGGAGAGTGCTGAGTATGCAGGCTTGGTAGATGCGCAGTCTGGTTTTCTCAGTGAGGCTGGAATTGTTCCACGGTCGCCGGTTCAGTTTGGCCATAACTGTGGCTGCCCTGGCGATTCTCTGATTGACCTCCAAGTCGACTAACAGAGAGCTCGAGATGGTGGACCCGAGGTAAGTGAAATCGTTGACAACCTCCAAGGTGTATCCGTTGATGGTGATGCATGGGGGAGTCCCCGTGCCTTGAGCCATAACGTTCGTCTTCGTCAGGCTGATGGCTAGTCCGAACTCCTTGCATGCGTGGGAAAGGCAAGTGACTAGCTGCTGGAGTTCCTCTTCGGAGTGTGATGTCAAGGCTGCGTCGTTGGCGAAGAGCATCTCACGGATGAGCACCTCTTTGACTTTGGTCTTGGCTCTTAGATGGGCCAGGCTGTAGAGCTTGCCATCGGATCTGGTGTGAATGAAGACACCCTCGCTGCAGTCCTTAAAGGCGTATTGGAGGAGCATGGAGAAGAAGATTCCGAACAGCGTAGGCGCGAGGACGCAGCCCTGCTTTACTCCACTGCTGACTGGGAAGGCCTCAGAGGTTGCGCCGTTGTAGGACACCGTGCTGTGCATGTTGTCGTGAAAGGACGTGACCACGGCAAGCAGATGTGGTGGACAGCCAATCTTCCGTAGCAAGCTAACAAAGCAGCTATGGGCAGCAGCTGCCCACTAGTTACCCACCCTCCCCAAACTAGATCCTACAGCCAGGCTCCAAGTCAATATAGCCAACAGAGCAGCAGCTATGCGCAACAGAGTTCACTCCAACAGGACCACCCCAGTAGCATGGGTATTTAAGGGCAGGAGTCTGGAGGATTTTCCGGACCAGGAGAGAACCGGAGCATGAGTGGCCCCGATAACTGGGGCAGAGGAAGAGGGGGATTTGATCGTGGAGGCATGAGCAGAGGTGGGCGGGGAGGAGGACGCGGTGGAATAGGCAGCGCTGGAGAGCAAGGTGGCTTCAATAAGCCTGGTGGACCCATGGATGAAGGTCCGGATCTTGATCTAGGCCCACCTGTTGATCCAGATGAAGACTCTACCAACAGTTCAATTTATGTTCAAGGATTAAATGACAATGTGACTCTAGATGATCTGGCAGAGTTCTTTAAGCAGTGTGGAGTTGTTAAGATGAACAAGGGAACCGGACAACCCATGGTCCATATCTACTTGGACAAAGAAACAGGAAAGCCCAAAGGTGATGCTACAGTGTCCTATGAAGATCCATCAACTGCCAAGGCCGCCATGGAGTGGTTTGATGGGAAAGATTTTCAAGGAACCAAACTTAAAGTATCTCTTGCTCAGAAGAAGCCTCCGATGAACAGCATGCGGGGGGTATGCCGCCCAGAGAGGGTAGGGGATGCCACCGCCGCTCCGTGGAGGTCCTGGGGGACCCGCGGGTCCCATGGGAGGCCATGGAGGAGACAGAGGAGGCTTTCCCCCAAGAGGACCCCGGAGTTCCCGAGGGAACCCATCAGGAGGAGGAAATGTCCAGCACCGCACGGGAGACTGGCAGTGCCCCAGTCCGGGGTGTGGAAACCAGAACTTTGCCTGGAGAACAGAATGCAACCAGTGTAAGGCCCCGAAGCCTGAAGGCTTCCTCCCACCACCCTTCCCACCCCCGGGCGGTGACTGTGGCAGAGGCGGCCCTGGTGGCATGCGGGGAGGAAGAGGTGGCCTCATGGACCGTGGTGGTCCTGGAGGCATGTTCAGAGGTGGCCGTGGTGGAGACAGAGGTGGCTTCCGTGGTGGCCAGGGCATGGACCGAGGTGGCTTTGGTGGAGGAAGACGAGGTGGCCCTGGGGGTCCTCCTGGACCTTTGATGGAACAGATGGGAGGAAGAAGAGGCGGGTGTGGCGGACCTGGAAAAATGGATAAGGGTGAACACCATCAGGAACGCAGAGACCGGCCCTACTAGATGCAGAGGCCCCGCAGAGCTGCATTGCCTACCAGATTTATTTTTAAACCAGAAAATGTTTTAAATTTATAATTCCATATTTATAATGTTGGTCACAACATTATGATTATTCCTTGTCTGTACTTTAGTATTTTTCACCATTTGTGAAGAAACATTAAAACAAGTTAAATGGTAAAAAAAATAAAATGTTTCAGAAAATTTGAATAGGTGTTGAAGTATATAGCTTTTGCAAAATAAATTAATTAATCATTAAACAGAATAGAAAGTCCATAAGTAGGTTTAACTATGTATAAACATTTTTTATTGGTAAAATATTTCAAATTTTTGCCAAGTGCTGTTATTCAACAAAAGATGTGAAAAAGTATATATTTAAGTCTTTATATCACTATTAATTCAAAATAAATTTTATATGAATAAAGGTTTAAAAGAAATCATTAAAGACAAAGCAGTAAAAAAATTAATATACTTTCTTCTTCTGGGTAAACATGGTCTTTGTAATAGATATAAATGTGGAAATAAACAAGAGTATTCATGGATTTTACTACATAAAAGCTTAAAACATTTGTTTATCAAAATCACATTAAAACAAACTGGGAAAAATGGAGATATTTATTATAAATGGTCAATGTCATTGATATATAAAGAATTGTTTAAAAGCAATTTGAAAGACAACATGCCCTTGATAAAACAACCTAAAATATATAAAAGGCAATTCACAAATAAAAATAAAAATGGATGTTCCAAATGTTGCAAATATTTACTAATTAGCAATCATATAATAGACATTTTAAAAATAACATGAGACTGATGAATACCTAAGGCTCTGGCCCTTACAGTGTAATAGGTGCTACAGCTCTTCCTAAGACAGAGGCAAACACAGGAGCCTGTCAAGATGAGGAGACAGAGAGGTATGGCCCAAAAGAGAGGACAGGTCAGGCTCCAGGGGGAGAACTAAGCGATAAGGAGATAACCAAACTAAGGAGGAGGAGATAGCCAATCTAACAGATGCAGAGTTCAAAACACTGGTGATAAAGATGCTAACAGACTTGACAGATATGCTTAAGTATGGCACATGCATAAGGGAAGAAGTGAAGGATATGCTAAATGAAACTAAGGAAAATCCACACAAAACCAATAGGGGAGGGAAGAAAACTGGGGTTCAAGTCAATGATTTGGAACATAAGGAAGAAATAAATAGCCATCCTGAGGAAACAAGAATCAAAAAAAATGAGGAGAGGCTTAGAAAACTCTGAGACAACTTTAAATGTACCAATATCTGAATCATAGCAGTGTCAGCAGAAGAAGAGGAAGAGCAAGAAATTGAACATTTATGTGAAAAAATAATGAAAAAAAACTTCCCAAATCTGGCAAAGGAAATATACATACAAGTCCAGAATAGAGTCCCAAACAAGCTAGACTCAAAGAGGGCCATATTGAGACACATCATAATTAAAATGCTAAAGGTTAAAGATAAAGAGAGAATCTTGAAAGCGGCAAGAGAAAAGAAGAGAGTTGCCTACAAAGGAACTTCCATAAGACTGTCAGCTGATTTTTCAAAAGAAACTTTGCAGGCAAGAAGTATTCAAAGTGATGAAAAGCAAGGACCTACAAGATTACTCTATCCAGCAAAGCTATCATTTAGAATGGAAGAGCAGATAAAGTGCTTCCCAGACAAGGTAAAGCTAAAGGAGTTCATCATCACCAAGCCCTTATTATATGAAAAGTTAAAGGGACTTCTTTATAAAAAGGAAGATCAAAACTATGAACATTAAAATGACAATAAACTCAAAACTATCACCAACAGAATCTAAAAAATTAAAACAAAAGCAAACTAAGGAAACAAGCAGAACAGGAATAGAATCATAGGTATGGGGATCATCTAGAGGGTCATCAACTGGGAGGGGGAAGGGAGAGAAAGGGAGAATGGGTATAGGGATCAAGAAACATAATTGGTTGGTACAAAATATACAGGGGGAAGTTAAGAATATAGGAAAGGGTAAAGCCAAGGAACTTCTTTGCATGACCCATGGACATGAACTAAGAGGGGTGGGATTACTGGAGGGAAGGGGAGTACTGGGAGGAGGGAAGCAAAGGAAAAAGAAATTGGGACAACAGTAATAGCATAATCAATAAAATATACTTAAAAATAAAAAATAATAATAAAATAAAATAAATAACATGACATTCTTATCTTTTATGATTAGATAACAAAAAATTCAGCATGAAAGAGAACATGTGTACAATGCACTCTGAAACACTCTCAAGGAAATAATTTTGTCATATCTATACCTGCATTTACACATCTATTGGAATACTTTTAATGAACTAATATGATACTGTTGCAGTAACAGCTCAGTCATTTGTATCCAAGTTCAAATTTTAGATTTGGTTGTATTTAAAATATTTTTTATAATAGATATTTTAGTAGTTGTGTAACAAAAAGAAGAAGTTCCTACCAAAGTATTAAGTTGAAATCAATGTTTGATATGCCCTTACATTTTGAGCCTATAGATTGTACTCCAAACCAATTATCAGCATCCTCAGAACTTGTTTCCAAGCTTTGAAATCACAAAACTGTCAGATAACTTCCCTCAAATCACCCTGATGGCTGGTCAGCTCATGGTTTAGAACTGTGTTGTGATCCTCTGTGAAGGGAGCAATGGAAGATGATCAAAGGTTTTGTTTGCAATGGAAACACCTGGACCAAAAACACAGTCCTGCTTCTAAGAATCTTTGGAATTAAACTAAGCACACTGCTGAGCATTGTAAATAATAGATGCTTTAGCTATTTTAGCAATGAGAGGCAAATGAACCATAGTCTAAAAAAAGACTTAGCTAGCTATACATGACCAAATGGCTTGGGGATCTATGAGAAAAAATACCATAGTTAATGAACCAGGAGGGAGAGAATGTGGTTGGAATTGTTCATTCATAGATGTATTAAAAATAAAGAAATAGTTGCACTTTCTCTGTAGGATAGATCATGGAAATGTATCAATACTGTTTTATATTCATTCATTTATTTATTTGTTTATTTAACATCTATAAATACCAAACACTGGTCCAACAACTGTAAGAAGTTAACAAAAAATAATAAAAATTACCTCTGGAAACCAAAAGCATTACTCAATATCACTGTATCAGATTTAATTCCTGATCATTACACTAATACTGCCCTTCTCTGAAAGGTTCAATTGACATAGAGGATTCATTTTCTGTCTCTCTGAAAAAAGGCAGTGCAAATGTACAGGCAGATGAACCCATTAAATTCAGCCGCAGGCAAGAAAGGCACCTTTTATTCAAAAATCTCTTCTGGCTGTTGCCACAGTTTATCTCCATTACCTTACAAGATTTTGGACACTTCTCCAGCTCCAGGTCAGTGCTTTGTGTCCCCTACCCTTTGTTTCTCAAGAAAACAGTCTCTCCTGAGCAACTTGCAAGTGCTCATCTTGCCTCAAAGGGCTTGTTGAAGCTCTCTAATTCAACAAATGCCTCTATAAAAAGAAACTCTGGTTGAAAAACATAATAAGCCCAGTTTTTTAAGTCATCAAGTTAACACATTCCAAAAGTTGAGTAGATCCAATCAATTATGTCACTTAGATTGACAAAAATTGCAGAATCAACTGATTCAGTGGCTCATATCTGAATGAAATGTCATTCCGTTTATGACTTTTCTATTGACAAAACATTTAGTTATTATGAATTGCAATAAAATGTCATATTTAAAAAAAATATTTTGCTGAACTGAAGTGATACACATACAGAAAAATAAAATTTGACCAAGATACTACTAGAAAATTTGACCAAGATACTACTAGAAAATTTGACACACCCACATAAAGCAGTTATTCTTGTTATTTCCTGTTTTCAGCTATTTATTTTTCATATACCTTTTCTTTTGAATTTTACCATAAGATATGTTTGTCTTATAATTTTCTTTTAAATATTGTAATAAGATAGTATATGTGTGTGTCTTAGCAACTGAGATTCTAATATAAATGCATACTATGGTTTCAAATAATGTTTTTAAATGAAAAGTGTTAGACTATAAAATAAATATATGAAAAAGTTATTTGTTATGAGGGGT
Organism: Furipterus horrens; assembly: GCF_987537825.1. Taxonomy (NCBI): domain Eukaryota; kingdom Metazoa; phylum Chordata; class Mammalia; order Chiroptera; family Furipteridae; genus Furipterus; species Furipterus horrens. The sequence continues at coordinate 57,169,145 of NW_028327176.1, read as the reverse complement.
AACACCTCCTCCTACTCCTCAGGTTTCCAAGAAGAGCTAAAATAACTTCTATTTCTTATGCATTTTTTACTGTTGCTCACAGAAAAGAAGTAAACTGCCTGATAAAGAGGTGACAAATTTAATTTATATTTCTCAACTGGATGAAGTCAGTACATTAAAAAAATTATAAGCACTGGTGTTTTAGTCTCTTTTATTCTCTCTTCATTCAAATTCTGGGTCAACATGTCTGTTATGAAATCCAAGTTGTGAGGTCCCAACTTTTAGACTGAGGGCACAGGGGAACTGGAGAGTAGAAGGTAACAGCAAATTCACTTGGTGACATATGTCTTGGTAAGACATATCTGCCAACCTAGATCAGAACAATTATAAATCTAACAATAAAAAGTTTTCAGCTGGTTCAAAGATGGTAGCAGAGTAGGTAGTGGTGTTATCTGCTCACTCCCACCACGGAAGGACTTCGGGTGCAAACATGGAGAGGAGAGAGTGAGTGAGTGCAGATTTCAAACAATGCGAACAGGGAAGGGAGTGTGGGAACGGCGTGAAGGAGGGAGGAAAGTTCGGCCGCGCACACCAGGCTGGGTCACTGGGCCTCTGGGACTGGCATGTCTACCATACCGCACCCAAAGGGGGCAGCTGCTGACCAGCTCGTTAGCCAGGAGCTGCTTGGAGGCTTCCCCCTGCCAGAGGCATACTGACCAGTGAAGTCTCGCAGGGAGTCAGCGAGAGGGTTTGGCTGAAAAGGCCGGGGTGTGGGAGGACAGTGAACAACCCAGACTGGGAGAAACTGTATGAACTGAGTCTAGGTGGGGATCTCCGCTGTGGCTGCAACTCCAGACTGAAAGCTCTGTGCTCTGGGTGCGTGCAGTGCTCGCACCAGGGACCTACTGAAAAAAGGGGCAGTTTTGAGGCAAGGAGAGGGGCCCATAGAGGAAAGCTGCGGTGGATCTGCAGACTCAGTGGGGACCCCAGGCAAGCAGGTGGCACACGCAGGTGTATAGGCAGGGACGCAAGTGGATTCTGTAGCTCTGGAATAGAGACACAACTGAAGGCAGAAAAGAGATTACTGGCATATGCACGCTGGCTGAACAGCAGAAAAACATTGCTAGACAAGTCTGAGGAGGACTGAGGGGACCGCTAAACACGGCTCACAGCAGAGTGGCAGTAGGCCCACGAGTAAGAGACTAGCAACCCCAGAATCAAGCTGGATCTCCCCACAGCCACCCAACCAACCAGAAAAGATTTGAAACCCATGGAATTTTGACCAAGGGCAGATCCAGAAAAAAAAGGAAACTGCGCCTAAAAGTTGAACTAAGTAAAAACTGTTTCTTTCTTTTTTCCCCCCTCTCTTTTCCTTCCCCTTCCTTTCTTTTTTTTTCTTCTTTTTCTTTCCTCCCTTCCCCCTCTTTTCTTTCTCTCTCTCTTTTATTTATTTCTTTCTTTCTTTTCTATTTTTTAAAAAGTTTTCCCCTCTCTCTTTTTCTTCCCCTTCCTTTATTTTTTCTTCCATTCCCATTTTCTTTCTCTCCCTCTTTCTTTTCTCTCTTTCTTTCTTTCTATTTTTTTAAATTGAAAAAAAAACTTTTTCTTTAATCTGTTTCATACCTTCTATTTCTCATATCTTTCTGCTTTAATTTTTGTTTGTCTGTTTTGTTTATCCTCCCTCTCACACTACACATATAGCATATAACTGCTATATAAACCTAATACTATACACTTCCACTTTCTCACTTCGTGCTGCATTGTTCCCCTCCTTTTTAAACATACAGTGTAAATATTACTTGCTGTATCACATAGCCTTGACCCTATTTGCTAATATTATTATTCTATCACCTTCCCTCTCAAAAGTCATCTTTCTTTCATTTAAAACAACTCTTACCTATTTCTCCTATAAGAATCTTAATCTCCCTACATTTATTTGAATACTGGCTCATTTGCTGCTGATAGCAGGATTGTGGTTGGGGGATATTTTGGAGGGTGTGGGTTCCTTGCCTGGGTTGTGTGCTTATATTTTAACAGCATCTCCACAAAATAACTCAAGACAAGGTGGGCAGAGTGACTCTCAATCAACTAGCTAAATGAAAAGATCCACCAAAGAGTAACTGAAATACAACAAGACAGCATAAACAAATGGCATAAAGGGCAACACAAGAGCATTAGGCTCAGAAGATCAAAGAGTCTATACCACTGAATCCCCCAGGTCTCCTATAAGGAATCTCATTTCATAAAAACAGAAAATCAAAGCAGAAAAATCTAATAAACAAAAACAAATAAAAAGAATCCAACATGGGGAGACACAGAAACAACCTCCCAATGAAAGGAAAAGAGGAATCCCCAGAAAGAGAGATAGATGAAATAGACATAAGCCAACTATCATACATGGAATTAAAAAAAATGGTTATAAAGAAGCTCAATGCCCTTGACAACCTCAAAGAAAACTATGACAAACTTCAGGGAAATTTCCAACAATTCAAAGGAAACCACAAAGAATTGGAGGGAAGCTATGAGGAACTTACAGAGAACTACACCAGCATAAAAAAGAATATAGGAATTATTAATAAGAACTAGGAAGAATGAAGAATACAATTTCTGAATTGAAAAACACAGTAGAATCAATCAAAAGCAGGCTAAATGAAGCAGAAGATCAGATCAGTGAGTTAGAGGACAATGTAGAAAAAAATTACCAGACAATACAACAAAATAAAAAAAAAAAGATTTTAAAGGAATGAAGGGAGTTTAAGAGAACTGCAGGAAAATATGAGACCAAACAACATTAGAATCAGGGATACAAGAAGGAGAAAAGGAGGAAAAAGGGATAGAAAACCTGATTGAAAAAGTAATGACAGAAAATTTTCCTAACTTGATGAGAGAAGAAGTCATGAAAATCCAGGAAGTACAAAGGGTCCCAATGGAGATGAACCCAAAAAAGCCTACTCCAAGGTATATCATAATTAAAATGGCAACATACAAAGGCAAAGAGAGAATCCTTAAAGCAGTAAGAGAGAAAGAGCTAAAAACATACAAGGAAGCTCCGATAAAGCTATCAACTGACTTCTCTACAGAAACACTACAAGCCAGAAAGGAATGGCAAAAAAAAAAAAAAAAATATTTCAAGCAATGAAAAACAAAGGCCTACAACCAAGAATACGCTACACAGCAAGGCTCTCATTCAAAATGGAAGGTGAAATAAGGAGCTTCTGAGACAAAGGAAGACTAAAAGAATACATCTCCATCAAACCAGCATTGCATGAGATGCTAAAGGGAATGCTTTAAGAAAAAGAAGAAGAAAAAAGAGGAGAAAAACACAAGTACAAAGGGAAATGAATAGATACCTATCAATAATAGTCTTAAATGTAAATGAATTAAATGCTCAAATTAAAAGAGATAGGGTAGCAGAATGGATACAAAAACATGACCCATATATATGCTGTCTTAAAGAGACACACCTCAAAACAAAAAATTTACACAGACTGAAAGTGAAGAGATGGAAAAAGGTATATCAAGCTAATGGACATGAAAAAAAAGCTGGGGTAGTAATACTTATATCAGACAAAACAGATTTCACAGCAAAGGCCATAAAACGAGACAAAGAAGGACACTTCATAATACTTAAGGTTAAAATCCATCAACAAGATATAATCCTTATAAACATATATGCACCCAACATAGAAGCACCCAAATATGTAAGGAAAATTTTGAAGGATATAAACAACAACACATTCATATTAGGGAACTTTAACACCCCATTGTCAACAATGGACAGATCTTCGAAGCAAAGAAACACCAAAGATATGGAGGCACTGAACAACACTCTAGATCAAATGGACTTAGTCGATATATATAGAACTTTTCACCCCAAAGAAGCAAAGTATACATTCTTCTCAAGTGCACATGGAACGTTTTCAAAGATAGACCACATGGTACGACACAAAACAAGCCTCAATAAATTCAAGAAAATTGAAATTATATCAAGCATCTTCTCAGATCACAATGGCTTAAAATTGGAAGTCAACCTCAAGGAAAAAAATAAAAACACCCAAACTCATAAAGAATATATAACATGTTATTAAATAATAAATGGGCTAACAGTGACATCAAGGAAGTAATCAAAAAGTTTTTGGAAACTAATGATAATGAACACACAACAATCCAAAACCTATGGGATACAGCGAAAGCAGTCCTGAGAGGAAAGTTCATAGCAATACAGGCCTACCTAAAAAGGATAGAAGAATCTCTAATAAAAAAATTTAACACTACAGCTACAAGAACTAGAGAAAGAACAACAAGCAAAGCCCAGAATGAGTAGGAGGAAGGAAATCATCAAGATCAGAGCAGAATTAAATGACATAGAGACCAAACAAACAATTCAAAAGATCAACAAAAGTAGGAGCTGGTCCTTTGAAAAGATAAACAAAATTGACAAGCCTTTAACCAGGCTCATCAAGAAAAAAAGGGAGAGGACCCAAATAAATGAAATCAGAAATGAGAGAGGAGAAATCACAACTAATACCACAGAAATACAAAGGATTATAAGAAATTATTACGAACAACTGTATGGCAAGAAATTTGACAACCTAGAGGAAATGGACAAATTCCTGGAAACATGTAGTCTTCCAAAACTGAATCAGAAAGAAGCAGAAAGCCTGAATAGACCAATAACAACTAGTGTAATTGAAGCAGTAATCAGAAAACTTCTGGCACACAAAAGCCCTGGACGATATGGCTTCACAGGTGAATTCAACAAAACATTTAGGAAAGAACTAACTCCTGTCCTCCTCAAACTATTCCAAAAGATCCAAGAAGAGGGAAGACTCCCAAACTCATTCTATGAAGCCAGTACTACCCTAATTCCAAAACCAGGTCAAGACACAACAAAGAAAGAAAACTACAGGCCAATATTGCTGATGAACACAGATGCTAAAATCCTCAACAAAATATTGGCAAACCAAATCCAACAACACATTAGAAAGATTATACACCACGATCTAATGGGATTCATTCCAGGGATTCTAGGATGGTTTAATATTTGCAAATCAATAAACATAATAAACCACATCAACAAAATGAAAGACAAAAACCATATGATCATATCAACAAGTGCTGAAAAAGCATTTGATAAAGTAAAACACCTTTTATGATGAAAACACTCAGCAAAATGAAAATAGAGGAAGCATACCTCAACATAATAAAGGCCATATATGAGAAACCTGAAGCCAACATCACACTCAATAGGCAAAAACTGAAAGCATTCCCTCTGAGGTCAGTAACAAGACAAGGATGTCCACTCTCTCCACTCCTATTCAACATAGTGTTGGAAGTTCTAGCCACAGCAATCAGACAAGAAAGAGAAATAAAAGGCATCCAAATTGGAAAAGAGGAAGTAAAACTGTCATTAGTTGCAGATGACATGATAGTGTACATTGAAAACCTATAGACTTCACAAAACTACTACTGGACCTGATAAGTGAATTTGGCAAAATAGCAGTGTACAAAGTCAATATTCAGAAATCGAAGGCATTTCTGTACACCAACAATAAAATATCAGACATAGAAACTAAAAGAAAATTCTCACTTACCATAGCAACAAGAAAAATAAAGTACCTAGGAATAAACTTAACCAAGGAGATAAAAGACCTGTACTCAGAAAACTACATAACACTGAAGAAAGAAATTAAGGAAGATAAAAATAAATGGGAACATATACCGTGTTCATGGATGGGAAGAATCAACATCATTAAAATGTCCATTCTACCCAAAGCAATTTACAGATTCAATGCAATCCCTATTAAAATACAAATGACATATTTCACAGACCTAGAACAAATACTTCAAAAATTTATATGAAACCAAAAAAGAGCCCGAAAAGCCAAGGAATCTTGAGGAAGAAGAACACAGTAGGAGGAATCACAATACCTGATATCAAACTATACTACAAGGCCACGGTAATCAAAAGAGTCTGATACTGGCATAAGAGAGACATATAGATCAATGAAACAGAATAGAGAGCCCAGAAATAAACCCAGGTCTATATGGTCAACTAATATTTGACAAACAGGGAAGGAACATCAAAGGGAGGAAAAAGAGCCTCTTCAACAAATGGTGTTGGGAGAACTTGACAGAAACGTGCAAAAAAATTAAACTAGACCACCAACTTATACTGTATACCAGAATAAACTCAAAATCGTTCAAAGACTTAAATGTAAGCTGTGACACCATAAAAGTCCTAGTGGAAAACATAGGCAGAAAAATTTCAGATATCCCGCGTAGCAACATTTTCAGTTTATAACTCCCAAGGCAAGGGAAATAAAGGAAAACATAAACAAATGGGACTACATCAAACTAAAGAGTTTCTGCTCAACAAAAGAAAACATTAGCAAGATGAAAAGGAAACCAACCATATGGGAAAATACATTTGCCAATGATACCTCAGACAAGGGATTGATCTCCAAAATATACAAAGAACTTAAACGACTCAACACCAAGAAGACAGAAAACACAATTAACAAATGGGCAAAGGACCTGAATAAACACTGCTCCAAAGAGGACATACAGAGGGTCCATAGACATATAAAAAAAATGCTCAGCATCACTAGCCATCAGAGAGATGCAAATAAAAACCACCATGAGATATCACCTCACACCAGTCAGAATGGCCATCATCAAAAAATCAACAAACAACAAATGATGGTGGGGATGTGGAGAAACAGGAACCCTAGTGCACTGTTGGTGGAAATGCAGACTGGTGCAGCCACTGTGAAGGGCAATATGGAATTTTCTCAAAAAACTAAAAAAGGAACTGCCTTTTGAAGCAGCAATTCCATTGCTACGATTACATTCGAAGAATCCTGAAACATCAATTCAAAAGAACCTATGCACCCCTATGTTCATAGCAGCACTATTTACAATAGCCAAGTGCTGGAAACAACCTAAGTGCCCATCTGTAGATGAGTGGATCAAAAAACTGTGGTATATTTACATAATGGAGTACTACATAGCAGAAAGAAAGAATGAACTTCTACCATTTGCAACAACATGGGTAGAACCAGAGAGAATTATTCTTAGCGAAATAAGCCAGGCATTGAAATTAGAATGCCTTATGCTATCACCTATTATAGGAGACTAATGAACAACACAAACAAAAGAACAAAATAGAACCAGAGGTATGTAAACTAGGTGTAGACTAACAGTGACAAGTGGGGAGAAGGGTGGGAGAGGAGGAAAGAAAGGGAAGGGTCTAATCAAAGAATATGTATAAATGACCCATGGACATGGGCAAGTGGGTGGAGGGGACTGACTGTGGGAGAAAGGGTGAGCAGTGTGCAGGGAAGCGATAGGAAAAAAAAAGTGGGACAAATGTAATAGAGAAACAAACAAGCAAAAAAAAATTTTAGTGGGGGAGAAAAAAAAAAGAAAATATAAAGAATGAAAAAGCAATTCTAGTGAATATTAGAAAGACAAGGATTTTCCTTCACACTGTATATTTTTCTCCCTACCTGATCCCTCCAGAATTAGGCATCCTAAAGAAGTAAGTAATGACATAAGGTTCTTTGCATGAAACTAATAAGACCAATTGTTAATAGAGGTTTTGCTGACCAAGACTTTGACTGGAATGTCATGCCTAAAGGAGACATGCTTGGGCTCCTGTTGTCACCAAAAAACCCTGAGGAACTAAGGTTGACCTTAGAAGGTAATAAAAGTCCATGAGAAAAAAAGCCTTCTGTGGTCCATGGCAATCTTTTCAGGGAAGGAATGAAGGTTGCTTTCCTAAAAGATGGTAGAATCAACCTTAAGGCACAATTGAAAACCTGAAGGACTTGGAAAAAACAGGTGTTACAGACAAGGCTGAATGCCAGGTATGTGGCTCAGCTTCTGTGCCCTAAGGCCAGACTGAAGGTCACCCTAAATATTCCTTCTGTAAGTTCCAGCAAAGCAGACTTAAAGATCATAAGTTATCATTTGCTGCTCTTGTTTTGTTTATGCAAATGAAGAGGATAAATTAAAAATGGACCTAATGCAGTCCCTTTAATGACAAGGAGGGTAACCTTAAGTAGAAAAATCGTGATTGAAGAAAAATCACAATGGTCAATGGTAGACTATAAAGTAGTGCTGCTAACTGTCTTTAAAGTTTCTTTTCATTTAAAGTTTTCATTCATTTGTAAGTTAAACTAGGTCTGTGGCATCATCAAAGATGCTTAATTTACAGTGAAGAAGAATGTCAAATGCCTTGCAACTGGATGTCTTTCCAATAAGACAGTCTTACAGATTTAGAGACTTGTTTGTGGGTTATGTTGTATAAATTAACATGTGTTTTCTGTTTTCAAAGGACATGAGCCTATGATCTCATTACCTGAGTGATTGTCTGTACACATAGGCTTCACTTAATCCTGTCTGCATCGCTGCTTCCTGAGACTCAACGGTTTGGCTGGACTAAGTTGGCTGAGTTGGTGAAGAATGGGGTGGTTTGTGGGCTTCACCTTAAAACTGGTTTCTCTTTTCTGTCCTAATGGCTTGAACAGAAAGGACCCAGAGATCAGAGGGGAGAAACCTAAGATATTTCCCTCAGCCCAAGCTAAGTATTTTGGGCAAAAGGGTTTTGGACAGGTATGATGTGCCTGGCACACCTTCCTCCAAAGAAGCCCTTCTTTTTTCCCTAATGGGGGACATAGAAAAATTAATACCTGCCTTTTGTCATCTAGTGGTTATGGATTGAATGATGCCTTGTAACCCTGTTGCCAAATCCGTTGCCCCCAGAATACAACAAGGATGCCAGCCTTTTAAACCAAGCATGCTGTTTTCCAGGGACAGCCAATCGACCTGGAGTCTGCAAGATCCTTCCCCATGTGGGAAGGTCACCCTCCCCTCCACACCCCCGCTCTTATTAGGGATTTCTGGACCCAGGGGTAGGTAGGATGATGACCATGTCCAGCTTGAAGCAGCTAGAGGAACATGAGACCGTTGACCATTGTCCTCTATAAAATTATAAAGGGTCTTAAGTATGGGGGGGCATTGTTATTTTTTATTGTTATAAAAATTAATTAATTTAAAAAATAATAATATTATAGGAAAGGGAAAAACTGAAAAAAAAAAAAACCCAAAGTTTCCTAATAAATTAAACATTATTCAAATAAAAAAAAAAAAGTTTCCAGTAGTCTGACTATCTCTATGCACAGTAGTCCCTCGCTATATCACGGTTCACTTATCATGGCCTCACCGTATCATGGGATTTTTAAAAATATTATATTTAATTATTTATCACAGATTTTTTGCTATATTGCAGGATTTTGCAGTACTCTATATATATGTTGTTAAAGTTAAGTAGGTTTAAGGGTGTAGAATATGTTTAAGAACATAAGTAGTGTTTATAAAAGTGTGCAAAAGGTTAATAAGGGAGTGGGAAAGGTTAATAAGGGACTGGAAATGGTTTATAAGTATGTGGGACGTGTTTGTAAAGCCTTATAATATATATAAATACTAAAATAAATGTAAAGTTCCTATTTTGTGGATTTCACCTATTGCAGGGTGGTCTAGAATGTAATACCCGCGATAAGTGAAGGAATTCTGTAAATGGGTTCCAAATTTGGGTAGATTATAGAGAGAATATCTGCTGACAGCCTATAACCTCGGTGCTTCCAGTATACTATTCGTTGAGTACTCACTTCCTTTCCAGCTAATGACAATGATTTTTTGTTACTCGTGGGCCAGCTCTGTAAACTTTAGAACCATAAAAATCCATCCAGACAGAATTATATTACTTCACCACTTTTAGGACTCAGAGGGACCAACTAAGTGATGCAAAATTGTTCCTCAGCCTTCCTTGTCTTACTTATTATTGACTATTTTTGATTAGCGCCTTCCTTGCCATTTTTATTCCTCAGTATATTGTTCAATTTTAATTATTCTGCAGAGGTATTCAGGAACAACAAAATGAGTCTTAGCTTTGGACTTGTATTTTCTTTGCCTTTTAAACTTTATAATAGGCTAATACTAACTAACACACAACTGCTAATCAAGCCCAGGGGTATCTCATAGTGCATGATTTATTTTTTTCTTCTGTTAAGACACAGTCACCAGGTTTTGTCCATAATGAAAATATACAAAATAAAGTATATGTAAACACCCGGCATTTTTATTGACATTAACATCACTGAGTGACACTATATAAAATACATTGACTCTAAAGTTGCTTCCCACAGAAAATACAAAGTACTTTGTTCAGGCCGAAGTAAGTTTTTTACTCTACAATGATTGTTTTGCTACTTAGAGTACATCCTAAGAGAGACTTTTTCTCTGTCATTATGTTTCTGTTTGCCACTTTGTTTCAAGTTAAAGTCAGATCTTTCATGAATATGAAACTGGTTCAAGTATAGGAAAATTAAGCTCAAAAAGTTCTGTCAATTGCTTTCCTCAAACTTATTTTCCTAGCAAAAAAACACCAATTTATACCTAAGGGAAATATCCATTGCTTCTCACAAACAAATACGCAAGTTTAACCTTGATGAATAAAGGTAGAAAAATACCAGATAAAATTTTCTATTTGAACTGAAAATGTTAACAGCAATATAGCATGTTTTGTAAACAAGAAAGAGTTATAAAAGTTTTTGTTTTTAGGGATTGTGGGTAATGGAATAAACTTTTTGTTTACAAAATTGCTTAGTTTTAAGAAACTGTGGCACAATCCAGAAGCCACATTTTTTAAACAGGTGAACAATAGTCCTCGTATTCTCTGTGAGAGATAAGTAATAACTCTGCTATAACTAGAATAATAGATAAATAAATATATATTCATAGATAGGTGAATAGGTTTAATTATTTGAGTGGTATCATTTTCTATTGTTAATAAATAGTATTTATTATAATTTTAGTTGAATTTAATACAATAATGCAATGAATCAGAGCTAAAACTGAATAATTCAATTTTAAATATGGTGTATCTTTATCTTGACATAATACCTCTTAAAAATATTAAGAGGGTGGAGTCAGTATTATTTTTAACAGTGTGTCACATATTTAGACAGTAAACTTTCCCATAGAGGCCTTCTTTGACATTCCGACTTATTCCTTCTCATATTTGTTGCTCTTGATTTCATTATCCTTTATTCCTTTAAGGCATTTATCTGCTAAATAAAATTGTTTATTCACATTTTTAATGTGTCCAATGTCTCGATACCTTCACTAGAAAGTGAATACTAATATTTCTAAAGAGAGAAACTTTATAACAACATTTCTATGTACTAAGTATTTATTGATTGAGTTCTATGACAATGAGGAGATCCTGCCATTTACAGAAATATTAATGGACCTTGAAGGCATTATGCTAGGTGAAATAAGTCAGACAGAGAAATACAAATATTGTATGATCTCACTCATATATGGAATCTAAAACAAAATAAACAAAAAAACACCTAACTCAGAAAAAAATCAGATTTGTGGTTACCAAAGACAGTGGGTGAGTGCAGGGGGAATTGGAGGAAGGTGGCCAAAAGATACAAACTTCCAGTTAGAATATAAATAAGTACTAGGAATGTAATGTACACATATCACTGTAGTGAATTCTGCTATATCATATATATGAAAGTCTTTAAAAAAGTAAATTCTAAGAATTCTCATCACAAGAATTTTTTTCTTTTCCTTGTATCTGTATGAGATGATAGCTGTGTACTAAACCTATTGTAGTATAATCATTTAACAATATATGTAAGTCACATCATCATGCTATACACCTGAAACTTACATAGTAATGTATGTCAGTTAGTTTTCAATAAAACTAAAAAAAAAAAAAAAAGATTAGACTAGACTGACCAAAAAAAAAAAAAAAAAATAGATGAGGTAATTAGTGCTCTTTTATATCCACCTCCTCTCCTGCCAAATATTATCCTTTATATTATTACATTGTAAGGTATAATACAATTATATTTTGTTCTATAATCTCAATTCCCATAGGTGCTTAGTCTTAATTCTGTGTGTAAATTAGTTAAATGTTCATTATCATTCCCTCTACCACAATTTCTCCTTTCCAAGGACTGCATTTTTATTAAAAGCTGAATTAGTTGCATTTGGCCACTGGGAAATTTTTCAAGAAGAGTCACTAAATGTTATTGTGTCATTCTTGAAACATATAAGCTGGATAGATTATTATCGAGTCACATTTATTTTCTACATAATTTTATAAACATCACTTCTTTGTTTCCTGACATTTAAGTTGTAGGGAAGAAGTCTAAAACCAGCCACAACTTTTCACCCTTGCAGATAATGAGACTTTGTACCTTAATACATGAGTGTTTCTTTTGTTCCCTGTAATTTAATAATTTGCCAGGCCATGTATTATTGTTGATTATTCTGAAATATTTTTTTAAAGAACAGTGCTGTCTCCTCTTTAGAATAATTTTTTCTTCATTTCAAAAAATATTTTTTATGACAACTCTTTTTTTAATTGATGCATAATTGACATGTAATATCTTATTAGCTTCAGGTTTATATCATAATGACTTGATATTTATATAAATTGCAAAATGATTCCCACCATATATCTAGTTACCACCTGTTATTATGCAAAGTTATTACATTATTATTGACCATATTTCCTGTGCTCTGTACTGCATCCTCATGACTTATTTTAGAACTGGAAGCTTGTACCTCTTAACTACCTTACCTATTTTGTTTGCCTCCAACCCCTCCCTTCTCTGGTAACCAACAGGTTCCTGTACCTATGATTCTGTTTCAGTTCTGTTTTTTTCTTTTTCTTTTTTTTTTTTCTGGATTCCACATTTAAGTGAAATCATGCAGTATTCATCTTTCTCTTTCTGATACATTGCACCTAGCATAATATTCTCTATGTCCATCCATACAATCACAAGTGGCAAGATTTCATTCTATTTTTTGACAATAATATTCCATTGTATCTAAGTACCACACTTCCTTTATCCACTCATCTACTGGCGGACACTTGAGCTGCTTCCATATCTTGTCTATAGTAGATAATGCTGTGATGAACATGGAGGTACATATATTTCTTTCACTTATGGTTTTAGTTTTCTTTAGATACATGTGGTGGGGTGAGTAGGTTTAGAGCTGTTCATATCAAAATGTAGTAATTAATATATAATAATACAAGATTAAACTCTGTTTTTATGTATTATAATTACCTCACAAATACTCCATCTTCAAATACCATCACATGGAGGTTAGAGTTTCAACATATGAATTTGAGTGAGGGGGACACAAACATTCATTTTATAACAGAGGGCAAATGTCAAATCCCAAGACCCACCCAAAGTGGAAATATGATGAAACCCACAACTTTAAATAGGGAACCTGAAAGAGTGAGGTAAGGCAAATCAAAAAAATATTAGCCTTGAGTTTATAGTGTCACTGTGATCCTGAAAACTGCAAATCTTAAACCCAAGGATAAGGGGAAACAGAGACTCATAGTGCCCCTATGTGGCTACAGAGGAAATGTAAACTCCCCTCCAGAAAAGTATACCATCATCCTAGCCTCAAATTACTTTTTAAAATAACAAAACCAGACATATACGAACACAAGTCACCAATAATGGAATTATCAAATGGATAATAAAAATAAGTTATGCTAACTATGTTTATAGAAATAAAGATCAGTTGAAAAATATGTGCAGGAAACAAAAATCTTTAAGTTAAATGGAGTTTAAGTGTGCTAAATAGAAATTTTAGAACTTAATTTAAGTTGCATATATATGTATGCAGTTTAAATTAAGAAATCAGTAGATGAGTCCTGGCTGGTGTGGCTCAGTGGACTGAGCACTGGCCTGTAAACTGAAAGGTCACTGGTTTGATTCCCACTCAGGGCACATGTCTGGGTCATGGACCAAGTACCTAGTTGGGGATGTGCAAATGGCAACAGATCAATGTATCTCTCACACATTGATGTTTCTCTCCCTCTCTTTCTCTCGTTCTTCCCTTCTAAAACTAAATAAATAAAAATCTTTTAAAAAAGAATATGAGGGCAATAAAGATCTGTTCAGATAAACACTGCATGCTGATATTTTGTAGCTATATTAGCATTACAAATTAAAACAAAATGTCACAATAGTTCCCATAAAAACAATAAAAGAATAAATTTATCAGGAAGATATAGGAATCTTAAATCTGTAAAAAGTCATGCACTGCTTAATGACAGGGATACATTCTGTGAAATTCATTGTTAGGTGACTTTGTGATGGTGTGAACATCATAGAACAAACTTACACAAACCTAGAGGGCAAAGTACACCCTGTTGCTCTAGCTACCAGCCTGTACGTCATGTTACCATAGAAAACAACATGAGATTAAATCAAGCACCAAAGCAAATGATGCCACCAAGAGACACAGTGAATGTGAGATATATGAGACTGTTGTCAGTGTAACACTGCATAAAGTTTTATAAGTAGAAATAAAAAGTAACAATAAAAAGTATAGTATAGTGAATACACAAACCAGTAGCATAGATTTTTATTATTGCTATCAAGTATTTTGCATAGTACATAATTTTATGTACTATACTTTTATGCACCTGGGAGCCCAGTAGGTTTGTTTACTTTAGCATCAGCACAACAGACAAATAATGCACTGCACTACATTAGAACAACGACAACATCATTAAGTGATAGGAATTTTTGAACTCCACTAGAATCTTATTGGAATGGCATCATATATGTAGTCTGTTGTTGACCAAAAGATCATTATGTGGTGCATGACTGTACCTAATTATTTGGCTTGAAAATATATAAAGCAATAAGTGGCAGGCCTAAAAAAGGAATAAACAAATTAAAAACCACATTGAGAAATGTTACACTCCCCTTTCATAACTGATAAAAATACAGACAAAAATGATCAGAAGGAGGTAAGACATTTGAACACACTATTATAAGGTAAACTAAGAAACATATAGAATTGTTTCCAATATCTGCAGGAGGCCCATCCTTTTTAGCTTGTACTTAACATTAATAAACAATTGACTATATAATAGATCATAAAGCATAAACATAAAGCATTTGTCACATATGTTAAACTGTATAATTTAAATAACTCAGGGTATGTTTTACTTACTGTAATGAAATTACCTTCATGAATTGAAATGAAAGAATATACTTCTCTATGCCATGAGTCACAAAATATATCTTAGTAGAAATAAGACATTTTGTTTTTATCGCCACTTATATGGTCTGCCCGTTGCACTAAGAAAAAGAAACAATATTTATAATTTTTGAAAGGAAGAGATAACATTGTCATTTTTTGCAGATTGGCTATATAGAAAATCCATAAGCAGTGGTACATTATTGTAATGAAGTACATAGTTCAGCAAGGTGACTGGAGGTGTCTGGAAGCTTTAAAAAAAAACACAAGATGACTTCACATAATTTTATTTAATAGTGTGATATAAAAAATCACCAGAGGATTGAAGTAGGATTTCCAAACAATTGTGAATTTGCAGTTTGAAGTCAAGATTTTAAAGTGTAACCAGTTATGTTATTTTCTCCTTCAAAAAACAGTTTCCCTATTGCAGATTCAGAAAAGGCAGGTAATTTGAGTGAACCAAGTGGGCAACTGGTCAAGAAATTAGGACAGAGGTATATAACACTAGTTGCTTTTAATAATAATGAAATTAAACTCAATAAGGAAGACAGGAAAAAGGAATTTCAATAATGCTGTATGGTTAAATTGTACTGATGTTTAACACACATACGAATTATCAGATCTTAAAGAGGAGGAGAAAAAAATAAATATTTTTGTCTGAGTACTCTTTCATGTTCCATTGCTTTCTGTTTTATCCATGTCCCCTACACACTTCTACTCTATGCTTTGTGGAACACAGGGAAGCTTGGAAAATATATGAGAAGAGCAATCTGGATCAGGTAAAACTTGGGAAGGACTTAAAAGAATTTAGGAAAATAACAATTATTTTTCTTTCTATGTTTTACCCTTTTTATTTCAGGCTCTTAAAGCAACTTGTGTTTACCCTTCTAGTTTTCACAACATTAAATTTAAGTTTATCATTGTATAATTTTTTTTCTGGTATACAAATGGAGCATTAAAAATAAAGTAATGAAGAGAGGATGCACTTTTCCATCCATAGATGGTTACTATGAATGGTCAAAGTGGCCAATAACAAGCAAAAGGATTTTGCATAGGGTTGAATCCAGTAGAATATACAGTTATATTAATGTGGAGAAAATGATTATTCTGTATTTTGAATGCTCATAATTTCCTTTTAAAATGTATTTACTTTCCAAAAGAATAATTGATTTCAAGGACTTAGATGCTTTCTACTTGGTTTCTGTATTCAGAATTCCTATCACCTTCTGTTTTTTTAAAGAATTGTCTTTTCTGAAGCTATTCAATAGCCATCAACTTTAAACCAGTTACTCTAAATTTACTATTTTTCCACAAGAATCTTTTTTAGTATTTATTCACATGGTTGCACTGAAAATAAAATAATGCACAACACATGTTATCTAAAAGGACTTGTATTTAGAGTCCCTAAAAGAAAATTACAAATAACCCACCAAAAACAGGAAAAGGATTTGAAAGGAGATTTAATGAAAGAAGGTATACAAATAACCAAAAGCACTTTAAAATGCAGAACATTATTAATCAAAGAACTACAAATTAAAATCACATAGTAAATAACTACAAACTAATGAATGAAAAAAAATCCTGACTAAATGTTGGCAATGGTGTGAGTAACTAGAATATTCATACATTGCTGGCAGAAATACAAAATGATAGGGCCCCTTTTGGTTTCATAACAAGTTCATATGTAATAGTCAGCCATTAAACTTCTAGGTATTTACCCAAGAGAAAAGAAAACTCATATCCATAGAAAGATTTGTAAGCAAATGATCATAGCAGTTTAGCCAGAAACTGGAAACAACCTAAATATTTTCCAATAAATGAATAAATAAATTGTGGGTAGATCTATAATGGACTTATCATTTACTACTTAGCTGCAAAATAGATACATCATTGATATATGCAATATCATGGATAAGTCTTAAAACTATTCTAAGTGAAAGAAGTAAGGCAAAAATGAATGCACACTGTATGACACCATTTATACAATTTTTAAAAAGTGGAAACTAATTCATATTGACAGTATATAAATCAGTGGTTGCTTGGGACAGAGTATAAAAGGAAAGTTAGGATTACCAAGGGGAAGAAGGAAACCTTGGTGGGTAACAAGTGGTCATTACCTTAATTTTAGTTATATATATTCTCACAACTGATCAAATTGTAGACTTGAAATATGGGAACTTATTTTATTTCTATTATACCTCCTTGCCTCATTTGTATGATAAATGCTCATCTCTATGAAGTCTCATCTCTAAATACCCCCCCAAATTTTTTTTTATCACTTTCTCCTCTGTAATTTCATGTCTGCATTCACATACATCATGGAAATAATCAAATAGTAACATTATTAGTTTTGGAGGAAAATGGCTTTAAAATGACATCTAAAACTCTTACATGAATATTGTCTAATTAAATGTACTACCTATTCCTGAGTCAGTATTTGTAATTATATTAACATACATTTTCTCCTGTTCCCACTGGTGGAATTATTGAGAAAATTATCTCTGATTAAGTCATCTCTTCAGCACCTAGTACACAGATAGTCACACAGTAGGTATGCAATCAATACCTGCAGAATGAGTGGGGTAATGCTCATGGCATCTGCTCTGCCATTTGGAGTTTTTCCTCATATGTTTCTGGACTCTTGACTCTGTCCTCTACCACTGAGATTGCTTTATAATTGAGGAGCTGGTTTTGACAATTTTCATGACCCATAAAATTTACAATTCCCTGGGAATCATTTAGAAGAAATGATATGAGGAAATTATTTCATCTAGTACCTTCAGTGTTTACATGATATGTTTTATCCACTGAGATACCCATCTTCCATGAAAAGAAACATTTCTTGTTAAATTTTTGCTTGTTTACAGAAATCATCTCACTTCTGTTGTCCTGAATTGCAGTTATTTCTGATGCTGCCTTCTGAACTGCAGTATTTATACACATAATCTCTATTCAAAAGAATATAGTACACTTTTTAAGTCATTATCAATACTGGAGGTGTGTTTATTATTGTTCTCTGTGTCTATTGTCTTCTCAACTAGAAATTCATAACACAGAAATCTGTAAACCCTTTGTCAGAAATGTCATGAAAGACATTACTATAGGTGATGTGAAAATTTCATTCGAGCTTATTTACCAAGTGAGAGAGATATTCAAGGTAGGAATATTATTATCAGCGAAGACTACACTGCAAGTAGTAATAGGGATTTTTTATTAGCTTTTTCTTCAAGAAGAGAAAAATCTAATAGAAAACATTTTTTACACGATAAGTGCATAAATAACCAGTTTTGTGCTAGGTTTGCTACTGCTATTATTACAGTGTTGCCCGTTAAGTGTATTTATGGAGTACTTAGTGACAAGAAAGTTGTTTGATGGACATATCCCACATAATGAGATTTTTCTAAACTTGTAGTTTTACTTTTAGTACAAGTCTGGAAATGTCCACAACAATATTTCCAGACAAAAGGAGTAAACTTGAAGGAATTAATGTAGACTCATTAAACCTTAGCATTCCTTGAAGTAACAGCATTTTTGAAAAATGATTTTTATTTAGAAAAATATATCTATACAATATTAACAAATAGAGCTTCCATATGCTATTATGCTACCCTGTTAAGGTGTTTAAAACTCCTTGTTTCATGGTAAATTTAAGTGAAGACTTGAACATAGATATTTATTCATCTCCAAAATCCTAACTGAGTGGCCAAGAGATATATAAAAATAGAGAAACTGCATCATACATTCAGTCAACTTCAGTTGAAATCTGCTTCTATCTCTCAAATGAAATTGATCTTGTCAAGGTCACAAAGGACATGACTTTCATGATTCTAAGCTAAAGAACCGCTTTCTTTTCTGACAACAGTGCAGCTTTAGACACAGCTGACTTCTTTCTCTTTTCTTTCTTGCCTTTTCGTTATGTTCTCCTTTTCAGTCTTCCAATGTTGGAGTGTCAATGGACTGAGTTTCTGCTGTGGACTGAATGTGTCTCCCCAAATTCTTATGGTGAATCTTAATCCTCAATGTTATAATATTTGAAGGTGGGGCCTATGGGACATGATTAGATCACGAGAGTAGAGTACTCATGATTGAGCTTATTGTCCTAGTAAGAAACCCCAGAGAGTTCTCTCATCCCTTCCACCATGTGAGGACAAAATGAAAAGACAGCCATCTATGAATAAGGGAGTGGGCTCTCTCACCAGACACCAGATGTGCCAGGGCATAAATCTTAGACTTCCTAGCCTCTAAAATTGTGAAAAATTTATATTTATGATCAGTTCAGTCTGTAGTATTTTGCTATAGCAACTAGAACTGATTAAGAGAGTTCTCCACCCATTCATTTCTCCATGTACAAACATTTATGAGGTAATTTCATCCAATTTCTTGGCTTTATGTAATACCTATTTGCTAATGAAATTCAAATTACATCTCTGAACCTGACTCCTTCCTTAAGAGCCAACTCGTATCTCCAACCACCTATACAGCATATTATATTAGTTGGCTTAGGCTAAGTTATGATATAGTAACAAATAATCTCCCAAATCTCAGCACATTATACCAAAAGTTTATTTGTGCCCTCATTAAATATTGTCTTTTTGTCAACTGGAGAGCTTTGATCAATGTGTCATTTTCACTGGGGACAACCTCTATCTCAGGTATGACAGAGAGAGAAAATGATGAGGAAACCACACAATTCTTAAAGCCTGTGTTAGGAGTGTCATATATCCTTCTATTCACAATTCATTAGACAAAGCAAATCATATGACTAAGTCTGACATCAATGGGGCAGGAGAATATAACCTTCCCACAAAGATGACTAGCGAATAGTTGAGAGCAATCAATATAATGTCACAAATGTCTGATAAAAATCTCAAAGTTAACATGAACAAAAATATATTTATTTATCTTTCTTCAGAAGATATGCTCCTCTCTAATCTTTCCCATCTCTTGAATCAGCAAGAGATTAGAAAAAAAAAAACAATAATCTTTACTTTCCTTCTGTAATCCATCACCAAATCTTACTGATTGTATAGATATGTCAGAAACCCAAGTATCTCCTACAGTTATCATAAAAGCCTAAAACACCATTACTTTTATCCAAGGCTAAAACCATATGTAGATACCCAAACAGGGCCTCTTATAACCCATTCACCATACAACAAATAGCATCATCTCTTTGAAATATGAATTGGATCATATCACATCACTATTTAAAATCCTCCAGTGACTTCCTATCACACATAAAAACATCAGGCTCCTTACAGTTAACTACAGGGTCCTGTGTGACTTGACCTATCACCCTCGCTAATCTCACATGAAGCCATTTTCCCATGTTCCATTCATACCAGCCTTGAATCTTACAGCAGATCAAACTCTTTCCCACCTCTGGCAATGTGTAAGTGCTAATAATCTGTGCTTGCAACCTGGACTATCTTCCTGCTCTGCAGTTTTCCAATGAAATTTCACTCCATAAAGAGACTTCCTCTGACCATCTTACCTTAGTTAGAAAACTCAAATCCCCTACCTTGTATCAATCTACCTTCTATCATGCAATGTATTTATGTTACTCATACAATGATTCAACCTTTTTCTTATTGATATAGTTTCATGTTTATTAGTTTGTCACTAATACTGTAGTGTAATCTCCATGAGGGCAATGTTGCTATTGCTATCACTGTTCTCTATTACCAGACATATTGTAGATATTCAAAAGGTATTTGTTAAATAAATGCCATATTTTCCAAAAATCTTTGAGAATTTATGCAGATGCAACCAAAGTGAGGGAAGAAATAAAAGCCTAACTTAAAACTCTTGCTGGGATAAAATAAAATTTTTGTTTTCTTAGGAAGTGAAGAAATCTGAAACCCAATAATACCACTGAGACATAGAAGTTGAAGATAAAAGTCATAGAAGAAAAAAAGAAACTATGTCTAAACGACTTCTTTCATGTTTACATTGTAGTCATTCAGAGAAAAATGTCTAAGTAAGGATTCTGGAGGGAAAGTAAAGCCACTGAAAGTACTCTATTGTAATTTTAATTTTTTTTTAAAAAGGACATAACAAGGTATTAGATAACTTTCTAGAAGTACTTAGTATTCTAAGTGGTTAACTTAATTCTAAACATTAAGTTACTTGAACTAAGCCAGTCACAGAAAGAAAAATACCATATGATCTCATATGTGAAATTTATTTAAATATTTAGGCATGTGCTCTTATTACCAGGCAAAGCAGGGCTCGTTCATGTGGTGTCTTGGTGTAAGACCCAGCAATTAGTGTTGAGAACAAAAAGTTCTTTATTTACAATATTCCAACCTTGGGGGGGATGCTGAGAGCACTTCAGCTTGGAACCCTGTTCTCCCACAAGACCCAGCACTTCCCTTGCTCCCCAAAATGCTATAAACCAAAACAAAAACCAATAGTTTCCCATTCCTTATCTGTCAGCTCTCTCCTTCAGGATCTGGGGTATGTTGTCCTCAGCCTGTGTATAATAGTCCAGGATAGCATGTGCCATGTTACACTGGATCATGGTGACGGGCAGGACAGGCACAAGTCCTAAGAGAGTGTACTTTCCATGTGTCCTGAATTCCAAGAATCCAAATAGAGTACAGGTGTGCAAGGCAGAGTCCTTGGTGGCTTCAGAGTCAGCTGGACCTGGCAGGACCAAAGCAGCAGTATGCCTGCTTTCCTACTAGCTGCATGACTGAATCCTGACTACAAACTGCAGAGCTACTTCTCCCTTCTCATCATGGGCCAGCTTCACTACAAATTGCAAAGCTGCTACTTCTCTACAGGCAGCATGGCTGACTTCCCTTCCGGCTCATGACTCCTTCCGCATGGCTACTCCTCTTCTCTTCTCCACTTACCCCACCTGCATGGCCCTCTCCCATGGTGGACCAGCTTTCTTAGAAAGCTGCCTGCCTGCTACATTACTCAGATTGCATTTGTCCGCAAGACACAAATATATGTCAATCTTGTTAGTCAGTAGTAGATAGCATGCTAGCAGCTGTTAATGGGAGGTCCTCACTGATTGTCAGTGTGCAGATAACTAACACTGCTTCTCATACTTATTGATACAGGCTGTTGTTTTAAATAGAAAATGAACAGAGTGCAATAGGTGTAGGCTTGAGTCTTTGTTGTAGAATGAATATCATCTATGTCACATACATGCATATTTACATGCACACGCACACAAAAAAATCTTTCTATGTTTCTAATTGATATGGGAAAAATTGTATTGATAGTAACACATTTGCTTACCTCCTTGGGGTTGTTTCATTGTTTTCCTGTTTGCTGGGATGAAAAGCCAGTCTTTCCTCTTGCCTTCTTCTATTTCTTTTCTTTCTCCCTCATTTCTTTTCTTCCTTTTTTCCAGCTTTTCAACTTAAAAAGAAAACAAGGTAAGACTATTAGTGTACTTTTAGTGCAAATGTGGATGCATTATGAACATTTTGACATGCAGTTTACCCCATTAACATGATTTTTTAGACTGTTTATTATTCACAATGTAGCCTCTCTTATTTTACCTAAGAATTTTATTCTGTTTTGTCTTTTTTGTGTGTGAGGGAATTATTTACAAATTTGGGAATAATTGGGTTTTAGTATGCTGTCTATAGCACTGTGACAGAGTGACTGCTCAGTCTCTCTGACTCCTTACTTAATTCTGCATTGTCCCCATGGACTTCAGGCTAATAGCTCCTGCTTTAGACATGCTGATCATTAGAGAAATTCTGCTCCAGGCTTGAGATTTTATACTAATAATCCATATTTCCTTTCCTTGACAGAAAAGAAACTGAACTTTGTACTTTCTTAGGATGGTTTTGAGAACTAGAACCTCCATCTTCTTGACCAGCATGTTTTGAGCAATAAGTCTTTCTTTACTCCAAACTCTGACATTTTGAGTTTTGGCATTTCGAAGCATCTATTGGGCACTTCCATTGGACAAGTGACAGCAGTGTCATTCTTTGTCTTTTATTTTTACATTTCCAAGAAGATGTACTATTCTGACTTTCAGACTTTACTATAGGTATAGTATTTATTATAAATAAACCAGGACAGTTAATTTTAACAGTTAACAGTATTAGTTATATTATTTTAAATAACTAAATAATTTTGTTTTATGAATTTTTTTAGAATGAGGGTTCAGTATAAAATGTGCAACTTTTCTGTGTCTCTGTCAGTGTTTATTTCCATTTTATATAAATTTTGTTTTAAACAACAGCAAAAATACATAAAATAGATTACACCTCCATACTTCTGTCTCAGCCATCATTCTGAATTAATAGTTGATCATCTTTGTTATTTTGGCAGCAAATCATTAAAAAAAAGAAAACATTTCAGAAAAAGCAAAATCCCCTTTTATCTGCCCACCTCAGCTTCCACCCTCTCACTCTGTCCATGATCCTTTCCCCAGCTGCCCTCCTCTACCTGTTGTGGTGTATTCACGAGCAAAGAGGAAATGAGGCAATTTAGAAGCAAATTGTGGCATTTATTTACCTGGCCAGGGATGGTTCTTTCCCATACAAAAAAAACAAAAACAAAAACAAAAAAAACAGAAGATGGGAGAACCGCCCCGCCTTACAAACTAAAGGGTTTTTAAAGGCAAAAAACTACAAAGGCAAAAATTATACTCATGCTCCTGCAGCTGCCAGATAACAGCGACAGGTGGGAAAAACTGCACACACACAAATTTTTTTCCTTTATTATTTTTTAGAGGGATTTTAGCTGATAAACACTCAGTGCGTTTGGGCTACTGGGGGTTAAGATAGTGGCTGGGGCAAGCAAGTGAAGAGTGGGCTACACGGTTGCTGGGGTGAGCAAGCAAAAATAACCTGCCACTGGGGTGAACAAGCAAGAATAACCTGTAACATACCCAGTCAGCCACTGTCATCATTCTGGTATGCATTCTGCAACAAGTGTTTTAAAATAGATTTTTGTATACATATACATGAATGAATTTTTAAATTTACATAAATAATATACTGTTTGGTATTTCTTCATCTTATTATTCATCTAATTTTAAATTTCTGAGTTCTATTGATGTTTTAATATATATGTATGTAGTATTCATTATTTTCTTAGTTTTCTGTAACATTTCCAACTTTTTCCAACCTTCCCACTATTAAGCTCAATTAACTGATACCACTTCTGTCTTAAACACTTAACACTTTTTTTCTTATTCTGATTTATTGAAAAGTGAAGCAATGAGAAAAGTCTCCCTAAGCTCCCACAACTACCTACCTGTAACTTTAGGCTCAGTATTCCTCTTGTGCAATGAATGGACTGCCCACAAGCCCATCAAAGGCCAATTTTTCCACATAGAAACTAGGTTGTATATCCTTTCACCATATCAGAAACACTTATTTCACTATTTTCTTCTTCCTTCCTGCATCATGTTTTTCCCCATTCCACTGGAGCATCTGCACACCCCTTTTTTACTCCACTTGATCCTTCTCATGCAGAAACTCAAGAGTTGGAAAATTTTTAATTTTAAGTAATAATTAATAAGCTTAGTAATTAATGCATATAAAAAGCTATTGTTTCAGAAACCGAAGGTATGACCCACCCTGACTCCAGGAGACCACAAGCAGTTCCACCTTTGTGCCCCAGGAGAACGGCAAGCAATCAAGGTGGTATCTGAGCCATTGTGCTCCAGGGAGAGATGTCTACTGACCAGGACACAAAGATCACCACTCAGGGCACAGATGAAAGAGTGCTGTAGCTTTTTTAAAAATCTGATTAACTTTTTACCTGAATTCCAAATCTCTTACCTATACTTTTCGTCTCCTTTTCTTTTAATCAGCTGATAGTCTTTTTTTTAATTAAAATTACTTATTTATTTATTTATTATTTTATTTTTAGAGATGAGAAAGGAGAAAGAGAGGGAGAGAAACATCACTATGTGGTTGCCTCTCACCTGTGCTCCCAACTGGGGACCTGACGTGCAACCTACTAATGTGTCCTGACTGGGAATCGAACCAGCGACACTTGGCTCACAGGCCAACGCTCAATCCACTGAGCCACAGCAGCCAGGGATTATCTCCTTTTGAAATGGACTATA
The DNA here is from genome assembly GCF_987537825.1 of Furipterus horrens. NCBI lineage: Eukaryota > Metazoa > Chordata > Mammalia > Chiroptera > Furipteridae > Furipterus > Furipterus horrens. The sequence goes on along the minus strand of NW_028327176.1, from coordinate 57,144,007 downwards.
AAACTATCTTTTAGTGTGTGTAACTCACCATCTTCTCAGACCATCAAGCATCTGCATAAAACTCCCATTAAGATTCAATCCCTATCTCTGCCTATTGGTTCTGGAGGAGACATGTAGCACAAATGCTAACTGTTCTGGAGCACAAATGCCAACTTTTCCCATTTCACTCCCCCTACCCTCCTATTCCTCTAATCCCATTTCTGGTAGAATTCTTTAAAATATTTACAGACAATTTTGTATCCATTTCAAGACATATTTTATGTGGCATATCACTAGGTAGAAGTCCTGTAGTTCACTCTTGCCTTTCAGGCAATATAGCTTACATACGTTCCTCTAACAATTTTTGCCACACTAACAGCCTACTTCTTTATCTTCCCCTCAGGATGAAAGTTTCTTGTTATTTTTATATTCCTTTGGGTCATTTTCAATGCTTAATCTTTCAGGAACAAGAAGGTAAATGTTATTTTGAAAAATGCATGGTGTATAAATTGAAGCTTAAACAAGCTAGTAACCTTGAAGAACTGAAATGGAAATGTTTTGCACTGTGTCATGTTAATGCTTAGAATTTACTAGCAATATCCAAAGCATCAGCAGCAATTAATATAATGTGTTAGATGAAAGATATTTGGTTAAGGGAAATGGGTATTATTTACCATGACTGCCAACTTATTATAAGTCAGAAGGAAACAAATGTTGTACTCAGCGTCCTTTCATCTCAGCTATTCGCTAATTGTTACAGAGTGGGGGTCTCCAAAAATCCCCAGAGCCTGTGGGTTGGGGGATGGGGAAAAGGGAACAGCTTTTAAGATGCCTTTGCATGACTATGGCTAGTAGCTAGTTTCTCAGTTATGCAAATGGCTTTGGTTCTTCCAAAGCCCCAAGAAGATGGGAAGGGTTTTGACCATGGAATGGCGCAGAAAGAGCATACAGAGCCTGTGCAAGGTTCTGTGAATGGTCAGAACTGGTTCCCACACCCACTGCATCACAGGATGCAGATCAGGGACTTAAAAATAGGCAGCAGACATTTTAAAAAGATCTCCATGCGGCTTTGAAGGGGCAAAGAGAGAACAATGTGTGATCCAGTGCAACAGGACACATGTTTTCCTGGTCTGTTATACGGAGGCTGATGACATTGTACCCCAGATCCTGAAGGAGAGGGCTGACAGATAAGGGATGGGGAACTTCTGGGCATGTTTTTGGCTTATATCCTTTTGGGGAGCAAGGAAGTGTTGGGTCCCGTGGGAGAACAGGGCTCTGAGCTGAAGTGCTCACTGCCCTCCCCAGGTTGGAATACTGTAAATAAAGACCTGTTTTCCTCAACACTAGTTGTTGGGTTTTACACCCAGGTGCCACATTAAAGAACCCCCTTTTGCTCTGTAACAGTTTCATCTCAGCTATTTGCGATGGTGTCCAAATCCCTGGAATAATTTGCCAAAGACATAGTTCTCATTAAACATTACTTTACCTAGGAAGCCTACTTCTAGTACAGAAAAATTATTTCTGAAGGTAAATTAAATTCATACAACTTTAAACAGTGTGACTACTCTTTATTTTCTTCTTTTCTGTCTGACTTTCTCTGTAACCAGTTTTCACAAGTCCTACAACTTGAGGTAATTGTTTGAGAGGCATCAAAGATACTAATTATTAAAGAAAAACAATTGGTGGAAATAAAAAAGTTGGAATATGGCCAGTAGTTACAAAAAAAACACAGGTTTTCATGCAATCAAAAATATAAATACTTCATTTGGAGCAAAGAGTTGCTGCAATCTCTTAGCAAAATCTGTCACCCTACTTCTGCTAATAAAATGTATTCCTTTACTTTTGAAAACATCACCACTCCTTTCTTTTATTTTTATTAATGTCACCAGAAACTGAAGTAAGCACTACCTTGGCAAACATCAAATTTGATCATAATTACAGTCTTTTCTTTTTTTCATTCAATTCAAACTGATCAATCCATTTCCATTCAGCAGTATTTGCTGAATACCAGGCAATGGAATCTAGAATGCACACAAGCTTATGGCATTTTTGTTCTAGCATGAATTAAATAATTAAAAGTGGAATGACTGTTATGAAAGGTCATTTAATGTGAAAGCATATGGTAAGGAGGTCAAGAAATAATTTCCTAAGGAAGTAACATTTAAGCTGAGACTTGAAGAAAATGTGGGAATTATCCAAGGAGCGGACAGTTGCAGTCAGTCATCTGCAACAGAATCTGACCAAAACCAATACATTTAAGGAACTAAACTAAATCAGCATGTCTGGCTAGTGCAGAACAAATACAGGAATGAGACATTTTACATGAATCTAAGAAAGGAGACAAGGAGATATTACAAATTAGTTATTCAACCATGTGCAAAGAGGTGAATAATATTATACTTTACTGGGGCCAGAATGTCTTCTGGGAAAGAAACTATGTTTATCCAGAGAAGATTCTTCATTAGCCACTTGGTGTGGAAACGAGCCGCTGAAGGTGGAGATATCCCCAGCTCTGCTCCACCTAAAGAAGTTTGGAAGTTGGACTATTTTTACTTCTTTCTTTCTTTTTTTATTTCTAGTTGAATGGGGAAGAGGTGAGAGAAAGATATAATGAAGAGAGGACAAAGAAGCTACCTTAGGTTGCACTTTTTAAAAGCAAACCTCCTGATACAGTTTTAGACAAAGAAGTTTGGGACATGACCTCAGGAAGCTGTTTGAAGGATTGAAGAGGGTGAGACTGGAGAAGGAAGGAAAGCTGCTAAAGGGAGTGTTATTTACCTAATAGCTAAGATGAGTAACCATAATTCATCCTGCCAGGATTCTCTGAGAAACCCTGAAGAATCTACCTCAGATGATCTCTGCTAAAAGTTGCCCTTAGAAATATTAATATCTCACACTTTGCTTGATTCTGCACAAAGACTGAGCAGCTTCTGAAGACACTGGAGAAAGCCATAAGGCAAAATCTGAGATCTTGGAAAGAGAACTGTTCAGAATACCTGTATTAAGTCAGGTGTCATGAGGAGATTGCATAAAACACAGAAGTATCTGCTCTTGCAATCAACCAAATAATAAAAAGAAAATTAAGGATTTATGAGAACCTCAGGTATAGAGCGGGGGAGATGACTTCTGAAAATTGAGAAGTGTAATGTACAACCTTAATTGCTATGAGTTACTACAATATAAACTTGATAATATGCATCACCACCATTTGTCACACTTACTCATGAGAATCTTCAGTAAATTTAATCACAGTGTCAAAAACACACACACACACACAGACACACACACACATTTTGTAGGAAAAATAAGATGTCTGATGGAAATTAAGTAAAGGTTGAATTTTCACATATGCATGACCTAAAGAGAAAAAGAAAAAACCCCTGACAGAACTAGTTGTGAAACCCACATGACGTTGACAGCATATACCCATTATTCAACCTGGGGAATTTTAAAAAATCATGGAATTCTTGTATTTCCTAGATTTGAAAGAGTGAAGACTCCAGATACCATCTAGTTCACACATATTAAGAACTTTGAGCTAACATGTATGTCAAAGTTATTTAGTTTTAAATATAAATTTCAGATGATCCAGTTTGTGTGAAAAATAAGTAATTCTTGCTACAGTGTTGAGATTAGATTAGAATGGTGACAACAGCAGATTAGACAGAACAATTAGCTCATGTATTTCCACAGTTCCAACAAGAGTCTTTATGGGAAAGGAGATGAAATACTGGGGAATGAAGCAGTTTTAAGAGGAAGATGATATATTTAATTAGGGAACATAAATTTGAATGCACTATAGAAAAAAATAGATATCCAATAAAATTGACAAATCAGTCATCCAAAAGGAGAATTGGTTTAGAGACAGTAATATAGTCTTCTTTATAAACTATATCCAAAACAATGGGAATAGATAAGATCCCTTAGGATTAGAATGAGGTAAACAGGGAGACTGACAGTGAAAGAGAGAAGAGAGAAAAGCAGAGGCATAGTAGGAAGAATAGAGAATGGAAGATACGGGAAGGGAAGACAGGAGTACCTAAGGGGTGAAAAAAACTCTAGTCATAAACATTTAAGGGCAAGAAGAATGGAAGGGTTATTTTTAAAGAAGGCATATTTAGATATGTACAAGAATTGAGACAATGTGCTCACAAAAACGCAAGAGAAGAGAGTATCTTTGGAAGGAGCTGCCTAATGGTGCAGCATGTTCAAACACAAAAAGATAAGAATATGTCCATTTATTCTACAAAGTTCAAACATGATAAGGACCAAGATATGTCCATTAAATTTCAGCCTGAAGGGCAGGGTAACTTCAACGGGAAATTGTCAGTGTGGTGACAAGGCTGAGACCTATTGGAGTGAATGGAAAGTGAGGAAACAGCAAACATCCAAGGGAAGCAGCAGAGGGGGTTTATTTCACACTCACAAATACACATCACAAGAAAGAAAACAAGGGCAGTATGTATTACTTAGTCATTATTTTAGGGATTAAAAAGTGAGCTTTGTAGAGGTTAAGTAACTTGTCCAAGATCATGTAATAAATATCAGAGCTAAATTCAGTTAAATTCTAAATTCTTTGCTAAATTCAGTTAAACCCATTACACCACATCATGAATCATCTCAGTTTAGGAATGATAACTGCAGATGGGGACACTTTATTACATGTAAATTATACCTCAATGTTGAAAAATAACAACATTAAGATACAGACACAAACATAAAAATGTAGCATCTCTAAGGGTTAAAGAAAAGCTAAGGGGAAAATTAAGAATTTTTTTTTTTTTACATATGATTTTGATAAAGATGTTTTAATGTGCTAGAGGGGGTGTCTGTTTTAACTATTTTGCAATTCTGGGAACGCAACTGTGGTTATCTCAGGAGAATATAAGCTCCTTTAGGGGAGTTTTCATGTCTTATCATCTTTGTTTTTCCACTGCCTTTTATAGTTACTGAAACATAACATGCTGTTATGAAATATTTATTGAAGTTTATTGAATTGCACTGAATCAAATAAATTAAATAAGAAAACAAATTCCAGTTCCAAGATATGAACAATTGTAAAATTATTTAAGTGTAGGTAAGAATCATTCTGATTGTCTGTAACTTACTTCTATATTACTTCTGAGAAACATATTTCTATTACTGAAAAATTATGTTTAACATGGGCCTATGAATGACTGTTCGATTATGTATATGTAATGTGTGCTTTTGATTAGTAGGTTCAGTGAATTGAAAGCCAGTCAATTTTCATTACTCTTCAATAAATAGTGTTTGATCATTCTCATATATCTACTCTCATGAAATTTTACTTGTTTTTTCTTCCTATTGAAGTTCACTGGTTATAAATTAAGAAGCCAGAAAGTACTCTGTAGCTTTTTTAGAGTGCCTGCTAAGCTGTTGCAACAAAGGGTCACAAAAGCCTAGTGGCTCAAGCAAAATAGATAAATATTTATATCTTGTGTAATGGTAGGCAGTCTCTGGAGGGTAGGTGATTCTGCTCCACGAGGTCATTCGGAGACCCAAAGCTGTCTATCCTGCCACTCTGTTATCTCTGAAAGAAGTGTTCTCAAACTTGATGTGTTTCAGAATCATCTGGAGGTCTTACTGAAACAGATTACTGAGCTTACCCCACTGAGCTTCTGATTTAGTAGGTCTGGGGAGGGGCCTGGTAATTGCATTGCTAACAAATCCTCATGATACATCTATTGAGGTTTTTTTAATGGGAAGGCCTGGAATATATATGTAAATATATCTTCATTATGTCTATATCTGTATCTATCTCTGTATCAGTATCTGTATCTGTAAATATATATATAGTTGTTTATATCTGTTATGTAAGAACTTAGTCACATAGCCATACTTAACAGCAGAGAAAACAGTAAATGTACTCTAGCTGGGAAGACTGCCTAACCAAAATTCAGGAAGTTCTATTATAAAAAGAAAAAACAGGAAAATACTATTGAGGATATCTTAGCAAGCTCAGCCACAAAGCCATAGGTAAAGGTGTTATAAAACTGTTAAGATAAGAAGGAAATTATCCATAGAAGGGAATAATAATAATAGCCAAGATTTCAAAACTTATTATATTCAATGCTCTATGTGAAACACTTTATATGTGGTATATTTTTTAATTCTCTCAGTTACTCTATGAAGTGAGTCATAAAATATTCTATATTCCTAAATGTATAGGAATGGACACTAATTTATTATCCCAAGTTTATTAGTTATTTGATTTCAAAATTAGTCTGACAATCCCAAACTGTACATAAAAAGGACATACCAATTTCTTTTTTATTAGAACTTAATTTCTAATAAACTTCTTAATTTCTAAAGCATAAAACTTAAAATTAGTGTGTCTATTTCAAATCTTTAGTCCTGTGTGCCTGTTTTTAATTTGTCAATTTATTATGTGTAAGTATCATCACTTGAAAAGACTTATTGTTTAATATTAATAACATACATTGAGTAGTTATTAGATTCCAGATATTTTTCTAGGGTTTTCTTTTAATGTGTTGTCCTATTAATTCATTTGACCCCTGAGACCATACTAGGAAGTAGGCACTATAATTATCTTTATTTACCAATGGGAAAACTGAAGCATAAACTTGCGTTCAAGGTAAAGAGCCCATAAAAGCTGAGCCAAGATTTGAACCCCCCCACTCTGTGCTCCTAATCACTATAAAATTATGTCTCCTCTTAAGATAAATTATTATTTTATTATAAGGAGCACATAAATAAAAATAAAGAGTGGGGCAAAAGGAGGTTTACAGTTTTGAGTAGACAAAATAGTTTATTCTTGTATTATTATTTATTAATATATTATTTTCCATATGAACAACTGTAGACCTCCTTTTGCCCCACACAGTACACTGTAATTAAATAGTAAAGCAAGGTTACAGGACTTTTCCCCCACTGAAAAAAACATATGTAAAACATAGTTTTCACTTCTGTAAGAATGTCATGAAAAGTATACTTTGAGAGATGTTACTAGGAAGTCATAATTGAGCTCAATGAAAGTAAAATGGATCTCCAAAGGAGTAGATGGTATCCTTCTTCTGTTTCCATTTCTAAAATGTCTGTGCCATTACTGCACATTAACATAAACCCACTAAAATTATTCCCACTGTAGTCATTGAAGTTTTAATGGAAGAACACAGGGGATGCAAGGTTATCTATGTTCTCTGCTTCAGGTTTTTGCGTCCCATTCTCTCTTGAACTCACTCCATCAAGCTTTTCACCTCACTCACTGAAAATACCACTGAATTCATTGATCAAACTCATGTTATTGAAGCAACCATTAGCATTTGGCATGGGTCATCAGTTCCTCTAATCTGACAGTTTCTTCACTTGACTTCTAATTTACCACTCTCTGTACTCCTGCCTCACTGCTCCTACTGAATGTCGTTTACTGGTTCCTCTTCCTCTCCCCTCAACCCGGGCCCCATTAAATTAACTCAGTCCTTATACTTCTGCTCTTATTCCAATGTCTTCTGTGCTCTATAAAGACTTATGTCCACAATTTTATTTTATTTTTCAATTGAATTTATTGGCGTGACATTGGTTAATACAATTATATAGGGTTGGGGTCTACAGTTCTATAATATATTGTCTGTATATTGTATTTTGTACATACCCACCCCCAAGTCTCCCTTCATTACCATTTTCCTGCCCCCCATATCCTCTCCTATCTCTCTCAACCCCCTTTCCTTCTGGTAATCACCATACTCTTGTCTGTCTATGAGGGTTTGTTTTTTTTATTATTGTTTGTTTGTTTAATCCTTTCACCTTTTCCACTCCATTCACCAGCCCTCTAACCCTCTCCCTTCTGACAGCTGTTGGTCTGTTCTCTGTATCTATGAGTCATTTTTAATTTTGTTCGTTAGTTTATTTTGTTAATTGGATTCCACATATGAGTGAAATTATATGGCATTTGTCTTTCTCTGACTGGTTATTTCACTTAGCATAATACCTTTTAGTTCCATCCACGCTGTTGCAAAAGGTAATATTTTCTTTTTTTCTGACTGAGTAGTATTCCATTGCGTAAACGTGCCACAGCTTTTTATTCCATTCATCTTCTCATGGACACTTAAGCTGCTTCCGAATCTTGGCTATTGTAAATAATGCTGCAGTGAACATAGGGGATGCATATATTCTTTTGAATTAGTGTTTCAGGCTTCTTCAGATATATTCCCAGTAGTGGAATCACTGGGCCATAAGGCAGTTCCATTTTAACTTTAGGGGATATCTCCATAGTGTGTTCCACAGTGGCTGCACCAGTCTGCATTTTCACCCATTGTGCACAAGGGTTCCCTTTCCTCCACAACCTCACTAATATTTGTTGGTTGATTTATTGATGATAGCCATTCTGTCTGGTGTGAGGCAATATCTCATTGTGGTAAATAAACAATGAGGTAAAGATAGTCTGTTCAATAAATGGTTTTGGGAAAATTAGATAAGTGCTAAGAAATGAAACTAGACCACCTTTTCATATCATATAGAAGAATAAACTAAAGATGAATTAAAGACTTAAATATTAGACTCAAGACCTTAAAAACCCTAGAAGACAAGTTAGGCAGTAAAATCTCAGACATTTCTCATAGCAATATTTTTTTCTGCTATACCTCCACAAAAGAAAAAATAAATAAATGAGACTACAATAAACTAAAAAGTTTTTGCACATCAAAGGTAACCATCAACGAAATGAAAATACAACACACTAAATGGGAGAACATATTTACCAATAATATGTCTGATAAGTTAATATCCAAAATTTATAAAGAACTCATACAACTCAACAAATACTCCAATTAAAAAACAAACAAACAAAGAAATAAACAAACAAAAAGACACTCCAGTTAAAAAATGAGCAGAGGCTGGTTTGGCTCAGTGGATTGAGCGTCAGCCTGCAAACCAAGTGTCACTGATTCGATTCCCAGTCAGGGCACATAACTAGGTTGCACGTCAGGTCCCCAGTTGGGGGCGCAAATGAGAGGCAACCACACAGTGATGTTTCTCTCCCTCTCTTTCTCCTTTCCTCTCTCTCTAAAAATGAATAAACAAACAAATAAATAAGAATTTTTTTTTTAAATGAGCAAAGGACCTGAATAAACACTTCTCTGAAGAGGACACACAGATGGCCAATATACATATGACAAGATGCTCAACATCATTTAAGTCTATGATTTTTAAATACCATAATCTTCCAAACTTGTAGCATTAACTCAGTGTTCTCCCCAAAACTCCAAACTCAATGTACAATCCACCTGAAGTTAACATTGCATCACCACCTTAATATACCTTTAAAAAAAGAACTTCTGATTTTTATTTCCCAAATATGCTTTGTATGTTACCTCACCCATCTTACTACAGGAAAACTTTGTACTTCAAGTTGCTTAGTCTATCTTACTCAAAACAAATGTTCTTAAGTATATCCTACTGCAATTATAATAGAAAATCTCCTGCACTAAAAAAAATAAGTATATAAATAACAGAGAGTTGATGGAGAGTACCATGTTGAAATGGTACATTGATTCTACTTCAAAAACTGACAATAAAGAAATAAATTTTCAAGATCAATTAAAATCTTGTCTATTTTAACCTATTTCAAAGTGAATTATAAATTTTCAAGTTAAACTTATAATCCAAAAATACCAATGCTTTAGTGTCAAAATGCAAGCATAACATGTATCCACTTGCCATTTTACCTTTCAATCTACTCCTGTGAGAATACAAGTTACTTTAAAGCAAAGGCTGTTTTTTCTTCAAAAAGGGATTCCCAGCACCTAGAGTTGTGCCTCATACAAGGCAGACACACAATATTTGTGGAATAAATTTAAAATGATTACAACAAAAAAGAAGTAGGTTTGAGATGAAGGACAACCAATGATGAATATTATATGCTTCATAAATTCATCAAAAAATTCCATCTTACAAAATGAATATTCATATCATTTTCTTCATTTTTATTTATTTTCATATTAGTTGGCAAACAATATAACATTAGTTTCAAGTGTACAGTATACTGATTTGACATCTTTATACCTTACACTGAGGTCACCCCACTAATTCTTTTTATTTTATTTTATTTTTTTAAATGTGTTTTATTGATTATAGTGTTACATTTGTTCCAATTTCCCTTCCCTCTGCTCCCCTCCACCTGGTGGCCCCCCTCCCTCCCCTTGTTCCCCCCTTTTAGTCCATGTCCATTGGTTGTACATATAGTTCTTCTCAACCTCTCTCTGTCTATTCCATTCCCTCCTACGATGTTTCTTAATTCCTATACCATCTCCCTCCCTCTCCCCCTTCACCTTCCCTGCTGACCTCCCCCCCAATATGTTTCTATAGTTCTTTTTCCACTCTCATTGCCTATTTAGTTTGCCTTTGTTTCAATTCCCTAGCTTCTGTTGTTGTTTCTTGTGATGCAGTTTTCATTTTAGTGTTCATAGTTTTGATCCTCCTTTTCTAAACCAGTCCTTTTAACATCTCATATAACAGTGGTTTGGATCTAATGAACTCTTTCAGTTTTATTTTGTCCTGGAAACACTTTCTCTGCCCTTCTATTCTGAATGACAGCTTCACTGGATAAAGTATTCGTGGTTGTAGGTTTTGGATTTTCATTACTTTGAATATTTCTTGCCAGTCCCTTCTTGCCTGCAGGGTCTCCCTTGAGAAGTCAGCTGATAGTCTAATTGGGACCCCTTTGTACATGATTCTTTTCTTCTCTCTTGCTGCTTTTAAGATTCTCTCTTTATCTTTAACTTTTGACATTTTGATTATAATGTGTCTTGGAGTGGTTCTCCCTGGGTCCAGTTGTTTTGGAACTCTCTGTGCTTCCTGGACCTATAAGTCTATTTCCTTCCCCAAGTTTGGGAAGTTCTGCTTTATTATATTTTCACTTAATTTTTCAATTTCTAGTTCATCTTCTTCGCCTTCTGGCAAACCAATGATTCTCATGTTGGGCCTTTTATAGCTGTCCCAGAGGTTTCTGATCCTCTCATCCTTGCTTCCCGTTTCCTCTCTCTGCACTGGTTGACTGTTTGTTCCTTCTCTATGTTCTGGTTTGTTGATTTGAACTCTGGATTTTATTTCCTCACCATCTGTCTCGTATGAGGTTTTGTTCCTTTCAGTATGAGTGTTTTTCAATTCTTTCTCATCTTTTTCCAGATCTTTTGTTAATTCTGTAAGCCACCTGATAACAATGGCCCTGAACTGAGCCACTGACAGGTTTCTTATTTGTTCATCTGTCAGGTTCTTCATCTGTTGCCTGGTGAGCTGCGCCACTGGGATTTCTATAGTTGTCTGCCTCATTTTGACAGATGCGTTTTGCTTTCTTGGGCCAGCAATAGGGGGCAGTGCCTGTGTACTCGTCACAACCCAGCGATTGGCGCCGATCTGCAACCTATTTTGCAGCGGTGTGGCACTTTGTGTGGGGGAGGGGGTCCAAGATGGATTCCCGCAGTTATTCTGCTAGGAGACTGGGATCCGTCCTCCCGCCCTCTGAGCCTCACTGTTCAGGGCGATGTGGTGGTTGCTTTTCTGAGCGTTGGGGTCATAAGCTGCCGGGGTTAGACTGCAGCTGAGATTGCTCTCCCTGCCGCTGTCCCTGGTGCTACCACAAACAGCTCCGCCCCGTTTCTTTTTTTTTTTAAGTATATTTTATTGATTATATTGTTACAATAGTTCCAATTTTTTCCCCTTTGCTCCCCTCCGCCCAGCACCCCACTTCCCCGACAATCACCTCCCCAAGTCCATGCCCATGGCTCACCCTTTCATATATTCTTCTTTTTTTAAAAAATAATTAATTAATTAGTTAAATATTTTAACAATAAAAAATAACAATCCCTCCCTCTCAGACTTAAGACCCTTTACAATCTTATAAAGGACAATGGACGAAGGTCTCGAGCTCCTCTAGCTGCTTCAAGCTGGACATGGTCGTTGTCCTACCTACCCTTGGGTCAAGAAATCCCTAATAAGAGTGGGAGTGTGGAGGGGAGGGTGGCCTTCCCACAAGGGGAAGGATCGTGCAGACTCCAGGTTGGTTGGCTGTCTCTGGACAACGGCATGCTTGGTTTAACAGGCTGGCATCCTTGTTGTATTCTGGGGGCAACAGGGTTAAAGGACATCATTCAATCCGTAACCACTAGATGACAAAAGACAGGTATTAATTTTTCAATGTCCCACATTAGGGAAAAGAAGGGTTTCTTTGGAGGAAGGTATGCCAGGTACATCTCACCTGTCCAAAACCCTTTTGCCCATTATACTTAGTTTGGACTGAGGGAAATATTTTAGGTTTCCCCCCTCTCAGGCCTCTGGGCTCTTTCTGTCCAAGCCATTAGGATAGAAAAGAGAAACCAGTTTTAAAGTGAAGCCCACAGACCACCCCGTTCTTCACCAACCCAGCCACTGAGTTCAGCCAAACCGTTGAGTCTCAGGAGGCAGCAATGCAGACAGGATTAAGTGAGGCCTATATGTACAGACAATCACTCAGGTAATGAGATCGTAGGCTTATGACCTTTGAAAACAGAAAACACATGTTAATTTATGTAACATAACTCACATACAAGTCTCTAAATCTGTAGGACTGTCTTATCGGAAAGACATTCAGTTGCAAGGCATTTGACATTCTTCTCGCCTGTAAATTAAACATCTTTGATAATGCCACAGACATAGTTTAACTTTCAAATGAACGAAAACTTTAAATGAAAAGAAACTTTAAAGACGGTTAGCTGCACTACTTTATAGTCTACCACTGGGCATTGTGATCTTCCTTGAATCGTGATTTTTCTCCCTAAGATTACCCTCCTTGTCATTAAAGGGACTGCATTAAGTTCATTTTTAATTTATCCTGTTCATTTGCATAAACACAACAAGAGCAGCAAATGATCACTTATGATCTTTAGTTCTGCTTTGCTGGAACTTACGCAAGGAACATTTAGGGTGACCTTCAGTCTGCCCTCCAGGGCACAGAAGTTGAGCCACATAACTGGCATTCAGCCTTGCCTATAAACACCTATCTTTTCCAGGTCCTCCTGGTTTTCCATTGTGCCTTAAGGTACCTTCTAGCCATCTTTCAGGAAAACAACCTTCGTTCCTTCCCTGGAAAGATTGCTATGGACTGCTCATCCATCCAAGGTACCAGGCCTGTTATCTCGTGGACTTTTATTACCTTTGAAAGTCAGTCCCAGTTGCTCAGGGCTTTTTGGTAACAACCAAAGCCCAATCATGTCTCCTTTAGGCATGACATTCCAGTCAAAGTCTTAGTCAAAAAATCGTTATTAACAACTGGTCTTATTAGTTTTATGCAAAGAAACTTAGGTCATTACTTACTTCTTTAGAATGCCAAATTCTGGAGGGATCAGATAGGGAGAAAATATATACAGTGTGAAGGAAAATCCTTGTCCTTCTAATATTCACTGAACTTGCATTTCTATTCTTTATATTTTTATTTTTTCCCCCCACTAAAAATTTTTCTGTTTGTTTGTTTTTCCATTACTGTTGTCTCACTTTTTTCCCCCTCTTGTTTCTCTGTACCCTGCCCCTCCCTTCTCCCACACTCAGTCCCCACCCAGTTGTCCATGTCCATGGGTCATTTATACATGTTCTTTGACTAGACCCTTCCCCTTCTTACCACTTCTCTCCCTCCCATCTCCCCTTTTGTTACTGTTAGTTTATTCCTCGTTTACATACCTCTGGTTCAATTTTGCTCATTTGTTTGTGTTGTTCATTAGTTTCCTGTAACAGGTGATAGCATAAGGTAATTTTCTTTTGTTGCCTGGCTTATTTCGCTAAGCATAATTCTCTCTAGTTCCAATCATGTTGTTGCAAATGGTAGAAGTTCCTTCTTTCTTTCAGTACTTATTCATTGTCATTTTCCCCCTTTGTACTTGTGTTCCTCTCTGTCTCTCTCTGTTTCTTCATCTTCTTAAAGCAGACCCTTTAGCATCTCTTGCAATGCTGGTTTGGTGGAGATGTATTCTTTTAGCCTTCTTTTGTCTTGGAAACTCCTTATTTCACCTTCCATTTTAAATGAGAGCCTTGCTGCGTAGAGTATTCTTGGTTGTAGGCCTTTGTTTTTCATTACTTGGAATATATTTTGCAATTCCCTTCTGGCTTGTAGTGTTTCTGTTGAGAAATCTGATGATAGCCTTATTGGAGCTCCCTTGTATGTTATTAGTTGTTTCTCTCTTGCTGTTTTTAGGATTCTCTCTTTGTCTTTGAATGTTGGCATTTTAATTATGATGTGTCTTGAAATGGGCCTGTTTGGGTTCATCTTCATTGGGACCCTCTGTGCTTCCTGGACTTGCATGATTCTTTCTCTCTTCATGTTAGGGAAGTTTTCTGTCATTAGTTTTTCAAAGAGGTTTTCTATTCCTTGCTCTTCTTCTTCTCCTTCTGGAATTCCTATGATATGGATATTATTATGTTTCATGTTGTTCTGCAGCTGTCTTAGAGCCTCTTCAGTCTTGTTCAGCCTTTTTTCATATTGTTGCACTGTCTGTGAGTTTTTGTCTACATTGTCCTCCAGCTCGCTGATCTGATCTTCTGCTTCCTCTAGCCTGGTTTTAATTCCTTCTACTGTGTTCTTCAATTCAGAGATCGTATTCTTCATTTCCTCCTGGCTCTTATTGATAGCTTCCATGTCCTTTTTGATGCTGGTATAATTCTCAGTAAGTTCCTTATAGTTCTTCTGGAGTTCACTGTAGTTTTTCTGAAGTTCTTTGTAGTTTCCACTGAGCTCATTGAGCTTCTCCATAATACATGCTTTCAATTCCATATCTGATAGTTGGCTCCCCTCTATTTCATTTAGCACTCTTTCTGGGAACTCTACCTTTCCTTTCGATGGGGGGTTGTTTCTCTGTCTCCCCATTTTTGTGACTCCTATTTTTTGTTGGTGCTTCTTAGAATGATCTGCACTTCCTTGGATCTGCCCCTGGTGGCCTCAGATCCTGTACCAGTCTGGGCCTAGGCAGCCTGTTGGAGACTTCCAGGGATCTACTGCCTTTGTCTGTCTCCTTTAGTTGTTAATCTATTCAATCTGTGATTAGCTGTCATGCTTAAGGACTGTGGGTGTGGCACCTTAATTCCTGTAGGCAGGGCCTTTGCTTCCCCTCAGGCTGACGCCACTTGGCTGGGTATGGTCTGCCTGCAGTGTGGGGATGAGTCAGCACTAGGACCCGGCCGGCCGCTTCCCCAGCTCTCCCCTCAAAGCCACCACACCAAACTATCCCCAAGCATTTCCTGTCCTCTCTGTCTTCCCTCTGCTTGAGCCCAGGGTAAGTGCGGGCCAAAATATTTTTGTATGTGATCCGCTTAAGAGCTCTTTTTCTCCAGCTGTTTCTCTCTAGCTAGCAAGAAACCCTGTGGCTTTTCGCTTTTCTCAGCTGGATACTATTTTACTTTCCACTCTGTTGCTGTAGGCTGGGGAGCCTGGCTAGGGGTTTAGGCCCTGCCCTTCTCAGGGGGAACCCCCCACTGCTGAGCTGTTTCTCAGCCCCTTCAGTTGCCACCCGTGTGAGCCCAGCCAGCCCTTCCGCGTCTCCGCACTGCCTACCGGTCACGTTGTGATGTAGCGGCCTTTTTTGTCTCTCCGTGGTTATAAGACTTCTCTCCAGCTGGTGTTCGGTTGTTTATTCCACATGATTTCTCCAAAATTACGTTGTAAATCCAGACTAGTTCTGGGAGGAAGTTAGTGTAGCTTCCACTTACTCCTCTGCCATCTTGTTTCTCCAGCTCCGCCCCCTTTCCCGCTTACCTGCCCAAAGGGCGCTGCTGGTTTATAACTTTGTACGATGGGCTTCCGTGTAGTTTTATTTTCTGGAATTTCTAGTTATCTTTTGTTTTGAAGTAGTTGTATTCCTCTCTAGTTGTAGAGGTAGACTGAGCGTGTCTGTCTAAGCCTCCATCTTGGCCCTCCACCCCACTAATTCTAATCATCTGTCACCATGTACACTTATCACAACATCAGGGAAATGCAAATCAAAATCCCAATGAGATATTACCTCACACCAGCTGTTTTTTAAATAATTTTTAATAATTCAAGAGAAATAATACTATCTTTATTAGTTTTCAATACCAACTGTATCACTGCACAAAGAAGAGGATAATAACAGTGCTACAAAAAATGTATTCTATCAGTAATTCAGGTTGTGAGCTCTTGGGCATAACAAGTACACACATGTCCTCACATGTGAATTGATACTTGTTAATATATACACATCTGCTTTCAAAGAGCTGATGGAATTTCTCTGATCCTATAAAATGATCCAGGGAAGAATATTTTAAGCTTAATTGTTTCTGTGGTTAAGAGTATTGTTACATTTCTGATTTTAGATTCATTGTCTATAATACAAGAGGGTAAAAACAGCTACCTCATGTGATATGAGTGAACATTTAGTGAGACCTAACTTATAAAACATCAAATGCACTGCTAAGTTCACTGTAAATTCTAAGTTTTTAAATAATAATGCTAAAAATTTGTTATATAATAACAATGAACAAAAATGATTAAAATTTTCATGTTCTTCAGTCCTTACCTTTCTGTATACACAGTTTAGCTCAAGGAGGATTGGAAGGTGAATGAGAAACAAATCTGAACTGCAGATCACAGATAGAACTTCTTCACACTGATTTTTTAAATTATATATATATATTTTCAAATATACACTTCCCAGTCATTTCCCCTCCATCACTGTTGATTCTGATTCACCTGAGTGCTTGTTTAGAGTATCTGGGTGGGTTGTAGAAGGATATGATTAGGTGAGTGTCTTTGTAAAACTCTCTGGGTATTCCAAGCTAGACAGTTTCACACTGGCTCTCACCCTAGCACCTGGCTTTCACTCCCCATCTTCCTTAGAAACATTGCTTTATCAATCATTTTATTTATTTTGGGGTTTTTTAACAGATATTTTAACAATTCCTTACTAGAATACAATATGCTTAGAAAGAGTCAAAGATTAATTATCATCCAGAAATTTAATGAGAATTAGTTAATACCTATCCAAGAATAAAACCAGGTGGTGATTTGATAAATAATTTCATCTAATTTCTATAAAAACAATTTCAATTATTTTTACTACCTTAACTGTTTATACCTAAATTGACAAAATGGAGTAGTTATTTTGATTGTGGCTTGTTTTTGTTTGTTTTTCCTATTTTTAAGCCATAGTTCACTTCTAACTTCCTCCTCCCCACCTCCACCCCCCAAAAGGTGAAAGACTAAGAAAGAATTAAACTAAAAGGAAGGAGTGTTTGGCTAATGAGGTTGGAAAAGGCATTTTTTATTTTCATGGCCAAGAAAATTTTTACTGACTATGGACAGAGGGACAGTACTTGTAAAACTGTTACAGTGCACAGTAATTTCTTGTCTCTTCCTCAGGCTGTGTGGTGTTCAACTGAACTCACATTTAGCTCTTTAAATGTCCAGGCATTTACTTGAGTTATTTGAGGTAGAAATTTTCAAAAGAGCATAGTCTTATTAAACTAAATATAAATGAACACGCTATACCTCATAAGTGATGATTGAGAAATTGGGGACTCAAACAATTAATATTGGGCTTATTTTCAGAGAAACCAGCCTCACTAAAGTCTCCAGGATAAGATCTCAGTTATTTCATTTTATTTTTTTATAATTCTCTTGTCTCACTCCTCATCATCAATGCCACATCTTGGCACACTCAATGTCAGGCTCAGGAAAGCTCTCCGATTTTTTCCCAATACCTAATGTGGAGCAAATAAAACATTCTCTAACACGAGCATTTTTTTCTTCCCCAGGCCATGTTTATTTCAGATCTGTTGTGTTCTGTGATTATGGCTGCATGCAGTCTGAGATGCAGATAAGGGAGGAGAAAGCTTTGCTCTGCTCATCCATCACTGGCATATGTTGACTGCCTAAGATGCTTCTTTGGCAAGAAAATGATGTTACTTGTTGATGTTTTGGTTGATTTACATGTCCAGTACAATGTATTTTCTTTGATGTTCAGTAGCATAGCAACAATATGTTTAAACAGATAATATCCAGCTAGCTACTAATTTATGTATATGAAATCTTTGCATTTTTTCAGGGTTACCAAATGGGGAAATCAAAATGCAACCTCTTTGTTTTTTCCTGTAGATTGAAAAGACTATAAATTAAATGATTTTAATTTATTGCTGTGTATTATGAAATGTGAGGAGAAGCCACATTTTTAAATGTTTAAAAAAAATTTAAACTCTAAGGTTAATGATCTCTTGTATCAATAAAGGATTTTATCTAAAGAAAAGAGCTAAAATGAAATGTGGATTAGTAATCACTTGAAACAATCAGATCAGGAGACAACTTAACTTAATTCCAATTAAATGAAAAAAGCATTTCTCAATAGTTTCTCTAAGTTTTCCTAAATCCTTCATTGCACAAATTGTTCCTGTTATAAGTATTTCAAATCAGAGTCTCAATAATGAGTCATACGCTAATGAAATGAATGGAACCTGAAACTAATTAAACTATTGCCTTAACTTGATTGTTTTTCTTAGATTAAGATATATTTGTGTCACACATTTTTAATTTTCTAACTTCAGAAAGACCTCAAGAGTCTCATGTTTTTGATAATAAAATATAGGCTATTTTATATATATCAAAAATATAAACCAAACCCTATATATCTATATATCTAAGCTCTCTAAGGGGATGCAATTTGTTAAATGCACAGTGACACTTTTGGGGGTTTATACTTATTTTTAAAGTTTTCTTAAAGCCACAAACCTTACATGAAAGAATGTGTCACATATTTAAAGTGACCTGGGTAGAATTCTAGTTTGATACTTAATCTCTTTCATCTGCAAATCCCCTTTTGCCTGGGATATTGTAATTATTTGGAATTTATTTACTTTTCCTGTTTCTCTTAATATTTTTGATTCTAGACTAAATAAATGATAACACATTTATGTGTTTATTCTGTTTTTCCACACATACCTACATGCATGTATGTGGATGTGTTATAATAAGTTAATATCAGAACTCAAATTTAAACTTACAATTGGTCCAAGACCACTGGGTATCTCAGACTGTAAATCCTTTGTCTTCTTAGATCCTACAGATGACCTTCAACCTGATGAGCTGCTCTCGCTTTTCAAGCATGTGGCAATTGTGGAACAAGGGAATATCAAGCAAGGCAATTCTTACAAAACTACTACAAAAGCAATGAAATAAAAGCTTCACCATCTGCCTCATTCAAACACTGCTCACAGTCAGCCTGCCAGGGCTCACTGCTCGCCCCAGTACCCCAATGGCCTAATGCTCTGAACCATGCCCAAATATATACATAATTCTTGTCTCTTGCTCTTCAATAAATATTATTTACCATTTGTTTTATTGTTTGAGGCAAACTTGTTAATCTAATTTCTTGATTACACAGTAAATTTACTTTAATATGAATTCAGTAGCACCCACAGAATGAATAAAAACCTCCAGTACTGATGTATTGTAGAACTGTACACCTGAAAGCTATACAGTTTGATTAACCAATGTCACACCAATAAATCCAATAAATAAACAATTAATGAATTAATTAATTAAAACTAGTATTTCAGAGAGAACTTTCAAAGCACTGTTGGATATATGGAGCAGTATAATACATAAAGACAAAATTAAACACTGGCACTTTTATTTTTTGAAAAATGTTTAAAAATTCAAAAAAGAACAAATGTATTTTGGTCAAGATGCAGCATGGTAAACACAGCACTCGAAACCTTCCATAACCACATCAAGGATGCTATAAAAGTGAACCACCATAATTCAGAACCATCTGAAATCTAGCTGAACAGAAGTGCTATAACTAAGGAGATAGAGAAGAAGCCACATCCAGACTGGTAGGAGGAGATGAGATGCAAAATGGGTTGGTCCCACATTCACATGTGGCAGATAATAACTGGGAGAGATATATTGACTGCAGATGTTCCCTCTGAGGAGTGAGAGGTTCCAGCCCCACCTTAGAACCCCAAACTTAGCATTCCAGTGTCTGAAAGAGAAGTCCTCAAAACTTCTGGCTGTAAAGATGAGCAAGGACTAAAACTGAGTGAGACTGAAGGCTGCTGGAGTCCTCACCATTCTTCTTAAAGAGCCTGCACGTGGACTTTGGACTCATTCACTCTGAGTGCAGCACTGGGGCACCAGAACATACAGGGAGGAACTAAATTGTTTTAAGATGAGGGCTTGAGGGGCAGCTGTCTCCCAGACAGCAATGCTGGAAGAAGCCATTGTTCCTTTACTGAAACTATGAACCACAGAACCAGCAGCTGAATCCAATATCTGTATATCTATCAATATGGCTCACACTGTTCTTCCCTCCCTGGTGATTCCCTGACACCCTGCCCCACCTAAGCCATTTCCAGTGGCTCTTCTACAAACTGTTTCTCTTGGCTCATGCTTCAAACTTTGATAAAATCTTGCATAGAAGCAGCATTTAGTCTCTGCATACTCCATATTTCTTACTAAGTGTCCCAAGCCTAGCACTAGTGGCAGCCACCTCAGTTCACAGCTTGACCCCTCCTACGTACCTCCAAGTCTAGCACAAGTAGCAGCCATCTGCAGATTATTCTGTAGCTCATGCTAGGTGGCCCCAGTACAGGCAGTAGCTGACCTTACACCTTTAAGTAGACCCCATAGCCAGTGTACCTAGTGGTCAGCTTTAAACCACTCCAGATTACAACCCAGTCACCTCCATTAGCAACACATTCAAGGAGAAGACTTGGCAAGCACTAAATCCCCACTAAAGTGAGCCCTGATCCATGGGGTGGGTCCCTGGACAGTAACTCCTCTGCTGTAGTCACAACCAGTCCTCACAGTTGGTTGGCCTGGGGGTCAATCCCTCCTGGTGAAGTGCAAACAGCAATCAAGGCTCAACTACAACAGCAAAGTGTACACAATCCACAGAGGAGGCATACCTGGAGCACTCAGCTCAGGTGACTGGTAAACCTGTAACAATGGACCCTACAGGAAACCTAC
This sequence comes from Furipterus horrens, assembly GCF_987537825.1. Lineage (NCBI taxonomy): Eukaryota > Metazoa > Chordata > Mammalia > Chiroptera > Furipteridae > Furipterus > Furipterus horrens. The sequence goes on along the minus strand of NW_028327176.1, from coordinate 57,123,051 downwards.
TATATCATGCCACTTTACCAAGTCCAGGAGATGTAGCAGCTTTACTTAATATATAGAAACAAACACAGGGAAGCAGCCAAAGTGAGGAGACAAAGAAACAAGTCCAAAATGAAAGAATAGGAAAAATCTCCAGAAAAAGATCTAAATAAAATGAAGGTAAGTCAACTACCAGATACAGAGTTCAAAACAATTGTTGTAAGGATACTCAAGAAACTTTGTGAGAACTTCAACAGCATAAAAAAGGACATGAAAACCATTAAAAAAAAAAGGCAGTCAGAAATGAAGGATACACTAAATAAAATAAAAAATAAATTAAAGGGAATCAATATTAGAGTAGATGAAGATGAGGATCAAAACAGTGATTTGGAATATAAGGAAGCAAAAAATACCCGGTCAAGACAGCAATATTTTAAGTAGTCCCTGGGATAACATCAAGCATACCAATATTTTCATCATGGAGCTGCCAGAAGGAGAAGAGAGAAAACAAGAAATTGAAAACCAGCTTGAAACAATAATGACAGAAAACTTCCCTAACCTGGTGAAGGAAATAAACATACAAGTCCAAGAAGTACTGGGAGTCCCAAAAAAGATGAACCCAAAGAGGTCCATACCAAGACACATTATAATTAAAATGGTAAGTGATAAAGACAAAGAGAGAATCTTAAAAGCAGCAAAAGAAAAGCAGTTATTTATGTACAAGGGAGCTCCCATAAGATGTCAGCTGAGTTCTCAAAAGAAACTTTATGGGCCAGAAGGGATTGGCACAATATTCAAAGTGATGGAAAGCAAGGACCTACAAATAAGATTATTCTACCCAGTAAAACTATCATTTAGAATAGAAAGACAGATAAAGAGCTTCCCAGACAACAAAAAGGCTAAAGGAGTTTATTACTATCAAATCAGTATTACAAAATGTTAAAAGATATTCTTTAGGAAGGAGGAGAAAGGATAACAAATGTGAATATTAAAATGGCAATGAATACATATCTATCAGCAATGACTTTAAAGACAAATGGATTATATGGTGAATAAATGGATAACAAAATAAGACCCTTATGTATGTTTTCTACAATAGACTCACTTCAGATGGAGAGAAACACACACTAAAAATAAAGGGATGAAAAAAGATATTTCATAAAAATGGAAACAAAACAAAACAAAAAATATGGGGTAGCAATACTTACACTAGACAAAATAGACTTTAAAATAAAGGCTATAACAAGGGACAAAGGAGGACCCAGCAACTCCACTTCTGGGTATTTTATCTAAAGAAACCCAAAACACTAAATTGAAAAGACATATAAATCTACATGTTTATTGCAGCATTATTTACAATAGCTAAGATATTGAAGCAACCTAAGCATCCATCAACTGATGAATAGATAAATAAGTGATGTATATATACAATGGGATATATATTGTCTCAGGATAAAAAGAAGGAAATCTTGCCATCTGCAAAAAACATGGATGGACCTAGAGGGTATTATGCTGAGTGAAATAAGTCATACTGAGAAAGACAAATACCATATGATTTCATGTATATGTGGATTCTAAAAAACAAAATAAGCAAACATACAGAACAGAAACAGGCTCAAAGATACAGAGAACATTTTGATGGTTGCCAAATAGGAGAGGGTTTTGGTGAATGGGTAAAAAAGATTAAGGAATTTAGAAATACAAATTGGTAATTAATAAATAGTCATGAGGGGCTCCACCCCTTACAACATAACAGGGGCAACAGCTCTACCTAAGACACAGAGGCAAACACACAGGAGACGTCCAGCCAAGATGGAGGCCTAGACTGACACTCCATCTCCCTCCACAACTAAGAGGGAATACAACTACCGCATAACCAGAAATAACAAGAAGTTCCAGAAAATAAATGGAAGTTCAACATATGAAGTTATAAAGAAATGGTGCTTGTTTGGACAGGTAAGGGGGGTGAAGCTGGAGTGGAGAGGTCAGGCTGTGCTGGTGGAGGCAGCAGCAGTGACAGCGGTGAGACAGCAGTAAACTCAGACACCCATATTTAAGGGGAGATGAGAAGCGCCTGGGGAGCACCCTCAGCTGCAGACCAGCCCCATTAGCTTGTGATTCCAATGTCAGGGAAGGCAGACCCCCATTGTCTTGGACTGTGAGGCCCCAGGAGAGGGGGATGGAGGAGGAGGCTCCAAACCTCTCAGCGGAGAGTGAACAGCAGGAATCCATCTTGGCTGGTGAAAAGGGTTACCTGGTTGTGACGAGTGCATGGGGCTCCACTCCCTATAGAATAGGAGGTGTGACAGCCCCACCCAGGAAGCAAAGGTAAACACAAAATGGTCAGGATGGCACAGAACATGATAGAGATCCTGGTGACATAGCTGATCAGACAGCAAATATTTAATCTAATGAAGCAGCAGATAGGAAATCTTTCTGAGGCACAGTTTGGAGCTTTGCTTATAAAAATGCTTACAGACCTAACAGCAGATCTGAAACAAGAAGATGAAGGAATGAAGACTAGTCCTGCTGAAATGAACAAAAACACATACAAAACTAGTGGTGAGGGAAAGAAAACCAAGGATCAAATCAACAAATCGGAACATAGGGAAGGAACAAACAGTCAACCAGTACAGAAAGAAGAAACGAGAAGTGAGGAAAATGAGAAGAGGCTCAGACACCTATGGGACAGTTATAAGCGGGCCAACATCTGAATCATAGGGTTGCCAGAAGGTGAAGAAGAAGAACTAGAAATGGAAAAATGTAAAAAAGTAATGAAGCAGAACTTTCCTAACTTGGGGAAGGAAATAGACTTACAGGTCCAGGAAGCACAGAGAGTTCCAAAATAAATGGACCCCAGGGAGAACCACACCAAGACACACTATAGTCAAAATGTCAAAAATTAAAGATAAAGAGAGAACCTTAAAAGCAGCAAGAGAGAAGAAGAGAATTATGTATGAAGGGGTCCCAATAAGACTGTCAGCTGATTTCTCAAAAGAAACTCTGCAGGCAAGAAGGGACTGGCAAGAAATATTCAAAGTACTGAAAAGCAAAAACCTATAATCACCAATACTCTATCCAGCAAAGCTGTCATTCAGAATAGAAGGGCAGAGAAAGTGCTTCCCGGACAAAGGAAAACTGAAGGACTTCATCACATCCAAACCACTGTTATATGAAATGTTAAGGGAGTTGTTTAGGAGAAAGAGGATCAAAATTATGAACATTAAAATGAAAACTGTATCACAACAACCAACAACAGAAGCTAGGGAACTGAAACAAAGGCAAACTTAGTAGGCAACGAGAGTGGAAAAAGAATTATAGGTATGGGAAACATTATGGGGGAGGTCAGTAGGGAGGGAGTCAGGAGTGAAAGGGAGGGAGATGGTACAGGAATTAAGAAGCATAGTAGGAGGGAGTAAAGTAGACAGGAAGATGTTGAGAAGAACTATATGCACAACCAATGGGCACGGACTAAGCAGGAGACAACTGGAGGGAGGGGGTTGCTGGGTGGAGGGGAACAAAAGGAAAAGAAATTGGGATAACGGTAACAGCATAATCAATAAAGCATATTTTTAAAAAAAGAATAGTCATGAGGATGTAAATTACAGCACAGGGGATACAGTCAATAATATTGTAATAACCAAACATGGTGTCAAATGGGCACTAGATTTATCAAGGTGATCACTTCATAAGAATATAATATCCAATCATGGACATGTAAATATGAAACTAATATAATATTGTACATACCCTGTAATTTAAAAGTAAAAATAAAAAATGGGAAAGAACAAAGAATAATCCTATAATCACCCATATTTACCACACACTCTCCCTACCATACAATCATTCAGGTGTTTTTAACAAATTCTGTACTAGGTAGTAATCATTACAAAATAGCAGTGTTAAGATATTCATTTTAAGAGGAAGTTGATCAAGGAACTAATATAAATAACCCATGAACATGGACAACGGGGTGAGGATGGACTGTGGGAGAAGGGGTAGGCTGGGTGGAGGGGGGAGCGATGGGGGAAAAAGTGGAACAACTGTAATAGAAAAACAATAAATATATAAATAAAAGAGGAAGTTGAGATTTGATTTATTTTACTTAATAACCTAAAATATCAATTTGAGGCAGTTGATATATTTTAACATTTAGATCATAATTTAAAATTTGACTAATACATAAATTGAGATGGAATTTGGCTGATACATTGAAATACCAATGCAAAAGGGAATATTTTGTGAATCAAAATAATTGCTTTAGCCAGATTAATTTTTATAAATATTAAAACCAATATTTACTGACTTGGCTTACTTCTCTCATAGGGCATATCTAAGTCAAAATATTAATTTTGGCAAGGGATAAGTAAATAACATTTCCTAATACTTATTTGGCATTTTAAAGCAATTTGAAATATGGACTTTTTTCCCTCTAAGACAATAAATGCCTTTAGCATCCACATAGTAACTATTGTCTAAATAATATTTCAGGCTAATCTGACTTAGCTAGCATGCAAAAGAGGTTTATATTATAGCCTATTTTTCAGGTAAAATTTTCCACTGACTTGGATTTCCTGAACCTAAAAAGTCTATATTATTTTTCTATGAAACTGGTTTATATCCGATGGGATTTTTCTAAAAATTATATATGTAGAGCCATGTAGACAACTCTCTGCAGATAATCATTTTTTCTGTTTATTTGACTAAAAAAAATTAGTAGCATAAATAACACTGTAGGATGAATTAATAATCAACCTATTAGAAGTAATCTGCCTCAAACACTTCTCATGTGTCTATTTACATGTATGCAACTACTAACCTAACATTAAATTTCATGTATTATTTGCTTAAAATGATACAATTTTTATCTTAGGCTGTTGTACATAAATAAATATACCTATTTTTTTCTATACAATTAGTTCTTCATACTGTTTCTCTAAACCTTAATGAAACCAAAAGCGTTGTTTTCATATTTTAAAATATTACTATTATTTTCATTGCTATAAATGACATAAACCCTATGCCTAAGTACCCTAGGCTTCTGGCTCATCTATGCCTTTAAAATCCAACTACATAGCTCAAGACCATGCCACTTAATGGTTGGAGGTTTGACACCCTTCTTAGGATATCTGAGTTTGGTTCCCAGGGTAGGGGATATGACGGCTTACATTATCCTGGTTGTTCATCACTCTAGATTTGGTTTTTTCTTGTTACTTTGCCTCCTGAGCCTACGCCACTTTACCACTTACCAGGGCACTATATCACTCCTGAATTTTTCAAGCAAAGCACTGATAATGCAATTAGCAGACCTTTGCTTAGGCTTTGGGAATATACTAGAAGTCTCCTCTGCTGCTCAAAGCAGAAAATAATTCCTATAACAGAATATTAGATTCTAGTTTTTTTAAGTCATTTGGACCCCGACCACAAGGAATTTCTCACTGCTTGTCCTTTCAGTTGAGCCTGAGCATTTGTCTTGACCATGCCCCCATCTTAGCTCTCCGGCCCCCCAGGCTCTTCACTCAGTCTCTCCCGCTGGCTTTCTTCATTTCTCATGTAGGATATGCTCTCTTTTCTCACTTTTCTTGTATTCAGGTGAATCCCTTAAAAATAACTTCATAACCAAAAGGTTAATTTACAACTATTTCTAACTTTTTAAAAAAAGCCATCTGTAATTTTATCAAAGCAAAAAAAATAATAATAATAATTTTTATTTCTCTTTGCTTTGATTTAGTCATTTGTTTTTATTTTGTTATACTTAAACATTTTTAGCAATCTATTTGAAATCTTTTTGGAAGACTGTGATATATAAAATATATTGTATAAGTTATAATTAGATAGATATACATGCAGAGATACATATGATGTTTTATCTTCACTTATTTTCCTATGTGTGATACATTGCACATCAAAGTTCAGACAAACATCTGCATCTCAGAGAAAACAAACAATATGCTTCAGAGTAGTAAATTATACTTTTCAATGGAGTAGTGTAAAGATTAAAAATTTAGCTTTTCAATGTTGTAGAAATTATGGTGTTTATTAAACTATATAAGTGCAATGCCTGCCCCTTCTCTGGTGAATTTTCTTTGGAAATATTACCAGGATTTACTTGCAACCTCTTTTTTTTTAGTATCAACAAAGCACCTAGTGCTGCAGTTAACACATGTACAACACAGCTCTTGCCCTAGAACTTTTGTTGTATAAATAGCTAAAAGGAAATGTACTGCAATTACTCTGCATTTGTTCCTAATTGTTCTAATTGCCTTGCTTCTCTAGAAATATTTATCCCTCCACTTTGATTTTGTTGTCTTATTGTTGAGATTTTTTTTAAGTGTTTTTTTCTTCACCATAAATGTCTCATTGTTTGGGGAGGGGAGATTTCTTTAATACTGACTATTAAGCAATGCAGTTCCCATAAAGATTAGTTTTAAAGTCATCAAATATGTGACATTTATGGAATCAAAATATGAAAGAAAGATTGTGCATGTGGGATAATGGCAGTACTGCTGCTTTTCTTAAAGCACTTTGCATGATGAATTGATTAAATAGGCTGGGAGCAGAGTTAAACAGATTTCCATGGAGCTTATCTAGAGAGCATTTCTACCAGCCTGTGCTGTGCAGTACCAGGAAAACTGTAAATAAGTTACTGACCCTTCCTTAAAGCAGACACACCAGAGAGTTCATCATCATCCACTGATGGACTCCTGCTAAATTCCAGACGATGCATGATGATGACTGTTTTACAAACATTATCTGGAATACTCACACCAATCTTGAAAGGCAAATAATAGTAACTTTGTTTAACAGGTAAGAGAATATAATTCAACATATTAAATTATGTTTGCAACTCTTTAGAATCATGACTCTTTGCTTACAAGGTTTGTATTAATTTTAACAACACTAAGGTGTTTCGATAATACATTACTATAATAAACCACATATCATGGAATGATGCTATTTTAAAATCTCTAGATGACACTAAGATTATCAGGTTCAACTCTTATAAACTTCAACTTGTCCAAAAACATATGGTTAATACTATAAACAATTAAACATAACATTTTCCCACAAGCTCACATTTTAAAATCTGTACATATTTGGCTATTCTTTCTTCTCTTTTCATGCTCTCTTCCACCAATGGTCATACTTTTGAAAGGCACTGAAGAACATGAAGCACAGAACTGTGATCCTGGGAAGAAGAGAAACACACAAAGTGAGCCCTGAGATTGCTTCAGCTTTCCACCTTGGGCTATTTACTGCCACTGATTCTGAGAAGGACAGAGTCCGGAAAAGCAGATTAGGTAGACTGAAGGGGCTGAGTGTGCAAGGCACCACAATGGAGAGAGGAGAGCGGGGCAGAAGTATGTGTGGATATTCACTGCAGATACTTAGATGGAGCTCAGTAGGACATTTGAAGTGTAAGACTGCAGGAGCCATAGGAGAGATGGGCGCTAAGGAGCTGTGAGTTGAAAGGTATTGCCAAATGTTGTGTAGTTAGAATGTTGGAATTAAAATAAATAAATAAAACAGGAAAATCATGTAATCACTTCAATAGATGATACAAGCTCCCAGCAAATTGAAATACAATTTTTTTCTCAACATTATAAAGGCATCAATGAGAAACCTACTGCTAATATTAGGTTTAACTGACTAAACACTTTTCTACTAATATTGGGAACAATGCAAAGTACATTCATTCTCACCACGTCTGTTAAGCATTGTATTAAAAGTCCTAACTTGTGCAACAAGATGACAAATAAAAAAGTAAAAGACATAAAGTTTGAAAAATAAGAAGAAAAGATTTCATTATTTACATAAAACATGATAATTTACATGGAAAAATCTTAAACTACAAAAGTGGATTTAGCAAGACCACAGGATATGTCAATATATGAAATCAATTTTGTTTCCATATATAGAAACAAAGAAGTGGCCAATAAAATTTAGAAGAAAATATATACTAACATCAAAAACATACAGTCTAGGAAAAAATCTAACAAAATATCTATATCAAAAATTGCCAAAAGTGGATGAAGAAATATTAAAAATACTATAACTATATTCATGGATTGGAAGAGTCAGCATTATTAAAATGTCCATCCTCCCTAAATGAATATATAGACTGAATACAATCACTCTCAATATTTCACTTGGCTTTCTTGAAGAAAAAGACATATTGATTTTAAAATGTATATAAAAATTCAAGAAAATAGAGTAGTCAAATGATCTTTAACAGAAAAATTAATTTGTTACTACTCAACAGTAAAAAAAAGCAGACTTTACACATCCATCTAAAAATGAACTAATGATACAATATACATAAGTCTCCAAAATATTTGGTTGAGCAAACAAGACAAATACAAAAGTCCAAACTGTATTCTTCCATTTATATGAAGTATACAGTCAGACGAAACCTATCTACTGCTACCAAAAAAAAAATGTTGCCTTTGGGTGATGGGGAATAATTAGGAAAAATTGGGAGTGAACGTTTTGGAGTGATCAAAATGTTCTCCATTGTGATCAAGATATTAGTTATATAAATGCATGTATTTGTCAAAATTTACCAAATTATATACATAGTATCAGTACATTTCACTGTATGTAACTTTTACCTCAACAAAAAATATAAGTGGAAAATTTGTATGATAAAACATAGCTAGTATTTTGGCACTAAAAAACAAAGAACATTGACAATTGAAAAATGTCACAATACAAAATACTAAAACATTGATCTCTTCTGGGGTATCCAACATGGCCAAAACTAACATCGAAAATGTTGGTGAGTATTAAACTCCATAGCAGCAAATGCACTATTTTTCAAACACCTAGCTGGAAGAAACATTTATTTCAAAATGTGAAAGACATGAGGGCAAATAAAACAGAGAATTTGAACAAAAGTAATGATATAATCTTAATTATAGTGATAAATTAAACTATCTTGTGAAATGTTTTTTATAACCCATTTGGTTACCACTTTAATTAGCCAGAAATCCCTAATTTTATATTTAGCATCAACTTACAATTGAAAAAAAACTGGTATTTTATATTCAGAAGGGTATAAAGAGAGTGAATTAATTTATTCCCAAAAGAAAGTATAATAATGCTCTCACAACCAAAATTTTCAAACAGAAATAAACAATAATTTACAATTCAACAAATAATTATTGAGGACCCACCATGTTCTGAGGACTATGCAATGTCTGGAAATACAAAAATGATAGTATTAAAGTTACAACCTAAGAGAGACTCTGGGTCCCTCGGAGTGGATGAAGAAACTACTCAGACACTCTCCATCTGAGGAAGGAAGGGAGGGGATTTTCTCTAGTGGAAAATCGCCCCCTTTCGTTATTAGCCAGAGTTTTTATCCACTTTCCACATTTGGGAGTACTTAAGGAAAATATGCAGCCTTTACCCAAATGGTAGGGAGTGAAAGGAAAATGCAGATCAATACAGGGCTGGAACATCCAGGTATTTTACACAAGGTCTTACTTAATCATTCTGTTCTTCACATTTTACTGACAAAGGATTTGAGGCTTTACAGAGAAAAACAGAGCAGGTTCCCTTTTCTTTAAAAGCCACTTTGTATTTCTATTCTATCTTTAAAATCCCCCGGAGGGTGGGATTCAGAGCAGGCCTGGGAGACAACTTGCCAGCTAAGGGCCCAGCGGGGGAGGGGGGGGGCGGCTTCCAACAGTGGTCAGAGTCTCTTAAACCAAGCCTGTCTGCTTCCCACATCTCCCCATGTCTGTCTGTCCCCGACAACAACCTGGAACATAGCCTGGCATTTACATTATATATAGTGTAAATACAGCTGACTTTTGAACAATGAGGCAGTTAGGGGCACTGAACCCTGGGCAGTTAAAATTTAAGTATCCTTTTCTACAGTTAGATTCAGCCAGTTGCAGATCTAGCACAGTATTTTCCATCCACGGTTGATAAACTGTTAGGTATCAGCTAGGAGGAAGTGGTCAGAAGGGAAATAGAGGCAGGGCCATCACCATTACAATCTAAAAAAGAACTTAATACAGGAGGCTAGAAGCAAAAGGAAAACATGTCTCACTGATTAACTCAGCAGTCCTGAGCTCGGTTTGATAAGATTGCCAGGTGTACCTAGTATTACAAGCAAAATAACGCAGGAGACGGGAGAGACCTTGAGTCCATGCTGAGAAAAGGAGCTTCTGTAACAATCTTACTAAGATTGCCAGGTGTTCTGAACATCACAAGCAGGAACTGCACAGGAGAAAAAGGGGCCCTATGCTGGGAAAGGAGGCCTCTGTAACAATTTCACTAAGACAAAGAACCTTTATTAACCAAAAAAAGTCCTTGTAGCTATACATTATTCCCAGAGAGGGGAAGGAAAGGGAACCTAGAGCCAGCCAAGGTATATAACCCCTGAACACCAATAGTCAGCATACTTAGATTAGCTAGGCACCCACTTGTAGCCTTGGCTCAAGTGTATAGAACAGACTAATAGCAAAATTACTGACAACTTTATGAGTGCCTGCTTGCAGTTTTGTGCTCGTCTGTGTTTCATAAATAAACTTGCTATTTTATTTCCACTATACATGCTTGTCTCTGACTTGAATTATTCTCTTGCAGGTGAGACAAGAACCAAAGCAGGGGTGAGAGCCTCTTGACTCAGGTCTCTCTCCCTCTATCTGTAACAAAACCATAGTTGAAAATGTGAAAATACTGTGTTTGATTCATGATTGGTTGAATCTGTGGATCTGAAACTGGCACATATAAAAGACCAACTCTATCTACTAAAAAAAAAAATTATGTGTAGGTGAACCCACACAGTTCAAACCCATGATGTTCAAGTGTCAACCATATTTTAAAAGCTCTGTGTTCAAACTATTGATGAATCACTTGGGATTGCTTTTTAATTCACAAATTCTCTAAGGAAAACATAAAAAATAAAATAAAAGAGGCCGAGAAAAATTCATTCCTATTTATATTCTAGAATTTACTGAGAAACTGAAAACAACATATGAGAACACAGTGATTGGTTATGTGAGTTTTGATGCATCTATACCACAAAATAATATGTAACAATTAAACAATAAATCTCTATGAGGTTACAAAAATCCCTAACTTTGGGCAAGTCATTTTAAATTTTGCTGTGTCTCAGTTTTTCCATACAAAAATAGCACAAAAATATCTTCCTCAAATATATTGTAGAATTATTAAGATGAATAAAAACTGGAGTGTAGACATGAGAAAATATCCAGCCATGTACTATGATAAATAGAGACATTTATTGAAGAAGACCCAAGATAAAAGAAACCTTGCACATGTGATAAGGTCTCAGTCCCCTTCAAAACACGCACCTTGGGACCTCACACAGTTCTCTCAATGTCTCTTACACTATTCAAAACACTCTGCAAAATCTTCTGTTGAAATTATCCTCAGCTGGTCCACCATATTTTTCTGAATCTCATCAATGGTTTGAAATCTCTTCCTTTTCAAATGTGATTTTAGTTTTGGGAAAAGCCAGAAGTTTCAGGGCACCAAAATCAGGCTGTAGGGGATGCTGAGTCACTTGGGAGATATGATGTTTCACCAAAAACAATGCAGGGGACATAATGCATGAGTGGCTACATTGCTATAATGAAGCTGTCAATCACCAGTTGCCCATAGCTGTGGCCGTTTTTATTGCATTGCATCTCTCAACCAATGAAGAACATTGTGGTAGTGCTCCTTATTAACTGTTTGGCCCAGAGGGATATACTGATGATGGAAAACTCCTTCCCAACCCAAAAACATGGTTAACATGGTCTCAATCTTGCTGAGATTTTGCTACACCTTCCTCTGGTATGGAAAACTAGGTTTGGAAATTGGAACAACTGGGCCTTCATTTCTGGATCATAGTCATAGGCCACAATTCATCTCCAGTTATGACCTTCTTGAGGAAATCCAGTTCGTTGCTAGTGGTTTGAATCAAGTTATTAGCAATGGCAGCACGATGTTCCTTCTGCTCTGGTAGCAGAAGCCATGGAACTAATTTTGCTATGGCACATTTCATGCCAAGCCCCTGTGTCAAAATCTCGGACACAGTAACTTTTGGAACCCTAAGATCAGCTTCTAGTTTTCGTGTTGTCAGTTGCCAATCTTTGTTGATTGCAGCCCATACATGTTCCACATTTCTCAGGTGTTATGCTTACTGTAGGCCTTCCAGAACATGGACCACTTTCAACAGATTCTTGGCCATCTTTGAAGCATTTGTGCCACACTTTTTATTTTTATTTTTTTAACATGCTTTATTGATTATGCTGTTACAATTGTCCCAATTTCTTTTCCCTTTGTTCCCCTCCACCCAGTGACATCCATCCACCCAGTCCTCCCCCGCCCTTAGTCCATGCCCATTGGTTGTGCATAGAGTTCTTCTCAACATCTTCCTGTCTACTCCACTCCCTCCTACTATGCTTCTTAATTCCTGTACCATCTCCCTCCCTTTCCCTCTTCCCCTCTCCCTGCTGACCTCCCCCCATAATGCTCCCCATACCTATAATTCTTTTTACACTCTCGTTGCCTACTTAGTTTGCCTTTGTTTTGGTTCCCTAGCTTCTGTTGTTGGTTGTTGTGATACAGTTTTCATTTTAATGTTCATAGTTTTGATCCTTTCTCCGAAACCAGTCCCTTTAACATTTCATATAACAGTGGTTTGGATCTGATGAACTCCTTCAGTTTTCCTTTGTCCTGGAAGCACTTCCTCTGCCCTTCTATTCTGAATGATAGCTTTGCTGGATAGGGTATTGGTGGTTGAAGGTTTTTGCTTTTCATTACTTTGAATATTTTTTGCCAGTCCCTTCTTGCGTGCAGAGTTTCTTTTGAGAAATCAGCTGACAGTCTTATTGGGACCCCTTCATACATAATTCTCTTCTTCTCTCTTGCTGCTTTTAAGGTTCTCTCTTTATCTTTAATTTTTGACATTTTGACTATAGTGTGTCTTGGTGTGGTTCTCCCTGGGTCCATTTATTTTGGAACTCTCTGTGCTTCCTGGACCTGTAAGTCTATTTCCTTCTGCAAGTTCAAGAAGTTCTGCTTCATTATTTTTTCACATAATTTTTCCATTTCTAGTTCTTCTTCTTCACCATCTGGCAACCCTATGATTCAGATGTTGGCCCGCTTATAGCTGTCCCATAGGTTTCTGAGCCTCTCCTCATTTTCCTCACTTTTTGTTTCCTCTTTCTGCACTGGTTGACTGTTCCTTCCCTATGTTCCGATTTGTTGATTTCATCCCTGGTTTTCTTGCCCTCACCACTAGTTTCGTATGTGTTTTTGTTCATTTCAGCAGGACTAGCCTTCATTCCTTCCCTGTCTTGTTTCAGATCTGCTGTTAGGTCTGTAAACACTTTTATAAGCAAAGTTCTGAGCTGTGCCTCAGAAAGATTTCCTATCTGCTGCTTCGTTAGATTAGAAATTTGCTGTCTGGTCAACTGCATCTCTGGGATCTCTATCATGACCTTTGCCTTCCTGAACAGTTTTGTGTTTACCTTTGCTTCCTGGGCAGGGCTGTCACACCTGCTATGCTATAGGGGGTGGAGGCCCGTGACTCACTACAACCCGGCATTTTATGCGGGGGTGGGGATCTGAGATTGATTCCTGCTGTTCAATCTCTTCTGAGAGACTGAGAGCCTCCTCCTCTGTCTCCACACCCACCGGGCCTCACAGTCCAAAGTAATGGGGGTCTGCCTTCCCCAGCTTTGGATCACAAGCTGACGGGTCTGGTCTGCAGCCAGGGGTGCTCCCCAGGCACTTCTCGCCTCCCCTTATATATGGGTGTCTGTGCTTACCGCTGTCCTGCCGCTGTTATTGCTGCTGCCGCAGGCAGCACAGCTTGACCTCTCCTCCGTGGCTTCACCCCTCCTACCTGTTCGGATAAGCACCACTTCTTTATAATTTCATACGTTGGACTTCCATTTATTTTCTGGAAATTCTGGTTATTGCTGGTTTTGTGGTAGTTGTATTCCTTCTTATTTGTGGAGGGAGATGGAGCGTGTCACCATAGGACTCCATCTTGGCCAGAAGTGTCTGCTGTGTTTGTTTGCTTCCTTGTCCCAGGCAGAGCTGTCACTCCTGTTACATTGTAAGGGGTGGAGCTTTATATATTCATCAATAATGGGCAAACTGTTTCACCATGTTGTGGCGCTGTTTGCGGGGGAGGGGTCTGAAAAGGAACAATGCTGCTTGCCCAGCACTTGCCCCTTTTCCAAGCACTTCTCCCACTTCTGCACCAGACTGGCACCCCTCTAGCTGCTGCCCTGGCTGTTGTTCTCAGAGTGGGTGGGTCTGCAGATGTTCTAGGTCTGTGGGGTCCCTTTAAACAAGTGGACTCTGCTGAGAGACCAGCAGTTTTTGCTTCTGTCTCAACCCCCACTGGTTTTCACAGTCAAAAGCAATGAGGCTTGATTTTCCCCAGAGCTGGGACAGTGCACTGCTCTGGTAAGGAGTTGGGAACGCTCCCCAGGTGTCTCTCCTGACTTTTTAAAACGTGTAACTGCACTTTCCACCAGCCTGCTGCTGTGGCCACTGCTGCCACCACCGCACAATGTCCTCTCCACCTGGGCTCTGTCCCTCCTGCCTGTCTGGATGAGTATTTTTTCTTTATATCTTTGTTTGCTGGACTTCCATGCAGTTTGATTTTCTGGAACTTCTGGTTATTTCTAGTTTTGAGTAGTTATATTTCTTCTTAGTTGTGGAGGGAGACGCAGCATGTCTTTCTACACCTCCATCTTGGCTGAAAGTCACCTGTGCCACACTTTTATTTGCACTGCATTCATTGCATTGCCCCAAAAGCCTTCTGAACATTGTGAATAGTTTCTGTGGACAATGTTCAGGCTTAACCCGAAATGTGATGCAGATTTGTTGCTCTACTTACTCAGTCATTTTGAAGGTGATGGCCACATAGTACACATTCTCATTCAACAGCACCTACTGCCCTCACTGGCTAGTACAGTGAAGTTGTCATTGTTCACACATATGCATTGCAGTCCACTCTCCTTTGCTGCAGGTTACACCATTCTTGTTATATTAACAATGGCTGGGCTTTTTCTGGACAGATCTTGTATAAGCACTTTAAACAAAACATTAAAAGTTACCCCACTACTTGAATAAAATAGGAAATTAATAGATAAAAGCACTTTGTATTACAAAATTCTATATTGTTTAATAAGAATAAATGTATTAATTTTATGATTAGAAAACTGGTTTAAAAAATGTAATACAATCTCTATTCTATACTTGTTGTTTTTCTTGTGCTGACTTCTCAAACCAAAGAGATTTTCACAAGGACTTTCAGTTTACCACCAGACAGAAGCCTGAAGTAGGGAAATATGTTACCCATTGCCCTGGTTTGCACATAATGGTTCTACATTTTCCCCAGGAGAACACTTCAAACTCCATTTTCATTATTACACCCACTTCATAATTCTTGTTTTAGCTCATGTTATGGAAAAAGCAGAATATACAAACCTAGTTCAATCTTACTTTACTTTACAGAGCAAAGCACCCACAGAAGCATAAATACATAACATACAGTTCTGGCACAGTTTCCCTCCACAAATCCTTGTTACCTCTTAATAAAATGGGAGAAGTAGGACTTAGTCTTCAGATAGCATAAAATAAAAGAATATCCTTACACTGTAGTAGAGTCTCCAATGCATTCAGAAAGGTCATTTAATTAGCCCATTATCTCTAGTGCTGTTCTAAATTTCTGCACAGAGCAGAAGTCTGCTTTTTCCAAATAAATTAGCAGATTACTTTTATTACTCAATAAGTAAAACTTTCACAGTAGTAAAAGAGAGACAGTTACATATATATATATATTCCAGAAAACTCTCTTTAATATTCCTTAAAATATATTGTATAATAATCAAATGTTTTCACACACCCAGTTGTCGAGGTCCAGGCAGTCATCTGAACAAACTACAGCCTCTGCCCTTACCTTAGATGAGATTCACAAAAAGTGTTTGTTTCTAGTCATACCCCATGAACCTGATCTTGTTCACTACTGTTCTGATTTTATACCCAGATGATTGATAGGGATAACATCCAAACACAACTTCTCCTTTCTTTTTGAGGACTCTGAGAAATAGGCACTATTTTCTAACAATAATATTATAAAAGAGCAAGCAAAATAAATAGAAGGTCTCACCAAATGTAACATTTAGAATAAAAACTATCTCATTTATGATTATCTTTGGGGAACAAAGTGATGTAAGCTTTGCTTTGTCAGTTAAACAAGTCCACACAATGCTCAAATGAAGCAGGCATTGCAACAGAGTAAATCAGAGAGAAGTATGCTAGGCCTGCTTCTGCAGGATTCCCTGAGTCTCCTGGCCCTTCATATTCACATAACCTACTGTTGTGACAGCATGGTTTGTCACCCAAAAGAGAGATTAAAAATTAGACAGTACTGTAATCTAGAAGACTGAATGTGAATACTTTAAAGTTCTGCCACCTTAAATAAAATAATAGTTTCTATTTATGTTTTTTCTTGAAAGGCTATGATCTTGAAAATACATTTCACCCCCTCCTTCAGATTACAAATTAAGTGAGTCATCAGATCCTAATTTTTATATTATAAACATTTTAAGTCAATCTACTCTTCTCAGGCTGCCTCCATCATTATGCCTATTCAGACTCTGATCACTATGCTAACAATATCATCTCTTACCTTAACATCTAAACCACTGTCTATGCAATCAAACCAATAAATGTCAGAGTCTTACCATACCAGTCACTCTTGAAACCCTTCAAAGTCTCCATAGTTCTTTCTGAAACAAGGTCGATGTGCCTTTTCATGATGCAACCACAAATTAAAGACCAAAGTCACCACTGGGGCTGAGGCAGGACTGTGGGGTCAGAGAGACTTTCATTCCAGTCTGTGCTTTGCCACTTACTTTGGGAAATATTTATCCTCCCCAAGGTCCAGGTAGTGTAGGCAGTCTCTATCTCATATAATTGATATGAAGATTTAATCACTCTACTTGTGGTATTTTTCATAATAGCCAGAAAGAAAGAAATGTTTAAGAAAGATTAGTTTCTTCTTATTATTTTTATTAGCACTACTTTCATAGAACAGTCCATGTGGGTTCTTTTTTCTATTTTTTTTTCTTTGTTTTCTCTCTTTATTCAAGGGACTTTCAAGTCATTTCTTCATCCCAGCCTGCGACATTCTTCCCTTGTGGTTTCATAGCTCTGTGCCTATTTCCCCAAGGCAGGTAGGTGTATGGTGGTCAGGAAAGTAGAATTAATGGTCCATCTCTCAGAAAAATGTATGTGTTGTTGAACAAAGCTTTAAGAAACATGCAAAAAGTATTCCCTATGGTCTAAATAGAAACTTCATCTGGAACAGTAGATGAGAGAAAAGAAGAGAAAGTTTTGTGGGACTCGGGGGTAGAAAGGATCTGTCTCGGCTTTCTGTCTGTCTTGTGTAAAGCTGGAAAGACCCCAGTGGGAAACAGCTGCCCACAGCAGAGAGAGACAAGTGCCCCAAAGCCCACACAGTGCTTAGCTCCTTGTGTGTGATCAATAGTTATTGAAAGAAATATAACTAAAGTGAGGTATTTGCAGTTGGTGGTGGATAAACTAAACAGAGAACTGGACCATGGTCCTGTGACAATTCATTTCCTAGGGATTGTTTTTCTTAATTCTTGAATTGGATGATTCACTCTTTATATCAATTTCTTTCTCTCTAGTTCACAGCTTTCATGGATATTACAGCAGTAAGAAAAAAAATTGCCACTCTGAAACAGGTGTTCCCATATTCTTAAATCACACTTACTTGGGACAAAATGAGTTACCAAAAAAAGATTGCTATTTTAATGATGCTCATCACAGTCATGACTGGCTCAGGGCTTTCAAATCTCTTCACTCAACTACAACAAATTTAGAAAGCCTGCATTTTTTAAAGCATCCTAAAAAATTCAACAGTTTTTTCCATGTAATCAGAGATACTAATTATTGAGCCTATTTGAGATAAAGTAGTAGTTAATGCCAATTTATCAAGATGGGAAATGAATCTGATTTTATTTCCATTGTGACCGCCCAAAGGCAGGTGGTTTAGGGTGAGTATATTTAGTTTAATGAGACTCTAGGGGATAAACAGTCTGAGTTTGAGCACCCTCATTATGCATCAGCAAATGCAGTGACCTGCCTACTGCACAAATTCAATTTATATTTACACTAAACATGGCCATAACTAGTCCACTGATGCAAGTGTGAGATCTTAGAGCTTCCTCTTCCAGATGGAATTTGTGTATTCCCACTTATATCTCAAGCTTAATTTGGAAGTAATTTTGGTTAAATTCTTCTTCCTCCATCTCTGTAGGCCATTCCACAAAGCTATTATTTTCTAAGTTTCAGGTATACAAAGGAGTCTATAGAGCCTCCATTTCTAAATATTTTATACTTTATTCATTGACATGTGCTCATCATAAATTTGTCAAGGATTTACTATCATGCATATCCACAGTTGCTCAATCCAGGGCCCCAATTTTCCTAGGAAGTACAGATAAATACAAAATAGAATATATTAACCATCAATTCCAATGTCTAGAGTATTTATTGGTAATAATGTAGTAGGCTGGAATTCTATAGTTTATTGAACCTATACCATAGGTTAATCAAGAAGAAAAGGTCAGAATGAATAAACACATATGAAATATTTGAAACACATTTTTTGAGGAGTGTGTCTAAAAGAAAATATATCATGGTTAGTCAATGTCAGCTGAATTTGGGGGCCAAAGTCTGGCATGCTTGGTACACCCTTTCTGCTATGATTTGGCAGAACAAAGATGGGAAAACTCCTCAAGAAAATATTCAATTAAGATTGTTATACCTAAGTTAATGGTATACAGATTAAAGGCAGAGACAGAGAAAGAGAAAAAGAAAGAGACAGAGAAAGGAAAGGATAAATTTGAGAATGCTCATTCTATTCTTAGTTACATCAATTTATTTAACTTCCTCACCCCCTTGAAATTAATTGCAGAATTGTAATTTGCTTTGACCAGTGTTTGTCTGGAGACAAGTATAAGAGCTGGTGTAAATATGTCATGTCTCTTTTTTCCATCTTTTGTGTCAACTAGAAATAATTCTGATGAGGGTTGCTCAGCAACCTGAGTGAAGGAGTGAGAATAATGCAAAGAAAAGCCCATGGCTGACCTGCAGTGGACATGTGGTATGAGCAAGCAATAAACCCTTGGTAATTTAGACCACTGAAAACATTATTAGCACAGCATAGTCTAGTCTGTCCTTACTGATATAAATGAGTAACAATAGGGGGATACAGTTGGAACCAAAAAGCTCCTATGGCATTGCTTTGGGGATCAGGGGATGGGACATAAGGAAGGGGATAGTGGAGACTGAGAAACAGGTGGTCCACATTATGCAGAGGCTGAACATTTGATAAACTGTCACCTGTAGCTCTTGAAAGTCTGATCATGTTCTTGACAATCATGTGGCTGGAGGAAAGGATGGAAAATAAAACATTGGTAGTATGTGTACTGGTTGCTGCAGGCTTTATTTGGAAAGTTTACATAAGCAAAAATAATTTCAGAAAATCAGTTTGTTAATCAGTTTCTTAGCAGAAAATTAATGGGAGCATAGAGTTCACAAATTCAGAGATTTACAGAATTCAAAGAGGCAATGGCCTCTCAACCCCAAACTAATGGTAGTGGAGGGTGAGGAGCTGAGAACATTCTGAGGGAGAAATCCTATTAAAACCCAGGGTCAAACCAAACAAATGGCCACTACATCACCATTCAAATCTCTCAATCATTAAGTTCTTTCAATGTATAATCTAACAAAGGATATGACACCAGTAAGTCCTTTAATTTGACAAAGTGGATAAAAGTGTCGAAGAATATTTTTTTTTCTCTGAAGCTCAATAAACTGAAGGTACCCACAATGAAGTTACAAAAGACACAGAAGCTGAAGAATGAAAATGTAAAGATGCATCATAAATTTATAAGATTATATGTCTGAAAATGAACTGTGACTAACTGTGGAGCCTCTGGAAGAAAAGGTAGTAGCTGTGGGTATGAGGAACAGCTGTTGTCTGAATGTGTCCTACACAAATCCATGTTAAAAGCCCTAATGCCCGATGTGACAAATTTGGCGGTGCCACCTTCAGGAGGTAATTAGGTTTAGATGAGGTCATAAGGATGGAGCTCCCAAGAGAGCTTGCTCTGTCTCCCTGCCATGTGTTGGTATAACAAAAAGGCAGCTGCCTGCAAACTAGGAAGAGAGCTCTGACCAGACACCAGATCTGCCGGCTCCCCGATCTGGAACTCCCCAGACTCCCAAACTGTGAGAAAGAAATGTTTGTTGTTTAAGCCACCCAGTCTATTGTTCTCTTGTTGTAGCAGCATGAACTGACTAAGACACGTACAGACTAGTCCTGATTGCCCAGACACGCTAAATACCACAAAGGAGTACAAATTTTATTTCTACCCTTGAGGAGGGGATTAACATATAGTAGAATAGAGACCCAGCCAATATGAGATTGATATGTAATGGTATGATGTAATTAACCATTGTGCTTTTAAAATGCCAGTTGTTGGGTTGTTGTTTAACCATAGAATAACCTAACTTACCCTAACAAATATAAAAATATATATAAATATTTATTAAAGTTGGGTTGTGAAAGATATGCTTTTACCTCATATATATTTTATGTTTCTTTTAAAATGAGCATATATTATTCATGTAATAAAATAATACGAGGTTTAAAAATAATTATTTTTATGACAACATTAAATATAAAATAACTTAGAATTAACATGAATAATAAAGTTAACAGGAATCAATTTTGAGGAAATGATACTGGGATAATAGTTAAGAAATTGAAAGCAAGGAAAAAAAGAGTTAAAATCTTACCTCTCAGCCACACAAAATTCCTGAAGTTCTGATATCAACTGAAGTAACATCATTTTTACTTCTGTTAATCATTATAATTTGGACAGTGGTAATAACAAACAATACTATTCTCTTTCTATCAGCAGAGGACTATTCTCAGTGCTGGCATATATTAACTCATTAATCACAGTAACAGCTCAATGAGGTGAATTGTTACTATTTTCATTCTTGTTTCATATAAGGAAACTGAGAAACAAGTTAAAGAGACTATCAAAAGTCATGTAGCTAAAAAGTGCAAGATGACAACTAGGTCCAAGATCTGTAATCTTAGCAACTTTGATGTCTATATCAGCCTCTCAAGATCATTTAAGTTAATGATTAATTAGGATAGTATTCATCTGAAAAGTTTTCTATGTTTAAAGTTGTTTGAGAATTCTCTTTTTGCATATTTTTCTCTTATTTACTATGTTTATAAACAAAATAGAAAAATGAATATGCTAATAGTAGTGAAAAGAAGCATATGAATTTAATAGATGGATTTACATTGAGGTAAACATGGAAATCATTAAGTGTAGCAAATTATTAAATCTGAATTCTTATTTGGAGGCTAATTGGACCAGTGAATTTAAACCAACCATCTTGTGTGTTCAATGCTAAAAAAAATTACAGAATGATAGAACATCTTGGAAATACAAGAAATAATTTATTATTCACTGGGTCTCAAAAGAGAGATGTTAAAACTTCTGGGAAAATGGCAGAAGGTATATGAATTTGCATAACTCCTTGCCAAATAAGCTGAAATTAATAAAAGTTTTCATCAATAAAAGGAAAGGATGAAACTGTGATGAAATTAAGGAATGGCTGCAATACATATTATAGCTTGAAAGAATCTGTATAGGATGGGTCTTCATCTCGGTCAGATTAAGCTTCTCAGTGGAGTGTCAGACCTGGCAGATGTCCATCCGTTAACAGTCCCTCTCCTTGTTCTTGTCCTTGGTGTCTGTGCACACCAATTCCTCTATTCTGCTCTCACACACACAGCTTTTGAGTTTAACCTGGTCTCCTAAGTGCTACTGCCCAGTATAGGGAATATCTGCTGCTGTTTGAAAATGTCTTTTCAGTTCAGCTGCAGTTGCCCGCTGATTTCTGTAGCTATTCTTGTCCTGAGTCTGCCAGCACAAGCTCTGTTCAATTCATCCTTCATCCCTTTCAGGTGTAGCTTTCTGCTTGCTAGGAGACATACTTGTCCCAGTGCAGAGATTTCTCCAGAGACATCTGCCACCATCAGAGACATCATTCCCCACTGCCAACACCTTATCTACTTGTCTACCATTGTACCCTGAAAACTACAGTTTATTCATATAATGCAGAATATCTTTTACACAATTCCCAGAGATCAAACTCCTATCTTAGGAGGTGAATTAATAATAATGATAAAAATAACAGTAACAACAGTACTAATTGTCCTGGGTTTCACTAATTAATGAGATATGCAGATTGGGACTCAGACCCTATGAATCATGAATCCATTGTGTTACTATTTCTTTTGGTTTGTAGGCCTCATTTTCACAGTGAGGAAGAAATTTCTGAGTGTTTTTTATTTGTTTACCAGTCTCCTCAGATTACAGAAATGACACAAACTCCTCCCTATGTCCAATGTTCCCTACATCAGAATTTGGGTAGGGAGAAGGATGGTGATAAGAAGAACCGATGCTCAATGGCTATCTTGTTTATCAAAAGATATTATTAGATGCTGTTGATCTTGATGCCAAAATACACTTTTCTTAGCTCTGTCTAAATACAAATAAATCAAGAGCAACATCTACTCTAAATCTACAATCATTCAAATGGTATCTCCTCAGCCATCAGTTTTATACTTGTAATGTTGCTAAAATTTGTCACTTCTGTAAAAAGAAATTGTTCTCCAGAGGTCAAATTAAGCAAAAAAGGCCTCGTCAGAGTTGTTTCCCTTTCAAGATTAAATACATCAAGTTTGAGGTCAGAGTTGGAGGTGTTTTGTTTTGTTTTTTAATAATTTTATTGAATTAAAAATACACTCCGAGTGAGTTCATGTTCATTATGGGAAACATGCAACTGAAAACGATGCCATACCAAGAATCTGCAAAATATTTAAGGAGCCATTATAATGTATGAATGTGAATGAATATTCTACAATATCTCAGGTTTTCAGATCTCTCTATAGTTAGCACCATTTTGGGTAGCAAAGACAGATCTGGCTTGGCTTCCCCCAGTGGCCAAGTTATCTTTTCACTTTGTCCATATTCTGTCAAGTAATTAACAAATTTTGCTGTGTCTTGTTGAGATAATCACACCAAGAAACTAGATTTTTCTTGTAAAATTCATATAGAATATATACTGTACTTTCTATTTCTTCTTTGCTAACTTTTCCTTCTTATAACGTTATGCCAAGCATGCCTTACCTTCTCTCCCACTCACTGTTAATTAGCTACCATTTGGCATAGAGCTGTTAAAACACAAATACCTCTAAAAAAAAAACAAAAAAGCTAAATGTGGTTCCTTAGTAAACACATTGCCAAACATTTCTTCTAGATGCTTGCCCCAAATAAACTGATAACCTGATAATTGGAAGCAAATAAGTGGGATCAGCTGTGGTTAGCACCTGTGAAGGACAGGGGCTGGTTATTTCAGAGAGTTCAATGGTGAAATCAATTATGGCAGCTGATAAACAAATATTCCCTCTTGTGACATTTAGTATCAGAAATATCTATTCTGAAACATTTTTGGCATGTTAAAAATGCAGAAAATTCGTAAGGTGTAGGAGTTCTCTGTTTTGCTCACAGATTAGCCATTAATACTTTGTAAGAATATCGACATAGACCTTCATGTTTTTCAGCCTTTTTCAAATAATAATGTATTGAGAGTTTTTTTAATTCTCAGAAGATAAAGTGAGATATAAATTGCAACTGTTATTATCAAAGGCATTCTCATTTTAGACCAGTCTGTTGAGGAACCATTGTTCTAATTTACATGTGGCCAAAGCTGTAGATCTATAAGGTGCTGTCTGGTGTGCTTAATTTTACAGTGAGAGAATTTTTGTGGTCATATTTGCCACTGAAGGCAAAAGGTTAATGGTATCAACTGAATGGGTAAAAGGAATTTCATCTGGCAGCATGGTAATAAAAATGGGTTGTCATTTCATATAACATTTTGATTGTTAGAAATAAGGACCTTTCTTCTATAGTATTTTGAAAGAATAAAGGAAGGAAGGAAGGAAGGAAAGAATGAAGGAAGGAAAAAAAGAAAGAAAAAAGAGAGAAAAGGAGGTAGGAGAGGTAGAGGAAGTAAGGAGAAAGAAACTTGCCTGTAAGTTTCAGATATTTTACTCTTTGAAGGATTACAGTTTGCACATTTAACTTTATTAAAAAGTAAATGCCAGTGTATCAAAGTTTATTATAAATGAATTCTCCTATGTTAAAGCCACACTAAATAGTTCTATTCAGAAATTATAATAATTATTTGCAATTGCTTCCAAAGATGTCATCATACTAATTTATTGAGGGGACTGGTATGACCTTGACAGATTTAAGAGCTTTTAAAGCATTTTTAGAGGGAGCAAAGGTAGAATTAAGAAATAAAATTCAATGCTTGTATTTTTATGCACTCATTGGTATTCTCTGAACCCCTTCTCTCCAAATCTATTTGCATGCAGTAAATATTCATAGGAAGCCTCTCCTCTGGGTAGACTTGTTCTCAACTATGGGTGGTACATAAACTCCAGAGGCAATTGAAATAGGAGGTGGACATATAAAACAGATGTCTAACTGAGCAGAACAGATCTATGAAAGGATAGAATAATTGGCAGACCCCCCAGGGTGCTTTTGTAACCACATCTAATGAAAAGGGACAATCAGATTGTAGCCTGGTGATTATAGCTTATGAATAAGTGAAATTAATGACAACAATATTATAAGTGGCAGGAAGGAAATACTGGAAATACTCTGTTATAAGGTATCTCAATACACAAGAAGTAGTAGTTATTTGAAAATGGACTTGGGTAACTATTAAGTATATATTGCAAACTCTAGGGCAACCACTAAACAACAAATTAAGAAGAAATATATTTGGTGTGATAAGAGAGGAGAGTAAATGGATTTGTATAATATGCTCAATTAAAACCAGAGAAGAAAAAGAAAGAGTGAAAGACAAAATAAAAAACAAAGAACAAGAACAATACATTTTTAAAAGTTACAAATAAGTATATATTCTCAGTCCGGTATATTGGGCAAATCACAGGAGCCTGAGAGCCTGCCATGTAGCAAGAAAACTTACCATTTTATATATTCTCCTGCACCAACTCTTTCTAAACCTCTGCAGTTCACCAGTGTGGTTCCCCACATATATTCTATTGAACGACAGCTCTGAGTTCACAGAGGGCCACTTGGTGCAGGATGTGGAGGCAGATTTGAAAGTTGTTTGATCAATCAACTCAACGTGCCTTACTGTGCTCACAAGAAGATATAGATCTCCCAATTTTATTTACAAACTAAAATATGTTCAACTTATCAAATAAACCATTAATTTTCAATTTTTTCCATTTCTTCATAAATGTGTTTTTGATGTTTGAAGAATTTGATATAAAATCTACATAAGACTCATGTATCCCATTGCTTTGTCTCTTAAATTTCTTTTAATCTACCCCCTGCCATATCTTCTGTCCATTTGCACGTATTTGCTGAGAAAACCAGATCCATATAGCCTGTCGGGATTTCCAGATGTTAAATTTTGTTGCTCACATCTCCAAGATATTTTTTAACATGTTCTCCTGTCTCCTTTATTTTCTATAAATATGTAGTTAGATCTAGAATCTGGATCACACTAATTCCATTTTTAGCAAGAACTCTTCATAGGTTTCCATCAGAAGTGTATCTCATACTACATGTCTGGTGCAAAGCCACAATCCACCGCCTTTGTCCCCTATTCCAAGTTGGGCACAGAGGCATCTTCACTCATTTATGTTACCTTGAATTTGGATTTGTCCTTTACCCTGAAACTGACACTTTCTTCCTAGGCCTGAGACAATCTGTCTAAAGCTAAGTAAGAGTGCCCACTGTTCTCAGAAATGCCCACTATCATTGTCTGGTCAGGACAGGTGATGACATATTATCATCACTCATGACTGATGCACTTAAGAGTGAAGGAGTTGTGTCCTCTTTAATATTAAGAGCCTGGAGTCCTAGGAGCTAGAAATTCTGTAACATGGAGAACTAGGCCTTGAGTGAAGGTCATATTGTGGCTCTGTGGATTGAGCCCCAGCCTGCAAACTGAAAGGTCACTGGTTTGATTCCCGGTCAGGGCATATGCCTGGGCCGGGGCCAGGTCTATGGTTAGGGGCACACAAGAGGCAATTGATCAAGAGCAATGCATCAATGTTTCTCTCTCACATTGATGTTTCTCTCTCTCTCTTTCTCCGCCTCTTCCCTCTCTCTAAAAATAAATAAATAAAATATTTTTTCAATCTGGGTTCATTTGGATTCTTCTCCAATATAACCTTGTTATATGCATCAAACAGCACAAAGGTGAGGCAGTGGTCATCCTGAAAACTGAATGGGGCTATAACCAAACATCTAGGCCATGTTTAGTCTCCGCTCTTCTACATTCTTTCCGTCTCTGTGATCTTGGAAAAGACACTTAACCTTGCTGAATTTTATTTTCCTCATCTGTGTAATGGGAGTGGCAGTATGTTCTTAGGATTGTTTTAATTGCATACTATGCTAAAGTATAAATCATCCTTAACACTTTAGTGCAAAATATAAGTATAAGGCTGTTACTTAATATTTCTATAGTTATATATCTGATACTAATAGTAGGTTAGCAAAATGGGATCCAACCTACATGAAGCATGAAGGAAGAAAAGATATTCTTCACTACTATGTCAAGCATTTCATAGACAGGAAGAAAAAGAGTATTTAATGCAATATGAATATTTGAGGTTTCTCACTAACTACCTTAATGAAAATCAGTTTCAACTAACTCTAAACACTTTTATAAGATACTTCAGTATAGTATTTTGACTTGTTTAAGGCTGAGAAAAATCCTACAGGGTTTTTTATCCCTACTAGGAAGAAAAGGAAACTGAAATTTAGAGATATTATGAAACTTTTCTGATGTCAGTATATACTTCTCTCTTAAGTAAGATTATTGTATGGAGACTGTCATAAATATAAACACCGAATTAAGTGGTAAGCTAAGATTATAGGAATAAATGGTGAAAGCAGGTGTCCCATTATTAAAGAAAAAAGTAATTTGGATAAGCTGATCTCCAAAAATAACCAATTACCATATGTTGAAAAAAGATGTAGTGAGATTAGTCAGAGGTGACAATGTGACATGGGAACAGTATTAGGTACTTGGTTACCCACAGAGAAGGTTAATAGAAAAGTAATTGCTAAATGTAAGCACTATGGGCAATTGTCTACATGCAATTCAAATCAACAAATAGTTATTAAACCTCTCTGAACTCCTTTAGCACTTGCTGTCCGCACTGCTTATGTGGTACTTATCTTATGCTGCATTGAATTGTTAATTAACTTCAAACATGCATCTGTCATTGCTCCAACAAGGAAGGCCCTCCAACTCAGCCATTCTCTGCTCTCCCCAGAGGACTATCTCTTTCTGTAAGACTTGGCCTCCTCCTTCCCCATGGACACTGGCCATCAGAAACCCTCAAATCATCAGTTAACAAGGTTCCTGAGTCTCTAAATAGTCTTCTGTTGTACCTTTAAATTCAGCTTTTGTTATAAAAGAAGGAGAAGGCAAATTACCTTACTGAGGAAGTTAAGTATCAGATGCAGCCTACTCTCCAAGATTTTAACAAATAAGAGACTCCGGCCCTCAGTGCCAAAAAGCCTTAATAAAACTCTAAAAGGTAGACTGTTTCTTCTGTTATTTTAATTTGGGAATGGACATTGTAAGTAAGTTCCCTTCAGAATTCTCTCTCTTTATCTCTCTCTCTCTCTCTATGTCTCTCTGTCTCTCTTTCTTTCTTTCTTTCTCTCTCTCTCTCTCTCTCATTTTAGGCACATAAATATCCTCCTTAGCAAGCTTCCCCAAGAGTGAGTACTGAGCTCTCAAGAAAACAACAATCCTATGAGGCACAGTTGTGTCTGGAAGAGCCACCTCACTCACCTGAACCACTTCTATCTGCTACACTTAACACAGACCATAGATTGTTAACCACACCTCCTGAGGATGAGGCCTGGGGTTTCACAACAGTCCTCTGACACTCCAGAACAAAGTGAAAATCAACTCTGAACCAATCCTGACAAAAGCAAATATGAGTATGTGTCATACATGTGATAAAAATGTTCTAGCCTCAGCAGAAGACCTGCTTATCCAGGTTCTGTTCATTAGTTTCCAGGGCCTATGAGCCCTAAGAAATGATTGGGAATTAAATATGGCCCACAATAAACACAATGTATTTGGTGATGCCTCAAGATATTGCAAGAGAATGTTTAGTGATATTTATAAAAGCAAATAAACAGATAAACATCTTTCAAAAAATCAACATAAAGTATTTAAAAATGTAAAAGTCATGCCTTTAAAGTGGTAACAGTAAGTAATAAATCTAAACTTTATAGTTAAGTCTCACTCTATTTTAACAAGGCTATGAAAATAAATTAAAAGAAAAAAACGTAATTGAAATATAAGAAACAGTAGGGAGAATTTTTTTTTTTAAATCACAATAGGTTTCTATTGAAAGTCGAGCTTCTGACTCTGAGATGGAGATGGTGTACAGGAAGATCATAAAGGCATGCTCCTGGGATCAATACACATGAAAAGGAAGGGAAAAAGCAAGATTAGGCAGAGGAAGAATTCGAGCTCCAATGTCATCTCAGTGAAGGCCCCAGATGACTCTACAAGGTCTGTCCAAAAGGTATCCAGCCATGTAATATGAAAAATAAAGACATTTGTTGAAGAAGACACAAGATACAAAAAACATTGTACATTGGACAGTGATACCTCAGCCCCCTTCAAAGTAGGCACCTTGGGACCTCACTCAGTTCTCCCAATTGCCATCCGCTGCCCTGGTCATATCCTCCTGAATCTCACAGATGGTCTGACATATCTTCCTTTTCAAAGGAAAGGGAAAAACCAGAAGTGAAAGGGCACCAAATGTTAAAAAGGGCTGTAGTGGGCCTGAATCACCTAAGTGATTTGATATTTCTCCAAAAAAGCTGCATGAGACATGATGTGTGAATGGACTTATTGTGGTGATGAAGCTGCCAATCACCAGTTGACTATGGCTGCAGCCTTATGAATAATCTGAAGAGTTTCTGAGGAGGAATGTTCAAGCTTAACACAAAATTTGATGCACATTCATCGCTCTGCTCACTCAGTCATTTTGAATACCGTGGCCACACAGTACATGTACTCATGCAAGAGGGTCTACCTCCCCCACTGCCTAGCGCAGTGAAGTTGTCATTGTTCACACTTGCACATTCCAGTCCACTCTCCTTGGCTGCCCGGTTACATCAGTGTCACTCAAACCGTTCTCATTATATTAACAATGGCTGGACTTTTTCCAGTCAGACCTCGTATACAGTGTTCTTAAGTTGGGGTGACCACCCAGATTTGTTGCTAGTGGAGGGTGAGGAGGGTGGGCCTTTACACCCACACATTAATCAAGCATTAAACACTAGCCCCCTTAGGAAGAGGATATGGCGTTGCATGAAACCTCTCTTTTCAGCCAAGACAAAGAGAGCTAAGAATTGAGGGTTACTGCTTCCACACCCTCAGCATTTAGGAGCATTCAAGCCCTTCTAATCCAAAGAGAAATTAGAGCAGCTCATCACAGCATCCACCCAAGAGCTCCTTACAGCTCCACGAAGGAATTTTACCATTTTAGTGTTGATTCTCTTAAAATATATATATCAAAATTCATTCAGTGAAAGCATAGAAAGCCCGAGGACATGATAACCATGTTAAGCATTAAAAAAAGTTAATAAATCACACAAACTTTTCACTGAACTGAGATTTTAGTAACAAATTCTATTAATACTTAACAAATTATGAAACAATTTCACTTATAAACACAGTTGCAAAAAGTGTAAATAAAACATTGACAAATCCAAACCCACCCTGTGCTATAATAATATCATGCCCAAATAGGGTTTATTTAAAAAATGAGGATATAATGTGATAGGAAGTATAAACACCTTGATTGATGCCCTTAAAGTTTTGATTAAATGATTGATGCATTTAAAGTTTTTCTGTGATTCATTCCTGGTTTTAAAAAAAACTGTATTTAGTAAACTATGATTAAAGTGAGATTTTTTAATATGCTTTATTGATTATGCTGTTACAGTTGTCCCAATATCTTTTCCCTTTGTTCCCCTCCACCCAGTGAAATCCCTCCATCCAGTTGTCTGCCCCCCCAGTCCATGTCCATTGGTTGTGTATATAGTTCTTCTCAACATCTTCCTGTCTACTCCCTTCTACTATGCTTCTTAATTCCTGTACCATCTTCCTCCCTGCTGACCTCCCCCCATAATGCTCCCCATACCTATAATTCTTTTTACACTCTTGTTGCCTACTTAGTTTGCCTTTGTTTCGGTTCCCTAGCTTCTGTTGTTGGTTGTTGTGATACAGTTTTCATTTTAATGTTCATGGTTTTGATCCTCATTCTCCTAAACCAGTCCCTTTAACATTTCATATAATAGTGGTTTGGATCTGATGAACTCCTTCAGTTTTCCTTTGTCCTGGAAGCACTTTCTCTGCCCTTCTATTCTGAATGACAGCTTCGCTGGATAGAGTATTGGTGGTTGTAGGTTTTTGCTTTTCATTACTTTGAATATTCCTTGCCAATCCCTTCTTGCCTGTAGAGTTTCTTTTGAGAAATCAGCTGACAGTCTTATTGGGACCCCTTCATACATAATTCTCTTCTTCTCTCTTGCTGCTTTTAAGGTTCTCTCTTTATCTTTAATTTTTGACATTTTGACTATAGTGTGTCTTGGTGTGGTTCTCCCTGGGTCCATTTATTTTGGAACTCTCTGTGCTTCCTGGACCTGTAAGTCTATTTCCTTCTGCAAGTTCAAGAAGTTCTGCTTCATTATTTTTTCACATAATTTTTCCATTTCTAGTTCTTCTTCTTCACCATCTGGCAACCCTATGATTCAGATGTTGGCCCGCTTATAGCTGTCCCATAGGTTTCTGAGCCTCTCCTCATTTTCCTCACTTTTTGTTTCCTCTTTCTGCACTGGTTGACTGTTCCTTCCCTATGTTCCGATTTGTTGATTTCATCCCTGGTTTTCTTGCCCTCACCACTAGTTTCGTATGTGTTTTTGTTCATTTCAGCAGGACTAGCCTTCATTCTTTCCCTGTCTTGTTTCAGATCTGCTGTTAGATCTGTAAGAGCTTTTATAAGCAAAGCTCTGAGCTGTGCCTCAGAAAGATTTTCTATCTGCTGCTTCGTTAGATTAGAAATTTGCTGTCTGGTCAGCTGCGTCACCGGGATCTCTATCATGATCTGTGCCATCCTGACAGTTTTGTGTTTACCTTTGCTTCCTGGGCAGGGTTGTCACACTTCCTATGCAAGTGACTTTTTTTTAAGCATGCTAAAGCTTATTAATCTCAAAAGGGCAGTTGGCATCATAAGATGTGAAATGCTTTAGGATACTACTAAAGTGAGAAATAAATAGATGCCTGTTTTCAATGCTATTAGTCAACATTGTACCCTAAGTGCTAGCTAATGCAAAATAGTTTTTTTAAAACTGGTCTCCACCTCAGGCATCTAGTTCATTCTTAACCTGGAAAAATTAGCAGAAATGGAAGTCTACCCCCAATTCTATATGCTGTGGTACTACAAAAAAAAATTCCAATATTCCTACTCAATTGAGTTGCAATTCTGTTACCTGGTGTGTTTATTTTATTTCAAGACTCAGACATAATTTTGAACTCCAGTCACAAAAGTTTAATTCTTGGCTTTATTACTGATTCAATCCTACCATTCTTTCAAGACTGAATTCAACATTGCTGTATCTAGACCTACCTACTGTGGCTGAGCTGCTGGGTGGGTTTCTGAACCCAGCTAAGAGCTTTACTCCTGCTTCATGCTGTCTTCTCAACTTATTCCAACTGCTTGCTCACCAGCTAGGATTTCTAAATATCCATTGGTCCTGTATTTTCTTTCCTGAGCCCAACATGCCTGCTAAGGTAGCGCTCACAACTTCATATTAGAACCGCAGTTTGCCATCTGTATGCCTGTACCTTTAAGAGTTATTTGTTTTCTAGGTTCATTTTCTTTCTAGAACTGTTGAGCTCTAAAGCAACTTGATTCATTCCTTGGGACGATATCTGTCCAGGTGGCAGGAGTTACTTTACTTCACCTGGCCCCACACAGTACATATTGTTGAATAGTTGAAAATAAAACCCACTAGAATGTTTAGCCTAGGAGATCCAGAGACTTATCTTTTTCACTGCCATATTTCCAATGCCAAATAAAGTAGCTAGCAGAAGATACTTCAAAATTATGTGGTGAATTTATGAGTCAAATTTCTATTTAAAATCAGTTTGTGGTTGTGTTTTTAGTAATACTAATATAAGTAATGTCAAGTTTAGAAATGCTAGGTAAAATGAGAAAGACAAGGGAACACCGTAAGAGGCCTGTGCACTCCCATGGGTTCTGCTCTAAGATAAAGGTGTAAAGGTATGTGAAGGACTTTGCAGATGTGAAAGGCAGGTTTCATGAAACAAAGCAACTACATATGTAGGGTAATTAAAATATGTGCTAGTATTTAGGGTTAAAGGAAACTGCCTTCTTCCCCACTGGTAATTCCACAAAGCTTTTGAAAAGCTCTTGTTTTATTTAAGAGTCTTGTATTTAAGTCCCAGTACATCATTAAAAATCTAGTGGGTGGTATTATTCAAGTTACTCCACCCCATCCCTGCTTGAGATATTTCTCATTTGTAAAATAAAGATGCTATCCTCAATGTGATTAGGTTTCTCTGCATGCTCTGATGTTTGGTTATTATATAACCCTGTAAGCAGAGGCTCTACTTTCAAGAATGAGGACACTGCTCTTCAGGCACAAGCAATACCTGGGGATGTCTACCCTAGTTAATGCAATATATGAGCTAATATTGAGATATAAAGGGTGATTCTGGGCACTATTTATGAGACATATGCTGGCTCAATCTGGCCCATGGCATCAACTGCCAGGCAGAGAGTTATCAAAGGCCTCTGCTGTGCAAATAATGTTTGTATACTGCTGAACTTGACCCGAAATTGCCTCAGATATACCCAGGATGTGGAGTTAGGTGACATTCTAGTCACTTAAGTACTTATTTTATTGACCACATTAAATAGGGCTCAGGGGCCTCTTAGAGACAAAAATATCAATCCTA
Organism: Furipterus horrens; assembly: GCF_987537825.1. Lineage (NCBI taxonomy): Eukaryota > Metazoa > Chordata > Mammalia > Chiroptera > Furipteridae > Furipterus > Furipterus horrens. The sequence goes on along the minus strand of NW_028327176.1, from coordinate 57,089,829 downwards.
TCTGCAACTAGATGTTTGGGTGCAACAGGTGTGAGCAAGAGGATTTGGTAGAGGCCAGAATGTAAGAAGGGAAAATAGGGCTCATGAGAGAATTTTCAGTGAAAGTGGAAGAAGTCTAGAACTTTTTTTAATAGACTTGGAAAGTAGGACCAAGGGTTGCAGGGTCATGGCACTTCTGAATGAGGTATTTTGTGTGATCTTGGGCCACATTTCAACCTAGTTGCACAGACAGTGAATTTGTCTCCAGGGAGACAAAAGGACTGCATTTATGATAGAGCTATAAATTCTGAAAGTATGAGTCCAAGTTATCTGGCCCTGGGGTCTCTCCCATGCCACTAATTTAGTAAAGATATAAAGAAGGGTGATTTTCTTTCTAGTTTTGTAAGTAACTGTTTGGGTACGTAAGCTGTGGTGTCTGTACACCAGCCTTCTGGTTATTCAGAAGTCATCTAAAGGAGCTTATTAAAAACACAAATTTCTGGTTTTTTAATGTCAGAAATATTAGCCCAAGAGACTACAATAAAAACATCTGTGGTGATTGAAATTCAAGTGGTACAAAGTGCACATTTTAAGAAACAGTGTTCTGATATCTTACCATTCACAGTGTTGTCCACAGACTACTAGTATCAGCAATACCTGGGAGTTTATTTAGAAAGGCAGAATCTCAAACTCTACACCAGGCCAGTTGAATCAGAACTGGCATTTCACAGAATCCCCCAGATGATACATAATGCAAGTTGAGGTCTGAAACTCACTCTAAACCTACAGAGGTTGTGGCTAATTTCAGGAAGCAGGGACTCCCAGGTGGAAGTTATACCATGTCTCCTGAATGACTAGTGCTTACCTAGCCTGTGGTAACAGTAGCAAATGTCTTGAGCAACCAGGTGGAAGGGGAAGCAGCATAGGTAGCATAGGTAGCTGAATTACAGCCTGGCTGAATTACACAGGGAGGGACCCTAGGGCTGATTCATCCACCTATTTAAGATAACTATTGGGATACTAAAACATTCTTGGGAATAGGTTCCTTTTCAAGGAACAGGACTCCACCTCCCTGAAGATGAGAACTTTAGAATCATTGCAATGTAGGCTTTAACAGTGATGCGATTAAATTTATATTCACAGGCTGTTGGAGACTAGTTCAATTAAATTATGGTAGATAAAGATTAAAACTGGGCATTATGAATTCAGGGTTTCCTATATGTGATGTCTTTTCCTTCTCTGTTATGTAATATGAAAATGAATAATAACATAGTAGGTATTTTAAGCTCAAAATCAAACATAAAAAGATATTTTCTGAATACTAGAGATGATTGCCATCTGTATGCATGGCTTCAGCTGAAAAGATCTGGAATGCTCACTGATGTGGGCCCTTATTATCACCAAATCATGACCAGCTGTCCTCCATTTACTTATTTAAACACTGTCGCTTGTTTGTAGCTACTGAGGTTATTTACAGAGTCTGTCACCTTCTGTGACTTTTCATTATCCACCTAATTTCTTTTTTACAAAAAAAAAATAAATGCTTCGAGGAATTGTGGCATGCCAGATGAAACTATCTGTCCCTCGTGTTTCAGAGTAGCCAAGATGCTGGGCAACATTTCCTGCCACCAGCCACCCATCTATGCGAGGACCTTCCCCCTTTCCCCCTCAATTATTTGGCTTTCCTCATTTCCTCTCTCCATTCTGTCTATTTCACTTCATTTATATCCCTCTTCCACTATTACTTTTTTTTTTTCCCATGGGTCATTTACATTAAAGCAAGTTACACAAATCAATCCCATAAGAATCAAGGAAATGTTATCATCTTCTATGTAAATTGACTGGAATAGCGCCTGGCAAATATAGCATTTCATAAATGCTGGATATTCACCATATAGTTTTGATAGCAGGCTCTGTAATGGTACGTTACTATGGAAAATTGTAGGGACTAAAGTATAATGCAGAGTCCCTGGCATTTCTCTCTAAAACTGGCTAGATGATTTGCTTGACTCAGTGCAAGTAGAAAATGTGGACCCCTTGTTCAAAACCATTGAGAATTCCAAGATGGCGACAGCAGAGTGGGACCTTTCTGAGTGTGGGCATAAGCACATACCTGTAAAGCTATGAAGATCACCACAATTTCAGTCAGAAAGTATTTCTTGGATTACCTGGCTCCTTTGAAAGTTTGGGGGAAAAAAATTTAGCAAACACATTCATTTTCTTTTTCTTAAAATATAATCACCTGTTAGAGCATGTCTAATTATTCACTGCCGGTAGAACAAAGGTAAAAAATGAAAAAGTGAAGAGTAGAATAGCAGAATTTAAGTATCACAAAGAACTGATCCTGATCACCAAATAATATTCACTTAAAACATTTTATTTTATAATTGTTTTTAATGAGTCCGCTCACCACTGATAGAGGCATATATCAAAAACTACATATTGTCCCCTCACCCTTTCCTTTCCTACTCCCCCAATTCAGAAGATGCATTTTCTGACAGAAAAAAAAATGTTGTCCTGGCCGAGTAGCTCAGTTGACCAGAGTGCCATCCCCATACACCAAGGTTACATGTTCATCCCCAGTCAGGGCACATACAAAAAGCAACCAATGAATGCATAATTAAATTGAACAACAAATTGATGTTTCTTTCTCTCTCTCTCCCCCCTTCTATTCCTCTATCTCTAAAATCAATCAATAAACAAGAATTTTTAAATTTAATAAATAATGAGCAATTAATACTGATTGAAATGCCATAACTCTGGCATGAGTTATGAGAGGATAGGTTGAAAGCGATTGCATTATCTTGTGCTACATGGCTATGGAGAATCCGCTGATGATTCTTTTTCATATATACAGAGAACACATTTGCACAATATTCCAGTCTTTTACATATCTGTCTCTATTACGAGACTGTAGGATCCTTCAGAGTAGGCCTACTCTTTTTCATAAGTCCTGGGAACAAAAACTAAAACAAAAAAAAAAAAATGGCTTTTACTTTTTATTTTAATTTTTTAATCCTCACCCAAGGACATGTTTTTCTTTTCTTTTTTTTATTGATTTGAGATAGATAGAAAGGGAGAGAGAAACATCTATATGAGGGAGAAATATTACTAGGTTGCCTCCTCTGCATGCCTTGACCAGGGATCAAACCTGCAGCCTTTTGGTATAGTGGACAATGCTCCGAACAACTGAGCCACATGGCCAGGGCACTTTTACTTTTTTAAATGGTTGAAAAAAATTGTAAGAATAATTATATTCATGATACATGAAAATTATATAAAATTTAAATTTTAGAATTCATAACTTTTTATTAGAAGACAGCCACCCTGTTCCTTAAAGCATTGTCTGTGGTTGCTTTGGCCCTGCCACAGAGATAGGTAGTTGTGACAGAGGCCATATGGCCCACAAAGCCTAAACTATTTGCTATCTGGCTCTTTACAAAAAATGTTCGCGGACCTCTACTTCTGTGTGAAGGCTATATCTTCATCATCAATGAATTGCCTGAATCTAGCACAATAACTGATTTGGATTATATGTTGTTTTTTTATGTTGAAAACAATGTGAATAAAAAGATCAAGTGGAGAGAGGGAACTGTTTCTGTTTTATGTGACATTGTTCCCAGTCACATCCATCTTCTCAGGCCCCACCCTGAATGGACTCACGTCCAGCCCACCTATTGATATATTGCTTTGTGTGTGTGTGTGAGAGAGAGAACATTCAAATTTAACTCTCTTGGGAAATTTTTATTATACAATGCACTGCTGTTGACCATAGTCACCGTGTCATACAAGAACATTGTATCCTCAGACCTTATTCATCTTATAACTGAACATTTGAGTATTTTTTTTACAAACCTCTCCCTATTTTCGTCACCCCTCAGACCCTAGCAATCACTTTTCTACTCTGTTTCTGTGTGTTTGACTGTTCTTTATTTTGGATTCCACATATGCAATCATGCAGTAGTCATCTTTTTCTTTCTTCACGTAGCATAATGTCCTCCAGGTTTCATCCATGTTTTCACAAAGGACAGAATTTTCTTCCTTTCTGAGGCTGAATGATATTCCATTGTGTGTATATGTGTGTGTGCATATGTGTGCACATGTACACACATATATATCTCACATTTTCTTTATCCAGTGATCTATTGACACTTAGGTTGTATTGCTCTTAAATTATGAAAACTGTCAAAGTAGTGTGGAAGAACACTCCCCTTGTTCTATATTACATTATATTTCAATTACTTAAACTTTAGAGGAAGTTGTGATGTTGATGGCCACAACACATTTAATTTTGACTGTTGTTGTCTAAAACCCTAATGAGATGTAATATCAGCTGATGACATCCCAGTCCTCTAAGGCAGTACTTAAATTGTGTAGGAGGAAAAAAAAAAAACACTTGCAGCAATTTGCTCCTCATTCACCTATAAATCCTATAAATCCCTGTTACTTCTTAAAGTTTGACTGTCCATGATGTTTTCACTTTTATGAAAAATAATTAGAATAGCCTCCACTTGGTTTTTTACATCTTCAGAGTTCCATAGGGAAAAAAATTATTCAATGGTGTTCTTTGCAGCCTCAAACTTTACTAAACTGCCTCTGATGTAAACCATTGACTTTTTCTAAAGCTCCATTTTTATATAATGGTCAATATCTCTCCAAAACAAATCATGCAAAAGTAAACTTTATATTTTCTAAACTAAGTTGTTTCATTATCTTTTATTTAACCAAACCCACTGACCTACATGGTATTATGTCCTTTATTCCTTCACTAAAGAAAATATCATGAAATGCCCTTTTACACTCTTTTAATTGAAACTAAGCAGTGTTGTTTAATTTAAAAAATATGTTTGGAGCCCTAGAGAAATATTGTGACTTTGATAAATGTAATTCTTTTATATGCAGAGGATACTTAGAGTACAGTGGCTCAGTCAAGGCTTTTAATGGTAAACTAGAAAAGCATGTGTACCTAAATTAACCAGAAATCTAAATTGATAGAAAGACTGGTGAATGAGGCACAGAAAATAAGCAGAAACCAAGAAAAGCTGGGCAGCACCGGAACAGCCAAGGTTATGCCATCTGAAAATCTGACAAGGAACTCACTCCTGTACAATCTTCTGGATTCATCCCCTTTTACAAGATAAGTTGTATTTCTTCAAAATTCATGTGTTGAAGCCTTAACACCTAAAACCTCAACATGTGACCTTATTTGGATATAAGGTTCTTGCAGATGTAATTAGTTGAGTTCTTTAGAGTAGATCCTAATCCAATGTGACTAGTGTCCTTATAAAAGGAGGAAATTTGGACACAGAGACACATGCAGGGAAAATGCCATGTGAGAATGAAGGCAGAGATTAGGGAGATGATTCTGCAAATGAAGACTGCCAGGAAAACAACAGCAGTTAGGGGAGAGGCACAGAACAGATTTTTCCTCACAGCACTCAGCAGGACCCAACCTGCCATCATCTTCATCTTAGAACTCCAGGCTCCAGGACTGTAAGACAAGAAAATTCTGCTGCTTAAACTGCCAAGTTTGTGGTCCTTCATCATGGTAGCCCTAGAAAGTGAGGACCACTGATGACTCTCTCTTGATACACCACCACAGTCTCTAATAGTCCCAGTATCTTTACTTCTCCTCAAAATTCAAGGTTGCAGTAGGAAGTAGCCAAGTTAACAAGTGTATGTCACATGAGCAAGCTTGGTTTTCAGGGAGCAGGGGAAGGAAGATCAAACTCATGTCAGCCCCTGGAAGTGGAGGCAAGGTCCTCTCTCCTCCTAAGAGCACTCCCTGGCACTCCACAAACAGGAAGGGGCTGGGGGCTGTTTTGCCAAGAAGGAACCAATGGCTGCCATATGGGGTTAGTATCCCAGACTCTCCAAGTTCACTGAGACATTGGAGGTCACATGAAGCTACCACATTTTCCTGGGGCGTGGACTTATTTTTGCTAACAATGATTACTTTCTCATATTAAAAATAATTGTGAGAGCACTATATGTAGCAGACTATGGTTTTACAGTATATATAATGAAATATACTCTAAACACATATACTAAGAACTAGGTAACATTTTTGTAAATAAATTTGTACTTAACAATCAAAACTGAATAAATATACATTGAAATGAGTTGTTTCCTCTCTGTGTGAGACATTATTTACTGCCTCAAGAGACCGTGTTTATTTGACATATTGGTTTGCAGACCCCTTGCAATAACTTGTAGTAACGTGGAGTCTCCCCTTCTTACACCCAAGGGTCTATAATCCACAAACTTGGAACTATTGTTTTCCATGTAACTGATTTATTGGAAAGGCTCAATGCTGTGAGAGAATAAATATGAAATACACTTTTTCTCCAGTCCTTACTTTCAACCATGTTTTGTTGAATCATTCTTTCCCATCCTTGAACAGTTTGGGAAAATCCTAAAACTTCTCATTTCTCTTTCAGTTACAACAAGCTCAGTTTAACTTCTATTTCAATAATGTATTAACGTCAATCCATCTTTGCCCTTTCCCAGCAATGCTGATATAGTCTAGCTCTAAGAAGCCCGCTCCTCTGCAGCAGCTAGTTCCTCTGGTGCTGTGAGACAGGAAAGAGGGAGAAGACAGGGACAAACAACTAGTTCCTAGCTGGCCTTTCTCTACTGGCTTTCCCTCTGTCTAGTGAGCACTGGGTGGACATCAATGCTTTCTGTGTGCAGCAATTCAAACGCTGTCTCATTCATAGGATGTGTGTGTGTGTGTGTGCATGTGTGTGTCCTGCAGAAGGCCCTGAATCACCTCCCTGCGGCACGATTCCCTGACCTGAGACTCCCAACTGCAGCCTGAATGCTTCGTCCCCTCCTCTCTCTCTACCATTGGTGATCTTCCCATAGTCTTCTGTAGCTGAGGTTGCTTTGAGGAGAGGACAGTTCTCTTGAGTAAGACTCAGTAAGACTGTTCAACTGTAGCTACTAATCATTATTTAGCTCAGTATCCTTGCATATCAAACAATTAAATGCCTAACGCCAATTGTCTCCTGCTCAGGCCAAATCAGCAAGTTGGCTGTTCAAGAATGCCTAAAAACTGTACCTCAATATGTCAAAGCATATTGAATTATACAGCCATACCTCGAAGATATTGCAGGTTCAGTTCCAAACCACAGCAAAAAAGGGAACATCTCAATAAAGTGAGTCACATATGTTTTTTGTTTTTGTTTTTCAATGCATATAAAAGTTATGCTATGCTATACTGTAGTCTATTAAGTATACAATGGCATTATTTCTAAAAAATGTACATATCTTAGTTAAAAAATACTTTATGGCCAAAAAACAATGTTAACCATAATCTGAGCCATAACAAGTCATAACCTTTTGTTAGTGGAGGGTCTTTTCTATATTGATTGAGTCTTCCTTTCACAAAAGATTTCTCTGTAAGATATTTTTCAAAATTAATTAATTCTTCTAAATCCTGCCATTGCTTTATCAACTAGATTTATATAATATTTTAAGTCCTTTGATGCCATTTCAACAATCTTCACATGCTCTTCACCAGGAGCAGATTCAATGTCAAAAAACTACCTTCTTTTCTCATCTATAAGAAGCAACTCTTCATTCATTAAAGTTTTATCGTAAGATTACAACAATTCAGTTAGATTATCGGTTTCCACTTCTAATACTAGTTCTCTTGCTCTTTCCACCACATCTGCAGTTATTTCCTCTGCTGAAGTCTTGATCCCTTCAAAGTCATCCATGAGGGTTGGAATCAACTTCTTCCAAACTCCTGTTAATGTTGACATTTTTACCTTTTTCCCTTAAATCACAAATGTTCTGAATGCCTTCTAGAATGGAGAATCCTTTCCCAAAGATTTTCAATTGCTTTGCCCAGATCCATCAGAGAAGCACAATCTGTGGCAGCTATAGGATTCATGGAATGCATAGTGGATGATGTGTTAACAGCCACGAAAACAACATTAATCTTGTTGTACATCTCCCTCAGAGCTCTTGACCAGGAGTATTGTCAATGAACAGTAATATTTTGAAAGGAGTCTTATTTTTCTGAGCAGCAGGTCCAAACAGTGGGCTTCAAATACTCAGTAAATAATGCTGTAAGCAGATGTGCTGTTATTAAGTCTTTGTTGCTTTATTTAGCACAGGCAGAGTAGATTCAGCATAAATTATATGGGCCCTAAGATTTTTAGACTGGTGAGCACTGGCCTCAAGTCACCAGCTGTATTAACCCCTAACAAAAGAGTCATCCTGTTCTTCGAAGCATTAAAATCAGGCATGACTTATCTCTAGCTATAAGTCCTAGATGACATCTTCTTCTAATATAAGCCTATTTGTATGAATTGAAAATGTTACTTAGTGTAGCCACCTTCATTAATTATCTTAGCTAGATCTTCTGGTGAGCTCGTTGCAGCTTCCACATCAGTGCTTGCTATTTTATCTCACACTGTTATGTTATGGAGATGGCTTCTTTCCTTAAACCTCATGAACCAAATTTTGTTAGCTACAAGCTTTTCTTCTGCAGTTTTCTCACCTCTCTCAGCTTTTATAAAGTAGTGAGAGTTAGGGCTTTGCTCTGGATTAGGCTTTTTTTAAAGAGAATATTGGGGCTGATTTGATCTTCTATCCAGACCACTAAAACTTTCTCCATATCAGTGATAAGGCTGTTTTGCCTTCTTGTGTGCTCATTGGAGTAGCACTTTTGAATTTCCCTCAAGAATTTTTCCTTTGCAATCATGTGACTAATTTTTTGGTGCAGGAGGCCTAGCTTTGGACCTATCTAGGCTTTTGCCATGCCTTTCTCACTAAGCTTATTCATATATATATAGTTTCTTTCTTAATTTATTTTTTATTGTTATTCTATTACAGTTGTTGCAATTTTTCCCCCATTGCTCTCCACTGGCCCACCCCCTTCACTCCCATAGTCAATCTTCACACTGTTGTCCATGTCCATGGGTCATTTATATATAGTTTTTTATTTAAAGTGAAAGATCTACAACTCTTCCTTTCACTTAACACTTAGAGGCTATTGTACGGTTATTAATTGATCTAATTCCATACTGTTGTGACTCAGAAACTAGGGAAGCTTGAGGAGACATTAAAAGATGGGGAACAGCCAGTCAGTAGAAGAGTCTGAACACACACATTTATTAATGAAATTGATAGTCTTAAATGGGCACAGTTATTAGATTAGGTTATTAGATTAGATTATTAGATTGGGTCAGCTCTTGATTCATAAACCAGGATCTTCCTCTAGCCTCTGGAGAAACTCCTTTCTGATGAATGTTTCACAGAAACTTCTTTGATAAATACTCTCTGCTGCTATGGATGATCCCATTGGACAAAAATAACAGGGTTCATTCTACAACTCACTAAACTATGTTTTATTCATAGGAAGAAATAATGAGAGCAATGACTGTAGATCCCACTTTTATATGTGGGCCAGAACTATGCCCATCAATAATTGTTTAAAGTAGTCTTCTAATTTTTCTTATATACAAACCTTTCCTTTTCTGAATTATTCTTTTCATGAAAGATTTTGCTTTCTGTCAACTAGGCACTATGTTAAAAGTTAAAGAGTTGACCCCAAATGATCTTAAGTGCAGGCAATAAAAAATTTTGCAAGATATTACTAAGAACATTCAGAAAATCATCATTTTACCTAATCAACAAAGACCATTGCATTCTACATTCAAACAAATTTGAATATCTGGCACTTTTATTAGAGCATTCAGCAACAATCTTGAGCCATGCAGCATCATTAGTCTAAATCTGAATAGAGCAAGTCTGAGGAGAAGCACTATTTCTTTAAAAAGTTTCATATAATATTCTCAAAAGTCATAGTTTTTCAAGATATGATACTTCTAAAAGTTAAATTTTCCATCACTTGACACAAAAATGCATATTTGAGGATGATTTATCATTGTGTTCCTCTCTGTGTCAGTTTTCCTCTTTCCTAATATTACAAAAGTAATAGAGCATTTCTGGTGTTCTGACCTGGCTAACAAGAAAGTCTCTGGCACTAACATTTCCCTATATATTCTACCAGGGCATTGCATAAAATGGCAAGAAGCTGTGTCCTTGGGGAAATTTAAAAATAGCTTAATTAAAATGACATGCAAACTGTGCCTGAATGGAAAAATGTAATTTAACTAAACAAATTTATGCAGAAAAGTTACACTTAAAACCTACATATAATAAAGTGAATTTTCTACCTTAAAAGTTAACTAGTTGAAAAGAACAATTTAATTTTATGCTAAAGAGATAACATTCCAATAAAGTAAGAAATTACATATGTCTATTTTAAATAAATGTTAATATCTATAGATAAAAGAACAGTACCAATAAAATCTGGAAATAGTTCATTAGTTCCTTTTATTCTGCACAAGAATCAGAATATAGTAATCCTTACCTATAAAGGCTTTTCTAATTAATATGTTCAGAGAGCTCTGAGTTCTTGCAATAGTAATCTCTGTAGAAAGATGAAACAGACATGAACACCCAAGTAAGCCACTTGGAAAGGTTGTCATAAAACCAGGGATTCAACCACTAAAAAGAAAATTATACATTTGTGAGTTACCATCAAAGAAGACTCCCAACTCATCACTCCTAAAGAAAAAAAAATGTTAAAAAATAAATGAGATAAAGGAAATATTCACTTCAGTTCCACCTCATGCCCTTCTAGAAGAGCAGTTTATTCTTTGATCTATTTCAATAGGGTCTTGAAATTAGAGAGGTGTTATAGGATTAGTTACTGTTAGCTGGTTAATATTTAAAGGTGGTCTTTTCCCAAAAGTTTCTGAGTTTAATAAGAGAGTTATCTGAGATGTATATAAAACATTCTTCAATATTCCTTTTTGAATAGAGGCATACTGACAGTCTTGCCTTGTTATTATTGTTGCCAGGTTATTACTGACTACCTATTATGACTCTTGGATAAAATAATTACTGATCTAAAGGACAGGTTATGAAGAGAGAGGATTTGCTGATATTTAACATTTATCTAAACACTAGGTTCACCTTTTCCAAGCCAAGTTCTCCTACCCAATGTCATTACATTAATTCTGACTTCTTTCCTAAATCAAATTCTTTCTATATGGAGAGAATATTTTGATAGTGAGAGCCCATTGTGTATTGGACTTAATATCAGGCAACTGCCTCAAGGAGCAGAGCCCTCCCGCTGGGTTTCAGATCTAGCTGAAGTCACCAATTACTGGATTCTCCAGAGACCAGACCTTACAATGAGTTTTCTGACCCCGGGAGGATTTAGATAAGCTCTGGATAAGTTCTGTTCTGTGGCAAGAGCACTGAGTTGCTTAGCAGTAAAAATGTTTCTCCTCTCTAACACCTCAGCTAACATTTCTGCAGGATTTATAAGGATGCAATGGGACGAGAGTGCTGAGTGTTGCAGTGTGAGAGCAAGTTTTGCTAAATTTATATTAGGGTTAAGACCTTGAGGCTATTTGCAACCTTTTCTGAGTGTTTTGTTTATTTGTGTTTTTTGTTTGTTTGTTTGTTTTTTTCTCCTCTAGGTTTAAGGATGGATGGGATCCTAGAGGTGGTTCTGCTCTTTCCTTCTGCAGTGGTCTGGGTAGCACCAGGCAGGCAGGACTTAGGAATGGTAGAATTTCTCACTTCCCAGAGGGATTTGTCTCTTTAAGTTCCAAAATGAGGTCCAGCAATAGAAATCTCTAAGTACTAACTATGCACCTAATGTCTGAGGAAGGTCCGTGTGGTTCTCAAATCCATAGTCTCTGAAGTGAGACTGCCTGGTTCAAATTCCAGCTCTACCTAATCTTGGTAACCCCTCTGAGCCTCTGTTTCTCATTTAGGATAAAGGATGATATTAAAGAAGCTATCTAATCTAATGTTAGGAGGTAAACAGGAGAACTTTTCAGAAGCTTAGATGAGGACTGGATTCGTTGGAAGCTCTCAGAAATCTTAGCAAGTATGAAGAAAGAAAAAAGAGCTACTGTTATTCCCATCTTTCTTTTGAAGAAACTGGATATCAGAAATGTTCACACTTCTGGTGACCAGTATCATACAACTAATTAATGAATGGAGGAGTTGGGATGTGAGTCTAGGACTGTCTCCCATGCCCTTAGCAGCACACCATGCTAATACAGTCAGAAGGCTGTGTTACCCAGCACAGGGAGGGACGCAAGAGGCTGGAAGTAGAAGCATGGTGCTCAGGAAGCCACAAATGCTCTGGAGAAAAAGACTGAGTTTTCTCTCAGTCTTCTTCTACAAAATAGATTCACCTGGAAAGAATCACAGTTAAGAGGAAAATGAAGAATTGGGATCAGAATGACACATGCAACATGTTGGATGCTGGGCCACAGACTTTATGTGCTTCTTCTCATCTACCTTGAATAATGGCATTCAGTGCTGGGTTATTGTCTTCATTTTATAGGTGAAGAAATGGAGAGATAAAGCATTCGTCCCAAGGTTAAGGGCTAACTGGTAAAGCTGAGGCCTGCCCACAGCCAGTCTTGTCTGCTTTCCCATCCCACCCTGCTTTCCGTGCTAATTTCATAATACAACTGTTTTATCAACAATCTGGCAGTTCCAGTTCTATGGGTGCTTGAAGACGGAACAGACAACACAAGCTGCAGAAATGCAGAGACGGTAGTGGATGGAGAGGCTTGCCAGGCGGGAAGCCACTGGCGCCCATGCTTAGTTGGTGGGCCATCAGTATGGCAGGACACTTACCACGCTGGGTGCTAGAGAGGATTTGGAGTAACAAGCAGTTAAAAGTGGATTTTGCCATTAATGCATTTCTGATTCATGGCTTCTGCACCATTCAAAAAGTAAAGTAAATTCATTTTCTTTTCAGAAGATCCACACCTTGGAGATTCTGTAAATATTGCTCTTAATTTAACTACTGTGAAGAAATGGCAACATTTCTTTGTGTGAAATTACTACCTTTTAGAGGCACTATCTCTTTCTGGTTGCCACTGCTTCCCTGAGTACTCATTAGCCTGGGTAGGAAATAGTTTTGCACAAGGCCTCAAAGTGCTAACCATTCTTAGCTTGAAGGGTGTTTTTTCACCAAGCCTGTCTGACTCAGCAGCGAGGTATGTGTGAAGGAAATCTCTTTGCCTGTCTTAGCTTTGCTCTCATTCCTTTTTTCAGTGACAGAGTGACTTTTCTTTGCTACTCAAGTTCTTTTCAGAAAGCAAAGGAAGTACATAATTACTTGCATGTCCCTTGCATCCTCCTGCTGCATATTTGACAGGAAATCTTATTATTAAAATATTATCCATAACCTATTAAAATACATTCAGGTTGGTCAAAAGCCACTGTGGGGGACGGTGACATAAAAACTGCACCCTGCAGCAAAAAGGTCAATTTTGTTGAGCTACAGCACAGGATGCATTGCCAATTGAATGATGACCAGAGCAATAAATTCTGGGGATTCTTGGGAGAAAGTATTTCTTATCGGTCTTGGTTCTAACGGCCCATAGTGTCCCAGGGTTTTTTGTTTGTTTGTTTGTTTTTGTTTTTTTCCAGTAGCCTCGAACAATTAAAATGTCAAAGGACATTGGGAAGCAAGTGTTGGATTCTCTCACTGAGTCTTTACCAGTGTGTGCCTGTCATGGGGGCTGTCACACAGGAAAGGTGCCCGGTATTGTGCAACCTCTTCTCCCAGTCCTTTCAGAAGAAGCTGAAATTGTTACCGTTGGTATTTAACTAGATTTTGATAGAAAAGACAGCAAAGGAAACTAGACATTGAGCTTAGTAAACTGGGAAGCAGGAGACTGTTTACTTCACTGGGAAGCTACAGCTTCACACCCCAGTGTACCACAGCATTGTGCTCCACCAAGGGAATCGACACTCTTCCCTTCCCCCTTCCAGTATCAGATTACTGGGGGAGGCGGGGGGGGGGGGGGCACAAAGGGAGACGCTGGACCATAGAGGTCTGTCAGTCTAACTAGGGTGTATAAGCCCATCCAAAGCCATAAAGCCAGGCAAGTTGATTGGTTCTTTTGAAAGGACAACTGGTCCATCCCAAGCCCAAGCTAATAAAATCCTGGGAACAAAGACCTCTGTCTTGCCCAGTTGCCTGCTTTTTAATGCACCCTCTTGCCCAGGAGTATGTGACCATGTGGGTAGCAGCTACTGGGCCCACAGCAGGTGGTGTGGGCTCCAAAAGGACTAAACTATCCGACAGTCACATGGACTCTACCACTGGAGCAGCAAGGAACAAGCTAAGCTCCCTGGATAGGGCCTAAGACTGCTTAGGAACCACCTGTGGGCTCCGAAGGACAGTACTTTAATATGAAGCAGGAACTCTGGACTCTGGCTTTTGTCTTGGCCTCACTGAGGACAAAACTGAACCTTTTCTATAGCAGGGCAGAGGGAGATAGGACATTGGAAGCCCAGGAGACAGCTTCTATCTCCACACAAATAAACCACGTCATGCCACAATGTCTTGTGTGTGGTCCTTGGAATGATTTTCTTGTGATCCCTAATTTCCACTGACAGCAAAATGAGGGCTCCATCAGCATTCCTTCACATACAGTGTGATCCAGAAAGATCAAACAGAACACAGGCTCCAAAAGCCTCTGGCCTTCTTTGCAGATCTTGCACAAAAATAATTAAACTTCTCATCAATCTCCATCTGCCTGGGCTCTGATTTAAAAGTGAGAGTTGAACAGCAATCAGTGCCAGTCCCTCAATTACCCAGAGTCACAGCATCAAAAATAATTAAGATTTCAAAGATTTTACTTTCCACAGTGAGGAAGGAAACAATCCTAAAATCCTAACAGCTACCACTGTGAAACTAGACACAATCTCTCACAAATGGGATATAGTTTTGTCTCCAGATCCCACAGGAAAAGATTTGCCTCATTTAAAACAAAATAAGACCAAATTAAAAAAAATAAATCTTCCTAATGTGAGAGAGACTCTGTTTACTAATTGAGTGACTGTAGGTAAATTGTTCAACTTTGCTATATGTTGGTTTTCTTACTGTAAAGCGGAGTTAAGAACATACCTACATTATAGGACAGTGGTGAGAATTTGGTGGATACTTAGAACAGTGCCTGGCATCCAGCTCTTCAAGAGTTTCCCATTAAAGTTAATCTTTCACATCGAGGCATGTCAGTGGGTGACTGTAGAATCCCTGTGATCGAGAACCAGAGTCTGTATTCATTGTTGACCCACCCACTTCCTCACCAGCATTGCCATGTGCATAACTATCTGAGCTTAATTTTTCCTACTTCTAATAAATTAACCACACAGGAATATGGTACAAACCACCTCATTGACTGTCCCTAGCAAGACTCCCTGAAGTGACTGATATGAAAATGAATTTGCTAATTCAAAACCCAACAGGGCACATATGCTGACCACAGCTCTTCCTGAAAATATTAAAGCTGAAAGCATGAAGGGAGTGATGTTCCAATATCATGTTTTTATTATGCTGAGTCTTCATGAATTAAAAAATTAAGTAAAAACCCCTGATGATAACAGGTCATATTTTTGCTGTTGTTGTTTGTGATTTTTGTTCTTTAAAAGTTCCTGAGGATTACTCTGTGCTGCAGGCTAAACAAATGTGAGCTTAGCTCCATGTGCTACTGCCTATCAGGGGGTTCTCTGAATGACTTAGTGCCTTAGGCACAATGAAAATGGATTTGTGAGTTCCAGGCACCTACTCTAGCCACATAAAGCTGTTCACCAAAGGGTCTTATGTAAAGATAAACTGACCACCAAAGAATAGTGCTAGAAGAACAGAAAATGACAAAAGAAAGAAATGGAGGAGTCCTTGTATGGATGGAGAGGCACAGGTCAACAACTGAAGTCAAGGCAGAGGGAAAGTACTCACCCTAAAGATGCTCTTTGTTATAGAATATCCCAGCACTGAGGAGAGAATGAAAGGTGAGCCATGGAAAGCTGACCCAGCTAAGTCAGCATCCCACAGCTCCCACAGCTGCAGATCCCAGTCAGCAGCTCCAGAACTATGGCTTCACATCACTTCTGAAAGGGTTCCCTCCAGATCTGCTTTGTATTTGGGGTCCTAAAGTCAAATATTCTTGAGATTTGCAGCAAGCATGCTGATCAATTCCAAGATACCTAATATCTTGTCCTTTGAAATGCCTGGGAAGTTGTTCTCTTCCAGTTTAAAAATAAGTAATGAGTAACATGTTATAAAAATATATCTTATTTGCGTGATATCCTTTATCTTTAATAGTCATGTATTAGATCTTGGTGCATGAGGTTTAGGGAACAATATCTAACTTCACACACATACTCAAGTTATGGAAGTAAGCATCATAGTCCAATTCTACCAAAACTAAGGATTTTATAGCTAAGCAATATTTAATGAAGAAATTATTACATGTAATTTTTTCTTTTTTCTTTTGTTTTTATTTAATGAGAAGTGTTTTAACCTGGGAACATAATGGCAATCATGTTTGTACAGTGAGATCAGTGAAGGCTGATTGAGCAAGGCCAGGCCTATGTCCATTCATTGTATTCCTCATCTGTCATCTTTGTCACCCTCTATCTCCTTGTGCTCTGTGGTCCTTTACTTCCCATATTACTGCTACATGGCACCCTTGTCCCCTCAACCTTTTTCCCCTTACTAAAACTTACTCTCAAAAAATAATGATCACCATCCATGTTAGGAATCACACACACACACACACACACACACACACACACACACACACACACAATCTCTACTTGTAGCAACCCCTTGAGAATCAGCATTTTGACAGACATTAAAGCTTTAAGACAGAGAAGAAAGGTCTAAGGTAAGGATATATCTTGTGGAGTTAATTATTTCAACAGCTAAATGCCTTCAATGTGTTTGAATCTATTCTATACATTATTGGAATGGAACAACGTGGAGTTTACCCTCACAGTATTCACAGCCTAACAACAGAGACATAAATATGAATACAGTGCACCGCTGAGATATGAAAAATGACACCGGAGAGGTACAGAAACATCTCTGAAGAGAAAGGAACTCACTCTCCCCAGGGAAGTGGGGGAATGTAAGATTCTTGGTCTTAAAGAAAATGGAGCACTTCGCCAGGAGAGGGGAGGAGAAGGGCCCACCCAGCAAAGAGAACAGAGTGTAAAAAGATCTGGGCTGGAGGCTTGAAAATCATGCTGTGTTTGAGAACTGACCAAGAGAGGACTTTACCATGACCTTAAATCACACGCTGCAGGTGACTGGATGAAGGAGACCAGACCTGTGAAGATGAATATCACTGGCAGGTAACGAGAGTACGTATTTATAAAAGAAACTGCGGTGGACTGTCTCACTCATCACTCTCATTTCACAGAATCTCATCACTGCAGTCAAAACTGGTGAGTTCGCATTAAAGATTTCCAAAGGGGAGATTTGCCACTTTCCAGGCTAGAAGATTCAGCATCTAACAAACCTTATTCTAGAGTGCTGGGGAGACTTAAAAAGGGAGATACATGTGAGAACTAAACAAGCAGTATGCAAATACCATGGCTGAAATATAAGCCTGCCTCCCCACTTATATTATAGATGCATCTGCCATTAAGGTTGTCTCATGCAATTGCTACTATTTATTACTTAGGTCTCAGTAATCTTAACATTGTTTTGCAAGCATTGTATTTTCCCTTGGATACTGTTAGAATTCCCCCTGGATGGTTGATAGAAGTTTCAATTACCAGCGCATTTCCTCAGCAGCCTGGGGGGATGGGAAGTGATCCCTGCCAAAAGAAGTTGCATTTTTCTCTGAATTTGATGAAATTTCTGCTTCAAAGAACAGTGCTATTGTTCTTTTCACTCCCTCCCTCTCCCTTCCCCTGCTGTGTTGCCTCTGTTGGGACTCTTCTTGAAAGAGATGCACTGCCCACTTATTTCATATGGTTTTATACTTGCTTTTGGTCTCCTAGTGCACCATTTCTGAAGGCTACAGATCTGCAGTTGCTAAAGGGGTACTAAGTGTAAGACTCCCTGCATTATTTCCGGACCCCCAGCATCACACATCCCTCCCATCATTGTAGGTGTGGGTAGCAGCATACTTGTGCTTCATCATTGTTGTCCCCACAAGTCTTCAGTGTTGCCTTAATTCTCTCTTTAGTGATTGTCATATTGTCACCATGTTTGGAATGTGTTTGTAATTTTCATTTTGCCTGTCACAGAGGCAGAAAAAAAATCGCACGCAATGCAAGGTCTACTGGGCTGCGTTGTTAGCTGCCTCCATCACTGCTACGGGGACAAAGAAAAAAACCAAAGCACAAATAAGGTGCAGATGCAAAGGATAAGGGGATTCCAGCTGAGTGACATTATTTTTGAGATATGAGAAAGGTGAATTAATAAATATGAGAAGGAGAAAATTCTGAGATGTTCTAAATTTAAATTAGCGGCTGGAAAGTAAGAGAAAGACACAGAACAGTAAGTCTGTTAGTAGCAGTGGACCAGCTCTGACATAGACAGCCCACATCCCTTCTATGTCTTTTGGAATTTTGGATTAATTTCCAGGTGGCCATTTCTGCAGACGATCTGAAAGGAGCCATAGAACTGGAGGAAATTCCAGGAGCCTCAGCTTCTCTGTCACAAGTGGGCTTTCCAAACTGCTGCCCACAGCCAGTTCTTCTCGCAGATTCTGCCTATCCCAGAGCCAGCCCCACTTCACTTTCCCCCACCACTTAGCCAATAGCTATTGTAAATGCTTTCAGCTGGCTTACATCTTTCTTCCTCTTTCTCCCTACTTGAACTTTAAAATTTTTTAAATGCTTGCAAATTTCAGGACAATGAACATGTTGTTTTTCCTGCCTAGCCATGCTGCTGATGAACTAGATTTTATGCCCAAGATCAAATCTTCCTTTATTTTTGCTAGCAATGGCCTAATAAACCCTTTCTTTTAAAATTACTTTGGCCATGGAAGTTAAAATGTTAACAAAGGAATTCTAAGAAGAATTGAGGACTCAGAATAGACACAGTAGAGTAGAAAAGTGTCAACCATTATATAGAAACATGTCCAGGAAACTCTTAAATAAGGCAGCCTCATCTTCCCACAACATATTCAAAAGAGTAGCTTTTTGGTGTCAAATGTCGTGGCAAGTGCTGAACTTATACTGACCAATTTTCAAAGGGAGTTCTTGGAAAGGTGATAGTGTGAAATAGATTCAAGGAGAGAAAATGATATTTTAAATCCATCTCTCCCCCTCCCTGAAGTGAAGGCCAAAAGAACCTTCTGGCTGTACTCATAATTAGTCCAGTAGTTGAGAGCTTCCACTGGCTCCAAGGAATAAGATAATCCCTGCTTGAAATTTGTCCATTCATTCTTTTCAAAGACACTCAAGAAGGCTTAGTAAGTAGCAGAAATCACTTCGTTTTTGGAATTTGATTTGATTTCAAGCATTATATAAAACACAATTCTCAAATGACTCTTTTGTATTCGGAAAACAAGTGTATCAGTTTCTTTTTCCAGCCTACATTTATTCTCCCCAAGTGAACTGAATTATAATTAGGCCAAACAATCAATTAAAAAGCATTTAGTCATTTCCTACTATAAAGAATGTACAAAAGCTTGGGATATAGCCACTGTGGTCCCAGTCTTGGTGGTACAAGAGGCTGTCAATATTTACATATCTGGATCAAAGAAAGAGCCTATGGTGGCCTGTGAGGCAAAGACACAGGTGACATTTGAAAGCAGGTACACTGCTAAGTCTAAGTGGTTAACGTACTTGAGATGGTTAGCCTTTCCCATATACTGAAGCATAGAACAACAGGGTTTGATTCAGAAGTCCTTTCCAATCCCATTCACATAAAGGTGACATGAGAAGCATTGTGACATCTGGGCTGGGGTAGCATTTGGGTCAGAGAGCAGCTGCACACTGGGCAGGCCAGTTGTAAAATGTTGGCATTAGCACATCAGCATCTGCCTTTGAAGCCCAGTAAAGGCACCAGATGTTGTTTGTGAGATAATCACTCTTAACGTGCCTGGCACACATTTCTGCACTGTACAGGTGCACCATGAGCATCCGGTCAGAGGAGCAGAGCCCGCTATGGAGAAGGATGCAAGAGGAAAAAGGGAGAGATGCCCAGAACACCATTTCATTACTGGAATTTAAGTCTGTTTTTCAAATAATTCCCTGTTTCATTTACTATGCCAAGATAGACACTAAAGCTTTTAATAGAATAATATTTTATTTATTTAATTCATAAGATGTCTTATGGGACAGCAGTTAGGAGCAATTATAAAGATTCAGTCTAATAATACTACTTAATATCAACATAACATTTCAAATTCCAGAGTCATTTTGCATTTATTAATTTGCTTTCTCTAATAAACATCCCTGTGTAGGTGAGATGTGCAAAGATCTTGACTGATAAAAATCAGGGGAGTAGGGACAAGAGAGGTGAAAAGACCACTCTCCAGCCTTTTAAGTGAGCTCATATCCTTCCAGTAAGATGATGGCAGTAGTTTTTGGTCCCATTTCAGCTTCTCCCTAACTTTAAAAGTGAAGATGTTACCTAATATATAAGTTTTCTTTTCCATCTACTGTATGGTCAAATTAAATAACAAATAGCTTTCCAGTTAAAAAGCAAACCCAGCAAACCACATACACTTTCAAAAACGTAGTGCAATCATAGAGTACTGGCTCAGGAGAGTTCTGTCTGGATTCTTTGTGCATCTGGTATCCCACGTGCCCGATCATTAAAATAATCATTTTGGAAACTCTTGCACGCTGTGGTCAGTGTCAACACCTGTCACAGCCCAGGCAGCACCCTGCCAGTTAGCCAATGCAGATTTTGGAAAGGCCCTACTGAGTGCTCAGCAGTAGGTTCAATTCCAAGCAAACACCATGTAAATCTAAAACTTTAAAGGCTCGGAGACTAGCTGTGAAAAGATTTACCTTGATGGAAAGAGAAAATATTAAAATGCCATTTGATGAGAAGACCCAGGAATGCTTGAATCTTGTCGTCAGTTTACAGTTAATAATTGCTATGTGACAAACCTTCCTGAAATCAAGTGGAGGAAAACAAAAAGCATTTTATAATCCCCACACATTCTATTAGGAATATAGATAAGGTACTGGGTGGTTGGCTTGTTTATGCTCCCTAATGCCCAGGGCCTTAGCATTAAACGCTGGGTATGAGTCAGATAATTGGAGATTGCAATGATCTGGAGGTTTCTTCATGCACATATCTCACATATATGGGTTGACTCAAAGGTTGGGTTCAACTGAGACTGTTTACCGAGCACCTGAACACACACACACACACAAACACACGTGCATACATGTATTGAGCACTATCGCATGCTATGCCTGCTTCTAGATGCAATAATGCCTTTTCCAGCTTACAGTTTGCCTAGAGGAGATGAAGCCCAAAGCATATAAGAACAGAGTAAGGTCATCTTCCAGGATCTTTTCCCATAGAAAGGAAATACATTTGAAACAGAGAGAATATGGAAGGCACTTTTATCAGTAAAAGTTTAGTCAAGAGAGCAAAAACTCATCTGGGACTAGATTTACTGCAGAGAATCAAGAGTCTAAGGCAGCCTTTAGAAGGGTTTGGAGAAGAAATATTGGGGAGGCTACTCTGGCTTTCAGGAACTCGAAAACCTAGATGTGTCAAGGATACCACCATCAATGATGGAGTGCACCTATAACCACAGGAATTTAGAAGGACATATGAGAATATTTTTCTTTATAACCAGCAATGAACAAATAATAAAGAACAGCAAGAGGAGAAAGCCATTTTGCTCCCAGCCCCTCTCTTGCTTCTTAGAGTCTGAAGTGTAGTATGCTTGGGGCTGTGACAGCCATCTAGCAGCAGCCTGGGAGGGAGATGTCATCTATGTGAGAGAATGGAGAAGCAGAGGGCTGATGCATCAACCCTCTAATCTTTCCCTTCTATATTTACTGATATTTGATATTAATCCTCTCCTGCTTTTGCTGAAGTATCCTCTTATTTACAGCTGAACATATAGAAACGGAGACATACACAGCATAGAAACAAAGGTTGATAAATTTTTGTGATCATAGCAAGCAATCTCTGAATGAATTCGTAGATTGAGAGCTGATGTACTGAGGAAAGCAACCTGGCCTGACTTTAGGAACCTTAGTACCACCATTTTGTGTCACAGACATTGTACATCCTATTTCCACCAACATATTTGGCAATAACCACAAAAATATGAGAAATCCAAGATCCACATTACAAAATCTGCCAAGTTAGAAAGATGCATTCCATTCTACTCTTACATGCTGGTAAACCCACACGAAGTCAATGGAAGATAAACACTGGCTTTCTTTATTCCCCAGGTCACATGATATAACATGTGACTAGCCTGGATTTTCATTTTGCCAGTCCAGCCACTCACGGAAACATAGGATTCTCGGGTTTCTTGACCTCTTTCAATCTTAAATTCAAATTCCCGGACAAAGGCCACTGCTCAGTCTGGCCTCCTTGGTAACAGTGTGACTGGAAGAGGACAGCAAGTCCGTGGGGAGTGAGGACATGAAGGTGCGCAGCCCACCACTAAGAGCCTTCATGAAGGAAGCTGTCTGCAATAAGCCAAAGACCATCTGGAAAGATAGCACCAGTGCATTCAGCACAGGCAACGAGAAGAAGCAAAGCTAAGCAAGAGATGCTCTTTTTCTTTTTAAATTTTTTTAATATATTTTATTGATTATACTGTTACAGTTGTCCCAATTTCTTTCTTTTTTTTTTAACATTTTTTTTATTTTGGTTTTTCAATTACAGTTGTCCCCTTTTCCCCTAATTTCTCTCCCCCACCCAACCCACCCCCTCTCCCGCAATCAAATCCCTCCCCGTTGTCCATGTCCATGAGTCTTTTATACAGGTTCTTTGACTAAACCCTTCCCTTACTTATCCCTCTTCTCTCCCTCTCCCCTCCACTCTATTGACTGCTATTCTGCTCTTTGTTCTATTTAGTTCTTTTGTTTGTGTTGTTCTTTAGTTTCCTGTATTAGATGATATCATATGGTATTTTTCTTTCTTTGCCTGGCTTATTTCACTAAGCATAATTCTCTCTAGTTCCATCCATGTTGTTGCAAATGGCAGGAGTTCCTTCTTTCTTTCTGCTACATAGTATTCCATTGTGTAAATGTACCACAGTTTTTTGATCCACTCATCTACAGATGGGCACTTAGGTTGTTTCCAGCACTTAGCTATTGTAAACAGTGCTGCAAGGAACATAGGGGTGCATAAGTTCTTTTGAATTGGTGTTTCAAGATTCTTCGGGTATAATCCTAGTAGTGGAGTCGCTGGTTCAAAAGGCAGTTCCATTTTTAAACTTTTGAGGTAATTCCATACTGTTCTCCATAGTGGCTGCACCAGTCTGCATTCCCACCAACAGTGCAGTAGGGTTCCCGTTTCTCCACATCCTCGCCAGCACTTGTTGCTTGTTGATTTGTTGATGATGGCCATTCTGACAGGTGTAAAGCGGTATCTCATTGTGGTTTTTATTTGCATCTCCCTGATGGCTAATGATGTTGAGCATTTTTTCATGTGTCTATGGACCTTCTGTATGTCCTCTTCAGAGAAGTGTTTGTTCAGGTCCTTTGCCCATTTTTTAATTGGGTTGTTTGTTTTCTTGATGTTGAGTCGTATAAGCTCTTTATATATTTTGGAAATCAGTCCCCTGTCTGTAATGTCATTGGCAAATATGTTTTCCCATATGGTTGGTTTCCTTTTCATCTTGCTGATGTTTTCTTTTGCTGAGCAGAAACTCTTTAGTTTGATGTAATCCCATTTATTTATTTTTTCCTTTATTTCTCTTGCTTTAGGAGATGTATCCGTGAAGAGAGTGTTACATGAGATACCTGATATTTTCTTGCCTATGTTTTCCTCTAGGACTTTTATGGTGTCACGGCTTACATTTAAGTCTTTGATCCATCTTGAGTTTATTCTCGTGTGTGGTCTAAGTTGGTGGTCTAGTTTCATTTTTTTGCAGGTCCCTATCCAGTTCTCCCAGCATCATTTGTTAAAGACGTTCTTCTCACTCCATTTTATGTTCCTTCCTCCTTTATCAAATATTAGTTGACCATAGAGGCCTGGGTTTATTTCTGGACTCTCTATTCTGTTCCACTGATCTATATGTCTGTTCTTATGCCAGTACCAGACTGTTTTGATTACAGTGGCTTTGTAGTATTGTTTGATGTCTGGTGTTGTGATTCCTCCTGCTGTGTTCTTCTGTCTCAAGATTGCTTTTGATATTCAGGGTCTTTTTTGGTTCCATATGAATTTATGGAGTATTTGTTCTCGGTCTGTGAAATATGTCATTGGTATTTTAATACGGATTGCATTGAATCTGTAAATTGCTTTGGGTAGTATGGCCATTTTGATGATGTTGATTCTTCCCATCCAAGAACATGGTATTTGCTTCCATTTATTTGTTTCTTCCTTAATTTCTTTCTTCAATGTTATGTAATTTTCAGAGTACAGGTCTTTTATCTCTTTGGTTAAGTTTATTCCTAGGTACTTTATTTTTCTTGTTGCTATAGTAAATGGTATTTTCTTTTTTGTCTCTGTCTCTGATATTTTATTGTGGGTGTACAGAAATGCCTTAGATTTCTGTACATTTATTTTGTACCCTGCGATTTTGCCAAATTCACTTATTATATCGAGTAGTCTTTTAGTGGAGTTTATAGGATTTTCGAGGTATACTATCATGTCATCTGCATATAATGAAAGTTTTACTTCCTCTTTCCCAATTTGGATGCCTTTTATTTCTTTTTCTTGTCTGATTGCTGTGGCTAGGACTTCCAACACTATGTTGAAAAGGAGTGGAGAGAGTGGACAACCTTGTCTAGTTCCTGAGTTCAGGGGGAATGCTTTCAGTTTTTGTCCATTGATTATGATGTTGGCCTCAGGCTTCTCATATATAGCCTTAATTATGTTAAGGTATGCTCCCTCTATTCCCATTTTGCTGAGTGTTTTCATCATAAATGGGTGTTGTTCTTTATCAAATGCTTTTTCTGCATCTATTGATATGATCATGTGATTTTTGTCTTTCATTCTGTTTAGGTGATGTATTATATTTATTGATTTGCGAATATTAAACCATCCTTGCATCCCTGGAATGAAGCCCACTTGATCATGATATATGATCTTTTTGATGTATTGCTGAATCCTGTTTGCCAATATTTTATTGAGGATTTTAACATCGATGTTCATCAGTGATATTGGCCTGTACTTTTCTTTCTTTGTTGTGTCTTTACCTGGTTTGGGGATTAGGATAATACTGGCTTCATAGAAAGAGTTTGGGATTTTCCCCTCTTCTTGGATTTTCTGGAAGAGTTTGAGGAGGATAGGAGTTAGTTCTTCTCTGAATGTTTTGTAGAATTCACCTGTGAAGCCATCCGGTCCAGGGCTTTTGTGTGCAGGGAGATTTTGGATTACTGTTTCAATTTCCTTTTTTGTTATTGGTCTGTTGAGACTTTCCACTTCTTCTTGATTCAGTTTTGGAAGGTTGTATGTTTCTAGAAATTTTTCCATTTGTTCTAGATTGTCAAATTTCTTGTCATACAGTTGTCTGAAGTAATTTCTAACTATCATTTGTATTTCTGAGGTATCAGTCGTGATTTCTCCTCTTTCATTTCTGATTTTGTTTATTTCTGTCTTCTCTCTTTTTTTCTTGATTAGACTGGCTAGAGGCTGGTCGATTTTGTTGATTTTTTCGAAGAACCAGCTCCTAGTTTTGTTGATCTTTTGGATTGTTTGTTTAGTCTCTATGTCATTTAGTTCTGCTCTGATCTTGGTGATTTCGTTCCTTCTTCTTGCCCTAGGCTTTGTTTCTTGTTGTTGTTCTAGTTCTTGTAGCATTATGGTTAGGTTTTTTATTTGAGATTCTTCTATCCTTTTCAGATATGCCTGTATTGCTATGAACTTCCCTCTTAGGACTGCTTTTGCTGTGTCGCACAGGTTTTGGGCTGTTCTGTGCTCATTATCATTAGTTTCTAGAAATTTCTTGATTTCTTCTTTGATGTCATTGTTAACCCATTCATTATTTAATAGCATGTTATTCAATCTCCATGAGTTTGGGTGTCTTTGATTTTTTTCTCTGAGGTTGATTTCTAGTTTCAAGGCATTGTGATCTGAAAAGATGCTTGATATGATTTCAATTTTCTTGAATTTGTTGAGGCTTGTTTTGTGACCTATCATGTGGTCTATCTTTGAAAATGTCCCATGTGCACTTGAAAAGAATGTATATTTTGCTTCTTTGGGGTGAAAAGTTCTATATATATCAGTTAGATCCATGTGGTTTAGTGTGTTGTTTAATACCTGTATATCCTTGGTGTTTCTTTGCTTTGATGATCTGTCTGTTGTTGATAATGGAGTGTTGAAGTCCCGTACTATGAGTGTGTTGTTGTTGATATCCTTCTTGTGGTCTTCTAGTATGCTTTATGTATTTGGGTGCTCCTATGTTGGGTGCATATATGTTTATCAAAGTTATATCTTCTTGATGGATTGTTCCTTTAAGTATTATGAAATGTCCTTCTTTGTCTCTTTTTATTGTCCTTGCTTTGAAATCCATTTTGTCTGATATGAGGACTGCTACCCTGGCTTTTTTTTCAGTCCGTTTGCTTGGAATATTTTTTTATATCCCTTTACTCTCAGTCTGTGTAATTCTTTTGTTTTCAGGTGTGTTTCTTGTAGACAGCAAATATGTGGGTCCTGTTTTCTTATCCATTCTGTTACCCTATGTCTTTTAATTAGAGCATTTAATCCATTTACATTTAAGGTTATTATTGACGCGTATTTATTCATTTCCCTTTGTACCTCTGTTCCTCTCCTCTCTTGTTCTTTTCTTCTTTTTTCTTAGAACACTCTCTTTAGCATCTCTTGCAATGCTGGTTTGATGGAGATGTATTCTTTCAGTCTTCCTGTGTCTGAGAAACTCCTTATTTCACCTTCTATTTTGAATGAGAGCCTTGCTGGGTAGAGTATTCTTGGTTGTAGGCCTTTGTTTTTCATTGCTTGAAATATTTTTGACCATTTCCTTCTGGCTTGTAATGTTTCTGTTGAGAAATCAGTTGATAGCCTTATCGGAGCTCCCTTGAATGTTATTTGCTGTTTTTCTCTTGCTGCTTTTAGGATTCTCTCTTTGTCTTTGAATGTTGCCATTTTAACTATGATGTGCCTTGGAGTGGTTTTTTGTGGGTTCCTGTTCATTGGAACTCTCTGTGCTTCCTGAACTTGTATAACTTTTTCTCTCATCAGGTTCAGAAAATTTTCTGTCACTATTTCTCCTATCTGTTTTTCAATTCCATGCTCCTTTTCTTCTCCCTCTCGTATTCCGATGATCCTGATATTATTTCTTATCATGCTATCCTGTAATTCCCTTACATCTTGTTCATATTTTTTCAATCTTTTTTCATTTTGCTGTATTGTCTGGGAGTTTTTCTCTACATTATCCTCTAACTCACTAATCCGATCCTCTGCTTCGTTTAGTCTGCTTTTGACTGATTCTACTGTGTTTTTCAGTTCTGAGATTGCATTCTTAAGTTCTTCCTGGTTCTTGTTAACAGTTTCTATGTCTTTTTTTATTCTGGTGTAGTTCTCTGCAAGTTCCCTGTAATTTTCTTGGAGCTGCTGGTAACTTCCTTAGAGGTTGTCATAGTTGATTTTAAGGATGTCGAGTATATTGAGCTTCTTTACCACCATTGTTTTGAATTCCATGTCTGACATTTGGGCTATGTCTATTTAATCTATCTCTCTTTCTGAGGATTCCACTTTTCTCTTCATGGAGGGGTTATTTTTGCATCTTACCATGTTGGATTCTTTTTGTTTGTTTTTATATATTTATTTATTTGTTTTTTTGTGGGGGGTAGTCTGCTTTGACTTCCCTCCTTTGTGGTGTGAGATTCTTTATTGGAGATCTGGGGGTTTCAGTGGTGCAGTCTCTTTGATATCCTGAGCCTGATGTTCTTGAGTTACCCTTTATGTCATTTGTTTATGCTGTTTGGTTATATTTCAGATGTTCTTTGATAGGATCTTCCTTCTGGCTAGTTGGTTGAGAGTCACTCTATCCGCTTTGTCTTGAGTTCTTTTGTGGATATGCTGTTAAAAACATAAACACACAGCCCAGGCAGGAGACCCACACCCTCAAAAAGTACCCCCCACTCTATCCTGCTATCGTCAGCCAATGAGCCCGTATTAATATAAATGTAAAGAGATTAGAGCTTTTATACTATAAGAAGAATAGATAAGAGTTGTTTTTGGGGAGGAAAAATATAATTTTTGATAGAGGGGGTGATAGATTAATAATAGTTGAGACTGTGCAAGCCAGTAGGTAATATTTACATTGTATGTTAATAAAAATAGAAGAAAAGGATAGAAAAATGCATAATATAGTAAGAAAGTGGGATTGTATTGTATTGGGTTTATATAGTAATTATATTCTATTATTTAGAGTGATAGGGGGGCTACAGTAGACATGCAAACGAATAAACAATGATTAAAGAAAAAGGATGAGAAGGAGAGGTTATATGCAGCACGTTAGAGATAAAGTTTGTTATTCTTTTTCTTTTTGGAAGGGGAGAAAAAAAAAAACACCCCCCAATAAAAATCCAAGAAAATAGAAGAAAGAAAAGAAGAAAGAAAGAAAGAAAGAAAGAAAGAAAGAAAGAAAAGAAAGAATATAGAAGAAAGAAAGAGAGAGAAAAAAAACCCACAAACCCCCCCATAAAACCCAAGAAAAGAGAAGAAAGAAAAGAACAAAGAAAGAAAAGAAAGAATAAAGAAGATAGAAAGAAGAGAGAAAAAAAATTGAAACTCCCCCAAAAAAACCCCCCCAAAAAATCCAAGAAAGGAGAAGAAAGAAAAGAGTAAAGAAAGAAAGAAAGAAAAGAAAGAATTAAGAAGAAAGAAAGGAGAAAAAAAATTGAAAAAAAATACCCCCCAAAACCCCCCCAAAAAAACCCAAGAAAAGAGAAGAAAGAAAAGAACAAAGAAAGAAAAGAAAGAATAAAGAAGAGAGAAAAAAAATTGAAACCCCCCCAAAAAAACCCCCCCAAAAAATCCAAGAAAGGAGAAGAAAGAAAAGAGTAAAGAAAGAAAGAAAGAAAAGAAAGAATTAAGAAGAAAGAAAGAAAGGAGAAAAAAAATTGAAAAAAAATACCCCCCAAAACCCCCCCAAAAAAACCCAAGAAAAGAGAAGAAAGAAAAGAATAAAGAAAGAAAGAAAGAAAGAAAAGAAAGAAAGAAAGAGGAAAGGGAGAAAAAAATTGAAAAAAAAAAAGCGATGTTTTTACTCTGTTTTAGCCTTGGTGTGTTGTCTTCTTTTTCTGCGTCCGCAGCTGGTCTAGTGTGGCAGTTCAGAGGTTCTTGTTTCTCGCAGCACTGGTGTGCACCCATGGTTGCCGGCACGGCGCGCTCCCTTGCTGCCCGCTGGATCCAGTTGAGGTGCCCTTGCGCGCGAGCCCCTGCACGCGAGCCCCTGTGCGCCCGGGCAGCCCGAGAGTTTGCCCCACAGTTGGAGCCTATTGTTGCCGGGCTGAGGTGGTTCCGCGTTCGTGCCGAGGTGTCCCTGCGCTCGTCCCTGCACGCGCGGGCGGCCTGAGAGCTTGCCCGGGATTGGCGCCTATTGTCCCATGGCTGAGGTGTTTTCGTGCTGGCGCACCGCCCGTGCCCTTAGTCCCGCTGAGCCGAGCTCCGGGAGTTGGTCTCTCGCCTCTTAGGGCGGGGCCGTGGACACTTGCGCTCAGTGGAAGTGAGCGTCAGTGGGTCGCCGCCTCCCGCTGTTCCCGTGCTGCAGCCGCCCGCCTTCCCTCACCCTTCTCGGCCCGGCACAAACAGAGCCTGTGCTAGTGGTCTGCTTTCCGACCTGGGGCCCGGCGCCCACGGGAGCTGTCTAGGGGTATCTGCGCACGGTCCTCTGCGTGTTCAGTGGGCCCTCCCTGTGTCCATTGGGGCACTGATCTTATGTCTGTTGGGGAGTGTCCGAGGGACGCCTGGACTCACTGCCCCACGCACCCGGGCCAGTGAATGAGAGCACTTCCCTATGCGCGCCCCCGTGACCCAAGGGTAGGGTTGGGGAGTGGATGAGCGCGCCTCTGTGCCTGCGCTCCTCAAGAATGGCCTACCACCGCCAAACTTTCCTCCCCTCTCCACCGTCCACTAGAGAGAAATATAAAGGAGAATTATGTTCTCACTTGCCCGGCAGCACGCTGTCTCCTGTCCTTTGGCGCCAATGCCACTTGGTCGAGTCCAGTCTCTGCCAGCAGGCAGAGATCTGCTCTCCTCCCGACTCCTCTCTGGGGTAGCCTGTGGTCGCCAAAAAGCCTTTGCGTGCTTCGCGCCACTGCTCAGGCAGCCGCTCCAGTCAGGAATCCCATTTCGTCCCCTTTTCCTCCGCTATCCTCACCAAACAGGTCGCTCCCAGGTGGTTTTCTCTAATCCAGCAGTGCCATGGCTCGACTCCTGCCAGTGTCCAGCTGCTCACTGAGATTTCTGTCTGCAATTAGCCCAAACTGGGGACGGGTCTGGGGAGCCAAAAATGCAGCCTCTGCTCACTTCTCCGCCATCTTACCTCTCCCTGTCCCAATTTCTTTTCCCTCTGCTTTCCTCCACCCAGTGATCCCCCTCCCTCCAGTTGTCCCCTCCTTTTAGTCCATGTCCATTGGTTGCGCATATAGTTCTCAACCTCTTCCTGTCTACTCTATTCCCTCCTATTATGCTACTTAATTCCTGAACCCCCTCCCTCCCTTTTCCCCTTCCCCTTCCCTGCTGACCTCCCCCCAATATGTTCCCCATACCTATAATTCTTTTTACACTCTCGTTGCCTACTTAGTTTGCCTTTGTTTCAGTTCCCTAGCTTCTGTTGTTGGTTCTTGCGATGCAGTTTTCATTTTAATGTTCATAGTTTTGATCCTTCTTCTTCTAAACCAGTCTCTTAACATCTCATATAGTAGTGGTTTGGATCTGATGAACTCCTTCAGTTTTCCTTTGTTCGGGAAGCACTTTCTCTGCCCTTCTATTCTGAATGACATTTTCACTTCATAGAGTATTTGTGGTTGTAGGTTTTTGATTTTCATTACTTTGAATATTTCTTGCCAGTCCCTTCTTGCCTGCAGGGTCTCCTTTGAGAAATCCACTGATAGTCTAATTGGGACCCCTTTGTACATAATTCTTCTCTTCTCTCTTGCTGCTTTTAAGATTCTCTCTTTATCTATAATTTTTTACAATTTGATTATAATGTGTCTTGGAGTGGTTCTCCCTGAGTCCAGTTATTTTGGAACTCTCTGTGCTTTCTGGACCTGTAAGTCTATTTCCTTCCCCAAATTTGGTAAGTTCTGCTTCATTATTTTTTCACATAATCTTTCAATTTCTAGTTCTTTTTTTCGCCCTCTGGCAATCCTATTATTTGAATGTTCGTTCGCTTATAGCTGTCCCAGAGGTTTCTGAACCTCTCCTCGTGTTTCTCCCTTTTTGTTTCCTCTTTCTGCACTGGTTGACTGTTCCTTCCCTATGTTCCGATTTGTTGATTTGATCTCTGGTTTTCATTTCCTCACCACTTGACTCATGTGTGTTTTCATTTATTTCAGTGTGACTAGCTTTCATTCCTTCCCCATCTTGTTCCAAATCTTTGTTAATTCTGTAAGCCACCTTATGACTATAGCTCTGAACTGAGCCTCAGAAAGATTTCTTATTTGCTCATCAGATAGGTCCCTCATCTGCTATCTGGTGAGCTGCATCACCGGGATTTCAATCATGGTCTGTTTCATCCTGTCAGCTTTTCTGTTTACCTTTGTTTCCTGGGAGGGCTGTAGGGGGCGGCGCCCTGTGCACTTGTCACTACCCAGCGACTGGCAACATTTTTCACCGCTCTGTGGTGCTTTGTGTGGGGGTGGGGCTCTAAAATGGATTGCTGCCGTTGCTCTCTGCTGAAAGACCAGGAGGCTCCTTCCCCACGGCCTCACCGTTCAAGGCAATAGGGGGTCTGCCTTCCCCAGCGTTGGAATCGCAAGCTGTCGGGTGTCGACAACAGCTGAGATTGCTCCCCTGGCATTTCTCGCAGTCCCACTGCTATCCCCGCTGCTACCATGGACAGCCCAGCCCAACCTTTCCATCCTGATTCCGATTTTGCCCCTCCTACCCATCCAGAGGAGCACCACTGGTTTATAACTTCATACCTTGGGCTTCCTTATAGTTTTATTTTATGGAATTTCTGGTTTTCTTTGGTTTTTAGGTAGTTGTATTCCTACTTAGTTGTAGAAGGAGACAGAGTGTGTCAGTCTAAGCCTCCATCTTGGCCGGAAGTGTCAAGACATGCCCTTTATGCTGTGGAATCCCTTACAAGATAGGGTGCAAGAAGATTGGGAAGAATGAGGACAATGACTCAACACCAGGAAGACAAACAGTCCAATAAAAAATGGGCAAAGGACCTGAACAGACATTTCTCCAAAGAGGACATACAGAGGGCCCATAGGCATATGAAAGGATGCTCAACATCACTAGCCATCACAGAGATGCAAATTAAAACCACAATGAGATACCACTTCATACCTGTCAGAATGACCATCATTAATAAATCAACAAACAACAAGTGCTGGCGAGGTTGCAGAGAGAAAGGAACCCTGGTGCATTGCTGGTGGGAATGCAGACTGGTGCAGCCACTATGGAAAACAGTATGGAACTTCCTTAAAAACCTAAAAATGGAACTGCCTTTTGACCCAGTGATTCTGTTGCTGGAAATATACCCTAAGAAACCTGAATCACTAATTCAAAAGAACTCATGCACCTCTGTGTTCATAGCAGCACTGTTTATAATAGCCGAGTGCTGCAAATAGCCTAAGTGCCCATCTGTAGATGATTGGATCAAAAAACTGTGGTACATTTACACAATGGAATACTATGTAGCAGAAAGAAAGAAGGAACTCCTACTTTTTGACAGCATGGATGGAACTGGAGAGTATTATGCTTAGTGAAATAAGCCAGGTGGCAAAAGACAAATACCATATGATCTCACCTAATACAGGAACATAATGAGCAAAACAAACAAAAGAGCAAAATAGAACCAGAGGCATAGAAACAAGGAATAGATTGATGGTGACCAGATGGGAGAGGGAGAGGGAGAGGGTTAAGGCAGGAAATAGGGGAAGGGTCTAGTCAAGGAACAGGTATAAAGAACCCATAGACATGGACAACAGAATGGGGATTGACTGTGGAAGTCAGGGGGGTGGTGAGGATGGCAGGGAAGAGCAACGAGGGAAAATTGGGACAACTGCAATAGAACAACAATAAAAAAAAAAAAGAATGAGGACAAGGATTGGAGGATTGGATGAAAAAGGGGAGGGATTGAGAAGTACAGATTAGTGGTTTTAAAAGAGTCATGGGGCTGTTAAATAATAACTATGTATGGGGCCAGGTGGGGACTGGAAATATCAGGGGGAGCACTTTGTTAAGCATATGATTGTCTAACCACTGTGGTGTATGCCTGAAACTAATACAAAATAACATTGACTATAAACTGTATTTTAAAAACATTTTAACTAAAAGAAGGAGAATGAGAACAAGTGAGAGTGATCCTAGAACATGGAGGAGAACACACCTGCTTGGTGAATAAATATTTCAATTATGATGATGTACTGTGATTTAGAATACCTTGATGTCCTCTGACAAATTACCCCTCTGCCCTCTGGCAGACATTGTATGTCTTCAGCTTAAATCTTTATTCCCAGATTTAAATTCACTAGAGAAAGCACACAGTTATATATGTTACTTTTAAAAATTCACGTATCTGTGCCTTACCTCTTGATTCAGTTGGTGAGAGTGATCTGAGGCCCAGGAATTCAGCTGATTCTGCATACAAATGGAGCAAGGACTGTGGCTTTGTATTCTTTAGTGTAAATGCAGGTCTCAAGGGCAAGTTTGTTTAAGAAAGAAAGTTCTCCCAAGTCACACAGTTCTGAGGAAGATTGTAACTGAGCAAACTGGGGCTTGTTCACATGGTGCCAATTAGTGTTGAGAATAACAGATCTTTATTCACAATATTCCAACCTTGGGTGGGGGTGCTGGGAGCACTTCAACTCAGAGCCCTGTTCTCCCACAAGACCCAGCCCTTCTCTTGCTCCCAAAAAGGTTATAAGCCAAAAGAAGCTCAGGAGTTCCCCATCTCCTTATCTGTCAGCTCACTCCTTCAGGACCTGGGGTCTGTTGTCCTCAGCCTCTGTATAAGAATCCAGAAAAGTATGTGCTGTGTTACACTGGATCATGGTGAAGTCCAGGATAAGCACAAGTCCTAGGAGAGTGTCCTTTCCATATGTCCCAAGTTCCAAGAGTCCAAATAGAATCTGGGTCTGCAGGGCAGAGTCCTTGGTGGCTTTGGAGTCAGCCAGAGCAGGCACAATCAAAGCAGCAGCGTGCCTGCTTTCTTATTAACCCATGCCACATGGCCGAATCCTGACTATAAACTGCATAGCTGCTTGCTTATCATTCTACATCATGGCACCTCCTCTCACAGCTGCTACAAACATGCTCCTTCTCTCAAGGCTGCCCGCCCTTCCTTGTAAATCCTGACCCAGGACTTCCTATGTGACCTCATTTATGACTCCTCGCACAATGAGCTACCTTTTCCAGCTTTCCTGTATTGTTTGCATTCTTTTGGCTGCCATTTTTAGTCAGGGAAAGAGTTCCTATCACAGGGATTTCTGAGGAAGACCTTCACCTCCCCTGGCTATGTCAAGGGTCAGGATACACTCTTAGTCAGTACACCTTTTGCCCTGGGGCATGTGGTTGCACAACTATTAGCTAGCTACCAACTTGCCATAGATATGCAAAGTATCTTAAATGCTGTATCTTCTCCTTCCCCCGTCCCCCAACCATAGGCTGTGAGGACTTTGGGGATTCCTCCCCTGCTCTGTACCCCATTTCAAGATATATTGAAGGGTAGAGGGTGTGGTGAGGGTGGTGGGGGTGATGAATAATATAAAATAAAATTGAGTTGCCCAGTAAAAGTCAAACGGCTAAATCCACCACCCAGATTTCCCAAGGGGCATCAGAAAGGCTAGGATGTAACTTCTGAAGAAATCTTCAATTGCCAAGTGGATTTGAAAACTGGAAACTAAATGGAGATTTGTGCTTATTTACCCTATCTCTGACCTTCTCAGTCACCTCTTCTATGAATTAAGAGATTGTCAGAAACTTCAGCATAGTCCTCTGCCCTGTGCCTAGCCCTGAGAGATGCTTTCAAGTAAAAACTGAAGGAAAAACACTCACAGAGGAGACGGGTACCAGCTGGGATTTATTTCAGTGTCAGCTTGACACAAACATGGGTGAAGGCCAGATATGGATTGGTGACTCATCCACATTTAGATGCAGTTTGTGTAAAATGTTTTCATTTCCGCATCATGGAAACAAATCTGAAAGCTTTCACTCAAACTATGAAATTTAATTCCTTGCAACAAAAAGTGACCAACCCCCAAGCACAGCTTTAAAGAGTCCCACTTCGACTCCTATTTAATTTCTGAATCTAGGTTAACCATAGTTTGTATTTAATTTCAGTACAGAAACAATCAAAATGATGATATTTTGCCTCTTGGTAATTCTCTGTCCATGTATGAATTGTTTTTTAAATAAGAATGAGTTAAGGTTTGGTTAATCTTTAGCATAGTTAATCTTTACACCACATAATGCTTTCAAAATAGACTTTAGATGTTACATTTTCTTTTGAAAAGCACTAATATTCCAGCCTGAATGCACTTTGGGGTGAGGGTGGGGGATCAAGAGAGATTGGGGGAGTCCTTTAGCCCGTGTCTGTAGCCATCTGTTTCCTAAATATGCATGTTATAAAAGAGCCTTAACCATTTTTAACAAGTTTCCAAAAAGGCAAGAATTAAAATATTAAGGATTTATACACTGCCTTCAGATTTTTTTTGTCCAACATTACTTTTTAATGTTTTTGATAAAACCAGTCCATAAGACATGTCTTCCTGACCTCAGATGTAATGCGATGGTCTTGTACATTTTAACACAGATATCAAAGGATATGATACATACATATTAAAAGATCTTGACTATCACAGCATCTTAAAGACAAGAAATCTTTGTGGCAGACAGTTCAAAATTATTTCTTGACAGCTTTATTGTGGTATCATTTACAAATATAAATTGCATATATTTATGGTGTACAAGTCGATGTATTGATATATGTATACATTGTGAAATGATCATCACAGTCAAGCTAATTTAATATATTCATCACTTTTACATTTACCATTGTGTGTATATCACATTTTCTTTATTCATCTTTAATAACTGAAACTTTGTACCCTTTGACCAATATCACCCCATTTCTCAGTGCCCCAGCCCCTGGCAAGCACCATCCCACTCTGTAAATACCACATATAAGTGAGATCACACAGTGTTTTTCTTTCTGTGCCTGGATTATTTTGCTTAGCATGATGTCCTCCAGCTTCACCCATGTTATCACAAATGGTAAGATATACTCATTTTTTTAAAGTTGAATGCATGTGGTTTGTGTGTGTGTGTGTGTGTGTGTGTGTGTGACAACTTTATCCATATGTCAGCTGAAGGACAGTTAGTTTGCTGTTTGAATGATGCTATAATCAATAAGGGAGTATAGATACCCCTTAGTGAATCTGATCTCCATTCCTTTTAGATATACATACACCAGAAGTGGAATTGCTGAATTATACAGTAGTTTTATTGTTAGTTTTTTGAGGGACCTGGATACCATAAATTAGTACAGCCACTATGGAAATATATATGATGGTTCAAAATTATTTATTGAGCAATTACTGTGTGTCAGGCTTGAGATATATCAGTGAGACCAATATCTACTCTGTGACCTTTAGTAACTCATATCCATGTAATCCTGTTTTCCCATTAAGAAAAATTGAGAGAATTAAACTAGATCTCACAGCATGGCTCTAGGATTCAATAGAATTAAGGATCTTGCAGTCCTTTTGTATGGGCAACAAAGACATGCTAGTGGGTGCTGGCTATAAGAAGAAATTTGACTGAAGAAAGACTTCAAAGGATGGGCATGATCCTTAAATCAGGATTTTCAGCACTTTTATTATGACATGTAATTACAGATGATTTACCCTCATCTTTTTAATCTAGTTTATTAAAAAGAACACTCAGCCTATCCTAGCGGCAAATATTTTTGCTTTTTGCTGCTAATGTTTTCAGTCAGAAATAAATTAAATATTACTGTCATTAAAAAATAAATAAATTTCCCTGGAAAACAGAGAAAAAATTACTTTGTTGGCAAAAAGGGGAACAGTTATGCCCCCACACTAGGTAGTAATACAGCATGGTCCTAGAAAAGAACTGTTTTAACTTCTTAAGGAGATTACTGTGCTAAAATTTTAAGCTTGAGTTACCAATAAGCAATCTGAATACAGCCCCCAAAATTTTGGAGAAACAAGTGAGGTTTTAGGACTTTGATGGCAATTTTAAAAAGAAATTCCATAGTGTTTCACCAATTTTCAGTGTTAATAGGGAAAATATCTTCAAGAATTGCAGTGATAGCTGCCCTCCACTTAGAAGTAGCTTTTTGGCTCCTGCTTGAATCTCTGTCTGGTTTGGCCTCCTTACCTCCTCTCTAGGCTCCACCGTGTCCACAAGGGTGACCCAGAAAACCTACAAGGTGTCCACCTCTGGCCCCAGGACCTTCATCAGCCACTGGTATTCAAGTGGGCCCAGTATCAGGTTCTCAACTTTTCCTGGGTTGGCTGGAGCACCAACATGAATTTGGCCACAGGTTTTGGCAGAGCTGGGAGTATGGGGACCTTCAAAGCTGTCCAAGTGAATCAGAGCCTGCTGAGCCCCCTGAAGCTGGAGGTGGACCCCAACATCCAGGCAGTGTGTAACCAGGAGAAGGAGTGGATAAAGAGCCTCAACAAGTTTGCTTCCTTCACCAAAAAGGTACAGAGCCTGGAGCAGTAGAATAAGATTGAGGAGACCAAGTGGACTCTCCTGCAGCAGCAGAAGAGGATTCACAGTAACATGGACAACATGTTTGAAAGCTGCATCAACAACCTTTCATGGCAGCTGGAAATGCTGACCCAGGAGAAACTGAGGCTGGAGGCAGAGTTTGGCAACAT
Organism: Furipterus horrens; assembly: GCF_987537825.1. Lineage (NCBI taxonomy): Eukaryota > Metazoa > Chordata > Mammalia > Chiroptera > Furipteridae > Furipterus > Furipterus horrens. The sequence continues at coordinate 57,051,828 of NW_028327176.1, read as the reverse complement.
GCAGGGGCTGGTAGAGGACTTGAAAAATAAGTATGAGGATGAGATCAACAAGCACACAGAGATGGAGAATGAATGTGCCCTTATCAAGAAGGATGTGGATGAAACTTACCTGAATAAGGTAAAGCCAGAGTCCAGCCTGGAAAGGCTGACAAATGAGATCACCTTCTACAGGCAGGAGATTTGTGAGCTGCAGTCCCTGATCTCTGACATGTCCACGGTGCTGTGCATGTAAAACAGCTGCTCCCTGGACCTGAATGGCATAGTCGCTGAGGTCCAGGCCCAATACACAGAGATCACCAACCACAGCCAGGCTGAGGCTAAGCCCATGTACCAGATCAAGTATGAGGAGCTGCAAACACTGGCTGGAAAGCACAGGGCTGACCTGAGTGGCACAAAGATGTAGATTTCTGAGATTAACCTGACCATCAACTGACTCTAGCTGAGGTCAAGGGCCTCAAAGGCCAGAGGGCTTCCCTGGCAGCCACCATCATCAATGCCAAGCAGCGTGGGGAACTGAAGACAAGGTAGCTGAGCTGGAAGCCGATCTGAGAACCGCTACGCAGGACATGGCCTGACAGCTGCATGGGTATCAGGAGCTCATGAATATCAAGCTAGCCCTTGACGAGGAGGTCGCCACCTACTGCAAGCTGCTGGAGTGTGAGGAGAACCAGCTGGGGCCTGGGAGGCAGAACATGAGTATCCATACCAAGACCACCAGTGGCTACTCAGGTGGGTAGAACCAGGCTTACTGAAACCTCACCTATAGCCTGGGCTTCCAGGCCAACTTGGGCTCTGGTGGGGGCCCTGGCTCCTTCAACCGCACCAGCACCAGCTCCTCCAAGATGGTGGCTGTGGAGAAGATTGAGACCCACAACGGGAAGCTGGTGTCTGAGTCATCCAATGTTCTGCCCAAGCAAAAGACTACTGCAGTCTCTCTTGTCCTCCAAGCCAGTGGGAAAGGAGCTGTGCAGGGGAGCCAGGGAAGTTAAGGGCACAGAAGACACACCTGAAGCTCAGCTCCAGTCCTCAGTTCACCCTTGGGGTACAAGAGTTTACTGCCTGGAGGACTGCCTCTTACCCTGCCCATGACTAAAACCCAAATCAAGTATTTTTTCCCCAACATAAAGTCTTAGCTGGCTCTGACTAAAAAAAAAAAAAAAAAAACACTGGTTGATAATATACAGTTTTTACTTTCTACTATTTTTTTTTTGTTTACAAAATTGCTTCTAGCTTGTTAAAATATAAATTGGTATAATGGATGGATACATGAATAAATGGCTAGATGGTTAGATGGAGATGGACAGACAGATAGACAAATAGATAGCAAAACTTAGGTAAAATCCTAGAAAGAAGTATTTATTTGTAAAAGTGAAGAATATCATTTTGTATAAATGGCACTTTAGTATAAAACTAAAAGTATCTCTTGAGTAGTCATTATACTTCCCTTAAAGCTTAAAAGGAAGTTTGTTTTAGAAGCAGTATAAATTAAATTCAGGAGGAAAAAGAAAACAAATAAGCAAGAAGCAAAACAAACACATAAAATGGCTCTCTGAAGAGACCTAAATTCCAGAATGGTTTGGAAATGACTGTATCTACAATTCTCTACTTCTGTCAGTCTTCCAGTCTTTTCCCCTCCTTTCTTCCCCTACTATATCAGCAGATTATCTGGCCTCATTCTTCAGAGCATAGAAGGACTCTCACATGAGAGCTTCTTCAAATTCTCTCCGCCAAATCTGAAAAGCTGCACCCACCCTCTCCTCCATGCCTTCTTGTGCACAGGGAGGCATTCTTCCCCCCAGCAAAGGCCAGTCCGCTTCATGCAGCACTTCATCACCCTGCTCAGCTCTTATTCTTTCTATCCTCCACCGCTCTTTCTTACATTATTCCAATTAGATATCAAATATACTCTGCCTTTCCCACGTTAAAAATGTTTTTTTCTTGAATCCTACAAGCCCCTGAAACTACCTAATAAGCTGACTCTATTTCAAGGTGAAACATCTCTCAAAGAATATATATGCTGATTCCACATCCTCATCAACCATATGCTCCTTCAACTACTTTGAAGTCACAAAGACTGATCTTACTAGAGTCATCAACAACTTCTATGCTGCAAAGATAATGAGCTCTTATTAGTTTCTATCTTGTGTTTTGTCTCTCCTAACAAGTTTACTTACTTGACCACAGCATGCTTGAGAGATTTGTTTTTGTTTTTGTTTTTTACCCCCATAATCACACACTCTCCAGATTTCCTCTTCCTTCTGGTCATGCCTGTCTCGAGACTGTGTGCAATCAGGCTGTTCTCATTCTAGCCCTGTTCCCATTCTGCACTATTCTACAGTCTCTCATAGTTAAACTCCCACTCACCACAAGCCACTTACACATCTCATCTCTAATGCCCAATCATTAATAATCAACATACAACTCACCTTAATATCTCCACTCAAATGTTCCTAAGTCTTCCCAAACTAGTCATATCCAAAACTAAATCATTAGCTTCTCTTCAAATTCTCTTCTCCCCATTATGTTCCCCACAGTAGAAGTTAGTACTATTATCTATTTGCTCATACCAGAACAACATAAATGTACTCTTGACCTGATACTTTTATCTCCTAAATCCAATAATCTATCACCAAGTGTTTTTATTTTAACCCCAAAATATATTTAAAATGTATCAACTTCTCTCCATCTCTATTGCCACTACCCTAGTACAAGCCACCAGATTCTCTTTTCTGATCTATCAACTCAGCTCTTGTCAACCAGTCTTATCTCTTCTCCATCCAGTCCATTCTCCTCACAGCTGCCACATTCATGTTTTTAAAATACAACTATCACAACTAAATGCTCCTGCTTTAAGCGTCTCAGTGGCTGATTTTACTCATAAGTCTGGAGTGTGTAGCCTGAGACAGAAAATCCCATGCTTCTGCGGCCTCATTGCATACCCATCTCCCATCACTCCACTTACTTCAGCCTCAAGGAACCTCCTTCAGGTCATTCTTGCCCATGACCTCTTCATTTGGTGTTTGCCTAGAATCCCTTCTTCATCTGTTCACCAGTGGATTCCTTATCAGTCCTTCAGGCTGCCTCAGCTGAGGTGTTATTCCTTCATGAGAACCTAGCCTGACCTTCTTCCACAAGGGTGGTACCCAGTTATATGTTTTTTAGAACAAATAATGCTTATCATCATTTTATTCCAGCAATGAGCCTGTTTCTAAGAACTTAATAGGACTCTAAATATATTTATTGAATAAGTGCTATTGAGGGGAGAAATTTATGATATTCTATAAGATCTACATTGAAAGGGTATAAACATGAAATAAGAAGGGCTCACACTCATAATGGAGGTTTATCAATGTTCAGTCCATAGGTGCCCAATTTCATCAACTAGTGCCCTTCATCTCTGACTTAAACCAGAACATCCCAGAAATGATGTAGCTAAGTTAGTTCATTTGTCCCTTACAGCATGTAAGTGGTTTGACCATAGAACACTTTTGGAGCAATGCCAGCTACCTGGAGAGAATTGACCCAACAGAACCCAGCAACTGAGAGCCTAGGCTTTGAAGTCAGGCACAGTTTGTAATCCTGACCTTTCTGGTTAATAAGTGATAGCCTCTGAAACCCACTGTATTTCCTACAGTGTACATTTCAAAAGGGAACTAATTATACTATATATTGTTTCCTTCATGAGAGCCCAGTGTGTATTAAGGAAGAGAAAGCAGAGAACTCTTGTTTTAGGACTATTTTGCAACTCCTGAACAACTAACTGATTTGTTTATGATCCTTGCAAATGTAGTCACTTATTATATATAATACATATAGTAACATATGTAGTACTTACATATATTATATACATCTCCCTTCAGTGCAAAATCCAAAGTTATATTTTAAATAAATAAGCATGACTGAAACATGTCATCATGAAACATCAAGAATGTAGATTTTGTATGTTGAAGACAAATAAGACAGCAATAAAAAAGAAGATTCAAATTAAGAATGAGGTTTCTGGAGGCAACAACATCAACAAAAATAATCAGTAGGATTTATCTTGGTAAAGCCACAGGAAAAAAAAAAAGAGGTGATATCAGAAATAGAAAAGATACAGATTTCTAAATTTTAAATATGTAAGCAAAGAGTTTTTCACCTCACAAACTGGCAATGGTGCTAGAGGCAGACGATGCTCTAAGGTGTGACTGATGTTGGCAGAAGACATGAAACTAAAACATTGACATGACAAAAATTGCTCGGAATCCTAATGCTCCGATGAACCAGTTTTTTGTCTACCACTGCTGCACTGAGAAAACTTAAGAAGATGTAGACTTCTGCTACACCAAACAAACCTAGAGGACATTGCTAATAGTGAGGCTGCAGCCTAGTGAGTCAATTGTATGCTCTTTACAACCATAGGCAGTCTTCATTATGACCACTGCAAAGTTCTGTGCTGAGGCTGGACAGGTGGACATACCTACAATCTTATGTCTCCCTGGTCAAAGAAAACCAAGTGGCATCCAAGGAGGGATAGGTGCTGTTTTATCAGCTGATTTAGGAACCACCCAAGTGCCTGTGAAACCTCCATTAAGTTCTGACACCTATGAAAGTCTTGGAATGCCCTTAAGACCCAGGCTCCCCAAATTGTTGTCTGTGTTTATCTCATTATATCTATGGCTGGGAGAGAGGGGTTATGCATTTTAAAAACATCTTCCCTCCCCCTGGACAATCTTTTGTTTTTTAGCCCTCTTAGTTATGTTGTTTTATCAAAAGCCCAGGAATAGTGCTATTTCCCTCCCTTTCTAAATATGGACTTGCCCACATGCATTTTAAGTACTATTAAAAATAAAAAGATCGACCATGGTGACTATTAGTGGTGATTGCATTTATTTGAATAAGTTAGACTATTTGCTGTAACTTTTCTTGCTACCTTCCTTTGCATTACATTTAGGAATGAAAAATATGTGTGTTGCTAAATGCAATAATATCATACGTAATCTAGTATGAAAATGTCCAATTACTGATTTTTCTAATTCATCAACATGGTCTGTTTATAAAAGGCTTAGTTTTTAGACTTCAGTGCATTGAGGTACTGTGTTCTACTCTTAAAATTAGAGCTCTTAAATTTACTATTCCAGAGCAATTTTAAAAAATTCTTGCATAGAAAAATATTACTTATCTATCATGCCCTGGAGCAGGATAGTTCTTTCTCACTACCTATATAAACAACACTTTACTCATGTGGACAGTATCTCCCCAAATGGTACCACCGCCAGGACTTCTTACAACCCCCAAAGGCACATGCACATGTGTGCACACATACACTCAAACACATACATTTATTCACACACACACACACACATGAACAAGTTCCTTTCTAATACTGTAAAGTTCTTATGAGATTAAATTTGAGCAAAGGAGCAGAGCACGAAGAGAACGAAAGCTGGCGGAGAGGGAACAGTGTCATAACCACCTGAAACCTGAGTGGTAAGACTCAGGATCACTGGGAGAAAGTTTTAGTATTTATAGCATCAATTCCATCAAGCCACCTACTTTTTTTTCTGAAGGTGTCTATTTCTTGACTCAAAGTCACAGGATGTCATATGCTGAAACTTTAAAGATATTTTTCCCTTACTACTGTTCCAGCTACCTTATAATTAGTGGCAATTCCTCTCAGATTCTAGGATCAGGCTGTCAGTCTTTGTTTCCCATGTTGCTATGAGTTATTGCCTTTTGCTGTTACTTCAGGCATATTTTAATAAGAATTTCAGAGTAGTCATATCAGTGGATTCTATCAAATTTTATTTTGGCTTAGCAATTTAATGAAAAACCAACTCAATCAAGAGAGCATTGATCCCTTTTAAACCCAGGTGAAAATATAATTATAAGTATCAAAATAAGAAATAAGAATAAGAAGAAAACACAAAACAAAAGATTAATAAGGGGATTTGAATAAATTGAGAAATAAACTATGCTCCTTGATGGAAAAACTCTATAATATATTATAACATATAATAAAATCTAGTCTATTTTTCCCCACGTAATTGATAAACCTAGTGTTTCCAACCAAATATTCATCAGGGTTATGTTTTAGAACTTGACACAATGACTCTAAAGTCACCTGGATACGTGATTGAAAAGAAAAATTAAAAAAAAAATTTTTAATTAAAAAGAGCCCTGGCTGGCGCGACTCAATAGACTGAGTGCCAGATTACGAACCAGAGTCACCAGTTTGATTCCCAGTCAGGATACATGCCTGGGTTGCAGGCCAGGTCCCCAGTTAGGGGTGCAAGTGAGAGGCAACCACACAGTGATGTTTCTCTCCCTCTCTTTCTCCTTCTCTTCCCTGCTCTCTAAAAATAAATAAATAAAATCTTTCTAAAAAAGAAAAATAGGTGAAACACTAAGAATATTAAGAGTTATATAGTTATAAAATTCTTACAGTAATAAAGCAATAATAAAAGACAGGAAATATTACAAAATAATGATTTCAGAAAGAATGTATCATTTGATAATGATGAAGTTCAAACCAATGGGGAAAATGTTATATTATTTCAAAATCAGATTATCAGCTATCACAGGAAATTAAATAACAATATATTGCCTCACTAAGTCATACAATAAGAAAAAATTAAGATGAATTAAAAATTTAATAATTTACTAAAACAATAATAATAAATATGCTAAAATTAAATACAACTAAATATTTATATAACTTTCAATGGGGAAAGTCCTTTAAATATATAAGCAAAAACAAATGCAATGACATATTTAATTATATAAAAATAATATTGTCATGCAGTGTGAAATACCACAAACAAATGAGGAAGAAGAGAAAACTGAGGGAGTTTTTTGTTAGCCATGACAGACAAATGGTTCATAGCCTTTTTCTATAAAGGATTATATAAAAATAATTAACAACTGTGGAGAAAAGTAATTTTATCTGTACTCTTCTAGATTTTTGGCTTAGAACTCCTGACCCCTCAACTCTTGGTAATAAGAGACAGATTAATTTTTAAAAAACAACAGATGCTTATTAACATGTACACCTCTTGTATATATGGAAAATACCTAGGAAAACTGAGTAATTCTCTGAAACAGCCAAAGCTACCATCTTAAAAAACATCTCCAGCTAATGGCAAAAGAAGGTATTGGGGGGGTCAGAGGGAGCAAGCTAAGGGAGATGATCATGCAATATACAGTAAACAAGAGTAAAGTTGTTATGCAAATTTAAGTTCTTCTCTATTGATTAGAATTTCTAGAAATTTGATAATTTCTTTCTTCCTGATACAGAGAAAAAGAGAGACTCTTATAAATGGAGATTTCTCTTATAAATGTAAATGTCTCTCACAAAAGAATAACTTCTACTTGGTTTTTACAGCTTCTCTCTCATGTCTGCTGCTTTTTTAAAAAAAACATATTCAGTCTAAAATAATTCTTATGCCAAAGAGACATATTTGGGGATAGCAAATTATGCTCCCATTCAACATTTACATCCTCCTTTATGATAATAACACTCCATAGGCAAAAAAAGTAAAAACATTTTTAAAAATGCTCTATATTTTAAAAGTGTCAAAAAATTAGATGAAAAGTATTCAATCCCACTTCTAAGAAAAGTGTTGAAAACTATAAAGTGCAATCATTTTTAATAAAATATAAAAATACAAGTCATGCTAATCATTTCTGAGTGCTTATAAAAATATATACTCCTTTAGTCCTCTTATATGTTATAAACTAAATATGCTTAGAGTTGAAAACATAGATTAAAATCCTTCATATTAGATATACTCTTTGAATCAGTAATTCATCTTATAATGTGTTCCAAAAAATTAGAGTAAAAGTATTTATAAATAAAGATGTCAATTGTTGTAATATTATAAAATGAGAAATATAACATTTCAAAGTCCAATAGTAAAAATGTTTACTTTTTAAATTTTTTAATCTTTATTTTTAAATATATTTTATTGATGCTGCTATTACTGTTGTCCCAATTTTTCACCCTTTGTCCTCCTCCACCCAATAGCCTCCATTCCCTCTGGCAATCCCTCCCTTAGTTTATGTCCATATATCATGCATGTAAGTTCTTTGGCTACTCCATTTCCTATGCTGTTCTTAACATCCCCCAGCCTATTTTGAACCTATCAATTTGGACTTCTTAATCCCTCCAGTTTTTCCCCCATAATTCCCCTTCTTTCTCCCAACTGATAACCATCTAAATGATTTCTGTATATTTGATTCTGCTCCTGTTCTGCTAGTTTTTTTAGTTTTTTAGATTCAATTATTGATAGTTTTGACTTTATTGTCCTTTTAATATTCATAGTTTGATCTTTTTTTTAAGTAAGTCCCTTTAACATTTCATATAATAATGTCTTGGTGATGATGAACTCCTTTAGCTTTACCTTGTCTGGGAAGGACTTTCTCTGCCCTTTGATTCTAAATGATAGCTTTGGTGGAGAGAGTAATATTGGTTATAGGTCCTTGTTTTTTATCACTTTGAATACTTCTTGCCAGTTCCTTCTTGCTTGCAAAGTTTCTTTCAAGAAATCATTTGACAGTGTTATGGAAACTCCTTTGTAGGTAACTATCTGTTTTTTTCCTGCAGTTTTTAAGATTCTCTCTTTATCTTTAACCTTTGGAATTTTAATTATGATGTGTCTTGGTGTGGTCCTCTTTGGGGCCATCTTGTTTGGGACTCTCTGTGCTTCCTGAACTTGTATGTCTATTTCCTTCACCAAATTAGGGAAGTTTTCTTTCATTATTTTTTCAAATAACTTTCCAATTTCTTGCTCTTTCTCTTCTCCTTCTGACACCCCTGTGATTTATTGTTGGTGTATTTGAAGTTGTCACAGAGGCTCCTTACCATGTCCTCATTATTTTGGATTGCTTTTTCTTCTTGCTCCTCTGATTGAATTTTTTTTCTTCCGTGTGTTCCAAATCACTAATTTGATTCTTAGCTTCATTCATTCCTCTCTTTATTCCCTATAAATCTAAATTCTTTTTTGTTCACTTAGTGCAAAGTTTACTTTTTTCTGGGTATTTTTTATGCTGTTGAAGTACCCAATGAGTTCCTTGAGCATCCTAATAACAAGTGTTTTGAACTCTGCATCTAATAGATTGCTTATCTCCATTTTGTTTAGTTCTTTTTCTGGAGTTTTGTTCTGTTCTTTCATTTGTGCCATATTTCTTTGTCTTCTCATTTTGGCAACCTCCCTGTGTTTGTTTCTATGGATTAGGTAGAGCTGCTTTGACTCCCTGTCTTAGTAGCGAATCCTAATGTAGGAAAATGCACTGTAATTTGGATGGGGTGGAGCCTTAGGTAATCATCTGGGTGGGGTAAACCATGTGAACCAGGTTGATGGAGTCTCAGATATGGTGCCACTCTGTGGCTCTGTGTGTGGGAGGGATCAGAAAAGGGACAATGGCTGCTGCCTGGCCTCTATTTTCTTCAGGAGGAAACTGTCTCCTGGCACTTCCCCTGATGCTAGACACTTCAGTTTCTCCCTGTATGCCACTAAGGCCCTTCAAGCTGCAGCCCTAGAGCTGAAGCCCAGAGGAAGTCAGTCTGCACAAGTCCTAATTCTGTTTTAGGTCCTTTAAGAGGAGACTCAGAGAATCTTGCAGTTTCTTCCACCATCCCAACCCCACTGGTTTTTACAGCCAAAGTTATAGAGACCTATCTTTCTGGCACTGGAACCCTGGACTGGGTAGTCTGGTGTGGGGCTGGGATCCCTCACTCACAATATATCTCTCCTGACTTTTATCCACCACATATGGGTATAGAACTGCCTATTTCAAATCTCTGTGTCTCCACATCCCCACCCTTCCTACCCATCTGAATAAATGTGACTCCTTTAACTCCTCGGTTGTTGGACTTTCATACAGTTCAGTTTTCTGATAATTTTGGGTGATAGTATTTTTGTAGTTTAGTTGTTATTTTTCTTGTAGTTATGCAAGGATGTGAGCCATGTTTACCTATGCTTTTATCTTGACTGATAGACCCCGATAGTAAAAATATTTAAACAATATGGCACATTTAATCTGCGGCTCTGAAACTATATGGCTAAGGGCTAGCTGAGAAGTGTGTTAAAGTGCAGAATTTAACCACATCATCATTCCTTCTGCACCTGAATTTCAATTCATCCATAACCATATCATTTTTAGCAAAAACCATCATTTTTCTAAAAAATATATAATTCTGTGTAGTCCTCAGTCTATATTTTAAGAACCACTGATTTACTTAAGTAATGATTCTCGAGTTTTAAATTGGTGTTGCAAGTGAATGCTTTTTGACCTGAAATGATGATCAAGAGATTTGTAACTTTTAGCAAGACAATGGACTGAGCTGATATGAGGTCTTTCTTAGCTCAAATAGTTAAAAATGTTAAATTATAACAAACAAAAACATGACAGTTATAAGCAACTCCAAATATAAAAAGGAAAACATGTAAGGACTAGAGAAATATCAGAACTTAAAGCCAAATACAGCAAGCACAGAACAAATGATATGTTGCCCCTGGGGAATCTGACTCAGGTATCCTGGGGGTGTGAAAGTCTGAAGCTTTAATACCACACAAAGGGAGCAGAGGAGATTTGGTCTTGGGCCTCTGGAGACAGGGCAGTAGAACTGATATTTTACATTAGGCCCAGACTTTCAATGGCATGCACCCTGTATGTAGAGGGAACTAGAAAATTTTGACCTACAACCCTGAAAAGTAGTAATGAAACAGCTTCTTGGATTGCTTCTAAATCTTGGCTATTGCAATGAGCATAAGGGGCCATATATTTGTTTGAATTAGTGTTTTGGGTTTCTTTATAAATTTACATAATGAAATATTACTCAGCTGTAAAAAAGAAGGAAATCTTACCCTTTGCAACAGCATGGATGGACATAGAGAGTATTATACTAAGTAAAATAAGCCACTCAGAGAAAGATTAAGTACCATATGATTTCACTCATATGTGGAATCTAATGAACAAAATGAACTAATGAAGAAAACAGAGACAGTCTTATAGACAGCTGGGGGGAGGGGCAGAGACTAAATGGGGGTCTGGAGGAACTCAACAAAAAAGAGAAACAAAAGAGCCCTGACCCATATGGCTCAGTTGGTTGGGCATTGTTCCACAAAATGAAACATCGTGGGTTCTGTTAGGGTTGTTGGTGATACAGACTGTAAAACAATTCACAAAGAGAAGAAAATGCAAAGAGCAAAGTGTTATTATTCCCTTTCCAAGAGAGGAAAGGGGCTTAAGTGTGGAGAAAAACACCAGCATCAAAATGTAGGGGTTTGTGTTTTCATTGGGCTATTAGATTATAAAAGGGTGGGGGGTTGCTATTTTGTGGCCCCTGGGCTAATAGGGGCATTGCAACATTGGAGGTTTCTGGTTGGTTTTGCATAAGCTGCAGTTTGCTCCAATGTTATGTTTTGTCTCAGCTATCGGGGGCAGTTAGTCATGTTCTCCTCTTGCTTTTCCAATAGTTTTCTAGTCCTGGGGACATAAGCTCAGAAGAGTAAAATGGCAGTCATGTTTAACAAGGTCATGGGCCTATTCAGCAGATGGCACCAGCTTTATCCTTTCAGATTCATTTCCGGTCAGGGCACATGCCTGGGATGCATATTTGGTCCCCAGTCGAGGTGTGTACAGAAGGCAGCCAATCAATGTTTCTCTCTCACATCAGTGTTCCTCTTCCTCTCTCTCTAAAAATGAATAAATAAAATCTTTTAAAAAGAGAGAGAGAGAGAGAAAACCTCATGGATATGGACAACAGTGTGGTGAATGCTTGTGAGATGGGGGTTGGGGGAGGTGGGGGAGGGTACAGGAGGGATGAATGGTGATGGACAGAGACTTGACTTGGGGTGCTGAATGCACAGTACAATGTACAGATATGTTGTAAACTTATGCACCTGAAACCTGTATAATTTTGTTAGCCAGTGTCACCCCCAATAAATTCAATAAAAAGGAAAAATAAAAGGAACTGCCTCAGTTGAGAACTTTGGTAGAGATGGATAGTGGAGTATCTCTCGTGAGGAATGAGAACCCCAAATTGAGTCAAGTATGAGCTCAGGCTTGGAAGTTATACCATGTAAATGGCATATATCCTATGACAGAAAATTAATATTAAACAGTGGCCTAGAGATTAGCAAAATGACTTAACTTAAGCAGAAATAAATGCAATACTGTTCTGAAGAGACACTTGCAAAGTACAGCAACAAAGAACAAACCAAAAAAAAACAAAACAAAAAACCACACACACTAAATTTACAATAAAAAATACAAACCACACAAAGAAAGAATCCATTATGAAAGTTCATTGTGACATCACTACCAAAGAGAATTAGCACATCTAGAATGGACAATATGAAAATCTAGGAGATCTACAATATAATATAATTCAATAATGTAATGAGTTAAAAAATATGGATCATCATAAAGCAATAGGTCATTACAAAACAAAAAGAGACAAATTTAAAAATAGACAAATAACTTTCCATAAATAAAAAATATTGTCATTAATCTTAAATGTATAGTGGATAGTTTACAATACATAGTTTAAATGTATAGCGGATAGTTTATAGTACATAAGTTGTGTACTATGGTGTTCTGGAAAATAAATCTTAAAAAAAATTACCAGGAAACAGTGCAAAGAGATAATGAGATCAAAAGTATAAAATTAAGTTTGAGATATATAAATAGTAAAAGCAAATATTTAACATATATTTTATAGCATTTTCAGAAGACAACATAAAAAAAGTAGGAGGAAAACAGCAATATTTTTAAAGATAATGTCAAATTTGTCTGGAATTATGAAAGACACAGTCTTCATATGATTAAAGCACTCTGAATCCTGAAAAGATAATAAAGATAACCCACATTTAGATATATCCTACCAAAATTTCTGAATAGCAAAACCAAAGAGAACATCAGCAAAATAGAGAAGTAATTAGACTGAAGTCATACTTCTTTTACACATCAATAGAAGAAAAATAAATATGCTAAGAAAAAATTAACTACCAACCTGAGCAGTTTAAAGTAACTTAAAGGAAAAATAAAAATGTCCATTTCAAACTAAGTCTGAGTTTGACACTGAGGATGAACAAAACATTAATTCAAAAATATTTCAATAAGAAGTAGATAGGACTCAGAAACCAAGTATGAGACAGAGAAGAAAGGTAGGCAAAACAATTTTTGTTTAACCTAGATAAGTATTAACTTAAAACAATATTTATTAAATTGGATAAGGTAAATAGGCAACATGAAACTAAAATATTAGACATCAATATCATGGACTATTGGAAAGAGTGATGAGAATCAAACGTTTTATGTTCTTTGTGTTGTGCAACAGGAAGGTATTGGTTAACTTTGAAATTAGTTGAGTCAAACTGTGCATATTAAAATAGAACTGTAATGTATAACTTTTAAATTAGCAGAGGGTAAAGGGATTATAAAAAAAGTTTAAATAACAAAAAATATAAGCATATGGATGGGAAGAATATGCAGTGTTGTAGAAATATAAAACCACTGGTCAGAGAGTTTCAGGAGTGGGTTCTGAAGTTGGGAAGAGAGTTTTAACTCTACCTGAAGCATGCTCTGTCCTAAAATTATGAAGTGAATGTAAAAAAAGGTCAGCATTTGTTAAATCTGGGTTAACATAAGGAAATAGGATGCCATTATTTTATTTTCTGTACTATTTTATGTATTTGATATTTTATAATAAAAATAAAAGCAAAGAGGGGATACTTCTGAAATACTGTTTATTTCAAAAATATTATATTTAAGGTACTATGATCCCATCATTGAAGATGATGCATTTATATTTATGCATATTTATATGTATGCATTCTATTCATCATTTTGTGGCTGTTATTGAAGATATCTGTATTTTAAGGAAAAGATAAAGAAACAATTACTTTTGCTTCCTGAATAACAAAATCAGGTGATTTCTCATTAACAGTTTTCTAAACAGGATCTACTGTTACTATTCATGAAGTCACACACAAAAACCCAACACAATAAAATGCTTTGAATACAGAAGTAAACTCCCTATAGTAAAAGGTTTTGTGTAGTTGTCCAAGGCCTTGAGCAAGCAACCTAATAACAGCTCTACATTTCTTTTGTATACTTTTTTTAAATTTTTTTCCATTTTTAAATATATTTTATTGATTATATTGTTACAATAGTTCCAATTTTTTCTTCTTTGCTCCCCTCCACCCAACACCCCTCCTCCCCCAGACATCCCTCCCCCCAAGTCCGTGGCCATGGTTCATACATACAAGCTCTCCCGCTTCACCCTTTCATATATTCCTCTTCTTCTTTTTTTAAATAAATAAATGATTAATTAATTATTTTAACAATAAAAAATAACAATTCCTCCCTCTCAGATATTAAGACCCTTTATAATCTTGTAAAGGACAATGGACGAAGGTCTCAAGCTCCTCTAATTGCTTCAAGCTGGACATGGTCGTCATCCTACCTACCCTTGGGTCCTACATTTTTTTGTTAAAAAGAATGCCATTCATTGGTTTTGCCATCTGCTCAAGGTCATATACTTAGTTGTAAAATTGAAATTATTAGCAATATCACCAAATTCAGCTCTTCTTCTTTCCATTATACCCTATGTTTATAGAGAAAAAATGTCTAGATATTATCAAAGGCAAAAATTAGACAAGGATATTGACTTTATTCAGGCTATTGCAATAGAGATACTCTGAGGTCCAAAGATCAGACTATCTGGCAGGGTAGTTTTGTCTTATATTTTTACAGGGATATATAAGTGATTCACAGTTAAGACTGTTTTGCAATAAGGGAAATTTCAGTCAGCTAGCTAAACAGAAAATGTTTATCTCTATGCATAGGTAGTTTTAGGGAAAATCAGTTCTAATCTTAGCTATTCACTTCTAAGACAAAGAATGGGAAGTTGAGTGAAGAAAAATTGGAAGAGTCTTTGACTTTTTAAGCAGGTTCAGCTTAAAAAGAAAGGGTTGTATTCAGCCTTGTTAATATGAAGATGGATGACAACTTACATGTTAACTTGTACTGTGGCAAAAAGAACTGTAGTGTCATGGTTAACCATGTAGATGTGGTTATGAATTTCTTGGGTTAAATTCTCAATTCTGCTAACTAGTTATATGACCTTAAGCAAGACTTATTTTCCATAGCATTGCACACCTGTAGAAGCAGAATTATCACAGTACCTATTTCTTCTTTTAAAAATTATATAATAAAAGTAAAACACAGTTTAAGAACTCAGTAAATATTAAATATAAGTTTAATTACACAAATTTTTATCTCATAATGAAAGACAAATTGACTGCATATCCAAAGTATTTCAATGTGAGTAATATTATGGTGTATATTTTTATTCCAGATTCTTCTTGTCAGTCAACAAATATATATTAAACATTTAAGGGTATCGATCTTCTACCTCTATTTTTTACAACATGTTATTATAAAAAATTTCAAACTAACATAAAAATTGATATAATTATACAGTGAACATCCATATGCCCTCCCCTAGATTCTACAATTAATGTATCATTATATATGATTTATTACATGCCTACATAGCTATGCATCCATCAGTATATGTTATTTATTAAGTGCATTTTAAAGTATTTCAGACATCATTACATTTGATCCTTAAACACTTCTGCATGTGCATCATTAACTAGAATTCAATATTTGTTTATAATTCTTTTGCTAGCTTCTACTTTTAACAGATAATTGCTTATTTGAAATCTTTAAGACTTATAGGTATTAGATCCTCACTAAATTGTGTTTTCATTTCCATGTGTTGGATAATGTTATAATTTTCTGCGAGCATCAACATTCTTTTATATTCTAAAATGACAATAACTTATACATATAAACCAAACCATGGCTGTCTGCCTGCCAACCCTGTCAGAAAGAAAGAGAGCATAATTTTTCATCAAAACTGTCATCCAGAGAATTGAGTGACACACCTCTAGCAAAATCATCCCCAAATCCCAGCTTGGCTCCACTCAAATTAGATTTTAGATTGGGGTTGATTGAGAACATTTTCCTAGGGGCATCTTGAAAACTGTCAGATTCCAGAGCTTTTCAGCTTGTGAAGTATAAGATGACACTGTTATATTATAATTGGATTTTCTGCTTGAAGGTTAAAGAATCCATTCATTCTTAACTATTTGATGTCATTAAATTTGCTAATTTGATGTTTTTGCTTGTAACATTTTCTTTTCCTTAAGTAATAGATGCTCACTGTAGAACAAATTGAAAATACACAAATGTACCCATAATCTAACTGCCCATACATTGCTAATAGCAACATTTTAAAATTCTCCCCAACCTTTTATGTATATACAAGTTTATTTTTGTTCGTTTGCCAATTGTCACATCAAGTAAAAACTGCTTTATGGACTGTCATTCTATTTGAAGGACATGTTAAAGATGTTTAGGCTTAATATGGAGACTATACTGCAGACACAAACTGTACTTTGAAGTAGCTTCGGAATGACCTGAAAGATGTCGTAAACTATTTTTAAAGCCTATGAAACAGAAGCACATCAAATGGCATATGAGGCTACAATGTAAACAACTAACTAATGCCATGTATATTGAAATATTGTAAACATAGGAAATAGCATTGCTTTGAATTTGAGCTCCAAGTAAAAACATAAATGGTAGGCAATTGGTTTGGAATTCAGTTATTCTTCAAAAGACAACCTTATGTATCTGTCCCAGTAAGTAATAGCAGGACTTTAACTCTGTTTGATAATGACTTGGAGTATTCCTAGAAAACCTAGTAATGTATGTATGTGTATTTAAATGTATTTATTATAAAAATGTTTTATAAACAAAAATACAATTTTTCTAGGAAAGCTATTACATTAGTTATAATTAGTTTAGCTTCATGCTAGGAAAAAAAATTAAATTAACACCGGTAAAATTCACAAGATTGTACTGTTTCAAGTAAACAAGGTCAAGATCAACAGTCCAGGGTGTGGTATACAGTAGCTGCAGGAGCTCCAACTATCACATTAGTGTTTTCACTGACAGGGAAGGAAAAGATAAGACAACTCAAAAAAGTTGCACACTATTACTTCTCATCTTTCACTGTCCATAAATACTGAAAACAAGTCTAAGTAATGTGATATTTATTCTGCTCTCACTTACTAAGCTAGAGAAGATTGGATATTGCAGAACAGTCAAAATCTGCTACAGTCCGCTTGGATTCTCCTATCTGTTGTCCTGTGTTGTTTCGGTTGAGGAATGTGAAGAAAACAGACTCACACATACATGTGGTTGGAAAATAAAAAAATTATTTTACTAGCCTTTTTAGATAACAGTTAAGTATTCTTTCATACTTAACAAGTGATAGCTTTTTAAAGGATAGTTGCAATGTGGAATCCAAAATCATGTCAATGTATGTTCTGTATACCACACGACTTTGAGACAATGAGTGCAAAAGGCAAATAATGTCTGCTTATTATTATGAAAATAATTTTTACTTTGCAGATCCCCCAGAAAGGTCTCAGGAATCCCCCAGGGTGCTTAGAACCATTCATGTAGAGATAATCTTAATTTTGTCTTTATCTCAAGTCTGAATTATAATCAGTCTTTGTCAAAGACTTTACCAATTTAATTTCTTACTGTTTAGAATATTTAATCAGTTGATATATACAACATGAAAACTTTCTATAGTCTGGAATACCTTAGTTCTATCTCGTATCTGTTTGTAAAACTGTCAGTTCCCTACTATGCTCCGATGTTTCTTGAAACATATTGCCAAATATCACCAATACTGACCAGCCTCTACTATTTTTTACAATCTGTTTCTCTAAAGACCCAAGTTTAATAAGCACAAAATATATTCATCATAAACTACCGGAGTTGAAGATTTTAGAAAATGTTTTGCTGTAGAGAAACATGTATTACCAAAAGTTTTCAGCCTCAATATAATTTATCTTGCCACCATGTCTTAATCTCTTAAGGAAAAGCAACGTTTTTCAGGCCCTGTCCTCTGCAGGACCAATCAAAATGGAATAAATTATGCTACAATAACAGAATAAAACAATAGCTCACATGCTTAAATAAACATGGGATTATTTTTTCCTCACATTATAAATCAAACTTAAATCACCAAGGGACTTCTATTTTACATAGTCACTCAAAGACTAGGACTGGTGGAATCTCCATTTTTGTTGCTGCCTGTCTCAACACTCAAAAGTGTGCAGTAAGAGAGGAGAGCCCTGACGTGTCTGCCTCATACTGGCAATTAAGAGCTTCAGCCTGGAAATGGCACCCATTAGTCAGAATAGATCACATGGCCCCACTAACACCTAGAAGTTTCAAAAGCATAAGCATGCCGTGTGTCTGTAATAAGAGGAAAATTGGCTGTTAGGGAGACTAGAGGACATTATCTAATATTTGTTCCAACTTACAAAGCTAGTTTCAACACTTTTAAAAGTTACCCTGTGTTCATAAAGTTAATTCAATTATCTACTTGACAAACAAACTTACTGGATACATATATTTTATAAATATAATGAATTAAGTATTCACCATGATGGCAATTCTTAAAAACTATTAGGTATTCCAACACTGTACATAAAATATATCATTTTAAAATCAGACATCTAAATCAATTACCTAATCAAACAGTTGGCAATTGTAATTACAAGGTTAATATCTAATAGGTCTAATTCTGTTAAACAAAATTAAAAAATAGTTCCCTGACCAAGGTGCAAAAATGTTAGAAAACAATTAGAAATGATTCCAGATCCTCTCTAGATTTTTTTTTAATGCTGATTTTCTAAGGAAACAATTATCTCACCTTTCAAACCACCTTTCAAACATTTTTGTTTTTGCCTCTTCAGCTTGAAGAAACCTTTTAATTACCTGAAGTCACAGCTAAGCGACCCAGCAGACTTTGGGTGATTATGATGTGTTAAAATGAGGTTGATTTTTGCTAACAAATGTGTCATTCTGTGAGTGATGTTGATAACGGGGAAGGCTATGCATGTGTTGGGGTAGGGAGTATATGGGAAATTCTATAACTTTCTTTCAATTTTTATGGCTCTTAAAAATCATAATTAGATATGTAATATTTTTACTATAAATTCCATAGAGCCAATTGATTCTCACAGAATGGTTTCATCAATTTTTGCATGTGTTGCCAAACTCTGGTATCTATAGTCAATTTATGATATGGTTGCAATTTATGGGTAAGAGTAGTTCCAACATGAATACTGGTTATTTTTGTATACTTAAGGAATAAGACTAAATGAAATTATGAAGATACTTATAGGCACTTCACTCACTTGTTGACATAAGTGACTTCTTTGCTTAATTAGAATAGTTTGTAAATAGTAGAAGAATATTTCTCTATTTTTAGTGCTCTTTACAATGTAATAACTACAACTCCAAACACTTTTCAGTTTTATATGCTTTATTAATATTTTTCTTCACTTTATTACATCTACATAATAAAACAATAAAGCAATCCCTGATTCATAGAGTTTGCTGATTTCTGTGGTGTAAATATTATTTTCATGGCTGATTTAAAGCTACTAACACGACAATATTGAACATGGACTTGGAAAGAGATGCTCAAGAACACACTTGTATTTTTACCCTACAGATACAATAGTAATAAATAACCCTAAGAGCACAGATAATAGAAAAAAACTAGTAAAATAATTAGAAAGTGATAATTTGAATTTTTATTACCTGTTTTTATATCACTTAATTGTATGTTTATGTAACTTCTTAAATGACTGTGTTTAACAACTGGCTGGAAAAATTCCTAAAATTATAGCCTTTGGCTCTCAGTGCTGCATGGGCCAGCTCCAGCACATCACTGAATTAAGTGAACAATGATTGCTGAAGGGAAGACTGCCTCACAAGGCCTGCCCACTTCGCTTCCCCAAGGCTAGCAGCCAGGTTTTCACTGATCAGACTTGGTTGGAGAATCTTCCTTTGCAAAATATGGCCAGTCTTAGGAGAAAGACTTAAAAATACTGAACTGGAGGTTCTCCTACTAAACAACCTAGCAAGATTATTCCATTGGAAGCTCACAGCCAAAAGATGCCTTTACCAAGCTAGAGCTTCTAGTCAGTTTAGTTCTCTCAAGAATAAGCAGCCAAACAAGAGTTCACACACAGAACCTGAGAAGTTCAGCTCACATAAAAAACAATTTAAAAAAATTGGGAGGAAGTATAACTCTGCAAGATTAAGAAAATGTTCCCTTTCCCCCCAAAACCTTGCACATTAGTATTCTCACAATAAGAGATGACATGACAACTATGACATAAGAATAGGACATTGCATAATGTACACCATGGTAACTATAGTAGACAATTCCAATTATATATTAAAAACTTGTTAAGAGGGTAGATCTTAAATGTTCCCATCACAATAACAACAATTGTGACTGTGTGGTGATGGATGTTAACTCGACTTACTGTGATGGTTATTTCATAATATATATAAATATCAAATCATTATGTTGTATACATGAAACTAATATATGCCAATTTTATCTCAATTTTTTAAATAACAGGATATTATTAGAGAGGAGTGTTCAGGACAGTCAAGAAAAATTAATTCTTAGAAATTGAACACACTGATAGAAATGTAAATAAATAAAAGTTAGAAGGAATTTACTAGAAAGAGAAAATAAAACAGAATCACAAAAAAGATAAAAGGTAATGGATATCTATATGTTCTTGGTGGTGATAGTTTCATGATATATATGTATTTCTAAACTCACTGAATTATACACACTAAGTATGTATATCTTTTAAATGCCAATTATATCTCAGTAAAGTATTTTTTCAAGTGAGAAATGATCAGTCCAAAAGGTTCAATATCCAAATAAAACAAGTTCCAGAAAAAGCCATTAGAGAAAAGAGAAGAGATAAAATATATTTAGGAAATTTTCCTGGAAATAAAATATAGTGTATTTTAAATATAAAGAGCCCTACGTATTCCTAGCATAATATATGAACATTTAATACACCATTGAATATATTTATTACATTTTAGAACAATAGGGAAGTTACAAATACTAATTTTTTAAAGATTTTGTTTATTTATTTTTAGCAAGAGGGGAAGGGAGGGAGAAAGAGAAGGAGAGAAACATCTCTTGGTTGTCTCTCACATGTCCCCAACTGGGGACCTGCCCACAACCCAGCATGTTCTCTGACCGAAATTGAAACAATGATCTTTTGCTTTGTGGGATGATGCCCAACCCACTAAGCCAAACCAGTCAGGGCTCAAATACCAATTCTTAAAATAAAAAAATAAAATATATAATTTTAAAGTATCAGTTATACTACTTACAGATCTAACAAAAACACTTGGAACTATAAGGCAATAGAAGAACAGCTTTCAAAATCTATAATATTATATAAAATACAAAATTCTCTACTCAATCAAGGCTATCCAACCAACCAATCAATCCAGTGTTATTGTCATGTGTTTGGGGGTTAAAAAATTTCATTCCCCTATTTTTATTTTCATCAGGAAGGTAATACTTGACTGATGTTGTCAACATAAGGGAACAAGAAGCAAAAGAAGAGTCCATACAAGAAATAATATGTAGTACAGGGGAGAATGCACAAAATGCTTCCAGATGAAGGAAAAGATTGCCCCCAAGATTACAAAAATGTACCAGCATAGGGGCAATTAGCAGGTCAGAAATCTTGGGGTAGATTGTTTCAGGGAGGTAAAATGCATAGCACAACCAATCTGTCTGATCATTTAAAGGGAGATTTAGACAACTTTCTAAGCATTTGTATTTGCATCAATAATTAGCACATAGGAAATCAACCAAATGTTTATTTTTATTTTAAAAGTGGTGCAGATATAATCCATCACGATTCAACTATGAGTAGCATTTACATACTCATAAGAATGTAAATAACAATTATTATTATTATCAAATAAGTGCTATATTAACAGAGTGGAAATAGGAAGTATGAATGAATGTGGTAGGGTGGAATCACAGAGGTATTTTCTCTAATGGGAAGTGACTGGATGACACTTAAAACTAAACAATCAAAAAGTAGCGATGTTATTTAACATATTATTTAGAGCTATTGAAGTAAATAACAAAAGACCAACCTAGAAGAAATGAATACGGATTTACCCGTTACTACAAATCTTAATGCAATTATAGATAAAATCTCAACAATTTTTGGGAGATGATGGGAAGGTTGTCAATACTTAGAATTATAAAAATATTTTGAAATAAAAATTAAATGTACTTCCATACCAGATAGTAAAATATTTGCTCTATTTTCAGTAATTTATACATTATAGCTTTGTCCCCAAATTTAGAATAGTGACACTGAATAAAAAGGATCAGCAGTACACATTAGACTTTAACAGTTAATAGAGGAATAGAGTAAAAAAATAAAATAATCACTGTAGTCAAGCTGCTAAATTAGTAAAATCAAGTTAGGTTGAGGTATGAGAAAACAGTTCTATTCTTGTTGCTACTAATATGGGAACTTGAACTTTTTAACTTTCCAGCCTTGTGTCAATGTCTGGATAAACATCTGGATGTACACCAGATTCCAGATAGTGCTCTGATTAACTCCTGAAAAACTAAGAAAACAATGTTCATGTATCTAGACCACCTCACATCCATTATTCAGACCACCTGTTATCTAGAGAATTACCATCTCAGACCAATCCAGAGGCTAGGAATGCAGGACAGATTCTTCTCAAGAATGTACTTTTTACTATAAGAACCCTCAGCTTTTTTTTTTTTTTTTCTTCAGAAAACTCTCGGTACTGCCTAGTTGTGTTTCTGGGTTGCAAACGTAAGACCCTTGAATAAATAAATATTTATAATTTATTTCTAGCCAGAGTATCCAGATTCATTGACACTCAGTCAACACATTAATATAGGATGAAAATAATTTGTATTAGAGGTGAAATGTAAAATCATACAATAAATGTTTCTGAAATAGTTACTTGAAGGGGAGAAATAAGTACAATATGTACCTTATACACCATACCAACAAGATTAATTATAAAAATAAAACTATAAAATATTTAGGATAAAATATAATTCAATATTTTTTATCAGGTGAAAAATATATTTCCAGGTATAATATAAAGAAACCAGAAAATACTGATAATTTTAACAATTAAAATGAAATATTATATGTGTAAAAATGTCATAAATACAATAAATTTTCTTCTACAAGCTGCTGAAATTTTGCAATAGTCAGAAAACACTAGTATGTAGTTTATTTAAAATATATGAAATGTAAGAAATGATAGTACTTAGACTGTAATAATTTTCCCAATATCTATTTAATAAAAATTATTCCACTCCTATCATAATGGCTTAAGGATCTAAAACATATAAATTCTGAAATCTGTTCAGATCTGTTAGAACTTTATCTTAGATTGGTTTAGCAATGACTATATCTAATACATATAAACCGTAACTAAATTTGCATCTATAAATATAGTATCTTTACTACCCCTAGTTTTGATTCTGAATATGAAAGCATAGTTTCCATGTAACTATATAAAATCTCCCTTTTTTTTTTTAGTGTGGTGAAATAATGTACATAATATAAAATAAACCATCCTAAGCATTTTTAAGTATATTTTATTATGTTGTTACAGTAGTTCCAATTGTTTTTCCTCTTTGCTCCCCTCTGCCCAGTACCCCACTTCCCTCCAGCAATCCCACCTCCCTTAGTTCATGTCCATGGGTCATGCATATAAGTTCTTTGGCTTCATCCTATGCTATATTATTCTTAACTTCACCATGTCTATTTTGTACCAACTGATTATGCTTCTTAATCCCTGCACCATATCCCATTTCTCCCCCTTCCCTCTCCCAGCTGATAACCCTCCAAATGATTCCCATACCTATGATTCTGTTCCTATTCTGGTTTGCTTAGTTGGATTTTGTTTTTATTTTTTAGATTCAGTTGTTGATAGTTGTGAGTTTGTTGTCATTTTAGTGTTCATAGTTTTGATCTTCTTTTTCTTAAGTCCCTTTGACATTTCATATAATAATGCCTTGGGGATGATGAACTCCTTTAGCTTTACCTTGTCTGGGAAGCACTTCATCTGCCCTTCCATTCCAAATGATAGCTTTTGCTGGATAGAGTAATCCTGGTTGCAGGTTGCCTTTCATCACATTGAATACTGCTTGCCAGTCCCTTCCTTCCTGCACAGTGTCCTCTGAGAAATCAGCAGATAGTCCTATAGGCACCCCCTGTAAGCAAATCTCGGCTTCTTTCTTGCTGCCCCCAGGACTCTGTCTTTATCTTTCACCTTTGGCATCTCAATCATGATGCATCCTGGTGTGGTCCCCTCTGGGTCCAGCTCGCCCAGGACCCTCGGTGCTTCCGGACCTGTATGTCCATCTCCTTTGCAAAATTTTGGAAGTTTTCCTTATTTTTTTCAATTCTTGCTTCCTCATTCTGCACTGGTTGACTATTTTTTCTTCCTTGTGTTCCAAATCATTGATTTGAACCCTGGTTTCCTTCCCTTCACCATTGGTTTTGTGTGGATTTTCCTTCGTTTCACTTAGCACAGCCTTTACTTCTTCTCTTATGTGTTTGCCGTACTCAAGCATATCTGTCAAGCCTGTGAGCATCTTTAACACCAGTGTTTTGAATTCTGCATCTGTTAGGTTGGCTATCTCCTCATCGCTTAGTTCTCCCACTGGAACCTTGATCCATTCCGGCTTTTGGGCCATACTTCTATGTTTCCTCGTCCTGACAGGCTCCTGTGTTTGTTTGCCTCCGCGTCCCAGTAGAGCTGTCATTTCTGTAATGTTGTAAGGGGCAGAGCCTTAGGGATTTGTCAGTACAGGGTGACCTGTTTCACCACGTTGTGGTGCTGTATGTGGGGGAGAGATCAGAGAGGGAACAATGCCACCTGCCCAGCACTTTCCCCTTTTCCAGGCACTTCTCCCACTTCTGTATGAGACTGGGCACCTCTCTAGCTGTTGTCCTGGCTGTTGTTCCCAGAGTGGGTGGGTCCGCGGACATTCTAGGACTGTGGAGGCCCTATAAACAAGTGGACTCTGCTGAGAGACTGGCAGTTTCTGCCTCCACCCCAACCCCCACTGGTCTGCACAGTCAAAAGCAATGAGGCTTGATTTTCCAGTGCTGGGAATGCTCCCCAGGTGTCCCTCCTGACTTTTTAAAATGTGTGACTGCACTTTCTGCCAGCCTGCCACTGCTGCCACCACACTGCACCCTCTCTGCCCCCCTACCTGTCTGGATTAGTATTTCTTCTTTATATCTTTGTTTGCTGGACTTCCATGCACTTTAATTTTCTGGAACTTCTTGCTGTTTCTAGTTTTGAGGCAGTTGTATTCCTTCTTAGTTGTGGAGGGAGACACAGCATGTCTGTCTGTGTCTCCATCTTGGCCTGAAGTCCATCCTAAGCATTTTTAAGTGAACAATTCAGTAGCATTAATTATTAAATCACCAATGTTGTACAACCATTACCAGTATGCACCTCCAAAATTCTTTACCATTCCAAACAGAAACCCCATAACCATTAAATAATAATTTCTCACTTACTTCTCTCCTAGCTCCTGATAACCACTAATCTACTTTCTAATTCTATAAGTCTACATGTTCTAGGTACTCCATATAAATGGAATTGTACAATATTTGCACTTTTGTGTCTGGCTTATTTCAGTTAGAATGTCTTTAAGTTTCATTAATATTGTAACAAATATCAAAATTTTATTCCTTTTTTAAGTGGGATAATATTCTATTGCATGTATGTACCATATTTAATTCATCCCACTTAACTATTAATGGACACGGGTTGTTTTCTCTTAAACACTAACTCTTAAAGCAGGGTCTTAACTATTTTAGTTTCATAGTTATTTTAATAGTACATGTTTAACATTTTTAATATTTTGTACCCTGCTGCTATGGTGAGCATAATAGTACTGATGCTAACTTCTTGAGTTTATTAAAGTATAAATGTATTTATTAACCTCCACTTGTCCCACACCCCTCAAAAAAAAATCAAATAGATCTTTCTTTTTTGTTGTTGTTGTTTTGTTTTGTTTAATTATTTATTTGTTTGTTTATTTATTTTTAGAGAGAGGGGAAAGGAGGAAGAGAGGAAGAGAAATATCACTGTGTGGTCGCCTTTCACTCATGACCCCAACTGGGGACCTGATGTGCAACCTAGTCATGTGCCCTGACTGGGAGTCGAACCAGTGACACTTGGCTCGCAGTCCGACGCTCAATCCACTGAGCCACAGCAGCCATAGCCAAACAGAGTTTTCTAAATATAAATGTTATATTTAGGGAATTTTTTATGTGGGGATGAAAATTCCAAAATTTGAAGCAACAAAAACTGCTTTGCATTATATCATTATATTATCTGGAATGTAAACTTTAAAATGATCACTAAATATTATTAAGGTAAAACATTATTCTTATAGACAGAAACATTTTATGAGCATATATAATGGTAATGAACTATATTCTCTAATTACATGAAGAATCACGACTACCAAAAAAAAAAAAAAGATGTTTCAAACATGTCAAGCCAAATTTTTGTTTGCCTTGCAGTAAAGAGAATATGTATATGTTATAATTAGAGTCCTAATTTGTTTCCTATTAAAAGAATTTCTCAAGTACGGTGCTAAATATATCTAAAGACTAAAATGGAATATAAATATTCAATTGTCATTCCAGTTAATGATGTAATTTAAGTTAAAATAATATTTATTACACGTGGACTTTTTTCTCCAAAAATATGTGCTGAAAGGAATGGGGTATAAAACAGAATTAAATTCTGCTGCTTGAATTAAGTAGTATGGTTATACTTTTTTTCTAAATGTATTTATGAAAAGTGACTTCAAACCTTAATGAAAAGTTTTTTTTCATTTCTTATTTTTATCTTACTAAAACTGAAGGTCATTAAGACTTTAGTTATTGGTAACTAATAAGTATTTTGTCAAATACAAAATTATGCTTTTATTAGACCTCATCAGCACCTTCAGTTTTATTATTAAAGGCAAGTTGGGATCCCCCTGCCTGCTGCTAGGCAAAACTCCAGAGACAAAGGTTTGGTGATAAAGGAGAGGAATCTTTATGCAAAAGCAGTCACTTAAGCTATCAAGTCACAGCTTTAATCACTTAAGCCTATCAATTAGGGCTAAAATCTAACACCTGGGTTCTCCTGTCTTTTCCCCTATTTGTTTCTGTAGGGTTAATTCACAGCCTAAAACAACATAATACACAAAAGCTACACAATTTTGGAAAAATGGTAGGCTTCTTATTACTGCAATTCTGATTGAATTGTTTTCCTTCTTTTATCTGTTGCTATGAGTTAGATACAGTTTTTAAAATTTATTTTATAACTTGCCATTTTGTTCTTTATCCAGTTTTCTGTTTATTAACATACTTTTTACATTTTGTGATCACACTTCATTTAAGGGAAATCTTTCTAAATGTCAGGATTGGGGTGTTTTTTATTTTGTTTTATATTTTCTTTTCTGACCTTTGGTATATGTCCTTCCATACTTAATGTAGTATTTAATATGGATTCCTCTCAAAATATTATCAGTTATTTGTAGAGACATTGATTTTCATTTTTTATATTAATTCTGTCTTTTAACTGTATTTATTCTCCAAGTATAGTGATTTTCCTCAGTTTCTTCATCCTGACCAAATGCCATGTCTTTTTTCATAATTCAGAGTTGAACTGTGTTCTATCTGAAGACTTTGTATAGCCCCCTTTAAAGCGTTTAGCCCAGATAAATGGGGAAAAAAAATAGCTCTACCCTTGCCCTACTCCTCCTGCAATAAGGAGACTGAGAGGAAACCCCAAGTCAGGGTCATATTTGAGGGATCTCTGAAATCTATCTGCATCCCAGTGGAACAGATATTATCAATAGTGTTCCCCTGTGACATTTTATGTCCTACTCTTGCAAAACACCATGATATATTAAAATTCAGTTTTAATGACACTACACCACATTCCCCTCATAAATGAAAAATATGAACATCCAAACTTATTTATGCAAGTAATAAATGCATATTGTCCCAAAGAGGAAAGGAGATCACTCAAGCATACATATAAAAATAAATATCTCCAATCTATCTTTTCCATACTACCTCATTGATTCCATCTTCAGAGAAGGCCACTGCAATTGCTTTATTTTGTATTATTCTAGGCTTGTTTCTGTTTTCTCTATATTCTTTTCCCAATGGTTTTACAACACATTTATATGCCACTGACTTCCAAGTTTTTCCTGTCATGACTCCTAAAAATTGCCTTATACAAGGTGGATGCTCAACTAATATTTATTGAATGGGTTTTATACATACTGCAATAAGTAATGTGTATATAGTTTTCCATCAAATTTATTTTCTATTTAGCAACATATTCTTAAAATCTTTCTGTTAATATATATTGATCTTATCCTACTTGTTATTCTTAACTATATATAGTATTCCATTTTGTGAGTAATTCCTGTTGCCAGGCACTTCCTGGCTTTTATTTTTTGTTATTACAGCTGATCTTACAGCGGTCAGCCTTGTACATATGATCTTGTGCACATATGTTCTTCAGGGAAAACACTGAAAAGTGAATTGCTGAAAGATAAAGTGTTTGATTTTCTATATAAATCTTCATTATAATACAAGCATGTAACTTTACAAATGTTGTGACATACACATGGAATTTTGAGGAAATAAAAGATCTAGCCTTGTGCATTTGCAACATGTATATTTATAAAGAAATTTTATAAAATACATTACCAAAATTATTTTGAAATTGAGAAGACTCTTCTTTTATATGTAACAAAAATTTGTAATAAAAGTGAAGTAGAAGAAGGGAGCCAAAACCACAATAAATTGATGTGTTATATAATTTTACTGAAAAATCTTTTTTTAAAGTTATTCATGCTGAAATGTCAACATGAATAGAGATGGAAAGATCATTAAATGATGGGGGAAAAACAAACTAGGATGGCTCATCTTCTGCTTCAAAAATTTACTGCAGTTATTACATTGGGGATCGTAAAGTTTCTTATAATTTATGATATGACTTGAAAAGACAGGAAATAAAGACAAGGGCAGTTTTATTCAAAATCCCAAAAGTCCTGATGTGTTACACATCTTTCATCCTGTGACTTACAGTTTAATAACAGACATGGACTTTTGAATAATTTCTTCAAATTAATAATGTAACCACTTTAATATGTGTTACATTACTAATAGTGAAGAGTTATATTGAATAAATTTGACATATTAAGGTAAGAAAATATTCTATTCATTTAGAAGGCATTTTAACATGAATGACTAAACAAGAATATAATGTTTAATGCTATAAAATCAGCTACCTCACATCACGTTTTATTTCTGAATGTGACAAAGCAAACTATGAATGCCAAGTAAATGCTGACCAGGAAGGGATGGGACTGAGAATGGCCTGGAACAAACCTTGTGGGCAGGGGTAGTGGGTAACAGATAGGAGTACCACTCAACCCTGGCCTGAAAGTTGGACTTGGGTATCAGTGTACAAGAGAGGGTTAAAAATTAAACACACACACACACACACACACACACACACACACACACAGCATCTGCAGATATAAAATGGCAATAAAATAGTAAACTTGCATTATAAAATGTTAATCTGTACCCTGGCTGGTGTGACTCAGTGAATTGGCCTGCGAACCAAAGGATCACTGGTTCGATTCCCAGTCAAGGCAAATGCCTGGGTTGCAGACCAAGTCCCCAGTTAGGGGCGTGTTAGAGGCAAGCACACATTGAAGTCTCTCTTCTTCTCTTTTTACCTCCTTTGCCCGTTCACTAAAAACAAATAAATAAAGTATTTAAAAAATAAAAATAAAATGTTAATTTGAGAATTAGGGAAGTTAACTCAGGCATAGTTATTAAGCAATAGCACATATAGTGATTTGTGTTAGTCCTAACTCAAATATGGACAACAGTGTGGTGATTGCAGGGGTGGGGGTGGAATAATAGTAATGGAAAAATACAATACAATACAATAAAGTATCCATGTGACCTTGTGCAAAGTCATGCCACCCTCTTTCTAACTGTTAAGTGAAAAGAGGGACAAGCTATCTTCAAGATATTATCTACTCTCATATTCCATATATCTATGCTTGTAATAATCCAAAAGAAGCTGATGCCTGGCCAACTTCTCTGCAGCCTGATTACATTTTACTTATTTTTTTTCCAAAAAACAAATGTCTAAATGTGATTGGCTTGGTACCTATAAATTAAAGTAAATTAGAGCAACTGCAAAAAGTAGAAAGTTGGAAAGAGTATCAAACAACTTCTTTCACAATCATTCTAGGTAACTGAGAATGCTGTTGCTATAGTTGATCTTACTCTATGCTTTAGATTTATGTCCCTTTCCAAGTTTTCATTAAAGATTAAATCTCAATGAAAAGGGTAAAATAAACCTTAATGTTTAAAAGCCACTAGAATTTGAACTTCAGCCGTGTGTGCCCATACCTAGAGCTTGCTAAATTTCATTTTTTATCTCTATAATATATCTGGTTTTCAGTTTGTCAGGGAAAATGAACTTTTCCACTCTCCAGCAAACATTCTTGATATCCATTTTATATGTTTTCCTTACAAAATTGGCAGCACTTTTGAAAATATATAGAGGCTATGTATCTTTCTGTTCCACAAGAGTTCAATGCACTACTTTTTAACTCAGAATTCTTATTTTCAAATTATTTTGTTGTTGTACTGATGAACAATTTCCAAGCAACTGGGTCTATCAAGTACATTGTACATAATACTTCATGAATTAATGTTAAAAACTCATATTTAAAGGCATAGTATTATCAGTATGACCAAGATGGAGGTGTAGGTAGACATGCTACATCTTCCTCCACAACTAAGAAGGAATACAACTACCTCAAAACTAGAGACAACCAGAAGTTCCAGAAAACTGATATATATATATATAAAGAAGAAATACTCATCCAAACAGGTTAGAGGGGCAGAGCTGGAGCACAGAAGAAGCAGTGGGTGGCAGCGGCCAGAGTGGCGGCAGCAGCCAGCTGGCAGAAAGGGCAATAACCACTTAAAAAAGTAAGTAGAGACACCTAGGGAGCACTCCCAGCACCAGACCAGACTGTGCAGCTCACAGATCCAACAGTAGGGGAAAATAAAGTCTCATTGCTTCTGACTATGAAAACCATTGGGGGCTAGGGAGGAAGAAGAAGCTTCTGGTCTTTCAGCAGAATCCATTTTTTAGAGGGCCCCTATGATCCTAGAACATCATCAAACCCACCTACTCTGGGAACCATGGCCAACGCAACAGGTAGAGAAGCATCAGTCCCATACAGGAAATGGGAGAAGTTCCTAGAAAGGGAGCAAGTGCTCAACAGGTGCTGAGAAAATGGCATTGTCCCCTCTCAGACCCCTCCCCCACATCAGCAGCACGACGTGGTAAAATGGGTCACCCCATAATGACAAATACCTAAGGCTCCACCCCTTACAATGTAACAAGGGCAACAGCTCTATCTAAGACACACAGGCAAATACAGGAGCCTGTCAAGTTGAGGAGACAGAGAAGTATGGCACAAAAGAGGGAACAGATCAAGGTTCCAGTGGGAGAACTAAACAATGAAGAAATATGCAACCTAACAGAAGAAGAGTTCAAAACACTGGTGATAAAGATGCTCACAGACATGCCAGATATGCCTGAGTACAGCAAATGCAGAAGGGAAAAAGTAAAGGCTAAGCTAAGTGAAACAAAAGAAAATCCACACAAAACTAATGGTGAAGGGAAGGAAATCAGGGTTCAAATCAATGATTTTGGAATATAAAGAAGATTTAAACAGTCAACCAGTACAGAATGAAAAAACAAGAATTGAAAAAAATAAAGAGAGACTTAGGAACCTCTGGGACAACTTTAAACATGCCAGCATCTGAATCATAGGGATGCCAGAAGAAGAGGAAGAGCAAGAAATTGAAAAATTATGTGAAAAAATAATAAAAGAAAACTTCCCAAATTTGGTGAAGGAAATAGACATACAAGTCCAGAAAGCACCAAGAGTCCCAAACAAGCTAGGCCCAAAGAGGACCACATGAAGACACATTATAATGGAAATGACAAAGAATAAAGATAAAGAGAGAAGCTTCAAAGCAGCAAGAGAAAAGAAGGGAGTTACCTACAAAGAGGTGCCTATAAGACTATCAGCTGATTTCTCAAAAGAAACTGCAGGCAAGAAGGGACTGTCAAGATATTCAAAGTAATGAAAAGCAAGGACCTATAACCAAGATTATTGTTTCCAGCAAAGCTATCATTTAGAATGCAAGGGCAGATAAAGTCCTTCCCAGACAAGGTAAAGCTAAAGGAGTTCATCATCACCAAGTTATTATTATATGAAATGTTAAAGGGACTTATTTAAGAAAAAGAAGATCAAAACTACGAACACTAAAAGGACAACAAACTCACAACTATCAACCACAAAATTTACAAAATAAAAACAAAAAACCAACTAACCAAATAACCAGAATAGGAACAGAATCACAGGTATGAGGATCATTAGGAAGGTTATATGATGGGAAGAGGAAGGGGGAGAAATTGTGCAGGGATTAAGAGGCATTAATTGATTGGTAAAAATAGACATGGTGAAGTTAAGAATAATATTGGAAAGGGTAAAGCCGAAGAACTTAAATGCACGACCCATGGACATGAACTAAGGGGGATGGGATTACTGGAGGGAAGGAGGGTACTGGGCAGAGGGGAGCAAAAGGAAAAGAAATTGGGACAACTGTAACAGCATAATCAATAAAATATACTTAAAACTAAAGGTATATTAATCATAGCATGTTCACTAAGGGTATCACAAATTAATTATTGATTTTAAAAGAATATATTTAATAATCTACTTTAGAGTATTATTACTCATAATGGTGTCTAACACACACACACACACACACACACACACACACACACACACATATATATATATATATATATATATATATATATATATATATATATATATATATATAAAATGATTCTTGAACTAATAAGTCTCATAACCTTGGTAAAGATAAGAATTAAAAATAAAAGAATTTTTTTCTTTTTGAAAATAAGGGAAGAGACTTATTTCTCCTTCTCTTTCTTAGAGTATTTACTTTAGAAACTTTGTGTTTTCTGTCTTTGAAATGCATATGCATCATTTTGAATACTAGATATGCCTTTTGTCAGTTGAAGGACCTAGGGATGTCTTGCTCAAGGTCCTAGAAAACATCTCTTTTAAATCTAAATATGTAGAGAGATGGTGCTCTTATCTCCCTTTCTATAGAAAGGTATTAACCTAACTTCAGTGGGCTCCTTGTTTCAAGTTGTAAAATTATCTCTGTCCTAAAGAAACCAGTCTGAGTTTGTTTATTGTTTTTCCTCTGTCACCTCTTGTTCCTCCCATTTTCCCTTCCCTTGATATAAAACAAATCTGAACTCTGTACTTTCTTAAGGTGGGTGTAAGATACCACTAAGCCTCCCATCTTCTTGGTTAGTGCCTTCCTGTTCAGTAAACCTTTACTTATTCCAAACTCTGATGTTTTGAGTTTTGGCCTTTTGAAGTGTTAGGAACACAGACTTTGGACCAGTATCATACATGTAACTCCAATTATCAAGTAATTAGAATAAATTATATCTCATCATTTGTGCTCTCAAGTCCTCTTACATGAGGACTAGTTATTGTTTACCTTGAGAACATTTATGTACAGTGGCCCTCCCCTTATCTGAAGAGGATGCATTCTAAGACCCCCAGTGGATGTCTGAAACCTTGAATAGTACCAAACCCTACATATACTGTGTGTTTTTTGTATACATACATACCTGCATACGAATGACAAAGTTTAATTTATAAATTAGCCACAGTAAGAGATTAACAACAATAACTAATAGTAAAATAAAACAATTATAAAAATATACTATTATAATAAAAGTTGTGTGAATGTGGTGTCTCGCTCTCTCAAAATATGTCTTCACAGTGTGGATACCCTGGACAAAGAACTGATTCATATCTCTGGCAGGACAGAGTGTGACAGTGTGAGAGTTCATCTTGACACCCAAAAAGGTACACAATTTAAAATGTATGAATTATGTATTTTTGAAATTTTCTATTTTATATTGTGAAAAACAATATAAACAGAGCTATTTTACAATGGAGTTGAAACAAACATCCTGGAGGAACTGATTTGTACATCTTACTCCTCAAATCTTTGCCATGTTAAAACTGGGCCAAATAACTTGGTCTAGGCCTAAAGCAGCTCTATATCTCAAACAACTATTTGCCAGGATAATAAGAAGCCGATATTGTAACTGCCAGACTAAAGATTAAAATATTCTTTAGAATTAGCATCACTATATTAGCTTATGTGCACCCATAGAAATGTCTCTCTTCTGTTTATGTCACTGATCCCCTTCCGTTTCTCATAACTACCCTTTGCCTTTGCCTTATAAGTGGAACACTACTTGGGTTTCTGCCTATATCAGTGCCTCCTAAGTAGCTATTCTTCTGGATCTCAAATAAATGCTTGTTGCTTCTCAGCTCATTTTTAGGTTAACAATATTTGCAGACCAGTTGACACAGGTAACTACAACTGCAGGAGGTGAAACCACAAATAAGGGGGCACTTCTGTAATGAGTTGTCTGCTTAGCTACATAAGAGGTGAGATCTCTTTGTCTTCAAAATCTCTTAATGGATTGTCTGTGATATGCATCACATTCTTATTTAATGTTCATTAAAAAATAAAACTGTTTTCTTTCCCTACCACTTTTACAGAGAGGTTTTATGAATTGGGAGAAGATTTTGTATTTTTACTTGTATTTCTCCAACACCTTCACCAAAATAAAACCTCTTCCTTCATAATTTTTTCAAGTAGAATTATTCTATTGCCTTTTAAACTGCCCCAGCCGTCATGTACTTTATATCCTTTTAACGGAGGTCTAAGTTCTTCAGATTATAAAAGGCATGCTGAACCCAGATTTTCCCCTCCATTTTCTTACATACTGGCTCCTTGTGTGCTTTCACTTAGAACAGCCAGCACCTGTGGGTTCATTTTGCCAGACTGGTTGGCCTACTATCCTGGATTGCTGTCTTGAAAGATACAACCCCCAGGTGCAGTATTAACCAATGATTGGTGAGTGTAAAGCATACAAATACTCCAGCTTCCTGGTAACCTGAACAAGAAAATTCTGAGGTGCAACCACTGTTTCTGGAGCTCCCTCATAGGGTCAGGTTGAAGGAATTTTTGTTCAATGTGGCATCCTTGGTATGTCCCCTCTGTTTAGCAATCCCAGTCCCACTTTCCCACTTATCTGTCAGTATTTTCTGGGAGCTTTCTTAGTAAAAAACAAATTCTCACCTCAGTGTCTGGAGAAATTAACCTAGGAAATTATCTTCACTTTCACTTGCAGTTTTAGCACCAAGACAGATACCCTGTTGCCACATCCAAAGCTCTCCCAAATTCCTCCTGAGGAATGACTGGGCCTTGGAAAGCCAGAAGTAAAATCATCATCCTGGGGCTGGTTCCACTTTAGCTATGTGCTCAAAAAGAACTTCATTCTTCTAGAGATTGTCAAAGGAGGAGGTGGAGTGATTAGTGAGCTTGAACCCTGAATGAAAACCAGCATTGGCGAATCCTGAAACAGAAAATATCTTTAGTGGAAAAAATAGGTGAGATTAGAATAAAGTTTGTAATTTAGTAATCCATATTGCACCATGGTTAATTATTTTGGTAACTGCATGATGGTTATGTGAAGTGATTACATTAGAGGATGTGGTATAACGGATATAAGAAAACTCTTTATACTAAAATTAGTTCAAAATTAAAAGTTATATTTGAAACTTAAAACAACATAGTAGGAAAAAAATGTTTAATAGCTATTTCCAAGCTTTTAAAGAGGTGAAAACTTGAAAACAACCGTGGAACACAGTTTTCAGAAAAACATATTCCTGATAGACTTTTCAGTTATGCAAATGTGAGGCAGAGATTAGCATCAGAGAGACATGTGAATGCTGTCTAGAAGAAGCTCAGTTTTTCGTGGCAATAACGTAAATGACTGTGGATGTTTTATGCAGAGTTGCAATTTTGTAGATTACTTTCCATCTGGAGAAACGTTTCTTTTTAAGTCATTGGTAAGGCTGCAATGTGCAAAGAGATTGAGGTTGTTAAACTAGAGGAGTGTGTGTGTGTGTGTGTGTGCTCACATGGCTTAGTTTGTTTAACTAGGTCCTCACAGAAAAATAGAAAACTGAGAACACTAATGAAAAGAATTACAAGTTCATTTACATTTCCCTAGAGAAAGGATTAAAACAAAAGAACTGGACTTGGAAGAGTGAAATGAAACCAGAAATATTCTATGTGTGGAAAAAAAATATAACCAGTGCAGACTTTGAAAGATGTATTATGGCTGGACAATTTTGTTTTGACATGCCTATTTTGATGGGCTTGTATTCAAAGAAACAAAACATGCTCAAAGTCACAGCTGCTGACTGAGGTAAATTATCCAAGATGACATATAAGTGAGTGGACTTTCAGGAGACAAGTTCTATGATGAGGAAGGAGAGAATATTATGGGTGCCCCTGAAGTACCATCATGCATTTTGGAGCTTTAAGAGGATCTAATAGCAGGTGTATATTACTTTTAAGTTTATCATATCTGTGTGTCTTTTTCAATTCTTCATTAAAGTCTCACTAAAGATTGCAGCCTGATAACAGCTGTCTTCTGAGAATTGAGGCTACTTGCAGAAGTGATAAAGGCTAGAGTTACCATTCTCTAAGGAGAGCATATTTGTCCTGGAGATGACCCAAGAGAGGTCAATATACTCCAAAGAAAGGGAGGTAATTGACAGAAGAATGACTAGTGGCTATGAGCCAGTAGAGATGGACACCCAATGTAACAGAAGTCCAGGCAGTGACACAGGCTGACAACTAATTTTCCTTGAAACATCACTTCTCAAATATAAGGCAATAGAGAAATCTGAAGCATTCCATTTTAAGGCGTTCTTTAAATTATACGGTTGCTGGTAAACAATATAAGCTGGTGAACTCTAAGGCTATTGAATTATATGTGAACATCATGACCTCTCATTCAGGCTTCCTCTCATCTTCCCTGTGGCTTTGATGCAACTTAGTAGGCAACTTTGGTGCTCATATTGATGACAACCACTGTTAAAGAAAAATTATTCTGACACTTGTTAAAATGACCAGGGAGACTTTATTCAGAACTATTTTGGTAAGGAAAAGAGATAGTTCTTAAATACAAATACACAGAGGCAGCTGGAGATCTATAGCCAAAGAACAGAATGAGGGAGTTAGTGGTTAGACGATTACTAAGAACACCAAGGGTAAGGGGATTCTTACTAAACTAACCTACAGGTAGGCCAGGGTGATCGGATATCAAGAGTGTGAGAATTCTCATTAAA
Organism: Furipterus horrens; assembly: GCF_987537825.1. NCBI lineage: Eukaryota > Metazoa > Chordata > Mammalia > Chiroptera > Furipteridae > Furipterus > Furipterus horrens. The sequence continues at coordinate 57,014,408 of NW_028327176.1, read as the reverse complement.
ATGCCTTAGTAGGATACTCACTATTACTGTGTTATGCAGGTCTGGCAAAGACAGGAGCCAACGTCAAGGCCTAGTCAAGAAGAGGACTCAGAGAAGCCTAATGAGAGTTTAGTCAAGAAGAGTCTGTCACCACTCATAACATCTTTTTTTTTTTTAATGTGTTTTATTGATTATAATATTACATTTGTGCCAATTTCCCTTCCCTCTGCTCCCCTCCACCCGGTGGCCCCCCTCCCTCCAGTTGTCCCCCCCTTTTAGATCATGTCCATTAGTTGTGCATACAGTTCTTCTCAACCTCTCTCTGTCTATTCCATTCCCTCCTACCATGATCCTTAATTCCTATATCATCTCCCTCCCCCTCCCCATTCCCCATCCCTGTTGACCTCCCCCCAATATGTTCCCCGTACCTATAGTTCTTTTTCCACTCTCGTTGCCTGTTTAGTTTGCCTTTGTTTCAATTCCCTAGCTTCTGTTGTTTCTTGTGATGCAGTTTTCATTTTAGATTTCATTGTCTTGATCCTCCTTTTTCTAAACCAGTCCCTTTAACATCTCATATAACAGTGGTTTGAATCTAATGAACTCTTTCAGTTTTATTTTGTCCTGGAAACACTTTCTCTGTCCTTCTATTCTGAATGACAATTTCGCTGGATAGAGTATTAGTGGTTGTAGGTTTTGGATTTTCATTACTTTGAATATTTCTTGCCAGTCCCTTCTTGCCTGCAGGGTCTCCCTTGAGAAGTCAGCTGATAGTCTAATTGGGACCCCTTTGTACATAATTCTTTTCTTCTCTCTTGCTGCTTTTAAGATTCTCTCTTTATCTTTAATTTTTGACATTTTGATTATAATGTGTCTTGGAGTGGTTCTCCCTGGGTCCAGTTTTTTTGGAACTCTCTGTGCTTCCTGGACCTGTAAGTCTATTTCCTTCCCCAAGTTTGGGAAGTTCTCCTTTATTATATTTTCACTCAATTTTTCAAGTTCTAGTTCATCTTCCTCGCTCTCTGGCAAACCAATGATTCTTATGTTGGGCCTTTTATAGCTGTCCCAGAGGTTTCTGATCCTCTCATTGTTGCTTCCCATTTCCTCTCGCTGCATTGGTTGACTGCTTGTTCCTTCTCCATATTCCAGTTTGTTGAAATGAACTCTGGATTTTTTTTCCTCACCATCTGTCTCGTATGTGGTTTTGTTCCTTTCGTTATGAGTGTTTTTCGCTTCTTTCTCATCTTTTTCCAGATCTTTTGTGAATTCTGTAAGCCACCTGATAACAATGGCCCAGAACTGAGCATCTGACAGGTTTCTTATCTGTTCATCTGTCAGGTTCTCCATCTGTTGCCTGGTGAGCTGTGCCACCGGGATTTCTATAGTTGTCTGCCTCATTTTGACAGATGCGTTTTGTTTTCTTGGGCCGGCTGTAGGGGGCAGTGCCTGTGTACTCATAATGACCCAGCGACCGGCGCCGTTCAGCAGGCTTTCTTGCTGTGCCGTGGTGCTTTGTCGTCACAATCCAGCGACCGGTGCCTGTCCGCGACCTATTTCGCAGCCCTGTGGCGGTTTCTTTGGGGGCGGGGGTCCAAGATGGATTCACACAGTTATTCCGCTAGGAGACCGGGATCCGTCCTCCCGCCCCCCTGGGCCTCACTGTTCAAGGCGATGTGGTGGCTGCTTTCCCCAGCGTTGGGGTCGCGAGCTGCCGGGGGTTCGACTGCAGCCGGGATTGTTCTCCCTGCCTCTGTCCCAGGTGCGACCGCAAACAGCGCCGCCCTCTTTTGCTCTTACCTGCCCAAAGGGCGCCGCTGGTTTATAACTTCATATGTTGGGCTTCCGTGTAGTTTTATTTTCTGGAATTTCTAGTTATCCTTTGTTTTGAAGTAGTTGTATTCCTCTCTAGTTGTAGAGGGAGACCTAGCGCGTCCGTCTAAGCCTCCATCTTGGCCGGAAGACACATAACATCTTTATAAAAGTTGCCTGCCTTGTCTAAGATATAGATAAGCTATCTGATATAAATTATAGATAATATCATCTACCTTACAAGATTACTCTTTGGGTGAAGTAAGATAGTAATGTTTGCAATAACTTAGTAAATACAGAAATATTTTTTTCTCTTTCCCATTCACTGAAATCCAAAAATGAGTAAATGTAGGACGATTTCTAAACAATCAGTCTTTCTTCTATTTTGATTTTTTTTCTGTCTCCTTGCTTTTAATTAGCATTCTACTGTTAACCTAATTCAAGAAGGTTCTGTTGTGTGTCTGCTATGTGTCTAATGCTAATTAAAAATGCTTTCTAGATCCAGCTGTTTACAATGAACATCAAATTTTCCAAAGTAGATATCAGGATACATGATCCCAGAGAAAGAATTTTTTTAATTTAATCTATTTAAATGAAGACTCCCTGAAGGTATACAGATCAAATAAAATATCCTTATCCTTTTAGTGAATTGTTCTTAATTGACCCATACAAGAAAATAACTTCAGCAGATGCTATATGCCAGGAACTGAGCACTGAAAGAAAAGAAACACTGTCACAAAAGACATTACCAGTGTCCAGCCCGTGTCCCTTCACCACATTTACCATTTTTGTACACTGGCTCCCTATGTGCTTTCACTTCTGCATCAATAACAACAAATTATTTGAAGCTTCTTCCATGAAGAGGAAGAGTCTATTTCTCTATTCCTTGAATCTGACCTAGCCTTGTGAGTTCTATTTTCCAACCAATGTGGAAGTTGAAGTGCTATACATATTTCAAGTCTAGGTCTCAGGATATCTGGCTTCTGACTGCACACTTTTGCTGCCCTAAGACAGTCATGTGAAGAAGCAGGAGAGCTCAAAGGACAAGACATGCTGAGCATAAACTGTATCAGCTCAGGGGCCTGAAACCTGCAGGCACTGGCCAACCTGACAAGTAATTACAGCCACCTGAATGACACAAGGAGTGGGCAAGAAAAGTGTCCAGAAGAACCTGTCCCAAATTCCTGATTCACATAACCATGAAATAGAAAATAGTTGTTTTAAGGTGCTAAATCATGGGGTAGTTTGTTATACAGATAACAGGTAACTGGTATATCTCTTAACATACTAGTACCCATGTCTCCTTGTCGGCAGACCACACAGACCATTGGATTCTGCTTTACCTACATAAATGGAGAGTCAGTCCTTGACCAATGACTGACAAGTGTGAGAAAGGGTGGCCTACATCTCTTACCTACTCCTGGCTCCATTGCAGGACAGGGCACACCACCCCCTACAGGAATTTGCTAAATATTACATTTATGGTTGGCCTTTATATCTTCTCAGTTCATTCCTTACTTCCCACTGATTTTACATGGGGATGTTTCCTAAATAAATATTTTTACAGAAAACTTTGTCTTGGGGTCTGTATCTGAAAAACTCAATTTAATACTACTATTTGAGAAGTGGTCCTACAAAGCTGAACTTCTCAATGAGTTCTGAGTTGGAGCACTCTCCAGCCAATGGCAACTGGGACCCTATGTTGTTAGTATATAGAGATCGACCACTTGGGACATACATTTCAATATACTTCAATTTATGGTGAATTGAGATAGGATATAGATGAAAGAAGATGTGTTGTCTTGTATAATATATTTGATATGTAAGAGACATAGGGAAATAGTAATTACAAGGACTATGGAGTTGATTATTTATTGCTAAGTCCTAATTATGACTGAAGAATGAAAAAGGAAAGTTCATTGTAATAAAATAATTCCGACTCAGAGCATGTCATGAAATTCAGAAGGCCTCTATGGTACATTTCAAGAGATTCTTTTCAGATATATTGGAGGGTGAACTGTGTTTAACATCAGGTCTAGGACTTGATGGTTTGAGTAGCAGAGCTTAAAGAGAGTCTGCTTTGTTATCCTTTGCAAGCCTCTTAATGGAAAGCATTAACCCTGAAAATTAGGATGGAGAGATTTGTGTGGTTACACTTGAGAACATTGAGGGCTGTCTAGAAAATTTGGAATACAAAATTCCTTTAATTATTCCAGGTTATAAAAAGGTATTAATAGCAATTAAAAATTAAAGAAGTCTAAAAGCCATAATAGTATGATACTTTTTAAATAAATTGTGATCTGTGAAATTAAATATCATGAAAACACACACTCTGAAAACAATCCATCTCTATTCTACTAGTAATATGACCTTAAAAATCTAAGCCTCAGTTTCATCATGAGTAAAATGGGGAAATTAATAGCTTCTATATCAAAGAGTCATTGTAAGGATTGAATTAGTTAATATTTGTAAAGAAATTAGAACAGTACCCAGCAAAAATAAAATTCTATTTAAGCTCTACTTATTATTATTTTAAAATTTTATTTTAGCTCTGACAGGTGTGGCTTAGTTTATTGGGCATTGTCCCACAAAGCAAAGAGTCACTTGTTCAATTCCTGGTCAGAGCACATGCCTACTTTGTGGGTCTGGTCCCTGGTAGGTCAGGGTGTGTGTAAGAGACAACCGATAGATGCTTCTCTCTCACATTAATGTTTCTCATTCTCTCTTTCTCCCTCCCTTCCCCTCTTGTTAAATAAATAAATAAATATCCTGATCCTTTAAAAAAATTATTTTATGAGACATTCCATATGAGTAGAGAGAAAGGGAAATATATATCTATATATACACACACTAACATTTTCACATTGCTTTTTGTGTGAAAGTTTAATTAACTTTCTCTTATTAAGTTAACTTCCTCTTTATTTTTATCACTGTTTTTAAATATTTTCATAATGAACATTTATTTGGGGAATATAAAAAGTAAGATTAAAGAAACAAAAATGTTCAAGTTAATAGTTATATGTCTTGAGCAATCGGAAAAGTGGTGATGCAATTCAATAAGATGGGAAAAACTAGACAAGGAGGACTTTGAGGGATAAGATTAAAAATTTATTGGAGACAAGCAATTTGAATTTGTAGTTTAAAAAACAGGGCTACATCTCCAGGTGATATCTAAGCTAGAAATATAAATGTCATAGGATAACTGACAACAGAACTGTAAGATATTTCATGAACTCCAAAATCACCCCCTAGGTCCCAGAATTACAAACTGGAATACAGAGATGCTCCCTAGAAAACTGAAGGTAGTTAGCTTGTCTTGTAAACTCAACTGACCTGCCTTCTCTGCACTTAATCAGTGTAGATCATGTATGATGGGAGTAATTTGTGCTCAGCTACCATCTAGGCAACTGAGGTCCCATCAGCATACTATCTGTGGGGCTTCTACCTGCTTGGGCAACTCACCAGAGAGGCTGTGGCAGCAACTGAAGCATGTGAACTGTTCTGAAGTTTATGAACGTGAATAGATGTCTGCCATTGTTCTGAAAGCCTTCTGGATTCATTCAGTCAACTCTGTATTATTTTCTGGCATAACAGAATGGAATAAACTAGGTAAAAACAAAAAACATGAAGAATTTTATTGTTCAGTTGATTTAATATGTTTTCACTTCAATCTTCTATTACAATAAACATGTCCAATTACCTTAGCAACTATCAGGAGGTGACAAGCCTTTATTGTTGAAAAGAAAATTAAAAACATCACATCAACTACCTTCACAACATTACAGAATACAAACAAATATAAAAATGCATTTATTTTAAACATATATTTTTAGTGATGTGCATCTATTTGTTTTTGAAAAGCACAGCTTTCAAGCTCTTGGCTTGTTTAACAATATGGCTATTACTTTTGAAAATATGACATGTTTAACAGGTAGAAGTAATTTTTCAATCTATATATGTAGAAATATTTTTCCAAAGAAAAGGCCATATATTTTCTTCAGTTTTGAATAGGTTGAAAAATGTGAATAAAAATAATTTGCCTTAAAAACTTATAAACATACCATAATGTCTTTAATGCATAATATTTTTAATGCTGAGTATCTTTGGCACTTTCCTTCAGTGGTTTTCACAGTTTATGAAAGGTTAGTTTTCCTTTTTTCCTGAAATTTTATCTTATTATAAAAAGAATAAAGTGCAGTTAAACATATATATGTATATATATATATATATATACACACACACATATATATATACACACACACACACACACATATATATATACACACACACACACACTCTTAAAATTCAGAAGGCATTGGTTTAACACTTAATATCTATATTTGCTCTAGACCTTGAATCATCTTTATGGTACTAAATTAAGAACCAGTGTTAGAATACCAATAAATAATCCCAGATAAATACTACTTAAAATTTGTTTCTGCAAATTGTATTTATAGTTCTTTAAAAATCATTTACTAATTTATCTTCTTTGGGCAACATAACTCTTTTCTCCACTGAATGAAAATATATAGAAAACATTAAACACACACACACGCATTGCAAACATAAAACCTATGAAATCAGAGAGAAGTCTCTCCACTTGCTATCTTTAAGTGGGTCCCTTTGTCCTGGTGGCTTTAAAGATATCCCCACAACATCTTACAGCTCTTCAGAAGACAGTTAGAAAACCACTTTCATAGATGGATACAGTTGTTTGGCTTTCATTGTTTCTAGTATCATCAAATACAGATAGTTGATATCTACTTAATTGCTTAAGTCATATAATGCATATCAAAATATATTCCAGTTCTTTTCTTTTATTTATTAGTAACCAAAATGCCATTTTAGTTCTTACAGCTGGGTATGGGGGAACAATGAATATTTCAGAAGGGATTTACAAGACATTTGAAAACTTTAAGGATATTGGTTTAATTTCTGTGAAATAATGAAAAACATGTTTCCATTGGTCCCTGGTTTGCTGGTTCATTTTGGCCTGCATGGTGCTTGTAACCACTCATGGCATTGTGACATTTGGGTAACTGCAGTTAAAAGGAGGCTTCAACACAAGCTCTGTGGTCTCCTTTTCTGTCAACATCTTGTATTTGCCTCTTGATCGCCTACCTCTTAGAATAAAGCCAATTGCCACATGTTACACATCTGCTGCCTCAAACGTAAGCAGCCCTCACTGAGGAGGATCTGTGAGCCAGGAAGACTTGTGTCCCTTCAGTGAAGTAGATATGGGCTCTTTCTTATTTTCTGTTGGGTGTATAGCCAAGTGAAGCTCCTCTGAATGATCTGCTAGTGACAAGTTTTCTGAATCCCTGGAATTAGGAAAATAAATAAATAAACCCAAATTTCCTCAATTAATAAGTGCACAGCATGGTGATCTTTATTAACAGGTTGCTTTTGTAGTTTCCTTTTTACTCATTTTTTATGTAGAACATTTATGTCTGTTTTCCATCACATTTATCATTTCAGGACATTCATGAATACAGGGTCAAAATTCACCTGATGAGTTAGCCCATAACCTGTCTATCATCCACTGTAGTCTTCCTCAGAAGAGAGTGGGAAAATGGTCAACTGAGTAGCAATGGCCTCTGGACTACTTCTCATTCATTCTCTAGTATAAAACCTTTATCAGGAAAGGAATGGGTATATATATTACCATCCATTGAGATATTTTTTAAATCTTTTAAAGTATTAAATTACTAATGGCCATAGTACCATGGAGTAGTAAGAAAATAATTTATTCCATACATTTCTAATAGTTCAATGTATTTTAAATTCTTAAAAATAAACCCAAGTTGATCATAATGCATTTATTTTTATTGTAATCCTAGATTAGATTTATTAACACCTGTTGTTGTTGTTCGACTTTTTCTTTTTAGGGCAGATTTGGGTTTACAGCAAAATTGAAGTGAAGGTACAGAGATGTCCAAATGTATTTTTTAGATCACTGATTAGGCATGCTCTGTTTCTCATATTTTATTATTGGGATTATGATAACTTAAAAAAATTGAAAAGTCGTTCTTCATTCTTTATATTCTGGAAAACTATATAGCAAATGAATTATTGACATGGTGAAGATGTCATTGGACTCATTTGTAATTATAACCCAATTGCTTTTGGGACACTATTAACAACTTTTACTTTCTACTCCAGATATCAGTCAGCTGGAGGTTTTTAACTTTTATTTAGTGAATTTATATTATATCTGTTTCTTCCAGTTTTTTCAGATTAAAAAAGAACACAAAGTGACAAACACTGATGTCTCTGAGCGTTTCTTCCTTATCTGTACATAATATGTGAGTTTTTATTTTTTCTCTTTTTTCCCTCTTTATAATATTGCCTGGAATTTATTTATGTTCTGAATTCTGTCAAAGAACAGAATTATGAACTTATCAGAATACTTTTTTCTATATCATCTCTTAATTTCTACTTTAACCTCTGTAACTACTTCCTGCCTATTTTTAGAATTTTTTCTAGTTTCTTAAAGTAAATCATTAGGCTATTTGTTTTCATCGTTTTTCTTATTTATGATTAAGCATTTAAAACTTTGAATTTCCTTTTGAGTGCAGCCTAGCTTATTTTGTTAATATATTTTCATTATTATTTTCAAGGTAAATTATATTGAGAGAATTTTTTCTTCAATAATTTAAGTATTTAAAAGACATCAATAGTCCCAGTCACTTTTTAAGTTTATTACTGAATTGCAAATTTCTAGTTTTTATTACATTTGGGGGGGCTTTAGAGATGAATGTAGAACGTCACTTTATTTATTTATTTAATTTATTCCTTTTTAGAGAGAGGGGAAGGGAGTGAGAAAAAAATGAAGAGAAACACCAATCAGTTGCCTCTTGCATTCCCCCAACTGGGGACCTGCCCTGCAACCCAGGCATGTGCTCTGACCAGGAATCCAACCAGAAACCTCTCGATTTGTAGGATGATACCCAACCCATTGAGCTACACCAGTAAGGGCTAGAGAGTCACCTTAAAAACATGAAAATAGGCATAGAATGGGAATTACCATCTAATTAAAAGTATGTAAAGGATGGTAAATGCTGAACAATTTCATTTTTAATAGCATAAATTCATCAGAGTCTTGTCATTAAAAACTCAAACAGCATAAGATTGAAAGTATTTGTTCTGTCACTAATATTAAAAAAAAGTGACAATATATTATATAAGTGAATGAATTAAAAACTAACACAAAAATAGTTTCAAAGGACACTTTGTAGATGACAAATGATATCTGTTGGTGTGCCAAGAATGAAGATATAATCCCTGTTACAAGACAAAAGATACGGTTCTATTAGGGCTCACCTGCTGTGATCCACTACCATCTCATTTGTGGTATGCATTGTTACACTCACTGAGTAATGCTAAAGTCTTTCATAGGAATAGTCAAAGTACATCACATAGTGTATCCGAAAATTTAGTGCATAAAATAATGAGAGACTTGGAGTTTTCAGGTTTCAGAAAATGCCTCACAGGCCAATCTTAATTATATTCTAAGAAGGCTAACTATAAGGTTTGAGCTTTTATAATACTGCATGACCATTATTGTGGATTATATATTTTTTCCTCCATCATCTTTTAGATTAATTATCTTGTCAAGAGTGTCAGTAAAAAACCAGTAAAATGATATTTCATTAGAAGATATACTCGTCAATTTTTTCAGATATCTTCAGTTTAACCTTGCTTATCCATGTGTAAATCATCAGGCAACTCCTTTCTTGGTCACAATATATGGCATCCATTTTATCCATGACACAAAAGCTAAAAAAGACTCTGGTTGGCTGATCAAATAAAACTTCTTGAGACTTCTGGCCAAGATGGAGGCGTAGACAGACATGCTGTGTCTCCCTCCACAACTAAGAAGGAATACAACTACATCAAAACTAGAAACAACAAGAAGTTGCAGAAAACCAAACTACATGGAAGTCCAGCAAACAAAAATATAAAGAATAAATACTCATCCAGACAGGAAGGAGGGGTGGAGCTGGCATGGAGAGGACACGGTGTAGTGGTAGCAGCAGCAGCGTCAGTGGCAGGTCAGAAGAAAGCACAGTCGCACGTTTTAAAAAGTCAGGAGGGACACCTGGGGAGCATTCCCAGCTCCTCACCAGACCTCGAAGCTCACGGAAAATCAAGCCTCATTGCTTCTGACTGTGCAGACCAGTGGGGGTTGGGGTGGAGGCAGAAACTGCCAGTCTCTCAGCAGAGTCCACTTGTTTAAAGGGCCCCCATGGTTCTAGAACATCCACCGACCCACCCACTCTGGGAACGACAGTCAGGACAACAGCTAGAGGGGTGCCAGTCCCATACAGAAGTGGGAGAGGTGCCTGGAAAAGGGGCAAGTGCTGGGCAGGTGGCATTGTTCCTTCTAGGACCCCTCCCCCACATACAGCACCACAATGTGGTGAAACAGGTCGCCCTGTACTGATGAATCCCTAAGGCTCTGCCACTTACAATGTCACAGAAGCAACAGTTCTACCTGGGACACAGAGGCAAACAAACACAGGAGCCTGTAAGAATGAGGAGACATAGAAGTATGACCCAAAAGGAGAAATGGATCAAGGTTCTAGTAGGAGAACTAAGCGATGAGGAGATAGCCAACCTAACAGATGCAGAATTCAAAACACTGGTGATAAAGATGCTGACAGGCTTGATAGACATGCTTCAGTATGGCAAACAAATAAGAGAAGTGAAGGCTATGCTAAGTGAAACAAAGGAAAATCCACACAAAACCAATGGTGAAGAGAAGGAAACTAGGGTTCAAATCAATGATTTGGAATATAAGGAAGAAAAAACAGTCAACCAGTGCAGAATGAGGAAGCAAGAATTGAAAAAAATGAGGAAAACTTCCCAAATTTTGCAAAAGAGATGGACATACAGGTCCGGGAAGCATGGAGGGTTCCAGGCAGTCTGGACCCAGAGGAGACCACACCAGGACGCATCATGATTGAGATGCCAAAGATGAAAGATAAAGACAGAGTCCTGGGGGCAGCAAGAGAGAGGTGGAGAGTTGCCTACACGGTGGTGCCTATAGGACTATCAGCTGATTTCTCAGAGGACACTGTGCAGGCCGGAAGGGACTGGCGAGCAGTATTCAATGTGATGAAAGGCAACCTGCAACCGAGATTACTCTATCCAGCAAAAGCTATCATTTGGAATGGAAGGGCAGATGAAGTGCTTCCCAGACAAGGTAAAGCTAAAGGAGTTCATCATCACCAAGACATTATTATATGAAATGTCAAAGGGACTTACTTAAGAAAAAGAAGATCAAAACTATGAACACTAAAATGACAACAAACTCACAACTATCAACAACTGAATCTAAAAAATAAAAACAAAATCCAACTAAGCAAACCAGAATACGAACAGGATCATAGGTATGGGGATCATTTGGAAGCTTATCAGCTGGGAGGGGGGAAGTGGAGAAATGGGGAAATGGTGCCGGGATTAAGAAGCAAAATCAGTTGGTATAAAATAGACAGGGGGAAGTTAAGAATAATATAGGAAAGGGTGAAGCCAAAGGATTTATATGCACGACCCATAGACATAAACTAAGGGGGATGGGATTGCTGGAGGGAAGGGGGTTACTGAGCAGAGGGGAGCAAAGGGGAAAAACAATTGGGACCACTGTAACAACATAATCAATAAAATATACTTAAAAAAGAACTTCTCATGCAAGGGTTATCAATTTCACTATAAAAATTAACTTCAGGCTAACCAGTGAGGTGCTCTCAGGATCAAAAAGACTTTTCATGTAGGGGTAGTTTGTATTTTAAACATATTACTTTTACAAAATTTCAGACTGACCAAATTCAGGACAATAATTCATATAATAGAATTTGTAAACTTGCTCTAATTCATATTCTCTATGGATTATTTTGTGCAGTTGTCCTCCCATGATGGGTCTGGTAAGTGCAATCTAAAAGAACAAAAGGAGAAACAAATCTTAAAGGAAAAAAAGGAATATCAATCCACAGGTTATTCATAGATACCAGTATATAGTAGGAATAAATACCAATTTAAAAATATAATCACTGAGGATTCCTTTACATACATTGGACAGGGAACATTTTATTTAAGCTAAGTACAATAATCCTGTTACCTTTTACTAGGGATTAGTTTAGTCATGGACATGTAATCAAATTTGACCAATGAGATATTAGGTTGCCTGCTGGAGGGATTCTGAGGGGGGCGGTTTCCTCACTTATTAAAAGATAAATCTTCCCTGATCAGCATGTCTCAGTTGGTTGAACACCCTCTCAAAAAGCAAAAGGTCGTCGGTTCAATTCCCAGTCAGGGCAAAGGCCTGGGTTGTAGGCCAGGTCCCTGGTTGGAGCACCTTTGAGAGGCAACTGATTGATGTTTCTCTCCCTCTCTTTTCCCCTCCCTTCCCCTCTCTTTAAAAATAAATAAAATATTTTAAAAAGAGAGAGAAAGCAAATGAGATCATTTTGCCTATAAGGCTGTCACCTGCTGTTGATGTCTGGATTTGTAGAAGAAAAAAAAGTTAGCATTCTGAAGGAACCCACCTAAGAGCAAACATGCTGAAGACTGAAGAGAAATGAGGAGTGGTCAGTGAATTATGACACCACTGAGCCAGGCCTGAACTGTGCCTTCACATGTGGGCCCAGAATACTGTCTGTTATGTGAGACAATCAATGTCCTTAAGTCAATTAAAATCCTTTTTCCAACTTTTATTCTGTGAAAGGAAGTAGAAATATAGGGTAGCAGTGGTAGAAAGATGAGGGGTTAAAAGAAGGTATATTAGCTATCCATTGCAGTGTAACAAATTCTCTCAAGCATAACAGCTGAAAATAACAAACATCTATTATCCTGCACAGTTTTCAGGCCTCAGGACTCTGGGAGTTTTTAAAACCTGAGTGGTGGTACTGTTATAGGACAAACCCTGGTTCTTCTCGCTAATACAGTAAAGAATTACATATCACTGAGCCTATTAGCATGCACACAAAGTTTATTAGTGAATGGGAGAGCAAAAACAAGGGTGGCCAAAGACTGGGGGGGCAAGCTCACCTTAGGGTGGCCAGAGGCCCTATGGCCAAAAGGCCAAGAGCAACAAGAGCACCATGAGGGCCAAGAGAGCCAAGAGAGCCAAGAGAGCGAGTCCTTTGTTCTGAGGAGTTACATAGTTGGCGGGATGTGAGAAAAGGAGTTACATTTTGACTGACAGGTAAAGGTGGTACCAGTTTTCTAGGACTGGAGCATGAGTACCCAAAGGTTTTAGTGGGCTTCTTCCTTTAGGTGCTGTGGGCCCTTTTCCATCTCTTGGGGCTTGGGATATAAACACAGTTTCAAAGGTTTTCCTTCCCAGATAGTGGAAAGGACACACAGAATTCCAAGGGCTTTTTTCTTCCTGTGCTAACATAGTGTTTTCTGTGATATTGAAACACCTGGCAATACTATGGGGCCAGGCCCAGGACTGCTGGGTTAGGGGGTGAGACAGATCTCCCTTTGCTACTCATGTGACTGTAACAGTATCTCGGGGTCTTTTATAAGATTGCGGTCAAGCTGTCTGTCAGAGCTGCAGTCTCTAAAGAATTAACTGGAGTTAGAGGTTCAGCTTCCAAGCTCACTCATGTGAGTTTAGGCAGAGGCTTCAGTTCATCACTAGTGGATGTCACCATGAGACTGTTCACATGGAGATGGCTTCCTCCAGTGAGTGATCCAAAGAAAGGAGAGAGTGCAAAAGAGCTGTAGGAGGGAGCGTACACTCAAAAAGGAAGAGTCAGTTATTTTGTAACCTTAACTTGAAATTGATATACTGTCATTCCTGCATTATTCTATTTGTTATAAGTAGTTAATCCAACACATGCTCAAGAGGAAGGAAATTAATCCCCACTCTGGAGGCAAAAGTGTCATAAAAATTTTGTGGACATAGTTTTAGGACCACCTGGGCTTTACTTTCAAGATAAAGAAATCTGAAAATACTTAACTACTGATAAGAAGTACACAGCAGACATAAGGGGAGGACATGTCTCTGTACTGGTGTGGGGTCAATACATGGCCCTTCCCCTTCCCTCTTCCATGACTGAGGGCTGGTCAGACTGGTCAGATGGCTACTAGCCAGAAGGAAGGTGTATAGTTTTGGGAATGGATTATAACTCCTCCTTATCTCCTTTTGGGAGTGGCTCCTTGTCTTGTGACTGCTTCTTGACCCTCTTACACGGTGAAGTAATGCAGTTTAACATCAAGCTAGAACATGTTCCTTCTTTGTCGGGGACCCCTTATAATGACTCTCAGGCTGGAGGAAATGCAGTCTCTCCCACACCCACCCACCACCATCTGTGCGCTCCCCTGTAATGTGAGTAATAAATGGCATGTTCACATCAGCTAGTCTTCTGGGTTGTTCTTTTCAAAATATCATGAACACTTAAGCAGCTCCCTGGCTTGGGGCTCCTGTGCTAAAACTGGCATATATTTTCTCTAGTAGTAGTAATATAATTTGCTAAAGGTGTTTCAATACTTGGTAGATCTAGAGGCATAAGTAAGATAGACAACATTGAAAGGGTGACTTAGGGAAAAAATATAGTGATAACTCTAGAGATATGAGACTGCATTAAAAGCTAGAAAGTGATTCTATATTACATGGATTATTATGTAGTAGGAAGTTAGACAGACATGAGCAGAGCAAGGAATAACAGACCAAGTAGGCCAGGTATGGAAGGTCTGCAAGGAAGAAAGCCCCAGGTGGCTAGGAACTGACAATTGTGGGATTGGGCGTTGCTCCCAGAATGACTTTTCCTCTCTTGGAATGCCACTGGTCATATGGTTTTGTAACAGAACCCATGGGCTATTCAGTTATTAGGGGCCCAATTGCCCACTGCCAGAAGAAGCATAACTATCAATATCAGAGTTTGGTGAAAAGAAAAAGAATTGTTTATTTAATGGTTATATAGATTTAGATTATTTGTGAATTTCTGCCATTAAGTTTTATTTTCTTTGAAACACCCATATACACATAGTTCTGCCTCCCCCTACCAAACCAGGCTAGTTTTTGAAAAATCAGAGGTACAGTCTTCCTACTTCCCAGACATAGTTTAGTTTTACCAGCAGCTCCCAATCATTTGATCCTGATTGGGGAGGTTTTGCCTGTTTTGTGGTGCCCTCCAACTCTTAATGCAGAACCACATGGAGTTTCCAGCCTCCTTGTAAACCACATGGAGTTCTCCCTTTTCTTTCCAAGCCACATGGAGTTCTCTCTGACAAAATGCCTGCCACCTATTTTTAAATCTCTGACTGCATCCTGTAATGCAGTGGGTGTGGTACCCAGTTCTGACCATTCACAGAATCTTGCGCAGGCTCTGTGTGCTCTTTCTGCACCATTCCATGGTCAAAACCCCTCCCATCTTCTTGGGGCCTTAGAAGAACCAAAGCCATTTGCATAACTGAGAAACTAGCTACTAGCCATAGTCATGCAAAGGTATCTTAAAAACTGTTCCCTTTTCGACCTTCCCTCAACATGCAGGCTCTGGGGATTTTTGGAGACCTCCACTCTGTAAAAGTTTGGACCCCTGACATTTCCTCCCCTAGCATGTCATTAGTCACGTAGTAGATCCCCTTAGAGAAGGAACAAGGGGACTGGAGAATAGACTCATATAACTCCCATGCAAGCCCTTGCATGACCACTCCCTTAATCATTAAGTTCGCAGGACATGAGGTTCTGACCACATCAAATAATCTTAAGAACAAAGCCTCAAGTCTATCGACCATGGAGACAGAGTTTGGGTCAAACTAGAAATAACATCTAGGCCTCAGCTGTGTTTCAGCTCCAGGCCCAGAAAAGAAGCTAAGCCAGGTGGGGTGATGCTATGGTTGACTAGCTGTGATAACTAATGAACTGCCCTGGCATACACCAAGCAGTGGAGACCATGACAATGAAAGAACACACCTGGAGGAGCTAATGATAGTCTATTGAAATTCTCCCTTGGGACTTCCCCTAAGATCCCTGCCTTTAGAGAAGTGAGAAAAAATGCTAAGGGTGGAGGACCGACCCAACACAGCTAGCTCTCTCTCTCTCTCCTCTCTCTCTCTGTCTCTCTCCACTCTCTCTCTCCTCTCTCTCTCTGTCTCTCTCCACTCTCTCTCTCCTCTCTCTCTGACTCTCTCTCCTCTCTCCCATGCCTTTTTCCCACCCGCTTCTTTCCCCAGCATGCAATCTCTCTGAAGCATGCCTGATCCTTTCTGACTCTCCTTCCCCCACGCACGTTATGATGTATCCTTGCTTGCTTTCTCCTAAGTTCCAAGGGCCCTCCTTTTGCCTCTGTAACTTGTTTTCTGAGTCCACGCAGCCCAGCTGACTCACTTCTTCCATGGCTCACTTCTTCTACCACTGTGACCTACTAAATAAACTTCTGGTGTTATTTGAGTCTTGACTCTGAATTCTTTGTTAAACAGAACTCAAGTACCAAGGTTGCAAAACTGAAGTCTAATCGCTGGTAACATTCTGGTGCCATTTCACCACCACCAACAATTCTATGTAGTTCTCCGTATAAATACTTTGATGAAATGGATATGTTTCTATGAAAATAAAGCTTATCATAGTTGTCTCCAGAGAAATTAAAAACCCTAATTTTAAAGTTTTCAAGGAACGAATTTCAGGCACACAAACATATACACATAAACATCATGGCATACAAAGGGCTTAATTAAGAAATTCTTTCAAACACTTATGAAACCACAAAATCCAACTCTTATAGAGCTTACAAAAAGGAAAATCCTTCCATTGATTTCATAGAATGTATCTCTGTTGTACAAATAATTTAATTCAATCACTTAAAACATGAAAACAGATCATTAAACTTTGTATTTCTCTGAGGCTTTAATATGGCAACAAGTTTTGTGTATCTTCTTTAAGAAGGATTTCTTAAGCTTATTTGATTACAGGAACTTTTGTTTGGGGAGCATTGATTATCTCCTAGAACAGTGTGAGAAACATTGTTGTATCAGATGAGCCCTTGCAGTATGTAAGAATGTTCAAGCATTCCAATTTAAAAAATAAAGCTGAAAGAAATATCTTCCAGGAAAGCAATGGCTTAATATTAGGAAATATGTTAATATCATGAAACACAGTTTGATCAAAGATGGTAGTGGGAGAATGTTGGTTGTCTTGATAATGTCAGAAAGCAATTTGATGTAAATCAGCACCACTGCTGTCAAGAACTTCCTTAGTATAACAAAAGTATTCATTTCAAAAAAAAAAAAAGCTTACTTTATAATTAATAACAAAAAAATTAAAGAACACATGAAAAGTCGGAAGAGATAAGACACTTGTAAATGGAAGAAGAACCCATCTTCCAATTACTGCTTCCATTCCCAGAAGAGACTTGTTCTTGAATCTGATTTAGCCCAAATTAAAGAAAATCTGTCATTTCACTCCTTTGGCAGCCCTTTGCATTGTTAATAGTGGGGAAACTGGATGATGGCCCTTCAGCAAAATTAACTTCTTAATGAATACACAGCATTGTATATGCAAAATTATGCATGCGGCCCACATTTTTTGGCAAAGACATAGCATGTATTTTCAGTCTTCCTGTGCTTGGAAATATTGGAGATGCATGTGAAAGTTTTTGAGTGCATTTGTTTTGTTTTCTGTTTTGTTTTGTTTTATTTTATTTTATTTTTCAATTATAGTTAAAATCCAATATTATTTTGTATTAGTTTCAGGTGTACAGAACAGTGGTTAGACAATCATATGCTTTACAAAGTGCCCCCTTGATATGTACAGTACCCACCTGGCACCATATATAGTTATTAGAATATTGTCAACTATATTCCCTGTGCTACATTCCATGACTATTATGTAACTACCAACCTGTACTTCTTAATCATTCCACATTTTCCCTGTGTCTCCTAAACCCCCTCCCCTCTGGCAACCATCAGTCTGTTCTCTGTGTCTACGAGTGTTTTTCAATTTTGTGTGTTTGTTTTGTTTTTAAGATTCCACATATATGTAAAATTATATGGTATCTTTCTTTCTCTGACTAACATTTCACTAAGCATAATACCTCTAGGTCTACCCATGTTGCCACAAATAATAAGATTTCATATTTTATGACCAGGTAATATTTCATAGTATATACGTGCTGCCACTT
Organism: Furipterus horrens; assembly: GCF_987537825.1. Lineage (NCBI taxonomy): Eukaryota > Metazoa > Chordata > Mammalia > Chiroptera > Furipteridae > Furipterus > Furipterus horrens. The sequence continues at coordinate 56,996,496 of NW_028327176.1, read as the reverse complement.
TTTTATCCACTCACCTACCTATGTGTACTTGGGTTGCTTCCATATCTTGGCTATCATACTGGGTTGGCCAAAAAAGTCCATATGAATTTTTCCATAAAATAAAAGACACATTTTTTAATTTTCACCAATGACTTTATTGATTTGGATATTATGAGTATGTATGTCATCTCCCACATAGTATAACATTGATGTTCCCAATTAATGTCTTGATTAGATTGCTATAATTTCAACTGGTCTACCCAACTATGGAGCATCATCCAGGGAGAAATCTTCAGCACAAAACCTTGCAAACCACTTCAACATGTTCAATTAGTCACAACATCTTCTTCATACATTGCACAAATCTTTTTTGTGTATGTTTCAGTTGTGTTTTAACCTTTCCTGAAATAACAAAGAATAATGTGTCAAAAAGTGTATTATTTCATCTTCAGTATTTAAATGGCTACACAAATATTCACTAACTTTGATTTTTTTTAATGCATGCTGATATGGCAGCTGTCACAATACAATCTAACAAAAATTTTTGAATGAAATTAAACACAACTAAGCACTACTAGAGCCATCTTAAGGAAAAAAACAAACAAACAAACATTTTGGCCAACACAATAAATAACAATATGAGCAACACAAGGATACATACATTCTTTCAAATTAGATGTTAGGGTCTATCTTTGGATATATATCCAGAAGTGGAATTACTGGGTCATAAAAAGTTCCATTTTTAATTTTTTGAGGACCTCTATACTGTTTGAATGAAGAGAAAAGGGGATGATAAGAGGAGCTCCCTCTAGTGTGGAATAAGAGATGCAGCAACTTGGTTACAGACAGTAATCTCAGGGCAGTGAGATGACCTGAGAGATAACCCGTGTGGGAGGTTAAAGAGAATGACACCGAATAGTGGCTCTGAAGTTGTTTTCAGATGCATGGTTATTATAAACTCACTTCCATCTGCTCTGTCTACCAAACACCAGCAAAGTATTGACATTATTTCAAGATAGAGAGGAGAGCAGGCAGTCACAAAAACAGAGACCACAATACCTATACTGCTTTGATTATTGTCACTTTAAAGTCAAGAAGTGTGATGACTACAACTTTGTTCTTTTTTTCCTCAGGATTGCATTGGCTCTTGTGGTCTTTTGTGGTCCCATAAAAAACTGATAATTTTTTGATCTACTTTGTTAAAGTGACATTGAAAATTTGGTGGGAATTTCATTAAATCTGTGTTATTGCTTTAGACCATATGACCATTTTAGCCATGTTGTTTCTTCCAATCCATGAACACAGAATATCTTTCTATTTATTTTTGCCTTTTTCAATGTCTTTTAATAATGTTTTGTAGTTTTCAGTATATAGGTTTTTCACAACTTTTGTTAAGTTTACCCTGGGTATTTTATTTTTTCCTGTTGCCCAGAAATAAACTCGTGTGTAATTTTTGACAAAAGAGCCAAAAACATACAATAGAGAAAAGAAAGTCTCTTCAATAAATGGTGCTGGGAAAATTTTTGGAAAACCACATGCAAAACTAGACTACAGTGTCTCCATATACATAAGTTAACTCAAAATGGATACCAGAACTAAATATAAAATTTGAAACAGTAAGAAAACATAGGTACTAAACTTATGGAACTTCATCATAGAAAAAATGTTTAAGTTTGCAATATTATTCGATGTCCATGAGTCCTTTTTCCTTTTTGCTCAACCCCTCCATCCCCTACCCCTCCTTAACTGTCATCCTGCTCTCTATCTCTGAGTCTGTCTCTATTTTGCTTGTTAGTTCAGTTTGTTCTTTGGATTCCACATATGAGTGAAATCATGTGATATTTGTCTTTCTCTGGCTTATTTCACTTAACATAATGTTTTCCACATCCATCTATGCTGTCACAAAGGGTAATTTTTTTCTTTTTCACAGCCAAGTAGTATTCCATTATGTAAATGTCTCATATTTGTTTTGCCCACTTATTTACTGATGGACACTTGGGCAGCTTCCATATCTGGCTAGTTTAAATAACCCTGCAACAAACATAGGAGTGCTTACATTCTTTCAAAGTAATGTTTTGGGTTTCTTCAGATATATTCCCAGATTTTATTAATTGACCCCAAAGGCAGGGAAGTAAAACCAAAAATAAATTAATGTGATGATAAAACTAAAAAGCTTCTGCACAGCAAAAGAAACTTCAATAAAACAAAAAGGCAACCAACCAAATGGGAGATGATATTTGCAAAGAAACAGCTCTGACAATGGGCTAATATCCAAAATACTCAACACCAAACAAACAATCCAGTTAAAAAATTGGGCAGAAGCCTGAACAGACACTTCTTCCAAGAAGACATATAAATAACCAACAGATATATGAAAAGATGCTGAACTTCACTAGCTATTAGGGAAATGCAAATCAAAACTACAATGAGATACCACCTCACATCTGTTAGATGGCTATTATCAACAAGACAGGTACTAGCAAGTTTTGAACAGGTTGTGGAGAAAAAGGAACACTCATTTACTGTTGGTGGGAATGTAAACTGGTATAGCCACTATGAAAAAAGAATATGAAAGTTCCTCAAAAAATTAAGAATAGAGTTACCACATTACTCCTCTTCTGGGTATCTATAAAAAAAAAATTGACATTTATTTGTAAAGATATATGCACTCCTACAGTCATTGCAGTATTATTCTTGGTGACCAAAACATGAAAACAATCAAAATGTCTTTCAAAAGACGACTGGAAAAAGATGTGGTGCATATATACTATGGAATATTAGTCATTAGAAAGATGAAATACTGCCATTTGCAACAACATCGATGGATCTTGAGAGTATCATGTTAAATGAAATAAGTCAGACAGAAAAAGACAAGAACCATATGATTTCACACATACATGAGATATAAAACTGAAAGCATCAAATGAACAAGAAAAACAACAAACACAAACTCATAGACACAGATAACAGTTTGATGGTTTCCAGAAGGAAGAGGGATTGGGGGGTAGTAAAGAATAAAGGGGGTAAAATACATGGTGATAGAAGATTTCGCTTGGATGGTGGGAACACAATGTAGTAAACAGAAGTATTGTAGAATTGTACATTAAAACCTATATAATTGTTTTAACCAATGTCACCCCAATAAATTCAATGAAAAAAAAAAAGCAGGGACCAAAGTGTAGACTACATCAGATACTAAAATTTAGAATGAGGTGAAATTACTGTGAGAATGTAAGCCACAGAATTCTCAGAAATAGTGCAATAGGAGCTGGGATCTGCACAGAACTTAGAATGAAAGCCTTAGTTGTTTCATTTGGAAATTAAGGAAAATAACAATCTGGAGATGTCAGGTTTCACAGAGATACTCAGTATCACCAACATTACCTAACTTTGTTTTTATATTTTTATTCAATGCAATCAATCAAGGAAAAGGAATGCAACATATAAATAATAAAAGAAAGACAGTAAACTATTATTTGCCAAAAGTACAGTTGCATAGAAAACCCAGAGAAATAATGTGATATTTCAGTGAGGTAGTTTGGTTAATATAGAATAAGTATATCAGTATTTTCTTCTAATAGTAATAATTGGTTTGAAAGCATGATGCTAAAAAGTTACTATTTACTATAGCAACCAGAATAAGTTTGCTATATTTAGCAAATTAAAATCTGAGATGACCTATTAAATTAGAATTTTCACATAAACAATGATTTTTCTAATTATAAACATGCCCCAGTTATATTTAGAACATACCTACACTTATTTAAAAAGCTTATTTTTATTGTTGTTCTATTACAGTTGTCCCAATTTTTCCCTGTTGCTCTCCCCTGGCCCACCCACCCCCTCAAACCCAGAGTCAGTCTCCACCCAGTTGTCCTGGTCTATGGGTCATTTATACATGTTTCTTGACTAGACCCTTCCCGTTCTTTCCCATCTTATCGCCCTACCCTATCCCTCTAGTCACTGTCAGTCATTTCCTTGTTTCCATGACTCCGATTCTATTTTGCTCATTTGTTTGTTTTGTTCATTAGGCTCCTGTATTAGATTAGATCATATGGTATTTGTCTTTCACCACCTGGCTTATTTCACTAAACATAATACTCTCCAGTTCCATCCATGCTGTTGCAAAAGGTAGGAGTTCCTTCTTTCTTTCTTCTATGTAGTACTCCACTGTGTAAATGTACCATAGTTATTTGATCCACTCATTTACTGATTGGCACTTAGACTGTTTTCAGCCCTTGGCTATGGTAAATAATGCTGCTCTGAACATAGAGTTGCATGGGTTCTTTTGAATTTGTGTTTCAGGATTCTTAGGGTATAATCCCAGCAGTGGAATCAGTGGATCAAAAGGCACTTCTATTTTTAGTCTTTTTGAGGACATTCCATACTGTTTTCCATAATGACTGCACCAGTATGCATTCCCACCAACAGTACACTAGGGTTCCCTTCTCTCTATCTGTTGTAATTTCTACTCTTTGTTTTCTGATTTTATTTTTGGGAGTGTTCTATCTTTTTTTCTTGATGAGTCAGTTTAAAAGCTTGTTGATTTTGTTCTTCTTCTCAAAGAACCAGCTCCTGGATGTATTGATCCTTTGAATTATTCTTCAGTCTCTATGTCATTTAATTCTGCTCTGATTTTAATGATTTCCTTCCTTCTACTCACTCAGGGCTTTGTTTTTTGTGGTTCCTCTAATTCTTGTAGATGTAGGGTTAGGTTGTTTATTTGAGATTTTTCTATAATTTTTAGGTAGGACTGTTCTGCTATGAATTTCCCTCTCAGGACTGCCTTTACTGTGTCCCATAGGTTTGGGGTTGTTGTGTGTTTATTTTCACTTGTTTCCAGAAACTTTTAAATTTCTTAATGTCATTGTTAACACATTCATTATTTAATAGCATGTTATCAATCTCCAAGAATTTGAATGTTCTTGAGGTTGGTTTCTAGTTTCAAGTCATGGTGATCCAAGAAGATGCTTGATATGATTTCAAATTTCTTGAATTTTTTGAGGCTTGTTTTGTGTCCTACCATGTCATCTATCTTTGAAAGTGTTCTATGTACATTTGAAAAAATGTATATTTTGCATCTTTGGGGTGAAAAGTTATGTATATATCAATTAAGTCCATTCGATCTAGAGTGTTGTTCAATGCCACAATATCCTTGTTGTTTCTTTGCTTGGAAGATATGTCCATTGTTAACAGTAGGGTGATTATAAGTGTGTTGCTAGTGATATCTCTTTTGAAGTCCTTCAATATTTTTCTCATATATTTGGGTGCTCCAATGTTGGGCGCATAGAGGTTTACAAGGGCTTTATCTTCTTGATGAATTATTCTCTTAAGTATTGTATAGTGTCATTCTTTGTCTCTTTTTATGGTTTTGTTTTGAAATCTATTTTGTCTGATATAAGTATTGCTATCCCAGCTTTCCTTTCATGTCCATTTGCTTGGAATGTTTTATTTTTTCCATCCCTTCACTTTCAGTCTGTGTAGATCTTTAGTTCTGAGGTGGGTCTCCTATAGAAAACATATATGTGGATCATATATTCTTACCTATTCAGCTACTCCATGTCTTTTGAATGGAGCATTTAGTCCATTCACATTTAAGGTTATTATTGATAGGCACTTATTCATTGACATTTTTTCCCTTTGTACTTGTGCCCCACTCCCTTCATTTTCTTAAAGCAATCCCTTTAGCATTACCATCTCTTGCAATGTGGGTTTGGTGGAGATGTGTCCTTTTAGCCACTTTTTCTAGGAAACTGTTTATTTCACCTTTCATTTTAAATGAGAGCTTTGCTGGGTAGGGTAGTCGTGGTTGCAGGATTTTGCTTTTTATTGCTTGGAATATTTCTTGCCATTCCCTTCTGGCTTGTAGTGTTTGTGTTGACTAATCAGCTGATAGCCTTATTGGAGCTCATTGTATGTTATTAGCTGTTTCTCTCTTGCTGCTTTTGGGATTCACTCTTTGTCTTTGAGTTTTGCCATTTTAATTATGATGTGTCTTGGAATGGGCCTCTTTGGGTTCATCTTCATTGGGACCCTCTGTGCTTCCTGGACTTGTGTGACTTTTTCTCTCATCAAGTTAGGGAAGTTTTCTGTCATTACTTTTTGAAACATGTTTTCTATCCCTTGCTCCTCTTCTTCTCCTTATAGTATCCTTATGGTTTGGATATTATTATGTTTCATGTTGTCCTGCAACTCCCTTAAACTGTGTTTATTCTTATTTGGTCTTTTTTCATTTTGTTGCTCTGTCTGAAAAATCTTTCATGCCTTTTCCTCCAGCTCACTGATCCAATCCTCTGCTTCATCTAACCTGCCTTTAATTCCTTCTACTGTATTCTTCAATTCATAAATTATATTCTTCATTTCCTCCTGGCTCTCACTGATAATTCCATGTCCTTTTTCTTGCCTGTGTAGTTCTAAGTTCCTTTTAGCTTCCCTGGAGTTCTTTGTAGTTCTCATTGAGATAATTGAGCTTCCTTATAACCATTATTTTGAACTCAATGTGTGATAGTTTTCTTGCCTCTATTTCATTTATCACTCTTCCTGGGGATTCCTCCTTTCCTTTTGAGTGGTGGTTATTTCTTTGTCTCTCCATTTTAGGTGACTCTCCTTGTTTGTTTCTGCTTCTTAGATTGATCAGCTTTGACTCACTATCTTCATGATGTGAACTTCTGTGATAGGAGACTTGTGGGATTCAGCGATGCAGTGTTTTTGTTGTCCTGAACTTGATGCTCTTGGGATGACCTTTACGCTGTTTACATGGGCTACTGGTTTTAGTTGAGTTTTGGTTGTTATTGGGTCTTTCTATGGTGGGTCCTCCCTCTGGCTAGCTACTGAGAATCACTCAACCCAGCATGTCTTGTCTGCTTTGTACAGGTGCTGCCAGAACAAGACCAAACAGCTCAGGAAAGAAACCTGTACCCACAAAAATAACCTCCACCCACAATCACACTATCAATAGCAAATGAGCTGGTATTAATAAAGGTATAAAGAGATTAAGTCTATTATAAGAAAGGAAAAATAAATGTGAGATAATTAACTGAAATAAAAATGATTTTTGAGAGGAGAGGTGGAGGAACAATGATAAGAGCAGTGAATAAGGACAAAGCAATGTGAGAAAGTAAAATTTACATCATAAATTAAAAAGGGAGGGAAGAAGGCAGAATGAAGTAAGGGAAGATAAGCATATAGTATTAGGTTTAAACAGAAATTTAAAAATATATAGTGAAAGAGAGAGAGAAAGAAATAGGAACCAAATTGGAGAAGAGCTACCACAGCATTATCAATAACAAATGAGCAAAGATTAATATAGGTGGGATGGGGATAAGAGGGAAGAAAGAAAAAAAGAAAGAAAGAAAAGCTTAAGAGATGTCTAGAGAAAAGGGAAGTGATTTTGATAGGATAGAGAGAGAAGGAATACTAAGAGTGAGTAGTGAAAGTCAGGCTAAGACAGAGAAAAATTAAAATTTTAAATGAAAAGAAGAAAGGGAAGGAGGAAGGCAGAATGGAGTAGGAGAAGTGAACAATAAAATTTGAGACTTGAAATATAAAAATAGTGAAGATCTAGAAATAAAATTGAAGAAATGCAACAATAACCACCATATCCACAACCAATGAGCAAAGGTTAATAAAGGTGGAGAGCGAATAAAGGTTTTTTAACCAGAGAAAAAAGAATGTGAGATGACGGATGACAAGGAAAATGATTTTGAGAAGCTGGGGGGAGAGAAATAGTAAGGGTGCAGAATGGAAACAAGTCATAGCAAAAGCAAAAATAAAATTTTAAATGAAAATAAGAAGAGGAAGGAAGAAGGTAAAATGGAGTAAGAGAAGGGAGGATCCAAATATGATATTTGAAATAAACTATAATATAAAAACTAGTGACCTAATAAGCACAAACTTGAAGGATAAGAAATGAATATTAAAAAGCAATACAGGAGAGATGATAATGTAAACCATGAAGAAAACCATGGTGGAATTTGTATCAGTAGAGTCTAGTGTTTACCACTGTTTTTGCTTTCTGGATCTATACTGGTGATGTTAGATGTTGTCCTAGTCTGGCCTTAGGCAGCCTGCTCAAAACTACCAGCAATTTACAGTCTGTGGCTGTCTCCTTCAGTTGTTAATCTGTTCAACCTGTAATCATCAGTCAGGCTTAATAATCACAGGATGGGGCAAAGTAATTCCTCTAGGCAAGGCTATTGCTTCCCCTCAGGCTGATGCTACTTGGAAGGCATTGCCCTCTCTGAGCAAGATGGCTCCTGCAGTATGGAGAATGACTCAGCACAGGGACCCTGGCAGCTGCTCCCTCCTTTCTCTCCCTAAAGCCACCATCCCCAGTCTCTCCTCAAGTGTCTCTAGTCCACTCTGCCATCCCCTCCACCTCGTCTTTGCTGGAGCCCAGGAAAAGTGGCTCCAAACAGAATTTTATGTGTTGGCTCTTTAACAGGCTCTCTGTGTCTCTAGCCATCTCTCCCTGGCAGAGAGAAACCACCACTGCTTTTCACAGCTATATTTTATTTGGGTTCCTTTCTGTCCTTGGTTCTGTAGGCTGGGGATCCAAGCTTGGGATTTAGACCTCACACTTCTCATGAGGAATGCCCCAGCTGCTAAATTTTTCCTCCAGCATTTAGCTGCCATGTGTGGTAGCTCAGCCAGCCCTCTTGTATCTCCTCTACACTCCATAGCAGACACAATGTGGTGAAGTAGTTGCTTCTTTCTGTTCATGATTATAAGGCTTCTCCATCTATTGTTCAGTTGGTAATTACAGATGATTTCTCAACAATTTAGTTGTACCAGATTGGTTCCGGGAAGAGGTTAGTGTAGCTTCCACTTATTCCTCTGCCATCTTGGGCCTTCCAAAAACTTGTTTATTTGAAATTCAGATTTAACTGGGCATTCTGAACTTTTCTAGCTACCCTAGGCAGAAATATAAAATGTCATTTTAAAAACAGTACACAGGTCATAGAGCTGATTATACTCTCCTGGCTAGGTATATTCACTACCTCCATCATTCAACAATGATTTTCACTATAGTCTGCACTTTTACAGTTCTTTTAAAATTGCAGCTAAATTATGGAATATAATTTTTAGTAATTAAAATAAATTTTAATTCTGTGTAAAAAAAATTGGTTCTCATATTTTTGGTCCAGTAGGGCCTTTTGGCATCTGGTTAAATTTCTAAGGCCTCCATTTAAAATATCCAAAGATTATCAGCATCCTTCCTCCTTCAAACAAACACTCACCAGCTTGCTCACACAGCATTGACTGCTGTGTGCCAGCCCCTCTCCAAAGCTTGTGATGCTTACTCAGCCTCACATTGTATTCTCCCATATGGACTTGGAGAGCCCTCAGGGAGCTCAGGCCATACCATGGAGAAATCTGCTATGGTGCATAAAACATTGACCGTGGTACAGGACAAAGAACCAGCTGTCGAGCTGGAAGGTCTCAGAATCTGAGTTTGCAAAGTTTTTAAAAAGGGAAGCTATAACTGGTTGATGAGTTATATTTCCCTGAAGGGTACTGTGTTCTTGGGAGGCAGCCATTGCAGTATTTCAAAAATTAAGCTATAACTGAACAATGTATGAGGATGTATAAAAAGTAATTTACCATTTTATAATTACTTTTAATTAATCATTTTATAATTGCTTCTTCCATGGTAATGCCTCTGGGCCTGATTGTGAAAACAATTATCGGCTGGGAATTTGCATACCAGTAATAGGCCTTAACATAAATGCCATAAATGTAGCTATTTCTTGGTACTTACCTGGAACATCATGAAATTGCAACTCTAACTGTATATTACTCACCCCCAACCTTCTTCCAAATTGAACGGAAACATAAAAAGGAGAATATGCTTCTTTTTAGAAAAATCTTTGAAATAATTATAGATTATTTTGTTCTGTAGTCACTTAAATGTTCCAAAGCTATCAACTTATTTAAACAAAAGCCACATGTGCTCTCCTTGGCCTTCAATATGTTCTCCAGACTCCATTCTTACCCATTTATGCTTAGCTCTCACCAATGTCAATGCAGTGTCATTACATGGGGTGTGTCTGTGTTTAAATACTACACTACACTCCTTGCTTTTATAATTGATGATTAATATTATGATATTGTTCATTAGAGCAGTTATATTGCTTAAAACAAAGACAATGTATTTTTGAATATCAGAACAGAGATCAGTCAAATCACACAAAGATTCACAATAAAACCTGCTTAAAAGAGAAAAGAATAAGGGAGCAGAACACCCTTAATTGCTTTGAGTCTAGCATTCTCTTTTCCATTAGCTTCAGCATAGATTATGATTCAATACTTAATTTCCCACCTGCATCAGAAAAATTAACTGAAGGGTACATGACCTTTGCCTGCATACGCTGGCCACCAACTAGCACATTATGGGATCCTTGGAAGAGAGTAGTGAGAAAATTATGAATAAGTGAGGGAATTTTATTGTTCTTTATTAGCCAGACATTGATGTAGCAGCTCTACCCTAAAGTCACGATAAATATAATAGGAAAAGAGCCAGAGGCTTTGGTCAAACAAGCCTGGAATTCAAGATGTCCTTTATAGTCTAATCTTCACCCCATTGCACTTTGCCCTCACCAATAAAGGAAAAGTCATCACCAATAAACTGCCTGCATTTTAAATCTGTTCTCAAGGCATTACTTATTGTGTTGCTCAATGCTTTTATTACAAATTCCTTTAGGACTTAAGAAAAGGAAAAAAGTGTGATTCTCATTTTAATAAAAAATAAAATCAGTAGAGGCTGGAACCATCATTTGTGCTTTCCTTATTTTTCTTAGGTTTCAGGAAGCTCAGAGTTCAGTTTTTTTCAGCAAACAGAACTCATTGGGGTACAAACTTCACCTCTTTTTCCCTTTTAACTTTGGATTTTGTCTTCTAGTCATGTTAATAGGTGTTTATCTTTCACCAAGTGGAAATTCCTATTGGGACAAAAAGAAGTTCTCTGATTTCTCTGATAAGGGTTTGAAACTAACAACTGTCTGCTAAGCCATATTGATGCTAATGAGCAAGAGAGAGATAAACTCAAAGTAATTAAAGGCATTCTGCTTCTTTATTCTTCCCCCATTTTAAATTTCCCATTTTTTATTGTGAATCTTTTTAATATTCTACTGGTCTCCAATCTGACACATTTTTAAAAAATTAATTGTCCTTATTTCAAGCAGCACAATTGCTTTGTGTAAGTACAAACATAAATATTTTTATTTCATGTAATGTTTTCATGCCTTTTCAGCCTCACTCAAGCTCCAATGAGCCATTAAGATAACTGGCTGTACATTGCTTGCCTTCTGATTTTGTCTTGGAAATCCCTTGAACACGTTCCCTCCGATTTCATCCTGCATGTATTCTTCCTCATCTTTTGAAACTCAGCACTTATCTCCTCTCAGCCATTGAGCCTTTACTGATGGTTCCAGCCTCTACTGATTTTCTGAACACTAAAGCTCTTGATATAGATGATATGAGGTCTTTGTTTCTTTCTTTCCTTTAAATTAGTGGTAAGCTTTGTCTCTTTAAAGAGATATTAAGGTTTATGAGACCAATTTCCATGTTCTTTCATATAAGCAGAGGTTTGAGAAATACTTGCTGTTGACAAGTTTTGGTTATTTAAAATATATAACTTTCCCCAGCTTGAACATTATTAATAACACATTTTTGCTTGGCTAACCACACAAAACTAATTCAGTCAAATTCCATCTACTCTTTTTCTAGACTCTCTTTACCAGTTGTTTGACTAAAGCATTTGGCTCCATCCTTATTATATTTATTTTTATTTTAGGTCAGGGCTATTGCCTGTCTTTTCAGCTATTTGAAAAAAATATTGTTCTCCTCTTTATTAATAGTCTCCTTTTTAGGAGACTCAGTGAGGTACAAATTTCACCTCTTTTTCTCTTTTAACTTTGGATTTTGTCTTCTAGTCATGTTAAAAGGTGTTTGTCTTTCACCAAATGGGAATTCCTTTTGGACAAAAAAAAATTCTCTGATTTCTCTGATAAAGGTTTGATAATGTGTTAGGTAGTATACAGACTATGAAAAGATTCATTGTTTCTAGTTAAATATATAGCCAAAAAAAAAAAAAACATGAAATACTATTTCTCAGTATGACATTTTTTCTTAAATACTCTCAATCTTTAAAACTGGTTTGAAAATTCAGAATAAATTAAAATAATCTATTTACCTTGTTCTCAAATGTGAACATTTGAATGTGAAATGTTAGGTGTTGGATTTTTCTTAACTAATTATAGTTTCATTCTTAAAGAAATAAAAGAATCTTTAATGCAAACAACAACAACAAAAAAAAAACTCTCAGCCTTAATTAGAGGTGAAAAATGTGGCATTGATTCATATAGTCACTTTCACTGAAATGGGGATTTTAAGCTAAATAAATAAATAAACAAAGAAGAAATAAAGAGCATAGATTCCAAAGCAAATGTCCCACTGCTCCCATCCCACCCACCCAACTTTTTAGGTCAGGTCATGTCCCAATGGTAAGGAAGAATAGAGAAAAATCCATAATTTTGACTTTTCTAATATATGAAAGCATGGTTGTCTTTAAGAATTTTCAGAAATTTATGAACCAAAAAAGAATAAATAACTCTGACTATAGAAATTAAAAATAAGCTAAGGTTTTGGGGGGAAATGTTGGCCAATACACAAGGAAATAAGCAATCTTGTGATTACTCTCCTCAAAAAAACCCACAGGAAGGGAACCGGTGCTAATGAGCGGGTTTGACAAATGTGTTTCGTCTCCTTCCAGTGCCGTGCTGGCATCTCACAGACTCGTGGACACTCATCTCCTGACTAATGTACTGACCCAAACTGAAGGGAAGATACAGGTGGCAGAGGGAATCAAACAACGGATATTGTATTATTTGCATCTGTGATTTTCCAAAGAAGAATTCAACAAATGTGCTACAGGCTGCACAAGCACATATTTCATTTTCGCTGCTGTAAATTCATCACCCTGCATTTTCTTTGAATGTTTCTTTGTCCATGGTGCCAATTTGCATATATTCTAATTTTGTTTTTTTCTTCTCCTTTTCTTTCCAAATATTTTCTAAAACTTTGAAAACTGAAATTAGGAGGAAAGAGAAAACATATGATACACTCTAGAACTTTTGGAGATTCTACATAATAAAAAGTAGGATGCAGGGCAGAATCTTTCTGGTAAATAATAGCTGTTTTTTGGTATTTTTTTATTAGCCTAAATAAATATGAGAAGTCAAAGAGGAAAATAATCTGACCTCGGTTATATATGGGCCACTCACTGACCTCATACTCTACCGAATATATAGAAATTCTGGTAAAAATATGTATTTTTAAAATACTAAGTAAAAACAAAAAAAGAAGCCCACAATGCTGAGAATAATTTGAATTGGCAGGCCCATGGGGTGAGAGTAAGACCTGGTTGGTATCTTCACCCAGGGCTGAAGCTCAGTCCATAGCACGTGATTTGGACTGGTCTGGGAATGCTCTTCTTTACAAAATGTAACCTGCATATTTTCCCTGCTGGTCCTATTTCTTGACAGAGCCAGCTCCTTGCTACAGGTTGTTGGTGGTAGCTGACTTGCCAGTGAAAAATTAGAATTTGTAGCCAATGTTGAAGATGAATTCACCCTGACTATCCAGTGGGGAAAACTCAAACCAAGGTACTCATATACAAACAAGGATGGATTGACATAAATACAGAACAGCTTCTACAAGAAGGCTTATACAGCACAAAGTGTCACATAAAAATCCCATGAAAGCTGAATCGCACGCAAAATTCATATATGGAAGAGATGACAGATCATTTGAGGGAAAGTCTTCAAATTCAAGGAAGTCCATTTACAGAACTCCAAATGGGCAAATCCACACCAAAGGAATAAATTCTACTGATAAAATCTGAAATTCATTATAATGCAAAATCACTTAGAATGCTCACAGAAATTAAAAACAGACAGCATAAAATCAAGAAAAAGAACATATACTCATGTGAACATAAATATTTGCAGGTTTATTTTGTTCACAGACTTCTTAGTAGTCTAATATTTTTCATTTTTTTTCAACACATAATGTTAAATGTTTAATTTTATTTTGATTAAATATACTTATCTTATTTTTGTCTTATTGCATCACCTAAAAATTCCAGAACATAATTCGACTAATATAGATACTTATCAGGATCATTTTTATCATTTTAATTAGAGTGCTTCCAATATTGACTGTGTGATTTTATGAGGGTGATATTGGCCTTATATTTGTTATTTTTCAGAACAATGTTCTTCCTTTAAAAAATTATTTTTAGATTAAAAACATACTAAAAGAATACTCTTTAATAATATTAAATTTCTCTTTAACAATAACTTAAATCTTCACTTTAATTTATATTAATTAAGGAATTCTGAACATTAAAGTATATTTGGCTAGCCAAGATGGAGGCAAAGGTAGACACACTGCAACTCCCTCCATAACTAAGAAGGAATCTACCTCAAAAACTATTAAAATCAATAAAAATTCCAGAAAATCAAAAAGAAGAGAAGTCCAACTAAGAAATAAAGATGAAATACTCATCCAGACAGGTAGGAGGAGCAGAGCTGGGGCAGAGAGTATCAAGGGAGGCACACAAGGACAACAACACTGGTGGTGCCAGCAGAAACAGGGTAGCAACACCCACAGGGGCACCAGCAGCAGTGACACCTGCACCAACGGTAGTAGTGGCAGTGCAGTGTCTGGGGCTGGCCAGAGGAAAGCACAGTCACACATTTTAAAAAGTCAGGGAAAAAAAACCTGAGGAACTATCACAGCCCCAGACTAGACCTGGCAGCTCACTGCTCTACCACCAGAAGAAAATAAAGCCACATTGCTTCTGAATGTGAAAACCAGTGGGGTTTGGGGTGGCAAGTAAGCTGCAGGTCCCTCAGCAGAATTCGTATGTTTAGCGGAAAAGGTGCAAGTGCTCAGCAGGTGGCATTTTTCCTTCTCAAACCCCCCACATACAGCACCACAACATGGTGAAACAGATTGCTCATACTGATGAATACCTAAGGCTCCATCCCTTACAACATAACAGGCACAACAGCCCTACCCAAGATGCAGAGGCAAACACAGGAGGCTGTCAAATTGAGGAGAGAGAGAAGGATGGTCCAAAGGAGGGAACAGATCAGGGTTCCAGTGTGAGAACTGAGCAATGAGGAGATAGCCAACCTAACAGACGAGGAGATAGCCAACTTAACAGACACAGAGTTCAAAATGCTGGTGATAACAATATGCTCACAGACTTGACAGAAAAGACAATGATTTGGAACATAAGGAAGAAATAAACTGTGAACCAGTGCAGAAGGAAGAAACAAGAATTGAAGAAAATGAGGAGAAGCTTAAGAACCTTTGGGACAACTTTAAACATGCCAAAATCTGAATCATAGGGGTTCCAGAAGGAGAAGAGGAAGAGCAAGTAATTAAAAAATTATGTAAAAAAATAATGAAGAAAAATTTCTCTAATTTGTCAAAGGAAATAGACATACAAGTCCAGGAAGCACAGGAAGTCCCAAACAAGCAAGACTCAAGGAGGACGACACCAAGACTCATCATAATTAAAATGCCAAAGGTTAAAGATAAAGAGAGAATCTTAAAAGCAGCAAGAGAAAAGCAAAGAGTTACATACAAAGGGATGCCTATAAGACTATCAGTTGATTTTTCTAAAGAAACTTTGCAAGCAAGAAGGGATGGGCAAGAAATATACAATGTGATGAAAAGCAAGGACCTACAACCAAGATTACTCTATCCACAAATGCTATCATTTAGAATGGAAGGGCAGATAAAATGTTTCTCAGACAAGGTAAGGTTAATGGAGTTCATCATCACCAAACCATTATTACATGAAATGTTAAAGGGACTTATTTAAGAAAAAGAAGATCAAATATATGAACATTAAAATGACAACAAACACAACTATCAACAACAGAGTCTAAAAAATAAAAACAAAAAACAAACTAATCAAAAATCAGAATAGAAACAGAATTGTAGATGTGGAGATCATTTGGAGGGTTATCAGCTGGGAGGGGGAAGGGGCAGAAATGGGAAAATGGTGCAGGGATTAAGAAGCATAATTGGTATGTTCAAAATAGACAGGGGGATGGTAAGAATAGTATAGGAAAGGGTGAAGCCAAAGAACTTATGCATGACCCATGGATATGATCTAAGGGGGGTTGGGATTGCTGGAGAGTAGGGGCATGAGTGGAGGGGAGCAAAGATAAAAGAAATTGGGACTACTGTAATAACATAATCAATAAAATATACTAAAAGTAATAAAATACAATAAAATAAATAAAGTATACTTGTATTTCTTGTATAAATCTTCAGTAGTGACATATATAAAGTGTATGCTATTGGCATATCTCCAGCTCTGGAAACTTCTATTATATTACTAATAAATGATAGTTTGTTTATGAAGCCTTTTTAAAAATGTTATCAAATGTTTCTATGTAGGTTTGTGTTCTTTTCTATATAATCTCTTAGTTTTCAATGTTTATTCCATTATGTTTTCACTGCATTCTGAAGTTATTACATTTTCTCTAAATATCATAATTCCATGTTCCATAATATTAGTTTTTCTTTTTAATTCTCCACATTGGATTCAAATTGTACTATTGGTTTTTAATTTTTCTTGAAATATTCTTTGTGTCTCATCATCTCCCATTTTATCTATGGTTGTCTTCTCTCAAGCCATTGCCTTTTTATCTCTGATGATTTATATTTTAGAATGTGCTTCTTTCTTTCATTTTATTGACCTTTTCAAAAAATGTCTATAATTTTTTTTCTGACCCTATAATTGATATTTCTCAGAAGTGTGTTCTTCTTTTCCATGTTTTGTTTATATTTTTAAAATTCCCTTATTTTTATTCTTCATGTCGTTTTTATCATTACTCATCACCAATAAGGCAAGATTGAATATTTATCAACAAAGAAGAATTTGAACTGTCCTTCACCTTGAGGATTATTTCATTGTGTTAAGATCAATTTCCTCAGATTTCTACTTGACAGATTAATTTCATTCCCATTTCTAAATGTTCCCAAGACTTAACATAGTTATCTCTGATGTGCTGCTTTAAGCCCTCTTATCCTCACTGCTTGATTAAAAAATTCTCTGAACTAGTAAGTTACTAAATAATAATAAAATAATAATAATAATTAATAATAATACAATTCCAGGATTATGCTTCTTTCAAAGATCTTCAGCTCATTGTTTCGACTCTACAATTTTTTAGGTAGGTACTTTAAGTTGTTGAAAATTAAATAAATAAATAAACAAGTTGGAAAATAACCTCAGGGGAATTTCTATTAAAGGACAACTAAGTTTCAGAAAATAATATGGTTTCTCAAATGCTAGTACTTAAAAAGTTTAGGAAAATAAGTGTTTGGGAGAAACAGAAATGACTACTAAAATAAGGGGTCCAAGAAGGAAATATTGTAAATGCATTTGATGAAAAGGCTTTGATATTTCTTTAGATTTTGAGAATTATGGAAAAAACTAAATGGGGAAGTGAAACTGTAAGAAATACTAGACCATAAGTATTTCCTGTTTCAAATTTAGTGTATATTTTTAGTAAGAAATATGGTTTTTAGACAGTACCTCAATTGATTTATCATTAGTGACACTAATTGAATCATTGATAAAAACATATCAAAGATGAATAGAAGGTAGATGGATAGAGGATAGATGATAGGTAGATAGATAGATAAATTAATGTTAAAGGACAAACAGAGATGCAAGTTCTCCATCTTGGAACTAGATGCCATTCATAATTTTCTAATGTTTTTTCAGAATAATTAAGTATTTAACATGCCAAATTTCTCTGAAAAATATTTTTAATACTAAATGAACATCTGAGACCCAAGATGTCCTTTTATAACTTACACAGCCATGTGACTACTCTCCCCAATCTGGCAGAAAATAAGGTTTGTTCTCTGAAGGAGAAGATTAGGCATTGTCCTGAGGAAAGGGAAATTTTGCAAATGTATACATACCAAAGACGGAGAAACCTTGGTCATTCCTTTGCTAAGCAAACAAATGCTGTCAAGCAAAGCCATGGGTCTTCAAATAATTCTCTGGAGATTTCTTCCATAAAAATCTGACTAACACAAGAGAAAATGCCTATATATACTGACACTGAAGTGTACTATTTTGCAACTCCCTGCCTTATAGACATCTAGTAAAGCTCACCAGTCAGCGATTCATATAGAGATTCCAATCACCTTCTTAGTGTCTCAGTCTTTTTTTTTTTATTGTTGTTCTATTACAATTGTCCCAATTTTTCCCCATTGTTCTCCCCTGCCCCACTTCTTCCCCCTCCTACAGTCAGTCCCTACCCTGTTGTCCATGTTGATGGGTCATTTATACCTGTTGCTTGACTAGTCCCTTCCCCTTCTTTCCACCATTATCCTTCTCCTCCCTCTCCTCTAGTCACTGTTAGTCTGTTCCTTATTTCCATGCCTCTGGTTCTATTTTGCTTGTTTGTTTGTTTTGTTTATTAGGTCCCTCTTACAGGTGAGATCATATGGTATTTGTCTTTCACTGACTGGCTTATTTCACTTAGCATAATACTCTCCAGTTCTCAGTCTTAAATATGAAAGGAAAGTGAAGGATCATCAGAGCAATGGTAATAAAATTAAAAATTCAAAACAAACCAGAAAAATGATTGCAAAAAAAATATTGACATGGGAAGAAACCATGCTCTGAAACATACCCATACCCTTGCATACACAGACCATTTTCTGAAAAAAGTTCGAGTAATTCTTTACTAAAGAGCTAGACAGTTTAAATTCAAAGTCATACAGACTAGGGACAGAGCTGAGGGAGGTGAAACTTTGTACCTTAGTCTACCTCAGTGGTTCAAAAACTTAAATCTGTATCAAAATTCCTTGGAGGGCCTTTTAAAACACCTATTTCCAGGTGTCACTCCAATTTTCGATTCAGTAGACTTGGGGTAGGCCAAAGAATTTGCATTTCTAAAATGTTCTTAGGCAATTTTGATGATGAGGGTCAAGGAAACATACACTGAGAACCAGCGGGTCCAGCTCCAGTTTCTACATCCCTTCTATTCCCAGAAAACTATGTAAAAAAAAAAAAAAAAGAAAAGAAAAAAAAAAAACTAGACAAATGTACATGGAGGATTTACCCAAACAATGGATATTAAAACAAAAGAAAATAAAAGCACTTTGGAAATACTGTGTGTATGAAAACCATATTTGCTTGGGAACAATCTAGAAAGTTACACACCCTAATGTTAATAGTGTTCTCAGTTGTATAATCAAGGTGGTATACATATGCATTCTCATTTCTTTTTGCTTTTTGGTAGTTTCAAATGTTTGTATATTGAACCTGTACTACTTGGGAAACAAGTATGTCAGTTTTAAGAGCCATGGCCCAACGTTTATAATCTTCTAAACACATCTGGACACCAAATGCCACAATTAACATCACCACATATCCACATACCATCTACCCAATAAGTGAGTGCATATGTATGTGTTAACACACAATCTCTGGTTCAGATGCATGTTAAAATTAACTGTGAACTTGAATACCAGTTAAAATTAAAATACTCAGTGGAGGAGAGAAAGGAAGAACCCCACATGCCAAAAACATTATTGAAAAAGTTGTGCATTGATTTTTAACACTGTGATCAATATAGATTCTCATTTTAATTGAATGATACCAGAGAGCTAAGGTCTGGATCTTGCCAGCATTAGACTCATGATTTTATTCTATCTAATCACCTTCTTCTCCACCAAGCATTGCAAAATAACTCTTTTTTCCTTTTACCTCTGCAAAATAGGTTTCTAAATGTAATAAATCTTGCTTCCAAGCAATCATTTTTAAAAATAAAAGTACTAAATACTTCAATGATTTGCTCCTGTTATTGAAAAGAGAAAAATCTGTCAATTAAAAATAAAATTTGACCTAGGGAACTTTGTTTGACTACCTTTTCTTTAAGGAAATTCATATCATGCCCTTTGTTTCTTTATTTCTTGGGTGGGAATTATTGCAGACATCCAATCACTTCTTAAACAGTAAGGCAACATGAGCCAAGACAAGGGTGATATTACATATCAAATGTTTGTAATGTAATATTACCTCAATCTAGGTCACCAGTTTCTCATTTCAATATATAGTTAAGCTAGCATAAACTAGTAAGAGATATGTGGAATAATATTTCAATTATTTTTTGTAGAATACTTATTGCCAACTGTCATTCCCAACTACTGGAAATCAAACACCTAAGAAGGTTCAAAATTCCAAATGAACTAAAATCACTGTCTACAGAATAAATAGTGTCTTGTGACCACACACATGCACACATACATATATGTATGTATACTTTTCTGTCAAATTATTAAAGACATCGCTGTAATAAATAAAATGTAACTTATTCTAAAAGTAGTTACTTTTTGCTCATTTTGCATTTCTTCATTAACTGAATAATGAATATTAAACTGTTGATAAGTAGTACTTTGCATTTTTTTAAGTTGAAAGGAGATATATTTTTCTTTAAAAAGTGAGAGTATTGCCAATCTAAGTTTTGGACATTATTCAGTGAGAGAGTTACAGTAAAGTGACTGGAAACTGATGGATATAAATATATGGGAAATAAAGGACATGGAAAAATGAGCCAAGCTTGCCTGAGCTCATATTATGATCTCATTTACAAGCTGACACTGGGAAAGTTACTTAACTGCTCTGCTACTCAATTTGCTCTTTCATAAAATGGAAAAACATGTTTGGTACCCATCTCTTAGGTTTGTTGTGAGAATAAAATGAGTGCTTATGTGAAACAGCTTAGAATAAAGCCTGACACCTAATAGGGAGATTAGATGATAATTTAGCAAAGATCCTCTCTTCTCCTCACAACATATAAAGAGTGTACCTCTGCCTCATTGATGTTGATCTTGGCCATGAGACTTATTTTGGAACACAATGTCACAAAGTCACAATGAAATAAAGGTGGCATTAGAATGTGCCTGTCTGAACTGAGACTTAAAAAGAACTGCCTCTTTCTGCTTGGTCCTTTTACACTTTTGGTTCTCTCATATGAAAAAAATGTTCCCTAGAGGACTGCTGAATTTTATTCTGGCCTCAAAATCTGTAGCTGAGTGACCTAGTCTACCCACAGACCAAGGAGCAAGGAAAAAAAAAATGCATAACAGTGTTTTGAGGTATTTGTTACAAGTAATAACTAACCAACACATACACACACTCTGAAAATGATGTGTAACTGCAAAACAAATTGAACAATCTGTGATCTTTTCATGCAAAGTTAGAGATAGCCATTAGGGCTGCCCACAAATATTTTGTTCTCTCTGCTCAAAGCACATAATAGGCTTATACTTTCTTGCCTAAGAACTCATGCATAGCCAGGTAATCTGCTTATGGTCAACATGAACAAAATGAATGTGTGTCACTGCCAGGCAGAAGCTTCAGGAACCAGTTTACCTTTTGTTATGATCTTTTTCTTTTCCCATAGTGACCCACAATGTTTCATATATGTCCCAGAATGAGGATAACAATGAAACATAAAAGTCCTCAGGAAATATATGATCAATATATAGCATGAGTAAGATACATTGCTGTTATAAGCCATTAAGCCATGGAGATTATGAAGCTGTTACTGCAGTGTAATAGCTTATCATGATTGCTAAAAAGTGCTACTGAAGTGAAGTTCTGCCAAAACATTTTTTTAAATAATAGTTTTATTGAGATATAATTTTCAAAATATAAAACTCATCCTTTGAAAGTGTTTCAGTAGTTTTTAAGTATATTCATATTGTGCAACCATCACCACTATCTAATTTTAGAACATTTAATTATCCCCCAAATAAATCCCACACCTGTTACCAGCCACTCCCCATTTCCCTCTTCACCCTCGGTAACCACTAATCTACTATCTATTTCTACATATTTACCCATTCTGATCATTTCAGATAAAGAGAATAATAAAACATAATGTTTTTATGGCACATCAAAGTTTAGCACGTATCAGTATTTCATTTATTTTTATTACTAAATGATGTTTTATTTTATAATCCCACTTTGCTTTATTCATTTATCAATTGATGAATATTTTGGTTATTTACATTTTTTGGTTATTACTAATAATGCTTCCATGAACATTCTTGTGCAGGTTTTGCGTATATATAGGTTTGTTTTATTTGTTTGTTTTTTGCTTTTGTGCTTAAAAAATTTTTTTTATTTTTTTATTTTATTTTTTGGTTTTCGATTATAGTTGTCCCATTTTTTTCCCCCATTGCTCTACCTCACCCAGCCCACCCCTTCTCCCACAATCATATCCCTCCCCATTGTCCATGTACATGAGTCATTTATACATGTTCCTTGACTAAACCCTTCCCTTACTTATCCTCCTTCTCTCCCTCCCCCCTCCCCCTTACTGACTACTATTCTGTTCTTTGTTCTATTTAGTTCTTTTGTTTGTGTTGTTCTTTAGTTTCCCCTATTAGGTGATATCATATGGTATTTTTCTTTCTTTGCATGGCTTATTTCACTAAGCATAATTCTCTCTAGTTCCAAAAACGTTGTCACAAATGGCAGGAGTTCCTTCTTTCTCGCTGCTGCATAGTATTCCATTGGGTAAATGTACCATAGTTTTTTGATCCAATCATCTACAGATGGGCACTTAGGCTGTTTCCAGCACTTAGCTATTGTAAACAGTGCTGCAAGGTACATAGAGGTGCATAAGTTCTTTTGAATTAGGGTTTTAGGATTTTTGGGGTATAATCCTAGCAGTGGAATCACTGGTTCAAAAGGCAGTTCCATTTTTAGTTTTCTGAGGTAATTCCATACTGTTTTCCATAGTGGCTGCACCAGTCTGCATTCTCACCAACAGTGAAGTAGGGTTCCCGTTTCTCTACATTCTCATCAGCACTTCTTGTTTGTTGATTTGTTGATGATGGCCATTCTGACTGGTGTAAAATGGTATCTCATTGTGGTTTTTATTTCCAACTCTCTGATGGCTAGTGATGTTAAGCATTTTTTCATATGTCTATGGACATTCTGTATGTCCTCTTCAGAGAAGTGTTTGTTCAGGTCCTTTGCCCATTTTTCAATTGGGTTCTCTGTTTTCTTGATATTCAGTTGTATAAGCTCTTTATATATTTTGGAGATCAGTCCCCTGTCTGAGATATCATTGACAAATATGTTTTCCCATATAGTTGGTTTCCTTTCCATCTTGCTGATGTTTTCTTTTGCTGAACAGAAACTCTTTAGTTTGATACAGTCCTATTTGTTTATTTTTTCTTGCGTATCCATGAAAATATTGTTACATGTGATATCTGAAATTTTCCTGCCTATGTTTTCCTCTAGAACTTTTACGGTGTAGCGACGTACATTTAAGTCTTTGATCCCTGTTGCATTTATTGTCGTGTGTGGTGTAAGTTGGTGGTCTAGTTTCATTTTTTTGCTTGTTCCTGTACAGTTCTCCCAGCACCATTTGTTGAAGAGGCTCTTCTCACTCTATTTTATGCTCCTTCCTCCTTTATCAAATATCAGTTGACCATAGAGGCCTGGGTTTATTTCTGGACTCTCTATTCTGTTCCACTGATCTATATGTCTGTTCTTATGCCAGTACCAGACTGTTTTGTAGTATAGTGGCTTTGTAGTATAGTTTGATGTCTGGTATTGTGATTCCTCCTGCTGTGTTCTTCTGTCTCAAGATTGCTTTGGCTATTCAGGGTCTTTTTTGGTTCCATATAAATTTTTGGAGTATTTGTTCTAGGTCTATGAAATATGTCATTGGTATTTTAATAGGGATTGCATTGAATCTATAAATTGCTTTGGGTAATATGGACATTTTGATGATGTTGATTCTTCCCAACCAAGAACATGGTATTTACTTCCATTTATTTGTATCTTCCTTAATTTCTTTCTTCAATGTTACGTAATTTTCAGAGTAGAGGTCTTTTATCTCTGGTTAAGTTTATTCCTAGGTACTTTATTTTTCTTGTTGGTATAGTAAATGGTATTTTCTTTTTTGTCTCTGTCCCTGATATTTTATTGTGGGTGTACAGAAATGCCTTAGATTTCTTTATATTTATTTTGTACCCTGCTATTTTGCCAAATTCACTTATTATATCAACTAGTCTTTTAGTGGAGTTTGTAGGGTTTTCTATGTATACTATCATGTCATCAGCATATAATGATAGTTTTACTTCTTCTTTCCCAATTTGGATGCCTTTTATTTCTTTTTCTTGTCTGATTGCTGTTTAGGACTTCCAACACTATGTTGAAAAGGAGTGGAGAGAGTGGGCAGCCTTGTCTTGTTCCTGATTTCAGGGGTAATGCTCTCAGCTTTTGCCCATTGAGTATGACATTGGCTTCAGGTTTCTTGTATATGACCTTTATTATGTTGAGTTATGCCCTCTCTATTCCCATTTTGCTGAGTGTTTTTATCATAAATGGGTTTTGTACTTTATCAAGTGCTTTTTCTGCATCTATTGATATGATGATGTGGTTTTTGTCTTATATATTGTTTATGTGGTGTATTATATTTATTGATTTGCGAATATTAAGCCATCCTTGCATCCCTAGGATGAATCCCACTTGATCGTGGTGTATGATCTTTCTAATATGTTGCTGGATCCGGTTTGCCAATATTTTATTGAGGATTTTAGCATCTATGTTCATCAGCGATATTGGCCTGTAGTTTTGTTTCTTTGTTGTGTCTTGACCTGGTTTTGGAATTACGGTAATACTGGCTTCATAGAACGAGTTTGGGAGTCTTCCCTCGTCTTGGATCTTTTGGAATAATTTGAGGACAGGAGTTAGTTCTTTCCTAAATGTTTTGTTGAATTCACCTGTGAAGTCTTCCGGTCCAGGGCTTTTGTGTGCCGTAAGTTTTCTGACTACTGCTTCAATTTCACTAGTTGTTATTGGTCTATTCAGGCTTTCTGCTTCTTCTTGATTCACTTTTGAAAGACTATATGTTTCCAGAAATTTGTCGATTTCCTCTAGGTTGTTAGATTTCTTGCCATAAAGTTGTTCATAATAATTTCTTACAATCCTTTGTATTTCTGTGGTATGGATTGTGATTTCTCCTTTTTTGTTTCTGATTTTATTTATTTGGGTCCTCTCTCTTTTTTTCTTGATGAGCCTGGTTAAAGCCTTGTCAATTTTGTTGATCTTTTCAAAGAACAAGCTCCTACTTATGTTGATCTTTTGAATTGTTTGTTTGGTCTCTATGTCATTTAATTCTGCTCTGATCTTGATGATTTCCTTCCTTCTTCTTGCCCTAGGCTTTGTTTGTTGTTGTTGTTCTAGTTTTTGTAGCTTTAGGGTTAAATTTTTTATTTGAGATTCTTTTATCCTCTTCAGATAGGCCTGTATTGCTATGAACTTCCCTCTTAGGACTGCTTTTGCTGTGTCCCATAGGTTTTGGGCTGTTGTGTGTTCATTATCATTAGTTTCCAGATATTTGTTGATTTCTTCTTTGATGTCATTGTTAACCCATTCATTATTTAATAACATGTTATTCATTCTACATGAGTTTGGGTGTCTTTAATTTTTTTTCTCTGAGGTTGATTTCTAGTTTCAAGGCATTGTGGTCTAAAAAGATGCTTGATACAATTTCAATTTTCTTGAATTTGTTGAGGTTTGTTTTGTGTCCTATCATGTGGTCTATCTTTGAAAATGTCCCATGTGCATTTGAAAAGAACGTATATTTTGTTTCTTTGGGGTGAAAAGTTCTATATATATATATCAGTTAAGTCCATGTGTTTTAATGTGTTGTTCAATGCCTGTATATCCTTGGTGTTTCTTTGCTTCCAAGATCTGTCTATTGTTGATAATGGGGTATTAAAGTCCCCTACTGTGAGTGTGTTGCTGTTAATATCCTTCTTGTGGTCTTCTAGTATTTGCTTTATGTATTTGGGTGCTCCTATGTTGGGTGGATATATGTTTATCAATGTTATATCTTCTTGATGGGTTGTTCCTTTAAGTATTATGAAATGTCCTTCTTTGTCTCTTTTTATTGCCTTTGCTTTGAAATCCGTTTTGTCTGATATGAGGACTGCTACCCGGCTTTTTTTTCAGGTTCATTTACTTGGAATATTTTTTTATATGCCTTTACTTTCAGTCTGTGTAAATCTTTTGTTTTGAGGTGTGTTTCTTGTAGACAGCAAATATGTGGATCCTGTTTTCTGATCCATTCTGTTACCCTATGTCTTTTAATTGGAGCATTTAATCCATTTACATTTAAGGTTATTATTGACATATATTTATTCATTTCCCTTTGTACCTGTGTTTCTCTCCTCTTTTTGCTTACTTTTCTTAAAACATTTTCTTTAGCATCTCTTGCAGTGCTTGTTTTTGGAGATGTATCCTTTTAGTCTTCCTTTGTCTGGGAAACTCCTTATTTCACCTTTGAATTTGAATGAGAGCCTTGCTGGGTAGAGTATTCTTGGTTGTAGGCCTTTGTTTTTCATTGCTTGAAATATTTTTTGAGCATTCCCATCTGGTTTGTAGTGCTTCTGTTGAGAAATCGGTCGATAGCCTTATCAGAGCTCCCTTGTATGTTATTTGCTGTTTTCTCTTGCTGCTTTTAGGATTCTCTCTTTGTCTTTGAATGTGGCCATTTTAATTATGATGTGCCTTTGAGTGGGTTTTGGGGGGTTCTTCTTCATAGGGACTCTGTGTGCTTCTTGAACTTGCATAACTTTTTCTCTCATCAGGTTGGGAAAATTTTCTGTCAATACTTCTCCTATCATCTTTTCTATTCCACGCTCCTCTTTTCCCTCTCTTATTCCAGTGATCCTGATATTGTTTTTCCTCATGCTATCCTGTAATTCCCTTACATCTTGTTCATATTTTTTCAATTTTTTTTCATTTTGTTGCATTGTCTAGGAATTTTTTTATACATTGTCCTCTAACTCACTGATCCAATCCTCTGCTTTGATTAGTCTGCTTTTGATTGATTCTACTGTGTTTTTCAGTTCAGAGATTGTATTCTTCATTTCTCCCTGGTTCTTTTTAATAGTTTCTATGTCCTTTTTTATGCTGTTGTAGTTCTCTGTAAGTTTCCTGTAATTTTCTTGGAGCTGCTGGTAACTTCCTTGGAGGTTGTCATAGTTGTTTTTGAGGTTGTCAAGTATATTGGGCTTCTTCACCACCATTGTTTTGAATTTCATGTCTGACATTTGGGTTATGTCTATTTCATCTCTCTCTCTTTCTGGGGATTCCTCTTTCTTTTAATTGAGAGGCTGTTTCTGTGTCTTGCCATGTTGAATTCTTCTTATTTGTTTTTGTTTTTTTGAGATGTCTGCTTTGACTTTCCACCTTTGTGGTATGAGATTCTTTTAGGAGATCTGGGGATTTCAGTGGTGCAGTCTCTTTGATCTCCTGAGCCTGATGTTCTTGGGGTACCCTTTATGTTGTTTGTTTCTGCTGTCTGGTTATATTTCAGATGTTCTTTGGTAGGATCTTCCCTCTGGCTAGTTGGCTGAGAGTCACTCTATCAATATTCTCTTGAGTTCTTTTATGGAGATGCTGTTAAAAACATAAACACAGCCCAGGCAGGAAACCCACACCCTCAAAAATATCCCCCACCTTCTATCCCTCTATCGTCAGCCAATGAGCCAGTATTAATATAAATGTAGAGAGATTAGAGCTTTTATACTATAGGAAGAATAGATAAGAGTTGTTTTTAAGGAGGGAAAATATGATTTTTGAGAGAGGGGATGATAGATTAATAATAGTAGCAAGTACTGTTGAGACTATGCAAGTCAGTAGGTAATATTTACATTTTATGTTAATAATAATAAAAGAAAAGGGGGAAGAATGCAGAATATAGTAAGAAAGTGGGATTGTATAGTATTAAGATTTATATAGTAGTTATATTCTATTTATTTAGTGTGAAATGGAGACTAAACTAGACAAACAAATAAACAAAAATTAAAGAGGAAGGATGAGAAGAAGAGATGGTATAAAACAAATTAAAGATATATTTTTTAATTTAAAAAAGTAAAAATTAAAATTAACATTAAATTTAAAATTAAAAATAAGAAAAAAAAATTAAAATAAAATAAAATACAAGTAAAAAAACTAAAATAGAAATAAAAATTAAAAAATATATAAAAGGAAAGTTTTTACTCAGTTCAGCCTTTGTGTGTTGTCTTCTTTTTCTGGATACGCAGCTGGTCTAATGAGGCGGGTCAGAGGTTCCTGTTTCTTGCAGCAGTGGTGTGTGCCTGCGGTGGCTGGCGCATTCCTTTGGCGCCTGTTTGAAGCCAGCCGGGGAGCTTGTATGCGTGCTAGCCTTAGGCCTGCTGAGCCGTGCCCGGGAGTTGGTCTCTGGCCTCTTAGGGCGGGGCCCTGGACACTTGTGCATAATAGAAGTGAGCGTCTGTGAGTCGCTGCCGACCACTGTTCCCGCACCACAGCCACCCGCCGTTCCCATACCCGCCTGGGTGGGCACAAGCAGAGCCCGAGCAAGTGGTCTGCATTCCAGTCTGGCGCCCACTGGAGCTGGCCAGGGGTGTCTGTGCACGGTCTTCTGCGTGTTCAGTGGGCCCTCCCTGCGCCCGTTGGGGCACTGATCTTATATCTGTTGGGGTGTGTCTGAGGGGCACCTGGACGCATGGCCCATGCACCTGGGCCAGTGAGTGAGAGCACTTCCCTCTGCGCACCCACGCGACCCAAGGGGAGGGTTGGGGAGTGTGCAAGCGCACTCTTGCACCTGCGCTCCTCAAGAAGGTCCTATCACCCCCAACCTTTCCTCCCCTCTCTTCAGTTCACAAGAGAAAAATATAAAGGAAAATTACATTCTCACTTGCACAGCAGTACACTGTTTCTTGTCTTTCAGCACCAATGCCACTTGGTCGAGTCCCGTCTCTGCCAGCAGGCAGAGATCCGCTCTCCTCCCAATTCCTCTCCGAGGCAGCCTGTGGTTGCCAAAAAGCTTTTGTGTCCTTCCAGCTGCAGCTTGGGCAGCTGCCCCAGTCAGAAATCCCGTTTCGTCCCCTTTTCCTCTGCTATTCTCACTAAACAGGTTGTTCCCACATGGTTTTCTCTAATCCAGCAGTGCCAAGGCTCGACTCCTGCCAGTGTCCAACTGCTCACTGAGATGTTCTGTCTGCACTTAGTCCAAACTACAGACGGGTCTCAGGAGCCTGAAAGCGCAGCCTCCCCTCACTCCTCCACCATCTTCTAGCCTCTGTGAATATACATTTTAAATTCTCTTGCATATATATTTAGGAGTGGAATTGCTAGGTTTCATGGTAACTCTCTGTTAATATTTTTGAGGAACTGCCAAACTGTTTCCAAAGTGGCTACATTATTTATCATTCTGACATCAATATGAGGGTTTCAATTCTGCCCCATCATTGCAAACACTTGTAAATCTTTGCTTTTTGGTTCTAGTCATTCCAGTGGGTAGGAAGTAGTAAGTCACTTTGGTTTAGACTTACAGTTTTCTAATAACTAATGATGGAACACCTTTTGATGTGAATATGGGCCACTGTATATATTCTTTGGGGAACTTACTATTTAAATTCTATACCCATTTTAAATTGTATTATTTGTCAAAGATAAGAAATAAAAATTTACAAGTATTTTCTCCTATTCTGCAAGTTGTCTTTCACTTTTTTTTTTAATTTTATTTTTTGGTTATTCAGTTACAGTTGTCCCATTTTTCCCCCATTGCTCCCCCCTCCCAGCCCATCCCTTCTCCCACAATTATATCCCTCCCCGTTGTCCATGTCCATGAGTCATTCAAATACGTTCCTTGACTAGACCCTTCCCTTACTTATCCCCCTTCTCTCCCTCCCCCCTCCCCCCTACTGACTACTATTCTAATCTTTGCCTATTTAGTTCATTTGTTTGTGTTGCTCTTTAGTTTCCTGTATTGGGTGATATCATATGGTATTTTGCTTTCTTTGCCTGGCTTATTTCACTAAGCATAATTCTCTGATGTTCTTTGAGCCAATTTTTAAAGTCAAATTATTTATCTGTATTTTTTTCCTTTTGTCATTTCTGCTTTTGATGTTTATTGCCTAATTCAAGGTCATAAAGATTCACTCCTATGTTTTATTATAAGAATATTATAATTTTCATTCTTATATTTATGTCTATAATCATTTTCAAGTTAAATTTTATATATAGTGTGAAGTAAAAGTTCAACTTCATTCTTTCGCGTGTGGATATCCAGTTGTTCCAGCACCATTTGTTGAAAAACTATTCTTCATCACGGAAATATTTTGGCACCTTACCATAACATCTTTGCTAAAATATGAGGCATTAATGAGGAGCTGGACCATGAGTACCTAAGAAAGTGATATTAGAAGTTGTGTTAATGGCAATTTTCTAAGGCAACAAACTTTGCTAAAATACCACCTTGTACAAAGCAGTAATATATGGAATATACTTTTGACTCTGGGTTAATAAATTGAAAATAAAAATCCTAATATAATCTATTTGGTATAATTAACTGTATTTGATAAAATACTGGGGGGGGAAGAAAACTGAGAAAAGAATTGGCCTATACAAATATAGAACTAAAAGCGAATACAGAGTATAGAAAGTTAAGAACTGCAGTCAGCTGAATTGCCCCCAATTCATATGTTGAAACCCTAATTTCCAATGTGATGATATTTGGAAATGGAGTCTTTGGGGTTAGAATAGGTCATAAGAGTGAGGTCCTCATGGTGGAATTAGTGTCCTTACAAGAATAAAGATGAGAGAGATTGTTCATTATCTCTCTTTTTGCCATGTGGGGACATAGTGGAAATCAGTCATCAACAAGCCAGGAAGAGAGAACTCATCAAGAGCCATATCAGCTGGCACCTTGATCTTGGATCCCTAGACTCCAGAACTGTGAGAAGTAAATTCCCTTTGTGTAAGCCACCCAATCTATGGCATTTTGTTATGGCAGTTTGAGCTAAGACAAGAAAGAGGGTTAACAAGGCACATGCTCCTCAACTGCAAGTAATATATAAGAAAATGAAAAAGACTTGTAGTGACAATGAGTGATTATAACTTATCAAATGAAAGCTACAACCCTCACACTCATTAAAATTTCTGAATAAATTAAGTGTATGATAATTCCAAAAATCCCTGTAAGAATCAAGAATCCAGTAATAGAAAAAAAAAAACAACAACACCTTGATAATAATTGCAAGTAAGGATTTAAGCACTTAGAGTCGCCTGAAACCTGGCTTAACCTTTGATAGCTGAAATAGTTTGAAAAATGCCCACCACTCCCAAATTCACATTTACCTAGAACATGCAAATGTAACTTTATTTAGAAATAAGGTTTCTACAGATGTCATGAAGTTAAGGTGAAATCACACTGATTTAGAACACCTAATTCAATTGTTATAAGAACACTTAATCTAATGACTAGTGTCCTTATAAGAAGGAGGAAATGTAGACATAGATATAGAAACAAAAAGAGGACATCATATGAAGACAGGGGCAGAGATTGGAATGATGCACCTATTAGATGGGGATGCCAGCAATAACCAGAAGCTAGGAGAGAGCCATGGAATAGACTTTCCCTCAGAGCCTCCAGAAGGTAACATCACTGCTGACACCTAATTTTAGAATTCTGACCTGTGAGAGAATACACTTCTCTTGATTAAAGCCATGCACTTCATGATAATTTGTTATGGCAGCCCCAGGAAATGAATATAATATCTAGACTGCTCTCTTCAAATGTGGCTAAAAGGATAGTGGAATAGGGAGAAAATGCTAACGGATAATGCCCAAAGCTACTGAGAACAAAGTTTCAGGCTGCTGCAGCCACAGCCAGAGGACAAATCAGGACCTCATCAAGGAACATTACCAAAGATCAGAGCTGGCTTCATGGCTGTTTGTTCTGCACAATTGCTCAAGGCCCCAGATTGAGAAAGACCCCATGTTTGGTTCAATGTTCTTGTCAAAAATTTGTGAACAAGAGGTCCTCCATTTTCATGTTGCACTGGGCCCTATAAATTATGTAGCCAATGCTTGTTAGAGTCACTTCATAATGTCTGCACAGTGAAGTTTTGGAATTTGTTATGAACCAGGGAGTATTCTCTCTCTCCCACTCTTTTAACAAGAGCATTTATAGTTCTGTTTTGTCTCCATTCCTCTACTGAATATTGAGTCTGCGAAGAGGAAGAAAACTTGTTTGTTTAATGCATGGGTCCCTTGAACAAAAGGAGCTACCTCCAGATCAGATGAGAAGAATACAAGGCTTTACATATAGAACCTGGACTTGAAGCTTGATTCAGTGGCTAAAGCCCTAGGGAAGGGATTCCATTCCTCGTGGAATAAATGATGTACTTTTTGTATACAAAGGAGAATGAACAAAATAGGACTGAAGTAAGCATTTGAGTATCCCCAACACCTAGTTCTCTCTGAAATTTTATGCTTCTTTGCTCTAAGGAACTCAAGCACAGGCATGTGACTTTCTTTGATTAATAAAATACAAGAAAAACTTAAGTGCTGCACTTTCATTCAAAACTTTTGTTTGATTCTCAAAGAGCATGCAGTGTTAGTGAGAAAAAACATAGGTGTTTAAAGCTACTGACTTTAAGCTAGCCTGTTATCTCTGCATAATTTGCCTATCTCACTTAATCAAGGACAGACATTTCTAAAAGCTCAGTCACTTCAAGGGTAAAAGTTGATAATCTTTATGGAAAATTACTCACCAAACTTGATTATGTACCAGCTCTTACACTCACATGAGCAGACATGCATGCACACACAAATATTTGGAATGTAAATAAGGATATTTTGATTTAGTTACATAATGCTATCCTCACAACAAGATCTGTTCCTTGTTAAAATAATTCATTCAGGAGGCTATAAACACGCTTTTCTGGAGGATGGTAAAAATATGATTACAGTATTCTCATCTGAATAGGATGAAATGACTGTGCTTCAACTTTGCCTGAAATTCTGGGATAAGGTTTTGGAAAGAGAAGTGTTAGAACCTGTGTGTAACTTTATACTCTGAAACTGTGATAGATTGGATACACACACACATGCAGACACACATATATGCACACAAAGAGAAAATTTTGGCAAAGGAAGATCTTGAAAATTTAAATGAGCAGGTCTAACATTAGAAATGTTACTACTTTTTATCTGGGCCTACTACAACTGAACAACCCTCATTATATATATGAGAATGAGATCAATAACTGTTTGTCAACATTAAGCAGCCCATTTACTATACATTTCTAAGATTATCCAAATGGCTGCTATGGTTATCTTGCCACAGTCTAATGGCACAGCTGTCAAGAAGTGGCCCATGATGGTGTGAAATATCAGCCATCTGCTCCCAGATGGAAAACTGATTATTTAGAAATAATCAGTTTCACATTATTTATAGACCCACATTGTTTTTAGCTGCATAGAAGCATGGCAAATGGGACATTCTTTAGGGAACAGGTGTCACCAAGAAAGGTTTGAAAGAGCATAAAATTGATCCAACTTCACACTTCTGGAACATAAGGATGTGTCATTTTTCTCCCTGTGGGAGTTGGTTCATCTGTGGAAGCATGCTGAATAAAATATTCTTTGAGAAAAGGCTGAAGAATGACACCAAAAATTAAGATACTCTTAATTAAAATGAGCATGAACCAGAATAACAAGAATTAAATTTCACCATTCTATTCACTGATTTCCTGTAAGGTCCTAGTCAAGTGATTTAATCTTTCTGTTCTTCATTTTCCTCATTAGCCTAACTAGATTATGATATCTTTCCTACCAGACTCATGCTTTAATAGACTCAAATGGAATAATATGAAAACATTTCCAAGAGATGAGACATAAAACGTCAAGTGCAGTTATTATGATGAACTCTGATCAACTGCTCAAACACCTACTCTTACCTGGATTGAATTCATTTCTGGCACTAAGCATTGTCTTAAAATGAAAAACATGACAGAGACTGCTGGTTATCTAGACGATATCCATTTTTCCTTCTTCCCTACTAAGAAAGTATCCATTTTTCCTACTTCTCTACTACAAAAAAAAACCTAATCCAAATTTTGGTGGTGGTGAAAAACTAACAAGCTAAAAACCCTATGCCCCAGCCTCTCCTGCACATTTGTCTAATGGCACAGTCTTTGCCATTGAGAAAGAATCAGAAAATGTTGACTAGTTAGCAGAAAAGCCTTTGGAACACACAAACTTAGTTGGCCTTTCCCTTTTGTCTTTGCCCTTCACCCTTCCCTTCATCCTCCTGAAACATGTACAGATTTCATCTTGTGTCAAGAGGAAGATCACAGACTAAGACAGAGAGTAGGATGCTAGGAGGTACCTGGCTCCCTGGTGTGGAGTGGCTGCACCAGCCCTGGCATGACTATCTCTGGATTTTTTTTAAGTGAGAGAAAAATAACACCAGCCAAATTCAATCTCCAAGTCATATAAGAACGTTGTGCTTAGATAATAGACACTCTATATTTTGTAATGCTATACATTTATATTTTGCTAATTTGTCACATATAGATTTTTATATAAAACTCACTAAGAATTGTTACTATTAAACAAATTACACAGTAATTGTTATTGTACAGGAAAGACACTGTGGTATGTTTAAGATTACACATAATAAGCTACACTTTGAACTAATTTTCCAGGAAACATAAACAGAAAGTGCCCCTTTTCAATATAATATAAAATACAATGAATGATCTTTATCCTTTGTAACTACCAGTCTGACTTTTTAATTTTAATAAATAATTTATTTTCCTGGTTGCTGAAGTAGCTGGAGCTATGGTAAGATGGAGATAAGAGTTCTGATAACAAGTTGAGTCTATACTTACATCCATGGAATTCTTCCTATTGGCTCCCCTATTATCCAGTGGAATGGCATTCTAGGGTAGTTGAATCTATATAACTGGTCCAAGGTTACTGAAAGGAATTTGGAGTTAAATTAGGAGACAATCCCAGTGGTACACAACTAAAGCTAAAACTATCAAGGTGGTCATTCCCTATGCACCTATTTTCAGCACTAGTACTTATAAAAATGTCACTGAACTTAATAGAGCATAGTCAGGTTTGGCTTGGCTAAGAGATACCAACACCATTTATCCAAACTGGATCAATATACTAGATTACAGATATCAATACTGTTTAGTCAATAAAAGAACAAATTGGATGTTGGTCACTCTTTGGTAATCAAAAGAAGAAAATCTTCTAGGTGCATCTAGTAAAGTGCAGAGATAAAGCAGATTTAGCATGTAGTTATCTCTTTAAGACAGAAGTGACAAAAACTGATGGGTCAAACAAAAATGTTTTTATGTAAGCTCTTTAAAATATTTTATTAAAAAACCAAAACATAGCCCAAAGTAATGGAAGTGCATCAAAATTCAAATACTTCCCAGGAGTACAGAAAAAAGTAAAAACTATCCATTTCTACTGGTCTCATTCTACTTTCTAAGAAAATGACATACTAAAGTTTGATGGAGATTATATATATACACAGATACATATATACATATTCATCCCTCCAAAGTATCTATGCCTTTGTGCCCATATAAACACACATACACAATCATGATATATATATTTTTAAAGAGTATTTTGCTTCTGCCAATAAAAACAGGTCTATAATATGCCTATGGCTCTGTAGCTCAAATTGTTTTAACTCAATATTATAGGCAACTTTTATGTCAATATATATAAATCATTATGCACAAGATAAATTTAGCCTTATTGAAAAAAATTACAGAGGATTGATTGATGGAATTATAATCTATTTGGCCATTCTCCTTTCCACAAAGAATACTTAGGTTATATCCAATATTTTGCTATTACCTATAATGTCTGAAATTTTTTTCTGCTTCCAGCGATAGCAGACAAGCTGGTTACAGGCTAACCATTCACTGAGGAAAACCTGGAGTTTTAGAGATCAATCATTTGATTGATTGATATCCACTGATAGATAATACATAACTAAATCTAAAGCTAGGTCTAGATAGAGAGAAAGATGTTTGATGGCATCAGAAAGATTCTGAGGCACTGAGGACTTCCAAGAGCCAAGTACCTGAGGTAAAGCAAGACCAGAAAATTAGCCTGACATTACTTTTCCCTCCAGAGTAATTGATTAGAAAGGAGGAGTAATTAAAGAGACTGAGAAGCTGAGCAGAAAAAAGTAGGTGAGAAGGTGAGAAAAAGAGCATTTGAGAGCTCATAGGACAGGTGGAACCAAACCACTGAGTTTCTTTCTCCCAAAAAAGTAGAGAATTTGACAAGCACACGAGGATTTTTGTTAGGGATTTCTGAAGAGATACACTTTAAAAGTTGTAGCAACATCTCTCACAGATACATACATACACACACACACAGACACACAATTAAAGTTCCAGAAGATGAGAAAAAATGTAGCAGAAGTAATACTTCAAGATACAATAGCTCCCCAAAAATTTTAAACAGAAAAAGGACTGGATGCCATAGATTCAAGAATAACTACAAACCCCAGGAAGAACAAATTTTTAAAAAATGTTTTTTTCAAGTGCATTATCATAAAACTGCTAAAAAACAAAAGACAAATTAATAAAATCATGAAACCAGCCAGGAAAAAAATGATATATTTTCTTCAAAGAAGTAATAATAATAATGGCAACTAACTTAACACAATTAGTGGAGGCTGAAAAAAAAGTAGTGACCACTTCACAGTCCTGGATAAAAATTACTAAAACATATTTCTATATTCAACAAATTAAGATCAAAGATGGCAGAGGAGTAAGTGGAAGCTAC
Source organism: Furipterus horrens (assembly GCF_987537825.1). NCBI lineage: Eukaryota > Metazoa > Chordata > Mammalia > Chiroptera > Furipteridae > Furipterus > Furipterus horrens. Next base: position 56,959,766 of record NW_028327176.1, on the reverse strand, counting down.
ACTAACCTCCTCCCAGGACCACTCTGGATTTACAACTTAATTTTGGAGAAATCATCTGGAATAACCAACCGAACACTAGCTGGACAGAAGTCTTATAACCACGGAGAGACAGAAAAGACTGCTACATCACAACGTGACCGGTAGGGAGTGCACAGACACAGAAGGGCTGACTGGGCTCCCATGGGTGTCAGCTGACGAGACTGAGAAACAGCTCAGAAGCCGGGGGTTCCCCCTGAGAAGGGCAGTGTCTAAACCCCCAGCTGGGATTCCAAGCCGGGCTTCCCAGCCTACAGCAACAGAGTGGAAAGTAAAATAGTATCCAGCTGTGAAAAGCGAAAAGCCACAGCGTTTCTTGCTAGCCAGAGAGAAACAGCTGGAGAAAAAGAGCTCTTGAGTGGATCACATACAAAAATATTATGGCCACCACTTACAGTGGGCTCAAGCAGGGGGAAGGCAGAGAGGACTGGAGACATTTGGGGAGAGTTTGGTGCAGTGGCTTTGAGTGGAGAACTGGGGGAGCAGCCTATTAGATTCCAGTGCTGACTCTTCCCCAGTACTGCAGGCAGACCATTCCCCTCCAAGTGGTGTCAGCCTGAGGGGAAGCAAAAGCCCTGCCTATGGGAATTAAACTGCCACACCCACAGTCCTTAAGCAGGGTGGCCAATCACAGATTGAATAGATTAACAACTAAAGAACACAGACAAAGGCAGTAGATCCCTGGAAGTCTTCAACAGACTGCCTAGGGCCAGACCTGCACATGATCTGGAGCCACCAGAGTCAGACCCAGGAAGTGAAGATCATCCTAAGAAGCACCAACAAACAATAAGAGTCACAAAAATGGGGAGACAGAGAAACAACCCCCCAGCAAAAGGAAAGGTAGAATCCCCAGAAAGAGTGCTAAATGAAATAGAGGGGAACAAACTATCAGATATGGAATTCGAAACATGGATAATGGAGAAGCTGAATGAGCTCAGCGGAAACTACAAGAAACTCCAGAAAAAACTACAAGGAACTTACTGAGAATTACACCAGCATTAAAAAGGACATAGAAGCTATCAATAAGAACCAGGAGGAAATGAAGAATACGATATCTGAATTGAAGAACACAGTAGAAGGAATTAAAAGCAGGCTAGAGGAAGCAAAAGATCAGATCAGTGAGCTGGAGGACAATGTAGACAAAAATCCCCAGACAGTGCAACAAAATAAAAAAAGACTGAACAAGACTGAAGAGGTTCTAAAACAGCTGAGGACAACATGAAACATAATAATATTTCTATCATAGGAATTCCAGAAGGAAAAGAAGAAGAGCAAAAGATAGAAAAGCTCTTTGAAAAACTAATGAGAGAAAACTTCCCTAACATGAGGAGAGAAAGAGTCACGCAAGTTCAGGAAGCACAGAGGGTCCCAATGAGAATGAACCCCAAGAGGCCCACCTCAAGACACATCATAATTAAAATGGCAACATTTAAATACAAAGAGAGAATCCTAAAAGCAGCAAGAGAGAAACAACTAATAAAACACAAGGGAGCTCCAATAAGGCTATCATCAGATTTCTCAGCAGAAATAATACAAGCCAGAAGAGAATGGCAAAAAATATTCCAAGCAATGAAAAACAAAGGCCTACAACCTAGAATACTCTATCCAGCAAGGCTCTCATTCAAAATGGAAGGTGATATAAAGAGTTTCCAAGACAAAAGAAGGCTAAAAGAATACATCTCCACCAAACAAGCATTGCAAGAGATGCTAATGGTCTGCTTTAAGAAGGTGAAGAAACAGAGAGAGAGAGAAACACGAGTACAAAGAGGAAAAATGACAATGATTAAGTACTTATTGGTAATAACCTTACATATAAATGGATTAAATGCTCCAATCAAAAGACATAGGGTAGCTGAATGGATTATACAGCATGACCCACATATATGCCGTATACAAGAGACCGACCTTAGAACAAAAGATCTACACAGACTGAAAGAAAAGGGATGGAAAATAGTATTTCAAGAAAATGGATATAAAAAAAAAAGCTGGGGTACCAATACTTATATCAGACAAAACAGATTTCATAGCAAAAGCCATAAAAAGAGACAAAGAAGGACATTTCATAATACTTAAGGGGAAAATCCATCAAGAAGATATAACCCTTATAAATATGTATGCACCCAACTTAGGAGCACCCAAATATGTAAGGAAAATTTTGAAAGACTCCAAGAAAGATATCGGCAGCCGTCCGTCTCGAGAGACGATGGTGTAGCTTCTTAAGTGTCTATCTGCACCGCCGAGAATGGTTGTGCAGTCCGACTAGGAAGTGACACGGTATCTATCTCCTCCCGTGTTGAATCAACATCTTACGATGACGTTGGAGTGTCCTTTCCAGTGAAGCTGAAGCTACAGAGCCTCGAGAGACGATGGTGTAGCTTCTTAAGAGTCTATCTGCACCGCCAAGAATGGCTGTGCAGTCCGACTCGGGAGTGACACAGTATCTGTCTCCTCCCGTGTTGAATCGACATCTTGCGATGGCGCTGGAGTGTCCTCTCCAGTGAAGCTGAAGCTACAGAGCCTGGGCAGGGTGATATGGAGGATCTGCTGTTGCCCATGCAGCAGACCCCCCCTCTCTTCGCAGCTGAGGGATCCAAGGGAAAGACGGAGTCAATACAGCTTGGCTTCAGGTGCGCCGCAGGAGTTGCCGGTGTTGACTACAACGTCAAACCGCCTTAGGGACTCCGGCTCCGGATTTTCTGTCGGGGTTTACTCCCTTAGCCTTTCCCCTGAAGAGGTATGCCGCAAGGCAGCGGAGGTTTTTTGGAATCAGAGTTTTCCTTCTTTGATGTGCCCTGACTGGAAGATCGAACCAGCGACACTTAGCTCGCAGGCCAATGCTCAATCCACTGAGCCAAACCAGCCAGGGCTGAAGAAAGATATAGAGACAACACATTCATAGTAGGGGACTTTAACAGCCCATTGTGAACTATGGACAGATCTTCTAAGCAAAGAAACAACAAAGATATTGAGGAACTGAACAACACTCTAGATCAAATGGACTTAGTCAATATATATAGAACTTTTCACCCCAAAGAAGCAAAATATACATTCTTTTCAAGTGCACATGGAACATTTTCAAAGGTAGACTACATGGTAGGACACAAAACAAGCCTCGACAAATTCAATTGGAAATTAATCTCAAGGAAAAAACTCAAAAACACTCAAACTCATGTAGAATGAATAACATGCTATTAAATAATGAAAGGGTTAACAATGACATTAAGGAAGAAATCAAAAAATTTCTGGAAACTAATGATAATGAACACATAACAACCCAAAACCTATGGGATACAGCAAAAGCAATCCTGAGAGGAAAGTTCATAGCAACACAGGCTTACCTAAAAAAGCTAGAAGAATCTCTAATAAAAAATTTAACCCTACAGCTACAAGAACTAGAGGAAGAACAACAAGCAAAACCCAGATCAAGTAGAAAAAAGGGAATCATCAAGATCAGAGCAGAATTAAATGACATAGAGACTAAACTAACAATTCAAAAGATTGACATAAGTAAAAGCTGGTCCTTTGAAAAGATAAACAAAATTGACAAGCTTTTAACAGGCTCATCAAGAAAAAAAGAGAAAGGACCCAAATAAATAAAATCAGAAATGAAAGAGGAGAAATCACAACCCATACCACAGAAATACAAAGGATTGTAAGAAATTATTATGAACAACACTATGGCAAGAAATTTGACAACCTAGAGGAAATCGACAAATTCCTGGAAACATATAGTCTTTCAAAGGTGAATCATGAAGAGGCAGAAAGACTGAATAGACAAATAACAACTAGTGAAATTAAAGCAGTAATCAAAAAACTCCCAGCACACAAAAGCCCTGGACCAGAAGACTTCACAGGTGAATTCTACAAAACATTTAGGAAAGAACTAACTCCTATCCTCCTCAGACTATTCCAGAAGAGGGAAGACTCTCAAACTCGTTCTATGAACCCAGTATTACGCTGATTCCAAAACCAGGTCGAGACACAACAAAGAAAGAAAACTACAGGCCAATATCGGTGATGAACATAGATGCAAAAATCCTCAACAAAATATTGGCAAACTGGATCCAGCAACATATTAGAAAGATCATACACCACAATCAAATGGGATTCATCCCAGGTATGCAAGGATGATTTAATATTCACAAATCAATAAATATAATACATCACCTAAACAAAATGAAAGGCAAAAATCGCATGATCATATCAATAGATGCAGAAAAAGCATTTGATGAAGTACAACACCCATTTATGATGAAAACTCTCAAAAAAATGGGACTAGAGGGGGCATACCTCAACATAATAAAGACCATATACAAGAAACCTGAAGCCAACACTATACTCAATGGGCAAAAACTGAGAGCATTCCCCCTGAGATCAGGAACAAGACAAGGATGTCCACTCTCTCCACTTCTATTCAACATAATTTTGGAAGTTCTAGCCACAGCAATCAGACAAGAAAGAAAAATAAAAGGCATCCAAATTGGAAAAGAGGAAATAAAACTGTCATTAGTTGCAGATGGCATGATAGTGTACATGGAAACCCTATAGACTCCACAAAAATACTACTCAACCTAATAAGTGAATTTAGCAAAATAGCAGGGTACAAAGTCAATATTCAGAAATTGAAGGCATTTCTGTACACCTATAATAAAATCTCAGAGATAGAAACTGAAAGAAAAATCCCATCTACCATAGCAACAAGAAAAATAAAGTACCTAGGAATAAACTTAACCAAGGAGGTAAAAGACCTGTACTCAGAAAACTACATAACACTGAAGAAAGAAATTAAGGATAATACAAATAAATGGAAGCATATACCGTGTTCATGGATGGGAAGAATCAACATCATTAAAATGTCCACACTACCCAAAGCAATTTATAGATTCAATATAATCCCTATTAAAATACCAATGACATTTTTCACAGACCTAGAACAAATACTTCTAAAATTTATATGGAACCAAAAAAGAGCCCGAATAGCCACAGCAATTTTGAGGAAGAAAAACACAGTAGGAGAAATCACAATACCCGTTATCGAACTATACTACTAGGCTACGGTAATCAAAAGACTCCGGTACTGGCAAAAAAAACAGACATATAGATCAATGGAACAGAATAGAGAGCCCAGAAATAAACCCAGGTCTATGTGGTCAACTTCAACAAATGGTGTTGAGAGAACTAGACAGAAACGTGCAAGAAAATAAAACTAGACGACCAACTTATACCATACACCAGAATAAACTCAAAATTGATCAAAGACTTAAATGTAAGCCGTGACACCATAAAAGTCCTACAAGAAAAAATAGGCAGAAAAATTTCAGATATCCCACATAGCAACATTTTCACTGATATATCTCCTAAGGCAAGGGAAATAAAGGAAAAATAAACAAATGGGACTACGTCAAACTAAAAAGTTTCTGCTCAGCCAAAGAAAACATCAGCAAGATGAAAAGGAAACCAACCACATGAGAAAATATATTTGCCAATGATATCTCAGACAAGGGATTGATCTCCAAAATATATAAAGAACTCATACGACTCAACACCAGGAAGACAGACAACCCAATTAAAAATGGGCAAAGGACCTGAACAAACACTTCTCTAAAGAGGACATACAGAGGGTCCATAGGCATATGAAAGTATGCTCAACATCACTAGCCATCAGAGAGATGCAAATAAAAACCACAATGAGATACCACTTTTCACCTGTCAGAATGGCCATCCTCAACAAATCAACAAACAACTTTTGCTATAGAGGGTGCAGAGAAATGGGAACCCTGGTGCATTGCTGGTGGGAATGCAGACTGGTGCAGCCACTATGGAAAACAGTTTGGCACTTCCTCAAAAAACTAAAAATGGAACTGCCTTTTGAACCAGCAATTCCATTGCTAGGATTATATCCGAAAAATCCTAAAACCCTAATTCAAAAGAACTAATGCACCCCTATGTTCATAGCAGCACTATTTACAATAGCCAATTGCTGGAAACAACCTAAGTGCCCATCTGTAGATGAGTGGGTCAAAAAACTGTGGTACATTTACAGAATGGAGTACTATGTAGCAGAAAGAAAGAAGGAACTTCTACCATTTGCAACAACATGGATGAAACTAGAGAGAATTATGCTCTGCGAAATAAGCCAGGCAATGAAAGAAAAATACCTTATGCTGTCACCTATTATAGGAAACTAATGAACAACACAAACAAATGAGCAAAATTAAACCAGAGGTATGTAAACAAGGAGTAGACTAACAGTAACAAGGGGAGAGGGAGGAGGGAGAGAAGGGGGTAAGAAGGGGAAGGGTCTAATCAAAGAACGTGTATAAATGACCCACGGACATGGACAACTGAGTGGGGACTGAATGTGGGAAAAGGGAGGGACATGTGCAGGGAAGCAAGAGGGGGAAAAAAAGTGGGACAACTGTAATGGAAAAACAAACAAAAATTTTTAGTGGGGGAAAAATGAAAATATAAAGAATGGAAATGCCAGTTCAGTGAATATTAGAAGGACAAAGATTTTCCTTCACACTGTATATATTTCCCCCTTTCTGATCCCTCCAGAGTTTGGCAGTCTAAAGAAGTAATAACATAAGTTTCTTTGCATAAAACTAATAATACCAGTTGTTAATAGAGGTTTTTATGACCAAGATGTTGACTGAAATGTCATGCCTAAAGGAGACATGCTTGGGCTCTGGTTGTTACCAAAAAGCCCAGAGAAACTGGCAATGAATTTCGAAGGTAATAAAAGCCCACAAGATAAAAGGCCTGGTACCGTGGTTGGTTGTGCGGTCCATAGCAATATTTCCAGGGAAGAAATGAAGGTTGTTTTCCTGAAAGATGGCTAGATGGGATCTTAAGGCACAATGAAAAACCAGAAGGACTTGGAAAAGACAGGTGTGTTCAGGCAAGGCTGAATGCCAGGTATGTGGCTCAGCCTATGTGCCCTAAAGGGCAGACTGAAGGTCACCCTAAATGTTCCTTGTGTAAGTTCCAGCAAAGCAGAACTAAAGTGATCATTTGCTGCTCTTGTTGTGTTTATGCAAATGAATAGAATAAATTAAAAATGGACTGAATGCAGTCCCTTTAATGACAAGGAGGGTAATCTTAGGGAGAAAAGTTGTTATTCAAGGAAAATCACAATGATCAGTGGTAGACTATAAAGTAGTGCAGCTAACTGTCTTTAAAGTTTCTTTTCATTTAAAGTTTTCGTTCATTTGTAAGTTAAACTAGGTCTGTGGCATCATCAAAGATGCTTAATTTACAGGCAAGAAGAATGTCAAATGCCTTGCAACTGGATGTCTTTCCAATTAGACAGTCTTACAGATTTAGAGACTTGTTTGTGGGTTATATTACATAAATTAAGATGTGTTTTCTGTTTTCAAAGGGCATAAGCCTATGATCTCATTACCTGAGTGATAGTCTGTATATATAGGCCTCACTTAATCCTGTCTGCAGAGCTGCCTCCTGAGACTCAACGGTTTGGCTGAACTAAGTGGCTGGGTTGGTGAAGAATGGGGTGGTCTGTGGGCTTCACTTTAAAACTGGTTTCTTTTTTCTATCCTAATGGCTTGGACAAAAAGAGCCTAGAGGTCTTTGATGGGGAAAACTTAAAATATTTCCCTCAGCCCAAACTAAGTATAATGGCAAAAGGGTTTGGACAGGTGAGATGTGCCTGGCACACCTTCCTCCAAGGAAGTCCTTTTTTTCCCTAATGTGGGACATTGAAAGATTGATCGCTGCCTTTTGTCATCTAGTGGTTGTGGATTGAATGATGTCTTTTAACCCTGTTGCCAAATCTGTTGCCCCCAGAATACAACAAGGATGCCAGCCTGTTAAACCAAGCACACTGTTGTCCAAGGACAGCCAACTGACCTGGGGTCTGCATGATCCTTCCCCATGTGGGAAGGCCACCTTCCCCTCCACACCCCCACTCTTATTAGGGATTTCTGGACCCAAGGGTAGGTAGGACGATGACGATGTCCAGCTTGAAGCAGCTAGAGGAGCTCGAGACCTTTGCCTGTTGTCTTTTATATGATTATAAAGGGTCTTAAGTGTAAGAGAGGAGGGAGGGATTGTTATTTTTTATTGTTAAAATAATTAATCATTTATTTAAAAAAGAAGAAGAAGAAGAATATATGAAAGGGTAAAGCAGGAGAGCTAGTATGTATGACCCACGGGCATGGATGTGGGGGCGGGGGGTTGCTGGTGGGGGGGTGCTGGGTGGAGGGGAGCAAAGGGGAAAAAATTGGAACTATTGTAACAATATAATCAATAAAATATACTTTAAAAAAGCAAATTAAGAAAAATATTCAACAATAAATAAAAATAAAAAGAAGCTCTAGAGTTAAGATGGTAGTGTAGGTAAATGCCATACACATACCTCCCACAACTGCACCAAAGTTACAACAAAACTACAGAACAACCATTTTCAGAACCACCTCAAATATACTTAAACCGAAGTCCTACAACTAAGGATATAAAGAAGAATGCACATTGAGATTGGTAGGAGAGGAGTGACATAAAAGGCTGGTCCCACACATATATGTGGCAAATAAAAAAAATTTTTTTTGAGAGGAATATCTCAGCTGCAGAAGTCCCTCCCGAGGGGCAAGGAGTCCCAGCCCCACACCAGGCCCTTCAGCCCTGGGTTTCAGGGCCTGGAAGAGAAATGTTCATAATTTCTGGCTATAAAATCCAGCAGAAATTATAGCTGAGTTAGAAGTGCTATTTGGAGTCCCAGATGGTCCTCTTAAAGGGCTCACACACAGACTTATTCAAATTCACTCTCTCTGAGCTTCTGTGCTGGGGCAGCAGCTCTAAAGTGCCAGGATATATGAGGAGGAAAAAAATTATCTGGCATCAGGGAAGAATTGGAGGGACAGCATTCTCCCAAATAGAAGCACTGGCAGAGACCATTATTCCTTTGCTGAGCCCTATTCCCACAGAGCTGTCAGACAGGCGCCAAACTGAGTCGTCACCAACCTGGCTCACATGGTTTGCACAACCCTGCTAATTCTGAGATCCCACCCCACTCAACTTGCAAATCCACCCAAGGCCTTTCCAGGGGCTTTTCCATAAAAATGGCCTGTCTTGGATCATGCTATGAACTTTCCTAAAATCTCTCAAACAAGCAACACCCAGCCTTGGTAAGCCCTGTACTTCTTGTTAAGTTGCCCCAGGCCTGGCACTACTGGCAGCTATCTTGGTTCACAGGTTGCCCTTTCCTGGGTAGCTCTATGTTGGTTCATAGGTTGGCCTTTTCTGGGTACCTCTAAGCCCAACACAAGTAACAGCCATCTGCAGATCACTTGGTAGCTCATGCCTAGAGGCCAAGGGTGGGGCACAAGAGCAGCTAACCTTGGCACTTCCCAGGAGGCTCCAGAACACATCCAAGCATCACCCAACCACCTCCACAAGTGACATGCTCAAGGGGCAGATGCAGCAGGCACCAGAGCCCTGCTGAAGTAAGGGGGTTGACCTCTTCACAGCTAATTCTCCATAGTGGTCATGCCTGGTTCTAGAAATCAATTGGCCTGGGAGTAAATTCCTCCCATTGAGGTGCAAAAAGCCATCAAGGCTCAACTACAACCAGAGAGTTTACCCAGCCTATATGGGGGGCACACATGTTGTGCCCAGCTCTGGTGATTAGAGAGACTGTGCCACTGGACCCTACAGGACACCTACTACATAAGGTCACTCTGCCAAGCCAGGGAGTCACAGCAACTCTACCTAATACATAGAAACAAACACAGGGAAGCAGCAGCCAAAATGAGGCAACAAAGATACATATTCCAAATGAAGGAACAGAACAAAACTCCAGAAAAAAAACTAAACAAAATAAAGACAAGCAATCTACAAGACAGAATTCAAAACACTGGTTATAAGTATGCTCAATGAACTAGGTGAGAACTTCAACAGCATAGAAAAAGGACAGAAAAACTATTAAAAATAACCAGTCAGAAATGAAGAATACATAAACTGAAATGAACAATACATCACAGGAAATCAACAGTGGAGTACATGAAACAGAGGATCAAATCAGAGATTCAAAAGATAAGAAGGCAGAAAACACCCAATCAGAACAGCAAAAAGAAAAAAGATTCCCCAAAATTGAGGCTAGTATAAGGAGTATCTGGGACAACTTCAAGCATACCAACATTCACATCATGGGGATACCACAAGGAGAAAAGAGAGAACAAGAAACTGAAAACCTATTTGAAACAAAGAGACAGAAAACTTTCCTAACCTAGTGAAGGAAATAGACATACAAGTCCAAGAAGCACAGAGAGCCCCAACAAGATGAAAGCTAAGAGGCTGACATCAAGATATATTATAATTAAAATGCCAAAGTTTAATGATAAAGCAGCAAGAGAAAATTAGTTACGTAAGTATGAGGGAGGTCCCATAAGACTGTCAGCTAATTTCTCAACAGAAATTTTGAAGGCCAGAAGAGATTGGCAAGAAATATTTAGTGATTAAAAGCAAGGACATATAACCAAGATCACTCTACCTAGCAAAGCTATCATTTAGAATACAAGGACAGATTAAGAGCTTGTCAGACAAAAAAAAAAAAAAAAAAAAAAAAAAAAAAAAACCTTAAGGAGTTTATCAGCATCAAACCAGTATTACAAGAAATGTTAAAGATTCTTCTTTAAGAAGAAGAAAAAAATAGCATAGATAATAAAATGACAATAAATATACATCTATAAACAAGTACTTTAAATGCAAATTGATTAAATGTTCCAATCAAAAGACCCATGGAGGCTGAATGGATACCAAAACAAGTCCCTTACATATATGCTTTCTGCAAGAGACTCACTTCAGATAGAAAGACACACATGGACTGATAGTAAAGGAATGAAAAAAGATATTTCATGAAAATGGAAACAAATGAAAAAGCTGGGTAGCAATACTTACACCAGACAAAATAGACTTTAAAACAAAGACTATATAACAATAGACAGAGAAGGACTCAGCAATTCAACTTCTGGGTAGTTAACTGAAGAAACCCAAAACACTAAATCAAAAAGACATGTACATCTATATGTTCATTGCTGCATTATTTATAACATCCAAGATATTAGGAAGCAACGTAAGTGTCCATCAATAGATGAATGAACAAAGAAGTGTGGCATATATACAATGGGATATGACTCATCCATATAAAAGAATAAAACCTTGCCATTGGCAACAACATGAATGGACTTAAAGAGTATTGTTCTGAGTGAAATAAGTCAGAGGAAGACAAATGACATGATTTTATCTATATGTGGAACTTTTAAAAAAGTATATAAATGAACAAGCAGGACATACTTAGAGATACAGGGAACATTTTGACATCTGCCAGATGGGAAGAGGTTGAGGAAGATGGGTGAAAAAGGTGAAGAGAATAAGTGCAAATTGATAGTTACAGAATAGTCATGAGGATGCAAGTTATATAATTTCTAAGCACTGGGTTGTTTGCCTGAAATTAATATAACATTGTATGTCAACTCTAAAAATAAAAATACTATTTAAAGTCAAAAAAGAAAAAATTTATTTAAAAACCTTGGAGAATTAATCAGTAGTTGTTTACTAAAAGAAACATTAAAAACAAGAGGCTGTGTTTAGGCAAAAGAAAAAGTACACAAAATAGATGCAAGAAAGGAAGAAATATTTTGGCATGTCTAATTGAATTATGCCTTAAAAAATGGATTTGAAGTGTCCTCGGTTTTTATACTCTGGAAGAAGTGATATATTTTATTTTAGATGCCAATAACTCCAGAATGCATATTGTAATCTACTCTGAAACTTCTGAAAAAAGAGTAAAAGATTGAGAGAGGAGAAACTGGATATATAATATATATATTATTTACTAGAAGTTGGCCAGAAAGTGAGGAAAAAATTATAGAACATGTGAAAAAATTAAAAATAAATTAGAAGTAGCATAATTAGACTCAAAGTATATAGAAATTATATTAAATACAAAGTTAGGCAGAAAAAAAAAATAGAATTATCCAGCAGGATATATATATGTATGTATATATGTGTGTGTGTGTGTATTTCTATATGAAAATATGAAAAATAGAGACATTTATTGAAGAAGCTACAAGATACAAGAAACATTGTACCTAGGACAATGACACCTCAGTCCCCTTCTAAGCAGGCACATTGGGACCTCACATAGTTCTCCCAGTTGCCATCAACTGCCTCGTTGTACTTTCCAGAATATCAACAATGGTCTGAAATCTCTTTCCTTTCAAGGGTGGTTTTAGTTTGGGGAAAAGTCAAAAGTCACAAGGTGCCAAATCTGGGCTGTAGGGGGTTGCTGAGTCACCTGGGTAATTTGATGTTTTGCAAAAAAAATGCACTAGACGTGATGCATGAGTGGACGTGTTGTTGTGATAAAGCTGCCAATCACCACTTGTCCTTAGTTGCAGCCTTCTGAATCATCTAAATAGTTTCTGTGGATGAATGTTCAAGCTTAATGCAAATTTCGATAAAGATTCATTGCTCTACTCATTCAGTCGTTTTGAATGTGCTCACTCAACATCATTTACTGCCCCTACTGACTAGTACATAGTAGTAATTATTTAGTCATGTGCATTCCAGTCCACTCTCCTTGGCTGCAAAATCACATTGATGTGATATTAACAATGTCTGGACTCTTTCCAGACAGACCTCGATATGGTTTAAAATAAAACCCATTTATTAGCTCACAGTCCTTCATGCCAGAAGTCCATGTACGTTAGATAGGATTCTGTTTAAGGTTTCATAAGGCTGAAATCAAGGTGTCAAGCAACCTGCATTCTTACCTGTGGGACTAGGAAAGCCTCTTCTTACAACCTCATTTGCATCATTGGTAGGAACACATGTCTTGCCACTGCAGAACTAAAGTCCCTACTTCTTACTGTATGTCACCTGGGGTTTTCTCTCAGCTTTTAGAGGATACGCTCAAATCCTTTCCAGGTGGTCCTTTCTGTCTTCAAAGGCATTAAAGGAATATCTTTTTTTCTCTGATCCTTTTCATGCCTGATTCTCCCTGACCTGCCCCTACAACCCCACTCCCAGCTACTTACCTGTAAGATCTATGCTTTTATATTAGGCTCACCTGACTTTTGGTTAACCCAAAATCAACTGATAGATCTCTAAATATGCAAAATCCATTGCCACATAATATTACATAATTTTAGGAGAGTGATATATCATTATATTCAAGCTTTCATTCTCATTCAAGAAGATGAGATTGTACAAAGGTAAGAGTCAAGTCACTGAAAATCATCTTAGAATTCTACTTACCACACTGATTACAGGATAGAAACTTTAAATACATAAATATATAAATGAAAAAGGGAGGTAAAAATATACCATGCAAATACCAACCAAGATAAAACATGTATTTATACAAATATCAAACAGAAGTGCTAATTAATAAGTATTAATTAGTAATAATTAATAAATGAAAGGATTCAAATAAAATATTATGAATCAGAAGACTCTATATTGTAAATATATCTATTTCTTTAAACTAATCTGTATGTAGATACCCTGTGAATTTAAGTAACATTTTTTTTTTGTCGAAATGGAAAAGTTGATTTAAAATATGTTTGGAGATATAAAAGACCTAGTATTGCCATGACAATCCTTGAAGAAGAACAGGGTGGGAGGACTTAAATCACCAAATAATAAGTATCATAAAGTTATATATTCTGATTATAAACTCACTTAATTGATTCTGGATTTTTTAATACTCGCAATGCCTGATATTTGTTCACCTAATATCTGCTTACTTGAATTAACCTAGTAAAACATTCTATGTCTTTCCAGTCAACTATGCACTACTTTAACTGACATTTATTCACTCAACACTCAAACACTAATACATCCAATTCAATATATATGTTGCATGTCAGGCACTATGAAGGTAAGTGGCAAGGACAAGTAGACCAAAATAGCAGAATAGTGTGAGATGTGAAGTAGATTGTTCATATATGGTCACTTGACTTATAACCAAAATGACACTGCCTACAGTGAAAATAGAATAATCTTTTTTATTAAATTGTGTTGCATCTATTGATTATTTGGATATGAAGAAGAGAAAAAAGAAAAAACCCTGACCTATGCCTGAGACAATAAACATACAACTCAATTTTAGACTAATTGAGATAAAAATTTTAAAGTAAAACAATGAGTTTCTGGAAGAAAACAGAAAAATGTATATAAATTTTGGATAAGCAAAGATGTGTCAAGTAGTATTAACAACTAAGGGAAAAATTGGCCAAGAGGAATACCGTACATTACAAACTAAGTGCTCATTAAGAAAGTCAAGGAGCAAATCAGTTAGTGGAAGAAGATCTGTGCAATAAACATAGTTGGCAAAGGCCTCAAACCAGAATTTATAAAGAACTCTTACAAATTAAAAAGAAAAAGAAAATAGTAACCCAATAAGAAAAAAATGAGCAGAGACTCTTGTCAGTTGTGTCACAAGAGAAAACAATTCAAAAGACTTAAAATACAGAAGGGTTCTCAACCTTATTAGTCATTATGGAAATGCAATATAAAAATGATCTTGAGATATCACTACCCACTTAAAAGCTGTAATTAGAAAAGTCATAATATAGTACTGCTAGGGGGAATGTTTAATGGTATAAGTACTGTGGCAAACTAGCAGTACCCTCTTAAGTTGAACATGTACATACCCAACCACGCAATTCCACTTGCATATGTTTTTAAAGAAATTCATATTACACAAGTCAAAAGACATGCATAACAGCCATACAGCATTATTTATTATTCGTAATAGCCAAAAGCCAGAAAAAAGTGTCATTCAGTAGTGTACTGAATAAATAATTATTTTCTTCATTCCTGCAATGGAATACTTTATGACTAGAAATTAAATAAATTATTGCTATATACAACACAATAGCACCTCACAACACAGAACACAAACACTTGTCTCAAATTTCAAACACTACGCTAAGTGAAAGTAGCCAGACACAAAGGAACGCAGGTTGTATGTTTCCCGTGTAAAGTTCAGATGTAGGCAAAAATGATCCACATGGTGATTAATGGTGTTCACTTTGTAATACTTAAACGACCTAAACATTTGCTAGTTACACTGTTTTGTATGCCTAGTATACTTCATTAAAATGTTTATTAGCCATAGAAAAGGAATTTAAAATAATGCTTGAAGAGTAATATTTTTACATATATATTGAATACTTTTATTAGTATTTTGGTACAGTTCTTGGATGAAGAATTGCTGGCCCAAGGGCATAGTATACTCTTGAAGGCTCAACTATTTTTTCCATTGTATTAAAAATAAATGTCATCTTCACCAAAAAGAAGCATATTTGTTCATTGCCTACTGTCACATAATCCACATAATCCTCACCAACTCTGTGATATATGTAGCTTGCTCTTATTGCATTTTACTAATGAGAAAAATGAGTTGCTAAAGAAAAAATTAAGATCTAGTGTATGCTAGAGCAGGAGATCAAAATCAGCTTGGTCTCAGTTCAAATTCCCTTTCTTTCTCCTCTATCAAAATATATACAATATGCTGTACTTAAAAATGGAATTAACATGAGACTTTATTATTTCATGATTGATGAATTCACATACATAAAGTCCCAAGCCCCAGATCATTTCTACATTTTACCCCTGTAACTTCACTAAGAACAGAACATTCTGATATAAATTGAAGAGACTTATAGAACTATTCTAAGGATGGAAGAATTTTTTAACTTATTCCCCAAACACAGAAGGTGAGCAAACCACAAATAATTTATTAAATATGGCTCCTAAAGATTTTTAGGGTTGATAAATTTTCAATAATAAAGTCACTTCATTGATTTTGAATTTTATTTTCATTCTAAATGCCTGGCATTTGTACTTAATGTTTAATTTAAATAATTCAGCAATAAATTTAATTAAAAATAAAATAGTTTAGCAAAAACATTCTGCTTTTTTCTAGGCAGCTTACATGTATATGTTACTTCATTCACAACAAATAGTTTTAGAGTGTCTACTTTGTGCTACGTACTATGATAAGCAATATACATCAAACAAAAGAAAGGCTCTGCCTTCAATAAACATTCTGATAGAGAGAGGAAATAAGTCACCAAGCATATATAACACATTCTGGAGCTTCTGTGAGCTTCTTCTCTTCTAAGAGCTTCTATGAAAATGCTAAGGATGGTATTTAGTGCAGAATAGAAGGGAGTCAGGAAAATTAGAAAAGAAGTATGAGTATCCCAGAGAGGTTGTCCAAGTGGAGCCAGGTGAAGGCAGTTCAGGAGAGCTCCCCGAGAGCAATTCCTGGCACAGAAAGAAGCCTGGACATGCAAAGGTAAAATGGGTCTTTCCATTTCACAAAACGGAAAGTAGTTCAATATAATTTGAGTATTAAGTATAAGGAGAGGGTGTGTGTTAAGAAATATGTTAGAATAAATCAATAGGAGGCATATTAAAAATGTCTTTGGAAGTCTTTCTAAGACATATGTACTCGACCTGAGAGACATACAAAACCATTAAAAATTCAAAAAAGAAAACATATTTTGATTTTTAAAAGGGGGGTTTGAGTGCAGTGTTGATTATTGACAGGAACTAGACAAAATTGGAGTAAAAAAGGATGGGCTACCAGCTTTAACAGGAAATTGAGATGAAGGTGGCCTAAATCAGGGAGGTCAATATGATGAGAAATTGTGAAGAAAGGGAGCTGTTGAGAAGGGACAGAGGGCAGCATTGGGCTTAGGGCTGACAGAAAGAGAGGAGTCAGACCCAGCTTCCAGCATTTTGACTTGGAAAATGGAATATGTGGTAGCACTTTCCGTGAGATGGGAACTAAAGGAGGAGAAGCCCCTATAGAAAGAAGATGTTAGGTTAAGTTTTATACATGTTGGTTTTAAGGTGCCAGTGGAGCAGCCATGCAGCTATTCCAGTAAGAACTTGAATACATAGGCCTAGAGCTCAGAAGAGAGAGAATATCTGGCAGGGAGCTGGAATATGGAGGTTATCAAGACTTAGATGATTATCAAAGCCCACAAAAGGACCAGATTACAGGAGAGGATGGTGACTCTCAATAGACCAATTGGCATCATTGGTAACTAGGTTTTTAGGGAACAAGATACTCTCCCTCCTATCATTTTCCCTATTATTTTTGTGCCTTCCCGTGATGACACTCTGTTGGAGCAGCCACCAAGAAATTTTGGAAGTGAGTTAAGAAATACGGAAGACCTACTTCAAAGAACAAAGCAAGACCCATTTTGCTGACACCTGGGTCCCCCTACTGTGCGGCCACAATAGTTTAACCATCCCCATCTTCTACCTTAATCTAGGAAAGCCAAAACGTGAGCTCCCTGCTTGAGTTTATTAGTCCTCTAATGGTGTCACAGCAGACTGAACTTGTTATGTCAACCAAGATTCCTTTCTCACACATTTTGCTATTAAAAGATTTGTCTTTTTAATAGTATCTAATACTTAGAAAGTGATTTACAGTTTTCAAAACATTTTCACAGGTGTTTCATTTGCATTTCACCACCCCATAAGGCACACCATTGTCCCCATTTTGTTGACAAGAAAAGGAGAGAAGTGAACACTTAAAATTCATTATTTATTGACGCCTGTTATCCAGTTTTCTAATGCTAGTTCTATGAAGCAGAGTCAAATTTCCTGACTGGGCTGATCTAAGTTCCTAACACTTGCTACTTCTTACAGTTCTTCATTCACTTTGGCCTGAGTTTGCCTTTAGTTAGGAGAAGAGAGGCTGTATTTTGTGACAAAAAGCACACTTGAGATGACTCCCGAAGACCTGCATTCCACTTCCAGCCCTGTCCAGCCCACTCACTTCTCTGTAGCATTGCCTTCCCATCTACAAAATAAGGAGATCAGCCCCTATCTCACAGGTTTGTGTTGCCATGGAGATGAATAGGCTGGTGAATAAGGGCAGCATGGTGTGAACAGTGATGAACTGTGCACAATGGGAGGCAGTCACTTTCACATGAAGCAAAATCACCCCGGAGCTTTTGAAAAATGCCCAGGTCTGTGTCCTACCTCAGATATTTTGAATCATAATTTATGACAGTACTTTCAGTAAATCTGTATATTTTTAAAATACAGTTAAAAAATACAAGTACCTTTATAAATCTGGTTAGGCAGCAAAGCAAAACTGCTGAGTGCAGGCTCAGGCTCAAACACCTGTGAGCAGAACCACATCTCTGCCACTCACTGGCTGTGCCGTCTGAGAAAATCTCTTCACCTATGTCATTCTTGGTTACCTCTTATTTAAAATGAACATTGCCCAGAATTGTACTAATTAAAAGCTTATAAAACCTTTACCATAGCAGCTTACACACACACACACACACACACACACACCTTCAAAATGGTAGGTATTATTATAAATATTAGTGCACTGAAGCCTTGACTATGTAGTTTTAGGACCATGGTCCTGAATCCTGTCTTGAAGGTTCATCTTTGTCAAGTGCTGCTTTCTCAGAGCAGAGACCGGAAATATAGGGGAACTGTTTCTCAAAGCTAAGCTTCTGCCAGTGCAGACTCTGAAACTTCTCTTCTTTCTGCAAATCTTTTAAGGTTCCCTGGGACATTTATTGCCCACCCACTTGAGAGTTTAGTGTTATTAGCTAATTAAAGAGAGGATCCTTCCTCTTTTATATATTGCACTTAATGAATTAAATAATCCCAGCATAGTTACCACGCTACACTATTTATAAAGACCTGCCACTTGGTTGTAATTTTTCAACTGATTAGAGCTTAATTTCTCTTGTAAATTGCCTATCAGTAACAAATATACCAGAGCAGAATGTTCAGGTTTATGGCAAAGTAAAATTTATCTATTTGGGCTTCCTTGCTTCTAAAGTGAAACACAGCACCTGGGCTTGCATAGCCTTCATATCCAGATCCATCTGAACAAGAGTGACACAGAGGAACTGACTGTAATTGAATTAGAATACACAACTGTAATAAAAGAGATAGTGGTTTTTCCTTTAAATACATAATGTTCTCTTGTTGCCTTATTTGTGTCTTTTTGAAATGGCAAGACATTTCATTTGTACAAAAATAAAGAGGAGGCTTTCTACCTGAGCATATTTGAGTGATTTATTTTTTATCCAAAGACTAAATATACCAGATCATATTATGTTCTTCTCTCTCCCATGGCCTCCACCACCCTCTGTCTCAAATGTAGGTACCTCATTACAACAAACATCACTCATTTTTAGACTCCAATTTGCCACCATCCCACATAGACCTGCTGTTCCATCTCTCCATGTTAATTTCCATAAATAACTGATATCAAAATGCAGAGTCCTGGAGACACACTTCAGAAAACTTCATGTGAGGAGAACCAGAAATGAAGAGGCTATTTAAGGCTTTGAAGTTGCTTGAGATTTGTTTAATCTTTCTCTGAGGTTTCAGCAATGCTTGATGGCAGAGGATTAGCATGCCCATCATAAAATTGGAGTAATAAATAAATATATCAAATGAACCTTAAAAAATATAGAGCAATTTCCAAGTAACCCATATGTTCATAGGCTGCTTATATAGATATAGGATAATTTATGTACCAAACACATATGTGATTCCCAAGACATATTTAGGAGCATACAATGTTTTAAAAAATTATCGAGATCTTCATCTATTTTTATATATGATTTAATGATGAGTGTCTACACACTCTTGTTATCCTACTAGTTAAAAGGAATATACCGCAGCTAAGTTTTGCCAAAGTATTCTGAAAACATGACCTAACTTCTAAAACCCGTGAAACATGAATTTAGAAGCAATCAGTTTATCTTTTTCCCCCTCAGGAAGAGCCTTTCAGAAAGAATTTTAAAATTTAGTACACAGTGAAAAACAAGACTCAGAGAGTAAAATGACCTTCCCATGATGAAGACAAGAATAGTCATAGTCAAGAGAGTGGCCCTGCCTGCCAATTATTTATGGCATTGATAGCTATACCCAAAAGGCACTGAATTTTTACAATGATCTTTTCAGATCACAGTGTGTTTTTATGATGAGTATTTTCATTCATTTCTCTAGCTTTTCATTAATGCAGCTCATGACACCCATGTCTTGGCATCTTGTACTAGTGAGAACCACTGGATGCTCTAAATGACATGAACGGCATTTGAGAGGAACACATTTACTTTGAATTATTTTCATATAATCCAATAGGTTTGAACTATGCTGCTCAGAATCCTGGAGACTTCACAGATGTGAAGCGACACAACAAAGAAAAGAAGAAGGAAGAGCTGGGCACTAAGTTCCCTTGCCTCTTGTCCCTTCTACAACCAGATCATCCCTACCTCATGAGCTTTATGTAGTGGGTTTCTATGTAAGACTTCATTTCAAGGAAGGATTTTGCATACTCACACATAAGTAAACATCTTGAATGCTTCCCAGAGGCCTGTCCGAGCAGGGTCACACAGATACTTGGAAACTGTATATAAAAATCAATGTCTTCTCTAATGACACAGGCCTCAATGTCTGAAAGATAGTTCCAGAGTTTATAGTGATGAGAATCCAGATGCCAATCCCGACTAGCCCCTCATAGCTTCATTTTGAAAAACTCACTTCACTCTCTGAGTCTTAATTTTTCTAAAGGTAAAGGGAAGGATTTGATTAAATAACACAGCAAGCTTCACCTTACAAAGGAGGCAATACAACTAAGGAAAACAAAGTCTACATTTATTCTTTGCTCCACCAATGTGGTGACCATCAACAAGTCAATTATCTTCTCAAAGTTTATAAAGTAGATCTGATAGTAATAGTACCAATTCTGCAGTGTTGAGCTAATGTACATATAGTCCTTAGCTTTATGTGCTTGACATGTACTAAATATTAACTGCTTTTGATATTTGGTAGGCAGAAATTCCAGTAAAGAAGTTGAAAGTAGCCACCCTATAAACCCTGCAAAACCAAAAACTAGATACATAAAACTAGATTCCTGCATAACATCTTCTTAAAATATAGAATGACAGGAAAATAGACAGACAGACAGAAAAATAAATGTGCTGTGCTCTAGTCTCTTTGTGGAGTTATAAATTATATTTGTCAAATAACATTATTTTAAAATCTTCCAGAGGGACAGTGAGAAAATAAAATAAATAAATAAATAACCCACTCACCCTAATAATGTGGAAATAGAAGACCTGGTTATTATTAAGAAATGATAATAATGAAATTTCCCAAACAAGAGATTTTTTTTAAAAGCTGAATAAAACATTTCCAGACTTCTGGTCAAAATGGCAATGTAGACAGACATGGCTCACCTTTTTGCACAATCAGATCAAAATTACAACTAAAATATAGAGCAGCTATCACCTTGAACCATCAGAAATCATTTGAATGGAAGTCTGAAAACTATGGAATTAAAGAAATCACATCCACCCAGACTGGTAGGAGGGATGCAGATACAAAAGTGGCTGGTCCCACACACACATGTGGGATAAAATTTTGAAAGGAATATCTCAGGAATGAGGAGTCCCAGCCACAAGCAAGCCCCCCTAGCCCATAGTTCAAGTACCAGGAACACAAATTCCTGCAACTTCTGGCTACAGAAACTGATGGAGCCCAAATCAGTTGACCTTAAAGAACCCACACATACACCCACCTACTCAGATGCACTCCCTCTAGCTCTAACACTGGGGTAGCAGCTTGAAAGGCATCAGTGGTATACAAGGGGAAACTGAAGTGCCCAGCATCAAGGCGAACAGAGGCCATTGTCCTTTCTATAAATCCTTCTCCCACAGAGCCAGCAAGGTGGTACCATATCTGAGACTCCATCAGCCTGGTACTACTGTTTGACCAGCCTTGGAGATCCCCAGATACTCTGCCTCCCAAAACTTACAGGCCCACCCAAGCTGCTTTTCCACATGAATGGCTGGTCTTGGCTCATGCTTCATAACTTTCTAAATCCTATCAAATAAGCAACAGCTGGCTTCAGTGAGCCTCAGTCCTGGCATTAGCAATAGTCAGCTAAGATTCGCAGCTTGGCTTTGCCTGGGAATCTCCAAGCCCAACATAAGTAGCAGCCATCTCAAATTGCTTTATAGCTCAGGCAGGGGGGCCCTGGACAAAACACAGGCAGAGGCTGATGTTGGCCTGCACCACCCTGGAAACTCCAGGGCCTGCCCACCCAATGGATGGCTACAGACCTCATTGGAGCACCATTACCCTGCACAGCTGATCCTCCATGGAAGGCTGAGGTTGGTGATAAGTGGTCACAGCCATTTCTTGCAGCTGACTGGTCTGGGTAAATCCTTCACATTGATCTGCCAACAGCAACCAAGCCACAACTACAAGAGGGGGGCATGCTCATCCCCCATGAATAATGAACCTGAAGTACCCAGCTTGGGTGATAGGAGAGGCTGTACCATTAGACCCTACAGGACACCTACTCCGTCGGCAGCCGTCCATCTCGAGAGACGATGGTGTAGCTTCTTAAGAGTCTATCTGCACCGCCGAGAATGGCTGTGCAGTCCAACTCGGGAGTGACACGGTATCTGTCTCCTCCCGTGTTGAATCGACATCTTGCGATGACGCTGGAGTGTCCTCTCCAGTGAAGCTGAAGCTACAGAGCCTGGGCAGGGTGATATGGGGGGTCTGCTGTTGCCCATGCAGCAGACCCCCCCTCTCTTCGCAGCTGAAGGGTCCAAGGGAAAGACGGAGTCAATACAGCTTGGCTTCAGGTGCGCCGCAGGAGTTGCCGGTGTTGACTACAACGTCAAACCGCCTTAGGGACTCCGGCTCCGGATTTTCTGTCGGGGTTTACTCCCTTAGCCTTTCCCCTGAAGAGGTATGCCGCAAGGCAGCAGAGGTTTTTTGGAGTCAGAGTTTTCCTTCTCTGATGTGCCCTGACTGGAAGATCGAACCAGCGACACTTAGCTCGCAGGCCGATGCTCAATCCACTGAGCCAAACCAGCCAGGGTTAGGACACCTACTACATTAAGCCATACTAACAAGACACAGAGTCAAAGCAGCTCTACCTAATATATAGAAACAAACATAGAGAGGCTGCCAAAATGAGGAGACAAAGAACATGGCCCAATCAAAAGAACAGATCAAAATTTCTGAAAAAGGCATAAACAAAAGAGAGGTAAGCAATCTATCAGATGCAGAGTTCAAAACACTAGCTATTAGAACACTCAAGGAACTTAGTGTGGACATCAACAGCATAGAAATGATGTAGTCAGAAATGAAGGATACAGTAATTGAAACAAAGAACAATTTACAGGGAAACACAGCAGCAGAGTGGATGAAGCCAAGAATCAAATTAATGATTTGGAACATAAGGAAGCAAAAACCAATCGATCAGAACAACAAGAAAAGAAATCCAAAAAATGAAGATAGTATAAGCAGCCTCTGAGAGAACTTCAAGAGGTCCAACATTTGCATCACAGCAATGCTAGAAGGAGACGAGAAAGAGCCAGAAATTACAAATTTATTTGAAAACAATATGAAAGAAAATATCTCTAATTTGGTGAAGGAAATGATATGCAAGTTCAGGAAGCACAGAGAGCCCCAAACAAGATGGATATAAAGAGGCCCCCTCCAAGACACATTATAATTAAAATGCCAAATGTTAAAGATAATGAGAGAACCTTAAGAGCAGCAAAAGAAAAGAATTTGGTTACCTATAGGGGAGTTCCTATGACTGTTATCTAATTTCTGAAAAGAAACTTTGCAGGCTAGGAGGGATTGGCAATAAATATTCAAAGTCTTGAAAAGCAGGGACCTATAGCCAATATTGGTCTACCTAGTAAAGCCATCATTTAGAATCAAAGAACAGATAAAAAGCTTCCCACACAAGAAAAAACTAATGGAGTTCATCATCACCAAATGATTATTATATGAAATGTTAAAGGAACTTATTTAAGAAAAAAAAATCAAAACTATGAAAAACAAATGGCAAAAAATACATCTTTATCAACAATTGAATCTAGAAAGCAAACAAAAAAAGCAAGAAGAAGAGAGACAGAATCATAGAAATGGAGAATGTTTCAATGCTTGCCAGATGAAAGGGGTGTGGGGGAGAATGGATGAAGAGGTGAGTGGATTAAAAAGTACAAGTAGGTAGTTATGGAATAGCCAGAGGGATGTAAAGTACAGTGTTCTCAGCTCGCTCCTGTAAAGGAGACAATCCAGGAGGAACAAACTCGGGGAGGAATGACTGAGTGAGTGGGAATATCTGATAATGTGAATGGGGAGGAGATCGTGGGAGCAGCGTGGAGGGGGGTGGAGGGGTTTATCACAAACTGCAGGCTGAGTCATTCTGAGACTCCGTGCGTTTGCAGTATCAAGCTGGAGAGCTCACTAGCCGGGAGTGAATTCTTGTAGGGAGCTAGGGAGAGGATTTGGCCGAAAAAGCCAGAGGAGGGAGAGAACAGTGAACAACCAGGACTGGGAGAAACTGTGTGACCTGAGTCTAGAGAGAAACATCCTCAGCTGCAACCTCCGACGGAAAGCTCGGCATCCCGGGCGCACCCAGCACTTGCGCTAGGGCCCTACAGAACAAAGGAGCAGTTTTGGGGCAAGGAGACGGGCCGCACAGAAAAGCTGCTGTGGAACTCCGGACCAGGGGAGAACTGTGTTCTTGAAATCAGTGTTTGCTCTTTAGTCGTGCTAGAATCCCACAGAACAAAAGGCAGGTTTGGGGCTAAGAGAGAAATAGGACGTGCAGGGTGTGTAAGTAGGGAAGAGAGCGGAGGTGGAGGTTCTGGAGGGGAGATGGTTTTAGGGCAAGGAGAAGGGCCCGCAGGGAAGGGCTGCTGCGGAGCTCCAGACCAGCAGAGAGCTCCGGGGAAGGAGAGTGCTGCGCTGACCGACCACACTAGAGTCCCACAGAACAAAGGGACGGTCCTGTGGTGGGAAGAAAGATAGAGCGCGCAGGCCGATAGACAGGGAAGCCAGCGGAAGCGGTAGCTCGGAATAGAGAAAGTTTTGGGGCAAGGAGAAGAGCACAGGCAGGAAAGCCACTGCAAAGCTCCAGACTAGGGGAGAGGCCCTGGGCAGGAAAGGGCCACTGGGCCCGGCACTTTGACCGACTGTGCCAGAGTCCTGCAGAACAGAAGGACGATCTTGAGACAGGGAGAGAGATAGGGTGCGCAGGCATATAGACAGGGAAGGGAGCAGAAGCTGTAGCCCGGGAATAGAGACAGGACTGGAGGCAGGGCGGGGATTGCTGGCAGGCACAGGCTGGACCAACAGAGGGAAGGAGTAGCTGGACAAGCCTGAGGAGGGCTGAGGCTGCCTCAGGAGGGAACAACTAAAGACAGCTCACAGCAGAGCGGTGGTAGGCCCACGAAAAAAAGACTAGCAACCCCAGAATCAAGCAGAACCCTCCCACAGCCAGCCAACCAACCAGAAAAGATTTGAAACTCATGGAATTTTGAATAGGAGCAGACTCAGGAAGGAAGCAAGGAAAAACCAAAAAACAAACAAACCAAAAATACCCAGAGACTGTGCATAAAAGTTGAATTGAGTTAAAATCCTCATTCTTTTATCTCTCATTCTCTCTCTAACTACCCCTACCGTCAGTCCCTTCTTATTCTCACTCCTTTTCTCCCCTCCCCTTCCCTCCCTTCTCTCCCCTTAGCATTCTCCCCTGCATCCTATTCTCAGTTAATTTTATAATTTTAAGTTCTCTCCCTTTCTCACCCTCTCCTTTCTCTGCACTACGCACCTTCAACTTTATTAAATTTCTTTCTTTATTTTGTCCCCCTTCAGTCTACATTCATTTTTCTTTTATCTCTTCTCCTTATTTTCCTTCTCTCCCTATACATAATCTCTCTCTCTCCCTATTACACTTTATATTCTAATCTCTTAATATTCAAATTATAATTCTAATCTATCCCCCTCTCCCTTTACTCTCCCATTCTTACCCCTTCTCTTTTTCTACCCCATCCCCCCACTTCTTTCCCTACCTCTTTTATTTCTCTCCTTCATCCTATCTTTTGCCAACTCTTCAATTTCAATCCTCCCCTCCCTAATATCTCCTCTTCCTCCTGATTTCCTTCCCTCCTCTGAGCTCTTTTCCCCCCAAATCCTCTTGCTTTCCTATCTCCTATTCCTCTCTCTCTATATTCACCTTTTCTCTCTATCTTGCAACTTTATATCATGTTTTAATCTCCTAATCTTTTTTATAACATATAATTTAAAAAAGAATTTTAATCCAGTCCCCTCTCTTCTACCTCCCCTTCTTCTTTCGTTCTCTCTCCTACCCTTCTCTTCTCTACTTTCTCTCTCTCTTTCCTCTCTCCCTTCCTGTCTTGCTATTTTCTACTCTGTATTTTTATCCTTAAAAAATTCTCTCTCAATCTATTTCCTACCTTCTAACCTCCCCAGCCCTCTCTTTCAATTTCTGGCTGTCTGTCTACCTGGATGTCTGTTGTGTCTACCCTACCTCCCACGCTAATCATAGAGTATATACCGATTATATAATCCTAATACTATACACTTCAACTTTCACACTCCACACTGTAACCCTCCCCTCCTTTTCAAACAGACAGTGTAAGTGTTAATTGCTCTCTTACATAACCTTGATCCCAATTGCTAATATTAATACTCTATCAACTTCCAGCTCAAAAATTACCCTTCCTTCATTTAAAACAACTCCTTTCTGTTTCTCCTACGAAATAAGAGTCCCAGTATCTCCACAAGTATATTAACACGGGCTCATTTGCAGCCTATAGTGGGATTGTATTTGGGGGAGACATTGGAGGGTGTGGGTTTCTTGCCTGGGTTCTGTAATTATGTTTTAGCAGCACCTTCACAAAAGATCTCAAGACAAGGTGGGCAGAGTGACTCTCAATCAACTAACCAGAGAAAAAGATCCACCAAAAAGTAGCTGAAATACAACCAGACAGATTAAAGAAATATCATCAAGGTCAACACAGACGGAGATCCAGGAGGGCGGAGGAGTAAGTGGAAGCTACACTAACCCCCTCCCAGGACCAGCCAGTGCTGACTCAGCCCCAGTACAGCAGACAGACCATCCCCCTCCAAGTGGTGTCATACTAAGGAGAAATAAAAGCCCTGCCTACAGGAATTAAGTTGCCACACCCACGGTCCTTAAGCCTGATGGCTGATCACAGATTGAGTATAGTAACAACTAAAGAAGAGAGACAAAGGCAGTAGATCCCTGGAAGTCTCCAACAGGCTGCCTAGGGCCAGTCTGGTACATGATCTGACGCTACCAGAGGCAGATCCAGGAAGAACTGATCATTCTAAGAAGCACCAACAAACAAAAGGAATCACAAAAATGGGGAGACAGAGAAACAACCCCCCATCAAAAGGAAAGGTAGAATCCCCAGAAAGAGTGCTAAATGAAATAGAGGGGAGCAAAATATCAGATACAGAATTTAAAACATGGATTATGGAGAAGCTAAATGAGCTCAGTGGAAACTACAAAGAACTCCAGAAAAACTACAGTGAACTCCAGAAGAACTATAAGGAACTTACTGAGAATTATACCAGCATCAAAAAGGACATGGAAGCTATCAATAAGAGCCAGGAGGAAATGAAGAATACAATCTCTGAATTGAAGAACACAGTAGAAGGAATTAAAAGCAGGCTAGAGGAAGCAGAAGATTGGATCAGCGAGCTGGAGGACAACGTACACAAAAACTCCCAGACAATGCAACAAAATGAAAAAAGACTGAACAAGACTGAAGAGGTTCTAAGACAGCTGCAGGACAACATGAAACGTAACAATATCCGTATCATTGGAATTCCAGAAGGAGAAGAAGAAGAGCAAGGCATAGAAAACCTCTTTGAAAAACTAATGACAGAAAACTTCCCTCACATGAGGAGAGAAAGAGTCACGCAAATCCAGGAGGCACAGAGGGTCCCAATGAAGATGAACCCCAACAGGCCCACCTCAAGACACATCATAATTAAAATGGCAACATCCAAAGACAAAGAGAGAATCCTAAAAGCAGCAAGAGAGAAACAACTAATAACATACAAGGGAGCTCCAATAAGGCTATCCTCAGATTTCTCAGCAGAAACACTACAAGCCAGAAGGGAATGGCAAAAAATATTCCAAGCAATGAAAAACAAAGGCCTACAACCAAGAATACTCTACCCAGCAAGGCTCTCATTCACAATGGAAGGCGAAATAAGGAGTTTCTCAGACAAAGGAAGACTAAAAGAATACATCTCCACCAAACCAGCAATGCAAGAGATGCTAAAGGGTCTGCTCTAAGAAGATAAAGAAACAGAGAGAAACAGAGAAGAACACGAGTACAAAGGGGGGAAATGACAATGAATAAGTACTTATCAGTAATAACCTTAAATGTAAATGGATTAAACGCTCCAATTAAAAGACATAGGGTAGCTGAATGGATTAGAAAGAATGACCCACATATATGCTGTCTACAAGAGACCCACCTTAGAACAAAAGATCTACACAGACTGAAAGTAAAGGGATGGAAAAATGTATTCCAAGCAAATGGACATGAAAAAAAAGCCGGGGTAGCAATACTTATATCAGACAAAACAGATTTCACAGCAAAGCCCATAAAAAGAGACAAAGAAGGGCATTTCATAATACTTAAGGGAAAAATCCATCAAGAAGATATAACCCTTATAAATATATATGCACCCAACTTAGGAGCACCCAAATATGTAAGGAAAATTTTGAAAGACTCCAGGAAAGATATAGGCAGCAACACACTCATCGTAGGGGACTTTAACACCCTATTGTCAACAATGGACAGATCTTCAAAGCAAAGAAACACCAAAGATATTGAGGCACTGAACAACACTTTAGATCAAATGGACTTAGTCGATATATATAGAAGTTTACACCCCAAAGAAGCAAAATATACATATTTCTCAAGTGCACATGGAACATTTTCAAAGATAGACCACATGGTAGGACACAAAACAAGCCTCAATAAATTCAAGAAAATTGAAATTATATCAAGCATCTTCTCAGATCACAATGCCTTAAAATTGGAAATCAACCTCAAGGAAAAAACTCAAAAACATTCAAACTCATGGAGAATGAATAACATGCTATTAAATAATGAATGGGTTAACAATGACATCAAGGAAGAAATCAAAAAGTTCATGGAAACCAATGATAATGAACACACAACAACCCAAAACCTATGGGATACAGCGAAAGCAGTCTTAAGAGGAAAGTTCATAGCAATACAAGCCTACCTAAAAAAGCTAGAAGAATCTCTAATAAAAAATTTAACCCTACAGCTACAAGAACTAGAGGAAGAACAACAAGCAAAACCCAGATCAAGTAGAAGGAAGGAAATCATCAAGATCAGAGCAGAATTAAATGACATAGAGTCTAAAGTAACAATTCAAAAGATCAACAAAAGTAGGAGCTGGTTCTTTGAAAAGATAAACAAAATTGACAAGCCTTTAACCAGGCTCATCAAGAAAAAAAGAGAGAGAACCAAATAAATAAAATCAGAAATGAAAGAGGAGAAATCACAACTGATACCACAGAAATACAAAGAATTATAAGAAATTATTATGAACAACTGTATGGCAAGAAATTTGACAACCTAGAGGAAATGGACAGATTCCTGGAAAACTATAGTCTGCCCAAACTGAATCAAGAAGAAGCAGAAAGTCTGAATAGACCAATAACAGCTAGCGAAATTGAAGCAGTAATCAAAAAACTCCCAGCACACAAAAGCCCAGGACCAGATGGCTTCACAAGTGAATTCTACAAAACATTTAGGAAAGAACTAACTCCTATCCTCCTCAGACTATTCCAAAAGATACAAGAAGAGGGAAGACTCCCAAACTCGTTCTATGAAGTCAGTATAACCCTAATTCCAAAACCAGGTCAAGACACAACAAAGAAAGAAAACTACAGACCAATATCGCTGATGAACATAGATGCTAAAATCCTCAACAAAATATTGGCAAACCGGATCCAGCAACACATTAGAAAGATCATACACCACGATCAAGTAGGATTCATCCCAGGGATGCAAGGATGGTTTAATATTCGCAAATCAATAAACGTGATACACCACATAAACAAAATGAAAGACAAAAACCACATGATCATATCAATAGATGCGGAAAAAGCATTTGATAAAGTACAACACCCATTTATGATAAAAACTCTCAGCAAAATGGGAATAGAGGGAGCATACCTCAACATAATAAAGGCCATATATGAGAAACCTGAAGCCAACATCATACTCAATGGCCAAAAACTGAGAGCATTCCCCCTGAGATCAGGAACAAGACAAGGATGTCCGCTCTCTCCACTCCTATTCAACATAGACTTGGAAGTTCTAACCACAGCAATCAGACAAGAAAGAGAAATAAAAGGCATCCAAATTGGAAAAGAGGAAGTAAAACTGTCATTATTTGCAGATGACATGATAGTGTACATAGAAAATCCTTTAGACTCCACAAAAAAACTACTCAATCTAATAAGTGAATTCGGCAAAATAGCAGGATACAAAGTCAATATTAAGAAATCGAAGGCATTTTTATACACCAACAATAAAAACTCAGAGATAGAAACTGAAAGAAAAATCCCATTTACCATAGCAACAAGAAAAATAAAATACCTAGGAATAAACTTAACCAAAGAGGTAAAAGACCTGTACACAGAAAACTACATAACACTGAAGAAAGAAATTAAAGAAGATACAAATAAATGGAAGCGTATACCATGCTCATGGATGGGAAGTATCAACATCATTAAAATGTCCATACTACCCAAAGCAATTTATAGATTCAATGCAATCCCTATTAAAATACCAGCAACATATCTCACAGACCTAGAACAAATACTTCAAAAATTTATATGGAACCAAAAAAGAGCCCAAATAGCCACAGCAATTTTGAGGCAGAACACAGTAGGAGGAATCACAATACCCGATATCAAACTATACTACAAGGCCACGGTAATCAAAACAGTCTGGTACTGGCATAAAAACAGACATATAGATCAATGGAACAGAATAGAGAGCCCAGAAATAAGCCCAGGTTCATATGGTCAACTAATATTTGACAAAGGGGGAAAGAACATCAAATGGAGTGAAAAGAGCCTCTTCAACAAATGGTGTTGGGAGAACTGGACAGGGACATGCAAAAAAATGAAACTAGACCACCAGCTCACACCATACACCAGAATAAACTCAAAATGGATCAAAGACTTAAATGTAAGACGTGACACCATAAAAGTCCTAGAGGAAAAAATAGGCAAGAAAATTTCAGATATCCCACGTAGCAACATTTTCACTGATATATCTCCTAAGGCAAGGGAAATAAAGGAAAGAATAAACAAATGGGACTACATCAAACTAAAAAGTTTCTGCTCAGCTAAAGAAAACATCAGCAAGATGAAAAGGAAACCAACCATATGGGAAAATATATTCGCCAATGACATCTCAGACAAGGGATTGATCTCCAAAATATATAAAGAACTCATACGACTCAACACCAAGAAGTCAGACAACCCAATTTAAAAATGGGCAAAGGACCTGAACAAACACTTCTCCAAAGAAGACATACAGAGGGCCCATAGACATATGAAAGTATGCTCAACATCACTAGCCATCAGAGAGATGCAAATAAAAACCACAATGAGATACCACCTCTCACCAGTCAAAATGGCAATCATCAACAAATCAACAAACAACTTGTTCTGGAGAGGATGCGGAGAAACGGGAACCCTGGTGCATTGCTGGTGGGAATGCAGATTGGTGCAGCCACTGTGGAAAACAGTTTGGAATTTCCTTAAAAAACTAAAAATGGAACTGCCTTTTGAACCAGCAATTCCATTGCTAGGATTATATCCAAAAAATCCCGAAACACCAATTCAAAAGAACCTATGCACTCCAATGTTCATAGCAGCACTATTTACAATAGCCAAGTGCTGGAAACAACCTAAATGCCCATCTGTAGATGAGTGGATCAAAAAACTGTGGTACATTTACACAATGGAATTCTATGTAGCAGAAAGAAAGAAGGAACTTCTACCATTTGCAACAACATGGATGGAACTAGAGAAAATTATGCTTAGTGAAATAAGCCAGGCAACAAAAGAAAAATACCTTATGCTGTCACCTATTACAGGAAACTAATGAACAACACAAACAAATGAGCAAAATTGAACCAGAGGACATAAGCCAATGATCGCACTACCTGAGTGATTACCTGTACGCATAAGCCTCACTTAATCCTCTCTGCAGCGCTGCCTCCTGAGACTCAATGGTTTGGCTGAACTAAATGGCTGGGTTGGGGAAGAATGGGGTGGTCTGTGGGCTTCACTTTAAACGGGTTTCTCTTTTCTATCCTAATGGCTTGGACAGAAAAGGCCCAGAGGTCTGAGAGGGGGAAAAACCTAAACTATTTACCTCAGCCCAAACTAAGTATAATGGGCAAAAGGGTTTTGGACAGGCGAGATGTGCCTAGCACACCTTCTTACAAAGAAGCTTTTTTTTTTTTTTTTCCCTAATATGGAACATTGAAAAATTAATCCCTGCCTTTTGTCATCTAGTAGTTATGGATTGAATGATGTCTTTTAACCCTTTTCGCCAAATCTGTTGCCCCCAGAACACAACAAGGACACCAGCCTGTTAAACCAAGCACGCCGTTGACCGGAGACAGCCAACTGACCTGGAGTCTGCACGATCCTTCCCCATGTCGGAAGGCCACCCTCCCCTCCACACCCCCACTCTTATTAGGGTTTTCTGGACCCAAAGGTAGGTAGGACGACGACCATGTCCAGCTTGAAGCAGCTAGAGGAGCTTGAGACCTTCGCCCATTGTCCTTTACAAGATTACAAAGGGTCCTAATATTTGAGAGGGGGGGGATAGTTAATTTTTACGAACCAGGGGTATGGACTTGGGGGGGATTGCTGGGGGAGGGGGGTGCTGGGTGGAGGGGAACAAGGGGGAGAAAATTGGAACTGTTGTAACAATATAATCAATAAAAAACATTTAAAATAATAAAAAATAAATAAATACATATACACATATACAAAAAAAAAGAATGCATATTCTGCACTTTTTGGCTAAAATGTTCTCATATATTTATTAAGTCCATCTTATCTAATATATCATTGAGGCCAATGTTTCCTTACTGATTTTCTGTTTGCATGTTCTATCTATTTATTTGGTAGAAGCTAGGAATGAGCAGCCAGAGGGGAAATAAAGACAGGGCACTCACCATTATTGACTAAAAATGAACTTAATACAAAAGGGTAGAAGCAAAAGGAAGACATGTCTCACTAATTAACTCAGCAGTCCTGAGCTCAGTTTGATGAGATTTCCAGGTCCCCCAAACATCACAAGCCAAAATAGCACAGAAGAAAGGGGAGTCCTTAAGACTGTGCTGCAAAAAGGGGTCTTCTGTAAGCTTATAAACAATCTCACTAAGATCGCTAAGTATCCTAAAAATCATAAGCAAGAATAGTACTAGGAGGGGTGAGGATAGTCCTTGAGATTCTATTTTTGAAAATGGAGCTTCTGTAACAATTTCACTAACTAAGTCAAAGAGCCTTTACTAATTGAGAAAGAAAGCCTTTGTAGCTGTACATTATTCCAAAGGTGGGAAGGAGGGAGACCCTAGAGACTGACTGAGGTATACAGTCCCTGAACCCATAGTTGGTGTACTTAGATTAACTAAGTACCTACTTTTAGCCCTGGCTCAAGTGTATAGAACAAACTAACAAACTTAATAACAACTTTATTTCCTCTATACATAGGTCATTTAGACTAGCTTAGGTGTCTGCTTGCAGCTTTGTGCTCATATGCAATTAATAAATAAACTTGCTATCTCATTTCCACTATACATGTTGTCTTTCACTTAAATTTATCTCTTGTGGTGAGACAAGAATTGAGGCCGTGGAGGGCAGCCTGCTGACTCAGGTCTCTCTCTCTCCTCTGTAACACATTGATGTGGGAGGGATATTAAAGTTATCTACTGTTATTGTACACTGTTTATATTTCTGTATCTGTTAATATTTGTTTTATATATTTATGTTCTCTTACATTGTGTATGTAATATTTAGAAATGTTATATTCTCTTTTTATATTAACACTTTTATTGTTATGAAATCCCCTTCTTTGTATGTTTTTAAAGTCTTTGATGAGTATTGTTATCCAAGCTTTCTTTTCATTTCTATGTGTAGGGAATATCTTCTTCCATCACTTCGTCTTCAATCTGTGTGTGTGTGTCTTTCAATCTGAATGAGTCTTGTAGCCAGAATATAGATAGGCCTTGATGTTTTATTTATTCAGCCACCTGATGTTATTTCAATAAAGCATTTACATTTGCAGTTAAAGAAATTACTTATAGGTGTGTATGTATTACTGTTTTGTTAACTTTTTTTTGAGCCTCTTTTTGTAGGTCTACCCTTTCCCCTCTTCTCAGCTATTTCCTTTGTGGTTTGCTGGTTTTCCTTAGTGTTATGTAGGTTTTTCGTTTCTGATTACCATGAGGTTGAATATATGAGGTCTATCCAAAAGATATCTAGCCATGTAATATAAAAAGTAGAGACATTTATTAGATATACAATATACAAAAAACATTGTACATAGGACGACACTTCAGTACCCTGCAAAGTAGGCACCTTGAGACCTCACACAGCTCTCCTAATAACCATCAGCTCCCTCATCTTTTTTCCCTGAAGCTCAGTGATGGTATGAAATCTCTTTTCTTTCAAAGATGATTTTAGTTTTGGGAAAAGCCAGAAGTCACAGGGCACCAAATCTAGACTGTCAGAGAGCTGCGTAAGCTGGGTTATTTGATGTTTCACAAAAAAAACTCTACACAAGATGTGATGCATGAGCAGGTACTAGTTGCCCATAGTTGTGGCCCTCTGAATCACCTGAGTGGTTTTCACAGAGGAGAGTTCAAGCTTAATGAAAAATTTTATACAGATTCATTGCTCTACTCCATCAGTCATTTTGAATGTGATGGCCATGTAATACATATGCTCACACAATGGCATCTACCACCCCCATGGATGAGTACAATGAAGTCATCATTATTCACCATGTGCATTCCAGTCCACTCTCCTTGGCTGCCAGGTTACATCAATGTCACACTAGCTATTCTCATTATATTAACAATTGCTGCACTTTTTCCAGACAGACTATATACATGGATTATTTTTAATTGATCCAAGCACTTTATATGATTTTAGTTCACTTGGACCATGCAGTTCAAACACGCATTGTTCATGGGTTAACTGGAAATTGAGAATCTTCATGTGCAGATAGCTGAGTTATATTACACATGGATTTTTTTACTGTTCTTCACCCCCACATTCTTCAAAGTTGAACTCTATGTTTTCCTTTACCCATGAACTCTTTTATCTCATACATTTCTTTACTTCTGGTTTTGGATCTTTTTTCACTAAAAGAAGACCACTGAACATTTCTTGTAAAGCTGTATTAATTGTGATGAAGTCCTTTAGTTTTTTGGCTTGTCTGAGAAAATCTTTATCCCTCTTTCAATTCTTAATGATAACCTTACCAGGTAGAGTACTCTGGGTTGTAGGTTCTTTCCTTTCAACACTTAAAATATGTCCTATCACTTAATTCTGGCCTGTAACATCTCTACTAAGAAGTCAACTGATAGCCTTATGAGGTTTCCCTTATATGTGGTTAGCTGTTTTCCTCTTGCTGCCTTAAAGATTCTCACCTTATCTTGAGCCTTTGCCATTTTAATTATGACATATTTCATGTAGGTATCTATGGATTTATCCTATTTGATACTCTATGTGCTTCTTGGACCTGGATGTCCATTTCCTACCCCAGGTTAGGAAAGTTTTCAGCCATTATTTCTTCAAATAAGCTTTCTGCTCCTTTCCCTCTCTTCTCCTTCTGAAACCCCTAAATATGGATGTTAGCATGCATGATGTTGTACCAGAGGTGCTTTAAACTATCTCAGTTTTTTGTTTGTTTGTTTGTTTGCTACTCTAATTGAATGATTTTCACCATTCTATAATTTAGGTCACTAATCCATTCTTCTGTATTATCCATCTGCTGTTCATTTCCTCTAGTGTATTTTCTTCATTTAATTATTGTATCCTTTACCTCTAACTTGTTACTATGTTTTCTCACTCTTTGTTGCAGTTCTCACTCAGTTCTTCTACCTTGTCTCAAGTTTGATGAGCATCTGTATGACCGATACCTTAAATTCTTTACCAAGAAAATTACTTACATCTGTGTTAGTTTTATTAGGATATTTTATTGGGTGTTTTTCTTTCTTCTTTCTGTTCTTTTTTGTTTGTTTTACTTTCCATTTGCTTCTATGAATTAGACAGAATAGTTCCCTTTCCCAATCATGAAGGAATGGCCTTGTGTATAAATGACCTCTATGTAGACTGCATGTGTTGAGTGGTTTTGGCAAGCAAGAGTGAACCAAAGCTGGCTCATGTGGTGCCTGGGGTGCTCTGGCTGGTTGGTTGACTGGGCTATAGCAGGTTTTCATAATAATGGCCCAGGAAACACTGTGTATGGCTTGCAATTCAGCTGGAAAGCTTGGACCAAACTCCTATCCAAGCTGTCTAGGTAGAGCAGGGATGCAACAATGCTGCTCACTGGCATTTCAGACCCCAAAGAGTTCTCACAATTCCTCACCCATTTGGTAAACACCTTCGGGTTAATAAATGAATTTTTTCCCATATGATTTAAGTGCCCTTTATATCCCTGG
Source organism: Furipterus horrens (assembly GCF_987537825.1). Classification (NCBI taxonomy): domain Eukaryota; kingdom Metazoa; phylum Chordata; class Mammalia; order Chiroptera; family Furipteridae; genus Furipterus; species Furipterus horrens. The sequence goes on along the minus strand of NW_028327176.1, from coordinate 56,923,070 downwards.
GTTTTTTGTTTTTGTTTTTGTTTTTGGTGTGTGCCCCAGAGCAGTTGAGTCTGTTGGTGTAGACCCATCAATAATTTCTCTTCATATTACAGGTTACCCTCATCTGATTAGCATACCAGAAATTACTGCATTTATATCTCTCCTACTCTTCTTTTTGTGTTCCCGCTCTCATTTATTATACAGAAGCACTTTAATCATGCTTCAGTGGTTCTTCATGAGGAAGTGGCTTATATGCAAGTGTATATTCAGTGTGTCTGTGGGAGAAAGTGAGTTCAGGACCTTCCTATACTATCAACTTGGGCCTGTCTAATTGTGCTTATTTTTAGACATTACTGAAAATCATGGTAATTTTCTAATAAATTATTGTTTGCCAATAACTATTTATAGTAAACTTGTATGTTAGTTCTCGGTCAAAAGAAAATGAATAAAAATTATTGTGAAGACAAATAATAATAATAATAATAGTAATAATACTGTTTCCTTCAAGATAGTGAACGCAGAGCTTTCAGATCAAGTGTTGACTACACAATAACTTCATAAACTAACTACATATATCAGACCAATAAATAATTGATGAAAAGATATTGTGTACAATGGAATAATGCACTCAGAGTATTATCATTTTCCTTTGGCTCTAAAATAAATAATGTACAGCAATTATGCATTTACTGAGGAAGTAGATTATATCATTGAATTTTAAAAGGATTCTTGTTATACTAGCAAAGCATTGTTCAGCTAGAGAAGCCTCCTAGGACCCACTTCCATAGCGTGAAAGGGGCATCATGTGTGAGGATCTCCATCCCCTGTGGCTTTGCCCCACGCAGGCCATCAAGCTATCTCCATAATGAAATTTATGAATACTTACCACTCACATTCCTAAGTGAGTAAGAGAGCAAGAAAAAAATGCTTTTATGAAGCTATTCACATTTATTTTGTAGGCTGGTCAAGACACTGAATGGAACATATTCTCCCAGATGCACTTCTCTTTCCTTCCAATTGATTTTTTACTATTACTAACATCTCTTTTTATGATTAAGACATGAAAAGTTAGCTGCTACAAAGAATTCTTAATAGCACAAATTAACCTTGCCTTTGTTAATTAACTTGATGAAACTTCTCTTCACTAAGGTCATTTCTTACACCCAGACTTTGAGATTTATCACACTATAATTGTATACTAAACTCACTAACTTTTATCTCTTTCCTACACATGTGCACTCCATCCCAGGCTTTACATCAAGTACTTTTATTCTTTAAGACACAGGATGAAATATCAACCTCTTTGTGTACTTGTCTTTGCTCCTTCAGAATATCAGTTACTCCCTCCATTGGGCTCCCATATGCTAGTGTATATTACTTTATATTTTATTTGTATGTTATTTTTTACTATGAATTATGTTTTGTTTTAGTGTATATTGCATTATACTATATTAATTGAATTATGTTTCTTTGTCCTGTGAATTTCTTGCAAGCAAGGTTATATCATCCTTATTTGAGTCCTTGTTGACTTCAAAAAGTTCACTATATGCTTCTTAGTTAAATAAATGAAAATGATTTGTTATCCCCAACGGTGCTAAATATCAAAATGCTAACCCTGTATATTGGTTCTCTCTGCTTTTTAAAATACAATATCTATACCAAACTTAAGAAGTACCATATTCTAGGAAGTATTCTTTCTGAAGCATTAAGAATTATTTTGTGATCAAAGATGGCAGAGGAGTAAGTGGAAGCTACATTAACCTCCTCCCAGGACCAGTCTGGATTTACAACTTAATTTTGGAGAAATCATCTGGAATAACCAACTGAACACTAGCTGGACAGAAGTCTTATAACCACGGAGAGACAGAAAATGTCATTACATCACAACGTGACCGGTAGGGAGTGCGGAGACGCGGAAGGGCTGACTGGGCTCCCATGGGTGGCAGCTGAAGGGACTGAGAAACAGCTCAGAAGCCGGGGGTTCCCCCTGAGAAGGGCAGGGCCTAAACCCCCAGCTGGGATTCCCAGCCTACAGCAACAGAGTGGAAAGTAAAATAGTATCCAGCTGAAAAAAGCAAAAAGCCACAGGGTTTCTTGCTAGCCAGAGAGAAACAGTGGGAGAAAAAGAGCTCTTAAGTGGATCACATACAAAAATATTTTGGTCCCCACTTACTATAGGCTCAAGCAGAGGGAAGAGAGAGAGAACTGGAAACACTTGGGGAGAGTTTGGCATGGTGGCTTTGAAGAGAGAACAGGGGGAGCAGCTGACTGGGTCCCAGTGCTGACTCATCCCCAGTACTGCAGGCAGACCATTCCCCCCTCTCCAAGTGGCATCAGCCTGAGGGGAAGCAAAAGCCCTGCCTACAGGAATTAAGCTGCCACACCCACGGTCCTTAAGCCTGATGGCTAATCACAGATTGAATAGATTAACAACTAAAGAAGACAGACAAAGGCAGTAGGTCCCTGGAAGTCTCCAACAGGCTGCTTAGGCCCAGACTGGTACAGGATCTCACGGCAGATCCAGGAAGTGCAGATCATTCTAAGAAGCACCAACAAACAATAGGAGTCACAAAAATGGGGACACAGAGAAACAACCCCCCAGCAAAAGGAAAGGCAGAATCCCCAGAAAGAGTGCTAAATGAAATACAGGGGAGCAAACTATCAGATGTGGAATTCAAAACATGGATTATGGAGAAGCTCAATGAGCTCAGCGGAAACTACAAGGAACTCCAGAAAAACTACAAGGAACTTATTGAGAATTACACCAGCATTATAAAGGACATAGAAGCTATCAATAAGAGCCAGGAGGAAATGAAGAATACAATCTCTGAATTGAAGAACACAGTAGAAGGAATTAAAAGCAGGCTAGAGGAAGTAGAAGATTGGATCAGTGAGCTGGAGGACAACTTAGACAAAAACTCTTAGTGCAACAAAATGAAAAAAGACTGAACAAGACTGAAGAGGTTCTAAGACAGCTGCAGGACAACATGAAATGTAATAATATCCGTATCATAGGAATTCCAGAAGAAAAAGAAGAAGAGCAAGGGATAGAAAACCTCTTTGAAAAACTAATGACAAAAAACTTCCCTCACATGAGGAGAGAAAGAGTCACGCAAGTCCAGGAAGCACAGAGGGTCCCAATGAAGAGGAACCCCAACAGGCCCACTTCAAGACACATCATAATTAAAATGGCAACATTCAGAGACAAAGAGAGAATCCTAAAAGCAGCAAGAGAGAAACAACTAATAACATACAAGGGAGCTCCAATATGGCTATCATCAGATTTCTCAGCAGAAACACTAGAAGCCAGAAGGGAATGGCAAAAAATATTTCAAGCAATGAAAAACAAAAGCCTACAACCAAGAATACTCTACCCAGCAAGGCTCTCATTCAAAATGAAAGGTGAAATAAGGAGTTTCCAAGACAAAAGAAGGGTAAAAGAATAGATCTTCACGAAACCAGAATTGCAAGAGATGCTAAAGAGTCTGCTTTAAGAAGATGAGGAAACAGAGAGAGTCAGAGAGGACAGCACTATTTACAATAGCCAAGTGCTGGAAACAACCTAAGTGCCCATCTGTAGATGAGTGGATCAAAAAACTGTGATACATTTAAACAATGGAGTACTATGTAGCACAAAGAATGAAGGAACTTCTACCATTTGCAACAACATGGATGAAACTAGAGAGAATTATGCTTAGCGAAATAAGCCAGGCAATGAAAGAAAAATACCTTATGCTATCACCTATTACAGGAAACTAATGAACAGCACAAAGAAATGAGCAAAAGTGAACCAGAGATATGTAAACAAGGAGTAGACTAACAGTAACAAGGGGGGAGGCAGGAGGGCGAGAAGGGGATAGGAAGGGGAAAGGTCTAGTGAAAGAACATGTATAAATGACCCACGGACATGGACAACGGAGTGGGGTCTGAATCTGGGAGAAGAGGGGGCCAGGGTGCAGGGAAGCAAGAAGGGGAAAAAAGTGGAACAACTGTAATGGAAAAACAAACAAAAAGACTTTTAGTGGGGGGAAAATGAAAATATAAAGAATGGAAAAGCCAATTCAGTGAATATTAGAAGGACAAGGATTTTTCTTCACACTGTATATTTTTCCCCCTATCTGATCCCTCCAGAGTTTGGCATTCTAAAACAGTAAGTAATGTCATAAGTTTCTTTGCATAAAACTAATAGGACCAGTTGTTAATAGAGGTTTTTTTGTGTTTTTTTTACCAAGACGCTGACTGAAATGTCATGCCTAAAGGAGACATGCTTGGGCTCTGGTTGTTACCAAAAAGCCCAGAGAAACTGGCAATGAATTTCGAAGGTAATAAAAGCCCACAAGATAAAAGGCCTGGTACCGTGGTTGGTTGTGCGGTCCATAGCAATATTTCCAGGGAAGGAATGAAGGTTGTTTTCCTGAAAGATGGCTAGATGGGACCTTAAGGCACAATGGAAAATCAGAAGGACTTGGAAAAGACAGGTGTGTTCAGGCAAGGCTGAATGCCAGGTATGTGGCTCAGCCTATGTGCCCTGAAGGACAGAGTGAAGGTCACCCTGAATGTTCCTTGCATAAGTTCCAGCAAAGCAGAACTAAGGATCATAAGTGATCATTTGCTGCTCTTGTTGTCTTTATGCAAATGAACAGGATAAATTAAAAATGGACTGAATGCAGTCTCTTTAATGACAAGGAGGGTAATCTTAGGAGAAAAGTTGTTATTCAAGGAAAATCACAATGATCAGTGAGTGGTAGACTATAAAGTAGTGCAGCTAACCGTCTTTAAAGTTTCTTTTCATTTAAAGTTTTCATTCATTTGGAAGTTAAACTAGGTCTGTGGCATCATCAAAGATGCTTAATTTACAGGCAAGAAGAATGTCAAATGCCTTGCAACTGGATGTCTTTCCAATTAGACAGTCTTACAGATTTAGAGATTTGTTTGTAGGTTATGTTACATAAATTAACATGTGTTTTCTGTTTTCAAAGGGTATAAGCCTATGATCTCATTACCTGAGTGATAGTCTGTATGTATAGGCCTCACTTAATCCTGTCTGCAGCACTGCCTCCTGAGACTTAATGGTTTGGCTGAACTAAGTGGCTGGGTTGGTGAAGAATGGGGTGGTCTGTGGGCTTCACTTTAAAACTGGTTTCTTTTTTCTATCCCAATGGCTTGGACAGAAAGAGCCCAGAGGTCTTTGATGGGGAAAACTTAAAATATTTCCCTCAGCCCAAACTAAGTATAATGGCAAAAGGGTTTGGACAGGTGAGATGTGCCTGGCACACCTTCCTCCAAGGAAGTCCTTTTTTTCCCTAATGTGGAACATTGAAAGATTGGTCGCTGCCTTTTGTCATCTAGTGGTTGTGGATTGAATGATGTCTTTTAACCCTGTTGCCAAATCTGTTTCTCCCAGAATACAACAAGGATGCCAGCCTGTTAAACCAAGCACGCCGTTGTCCGGGGACAGCCAACTGACCTGGAGTCTGCACGATCCTTCCCCATGTGGGAAGGTCACCCTCCCCTACACATCCCCACTCTTATTAGGGATTTCTGGACCCAAGGGTAGGTAGGACGACGACCATGTCCAGCTTGAAGCAACTAGAGGAGCTCGAGACCTTTGCCCACTGCCCTTTATAAGATTATAAAGGGTCTTAAGTCTGAGAGGGAGGGATTGTTATTTTTTATTGTTAAAATAATTAATTAATCATTTATTTTTTAAAAAAGAAGAAGAAGAATATATGAAAGGGTGAAGCAGGAGAGCTAGTATGTATGACCCATGGGCATGGACTTCAGGGGGGGATTGCTGGGGGGGTGCTTAGTGGAGGGGAGCAAAGGGGAAAAATTGGAACTACTGCAACAATATAATCAATAAAATATACTTAAAAAAAAGCGCGACACAAAAAGCGAAAAAAAAAAGAATTATTTTGCTTCATTGGGCAAAACTCTTAATGAGCTACAAGGTTAAGAAAGTTACACCTACATTTTTCTTTAAGTGTACTTTATTCTTCATTCTACCCTTGGGTAGTTACAAGAGGGAACAACTTTCTTTATCCCAAACCAGTATTTAATTAATTTTTTATTTTCTTATTTTATTAATTTTCTATTTATTTGATTTTTCTAACCTTTTAAAAATCTTCTCTTTCATATTATTACTTCTGGAAAAGAAAAGGAAAAAGCTTCATAATGTGGGTAGGAGGAGGCAGATGCTAGAACACATAATTTACATTTTTCTCATAATGCTATAAGCCTTACTTCAAAATTATTATAAATTTTTATCCTTGAAATTGTCATCCAGGAAAAGAAAAATACAAGTTGAAGATAAGAACATATTTAGTTTGGCTTCAAATTCTTCTATTATAAAAAAAAATTGGTCATTTTATACATTCTAGGAGAAAAGGAGGCACAACTGTTTACTAATATGTTTTTTTAATTTTCTTTTCCTAGTGATGAGTTATCAAATTCTCATTTCTCCCACAGGCATTGTAAAAAGGACATACTTGTTATAATGCTCAAGGTCTACCTCCTTCTCAGATCCTCACCCTCCCAATCAGGGAGGGTGTCAGGGCTCTGTGTTAGGCAGAATCCTGGAAGGGCTCCAAAGTTAACTTCCTACTGGTGTGTATAACCTGTAAAATTCTCTCCCTTTGAATGTGAGCATGACTTATTAATATGAATATAGGGATAACACTCCCATGATTAGATTACATTATATTACAAGAATTATGGGAAAATTACTCCATCATTAAGTTACATTTTGTAAGATTCCATTTTACCTGACTAGAAAGACTCCCTCTCTGGCTTTGAAATATGAGCTGCCATGTTTTGAGAAGGACATGTGTTTAAAATCTGAGGACATACTAGAGCTGAGAGTAATTCCTTGATGTTGGCCAGCAAACAAAACAGGGACTTCCATTTTACAAGCACACACTCACAGACCCTGAATTCTTCCAACAGCTTGAATGAGAATAGAACTATGAGCCTCAGATGAACTGGCAGCTCAAGATAACACTTTTATTTCAGCCTGGTATGACCCTGAGCAAAAGACCGAGCTAATCCATGCTCAGACTCCTGACCCACAGAAATTTTTAGATAATAAATTGGGGGTATTTTAGGCTTCCACATCTGTAATAATTTGTTAAGCAACAATAGAAAATGAATACAGTCCCTGTTGAGAGCCCTCCAACACTTGTTGCTAATGCTTCTTTCTGAGTTGGCAGAGGCAATGTTAGCCCTTGTTCTTATGAAGTCTGGTTCCAACTGTGGTACATACTAAGTAAGTTCCAGGTCTGTAGTATGTGTAGGATGCACATTCCTAGTTTCCTGTAATGATGCAAGTCTTTCATCTGTGTGTGTGTGTGTGTGTGTGTGTGTTCCATTTTATTTTATACTGTTGCATTTCACTTCATTCTCCTACATGAGCACCTGGGAGGGAAATGTCTATGACTAAACTCCTGCTGTCCTTGTATTTGAGGCCCTGAATTTGTTTGGTGAAAGTAACCACTTCAGTTTTTAAAATGGACAATGAGCTGCCATTCTAGGGGAGAAAGTAACCACTTTTACAGAGTATGCAGTTCTTTTATATTTTACAAGTATTATAATTGGAAATATTAATATTATGAATAAATAATTTTTATCCAAACCAGATTTTTAAGAGTGAAAGTGGAGAGTATAAATTGTAACTACACTAGCCAAATCAGAATTCATGATCATATAGCTATTAGCCAATAATGTTTTTTTTAAGAATTAAAATATTGGTGTTTGACATATCTGCAAAAATAGTTGCTTTTACATTAAAAATATTTTATCTATAATTTTTAATTGAACAAGCACTATCATGACAAAAACGGGGAAAAAACATAAAATATATAATATAGGGGAAAATTCCTAAAGTATATTTCTAAAAACTCTAGTTGATCAGTTTACAAAAAGATGTCCCACACACACAACATATAAAATTCTAGTCAAATAAATGAAAGAGATGCTACCTTAACCACAGTTTTTAAAAAAGTCTTTAGGACTTTTCAGAGGCTTTATTATGATAATTTGCATTAGGGTATTCCTAAAAATACACTTATGTCCATAAAACATAAGCTGAAACTAAAGTCAAAAACAGTTTCCAAGACAGAAAGTAAGAAAGTGGTTGCCAGAGGCTGGTGTTGAGGGAAATAGGGAAAGATTGGTAAAAGGGAACAAACTTTCAGTTATAAGATGAATAATATCTGAGCATATAATAAATAACATGGTGACTATAGTTGATAACACTGCATTTTATAATGAAAATTTGTAAAAGTGTAGAATTTAAATGTTATCATAAAAAATGTAAAAAGCCATTTTAATTGTACACATACTAATACCCACATAAAGTCATATTTAATGTTATTTTGGGTTAAAATAGATGCTTTCAAGTTTCTTATGTTTTATCCTTTCTAGTAATTAATGGAGTTATTCAAAATAATTTTGATACCATGCTAAAATTTCAGAAACCAGATCTCCAACAGGAAGCATACTAGACTTATAATAATTGTAGATTTTTTTCTGCATGTAACTTCTAACTACAGCCAAGTAGCACATAACTTAAGGTATATTTGTATCCATATAATAATGAAGTCTAATGAGTAAAGGATACAGATTAAAATCTGATCCTTTTATTAATTCATTCCAAACAGTATAGCCTATGATTTTAAGGCCATTAACAAGTGATTCAGAATTTTAATAGCCACCACTTCCAATGAAACTGCCTTCTGATTTTTCTTGGAAGTCATGGTGATCTTTTTCAAATTATCCTATCTAAATTAGTTCCCTTATCTTATTCTTTGTTTAGTTCTTCCCCAAGATGACTTTCTTCATAAATTGACTCATTCATATTTATTTGTGATTTTAGTTCTTTATTAATTTGCTGTTTAATATCAGTTTCTTCCACTATATATTAAGCTTCATGGTGGTCAGGGAGAGGTATGTTTTGTTTAACTATAGAATCCTCATGTACTAACAAACCTCCAAGGAACAAAATGGTCAATAAATTTCTTATTGAATAAATAATTGATTAGAGTAACAGAATTAATTGTAGACTTCCAGCCAAGATGGAGGCATAGGCAGCACAGTGCGTCTCCCACCACACCTAAGAAGGAATACAACTACCTCAAAACTAGAAACAACCGGAAGTTCCAGAAAATCAAACTGCGTGGAAGTCCAACAGACAAAGATATAAAGAAATACTCATCCAGAAAGACAGGAGGGGCGGAGCCTGGGTGGAGAGGACATGGAATGGTAATGGCAGCAGCAGCGGCAGCGGTGGGCTGGCAGAAAGCACAGACACATGTTTTAAAAAGTCAGGAGGGACACTTGGGGAACATTCCCAGCCTCTCACCAGACTGTGCAGCTCAGGGTCCCAGCACCGGGGGAAATCAAGCCTCATTGCTTTTGACTGTGCAAACCAGGGGGGTTGGGATGGAGGCAGAAACTGCCAGTCTCTCAGCAGAGTCCACTTATTTAAAGGACCCCACAGTCCTACAATGTCCGCAAACCCATTTACTCTGGGAACAACAGCCAGGGCAACAGCTACAGAGACACCAGTCCCAGATGGAAGTGGAAGAAGTGCCTGGAAAAGAGGCGAGTACTGAGCAAGTTGTATTATTCCTTCTCGGACCCCTCCCCAACATACAGCGCCACAACTTGGTGAAACAGGTCGCCCTGTACTGACAAATCCCTAAGGCTCCACCCCTTACAACATAACAGGAGCGACAGCTCTGCCTGGGACATGGAAGCAAACAAACACAGGAGACTTCCGGCCAAGATAGAGGCCTAGACTGACACACTCCATCTACCTCCGTAACTAAGAAGGAATACAACAACTGCAAAAGCAGAAATAACCAGAAGTTCCAGAAATAAATGGAAGTCTAATGTATGAAGTTGTAAAGGAGTAGTGCTTGTCCCGATGGGTAGGAAGGGCAAAGCCAGGGCTGAGAGGTCAAGTTGTGCTGGTGGCGGCGGCAGCAGTGGTGACAGTGGCGGGACGGTGGTAAGCACAGACACCTGTATTTAAGGGGATGCGAGAAGTGCCTGGGGAGAACCCCCTGCTGCAGACCAGACCTGTCAGCTTGTGATTCACCAGGAAAGGCAGATCCCCATCACCTTGGACTGTGAAGCCCAGAGTGGGTGGGGATGGAGGAGGATACTCCCCATCTCTCAGCGGAGAGTGAATGGAAAGAATCCATCTTGGACCCGCACCCCCACAGAAAATGCCACAGCATGGTGAGAAGGGTCGCCCGGTTGTGACGAGTGCACAGGGCTCTGCCCCCTATAGTGTAGGAAGTATGACAGCTCCACCCAGGAAGCAAAGGTAAACACAGAACTGTCAGGATGGCACAGATCATGATAGAGATCCTGGTGACACAGCTGACCAGACAGCAAATATCTAATCTAACGAAGCAGCAGATAGAAAATCTTTCTGAGGCACAGTCCAGAGCTTTGGTTATAAGAATGCTTACAGACCTAACTGCAGATCTTAAACAAGATGTGGAAGGAATGAAGGCTAGTCCTGCTGAAATGAACAAAAACACATAGGAAACTAGTAGTGAGGGAAAGAAAACCAGGGATCAAATCAACAAATCGGAACATAGGAAAGGAACAAACCACTCAAGCAGTGCAGAAAGAGGAAACAAAATGTGAGGAAAATGAGGAGAGGCTCAGAAACCTATGGGACAGCTATAAGCAAACGAACATCCGAATTATAGGGTTTCCAGGAGATGAAGAAGAAGAACTAGAAATCGAAAAATTAGGTGAAAAAATAATAAAGCAGAACCTCCCTAACTTGGGGAAGGAACTAGACTTACAGGTCCAGGAAGCACAGAGAGTTCCAAAACAACTGGACCCATGGAGAACCACAGCAAGACATGTTATAATAAAAAAGTGAAAATTTAAGGATAAAGAGAGAATCTTAAAAGCAGCAAGAGAGAAGATGAGAATTACATACAAAAGGGTTCTAATAAGACTATCAGCTGATTTCTCAAAAGAAACTCTGCAGGCAAGAAGGGACTGGCAAGAAATATTCAAAGTAATGAAAAGCAAAAACCTACAACCACAATTACTCTATCCAGCGAAGTTGTCATTTCAGAATAGAAGGGCAGAGAAAGTGTTTCCAGGACAAAGTAAAACTGAAGGAGTTCATCAGATCCAAACCACTGTTATATGAAATGTTAAAGGGACTTGTTTAGGAGAAGGAAGATTAAAACTATGAACATTAAAATTAAAATTGCATCACAACAACCAACAACAGAAGCTAGGGAACTGAAACAAAGGCAAACTAAGTAGGCAATGAGAGTGGGAAAAAAATTATAGGTATGGGGAGCATATTGGGGGAAGGTCAGTGGGGAGGGGAAAGGGGGGAAAGGGAGGGAGATGGTCCAGGAATTAAGAAGCATAGTAGGAGAGAGTGGAGTAGATAGGAAGATGTAGAGAAAAACTATATGCACAACCAATGGGCATGGACTAAGGTGGGGGACAACTGGAGGAAGGGGGGGGTCACTGGGTGGAGTGGAACAAAGGGAAAAGAAATTGGGACAACTGTAACAGCATAACCAATAAAGCATATTAAAAAAAAGAATTACTTGTAAATTTTATCTTAGTCTAGTAAGAGGTGCCTAAGAATACAAATGAGAAATAATTATAAATTTTGTAGTAGAATACATTTGATTGTCACCAAAGGGCCAGTGTCCTGCTAGAACTATGGCCAGAAACTCCTGATTAAAAATCCCTAAAAGTGCACACATGCACACACACACACCAAAATACATAGCCTAACCTGAAACAAATAGAGAGGAATCTCTAGGCTCCTGATATGAAATTAAAAGTTAAGGAAAAACTGAAAGTATGGTAGGACATAGGATTTTGTTATAGATTTAGACCTCATGACTCAAAGACTAGAGTTCTATAATTCTTAGGGTCTGGAGACTTTATAGAAACCTACATGAAACCAGAGGACAGTAGGAATCAACTGTATGGGAAAACATATTTACCAATGATGCCACAGACAAGGGTTTGATCTCTAAAATATATAAAGAACTTAAATGACTCAATACAAGGAAGACAGACAATCCAATTAAAAATGGGAAAAGGACCTGAAAAGACACTTCTCCAAGGTGGACATACAGAGGACCCATAGGCATATGAAAGGATGCTCAAAATCACTAGCTATCAGAGAGATGCAAATTAAAACCACAATGAGATACCACTTTACACCTGTCAGAATGGCCAACAAGTGCTGATGAGGATGTGGAGAAATGGGAAAAAACACAGCAAAAAATATATATATATGTATATATATATGAGATGAAGCAACTACAAAAACATTACCTTAGAAACCTTCTGTACCAAATCTATTGCCCTTTCTATAATAGTTAAAGTCTGAACTACAGTTGTTATAATTTCATTGGTGCATATCTAACATAGAAATATTCTAGTCATTTAGTTTCTATATTGTATCATTTTCCAAAGAGTGTTTTAAAAATTTTTAATAGTTTAAAAGTTACTCAGCATAGATAATTATATTGCTTTTAAAAACTATTGCAAATTTAGTATGTTTTCAAAGAACCAACTCCTGGTTTTATTGATGCTTTGAATTGTTCTTTTAGTCTCTGTGTCATTTAATTCTGCCCTGATCTTGATGATTTCCTTCCCTGTACTTACCCTAGGCTTTGTTTCTTGTTCCTCTAGTTTTTGTAGCTGTAGGGTTAGATTTTTTATTAGAGATTCTTCTATCCTTTTTTAGGTGGCCTGTATTGCTATGAGCTTCCCTCTCAGGACTGCCTTCACTGTGTCCCATAGGTTTTGAGCTGTTGTGTGGTCATTCTCATTTGTTTCCAGAAACTTTTTGATTTATTCCTTGATGTCATTGTTAACTCATTCATTGTTTAATAGCATATTATTCAGTCTCCATGAATTTGAATGTTTTTGAATTTTTTCCTTGAGCTTGACTTCTAGTTTCAAGCCATTGTTATCTGAGAAGAAGCTTGATATAATTTCAATTTTCTTGAATTTGTTGAGGCTTGTTTTGTGTCTTGCTATGTGGCCTACCTTTGAAAATGTTCCTTGTGCATTTGAAAAGAATAAATATTTTGCTTCTTTGGGGTGAAAGATTCTATATATATATATCAATTAAGCCTATTTGATCTAGAGTATTGTTCAGTGTCACAATACCCTTGGTGTTTCTTTGTTTAGATCTGTCCATTGTTGACAACAGGGTGTTAAAGTCCCCAACTGTGAGTATGTTGCTGTTGATATCCTTCTTGAAATCCTCCAAGATTTTCCTTACATATTTGGTTCCCCCTTGTTGGGTGTATATTTGTTTACAAGGGTTATATCTTCTTGATGGGTTGTCCTCTTAAGTATTATGAAATGTCCTTCTTTGTCTCTTTTTATGGCCTTTGTTGTGAAATCTGTCTTGTCTGATATAAGTATTGCTATCCCAGCTTTTTTCATGTCCATTTTCTTGAAATATTTTTTTCCATCCTTTCACTTTCAGCCTGTGTAGATCTTTTGTTCTGAGTGGGTCTCTTGTAGACAACATATATGTGAGTCATGTTTTTGTATCCATTCAGCTACCCTGTGTCTATTGATTGGTGTATTTATTTCATTTACATTTAAGGTTATTATTGATAGGTACTTATTTATTGTCATTTTTCCCTTTTGTACCTGTGTACCTCTCTGTCTCTCTCTGTTTCCTCATCTTCTTAAAGCAGACCTTTAGCATCTCTTGCAATGCTGGTTTGGTGGAGATGTATTCTTTTAGCCTTCTTTTGTCTTGGAAACTCCTTATTTCACCTTCCATTTTGAATGAGAACCTTCCTGGTTAGAGTAGTTTTTGTTGTAGGCCTTTGTTTTTCATTGTTGAAGTATTTTTTTGCCATTCCCTTCTGGCTTGTAGTGTTTCTGTTGAGAAATCTGCTGATAGCCTTATTGGAACTCCCTGTATGTTATTAGCTGTTTCTCTCCTGCTGCTTTTAGGATTATTTCTGTCTTTGAGTTTTGCCCTTTTAATTATGATGTGTCTTGGAGTGTGCCTGTTTATGTTCATATTCAGTGGAAGCCTCTGTGCTTCCTGGACTTGCATGACTTTTTCTCTCATCAAGTTTGGGAAGTTTTCTGGCATTACTTTTTGAAACAGGTTTTCTACCCCTTGCTCCTCTTCTCCTTCTGGTATTCCTTTGATATGGATATTATTACATTTCATGTTGTCCTACAGCTCCCTTAAAACCTCTTCATTCTTTTTCAGTCTTTTTGATTTTGTTGCACTGTCTGGAAATTTTTTTCTTATGTTGTCCATCAGCTCACTGATCCAATCTTCTGCTTCCTCCAGCCTACTTTTGATTCTTTCTACCATGTTCTTCAATTCATAAATTGTATTCTTCATTTCCTCCTGGGTCTTACTGATAGTTTTTATGTCCTTTTTAATGCTGGTGTAGTTCTCACTAAGTTCCTTGTAGCTTCCCTGGAGTTCCTCATAGTTACCCTGGAGTTCTTTGTAGTTTTCTTTGAGCTTGCTGAGCTCATTGAGCTTCCCTATAATCCATGTTTTGAATTCCATGTCTGATAGTCTGCTTACCTCTATTTCATTTAGCACTCTTTCTGGGGATTCTTCCTTTCCTTTTGATGGGGGGTTGTTTCTTTGTCTCCCCCTTTTTGTGACTCTTCTTGTATGTTTCTGCTTCTTAAATTGATCTGCTTTGACTTCCTGTCTTCATGTTGTGACTTTATGTGGTAGGAGACCTGTGGGAGTCAGTAGTGTAGTCTTCTTGATCTCCTGAACTTGATGCTCTTGAGATGCCCTTTATGTTGTTTATTTGGGCCGTTTGGTTGTACCTGGGTTTTGGTTCTTGTTGTGTTGCTCTTTGATGGATTCTTCCCTCCAGCTAGCTGACTGAGAGTCACTCCTCCCACCACATCTTGTATACTGTTGTAGAGGTGCACTTTCTTTACTTCCTGGATCTTCCTCTGATGGCATCAGATCATGTCCCAGTCTGGGCCTAGGCAGCATGTTCAAGACTACCAGAGATCTACAGTCTATTTGTCTCCTTTAATTGTTAATACATTCTATCTATGACCAGCTCTCAGGCTTAAGCACTGAGGGTAGGGCAGATTAATTCCTGAGGGCAGGGCTATTGCTTCCCCTCAGACTGATGCCACTTGGAGGGGGGTGGTCTGCCTGCAGTATGGGGAATGAGTCAGCACTGGGACCCAATTGGCTGCTCCCTCAGTTCTCTCCTCAAAGCCACCACCTCAAACTCTCCTTTAGCATCTCTAGTCTATTCTGCCCTCCCTCTGCTGGAGCCCAGGGTAAGTGGGTGCTAATGTATTTTTGTTCATGGTCCCTTTAAGAGCTCTCTGTCTCCAGCCATTTCTCTCAAGCCAGCAAAAAAAAAAAAAAAACGGGAGCTTTTTGCTTTTCACAGCTGGATGATATTTTTCTTTTCACTCTGTAGCTGTAGGCTGGGAAGCCAAGCTGGGGATTTAGACCCAACCCTTCTCAGAGGGAACCCCTGGTTTCTGAGACATTTCTCTGTCCCTTCAGCTGGGACCTGTGGGAGCCCAGCCAGTCCTCTTGCATTTCCACACTTTCTACCAATCACATTGTGATGAAGTATCCTCTTCTGTCTGTGGTTATAAGGTTTCTCTCCTGCTAGAGTTTTGTTGGTTATTCTGGATGATTTTTCCATAATTAAGCTGTAATTCCAGATTGATCCTGGGAGGAGGCTAATGTAGCTTCCACTTACTTCTCTGCCCTCTTGGATCCCCATTTATATTTTCAATGTGGTTGCATAGATGCAATAAGTTCTGATTTGAATTTTGAAGGTTTTTTGAATTATAATAAAAATGACAGACTTAGGTGACAAAAAATTCTAAAATATTTTTTATAAAGTTAACATGAAAACGTTTTAATTATTTTTAATCCTTAATTTAAATAGTGTAAGTATTTTTTTTTACCTACTGTATCAGTTAGGGTGCAGGGGGAAAAAATAGTACACTTCAAAGCACTAATAAAAGATAATTTAATGAAGGGGAAATTTCTGACAATATGGACAAGTCCCCTATTAATGAACAAGTTTGGAGTGCTCCAAAAGAGGGATGGTGTCACCCTCCCTAGACCTGAAAAAAGTGAACATATTTATGAGAGACAAAAGACAGAAGTAACCATGGAGGGAGCTGACCTATGGACCTGTTGTATTAGAGCAATGATTGTGAAATAGATGTCTCTAGATCAGCATCACTTACAGTACCTGAGGGTTTATTAGAATGCTTGGATTCCACTACACATCTACTAAATCAGAAACTCTTGGGGTCAGCTCCAGAAATCTATGTTTTAATAAACCCTCCAAGTTTATTCAAATGCATGCTCAAGTTTTAGAAACACTGTCTAAGAACAACACAGCCACAGCCAGAAGCACAGTGAAGCAAAGAGATGTTTCTCTTCCAGACATCCAATCATCTGTCTAGTGCTGCTCAGTGGTCAAGCTACTGAAAGCTATAGGTAAGAGAGTCCAAGTAATATACTTTGTAGATGTCAGCTTCCTAGGAAAGAGGAAAGCGGAGAATGGATGGAGGTTGGGAGATGCAACTGGAGAATAATCAGCAGACCCATTATTCAATAGAAGCCTGCCTTTTAGATTTTCTATGTGTCAATATTAATGTTTTCATTAGCAGCCTAAGCCAGTCAGCTTTTGAGTGGGTTAATAAGATTATCAAAATCATATTTACCAAGCCTTTATATATACATAAACCATTAAAACAAATCTCAATTGTCCAGAATCTAATACATTATCTATACCAGAGCTTTATCATTTCTAAATCTGGGTTAATAATTACAAATAGTTGAAACATCCCATTTTAAAGATAAGGAAACTAAGACTCAGAAAGATTAAATTAGTCTGAGATCCCTTAGAAAGTGACAGAGTTGAGATTTAAGCCTAGATCTTTTTTATGCCCAAAGTCATTCTCTTTCCATGAGAATAGTACTACTGCAAAAATAACCAAACTACACTATGCTTAATCCATTGACAGATTGTGCTCAAGGACTAAATCGTTTTTTCTTTCCATAGGAAGGGTGAATTGATTTTCCCAGTAGAGTCCCAATTTATGCATATTGTCCTGGAATTGGTAAAAGTATCCAGGTTTTGATACTAAACTATATGGTTACTGTTTCTATATGGTAGATAGATATGGTTCCTCTTAAAAGTGGAATCTTGCATGTATAAAGAAAAAACAATAGGATCTCTAGGCATAGAAGCACTGCTTATTGAACTTGTCCATTCTAGTAGGAAACACAAATGAGACCCGAATCTCAAAAGGCATTGACTTCCTGATTAATGTTTTAGAAGGAGGAATTCCCAAAGTTACAGACCTAAGGTCACAATTAAAATGGCATTCATTTAAAAAAATTTTAAATAAAGAATCCTGTTGTCATCATTATTTAGGATAGAACATTTATTACCACCACTTGTTACAGACAATCCATGTGGACGGTATGAAGCATATACAATTAAAAGTCTCTCGGCTCAGAGGTTCTCCATGATTAATGCCTCAGTTAGGCATTTCGATTCCTATAGTAATAGAACCTGACTTGCTCTGAAGCACTGGTGTTGTTCAGGTACCTCAGGAGGAATAAAGGGTTGCTCTTGGCTTATTGCACAACTCCTTGAGTCATTAATTATAGCTGTCCAAGGTGGAAAGTTTATAATTAAACATATAATTTACTGTTCTGCTTTTGGATGAAGTAAATCAAGGCAATTAGATTTCTTTTGATTAAGCATATGGAGCGATTTACAAAGTGCACAGGTGTGTACAAGCAGAAGGTGAGCTACAAAAACATCTATGTTTCAAGTGTGTTTTATCACTTTGTTGTCACTCCCTGGCTGAAGTAATTATGTTAATTCACTCGAAGTGGATTTCTTCAGTTTTTCTGGTTTGCTGCTGCTTTGTTTACTCCTTTGTATCCTTAGGTGTTTAAATAGCAGCAAGTAATAATTGGATGTAAGTACCAGCTAATCACAAAGATAATTTTGGCTAGGAATATCCATGAAATATCATGTTGGTGAATATTGTCTGTGCCGTTCAACCCCTGTATAAATCCCACAATACATGTGACATTTGAAAAACTACAATTGAAAAAACAATTATGCATTATTCTCAGTTTTATTGCATCAATATTCTATTTTAGTGTTTGCAATCTTTCAATAAAATTATATCTACCTTCCCCATTGTTTGTATTATATTATGTATATTATAGCTGAAGCATATGTATTTCCTGTTTTCTTCAGCATTTTTAATTCTGGAAAGAAATTTCTCTGCTTTTCACCAGGGAAATGGTTTTCATGCTGAAGACAGTTATCCTCTGTGTATCAACATAATTATAAAAAAGGTTCTCTACAAATCCATAAATAATTCTAATGCCAGTTTCTAAAATTAATAACACTGCCTCTTATGTGACTATGTCACTATTTTCCAAGTGTAGTACATTCTGCTATAAATAATAAAATAAACATCTCTTTAAAAAAACTACTGACTTTAGAGTGATGTTTTGTCCTTATGTATTTTCTAATAAATAAGAATTGTCTAATTACTGTTTATAATTGGGCTACATGTTTTTTAAATATTTTAATTGTCAAATCAAATGAAAGAAACATCTCACTTTTCTGTGACCTGCATCTTTATCAGTCTTTCTCTCATCATGTGGCTCAATGAGATATAGCCAGTGACAGTTAGCATCACATAAAAAGGAAACTACTCATTGTGGACAGATTCTAAGATGGTCCCCATAATCTCTGCCTCGGTATTTACACCTTTGTCCTTTACTTGAGTGGGGACAAGACCTGTCAGCCATTTTTAACTAATAGAATATGGCAAAGGTGATAGGATGTCACTCCCATGATTATATTACATAGGTTTGTGTGATAGAGAGATATAGATATATGATGTATATGAATATTCTATATATACAGTGTACACTATGAGTATTATATATATAATATGATATATATTGTTATATGATGCTCTTAAGAATTATATTTATAGAGACAGTAAAAAGATTAGTGATTGTCAAAAGTCAAGTGGAGGAAGTGTAGTGTTGAATAGTTGACACAAAGGAGAATTTCTAAGGTTGTGAAACTATTCACTATAATATTGTAATTGTGAATATATGACACTACACTTTGCCAAACCCTATAGATATGTATAGCACAAAAAAATTATCTTAATATATGTGTATTTAGTAAAAAGATATTTAGGTGGTCACAGAAGAATGTGACAAAGCAATACAACTATATTACAAATATATGAAACAGTCTCATTGAAGAGGGTCAGGAAAAAGGTGCCGATCTAAGTAACTTTGTAAATGAGTGGAATCTGTAAAACTAAGGGGAAAATAAACTGACCCTAAACACTATGCTTTAGCGATTAAGGTGATTCCCATGAAGATATAAGTTAACAATTAGGAAGATGCTATGCATGCATATTAGAATTAAACAATTAAGTAAATGAATGACAGAGTGGGAGCTGTGGTTGGTGGGGGAGTTTACAGATAAGGGGAGGAGGCTAGAATAGTACATGTGATAATGGATTAGAATTAGAGACATCAGTGTAAATTTTTGTTTAGTTTAATATAAACAGATGAGTGCATATTAGAAATATTAAAAGATATGTGTAAAAAATTAAAATATACTCATATGGGGATGGGCAAATGTAGGTCTACCATGGCTTATATGGAAAAATTCCTGTAGGTTATTATGAAAATACAAAAATAAAGTCTGTTTTTGGCATCGTCGTCGGTCGTCGTCGGCAGCCGTCCGTCTCGAGAGACGATGGCGTAGCTTCCCGAGAGTCTATCTGCACCGCCGAGAATGGCTGTGCAGTCCGACTTGGGAGTGACAATCCCTGCCGCACTTGGTACAGGTGAAGGCAGATGGCTGTTGTTGCTGCTGCTGACGCTGCTTCCGCCTCGATCTTTTCTGGACTGCCTCCTCGTTGCGCGCAGCCTCCGCGCGTGACGTACCTTGCCTGACCGCGAGCCTCCAGGCTAGGCGGTCGTCTGCTTGAACTTCCCGTGTGTTGAGATTGATGGAGCATTGTGTCATGTCCTTTTTGCAGATGTCTTTGAACCGCAGTTTTGGGCGCCCTGTCATCCTCTTGCCTTCTGCTAGCTCGCCGTAGAGGAGGTCTTTGGGAATACGGCCTGCATCCATTCTTTTGACATGGCCGAGCCACCTGAGGCGTCTCTCGCTAAGAACTGCATGCAAACTGCTCATATTGGCTCGCTTCAGCACCTCGGTGTTGGGGACCTTATCCTGCCAGGCGACATGCAGGACGCGTCGCAGGCACCTCATGTGGAAGCTGTTGAGTTTCCTTTCGTGCCTTGCGTAGGTGGTCCACGTCTCGCTGCCATAGAGGAGAGTGCTGAGTACGCAGGCTTGGTAGATGCGCAGTCTGGTTTTCTCAGTGAGGCTGGAATTGTTCCACGCTCGCCGGTTCAGTCTGGCCATAACTGTGGCTGCCCTGGCGATTCTCCGGTTGACCTCCAAGTCGACTGACAGAGAGCTCGAGATGGTGGACCCGAGGTAAGTGAAGTCGTTGACAACCTCCAGGGTGTATCCGTCGATGGTGATGCATGGGGGAGTCCCCGTGCCTTGAGCCATAACATTCGTCTTCGTCAGGCTGATGGCTAGTCCGAACTCCTTGCATGCGTGGGAAAGGCAAGTGACTAGCTGCTGGAGTCCCTCTTCAGAGTGTGATGTCAAAGCTGCGTCGTCGGCGAAGAGCATCTCACGGATGAGCACCTCTTTGACTTTGGTCTTGGCTCGTAGACGGGCCAGGTTGTAGAGCTTGCCATCGGATCTGGTGTGAATGAAGACACCCTCGCTGCAGTCCTTAAAGGCGTATTGGAGGAGCATGGAGAAGAAGATTCCGAACAGCGTAGGCGCGAGGACGCAGCCCTGTTTTACTCCGCTGCTGACTGGGAAGGCCTCAGAGGTTGCGCCGTTGTAGGACACCGTGCTGTGCATGTTGTCGTGAAAGGACATGACCACAGCAAGCAGATGTGGTGGACAGCCAATCTTCCGTAGCAAGCTGAAGAGTCCGCTTCGACTGACCAGATCAAACGCCTTCGTGAGGTCAATAAAGGCGAGGTAGAGTGGTTTATGCTGCTCGTGACACTTCTCCTGCAGCTGGCGTAGGGAGAAGATCATGTCCACTGTTGATCGGCCAGCTCTGAAGCCACACTGGGACTCTGGGTAGACGCGGGAAGCAAGGGTCTGCAGGCGGGCAAGAGCGACCCAGGCGAATACTTTGCCGACGACGCTGAGGAGAGAGATGCCCCGGTAGTTGTTGCAGTCGCTGCGGTCTCCTTTGTTCTTGTACATGGTGATAATGTTGGCGTCTCTCATATCCTGGGGGATGTAACCCTCCTTCCAGCAGAGACAGAGTAGATGGTGGAGCGGCTGTAGCAGGACTGGTTTCCCGCTCTTTAGGATTTCTGGAGGGATTCCGTCGCTTCCTGGTGCTTTCCCGCAAGCAAGGCGGTCGATGGCTTTGCCGAGCTCTGCCGCAGTAGGTGGGGTGTCTAGCTCCTCCATGACTGGTAGGTCTGGGATGGCTTTAAGAGCAGTGTCTGTTACGGTGTTCTTCGTTGCATACAGCTCGAGGTAGTGCTCGGTCCACCGCCGCATTTGCTGTTCCTGGTCAGTGATGACCTCACCTGTCTTGGACTTAAGGGGGGCGATCTTGGAGGGGATTGGGCCTGTTGCCTTCTTGATACCCTCATACATTCCTCGTGCGCTGCCTATATCGGCGGCTTCCTGAATGCTTCTGCACAGGTTTAGCCAATAGGTGTTGGCACAGTGGCGGGCGGTCTTCTGGACTTTGTTCCTGGCAGCCCGTAGAGCTTGAAGTGTACTGGGAGTGGGCGTGACCTTGTAAGCCAGTAGGGCCTTCCTCTTAGCCTCGATCACGGGTTCCATTTCTTCCCAGTGAGCCTCGTACCAGTCAGCGTTCTTCCGCTCTTTCTTCCCGTAAGCAATAATGGCGGAGTTGTATATGGCGTCGCGGAGACGTGGCCAATTGGATTCGATAATGTCATCTGCCGCCACTCCCTCGCCGAGTGCATCTTCCATCTTGTTGATGAATTGCTGGGTCTTAACTGGGTTGCTGGCACAACTGGTGTTGATGCGTGGGCGACCCTTCATCTTGGAGTGGTGCATACCATACCAAGTTTTTGGCATACCCCTGTATATATCCTTGGTTCTGTCAGCTGAAAGAGCCTAGAAACAATCACACCCCAACAGCAATGAGCACATCTGGAGTCCAGATCTTGTTTCTAGTATCATTCTCCAATTAAAAAGGAACCAGGTCTCCTTAGAAAAATGTCTGACTTTAGGACAGGGATAGAAAATATACAACATGAATCTGAATAAAGGAAAGTGCTCTAAAAGAAAAACCACAATAATAAAGCATGTCAAACGGACATAGAAGTCCTCTGAAAGAGTTCAAGTTTGAGCAAACAAAATAAAGTAGTATTTGATTATAATTGAAATTATAAGATAAATATCCATGAGGTTGTATTGATCTAAATAAATTGAGAGAATATACAAATATTCCATGCAGAATAACTGAGAATTATTTATGTAAATAGTTTCTCCTCTAGGATCTAGATCATAACTCCTAAACACAGGTTGTGCATAGTGCTTTTTTTCCCAAAGAACACAGGATTGAAAAGAGGGGAAATAAGAGTACATTGAAAAAACTTGATAGGTACTGCTTTGACTATTGATCAAGTTCAACATAAACAGCTGATGTTATCATATCAAAATAAGTCATGTTGTTAGTATACACTTGATATAATATGATGAAAATGACACTTCCCTATGTGGTCATCCACCTCAGTCCCACAGTCATGAGAAAAACATCAGATAAACCTCAATAGAAGAACATTCTACAAATTACCTGATTGGTACTCCACAAAACTATCAAGATCAATAAAAACAAGGAAAGTCTAAGAAACTGCCACAAACAAGAGGATTCAATAATGGTTCATGAAACAACACATATACCACACTAATGTAAGATGTAAATATCAGGAGAGAGTCAGCACAGGGTATATGGAAACTCTCTATGCTATCTTTGTAATTTTTATGTAAATCTAAAACTGTTCTAAGACATAAAATTTATTTTTTAAACTTAAGCATAATTGCTCTATTCTAACTGAAGTAGTTACTTTATTTAACACCAGAATTTTTGGCAATGCCTGAAAGTGGAAGTATATTATAGTATAGGTTTGCCTTAAAATGAAGGCAAGGCTTAATATTCTCTGAAAGGTGTCATATTCAAGATGGGAAAAGATATCTTATCTACTTTGTCTTTATTCCAGTTTTGATCTCAGGTCCTTCTATGAGGAAACATGGAAGAAATGAATCAGGAGCAATAATATTCATTTTTTCTTTACCCCTCCTTTGCAGAGCTCTTTATATTGTTTCTTTGTATACATCCCACAAGAGAAAAAATCCTATAGGTATGAACTTATAACATTCCAGGTTCTTTACCCACATGTTCTATTTACAGGCATAAAACCCAGATCTGAGCAAACTTGGAAAGGTAATTGAAGACACGAAATCTACACCTTTGACAGAAACTGTTAGCTGCCGCCCAGTAGATAGTCCCTCCTCTCCTTTCTATCAAATCTTTATTTTACTCATGATGGCCATGTGCCTTGTCTAAAACAATTATTCAGCCACACTTGGCAGCTAATGGTTGTCTCATGGCACAATCATAATTCTATCCAATGAGATGTAAACAATGGGAAAGTGTTTTAAAAGGGAATCAAACTGAGCTGGGATGAGCCATTTTCCTCACATCATTTTTCCGCCTTCTCCTACCTGGAACAGGGTTTTGGAGCTAGTCAGAGGGAAGCAGAGAAGGAGTGGAAAAGAATGTGATTCTTGTGATCATGAGACAATAGCTACATGCAACAGTGGCCAAAGAGAAGCAGAGAACTTGTCCCTAATGACATTGTGAAGTGGCACACTAGACCAGAACTGATAACACAAACATCTCACTATGTTAAGAAATAAAATTTTAATTTGTGTAAGTCACTATTTTAGGTCCATTTATTCACAGATTAACAAAGTTCCTGATAGATCAAGTAATATTTTTCCTTTTTTGTTGTTTTCCCATGGCTGGTAGAAGGGTTCCAAACCTCATGATTTCTAGAGAAGATGGATGCTGCCTCTGCTCTTTGTCTGCATGTGATTATAGCACCTTTCCTAGTGACTTTCAGAAAAACCATAAAGTCATGCCAACAGCATTTAGTTATATTTTGGAGTTGGTGTTTTACTTTCTGTTAATCCATTTTCTTTCTGAATGCCTGGAAGAATCAGGGTGAATATTGATTACTTAAGACAGTGCTAATGGCATTGTTTCCTCTCAGAATCAATTTTGGCAAAAAAATAATAAAGTCTTGTCTCTTAATGAATTTTCTATGCTGCATCATTTTTTAGTTTTTTCTTCCCTCTTTAAAACTCCACTTGTCTTCATTTTTGTAACATAAACAAGAAAATGCTAGTGACCAAGGGCTTATTATAACAGCATCATAAAGGAACATGTACTGGCCTTTAAGGCTATGCAAGTTTATTAATGACAATCATGTAGAGAGAAAGGGTTTGTTTTGCTTACCAGCCCCCCCCCCCAAAAAAACCAACAGCTGACAGGTTGTTCATTTTTTTATCTTAATAGAATTTGAGTATCATAATTAATGACCAAGTCAATGAAAGTATTGAACATAGGTCTTCCATTAGGGCTCTGACTTCCCCATTCTTTGGTATTAGGTAATTGATCAGTCAGTGTTATTTGAGAAGAAATAGATTATTGGCCAAAGAGGGGGAGTATAGGTGTGATTATTGTTTACATCATGAGCCAACAAAGAAGGATGAGGGTTGCTAGGAGGTATGAATGTTAATTCAATACACTATGATATTACCGATTCTTGGTTAAAAATAATATAAAAGTTCATTTATATGCTCCCTAAAATATTAGAAAGATAATAGACAGCTCATTTATCATATATTAAAGCAAATATCTTGGCTATAAAATTAAATTAAAGTCTGACAAAATCTAACAAGGAATAAGCCCTTCTGATATTTACTCGGCTCATTTTTCCCAAAGGAAATGTTTTAGAATCTCATTCTTAATGTTGGGATCAAGATATAGTTAGAGTCATCTATTATAGAGCTCACTGTATTTACAAAAGGTATAATTTGACCCTTAGTGTTACAACATCAGAGGCATAGTAGATTTTCCTGGATAACACTCCTAATTCCTAGAATTTGCCTGTTGTGCCTTTTTTTTTTAATAACTGTAAAGGTGTTTCAAAACCTTAATTCTGTTTGTTTTTTTTTTAATAGTTGAAAAGGGTTGACCATTTTATTTTTAATTTAACTGACAGAGAATCCAAGGACAACTAGACAAACTAGATGGCAGACTGGAGGTTGTCAAGGGTACAAACAGGTATTTAGTTCTCTTGTTTCCTTATTCAAAGCATGAATCTCAATCAGTTCCCTTTTGCTTTCTTTTTTTTCTTTCATCATGAAGTAAATTGACTATTCTCTGTCAGTTATAATGTTTATGCCTATATCTTCTCTTGATGACTTTTGAATCTAAATCTTTTGTCACCATCTTACATTCAAATTAAAATCCAATATTTTCATTATCTCGGTAGACATTTTTAGAGTTAGTCTGTCACCTCAAAATCAATGTGTAAAAGATTGAGCTCCCCTAAACTGGCTCTCTCTCCATCACCCTATGCCTACCAATGATCACAATCTTCAGAATTGCCCAGGCTTGAAAACCTTAAGTTGCCAAGAAGTAGGTAAAGTGTAAATATCATACTTCCTTCCAACACTATAGCCTATAAATCTCAAAGCAGATTTTTGTTTGGGGTGTTGGAGGCAACTATTTTCTCACAACCCCTTACATATTGTTTCCCTCTTCAACCCCATTGGCACCTCTTTACACTAAACCAAAGGTCAGAAACCTTTTTCTGTATCAGTCATAGAGAAAATATTTTAATCTTCACAGACTATTTGGTCTCTGTTATAGCACTCAATTCTGCATGGTAGCACAAAAGCAATCGTAGAAAACATGTAAATGAATGGGCATGGCTGTGTCCAATAAAACTTTATTTATAAAAATAGGTGGCTGGCAGGATTTGGCCCACAAGCTATAGTTTGCCAACTCCTGTGCCATCCTTGCCAGCACAGCTGGATTACCAGACATCTCCTCACTGCCTTGCATGGAAAATGTTCTCCCTCATGCATATCTGTGTAACAAAGTATGTGATTAGTATTCCTTATGGATTGTTTGTTTACGTTGTTTTGTGTACTCAGTTTTTCCAGGCGGCCCTCAAACAGAAGCTAGCATAACCCTGGGGCGTGGAGCATGCAGTAGCACAATAATGGACAAGAAAACATAGTGCATATTCCTAGAATGATCTTTTTGTTCAAGGGTTTGGGAGAAGTCAATATTCTTACAATAAAACTAGTACAGGTGAATTCTGAAGTAGAATTATAAATATCACTACAATTTTAAGGTAGAACAGAAGACCATTGAAATTTGGGGCTTTATTTTATTTTTTATTTTTTGATTCCTCTAGGTTTTGACCTGGGACTATGGAAGCTGGCTGCTTTCCTCTGTCACTAGAAATGCTTCATGGGAAAGCTGAAGAACCACTGTCAGCATGTCAAATGTGAAATCCTGGTTTTTCTGACCTTCCATTTCTTGAAATCTTTTCACTTCACCAGACTTGCCGTTAATTCCTCTCAGATCTGGGAAGCACTAATGTTTCATTATCTTTAGTTAGAGTATCATCTCTTTTTTACAAACACATACCCTACATCTCTTCTTTCTTCTTGGTTTTACTCCATTTATTGCCGTGTTCAATACCGATTTTTCATGAACACTTCTCTATCAAATGATTTATTTTTGATTCAACAAGTAATTGTTCTTAAATTTTGTGCTCAGCACTGCACCTAGTTACAGAGGAAAAAATAAACAAAACAAGTTTTGCCTTTAAAGTTAAGTGACTAGTCCAGGTAAAAAAATCACCTTAGTGTTAAGGTAGAATTAAGACTTCCTTTTTCTCATTTCAATTTTCTTAACTACAGCAGATTGCCTAGTATACTTTTCCTTTAAACTCTCAAGGTTCATGCTCTGTATAATGGAATATCACATATGAATGCACATATTAATATGCATGTAAACATTGAAATTCAAATGTATTTTCTTATATAGTCATAAGCACATGTATTATTGTTTTGTTGATTTGCTATTATTTTACATGAATTAGTAGTCTCTCTATGTATATACTATATTATTCCTAGAGTTTAAAGAACAAAGTCATATTATTTCCTGAAAACTAAAACCATCTGAATGCACATATCTTAACAGGACTTAGAACTGAAACCACCTGTGTCAAGATGACTTTCTATTTGTTCCAAGAAATACTGAGGAAAATAATACTTGAAACTAAATAATAACTGTACTATTTGTTTCAGGTTGTTTCAAAGAATTAATGGGTCCAGATAAATGGTTTCCTCCTCTAGGCAAAGAGCCTGCTTCTTAGGACTGTAGATTGTTCACGTGAGCCAAGAGCTGGCTTACCAAGCATCAGTTTAATTATCAAGATTTGTTTGAAGATCCTCAACTCTCTGCTCCTCCAACATGAAATTATTATGTGATGAACTTTGCCTGATGCCAGTCAGTCCCTGCCATGGAAGAATCACCTTAAACAAACTGAGCCCAGATCCCAATACAAGATAAATGTCTTTCCATGACATTTTTCTGTAATTTTGTTTTGTTTTGTTTGATTTGTCTTATGTTTTTAAATGCTGTCTTGATCTGGTTTCGCATCCATGGTTAGAATCCATATAGTTTCTCTTCTTGGATAACTGATTAGGGCCATACCCTGACCACTTCCCTTATCAGGCCTTCACTCTCTCGGCCACCATACACCTGCCATAATCACCCCGGGTTCTGGTTCTAGAACACTAGAGAATGTCCCTATGCCCTGAATCCCAGAAACTTACTCAAGTCAGCCAATTCATGGGGATCCCACAGGTCCTAGCTCTCTCCTTTCTACATGCCATACCAAAGCTGCACCTTACACGTCCAGACTGCTGTCACCCTGTTCACAGGGGCATGTGTGGCTCTGCCTGGCTGTCTTCTCTCACTTGTAGTTTTAAGTAAGGAAAAGTTTTGCCTTTCAATTCTGTGAATACGGTCTGTTTGTCCTGCTGTAAAAAAGAATTTTTAAATCTTATAAAACACCTCTAATTAGATACCTCTAAAACTGTCAATGAGTGTTCTCCCTTACTACAAGGGGCTTAATAAACTTGACTTTGCTAATCAACAGTTATTCCAATGGCTTTTTCAGGAGTTTCCAGAAAACACCTCTGTCCTCCAGATCACATTGCTCAAGGCTGGAGACTGTTAATTGATTGATGATAGACTGTATTTTCTCTCGGCTTCTTTATTCTTTTATTCTACAGATGCAATTTTTCCCCCATAGATCATGCATATCCTGAGTTTCTGAATCACTTGATCCCTAATTTAACTTATAACAAAATGTAAACCATGAATTACCAACCTAGCTCTTTAGAAAATAGTGTTCTATTATATTTAACATACTGTTAAAACACTTTATAAATGTCAAAGCACTGAGAAAACATTTATTTGTCAATCTGTGGGTGAAGAAGATGGCACAAAAAATATCTTCATTTATTGTCTATGGTGAACTAGACTTTCTGTGAGGCATTTTTATATGATCTATTGATTTAACCCTGAAACTCACACATGAGGAAAGCAAATCTTGGTAAAGATTTTGTGGCTTCCTGTCTGAGCAGGTTTTAACTTCTCTCATTAACATTCAAAATCCCTTCCTTACATTGAGTGCCTGCTTTGTATCAGCACTGTGATCACCACTTTACACCAGTGGAGTACAAGATAGATTTTTTTTTTTTAAATCTCTTGTTTATGGTGGAAGAAATAACATTCCAGGCAAGTACAGTGAGGGGTCTTGAGAGCAATTTAATGGATTCTAAAACTTTTCCTTGATCTGCTCCCCTTGCCATTCTTGGAATAACATTTAAAAGCATCTCTTTTCAATCTCATGCTGCCTGAATGAAAAAAGCAAAACATCTTATATTGTGTGACCATCTGTGGTCCACAAGTTCAAGAAAGTCTGCTTCTCTAGCAGCCATTTTCCAATTTACAGTAGCCACCCCCCCTTATCGACAGGGGATCTGTTCCAAGACCCCCAGTGCATGCCTAAAACCCCAGATAACATTGAACCCTATATATATTATGTTTTTTCATATATATACACACATACCTATGATAAAGTTTAATTGATAAATTAGAAACATTAAGGATTTAATAACTAATAATAAAATAGAACAATTATAAAAAACTATAAAAGTAATATGAATATTCTCTCTCTATCTATCTATCTATCTCTCTGTCACATACACCTTCTCTGTCTCTCTGTGTGTCTCTCTGTGTGTGTGTGTCTCTCTCTCTCTGATAACCAATTGGATAATCAAAAAGGCTTCTATGTAGCTAATGGTTGGGAAGTGTATACAGCGTAGAGACACTGGACAAAAAAATGATTCACGTCCCAGGAGGGACCGAGCAGGACAGCACAAGATTTCATCACACTACTCAGAATGGTCCACAATTTAAAACATATGAATTGCTTATTTCTGGACTTTTCTATTTAATATTTTCAGACCACGGTTGACCACAGGTAGCTGAAACCATGCAAAGTGGAACTGCAGATAATGGAGGACTAACATATGACTCAAGAGTTCTTTTTGTTTTGTTTGCAACCTTTACTTTTTCTCTTTTTTAGTAAAGAGCTACTAAATCTCTTTCCCTTCCTTGAGAGTTCAAAGCTGGCTTTGTTTGTTCCCCATGTACAAAATGAGAGGTAATGATCATGCATTAACTTAGTCACTTAGAGAAATGATTTTACATTATCAAAGCTTGAAATATTTTGAAATAACACATCTTGCTTATTAAGAGCAGCAACAATTAAGAGCAAAAAAGATATAAAAGGAAAGTTCATGATATCAGTTGCTTCAATGCTTTTAGTCACTCACCATCTATCTACAACTCACCTTCATCTGTGATCATAATATAAGAACATTGAGTTGGCAGCGCCATCGTAATTGAAATTCAACCATGTGTGATGATAATACTTTTAGAAGATTAGGGAGTTCTTGTACAAACTTTGACTATGTCCCCATTAAAATGTGACTAATACTTACAAAGGAATGATGTCATTTTTCAATACTGAGCAAGAAATGTTGTTCAGTCAAAAGAGCACATTTCTACACTTAGGGAAAAATAAATACAAAATATAAATCAATAAAACACACTGACATCTTCACATTTAAGGGGAAATAACATTTTCAGAAACTTTTATGTGAGAAAACATCTTATTTTAAACAAATCATTGTTGATAAGTGACCTGTCTCTTTATCAGCACCACATTTTGCAAATTACAAAGGTCTGTTTAACTCAATTTATTAAGATGAGATTGGGGATCATTTAATGCATTTTAATTGAGCTTTACTAGAGCAATTCAAACCACAGTGAACTGTCTCTTCTCTAAACACACAGTTTTACTGTCTGCATGATTTATTTGGCTACAACTATCATTGGGACACCTAGTGCATCATTATCTTGCCTTTTCTTTTCTTTTTACATTTTCAAGGTCTTTATTCTTTTCTCACCTACCAAGATAAATTATTTGATATCCTTGAGATAGTAACTGTAATTCACAAAAAATATTTTTTCGTTTTTATTATTTTTAATATTGAAATGCAATTATATGAATTTATAATTTTAAAAACACATTTTTCTTAGCCTGTAAAGTACATCTAAAGCTTTAGTATTCTTTTCATAAATATATTAAATTTTGAAAATCATTTTTAGAGAGCTTCAAACTTAGATAAGTTTCTTTAAACATTTTAAATTAAATTTATAAGTATAATCATCCTTTTTTCTTAGGTACTTCATTGTCCACCTAACAATAAAGCCTTCCCCAAATAAATAAGTCTTATAAATCTCACCAATTAAACTTATAAATATAGCAGTTTTTATTTCTCTTAGCATATCAACAT
Organism: Furipterus horrens; assembly: GCF_987537825.1. NCBI lineage: Eukaryota > Metazoa > Chordata > Mammalia > Chiroptera > Furipteridae > Furipterus > Furipterus horrens. The sequence continues at coordinate 56,891,889 of NW_028327176.1, read as the reverse complement.
TATTTACATTAGTAAAATGTGCCTATACCTTTCTATTTAAAATCAGTAACTTAAGTCAACTACTCAAGTACACATTCTATGTTGGTGTCAAAAATTTTGTAACTATTCTAATACTCAAAAATGTTCTCAATCAGTGCATTTTAACTACTGAGATATATGAATTATACCTAAAGTTAAAGAAAATATTGAAAATATTAGAAATTTTATTTTATTACCATCACTATTTCTGTATTTAAGTATAATCTAAAGATTAAAAAGCATTTACCCATTTATCTATCATAGCCAGTAATCTGAGGTAAACTTCTCAATGTTCAATGTCTGAAAACTTGAAGAACAATTTTTTCTCTCCAGAGAGAATTTTTCAGCACTTTGTATAGTTGTTTTGACCACAAAGCTCCCATGTAGCCCCATGGGCTCACCTACTCTTCCATTTACACAGAGCATATCAATACAAAAATCAAAAAATACAAAGGAAGCCAGCAAGAGAGGAAAAGACAGACAAAAGAACTACAAGACTAACAGAAAACAACTGCCAAAATAGTAAATCCTTCTCTCTCAATAATTACATTAAATGTAAGTAAATTAAATTCCTCCTTCAAAAGACATCACTACTTGTCCCTGGTCAGGTAGCTCAGTTGGTCAGAGTATTGTCCTGATACACCAAGGTTGTGAGTTCCACCCCCAGTCAGGGAACGTACAGAAGTCAACCAATGACTTCATAAATACATACAACAACAAATTGACGTGTGTGTCTCACTCTGTCTAAAATCAGTAAATAAAAATTTTTTAAAAGATAGCACCAATCATAAAGAAAATTCAAATCAAACCACAGGATATCACTTCACATCTATTAGATATTTTTTTCAGAATGAAAAGAGATATGTGTTGGCAAGATGTAGAGAAATTGGAACTATTTTACACTGTGAGCATAAAAAATGGTATAAGCACTATGAAAACAATATAAAGGTTATCAAACTTAAAAATAGAACTACCATATGATCCAGAAATCCCACTTCTAGGTGTACATTCAAAAGAACTGAAATCAGAATCTTGAAGAGATATTAGCACTCCCACGTTTATTATAGCACTATTCAAATTAGCCAAGATGTGAAAACAACATAAATGTTCACCAAGAGATGAATGGATTAAGAAAATGTGGCATATATGTACAATGGACTACCATTTGGACTTAAAAAAAAAGAAGGAAATTCTGCAATAAGCAACAACATGGATAAATCTTGAGACTATCATGCTAACTGAAATAATCCAGTCACAGAAAGACAAAAACTATAAGATATCACTTTTCTAAGCTAATTAAAATATTCAAATTCATAAATCAAAGAGTAAAATAGTGGTTGGCAGGGGCTGGTAGAAGAGAGAAATGAGGACTTATTAAACAATGAACACAAAATTTTAGTTAAGTCCTAAATAAGTTCTAGGGATTTGCTGTACAACATTGCACCTATAGTTACTAATGTATTGTACACTGACAATTATGTAAAGTGATGTCACATATTATGTCACAGTAAATAACATTTTAAAAAGTTAGGTGTAATGGCAGATATATGGTTTCTTATATACTTTTGGTTACTTTTTGCCTTTCTGTCAAAATTTAGAGGTGGGGGCTGGGAGCGATCTTCCCCAACTCTCAATGGTGACTTTGTCAAATTTCAGAAATTAAAATTTTATTTATAGATTCTTAAAAATGTTCATCTAAAGGAAAACAACTTATATGAATCCTATCTAGGTGATAGCATATTTTCAAATCTTTTCAGAATCAATGTTTATTTTTCAAATTTTATTTTCTAATTCATTTTTAGTTAAATGAACCTGCTCTTCTTATTTAATCATGTCTGTAATTACATTTTATACACACACACACACACAAACACACAATGACTTCTCTGATCACAAAATATTTCTGAAGGAAAATTGGCCAAAAATTCAAACCATTAGCTTACTTATTGATAATCTTTGGCATTTTAAATTAATTTTACAACTTACTAAATGCATCTTAAAGAATTTTTTCCAACAACTTACTTTTTTAGGAAAATAATTAAATTTAATGTATTTTAGTGATGCATATTTTAACTTTACAGGTATAGACATTAAAGTCCCAGAGTAAATGTAAAATACGTCTTCTCCCCAAAATTCTTCAAATGCTTCCTGATTTAATTTAGAAAGAATCCCTCAGTAACCTATGGGGTGGCAATTTCCTTTTAGATCTATCTTCTATCAGGAATATAACATTTTTTAGAACCTCCAAAATTAAAATATTTCAATACAGATTTCTTGTGTCTCACATTTTTAAAGTTTCTAAAATGTCAACAGGACACCTAAACATATTATGTCTTTCCCACCTCTTCAAAATAAATTTAAACATGAAAATGTTCTGCTGTCAAATAGAATAGTCTGTTGTATTATTAGAAGTGATTCCCAATCTTTGCCTCTACTAATCCCTAGTCACTTCACAAAAGATATTTTCTATTGGAATTGCACCTTCATTTGCAATTCAAAGTTCTGGATAAACCTCTCTTAGCTCTCATAATAAATCCAGTCCCCTACTAATACCAGAGTCCATCTGCCCCAACCATACTTTGAAAGTTTTGCCATCTTGCAGAATTTTGGAGCACATAAGCCAGACGCTCCCACAGAAGCTGCTGAGTGAGGTAGTTCTGTCTGTACAAAGGAAACATATCTCTGTTAATATCATATGCTGCTGACAAAATAGGAGCTACTTAAGCAGTCCTACAGTTGTACCTGCAGTTGGAATATAACTACTAGAGGCTTGTCCTGTCACCTGAGTTCTGCTCTCCTAAGTCTTGTCTGTTCCCTAGTATGTCCATGTGTGTGTGTCCAAGTCTTAGTCCTTACAAATGGCTAGAATCCAAGATCTCTAAAATTGAAACTTCATCCTACCCCACCCATCCTCTGTAAGATTCCCAAGTTCATCCTGGAGAGTTATATGTAAGATGAATAAAAACCTCTTAACTATTTCAAATGCTAATAAAATGTCATGTTAAATGTGATCATATATTCCAGGTTACCTGGGACTGTCCCTACCTTGAGAAATTAGTAAACCTGCATTCCTTTAGCTCTCAGAAGTATTGGAATTGTTTTGCTATATTACATGATCTCTCTTCTATCCACATTGACATGCAAAGTCAGTTTGGCCTGTACAGAAGTCTATGGGTCACAGATAAATACTCTAAGCTTTCCCCTTGGCCACGTTCTCTCTAGGCCACATTTGGATCACTCTAGAGACAAGTAAAGGTGATCCCAATGAAAAGCCCTTCCATTTTGATAGTTTAGTGACAGGTTGGGAAATGGAGAGGTTTTTCCAGGATAAAAGAGCAGTGAGTAGTTCCAGTGTGTAGTGACAACCCTGTTAACATTTGCTCAGTACCTCAGCCAGTTGATTCACCAGACTTGTCATTATAATTGGCAAAAATTTAAAAATGAACAAATCATTCACATACAAATTTCCCTTCTAAGCTTCTTACTGGTCTGTAGTAACTTCTGTCTTTCTCTTGAATTGATCACAATATGATTATTCATGTAAAAATTAACATATGTACTAGAAATAAAGGTATGTTGTTCTTTAAGCTCATGTATATCCCAAGGATACTTCCCTTGTGTATATGTCATAGGATACTTTAATATGTACTTTTCTAGTTTGCCCTGGCTGGTTTGGCTCAGTGGATTGAGCGTCAGCCTGCGAGCTAAGTGTCGCTGGTTCGATCTTCCAGTCAGGGCACATCAGAGAAGGAAAACTCTGACTCCAAAAAACCTCCGCTGCCTTGCGGCATACCTCTTCAGGGGAAAGGCTAAGGGAGTAAACCCCGACAGAAAATCCGGAGCCGGAGTCCCTAAGGCGGTTTGACGTTGTAGTCAACACCGGCAACTCCTGCGACGCACCTGAAGCCAAGCTGTATTGACTCCGTCTTTCCCTTGGACCCTTCAGCTGCGAAGAGAGGGGGGGTCTGCTGCATGGGCAACAGCAGACCCTCCATATCACCCTGCCCAGGCTCTGTAGCTTCAGCTTCACTGGAGAGGACACTCCAGCGTCATCGCAAGATGTTGATTCAACACGGGAGGAGACAGATACCGTGTCACTCCCGAGTCGGACTGCACAGCCATTTTTGGCGGTGCAGATGGACTCTTAAGAAGCTACACCATCGTCTCTCGAGACGGACGGCTGCCGACGACGACTTTTCTAGTAACTAATCTCATAGCTTGCTTAGTTGGTGATAGCGCTTTGCCATTGTGCTTTTCATGCTACATACTTAATAAATGAGTGGCTGGCCCTGGCCTGAGAACTCCATAGCCATTCTTTCCTTGACATCAAGCAGAATTGTGTCAAAAGTTCTGTAAATAAAAATTCATATAAATTAGAGCTAAAGGCCAGACTAATTATTTAGTAATATCATATCACAGGTGCCAGCATTCAATTAGCTAAACACTAAGCAGCCAGTCCTCTACCATCTAGCAAATAATTTGCATTTTTCTACAATAAGGCTTCAATATGATTATTATATCTTACCTTGATTTAAGATGACAACTTATGCATTCCCTAAACATTAATTATGGTTGGATTTTTCTCTTCTCTGCAATAGCAAATAGGTAATTAGATGATCAATTCCAGCATCCTCCACTTATCTCATTGGAGGCATTTAAAACAATTAGCTCATCTAATTGTTCCCTTTAAAGAATATCAAACATGGCTCCCTGTGCCTATTTGGAGGAATTATCACTTAAAGTGCCAAATGTGGGAAATAAAGTTCAGTGTAACACATAATGAGGTCCAATTCAAGCCAACAAAATGTTAGATTTCAGGGAATCCCCAGATAGGTCCAAGCACTTTGTCTAAAATCTCCCTCACAGACTGAGGATTCAGGGAGATTGAACAGATATATGATAATACAAATAAACTTCTTCAATAACTTGTCTTTGTTATTCTTTGTTTAGCATTTAAAGCTACAGTTTTTTGCTGTAGAGTCTTGGAATAAAAAGAAACATGAATATGTGTGTTGAAAAAAATAACGTGTAATTGAATCAAAATATAAAAACTAAATTAAAAAAATATAAAATCAAAGAGATGACATCACAGGAAGACCTCAAACTCTCCTCCTTCCGTGGACACAGCATATATATACCTAGATATTCAGCAGTTTCTTCTGAAGACAGACTGAGGGCTGATTGAACAACTTCTGCAAAACAAACAACAGAGGGACCACATAAAGAAAAGTAGGAGAGATATAGGCACAATAACAATGGGAACCCCACATCACAATGCCCCAACCTGCAGTAGTAAAGAATATCAGTACAGATTCACCCACCCTGAGGCATAGCAATAAAAGAGCAGTTTAAAAGGTATATAGACTATACCTGAAGGAAATCTGCTTAACAACATTAAAGCATCTGCCAAATAGGTAGAGAACTGTTGGAACTCTGAGACAGAACACTCTGGCAACTGTGTTTACTATGTTCTCCCTCCACTTTTGTAGCACAGGCAAGAGCATGGTCCAGGCACACTAGCTAGCACTAGCTAACCACTGTGGTAAAACAGAATGAAAGTTTGTTTAAAAATTAAAAACAGGACTAACACATGGTCTAACAGTCTATTCTGGGTATTTATCTAAAGAAAATGAAAACACTAATTTGTAGAGATATTTGTGCCCCTATGTTCACTATGACATTATTTTTAATAGCCAAGATATGGAAGTAACCTAAGTGTCCATCAGAAGACAAGTAAAGAATACGTGATGCATACACACGTGCGTGTGCACACACAATGGAATATCAGCCTTAAAAAAAGAATACAATCTTGCCAGTTGGGATAACATGGAAAAACCTAAAGGTTATTATGCTAAGTGAAATAAATCAGACAGAGACACAAATATCACATGATTTCACTTATATGTGGGAAATAAAAAACAAAACAAATGAACAACAAAGTAAAACAATTCATAGAAACAGGAAACAAACAGTCAGTTACCTATTTTGTTTGCGAGGCAGACAAAATAGGTGAAGGGGAATAAGAGGCACAAACTTCCAGTCACAAAGTAAGTATGTCATTGGGATGTAATATACAGCATAGACATCATAGTCAATAATAGTGTAATAGCTCGTTTGATAAAAAGACAACTAAAATTGTGGTAATCATTTTGTAGTGTATTTAATTTGTAATCACTGGGTGTCCACTTGAAAATGATAGTTTATTGTATATCAACTATATGTCAAAATATTACAGAATCTGTCTCCATCCCATTCATATTTATTCCAAGCAAGGATTCATAAATGAAACAGAGGAACAATTTTTAACATAATTCCTGGTGAGTTCAATTTTTCAGCTGTTTTAGACTTAAATAGGCATGTTGATTTCAAAACTGCAGTTAGTTTTCCTCTATAACATCAAGTTTTTCTCCACAGCTTATCTTAATGTGATCACTCTAGGCTGAATCAAGGCTGGATCGAGGGAAGCACTAGTGCTCTCCTATTGGCTGAGAGTAAACCTCCTTTGAGTGGGGAGGGGGGAGGGGTGACCTTGGAGACCAGTGACAGGTTCATACTTGTCTAGGCCATTCAGTTACACATGAGACAGTGTGGTGAAAGTTTGTGTGCTGCTCTCTATAGTGAATCATATTCTGAAATATAATCCAAGTTCTTGTCTGTATACAAGGAGTTAGCAGAATTTATTTTTTTTATTTACATACATACTTATTTCCTTTCATTCAGATCATGTCTGCCTCTGCTATTTCTTGTCATAAGTGCAACCCTGATTGGTTTTGTTATATCTATGGCAGTTTCACCATTCCCAAAGGACAAACATCAGGGTATTTGTCAGGCAAGCCTATTTTGCATATTTTAAAGTACAACTTGGTGATCAAAATAAGTTTTGGGCCCCTCACAAGGTGTGCAAGCAGTGTGTCAAGAGTTTATGCATGTGGACAAAGGGAACACATGATAAACTGCCATTTGGTATACCTATGGTTTGGTGAGAGCCCAGAAATCATTCAAGGGACTGTTACTTTTGTATAGTAAAAACATCAGGATATAACAAGAAAAATAAATGTAAAATAGAGTATCCTAGTCTACCATCAGCTATATTCCCAGTGTCTCATTCAGCTGAAATCCCAGTGCCAGTTTTCATCAAACTACCCTCTTTCAAAAAAACAGGAGTATGGTGAAGAAATAAGTGACAGCAACAATGAAGACTTTGAAATTGAAGATGACTCAGTTCGTAAGGGATTTGATCAGCAGGAGTTGAATGATTTGGCACTAGATTTGGGACTATTCAAAGAGGCTTCAGAACTCCTAGCATCAAGATTGCATGAGAAAAACTGGCTTGAAAAAGAAGCAAAGGCATCTTACTTTCTTCCAAGAGAGGGTGCACTTCTGCAGTACTTTCAAAGTGACGGTGGCTTTGTGTATTGCCATAACATACATGGTTTAATGGAGGAATTGGGAATACCAATCTAATGCAACTGAACGATGACTGTTCATTGATAGCTCAAAGTGGAGCTTGAAGTGTGTCCTCCTCCACAATGGCAATTTAGTTGGTGCAGTCCCAATTGGCCATTCAGTTTGTTTTCATGAAGAATATGAAGACATAAAGAGTCACTGATCTGTTGCAATATCACAAGCACAATTGGATCATCTGTGTTGACCTTAAAATGGTCTGCTTCCTTCTTGGTCAGGAATGTGGATACACCAAGTATCCCTGTTTTCTGTGTATGTGGGATAGCAGTGCTGATGAGAAACATTGGGTGGAGTTGAATTGACCTCCAAGATCTGACCTCAAACTTGGTGATCCAAACATCTATATGAGCCACTTGTTGACAGAAAGAACATTATATTCCCACCTCTGCACATAAAACTGGGTCTCATGAAGCAATTTGTCAAAGCTTTGCCAACTGAAGGAGACTGTTTCAAATATCTCATTTTGGCATTTCCTAGCCTCTTGTTTGAAAAGATAAAATATCTTAATATGTATGTTTGGTAGCAGAACTTTCCTGTTTTTACACAATTTGACTTACAGTAACAATGTATAGCCTTTATATGAATAAAATAACTCTAAATAAACAGTCTATTCAGGTAATTTTTTTCTTTATTTTCCTTTGTATGTATATTTTGTATGATTTTTGGGACAAAGGGAGGGTACTCTGTACCTTAAAAAGTTGACGTGACAGAGAAAAACTGGAGTCATTTTTAGATTCAGATGCCAAAAGTTAGTCAAAAACAAGTGTCAGATCTAACACAACAAAAATTGTGTTCCCCAGTGTAATATAGTCATTCAGAAGGAAGAAATCACTGATAATGGAACAAAGACTCTGGGTAAAGGTTTAAGTATTTTGAAATTTTGTTTTGTTGCTGCATCTTTATATAAATTGAACTGTTTGAAAGAAATTTTAAGATGTGAAATTTTATTAAATACAGATGAAGATAAAGTAATTTTTGTTTTAAAATTGGCTTTCTTGGACCATTCTTTAATTGCTAAGGGACTTATATCTTGAAAAACTTTTCATTTTCCTAGTTTCATTGATATAGAAGTTAAAAACATCTATCTCTTCTCCTTGGTCAATACATCAATTGAAAATACCTTTAAACAGGACATAAACACACAGCAATTCATTTTTTTTTAACTTGTAGAGAGGATGAGCTTTGGGAAAAAACACACATACAAGGTTTAAAGGGTGCTAAAGAGTCGGAAAAAGATATCTTGTATACAATCTATGAACTGAATCAATGTGTATTTACCCTATTAATGGCCTCCATGGTGTGATTTAAGGAATTCTGAGAAAATGCCTCTGTGTCAAAACATTACTTTCTCAGAAGGCAGGGCCTCTACTCTGGGTTTTCCCTTTGGAATTTTGAGTGATTTAGAAGTTCAGTTATTTAATAAAGTAAAAAACATATTGTGTTATTAACAATGTAATATCCAAACTCTTGTTTACTTTTTAGCTTAGCAGTTACTAGAGAGAATAAATCCTTATGAGTAATTGAGATGTGGGGTTGGAGGGAGGAAATGAAATGTTCAGGAGAGAAGTAAGGACCTAAACCAATTTGGAGCCACTTTACTATCTTAACTTAAATCTCTTCAAGGGCATGACTGTTAAAAGCCTTAAAAGTAAAAATTCAGTTTGTTTCTGCTTTTCCCCATTTATTAGTCTTTCTAATGAACCCTAATTAGAACACAGGGAGTTTTCCACATCTACCATCAATCTGGTACATACCCTGGGTACGGCAATAGAACAAGGTAATGTGGATAGAACAACTCCTTCAGTATCAAGCTGGCTGAGTTTGAATCTCTACTTTAAATTTTCTGTCTGTGTGCTTCAGAGAAGTCATGTAACCCTTCTAACTTAATTATTTAATTTACTAATAATTGTAGGAATTGACAAGTGTGTATAAAAGTTCAGGAAATGGTAATTAATAGTCAGGAGGAGTAACAAACAACAGTTGGTTGGTAAAAAGAGGTTTTAGAAATGTGTCCCTCTCTTAAATATTTGGGAGTAAGACTGTAATTTTATTTTTCCTATCAGTCAAAGGCAGTACTCTCAGTCTCAGGCTCAGAGTTAATGCTGAGGCAACTGATATTTGGATAAATTCTTTGAAGTAAAGATAATGTCTAGAGAATCACTTTATCCAAAAGTTTTACTGAAAACTACCAGTTTAACAGAGAATGGAAAAAATGAGTCTGGGAGTCATCAAATGACTAGGATAATTAGAAATTTAGATGTGTTCCTCTACTAAATTTAGAATGTTTTCTCATAACTGTGTTTTTCAAGCAGTCCACCTTGCTAATTTCAATTTGTAGAATCTATTGGTCTATTCCAGAATGATGTATTAATTCATCTTTCAGTATTCTATGATTTCTCCATTTGGGCTTTCTTTCTTTTCATTGAGATTTGTCCAGTGGCAGATCTCACTAGCTTTCCCATCTTCTAATTTTTTTTAAATTATACAATTTGAGAAAAGTTCTCAGAATTGCTCTGTTGTCAGCACCTGGTCTACTTCTTTCTGAAAAAAAATCTGCCACTTTTTTGCTAGAAATATTTACCAGCAAGAATCCTCTTCAACTCTCATCTGCAAACCTCACTTTTATCTCTCACTAACATCAACATCTTCCAGGGAAAGTTTTTCATTTGTTGACCATCTCCCATCCAATCCAACTTAAAAATCAATGAACTCCTTTATTATATTAAAGTATATAATAAAACAGAATGTCCTTCCCTGCTATGTCACTGAGTCTGCTTTCTTTGACCTTCAGTGAACTCTGTGTAAGCCCAATGACATCATCTCTACTATTTTAATAGCAATAAAAACTTATCATTTCAATTATATTTTCATAGATTATTTATTTTATTTCTCATAGTTATTTCTCATTTCTTTCACTTTGCTTCCCAGCAATCATTTATAAAATGGTATTACTTTGTTATTAGTAGTTAATACTTGAATAAGAAGTATTAAATATTATAGCTATGTATTTTATTGTTTTTGCTCATCAACCTGTGGAGTTCCTTTAAGTAAAGCATTTTTCCAGTAATCAGAAAAAAACCCTTCGAGTCATAAAATATCAGTCTTAAAATTTATTAGAGTCATAGACTATTACAAGTTTGAAAGATTACCTAAAAGTAGTTCCCAAAAATGGCCTAGAAACCACTGGTTTCAACTCAACTCCTCTAAGAAATTTGAAGTTAGTTTCTGGTATTGTTTTAGCCTAATGTGACTATGCTTATGCTTTTGATTTTTGGTTAAATGAACAATTAAGTTAGTCTTTAAATAAATTCCAGATAATCCTCACGAGTTTCTCATCAGCAGCAATGTCAAATTAGTCATTTGTAATTAGCCAGATTTTTGGCAGGGAAAAGTATAATTGATTTGAATAGAACTGAATCATTCATAAGAGTTTATAACTTGAGACCCACATAGGTCTTCAACCATGAGTGAACACAAAGTGTGACTGAAAGAAGGGCAATTAAACTACAAACAAGAGACTCTCTATACTAACCTCCCCAACTCATCCTATCTAATCTAATTGAATATTAAATTTGCTACATGCCTTTAAAAAACAAGCTTATAAATATCATATCATTAAACCTTGATATTCTAGGGGACAAGCTCTTTCTAGACAGATTCAATTTGAAGTAACTCGTCGGCAGCCATCCGTCTCGAGAGACGATGGCGTAGCTTCTTGAGAGTCTACCTGCACCGCCGAGAAAGGCTGTGCAGTCCGACTCGGGAGTGACAATCCCTGCCGCACTTGTTACAGCTGAAGGCAGATGGCTGTTGTTGCTGCTGTTGACGCTGCTTCCGCCTCGATCTTTTCTGGACCGCCTCCTCGTTGCGCGCAGCCTCTGCGCGTGACGTACCTTGCCTGACCGCGAGCCTCGAGGCTAGACGGTCGTATGCTTGAACTTCCCGTGTGTTGAGATTGATGGAGCATTGTGTCATGTCCTTTTTGCAGATGTCTTTGAACCGCAGTTTTGGGTGCCCTGTCATTCTCTGACCTTCTGCTAGCTCGCCATAGAGGAGGTCTTTGGGAATACGGCCTGCATCCATTCTTTTGACATGGCCGAGCCACCTGAGGCATCTCTCACTAAGAACTGCCTGCAAACTGCTCATGTTGGCTCGCTTCAGCACCTCGGTGTTGGGGACCTTATCCTGCCAGGCGACATGCAGGACGCGTCGCAGGCACCTCATGTGGAAGCTGTTGAGTTTCCTTTCGTGCCTTGCGTAGGTGGTCCACGTCTCGCTGCCATAGAGGAGAGTGCTGAGTACGCAGGCTTGGTAGATGCGCAGTCTGGTTTTCTCAGTGAGGCTGGAATTGTTCCACGCTCGCCGGTTCAGTCTGGCCATAACTGTGGCTGCCCTGGCGATTCTCCGGTTGACCTCCAAGTCGACTGACAGAGAGCTCGAGATGGTGGACCCGAGGTAAGTGAAGTCGTTGACAACCTCCAGGGTGTATCCGTCGATGGTGATGCATGGGGGAGTCCCCGTGCCTTGAGCCATAACGTTCGTCTTCGTCAGGCTGATGGCTAGTCCAAACTCCTTGCATGCATGGGAAAGGCAAGTGCCTAGCTGCTGGAGTCCCTCTTCGGAGTGTGATGTCAAGGCTGCGTCGTCGGCGAAGAGCATCTCACGGATGAGCACCTCTTTGACTTTGGTCTTGGCTCGTAGACGGGCCAGGTTGTAGAGCTTGCCATCGGATCTGGTGTGAATGAAGACACCCTCGCTGCAGTCCTTAAAGGCGTATTGGAGGAGCATGGAGAAGAAGATTCCGAACAGCGTAGGCGCGAGGATGCAGCCCTGCTTTACTCCGCTGCTGACTGGGAAGGCCTCAGAGGTTGCGCCGTTGTAGGACACCGTGCTGTGCATGTTGTCGTGAAAGGACATGACCACAGCAAGCAGATGTGGTGGACAGCCAATCTTCCGTAGCAAGCTGAAGAGTCCGCTTCGACTAACCAGATCAAACGCCTTCGTGAGGTCGATAAAGGCGAGGTAGAGTGGTTTATGCTGCTCGTGACACTTCTCCTGCAGCTGGCGTAGGGAGAAGATCATGTCCACTGTTGATCGGCCAGCTCTGAAGCCACACTGGGACTCTGAGTAGACGCGGGAAGCAAGGGTCTGCAGGCGGGCAAGAACGACCCTGGCGAATACTTTGCCGATGACGCTGAGGAGAGAGATGCCCCGGTAGTTGTTGCAGTCGCTGCGGTCTCCTTTGTTCTTGTACATGGTGATAATGTTGGCGTCTCTCATATCCTGGGGGATGTAACCCTCCTTCCAGCAGAGACAGAGTAGATGGTGGAGCGGCTGTAGCAGGACTGGTTTCCCGCTCTTTAGGATTTCTGGAGGGATTCCGTCGCTTCCTGGTGCTTTCCCGCAAGCGAGGCGGTCGATGGCTTTGCTGAGCTCTGCCGCAGTAGGTGGGGTGTCTAGCTCCTCCATGACTGGTAGGTCTGGGATGGCGTTAAGAGCAGTGTCTGTTACGGTGTTCCTCGTTGCATACAGCTCGAGGTAGTGCTCGGTCCACCGCCGCATTTGCTGTTCCTGGTCAGTGATGACCTCACCTGTCTTGGACTTAAGGGGGGCGATCTTGGAGGGGATTGGGCCTGTTGCCTTCTTGATACCCTCATACATTCCTCATGCGTTGCCTATATCGGTGGCTTCCTGGATGCTTCTGCACAGGTTTAGCCAATAGGTGTTGGCACAGTGGTGGGCGGTCTTCTGGACTTTGCTCCTGGCAGCCCGTAGAGCTTGAAGTGTACTGGGAGTGGGCGTGGCCTTGTAAGCCAGTAGGGCCTTCCTCTTAGCCTCGATCACGGGTTCCATTTCTTCCCAGTGAGCCTCGTACCAGTCAGCGCTCTTCCGCTCTTTCTTCCCGTAAGCAATAATGGCGGAGTTGTATATGGCGTCGCGAAGACGTGGCCAATTAGATTCGATAATGTCATCTGCCGCCATTCCCTCGCCGAGTGCATCTTCCATCCTGTTGATAAATTGCTGGGTCTTAACTGGGTTGCTGGCACAACTGGTGTTGATGAGTGGGCGACCCTTCTTCTTGGAGTGGTGCAACCTCTTCGGCATTATGCGCACCTTGCTTACCACGAGGGCATGGTCCGTGTCGAAGTCTGCACTGTGGTAGCTGCGGGTGAGCAGGGTGCTGCCAATATCCGTTCTTCTGGTGATGACGAGGTCAAGCTGGTGCCAGTGGCGGGAGCGGGGGTGCCTCCATGACACCTGGTGGATCTCTTTGCACTTGAAGAATGTGTTTGTCACGCACAGGCCGTGGTGACATGAAAGCTCAAGCAATCGCTGACCATTCTCATTGATCTTTCCTCTCCCAAAGTTTCCAAGGCAGGTGGGCCAGGCCACGTGGTCGGCTCCTACTCTTGCGTTGAAGTCTCCAAGGAGATAAAGAGCGTTACTTCTGGGGATCTTGGTTAACGCTTCGTCCATTGCATGGTAGAACTGTTCTTTCTCTTCGGTGGTGGCGCAGAGGGTTGGGGCGTACTCGCTAAGAATGCTGACTGGGCCGAAAGTTGTTGACAATCGGAGGGTAAGTAATCTCTCTGTGCCTCCTGTGGGTGGCTCTATGGAGTTAACAAGCGTGTTCTTCACAGTGAACCCAACACCGTGCTGTCTTGGTTGGTCTGGAGACTTCCCTTGTCAGTAGAAGGTGTAGTTGGTTTCTCTGATAGTTCCGTTGTCGGCCAACCGGGTCTCCTGTAGAGCCGCAATGTCGATGTTTAGTCGTGCCAGTTCCCTGTCGATGACGGCGGTTTTCCTGGCACCATTGATCCACGGAAGGTCTGCAGTAAGTCCAGGACACATGGTCCTGATGTTCCAGCTAGCGAGGCGAAGAGCTGGAGGCTTCTTTCTTGTTGTTTGCTTGGAATTGCCTGGTGCGAGTGTTTTGTGGCCCACTTTCCGAGAGATGCCTCTCTGATCCCTACTCACCCAGTGGGGCAGGCGAGCCATGGCGAGACGGCACCTAATTGGCTGGGGGCTTCCCAGCTTGAGGTGGGCGGTAGCTGTCCAGTGAGGTGCGATGACCTCTCCCACCATCAGAGGAGACCCCTGGCGCTTGTTTCCTTCGCCAATCGGATGAGCTTATAACCGGTATCTGTCTCCTCCCATGTTGAGTCGACATCTTGCGATGACGCTGGAGTGTCCTCTCCATTGAAGCTACAAAGCCTGGGCAGGGTGATATGGAGGGCCAGCTGTTGCCCATGCAGCAGACCACCCCTCTCTTTGCAGCTGAAGAATCCAAGGGGAAAGACAGAGTCAATACAGCTTGGCTTCAGGTGCGCCGCAGGAGTTGCCGGTGTTGACTACAACGTCAAACCGCCTTAGGGACTCTGGCTCCGGATTTTCTGTCGGGGTTTACTCCCTTAGCCTTTCCCTGAAGAGGTATGCCGCAAGGCAGCGGAGGTTTTTTGGAGTCAGAGTTTTCCTTCTCTGATGTGCCCTGACTGGAAAATCGAACCAGCGACACTTAGCTCGCAGGTCGACGCTCAATCCACTGAGCCAAACCAGCCAGGAAGGATAAAATATATGCTTATTACAGAATCAAAATGTTGGGAAAATAGGTTTCATCTATTTAATTCCATCTTTTTTAAATAAGAGAACACTGAGTCTCCTAGAACATAAGTGTTATTTTTTCAGGGTCACATCTTCATTAGTGACAGATTTGTGACAAGAATTTAGACATTCTGACAACACAGTCTCTATACTCACTCTGCTCAAAATGGAATTACATTTTTCCTGTTGTTACTATACTACTACAGGATCTCTGTTGACATTGAATGGACCACCAGTTATAGTTATTTAAAAGAAATATTTCCAAAAGGTGTATATTTCTAACCTTATGTACAATTCTATTTGAAATTCTGACAACGAATTTCATTATTTTTTCTACATAGAGAGTTGGCTCTGACTTCTCTAGGTAATAGAAGTGTGTTTATATTTTTTCTACAGCATTATGGGTATTTTTGCCACCGATTTCCAACCAGTGACTGGAACATGCAGAAGAACCAGAAACCATCCGATTTTTTTTATTTAGTCAATTTCAACTCCACTCTCCCTTTGTTTAACATCATGATATACACAATGAGGCACACTTACGCTACTTTCAATGTAATATACTGACTCTAGTCAAGCTGCTTGGAAACATGCTGGGCTGCTGATCCCTCGGCCTCCATTAAACTTCATCTTTCCAGAATTCCTCTGAAGCACAAGCATTTTCATAGTCATGCAAAAATGGTCTTAATGAGAGTTAAACATTTCAGCAAGTGCTTTATCCATCAAGTCCCAAAGCATAAATTAAATTGACTACACACCTTTGATTTCACCAACTTATTTTTAGAACTGTACTTTTTCAATGTGTTATTGGCCACAAGTCTGAGAACAGCAGGGTTAACATAGCACAAGGTAGAGTTAGCCCATCTGTTCAGTTTCCATCCAACCATGTTATTTTATGAGCTCTCTCTAGGAGATTTTTGGTTATCCAATTTGTAGTACTCTCTAATATAAACAGCCTGGTATCACTTGAGAAGCTCAGTGAGCCAAGCCAAATGACACAAAATTGCTAGCAGCATGTACAATTAAATTAGAAATGTTTTAAAATATATGTATTATATATTCTTTTCTCTTGGGACACAGGTAATACATGTTTATATAAACAATACTTGATAGTACAATTAAACAAAAAGAAGAAAGGCATAAAATCACCCATAATTCCCTCTCCCAAAGTATTGTTAACTTTTTGGTATATATTCTCCCAGATTGTATCAATTTATATATAGGAATCCTCTACATAAATTTTTTAAATAATTTTATTTTCTTATTTTACTCACAATACAGGGTAAATATTTTATCCTGTAAATACACAATTCTCCATAAATGTTGACTATGTATATATTATTTTTAAATTATTAAACCAATTTAAATTACAGGGCACTTTTTTAGTATGCAAATGTTACCACTACCCATTTCAGATGACTATTTTTCTAAAACATTTAAATATAAACAGCTTTTAAAAACTGAAGTGTGAATAGTTTCTACATAGTCTCTAACATTGAAGACTAAAGTAATTTGAAATTTATGTTTCTAACTGATTTTAAAGATGAATGAATGGATTGTCATGTGGATTGCTTAGCATAATTGGTTAAACTAAAGATTCTATACCTTTTTTAACTTTAACTTGGCACACAACGGGGAGTATAAAGATTGTGTGGTGAAGTAAAAAAAGAGTCACATTGGATTATAAGTACATAAGAAAGTTTCTGTTCTTTAAATTAAGATTCATTAAAGGTGTTCTTACTTAGAGTTATAAGATACTAACTAAAAGTGCATCAAGAACAGCACCCAGCAGAACCATATTTTCCATCTCCTCTTCAGCAAACTTCTTATGCCCAGAGCACATGGTCATGAAATTAGTTCTACAAAAGTAATAAAACCTTTTTCTTCTGACAAGAAACATTTAATTAGAACTGCACAGCCGCCAGCATTCTAGCTCTAATCTCTACAGTAGTCCATTTTTGATGGAAATTTTGTGCTGATTTCATGGTTACTTCCTGGAAAATGTCAATGCAGTTCATGGTCATTTCATGGATTGGAAAAAAAATGCACACAACGGTCATTTAATTATTATTTCATAATGCCATCTCAATTTCCAAAAAATTATCTCTATGTGTCAAGATTCAGGTGGTCTCATCAATTGCATCATTTCCAGTAAAGTTTCCAATACAAATGCTTAGGATTACTATCATTCAGCCTTTAGAGACATAGCACACCCAATTCAAAAGAAATAAGGAAATACTTCCAGGAACAATGTGGTAGAAGAAGTGGTATACACTGCCTCTACTACTTATATGTAAAATCTAAAAACAAAACAAAAAACAAAACCAAGCTTATAAATACAGAGAACAGATTAGTGGTTGGCTAAGTGGGTGAAGGGGGTCAAAGGTAAAAAATATATATGTAGTAAATAAAGCAAACATGTATAAGTATATATAAATATATGTGTAAATGCATAAATATATATACACATATAAGCATATGTATAAGTATGTACGCATATATACACAAGTGTACATGAGTTTTCAGAGAAGGAAAACTCTGACTCCAAAAAACCTCCGCTGCCTTGCGGCATACCTCTTCAGGGGAAAGGCTAAGGGAGTAAACCCTGACAGAAAATCCGGAGCCGGAGTCCCTAAGGCGGTTTGACGTTGTAGTCAACACCGGCAACTCCTGCGGCGCACCTGAAGCCAAGCTGTATTGACTCCGTCTTTCCCTTGGACCCTTCAGCTGCGAAGAGAGGGGGGGTCTGCTGCATGGGCAACAGCAGACCCTCCATATCACCCTGCCCAGGCTCTGTAGCTTCAGCTTCACTGGAGAGGACACTCCAGCGTCATCACAAGATGTCGATTCAACACAGGAGGAGACAGATACCGTGTCACTCCCGAGTCGGACTGCACAGCCATTCTCAGCGGTGCAGATAGACTCTTAAGAAGCTACACCATCGTCTCTCGAGACGGACGGCTGCCGAATGAACGAACATGAGTTTTCATATGGTATTTGTCTTTGACATGTCACATAACATAATGCTCTTGATGTTTGTCCATTTTATCAAAAATGGCAAGATTTTATTCTTTTAAATATATTTTTGTATATATTATATATATTATACATATGTGTATACATTTTATTTCAGCTATTCTTTAGGTGAAGATTCAAAGTAAACTAAATACATAATAAAATCAGATCACTAGTAAGTGCAAAACAACCAACAAATTATACAAGAAAGGAAGCATGATTATAATAATATATTACTTGGCTCATTTATAAATAATATTTACCTATTCATACTAAATTATATGTTGAAACCAATGTCACCCAAATAAATTTAACAAAACATAAAATTATAAATAAATGAATAAAATGTTGACTAAGGATTTAACCAAAAATCTGGGTAATAAAATTTGAGAGTGACAGGTAAGATAGCTGAAACTTTATCTTCAAAGGGTAAAGTAAATAATGTCTAAAATAGAAATATAGAATTAAATACAAGGAGAAAGAACTGATAAGTTGAAAATGGTTATGCCTGAGGTGATGAACTCAGGAGTTGTTAATTGTTTGTTGCTCTGATTTGTATTCTTTGATTTTCATAAAAGATTTATGTACTATCTTAATAAGAAATAAAAATAAATGTCAATAGTGATGTAATTTGTTAGGTGTAACTTTAAGTTCTTCCCTTTACCCCAGTTCGATTTCCATGTAAGTGGGAAATTACCTTGAGACAATCAGGATTGAAAACCAAGAAAAAGGAGCTGAGTTAAATGAATTGAACTAAATCCCTTAAATCAGGTCCTAGGACAGCAAAGGGAGACCCATGGAGTCAACTAACAAATCTACCAAAATCCTGGCCTGTGTCCAATAGATGCCAGTAGCACTTCCTACCTGTGACAACCCAAAATGTCAAAAAAATCACCACATGTTCCCTGGGGAGCAAAATCACTTCTGATTGGGAACAACAAAGTATAGGTAGTGTCATCTTGTTTTGTTTTTTTCTGAACAAGAAATAGGTACAGCTTTGTTTCAAAACTTTCTTAATTGTTCTAATTTATTTTTTTCCATCACCATTTATCCTTCTTCCACCTCCATCCAACCCCGTGTACGCACCCCCCCAACACTGTTGTCTGTGTCCATGAGTTCCTTCTCTTTCCTTTTTTTTTTTTTTTGGCTCAATCCCTCAATTCCCCTCCCATCACATCCTCACCTCCTTCCCCAAAGCTGCCAGCTTGCTCTCTGAGTCTATTTCTCTTTTGCTTGTTAGTTCAGTTTGTTCATTAGAGTCCACATATGAGTGTTAATCATATGGTACTTATCTTTATCTGACTGGCTTATTTTACTTAGTATAATGTTCTCCAGGTCCATCCACACTGTTGCTGAGTAAAATTTTCTTTTTTTATGGCCAAGTCAAAACTATCAATTAGATATAATTATGGTTGTTCTTTGACTTAGAAGCAGATATTCTGAAGTTTTGCATTCAAACACTTCACGTATGTGTACTGAGAATCCACTATGTAACAAGCATTTTTGAGACCCTGAGATATAATAATAAACAAGCAGAAACTGTTCTTCCTTTTCATATAGTTTACACTCTTACTGCAGAGAAAGAGAGTAATCAAATAATGATGCAAATATGTAAGCTAAAACTACAGTCAGTTCTACAGAAAAATATGACAGGGTATTTTGAAAGAATATTAGCAAAGCATCTGATGTAGTCTGGGGATCAAGGAAACTAACATTTGAATGGTAGCTAAAGGATGTGAGGAATAAACTATGAAACAGATATGATGAAAGAAGAAATGGTGTATCAGACAAAGGAAACTGCATGTGCAAATATACTGAGAAATAAAAATGGCAAATTTGAGCAATCAAAAGTTCTGTGTGACAAATGCAGAAAGCAAGAATGAACAGAGCAACACGAAGCTACGGTGGTACATTGGTATCAGATTGTATTCAGTTTTGTGTTTTTTAAATTTATTTTTAATTGTTTTTCTATTAGAGTTGTCCCATTTTTCGTTCTTTGCTCTCCCCTGCTCCACTCACCTCCTCCCTCTCCCACAGCACATCCTGACTCAGTTATTCATGTCCATGGGTGATTCACATTAGTTCCTTGATGACTAGACCCTTCTTCTTTCTCCCCTCTTCTTTCTCATCCCACCCCTCTGGTCACTGTCACTCTGTTCCCTGTTCACATGCCTCTGGTTCTTTTTTGCTCATTTGTTTGTTTTGTTCATTAGTTGCCTGTATTAGGTGAGATCATATAGTATTTGTCTTTTGCCATCTGGCTTATTTCACTTAGCATAATACTCTCAAGTTCCATCCATGTTGTCACAAAAGGTAAGAGTTCTTCTTTCATTCTGCTGCATAGTATTCCGTTGTGTAAATGTACCACAGTTTTCTACTCCACTCATCTACAGTGGACACTTGGTTGTTTCCAACACTTGGCTATTGTAAATATTGCTGCTATGAACATAGGGGTGTATAGTTTCTTTTGAATTGGTGTTCCAGGATTCTTTGGGTATAATCTAGCAATAAAATCACTGAATCAAAAGGCAGTTTCATTTTTAGTTTTTTGAGGAAAGTCCACAATGTTTTCCATAGTGGCTGCACCAGTCTGCATTCCCACCAGCAATGCACCAGGGTTCCCTTTTCTCCACATCCTCATCAGCACTTGTTGTTTGTTGATTTGTTAATGATGGCCATTCAGAGTGGTGTGAGGTGGTATCTTATTGTACTTTTAATTTGCATTTCTCTAATGACTTGTGATGTTGAGTATTCTTTCATGTGCTATGGGCCCTCTGTATGTCCTTCTTGGAGAAGTGTCCGTTCAGGTCCTTTGCCCATTTTTTAATTGAATTATCTGTCTTCTTTGTGTTGAATCATATAAGTTCTCTATTTATTTTGGAGATCAAACCCTTGTCTGAAGTATAGTTGGCAAATATGTTCTCCCATACTTCAAAGTTTCTGCTGCATCACTACCAGGGGCATTACTGGTTTGTGAGAAAAATTTGTACAGCCTTTGTAGATGCATACTTGACCATATGTACCATAACATTAAAATTTTAGTATCTTTGACCCAGTAAGCTGTCTTGTAGGTATATAATTTAAAGAAGTGGGGTACAGGTAAAAAAGTGCCAGCAAGTATGTTTCTAAGAAGATTAAAAATAATAATAACTTTATGAAAAAAAATAATTTTGTAAGCAATGGTTCCAAATGTTCAGACCCTGGAACACTGAGACCTTTTTCTTCCTTGAACAAGGAATAAGTTGAACCTACCCCGTGGAGTATCAGTCTGTCCTTCAAATTGTTTTTAATCTAGATGAATTTTAAGATGCTACTGGGGAATGACTTAGCCAAAACTTATCAAAACTTAAAATTTACAAGCAAGCATATAGCCAAGTTAGCTTTTCATAAAGCCTCAAATACTATTCCAATTTTTTAAATTTATTTTTGTGAAGGAAACCCCAAATGGCTTTCCCAATTTTTCACTTCATTGCCAATCATTCTAATCTTGGAAAAAATTTCACAGTATTTCAAATTTGTACATGTTGGCTGGCAGAAACATAACCATAATTGTTCAAAAATAAAAGAGAGTAAATAGAATTTATCTTTGACTTCCAGAATCCTTTTTTAAAAAAACTCTTTTCTCCTTATTGGGGGGGACCAAAGCTTCCTGATCTTTCTTTCCATCATTATGAATTGAAATCAGTAACACATTTGAAACTTTTTTCATATCATATCATATTAATCCCCTTAAGGAACATGTATATTTTAACAAAGATAAAATTTATAAACTTAAGTGCTTAATATAAAATCTTGAACTTCAGTAGCTATTAGAAAAGCCAACATATTTTTTTCTAATGACTATTTTAGAAATCTTTTTATATCAATTCTTTTTCCTCAATGGCCTTTCACTGTTCTTCTGAGATAAAATGTTAAATTAATTTTGGGTGAAATTAACATTTTATAGGGTGTCTTGCAATACCCAAAGTTGAAGTTGTATCAAATAATAGAGTATTGTCCCAGTTATTGTCTCAGAGAACATTTTCTTGTGCCCACTTTTATCCAAAGCACATAAAAATTTATTCATTTATCTAGTTTTCATATGTTAGTTTCACAAAAACTGAAATTTAGGGGATAATTTTAGACACATTATGATTTTGAATAAATATCCCTATATTAACCCTTCTTGGGTTGAATAATAATTAGAAAACATTATTATTAGCCTTGGCTGCTGTGGCTCAGTGGATTGAGCATCGGCCTGCAAGCCAAGTGTCACTGGTTCGATTCCCAGTCAGGGCTCATGACTAGGTTGCACATCAGGTCCCCAGTTGGGGGCACGAGTGAGAGGCAACCACACAGTGATGTTTCTCTCCCTCTCTTTCTCCTTTCGCCTCTCTCTAAAAATAAATAAATAAACAAACTGATTAATTAATTTAAAAAAACATTATTATTAAATATCCAGATAACAGTATTGATGAGTCATAACATGATTCAATATGTTTGTCTACTGATGGATATTAACATGGATAGATGATTATGAAATTCCAAAAAGGGTTCGAGTGTACAAAACTAAATAATGGGAAGACATATCATACATATTTTGGCAACAGAGCCCTTGAAAACCAGCCAATTTTGCAAAATTAAGCAATAGATAAGATCAAGGAAAAGTGAACTTTTCCACCAACTAAAACAGATGTCAGAAACTCCATTCACTTTACTCTATGATATATGATAGAAATCTTTTGATATGAAGTGGCAAAAATTGAATTCAAATACAATTCATTAATAATCAAGGCAACAAACTGAAAGAACCAGGGTGGGTTTTAGCCCTGGTTCTATTTCCTGGCAGTTTCCCAGACTTCGCGAGCCATATTTCACCAAGGTTCTGTATTTACTGGCTACTAAGTTACATTATAATTTTTAAGTAAAAGTCTTGCTTCCTTTGGATTTCTCTTAAGAAGGAGAAAACTGCTTTCCCAAAAGTTCTCAATGAGTTTCACTTTGTATATATCACTGACCTCAAATGAATCAAATATAAAAATAACAAAAGAAGAATAAAATTTTTTAATGAGTAAAGAATACTGCCTTCTAAAGTAATCATGAGGGCACATATCATTAAGATATTTCATTTTTAGAGGAGACTTACAGCCAAGATGGAGGCCTAGACTGACATGTTCCATCTCCCTCCACAACTAAGAAGGAATACAACTACCACAAAACCAGAAATAACCAGAAGTTCTAGAAAATAAATGGAAGTCCAACATATAAAGTTATAAAGAAGTGGTGCTCATCCAGATGGGTAGGAGGGGTGAAGACAGGGAGGAGAGGTCAAGCTGTGCTGACCACAGCAGCAGCAGCGATGGCAGCAGGACAGCAGTAAACACAGACACTCGTATTTAAGGGGAGTTGAGAGCACCTGGGGAGCACCCCCAGCTGCAGACCAGACCCATAAGCTTCAGATTCCAAAGCTAGGAAAGGCAGACCTCCATTGCCTAGGACTGTGAGGCCCAGAGGGGGTGGGAATGGAGGAGGAGGCTCCCGGTCCCTCAGGAGAGCGTGAATGGCAGGAATCCATCTTGGACCCACACCTCCACAGAAAATACCACAGCGTGGTGAGACAGGTCGTCCGGTTGTGACAAGTGCACGGGCCTCCACCCCCTATAGCATAGGAGGTGTGACAGCCCTGCCCAAGAAGCAAAGGTAAACACAAAATGGTCAGGATGGAGATCCCAGTGATGCAGCTGACCAGACAGCAAATATCTAATCTAAGGAAGCAGCAGATAGGAAATCTTTCTGAGGCACAGTTCAGAGCTTTGGTTATAAAAATGCGTCAGACCTAACAGCAGATCTTAAACAAGACAGGTAAGGAATGAAGGCTAGTCCTGCTGAAATGAACAAAAACACATACAAAACTAGGGGTGAGGGTAAGAAAACCAGGAATCAAATCAACAAATAGGAACATAGGGAAGAAACAAACAACCAGTGTAGAAAGGGGAAATTAAAAGTGAGGAAAATGAGGAGAGGCTCAGAAACTTATTGGACAGCTATAAGTGGGCCAACATCTGAATGATAAGGTTGCCAGAAGGTGAAGAAGAAGAACTAGAAATTGAAAAATTATGTGAAAAAATAATGAAGCAGAACTTCCCAGACTTGGGGAAGGAAATAGACTTACAGGTCCAGGAAGCACAGAAAGTTCCAAATAAACTGGACCCAGGGAGAACCACACCAAGACACACGATAGTCAAAATGTCAAAAATTAAGGATAAAGAGAGAATCTTAAAAGCAGAAAGGCAGAAGACAAGAATTATATACAAAGGGGTCCCAATAAGACTGTCAGCTGATTTCTCAAAAGAAACTCTGCAGGCAAGAAGGAACTGGCAAGAAATATTCAAAGTAATGAAAAGCAAAAACCTACAACCACTATTACTCTATCCAGCGAAGCTGTCATTCAGAACAGAAGGGGTAGAGAAAGTGCTTCCAGGACAAAGTAAAACTGAAGGAGTTCATCAGATCCAAACCACTGTTATATGAAATGTTAAAAGGAGTTGTTTAGGAGAAGGAGGATCAAAACTACGAACATTAAAATGAAAACTGTATTACAACAACCAACAACAGAAGCTAGGGAACCGAAACAAGGCAAACTAAATAGGCAACGAGAGTGGGAAAAGAGTTATAGGTATGGGGAACATTATGGAGGGAGGTCAGTAAGGAGGAGTAAGGGGGGAAAGGGAGGGAGATGGTACAGGAATTAAGAAGCATAGTGGGAGGGAGTGGAGTAGACAGGAATATGTTGAGAAGAACTATATGCACAACTAATGGGCATAGACTAAGGGGGTGGTGAACAACTGGAGGGAGGGATATCACTGGGTGGAGGGGAACAAAGGGAAAAGAAATTGGGACAACTGTCACAGCATAATCAATAAAGCATATTAAAAAAAGATATTTTATTTTTATAACAACAGTCATGAGGAAATTCTATGGAATGTACTCTGTGTAAGAGGACAGAGTAATATGAATTAAGTTTTATAAATATTTTCCCCAAAAGTGACTAAAAAAAACTTGAAATTTAAGGAGAAAGATCTTTGAGTACTTGGTAATATGTGTCTATAGAGTACATAAATTATTTCAATTTCTGATCATAACAGATAAATAATGTAATGGAGAATTAAATAAAGGTAAGTTTTACATATATCCTCCAAAATAAATTGCCATAGATAATGTCATTAGTGTTAGTTTTAATCACATTAGCAGAACAGATAATTAAGACAATTCACAAATGAGGTCAAGATGGAGGCTTTTTAAATTAAGAAATGCAAACAGAGAGCTAAGAAAAGTACAAATTTAAAAGGTCGTTTTTAATATAAAGAACTTACATACCTCAACACAAAGAAAACAGACAACCCAATTAAAAAATGGGCAAAGGACCCGAACAAACACTTCTCCAAGGAGGATATACAGAAGGTCCATAGGCATATGAAAGAATGCTCAACATCACTAGTCATCAGAGAGATGTAAATAAAAGCCAAAATGAGATACCACCTCACACCAGTCAGAATGGCCATCCTCAACAAATCAACAAACAACAAGTGCTGGCGAGGATGTGGAGAAACGGGAACCCTACTGCTCTGTTGGTGGGAATACAGACTGGTGCAGCCACTATGGAAAAGAGTATGGAATTTCCTCCAAAAACTAAAAATGAAACTGCCTTCTGAACCAGTGATTCCACTGATAGGATTATACCCAAAGAATCCTGGAACACCAATTCAAAAGAAACTATGCACCCCTATGTTCATAGCAGCGCTGCTTACAATAGCCAAGTGCTGGAAACAACCTAAGTGCCCATCTGTAGAGGAGTGGATTAAAAAGCCATGGTACATTTATACAATGGAATACTATGCAGCAGAAAGAAAGAAGGAACTCCTGCTATTTGCGACAACATGGATGGAACTAGAGAGAATTATGCTTAGTGAAATAAGCCAGGCAATGAAAGAAAAATACCATATGATATCACCTAATACAGGAGACTAATGAACAACAGAAACAAATGAACAAAATTGAACAAGGAACAGAGTAACAGTTATCAAGGGGGAGGGGCGATGGAGGGAAGGGCAGAAGTAGGGGAAGAGTTTAGCAAAGGAACTAATATAAATAACCCATGAACATGAACAATGGGGTTGGGATGGACTGTGGGAAAAGGGATGGGCTCGGTGAGGGGTAGCAATGAGGGGAAAAGTGGGACAAATGTAATAGAAAAACAATAAAAATAAAATTTAAATTAAAAAAATATATAAAAGGTCTCTTTTAAAAAATATATGAAAATCAAGGAAACGTTGACAGTGTCCTATAGTCTGCTCCAGGCTAAAAATAAGTGTTGATATATTACAGTTGTCTATGCTTTGCTTTTAGAAAAGGAAAAACCCAGTTATTCCTCCTGTCTCTTCTTTCTTCTCACACTACTAACACACTCACAACACTTTTAACACCAGGTGTGTTATGGTTAGGTCTCACAAAAAGAAATTTTCTGCAACACCTGCTTGGATGTCCTAAAACTTAATTCAATTCTGACACTGCCTGCTCAGAGATAACGTCAGATCCCACAGGTTAAGTGCTCAGTCCCATGAGACTCCCCTTATTTCAGGTGCTACTTTTATGACAGCTTACTGACAATTTCTGTCTGACTTGGCTACAAATCTGAGGTTTCCATGACTTCCACCTTGGATTTGTTTATTTGCTAGAACAGCTCACAGAACTCAGAGAAACACTTCTGTTCACTGGTTTATTAAAGGATATGATAAAGGATATAGATGAACACCCAAATGAAGCAATGCATAAGGTAAAGTCTGGGAGGTTCCTGAGCACAGAAGTTTCTGTCCTTGTGTAATTGGGGTGCATGACCCTTCCGTTATATGGAAGTGTTCACCTACTTGAAAGCTCTCTGAACCTCAAACTATTGGAATTTTTACAGAGACTCCATCATAGGCATGATCAATCTATTTCCAGCCCCTCTCTCTCTTCACTGAAGAATGGGGGATGGTTCTGAAAATTACAAGCTTCTATGGTCTTCTTGGTCTTTCTGATGACCGCCCCCCCCCCCCATTCAGGAGCCCATCCAAGGATTCAATACAGAATCACCTCACTAGAACAGAACAAAAGATGCTTCTAGTGTTTTTATTACTTACGATTTTACAACGGTTCCAGCCCTGTTTCAGTAACTAGGAGCAGAGATCAACACATATTTATAAATTTGTTTTATGGCTTTCTTCAGTTTTATATAGCCCAAAAACTTACAAAAATATTTATATAAAAGAGAGAGACAGTGTGTGAAAGCTAAGCTTGACCAAATTAGGTACTTGAAAAGCAGGGACAATTTATGAATCTAAGAAGAGGATAAAAAGAGTTTACCTGAGAGGAGCATATACGAATGTGGAGGCAATGGGGACAAGGTCAAAACATGAACTGCTTCTTTTGTATAAAACAATATCTTTGCCTTTTACTGAGTGCTAAACATGTGCCTGGAACTGTGCTAAATGATTTGAATGCATCATTTTTTTAGCGCTCACACTGTTATTCTCATTTTTATAGCTGATAAATCTCAAGCTCAGAGAAGTTAAATAATTTATGAATTTTGAAAAACTAGCTAGCAATGAAGCTGGATTGCAGCCAAATTCTACCTTATTCCAGGGCCTGTTCTCATCTATTTCATTACACTGCAGAAACATTGGCAAGAAGAAATCCTATGACGAATACTTACTTACTTTCTTAGTATTATCTATGAAAACTAAAATGAATCATCTGAAACATGGAAAAATTTCAATATTATCATCAGGAGCTCCCTAGATTCCCAATCTTATAAAAATTAAATTATGCCCTGGCTGATGTGGCTCCATGGATTGAGCATTGGCCTGTGAACCAAAGAGTCGCCAGTTCAATTTCCAGTCAAGGTGTTATAGAAACAGGGGTGTCTAAAAACGAACCCCAGAGTTTGCAGCTAGGAGACAGGGAAAAGGAAGCAGCTTTCAGGATGCCTTTGCATGCCTGGAACTAGTGGCTGGAAACTTTGTTGCACAAAGATCCGCTTTGAAACTTCCAAGTCTCAGGAAGATGGGAGGGGATTTGGACTATGGGATGATAGAGGAGGAGCCTACAGAGCCTGTGTAGGGTTCTGTGAAAGGTCAGAACTGTTTGCAACACCCACTGCGTCAAAGGATATATAAGCAGCTGCGGACATTTTAGCTCAGGCTCCCTCCATGTGGCTTGGAGGAAGCGGGGGGGGGGGGGGTCTCCCCAGGCTGCTTTAAGAAGAGGCTCTTGCCATGCGGTTTTGAGAAGGAGAGGAGATCCATGCAGTTTTCAGGAAGAAGGCAGTTTACAAGGAGGCTGAGAATCTGGGCGGTTCTGCATTGAGAGATGGGACTCGAACCCACAATCTTGCCGCAGTCGCCAAATTGTAACAGAACCCCTGGGCTGCTTCGATTGAAACAGAACCCATGGGCTGTTTAGTTAGGGGCCCGACTGCCCACCACCAGAATTATAACTCTCAATACCAGAGTTTAGTGAAAAGAAAAAGAACTGTTTATTTGCACATAGTTCTGCCTCCCCCTCCCAGACCTGGCCAGTCTTAGGAAAGTCAGAAACACCGTTTCCCTACTTCCTAGGCACAGTTCAGCTTTACCAGTAGCTGCCAATCACTCAATTCTGATTGGGGAGGTCCTTTCTGTGCTGTGGTGCCCTCTAGCTCTCAATGCAGAACCGCCCAGATTCTCAGCCTCCTTGTAAACTGCCTTCTTCCTGCAAACCACATGAATCTCCTCTCCTTCTCAAAACCACATGGAGATAGCCTCTTCTTAAAGCAGCCTGGAGAGTCCCCTCCTCCAAGCCACCTGGAGGGAGCACGCAGCTAAAATGTCCGCAGCTGCTTATATATCCCTGACTGCGTCCTCTGACGCAGTGGGTGTTACAACCAGTTCTGACCATTCACAGAACCCTATTCAGACTCTGTAGGCTCCTTCTCTACCATCCCACAGTCCAAGTCCCCTCCCATCTTCCTGAGACTTGGAAGTTTCAAAGTGGATCTTTGTGCAACAAAGTTTCTAGCCACTAGCCCCAGGCATGCAAAGGCATCCTGAAAGCTGCTTCCTTTTCCCTATCTCCCAGCCGCAAACTCTGGGGTTTGTTTTTAGACATCCCTGTTTCTGTAACAAAGGCACATGCCTGGGTTGCAGGCCAAGTCCCCAGTTGGGGGCGTGTGAGAGGCAACCACACATTGATGTTACTCTCCTTCTCTTTCTCCCACCCTTCTCCTCTCTCTAAAAATAAATAAATATAATCTTATAAAAGAGAGAGAGAATTAAATTATGATGGCAGATGTGCAATAGGTAGAAAATTTCTGAATGCTAGTCTTTGTAAAGAATTCTTCCCTGTGAAATGAATGAATCATCCAAAAGATAGAAACCTAAATAATCTACCATGCAGAGGCCTCTTGGATCTCTAGAAAGAGGTCTCTTGACATCATCTTTTTCCTGCCTAGACATTCAGCATATACACAGGCCAGTCATAGCCTTACCCTGCAGACACTATGCCTGGAGGACTTAGCTAAATCCCACATTGGCTTATCTTAGTTGGCTCATGCTATAATAACAAAATACCATAAACTGGGTGGCTTAAGCAACAGAAATTTATTTCTCATGGTTTTGGAGTCTGGGAAGTCTAAGATCAAGACACCAGCAAGATAGGTTTCATTCTGAGGCCTCTTTTGTGTGTTCACATGACCTCTTATTTCTACATCCCAAGGGAGAAATCTCTCTCTTCTATCAAATTAAGTCTTCACTGTTATAACCTTATTTAACCTTGGTTAACTTCTAATGGCCCTATCTACAAATTTAGGTACAATGGGGGTTAGGGTTTCAATATACAAAGGCCAGGGTACAATTCAGTCCATAGATGTTCCAAAACTGATTTATATAGGCACACTAATTTCTGTTAATACACCCTTGTGAGAAGCAGAACTGCCACAGAGGTAAGACCTTGCAGAGGAATCTTACAGATAAAATTGGTATTGTTACTTAAAAGTTATATTTTGTAATAAAAGTGAATTCTAAGTAAAATAGTTACCTAAGTAGAGATTTCAAAGCCCCTATTTGATTATTACAATTGACAGGATCAAGGAAGGGAGGAGATGAGAAATAACAAGGATGATAGGGTCATTCCTCAAATATATAGGAATTTAGCACAGTGCTAGTAGAGACAAGATGAAGAAAAACATGAGACAAATGATCAACTCTACATGAAAAACAAAATGTGTCAAGGGAACTACAGAGAGGAGATATTAGCAAAAGTCATTATCACCTTTTATCAATACTAGAGGAAAAGTTGAAGAGTAAAGCTGGCCCATAAAATAAATGAGATGACAACACTATAACATGTAGATTTCCTTTCTCTATTCAGAAGAACTGTGCTGGAGTCATCATGACAAGATGACTTTTACCCTATGAAGGAAGGACTTCTCTTCTGTGTGACAGCAGTAGCACTAGAAAGGAGTCTGGACATGGCCACAAGGTATACCTGGAGTAAAGGCCAGTCCAAAATAAAAAGGGAATCAATATTATTGGTCCCAGGCTCAGCGTTGTATTAGTTTCTTATTGTTGCTGTAACAAACTGCCTCAAAGTTAGTAGCTTAAATCAACACAAATTTATCATCTTATAGTTCTATACATGAAAAGTCTGACACAGATCTCATTGGGCTAAAACAAGGTGTTTGCAAAGCTACATTCCTTTGTGGAGTCTTAAAGAGAAAATATGTTTCCTTAAGTTTCCCAGCTTCTGGAAACCACCTGCATTTCTTATCTCATGACCCCATTTCTCTATATTCCTTTATTTCCTTTCTTCTTTTCATTTTTTAAGTTTATTTTATTTATTAATTTTTAATTTAAGTATAGTTTGTATACAATATGATGTTAGTTATACTAGTTTCAGGGCTACGATACAGTGATTTAACATTTTTATTTTTTACATGTGATCACCTCACTAATCTCAGTAATCATCTGTCCCCATGCAAGCATCACAATTTTATATATGTATATTATATAGTTCCTTTCATTTTTTTCAACAATCCTTCCATTCTCTCCCTTCTAGTAACCATCCCTTTGGTCTCTGTTTCTTTGTGTCTATATTCTGTTTTGTCTGTTCTGTTTTTGTTTTTTTTAAGATTCCACACATAAGTGAGAACATACAGTATCTTTCTCTGCCTGAGTTATTTCACTTAGCATAATACTTTCTAGATTCCTCCATGTTGCTGCAAATGGCAAGATTTCATTCTCTTTTTATTGCTGAGTAGTATTCCATTGTGTACATATATATCTTCTTTACCCATTCATCTATGGATGAATACCTATATTGCTTCTATATTGGCCAGTGTAAATAATGCTGCAATGAACATAGGGGTACATATACCTTTTTGAATTAGTGTTTTTATTTTGTTCAGATAAATACCCAGAAGTAAAATTGCTGGGTGTTTGGTATATCTATTTTTAGTTTTTGAGAAATCTCCATACTGTCTTCCACAGTGGCTGCACCAATTTGTAGTCCCACCAGCAGCACACAAGAGTTTCCTTTTCTCCACTTCCTTGCCTACATATGTTATTTACTGACTGTTCAATAATAGCTATTCTGAAGAACATGAGGTAGTATTTCATTGTGTTTTTGATTTATATTTCCCTGGTAATTAGTGATATTGACCATCTTTTCACCTGTCTGTTGGTCATCTGTATATTGTTTTTGGAGAAAATCTATTCATATCCTCTGCCCATTTTTTTTTATTGCATTATTTTTTATTATTGAGCTGTATGAGTTCTTTTTGAATTTTGTTTTTTTTTCTTTCAGATTTAATGTGTTTTATTGATTAAAATATTACATTTGTCCCAATTTCCCTTCCCTCTGCTCCCCTCCACCCGGTGGTTCCCTCCCTCCAGTTGTCCCCCCCTTTTAGATTATGTCCATTAGTTGTGCATACAGTTCCTCCCAACCTCTCTCCGTCTATTCCATTCCCTCCTACCTTGATCCCCAATTCCTATATCATCTCCCTCCCTTTCCCCATTCCCCCTCCCTGTTGACCTCCCCCCAATATGCTTCCCGTACCCACAGTTCCTTTTCCACTCTCGTTGCCTGTTTAGTTTGCCTTTGTTTCATCTCCTTAGCTTCTGTTTTTTAAACCAGTCCCTTTAACATCTCATATAACAGTGGTTTGGATCTAATGAACTCTTTCAGTTTTATTTTGTCCTGGAAACACTTTCTCTGTCCTTCTATTCTGAATGACAATTTCGCTGGATAGAGTATTCATTGTTGTAGGTTTTGGATTTTCATTACTTTGAATATTTCTTGCCAGTCCCTTCTTGCCTGTAGGGTTTCCCTTGAGAAGTCAGCTGATAGTCTAATTGGGACCCCTTTGTACATAATTCTTTTCTTCTCTCTTGCTGCTTTTAAGATTCTCTCTTTATCTTTAATTTTTGACATTTTGATTATAATGTGTCTTGGAGTGGTTCTCCCTGGGTCCAGTCTCTTGGGAACTCTCCTTGCTTCCTGGACCTGCAAGTCTATTCCCTTCCCCAAGTCTGGGAAGTTCTCCTTTATTATATTTTCACTCAATTTTTCAAGTTCTAGTTCATCTTCCTCATTCTCTGGCAAACCAATGATTCTTATGTTGGGCCTTTTATAGCTGTCCCAGAGGTTTCTGATCCTCTCATTGTTGCTTCCCATTTCCTCTCGCTGCATTGGTTGACTGCTTGTTCCTTCTCCATATTCGTTTGTTGAAATGAACTTTGGATTTTTTTTCCTCACCATCTGTCTCGTATGCGGTTTTGTTCCTTTCGTTATGAAAGTTTTTCGCTTCTTTCTTATCTTTTTCCTGCTCTTTTGTGAATTCTGTAAGCCACCTGATAACAATGGCCCAGAACTGAGCCTCTGACAGGTTTCTTATCTGTTCATCTGTCAGGTTCTCTATCTGCTGCCTGGTGAGCTGTGTCACCGGGATTTCTATAGTTGTCTGCCACATTTTGACAGATGCGTTTTGTTTTCTTGGGCCGGCTGTCGGGGGCAGTGCCTGTGTACTCGTAATGACCCAGCGACCGGCGCCGTTTGGCGTCACAAGTCAGCGACCGGCGCCTGTCTGCGACCTATTTCGCAGCCCTGTGGTGCTTTCTTTCTTTGGGGGCGGGGGTCCAAGATGGATTCACACAGTTATTCAGCTAGGAGACCGGGATCCGTCCTCCCGCCCCCCTGGGCCTCACTGTTCAAGGCGATGCGGTGGCCGCTCTCCCCAGCGCTGGGGTCGCGCACTGCCAGGGGCTTGACTGCCGCCGGGATTTTTCGCCGCCCCGCCGCTCCGCAAACAGCTTTGCCCTCTTTAACTCTTACCTGCCCGAATGGCACCGCTGGTTTATAACTTCATATGTTGGGCTTCCGTGTAGTTTTATTTTCTGGAATTTCTAGTTATCCTTTGTTTTGAAGTAGTTGTATTCCTCTCTAGTTGTAGAGGGAGACTTAGCGTGTCCGTCTAAGCCTCCATCTTGGCCGGAAGTCCCTCTTTTTGCATTTTGGATTCAACCTTTTCTCTTGCTCACATGAATGTATCCTAAAAGATATTACTCAGACTGCTGTAAGATAGTTTACTACTTATGTTTTCTTCTAGGAATCTTATGGT
This sequence comes from Furipterus horrens, assembly GCF_987537825.1. Taxonomy (NCBI): domain Eukaryota; kingdom Metazoa; phylum Chordata; class Mammalia; order Chiroptera; family Furipteridae; genus Furipterus; species Furipterus horrens. The sequence continues at coordinate 56,858,117 of NW_028327176.1, read as the reverse complement.
TTCAGGCCTAACACTTAAGGCTTTAACTCATTTTAAGTTTATTTATGTATATTGTGTAAGACAGTGGTCCAGTTTCATTTTTGCATGTATCTGTTCAGTTTTCTCACAACCACTTGTTGAAGAGATTATTAATTCTCTGTTGTATATTTTTACCTCCTTTTTTTGTAGTGTTTTTGTCTGGTTTTGGTTTAGGGTAATGCTGGCATCATGAAATAAGTTTGGAAGTGTTTCTTCTTCCTCAATTTATTTGGAATAGTTTGAGGATAGACACTAATTCTTCTTTGAATGTTTGCTAGAATTCACTTCTGAAGTCTAGGCTTTTGCTTGTTGGGATGCTATCTCTATCCTCAAAGCTAGTAATGAGTTTAACTGAATAATCACCTTATTTTAAGGTCAGTTGGTTAGCAACCTTAATTCCATCTTTAATCATAATTCTGTAATTCCAGTTTTCCAAGTAACATAACATATTCACAGGTTCCAGAAATTAGGAAGTGAACATCTTTGAGAGGTAGGAATTACTCTGCTTACTACAGGAGTTATATTCAAATGGGGAATTCATGAAAATTTAAACATATTGTGACTGCCCTCAGTCATAGGCCCATACCCACTCTTCTCAATAGCTAATAGAAGTTAAACACAGTATAACCCTGCTTAGAATTGAAGAGAAAGAATATAGTTGCATCCACCTGAAAAATGAAGGGATTCCAGAAAAATTACACAAGTTATATTGAACAAAAATCAAACCCAGGAAGATGAGAAGCAGACAAAAACCAACATGAAAGCTCTGGAAGTAATTGAAAAAAATAAAGACATTATTAATATTATGCTCAAAAAGATTTGAAAGAATAGAAGGAAAGAGGGAGATTTACTCCAGAACAAAAGTACACTTTAAAGAGAATCTATTCTTTCCTTTGTTTTCAATAAAATTTAAAATATAAAATAAAAGATGACAGATGAGATAAGAAAGTGAACTGAGATGAAAGGGAGTTTGATGTAGTGGGGACAGGAATTTTTTAAAAAGTAAAATGGTTGAGATATAAAATGTTTCAAGTAAGTTAACCATGCTACCCCGATACTATCAAAGTACTAGCAACAGTACTGAAAAATGTTTCTGCTATTTGGAAGAAGAATTGAAACTTTTCCCATAATATAAATGGGACAAAGTACCCATTTTAGAATCTAATGAGAAACATAAACCTTTTCCCAAGAAGGACCTCTATAGCACTTACAATTTAGAACTTTTGAATAAAGTTTTAAGTTTAGTGATTCTTAATTTGTTGTGAAAATGAAGTCATCCTTATCTCTTTATCTCTCTGTAGTTTAGACCTATTTTCTTGTAGATTCTAGCTCTGATAAGAGTGATGAGATAGCAAAGAAAGGGAGGGTGATACAGAGCTCAGTAATCAAAATCTCTGCAGATATGCAGGGTCTGATTCCAGATGAAGCAGGAGCTGAAGCTTAGAGTAGGAATCAACTGTTGACTTTTGTCCATCTAAGAACTCTAATTTCCCCCTCATTTCATGTTGTTTTCTGTGTAACTATCAATTATAATGTTACTCAACCCTATCCTGGGGACTTGACATTGAGCCTCTGCTGGACCAATTATGGTATTCCAGCACAGGAAAATGATTGGTACAAGGGTGATCATGTTAATCTAAGTCCTGTGGGTCTTGAATAGATTAGAGACAGAGGTTTGTTTTCCACTGCCAGTGCTAAGATGTGATAGTGTAAATCTTGTTCAAACAAAGACTAAACACTCAGTTATTTTGGAAAGTGTATGTAAATGTATCTAAGGAATCATGAGAGAAGCCAGTCATGGCTAGTTCCACTAGTCATGGACCATCTCTTAAATTGTCTTATGTTTTTCTAAGTCTGGTTCCTGTCACTTATGATAATTAAGTCTTGTCTTATATACTTATGTAGAATTTTCTCAATTCAGTTTAATTCATTGTAAACTTAATAAAAATTCCTCTCACATTCTGAAACTAGTTTGGCTGTTGGTTTGAATTTTCCTTTTGCCATAATTATTGATGATATTTTTTTTCTTTACCTTTATATTTAATCAAGAGAGTAGAAGTTGGAAATGAAAGTGCTGGCATGAAGACATTTTCATCTGGAAGTTCTCTATTTTATGGTTGCTTTTTATGTATATTTATAGGTATCTGGTAATCTTTGTCATGGGGAGTATAGAAGAGGGTGTAGATTCAGGAAAGTGGCATCAATTGATATTATCACCATTATTAAAATGTCATTCAGTAACAGGCCACCTGCACAATGCCAACATTCTGCCACACAAATTACTTATTAATTAAAAAGTGGGTAATCTTATATGATAGGGAGGTCCACTGTCCACTCCTCTAACTAAATGACAGAACTTGACATCATTAATAATGAGATAACCTGACATTAAGTGACTCCTGTTGTAATGCAATATGAACTGTGCATCATCTATGAAGTATTTCTGGCTAAAATATTTAACTTGAATATAAGCAAGGCTCTAAATTTAATTTAGACTTCACAGAATAAAAATTATCAAACAAATCCAGGTTGTGGGACATTCTATAAGAAAACTGACTTGGCCTCATTAAAAGTCAACATCAAAAGAAAAGAAAACCTACTGAATGAGAGAAAATATTTTCAAATAATATTTCTGGTAAGGGGTTAATATCTAAAATACATAAGCAACTCATACAACTCAACACCAAAAAAAATAAATAAATAAAAATCTGATTAAAAAATGGGTAGATGACCAAAATAGACATTTCTCCAAAGATGGCATGGAGAAGGCCAATGAATGTATAAACAGATGCCCTAACTCACTAATATCAGGGAAATACAAATCAAAACCAAAATGAGATATCACCTCATGCCTGTCAAAATGGCTATTACCCAAATGTCAACAAATAACAAGTATTGGAAAGGATGTGATGAAAGGGGAACCCTCATACACTACTGGAAAATTGTAAATTAGTGCAGTCACTATAAAAGACATTATGGAGATTCCTCAAAAAAAGTAAAAAAAGAACTATTATGACTCAGCAATTCTGGATATGTACCTGAAGAAAACAAAAACACTGATTTAAAAAGATATATGTACCTCTGTGTTTATTGCAGCATTATTTATAATAGCCAATCTATGGAAGAAACTGAGGTGTCCATCAATGGATGCATGGATTAGAAGATGTGAGCTAGATAGATAGATATAGATATAGATATGGATATATAAAGATATAGATATAGATATAGACACACACACACATAGGTCTGTACAGAGGGTATCCAGCCATGTAATATGAAAAATAGAGACATTTATTGAAGAAGATACAAGATACAAGAAACACTGTACATAGGACAAAGATGCCTCACTCCCCTCCAAAGTAGGCAGTTGGGACCTCACACAGTTCTCTCAGTCTCCATCAACTGCCCCGTTATATTTTCCTGAATCTCATGCATGGCCTGAAATCTCTTCTCTTTCAAAGGTGATTTTAGTTTTGTGAAAAGCCAGAAGTCACAGGGCACCAAATCTGGGCTGTAGGGGGGCTGAGTCATTTGGGTGATTTGACATTTCTCAAAAAAAGACTGCACAAGACATGATGCATGAGCAGGTGCATTGTCATAATGATGCTGCCAATCACCAGTTGCCCATAGCTGTAGCCTCTAAATCATCTGAATAGTTTCCATGAAGGAATGTTCAAGCTTAATGCAAAATTTGATGTACATTTGTTGCTCTATTTGCTCAGTCATTTAGAATGTGATAGCCACCAGTATGCATGCTCAATGGCATCTACCACCCCCACTGACTCATACAGTGAATTTGTCATTGTTCACACATGTGCATTCCAGTTCATGTTCCTTGCTGCCAGGTTACATCAATGTTGCACAAACCGTTCTCATTATATTAATAATGGCTGGACTTTTTCCAGACAGATGTCATATATGATGGAGTATTACCTAGCATTAAAAAAAAGAAAAAAGAAATTTTGCCATTTGCAACAACATGAATGGATCTAGTGGTTATTATGCTAAGTGAAAGAAGTTAAACAAAGAAAGACAAATATTGTATGGTTTTATTTATATGTGGAATCTAATAAAACAAAACAAACTAAACCAAACCAAACCAAAACAGACTCGTAGATCCAGAGAACAAATGATGTTGGTGAGACAGGTAGAATAGGTGAAGAGGAATAAGAGGCACAAACTTCAAGTTATAAAATAAGTAAACCATGGAGATGTAGTATGCAGTACAGGGAATATAGTAAATGTATAATAACTTCACATGGTGACAGGTGGTTACTATACTTATTGTGGTGATCACATCATAAGGTATATAAATGTCAAATCATGCTGAACACCTGAAACTAATACAGTATTGTATGCCAGCTATACTTTAATAAAAAAGAAGTCAACAACATATTTTAAAAGGTGGCAAAATCTAAAGAGATCTAAATTCAAATGGAAGGCTTAAATTTTAATTAATACTGGTTTCCAAAAAAAAAAAAAAAAGCTATAAAAATAGTCTAGCAACAAATGTGGGTATTTGAATGGGAACTAGATAATAATAGTTTGTATTAGAGGAAATTATTAAAAATTGAAATTTTATTTTGAGTATAGAGAGGGAGAGGACACATAACTAGGACAAGAAAATCTGATTAAGCTTTAATCTTAAATATTGGGCAGGATTTTGATGAATATTTTTATTTTAAGAAATATTTTATATTGAGAGGAAAACTGAGAAACAGTTGAGAGGAAGAAAGATCAATGTGAGTTCTGAGGTCTACTGCATTAGTATCAGTTAGGCGAAAAAGAAGTTTTCAAGCCTGAAATAGATTCACAGAATCATTATTAGAGATAGAAGTGATGACAGACCATTTAGTCCAATACACACATTTTATTAATGTGAAAACTGAGGTGCATAGTAGCACTATTCACAAAATTCTAAAGGTACAAACAACCGAAATTTGCTTTAATAAATTAGGGAATAAACGTACAATGGAGTATTTATTCAGCCATAAAAAGGAAAAAGCACTGAAACACTTTAATATGGATGAAATTACATGGATGAAAACATTATGCCAAGTGAAAGAAGCCAGACACAAAAAATTACATATTGTATGATTCCATTTATATGAAATATCCAGAATAAGTCAATCCAGAAACAGAAAGCAGATTTGTGGTTGTCAGGGGTGGAGGAGAGGAAGGAATGGGGAGTAACTATTTAATGTGCATAGAATATTTGGGGTGATCGAAATGTTTTGGAACTAGATAGTGGTGGCCACTGAACTGTTCACTTTAAAATTGTTAATTTTAGATTATGTACATTTTACCTCAATTAAGCAAACAAAAGAAACTAAGTTTCAGTGACTTGTTTGAGAGCAAGGCTAATTACTAACAGATCCCTAAACAGAAACTAGATCATCTGGCTCCCAATACACCCTGCAGCAAAGCCCTGATTACCTGACTAAGCAAGTGAGACTTGATCTGGTAGGAAATACGATGCCAACTGATATTTTTAAGCAAGTGAGAGACTTTTTATTATTATTTATATGACCTTGTTTTATTATATTTGACCCTTGTATAATGCAGGGATTAGAGCACTGATCCTTCCATAACCCACAACGTGGTTGAAAATCTGGTTATAACTTAAGTTGGCCCTTTGTTGCTATTTGTGGTTTCCTAACTGCTGACCGAAAATACCACTTTTGATCTTCTGTTAGTTAAATCCGCTGATGTGAAACTCAGGAATATGGATGGCAACTGTGTATTTATTGAAAACATCTGGATATAAGTGGACCCACACAGTTCAATCCTACTTATATATGTCCCCTAAGCAATATATGGTACTTTGTTTTCTATATTTTAAACTATAAATATGTAATATATATACCATGTAGGTATATATATAACAGTATAACATATTTGTATAAAATGTAAATATGTAATGTGTATATAATATATAACGTGCATATAATGCATATACTGTATAATATATGATGCACTTTCTTAGCATATAGTAAATAATATGTAATACATATTACAGTACAATGCTATACATATGTGTTATCCTACTGTACTATCCTCCTGAAACTTGATTTTTTATAATTTAACAATATGCTTTTAAAATTTATTTTTATTGGTATATATGCTCTGATTTATTTGTTTTTACTGCTGCTTACCATTTCATTATATAAATATACTACAGGGCACTTCAAATGTATTGTCAAGGTTTTACTTATCAAACTGTGTGGGTGTACTAGGTGTTGGCTGTTTTATTCATTACATCTCTTTGCAAGTGGTAAATGTTTTCTAGTAAGTCAAAAGAAAAAAATAGGTTATCCAATATCTGATTGCATTCAGTATTCCATACAGACAAAATCACATACTGTACAACCTTGTAGAGTCACCTCAGACTTCTTTGTTTTCTCTCAGGTGATATTCCATTAAAACATTGCTATGCTCCTGACATCCCTGGAGTTGAGATGATGGTGTGAGGCTTGATCTCAGATAGAGGAAGTAGGAAAACGTTAAGAAGGCAAGGTAAACAAAACTGAAAATAAAGCAAATACTGTCAAATGGCTACCCTTGAACCCTACATAAAAGTGCATATTCTTTTATCAATAAATGGTTAGATTCTATACTTTCTTCTTTTTCAGTTTAGATAAACTTGTTTCACATATTTGTCCGTCAGAAAAAGATTTAATTTTGTTAAATTTATATTTACTGGTAATTTCTTAAAAGATATGTAATACTGAAGTTTAAATAACATTCACAAGATTTAAAATGCCACTTGTGTATAGAAAGGCTCTTTATAAGATTAAATTCACCAGATTCAGTGAATGTATTTTTGGTCTTTCAAGCCAAATAACTATAATAACTGGGGAGATGGAAATAGGCCAGGAGTGATAAAGATGAACATCAGAGAATTTAACAATGTTCCCACTGGACTTGGATCTGTGTAGCTTATGTATTTATCTGCTTATCTCTTGTTGAGGATATAATATGGTGCATGTGATTTCAGTCATTATTTGTCTGAGTATTGTTTTGCTTTACTTTGCTTTCTCAATTTGCTCCAAAATTAAGCATTTGTTATCTTAATTTAAGTTACATGGTAATCTGTACCTTTCTGGAGGATTCCTGGCTCTAGCATTTGCTTTCACCTGCATTCACTACTAGCGGTATACCAAAAATCTTCCCCCACCAAAAGGGACAGTTCTCCCCCTTGCCATGGATGCCTAGCCAAAATTAATTTCAAAAAACAGAAAATAATCTTTGGATTTCATCTTAATAGAATTTCATATCAGAGTCACATCTTGGTGTGATAAAATTTTTTGTGAAGCCTTATACTCCACATCTTTAAAATGCTCCTCTGGTAATGTCTCAGGGGTATTAAACTGCAAATACAAAATTAATGTCTCTCTTTGTGTGTCTGCATGTGGATCTCTGTGTGTATGTGTTTGTGTGTAAAAGCTAAATGTTTATGTTTATGCTTTTTAAATGAACCCCATTATATCATACAATGAACTGTTAACATTTACAAGGAATTTATTTTAGTGATTGTAAGAAACAATCTCATTCTTTCCTACAGTGGTGACTGAGTTTGTTCCACAGAGCACCAACAATTCCCCAGCTTGTCTGCAGCCTTGTTTACATTACAAGCTAATGTACATGGCAAGGCAGGTGTCTTTTCTCTGTAGGACTTAATAATTTAATCATAATGTTTAATCAAAACTAGACACTACCTCAATGGGATTTTATCACAAACTGCGCTGGTCTTTCCATTAACTTTGACAAGAATTTTTTAATGACAAGTGGAAATAGATGTCGTAGACAAAGTTTGAGAAACACCATCCTAAATCATGAGGTTTTGTGCAAAATTACAAGTCAAGAAATGATAAACACAAGAAGATCTAAAACCTGATTTTTGGCAATTCCCATCAAAAAGTCTTAAAATGATGCATATCCTTTCACCCAGTAATTTCACTCCTAGAAATTTATTCTAGGACCATAATCCTAGATATACAAAAATACAGCTAAGAGGACGTTCATCACAGCCCTCTTCATAATAGTGAAGGCTTAGAAACAACTAATGTCTAACACAAGGGAGTTGATTAAACGATAGTGTTCATACAACTGGGTAATATATGGCCAACAAATATGTTGTTGGAAAAGATATTTAATAGCAAATGGAAATAGTATAGACTGTTAATTGGCAGTATCCAAGATCCCTTGTTCACCTATAATAAAACCTTGATTTTATTTGGAATGGCAAAAAAGCAAGCTAAAAAAAGTAAAAGGGCTGACCAATAATATTAGGTAAATGTTGTTTGATGAGTTTCCAGGACAGCTTTTTAGACAATACTATATAGCTTCCATCTAAAATTCCTTTTGTTTTCTTGCTTTTCCTCTAATTCTAGCCTGTAAAGCCAACTCTGTGGCTGTTTCAGTAGCTCTCTTACAACCTGGAGAATGGAGGCTGCATGTAAAAGATGGCAAATTGAAAAGATAGAAAATGGCTGGAATACTGAGAGTTTAAGGAGCGATCAATCGTTTCAGACATGAACTATCTAATTCTGGAATTCTTTGTGTGAGAGATAACATCTTCTAATTTGTTAAGGCAACTATTATCGTATCTCTGTTCATATCAACTGAATGAAAATTTGATTTGCCATAACAGACTACCCCTGTAAAATACTATAATTCAATTTTATTTAGAAAAATGTATATATGTATATGAAGCATATATATGCATAAACATATACATGAATAAACTAAAAATATTGTAGGGTTTGTATCAAAATGTTGGTAGTGCTTAAAATATGTAGGTAATATTTTATTTTATATTTTTTATTAGAAAACATACTTAAGTTGGAAGTATATACATATATACACATACACATATATGTATATAACTATAATTTTAAATTCACCAATTAAGAGTGAACCCATGATACCCTAGACATCCCACCTTTAACTCCAATAAAGGCAAAATTCCAGGTCTGTCTGTGCCCTCTCTCTCTAACTCTAACCTTACTGTGTGGTCCCAGGCATACCATGTACCCTTCAAAATCTGTGAGCAATAAAATTTGTTTTTTTAAATTTCCTGACAGTTATTGCTGAGATGTGTCTTGCAAACATAATAAGAAATGCGAGGGCTGATCCAGCCACAACATTGGCTCCAGCTGGGAAATGCCTATGGAAGCTTGCCACAAGTATTATGGGCCCAAGTGAGTGCTTCAGGCATTCCTAGCCAATTGTATCATTTTCAATAGACTAGACCAACACAAAACAGAATTGTAAAACAGCCAGAAATCAACTAACAAAATGGCAACAGTAAGTCCGTACCTATCAATAATTACTTTAAAGATAAATGGACTAAAATCTCCAATCAAAAGACTTAGCATGGCTGAATGAATTAAAGAAAAGAAAAAAAGAAAAAAGACCAAACTTTATGCCACCTACAAGCAACTCACTTTAGCTTTAGGGATACACACAAACTAAATGTGAAGAGATGGAGAAAGATATTTCATGTAAATAAAAACCAAAGAACACAAGGGTAGTTATAGACTTTAAGCCACAGGCTATAACAAAAGACAAGGAACATCATTATATGATGACAAAGGGGTCAATCAATTAAGAGTATATAAAATTTGTAAATATTTATGGACTCAGCAATGGAGCACCTAAATGTATAAAGGAAATATGAACAGCACTAAAGGAGAAAATAGACAGCAATACAATACTATCAGAGCACTTGAGTATCCCACCCTCAACAATGGATCCAGAGAGAAAATCAATAGGAAAACATTGAATGTAATATACATGTTAAGCCAGATCAACCTAACAGATATGTACAGAATGTTCCATCCACACTAACAAAATATACATTTTTTTCAAGCCACACGTAGAACATTCTCCAAGACTGATAAAATGTTAGATGATAAGACAAGTCTCAGCAAATCTTAAGATTGAAATTATGCCAAGCAAATTTCATTATTTAGGATGTGGAATATATGACATTAAATCTACAATAGATTAATTGATTTATTATTAAATTGTATTGGGGAAAAGGAAAATTTTATGTCTACCATCCTCCTTACATGTAAATAAATTTCAGATCAATTAAAATTTCAAATAAAAATAAAAGTTAACAATTTTAAAATATAGGTGAATATTTTTCTTTTGCAATGGAGGAAGTCATTATGTGCATGACACCAGGAGAAATCACAAATGAAAAGATTAATATATTTCTACATGAACATGTGTAAGTGACATGCATTCTGTATAAAAACATTAAAATATAGATAAGAGGGGGGAAAGACTACAACACATATGAAGCTTTAAAAGCTTAAAACAATATATTTTTAAAAATTAAAATTGGAGAGAAACATTAGTAAGATGCCAGAACAGGAAGCACCAGACTCTTCTTCCTCCATGCGAAACACCAATTCAAAAACAGTATACACACCAATTCCCTTCCTGAGAAATTCAGAAACCAGCTAAGGGACTATTGCACCCTAAGGGATCATGAAACCAGCCACATTGGAGCTGGTAAGAAAAGTTGTGGACTCTTACAACTCAACAACAAAACAAACACATAGGACTTCCAGCCAAGATGGAGGCTTAGATGGACACGCTCCGTCTCCCTCTACAACTAGAGAGGAATACAACTACTTCAAAACAAAAGATAACTAGAAATTCCAGAAAATAAAACTACACAGAAGCCCAACGTATGAAGTTATAAACCAGCAGCGCCCTTTGGGCAGGTAGGAAGAGGGAAAGTGGGTTGTGTTGTTTGCGGTCGCACCAGGGACAGCGGCAGGGAGAACAATCCCAGCAGCTGGGAGAACAATCCCAGCAGCTGGGAGAACAATCCCAGCGGCAGGGAGAACAATCCCGGCTGCAGTCGAACCCCGGCAGCTTGCAACCCCAATGCTGGGGAAAGCAGCCACCACATCGCCTTGAACAGTGAGGCCCAGGGGGGCGGGAGGACGGATCCCGGTCTCCTAGCAGAATAACTGTGTGAATCCATCTTGGACCCCCGCCCCCACACAAAGCGCCACAGGGCTGCGAAATAGGTTGCGGAACGGCTCCAGTTGCTGGGTTGTGACGACAAAGGGCCACAGCGCAGCGAAAAAGGTTGCAGATCGCTGCCGGTCGCTGGGTCGTGACGAGTACACAGGCACTGCCCCCTATAGCCAGCCCAAGAAAACAAAACGCATCTGTCAAAATGAGGCAGACAACTATAGAAATCCCGGTGGCGCAGCTCACCAGGCAACAGATGAAGACCTGACAGATGAAGAAATAAGAAACCTGTCAGAGGCTCAGTTCAGGGCCATTGCTATCAGGTGGCTTACAGAATTAACAAAAGATCTGGAAAAAGATGAGAAAGAATCGAAAAACACTCATAATGAAAGGAACAAAACCACATATGAGACAGATGGTGAGGAAATAAAATCCAGAGTTCAAATCAACAAACCAGAACACAAAGAAGGAACAAACAGTCAACCAGTACAGAGAGAAAAATCGGGAAGCAAGGAAAATGATGGGAGGATCAGAAACCTCTGGGACAGCTATAAAAGGCCCAACATAAGAATCATTGGTTTGCCAGAAGGCAAAGAAGATGAACTAGAAATTGAAAAATTAAGTGAAAATATAATAAAGCAGAACTTCCCAAACTTGGGGAAGGAAATAGACTTACAGGTTCGGGAAGCACAGAGAGTTCCAAAACAACTGGACCCAGGGAGAACCACTCCAAGACACATTATAATCAAAATGTCAAAAGTTAAAGATAAAGAGAGAATCTTAAAAGCAGCAAGAGAGAAGAAAAGAATCATGTACAAAGGGGTCCCAATTAGACTATCAGCTGACTTCTCAAGGGAGACCCTGCAGGCAAGAAGGGACTGGCAAGAAATATTCAAAGTAATGAAAAGCAAAAACCTACAACCACGAATACTTTATCCAGTGAAATTGTCATTCAGAATAGAAGGGCAGAGAAAGTGCTTCCAGGACAAAACAAAACTGAAAGAGTTCATTAGATCCAAACCACTGTTATATGAGATGTTAAAGGGACTGGTTTAGAAAAAGGAGGATCAAAACTATGAAATCTAAAATGAAAACTGCATCACAAGAAACAACAACAGAAGCTAGGGAATTGAAACAAAGGCAAACTAAACAGGCAACGAGAGTGGAAAAAGAACTATAGGTATGGGGAACATATTGGGGGGAGGTCAGCAGGGAGGGGGAAGGGGGAGAGGGAGGGAGATGACATAGGAATTAAGGATCATGGCAGGAGGGAATGGAATAGACGGAGAGAGGTTGAGAAGAACTATATGCACAACTAATGGACATGGTCTAAAAGGGGGGGACAACTGGAGGGAGGGGGGCCACCGGGTGGAGGGGAGCAGAGGGAAGGGAAATTGGGACAAATGTAACATTATAATCAATAAAACACATTTTAAAAAAACAAACAAACACATAACTAAAAATTGGACCAAGCTCATGAATAGACATTTTTCCAAGGAAGAAATATAAATGACAAACAGGTACATGAAAAGGTGCTGCACATCATTAATCATCAGGGAAATGTGAATCAAAAAGAATGAACTCACTTCGCATCTCTTAGGGTGACATTATTAAAAAAACAGAGAATTTAAAATGTTGGCAAGAGTGTGGAGAAATTATAACCTGTGGGCACCATTGATGGGACTGTAGTAATGCAGTGAGGATCCAGTAACCTTCCTCCTAGGTACTGATACAAAATAATTAAAAACAGAATCTCAAAGAGACATTTACACCCCCATGTTTATTGCACATTATTTACAATAGCCAAGGGATGGAAACAACTAAAACATCCATTGGCAGATGAATAAAGAAAATATACTATATATATATATATATGCAATGAAATATAATTCACCTTAAAAAGAAAGGAAATTCTGTCATGTGCAACAACATGGATGAAGCTTGAAGACATTATGCTAAGTGAAATAAGCAAGACATCAAAAGATAAGTACTGTATAATTCCACTTATATGTGGAATGTAAAATAGTCAAACTCATAGAAGCAGAAAGTAAAATGGTGGTTTCCAGGGATTGGAGGAAAGGGGAATGGGGAGTTGTTCTGCAATGGGTGTAGCATTTCAGTGATGCAAGGTCGAAAAATTTCTACAGATTTGTTGTACAACATTGTATATGAAATCAATAATACTGTACTGTACACTTAAAAATGTACTTGGGTCAATTTTATGTTGAGTTTTTTTTCTACAATTAAACAAAGTAATTAAATTTCATTAGAAAATGGGTAAAAGTTAAATAGATAAGAAATAATTAGTGAACAGAAAATAAATGGCAAAAAAATGTTTAGCTAGATAAATGTTCAGCCTCAGTATTAATCAGAGAAAGTTGTACTAAATAATAGAAATATCTCTCACATTTTAAATGATGAATATTAAGAATAGTTAAAATTTAATCTCCCTAGGGATGGGAGATTGAATTAGCACAGCCTTTTAGATGACAGTTTAGCCTGATGTACCAAAAAACATGATAACATACAAATCTTTTCCTTTTTTAAAGATTTTATTTATTTACTTTTAGAGAGAAAGGGAGGGAGAAAGAGAGGGAGAGAAATATCAATTCGCACACCCCCGATGGGGAACCTGGCCTGCAACCTAGGCATGTGCCCTGACTGGGAATCAAACTGGTGACCCTTTGGTTTGTAGGCCTGTGCTCAATCCACTGAGCCACACCAGCCAGGGCTAACACAGAAACCTAAACTGTGTTATCCTTAAGAAACACTCTTCTGACATTTTGCTATAAAGTTAAAATATTTAAATTTAAATTATAAAATAATTTGATCAGAACAAAAATTAGAAGTCAACTAAAATACAACAGCAAATATTTGCTTACCTGTCATGCATTCATACAATGGAACTGAGGCAGGATAATAAGAAGATAGGAAAATCCCTTGGCAAGTGAAATGGGGAAACTGAGATAGATAGCTGAACAAACTGGCCGAGCAATGTATAGCCAGGTACAGGTCCCCAGGGCAGAAAGTCCCCAGGCCCCAACATGCAGCAAAGCTGGTGCCAGACCTTGCCCCTAGGGATGCCGTTCTTCCGCTGGCATTATTGCTGGTCGTGAGGTTTCATATTGCTGGGCACGCAGTTAGGGACTTCCCCTGGCCTTTCCTCCCCAGAGATGACATCTAGGCCTCAGCTGTATTTCAGCCTGGGGCCAGAAAAGCAGCAAAACCAGGCCCCTGACCAGCTGTAACGACTAATGACCCCCTGCCTTGGCGTTGACTAACCGGTGGAAACCACAACCCTAAAAGAATGCACCTGAAAAGCTGATGAATATTCTATTGATATCCCCCTACTGAGACCTCCCCTAAAATCAACTAACACCTTTGGAAAACAGATAAAACCCCTCAAGACAAGAAGCCAGCCAGCATTTGGCCTCCTTGGAGCATGACCACTCACGTCTCCTTTTCCAGTGCGTTTTTTCCCCCCTCCTTAACTCTAAGGGACCCCAGGAGACTTGCGACCAGAGAAGCAACAGGCAGCTTGTCTTGGGCTAAGCCCCTGAACCTGTCCCCTAAACCTTCTTTTCTCTGATTCTCCAGGGAGTTGACCGCAGCCCCACCTTAGCTCACTTCTTTTCCATAATGTTTCTAGACAGCCAAAGCAGCCCTGTCTAGGCTCTACTTCTCTTCTAGGCCCTTCCTTCTTTTGCTGTCCGAGTTTTAATAACCATACTCTCAAAGTCATCTGGACTCATAATGTGAAATCTTTCCTATATGAAGTCAAGAACCCACACACTATTGGCCAGCCTGAAGCAGACCCATTCTGGACCGAGAATAAAATGTGATGATTTTAAATGGTTCTATAAAAATTATTTGAAGAAAATAGAAAAGCATTTAGTTATACAGCAGTTTATATTATTGCAATCCTATTCAGAATTTAATAACAATTCGAAAAAGGATGATGGTTATTCTGAATGATGAGGTATCAAAAGATTTTTCTTTTGGCTCACTTGATCTTTGAAATTTTATTATTAAAATGTGTTACCTTAATAATAATTTTATTTTTTTAGCTTTTAAGTATAATTTATTGGGATGACACTGCTTAACAAAATAGGTTTTGGGTGCAAAATTTCACAACACAGCACGTGTACACTACATTGTGTGTTCACCACCTCAAGTAAAGTCTCCACCCATCACCATTTATTCCCCCCTATACCCTTTTCCATTCCCTCACGCCCCTCATCCTGGCAATTACCATACTGTTATCTGACAATCATCACACTGTTGTCTGTGTTCATTAGCTTTTTTTTCCTCTCCTTTTTACTGAGCTCCTCAACCCCCCACCACAGCCCCCTCCTCTGACAGCTGTTAGCCTGCTCTCTATCATTAATAGTAATTTTAAAGATTTTATTTATTTATTTTTAGAGAGAGGAGAAAGGAGGAGAAAAGAGAGGGAGAGAAACATCCATGTGAGACAGAAACATTGATTGGTGGCCTTTTACCCACACCTCAACTGGGAACTGAACCTACAACCTGGACATGTGCCCTGACCAGGAATCAAACCAGCCACATTTCCCTTTCAGGATGTTGCCCAACCAACTGAGCCACATTGATCAAAGTCTTAACAGTAATTTTAAAACAAAATAATAATAATAATAAATAGCAAGAAAAAAACATAAGTAGGAAGCAAAGCTTGTCATTTCTTTACTTTTAACATTTAATTTAGTTTATGGGAGTTAACCGTGTAATTTCCCAAGCTGGCATTAATAAATTTGCACTAAAATTATTGTGATTATTTTCCTTCAATTTTGATAAATGTCACCTTTTATTTCTAGCAATAAAAACAACAAGCAATCAACAATTATGTTCCAAGCTGCTTGTATAATGTCCAGAAGTATATGTATCCATTTCACTGTGAAAAATGTTTTCTGCTCCTCTTAGTCCTCAAGTATAAATCAGCACCTTTCTCAAGTGGAACACAGAAAAGAGAGCATCTTGATGGGTGGTGCTATTTTACCCAGCAACGTATTTGATTTTAGTCCTCATCTTTGTATCGTTTCATTGCCAACTGCGTGCTTATTTTTCTCATGTCTGTCATTACAGAGACATATAAGTTACTTTTATCTTCCATAATTTTGCTAGCATTTTAATTATCCATTGCCATATGCCTACAAGTTCAGAACTAGTTTAAGCCTGGAATGTAATAAAAGAGGAGCTAAGTGTAAAGCAGATCTCTCCAATACCTTTCCTCTCGCTTTTGACAAACCTATGGCGTTCTTCAGATATTGCAGTTTACTGACTTTTGACTGATATACACACATGAAACCATGCATATTGTTAATCATTCTCTTTAAAAAAATCTTATATTTGAAAGGGAGATTATGTTACAAACTTCCTCCTAAAGTGATGCAGAACTGAGTAATCCAGGCTGCACTTCAATACCTTGAAGGTAATGAACTCGCGTTTTATTCATCATTTCAAATGACATGATATAGCATCTTAGCAGGTTGCAGCTTTTTCTAACACTATCAAGATATGTTCATGAAATGATGTGGAAAAAAAAACATATTGCAGAGGGTCTGGCACCATTGCAGGGAATTAGGGGAGGAGTGGGCTTTAGCACAGAGAAAAGAAAGAATTTCAGAGGTCAAGCAACATTTTCCAAATAGAGGCTATATATTCAAATCTTTGGTTCTCATTCATTCATCTTCTTTGCTCCCATTACTCCAAGTAAAGTATGTTAATATCCTCTGCCCCATAATCTCTTAATAACTTACCCAAGGAAATGTTGATCTTTCTCAGAAGCTGCCAAATTAGAGTTTGCTTGCAGTAATTAGAGGTTCTCTCATAAACTCTGGAGGGAAGATATTGAGTGATGGCGATATCTTTTTATTTGTTCTGATCTAAAACAGAGGTGTCTGACCCAGAGAGGCAGCTGATGTGTTTGCTTGGCCCACACTGATTTATTTAATATTTAAGTAATTCCTAAAATATAAAAGTTAAGGGATTCACATAGATATAACATTCTCTGGCTGCTCTTAAAATATGGAAAAGTAGACACATTGAATGTGGCAGCAGGGAGGAGGATCTGATTAATAGCCCTCACCTTTAGAAAGAGCATTTGGCCTCAGTCTCCCCAGGCTCCTGTCACCACCTCTGTTGTGTCTCTGGCCACATAATGTATTGGACTTTGCAATCCCTGATATAAGCCTCAGGCGGTTGCGGTTTTCTGAATTTGCTTATAATGATGTTATTGGCCGGGCTCTTTACCTAAAGAGGTGATACTCGGTCAGTTTTAGAAATTTTAGCATTAGTTGGAAAAATGAGAAGAGAGAAGATATAGGTGATCACATTGCCCAAATTCTAACATAGAAAATATTTTTATACTTTCCAAACCTCAACAGAATTGCAATAAGATCATTAATGCAATTGTGATGTATAAGTTCTGTCCAAATTACAAAATTTTACCAGTCAAAATAAGGAAAAAACCATGCATGCTGAACGTATGAGATGAATTGATAACACTTTATTCATGCTGCCTCTTACCAGCTGGTTTTATTCTCATCTACTGTAAAAAGAAAAAAAAAAGTTTCTTTCTCATAAGCACACTTGAGTAGTTTTGCATATTCACTGCACACATTTCTCTTTCTGGTTTCTTTCTCAATAACCAGAATTGTAATGGGGTGTGGGAAGCAGAAATCCCCACATTCCCCATAGCCCATGGTTTTGGGAATGGGAGTAAGGAAATAATACAGCTTTTACTGTACTTTGCATACCTATGTCAGACTAGTAGCTAAGGCCTATAAAAGGGTAGATGATACTGTTTAAGATACTTTGTGTCTCAATGACAAGGAGATAGTGGAGCCTTTCCTAACGGGAAGTGTTCTATCCCCTGGGCAAAAGGGCAGATGATACAGCTTAACATATTTTTATAACAGTGAAATGTGGTGCTCTGTCCACCAAGAGGTCTGATGTGAAAGTGGGGGACAGGAGGTTTTTGAAAGGAGATAGAAGGGCTCTCCCTGGATTGGCCATGAGGCCTGGTGTAAAAAAGGGTGCCATGCAGTTTGGAATTAAGTGCTGGGTATGAAAGAGAAGACCGACCAGGAAACCTGCATGGAGAACGAAGCAGCATGGCTGATGAGGCTGGAATTGCCAGGACCTGCCTAACCCAGTGCAGATTAGTGGGAGATGCCTGAAATGCTGACCTGTGACCAGGAATGCTGAGCCATGGACTTCTGCTTTTCTGGAGGACGGTACCTCTGAGTGGCGTATTCTGAAACTAGTCTGGTTTGGCAGGGGGAGGCAGGACTGCATGTTTGGGGGTGTTTTAAAGGGAGGAGGACCTTAACGACAAAACCTTGTCATTATTCTGAATCTGTAAAACATTTAAATAAACCCCTTTCCTTTCCCACCAAACTTTTGTATTGGGAGTCACACTTCTTGGTTGTGGATAATCTGACCCCACAGCTCTTCCAGAACAACGTAGGCTGGGGTTCTGTAACAGAATCACTTTTAAAATAATCCAAAGTCTTCTAATTTCCTTCAGTCAATAGTTCAAAGTCAACCTCTCTCTTACACTCCTTCCCTACCTTCCAAACTCTCTTCCTCCTTCTTTTCTTATTTAATTTAGAGTCCCTAATATAGCCCAAGGAAGCATCTATGCCCACAGGGAACTGGCCCCTGACAGTAGATGCCAGGCAACATTTTCAGCATCATCTGTTAAAAGTGCCCATATCTAGGCTCCACTCCAAACTTACTGAATTAGAATCTCTGAATGCAAGATTAAGCTTCTGCCTGCAGTGATTCTGATGTGTGTAGGATTTATACCCGAAGACCTAGAACGCAAGGAAAATTCATCACCGAGGTCAGAGTCACAAGCTCTCAAATAATGTAGTCAGTATTTTAGTGCTAGGATGTGTTTTTGGTAATGATATATTGCAAAAGTCAGAACACATACAACTATATATGGTAGGAGTCAGAATAGAGGAGAAATATTCATATAAAGGCACTTGATCCTACCTCTTATATCATGTATTTATCCTCCTCTCCAATGCTTTCTCCAGTTAAGCAGATAACCACTCAGAACAGCAAATTACATAACTTCTTTGAATTTTTCAAGCTGACCTCTGGCAGATACATGATTTCAGGTCTATTTATTTTACTCTTTGATATAAAATTCAATTCTGATGATAAAAAAGGCAAACAAGTAAAATTTTTGAAAGCTCAGAAAAACATAAAGAAGTAATTGAAAATCACACAATCTTGATTTTTAAAAGATATTTCCTCCTAGTCTTTTAAAAAATCTATAGAAAAAGTAATTTTCTGGTTATTTTTTTCTTTTAGTTTTTGTTATTATTGCTGTTTTTCAGTAAACAGAACTGATAATTGTGTAGGCAATTTCATAACTTGCTTTTGTCAACATTTCATTGATTCATTTTCTGTCAATAAACATAAATATATAAAATCAACACATGAATGTTTTCAAATATATTAAAATTGTTTTTGTGTCATAGTTATGTTTTTCCAAATTTCCTTATTATAAATACTGTTGTAATTAACATACTTAGTAATACATTTTATGAATTTGTCTCTTTTCTGAAATTAAAATTCAAAATATACAGTTGCCATAATTATGTTGTTTAATTATGTTACATGAACCAATTACCTTTTAGAAATCTTCACTCTCATCAACAACATATTCCCATTTCCCTTCATCTTTACTAAAACTTAATATATTAATATTTCAACCTTTTGTGTTATGTGAAAAGTATCCCATTATTTCAATTGACATCTTTTCAATTCCAATAATGTTGAGAATTTTTCCATGTTTTCTTTTTAACTTTCCCATTTTGAATCAGATGTGCATGTTGTTTGCCCTTTGTTTCCTATGGTGGTATTGAAATGGGGTACAGACCTTCCCCACAGCCCATGGTTTTGGAGAGTGGGGGAAAAATAATACTCTGCATATCTATAATAAGCTGGTAGCTAGATTAATAGCTGTGCTAGCACCCCAGGGCAAAAGGTGTAGAGACTTTCAAGATTTAAAAGAAGGGCGGGTAGACTTGAGGGAGGAGAAGCATGGTGGAGGGTGCCATGATGTAGAAGGATGTTGTAGCAGCCTTGTGAAAAGCAGCAAGCAGCTCCGCTGTTTGTAGTCAGGATGTGGCCATGCGGCCTGCGCTGGTAAGAAAGCGGACATGATGCTGCTTTGACAGTGCCTGCTCCAGCTGACTCCGAAGCCACGGAGGACTCCGCCTTGTAGACCTAGACTCCATCTGGACTGTAGGAATGCGGAACACATGTAAAAGACACTCCCTTAGGACCTGTGGCTTTCCTGGACTTCACCGTGGTCCACTGTAACATGGCACTTGCTTTTCTGGACTATAATATGGAGGCTGAGGGCAACATCCTGAAGGAGAGAGCTGACAGATAAGAAATGGGGAACTATTGGGCTTGGTTTTGGTTTATAGCCTTTTGGGGAGCAAAGGAAGTGCTGGGTGTCATAGGAGAACAGGGCTCTGAGCAGGAGGGCTCCCAGATCCCCCACCCAAGGTTTGAATATTGTAAGACCTGTTTTTCTCAACACTAATTGTTGGGTCATACACCAAGGCACCACGTGACTGAGTCCTGGTTTGCTTGGTAACAGTATCTGCCTTTTTTCTTACTGGCTTTTAACTTTTCATAAACTAACTCTTTACTGTGCATACCCATTGTGTATTTAACAAAATTTGTTTTATGATGATGTTTGAGATACAAAAGTTCTAACTTTTACAATAACTTAACAAATAAATCTTGTTTTTTATGTTTTCTCTTTTGGCATCAGGGTAGCTCTTTTCAACTTTGTGGTTATTTCAATACTTCCATCACTTTTGGAGTCATTAAGGATAACTTTTTTTTTTTTTTTTTTGCATCAGTGATTTTGATGGTTAGAGATGTCCACATTGTTGAACATTTTTTTTCTAAGAAATAATTTATTTTACCAAGTGATAAAGAGACATTGTTATCAGAGAAACCCTGGGTCTTCTAACCAATGCAGTAAAGAATTACAGATCAGTGAGCCTATTAATTTGCACACAAAATTTATTAGTGAATAAGAGAGCAAAAACAAGGGTGGCCAGAGGCCAGGGGCCAGAGGGCCAAGAGCATCAAGAGAGCAAGACCTTTGTTATGAGGATTTATATAGTTGAGATGGGGGATGGGGTGAAGAAATTACATATCAGTTGACTGGGGCAGGAATACCCAATGTTAATTAGCTTCTTTCTTTAGGCCCTATGGACCCTTTCCTGCCTTTTGGGCCTTGAGATGGAAACACAGTTTCAAAGGCTTTGCCTCCCAGATAGTGGAAACAATACACAGAATTCCAAGAACGTTTCTCCTCCTGAGCTAACAGAGTGTTTCATGTGATATTGGAACACCTGGCAATATTATCAGATCAGGCCCTAGACTGCTGTGTTAGCGGGTGAGACATGTCTTCCTCTGCTTCTAGCCTCTTTTATTAAGTTCTTTTTAGATTGCAATGGTGAGGGTCCTGCCTTTATTTCCCCTCTGCCATTCATTCTACTGTAACAACATAAATATCCTTTCCTAACTGGGAACAAATTCACCTCCAGACAAATCAAATTATCAGATGTTTTTTGGGTAAAAACTTAGTCATGTCTGTGATTTGAGGACGTAAGGAACTTTCTAATAATTCACGTGACTTAAAATTAATCTCTCAGTGTTCAGAAAACGAGAATCCATGAAAACTGAAAGGAGATTAGTGGCTGCCTAGAGCTGGGGAGGACAGAGGCATATCATTAAAGAGCACCAGGTTTCTTTGGTGAGAGGATGATAAAAATATTCTAAAATTAGAAAATCTAGTAAAATCTACTGAACTGTACATTTCAAAGGGGTGAATTTTGTGGTATGTGAATTATATCTATGGAGATATAATTGTCTTTATTTTTAATTATCTTTTAGACCTAGACATAACTGAAAGATCTCAGGTCTCCCTCCACAGGTAGAAAATTCACTTCCTAGAATAACGATTTACAAGAAAGCACCCAATCTTCAAGCCAGCAGAAGAAAGACAAAAATGCATGGGAGCATCTGGACAGATACAGAATGTTCAATCCTGTCTCTTAAACTTCCAATTCAAAACAGTCCAGAAGGATTGAGTACAAGAACCAAGAGACAGTGGAATGTAACTCCACCCAATACCTAGAGGTTCCACTCTGGAGAAACATAAAAATTTTCCACTAAAATTTCAGTTTATAAATGACATAGTGGAATACATCTAATCCTTTATTTTGATGCCTCTCACATTATACTGAGTATCAAATTACCTGTGGAGCTTTTAATGAGTTCCCATGCCTAGACCCCAACTACAGAGGGGCCTGGGTACTGGGTTTTTGTGAAAGTTCCCATGTGATTCCAATGGGCAGTCAAGGTTAAAAACCACGGAATTAATGTGTCCCTTTCCTCTGTTTGTGTGATTATTTACCTAATCTGATTGTGATTCTTCTTTTGAGGTTTTTTATTCCCATCATTTATACTAGTTAGTGGTTTCTCTGTCTCAAAACTTCTCCAAATTTACTCTTTGGAACAGTCATACTAACTTCATTGAGATAACCATTAGAAATGCTTAATTCATTGCTTGAGCCCCACCTCACACCTGCTAAATCAGAAACTCTGAGGGTGACTCTCACCCATTTGTGTATTTATTAGACCTGGATGTCATTCTTATGTACAGAGGAGACTTAGAAACTCATCTGCATTTAATTTTTCACTTGAGCAGTTGTTTTTTTCTCTTCCCTGTTTTCTAAACATACAAAAACAAAAACACACCAGAAATTTAAGGATTCAAGTATGTTTTCTATGTTTTTTTAAAAATATATTGATGCTTTTATTTAGCTTTGTTAATTCTTTAACTTTTGTCCTAGAGGTCTCATTTGTTGATTTTTATCTCTCAGTAATTTAAGTGTTTGTGAGTTTTTAGCTGATCTTTGTTTTAACAATAGCTCATGTACTGCCACGTTTGCATTGTCATTATTTTCTAGCTCTTCTGAAAATACAGTTTTGTTTAATATAGAATTACTGTACATCTAGATAGTTGTTATTTTTATTATTTTATTTTAATTCTATAAAATTTGTTCATAAAATATGGTCTCTCTTATTTATAGTTTTGCAGTGTGTTTAAGCTCTCTTTGTAGCTTAATATAGAATTAATTTTAAATTTTGCAAATGTTTTATAGGTACTTTAGAAAAACTATAAACACTGTTTGAAGGATATACTTGCATATAAATGCATATATTTATACTCTATTATAAAAATTACAAATTTTATATTATATAGTTTAGTACATAAAGATTTATAGTACAGACTTGTAATGAACTCTAAGTTTTGCTATTATATAAAGACCTTCTTTATCATTGAAAAATACATCTGCCTTGAGTTCAACTCTGATAATATTTTGATATGGGAAGCCGGGGTGCTTGGTGGTGGCAAATGTAGCTCAGCCCCAGAGTGGAAAACCACTGGGAGCGTGGTGGCATGCAGGACTCACTCCACACATCAGTTTCCCCGCGGGGGACCAGGCCTACATTTATATAGTAGTTAAAAAGCTTGCTTTCTGCTAAAGGACTCCCTCATCCTGGGCTGAGAACAACAGATGTTCAGCGTGTAACCTTGAACCAGTCTTTTAGAGACTATTCTAGGCCAATTTCTAAGAACAGGATGTGGCTAGACAAGTTATCCTTATCATCCATGCATGTGTAACATTCTTTTCTCTAACATGTAAAAGTAATAATCATATAAGGCAATGACTGGCACTATGATTCACAATTTTCTTGGATGTAACCCACCTAAGAAATCAATAAAAGCCTGTTAAGGCAGGGGCAAACTGCGCTTTCTCCTCTAGAAAGTGGCCAGTTCTGTCCCCTCTTCTCCACAGGATTCTTGCAGTCCGTGTGCATTTATTCCCTCATCCACAATGCTGTGAACTCTGCTGGTCAGAGGTCTGTGACATTTTGATCTCTGTTTCTTTGTGTGCCATTGCACATCCTTTTATTTGTAATATATCTGAAGCACTTTGTTTTACATGCATTTGGGGAATATGCCATCTAGTTGTGTGTTCTTTTCCAATTCTATCTATCTTTACTCATCAGACTATCCCACACACCACTTCAAATTCTCTCATTCCCACCCCAAATGCAGTGACCAGTTCCATTCAGGCTCACTCAGTTTCTTACAACTGCATCATGACAGCACCTTGAACAATGTCTCTCATTTCATGCCCCAAGTCTCCTCTGATGCCACAGACACTTCTGGGGGTCTACAAATCATGTGACCTGGAAATTCAGGGATGTTAAAACCCAAATGAGGTAATTCTTGACCAATTAAGACTGAAACTCATGAATAATGCATCCCCTTTCTTTCTGGGACAGATGGTCTTGAGATACATCTTATTATAAGTAGGCCTAGAAGTAGCCAATCTCATTAAGCACCCTTGAATTGGCTCTTCCCCCTTCCCTGTTTCACTCCCTGTCCCTCAAACCCAGTCCTTGGCATCATATTCCAAAATAAGCTACTCACAGGTAAGCAGTCCCAGGCTTTGCTTTTGTTAGAGCTCAGGCTAAAACATTCAAAACCAATCTGTTATCACCAAAAGTCCAGGCACATCACCTCCTGTTGCTCTTAACAAACTATACTCATTCCAGGCTCTCATGCTTCACTTGCTCTTCTTGATACCTCACACACTGCAGATTCTTGCAATACTGTCATTGTTTAAGTTCAAATGCCACCTCTAAAGTTACCTTCCCTAACCAAGTGTAGCTAAAGTAGTCACCTCCCCATCCCCAAATAACCTCTAGCCCACTTTTTTTTTAAATTTCAGGAGATTACAGGGAATGTGCTTCTCTCTATTGGAATATATGTACAACGTAGCAGGGACCTCTGTCTAATCTAATGCTTTATCCAAAGCAGTTGGAGATGCTTATACTGAAGTATTTTTTGAATGAATAAATACATTTTCTAAGAAAAATTTTTTTTGAATAAGAGTGCCACTTTCATAGGCACAGTCTTACTTTATCATTTGTTATGTTTTGTTTTACAGCTCCCTGTGTTTTCTGTATCTTGATATTGGTTTTAATTTTCTTTATTGTATGTGTAGTTCAGGTGTTTCTTCCTGATAACTTGGAAGGTTTATTGCCCATGTTGTATTCTTTTAATGGTTATTTCGATAACTTTTAGTAATATATCTAAGTCACTATTTCTTGGGTTCTCATCCTTGTAAATTACGTATTAACTTCCTAGAACAAAATATAAGAAAAATAAAATCCATACTCCCCACCCCCACTTCCTTTAGAACCTTCTGATTTTATTTAATTCATTATATTGTGATTTTTCCTTTATTCTGGAATTTATGTTAAGTTCAGAAAAGGTCTTTCTACTATTTGAAATCATGGTTCATTTTTCCTAGAGGAAAGTAAATCTGTACAAGTGTTCCATGTGGTCTAGGGGGAAAAAAGTGTTATTTCTTTAGTATAGAAAGTTTGAAATATATTGAATTAATGAACCTTTATATTACGTACTGATATCTTCCATATGTTCCTTTTTTCTACCTGATTTTTCAAAAATTAAAAGACATGATTTAAAATCCTCTTATTATTTTTCTATTTCTTCTTGATCTAAGTGTATAAAGTACTTAGAATATTTTTCTATGTGTGTTACAATTGCCCTTTACTAACAAAAGAAACAAAAGACCCCCTGTGGTTTTTAATGCTTTTTATGCCTTGATTTCATTTTGTCTACTAAGAATTTGATATGTCCTTCTTTCTACTAGGTTCATTTCCTTGACATTTTTTCCCAAATTTTAAAAAGTCTTTGCTTTCCTAGTTTTACATTTCATGAGGTAGTTGGGTTAGGGTTTTGCTTCTAGTTTTGTTTTGGGTCCTGTGGTATTATTTACATTTTATTAGTTGAGCATTTGTTCACATTTTATTTGTTATTATATCAATTATCTAGGTAAATTCAAGATACTTTTTCTCTCAGTCCTCCCTCCTTATTAAAGCAAACACTTGTTTGCTAATATATTGGCAAAGTCTAATTTAACAAGGCTTTCATGTGGGTGGTTTGTTTTGGGGATTCCTCCTCTCTCACCCCCTTCTCCCTCATGCCACATCTGTATTAGCATCATCTTGGAGTTGCCTCCCATGCAGGAAGGGGATTTTTATGAACCCACATTACAAGAAATTTGGAACGAGCAGTTTTGACACACTCAGTGCTGTACCTGGAAGGACATTTTTTTCTCTTTGTGAGAAACGCTCACAATAAAAACACTGGGACACAGGACTTCAGAAGTAAACGAGGAGTTTGTTTATTCACAGTTCTGCAGGACCGAGCACAGACAGGGGCGTGCATGCTGAAACAAAAAAGCAAATTGATTTTATACTAATGTGAGTAGCCCCCACCACCCCCCGTCTCCCCCGTCTCCCCCTTTTCTCCATTACTGGATACTCTGGATACTCAGGAGTTACAATCTAATGCAATTAACTAAGGGTAAGGGTAATTTAGTGAGGAGTCTGTTTCTAGCTCTCCCTTGCCCTGGGTTTAGTGATAAAGCTGTCCCTAGCTCTCCTTTGAAGAGTCCACCTGTGTTTGGGTTTTATGACAAACCTACCTCTAGCTCTCCCTTTTATGGTTGACTCAGAGACCCACCCCCTGATTCACGATTCCATTACAGAGTTAGTCTTAGTCGTTAATTATTCCCTGTGGGTTTGAGAGTCACCAGTTTCTTTGTCCCTTACACTTTGATGTATTTTATCTGTAGGTTACACTTTCAGTAATTGAAAAAGTGATTAAAACAAATATATTGGGAATGTGCCCAAGGTGAAAGAGTGGGGCAAAGGAGGGAGCATAGCTTGTTTCTTCTTTAGATCTCAAACTCATCTGCCACTTTGAGAATCTTTTTTTTCCATGTGGTCAGCTCAGGTCAGCATTAGACTATATGGGATTTTGGAGCCCAAGTTCCTTTTAGAAGGAAAATCTTTTTTCCCTTTTTATCACTTTTATAGGCTTGGCATAGTTCTACGTGACTGATCAAGAAGTATTTGAATTACACTTTGCTTTTTTTTCCTATGTGTGTAGCATCGATGGGAACTTCCCATTTAGAAGAGGTGACTGAACAGAATTGAAGATCTCCTGAGCTCTCTTGCAATTGCTATCAAAACCATCAAATGTTTACTCTAATCAACCCTCCTAGTATTCTACCAAACTGAATATTTTTAATTTTTTTTAAGTTTTATGTGTGTTCCTCAAGTTTAATGGGCTTCTATATTTTGACATGCAATGTAGGGATGCTCTTTTTCAGCATAATACAAGTGAGGATGGCATTCTGAAAACTCATCAGCTTTATTGAGATCTAACTGACATACAGCATGGAATAAGTTTAAGATGTATGACATGTTGATTTGATATACATATACTGCAAAATGATTGCCACCATAAGGTTAGCTAATACCTCCATCATGCCACATAATTACCATTTCTTTTTTGTAGTGACAACATTCAAGATCTACTTCTTTAGGAACTTTTAAGTTCATTATACCATATTGTTAACAATATTCATCATGCTGTGTGTTATATCTCCAGAATTTATTGACCTTCTAATTGGAAGCTTCTTTCCTTAGACCAGTCTCCTAATTTCCCTCACAACTACAATTCTACTGTTTCCACAAGTTTGACCTTTTATTTTATTTTTTAAATATTTTATTTATTTTAGAGAGAGGGGATGAGAGGGAGAAAGAGAGGAAAACATCAATGTGTGGTTGCCTCTTGAGTGCCCCCAGCTCGGGACCTGGCCCACAACCCAGGCATGTGCCCTGACTGGGACTCAAATCAGTGACTCTTTAGTTTGGCTTCTTAATTTCCACATATAAGGGATATTATATAGTATTTGTCTCTCTGTCTGACTTATTTAAGTTAGCATAATGCCCTCTACGTACATCCATGTTGTGATAAAAGACAGGATTTTCTTTTTTCTTGGCTCGGTAATAATCCAGTGTGTGTGTGTGTGTGTGTGTGTGTGTGTGTGTGTGTGTGTGTGTTGCTTCCAGCTTTGATCTTTCTCAGGATTGCTTTGGCTACTTAAATTCTTTTGTGGTTTCATATAAATTTTAGGATTGTTGTTTTTATTTCTGTGAAAATGCTACTGGAAATTTGATAGGGATTGCATTGAATCTATAGATAGTTTTAGGTCTTATGATCATTTTAACAATATTAATTCTTCAAATCCATGAACATGGGCTATTTCTCCATTCATTTGTGTCTTCTCAAATTTCATCAATGTAGCTATCTCCTTGATTATATTGATTTTTTACTATTTTATTTTGGGGGATGCTATTGTAAATGAGATTGTTCTCCTTATTGCTTTTTAAAATATTTTGTTTTAATGAACACAAACTTAACTGATTTCTGTATGTTGACTTTGAATTCTGTATCTTTATTTATTAGAAAACTTTTGTTCTTAATATAGGCATATATCACTATACAATTCTCTCTTAGACTAGCTTTGACCTAGTCCATATATTTTATGTTGTGTTTCCATCTTTATTTGCTTCAAAATATTCTGTGATTTTCCTTTGGATTTTTTTTTTTTTGACCCATTGGTTTTTCAGTCATTATTTATTTTAATAAGATTTCTGCTTCCTTTTTTCTTCTCCTTCTGATCTATAATACTTCACACATTTGTTCTTTGGATAGTATCCTTTAGATCACATAGACTTTTGTTATTCTTTTTAATTTATTATCTTTGTTATCCTCTGACTGAAAAATTTAAAAATTACAATATTCTAATTAACAGATTCTTTCTTCTTAAGTTTTTTTTTTGTTGTTGCTGGCGGTGTTTTCTATGGCATTTAAAAATTTTTCATTTGAAATAGTTATTTGGTTTTTTGTTTTTTATTTTTTTGTGGTTTATTTCTCTTTGTTAAATTTCTGATTATGTGTATTTTTTAAAAATTAAATTGTCCTTTTGTACTTTCTTGTAGCTCATTGAGTTTCTTTAAAACAATTACTTTGTGTTCTTTATCAAGTAAATCATAATTCTCCATATCTTTGGGTTTGGTTACTGGGAGATTATAATTATCTTCCCATAGTGTCATGTTTCCTTATTTTTTATGTCACTTGGAGATTTGCGTTGCTGTCTTCACATCTGAAGTATCAGTCACTTCTTCCAATATTTACTAACTGCCTTCAGGGAGGCAATACCTTCTATCAGCCCTATGCTAAGATTCTGAGGTTTTCTCAGACATTGTATGAATACACCCGCTCCATGCTTCTTGCTCTCTCTTGTGGCAGAATTCTTAAAATTGTATGTCTTCTCCTGATCCTACAATGCATCAAACCAGCCATGAAAAACCTCTACTGTTTTCTCAAAATTGTGCTGTGCCTCAGGTTTTTTGTTACTCCCTGTCCTGCAGACACTAGCCTGCTTTCTGCACGCATTCCCTAGCCTTCTATCACAGCTCACTCTTGCTGCTGACCACAGGAGCATTCACAGGGAGCTGAACACAGAGTGGGGGAATTGTAGGGAGGGCATCATAGGTGGGCCTTCTGATCGAGTCCACAACAGAGTCAATAGAAACCAAGTCCTTTTAACACCCTTTTAGTATCTTATATGCCACTTTGCACTCTCTTTACTCCCCCTAGACATGGAACTCACCATTTAGTACTCTGGACATTGCAAGAGAAAACTGAGAGAAATAAGTCTCTTTGGCAGTGTCCTGGGGAATCCACGCACTCACTCACCCAATCTCCCTTTCTCCCAGGGGAGAAGGTCTTTCTTGGAACTAAGCTGTACTGCCTTGGGGGTTGAGTAATCTGGACAAAGTTAAGCTATTCTTTTTACCCACTCCAATACATGCAAGCTGGTTTTTTGTTTGTTTGTTTGTTTGTTTTCCCAGTGGAGTGCTAGAATTTATTCTCTGGAAACTGTAGCATTCACAAAGGATCTATCATCCATGGGTGACTGCCCAACCTGGAGCTATCCAGATCCTCCCAGACCATGGCTGAGAAAAGCTGGAATGATTTCATAGGCTACTTGAGGGTACACAGCTGGGACAAAGGTCTGTGTGTCAATAGGATGCACAGATGGGCGAGATTTCTTCCAGTCCCCTGGCATATGGTACTTGGATCCCATAGCTTCCACAAAGGCATAGATGGATGCCAATTTTTTTGTTGTCATTGAGTTGGGGGGATCAAAAAGAGAAATGTCTTATTCACTGTGATGGTGATGTCACCTCCAAGTACAATCTGAAACAATGTGTTAGTAGATTTCAACTGCAAATATTTTATAGTTAATTCACATAAATGTAATATTCAAATAAAATGATATTAAAATAAATTCACCTCTCAAAATAAAATAAGATAAAAATAAGTAGAAGCTTTAAAAATTTTAGTGTATGATCTCATACCACTTTTTCTGGGTTTAATGTAAGAAAGATGACAGGAAGTTATTGATTGCTTTATAATATTGTTTTCTTCTTCTTTCCTTCAAAGTGTGTTTGGAAGAGGGCTAGAATTTAGGGGAAGAGGACAGGCCCAAAAGAAATGTGGTTAGTTTATTATATCAGCTCTTCAAAAAAAAAATGTAACACATAAATTGTAGAAACAGATTCCTCAATTTCAAATCTCAGCCCCAATGTGTGCTTAGATGCTCAAGGACTGGGCCCACACCTATGTGTAAAGACCAATTTCAGTGAAAGGAGGAGGGTGATCAAGGGGGTGAGCAAGTTGAATAAGAGACAATGCGGGAAAATCAACTGGAAGGTGAAGTCCAAGTGAGTATTTATAGTATTTTGAATGGGACAATGACTTGTGGAAAACATTTGGAAGTTCTCAAAGATACTTAGGAAAGAAATTGGCAGTGCTTATTGATGGATCACATCTAGGTTGAAGGAGAAGGAAGTTTCAGTGATGACTCATGGTTGCTGATTTTCACAACGATTGTTTCAAATGTGTTATTTAAAATAAAAAAAGACAAGTTTTAGAAGAGCAGACTTAAGTTAGACTCAGTCTAGTAGGAATATAAATGATCAGTGAGATGGTCAAGTCTGGAACTTAGCTAGGATCAACTTTGTCTAACGGGGTGGAAGACTCATGGTAAAGTGGTCAACTGCATTAAATGCTGCTGAGAACCCAAATTAGATAAGAATTAATTTAAACTCCTGTAGATTTAATGACATGAAGATATGGATAATCAGAAAAAGTTCATATAAATAGGGAGGTTTCAAAATCTAGATTGGGGAGAGTTTAGAAGAAAATTGGGGAGACAAATAGGTAAGAGAATATAAACAGCTCTAGCTAGAAGTTCAGGTATAAAGTTGATATACGATGGAAGCAGAAATAGAGGGTATTTAGTTTTCATTAGTTTTATGATATAGGCAATATAATAAGAAATTAAATATTTTCTATATTTTGAAACAAATATATTTCTGTAATTTCTTAAAACTCTAAATGCTTTGTTAATAGTTTTTAATCAAGCATCAAACTTTTAACTAGTTTCTTTTAAATATTTAGGTCTAATAATGATTGGGGGATATAATAGAGAAAAGAGAAATATCATTCCAAATTGTTCTTTTTTAAATAAAAATGGGTCTTTATAATAAAGAGACATTAGATAACTCTTTAAAATCTGTGGAATTCTTAAATGTTGTTCTTAATGTTCAAGTGGCAGTTCTGTGTGCTCTTCAGTTTTTGTCATTTATTTGGATGACACCAAAAAGCCCCAGTGCCCTGATACTATTATTCCAGTAAAAACTTATATACAGTATTCTCTCACTTATCTAGACACTCCCGCGATCGGTGAAAATCTGCGAAGTAGGAACCTTACATTTATTTTAGTATTTATGTATATTTTAAGGCTTTATAAACCCTTCCCACACACTTATAAACTGTTCCCAGTCCTTTGCTAACCTTTCCCACTCCCTTATTAACCTTTTCCACACTTTTATAAACACTACTTATGTTCTTAAACATATTCTACACTCTTAAACCTATGTAACTTCAACAACATATGTATACAGTACCACAAAATCCCGTGATATAGCGAAAAAATCCGTGATAAATAAATATAGTATTTTTTAAAACCCTGTGATACAGTGAGGCTGTGATAAGTGAACTGTGATATAGAAAGGGACTACTGTATTTCAACACTTGATACATTACATTAACTTACATTATTTATAAACAGAAGTTACCTTGCCTTGCCCTGGCATATATGCATAATATACATACTGAAGTAAACAGTCATGCACAGTTTTGTGCTGTCCAAAACCCAAGCAAGTCCTCCACAGGCTTTTAGGAGTTTCCTAAAAGACTTATTCTCCCTCAAAAATGTCTGAGTTGAACTCATACAGTGATCTTTGTTTCATACTATGCTTTCAATCCAAATATTTAGATTTCCCTTTGCTCTGCCATCCTTCACTCAGCTTTTTTCTATAGTTATTCTGTGTTTGTGTGCATGTCTAAAAGCATGCACAAACTGGCATGAGGTCTTCATCCCTTCTTCCTTCTGTCTTCATTAGATCTATCCTGTATTGAAAGAACAACCTTGGATCTGTCCAGTAAATTACAGAGGCAAATATTATCTTGTGTGTCTAGTAAGAATTTTTTTTTACAGTTAAGTCAATTGAGTACTAAAGGACTATTGTTCATAGTGAGGTGAAGAGTAAAGTATCTACAGCCACTCTTAATAGACTCTGATAGAAAAAGTAAATTCGCTGTGGAGAGAAAGCTGTTTTTAAGAAGTAGAAAGTAAGGAAAGATTGTGTCTTTGCTCGTTTAATAGAAATATATCCAAAAAATATGATTGTTGATTAAAACATACACTGGATAAAGCTAGTTGATTATCCTAGGTTCTTTTTTTCTCATTTTTATACTTTCTAATAAAACTTCACCATCCTAAAATATGTTTAAAGTGATGTAAAAATTAAATAGATTCCATCAGAATTACAATTGTTCTAAAAGTGATTGATTGTGGGGACTATGAGCTCCCATAAAATGTTATACAATCATTTGAGAAATTTTTACAAGGTTTTTAAAGAGTACCTTGATAATGTGTAATGATTTTAACCTTTATTATGTAAAATGTTGTACCGTCAAGATGACTGCTCATTTGATTGTTAATTACTCTCCTTATATGAGACATTCAATAAATGTAGTTTTTGAGTGGTTTGTTTTTCTTGGAATTCCAATGAATGCATTTAGAGTTCTTGCACATTGCTAAAGAATTTTCTTTAAATATTTAAAATTTGTTCAACTTATTTTTCTCTGTATTTTATAAAATATTTTATTAAAATATTGAAAGTAGGAGTCTAATGAATAAATCAAAATTATTTTTTATTTATTTTTAATTCCACAAAAAGTACATAAAACTGAAGTCTCTCAATATATCCTATCCTTTCAGATATCCTGCCACAGAATTGACTAATGTAGGTTTCTTTAAAATAATTCTGTTAATTCTAGAACTATTCTCTTCTATATTTTTATGTATTGCTAAATAAATGGGATGAATCTACATGCTTATTCTATGAGATATTGCTAAGCAATATATTTTAGAAACCTTGAGGGTACTTTTGATTGCTATATAGTGTATCATAACATGGATTAACTTTTATTTACTAATTCTCTCACTGATAAAATAAAGGCTACTTTTAATTTTTCACTATTATGAATGATGCCATAATTAACATGCCCATACATATTATTTCTTGTCACCTGTGTTTCTGTAGTATAGAATTGGGGATGCAGAATAGTGAAATCAACTGGTAAATAAATCATACATTGTGTAAGTTTTTTCAAACTTACCTTCAATAAAATTTAGATTTTTTTTTTTGACTCTAATACTAAATTATAGTACTATGATGTCTAATGTTCTTTGGGTGTTTGAAATTATTCTTTTTGTTGTTGAGTGACTAAAGTTTATCTATCCATAACATTAAGCTCATTACTTCCTATTCAAATCCTCCATACCCTTAATTGGGTCTACTTTATATGTAAATTTAGTATGTAAACTCTTTGGTTATAATTATAAACTTGTTTCTATAAATGCTCATATTTTTTATTTATTCCTAAATAAAACTATAAAAAATTAATTGGATTTTTATTCTTTTTGATTATTTTAATTCAATCAATATTGATTATTAATTTGATTAGATTTATTTTACCTTATTTTTGTTTTCTTTTCTGAATTATATCTTACTGATTATGCTATACAGTTCTCTCAATTTTCCCCCTTTGCCCCCATCCATACAACACCCCCACACCCTCAGGCAATCCTCATAACATTGTTCTTGTACATGGGCGAGGCATATAAGCTCTTTGATTACTCCATTTCCTATACTATATTTCAATCCCCATGGTTATTCTGTACCTACCTAGTTGTACTTCTTAATCCACACACCTCTTCTCCCATTCCCCTACAACCCCTCTCCATTTGGCAACCACCAAATTGTTCACTGTACCTACGATCCTGTCTCTGTTCTTCTTGTTTGTTAAGTTTGTTTTTTAGATTCAATTGTTGATAGGTATATATTTTTGCCATTTTATTGTTCAGTTTTGATCTTCTTTTTCTTAAATAAGTCTCTAACATTTTATATAATAATGGTTTGATGATGATTAACTTTTGTTTTTGTTCTTTCTTGTCTGGGAAGCTACTTATCTGCTCTTTGATTCTAAATGATAGCTTTGATGAGTAGAGCAACCTTGGCTGTAGGTCCCTGCTTTTCAAGAGTGAATATTTCTTGCCAATCCCTTCTAGTCTTCAAAGTTTCTTTTGAGAAATCAACTGACAGTATTATGGGAACTCTCCTGTAGATAACTAACTTCTTTTCTCTTGCTGCTTTTAAGATTCTCTATTTAGTAGACTTCCGGCCAAGATGGAGGCTTAGACGGACACGCTAGGTCTCCCTCTACAACTATAGAGGAATACAACTACTTCAAAACAAAGGATAACTAGAAATTCCAGAAAATAAAACTACACGGAAGTCCAACATATGAAGTTATAAACCAGCGGTGCCATTTGGGCAGGTAAGAGTTAAAGTGGGCAGTGCTGTTTGCGGTCGCACCCGGAGCGGCCGGCGAGGAATCCGGGCTGCGCAAGCCCCTGGTGGTGCGCGACCCCGGCGAGGAGTCCCGGCGGCCAAGCCCCTGGCGGTGCGCGACTCCGGAGCTGGGGAGAGCGGCCGCCGCATCGCCTTGAACAGTGAGGCCCAGGGGGGCGGGAGGACGGATCCCGGTCTCCTAGCTGAATAACTGTATGAATCCATCTTGGACCCCCGCCCCCAAAGAAAGCACCACAGAGCTGCGAAATAGGTCGCGGACAGGCAGGCGCCGGCCGGTCGCTGATTTGTGACGCGTACACAGGCACTGCCCCCGACAGCCAGCCCAAGAAAACAAAACGCATCTGTCAAAATGAGGCAGGCAACTTTAGAAATACCGGTAACACAACTCACCAGGCAGCAGATAGAGAACCTGACAGATGAACAGATAAGAAACCTGTCAGAGGCTCAGTTCTGGGCCATTGTTATCAGGTGGCTTACAGAATTCACAAAAGAGCAGGAAAAAGATATGAAAGAAGCGAAAAACTTTCATAACGAAAGGAACAAAACAGCATACGAGACAGAAGGAAAGGAAATAAAATCCAGAGTTCATTTCAACAAACTGGAATATGGAGAAGGAACAAGCAGTCAACCAATGCAGCGAGAGGAAATGGGAAGCAACAATGAGAGGATCAGAAACCTCTGGGACAGCTATAAAAGGCCCAACATAAGAATCATTGGTTTGCCAGAGAATGAGGAAGATGAACTAGAACTTGAAAAATTGAGTGAAAATATAATAAAGGAGAACTTCCCAGACTTGGGGAAGGGAATAGACCTGCAGGTCCAGGAAGCAAGGAGAGTTCCCAAGAGACTGGACCCAGGGAGAACCACTCCAAGACACATTATAATCAAAATGTCAAAAATTAAAGATAAAGAGAGAATCTTAAAAGCAGCAAGAGAGAAGAAAAGAATTATGTACAAAGGGGTCCCAATTAGACTATCAGCTGACTTCTCAAGGGAAACCCTACAGGCAAGAAGAGACTGGCAAGAAATATTCAAAGTAATGAAAATCCAAAACCTACAACCACGAATACTCTATCCAGCGAAATTGTCATTCAGAATAGAAGGACAGAGAAAGTGTTTCCAGGACAAAATAAAACTGAAAGAGTTCATTAGATCCAAACCACTGTTATATGAGATGTTAAAGGGACTGGTTTAAAAAAAAAAAACAGAAGCTAGGGAGATGAAACAAAGGCAAACTAAATAGGCAACGAGAGTGGAAGAGGAACTGTGGGTACGGGAAGCATATTGGGGGGAGGTCAACAGGGAGGGGGAATGGGGAAAGGGAGGGAGATGATATAGGAATTGGGGATCAAGGTAGGAGGGAATGGAATAGATGGAGAGAGAGGTTGGGAGGAACTGTATCCACAACTAATGGACATAATCTAAAAGGGGGGGACAACTGGAGGGAGGTGGGCCACCGGGTGGAGGGGAGCAGAGGGAAGGGAAATTGGCACAAATGTAATAATTTAATCAATAAAACACATTAAATCTGAAAAAAAAATAGATTCTCTATTTAGACCACTGCTGCCACCACACCGCATCCTCTCCACCCTGGCTCCACCCTTCCTACCTGTCTGGATGAGTACTTCTTCTTTATATCTTTGTTTGTTGGACTTCCATGCAGCTTGATTGTCTCTAGTTTTGAGGGAAAATTACAAACCTCTTTGCAAAAGGCACAATCGACCCTTCTTCTATAATGGTCTTGGTGAATGCCATATATTTCAAGGGACAATGGCAAAATAAATTTCAGAAACAGGAGACGATTAAAACCCCCTTTCAGCTAAGCAAGGGGAAGAGCGTGGTTGTGGACATGATGTATCAGACAGGCGTGTTTAAATTGGCCTTCGTAAAGGAGCCACAGATGCAGGTGCTGGAGGTGCCCTATGTGGAAAACAAACTAAGCATGATTATCCTGCTGCCGGTGGACACGGCTACTCTAGAACAGTTAGAGAAGCAGCTGAATGTGAAGATGTTTTACAAGTGGACCAGCTCTTCCAACATGATGCAAAGAGAAGTTGACGTGCATTTGCCCTGCTTCAAACTGGAGATGAAGTATGAGCTGAATTCCCTGCTAAAATCCCTCGGGATGACGGATGTCTTCAACCAGATCAGAGCTGATCTGTCTGGAATGTCACCAGCCAAGGGCCTGCATTTATCAAAGGTCATCCGCAAGGCCTATGTGGATGTCAACGAAGAGGGCACAGAGGCAGCAGCAGCCACTGGGGACAACCTTGTCATGAAAAGACTCCCCATTCGAGCTCAGTTCATGGCCAACCATCCTTTCCTGTTTTTCATAAGACACACTGACACCAACACCATTCTCTTCTGCGGGAAGCTTGGCTCTCCTTAAGCACATTGGGTTGAACAGGGTTCAGAGCCACAGAGGAGGGGCAGGGACAAGGCTGTGACTCAGAGCAGTTCACACCTCTCACACCTCTGTGGGTCTAGGATCTCTCCCAGCTTATTCCATGAGTTGATGAACCCTAAGATTATGGTAGTCATGGAAGAAGGCATAGTTACCCCCCAACAAACTTTTCTGGCTCTCTTATCTCTGGGGCCTCATTTGAGTGCTGTCTGGGTGACATAATTGAGTCACTGAGGAAAATGTTAAAGGATTACATTTTCTTGACTTGTGTATATCTTCCAGTGAGCTCTTGGATAAGTGCTCTGCCTTTGGAAAACCAATTGACGAGCTTCCACGTTGTTTGGATTTTTAAATGTTATAATTTTCCTTGTCCATGTAAATATAACATTATGAATTTTAATTCAGAATTCTGTATTGACTCTAATAAATACACAACATGCCTTAAGTTCTTTGAAGCCATTTTAGTGGAATTTTTGGTCAAAGTTTTATCAAGTCCTAAATTGAATAGACTGTCCTTTTATCTCTTCCCACTGGTGGCATGTGTTTCTCTATGTCAATAGAGAAAGCAGAGCTCAATGAGGCACCCAGCCCAGCGGAAACAGACACAAAAAAGGCACATAGACCTCCAACCAAACACCAGATTTGCTACCCCAGAGTGAATAACTTTAAAAGATTCTGGCCATTTCATTATTCATTGTACTCTGGTTCATTTCTTGCAGAAATATTTCCTGAGCACCTACTAAGTTCTAACACCATGTTCACCCATAGATATGCACAGTGAAAAACAGAGAGTCTCAGTCTTTGTCTTCTTTAGCTTCTGTATCAGCAGAGAAGGCAGACTCTGGAATAGCAATGACAATGGCTGCTGTGAGAAGTCTGTTACCAGCAAGAAGAAGCCATGAGGATGGAGTGATGGGGGTGGGGTGGGGTGGGGGTTCCTTTCAGTGATGAGCCCTGTAAGCCATTTCAGGGAGTGAGGGCTCTTTTTTTTGAGGAAAGTGACTTGATCAGATTTGCATTCTGGAAAGACCACTTGGGCTTCCAAATGGCCATCTTCATGATGGGAAAGATGTGTTATAAACTACATGGAATAAGTCACCGAAGAGCATTTTCCATGTCAACAATCCCTTCGGCAGGGCTGGGGCAGTTTAGCAATCGGGATAAAATGCCTGTTCATGGTTTATTTTGGTTACACGTAGATAGCATCTTTGACAGTTTAGGTGTGACAGTGAAAGGCGCCATTAGGGTGCTTATTGGGCGATGGAATTGTCCAGTAATGTGGACATGAGTCAGAGTCACCCTCAATAGCTCTGATACTTCTATGCCAAGAGTTCCCCAGTCTGGTCCCCAAGCACCTTTGGCCATCAATGTTGAAAAGACCCTTTGTTAAGATGTAATAAGGCTGTTGGCTGACATTTACCAGCCTGGGATTTGGCAGGGTTTCCAAGTTCTATATGCAATCTACAGATTTATTTTAAAAATACTGCTTTCTATTAATAAAATCTTTGTATGACAAAAAAAAAGAAAAGATTCTCTATTTATCTTTAACCTTCGGCATTTTAATCATGATGTGTCTTGGAGTCTTGGAGTAGGCCTCTTTGCATTCATCTTGTTTGGGACTCTCTGTGCTTCCTGGACTTCCATGTCTATTTCCTTCACTAAATTAGGGAAGTTTTCTTTCATTATTTTTTCAAATAGATTTCATTTTCTTGCTCTTTCTCTTCTCCTTCTAGCACCCCTATGATACTAGTATTGGAACACTTGAAGTTATCCCAGAAGCTGCTTACACTATCCTCATTATTTTGGATTCTTTTTTCTTCTTATTGCTCTGATTGGTTGTTTTTTTATTATTTTTATTT
This sequence comes from Furipterus horrens, assembly GCF_987537825.1. Classification (NCBI taxonomy): domain Eukaryota; kingdom Metazoa; phylum Chordata; class Mammalia; order Chiroptera; family Furipteridae; genus Furipterus; species Furipterus horrens. Next base: position 56,818,733 of record NW_028327176.1, on the reverse strand, counting down.
TATTTTTTGCTTCCTTGTGTTCCTTATCATTGATTTGATCCTAGGCTTCATCCCCTCTACTGTTGTTCCCCTGTAAATTGTTCTTTATTTTAATTGGTGATTCCTTCATTTCTGACTGGATCTTCTTTATGCTGTTGAGGTTCTCACTAAGTTCCTTAAGCATCCTTATAATCAGTGTTTTGAATTCTGCATCTGATTGATTGTTTATTTCTTTTTGTTTAGGTCTTTTTCTGGAGTTTTGATTTGTTCTTTCTTTTGGCCCATATTTATTTGTCTCATTATGGCAACCTCCCTGTGTTTGTTTCTATGTATTAGGTAGAGCTGCTATGACTCCCTGTCTTCGCAGCATGACCTAATGTAGTAGGTGTCCTGTAGGGTCCAGTGGCACAGCCTCCGCTATCAGCCAGGCTGGGTACTTGAGGTGTGCTCTTCATGTGGACTGAATACATCCTTTTCATTAGTTGAGCCTTGATTGGTGTTGGCATATCAATGGGAGGGATTTACCAGGGCCAGTCAGCTGCAAGGACTGGCTGTGACCACAGGCTACAAACTTCCACCCTCCATGGAGGATCAGCTGTGCAACAGCAGGGTGATGGTGCTCTGATGTGGTCTGTAGCTGTCTACTGGATGGGCAAGCCCTGGGGTTTCCCGGGTGGTATAGGCCAAAGTCAGCCCCCACCTGTATTTTGCCTGGAGCCATGCTGTTTGAGCTATAAAGAATCTGAGATGGCTGCTATTCGCTGGGGTTGGAGATTCCCAGGTGCACCCAAGCAGTGAATCTAGGCTGGCTGCTGGTAAGGCCAGGCCTGGGGCTCACTGAGCCCAGCTGCTGCTTATTTGATAGGATTTAGGAAGTTGTGAAGCATGAGCCAAGACCAGCCATTTATATGGAAAAGCAGCTTGGATGGGCCTGTAAATTGGGTGGGATGGAGTCTCTGGGGATCTTCAAGGTGGGTCAAACAGTGTTAGCCAAATTGATGAAGTCTCAGACATGGTATCAGCTCACTGGCTTTGTTGGGGAGGGCCCAGAAAAGAGACAATGGCCTCTGCTTGCCCCAATGCCAGACATTTCAGTTTCTCCCTGTATACCACTGGTGCCCCTCAAGCTTACACCCCAGTGCCAGAGCCCAGAGAGAGGAAGTCTAAGCAGGTAAGTCCAAGTGTGGGTTCTTTATGAGGAACTGCTTGGAACTCCAGCAATTCCTTCCACTGATTCTATCCCTGCTGGTTTTTGCAGCCAGAAGTTGTGAGGACTTATCTTCCTGGCACTGGAACCCTGGGCTGGGGGGCCTGGTGTGGAGCCGGGACTCCTTGCTCCCACTATAACCCTCCCAAATTTTTATCTACCATTCATGGATGTGGGACCTGCCTGTTCCATGTCTCTTTTCCTTCCAATCTGGATGGATGTGGTTTTATTAATTCCATACTTGTCAGACTTCCATTCAGCTTGATTTCTGATGGTTCTGAGTGATGGTTGTTCTATAATTTAGTTGTAATTTTGATCTGGTTGTGTGAGGAGGGGAGCCATGTATACCTATGCTGCCATATTGACTAGGAATTTCTTCAACCTCCATGTTTTCTTTAAGTACAAATTCTTTTTCATTTATTTATTTTTGCTTTTTTTGTTCCATTTTTTCTCCTCCTTGTTTGAAAATTATATATTTTATATATGTTCTTTAATCATTATCTTTGTAAGTTCATTTATTTAACCAATATTTATCAGGTTTCAACTATTGCCAGTTGTTCTGCTCCTAGGCACACCAGTGAAGAAAATTGACAAAAGTCTTATCCTCATGCATTATATTCCACGAAGCATGCTAAAGGCTATAGATATATGCAAATTACATAGCATGTTAGATAGTGATACATATTATGAAATAAAGTAAAACAGGGCAGAATATAGGGAGCAGGAGCAATGATGGGAGCAAATTTCAATAGCATTCTCAAAGAAGGCCCAGTACAGCATTCTGGGGAGAACCACCCAAGAAAAGTAAATAGGTACAAAATCCCTGAAATAGGAGCAGACCTAGCATGTCCAAGGAACAGCACTGGACCAGTAAGGCTAGACAAAAACAACAGTATAGTGATAGAAGCTGGGGTCAGACATGTGAGAAGATGCCAGAACAGAATTTTGTGTTTTAATGAATTTGGATTTATCTTCAACAACTGAAGCAGTGTAAACTATTTTTAATTAAACATAAACATTTTTTAGGACTCCATTTCACTGTAACCATTGCACTGTGTAAGATAGTGTTGTATTGCAGTGTGCATGTCGAGAGCATACATTGTTTCTATTACTACACAGAAACACACCATTGGTCTAGTGAATGTCAACAAATTATCCAGTTTGAATTATCTTTCCTACACACTGATGGAATGTTGAGTGCATTTGTTTGCATATGTTAGGCAGATTGCATGGTTACATTGGTACCTATATAAAATGTTACTGACAAAATAATTATTTCTGAAACTAGAGCATAATTGAATCATGTTTCTAGTTTTAGAAATAAATAAAACCAATTATGTTTCACTATATAACACTTTTTTGCATAATATTAGTCCAGAATCACATGGAGATGCAAAAGCTAGTATACAGTCAAGATGTTAACAAAAAGGTTGGGGGGGTGGGGATTGAAAAAGATGCATCACAAATGCCACAATAAGTGGCAACTTGAATTTGCTGCAGCAAAGAAAATTTAAAAAGCTGTTTAGAAAAAATTATTATTTGGGGAACAACTATCATATGTCAGTCTACTTTTTTCAACTATGAATTTATAAATTTTGAATGTAGATCAAGCCATTCCGATAAAAATTTAGTATCCAAACTGAGGTATGGGCTTGAACAGTAAAATAAACATTGAATTTCAAAAGCTTAGAACAAATAAAATATGTATAATACCTGATGAATAATTTTTATATTGATTATCTGCTGAAATAATGTTTTGTAAATATTTGCGTATGTAAAATATAAAATAATTTCACTTATTTTTTATTTTTTAAATGTGGTTAGAAAAATTAAAGTTACATGTATGGCTTGCACTGTATTTTTATTAGAGTACTGGTCTACAGCATTTGGGTGAAATTCATACTGCTTTGTACAGGCGTGTCCTGTGTTCAGTAGGATATTTAGCATTTAATAACACCTGGCAGTCATTTCAACATCCAAAAATCCTGATATCTCCAACTGAGAACCACTGTTTACATTGAAATAAGTGCATTCCCACAGCTAGAGCCACAGGCAAGCATTCATTAGTTTAGAATAGAGTCCTAGGAGTTTTAACCTAGAGGAAGATGCATTTGTTATCAAACACGGAGAATGCCTAAGGAAAGGAAAAGTTCTGGTTGACCAGTTCCTTTAGCAATTACACCAAGAATTTCCCAGGGGTCCCTACTTGTGAATATTTACTTCAAGTTTGAATTATTCTAGGATTTTGTGGTTTAAGATTTGCTTTTACTTCTCCTACTGCTTTTTAAAAATATATATATGTTGCATGTAACTATTGGTTTGGCCAAAATATTTCATTTGGTTTTTTCTGTAAGATAGTTCTAGTAGAGCTTAGTTGTCTTAAACTTAATCCAAAACAATTTTGAATATCCCTAGACTTGCATGGTCTAAAATCAATCTCTCTCAAACACACACACACACACACACACATCCTTGTACTCTCACTCTCTCCCCCATTCCTAAAATATTTTTACAAACATAGGTACATCCTCTCTTCCTTTATCTCTTCCTCCATTGTTATATTTATCTGTTCATTCACTTCTATAGTCAGTGAACACATCTTAGAACCCATTGTATATATAAAAGGTAAATGATGATGGTCAGGGCAGACCAAAAAAGAAAGAAAAAGTGTATTTTAAAGTCAGGAGACAAATATACAGAAGTCAATAGATAGTTATAATAGATTGTGATAAATGCCACAGCAGAGGGAGTACCAGGACTTACGTAAGCACAGAGGGAAAGCTTACAGCATAGTTTTAGGAAATTAGGAAATGTTATCTATAATATATAATATCTAAATTGAAACCTTAGGTATAAAGAAGAAAGAGATGACAGCATCAAAAGTATATACAATACTTACCTGGCAGAGGAGATACCATAATTATGAAGGTAGTTTTCCCAGGGCAAGGCTTATCCATTGCACTCCGGATGCGCGAACCACTGCGATTTCCCCAAATATGGGAAACTCGACTGTATAATTTGTGGTAGTGGGGGACTGTGTTCCTGCTCTCCCCTGAAAAAAAAAAGTATATAAAATTTTAACGCATTAGTGTATATTGCCAAAATGCTTCCCAGTAAGATTGCACCATTAAAATTGCTACAGAGAATGTGTAAGACCATTTAAACACAGCAATATTATTGGGTAACATGTGCCAGTTTTGAGATGGAAGTGGTGTGTCTTACCTTGATTGAATTTTTGACTACTAAGATTGAATTTATTTTTATTTTTATTAACTTTATATTGCCCTTCCAAACTCTTTGTACCCTCTAGAATAATGTTTTCATGGTAAATAAAATCCTCTAAATACTTAATCTACTCTTAAAATATTTTCTCCATTCCTGCCTATATCAGCCTTAAATATCCTGGTGTTAAGCTGGTGTGTACTTCCTCTTTGATTTCTAAATCTGATTTATGGCTCCCTTATTCTTACCCACATATCCAAACCTTCTGTTCTTTGAAGCTTGTTCCATTCAGAGTCATGAACTTATCACTAATTCAACAACCATGTCATTTCCTGTATTACTTTGGTTTTCATGTCACATTCTTTCCCTTCTTACCAAGTAATACTGTTGTATTTGGTAACTTCAATGTCCTTTAGACATTCCAAATAACATAATAGCTTCTTAGAACATAACCCCAATATAGTCTCTTTCCTTTTCCCTTTTTGACTCATTTTTGCCTTCAACTCTTATGTCCACTCTTTGGATCTTGTGATTTCCTGTTGCTGGTCCTTCCCAAAAATGAATGGCTTGAATACCAATATATTGTTTTCTGTTCAAAACTTCCTTTTCATCCAATGTTCTAAAGTCAAATCCTGGGATTCTCAAATCCTTTATATAATTTTATTTCATCAAGAACATGACACTGAATCTTCATTTTTTTCTAAGCACTTTTTTCTCCCCTTTCATGTTTTCACAGGCTCACATTCTAATCTTTCTCCTCTAGGGTATAATCTATTACTTAATGATATGTTTCTGGAATTTAAAATTATATTAAATATGTATACTTAAAAGGTATCACATAAAATATATTTAATTATTGAGTTGCAATTGTGGTTTTCCCCCTCACAGTTCTATAAGTTTTGCTGCACTGACATCCTGCCTTAGATATTGCAGAAATGAAAACTGAAGACATCTTATTTTATACTTTGAGGGAAAATAAGATTTTTCTGCTTAAATAGTTATAGTTTATATTTTATTTGCCCTTAGAAATCTAAATATGTTCTCCATGAAACAGCTATACTTAAGTTTCTTTTCAATGACTCTGTCCAGAATATATAGAGCTTTCCCAATCCACATATATCAGTTTTTTTTAAGTCATTAAATGTTTCTTTCATTTGAATTCATTGAATTATTTGTTCTGTTTTGCCTCAGGTGTACTTATTTATAGTTTATGTCATCCATCTCAACATTTTGGGCTCATTATTTTTCTTTTTATCTTTCCATTTAATTTCCTGATGCTCCTCAAGTCACCCCTCTACATCCCTGAGTTTTCTGCAGCTTTAATTCTTTATAGATGAAAATATCAATTTTATACCTGTCATTAAGTTTTTATTTTCTCTGAAGGCAGTCTTTGTTTATCATCACCCTTTCTCATCATTCTATTGCTTTTTCATCACCCTTTCTTTTCTCCTAACAAATATCTGCTTCTCTTTCATAGACCTTTGTATGTTCTGAAGATGCTAAGCATTTGCCAAAAACTGACATCTAGACCTTTCAATGGATTAATTACAAAATAATCTCTTTCTTCAAGGCTTATAAACACTCTTCCCTTTCCTCTGTTCTGTGATGGTTTTCCTCATACACATGAGAAGGTTTCTACTTATTCTCTTCAAATCAGGCAAAGCTCTATCCAATAAATTGCCTGTCTCCCTGCCTGCAAATTCACTGCAATTATTTCAATATCTTTCTCAGGTCACAGATGACTGGGAAGCCTGATTTGCTTCACTTTAAACCCAATTCACAATTTTGAAGACACTGGTCCAGTGAAACTCTGTAGGAGTTTTCATTTCCTAGACTCCAGACAATGGGAACTCATAGAAAAAAAAAATTTTTAACCAACATTTAATTCCTAGTATAAACTGTAAAGAGATCTTCTCTGTTTCTATCCCTGCTTCTTTGCATGACCACTTTTATTTGGGGGGTGGGGTTGGCAGGGGACAAGAATATACCTCCCAATATGAAATGCACACATGCACAATATCTTTTAATTTCCCAATCTGTAGTTTAGTTGTAGTTGCTTTGTCTGAGTAGATTTTGAAAGCCGTAAATTAAAGATTCCCAAAAATAGAAGTTAAGCACAAATTAGAGGTTTCCTAAAAGCTGTGCATTTCTGTGCCCATTTTCACAGAAAGTAAGGTTATAGAAATTGTTGACAAATTTAAAGATCTCTTTAACCAACTTTTTAAAATCACTGTCCTAAGATATTTTAAAAGTCACCAATTTTTTTCCAGAAAGAAACAGCCTTTCTTTTCTTTATCTGATAACAGTCTGTAGTATATGCCAGAAAGGAAAACTGCAGCAGTTCCATTTGATTTCAGAAATATTTCTTTAGTTGGGTCTAAAATAATTATATTAGATATGAGCTTATTGTTCTTTGCCTATAACTTTTCAGCAAATAAATTTGTGGAAAACTACCATTTTGGACCTAAAACATGGCTTCCAGATTAAATGGCCCAATGTATTAATTTTGCAAATGAGGATACTTAGGAATAGGAAAAAATTATTTGTAGAAATTTTGACACAGAAGTAAACACAGAACTGCAGAATTGACACAGAATCCATTTTTCAGAGTCCTCATTCAGGTTATTTCTCCTGAAACCATTCTGCCACTTGTCTGCTTATTACTGCAGTGGTCAGGGCTTTGCTTCCCAGGGGAGGAAAACCTTCACTGTCTTTATGGAGACAGCAAGATCCTCAGCCCTGGGTGACAACTAGAAGATCAGGACAACTGTAATCAAATCTATCAGTTCCTATTTTTTCAGTCTGTTATTAAATACATTGCCAAATGTAGGTCTTCATGCACATCTACCTCCAAATAAAAAGAATATTATGTATATGCAGTAGAAATTGTCCAAGGAATTATGTCAAGAAAAGCTTTTTGTTTTTGTTTTTTAATTTCCAGATTTATATTGACTAACACTGGAAATTTGTGATAACTGGGAGATATTAGCCCCTCATTTTGGGTCATAGTTCAAAGGCATAAGCCAACAATATTTATGAATTGATGAGAATTGTGAGTGTATATATTGTAAAATCAATTAAAGTTCTGATGTAGAATGAATTAAAATAATAGATAAGGTTATATAAAATGACCAAGGCTTTTCTGGGAATAAAGAAGGATGATTTATTTTTTTTCTGTACCATAGGATAACACAGGAGCTTATGATATGTCTGTCCAAAATATGGAAGTCTATTAAAATATGTTAAAAATCTCATCCATTCTCTTACTCATAATAAAGTGTAAAGAACAAGAAGCAAGGGCGCTGCAACCCATTGATATAAATCCAAAGCCACACGTCACTGCTATAGAAGTTTGAGCAAGTTATTTAAACCTCCAGCTGAGGTTTCACACCTATAAATGGAAGTAAGAGTTCTACTTCAAAGGTACTCTGATTGCTGTTTATGTGAAATTAAAACAGATGTTGTATGTTAAAGCTCCTATGTCCATTCCTATAACATAAGTATTTGAGAAATGTTAGTTCTTTTCTCCTATACAGAGAAAAATTCAGAAAAGGCAAGGTATAAGCAGTATTAAACACATAGTTACACCCTTTTTAATAAACTTTGAATTGAATAAGTTCCTTATCTTTTAATTACATATGGATTTATTTTCTCTTATCTCTTTGTATACCCATTCTCTTAACAAGTATTTTGAATACCTATTATATGCCAAGACTATTCTAGGCACATGAATAAAACAATTTTCTCATGATGGTTACATTCTAGGATGGAGAGAGATAATAATAAACATAATAAGCATGATAGAAACTCGCAAATTCTATGCAAAAGAAACCATCATAGATAATGGGTATTTGGAGTACATGGAAGCTGAGCTGAATCTTTTCATTTTAAATGTAGAGATAGAGTTAGAGCTCATATTAAAGAAGTTAAGGGATTGAGCCATGTAGATATTCAGATAGCTTGGAAAGAGTGTTTCAGGAAGAGGGAAGGGCCAGTCCAAATACCCTAAGGTTGGATCAAGAACCAAGAGTACCAGCATGGCTGGACCAAAGTATGTAAGAGGTAGAATAATAGATGAGGATAAGGAAAGGAAAATGATATTTATATTCTTTTCTCTGGTTGTAGTATTTGAAATACTAAAGCAGGGATAGATTCACATGTCATGGTCTGAGAGCACACTCCAGCTCAGTAGAAACTCTATCCCACAGAGGCTTTGGAATCACAGATAAGAAGAAATGAGTTAACCTGGACACTGATTTCTGTCCAGGAGGAAGAGAAGTGGCAGTTCTCTCTAGGGAAAAAAGCCCAAAACTCTCTTTTCCCATGCCTTTATTTGAGAAAGGTATGTATGGGAGCATACATTCAGGATATGTAAATCACCAATCAGTTTCAAATGCTCAGATTACTATCAACATCTAGGGATTACAGATAACAATGAAAGGAGCACAGTGATTGCTTTAGGTCAAGGTCCACTGGATTCTCTGGTGCCAAAGGATTACCAGGTGAGAACAGAGCAAACTTCAAAGCATAATATACATTCTTTAAGCCTGATTTCCAATGGGGATCCCCAGCACAATTATCAGGTCATGCTTGCCTCCAGCTTTCCCAGTTTTGCGGTTGATACTTTCAGGCCTTTTGCAAGGCCTAGCTCACAGAGAGGCTACGGTTCCCAATACCACACAAAGTGGTCCCCTACATCATGGTCGTCGTCGTCGTCGGCAGCCGTCCCTCTCGAGAGATGATGGTGTAGCTTCTTAAGAGTCTATCTGCACCGCTGAGAATGGCTGTGCAGTCCAACTCGGGAGTGACACTGTATCTGTCTCCTCCCGTGTTGAATCGACATCTTGCGATGACGCTGGAGTGTCCTCTCCAGTGAAGCTGAAGCTACAGAGCCTGGGCAGGGTGATATGGAGGGTCTGCTGTTGCCCATGCAGCAGACCCCCCCTCTCTTCGCAGCTGAAGGGTCCAAGGGAAAGACGGAGTCAATACAGCTTGGCTTCAGGTGCGCCGCAGGAGTTGCCGGTGTTGACTACAACGTCAAACCGCCTTAGGGACTCCGGCTCCGGATTTTCTGTCGGGGTTTACTCCCTTAGCCTTTCCCCTGAAGAGGTATGCCACAAGGCAGCGGAGGTTTTTTGGAGTCAGAGTTTTCCTTCTCTGATGTGCCCTGACTGGAAGATCGAACCAGTGACACTTAGCTCGCAGGCCGACGCTCAATCCACTGAGCCAAACCAGCCAGGGGCCTACATCATGGTATAGTAGAAAGAACACACAGGCTTAGCATCTGGTTCTCTCAATCACCTACTTATGTAAGCTTAACCATCTAAATCACATATCTGTATCTAAGCTCCTTTATCCCTAAAATGAGAAGGATCTTAGATTAATGAATTAACAAATCTAATCAGCCCAATTTTTGAAAATCATGAAATTTTAAATCCCTAAAAAAACGAATGAGAAAATAAATAAATATTCACAAATAGGTGGCTTGCAGCACTAAGCCAAAAGACTTAAATTTCTGTCTTTATTATCTTTATCAGTCTTGTTTTGTCAACCAAAAGTGTGAATTAAGAGATGGCAGGGCTTTATTGATTTTATTTTAAAGGTCATATTTTTATTTTTTTATTTTTTGGAAAAGGCAATGTGATTGTCATTTTTGGTGTTTTCTTTATATTTATCACAACTTAAAGGCCTGCAGAAAAATTAGAAAAGTAGTGAAATAAAAAACATGTGATTTTAGTCATAACCTTTAGAAAAATTATGCATTGTGAATAAAAAGAGAAAGAAAAAAACAATTAATAAAACTAATGTCTTTTTTCTTAATGTTATTCTCTTAATTTTATTTTAAGGGTGATAGGTTGTTCAAGAAAAAGTATAAGACATTGTTTTGCATGTTACCTCTGAAAATTCAACTCTCAGACACCCCCATGGACTTGCCTAAGGTACTACTAATCACATAACTCAAGATGTTTAAAAATATTAAGTGTTCAATGTTTGCTTCCTATTACAAGTAACAAGAGAAATTATTTTGAGTTTTTTTGTTATGGTTATTTTGCATCTTAACACTTTCAAGGAAAATATTTTTAATTTTTTATCAGTCAGAATGGACTAGGTTATGCTCTCATAACAACTCCAAATCCCAGTGGTTTAACAAAGGTTAAATTATTTTCATAGTTTTCAAACCCCTGGTTCACAACAAAATTTTTTTCTCATTTATGCTAAATCTCCATCACAAAGCAACGAGTCACTCATGAGGTCACCAGGTTACTGAATTCATCAATCTTGACAAATGCCCTCCAAGTTACCAAGGCAATAAAAGAGAATGTATTGGATCATATTCTGACTCTGAAAGCTTCCCCTGGACATAACACAGGTCACTGCTACTCATTCCATTGGCCAGAGCAAATCACATGGCCACACCTAACTCTTCATTCTAGGGGAAAGAAAAACAAAACAAAAAACCTAAAGGGCATGTCTCCCAGTCTTTCTCAAGACTACAAACAGCATTAACTGATTGCATCTCTGAGATGCTTGTTCTTGATGTCTGTCCATTCTGGCATTCAGGATTCTTTAGTTCTCAGAGAATCATTTCACATAAACTTCAAACTGGGGTGGAATGAAACTAAATGAAAGAAAAAACCAGGGAGCCCAGTGGGAATCAGAGGCCAGGAATCTCTGAATGAAAAGTTACAGTCCAAATTAACTCAATGGCCTGAAATTCTACAGCAACAACAACAACAACAAAACTCTCTAAGGCTTTTATACAATTTACAACATTCCTGTTCACCATTGATGCTCTCTCTTCCCCCAGGGTAAACTGTTCTTCTAGGGCTTCAAATTGTTTCAGGGACTACTGTCAATTCCATAAAACTCAACTGTGTAGAATAATGAAATGCTTTTTTAAAAAGCTTAACAAGAGTTCTCTGATAAGCAGAGTGGATCACACAAAATAGTAACAATAAATTTAATCACAGAAGAAACAGTCATATTTTTACTCCCTATTTGTTCTCTTTTATTCCCAGTTGTAATAAAGGTTGTTTGTGAATTCCCAGAGAACATGTTCATTTGTAGGTTTCTTCCTCACCATTCATAACATAATTCTTTAATAATGACACCCAGGTTTTCTTTTGATAGCCCTCCATTCCAAATTCTCAGCCATGAAGTTTCAGTGATATCCATCTCAGCACCAGCCGCAAAGTGAACTCTAATTGATTTAAGCCTATCCGTGTATTATCCCTTCTCCCTGACCACAGTGACTGTTTCGGAGAGCATGAGTCACAATTTCCATCAATGATACCATAGGAGACTCTTGATGGGGCATTTAGGGGAAACAGTTTCTCCTGGCTCCTGTGGGAGCCCTCAGGAGATTAGATGCTCCAGACAGTCTAGGGAGAGAATGGGATTTCTGAGAAAACTTCCACCTTTGCTTCCCTGAGTCATCCTGGGAGGAGGAGGGCAGACTCTAAAGAATGACAGAGACTACACCTGGAGCCCATTCAGCCTGCAAATCCCTAAACCTACTCTTGGACTTTCCATTGTATGAAACAATATATTTTCTTTTTTGTTTAGATCAATTTGGGGGGATGGGAGATTCTGTCATTTGATCTCAAATATTTCTTAATTGTGGCACTATCACATACATGGAGAAGAGGAAATAAGAAAAGTGAGTGATCCTTCTAGCCTAGGTAGAGGTGCTGATAGGAATATAAAGCTTGGCTAAGATCTTAGCTAGAAAAGAGAAAATACAGAACTAGCCTGGTACCCAGGAGACCTTGGTTAGAGCCATAGTTCTGCTGGGTCTCCATGCACAGGTGAGTTTAGTTTTACAAGCCTCAGTATTTTAGTCTGTAAGGGAAAGGAATTCTGTTTGATAATTTCTTAGGTCCTATACAGTTTTTTAATTATCTAAGTTTATTAATAATAGAACCAAGTACAATAACTCAAAGGAGGCATTCAAGGCACAGTGAATAGTTCCTCAGAGTCTGGATGTTTATTTGCCTGCAATGCAAGAATCAATATCTGTAATCATGATATCAGGTCATAAAGTAAAGTTCAAATATTCATTAGCCTCTGTTTTATGGTGGTAGTATATTTTAGAAAGTCTTGAACATAAATGATAAAAATTAAAAATTCACCAGTAGTGATTGCATACACATGTGCCCTAAGAGACTGGTGCATTGCATCATTGTTTGTAAGAATTAAAACCAGGGGGAAAAGTAAAGTATAAAAAGAGTGGTAAAATAAACATTATCATGTCCTAACTATGAAAGAATAGATAGCCGTGCATAATTGGTAGTGCTGTCTGAGGAAAGAGGAAAAGGGGAAAAGAATGAGTTTGGCAGAGGAACTAAGGATCACCACAGAAAAGTCTCAGTTTACACCAGTGTTATCACTAACAGCCACCCTTTCATTCTCAAGTGTTCTGGTTTGAAAATAACATTATACAGTCACCCAAAGAAAATGAGGGCTTCCCTAACTCCATTGCATAAATATACAGCTTGAATATTTTATAATAAAAATATATTTCTGTATCACTCTTTCAAATTGAAAAAAAAGCTTCATGTGAATTATTTGCAACATCTAGAATAGTAGCAGTGAGGCATTTGTAGGCTCCTGAAACCTGAAATTCAAAGACTAACTTACTGGGAAGACTGATAAATGACACTGTTCTGTCTAATGGGAGGGAAAAGTGATGATTTGCAGACCTCTTTCCCCTAGCCCTCACCTTTTCTCACCATGACCCAATAACAGAATGGGATGTCCCAGTCCCTTTGAATGCCATTGCTCCCTGGATCATTTTGGTCAACAGAAAAAGGCATACAGCTGTATAAGTAAATGGATAATTAGAGCTGTTTTGTAGAGGCTTCTAACTATAAGGCAGAGGTGAAGACATTTATATATAAATTATATGAACACACTTTACCCTTGAACATCATGGGTTTGAACTGAGAGTAGGTCCATTTATACATGTTTTCCTTTCAATCGTGTAAATGTATTTTCTCTTTCTTATGATTTTCCTTATAACATTTTCTTTTGACTAGCTTACTTTATTATGAGAGTACATAATACATATAACAAACAAAATATGTATTAACATGGCTGTTTATGTTATCAGTAATGCTTCTAGTCAACAGTAGACTATCAATAGTTAAGGTTTTGGGGAGTCAAGAATTATCATAGATTTTTGATTGTGTAGGGAATAGACATCCCTTACCCTTGCATTGTTCAAGGCTTAACTGTACACACACACACACACACACACACACACACACGAGGAGGGACCAAAAAAACCCAGAATTTATTTATGAAAAATTGTGTATTTATTCTTGCATGTTTAAACTTCAGTTACCTTTGTAAGGGGCAAGGAAACTGGTGACTCCCAAACCAGTAGAAAATAATTAGCAGCAAAGGACAAATGTAATTAGAGGGTCTCTGAGCCAGAGTTAACAGTGTTAGCATATTTACAAATCAGAAAAGAGGCATTCCACAGCTCAGCACAAATGCTTCTGAGGACAAAGGACATTTGAGATTAAAGGGGGGCAGATAGTCATCACCAAACTCTGGAAAGTGGGAAAATGTAGCTAGACAGCCCAGCAAACAAGATAGAGAAATTTCAACGAAGAGCTGAAGGCAGACCTATAACCAGATCACCCTGAGTTAATTTTCACCTTCAGTTAATTTAGTTAATCATGTTAGATTGTAACTCTGGAGAATCCAGCATGGAAAAACAGAGAAGGAGAAGGAAGAGGGAGGGCTTTACTCGCATTAGGATAAAAACAGCCAGCTCCATCATTTTGGCACACACCTTGATTTGGCTTTTTGGCTGCACCCAGAGCTGCAGATCTGTGAATAAACAGCTGCCTCGGTTACTGCTAAAGTCCTGTGACCTGGTGTTTTACTGTGAGCATTTCTCACACCTTCAAGGTACTCTCCATTTGATGCAATACATTTATCAAGATATTCTTTTCCACTGTTCAAAGCAGTTTTTTAACTCATTGATTTTGATGCCTTTTAGTGCTTCTGCCATTTTTTATTTCTCCTCTTCTACAGACGAAATATTTTCCTTTGAGGACTTTTTCACCAGAGGAAACAAACAAACAAACAAAAGTCGTTCAAGGTAACATCAGGTGAATAGGGAGGGCTGGGCCTGGGGGTCATGCCTTTCTGGTCAAGAATTGCTGAACACTGAGCCTGGTATGAGCAGGTGCACTTGTAAATCACCCATCATGAAATAAGCAAACACATTGAAAGAGTCTTCAAAAAAAATTCCCTGAAGCCTCTCACAGCCTCTCACAACAATGCCAGCTGGTACACTGATACAGATGAGTTCCCAGAGCACTCACCTAGTTGGGGAAGCCTGTACTAAAAGAGACCTTCTCTCTAGAAGATAATCCTGTTTTTTTTTTAATGTATATATATAAATGAACTACAAAACAAGCTGCAAGGAAACAGAGACTCAATAAAAATTTCTTAGAAAAATCTCTTGCCTATCATCATTCACTAACTTTCTACAATAAGAGATCTTCTCATTCAACATACAAAACTTAGCACAAACAAAAGTAAATACATTTTCCTGACAATTCACATAACAAATCCTCCCCTGGGGTCTAGTTATACTTATAAGAGACCTGTTTCCTATCCAAGAATGACTAAATCAGAACCTCTGGGAATGGGTCCCTAAAATTTTCTTTCTTAATAAACCCTCAGGATGAAGTGAATAATCTAAAATGTTTCATCCACTAAAAGAGCTTTTCTTCCCCATGAGTGTGCATGCACCCCAGCAACAAAGAGAGAGACTTTTCAAAAAGAACCACCTCATTAGATCACAAAAATTGTATGAACTGAGTAAAATAAAATAGTGCTGTACTACTTACCAGTAACACCATCTAGATTTTAAGGATGAGTTTGTTGTATTCACAGAGAAATAACCCATTGTAGCACAGCTTAGAAATACTACCGGTCAAATTATGTCCCATAACACATAAAATCCTGTTCCGATACATTTGAACTGACACAAAGGCATAAATACCAGACATGACTATTTTAAGAGAATTACACCATATTTAACAGCTGAGTCTGGCCATTTGTTATTCTTTAAAGTTGTGTCATTAATCTTATACTATTCTAAAAAGTCAGCCTTGTTCTAACTAACCCCTTCTACTTTAAATCTAACAATTATTTATTGACTGTTTTCTGCAGGCTTGGCACTCCACTGAAAGGTATGGAAGTGAGAGTAGATGGGAGTCACACTGGGTTCCTACTTTGCTTTAGGCAAATGGGACTTTAAATTGCATTAGGTGCTTTTTGAGAGCCTTTGTTTGTTTAAAGGACCCTATGCTATATTGGAAATGCAAAATCAGTTTCACTAAAGGTTATTAATTTCAGGGTTAAATGCCCATGTTATAATTTTATGGAAAGTAAAAATCATCTAAATTTAATATGTTGTGTAGAAAAACATACTGGAAGAAAATGTATTTTATTTTTTCCTCCAAATTCAGGTCTTCTTGATACCTAATACATTTCTGGATTTGTACTACCCTTTCCTGTTATGATATTGTATTCATCTTTTTACTGTGTTTTTACTGCAGCATTTATCTTCCAGGATAAACATACAAAAGTTAGAAGTCTAATTTATAGAACATAGATTTTTATGAATGTCATGATTCCTACTGGCATGTGGGAACAGAGTATTCCTTGTCTCAATTCCTCACTTCAAAAAGCCAGCACTCATACAGAATTTCTATGTGAGGTCCAGTTTGGGGGTTCTTCAGAAAATTTCTCCCTAAAGATACAAATTCTTCTGGTGCCAGCCATGTTAGATTTGTCCCTCTCCTGATAACAAGGGACCATTGTTCCCAAGTGTGTTATGCCATAGGTAAGCTGTATCCTGTCTTGTAAAGATGGCTCTCTGTTTGTAGAAGAAGAATGAACAGCATACACAAATCCTATACTTTTACTTAGGAGTTCTACTGCCTCTATCTATGAAATGTGTACTGCCCGAACCTATGACAGAAGAAACATGTTGCTTTGTTTAAGATTTAAGATTATCTGACAAGGATCCTCACCTCCACCTTCCAGTTATAATAAGGTTAAGCCTTGGTAACGGTGACAGATTTTATCATTGTTTTGCTGACTCTGCCCAGTAATTCAGAGATCTGCAGGTAAAGCTATCTTTCTTTTCTTTCATCTCAAATCACCAAAGAAGAAAACACAGTTAAAACAAAAGGTCTTAAGCCCTGGCTGCTATGGCTCAGTGGATTGAGTGTTAGCCTGCAAGCCAAGTGTCGCTGGTTCAATTCCCAGTCAGGGCACATGACTAAGTTGCAAGTCAGATCCCCAGTTGGGGGCGCAAGTGAGAGGCAACCACACAGTGATATTTCTCTCCCTCTCTTTCTCCTTTCCCCTCTCTCTAAAAATAAATAAATAAACAAACAAATGAATAAATAAACTATTTAAAAAAAAAAAAAACAAGGTCTTTTAACAGGTCTCTGCCACCTTCAGGTCTTGAAAGTAGTGTTGGTAATATCTACATGTCATTTGGGTATTACATTTACTAGAGAATAAAGGGCATGTGAATACCTCTGACCATGGCCAGTTCTCTTGGGGTTCTAAAACTTCTACCTGATTTCAGTTAATCAAAAGAAAGTATCACCTGGAAAGAACAATCATTCCTGATTTATGACAATTTCTAAAACAACCCTACCTGATATACAATATATTCTCCAATCTCCTATCATTTACCCTCCTATCTTGAGACTTAAGATAACCTTCAAAATATACTGTATGACCTAGACCACCACCAATAAGATAACTTATGAGTTCCTTTATCATATGAAGTTCTGAGTTCTTTTATTTTCCTTCTACTGGTGAGCATACACACAAAAATTCTGAGTTACATAGATTTTTAAATAACAGATAAACAAGCATCCCTTACCTTCTTCTTATTATCACAGTAGTTTTAATCAGTCGCAATCAAAACTTTAATGCATGAAGATTTTCTCTTGGTGACAAGGACAAATGTAGACTCTGAGGAAATGGCCAGTTGACTAGTAGAATGAGAAAAGTTGTAATGCACACAAAGCTACTCAACCTCAGAGAAGGGGCAATCCTTTGTAGTAATTCCTCATTAAGACACAAGAAAGAGAAAATGTGGAAATGTTCTAAAGCTTTATGCCCTTTAACATAGCTCTCTTTGATTCTGTCTGACTTAGGTCACTATAGGCTTGAGCCTCTGCCAAACTAATGCTTATTAACAGTTAAGAGGGAGTTATTTTTAACTATAGCTCTACTCAAGAATTTATAATTCACGCCAGGTTGTTCAAACTACAATTTCTGGGGAAGAATACAGATGCTGATGGAAGGGCAAATGTTAGCTAAATGAGTAAAGCTGTTGTTAAATTCTCTCAGCGTTATTGGTTTGCTTCTCTTTAAAGAGGACCTAAAGGAATTCCTGCCACAGCAGAAATTTTGCAGAATCCAGCTGCAAACATAAAAATAACTTATTAGGAACCACCTTGGTTTGTACTTTTTCCTTTACAACATATTAATTAGTTAGTAACAAAGGCTTGTTGAAGGGGGGATTAAGAGATGTCTTATTGCAACAGGTAAATTATCAGAGATAATAGGGTGAAGCATAAGTCACATGAATAATCCTGTAATAGTTGAAATCCTAAACTAGAAATCAGTTCAACACATTCCTGTACAGAACATTTCTCAGGGAATATGATAAAATCAATCCCTGAATACTATCTATGCAGCACCTAATGTGAGCACAGCAATGAACTGGGTAGACATAAATGAATATAAATAACACATTAAAGTGGCTAGAAAGACCAAGGGGTACAATAGAAGTTTAATAAATGTATGAATAATCAAAAGGAAATTGACAAAGCCATCATCATAAAAGAATTCAACATAGTGCTCTTGGACTTGGACAAAATAAGAACAAAAATGAAGAATTTGATGCCTCTTATAATAACACTATGAACTAAATTTAATAGATTTCTCTACATTAAATTATATACTCTCCACATATCACATTTACATTCCTTCAAATGACAATGGAACATTTATCAAGTGCCGATCAGTAGATGAGTGGCTAAAAAAGCTGTGGTATATTTATACAATAGAATACTACTATGCCATAAAAAGAAGGAAATCCTACATTTTGTGGCAGCATAGATAAACCTGGGGAGTATGATGTTAAGTGAAATAGGCCAGTCAGTGAAAGAGAAGTAGCATATGATTTCAATTATATATGGAATCTAATGACCAAAATAAACAAGCATACAAAATTGAAACAGACTCATAGATGCAGAGAACAAACTGACAACTGTCAGCGGGGAGGGAAGTTGGGGACCTGGGTGAAAAAAGTGAAGGGATTAATATTTTTTTTAATCTCATAGACACAGTCAACAGCATGGTGATTACCAGAGGGAAAGAGGTCTGGGCAGAGGTAGAAGAGGATAAAGGAGGATAAATGGTGATGAAAAGAAACTTGCCTTGGGGTGGTGAACTAACAATACAATATACAGATGATGTATTATAGAACTGTACACATGAAATCTATATAATTTTATTAAACAATGTCATCCTGATAAATTCAATAAAAATTTTTAAGTGAAAAAATAGCTCATAAATTTAGCCATAAAGCAAACCTCAATACATTCCAAAGTAGAGAAATTATACAGTCTGAACTTTTTGGCTTCGATGCAATAAAACATAAGTGACAAAAAATCAAATCAAATAACAGATAGAATATAGCACTCTATTAAATAACAATACACTTTGATCAAAGGGGTTTAGTTCAGAAGTATGAATGGTTCATAGCCCTGGCTGGTTTGGCTCAGTGGATTGAGCGTCGGCCTGCGAGCTAAGTGTCGCTGGTTCGATCTTCCAGTCAGGGCACATCAGAGAAGGAAAACTCTGACTCCAAAAAACCTCCGCTGCCTTGCGGCATACCTCTTCAGGGGAAAGGCTAAGGGAGTAAACCCCGACAGAAAATCCGGAGCCGGAGTCCCTAAGGCGGTTTGACGTTGTAGTCAACACCGGCAACTCCTGCGGCGCACCTGAAGCCAAGCTGTATTGACTCCGTCTTTCCCTTGGACCCTTCAGCTGCGAAGAGAGGGGAGGTCTGCTGCATGGGCAACAGCAGACCCTCCATATCACCCTGCCCAGGCTCTGAAGCTTCAGCTTCACTGGAGAGGACACTCCAGCATCATCGCAAGATGTCGATTCAACACGGGAGGAGACAGATACCGTGTCACTCCCGAGTCGGACTGCACAACCATTCTCAGCGGTGCAGATAGACTCTTAAGAAGCTACACCATCGTCTCTCGAGACAGACGGCTGCCGACGACGACGATGAATGGTTCAATATGATAAACACTATAGATATAATTCATTATTTTAATAAGTCAAGCAGAAAAACTCAACATTCCCTTCTGATTTTTTAATAGATTTAGACAATTACAAGTCAAAGAATAAATTTGTGACCTGCTGAATAATATTAATATTTTTAGAATTAACTAATATTATAGTTAAAGGTAAAACATACCTTTCTCCAGGAAAATCTAAAGAAACAAAAATGTTGAACTAAATACAACAGTATTCTCAATTTTGTTCTGGACTTTAAGATAAGAAATAATAGGCATATATATTGACAAAAATAAAGCATTGTATGCAAGTGTGACAGTCTACCTTGAATATTCAAGAATCAATGGACAAATATTAAAACCAGTATGTTCAGAATGGTAATATACAGAGTGGGGCAAAAGTAGGTTTACATTTCTTTGTATGAAAAATAATACAATAATTAGTCAATAAAATGCAAGGAAAAGCTCTGTGTTTTACATAGTCACAACTGTAAACCAATTTTGCCCCATCCTGCACTTTTAAAATAAAGATAAAAATAATATTATGTTACATTAATTACATTGTTAGTAATTAATATTTATCAATAATGTGATACATGTAAAATTTCAGATTCTTTTATTCTTTAACCAGTGTAGTCCCAATAAATTCACCATCAAACCAACTTCAACATACTGGAAAGAAAAAGTTATCTAATGTTCACAATTTCCAATTTGCTGGTGTAGGGAAAAAATCATGAAAAATGAGAGTGATGCATTTTTTGTCTCCAGGGTGTGCAATGAGTGGATCAAAATGGAAACAGCATATCTAAAATGCAATTTTTAACAGCATCTCATATTATTTAGAACTAATCTCTTCTTGCTCTTGAAACCCAGCTCCTCCTGATAGAAGACAAGAGTTTGGTAAGTACTGTATATACTTATTCTAGCTGAATCACTTTTGAGAACTTAAGTCAAAATCAATCTTCTTCCTTCAAGGTTTCTTCTCTGTACCTTCTTTGCAAGAAGATATTATATGTGGACACATGGAAAATTTTACAGAGTCTCACAGTTTAGAGAGGAGCTTTGAGACAGTTTACTCACCTATGGGTCCCCACTGACCCATGCACTGTGATGATGTGGTCCTCGATTATCTAGCACCAGCACCTCTAAATGCAGCTGGTCCCTTCTTATTCATTCCCTTTCTCTCTCTCTCTCCCTCCCTCCCTCCCTCCCTCTCTCTCTCTCTCTCTCTCTCTCTCTCCCTCCCTCCCTCCCTTCTTCCTTTCCCCATCTTCCTCATCTCTATTTCTCTTTCTCCATTCTCTCACCAGTCATGCTTCCCTCTCTGCCCATTATACACCCCAGGTACATACTAGTATAAGTACACCTCCCCCTCAACTTTCATAACTTTTTTCACGCCAGCATAGGTAATAGTTTGTAATGCTGTAAACTAATATATCGCGCCCCCTCCAGAAAAATGTCTAAAACTGGACTCAGCTAAATTTTGCCACTACAGGGGGAAATGTGTGCTACAGTTAAAAACTCCACATTGTCTAGACTCTGGGTTATCTGATTCTGATTTTTTTTCCCATTCTTTCCAAGTTTTATTCCCCCCAAAAGGGGGAGGGGGCTGAAAATGTCCATAAGGAACACTCATCACTCAACTTACAGCAAGACGAGGGCTCCATCAGATGCTACCATCCCTCTTTCCCACCATCTGGGTAAAAAAGCCAACACTTGCTCACTGTGGAAGAGGGCGGCTGAAATGGGACTCAAAAGATTTATAAAACCCCCAATTTTGTCTTCTATTTATCCTTTTCTTTTTGTTCTTTTTTTTGCTTCTCACGCTCAGCCTTAACTTCTTCTTCCTTGTGTTTTTTGATCAGCTGTTCCACTTCCTTGTTTGAGGACTCTGATGACCATCTTTCCATTCTCTCTGGTCAGTGTGGCAATTTCCACTTTTTCAGCAGAGAGTTTGCTCACGTCGATGATCCTGTTGAGGACTTTGATAGCTAAAGCAAGTGCTGACTTCAGGGTCATTTCCCCTTCTTCGTAGTCTTGTTTCAACATTGACACAGCTGCGGCACTGTTATTTCCAATGCATGTGGCTTTCCATCCCCCGTAATTTCCACGTGGGTCGCTCTGATAGTGCTGAAAGCTGTAATTTATACTTCTGCAAATTCAGGATAACTGCTAGCAAGATAAATTAATTCTAAACTATGTATTTGTAAACTTTGTGTCTTAACACTGACTCAGATCAGCATCCTTTTTCAGATGCTAGGTCTTCTCCACTATCACTTTTCTTAATTTGTTGATATTTATGGCACCCACCAACAGGAAATCCAATTTTGCTTCCATTTACACATTCATTTCAATATTCCCGATCTATTTATTTGTCTGTTTTTTTGGATCCTTTTTTGAACCAGTTTTACCATCTACTTGATTTCTTTATTATAAATTTAATAAAATTTTTAACTTGTTTGCATTTTATGTCTACCTGAGAGTCATGTTTTCCTTTTGTTGAAAATTACATTTTAACACTTCTCTTGTGTATTCTAGGAACCTCTCCTGTCATCTCAGAACTGAGGCACTAGCACATTGAGAAAATGCACCTGTGGGAACTCCAGACTATTGAAATTGTCATGCAGAGGGGATTTGCAAGGGGGTATTATCCTGTCCCAGAGGGACTGTGGAGATTTAGTGGGGAGAATTTCCACCAAACTTGGGGTTAGCATTTATTGACTGTAGAGACCAAGATGCAAAATTGTAACACTTGGCTAATGACAATAGACACTATTCTTCAGTAGTAAGGGGTTTCAGAATGTGCCTGCCTAGATGTTCTACTGAGGCATGTGAATTAGTTTGAGCTGAATGCAATTGAGACCCTGTGAGCTCAAGAGAATCTTTTACTTCTCCCTTAAGGAATTTAAATGGGGAATCTTGCCCATAAGAGTTATTACCACAAATAATTTTTATAACCTATCTATGTGGCAGGGCAAACTTCTAATTACTGAACATTTGCTCTTCTAATCATCCTGTGAATTACCCTTCTCCCCAATGAATCCCCAGGCACCTTATCACATTCCTTGGCTCAGGATGTTAAATTACTTCATCTTACCTTTCTGTCTCTGAACCTCTCATGTATGTGAAGTCTCTGATTCTCTCATGTATGTGGAGTTCCCATACATATGTATGTAATTAAATTTGCTCTATGTTCTCCTGTTAATCTATCTCATGTTGATTTAATTATTGCACTAGCTAAAAGAACCTACTAGGATAGGGAAAATTTTTCCTCCTCCACAGTGGGTGACTGAATTTGTGGTGAGTAGCCAGGCCTCAAAACAAATATATTTCCCACCTAGAGGTGGGCGACAGGAATCTTGTTTCAGTGATAACATGATGGACTGGTGTAATGCAACCTAACAGGCACAAAGATTTCTCATCCCTGGAATTAGCTGATATCCTCAAGACATATCACCTGTTATATAGCAATAAAACACATCATAAAATGGCTAATATTTTATTGCCTAGAAGAAGTTCATCCTTATTTATGTCCAGTAGCATATCAATACAGCTTCCAAGACTGAAGAAAACTCTGGCATTTACTGACCCGTAACTGCTGACATGAAGGCCTTAGGTTAAAAAAAAAAAATCCTGTTTGATCAATTTAGAAAACAACCCTACTGCATTCATTGGAGAGAAAGAAATTAAAATGTGTCTGCTATCAAACACTCACCCTTTACCTTAGGAAGTAATTTGCTACACAGGGTGCTTAAAGTAGGTTGGTATCAGAGAATATGGTTTGTGATGGGTTGAGGTTCAGGAGATCCAAGAATAAATCACAATGCATATCATGCAAAATACTGTGATCACTACATTTGGACTCATCATCAAGCCATTAAGGGCCTCAATATTGGCAACACACTGACATTTATAGAAAACAAAAGAATACACTTTTTGACTACATATTTACCACCCAAAATACTGGAAACAAGTCTTTGATAAAATAGTGTATTACACAGTTTGGTAGTAGCTTATATCCCTGCAATCTGAGAGAAAGTTTGGAGGTGATTTTAAATGCTATAGTTTAGAAATGTGTTTTAACAAGGTGTGTGTAGGGAATACTTTGGGATGACCAATATCCTCCTGGACCTAGCAGAACAGAAACTGAGAATCAATGAAATGCCTTGTTAGGTGACTACCAGATAAATAGCTGCTGGGTAGCTGTTGTGTCTCCCCAAAAGAGATGTTGAAATCCTAATTTAAAAGTAAGGTCATTGAAGATATAATCAATTTAAGATGAGGTCATACTAAATGAGAGGGTCCCTAATTCAATTACCGATATTATAAGATAAGAAAATTTGGATACACAGACACACAAAGAGAGTACCATGTAAGAATATAAAGTACACAGACACATGTGATGAAAGAGGTTGAAATTGCATAAACCAACGATTGCTGGCAACCACCAGAAACTGCAAGAAAGAATCCTTCCCTAGAGACTTTAGAGAAATCATGGTCTTGCTGTAACCTTGATTTTGGACTTCCAGCCTCCAGGATTGGGAATAAATAAATTTCTGTTCTTTTAAGCCACCCAGTTTGTGGTACTTTGTTAAGTCGGCTGTAGGAAACTAGTACATTGATATTGTTAGTTTCACCACATGCCCATAATCTGAATACTTTACAAGGAGAGATGAGTCAGACCCTTCAACTGGGCATCTGTACCTAGGACATTAATGTTGCTGGAAATGAGCTAAGGGTGTTATTCTCATTCTGGAGATGAAAAGTCTTTTTTGCAATAAGTAGGAAGAGGAATTATACAGAAAATCTAGATAGGAATGAAGAAGGTGAGTTCTTCAGTAAATGCAGTATTGTGTCATTTAATTGTCTTTCTTTGGATGAAAGTTGTTATCATGGCCTAAGGAAAAGGGAGTTGACATCACTCCATTGGTGGTTTGTGCAGTCTGCAAAATCTTTCTGTATTTTTCTTCCTTTGTCCAGATGGCATTACCTGCTTTTACATATGTTAAGTTTTCTCAGCAGTCATTGGTGATGCGAATTCACCATATTCCTTAGTCTTACTACATTTCTTACAGAAATTCTGCTTTGTAGGAAGATTTGACTCTGATGGGCATCGTTTTTAACTGCTAAAATTTCTCCAGTTTCTATTCTCCTACATGTGTTCATCATTGTTGAATAAAGTACTTTGGTCTCATGTTGGGAATTGATACAGGCTCTGTCAGAGTTGGGCTGAGGTCATCATATTAAATCATCTCAGCCCAGAGAATGGAAGAATGAACAAGTTTTTCTTAGCATAATTTCTCCTTTCCAAGAAAGACAGCTGATAGCTGATGAGCTCTAGGATGGGAACTACAGTTAGAGGAAGCTGAGGTAGAGAATTGGCTCTCCCTTGACAACTTCTTCTCCTGGAAGCACCCAAAGTAACAGAGAAAGTATCCCATTTCTATATAGCAAGTAGCGTGTCCTCACAGCAGTGCTAAGCATTCTTCCACTTGCTGTTGTCCCCAATCACTATGGAAAAGTGCTCTACCAGGATAGCATCACTGTCTCATGTGCCATTTTTCATATGCTCAACTGAATGCTTTGCAGAGAGAACTGTGGCAAGCATGTATCATAGGGGTTCCCAGAGGCTGAAAATATCACCAGTGTTGTACGTGCTAAGAATAGTTTAAATAACACAGACATGTCCAACAGTATAACCAAACCATCCAGGTGATGAGAGATACTAGAAGGCAAAGTGAGGGAAGCCATACCAATGGAAATCAAAGCATTTTACACTGTGTAATGTTATATATTGTCAACAGTGAAAAATTACCTCTTCTTTAGCCCATCCAGCCTCTACCCTCTGTGGAAGAAAAGGGTTCAGGATGAAGACAAATAAAAAAAAAAAAAAAAAAGAATATTGCAGCAAGAAATTGTGTGATAAAAATCACTTCATTGTATTAAACCAGTCCCTGCACCATAAAACTGGGTATCTGATGAAAGTGCTTGAGTAAAACAGTGGCTGAAAACATTAAACTGTATCATTAAAATAGAGATAAAATTGTCAGAGCTTTAATTTTTGCCTCTTATATGAAAGGGAAATGCCTCTTGAAAAGTATTATCAATGTTTACAAGACTATAAAGAGTTTAAAGAAATGAGAACATAAAGAAATGGAGCAATAAATAATCATTCATTCAACAAAAATCTACACTTCTTTGCCAAGGAATAGTATATGGTGACGAATGAACCCAGACCTTGCTTTCATGAAGCTTATAGCCCAGTGAAATAAAAAAGACATAAAAATAAATATTTCCATAAATGTATAGTTGTATAATCTAAGTTAATAATATAAAAGAAATAACAATAATAATAATGTCTAAAACAGAAAAAAATTTTCATGTTCTAAGCACTGTTTTAACTTATTCATATGTATATTAACTCATTTAATCCTCCGAATCACCTTGGGCAGTAGGTATTACTTTTATCCCCATTTTATAATACAGGAACTAAAATACAGAGAGGTTATTTAACTTTCCCAGGGTCACAAGGCTAATATATGGTAGATCCAGAATTTGAACCTATTTTGTTTCCACAGTTCATGACATTAACTAGGGCCTTATCAAAGAGTATAACATGGAGACTTAATACAAAGGTGACTGGGAGGATTCAGGAAGGCCTCCTTGAGGTGATGGCTTTTTTTTTTTTTAATTGAGTTCTGAATAATGGTAGGTAAAACCTTTCTAAGAACAGCAGGGAGTCAAGACTGTTCCAGGTGGAGGGAAGAGCATGGGCTGTCCCTAAGGTAGGAGCTTCTGGTGTAAAAGAACACAAAAAGTCTGTCTGCCTCAAGCATGGTGAGACCATAAAACCACATAGAGCCAAGACTGATGTAGGCTGGAAGATCCAGATTGAACAGAAACTTCCTCATGGGAATAATTTTGTGTTTTATCCCAGATGCAATGGGAAGCCTTTAGAAAAAAATAAATAAATAAACAGGGAAGTTGCATGTTTCTCTTTTTGTTTTGAGTTACCTACTCTGATTATTGTGAGGTTTAATATACTATTCCCAGTTTCTTAGTTCATGTAAATGTTATCCAAATGAATCATATTTTTATTTCAATAAAATAAAAGAAACCATATTTTCTTGATTATTGGCATTACACTGAAAAAGTTAAACATAAACCACAAAATTAAAAAAATCATAATAAAACTGTAAAATAAATTAAGAGTTTAATAAAAATACAGAAGTCTTATAACAACAGAGAGACAGAAAATGCTACTTCATCACAACGTGACCAGTAGGAAGTGTAGAGACATGAAAAGGCTGGCTAGGCTCCCATGGGTAATAGCTGAAGGGACTGAGAAACAGCTGGGCAGCCAGGAGTTCTCCCTGAGAAGGGCAGGGTCTAAACCCCCAGCTGGGTTTCCCAGCCTACAGCAACAGAGCAGAAAGTAAAATAGCATGCAGCTGAGAAAAGCAAAAACCCACAGGGTTTTTTGCACGCCTGAAAAACACAGCTAGAGAAAAAGAGCTCTTAAGTGGATTACATACAAAACTATTTTGGCACACACTTACCCTGGGCTCAAGCAGAGAGAGGGCAGAGAGGACTAGAGACACTTGGGGAGAATTTGGTGTGGTGGCTTTGAGGAGAGAACAGAGGGAGCAGCCAATCAGGTCCCAGTGCTGACTCATTCCCCACACTGCAGGCAGACTATTCCCCTCCAAGTGGAGTCAGCCTGAGGGGAAGCAAAAATCCCACCTACAGGAATTAAGCTGCCACACCCATTGTCCTTAGCCCTGATGGCTGATCACAGATAGAACAGATTAACAACATAAGGTGACAGGCAAAGGCAGTAGATCCCTGGTAGTCTCCAACAGGCTGCCTAGGCCCAGACTGGTACATGATCTGATGCCACCAGGGGCAGATGCAGGAAGTGCAGATCAGTCTAAGAAGCAGCAACAAACAAGAAGAGTCACAAAAATGGGGAGACAGGAAAACAACTCCCCATCAAAAGGAAAGGAAGAATCCCCAGAAAGAGTGCTAAATGAAATTGAGGGGAGCAAACTATCAAACATGGATTTCAAAACAGATTATAGAGAAGCTCAATGAGCTCAACGAGCTCAAAGAAAACTACAAAGAACTCCAGGGAAACTACAACGAACTTACTGAGAATTACATCAGCATAAAAAAGTATATAGAAGCTATCAATAAGGTCCAGGAGGAAATGAAGAATACAATTTCTGAATTGAAGAACACAGTAGAAGGAATTAAAAGCAGACTAGAGGAAGCAGAGAGTGGATCAGTGAGCTGGAGGACAAAATAAAAAAAAAATGCCCAGACAGTGCAAAAAATTGAAAAAAGACTGAAAAGGAATGAAGAGATTCTAAGACAGTTGCAGGACAACATAAAACGTAATAATATCCGTATCATAGCAATACCAGAAAAAGAAGAAGAGGAGCAAGAGCTAGAAAACCTGTTTGAAAAACTAATGAGTGAAAACTTCCCTAACCCGATGAGAGAGTCATGCAGGTCCAGGAAGCACAGAGGGTCCCAATGAAGACGAACCCCAACAAACCCACTTCAAGACACATCATAATTAAAATGGCAACATTCAAAGACAAAGAGAGAATTCTAAAAGCAGCAAGAGAGAAAGAGCTAATAACATACAAGTGAACTCCAATAAGGCTATCATCAGCTTTCTCAACAGAAACACTACAAGCCAGAAGGGAATGGCAAAAAATATTCCAAGCAATGAAAAACAAAGGCCTACAACCAAGAATACTCTACCCAGCAAGGCTCTCATTCAAAATGGAAGGTGAAATACGGAGTTTCCGAGACAAAACAAGACTAAAAGAATACATCTCCACCAAACCAGCATTGCAAGAGATGCTAAAGACTCTGCTTTAAGAAGATGAAGAAACAGAGAAAGACAGAGAGGAACACAAGTACAAAGGGGGTATTAACGATGAATAATTACCTATCGATAAAAATCTTAAATGTAAATGGATTAAATGCACCAATTAAAAGACATAGTGTAGCTGAATGAATTAGAAAGTATGACCCACATATATGCTGTCTACAAGAGACCCATCTTAGAACAAAAGATATACACAGACTAAAAGTGAAGGGATGGAAAAAAATATTTCAAGCAAATGGACATGAAAAAAAAGCTGGGGTAGCAATACTTATATCAGACAAAACAGATTTCACAGCAAAGGCCATAAAAAGATACAAAGAAGGACACTTCATAATACTTAAGGGAAACATGTACCAAGAAGATATAACCCTTGTAAACATACAGGCACCCAAAATAGGAGCACCCAAATTAGTAAGAAAATTTTTGAAAGACTTCAGGAAGGATACAGAAAGCAAAACACTCATAGTAGGGGACTTTAACATCCCATTTTCAACAATTGACAGATCTTTGAAGCAAAGAAACACCAAGGATATTGAGGCACTGAAAAACACACTAGAGCAAATGGACTTAATTGATATATACAGAAACTTTCACTCCAAAGAAGCAAAACACACATTCTTTTCAAGTGCACATGGAACATTTTCAGAGACAGATCACATGGGAGGACACAAAACAAGCCTCAACAAATTCAAGAAAATTGAAATCATATCAAGCATCTTCTCAGATCACAATGGCTTGAAGCTGGAAATCAACCTCAAGGAAAAAAACTCAAAGACATTTAAATTCATGGAAAATGAATAACATGCTATTAAATAATGAACGGGTTAACAATCACATCAAGGAAAAATTGAAAGGTTTCTGGAAACAAATGATGAAAAACACACAACAACACAACACCTATGGGAGACAGTGAAAACAGTATTGAGAGGGAAGTTCACAGCAATACAGGTGTACCTAAAAAGGTTAGAGAATCTCTAATAAAAAAAATCTAATCCTACAGCTACACAACTAGAGAAACAACAACAGATAAAGCCCAGAGCAAGCAGAAGTAAGGAAATCATCAAGATCAGAGCAGAATTAAATGACATAGAGACCAAGCAAACAATTCAAAGATAAATAAAATCAGGAGCTGATACTTTGAAAAGATAAACAAAATTGACAAGCTTTTAAACAGGCTCATCAAAAAAAAAAAAAAAAACAGAGAGGACTCAAATAAATAAAATCAGAAGTAAAAGAGGAGATTTCACAACTGATACCACAGAAATACAAAGGATTGTAAAAAATTATTATGAACAACTGTATCACAAGAAATTTGACAATCTAGATGAAATAGACAAGTTTCTGGAAACATATAATCTTTCAAAACAGAATCAAGAAAAAACAGAAAGCCTGAACACACCAATAACAACTAATGAAATTGAACCAGTAATCAAAAAATTCCCAGCACACAAAAGCCCTGGACTGGATGGCTTCACAGGTGAATTTTACAAAACATTTAGGAAATAACTAGATCCTATCCTTCTCAAATTATTGCAAAAAATCTAAGAAAATGTAAGATTTCCAAACTTTTTCTATGAAACCTATATTACCCTAATTCCAAAACCAGGTCAAGACACAACAAAGAAACAAAACTACAGGCCAATATCACTGATGAACATAGATGCTAAAATCCTCAACAAAATATTGGCAAACAGGATCCAGCAACACATTAAAAAGATCATACATCATGATCAAGTGGGATTCATCCCAGGGATGCAAGGAGAGTTTAATATTCACAAATCAATAAATATAATACATCACCTAAACAAAATGAAAGACAAATATCACATGATCATATCAATAGATGAAGAAAAAGCATTTGATAAAGTACAACACCCGTTTATGATAAAAACTCTCAGCAAAATGGGAATAGAGGGTGCATACCTTAACATAATTAAGGCTATACACCAGAAACCGGAAGCCAACATCATACTCAATGGACAAAAACTGAAAGCATTCCCCCTGAAATTAGGAACAAGACAAGGATGTCCACTCCCTCCACTCCTGTT
The DNA here is from genome assembly GCF_987537825.1 of Furipterus horrens. Taxonomy (NCBI): domain Eukaryota; kingdom Metazoa; phylum Chordata; class Mammalia; order Chiroptera; family Furipteridae; genus Furipterus; species Furipterus horrens. Next base: position 56,788,004 of record NW_028327176.1, on the reverse strand, counting down.
CAACATAGTGTTGGAAGTCTAGCCACAGCAATCAGACAAGACAAAGAAATAAAAGGCATCCAAATTTGGAAAGAAGAAGTAAAACTATCATTATATGCAGATGACATGATAGTATACATAGAAAGCCCTATAGACTCCACTAAAAAACTACTTGATATAATAAGCAAATTTGGCAAAATAGCCGGATACAGAATAAATATATGAAAATCTAAGGCATTTCTATACACCAACATAAAGTATCAGAGACAGAGACAAAAAGAAAATACCACTTACTATAGCAACAAGAAAAATAATGTACCTAGGAATAAATTTAACCAAATAGATAAAAGACCTGTATTCTGAATATTATGTAACATTGAAGAAAGAAATTAAGGGAGATACAAATAAATGGAAGCAAATACCATGTTCTTGGATAGGAAGAATCAGCATCATCAAAATGGCCATATTATCCAAAGCAATTTACAGATTCAATGCAATCCCTATTAAAATACCAATGACATATTTCACAGACCTAGAACAAATACTTCAAAAATTCATATGGAACCAAAAAAAGAACCTAAATAGCCAAAGCAATCTTGAGACAGAAGAACATAGCAGGAAGAATCACAATACCAGACATTGAACTATACTACAAAGCCACTGTGATCAAAATAGTCTGGTACTGGCAAAAGAATAGACGTATAGATCAATGGAACAAAATAGAGAGTCCACAATAAACCCAGGACTATAAGGTCAACTAATATTTGATAAAGGAGGAAGGAACATAAAATGGAGTGAGAAGAGCCTCTTCAACAAATGATGTTGGGAAAGCTAAACAGGGACATGCAAAAAAAATGAAACTAGACCACTGACTTACACTACACAACATAATAAACTCAAGGTGGATAAAAGACTTAAGTGTAAGCCATGACACCATAAAAGTCCTAGAGAAAAACATAGGCAGAAAAATTTCAGATATACCACATAACAATATTTTCATGAATACATCTCCTAAGGCAAGAGAAATAAAGGAAAAAATAAACAAATGGGACTACATTAAACTAAAGAGTTTCTTCTCAGCAAAATAAAACATCAGCAAGACTAAAAGTAAACCAATCATATGGGAAAACATATTTGCCAATGATATCTCATACAAGGGACTGATCTCCAAAATATATAAAGAGCTTATACGACTCAACATCAAGAAAACAGACAACCCAATTAAAAAATGGGCAAAGGAACTGAACACTTCTCCGAAGAGGACATACGGAAGGTCCATAGACACATGAAAAAATGCTCAACATCACTAGCCATCAGAGAGATGCAAATAAAAACCACAATGAGATACCACTTTTCACCTGTCAGAATGGCCATCCTCAACAAATCAACAAACAAGTGCTGGTGAGGATGTGGAGAAATGGGAACCCTACTGCTCTGTTGGAGGAATGCAGACTGGTACAGCCACTGGAAAAGAGTATAGAATTACCTCAGAAAACTAAAGATGAAACTGCCTTTAGAACCAGTGATTCCACTGCTAGGATTATACACAATAAATCCTAAAACCCTGATTCAAAAGAACTTGTGCACCCCTATGTTCTTAGCAGCACTGTTTACAATAACTAAGTGCTGGAAACAACCTAAGTGCCCATCTGTAGATGAGTGGATCAAAAAACTGTGGTACATTTACACAATGGATTACTATGTAGCAGAAAGAAAGAAGGAACTTCTACCATTTGCAACAACATGGATGGAACTAGAGAGAATTATGCTTAGTGAAATAAGCCAGGCAATGAAAGAAAAATACCATATGATTTCTCCTAATACAGGAGACTAATGAACATCACAAACAAACAAGAAAAATTGAACCAGAGGTATGTAAACAAGGTGTAGACTAACAGTGACAAGGGGGGAGGGGGGAGGGAGAGAATGGAGTAAGAAGAGGAAGGGTCTATTCAAAGAACATGTATAAATGACCCATGGACATGGACAACTGGTTGGAGACTGTCTATGTGAGAAGGGGTGTGCAGGGTGTGGGGAAGCAATAGGGGGAAAACAACTGTAATAGAAAAACAAACAAATAAAAATTTTAATTTGGGGAAAAAATGAAAGCAAATTAAATAACTGAGCCAGCAAATCCCCTGCCCCCCCCCCAAAAAAAGCCTCACATGTAGGAAAGCAAACAAAAGAAAATGCAAAGTATGGAAATGCAATTTTAGTGAATATTAGAAGGACAAGGATTTTCCTTCACACTGTATATTTTTCTCCCTACCTGAGCGCTCCAGAATTTGACATTCTAAAGAAATAAGCAATGACATGAGCTTCTTTGCATAAAAATAATAAGACCAATTGTTAATAGAGGTTTTGTTGACCATGACTTTGACTGGAATGTCCTGCCTAAAGGAAACATGCATGGGCTCTGGTTGTTACCAAAAAGCCCTGAGGAACTGGGATTGACTTTCAAAGGTAATAAAAGCCCACAAGAAAAAAGACCTGGTACCTTGGTTGGTTGTGCGGTCCATAGCAATCTTTCCAAGGAAGGAATGAAGGTTGTTTTCCTGAAAGATGGCTAGAGGGGGCCTTAAGACATAATGGAAAACCTGAAGACATGGAAAAAACGACAGGCGTTTACAGGCAAGGCTGAATGGCAGTTATGTGGCTCAGCTTCTGTGCTCTGAAGGGCAGACTGATAGTCACCCTAAAGGATCTTTGTTTAAGTTCCAGCAAAGCAGACATAAAGATCATATGTGATCATCTGCTGCTCTTGTTGTGTTTATGCAAACGAACAGGATAAATTAAAATTGGACTTAATGCAGTCCCTTTAAGGACAAGGAGGGTAATCTTAAGGAGAAAAATTGCAATTTAAGGAGAATTACAATGCTCAGTGGTAGACTATAAAGTAGTGCAGCTAACTGTCTTTAAAGTTTAACTTCATTTAAAGTTTGTTTTCATTTGAAAGATAAACTAGGTCTGTGACATCATCAAAGATGCTTAATTTATAGGCAAGAAGAATGTCAAATGCTTGCAACTTAATGTCTTTCCAATAAGACAGTCTTGCAAATTTAGAAACTGGTTTATGGGTTATGTTGTGTAAATTAACATGTGTGTTCTGATTTCAAAGGGCATAAGCCTATGATCTCATAACCTGAGTGATTGTCTTCACCTATAGGCCTCACTTAATCCTGTCTGCATTGCTACCTCCTTAGACCCAATGGTTTGGCTGAACTAAGCAGCTGAGTTGGTGAAGTATGGGGTGGTCTGTGGGTTTCACTTTAACTGAAAGGGTCCAGAGGTCTGAGATTGGGGAAAACCTAAATATTCCCCTCAGCCCAAACTAAGTATAGTGGACAAAAGGGCTTTGGACAAATGTGACATGCCTTGCACACCTGCCTCCAAAGAAGCCCTTTTTTCCCTAATGTGGGACATTGAAAAATTAACCCCTGCCTTTGTCACCTGGTGGTTATGGATTGAGTGATGTCTTTTAACCCTGTTGCCAAATTTGTTGCCCCCAGAATACAACAAGGATGTCAGCCTGTTAAACCAAACATGCCATTGTCTGGGAACAGCCAATTGACCTGGAGTCTGCAAGATTCTTCCCCACATGGAAAGGCCCTCCACACCCACACTCTTATTAGGGATTTCTGGACCCAAGGGTAGGGAGGACAATGACCATGTCCAGCTTGTAGCAGCTAGAGGAGCACAAGACCTTCGCCCATTGTCTTTTATAAGATTATAATGGGTCTTAAGCTTAAGAGGGGAGAATTGTTATTTTTTATTGTTATAAAAATTAATTAATTAATTTTTTTAAAGAATAATATAGGAAAGGTTGAAGCCAAAGAACGACGTATATGCACGACCCAAGGACACGAACTAAGGGGGATAGAATTGCTGGGGGAAAGGGGGTACTGGACAGAGTGGAGCAAAGGGGGAAAAATTGGAAATATTGTGACAATATAATCAATAAAATATACTTAAAATAATAAAACAAAAATAAAAATACAGATTATTAGAATTGATTCAATTACTGATCTCTATAATAGGAAAAAATTGAATATATTATCCAAATAGGTATCAGAAAAACGCAGTTTAGAAGAAAGTGTGAAAGAAAATTTTTCCTCAACTTTAAAAAAAATAGTTTCAATATTATTTAAAATACATACAAAAGACTGCTGAAAGCACCAAATTTGTTTTTAAAAGTAACTTTAACTGATAGAAAGTCCTCAGAAATATTACACACACTCACACAGGCAGACCTGACTCAATTATTAGCGTGGATTTGAAATCTAAAGTAGATTACTAGAGGATTTCAAATACATGGTAACAAAAGAACACTAAACTTTGGGTATTGAACACAAAATGAAATATACAGATATCAAATTATGATACTGTACACCTCAAATGTATATAAGGTTATTAACCAATGTTACCTCAACACACTTAATTTTTAAAAGGTAGATTATTACAACATGGCCAGAAGAGTATGGCCAGGAATCACCTTAATTTAACAACTGAAAATCCATAACTATACTATATTTTGTCAATAGATAAATTGTTAAGGAGAAACAAATAATCAACTACATAGTTTCCCAAAAAGTCAATTAACGCATTTTAACGCCTTCTCAGAATAAAGAAAATAAAACGTATTTGTAAACTGACAAAAGAAGTATACTTATTGAGATGACAAAGAATATTTATCTTAAGTCAAAATTTACATTATTCTTAATAATAAAGCACCCAGAAGGAAAAAATAGGGGGCAGCATAGAAAAAATAATATTATAGTCATTGTTATCTCCAGACTCTAAAATATACTATATGTATATCTAACATAATTAAAACTGTGTGAAACTTCCCCAGGAAGAATATTCAGATAAGCAAAACAGAAAATTCAAAGATAATTATCGCTATTGAGTAATAAAAATTATATTTTGAACCAGTAAGGAAAAGATAATTAATAAGTAATCATTTCTTTTTATCTCAACTAATAAGGGATTAATTTCCAAAATATGTAAGGAACTCTTTCAATTTAATAACACAAAAACAAATAACCCAATTTAAAAATGAAAAAAGCTTGAACAGATTCCTCCAAAGAAGACATATAAATAATGATCAGGTATATAAAAAGATGTCCAACATAATTATCAAGGAAATGCAAATCAAAACTACATAAAATATCACCTTGTCCCTATTAGAATGGCTATTTTTTTTAAAAAGATAATTGCTGGCAAGGTTGTTGAGAAATTAGCACCCTTATAAGAATTAAAATGATGCAACAGCTATGGAAAACAATATGGAGATTCTCACAAAATTAAAAATAGAAATATCATATTATCCTGCAACCTTATTTCTAGGTATATATGCAAAATGACTGAAATCATAGTCTCTTGGACTTCTATGTTCATTGTAGCACTGTTCACAGTAGCCAACACATGGAAGCAATTCAAGTGTCCATTAGATAGATGTATAAAGAAAATGTGCTATACACACACAATGAAATATTATTCAGCCTCAAAAAAAGAAATTCTGCCATTGGTGACAGCATGAATGAACCTGGAGGACATTATGCTGAGTGAAATAAGTCTGTACAGAAGGACAAACACTTGATGATTCCACTTATCTTAGGTATTTAAAGTAATCAAACTGCTAGCAGCAGAGAATATAATAGTGATTTCCAGGGGTTTGTAGGTGGGGAAAATGTGTATAAAGTTTCAGTTATGCTAGATGAGTAAGTTCTAGAGATCTACTGTACAATACCGTGCACATAGTTAACAGCATGGTATTGTGTGCACTTTGAAATTTAAGAGGGTAGACACCATGTTAAGTGCCCTTGCCACACAAAAGCAAGAAACACAAGAAGGTACGAGGAAACTCTGGGAGGTGTTAAATATGCCTATTATCTTGATTGTGATGATGGTAATATGGGCATTTGCATATGTCCAAACTCTCATCATTAAATAGTGCAGTTCTTTGTATATCAATTATACATCAATAAATTTTTTTTCAAAGAAAAATTTTGGTAAGTGCTGGTTTATATTACAACTTTAATCAAAAGTTATTTTTAGAATTAAAAAATCAATATTCCTCATTTAATATGTGTGTGTGTGCACCAGCATCTATGTGTGTCTCTGTGATTACATATGCTTGCTAACAATCTTACAATCTTAGTCATTTTACAGCATAAACTATATTCACATGGTTCTGACAGGTTTTAATTACCTCACTATTTAATTCATTACCTGTCAAAGCTGAGGTTTCAAATAGGATGTGTGGGATTTGTTACATATTTCAGCATTTTTCATACATTTTTTTTTACCTACTTACTAGGCAGTTCAAGTGAATATTTTTTGTCCAGAAATGGAATTCACCTAAGTAAGTTATGCATAAAAATAAAGCAAAAACTAATTGTAACTGCTCTGGTCTTTTTTAGAATTTTTTCCTGATATCATAAGTAACTTCTAACTACTACTTTGACTACACATATTTTGCTAACAAAATTATAGAAGAAAGTGCTTATGGCTAGTGTGCTTTTCTCTATTCCCATAAAACAAAATAAAAAAGCGTACACACACAATTCCAAAACCACATATTCCCCCTTGACTCTGAGGTCCCTCGGGCAGTGGTTAACAGAGCTGAGTTTATCTTTTATGTTGAGATGAATAATTCATGGCAGTAAAACACCAGTCAGCCAGCACAATCATTGAAAGTAGATGACTGATCAGCTCTGACTGATGGCAGCCCTGTGAACAGGATACACATGGAGAGATCCCTTGTCAGCACAGTTCTGTTGGCCCTGGCTCCAGGTTATTACTGCTTCTAAAACATAAGTCTGAACTACATACTTTAGCTCTAAATTTACCTCCCATGTCCTCATGCTGAAGTGCAGCCTCTATTACTCATTTACAAAGAAGAGCCAAAAAATTGATTGGGCTTACTCATATCTATTTGCATTAGTATTAGAAAAGTTTAAGTGTGTATAACAATCCCAAGTTATCAAAAGTTAGTATTATTTTACCCATAACAATTGATTATTTCTGCTAATTGTTAAGCTTCTTAAAATAGAGCTTGTTTCATACTTTCTGCTCACTGTTTAACTGAAACCCATACAGCATTTTCACCTTCTAAAGCAATGTTTAGTTAATGATCTTTTCCTCCAAATGATACATTTATAGATATTCAAGTCCTAGAGCAAATTTTCTATTCTGACCATTTTCCAGACAGGCTCAGATTCTTTCATGACTCCCTGAATTAGTTGAAGATTTCCTTTAATATCCCATGTCTTATTATTTCTATTTCTTCCCATTTTTAGAATAAAATAGCATATTTTTGTCATCATTCTCTCAATATATATCCAACCACAAAAGACCTACTCTAAGTAAAATAATTGTGAAAAATATTGGTTAAAAAATCTGTATGTGCCATATACATTATAGTAAGCATTTCTAATATTTCATTTTGATAAACTTTTACAGTATTTTATATGGCAGGCACTAGTATTACCTACACTTTACTAATCAGAAAACTGAGCTTCATGCAATAATTATAGCTTGCCTAAGATCACGCAATGAGGCAGATGCAAAACCAGGATCCAGATGCAGGGCTGTTTAATTCCAAAACTCACTCTATGCGCTATGCATAACTGCTTCTTAACAATTCAACTGGGGAAGAAACAGAATCCAGACCTAACAGCTTGCCTCTAACAAATACAATACGGCAGAAGTGAAGTGAGAGGGTGTTATTACAGAGATCAGATTGTAAAGACTGGCTCGTCTCATTTCTTCCCTCTCACTCCCTCACTTGATTGCTCATATTGAAGCCAGCTACCGTATTGGGAGTTGCCCTAAGGAGTGGCCTATGGAAAAGGAACTAGAGCAGGACTTGAGCCAACAGTAAGAAATTGAAGCCCTCAGTTCAATAGCCCAAGAAGAACTCAATTCTGTCAACAACCACATGAATAACTGGAAGTGAATCCTCCCCGAGTTGAGCCTTCAGATGAGGTCACAGCCCCAGCTCACAGCTTCACTACAACCTTGACAGACCTTGACCTTAACCTTGAAGCACCCAGCTAAGCTATACTCAGATTTCGGACCACAAAGACTATGAGATAAATTTTGTTTTAGTCACAAAGTTTTGAGGTAATTTGTTACACAGTTAACTAATATACCAATTATGAGAGAACTATAGGGAAATGAAAATCTTCCTTCACAGTCAGTGGAAATGTAAACTTGTGCAGTCATTCTGGAGTATAACAGGGCAATACTCAATAAATGTATGAATTACTTACATGCTATGGTTCAGCAATCACACTCCTGGGTATATGCCCTGAGAAACTGTCACATTGAATAAAAGGCAATATGTAGGTATGATTTACAGTAGCGACTTTCAACCAGTGTGCCGTAAAAAATTTTTAATGTGTAATACCTGAATATTCAGTCAGTGGCACTAACCTCTTTTCCCTTAGATGGCCAAATAAAAAACTGAGAACAACCCATATAACAATAGTGTCCAGTGTGAATAAATCAAAAATATACCTATTTTTTGGATCATATCAGCAAACAATACATTTTAGTGCACTACAGAATTTTAGTAATTAGTTGGTGTGCCGTTAAATGAAAAAATTGAAAGTCGTTGATATCGAGGGTTTCTTGTGACAGCAAGAAATCAGGAGCAGCCTAGATGCCCATCATTTGGGCATGAATAAGTAATGATGGATGTATACTGTATGATACTAAGCAGTTGATCTAAGCAGTAATATGGCAAAGTAGACAGAATATGAAGTGAAAATAGTGGGGGGGGGAGGCATGAAATGCATAATACAGTATGTCTTCACTTAACGTCATTGACAGGGTTCTTGGAAATGGCAACTGTAAGTGAAACGACATGTAAGAAACCACTTTCACTGTAGGGTAATCAATACAAACAAGGTTAAGCTCCTGTGGCATCTTTCTGGTCACAAAAACATCACCAAACTTCTAAATAAAGAAAAAACACAAAATTAAGCATTGAAAGTCATGTGAGCTAACACATACATTTAAGACAGAGGAATAAAAACAAGTAAGGTAATGCTTTTCCAACCCACTGATTTCATGTCAGGGTGACTGGAGCAGCTCAGGGCACTAGGTGGGATCCACCCTGGACAGGATGCCCTTCCATGACAGGGTCACTCACACGCCCACACTCACTCAGACTGGGACAGTGTAGATAAGCCAATTTACCTCACATGCACATGTTTGGGGTCCCAGAGAAAATCCACACAGAGGATTTTAAGGATAATGTGCAAATTTTGCACAGATGGGGGCCCTGGCCAAGAATATATTCTTTTTTTTTTTCATCAACATTATAATGAAACAACATTGAACAAGATGATGTTATTTGAGGACCTACTGTATAATACTATTTAGAGAGAATTAAAATATTTACTACATAACAATATATTTTTCAAGGATGCATTAATATTCTAGTGCACACATCGAATACATTAGACTAGGAGCCTTTTTATAGGAGTATGTGATAAATACATAAAATAAGAGAAGGCATTGTAAAACCAAATTATAACAATGTGCTACTAAATATGGAATGTGCTTAATTCAGCTCTGTTTTTAAAGTATCAACAGACAAGAAAAAAAAAGGTGTGGTACCTTCTTTTGCTGAGTTTTCTTTAAAATTCAGTTCAGGAGTCCTTTCTGGTACATGACATCATTACTTCCTTTCTAGTAAATTGTTGTGGAAATAGAGCTCATTCCGGGAACAGAGGTGCTTTATTTTATTTATTTATTTATTTATTTATTTATTTATTTATTTATTTATTTAGAGGAACAACTTCACTGGAAGCTTCTTTTATTCTGAAGTTGCATTTGAAGGAAGTGACAAGTTTTTCCAATGTCGAAAGTACCAGATACTAGGTGGAAATAAATTTTGGTGAATTAGTGAAAGTATAGTATGATTGTTTACTTTACAGCATGTGGAAGCTTGGAGAATGATAGGCTTCTTGGGTGATATAATGTATTCCCAACTGGTTAGCCCAAATCAGTATTTTTTAAATAACTATAAATTTGTACAGCATGTTTTCCTCAGATACTTGAGGAAACATGACTGGTGTATGTGATAAATACAATCAACACTTATAGTAACTTATTTTAATTCTTATGTTGGAAAATCAAGAGATATTGATGCAGTTATAAGACAGTACAAGAGATGAGATTAACTAGATACTGAATTGCAAAATACCGTTAAATATGAGAAAAATTATTATCCCCATGCAAAGAAAAGTCCCTCTGAAGATTAAAAAGAATTTTTGAATAGTACAATGATCAGTAATCCCACTTCATGGCTTTGCAGTACTTTTCAGATGTGATAGCTAAACCGAGAGGAGCAAGAGATACATAAAACCTATGTATGACCATCTTACAGCAGGAAATTCGAACTTAACTCTCAGCTTTAACCATTAGACAGAACTTCTTTTATCGACTGTACTTTTTCCAGAGGTTATTTTGTCAAAAATAAGAAATCCTTTAGCCAGTGAGTGGTTTTGAATAGAGCAGAAAGAAATAATTCTGTACAATCAGATCAAAAAAAGACTGCTGGTGAGTAATAATATCCTTTTGGAAGATTTGGGTTTTTTTTTTCAGACAAAGGGTTTTAAAGATGTGTGTGTTTCTTATTATTTTCCTCCCCCATCCAGAAATAACTTAAAAAGTAAGTTATTTCTGACAAACAGCAATTACTAAGGATTCTAATAGTCTGGGGAATTTTTTAAAAAATGAAAAAAGAGAACAAGAAAAATGAGTAGTGTTTTGTAAAAACATTAGAATAAACCATGACACCGATCTTTTTCTGAGGGAATTAATTTAGAAAAAAATAAATAAAATGTGGTTCTCTTCTCATCTTGCAGCATAGAACATGGGATAAATCTTGGAAAGATGTCCTTTCTCTTTTGCTTGAAGGTAATTTTGTATGACTTCTGGATTGAATGTTTTGTTTTCTAGCTCTCTCTCTCTCTTTCTCCCTCTCAATCTCTCTCTCTCTCTCTCTCTCTCTCTCTCTCTCTCTCTCTCTCTCTCTCTCTCTTTCTCTCTCTCTCTCTCTCTCCCATTCTTTATTATTATTAAATTGTTAAAATGTACAATAAGAAAAACTTTAGGCTTAGGTTAATAAGGCTAACTGTTCCAGCCTTAAATATGATAGAACTACAAGGGCCTCCTCAGAGTTTGGCAGCTATGCTAGGATAGCAAGGCAAATGAGACTAAGAAAACCTAAGAGGCAATATATACATCTGAACCGACAGGCTCTTCAAAGGGAATGGAAATAAACTGAGCATAATACTAGATAGCATTGGATTAGCAAAGTTTCCAAACGTTTGACTTCTTGTGAACTTGAGTATATTGAGAAAATAAACTTACTGGTTTAATAAATCAGATTTAAACTACATTATTTCTTATTCTAGCTATATACATTCTACATTGCAGGGAACATTCATCTACTGAAAGAAGACACTTGGATTATATTCACTATAAGCAGAGCAATATCAAACATTCTCATTACAGTTAGACATAACATTAAACTCTGCTTGCCTCTTTTTTGTACTGGGGCATACAATACTTTGACCATGACCCATGCTAACAATAGAGCTATTTGTATTTAAACACCACAATTTTCAAAACTGTACAGCTATAACTCAAAAATTCAGAATTGTACTCATCCATAAACTGCTAATTTTTATGAATTTTTGTGCTTTCCTAGAGTGGATGTGCCATGGAATCATTGGTGATGTAGTAGAGTCATCAATTAAAAAACACTACTGTGTTTATATGTGTGTGTGTGCTTGATTTGTTCACATACAACTGAGACAATACTTCTTAATCAAGCCAACCCTCCAAACTGAGTGTCTATATTTTCACTCCAAAGAATATATTTATTGCTGTTGTTTGGTCTATTTTATGTTGGAGAGAGCAAACTTGCAATTTACAAGAACACTCCCTGAGGCTGAGAGCATAGAAACAAACTTGGACACTTACTTAATAATTTGCTCTTATAAAAACAGCTACGACTTCAGCTGTGATCTTTTCATTTCTACTGGGTTGCTAATTACTGTGATAGACTAGTAATTCTAAGCTGAATGTTTCAGGAATCACAGCATGCTGGGATAAAACAGGACAATTTAATGGGGGTATCTTGGTCATTAAGGGGTGTGTGCTGCCAACAAAAATGAACATGTAGATTAGTTCAGAGAATGGCACTTAAGAATAAGCAAGACTGATAATTATATTGGGATGTATTTACACTTCCAGGCTATAAATGGGCTGTTCTCCAAATGTTCATAGGCAGTTTGGTTACTGGTTGAGAACTCAAAATGCATTGAAACAATGCCATTAAATAGAGTTTAAAATCTCAGGCTTGCTTGCAAAACCTATTTTTACAATAATGGCTTAATGACTTCTACAGTTATAAAGAAACTATAAATGCATAAGAAATAAAGATATCTATATATCGGCAGCCGTCCGTCTCGAGAGACGATGGTGTAGCTTCTTAAGAGTCTATCTGCACCGCCGAGAATGGCTGTGCAGTCTGACTCGGGAGTGACACGGTATCTGTCTCCTCCCGTGTTGAATCGACATCTTGCGATGACGCTGGAGTGTCCTCTCCAGTGAAGCTGAAGCTACAGAGCCTGGGCAGGGTGATATGGAGGGTCTGCTGTTGCCCATGCAGCAGACCCCCCCTCTCTTCGCAGCTGAAAGGTCCAAGGGAAAGACGGAGTCAATACAGCTTGGTTTCAGGTGCGCCGCAGGAGTTGCCGGTGTTGACTACAACGTCAAACCGCCTTAGGGACTCCGGCTCCGGATTTTCTGTCGGGGTTTACTCCCTTAGCCTTTCCCCTGAAGAGGTATGCCGCAAGGCAGCGGAGGTTTTTTGGAGTCAGAGTTTTCCTTCTCTGAAAGATATCTATATATATATAGATATAGATATATATGCATTCTTAGTCCATTTTGGAGGCACCACCAACTTGTACTCAAACTATTCTGGTCTTCTGCAGCAAGAGAAATGGAAGATACATTTTAGGGAATATGCCTCCCACAGAGCAGCAACTGATTCTACAAAGGAGCCCTAAAGTGATGGTCCCCAACATTTCCTCTGTCTAGAAACCTCTTAGAGCTCTGCTCCTCTCCTACTGACCCAGGGGAGAGACTCTGACATGAATCTCAACCCAACCCCACTTCTTCTAGAATCTAGAGTGAAAGAGAGATTAAATGTGGTGTGGTGTGGTTTGTGTGTGTGTGTGTGTGTGTGTGTGTGCGTGTATGTGTGTGTGTGTGTGTGTGTTAAACAGGGGAGAGGAGGAGATAATTCATCAACTGGCCTCTTTATTCCTAAAGTCAAAAACTTATTTGAGATATCATTTGGTTTCCCTAAAAGGGTTCACATGTACCAATAAAAAAATATTAAGCTCATGCCACAATGTTTACTGTCCGTACTCTTCCTTGTTGCATAACTTTCCCTTCCCAAATCTTCAAGAGTGTCCTAGGACACAGGATATTTAGTAATGACATGTTTCTTCAATTCACCCTCCCCAGACACCTCTGATGGGAAATGGACAATAAATAAGGTTTCTACTCCATCTGACACTGTATATCTATGCTATAAAGGAATTCATTGTGCAATTCTACAAATTAGTTATACAAAAAGGTCAACCCCAGATTTTCCCCTGACTTTAAATTATCACAGGCATTAAAGCTTTATGCACTATCACAACTTTAATACCTGGTATGGAAATTGAGGACATCTTTAAAAATGAGAATTATACTTAAAGGTATGTTCTGCATTATCTTTTGAATTTCAAATTGGCTTTTCCTTTTGGGGATATGTCAAAAATAATAATTGCCATAGTTATTACAAATTAGCAGATGAGAGAAAGGAGTTAAAGCCACTGGCCTAAGATCCCTTCACTCCCTTTGCTGAAGGGGCACCCCCACGTTAAAAAAAAAAAAAGTAAAAAAAAAAGATGGAAAAATACATATTTAATCTCCTTGTCAACTGGACCTTTGTAATTTCTAATGATATTTACAAAGAGAAAGAGACTTGGCCTACACAATGCTATTAGCTGGATGGCTGTCTGTGGTAAAAGGATTGCTTATAATAAATAAGTGCATGTATTGGTAATACATTTTTTTTTAAAGACTGAATATAGTTGTTGTTTTTTTAATTAATTATTTATTTATTTTATTTTTAGAGAGAGGGGAAAGGAGAAAGAGAGGGAGAGAAACATCACTGTGTGGTTGCCTCTCACTCGCGCCCCCGACTGGGGACCTGACATGCAACCTAGTAATGTGCCCTGACTGGGAATCAAACCAGCGACACTTGGCTCGCAGGATAATACATTTTTGAGTCACAGCTCCCTTAAGAATGTCACATTAGCAGATAGTTACTGCTCTTATCTTTGTAATAACTTTGTAAGGTATGTAAATGTTGAATCACTATGTTGCATACCTGAAACTAATATAATATGGTATGTTAGCTATAATTTAAAATTAATTAGTTAATTTTTAAAAGAATATCACATTAGCTGTAAAATAGCTGAGGCAATGTTTTATCATTTACATAGTGCCTATTGTGTCAAAACCCTATAAAGTCTCACTTGGAGACCTTACCTTTTATTTCAGACAAAGAGAGTGTGGTCAAGAGCATGGAGCCACCCTTGATATCTCAGGCCTCTCTTTGCTATGTACCCCCTGATATTCTATGTACTTGAGTTATTAACAGAGTTTGATGTAGAGTTAACCTCTGGTTCTTAGGAGACATCTGACTTAATAACCTGATTCTGTGTGTTACTTCATCAAGCCATAAACTCAGATGTGCAAGAATATAAGTCCCTTGATTTTATTTTACAGAAAATATAATTTGAGCCCCTTTCTCACTGTTTTGGTAAGAAAACTCTATCATTAACCTCAGTTTTTTTAGAGCCCCTCTCTTCATTTCTTCTCTAGAATTGGTTGAATTTCTGAGTTAAGAAGAACTATCAAGGTGCTGAAGGATAAAGTAGGGATAAGAAGTTAGCATCACCTTGTAACATTCTTTATTCCTCTCTGCACGGCCCTCTAAGTCTGCTGCTTTCATACTACTCTTTAAGCCTTGATCCCATATCTGTAGACTCATGGTATAGCCACATCTCTGGATTTTGCCATTTTGTTCTCTCAGACCCATGTCTCTTTCTTCTCATAACTTCCATGTCTTGTCCAAACTCAAGAACTATTTTTTTTTAGTCTGGAGATAATCTCTCTCCCAGTATCTATCTATCATCTATCTATCATCTATGATCTAATCTCTCTCTCTTGCATAAAGAGGAACTGTATTAGTTTTCTATGCTGCTATACAAAAGTTACCATAAACATAATGATTTAAAACAAAACAATTTATTACCTTACAGTTTTGTAGGTCAGACATTCAACAGAGGCTAAAACCGAAATATAAGCAGTTCTGTGTTTCCTTACAGAGGCTCTAGAATATTTATTTGTCTTTATTTTCCCCAGATTATAAAAGGCATCCCACATTTCTTGGCTTGAGGGCATTTCCTCCATCTTTAAGGCCATCAATATCTTTCTATAAATACAGTGGAGAAAGTTTCTTCATTAAAGAGGACCCTTGAGATGGCATTGGACCCATCGAGATAAACCTAGGATAGTTTCCCCACCTCAAGATCCTTAACCACAATCACACCTGCAAAAACCTTTTTGCCATGTAAAATAACATATTCACACCTTCTGGAATTAGGATGTGGACATCTTTGGAGGGCCATTATTCTTCCTACTAGATGATCCTACCAAGATGTCTTTAACAAGATTAAATTTTTATAAAATAAAAAGAAGGCTAACATGTTCATACATATATTCTAAAATATTTTTTGGATGTGGAATTTCAAATTACATTGACTTTGGCATAATTTATTTAGCAAGACATTCTTGTTAGATTTTCAGAAAATTTCCCATTTTTCATCATAAATCATGTAAATCATTCTGTCCATTTTTTAAATCATTGGCTTAGAATAAGTCCTAGAAGTAAAATTACGGAATTATTGACCACACCATATATAAAACCTTTGGCACTATCTGTGGTTCTCTCCCACACACAGAAGGAATCTGGCCCTGTTATCTTCCATGAGGAGTAGGAATGCTGGAATGGATCAAACTTAGTCCTGGAGGTGAATTACTTGGGAAACTTGGAACTGGACCTGGGAGGAAATTGATTCCTTTTTCTTGATAAAATTGTCATTGCATTTCTCTTTTCTCACTGCTAAACTTTTCTAAAAATAACTTTTTACATGGTCATATAATATCGACTTTTAATTTTTAAATACAAATTAAAAAATCACTTATAACTTCACCAACCACTGTAAATTTGTAATATATATTTTTCTATACAGTATATGTATTATGTGTATATGTACATATATACATATGGACAACGTCCTGGCTGGTTTGGCTCAGTGGATTGAGCATCGGCCTGCGAGCTAAGTGTCGCTGGTTCGATCTTCCAGTCAGGGCACATCAGAGAAGGAAAACTCTGATTCCAAAAAACCTCCGCTGCCTTGCGGCATACCTCTTCAGGGGAAAGGCTAAGGGAGTAAACCCCGACAGAAAATCCGGAGCCGGAGTCCCTAAGGCGGTTTGACGTTGTAGTCAACACCGGCAACTCCTGCGGCGCACCTGAAGCCAAGCTGTATTGACTCCGTCTTTCCCTTGGATCCTTCAGCTGCGAAGAGAGGGGGGGTCTGCTGCGTGGGCAACAGCAGACCCTCCATATCACCCTGCCCAGGCTCTGTAGCTTCATCACAAGATGTCAATTCAACACGGGAGGAGACAGATACCGTGTCACTCCCGAGTCGGACTGCACAGCCATTCTCGGCGGTGCAGATAGACTCTTAAGAAGCTACACCATCGTCTCTCGAGACGGACGGCTGCCGACACATATGGACAAATATCTGATATAAAATATATTACTTATTTTATATAAGATCAATTTTTCATAAACTTAAAATAATGCTTTAAAGACAGCTTTATAGTTATATTATTGCATGTAAAAGCAGCTATTTTAAAAACAAAGATCCAGAAGTAGCATTGCTAGAATAAGTATATTTTAAGAAAACAAATATGTATTACAAAATTGATTCTGCCAATTAACCCTCTTCTTTCTGCTGATGACCACACTGAGTATTACTTTTAAACACTACCAATTTTTTAAGTATAGTATGTCATTTAAATTTGGGTTTTTCTGCATGGCTAACTAGGCTAAATATATTTTCATGTGTTTACCTATCTTTCATATTCCCTTTATGTTAATTAGTTATGTATATCATTTGTCCACTTTTTCCTAGGTGGGTTGTTAAATTTTACTTTTTAAAAATATTGCAGGAAGGAAAATAGATTCTAAAGATGGAAGCATAGGCAGAATGGCTCACCTCTTCACACAAATGCACCAAAATTACAACTAAATAGAACAACCATCTGTCAAAACCATCAGAAATGGAGTTGAATGGAAGTCTGACAACCACGGAATTAATAAAAGCACATCCATAGAGATGGGTAGGAGGGGTACAGATGTGAAATGGCTTGTTCCCTCACCCACATGTGGTGGATTAAATATTCAGGGGGGATATTTCAGGAGTGAGGAGTCCCAGCCCCACACCAGACCCCCCAGCCCAGGGTTCCAGTGCCAGGAAGATAAGTCTCCACAACTTCTGGCTGCAAAAACTGGCAGGGATTGAATCAGTGGAAGAAACTGCTAGGGTCCCAAGAAGTTCCTCATAAAGAACCCACACATGGACTCACCTGCTCAGACTTCCTCTCTCTGGACTCTGGCACTGGGGTGTAAGCTTGAGGGGCACCAGTGGTATACAGGGAGAAACTGAAATGTCTAGCATTGGGGCAAGTAGAGGTCATTGTCTCTTTTTTGGGCCCTCCCCCAACAAAGCTAGTGAGTTGATACTGTGTCTGAGACTTCATCAACCTGACTAACACTGTTTGACTCACCTTGGAGATCCCCAAAGACTCTGCCCCACCCAACTTATGGGCCCACCCATAAGCTGCTTTTCCCTATAAATGGCTGGTCTTGGCTTATGCCTCACAACTTCCTAAATTATATCAAATAAGCTGACAACAGTGAGCCCAAGGCCTGGTATTACCAGTGGCCAGCTTAGATTCACAGCTTGGCTGCACCTGGGAATCTCCAAGTCCAGCACAAGTAGCATCCATCTCAGATTGCTTTATAGCTCAGGCGGGGGGGCCTGGGCAAAACATAGGTAGGGGCTGATCTTGGCCTGCACCACTCAGGAAACCCAAGAGCCAGCGCCCCCAAGAGACAGCTACAGACCACTTCAGAACACCAGAACTCTGCCCCTGCATAGGTAGTCCCCAGAGGGTGGAGTTTGGTGGTCAATCATCACAGCCAGTCATTGCAGCTGACTTGCCTGGGTAATTCCCTCCCACTGACCTGCCAACAGCAACCAAGTATCAGCTACTAGAGGAGGGTATACTCAGTCAGCACACACAAAGGGTGTACCTCGAGTACCCAACTTGGGTGATACCAGAGGCTGTGCCACTGAACTCTATATAGGACATGTTCTACATTCAAGACTATCAAGACATGGAATCAAAGCAGCTCTACCAAATACATATAAACAAACACAGGGAGGCTGTCAAATTGAGGAGGCAAAGAAATATGGCTCAAATTAAAAAACAGAACAGAACGCCAGAAAAAGAACTAAATGAAACAGAAATAGCCAACCTATGAGATGCAGAGTTCAAAACACTAGTGATAATGATGTTGAGAGAAATGATTGAGTATGGTCACAAAATAAAGGAAGAAGTGAAGGTTATACAAAGTGAAATAAAAATATAAAGGGAACAGACAGTGATGGAAAAGAAGCCAGGATTCAAATCAATAATTTGGAATAAAAGGAAGAAATAAACATTCACCTGGAACAGAAAGAAGAAACAAAAATTGAAAAAAATGAGGAGAGGATTAGGAAACTCGGGGACAACTTTAAACATACCAACATCTGAATCATAGAGATGCCAGAAGGAGAAGAGGAAGAGCAAAAGAACAAAAGCTTATTTGAAAAGATAATGAAAGAAAAATTTCCTAATTTGGCAAAGGAAATAGACATACAAGTCCAGGAAGCACAGAGAGTCTTAAACAAGTTGGAACCAAAGAGGACCACACCATGACACATCATAATTAAAATGTCAAAGTTTCAAGATAAAGAGAGACTCTTAAATGCAGCAAGAGAAAAGAAGAGATTTACTTACAAAAGAGTTCCCATAAGACTGTCAGCTGATTTCGCAAAAGAAACTTTGCAGACAAGAACAGGCTTGCAAGAAGTATTCAAAGTGATAAAAAGCAAGGACCTACAACCAAGATTATTCTATCCAGCAAAGGTATCATTTAGAATGGAAGGGCAGATGAAGTGCTTCCCAGACAAGGGAAAGCTAAACCAAACCCTTATTATATAAAATGTTACAGGGACTTACTTAAGAAAAAGAAAATCAAAACTATAAATATTAAAATGACAACAAACTCACAACTATTAACAACTGAATCTTAAAAAAAAAAGAAAACTAAGCAAAGAACCAGAACAGGAACAGAATCATAGGTATGGGGAATATTTGGAGGGTTATCAGCTGGGAGGGGGAAAGGGGTGAAAGAGGAAAATGGTTTGGGGATCAAGAAGCGTAATTGTCAAGAACAAAATAGACAGGGGGATGTTAAAAAATAGCGTAGGAAAGGGTGAAGCCAAATAACTTACATGCATAACCCGTGGACATGAACTATGGTGGGAGGGATTGCTGGAAAGAAGGTGTACTTTTTGGAGGGGAGGCAAAGGGGAAAAAATTGGGACAACTGTAATAGCATAATCAATAAAATATACTTTAAAAACATTACAGGATGACTATAGAAAGGACATATATGCTTAAGGTCTTTTAATTTGTCTTAATCACATTACTAGTTAATTTTACTAATAAAACAATTATAAAATTTATGGGTAAACTTAATAATTTTTAATTTATTTTTTCTACTTCTTTTCTGATTTTTGTGTTCTGGAAATCCAAGCAGAATATGTTCAAGTTACACAATTCCTTTCTGGAAGCCAGAAAACCCCTGTATACTACAGCTCTTCTCTAAACATATCCTTAACCCCTGTTGACCAGTCTTAGTAAAATATGACTGGCCACATAATCTGTGGTATTCAATGCAAAATAAAAAATGAACAAAGTCCCTTGATCAAAAATTATTAAGAATTTCCAGACAACCAAAGCAGAATATTAAACCATGCATGGGCCTTGCTAAGCCTGTGGCCAGCCATGTGTGACCACATAGGTTACATACCCATGGATCAGTTCAGCCCCAGCTACAAGCTAACTGATCAGATATTAGACCCAAAGGCCAAAGATCAAGGGTGGTCTGTCCTTATAAAGGCTGATGCACACACTCTACTCAACAAGGTGCCCTATATTGAGTAACAATGGGTGGAGTCATTCAGATTCACAGTCATAGAGAATTTAAAGTTTGGAGAGATTAGGAGAGACAGAGAAAATCTACACTTTTTCCAAATGTTTAGCTACTTGATATATCACCATCACTGGAAAATCATCTTTTCCTCCACCCTCTGACTTTTACCAGACACTAAATTCTTGTATATAGAGTATTTAGTTATTTTCCAGGGTTTTAAATTCTAACTGGTTTAATAAGAGTTCCTTGCTGATTTAAAATACTTCCATATTTTTTCTTCAGTATTCTCATTTGTTCAAGAACAAAAGTCTAGATATTTGGACTGAGACATTAAGTGCATGGTGACACATTCACTGAGAAGAAGATGAGAAGGAACAAAAGTCAAAGGCTCTAATTCAGTGATGTCATATTTGCACATTCAAGCAGAGCTGCCATTGGTCTACCAAGCAGGGAGAGGAAAGGGGCAAGAGATATGGACTTGGGGTCATTTACATATAAACAATGTTATAGTTGGGACTGGGTAGGCCTACCTGAGAAAAATGAGGTGAGAGGCCATAGAAGAAACCAGTAATGATTCCTGGACACTTGGGATTAACACTGATGATTATTGGGTAGTAGGATTCTTTATAACTTTTATTTTCCTTTTTGGGTTCTTCCTATTCCATATTTTTAAACCATAACCAGGTATAATAAAGCTTAATGATATAAAAAAGTAATTAAAAATTGAAGGTTATTTTTTTTATGGTTCTTCCCAGGACCTAACTTTCAAAAATGAATTAAAATGTGAATGTTGAATACTTAATACTTATTTTATGGTATATTAAATATACTTCAATAAAAATGCAGATATAAAAACTTATAGTTACTAAGGATTGTTATAATTTCTATAGTTTATATTTCTTTGAGAACAGAACAGACTGCATTAAATATGAAAGTACTTGATAACTAATTGATAAGTTGACAGGCAGGACTTCACATTTGGAGGGAGGAGGAGGGTTATGTGCTTTTTTCCTCTTGCCAGAAAAAAAAATTCTGATAATGCTTTCTCTTCAGTCTATTCTAAAAGAATACAGAGGGGAAAAAAAATGAGTAATCTAAAAGCAGTGTTACTGCCAATGGCGTTATCACAAATTTAAGTAGCTTAAGGAAACCAAGGTGTGCCTTTTTGTGGCAAGTGTTAAAATGGATTGTTTATTAAACAATAATAAACAAAGCAGACACACTCTATGACCTCGTCTGGCTTCAGGTCTGGTGAAGAAGGCAGGTGTTAAACTGAAAAGTAACTGACATAAAATAAAAAGAGAAAGTTTAATGAAAGAAACAATCTGAGGAAACACAAGAAGAAGATTGGTGGGTCAGGCCAACCTTTCTGGGAAAAAAATATATACAAACCAAGATCTTGAAGATAAATAGTGTTGTAGACTGATTAATGTGCCCTAAATGTGTCCACATTCTAATGTCAAGAACTTGTGATTGTTACCTTAGATGGTGAAGGAGCTTTGCAGAGAAAAACATAAAGAATTTTAAACAGTTGAATGATTTTTTAAAAATCACCCTGACTCTTGTATGAATAATAAAAATTGAATGTGAGCAAGAAGGAAGACCAATTTGAGACTGCTGAAGGGAAGGGGCTGTCAGATACATAGGTTCAGAGGAGGGTTAGGTAAAGTGGTAAGATCTGGGCTGCTCGGGGTGGTAATAATGCTCATCACCCATAGAATATAATACACTGAAAAGATTTATTCTAGCAACAAAAAGCCCTGTATTTATTTTGCCCAACTGATCTCATTGTCCTGTTTTGACAGATGTCCCAGTGGTTTAGGATGGCATTCTGTGGTTTATAAACATGAAGTGGAGATAAATAATTTGGCTTATTTTAGAATAAACTTGATCACCATTTACATCATGGGTCAACAACCTATGGTCATGGGTTAAATCTGTCCACTGCCTCTTTTTGACTTCAGATCTTTCTTCTAACATATGCATTCAATGTTATAAATTTTCTTGTAAGTATTGCTTTTGCTGCGACTCACAGATTTTGATAAATTATATTTTCATTTGAATTAAATTAAAATTCAAAGTATTAAAAAATTTCTCTCGAGACTTTTTCTTTGACCCATGTATTATTTAGAAATGTGTTGTTTAATCTCCAAATATTTTGGCACTTTTCAGCTATCCATCTGTTATTGATTTCTGGTGTAATTCCACTGTGGTCTGAAAACATACTTTGTATGATTTCTATTCTTGTAAATATGTTAAAATGTGTTTCATGGGCCAGAATGTGGTCTATCTTGATGAATGTTCCATGTGAGCTTGAGAAAAATGTGTATTCTCCTGCTGTTAGATAAAATAATCTATAAATACCAATTAGATTCAGTTGATTGATGGTGCTATTCAGTTCAACTAAGCCATTACTGAATTTCTGCCTGCTAGACTGTCAATTACTGACAGAAGGGTGTTGAATTGGCCAACTATAAAAGTGGATTTGTCTATTCCACTTTACAGTTCTATCAACTGCTGCCATGCATAATCTGAGGCTCTGTATTGATGTCTTTTGGGGTAAGTGACCTCTTTATAATTAACCCCTGAATTTTTTTCATTTTGGATTTGCTTAAAATTAATGTAGCTACTCTCATTCATTTTGATGAATGTTAACTCAATATATCTGTCTCTAGCCCTTTAACTTTTATTTTGCGTACTTATGTTTAATATAGATTTTTGTAGACAATATATATTTGGGTCTCTGGTAATCTCTGTCTTTTAACTGGTGTATATCATTGACTGTTTTTGTAAATAAAATTTTACTGGACTTGCAATAAAATTACTTGTTCATGTATTGTCTATGACTGTTTTTATGCTACAGTGTCAGAGCTGAGCAGCTGCAAGAGAGATTGTATGGGCTACAAAGGTGAAAATATTACTCTTCGGCCCTTTACAAAAAGTGTTTGCTGATGGCTGAAAGATCACAGCCCTCTGTTACCCATTTCTTTTTTTAAATAATGGTTCAGGTTTTGTGAATTATTTTACCCCAAAATTGGAACTATTCAGAAACCAACTAATGGAAATATAAAAAATATATAATTTTTTTTTACTTGTCACCTTGTCACTTTAAAAAAGAAAAGCATAAACAAATCATGTGGCCTAAGTCATCTCTGGGGGATGATGTACAATTAACTGGAGTGGTATTACCAGAATTTATTAAATGTGTAAGGGTTTCTTGGTATGTGAAAGAAAGTTTCTATATAAAAATACTGTACTAATAAAAGTGAGTAATGTAAAAAGAAACTAGTTCTGGTTCCGCATCACATCTTCTTCCTACTCACTGCCTACATACGTCTCTATGTAGGCTTAAATCAGCTGACAAATTCTCATGTTGCATAAATCATATGCTGGAAACTTAAATGTATGGACTTTTAAAAGAAATTCATGTTACTTTAGCAAGCCAAACGAAGAAGATAATTTTCCCGTGATTGGCAAAGACACGCTGACATCAGCTTTCATGAAAGTGCTTGTCTGGGCATTGATGTTCCTCCAAACCATGGCTGTGACTTAACAGAGACTCAACATTGCTACTCATTAACATACTGTTGACCCACGGATATTAAAGATGATGGGACCAGCCATTAGGCCACAGTTAAAAGCTCCTTTCAAACAAGAAAAGTAAAATCATCCCAAATACAGATGACAAAATGCAGCATTAAACGTTTATAAGAATGCCCCCAAGATGCTGAATTTAGCAATTGCGTAATGAAAGTGCCACATATTTTAGAGGATTACTCCCCACTGTTGCACAATCAAGGAATTTTTAAGTGACCTATGAGTGAAAGAAAAGAAACAGGAGGGGGGAAGGGTAATTACAAATTAATAAAGCATGCACTCCATTTGATTACCAGTCACTGTAGTGTGAAATGAGTTGGTTTTAGTCCGGCTGTGCTGACTGATGTTATCATCGACTTTCCTCCACGAACACCTGATGAGTCGGCCACAACCAGAGAAGTTGCGGGAAGAGGTGGAGTGAATGAGGATAAAGCAGGTCAGAGCTCTGTGTGGGGTGAACAGAAGAGTTTCCATTCAGGATATGGTCAGCCTGCTTTGTGGCCCTGAAATACAGAATGACTGCCTAGACAGGCTATCAAATTAAACACACTTTCTGCGAATAAAGTATACATTTTAAAAAATGAAACTTCATTGTATAGAATCAAATGACATGGAGTTGCAAGTGACCTGAGAAAGCATCTAACCAAGTGGTTCTCTGTAATGACTGATCATTAAACTAGCTAATCGCCTACATCTTTTTAAATTCAGCCATGAGCCTGCTGAGTCAGAGCCTCAGGCAGTGAGGCTAAAAAGTGTGATTAAAAGATATTCCTAGTTTTATTGATTGAATGGCCCTCTATCAATATTCTTGTCGTCACTTCCTTGTGGGTAGAATATACTTCTCCACCCTTTGACTTGGAGCCATGCTCATATGACTTGACAGGAGGGCCGGGTGACATTGTCATTGTGCCAATTTCAAACCAAGGCCTTTAAGAAATCTCATATGTTTACTCTTTCACTTTTGTGTCTATACCAATGACACAGAGGGAGCTTCTATGCCTCTTCAGAATACCTGCAGAATGAATATATATATGGAAGAGAACATCCTAATAGTCCTAACACATCTGCTTCAGGAGGCAGAGCTGTCCCCGGTACTGGAACCCAGACCAGTAACCCAAGCTGAGCTGAACATATGTGAGTAAGGCCAGCTGAGACCTGCAGAACCAACTCAGTGGGGGTCACACATACATGATAAATAAATGCTTAGTGCTGTATGCAACTGAGATTTTTGCTTGTGGCTATAGTCACAATATAATGTGATGCCAGGAAGTAGGTACCTAATACTGTAATGGCAGAACCTGCTCAAAATGGTTTTATCTTGTTTAAACAAAATACTGAGCTGCTTTTCAGAGACAATAGACAAAAACACAAGTCATGTAGCCAAAGCATGGTCAGAGGAGAGAATTTGGACCCCCAGCTGTACCTGGAACCAACCCCCTCCCAACATTAGTAGAACCAAAGGACAAGGACATAACCAGAAGTTGAACATGGAACAATTTCAGAAGCAAATGGTGCCCTGGCCAGGTAGCTCAGTTGGTTAGAGCATCATCCTAATACACCAAGTTTACAGGTTCAATACTCAGTTGGGACACAAAGAAGAATCTACCAATGAATGCATAAATAAGTGGAACAACAAGCTGGTGTTTCTCTCTCCCCCTCTCTCTCTAAAATCAGTAAAGAAAAAGAAAATATTTTTTTAAGCAGCAAACTGTCCAGTGTACAGGAAGATCAGTGTTGATATCCCTTTATCATAAATGGCCACTTCCAAGATCCTCCAGTCAAAACTTGTCCTACTGGGATTTCAACACACTAGTTCACCGTGAACCCTTAAAAACCCTTAACATAGTCCAGTAAGCAAGACAGACTTGGGGCAACATGAGGTCTCCCATCTTCTCAGTTGGTACCTCCTTGATCAAATAATCCTTTCCTTATTTCAAACTCTAATGATCTAAATTTCGGCCTTTCAAAGTGACAGGCACATGAACTTGGGTTCAGTAACAATACATCTAGAAATTCCAAAAATCACTCATGTTTAGAAACTATTGTAGGGGCACCAAATAGTCCCTGTAAAAAGTTTCAATATGTAAGTACGTAAGGGCTTTAAATGTTCTTTGTAAGAAGTAGCAAGGACTTGCTAAAAGGCCTTGGAAAAAGGAATGTAAGAAGGAGTGTTATAGCAATTAGTGATTTACAAGCTAAAAGGACTTCAGCCTCTATCACCTCCCATTTGCTTGCTTGTGTCTGGTTTATAGCATTTGTGAAGGTTGTGCTTTGCAGAATGTCTAGCCCTTTGAAAATAAATTGCTTCACAGGGAGTTCGTCCCTGGCTGAAGAGCTGTGTTGCTGTCGAAGATAACCTTTAGCCTTGCGAATTTCTGTTCCTGTTACTGCCAAGACATTCCTGCAGTCCAGCCCAGCCCCCTTTTCCTAAGGCTGTTTTCTGCCAAAGAAGAAACAAAGAGACTGCACCAGTATAAAAACCCAGCGTTTAGACTCCATTGTAGGTTGGAGCATGTTAGAGACCTGCTCAGGGTCTGCCCAACTCCTGGCCATTATTAAAATCCTTTGCTTAACTTTATACACCGCTTCAGAGTGTTCAATCTCGCCTATGTAGCCGTAACACTATTATCTAGTGTACGAGTTAGCATACTACAGAAACTGAGCCAAATCCAGCCAGCTGTGGGTTTTTGTATATACAGTTTTATTGGAACACAACCACACCCATTTATTTACCTATTGCCCGCAGCTACTTTCTTGCTATTAGGGCAGAACTAAGTATTTGCAGAGACAGTCTGCCTGCAAAGCGGAAAATATGTATTATCTGCTGGGTTCTGATCTAGTCCAAAGTCATGTGTTGTAATACAAGAAATGTAGACATAGAAAGAGTAAGTACTTTTGCCAGTTATATAAGAAGAGGTTCTTCTAGAACTCAGGCCTCTAAATTCTAATGCAATGTTCTTTTCACAATAACATGATTTTTTAACAAAATTTGAAAATTATGTTTTAAAATAGGGAGTCTCCAGCAGCTTTTAGTTTGCTCTTATCTGTGCACTTTCTTTACATTCAAAACTTGCTCTAAGGTCATTTTCTGCTTAAAAAATGTTTTAAGATCTATACCAAGGTTACTAATGGAAAAGCATTTTTTATACTCTTATCTCTAGGGTACTTATGTTGCAACAAAGGACTCTATTCAGCAACCCCCTCACCCCCCTCAAATAGAAAACATTTGTGCTTTAGATGCCACCAGATGGCCAGTGCAGGAGGTATGTGGCTGTCTGTTGGGAGCACCCAGTTATAGGGCTGACCTTGGCCCTTGTCTGTCCAAGAGGAAAAATTTAATATATTTGAACTGATTTAGAAGGTCCCCCAGCCCATCTAAGAGAACTCCTCAATGGAAAAATTTTCTCATACAAAAGGATCTCTTGTAGAAAAATACTTAAGTAATTAGATACGAGCTACTTGCTTTTGTATTCAAAGCAGCATACTTGTTAATGCACAGGACATTAACACAGCCATATCCAAGAGATAGCGTTATAACCAAGGTGGAAGATCTAAAAGCAATGACCAAGGATTGTTTTAATATCTTACAATTGAGACAAGATGATCGCAAGACCAGGGAAACATTTACATTTGAGCAGAGAATCTAGGAAAGAATGTGAATCTCTTTAAGCAGGGTGCACAGACACTTTGTGACCATTTGGTGCTTTGAACTCTCAAGAGAAGGTCCTCCTTTAGGTGTTAACTTTTAACACCTATGGATTTCCCTTGAAAGAATTCAGTTTACCTAAGCAGAGATTGAGTTGAACCACTGCAAATAATGCCTTCCTCTCTCTAAATTTCTGGCACCCTCCCCACACCTCATTGAACTGCTGATCAAAAGGCACAAATAAGAATATCAGTTAAACCAATGTTAGGCTAACAAACCATGCAGCGATTTTCTTTTTAACTCAAATTCTAAATCTGGCCTAATTCCTAAACTGTGTTCTATGACAGCTGGGTGTTTCTTTGAAGCAAAGAGGAGTTTTCCTACCTTTGTGGCCTAGCAAACAGATCAGAATGTTTTATAATCAAGTACTTTATGTTCTAGAACTGTGAAGTCATGTCTTAAAATTTCCATTTCAGCAAGAGGGGACCACACTGCACTTGCATTTGCAACTTACCTTACCTATATCGTGAACGTTACCTCGTGTAATCCTCACAAACATGAACACACACACACACATGCACGCACACTGAAAATAATACATTACAAGGAGGGACCCAAAAATAACTGGAATTATCTTCTGGAGAGCAGGCCCCTTGTAGTACAGGCTTCCCCTCCTAAGTGAGTATTCTGGGAACCTATATGTTTCAGTGTATCGGCTGGTGTTGTTGTGAGAGGCTGTGTTCAGCTTCAGTGAATTTTTTTGAAGGCTCTTTCAACATGTTTGCCATTTCATGATGGGTGATTAACAAGCACACCTACCCAAACTATCAGCAGTTTTTGACCAAAAATTAGCATAACCCTCATGACTCACCCTCCCTATTCACCTGAACGTACCCTGAGTGACTTTTTTTGTTTGTTTGCTTCCTTAGAGGAAACATATCCTCAAAAGGAACCTTTTTGCTGATGTGAATGAGGTGAAACAAAAAAAGCAGAAGCACTAAAAGGCATCAAAATTGATGAGTTCAAAAACTGTTTTGAGCAGTGGAAAAAACATCTCAATAGGTGTATTGCATCAAATGGAGAGTATTTTGAAGGTGACTGAAGTTTAAACATGTAAGAATAAATACACAATTTTTATAAATAAACTTTGTTTCTGGGGGTTTCCCCCTCCTATATATATGGAAACTGAGGCTCAGAAGAGTAAATTTACTTTGCCCAAGCTGATATGGATTCTAAATGCTAGAAAATTAAGCTACAGAAATCAAATGAAAATGCAATTTATGAAGATAAATTGAGGCCCCAATAATTGACACCAGTGTTTCAAGATAAAGATAGCTGTAGCGAATGGTGTGGTTCACTTTCTTCATGACTGAGATATTCAAACCCACTGGTTCTGGAAGTACTGCTAGCTGACAACTCAGAGCCTTTAAACCAAACTTCCTTGAGGTCACACTCCCTCCTCTGGAGTAGCCCATGGTGGTGGAAGAGGAAAATACAAAGGTCAAGTTTCTTACTTCAGGACACAAAAATTCAGAGGGGTCACGCAAGCTTTAAGTTTCCTGGTGGGATTGACTGAAGCATCTCCTTTGAGTATATCTGAGCTCAACATTCCCCTGGGCTCAACTGCTTCCCACCTCCCTCAGGACAGTGTCACCAAGAACACTCCCCAATAAACACTGTGTGCAAATCTGTTTCCCAGGGAACCCAACTTTAAACATTTATCCAGTTTAAGTCTTAGAAAGGCACTGTCTGTGGTCGCTAATAATTAATTTGAGAAATCTATGTAAGGATCACATTAACTTTGAAATTTCTCTAGTTCATAGCATCAATTAATTTGAAAACCACGAGTGAGTTGAAAATTAAGTAGGCCAGTGGCTCCCAGAGGAGAAAAAAAAAAGGTGAATGTTTATATTCTCCTCTTGTTAAAGAACAGAATGGAATTCGGCCATCTGCCAACATGCACAACCATAAAGCAGAGGTTGGTGGGGAAGGAAAAAGGGTTTTATTAATTGGGTGCCTAATTTGGGGGAGCTTGGGTCTCCCCTGCTCCAAGCCACTCTCTTCTGCAAAACATAGAAATACCCTTGTTTCCAAAAGACTGAAATACAAATCCATGCCCAGAGAACACCTCTATGTTTACCTGTCCTTTGGAGCCCAAGGCTGCTACAGGACCGGGTCTCCATCCTCAGGCTCTCTCTCTCCGGGTGTGCACTTATGGGTTCCAGCACCACCATTGACTTGCACAGCTTCTCTCTGTTCTGGGGCCAGGGCATACCGCCAGGTCACTGCAGCCAGTTGTGGTAGAGGCTGCTAGGGACTGCTCATGCCCCTGGGGCTGAGGAATTTTCCTGACCTGCGCATCTGCACACCATTCTCAGAGGGAGAGAGTGGAAGCAGTTCAGGACCCATGCAGTGCAGTACAGGGTTGCAGTGTCCTGCTAGCCCATTGCTGGCAGGGCACACATCCTGCATGTGGGACTCAGCTTCTGCAGCCTGGTTCCTGACTGTGCAAGTTGGGGGAAGGAAAGGGGCAAGAGCCTGAGTAGGGCCTGGCATCCCACCCCAACCAAGAGGCAAGGGGTGAGGAAAAGAGAGCAAACTTCTGCACTCTCACCATTTAAAATCTTTCTCCCAAAATCCTATGTGCTATGGGAGTGTCCAAATGCCCAGCCAATTCCAGGCCAATGTCCACTGTCACAGACCTCCAACCAGCAGAGTTCACAGTGTTGTGGATGAAATGAATAAATGCACAGGGACTGCAAGAATCCTGCGGAGAAGAGGGGACAGAACTAACCACTTTCTAGAGGAGAAAGTGCAGTTTGCCCTGCCTCAACAGGGTTTTATTAATTCTTTATGTGGATTACATCCAAGAAAATTATGAGTCATTGTGCCAATTATTGCCTTATATGATTATTACTTTTATATAACAGAGCAAGGAATGTTACATGTGCATGGATGATAAGGATAACTTGTCTAGCCACATCCTGTTCTTATAAATCAGTCCAGAATAGGCCCTAAGAAACTGCTTCTAGGTTACACGCTGAACATCTGTTGTTCGCAGTCCAGGATGAGAAGGTCCTTTAGCAGAAAGCAAGCTTTTAATCTATTATAGAAACATAGGCCTTGTTCCTCATGGGAAAGACGGTGTGTGGAGTGGGTCCTCTGTGCTGCTACGCTCCCAGTGGTTTTCCAAATCTGGGGCTGAGCTACATTTGCACCTGGGCTTCCCAGAGTCCGCCATGTGTGTCAGCCTGCACAGTGTCTTTGCCCCTCTTCCAGCTGCCATGATTTGGTAGTGGGTAGGAGGGTTTTATACATATATTGTGCTCTTTTCAGCCCCCACAGACTGTGCAGGTTCGTCTGAGTGGTGTCACAAGCAGCGTTAGTTGTTTACTTTTCCTCAGAAATATGCAGGCACAAGGAGCTACCCTGTTTGGTTGCCAGGGCAACACACGCCTGGGACAGCAGCCTCCTCTGGCCCCTCCCTTCTCCTCCGAGGGAAGCAGGCCTTTCTGCCTACTGCTGCTTCAATTTGCTGCCTTGGGTTTCTCCCCGCCCCTCCCTTCCCTGGGGCAGGGCATCTCAACCTGGATTGGGGTTTCCTTGCCCCAGCAATCTGGCCAGACCCCTCTGTTATACTAGCTATCCATCTTGAATCATACAACGATGACCAACTATTATCAACCACCTTAATTTATGAAATACTCATCATAGGAATTAATATTAGTTATGTTTCACACTTATGAAAGACTTTAATTTATTTTTATCTTTTTGTCTTCACAGCCATCCTGTTAATGTAAGAAATATCCAAATGTGTAGAGAATTTTTATGAGTTTATTTGAGCCAAACTGACGACAACTGCCAGAAGCAAAATCTCAACAGATTTTTGCACAGATGCTCTGGAGAATGGCAGTTTTGCAGCTTATTTTACACCTTGGGATCAAAGAAGGAGCTATAAGAAGGGTTACAGAAAAGTTATTGGTTGTAGGTTAATGGGCCAGAAGAAAGCAAAGAAATCTCTGGGATTGGATAAAAAGCAAAATGAAGACAAACATACTTTTACATAGATGGATACAGGATAGTAAACCATTACAGATGGTATGTGGGCAACAAGATAATAATGAGGGGTTCCATGGCCTCATGCTCTGGTGCTAGTGGCTGTGCCTCAAAATGTCTGGAAGGAAGACCACTATGACATTCCAAAGATATGTTACCTTAGATGCACAAGGACACCAAATATGGTAACTTAAGGTAAAGATTGACATTTATCAAAGAAGCTATAGGATGTAACTATTCACCATTACCTAGTTTTAATTAGGAATTTTTATTTTCAGACCATCCTATGGGGTTACTTTCAACCTGAGTTTGTTAAGCAGCCTCACAGACTTCCCCTAAGCTTGTCAGGTTTAGCATTGTTACTAGCCCTTATGGATCAGTGATCCAAACCAAGGTCCTTCAATCCAGTGTCGCTCACTCCAATTGAAGGTAACTGTATTCAATAAAGCAAAGCAGAAAGTTTATTCTTTGATCAAGAAACAGAGAAGAGTAAGTCCATGCTCAAAAGACACCTTCTCCCTGGTTTGAAGAAATCAGGACAGTCTTAAAGTGTTGGTGGGACATAAGTGGGCTCAGGGGTGGGGAATTTCCAAGAAAGGGTGGAAAGTTCCCAGAATTGCAACAGAGCATGTGCAGTTTCCAAACATGCTTGGAACATGCCTGGCCACACATTAAATTTCTCATTTTAATGTTAAGTCTCCACTCCAGAGTGTGATTTTTAGTATGCTGATGAAAGAAAGTTCATCAAAAGGTTGCTTGGGAAGGGGTTTCAGATGCCATCTCGGATCCTTCAGTGGAGATCAGTGCTGCTCTCTGACTGTCAGAATATTCTGTAGTCACTTAACTGCCGGTTGTCTCGTTTCCTGTAAGTAAGCACAGCTAGCAGCTTGAGTTAGTATTTGACAGCAGAAGGCTCTTCTCAGATGAGAGCCTGGTGACACTGTGTGACCTCTTTTTGTCCACAATCCTGTGCGTTAAACAATCATTAAGCCATTTTATAGTTAATGACCCCGAACTTGAAAGAGGTGAAGTGACATGCTCTATGTAGGCCACACAGCGAGGACAGAAGGGATAAGAAAGTAAAATCAAGTCTTTCCAATTCTAATTGTGTTCTTTCTCACAAGTCATAGTAACCTCTATATAGTCAGAGGCTAGAGCATGTGGATGTACCATAAATTGCAAAAATATTGACTCCAAGGTCAGGTGGAAAAAGGAAGTTTTATGAGGTAGAACAAGAGCAAAACAAGCCAATATTTTAGGTTGAGCAAAAAGGCAGCATTCCATTTGTTAATGTAAATCATTACTGGGTCTCAGAGTGCTATTTTAGTTCTTATTACTAAGTTGTGAAATGTTATTCTTAACATGATAAATAAAGGCTTCTTGAATTGTTGGATACTTACTACTCTTTCACTTCTGCAGAAATAGTCTTTATGGCATTTTCACCCAAGGAAGTCCATAGTGGGCTTCCCAATGACATCCATGTGGTTTTAGAGATTGAAGATTCTATTAAAATAGCCAGCAGAATATTAATACAGGGGAAAGCCTATATCTGATAGAGAACTAAAAGAAAAATGCATCCCCAAATGGGAAAGTCAGAAGAATGTATTTTAAATTGCAATGAAACTGATCAAAGAAAATCAGTGAGGTACAATCTGTATTTCTTCCTCCTGGGAAAGCTATGGCACATGAAGGAAGATGTCAAGGAAACTGGAAGATCCTTAATAAACCTCCCTAGTTTGGAAGGCTGTGCACTGAGAAGAATGTTGAACTTGGTAGAGGAGAGAATATATATACATATGTATACCACATAGACACAAACAGTTTGTTGATAGCCAGAGAGAAAGGGGGTGGGATAGGTGCAGGTGGACAAAGGGGATAAAAATGGGGACAGAAAGAGACTTTGTTTTGCATGATGGGTGCACAATGCAATGTGCAGATGATGTTTTGTTGAGTTGTACTCTTGAAACCTGTATGGTTTTCTGGACCAGTGTCACCCCTATAAATTCAGTTTAAAAAATTCTCTCACACATACAGAATTCAACTCTGCACTGCATGAAGCAAGTATGTAACAACTTATTAACAACATTCAAAAGAAACTCAAAGACCCCAGGTCAACTAAAAGCTACCCCTGCCAACTGGAAGTCAGCAGGAAGCAGCAGAAAGAAGGCAACAAGCTACTATAGCCTAAGCCACATAGCCCAGGCCAGACAGAAAGACAAAGAAAAGTGGTCCCTTCTGCTGAGGTTCCTCAAAGAGAAAGATAAAACTACACTGAAAAGGGTAAATTATTGGTGATGAGATTGATGCTATGACTCCAGAGGGAAAATGGTAGCAACATATATGGCATTCATTAAATAAAAAATTAATACTATAAATTGTTCATTGGTTTAGATGTGACAACAGTGTTGCAGTCATGTTATTTCACAGAGCCTTGATTTTTTGTAGATATCTAAGAAATATTTGCAGATGAATAATATGATATCTGGGATTCACCACAGAATAATCAAGAGGAGAGGAGTACATAAAGGCATAAATGAAACATGATTGACCATGAATTTATAATTATGAATCTGGGTTATAATGCACATAAGCATTCATTATACTGTCCTTCTACATTTTCATAACAAGAATTTTAAAAACTATAGGAGCATTAAGGGTTAAATATAAACAACAAACTCATAAATTACTAAGAAAAATGTTGGTAAACATGTATAAGTCTTTCTAATGCATAATAATGTAAATGGAGTTCATTAAGGAAACATTATTTTATTTGATAACATAAAGTGGAAAACATCTATATCTACCTATATTTATACATATATAGATTCATAGTATATAGTTACAGAAGATATTTAATAACATGGGAAATTGCTCATAATGTAAATTTTTAACATTTTATAAAACTAATACAGTATTATGCAAAATTTCATATGTTTATATTTATTTGTTCTTTTTTCCATATTGCTGGACTATCATAGCAAACAACTCAGATAGAGTCTGTGCTTCAGGTAGAGATATGTAATAATCCATTAAGCTAAAGTGTTTATATGTTACAAATAAGAAGCACAGAGAATGATGATAACATATAACAGAAGACATAATCCAGTTAGGTTGAGAAAAGGCAACAAGGAGGAACTACTTAATTTTTTAGCTAACAATTCCAAGGCATAACTGTGAAAGAACCAGAAAAAGGAAATAAGCCTTAAATGAGAATAATTTTCTCTTTCATGTAATGGCAGATAAATTTTTATTTTATTCAACATACTTATCCATAATTTCAAATAGTGTATTGAATTACTTTTATAATGTGAAAAGAAACATATTATAAAAATAAAATATAAAAATGAACAACTAGGAAGTAGTTTTTCTTTCATATTATAGCTTATTTTTCAATAACATAAATGTATTTTGTTTGAAACACCTTCAATCCTCAAAATAGAAAGGTGATATTTTTTCTTTCTTCAGTTTACCTTGGAAAGTTCTGCTGTAATTAGAAACTTGTCAAGTGAATCAGAATTTTTTCTAAAATTGAAAACATTGCTGCTTTTTCTTTGGCAAGGTCTGGCAAAGTGATCAGACATATGCATCTTGAAAAGAGGGGAGGGTAGTTGGAGTGGGCACAATGCATGTTGTATATAGGTGGGTATTGATTTCTAAGTGTTGAATAAAAAAACTAGAAGTATAATGCAGAGCACAGGAAAGACAGAGGAAGTGTTAGTAGGAGGGAAGTGGGCCAGAAGAAAGAGAAAGGACAGGAAGAGAGGGAAGGGAGGAAGGGAAACAGGTGCCTTGGTGCACAACTAGTAACGACACATACATCAGATTTACAAGTTGCCACTGTCTCAGAATAATTGAACATTATACAATAAAAACAAAATACATAGATACACACATACATACATACCAAATAACTTAAACCTTCCTATTTTATTTATGTGGTTTTGCTAGCATTGCTCTTACTCATCAAAACAGGAAGAAACCAATAAACACTTGGGTTTAACCAATGTAACCCAAAGCACACAGAGCTTTTAAGCCTCCAAATCCTTCTAAGAAATATAATTTCCTCATTATAATCTCATGTGTAAGAAATGGAAAATATTTTACTTGTCAAGAATCATCTTTTGTTCTTTGATGCAATGGGAAATCTAGCAAAAACTTTTTTGTTAGATATTAAGAAAATTTAAATCTTCTGTTACTTTAACCTAATAGGTTGAGATTTATACCAATGTTTGGCTTCACCAAGGACCATAATTTCTGTACCTAAAGAAATGGGAGTCAAAACAAGTAGGGTAACAGAAAAACAATAGGCATAATTTTAGATGGGTATGCCTGTTTCTCACATTAGTGAAAGTTATTCAGCCTTCCAGAGCATCTGTTGACATCAGTAAAATCAGCTGTGCCAGAATGACATAATATATTTATGTAAAGTCAGCTTTTGGTAAACAGTATATAAACTAATAAAAGATAACCCATAAATGTATTAATAAACACTCAGGTGAGTCTAAAAATTTTTTTCTTTTGTGTGTGTGTGTTTTCTGGGTTGTTGCATATGCTATCATGAATTCATTTGTAAATTTTTAAAAAGCAATTAAAATTGAATTTATTAAGATGTTATTATGTGCCAGGCATGGCTAGGTGCTAGAGATACAGCACTAAATGAGGCACTATTGCTCTTTGAATTTAATGAGAGATATGACTGTACAAAGAGATCATTATGATAAAATCTAATAAGTGCAATGAAAATGCAGGAATAAGTGCTGTGTGAGATCCCAAAAAGGGTACCCAACCCAGCACAGGTTATGCATGGAATCAAGGAGTATTAGTCATGTGTATTTAGGTTGTAAGTGATAGAATACCCACCAAACTAGTCAAATAAATAAACAGGGGTAAGGGGGTTATCAGGTTTTGAGAAATCATGTAAAACTACCTCCAGGCATGACTGAATCATGGGGCTAAAATGTCAAAAAGTGTATCTCTCTGTCTCTTCTGCCTTCCCTTCCCTTCCTTTTTCTTCTCTCCCAAGAATTTTTAAACCAAACTACGTTTGCTATCAGTTTTATCATTCCATTCTTTGATTAAAACTCAAGAAATGACATATTTTTTCCTGTGTTCAAACTTCTCACTTTTGTATTCTAAGGAGATTTTCATTATACTTACATCCTTTAGGTATTGACTTAAGATAATAATATTTCTATTCAGAATTATAAAGAATGGTCTTCAAATAAAAAATAAGTTATGTGTCTGTCAAATAAATAGTACCTTAAAAAAATAAAAGAAAGAAAGAAAGCCCACCAATCTACCTAAAACCAGGAAAAACTGGATTTTTGGTAGGCAATTTCTTTGCAATGAAATGTCCTCTAGTTGAATTACAGAAGAGCCTGAATGGGAAAAGGCATTAATATTAACTGAAGAAGCCCAGACTGCATTTTACTCATAAGGGTTAAGTTTGAACTGATTATAGAGCACTTAATAAATACACTTGGGCAAATTTATGACACTTGGGGGAGATGTGAAATAAGACTATAATTATGAAAAGTTCATGGGATGCCAATTCATAGCAGCAACTATAATAAAAGTGGCCACAAGTAACAGATCTGAGACCATGGTTCAGATAAATTTTCCAAAGTAAAACAGTACTAAAAATGTGTTATACACAAAGAGAATTTTCTCTCATGATTCACAGCAGTAGAGGCTTTCAAGAGAAAAAGAACTTAGCAACTCAATGGATAATAGTTTGTTTACTACTGGAATGCAGAGGAGGCTTGCAATAAAATAGACTGGGCTGAAGAGCTAAATGCTTTGATATTCGCCAAGCAAAATTAAAAGTTTAGACTATAGATGGAGACCTCAGAGCTACAGAGAAAGATATATTTTTCTCCAGTTGTTGGATTATATAGAGAACAGTTTTCTGCTTAAATGATTTGCTGCACACTCATTTATTGGAGGGTAGAACGTGAGCATTCTAAACTGAATAAATCCATCCTGTCTCAAAGGCATGCCTGGTATAATATTTATAACCTATTACATTAAATACAACTCCTGTACCCTTTATCCACAACTTGCAAGTGTTAGGCAAATCCTGAAACCAAGGAGAGTCTCCTGAGTCTCCTGTTGGAATCTTTCTCTATATTTAGTAACCACCTGGGAACCTGTTAAAAATTAAGAGTCCCATTGTGCACCCTCTCCATTCTGATTCAGTAGATCTGAGGCAGAGCATAGTTAAGAAATAACAGAACTGGCTCCCAATGCAGGTTGTTCATAAGACAAAGCCATATCCTAGGCAATAATAAACTTCTTGCCCATCCAATGTCTAAAGAGAAAAATGAAAAATTTATTTA
This sequence comes from Furipterus horrens, assembly GCF_987537825.1. Lineage (NCBI taxonomy): Eukaryota > Metazoa > Chordata > Mammalia > Chiroptera > Furipteridae > Furipterus > Furipterus horrens. The sequence continues at coordinate 56,749,900 of NW_028327176.1, read as the reverse complement.
GAACCTAAGTGTTCAACCTTTTTTCCTATTCCCCATCCTTCAATTAAAAAATAAATTAAAAAGAAGACTCATCAGTGAATACCAATACCAGTGGGTAAAATTTTGATAAGGAACAGTATATTTTCATTATCTCAATGTACCTCTCCAATAAATATGTATTAATAATCGTATTTATTTAATAAGTAAAAAATAATTTAAATTGACCTTAGGGTGACAAATCTAGCTGGTACCATTTTAGACAAGTGGTAGAAGTGAACATCAATAGCAGGGGGACAAGTGAACTTCCTATTAAATGGCATTTCAAGTCTGTGATATCTCTGCCAAAGTTTTATAACTTGAATTGAATCAGGAGGAAATATTTCACAACTATGTAATTAAATTAACTGGCCTTTACACTGTAAAAGTATTAATTCATGAAAGTCAATGAAGGACTGAAAAATTGTTCCAAAGGGAAGGATACTAAGGAAATTTGACAACTAAATCCCATACATGATCCCAGATTGAATGCTGAATCAGAAAGGAAAGAGAAAAAAAAGAAGCAGGTCCTGTATGTTTGCTTGAGTTTTGCTATAAAATGACACCATTGGAGTGGTTGAAAGAAATCTGAATGAAGTTTGAGGGTAAGGTGGATGTATTGTACCCATGTTTGTGTCCTGATTTTTGATGGATTTACTATGATTACATAGAAAAGGATCCTTGTTTTAGAAAAATATGCATTCCACAATTTAAAGATAATATGAGGTATCATATTTGAGGCTTATTCTTAAATGGTATAGAAAATATAGAGGAAGTTAGACAGACAAAAACAAAGAGCGAATGATAAAGCAAATGTGGCCAAGTGCTACAGTAGTGAAATCTGAGTGAAGGTATAGAGGCATTGTCTATTCTTGAAACTTTTCTGTAATTTTGAAATTATGTCAAAACAAAAAGTAAAAAGAGAGAGGGTAGTCTCAAACCCATCATTATAAAATGCAACATGAATTCCTGGTGCAAGCAATAAGGACTAGCTTTTATAGTTATCCATTTACAGGGGATACATCTAATATATAAAGTCACAGAAATATTGAAAATCAAAGATATGTCTGGCAAATACTAACCCAAACAAAACTGGCATAGGCACATTAATAGGAAAAAAAGGAATCATTAAGTAAAAAGCAGTAAAAAAAATAAGGGAGGGGTGTAGTAAGATGTTTAATTCATCAGTTCTAAACTTATATGTATACACCTAATTGCATAGCATCAAAACATAAGATGAACCATAAACAGAAATAGACAACTTCACACTGAAATGAGAGATTTTAATGTATCACTCTAAAACCAATAGATCAAGACAAGAGTCAGTAAGCAAAGTGAAACTTGTACATTAGCAAGCTTGATCTGTGAGATTACACAGAATACTGCACTTCAGACCTGCAGAATACACATTATTTTAAAGCACATATGGAATACTGACAAAAATTTTAATATTGCAGTACACATATAACAAATCTCATTACATTTTAGATGATTGGTATTATAGGGACTACATTCTGTAACCAAGAAATCAATAACTAAAGATAATAGGTAAATGATATATGTTTGGAATCCCCTTTATGTGGGGATCCAGATCTAGTTTATCACAATCCCCTATTGAGCCCAGAAACTGAGACCAAACTGAAATGGTCATTCATCATTATACCACCAGTTCTGCTGGTTTATAAATAGTTTTTCTATGTTTATTTAATTTTATTTTTTGATTTTTCAATTACAATTGTCCCATTTTCCCCCTTTGCTCCCCCCACCCAGTCCACCCCTTCTCCCACAATCCTATCCTTTCCCGTTGTCCATATCCATGAGTCCTCCATACACGTTTCTTAACTAAACCCTTCCCTCATTTATCCCCTTTCTCTCCTTCCCCCCTCCCCGCTATTGACTGCTATTCTGCTCTTTGTTCTATTTAGTTCCTTTGTTTGTGTTGTTCTTTAGTTTCCTGTATTAGGTGATATCATATGGTATTTTTTCTTTCTTTGCCTGGCTTATTTCACTAGGCATAATTCTCTCTAGTTCCATCCATGTTGTCGCAAATGGCAGGAGTTCCTTCTTTCTCTCTGCTGCACAGTATCCATTGTGTAAATGTATCACAGTTTTTTGATCCACTCATCTACAGATGGGCACTTGGGCTGTTTCCAGCACTTAGCTATTGTAAACAGTGCTGCAATGAACATAGGGGTGCATAAGTTCTTTTGATTAGGGTTTTAGGATTTTGGGGGTATAATTCTAGCAGTGAAATCGCTGGTTCAAAAGGTAGTTTCGTCTTTAGTTTTCTGAGGTAATTCCATACTGTTTTCCATAGTGGCTGCACCGGTCTGCATTCCCACCAACAGTGTAGTAGGGTTCCTGTTTCTCCACATCCTCGCCAGCACTTGTTGTTTGTTGATTTCTTGATGATGGCCATTCTGACAGGTGTAAAGTGGTATCTCATTGTGGTTTTTATTTGCATCTCTCTGATGGCCAATGCTGTTGAGCATTTTTTCATGTGTCTATGGACCTTCTGTATGTCCTCTTCGGAGAAGTGTTTGTTCAGGTCCTTTGCCCATTTTTTAATTGGGTTGTTTGTTTTCTTGATGTTGAGTCATATAAGACCTTGAGTCCTAGTGCTTCACCCTTCATAGGTGTTTACTGACTTAGATAAATTAAGGTTATATGTTAAAGGAGAAATGGGCCTTTAAAAATACATATGTAGCTTCTGATCTATAAACGACATGGTACTGTAGCCATGTAAACAGAGAGGACATTTGTCATTATCTGACTACTCTACAGCTTCCCCTTCCTATTACAACCTTAATTGTGTTTGTGAGAATCACCCCTCCCCATAATATATGCAGTCTTCATAGATGAATGATTCAGGATTTTGTTTGCTCTACTCATTCTTGCAGTGTCTGAGCAAGAGCAAATGGGCTCCATACTGTTTTCCACAGTGGCTGCACCAGTCTGCATTCCCACCAACAGTGCACAAGGGTTCCCTTTTCTCCATATCCTCACCAACGCTTACTGTTTATTTATTGATGGTACCCATTTTGACAGGTGTGGTTTTAATTTGCATTTCTCTGATGATTAATGACATTGAGCATCTTGTCATATGTTTATTGGCTGTCTGTGTGTCCTTTTTGGAGAATAAAAGAATTATATACACCCTTATATTTATTGCAGTGTTATTTAAATTGTCAAGATTTGGAAGCAGCTCAAGTGCCCATCAGTAGATGAGTAGGTAAAAAAGCTATGGTACATTTATACAATGGAATACTACTCATCCTGGACCTACAGAGTATTATCTAAGTGAAATAAGCCAGACAGAGGAAGACTAGTAACATATGATCTCACTTATATGTGGAGTTTAATGAACAAAATAAACAAATAGACAAAATAGAAAGACTTATAGATGCAGAGAACAAACTGACAGATGTCAGAGGGGAGGGGGTTTTCAGGGCTAGATAAAAAAGGTAAAGGGATTAATGAAGAAACTTACAAACAACAGTATAGTGATTAACAAAGGGAAAGGGGGTGGGTGAGGTAGAAGAGGGTAAAAAGTAGATAAATGGTGGTGAAAGGAGACTTGACTTGGGGTGGTGAACACACAGTACAATATATAGATGATTATTATAGAACTGTACACTTAAAACCTATATAATTTTATTAGCCAATGTCACCCTAATAAATTAACAAAAATTTAAAAATAAAGGCTAAAATTAAAATTGAAATACAGAGGAAATGGCCTAATGTTAGCCAATTGGATGCTTCCTCCTGGGGCTTAAATCTTGATCCAAAGAAGAAAGGGTAAAGAGAAAACTTGGAAGTTATTCATTGCAGTAGTAGCAGCAGAAGCAATAAAGTAATGGTGGTAATAGTGACATTCTGGCAAGAGTGCTCAGCCTCAAGGCCATTGCTAAGCTTTCAACATTCTTCCTGGCTATCCAGGGTCCACTAGCTTTATGCCTGCATATTCAGATGCCCCTGGCTTCCATAATCCTGCCAATATCCTGCCAACAAACTTCTTTTTTCTTATTACTTAGGGTTGGTGTCTATAGCTTACAACTAAGAGTCTTTCTTAACACACCATGTATATTTATTTTCCAGGGAGGGATTTATAGGTATTAATCAGATCCTCAAAGGGATATATATAGCAGTTCTTCAAATAGTGTTGTTTCATTCAAGGTTGTTTCATTATAATGTTGATGGGATGCTAAGAATTTCACCCTTGTTTATATCAATAAGCCATAGTAAAATTGGTTTCCTCATACACTTTTTCACTTAAACTTGCAAAATATATCAATGATATCGAAGATTCACTGTTTTGACTTGAATTTCTCTGCCCTTCAAGTATTAAGAAACTATTATGATGAAGTTTGAGGCCATAGCTTGTAAAGAAAAGAATCTGATGATGTCATGATTTTATGCACATGACAGCTACTAGTAATTCATTTTTAATCATGACCTAAGTTCTATTAGAGAAGCTTTATGAAAAATTGTCAGTAATATCCAAGAAAATGAAGATTATTTTAAATAAAATCATGTCTCTATTTCTTGATTATTTTACAAGCAAGTTCTTTCTTTACAAAGTAAATAGAAATTGTTAACTCTATTGTTACTAAGCAAAAGGGAGTTCTTTCATGTGGTACCTTGGTATAAAACCCAATAATTAGTGTTGAGGAAAATAGGTCTTTATTTATAATATTCCAACCTGGTGGGGTGGGGGCTGGGAGCACTCCTGCTCAGAGCCCTGTTCTCCCACAGGACCCAACACTTCCCTTGCTCCCCAAAAAACTAGAAGCTAAAAAAATGCCCAGAAGTTTCCTATTACTTATCTCTCAGCTGTCTCCTTCAGGATCTGATATACAATGTCATCAGCTTCCATATAATAGTCCAGGAAAACATGTGCCATGTTGCACTGTATCATGGTAAAGTCAAGGTTTTAACAGTCCTTTTTGCCTGTCCCAAGTTCCAAAGTCCAAAAGTCCAAGCTTTAGAGTCCGCTGAAGTTGGCATAATTAAAGCAGCAGCAGGCCAGCTTTCTTACTAGCCCAAGCTCCATGGCCTCCCTTTCCTTCTTTCAGACTGCATGGCTCTGCACCCTTTCAAAACCACATGGTTTTCCTCCTGCAAATGGTTGTGCCTTATTTTTAATTAATTAATTTTTTAACAAGGTTACTGTATTTTATTTTTATTTTATTTATCTGTTTTTAAAGAGAGGGGAAAGGAGAAAGAGAGGGGGAGAAACATCAATGTGCAGTTGCCTCTCATGCACCCCAAACAGGGGACATGGCATGCAACCTTAGTCATGTGCCCTGACTAGGAATTGAGCCAGCGACACTTGGTTCGCAAGCCGATGCTCAATCCACTGAGCCACAGCAGCCAGGTGGTTGCACCTTATTTTTAAATCCCTGACTGTGACCTGTGACACAGTGGGTGTGGTAACTGGTTCTGACCATTAGTAGAACCTTGCGCAGGCCCTATAAGCTCTCTCGTCAATATTCTATAGTCAAAACTCTTCCTATCTCCTTGCTGCCTCAGAAGGACCATGACTATTTGCATAATTGAGACACTAGCTACCCACCATAGATATGCAAAGGTATGTCTTAGGAAAAATGGCTGTGCTCCACTGAGTCCTGTCTCCCACTCCCCAAACCATAGGCTGTGTGGAATTTTGAGGACCCCTTTTTTCACACTATAACACTATCTGGTGACCTGGAGTGGCAAAGACATATAAAAGCACCAGTATCTTTTCCTAATATGTCCTTTTTCCCTTTGCTGAATGGCCACAAAAAGAAGTGAAGAAATCAAACTTTAAAACAGAATTCCTTTGGTCTCATTTTGAATTTCTTGTCACTTCTTATCACATACCTTGTCATGCTATAACATTCCTTTCTGTTCATAGAAGTCTAAACTGTTAGAACGTTATATTTAAGGTGAACTCTGCAACATCTATGTGAGCTAAAATTGCACTATTTTTGATAGATTTTTAATTTTGGTTTTAGGAAATTTTATATATGACTTATTTAGAGTTTTTTAATACCCATTTTTGTCAAGAGAAAAAAGTTAGTTTCAAAATGATTTTTTTTTAATTTTATTTTTTGGTTTTTTAATGAGTTGTCCCATTTTTTTCCCCATTGCTCCCCCCCACCCAGCCCACCCCTTCCCCCACGATCATATCCCTCCCCGTTGTCCATGAGTCATTTATACAGGTTCTTTAATTAAACCCTTCCCTTACTTATCCTCCTTCTCTCCCTTCCTCCTCCCCTCTCCCCCCTAATAACTGTTATTCTGCTCCTTGTGCTACTTAGTTCATTTGTTTAGGTTGTTCCTTAGTCTCCTGTATTAGGTGATAGCATGTGGTATTTTTCTTTCTTTGCCTGGCTTATTTCACTAGGCATAATTCTCTCTAGTTCCATCCATGTTCTCGCAAATGGCAGGAGTTCCTTCTTTCTCTCAGCTGCATAGTATTCCATTGTGTAAATGTACCACAGTTTTTTGATCCACTCATCTACAGATGGGCACTTAGGCTGTTTCCAGCACTTAGTTATTGTAAACAGTGCTGCTATGAACATAGGGGTGCATAAGTTCTTTTGATTAGGGTTTTAGGATTTGGGGGATATAATCCTAGCAGTGGAATCACTGGTTCAAAAGGCAGTTTCATCTTTAGTTTTCTGAGGTAATTCCATATTCTTTTCCACAGTGACTGCACCAGTCTGCATTCCCATCAACAGTGCAGTAGGGTTCCTGTTTCTCCACATCCTCGCCAGCACTTGTTGTTTGTTGATTTCTTGATGATGGCCATTCTGACAGGTGTAAAGCGGTATCTCATTGTGGTTTTTATTTGCATCTCTCTGATGGCTAGTGATGTTGAGCATTTTTTCATGTGTCTATGAACCTTCTGTATGTCCTCTTTGGGGAAGTGTTTGTTCAGGTCCTTTGCCCATTTTTTAATTGCGTTGTCTGTTTTCTTGATGTTGAGTTATATAAGCTCTTTATATATTTTGAAGATCAGCCCCTGTCTGTGATATCATTGGCAAATATGTTTTCCCATATGGTTGGTTTACTTTTCATCTTGCTAATGTTTCCTTTTGCTGAGCAGAAACTCTTTAGTTTGATGTATACCCATTTGTTTATTTTTTCCTTTATTTCTCTTGCCTTAGGAGATGTATCCGTGAAAATATTGTTACATGGAATATCTGAAATTTTTCTGCCTATGTTTTCCTCTAGGACTTTTATGGTGTCACGGCTTATATTTAAGTCTTTAATCCATCCTGAGTTTATTCTCATGTGTGGTGTAAGTTGGTGGTCTAGTTTCATTCTTTTTGCCCTTTCCTGTCCAGTTCTTCCAGCACCATATGTTGAAGAGGCTCTTCTCACTCCATTTTATGTTCCTTCTTCCCTTATCAAATATTAGTTGACTGTATAGTCCTGGATTTATTTCTGGACACTCTATTCTGTTGCACTGATCTATATGTCTGTTCTTATGCCAGTACCAGACTGTTTTCATCACAGTGGCTTTGTAGTATTGTTTGATGTCTGGTATTGTGATTCCTCCTGCTATGTTCTTCTGTCTCAAGATTGTTTTCAGCTATTCGGGGTCTTTGTGGTTCCATATGAATTTTTGAAGTATTTGTTCTAGGTCTGTGAAATATGTCATTGGTATTTTTTAGGGATTGCATTCAATCTGTAAATTGCTTTGGGTAGCATGGCTATTTTGATGATGTTGATTCTTCCCATCCAAAAACAAGGGGTATTTGCTTCTGTATATTTGTATCTTGCTTAATTTCTTTCTTCAGTGTTACATAATTTTCAGAGTACAGGTCTTTTATCTATTTAAGTTTATTCCTAGGTACATTTTTTTGTTGTTGCTATTGTAAATGGTATTTTCTTTTTCATTTCTGTCTCTGATATTTTATTGTTGGTGTACAGAAATGCCTTAGATTTCTGTATGTGTATTTTGTACCCTGCTATTTTGCCAAATTTGCTTATTATATCGAGTAGTTTTTTAGTGGACTTTATAGGGTTTTCTATGTATACTATCATGACATCTGCATATAATGATAGTTTTACTTCTTCTTTCTCAATTTGGATGCCTTTTATTTTATTTTTTTAATGTGTTTTATTGATTATAATATTACATTTGTGCCAATTTCCCTTCCCTCTGCTCCCCTCCACCCGGTGGCCCCCCTCCCTCCAGTTGTCCCCCCCTTTTAGATCATGTCCATTAGTTGTGCATACAGTTCTTCTCAACCTCTCTCTGTCTATTCCATTCCCTCCTACCATAATCCTTAATTCCTATATCATCTCCCTCCCTCTCCCCATTCCCCCTCCCTGTTGACCTCCCCCCAATATGTTCCCCGTACCTATAGTTTTTTTCCACTCTCGTTGCCTGTTTAGTTTGCCTTTGTTTCAATTCCCTAGCTTCTGTTGTTTCTTGTGATGCAGTTTTCATTTTAGATTTCATTGTCTTGATCCTCCTTTTTCTAAACCAGTCCCTTTAACATCTCATATAACAGTGGTTTGGATCTAATGAACTCTTTCAGTTTTATTTTGTCCTGGAAACACTTTCTCTGTCCTTCTATTCTGAATGACAATTTCGCTGGATAGAGTATTCGTGGTTGTAGGTTTTGGATTTTCATTACTTTGAATATTTCTTGCCAGTCCCTTCTTGCCTGCAGGGTCTCCCTTGAGAAGTCAGCTGATAGTCTAATTGGGACCCCTTTGTACATAATTCTTTTCTTCTCTCTTGCTGCTTTTAAGATTCTCTCTTTATCTTTAATTTTTGACATTTTGATTATAATGTGTCTTGGAGTGGTTCTCCCTGGGTCCAGTTTTTTTTGGAACTCTCTGTGCTTCCTGGACCTGTAAGTCTATTTCCTTCCCCAAGTCTGGGAAGTTCTCCTTTATTATATTTTCACTCAATTTTTCAAGTTCTAGTTCATCTTCCTCGCTCTCTGGCAAACCAATGATTCTTATGTTGGGCCTTTTATAGCTGTCCCAGAGGTTTCTGATCCTCTCATTGTTGCTTCCCATTTCCTCTCGCTGCATTGGTTGACTGCTTGTTCCTTCTCCATATTCCAGTTTGTTGAAATGAACTCTGGATTTTTTTTCCTCACCATCTGTCTCGTATGTGGTTTTGTTCCTTTCGTTATGAGTGTTTTTCGCTTCTTTCTCATCTTTTTCCAGATCTTTTGTGAATTCTGTAAGCCACCTGATAACAATGGCCCAGAACTGAGCATCTGACAGGTTTCTTATCTGTTCATCTGTCAGGTTCTCCATCTGTTGCCTGGTGAGCTGTGCCACCGGGATTTCTATAGTTGTCTGCCTCATTTTGACAGATGCGTTTTGTTTTCTTGGGCCGGCTGTCGGGGGCAGTGCTTGTGTACTCGTAATGACCCAGCGACCGGCGCCGTTCGGCAGCCTTTCTTGCTGTGCGTCACAATCCAGCGACCGGTGCCTGTCCGCGACCTATTTAGCAGCCCTGTGGCGCTTTCTTTGGGGGCGGGGGTCCAAGATGGATTCACACAGTTATTCCGCTAGGAGACCGGGATCCGTCCTCCCGCCCCCCTGGGCCTCACTGTTCAAGGCGATGTGGTGGCTGCTTTCCCCAGCGTTGGGGTCGCGAGCTGCCAGGGGTTCGACTGCAGCCGGGGTTGTTCTCCCCACTGCTGTCCCAGGTACGACCGCAAACAGCGCCGCCCCCTTTCGCTCTTACCTGCCCAAAGGGCGCCGCTGGTTTATAACTTCATATGTTGGGCTTCCGTGTAGTTTTATTTTCTGGAATTTCTAGTTATCCTTTGTTTTGAAGTAGTTGTGTTCCTCTCTAGTTGTAGAGGGAGACCTAGCGCGTCCGTCTAAGCCTCCATCTTGGCCGGAAGTCTTGGATGCCTTTTATTTCTTTTTCTTGTCTGATTGCTGTGGCTAGAACTCCCAACACTATGTTGAATAGGAGTGCAGAGAGTGGACATCCTTGTCTTGTTCCTGATTTCAGGGGGAGTGCTTTAAGATTTTGTCCATTGAGTATGATGTTTGCTTCAGGTTTCTCATATATAGCCTTAATTGTGTTAAGGTATGCTCCCTCTATTCCTATTTGCTGAGTGTTTTCATCATAAATAGGTGTTGTACTTTATCAAATGCTTTTTCTGCATCTATTGATATGATCATGTGATTTTTGTCTTTCATTTTGTTTAGGTGGTGAATTATATTTATTTATTTGTGTGTGTTAAACCATCCTTGCATCCCTGGGATGAATCCCAGTTGATCGTGGTGTATGATCTTTTTGATGTATTGCTGGAACCTGTTTGCCAATATTTTGTTGAGGATTTTAACATCTATGTTCATCAGCAATATTGGCCTGTAGTTTTGTTTCTTTGTTGTGTCTTGACCTGGTTTTGGAATTAGGGTGATACTGGCTTCATAGAAAGAGTTTGGAATTTTTCCCTCTTTTGAATTTTTTGGAATAGTTTGAGAAGGGTAGGAGTTAGTTTTTCCCTAAATGTTTTGTAAAATTTGCCTGTGAAGCCATCTGGCCCAGGGCTTTTGTGTGCAGGGAGATTTTTGATTACTGTTTCAATTTCCTTCTCTGTTATTGGTCTGTTGAGACTTTCTACTTCATCTTGATTCAGTTTTGGAAGGTGATATGTTTCTAGAAATTTGTTCATTTCTTCTAGGTTGTCAAATTTCTTGCCATACAGTTGTTTGTAGTAATTTCTTACAATTGTTTGTACTTCTGTGGTATCAGTCGTGATTTCTCCTCTTTCACTTCTGTTTTTGTTTATTTGGGTCTTCTCTTTTTTTCTTGATGAGCCTGGCTAGAGGCTTGTCGATTTTGTTTATTTTTTTGAAGAATCAACTCCTAGTTTCATTGATCTTTTGAATTGTTTGTTTGGTCTATATGTCATTTAATTCTGCTCTGATCTTGATGATTTCCTTCCTTCTTCTTGCCCTAGGCTTTGTTTGTTGTTGTTGTTCTAGTTCTTGTAGCTTTAGGGTTAGATTTTTTATTTGAGATTCTTCTATCCTTTTCAGATATGCCTGTATTGCTATGAACTTCCCTCTCAATACTGCTTTTGCTGTCTCTCATACGTTTTGGGCTATTGTGTGTTCATTATCTTTAGTTTCCAGAAACTTTATGATTTCTTCTTTGATGTCATTGTTAATCCATTCATTATTTAATAGCATGTTATTCATTCTCCAAGAGTTTGTATGTCTTTGATTTTTTTCTCTGAGGTTGATTTCTAGTTTCAAGGCATTGTGGTCTGAAAAGATGCTTGATATAATATCAATTTTCTTGAATTTGTTGAGGCTTGTTTTGTGTCCTATCATGTGGTCTATCTTTGAAAATATCCCTTGTGCATTTGAAAAGAATGTATATTTTGCTTCTTTGTGATGAAAGGTTCTACATATATCAGTTAAGTCCATGTGGTTTAGTGTGTTGTTCAATGCCTGTATATCTTTGGTGTTTCTTTGCTTCAAAGATCTGTCTATTGTTGATAATGGAGTGTTAAAGCCCACTACTATGAGTGCGTTGCTCTTAATATCCATCTTGTGGCCTTCTAGTATTTTCTTTATGTATTTGGGTGCTCCTATGTTGGGTGCATATATGTTTATCAGTGTTATATCTTCTTGATGAATCGTTCCTTTAAGTATTATGAAATGTCCTTCTTTGTCTCTTTTTAAGGCCCTTTCTTTGAAATCTGTTTTGTCTGATATGAGTATTGCTACCCCAGCTTCTTTTTCATGCCTGTTTGCTTGGAATATTTTTCCCCATCCCTTCACTTTCAGTTTGTGTAAGTTTTTTGTTTTGAGGTGTGTTTCTTGTAGACAGAAAATATGTGGGTCCTGTTTTCATATCCATTCCTCTACCCTATGTCTTTTAATTGGAGCATTTAAAGCATTTACATTTAAGGTTATTATTGATATATATTTATTCATTTCCCTTTGTACCTGTGTTCCTCTCCTTCTCTTTTTCTTCTTCTTTTTCTTAAAGCACTCCCTTTAGCATATCTTGCAATGCTGGTTTGGTGGAGATGTACTCTTTTAGCCTTCCTTTGTCTGAGAAACTCCTTATTTCACCTTCCATTTTGAATGAGAGCCTTGATGGGTAGAGTATTCTTGGTTGTAGGCCTTTGTTTTTCATTGCTTGAAATATTTTTGACCATTCCCTTCTGGCTCATAGTGTTTCTGTTGAGAAATCAGTCAATAGCCTTATTGGAGCTCCCTTGTATATTATTTGCTGTTTTCCTCTTGCTACTTTTAGGATTCTCTCTCTGTCTTTGAATGTTGCCATTTTAATTATGATGTGCCTTGTAGTAGGCCTTTGGGGGTTCCTCTTCATTGAGACTCTCTGTGCTTCTTGAACTTGCAAGACTTTTTCTCTCATCAGGTTGGGAAAATTTTCTGTCATTACTTCTCCTATCAGCTTCTCTATTCCTTGTTCTCCTTCTTCTTGCTCTTTTATTCCAATGATCTGGATATTATTTTGTCTCATGTTATCCTGTAAATCCCTTAGACTGTCTTCATATTTTTTCAATCTTTTTTCATTTTGTTGTATAGTCTGGAAATATTTTTCTACATTGTCCTCTAACTTACTAATCTGATCCTCTGCTTCGTTTAGCCTGCTTTTGATGGATTCTACTGTGTTTTTCAGTTCAGAGATTGTATTCTTCATTTCTTCCTGGTTCTCATGAATAGTTTCTATGTCCTTTTTTATGCTGGTGTAGTTCTCTGTAAGTTCCCTGTAATTTTCTTGGAGCTGTTGGTAACTTCCTTGGAGATTGTCATAGTTATTTTTGAAGTTGTCGAGTACATAGAGCTTCTGCACCACCATTCTTTTTAATTCCATGTCTGACGTTTGGGCTATGTCTATTTCATCTACCTCTCTTTCTGGGGATTCCTCTTTTCCTTTCATTGGGAGGTTGTTTCTGCATCTTACCATGTTGGATTCTTCTTGTATGTTTTTGTTTTTTGGATTTGTCTGCTTTGATTTCCATCCTTTGAAGTATGAGATTCTTTATAGGAGATCTGGGGTTTTCAGTGGTGCAGTCTCTTTGATCTCCTGAGCCTGATGTTCTTGGGGTACCCTTTATGTCATTTGTTTATGCTGTCTGATTATATTTCAGATGCTCTTTGGTGGGATCTTCCCTCTGGCTAGTGGATTGAGAGTCACTCTGCCCACCTTTTCTTGAGTTCTTTTGTAGAGATGCTGTTAAAAACATAGACACGCTGCCCAGGGATGAAACCCACACCCACAAAAATATCCCCCACTTTCTATTCCACTATTGGCATCAAATGAGCCAGTATTAATATAAATGTAAAGAGGTTAGGATGATTATACTGTTGGAAAAATGGATAAGAGTTGTTTTAAATGAAGAAAAAGATTTTTGTTAGGGGGGATGATAGAGTAATAATAGTAGCGAGTAGTGTTAAGACTGTGCAAGACAGTAAGTAATATTTACATTGTATGTTAATAATAAAAAAGGGAGAGAGGGGAGAATGCAGGATACAGTAAGAAAGTGGTAGTGTATAGTATTAGATTTATATAGTAGTTATATGCTATATAATTAGTCTGAAAGCCCTGGCTGGTTTGGCTCAGTGGATTGAGCGTCGGCCTGTGAGCTAAGTGTCGCTGGTTCGATCTTCCAGTCAGGGCACATCAGAGAAGGAAAACTCTGACTCCAAAAAACCTCCGCTGCCTTGCGGCATACCTCTTCAGGGGAAAGGCTAAGGGAGTAAACCCCGACAGAAAATCCGGAGCCGGAGTCCCTAAGGCGGTTCGACGTTGTAGTCAACACCGGCAACTCCTGCGGCGCACCTGAAGCCAAGCTGTATTGACTCCGTCTTTCCCTTGGACCCTTCAGCTGCGAAGAGAGGGGGGGTCTGCTGCATGGGCAACAGCAGACCCTCCATATCACCCTGCCCAGGCTCTGTAGCTTCAGCTTCACTGGAGAGGACACTCCAGTGTCATCGCAAGATGTCGATTCAACACGGGAGGAGACAGATACCGTGTCACTCCCGAGTCGGACTGCACAGCCATTCTCGGCAGTGCAGATAGACTCTTAAGAAGCTACACCATCGTCTCTCAAGACGGACGGCTGCCAACGACGACGACGAATTAGTCTGAAAGGGAGGCTAAACAAAACAGACAAATAAACAAAAATTAAAGATGAAGGATGGGAGGGAGAGATGGTATGAAACAGTCTGAAGAGAGAGTTTAAAGAGAAAGAGAAAAAGAAGGAAAAAATTTTATTTAAAAAAATTAAATTTTAAATTTAAAAGAAAGTTTTTACTCAGTTTAGCCTTTGTGTGCAATCTTCTTTTTCTGGATCCACACCTGGTCAAAATTCCATGTGTTTCAATTTTTTTCCTGGTTGGGAGGCTGTGAGGAGCTCTGGCTGGTTTCTGTGGCTGCTTTTCTCTCCCTTAGGGGCCAGTTGTAACTTTCTGCTGTGAGCCGCAGCGTTGGGTCTCTCCCCACTTGTCCTGCGGCACCCTCCAGCAGTCCTCAGGCTTCTCTAGCAATGCTGTTCTGTTGGCAAGCCAGTATGCATCTTCCTAGTCCCCGCCCAGCCTTGGGTCCTGTCTTCGCTCCTCCTCCCAAGAAGTCTCTATGCTCCAAGACACAGCACCAGGCTGTGTCTGTCCCTGCCTGGTAGCATCTCGTCGCCTGTACACACTGCCGGCCCACCTGGGGCCCCTACTGAGCCCGTGTTTCTGTCGCAGCTCTCCCGGCCCAGCTCCGCTCCTTTCTGTTCAGTGGCGCCATGATGTGCGCACCCGGGGCATGGGCCCCCCCCCAGCTCAGACCTGCCAGTCCAGGGGTTCCCCACCCAGACTCAGCTCACACAGCTTCCCACAGCCTGGGCCACTCGCCGTCCTCCCACACCTCCTGCTGTTTCAAGAAAACCTTCCTATTGTCTCCCTCTGGGATTCCGCTGGTCCCAGCACCTATGGCAAGCAGCAGTCTCCAGGCAGATCCAGGCCAGTGAGCCAGTTTGCAGCTTCCCATCTGGGGTACAGTGCAGCAGCAGCGCCAGGCTCAGCGGGCCCAGCAACGGGGCTGGTGGGCCCAGAGACTCCCCTTGAGTGAGAGGACGGGCGAGTCTTTTGCCCTTTTCCATTCTGCTCTTGCACTCCCCTGCTTGCGCTGTCCAAAACTCGCACTCATTCACTAGTCTGTGTTCTTACTCTAAGCGTTTCCACAATAGGAGCAAGCAGACAACACTGCTATCTACTCTGCCTCCATCTTCTCTCCCCAAAAATGATTTTATAAACTGAATTTCACAGTTGTAAAATATGTTTAACAGATTTTAAGAATTTGATTTTTTATAGGTTTTTGGAGATTCTTGTTTTTCTCACAATGGATTAAAAATGTTTATTCAATATAATCTGTTTCTCACCCCTTCAGTATAGAGTCTGTTTTTCAAAGTGTAACACAAGGCGGAGTCTGAGCGCTTATCAGTAATCAATATATGACTGACTGATTAATTAATTTATTGACATCTTTTGGTTCTTTTTGTTTATTTATTTATTTATTTTTAGAGAGAGGGGAAAGGAGAAAGAGAGGGAGAGAAACATCACTGTGTGGTTGCCTCTCACTCACACCCCCAACTGGGGACCTGACGTGCAACCTAGTCATGTACCGTGACTGGTAATCGAACCAGCGACAATTGGCTTGCAGGCCGACACTCAATCCACTGAGCCACAGCAGCCAGGGCTGATTTATTGACATCTTAATTGTGATATGAAGGTCCTGTGCCTCTGGCTTGAGGAAATTCACATGAAGGACCTGAATATTTGTTCACAACTGTGAAAAAATGAAAGAATGTATCTTGTTGTATCTGCCATGTTTTCAAGTAGGTAATTTCCATGTTCTATCTTGTACCTAGAATGGGATAACCTCTCGCTCATCTGCTTTTGTAAATAAAGTTTTGAAACATTGCCACACTCAATATTTGCTCAATGAACACACACAAAAAAGCAGAATGGCATACAAAAGACCTCCTAGGTTAGCAAAATGCTTCCTGATAATATAGAGAAGACCATTCAATTACTCAACAAACATTTATTGTGTTTCAGTGATGATTCAAGGGCTTTGCTAGCCATTAAAAAAAATAAAAAAGCAAAAATCCTGACATGATCTTTACCATCCTGGAGCTCATAGTCTAGTGTGGTATCACTGAATAAATAACCAAGCAAAAATTACATGCATATGGAGACAGTGGTCAGCAAGAAGCTGTTCAGGGCAAGCAAGGCATTGCAAGGTCATATATACAGGGAGCTGATCTCTGTTGGTCTGCAATGAGTCCCACCATGTTGCCCAAAGGTGAAAGGGTAAGGGAAGGGTGGGACAGACACAGCCAGCACCAGTTCTTCTTCCCTCCGAATTAAGTTAGTGGGTTGGCAGCAGCTAGGAGGCACAAGTAGAGAATGGTAGAGTTTAGATTTGGGCACTAGCAGGAAGGTAGATTTTCGAAAGTAGTCCCACAGCTGCTTTCAGTCAGGTTCTCATTAGCCTTGATGCAGGTTTCCCTTGATGGTGCCCTTTACCCTGACTTGGAGAGTCTACAGCTTTCAAAGAGGCAGTTCAGTCCCCACTGTGGCTCAGTCCTTGGCCTAATTTAGATAGTAAAATAATGCTCTCCAACTGTGAGGATGATGAGATGGTTTTTCTGTGATTTCTTGTTTAAGAATTGCTGACCAAAATCTACAAGGAAACCACCCAGCCCATGAGTCTTTTGGACTCTGCTGCAGCTAAGCTGTTGTCCTGTTAATATAACAGGCTCATAATGGAGCTAGTCCAGAAGCGAAATGTTTCTGCCAGTCCCATAATTAATCACAGACTTTAGAATTTGAAAGGTCTGATAGGTCATCTGACCTAATCCCAGTACTTAAAAAAATTTAGAATACTGAAACCCTAAAAGTCAAAACTGTTCCTATTTGACAAACAATTTAGGGAATGAAAACACCTGAGATCTCAGTGCAACTTGATTCAATAATGGGTAAAACTGGTTTAAAAGTTTAAGAGTCTTCTTACACAAAGTGTTATATTTGAAGGTAGGCATAAGAGTACCTCCTGAGGTCTGTATAATCTTTCACAGCCTTAATTCCATGTAGATCATGGCATTATCCACCTCTTCACAAATATCCTTTTTACCCTGGCAAAGAGTTCTTTGCCCATGGCCTTGGTTGTATGTCTGGGCTATCTCACTGAGAGGAAACAATTAACTACAAAGCTTTCTCACTGAACACCATGATGAAGCAACACTGAAAAAAAAATCCATCCTGATGTCAGATCTACACTGCCATCTTAACAACAGAGCTATTGGAGGTTAACATATCCAAGCAATTGTTTGCCTCCTTGAACTTTAAGTATGCCTTTTTAAAAGTAATATAATGAGAATAGTGTATAGTCATTGTTCTCTTTTCATCAACAAATGTCTACAGAAAAAAATAATAATAAATAAAGTTTCTATTATTCATTTACTAGCAGAAATAAAAATTCTTGTGTAGTGTGTTTTACCACCTTTGGCCATCAGTTTTTAGAACAGAAACCACATAAGACAGAGAGATGATAGATGATTGATAGATAGATTGATAGATAGATAGATAGATAGATAGTTAGATAATAGATAATAGATAAAAAAAGAAAGAAAAAGAGAGTGCGATAGAAGAAGGAAGGACAGGAAGGCAAATATTCCAGATTTGTTTAGAAATCTCCAATTTGGGAGATAATAAATATGTTTCCATTTTTGTGACATTTTGAATTCCATACATTTCCAAGTATATTCCATATATTCAGAATGTGTCCACATCAATTTAAAAGCTTAGTCTCTTCGTTGTTCCAAAGTGCTTCCTACCATCAAGTGTGGAGTAGCCATATGGCTGGAAAAGCCTGAACTGGAGAAAAGGACATGACTGTTCATGGCACACTTGCACTCCCTTAGGTAAACCATGTCCCTCTTTCATTAGAGAGGGGCAACGAGAGGAAATAGGAGAGAACACAGTAGTCAGGTGTAATATATGACAATGTAGGATGGTTCTGGCCTCCCTGTGGTTACATCTATTTCTATCTGTTTTTGGTGGCCCCAGGTGATGTGGTGGCTTCTGTATGGATGTGGGGAATGTTTTTCTCAGGATGATGACCAGTAACATGCCAGCTTTTTCTTCTTAGGTGATGTTTTCAGAGAAGGGTGGCTGCATCTTTCATTGGTCCTACCAGAGGTACATGACAATTCTCCAGGATTGAGAAAACAATTGCTTCCCTGAGCAGCTATTTAGACTCTCTTGTTTCCGGGCCATCTCTAAATTCAAGTTTCCTTCACATAAACCCATTGGAACTGCTGAATCCTCTGCTCCACCCTCTGCGAATCCTAGTGGCTGGGCACTATACACCACCATCTTTTTAAGATCCAGCACAGATCTTTCCTCTAGAGCTATTTAGGTCAGAAGTAGATATGAGCATCAGTCTATCTGACCACCTTTAACCACAAACTTTCGGAAGACTCATGTCAGGCTCTCTTGGGAGCCTTTCAACCCACCCAACAATAGCCAAGATGGCATTTAGTAGGCTATAAACCACCGACACAGAAGCCATTGGTTGGGGTAGTTGCCAGTCTCTGCATCTGGCATCACCCACAAACATTATGATTGATTTTCTTGGAACTACACTTGCTTTCTTCAGGTACTGACAAGCTCTTCAACTATATCACTGCACTCTACACAATGCCAATGTCTCCTCACTGCCACAAAACCCCAGCACCTGCCTCTTAGACCTCTTCTTTTGTGAACAAGGAGGCATGGCAGAATGGTGCTCAACAATACTGAACTTACAGCTCACCTCTCAGTAAGTCCTACAGAGGAAGTGTCTGGAGGCTGGGCAGAGCAGTACTAGTGGTACCTTCTGTTGGAGGTTTTCTGCCTATAAGTAGAGAGGGGATTCCCAAACCTCAGGTTCAATGATTCACTAGAAGGACCCATAGAACTCAACAAAGCTGTTATATGCATGGTTATGGCTTATTAGAGCAAAAGGACATAGGTAGTATCAGCAGTGGGACAAGGCATCAAGAACAGGGTCTCGAAGAGCTCCAGGCATGGGTTTTCAGTTGTTTTCTCACACAGAGCTATACAAAAATGTGTAGCATTATGCACAGAGTATTGCCAACCAGAGAGCTTACTTGAGCCTTGGTGTCCAAACCAGTTATTAGGGGTTAGTCATGTTATTAAGGTTAATACATAATTAACCATAGTCTCCAACACTTCTAGAGGTCAAGCTATAACCTGTGGCCCAAGGCTTCCATCATATATCATATTATTAGCATAGACCATCTGGCATGGCCCATGGCACCAGGTAAATAAAGATACTCTTATCAGGCAGGATATTCTAAGGACTTACAGTTTACCTTTAAAGAGGTGGGGGGTGGGGAGCCAAGTCTTTCTTCGGGCAACATAAATATTGTATTGCACAATGCCTTAGCTGCAATTTTCAGTTATGGAAAAATTTCACATGAAGTTTTGCTACACATAGAATTCTTTTTTTAACCTCTATTTTTATTGTACTTTTCCATTATGTTATCCCCCTATACCCCACTCCCACCATCCCACAATCACCATACTGTTGTCCATGTCCATGAGTCCTTTCTCCTTTTTGCTTGATGCCTCTAAGGCAGTGGTTCTCAACCTGTGGGTCACAACCTCTTTGGGGGTCAAACAACCCTTTCACAGGGGTCACCTAAGACTATTGGAAAACATATGTATAATTACATATTGTTTTTGTGATTAATCACTATGCTTTAGTTATGGTTGGGGGTCTCCACAACATGAGGAACTGTATTAAAGGGTCACAGCATTAGGAAGGTTGAGAACCAATGCCTAAGGCTTTGGGGGAATTTGAAGATCTTCAATTTCAGAGTGCTCCTTAACACATTTGGGTAAAGGGGTAATTCTGTAGCTACCAAATATCCCAATGTGCATATATAAATTGATCCAGAAAGGAAGTTTAGAGGGTTTACAGTACTGATTGGACAGAATCAGGAGTGGAACACAGGTGTCCTAATACTAAACCTCTGCTTATACTGCTAAGAAAATTTATGCTTCCCCATTAGAAGAATGGCTTGAACACCTGCTATGCCCAACATTGAACTAGATGTTAAACGAATATAAAGGGGAAGTATAAGTTATAATTTCTACCCTTGGGGTGCTCTTGAGGTTAGTAAGCACCAAAGAGATAATGAGAATAGAAAAATATGTTTTAGACAAATACTCAAAAAGAAATTAGAGAAAGGAAATGCCATCAAAAGCAGAGGAAGTGACACTGTTACCTATTCTTTATATCCCTCTGCAAAGGACAATAACCACAAATGTTTTCTCTATAATTCAAAACTGACAAAAGCACGTAATCTTCAAATAACTAATCTCTTTTCTATTTAAATCATACGTAGCCCCACAATATCTCTTTTTAAGCTTTTCCAACTTTTTCTGATCTCATATTTCTGTTTCTTATAATTTTATTGTTATATTTACTACTACTGACTTTCAATTATATTTCTTCAGTTGATATTTCTCATGGAATTCATCATGAGCTACATTTAGCTCATTTGATACCATCTATGTAATGCATTCTCAAAAAATATTAATTTTGCATCATTCCTATTCAGAAGACTCAAACTGGAACCTCAGCATTCTAAATTAGACAGCTGAAGATACAAAGAGAACTTTATAATTAAGCAAAATACCAGTCTTTTAAACAAGAAACAATATTTGTCATTGAATATCCATAATCTTTCTGCAACAAATCGATATTCATTTACTCAATAAATATTTACTGAAGGCCCATAAGATTAAAGACATTACTGTGAATACCTGATATACAGCAGAAACATGAACAAGGCAGGTAGTCTCAGCTCTCATAGAGCTTACCTTCTCTTTAAAATAGTCAAAAAATAAATGTGCACACAAATAACTAAGATAATTTCAGATTTTTTTAGTCTTAATGAAGACCATAAAATGAGAGTGACTGAAAAATAGGAGAGCTAATATAGATCCAACCTTCAAAGGAACATCTGACTTAGGAGATGACATTGAACTTAGCCCTGAAAACAGGCATGGGGCAATCATATCTAGAGACAGGGCAATTCAAGCAAAAGAAGCAATAGGTGCAATACCTGTAATGGAAAAGAGTCAGTGAGTCAAAGGAACAGAAAACGACCAGTGTGTCTAGAATGCATTAAGCAAGGGAGAGAGAGTGATTGCTGAGGTGAGGTCAAAAAAGTGGGTAAAAATCATCTTAGCCAGGACTTCGTGGGCAATGTATGGGAGTTTAAATTTTAGCCTAAGTGCAAAGGAGAATCAGGGAAAAGTCCTGTTGTTAGAGTTCCATTTTTAAAGAAAACTTTCTCCTCTATGGTGAATATATTTAATGGAAATAAAAGTGGAAGCAGATGGCTAGTTGGAAATCTATAGCATCAATCTAGGTGGCTTAAGCTAGGGTGATAGCAATGAAGATGCAGAGGGGGGTTAAGAGAGTAATGATTGGGGTAGGAAAAAAGAACCCGCTGAAGGGTGAATTTGAAGGATAAGAGTAAGAGAGGAATTGAGGGTGACTTCTAGGTTAAGAACTTGAACAGTTGAGTAGGTGGGGATGACATTAAGGTAGAGAAGACCTAAGGAATAAATTGTTTGTTTTGATAATTTCATTTGTTTTGATTTGTTTGTGAAATGCTAGAGATACAAACTGAAGATATCAACATATATATGATTTGGAATTGGACTCAAGAAAGGAGACAGAGATTGAAAATTATACTTAATGCCATAAAGTTGATATCATCTAACTTGTTGATAAGTATAGTAAGTTATATTAACTAAAACCATAAGTTGTTTTTATATTAGTTGTAGTGACTTTTGCATACATATATTCTTATTCCCTCAAAGGTTTATTGAGATAATTAGTTAAGAATCACAAGTCAATTCTCCAGGGTTAAAACTGTAAATGAGGCCATACACCAGAGCAAGGTTACTGTTGGATATTCCCATTAAACCTGTTGTTTTGCCTTCATTAACATTGCCTTCTGGCCCACTGGCAATGCTAAATTGAAACAAATTATCTGAGGGAAATATTTGTCCTTTTTAACTTTTTAATATTCAAAACTCAGTAGAAGAAGTTTATTAACTAGAATTTTTAATAAGTAGAGACCAAAGAAAACCAATTGATTTCTGAATTTATAAGGGGACTCTGTTTTTTAATAGAAGCAACATGGCTTCCAATAAAGTACAAATGCTTTCCAAACCTTGATCACAAGACCTAGAATTTCTTTATTCTATTTTAAATCTTAGCTCACTGCTTTAATTATAGATGACATTTCAGTAAGAAAAAGCAACAAAACTGAACCCCTGCAGACTAAGCTGAACTAAAAGGATTTACAAGTTTACAATAAGCAAAAATGAAACATATTTATAAGTACCACATTCTAACTCTGACTGCCTTGACTCTTATCCATGGGGCTTTACACATTAAAGCAATGTTTGTGTTTCAGAACAAAAGTAAGCTGTGAATTAGTCTTGAGGTTTGAGACGGCCTATAAGTAACAGTTGTCTTTTATCTAAAAATAGGTAACCAACTGAGAGAGAAAAGCAGTAACGGGTAGAGTGATCAGGTATGCTGCTCTAGAGAGTCTACCCTACTTAAACATGAGGCAAGTAGAGTGATACTTCCTTCCTGCAAATATAGACGGTGCAATTAAAAGAACAAAAGTAATCAAGTATATCCTGAAAAGACCAAAGTAGCATTTAGGATTAAAGACTATGATGTGAAGCAGTACATATAACATGTACAGAAAAAAATTAAAATATGATATAGAGGGTCTCCATAAATAGCCAACAAGATTGTGTACTCTGTATTCCAAGGAGTATAATTCACATAGAATAGGATGTTAGTGGCACACTTGAAGTTATGAATATGAGTATAAACATGGAATTTCACAAGAATAGCCTGAGGAAATAACACTTCCAAAGAAGGAGTGCCTGATTCTGTCTAGAGAGGTGAAAGAAAGCTTTATATAGGATGCAAAGTTTGTACTGATTTTTGAGGATAGATAGTTGTGTTCTAGAGAAAGAAAGCATGAAAACAAGGAAGGAAGGAAGGAAGAAAAGAGGGAGGGAGGGAGAGAGGGAGGGAGGAAGGAAGAGAGAGAGAGAAAAAAAAAACTGAGAGCTCTCAGGAACAGGGCATGGAATAAACCAAGTGGGGGGATCATGAGAGAGCATTAATTACATTTATAGGCCGTAAACCATAGTTTTTCAAAGTATCCAGAAGAGTTTGAGGCAGGTATTGTAAAGCTGAAAATGTAAAATAGGTTATAGATAGAAAGTGAGGTTCTAGTTAAAAAAGGATCTTACATGTAATATACTAAGGATACAAACTTTATCTTGTAGAAGCAAGGAGCCATAATGAAAAGACTTTTAACCATGTGAACTGAAGTACCCCACAAGCAGGACGTCTTAGTTTAAATTTACCTATTAAACAAGGAAGGAAAGCCCTCCATTAATGAATATTTAAGTCTATCTCATGAATAAGCCTGCATCCCACATAATGCTAAAATAACCAAGATCATAGGCACATAGACCTTTAAAGTCATCAAGTTCAATCCCACCCCACCCCATACTGAAAACCAATGTACAGCACACTTGCATTGACATATATCGTCGGCAGCCGTCCGTCTCGAGAGACGATGGTGTAGCTTCTTAAGAGTCTATCTGCACCGCCGAGAATGGTTGTGCAGTCCGACTCAGGAGTGACACGGTATCTGTCTCCTCCCATGTTGAATCGACATCTTGCGATGACGCTGGAGTGTCCTCTCCAGTGAAGCTGAAGCTACAGAGCCTGGGCAGGGTGATATGGAGGGTCTGCTGTTGCCCATGCAGCAGACCCCCCCTCTCTTCGCAGCTGAAGGGTCCAAGGGAAAGACGGAGTCAATACAGCTTGGCTTCAGGTGCGCCGCAGGAGTTGCCGGTGTTGACTACAATGTCAAACCGCCTTAGGGACTCTGGATTTTCTGTCGGGGTTTACTCCCTTAGCCTTTCCCCTGAAGAGGTATGCCGCAAGGCAGCGGAGGTTTTTTGGAGTCAGAGTTTTCCTTCTCTATTGACATATATACACAAATGGAAAAGTCAGTATTAATACTTTAGAGTTAATTAAGGTTCCTGGGTGTTTTATTTTCCACCTAATTTTCACTTTTCTTATCTTGGAGACATAATTGGACATATGGGAAAGACAGTTGCTAGGTATAAAATATGTGAGGGAGCTAAAGATTTTCTCCCAACCAACGTGGTCTGTGCAGGCTTCTTCCATGCAACAGAATTTTCTGAAGATTTATGAATGAGGCCAAAAAGGTGACTTGTATGATAGAGGGATGGAAAAAGTCCTAGACCTATAACTTACTGTAGAAAAAGAAAAGAGTAAAAGTGCCTTGCTTTAACACTTTAATATTTTCAGAAGTGATTTAACCTACATAATTTTATTTGACTGTTAAATTAACTTTATATAAACTTCTTTCTTTATTCATTATTTAATTAATTCTTTAATGAATATTTAGAGTGACTTCAATGTTCAGTAAATGAGCCAGGCAGTTGAGAGGAAAGTAAGAAGAAAAACATGCTCCTTCCTCAGGGAACAGATACCAGAGCAGACAGGAAAACCAAAATACGTAAAGAGGCCAAGAAATGATTTAAAAATAGTCATAGGAACTCCCTTGAAGGAAAAAAGAATGCTGAGATTGAGATGAAGGCAGAAATATGTGAATTCAGTTTAACAATATGGAAGTTTTAAATTAAATTATTTGGTAGAAAAAAAAGGAACAATTTGCTTTCAAAAGGAAAAAAGAGACAAAGAGAAAATGGAAGTAAATTTAGGAAGGGATCCTGGAAGGGAAATATAAGTTATTTCTTAAGATTGCCTTCTCCATAAAGTTTGAGGCAAGGTCTTCCGCTGAATATGAGAGTAAGAAATAGTTGTTGGAGTTCTGAACAGATAGATATGCCTTGTGGAGTAGAAAAATGAACCTATTGGAGAAATATAGGTGGATTTAGGGCCAGTGTTAAGTGCCAATGGGAGAATTGAGATAATTAATTTATAGCAAAGCATTAATCATGTGATTTTTCCCCAGCAATGTTCAACTTGCTTCGGTGGAGACATAAAGAAGATATATAATAATATTTATCCAGAGTTTGAGGTTTTCTAAAAAATAAAATAGAAGGAAAAATATAAGCGGATTATGATTATCTACAAGGTTGCAGACCAAGTTAATGAAGGAACCAGGATGAATTTGAAACTTATCTAATCCTCATCTGCTGTTTCTTCCACCACCTTAACCTTGACTGAGTAAAGTGCAGCCAGCCACAAACAGGAAAAGGAGTTAAAGGAAGCAAAACATGTATAGGTTTTCTGAAGGAGAATAACAGTATATTTAGACTCTCAGTGGGGAAGAGACTGTTCATTTTAATGTGTCATTTTTTTATTTCTGAAATTTAATGGTCAACTATTCATTTTGCCAAAAGGGAAACTGAGTCATAGAACATAAAATAATTCGCTCTCCATTGTTCAGCAACCTAATTTTAGAAACAGGAGTAATAATTGCTTCTTAGCCCTATTATAAGCACTTACACCAAATCAAGTGGGCTAAATAAAAAGCAAGCAAAATTAGTTTTTCTCTCTGTACCCTTGCCTGGTAATGAAATGTTCAATTAAAAGAAATTATGAGCCTTTAAGGATGATTGCTCTTGCACAAAGTGAACCATAATGGAAATTCATAACTACAATTCCATATCCATCATATAAGACTATTAATTGGACCAATTTTCATAAAAGCTTAGGTTGAATAATTTCATTAAGAAGGCATACCTTTTGAAGCTATCTCAGCTTTGAGTTTGGACAATGTTCCAGGGCTTCCTGCCCTTTGAGTCACAGATTCAGAATTGCTTCAAAGATATCATTTTATCAGTGGTTACTGTTATGCACAGCTTAGAGCTTGCCTAGGCCTTGTTAGATAATATTTCCATGGTTTTCCCAGATAAACATACCATTTTTAAAAGGCCTCAAAGGAGGAGATTAAATAATATGCATGTAGTTGATTTATGTACATGCTATTTTTTGGTAGAACATTATATCTATATATATGCATATTATTAGGGGGTCAATGGAAGTCCATACCCATTTAGCTAAATTTTAAGTAAATTTTGAACTTCTGACCCAGAAAGTCCTCTTACTAGCACATCCATAAAATATTTTAAACTAAAGTTTGATAACACAAATAGCATAAATGTATTCACAAATGTCATAAAATTTCATTTGGCAGCTCTACTATTTTTCTTTAACTCAGTGAATATTCAATCTCTACTTTTGTTAAATGCATTAGGATATACAGAGTAGGAGTGAGTTCTTAAGCTCACTGAATACAGACTGACATTTAGTTTTTCTTTAATATTTCCTGTGTACCATTTCCACATAGAAATATTTTTTGATATTTAATTATTTATTCAGACCATTATGAATTCTGCCAGGATTTTTAAGTACTCTCATACAGCCAATGTTAACAAAGAAGAGAGTATGAATTTAACTCAGAATCTGTGTCTGCTGGGGTTGGTTCCTGTTGAAAACTATATTTCAATATTTGCATACTAAAAATCAAAATGAATGGCTACAATGAAGGAAGAAAAGGTTAATATCCACCTTTGGTACTAATCAGAGAATACAACTGTAGCAGATTACTACTACTACTACCATTATTATTATTATTATTATTATTATTATTATTATTATCATCATCATTATCATCATTATTATTATTATTTGTTGAACACATTACATTTCATGGTTTTTTTTCTTTTCTCATTCTCCCAGAAGGATGATAATTCTTTTAGTATTGTTAGGCAACCCAGAAAAACTCTATAATAGTTTCTGGCACTCATTAAACCAGAATCAGTCAGTTATATGTACTAACATTATTATATGAGCTTGAGTTTGTAGGTTGAATCTGACACTGTGCAGGCAACTGCTAACCCCAACTGTATGTACAGAAAGAGTGGTTGCATTTTTGCTCCAGAGACTATAGACTTAAGTCAAGGAAGTTCTCTACTAAGATATATGAGGAGCAGCCTTCAGATGGTCTACCATGCTTGCTGAACAATTACTGTGCAATGGGATGTGATAAAGACAAGAATGGCTATTTGCATTATAGGACCCAGTCTTGGGGACCTCATTAAGAAAAATGTAAACTTAGGGTTGGGTACAACGACTTCTTCTCTGGTTTGTACCTATATAGTTTTCTACTCTTAATTATTACCAGATATACTTTACTAATTCTGAGTCCAGTAGTCACTTCTAAATCAGAACTAATAACTTGGCATCATAAACAGAATGGAAGTACCCCACAATACATCCCCTAAGAGAGTGATTCCTGAGAAAATAATCACAGTCAATCCACTTGACCTACAGTTGGTGATAGAAAAGTGCAGATTGCATATTTGGAAACAAGCACAGAGGTAGAAAATACTTTGAAGTTCTCAGACTAGGTAATGCTTTTCTTTATCTCTTTAGGAAAAGGAAATCTAAGCCCCAGGATGAGAAGTTCAGAGTGGGTGGTGGGATCTTTATAGACTGTGAGGTAAGGAGAATTGTACAAGCAAATTTTATAAAGCCAAATGGAAAGAAATTATTTTTCTGGCCATAAGGAGTGAGAAATACTTCTCCCAAAGTGGACACTTGTGGGTTATCATTGAAACCTAGTACCTCACAAAGATGGTGGTTTAACATAGGGATTAACCACTGAGAAGTGATGTTGTCAAGTACTGTGAAATTGGATGACATCACAGTAGAAAAGGCAGTGTTCGGTTAAGAAATTTAATTTGACTCGTGCAATTTGCAAAATCAAGCTGCTAAAATAATTCTACCAGAACCATCTGTTCTTTACTTCTCTGTAGATTCTTGACTCAACTTGTAATTGGTTTAAGGATTATCCCCAAATTAGGAAGAAAGCTATCGTTGAACCTGAAAGAGGAAGACAACTACAAAAGTGTTGTCCATTAGCAATGTGAAATGCAGTCAGAGTGAAAATGAAATCTTCAAAAAATTATTCCTATTAGGGACTTTACGAAGATAAATTTTTCTCTAAATATTCATGTAATTTTATTATCTTTTCAAAATTGGGGTTAGAAAATTTTGAGTAAGGAAATCAGCCCTTTGAAAGAAAAATACAAATGAAATTTTTAAAATTTCATTTTAAATTTTTAAATTTTTAAAAAATTGCACTCATGGGTTATTTTAATGTTTATTTGTATAAGGGCTTTGATGTGTTCTTAAACAGATGATGGAAGCATGTGATTGAGCAATATGATCTCCCAAAAATGTCTGGAAATGTTCATATCAAACCCAGGGATTTGGGGGAAGAGGAGCCATAATAGGACATCAGTTACTATATATCCTTCTATATTATTTTACTTTTTACAAAAATATATTATTTGTGAAAAAATGTTAAAGAAAAAGGAGCATGCACACACATTTAAATATATATTTATATATATGTGTGTATTTATTGTTTCATGCACACTTTTCTATGTGCTTTTTCAAGTCCATAATATTTTGCTAAATATCCAGCAATAAAGAATATTTGAATATAAAATGCTATCAAGAGTTTGATCTTCATGAAAATAAAGATAAGTTTATTTAATGTGCTTTCTGGTATATAGACACACAGGTATGTGACCAAAGACACAGGCATAGAAATTCTGACTAGAAGATTATGATGACCATAAATCTTTCTTCACCAACTTGGTTTAGCAAATATCTTCACATGCCTTTTTAAAATATTTTTTAAATCTATAGACTCAAACTTGCTAAAGCTGGAATTTCTTTCTGCCCCAGCCCATCTCCTAGCAAAATTCCCTGCCTAATGGTGATATGTCCTGAGAACCTGAGACCAGCTCTGTCCAAGGGTTCATTCTCTACTGTCCATGTTGCTGCCTCATCAAGCTGGTTGTTGTACCCGTGAGTCCTACTGAGTCTAACATCTCCCACATCCCCTTGCCATGGTGTCTGAGGAATGCATCCCACTCTAGTCTAGGGCCTAAAGGGAAGAAGAAGAGGCCATTCCCATTGTCATCCTCTTTCACAGTTATCCTATGTTGTCATGCCTTGGTTCCCAATGCAACTGGGTCCCTACTTCTTCAATGTACCCATCCTGGCAGATCTTTAAAAACCACAAATTGTTTGCTATTTCTCCCAGAGAGATGGAATCTAATTTTTCTCCTCTTACATCTGACTGGCCTTAGTTACTTGGTTGACCAAAAGAATACTACAGAAGTGAAGTTTTGGTACTTCTAATCCAAGCTTATTAAAAGCTTCATAGCTTCCATTTGTGTAATTCAAATGCTTGCTTTCAAGGACACCAGCAGTCATATAAGAAATCCAGCCACCCTGAGGTCTTCATGCTGCAGGAGTGTCCAAATAGTTACATGGAGAAGCCATATGGAGAAAGACTTATGTCCAGCTATCCTAGCACATGTTTCAGAAATGTGGCTGAATAAGCTATCTTGAGCATTTCAGTCTCAGCAGGTATGAAGTACAGAAGAGCTGAGGCCAGTCTGATGGCCCCATAAAGCTGTCTCACCATCTCCAGCTACTGAAATCTCCCCAGTTCATTGTGGAAAAGAGACAAAACATTTCCATTATGAACAGCCCAAATTTCTGACCCATAAATGGAGCCTAATGAAATAACTATTGTTTTGCTCCATTAAGTTTTGTGTGTGGTTTGTTTTTCAGCAATAGATAAGTGGAATAAATACACACAGAGAGCCATTTCCTAAGACATGTCCAAGATTAATATTCAGAACATCCCTTCTTCTTTTATTATTCTCAACACACGTTTTCTCCAGAAAATAGACTGGCATCAGTAGACATTCAAATGTCTACAATTTTATTCATAATTTTTTTTTTGTATAACAGTTCTTTCACTTATTGGCCCAAAAAGATGGAAAAAACCTTTTTACAAATATCAAAAGACAATAAGGATGAATCTCTGACTGATATAAATCCTTCAACAACAAGAATGTGAAGGTTGACATGGAGGTTGCAACATGGCTGGACCCTCCACTAGCAGAGACCTAAATTGAGGGGGAAAAAAATCTGATTTCCCAAAGCCATAATTAAAGGAAATTGTCAGAGCATAATATGTGGTTTGTGACCTAGCTATTTCCTGGGATTTTCTCTGTGTTTAGAGTAGAGCAAATAAATAAATAAATAAATAAATACCAATGTGCTTTCTTTGACCTGTTTGCCCAGTAAGTGGGTGTTTCTTTCCTAGCAGGTAAAGGTGGTAGCTAAATGCCATCAAAAAGTCACAAGAAGGAGGATGCTTCTTTAAAAGCTGAAGTTGCATATTGGAAATTGAAGACTAATTTTTTCATACTTCTTGAGTGACTGTTTAAAATTATCACTGCTCTGTGTCATAGAAAAACATATGGGAAACAATTAACAGAATAGTGCAATAAAACTGAGAGTTTTAAATTGAATAACATTTATGTATGTTCTTTTTTGTCCTTTTTAGGGATTTCCTTGTTGATGTTCATTAGGAAGTAAAGGATTTTTATCCATAAATTATGTTCTTAGGGGAAGGTGTACAGTTACCTTAGAATCTAAGACTTGCAATATCATCACAGCACGTTAACCATATTACTACATGCACATAAACTTCAATGAACTTGATTAAGAAATGCTAAATAATGGCCAGGCTGCAATTTTGGCATTTGATTTTGCTTGGCTGCTATTTCTGGGATTATGCCAAGCTTGTCTAGGAATTATTCACTACAGTCTTGGGTGATATCTAAATGTAACATGAGTCTGGATCAGGACTGTGGATGTGCTGGTTCAGCACACCCCCTTGAATCTGGATTGCAGCTGCATCTGTGATCTTCTCTGAAGGACAAGATTTTCAGGCTAGGTTTTAACTAAATTTTGTGCTTTAACCCTTAGCGATCTGGGTGATAGGATTAAAAAACTGCATGGGTTTGTAAAAATTGGCCAACTTACTGTATTTGGTTCAGTGCACTAAATATCTACTCATGTTGTTTTTTAATATTTAATTTGGTTACTGTTCCAGTTTATTGTCTTTAGATAACTACCACAAAACTTGCAGTGGTTTAACACAGTCTTTTTATTTTTTTGTCACAATTTTGCATTTCAGGAGTAGAGGAATGACTCAGCTGGAGTTCATCTCTGATCCACGTGGCATTAAATGGGCTGACTAAGACTGGACAATGCCCTTACAATCTAGCTTTTCACTCACATGTCTGTGGTTTCAGAGCTTCTTGGCCACACTTTTTCCAGGTGGTGTGTCATTTCTAGGGCCTTTCCATTTGGCTCTGGCTTCTCACAGCCTTGTGATCTCAGGAGAATGAGATTCCCTCTGAACAGCTGGCTTCCAGGATACTAGAAAAGAGCTGTGAGGCTTCTTAAGACCCAGCCTCAGAAAGCCCGGAATAGCATTGCTCTATTGTTCAAGGAAGTTACTAAGTCCAGCTCGCATTCAAAGGGAAGAAAATTTGACTCCACTTCTGAAAAAGGAAAGCAGTAGCCAAGAATTTGCAGCTGTCTTTAATCTATCAAAGTTACATTTTATAATATTTACCACTTCAGCTTTCAAAGTATATACAAGAGTGTTAAATTAAGATAAGGATCTTCTTCCCCAAGCCCTTGACAAAGCTGAAATCATGGTAGAAATTTATCTATAGACACTTAATATCCACAACTAACTCTGTGTCCTGTGTCTGATCTGCACTGTTGGTTTATTACAAAGAACAAATATTTGAGGACTTCTTAGGGTGGTCTCTTGCTAGTACCCATTGCAGCCACTTCTGAATTCTAGATACCCCTACATATGGATTTTAACTTTTACAGGATTCCTTTCTTCAAAGGAACAGATACCCCAGATAAATAAAATACAGTGGACCCTTGGTTATCAAACTTAATTTGTTTCAGAGACTGTTCAAGAAGTGATTTGTTCAAGGACCAAATCATATTCATACTTGCTCATTCTCTCTTTTGTTTGTCACCCAAGAGATGCATGACTCATCATACAGGTACCAGCATGAAAGAGTTGGCAGGTCGAGAACAGGAGTCTTGTTTGACAAATGAGAGATTTTCTTCTGTGAACAACTTGGTCAAGAACTGAATTGTTGAGATGGGAGATATTAAAAACCAAGGTTTGACAGCAATATTTAATCCCAAAACACAGGGGGGAAAGAGGCTATATCCAGGAATTGTTTAGGTCCACTAAATTCAGTTTTAAAAAAAATAATTAAGAGAGAAATGTTCAAAGATTCTTTAAGATTTCCAAAAGAGAAATGACGTCAGTAATAGAACATCCTGTGACAGAAAGACTAATGCCACTCCAATGGTGAAGCAAACAACAAAGAGTAGAAGTAAAATGTCAGGTTCCAACAGGAGGGTTTGAGTTTTACAATTCTTAGCTGATCTGAAAAAAAGTGAGAGCAGGCACAAACATATTTAGCCATATGAAGGGAGGGTTTTGCACTACTTGGGTGTTCAAGGGAAAAATGACTTCTGTTCTAAAGCCACACAACTCAGTCTGCCCCAGATTCTTCTGGGAGGATTTGCAAGGTTTATTTTAAATTAATTTATAATTACCTGATACTACCCCTATTCAGGATATATCCTAGGATTCACTTGTATATTAATACTCATTTGGACTTCCGGCCAAGATGGAGGCTTAGACGGACATGCTCGGTCTCCTTCTACAACTAGAGAGGAATACAACTACTTCAAAACAAAAGATAACTAGAAATTCCAGAAAATAAAACTACACAGAAGCCCAACGTATGAAGTTATAAACCAGCGGCACCCTTTGGGCAGGTAGGAAGAGCGAAAGTGGGTGGTGCTGTTTGCAATCTCACCAGGGACAGCAACAGGGAGAACAATCCCGGCTGCAGTCGAACCTCGGCAGCTTGCAACCCCAACGCTGGGAAAGCAGCCACCACATCGCCTTGAACAGTGAGGCCCAGAGGGCAGGAGGACAGATCCTGGTCTCCTAGCGGAATAACTGTGTGAATCCATCTTGGACCCCCGCCCCCACACAAAGCGCCACAGCGCAGCAAGAAAGGTTGCGGAACGGCGCCGGTCGCTGGGTTGTGACGACAAAGGGCCACAGCACGGCAAAAAAGATTGCGGATCGCCGCCGGTCGCTGGGTCGTGACGAGTACACAGGCACTGCCCCCTATAGCCGGCCCAAGAAAACAAAACGCATCTGTCAAAATGAGGCAGACAACTATAGAAATCCCGGTGGCGCAGCTCACCAGGCAACAGATGAAGAACCTGACAGATGAACAAATAAGAAACCTGTCAGAGGCTCAGTTAAAGGCCATTGTTATCAGGTGGCTTACAGAATTAACAAAAGATCTGGAAAAAGATGAGAAAGAATCGAAAAACACTCATAATGAAAGGAACAAAACCACATACGAGGCAGATGGTGAGGAAATAAAATCCAGAGTTCAAATCAAGAAACCAGAACACAGAGAAGGAACAAACAGTCAACCAGTGCAGAGAGAAAAAATGGGAAGCAAGGAAAATGATGAGAGGATCAGAAACCTCTGGGACAGCTATAAAAGGCCCAACATAAGAATCATTGGTTTGCCAGAGGGCGAAGAAGATGAACTAGAAATTAAAAAATTAAGTGAAAATATAATAAAGTAGAACTTCCCAAACTTGGGGAAGGAAATAGACTTACAGGTCCAGGAAGCACAGAGAGTTCCAAAACAACTGGACCCAGGGAGAACCACTCCAAGACACATTATACTCAAAATGTCAAAAGTTAAAGATAAAGAGAGAATCTTAAAAGCAGCAAGAGAGAAGAAAAGAGTCATGTACAAAGGGGTCCTAATTAGACTATCAGCTGACTTCTCAAGGGAGATCCTGCAGGCAAGAAGGGACTGGAAAGAAATATTCAAAGTAATGAAAAGCAAAAACCTACAACCATGAATACTCTATCCAGCGAAATTGTCATTCAGAATAGAAGGGCAGAGAAAGTGTTTCCAGGACAAAACAAAACTGAAAGAGTTCATTAGATCCAAACCACTGTTATATGAGATGTTAAAGGGGCTGGTTTAGAAAAAGGAGGATCAAAACTATGAAATCTAAAATGAAAACTGCATCACAAGAAACAACAGAAGCTAGGGAATTGAAACAAAGGCAAACTAAACAGGCAACGAGAGTGGAAAAAGAACTATAGGTATGGGGAACATATTGGGGGGAGGTCAGCCGGGAGGAGGAAGGGGGAGAGGGAGGGAGATGATATAGGAATTAAGGATCATGGTAGGAGGGAATGGAATAGACAGAGAGAGGTTGAGAAGAACTATATGAACAACTAATGGACATGGTCTAAAAGGGGGGGACAACTGGAGGGAGGGGGGCCACCGGATGGAGGGGAGAAGAGGGAAGGGAAATTGGGACAAATGTAACATTATAATCAATAAAACACATTTAAAAAATACTCATTTGTAAACTACATAAGTTTTATCTGAAGGCAAAAATAGATTGGATAACTTGATGTTTTTATAATTTAATAGACTTTAATATAAAGAGAAATTGTCTATGGTGTTTTAGCAAGTCAGAGTGTATCTTCAAAGGAAGGAGGAAGAAGTTGAAAATTAGGATAATGCTGACTCTAAATCCAGCCCCATAATCAAAGTAGAGTAGAAAGGCAACAGGTAGTATGGTCACCTAGAGTAAAACTAGCCCAAAGAAACATAACAATCCTGTGCCTCCATGTGTTTCTCTAGGCTTCTATTCAGAGATATGTGATAGAATATGGATACCAGATTTAAAGACTGGCATTCCATCTACTTAGGGTATATGAGGAAATCAAAGACCACACTAGGTGCCCATCAAAAAGCATAATAAAGAGCAACAGATGGTGGAGCACATATCTGGATGAATTCCTAGAGTCACATCATCACAAAGACTTTACTACCATGACTTAGGCACATGAGCACTGGAGAAACATATTTGATAGCAGATTTGAAGGATCCACAAATACATACATAATAAATGAAAAGATGATTTGCGATCAAATATTAGGAATTCTATGTGTGCTTTTGAAGATGGGCCTTGGACAATTTGGGCAAACACAAGTGGACTTCTATTTGAATCCTCAGAATTTTTCCTCTAGAATGGACTTTGCAGTAGTGTAGGCTCTCAGTTGGAAAGACTTTTTATTTGAGCTCAGTGCCTTTGGATATGAAAAGAAATGTTACCTAATGATTTCATTCCAGATTCTAGTGCATTTTATACATTACAAAATTACATGTTTTCTGCTTACAAATAAAAATAGTACCCAAAAGACAAGTTTAGTGCCTCTGTGGTTTAAGATGACAATATGGGCTCCTAAGTTTAACATCCCCCCCAAAATAGAAAATATATAAAAACAGAAAATTATCTGTATTACAGTTAAAAATTAGAAAAAGGACCATACGGTCTCAAGAAATTTAATATTTTCTATAAAAACAAAAAAGTAAGAGTTAAAGTGATTAAATTACAGTTCAATTTACAGTTCAATTCAGGAAAAAAAAAATCTGCTTGAAAACCAAGTTCAAGTGACTTCCCATAAGACAATGAAATGGAGAAAATGTTTGGTGGCCTTTGCTGGTGGTCATACTTAATTATATTTAAATGAACCATGACATTCTGGAATAGATCCTGGAATAGAACAAGCACATTAGTGGGAAAACTGATGAAATCCAAATAAAATCTGTAGCTTAGTTAATATTGTGGTATTATGCCTGTCACTTTCTTTACTGTGACAAATGTAATTTCATTATGTAAAATATTAGTATTTACAAAAAGCTATGTGAAGAGTATACAAGAACTCACTACTATTTTTACAAATTTTGTAAATTTAAAGATATTTTAAAATTAAAAGTACATATATTTTTTTATTTAAGTTATATGTGCACATCTAAGAAGAGTTACCCAAAATAACATGAAGTCAGGATCCATCCTTGATACTTACTCCTGAATACAATTTGCCCCGAAAGCAGAGGTAGGTATGTGGAGGAACCGCTATGATACATGCTTGCCACAGTTCACTCTACAAAGCATTCAGTTGAACAATGAAAAATAACACATGGGATAGTAATGTCATCCTGGTAGAGCAATTTTCATAGTAATTGGGGACAACAACAAGTGGAAGAATGTTCAGCACTCCTGTAAGGACATGCCACTCACTAGATAGTAACAGAGTAATGTCCTTGTTAATTTGGGTGCTCCTGCAACAAACATGGAGGGGAAGTTGTCAAGAGGGTCCATTCTCAGCCTCAGCTTCCTCTAGCTGTAGCTCCGTCCCCAGTGTTCATCACCTATCAGCTGCCTAAACGGATGACAAATCATACTAAACCAAACTTGCCTGTTCTTTCATCTTCTGTGCTGAAATGATTTAATATGAACTCAGCCTAACTCTGACATAGCCTGTCTCAATTCCCAACATGAGACAAAAATACTTTATTTGGCAATGATGAACAAATGGAGAACAGAATCTGGAGAAAAAATAGCAGTTCATAAAAGGAGGCCCTTCAGAGTCAACATCTTATGAAGAAGAATTTCTATGGGAAATACAGTACAAATATGGAATATGGTATGGTGAGTTTGCATAATCAATAACTGCTGAGAGAACTTAGCTTATGTAAAAGCAGAAAATGCCATCTGGACAAAGGAAGAAAAATACAGAAGATTACATGGACCCCACAAGCCACCTTCTTCATCCTTAACTAGATTTGCTATCATTTCTCTTCCTATTTATTGGAAAAAAGACTTTTCATCTCCAAAATGAGAACACCTTAGCACATTTCCAGCAAAATTAATGTCTAGGTACAGATGTTCAGTGGAAGAGTCTGACTCATCTCTCTTTGGAAAGTATTCACATTATTGGCATGTTGTGAATTTACTATACCAATGTATTAGTTTCCTAGGGTTGCCTTAACAAATGAGAACAAACTGG
This sequence comes from Furipterus horrens, assembly GCF_987537825.1. NCBI lineage: Eukaryota > Metazoa > Chordata > Mammalia > Chiroptera > Furipteridae > Furipterus > Furipterus horrens. Next base: position 56,712,842 of record NW_028327176.1, on the reverse strand, counting down.
GTGGCTTAAAAAAAAGTCAAAAAAAAAAAAAAACACCAGAAACTTATTTTCTCCCCATTCTGGAAGTTAGAAATCCAGAATCAAGGTGTTAGCAAGACCATGATTTCTCTGAAGTCTCTCAGGAAAAATTCTTTCTTGCCTCTCAGTTTCTGGTGGTTGGCAGCAGTCCTTAGCCTTCCTTGGTTTGTACAGTTTCTACCTCTTTCATCACATATGTCTATGCACTTTATATCCTTTTATGGTACTCTCTTTGTGTGTCTGTGTATTCTAATTTCTTTCTTCTTATAAGGACCTCAACCATTGGATTAGGGCCCCTTGCATTTAGTAGAAACTCATCTTAAATTGATTACATCCTCAAACCCTAATTTTAAACAAGGCCATGTCCACAGGGACTAGAGCTTAAGACTTCATTCAACATATCTTTTCAGGATACACAACAACTACCCATCAGCTACATATCTAGAAGTCACCTGAGAAGGCATTTCATTGATCCTCAACTTCTGTTCTGCTAGATCCAGGAGGATATTGGTCATCCCAAAGTATTCCCTACACACACCTTGTCAAAATGCATTTCTAAACTATAGCATTTAAAATCACCTCCAAACTTTCTCTCAGATTGCAGGGATATAAGGTACTACCAAACCAACTAATACACTGTTTGATCAAAGAATTCCTTCCAGTATTTTGGGTAGTAGATATATAGTGATGAAATTTATGCTTCTGTCTTTTATAAATGTTAGTGTCACCAGTATTTATGTCCTTAATGGCTTGTTGATGAGTCCAAATGCAGTGACCACTATATTTTACATGAGATCCATTGTGATTAATTCTTGGATCTCCTGAAGCTCAACCCATCACACACTATATCCTCTGGTACCCACCTACTTTCAGCACCTCGTGTAGCAAATCACCTCCTTAGGTAAAGAGGGAGGGAGTGTTTGACATCAGACACATTTTAATTTCTTTCTCTCCAGTTGATGCAATAGGGTTGTTTCTTCTTAATGGAATAGAAAGGATTTTTTTCTTTACCTAAGACCTTCATGTCAACAGTTATGGGTCAGTAAATACCAGAGATTTCATCATTTTTAGAAGCTATCTCAATATACTTCTGGACATAAGTTAGTATCAACTACTTCTGGGCAATAAAGTATTAGATATTTTATGATGTGCTCTATCGTTATATAACAGGTAAAGTACTTGAGGATATCAGCTAATCCCACAGCTGAGTAATCAGTGTGCCCATTAGGTTGTATTACAAGAGTCCATCATGCTATCATGGAAACAAGATTCCTGACTTCTGGTCAAGATGGAGGTATAGGTAAACACAGCTCACCTCCTTGCACAACTACATCAAAATTACAACTAAAATATAGAGCAACCATCAGCCAGAACCATCAGAAATTTAGTTGAATGAAAGTCTGACAACTATGGAATTAAAGAAACCACATCCATCAAGACAGGTAAGAGGGGCCTAGATGAGGAATGGTATGATCCCACACCCACATATGGTGGATGAAAATTTGGAAGGAATATCTCAGGAGCAAGGAGTCCCAGCTCCACACAAGGCGACCCAGCCCTAAGGTTCCAGTGCTGGAAAAATAAGTGCCCATAACTTCTAGCTGCAAAATCTAGCAGGAACTGAATCAGTAGAAGAAACTTCTGGAGATCCAAGAAGTTCCTCTTAAAGGACTCACACACAGACTTACTCAGAATCACTCCCTCTGTGATACAGCACCAAGGTAGCAGCTTGAAAGGTGCCAGTAATATACGGGAAGAAAATGAAGTTTCTGGCATCAAAGCGAGAGCTGGGGGACAGGTTTCTCCCAGACAGAAAGATATGCAGCGGCCATTGTCTCTTTTCTGAACTCTCTCCTGACAAGCCACAGAGCTGGCAGGCAAGTGTCATAACTGAGACTCCATCAACCTGCCTAACACTGTTTGCTCCACCTTGGAGTACCCCTGAAGCTTTGTCCCACCCAACTTACAGGCCCACCCAAGCTGTTAACAGTAGTTTTTCCATATGAAAAGCTGGTCTTGGCTCATGCTTCACAACTTCCTAAATCCTCTCAAATGAGCAACAGCCAGCCTCAGTGAGCTCCCAGCCACTGTACTTCTTGCTAAGTGGCTTCAGGTCAGGCACTAGCAGCAGCCAGCTTTGGATCACAGTACGGCTACACCTGGGAATCTACAAGCCTAGTACAGGTAGAAGCCATCTCAGACTGATTTATATCTCATGCAGGGTGGTCCCAGGCAGAACACAGGTTGAGGCTGACTTTGGCCTGTACCACTCAGGAGACCCCAGGGCTTTCACACCCAGTGGACAGCTAAAGACCACATCAGAGTACCACCACTCTGCTGGCTACACAGCTGACCCTCCACAGACAATGGAGGTCTGTGGACAGTTGTCACAACCAGTCCTTGAAGCTGATTGACCTGGGTAAATCCCTCCTATTATCCTGCCAACAAGAAACAAGTCTCAACTAAATAAAAGGGTGTACTCAGCACACACTAAGGGCACACCTTGAGTACCCAGCTTGGGTGATAGGGGAGGCTGTGCCATTGAACCCTACAAGACACCTACTACATTAGTTCATGCTGCCAAGACAGGGAGTCATAGCAGCTCTACCTAATATGTAAAAACAAATACAGGGAGGCTGCTAAAGTGAAGAGACAAAGAAACATGGACCAAATGAAAGAACAGATCAAAACTCTAGAAAAAGAACTAAACAAAATAGAGATAAGCAATCTATCAGATGCAGCATTCAAAACACTGGTTATTAGGATGCTCAAGAGACTTAGTGAGGACCTCAACAGCATAAAAAAGATCCAATCAGAAATAAAGGAATCACTAATTAAAATAAAGAACAATTTATAGGGAAACAACAGTGGTGTGAATGAAGCCAAGAATCATATCAATGATATGGAACATAAGGAAGGAAAAAAACAATCAATCAGAACAACAAGAAGAAAAAAGTATCCAAAATAATGAGATAGTGTAAGCAGCTTCCGGGACAACTTTAAGCATTCCAACATTCACATCATAGTGGTGCCATGAGGAGAAGAGAAAGAGCAAGAAATTGGAAATCTATTTGAAAAAAATAATTAAAGAAAACTTCCCTAATTTGATGAAGGACATAGACATTCAAGTCCAAGAAGCACAGAGAGTCCCAAACAAGATGAATGCAGAGGTCCACTCGGAGATACATCATACTTAAAATTTCAAAGTTTAAAAATAGAGAACTTTAAAGGCAGCAAGAGAAAAGCAGTTAGTTACCTACAGGGGAGTTCCCATAAGACTGTCAGCTGACTTCTGAAAAGAAACTTTGCAGGCTAGAGGAGATTGACAAGAAATATTCAAAGCCATGGAAAGCATAGCCAAGACTGTTCTACACAGCAAAGGTATTATTTAAAATAGAAGTGCAGGTAAAGTGCTTCCCAAACAAGAAAAAAACTAAAGTTCATCAACACCAATAATTATTATATGAAATGTTAAAGGCACTTATTTAAGAAAAAGATGACCAAAACTATGAACAGTACAATGGCATTAATAGATATCTTTCAACAATTGAATCTAAAAAGCAAACTAAGCAAACGAGTAGGGAGACAGAACCATGAATATGATCATTTTGATGGTTGCCAGATGGGAGAAGGATATGGGGGAATGGATGAAGAAGTGAGTGGATTTAGAAGTACAAATAGGTAGTTACAGAATAGACTTGGGTGTATAAAGTACAACAAAGAAAATAAAGTAGGAGAAACAAGATGGCGGAGGAGTAAGTGGAAGCTACACTAACTTCCTCCCAGAACTAGTCTGGATTTACAACGTAATTTTGGAGAAATCATCTGGAATAACCAACCGAACACCAGCTGGAGAGAAGTCTTATAACCACAGAGAGACAGAAAAGGCCGCTACATCACAACGTGACCAGTAGGGAGTGCGGAGACGTGGAAGGGGCTGGCTGGCGTCACACGGGTGGCAGCTGAAGGAACTGAGAAACAGCTCAGCAACTGGGGATTCCCCCTGAGAAGGGCAGGGTCTAGACCCCCAGCTGAGCTTCCCAGCCTACAGCAACAGAGTGGAAAGTAAAATAGTATCCAGCTGAGAAAAGCGAAAAGCCACAGGGTTTCTTGCTAGCCAGAGAGAAACAGCTGGAGAAAAAGAGCTCTTAAGCGGATCACATATGAAAAAATTCTGCCCCCACTTATCCTGGGATCGAGCAGAGGGAAGGCAGAGAGGACTAGAGATGCTTGGGGAGAGTTTGGTGTGGTGGCTTTGAGGGGAGAGCTGGGGAAGCGGCCGACAGGGTCCCAGTGCTGACTTATCCCCAGTGCTGCAGGCAGACCATTCCCAGCCAAGTGGCGTCAGCCTGAGGGGAAGCAAAAGCCCTGCCTACAGGAATTAAGCCCCCACACTCACGGTCCTTAAGCCTGAAGGCTAATCACAGATTGAATAGATTAACAACTAAAGGAGTCAGACAAAGGCAGTAGATCCCTGGAAGTCTCCAACAGGCTGCCTAGGCCCAGACTGGTACAGGATCTGACGCCACCAGGGGCAGATCCAGGAAGTGCAGATCATTCTAAGAAGCACCAACAAACAATAGGAGTCACAAAAATGGGGAGACAGAGAAACAACCCCCCATTGAAAGGAAAGGTAGAGTCCCCAGAAAGAGTGCTAAATTAAATAGAGGGGAGCAAACTATCAGATATGGAATTGAAAGCATGGATTATGGAGAAGCTCAATGAGCTCAGCGGAAACTACAAAGAACTCCAGAAAAACTACAGTGAACTCCAGAAGAACTACAAGGAACTTACTGAGAATTATACCAGCATCAAAAAGGACATGGAAGCTATCAATAAGAGCCAGGAGGAAATGAAGAATACGATCTCTGAATTGAAGAACACAGTAGAAGGAATTAAAAACAGGCTAGAGGAAGCAGAAGATCGGATCAGTGAGCTGGAAGACAATGTAGACAAAAACTCCCAGACAGTGCAACGAAACGAAAAAAGAATGAAAAAGACTGAAGAGGCTCTAAGACAGCTGCAGGACAACATGAAACGTAATAATATCTGTATCATAGGAATTCCAGAAAGAGAAGAAGAAGAGCAAGGAATAGAAAACCTCTTTGAAAAACTAATGACAGAAAACTTCCCTAACATGAAGAGAGAAAGAATCATACAAGTCCAGGAAGCACAGAGGGTCCCAATGAAGATGAACCTCAACAGGCCCACTTCAAGACACATCATAATTAAAATGCCAACATTCAAAGACAAAGAGAGAATCCTAAAAGCAGCAACAGAGAAACAACTAACAACATACAAGGGAGCTCCAATAAGGCTATCATCAGATTTCTCAGCAGAAACACTACAAGCCAGAAGGGAATGGCAAAATATATTCCAAGTAATGTAAAACAAAGGTCTACAACCAAGAATACTCTACCCGGCAAGGCTCTCATTCAAAATGGAAGGTGAAATAAAAAGTTTCCAAGACAAAAGAAGGCTAAAAGAATACATCTCCACCAAACCAGCATTGTAAGAGATGCTAAAGGGTCTGCTTTAAGAAGATGAAGAAACAGAGAGAGACAGAGAGGAACACGAGTACAAAGGGGGAAAATGACAATGAATAAGTACTGAAAGAAAGAAGGAACTTCTACCATTTGCAACAACATGATTGGAACTAGAGAGAATTATGCTTAGCGAAATAAGCCAGGCAACAAAAGAAAATTACCTTATGCTATCACCTGTTACAGGAAACTAATGAACAACACAAACAAATGAGCAAAATTGAACCAGAGGTATGTAAATGAGGAATAAACGAACAGTAACAAAGGGGGAGATGGGAGGGAGAGAAGTGGTAAGAAGGGGAAGGGTCTAGTCAAAGAACATGTATAAATGACCCATGGACATGGACAACTGGGTGGAGACTGAATGTGGAAGAAGGGGGGGCAGGGTGCAGGGAACAAGAGGGGGAAAAAAGTGAGACAACTGTAATGGAAAAACAAACAAACAGAAAAATTTTTAGTGGGGGGGAAACAATAAAAATATAAAGAATAGAAATGCAAGTTCAGTGAATATTAGAAGGACAAGGATTTTCCTTCACACTGTATATATTTTCTCCCTATCTGATCCCTCCAGAATTTGGCATTCTAAAGAAGTAAGTAATGACCTAAGTTTCTTTGCATAAAACTAATAAGACCAGTTGTTAATAGAGGTTTTTTTTTTGTTGTTTTTGTTTTTTTTAACTAAGACTTTGACTGGAATGTCATGCCTAAAGGAGACATGCTTGGGCTTTGGTTGTTACCAAAAAGCCCTGAGCAACTGGGACTGACTTTCAAAAGTAATAAAAGTCCATGAGATAAAAGGCCTGGTACCTTGGATGGATGAGCGGTCCATAGCAATATTTCCAGGGAAGGAATGAAGGTTGTTTTCCTGAAAGATGGCTAGAAGGGACCTTAAGGCACAATGGAAAACCAGGAGGACCTGGAAAAGACAGGTGTTTACAGGCAAGGCTGAATGCCAGGTATGTGGCTCAGCTTCTGTGCCCTGAAGGGCAGACTGAAGGTCACCCTAAATGTTCCTTGCGTAAGTTCCAGCAAAGCAGAACTAAAGATCATAAGTGATCATTTGCTGCTCTTGTTGTGTTTATGCAAATGAACAGGATAAATTAAAAATGGGGATAAATTAAAAATGGACTGAATGCAGTCCCTTTAATGACAAGGAGGGTAATCTTAGGGAGAAAAATCACGATTCAAGGAAGATCACAATGCCCAGTGGTAGACTATAAAGCAGTGCAGCTAACCGTCTTTAAAGTTTCTTTTCATTTAAAATTTGTTTTCATTTGAAAGTTAAACTATGTCTGTGGCATTATCAAAGATGTTTAATTTACAGGCAGGAAGAATGTCAAATGCCTTGCAACTGGATGTCTTTCCGATAAAACAGTCCTACAGATTTAGAGACTTGTATGTGGGTTATGTTACATAAATTAACATGTGTTTTCTGTTTTCAAAGGGCATAAGCCTACGATCTCATTACCTGAGTGATTGTCTGTACGTATAGGCCTCACTTAATCCTGTCTGCATTGCTGCCTCCTGAGACTCAATGGTTTGGCTGAACTAAGTGGCTGGGTTGGTGAAGAACGGAGTGGTCTGTGGGCTTCACTTTAAAACTGGTTTCTCTTTTCTATCCTAATGGCTTGGACAGAAAGAGCCCAGACGCCTGAGTGGGGGGAAACCTAAAATATTTCCCTTGGTCCAAACTAAGTATAATGGGCAAAAGGGTTTTGGACAGGTGAGATGTACCTGGCATACCTTCCTCCAAAGAAGCCCTTCTTTTCCCCAATGTGGGACATTGAAAAATTAATACCTGTCTTTTGTCATCTAGTGGTTCCGGATTGAATGATGTCCTTTAACCCTGTTGCCCCCAGAATACAACAAGGATGCCAGCCTGTTAAACCAAGCATGCCATTGTCCAGAGACAGCCAACCAACCTGGAGTCTGCATGATCCTTCCCCTTGTGGGAAGGCCACCCTCCCCTCCACACCCCCACTCTTATTAGGGATTTCTTGACCCAAGGGTAGGTAGGATGACGACCATGTCCAGCTTGAAGCAGCTAGAGGAGCTCGAGACCTTTGTCCATTATCCTTTATAAGATTGTAAAGGGTCTTAAGTCTGAGAGGGAGGGATTGTTATTTTTTATTGTTAAAATATTTAACTAATTAATTAATAATTTTAAAAAAAAGAAGAAGAATATATGAAAAGGTGAGCAGAAGAGCTTGTATGTACGACCCATGGGCATGGACTTGGGGAGAGGATTGTTGGGGAAGGGGGGTGCTGGGTGGAGGGGAGCAAAGGGGAAAAAATTAGAACTATTGTAACAATATAATCAATAAAATATACTTTAAAAAAAAGGAAATAAAGTAGCCAAAGAACTTATATATGCATGACATGTGGACATGAATAAAGGTGTGGGAATTATCTGAGGGAATAGGGGGTGCTAGGTGGAGAGGGACAAAGGGGGAAAATTGGGACAACTGTAATAGCATAATCAATATTATATAATTTTTTTAAAAAGAAACAAGATTCTTGTCACCTACTTCTAGTTGGGAAACATATGTTTAGAATCCTGACTCACAGGCCTTACCACAAACCAGTCATCTACTGTGGGGAAGGACAAAAAAAATTGTACCCTTCTAGTTTTTGTAACTAGTATAATAATTAAATCAACATGAGAAAGATTAACAGGAGAAAATAACCAAATTTAATTACATACATTTGTATGGGAAATCCACATTCGTGAGAGAGTCAGAGACTTCACATATATGAGAGGTTACTACATAGAAGGTAAACCAGGCTACATATGACATCCTGAGCCAAAATTGTGGCAAAATGCTTGGGGCTCCAGAGGGGAGGAAGGTAATTCACAGGATGACAAGAAGAGCAAATATTCAGTAATTAGAAGTTTGTTCTGCCACATAGATAATAAAAAAAAGTTATTTATGGTAATAACTTATGGGCAAGTCTCCTGCTTTAAATTTCTAAGGAAAAGTTAAAGTTTCTGTTGAGCTCACAGGTCTCTATCACATTCAGCTCAAATTAATTCACATACCACAGTGGCACATCTGGAGATGCCTGTTCTGAAACCCCTCATAACTGAAGAATAAGGTCAATTAAAATAAGCCACATGTTACAATTTTGCATCATGGTCTCTATAGTCAATGCTACTCCCAACTTTGATATGAAATACTCCCCGCTAAACTTCCACAGTCCTTCTGGGACAGGAGAATATCCCCTTGCAAAGCCCCACTTCATGACTATTTCAGTTGTCTGTAATTCCCATAGGTGCATTTTCTCAATATGCTAGTGCCTCAGTTCTCAGCTGACAGGAGAGAGTGACAAAGGATCCTAGAATACTGAAGAGTATGTAGTGTTAAAAGGTGATTTACAGCAAAAGGAAAATTATGACTCTCATGTAGACATAAAATGAAAACAAGTTAAAAATTTTACTAAGAAGATGGCAGAACTGTAATTGAAAATCAAAAAAATAAAAATAAAAAAAAAAGAAGATGGTGGAGGAGTAAGTGGAAGATACACTGACCTCCTCCCAGGACCAGTCTGGACTTACAACTTAATTATGGAAAAACCATCTGGAATAACCAACTGAACACTAGCTGCAGAGAAGTCCTATAACCACAGAGAGACAGAAAAGGCCGCTTCATCACAATGTGACCAGTAGGAAGTGTGGAGACACAATAGGGCTCGCTGGGCTCCCACAGGTGGCAGCTGAAGGGACTGAGAAACAGCTCAGCATCTGGGAGTTCCCCCTGAGAAGGGCAGGGTCTAAACCCCCAGCTGGGCTTCCCAGCCTAAAGCAACAGAGTGGAAAGTAAAATAGTATCCAGCTTTGAAAAGCAAAAAACCACAGGGTTTTTTGCTAGCCTGAGAGAAACAGCTGGAGAAAAAGAGCTCTTAAGAGGATCACGTACAAAAATATTTTGACAACCACTTACCCTGGGCCCAAGCTCAGAGAGGGCAGAGAGGACTAGAGATGCTTGAAGAAAATTTGGAGCGGTGGCTTTGAGGGGAGAGCTGGGGGAGCAGCCAACTGGGTCCCCATGCTGACTCATTCCCCATACTGCAGGCAGACCATTCCCCTCCAAGTGGCATCAGCCTGAGGGGAAACAAAAGCCCCACCTGCAGAAATTAATCTCCCAACCCTCGATTGTTAAGCCTGACAGCTGGTCACAGGTTGAATAAGCAGAATATTAATGGTACTCTCCAACAGGCTGCCTAAACCCAGACTGGTACATAACCTCACGCCACCAGGGGCAGGCACAGGAAGTGCAGATCAATTAAAGAAGCAACAACAAACATAAAGAGTAACAAAAGTCAGGAGAGAGAGAAACAATCCCCCCTAAAAAAGGAAAGAAAGAATCCCCGGAAGAATGCTAAATGAAATACAGGGAAGCAAACTCTCAGACCTGGAATTCAAAAGATGGATTATAGGGAAGCTCAATGAGATCAGCGAGTTCAATGAAAACTACAAAGAACTCCAGGGAAACTACAAGGAACTTACTGAGAATTACACCAGCATGAAAAAGGACAGAGAAGCTATCAATAAGAGCCAGGAGGAAATGAAGAATAAAATTTCTGAATTAAACACAGTAGAAGGAATTAAAAACAGGCTAGAGGAAGCAGAAGGTTGGATCAGTGAGCTGGAGGACAACATAGAAAAAAAAATGCCCAAACAGTGCAACAAAATGAAAAAAGTGTGAAAAAGAATGTAGAGATTCTAAGACAGCTGCAGGACAACATGAAATGTAATAATATTTGTATCATAGGAATTCTAGAAAAAGAAGAGAAGGAGCAAGGGATAGAAAGGCTGATTGAAAAACTAATGAGAAAAAACTTCCCTAACATGAGGAGAGAAAGAGTCACGCAAGTCCAGGAAGCACAGAGGGTCTCAATGGAGATGAACCTCAACAGGCCCACTTCAAGACACATCATAATTAAAATGGCAACATTCAAAGACAAAGAGAGAATTCTAAAAGCAGCAAGAGAGAAAGAGCTAATAACATACAAGGGAGCTCCAAAAGGCTATCACCAGATTTCTCAGCAGAAATACTACAAGCCAGAAGGGAATGGCAAAAAATATTCCAAGCAATGAAAAACAAAGGCCTACAACCAAGAATACTCTATCCAGCAAGGCTCTCATTCAAAGTGGAAGGTGAAATGAGGACTTTCCAAGGTAAAAGAAGGCTAAAAGAATACATCTCCACCAAACCAGCATTGCAAGAGATGCTAAAGGGTCTGCTTTAAAAAGATGAGGAAACAGAGGGAGACAGAGAAATGGAAGTACAAAATGGGGTAAATGACAATGAATAAGTACCTATTGATAATAACCTTAAATGTAAATGGATTAAACGCACCAATCAAAAGACATAGGGTAATTGAATGGATTAAAAAACATGATCCACATATATACTGTATACAAGAGACCCACCTCAGAACAAACGATCTACACACACAGACTGAAAGGGAAGAAATGGAAAAATTTATGTCAAGCAAACGGACATGAAAAAAAAAGCTGGGGCAGCAATACTTATATCAGACAAAACAGATTTCACCGCAAAGGACATAAAAAGACACAAAGGACAATTCATAATACTGAAGGGAACAATCCATTAAGAAGTTATAACCCCTAAAATCATATATGCACCCAAAATAGGAGCACCAAAATATATAAGGAAAATTTTGAAAGACTGCATAAAGGATATAGACAGCAACACACTCATAGTAGGGGATTTTAACACCCCATTGTCAACAATGGACAGATCTTCGAAGCAAAGAAACACCAAAGATATTGAGACATTGAGCAACACTAGATCAAATGGACTTAGTTGATATATATAGAACTTTTCACCCCAAAGAAGCAAAATATACAATCTTCAAGAGCACATGGAACATTTTCAAAGATAGACCAATTGGGAGGACACAAAACAAGCCTCAACAAATCCAAAATATTGAAATTATATCAAGCATCTTCTCAGATCACAGTGGCTTAAAATTGGAAATCAACCTCAAGGAAAAAACTCAAAATATTCAAACTCATGGAGAATGAATAACATGCTATTAAATAATGAATGGATTATAAATGACATTAAGGAAGAAATCAAAAACTTCTGGAAACTAATGGTAATGAATGCACAACAACCCAAAACCTATGGGATACAGCAAAAGCAGTCCTGAGAGGAATGTTCATAGCAATAAAGGCCTACACAAAAAGGCTAGAAGAATCTCTAATAAAAAATCTAACCATACAGCTACAAGAACCAGAGGAACAACAATAAACAAAGCCCAGAGCGAGTAGAAGGAAGGATATCATCAAGATCGGAGAAGAATTAAATGACATACAGACTAAACAAACAATTCAAAAGATCAACAAAAGTAGGAACTGGTTCTTTGAAAAGATAAACAAAATTAACAAGCCTTTAACCAGGCTCATCAAGAAAAAAAGAAAGAGGACCCAAATAAACAAACTCAGAAATGAAAGAGGAGATATCACAACCGATACCACAGAAATACAAAGGATTGTAAGAAATTATTATGAACAACAATATGGCAAGAAATTTGACAACCTAGATGAAATTGACAAATTTCTAAAAATATATAACCTTCCAAAACTGAACCAAGAATAAGCAGAGAGCTTGAACAGACCAATAACAACTAGTGAAATTGAAGTAGTAATCAAAAAACTCCCAGCACACAAAAGCACTGGACCAGTTGGCTTCACAGGTGAATTTTACAAAGCATTCAGAAAAGAACTAAGTCTTATCCCTCTCAGATTATTCAAAAAAATTCAAGAAGAGGGAAGACTCTTTCTATGAAGTCAGAATTACCCTTATTCCAAAACCAGGCCAAGACACAAAAAAGAAACAAAACTACAGGCCAATATTGCTGATGAACATAGATGCTAAAATCCTCAACAAAATATTGGCAAACAAGATCCAGCAACACATTAGAAAGATCATATACCACGATCAAGTGGGATTCATCCCAGGGATGCAAGAATGGTTTAATATTCACAAATCAATAAATGTAACACACCACATTAACAAAATGAAAGGCAAAAATTGCATGATCATATCAATAGATGCAAAAAAAACATTTGATAAAGTACAACACCCGTTTATGATGAAAACTCTCAGCAAAATGGGAATAGATGGAGCATACCTCAACAAAATAAAGGCCATATAGGAGAAACCTGAAGCCAACATCATACTCGGTGGGCAAAAACTGAGAGAATCCCCCCTGAGATCAGGAACAAGACAAGGATGTCCACACTCTCGACTCCTATTTAACATAGTCTTGAAAGTTCTAGCCACCGCAATCAGACAAGAAAGAGAAATAAAGGGCATCCAAATTGGAAAAGAGGAAGTAAAACTGTCATTATTTGTAGATGACATGATAGTATACATAGAAAACCCAATAGACTCCATGAAAAAACTACTCAACCTAATAAGTGAACTTGGCAAAATAGCAGGGTACAAAGTCAATATTCAGAAATTGAAGGCATTTCTGTACACCAAAAATAAAATCTCAGAGATAGAAACTGAAAGAAATATCTCATTTACCATAGCAACAAGAAAAATTAAGTACCTAGGAATAAACTTAACCAAGGAGGTAAAAGAACTGTACCCACAAAACTACATAACACTGAAGAAAGAAATTAAGGAAGATACAAATAAATGGAAGCATATACCATGCTCATGGATGGGAAGAATCAACATCATTAAAATGTCCATACTACCCAAAGCAATTTATAGATTCAATGCAATCCCTATTGAAAAATACCAATGACATTTTTCACAGACCTAGAACAAATACTTCAAAAATTTATATGGAACCAAAAAAGAGCCCGAATAGCCACAACAATTTTGAGGAAGAACACAGTAGGCGGAATCACAATACCTGATATCAAACTATACTACAAGGCCAAGGTAATCAAAAGAGTCTGGTACTGGCATAAGAACAGACATATAGATCAATGGAACAGAATAGAGAGCCCAGAAATAAACCCAGGTCTATACAGTCAACTAATATTTGACAAAGGGGAAAAGAACATCAAATGCAGTAAAAAGAGCCTCTTCAACAAATGGTGTTGGGAGAACTGAACAGGGACATGCAAAAAATAAAACTAGACCACCAATTTACACCATACACCAGAATAAACTCAAAATGAATTAAATACTTAAATATAAGCCATGGCACCATAAAAGTCCTAGAGGAAAAAATAGGCAGAAAAATTTTGGATATCCCTCATAGCAACATTTTCACTGATATATCTCCTAAGGCAAGGGAAATAAAGGAAAAAGTAAATAAATGGGACTAAATTAAACTGAAGAGTTTCTGCTCAGCAAAAGAAAACATCAGCAAGATGAAAAAGGAACCAACCATATGGGGAAATATATTTGCCAATGATATCTCGGACAAGGGATTGATCTCCAGAATATATAAAGAACATATACCACTCAAAACCAAGAAGATAGACAACCCAATTAAAATATGGGCAAAGGACCTGAACAAATACTTCTCCAAAGAGGACATACAGAGGGTCCAAAGGCATATTAAAAAATACTCAACATCATTAGCCTTCAGAGAGATGCAAATAAAAACCACAGTAAGAGACCATGGCACACCAACCACAATGGCCATCATCAACAAATCAACAAACATGTGATGGCGAGGATGCAGAGAAAATGGAACCCTGGTGCACTGCTATTTTGAATGCAGACTGGTGCAGCCACTATAAAAAACAGTATGAAATTTCCTCAAAAAACTAAAAATGGAACTGCCTTTTGAACCAGCAATTCATTGCTAGGATTATATCCAAAGAATCCTGAAACACCAATTCAAAAGAACCTATGTACCCCTATTTTCATAGCAGCACTGTTTACAATAGCCAAGTGCTGGAAACAACCTAAATGCCCATCTGTAGATGAGTGGATCAAAAAAACTGTGGTATATTTACACAAAAATTAATCCCTGCCTTTTGTCATCTAGTGGTTATGGATTGAATGATGCCTTTTCACCCTGTTGCCAAATATGTTGCCCCCAGAATACAACAAGTATGCGAGCCTATTAAACCAAGCATGCCATTGTCCAGGGACAGCCAACTGATCTGGAGTCTTCAAGATCCTTCACCATGTGGGAAGGCCACCCTCCCCTCCACACCCCCACTCTTACTAGGGATTTCTGGACCCAAGGGTAGGTAGGACAATGACCATGCCCAGCTTGAAGCAGCTAGAGGAGCTCAAGACCTTCGCCCATCATCCTTTATAAGATTATAAAGGGTCTTAAGTCTAAGAGGGGGGGACTGTTATTTTTTATTGTTATAAAAAATTAATTTATTAATGTTTTTTTAAAGAATTATAATAAGAAAGTGTGAAGCCAGAGAACTTGTATGTAGGACCCATGGGCATGAATTGGGAGGGGTGGGATTGCTGAGGGAGGGGTGGTGCTGGGCAGAGGGGAGCAAAGGGGAAAAAACTGGAACTATTGCAACAATATAATCAATAAAATATACTTAAATATATAAATAAATAGATAAATAAATAAAAATGAAAAAATATATATTAAACTTATAATAAAGAAATCAGGTAGATGCTAAAACTGGTTCAAAAAAGGATCCAAAGAACAGACAAATTAATTGATCTGAAATATTGAAATGAATGTGTAAATAGAGGCAGGTAAAATTGGATTTTTTGTTGGAGAGTGTCATAAAGATGAACAAATTAAATAGTGGAGAAGATTTAGCATATAAAAAGGATGCCCATCTGAGTCAGTGTCAGCAGACAGGACAGAACTTACATGCATATTTATAAGAATTAATTTACCTTGTTATCATTTATTCTGAATTTGCAGAAGTATAAGTTAGCTTTTATAGAATCAGAATCAGAGAAACCGGAGTCTACACAACACAGTTTTCCACTGACACACAAATTTCTCCTTACAGTGGCAAAATTTAGCTAAATCCAAGTTTAGATTTCTTTCGGAGGGGGTTAGTATATCAGTTTATAGCATTACAAACTATTCTCTATGTGGTGTGGAAAAAAATATAAAAGTTGAAGTAGAGATGTGCTCATGTGTCTCTGGAGTATATAACAGGCAGAAAGAAGGGGAAGCATGTCTGGTGAAGAATGGAGACAGAAAAACAGAGATGAGGAAGAGGGAGGTGGGATGGGGGGGATGGATGGAGGGAGGGAGAGAGAGAATGAATGAAAAGGGACCAGCTGCACTTAAAGGTGCTGGTGCTAGACTATTGAGGACCAGTCCATCACAGTGCATGGGTCAGTGGGGACCCACAGGTGAGTAAACTGTGTCAATGCTCCTCTCTAAACTGTGAGGCTCTGTAAACTTTCCCACATGTCCATATATCTTCTTGGGAAGAAGATACAGGGAAGAAACTTTCTTGAAGACAAACAGCCCTGATAGAAAGATTAATTTTGAATCAAATAATTTCTCAGAAGTGACTTATTTAGAATAAGTATATAAAGTAGACAAGAAAAAAGCAAACTTCTTAATTTACCAAACTTGTTTCTTCTGTCATCTTTAGGAGTGGGATTTCAACAAGAAGAGATTCATTCTAAATAATATGAGGTTCATTCTAAATAATATGAGATGCCATTAAAAATACATCTTAGACATGGTTTTACATTTTGATCCACCATTGCACAGTCTGGAAACATAAAAGTACATCTCTCTTATTTTTTTATTTCTTTTTCATACCAGCAAATTGGAAATTGTAAACAATGGATATTTTGCCTCTCTAGTGTTGAAATTGGTTTGATGGTGAATTTATTGGAATCACTCTGGTTAGAAAATAAAAGAATCTGCAATTTTACATGTATCACATTATTGTTAATAATTAATATTGACAATAATGTAATTAATGTAACATATTACAATTAATTTTTATCTTTATTTTATAAATACAGGGTGGGGAAAAGTTAGGTTTACAGTTGTGAGTTCATGAAACACAGAGTTTATTTTTGTATTTTTATTTATTCGTTATTGTATTATTTTCCATATGAACAACTGCAAACATACTTTTGCCCCACCCTGTATATACCACCCTGAATATACTATTGGCTTTAATATTTGTCTAGTGATTCTTAAATATTCAAAGTCATGTTTGCAAATAATACTTTTTTCTTTTTGTCAATATACATGCCTACTAATTTTTATCTTAAGTTCTAGAGCAGTTGAAGAATACTGTTGTATTTAGTTCAACTTTTTGTTAATTTTGAACTTCAATGGAAAAAGTAATGAGTTTTCCCTTTAAATATGTTTATTTTTAAAATATTGATATTATTCAGCAGATCACAAATGTATTTTTCAAATTGTAGTTGTCTAAAGCTATAAAAAATCAGAAGAGAATGTTGAATCTTTCCTTTTGACTTATTAAAACAATGAATTATATTGATAGTGTTTATCATATTGAACCACTCATACTTCTGAAAGTGAACCTCTTTGATCAGAGTGTATTGTTCTTTATTAGAGTGCTGTACTCTATCTAATGTTTTTATTTGATTTCTTTGTGATTTGTGTTTTATTGCATTGAGGTTAACAAATATGATTTGTTACAAATTGTAACAAATATATAATTTCCATACTTTGGAATGTATTGAAATTTGTTTTATGACTGAATTTATGAGTTATTTTTTTCATTTTTTTAAAAATTAATTAAATCTATTGGGGTGACATTGTTTAATTAAAATTCTATAGGTTTCAGGTGTACAATTCTATAAAACATCATCTGTATATTGTATTGTGTGTTCATCACCCAAGTCAAGTTTCCTTCCTTCTCCATTTATCCCTCCTTTACCTTCTTCTACCTTTCCCTACCCCTCTTGGCTTCTGGTAATCACCACACTATTTTCTTGCCTATGAGAGGTTTTCTTCTTAATTTAATCATATTTGATCACTGATGACCTACATTTGTAGGGTTTCTCAATATATCTTTGAAATTTAATTTTTGTCAGAATATATCTTTCTTGTACCTTGGTTATTCTTTTTATTCCATTGGAGGTAAAGTTAGAAATAGAGACAGAAGAACAGATATAAATGCACTGAAAAATGTATATATCTATAAATATGCAGATAGATGATTGCAGATAGGTAGATAGATAAAATAGATAGATGATAGATAGATAGACATAGATACAAATACATATGTGTATATATGTATATATATCAGAAAAATAGGCAATTTTTAAAATCTTATAAATATTTAGGTAAAGAGCAATTAGATATTAATTTTTTCACCCAGCAATTCACTTTTAGGAATTTATCATATAAAATAAGAGTATGTGTTATAGTGATAACAATGACAAAAATTAAAAACCAATTAAGCATCCAAAAAGAGTATTTCTTATTCATATTTTGATACAGTCATATGACAAAATACTATTCACCCATTAAAAGGGATGTAGGATATGCGTGACATAAAAATGAGTTTACAACATATTTCACAAAACAGATTGTGAAGCAGCATAAATAGAATAATTCTTTTCATATTGTGGTATTTGTATATGTGCATTATGCATACGTGTATGCATAGAATAAAATATTTTAAAAATGGTACCATCCTTAATTCTAAGGAATTGGGCTAAATATGTTTGTATTTTTTTCATTTATCTATATTTTATAACTCACTGCAATGCATATATGTATTTGTTAATTAAAAACATATATGAGAAAATAATATTTCAGAATATATCACCTGTAGAAGGATAGAATTTCTAGTATCCAGCCATATTTTGGTTATTATAGCCAGATCCTACTTACCTTAGCTTAAGGATAGGGGGGAAAGTTAGACGTTTATGTGTCTTTTTTAAAGTGTACCTTTTACTTTTCTTTTTTTTTTTTTTTTAATATATTTTATTGATTATGCTGTTACAGTAGTTCCAATTTTTTTCCCCTTTACTCCCCTCCACCCAGTATCTCCCTCCCCCAGCATCCCCCCCCAAGTCCATACCCATGGTTCGTAAAAAATAACTATCCCTCCCTCTCAGATATTAAGACCCTTTGTAATCTTGTAAAGGACAATGGGCGAAGGTCTCAAGCTCCTCTAGCTGCTTCAAGCTGGACATGGTCGTCGTCCTACCTACCCTTGGGTCCAGAAATCCCTAATAACAGTGGGGGTGTGGAGGGGAGGGTGGCCTTCCCACATGGGGAAGGATCATGCAGACTCCAGGTCAGTTGGCTGTCTCCGGACAACGGCGTGCTTGGTTTAGCAGGCTGCCATCCTTGTTGTGTTCTGGGGGCAACAGATTTGGCAAAAAGGGTTAAAAAGCATCATTCAATCCATAACTACTAGGTGGCAAAAGGCAGGGATTAATTTTTCAATGTTCCACATTAGGAGAAAAAAAAAAAAAGGGCTTCTTTGGAGGAAGGTGTGCTAGGCACATCTCTCCTGTCCAAAACCCTTTTGCCCATTTTATTTAGTTTGGGCTGAGGGAAATAGTTTATGTTTCCCCCCTTTCAGACCTCTGGGCCCTTTCTGTCCAAGCCATTAGGATAGAAAAGAGAATTCAGTTTTAAAGTGAAGCCCACAGACCACCCCATTCTTCACCAACTCAGCCATTTAGTTCAGCCAAACTGTTGAGTCTCCGGAGGCAGCGCTGCAGAGAGGATTAAGTGAGGCTTATGCGTACAGACAATCACTCAGGTAATGCGGTCATAGGCTTATGCCCTTTGAAAACAGAAAACACATGTTAATTTATGTAACATAACCAACAAAAAAGTCTCTAAATCTGTAAGACTGTCTTATTGGGAAGACATACAGTTGCAAGGCACTTGACATTCTACTTGCCTGCAACTTGAATCTCTTTGGTGATATCACAGATATGGTTTAATTTTCAAGTGAAACCATTTTTTAAATGAGAAGAAACTTTTAAGACGGTTAGCTGCCCTACTTTACAGTCTGCCACTGATCATTGTGATTTTCCTTGAATACTGATTTTTCTCCCTAAGATTACTCTCCTTGTCTTTAAAGGGACTACATTAAGTCAATTTTTAATTTACCCTGTTCATTTGCATAAGCATAACAAGAGCAGCAAATGATCACTTATGATCTTTAGTTCTGTTTTGCTGGAACTTACCCAAGGAACATTTAGGGTGGCCCTCAGTCTGCTCTTCAGTGCACAGAAGCTGGGCCACATACCTGGCATTCATCCTTGCCTGTACACACCTGTCCTTTCCAAGTCTTTCTGGTTTTCCATTGTGCCTTAAGGTCCCTTCTAGCCATCTTTCAGGAAAACAACCTTCGTTCCTTCCCTGGAGAGATTGCTGTGGACCGCACAACCAACCATGGCAGCAGGCCTTTTATTTCGCGGGCTTTTATTACCTTTGAAAGTCATTCCCAGTTCCTTAGGGCTTTTTGGTAACAACATGAGCCCAAGCATGTCTCCTTTAGGCTTGACATTCCAGTCAAAGGCTTGTTCAGAAAAAGGAACCTCTATTAACAACTGGTCTTATTAGGTCTATGCAAAGAAACTTAAGTCATTACTTACTTGTTTAGAATGCCAAACTCTGGAGAGATCAAATAGGGAGAAAAATATACAACGTGAAGGAAAATCTTTGTCCTAATATTCACTGAACTGGCATTTCCATTCTTCATATTTTCATTTTCCCCCACTAAAAAAAATTTTTTTGTTTGTTTTTCCATTACAGTTGTCTCTCTCTTTTTTTTTTTTTCCCCTCTTGCTTCCCTGTATCCTGCCCCTCCCTTCCCCCACATTCAGTCCCCACTCAGTTGCCCATATCTGTGGGTCATTTATACATGTTCTTTGATTTTACACTTCCCCTTCTTACCCCCTTTTCTCCCTCCCCCCTCCCCCCTTGTTACTGTTAGTCTACTCCTTGTTTACATACCTCTGGTTCAATTTTGCTCATTTGTTTGTGTTGTTCATTAGTTTCCTGTAATAGGTGACAGCATAACGTATTTTTCTTTCGTTGCCTGGCTTATTTCGCTAAGCATAATTCTCTCTAGTTCCATCCATGTTGTTGCAAATGGTAGAAGTTCCTTCTTTCTTTCTGCTACATAGAACTCCATTGTGTAAATGTACCACAGTTTTTGGATCCACTCATCTACAGATGGGCATTTAGGTTGTTTCCAGCACTTGGCTATTGTAAATAGTGCTGCTATGAACATTGGAGTGCATAGGTTCTTTTGAATTGGTGTTTCAGGATTTTTCGGATATAATCCCAGTAATGGAATTGCTGGTTCAAAAGGCAGTTCCATTTTTAGTTTTTTGAGGAAATTCCAAACTGTTTTCCATAGTGGCTGCACCAGTCTGCATTCCCACCAGCAATGCACCAGGGTTCCCGTTTCTCCGCATCCTCTCCAGCACAAGTTGTTTGTTGATTTGTTGATTATGGCCATTCTGACTGGTGTGAGGTGGTATCTCATTGTGGTTTTTATTTGCATCTCTCTGATGGCTAGTGATGTTGAGCATATTTTCATATGTCTATGGGCCCTCTGTATGTCTTCTTTGGAGAAGTGTTTGTTCAGGTCCTTTGCCCATTTTTTAATTGGGTTGTCTGTCTTCTTGGTGTTGAGTCGTATGAGTTCTTTATATATTTTGGAGATCAATCCCTTGTCTGAGATGTCATTGGCGAATATATTTTCCCATATGGTTGGTTTCCTTTTCATCTTGCTGATGTTTTCTTTAGCTGAGCAGAAACATTTAGTTTGATGTAGTCCCATTTGTTTATTCTTTCCTTTATTTCCCTTGCCTTAGGAGATATATCAGTGAAAATGTTGCTACATGGGATATCTGAAATTTTCCTGCCTATTTTTTCCTCTAGGACTTTTATGGTATCACGGCTTACATTTAAGTCTTTGATCCATTTTGAGTTTATTCTGGTGTATGGTGTAAGTTGGTGGTCTAGTTTCATTTTTTTGCATGTCCCTGTCCAGTTCTCCCAACACCATTTGTTGAAGAGGCTCTTTTCACTCCATTTGATGTTCTTTCCCCCTTTGTCAAATATTAGTTGACCATATGAACCTGGGTTTATTTCTGGGCTCTCTATTCTGTTCCATTGATCTATATGTCTGTTTTTATGCCAGTACCAGACTGTTTTGATTACCGTGGCCTTGTAGTATAGTTTGATATCAGGTATTGTGATTCCTCCTACTGTGTTCTTCTTCCTCAAAATTGCTGTGGCTATTCGGGCTCTTTTTTGGTTCCATATAAATTTTTGAAGTATTTGTTCTAGGTCTGTGAAATATGTTGCTGGTATTTTAATAGGGATTGCATTGAATCTATAAATTGCTTTGGGTAGTATGGACATTTTAATGATGTTGATTCTTCCCATCCATGAGCATGGTATATGCTTCCATTTATTTGTATCTTCTTTAATTTCTTTCTTCAATGTTATGTAGTTTTCTGAGTACAGGTCTTTTACCTCCTTGGTTAAGTTTATTCCTAGGTATTTTATTTTTCTTGTTGCTATGGTAAATTGAATTTTTCTTTCAGTTTCTATCTCTGAGTTTTTATTGTTGGTGTATAAAAATGCCTTTGATTTCTTAATATTGACTTTGTATCCTGCTATTTTGCCGAATTCACTTATTAGGTCGAGTAGTTTTTTTGTGGAGTCTATAGGGTTTTCTATGTACACTATCATGTCATCTGCAAATAATGACAGTTTTACTTCCTCTTTTCCAATTTGGATGCCTTTTATTTCTCTTTCTTGTCTGATTGCGGTGGCTAGAACTTCCAAGACTATGTTGAATAGCAGTGGGGAAAGCGGACATCCTTGTCTTGTTCCTGATCTCAGGGGGAATGCTCTCAGTTTTTGCCCATTGAGTATGATGTTGGCTTCAGGTTTCTCATATATGGCCTTTATTATGTTGAGGTATGCTCCCTCTATTCCCATTTTGCTGAGAGTTTTTATCATAAATGGGTGTTGTACTTTATCAAATGCTTTTTCTGCATCTATTGATATTATCATGTGGTTTTTGTCTTTCATTTTGTTTATGTGGTGTATTACGTTTATTGATTTACGAATGTTAAACCATCCTTGCATCCCTGGGATGAATCCTACTTGATCGTGGTGTATGATCTTTCTAATGTGTTGCTGGATCCGGTTTGCCAATATTTTGTTGAGGATTTTAGCATCTATGTTCATCAGCGATATTGGCCTGTAGTTTTCTTTCTTTGTTGTGTCTTGACCTGGTTTTGGAATTAGGGTTATACTGGCAAAGAACCAGCTCCTACTTTTGTTGATCTTTTGAATTGTTAGTTTAGACTCTATGTCATTTAATTCTGCTCTGATCTTGATGATTTCCTTCCTTCTACTTGATCTGGGCTTTGCTTGTTGTTCTTCCTCTAGATCTTGTAGCTGTAGGGTTAAATTTTTTATTAGATATTCCTCTAGCTTTTTTAGGTAGGCCTGTATTGCTATGAACTTTCCTCTTAGGACTGCTTTCGCTGTATCCCATAGGTTTTGGGTTGTTGTGTGTTCATTATCATTAGTTTCCAGAAACTTTTTGATTTCTTCCTTGATGTCATTGTTAACCCATTCATTATTTAATAGCATGTTATCCATTCTCCATGAGTTTGAATGTTTTTGAGTTTTTTCCTTGAGGTTGATTTCCAATTTTAAGCCATTGTGATCTGAGAAGATGCTTGATATAATTTCAATTTTCTTGAATTTATTGAGGCTTGTTTTGTGTCCTACCATGTGGTCTATCTTTGAAAATGTTCCATGTGCACTTGAGAAGTATGTATATTTTGCTTCTTTGGGGTGAAAACTTCTATATATATCGACTAAGTCCATTTGATCTAGAGTGTTGTTCAGTGCCTCCATATCTTTGGTGTTTCTTTGCTTCGAAGATCTGTCCATTGTTGACAATGGGGTGTTAAAGTCCCCTACTATGAGTGTGTTGTTGTCTATATCTTTCTTGGAGTCTTTAAAAGTTTCCTTACATATTTGGGTGCTCCTAAGTTTGGTGCATATATATTTATAAGGGTTATATCTTCTTGATGGATTTTTCCCTTAAGTATTATGAAATGCCCTTCTTTGTCTCTTTTTATGGACTTTGCTGTGAAATCTGTTTTGTCTGATATAAGTATTGCTACCCCGGCTTTTTTTTCATGTCCATTTGCTTGGAATACATTTTTCCATCCCTTTACTTTCAGTCTGTGTAGATCTTTTGTTCTAAGGTGGGTCTTTTGTAGACAGCATATATGTGGGTCATTCTTTCTAATCCATTCAGCTACCCTATGTCTTTTAATTGGAGCATTTAATCCATTTACATTTAAGGTTATTACCGATAAGTACTTATTCATTGTCATTTTTCCCCTTTGTACTCGTGTTCTTCTCTGTCTCTCTCTGTTTCTTTATCTTCTTAGAGCAGACCTTTTAGCATCTCTTGCATTGCTGGTTTGGTGGAGATGTATTCTTTTAGCCTTCTTTTGTCTTGGAAACTCCTTATTTCACCCTCCATTTTGAATGAGAGCTTTGCTGGGTATAGTATTCTAGGTTGTAGGCCTTTGTTTTTCATTGCTTGGAATACTTTTTGCCATTCCCTTCTGGCTTGTAGTGTTTCTGCTGAGAAATCTGATGATAGCCTTATTGGAGTACCCTTGTATGTTATTAGTTGTTTTTCTCTTGCTGCTTTTAGGATCCTCTCTTTGTCTTTGAATGTTGCCATTTTAATTATGATGTGTCTTGAGGTGGGCCTGTTGGGGTTCATCTTCATTGGGACCCTCTGTGCTTCCTGGACTTGCGTGACTCTTTCTCTCGTCATGTTAGGAAAGTTTTCTGTCATTAGTTTTTCAAAGAGGTTTTCTATCCCTTGGTCTTCTTCTTCTCCTTCTGGAATTCCTATGATACGGATATTATTACGTTTCATGTTGTCCTGCAGCTGTCTTAGAACCTCTTCAGTCTTGTTCAGTCTTTTTTCATTTTGTTGCATTGTCTGGGAGTTTTTGTGTAGGTTGTCCTCCAGCTCGCTGATCCGATCTTCTGCTTCCTCTAGCCTGCTTTTAATTCCTTCTACTGTGTTCTTCAATTCAGAGATCGTATTTTTCATTTCCTCCTGGCTCTTATTGATAGCTTCTATGTCCTTTTTCATGCTCACGTAATTTTCTGTGAGTTCCTTGTAGTTTTTCTGGAGTTCTTTGAAGTTTCCGCTGGGCTCATTCAGCTTCTCCATAATCCATGTTTTGAATTCCATATCTGATAGTTCGCTCCCCTCTATTTCATTTAGCACTCTTTCTGGGGATTCTACCTTTCCTTTTGATGGGAGGTTGTTTCTCTGTCTCCCCATTTTTTTGACTCCTATTGTTTGTTGGTGCTTCTTGGAATGATCTGCACTTCCTGGATCTGCCTCTGGTGGCGTCAGATCATGTACCAGTCTGGCCCTAGGCAGCCTGTTGGAGACTTCCAGGGATCTACTGCTGTTGTCTGTCTTCTTTGATTGTTAATCTATTCAATCTGTGATTAGCTGTCAGGCTTAAGAACTGTGGGTGTGGCAGCTTAATTCCTGTAGGCAGGGCTTTTGCTTCCCCTCAGGCTGACGCCACTTGGAGGGGAATGGTCTACCCGCAGTACTGGGGATGAGTCAGCACTGGGACCCAGTCAGCTGCTCCTCCAGTTCTCCCCTCAAAGCCACCGTGCCAAATTCTCCCCAAGTGTCTCCAGTCCTCTCTGCCTTCCCTCTGCTTGAGCCCAGGGTAAGTGGTGGCCAAAATATTTTCGTATGTGATCCACTTAAGAGCTCTTTTTCTCCTGCTGTTTCTCTCCGGCTAGCAAGAAAGCCTGTGGCTTTTCGCTTTTCACAGCTGATACTATTTTACTTTCCACTCTGTCGCTGTAGGCTGGGAAGCCCAGCTGGGGGTTTAGACCCTGCCCTTCTCATGGGGAATCCCCGGCTGCTGAGCTGTTTCTCAGTCCCTTCAGCAGCCACCCGTGTGAGCCCAGCCAGCCCTTCCGCGTCTCCGCACTCCCTACCGGTCACGTTGTGATGTAGCGGCCTTTTCTGTCTCTCCGTGGTTATAAGACTTCTTTCCAGCTAGTGTTCCGTTGGTTATTCCAGATGATTTCTCCAAAATTAAGTTGTAAATCCAGACTGGTCCTGGGAGGAGGTTAGTGTAGCTTCCACTTACTCCTCCGCCATCTTGGATCTCCTTACTTTTCTTTTTGACATAGGTGCATTATGTTGCTTTCTGAGAACAAACATATATTTTTTATTCTTACCACTTCATCTTTCCTTTGCATTTTGGTATTCATATGAACATTTAAGAGTTGGCTGTGTACCATTTTTTTCTCCAAGCTTGACTATTCAGATCATATCCAACAGCACATCTCAAAGAAGCATTATCTAATTTAAAACCCTTATGTGAATAAATGTCAACACAGTTTCTCTAAAAGCTCTCAGCAAACGAGTGTCAAACATGCTGGCACTGTTGGATTTTTACTTTTGTGCTTTATATTCTTTAACAAAGGCTAGGAAAAGAAATTGTTTTCTTCCCTCCCCTCTCCTCTTCCCCTGACATTTTTCTCTTTAGTTTGCTTCCAGTGCCCTTGAAGGCTGTATTGAATCTGACAAAGGATAAACTAGCAGGGAGTGGGAGACACTGAAGATACCAAGGGGTTCCAACTGCCTGTTGAAAATCTGTTTATACAGCACCTGGGTCACTATCATCTGATAGGCTTATCTCTGTGTGTTATTGTGTTTATGTAAAGAAAAAAAACAGCCAGCATCCCTTGTTGCTGAGCCCTACTCTATATAATTCTGTTGCCTTAATTATCCACTTACTACCTCATTTTCTTTGAAAAAGACTGCTTTTCCAGCTTCAACTGTGATCACCAAGAACATACAATCTCTCCTTTGTTCACTGAGTGACTTTTATAATTGACTAAGGGTCAAACGTGTCTTGAAACCTAAGCCACTTTTGGCAAAGAGGTATTAAAATAAATGTAGCTAAAACTGCCCAACACAGAATAAATGCTTCTGGTTTCATTGTTATTCATCAAGTGTTTGTGCATTTTGGGAATTTGGAAATACATTGCCAGTGTTCATAAATGAATGCAACATCACAGACAGGCACTTCCTTGGGATATGGTGAGCTGGTGGCAGCCCTAGCACTGCAGTGTTATTTGTATTTCTTGGAAGGGAAGTGGGTTCAGGGAGGGAGTGCCACACTCGTGCCAAAATCGAGTGGCTTCAAGAATCAGGCAGCTGAACAGTCAGCATGGAAGTCAAAGAGGGGAGAATGTTGACGCTGAGACGTGATACAGGAAATAATATGAAACTTACATGCATATCCAAAAACTAGTTCAGAAGCCCCAGTAACCTCTTAGCAGAGTCCACTTGTTTAAAGGGCCCCCACAGTCCTAGAACATCCGCAGACCCACCCACTCTGGGAACGATGGCCAGGGCAATAGCTAGTGAGGCACCAGGCCCATATGAAATTGGGAGGAATGCCTGAAAAGGGGGAAAGTGCTGAGCAAGCAGCATTGTTCCCTTTCTGGTCCCTCCCCAATGCACAGCTCCACACGTGCTGAAACAGGTCACCCTGTACTGACAAATACCTAAGGCTCCACCCCTTAAAACATAACAGGAGTGACAGTTCTACCTAACATACACAAACAAACACAGGAGCCTGTCAAGATGAGGAGACAGACAAATATGACCCAAAAGGGTGAATGGATCAAGGTTCCAGTGGGAGAACTAAGTGATGAGGACATAGCCAACCTAACAGACACAGAATTCAAAACACTGGTGATAAAGATGCTCACAGGCTTGGCAGATATACTTGAGAACAGCAGATGCATAAGGGAAAAAGCGAAGGCTATGCTAAGTGAAACAAAAAAAATTCACAGAAAACCAATGGTGAAGGGAAGGAAACTGTGGTTCAAGTCAATGATTGGGAACATAAGAAAGAAATAAACAGTCAACCAGTATAGAATGAGCAAACAAGAATTTTAAAAAGTGAGGAGAGGCTTAGGGACCTCTGGGATGACTTTAAATGTGACAACATCCAAATCATAGGGGTGCCAGAAGAGGAAGATCAAGAAATTGAAAACTTATGTGAGAAAATAATGAAGGAAAACTCCCCAAATTTGGTGAATGAAATAGACATACAAGTCCAGGAAGCACAGAGAGTCCCAAACAAGCTAGATCCAAAGAGGACCACACCAAGACACATCATAATTAAAATGCCAAAGATGAAAGATGAAGAGAGAATCTTAAAAGCAGCAAGAGAAAAACAGTTACCTACAAAATGGTGCCTATAAGACTATCAGCTGATTTCTCAAAAGAAACTTTTCAGACAAGAAGGGGCTGGCACTATATGATATCACCTAATACAGGAGACTAAGGAACAACACAAACAAATTAACTAAATTGAACAAGGGACAGAATAACAGTTATCAGGGGGGAGAGGGGAGGGAGAGAAGGATGATAAGTAAGGGAAGGGTTTAGTGAAAGAACATGTATAAATGACTCATGGACATGGACAACGGGGTGGGAGATATGACTGTGGGAGAAGGGGTGGGCTAGGTGGGGGGGAGCAATGGGTGAAAAAATGGGACAATTGTAATTGAAAAACAATTTTAAAAAGGGGGGACTGGCAAGAAGTACTCAATATGATGAAAAATAAGGACCTACAACCAAGATTAGTCTATCCATCAAAGCTATCATTTAAAATGGAAGGACAAATGAAGTGCTTCCCAGACAAGGTAAAGCTAAAAGAGTTCATTATCACCAAGCCATTATTATATGAAATGTTAAAGGGACTTATTTAAGAAAAAGAAGACTAAAACTATGAACACTAAAATGACAACAAACTCACAACTATCAACAATTGAAGCTAAAAAATAAAAACAAAATCCAACTAAGCAAACCAGAATAGGAACAGAATCATAGGTATGGGGATCATTTGGAAGGTTATCAGCTGGGAGGTGGAAGGGGGAGAAATGGGGAAATGGTGCAGGGACTAAGAAGAATAATTGGTTGGTACAAAATAGACAGGGGAAATTAAGAATAGTGTAGAAAAGGGTGAAGCCAAAGAACATATATGCACGACCCATGGACATGAACTAAGTGGGGTGGGATTGCTGGAGGAAAGGCAGGTACTGGGTGGAGGAGAGCAAAGGAAAAAAAATGGGACTATTGTAACCACATAATCAATAAAATATACTTTTAAAAAATGAAGGACAAAAAACATATGATCATCTTGATAAATGCAGTGATAGCATTTGACAAAATTCAACATTTATTTATGATACAAACTCAACAAGTGTATGTAGAGAGAATATATGTTAATATAAGAAAGGCCATTTATGACAAATCCACATATAACATCATAGTTTTAAAAACTACTATTTTTCCATTAAAATCACGGCACAAAAAATGAAAGATCACATCCAAAGTGACATACAAAAATAAATAGAAAACTCTAAATTTAACCAACAATGATATTAATTTGCATAATTTCCTTTTCTTTTTTCATTAGGCAAATCTTACCTAGACATTGGGGTCAAAATGGAATATTCTGACATGCAAAAGTGAGGAAATGCAAATTAACTATAATTTCATAGCCCAGTGGTAACCACAATTATCACTATGCATATTGCTCATCTCTCTATGCAAAAAATAACAGACTACACATATTGCTTTGTAATTCCCTTTATTCACACATTATTCCCTGTAAATGAATGTAAATTTAAGATATAATTTTTACTGGTATGATAATCCATTATATAAATGCACCATGATTTAACTAATTAACCTTTTAATATTATACATGTAGGTATATTCTAATTTTTCACACTTAAATAAAATATTGTACTTCTTTCACTCATACATTTATATATTCAACAAATATTTGTTTATTCTTGGTGATAAAGATACTACAGTGAGTAAATCAGGGATACAAGATTAAAGACACCTGTCCTTGAGGTTCCAGTGAAAAGGACAGACTAATAAGATAAATGAATAAAATATATGTTCATTCTCTGGTGATAAGAAAAACAAAAAAAGAGGAAAGAAAGTGAGGGAAGAAATAAACAAGTAGAAAAGGGAGGTTAGAAAAGGTCTCATTGAGAAAGCAACATTTTTTAAAATTTTATGTTTCAATTATAGCTTGAATTCAATGTTATTTTGCATTAGTTTCTAATGTACACCATAGCAGACAATCACATACTTTACAAATTTCCCCTCAATAATTCAAGTACCCACGTGGCACCAAACATAGTCATTACAATACTATTGACTATATTCTCTATGCTGTATTTTACATCCCCATGACTATTTTATAACCAATTAGTACTTCTTAATCTCCTCACCTTTTTTACCCATTCCCAAACTTCCCTCCCATCTGGCAACAATTAGTCTGTTCTCTGTACCTTTAAGTCTGTTTCAATTTTGTTTGTTTATTTATTTCTTTTCTTTAGATTCCAATATAAGTAAAATCATATGGTATTTGTTTTTCCTCTGTCAGGCTTATTTTGCTTAGCATAATACCCTCTAACTCCATCCACTCTGTTCCAAGTGGTAAGATTTCATTCTTTTTATGGCCAAGTAATATTCCACTGTATATATGCACCACAGCTTTTTTTTCTCTTCTCATCTATTTATGAGCACCTGGGTTGGTTCCATATCTTGGCTATTATAACATTTTTAAAAGGCCTGAAGGAAGTAAGAACAATCTGTGAATATTTAAGGAAAGATCATTGTAGAAAGAATCAACTGCAAGGGCAGAGGCCCTAAGGCACAACATGCCTGGCAGGTTGAGAGGGCCAGAAAGGCTGGTGCTAGCAGGAGATGAAGTCAGAGGGGTAACAGGGTGAAGGGTCAGTTTTCACTTGCTTTCCTGGCATGATTATTGATAATGTTCCACTTTCATCCTTAAAAATGTTTCAGTTGGGAGGATAAGTTATAGAATTGCCTTTCTTAAAGCCATTATAAGGTCTTTGATTTTGTTGTTGTTGTTGTTAAATAGGAAGCCATTTTGAAAAAAAGACTGATATCCTGTTTCCTGAGATCACTCTGTTTGTTGGGCCGAGAATAGAGGAAGGGGAGAAGACGAAAGCCAAACCCATCAGAAGGCTATTACATTAGCCTTGCTAGGAATGATGATGACTGAATCAGCTGGAGAAGATGAGAATGGATAAGATTTTTTTATGTAAGGAATGTACAACCAAAAAGACTTCTGACAGATAGGATAGAAAATGAAAAAAAGATAAAGGAGTGAAGAACAACTCCATTATCTTTCTCTTGAAAACTGGAGTTGCCATGTGCTAAGTTGGACAAAACTGAAAGTAGAGCGGATTTAGGAAATGAGAAGTTAGAAGTAGAGTTGGGACAAGTGAAGTGTGAAGTGCCTATCAGATGTCTGGATTAGTCGGTTTGGGCTGCTATAACAAATATACCATACACTGGGTAGCTTACACAACAAACATTCTATTTCCCCCAATTCTGAAAGCAGGGAAGTTCATGATCAAGGTGCTGGAAAACCTGATCTTTGGTGAAAGCCCACTCACTCCCTGTTTTGCAGGATTTTGACATAGGGAGATTATCCATAACTATGCCTTCATCAGGGTTTAGTAAAAAACAGAAGCAATAGGTGATATGTATCGAAGATTAATTGTAAGAAATTGATTTATGCCATAGTGAGAGCTGGAAAAATGCCCGAAACACATAAGGCAGGAAAGCCATCAGGAAGATGAGACTGAAACTGCACACAGGTTGGAGCTTTTGTCCAAGGGTGTATGTAACTTTGCATCACCAGAGAAGCCCCAGTTCTGCCTTCAAGACCTTTCAATTGATTGAATCTGGCCCATTCAGATTATTTAGGATAATCTCCCTTACTTAAGATCAACTCATTTTGGACTTTAACCACATCTACAAAATGCCTACAGAACAACACCTAGATTAGTGTTTGAGTAACTGGAAACTATAGCCTAGCCAAATTGATGCATAAAACTAACTATGACAATATGGAGGGCACAATGTAATCACAAAGATTCTTCTCTGACAAAGAGTCAGAGAAGATGATTGATGACAGAAGCAGAGTTAGACAAGAGAATGTAAAAATAGAAGCAGAGGTCAGAGAAAGAAAGAGATTCAAGGATGATATGCTGTTGGCTGTGAAAATGGAAGGAGGAATCTTGAGTGAAGGAATTCAGGGGGTCTCTAAGATGTGGAAAAGGCTAGGAAAGAGATTCTCTCCTAGATTCTGCAGAAGGAATATAGCTCTCCTGACCCATCTCAAAGTTGTAGCCTCCAGAATCATAAGATAATAAATTTGTATTGTTTTAAGCCACCAAATGTGTTTGAAAGTCCTGATAGTTTGTTAGAGCAACAACAGGAAACTAATACATCTGTGAATGTAGGTGTAGAAGTATGTGTGTGGTGTGTGTAATCTGTTTCTGGATTTCCTATTTGGTTCTATTAAGATTGACGCATCCATTCCTGTACCAGTCTAATATTTTGTTAATTATTTTGAAATTAGGATATATTTTAATATCTAGTACAGAAAGTACCCTCTAATAATCTTTTTATATTGCTTTGGCTATTTATATTTGTTTAATTTTTTTAGATTAAATTTAGAAAAAAATTCTCAAGTTCCTTCCCAAAAAATATATCATTGCTATTCTAATTTTGACCACATAAAATTAGAATAGTACAAAATTTTTAACATTTTCTATGTATTCAAGTATTCAACTAGGTGAAGAAAAGTACAAAGCAAATATGTGTATCTATATAAAGATATGTAGATACACACATTTGTGGATATCTAAGTTACAGTATGTTCTGGAATTATAGTTTCTTTAAAATTTTGTGTATTTCCCAGTTTGTCCTCAGTACATTTGTGCAGTAGGTTGTATGGTGTGTTTGTGGGTAATTACCATCCAAAGGTATCAAGTCCATATCCCCAAATCTGTATATGTTACTTATTTGGAAAGCAGATTTTTGCAGATGTAATTAGGTTAAAATTCTTTGGATGAGAAGATTATCTTTAATAATCTAAGTGGGTTCTACATCGTCGGCAGCCGTCCGTCTCCAGAGACGATGGTGTAGCTTCTTAAGAGTCTATCTGCACCGCCGAGAATGGTTGTGCAGTCCGACTCGGGAGTGACACGGTATCTGTCTCCTCCCGTGTTGAATCGACATCTTGCGATGATGCTGGAGTGTCCTCTCCAGTGGAGCTGAAGCTACAGAGCCTGGGCAGGGTGATATGGAGGGTCTGCTGTTGCCCATGCAGCAGACCCCCCCTCTCTTCGCAGCTGAAGGATCCAAGGGAAAGACGGAGTCAATACAGCTTGGCTTCAGGTGTGCCGCAGGAGTTGCCGGTGTTGACTACAACGTCAAACCGCCTTAGGGACTCCGGCTCCGGATTTTCTGTCAGGGTTTACTCCCTTAGCCTTTCCCCTGAAGAGGTATGCCGCAAGGCAGCGGAGGTTTTTTGGAGTCAGAGTTTTCCTTCTCTGATGTGCCCTGACTGGAAGATCGAACCAGCGACACTTAGCTCGCAGGCCAACGCTCAATCCACTGAGCCAAACCAGCCACACAGAGAAAGAAGGAAATGCGACCACAAAGGCAGAGACTGGAAGGATGAGGCCACCAATCAAATGACATCTAGAGCCAGCAGACACTAAGAGAAAATTAACAAAATTTCCCCTTCAGCCCTCAGAGGAGGTGTGGCCCTACAGAAATCCTGATGTTGGACCTCAGGCCTTCAGAAATGTGAGAAAATAAATATTGGATGTCTTGAGTGCCTGGTGTGTGGTAATTTGTTAGAGTAGCCCTAGAAAAATAAGACAGTATGCTTCACCTTTATTTCAGAATCCTTGTAGGACATCTGGCAAAATGGTACTGAAGCCAAAGCTTGAGAACTGCCACTTTAAGTTACTGTTATTTTGTTTTGTTTTTGTTGTCATATACAACCAGACGCACCCATGCAGAAAAAGTTGGTAGATCTCTTTAAACAATTCTTCCACGTTTAAGTTTATTCTTAAAAATTGTTTTTATTTTGCTATTGTAATTAGAATATTTTACTTTCATTATAATTTCTAATTAGTTTTATTAGTATAAAAATATTAGCTTTTGTATATTTATTTTATAACAAATTATCTTTATGAACTCTATTAGAAATTCTAATAGCTTTTCAATTTATTTTCATGTGCTTTTCAGGTAGACAAACATATCATTTGCAGATAAAATTATTTGTTTTCTTCCCAATATTTATACCTTTTATGTCTTGCTTTGCCTTATTGTTTTGCTCAAAGTGTCCAGAAAAATAAAGATAAGTATAGTTATTTTCACCTAATTTCAGGTACTTATTCTAGTGTGTCATTGTTAAGGATGATGTTGCATGATTATTTCAGACATTCTTGTCACATCAATAAAATATTATTTTTCTGGTACACCAATATTTTCCTTTTAATCAACAATGATATTTAATTGTATCCAGTATCTAGTAAGAAAAACCTCTATACTTTGTCTTTTTTCATAATGTTAATCCTTTCTTACTTCTTAACTAAAGTCAGCTTTGACATTGTTTATTATTACTTTATGAATTTTATTTGTTAATATTTTACTAGGACTTTCACATTTATAGGTGAGATTTATGGGCAGTTTTCTATTTTGCAATATCATCTTTAACTTTTTAACTGAAATGTTACCCTCATAAAATGATTTAGGAAGTTTCTTTCTTCTTCAATGCTCTGAACATGTTTTATTCATGTTCCTCTTTATATTCATCAAATAATGCATGTGTGTAATTAAAATATAGAAAAAAGTTACTAAAAGTTTACTATTGAAATAAAGCACTCTTTTGACCAACACTTTGCTTAGTTCCATTCCAACTTTTAGCTATTATTTTTCAATCATTTATATTGTTGTTTCTTGATTTACCAAAATGTAGACATTATTTATAAACTTGCAGTTATGGGAATTATCTTGTACATACCCTCTAATTTTCCCTTCCCCAAAACTCTCAACATAATTTTATTAATATTAGATGTTTAAATAAATAGTTTATTGTTGTATGTTATTTACCTCAGAGACAAAGTGGTCTATGATCGTGCTTATCTCCTAAAAGAATTTTCTCTGGTATCAGTAACTGTTTTTTTATTTATATAGTTTTCACTAATTTTAAAAAATATATCCATTGTTCTATCAATAATGTTTCCAAATGCTTAAATACAGACCCATGACTCACTTTTTTATAGGCCTGGTGCACAGTTGATCATCTGTACACTTCATTACTCCTTTGTGATAAATGCCCTGTTTGTTATGTTGTGTCTTTGTCTTGTTTTAGTCCATCATTTTGCTAAAAAGCAATTCAATAGTTCCTGAAAAAGAGTACATGAGAGATAAACATTTTTAGTGCTCTCATAATTTACCATGGGATTAGTAGGTTGTCTGAGTATATGCAATTAGCCACTAAAAATAATTTTTACTCAAACATTAAGGTTTTGCTCAACAGTTTTCTAGTATCCAGTTATATTTTTGAAAATTCCAGTACTACCTAATGATTATCATTTATTCATGGGTGATTCTTTCTTTTCAGAAGAAGTCTAAGATTTTGCTCTTTACACTCTTCTAAAATGCTATGAAGATATGGCATAGGGTGAGCATTTTTCATCCATTGAACTGGACACAGGGGTCCTTACTATCTGAAGACTTGGATCCTCGTCTACGGCCATACCACCCTGAACGCGCCCGATCTCGTCTGAAGACTTGGATCCTCTACTTTTGATATTTTTCTTCATATTAATTTTTTCTCTGTTTTTTCAGATCTTTTTAAACTGTATTATTTGGATGTTGGACTTTAGGCATTGATTCACAAATTTTATATTTTCAACCTTTCTGTGAACTTTTTCGTGTGTGTGAACTTCTTTGTGCTCTCATTTCTAAGAGTTCTTCATTTTGTCTTTCAACCAGTCAATTAATATGGTTGCTCTATTTTGAAATTTTTAAGATTTCCTTATGTCCTTTTTGTGAAAGATCATCTATTTGCTCATGAATGCAATGTTTTATGATATACCTTTTTTTTCCTATCTCTCTGAGCATATTAGTAACTGTTTTATATTCTGAGAGGGCAGCATAATTTTCTTCTGTTCTTGATTGCTTTTAATTTTTCCCAGCGTCATTTTCCCTAATTTCCTTTTGTTTGTCTTTTTTTGTTTTTGTTTTTTTTTTGGTTTGTTTTGCTTTGTTTTGTTTTGTTCTCCATCTTTAATTTTAAAAGCATTTAAATATCTGGCTACCTCTTCATCTATGGATGAATCAATAAAGTTTTTGGAAATTTGGTAGGTACATGCAGTCTTATCGAGTGGTGATCACTACAATGAAATGAGGCAGCATCCCATATTCTTTATTGATAGACTCTCAGGCCTTTTCTCTGGGGCTGTTCAGTTTCTCCAAAGGATAATCTTCAACTCTCCTGCATGAGGAGCACAGGGGCTTTGATCCTTACTGTGTATATTCTGAAGACAGGGGGTGAGAGGGAAGGGTAGGAAGCAGAGAAAGAAGATGTAGCAGAACTCACCAATGCATATCTGTTCTGTTTTTAGTATAACATCTTTCATTCTTCACTATTCACAGTGTTCTTGAGTACAGAAGGTCTCTGGTTCTATTTCTCCTTAGGACAAGATTTATTGTCTTGAGGTAGTAATCAGGTAGTAAGTGAGTGGCTACAGGCTATTACATGGGCATGAAACCATTCTAGTTACTCTTTGGACTTTCAGCCAATCAATGAGTATTCAGAACTAAATTTTCTATGTCTTGCAGGATGCTGAGTCTTTCCTGAGTTTTTCCGGGTGAATCACTGAGCATCTCTTCATTTTCCTCATACCAAGTCTTAATATTTCAGCTTCTCTCTGCTCTGTACAGTTTCACCTCTGTAGCCATGTTTCATCTTCTAAATACAAGTTGAAATTTCTCTTCCATTCAGCTACTGTCTTTTCCTCAATTCTCTTTATCCTCATAGGTTTCCTATCCTTTTTATTTTTATTATTATTTCTTAATATTTTTGTTGGAATTTGGAAAAAAAGGAAGACACAAATGGTTGTGTTAAACTACTTAGTTTATCTGAAATCTCCTAGAACATTTTTAAATACTATAAGAAATAACTTTTCTTTGAATGTTTGCCAGGAATTGTCCATTATAGCATTAGACCCATGTCTTCATGGGGCTACATACATTGACAATTTTTTCACTCTATTCTATTTATATATTTAGATTTTATGCTTTTGATTCAGTTTTGTTCATTAATATTTGTTTAGAAAGTTGTCCATTCCTTCAATGATTTTGAATCTTATTATAGCACTGTATATAGCCTTGTGTTAGTTTTTAAAGTTTTACTATTCTTGTATATTACAGTTGTTTTATACTCCTAGCATATATTTATCTCCCATTCTTAATTAGCTCTTTCAGTCTATATTTTAATTGAATGTCTATATTAAATACATATAAATATTTATTTTTGTCTTTTTTTCATTTTGTAGTTATACTTAGCTTAAAACAATTTATTTTTCTTGTATTTCCTAAGGTTATTTTATTGCTGTTTTTTTAAACTTTTTTAGTAAAATGCCTGGCTTTTTATTTTTATTCTCTCAGATTTAATAAGAAAAGGACAAAGGCTACATGTATTATTTGTCATTTATTTCTAAATATGTAGTCTATAAGTAAATTTTGACTTTTTTCTTTGACTTCAGACTTATTTATGAAAAGTTATGTTTTTGTTGATAAATCCTTTAGTTAGCATTTCCTTAATTACTTTCAATTTAATTATGTTATAGTCTGGAAATACGGATTTTCAGATTTCTGATTTGGGAATATTGTTAAGACTTTCTTTGTAACCTCAAAATTGTTTGTTTGTTTTTCCCCTAAATATGCCATAGAAGCTCAAAAAATACATCCTCTCTTTGTAGAGTCCACAGTTAGATGTACTTACGCAATTCTGTTGGATTTTCCTGTCATTTTGCAGGAACATGTACATTAGTAATTTCTTGAGGAAAGAAAACAAAGCCTGAAAAGAAAATATTTTGAGTGTTTGAATATCTGAAAATGACCTTATTTTGCCATTTGATTGGTAGTTTGGCTGACTAGGCAATTATATATTAGAAATAATTTGAAGGCATTGCTCCATTGTATTCTAGCATCCAACATTATTTATATACTCTACATGTAGATTTAGTTTTGTCTACTTTATTTGGTAATGACTCAGAGAGAAGTTTTAGAGTATCCCCATTTATCACATTTCTGTCCAATTATACTTAGATGCACATTTTTTTGCTTTCTCTGTTTCAGTGTGACCTGATTTGGGGAATAAAGATTCATGATGCTTCCCTTAATATAAACTTTACTTCTCATTATAAAATAATATTCACTATCCTGTTTAACATTTTTTTTTGCAAACTTTACCTTACAAGTTTGAATTATTTTGCTTGCAGTTATCAAACTTGTCCTTGGCAAGCACTTATTATAAATAATCTGTGTTGTTTTTTAAAATATATTCTACTTTGTGAGAAAAAATAGTTAGATTTTGTTTTTTGAGCAGAGATTTTATCTTTTAATAGATGAGTGTTTCCTATTTTTTTTACTTATTGTTATATTACATTTGTTCCCACCTCTGACATCTTTAATACTTCCTTGTTATTTTCTATCTTTTATTAAATTAAATTTGCTTGCATTTTCTCCATTAATTTAGAAATTATTTATTATATCCATATTTAATTCTAAACTAAATCTAAATACTATTTACTTCTAAGGCTTCATTTCAGTAATTCTTTAACATATGTTTATTTACTTAATGTTTAATCAAGGCTACAGTGTGGTTCCATTGCTCTTTCAGGTAGTTACATTTTTCTCCATTCTATAGATTTAACAATAATTTTCTTTTGCCACAGCCATCACTCTGCAGTTCAGGCTCACTCTCTGGACAATGCTTATTCACTGAGGACTTGCTAACACTCATTGAAATAGTGTTCATTGGGCCAGAGAACTTAAGCAACTACTAAATAAAAAGTTGTTGGGTTTTTTCTTCTTTTTCCATAGAATAAGAGATGCAGAATAATGGCTATTTTAATAATAAAAGTATTTAAATATACATTTCCATCTATTTACAGGTCATTAATGAGTGTCCAATTCATTGTGGATATTTTTAGCTGGAAAATGACCAATAACATTTATCCTGCCATTTTTCATATCCTTTCCCATTGAAAACTATTAATTTGTATCAAGCATGCTTTAAAGAAGTATAAAGGGTATAATTGCAACAATGCAAAGCCAAAAGAATATAGGTATATATACTAACATGTTAACATTAGATATCTCTGGTAAGGATGCACTGTGACTTTTTTTTTCTTAAAAATTTTTATGTTATTCAATTTTTACATAGTATGCAGCATCTTATTATGAAAACTGCACATACTACATTATAACAATTATGTTTAGTACAACATAAAGTCAAATAACACTGCAACTTTTTAAAAATCTTCACCAGAAGATAAGTTTATTGATTTTAAAGAGAGAAAAAGGGAGAGACAGAGAGAAACATCAATGTGAAAGAAAAACATCAATCAGTTTCTTCCCATACACACCCCAACCAGGGATCAAACCCACAACCTAGGTATGTGCCCTGACTGGGGATTGAACCCACAAACTTTTTGGTGTATGGGACAATGCTTCAATCAACTGAGCCTCCTGTCTAGGGCAAATAATACTGCAATTTTGAGGCAAGGAAAAAATGGACTTATTTTGTTTAGTCTCTATTTAGCCTAGCACTTTTCTTATTTCTTCCACCCAAATTTCAACCTCTTGCTGGTAAATGAGAAAGCATTAAATTTATTTCTGCTTCTGACTGTGATGGAGTTCCAAGAAGCAAACTTACGTTCCTGTTGAAAAAATCTAGATAATATATTTTAAAGTTTTGCGCAGTCAAGATTGCAGCATAAGTAAAGAAGTACTCAAATCCTCCCACAACAACATCAAAATTACAACTAAACTACAGAACAACCATCATTCAGGATTACCTGAAATCTAGCTGAATGAAAGTCCTACAACTAGGAATTTAAAGAAGAAGCCACATTGAGACTGGTAGGAGGGGCATAGACATGGAATAGGCTGCTCCCAAAGCCATGTGCAGCAATAAAAATTAGGAGGGATATCTCAGCTGTGGAGGTTCCCTCTGAGGAGAACTGGGTCCCAGCCCCAAACTAGGCCCCCCAGCCCAGGCTTCCAATTCCAAGAAGAGAAGTCCCCATAACTTCTAGCTGTAAAAACCAGCAGACATGATGGCTGAGTGAGGCAGAAGGCTTCTGAAGTCCCAGGAAGTTTCTCTCAAAGGACCTGCACAGACTTAGACTCGCTTCCTCTGAACTCCAGCAATGGGGCAGCAGCTTGAAAGGAATCAAGGACATACAGGGAGGAACTGAATTATCTGATATTAGGTCAATAACTGGAGAGGTAGCTTTCTCCCAAACAAAAGTTCTGGGAGAGGCTATTGTTTCTTTTCTGAGATCAGATAGGTGCCATTTCCATCAACTGGCTCACACTGTTTGCCCCACCCTGGTGATTCCCTGAGACTCCCCCATGCAAATTGTGAGCCCACCCAAGCTGCTTCCAGTGACTTTTCCATATGAATGATGTCTTGGCTCATGCTTCACAACTTCCTAAAATCTCTCAAACAAGCAGCATCTGACCTCAGTGTGCCCCATACCTCTTACTAACTGTCCCCAGGCCCAGCATCAGCAGCAGCTGGCTTTGGTTTCCAACTTGGCCTCACCTGGGCACCTCCAAACCCAGCATAAGTAGCAGCCATCTGCAGATTACTTTGGAGCTCAAGCCAGGTAGACTCAGGCAAAACACAGGTGGTAGCTGATCTTAGAATGTATGTCCCAGAAAGCTTCAGCAAGTAAGTGCACCAGCTGGACAGCTTCAGACTGCATCACAGCACTACCCAATCATATCCACAGGCAACACACTTGAGAGACAAAGTCAGTGGGCACTAGAGCCCCACCCAAGTAAGTACTGATCTGTGGGGTAGTTGGTGGTCACAGCCAGTCCTTGCAGCTAATCAGCCCAGGGGTAAATTCCTCTCATTGACATGCTAACAGCAATCAAGGCTCAACTACAAGAGGGTTTTTGGAGTGCCCAGCTCCAATGATCAGAGAGGCTGTGTCACTGGACCCTATAGGACATCTACTACATAAAGGCACTCTACCAAGCCTGGGAGTCACAACAGCTCTACCTTATACATAGAAACAAACACAGAGAGACTGCTGAAATGAAGACACAAAGAAACATAACCCAAAGGAAAAACAGAAAAAACCTCTAGAAAAAGAACTCAATAAAATGGAAATAAGCAACCTAGTAGATGCAGAGTTCAAAACTTTGGTTATAAGAATGTTCAATGGCCTTAGTGAGAACTTCAATGGCATAAAAAAATGACATGGAAACCATAAAAAAGAGCCAGTCAGAAATAAAGAATACACTAACTGAAATGATGAATAATTTATAGGGAATCAACAGTAGATTAGATAAAACTGAGAATCAAACCAGCAATTTGAAATATAAGTAAGCAAAAAACACCCAATCAGAACACCAAAGAGTAAAAGGAATTTTTAAAAATTAGGATAGTGTAAGGAGCTCTGGGACAACTTCAACATCATGGGGATGCCAGGAAAAAGAGAGCGAGAGCAAGAAATTGAAAACTTATTTGAAAAAAATGACAGAAAACTTATCATTTGTGAACTGGAGATAAAGTACAACATTGAGACTGAGAAAGGATTCTGAATCTTTATATGGATATTCTGGACTGTTTTAATATAAATGTATGCCTTCTGGTCCCTGCTGCTTTGTATCCTTTGTCTGCAGTAAATCTCTCATGGATGTGAGTGTACATGTGCCTGTGTGTGTGTGTGTGTGTGTGTGTTATGAGTCTGTGAGGTTGCTGAAAACTAGACATTTTTAAGAAAATTCAAAATACTTTTGCTTCTTTCAAATCATTGAGTCATTTATTTTTTGTTTTATTTTATTAATACAGCATGATGTGTTTCCAGATTCTACTAATGAGAAGCAATCTCTGTTATCCATTTATGAAGTCATTTAATGCGTGTTGAGCATCTGCTCTCTACAATACTAAAGATTAGAAATTAAACTATAACAGTAGAAAAATATTTGATATGGAAAAGCTGTTGCGGAACTTCTCTTGAGGAAATTGGAGAACTATCTTGATAGTTCAGGCAAAATAGAAAACATTCTCTTTCTACTCCTGAGCATGTCTATTTCATGAGAAAACTGATGGCCATTAGGCCACATTTGACAAATATGCATGTTTTGTTTTCCTACAATGTATACATAAAATAATTTAAATACTTTTACTTGAAGCATGAACTCTATAATCTGACATGCTTTTCACTACTCTCTAACCTTTTACAGCTTGCTTATTTTATTTATTTATGTTGATGATGTTTGAGCTTATGGTTCTGAAAGCTTACTTTAAAAGAGAATTTGACATGAAGGTATGTTTAAACTTTCTAGTTGAAATGATCAACGATTACTTTTGTAAGCATTGTGTCATAGGTACCATTTTTTATTGTAATAACACATTGACCACCAGTTTAAAGACACCTGCTAAATTAAAAAATACATATCTTTTATACATTATGAAGTATCTTAATATAATGTTAGGTTTTAAAACCAACCTGATTATTAAAAATAAATATTATATGATAGGGTGCCACTTGTACTTTAGATGTAGAAAACCACAATAGTACATAATTACTACTCTCACAAGGAGAAAAATCCAGACGGTCCTCCAAGTCATAACTCTTCTGGGGCCTATTAGAAAGCTGACATTGTAAGGCAACCAGGTAAATTAAATATCAAAAGGTCTTTCCTGGGACAGAGGCAATAAATAACAGTTTCACTTGGCAGAAGATGGTCAAAAAAGAGGTGGCCATCAAATATATCAAAATAACAACCTCAAATTTTTAAAAATGCAAAAAAGGTTTTAACAGACATTTCAACAAAGAATATTTTTGACATCATTAGTCATTAGATAAGTGCACATTAAAGCCTCAATGAAATAGCACTTAAAATCTACAAGAAAGGCAAAATGTTTTAAATTCACAATACCAAGTACAGATGAAGAGGTGAAGCAAATTCTACTACTAAGAACTACTCAAGAAAATGAAACTAACTTTTTAAAGATGTATAGTTCTACAGACCTGGCTGGTTTAGCTCAGTGGATTGAGCGTCGGCCTGCGAGCTAAGTGTCGCTGGTTCGATCTTCCAGTCAGGGTACATCAGAGAAGGAAAACTCTGACTCCAAAAAACCTCCGCTGCCTTGCGGCATACCTCTTCAGGGGAAAGGCTAAGGGAGTAAACCCTGACAGAAAATCCGGAGCCGGAGTCCCTAAGGCGGTTTGACGTTGTAGTCAACACCGGCAACTCCTGCGGCGCACCTGAAGCCAAGCTGTATTGACTCCGTCTTTCCCTTGGACCCTTCAGCTGCGAAGAGAGGGGGGGTCTGCTGCATGGGCAACAGCAGACCCTCCATATCACCCTGCCCAGGCTCTGTAGCTTCAGCGTCATCGCAAGATGTCGATTCAACACGGGAGGAGACAGATACCGTGTCACTCCCGAGTCGGACTGCACAGCCATTCTCGGCGGTGCAGATAGACTCTTAAGAAGCTACACCATCGTCTCTCGAGACGGACGGCTGCCGACGACGATAGTTCTACAAATCTTGGCAAATGAACGCTATGTCCACCAAGATTTGTAGAACTATACATCTTTAAAAAGTTGTTTCATTTTATGTAAACTACCTCAATAAGTGTGATATAATAATTATGAGGAAAGGAGGTGTTTTAAATATTATCTGAATAATTTTAACTTTAGCCAAGTATCAGAAAAAATTGACATGTCAGACTCAATAAATATTATTGAATAAATAAGCCACTTCCAGTATTAGCTGCATAAGAACGTTGCCATTTTAACCCCTGGAAATCATTAAAAATAAGAAAACCACATTACATATGTAAAATGATGCAGAACGGGGTAAGAATGTGTGAACGAATGAGGTCAGAGAAGGTATCTCTCTTGAAAAAAAGAATGCATTGCCAAGTTTCTTATGGAGATTATCTGAAGAATTCCCACAAACATGCCTCATAAAAACTAAAAAATCTTTAAGGCATGTGAAATAAATCAGAGAAAAAAAACTCATGAAAACAGATTTGTGTTATCAGAGGT
This sequence comes from Furipterus horrens, assembly GCF_987537825.1. NCBI lineage: Eukaryota > Metazoa > Chordata > Mammalia > Chiroptera > Furipteridae > Furipterus > Furipterus horrens. The sequence goes on along the minus strand of NW_028327176.1, from coordinate 56,669,063 downwards.
GAGGGCTGGAGTGGGGAAAATGAGTAAAGGTGATCAAAGGAAACAAACTTCTAGTTACAAGAAAAATAACTCATAGGGATCTAATATATAACATGGTGACAATAGTTAATAATAGTATATTTGAAAGTTTCTAAGAAATTAAATCTTAATAGTTCTCATCACAAAAAAAAAAATTACACCTAAAACTAACACAGTGTTATATACCAATTATATTTCAATAAAACTGGTGGGGGGGAGGGTCAAAACAAACATAGTAAACAGGCTGCATTTGGACACCGAATATGTTAGAGAAAATCAATTTCCAGATTCCAATAACATTTGTCATGTGAAAATTTGCCTCTCAAATTAGTAAAACACAAAACAATATATAGAAAATAAAGGCATATAGTAAAGTTGTAAAGGAATGCCTGAGTATTATGAACTCCTAATTCTGAGAAACAGATATCTTTGGTAGCATTAATGAAAATGGTGATCAGGACAAGATTCACAGGCTGCTTTTGTTATATAGATCCATCCCTATTGCAATTGCAAAATTACAAAACTCATTAGGAGGAAAAGAAAATTTGACCTGATCTGACCTGATATGAAAAGTTATAGTCTAAAGTTATCTCATTTAGGCTAAATAGTCAAACATTTAGGTTGCAGAAATAGTAATGTACTTAACTAGTTATGGCCTCAGACCTGACTGGAAGTGTTACATAATAGGAGGAATATACACAATATTAGGCTTTTCAAAATTTGAACTGTTCTGAAATTTAAAAACATGATGGGTTTCAAATAAGAGCTTGTGGGTTTATATGGGCAATGATATATTTCTTAAGATGGGTAATTGAAACATAAATATTGTAATTTTCTTCATGCTTTTTTTATTATATAATAAATGGCTAAAACATTACAATATTGCCAATTTGCCTGGAGTTTCTTGACCACACCCCCCATCCCTAACTTGTAGAAGGTAGAAGAACAGACAACTATTAAGGGTACAACTGACCAAACTTTTCTTCCTGCCTCCCCACGACCACCACCACCACCACCTCAAGTCCCCAAGGTCCCAGGTCGAGTCAAGCTGAAAAGAGAGAATCTTTGAACTGGATGTGAATTGGACTTTTCATGCCCTTAACAGTGAACAAAAAGCTAAGACTTCTACTAGAGATTTTGACCAGGAGTAGAAAAGGGAAATTTATCAGAGAATGTCTGAAGGCAGTGATGGAAAAAAAGTAAAACTAATTCCTGATTATTTCTCCACTGACTTCAGCATTTTCAATAAAATGGTTGCTCAGAGTCAAAACAAATGCATGTTTTGTTAATCTTGTTAATAGTCTCAGTGTTATGGCTGATTTCATTATTGAGTTATCACAATTAACTGATCACCATAAAATTATGGACTTTAGGGACTGATTTCTGTAGACAGTATTGTGGTCGTGGCTTTTTCTTTCCAGTCAAGTGAATAAAATGCACCCACTTCATTAATTCTCTAAATTCACTTCTCCTGTACCTTTGCTAATAGAGTAAGAAAATATCTCTGACACCAAAATAATATAGTATCTTTCTAGAGAATAATATGCATTTCTTCTTATCTGTATCGATTAACTCAACTGAAATCATCAATATAGTGGGACAGCTGTGAAGTAAGGTGATATCCTCTAGGACGCTGGTCCCCAAACCTGGCTAGGTATGACAATCACTGGATCTGTCAAATTAAGCATATATAGATATTTAGTTATATAGACATATAACCGTATAGATATGTAGAGCTAGATAGATAGAATAGATAGATATAGACATAGATAGATAGAGATAGAGATGAAATAGATATAGATATAGGTATAAATAAATAGATGACATTCTGATTTACTAGGTCTGTAATGGGGCCTAAGGATCTATATATTTTAAAATCTTTCTATATGCTTTCTATATGCAGCCAGGTTTAACAACCAGTACTCTGAAGTATTTGTGTTTTTTAATGATGACCTCGATGTAGCAGGCCAAGAAAAGAAAAACAATGTGTTATTTACTATGCTGATTCATTCTTGTTCACTCAGCTAAGGCTTTCAGCACAGATTTTATGTATGTTGTTACTTTACTTGATGAAATTCTTAAGATATCAGATGATCAATAAAAATTAAATGAACTCTTCCTTTAGGGTTTTTTTTTCCCTCGTTATTGCTGGCAATATATGTGGTGGAACTAGCCAGCATGCAGGCAACCTTAAGCTAATATATAACACTTTGTGTTCAGAAAAAGCAATCCATCCAGGCCTCTTAAAATATATTATAAAATAAACCATACACATTTTGCCAATTTGTATAAAAATGAAACACTACATGAGAAAATTGTATGCTATGCCCTAGCTACCTGTGTTTTATAAAAATAAGCTAATCTTCTTGCAATGCTGTGACTTTTCATCTGCCACTCCTACTGTTTGGAAATTTTTTCTTCACTTTCTTTGTCCAATGAACTACTCCTTATTTTTTGAAAACTCTTAGGACAAAATATAAATGTAAGTCTTTTTGACTAAGATTAGATAATGATTTCTTACATAAGACACCTAAAACAGAAGTAATGAAAAAAATAGGTAAATGTAACTTTATCAAAATGAAGATTTTTTTGGTGCTGGAAAGGACACTAACTATCTAGAAATTGAAAAGACAATACAGAGAAGGAGAGAAACATTGTAAATAATATACCTGATAAGTTTCTAGTAATCAGAATATATAAAGAAGTATTAAAACTCAACAATTTAAAGACAAATAATACAATTTAAAAATTGGTAAAGGCTCTGAGTAGATATTTCTCCAATGAAGATATAAAATGGACCATAAGCACATGAAAAGCTCAACATCTCATTTCTAATAAAAAATGCAAAACAAAACCATCACAAGATACCATTTATACCCAATAATATGCTATAATCAATAAATGGACAATAGCAAGTGATAGCAGAATGTGAAGAAATTGGAACCCTCACACAGCGCTAGCAGGATTGCAAAATGTACACCTATTTTGGAAAACAGTTTGGCAATTTCTTAAAAAGTTGAACATAAAGTTAGCATTGACCCAGGACTTCCACTCATAGGTATAGATATGTAACCAAGAGAATTGAAAACAAATGTGCCCACAAAAACTTGCACAAGAGCAAACAAGTAAATAACCCAAATGTCAATCAGTTGATGAGTGAATTTTCAAAAATAAATGCAATATTATTCAGCCATTAAAAAAACCCACGAGGGCAGCTGAAGGGACAGAGAAACAGCTCAGCAGCCAGGGGTTCCCTCTGAGAAGGGAAGGGTCTAAACTCCCAGATGGGCTTCCCAGCCTACAGCAACAGACTGAAAAGTAAAATAGTATTCAGCTGTGAAAAGCAAAATACCACAGGGTTTTTTGCTAGTCAGAGAAAAACAGTGGGAGAAAAAGAGCTCTTAAGTGGATCACATACAAAAATATTTCGGCCCCCACTTACCCTGGGCTCAAGCAAAGGGAAGGCAGAGAGGACTACAGACACTTGGGGAGAGTTTGACGTGGTGGCTTTGAAGGGAGAACAGGGGGAGCAGCTGACCAGGTCCCAGTGCTGACTCACCCCCAGTACTGCAGGCAGACCATTCCCCTCCTAGTGGCTTCAGCCTGAGGGGAAGCAAAAGCCCTGCCTACAGGAATTAAGCTGCCACACCCATGGTCTTTAAGCCTGATGGCTAATCACTGATTGAATAGATTAACAACTAAAGAAGACAGACAAAGGCAGTAGATCCCTGGAAGTCTCCAACAGGCTGCCTAGGGCAAGACTAGTACATGATCTGATTGCAACAGAAGCAGATCCAAGAAGTGCAGATCAATCTAAGAAGCAGCAACAAACAATAAGAGTCACAAAAATGGAGAGATAGAGAAACAATCCCTCATCAAAAGGAAAGGTAGAATCCCCAGAAAGAGTGCTAAATGAAATAGAGGGGAGCAAACTACCATATATGGAATTCAAAACATGGATTATAAAGAAGCTCAATGAGCTCAGTGGAAACTATAAAGGACTCCAGGGAAACTACAAGGAACTCCAGAAAAACTACAAGGAAATTACTGAGAATTACACCAGTATAAAAAAGGACATAGAAGCTATCAATAAGAGCCAGGAAAAAATGAAGAATACGATCTCTAAATTGAAGAACACAGTAGAAGGAATTAAAAGCAGGCTAGAGGAAGCAGAAGATCAGATCAGCGAGCTGGAGGACAATGTAGACAAAAACTGCCAGACAGTGCAACAAAATGAAAAAAGACTGAACAAGGCTGAAGGGGTTCTAAGAAAGCTGCTGGACAACATGAAACATAATAATATTCATATCGTAGGAATTCCAGAAGGAGAAGAAGAAGAGCAAGGGATAGAAAACCTCTTTGAAAAACTAATGACAGAAAACTTCCCTAACATGAGGAGAGAAAGAGTCACGCAAGTCCAGGAAGCACAGAGGGTCCCAATGAAGGTGAACCCGAACAGGCCCACTTCAAGACACATCACAATTAAACTGGTAACATTCAAAGACAAAGAGAGAATCCTAAAAGCAGCAACAGAGAAACAACTAATAACATACAAGGGAGCTCCAATAAGGCTATCCTCAAATTTCTCAGCAGAAACACTACAAGCCAGAAGGGAATGGCAAAAAATATATTCCAAGTAATGAAAAACAAAGGCCTACAACCAAGAATACTCTACCCAGCAAGGCTCTCACTCAAAGTGGAAGGTGAAATAAGAAGTTTCCAAGACGAAAAAAGGCTAAAAGAATACATCTCCACCAAACCAGCACTGCAAGAGATGCTAAAGGGTCTGCTTTAAGAAGATGAAGAAACAGAGAGAGACAGAGAGGAACACGAGTACAAAGGGGGAAAATGACAATGAATAAGTACCTATCAGTAATAATCTTAAATGTAAATAAATTAAATGCTCCAACAAAAAGACTTAGGGTAGCTGAATGGATTATAAAGCATGACTCACATATATGCTGTCTACAAGAGACCCACCTTAGAACAAAAGATCTACACAGACTGAAAGTGAAGGGATGGAAAAAAGTATTTCAAGCAAATAGACATTTTTTAAAAAAACTGGGGTAGCAATACTTATATCAGACAACACAGATTTCACAGCAAAGGCCATAAAAAGAGACAAAGAAGAACATTTCATAATACTTAAGAGAAAATGCATCAGGAAGATATAATCCTTATAAATATATATGCATCCAACTTAGGAGCACCCAAATATGTAAGGAAAATTTTGAAAGACTCCAAGAAATAGAGAGAGAGCAACACACTCGTAGTAAGGAATTTTAACACCTCATTGTCAACAATGGACAGATCTTTGAAGCAAAAAACACCAAAGATATTGAGGCACTGAACAACACTCTAGATAAAGTGGACTCAGTCGATATATATAGAACTTTTCACCACAAAGAACCAAAATGTACATTCTTATCAAATGCACATGGAACATTTTCAAAGCTAGATCACATGGTAGAACACAAAACTAGCCTAGACAAATTCAAGAAAATTGAAAATATATCAACCATCTTCTCAGATTACAATGGCTTAAAATCGGAAATCAACCTCAAAGAAAAAACTCAAAAACATTCAAACTCATGGAGAATGAATAACATGCTATTAAATAATGAATGGGTTAACAATGACATCAAGGAAGAAATCAAAAAGATTCTGGAAACTAATGATAATAATCATACAACAACCCAAAACCTTTGGGATAGAGCAAAAGCAGTCCTGAGAGGAAAGTTCATAGTAATACAGGCCTACCTAAAAAAGCTAGAAGAATTTCTAATAAAAAATTTAACCCTACAGCTACAAGATCTAGAGGAAGAACAACAAGCAAAGCCCAGATCAAGTAGAAGGAAGAAAATAATCAAGATCAGAGCAGAATTAAATGACATAGAGACTAAACTAACAATTCAAAAGATCAACATAAGTAGGAGCTGATTCTTTGAAAAGATAAACAAAATTGACAAGCCTTTAACCGGGCTCATCAAGTAAAAAAAGAGAGAGGACCCAAATAAATAAAATCAGAAATAAAAGAGGAGAAATCACAACCCATACCACAGAAATACAAAGGAGTATAAAAAATTATTACGAACAACTGTATGGCAAGAAATTTGAAAACCTAGAGGAAATGAACAACTTTCTGGAAACATATAGTCTTCCAAAACTGAATCAAGAAGAAGCAGAAAGCCTGAGTAGACAAATAACAACTAGTGAATTGAAGCAGAAATCAAAAAACTCCCAGCACACAAAAGCCCTGGACCAGATAACTTCACAGGTGAATTCTAAAAAACATTAAGGAAACAACTAACTCCTGTCCTCCTCAAATTATCCCAAAAGATCCAAGAAGAGGGAAGACTCCCAGACTCGTCCTATGAAGCCAGTATTACCCTAATTCCAAAACCAGGTCAAGACACAAAAAAGAAACAAAACTACAGGCCAATATCACTGATGTACATAAATGCTAAAATCCTCAACAAAATATTGGCAAACCAGAACCAGCAACACATTAGAAAGATCATATACCACGATCAAGTGGGATTCATCCCAGGGATGCAATGATGGTTTAATAGTCGCAAATCAATAAACATAATACACCACATTAACAAAATGAAAGACAAAAATTGCATGATCATATCAATAAATGCAAAAAAAGCATTAGATAAAGTACAACACCCATTCAGGATAAAAACTCTCAGCAACACAGGAATAGATGGAGCATACCTCAACAAAATAAAGGCCATATACGAGAAACCTGAAGCCAACATCATACTCAATGGGCAAAAACTGAGAGCATTCCCCCTGAGGTCAAGAACAAGAGAAGGATGTCCACTCTCTCCACTCCTATTCAACATAGTCTTGGAAGTTCTAGCCACATCAATCAGACAAGAAAGAGAAATAAAATGCATCCAAATTGGAGAAGAGGAAGTAAAACTGTCATTATTTGTAGATGACATGATAGTATATATCATATAGACTCCACAAAAAAACTACTCGACCTAATAAGTGAATTCGGAAAAATAGCAGGGCACAAAATCAATATTCAGAAATCAAAAGCATTTCTGTACACCTATAATAAAATCTCAGAGATAGAAACTGAAATAAAAATTCCATCTACCATAGCAACAAGAAAAATAAAGTACCTAGGAATAAACTTAACCAAGGAGGTAAAAGACCTGTACTCAGAAAACTACATAACACTGAAGAAAGAAATTAAGGAAGATACAAATAAATGGAAGCATATACCATGCTCATGGATGGGAAGAATCAACATCATTAAAATGTCCATACTACCCAAAGCAATTTGTAGATTCAATGCAATCCCCATTAAAATATCAACAACGTAATTCACAACCCTAGAACAAATACTTCAAAAATTTATATGGAACCAAAAAAGAGCCCGAATAGCCACAGCAATTTTGAGAGAGAAGAACACAGTAGAAGGAATCACAATACCTGATATCAAACTATACTACAAGGCCAAGGTAATCAAAAGAGTCTGGTACTGGCATAAGAACAGAAATATAGATCAGTGCAACAGAATAGAGAGCCCAGAAATAAACCCAGATCTATATGGTCAACTAATATTTGACAAAGGGTGAAGGAACATCAGATGGAGTGAAAAGAGCCTCTTCAACAAATGGTGTTGGGAGAACTGAACAGGGACGTGCAAAAAAAATGAAACTATACCACCAACTTACACCATACACCAGAATAAACTCAAATGAATCAAAGACTTAAATGTAAGCCGTGAACCATAAAAGTTTTAGAGGAAAAAATAGGCAGGAAAATTTCAAATATCCCATGTAGTAACATTTTCACCGATATATCTCCTAAGTCAAGGGAAATAAAGAAAAGAATAAACAAATAGGACTACATCAAACTAAAATGTTTCTGCTCAACTAAAGAAAACATCAGCAAGATGAAAAGGAAACCAACCATATGGGAAAATATATTTGCAAATGATATCTCAGACAAGGGATTGATCTTCAAAATATATAAAGAACTCATATGACTCAACACCAAGAAGACAGACAACCCAATTCAAAAATGGGCAAGGGACCTGAACAAATATTTCTCTAAAGAGGACATACGGAGGGTCCATAGACATATGAAAGAATGCTCAACATCACTAGCCATTAGAGAGATGCCAATAGAAACAACAATGAGATACTACCTCACACCAGTCATAATGGCCATCATGAACAAATCAACAAACGACTTGTGCTGGCGAGAATACAGAGAAATGGGACCCCTGGTGCACTGCTGGTGGGAACGTGGACTGGTGAAACCACTATGGAAAACAGTTTGGAATTTCCTCAGAAAACTAAAAATGGAACTGCCTTTTGAACCAGCAATTCCATTGCTAGGATTATATCCAAAAAATCCTGAAACACCAATTCAAAAGAACCTATGCATCCCTATGTTCATAGCAGCACTATTCACAATAGCCAAGTGCTGGAAACAACCTAAGTGCCCACCTGTAGATGAGGGGATCAAAAAACTGTGGTACATTTACACAATGGAATACTATGTAGCAGAGAGAAAGAAGGAACTACTGCCATTTGCAACAACATGGATGGAACTAGAGAGAATTATGCTTAGTGAAATGAGCCAGGCAGAGAAAGAAAAATGCCATATGATATCACCTAATACAGGAAACTAAAGAACAACATAAACAAATGAACTAAATAGAACAAGGAGCAGAATAGCAGTCAATAGCGGGGAGGAGGGAGGAAGAGAAGGGGGATAAGTAAGGGAAGGGTTTACTCAAGGAAAGTGTATGAATGAGTCACGGACATGGACAACAGGGAGGAATATCACTGTGGGAGAGGGGGTAGACTGGGTGAGGGAGAGAAATGAGGGAAAAATGGGACAACTGTAATTAAAAAACCAAAAAATAAAATTGAATTAAATTTTTAAAAAATCAACAAACAACTTGTGCTGGAGAAAATGCGGAGAGACTCGAACCCTGGTGCATTGCTGGTGGGAATGCAGACTGGTGCAGCCACTATGGAAAACAGTTTGGAATTTCCTCAAAAAACTAAAAATTGGAACTGCCTTTTGAACCAGCAATTCCATTGCTAGGATTATATCCAAAAAATCCTGAAACACCAATTCAAAAGAACCTGTGCACCCTTGTGTTTATAGCAACACTGTTTACAATAGCCAAGTGCTAGAAACAGCCTAAGTGCCCATCTGTAGATGAATGGATCAAAAAACTGTGGTACATTTACACAATGAAGTACTATGTAGCAGAAAAAAAGAAGGAACTTCTACCATTTGCAACAACATAGACGGAACTAGAGAGAATTATGCTTAATGAAATAAACCAGGCGATGAAAGAAAAATACCTTATGCTGTCACCTATTACAGGAAACTAATGAACAACACAAACAAATGAGCAAAATTGAACCAGAGCTATGTAAACAGGAAGTAGACTAACAGTAATAAGGGGGGAGGGGGAGGGGGGAGGGAGAGAAGGGGGTAAGAAGGGGAAGGGTCTAGTCAAAGAACATGTATAAATGACCCACGGACATGGACAACTGAGTGGGGACTGAATGTGGGAGAAAGGGGGGGACAGGGTGCAGGGAAGCAAGAGGAGGAAAAAAAGTGGGACAACTGTAATGAAAAAACAAAAAAAAATTTTAGTGGGGGAAAAATGAAAATATGAAGAATGGAAATGCCAGTTCAGTGAATATTAGAAGGACAAGGATTTTCCTTCACACTGTATATTTTTCTCCCTATCTGATCCCTCCAGAGTTTGGCATTCTAGAGAAGTAAGTAATGACATAAGTTTCTTAGCATAAAACTAATAAGACCAGTTGTTAATAGAGGTTTTTTTTGACCAAGACGTTGACTGGAATGCCATGCCTAAAGGAGACATGCTTGGGCTCTGGTTCTTACCAAAAAGCCCTGAGGAACTGGGAATGACTTTCAAAGGTAGTAAAAGCCCATGAGATAAAAGGTCTGGTACCGTGGTTGGTTGTGCGGTCCACAGCAATCTTTCCAGGGAAGGAATGAAGGTTGTTTTCCTAAAAGATGGCTAGAAGGGACCTTAAGGCACACTGGAAAACCAGAAGGACTTGAAAAAGACAGGTGCATACAGGCAAGGCTGAATGCCAGGTATGTGGCTCAGCTTCTGTGCCCTGAAGGGCAGACTGAAGGTCACCCTAAATGTTCCTTGCGTAAGTTCCAGCAAAGCAGAACTAAAGATCATAAGTGATCATTTTCTGCTCCTGTTGTGTTTATGCAAGTGAACAGGATAAATTAAAAATGGACTGAATGCAGTCCCTTTAATGACAAGGAGGGTAATCTCAGGGAAAAAAATTGTTATTCAAGGGAAATCACAATGATCAGTGGTAGACTATAAAGTAGCAGCTAATCATCTTTAAAGCTTCTTTTCATTTAAAATATATTTTCAATTGAAAGTTAAACTATGTCTGTGGTATCATTAAAGATGTTTAATTTACAGGCAAGAAGAATTCAAATGCCTTGCAACTGAATGTCTTTCCAAAAAAAGACAGTCTTACAGATTTAGAGACTTGTTTGTGGGTTATGTTACATAAATTAACATGTATTTTTTGTTTTCAAAGGACATAAGCCTATGATCTCATTACCTGAGTGACTGTCTGTACATATAGGCCTCACTTAATCCTGTCTGCATTGCTGCCTCCTGAGACTCAACAGTTTGGCTGAAATAAGTAGCTGGGTTGGTGACATATGGGGTGGTTTGTGGGCTTTACTTTAAAACTGGTTTCTCTTTTCTGTCCTAATGGCTTGGACAGAAAGGGCCCAGAGGTCTGAGAGGGGGGAAAGCTAAAATATTTCCCTCTGCCCAAACTAAGTATAATTGGCAAAAGGGTTTTGGACAGGTGAGATGTGCCTGGCACACCTTCCTCCAAAGAAGCCCCTTTTTTCCCTAATGGGGGCATTGAAAAATTAATCCCTGCCTTTTGTTATCTAGTGGTTATGGATTGAATGATGCCTTTTAACCCTGTTGCCAAATCTGTTGCCCCCAGAATAAAACAAGGATGCCAGCCTGTTAAACCAAGCACGCTGTTGTTTGGAGACAGCCTAATAACCTGGAGTCTGCATGATCACTCCCCATGTGGGAAGGCCAACCTCCCCTCTACACCCCCACTCTTATTAGGGATTTCTGGACCCAAGGGTAGGTAAGATGATGACCATGTCCAGCTTGAAGGAGCTAGAGGATCCTAAGACTTTTGCCCATTGTCCTTTATAAGATTATAAAGAGTCTTAAATCTAAGAGGGAGGGATTGATATTTTTTATTTTTTAAATAATTAATTAATCATTTATTTATTTTTTAAAAACGAAGAATATATGAAAGGGTGAAGTGGGAGAGCTTGTATGTACAACCCATGGGCATGGACTTGGGGTGGGGGAGATTGCTGGGGGAGTGCGGTGCTGGGTGGAGGGGAGAAAAGGGGGGAAAATTGGAACTATTGTAACAATATAATCAATAAAATATACTTTTAAAAACCTCACCAGAACATACTACATCATGAATAAAACTTGAAAACATGTTAAGTGAAAGAAGTCTGACACGAAAGGACACATTAAATGATTCCATTGTTGGTTTACAACCTCCAGAGTTTCCCAGGTGAAATCTGAAAATGACCCCAAAACACAGTAGACAAAGAGAGACTGAAAAAAGAGGCCAACTACTCCAGATTGGTAGGTGGCAGGTTTAATAAAGGAACTTACTTACAAGGTGTATCTTGGGTGCTAGAAGATGAGTAGATCTCCATATCCACCTGCCAGAATCTCAAAAGAAGATTTAATTGAGTCCATACATGTATACACTAGAGATGGTCTCAACAACACATTACTATCTCAAAGCTCTGTCCTCAGGGCTGCTTCTAGAGAGGAGACACAAGAACAACACATATCCAATGGCAGGGGAGGGAGTGAGGAACCTTGGATTGCCTGGATCCAGCTGGCATGTCAGCCAGCAGTCACACCCTCTTGATGACCTTCTCCAACATCTACTTATCTGAAATGTGCAGGGTAGATAAATTCATGGAAACAGAAAGTAAGCTAATGGTTGACAGGGTTTGGCAGAGTGGGAAATGGAGAATGACTGCTAGTGGGTATAAACTTTCTTTTGAGTTGAAGAAAACATAAAATTCTATAGCAGTGTTGACTGGACAATGATTTGAACAATCTAAAAACACTGAATTATACACTTAAAAAATGTAGGTTTATGGTATATCAATTGTATCCTAGCTCTAAGAAATAAGATAAAAATTAATTGAATTTCTGCAACATTTTTCAGACATGGTTACTAGTAGATTCTGTTATCCCTCTTACCACTCTTTGTATCTCATGAAAAAGTTGAACTGCTGTGATTTTCATATGATTTTTCTTTGAAACCGTATAAGACAACACTTCCACAGGTATTTGGGGAGTTCCCTTCAATGAATATAAATGACTCTAGGAAGAGATATAGTCTGGAACAGAAAACCAAAATCTGTAAAGCATATTTGGGGTGAAAGGAAATGAAATTTTTATTCCTTTCATAAGTGTCTTGTTGCTCTCTTGGACTGGTACTTCATGAAGTCTAGGCAGGTCTGAAGGCACTCCTAGGCATGGAAGAAAGAGCTAGTGTTAACCCACTGTGGAGGGCTGAGTCAGTTGTCTATAGTCAGTGTCCTTTTCATAAGATCCCATTTTGGCAATAAATATAGAGTATTGTCGTGATTTATTTGCTCTTCCATTTTGTTAAATACTGCATTTTTTTCTGCATTCCTAATATCTGACATATGGTAAGAAATCAATAAATATTAGTGGAATAACTGACTAAATTAATGAAGTAGAAATAATTTTTTTATAAATATATTAAGTTGATTTCCTTTGACTTTTCCTGGTCAGTAACATCCCCCTTATTTTGCCAGAGGACCCAGAGAGGTGATTATCACAGCAGGAATCTGAAGGGAAAAATCTAGGTTTCAATTTTTGACATATAGAATAGGATTATTTTAAAACTCAGGACATGCTGCAAGGGAAAGCATTTGCTATAATGAAAGGGTGCTAGCCCAGCTTCCAAACCAGGACATACAGAAGGGAGAAAGGGAAACAACAGAGGAATTGTAATCAAGTACAAACTCTGATCGGGTTTATCCTTAAGGGGGTAGAGAAGGTTATGATAGAGTACTGAAATAAGTGTGGAAAAATCAGGAACAATGGCCCACTTCTCTGCGTATAGTTTGAAATAGCTTCGAGCCTTGAGAGGAAGCACTGAATGTGGTTTGTTGCCCATTCTGATGCATAGGTAGAGAATGGAGCCAATTTAGATCACTGAAATAATGTTCTGGCTCCCCATGGCCTACAATGGATCCAGAAGTTCCCATAAGCCTCAGTGTAGGAACAAAAATGTGCTAAGAGGGCAGTGAGAGTTGGGCAAAGATGGTTCTGTAATAAGCAAATAACTGAGAACCATAAACTTCATTCAGTAGCTGGTGTCCCAGTAATACCCACAAAGGCCAGATGGTAACAGTGGAACTCAGGATGACCTTAAAAGAGGAAGAAGGACAGACCTGCCTCTGCTGTGAAAGTGGCAACCGAAGGGCTTCTGCATCCAACTCAGAGGCTCCCTGACCCAGCTACTTAAGCTCATGTAAGTCCCTTCTCCACCCTCCTTAAAATCCAGATGCTTTACTAGTGAGAGGCAAGGAGAGTAGGAAGAAATCTGAAAGGTTGAATATTTACCTGAGAGAAGTTAGAATTACTTTAAAAAGCTAAATCAGAAGAATCAAAATAACATAATTTGATAAATTTAAATTTGTCTTCTTTATCCAACAGAGTTTAGTCTCTTTTAGAGTTGAATTTGTTCAACTATTGAAAATAAGGCATTTTTAAAAAATTATCATAGTGCCAGGGTACAACTCACCCTACGGATAAGAGAACCAGCAAGCAGAGATCCTGATTTCTACTCCCAAGTCAAACAAAACAAGCTGCATAGCTCTGGTCAAGAAGTATTGTGTACCTCCAGGTGTTTGGCATCTCTTTGTTATCCATGAAATGAGCTATGATAAGGAGGTAGGATAGGTAAATCTGTAAAAATCCAGATAATTACACCCTAAGATTCCTGTGAGCACTTAAGTTAGGGAAATACCTTTTTCTGAAGATCATTTGTGAGAGGGGTGGTTGTATGGCAGGAGAATGACACTCTTTTTTGATTCACAAATGGGTTAAGACTCAAATCTCAACTTTGTTACTATGCTACCTAATTGAATTAATTATATGGTTACCTATACTAAGAAGTTTGTTCACCATCCTTCATCTATTAAAGAAATTCAGCAACATTTGATCTCAATAATAGCCTCTCAATAATAGCCTCTAGTCCAATCACCATAATAAACATAGCAAACTCTAGAGTGTTTCCTAGGTAGAACAGCATAAACTGTTTAAATAACATGGTGAATATCTACATGCTACACAAGTGACATAAGTAATTGTTTTAATATACCTCCTAGAAAATGTTTCCTATATAATGAACAGTACTTTGGATCAAAATTGTGATTTCAGCTCATGTTAATTACTAAATTTTCTCTCAAAAAAAGATAAATTGGTCGTTGCTCACCATAATATCTAAATGAGCTTAATGGGGGAGAAGCAAGAATAGCAAGAGAAAGAGAGATAGAATAAGAATATAATTCATTTTAGAAAGAGTCTTTGCCACTTGTGAAGCATATTGAAATGGAGATCCACAGAAACACATTCAGAGACATAAAGGAAAAAATTATACAAGGAAGATGAAATGAGAGCACACACCTTTCATAAGCATGCCACTAACCATCTGCTTTGGTTTAGGGTATGTGGGAATGCTTTTAGGACTTTTCTCCCTCAGAATCAAATGAGCACCAGTATTGGAAAACAGAAAAGATTCTAGCAGCTGAGGAAAGAGAAGGGCACCCAGTTGACATCATCTGTTATCCAAGAAGTAATTTGGAAAGTAATCAGACATAAAGCCCAATAGACGGAAAATCTGTGATGTTATTGATTAAATTAGATTGTAATTTGACATAGGTTATCAAGAAGACAGAGTTGTAGTTTTACAATATGTTATGTTGTAGCACCAAGCTGGTGTAGAAGTTTAAAGCTGTGTGAGTGTGAGTGTGTGGGGTGCGGGGAGAAGGAAAGAAAGAGAAATAGAAAGAGAGAGAGGAAGAAGACAGAGGCTATGTGGTCATGCAAAACTTTTGTAGCTGGACTCTCTAGCCAAATGTAAAATTACCTACCTAAATTTTACTGCTTGCTAACTCCGATAAAAAGAAATTGTAACAGCTCTCTCCAAGAAACACAAGCTCTTTCCAAATAACATATTTTATAGCAACTCTACTTAATATTCATCTTATGTTTCTTTTGAGGGATTCAAGATATAATTAGCAATGCCTGACAACTTACATAATTATCAAAAGCTCTTGTACTTTTGTTTTTAGTGCCTTTTAAGCCAGGCTTTTTCCCCTTAAAATAATGATAGTATTATTGTTTTATATACTTATTACAAAAATAACCATGTGTCCTTGTGTGCCTGAGCTGCCATAACAAAACTATAGACTGGATATATTAAACGACAGGAATTTATTTTGTTACAGTTCAGCAGGCTGGAAAGTCTAGGATCAAGGTCCCTGGCGTTCAGTTTCTGGTTAGGGTTCTCTGCTGCCTTGCAGACAGCCACCCTCTTATTCTGTCTTCACAGGTTAGAAAGAGGAAAACAAGCTCCCTGGTGTACCTCCTTACCAGAATACGAATCCTATCAGGTCAGGGCTCTACCTTTATAACCTTATATAACCCTAATTACTTCTTTAGAGGCCCTATCACCAAATACAGTCACATTGGGGATTAAGGCTTCAACATATAAATCTGGGGAAACACAAATACCATGTTCATTGAAGAAAATTTAATAGATCCCAATAAGCAAAAGGATAAAAACTCTTAATCATAATCTTATTACCCAGTGATGCCCACTATCAACTTCTTGGTGTATTTACTTTCAGATTTCTTTTTAACCTACACACATGTAAAAACATTTTTGATAGTATTATATTGAAGATAATGTTTCCCAAATGCTTATTTCATGTAATAATATTAAGAAAATTCAACAAGTGAAACAGTAGAGACATGGCCTAAGGTGAAGGTGCTAATGGAAGGAAATCAGTAGCCATTACAAAGATTTGAGCACATCATTTACTCTGTCAAGGTGAAATAATAAGGTTTCTTAGAAAACCCATCAGTAACTAAAATTGCCTTCCACGATCACTCTGTAGTCTGCTCAAGGGCAAACTGCCCTCCTTGATGGTTTTAAGCCACTCATTGTGAGGCAGGAAATAGCACAGGAAGAACTCTGAGACTGTTCTGCTGTTGCTGGACCGTGTCTATCATCCTGGTTGCAAGGCAAGGCCTTTTAGCACTTAGGTAAGATAGAGAGTAAACCAAGGCAGGGAGGAGAAGGGAGACGTGTCTAACTGGTTGACCCAGCAGCCCTGAGCCTGGCTTGATAAGATTTCCAGGCATTCTGAGCAACACAAGCAAAGATAGTACTGGAAGAGAGGAGAGTCATCGAGATTGGGCTTCTGAAAATTTCTGTAGCAATCTTACTAAGATTGCTGGATGTCCTGAATTCCTAAGGCCTAGAAGGTGGGAGGGAAGTCCTTGAAATTCTATGTACCATTTCCACTATCTGGGAAAGAACCCACACACAAACCTACAATTGGGTAGTAACATCCCCCCAGGTAAAGCCAGCACCAACTTTACCCACCAATTAATGTGTAACTCCCTTACCCCCATCCTGCCAACTACAGGGTATTGCAAAAAAACATATCCACACTTTAATAGCTGGTAACTTGCTGAATTTTTTCTATTTTAGATTTAACCATTGAGAAATAATGGCTGAAACCAGATTAAGTTTCAGACAAAGAAAGTTTATTCTGAAGTGCTACTGGAAGTATGAAAACATGGTAGAAGTGCAAAGGCAAGACTGATGGTGGTATGTCGCTTATCCCTACCTCGATTAATTGGCCCTTTCTTTCTTGCAGGTACTGTAACTGGTGCCACTTACTTGAATTTACTGCAGGAGTCAGCCATGCCACATATTCACAAAGATTTTCATGATGAGGACTTTTATTTCCAACAAGATGGAGCGCCTCCACATTACCATTGTGATGTTACAGCCTATCTTAATGAGAACCTGTCAAACAGATGGATCAGGCAAAGAGGTCCTGTAGATCACCCTCTGTGTTCACCAGACCTCACACCACTACACTTTTTCCTTTGGGGATTTCTCAAGAACAACGTTTATGCTAAAAACTTGAAACTATTGATGAATTACAAGTAGCCATTGAAATAGAATGTGCCCAAATACCAAATGAAATAATTCTTGATGTTTGTGATTCTGTTGCTTTGCATTGCCAACAATGTCTAGATCAGAATGGTCATCAGTTTGAAAAACAGGGAGTAAGTGTAAAAAAGTATATTTATGTAGTTTATTGTGAACATTGAAAGGTATCTATATGCTAATAAATACAAACTTCATAGTCATTAAAATTGTGGATACATTTTTTTATCCCACCTTGGCAAGGCCCATTCTCTTCCATGAGAATGTATCACTAATAAACCCTGCTTGAACACTAGTAGACTTGCTGATCTGTAATTCTTTACTGTGTCATCATGAAGAACCAGGTTTCTCCTGCTAACAATTTTACCCAAGAGGAAAAAGAGTTTTGTCCCACAGATCAACTGTGATTCTAATTTTCAACCAAAATACAAAACCCATTTAATAGAAAAAAGATAAATATATTAGTCAGAGTTCATGCAGAGAAGCAGAACCAGAACAAGGAATTGTTTTATGTAATTGTGGGGGCTGAATAAGCAACCCTGAATTCCGTAGGCAGATAGGAAGGAAAGATTACATGCAGTCCAGAACACCATGAGCATAAATAGGAACCCTACTAGCATGACATGAAACCAGTGTTCATTCTTGTCATCTGTGATCTTGGTGATGAAAGTACCCTGTAAAAACCAGAGCTCTTCATCATGAAGCTGAACATACACATCTGGCCCAGGAGTCAAAGGGACTTAAGAAAGCCAGGAAGGAGGGACAGCAATTGCAGAACCAGCTACTGCTTCTCACCAATAAGGTAAATTAACAGATCAGCAGTGCAAGGTGGTTGTGAGGATCTCAGGATACAGAAAGATTCTACAGTTTTCTTCCCCCTCTGCATTCTGGAGTCCCTGAATCTCCTGTGAAGGGACTTAGAGTCCCTCTTTAAAAGGTTTACAGTTGATTAAATCAAGCCCACTCAAAATATTCTCCCTTTTTATTAACTAAAAGTCAGTTTATTATGTTTAATTACATCTGCAAAATCTTTTTACATCTACACCTATATTAGCTTTTATTGAATAAGTAGGAAAAGATCGGTATATGCTCACTTATTATATAAAAATTGGCTCAAAATGGGTTATAGATCTAAAATGAAATAGCAAACTATAAAACTTGTAGGAGAAAACATAGGGAAAAATCTTTGTGACCTAGAGTTAGGCAAAGTGTACTTCCATAGCACCAAGAGCATAATCCATAAAAGACAAAATTGGCAAGTTGGACTTTATAAAAAATAAAAACTTTTGTGCTTCAAAAGACCTGTTAATAGGATGAAAACAAGCTAGACTGGGATAAAATTTTTCCAAATCATGTATCTGACAAAGGGTTTGTATTCTGAATACATGAATGATTCTTGAAACACAACAGTATAAAAAAATAATTCAATTTGAAAACTTAGTGAAGAAACTGGGCATTTTACCAATAAAGATCTAAGGATAAATGCACTGAAAGTTGTTTAACATCATTAGCCATTAGTGAAATACAAATTAAAATCATGATAAGCACTATAACACATCTACTAGAATGGCTGAATTTTTTAAAATACTGACAATGCCAAATGCTAGCAAGAAAATAGAGCAACTGGAACTCTCACATAATGTTGTTAGGAGGTCAAAATGGAATAAACACTCTGGCAGTTTCTTTAAAAAGTAAAATATAATCTTAATTTATAATCCACCAATCTCATTCATACGTATTTACCCTAGGGTGATGACAACCTACTGTATTAGTTTTCTAGGATTGCCATGATGAAACACAGCAGACTGGGTGGCTTAAAACAAAAAATTTATTTTCTCACTGTTTGGAGGTTAAAGGTATGAGATCAAAGTGTCAGCAAAGTTGGTTTCTTCAAAAACTTCTTTTCATGGCTTGCAGATGACCATTTTCTTCCTGTGTCTTCACATGGTCTTCCCACTATAGCTGCCTATGCCCATATTTCCTGCTATTAAAAGAATACAAGTCATATGGGATTAGAGTCCACCCTAATAATTCATTATTACCTCTTTAAAGATACTATCTTCGAACACAGTCACATTCTGAAGTACTGCAGGTGAGGACTTCAATATATAAATTGGGAAGACATAATTCAGCCAATAACATTTCATCTTTTGCCCCCCCCTGCCAAAATCCATGTCTTTCTCACATGAAAAATGCATGCACTTTATTCTAAGAACCCCAAAATTCTTAACTTATTCTAGCATCAACTATAAGTCAAAAATCTTATCTAAATAAAGTGTGCACAAGACTTGAGGTACAATTCATTCTGAGACAAAATTATTCTCCAGCTATTAACCTGTGAATCCAGAAAACAAATGATCTGTTTCTAACAGACAATGATGGGACAAGCATGGGACAGACATTCTCATTCTGAAAGGGAAAAATCAGAGGAAAGAAAGGGATCACAGGTCCCAAGCAAGTCCAAAACCTAGAAGGGCAATTCTCGTTTGCTTTTAAGGCTTGAGAAAAATTCTCTTTGATCCAGTGCTCTGTCTTTAGGCCCACTGGGGGTGGCCCTGACTTCCCAGAACATAAGCATGGCAGTCCTGCTTCTTCAGCCCTGAGCAGTGACTACTTGGTCTACTTAAACCAAAGAGATGTCCCAATTCTCTGAAACCTAGGAGGTAACCCTGCCCTCTGAAACCAAGAAGGAGACAGCCTCACCTCCCAAACCTATGTCCTGTGTACCCATGGTGGCAGTAGCCACCCTACTGATCTCTAAACCACCTTGAGGATTATTCTTCCCTTTTCTAGAAGGATAATGCAAGTCACAGGCAACCAGCTCTATTGACCTATCCTGTAGAATCCCCAAAATCCAGTAGCTTATCTTCATTTAATCTTGTCTCTGTCCCGTATAGTCTAAACTGGCAACATTTTTGCTACTATGAAATTGTCAAAACCCTTGTTAATCTCCAATGCAATTAATGTAGATCCAAGCGATCCATACGGAGGGCACTCCACAGATCTTTTCTTGGTAACCAAATCTATTCATGGCTTCTGATGAGATGGCTGACTGCATCCATGAGTCACACGTATAATCTCTACCACATGGATGTCCAACATACCCCTGATGTTTGCCCCTAGAACATGTTTTCTTACATTTTAAAATATGGATAAGCTGATTATTTTCCAAATCTTAAAGTTCTGGTTGCTTTTTGTTTAACAATTTCTTCTTCAATTTATCTCTCTCCTCTTTTACCATAGCAGAAGGAAAAACTAGTCTATATCATCAACACTAAATATCCAAGTTCATCATTTGCAATTTCTATTCTTTGCAAAACACAAGAACACAAATCAACCAAGTTCTTTGTCACTTTATAATAATAATCACATTTCATACAGTTTTCAATAACACAAAAAACTGTTCATAAATTTTATAGCAACTCCACACATAATTGCCCAAAGATGGACAGAATCCAAATGTCCTTTAACAGGTGAATGGGTAAACAAACTTTGAGACATTCATCATGGAATTCTACTCAACAATAAAAAGGAATGAACTATTAATACACACAACTTTGATTAATCTCAAAGGCATATGTTAACCTAACAAGGCAATTTTAAATATTTATGTGGTATGATTCAATTCATATATTTTCAAAAAAGACAGAACTATAATGGTTTCCAGGGGTGAGGTGGGTCAAGAATGTGACTAAAAGAGAAAGCATTCAAGGCATTTTTTTTGAGTGGTGGTTTGTTCTGCATTCTGATTGTGGTGGTGGTTGTATGAATCTATATGTATATATTTAAATTCCTAGAACAATACACCACAATAAAATAAGTCAAGTTTGCTGTGTCATAATTTTTTGTATAAAATAAAATGTCAAATTTTTCAATAATTTAATCTTTTTTTGGCCTAAGTTTCTAACCCTATCCTAAAGAAACTGATTTATACCATAAAATTCCCTTAGACTCTCACCTTACATAATTATTACAAAAAAAAAAAACTGTGAAACCCAGATTGACTCAACCTCTGACAGATTTTACCTTGCTGAATTCTGACTTTTTGTGATTCTAACAATATTAATATTACTGTCATATGCCCAAGAGGTGTAAGCTGCCTTCCCAGTATCCCCAGACATACTTCTGTATGATACTAAATAAGAAAGAAGCATATATTGAATAAGATATAAAAATCTTCCTTAAAGGGACCACTTCAAGTACTTTTAACCATAAATCCTGCTCTTAAACTACAGGCATTAAAATCTGCCTCAAAGGGACCACTTCAAGTACTTTTAATCACAAATTCCGCTCTTAAACTACAGATCTTAAACTACAGGTCATACAAGTGTGGATTCTTGTATTCCTGATGTAAACAATGCCCTGTATCCTATAACCTGGTTATCTGTTTCCTCTGGATGGCAAACTTTATGGCTCATTAAAAATAAAAGAGGAAGAGGAGGAGGTGGAGGAGGAGGAAGAGGAGGAGTAGATGGAAGAGGAGGAAGAGAAGGAAAAAACAGAGAGCTCCCACAGAATGGATTAAAAACAGTTTTACCAGTCAACTTTAAATCAAAATGAATGTTTAAGTAAAGGACTTTGTTTTCTTCTTTTACTGTCCTTTTCCTTTCTGTTGGTTCAAAATAGATGATTACAGTTCCCCTCCTCCCATGTTTTCTATAGCTCTATTCATTATCTTTGTTCTTATAAAAACTGAGTGGCTATCAACTTTTCCAACTGTCAGATTTGTCATCCAGCCCCATATCTTTCTAGTAAGAAACTTATAGCTACACCCAGAAGTCCAAATGGCACTGCACTTCACCCCAAAAATAATCAACACATTCCCTTACATATTGAGCATAGAAATGTTATTAACCTTGACACATCTTAATTGGACTTTAGTCCCCTACAATTAGCTGCTGGTATTGATATCTCCCAGAGCCTCAAAGAAACTTAAGAAACATCATGGATAAGAATGGTTATAGTCCAGTTATTTTATCAAGAAGCTATTTATAAATAAGTACAAGAATCTATTTAATTTCATTTCTGGTGTTTGTTCTCCACAATGACACTAATTAAGTACAGAGACTGATTGGCACTAACCTGTTACATAAACAATACATTTATATCCCCTCAAAGTGTATGCCCAGGAATATCCTTCTGTGTACTCAATTGACCCTTCCAAACTTAGCATACACAATTGAATTACCATTACTACTCACCTATCACCTAACCCTGTTGCTCATCTTTCTTTAAGAGCCCAATATATTGATTCAATACAAGAGGTCTGAGATTTTGAATTTCCCCAGATTACAAAAGGACTTCTACTATGAATAAAAACTCACATGCAAAACTGTATAAGCTCAAGTATTTCCCTAATTACCACCCAGATAACAAATGAAATGGTGCAGATTTCAGAAGTAAAACCAGCATAAACTCACTGATTAAAGAAGTCCTAGAATAGATGTGTGCTTGACTACCTATTGGCCAGTCAATTCAGAGTCTGTGCAATTAATAACATATGTTATTGTGCCTGGGTGAACACTTCAAGGGAAGGAATTTAATCCATAAACTAAAAGGATAAACTATCTCATTACCTAAGTTTGGCAAAACTATCCCATGGAACCTGATCTCTGGCTAGTTCTAGTCCAACTAGAATCCTAGATATCAAGTGGGTTCTAACATTTATGTTGTCGTCTCTGTACTTCTTGCTTATCTACTTTCTTATCTAAGTACTTAAATGTTACTAAATAGTTATTATCTAAAAGCAATTTTCCCCTGATAATGATACATTGAAAAGGGGCTGAAGTTCTTATAGCCAACTCAGTATCACAGGGAGAAAGTGTTGACTAGAGGCAGAGACTGAGAAATCACAACACAGACAGTGGTGTAGAGATGGCTGAATTAACTGAGGTGATGGTGTTAATGGAAGGACATCTGCAGCCAACAGATACAAACCCACCATTTATGCTCCATAGGTGTATCACAAGGTTTCATAGGAAAGCCACAAATAATCACAATTGCCTTTCCTGAAACTCTCTCAATTTGCTTAAGAACAAAAAGCCCTCCTTGATGACTTTCAGTTGTTCAAATTACAAAGAGGGGGAATGAAAGATTCTGTTCCAGAGACATAGGCAAAGTTGCCTTTTAAACCTGTCCTGATTTTAGTCAATAAAATATCTATATTTGATATTTCTCCCTCATATATGAGTAAACTCATTGGCACTCCAACTAAGTGTATTATGGTTAGCTTATCATGGAATATATTCCGCCCTACATATAAAACAAATTTTAGTCAAACATGCCTTAATGCAAAATTAGTTTACTTACACTATCATAAGGCAACACTGTGGAAAATTTTTACATTTTATATTTTGCATGATTATTTCCTTTAAGGAATCTTTACAAGTAGATACACTTGATAAATGAGTACTCAAAATGTTGAGAATTTGAGGGAAGATAAAAAATGGTGGAGGAATAAATGGCAGCTACACTAACCTCCTCTGAGGACCAATACGTAATTACAATTAAATTGTGGGGAAACATCCAGAATAACCAACTTAATAATAGCTGAATAGAAGCCTTATAACCACAGACAGACAGAAGAAACTACTTCATCATGATGTGACTGTCAGGGAGTGTGGAGGAGATGCGAGAGGGTTGGCTGGGCTCCCAAAGACAGCAGCTGAAGATCCAGATAAATATTTCAGTGGCCAGGGAGTTCCTCCTGAGAAGTGTGGGGTCCAAACCCCAAGCTTGGCTTCCCAGCCTCCAGCATCAGAGCCGGAGAGGAGCCCAGACAGCATCTAGCTGCAGAAAGCAGTGGGGTTTCTTCCTGCTATTAAGAGACAGCTGGAGTCACAGAGATCTTCTAAAGGGCCAATGCACGAAATTTCATTTGCACCCACTTACCCTGGGCTCCACCAGAGAGAGGGCAAAGTGGACTAGAGATGCTTGAGGACAGTTTGGGAATGGTGGCTTTGGGGAGAGAATGGAGGGAGCAGCTGATGAGATTCCCATATTGACTCGTCCCCCATACTGCAGGAACTATCTTGCTCAGGAAGACCACTCCCCTTCAAGTGGCATCAGCCTGAGGGGAAGCAATAGCCCAACTACAGGATTTACTCTGCCCCACCTTGTGGTGCTTACACATGACTGCTGATTACAGAATGACTAGATTAACAACTGAAGGAGACAGCCACAGACTGGATCTCTGGTAGTCTTGAATAGGTTGCCTATGGCCAGACTAGGATACCATCTGACATCATCAGGGGCAGATACAGAAGGAGAAGAAAGTGGTAAACACAAGATACTACTGAGACAAATTCCACCACAATCCTCTTCAAGATTTGTTTTCTCTCCTACACAGCTTTTTAATATTCACTTCTTGTACTTCGTTTGTGTATATTGTCACAAGTTCTTATATTATAGTTTATTTCAAACCTCATATTTTTCTCCTGCCTCCTCTTATTCCATTTTACCTTTTATTTCCTTTTCTTATTTTTGTTTAAAATTTTATTTTCTCTCTTGCTATGACTTGTTTCCATTCTGCACTCTTACTATTTCTCCCCCATCCAGCCTCTCAAAACCATTTTTCTTGTCATTAGTCATCTCACATTCCTTTTCCTGTTCTTAAAATACCTTTGTTCTCTCTCCGCCTTGATCAATCTTTGCTCATTGGTTGTGGATATAGTGGTTATTATTGTATTTCTTCATTTTTATTTCTAGATCATCAGTATTTTTGTGTTTCAAATCTCAAATTTTACCATTCTCATCTCCTGATACATTTTACCTTCCTCCTGCCCTTTCTCATTTTCATTTTAAATTTGAATTTTTCCCTATCTTAGGTTGGTTTTTATAACTCATTCTTAGTATTCCTTCTAGCTCTATCATCACAAAATCACTTCCCTTTCCTCTAGATACCTCTTAAGTTTTTCCTTATTTCTTTTTCCCCTCATTTCCATCCCACCTATGTTAATCTTTGCTCATTGGTTGTCAATAGTGCTTGGTGGATCTTTTCTCCAATTTGGTTCCAATTTTTTTCTTTTATTTTTCTTCTTTTGTTTTGTTTTCTATCTCACTACATATATATAATATATGTGTATATTATATATAATATATTATATATATATAATATATGTATATATTATATATATATTTTTATTACTATTTAAACTTAATACTATATGCTTCCCTTTCTTACTTCATGCTGCCCTTTCCCTCTCTTTTTCATTTATAGTGTAATTTATCTTTCTCTTATCACCTTGTCCCTATTTGCTATGCTTATTATTGCTCCTCACTCTTTGGTTTTTATTTGGCAGCACCTGTCCAAGAGCACACAAGACATGGTGGGCAGAGTGACTCTCAGTCAATTAGCTGGAGGGAAGGACCCACTAAAGAATAACCCAACAACCACCAAAACCCAATCACAACAGAGAGCCACCATAAATGACATGAAGGGTATCCCAAGAGCATCAAGTTCAGGAAATCAAGGAGACTACACCACTGAACTCCACAGGTCTCCTACCACATGATGTCAACCATGAAGACAGGGAGTCAAAAGAGATCATTCTAAGAAGCAGAAACAAACAAGAAAATGCACTTAAAATGGGGAGACAAAGAAACAATCCCCAACCAAAAGGAAAGAAAGAATACTCAGAAAGAGTGCTAAATGAAATAGATAAAAGCAAGCTATCAGACATTGAGTTCAAAATACTTGTCATAAGGATGCCCAATGAGCTCTATGAGAATGACAGAGTACCCAGGGAAGCTACAAGGAACTTACTGTGAATTACACCAGCATGAAAAAGAACATAGAAACTATCAATAAGAGCCAGAAGAAAATTAAGAATAAAATTTCTGAAATGAAGAACACAGTAGAATGAATTAAAGAAGGCTAGAAAAATCAGAGGATCAAATCAGCAAGCTGGAGGATGAGGTATAAAAAATTCCCAGACACAGCAACAACAACAAAAAACAAACAAACAAAAGGACTGAAAGAGAACAAAGAGGGCTTAAGGGAGCTCCAGGACAACATAAAATATAACATCCATATCATAGAGATACCAGAAGGAGAAGAAGAGGAGTAAGGGATAGAAAACCTGTGTCAGAAAGTAATGACAGAAAACTTCCCTAATTGGATGACAGAAGAAGGCACACAAGTTCAAGAAGAACAAAGGGTCCAAGTGAAGATGAACCCAAAGATGACTAGTCCAAGACACAGCATAATCAAAATGACAAATTCAAAGACGAAGAGAGAATCTTAAAGGCAGCTAGGGAGAAACATCTAGTAACATATAAGGGAACTCCAATAAGGCTAATAGCTGATTACTCAACAGAAACACTAAAGCCAGAAGGTGATGAAAAGAAATATTCCAAGTAATGAAAAGCAAAGGCCTGTAACCAGGACTACTCTACCCAGCAAGGCCCTCAATCAAAATGGAAAAAGAAATAAGGAGGTTCCCAGACAAAAGAAGACTAAAAGACTATATCTCCACAAAATTGCATTGCAAGACATGCTAAATGCTAAAGGGACTGCTTTCAGATGATGAAGAAAGAGAAAGAGAGAGAGAGGAACAGAGATACAAAAGGAAAAAATGGCAATAAATAAGTGCCTATTTATAATAACCTTAAATGTAAATGGAGTAAATACTCTATCAAAAGATAGGATAGCCGAGTGAATAAGAAAACATGACCTGCATATATTCTGTCTACAAGAGACCCGCCTCAGAAAGAAATATTTACACAGACTGAAAATGAAGGGATGGAAAAAATATTTCAAGCAAACAGACATGAAAAAGGAAGCTGAGGTAGTAATACTTGTATCAGAAAAAATAAATTTCAAAACAAAGGCCATAAAAGGAAACAAAGAAGGACACTTCATAATACTTAAGGGAAAAATCCATCAAGAAGATATATCCCTTGTAAACGTATATGCACCCAAAATAGGAGCACCCAAATACATAAGGAAAATCTTGGAGGACTTCAAGAAAGATATCTACAACAACACACATATAAAAGGGGATTTTAACACCTCATTATTGACCATAGATAGATCTGCCAAGCAAAGAAACAAGAAGGATATTGTGGCATTAACAACACTCTAGATCAAATGGACTTAATTGATAAATACAGGACATTTCACGCCAAAGAAGCAAAATATACATTCTTTTCAAATGCACACGGGACATTTTCAAAGACAGACCACGTGGTAGGACATAAAATAAGCCTCAAAAAATTCAAGAAATTTGAAATTATATCAAGCGTTCTCTCAGATCACAATGGCTTGAAACTAGAAACCAACGCCAAGGGGAAAAGTCAAAATAATTCAAATTCATGGAGACTAAAGAGCATGCTACTAAAAATAGATGGGTTAACAATGGCATCAAGGAAGAAATCAAAAAGTTTCTGGAAATAAGTAAAAATGAACCCACAACAACCCAAAACCTATGGGACACAGCACAGGCAGTCCTGAGAGAAAAGTTCATAGCAATACAGGCTTACCTAAAAAAATAGAAAAATCTCAAATAAGCAAGCTAACCCTACATCTACAGGAACTAGAGAAACAACAATAAACAAAACTCAGAGTGAGTACAAAGAAGGAAATAACATTAGAGCAGAATTAAATGACATAGAGACTAAAAGAACAATTCAAAGGACCAATAAATCCAGGAGCTGGTTCTTTGAAAAGATAAACAAAATCAACAAGCCTTTATTTAACCAGACTCATTAAGAAAAAGAGAGAGAACCCAAATAAATAAAATCAGAAATGAAAGAGGAGAAGTCACAATTGATACCACAGAAATAAAAAGAATTGTAAGAAATTACAACAAGAAACTATATGCCAAGAAATTTGACAACCTGGGTGAAATGGACAAATTTCTGGAAACATATAATCTACCATAACAGAACGAAGAATAAGTAGAAATCCTGAATAAACTGATAAGAACTAGTGAAATTGAAGCAGAAATCAAAACACTCCAGGCACACAAAAGTCCCAGACAAGACGGTTACACAGGCTAATTTTACCAAACATTTAGGGAAGAGCTAATTTCTATCCTTCTCAAACTATTCCAAAAATACAAGAAGAGGGAAGACTCCCAAACACTTTCTATAAGGTTAGTATTATCCTAATTCCAAAACAAGGCAAAGACACAACAAAGAAAGAAAACTACAGACGAATATTGCTGATGAACACACATACTAAAATCCTCAACAAAATATTGGCAAACTGGATCCAGCAACACATTAAAAAGATCATACACTATGATCAATGGGATTGACCTCAGAGATGCAAGGATGGTATAATATTCACAAATCAATACATGTAATACACCACATAAACAAAATGAAAGACAAAAATCAAATGGTCTATCAATAGATGCTGAAAAAGCATTTCATAAAGTATAGCACCCATTTTTGACACAAATGCTCAGCAAAGTAGAAATAGAGGGAGCGTACTTCAACATAATAAAGGCCATATATGAGAAACCTACAGCGAACATCATACTCAATAGGCAAAAACTAAAAACTGTTTCCCCTAAAATGAGGAACAAGACAAGTGTGTTCACTTTCACCACTTTTATTCAACATAGTATTAAAAGTTATAGCCACAGCAATCAGAAAAGAAAAAGAAATATAAAGCATCCAAAATGGAAAGAAGAAAGTAAAACTGTCATTGTTTGCAAACAACATGATAGTGTACATAGAAACCCTATAGGCTCCACCAAAAAACTACTTGACCTAATAAGTGACTTTGGCAAAATAGTGGAATACAAAGTTAACATTCAAAAAGCAAACGAATTTTTGTACACCAGCAATGAAATATCTGAAAGAGAAACCAGAAAAAAATCCCACTTACTATAGCAATATGAAAATAAAGTATCTAGGAATAAAGTTAAATAAGGACATAAAAGATCTGTACTCAGAAAACTACAGAACACTGAAGAAAGAAATTGAAGAAGACACAAATAAATGGAAGCATATACCATGTTCATGGATTGGAAGAATTAACATTATTAAAATGTCTGTACTACTCAAAGCAATCTATAGATTCAATGCAATTCTTATTAAAATACCAATGGCATATTTCACAGACCTAGAAGAAATACTTCAAAAGTTTATATGGAACCAAAAACACCCCCAAATAGCCTTGGCAATCTTGAGGGGAAAAAAAAACAAAGATCACAATACCAGATATAAAACTACAGTATATTAGAAGGCCACTGAAATCAAAACAGTCTGGTACTGGCATGAGAACAGAAACATGGATTAATGGAAAAGAAGAAAGCCTAGAAATAAACCCAGATATCTATGGTCAACTAATATTTGACAAAGGGGGCAAGAGCATAAAATGGAGTAAAAATAGCCTCTTCAACAAATAGTGCTGGGAAAACAACAGGAACATTTAAACAAATGAAACTAGACCGCCAACTACATCATACACCAGAATAAAGTCAATATGGATAAAAAACTTAAATGTGAGCTGTGACACCATAAAAGTCCTAGAGGAAAACATAGGTAGGAAAATTTCAGATATCCCACACAGCAGTGTTTTCAGTGATATATCCTCTAAAGCAAGGGAAATAAAGGAAAGAATAAACAAATGGGACTACATCAAACTAAAGAGATTCTGCTCAGCAAAAGAAAACATTTACAAGATGAAAAGGAAAGCAACCATATTGGAAAATACTTGCCAATGATACTTTGGACAAGGGTTTGATCTCCAAAATATATAAGGAATTCATATAATTCAACACCAGGAAGACAAAAAATCCAATTAGAAAATGGACAAAGCACCTGAACAGACACTTCTCCAAGGAGATCATAGAGAGGGCCCATAGCATATGAAAGAATACTCAACATCACCAGCCATCAGTAGATGCAGATCAAGACCACAATGATATACCATCTCACACCAGTCAGAAAGACCATCATTAACAAATCAACAAACAACAAGTGTTGGCAAGGATGTGGAGAAAAGGGAATACTAGTGTACTGTTGGTGGGAATTCAGACCGATGCAGCCATCATGGAAAACAATATGGAATTTCCTCAAAAAACTGAAAATGAAACTGCCTTTTGATCCAGTGATCCCACTGCTAAGATTACACAGGGGAACAATTTTTAACACATTCCTGTTGAGTTCAATTTTTCAGCTGTTTTAGACTTAAATAGGCATGCTGATTTCAAAACTGTAGTTAGTTTTGTTTTATCACATCAAGTTTTTTCAGTACAGCTTATCTTAATGTGACCATTCTAGGCTGCATTGAACCTGGATCAAGAGAAGCACTAGTGCTCTCCTACTGGTTGAGAACAAACCTCTCTCGAGTGGGGAGGGGTGGGGGATGACCTTGGAGACCAGTGACAGGTTCATACTTGTCCAAGGCTATTCAATTACACATGAGACAGCGTAGTCAGAAGGTTGTGTGCCTCTATATGGTGAATCATATTCGAAAGTGTAGTCCGAGTTCTTGTCCGAATTATCAGAATTTATTTTTTTATTTACATATAAACTTATTTTCTTTCCTTCAGATCATGTCTTCCTCTGCTATCTCTCATCATAAGTGCCTAAACAACCCTGCTTTGTTTGTTATATCTGTAGCAGTTTCACCATTCCCAGTCAAAGAACAAACATCAGTGCATTTGTCAGGCAAGACTATTTTACATATTTTAAAATGAACTTGGTGATCAAGATAAGTCTTGGGCCCCTCACAAGGTGTGCAAGCAGTGTGCTGAGAGTTTACCGATGTGGATGAAGGGAACACGTGATAAATTGCCACTTGGTATACTTATGGTTTGGCAAGAGCCCAGAGACCATTCAAGTGACTGTTACTTTTACATAGTGAAAACGTCAGGATATAACAAGAAAAATAAATGTAAAATAGAGTATCCTAGTCTACCATCAGCTGTACACCCAGTGCTTCATCCAGCTGAAATCCCAATGCCGGTTTTCATTGAACTACCCTCTTTCAAAAACCAGGAGTATGGTGAAGAACTAAGTGACAGCAATTATGAATATTTTGAAATTGAAGATGACTCAGTTTATAAGGGATTTGATCAACATGAGTTGAATGCTTTGGCATGAGATCTGGGACTATCCAAAAAATCTTAACAACTCCTAGGATCAATACAGCATGAGAAAAACTTGCTTGAAAAAGGAGCAAAGGTATCCTACTTTTGATCAAGAGAAAGTGCATTTCTGCAGTACTTTTTAAGTGATGGTGGCTTTGTGTATTGCCATAACATACCTGGTTTAATGGCGGAATTGGGAATTTCAATCTAGAATGCAACTGAATGGTGACTGTTCATCAGTAGCTCAAAGCAGAGCTTGAGTGTGTCCTCTTCCACAATGGCAATTTATTTGGTGTAGTTTCCAATTGGCCATTCAGCTTGTTTTTGTGAAGATTATGAAGACATAAAGAGTCACTGATCTGTTGCAATATCACAAGCACAATTGGATCATCTGTGTTGACCTTAAAATGGTCTGCTTCCTTCTTGGTCAGCAGTATGGATACACCAAGTATCCCTGTTTTCTGTGTATGTGAGATGGCAGAGCTTGTGAGAAGCATTGGGTGGAGCCAAATTGGCCTCCAAGATCTGACCTCAAACCTGGTGATTCAAACATTCTACATGAGCCACTTGTTGACAGAAAGAACATTATATTCCCACCTCTGCACATACAACTGGATCTCATGAAGCAGTTTGTTAAAGCTTTGCCAACTGAAGAAGAACTATTTCGAATATCTCATTTTGGCATTTCCTAGCCTGTCGTTTGAAAAGATAAAATACCTTAATATGTATGTTTAATAGCAGAACTTTACTACATGTACACAATTTGACTTACAGTAACAATATACAGCTTTTATATGAATAAAATAACTCTAAATAAACAATATATTTAGGTAATTTTTTTCTTTATTTTTCTTTGTATGTACATTTTGTATGAATTTTGGGACAAAGGGATGGTATCTTGTACCTTAAAAAGTTGACGTAATAGAGAAAAACTGGCATCACTTTTTTATTTAGATGCCAAAAGCCAGTCAAAAACAAGTGTCAGATCTAAATCAACAAAAGTTGCATTCCCCAGTATTAAACCCAAAGATTCCTGAAACACCCATTCAGGGACTTCCAGCCAAGATGGAGGTGTAGACAGACATACTGCATCTCCCTCCACAAATAAGAAGGAATACAACCACCTCAAAACTAGATACAATCAGAAGTTCCATAAAATAAACTACATGGAAGTACAGCAAACAAAGATATAAAGAAGAAATACTCATCCAGACAGGTAGGAGGGGCGGAGCTGGGGCAGAAAGGACTCGGTGTGGTGGTGGCAGCAGTGGAAACAGCAGCAGGCCAGTGGAAAGCACAGTTACACATTTTTAGAAATCAGGAGGGACACCTGGGGAGCATTCCCAGCCCCTCACCAGACCGCACAGCTCACTGTCCCAGCACCAGAGAAAATCAAGCCTCATTGCTTTTGACTGTGAAAACCAGTGGGGATTGGGATGGAAGCAGAAACTGACTCTCAGCAGAGTCCACATGTTTAAAGGGCCCCCGCGGACCTAGAACATCTGCAGATGCACCCACTCTGGGAACAACGGCCAGGGCAGCAGTTAGAGGGGCGCCAGTTCAGTGCGGAAGTGGAAGAAGTGCCTGGAAAAGGGGCATGTGTTGGGCAAGAGGCATTGTTCCTCTTCAGACCCCACCCCCGCATACAGTGCCACAATGTTGTGAAACAGGTCGCCCGTTACTGATGAATACGTAAGGCTCTACCCCTACAATGTAGTAGGAGCATCAGCTCTCCCTGGGACATGGAAGCAAAAAAACACAAGAGCCTTCCAGCCAAGATGGAGGCCTACACTGACAAGCTCCATCTCCCTCCACAACTAAGAAGGAATACAACTACTGCAAAACCAAAAATAACAAGAAGTTACAGAAAATAAATGGAAGTTCAACATATGAAGTTATAAAGAAGTGGTACTCATCTGGAGAGGTAGGAGGGGTAAAGCTGGGGAG
This sequence comes from Furipterus horrens, assembly GCF_987537825.1. NCBI lineage: Eukaryota > Metazoa > Chordata > Mammalia > Chiroptera > Furipteridae > Furipterus > Furipterus horrens. Next base: position 56,635,687 of record NW_028327176.1, on the reverse strand, counting down.
AAGAGTTCAACTGTGCTGTCCATGGCAGCAGCAGGAATGGAGGCAGGACAGTGGTAAACACAGACACCCATATTTAGGGGGAGGCAAGAAGTGCCTGGGGAGCAGCCCTGACTGCAGACCAGACCTGTGAGCTTGCGATTTCAAAGCTGGGGAACACAGACCTCCATTGCCTTGGACTGTGAGGCCTGAAGTGGGTGGGAATGGAGGAGGAGGCTCCCGCTCTCTCAGCAGAGAGTGAATGGCAGGAAAACATCTTGGACCCCCACCCCTGCAGAAAACACCACAGAGTGGTGAGACAGGTCACCTGGCTGTGATGAGTGCATGGGGCTCTGCCCACTATAGCATAGGAGGTATGAAAGCCCCACCTAGGAAGCAAAGGTAAGCACAAAATGGTCAGAATGGCACAGATCATGTTAGAGATCCCAGTGATGCAGCTGACCAGACAGCAAATATCTAATCTAACAAAGCAACAGATAGGAAATCTTTCTGAGTCTCAGTTCAGAGCTTTGCTTATAAAAATGCATACAGACCTAACAGCAGATCTTAAACAAGATGGGGAAGGAATGAAGGCTAGTCCTGCTGAAATGAACAAAAACACATGTGAAACTAGTGGTGAGGGCAAGCAAACCAGGAATCACATCAATAAATCAGAACATAGGGAAGGAACAAACAGTCAACCAGTGCAGAAAGAGGAAACAGAAAGCAAGAAAGTGAGGAGAGGCTCAGAAAGTTATCAGACAACTATAAGGGAGCCAATATCCAAGAATTATAGGGCTGCCAGAAGATAAAGAAGAAGAACTAGAAACTGAAATATTATGTGAAAAGATAATGAAGCAGAACTTCCCTAACTTGGGGAAGGAAATACACTTACAGGTCCAGGAATCACAGAGTTCAAAAAAACTGGACCCAGGAAGAACCACACCAAGACAGATTATAATCAAAATGTCAAAAATTAGGCTAAACAGAGAATCTTAAAAGTAGCAAAAGAGAAGAGAATTACATACAAAGGGGTCCCAATAAGACTGTCAGCTGATTTCTCAAAAGAAACTCTGCAGGCAAGAAGGGACTGGCAAGAAATATTCAAAGTAATGAAAAGCAAAAACCTACAACCACGATTACTCTATCCAGTGAGGATGTCATTCAGAATAGAAGGGCAGAGAAAGTGCTTCCAGGACAAAGTAAAACTGAAGGAGTTCGTCAGATCCAAACCTCTGTTATATGAAATGTTAAATGGACTTGTTTAGGAGAAGGAGGATCAAAACTATGAACATTAAAATGAAACCTATATCACAACCAACAACAGAAGCTAGGGAACTGAAACAAAGGCAGGCTAAGTAGGCAACAAGAGTGGGAAAAGAATTATAGGTATGGAGAACATTTGGGGGGGAGGCCAGTGGGTAGGGGGAAGGGGGGAAAGGGAGGGAGATGGTACAGGAATTAAGAAGCATAGTAGGAGGAAGTGGAGTAGCTAGGAAGATGTTGAGAAGAACTATATGCACAACCAATGGACATGGACTAAGGTAGGGGACAACCTGAGGGAGGGGGTCACTGGGTGGAGAGGAACAAAGGGAAAAGAAATTGGGACAACTATAATAGCATAAACAATAAAGCATATTAAAAAAAAAAACAAAAAAAACAACCATCCGTTCAAAAGAACCTATGCACCCCTATGTCCAGAGCAGCACTATTTACAATAGCCAAGTGCTGGGAACATCCAAAGTGCCCATCTGTAGATGAGTGGATCAAAAACCTGTGGTATATTAACACAATGGAATACTACACTGCAGAAAGGAAGAAGGAACTCCTATTTTTTGTGACAACATAGATGGAACTGGAAAGTATTATGTTTAATGAAATAAGCCAGCAGCAAAGACAAACACCATATGATCTCACCTAATACAGGAACAAAACAAACAAACAAGCAAAATAGAACCAGAGGCATGGAAACAGGGAACAGACTGACAGTGACCAGAGAGGGAGATGTGGGAAAGAAGGAGAAGGGTCTAATCAAGGAACTAGTATGAATGACTCATGGACAAGGACAACAGGGTAGGGATAGACTGTGGGAGCAGGGGCAGGTGGGGTGGGGGAGAGCAAGGGTGGAAAAGTGGGACAACTGTAATAGAACAACAATAAATTATTTTTTTTTAATTTTACAAAAATATATATTCTTTACACATGTGATCTCAATCAAAATCACAACAGGAATTTCTATGGAACTTGTTGACCCGATATTATATTAATTTGTAAGGATATATGAGAAGAGTTGAAACACTTTGCAAAAAAAGAGTTCACTTCCCCTACTGAATATACTATATTATAGAGCCGCATTTCATACTGGAACAGCTAACTGTTCCTAAGGAAAAAAGAAAAGGGTGTTCTACTTTAAGTAATACAATAACAACAATAGAGTCATTCTGGTTTGACATTAATATCTAAAACTAAATTCAAATATGTAAACATGATCAGAGAAAAATAAATGTTTAAATACAAGTTTTATTTTAGAGTAATTTTAACATTACAGAAAAGTAGCAAACATAATACAGAAGACTTCTGTACACCTCTCACTCAATTTCCCTTATTGTTAATATCTCCTATTACCAAGGAACATTTGTCAAATCTAATTATCAAAATCTCGATTCATTACTATTAACTAATTATCAAACTTCATTCAGATTTTATAAGGTTTTCCACTACTCACCTTCTTCTTACACAGGACGGGAAATCTTATGATGTTGGAAAACTTTTCTAAGGAAGAAATGAAACTCAGACATTATAAAGAAAAGATGAATGGATTTGGATACATAATAATTTTAAAGTTTCTGTATTAAAAATGTTGTGCACATAATGAAAAGCTAATTAAAATGTCAATGTACATTTATTAATATATTCATTCATTCAAAAAATACTATTGAGACCTTACTCAGCCCTGGAGACATAGCAGTGAACAAAATACACAAACTCTTATGTATCCATGACACTGCCTTCTAATGAGAGAAGAGATAGACAAAATACATAGTACAGAATGGAATCTATTAAGAGGTGTTAACTGCTTTAGATAAAATTAAACAAGAAGGGAATGGGAGTTCAATGTGGGAGTGGTGGAGCCAGTGGTAGTATAACATTTTAAACAGAGTGGCCAAGCTAACCTTCAGTGAGAGGTCAGGAAGAAAACTGTGCACACATCTGTGGCATAGTGGTCCAGGCAGAGACAAGAGCCAGAACCGAGTCCTGGCACATGTTCCACTGTAGCTGAAAGGGAGGATGTGGAGTGTCATCCCTGCTGCTGTCTGAGAGATAACAGGGGCCATATTCAGAAAGGTCTACAAGGTCAGTGTTAATACTTTTTTATTTGGTTTCAGTTTTGTTTTACTTTGTTTTTAATGAGTATATAGCAAACCAAAATGTAATATTCCTAATATATAAAGCACACACAAATAATATTTTTAACAACTTTAAGGACAAAATACAAATTAAAACTAAAAAGATTAACTCTCCCTGTTGGAAATTAGGGAAGAGATTTTCCTTCACTCCTTTTTCTTAGAGCATTTATTTTAAAATATTTATAATTGTAAGGTATTTTTTATATATTTGAAATGTATATAAATACTTTTAAAACTAGAGAGGGCCTCTGATTCAGGACTTTTTTCAGGAACTGGGAGCCACCTTTCTTAAGCATAATCATCAAGGGAGATAGCACCCCAACCTCCCAATTTTATTGGGAAGCCAAGAGCCTAACTTTGATGGACACCTTGCTCCAAGTTGCAAAACTACTTCTTGTTTTAAGAATTTGATGTTTGTTTTTCCTCTGGATGAAATATGTTAGCTAACACTGATAGTCACCACAATTACCAGGTGAATCTAGAATAAATTATGTGTGGCATATGGTGTTGTCTGTTCCTCTTATTTAAGGACTAGTTATTGTTTATCTTGAAAACATGGATGGAATGCGTTGTATCCGCTTGGCTATGTGAAAGGGTGAGATTGCTTTCTGTCTTTGCAACCTCTTAAAGGATTGTCTGTGATATGCATCGCATTTAGGTTTAATGCTTTCTCAGGATTAAAACGTTTTTTTTCCTCTCCTACTGTTGTGGAGAAGTTTCCTGACTTAGGAGATTTTGTTTGTAATTATATTTTCCCAACACAACCCATACTGAGTGCTTGCTACGTATTAAGTACTGCTCTGAGTATTTAACATGTTTAACATCTTCATATAATCAATAAGAAATTTAAATCAATAAGAAGAGTTACCCACAACCCTGGCTGCTGTGGCTCAGTGGATTGAGTGTCGGCCTGCGAGCCAAGTGTTGCTGGTTCGATTCCCAGTCAGGGCACATGACTTGGTTGCACATCAGGTCCCCAGTTGGGGGCGCAGGTGAGAGGCAACCACACAATGATGTTTCTCTCCCTTTCTCCTTTCCCCTCTCTCTAAAAATAAATAAACAAAACAACAAACAAATAAATAAATAATTTGAAAAAAAGAAGAGTTACCCAGGCTTAAAATAAAAAATTGTTTGAAAAAAAAAAAGAAGAATCAAACAACCTACTAGGAAATTAAGGATGGATATTCACATACAACTTAGAGAAGAAGAAAATATAAATGGCAAATAAACATAAAAATATATCAATCTTTCTAGTGATAGGAAAACTAAAACAAATTAGTTTTCTTTGAATGACAAAAGGTTTTCTTAAAAAGTAATATCTATGATCTGACAATATCATGGAGACTTACATACTCTTAAAGGGAGTCTAAAGTAGGAAAACATATTTAGGGCATGCTGGTAGGACCTATCAAATGAAATCATACATACACACACATACATAAGCATAATTTCTTTTTAGTTTATAACATTTTTATTGCGTGAACAGACATCAGTATTCCTAAAATGTAAACAATGGGGAACTGAATTATCAAGGGAGAAATATTAAGGATCATGTGTAATAGACAAAAATCCTTAATTTTCTTACTGCCTTTATACATCAATGTGTGATATTTAAGTATAAATGAATTCCTTATTAAGCAAACATTTTTGCATACACTGCCTTCTCTTTTTATTTCTGTGCCTTTGTCTTTTATTTGACTTTCAGCTGTTCTGCCTCTACAGCTTTATCTTCTGGTGTTATCTCCTGGGCCTTTTTAAGATCAGCCAATGCTTGGTTGTATTCTTTTAACCCTTGCCATCCTTGAGCTCTACTTGTACAATGCTTTGATATTTGATGGGTCTATTTCAAGAGCCTCCAAACAACTGTCAATTTCTCCCTGCCAATTTGACATCTTCAGTTTACAAGCACCAGTATTTAGCATGCAGCTTAAAGCTACAGGTTGCAGCTTCAATCTATCTGCTTCCTCAGTTACAGCCTTTGAACCTTCCATGTATCTCAAAACCTTTGAGTATTTTTTTAATGGCATCTCCCAGTTCTGGGATTTAAAAAAAAAGTATTTCCAATGTTTTTTAAGTCTTCTGTTATTAATAATATTTTATCTATTTCCAGGAGACTTCCAGCCAAGATGGAGGACATGTTGCATCTCCCCCCACAACTAAGAAGGAATACAACTACCTCAAAAGTAGAAATAACCAGAAGTTCCAGAAAACCTAACTGCATGGAAGTCCAGCAAAAAAAGCTATAAAGAAGAAATAAATACTCATCCAGACAGGTAGGAGGGGTGGACCCGGGGCTGAGAGGATGCGGTGTGGTGGCAGCAGCAGGGGCAGTGGGAGCAGCTGCAGCAGCAGGGGCAGCGGGAGCAGCTGCAGCAGCAGCAGGCTGGTGGAAAGTGCAGTCACATATTTTAAAAAGTCAGGAGGGACACCTAGGGAACATTCCCAGCTCCTTGTTGGACCTTGAAGCCCATGGTCCCAGCACCAGGGAAAATCAAGCCTCATTGCCTCTGACTATGCAGACCAGTGGGGATGGGGTGAAGGCAATAACTTCCGGTCTCAGCAGACTTCGCTTGTTTAAAGGGCCCCCATGGTCCTAAAATGTCCGCTGACCAATCCACTCTGGGAACGATGGCCAGGGCAGCAGCTAGAGGGGCGCCAGTCCAATGCAGAAGTGAGAGAGGTGCCTGGAAGAGGGGCAAGTGCTGGACAGGTGTCATTGTTCTCTCTCGAACCTGTCTCCCACATACAGCGCCACAATGTGGTGAAACAGGTCACCCTGTACTGACGAATCCCTAAGGCTCTGCCCCTTACAACATAAGAGGAATGACAGCTCTACCTGGAGCGTGGAGGCAAACAAACACAGGAGCCTATCAGAATGAGGAGACAGAGAAGTATGGCCCAAAAGGGGAAATGGATCAAGGTTCCAGTGGGAGAATTAAGTGACAAGGAGATAGCCAACCTCACAGATTAGGAGATAGACAACCTAACAGACACAGAATTCAAAACACTGGTGATAAAGATGCTCATAGGCTTGACAGATATGCTTGAGTATAGAAAATGCATCAAAGAAGAAGTGAAGGCTATGCTAAATAAAATGAAGGAAAGTCCACACAAAACCAGTGGTGCAGGGAGGAAAACTGGGGTTCAAATTAATGATTTGGAATATAAGAGAAAAAAAAAACAGTCAACCAGTGCAGAATGAGGAAGCAAGAACTGAAAAAAACGAGAAAAACTTCCAAAATTTTGTGAAGGAGATGGATATACAGGTCCGGGAAGCACGGAGAGTCTCATACAAGCTGGACCAAGAGGGAACCACACCAGGACGCATCATGATTGAGATGCCAAAGGTGAAAGATAAAGACAGAGTTCTGAGGACAGCAAGAGAGAGCTGGAGAGTTGCCTACAAAGTGGTGCCTATAGGACTATCAGCTGAGTTCTCAGAGGACACTTTGCAGGCAGGAAGGGACTGGCAAGCAGTATTCAATGTGATGAAAAGCAACCTACAACCAAGATTACTCTATTCAGCAAAGCTATCATTTAGAATGGAAGGGCAGATGAAGTGCTTTCCAGACAAGGTAAAGCTAAAGGAGTTCTTCATCACCGAGCTGTTATGATATGAAATGTCAAAGGGACTTATTTAAGAAAAAGAAGATCAAAATTATGAACACTAAAATGACAACAAACTCACAACTATCAACAACTGAAGCTAAAAAATAAAAACAAAATCCAACTAAGCAAACCAGAATAGGAACAGAATCATAGGTATGGGGATCACTTGGAGGGTTATCAGCTGGGAGGCAGGAGGGGCAGAAATGGGGAAATGGTGCAGGGACTAAGAAGCATAATTGGTTGGTACAAAATAGACAGGGGGAAATTAAGAATAGTGTAGGAGAGGGTGAAGCCAAAGAACTTACATGCAGGACCCATGGACATGAACTAAGGGCGGTGAGATTGCTGGAGGGAAGGGGGGTACTTGGAAGAGGGGAGCAAGGGAAAAAAATTAGAACTACTGTAACAACATAATCAATAAAATATACTTTTAAAATAATAATAATAATAATATTTTATCTACGTCTTTTAAATCTATATTTACATCCTTGGGGAAACTGGATGCCTGTCACCAAAACCATCTTCTGGGAATATTCCCCAATAATCCCCTTCCTTCAATTCTCCACATTCTGCAATAATGCACAATTTGGCAGGTTTTTCACCTTTCACTTCTACATTCTCCAGAATTCTTGCCACACCCATTCCTTTCATTATTTGGCCAGATACCATATGTTTCCCATCCAAATGAGGAGTCAGAACTGTTGTGATAAAGAACTGAGAACCATTTGTATTGCTGCCTGCATTTGCCATGCTCAATAAACCTTCCAGTCCTGCTTATAGTAGAAGTTTTTATCTTTAAACTTTTCACGATAAATACTTTCTCCACCTGTCCCATTCTGATTTGAGAAATCTCCACCCTGAATCAGAAATTTCTTAATAATTCTATGGAATGGGCACCCTTTGAAATGGAGAGGTTTCCCAATGCTGAGTCCAATGCCTTTTTCTCCTGGACACAATGCACAAAAAATCTCTGCAGTTTTGAGTACAATATATGCAAACAATTCTAAGATGTCCATGTCAAAAAAGATTCGAGGGTTACTGGGGCTGGAGGGCTTACCTTGGGGTGATGGGAACAACATTTTGACTTGCAGACACATTTGGAAGCAGGTTTGGAGCACTGCGTGGCCACCTGGTATCTGAGACCTGAGAGCAGCTCTTTTCTTTATGCATATAATTTTTAATGTGCTTTTCTCTTTGCCTTTCCAAAATAGAAGACTCTTACCTTTTCTTCCCTAAGCATCTATCTGCCTGGAAGAACATTCATGTTTATTTATTTATTTTATTTGTTTATTTTTTTAATATTTTATTGTTTATGCTATTAAAGTCATCTCAAGTTTTCCCCCTTTGTTCCCCTCTACTCTGCTTGGTTAAAAACACAGACTAAGAAAATGTAAAGCTTGTCAAAATATAAAAACAGGGGTGGGAAAAAGTAGGTTTACCATTGTTTATATGGAAAACAATGCAATAATTAACAATTAATATACAAAAATAAAATCTGTGTTTCAAGTACTCACAACTGTAAACCTACTTTTGTCCACACCTGGATATAACAGAAAATTGACAAGTCAAGATACTTCTTTACATACTATTTCCCTGATTCCTTCTAGTATAGTAACAACCAAAATTGAAAACCTTTGTTAATAAACTTCATTTCTAATCTAAAGGACATGTACCTGACCTCTGGTAATGCTTAGCAGGAGTCAGGGAGGGGGAAATGTTACCCAGAAAAAATGAAAGGAAACTTGTTCCCTCCATTCAAGAACATTTTGGGACGAGAGAGAGAGGGAAAGTTGTGGGTTAAAAAAAGGAAAGATGAATGGCCTGCTTTGCCACTTTTGGGTTTTAACTTATACATGGGAAGGTATGTTATCTTATTTTGGGTAATAATGAAGTTTAATGAGCTATTACCTTTCACTGAAATCCAGAGAGAACCTCCCTGGCTACTGCCTATCCCTCCCCAAAATGTCATGCACAAAATCTGGTGGTGCAGCAGGCTTAGCTTTCTCCATTGATTCTCAGGTCTCAGGTGGTGTGGACATTAATAATCACCAGGCTTGTCATGGAAGCCACCATAGCAAAATTAAGTTGGCATGCCACAGAGGTGGAGGGGCAATCTACTCAGACTGATGCAAGGTTCAGCATTCACCCAGCCAATGAGATCTGAAGTTAGGGCTGAGTCAACCAGCAACTCTGCTGGGCTCCAACCAGGCCAAGAGAAAAATCTTGAGTTATGCCAGCTATAAACTCCAACTCTCCATAAATATCAGTAGAGCAAGTGGCTTCAGAAAGGAGTATTTAGAACACTTGTCTCTGACTCTTATCTCCAGAGTTCAATTTTGCAATCTCGTGTGAATACTCTTAAACCAGAAAATCCACTACTAGAGTACCTGTTCTACAGAAATTTTTGCACATGGGCATAAGACATTTCACTATAGAATTATTTGTAATAGCCAAATATTAGGACAAAATACAATGCCCAAATAGAGAAAAGTAGAATTATATACATTATGGAACTACCATACTATAGAATACTATTTGAAAGTTACAAATAATGTGTAACTCTTTACATATTGGTATAGAATAATACCCCAAAAATATTGTTTATCATAAAAATCAGATTGCATAACAATATCTATCAATTGGTCAGATTGCTGTAAAACATTATATGTTTAGATTGTAGTTTTTATCCACATGGGTGGCTTTCTCCGTTGCTTTATGCATACTTTTTCTTCCTTTCACATATTTATAAAAATCAGGATAAAGCTAATATTTTGTAACAAAAAGACTCCATAACACAGTGGCTTAAGGAAGAAGCTTATTCTCACTTACATAACAGTTTATATGTGAATGCTCCAGGTCAGTAGAAGAGCCGTGTTCCTCATTTTCCCCCTTGCACTTGGGTATTGCTGCCACCTTCATGGTTAAAACTGAGCCACTTCCATATCTGAAACAGCATGCCTAATGTCTTAAGTTCCAGACCTGGGAGTGAAATCCATCATTTCTGCTCCTTTTCTTTTACAAGAAGATAATCAACAGACACACACATTCACAACAGTGAAGAATGTATAGCCTGCCATGGAGATCATTACACACCCAGCCTCAACACCATTTCTGCAAAAGAACTGAATGAATTTCAGTGGACAATGAGCAATCTCTACAATACAACCCTCACCTCCTAGCTTTTGTAGGAATATGTGGAATAAATATAATATTTACTATTTCATTCTAATTCTGTTTTTCAAAACCCTACAATCATAGTAAGAATAATTGCTTAGATTTGCCTCTGTTTTATTGGTTTTCTCACTGCCATTTATGTTTTTCTCCTTTCTCATTTATAAGTTCTTCATTTCATTGCATTTCCCATTTAGTTACAAATATTTTATATTGATTTATGTTTTCAGGAACAGCACATTGGTAATTTTCTTTCTGATTCCTTCCAGCTCTCAGAATGCCTTTCTATTGCTCTTGCACATGAATAATCTTTGGATTGAATACATAATACCTGGGTCACAATGAATTTTGCTACAAACATCTGACCGTGCTGTTTCATTGTCTTCCAAAATTGAGTGTTTCCAAGGAAAAGTTTGATTGGCAGCCACCAGAATTTTCTGCCTGGATACAGAAATTTCAGTAAGATAGTCTGCATATGGGTCATTTTAATTAATTTTTCACAATCTAAAGATTCAAGTCTCTCCTGAGCCTCAGGAAATTTTGTAATTCTTTTCTTTATTGTTTCTTAAGTATCATCTCTCTTTCTCCTTCTGGAATTCCTATTATATTCAATCTCCTGAATAACTTCATCATAATTCTCTTTTAATCCATGGTAATTATCACTATATTATTGTTAATGCATTCTGTGTTCTAGTGTTCACATTTACCTTTCTGCTATAGCATACAACTGCTCTATCTGTTCAGTATTGCATGCTGGTGAGGAGACATTATTTATTTTGATAAAATTCACAAGCGTAGAAAAAGTCATTGTGGTATTTTTATACTATAAAGCATGAGGCTGGTTTTTTTAATCATCTATTAAAGTGCTCCCTTTTCATAGATGCAATACTCTTTTCAGCCTTTTATTTTTTTTAAGTTTCTGAAGTCATCTCCAGTTCCATGTAGTAAGTTTGCTTCACAGGGCGATTTTTGTTCTGATTCTTTAAATCCTTTTCTGACAAAGGGCTGAGACTTTTTTTGTATGGCTGTTGATTTTTCTCTACTTTTTTTGTCCATAAAGTGTGGGTGACTGTTGGTGGTTGGGTAGGAGGTAAGAATAGTCTATTGTCCAGAATTAGGAAAGAAGACTTTAAAAGGTTGTCTTGTTCTCTTTGTAAATTCTTGGTGATCCATCTAAGGGAAAGAAGGCAGCCTTCAGCTTTGCTGTGTCTGTTTCTGCAGATCAGACATGGATTGTCTGTGTGAAGGCAGAAGGTATGTATGGGCAGAGGTCGCCTCAGATCAGGATCTCTACAGCTGTGGTAAAGAGTTCCTTTTCAGTTTGTCCTTGAGTCTCTAAATGAGCAAGAATATTGCTTTCTTTTTCTAACAGACATGAATTCTCCTATTAGATCCAAGACATGGGCAGGACCATCTTATACATAGCTCAGTCTTTATTACACATCATCAGGAAAATACCAAAAGGAGGCACAAATTCTCCTTGACTCCATCCATGGAATAATTTTTATACTTTATGAGAAAATATTTTTTAATTATTTTATGTAATGTGTTTTATGTTTCATAAAAAATTATTGTTCCTAGATATAATAAAGTTCCTGTAAGAGAACTGCGTGGGTGTACTAATAAAGAATAAATCGCATATGTAAATCTCATGCATGCTATATCTTTGATTAGAAAGTTTGTAGATGTTGAAGACTTCTTTATGAACCAAGAGGGAAGCTGAAGTTTGTTGAAATCAAATGGAATCCAACCAGGCAGGTAAGTAGATCTTTACTTGCAAAGAGGCCTTTTGGTATTAAACACTGGAAGACTATGAATAGATTTCAACATCAGCCAAAACCTCTTCCCTCTGTGACCTGAAGAAAAGAGTTTAAAGTCAGAACAATGTTGAAAGAGAAGCCCAGCCAGCCCACTGGGACTCTTTTTACTGTTATTACTCTCATCTCCTTTCCAGTACTGCGGGAGCATGCAGCTCTGGGGCAAAGAACCTTCAGGCCAGTCAAGACTCCACCTTTAAGCTAAGGACTAAAAGGAGAAGACCTACTATTGTGTAGGCATTGCAGTTGGTTAGAAATACAAGTGTATGTGACATGTGTTAGACAGGCTCTGACTTTGAAACCCAGAACTTGCACTCTCAATTCTGCTAAAGGTTCAGGTGCCTGATCTAGCCCTGAGAGGGAAACATTCCCACTGCTAGCGGTCCCTAAAGCTCCTCCCTTCTGCATCAAATGTTAGCTGAAAATGCATGCAGGTGACTCGACTCTTTGTTGGCAGTTGCCCATCCTCATGGGTTCTGGAAGAACTGAGATTTGCTCACCACCATTACTTCTCAAAGGCTGGTTCCTGCCTTCACCCTACACAGCCCTCACTGCAGTACCCTACTGAGGACTGCATCTTCTTACCCCACAAGCCAGCTTTACCTTCCGCACAGTGGCTCGCAGTCTAGTCAGAGCCCACTGCTGTCACTTGCAGTGTATCTTACCAGATTCCTCTGGCATGTGGAGGGCACTCTTTCTGACTTTATCCCATACAGATTCTTTCATGTTTTGTTTTTGTATTCCTGTTGCCATATCAGTAGAACCTGGGAGGGAAACAGGAATTGAAATCATGGAATCAGTGTGTCTTCTTGAAGCAGGCTTCAGATCATTTATTTTAGACTCCTGTCCTGCGAGTCCTGACAGCCCCATTTACAGTATTAGGTGAAATCACTTGGCAGCCAGTGCTGTGGTAAGGCCGCTGGGCTTGATTTAGAGAATAGACTAGGAAGCTGAGATGAAGAGAAAATACAAGCTGGTATTTCACAGGACTGGGAGTTAGAAAGTTCTGAGTTCTTGTCTTTGGTATTGAGTCAGGCCATTATTCAATCCCAATGTCCTCATTTCTAGATCTGAGTTTCACCATTTATAAAGTAAACAGAGAAATGCACAGTCCAGTCCCTGATGCCACCTGCAGGGAAATGGCTATGGACGGAGAGTGCAAGGGGCAGTCTGTGCATTAACATGAACAGTTAGGCCAGCAAAGGCAACACCAGCATACAGAATAACAGTCAGGAGTACACAGGAGGTGGTTTCTACCTGGCATATAGATGGACTGAAAAAAAGGAGTGAAAAATTTTTAATGTTTGCTCATTCTCAAAGGTTCAACATGATGAATGTCTCAGTCTGGTGAACACAATATACTTTCATTTATTTGTGTATTATTTTCCTATCTTCCTTCCTTTCTTCTTATAAAGACACTTAAAAACATCCAACTGTACAGAAATGCATCACTGTAATTCATCACATACTTCAAAAAACAAATGAACTTTGAAAGGGAAGAATAATTCCAGAATTAGAAATCTGACTCTTTCTGTTTTGGGAGCAAAATACCAAACACACATTTATACAGGGTCAGTCCCTATTGCACTAAGAACTGGGTGAGTTATATGAGGCTACAACTGGAAATTAAACTCACATTTCTTCCCTGACAACATAGCATATTAGACTCTAATCACTCAGTGTTGCATTGATATTTACTATTTTTCTGCCATCCACATTCATGTATATTTATGTGAAGTCCAAAAATATCCAGCAGCATTTACTCCAGATTATAATCTATATCCTAATTAGAAGTACTAATCAGGAAACACATAACATACTCAAACCCAATTGTGTAAGACAAACAGCACCCAGAATACAGGAAAAAATCCTGCTTAGTTAAAATGTTCATCAAAGTATCTTCTACTTTTTACAGCAATAAGAAGAGAAGATAAAGACCACTTGCTCCTTAACAAAGATTAAAATGGATCCTTTACAGGACCTTCTAACCAGAAAAGAGCAGAGATCAGCATGGTGCTAATTTGGACACACGTTTTCTCCATTTACTCAGTTGTAGGGAGTAAAAGTTAAATATATAGATCCTCAGATGTTTTCTTCTGCGATTGAATAATTCAGCCATTCTAAGGCATTTTATTATACTACTGTTAATAATAGCCTTGATTTTCCTAATAAATCCAGCTCAAAAAGAAAACCATTCTGAAAAGAGGAACTATGAAGTTTCATATATTGCAAAAGTTTAACCAATTGGATCTTTCAAAACCTTCTAAGCAATTCTGCATGTCCACTTAATGTTCGTCTTTCTTAAATTGAGAAATTTTTCCTCGACAGACTGGCGCTTAGAAAATTCTTTTATATGTTGCACAATTACTTCTTTAATGTTTTCTCCAGGTGATGACAAATAGTCACATTTGTTCTTCTTCTTTAGTGCAACAGAAGTTGAAATATCTGTATCAGAGCATTAGAATCGGGCCACCTACTCAATTTCACAAGGCTCTCCTACTCATCCCATCCAGTCTCCTGCTGCTCTCCTGAGACTATAATTTAGAATTACTGTAGTCCCCTCTTACTCACAGTTTCAATTTCTGCAGCTTCAGTTACCCATAGTTAACCAAGGTATGAAAATACTAAATGGAAAAGTCTAGAAATAAGCAATTCTTAAGTTTTAAAATACATGACATTCTGTGTATTGTGATGAAGTCTCACACCATCCCACTCCACCCTGCCTGGGACATGAATCATCCCTTTGTCCACCAAATCCACACAATGTACACTTTCCACTATTAGTCACTTAGTAGCCATCTCAGTTATCAGATTGACTATCAGGGTATCACTGTGCTTGTGTTTAAGCCTATTTTATTTAATAAGGTCTCATTTACCTCACTTTGTGTTATAATTTATCTTGCTTTATCACCAGAAGGGTGAGTACAATAAAATAGGTATTTTGAGTGAGAAAAGAGACCACATTCATTTAACTTTGTTTATGGTATGTATACTGTTATAATTGTTCCATTTTATTAGTAGTTATTGTTGTTAATCTCTTACGGTGACTAATTTATAAGTTAACCTTTATTATAGCTTGTAAGTACAGGAAAAATACATAGTATACATAGGGTTCAGTACTATCTGCAGTTTTAGGCATTCACAGGGGGTCTTGGAATGCATCCCCTGCAGGTAAGGGGGAACTACTATATTTTATTTTTATCTGGAATTTAGTCTTTAAAAAGGTTTGTTTATTTTTTAAGTATGTATGTTATGTGAATTTAAATGGTCACTATTTATACACCAAAATCTATAGCAAATTCTCTTGTGGTCTTACTAGTCAGGGCATATGGTTGTTTAGGTATCAATCTAATAAAAGAGGTTTTTAGAAGGTGGAGCAGTGTTCTTTCCAGATACTATTTAATAATGCTGATTTACATTTATCAGAAGTTATGCTATGGATTAACCACATTTTAAGAGGAAATCATTGCTTGGTCAATCTGGTTTTTTGGGGATGAATCTGATTGTCCATTTTTTAGCTAGTCCATCTGGTTTCCATGCAATTGCTCACTGATAGAATTGAAAATCTGACCTTGACTCTTTTACAGTAAATATTAGTCATGGCAAAGAAACAGAACCATGACATCTGTAGTAATTTACAGGGAACATGTTAAATTGAAAATGAGGTTAATTCAGTTCTATCAATACCAAAAAGTCATTGTGTGACATAGAAAAAAAATGAGGAGAGTAAATTAACCTGTCTATGGTTCAATATATCATCTTTAAAAATAGTTTTAATAATTTTATTTCTCCCAGTGGTCAGGAGGTGTGTGAAATCATTAAGGAAAATTCAACCATTTTTTAGGTGAGATAGAAGAAAATCCATTTACAAACATATGTGAGGAAACAAGAATGTACTTCATTTGCCAAGTACTTTCACTAGGTATGAAAGTCTATTAATACTGTACATTAGTACTCCCAATAGCTATAAATTATTAGTCTTAGACTAATTCTCTGTGTAAACTAGAGTTTTATTTACTTGTTTGTTTGGTTGGCATTTGTTACTTAGTTGGTTCTCTACAGCCCATACTTCTATACTAAGTATAGCATTTGGCATGTCTGATCTAAAAGCTCAAGAAGAATTTATCTCGGCCAGGTGGCTCAATTGGTTGGAGCATCATCCCATGCACCAAAACGTTAAGGGTTTGATTCCCAGTCAGGACACATACCTAGGTTGTGGGTTCGATCCCCGGTCAGGCGCATACAGGAGACAACCAATGGATGTTTCTCTCTCATATTGATGCCTCTCTTCTCTTCTCTTCTCTTCTCTTCTCTTCTCTTCTCTTCTCTTCTCTTCTCTTCTCTCTCTCTCCTTTCCTCTCCTTCTAAAATCAATAAACATATTCTCACATGAGAATGAAAAATAAAATAAAATAAAATAGCTCAAGAATCTGAGTAGTCATGACTTTAAAAAATTACCTCCAGTGTAATGTAAAAAGAGAGAAAAGCTTGATTCTCAAAGAGCACAGTTGTTCCTTAGCTCCAAGTTTAGTTACTCCAATCTTTGCCCCAGTGCACCCAGGACTAGATGGTGAGATGATTAGAGATAAACCAGAGGAAACACTCTGGTGATATTTAAAATGAACAATATTTATCAAGAACATTTCAGTTTATGAAAATGAAAGGACAGTCATGCAAATGTCACCTTTAGGATGGCAATCAGTGTCATTAATGCACAGACTGGTGAAGGCACAGGCAAGAAGTTGGTTAAATGCAGTCCTGCAGTGTCCTGCAATGACTACTGCAAATAATTTGAAAGTAAATCTATGTATTAGAATTACATTTTCAGAAAGCTTACAGTCTGATCCTTCAAAGCAACTAATAAAATCAACCCAATCCTATTGGTTCATTACAGAGACTGACTCTTCATAGCAGTTAAAGATTGTCTGAAAATAATATCTCCCAGGTGCTTAGCAAAGCAGATTTTTCATGCTGGTATCATCTTCAAGTGAGTAGCCAGAGAAACAAAAAACCTAAGTAAATGCTACTGCAAAAGTTGTTACCAAATTCAGTGATTTCTCCAGATAATACAAGTTCCTTAGAAAATTTATTAAAGAACACTTGATGTTTAAATAATTTCTCCTTAGAGACAGTCTACCTAGTTACACCTTTAAAAATATATTTGTTGATAAGTTTGACTTAATGAAGACACCCTGTTTGATATTTTATTCAGCTGCCTTGCGAAATTACAAAGAAACAAGAATAAATAATCTATGTGTATACAGAATGTTGAATATTAATGAACCATAGCCATTTTTCACTTCTATGAATGCTTTAAGATGTTTCTGGCAGCAAACTCACCTTGTAGTAGTTTAAATAAATAAAGGTTTTCTTTCTGCAGGTATCAAGAAATCTGAAACTAGATAATTACAATATATTAGTTGCTCAAAGGTGTCATCAAGAAACCAAGTTCTTGCTGTCCTTCTGCTCCTCTGTCCTTAGTATCTTGGCTTTTATTCTACATGTGTAGTCTATGACTACAAGATGTCTGCTTTAGCTTTGGACATCACATATGCAATCAAAGCAGAAAAGAAGAGGCGGGAGGCAAGAGGGAGGCAACAGCCTCATGTATCCTCTTGTTGGTGCCTTAATCTGCTCAGGTTGCCATGACCAAATATAATAGACAGAGTGGCTTAAACAAATGAATGTATTTCTCACAATTCTGGAGGCTGGAAAGTCCAAGATCAAAATGCCAGCAGATTTGGTGGCTGGTGAGAGCTTTCTTCCTGACCTGTAGACAGCCACCTTCTTGCTGTGTGTTCATATGGCCTCCCCTTGGTGAGTTCTCATTGGGAGAAAAGAGAGAAAGAAAAAGAGAAAGGTTTCTCTCTCCCTCTTCTTATAAGGGCACTAATTCTACCATAAGGGTCCCACCCTTGTGACACAATTTAAACCTAATTATCTTCCAAAGGTCCCTACTCCAAATACTATCACACTAGGACCTCAATAATTATAAATTTGGGGAGGGGGCATAAACATTAAGCCCTTAACAGTCAGAGAGGCACAAGCTTACCCAGGAACAGTCAGCAGAATTCTACTTGGTCTTATTGCTAAGAACTGTTAAAATGGATCCTTAGTATAAGGGCAGGGAAAGTGAATGTTTAATGCAACAATTTTTACCTTAAATAATATTAGGGATGCTTTAGCAATAAAGTAAAAGAAATAAAATGAACACTAGTGATGTCTGCTATACTTGTCTAATCCAATAGAGTTTGTGAAAGTTCTAAGACTTTTTTTTTGTTATCTAATAAAAAAGATACTATCTGAAAACTTTGCAAGGCTTCAAGAAAAAAGCAGAGAAAATAATAGGAGTAACTTTGAAATCACTCAATAACAGAGAGTTTCATTCTCCATATAAAATTTTACCATTCTCTTGACCTTCTGTGATGTTTCTAAATCACACCATGCATACAGTAAACATTATATATATTATTATATATAATTTCTAATACATATATAGGTCAACACTTTAGTCATCTTATATTTTTCTGTATTTCTTGGTGATTGAGAAATACCACTTTTTCAACTCCTTAGTCTTTGTTTATAAAATAGATGAACAAAAATAGTAGAAAGGGAGACAAGTTTAGCAAACTGGAATGAAAGAAAATATTAAGGAGAAATTAAAGTTCAGATATTTTTTTCTAAAAATATACTAAGATAAACATGATAAGGTCTCAGTTTTCTGCAATTCACTTACTGATGGACCTCAATTTTAAAGGACATAATTAAGAAAATGAGAAGCAAAACTGTCCATGACTGGCTGAAATAATTGCCTCACTGTACATACTCCTTGGGCTCTCACACTGATCCTAAAAACAATTATTTTAGACATGATTCTAGGAAGTTTGGTTGCCTAGTTTCCTAGTCATCAGGATACTAGACTTTGAAAATTGGAAATGGGTAGCAGTCGCTAGCTTGAGAGAGGCAGTCACAGAGAGAATAAGTGACTGCTGGAAGCCTCTTGATGATCGTGGAAATGGAAAACTGATAAAAATTAGACACAAGAGCTTAAAAAACACTACAGATGGGGCTGCAGGACAAATATCCTTTATACATCAGAAGTCCCTGAGGGTCTGCGATTCATTTGACATCACTGGGTTATTAAGAACAGCTTGAAAAACATTTAATATCCTTTATTAAAAGAGCTTATGAATAGGAACATGAAACATTACAAAAACTAGGAAGTATTGCATCAATGGAGACAGGCTTAGGTCTGGTGAAGATTCAACCCCTTCCTCCCCTGTGCTCTTAGACAAGTTACTTAACTTCTTAGAGCTCTAGTTTCTTCTCTGTAAAATTTTAAATTTGCATATTAATATTTACTTTATGGTTATTGGAATAAATAAATCATTTTATTATACATCTAACACCATGCCTAGCAGGCAGTATTCTTCATTTCCCTTAAAAGGGTCAGCTTTAGTTGTCTGGAAGTGCATTCCTATGAAACAACTTATTCTATTATAATGAACAGGTATTCTTGGTGTTAGTAGAAAGACTTATATAAAGTTGCAATTGAGCCTGAATTCCAAAGGATGAGGTGATTTTGCCCATTTTATCATGCTTACCTAACCCTATTGGAAAGTTGATTGAACGTTACAGACTATGCAAGCAATAACTTCTGCTTTATATATTTAAAATCTCTGTAGCTCTGGTTTCTCTTGATATTTTTTTTAGCTGAGTCTTGCATCTTTCATGCTAAAATTATGGGAGCTCCCTAATGAAAATGGCTGCTGTCATCTATTGTATTACTATTGTATTATGGGTAAAAGACAGTTAGAAGAGACAATTTGGAGGCAAAACTGGCCAAAGTGGTGTCCCTTTGTAGGGAGTTCAGGATGTCTTGAAGACTCTAGGGAATTAATAAAGGGGGTCAGAAAGTCACCCAAAGGGTAAAAGGAGACATTACAGAGTGGAGATAAAAACATGGAGAGCGTCAACAAAATGCTGGAGAGTCTATTGGACAAAGATCACCCCCACATCACTGTGTGAAAAAAAAAATTCTGTAAACACTCTTAAATTTGTTACTAGAGGTGTTTACTATACTTGTTCAATTCTTGATATTTCCTAGAAGCTCTCATAATGTGTTTAAGTATTTGATATTTGCTAAAAGAAAAGGATGCCCTGACAATTTGATAAAGTTCTTTTATTCTACATGCCCCAAAGCTATAACTGTACCAATCAGAACACATCTGAGTCTCATTTTACATCTTTTTTAAAAGACATACTTATTTTTAAAGAGAAGGAAAGGGAGGGACAGAGAGAGAAAGAAACATCAGTGAGAGAAAGAAACATCAATTGGTTGCCTCCTGTACATGCTCTAACCCAGCAGGGACTGAACACACAACTCAGCCATGTGCCCCCACTGGGAATTGAACCTATGACCTTTTGCTTTGCAGGATGATACCCAACCTACTGAGCTACACCTGTCAGGGCATGAATCTTCTTTCTTCTCATTAATTTCAAACCATGGTGGCTACCTCATTACTGTGTGTGGGGGTGTGGGGTACATGTGTGAGAGAGAATAAATCAAAGACACAGGTTACATCAGCTCATCAATTACCAACATGAATATTTGATAGTCCACTGTAATTTGTAAAGGACCCTGGAGTTGAACTAAGCCATCCACTTAATTCCCTCATAAACATGGACTTATTGATTTATTGGTGTAGAGCATGCTCACAATTCTCTAGCTCATGAGTGGCAAAATATGGTCTCGCCAAATCTGACAAAATGCCAATATTTATAAATGCATTGTGAATGTTGTAAATAAACTTTTGTTGGAACACAGCTGTACCCATTTATTTATGTATTATATATTGCTGCTTTCACACTACCATAACAAAGTTAAATAGTTGCAATAAAAAGATGAAAATATTTGCTATCTGATGCTTCGCAAAAAAAGGTTAGTGATTTTTGCTGTTGACAGATCTCTCAAATCCAGTCCAGCTGATTGATCACAATGTGAAATAAAATGTTTCTTTTCTCTCCCAGCAAGTAAGAAATTATATTTTATAATTATTTGATGCACGAATAAGATCATGCTATCTCCTGCTTGTCCATGGGTCACTTGGTTGCTTTTATGTAAGATGAATGAAGTGTCCTAAGGTTTCATACATGGGAGGATAAGTTCAGTATCCTTTCTTACACGTTCACTTCCAGTCCATGGTGACATAATTGTGTTTAAAATCATATGATTTATCCAAATCAACCCATACAAAGTAAACAGGTCACTTTAATTAAAAGATTCCTGCAAAGAAACCAAACTGCATTCTAAAGATGCAAGCTCAAGTGGCTAACAAGTAAATAACAGAACTTATACCTCCTTCTTCAAGTACAATACTAACTAAAACAATGGCAATCGAAACAAGTTTGACAACATGTAGCTCAGATCAGTCAACAGTCACAAGAAGACTGAAGTACAAATTTACATCCTCATTCACTTCTGATAAAAGTCACTCTATATGCAGATTGTGCAGTAAAATGAGAAAATTATAGTAACCTGAAACTATTATGCTTACCAACATATCTTTAAAGCCTAATTTACTTAACTTTTATCTCAAACTTTTTTATAGCTATTTAGGGCATATTTTATCATATGTAGTAGAATGCATGCTAATATCCACACAGAATGTATAAACAAGCATACACGAAAGGGTTAAGGATCATAATTTTTTACTAAGGTATATAACCTGAAAGTGTTCGTACTATCACTATAGAATGTAAAAGTATTAAATAATAACTGAGGCATCTTAAAATTTATAAGTTTATTTGAGCAAAAAGTCAATTCTAATCAGGCAACCCTTAAACCAAAAGTGATTAGGAATACTCTACCCACAGCAGCTACAGGGAAGACTATTACAGAAAAGACATGGAAATTATTTGATTGGCTATCGCTTAAGTGGTTGCCTTATTTGGGAAAGACTGGTTGGCTGTTTGAGGTTAGTTGTCCTTAGGTTTTCATTTCTTTTTTTTTTTAAGTTTATTTTATTGATTATATTTTATTTTTAAGTATATTTTATTTATTGTTACACTAGTCCCATTTTTTCTTTTTGCTCCCTTCTGCCCACTATCCCCCTTCCCAACAGCAATCCCACTCCCCTTAGTTCATGTCCATGGTTCATGCATATAAGTTCTTTAGCTTCATCCTTTCCTATATTATTCTTAACATCCCCCTGTCTATTTTGTACCAACCAGTTATGCTTCTTAGTCCCTGCACAATCTCCCCATTTCACCTCCTTCCCACTCCCAGCTGATAACCCTCCAAATGATTCCCATACTTATGATTCTGTCTCTATTCTGGTTTGCTTAGTTGGATTTTGTTTTTATTTTTGAGATTTAGTTGTTAATAGTTATGAGTTTGTTGTCATTTTAATGTTCATAGTTTTGACCTTCTTTTTCTTAAGTAAGTCCCTTTAACATTTCATATAATAATGGCTTGGTGATGGTGAACTCCTTTGCTTTACGTTGTCTGAGAAATACTTTATCTGCACTCCCATTCTAAATGATAGCTTTGCTGGATAGACTAATCTTGGTTGTAGGTCCTTGCTTTTCATCACATTGAATACTTCTTGCCAGTCCTTTCTTGCCTGCCAAGTTTCTTTTGAGAAATCAGCTGGGTCCTGAAACAAGATGGCGGAGGAGTAAGTGAAAGCTACACTAACCTCCTCCCAGAACTAGTCTGGATTTACAACTTAATTTTGGAGAAATCATCTGGAATAACCAACCAAACACTAGCTGGAGAGAAGTCTTATAACCATGGAGAGACAGAAAAGGCCGCTACATTACAACGTGACCAGTAGGGAATGTGGAGACACAGAAGGGCTGGCTGGGCTCACACAGGTGGCAACTAAAGGGACTGAGAAACAGCTCAGCAGTGGGGGGTTCCCCCTGAGAAGGGCAGGGTCTAGACCCCCAGCTGAGCTTCCCAGCCTACAGCAACAGAGTGGAAAGTAAAATAGTACCCAGCCGAGAAAAGTGAAAAGCCACAGGGTTTCTTGCTAGCTGGAGAGAAACAGCTGGAGAAAAAGAGCTCTTAAGCAGATCACATATGAAAATATTTTTCCCCCACTTACCCTGGGCTCAAGCAGAGGGAAGACAGAGAGGACTGGAGACGCTTGGGGAGAGTTTGGCGTGGTGGCTTTGAGGGGAGAGCTGGGGAAGCAGCCGACAGGGTCCCAGTGCTGACTCATCCCCAGTACTGCAGGCAGACCATTCCCCTCCAAGTGCCATCAGCCTGAGGGGAAGCAAAAGCCCTGCCTACAGGAATTAAGCCCCCACACTCACGGTCCTTAAGCCTGATGGCTAATCACAGATTGAATAGATTAACAACTAAAGAAGACAAACAAAGGCAGTAGATCCCTGGAAGTCTCCAACAGGCTGCCTAGTCCCAGACTGGTACAGGATCTGATGCCACCAGGGGCAGATCCAGGAAGTGCAGATCAATCTAAGAAGCAGCAACAAACAATAGAAGTCACAAAAATGGAGAGACAGAGAAATAACCCCCCATCAAAAGGAAAGGTAGAATCCCCAGAGAGAGTGCTAAATGAAATAGAGAGGGGCCAACTATCAGATATGGAATTGAAAGCATGTATTATGGAGAAGCTCAATGAGCTCAGTGGAAACTACAAGGAACTCCAGAAAAACTACAAGGAACTTACTGAGAATTACACCAGCATGAAAAAGGACATAGAAGCTATCAACAAGGGCCAGGAGGAAATGAAGAATATGATCTCTGAATTGAAGAACACAGTAGAAGGAATTAAAAGCAGGCTAGAGGAAGCAGAAGATTGGATCAGTGAGCTGGAGGATAATGTAGACAAAAACTCCCAGACAGTGCAACAAAATGAAAAAAGATTGAACAAGACTGAAGAGGCTCTAAGACAGCTGCAGGACAACATGAAATATAATAATATCCGTATCACAGGAATTCCAGAAGGAGGAGAAGAGCAAGGGATAGAAAACCTCTTTGAAAAACTAATGACAGAAAACTTCCCTAACATGAGGAGAGAAAGAGTCACGCAAGTCCAGGAAGCACAGAGGGTCCCAATGAAGATGAACCCCAACAGGCCCACTTCAAGACACATCATAATTAAAATGGCAACATTCAAAGACAAAGAGAGAATCCTAAAGGCAGCAAGAGAGAAACAACTAATAACATACAAGGGAACTCTAATAAGGCTTTCATCAGATTTCTCAGCAGAAACACTAAAAGCCAGAAGGAAATGGCAAAAAATATTCCAAGCAATGAAAAACAAAGGACTACAACCAAGAATACTCTACCCAGCAAGACTCTCATTCAAAATGGAAGGTGAAATAAAAAGTTTCCAAGATAAAAGAAGGCTAAAAGAATACATCTCCACCAAACCAGCATTGTAAGAAATGCTAAAGGGTCTGCTTTAAGAAGATGAAGAAACAGAGAGGGACAGAGAGGAACATGAGTACAAAGGGGGAAAATGACAATGAATAAGTACTGAAAGAAAGAAGAAACTTCTACCATTTGCAACAACATGGTTGGAACTAGAGAGAATTATGCTTAGTGAAATAAGCCAGGCAACAAAAGAAAAATACCTTATGCTATCACCTATTATGGGAAACTAATGAACAACACAAACAAATGAGCAAAATTGAACCAGAGGTATGTAAACAAGGAATAAACTAACAGTAACAAAGGGGGAGATGGGAGGGAGAGAAAGTGGTAAGAAGGGGAAGGGTCTAGTCAAAGAACATGTATAAATGACCCATGGACATGGACAACTGGGTGGGGACTGAATGTGGGAGAAGGGGGGGCAGGGTGCAGGGAAGCAAGAGGGGGAAAAAAGTGGGACAACTATAATGGAAAAACAAACAAAATTTTTAGTGGGGGAAAATATAAAAATATAAAGAATGGAAATGCAAGTTCACTGAATATTGGAAGGATAAGGATTTTCCTTCACACTGTATATTTTTCTCCCTATCTGATCCCTCCGGAGTTTGGCATTCTAAACAAGTAAGTAATGACATAAGATTCTTTGCATAAAACTAATAAGACCAGTTGTTAATAGAGGTTTTTTTTTTTTTTTTTTTTTTTAACTAAGACTTTGACTGGAATGTCATGCCTAAAGGTGACATGCTTGGGCTTTGGCTGTTACCAAAAAGCCTGGAGGAACTGGGATTGACTTTCAAAGGTAATAAAAGTCTATGAGATAAAAGGCCTGGTACCTTGGATGGATGTGCGGTCCATGGCAATCTTTCCAGAGAAGGAATGAAGGTTGTTTTCCTAAAAAATGGCTAGATGGGACCTTAAGGCACAATGGAAAACCAGAAGGACTTGGGAAAGACAGGTGTTTACAGGCAAGGCTGAATGCCAGGCATGTGGTTCTGCTTTTGTGCCTTGAAGGGCAGACTGAAGGTCACCCTAAATCTTCCTTGCATAAGTTCCATCAAAGCAGAACTAAAGATCATAAGTGATCATTTGCTGCTCTTGTTGTGTTTATGCAAATGAACAGGATAAATTAAAAATGGACTGAATGCAGTCCCTTTAATGACAAGGAGGGTAATCTTAGGGAGAAAAATCATGATTCAAGGAAAATCACAATGATCAGTGATAGACTATAAAGTAGTGCAGCTAACTGTCTTTAAAGTTTCTTTTCATTTAAAATTTGTTTTCATTTGAAAGTTAAACTATGTCTGTGGCATTATCAAAGATGTTTAATTTACAGGCAAGAAGAATTCAAATGCCTTGCAACTGGATGTCTTTCCAATAAGACATTCCTACAGATTTAGAGACTTGTTTGTGGGTTATGTTACATAAATTAACATGTGTTTTCTGTTTTCAAAGGGCATAAGCCTACGATTTCATTACCTGAGTGATTGTCTGTACATATAGGCCTCACTTAATCCTGTCTGCATTGCTGCCTCCTGAGACTCAACGGTTTGGTTGAACTAAGTGGCTGGGTTGGTGAAGAATGGGGTGGTCTGTGGGCTTCACTTTAAAACTGGTTTCTCTTTTCTGTTCTAAAGGCTTGGACAGAAAGAGCTCAGAGGCCTGAGAGGGGGGAAACCTAAAATATTTTCCTCGGCCCAAACTAAGTATAATGGGCAAAAGGGTTTTGGACAGGTGAGATGTACCTGGCACACCTTCCTCCAAAGAAGCCCTTCTTTTCCCTAATGTGGGACATTGAAAAATTAATACCTGTCTTTTGTCATTTAGTGGTTATGGATTGAATGATGTCCTTTAACCCTATTGCCAAATCTGTTGCCTCCAGAATACAACAAGGATGCCATCCTGTTGAATCAAGCATGCCGTTGTCTGGGGACAGCCAACCAACCTGGAGTCTGCACAATCCTTCCCTATGTGGGAAGGCCCCTCCCATCCACATCCCCACTCTTATTAGGGATTTCTGGACCCAAGGGTAGGTAGGACGACGACCATGTCCAGCTTGAAGCAGCTAGAGGAGCTCCAGACCTTCGCCCATTGTCTTTTATAAGATTATAAAGGGTCTTAAGTCTGAGAGGGAGGGATTGTTATTTTTTATTGTTAATTAATTAATTAATTAATTAGGAAAAAGAAGAAGAATATATGAAAGGGTGAGGCAGGAGAGCTTGTATGTACGACCCATGGGCATGGACTTGGGGTGTATTGTTGGGGGAGGGGGGTGCTGGGCGGAGGGGAGCAAAGGGGTAAAAATTGGAACTATTGTAACAATATAATCAATAAAATATACTTAAAAAAAAAGAAATCAGCTGATAGTCTTATAGGCACCCCTTTGTAGGTAACTCTCAGCTTTTCCCTTGCTGCTTTCAAGATTCTCTCTTTATCTTTAAACTATGGCATTTTAATTATGATGTGTCCTGGTGTGGTCCTCTTTGGGTCTAGCTTGTTTGAAACTCTGTGCTTCCTGGACTTGTATATCTATTTCTTTCACCAAATATGGGAAGTTTTACTTCATTATTTTTTCACATAAGCTTTCAATTTCTTGCTCTTCCTTTTCTCCTTCTGGCACCCCTATGGTTCGGATGTTGGCACATTTAAAGTTGTCCCAGAGGTTCCTAAGACTCTCCTCATTTTTTTCAATTCTTGTTTCCTCATTCTGTACTGGTTGACTGGTTTTTTTCTTCCTTATGTTCCAAATCATTAATTTAAACCCTGGTTTCTTTCTCTTCACCATTGATTTTGGGTGGATTTTCCTTCACTTAATTTAGTATAGCCTTCACTTCTTCCTTTATGCATTTGCCATGCTTAAGCATATCTGTCATATTTGCCTAGAGGGTGGCGGCAGGCAGCAGGACCCCAAATTGCTTTTCGGTAGCATAACTACTATTGAATCAAGATTAAAGCATTTCCATCTCCCTAAAAATTATCCTGTGTCTTGTTGTATCATCCTTTCCTCTAGCCCCATAGCCCAAGGCAACCAGTGATCTACTTTCTGTCTCTATAATTTTGCATTTTCTATAACTTCATGTAGACTTTTATGCTTTGCTTCTTTCACTTAGCATAATGCTTTTTGAGATTCATTTGTGTTGTTTTGTGTATCAGTATTTTGATCTTTTTTATTGCTGTGGATGTCTGTGACGCGATATTCTAGCGTCCGCATCGTTTAGAGCTGCGACTCAGAACATGGCGCGTTCCTAGAAGCCGCTTTCGGCATCAGTGGGCGGCGGCGCGTGGACTTGCAAGCGTGGGGCGCGGGACCAACCGACGCCACTTCGTGTTGGACAGTGGAAGCTGGAGAGCCGGGCTATTCGGACTGAGCCAATTGGTTTCCATGGATCTCAATAGTGCCAGCACTGTTGTTCTTCAAGTCTTAACTCAGGCCACCAGTCAGGATACTGCTGTGTTAAAGCCAGCTGAGGAGCAGTTGAAACAGTGGGAAACACAGCCAGGTTTTTATTCAGTGTTGCTGGTAAGTTGCTTAAAAATAGATATTATTTTTAATAAAATGAGACACTATTCTATTGTTTTAAAAACCTACTTGTGTTGGTGGTTTACTTAGTGAAACTGATCCAAATGTTTGGCTGCCATTGCACTGCCATTTACTAATTCGAGGCATGGCACTTGGAGGACATTTAAGAGATGTTTATTGTTGGGTGAGTATACCCAAGCAGGGTATTGGTAGTATCTGCTTAGAAGGTTACACTGCCAGTTTTCTATTTTAGCCTGTAAATGCTGCCCTCAAGACTGTAAAGGAGGAAAGAGAAAGGACATCTCTAAAATCAGAGAAGGAAAACTCTGACTCCAAAAAACCTCCGCTGCCTTGCGGCATACCTCTTCAGGGGAAAGGCTAAGGGAGTAAACCCCGACAGAAAATCCGGAGCCGGAGTCCCTAAGGCGGTTTGACATTGTAGTCAACACCGGCAACTCCTGCGGCGCACCTGAAGCCAAGCTGTATTGACTTTGTCTTTCCCTTGGACCCTTCAGCTGCGAAGAGAGGGGGGGTCTGCTGCATGGGCAACAGCAGACCCTCCATATCACCCTGCCCAGGCTCTGTAGCTTCAGTTTCACTTGAGAGGACACTCCAGCGTCATCGCAAGATGTCGACTCAACACGGGAGGAGACAGATACCGGTTATCAGCTCATCCGATTGGCGAAGGAAACGAGCGCCAGGGGTCTCCTCTGACGGTGGGAGAGGTCATCGCACCTCACTGGACAGCTACCGTCTCGCCATGGCTCGCCTGCCCCACTGGGTGCGTGGGGATCAGAGAGGCGCCTCTCGAAAAGTGGGCCACAAAACACCTGCACCAGTTAATTCCAAGCAAACAACAAGAAAGAAGCCTCCGGCTCTTCGCCTCGCTAGCTGGAACATCAGGACCATGTGCCCCGGACTTACTGCAGACCTTCCGTGGATCAAGGGTGCCAGGAAAACCGCTGTCATCGATAGGGAACTGGCATGACTAAACATCAACATTGCGGCTCTACAGGAGACCCGGTTGGCCGACAACGGAACTATCAGAGAAACCAACTACACCTTCTACTGGCAAGGGAAGTCTCCGGACCAACCAAGACAGCATGGTGTTGGGTTCGCTGTGAAGAACACGCTTGTTAACTCCATAGAGCCACCCACAGGAGGCACAGAGAGATTACTTACCCTCCGATTGTCAACAACTTTCGGCCCAGTCAGCATTCTTAGCGCGTATGCCCCAACCCTCTGCGCCACCACCGAAGAGAAAGAACAGTTCTACCATGCACTGGACGAAGCGTTATCCAAGATCCCCAGAAGTAACGCTCTCTATCTCCTTGGAGACTTCAACGCAAGAGTAGGAGCCGACCACATGGCCTGGCCCACCTGCCTTGGAAACTTTGGGAGAGGAAAGATCAATGAGAATGGTCAGCGACTGCTTGAGCTTTCGTGTCACCATGGCCTGTGCGTGACAAACACATTCTTCAAGTGCAAAGAGATCCACCAGGTGTCATGGAGGAACCCCCGCTCCCGCCATTGGCACCAGCTTGACCTCGTCATCACCAGAAGAACGGATATTGGCAGCACCCTCCTCACCCGCAGCTACCACAGTGCAGACTGCGACACAGACCATGCCCTTGTGGTAAGCAAGGTGCGCATAACGCCGAAGAGGTTGCACCACTCCAAGATGAAGGGTCGCCCACGCATCAACACCAGTTGTGCCAGCAACCCAGTTAAGACCCAGCAATTCATCAACAAGATGGAAGATGCACTCGGCGAGGGAGTGGCGGCAGATGACATTATCGAATCCAATTGGCCACGTCTCCGCGACGCCATATACAACTCCGCCATTATTGCTTACGGGAAGAAAGAGCGGAAGAACGCTGACTGGTACGAGGCTCACTGGGAAGAAATGGAACCCGTGATCGAGGCTAAGAGGAAGGCCCTACTGGCTTACAAGGTCACGCCCACTCCCAGTACACTTCAAGCTCTACGGGCTGCCAGGAACAAAGTCCAGAAGACCGCCCGCCACTGTGCCAACACCTATTGGCTAAACCTGTGCAGAAGCATTCAGGAAGCCGCCGATATAGGCAACGCACGAGGAATGTATGAGGGTATCAAGAAGGCAACAGGCCCAATCCCCTCCAAGATCGCCCCCCTTAAGTCCAAGACAGGTGAGGACATCACTGACCAGGAACAGCAAATGCGGCGGTGGACCGAGCACTACCTTGAGCTGTACGCAACGAAGAACACCGTAACAGACACTGCTCTTAAAGCCATCCCAGACCTACCAGTCATGGAGGAGCTAGACACCCCACCTACTGCGGCAGAGCTCGGCAAAGCCATCGACCGCCTTGCTTGCGGGAAAGCACCAGGAAGCGACGGAATCCCTCCAGAAATCCTAAAGAGCGGGAAACCAGTCCTGCTACAGCCGCTCCACCATCTACTCTGTCTCTGCTGGAAGGAGGGTTACATCCCCCAGGATATGAGAGACGCCAACATTATCACCATGTACAAGAACAAAGGAGACTGCAGCGACTGCAACAACTACCGGGGCATCTCTCTCCTCAGCGCCGTCGGCAAAGTATTCGCCCGGGTCGCTCTTGCCCGCCTGCAGACCCTTGCTTCCCGCGTCTACCCAGAGTCCCAGTGTGGCTTCAGAGCTGGCCGATCAACAGTGGACATGATCTTCTCCCTACGCCAGCTGCAGAAGAAGTGTCACGAGCAGCATAAACCACTCTACCTCGCCTTTATTGACCTCACAATGGCGTTTGATCTGGTCAGTCGAAGCGGACTCTTCAGCTTGCTATGGAAGATTGGCTGTCCACCACATCTGCTTGCTGTGGTCATGTCCTTTCACGACAACATGCACAGCACGGTGTCCTACAACGGCGCAACCTCTGAGGCCTTCCCAGTCAGCAGCGGAGTAAAGCAGGGCTGCGTCCTCGCGCCTACGCTGTTCGGAATCTTCTTCTCCATGCTCCTCCAATACGCCTTTAAGGACTGCAGCGAGGGTGTCTTCATTCACACCAGATCCGATGGCAAGCTCTACAACCTGGCCCGTCTACGAGCCAAGACCAAAGTCAAAGAGGTGCTCATCCGTGAGATGCTCTTCGCCGACGACGCAGCTTTGACATCACACTCCGAAGAGGGACTCCAGCAGCTAGTCACTTGCCTTTCCCACGCATGCAAGGAGTTCGGACTAGCCATCAGCCTGACGAAGACGAATGTTATGGCTCAAGGCACGGGGACTCCCCCATGCATCACCATCGACGGATACACCCTGGAGGTTGTCAACGACTTCACTTACCTCGGGTCCACCATCTCGAGCTCTCTGTCAGTCGACTTGGAGATCAACCGGAGAATTGCCAGGGCAGCCAGAGTTATGGCCAGACTGAACCGGAGAGCGTGGAACAGTTCCAGCCTCACTGAGAAAACCAGACTGCGCATCTACCAAGCCTGCGTACTCAGCACTCTCCTCTATGGCAGCGAGACGTGGACCACCTACGCAAGGCACGAAAGGAAACTCAACAGCTTCCACATGAGGTGCCTGCGACGCGTCCTGCATGTCGCCTGGCAGGATAAGGTTCCCAACACCGAGGTGCTGAAGCGAGCCAATATGAGCAGTTTGCATGCAGTTCTTAGTGAGAGACGCCTCAGGTGGCTCGGCCATGTCAAAAGAATGGATGCAGGCCGTATCCCCAAAGACCTCCTCTACGGCGAGCTAGCAGAAGGCAAGAGGATGACAGGGCGCCCAAAACTGCGGTTCAAAGACATCTGCAAAAAGGACATGACACAATGCTCCATCAATCTCAACACATGGGAAGTTCAAGCAGACGACCGCCTAGCCTGGAGGCTCGCGGTCAGGCAAGGTATGTCACGGGCAGAGGCTGCGCGCAACGAGGAGGCGGTCCAGAAAAGATCGAGGCAGAAGCAGCGTCAACAGCAGCAACAACGGCCATCTGCCTTCACCTGTACCAAGTGCGGCAGGGATTGTCACTCCCGAATCGGACTGCACAGCCATTCTCGGCGGTGCAGATAGACTCTCAGGAAGCTACGCCATCGTCCCTCGAGACGGACGGCTGCCGACGACGACGACAACGACGAAGCATATCTGTCAAACCTGTGAGCATCTTTTTTAAAAATAATTTATTTATTTGTTTATTTACTTATTTTTAGAGAGGAAAGGAGAGGGGAAAGGAGAAAGAGAGGGAGATAAACATCACTGTGTGGTTGCCTCTCACTCGCGCCCCTAACTGGGGACCTGATGTGCAGCCTAGTCATGTGCCCTGACTGGGAATCGAACCAGCCACACTTGGCTCGCAGGCCGACGCTCAATCCACTGAGCCACAGCAGCCAGGGTTCCTGTGAGCATCTTTACCACCAATATTTTGAACTCTGCAAGTGTTAGGTTGGCTATCTCCTCATCTGTCAGATTGACTATCTCCTCATCACTTTGTTCTCTCACTGAAACTTTGATGTGTTTCCTCTTTTGGGCCATACTTCTGTGTCTCCTCATCTTGACAGGCTCCTGTGTTTGTTTGCCTCTGTGTCCTAGGTAGAGCTATTGCACCTGTTATGTTGTAAGGGGCAGAGCCTTAGGTATTCATCAGTATAGGTGACCTTTTTCACCACGTTCTGCCACTGTATGTGGGGGAGGGGTCTGAGAAAAAACAATGCCACCTGCTCAGCACTCATCCCTTTTCCAGGCACTTCTCCCACTTCCATATGGAACTGGAGCCTCTGTAGCTATTGCCCTTGCCATCATTCCCAAAGAGGGTCTGTCTGCAGACATTCCAGGACCATGGGGGCCCTTCAAACAAGCGGATTCTATTGAGAGACCAGCAGTTTTTTCCTCTGTCCCAACCCCCACTGGCCTGCATAGTCAGAAGCAATGAGGCTTTGTTTTCTCCGGTTCTGGAACCGTGAGCTGTGTGGTCTGGTCTGGTGTTGGGAACACTCCCCAGATGTCCCTCCTGACTTTATAAAACTTGTGACTGCGCTTTCTGCTGGCCTGCCATTGCCGCCACTGCTGCCACCACTACAATGGGTCCCCTCTACCCTGACTCCACCCCTCTTAACTGTCTGGATGAGTATTTCTTCTTTATATCTTTGTTCGGCTTCCATGCAGCTCAATTTTGGGGAACTTCTGGTTGTCTCTAGTTTTGAGGTAGTTGTATTCCTTCTTAGTTGTTGAGGGAGATACAGTGTGTCTGCCTAGGCCTCCATCTTGGCTGAAAGTTGGTTTTCATTTCTTAACCTTAAGGCATTTATAGCCTTGGGTTTTAGTTTGCATAAATAATCTATAAAGACAATAGAGCACTGGCTGGTGCGGCTCAGTAGATTGAGCACCAGCCTGAAAACCAAAGGGTCACTGGTTTGATTCCCAGTCAGGGTACATGCCTGATTTGCAGGCCAGGTCCCCAGTTTGGGGCACATGAGAGACCACCATTTATTTTTCTCTTCGTCTCTTCTCCTTCCCTTCCCCTCTCTCTAAAAATAAATAAAATATTTTTTTAAAAAGACATCAGAACCACCTCAGTCTAATGGCATCCTTGTCCAAATTTCTCAAAGTGTTGAAAGAGAGCCAACTTCTCTCTAGACCACTCTCTGCAGTTTTCAAATCATAGAGAATCAGAAGAATTTTTTTCAGCAGAAGGTCTACTAAATTCAGAAACATAGAAACACATACGTTGCTTTCCTTACTAAAACAAAATAATTAGTCTTTCTTTCAACTTTTTAATCAAAGGCAAAAATGTTTTATTGTTTTTATATTTGATCATTTATTATCTGTGACAGAAAATTCCATTTTGAAAACCAATTATACCAGACAAAACCCCAAATCCATGACTGTTAAACAAAGACTGATTTTAAGGAATTCTAAAGCATAATAACAGTTAAGGCTGATCTCAAAAAGAGAATTGATAACAGGGGATATAAAAGAAACTGTACTTGGAAAAGTAATTATCTCCTTAGCATCAGGTTAATCTACATTGATATATAAACTAATAAGCAAGTTTTCCTTCACAAACCCTAAATATCTTAAGTAATAGATTTTTTCAAGAGAATGAGAAGCAGAGAACATGCACATGGTTAAACACCTACTGTGTACTTAGAGTCATGCAGAACTGAGATTTTTTAACTCATATCTATCTAATACCAAAGACAGGGCAAAGCATGCTATGCTGAAGGCTTTTCTCCAGGAATTATAAAAAATGATAATACCTCAAAGTTAATTCAGTGGCCCTAAATACACCAAAGTTCTATATTGACAACCATTTGTTCAGATTTTCTTCACTGACATTATGCATCATGATTGGGTTCTCAGACCCATACAAATCTATCTACCTAATTGTATATTTGAACAATAATCACAAGTGCTTACTATTTGCCAGGCTTGGGTCTAGTGTCTTTATGTGCATTAAGTCATTTAATTCTCATGGCAACATATATATATAATATTTGTCAATTTTTTAACTATTTTGTCTCAGTTGGCAACAAATTGGAAGAGACCAATGCTCTTTTAAATATTTAAAATTCTCACTGAATCCCCAGTCTTCTACCATAAACTGGTTTAGAGTAGAAGGGATCTCCTTCTCAAAATCTAAGAAAGTCCAAAAAGTTTCTAGATTTGACCAGGAACTATGTGTCAAAAAGCCTTATTTTTTCTTCCCACAAAGAAGGTGTCACAGGTGAAAAGATTCTTTCTGTGGTGCATAACAGAAATCTGACTGATGAATTCAACAAAAATGTCAGCCCCAAGTACATATTTTGATATGCTTCTCAGTAATTTACCCAGCACCACACAAAAGGTATGTTCTTATATAACATAAGAAGCCAACTCCAGGCCCTCAAAGTGTCAAGGTGTTACGCCTCCTAAGAACCAGCAGCTAAATTAGTGCCTCATCAATAAGGTTGACCTTAGCAAATCCATCTTAGGTGGTTCCCATCAAAAGTGAAATCTCCTAGGTTACCTTTTGCTCTCTTTCTCTTTTTAACAGGTATATTGAATTTAATTCAATTTATTCTCTTGTTTGGGTAATTTACAATATTTTTTCTTTCTGAAACTTTCCATTCTCTGATATTATCAGCAGGTATTTTAATTTCCTTTGATCTGTACACAAGTTCCCAGTATCTCTGAAGAAAGCAAAATGAGGCAGAACAATAAATAGATTATTTTTTTAATGTCTTAGGTTTTCTCTCCTTTCATCTTTAATGATGATATCATCATTTGACCAACTAATGGTCTAGAATTTGCAATTTATAATCATGCTTTTAAAACCGACAGAGTGAGATTAAGTAAATCAGTGCACTTAACAGGTGGAACAAATTGAGTAATTTTTTTGGCAACTTAATCCCTCCTCCTCTTAAACACCAAGCCTTAATTCAAGACACTCAGTATATCTGGCCTAAAGATAAATATTTCACTCTAATGGAAATTCTTTGAACTAATACTTAAACCAAAAACCCTTCTACAAATTATTCACTTAAAATTGTGTGCTTGGGAAGGGGAAGAAATGGGGAAAGGTTGCAGGGATTAAGAAGCATAATTGGTATATAAAAATAGACAGGGGGATGTTAAGAATAATATAGGAAAGGGTGAAGTCAAAGAACTTACATGCACAACCCATGGACATGAACTAATGTGGGTTGGATTGCTGGAGGGAAGGGAAGTACTGGGCAGAGGGGAGCAAAGGGAAAAAATGGGACAACTGTAACAGCATAATCAATAAAAATATATTAATAAGTAAATAGATAAAATCATCTGCTTAATAAAAATTTAAGTAAATAGTCAAAGAAAAAATAATACCACTCTAAATAAGATGAAAATATTGTACAAACTTTTGCTTTCTGAAGGCTTGACCTTTTAAAGGCAGAATTTATTCCTCTATCTGAGTCATGTGGAAGATTAAGATATATTATAAATTAATTTTACTCAGTCCAATGAAAACACACTTTAGATTTGTGTCACCTTTTTACTATTTTCAGATTGTCATTAGGGCTTTCTCATTCAGTATTAAATTTTGTTAGTCGATTAAAACCACCTGTGTACAAAGTTTCTCTTTCTCTGCAATTTCTTTTTGAATATCTTAAACATAATAATGTTACTGAAATTACATTTCTTTTTGTCCTGAAACCTCAAAGAAAAATTTTCTAACTTCTGATGAGAATACCAAGCAATTCATATTTCTCTTTACTTCAACTCAGAAATGAGGTTTAGAAGCTCCAGAAGATGATATAATTAGATGTACTTTCCCTTTAATGATGAACCATTTGTTTCTTATTCTGGACATTTTCCCTTCACACACAGAATAAAGTAAAAAGAAAAAACTGTGGAGGTGTTTTTAAAGAAGCTCCATTTCTGTATTTCACAGAACTCCTTGATGATTTTATATTCTGAAATCGTAGAGAGCATTTCATTGTCATTATTTTTAAAATTCAACAGAAAATGGCCCACATACTTGCATATGCATAAGCATGCTCAAGTAACAAATACACACAATAAGCTCACTGTGTATCCTCTACAGCTGAATGCCATATTATGTACACACATATACAGATATATTAAGCCAAAGCCAAATGCATGTGTGGGTGGGAAAAGTTTCTAAGAGTTTCCTACTCCTCTTGAGTCATAATTAGTTGACTGAATAATTGCTAAAGTTCCTAAAATCTTAGTTGATGCAAACTTTATTTTATATAAGAATAACCTAGCATACTTGTTAAAACAGATAAGATTCCCAGGTCCCATTGGGAAAATTCTAATTTACTTTATCTCTTTTGGGATACTGCAACACTGAAACAAGTGATCTGTGGACCATAATGTGATAAACATTCTCCTCAACATTTTGCCCTCATTTCCTAAGGCTATTTATAACCTCTGGAGGGAAATTGGCTCTTGCAAATGTTCTACTACCTGAAAAATTACCCGAAAGGACTTATTCATCATCCCAAACCAGCCCAAGTATCACCTCTTTGTGAGGGTTTCCCTGATTGTCCAAGGCACAATCTATGCATGATCTAGCAGTAGCAGTGATCATATTAGCGGCATACTTCATCCTGGACAATGAGTCACTTCTTAGGTGGATTCTGAACCAACTGCCAGAGTCTCAAGCAGGGCAGCAGCAGGAGCAGGAGCTTGAGCTTCTACCCAGTGATAGTAGCTGCTCTGATTTTCTTTATTCCTTCTTTCTACTCTCAGTCATTGACCTTCTGTTCCTCCAATACATCCAATACCTGTATATCCAACAACTTGTTTGTAGTATCAGTAGTGGTTCCAAAAATTTTCTTGGAAAATTGACCAAAATCTGACCTCAACAATGACCTAAATTTGATATTTTGGAAATGCTGTATCTTTCCTGGCATAATTTACAGAAAGGATTCCACATTGTGTCACCCAACAAAGTCAATAGGGTACTCCCTTCTCTAGGACAATGAGCAATGCATTAGTAACCTACAGTTCTACATTTTTGAGGGGAGCTCTAGTATCTTAAAAAATTTCTGTGAAAACTATCATTGATATATGTAGAATGACAGTGGATAATGCTGTTATTATACTGGACACCATGATTTCAATGGAGCAAGGTAGGAGTGCTTAACTGGCATATAACTAAGGCAGGTATAATTACCCTAATGAGTA
This sequence comes from Furipterus horrens, assembly GCF_987537825.1. Taxonomy (NCBI): domain Eukaryota; kingdom Metazoa; phylum Chordata; class Mammalia; order Chiroptera; family Furipteridae; genus Furipterus; species Furipterus horrens. The sequence continues at coordinate 56,598,156 of NW_028327176.1, read as the reverse complement.
ATAAGGACAGAATGGTGATCAGAGTGCTTTATCACACAAGGATCTTTGTGGATGGCTAATTGATAATTGTATTTTCAGGAATAAAGTAGATTAACAAATCTATTTAAATATTATATATATAATATGAGGGGGAATCCCCCCAAGAAACTGGAATTATCTTCTGGAGGGTGGGTCCCTTGTAGTACAAGCTTCCCCCCACTAGGTGAGTGTTCTGGGAACCCATCTGTCTCAGTGTATTATCTGGTGTTGTAAGAGGCTGCATTTGGTGTCAGTGAATATTTTTTGAAGATTCTGTTAATGCATTTGCCCATTTCATTATGGGTGATTAACAAGCACACTTGCCCACACTATGCTGCGTGTTCAGCAGTTTTTGACCAAAAAAGGCAATGATCCTCATGCCCCACCATCCCTATTCACCTGATCTCACCCCAAGTGGATTTTTTTCTCCCCAGTTGGAAAGAAGGGAAATCTTTTTGCCAGTGTGGAGGTAGTGAAACAAAAAATGGCAGAAGCACTAAAGTCATCAAAATTGACAAGTTTAAAACTGTTTTGAGCAGTGGAAATAAAAGTCTCAGCAGGTGTAATGCAGCAAATGGAGAGTATGTTGATGATGACTGAAGTTTAAATATACAAGAATAAACACACAATTTTTTATAAATAAATTCTGAGTTTTTTTGTTCCCCCCTCATATATAGCCTAGATCTGATGAGTAAAAACCTTGAGTCATGGCCTCTTAAGCCAACTGAAGAGACCCAGAGTTCCCTGAATAAAGTTGAGGGAAGGTCATGGTGAGGAATTGCCCTGCTACAATGTTACAAAATAAGTAACTTTTTTTCTAAGTTATTTCACCAGAAGAGTTTTTTAGCTATTTACTATGGTGACTGTACAGAGGAGAAAGGGTAATCATCTGATCATCTGGAACTAGATACTGACTCTGAGTTGATATTGATTTCTGGATACCCAAAACCCTTCTATTGTCTTCCTGACCTAATAGCTGTTTATAGAGGTCACGTGATAAAAAGATGGACTCACTGTGGGCTCATTTGGTCTATAAACCATCCTAAGTTTATTTTCCTAGTTCTTGGTTGTGTAATTGCAACAGTCATATTGAAAAGATGACAAAATTTCTCCTCTGGCTTCCTGGTCAATATAATGATGGCTATAAGAAGAACCAATGTAAACCTTGCATCTATGCATACCTATCAGAATAGTAAACCAAAAGAATTCTATATCCATGGAGGAATTGCAGGAATAAGTGCAATCAAAGATTTGAATGGTTATGTTTTACAGTTGCCATCATCACCTTACTTCACTCCTTAGTTGACTCTTAGATAATGACATAAATGTAATAAAGTGATGATGTCAATTTTTGCTCTCATTTTCTAGAGCCAATCAATACAGTAATACTTTATTATTTATATCAGTTATCAAAGGCCATTATAAGTAGTTTGGTGTATATGACAGGAACTTCTAGGTTGTGTTAATTTTACAGCTTTCTATCATCCAACACTTAGTTTGATATCCCACAAAACACCACAGATACCAGCAATGGTTGGTTCTTTCACATCTCTCTGATACTGACTTTCCTGCTTCTCTCTAATACGTTTTTAGACCTTTATGATTACACTGGGCTTACCCAGATGATCCAGCATAATCCCTTAAGATCAACTAATTAGTAACCTTTATTCTACCTGCTACCTTAATTCCCTTTTGCCATGGAAGGCAACATCTTCACAGGTCCTTGGGATTAGGATATAAACATCTTTGGAAGACAATTATTCTGCCTGCACTAGGACCTTATGACCCACCAGATTCAACAATGCTTGAAGTTCTGTGGCAAATTAGGAATGCTCTATGAAGACTCTGGAAGTCCCCAGTTGGAGAATTAGAGCATAAATCCCTAGGGTTTGAGTAAAGCCATGTTTTTTTATGTATATAACTGCCCATTGAAAGAACAGCTCCTAGCTTTTAGTGAGCCCTGTTACAGATGAATGTCTGACCAAAAGATACTACATGATCTGGTATCAAATCTATACATAATAAATATATTGCTGTCTTATCCACAAATTCATGAAGTGGTCATGCACAGCAATATTTCATTATCAAACAGAAATTAAACTGAAACTGAACAAGTCCTGAAACAAGAATAAAATTCTCTCAAGACTTTCTCTTGCTTCATTTTTGCTTCTCTCTCAACACACAGATACTGCCTTATAGATGTTCCATATAACCAATTGACTAATAAAGAAATACCTTGGGTCTTGTTTACAGGTGGAGTGACATGACATGTTGGCACATTCTGAAAATGGGCTGCTATAGCATGAAAGTCAGTGTGAAAGGCAAGTCATCTTAGTGATTAGAGCTTCAAGAATTCTATCTCGTTGTCCACTGTACATGGACAGAGAAAAAGTCTGATGTTCAGATCTTCACTTATTTATAATGAGCGCTTCTGATTTAACCAGGTTGTCAGAGTTTTGGAAGATGCAAGGTAACCTGACTGGTGATAAGAAGGTCTTAGGAACATACATGTAAATGTATGACTCAGAATAAGTAAAAATGAAAGAAAAATCGAGGTCTCATGTTAATACTCACTAAAGGGCATCCACTACAGAGGAGGCTCTCAATAATCAGAAAGACAAGATTATACAGTCTTTAGATGAAACAAGCCCTTTTTCCAGCCATCACAGTGCTTATTCAATACACAAAATAAACACCGTAATAAGCTAGGAAAGCTCAATGATATGGACTTCCCCTCAAGGCTATTTAAGTTACTACCACTGACGAATGCTCTACCTATAGTTATGTCACATGATATGAATACACATGCTTGTCTAAACTCTAGTTCTTCAGTTTTTCTGTATCCAGCCCACTCAATACCTATGCCCACTATGCCTGAGTTTTTCTACCCCCTGCAGCTAGCAGCCAGGTTTGGAAGTTGTTGGGGAGATATAGAACTTTGTACATGTCAGTCTTGGGGATTTGTTTTCACTGTAGTGTACACAGTGAGGCCCCTTATTTATCTACTCTATTGATCACTATGATTCTCTCAAAAGCACTATTTATTCCTACTCCACCTCTGCAGTACTGCTGTTAGAACATTCAATGGTTCTCAGAAACTTCCCAGTGTGGCTAGGTCTGCAAGTGTGAGCTCTGCTGTTTACTCATGTGTATATGTGTCCTGTTTTTTTAAATATAAATATATTGTTAAGAATAATTAAAATGTGTGTACTCACATTTAAAAAAACAGCACAAAACAATGTGGATCCTTCAATATAGGATCAGCCAAACACCTAGTGACAGATTAATAACAATAGATCCTCTTTATCAGGGCTCATTCACAAGGGGTTATATAGTGTATGGTTTGAAAATATCCCCCAAAATTCATATTTACCTGAAAACTCATAATATTACTTCATTTGGACATAGGATCTTTACAGTTGAAATTAGTTAAGAATCTCTCCATGAAATTATCCAGGATTTAGGGCAGGCCCTAAATTAAATAGCTGGTGTCCTTATAAGAGGAAATAGATATAGGAAAAAGATGGAAATGTAAAGATAAGATTTATTTGAGTTTGAAGATTAGAGTTATGCTGCCACAAGCCAAGGGCCATAAGAAGCTGGAAGAGGCAAAGGAGGATTTTTCCCTAGAGCCTTTGGAAAAAGCATGGCCCTGATGGCACCTGTAGCCTCCAGAACTGTAAGAGAATAAGTTTTTGTTGTTTAAAAACATCCCATGTGTGGTTTTGTTATAACAGTCTTATAAAATTAATACAGTACCTTACTTATCATCACGATATCTCACACAACATAGCTTCTCACCAAGGAGTTCATTTTACATCAAAATAGTGCAACAATGGACTCACATCCAGAAAATCCCCTATTGTTACCATGGTGTCCCTGCATCCAGAAGCAGCTGGTGTTAAAAACTCATAAACTGGCCTTCTCATGACTCAATTATATGACTTGCTGGGGAAAGGTATTGTTCTTCAAGGTGTGGCATATGCTTTGAACTGATCACCAATACAGGGTAGGGCAAAGTAAGTTTACAGTTGTGAGTATGTGAAACACAGTTTATTCTTATATTATTTATTAATGATTGTATTATTTTCCTTACAAACAACAGTAAACCTAAATTTGCCCCACCCTGTATATGATGCTGGCTATCTTTGACATGACCATAAAAGACGAATCATGGAACCAAATGGTGGAATTGTTAGTGGCTCCTCTGTTAACCCTAATAACCCACTTACATAATTTTTGTCATCCCCCCATAATATTGGTCTCTGATATTTTAAAGGCATTCATTCCCAGGAGAGCAATAGTTCCACTGAGGGCTACAACAAACATTTCAATTGAATGAAAAGTTGAGACTACCATCCATACAGTTTAGTCTTCTCATGTCACAAAATCAAATGGCAAAAAGAGTAGTTAGTTATCAAGAGGAAATTGTGCTGCCATCACATGATTAGGACAAGAAAGACTGTTTTTGGACTGTTTGAGATTTCCTAATCTTTCTCTTATGATTTACATCTCAACAATAAAGGCTGAAATAAGACAATAGCAACCCAGGAAAGAAAATTATTAGTGATTCAGATACTTGAAGAATAAAAGTTTAGACTTTTGACCAAAAGAGTGGCTGACTCTCAGCAAAGAAAAAAAATGAAATGTTAGTGGAAGAAGAAATTTATAAGTCAACAAACATCGCCCTGTGACAAGTTACAGAAATGAGAACTATAGCAACTAGAAATATTTTATTTTTCTTCCTTGTTTTTAAGTACATATACTTATGTACTTAAGTATATTGACCAATTTTACTCTCTCCTTCCACCCCTATTTCTTTATTCAAAGAGGATTTGTGATAGGTAACTTTATAATTTAACTTGTAATATATGAAACATTTTGGAAGAATTATTCAATTAATTGAAAGAAGTTGCATCACTATTATAAATGTTCCTTAAATCAGATAGAAGCAGAACCTTGTATGGAAATTAAATATGTGTAGTAGGGTGAGAATGGATGCTGAATAACCAGAAAGTGGACAGTGTTAGTAACTTGTGTCTTTGCTGTCAGCCTCTATGCCAGCCCTTCTTTGCTCTGCTACATATAATAGGAATTGTGGAAGCTTGAAAACTACATATCCTTGTCTCATTTGTCAACTGCACTCCAATTAGATTATGTCAATGAAAGGAGAAAGAGGGGAGAAGTGAATTTGTCTACAATTATTAACAACGTCTTTGGCAGCAGGAGTAGTATCTACAGCAATGATGACAGAATTGATGGAGGTTTAAGCCCTGATTAAGAAGAAAAGAGGATTTCCAGAAACTCACAGCAAATTTGGAATCAATGGCTACAGGGTCTCTAACACTAAAGTAGTATATACAGACATATTGATTCCAGTCAGTAATGCTAGGAGCTTCTTGATCTCTGGATATCATCTTGATTTGTGTTTTCTGCTCCAGTTCCTTTCTTCCTCTGTTTTGTTCTTCCATTTACTCCAATCCATGTACATAAATTCTCTATATTAAATTCCCTGTCTTTGAGAGACCTAGAGAGGCTTCTGTTGCCCTGATTAAACTTTATGACACCACTGTACCTTCTGGAAACCTGTCAGCCCTCTTCGTATAACTTTAACAGTTACACATCCTATTTTCCACAGGCAATCTGATCTTTCTTGGGTTTTGAGTTTCAGATTGTGGAAAGTGCCAGAGGATCTTTAAGCTATTTACCTTCCAGGTCTTTACCTGTGAGAAAGTAGTATTGTCTATTTCAACTGTGACAAGACGTCCTTCTTCTGGACCTTCACTCCTTTATTTCAAAAACTTATTTTTCTTAAAATTACTTCATTTTTCATTATTTTTTCTAAATTCAAAAGTGATAAGTGTTAATTGAAGAAAATCTTTCCATAATGACAGAACCATGTAGCCATCTGTGTATCTTTGCATCTAGAGTAGGTCATAGTGGATATGAATAAGGACACTAGAGTCAGACAGACCTCAGTTTGAGCCCTAGCTACATGGTCTTGAAAAATTAACTTCTCTAAGCCTCAGTTACACTATCTGTGTAATAAATGTACCTACCTCATGCATGTAAAATAATTAGTACACTGTCTGGCAGGTGTCATTACTTATAATGCCTGTTATATTATCTGTATAATACCAAGACCCTTATTGTTGAATATTTAGTTTGTTTATATCATTTTTATTAAATAAAACACTGTTATGGTAACCCTTATTACTATACTTCTGTGAGCATAAATTTATTGTTTCCTTTTAATTAATTATTTATGAATCCTACCAGGAGGTTGTGACTCTTAAAGAGTTAATATGTGTAAAACAATTAATAGCTCAAACATACCAGACACTAAGTGTTAGCCATGCATTTTCCTCCATCTTTCAGTGGAATTAAAATTTTGATTAATTTTTTGAAGTATTGATATTCTATTTTTAAGCCTTTTTGGGCCTTTTTGGTGTATGAAAATGACTTTTTTATCTTTTTTCTTTTTTAACTGTTGTTCTATTACAGTTTTCCCAATATTTTCCCCCATTGCTCCCCATTTGGAAATGACTTTCTTATAGTCTTTCCACTTAAAGGTCACCCTGATTCAGTAATAATTCTTTAATTTACAACCTTCCCCATGCCCTCCATACTCTGGATGTAATTCGATTGTTTTCAGTGTTTTGAGTAGTATTTGATATCTAATCCACCCAATTTTTTAAGTCTCTTTTTACTAATATGCTTTTTTTCTGGTAGATAAAGGCAAAAAGGTCACAAGCAGAACATTTTCTAAATAAGAAATACAAAAGGAAGTACATAAAAACATATGGGAAAATGTTCACTTTTGCAGGTAAGCACAGAAAATAAAAATTAAAACCACTTAACATTCTTTTGCCTAGCAAGTTACCAAGTATTAAAATAAAATTACACAATTCTGTGGCAAATATTTGGAGACATTGACACTCTCATTTCTACTAGTGGAAGGCAAATGAGTACAGCTCCTCTAGTGCACAGATGGCAATTTTCTATATCCTTTAACTATAAAAAGCTACATTTAGTTATTTAAACTAAAGAAATGAATACAGATCTGTAAAAATGTTTTAGACATAATAATATTTAGCACAGATTCATTATAATACAAAATTAAGAAACCACATGCACATCTAACAAAAACAGAATGAATATATAAATGATATATCTATTCATGAGATTGTTATAAAATCATTAAAATGTAGCAAAGTAGATATACTATTGTGGATAGATGTCTCTATTGTATTGTGTAGCAAAAAAAGCAGTTTACAAAGATAAAAGTTAATGTTCACCCCTTTTGGTAAGGAAAAGGAAACATCTTTATCTGGTAGATTCCAAAAAAGTAAAAATAGTTACATAATGTAGGAATGAGAAGCTTTTGTTTGTTTTATTTTGTATGTTCTTACTTTTCTAAAGTTAACTACATTATTTATGTAATTAAAAAATAAAAATTAATGTCATAGTGAGTTACACTTTTCATAATTAGCATACCAAGGTCTGTCTGGAAAATTTCAGCCATTGTTAATATAACAAGAAGAGTTTGTGTGACATTGATATAATCTGGCTGCCAAGGAGCATGGACTGGAATGCACATGCATGAACAATAATGACTTCACTGTACTAGGCAATGGGGGCAGTAGACGCAATTCAGGGAACATGTGTACAGTGTGGCCATTGCATTCAAAATGACTGAACAAGTAGAGCAACAAATCTGCATCAAATTTTGCATTAAGCTTGAACATTTCTCTGCAGAAATTATTTGGATGATTCAGAAGGCTTTTGGGAATGATGTGATAAATTCAGTGTAAATAAGTGTGTCACAAATGCTTCAAAGATAGTCAAGTATCTGTTGAAAGTGATCCATATTCTGGAAGGCCTGCAACAAGCAGAACTCTTGAGAATGTTGAATGTTTATGCACTGCAATCAACAAAAATCAATGACTAACAATGAAAGAACTAGAAATTGTCTGGGGATTCTAAAAAATGCTATGTCCAAGATTTTGACTCAGGACCTTGGCATGAAACATGCCATGGCAAAATTCCTTCTGTGGTTTCTGCTACTAGAGCAAAAGGAAATATATGCTGCAGTTGCTAATTACTTGATTCAAACCACTACCAACGAACCAGATTTCCTCAATAAGGTCATAACCAGAGATGAATCTTGAGTCTACAGCTATGATCTGGAAACAAAGGCCCAGTTAGTTGTCCCAATGGAAGTTGCCTGGTTCTCCATGCCTGAAGAAGGAGCCGCAAAGTCGCAGCAAGATCAGGACCATGTTAAATGTGTCTTTTGATTGGGAAGGTGTTGTTCATCACAAGTACACTCCTGCAGGCCAAGCAATTCATAAAGAGTACTACCTCAATGTTCTTCATTGGTTGAGAGATGCAATAAAATGAAAACAGCCGCAGCTATGGACAACTGGTGATTGGCAGCTTCATCACAACAATGTGCCTGCTCAAGCATCATATCTCATGCAGAGATTTTTAGTGAAACATCAAATAACCCAGATGATTCAGCCCCTTTACAGCACAGGTTTTGGTGCCCTGCAAGTTCTGGATTTTCCAAAACAAAAAATCACCTTTGAAAGGGAAGACATTTCAGATCATCAATGAGATTCAGGAAAATATGATGGGGCAGCTGATGGTGATTTCAACAAAGGATTTTGCAGTGTTTTGAACAGTGGAAGAGATGCTTGGAGAACTGTGTGAGCTTCTGGGGTGCCCAGTTTGAAGGGGACTGAGGCATCATTGTCTTATGTACACTGTTTCTTGTATCTTGCATCTTCTTCAATAAATGTCTCTATTTTTCATAGTATGTGGCTGGATATTGTCTGGATACCTCATATATTGAGACTTTTTCTCTTTTCATATAGATTCAGTTTACCTGTAAGACTTTATTTCCTAGGGAAAATATGTGCTTTTAAAGTAAAAGAGACTGCCATAAATTATTTCAAATATTGGAGTACTATCTCTTTAACAGTTTGTCTCTTGATATCCTTTCTCCATAGAACTGAAATGTCTATAAATCCATGTTGAGTGACATGACCAAATGAAGAAAGAGACAAAGTAGCCCATTCTGTTCCCATGATGAATATAATTATGGTAGCAATTGTGGAAATTATCTGAGTTGCATTTTCTACCCAATACCTTCATATCACAAATTAAAATTGTTTCCTCAAGAAAAAAATCACAGTGTAGTTTTAATTGTATTTTCATAAAGGCAATTTATCCAAATCATTTTGGAGAGAAAAATATATTAAAATAAAACAATGGCAGAAAGAAGATAAATATAAAAAATTGCACCAAGCAGTAGAGAGAAACAAGGAAGAAGGAGACTAAAGTAAAAAAGTGTGGGTTTTCACTTGATCTTTACCCAAAAGTCAATATTATTTGATAAAACTCAGTATCTTTTAACAGGATACAAATTATGTAAAGTATTGCTCTGGGTTAGAAGTCCAAATCAATTCATAGTCCCTCTCTTTATCAGACACTTTAAGGATCTGTATGCTAGTTTAGCCAGTTTCAATAATGCAAGAATCCAGTGATCTATGCTGAGAGGGAATTATTTTTTCCCAGTCAAAGCCAGCACTATTAATTTTTCAGTAGCCATTATTGCACTGATGAGCCATTTTTTATCATGTTTGAATGCTCTGGTTATGGGATTTCTATAACTTATGACAATAATTTAAATACTAGGCTAAATAAAAACAGTCAACTGAAATGAAATATAATTTCTCACACTTTTGTTTCAATTTTTTTCCTGTTTGTTTTTGACAATACTGATACAATCTAGACCAAAGTCCACCACTGAGGAAATTATACAGATAACTCATCCCCCTACATATACTATCACATGATTAATTTTTTAATTTCAACCCTTTCTTTCTATGGTAAAATTATGCACTATAATATTAAATTAAAATGTTATAAACAAAAGACTCCTTCTATATTTGCTTTAAAGATTCAACATTTCAGTAGAACAAAGAAAAATTTTAAGAATGAGTTGTGAACTTCTGGAGAAAATGGTAGTTTAATCATAGTAATTTTTCCCTGATTCCTTCTAAGAAGCTTACTGAACTGGACAATATATATATTTTATTGAAACATTTTTAAGTCAGTGTTGTTATACTGGACTCAATCTAAGTTGAGAAAAACTCATGCAGTCCTTTCTTATTCAGCATCCATGTTTCACAGGAAGACAGAAAAAAATTCTAGCAGCACACAACCACAAACATCTTTAACTTGAATGATCAAAAACTTGGAGGTGAACTTCCAGTCAAAACGGAGGTATGTGTAGACATGCTTTGCCTCCTCGCACAACCATAGAAAGAATTACAACCAGATCTCAAAAACAAATAACAACAAAAACCATCAGAAATCAAGCTATAAGGAAGTCCTACAACCAAGGATTTAAAGAAGCCACATTTGTCCAGATGGGTAGGAGAAAGAGAGTTGCAAAAACAAGGAGGAGAGGTGGTGTGGCTCTGACAGGTGATGGCAGTGGCAGCAGAATGGACGGTTCCACATTCACGTATGATGGATAAAAATCAAAAGGGATATCCTGGGGGTGGGCAATCTTAGCCCTAGGCCAAACTGCACAGCCCAAGGTTCCAAGGCCAGGAAGAGAAACCCCATTACCTCTGGCTACAAAAACCAGTGAATGTTGAAGTGGCAGAAGAAACTGCTGAATTGTTGCTACTTAAAGAGCCTACATAGTCTTAGAATGTACACAGATCCCAGGGCAGCAACTGGAAAGGTGTCAATCGCATACAGAAAGTGGGTAAAGTGGCTGGAAATGGGGCAAATGCTGGACAAATTGCCAGAAGCCAGGCAGTGGCACTGTCCCCTCTATGAACCGCCCACCACAAACAAAGGCACAAAGCAGTGAAGCAGGTGGTCCCACCCTGGCAATTTCTTAAGGCTTTGCCCCACAAAACTTACATGTGCTGTTACTACATAGGCCATACTACTAAGACAGGGATTAAAAGCAGCTCTACCTAATACACAGAAACAAACACAGGGAGGCTGCCAAATTGAAGAGACAAAGCAATATGGCCCAAATCAAAGAACAGAACAAAATCCCACGAAAAGAACCAAGCAAAATAGAGCTAGTCAACCAATCAGATGCAGAGTTCAAAACACTGGTGATAAGGATGCTCAGAGAACTCCTTGGGTATGGCAAAAAAAATAAAGGAAGAAATGAAGGTTACACTATGTGAAATAAAGAGCAATCCACAGGAAACCAACAGAGAAGAGAAGAAAGCTGGGGTTCAAACCAAGAATTTAGAACATAAGGAAGAGATAAACATTCAACTAAAACAGAATAAGTAAACAAGAATTTTTCAAAGTGAGGATAGTATAAGACTCTGGGACATCTCCAAAAGTGCCAACACCTGAAACATAGGAATGTTAAAAGGAGAAGAGGAAGAGCAAGAAATTGAAAACTTCTTTGAAAAAATAATGAAAGAAAAGTTTCTTAATTTGACAAAGGAAACAGACATTAGAGTCCAGGAAGCACAGAGTCACAAACAGGCTGGACCCAAAGAAGACCACACCAAGACACATCATAATTAAAATGCCAAAGTTTCAAGATAAAGAGAGAATCTTAAAAGCAGCAAGAGAAAAGAAGACAGTTGCCTACAAGGGAGTTCCCATAAGACTCTCAGCTAATTTCTCAAAAGACACTTTGTAGGCAAAAAGGGGCTGTCAAGAAGTAGTCCAAGTGATGAAAAGCAAGGACCTACAGCCAAGACTACTCTACCCAGCAAAGCTATCATTTAGAATGGAAGGGCAGATAAAGTGCTTCCCATACAAGATAAAGCTAAAGGAATTCATCATTCCCAAGCCATCATTATATAAAATGTTAAAGGGACTTATTTAAGAAAAAGAAAAAGATCAAAACTATCAGCATTAAAATGACAAAAAAAGACACAACTATCAACAACTGAATCTAAAAAATAAAAACAAAAACAAACAAACAAGAACAGGAATAGAATCACAAGTATGGAGATCATTTGGAAGGTTATCAGCTTGGAGGGGGAAGGGGGAGAAATGGGGAAATGGTACAGGGATTAAGAAGCATGATTGGTAAGAACAAAATAGACAGGGAGATGTTAAGAATAGTGTAGGAAAGGGAGAAGCCAAAGAACTTACACGCATGACCCATGGACATGAACTAAGAGGGGAATGCTGGAGGGGAAAGAGTTTCTGGGCAGAGGGAGGCAAAGGGGGAAAATTGGCACGACTGTCACAGCACAATCAATTAAATATATGTTAAAATAACTTGAAGGTAAGGACAGGCTATAACAAAAATTAACAACAATTCTCTTGAAACTCACAAACACTCCTACCAAACATATCTAAATATAGACTTAAAGAATTAAAATCCATAAAAAGAAATAACATAAGAACAGCTTTGAATATCTCCTCACCAACACTAAATTCCAGAATATAACAGTACAAATTTTTTAGAATACATTAGTTTGTCCCAAAATTCTATATCTAGTCTATCCAATCTTTAAGTGAGGCCCCCTCTCACAAATATTATTTATCCTTGTTCTGAAGGTTTTATTTGATAAAATAAGGTTTTATTTGATATAGGCAGAACCATAAAAGTAACCATACAAGATGAAACTGTACAAAGTAATCTTTGTTCCATGACCTTTAAAATTTTTTGTCAAGACAGTAAAATCTCACTTACTGTCATTTATAAATTTGTATGGGAATAGAAAATAATAAAAACTAATATTTATTTAATAAATTATAATTTAAAACATTAGAAGCATTGAGAATTAAAATATCTTATTTCTTTGTAAAAAACTTATCAAGTTTCAACAGTGCCTTCTCATGATATAATTTACTGCACAGAGCAAGCATCTTCTCTCTTTTGATAAATTATGTTCTTTTCTGAATTAGAACCATCTTCAAACATTTTGTCTTTTGTTTTTTCAATGTCATGAAAAATCTCTGAGGGTTCTTTTAATGTAAAGTTTTTTTTCTGTGTCATCCCCTCCAGGACATCTTCATCCTTCCCATGACAACCACTTGCCTCGTTTATGTCAGTAAGTTGGCCTAAGTTGGTCTGGCTGCACAGACAGAATTGCTGGAACAGCAGCAGTGCCTACATTTCCATGGTCAGTTATTTCTTCTCTAATTTCATTTATGTTCAATTCAAGTTTTACTTCCAGTGTTATTACTTTTTGTTTCTTTGCTGCACTTTCATCTTTGTTAATGAAAGAGAACCACTTCCCTCTTTCAATTATTCATTCTTGTAAAATGACACGTGAGTGTTTCACAGGACGACAAGGAAGCAGCATAACTATACACTCTGCTGTCTCTGCGTGACTTAACATATGTACAGTGACAAATCACCAACAGACTGTGAAAGAAGTGATGTGATTGGCCACTGGTCATGAGGTATACCCATTATTAGGTAGCAGTTGGTGGACTAAAGAGCTAGCAGAAAATTTGTACTTGATGCAATTATAGTTAATATTTCATGGTCACTGAAATTTGATCTGTGTTATTTGGGGACTGGTAACTGGCTAATACTATGATTTGAAATCATGAGAGTAAATTGAAAATTTACAGCTATTAGAAATTCAGCAAGATGCAAGGTCACAAGATAATGTTATAAAATTTTATATTGTAAAAACTACTTTTAAAATTTAAGAGTAAATGACCAATTTCACAATAGCTGCAAAACGTGAAATGTGTAGAATGACTGATATTATAAACCTGCTTAGTTAGCACCCATTTCTACACCCTTCCTTGTATTATTGAGGCTAGAATCCTTAAAACTACATGTTCCAGCCTCCGTTATAGATAAACTTTGATACATGGCCTGATTTCCACTAACCAGAAGCACAAAGTGAAACCTAGGGGAGAAAGTAAACAACATGAGGCAGCAGCTGCAGGTAGGAAAATCAGATCATCTAGAAATCTTGATGACTAAGGGATTTTATTCCTCCAGAGCATCTGTGGCAGGGTTTGAGGCATCCAGAATATGCCATAGGTGCTGATGGCATTGGCACATCAGCAGCATGCGTCTGCTAGCATGGCTCCATGCTGTGGTCAAGCAGGATGCACTTGGCTGCTTTGTTCCTGCATATCTGGCATCTAAGCCTATTTCTCCAACTTTTCCAGAGGTTCTGTAAATGATTCAGCCTTTTTTAAAATAAACAACCCTCTTTCTGCTGACACTTACTGGAGGATTATGTTGTCTGTAAGTAAGAGTCTTGAACAATACACTCAGGAATACAGTTACCACAGAATCCATACTATAAAACTTTACTGAGTTTTTTTTAAATGAAAACATTCATAAATGGAAACTGCATGAGATTTCTCTTGGCTATGTAACAAGTCACCACAAAGTTAGCAGTTTAAATTAATACCCATTGACTGGCTCAATGACCTCTGTAGGTCAGAAGTCCAGATGCAACATGGCTGGATTCTCAATTCCAGATCTCACAAGGCCAAAATCAAGATGTCAGAGCGATGTATTCTCATCTGCTTCTCAGAGTCCTCTTCCAGGCTCATTTAGATTGATGGCAAAATGTAATTCTTTGCTGGTTATTGGTCAGGGGGTGCTGTCAGCTCCAAGAGGCTACTCCCTGATTCCTACCACATGACCCCTTTCTGTCTTCAAAGTCAGCAATGGAGAATCTTCCTCATATGGAATACTGTCCCCACCCCTTGAACTTTAAATCTTTTTCAGAAAGGGCCCAAGCCCTATTAAGAGCTCATCAGGTTAGGTCCAGCCCACCTGGAAAATCTCCCTTTTGATTAACTCAAAAGTCAACTGGTTAGTAACCTAATCATGAGAATAGTATCTTTTAACATTCCCTGGTCCTGCTCACATGTAAAGCCCTGCCCAACAGAGATATCATGCCATGGGAGCCTTAATAACCCTAAATTACTTCATTAGGATAATGCAAATTTTATCACAATCCTACCAAAATGGTTACGTATAACTTTAAAAGATACTAATTTTCAAATTAAAAAAACACATAGAAGTCAGAAACATGCAATTTTAAAAAATTAATGGATTTAATAGATCTGATACAAAATTATATTATGTTTGTATTGATGTGAAATTTTCCATTTCAAAGTCATTATAACTGAGAGGGTGACACAAAAACAGGATTAAATAAAACAGGTCAGTGAAACAACATAAAAAAAATGGAAAGACTAGAAAGAGTTGAAATAGACCCAAATATTTATAAATGGTTGCATATGATTCAGGACTTATGCCTAATCCATAAGAGAAGAATGGATTATTCATTAAATGATGTTGGTAAAACTGTTTAAATATCTGCGTAAAAATAAAATTGTATGCCTACTTTATACTACACACTAAAATAAAGTCTAGCTAGATTATAAATATAATTCAGAAAAATCATACTATAAAAATACAAGAGAGAAAATAGATTAATATCTCATTTCTGAGTGAAAAAGAGAAAAAATACAGAAAAGTATGAATGTCTAATGACAAATAAAGATCTCCTAGGTCCCCAAACTACCACTTTGCAGGCAAACAACAAAAGGCTGTAAGTTTTATGAGATGCTTTAACAGTTCTTTAAATAAAAACAATTAACAAAAGAAGGCAATTTATCTTAAAGAAAACTAAAATTGCCAACAATGTTTTGAAAAATGTTCAGTCTAATCAATCTAATGTAGTTAAATAACAATAAACCTGACACTTCTGGACAAGATGGGGGCCTAGACAGACATGCTGTGTCTCCCTCCACAACTAAGGAGAAATGCAACCACCCCAAAACTAGAGACAACCAGAAGTTCCAGAAAATCAAGCTGCATGGAAGTCCAATAAACAAAGAAATAAAGAAGAAATACTCATCCAGACAGGTAGGAGGGGCGGAGCAGGGGTGGAGGGAATGTGGTGTGATGGTGGCAGCAGTGGCAGCAGCGGCAGGCCAGCATAAAGTGCAGTCTCACATTTTCAAAACTAGAAAGGGACACCTGGGGAGTGCTCCAGCACCAGACCAGAGTGCACAGCTCATGGCTCCAGCACCTAGGAAAATAAAGCCCCATTGCTTCTGACTGAGCAAACCAGTGAGGGTTGGGGCAGAGGAAGAACTGCCAGTGTCTCAGTAGTGTCTGCTTGTCTAAAGGGTCGCCACAGTCCTAGAACATCTGCCGAACATCTGCAGACCCACCCACTCTGGGAACGACAGCCATGGCAACAGCTAGAGAAGCACCAGTCCCATACAGAAGTGGGAGAAGTGCTGGAAAAGGGCTGAAAGCTGAGCAAGCATCATTGTTCCCTCTCAGACCCCTCCCCCACATAAAGTTCCATAATGTGGTGAAATGGGTCATCCTATACTGACAAATACCTCAGGCTCCGCCACTTATAACATAACAAGTGTGACAGCTCTACCTAAGACACAGGAGCAAATGAACACAGGGGCCTGTCAAGAGGAGGAGACACAGAAGTATGGCCCAAAAGAGGGAAGGGATCAAGGTTCTAGTGGGAGAACTACATGACAAGGAGATAGCCAACCTAACAGATGCAGAGTTCAAAACACTGGTGATAAAGATGCTCACAGACTTGACAGATACGCTTAAGTATGGCAAACGCATAAGGGAAGAAGTGAAGGTTATGCTAAATGAAATGAAGAAAAATCCACACAAAACTGATGGTGAAGGGAAGGAAACCAGGGTTTAAATCAATGATTTGGGACATAAGGAAGAAAAAAACCAATCAACCAGTACAGAATGGGGAAACAAGAATTGAAAAAAATGAGGAGAAGCATAGGAACCTCTGGGACAATTTTAAACATGCCCACATCTGAACCATAGGGCTGCCAGAAGGAGAAGAAGAGCAAGAAATCAAAAGCTATATAAAAAAATAATAAGGAAAAACTTTCCAAATTCAGCAAAAGAAATGAACATACAGGTCCATGAAACACAGAAAGTCCCAAACAAGCTACACTCAAGGAGGACCACACCAGGACACATCATAATTAAAATGCCAAAGGTTCAAGATAAAGAAAGAATCTTAAGAGCAGCTAGAGAAAAGCAGAGAGTTGCCTACAAAGGGATGCCTAAACTGTTACAGAAACAGAGGAGTCCAAAAATCCCTGGAGTTTGAGGCTGGGGGATGGGGAGAAGGAAGCAGCTTTCAGAATGCCTCCACATGCCTGAGGCTGATGGCTGGTGTCTTTCATTATGTAAAATTGCTTGGATGCTTCCAAGGCCCCAGGTGGATGGGAGGAGTCTTGAACCAGGTGATGGTATGGAAAGCGCACAGAGCCTACGTGGGGTTCTGTGAATGGTCAGAACTATTGGCAACACCCACTGCGTCAGAGGGCGCAGTCAGGGATATATAGACAGCTGCGAACACTTTAGGGGGGGGCACGCTCTGGAGCTGTCTCCCTCACTGGTGGGTATTCGCAGAGGTGCTCTGGAGGAGGAGAGGAGATCCACTTGGTTTACAGAAAGAAGTCGGTTTGCAAGGAGGCAGAGAATCCAGGTGGTCCTGCATTGAGAGCTGGAGGGCACCACAGCACAGAAAGGACCTCCCCAATCAGATTGAGTGATTGGAAGCTGCTGGTAAAGCTGAACTGTGCCTAGGAAGTAGGGAAACAGTGTTTCTGACCTCCCTGAAACTGGCTAGGTTTGGTAGAGGGGAGGCAAGGATATGTGTAACTGTTAAATAAACAATTTTTTCCACTCAACTATAATATTCAGAGTTGTAATTCTGGCGGCAGGCAATTGGACCCCTAACTAAAGAGCCCATGGGTTTGTTTTCAAGTGGAACAGCCCAGGGGTTCTGTAACAATAAGACTATCAGCTGATTTCTCAAAAGAAATTCTGCAGATAAGAAGGGACTGGCAAGAAGTATTCCATGTGATGAAAAGCAAGGACCACAACCAAGATTAGTCTATTCAGCAAAGCTATCATTTAGAATGGAAGGGCAGATGAAGTGCTTCCAAGACAAGGTAAAGCTAAAGAAGTTCATCATCGCCAAGCCATTATTATATGAAATGCCAAAGGGACTTACTTAAGAAAAAGATCAAAATTATGAACATTAAAATGACAACAAACACAACTATCAACAACTGAATCTCAAAAATAAAAACAAAATCCAACTAAGCAAACCAGAATAGGAACAGAATCATAGGTATGGGGATCACTTGGGGGTTATCAGCTGGGAGGGGGAAGGGAGAGAAATGGGGAGATTGTACAGGGACTAAGAAGCATAATTGGTTGGTACAAAATAGACAGGGGGAAGTTAAGAATAATATAGGAAAGGGTGAAGCCAAAGAACTTATATGCACAGCCCATGGACATAAACTAAGGGGGGGTGGGATTGCTGAAGGGAAGGGGGTTGCTGGATGGAGGAAAGCAAATGGAAAAAAATTGGGACTACTGTAACAACATAATGAATAAAATATACTTTAAAAAAATAAAACTTTGTGTTTTTGCCTTGCAAAAAATGCAATGAATTTAAAATGTTGGTAAAGACATCTAGAACTAGCCTTCTTATTCAGTGCTCATGAACATACAAGCTGGTTATGTTTGTGAAAAGCAATTTGGTACTGCTAAGTAGAAATTCTACTTACGATTTTTGGTAGCATGTTATGTTTCTATATTTAGCAAACATTTATGTAGCGTGTACCATCTGCCAGGTTCTTTTCCAAGGACTTAGCAAATATTGACCTATTTAACCACATGAGGCAGGTACTATCATCATTATCCCCATATTGTGGGCAAGGAAAGTAAGGCACAGCCTGGTTAAATAACTAACCCAATGTTCTCACATAGCCACTGAGGGGAAGAGCCAGGATTTGAACCCAGGAAGCCTGCTCCACAGCCCAAGCTTCTCAACTCTGTGCTATACAGCCTACCATGCAATCTGTGGAATTCAAAATGAATATTCCCAAACGTTGTCCCACAAGAATTATCCCATCAGCATTCAAATTATCTTTATAAGAACCTCTTTGCAATGTTTCCCTTCAGCTAATACAAAACTTTCTGCTTTCTTTCAGGACAACTTCTTGAAAAAAGCTGTTCACATATGCTGTTTCCTCCTTTTAATCTCTCATTTCTCACCGGGCTCAATCCAATCTGGCTTTCACACCCACTATTTCGCTGAAACATTTTTTCAAACTCACTGGTGAACTGCTATTGTAAAACCCACTAGACACTTTAAGGTCTTACCTTATTTGACATCTAAACACACTCAACGAAGTTGACCCCTCAATTTTCCTTGCTTATACTTTCCTCTCAGCTTCCATGGCACTTTGCTCTCATTTCCTTCCTACTGTTCGAGCAACTTCCTTATCATCTTGCTTGCTATACCTTCTCCTTTACCGCACTTTTCTCCCAACACCCTCTCTCCTATCTCCTGCTTCAAATTTCATCTATGTGTTAACCACTCCCAAATTTATTCTCCATTCCAAACCTTTCCTCTGAGCTCCAGACTCATTTGTCCAACTAAATATTTGGCAACTGTAATGATTAATTTTATGTATTACTTTGACTGGACTAAGGAACACCCAGATAGCTGGTAAAACATTATTTGTGCATATGTCTATGAGGGTGCTTCTGGGAGAGCTCAGCATTTGAATTGGTGAACAGAATAAAGTAGATGGCACTCCACAATCCAGTGAAGGCCCAAATAGAATTAAAATATGGAGGAAAGGTAAGCTCTCTCTACACGTAAGCTGAGACACCCAACTTCTGCCCTCAGACATCGGAGCTCCTAATTCTCTGGCATTCAGACTCAGTTTATGATTTACACAAACAGCCCCCCAATTCTCAAACCCCTGGACTCAGACTGAATTATACCACTGGCTTTCCTATTCTCAGGCTTGCAGATTACAGATCAAGGAACTCTCATGACCTTCCTTGGGCATAATAAGCCATTTTTTACTTTCACATGCTATTTCATTCACAGGAGTCTCCCCTGGCTTTTTTCACTCTTAACCTTACCACTTACCTCATTCCTCAGAATGACCCTCCAACACCACTCCATCTAAATAAATCAAAAACAAAAAAGCTTCTAGGTTTAACCTTAGAGGCAGTGTTGAGAAATATGCACAGAAGCCTGACTACCCCCGCCCCTGAAAGTGCCAAATCCAGCCCACACCAAGTCATGCACACAGTGGAGCAGAGTGGCGAGGATGGAGGGAGTCATCTCACGAGATCGCCAGCATCAGTTTGCTGGAAGCCTCTTGCAGGGAGCAACACTAACCTCCTCCCAGGACCAATCTGGACTTACAACTTAATTGTAGACAAATCATCCAGAATAACCAACTGAACACTAGCTGGAAAGAAGTCTTATAACCACAGAGAGACAAAAAAGGCTGCTTCATCACAACGTGACTGAGGAAATGTGGAGATGCAAAAGGGCTGGCTGGGCTCCAATGGGTGGCAGCTAAAGGGACTGAGAAACAGCTCAGCACCCAGGGGTTCCCCCTGAGAAGGGCAGGGTCTAAACCCCCAGCTGAGTTTCCCAGCCTACAGCAACAGAGTGGAAAGTAAAATAGCATCCAGCTATGAAAAGTAAAAAGCCACAGGGTTTTTTGCTGACCTGAAAGAAACAGCTGGAGAGGAAGAGCTCTTAAGCACATATGAAAATATCTTGGCACCCACTTACCCTGCACTCAAGCATAGGGACGACAGAGAGGACTGGAGATGCTTGGGGAGAGTTTGGGGCAGTGGCTTTGAGGAGAGAACTGAGGGAGCAACTGACCGGGTCCGAGTGCTGACTTATTCTCCACACTGCAGGCAGACCATTTCCCTTCAAGTGGCATCAGACTGAAGGGAGGCAAAAGCCCCACCTGCAGGAATTAATATGCCCTACCCTCAATCCTTAAGCCTGACAGAAAATCACAGATTGAATAGATTAACAAGTAAAGAAGACATACAAAGGCAGTAGATCTCTGGTAGTATCCTACAGGCTTCCTAGGCCCATACTGGTACACAATCTGATGCCACCAGGGGCAGATCCAGGAAGTTCAGATCAATCTAAGAAGCAGCAACAAAAAGAAGAGTCACAAAAATTGGGAGACAAAGAAACAACCCCCCATCAAAAAGAAAAGAGAAATCCCCATAAAGAGTGCTAAATGAAATAGAGGGAAGCAAACTATCAGACATGGAATTTGAAACATGGATTATAGAGAAGCTCAATGAGCTCAGCAAGCTCAAAGAAAACTACAAAGAACTCCAGGGAAACTACAAGGAACTTACTGAGAATTACACCAACATGAAAAAGACATAGGAGCTATCAATAAGAGCCAGGAGAAAATGAAGAATACGATCTCTGAATTGAAGAACACAGTAGAAAGAATTTAAAAGAAGTGTAGAGGAAGCAGAAGATCGGATCAGCGAGCTGGAGGACAACATAGAAAAAATGCCCAAACAGTGCAACAAAATGAAAAAGACTGAAAAAGAATGAAGAGATTTTAAGAGAGCTGCAAGAACACATGAAGTGTAATAATATCTGTATAATAGGAATACCAGATGGAGAAGAAGAGGAGCAAGGGATAGAAAATCTGTTTGAAAAACTAATGACAGAAAACTTCCATAACTTGATAAGAGAAAAAGTGCAGGTCCAGGAGGCGCAGAGGGTCCCAATTAAGATGAACCCCCAACAACCCCACTTTAAGACACATCACAATTAAACTGGTAACATTGAAAGACAAAGAAAATGCTAAAAGTAGCAAGAGAGAAACAGCTAATAATATACAAGGAAGCTCCAATAAGGCTACCATCAGCTTTCTCAACAGAAACACTACAAGCCAGAAGGGAATGGCAAAAAATATTCCAAGCAATGAAAAACAGAGGCCTACAACCAAGAATACTCTATCCAGCAAGCCTCTCAATCAAAATAGAAGATGAAATAAGGAGTTTCCCAGACAAAAGAAGGCTAAAAGAATACATCTCCACCAAACCAGCATTGCAAGAGATGCTAAAGGGTCTGCTTTAAGAAGATGAAAAAACAGCAAGAGACAAAGAGGAACACAGTTGCAAAGGGGGAAATGACAATGAATAAGTACCTATCAATTAAATGCACCAATCAAAAGACACAGGGTAGCTGGGTAGATTAGAAAGCATGGTCCACATATATTCTGTCTACAAGAGACACACCGTAGAACAAAAGATCTATACAGACTGAAAGTGAAGGGATGGAAAAAATTTTTCAAGCAAATAGACATAAAAAAAAAAAATCTGGGGTAGCAATACTCATATCAGACAAAATAGATTTCACAGAAAAGGCCATAAAAAGAGACAAAGAAGGACGTTTCATAATACTTATGAAAAAAATCCATCAAGAAGATATAACCCTTGTAAACATATATGCGCCCAACATTGGAGCACCCAAAATGTAAGAAAAATTTTTAAAGATTTTAGGAAGGATATAGACAGCAACACACTCATAGTACGGGACGGTAACACCCCATTGTCAACAATGGATAAATCTTCAAAGCAAAGAAACACCAAGGATATTCAGACATTGAACAACACTCTAGATCAAATGGACCTAGTTGATATATATGGAACTTTTCAGCCAAAGAAGCAAAATATACATTCTTTTCAAATGCATATGGAACATTTTCAAAGATAGACCACATGGTAGGTCACAGAACAAAATTCAACAAATTCAAGAAAATTGAAATTGTATTAAGCATCTTCTCAAATCATAATGGCTTGAAACTGGAAATCAACCTAAAGGAAAAAACTCAAAAACATTCAAACTCATGAAGAATGAATAACATGCTATTAAAAAATAAATAGATTAACAATGACATCAAGGAAGAAATCAAAAAGTTTCTGGAAACTAATGATAATAAACACACAACAGCCCAAAACCTATGGGATACAGTGAAAGCAGTCCTGAGAGGAAAGTTCGTAGCAATACAGGCCTACATAAAAAGGATAGAAGAATATCTAATAAAAAATCTAACAATACAGTTACAAGAACTATAGGAACAACAACAAACAAAGCCCAGAGTGAGTAGAAGAAAGGAAATGATCAATATCAGAGCAGAATTAAATGACATACAGACTAAAGAAACAATTCAAAAGATCATCAAAAGTAGGAGCTGGTTCTTTGAAAAGATAAACAAACATGATAAGCTTTTAATCAGATTCATCAAAAAAAAGAAAAAAGAAAAAAGAGAGAGAGGACCCAAATAAATAAAGAGGAGAAACCACAACCCATACCACAGAAATACAAAGGATGTAAGAAATGATTATGAACAACTGTATGGCAAGAAATTTGACAACCTAGATGAAATTGACAAATTTCTGAAAATGTATAATCTTCCAAAACTGAATCAAGAAGAAGTAGAAAGCTTGAACAGACCAATAACAACTAGTGAAATTGAAACAGTAATCAAAAAAATCCCAGCACACAAAAGGCCTGGACCGAATAGCTTCACAGGTGAATTTTACAAAGCATTTAGGAAAGAACTAAGTCTTCTCCCTCTCAGATTATTCCAAAAAACCCAAGAAGAGGGAAGACTCTTTCTATGAAGCCAGAATTACCCTAATTCCAAAACCAGGTCAAGACACAATAAAAAAAGGAAACTACAGGCCAATATCGCTGATGAACATAGATGTTAAAATCCTCAACAAAATATTGGCAAACCAGATCCAGCAATACATTAGAAAGATCATACACCAAGATCAAGTGGGATTTATCTTAGGGATGCAAGAATGGCTTAATATTCGCAAATCAAGAAATGTAATACACCACATAAAATGAAAGGCAAAAATCACATGATCATATCAATAGATGCAGAAAAAGCATTTGATGAAGTACAACACCCATTTATGATGAAAACTCTCAGCAAAATGGGAATAGAGGGAGAATACCTCAACATAATAAAGGCCATATACGAGAACCTTGAAGCCAACATCATATTAAATGGGCAAAAACTGAGAGCATTCCTCCTGAGGTCAGAAACAAGACAAGGATCTCCGCTCTTTCCACTCCTATTCAACATAGTCTTGGAAGTTCTAGCCGCAGCAATCAGACAAGAAAGAGAAATAAAAGGCATCCAAATTGGAGAAGAGGAAGTAAAACTGTCACTATTTGCAGATGACATGATAGTGTATGTAGAAAACCCTATAGACTCCACCAAAAAACTATTCAACCTAATAAGTGATTCGGCAAAATAGCAGGGTACAAAGTCAATATTCAAAAATAAAAGGCATTTCTGTACACCAACAATAAAATCTCAGAGATAGAAACTGAAAGAAAAATCCCATTTACCATAGCAACAAGAAAAATTAAGTACCTAGGAATAAACTTAACCAAGGAGGTAAAAGACCTGTACTCAGAAAACTACATAACACTGAAGAAAGAAATTAAAGAAGATACAAATAAATGGAAGCATATACCATGCTCATGTATGGGAAGAATCAACATCATTAAAATATCCATACTACCCAAAGCAATTTATAGATTCAATGCAATCCCTATTAAAATACCAATGACATATTTCACAGACCTAGAACAAATACTCTAAAAATTTATATGGAACCAAAAAAGACCCCAAATAGCCACAGCAAACTTGAGGAAGAAGAACACAGTAGGAAGAATCAGAATACCTGACATCAAACTATACTATAAGGCCACAGAAATCAAAAAAATCTGGTCCTGGCATAAAAACAGACATATAGATCAATGAAACATAATAGAGAACCCAGAAATAAACCCAGGTCTATACGGCCAACTAATATTTGACAAAGGGGGAAGGAACATAAAATGGAGTGAGAAGAACCTCTTCAACAAATGATGTTGGGAGAACTGAACAGGGACGTGCAAAAAAAAATGAAACTAGACCACCAACTTACACCATATACCAGAATAAACTCAAGATGAATCAAAGACTTAAAGGTAAGCTGTGACACCATAAAAGTCTTAGAGGAAAACATAGGTAGGAAAATTTCAGATATCCCATATAGCAATATTTTCACTGATACATCTCCTAAAGTAAGGGAAATAAAGGAAAGAATGAACAAATGGGACTACATCAAACTGAAGAGTGTCTGCTCAGCAAAAGAAAACATCGGCAAGATGAAAAGGGAACCAACCATATGGGGAAATATATTTCCCAATGATACCTCAGACAAGGGATTGATCTCCAAAATATATAAAATACTTATATGACTCAACACCAAGAAGACAGACAACCCAATTAAAATATGGCAAAGGATCTGAACTAACACTTCTCCAAAGAGGACATACAGAGGGTCCAAAGGCATATGAAAAAATGCTCAACATCACTAGCCATCAGAGAGATGCAAAAAAAAAAGACACAATGAGATACCACCTCATATCAATCAGAATGGCCATCATCAACAAATCAACAAACAACAAGTGCTGGCGAAAATGTGGAGAAAAGGGAACCCTAGTGCACTGCTGATGGGAATGCAGACTGGTGTAGCCACTGTGGAAAACATTATGAAATTTCCTCAAAAAACTAAAAATGGAACTGTCTTTTTGAACCAGCAATTCCTTTGCTAGGATTATATCTGAAGAACTCTGAAACACCAGTTCGAAAGAACCTATGCACCTCTATGTTCATAGCAGCGCTATTTACAATAGCCTAGTGCTGGGAACAACCTAAGTACCCATCTGTAGATGAGCAGATGAAAAAACTGTGGTACATTTACACAATGGAGTACTATGTAGCAGAAAAAAAGAAGGAACATTTGAAACAACATGGATGGAACTAGATAATTATGCTTAGTGAAATAAGCCAGGCAATGAAAGAAAAATACCATATGATATCACCTAATTCAGGAGACTAATGAACAACACAAACGAGCAAAATTCAACCAGAGGTATGTAAACAAGGAGCAGACTAACATTGAGAATGGGGAAGGAGGCACAGAGAGAAGGGGGTAAGAAGGAGAAGGGTCTAGTCAAAGAACATGTATAAATGACCCACAGACATGGATAACTGGGTGGGGACTGACTGTGAAGGAAGGGGTGGGCAGGGTGTGGGGAAGCAATAGGGGAAAAAGTGGGACAACTGTAATAGAAAAACGAACAAACAAAAATTTTTAGTGGGGAAAAAAAATGAAAGCAAAATAAATTAATAAATGAGCCAGCACATATCCTCTTCCCCCCACACACACAAAAAAATCTTACATATAGGAAAGTAAACAAAAGAAAATATAAAGTATGGAAATGCAATTTTAGTAAATATTAGAAGGACAAGAATTTTTCTTCACACTGTATATTTTTCCCCCTACCTGATCCCTCCAGAATTTGGCATTCTGAAGAAGTAAGTAATGACATAAGTTTCTTTGCATAAAACTAATAAGACCAGTTGACTATGACTTTGACTGGAATGTCATGCCTAAAGGAGACATGCTTGGTCTCTGGTTGTTACGAAAAAGCCCTGAAAAACTGGGATTGACTTTCAAAGGTAATAAAAGCCCATGAGAAAAAAGGCCTAGTACCTTGGTTGGTTGTGCGGTCCATTGCAGTCTTTCCAGGGAAGGAATGAAGGTTGTTTTCCTGAAAGATGGCTAGAAGGGACCTTACGGCACAATGGAAAATCAGAAGGACTTGGAAAAGACAGGTGTTTATAGGCAAGGCTGAATGCCAGATATGTGGCTCAGCTCCTGTGCCCTGAAGGGCAGACTGAAGGTCACCCTAAAGATTACTTGTTTAAGTTCCAGCAAAGCAGACATAAAGATCATATGTGATCATTTGCTGCTCCTGTGTTTATGCAAATGAACAGGATAAATTAAAACTGGACTGAATGCGGTCCCTTTAATGACAAGAAGGGTAATCTTAAGGAGAAAAATCGCGATTCAAGAAAAATCACAATGCTTGGCGGTAGACTATAAACTAGTGCAGCTAACTGTTTTTCCATTTATTTTTATTTAAAGTTTGTTTTCATTTGAAAGTTAAACTAGGTCTGTGACATCATCAAAGATGCTTAATTTACAGGCAAGAAGAATGTCAAATGTCATGCAACTGGATGTCTTTCCAATAAGACTGTCTTGCAGCTTCCAGCCAAGATGGAGGCCTAGACAGACACGCTGGGTCTCTGTTCACAACTACAAAGGAATACAACTATCTTAAAACTAGAGACAACCAGAAGTTCCAGAAAATCAAGGTGAATGGAAGTCCAGCAAACAAAGATATAAAGAAGAAATACTCATTCAGACAGGTAGGAAGGGCAGAGCCATGGCAGAGAGGATGCAGTGTGGTGAAGGTAGCAGAGGCAGCAGTGGCAGGCCAGTGGAAAGTGCAGTTACACATTTTAGTAAGTTGGGTGAGACACCTGGGGACCGTTCCCAGCTCCTGACCAGACCCCACAAATCACAGTCCCAGCACCAGGGAAAATCAACCCTCATTGCTTCTGACTGTGCAAACCAGTGGGGGTTTGGGGCTGAGGAAGAAACTGCCAGTTTCTCCGCAGAGTCCGCTTGTTTAAAGGGCCGCTACGGTCCTAGAACATCCGCAGATCCACCCACTCTGGGAACAATGGCCAGGGAAATAACTAGAGAGGCACCAGTCCCATAGGGAAGTGGGAGAAGTGCCTGGAAAGGGGGCGAATGCTGAGCAAGCGGCATTGTTTTCTCTCTGTCCCGTCCCCCACATACAGCACCACAACTTGGTGAAACGGGTCGCCCTGTACTGGTGAATACCTAAGGCTCTGCCCCCTAACATGTAAGAGGTGCAACAGCCCTTGCCCAAATCACAGAAGCAAACACAGAAAGCTGAGGAGACAGAGAAGTATGACCCAGAAGTGGGGCAGGTCAAGGTCCCAGTGGCATAACTAAGCAATGAGCAGATAGCATGCTAACAGATGAGGAGATAGATAACAGAAGCACAGTTTAAGGCAGTGGTGATTAGGATGCTTACAACTCTAACAACAAAGATTAAGCAGGACGGGGAAAGAATGAAGGCTATCCTGGCTGAAATGAAGGAAAATTCATATGAAAGAAGTGGTGAAGGAAAGGAAATCAGGGTTCAAATCAAGAAACTGGAACATAATGATGAAACAAACAGTCAACCAATATAGAAGGAGGAAATGAGAATTTTAATAAATGGGGAGAGGCTTAGAAATATCTCGGGCAGTTATAAATGCACCAAAATACAAATCATAGTGTTGCCAGAAGGAGAAGAGGGTGAGCAAGAAAATGAAAAATTATGTGAAAAAATAATGAAGAAAAACTTCCCTAATTTTGGGAAGGAAATAATCATATGCGTCCAGGAAGCACAGAGAGTCCCAAACAAACTATACCCAGGGAGGACCACACCAAGACACATCATAATCAAAATGCCAAAGGTTAAGAATAAAGAGAGAATCTTAAAAGCAGCAAGAGAGAAGAGGAGAATTACTTACAAAGGAGTACCTATAAGACTGTCAGCTGACTTCTCAAAAGTTACTTTGCAGGCAAGAAGGGACTGGCAGGAAATATTCGAAGTGATGAAAAGCAAGGCCCTACAACCAAGATTACTCTATCCAGTAAACATATAATTCAGAATGGAAGGACAGATAAAGTGCTTCCCAGACAAAGTAAAGCTGAAGGAGTTCATCATCACCAAGCCATTATTATATGAAATGTTAAAGGGACTTATTGAAGAAAAAGGATATCAAAACTATGAATATTAAAATGAAAACAGTGACTTCCGGCCAAGATGGAGACTAAGAGAGACACGTTCGGTCTCCCTCTACAACTAGAAAGGAATACAACTACCTCAAAACAAAAGATAACTAGAAATTCCAGAAAATAAAACTACACAGAAGCCCAACATACAAAGTTATAAACCAACGGTGCTTGTAGGACCGGTAGGAAGAGCAAAAGTGGGTGGTGCTGTTTGCAATAGCACCATAGACAGTGGCAGGGAGAGCAATCCCGGCTGCAGTGGGGCCCCAGCAGCTCGCTATCCCAATGCTGGGAAAGGCAGCCCCGCATTGCCTCGGACCGCGAGGCCCAGAGGGCAGGAGGACGGATCCCGGTCTTCCAGCAGAGAATAACGGCAGGACCCCCGCTTCCACACAAAGTGCCACAGCGCTTCGAAAAAGGTTGCGGATCACCGCCAGTCACTGGGTTGTGATGAGTACTCGGGATCCGCCCCCTATAGCCTGCCCAAGAAGCAGAGCAAAACACAAATCTGTTGAAATGTGGCCGACAACTATAGAAATCCCAGTGACGCAGCTCACCAGACAACAGATAAAGAATTTGACAGATGAACAAATAAGAAACCTTTCAGAGGGTCAATTCAGAGCTATAGTCATTCGGTAGCTTACAGAAGATTTGGAACAAGATGAGAAAGGATTGAAAGCCACTCATACTGAAAAGAACGAAAACACATATGAGACAAGTGGTGAGGAAATGAAATCCAGAGATCAAATCAACAAACCAGAACAAAGGGAAGAAACAAACAGTCAACCAGTGTGGAAAGAGGAAACAGAAAGCAAGGAAATTGAGGAGAGGATCAGACACCTCTGGGACAGCTCTAAGAGATCGAACACACGGATTATAAGACTGCCAGAGGGCGAAGAAGAAGAAATATAAATTGAAAAATTATGTGAAAAAGTAATAAAGCAGAACTTTCCGAACTTGGGGAAGGAAATAGACTTACAGGTCCAGGAAGCACAGAGAATTCCAGAAAAACTGGACCCAGGGAGAACCACTCCAAGACACATTATAATCAAATTGTCAAAAATTAAAGATAAAGAGAGAATCTTAAAAGCAGCAAGAGAGAAGAAAAGAATCATGTACAAAGGGGTCCCAATTAGACTATCAGCTGACTTTTCAAGGGAGACCCTGCAGGCAAGAAGGGACTGGCAAGAAATATTCAAAGTAATGAAAATCAAAAACCTACAGCCACAAATACTCTATCTAGCAAAATTGTCATTCAGAATAGAAGGGCAGAGAAAGTGCTTCAAGGACAAAATAAAACTGAAAGAGTTCATTAGATCCAAACCACTGTTATATGAGATGTTAAAGGGACTGGTTTAGAAAAAGGAGGATCAAAACTATGAAATCTAAAATGAAAACTGCATCACAAGAAACAACAACAGAAGCTAGGGAATTGAAACAAAGGCAAACTAAATAGTATGAATGATTATAAGTAATTAATTTTGATAAGATTAGGTTCGTATCATCTCAAAGATTCAGTGGAAGCCAGAGGAGACATTGAGGTATCCTCGCGTTGGTTCCTGTAATGAATGTGAAAGTAGTTAAGGCCACCTGATGGCAGGGCATCACAGGCCCAAGAAAAGTTCATCCTGTCAGCAGCTGCAAGAGAAAAGTGTCAAGGAATTATTGCATTAGCCCTGTAAGACACTAATAGCCAAGAGATGGGGGTAAAAGGCACTGAACCACCAGGCAGAAATTACCCTGGAGCCCTGAAAAGGCTTCTTTTAAGGTGAGTAACTTTATTTCTTAAGAATTCAGCTATACGGAACAAATTATTTGCTGGAGAGTCTGCCATAATCCTGGGAAAATATATCAGGATCCCAGGGCTCTTTTAACCACCTCAAGGAGAACTCTTTTCAAAATGAAGTGGGAGAGAAGACTTAGATGTTGTTCCCATAACTCATGAGCACATTTCCAACAGGCAATTATGTTTTCAACTTACATTACTCATTAATATTCAATTTAGGTTCCATCTTCTTTAGATGTGTGTGACATTTGTGAGCATGTAGTTTAATTTTGGGTGTCTGCATCAGTTTGCTTGAATATGAGACAGAGTTTCTGACCTGCCAAAAAATGAGATTCACTGCTCGCCTCCCAAAAGAATGGGGGAAGGGAGAAAGCAATGATTTTGCTTTTCTGACTTGCAAATACCTTGTAAAAATAAAATCATAATTCATAGCCCCATATGTACAAATGTTTTCAACAGGTTTCATTTTGTAGATATAAGCAAAGAATTTTCTGCTAAATAAAACAGATCTAGTCACTATACCTATAAAACAAAATGCATTTAGATTCTGAATATGAAATGTAATCTCTGGTGCAACTAATTCCAAAGCAGCATTAAAAATACATGTAACAGCTTCATTAGAAAATGATCTACAATTATTAATTGTTGTACTATTTTGGGTCCCATTTCTTTTCTTGTAAGTTCTGCTCAGGTAACTACTGTGGATATTAGGTACAGACATAAATCAACAAACATTATCCTTAATTTTTGTCTCCAACATTAGAGATGCAGTTTCACTATTTTTCATGTAACTAGTATGATGAGCTGAGTAATAACCCCTACTAATATCAGGTCCAAACACCTGTTACTTGTAAATGTTACCTTATATTGCAAAAGTGACATTGCAGATGTAGTTTAGTTAAGGGTTCTGATGTGGAGATTAGCCTGGATCATCCAGGTGGGTGCTAAATGTAATCACAAGTATCCTTCAAAGAAGCAAAGGGAGATTTGATTAAACAGACAGAGGAGGAGTAAGTGATGTAACAAAGAAGCAGAAAGAGACCTGAAGATGCTACACTGCTGGTTTTAGAAGCAGAGGAAAAGTCCATGCATCAAAGAACACAAAGAATTCAGCTCAAAAAACTGAGAAAGACAAAAAAAAAATAGATTCTTCACTTGAGCATTCCAAGAAAGCCAAGTCCCTCCACATCTTGGATGCTAATTTCACTCTGATTTACAAAACTGTAAGAGAATAAATAGCTGTTATAATTCACCAAATTCAAGTTGAGTCATTGCAATAGCCATAGAAAATTGATACATCTTGTTATCAAATTTTGTGTTTTTATACTGCTGGTGGGATATATGGTTTCACTTGTCTGTTTTTATCTTTACCTTTAAGGTGTTAGTACAAAAGAACTTGGTTTCCTGTATATTTAACTACACAATAATAGGGAGAAATCTCCAATCTACTTGTCAGATATTTTACAATAGATAATTTTTTAACTTTATTAAATTAAATGGAAAATTAAATTCTGTTTAAGAAGATAAATAAGCAAAGATAGATAAGGGAAAAGAAAAAAGAAGAGAGACAAGGAGGACGAAGAGGAAAAGAAAAACGGGATTGAGAGAAAGAGAGGTGGAATGACAGGCACTTGTGCTGTTTGCTAGAATGTTAAGTTTATCTCCTTCAGTATACAGGAAAGTACTTCCCTGCCCCTTAAATTTAGATTTGAATAGTCTAGCAATGGTTTGCAAGCAAAAGAGACATGCATCACAACCATATCAGAGCTTTTAAATTCTTGTGCCCTTCAACCTGCTGCAGAGGCTCCAACAATCTGGGTAGATTTTTGGCTGAAAACAACATGAAAGAGAACCCTCTTCCATCAAAAATCTACATTTTTTTTTAATATAAATATTTTATTTTATTTTATTACAGTTCTACATTATCTGTATTTTACATTGTGTGTTCACCGCCGAAAGTCTCCTTCTGCCATCATATATATATATATTTTAATTGTAGTTTTCCATTACCATTTAGTCCTCTTATGCCCCCCCTCTACCCCTACTCCCCACAGTCACCACATTGTTGTCCATGTTCCTGAGTTCTCTTTCCTTTTTGTTCAACCCTGCCATCCCCTACCCTCCCTGCCTTGGCTGTCATCCTGCTCTCCATCTATGAGTCTGCCTCTATTTTGCTTGTCAGTTCAATTTGTTCATTAGATTCCACATATGAGTGAAATCATACAGTATTTATGTTTCTCTGACTGTCTTGTTTCACTTAGCATATGTTCTCCAGGTACATCCATACTGTCACAAAGAGAAATTTTTCTTCTTTTTTTACAGCCAAGTAGTATTCCATTATGTAAATGCCTCATAGTTGTTTTATCTACTCATCTACTGATGGACACTTGGGCTGCTTCCATATTGCAGCAATTGTAAATAATGGTGCAATGAACATAGGGGTGCTTATGTTCTTTCAGATTAGTATTGGGAATATTTTATCAGATATATCTCCCCAGGCAAGGGAAACAAAATTAAAAATTAAAAAATGGGACTACATCAAAATAAAATGTTTTTGTACAACACAGGAAAACATCAACAAAATACAAAGACAACCCACAGTATGGGAGAACATATTCACCAATACGTCTAATAAGGGGTTAATATCCAAAATTTATAAAGAACTTACAAAACTCAACACCAAAAAACAAACCACACAATTTAAAAATGGGCAAAGGACCGGAATAAACACTTCTCCAAAGAGGACATGCAGATGGCCCAGAGACATATTTAAAGATGCTCAATGTCACTAATCATCAGAGAAATGACAAAACCACAATGAGATGTCATCTCACACCTGTCAGAACGGCTGGCATCAATAAATCAACAAACAACGAGTGTTAGTGAGGATGTTAAGAAAGGGGAACCCTTTTGCAGTTTATTTTAATCAAAAAATTAATTTCTGTTGGCCAAAGTCATTGATATGGTAAAAATTATTGGTTACAATGGCATAACTTAGCCATTACTGTATAAATGCAGAGAAGGAAAACTCTGACTCCAAAAAACCTCCGCTGCCTTGCGGCATACCTCTTCAGGGGAAAGGCTAAGGGAGTAAACCCCGACAGAAAATCCGGAGCCGGAGTCCCTAAGGCGGTTTGACGTTGTAGTCAACACCGGCAACTCCTGCGGCGCACCTGAACCCAAGCTGTATCGACTCCGTCTTTCCCTTGGACCCTTCAGCTGCGAAGAGAGGGGGGGTCTGCTGCATGGGCAACAGCAGACCCTCCATATTACCCTGCCCAGGCTCTGTAGCTTCAGCGTCATCACAAGATGTCGATTCAACACGGGAGGAGACAGATACCATGTCACTCCCGAGTCGGACTGCACAGCCATTCTCGGCGGTGCAGATAGACTCTTAAGAAGCTACACCATCGTCTCTCGAGACGGACGGCTGCCGACGACGACGACGACGACTGTATAAATGGGTGGGTGGGTGGATGATGGATGGATATGAAATGATAGATGGATGAATACTACATACTTCATCAATGCATGAAAAGATACATAGATATAGAAAACTACGCATTAGTGACCAATAAAAGAATAACTGGATGATACAGTTCCTGCAGAATGTGTAGCAGAAAGTTCTCTACTACGTGATAGGTAGAAGTAGTGAAATCTTTGCAGACAGAGTGTTTTTCTTATTTCTAGTTATATCTCTAGCACTTAATACAATGTCTGGTAATCACTGGACTCTAAGTGATTTAATAAATAAAATACTTTAGGAAGATGACAGCATGAGGCTGAAAGGAAAGAAAGAAGGAAGGAAGGAAGAAAGAAGGGAGGGAAGGAGGGAAGTAAGGACTCTTTGAAAGACAGAAGTCACCATGGCTTCAAAAGCTGAGGTAGAGAAAACAACAAACCTTCTCTCACAAGTTGTCTCAGTTCAACCTTCTGTATTTCTAAGAGAAAGAACCCAATTGGCCCAGCTTAGGTGAGCCCAGTCCTGGGTCATTCACATTTGTCCAGCAGCAGCAGGTCTTACAAACCACCCATGAGGAACATGGCACCCTCTTCTGTTAATAGAAAATTGTCAGTCAGTGTGAAGTCACTGTGAGGAGGAACATCAACCAGTACATGAAATACCCACTTCAGAAGAGAAGGGAGAAGTGATAAGTCAGAGAGTAGTGCTTCAGGATACAAAATAACAGAAAACCCTTAAATAATTATGGCGTAGGGGTTTGATCGGGGTGGCGGGGGAGTTCTCTGTTTTTTGTTCTGATGGATTTTTTGCATAATAAGAAGTCCAGGCAACCATTCAGTGCCATAATTTCCAAAGTTTTGTGGGCTTCTCCCTCATAGAAGCCAGCTGCTGCATCAGCAGTCATCACCTCTGTGATCCAGGCAGGAAGAAGGAGAAAGGGAGGAACGGTGCCTGGAACAAGCAAGTAGAACTGTCTACTGGATATCCACATGCAAAATATGATGCTGGTCCCTTGTCTTACACCATATGCAAAAACTAAATGTATCAAACACCTAGATGTAGGACTAAACCTATAAAACTCTTAGAAGAAAACATTAAGTATAAATTTTTGACCCTGGATTAGGCACTTGTTTATTAGATATGACATCCAAAGCACAAGCAAACAAAAAAAAGTAGATTAATTGGACTTCATGAAAATTAAAAACTTTGTGCTTCATAGGAAAAAAGTCAAGACAGCAAAAAGACAATGCACACAATGGGACAAAACATTTGCCAATCATATATCTGATAAAGCTCTAGTATCCAGAATGAATTACTATTACAACTCAATGACACAAAAGCTAATAATCCAATTAAAAATGGCTAAAGATATAAAAACTACAAAAGTGTCCAATAAACACATGAAAAGAAGCTCAATATCCCATTCTTAATGGAAAATGTAAATCAAAACCACAATGAGCTACCACTTCACACCTACTAGGATAACTATACGTGATACCTCGGCTAACGAAGATAATTTGCTCTGGGATCATATTCGTTAGCCGAAATCTTCGTTAGCCAAAACGCGATTTCCTGTAGGTTTCTAAAGAACATCATTTAATAAGTTCTGTATGCTGCCCACTATTTAAAGATAAGTTTTATAAAATAGTAAAAAGCACACTATAAAAAAGCAAACACCGCACCAAAGGTTGAGATGAGCAGCTACCCAAATGGATGAAGGAGAATGGAAAGTAGAATGAAAAACTGACGATCTTTACACTACTACAGTACATCGTCACCAAATCCAAAGTAGTTTATGTTATCAGGCGTCTCATTTCTCACTATCTCAAACGTAAACAACCCAGTCGGTTTTGTGGGTCTCCCCTATGTGATGTGGTCAGCTCATTTCTTTGTCACACACACACAGATGGAAGAGATAAGCTCCAGTAATGGCCCAACCATTCACGTTTGCCACTTTATGGTAGCGCGCACATCCACTAAAACATTCGTTAGCTGAGTCCAAAAAGAGCAAAAAAAATCTTCATTAGCTGAAAAGTTTGTTAGCAGGGTCACTCGTTAGCCGAGGTATCACTATAATACAAAAGACACAATAACAAGTGTTAGCAAAGATGCAGAGAAATCAGTACCCTCACATATTTCTGGTTGGAATGTAAAATGGTGCAGTTGCTTTTGGAAACTGTTTGGCAGTTCTCCAGAAATTGTATATAAGGTTAGCATATGCCCCAGCAGTTACACCCTAGGTCCAAGAGAAATAAAAACAATGTCACACAAAACCTTGCACACAAATGTTCATAGCATAATAGCAGAAAGTGTGAACGACCCAAATGTCCATCAACTGATGAATGGATAAGTAAAATTCAGTATATCCTTACAATGTAATACATGCTAAAATATGCATGAACCTCAAAAATATTATGCTAAGTAAAACAAGCTTTACACAAAAAGTCACTTATTATATATTCCATTCATGTGGAATGTCCAGAATAGGCACATATATACTGACAGAAAGTAAATTATTGTTTGCCAGGGGATGAGAGAAGAGAAATAGGGAGTGACTGCTAATAAGTAGGAAGATTCTTTGAGGGATGATTAAAATATTCTAAAATTTAATAATGTTTGTGTTTTTAAAAACTGTGAATATATTAAAAGTCATTGAATTGTATACTTTAAGTGGCTAAATTGCATGGTACATAAATTATACTTCAATAAAGCCATTAAAAACAAAATATACAAACTAAAAAAAAAAAAATGAAGAAGGAAAGAAAATACTAATAAACTCCCCTGGGAACCCCAAAGCAGAATTTTTGCCCAGTCTCATTGACATAACTGGTTTTCCAAGTAGATAAAATCACCTTTCTGAGATTATGACTTTGGGGGACCTGGAAAAGTCTCTATGTCACCCACATAGGACAAGTGAGCATTACCTGTAATGAGAAGTCAAAGACCCAGATTTGGAAGTGAATTACCCAGGTTTGGAAGTGAAGTAGACCCTGGTTTTATTTTTTATTTTTTTAAGGAGACTTTTTTAAGTAGATTTTTAAAAAGATTTTATTTTATTTTATTTTTTTAAGAGGAGAAAAGGAGGGAGAAAGAACGGGAGAGAAACAGCATCAATTGGTTGCCTCTCCCACATCCACAACTGGGAACCCGGCCCAAAACCCAGGCATGTGCCCTGACTGGGAATTGAACCAGTGACCTTTGGTTCACAGGCTGGCACACAATTCACTGAGCCAACCCAGCCAGGGCTAGACTCTGGTTTTAAATGCAGTTCTGACACTTTGGAGAAACTCACATCCTCTCATTAGTCCTCTGAAACATGCTGTCAGGACTCCACCCATTTCCCCTCTGATCCCTTTCCATTTTCCTGCAGACTGGCCTATAATGTTCTTCCTTCTCAACAGCCTATCACAGTTATTTTGCCTCCATGAAAACATCTCCGAATTAAGACCCTGAGCTTCTTATTAAGACCCAGAGAATTCTAATCAGGATTTAAGAGCTTCCTGTATTTTTGAACCAAGCTGAGCACCTTCATTTGACCTCCTGCCCTTCTCTGTCCCAATTTTCTCACGCAACCTAGGAACATTTCCTAATATCCCTCCCACCAGAATCTTCATCTCAGAATCTGCTTCTAAGGGAGCCTCAATTGCCTTATCTACAAAATGAGAATTATAAGGATAATACAAGAAAAGCTCTATGAAAACAACAGGGTAGACCCTTGATAAATAGAGACTCTTCACTGACTTCTAGCATCATCACCAGTAAGAACATTTTTGGCCTTGGATAACTTCCTGTAGAACAGAAAGACTATGAAAAAATTAAGGATATAGTGGAATGAGTAAGCGAGTAAATGGGCAAAGCAGGAAAAGTCTTGGATGCAACATAGCATAGTGGTTGAAAATGGAGACTCAGGAAAGCCAACCTAAGTTTGAATCTCAAGTATTCCAGCTACCTGGGCATATTATTTCTCTGAGTCTCAATTTTTCCCTTTGTAAAATGGGGATTAAAACAGTACATCTCATAAAATTGAGAGGATTGAATGAGATCATGTGTAGACAGCACCTAGCCTAAGTAAATATTAGCTACTGTTATTGTGGTGGTGGTAACAATGGTAATTATTGTAATCATAGAGTATGGAGCAGTCATAGCAGAAGTAATCTGAGGGCACCAAAAACTAACTTTACTGACTTCACAATTTTGCCACAACTGAAGTTGGATCCAATTTGACAACTAAGCTAAATCTCAAACACCTTACACCTGATGCAGTTTTAAATTTTATTCCAAAGAATGAAACCCTGTGCCTCATGTTGAGCACTGGAAGTGCTTTGCCTGGTTACAGAAGGCACTAGGCTTTTGTTTCAGGCAGGTGACACCAGGTAGAGATTTTAATCAGTCCCCAAGGGGTCCTCCTAACACCAAGCAGGTTTCTGGTACTGGGAAAAGTGTGGAGGCTGTCAAACAGACACTTTGCTGAGCAGGAAAGCCTCATAAAATAGTATAGGGGGTATGTATATACACTTGTTTTTAATTTTAAGAGGATGAAAAATGAATGGCAGTAGGATTCAGCCAGACATAAATTATACAGTGTGGCATGTCAGTCAGTAAGCACAACAATGGGGCACAAGAAGTTTGAGGAATAAGTAAACACCTGTCGAGGGCTGCCTGCACACAGCTCAGACACAGTACCATGAAAGGGCATGATGTGGGGTTGAGTAATATGAAAGGTGTCCCAGGAAGTGGT
The DNA here is from genome assembly GCF_987537825.1 of Furipterus horrens. Taxonomy (NCBI): domain Eukaryota; kingdom Metazoa; phylum Chordata; class Mammalia; order Chiroptera; family Furipteridae; genus Furipterus; species Furipterus horrens. Next base: position 56,559,530 of record NW_028327176.1, on the reverse strand, counting down.
ATACACCTCACCCACCCAGAGCAACTCCCCTGGGCAGCCAGAGACAAGCTTCATGCACAAAGAGTGACTTCATACATGATGACTCAGGTTTGGTTCAGTAAGTGTTCTTGCTTCAGTCCTGTTAGTCTATTCTCCCCTAGCAGCCAGAGTGATTCTTTTGCAACCAATACCCATTTATGTCACACCCATACTCAAAAATCTCCCTGTGGCTTCCATCGCACATTGTATAAAACCCAAAATTCTCACCATGGCCAGCAAATCCCAGCATAATCTGGATTCTGAGTCCTTTGTTTACCTCATTTCCTGCCCATCCTCTCTTATTGATTTTACTGCAGCCCAATACCCTCTTTTGTCTTCCTCAGATTTGTCAAGCATGTGCCTTTTCCAGGGCCTTTGCTTTGGTTGTGCACTCTGCCAGGAATACTTCCTTTCCCCTCCCCAGGTGTTCCTGATGCTCACCCCTTGTTGCAACCAAATCCATGTTCCAGCATTACCTCCTCAAAGTAGCCTGCTACCCAACATGTAATGTATTTATTTGTGTATGTGTCTATATCCTTTCTTAATCTGGACAGTAAGTTCCCAAGGAAAAGGAATTGTTTTATCCCCAGTGCCTAGAACTGAGTCTGACATATAGTCAGCACTCAGTATTTGTTTAATGAATATGTGATTGAATGAATTAATTCATTGAGTGCATGTTACATACCAGGGACTGTGTTCAACAATAGAATTCTGCAGATAAAAGACTTAGAATCTAGGTCTACACTGTCTACACTTTCACATGTGGTTATTGAACACCTGCAAAAGTGACTGTCAAAACTAAGATGTGCAGTAAGTGTAAAATACTCCCAAAATTTTGGAGACTTAGTATAAGAAAAGAATGTAAATTGCCTCAATAATTTTTTTATATTGACTACATTTTGACATAATATTTTGGATATATTGGGTTAAGTGAAATATATGATTAAAATTAGTTTCATCTGTTTCTTTTCACTTTTTAAAATGTGGCTGTTAAAATATTTTAATTACATAGTTAATTTGCATTTGGGGCTTGCATTATATATCTACTAAGCAGAGATTGTTGAAGGAAAGTGGAAGATTATAAATGAACTATTTCCAAATAGTATGAGTTAAGAAATAATAATTTTAAAATTATGGACAAGATGATAGAGGGAGGTTAAATGATAGACAGTGTCAGCAACCTGGATGTTCAAAGCCTGCTGGAGGAACTGATGTATTGTGTTTATAAAGCAATTATACTCAATTACCTGGGGATATTGTTAATGTGCTGATTGTGACTTGGGTCTGGGATGGTGCCTGAGATTCTGTGTTTCTTACAAGATCTCAAGGCTTTGCAGACTACAATTTGAATAGAGAAATTTCAAAGATCTGTCTATAGTTGGCCAGGTGAAGAAGAATGGGAAGGAATTTGGACCATTAGAAGCCTCATCCAAGGCTCTTCCACCATCTCCCAGGTGCTTGTGGAAGATCTCATTTCATAGCTACTAACACTGCATTTTAAAATTTTCCTACCCCCCAAAGTTGCTGCCCTGCCATGGATGCCTGGAGGAAACAAATCAGAGGAAGTGGATTTGGGAATTCACATGACATATAATTTACTAAGACATTACCAAGTAGCTACCCAGAGATCCATTACATTGAGCCTGAGACATGGACAGCTAGAATTTCACCCAAAGTCCGGGGCCTCCTCTCAGTACACCCTACCCCCTTTCCTCCAGGCCCACGCTCTTGACTCTGAAGGTCCCTGAGAGGAAAAAATGGGGCACTCAGGGTCTAGTTAGCCAATGGCTCAATATAAATAGTTATCTTGCAATTCACCTGCTTTCCTATCAATAAGAGGGTTCTGAAGCTTGCAGTGAAGGAACACCAGGCAACCTAGGTGACTGTAGGCTTGTCACCACAAAGAGCGCTCAGGGTCCCAGGCAGGCACTTATGTTAAAGTTATCACATATAACATATTTGGGACTCAATGCATCATAGGCGAAGAACTACATTTGAGAGAAAGGCTATAGGAGGAAGACTAATGTGAAAAATGGAAGTACACATGCCAGGACATGGGCTGCTAGTGGTATAGTAAGCATATAAAGTGAAAGCAGAGAATGATGTGGGGAACAGTGAAAAAAGGTAATGCCAAGGCATAGAAGTCACACTAAGGTACATGGACTTTTTCTGAGGGCCAAGGGAGCTGATGTCATAAAGTAACAAGGCAAGAATTGGTTTGACAGGGACCACCCAGGAAGTGGAGTGAGGAGAGGATTTAGGATCAGCAGTACTGAAGACGGGACCAGTTAGCAACTTCTTACATCACTCTGACAACAGATGATATAGATCTGAACATGGAGAACTTCAAAAAACCTTTAAGAAATTAAGTCAATAGGACTTGGAGATTGAGAGTAGGGAGAGGGACAGGGAGAGCAATGCAGGCTGATTCTCTGTTTTTTTTCTCAGGTAAAATAAAATAGGCGATGATGCTATAAAAAGAGATGTACACACACTCACACACAAACACACAGACACACACCAAAGTTAGTGTTCTTGGTCTTGGGCTTGGAGAGAAAGAGGAGTAGTTCACTTTGGGACATGATGGTTTTCAAGTGCCTAGAGAATAACCAAGTTCAATGATGCAGCAAATTCTTGGATACATGAGAGAAGTCGAGAAAAAAAGTCATGCTGGATTTGAGAGTCATCACAACACAGATGGATATTTTAATCATGGGAGTATATAATATTGCCCAAGTATAGTACACAGAAGAGGAAGGCTATGATCCAAAATTAAATGATGAGAAGGAGAAGAAAGGTGCCAGGGACAAGGTGAGGTACAAGAACAATTAAGAAAACATCAACAAGGAAGAAAGAAGGGTTTCAAGACCCAAGGGTGCTTAACATCATCAAATGTGGGACCAACCAAATATAAATAGCAGAAGTCCATTAGCTTAGGCTATAAGGTCATCAGTGACCTGTTCAATAGCTGTATCAATAGAATATTGGGGTCCAAAGTCAAATTACAGAAGATTAAAGAATAATGAAAAATAAAGTAGTGAAAGTAAATTTATTCAGTTCAAAGAAGCATGGTGAGAAGGGAGGTTGGAGCAAGACAGTGACTCAATAAGGACATGGTTCAGAAGAGTGTTCCAAGCCTGTTTTTGTTTTTTTTTCTTGTTTTTGGTTGTTTGTTTTAGAATGAAAGCACAATTCGTACTTCAAAATGGAAGAAATTGGAGTTTATCTTCTGGGGCTGGGGTTAGGCATCTGGGAGAGAACTTCTGATCCATAGATATAACATACAAACACACACATACCAGCATATCACATAGTGATAACATGCATACATGTGTGCACACACCCTTAAAATTATCCCAGTGACATATACACATACATATCAAAGTTATGTCATAGGGTAACACATACACATCAAAATTAATTCTGTACTATAAAGTCCACGCATTCATCCCAAGTTTGAATTCTAATAGGATAGACTAGATTGTTAGGTTAAAGAATCAAAGACCCCAGTTACATTCCTGGTTCTTCTTCCAAATGGTCATGTGACCTCTCAGTTCACTTTGCTCTTCTGAGATTCAGTAACCTTAAATGAAAAATAGGAGAGCTGAACTAGATTAGAAGAATGTCATCTCAAATACCAGCTCTGATGGGTTGATACAGGCTGCTCAGCTTGCTATGTTGAAAGGTCTCTGAAGCTAAGGTTTCTAAGCTTAGCAAGTAATACTATTACAATAGATTAGCAATGTGTGTCATGGGCAGGTAAATATAGTAGTACTAAGTGTTATTTGTTTCTAAACTCCTCAACTAGAACATACCATGATTCATTAAATGCAGTATCATCTTATCATACATTATGACTTTGGCCCAGTAAAATGCTCTGTAGTCATTTTTAGCCCTTAGTTAGTTCAAACCCCATTATTATTTATTTATTCATTTATTTTACTAAGGGAGTAAATGGTACTGAGATCACTACTTCTGTGATTCTGCTCAGAAATTAGGCCTATTTTTTTCTGTTTATCTTTCTAATGGACTTCTATAACAGCTATATCATTTAGGGAACTAAGAGTTTGATTGTAAAAACTGCCTTCAGATATTTGAAAATTCAATGATTACTGACTATAAGAGACATCAAATAGAGTCTAGAATATCTTCACTGTGACAAAACTTATTTTCAAGCCAGATCTACTGACTCTTTTGCTAGATTCAAATGTCATATTTATAGCATTTCTAATACCCAAGTGAGGGATCCAATGCCCTGTCCCTTACATCATGGTCCATTGCCCTGCAGTAGTACAAGTACCATCACAGAAGTGTGTGACAGCTAGTTCTCTAGAGCACAGTGAAAGATTCCCCTCTCTCAATCACTCCTCAACTCTCAAGGATATTTGTTTCCTAATTGGAAACCATAAATATAACTCTGCTTACATCTTCAAGTGGACTCAGACCCTGCCATTAACATGTAACATCTCTATCTGGTGGCCTGTAATTTCTGATAATACTGCCTATAGCACTGTGAGTAGCTCAAATGAAATATAAGTGAAAGCATTTTGTCAAGTTCCAGTCATTATATTTATAAACAGAATTATTATTGTCTCTAAGACTAGAGACCCTAGCATAGAGGTCCTAAATAGGGGAAGATGGGATATTTTCTAACTGCATGTGTGACCGGTCCTTGGTCAAAGAACCAGAGAGGCAATTCACTGGGTTTTCTGCAAAACACCCTCATAATCAAAAGGTATTAGTCCACAAGGCCAGTGCCATTAATATTCTCCATATTTTTATAAATATTTATAAAATGTGAGTACTTTTATTTGTAATAAAGGTTTATCTCATACAAAAATGGGATCCCCAACTCCTTTCACCATGTGCCTGTCCCCTCGGGAGGTAAGTAGGCAATCTCTGGCTGTCTATGAACATCACTTCCAAGCCATTTGCTTCTTTAGCTCCTGGGGGAACTCCACTGACCTGTGTGCTTCTCCTCCATTGCCTCTCTTTGATATCTTTCTTCTCTCCAGTCATTTCCATCTCATTGCTCTTTTCAGCAATTGGAGACTCTCTCAAGCGAATTCTCCGTATTACTGATGCAATTATCCATACAGTCTACTGTACTACTAATCCATTACAAGATTCTGCCAACTCATTTTTAATTTCAAAGCCATTATTCTTGTTTCTGTTTGGCTTTTTTTTTTTTTTTTTTTTTTTTTTTGCCTTCTTGTAAGTAAGCTTACTTTTGATATTTATTGTCTTATCTCATCTTCAACCTCTTGCTTCATGGAATCCAGGCTTAATTGAATTTTATTGAAAGTAAAGCAGATGCTGCTTTAAATTACTTTTGTTTCCTACAGTAAATCTCTTTTTTTCAAGTATGTCCTTTCTTCACCTCCTGTGAGCTCTGTTCTTCTTTTATGCTTCAAAGTCTTTTCATAGGCCCCAAATTGATATGTGTGGATTTTTCCTCGAGTTTATCCATACTCAAAAATGAGAATTCTACACAGGCCCGAAATCTGCAGAAATGGCTGTAATTAAGTTTCTCAGTTTCAGAGAAAGCCCCTGCTTTAACAGGGGCAATCAGGAATAGCTACATAATTTTCTGAACCCAGTCCAAAGTGGAAATGGAGGGCCCCTTGTTCAAAAAGTATTAGGTTCAAGATGGTGACAACAGCATAGTAACCCAAGCATAAGGCCCTTTTGAGTGAGGGACCGTGTGTGACTGCAAAAGCCATACACCCATGGGGCCACCCTTTGAGGACATGACTCTTACCATCCAAAGCAGTGTGCTGGACCACCAAATAGGACTTATATGGAAGTGTCTATTATCTGGTGTCTGTAAAAATATTTTTAAACCTGAGCCCCTCGCCCACCTAGAAGGTTAAAGAGGGTTGAAATGTAGTGGCTAAAGAGTGAGTTGGAATTCAGAGATTTCTCTAGAGGAAGGTATCAGTATGTTATGAGAAGCCCCTCCACAATGAGGTGGCAGTAGGGACCTCCCTTGAAGAGTTGTACATGGGAGGGGATGTAAGCAGGCAGTGAGGGATCAGCTGCCACCTCATCAGAGAAATGCAGTGGTGTTCCCTGAGGGAAACTCTTGTGAACCTACACAAGGGCCCTGGGAAAGAGTTTCAACCTTGAATGTCTGCCATGCCAGAGAGTACCAGATAATGGGAGTGCCAGCCAAGAATGTCTATCCTGCCCCTGCATTCTGGTATGGGTGTGGGGTTCAAGAAGCAAGCAGAGCAAAGAAGGCTTTCTATGGAGGTTTTAACTATTGCCCAGAGCTGAAGTAAAACTGCTTTGTGATTCTAAGTGATCAGAACCATTTATGTTATCTGAGAGGAACTGGACCACCCAGATAGTTCACCAGGGGCCAAGGAGAAAGAACCACTACAGTGGGTTTGCACAGAGTTGCTTTCTAATTGAACCACATCACATTCTGCTTAAGTGCACAGGGTTTGTGAATCTTTCATGGATCTCTTTAAATTCTGCTTGAAGAGAGACCTCTTGTTGGATCTTCAAATGAAGCACCTGTTGCCTTTTTCATGATCCAGCATCACAAACGGAGCTGGAGGGAGCAGGGCCTTTGGCAACTTCCCTCAGTTTGGCACAGCTCCAGGTCCAGACGCCAGGCCTGGGGACATACAGCTGCTGCTTCAGGACGCCCTCCCAGGTCCCTACCGCTGCCTGAGCAAGGTTGACACACCTTCCTGACCGCCAGGTCCAATTTCCCATCACCCTGAACCCAAAGAATCTACTGTTTGGAGAAGCTGTGTCTGCAAGCCTTCCACTTCAGGAACAGCTTCGTCAAATTCTATTCCTGAAGGTTGGAGTAGAGGTGCTTCCATCCACACCGAGTGTAAACTGCAGAGAGTGGGCATTTATGGAGAATCCCCACTCAGGCTGACTTGAGCTTTTTGTGCACCAACAAACCTCTACCACTCCCAGAGCCTCAGCCTGGCCCTCCCTGCAGCCCCAGCCCATTCTGCTCTGAGCTACAGCCCACCGGCAAGCTTCAGTGAGGGCACTGAATCCCCATCCTGGCTGCACAGTAGAATCACCTAAAGAGCATTTCAAACACAAATGCCTGTCTTCACCCCAGACCAACTGCAACCAAACAGCTAGGGAGCAAGGCTCAGACATCTGGGCTTTTTATTACTCTCCAGTCAATTCTAATGTGCAGGGAGACTCACAGCTATTCCATTTTTTGCTCAATTCAGTCTCATCTTGCAGAATTTCTCATAGCCTTTGGCATGTGGATGACAATGTTTCCTATTTTTCAGTGCTGACATGGGTTTTTTTCATATTATTATATTGAGATCAATTCAGATTTGTCTGCAATACCAGAAAGACTCTCCTAACTGTCAGTGTTAGAAAATATCTGTGTAACCTAAGGAAAATATGAAATCTTCCTCCACAGAGCTTGTGAAAACAAACCAGAGATGCCTCATTTTTCTGCAGCTGTTTAGGTGGACAGTTACAGGGCCCAGGTCCTTTCTCAGGCTGTGGATTTACACTGGAATCCTAATCAATCACAGAAGTAAGAGTCCCTCCATCATTAGAAATTCTCTATGGGCAATCTTTCCTTAGTGAAGGGGAAGAAATGAAGGATTGTGCCTGTGTACAGTAACTAAACATATCCAGACACTTGTGATCCAAATTCCTCACCTGTCCATAATTGTAATATTTTATGGATGTTTGAATTTGAAAAATACATTGTTTATTGCAAGAAAATGTAGAACTTCCTGCAGAGGAATAAAATTGATCTTGATGTCTATTCCATAGAAATTTAAATATTAAAAAGCAGTGATCACAAAATGTGTTGGATTACATTCAGCCTCTAACTTGTCTCTGTCCATTACCCTGAGTGAGCATCAGCAATTATTGTCACTTTGTGCCTTAATAAGCTTTCACATTTGTCCACTCTTTAGGCAGCTGAGCATGCATTTCCTCAAGGATTTTGTTCATCTTCATTTACCTTCAGAACTTGGAATGGAAATCACACCATCTCAGATATCTGGCTTACTCATGCAGACCTTCTCTACCCCAAGTACAGCAAGCAGATTGCTTTGTTCCCTTGACATCCTGAGCACTACCTAGGTGGGGAACACAAGAGGCCATGAATAAATGATGAAACCAAGTTTTAGTTTACAGCTTGCTGTGTTCCATTTGCATAGCTATAATGTCAGATTCATTATTCATGAGCATATGCTACAATGGCCCTCCTCTTATAGCTCAATCCTCCACTGCCTTTGACTCCCAGATGTGTAAGATGAACCACCCCTCCTGCAGCTTGAAGCAATTTTTCCTTTCCAAGTGCACAAAGGAATGACGGCCCTATTTTTTATGCATGTGGATCCTTAGATGTATAACATTTACAACCTAACATAAAATAAAACTGAAGGTTTTGATACTAAAAGTCGTAAGCATATTGGGTCAACAACAACAACAACAACAACAAAACTAAGGTGCAGGAACTCTCTTTAGAATTATGGTGTAAGAAAGGGTTGGCCTCCTCATAAATGGAAGTAAACTATGATGGTATAATTTAGGAGGCATTCTGGGAAGCCTTTCCTAATCAAAAAAAAAAAAAATCTCTCCCCTAAATAGTGCTTCTCATGCCCAGGACTTCACCATTAAAAATTGTCAGGAAATGTTGTCACTTAGAAGGAAAAGAACCTTGAGAAGAATGACATTCTGAACGCTGTGATTTACTTTAGCAGATCACTATCCTCCCTGTTAATAAGACCAGTCCACTCTAATGTGGCACTTCCTATGTACCAGGTACTATTCTAAGGGCCTTCCACATACTAAGTCATGTGATCCTTAAATAGCCTTCGGATACAGATGATATCATCATCATTATCATCATCATCCCCACCACCATCTCTATTTTTAGATGAAGAAAATAAAACATAGAGCCCACATATGCAAGTCAAGATTTGAATCCACATAGCCTGATTACAGAATCTGAACATAAGCATACACTGTATGGCCTTCAGAGGGTGACACACATGTGACAGGCCTCTTTCTGGACATATGGAGGTAGCAGAGACAGTGGGAAATATTCTGAAAACAATAAATGTAAAAGCATGTTGGGTGGGTCAGTGGACAAAGCACTAAGTTTAGTGTTGTACATGACCTGCCCTCCAGCCCTATTACCTTTTTCCTTATATCCTACCTATCACCCCTTAACTTCTTTTTTATTCTTTTCATTAAATATATTGAAGTGACACTGGTTAACAAAATTATACAGGTTTCAGGTGCCCCCTTAACTTTTATTCTCACCACTCTGACCTCCCTGGAAGAACCTGATGCACCATGAATGTTTCCACCTCAAAGCCTTCATGTCACTGTTCTCTCTTTTTGGAATGCTCAGAGATCCACCTTGATCCCTTCTTTAACTCTTTCAATTGTCACTTCATCAGAGGAGGCTTGTCTAACTACCCAATATAAAATAGTGTCAGACCATCTATCTTTCTAATTGATCATCTTCTGTCCCCTTTCCCTGCTACATTTTTTTCACAGCACTTATCACCATGTGACATACACATTTTCTTATTTATTTATATAATAGCTGCCTCCTACCATGTGCCACTGCAAGGCGAGCTCCATGAGAACAAGAACTTTTTGTTGACTTGGTTCACTGATGTATTCCCAGCACCTAGAACTGTGCCTCCATATTAGAAGATCATTACACATTTGTTAAATAAATGGGTGAATGAGTTTACAATTTTTCCATAGATAGCCTCCAACTGAAAGATAAAACTTGAGATACATTATAAGTCTGCCATGTTAGATTTGGTCATCTGAGTCTAGGGCTATAATTTAACAAGGCTCATTGACAAATCACTAATCTTCTTAGCAGCGATGAGTTTAGACCAGATAAATTTTTAGATGGAAACAATATAAATATGGTTACTGCACAAGTACAAGGTTTTTTGGCAGAAATGCTGATGTGTTCTTTTTAGCACAGAGCCTGAAAGCACTAGGCATGCGATCCATGGGGAATGAAAGTAAAAAAAAAAAAAAGAATAGATTGGGTGTTGCAAAAATGATCAAAGTCTTAAAGTTAGACATGGGTTCAAGTCTAGGTCTGCAGCTCGTTGTTATATGCCCTTTGGCAAATTAATTAACCTTCATTTTTCTCATCTATAAAATGGGAATGGGTAGCAATATGGCAACATTGACCTTACAGAGCTATTGGGAAGATCAAGTCAGACAATATATGTACAAGTGCTTAGCCCACTATTACTTTTCTATTTTTTTCTCTGAGTCTTAAGTAAAGGTGGCATGATTTAGTGCAAGGTTGAAAGCATAAAACTATCAACAAAGACTACTTATTTAAAAAGAAAAAATAAAAGCTTAAAATTCACAAGATCTCTAGCCAAGCATAACTGATCCTCTTCTTTGTTTCTAACAGCTTCCATAATTTTATTTCATTAACTTAGTTAACAAGTCATTAACAAAGTTAATTTAAGTACTGTGCTCTCACTAAATGCCAGGTATCACCACTTAGTAACTGTTTCCTATTAGCTTTCTTTTATGATTAATACTCCTCTGGTTAAAGATACCTTTACTGTTCTTCCCCTTTTTCAGATGCAAATGTAGAATGAGAAAATGTTGTCAGTACTTAAGATGCTCTGGGTTGGATAAGAATAGGGATACTGTATAGCAAAACAAACAACTAAAAATACTTTGAGAAATCCTTTGGGGTTTTTTTTTGTTGCTGTTGTTGTTTTTTTCAGTATTAGAATATACTATGGATAGCAAAGAGCGGATAATGCAACTGCAGCATAAAGCAGGAATGAAATGATTAGTTTGAGCGCAGAGTAATTTGTTCTTTTAGTTTATGTCTAATCACTGTCTACTTCTCTCATGGAACCATTAACGTCCACCTGCATGGCCTCAAATCTAAGAAGAAATATTGCAGGTAATAGTCTTATTTTATTATTAATTAGCTCTCTCTGGGATCAGGGGACACTCCATGTCTTTCTGTTTCTGTTGGGAAACAGACTGTCTCAGAGCTGTTAAACTGGCAGAACTGCATGAAAAAAAAGACTTCCTTTTATTTCAAGGGGAGAACTGCTCCTACCAACTCCAGATAAAAATCACTGAAAACCATAGCAGAAGTAATAGGGGAGGTGACATTTGCATTACGCAGCACTTTTTTGCCAAGTCCTGTAGATATTGTCTCACCTAGGGTAGGCAAGATAGGGCTGTGTCTTGCCTCTCCCTGACCAATGTTAAATTTGGGAGGTATTAAGAATGATCTATGAAGTCAAATTCTTGTCTTAGGACTTATAACTAAGTGGTGGCAGAGTTGAAACTAGGTTTCAGCCTTTTAAATCCTTGTTAATTGTTCTTTTCACAAGATCCTTCCCTCATTCACTCACACTCTTTGGTCCACATGTTGAGCTTTTGTGATTTCTCTCTGTCAAAGTTAGCCCATAATTTTATAGGCCAGTTTCTTTGAGTGATACCTCTTTGAGGTGGCATAATTGTAAAGCACACAGAGCAAAATTTTTTCTAAGAAAAGCCCTGCAGTAGGAATTATTTAGTCTCATAATTATTATGGTTTCTACTTGTACAGTGGGAGAAGTGAAACACAGTCTTAAGGACCTGGTGAAATCTTTTTCATAAACTAAGTGCAGAGTCAACCAATTACTGTAAAAAAGTGATCCACTAGTTGTAGCCAAAAAAGCAATAATCCTTCTTGGTTATGAACATATTTATTTAATTAAAGTTTTGAAATTCATACTATTAACAGAAGAGAGCAAGAACCAAGGAGTCAGTTGCTTTGATTGAAATAAATGCCTGGTTTTTCATAAAATCTTATGAAAACCAGCAGAAGGGGGAAAAAATGAAAAAGAACACCTGAAGATTTCTAGTGGACTTTCACTTTATTGAATGAGCTTCTTCTTTTTTCTTTTTTTGCCCTTTTCAGAAAATATAAACAACACATGTGTATTCCCATCAAATTTATAACAGGTTTTACTGTCCAAAAGCAATGTGAACTGTCTCAGAGAGATGACTGTGATTTACAATTCCAAAAAAAAACCCACAAAACACTTTTCATTAAGGAGAAGCAGTTCTCCATTATCAAGTCATCTAAAAACAAAATAGTTTTATGTTATTTCAAATATATTACAGGCAAATTAGATCATATCTTTCTACTTGGTTGGTTTAATGAATGAATGACTCATTTAAAATGGACATTAAAAACAAGTTTGTTTAAATATTTTTTAAGCTTATTTTCTTAGTAAAAATGATCCCCTCACCATTATCCCTACTAACACCATAAAAAGAGAAAACATGTTGACACTTGCTATTTTCTCAGCAGTTGTTTATTTCTAACACCTATAGAATTATCTCTGAATCTTACTGCTAGAGTTTAAGTCAACAAGAATGAACAGAATATGAATTTAATTATATAAAGGTTTTAGTTCTCAGAAAGTAAATTCTGAAGAAATCACCAGTAGTCTTTAGCACCTGAAGACCTATAGTATATGCCTATGACTTTCATTCTCAAGGGTCCAAACCTGTTCTAGCTCCTTGGAACACTTGCTCTTGGGACACTCGCTCTGGGAACCTAGCTACTATACTGAGGGAAGCCCAAAGCACCTGTGGAGGTAATGGGGATGTGCTTCAGTCTGTAAGCCCAGATGAGCTTCCAGCTGAGCCCTCAGCAACAGCCAGCATCAACTGCCAGCCACAAAAAATGAGCCACCTCTGATGTGCAGCACAGATAAGCCTTGAGAAGACTATGGCCTCCAATACCTTCAAGAGAGACCCTGAGCAAGAACACTCCAGTTGAACCTAGTTAACCCATGGGACTGATAAGATGATTAAGACTGTTTTCTTAAGCCACTAAGTTTTGGAGTATTTTGTTGGCCAGAAATAAATCACTGGAAAAGTCCCTATAGCTAGATGTTTTGGTCCTGATTTAATTTTCTTTAGTTCCATGCTGCTGGCTCTAAAGTAAGTCTCTGGATCTGCTTAGTTAATATTGACAATTTTCTGTTTCTAACTAGCCACATGTATTTCCCTGTCCCACAGTCCTCCGCTCCTCACAGCTGAAATCACTAGACACACACCACAGCTCAGCCTATATGTATTCTGAAACAATCATCTTTCTAGACCTTTTAAATCTCAACTCCTTGTCTTGATCAAAAAAATCTACCAAGAGTTCTCAACCCTAAATGCATATTGGAATCACTTGAGAAGTATTACAAATATATATGATTACTAGTTCCCACCCTCAGAGATTTTCATCTCATTTGTCTAGGACATGGTTTCTCTGCACTGTCACTATAGACCTTTTGGTCCAGAAAGTTCTATGTCTTCAGGGGCTTTCTGTTATATTGTAGGATGCTTAGCAGTATCCCAGCCTCTACCCACTAAACCTCAGTAGCACCCTTACAGTTTTGACAACCAAAAGTGTCTTCAGATGCTGCTGAATGTGCACTTGGGAGCAAAGTCACCCCCATTTGAGAACTGCTGGTCTGGGGATTAGCCTGGACATCAAGATATTTCCAAACTCTAGGTTAGATTCTAATGTGCAGTCCAGGTTGAGCACTGCTGAGCTACAGTGTGCTGCTTTTTCAATTTAAATGTGTATATATATCACCGGGGACCTTGTTAAAATGCAGATTCTGATTGCGCCCAAGATTCTGCATTTCCAACATGCTTTTAGGTAATGCCAGTGTGGTTCTCCACCCACTCATTGTATAGCAAAAAAGCAGGATTTGCAATTTGCCTAAGGTCTGTACTTGCACTTAGTACTTTCATCCAGGTACTCCCAAATACCATACCCCAGCTGCGTTTGGAGAAAAATGGTTACTGGTGATTGTTGAAACAGGTTACCTATATTCTCCCCAGTAGACAAAAATGCCTGAAAACACGGTAGCAGAGAAATTACTTCGAGTTAATTATTCACTTTTTAGGGGAACAGTGTACCGCAAACTACATATTGCATTTCACCAGGGTAGAAAGTGCCAACAGATTAGGAGAAAACTTCCCTACAGTTTGCTGTTAGCAGTTGCCAAGGAAGAAAGCCAAACAATGCCTTGAGCTGCCAGCCTTTTTCAATAATACACTTCACACTGCCAGTGCTCAGAAAGGCTGTGTGTGGGACCAAGATTCCCCCCTGCTGCTTGAGCCCACCTTCAGCATCCCTTCCACATTTAAAAGTCCACAGCTTTAACATATGTCATGGGGGTTAAACAAATGAGTCAAGAGAGCAGTTTTTAGTTTGAAGAGGGATTTCAGGAAGTCAATTCTAGTCCCTGCAGGACAGAGGTCAATCTACAATTGAGTCAAGACAGACTCGCCTTAGGTCAATCTACAACTGAATCAAGACAGACTCGCCTTCTGGAATTTACACAGAACTGTGGAAAGGTTACTCTTCCTACACTCAGGATACAGGAATGCAGAGGGTTTGAACAACTCTGTTATGCTTTGGCTTTTATGCAAGAGAAATGCTCTCATTTCATTTTGGTGGTATTTATTTGCACCAAAATGACTTCAGAAGTAATTCCTCTCTCACCTATAAATTCCTCCAGGAACATGACAATGCTAGTGGTTAAAAAGTCTTCTGGGCATATTACTTAAGTCAAACTGGCTTCAAAGAAGAAAAAGGCATTTCACTGTCTGGGGATCTACAGTGAAGTACAAATCTATCTATGGATCCTCTTGTTGGCTCAATGTGTGATACGCAACAACATTGTACTTGGTACCTAAAAATGAAAAAAAGGGGGAGGTGTATTGTCTTAACTATTGACTGTTTAGGTAAACAATTCTAATTCTAATTAATCTTAAAGTTCTTTGAATACAGAAACTGTGAAGATTTTTCATCTTCTACTTTCCTTCATGTCCCTTAGTGACAATTCTAAACAAATTTAAGTACATGAACACTACTTAATTCTGAATAGATCTGCTCTAAAACCCATGTCTACTTTCCTACTATGGAAAAGAGGATTGACAGTGAGAACAAAAGCTCAACTTTTCATTTACCTCTTTTTTTCTGGAACCCTTATACCCAATCAGACTCATGAATTGGCTCCCAATTCCCTTTACTCTTGACTATACAGGGGCACAAGTAGGTTTACAGTTGTGAGTATGCAAAATACAAAGTTTATTCTTATATTTTTATTTATTAATTATTGTATTGTTTATTGGTATTACTATTCTAAACCTACTTTTGCACATATATCCATCCTAGCTCCTTTCAGATCAGCCTCCAGGGACATTTAGCAATGTCTGGAGACTAAATTGGTTGTCACAACTGGGGGATTACTACTGGCATGTCATAAATAGAGGCCAGTGATGCTGCTAGATGCCCAATAACACTTACAAGACAATCCCCCACACCAAAGAATTATCTGACCCAAAATGGCAGCTGTGCCACTGTTGAAAAGCCAGGCCTTAGGTTTTTAGAAGTTCTAAAGGCTGATAGAAACTGCAGGCCTCGTCTTACCACATAAAATTCTACTCCAAGATAGAAGAAATAAAGAGGACAAGAAAAAAAAAAAGAACTCATACAAGTAATTCCTTTACTTCTCCATGAGGACAGAGATCTTCTCATTCTTGTTCCTCTCTGTTATCTGAGGGCAAGAGTGACTGAGACATAGTAAGCACTTAATAAATATTTTTGGAAGAAAGAAATCAATCCCACCCCTCAGTTCAAGGGTGTCCTCATATAGAAAAGCTATAAAATTAGCTTTCTTGTGGTCAGCAGCCTTTTTCAGGCAGTGTGGTATATAGCACATTGCTTCCCAGACTTTAATGTGCACATAAATCACCTAGGGCTCTTGTTAAAAATGCATAGTTAAAAATGTAGGTTTTGACTCAGGATGAGGCCTAAGAGGCTGCATTTCCCACAGGCTTCTAGATGAAGCTGACACAGTCTAAGCCATACTGAGCAGCAAAAGTAAGCTATGTCTAGACTTGGAGCCAGAACATTGACCAACTTCCTCAGCCTCCATGTCTCGTCGCAGAAAATAGGAAAATAAAATCTATGCTATGCCCACATAAATGGTTGTGATGACTGTGAATCCTGACAAAAAAAAGAAAAAAAAAAAAGAAAAGATACCTACTAAGAAGGGCTTCTGACAGCTAACTGGTCTCACATTTGAAAAAACAGAGCTTAGCAGCCACTTCTGCAGAGGGTTTTCAGGCAAACTCTGCTTCAGGAGAAGTTTGTGTTGAACTGCTTGCCTCTGTGCTGAACTGCCTACCTGCCCTGTGTTTCTGACATCTGAACCAGCCCTTATAAAGGAGTTCCTGGAATCCTATTTCAACCATTAAGACTGAGGTTTTCCATTAAGACTAAGGTTTTCCCCAGCCAATCACAGCTGCACAGCTCTCGTCAATCAGAGCAGCTCTGTTCTAACCAGTCAGGAGTGCACCTTTTGGACCAATTAAACTCCAAGGATTTGGGGTCCTCAGTCACATGAGGAGGGACCAATCAGGGACCAGCGGCAGGGAGTCCTGTTCTACAAACCAGTTCTCAGTTCCCCTCTGGCTTGCAGAGGGCTCTATCCTTTTCCAGCAAAGGCTGAAGACTGCACCTCCCTGACTGAGTTAAAACACTGAAGCTGTCCCATCAGAGCAGACCATGAAGGAGCAGAGCAGAGCTATCTAGCTGCAGAGGGGTCTGGCCCCAGAGCCACCAGACCCAGGGCTGCTTCACAGCCTCCTCACCATCCTTTGTTTTCACAGCCATGCTGTATCACAGTTGAGCTGCTTTACACTGAATTAAGTTTCCTTTTTCACTGCACCCAAAACTGGGGATTCCTGTTGGTGTTGAATTGGTGCCAACAGCAATAAGTTGACAAGACTAAATTAAAAAATTATGTGCTAACATAATCTAGAAACTTCACAAGGGACAGTATAAATTGTATAAACTAAACTTTTTAATTTTTAAGTGAGAAAACAGGCCTAAGGAGCTTAACTTGCCCAGGGTTTCACTGGTGATTGGTTAGAGTTTAAACCAGATATTCCCCTACTCCAGACCCAGTCATGTGTACTGGCTGCACACGCTGCCTGGTGCCTAGTACTGGCTGCTGTTTTTTGGTCTCTGCTTTTCTCTTGAAGGTATTACATAATACCTTGGCCAAAATGAACCCCAAATATTCCTTCAAGTTTACCTGTTAACTCCATCCATATCCAATTGCCACAGCCAGTGAGATTAGTCTGCTCTAGACACGTCTCTGAAATCAGTCATTACATTCTGCTTCTCCATTTTGTGCATCATAATGTCCTCATACTGGGTTTTGCTCCCTTGATGTCTGAGAGAAGTGCAAACCAAATTAACCATATTCAAAAAGAGCAGTTAGCCTGGTGCCAAACAACGGAGCAGACACCAAGCTGGGATTAAACCCCACATTTAGATTCCCTGTGCATACCCCAAACCTTTCCAGAGAGAACACAGCCCTTCACTGTTTATACCAAACTCTCATTAGTCCAACAGCCTGTTGTCTTAATACTAAAAACCTGTTCATCAATAACAATTTAGGTGAAGGGAAATTACATTTAAAGAGAAACGTCCTGTCATTTATAGGTTCACTTTAAGAATCCTACTCTCTAATTGTCTCAAAATAATCTTGGGTCTGCTTTTCTTCTTCTCCTGCAAAGTAGATAATAACAACGTTCTGAGAACTCTAGTTGTATTTCTGTCCTGTGTCTTTTGCTTCCGGGTTGAAACATTCCTTCGACTCTCATGGATTTTAAGTGCCATCTAGTGGCCAATCTTCAAGTGTTAAAAATAATGCAATGAAGATTAACAAGCAGCACTGAGATACAGGATGAAGGGATAATCTCTTTACCTAAGAATCACCAAATCTGCCATATGTCGTCGTCGTCGGCAGCCGTCCGTCTCGAGAGACGATGGTGTAGCTTCTTAAGAGTCTATCTGCACCGCTGAGAATGGCTGTGCAGTCCGACTCGGGAATGACACGGTATCTGTCTCCTCCCGTGTTGAATCGACATCTTGCGATGACGCTGGAGTGTCCCCTCCAGTGAAGCTGAAGCTACAGAGCCTGGGCAGGGTGATATGGAGGGTCTGCTGTTGCCCATGCAGCAGACCCCCCCTCTCTTCGCAGCTGAAGGGTCCAAGGGAAAGACGGAGTCAATACAGCTTGGCTTCAGGTGCGCCGCAGGAGTTCCCGGACGTCAAACCGCCTTAGGGACTCCGGCTCCGGATTTTCTGTCGGGGTTTACTCCCTTAGCCTTTCCCCTGAAGAGGTATGCCGCAAGGCAGCGGAGGTTTTTTGGAGTCAGAGTTTTCCTTCTCTGATGTGCCCTGACTGGAAGATCGAACCAGCGACACTTAGCTCGCAGGCCGACGCTCAATCCACTGAGCCAAACCAGCCAGGGCTCTGCCATATGTGAATTACCAATATTCAAAACTTTTAAGTACTTTTTCAAATACTATGCCTTTAGGCTTGAGCATTATGCATATATCTTTAATTTGAAAGACAGTTCTTTAAACCAGAAGAGTAGCTTAGCCCTTCTGAGTACCTTTCATCAGTGTTCTCTATTTGCTTCGACAATTTTACCCACTTTTTCCATTACAGAGAAGAGCAACAACTCAGGATTTCATTCTATGAAGAGACAAAAAAGTTTTTCCTTGCTTTCTCTTTCTTGGAAAAGGGAGAGTCTGGAAAGATGGCAACTCTCTTCTCTTCCTCCACCCTCAGAAGTCCTCAGTTACTGCTCCTTCATAGGTTTGGATTCTCCTGACCCACCACCTGCACGTGGGTGAGTCTGGCTGAATGCTATAGGACTTGGATGCCTCTGTCCATTTTCCATGCAATGGTACACAAACCAGGGTGGGCAGAAGTTAAGAAATGTGTCTACAGACTTATTACCAGATCATAACAGTTGGAATTATGATTTAGACTTCCAGCTCCTACTCTGATGCTGTTTTGAAATCAAAAGGAGTTGTAGTAGAAATGCACTTATAAAAGTAGACCCCAGGTACTCAGAGAAAATATGTACACATGAAATACAATCAGAGAGATATGAAAACAGATGTCCCTTTTACAGCACAAATGGAGAGTTCAAAAGGAATTTTTATTTTAAAAGATTAGATATCTTTGAACACCAAGATTATTAAATACTAGCTCACAACAATTTACTTTGTTTTAATAACATTTGGTTTTTCTGACTAAAAATGTTAACTATAGAAAATAGCATGAAGTAAAAAGTTAGTTATTTCTCATATGTTCTGTAGATATAGCCCTATTAAAATCCTTTTCTTTCCCCCCTATATATGTCTAGATGTTAAGACTGCGATCATATATACACAAGGTTTTGCCTTTTTCAAAATATATATTTTCCCATGTCATTAAATGTATTCACGATATCAAAATATTCCATAACATGAATGCACCATGTTTAATTTAACCAATACTTATTGATAGACATTAGTGTTTCTAAATCTTGCTCTCAGATCTCAATAATTCTGAGATGAACTTCCCTGTAAACAAATAAGACAAATGTAAGTATTTATTACAAGTGACTTCTAGAACTTGAATTGTTGGGTCAGAGAATGTAAACGTGTTGAAGTTTTGTGATACACACAACAAACCAATCGCTAGAATAGAAATGTAATCATCAATGAATTCTCACCTGGACCTCGTATGAATATAAGAATGACATTTTCTTTGACATTTGCTGCCAACCCACCCTCCCCTCATCAGGGTATCTCCTTGAGCAGACAGTAAGCCAACTAAAAGTCTCCATTTTTTAATTTTCCAATGCATGTCTGTGGGCCTTCTGACCTTGAAAAGTGTAAACACCTCCAGAATTAGCCCAGGGTCTCTCACATGGTACACATAAGGCAATCACATGGGAGGGTTCTGGTCTCTCAAGGAAATAAGAGAAATTGTAGCTCTTCTGTCTATTTTTTGGTATAAATTGGTATAAAATTCTGTCCAAACTTTTTAGTCACTTTTTTTTATATAGTGTTACCTTACATGCACCCACATCTAATAATTATCCAAGTTCAAATTATGTTCTCTCTCTCTCTTCCATATTGGTACAAAGGAGTCTTTTGTTTGTGAGACTGTTTTATTTCCCTAACAACCACATGAGAATACCTGTGCTCCACAATTAGAGTTTCTGTGGACAAGGCTGCCTAGTAACGATTAGTAATGACAGAAGCCAACAATGTCATTTTGAGACATTCTTTCTGAATTCACGTGATAGAATACTTTCCAACTGACAAATTTTAAGAACTATCATCAGGTTTCCCTGACATTTTATACATTATTATTTTCTGGGTAACAGGTAGCATTCCCCTATTCTTTAAAAAAAAAAAAAAAAAAACTTGAAATATTTTTAAATATATATCAAAACCATTAGTGAAATTGATACAGTCTAAATTTAAAGGAAAAAAATCTTGTTAAAGTTTGCTTTCTCATCTCTATGTTTCCTCCAATAAGTAGGGGAAGGTCATCAGTTTTGGCTAATCATTAAATTAGAGTAGAAGTCAGAGCCTTCAGCTGAAAACTCCCAGTTTGTCTCCTCTCCAAAACTGTCAGAAGAGGTTTTCAACTCTGAATTAAAAATAACAGGATTGGTTGAGAATGACTAAATCCACATTTTAATTAAGTTTAATGCAATTCACTTGCCAATATTTGGCCATTTTTATTTAGAAAAAAGGTGGCAGTTCATATGGCATGAGCTAATAGAACAATCTATAATTACAAAATCATAAGTAGTAGATCACTAGAAGTAAATACCCAGAGGTGTCACTAATGTGGGTTCTGGTGTTTGCTATGAGTTCCTCATTGGACATATGCTGCTGACCACTGAGCATGGAGTGCTGGAACCATGGTGTCTACAGGGCTTTGGCCTAAGCCCTCTTTTTCTGTCATCATCTTTGTGGGAGCTAAATATAATGATAATAATACTTTTCCTCCCACCTCCCAAGTTCTTGAAGCTGTGCTTATAGTCAAATTAATAGAGGCAGATTAACAGGAAAAAATGAGAATTCAATATGTGTACATGGGGAATTCATATAAGCATGAAAATTCCAAAGAGAGTAAGGTAACATTAGATATATAAGATATTTTGGACAAAGGAGAAAGGGAAGAATAGAGTGTTGGATTTCAGAAGTGACAATGGGCCATTTAAAGGTAGGTGAGAAAAAGAGGAACATACAGGGTAGGGCAAAAGTAGGTGTACAGTTGTGAGTATGCGGAACATGGTTTATTCTTGTATTATTATTTATTAATTATTGTATTATTTTCCATACAAACAACTGTAAGTCTACCTTTGCCTCACCCTGTACATGGCTGGTAAACTCTTGCTAGGTGACTCAGAAACAACGAGACAGAAGGCATATCTAGCTAACAGGGCCCTGCCTGAAGCCCTCTTATTTACCATACTTAATTCAAATTAGGCTAAGTCAACATCCTAAGATCTCCTTCCTGAAGCAGTTTTTTAAGTCTGCATCTCTTGGGCAGGAAAGGGACAGGGTCAGAGGTTCTTTCTGAGTCTTGTTTCTTAATAACCAGTTGAAAAGCAATATCTCAAAAAGAAGCTTCAGGGTGGCAAAGCTTTGGTTCCCTTCATCTTTTCATTGGTTCTTCACAGATTCCAATGGCCCATGCTGGTCCAGACTATTGTACACCATGGTGGTCATTTCCTAATATAAAAAGTGGTTAAGTGGGGGCAAGGACAAGGTAAGAACCCCACCATTCATATAGGTAAGGAAAACCACTGAGCTGGGCACATCCTCGGGCACAGCAAGAGGCAGCTACACTCACCCATCCATGCTCCACCTGCCATCATCACTTCCTCTGTTGGTTAGCAAATGCCTATGTGGAGCTCCAAAAAATAGCATAAGAATTGGGAGCAGACCATCTAAAGAGGAGAGCTTCAATCTCTCCTCTTCACCACATAGAATAGAGAGACGAAGATTCCCGCTCCCCAAGCTGAGGTGCAGAGGCCCACAGGAAGGGGAGATTCGTCTCATTATGAGGCAGTTTTTGAAGCAGACATGCTGACTAACGCTCCGGTGCCTATCTGAGCTAGAGGAGATAAGAATCAGTGAAAGGTGGCAGGACAAAATGGGGACAATAGGGGGAAGACCTGCAGTCCCACTCTTTGTCATGTCAAAGATGTCGTTTCCATTGGTCAGGGGGCACATATTCAAGGTAGCTGGGCCTGAGCTGCCATATTATTCAAGTAGAATCTAAAAACTGTGGAGAGAGAACTGGGAAGTGGGGTCAAAAAGCAGAGGCCAGAATCACATCTCCTATGGAGGCAACTCTGCACCTTGGAGACCTTCCTTCAGAGGCCTCAGAAAAACCCATGCCTTGAGAGAAAACAGCACCTCTAGGGTTACACAGAGAGAGATAACCCACCCAGAACTGTTGGCTGGGAAAGCTGCAGTGTGTAAGGATTACAATGGCAAGCCAGTAAGTACAAAGGCCTCTGCCTTGTCACTCTTCCCTCCCCACTGCCCCAGCTCAGAGGAGCCAGAAGAAATGTAGAGCTGACCGCACCACCTTCCCAATACAAACCCATCCAGTCAAAGGTGAGGCCTCTGTTGGGAATTAGGTGGAGATGAGATATGAGTTGAACCAGATTGAGTTTTAACATCTACTAGTGCCCAAGAGGTAGTTAAGAGGTAAGAAAGAGACAAGCAACAGAGTTTGTGTGATTCAAATCAATGGATGCAGAAAAAATATTTTCATGCTCCTAAGTCACCAAGTTCAAACTGTTCAATAAGCCAGTCAGACTAATATCTGGACTGATGAACTCATTGCAATTTCTAGGTTGCTAAAATTTCAATTTTTACAGTATAATTGAGTTCAAAGCTGAGGAATCACCAGTAACAATCACAATATAAAGGAGATGAAGATAAACTTCATTTGGAAAGAAATTGCAGCAAATTAAACTAAATAGAATTTGTAGTTTTGTTTCAGCTCATCCCTGTCATACATGGTGCTGAAGGAGCAGAAATAATCAAGTCCAAATAGCACTGTCAACAAGAAGAAAAAAAAAAAAAAGAAAATGAACTCAGTTTATTTAATTGGAGGGGTATAGAGAAAAGAATAAAGCTAGTTGGATCTTGTGTTAAAAAATAATTATAGTCGCAAGGTGGTGGGAGGAGGTGGAAGAGGATGAGAATATAGGGGGGATAGTGATGGAAAAAAATTAAAAATAAAATAGGTCAGGGTTAGTAAATATATATGTTATATATATAGTTGGTTATATGATTTTTCACTTTTCAGTTTTCTCAATAATTTTGATTTATAGGTCACAAGTCACAATAACACATTTATTCTAACATGGCTGCCTTTCATAAATTGATTTTATAAAATTGAAGAAATTGAAGCCAGATATGATGAGACTATTTAATACAATGCTTTTCCAAGGTTATAAAAGGTATTAACTACTTTAGAAATCTTTACCATAGCCCTGCCACACCACAAGGTAAAAATCAAATGAACATTATTTACTCATTATTAAAGATGTGTCTTTTGTTAGAATCATTAAACCCAAATATTATTCTCTCCAGGTCATTAATTTGGAAATTTTCTTATGAATGTTAATAATATACTTAGCTTCCTGTAAGACCATGTAACTATATTAGTTATTTCCCTCTCTTCGCCTTGCGCATTTAGAATCTTGGAATTTAATATCTCTGGAAATTTATGAAGCTTGTCTAAAGAGATGGCCACAGTGATTTAACATATATGTTAAAAGCAACTAGATTATAGTTAATTCTTCATCTGTCGAGAACTTCTTGAACTTCAAATTGTTGCATTCTTACCAATTTTCTTAAGACAAACCTCTGTTCTTCAGACATTTGAGACAAGTATGCTTCTTCAAAGCAATTTTGAAGTTCAAATATAGCACATTTCTAACCATCTGCTTCTACAAAACTTCAATGGATATTTCAAACATATGCAAGTTGTTTGCCTCCTGTAGCTGGAAGCAATGTCTACATGTTCTTTCCATAAGAAACAGGAAAGGCTTCTATTTACTCAGCAATATATAAGCAATGGAGAGTCATTGAGAGAGGCATAGAAATGACAAACTATACTGTTTCTGGCATAAAATTTATAATTTTTTTATTTCTTCAAGGTTATCATTGCATTTCATAATTTGCTAATACTCAATTTCACTTTCAAGGATCAGAAAGCAGTTATGTAACTACCCTTTGGGTACAACTAGCTCTCCAATTCTGTTACTGAACAGTACAAACCCAACATTTTGAATTCCTGACAGCACTCTGCCTAGAAATGGATAGACTCTGTAAGGATTTTGCCATTCATTATACAAGTCTCAAATTAATAAGATGGTGTTTTTCTATGAATGATCTATAATTACAGTCTTTCACTAATCTAATACAATTCAAATTCAGTTTCTCCTACTGTAAGTACAAAATAGCTGGGTTTTACTCTCCATGACTAAGTGAGATCCAATCTCTCTTTCAGATAAGCCAGAGCCAAAGTTGCAAGATTAGGCTGGCATGAGCTACTTCGATGGCCTGAGGTCACAAAGTGAGAAAATTAGGGCAATGTTTAAGGCAAATTTAAAAGCCAAGCAAGGACTCTGAGGGATCAATGCACAAAGGCTCAGCAGAGAGATAAGATCCAGCAATAATGCAACAGGGACAACAAATGAACTAGAACATACCCATTGGGTTGTTGGAGGTGGAGCCTAGATAAATCTCCAGGTACTGGATGGCACCTACTGGCCCTTTTTATATAGGACCCATGACATTAATAGAAAATTTAGAGACCTCACCAAAACATGTTGACATTGTTTTCTAAAAATGAGATTCAAAAATACAAGGTAAAACAGCCTAAATTTTCTGGAGATGACTCTAACTGTAAATTCTTTGGAGTTAACTTTTCTCATTTGGGAAGTTTCTCTGCTTTTATAGACTGAATCATGCCCCTCTTCAAATTAATTTGTAGCCTTCAAATTTATCTGTAGCCCTAACCCTCAATGTGACTGTATTTGAAGAGAGGGGGCCTTTTTTAAGGTTAAAAAAAAATTAAGCCCTGGCTGCTGTGGCTCAGTGGATTGGACGTCGGCCTGCGAGCCAAGTGTCGCTGGTTCAATTCCCAGTCAGGGCACATGATTAGGTTGCACGTCAGGTCCCCAGTTGGGGGCGCAAGTGAGAGGCAACCACACAGTGATGTTTCTCTCCCTCTCTTTCTCTTTTCCCCTCTCTCTAAAAATAAACAAATAAATAAAAAAAAATTTTTTTTTAAAGATTAAGCTAGGTCATAAAGCTAAGGTCTTGATTTAATATGACGGTGTCCTTATAAGGAGAGGAAGAGACACCAAGACTGTGTGCACAGATGAGGACACAGTAGGAAGACGATCATCTGCAATCCAGAAAGAGAGGCCTTAAAAGAAACTAAGTATACCAACACCTTGATCTTGGACTTCCATCCTTCAGAATTGTAAGAAAATTAATTCCTGTTGTTTAAGCCTTCTAGTCTGTGATACCTCAGAGATATTGCTCATTAGTTTTCAGACCAATACAATAAAGCAAGTATCACATTAAAGTAAGTTGTAATCTTTTTGCTGGCAAAGGGTCTTGTCTTCCATTTGTGAAATACTGGGCATCTGTTAAATACAATAAAACAAAGTTCAATATAACAAGGTAAGCCTATATTTTGTTATGTTAGCCCTAACAAACTAAGACATCTGGCTTACTATATAGATATATCAATTTCATGTATCCTAATAGAGATATGCTTAAATATGCAAGTATTTTTCTTCATCATTGTGTCATCTAACTTAACAAATGTTAGTCCATTTGCAAGAGATTAGAGTTCCTATAAGTTCATGTTTAAGCAGTAAAGAACTATATAAGCAAAGAATATTATGATTACTTTCATTGTTTCTACAACCTGTATAACTACTTATATTGTCGCAAGATTTAGTCACTCTGGCTGTTAACATAATTTTTAATGGTATGCAAATCAATGAGTAGGCTATTTTCACCACTGGCACATACTGTAGCTCCTCAAGCTTCCACTCTTAAGCCTGGTGGGTAATATCTATTCTCTTTGTACATTTTTTTTTTTTAGCTTTACTACCACTTTGTTTTTCTTCTACTCTCTCATGTGTTAATTCATTCTACTGGAATTTATTAAGTACCAATTAATGTTCCAGGTGCTGTATTAGACACTGGATATAGATACTTTTCCTACCCACATGGACTATATAGCCTAGCGGGGATAAAGAAGAAGAGAACTAACATAATAAATATATAGCTTATTATATGTGCTATGAAGAAAATACATAAGGTGCAGTGAAAGAGAATAATGAGAGATGGGGAGTGTTGGGCAAAATAGTTTCTAGTTCTTGACATGAACAACACCATCTAAAGAAGGAAGTTGTTCTCAGTGACGGTCAGTGCATCCCAGGATGGGTAGGCCCTTATTACCAGAAAGGGATGTTTCTATGCAGGTAAGCAAGCCCATTAAGTTGTTTACTGCTTTAAGAATATATAGCTCTTAACAATCTCGTGCCACTAGTTAAAAGCCACCTGTGTTCCTGTAGAATATATACACATATGTACATATAAATATACATAAACCTATACATATACATATACATATGCATATTAATCCCCTATTCCATTTTGGGAGCAGAGATCCACCATCTTACAGTCACCTAAGACTCTGCTTTTGTCTAAAAGTTCCCTTAATAAATTTTGTTTAAGTCTGGTGTCATCAGCCTGTTTCTTCAGTCTCTGGACCCTTTCCTCCTTTAGAGGCTGGTTCCAGAACACCCTGGGAAATTTTCCCAAACTGGAGAGAGTGGATATACCTTCTTAGCATTTTGGGAAGCCCTTCAGTACAGTTTAAGGCAATGCTCAAAGTTACTACAATAGATAAACCACAAAATATCAATGTTTTAACACAACAGATTTTTATTTCTCACTTATAATCTAATCAGGTGTTTAGTAGACAGCATTCCATATAGTGATTTGGAGATGCAGGCCTCTCTCCTTTATTCCCTCTGTCTCTGTCATCTCCTAGAACCTCTCAGAGTTCTTTTTTTTTTTTTTTCCAGCTATTGGTCAGAAACAGAGAAGACAGAAAAGCTAAGGCCCCCTTTTAAACCCTTCAGCACAAAAAAGGTCGCATCACTTCTGCACATGTTCCATTAGTGAAAAGTGTATACATGACTGCAACCAGATGCAAGAGGAACTGGGAAATGTAGTCCTTGTTTGGTCAGCCACTTCCAAGAGACAACTATATGCTACAGAAAGGGAACACAAATGTTGTTGGGGACTTGGCCATCTCTGCCATTACCTCTGAGAAAAAGAGATTGCAGAAGAAATTTGAAGGATAACAAGAGTCAGACCTGTGAAGAACTGTGGAAGGGTGGGTCCAGCCAGCCTCAAAATACAGCCTTCTGCATTCAAAAGTTAGAAATAAGAAACTGAAGTGGGTAAGGGAAAAGAAGAATTTACTGCTGTTGAGGTAGAAAGGGGACAGATCTATGGATTTTTTAAAAAATGTATTTTATTGATTATATTGTTACAATAGTTCCAATTTTCTCCCCTTTACTCCCCTCCACCCAGCATCTCCCTCCCCCAGCAATCCCGCCCCCCAAGTCCATACCCCTGGCTCATGAAAAATAACTATCCCTCCCTCTCAGATATTAAGACCCTTTGTAATCTCATAAAGGACAATGGGCGAAGGTCTCAAGCTCCTCTAGCTGCTTCAAGCTGGACATGGTCATCGTCCTACCTACCCTTGGGTCCAGAAAACCCTAATAATAGTGGGGGTGTGGAGGGGAGGGTGGCCTTCCCACATGGGGAAGGATCGTGCAGACTCCAGGTCAGTTGGCTGCCCCCGGACAACGGCGTGCTTGGTTTAACAGGCTGGCATCCTTGTTGTGTTCTGGGGGCAACAGATTTGGCAAAAAGGGTTAAAAGACATCATTCAATCCATACCTACCAGATGACAAAAGGCAGGGATTAATTTTTCAATGTTCCACATTAGGAGAAAGAAAAAAAGAAAAAGAAAAAAAGGGCTTCTTTGGAGGAAGGTGTGCTAGGCACCTCTCACCTGTCCAAAACCCTTTTGCCCACCATACTTAGTTTGGGCTGAGGGAAATAGTTTAGGTTTCCCCCCTCTCAGACCTCTGGTCCCTTTCTGTTCAAGCCATTAGGATAGAAAAGAGAAACCAGTTTTAAAGTGAAGCCCACAGACCACCCCATTCTTCACCAACCCAGCTATTTAGTTCAGCCAAACCGTTGAGTCTCAGGAGGCAGTGCTGCAGAGAGGATTAAGTGAGGCTTATGCATACAGACAATCACTCAGGTAATGCGGTCATAGGCTTATGCCCTTTGAAAACAGAAAACACATGTTAATTTATGTAACATAACCCACAAACAAGTCTCTAAATCTGTAAGACTGTCTTATTGGGGAGACATCCAGTTGCAAGGCACTTAACATTCTACTTGTCTGCAACTTGAATACCTTTGATGAAAAATATGGAACGCTTCACGAATTTGCATGTCATCCTTGCGCAAGGGCCATGCTAATCTTGTCTGTATCGTTCCAATTTTAGTATATGTGCTGCCGAAGCGAGCACTCTATGGATGTTTTTATCTTTAAAATATCAAAATGTTTTTAACAGAATGATCATCTGATCTGTTTTTTTGTACTTATTTATTTATTTACTTATTTACTTATTTTAATCCTCACCCAAGGATATGGTTTTTGTTGATTTTAGAGAGAAAGGAAGGGAGAGAGAATAAAAGCATTGATGTGAGAGAGAAACTTTGATCACTTGCCTCCTATACACACCCCTACCAAGGATTAAACCCATAACCTAGATATGTTCCCTGATCAGAAACTGAACTTGCAACCTCTTGATATATATGACGATGCTCCAATTAACTGAGCCACCCAACCAGGATCCAAGTTATTTTTTTTAATATGTCTTTAAAAGTTATAAGAAGATTTGCAAGGGGCAAGAGATGAGATTGAAAGACCAAAAATGAGTCTCTATTATAGTGTAAGTGAAAGGCTATTGTGAGTTAAATAAGTGCAGAAATCGTAGAAGTGGGATGAACAGACACCGGCACACCCAAGAAATGGTGGGCCATTTGCTTGAGAATGCGAACATCTTGCTGGGCTGATGGGAGTCATATGGCACATGGGTATCTTCTGGGCCTTGCACTTTAGCAATAGTCAGACATGCCAAGAAGTCCTAGGATTCAAGGGGGGCTGAAAAGGGAGGCCCCAACATGATGTAAGAAGAGATGCATAAAGGATGGAGGCAATAGCAGCATCCTGGTGCTCACATTTAGGAAGAAATTCTAAATTATAGTGAGTTTAGAACACAAATATTGACAAACCAAAATGAAGACATGTATGTTTGGCTCCATGAACACAGGCAAGAAATAATAACAATCTACATTTTCAGAGCAACCATGTTTGTTTGGTGTTATCAAGCTTAGCCAGTAGAATGTCTTTCCTTTATGTGGACTTTTCAGAATGCTGCTGTGGATGAGAATTTTAAATGTTAAGGTATACGCAACCTTTTTTGATCTAAGACTTTGGTTTAGAAAAGTAAAAATGTTATGGTTGCTTTTACACATCAAAATGTCTCAACACATGAGACATAGCTGAGTATCAAAGGATCTGAGGAAAGAAGGTGAACATAATTCCAAATAAAAGGGATCGGTGAAGGTGCTCACCTCATAGGACTCTGTATAGTTGTCTGCCAATTTTACCTGGAAGATTATCTACCAGTTTAGCTGCCTCTGACGAATATTTTGAGAAAAGAAACCAGCCCTCTAGACGATTTCAGAAACTCATGGGTAAGAGGTTCATTAGGGCTTCAGTATATTTCTGGTATGTTTTAAATAACCCAGGATTTTATGTGCTGTGTTCACAGCGTTTTTCAAGAACACAGAAGATTTACTTCTGCCTTAAAAGGTAATTTGTCTGAAGACCTGCTTACTGGAGAAAGAGTTCGTGTAAATAGCATGAATGGAATAAGATTGGAGGGCTTTATCCAAGGCAGGCAGCCCATTATCTGACATAGAAGCTATTCCATTCACCGCAGTAGGTGTAACAACAGAAAAAGGAGCCCAATGTGAAATTATGGTAATAAGGGGAAAAAAATCACAATTTCTGACAAAACAGCTCCCTGAAAAGTGAGGCTTAATAAGCCTTTTTGTGGAAATTCTGAATGATTCTACTAGACTGCCTCTCTTAAATATTATGATATGACTACTTAAAAAAATACTCTGGCAATTTTCATTAAAGGTCTTAAAGAGATTCAAAGCCACAAGTATGCATACATGGGCAGATTCTGATTAAAAAGAATGCTTAATTGTGATGTTGCTTTTTTTTTTTTACCTCACTTCTTGGCTACAAGGACTTCAGTAATTTTGCAAGAACCTTTGTCGAACTGTTCTAGGGACAGATTGACTTGTGAAGAACAATTAACAACTGTGAAAGGCTGTAAACCACAGACATTTCTCTCTGCATGTTGCAAACCCCAGGCATAAAGTAATAGAAAAAATACAATAGAAAATAAACGATTTAAAATTTTTTAAGTAAAAAGACATGATATACTTTAAAAAAAGAAACGATATTTTGAAAACTGAAAGGAAAAGACAGCCCCTTTGCCTTCACGTGCAAAGCACCATTGTGGACTAGGAACTTTTACCCAGGAGCTAGATTCTCTTGCAGTGGGATGACTCTGGCAGGATGTTGAACTTCTCAGAGCCAGCCACACTTTCCATTTCTACAAAGTGAAGGAGTTGGAATGAATGACCACTAACCTGATTCTTTCCTGTTCTAATGTGGAGCCTCTCAGACACAGTAATGGACTGAAAGCTTCATATTGAATAGGCAAGGACAATAAAAAGTGCCATTTAGGAAGGTCACTGAGGACACCGGCAGATTGGAGGCTTTGTCTGCGTCTCCCTGGATGGGAGGATCACCTGCTGAGGCTTCACGTTGCAACGCTGAGCTTCCACCTGCAGATGTAACCTTTCACACACTTAGAGCCCCAGCCAGCGTTAATGGAACCTGTGTGCACACATCAATGCTGGAGCGGCGGCTGTGCTTCAGAAATCCCCAGCATGGAGCCAAAAGGAAAATCATGGTTTTAATTTAAAACTTACCTTTTGAGCAGACTAAATTTGAGGTTAGAAGGAATAAAATGTCCCAATTTTAACTCCTTCCTGAAAATAAATTTTACCTCATGGGTAAAAATAGAAGTAGAAATCATGGTTTTACCGATTAACTCTCTCAAAAGAATGATCTCAAAGAACAAAAGAATTTCTCATGGTCTCCCAGTGTTTCTGTTTTCACTGTACTGCTTGTCTCATGGCATAATAATAATCAGGGATGCAATGCAACAGAAGAGAATGCAGAATCATTTTAAATCATTTGTTTGTATTCACTAAGTAGCATTTACAGAATTAATAGCATCCTGGAACAGAGCTTTGCAAATCTCAGTCAAGAAATCATTTCAATTGCCTTTTCAGTTCTTGATAAAAATTAATTTGGTGATCAGCCAGATACCATCAGCATGCGAGTTGCTCAGTATATAGAATATAATATGAGAAGCCAAGGCAGAAATTAATAGCTTTTCAGAGTTTTCCGGTGTAGGATGCAATTTTTAAACAGATAGTGGGAAATAAAGAATATATATCATGTAGAATAAGGTTATGCTAAAAGAAGTTACTAGTTTATCTGAATATCTAAAAGAGGCTATTTTCTATCTACTGCCTTTTAAATGCACTGAATTTCTTCCTTTGAATGCAACAGTAATAACACCTACCATTTATTAAGTGCACCTCTGTTTTGAATGCTGTTTTAAATATTTCATTTACTCATTTAACAAGTAGTTATTGAGCACAGACTACTTGCCTGGCACAACATAAGGTATTAGGTATAGAGTGGTAAAATCTTCCTTCCGCTACACCCTCATGGACTGTACACCCTAGAAGGGAAAGCAGAGATTGAATAAACACACTCATCCATGCACAGTTACAAACTGTGAACAGCATGATTTTAAAAATAAGTTAAGATGCTCTGGGAGAATATAACTGGAAGGGAGAGGGGGAAATCCTCTAAAAAAAAGTCATTTGAGCTGACACCACATAGCAGCTGGGGCAGGAAGAACATGGCAGATGGACAGAGAGCTGAGGACAAAGGCTTTGGGGGTGAATACTATCCTTATCCCCCCGTAACAAATAGGCAAACTGATGCTTGGAGACATTAACTTTGCCTAAGGCAATGCAGCTACTAGGTGACAAGCTAGGAATGAAATACAAGTGTGATACCAGAGCTCCAATAATGAGAAAGTCTATGGAAAATTCGTTCTTAGTTATTACACTGGTGAGTTCATCACATCTCATGCTTCAAATTGAATGTCTGTCCTCTGCAGGTATCAGGGGGAAAAAAACTCCCCACATTATGTACAGCATCTTACCATGCCTGGGCAAATGATTATTGTCATTATTGTTATCTGGCTCCCTCAGAAATGCCAGGCTTTGGAGCACTGACAGTGACAGGGGCTATGAGATTCACTGAACCAGAAGAATCAGGTCATAAATCCTGATGCCATTTTGAGAACAGCAAAAAGCAAACAACCCATGACACTATAGAGCAAAAAGATGAACAAATATCACCTTCCCCCTGAATATCAGAATAAAATGCATTAGACAAATAAAAGGATGACCATCCAATATAAAGGACATCAAACCATTAATGGAATACATGTGAATAAAACATACCCCATTCTCCTGACTGGATAAACCAGGTTACACAGCAGTTGTCTATGGAGCCATCAGAGACATCTGACCAGGTTTCACTCCTAATCAGTGTCCATTTCTATGTTCTTAACTAGCACCTAAAAAGTTAATAATATGTTAATACAGGGGTCTCTTGAAAGTCATACAACCAAGTTTAGAGCTGAGAATGGAACTTGGGAATGCTGATAAGACTGGATTTATGCTAGGTGTTAAGGCAGTGGTTCTCAACCTTCCTAATGCTTCAACCCTTTAATACAGTTCCTCATGTTGTGGTGACCCCCAACCATAACTAAAGCATAGTGATTAATCACAAAAACAATATGTAATTATATATGTGTTTTCCGATGGTCTTAGGCGACCCCTGTAAAACGGTCGTTCAACCCCCAAAGGGGTCATGATCCACAGGTTGAGAACCGCTGTGTTAAGAGATAATTTTCAGAAAAGGTAAAATCCTGATTCTCATAGAGATAAAAAATGAACACATGTTAAAGATTTTACTTAGCCCATCATTCAATGACAAAGCTAGCAAGATGGGAATCTGGTTCAAAGGACAAACAAGAGACACATCTATTGATCAGGAAGATTAAAACAAATGTGCAAATGGAGGCAAAACTGGCATCTTCCATAGTAGAGGAGGGGAGTCGATTGAACAAGACAAAAGTCACATGTCTACATACACAGTATCAAAATAGTACAAAGACAACAGAAGTCCAGAATTAGATAACCCTGAACATGGACTCTCAAAAGTGAACAGTGAAAGCACAGATTTTCTCCCATATGGATGAAATAACCCACATGGCAGAACTGGCCATTTCAGTCAAATTAATGCATAATGGAAAGACAAAGAAAAATTTTAAATAAGAGGCTTAATTCTCGCT
The DNA here is from genome assembly GCF_987537825.1 of Furipterus horrens. Classification (NCBI taxonomy): domain Eukaryota; kingdom Metazoa; phylum Chordata; class Mammalia; order Chiroptera; family Furipteridae; genus Furipterus; species Furipterus horrens. The sequence continues at coordinate 56,525,855 of NW_028327176.1, read as the reverse complement.
GCTGAAAACGAAGAGATTCCCCTGCTCTCTTTTTTCCGAGGGCATTGACTTTAGAAAACATAAAATTGTATGTACTTTCTCCTCTCTTTGAAATTTTTTGAAAACTAGATGGGTCTTTTGTCAGCTGTATAACCCAGAAATGTCTTTTTCAAAGACCTGGAAGCTGCTTTTTGAAATGCAAACATCAAGGGAGATAGGCTAGAAGCTAACTTTGGTAGGAGCCTTGTTCCAAGTTTACAAAACTACTTCTGTCATAATGAGATGAGAAGTTTGTTTTTCCTCTAGATAAAGTCAATTAGCTAACACAGATGACCACTGCAATTACAAGATTAAGTGAGGATGAACTATTTGTGATTAAGGGCTCTGTCAAGTTCTCTTACTTGAGAACAAGTTATTGTTTATCTTGATATCATGTATGTAATGAAATTTATCTGCTTGGCTATATAAAGAGACAAGGTTCCTTCTTTTTTCTTTTTTTTTCCTTTTCTGTTTTTGCCGTCTCTTAGCAGATTGCCTGTGATGGCAAGCATCACATTCTGCCTTAATACTCACTCAAAAATAAAACTGTTTCTTTCTCTGTTCTTTTTGTGGAGATGTTTTCTGGATTGGGAAAAAAAATTTTTTTTTTTTTTTTTTTTTTGGTTTTTCAATTACAGTTGTCCCATTTTTCCCCCATTGCTCTCCCCTACCCAGCCCACTCCTTCTCCCACAATCATATCCCTCCCTGTTGTCCATAAGTCATTTATACACATTCCTTGACTAAACCCTTCCCTTACTTATCCCCCTTCTTTCCCTCCCCCCTCCCCCCTATTGACTGCTATTCTGCTCCTTGTCCTATTTAGTTTATTTGTTTATGTTGTTCTTTAGTTTTCTTTATTAGGTGATATTCTATGGTGTTTTTCTTTTTTTGCCTGGCTTATTTCACTAAGCATAATTCTCTCTAGTTCCATCCATGTTGTCGCAAATGGCAGGAGTTCCTTCTTTCTCTCTGCTGCATAGTATTCCATTGTGTAAATGTACCACAGTTTTTTGATCCACTCATCTACAGATGGGCACTTAGGCTGTTTCCAGCACTTAGCTATTGTAAACAGTGCTGCTATGAACATAGGGCTGCCTAAGTTCTTTTGAATTAGGATTTTAGAATTTTTCGGGTATAATCCTAGCAGTGAAATCGCTGGTTCACAAGGCAGTTCTATTTTTAGTTTTTTGAGGAAATTCCATACTGTTTTCCATAGTGGCTGCACTAGTCTGCATTCCCACCAACAGTGCAGTAGGGTTCCCGTTTCTCCACATCCTCGCCAGCATTTGTTGTTTGTTGATTTGTTGATGATGGCCGTTCTGACTGGTGTAAAATGGTATCTCATTGTGGTTTTTATTTGCATCTCTCTGACGGCTAATGATGTTGAGCATTTTTTCATGTGTCTATGGACCTTCTGTGTGTCCTCTTCGGAGAAGTGTTTGTTCAGGTCCTTTGCCCATTTCTTAATTGGGTTGTTTGTTTTCTTGATGTTGAGTCGTATAAGCTCTCTATATATTTTGGAGATCAGTCCCCTGTCTGTGATATCATTGGCAAATATGTATTCACATATGGTTGGTTTCCCTTTCATCTTGCTGATGTTTTGTTTTTTACTTGCTGAGCAGAAACTCTTTAGTTTGATGTAGTCCCATTTGTTTATTTTTTTATTTCTCTTGCCTTAGAAGATGTATCAGTGAAAATATTGTTACGCGGGATATCTGAAATTTTCCTGCCTATGTTTTCCTCTAGGACTTTTATGGTGTCATGGCTTACATTTAAGTCTTTGATCCATCTTTAGTTTATTCTTGTGCGTGGTGTAAGTTGGTGGTCTAATTTCATTTTTTTGCACGTCGCTGTCCAGTACTCCCAGCATCATTTGTTAAAGAGGCTCTTCTCAGTCCATTTTATGTTCCTTCCCCCTTTATCAAATATTACTTGACCATAGAGGCCTGGGTTTATTTCTGGGTTCTCTATTCTGTTGCACTGATCTATATGTCTGTTCTTATGCCAGTATCAAACTGTTTTGATCACAGTGGCTTTGTAGTGTTGTTTGACGTCTGGTATTGTGATTCCTCCTAGCCCTGGCTGGTTTAGCTCAGTGGATTGAGCGTCGGCCTGCGAGCTAAGTGTCGCTGGTTCGATCTTCCAGTCAGGGTACATCAGAGAAGGAAAACTCTGACTCCAAAAAACCTCCGCTGCCTTGCGGCATACCTCTTCAGGGGAAAGGCTAAGGGAGTAAACCCCGACAGAAAATCCGGAGCCGGAGTCCCTAAGGCGGTTTGACGTTGTAGTCAACACCGGCAACTCCTGCGGCGCACCTGAAGCCAAGCTGTATGGACTCCGTCTTTCCCTTGGACCCTTCAGCTGCGAAGAGAGGGGGGGTCTGCTTCATGGGCAACAGCAGACCCTCCATATTACCCTGCCCAGGCTCTGTAGCTTCAGCGTCATCGCAAGATGTCGATTCAACACGGGAGGAGACAGATACCATGTCACTCCCGAGTCGGACTGCACAGCCATTCTCGGCGGTGCAGATAGACTCTGAAGAAGCTACACCATCGTCTCTTGAGACGGACGGCTGCCGACGACGATTGTGATTCCTCCTGCTGTGTTCCTCTGTCTCAAGATTGCTTTTAGTATTCAGAGTTTTTGGGGTTCCATATGAATTATTGGAGTATTTGTTCTAGGTCTATGAAATATGTCATTGGTATTTTAATAGGGATTGCATTGAATCTATAAATTGCTTTGAGTAGTATGGCCATTTTGATGATGTTGATTCTTCCCATGCAAGAACATGGTATTTGCTTCCATTTATTTGTATCTTCCTTAATTTCTTTCTTCAATGTTGCATAATTTTCAATGTACAGGTCTTTTATCTCTTTGGTTAAGTTTATTCCTAGCTACTTTATTTTTCTTGTTGCTATAGTAAATGGTATTTTCTTTTTTTGTCTCTGTCTCTGCTATTTTATTGTTGGTGTACAGAAATGCCTTAGATTTCTGTATATTTATTTTGTACCCTGCTCTTTGGCCAAATTCACTTATTATATCGAGTAGTCTTTTAGTGGAGTTTATAGGGTTTTCTAGGTATACTATCATGTCATCTGCATATAATGATAGTTTTATTTCTTCTTTCCCAATTTGGATGCCTTTTATTTCTTTTTCTTGTCTAATTGCTGTGGCTAGAACTTCCAAGACTATATTGAATAGGAGTGGAGAGAGTGGACATCTTTGTCTTGTTCCTGACCTCAGGGGGAATGCTCTCAGTCTTTGCCCATTGAGTATGACGTTGGCTTCAGTTTTCTCGTATATGGCCTTTATTATGTTGAGGGATGCTCCCTCTATTCCCATTTTGCTGAGTGTTTTCATCATAAATGGGTGTTGCACTTTATCAAATGCTTTTTGTGCATCTATTGATATGATCGTGTGGTTTTTATCTTTTATTTTGTTGATGTGGTGTATTATATTTATTGATTTGCGAATATTAAACCATCCTTGCATCCCTAGGATGAATCCCACTTGATCGTGGTGGATGATCTTTCTAATGTGTTGCTGGATCCGGTTTGCCAATATTTTGTTGAGGATTTTAGCATCTATGTTCATCAGTGATATTGGCCTGTAATTTTCTTTCTTTGTTGTCTCTTGACCTGGTTTTGGAGTTAGGGTAATACTGGCTTCACAGAACGAGTTTGGGAGTCTTCCCTCTTCTTGGATCTTTTGGAATAGTTTGAGGAGGACAGGAGTTAGTTCTTTCCTAAGTGTTTTCTTCAATTCACCTGTGAAGCCATCCAGTCCAGGGCTTTTGTGTGCCAGAAGTTTTCTGATTACTGCTTCAATTTCACTAGTTGTTATTGGTCTATTCAGGCTTTCTGCTTCTTCTTGATTCACTTTTGGAAGACTATATGTTTCCAGAAATTTGTCCATTTCCTCTAGGTTGTCAAATTTCTTGCCATACAGTTGTTCGTAATAATTTCTTACAATCCTTTGTATTTCTGTGGTAGGAGTTGTGATTTCTCCTCTTTTGTTTCTGATTTTATTTATTTGGGTCCTCTCTTTTTTTTTTCTTGATGAGCCTGGTTAAAGCCTTGTCGATTTTGTTGATCTTTTCAAAGAACCAGCTCCTACTTCTGTTGATCTTTTGAATTGTTTGTTTGGTCTCTATGTCATTTAATTCTGCTCTGATCTTGATGATTTCCTTCCTTCTTCTTGCTCTAAGCTTTGTTTGTTGTTGTTCTAGTCTTGTAGCTCTAGGGTTAAATTTTTTATTTGAGATTCTTCTATCCTTTTCAGATATGCCTGTATTGCTATGAACTTCCCTCTTAGGACTGCTTTTGCTGTGTCCCATAGGTTTTGGGTTGTTGTGTGTTCATTATCATTAGTTTCTAGAAATTTCTTGATTTCTTCTTTGATGTCATTGTTAACCCATTTATTATTTAATAGCATGTTATTCATTCTCCATGAGTTTGGATGTCTTTGATTTTTTTCTCTGAGGTTGATTTTTAGTTTCAAGGCATTGTGGTCTGAAAAGATGCGTGAAATGATTTCAATTTTCTTAAATTTGTTGAGGCTTATGTTGTGTCCTATCATGTGGTCTATCTTTTAAAATGTCCCATGTGCATTGAAAAGAATGTATACTTTGCTTCTTTGGGGTGAAAAGTTTGATATATATCAGTTAAGTCCATGTGGTTTAGTGTGTTGTTCAATGTCTGTATACCCTTGGTGTTTCTTCGCTTGGAAGATCTGTCTATTGTTTATCATGGAGCGTTAAAGTCCCCTACTATGAGTGTGTTACTATTAATATCCTTCTTGTGGTCTTCCAGTATTTTCTTTATGTATTTGGGTGCTCCTATGTTGGGTGCACATATGTTTATCAGTGTTATATCTTCTTGATGGATTGTTCCCTTAAGTATTATGAAATGTCCTTCTTTGTCTCTTTTTATTGCCCTTGCTTTGAAACCTGTTTTGTCTGATATGAGGACTGCTACCCTAGCTTTTTTTTCATGTCCGTTTGCTTGGAATACTTTTTTATATCCCTTTACTTTCAGTCTATGTAAATCTTTTGTTTTGAGGTGTGTTTCTTGTAGACAGCAAATATGTGGGTCCTGTTTTCTTATCCATTCCATTACCCTATGCCTTTTAATTGGGGCATTTAATCCATTTACATTTAAGGTTATTATTGACGTGTATTTTTTCATTTCCCTTTGTGCCTGTGTTCCTCTCCTCTTTTTTTCTTCTTTTTCTTAAAACATTCCCTTTAGCATCTCTTGCAATGCTGGTTTTGTGGAGATGTATTCTTTTAGTCTTCCTTTGTCTGAGAAACTCCTTATTTCACCTTCTATTTTGAATGAGAGCCTTGCTGGGTAGAGTATTCTTGGTTGTAGGCCTTTGTTTTTCATTGCTTGAAATATTTTTGACCATTCCCTTCTGGCTTCTAGTGTTTCTGTTGAGAAATCGGTCGATAGCCTTATTGTAGCTCCTTTGTAAGTTATTTGCTGTTTTTCTCTTGCTGCTTTTAGGATTCTCTCTTTGTATTGGAATGTTGCCATTTTAATTATGATGTGCCTTGGAGTGGATTTTTGGGGGGTTCCTCTTCATTGGGACTCTCTGTGCTTCTTGGACTTGCATAACTTTTTCTCTAATCAGGTTGGGAAAATTTTCTGTCAATATTTCTCTTATCAGCTTTTCTAGTCCTCATTCCTCTTCTTCTCCCTCTTTAATTCTGATGACTCGGATGTTGTTTTTCCTCATGCTATCCTGTAATTCCCTTACATCTTCTTGGTACTGTTTCAATCTTTTTTCATTTTGTTGCATTGTCTGGAAATTTTTTCCTACATTGTCCTCTAACTCGCTGATCCGATCCTCTGTTTCATTTAGTCTGTTTTTGATTGATTCTACTATGTTTTTCAGTTCAGAGATTGTATTCTTCATTTCTTCTTGGTTCTTGTTAATAGTTTCTATGTCCTTTTTTATGCTGCTGTAGTTCTCTGCAAGTTCCCTGTCATTTTCTTGGAGCTGCTGGTAACTTCCTTGGAGGTTGTCATAGTTGTTTTTGAGGTTTTCGAGCATATTGAGCTTCTTCACCACCATTGTTTTGAATTCCATGTCTGACATTTGGGCTATGTCTATTCCATCTACCTCTCTTCCTGGGGATTCCTCTTTTCTTTTCATTGAGAGGTTGTTTCTGCATCTTCCCATGTTGGATTCTTCTTGTTTGTTTTTGATTTTTGGGTTTGTCTGCTTTGACTTCCCACCTTTATGATATGAGATTCTTTATAGGAGATCTGGGGGTTTCAGTGGTGCAGTCTCTTTGATCTCCTGAGCCTGATGTCCTTGGTGTATCCTTTATGTCATTTGTTTATCCTTTCTGGTTATATTTCAGATAGCATAGGATCTCCCCTCTGGCTGGTTGATTGAGAGTCACTCTATCCACTTTGTCTTGGGTTCTTTTGTGGAGATGGTGTTAAAAACATAAACACACAGCCCAGGCAGGAAACCCACACCCTCAAAAATATCCCCCACCCTCAATCCCGCTATTGTCAGCCAATGAGCTGGTATTAATATAAATGTAGAGAGATTAGAGCTTTTATACTATAGGAAGAATAGATAAGAGTTGTTTTTAAGGAGGAAAAATATGATTTTTGAGAGGGGACGATAGATTAATAATAGTAACAATTAGTATTGAGACTATGCAAGACAGTAGGTAATATTAACATTGTATGTTAATAATAATAAAAGACAAGGAGGGAAGAATGCAGAATATAGTAAGAAAGTGGGATTGTATAGTATTAGATTTATGTAGTAGTTATATTCTATTTATTTAGTGTGAAAAGGAGGCTAAACTAGACAGACAAACAAATAAACAAAAATTAAAGAGGAAGGATGAGAAGAAGAGATGGTATGAAACAAATTAAAGATAAAGTTTTTTAAGGAAAAAATTTAAAAAGAAGTAAAAATTAAATTTAAAATTAAAAATAAGAAATTTTAAAAAATTAAAATAAAATAGAATACAAATAAAAAAACTAAAATAGAGATAAAATTTTTAAAAATATATAAAAGGAAAGTTTTTACTCAGTTCAGCCTTTGTGTGTCATCTTCTTTTTCTGGATCCACAGCTGGTCTAATGAGGCAAGCCAGAGGTTCCTGTTCCTTGCAGCAGCGGTGTGCACCCATGGCCAGCGCATTCCTTTGGCGCCTGTTGGAGCTGGCTGAGGTGCTTTTGCGTGCATGCAAGGCGGCCTTCACTAGCCTCACACCTGCCGAGCCACGCTCCGGGAGTTGGTCTCTCGCCCCTTGGGGCGGGGCCGCGGACACTTGTGCTCAGTGGAAGTGAGCGTCTGTGAGTCGCTGCCACCTGCTGTTCCCTCGCCGCAGCTGCCCACCTTTCCCGCACCAACCTGGGCAGGCATGAGCAGAGCCCGAGCAAGTGGTCTGCGCTCTGGCCTTGTGCCCACTGGAGCTGGCCGGGGGTGTCTGCACACGGTCCTCTGCATGTTCAGTGGGTCCTCCCTGTGCCCGTTGGGGCACTGATCTTATGTCTGTTGGGGAGTGTCCAAGGGGCATCTGGATGCACAGCCCTGTGCACCTGGGCCAGTGAATGAGGGCACTTCCCTGTGCGCACTTGCGCAACCCAAGAGGAGGGTTGGGGAGTGGGTGAGCGCGGCTCTGCGCCTGCGCTCCTCAAGAACGGCCTACCACCCCCAAACTTTCCTCCCCTCTCCACCATCCACTAGAGAAAAATATAAAGGAGAATTATGTTCTCACTTGCCCGGCAGCACGCTGTCTCCTGTCCTTCAGCGCCAATGCCACCTGGTCGAGTCCCGTCTCTGCCAGCGGGCAGAGATCCGCTCTCCTCCCGACTCCTCTCCGGGGCAGCCTGTGGTCACTAAAAAGCCTTTGTGTACTTCCAGCCGCAGCTCGGGCAGCCGCCCCAGTCAGGAATCCCGTTTCGTCCCCTTTTCCTCCACTATCCTCACTAAACAGGTTGTTCCCAGATGGATTTTCTCTAATCCAGCGGTGCCTTGGCTCAACTCCTGCCAGTGTCCAGCTGCTCACTGAGATGTTCTGTCTGCAATTATCCCAAACTGCAGACGAGCCTCGGGAGCTGGAAACCGCAGCCTCCCCTCACTCCTCTGCCATCTTCTAGCTCCCCCAGGATTGGAAGAATATTTTTGTTTTTAACTGTATTTCCTCCAAAATAATCCTACCTTGAAACCCAGAAGCACCCAACTAGATAAAAACCCTGTGAACCAAATTGCTTGCTTCTGATAGTCATTGCCTCACTGTTTCCAGGCACAATGTGGACTCCTTTTGCAGTCAACAACAGAGCATTGAACAAACTGCACACATAACATGCATATAGTAGTTCCATCAGTAAGGTGTACAGGCTAATGTATGCAATCAGGAGGCCGGAGGACATAACTTAACCCAGGCAAAGGGGAGACACTGGGAGTAAAGATGGCATCCCTTGACTGTTTTGTTAAAGACAAAACTACAGACCCAAAATGATGACACCAAACCTAGATTTAACACATGATGTAATTGTAGTTTCAACCTGCCCTAGAAATGTAATTTTAGTCAACCAGTCTGAAATTTTCTGGTCAAGGCTCTGTAAGGTAATCTATCACTTGGGCCCTCTCCATCCACCCATTCCATAGTAAGAAGATGCAATCTGCATGACAAAAACCCTTGCCATTCCCTCCCCCAGTCCCCAAATAAAATAATCCTTTCTTTTCTTTGGTTAATGGTTCTTTTGCCTTACCTTTCTTCCTATAAAAATTTGCCATTTTGTACAATCTCTTCTAGTTGCTAGAAGGGATGCTGCCTGATTCATGAATTGCTTAATAAGCCAATTAGATCTTCAAATTTACTTAGCTGAATTTTGTTTTTTAACAGTTGTTACTGTGATCAATCGCCAGCATGGTAAATTGGCTCCCCATGTTGATAAACAAAGCTGAGTTGATTGCTTACCACCATCAAGGTAGAAAACCACCTAGACCTATTTCAGCAGTGTCAGAAATGGAGAAGGTAAGATCAGAATGTATTGAGAAGCAGAAGTTTGATTTAAGGCAGGTATGTCAAGGCGGATTGAAGGGACAACTTTGGAACTTGATTAGGGTTATGCCAATATTACAACACAGCAGTTCAGGACAGGTGGAAACAGTAAGGTGAGGAGTTTGAGGAGAGGGATTTAAAAGAATCTTGTGGCTTAAACCATCTACTGATGTTTTTCATTGAAGAGTTCATGAGTCTTTTGGGAAATTTCAATAATGAGCACTCAAATTATTTGCCTAAATAGAAAAGTTATGCTAATGAAGACAGGGGAATAGTACAATGTCATATTAATGCAAAAAGTAAGGCACAGGTTCAATTCTGGATCTCCAGTCTGAATGTGGGAGTAGATGGTTTTGACTATCAGCAGCTCAGGCCAAAAATTCTTGTGCAGGAAATATTCTCTTTACTTTTCTCTAACTCAGCTAATTTTCTGTTTTGGATCCTGTTAAGTTTTTAATATCCATATTTATTAATATTATCCTGAATATACACATGAGGTTTCTGAAACAGAGCAGATTATCCATGAAAACAATATAGAAAGATTTATTTTCCCACAGGCTCTGATTAACTGGAAAATTAATTTTAGCCTGTTAAAGTCCATCCTGCCACTTTCCCCAGGGCTGCATCTAGGTTTCAGAGGATTTCAAAGTACAAGGCAGGGAAAGGAAGTTATTTCTGGTTCTCTATTCTATCTGTCCTCCAGGAGCCCTTCCATCTGGCCTTTGGTCATCTGTCCCCCATTTACCCCTGAGGTATCCCTTCTTCCACTCACCTGGCATGGTAACCCTATCGCATCTCTCTCTCTCTCTCTCTCTCTCTCTCTCTCTCTCTCTCTCAACCCCCTCCCCCCATGCTGGGATAATGCAGCTTTGGGTAGGGTATGGTCATCTCTCTGAAGCTGTCCAACTGTACCTCTTAATCCAGACTCAACTTGCAGTCCACTCCTTCTAAGAAGTCCTTCTCTCTCCCCAGAGGCCTATCCAGTAAACATGGTACAGGCCTCTCCACATAGGGAAATATCTCTCATTTCTTTCCTTTTGTCTTTACTCCCCCAACCCAGGGAATCTTAGGAAATAAGGGAAATCATTGCTGCCTCAAACTCCTAACATTTCATCTGTGCCTCTCTACTCTTCTATACCAGGCAGGGTTTCTCAGCTGTGGCACTATTAACATTCTGAACAGATAATTCTTTATTGGTAGAGGCTTGCCCTGTGAATTATAGGACATTTAGTAGTATCCTACAAGATACCCATAGTTGGAACAACCAGAAATGTATTGTATAAAATGTTCCCTGCAGGAAAAATAACCCCATGTTAAGAACCACTACCCAAAAAACTTGAATTTTGGTTAGACAAAAGCCAAAAGAAAAGTCCCTAAGTATTTCCTTTCTGCTTGCCTCATTTCTCCCTTGAGATGCTGAACTCAAGATAGCCTTTCTGTGTGGATGGGAGCAAGGCAGAGGGAAAGAAAATCTGGTGAGGGGAGAACATAAATTAATATTTTACAATAGTTCCACTCCATCTCAATGCTACTCAAGGTCATCTGGGGGCTCATTAAAAATGCATAATCTCAGGCCCCACCCCATACCTACTGAATTAGAATCTTGGAAGTTGGAACTCAGCAATCCATGTTTTAACAAGGTCACTTATTAATGATTCTTATGCCATATAGAAATGAATGAAGACCATCCAAATGAGAACAAGCAAAAGCTATTTATTCAGAATTTGTTATAGCAAGGAAGTTAGCCACATGAGTTACATTTGGGAGCAACTCAAAGGCAACCATGGAGTAGGAAAGCTTTACAGTGAAAAAAAAGTGAAGGCTTCAGGCATGCCCTGATTGGAGGTTATTAACATGAAAAGGCTAACTATAAGTGAGATTTCTTAAGTGATTGGTTGGGCAACATAATTCACTTTCTTTGTTGGTCCTGAGTTAGAAATGGGGGCAAAATATGGTGAAGCTGGCAATTATTAAGTTCTGGCTGGTCTGTACTGATTGCTTCATAACTTGTGGTTTGACTTCCCAAGCTTGTTGCTACAGAGATTGTGGGTCAAGTTCTTTTTTCTTAATATAGTCTGGCCATGATCTGTGTGTATATACCATCTCTCAGTGACTAAAGCTTGAGAATCATTATTCTTACAGAAAGGCCTGGCTGAGCCAGGTCCTGCAGATTTGAAGAAGATGCTCCTAGGATACTGACAGTTGAGAAGAGAGGAAAATGACACTGAAACCACCTGCCTTGGAACCACACTGAGGCAGAGGGCCACTAGGGAGGCCCTGAGAACAGGCAGGAGGGAGTCACTCCCCCTGACAGGGAGATCAAGGAATCCTTTCAGGTGGTGTAGCATATGTGTTGAACCTTGAAAGGTCAGTGGGATTTGAAAACTAGGATAAACCTGCTACTTCTGAAGAAATACAAGATTTTTAATGGAGAGAGAGAGTCTGTATGGCTCAAATATAAAGTCCGGTCTCTTTAGGTTGGAGAGAAGGAATTAGTCATATAATTTTCCTAGAAGCCCACCTATTGTTCTTTGCTGTATCTGTCTCTTTGTACCAGAAAAGACATAAAGGCCAGAGCAAGTTACAGATTGGCATGTGCTCAGAAGCCATCAGTCCTTGCCTTCCAGCAGAGAGCATCTCTGTCCCCAGGCAGCTACTACAGACTAAAGACACTCAAATAACAGCATGAGTGTAGCAGGGGGAAAACCTGGGGAAGTGCCAAATCCTAGAATGGAAAAGAAGGTAGGACTGTCATATGAATAGCCCGTGCAGAGTGGAGAAGGGACAAAGAAGAAGGGTCAGAAGGAAGAATGGATCTGACTCAGGGACAAAAAGAAAATGCAAAATGTGGAAGGCTGATGAGGAAAGAAGGGCGAGAGGAAGAGGAGCCTTCCCCAAGAGTCCATCAGAGCCCAGGAGTGAGAAGGAAGCAAAGTGTCCATGGGAAAAGTGAAGGAATAGTGGACTATCTCATACCATAGGGAATATAGAAAAAGTAAAAGAGTGGCAAGTGACCAAGTTTCCAATGCTATGTCCCCTCATGTGTAGGAAGTCCTAAAGCTCAGAGCCTATTCATGGCCATCCCCATGCACAGCACAGAAGTGGGGATCCCATTGGTAAGAGCTACCCAGTGCATCTCAGAGCAGATGAAAAGGGAGAGAACTAGCAGAGGCAGTAACATGGGGATCAGGGCTTCCTTTCCAGGGAATAAAGAGAATATAGCAGCCTATCTACCCATCTTCCCTTCAGAACCAATAGTTCCTCTGCCTTCCCTGCTTTTATTTCTGGTGTTCAAGTTTTACCTTTACAATCTAAGGAAAGCAAGGGGGGACACAACTATTCTTTTAAGCTCTCTTGTTCTCTAAGAGGTATACTAAAAGACAGATCCTCTTAGATTTTAATCAAAGTCCAAATATGGATTCTCCCTCAAATTCACAAAACATCTTCCCTAATTCCTTTCTTAGAGGAAAACATTGTTTCCAATTAATTTTCTCAATGACTATCTTGAAGCAGAGAGCCATGGCATTTTGGTCAAGCAGGCACAGTTGTCACTGACTCAAGAACCAGCCCTCAGCTAAAGGGTCAACTAAATTTGTCTTTCCATGAGGAAAAACCAAGAAAGTAAATTAGTATTTGATAGCAGCTGTATGTGTCAAACACTGGGATAAGCACCTTTATATATATTCATACTTAATTTCAATAAGAACTCTGGGAAGCCAGCACCGTGATTTATGATTGACAGCTTAAAAAAAAAAAAAAAAAAAAAAAAAAAACAGGTTAAACTAGATGGTTAACAAACTGAGCCACCCCAACAGAAAGTGGTGGGGTGAGGCATGAACTCTGCTCTGCTGAATCTCAACTTCTGCTCCCTTTGCCTTTATGATGACATCTCTGCCAATCTAGGTGCTCAGCTTTCACAGTGTCTGCTTCAACTCCCATAGAACCTAGCTCATTGAAAAGAATTGGTTGCCAATCATTTAAAACTGAGTATATTTTCCCAAATGTGTTCTAGAGAACACTGGTACTATGAACTATGGATTCCATGGGCAAGTAAATTTGGAAAACACTTAGCTAAACAAATTTAAATAGGTTTTCACTGTAGGATTTCTAAGAGCCTCAGTTATACACATTGTGAAATAAAAAGGCTGATATAGCAATAAGATGGAGTGGGGTATTGTGAAGATGCATTATGATTCTCCAAAAAGGGATGTTGTGAAACAAAATAATGCAGTGGTTAAGCTTCCAGTCTCTGGGATCAGACTGATTAGGTTCAAACACCAGATCTGTCACTAGGGTCTTGGGCAAGTTACTTAGCTTCCTTTTGCCTTATAAAATAAATATAATAATAGAACTTACCATTTTCATAGGTATGTCATAAAGATTAAATGAAAGGATATATAAAAAAATACCTTTTTAAAAGCGCCGGGCCTACCGCGGGAAGGTAAGAGGGTAAGAAGTCCGTTTGGAGGTATCTTGGAGCTCGCTGAGTAGACACCATGAGCAAAGCTCACCCTCCCGAGTTAAAAACACTTATGGACAAGAAGCTGTCATTGAAATTAAATGGTGGCAGGCATGTCCAAGGAATATTGCGGGGATTTGATCCCTTTATGAATCTTGTGATAGATGAATGTGTGGAGATGGCAACTAGTGGACAACAGAACAATATTGGAATGCTGGTAATACGAGGCAATAGTATCATCATGTTAGAAGCACTGGAACAAGTATAAAGAATGGCTGTGTTCACCAGAGAAATCAACTGCTCCATGTCCCCTCTTTACATCTCCTGTTTTAATTATAAAAATCAAGTCCTGTACATTTTCACATTAAATTTTTGTTAAATAAACTTTTGTATTGGTCAAAAAAAAAAAATACCTTTAGAATAGAGCCTGTGTAACTGCTATGAAAATGTGCCTCTCAGACCTCCTGCTTCAGGGAGCAAAACTGAACGACTGACAGCCCCAGCTGCCAGCCCTCTGGATCCATCACTATTCTTGTGCTGAGAACACACATTTTCTCTGGCAGTTCGTAGTGTAGTACCAATGCAAGCCTATTCCCATGGGACATGGGACTCTTCTAACAGGTGACTCTAGCTCTAGAGCTCCCACCCTCTCTGAAACTTTCTTAGCACTGCTTTAAAATCTGAGATTCTGCCAGCCCAATTCTCCTTTCTCCCTCTCCTCTTCCGCCTGTGCCTGCTTCGTCCCCTTTATTTTTCAGGTATTTCTGCGATAAATTTCTTGTGTGTCTAATTCCATTTTGACATCTGCTTCCTTGAAGACTTGAATTGACAAGCCTGGCAGAGCCCACTAATTTAGTTACCCAGGGAATCACTTACTCAGAAAGAATCTCATGACACATTCCATGCAACACACTTTGAGAAATGAGTGAATATATCTGTATGTTAAGCTTGCTTGTAATAAATGAATTTTAGACATCTCTTACTGAGGAGGGAAGATAGAGGAGCTAAAAGCAGAAGAGTCCTAAAAAATTAAATTGCCTATTACCAACTACCCAACTAAGCACATATGACTGGCTCTACCTGGCATAGCGAATAGACTCTGCTGGCATTTGGAGACATAAAATAACTTGCGAAACTCTAAGTTCTCTTCCTGCCTTAGGACTATAAATTTGAATTTTCTCTATGAAAACCCAGTTTGCCCTTGTGAAGCTTAGAATAAAATTTGGGGTACAGGGGGGAGACAAAGATTGTATAACAGTAGTTCTCAGTCATTCGTGGGCTCATTCACTCATTTAACGAACAGGTATTGAGCTCTCATTCTGTATTGCTTGGTTTCATTCTTAAGTGCTGAGAGGGGAAGTGATGCAAGAATCAGATGCAGAAACAACTTCAACAAATGTCATAAAGGCTGTAAGAGAGCAGTAAGCACTACAAAAACGTAGAGGAGAAAGAACTTGACTTTGCCTAACACTAATAGGTTTTTTAGGGTGACAAAAAGGGAGAGAGCACCTGGGCAGAGAGAACACTGTATAAAAAAGATTTCAAGTGTGAAAGAAAGAGCACAGATTGCTCAGAAAGCTGATGCTTATTGTAACGTATAGAATTAGAGTTCGTGACAGAAGGGGACCATAAAGACACGTCAGATTTCAATGGACTTCCTACAGCATGCTAAGGGTTGTGCACTCACTTAGAGGTCTCAATGAACTAGCTGGACATAGTGAAATAATTAATAAGGATTCTGGAGATAATATCAATAAGGATGTGCATGTACTGCCATTCAGGGAATCCATTGGAAAAACAATGTAAAAAATTGTTGGCATCCACTAAATTTGTACATATATATGCTCCATAATACAACTATAATGCATGCACCTGTCTATCAAAATAAGAGTAAAGATTATTCATACCAAAAAAATAAAAAATAAAAAGCTTGTGTACTTCCTGTGTAAAAAAGACAGAGAACCATGCAGTCCTACTTAGAACTGAGCCCCAAACACTCAGTGTAAGAGCACTAAAAATCTCTCCTGGGTGGACCCAAACCAGTTGTTGTAAAGCCCTTAGCAATTCATGACATGTTTGTAACAAAGCAGGAATGGAGTGCATGAGAATTTACATAGGAATACATTACATTAGTCCTTTGTTGCCAGAGAAAGTAAGCCCATTCTGTTGAAAATCATCTATGTAGAATTTATTTGAAGCATTTAGAAATAATAGAATGTCCCATGTTTTTTACCATAACAATAAAATAAATACTAAGAAAATATGACTTCTGAGGTAGTTGAGATTTCAGAAAGGCCTCTGAGTTTTTTCTATAAAAATATTAGGATAAAATGTAGTGAACCAAAAGGAGAGAAATGTTCTAAATTTGAAAAAAAAATAATCCTGGGTCCTTGTATCATATTACTGTTCTTTGTGCCTTTATTTTACTCTGTGCTCAATTTTTTAAAATATTCTCATTTTAAAAATCCATGAATATTTTATGATCTGAGCCTAAATGTCCCATTGTCACTAATTCCTGAGACTCTTTCTGCTCCATAACTGATCATTAGTGAATTCATTTTGTATTCTAGTGGTTGTTGAAAGGCAGTTCTGAAGGTGTTACATTGAGGGCTTTTTTAGTGAATTTACTGGGGTGACATTGGCTAATAAAATTATATAGGTTTCAGGTGCACAGTTCTATAAAACATCATCTGTATATTGTATCATGTGTTTAGCACCCCAAGTCAGAGTTTTGACATTAATTAATGAACACTTAAACTCATCATAACTCTGCTGGGATTCAGAACAGCAGAAATTAGAAAGATGAATTTCAGGAGATGAATCCATTGAAAAGAAATGTGACTTCAGAGTCATTACTGTTGAATGCTCAGAGTTCCGTGACATACACACAGAATGCAATAAGAGCTCCTGGCTGCAGTCAAGCATAGGGCTCCAGTGGGAGAAAAAGGCTTATTCTGCATGTGTCAGGCAAAGCTGGACCGAATCAGCAGTCCAACTTTATAGTCCTAGGTCCTGGGCACACAAGAGAAATAGGTTTGCTGTATTCTATTAACTGGTTAAAGATGAGTGTCTCCACAGGGTGGGAAGAAAATTATTTAGGTGGAAAAAATGAAGAGTTCTTATTTCTATTACTACCAAAGGATTTGTAGAAATGGAAAATGTCAGTCTGAACCTAGCAGACAGGAATCAGGGCCGTGGAATTCCATCAGCTTTGACAAGCAAGTATTAAAAGAAATTATGGAGTTAAGAAGGAAATAGAGCAGTTTTCCTTGGAGACAATGGGTATTTGCCTAGCTGTACTTTTTGAATAGCTCATTGGGAGCTGGGTCAGTTTCTTAGTATTACAGAGCTTTCTGAAAATAGGAAAAGATAATGAAATGATGATGAGAAATGTTAAAATCAATAAGTATTCAAAGTCCACAGATGTCATCTCAATGTGGGTCCAAATTTCTCTGGGGTCACATCCTTAGAATCAAAAATCCAATGAACACAATTATTTTTGTTTGCTTTACTCTTCAAAACTCCACAAAGGAGTTTGTTTTGTTTTTATTTGTATTCTAACCTAACAGGCTTTCAACTGGTCATGAGAAGGACTATGTGCCAAAAGGTATGAAGAATATGGAGGAAGTTAGAAGGTTTTATAAAGACTCTAACTCAGTGAGAGCAAGAATATAATTAGCTAAGCTTTTAGGAACCACTGAATTTATTAAACAATTAATAGTTATACCTTCTCTGGTCCTCTCTATATTTTACTTCTCACAACCTGTGTATGAGGAAAAAGATACAAGTATGTCTAATTTACAAGTGAGTAAGCTCAAGCTTGAAAAAGTCTATTGAATTTTTAAAGTCATAAAACTGGTAAATTTTGTTCCAGGTTTCAACTCCATGCACCTCTATCTCAGAGCCCAATATACCATTTTATCTTCCCACTCCTGGCTGTGCAGTGAACCCTTTCAGCTGATGGCAGAAAGAACTGGTCTCACTAACACTAGTGTTCCATGCCAACCACCTGACTGAGGCCATATATTTGAGAGGCAATAGTAACTTTTGTAACAGACTGATATTCTTATAGGATCCAGTGGTGTTACTAGTGACCACAGTAACATAAATCAGAATTGTCAAATAGCCTTCTTGTGAATATTGCATTCAATCTTGCCTCTCAAAACCATTTATAAATTTGGAAGCCAACTAAGTTAACCACCACAGTGATCATATTTTCTTGAATTTCATTCCTGTGCGTTTCTTACCTGTTTTGTGTTCTTTTAAACAGTTTTCTGGTCATGAGAATAATATGAGCTAACACAAAGGATCATATTGTCAAATCAGATTCACAAGTACCAGAGATCTTATCCAGTTTTAACCCTTAATAACTTCAAGAATTCAAGTAATTACAAGGCACACATAGAGTGGGAACTGTTCAAAACTACCAACACCATGGCTGAGGTTCTTTTTGCTACATTAGGTTATTCTCTGGTCCAGATTAAATATACAAGGTGTTTGTGGAATGGATACAGGTAGCATTTGTACAAAAGAGAGCTATAGTAATTTAGTGAGGAAACATCTCTATGTACTTCAATAAGTACATAATTTATGTGATATCTTCCTGTGACTTATGTTCCAGAAACCCATAGAATTCCACATTTATTTGCTATAAGCAGCAATTCTAGACAGACCATAGACCTCTTGCTAAAAATGTTTCATATATGAGTATCTCTCACTATTAAATATCACTAATATGCTTGCCAGAAGGTCTGTCATTAGCACTTTACAAAGGGACTTGACCAGGTCACCTTTCTCTGTTTTCCCCAGACTACCCTCCATAAAGTAAATGAATAAATGCAGAGCTGCTTCTAATACTTTCCTTCCCAAATACTTTGAACACATAGAAAAATGCAAGATGAAAATACAAATCACCTATAATTAGTAAGCTTCCCGTTTGAGAAGTACTATTAAAAACACTTCGCTGTGCTTCACTCTAATCATTTTGCTATACAGATTATATTTCTATGCCATTGATTATTGAAAATTATGCACTCTCTATATGATGCATTCAAAACAGCTTACTACTCTTGGCAATACATTGGCACTATGTTCCCTTATTTCTAAATAATCTTTAAAAATATTATTTTTAGTGGTCGTATACTATTATGGCATTTGTGTATATTTAGATTGTTTTATGTTGGTGACATTTTTCTCCTATAAAATTTTTAATTTATTCTAAACTCCCAATGAGATATTCAAATAGTAGAACTAAGCTGTTTCCCAATGCTAAATTTAAATGTAAAAAATAAATCTTTTAAAAAATTTTATTACTCAAATAGGAACCTACTTCAGCCTGGATCTCTAAGTGGCTACCACTAGTGGGGCCCTCTTTTAGCCCCTCACTGGCCATATTACATGAACAAGTAGTAAACTGTTGTGCTAAGTTCTTGATATTTAGGGTCTATTTGTTAATTCAGCATAACCTACTCTCTTCCTACTGTTACATTTACAAATTTTTTCCAGGTGTTTTTTTTTTTTTTTAAATTTAATTAACAGTGTTTTTTCTGTACAAAATCTTTTATGATGGCAAATATCTTGAGCTTTGAAAATCGTGAATTCCTCCCTTTGCTTTTACTAGCTGAAAGCTAGTAAATATTTTGTTAAATAGAAATGAGATCACTATTTACAATGTTTCTTCCTAGTTCTTTTATGGCTTTTGTTCTTCACTTAATTCTTCCCTTCTAAACAGCATTTACTATATATTATCTAATCATGAGATTAATATATACTTAAAGTTTAAAAAATGTGAAGAATATAACAATGAACAAATAAAATAAAGACAAAAATAATGTTATGTCAACATCCAAAAATAAGCAGTGCTAAATATTAAATTAGTATGTTGTCAGTAAATCTTTTTCCTATGCAGAGACATACATTTAGGTGAATAAATGGAATGATATTATACTTTATGTTAAATGTTGAAGCCCACTTTTTAATTACATAAAACATAAATATTTTCTCAGGAAAATACTTTTTTCACATTTTTTGTATGTTGTATTGATTATCCCTTTTCTTCCCTCCACCCAGTTCCCCTTCTCCCTCCATCAGTTCCACCCCCCCTAGTTTATATCCGTGGTTCGTGCATATAAGTTCCTTGACTTTACCCTTTCCTATATTATTCTTAACTTCCCCATTTATTCTGCATCCTCCTACTATGCTTCTTAATTCCTGCACCATTTCCCTCCTTCTCCCCCTTTTACCCTCCCAGCTGATACCCCTCCACTTGCTCCCCATACCTATCATTCTGTTTCCACTCTGTCTGCTTAGCTTGTTTTTGCTTTTATTTTTTTAGATTCTGTTATTGATAGTTGTAATTTTGTTGTCATTTTAATGTTTATGGTTTTGACCTTTTTATTCAATAAGTCCCTTTAACATTTCATGTAATAATGGCTTGGTGATGATGAACTCCTTTAGCTTTACCTTGTCTGGGAAGCACTTCATCTGCCCTTCCATTCTAAACGATAGCTTTGCTGGCTGGAGTAATCTTGGTTGTAGGTCCTTGCATTTCATCGCTTTGAATATTTATTCCCAGTCTCTTCTTGCCTGCAAAGTTTCTTTTGAGAAATCAGCTTATAGTCTTATAGACACCCCTTTGTAGGTAATTCGTTGCTTTTCTCTTGCAGCTCTTAAGATTCTCTCTTTATCTTTCACCTTTGGCATTTTAACTATGATGTGTCTTGGTGTGGTCCTTCTTGGGTCTAGCTTGTTTGGGACTCTCTGTGCTTCCTGGACCTTTATGTTTATTTCCTTCACCAAATTTGGGGAGTTTTCTTCATTATTTTTTCACATAATTTTTCAATTTCTTGTTCTTCCTTTTCTCATTCTGGCACCCCTATGATTTGAATGTTGGCATGTTTAATGTTGTCCCAGAGGTTCCTAAGCCTCTCCTCATTTTTTTCAATTCTCTTTTCCTCTTTCTGTACTGGTTGACTGTTTATTTCTTTGTTATGTTCCAATTTGTTGATTTGAACCCTGGTTTCCTTTCATTCACCACTAGTTTCATATGTATTTTCCTTCATTTCATTTAGTATAGCCTTCATTTCTTCCTGGTCCTGCTTAATCTTTTCTGTCAAATCTGTGAACATCTTTATCACCAGTGCTTTAAACTGCCCATCTGTTAGGTTCACTATCCTCTCATCTGTTAGGTTTGCTATTTCCCCGTCACTAGTTCTCCCACTGGAACCTTGATCTGTCCCCCCTTTTGGGCCGTACTTCTCTGTCTCCTCATCTTGACAGCTTTCTGTGTTTGCTTCTGTGATTTAGGTAGAGCTGTGACAGCCGTTATAAGGGATGGAGCCTTAGGTATTCATTAGTGGTGGTGACCCATTTCACCATGTGGGGAAGGGGTCTGAGAAGGAGCAGTGCCAGTTGCCACTGCTTTTCCAGGCACTTCTCCCCCTTCCTGTACTAAGCCAGCTGCCTCCTTTGAGAGACCAGCACTTTCTTCTTCTGCCCCAAGCCTCACTGGCTTTCACAGTCAGAAACAATGTGGCTCTGTTTTCCCCAGCACTGGAACTGTGTGCTACGTGGTCTGCTTTGGGTCTGTGATAGGGCTTGAATTGCTTCCCAGGTTTAAAATGTATGAATTTGCTTTTGGCCGCAGCTACCATCCTTGTGCCACTGCCACTGTTGCCAGCCCCACTGTCACTGCCAAGCTCCATCCCCACAGCTATGCAGCCCTGCACCTCCGTCTCTCTGTCCCAGCTCTACCTGTCCTACCTTTCTGGCTGAATATTGTTCTTTATTTCTTTGTTGAACTTTCATGTAGTTTGATTTTGTGGATCATCTGGGTTTTTTTAGTTTTGAATTGGTTTTAAATTCCTTCTTAGTTGTGAGGGAGACATAGCTTATCTGCTTATGCTTCCATCTTGGCCAGAATTCCTCAGATAAATACTTTTTTTAAAATTTCTGTTTATTATTTCGTTAAGTGCATATGCCAAATGTAATTTTTTAATTCATCGATTAGAGGCCTTAAAATTGTTTCCAATGTGTCGCTATTGTAAATAACACTGTGAAGATTATATTTATATGTGTACCTGATAGCAATGAGGACAATTGGGCACCTACTAGATCCTGGTGTTAGCAATGGATTACCTCCTTTAAAGGTTCACCACAATATCAGATCATATATTCTTCTGTCTTGATGTCCCTGCCCCGTTCCTAGCCTTTACCTAGTCTGCATGTAGGAAAAGTAGGATCTCTAGCCACCTGATTGATTTCATTCTCTTTTTGGTCTTGTTTTTAGTTTATCTCATAAATATTATTATGACTTATGTTCATCATTCAGAAGGTTTCACTTGTATAAATTTTTATTGTCCCAGTCTTATTCTGGTAACACATCTCATGTCCAATTAGTTCCATGTATTTTCAATAGCAGATGGTAGTCTGGCTCAGCTTAATTACAGCTATTAATGCAAAATAATAATATAGTGGTAATAAAAAGACCACATCTTTTTTTCATATTTTGGAATTTACTATAGTTTTAGCCTCTAATTTCCTGAATCGAACATTGGTAGGACAAAATAGAGGTAATGTTTGTCTTTGCAGTCACTTCTCAAGTGGTATAGTTTGCAGTAGAGCTAGGAAGATACATCAATTAGCATCGCAGTGTTCACAGGCCTCTTAAGCATCATCTAGGTAAAATGAATAATAAAGGGATGGATAACTTCCCCATAAGAAGAGGCAAAAATGATTGGGGATCATTTTATACTTGTTTTTAACTTAAAAATGAAAAGGCTGACAAGCTAATATAATTAAAACCTATAAATCAGAAGCCCCATGAATAAGGTGGCCAAAGAGCTGCTGGAGAAATTCCAGAATTCACTAATATTTGTACTGAAAGAAGATGAATGAAAAGGAATAGAAGGAGATCCAAGATGGTGGAGGAGTAAGTGGAAGCTACACTAACCTCCTCCCAGGACCAGTCTGGATTTACAACTTAATTTTGGAGAAATCATCTGGAATAACCAACGGAACACTAGCTGGAAAGAAGTCTTATAACCACGGAGAGACAGAAAAGGCCGCTACATCACAACGTGACCGGTAGGGAGTGCGGAGACGCGGAAGGGCTGGCTGGGCTCACACGGGTGGCTGCTGAAGGGACTGAGAAACAGCTCAGCAGCCGGGGATTCCCCCGGAGGAGGGCAGGGTCTAAACCCCCAGCTGGGCTTCCCAGCCTACAGCAACAGAGTGGAAAGTAAAATAGTATCAGCTGTGAAAAGCGAAAAGCCACAGGCTTTCTTGCTAGCCGGAGAGAAACAGCAGGAGAAAAAGAGCTCTTAAGTGGATCACATACGAAAATATTTTGGCCACCACTTACCCTGGGCTCAAGCAGAGGGAAGGCAGAGAGGACTGGAGACACTTGGGGAGAATTTGGCACGGTGGCTTTGAGGGGAGAACTGGAGGAGCAGCTGACTGGGTCCCAGTGCTGACTCATCCCCAGTACTGCGGGTAGACCATTCCCCTCCAAGTGGCGTCAGCCTGAGGGGAAGCAAAAGCCCTGCCTACAGGAATTAAGCTGCCACACCCACAGTCCTTAAGCCTGACAGCTAATCACAGATTGAATAGATTAACAATCAAAGAAGACAGACAACAGCAGTAGATCCCTGGAAGTCTCCAACAGGCTGCCTAGGGCCAGACTGGTACATGATCTGACGCCACCAGAGGCAGATCCAGGAAGTGCAGATCATTCCAAGAAGCACCAACAAACAATAGGAGTCAAAAAAATGGGGAGACAGAGAAACAACCTCCCATCAAAAGGAAAGGTAGAATCCCCAGAAAGAGTGCTAAATGAAATAGAGGGGAGCGAACTATCAGATATGGAATTCAAAACATGGATTATGGAGAAGCTGAATGAGCTCAGCGGAAACTTCAAAGAACTCCAGAAAAACTACAAGGAACTCACAGAAAATTACGTGAGCATGAAAAAGGACATAGAAGCTATCAATAAGAGCCAGGAGGAAATGAAAAATACGATCTCTGAATTGAAGAACACAGTAGAAGGAATTAAAAGCAGGCTAGAGGAAGCAGAAGATCGGATCAGCGAGCTGGAGGACAACCTACACAAAAACTCCCAGACAATGCAACAAAATGAAAAAAGACTGAACAAGACTGAAGAGGTTCTAAGACAGCTGCAGGACAACATGAAACGTAATAATATCCGTATCATAGGAATTCCAGAAGGAGAAGAAGAAGAGCAAGGGATAGAAAACCTCTTTGAAAAACTAATGACAGAAAACTTTCCTAACATGACGAGAGAAAGAGTCACGCAAGTCCAGGAAGCACAGAGGGTCCCAATGAAGATGAACCCCAACAGGCCCACCTCAAGACACATCATAATTAAAATGGCAACATTCAAAGACAAAGAGAGGATCCTAAAAGCAGCAAGAGAAAAACAACTAATAACATACAAGGGTACTCCAATAAGGCTATCATCAGATTTCTCAGCAGAAACACTACAAGCCAGAAGGGAATGGCAAAAAGTATTCCAAGCAATGAAAAACAAAGGCCTACAACCTAGAATACTATACCCAGCAAAGCTCTCATTCAAAATGGAGGGTGAAATAAGGAGCTTCCAAGACAAAAGAAGGCTAAAAGAATACATCTCCACCAAACCAGCAATGCAAGAGATGCTAAAAGGTCTGCTCTAAGAAGATAAAGAAACAGAGAGAGACAGAGAAGAACACGAGTACAAAGGGGAAAAATGACAATGAATAAGTACTTATCGGTAATAACCTTAAATGTAAATGGATTAAACGCTCCAATTAAAAGACATAGGGTAGCTGAATGGATTAGAAAGAATGACCCACATATATGCTGTCTACAAGAGACCCACCTTAGAACAAAAGATCTACACAGACTGAAAGTAAAGGGATGGAAAAATGTATTCCAAGCAAATGGACGTGAAAAAAAAGCTGGGGTAGCAATACTTATATCAGACAAAACAGATTTCACAGCAAAGTCCATAAAAAGAGACAAAGAAGGGCATTTCATAATACTTAAGGGAAAAATCCATCAAGAAGATATAACCCTTATAAATATATATGCACCAAACTTAGGAGCACCCAAATATGTAAGGAAACTTTTGAAAGACTCCAAGAAAGATATAGACAACAACACACTCATAGTAGGGGACTTTAACACCCCATTGTCAACAATGGACAGATCTTCGAAGCAAAGAAACACCAAAGATATGGAGGCACTGAACAACACTCTAGATCAAATGGACTTAGTCGATATATATAGAAGTTTTCACCCCAAAGAAGCAAAATATACATACTTCTCAAGTGCACATGGAACATTTTCAAAGATAGACCACATGGTAGGACACAAAACAAGCCTTAACAAATTCAAGAAAATTGAAATTATATCAAGCATCTTCTCAGATCACAATGGCTTAAAATTGGAAATCAACCTCAAGGAAAAAACTCAAAAACATTCAAACTCATGGAGAATGAATAACATGCTATTAAATAATGAATGGGTTAACAATGACATCAAGGAAGAAATCAAAAAGTTTCTGGAAACTAATGATAATGAACACACAACAACCCAAAACCTATGGGATACAGCGAAAGCAGTCCTAAGAGGAAAGTTCATAGCAATACAGGCCTACCTAAAAAAGCTAGAGGAATATCTAATAAAAAATTTAACCCTACAGCTACAAGATCTAGAGGAAGAACAACAAGCAAAGCCCAGATCAAGTAGAAGGAAGGAAATCATCAAGATCAGAGCAGAATTAAATGACATAGAGTCTAAACTAACAATTCAAAAGATCAACAAAAGTAGGAGCTGGTTCTTTGAAAAAATAAACAAAATTGACAAGCCTTTAAGCAGGCTCATCAAGAAAAAAAGAGAGAGGACCCAAATAAATAAAATCAGAAATGAAAGAGGAGAAATCACAACTGATACCACAGAAATACAAAGAATTATAAGAAATTATTATGAACAACTGTATGGCAAGAAATTTGACAACCTAGAGGAAATGGACAGATTCCTGGAAACCTATAGTCTTCCCAAACTGAATCAAGAAGAAGCAGAAAGTCTGAATAGACCAATAACAGCTAGTGAAATTGAAGCAGTAATCAAAAAACTCCCAGCACACAAAAGCCCTGGACCGGATGGCTTCACAAGTGAATTCTACAAAACATTTAGGAAAGAACTAACTCCTATCCTTCTCAGACTATTCCAAAAGATACAAGAAGAGGGAAGACTGCCAAACTCATTCTATGAAGCCAGTATAACCCTAATTCCAAAACCAGGTCAAGACACAACAAAGAAAGAAAACTACAGGCCAATATCGCTGATGAACATAGATGCTAAAATCCTCAACAAAATATTGGCAAACCGGATCCAGCAACACATTAGAAAGATCATACACCACGATCAAGTAGGATTCATCCCAGGGATGCAAGGATGGTTTAACATTCGTAAATCAATAAACGTAATACACCACATAAACAAAATGAAAGACAAAAACCACATGATAATATCAATAGATGCAGAAAAAGCATTTGATAAAGTACAACACCCATTTATGATAAAAACTCTCAGCAAAATGGGAATAGAGGGAGCATATCTCAACATAATAAAGGCCGTATACAAAAAACCTGAAGCCAACATCATACTCAATGGGCAAAAACTGAGAGCATTCCCCCTGAGATCAGGAACAAAACAAGGATGTCCACTCTCCCCACTCCTATTCAACATAGTCTTGGAAGTTCTAGCCACCGCAATCAGACAAGAAAGAGAAATAAAAGGCATCCAAATTGGAAAAGAGGAAGTAAAACTGTCATTATTTGCAGATGACATGATAGTGTACATAGAAAACCCTATAGACTCCACAAAAAAACTACTCGACCTAATAAGTGAATTCGGCAAAATAGCAGGATACAAAGTCAATATTAAGAAATCAAAGGCATTTTTATACACCAACAATAAAAACTCAGAGATAGAAACTGAAAGAAAAATTCAATTTACCATAGCAACAAGAAAAATAAAATACCTAGGAATAAACTTAACCAAGGAGGTAAAAGACCTGTACTCAGAAAACTACATAACATTGAAGAAAGAAATTAAAGAAGATACAAATAAATGGAAGCATATACCATGCTCATGGATGGGAAGAATCAACATCATTAAAATGTCCATACTACCCAAAGCAATTTATAGATTCAATGCAATCCCTATTAAAATACCAGCAACATATTTCACAGACCTAGAACAAATACTTCAAAAATTTATATGGAACCAAAAAAGAGCCCGAATAGCCACAGCAATTATGAGGAAGAAGAACACAGTAGGAGGAATCACAATACCTGATATCAAACTATACTACAAGGCCACGGTAATCAAAACAGTCTGGTACTGGCATAAAAACAGACATATAGATCAATGGAACAGAATAGAGAGCCCAGAAATAAACCCAGGTTCATATGGTCAACTAATATTTGACAAAGGGGGAAAGAACATCAAATGGAGTGAAAAGAGCCTCTTCAACAAATGGTGTTGGGAGAACTGGACAGGGACATGCAAAAAAATGAAACTAGACCACCAACTTACACCATACACCAGAATAAACTCAAAATGGATCAAAGACTTAAATGTAAGCCGTGATACCATAAAAGTCCTAGAGGAAAAAATAGGCAGGAAAATTTCAGATATCCCATGTAGCAACATTTTCACTGATATATCTCCTAAGGCAAGGGAAATAAAGGAAAGAATAAACAAATGGGACTACATCAAACTAAAAAGTTTCTGCTCAGCTAAAGAAAACATCAGCAAGATGAAAAGGAAACCAACCATATGGGAAAATATATTCGCCAATGACATCTCAGACAAGGGATTGATCTCCAAAATATATAAAGAACTCATACGACTCAACACCAAGAAGACAGACAACCCAATTAAAAAATGGGCAAAGGACCTGAACAAACACTTCTCCAAAGAAGACATATGGAGGGCCCATAGACATATGAAAATATGCTCAACATCACTAGCCATCAGAGAGATGCAAATAAAAACCACAATGAGATACCACCTCACACCAGTCAGAATGGCCATAATCAACAAATCAACAAACAACTTGTGCTGGAGAGGATGCGGAGAAACGGGAACCCTGGTGCATTGCTGGTGGGAATGCAGACTGGTGCAGCCACTATGGAAAACAGTTTGGAATTTCCTCAAAAAACTAAAAATGGAACTGCCTTTTGAACCAGCAATTCCATTACTGGGATTATATCCGAAAAATCCTGAAACACCAATCCAAAAGAACCTATGCACTCCAATGTTCATAGCAGCACTATTTACAATAGCCAAGTGCTGGAAACAACCTAAATGCCCATCTGTAGATGAGTGGATCCAAAAACTGTGGTACATTTACACAATGGAGTTCTATGTAGCAGAAAGAAAGAAGGAACTTCTACCATTTGCAACAACATGGATGGAACTAGAGAGAATTATGCTTAGCGAAATAAGCCAGGCAACGAAAGAAAAATACGTTATGCTGTCACCTATTACAGGAAACTAATGAACAACACAAACAAATGAGCAAAATTGAACCAGAGGGCATAAGCCTATGACCGCATTACCTGAGTGATTGTCTGTACGCATAAGCCTCACTTAATCCTCTCTGCAGCGCTGCCTCCGGAGACTCAACAGTTTGGCTGAACTAAATGGCTGAGTTGGTGAAGAATGGGGTGGTCTGTGGGCTTCACTTTAAAACTGAATTCTCTTTTCTATCCTAATGGCTTGGACAGAAAGGGCCCAGAGGTCTGAGAGGGGGGAAACATAAACTATTTCCCTCAGCCCAAACTAAATAAAATGGGCAAAAGGGTTTTGGACAGGAGAGATGTGCCTAGCACACCTTCCTCCAAAGAAGCCCTTTTTTTTTTTTTTCTCCTAATGTGGGACATTGAAAAATTAATCCCTGACTTTTGCCACCTAGTAGTTATGGATTGAATGATGCTTTTTAACCCTTTTTGCCAAATCTGTTGCCCCCAGAACACAACAAGGATGCCAGCCTGCTAAACCAAGCACGCCGTTGTCCGGAGACAGCCAACTGACCTGGAGTCTGCACAATCCTTCCCCATGTGGGAAGGCCACCCTCCCCTCCACACCCCCACTGTTATTAGGGATTTCTGGACCCAAGGGTAGGTAGGACGACGACCATGTCCAGCTTGAAGCAGCTAGAGGAGCTTGAGACCTTCGCCCATTGTCCTTTACAAGATTACAAAGGGTCTTAATATCTGAGAGGGAGGGATAGTTATTTTTTACGAACCATGGGTATGGACTGGGGGGGGATGCTGGGGGAGGGAGATACTGGGTGGAGGGGAATAAAGGGGAAAAAATTGGAACTACTGTAACAACATAATCAATAAAATATACTTAAAAAAAAAAAAAAAAGAAAAGGAATAGAAGATTATAGAAAATACCAGATTAAAACTCCTTGCACAAAATTGGATCAACATACACTTTATCATTCTATAGATGACATGCAAATGTGTTTTTTAAAAAACACAACAGTTTAAAGTAGTCTGTTGTTATGGGTTCTTATGAGACATAAAGATTAAGAAATGAGGACTGAACTTAGAAAACTAAAAATGGAAATTTACCAAGACTATAAAAAATAAGCCCTAGCCCCAGTTGCCACAATTGCTCTGGGAGAAAAAAAGCTAAAACTCTAAAAGTTTTTATGAATTAACTGTTTGAAAAACCCATTCTATGCCCTGTAACTATTAAAAGTGACTACAGCCTGCTTACTTCACCTAATCCCAAATCATTAATTTCTGTGCCCAAATCACCCAAACTCTAAACCTAATTCCAATCCTAGGTTCACAAAAACCCTCTGTAAATTTTCTTTTCAAAACACTCTTGAGGCTGTTTTTAACAGTTCTCACATTCATTTGGAAGAACATAAACAAACTGGCTTCCATGGTTGACACCGGCTTCCCAACGATCTTTGAAAGGTTTACAAGACATATGCGCTGAGCTTTCTTGTTTTGTTTCATTTTGTTTTGTTTTGTTTTCCCCTTGTTTATTGAATGTAATTTTTTTAATTTATTTTTTTATTGTGGTAAGAACACTTAACTTGAGAACCATCCTCTTAACCAATTTTTAAGTGCCTTATACAATATTGTTAACTATAGACACAATGTTGTACAGCAACTCTCTAGAACTTTTACATGTTGCAAAACTGAAACTCTATCCGGCTGATCAACAACTCCCCATTTCCCCTTCCTGCCAGCCCTTGACGACCACCGTTCTAGTATCTGTTTCTATAAGTTTAACTATTTTAGATATCTCATATAAGTACAATCACACAGTATTTGCCCTTCTGACTGGCTTATTTTACTTAACACAATATCCTCAAGGTTCATTCACATTATCATATATGATGGTAAGGATTTCTTTCTTAATTAAATCTGAATAATGTTCATTGAATGTATAAACCACATTTTTTTTTATCCATTCATTGGTTGATGAGCATTTAGGTTGTTTCCACATCTTGACTATTATGATATTGCTGCAATGAATATGGGAGTTCACAGATCTCCTTGAGATCCTGACTTCAATTCTTTCAGATAAATATTCAATAGTGGGATCATTGGATCATATGGTAGTTCTGTTACTAGATGGGGTCCAGGCATGAAGTAGATCTGCCTCTAGCCAACCTGTAGCATGTGGGTTCTTGACTTTGTGTAGGAAGGATATCACAAAATGATTCTGGGTGAGACCAGGTGATTTGGGAACTACGGTTATTAAAGCTGGGACAGTGAAATAAAGAAAAGCCTTAGGGTAGAAGAGGCCACAGGAGAGTATACGTGGTGTTCTGCTTTGGCTCCCTATAAACATTATAGGAAAGAAATGAGCCAGGGCAGGGCTGCTTCGAGCTCACTGTGAAGTCAGAGAACAGGGGGCCTTGGAGACAGGATGAGGGGGTTAGCCCAGGAGGAGCTGCCACTGTCCACAGCTCCCTTTGTTGCAAGTCTCATGGGGACCCTTAGACTTTCGGAGAAAGTAAAAAGTCTATGCCTGAGAAGGTGCATAGGCGTGCTCTAGTGCAAGCCGGCACCAGGTCTTTGTCTTGAGGGTTTTTATCTCTCTTCTGTGGGTGAGAAGCTTAGGGGAGGTTTTCAGCAAAATATTAATTAGCTTTCTGGGTGAGTTTTTAATATGCTAATACATCAAAATGAGCATTTAGGGGGATGATTCTTTGTTCTGTTTTACTGTTTTATTTTTATCTTGGGTCTGTCTGGCTCTAATCAGGTTTTGTTTGTTCCCCTAACTTTGTTCATGACTTTGTTCATCTTTGGGTTTAGCTGGAACAAATGACATTAATTGGGACTTTGTTCTCTATTTGCCCAGTCAGGGTGATTTAAGCTATGTATTCTCTGGTTAGGGAGGGGAGATATAAACCACTTTCTTTCAAGTGTCCTTGGTTAGGGAAGATAAGGTGTTACAATTCACTAGTTGGCTATGAGTTGTTCAAATTGGTTGGCCTTGTTTAATTTTCTTGTCTCAATTTCCCTATTCCACTTACCCAAGAATTCTAGCTTTTTACTATCCTACCACAGTTCTATTTTTAATTTTTTAGGAAACCTCCATACTGATTTCCGTAATGGCTGTACCATTTTACATTCCCATAAATAGTATGCAAGGGTTCTATGTTATCCATATCATAGCTAACATTTGTTGCTATTTGGGTTGGTTGGTTGGTTGGTTTGTTTAATGATAGCCATTCTGACTGGTATGAGATGATATCTCATTGTGATTTTGATTTGGATTTCCCTGCTGATTAGTGATGTTGAGCTTCTTTTCATATACCTGGTGACTATTTGTATTTCTTTTTTAGAAAAAATGTCTATTTTCGTCCTTTGCACACTTTTTAATCAGGTTTTGTGCATCTTTTGAGTGTGTTGTATGATTTTTGTTTATTTATTTGCTTTTCACTATTAGGCTGCAGAAGTTTCTTAAATATTTTGGATATTAAACCCTTATCAGATATATAGTTTGCAAACATATTCCTTCATTTTATAGGTTGCCTTTTCACTCTTGATTGTTTCCTTTACTGTGCAGAGGCTTTCCAGTTTGATATAATCCCACTTGCCTATTTTTGCATTTGTTGCTTGTGCTTCTGGTGTCATATCCAAGAAATCATTGCTAAAACCACTATCACAAAGATTTTACATCTTGTTTTCTTGTAGGAATTTTACAGTTCGGGGTCTTATGTTTAAGTATTTAATATATTTTGACTTGACTTTTGGTATATGGGAAAATGATTCAATTTTATTCTTTTCTGTGTAAATAATCAGTTTTCTCAATACCATTTGTTGAAGAGACTACCCTTTCCCCCCCATTACCAATAATTTTGAAATAAATTTACACATATATGATCAACTGATCTTTGACAGGGATGGGAAGCTTATGTAAAATGGGGTTTTTTAATTAAGGACTAAAATAAAATCAATGCAACATCCACTTGCCATTGTGCAAACTGTCCTCCCGCCTACTAAATGCTCCTGCTACTCTATAGTCGGCGGCGGCGGCAGCCGTCCGTCTCGAGAGACGATGGTGTAGCTTCTTAAGAGTCTATCTGCACCGCCGAGAATGGCTGTGCAGTCCGACTCGGGAGTGACACGGTATCTGTCTCCTCCTGTGTTGAATCGACATCTTGCGATGACGCTGGAGTGTCCTCTGCAGTGAAGCTGAAGCTACAGAGCCTGGGCAGGGTGATATGGAGGGTCTGCTGTTGCCCATGCAGCAGACCCCCCTCTCTTCGCAGCTGAAGGGGCCAAGGGAAAGACGGAGTCAATACAGCTTGGCTTCAGGTGCGCCGCAGGAGTTGCCGGTGTTGACTACAACGTCAAACCGCCTTAGGGACTCCGGCTCCGGATTTTCTGTCGGGGTTTACTCCCTTAGCCTTTCCCCTGAAGAGGTATGCCGCAAGGCAGCGGAGGTTTTTTGGAGTCAGAGTTTTCCTTCTCTGATGTGCCCTGACTGGAAGATCGAACCAGCGACACTTAGCTCGCAGGCCGACGCTCAATCCACTGAGCCAAACCAGCCAGGGGTTACTCTATATAGTAAGGAACTGAATATTCACACAATGGGCCTTGCTTGCCTTATTCCATGCCTCTCCACAAAGCATCTATCCAGTGCTCTGATACCACGGTTCACATATAGCATACTCAAACAATTCATTCAAAAGTTTCATCGCCCTCCTAATAAATGCCAGGTTCTTGCAAAGATTTTCTTCTCTTCCTCATAATGTCTCCTCAGCCCAAAAAAGTTGCATAAACAATGTGAGAAAGTGCTGGATCAAAGTTTAAAAGACATGTTCAGCCTAATTTCTAACTGCTGTACAGACTTCCTTACTCAATACAACCATTCCCCCAGTGGACAATTACACTTGCGGAGTGGAAAATGAGTAGATACATGCATGCATTTAGACCTCGTAAATTCAGTCACATGTACTGAGGCTCAGAAAATTGCTACTAAACACACACCTACACACACATACCACCAACAACAATCATTTCAAAATGCCTCAAAACTTTTATTTTTGTGTCTTGAAAAACAAAAAGAAATCTTAGCATTAGTACCTAATCTACAGAAATGTTAAATTAAATTTGTATGTCCTTGATATGCAACAGTGCCTCTCTGTCTGAAACCTCTCTTCCATCTCAGCCCACCTGACTTAACTGTCTTTTTACTCTTTTCCTTTCTCATTACTTAATTATGTAACATGTTAATGTGTATCAGAATCAAGTATTCTTTACTATACATAATTATATGTGCTCTACTTCCATAGAACTGGCAGTGCAGTAGGTTTGTTTACACCAACATCACCACAAATATTGGAACAATGCATTACTACAGCTATGGCATCACTAGGCAATAGGAATTTTTCAGCTCCATTACAATTGTTTGGGACCACCATCATATATGCAGTCCATTGTTGACTGAAATGTAATCATGCAGCTCATGACTGTAATGTTATTAATAACCATTGTACTGTAACTTGTATAAAATACGTAACACCATGGATGGCTCTCAAAAACATTGTGCTAAGAAAACAAGTCAAACATAAAAGATCGCATAATTTAATTTACATGAAATTATGATGTATAATTCATTTACATGAAATCCTAGAAATAACAAAACTATAGTGACAGAAAACAGATTAATGATTGCCTCAGGCTAGAGGCCTGGAAGGGGATTGACTACAAAGGGGCACAAGGGAAATTTTAGGAATTATGGATATGTTCTAAATCTTGATTATGCTGGTGGTTTCATAAATGTCAAAACTCATTAAGTTGTACAATTAAAATTGAGTGAATTTATCATATGTAAGTTATGCCTCAAAAAATCAGGGGACACATATACAGTATTTCCTCATTTATCGCGAGTATTATGTTCTAGACTCCCCTCCCCCCACAATAGGTGAAAATCTGCGAAGTAGGAACCTTACATTTATTTTAGTATTTATATATATTTTAAGGCTTTATAAACCCTTCCCACACACTTATAAACCATTTCCAATCTCTTATTAACTTTTCCCACTATCTTATTAACCTCTCCCACACTTTTATAAACACTACTTATGTTCTTAAACATATTCAACACTCTTAAACCTACTAACTTAAGTACTGCAAAATCCCACGATATAGCAGAAAATCTGCAATAAATAATTAAATATAATATTTTTAAAAATCCTGTGATACAGTGAGGCCACGATAAGTGAACTGCAATATAGAAAGGGATTACTGTACTGTACAAACACATATACTATACATAGATAATATAATATATGTATAAAATTATATAAATATAAAATTTTGAAATGTCTCTAAAAATAAAAAGATTCCCTTTAAATTCAACTGATGGAGTCTGCCCAATTTTCATCTAGTTTTAAAAGAGGTTTGTTTGTTTTTTGTCTTCTACACCATGTGCTAAATTATGCAGGTTATAATGCACATAATCTGTGTCTAAATTCATGAAAGTGAGTGAGGCTTACTCTTGTCTCCTTGACTCAGGTTCAAAGATTGTCCATAGAATTGCACTTGTCTTTTTTTGTTTGTTTGTTTGTTTTGTTTTGTTTGTTTTTCCTTTTTACTGAATTTATTGGGGTGATACTGGTTACCAAAATTATACAGGTTTCAAGTGCACAATTCCACAATACATCATCTGTACACTATATTGTGTGTTCATCACCCCAAGTCCAGACTCCTTCCATCATCATTTATACTCCCTATACCCTCTTCCACTTCCCCCAGCCCCCTCCACCCCTCTACTTACCAATCATCACACTGTTGTCCATGTCCATGAGTTTTTTTCCTTTTTTTTTCACTATCTCCCCACCTCCTCCACCCAGCCCCACCTACCCAATAGCTGTCAGCTTGCCTCTATCTATGAGTCCGTCTCTATTTTGCTTGTTAGTTCATTGTGTTCATTAGGTTCCACATACGAGTGAAATCATATGACTTTTGTATTTCTCTGAAAATGTCAAAAAAGATGAACAAAGGGAACTGTGCAGTTTAAGGCAGATCTGCACATATCTTTCTTTGTGGCAATGGCTGGTACAGTCCTTTCTTTTTCATCCCCCAGAGGAATAATTACACGTTCTGCTTTCTGCTCACCTGCCTCCTCTGTCAAATTTGGCATCTCTATTGCAAGATAATTGCTGCCTAGACTATTCAATTATATTTTAATTAAGTATTGCTCATTATAACTGCAAGACAATAAAACATATGTCATTTGATTAGCCAAAAATTCAAATATAAATTACATTTATTTTTATGCCAACATGCACTTTATCTAATGAGACATTTGTCATCCTATTATAAGAAGAGTGTATGTGATTTTATTTTCTTTTAGAAATTTTTAAATGCCTGCAAGAAAAGTTTAAGCATTATATGCAACAATTTGTATTCTTTTCTTTATCTCTACATTAACTATCTAGAACAGAAAGTTATATATAGTTACAGACCATAAAAATTCTTCATAATAGCAGGTGATTGGATATTAGCTTAATTACCAATTTTTGACTATGTCACTTTATATATCAAAATTTGTTATCTGTTAGAGGACAAATGTCTTATTTTAACAGTGTATTTTTCTCTGATTGTAACAGTCATATGTAATTATATAAGAAACCTTTGAAAATACAGAAGGGAAACCTATTAATATATATATGTATTTTCTTACAGTTTTTTTTCCTAAAATCTTTTTTCTATGTTTCTTACTCTGTTTTTTAAAATTAAAATTATAGCATACATTGTAACATTTAATTCTGATTTTTAAGTTTAATATTATATTGTGACCACATACCATGTCACTAATTGCTGTGAAAATAAAAGCTACATAACATCCCATCATAGATTAAGCATAATTTTTGGACATTGAGGTTAGTCCATTGATTCTTCACTAATATAGGTAATAGTTGGGCAATTGTATTTATGCATAAATCTTTACATCTCTGCTTATATACTTAGAATTGACTTCCATAAGTGAAATTATTGGCTCAAAAGTATTAAGGAAATACTGCATTCTCAGCTCCTGAGTCTTTACAGGGTACGGACAGGCCAGATGCAAACACTTCTAGGTCCTGTGTAGACCCTGAACTTGATCTTCCCATTGGAAGGAAGGGTGACAAATATGATTGGAGATCTGGAGAGAGCTGATATCCTCTGATATAGGTATGGTTTCTGTGATGCACATTAAGGTATGCCTTAACATCTTGGCACATTTAGGTCTTCCTCACCTGTGCAAGGATCTCACCACCACCACCACCACCCCAGCAAGAAGAAACTGCTATTTAAAGCCTCAGAACCTATAAGAGTGATAAAAAGCATGTGAGCAACAGGAAGTCAGAGTTAGCAGACCCCAAGGTCTATCATTGGAAAGAGGAGAAAGGATCCCAAGCTTGCCAATACATTTTGCTCGACAAGCCTTAACTTTAGGATTCTTTGTACTCCTTGACTCAGTTTGGGACTCTATCTGTTGGGATGGCCAGAAAGTTTGTTTGGTTTTTTCATACAGTAGCTCTGGTAGCACTTAGTTGTCTTTCATTTCATTCAAAACGATTTTGTTGATTGCATTGTAACAGCTGTCATATCAGTGTGCATTTAAAAAAACTTATCAAAATTGGTAAATTTTTGTGTAACCATTTTAATATTGAAGATGGAAGAAAATATGCACCATTTTTGGAATATTATGCTTTATTATTCCAAGAAAGGCAAAAGTGCAACTGAAACGCAAAAAAAATATTTGTGCAGTGTATGGAGAAGGTGCTGTGACTGATCAAACATGTCAAAAGTTGTTCGCAAAGTTTCATGCTGGAAATTTCTTGCTGGATGATGCTTTATGGTCATGAAGACCAATTGAACTTGATAGTCATCAAATTGAGACATTAATTAAGGACAATCAATGTTATACCATGCAGTAGATAGCCAACATACTTAAAATATCCAAATCAATGAAGTTATTGGTGAAAATGAAAAATGTGTCTTTTATTTTACAGGAAAAAAAACCATACAAACTTTTTGGCCAACCCAATACAAAAACCCAAGTGGGCCACAGGGGCAATTAGTAGGATTCAAGTAACAAACTTTCACTAAAATTCCAACACAAGACTATAAAACAAGAGCTCAGGGAATGTAGAGCAATAAATTTACACTTTGAAACATTTCTGCTTCAAATGCATAGCAGTGATAGCAAAAATTAAGAAAACAAGCAATAAAACAGGTAAAAACTTCAAAAAAGCAGAGATAAATAGGCCATATATTAAAAAGAGATGCAAAATGGGAGCTGAGCTCTATTTTAGGCAGGAGCAAACAAAAGCAATTAGAAGTTCAGTTTCTATGAATTAATGGAGAATAAAAATGATATACTAGGTCAAGCAGGGAATCTGAGCAAGACCCACTACCCAGAGATAGTGTTTGGTGAAGGATCTCCAACTCAGGAAAGCACACTGAAGATATCGATTACCCCTTCTGCCTAAGACTGCAAATTATGGAAGCCATGGGAGAACAAAAGACATAGATGAAACAAAATTTTAAATAACATACTGATCTAATGCTTAGAGAGAAATTTCATACACTTATGAGCATGAATTTATTCCAAGTGAAATTAATGTAATAGAAGAGTCTGAATGACTTTTAAATAAACATGTTAGGTCCTTCAATGCCAAGAATAAAGAAAATACAGTCACAAAAGAGCAAAAGAAATTATAAAAGTAAGCAGAAAATTTTAAAAAGACAGGTAGACATAGAAAAGAGCTAGAAATCTCAAAAAATAAAAATACGAACATTAAAACTTCTTAAATCAATGAATGAGATAAATTCTAGAAAGGATACAATTGAAGAGTAAACTAATTAATCAGATAATAGTCTGAGAATTCACCAAAGCACAACAGTGAAGACAAAAAATTATACACATATACACATATTTTCATGTACATACATACTTGCACACAGACAGGCATGTATATGTATAGAGCAGTAAAAGGCTTGGAGGAAAAAATTGAGAGATGTCAACATATGTCTAATAGGAATCCACAGACTAGAGAAAGGATAAATGAGCACTGTTAGGTTACTGGCTGGAATTTTTCCAGAATTGAGAATATATGCCCTCAGATAAAATATGGATTCCAAATACTAAGATAAATTAAAAATAAATTCATATTTAACTACAGAGTAGAATTATGAAACATCAAAAAGATAAAAAATATTAAAAGCTACCAGAGAGAAAAGATACATTATTTAAAAGAAACACTAAGATTGACAGAATATTTATCTTTTTCAGAAAAATATTTCAGAGGATAATGGAATAAAATCTTAAAAGCACTGAGAGATAATAACAGTCATTCTTGCCCTTAATTATTTATTTATTGACTTATTTATTTATTTTGGGTTTTTTCTTCACAATCTCTCCAAAATCTAAATGTTGGAACATTCCAAGGCTGAATCCTTGGCTCTCTTCTTTCTTTATCTCTTCTCACTCCCATGCGCTACCGCATCTATCCTCATAACTTTTATGTGTCATCCAAACGCCAAAAAATTCAGTTTCAATTACTTATTGTAACAAACTCCACTAAAATTCAGTGGCTTAAAATAACAGTTTGTTACTATAGTTCACTGTTCCAAGGGTTGACAGGCTCAGCTGGGCAGTCTCCTAGTCCAGGATGACTCTACAGGTAGGAACCAGGTAGGCATGTCTATCTGCATGAGGGGTTCTAACTTCCTTACAGCATGGTAGCCTCAGAGTACTAAATCTTTTCACATGGTGGCTGATGCCCAAAGTAAATGTTCAAGAGACCCGGACAAAGGTTCTTATGACTCAAACTTGGAAGTCCTAGACAGAACCTTGCTAACACCATGTTCCATTGGTTAAGGATGTTGCTAGTTTAGAGTCTATTTCCAACACAGCTGCTAGAATAATTATTTTAAATGCCATATCATGTTACTTAGTTGCTCTTAACTTTCCAATGGCTTCCCATATCATTCATAAAAGAAAAATATTTTTTTCAGCTAAGTTCTTACACTGAATGACATTACCTTATCCAATCTGATTTTTTTTCTTTCATTTTATCTCAAGCTATTCCTCCCTACCACCTCCCAGTCTTCATCTTACTCAGATACAACAGACTCCTTGATGTTCCTTGAACACATCAGATATTGGACGCCCTCCCACCTCAGGACTTTGCACTTGTTTCCTCTATTCAGATCATTCTTCCACCAGATATCTTCCACCAGACCTTGCTCCTTCACCTCCTCCAAGCTGTGCTCAGATATTACCTTCCCAGCAAGTCTTTCTTTGCAAATCTGCCCACCACCCAACACTCCTTATCTCATCTTCCACTTTAAATTTTTACCTGAGCAGTTATGTTCATTATGAATACAATTTACTTAATTAATTATTGCTATCTGTGTCCACTAGAGTATAAGGATTTTTAACACTTTTGTTCGCTGATGGATCACAAAACTAAAACAGGGCCTGACATATTGTAGGTGCTCAATATACAGTGATGTGCTGGTAAATATTTAATGATCAGCTCTCAAAATCAAAAACATTTGTCAGTTTCCATGGAGTATGTATCTCCATCATCCAATTTCAAGCTAAGTGTCACTGAACATGGATTTGGGGAGCAACAGGGACATTCAGCTCTCATGAGCCACTAGACACTGGCTCCAGCATCCCACTGTTAGATTCTTAATAGTATGAGGGGGGAGGAAGAAATGAAGGAAAAAATATATCTATACTATAATTTAAAATGAATGGAAACAAAGACTTTTTCAGAAAAAACAAAGACTATGGAGTGAAAAGAGCCTCTTTAACAAATGGTGTTGGGAAAGCTGGACAGGGACATGCAAAAAAATGAAACTAGACCACCGACTTACACTACACAACATAATAAACTCAAGGGGGATAAAAGACTTAAGTGTAAGCCATGACACCATAAAAGTCCTAGAGAAAAACATAGACAAGAAATTTTCAGATAGCCCAAATAGCAATATTTTCACCAGTATATCTCCTAAGGCAAGGAAAATAAAGGAAAAAATTTTAAAATGGGACTACATCAAACTAAAGAGTTTCTGCTCAGCAAAAGAAAACATCAGCAAGATGAAAAGTGAACTAAGCATATGCAAAGACATATTTGCCAATGATGCCTCAGAGAAGGGATTGATCTCCAAAATATATGAAGAACTTATATGACCCAACACCAAGACAACAGACAATCCAATTATAAAATGGACAAAGGACCTGAACAAACACTTCTCCAAAGAGGATGTACAGAGGGCCCATAGGCATATGAAAGGATGCTCAACATCACTAGCCATCAGAGAGATGCAGATAAAAACCACAAAGAGATACCACTTCACACCAGTCAGAATGGCCATCACCAACAAACCAACAAATAACAAGTGCTGGCGAGGATGTGGAGAAAAAGGTACCCTAGTGCACTGTTGGTGGGAATGCAGACTGGTGCAGACACTATGGAAAACAGTATGGAATTTCCTCAAAAAACTAAAAATGGAACTGCTTTTTGAACCAGAAATTCTATTGCTAGGATCATACCTGAAGAACCCTGAAACACCAATTCAAAGAACCTATGCACCCCTATGTTCATAGCAGCACTATTTATAATAGTCAAGTGCTGGAAACAGCCTAAATGCCCATCTGTAGATGAGTGGATCAAAAAACTGTAATACATTTACACAATGGAATTCTATGCAGCAGAAAAAAAGAAGGAACTGCTAACATTTGTGACAACATGGATGGAACTAGAGAGAATTATGCTTAGTGAAATAAGCCAGGCAATGAAAG
Organism: Furipterus horrens; assembly: GCF_987537825.1. Lineage (NCBI taxonomy): Eukaryota > Metazoa > Chordata > Mammalia > Chiroptera > Furipteridae > Furipterus > Furipterus horrens. The sequence goes on along the minus strand of NW_028327176.1, from coordinate 56,484,969 downwards.
ACAAATACCATATGATATCACCTAATACAGGAAACTAATGAACAACAGAAACAAACAAGCAAAACTGAACTAGAGGCATGTAAACAAAAAGCAGACTAACAGTTACCAGGAGGGAGGAGGGAGAGAGAGAATGGGAGTAAGCAGGGGAAGGGTCTAGTTAAGAAACTAGTATAAATGACCCATGGACATGGACAATAGGGTGGGGATTGACTATGGGAAAGGGGTGGGCAGGGTGGAAGTGGAGCATTGGGGGGAAATTGGGACAACAATAATAGAAAAACAATAAATTTTTTAAAGTATAGCAGCAAGTCGAAGTATATTTTTCCTGATGGGCTCACAGTAAAAAAAAAAAATCCTTTATTAGAAGAAGACTGAAACCAGAGAGACTTCATGGAATACCAAAAAAACGGTAGTGCAGAAATTGATAAAATGTATTGATAAATATCTTTAACTATGAACTTAAATATTTTTTTAAATAAAAACTAATTTGGAGGATCCAAGATGGCAGGAGAGTAGGTGGAAGACATATTTGTGTCCTCCCAGGACCAAATTGGAATTACAGCTAAAATATAGAGCAATCAACTTCAATAACCAAAAAAAGACTATCTGAACAGAAGTCTTATAATCAAGAATTTACGGAAAAAGCTACATCAAGACTAGTAGGAAGGGTGGAGATGCAAAAAGATCTGGCCCTGCCCCCAAGGACAGTGACTGAGATCCCAGAGGGATTTCTCATTGCAATGGTTCTCCCTAAAGAGTGTAGGGTCTCAACCCTATACCAGTTCTCTCAGGCCAGTGTACCAGAGCCAGAAAAAGGTGCCGACATATAACTTCTGGCTATAAAAATCAGCAGGGATTCTGTCTGCCAGGGAGAAGTGGAAGTCTGCTAGAGACACATATGTCCTTTTAAAGGGTCAGCATACAAAATTTTGTTCACTGCCAGTCACTCTGGGCCCCAGAAGAAGAAGAGTGGAGTGGACTAGAGTCATATGAGAAAAGACTGGGTTTTGTGGCTCTGAGGAGAGATGAAGGGATAAGCCACCACGATTCCTGTTGCTGAGTCTCACTTACACACTGCAGACACCATCTTTCTCAGGTGAAGCACTTCCCTCGTTACAGCATTAACTTGAGGGAAGCTCACGCCCTGCTGATGAGTCAGCTGCCTGGGAAGGGGTGTAGAGGTCCAGAAAGACTCAGAGGGTGTCAGTGACTGAACTGTGTGGCTCTGGTGCAGGGGCCGCTCCTCCCCCCAAGCCTGACCGGGACTCCCACTCACAGGAAATCCACTAGCCCCACAGTCCCAACTCCTGGTGCCCCAATCTGCAGAGCTCAGACTCCTAAAAGATCTGGGACAGGCTAAGTTCTGTGGCTCTAAGACATGGCCATTTTTCTCTCGCTTGCCTGACTGATGCAGAGCCCTCACTTCACACAGTCAAATTTTTGTCTCTTTCGGCCTCATAAATTTTGCTGGCCTCACCCTGATAATTTCCTGAGATCCCGTCCAACCACAAGCTCTGTGGGAACCTGACAAGTGGCAGCTATACTTGGTATATCCTAGGACTTTTGATGAATTGCCTCAGACCCAGCACTGGCACCAAGATTGAACCTGTATCAATCTGGTGAACATTACTTACACTTACTAATGGAGAACCTTTCTGATGCAATTGGAGTACCAACAAAGGATCTTCCAATGACTGAGTCTAACAGGCATCTGGAGGTAGAGAAAGACAGAGGAGGTTGGTTCTCAGGGTGCCTTGAGCCTTTTACTGACCTACCTCTGGACTTTGCTTGTGGAATATGGCCTTGGTGTGCAGCTTGGTCCTTCTCACACACATCCAGGCCCAGCAGAGGCAGCCACAAACTGTAGATCACTTTGTGGCTCCAAACAGGTTACCCTGAGCCAGTCACAGGCAGTATATGACATTGGTCTGCACCAGAGTCCCTCCAAAGCTCATTGTACAAGACCAACATTATCCTAATTTTAAAACCAGATAAAGACACTACAAAGAAAGAAGATTATAGGCCAATATCCCTACTGAACATAGAAGCTAAAATCTTCAACAGAATATTGGCAAACTGTATCCAATGATATATTGAAAAGATCACACATCATGATCAAGTGCAATTTATTTTGGGAGTGCAAAGTTGGTAAAATAGCCACAAATCAACAAACCTAATACACCACATAAATAGAATGAAGGATAAAAACCACATGATCATATCAATAGATTCAGAAAAAGCATTTAGTAAAATCCAGCACTCATTTATAATAAATACTCTAAGCAAAGTGGGAATAGAAGGAACATGTCTCAATGTAATAAAGGACATATATGACAAACCCACAACCAACATCATACTTAATAAGCAAAACCTACAAGCAGTTCCCATAAGATCAGGAACAAGACAAGGATGTCTACTTTCACCACTCTTATTCAACATAGTACTAGAAGTCTTAGCCACAGCAATAAGACAAGAAGAAGAAATAAAAAGCATCCAAATTAGAAAAGGAGAAGTAAAACTGTAGAAAAAAATATATGCACCCCTATATTTATAGAAACATTATTTACAATAACTAAGATTTGGAAGCAGATCAAGTGCTCATCAATAAATGAATGGGTAAAAAAGCAGTGGCACATGTATACAGTGGAATACTACTCAGCTGTAAAGGAAAAAAAAAAAGAATAAAAATCTTACTTTTTGCAAGATGTTAGATGAACCTGGAGAGTATTGTGCCAAGTGAAATAAGCCAATCAGAGCAAGACAAATACCATATGATTTAACTTATTTGTGGAATCTAATGAACAAAATAAACTAACAAACAAAATAGAAACAGACTTATAGATACAGAAAACAGACAGAAAGCTGTCAGAAAGGAGGAGGGTTGGGGAGGAAAAGTTGAAAGAATTAAGCAAAAATATTCACAGACACAGACAACAGTATGGTGATTATGAGAGAGAAAGCCCGAGCAAGGAGGGGTAGAAAAAGGTAAAGGGAGGGATAAATGGAGACAGAAAGGGGCTTGACTTTGGGTGGTGAACATACAATACAATATGATGTATTATAGAATTTTACACTTGAAACCTATATAATTTTATTAACCAGTGTCACCCTAATAAATTAAATTAAAAAATTTAAACTAATATTATATTTTAAAATGTGCTTACTAAAACTCTAGACAAAAAAGCCCCAAACCAGGCCCACTGGCCCAGGATTCCAGTGCCAGGAAGATAAGTCCATGTAACTTCTGGCTGTAAAAAACAGCTGGGATTGAGGATTTGGAAGACAGAAACTTTTGGAGTTTCAGGAATTTCCTCTTAAAGGGCCCATGCACAGACTAACTTGGACTCACTCCCTCTGTGCTCTGGTGTGGGGCAGCAGATTGAAAGGCATCAGAGACATATGGGAAGAAACTGAATTCTCCAGCATCAGGGTGAGAGTTGTTAGACAGCTTTCTCGTAGACAGAAGTGCTTACAGTTGCCATTATTCCTTTTCTGAGCCCTCCTCCAACAAAGCCACAAAGCCAGCAGGCAGGAACCATTCTGAGCCTCCATCAACATGGCTCACATTATTTTCCCCACCCTTATGATTCCCTGAGGCCCTGCCCCACCCAATTGTCTGGTCTACCCAAGCTGTTTCCAGTGGCTTTTCCATATGAATAGCTTGTCTTAGCCCATGCTTCAGATTTTCCTAAATTCTCTCAAACAAGCAGCATCTGGCTTCAGCAAGCCCCATACCTCTCACTAAGTTGCCTCAGGCCCAGAAATAGCAGCGAGGTATAAAGTTTCAGTTATACAACAGGTATAAAGTTTCAGCAAAACAAAATAAAGTTTCTAGAGATATGATGTACAACATCGTGCTTATAATTAACAATACTGTATTGTACATTTAAAATGATGTTGAGGGTAGATCTCATGTTAAGCATTCTTACCACAATTTTTAAAAATTCAGTAAGCCAACCTATAGGGCTAACTTATTTAATAACTCAAGACCATTGGGAGCAGGACCCCGTATGTGTTGTGACCCTCTGGTTTCAGGGAGGCAGGAAAGCAAGAAGCTAGGAAAACTCCTGGGAAAGTAGAATGGGAAAACTGAGACAAGGAAATAAAATAAGGTTTGAGCAACCTACAGCCAGCTGGTGAATCACAAGACCTTATCTCCCCTAACCAAGGACACTTGAGAATGAATGTTTTATACCTCTCCTCCTTAATCAGAGAGTACATAGCTTAAATCTCCTTGGTCTGGGAGATAGAGAACAGAGACCCTATTACTGCCATTTGTGCCAGCTAAACCTAAAGACAGGTGAAGTCAGGGGAACAAATAACAAGAACCCCATTAAAAGCCAGAGAGACACAAGATAAAAGTAAAACAGTATAGCAGGCCTTAGAATAGTCCCCAAAACCCTCTATGTGCTCATTTTGACACCTCAGCATATTTAAAATACTCTAGGAAAGCTGATGAATATTTTGCTGAAACCCTCCCCTGAGATTCTCACCCACAGAAAGGAAAAAATATATAAAAATTAAAAACCCTCAGGACAAAGACTCAGCACGGTCTCACTCTAGATCACACCCATGCCCCTTCATGGGCATGAACTTTTCATTCCTGTTAAACTCTAAGGGTCTTAAGGAGACTTGCAGCCAGGGAAGCAGTGAGCAGTGTCAGCCTGACCTAGGTTAACCCTCTGATCTTGTCTTCAGGGCCCTCTTTTTCTCTGACTTCTAGGTGAGCTAACAGCAGCCCCGCCTTGGCTCACTCCTTTCCTATAACTTTCTAGAGAGCCAAAGCAGCCTTCCGAGGCTCTCTACTGTTACTTCTTCAACAACAAGTTTTCTGTCTTTCACTGTCCCCAGCCTTAATAAATGTATTCTCAAAATCACCTGGACTTGAGCTGCAAAATCTTCCTTACACAAATCCAAAACCCACACACTACAGGCTTGGCCTGAGAAGGACCCACTCTGGGCTGGTATCCTTCTAGTAACAAGGCTCCTATCATAGTATGTGCTCAAAAAATAGATAGTAGAGGGGAAAAAATGAAAACACAATTCAGTCCATACTTTTATGGATGCATTTCCACGATATATTTTTTTAATTCCCAAAGGAAAGACTCGTCGTCGTCGTCGGCAGCCGTCCGTCTCGAGAGACGATGGTGTAGCTTCTTAAGAGTCTATCTGCACCACCGAGAATGGCTGTGCAGTCCGACTCGGGAGTGACACGGTATCTGTCTCCTCCCGTGTTGAATCGACATCTTGCGATGACGCTGAAGCTACAGAGCCTGGGCAGGGTAATATGGAGGGTCTGCTGTTGCCCATGCAGCAGACCCCCCCTCTCTTCGCAGCTGAAGGGTCCAAGGGAAAGACGGAGTCGATACAGCTTGGGTTCAGGTGCGCCGCAGGAGTTGCCGGTGTTGACTACAACGTCAAACCGCCTTAGGGACTCCGGCTCCGGATTTTCTGTCAGGGTTTACTCCCTTAGCCTTTCCCCTGAAGAGGTATGCCGCAAGGCAGCGGAGGTTTTTTGAAGGAAAGACTAACCAGTTACTTATATACATGACTTCCTAAAATGATGTCCTCTGAGAAAGTTTGACATAGGTTGCTTTAAAAATGAAAATATATCCATTACTTATAAGAGAGAATGAAAACAATAGTTCTTTAATAAGGAAGGTGGCAATTTCCAAAATATTATTTGACACCACCCTTCTGTAAATACCATATTTCTCACTAGAGGGAGCTCAGAACCCACTGATCAATGACGAGAGGCTGAATAAAATGCCATTTCCCTTCAGGGGAAAAAGGGTCTGTTTGAGTAAATATGACATCTAATTTCAGAAGTTGGGATTTTTTTTCATATGCCGATTTTCTTCAATCATATAATTATATAATTAATGAAAAATTTCCTAATAGTCAATTGATGTAATAAGTTAACATTATAAGTAAGTATGGTGTGGGTCCAATAAGAGATGTTGCATTATCCTTGCTCTCTTGTGAGAAAAATTTCTAGTATATTAATGAAAAAGTACAAATCATATAAGGTAGTGATGGTTATGGGTACCCAGAAAGGCTGTTTGGGGAAATACAATTCTTTCTCTCTGGCTGCTCTTTTCCTTTTCCATGTATAACCCTGGGGGGCATTTTATCCTTTAAAATAGCATCTTCTTGGATACGCTTAAGAAGAAAGAGGGCTAACTCGTAGCTGGTCCTAAGCCAGTGTGCTCAGCAGCCTGCTTCTTTCCTGTCATCCACTACATTTCCTCAGGCACTCTGGGCTCAGAAACTGAAGAGCCATGAAAAAGGTGCTGCCACCACCCTAAACTTAGATGCCAAATTCTTCCTTCCTAACACCAGTGTTAACTCAAGACCATACGGAACAAAATTTTACTTAATGCTTGGGGGGAGGGAGGGACAGCATTACATCTTAAAAGTCCCTTGTCCCTTTATCCTCTGCAGCTGGGAACTTCTCACTGGTCATCATTACTTCTCGGGTTCCAGGACCACTACCATCCTCCAGTTGTAACACCTTATTCTAACCTTTGAACATTTTCACATTTTTCTTTATCTTACAGGAGAGTTCCAGAGGGTTCCAATATGTCCTATGTGAGTATGTCCCAAATATTATATGGGACATACTTATCCTAAAAATATTATTTTTATTTATCTGAAATTCAAATTTTACTAGGCATCCTATTTTTCCCCCCTAAATATAAAAACTCTAGAGCACTTACTCTGCTTTCCCTGGGGTCAGGGGAGGAAACCCAGGGTTCCCCCACCCCAAGTCCCACCCTTTACTAAACAACTTGTCTGTTTCATCCTCTCCTATCCAGCCCATACCCAGAGACTTATCTCATTTCTCTTTCTTTAGAACAAATATTTGGTTTATAAATATTATAAAATAGCAGTTTTTCTTTCTGTCTCAGTAATATATCACCTGTCTGTTAACATACAAATTAAACAGATTAATTTGTTTTCAGGTTTCAGAATAGCTTCATCCACACATCTGGTTCATTGAATTCATGTTCATTCAGTGTATACTAATTACTGGCATGTCAAGATGAATAAGAGAATGGCCCTGTCAGTGGAGGGAGTGTAGTTTAAAATGAAGAGGTAAGCAACTATCACACATCAGCTGATGGCTCTGAACTTAGCTGAAAACACTGATGTCACATTTCACTTGGACATGGATTGTACGTTGGTGAAATTTTAAAGGGAAAAAATAGCCTTCTGTAAAAACATCACAATTATATTTTTCTTAAACTTCTCCCTTTCTGAACAAAGGATCTGAAAATTCATCCCTTAAAATAATCTTTTCTATGAACCTCTTGAAAAGACTTCTTGAAATTTAAAGCAGGAAAGGAAAGGTGAAGTATGGGGCCAATCCCAGCAAGGGGAGTTAAATGAACTGACTGTGTATTTGCCCCATATGGATACGGTCAGAGGCACCCAGGTAAAAACGGGTTTTACCAAGGAGACCAAGGACTCGGGGTCACTGAAGGTCCCCCCCACCCCCAGCCGCTTAACGGATTCAGACCGAGTTTGCCTCTGCCGTCTTGCTTCGCACATCTTTCTAAACCACACCCCTCTTTTTTAGATACCTTTCTTCGGGTGGACCAAAGCATTTAACCGGGTTCTTTTGAAGGCTAGACGCAATCATTTGATTTTTACTTATTTGTACACCTGTTGTTTATGTGTAGATGTTACTGTTTAGCTTTCGGACGCATACATACACATTCCTTTCTCTTTGCCGCATTTCTGCTTAGAGAGAACTTCCCTCTCCATAAATTAGAAAACAGCAGATTTGGCTCCAGTCCGGGGCGTAGACACACCGATACCGAGATAGCGTTTGCACAATGAGAGCCTGTGCGTGCTGCCCTCCGTGGCACAAAGCACTGGGAGCCTCGGGAATCCCCCTGCACCCAACCGCACCAGCTGCCCTTCCGGAGGGAACACTCAGTATCCCCAGTGCGCAGGTCAGCCAGCTTCTAGACGGTAAGGCACGCATGCGCACGTTGAAGCAGGCGTCAGGGGCGGAAGGAACGGCGCGCGCACGCTGCTGCCGGGCGGGCGGCGGGAGCGCGCGCCGGGTGGCTGTCATTGACCTGCATTGGCTGCGCCGGAAGAGGACGCGAGCACGGCGCTGAAGTCTAGACCATGGCTCACAGGCCGAAGAGAACTTTCCGCCCGCGCCGAGCCGACTCTAGTGACAGCGAAGGCGCGGAGGAGCCATCTGGCGGACCCGGGGTGCCGGGAGAGCGGGCAGCGCCGGGCCCTGAGGAGGAAGGACCGCCTCCTGGAGGAGGCCGCGCAGAGGCGGCGGAACGGCCCTTTCGGGGCCGGGGCCCTCGGGCCCGCGGCCGGGTCTGGGCGACTTCCCGGCGCGCCATCAGAGCGGCTCCCCGCGCGGACAGCGGCTCGGACGCTCCAGGTGACTTGAGACAGCAAGGTGGGCGCCCCAGGGGACGGGCCGGGGCGCAGCGGGAGGAAGCCAGCGGAGTTCTCTGGTTCTCTCCAGCGCGCTGCCGACCACTAGCAGTACCCAGTAGCGGGGACAGTGAACACGACAGCCCGCAGTGGGCCCGCGCCCGCGCCCCGGGTCTCCACCGGGCTCCTCGGGGGAGCAGGAGTCCTGGAGCGTTCGGGGGCGCGTCTTCACCGTGAGACGAACGATCACCAGTTACAGCTTTACTGCAGTACCTGGTTTCTTTCCCTAACACTCTTAGGTAGACGAAAGTTACATGTGCCTTTTGGAAACGTCCCCAATTATTATTCTACATGATACTTAACCAGAATATTCCATTAGAAGAATGCAGATAGTAGGCTTTGAGACATTTCCTTTTGCCTGTTTTCTTTTTCAACAGTTATTTGTGAAAACTGAGATAAAAGTAACTATATGGTACTAAGTAACAATACATTGATGACACTGTAGGTTGTATCAATAAAGACATTAAATAGAATGTAGTAATTGTGAAGTACTTGTGCCTTCTTAAATATAGGATTCAAGCAGCAGAAATTAGTTTGCATAGAATGTATTCTAGTTTGAATTAGAGCTTTATGAAAATGCAGTTTCTGGTTAGTCTTGAGGTAAGAAATTTTCTCCCCGCTATTTTTAGTCTAAGTATTTTGGTGATTTCATACTATTTGTCTACATTTCTGATAACGTCTTATATTTTTATACTCTATGTAAGTCATCTTGTCACCAGAAAGGGATGGAGGGCAAAGCAAGTCCACCCCAGCACGGTCTAGAATGTGTGGGGTCTTTGACTTCGTGTAGGAAAGGTTTCATGAAGGTAGTCCACGTGATTCTGAGAATACGTTTATTAAAGCTGAGGACAGGGAAACAAAGGAAAGGCTTAAGGTAGAAGAGGCAAGATCACGGCAACAGGAGTGAGCCTAGACTGGGCTGCCTGGACTCAGGAAAGGAAGTCACGGAGGCAATAGGAGAGTCCTTAGAGACAGGGTAGGTTAGCCCGGGACAGGCTGTTGCCCACTGCTCCCTGGTTGCAAGTCTTGTGAGGACCCTTAGAGCTTAGCGGAAAGAAAGCAAAAGTCCACACTTAAGGGAAGAGGGGCAGGCAACTATACTGGAGAAAGCACCATTGGCTCCTTTGTCTTTAGCGTTTTTTTCTGTTTTCTAAAGGTGGGAGCTATAGGAGAGGTCTAAGGGAGAGTCTCAGTAGAATATTCAAAAGCCTTCCAGGTGTGTCTTTGGATATGCTGCTGTATCAAAATGAGCTGATAGGGGAGTCTGGGATCACTCTCTGCTCAGTTTCACTACTTTTATCTTGCATTTGTCTGACTAAATGGGTTTTTGTTATTTATTCCCCCAACTTCATTTGTTCTGGGGTTTGGCTGGCAGTAATGGCACTAAATGCTCTGTTATCTATCTCCATGACCAGGGTGATTTAAGCTACTCACTCTCTGGTTGGGGAGGAGAGATATAAACCATTTGCTCCTAAGTGTCCTTAGTCAGGGAAGATAAGATCTTGCAACTTATTGGCAGGCTGTTAATTGCTTGGCCTTGTTTAACTATTTGTCTCAGTTTTCCTCCACTTTCCAAAGAATTTTCCTAGCTTCTTACTTCCCGATTAAACTTGAATAGGGAGAATTGAGGCCAGGAGTTGCCTTCTTTAAAAAAAAAAAAGTGGTTCTTAAACGTTTTGGTCTTACTACTCCCTTTATACTCTTAAAAATAATTAATGATCCCAACAATCTTTTAGTTCTGTAGATTATATTAACATTTACCAAATTAAAAAATTAATATAAATTTTAGTTCATTTTTAAAATTAACCCAGTACACCATAAGGATAAGTGACATTTTTGTGAAAAATAACTTTTCCAAAAAAACACTAAGAGTGGCATTGTTTTCAATTTGCAGTACTCCTTAGTGTGTGGCTTAATGGAAAACAACTCAGTTCTCAAAACTGCTTCTGCATTCAATCTGTTCTGATACATAGTTTCACTTGCAGTATGTGAAGAAAATCAAATAGGTGATTTAAGAGTAGAGTACTTAATAGCCTTTTTAGATCATTGAGGGTGTTTTGCTTTAATGCTGCAACAAAGCTCAAGTAATAGCTTCTTAAAGGTTAGGTTTTTGTTTTTTGGATTTTTTAAAATCTTTAATTTAAAAAAAAAGACAGAACCACCCAAAACCAGGAGTAGGTACAGTAAGATTCACTGGGGCTTAATTGGTGAAACACACAGGGGCAGTCAGAGATGGTGGTGCAGAGACAGCACAGGCCACCCCGTAGCCCCTGGGGCACGAGGTCTTTGAAGGACGCAGCGGGGTGGGGGCCGGCACTGTCCCCTCTCCACTCTCCGGCTGAGACGCCATGAGAAGGAAAAGGGGAAGGAAAAGGGGAACCGAGTTGAGGGGCCCTCCTGGAGCCTGGGGCAGGGTGTGTGGAGAAAGGCTGTGAAGATCAGGGGTCTGAGGCTGTTCCGCCTCCTCCTTGTCGCTTTTTTCTACTCTCACTCCCTAAGGTGGGCTGTCTTCTCTGCCTGGGACTTTGCAAGAGGTAGGATTCTTTGGAACACAGCCTTTTCCATGAAATGATGGAAACTTCCGGGGGCGCGGGGATGGGGACTTAGGTGGAAGAAACAGCAAAGCTGCCTTGCTTTTGGAAGTGACAGAAGAATCTTGGGACCTTGCTGGGTGATGGGTCCCCAGATTTCACCACCTTCCTTCTAGCCAGGAATGATGGTGTCATGGCATGGAGGGGTGAGGGTGGCCAGGGGTTGGGGCCAGGACAGCTGGGGTTAGCCCACAGCAGGGGCGGCCACACGCCCTGACACTCCAGCATTCACTTCTGCATGTGCCTGGACTGACCACCATCAGAGCCAACCTCAGTGGCAACATAGAAGCTAAAACTCCTATCAGTCAAATTTTTTTGTATTTCTTTATATTAAAATTCACTGGTCTGTTTTGCATTTTGAATGGATCTTTTGCCCATGCATGACTGGTAACATGTTTGACTATTTAGAAAGTATTGGTTCACTGAGTTTGTAGATCTTGCAGATGTTGGTATATTTTATGATTCAATATAAAAAAAAAAATCCATTAATGTTACTACTGATACAGTCAGTTTTCCAAAATTCTAGTTTTACTTGAAATCTCTTTTAATTCCTGAAGTGAGAGGCACAACTGTGCTCGCTTTTGTGAAAATGTTTGATATAGGTACTCAGACATTCACGTCTGAGTAACCAGAGTTGGACGGTTGTTACAAGAGAAATGGGGTTCCTCCTGGAAGACGGTGGCTAGTTCAGCTCATTGCGCAGGTGCTTTTCCTGAGGCAGCCATTGCATTTCAGTACATCCCAGAACTGCTTTGTGCACATTTTCATTTTGTTCCCCAGATTATTAAAAAGATGTGTATTTAAGGGTCAACATTTAATAAAATTAATAATTTTTATTGCTTTATTAAGGACTATAGTGAAACTGGCTTTTTTTTTCCTGCCAGTGCATGGTAGTGAAGCATGCAATGGTCACTACTTCAGATTGATTCATACTAAGAGGCCAGCAGTTTTACCCACTACTGCTTTTGCTTCATTATATAAATATCAACAGAGCAAAAAGGGCAAGTAAAATGTTAATATTGTGATGAAAGTAGTTTTGATTTTATAGATCCTCTGAGAGGGTCCCAGGGACCTCCATAGGTTGGTGGACAGAGCTATGAGAACCACTGCTCTGGTGTTAATCAGCTAGGAGAATGAGTAGGAGTTGTCATAAATAGCAGTAACTAGAAAGATGTAAACTGCAGCTGTACTCCTTTTAACATTTGATCTTACTCCAGACTTTTTTTTTTTTAACTATATGTAGGTCTAATTAAGGGAAGTTTTTAAGATAAAGAATACTGTTTATGTAATCTTAAATGGTAATATTATACATAAAAATTACAAAATAATTGTGAATTAACATCATTTCTTGGCAATTATCATAAATTCCTTTATGTGTTGCTCATTTAATTTTCACAACACCTCTATGGGTATTATCTCTTAATGTTATCTTTGTTTAATAGGTTAATTGACAGATAAAGTGTCCTTCCCAAAAATCATGTAATGGAAATAGATCCATAATTGATTTGAGACTACAGTGTTCATTACAGTACTTCTTGCTATCAGCCATTGAAATATGACATGATATAAAAAGAACCTAAATTCTAGAATTGGATGAAATTTAGTTGAAAGCCCTGCTTCCCCACTCATTAACTTTGTGACATTGGACATGTTATTTAGCTTCTCCAGTCCTGATAAGAACACAAGTTCTCCTTATTAATAGTAGTTATTGATACTTTATAGAATTGTGAATATTAAATGAAATAAATCTGATAAAGCAGATTCCAATGTACCTAACACATACTAAATATGCATTGAATTTTTTTCTTCTGCTTATTCACTACAATAATATTTTTGGTTTTTGTTTTGTTTTTTTCTGTAATGTTCCCTTCCCCCTTCTCATTACATCATTTAAAAGAGTATTTTACTAGATAAGTTGGTAGTACAAATAAGGTAAATATTTATACATTTTTAGACTACCTATTGGTTTCAAAAGAATGGAAGCTGGAGAAAAAGCTGTATATCTACTTTAAATATGTGGAATAAAATTAGAACACCATATTATATTGCTCAGAATTTTAATCATTGATTCCTATATCTTGACTCTCTTGTTATATTTAAAAATATTCTGTTAGAATCCATAACAGCTGATCTTTCAACGGATGAAGAGGGTGGAACACAACATGCCTCAGAAAGTAAGGATGATCAGAGCTCATCTTCCAACAGCCCTAGCTCTCTGGAAGAAATTTCATCAATAGGTTGGTAATTTTTGTAATTTTTTAAAATAATTTTATTTCTAATGTCAGTATTTTCTATACCAGTGATATTATTATTAATAACATAAACTCTAGTGAAGTATGGGGCAAGTGGTCATTACTCATGATGGTCAAAGTTTCGAAATTGAATGCTCATTTACATTACATAACAGACCCAAACTCAGACAGTTTATAAGAGGCACAACTAATATTCAAACTGAGTCACTGTGCCCCAGAGCCTATGTTCTTAACCACTCTGCTGTATTGGGAAATTCACATCCATTTCTCAAGGGTGGTAAGAATTTATCAGTGAGAAAGTTTGAGGTACAGGATGTAGCATATATAAAACTCTAGGAATGGAGCATAGCATGTATAGAGAACTAAAAGGAGTTGTTGGACTGAAAATATTTAGTTGGAGTTTAAGAAAGAGGAACAAAAAGTAAGCAGAGGGACAAATTGGAGTCAGGCAATATAGGGCTTGGGGGAACTACTAAAATTTTTATATAACTAGACGACATGACCATTTTTCTGTTTTAGAAAAATCAATCCAGATCCAGGGCTGGCAAATTACCACCTGTGGGCCAAATCTAGCCCACCACCTGCTTTTGTAAATAAAGTTTTTGTAGCTACACTCATTCAATTATGTATTTTCTGAGGCTGCTTTTGCAAGTCAGAGTTGAAACATTGACAGACTTTATGGCACACAAAGCCCAAAATGCCTTTTACTGTAGCTCAAGGGTTTATAAGTTGTTCTGTGCTTTCAGTCTCATGAAACCTAAAGCCACTTCCGAGAAAATTAAGTAAAATACATAGCTTTATAAAGGAAACCAATGAATTTGAAATATAATTGTTAAGATATATGTTAAAAGAAAAGTGCTTTATTAACTTATCAAATAACAAGAACCAGTAGCTCTTGTAATTTTTTTTTTTTCTTATACAGGTTTACAAGGTACAGTTACTTAGTGATGAAGCCATGTAGACAAGTGAGGCCTTGGCTAGACTCTACAGTGATGTCCTATAGAACTTTCTGTGATGTTTTAAAATTCTGTATTTTCGCTATCCAGTACATTAGCTGCTAACCACATTTGGCTGTAGAGCTCTTGAAATGTGGCTAGAGCAACTGTGGAGCTGGATTTTTAATGTGATCAAATTTAAATAGTAACTTAGGGCAAGTGGTTACAATATTGAACAGTGTTGCTATAGAAGATGGGAGATTAGAAAGTGTGAGACAGTAATGGCAAAGTGTTGCAGCACTAAGCACTTAAGGAAAGAAGGCAGTGTTTGGAAATGTGTGAGATAGTTTTTAATTATCGTGACTGAGATGTTGCTGGCATGTAGTGCCCTGGGAGCAAGCAATAAACGTCTCACAGGGTATGGGACAGTTGAGCACAGTAAAGGATTGTCCCTCCTCAAATGCCCCTTTTAAAAACTCTGATAGAAAGTTGAAAACCTGTCCTATGAGGAACACTTTTTTTTTTTTTCCTGGAGAAGAAAAGATAAAGAGGGAATATAAGTTTTAAGGACTGATATGTGGAAGGAGTCTATTTTTTTCAGATGATAGAACTAGTAGAATGATCCAGTAATGGAATATTTGCCTTGAGACTAGTTGTTACCAATGCGGCATGATATTTAACCTCTACTCCTTAGAGAGGATGTTAAATTTATGAGTCATAAATTACAAAAACATGTTTTTATTATTAATAAAGCAGCATACAGACTTGTTAATACCATGTCTACCCAGCATCTGCTATGTGAGAACCCTTGAGCTACATGTTGGATATAGACAGGACAAGATGGAGTACTCTTTCTCTTGAATTTTTACTTTATTGTTGCTTAAAAGGATTGGCTTTATGTAGCACTAGTATCTCACCAGTGAGTCCATTCATTGTGGTTTATTAATTAAATCTTATCAACTCATTTGCAGGTGACTCACTTCCAACTCAAGTATTTCTGTTTCTGTTTTCATACACTTGAATATTTAAACCTAAGTGCATCATCTTAACCTGGTTGCACATTAAAATCCTCTAGGGGTTCAGACCAACTGAATCTGGATCTCTGGGCTGGAAGCCTGGGCACCAGCAGATTACCGAGCTCCCTCAGTGATTCTAATGTGTACCTAGAGTCAAGAAGTGCCAATGTAACCTATTGTGATGGTTCTGAATTTTAATGCTGCTTTACGTTATATCAGCTGTCTCTCTTGGCTTTAAAGACATATCTTTAAAGATAATATCTTCAGTCACATCACAATAAAATCATTAAAATAAGAAAAAATATAGAACAGGCATTTTTACAAGCAACTTTTTTTTTTTTTTGAGTAGTTATTTAGCAGTTAAGAATCTGGTTCCCTATGTGATTTCCCCACATATTTTAACATCCACAAGGCAAACATGCAACTGCAACTGTTAAAAGCTTTGGGAAGATGAAGAGACACCTGACCTTATCATGTTCCTGAGTAAGTACTGATCTATAAAAAGTAAATCACTTGATTTGATATTTCTTGTTTGTTTTTAATCCTCACCCAAGAATATGATTGTTGATTTTAGAGCCAGAGGAAGGGGAAGAGAGAGAAACATCCATGTGAGAGAGAAACATCAATCAGTTGCCTCCCATATGCGCCCCAACCAAGGATTGAACCCATATCCTTTTGGTGCATGGGATGAAACTCCAGCCAACTGAGCCACCCAGTCAGGGTGATAGTCCTTGTTTTTAATGAGCATATTTGGTTTCTAGTGATCACCACCTACTGCTTCATAATTAATTCAAGCACTTTCTGTTTTCCTTAGGACAGGGTATCTCGTATATTGGTCTGTGATTTCTGAAATCTGTCTCTTTTTTTCTGTTTCAAAAATTGGAACATTTCTGGCCCTGACCAGGTAGTTCAGTTGATTAAAGCATCATTCCTCTACGCCAAGGTTGTTGGTTAGATCCCCAGGCAGCGAACATAAAAGAATCAACCAATGAATGGATAAATAAGTGGAACAACAAATAAATGTCTCTCTTGGGCACTCTCCCTATCTCCTCTCTCTCTCTCTGAAATTAGTAAGGAAAAGAATTTTTTTAAGCTGGAACATTTCTGCATCTCCAGCAATATGACATTTTTCATACATATTTTTGAAGGAATTTGGACCAATATGTGGGAAAGATTAGAAAATTTTACTTGAGCCTCAGTGAATTGACACCCTAATTTATATTTTGAAGTGCTTGGAATAGTGAAAATTTCTCTTGCCATTTTTTTTCACCTTAATATTTTACTTAAGCCATTTCTTCCCCCAGTGTAAAGATTAATTTTAGCTTAGATCATGCATGAAGAAACTTGTTTTGAATTGGAAGAGTCCATATTAATAAGGTTTATACTCCATAAAATAAAAAAATAAATAAAACAAGGCTGTTTGTTATCTTTTAATTCTCTTATTCATCTGATACTTTGTCATTCAGTTCATTTAAAGATAAACTTTAATAATTAAATAAAAATTATTTAATCTCCATCAAAATAGTTTTCTTTCATTACTGGTATTTACATTCATATCAAAATAGTAAAAAAACAAAACTAGTATTTTTTTTTATTTAAATGTAAAGAATATTCATTTCTGTTGGTGCTTGGTTTTCAATATCCTCTTCTTTGTTTCTTTCAGTAAATAATCCTGATGCAGCTTTTATTCAGGCAGCCCGCAGAAAACGTGAGTTGGCCCGGGCTCAGGAGGACTATATTTCTTTGCATGTCAGACATACATCCACTATCTCTGCTATGAAAGAACAGAGTGATGATGATTCTGACAGTGAACTTGATGACCATGAGAAGAAAATATCATTTGCCCCAGTGCCTCAAACACTTAAACAAAGGATGGCTGAAGAAACAAGTACATGTTTAATTTACTTATGATATATGAATATTAAAGCTTGTTAGAATATAATATTATGATACAACGTCCATAAAAAATAATGTAGTGTCTCATATTCTAAAGAGCGTTAAAGTTGGTTTTTATTTAATGCCAATGTGGTCAATCACATTGTGCCTCTAAAAGGCATGTCTGTATCAAAATCTTATCAAAGGGTATCTGTAATATTGTTTAATATTATCTGATTTCCACTTGACTTTTTGACAGGTTAAAACAAATTTCACACTGTTTTATTTTTGATATTAAAAGCTTCTATTGTCATCTTTTATAAAGAATTTTTATTAACATGGAAGATCTACAGGGATTTTAGGTGTTAGGTATTAAAATTTTCCCTAATATAGTAAAAGATTTCCTCAACCAATAATCTTTAGGTCTCAAAGAACTGTTTTCACGTTTGTCATTTATAAACAATACTATATTTTACTAACGTTTTTGTCACTTCAACGTATTATTTCAGAATGAGATTCGGTTCCTTATAACCCCAAAGTTATTTTTAAATATTTAGATTCTCAATTAGAATTGAAAAACTCTGATAAAGAAAACCAAGTATTTTTTTTTCCCAAGCTTTTTAAATGAGTATAGTGTTTTAGTGGGACAATTTGGTGACGAATGCAGTTTCTGGAGTTAGATTGAGAAGATCAATTCCCAGCTTCACCACAGTTCTCAGACAAGTTATTTAACCTTTTATATCTGAATTTCCTCATTTATAAAACAAGGGTGATAACAGTCCCTTCTTCCCAGAGTTATGGTGAAGAATATGTTAACACATGCAAAAAGCTGCTAAGCCAGTACATTATAAGTCTCAAAAAAAATATCAGCTACTGTATTAGAAAGGGAAAACTATTAAATATTTATATATGAACTGTTTTTTTCCTCTAGCAACCAGAAGTGAAGAAACAAGTGAAGAAAGTCAGGAAGATGAAAATCAAGATATTTGGGAACAGCAGCAAATGAGGAAAGCAGTTAAAATCACTGAGGTAATAATTCTTTTATATCATGTGTGTTAGTTTCCTATGACTACTGTAACAAATTACCACAAATGTGATGGCTTAAAGCAAGAGACATTATTCTCTCACACTTGTGGAGGCTAGAAGTATGAAATCAAGGTGTTGGCGGGGTTGTGCTCCCTTTGAAGGCTCTGAAGCAGGGGTCCCCAACCCCCGGGTCATACACCCATGGCCTAGTGCCTGTCCTTGGCCTGTTAGGCATGGGGCCACAAGGGAGGGGAAGCTCACCTGAGCTCCGCCTCCTGACACACTCCCCATCCCCCCAGCCCCACCTCATCCCTGTTAGTGGAAAAACTGTTTCCTGGTGCCAAAAAGGTTGGGGACTGCTGCTCCAGAGGAGAATCCCTTTTTTGCCTTTCCCAGTTCTGGTCACTCCAAGTGTTATTTGCATTGTGACTGATTTACTCCTTTACCTCCTTCACCTCCTTCACATGGCCGCCTTCTCTCTGCTTCTACATTGTGTTCTCTTATAAGGACACTTGATGGGTTTAAGGCCCACTTGGTAGTTCAGGATGATCTTATCTTGACATGCTTCACTTAAATTGCATCCACAAAGACTTTTTCCAAATAAGGTCCTATTTGCAAGTTCCAGGGGTTAGAACATAGACATACGTTTAAGGAGGCCATCATTTAACCCTTCTACACTATGTGTATATATGCTTTTCCCACTAGATTTTTAAACACCTGCCATATATTTATTATAAGCAACTTGAAAGAACCATATTTTTTTTATCTTTAATTGTATAGTAACTGACAGTATATAGTATATGGTAAGTTGGTTAAACATAAAGTTTAAACAAATAGGTTTAAAACAAAATTCACAACCAAAAAGAATATTTATTGTACTTGGGGTTAGAAGTTCTGGATTTGGGCTCTGGCACTACCACTAAAGGATACATTCCATGAGGCTAAGAATTATTAACTATTTTGTTCATTGTTACATCCCACAGTCCCTAATATTGTGAGTTCTCTATAAATATTTGTATGACTTTGAACAAATCATTTAATTTTTCTAAATCTGTTTCTCATCAATAAAATGTGAATGATAATGTTACTTAACTGAGTAGGCTGTAAGTCACAGTGCTTATAAATTGTATAATAGTATACAAATACAGCGTTTTATTGTTTCTAATAAGAGTGCTTTGAAAGATTATTTGCTCTTTTAAGTAAGAAAGTATTGTAAAATCTCCATATTATTAAAACTAAAAAAACTTGAGTAAAGGTAGGCCTTTGGTTGTAATTTAGAAATCTCTGAATAGGAAAATGATTTAGAGGACTATTTTATGGCTATAAATACTTTGGGGGAAAAAACATGCCACAGTTCTTACTCTTCACTGTTCAAGTTTGCATAATTCCTTTTTACTTTAGAGTCAACATAAGAAACATCCAAACCTATACAAAATTTTATAATTTTATTTGAGGCAATCTGATGACAGTTGCTTGGAAACAAAATTACAGTGAATTGAGATTTTGCTCCCAAGAATAGCAATTATGCACCTTATTTTATACATCATAATCAAAGAGGATGTATAAGGGGTTACATGAAGTCCATTGGTGATACATAGATTAGGGACATAGGAGAAAGCAAAGCAGGGAAATCTCTGGGTTGGGCAAAAAGTAAACCAAATAGACACATACTTCTTTTACATTTGTAGGCATAAGATAGTTGACAGTCAACAATTAACGGATAATAATAACAATGAGGGAATTGGTGTGGTCTCTGCTCTGGTGGGTGGTTGAGCTTTGAGGGGTCCAGAAGAAAGGAAACGATGTTGATATTCCAAAGATGTGTGATCGGGTATGTTATCTTAGATGCAGAAAGATGGCAGCCTCAGTTAAGGTGAAGATTGACCTTTGTTAGGGAAAAGTTCCACCCTAGGACATGGCTACCAACCATGAACTGCTCTTAGTTAGAAAGTTTTAATTTCAAACCATCCTATATGATTACTTTGGTCTCTTGAGTTTGTAAGACTGCCATGCAGGCCTCCCCTCAGCTTTTTAGGTTTACTGTGTGGCTCCTTTTTTTGTCCACAAGAACAAAACTAGCTTGAAATACACTAAGAACCAAACTTATGTGAAACATACGATTTTGTAATTTGCCTCTTGCATGTTAACTTAAACGTCTAAATTTTAAAACTATGAGTTTTGAAAATATTTTGTACTTACGAAAAATGTCAATGTCATGGAATTTTGAGCTGGTGAAATCTTCAAGTACATAATCTGCTTTGATGCTATTAATAACTTTAAGAATGTTAAAAACAACACTAATTTTCATATTATTTTTAGGGAAGAGACATAGATCTTTCCCACCGTGGTGAATTTCAAACAGTGAGGAAATTTAATACTTCTATTTCATTCCCACCAGTAAATTTAGAAATTATAAAGAAGCAATTAAATACTAGGTAAGTAATA
Organism: Furipterus horrens; assembly: GCF_987537825.1. Taxonomy (NCBI): domain Eukaryota; kingdom Metazoa; phylum Chordata; class Mammalia; order Chiroptera; family Furipteridae; genus Furipterus; species Furipterus horrens. The sequence goes on along the minus strand of NW_028327176.1, from coordinate 56,464,357 downwards.
ATTCATATTAAAATTTACATTTATCCTGGATATTTGAGAGTGAAAAAATTAGCACTAAATATGTAATCTTTTAAACTATTAAATGCAAGTATTAATCTTAATGAGATTTTTAGAAAAAAATAACATCAGTAACACAACTGGTTTTCTTTCTTATAGATCTTCTTAATATTTCAAATAGGTATATATTACATGGTTAAAATCCATAAAGATCAAATTCTGCTTTTTATTTTACTTGATGTTTTTGTAAGCATTTATCTGCATTGTTAAATATCCTTTAATTTTTTAAAATAATATGTTGAGAGTGATGACAGCAAGATGCCAGAATATAAAACCCTAGACCTTACTCCCCCACAGATACCAACTTAACAACAATATATATTTAAAAAGCCTTTATGAGAACTCCAGAAACCTTTTAGGAAGGCACAGTATCCCAGGCAATCTCAAAGTCAAGAATAGCCACATTGTAATTGGTAAAAAAAAGCCATTTCATTTCAACTGCATTAGCCTCTCCTGTAGGCCAACACTGCTTGTAATAGAAAAAGCTCAACTTGTGGCTTTCGCATTAGAGGGGGAAAGGAACATGAAACATACATCCAGCATTCTTGCTGTTGGGGAGACTGCGCAAGGACCTAATTTCTGCCTTGTCTGTCTCAGAGCACTAATGGGAAACTGTCATACAATGCCTAAGGCCACACAGAACAAAAGAGAGCTCAGTGGGTTGTTGCAGAGCCAGCCAAAGGGAACAAAAGACTAAATTCTCCTGAAAGTTGGAAGATTTCATGTAGAAGCCCAGAGAAGAGGCATCCCCCATGAAAGGTTTGAGAAGATATCCTGCCCCTAAAGAATCTTTAGCCAGGCTAACTGGTAAGGTTCCTCCCCAGTACAAAGCATTTTTAAATACACAAAACAACACAAAAACTAACCAAACACATGAAAAAGACAGGGAAACATGGCTCAATCAAAGGAACAAAATAAATCTCCAGAATCAGTCCTAAGGAAACAGGTATCTGAATTACCTAACAAAGAATTTAGATTAATTCTCTTAAAGAAACCCAGTATGCTATAAGAGAACACAAGCAACTAAATGAATTCAGGAAAACAATAAATGAACAAAGTTAGAATATCAGCAGAGAAACTAAAAAAGAACCAGGGATTCTGGAGTTGAAGAATACAATAACTGAACTGAAAAGTCAACTAGAGGAGATCAGCAGCAGACTTGGTCAAGCAGAAGAAAGAAGCAGTGATCTCTAAAACTGGTCATTTGAAACTATCAGGTCAGAAGAACAAAAAGGAAAAGAGGAAGAAAAGTAAAGGAAATCTAAGGAATTTGTGAGACACCATTAAGCAGAACAACATAAAACTTATGGAAGTCCAAGAAAGAGAAGAGAGGCAGAATGGGGCAGAGAGCTTCTGTGAATATATATTGGCCAGAAACTTGAATGATCTGAGGAAGGAAATGAAAATCCAATTTCAAGAAGCTCAAGGGACTCCAAAGAGGATATATGCAAAGTGACTCATACTGAGAAACATTACAACCAAACTTTCTAAAGGCAAACGGGTATTTTGAAAGCCTCAAAATAGAAGCACCTCATCACATACAAGGGAGCCCCATAAGACTGCCAGTAGATTTCTCAGCCGAAACAGGCCAAAGGGAGTAGAATGATATGTTTAAAGTTCTGAAAGAAACTGCCAACTGAGGAGACTAAATCCAGCAAAACTGTTCTTCTCATACAATGAAGAAATCAAGGCCTTCTCAAGTAAAGCTGAGGAAGTTCATCACCTCTAGACCTGCCTTAGAAAAATTGCTAAAAATGTCTTTCAGGTTGAAATGAAAGGACACTAGACAGTAGCACAAAGCATATAAAAATATAAAGTTTTCTAGTAAAGATAAATATATAGACAAATATAGGATTCTGTAATACTGTAAGGATGGTGTGAAAATTACTTTTAATTCAGATATAGAAATTAAAAGGTAAAAACAAAATAACTATGTTAATGAATACAAAATTTTAAAATTAATGTAGGACATTAAAGTGTTGTCAAGGAGGTAGAAAAAAGGGAACCCTTATACACTCTGTTGGGAATGTAAAATGGTGCAGCTGCTGTGAAATCAGTATGCATATTACTCCAAAAATTAAAAATAGAATTACCATATGATCCAGCAATCCCCCTTTTGGATATATAGCCAAAAGAATTGAAAACAATTGAAGAGATATTTGCACATTCATGTTCATTACAGACCTTAATTGTTATAAAATAGAAATGGAAACAACCCAAATATTCATCAGTTGATTGTATAAAGAAAATGTGATATTTATACACAAAGGAGTATTATCTCACTTGAAAAAAAAGGAAGGAAATTCTATCATGCTACAACACGGATGAACCTTGAGGACCAAGTGAGATAAGCTAGTCACAAAGAGATAAATACCACATTATTTTACTTATATGAGGTATCTAAAGTAGTCAAACTCTAGAAACAGAAAATAGAATGGTAATTGCCAGGGATATGGGGATGGGGAAAAGACAAAAGAACTAGAATTACACCTATTACACCTAGTATTGCATATAATTCAGAATTTTATACAAAAGGGAAAAGTAGGAAAGAACTGAAACTGCCCTATGATTAGCTTGAGCACCTAAAAACCTGTAAGTGTCTTTTCCTACCTGTCCCTCTGAGACCGCTTACTTTGTTTCTCTCCTTTGCTAAGTCTCTTAAGCCCAGGTTCAGGTTTGTGTGATTTGTCGATTTTCTTAGTGGTCTCTGTAAGGGTAGCTTTGAAAAAACTTATCAGACTGCTACTTACTATAGTAGAAATGACAGTTTGAAAAGTAAATCAATTTTTATTTATCTTTTATTTTATTTATATAGATTAATATTACTACAGGATACTCACCGCTCACACCTGAGGGAATATGAAAAATATCTAGAAGATGTCAAGAGCTCAAAGAGTGCCATCCAGAACCTAGAGAATTCATCAAATCAAGCTCTAAATATTAAGTTCTATAAAAGCATGAAAATTTATGTGGAAAATTTAATTGACTGCCTTAGTGAAAAGGTACATGGCTATAAAGATTTATTTACTTTTTATAGAGAAATTCCTTTACCATGTGATATACAAAAAGCCTAAATCCCACAACTGAATATTTTCCTCTAGTGTTTTTCCTACACATTTTCATATACTGTGATATTAAGCATTCCCTTACTGTTTGATATTGTAGGGTATTAAAAGTTTTGTATATAAATTTCTGTGTTAAACAATCATCTACTTAAGAAAAATTCCTAGAAAGTGAGTTATTAAGTCAAAGGGTCCAGGTATTTTTAAGGCTTATGAAACATTGTTAAATTATCCTTCAGAAAAAGTGTATATTTTATTTTTAATTTACTACATTTTTTAAAAAAGTTATTTTTTATATATTCATTTTGATCTCAGACAACGATTTGTTTTGTTAACACATGTAGTTTTTCTTATGAATTGTTTTTCTCCTTTTCCTGCTTTTTGGTTCATAGTAGCTTTTTTTTTTTTCCTTTTTCTTCTTTTTTTCCTATATATTATGAACAGTTTGTATTGATTTAAATTTTTAATGCTTTATCCTACTTGACAGAGATAAACTTTCCAGTTTGTTTTGTCTTCTGGCTTTGTGATGGTATTTTTTGACATCCACATGTTTTGAAATTTTTATGTTAATCAGATTTTTTAATTATTTTTTTCCCTTTATAGTTTCTGGGTTTTTTAACACATTCTAAGTCTATGCATTAGGGTCTTGGGTTCCATTTTTTAGCCATTTTAGAAATATACTCTACTTTCTGCATTACTGTTTTATTTACTGTAGTTTTAAGTTGACTACCTTTTACTATCACTTGGTAGTTACGTTCTGAAGTATTTATTACAATGGCATTTTCATCATTCATCCTTGAAGAAGTACACTGTTAAAAGTCTTGCAGGCCTATAGATTGATGTATCCATAGCAGCAGGTATGGAACATCATTGAAGTGGGGGAAATTACCCCAGAAATACTCGTATAAAAATGCCAGTTTCAATTAATCACCCATTTCTGCTTCACAACTTTCTTACCTATCTTGTTAGGTCTCTTCCATTCTCCACTTTTTATAATTTTACCAGTTTCCTCAAGTGCCACCCCCCTACACACAGACTGCTCTCTCAGCCTGTAAAAAATGGTCACACCCATCATTTCTTCCTGCTCTTCTCAATGAAGTCTTATCTGTGTTTCTAACTTAAGCCCATTTGGTTTCATTATTTATGATATTTATGGCTGTTCTAATACAGTAAGTTGATTTTCTGCTTATTATTAATATTGAAAATATTAGCAACTAGGTCTGTTCCTCACAGTATTTTTTTAAGTTGAGAAGTGATAGTATGAAATTGTTTCTTTATATGAGAATAGAGCATATATACATGCTAATACATAAATATTATATTTTATTATTTTTTATTGATGACCCACAAAATGTTACTTATATATGTATTTCAGATTATCAACATCCAAGAAATAGAATCATCCATGCATGCACTCCTTTTAAAACAAGCCATGACCTTTATGAAACGCAGGCAAGATGAATTAAAACATGAATCAGCGTATTTACAGCAGTTATCACGTTAGTGTTTTTCATCTTCAATATGATTTATTATTCCTTAAACTAAATGCTCAGCTGGAGAATTAAAATATTTTTATTCCTGTATAAAAAAATGCTTTTTGTGTATTTTCCCACCAACCTTTAACCCACTTCCCTTTAAAAATCCCGGAACATTTAGAGCTAGAGCTTTAAAATGTCTTAAATTAAGCGTAAGACTAAAAATTAAAAATTACAACTTCTGATTACTTAGTATTGAGTCTAAATATTTATATGGCCATTTAATGACTTTTGATATGAGTAGACAAATTCATACACTATCAGAAATCTAACTTTATAAAGTATCCATGGCTCTTCCACAGATTTGCTACGGAGGTTAAAGAAATTCTATAGAATTATCTGTAAGATATAAGATGAGGATGCAACCTTTTAGTTTTCACACTGGTTTTGTATTTTCTGAAATGTCTTCCTTTGATTAAGGTGCTTTCAGGGGATAGTGGAAGTGACGAGGCCGTCATCAAGTAGGTGATAATAGCAAAAGCAAAATGACTTTCAAACACATGACATTTAGTTGGTCATGCTTTATGGTACATACTAAAATAGGAAATAGTACAAATAACATTGGTAATGCAAATGTACCTAGCATTTAGCTACAGGGACTAAAAACTAGTGGAAACCACCAGACAGAAATATGGAGGAAAGAACCTTAATAGTAGAATTTTGTTATTGCCTCAAGTGCTGAACTATATTCTCCAGCCAAGGTACATTTTTGTAGGCTTGCAAATTAAATTCTATTAATATTGTGGTAGGGAGTTAACATGGCAAGTTCATTGCATGATGAAATATAGATTTTAAGCATATTATGTGTTTATATATACACATACGCATACCTGCCCAAGATATACCTTGTTTTCAAAGTATTTCTCTTTATTTCTTTTGAAAACAGGCAAAGCTGAGACATCAACAAATGGAAGCTTAGTTATAGATGAAAAAACTCAATGGATTTTAGAAGAAGTCGAATCTCGAAGGTAGCTATATAAATTGAAGACTTAAAGCATCATTGAGCAAGTATTTTTCACTACTTAAATATAATTAACCATAACCTAAAAATTAATTTGTGAGAATGATGTAAAACCAAAATATAGTTCAACAGTCTTAATGTAATTTAAACTCTCAATCCCAGGGTTTAAAAACACACTGGTGTATTTGGATCAGTCAGAAGGAATAGGTAAAATGGCATGTATCTGGCTGGGAAATGCTGCTAAGTAGAAGCCAGTCCTAATTATATTGTCACCCATTCTTCAAAATTGGGTAGCCTGTCATAATGTCCTTAGTGGGAATGTCTTAAAAGAATAAAGAGAGAGAATCACCAATTCACATTAATGAAGCTAAAGTGTCAAAAATATTAACATAAAATTATGTGCTAATATAATGCTGTATTACATTTTAAGTAAATTATGACTTTTTTCTGTTTTAAAGCATTTACTTTCAACAAGAGCTGCTTGTTTTTAATTGATTTTCGGTTTATTGCAAAATATAGGGCACAGAGAAGACAAGCAAGGGCGCTTTCTGGGAATTGTGATCATCAAGAAGGAACATCTAGTGATGATGAACTGTCTTCAGCAGACACGATTGACTTCCAAAAAAGCCAAGGTCAGTCAGCAAGTTTCTAATGTATCTTTATGTGAAGTATTGAAATGATAGGAGTTGCTTTGCAGTGATTGCCCTTAAATACATAAGATATAGAAAATAGCTGGGAAATTTCAGGAGCCAAAGGACACTTTTTTTTTTTTCCTTTAAGACTTTTCCTACTTCTGAAAAAATGGGATAAAATGGAGGAGCATTGTGAGTACTACTGCGTCTTTATAGGTTTTTTTTCCCCTTCAGCCTTTCTCATCTCTTGCTATAAAGAACCGTGAACATTTTTGGTGTTATTTCTCCACTACATACTTTCTGGTATTATCACTTGTAATTTTAAATAATTGAATATAGAAAAGCCATTGTAACGTTATGAGAAGGTAAAATACATATGGTTTAAAGAGTTGTGGGCTGTACAGGGTTTGAAGAGGGACTCTATTCTATGTGATCTTGTTCAGGATCCTTGACCTCCCTAAATCCGATGTTGTTTGTTTGCTTGTTTATTATCTGTAAATAAGTAGACTAGTAACACCTACCTTTTAAGGAAGATAGTTATGATGAAATGAGATAATGTATTTGTAATGTTTGGGAAATATATCAGGGGCTCAGTAACTGGTAGTTTTTATTAGTGTTGATATTTTTACTAAAGTGATTTTTTGATAAAAAACTAATTGTTAATAGCAAAGGAAAGTTTTTCAGTTCAACTGGTTATATAGTTTATATGACTGTGTTTATAGGAAGCACACTTAAAATGTATTATAACAAAGACTCATTTTGTTCACAGGTGACATTTTACAGAATCATAAGAAGATTTTTGAAGATGTGCATGATGATTTTTGTGATATCCAGAATATTTTGTTAAAATTTCAACAATGGCGAGAAAAATTTCCTGATTCTTATTCTGAAGCTTTCATTGGTTTATGCATACCAAAGCTTTTAAACCCCCTAATACGAGTTCAGTTGATCGACTGGAATCCTCTTAAGGTATTTAAGCTTAACATGTAAAAAAAATAACCCTGATCACATGAGTTACTTAAATTCTCATGTTATCAGGTTAGCTATAATATACCTCGCCTTTAGAATTGGAGTTGGTAATTCGTGCTTTGGAGTAATAGTCTGTATCCATCTAGGTTTGCACTTTATTTTTGAGTCTGAGTGGCACTAAACAGCAGTAAAGGAAACAATATTTTTTAAGCTTGTTCTTTGATAAGTAAGTTTAAGATCACTCAAAAAGTAAAGGTGGTCGTAAGCCTTAAGAATTCTCGTCGTCGGCAGCCGTCCGTCTCGAGAGACGATGGTGTAGCTTCTTAAGAGTCTATCTGCACCGCCGAGAATGGCTGTGCAGTCCGACTCGGGAGTGACATGGTATCTGTCTCCTCCCGTGTTGAATCGACATCTTGCGATGACGCTGAAGCTACAGAGCCTGGGCAGGGTGATATGGAGGGTCTGCTGTTGCCCATGCAGCAGACCCCCCCTCTCTTCGCAGCTGAAGGGTCCAAGGGAAAGACAGAGTCAATACAGCTTGGCTTCAGGTGCACCGCAGGAGTTGCCGGTGTTGACTACAACGTCAAACCGCCTTAGGGACTCCGGCTCCGGATTTTCTGTCGGGGTTTACTCCCTTAGCCTTTCCCCTGAAGAGGTATGCCGCAAGGCAGCGGAGGTTTTTTGGAGTCAGAGTTTTCCTTCTCTGATGTGCCCTGACTGGAAGATCGAACCAGCGACACTTAGCTCGCAGGCCGACGCTCAATCCACTGAGCTAAACCAGCCAGGGCAATTAAGAATTCTAGTCTTGGGAAATCAACATAGGAACCAGGAGTTCTGAAGTTGCCGATGACTTATTGGAAATAGATGGTTGGTAAAGCTACTGCATTGAGAAGGTGGAATTTTAATGGTTATTTTAAAAGTATATAGGATTTAAACAGTAGGGGAGAGAGAAAAAAAAGGTATTCCGTAAAGGTGCATAAGGAGAAATAGAGTTCAGGAGTTAGACACTGTACAGGTAGGTGTTCAGATCCTAAATTAAGAGATAAGAACTTGTTTTAGTAAATAATGGAAGGAATGACATGATGAAAGTAATGTTTTAAGAGATCCTAGCAGTAGACTAACCTAAAGGCAAGGAAAATAAAAGGTGAAGATATATACTGGAAGGGCTTGCTGTAGCCCAAGTTCTAAGTGATGAATTCCTTACATAGGGTGATAGTGATAACAGAAAGAGAGAAAAAGAGTTGATTACAGGAGGTGTTACAAAGCAAGAATCAGTAAAATGATAAGAATAAACCTAACACTCCACATCCAAAAATGATTGCAAATTTTGGATTCTGGTTTATTAGAAAAATGGTAGTTCCATTAGTAGAAAAGAGGACTTTTCAAAGAGGGAAAGGGTTTTTGAAGGAGGCTTTATGTTATAGATAACGAAATGGTAACAGAACGTCCATCTAAATATGTCTAGTAAGCAAACAGAAATGAGATAATGAAGTTCTGGCAAGAGAGGGTAGCTGAAAGTGGAGATTTAACAAAGTGAAGGATAGAGCCATGTCCTTGTATCTTTATCCGCCCTAGTCATGCATGCCTATTGGTTCTGTGTTAGGTTCAAGGCCATACTCTTCGTAGTATAAGAACCAGGCTTATCTCTAAGAAAGTGATGGGAGTTGGAGGAACAGCATCCTAGCTCTTAACTACTCAAGCTAAATGGAGTACTCTGTAATGCCTAGCAGACATCTGTTCATTCATTCATTCATTCATTCAACAAATAATAATTGGCCATTTGCTGTTTGCCTAGTAAGCTAAATCACTTGCAAAATACACATTAGAACCTATGAGAATTGAGAGCCAGAAGTGAATTTTGTTGTAAATAAATTTTTATAAATGTATATTTTGCTCCTAACAGTACTTGCAGTATGGTCAGCTCTGAACACACATTGGGCATTTTTGGAGTATTTGTCAAAAAAATGACTGTATGAAAGGCGTGCATATTGCATAGACATTCTGTCTTAGTCATGTCATCCTGCCTAGCCTTGGTGTTCTGGTGTTGTGTATAAGCAGTTAAAATATGGAATTATTCTCCTTTGATCCATAGAAAGCTCTGGTGGTTACTGAAAAAGTTAACCTTTTAAAAATAAACTAATGTTTAAGAATTTATTTATAACTTTGATAATTGTATTTATAAGTTTGATTCAGTAGGTTTAAAACAGATGTCATGGTTCACACCTATAGAAGAATTTATGGATAACAGTATGGAAGATTCAAAGAAGGAAGATAGTTCTGATAAGAAAATCTTGTCTACTGTCATCAACAAAACAATTATTCCTCGACTTACAGGTACTTATTTGTAATCTTGATAAAATTAAATTGTTCCTGGGCAGAGTATTATAAGATCATTACTTTCTGTTATAGTCATAGAAGATTTTGAATACAAGAAAGTGGAATATGCAGTAAAAATCAACAGATGTCATAATTTAAGCTGGTTAAAAAGTGCTTGTTTGTGCAGTTGATTTGCTATCAAACTGTTGATAGTCTTTAGCCTTTAACACTTGTGACATTAGTGTTGTTTTTGTAACTCCTAGATCCTATACTAGTGGCACACTCCTGTCCCTACTACTGTATTTTTTCTTTTCCTTAACTTGTCCCTTATGTTTCTTCTCTTTATTTCTTCTCTCTTTGAAAAAGATATTACTGCATTTTCCTCATATCTGCCACTGGCAATCAGAAGCACTTAACAGTAATGCTTGTGCTTCAGTCTAAAAATGTGTTTTACCTGAAGTTGTACGTGATGAGAATATCTGTCACTGAGAATGGATTCTAACACCAAAGTCTGCATAACTCTTAAAGATAAAGCAGCCAGCTTTATATTGCCTCTCAGCCAACTTGACTAAATTTTAATATTTTTCTCAGTGTAACTTGCTGTGCAATCATGAGATGTATTAGGAAGTTACTACCTTTAACTAGCAATATTAGTGATAGCATAGAATGTGCAACTCACTTGAGTACTGTCTTTAAAAACTCCAAAACCCTGGCTGCTGTGGCTCAGTGGACTGAGTGTTGGCCTGCGAACCAGGTGTCGGTGGTCCAATTCCCAGTCAGGGCACATAACTAGGTTGCATGTTAGGCCCCCAGTTGGGGGCGCAAGTGAGAGGCAACCACACAGTGATGTTTCTCTCCCTCTCTTTCTCCTTTCCCCTCTCTCTAAAAATAAATAAATAAATAAATAAACAAATAAATTATTTAAAATAAAAAAAAACCTTCAAATATTTCATTTACAAGTAAATAGTCCCTCAAATAAGTAGCATTATGAGAAGTTAATATTTTATATTTACCCACATGTCCTGTCCTGGACCCTTTTTACACTCTTCATGAACTCCCTGGATAATTTCACACTCTCCTTTATATATCTGTGTTGTTCAATATGGTAATAAACACTAACTAATGTGGCTATAATATATAAATTTCTACTAAGTAAAATGAAATTCAGTTTCTAAGCCACGCCGGCCATATTTAAAATGCACAAAAACCATATGAAGCTCTTAGATAGTGCAGATATGTTTTTTCTATCATTACAAGAAGTTCTTCTGGGTAGTGCTGCTCTGTATAATTTTAAATCCCAAAGAATTGGAAAAACAAGTTCAGATCTCTTCTTAGAGTACCAGATCTCTCTTATCAAAGTACCCTTTGATAACACTTTGTAACAGGCACCTCAAATCCCACATGCAAAATCATATTTGTCACCTTTGCTGCAGACCTGCTCCTCTTATATTCCTTATCTAGAAAAATAGCACCTCCATCTACCCATGTATTCAAACCTGAACCTTCAAGTCATGTAATGTTTCCTCTCTTACCTCTTTATATAAGCAATGGCCAAATCTGTTATTTTTTCTTTTTCTAATTGATTTCCTATACTATAATTGTAGTTATCTGTCTAAAATGTGAGTCTCATTCTGTTTTACCTCACTTAAAACACTTTAAGTATTTTTAACTGCCTGAAGGGTAAAGTCTAAACTCTTAAACATAGCTTTCTAGGCCTTTCAGAATCACATCTCTGTTTAGTAATTCTCCAGCCCCATCTCTTGGTAAGCTTTACTTCTCTTCATTCCCACCTCTCTTGCCCTGGAGCTGTACTCTCCTAGGCATTTACGTTTTGTATGCTCCATCCATTTACCCCAAGCCCCACCTCTTTCATCTGGCTAGCCAATTCCTCTTCATCTTTCAGGATTCAGTATGGACATCACTTCTAGGGACTGGTTTAGGCATATCTCTCTGGGTTCCTGTAGCACTCTGGACTCATATTTATGGTGGCACCTATACACTGAATTGTAATGCTTATATAAGCATTTGTATTTGCCATTAGACAAAGTTGTTCAAAGGCAGCTACCTAGTCTTACTTATTATTGTGTCTCCTGTTTAATGCTAGGCACATGGTAGGCTCTCAGTATTAGCGAACTGAATATTTCTAAGGTTATTAGAAGCCTAACCTTCTAGATGTTTGAGAAATAGCCGTTTTGTTTTTGACTTTTTTTTTAATCTATATATTTCTTTTTTCCTGTTATTTAACTTGTATTTTATAAGGGGCTACCCTGTGTCAGGCTGTGTTGTTGCTTCCACATATACAGCAGTAAACAAAATAATAAATCTCTGCCCTTGTGGAGCTTACATTCTCTGAGGAAGACAGATAATAAACAAGATAAATAAAATCTAGAGATTGTTACAAGGGCTAAGGAGAAAAATAAGGGAAAAGGTATAAATTATCAAAGAGAAATTATCCGAAGAAACCTAAAACATTAATTTGAAAGAATATATACATCCGTATATTCATTGCAGGATTATTCACAGTAGCCAAGATTTGGAAGCAACCAAAGTGTGCATCAGTAGATGAGTGGGACAAAAAGCTGTGGTACATTTACACAATGGAATACTACTCAATTATAAAAAAGAAGGCAACAGCATGGATGGCCCTAGAAAGCTTTGTGCTAGGTTAAATAAACCAGTCAAAAAGGACAAATACCATATGATTTCACTCATATTTGGAACCTAATGTTCAAAATGAACTAACAAGCAAAATAGAGACAGACTCATAGCAGGGTGACAGATGTCTGGGGGTGGGCATGCGGGGATTGAGCAAAAAAAGAAAAAAGAGAAAACTCACAGACATGGATGACAGTGTTGTAAATGCTGGGCAGTGGGGGAGGGGAGGGTGGGGAAAATAGAAGGGGGGATAAATGGTGATGGCAGGGGACTTGACTTGCGGTGAACACACATTACAGGATACAGATGATGTACTGTAGAGCTGTACACATTAAACATAAAATTTTGTTAACCAGTGTCACCCCAATAGAATCAGTAAGAAGGGGGAAAAGGAAATGTTATTAAATGTATAAGGAAAAGAAATACTTTACAGTATTTATTGAAAAACATCCACATAAAGTAGACCCGTGCAGTTAAAGAAAAAAAAAAAAAAAAGATGAATGCAATTTTAAATATATTAGCCAGGGAAGGCCTTCTGAGAAGGTCTCAACTGAGCTTGAGCAGATTTCAAAAGGCAGTAAAGAAAAGAGCTATATGAGTATATATCAGGGAATAGCAACTAGGGCAGCAGAAACAGCAAGTACAAAGGCCTTGAGGTGGAAGCTAGCCTGATGTACTTGACAAACCACTTAGGTCAGTATAGCTATAGTGGAGTGAGCAAGGTGCAGGAGTAACAAGAGGTTAGCAAGAACAGCAGTCATTTGTAAGAACTTGATCTCTTACTCTAAGTGAAAGAGAACCATTTGAAGAGTTTTGAGCAGAGAAGTGACATGATCTACCTTAACATTTAATAAAATCACTCTGGTTACTAGGTTGGGCATGAACTGTAGGCAGACCAGTTACGAAGCTTTTGCAGTAATCCAAGCAAAGGAATATAGTGGCTTGGCTAGGATGTTAAAAGTGGAGGTGCCAAAAAGTGGTTGAATTCTATATATACTTCAAAGGCAGCACTGACAGAATTTGCTAATGTATTGGTTGTGGAGCAAGATAGAGAGGAAACAAGCAGGACTCCTGGTTTTGTTGCCATTTCCTGAAGTAGAAAAGAGTTCAGAGGAGCAAGTTTGGGGTTGGAGAGTGTATCAGAAGCTCAGCTTGACATTCTTGGGTTTGAGATTCCTGTCATGTAAATGGGTATGTCAACGAGGCTGTTGAGTATGTGAGCCTAAAGGAGAGGTCCAGATAGAAGATGTAAATTTGGGATTTGTGAGTACATAGATGGCATTTAAAGCCACCAAAATGATTTTAAATACAAAGGGTGTAGATATATTTAGGAAACAGAAAGCAAGTGCCCTGAGTTCTGAGGTATACCATCATTTAGAAAGTCAAAAAGGTGACAGGCAGCTGGCAAAGGAGAGCAGAGAGGTAGGTGGGAAACCAGGTCAAGAAAATGTTTCTAGAGGGAATGATCAATCAACTGCTGTAATTGTTGCTGGTAAATCAGATGGGGACTAGACTCAACCATTAGATTTTGCAATGTGAAGGTCACTTGTGACTGCTTGGAGATAAGGCCTAATTGAAGTGAAATCAAGAGTTAATGGAAGGAGAGAAATAGAGATAGGAAGCTTAGCCATGTTTTTTGAATAATTTTGTTTTAAAATCAAGGAAAGAGTGTAATGCTAAAGGGAAAAGTCGGGTCAAGAAAACAATTATTTGTAATACAAGAGAAATAAGTGTTTGTTGGCAGATGGAAAAGATCCAATAGAAGTGATGATGATACCAGAGTGAGATAGTAGAGTTCCAAGCAGAATCTTCAAATAAGCCAAAAGGATTGGGATCTTTTGTACAAATAAAGAGTTGACCTTAGTGAGAAGTGTGAGTGCTTCATGCATAGGAATGGGAGACAAGTTAGAGTATGTGGGCACACATGCAGGTTGCTGTCTAGATGCTGTAGTAGGAGCTTATGAAGCTTTGCTTCTGCCTGATTCTACTTTCCATCAAACTAGTAAGTAATCTGCTGAGAGTGAGAGCAGGAGAGAAGAAGAGAAGGTAAGAAACAGTCATCTAGAAGAGTAAAATCCATTAACTTTTGGACTTGACTCTTCTTAACTCCACAAGCAAGGAGGAAGAAGACAGGAAATAGTCCTCTAGAGTAGAGGGAGAAGGAGTGAGCCAAGGAAACAGTATGATTGCTTGGCAGCATTCAGTGTTCACTAGAGTATCATGGTGATAAATTTAAAGTGTGGTTTTTTCCAGCTATGTTTTAGCTGCATGATTGCAAGCATGGACTTGGTGACAAGGTGGATTTAACTAGGTAAGTTCAACAAAGCCCAAAAGGATAAGGAAATTGAGGGTGCATGCAAATATGTAATGGTGATGATTGGTGTGGATTTTAAACCACAAACAGAAAGATGTAATCTTTACTAAAAAGCTTTGGTTGTTTATATGTAACAAGCAAAGTGGTTGAGTAAATAATTGTGCACCACTGAAATTTTTGTTTCAGACTTTGTAGAATTCATATGGGATCCTTTGTCGACCTCACAGACAACAAGTTTAATAACACACTGCAGAATGATTCTTGAAGAACATTCCACTTGTGAGAATGAAGTTAGTAAAGGCAAACAGGTAATAATTTCCAGAGTTACAAATCAATATAACTTTATTATAAATTTTTGTTCACAGAAGATACACAAAATGTAATTATCAGAAAACTATTTGGGGGGGAAAAACATACCTAGTACTGATTTATAGAAACTAGAATTGACCATTTTTTTCTGTTTATAATAATAAGATGAAAGATATACTTTGATATTCCTGAATACTCTAACAGGAATGGTAATCATTATTAGAGGATGCACATACATATGATAAGACCCAGATTAATAGTTTTAATTCTTATTAGCTTATCTCTCTGGTCAGTAGTCTGACTTATGTTCTCCTGGCCCAGCCAGCCATCCTTCAGCTCTGTGAATGTACATTGGCCCTGCAGAGATGAATAGCCATAAATGAATTAGTGCAGTCATTCCTTTTAAAAGAAAAAAATATCTCATTTCCTTTGTTCTTTTGGCAAAAATCTGCTGTGTTAACTAATTATTTGTAATCTGCCAAGGAGCAATTATCTCTAAGGATTCAGAGTTCAATAGAATAGATCCTCATTGTACTATGACTTAGAATTGAGTGTTGCTAAACATAAAGCATAAAGAGGAACTTTTAGAGTCCTTGGTGAGAGTCTGTTGAATCTTACTTTCATTGTAGTATTGTGTTTTGTTACTCTTTTTGTTTGTGAAAATGTCATATACTCATGCAGTTAAATAAGTAAATGAGTTTTATCTTGAGCTTTAAGGAAACTAAGAGATTGACAGACTGGAGAGCACCCAAAATAAAATTACCCAAGTGGTTGAAAAGCAAGGAGGCATATCATATTCATATTCTTAACACCATTACATTTTAGCACTTGAAATTGTTATCATGAAGGAGGGAAACTATAAGAAGAGGCAGACAAGAGGTTCCATCATGATCCTGTCTTCAAAAAGCATGTAATTTTAGAGGAAATAAGATGTACATATATCGTTTAAAATAGGAGGTGAGTCCTGGATGATGTGGCTCAGTGAAGTGGGTGCCAGCCGTCGATCCGAAAGGTCATGGGTTCGATTCCAGTCAGGGCACATGTCTGGGTTGCAGACCAGGTCCCCAGTTGGGGGCATGTGAGAGGCAAACAATGTTTCTCTCACACATCGATCTTTCCTTCCCTTCTCCCCTTCCCCTCTCTAAAAATAAATTTAAAATTTTTTTTTAATTAAAATAAAATAGGAAGTGAGAAGTGGGGAAGTCAGTAGTTAATTCCTGCTGTATACTAGGCACTCCATTATGTCTTGTAACTATTTCATTCTACTTAGTCCCAGCAGTCTTATTTAAAAAAAAAAAAAAAAAAAAAATGGGTGTTAGCTTCATTTTACAGATGAAGAAATAGTCTCAAAAACTTGCTCACAGTAATACCTTGAGTTTGAAGTAGAATTTGAACCTTCATTAGTCGTAACTTGTTAAAGCCCAAACTCATCTCACTGACCAAAGTGCCTCCCCATGAGCAGCCCAGGTAAAGTGCTATGAAACTTCAAAAGAGAGGCAGGAGAGAGAAGTTACTTTATGTAGTGGAAGAGTTTATGTAAGAAGTGTCATTTGAGCTGGGATCTAATAAGGGATAGGATTTGAACATACAGCAACATGAAGTTTTTATACTGGTAATTTTTATTCTGGAAGCCCTTGCACTCAAAATTTCAAAAAATGGGTTCTTTGCATTATTAGTAGGAGACTGGACTACATCAGGATTTTTCAGCCTCAGCACTCTTGGCATTTGGAACAGATAAGTCTTTGGTCTTGGGGCTGTCCTGTACGTTGCAGTACGCTTAGCAGTTTTCCTGGCCTTACCAACTAGATACCAAGAACACTCCACAGAGTTTTTGTTTTTTGTTTTTTTAAGATTTTATTTATTTATTTTTGGAGGGAAGGGAAGGGACGGAGAAAGAAAGGGGGAGAAACATCAATGTGTGGTTGCCTCTCATGCATCCCCAACTGGAGACCTGGCCTGCAATCCAAGCATGTGCCCTGACTAGGAATCGAACCCATGACACTTTGGTTCACAGGCCAGAACTCAATCCACTGAGCCACAACAGCCAGGGCTCCCCAGTCTTGACAGCCAAAAATATCTCCAGACTATAAAATGTTCTCTGGTCTGACAAAACTCCTAGTTATGAACTACATATTTTAGGTTACTAAGACAGTTTGCCAGTGAGATCATCATATTTTTTCAGTGGTATATAAGAAATTAAAGAGATGAGGAAAGTTTCACAAGGAGTCAGAAAGCATAGTTCCAGTTTTTGAAGTAAGAAGCAAATGATTCTATAAGCTAATGCCTGGTAAGAATACTTTTGACTCTGGTTAAGGTTCTAAAACATATTATTTCAGAGGTGCATTATGAACACTTAAAAAAAAAGCAGTGTTTACTATAATCTATCATTAATGGGGCTCTTAAATACAAATGATTATTTATCAAAGCATAGACTCCCAATATGTTACCTCAGTTATTTTTACTAATAAGTAAGGTACTGTACAGATACAGTAGGTAATGTATTTAAATAGGTTATGATTGTTCTTGTGGATCAAATGGGGAAAGATAAGCTGAGCAGGTAGTGTTAGATACAAAGAAACTGGTAGAGTGTACCTAAAGAATGCTGATCAATTGGGATGTGACTACCTGGAGGGAATCTTATAATACATATCTTCTCGATGGCCCTGTTCAATATTTGTGTTGAACTGGATGGAGATGTATTTAAAACACATGCTAATAAAATTTCTCAATAGCAAAAAGTTAGGAGTTCTATCATAGACCTTTGGATAGAATGAGAATCCAAAAGGATTTCAAGATACTGAGAAAATGGATTGACTCTCAAAATATAAAATGTAAAAGGAATATACATATGTCCTAATTTTGTATTTAAAAATTCTGCATGAATAAAAGATGAGACAGATCATCGACAGGAAACCCAATGAGTTAATAGTGTCACTTGAGTAACAGAAAGACTATTTGGAGTTCATCCTATTAGAAATGTGCTATTTTGAGCAAAAATGTTATATGTGCTCTACCCACAGATGAGACTTCTTTAGGTATGTTGCATTTAATTGTGGGTGTATGTATGTTAAATAAAGTGTGTCTAAGATTATATGAGAAAGAGAAGATATAGAAAAGTGAAGTATCAGTCTTAAAATCTGAAGAATTGTGAAATGGAAAGGAGCTTAAAATTGTCCTGTATAATCCTAAGAAGTAAACGAGGACCATGGAGTGGAAGATGTAGGAGAGAGAAGTTTCTCATTGTTAATTAATTAAAATCTAATATTCAGTAGCTGCCCAAAGTTATGGGTGGCCTTAAGAGAAAATGATTCCTATTATTACATGTTTTTAAGCATAAATTAGTTAACAAGTTAGTGGAACTGTGAAAATGGCATCAGTTGGGTGGTTTTCAAACTTCTTTTTATCAACAGAATAGTTTTCAAATAAAACCTTACCCATCCAACACACACACATGCACGCCTGCACACACACACACACGCAAGCAAATCTTTTTAAATTTATTTTTTGCTCTGGTGAGCACCCGTCCTCATTCCTCCCTGAGGGCCTCAATATCCACCCAAGCCACCCAGGATTATCTCCTAGGATATACAGAAAAGTGTAAAAACAACTAGCTAGAGCTTGTAAGTGCTTTTTCAAAGCTGTTTTAAAGTATATATACAAAGGTGTGTATCTAGTTGTTTTAAAAACTTCATGTTTCCTGGCTGCTGTGGCTCAGTGGATTGAGCGTCAGCCTGCGAGCAAAGTGTCGCTGGTTCGATTCCCAGTCAGGGCACATGACTAGGTTGCACGTCAGGTCCCCAGCTGGGGGCGTGAGTGAGAGGCAACCACACAGTGATGTTTCTCTCCCTCTCTTTCTCCTTTCCCCTCTCTTTAAAAATAAAATAAACAAACAAATAAATTATTAAAAAAAAAAGAAAACTTCATGTTTGAAGAACTTTTTCACCAAATAATGTATTTTAATACTTGGAAAAGTTAATGAGCTAAATTTTCAAATTTGTGAATATTGGTTTTCTTTTGTTTTATGCAATTTATTTGAAAACAATGTCAAACTTAGATAAAAGTCTCATGAATAAAAATAGCCTACTCATTGACTTTTTGTTCTTAATGTTTATTAAATATTGCTATGTGGCCCCTTGAGGAATATGTTAGAGATTTTACATGGAATGAGAAATAAGACTTCATTAGATATACTTTTTATGATAAAAATACATTTAGTTGACTTCTACATTCATGAGTAATTTGGTTGGTATATAACAGTTTAATTTGTGCTACACACATTGTCACTAACTTAAAAAATAACTAACTCTAGTGTGTAATGGACCATTTTCATTTTTCACATGTGGATTCATTTTTAAGAATAAGAATCTTATTAATAGAAATTTTGCTAATACATGGGAAAAAATTGTTTAACTCCCCTTATCTTTTCAAGGACTGATACCATTGCAGGATAATTTCATCCAGAATTTTATTCCAAAGTTGTAATCCTGACAGACATGTACATTTGTAACCTACTTCTTTCACTTAATATTATCTAATTAAATATTTAAATTTATGTTACTACTTTCTTCATAGACTTAAGCTAAATAATATTTCATGCAATATGAAGGATGCCTATAACTTGATGTTCTTAAAAGTCCCTATGATTGAATATTTTGGTTAACAATTTTTGATACACAAATAAAAAAATTAATTTGCCAAAATGAATGTACTGCATCAAAGGACATTAACAAACCACCAAAGGACCCACAGGTAAGGTATATAGAAAGTTTCTACAAATCAGTAAGAAAGAGGTAGGCCTGATAAATAAACAGATACATAGACAAGCAGCTTAATTAGGTAATTTGTAAAAGGGCATGTTCAGATGGTGAGTAAGAATATGAGAGAATGCTTAACATCACATTACTCAACAGAAAAATTAAAAACATAATAAAATATGACTAAGTGCTCACCAGAATTGAAAACATTTTTTAAAATACTACATTTTAGTAAGGGTGTAAGCAAACAGGATTTTTTCATACACAGCCAGTGGGAATATAAATGAAATACACCACTACTTCTTAAAAGACATGTACAAGACCTTTCATAGCAACATTATTCATAATAGCCCCCAAACTAGAAACCATCTAAATGTCCTATCAGTAGTATCATGCAACAGAATACTATACAGCAGTGAAAATGTACCAACTACAGTGACATGCAATAACATAGGTGAATAAAGTTCTTTTGTACCTAATTGATATTTTAACACCTGATTCTGTGTGTGTATACAGAATAATTACTTCTTTTGGTAAATATATTTCTACCTATGACTATCACTGATGCTTTTAAATTTTTAAATAATAGGATTTACTTAAATCCATTGTTTCAAGAATGAAGAAAGCAATAGAAGATGATGTTTTTATTCCTCTGTATCCAAAGAGGTGAGAGCTCTTAATTCCTAGATAGTATGAATTTGCTAATCATGTAATGCAGATTTAAGAATATCATACAAAATAAACTATATTAGTTTCAAAATATACCCATTAAGGTGCAAATAGAGATTTTAACAAACATTTCTCAGTCACCTTCTATATACTATATAAGATGCTTAGCACTTGGATATAGGACTTCGTTTTGTTTTTTAAATGCTATTCTTCAGAACATGACAGGTAGCATGGCAGAGTACTTAAAACTAGATTCTGAAGCTGAGATTCACCATTACTAGATAATGACATTGGGCCTTTCTGTGTCCTCAAATGTAAAATAGGACATTAAATTAATGCCTATCTCAAGTGACAGTATGAAGATGAAGCATGCTCAGAACAATGCCTGGCTCAGAGAAAGCCTAGCATAAGGCCTGGAACATCACTGAAGGGCCAGAACCTGCATCTATTGAGTTTTCTATTTACTTTAAATATGAAACAAGTATTATTTGATGCATGTTCATTCATTTGCTAAGAAAACATCAGTTATAGTGATGGATCATGAACTGAAGCTACCCAGCGAGTACTCATAGGATGGAAGAGCTTTTTGGAGAGGAAAGAAAGGCACTTCTAAGCTTTCTGGTCAATTTGAATCAAGAAAAGATATCTGTAAAAATTTCTGCCTTGTTATGGTTTTCTAATGTTTTAGACAGGTAATATATCCACATGGTTCTAAAATATGATTGTATCTTTTTAAATTTTTATTTGTATTTAAAGTGAAAATTCTCCTTCCTACTCCTGACTTTCATCCACCCAGTTTTTGACCTTCCTTTGCTATGTACATAAATGCATGCAATAATAATCCCTGTTAGTAATTTTTTACCTTTCCAGAATTTCTTTATGCAATTAGAGTTAAATATATATGTTGTAATCTTATTTTGCCTTTTTCCTATAGCAAAGAAAGTATATTGTAAACAGTTGTACATTATTGTTTCATACCTTACTGTTTTGACTTAGTACATCTTTGAGATCTTCACATAAGTAGTCTGTCATTATATATGTCATTATATAAGTAGTTTCCTCATTCTTTTTTAAGCTGCATAATATGCTATCATATAGATGTACTAATGGGCATATAAGTGGGAAACCATTACTAACAGTGTTGTGAGTAATTTTATAGACATTCTGTACATGTACAAGTATATCTACAGAAGCCATTTATAAAAATAGGTTTGGTGGCTCAAAGTGTGCATGCATTTGTAATTTTTATATTATCAGAGCACCTCCATTCATATTCCATTAAAGCTTAGTTTGGTTGGTTAAAAAAAACAAAAACACTCAGATTTTTAAACTCTCATGCTGAAAGATTAACAGTTGTTTGCATTGTCTCTTTTCTTTTTCATTTCAAATTAGTGCTGTAGAAAACAAAACATCACAGCACTCTAAGTTCCAAGAAAGACAATTCTGGTCAGGTGTAAAGGTAAGCCAAGACCTGCAAAAATAAAAATTTTTTTTCTTTTAAATCCAGTTTACTATAGAATGGAGATCAGCAAACTTCTGTAAAGGACCAGACTACTTTCTAGTCCTTTAGTCTCTGTTGAACTATTGAGCTCTGGCACTGTGGTGCAAAAACAGTCATAGACAATTCACAAACAAATAAGCATGGCTGTGTTTCAATTAAAAGATTCACTTACAAACACTGAAATTTAAATATCATATAATTTTCACATATCACAAAATTTTCTTCTGTTTTTTCAAGCATTTAAAAATATAAAAACCATGCTTAGTTCACAAGCTCTACAAAAACAGGGAGTAAGTTGGATTTAACCCACAAACCACAGTTGGCTA
Organism: Furipterus horrens; assembly: GCF_987537825.1. Classification (NCBI taxonomy): domain Eukaryota; kingdom Metazoa; phylum Chordata; class Mammalia; order Chiroptera; family Furipteridae; genus Furipterus; species Furipterus horrens. The sequence continues at coordinate 56,442,297 of NW_028327176.1, read as the reverse complement.
ACTCCTGGCCTAAAAGATAAAGAATGAAGTCGATGCTAAGTCAGTGGCAGTAGGGACGGTAAGGAGAAGGTGAATTCAAAAGATACTTAGGCTGAACCATTGGAAGGACTTGATGCCTAATTAATAATGTGAAGAATGCAGAGTGCTTGCTAAGTTTATGACTTTAGCAGCCTGGTAACTTATGACATTCTTTGAGGGCATCAGAAGGGATACAGGAAAAAGAACAGGTTTGGGAGGGAAGATAGGATCTGTTTTAAACATATGGATATGTGAGTCTGAATTGCAGAAGACAAATCTGGGCTAGACATTTGGGAGTTAGCCACATACAATGTTTGGAGCCATGGTCACAAGTGACAGCCTCTGAGGAGATTGGGTGACACATGAACAGAAGGCTAAGGACAGAACCTTGGGAAACACTAACATAAGAGGTGGACAGAGAAAGTGAAGTCTTCAAAGAAGCCTTAGAATGAATTGTGAAACTTAGAATGCTCACAAGAGAGTGACATCAAGGGAACTAGGTGAGGGGTTTTCAAGAATTAACAATGTTAAATGCCATTGAAAAGAATTAGCAGAAGGACTGAAAATGTTTATCAGAGTTGGCTATTAGGAGGTCACAGTTGACCTCTGCAAGAATAGTTTCAATAGGGTGAATTCATGTTTGTCATGTGGTTGAGTCAAGATAAAGGCTCTCCAGTAAGAGGGAGCAATATCACAATATGAAAGTATAAAATAAGCATTGCGTGTTAGTATAACTGCATGTAGTTTAGCACTTAGAGTAATAAATATAGTATTGGAAAGAAAGTGGAAAATGCTAAAATTCACAGAAATACCTTGATTTAAAGGAGGAAAGACAACCCATATTAATTTTATTAGAATTTATTTTGAGTATTTTATCCAAGTTATCTCCAAACTTACAGGTTATTATTAATCTTATTTTATATATCAGAGCAATGAGGTGCTAGTGTTTGATTGATTCCTTAAGGTCACACACAGTGGTAACAGTGACACTGGCTTTAATGGCAGTCCTTGATGGATCCTGGGGTCCTGCAGTCTTGTATCCAGTGGCTTCAGGCTCTGGGAGAGTGTGGGCTGAGGAGGAAGATTGTTGATTTGGAAAGGCTGAAGAGATTTATTTGAGATGGATTTTGGGTGGTTCTCCTAAAAACAGAAAATAGGATGTGGAGGTTGGAATGTATCAGGTATTTATTTAGAAATAGGTATTTATTTAGAAATATTTTTCTATTGATTCTAAAATTGAAAGTTCCAATAGAGCTCATTGTAGTAAAAGTTTAAAAGAGTTTGACCAACTTATGGAGACTCTTCTAGTTTTTCTTTGGAGAAAAGGTACCTAGTCACTTGACATTTTATTTTATTTTAGCTCTTCCGCAATATTCTTCTCTGGAATGGACTCCTCCCAGATGACACCTTACAAGAGCTAGGATTAGGAAGGCTACTAAATCGTTACCTTATCATAGCTCTTAATGCCATGCCTGGGCCAGATGTTGTTAAAAAGTGCAACCAGGTGAGTTATATAGGAAATTATTCTAATTTTATCATTTTTAAAAATTGTTATTAAAATCTGTTTTGTCGGGTTCGGTCCCTGTACAGGCCACCAAAAAAGAAAAAGAAAAAAAAAATCTGTTTTGTAACAAAATAAATAAAATTGTGATGCTCACATAATAACAAATCTATAATATTTAACATACTAGAAACCCAGAAGGAACTCATCAGTGTTTAAAAATTAGTATATTGGTTAATTGTTTATAAGAAGAATATTAGAGCCTTACCTCTCACTAAATACCTACAAAAATTTCAGGTAAAATAAAGAATTAAGTGTTAAAAATGAAATAAAATGTTGTACTAAAAAGATAAATGACTGTATGTGATGGTAAGGGAATTATTTCTGAACATAAAGCAGAAGAAATGATGGAAAAAAGTATTAGATTTGATAAAGATAAAAAACTTCAGTGGATCAAAAAACCAGTAACCAAAAAGATATCAAGATTATTTAATCACTGTTAAAATTGAAAGATGGGTTCATTGAGCTCACTATACTTATTCTTTCTCCCATTGTTCGTGTTTGAAACCTTCTATAATAAAACGTTAAAAAGAAAGTGAGTTGGAAAACTGAGAAACAAAAGTTATAATACAGGGGTGAGCAACGTAGGTTAATAATAATGATTAATACAATAATGAATAAATACAAGAATAAGTTTTGTTTTGCATACTCACAACTATAAACCTACTTTTGCCTACCCCTATATATAACAAGGATTAATATCCATATGTAAAAAAACTTGGTATAAATCAGTAAATAATTCAAATATTCCGATTAAAAATGGCCAAAAGACATTCAACAGGCAGTTCACAAAAAAATAATATACAAAAATAACCTCTAAACACGTGGGAAGGATTAACAGTACTAATAATCAGAGAAATGCAAATAATATAGTAAGGATATTATTTGCCTGTTGTGTTGGCAAACATTGTTGCTGTTGTTAACAATATAATTCCCTTTGTTGTCATGAGCAAAGAGAAACAGCAGCTCCCCATCATTCCAGGGCACCATTCACCTGGAATGTGTGGCACACCAGTTCTGGGAAACAGTCTCTGCACTGGTGGAGGAAAAGAAACAACTCTGGAGACTATTTTGACATGATTGATACAAAACCTTTCAAGTTCATACCCTTTGAATTAGCAATGTTACTTCCAGGAACTTATTCTAAGTTAAAAATCAGTGGTGCACATACAGATTTTAAATACAAGGAATATTATTGTAACATTATTTATAAGAGAAGATAATTAAAAACAACCTAAATGTTTACAAACATTACTATCCATAAGATAAAAGTCATGTTGTTGAAGAATTCTTAAGAAATGAGAAAATACTTTATAACAGAAATTTTAAATTTTATATATATATGTGTGTGTGTATATATATATACATATAAAAAATTAGGTTGCAGTTCCTAGCCAACCATAATTTTTCTGGCTGTGGTTTTTATGTCATGGACTTTTAAGCTATATTATCTACCAAAAATTTAAATCATCCTCCATGCTGTGTTTCAGGTTCCATTTAGTCTCCTTTGACTGTAAGAGTTTACATGCAGAAGTAGAGAAGAACACACATAACATTCTCTCCACAGCTTGTGGCTAGAAAGCCATGCCAAGACAATGTGGTTTTATGTCCTGGGATCATTTATGGAAAGTCTACACAGTTCCATGAGACTTATTATTGAGACTCATGATACAAAACAAAGGGAGAGCCAGGTGCAAATGATATTGAATTGCAAGCCAATAAGGGTTGGTTTCAGAACTTTAAAGAAGAGATGCAGTTGGCATAACAAATTTTGTAGCACTTTCTGCCTTGGCCAAGCAGTGTGTCTGCATTTTTTCTGAATAATTGCAAAGAGCTATTAAGAACTAAGATAAATCTTTTTTCTCATCTGTGTTTCCGGTGCTGACCAATCAGATGTATTTTAGAAAGGGTGCATCCCAGAACTTTCATTTCACATTCTATAATAAATACGTGATGCATTTTCTCCCTACTTGTACTTTATATAAGTACTGATCTTAATCTTACCAACCATAGCATAACCTCTTTGGTTGTCCAAGAATTTCTTTGAATAGTAAGACCTCAGCTTTTTCTTTTCTCCCCTTTTCTCTCCTTCTTATTCTTCCTTCTGCTATGAAGTTATTCATTTATTTTGTTAACACTTTTCTGTTTTTACCAAAACTTTCCCCCAAGTCCTGTAATACCTTTAACATGATAATGATGTGTTGTCCTTATTTTTTTTCCAAAGAAAAATTGAATGCACATCCACTGACTTTGTGCTGCCATGGACATTTTAAAGCAGTGAATTAAATTAGAAGAAAATCAAAACCACAACTTTTTTATTCTGTGTATCTTAGACTCACCTACTTGATTCCTTAACTCTAATTTATTTATGTAGATCATATACTAGGTCACCCAATATCTTAGTGAAATAATACTAAATGTATGTATTTTATAGTTGTGATAAAGTATTTTGTGTTTAGGCATTTCTGGTGTTTAATTGTAAATTATGTTTTGTACAGATTAAATGGCTTAGGAATACAGAGTATAGAAAGTGTTACAAGTACCACTAGAAGGTATTCATAAAGAGTAGTCTATTTTAACCTCTTGGAATTAAAATATAATTTTTTTTAAGTGTATAACCTTCACAAAGGAAGGGAAATTCTCAAAATGTACTTAACCGTACTATAAAAGGGGAAAGTAATACACAACCTGCATGATCACTATGAAGATTAAATGGCATCGTGTTAGCAAAGGCCTTTTGATGGTAACTATTATTATTAACACTAGCCATGTGTTTTGATTAACAGATAACAGCGTATTTACCAGAAAAATGGTTTGAAAATTCTACCATGAGAACATCTATTCCCCAGCTAGAAAACTTCATTCAGTTTTTATTGCAGTCTGCACATAAATTATCTAGAAGTGAATTCAGGTAATGTGTATTTAATTGTACCTCCATAAGTACAGTTCAAGGAGTCTATTATATTTTCAGCACTTTTTAGAAAGATTTGTACTTTTTCTCTACTTTTAAGACTCTGTTGAGACAATTACTATATGATTATTAGATATTTTTATGTGCAGCCTTTGGAATCACTATTTTATACTCACACAACGTGGCTATATATAGTTCATATTTTTTAATGTAAATCGCTTCCAAAATAAGCACTTCCAGAAAACTATAGCACAGGAAAATTTAGAATTAAAACTGTAAGTCAAAAGCCTCTTATTAAGCATGCTTTAATATGTTTTTAATTTTCCTGGCCATTCTTTAAGTCTCAATGCTTTTTAAGTACAGGTCTACAGCCTGGTGTTTACCCAACAGTAACCGGATCTCCGTTTTGTGTATCTCGTTCACAGCATTGGATGTCTAGGGGCTTAAAGACAGTGGTGACCAGGTGAACCACCTCTCCAAAAATTACAAAGCCCAGAACTGTAGCATTAGATGAAGCCTGTGGGGTAAATACTCTCACTGAGGCTTCCCACCATCATAGCCCATACAGGCTGATAGCAGCATACCACAGCTCAGATTTCTGATGATAGATTTGCTCTGTGCTTTCCTGCATTTTACAGTCATTCACATTAAAATTTGCCAGGATGCATCCATGAAATAGTCTGAATTGGAACTTTATAATTATCTGGAGAAGGTAGCATCTGAGTATATTATGCTATTTTAGATGTTGGCTTAAGGTAAAGTTTTTGTTTCAGATTAAAAACTGATGATTCACTGTTGTCTCATACATTGCATTTTTTAAGAGGAAAATGCTTTTTTTGTTTGTTTTTCAGGGAAGAAGTCAAAGACATAATTCTTATTCTGGTGAAAATAAGAGCTCTGAATCAAGCAGACTTCTTCATAGAAGAGTATCACCTAGACCATCTTAAATCAATAATTAACAAAGTTTGAGTAAACTGTATAAGAGAGTAACAAAGTAGATTTTAGGACTGTCACACTCGGCTACTTTGCTGGGTCAGGAGGGGCGAACTGGTGCCTCTTTACTGTCAGTAATGGAGGCGAGGGTTTGAAAAAAAGAAAAAAAGATTTCATCCATCCACTCCCTCCTTCTGGTATCAGGAAAGGCTGCTCTCCTGATTCTGTGATGTTTACCAGAATTAAGCACACAGGGGCAGTTAAGAATCTAACATACATATTTCCCTTTGATTCTTCCAGCTGCTTTTCCAATTTAAGAAAGGAATTGGAGAAACTTTGCTTGTGCTTTGGCTTTAGTGAGTCTTCTGTCCTAATCCACAAAAACATCTTTTTAGTTCTTTTAATTTTATTGATCTCTATTTACAAATAAGCTAAAATGGAAATCTTAATTTGAGTTAACTGATTAAGGTATTTTAAAGCTTTGATAACTAATGATTATCAGATTGTTCTTCAGAAGTCTGTACCAATGTATTGTACCAACACAAAGGCAAGAAAGGCCAATGAATCCCTACCAGCAATAGGTATCATTTTGTTAATTCACTGCAATTTAAAAGGTGGAAAAAAATTATTTTAATTATGTGTTTGGACTGTGAGAAAGTAAATGCGTGTTGTTTTGGGGCCATTTGTAATTCTTTTGTCATGTCCATTCATCTTTTTCTTAGGGATTTGTAAGAGCTTCATATATTTAAAGATAACAGTATTTTGCCATCCTGTGTCATTTGCCATTTTTCTTTTAATTTTGTGTATATTTTTGGTACACAAAGTCATTACTTGCTAGGTAGTTACTATTTTTTGTAATGGTTTTTGTCGTTGGTCTTAAGCTTAGCTAAGAAATAGGCATTTTAAATATTCAGAACATGTGATTCATTTTCTGATAAAATATTTGTATAAGTAAGAAAGCCTGAGGCAAGGAATAGGGTTGAGAATATTTTTCTGCGGGAGAGTTAACAAATAATATTTCTTAAATCTATTTGTAAAATAATTGAATGGCAGCCCTAAATATTTATTTTGCATATTGTTGCCCAAAAGATAATCAGAAAAAAATTGATTATATTGTAGGATTTGAGCATGTAGCCTCTGGCACAATCACCCCTAGCTTTGAAGCTGCATATTTTAATAGATTGATGTGTATTTCTACTGCTGTGAAGGCTCATGATTCATTTGCCTGAGCAATTGTTTTAAGTTTATTTTAGTTATACAAATTACACAGAAATAGAATTTCATCCAGAAAATTTTAAGCCATTGCTGAAAAGCAGTTAGCATTCCCACCAATTATTGTTCCCAGAGGTAATTGCTGTTTTCATTTCAGTGTTACTCTATCAGACCTTTCTCTGTTTACCAGTGTGTTTGTGTGTGTACAGCTTTGTTGTTTACATAAATGGCAGTATTTTATTGTATATGAAATTCGTAATTTTTTTACTGTAAAAGTACGTACACATTTGAAGACTTCTCTGACTTTTGCACTTTTATTAAAGGTGTGTTGGATGGGTTCTCCTTACATATCTAAGTTGGACAGAGATTTCTTTTGCTTTTCATAGAATGGAAAATATTGGATCTATTTTCAGAACTACAAATTGTTTTAAACTTTGATAGTTTTCAACTAAGTTTCATTATGCTTGGAATTTGAACCTCAGGATTTTTATGCATCATATACTATAATTGAGGATATTCAAAAAACATTGGTGAAGTTTGCATAATCCTCAGTGTGGTATTTTTTTATTTTCCTATTACTGTGAAGTGGTTGAAATGAATGGAAAGACCATAACTAGCAAGAACAGAACTTTGATTTAGTAACTCATCACACATCTCATTTCTTTTCCTGAATTTTTTCAGTTTTCTGTTAACATACAGAATGAGAAATTTTTACAGAATCAGACAAATGACTTTTTAAAAAACTTTTCTCATGATGTCTTTTAGAAACCAAAAAAATGTAAAACACCTCAAATCGAATTTTTTTTGCATTTCTTAGGCTTGTGACAAATTGATATTTGCATAGATGACTCCTAAGAAATACTGTATGTGATACAAAATTTGAAAAAGATATTACAGGAAAAGAAAACAATAGACCAATCCTTCATGAACACTGAAATAAAATTCCTTAAAGTATTAGCAAATTGAAGCCAATAGTATGTAGAAAGGATAATAATATTAATACATTATGACTAAATAGGGTATATTGTAGTGTTACAGAGCGAACCTGGCTATAGGTTCCATTAGCCCCATCTGGGGTCACCAAAACTGTTACAGAGCGAAAGGGGGTTCTTTCACGTGGTGCCTTGGTGTAAAACCCAACAATTAGTGTTGAGGAAAACAGGTCTTTATTTACAGTATTCCAACCTGGGCGCTGAGCACTTCAGCTCAGAGCCCTGTTCTCTCACAGGACCCAGCGCTTTCCTTACTCCCCAAAAACATGCCCAGAAGTTCCCCATCCCTTATCTGTCAGCTGTCTCCTTCAGGATCTGGGATACAATGTCATCAGCCTCCGTATAACAGTCCAGGAAAACATGTGCTTTGCCCTTTCAAAGCCACATGGTATTCTCCCTTTCAAAGCAGCATGGAGTTCGCTCCTTCCTTTCCAAGCCGCATAGAGTTCTCTTCTGCCCTTCTTGCAAACCGTGTGGATCTCCTCTCCTCTTCTCTAAAACGGTTGCTGCCTATTTTTAAATCCATGACTGCATCCTATGATGCAGTGGGTGTGGTAACCAGTTCTGACCATTCACAGAACCTTGCACAGGCTCTGTGTGCTCTTTCTGCACCATTCCATGGTCAAAACCCTTCCCATCTCCTTGGGGCCTTGGGAGAACCAAAGCCATTTGCATAACTAAGACACTAGCTACTAGCCATAGTTATGCAAAGGCATCTTAAAAGCTGTTCCCTTTTCCCTGTCCCCCAACCAGCAGGCTCTGGGGATTTTTGGAGACCCCCACTCTGTAACAGGAGGGTAAAGGTTGGTTTAACATTGGGAAGTCAGTATAATTCACCTATGAAGGCAATAAAAGAAGAAAACTACGATCATCTCAATGTAGAAAACATGTTGGACAAAATTCAACACCCTCTAGCAACACAAAATAAATTTCTCAGTCTGACAAAGAGTATCTGCAAAAACATCTACACTTAACATCATACTTAAAGATGAGGTATTAATGCAAGGATGTCTCCTCTCACCATTTCTGTTTGACATTGTCCTAGCAATCAGAAATCAATCAGAAAAAGGGATAATGATTAGAACACAAGAGTTAAAACAGTCATTATTCACAAATGACATGATTGTTTACACAGGAACTAATAAGTAAATTTAGCAAGCCCGGGGCAGGCTAGGGATCTGATTGGAAACAAACTTTAAAAACTGACATTTCAGTAGAATCAAAATATATCAAATATCTAGGAATGAATCTATAGGAAGATATGCAAGTTTTCTACATTGAAGTTTTTGCTGAGTTTTTTTTTTTTTTTAATAAAGAGAAACAGCATGTTCATGAATTGGAAAACTCAAATTTTGGCTAGGATGTCTAGTCCAAACTGGTTTATAATTATGCAACCAATCCCTAGCAAAGTTCCATCAGGCTTTTAAAAAATAGACTAGTTGATTTAAAAATATTAAATTTTATGTGGAAATGCAAAGTGCTTAAAATAGCCAAACTAATCTTAAGATGGGTTGGAAGACTTGCTCTATCTGATTTCAAGACTTATCTGAAGCTATAGTAATCAAGTCTGTACTATTAAGAATAGATTATTACATCAATGGAACAGAATCAAGAGTTCAGAAATAGACCTGCACATGTACAAGCACAATCAATTTTTGACCAAGGTGCCAAATCAGTCGGAAAAGGAAAGTCTTTATAACCATATTAGTGGGACAACTGAATATATGAAATAAAATTAGCCTGCACCCTTATATGCAAGCATGCCTCCTTCCAAAAAATAGAGATAGATTATAGATCTAAATGTAAAACTCAGAACAAAAGCTTGCAGAAAAAAATGCCTTTGGACTTCTGGCCAAGAAGGAGGCGTAGACAGACACGCTGCATCTCCCTCCACAACTAAGAAGGAATACAACTACCTCAAAACTAGAACCAACCAGAAGTTCCAGAAAAATCAAACTGCATGGAAGTCCAGCAAACTAAAGATATAAAGAAGAAATATTCATCCAGACAGGAGGGGTGGAGCCGGGGCAGAGAGGACGTGGTGTGGTGGCAGCAGCAGCTGTGGCAGCAGCAGCAAGCTGGCAGAAAACGCAGTCACACATTTTTAAAAGTCAGGAGGGACACCTGGAGAGCGTTCTCAGCTCTTCACTGGACCTCGTAGCTCATGATCCCAGCACTGGGGAAAATCAAGCCTCATTGCTTCTGAAGTGCAGACCAGTGGGGGTTGGGGTGGAGACAGAAACTGCTGGTCTCAGCAGAGTCTGCTTGTTTAAAGGGCCTCCACAGTCCTAGAACATCCATAGACCCACCCACTTTGGGAATGACGGCCAGGGAAGCAGCTAGAGAGGCGCCAGTCTGGTGCGGAAGTGGAAGAGGTACATGGAAAAGGGGTGAATGCTGGGCAGGCGGCATTGTTTTCTCTCAGACCCATCCCCCACATACAGCGCCACACCGTGGTGAAACAGGTTGCCCTGTACTGACAAATCCCTAAGGGTCCACCCCTTACAATGTAAGAGGAATGACAGCTCCACCTGGAACGCAGAGGCAAACAAACACAGGACCCTGTCAGAATGAGGAGACAGAGAAGTCTGGCCCAAAAGGGGGAACGGATCAAGGTTTCAGTGAGAGAACTAAGTGATGAGAAGATAGCCAGCCTAACAGATGCAGAATTCAAAACACTGGTGATAAAGATGCTCACAGGCTTGACAGATATGCTTGAGTATGGCAAACGCATAAGAGAAGTGAAGGCTATGCTAAGTGAAACAGGAAAATTCACACAAAACCAATGGTGAAGGGAAGGAAACCAGGGTTCAAATCAATGGTTTAGAACATGAGGAAGAACAAAACAGAGCCAGTGCAGAATGAGGAAGCAAGAATTGAAAAAAATAAGGAAAACTTCCCAAATTTTGCAAAGTTGCGGGAAGCACGGAGGGTCCCAGTCGAGCTGGACCCAGAAGGGACCTCACCAGGACCCATCATGAGTGAGATGCCGAAGATGAAAAATAAAGATAGAGTCCTGGGGGCAGCAAGAGAGAGGTGGAGAGTTGCCTAGAGGGGGGTGCCTATAGGACTATCAGCTGATTTCTCAGAGGACATTTTGCAGGCAGGAAGGGACTGGCAAGCAGTATTCAATGTGATGAAAATCAACCTACAACCAAGATTACTCTATTCAGCAAAGCTATCATTTGGAATAGAAGGGCAGATGTAGTGCTTCTCAGACAAGGTGAAGCTAAAGGAGTTCATCATCACCAAGCTATTATTATATGAAATGTCAAAGGGACTTAAGAAAAAGAAGATCAAAACTATGAACATTAAAATGACAACAAGCTCACAGGCATGGGGAGATGTGGGAAGCAGACAGGCTTGGTTTAAAAGACTGACCACTGTGTGGAGCCGCCCCCAGCTGGGCCCTTAGACAGCAGGTTGTCTCCCAGGCCTGCTCTGAATCCCACTCTCTTGGGGATTTTAAAGATAGAATAGAAATACAAAGTGGCTTTTAAAGAAAAGGGAACCTGCTCTGTTTTTCTCTGTAAAGCCTCAAAACCTTGTCAGTAAAATGTGAAGAACAGAATGATTAAGTAAGAGGAAGTGCTTTTGACCTTGTGTGAAATACCTGGATGGTTCAACCCTGTGTTGATCCGCATTTCCCTTTCACTTCCTACCATTTGGGGAAGTGCTGCATATTTTTCTTAAGTACTTCTGCATGTGGAAAGTGGATAAAAACCCTGGCTAATAAAGAAACGGAGGTGATTTTCCACTAGAGAAAACATCCTCCCTTCCTTCCTCAGATGGAGAGTGTCTGAGTAGTTTCTTCATCCACTCTGAGGGACCCAGAGTCTCTCTCAACTCACAACTATCAACAACTGAATCTAAAAAAATAAAAATAAAATCCAACTAAACAAACCAGAATAGGAACAGAATCATAGGTATGGGGATCATTTGGAGGGTTATCAGCTGGGAGGGGGGAGGGGGAGAAATGGGGAAATGGTGCAGGGACTAAGAAGCATAAATGATTGGTACGAAATAGGGGGATGTTGAGAATAATATCGGAAAGGGTGAAGCCAAAGAACTTACATGCATAACCCATGGACATGAACTAAGGGGGGTAGGATTGCTGGAGGGCAGAGGGGAGAGGGGAGCAAAGGGGAAAATAATTGGAACCACTATAACAACATAATCAATAAAATATACTTAAAAAAATACCTTTCATCTTAGAGTAGGTAAAGATTTCTTGGGTAGGACACAAAACACTAATCAAAAAAAAAAAATAAGTTGGACTTTATCAAAATTTAAAATCTATACAAAATTATTCATCTTAGGCACTCTGAGCAGAACAAATTAAAACTATTATACAGTGATATATACCATTTTATATCCACTTAAGATGACTAAAAAAGACTATCAACAAATGGTGAGAAAGAGAAGCCATTGGAACACTCAGATTGCTGATGGAATTGTAAATGGAACAACCACTTGGAGCACTATTCATCAGTTTCTCATTAAACATTCACTTACCATACAATCCAGCAATTCTACTCCTATTTACCCAAGAAAGTAAAAATATTTTCATGAAAACATCTTGGACAAGAGAGTATTGCTAGGAGCCTTAATAATGGCCCAAAACTAAACAAAATGGATAAACTATTCATACAATGGAAAACTCAGCACTGGAAATGAACTAATGCATGCAAAACAATAAAATCTCAAAAACATTAAGTGAAAGAAGTTAAAAAAGAATACATACTTTATGATTGTGAGAAACGCCCACAATAAAAACCGGGACACAGGACTTGAGCGACAAAGCGAGGTGTTTATTCAAGAGTCTGCAGAGCTGGGCGCACCCTCAGCCAGGAGAATGTGAGCGCAAAGTAGACAAAGAAAGCTGGTTTTATAGTAAAGTGCCCCACCCTAAAGTGAAATTGCCACTCTAAAGTGAAATTGATTAGCTTCCCCGCCCCTTTCCTTCTTTTCCGTTTCTCCATTACTGGTTACTCGGGAGTTACAATCTAACTTGATCCTCTAAATGCCCCTATTGTGATTTGTAAATATGTTAATGCTGTCAACTTTCTTCTCAGAGATCCTCTAATTACATTTGCCCTTGAGACCCTTTAATTACATTTGCCCTTTGTTACTAATGACTTTCTACTGGTTTGGGAGTCACTATGTCCTTGTTTCTTACATGATTCAATGTGTATTAAATATAAGAACACATAACTAAAATGATGGACAAATGAAAATAAACTTGCCGTAGTGATGGAAATGTTCTACCTTGATTTGCATGGTGGGTACATGGGTGTGTTCAGTTGTTAAAATTCATTGATCACATCTGTGCATTCTATTGTACTTTAATTGTGCATTAATTTTTAAAAAATATCCTCTTAGTCATGTTACAGAACAGGGGAATCCAAAAATCCCCAGAGTTTGCAGCTGGGGGGTGGGGAGAAGGAAGCAGCTTTCAGAATGCCTCCACATGCCTGAGGCTGGTGGCTAGTGTCTTTCTTATGCAAAATGGCTTGGATGCTTCCAAGGCCTCAGGTAGATGGGAGGGGTCTTGAACCAGGGGATGGTATGGAAAAAGCAGACAGAGCCTACGTAAGGTTCTGTGAATGGTCAGAACTGTTTGCAAAACCCGCTGCGTCAGAGGACGCAGTTAGGATATATAAGCAGTTGCAGACATTTTAGCTCTCGCTCTTCGCTCTTCGTGTGCTCCCTCCATGTGGCTTGGAGAAGGGGTCTCCAGGCTGCTTTAAGAGGCTCTCGCCATGCAGTTTTGAGAAGGAGAGGCGATCCATGTGGTTTGCAGGAAGAAGGCAGTTTACACGGAGGCTGAGAATCCAGGCAGTTCTGCATTGAGAGCTGGAGGGCACCACAGCACAGAAAGGACCTCCCCAACCAGAATTGAGTGATTGGCAGCTGCTGGTAAAGCTGAACTGTGTTTGGAAAGTAGGGAAACGGTGTTTCTGACCTTCCTAAGACTGGCCAGGTTTGGTAGAGGGGAGGCAAGGATATGTGTGTATGGGTGTTTTAAAGAACATGAGACTTAACAGCAGAAATCCGCAAATAATCTAAATCTATATAACTGTTAAATAAACAATTCTTTTTCTTTTCACTAAACTCTCGTATTGAGAGTTGTAATTCTGGCGGTGGGCAATCGGGCCCCTAACTAAAGAGCCCGTGGGTTTGTTTTCAATTGGAGCAGCCCAGGGGTTCTGTAACAGTCAGACAAGTGTCTGGAATAATGATCTAACAGTGTTACCAACTGTCTGAGCAACATTGAAGACCATACTAATTGTCCTTCATGAATACTGTTTTCAAAGGTCATCAGTGAATTTTAACTGAAAAAAATTGATACAAATATCCAGAGATATTTTTGTTTTTTGCATACACAGTCCATTACATTAGACCAGTGGTTCTTAACCCATTTTCTGCACAAACCTACACTTAACAAATTTCCACCAAGAGTCAGAATCACTCCCCTGTAGTATTTAATGTCAGGGATTCAGTATAAGCTAACCAGAAATGTTCCAGGAAAATTCTGTAAGACAATCATAAACACTAATTTATGTTAGCAATGTCCTTTTAAACATTTAAGTCCCATGGAGTTAGTTCAGAAAAATTTGAATTAATGTTTGTTACCACGGAATTTATAGGTGTTTTATTCAATGTCAAGAGAGCATGAGGTTGACTGTTCTCTTGAACATTTTCATGTAAGTGTTGTGTGACAGAACTAAATGTCTTTAGACCCACAGTTCCCAAGCTGGGAGCTGAGATGCTCTGGGGCAAGATGGAAACTCACAGAGGCATTGTGGAACATTTTAAATTTTCAAGGGAGAGAGCAGTACTTGACATCTGTCAGAAACCACTGGAACTTAGAGTTCTAAGTTGCTCAATTTCAACATAATCATGTTACATTACTTTAGAAAACGATCTGACTGGTTAAATTGAGCTGTCAGAGGTTGCTCTGATGAAAAGCAATTCCAAGTAAAACAGGAAATGCATGGTGGTGCCCACCAGATTCTCAGCTTTGATAAATTGCATAGTGGCTAACAGATACACACATTGCCATTAGTGATTATGTTTTAAGGATGCAATTTTTAAAATGTATGTCTATCACTTAAAATATTTGGACAAATGATTAATAAATAGCACTCTTTCTTTTGTCCTGGGGGGTGGAGGGAGCCCCCTTGAAAAATTCTTGCAAGACTAAAGGATTTGTAAAGAGAAAGTTAGACCATTGATAGTTATTGAAAAATGCAGAATAGAGAAACAAGATGGCGGAGGAGTAAGTGGAAGCTACACTAACTTCCTCCCAGAACTAGTCTGGATTTACAACGCAATTTTGGAGAAATCATCTGGAATAACCAACCGAACACCAGCTGGAGAGAAGTCTTATAACCACGGAGAGACAAAAAAGGCCGCTACATCACAACGTGACCAGAATTCCAGAAGGAGAAGAAGAAGAGCAAGGGATAGAAAACCTCTTTGAAAAACTGATGACAGAAAACTTCTCTAACATGAGGAGAGAAAGAATCATGCAAGTCCAGGAAGCACAGAGGGTCCCAATGAAGATGAACCCCAACAGGCCCACTTCAAGACACATCATAATTAAAATGGCAACGTTCAAAGACAAAGAGAGAATCCTAAAAGCAGCAAGAGAGAAACAACTAATAACATACAAGGGAGCTCCAATAAGGCTATCATCAGACTTCTCAGCAGAAACACTACAAGCCAGAAGGGAATGGCAAAATATATTCCAAGTAATGAAAAACAAAGGCCTACAACCAAGAATACTCTACCCAGCAAGGCTCTCATTCAAAATGGAAGGTGAAATAAGGAGTTTCCAAGACAAAAGAAGGTTAAAAGAATACATCTCCACCAAACCAGTATTGCAAGAGATGCTAAACGGTCTGCTTTAAGAAGATGAAGAAACAGAGAGAGACAGAGAGGAACACGAGTACAAAGGGGGAAAATGACAATGAATAAGTACTGAAAGAAAGAAGGAACTTCTACCATTTGCAACAACATGATTGGAACTAGAGAAAATTATACTTAGCGAAATAAGCCAGGCAACAAAAGAAAATTACCTTATGCTATCACCTGTTACAGGAAACTAATGAACAACACAAACAAATGAGCAAAATTGAACCAGAGGTATGTAAATGAGGAATAAACTAACAGTAACAAAGGGGGAGATGGGAGGGAGAGAAGTGGTAAGAAGGGGAAGGGTCTAGTCAAAGAACATGTATAAATGATCCATGGACATGGACAGCTGGGTGGGGACTGAATGTGGGAGAAGGGAGGGACAGGGTGCAGAGAAGCAAGAGGGGGAAAAAAAGTGAGACAACTGTAATGGAAAAACAAACAAACAGAAAAATTTTTAGTGGGGGGAAAAAATAAAAATATAAAGAATAGAAATGCAAGTTCAGTGAATATTAGAAGGACAAGGATTTTCCTTCACACTGTATATATTTTCTCCCTATCTGATCCCTCCAGAATTTGGCATTCTAAAGAAGTAAGTAATGACCTAACTTTCTTTGCATAAAACTAATAAGACCAGTTGTTAATAACGATTTTTTGACTAAGACTTAGACTGGAATGTCATGCCTAAAGGAGACATGCTTGGGCTTTGGTTGTTACCAAAAAGCCCTGAGCAACTGGGACTGACTTTCAAAGGTAATAAAAGTCCACGAAATAAAAGGCCTGGTACCTTGGATGGATGAGCGGTCCATAGCAATCTTTCCAGGGAAGGAACTAAAGTTGTTTTCCTGAAAGATGGCTAGAAGGGACCTTAAGGCACAATGGAAAACCAGGAGGACCTGGAAAAGACAGGTGTTTACAGGCAAGGCTTAATGCCAGGTATGTGGCTCAGCTTCTGTGCCCCTGTTCCTTGCGTAAGTTCCAGCAAAGCAGAACTAAAGATCATAAGTGATCATTTGCTGCTCTTGTTGTGTTTATGCAAATGAACAGGATAAATTAAAAATGAACTTAATGCAGTCCCTTTAATGATAAGGAGGGTAATCTTAGGGAGAAAAATCGAGATTCAAGGAAGATCACAATGCCCAGTGGTAGACTATAAAGTAGTGCAGCTAACCGTCTTTAAAGTTTCTTTTCATTTAAAATTTGTTTTCATTTGAAAGTTAAACTATGTCTGTGGCATTATCAAAGATATTTAATTTACAGGCAAGAAGAATGTCAAATGCCTTGCAACTGGATGTCTTTCCGATAAGACAGTCCTACAGATCTATAAACTTGTGTGTGGGTTATGTTACATAAATTAACATGTGTTTTCTGTTTTCAAAGGGCATAAGCCTACGATCTCATTACCTGAGTGATTGTCTGTACGTATAGGCCTCACTTACTCCTGTCTGCATTGCTGCCTCCTGAGACTCAATGGTTTGGCTGAACTAAATGGCTGGGTTGGTGAAGAACGGGGTGGTCTGTGGGCTTCACTTTAAAACTGGTTTCTCTTTTCTATCCTAATGGCTTGGACAGAAAGAGCCCAGACGCCTGAGAGGGGGTAAACCTAAAATATTTCCCTCAGTCCAAACTAAGTATAATGGGCAAAAGGGTTTTGGACAGGTGAGATGTACCTGGCATACCTTCCTCCAAAGAAGCCCTTCTTTTCCCTAATGTGGGACATTGAAAAATTAATACCTGTCTTTTGTCATCTAGTGGTTCCGGATTGAATGATGTCCTTTAACCCTGTTGCCCCCAGAATACAACAAGGATGCCAGCCTGTTAAACCAAGCATGCCGTTGTCCAGAGACAGCCAACCAACCTGGAGTCTGCACGATCCTTCCCCTTGTGGGAAAGCCACCCTCCCCTCCACACCCCCACTCTTATTAGGGATTTCTTGACCCAAGGGTAGGTAGGACGATGACCATGTCCAGCTTGAAGCAACTAGAGGAGCTCGAGACCTTCGTCCATTGTCCTTTATAAGATTGTAAAGGGTCTTAAGTCTGAGAGGGAGGGATTGTTATTTTTTATTGTTAAAATATTTAACTAATTAATTATTTTTTTAAAAAAGAAGAAGAATATATGAAAGGGTGAGCCATGGGCATGGACTTGGGGAGGGGATTGTTGGGGAAGGGGGTGCCGGGCGGAGGGGAGCAAAGGGGAAAAAATTGGAACTATTGTAACAATATAATCAATAAAATATACTTTAAAAAAATGCAGAATATTCCTAGACACATTTAGGTGTTTTGAGGCTAAAGGAATATAGAGAAAAACTACTTTCTTTCTTGTGTTCCAATTTTCAGGAACACATGAAGGATTATTTAAGTTGAAGGATATTAAAGATAACTAAATTTCACAAATGTCTTGCTGCCAGGGTAGCCAGATATCCTGGTGTGTAGGAATAAGATTCCCAAGATGCAGGACTTTCAGTGCTAAAATTGGGGAAGCCCCTAGACAGAGTGACATTGGTCACTCTGTTGACTTGACTGAAAACAGTTAACTGAATATTCTGGTTATTTGCCTAATTTGGAGCTAAATAACCTACTTTGAATTTCACCTCCATTCTACTGTTTCTATAAGAGGCAGGATGTTAAAACTGTGGTTCTCAAAACCAGCTATACACGAGAATCCCATTGGGAGCCTTTTACAACACTAACATCCATTCCTCACCCTCCCGTCATTCTGATAGGAGTCTGGAGATATTTTTAATAGTTTATTTTTTATTGTATTTTCTTTGCATTACCATTTATTCCCATTCTTCCACCTCCACCCCTGGAGATGTTTTTTTTTTTTGTTTGTTTGTTTTTTTATTGATTTTAACAGAGTTCTGACTCAGACACTTCTGAGTTTTAATATCAGCCTCACCGCCTATGTCCTGTGCCACTTTAGACAAGCAGCTTACCTCTCCGAAGCAATCTCATTTGTAAAATGAAGTAAAACATCTATCTCACAAGGTGTTTGTGAATTTTAAGAGACATGAAATGCTTTGAATAGTGTCTGGAACATAGGAGCCCTTCTAGTGGGACGTAGACTAACCTATCCCTGAAAACCGAAAATGTTAATATATCATTTTTCTATTTTTAATAGGAAAAACATGACTTTTGAACTCTGGATGACACAAAACATTCAGGGAATTATTTCCTTCCAGCTAGTAGAGTAACACAACACAAAAGGGAAGTTTAAAAACACCACACTCTTGAGCAAAAGGATGAAACAGGTAGATCTAGGACTTTGTCCTCCCACAGAAACGCTGAAAAACAAGCAGAAATGCACACAACCAACTTTTTCAGAACTCTTGAACAGAAGTTTATAGCAACCAAGCAATCAAGAAAATGGTAACTCAAAAATGGAACGAAGTCACCGAAATGTAGACATGAGTCAGTCATTCCAGGTTTTGTTGCTCTCCCAAGAACAACTAAGTTATTCATGATCAAAACAGCACTGGGAGAATCCTAGAACTCGGGGGTGAATCTGAAACACTCCTTTGCACCACAGAGACCAAGACAGACTGCATTAGAAGAGTAAGGAGCAGCTACCCGCTGACCACATTTTCCCTCCCTTAGGCCAGGCAGCAACAAACCAACAGTTCTCCCCTGAGCCTACATTTCCTCCAATGGGAAAAGAGACCCCACGGTGGACCACCAGCTCCCCAACCATTGTTGGTCACTTCCTGTGAGTCTATCCAGCTTTACTTCACAGGGAATGCCTTGCTGGAATACCTGGAAGCTGAATAAATAGTACAGAAATGCTGGAGCAGAGTACTGCATGCAGAGCTGATTGTCCACAGAGCAAAGTCAGTGACTGTTCTGGGAATTTGGGGTGCAGGTTGGCTTGAGTCAAGACCAGAAACAAACAACTTTTCTGAGCTTGGAGTTGGCTCCCTTACTCCAGCCAGGGAGAGGAACTAATTCATAACCCCACCTATTACCATACTGGGGCTGGGCTGGAGCAGGTCTGTCTAGGGCCAGCTGTAGTGTGTGGGTTCTTTACTTTGTGTAGGAAAGATTTCACAACATGTGTCCAGGTGATTTTGAGAGTACAGTTATTAAAGCTGGGGACAGTGAAATAAAGGAAGTACTTAGGGTAGAAGAAGTTAACAGGAGAGCCTAGGCAGTGTTCTGGTTTGGCTCCCTACATACATTATAGGAGAGGAGCCAGCCAAGGTGGGACTGCCGTTAGCTCACTGGGAAGTCAGAGGAAAAGGGGGTCTTGGAGACAGGACTAAGGTGGAGCCGCTGCTGCCCACTGCTCCCCTGGCTGCAAAGTCTCATGGGGAACCTTGGAGTCAAGGAAGCAGTAAAAAGCTCATGCCCAGCAAAGGGGAATGGGCATGCTCTAGAGAGAGCCCGCACTGAGCCTCTGTCCTGAGGCCTTCTCATCCTTTTTCTGAGGGGGAGAATCTTAAGGGAGGGTTTGGGATTATTCTTTGTTCTGCTATAATCTTGGGTCTGTCAGCTCAAATGAGGTTTTTGTTATTTATTTCCCTGACTTCATCTGTCCTTGGGTTTAGCTGGCACAAATGGCATTAATTGGGTCTCTGTTCTCTATTTCCCAGACTGGGGAGCTCTAAGCTATGTATTCTTTGGTTAGGGAGGAAAGGTATGAAGCATTTACTATCCAGTGTCCTTGGTTAGTGGAGAAAGGTCTTGCAATTCACCAGCTAGCTCTAAATTGTTCAAACTCTTTGGCCTTGTTTAATTGTCCTGTCTCAGCTTCCCTATTCCACTTGCCCAGGAATTTTCCTAGCTTCTTACTATCCTGTCACAGACCCACTGCTGAGTGTAGCTCCTGGCCCCTCCTGACCAGAAAGCCTGACCAGGAACCCCTGGGAGGATGCCTGGAATTGCCTTTCCTGCCTTGCCTGGGCAGGGAAGCTAATTCATAGTCCAACCCACTGCTAAGTAAAGCTCCCAGACCCACTAGATCAAAAACCCTGACCGGGAGTACCTGGAAAGTTGCATATCCTAACAACA
Organism: Furipterus horrens; assembly: GCF_987537825.1. Taxonomy (NCBI): domain Eukaryota; kingdom Metazoa; phylum Chordata; class Mammalia; order Chiroptera; family Furipteridae; genus Furipterus; species Furipterus horrens. Next base: position 56,421,741 of record NW_028327176.1, on the reverse strand, counting down.
CTTTAATGGAGACTCTGGCAGACTAAAGGAAGTTCAAGTTGAAAAGAACACTAACATCATAAAACATAACAAGGTAGTTGAAAACTCACTGGTATTGAGAAATACATAATCAAATTCTGTAATATGGTAAAGGTGGTATGTAATTCACTTACAACTCTAGTTTAAAAGTAAAAAAAAAAATAAAAAATTAGTAAAAATAACCATAACTACAATAATTTGTTACTGGATGCACAATATAAAAAATATGGAAACTATAACATCAATAATGTAAAATATGAGAGGGGGAGAATTAAAGTCTAAATTTTAGGAATGCTATTGAAGTTATCAGTTTAAAATAGGTTGTTATAATTTTAATATATTTTATGTAGCCTCATGGTAACTACAAGGGTGCAAACTTGTAGTAATTACACAGAAGAACATGATTAAAGGTCAAAATATACTGATACCAGAAGACATCAAAACACAGTAAGACAGCAGGATAAAAAGCAAGGAACAATGTATCTACAAAACAGATGTAACACAATTAACTAAAAGGTCATAGTAAGTTCTTAGCTATCAGTACTTACTTTAAACATAAGTAAATTAAATTATATAATTAAAGACCTAGAATGACTGAATAGATTTAAAACACACACACACACACACAAGATCTGACAAAATACAGTCTACGGGAGACTCACTTTAGCCTTAAAGACACACATATACTAGAAGCATTTTTCTCAGTCTGTTGAGCTATTGCTTCCAGGAATATCTTCTGGCTCAAATAAATTTTTATAAAAACTCAAAAAAAATACACACATATACGAAGAGTAAAGGGAAGAAAAAGGTATTTTAAACAAATGGTAACAAAAAAAAAGCAGGGGTAGCTATATTTATATTAGACTAAGTGGACTTTAAACTAAAAATGATAAAAGAGACAAAAAAGTCATTATATAATGATAAAGAGGTCCATCCATCAAGAAGACATAATAATTGTAAATATTTATGTACCCAACATCAGAACACCTAAATATGTAAAGCAAAAACTAATAGCTACAAGGAGAAATAAACAGCAATACATTAAAAGTTGAAAATTTAATACCTGACTCTCAATAATAGCTAGATCATTCAGACAAAGAATCAATGGGAGTGGATTTGAATAACACTAGAGACCATATACAAAACATTCTATCCAACAACAGCAGAATACATATTCTCAGACAGATAGGACCATTCTCTAGGATCTACTATATTTTAGGCCACGAAAATATAGAAAGAACTCATACAAATCAATAGCAAAACAACAATCCAATTTTAAAATGGACAAAAGATACAAATAGATATTTTTCACAGATGATATAGGAAAGGACAACAGGTACATGACAAAGTGCTCAAATTCACTAATCATCAGGGAAATACAACATCACCTCACAGCTGTGAGAATGGCTCTCATCAAAAAGACATGAGATAATAAATGCTGGCAAGGATGTGGAGAAAAGGGAACACTTTTGCACTGTTGGTGGGATTGTAAATTGTTATAGCCACAACTGATACCATAAAACAGAGCACCAGGGGACTCTCCACCCATTGGCCAAGATGGTGGCAGAGAGAAGTTCTTACACTGAGCGCACCAGAAAGTTAGAGATACAAATGGACGGATAGGGCCTTAGCATGCACAGAAAGATAAAAAGATAAATGGATAGGGTCTGAGCATGACAAAAGCTAGAAAGATAATTGGATTAAAAAAGGCCCTACCTTCTCTATCCCTATAAGAACTGTAGGCTTTAGCAGAAGAATGAAGACAGTCTTTAAAGCAGGAGTCCACCATTCTCCCAGGTTGTGAGGCACCTGAATAAACCTCTTTCCGTTTGCATCAGCACATACCTGACAAGTTTGGCTTTTGTGGTGACAGGCAGCTGAATCCCAGTTTTTGTTCAGTAACACTATGGAAACCAGTATGGAGATACCTCAAAAAAATAAAAAATAGAGCCCTGGCTGGTGTGGCTCAGTGGATTGAGCACTGGCCTGTGCACCAAAGGGTCACTGGTTCGATTCCCAGTCAGGGCACATGACTAGGTTGTGGGCCAGGTACCCAGTTGGGAGTGTGCAAGAGGCAACCACATATTGATATTTCTCTCATCTTTCTTTTTCCCTTCCCCTCTCCCTAAAAATAAATAAATAAATATAATATTTAAAAAACTAGAACAAACATATGATCCAGCATTTCCACTACTGGGTATACGGTATATCTGAGGAAATAAAAACACTGTGTCAAAGGAGCCTCTGCATCTCCATGTCAAAGGGGCATAGCAGCATTATTTACCACAGCCAAGACATGGAAACAACCTAAATGTCCATCGACATGAATAGATAAAGAAGTTGTGATACACACACACATTGTAGAATATTATTCGGCCATAAAAAAGTAAGTCCTGTGATTAGCAACATGGATGGACTTTGAGAGTATTATACTGAGTGAAATAAGTCATACAGAGAAAAATAAATACTATATGATCTCACAGAAACTTGTAGAAAAAGAGATCTGATTTGCAGTTACCATAGGCAGGGAGTGGGGGAATTGGATGAAGGTGGTCAAAAGGTAAAACTGCCAGTTATAAAATGCATAAGCACTAGCGTGTTGGATGTAGCGTACAATATGATGGCTATAGTTAACACTGCTGTAGTGTAAGGTTGTTGTGGGAATAGATTCTAAGAGTTCTCAATACTAGAAGAAAACACAGTCTTACTTTCTACATATATGAGATGATTGGTATTTATTAAACTTATTGTCATAATTATTTCATAACATATGAAAATCAAATCATTATACTGTACACCCTAAATTTACACAGTGCTATATGTCAATTATTTCTCAATGAAACTGGAAAATTTATAAAAATAGAAGCAAATAGTAGGAAGGCTTTGTGGCTCTTTTACTTGTCCTTCCCCTACCCCTCCTTGATGTGGCAGTGTAACAGAACCTCTGGGCTGCTCCGACTGAAACAGAACCCACAGGCCATTTAGTTAGGGGCCCGATTGCCCGCCGCCAGAATTACAACTCTCAGTGCTAGAGTTTAGTGAAAAGAAAAAGAACCGTTTAGTTAACAGTTAAATAGATTTAGACTATTTGCAGATTTCTGCTGTTGAGTCTTATGTTCTTTAAAATACCCACAAACACATAGTTCTGCCTCCCCCTACCAAACCAGGTCAGCGTTAGAAAAGTTGGAAACACCATTTCCGTACCTCCTAGGCCAGTTCAGCTTTACCAGTAGCTGCCAATCACTCAGTTCTGATTGGGGAGGTCCTTTCTGTACTGTGGTGCCCTCCAGCTCTCAATGCAGACCCACATAGATTCTCAGCCTCCGTGTAATCTGCCTTCTTCCTGCAAACTGAGGGGATCGCCTCTCCTTCTCAAAAGTGTATGGCAAGAACCTCTTAAAGTGGCCTGGAGAACCCTCTCAAAACCGCATGGAGAACTCAGCTTCTTTAATCTGCATGGAGGGGGCGTGAGAGAGAGAGTGAGAGAGAGAGAGAGAGAGAGAGAGGGGGGGGGGGGGGAGAGAGAGGGAGAGGGAGAGCGCGAGCCAGTGAGCCAGAGAGAGTGTGAGACCCAGAGAGCGAGTCCGAATGAGAGAGTCCCAGTGAGCCCGAGCTAAAATGTCCGCAGCTGCTTATATATCCCTGACTGCGTCCTCTGACGCAGTGGGTGCTGCAACCAGTTCTGACCATTCACAGAACCCCACACAGGCTCTGTAGGCTCCTTCTGTACCATCCCACAGTTCAAGACTCCTCCCATCTTCTTGGGCCTTGGAAGTATCAAAGCTATTTTGCATAACAAAGACACTAGCAACTAGCCCCAGGCATGCAAAGGCGTCTTAAACGCTGCTTCCTTTTTCCCATCCCCCAGCCGCAAACTCTGGGGTTTGTTCTTGGACACCTGTTTCTGTAACAGCAGCAATCTTGAAAATGATACCCACATTATCAGTGTGGACCCTGGTTCCTTTTGCTGGCAGAAGTGGAGCATACCCTATTCACAAATTATTGTTTATGTCCATTCTAGTCTCTCTGGGGGTACCTGAAGGACTGAAGCAAAACACTCATCTCTGTTTTACCTAACTTGAAATTCAGACCAAAAAATCAGCCAGGCATTGATTAAAAATGATGTAAGGCAAATAAACAATCCACAAATACCTGGGTAAAATGGTTATAGTTTAGATACACAATAGACCACCTAAGGCATGGGAGTGGAGGTTACTTTGGGAAATTAGTATATTCAAAAGCATATATAAGGAAATTTAGAAAGTCATCCATATGTCCAGGACAAGCAGCATGTTTATATTAGGCCTAAGAAAGCCCTAAACTTTCAACTCAAGCTAATTTTTAGGCTTAGTGCAAGCCTGAAAAAGTGTTGATGGAGTACCCCAGAAAAGTGACAGTCTACAAAGGCTGAGAAATATATGTCTGTTTTCCTTGTTTCAGCTCCTGATTTCAAGAAAATCTGTCAAAACACTATCTAAATACAAGTTAGGAACAAATTTCAGTGACCACACACAACGACACAATCTTTACAAAAATAATTTGAACTGTGACTGGTGCGTTCAGTTGTTTGGAGCACTGTCCCATAGACTGAAAGGTCACGGGTTCAATCCCTGGTCAGGGCACATGCCCAGACTGCAAGTTCAATCCTGGTTGGGGCGTGTACAAGAAGGCAGCCAATCGATGTTCCTCCCTCACATCGATGTCTCCCTCCCAGCCCCCTCTCAAAAAAAAAAAAAAAAAAAAGGAGTGAAAAAAATGTACTCAAGTGAGGATGAAAATTAATAATAGTAATAATTTGTAAACATCAGTAAACAAATGGACTACTACAGCCAAAAAATCAAAATAAATGAAACCCTGGGGAAAGAGGGGACTTAACTGTGAGCTCAATGGGGAGCAAGTGTTAGATAGGACAAGGGTCTCAGGATCTGGGCAATTCTAAATGTTATCACTAAATGTTATTCTTGCTAAACGTTAAAATGTATTACAGTATTTTGCAAACCTGCTATAAACAGGATGAGCTTGACAGTAGCTCAAGGGATAAATGCAACCAACTGCAAAGAAGAAACCAAAATGTCATTGACGAAATAGTGCATACAAATAATGGCTAAGCCTCTGTGTGGGGAGATAGAACTTTAGATAGAAATCTCCCATCTCCTTTACTTGCTGCAAGTAAATAAAACTACCTTGTGACAACAATATCTCATTCTTGAATAGAGCACCCCAAGAGACAAACACCTTTGAGTTCAGTACTGAAGGGAGATGGTTTACCTAAGAGGGTTGTTAATTCGCCAGCAGAGATGACCCTGTCACTCTGAGCCCAATGTCTCATCTTTCCACTTCAACAGACATGCGTGAGGGGTTTCCCAGGCAGAAACTGCAGAGAGAAAGTACTGTGTTGGGGGCAGCAGGCCTGCTAGGACAGTGCCTTCAGGCTCAAGACCTTGCTGGAGAAGAGGGATTCTCAGCTTTGACAGCCAACTTGCTCCAGGATGGAGAGGTATGCCTAGGATTCTGAGTTGGAAAAGGTGGGTAGCATGTAGAAAGGTTTTCAGGCAGGGCCCTGGGGGAGAGCCAAGTCCGGGAAGCTAGATGTTCAGATGGGACTCATGACAGGTGAGAGGTTGATTGATTGGTATTATGATAAAATGGGTCTCTGAGATTTTTATATATTGTATTTCAGGTGGACAGCATTAGCATTCAATATGCATACACACCACACAGTAATGCCAGTTATATTCATCACCATTAAATTGGTCCCCTTCACCCTCTCACTCTTTTTTCAACCTCCTTCTCGTGGAATATTTTAGCAAAAAGTAATTTGCTAAATGATCCACTTATGGAAGTTTAAACATTAAATTCATAGCATCTTGTAGTTTTCCTTTAGGATTCAGAATTATTTATGGGGAGAAATCACAATATGCTTTTAGATGGAGGGAAATATGTATATATACAGTTGAAAAGATAAAAAATTTGAGACATGCCCCTCTCCAGTAGGGCCACATCTTACTTAGCCCGAGGCAAAGGAAAAGGGTAGCACCCAATGCATTTTTAGTCTCAGTTGTATTATTAATTTTATTACTTTTTGAAATTGAAAAATGAAAAATTATACTAACACAACCTCATTTAATTTTAATATTTCATTTATACCCAAAACAAAATTTATTATTTTAAAAATCTTGGCTTTAAGGGAGATAACTTATCTATAATATTTTAATATGCCCTTCCTAGTTTATCTTATTTCTAATCAGATGCTTACCATATTTGACACATTCTCAAGAACAAGTGATAAATACTTTATTTTTAAATTATTTTCAATTTACTAATATTTTCTTTGCTGGTCCTTGCTGTGAATCAATTTAAGTAAAATACCATAAAATCAAGAGAACTTCCTAATTTGTCATGTGATTTTAGTAAGAATTCATGAATCAGGTTTAGAAGATAACATCATGATGTATTTTTAAATGAACTTTATTGGGGTTCTGTAATACCATTATATGAATTTCAGGTGTACACTTTACAGTATAACACCTATATACTTTACTGTGTGTTCATCCCCAAAAGTCTAGTTTCCATCTCTCACCAAATATTTGACACACTTACCCTCTTTGTCCTCCTCCCACACCCTCATTCTTCTCTGATAATTGCTAATCTTTTATCTGAGTCCTTTTTTGTTTGCTCATTTGTTGGTTTTTGCTTTCCACCCTACCTGTGTGCTTCTTATAAGGGCATTCATCTCATTCACAGGGACTCCACCTTCATGACCTAAACACCTCCTAAAGGCCCCTCCCCCTAATACCATCCCATAGGATTTCAACATATTAATTTGGGGGGACAGAAACATTCAAACCATATCAGAAGTAAAAGGGTCATTTCACCATGACCTTGGCAAGAACAGCCATGGTGGAGGGGGACATATGGAGCCCACTCCTGCCTGTTTCCAGGATGTCCTCAAAACAGGGCACCATGGCATTTCCAGAGCTTAGACTCTCAGGGCTGAACGTGTCAGGGTTTGGTGTAACAGTCACCAGCTGGTGGGAGGGGGGCCCCTGGTCCTGAAAACAAAGACTAGTCATCTGTGTCAGCTCCTTGGGGACAAGGCCCCAGCTGTCTGCCTTCCATGAGGCCATCACCTGTCAGTCTCTGTTCAGAGAATCAGGCAACTTTATACACTTACTGAAACCTCACAAGCTCTGGCCTGGGGAGAGAGGAAGAGGGATAAGATCACTAGGATTGCTAGCTCCCTTTACTGAGGGGGTCTTCAGTCCCTGGAAGGCATTGTAACTACATTTCAAGGAGGACCAGATTCACACACGGAGGAAACACATTACCCTAAGCCATGGAAGGCCCCCCTGTGCCCAGCCAGAGGAAATGGTGCCACCCATGGGTCACCGAGGGCATCACTGTGGTAACAGCAGTGGCAGGCATTCAGGGCTGGGTTCCACACTCTTCCTATTGATTAATGAGAAGGGAACTCGACCTTTAATGACCAGATGGATGTTTGAAGTGACACAGGAGACGGAGGGACCAATGTGTGAGCCTGGTTGCGAACTAGGGAGGGGGAAGGTCAAGCTTGCGGGTGTCTGTGTCCTACAGAAGCAGAGCAAAAGGCTTCCTCTCCAGAAGAGGACAAAGAGCAGAGTGGGGTGGCGTACGTATTCACGTGGGGAGAGGCAGTGCATCACAGGTTGGGGACAGGTTTGGGCTGGATGCAAATTAAATATAGCTTGAGAAGTCAAGTCTCTGTATTTATGTATTAATTTAGTAAGTACAAAAATTTTATTTATTAATACCAAACACTGGCTAACCAGATGCCAGTCTCCTAGGCATTTGAAAACACTCATTAATTCTGACAATACTGTGAGATAGAGACTATCTTAGCTCCCACTTTATGTAGGGAACTGAGGCCCAGGGAGGTCAGGTAACCTGCCTGAGGCCACACAGCATGGGGAGACCAGGGCTGCAGCTCCGCAGTCTGGCTGGAGCCCAGATCTGAGCCACGGCACCGTCCTGCTTCTCTGACACCTGCTACCACCGTCTCTGCACCCATCTGAAGAACAGTACACGTTCCCCGCCTTTTAAAACAGTGCATGAGGAACATAAGCATTTATTGACGCTTTTGATGAGCGAGTTCATCACCCCTGACCGCACAATCACAGTGCTGGGGTCAGGCTGCTGAGAAGGACCCCTCTGCTGCCAGCCAAGGCTTGAGTCTCCTTTTATACACTCTACTCCACAGGGTAAGCTCTGGAAACATTTTAGGCAAAAAGATACATGGACCGATTTAGGTTTTAGAAACTAATTTGGGTTTTCTCCAAGGGTAATGGACATGGAGACCTGACAAAGAACGTGAAGCCGGGGCCCCTACAACTGTGGTCTCCTCGGTCAGGGGGTTTTGGGAGTGCGGAGGAGAGGCTTGGAAGATCCAGGGGAGCTGGGGTCCGATACCCTGTTCTCTGCCCCAGTGCCTCCCGAGGTGACTATGTCCTGCCAGTGCTCCAAGAAACAGTACCACCTGTCCTGCCTGGCCACTGGCCTTTGCTTCATCTTGCTTCACTGGAAGAAGGGCTGGGTACAAGGTGAGCAGGGATGGGAGACTCTGGTGACATCCTATCCACTGCAGATATCACATTCTACCCGTTGCTCTTGCACTACTGACTAGAGATGTGGGTGGGGCTGAGCCTGCCTGAGGGGGCACACCCAGCTGTACCTGCTTCCTTGTTCAGATCTTATGTAAGAGGATTTTGCAAGTTTAACTTTACTGTAGCTTTGCCTGCAATAACAGAATAGACACCGGACCACTTGTCATGTGCATTTCTCCTTTTGAAATAATAAACTCATGTGCCCATTTTAATTTTTTAAAACAGTATTCATAAAATAATGAATGTTTAGTTGATTTAATGACTATGTCCTTATATATGAAATTAAATTGGTCTCAGAAAATCCTCTGAGAGTCAGCAAAGCCTCTGCAAGAAGCTAAATGTATTTTCAGATCAAGACTTCTTTGATGCTTCAATTTCATCCCATATTGCAGCTTCAATTTTTGAAGTATCATATTCCCTCAACATATCAAACTCAAGCCACGGCTGATTCCACTTCTGAGCTTCTTTCATTTGCTCTTCAGTTAAACAAAGATCAAACCTGATTCCTTTAATATTAAACTTCGGACGCTCCCAGCGTTTGGACCAGGGCTTAGGCTTCATTTGTACTTTCAACTGAGGAACAGATTAAAAAAAAAAGGAACAAATTAGGCTGATAGTCATAAGCAAAACTCTTCTAAAAGTACTCATTAGGATGACTCTTATTTTATATTTGAATATCTAGTTCCAAATGTACAACTTATACCTGATTAACAGGAACTTCTTGGCTAGAATCTTCTACTACTGGCTTCATATTAATATCAAAAGTGCTGTATTCAGGAAGGGCATCTCGTAAGTATAGCAAGCTGTCATCCAGCCGTTTCTCCAATTTGACCACTTGGATCTCCTGGATTCTAGGATTATAAAGTTCAAAGCAAATCTCAACACCTAAGAAGAGAAAAAAACATATTCTTACAATCTAAGTCCAGATTCCTGCATAAGACTTCCACTATAGAAAAAGCTATTTTGTAAAGGAACTAGCACAGGGTTTTGCAGGTAGGAAATGTGGCATAAATTTGAATCTTTAAAATAAAGATGATGAAAAGAAATAGAAATAATCTAAAACCCACAGAAATTAAAATAGAAATATGAATTAGACAAAGTCAAAACAATGATGTCTTCTATATACATATATTGAGTCAATATCTCTTCAATTCTGATAGTGTTAACCTGGTGAAAATTTGAGTAAATTCTTCACTGTCATGTAGTTTATTTCCCAATTACTTAAATAAAGCTTTTCCTGGCTGGTTTGGCTCAGTGGATTGAGCGTCGGCCTGCAAGCTAAGTGTCGCTGGTTCGATCTTCCAGTCAGGGCACATCAGAGAAGGAAAACTCTGACTCCAAAAAACCTCCGCTGCCTTGCGGCATACCTCTTCAGGGGAAAGGCTAAGGGAGTAAACCCCGACAGAAAATCCGGAGCCGGAGTCCCTAAGGCGGTTTGACGTTGCAGTCAACACCGGCAACTCCTGCGGCACACTTGAAGCCAAGCTGTATTGACTCCGTCTTTCCCTTGGACCCTTCAGCTGTGAAGAGAGGGGGGGTCTGCTGCATGGGCAACAGCAGACCCTCCATATCACCCTGCCCAGGCTCTGTAGCTTCAGCTTCACTGGAGAGGACACTCCAGCGTCATCTCAAGATGTCGATTCAACACGGGAGGAGACAGATACCGTGTCACTCCCGAGTCGGACTGCACAGCCATTCTCGGCGGTGCAGATAGACTCTTAAGAAGCTACACCATCGTCTCTCGAGACGGACGGCTGCTGACTTAAATAAAGCTGTTTTACATTAAGAGCAACAGGATTAATGATGCAAGAAAGAATAAGTACATTTTTAAATTCTAACTTTGGTTTAGAAGCCCTCTTAAGGATGACCTCAGTTTTTGTTTGTTTGGTTTTTAACACTCTGGAGCCTTCCATAGGAAGCAAGCTAAGAATAGCTTTAAGTGTTTCCAAGATGCCACAAGTAATGGTTTAATATATACTATCTGTTTCATCAAATGCTTAAGGGCAAGAGTATATGCTAGGGTTTCCTGGAATAATCCCAAGAGAAATATAAATAGTAAAATACATGATCTATGTTAACATCCAGTGTTTAATACCAGGATTTAATCCAATATTTTCTATACAATTATTCGGGTTCAGGCACTGATTTAGGAGCTGTGCCCATAGCAAAACCCAAACAGGTAAGATCCTTCTCCTCTCATAAACCTGATACTCCAGTGGATGACAAGCCAACACTACAGGTGATGACATTGTGAATGAGGAGGGGGCAGCTTTAAACAGTAGTCAGGGAAAGCCTCTCGGAAAAGATGACATTTCAGCTGATACTATAAAGGGCCACAAATGCTCTAGGCAGCAAGAATGGGAAATGCTAAGGCCCTGGGGTCTTAACAAACTTGCCATGTTTGAAAAACCATAAAAAGGCCCATTTGTCTGGAGGATGTTAACTTGGTGAGCCAGGAAAGTGAACCTGTGAAACTGCACAGCTGCAAGCAGGAGAGGCAGCAGCAAGAACAGTGGCAGCAATGGAGAAGGAGAAACGGACAAAATTGGGAGTTTTAGAGACTGAGCTATAAAAACCTGCTAACTTGTCCTGGCTGGTGTGGCTCAGTGGATTGAGTGCCGGCCTGCAAACCAAAGGGTCACCGGTTCGATTCCCAGTCAGGGCACATGCCTGGGTTGCGGGCCAGGTCCCAAGTTGGGGGCTTCCAGGAGGCAACCACACATGAATGTTTCTCTCCCTCTCTTTCCCTCTCTTGTTCCCTCTCTCTAAAAATAAACAGAATCTTTAAAAAAAAAAACCTGCTGACTGACTGAGTGTGTGACAGAGAATTAAAAACAGCTCCTAAACTTTTTATTTAATTAAATGGATAAGGAGTGGTATCATTTATGGAAATAGGAAAAAAAAAAAAAACATGAAAAGAATATATTGTGAAGGGAAATAAAGAGTTCTGCTTTGAACTTGTTTTATGCTTATAAGATATCCAAATAGAGATGCCCAATTGGTAGTTGTATGTGCAAATATGGAATTTGGAAAGGGTCAGTGCTCAAGATATATATTTGGGAATTGTCATCACATAGGTGGTGTTTAAAGCCACTGGACTAGAAAGAACCACCAAAAAAGAGAGTAGTGATGGGGAAGGTACAGGCAGGTTACAGTCAAAATGTACTGTAAAGAAGGACAAGAAGGAGCTAATACTTTTGAGTACTGTGTCCAGCACTTCATGTAGAATTGCAATCAATTGACCACAAGCCTGCAAGGTAGAAACTAGTATCTCAATTTTAAAGAAGAAAATCACATCCAGGTCTGTCTGACTCACGTCTATGCTAGTGTTTTTCTATGACACAGTTTCTCCAAGTACAAGACCTGACTGGAAGCACAGGCTTGGGTAATCGATCAATTCCCGCTGAGCTCTCCCATGTACAGCACCACAAGTCCTTGCAGGAGAAGACAGACAGCAACTGCTCTCATGTTCAATTTCTTCTGAATATAATGCTTCACTGCTGGAGACCATGAAGCATACAACATAAGACTGTTCCTGCCATTCTGATTCATAATCTTACTAAAATATTACCTCTTGTTCCTCTGCCTTATTAGGCATAGCTTACATAATTTTGCTTTTTAAAAAATTTCTCTGATTCCTATAATACTGATCTTGTGGTGACTGTTGTAATATAAAGCAAGTCGGGGACCATTCATTTTAGGAGAAAGTAACTCGTAAGGACATCATTATGTTCACAATGTTCTCAAGGGTTTTTTGCTCCTAAAACGAATGTCCACACACTGCTTTTAGTCACTTGTCTCCTCCTGTGGTGCTGCCATAGTTTGGAAAGTCCACTTCTAACAGTTGTTGTCACTGTGATAAAAGAAGCCTCCCAGAGAAAGCAAAGCACCAACTGTACTTAATCAACCACCACAATTTTCACACCTTTTGAGGCCACAGGGTCGATGTCATTCCCTTGGAGCCCCCTTGCATTTTCAAGTTAGAGATGTCGTTTCCCAGTGTGCAGAAAACAAAGGATCCTGAGTTAATTCTTTCCCCAAAATCAAAATAATGAAATGAACCCTACCTTGTCCTTCAATAGTATTCCTAAGGGTAAAAGTAGCTCCAAGTCCTGCTCCTGATCTCTGGATGCAAATCCCCAGAAACTGACTGGTTTTTCCACCGGCATATGGGTCAGCCGTAGTAACACGAAGAATGCTACCTACAAATTCAGATGCAGAAACAAACAATAGCACTCCCCGGTAACTGCATAACTTCCTAAAGATTTTACTATAACATTAGAAATAAGAACCTCACCTAGGCAAAACCCAGGTATATGAAAAACAATCTTCTCTATGCCAAGAAAACTAACCCTCCAGTCACTAATAATAAAAGCATCCAGCTCTTACTGACCAACATAGAACTCTGGGATGTCGAGTACTTCTCTCCTTTCTAACATATCTTTTCTTTCTAGTTGAAATTTCAGAGGATCTGTTCTTCCTCTTGGAGGAATGAATTCAGGACTCAAGAATCTGCAGGAAAAAAAAATTTTAAGCAAACTTTAAAGGCCGTTATGAAAGAACCTGTTGCTTTCTTTAAAAAAAAGGAAAGATTATGATTTTGAATTGTTTTATTCTTCCTTCTCTAAATAAGAAAAATCGATGTTATTTCTAAAATTGTTGTCAGTGCTTTTGAAAATAGCTAATAATCCTGAGTACTCACCTGGCATTGTGTTAAAAGCTTTATTAAACATCTATAGCATAAATTAATCCTTACAGCAACCAGGTGGTTGGATGTCATTATCTCCTTTTCACAGATGAAGAAAATTAAGCTTGGAGAAGAGAAATAATTAACTTATTATTATATTAGCTATAAACTTATGAAGTCAAGATTTAAATGTCTGTCAGATTCCAAAGCCTATGATCATAACCATGGACCATATGTTGAACTGTACATGTTATAATAAATTATGTTGGAAAAAAAACTAAACAGAAATAATCAATTGCAAACTGACTTTAAAAATAATCATCCTAGTCTCTTTAACTGATTTAAAACTCATTATAAAATGTTCTGTCTACATAAAAGTATAAATGACATTACAATGCAAATTCACATCCCTAACACCCATCTCAAGAAATAAATTACCAATATGGCTGAAGCCCCTGTGTACCCCTCCCTACCCCTATAATTACTATAAAGTAATTAACTAAATTTGGTGACGATTATTCCTATGAATTTCTTCCTTTTTCTCAATTCCTTACTTTAAAAATGTTCAAATCTACCGAAAGTTGAAATAGTAATAGAATGAACACCCAAACATACTTCACCTAGTGTCACCTACTGCCAAGATTTTGCCGTATTTGCTTTACACAAATATACCATAATTTTTTACCCTGAACTACTTGAAAACAACAAGCAGCAAGGCATTTAATCCCACTAGACTCTGGAAGGTATCTGCTAAGAATAAGTCCATTCTCTTACATTTATCACAATTCCTTTATGACACCTTAGAATTCCAGCATTAATTCAATAATATAATCTAATATATAGTTCATATTTAAATGTACCTAACTGTCCTGGAAAAGGTCTCATAGCTGTTTGTTGTCCAATCCAAGCTACAATCAAGCTTCACACATTGTCTGGTTGTTAGTCTCTTAAACTAGAACTATACCCCATGTTTGTATTTTTATAACACTGACTTTTTTGAAGAGTCAAAGACTGTTGTCTTATAGACCATCCCTGGAATCTGGATTTATTATTTCCACCTGCCTCGACCTGGTAAAAATATTAGAGGTGATGATGTGATCTTATTTTGCCACATTAGGAGGCACGTAATGTCAGCTTGTAGAGTCATTGGGAAAGCTAGGTTTGATTGATCTGTGAAAGTGGAGAATTTCCCCTATATATTTTTTTATACCTTACATATGCATGTATGTCTAGGCAATATAAAAGTGCAATCATACCACATAAATTCTTCTGCAGGTTGCTTTTTTTCATATGTATTTGTTAAGTTCATCCATGCTGGCTCCAGTTCATTCACTTTTCACTGCTGTATAACAGTCCACCGGCTGATGGATATCTAGGCTGCTTATTTTTTGTTTGTTACAAACAATACTTTCGTGTGCATTCTTATACATATTTCCTCGTACGTACTTGTTAGTTCAAATTTATACCCTTCTGGGCGGAAAAGTATACACAACCTCAAACTTATTAAATTGTGTTAAATTGTTTTCCGAAGTTGTTATACAGTGTACACTCCACTTAACTGAATGACATTAAGTGCTGAGATTTGAGGGAGATATTCCTTTTCCACCTTAAAAAAACACTTGTGTAAGGAAATATTTTCTTAGTTACTAAGTTCCATAAATTCAACTTTATTTCAATTCAGAAGCACAGAATATTTGAAATGTTAAACATATATACACGCACGCACAAATAATCCTGGAGCCTCTTCAAGAAGCATATGATCAGATCACGTCCTTAGCCCCGCCCCCGCCCGCCACGTGGCTTGCTGATTAGGTCTACAGAGACACCAAGGCCTTCAAATGTGGGGAATCCGTATCTGAAGTTCTGATTTAATGGGACTGCGGAGAAAGTTCCGCTTAGTTTGTTAGAAGCGAGGAAGGCAACCCTGAGTTGGGTGTGCTTTACACATGCGGACTCCAAAACTCGGCCCCCGAGTTCGTGTGGCAGGAGTTTGGATTCCCGCTTCAGAGGCCGCCCGCAAAGCCACCACGACAGGTGCCGGGCCGCACAGACCCAAACAGTGAGAATCGCGCCAGGCCCGGGCCTCACCTGGCTTTCGGGCGCGGCGGCCGGCGCTTGTCCACGATGACAGGTTTCGGAGGCGGCTGGAACTCGCCGGACTGGGAAGGTCCAGTGCTCTGCTGCCGGCGCGGCCCCGCGCGGGCCCCTGCAGGAATAGTCAGCAGAGATCGAGGGTGCCCGAGCCCTGTCCCGACCTCCCGGGGAACCCTGTGATCTCCCCTTCCTCGAGGTCCTACAAGGGGCCTCCACCGAGGTCACCCCTGACTTCCACGCTCGCCTACTGCCAGCCTGGCCCTGCGCCCCTTCTGCGCCCCGGCTCTCAAGCTTCGCTGCACTTACGGCCGGCAGCAGAAGCCGGCACAGGGAGCAGCGCCCTGGCGACTCCAACGCTCCGGGTCAGGCCAGTTGCTGCTCCAAAACACCATCCGATGGAGGCCGCCATGCCAGCTCGCACAGGTAGAGACTACAACTCCCAGCAACCAGTGCGTTCAGGTCGCGGCCTCCTACGGCCCTATGGCAACTGCAGTGAGACAAAACAGCCAAGTGTCTGTGTGTCTCTGTCTCTGTCTTTCTGTGTGGGTCTCTTTCTACCTCTCTACCACCCGCCCCGCGCCCTCTTTCCCCACCTGGCCTGGAATTTTTTATGGAAAGTGAATATTTCTCTAGTTCCCTATAATGTACCAACGTATGTCCCTATACAGGGATGATTTCGCAGCCTAGAAAGCTTTTGTCCTTTGAATTAACTCAATCTTCACTTTCCAAGGCAAGTCTTTACGACGTCAAAACCCCATTATGGGCTCTCATCTCACTAGGTACCTTCTGTTAGCAGCTCTTCTATCATTTGCAATTTTAATGTTTAACTTAATTTTTAGTTATCTACGTAATTGTTGGATTAGTGTTTAACTATGTCATTATACTGTAAGGTCCGCAAGGGCGTGGATGAGGTCGTCTTTTGTTTACCATTTTATCCCATTACCTTACCTGGCTCTCACTCTTCATAGGATGCAAGGAGAATATAATAGATCCTGAAAGGACAGGTGCCACAAAGTCCCTGAGACGACAGAGAGCATTACCCCTTTGAGGAACTAAAATTGAGTTTGGGCTGGGAAACTGGGTGGAAATAAGGGACAGAGATGTAACTGAAAAAGGTAAATTAATTGTAAGCCTTGTTAAGAAATTTGGAATTGTACCCTTGGCAATGGTGAGCCCCCAGAAAGATTTCACACGGAGTGGCATGATTTATTATTATTACTTATTAGTTATTCCAGTTGAATTGATTTCCAAAAGCACCTGAAACTGAATATGTCCCCACTGAATGCATCATGTTCACCTCCAACCTTCTTTGCAGTATTGGCCATCTCAAGGAATGGCTTCAGCATCCAATCTGTTGCTTAAAGGTAAAAACCTCAGAACCATCCACGGTTCCTCCCTGTCTTTCTATCTAGGTAAAGTTCCTAAACCCTACATCTGGTACCAGATCAAGAACCCTAATACTTCCTCATCTTCTCATCCACAACTTTAATCTAGGTCACCATCATTTCTCCTCGGGATCACTGCAAAGCCCTGCAACTGTCTTCCCGTTGGCCTTCCTGTCCCCAGTTCCCTCCACTTCCTGCCAGTCCTTCACTCAGAAAGCTAAAAGGATGGTGTAGAATGCATACCTAGTCCTTGTCTTTTCCCAGTTTAAAGTTTTCTATAATTTTCTGTTAACCATGGCATAAAAATCAAGTGCTCAAAAAGTAACCAACCTCTGCAGCCTCCCCTCACACACTCTGCTTCACCATCCTGAAGATGCATGAACTGTTACATCAGTCTTAGAAAGAAAGCCATGTTTTGAGGACAGAAATCAAGGTATTGTGACTATATATATATATGTATATAGTCAGCAGCAAATTCTTTAAAATGTGTTACATATATCTTTATTACCCAAAACAGATCTTTATAATCTTTCCTAGATTGTTCCTCCTCCTGATTCTCAATTTTAGGAAACAGAAAATCAAACTCCCTGATTACCCTCCCAAAGAAGTCTGAAATTCTTCTTGTCCCCTATTTTCATAGCATTTAGAAAAGCATAGATATTCTTTCTGGGGTTCATTTCTTTTTCATTTGTGTCCTCCATCAAACTGAGATGGATGAAATCAGTGATCAATTCTGTAGTATTAATTTGCATTTAACCTGAGAAAATGAGGATGGAGAGGTGAACTAGGTCCAGGCATGAAGGGATTTGGAAGTTATAATAATGACTTCTTTCTTAGGAGGACATTGAGTATTCAGAGATTAAAACAAACAAACAAACACTAGCACATTCAGGATTACACTAAAAAGGTACTTGTCACTGCAGAGTGGAGAAAAGACTAGAGCTTCAGTTCAGGGAGAAAGGCAGTGATCCCCAGCAAGATATGACAGTGTCTTGGATTCAGGTGGACCTGGGAGCAAATAGAAGTGACAGTGATATTTAGGGCAAAGAATGAACAAGTTCTGCTGATTAACAGGGGATGAGGGAAGCTTCTGATTTCTTCCTGGGCTATTTGGTGGATGATGGCATCATCTGTTGAGATAGAGAACATAGGCAGAGGAGCAGATTTGTGGGAACAGGAGAGTGGGCTTTGAAACAGTTGAGCCTGGGGTGCATATGCCATATGTAAGCAGAAAAATCCACTAGAAAGCCAGAGGGGAGTCTGAAACTCCAGAAAGATGCCTGGATGAGGGCAGTAGTGACTGAAACCATTGGAATAAGGAGGCCACTTGGGAGGGGCTGAGATGTGAGACAGGAAGGGGGCCTAGGGAAGAGCCCTGCAGAAAAGCAACTTTTAAGGGACATGCAGATAAAAATGAACCATGAAGGATCCAGAGAAGGAGCAGCCAGAAAGAGAGGAAGGAAACCTGTATTTGTTGGTGAGCTGATGAAAAAGAGGAGGCAGAAGAGGAAGTGTCAATAAGTGCTGAAATGTCTGATATGGTTCCAGAGTTGAACGATCGCCTTAGTGAGCACTGTTCAGTGAGAAGCCACATTGATGGTATGTATGTATTATATATATACTTTTTAGAGTGTATGGGAGTTGAGGAATTGAAAACATTGAGTACAGATGTTACAAAGAAACTTGATGAGATGCAGCTAATTGGTCTTAGAGCTTCCTTCTCCCATTCCTATTCATAAGCAAGCCTCCTTTGTGTTTTTAAAGATGTGAGTTGGCCTCCCCTCCTTCTACCTCCAGTGAAGTCCAGAGCTTGTGGGTTTCAGGATCCTGAGGAGATTATAATTCTCACTGGGGAAAATAAAGTAAAAACCAAAATTTAGAGGTGAGGTTGAAGCCCCTGGACCTAGAGAGATTAGCAGAACCAGCTGCTACTGAAGAATGAAGTTGAGGGTTGGAGTAATGCATATTGTGTGGGCAAAGTCCAGTGCCCACTATCAGGTATGTAGAAGGTAGATGGAGAAATCACAGCAGGGTGCCAACCATGGATAGACATGGCTGCGGGAATCAGCCTCCAACTATCCAGAAGAATTATTTTTACTAGAAAAGTTAATTTTGCTGAGATTTGAGGAATACTAGCTGGAGAAATGTGTTTTCTTATCTGAAAGTAAATATTCTAAAAACCTTAACGATGTAGGCTCCCATTTTCTGTCTTTTAAGGTATTTGTTTATAGAAATATATCAATGCATTCTAATCAATGATACTTACAGAGTCATGGATGGAAAGTAGCAATTTCCTAGAGAAGGATCTTTTCTAATTTAATAATAATGATTGGTTTGCTATCAAAAAAGTACCTCACACTTGAAGGAACTGGGATTTGATTATATCCTACTTACAAATGAATAAGTTAGCCTGTTGTTGTTTCATGGACACTGGTAAAAGACATGAGACTCCTGGGTCAGAGACAAAGAACTTTATTACCCATAACACAGGAAACAGCATGAACATCAAAATGTTTGCAAAGTTTCCCTTTGCCCCCTAGCAGAACACTCACATTGAATCCTGAGCTCAGAACACTCCCTGCTCTTCAAGCTGTATCATATTTCAGAGCAATTTCTGTTGCTCCATCATGTGTTTATTAGTTATAATGAATTCATTTTATTAAACATGTATTGGGTTGTTAGCAGGCTGGGAACTCTGCTAGGCAATGAAAGCCCACACTTCTCCCACTCAGGAAACAAAACCTGAGGAAATCTTGGGCAAGTATTTTTAAACCAAGTGTTCACTATTATGGAAGTCAATGATGTTATGTGATTCTTTAAACAGGTAAATAAGATGCTATATAACAGCATGCAAAATTAAACCTGTAGGAAAAAACAATTGCTTGATCTTTGAATTTTGGGGAGGAAACTACAATATTTATATGCTTTGACATTATTAGCAACGATGCACTTGTGATTTTAAAAATGTAATAGAAAATGAATTATACAGAAAGTATACAAGAAAACATCAACAAAGCTCTTGGCAATCTTTTAAAAAGGAAGAAAATCCACAGATCGAACAGCTAAGTAAATAAACCAAGATGAGATCTGAGTAGGATGTGACTTCTCACTTTGCTGAGAGTAGAAGAGAACCACCATGCAGACGAGGACACAGGCCAGTCAGCAGTATGGTCTAGAAATAGCTCTCCGATGACACACATTAGGAATAATCCCTCACAGGGTAGTCATGTCACCTTTCCCCACCTGTGCAACACACTCTGCTGGCAAACACTTTGAAACAAGTTGTATTTTGTTTGTTATTTATTTTTACTTAAGAGAAAGGTAAAAATGCAACTGAAACACACACATAAAAAAGATTGTGCAGTATATGGAAGGTGCTGTGAGTGACTGGACGTGTCAAAAGTGGTTTGCAATGTTTTGCGATGGAGATTTCTCACTAGATGATGCTCCACAGTTGGGTAGACAGTTGAAGTTGATAGCAATCAAATCGAGACATTTATTAAGGACAATCAATGTCTGCTACAAAGGCGATAGCTGACATACTCAAAATATCCAAATCAATAAAGTTATTAGTGAAAATGAAAAATGTGTCTTTTATTTTATGGAAAAAACCATACGGACTTTTTGGCCAACCCAATACAAGTCAGACTTTAGCCTACAGCTCTAACATTCCTTAGATCAATTTATCAAAAAAGATGTGATTGTAGGAACATGTAGTGAGTAACTCTTGGAAGTGGCAGAAATCTAACTAAACAGTAATCAATTACAGTATTCCCTCACTTATCGTGGGTATTACATTCTAGACCCCCCCACGATAGGTGAAAATCCGCGAAGTAGGAACCTTACATTTATTTTAGAATTTATATATATTTTAATGCTTTATAAACCCTTCCCACACACTTATAAACCGTTCCCACTCCCTTATTAACCTTTTCCACACTTTTATAAACACTACTTCTGCTCTTAAACATATTCTACACTCTGAAACCTACGTAACTATAACAACATACATATACAGTACTGCAAAATCCCACGATATAGCAAAAAATCCACAATAAATAATTAAATATAATATTTTTAAAATCCCGCGATACAGTGAGGCCACGATAAGCGAACCGCGATATAGAGAGAGACTGCTGTAAACCTACTCCCTGCCCTTTCCTCTGATGGGCCCAGTACCAGCCAACTAAGGGGATACCTTCAGGTTAAGACTGTGCAAGTTATGGTCTGAAGGCTGGCTACTGACCAGTCCCTTTCAGCTGAGAGCAGCCTTCTGAGACTCCTTCCTCCTTAGAATCAGCGTTGCTGACACTTCCCTGCAAGGATTAAAAACAAGAATGTGATGTGCACGAAACAACAAGAATGGGATTAGAAGAACCCCTAGGTTTTTGTTGCAGGAAGAATTAGATGCAGCAATCTGTGAGTAAGGGGAATTTGAAGCTGTGTTTGTTGAGGACTTGATATGACATTGACAAAAATTATAATCTATATCAAATTTATCTTTCAATTGGACATAAGTAAGAGGGGTTTGTGGTTTCAATGCCTTCTCCCAGTCACCCTTGCACATGGGATAGAACTTGATTAGTTTTACTATCTTTCCTCCCCTTGCTGTTTTCTTGTGGAGTCACAGAAGCTATGAAGGTGCCACTGTTATTGAATTTGCACTTGCCCAGGCTTGGTTCAGCTCACAGCAGTCAGGGCCTCCTGTTGCTGGTGCAGCCAGGAGCCTGGAAGCATGCACACTGAAAGTCAGAGTCAGCCCACATTAGCTGGGGTGGATCCTCAAGGCCACAGGCAGGCTTCACTATGGAAGCATGGCTGGCCTCGAATTACTGGTGGTCTGTGTATGTTGCTGGGACATTTCCCACAAATACTCGTTATCCATATAGACATGTAGGCCACGAATGGGTCCCAAACCTGGCTGTTTCCTCTCTATCTGTGTGTGATTTTTTCTGTACCTATATCTTACACATCTAGAGGCTTAATTCCTGGTTCCTGGCAGGGTAGCCAACACAGGGACCTCAAACTCACTATGTTCCAAATTGAATAAATCATATTCTACCTACCCAGATCTGTGCCTGTATTTCTATCTTGATAGGTACAATCCTCAGTCACCCAGCTGCCCAAACTACAATCTTGGGAATTTTCACTGACTCCTCCCTCTTATTTACCATGGATCATCCAACCACAGCCGAGTCCTGTTGATTTTACTTCACAGTTATTCCTTATTCTCATCCCCTCCTCTGGCTCCTTTGCCACTACTCTTGTTCATGTCTTCATTATTTCTTTAACAGAATTGCATCAGTTTCCTTGCCATTATCTCTTTCAGGCTTTCTCAAAGGAGATGCTATGGCATTTGGGGAAAGACAATTGTGCATTTGTGAAAAAAGTTTCCAGCATCCTGTGATTTTTAGCATCTTGGCCTGCATGCATGAAATATCAGTCATGCTTCCAGTTGTAGGAACCAATCTCTCCTACAAGAAGTGGTGCTACACAGGAGTTAATGCTGATCAGAGAGTGGGTGATATCAAGGGGCAAAGCAGAACCTCAGGAACCATCAGGGGTGACCTGAGCCAAATCTGGAAGTAGGATCCTGTGCTCTTGATGGGGCTCCTATACCAGCCTCAGATAGAAATGCAGCTCTTCCAAGGAGCTTAGATGCAGCAGACATCACATCTCTAGTTGTATTTTCAGTCTCCTTTATTTTCCTTCTTACTCAATACAATATCCTCAGAAGCCTGATTTCACTTGCAAGCTCCAAATGTCCTGTAAATACCAGTTCCTCCCAAACTTGCATCCCTAGCCAGAATATCTCTTCTGACCTTGAAATCCTTGTATACATTGATATTCGTTATATGAAAAAGATGGCTATTCAAATTAGTTCAGAAAGAAAGGTAAACTATTCAACAGGTTCTATCCATACATACGGAAAAAGTTGAAACAGATCCTGAACAAATTAAAGAAATTAATATGGAAATTATAAACTGGTTTCGGTTCAAGATGATAACTGAACTCACTTCGTCCTAGAGACTCACCAAGTCCACAGCTACATATGAAACAATTTCCTCTGGGAAAACCTAAAGGCTTGCTGAGCTATGACTACGCATTGGGCAAACAAGAAGAAAAACACATTGAAGCTAATAGGAAAGGCTGGATCACAATCTTGTCATAAACCTCATATCCCGGTGTGGGAACCCACAGTCCAGAGAGAATCCAAAACCCAAATATTCTTACTGAGGGGAGAAGGATTTGAACCCCACATCAGGACCCCAAATTTTAAAATCTGCAGCAGAGACATGAGCTCTCAAAACATCAGTTTTGAAAACTAACAGGGGTCCCATCCACAAGACCCACAAAACTGTAGCAATCTGAGTAGTGTCTCTTCAAACTCACCCAACCCAAGACCCAGAGTAGAAGCAGCCAATGGAGCCCAGACTATAAGTAAAGAGGCTCATTTGCTTATGTAAAGTATTGGCCCTGGCTGGTGTGGCTCAGTGAATTGAGTGCTGGCCTGCAAACCCAAAGGTTGCTAGTTCAATTCCCAGTCAGGGCACATGCCAGGGTTGCAGGCCAGGTCCTCAGTTGGGTGCGTGCGAGAGGCAACCAATTGATGTATCTCTCACGCATCAATGTTTCTCTCCTTCTCTTTCTCCCTCCCTTCCCTTCTAAAAATAAATAAGATCTTTTAAAAAATTAAAAAATAAAATAAAGTATCAACCTGAGAGGCAGGTATCTAATTTAACACACACATCTAAGGGCCTCCTGGAACACTCTCCAGGATGTAGAGTCTGGTGGGCACCACCTTTGTACTCTAGCAGGTGGAGGGTGGGAGAGATGGGGGAAGGGGGTGGTCAAAAGGTACATACTTTTCCAGGATGCTGCTCAACCCACTAAGCCACGCCAGTCAGGGCAAGAGTTAAACCTTTAATTTACCTTTTTGAGAGTTTTGTTACAAAAAAACGCCCTTAATATTGCCATAAGAAATTGAAATAAAAGAATATAACCATATGTTACCCCTTCCCTTGACTGGAAAGGAAATAAACCATGAGAATGAAGAACAAAATTCAAGCATTTACATCAGAAAGGAATCCCTCAGTCTATGTCCTCTTTTAAGGAAGAAAAGAACAATTTTCAACGGAAAGCTGTAGGTCCACCAGGTGGCACCACTGGCCAGTTTCACACAGAAGAGAGCACTACAGCTCTCCGTCAGGGTTTCTGATGCCCTGGTGCTCTACCCTCTTCTTCAGAAACACTTCTCTGTTAACATACTGTTAAAAAAAAAAAAAAAAAAAAAGTCCCCGAAAATGTAGTCCCTCACCTGAGGATATGTTTTTTAATTGATTTTAGAGAGAAAGGGAGAGAAAGAGAGGGAGGGCAGGGTGGACAAGGGTAACAGTGGAGCATATCCAGTAGAGAGGAATATTTTATTACTGACATCATTTAGAATTGCTGGTGCATGGTGATAACAGAAAACAGACCAACTTTTAATTAGTTTTATTATTATTTAAAAAATTTTTAAATTCTCACCTAAGGACATCTTTTAAATTGCTTTTTTTAGAAAGAGAAGGAGGTAGGAAGAGAGAAAGAGAAGGAGAGAGAGAGAAACAGATGTGAGAGAGAAACATCAATTGGTTGATTAAACATGCAACCTGGTTATGTGCCCTGACAGAGTATCGAACCCATGATGTTTTGGTCTACAGGACAATACTCCAACCAGCTGAGCCACATAAGCCAGGACTATTATTGCTTTTAAATTCTTCACCAATAAGGCACTCCCTTATTGCTTGCACCCACTCCCACTCTCCATTATTCCCATAGCACACCACTGAAATGAGGAACCTATTATGAACATTGCGTTTGTCCAATATGGATGAGTTTGGGACAGGCAGAGAGAAGTCCAGAACTAGAAAGGAGAAATCTAAACTTATCTACATAATAAAGCAAGTTATTGATTCTTAAGGCATGTTTGAAGAGAGTCATATCTGACCTAAACAAAAAAACAGAAACTGAAAAGTAGATAATATTTAGAAGAGAACACCTAGAAATATGGTTCTATAAGCACTTTCCATCAGCCAGACCTTTGAAAGAAGCCTTGTGGATTGGTTTGAGGTTGGGGTAGATGGCAAATCATGAACATGGGGCAAAGAAAATAACAATCCATCATAAAACATAAACACAGTGATATCAAGAATTCTTGGTGATTTGGGACTCAGAGCCCTTCAGGAATCTGCAGGAATCTTGGAGAAGGCATCAACTTCACAACAGCATCACATAAGAGGCAGAGACTTATGGGTATCAGTGTAAGGGGACAGATATCCATATGTTCCCTCTTGACTTCAGTGTAGTAAGAGGGACAGAGAAGTGCACCCAGGTGGGCTCAAGAAAAGGAAGTGTGGAGCAGGCAACCCCACCTGGTCTCTATGCCTTTTGCTCATGGTAGACCAGACAAAGGGATCCAAACTGGAAGACTAACAGTGATACAGTGTGGATTTTACTGGTGGGTCCCACTGGATGAATTTCTTAAGAACTAAATCTGGTGGATGGACCAATAGAAAGCAATTTGGGATTTTGATTTCAAACATTACTCACGGTATGCCTTTAACAAAAGTTAATTGCATGAATTAAAAAGAAAATGAGAGAATCAGGACTTCTGGTCAAGATGGAAGGCATAGGTAGACACACTTCACCTCCTTGTACAACCATAAGAAGGATCAAAACTAACAAACAAAAAAACAAAACAAAAAAAAAAATGACCCAGAACTGCCAGAAAATCAAACTGTATGGAAGTCCAACAACCAAGGATTTAAAGAAGCCATAAGGAAGAAATAAGCATTCAACCAGAACAGAATGAAGAAACAAGAATTCAAAAAAAAAAAAAAAAAAATGAAGAGAGAATAAGAAGACTTTGGGACATTTCAAAAAGTGCCAACATCCAAATCATAGGGGTGCCAGAAGGAGAAGAGAAAGAGCAAGAAATTGAACTTATTTGAAAAAAAGAAAAGAAAGAAAACTTCCTTAATTTGGCAAAGGAAATAGACATGCAAGTCCAGGAAGCACAGAGTCCCAAACAAGCATAGAGAGACCCAAAGAGGACCACACCAAGACACATCATAATTAAAATGCCAAAAGTTAAAGATAAAGAGAGAATTTAAAAAGCAGAAAGAGAAAAGCAGAGAGTTACCTACAGGGGAGTTCCCATAAGACTGTCAGCTGATTTCTCAAAAGAATCTTTGCAGGCAAGAAGGAACTGGCAAGAAGTAGTCAAAGTGATGAAAAGCAAGGACCTACAACCAACATTACTCTATCCAGAAAAACTATCACTTAGAATGGAAGGGCAGATAAAGTGCTTCCAAGACAAAGTAAAGCTAAAGACGTTCATCATCACCAGGCCCTTATTATATGAAATGTTAAAGGGACTTATTTAAGAAAAAGAAGAAGATCAAAACCATGAACATTAAAATGAAAACAAACTCGTGACTATCAACAACTGAATCTAAAAAAACAAACAAACAAACAAACAAACAAACAAAAAACTGAACAAACAACTAGACCTGGAACAGAATCACAGATGTGGAGATCATTTTAGAAGGTTATCGGTGGGGAGGAAGAAGGGGGAGAATGGGGGGAAAAGGTACAGGGATTAAGTAGCAAAATTGGTAGGTACAAAACAGAGGGGGGGATGTTAAGAATAATATAGGAAATGGAGAAGCCAAAGAACTTACACACATGACCCATGGACATGAACTAAGGGGTGGTGGGAGGAGTTGCTGGAGCAAAGGGAGGGTACCAGGCAGAGGGGGGCAACAGGGAAAATTGGAACAACATTAATAGCATAATCAATAAAATATATTTTTTAAAAGAAAAAGAAAATGACCCAGAAAGAAGTGAAAAATGGTGAAAGGAAAGAAAGAAATGGGCATAGAAGCTCAAATTTACATAATTTAGTGGTGGATAGGTTTAGGCCCAAGTAGGTCTTGGAATAATTACTTTTGGAAATACAGCAAACACTTAGTGAGCACCTAATGGTGCCAAACATGCTAGGAACTGAAAATAAACAATTGAGGAAGACTAGTCCTCAGCCTCGTGGAAGTTCTGTTATATAGCACGTATTTCTGGAATGGAGTGAATCCTGCCTTTCTCTTCTGTACTTATGATTTCCTGACCATCCTTCAAGACTCAATTCAATTCTTACTTGCTCTATGAAACCCTATTCAACAACTCCATGTAAAAAAATAGCTCTTTTTCCTGTTTACTCCTAGAGCATTCTTTTAAATTTGTATTCTGTCATTTGTGCTTTATTGTTGCTATCTATTTCTGTATTTGTCTTCCTCAGGAGACTGTGCATAAGAGAAACATTTTGTATTGTCTAGATTGAAATCTGTTAGATGATGATGTTTATTAAAATGTGCACATTGACTCACAAGTGGATGGTGTAAACAGTAGATTATGAGCACTATATTTTAAAAATGGAAAAGAGAAACCATTAAAATGATCCCCGCATTATAAGGATGAGTAATGTTTCATAAAATTTGTTTCTGTTATTTATGTGGGTGTTCTGACTCACTATGTAAAACGTTCTTACTGAGGATTAGTTTTTAAAAATCAAACACTGGAAACTCAGTTACGTGCAGACCCCAGAAAGAAAGCCAAACCCAGAATCTCTCGGTTTGGAAAATAGCAGATCTATACCATGCACAGAGAACAATAGGTGAATTTACACAAGTTTATAGCTTAAAAAAGCAAATAAAATAACTACCATGTTATATAGGTTAGGGCAGAGGAAAAATTATATACAGGCCTCCCTCAGAGATATTTGGGGTTCAGTTCCAGGACACCATAATAAAGCAAGTATCACAATAAAGCAAGTCATAATATTTTTTGCTGGTGGAAAGTCTTGTATTCAATTTGTAAAAAATGCAACATTGTGAAGTGCAATAAAATGAGAAATTGGCTAACCATGGGTGGACTCATCAAGGCCCCAGATATCAAAGCATCAGAATACAGAAAAAGAAGGCACTGTTATTACACATGGCCATATAAAAATGGGGGGGGGGGCAGATCTGATTTGGCCCATAGGCTGGATTACCAACCAGTGGGCTAAGAAAACAACGGCAAAGTCAAATATTAAGGATGTAATCATTGTGAAAAATAAAGACTTTGTAGTGAATGGAGTAAATCAGGAAGCTTTTTGATCCTTGCTAGTAAACACTGAGGCAAGAAATTGTAATTTGTGATAATAAGAAACAACCTATGTCTATTTAAACTTAAGGAAGACCTTTTCCTAGTTGGTTGATGCATTCTGTTCATTCTGTTTCTGTTATGCTGAGGACGTAAACATTCCATAATCTGCTCACTCTTATCTTTATTTAGAAGAGCAATAGCCAGAACAGGACTTGGAATTCTAAAGTAGTTATCAACTTGATTATACCTTCACAAGCCCTCTAGTAAAATATTAGTATGATCTTTCATTTCACCTTTTTAACCAAGGCTAAATTAAAGTTTTGAAGCTCATAATCTAATCATAGCATGGTGAATCCCTTGAGGGCAAGGATGGAATTTTCCTTCTCATGTTACTTCCTTGTTCACGCCCTTTCACTGGCTTTGAATTGCAGTTAGGTGAAAACCCCAAGTCCTGTCTGTGGCTCTGCACCATCCCTGATCTGGTGCCTGCTCCTGCCTGTTCTAGGCACATCTCTTGACAAGTTCCCCCTTCTCAGTAGCCACAGAGATGGTCTCTACATCCACAAATGTGTCCGGCCTTTTTATTTGATGTTCCTCTGCCTGCAATAATTTCCATCCTTTCTTCATCTCATTCCTCATTCTGGAGGTCTTACCCATCTCATCTAAATCTTACCATCTTGCCTGCATGTCTTTCTCAGAGCTGCCCCTTCTTTCCTTTCACACCTTGCTTCTGTACAATTATCGCTGTAATCTCTTTTAATATTTCTTCTCTTCCATTAGGTCTCAGGTCCTAGAGGGCTGAGGGCCTGATATACGGTAGTTACTCAATAAACATTCACTGAGTGAATGAATGAATGAGTGAGCAAAATCAAATGCATAGCAGCTTGAGGAACAGTGAGATGTCATGAGTGCAGGGTGAGGAGTGATCACTGTGCTGTGTGCATGGCCTTGAGTATTCCTAGTGGCTTTGTAAACCTTCATTCACATTGGAGAGGTTATGAAGCAGCTGCAGTTCAGGAGAAAAGTGCATCACACACACTCTGAGAGAGAATTTTCAAGGAGAGGGGGAATTAGAAATTTAAGGCATTTAAGGATGATCGTCGTCGTCGTCGGCAGCCGTCCGTCTCGAGAGACGATGGTGTAGCTTCTTAAGAGTCTATCTGCACCGCCGAGAATGGTTGTGCAGTCCAACTCCGGAGTGACACGGTATCTGTCTCCTCCCGTGTTGAATCGACATCTTGCGATGACGCTGGAGTGTCCTCTCCAGTGGAGCTGAAGCTACAGAGCCTGGGCAGGGTGATATGGAGGGTCTGCTGTTGCCCATGCAGCAGACCCCCCCTCTCTTCGCAGCTGAAGGATCCAAGGGAAAGACGGAGTCAATACAGCTTGGCTTCAGGTGCGCCGCAGGAGTTGCCGGTGTTGACTACAACGTCAAACCGCCTTAGGGACTCCGGCTCCGGATTTTCTGTTGGGGTTTACTCCCTTAGCCTTTCCCCTGAAGAGGTATGCCGCAAGGCAGCGGAGGTTTTTTGGAGTCAGAGTTTTCCTTCTCTGATGTGCCCTGACTGGAAGATCGAACCAGCGACACTTAGCTCGCAGGCCGACGCTCAATCCACTGAGCCAAACCAGCCAGGGAATGATCATAAGCCAGGATGATCATAAGTGCACATATGGGGGTGGGCCAGGCCCCTCTGTGGTGCTCTGTGATTGTATGAAACAGGCAATCCTCAATTAATGTAGTCTGGCTAAAATTTGATATACTCTTTAGACACTTGCCTCAGCAGTAACCTCTTGTCACATTTGCCTCTCTATCACCCAAGCATCAATTGATGGCTTTACTAATATGCATAAGAACTCTGTTATTCTCCTGGATATTATGAGCTAGTGAGGAGTATTCACATTCGTTGGTAGACTTAGTGTCCCTCCTTTATTCTATTTTATTTTCAGCATGTTCTACAATATGTGTGTATTCCATTATCATTTGATAATGGAATATGAAATGGATGTGCATTTCATACTTAGCTCTTCTTTGCATCATGTGCTCTTCTTTGTATAGTGAGTGTTGCCTGGACAGCTGTGGCTAAGGTCAAGCATGTGGGCTCCAGAGTGATAGCACTAGGGTTTATATGTTGTGTTTTGTAATCTTGAGCACCTCCCCTAACCTCTCTGGGCCTCAGTTTCCTCATATAAAAATGGGGATAATAACAGCAACCTGTCTCCTATAGTTGTTATGAAGAATTAATGAGCAAATATACATACAATATCCAGAATGGAGTTTATAATATAGTAAGTAATAAAAGTAAATGCAAGCTCTCTTCACTACTATTTGTATATGAAGTTACAACGGAAAAAGAAAACATAGTGAGCCTAATTTGACACAACATGGTTATAAAACTGTTAGTAGAAACAGTACCCTCTGTGGTCCTGGGATCCGTGTCTTGCTTCAACGGAGTTTGGATGGAACAGACCTAGGGTCCGTTTTCTTTCCAAGTATCCTCCATCTTTTTTAGTCACCATCTTTGGAACCACCTCAGCGATCCTCAGCCTCCGAGACCAGCCAATACCATTTTTTTGGCCTTAAATCTTCATTGCCGAACGACCATGACCTCCCAAGTTCGTCAGAATTATTCCACCGAGGTGGAGGCCGCCGTCAACTGCTTGGACAACCTGCATCTGCGGGCCTCCTACACCTACCTCTCTCTGGGCTTCTTCTTCAGCCTGGACGATGTGGCTCTGCAGGGTGTGGGCCACTTTTTCTGAGAGTTGGCTGAGGAGAAGCGCGAGAGTGCCGAGCGTCTCTTAAAGCTGCAAAACCAGCAC
Source organism: Furipterus horrens (assembly GCF_987537825.1). Lineage (NCBI taxonomy): Eukaryota > Metazoa > Chordata > Mammalia > Chiroptera > Furipteridae > Furipterus > Furipterus horrens. The sequence continues at coordinate 56,390,917 of NW_028327176.1, read as the reverse complement.
GGTGGCTGCACTCTCTTCCAGGACGTGGTGAAGCCTACCCAGGATGAGTGGGGTAAAACCCAGGATGCCATGGAAGCCACCTTGGCCTTGGAGAAGAACCTGAACCAGGCCCTTTTGGATCTTCATGCCCTGGGTTCTGCCTGCATAGACCCTCATCCCTATGACTTCCTGGAGAAGCATTTCCTGGATGAGGACGTGAAGATCATCAAGAAGATGGGCGACCACCTGACTAACATCCTACGGCTGGCCGGCCCCCAGGCTGGGATGGGCGAGTATCTCTTCGAAAGGCTCACCCTCAAGCGCGACTAGGAAGGAAGTCTTTGGAGCCCAGAGGCCTTTGAGGGGGCCCCTCTGCATTTCCCTGGCATCTGCATTTTGCCTGAGCCTCTCCCTGAAACGACTAGACACCCCCTTAACCGCCCTGGAGCCCTCTACCATGCATTGGACCAAATGGAAACAATAAAGCTTTTTGCAGCAAAAAAAAGCAAAAAACAAACAAACAAAAAAACTGTTAGTAGTATTGCAGTCATTTACAATACAGTTTAGAAGGATTTCTGTTCAAAATAATAAAAGTGAAACAGTTGTGTTGCTCAAAACTGTAGCTATGGGGAGAACCCAGTTCTCTAAGCCATGTCCGTCAGGGCTTTGGGACGCTGAGGGTTGGATCTGTTTAGACCTTGTACTACAGCTGCTGGCTAGAGAATCACCACATTCTCACTTAACACAACAAAACAAAAAAAAAAACATATACTGTACACACAACTCTTCCCTACCGCTTGAACAAAGTGATTTTTTTTTAACGAAACTTTCTGTCTCTTTAGTGAACAGCCAGAGAATGGGCTGGAAGAAGAAATAGTGCGGTATGGACGCTGGGTTCTAGTTGTCAGATGTGCCCCTGGGGAGGGCCACTGATCTCCATCATGCTCTGCTGTGCACAGAAGTGTTCGTCTAATCCTTACAGCAACTCTTGATAAGCACATTGATCCCCATTTTAATGATGAGGACACTGGAGGGCAATGGTGTACTCAACATCACATATCAATGTGTTGAGTCATTCATTTATTTAACGTGCAAAGTAGACCTGAGAACAAGGAGCTGAATCAGGCCCTCAAGAGGGTGCAGAGTATGCTATTGTGAAGTGCAATAAAATGAGGAATACCATATGGTGATGGCTGGGATGAATGGTGGGAGATCCCCAGTGAACTGGGTAACACTCAGAAATAGCATTTTATACAGATTTGGCAGGAAGTGTTCCCAGAAGTGGAGTGATTAAACTAAGTCTTGAAATAGGCACGGCATGTTACTAGGTGGCAAAAACTGGGGAATCCAGGCCTCCTGACCTTGTAAAATTTATCTTATAATAAAATACCTTGTAATTTATGTGTGATCCATGATAATCTAACTATAATACTATATATTTAATCTTTTGCTTTGATCAAGTTTACATTTTTTTAATTATTTCTTTTTTACAATTTGAGTTCGTTATTAAAACTTTTGAAAGTTACAGAAATAAGAAAAATAACAAATATTTTGGTTTACATATTTCAGATCATTTTTCTGCATGAAAAAACATTTATGTTTCAGCTTAACAAGCTGTCAGGAACATTCTACCATGTCAGAAAGCATGGACTTTTGACATAATTTTTTGTGTTTACGGAGTGTTAAATCCTGTGATTGCACCACAATTCATTTGGCTGATACCCTATTGATGGATATTAGGGCAATTTACTGAACAGCTCTGAAGCTATGCCAGGCTGAGCTGGAGAATGTGGCCTAGACAAATGCAGCTGGGGGCAAATCAGGTAATAATTATTCAGTGACCCACCCTTGCCTTCTTTGTAAGTTATTTGCCTTAGACTTAGCTGCAATTTTGAAGGCTAATCTGGGTGTTTTGCCAGAAAAACAAATAAGCAGAGGTGCCCTCTGGAGCTTTAGAAGTAGACGCAGTTTGTCTGCAGTGAGGTTTCAGAGCCTTGCTGGGGGCAGGAGAACAAGGGGGAACACAGGACTCTCCATCTTTCTGAGGATGAGTTCACTATGGGGGTAGATGCAATACAACCTTGAACAGAAAAACCATAGAACACTTTCCATGTCACTGAATCTTTCTTTGGAAATGAAATTTATATCCACAAAAATGTGTATTTATATCCTAATGGAGTTTCCTTGAAAAAGTCCTTGTAGTGTGACCTTGAAATCAACATACCTTGGTTGTTTTCCACTCTCTCAGAGTTTTATTTTATTTTTTATTTTTATTTTTTTGAGTGCCAACTTTGTTCCAGGTGCTTTGCGGACACTCAGGATACATAATGGAAGCAGGCAGACATTATTTGTGGGGTCCTTTTTCACAGTTCCTCAAGGCAGCAGGCTACAGAGACATCCTCCAGTGTGTGTGTGAGGGCGTGGAGCGGAGGTCTCACAGAGTGGCTGACGTTTGAGCTGAACCTTGCCAGGAGATGGGGGAAAGGCTTGTAAAAGGTTCTCAGGGTGAAATCACAAGCCCTATGTGTACAGAGAAATGTGCAAGGCACCTGCAGTGTTGGGGTCTCTACTGGAAGTGGGGCTGAGGTAGAGAGTGAGCACGGCTTTGTACCGCATGGAGAGAGAGCCGTCTAAGGATTCTTCATCAAGAAGTTACAGGAGTGGTCATGATCTTTCTTGGTTCCTTGCCTTCAAGCATACTCTACCTGGAAATTGCATTCCCAACCCCACCTTCCTTTTCATCTGGTGAACTTGGATGCATCCTTTAAGTTTCAGCTCAAATGCCACCCCTCCTTAAAGAATCTTTACACCCCGCCACCAGCAGGTTGATGGGGTGCCCTTCCCAGCACTCTTCTAGACTGCATCCCCTTTGGTCACTCACCACGTTCACTGGAGGTACATGTATAGCTATGAATGGATGACTTGTGGGCTGTGATCATCTGATTTGATTTTTACACCGCCAGTTCCTAGCACATAACCTGTGCTGAAAATAGGCATGTTTGTTTTAGGATCCTGTAGCTCCCTGCTTTGCATCACACTCTCCAACTCTTGCAAAGGACATATCCAGGATCACCTGTCAATTGGCTTCCTGTTGGGTTTGGCCCATGGGAAGCACAGGTGGGAGAGGGGAGGCCGGAATGTTTCTTTGCTTGGCTCTGCTCGGCTCTGCTCTGAACAGTACTACATACTGACAATAGCTGTAACTCCTCCCAGCCTCCAGCCCGCCGGACAACCCCTGTCTCCACAGTTCAAGTTCCTGCCATGTGGCCCTATCTTCTGAGCTCTGATAACAGACCTCCTCCTTTCATCCCTTCAACTTCAGGGACCTCCTGCTGCTTTTGCTAATTCTGAGTTGCTTCATTATTTTCTGCTTGCCTTTTCAGCTCATTCATTTTAACAAGTCCTCTGTATTCAGTTCCTTCTGTTGAACTCCCTGTCATGGACCCTGCACCTTGACAGGATGCTAATGCACAGAATGCCTGGCAGGGGTGCTCGATTAACACAGACTGGATGGATGCTCAAGAAGAACACTCTCCGATGAGTGGGGACCCAGACTGGTAGAAGAGGACTGATGCAAGGAGGTCATTTGGAGGTTATTGCAACTGTCTAAGCGGTGAGGTCTGAGCTGAAGCAGATGCAGCAGAAATTAAGAGGAAGGGAGAGAATCCCAAGACATTGATGAGAAATAATAGATGGTCTTTTGTTGTCTAGGAATGTCATGGCAGGCAAAAGAGATGGAAGCAGCAGGTACAATGACTCCCAAGTTTCTCGTTGGGATTCCAGGTATCCCAGTTCGGGCCACTCATAGGAACATGGAACATGGGACGAGAAGAGCCTCTGTGGGTTTAGGACACTTGGGAAAGGCATTTCATTCTCTCCTTCTCTGTGGCCTCATCTCTAAAATGGGAGTCATGCTGCATACAGCAGACCCCCTGCCCACTGTGCTGAGACCCATAAGAGTACTGTGGGCTGGAGTGGATAACTGAGAGAATGCTTAACAGCTGGGAAGTACAATAGTTGATGGATAAAGTTAGGCCTGGAGGAGACTTAACGAATGAAATGTTCTCCACCTCTCTAAGGTGGATCGATCAGAGCCAGAGACACTCCTTCTAGTTCTAATTCTGCTGCTACTCAGTACTTACATCATGGCCCATCTCAGTTGGGCCTCTGTCATCTATAAAATGAGGATCACAGGTAAGCACAGGACATGAGGAGAAAGGGGAGGGGGACTTCAGACAATATTTACTACTGACTGATCTGTCCCCAAAGTGTGGCAGCAGCAGGGAGGATGGGTATGGAGCCAGGTCAGAGTCTAAAAGGACTGGATGCTGGACAGAGGGACAGTCGTGGACAGATGCCAGACATGAGACTTGGGGGAGGAGTTGGTACCTTGCAGGTGGTTGGGGGATGGTGGTGGGGCAGGGAGAGCAGAGAACAGCTGTAATCTGGAAGAATCAGGGCATTTCATGCCCAGGATTGGCACTTCAGCCTTTTCCCAGGCACTGGAGAGCATTAACAGGTCTGGGGCAGCTCTGAGACAGCAGTGTACTCTGTGAATTAGACATGCCCTTGCCATGGAGTCCTCAGTGAAAAGAGGAAGAGAGAGAGAGAGAGAGAGAAAGACTCTGTGACCTCTGAACTCAAGGACACCCAGTCTGCGATGACCCTAGGCCGTGGACACTTGTGTTCTAAGTGTGTCAGTGGAGGCATGAGACTTTCCTCCAACATGACTGACTGGCAGGTCTTTGAGGGTAGGGGCTCCAGCTCCCCCTCCTCTCCTGTCCGGCACAGCCCCCGGGTGACATGGAAGGCACAGAGAGAGTGCTGTGTGGAGTTATTGCATGTGCCGCAGCCTGTGTGCTGAACAGACAAACCCAAGTGGGACATAGTCATAACATATTTGTTTTTGTTCTCCTACCATCTTTTAAAAAATTACTTGCCTATGACCTTTGACTTTTCTGTTCATACTCAGGTTTTTTAGTCACTTTTGTTGCAGTCTCACTCAAATAATTAAAAAGGCTATTTTGTGTAATAATAAGATACTTAGAATGGAAGTTGACATTTAGTCCTGTCCTCTCTTCTTAGCTGGGGCAGAAGATTGGTGAAAGCCCGCTGTCTGAGAGGCCTGTAGTCAGCTTCTCCCTTTCTCAGCTCATGTCTCCCCAGCTTGCTAAAGAAGGTTTGCTGTTGAGCTGGGGGTGAGTTAATCAGCGGGCAAGGAAAGGATCTCCTGTGGTGGGACCTGTGTCTGAAGCAGCCTCCTGATGACGCAGACATTGGGAACTGAGTCTTTCATTTGTGGTACATTCATGGGCTCTCAGAGACCCTTATTGTTCCCTCTGACCGCAGCCCCTGTGACATGGGTAGTTTGTTCTGTTCCTTTTTGCATCACTCCCCCGTGCCCCTAGTTCACTGATGGCCCACTCTCCAATGAATGTCACCTCTGGGGTCCCCTCGCCTCCTGGTTCTGCTCATAGGCAGGGCTTAAAACTCCTCCCACTGGGCTCTTTTGCCTCCTGGGGGTCTGGGAAGCTCAAACACCCTTGCTGAGGAATTCTGGGAGGGCAGCCCAGTTCCAGGGGCAGCCTCCTCTATCCCACAACCCAGGCTGCTTAGTGGTCCCAGCACTTCCTGTACCCCAGCCCCCAGGAACAAAAAGCAAGATCTTCATCTGCAACTGTGGAAGGCCCCTCATCAGTCTGGAGGGAAGGAGGTTGCCCCTCCACACTGTGCAAAGGCAAGTGGGGTCCTGGCAACAAGTGTCCTCCCAAGAAATCTTTTCCCTACACCTCCCCCTTCTCTCCTCTGTAGATACTGTACAGAGAGCCTTCTCACATTCTCAAGTAGGGGGTGAGCTCAAGGGTCATAGAGCCAGTTTAGGATGTTGCCTTTTTGAGTTAGGTACATTGTGAGCTGGCTCACACTCAGCTGTGGTCAGTGGCAGGTGAGCCTGAGACAGGAAAACTCTATCTAGCAGATCTGTTACGGGGTGGGTTGGTGTCAACTCAGAGATTCTCAAGTCATTCACTCAAAGGCTGGTGCCCTGGTCACTCCACTGCACCTGTCCTCTGTCAGGAAACTGGAAACACCCCAGGGACTGGATAACCATTCAATTTGGATGGTCTTTAAGTTACCAGTTAATTCTTAGGTAAGGCTTCTGACTGGGTCTCCATTCAACAAAGAATTTGGAAGTGATTAATACTGCTCCACAAATGTAGGCAGATGTCTCTCGTTTCTCCAATTTTATGGCACGTAATTTCATCTAACTAGTAGAAAGGCAACTTCTCCTTGAGGTCGCTTTTCTCACCTGTCCAAGGTCAGGTGTGAGGAAGAGAGCGCAAGAATAGCTGTGTCCGCCCCTGCCGCTGCCACACGGTGGCGCCGTTGAACAGTTCCTCCGCTTTCCACAAAGCCGCTTTTGTCCCTGTCCCTGAGCAGACTCTCAGGTTCTCCAAGGGCGGATGACTCCATTCCCCCAGGCAGTAACCTCAGCCAGGGGTGACCCCTCTGGAGCTCACGAGGTTGCCGCTCAGCTGAGTTGTGCTGCCACTTTTCTTTCACAGCCGCCGTGCAGGTGCCAGCTAGTCCCAGGAGCCCCAGGGCAGGCCAGGCTCCCAGAATCCCAGAGATCCTTTGTTTTCAGCTCGGAACACAGAGCGTCCTCTCATCACCTCCCCTTCCTGGATAACAAGGCTACCTGCTATCCATCTAGACCTCGGAGAAACGTACCCTCGGTAACTCTCTAGGGGATTCCAGATGCCCTACCTCCTCCCTTCCTGCTCTTCGCTGCAGGTTAGCAGCCCAGGAAGGCCGCGTTGGTTTTCTGTTGGAGTCTATGGACTAAGAAGTTGGCACTTTTCTCACTAAAGAAAGGGACTGCAAATGTAATCTTGTAATCTTTCACAGGCACTTTTCTTGTAAGTCACTCTCTCAAAGTAAAGGTGTGTCTAACAGGCTTGGAGATCTAGGACACCCTGACCTTCAGAGCAGACCTCTGGGAGCGCATGTGAAAACCACACAGCAGTCCGAGCCCTCTGACTTAAGGATGTGACTTCAGATTCCCAGGGCTTGTTCATGCATGGCCATTAGTTTTTAAAGCATCCAAGAGCAAAAAGGATAGGCTCCATGGAGATGCAGAGTGGGAACTCAGTGCTTTTGTTCCATCAATGGAATTCACGGAGTGCTGGATGCCACCAGGGTGACTAAGCCGCCTCTCACCTTTATTGGGTAGGAGCCAGGCACTGAGGGGAGCAGAGAGCTCCTGGGGTGAGACAATACACTCCACAATTCAGAGTAATAACAGTGGCCATCTTTGAACATGGGCTATATGCAAAGCATTTGGGGGAGCACTTTGCATGTGTTATTTCTAATCCTCCTGATCACTCTATTTGTAGATATTTATTATCCCCATTTTACAGATGAGGAAGTGTGGCTCAGAGAAGTTAAATAACCAGTCCAGTGTCACACAGCTAGCTATTAGTGAAGTTGGGATTCAAACCCAGATCTTAAGACCCTGCAATTCATTCTCTTCTCTTAAACCTATGTTATCTCTGGAGGATGGTGTTCCCCTTGGAAGAAGATGGCAAGCAGGTAGTTGGGGATGGATTTTTGTCATATTGCAGGTTACAAGTTTAGGCAAATGATACCTTTGCCTATGAGTCAGCCATAAAGAATGTTCTGATCTATAGTCCCCAGTGGAAAGAGAATTGGTGGGTGGGAGCAAAAGGCATAAAATAAATTTGACCATTTCTTTTCCTTAGCAGCGAGTGGGCTTCTTTTACATCTCTCTGCCTTTGCCCTGCTGCTCTCTTGCCTGGAGTTACCAAACCCCCCACCCCACCCCCACCTCTGCCTCCCGCTCCATTTGGGGAAAGTCTGACTGTCACTTCTGCACAAGAAGGCTTTCTTTCTCTGATGGCTCCTCTAACACACAAGTGGAGTTAGGCACTCTCTCATCTGTATTCCCATTGTTCTTGCCCAGGCACCAGAGTGTTATTCAACGCACAGTCATTGTTTGTTTAGGCCTGGGGCTGCCTGGTGGGAGGGGAGTTCACTTTTATCCAAAATAAAGCAGGTGCCAGGAATGATCAGAGCTCCAGTCATTCAAGAATGAAGATCTGAAGGGAGTCTGCAGAATCCCCAAACCAAAGGGGCCAGAGGGGTGATGCTGGGGGGGGGGGCGTTGGCCAGGAACCAGAAAGGCTAATGGGAGCAAGGACTAGCAGGTCAGGCCCCAAGGCACAGCATTTAGCATGGCCTCATACAGATGGTGGGTTCTCCTTGAGTGGGAGATGAATGGGGGAGGAATGGATGAAATATGATGAACAGCCTTTATTAAGCCAAAGCTGAGGCTGTATTTGTCACAGGCAGTTACCACAGTCTGGGTCGAAGTCATAATTCCCCTAAAAAACTCATCATGCTTCTGGAACTTCCCATGTGTTTCTCAAATGACTTCCCCACCAGTTGGACCAAAAATCTGGACCACTTGAATTGGTAACCGCACTGACCATCCTGGCCAGTCACACTCTGAGCAGCGCTTCCCTCTCCAGGCACCCGTGTGCAGAACTGGAAATAGCTGAGCTGTACGTGGTGGTACTCAACCCCCTCATTTGGAGGCCAGGCCCCACTCCAGGCCATGAATCTAACTGTGTCCAACATCTTCTTGTTTTTCTAACTGGATGTTGGTAATTTCCTTGGGTAAGCCTCCAGATCTTCCCTCTTTCCCGATTTTACGAGCTCATTTATTTTTCTTTTACACTTAATAGGTTTTAGGGCTGGTTAATGAGTGGGGGGTTCTCTTTAAGAGCCAAGTTGGGCTGAGCTCAGGGCACTTTTTTTGCCTTTTCTGGCTCTCTAGTCCTCAGTGTCTCCTGCAGTCTTTCCCCAACTCTGGCAGCTGCCCTTCCCATCTGTGGAAATTTCTGGAATGCAGCAACATGTAAGCCTCTGGGTTTTGTTTTGTTTTGTTTTTTCTTCATGCATCTTCCCTGGCACAGTTGCTTCAAGATCAGCTTGTGCTTTCTAGAGAATAGAAGCCATTGAAGCATCAGGAGAAGGGATCATCCATTTTTAAATACAGTTTCCTCTCTGACTTTTGTCAGAAGCTTTTGGTAGATTTGGGGGTGGGTAAATTCCAGGGAGACTTGCCAGAAGCTGTTTAAACCTCCTTTGTGTAAGGCTGTTGTAAAGAGCTGCCAGGAGGGAGCACTAATGGAAGGGAACTTGGAAGCCTTGATGTGGTGGTTGGCACTTGGGAAACTTTCAGCTGAAAGAGAATGGGAAAGAATGGAGTCCTCATGGCAAGAGCAGAAATCTGCAGACTCAGACTGACTCGGTTCCTAGAAGCTCCTTGAGGTAATGACTTCACAGATGCTTTATTGTATCAGGTACCACAGAAAGTTTATCCAAAAGAGTCTCCTGTGTGTTTGTCACCCGTCCATCTGTTTGTCCATCCATCCATCTGTTTGTCCATTCATTCATCCATCATCCACCCAGTAAACAAAGACTGAGCAGTTACTGTGAGGCAGGTGCTAGACCAGGTACTGGGGCTGCAGGAGAAATGGTTGGGCACTGCCCTAATGAATGCTCAGGTTCTCTCTACATATTTCCTAGAGTGAGGATTCCTGTGTGGTGGAGGCCAGCAGACAGTTGGGAGGCAGTAAAGGATAAGTCACAGAAACCTCAGCATGCCATGTTGAGTAGTTTGCAGAGCAGTTGTTAATTCTTTGTTTCCTGCTGAACCCCTGAAGCTTGGGCACAACACTCCCCTTCTGAGCTACATCCCCCACTGTGAAGCCACAGTCCTCAGCCTGCTTCTGCAGGGGACCAGGCTGTGGGTGGCAATTGGGAGCCAGAGGTGTTTCCATCCCAGGCGAGAGCCACAGCTCTTGGAGCCAGTGCCATTGTGACCGAAAACATTGTAGTGGTCTGACTCGCTACCCAACCCCAGTAAAGATCAGAGCGAGGGGCTCAGGTGGAGGGGCAGGCTGCCTTCAGCTATGTTGGGATATTAGTTTACCTGAGCTGCTGTAATAAGGTATCATAGATTGGGTGACTCAAACAACAGACATTTATTGCCTCACTTGTCTGGAAGGGAGAAATCCAAGATCAAGGTGTCAGGAGAGTTGGTTCCTTCTGAGAGCTGTGAGAGAGGATCTGTTCCAGGCCTCTCCCTCAGCTTCTGGTGGTTTTCTGGTAGTATTTGCTGTTTCCTGGCTTTTAGAAACTCCGTCCCAATCTCTGCCTTCATCTTCACACGGCATTCTCCCCACATGTGTCTCTATGTCGAAATTTTCCCTTTTCATAAGGACACCAGTCATAGTGGATAACAGCCCACTCTAATGACTTAACTAATTACATCTGCAACAACTGTTTCCAAATATGGTCATCCTTGAAGGTCCTGCGGGTTGGACTTCAATGTGTGAATTTTAGGAGGAGACAGAACAGCCCATACACCGTATTTCTGACTTAATCCTTCTCCTGCTGCCATAGTAGTGCCTATGAAGAGGAGGCCAGTGCGAGTCTACCTCAGGGGTAGTGCCCAGAGAGTATCAAAGAGAAACATCTGCTAGAAGGAGGCTTTTGTGCTAGAGAGAGGCATGGCACATGGGGGTCTTGTGGGCAGTGTCAGGAAGGAGGAGCAGTAGTTTGGTCTTCCTTGCCTTTGTGCTCAGAGCTGGCAGGAACCTGAAGGGGAGGAAAGTGCCAAGCAGCAGCCCTTCAGCCTGGGACAGAGTTGCCCGAGGAGAGCAGAGGGCAGGCTGTCCCTAGGATCTGGTGAGGTGACACCTGCCACTTGAGGGAATGGGGAGATCAGCGAGCAGGGTCCAGAATGCTAGGAGGCTTATGGGTAGTCTGTCGGGCAGGCAATCAGTGTACAAGAGTGCATGTGGGATGCCTGGGGCACCCTGGTTTTCATTACAGTAGCTACCGAGGCTTCGCTGAGACTCTCTTAACCACATCTTTTCTCAAAGACAGGAATTTGATTGAAAGCATAATTATAGTGGAACATTGTAGCAGAGCACTTGTAGACTTTGACAGATAATTTTGAAAAATAAAATAGGAGACATTTGCCTTAGCAAATATTGAAATTTAAAATGCATATTTAAAACAATGTGTTGTGATATGTGAATAAATAGCTCAATGGGATAGGCTAGATTTCAGGAATGGACACAGTATGTTTACATATTTAAAATTTGATCAAAGTGACATTTCAGTTCAGTGGGAACATTATGATTGATTCAAGAGATGGTGTTGACATAATTGGCTCTCAATCTGGGGGGAAAAAAGTGAGGTAGACACCAATTCTTACTATATCCAACAATCAATCCTAGATGGTTTGGGGTTTAATATCTAATTGTAAGTAAATAAATATGTACATAAAGTACTTAAAAATTTATTGTAAAATTTATTTTCTAAATTTATATAACTTTGAAGCAGAAGGGATATTTTTAATAATGGTGGAAATCCCAAAAACTGTGAAGGGAAAAAGAAAACAACATATGTTCCTACATTTTTTTTTTCAAATTTTAAGGAAAAAAGCAAAACAAAACACCAAACTACAGACTCAGGTAAACATTTTCAGCACATATGAAAGATATCCTTAATTTGCCCAGATCTTATATAAATCGGTAATAAAATGGAAAAAGGCAATGAGAACATAGGGAAAAAATATGAACAGGCAATTCCTAGAAGAGGAAATGAAGATTTAATGAAGTTGAGAAGCATCAGTCAGAGAAAATAAAATTTAATTATTTATTCATTAAATTGGCAACAATTAAAAAGACCAGGAACATCCTGTGCTGAGAGAATGCAGGGGAGCAAAGCACTTTTGTCCATTTTTCGTGGGAGTGTGAATGGCTGAAACCTCCAGGGAAGAATAATGTTTATTGAAGTTCAAAATGTGCACCATTGCCCGAGAAAGCCCATTTTGGCCCATCGTTTCAGTTGATATAAAAGCACCAGTACCTAAGAACATACAGACCAGGGTATTTACAGAGGCACTGTGTGCTATGACAAAATACTGGGCAATGCGTGATTGTCCATCAATAATAAAATGGCACCTCCAAGCTGTGGGATAGCATGTAACTGTCACAAAGAATGAAGCAGTTAGATCAACATATTCACATGGAGAGACACTAATATATTAAGTGCAAAAGTAAGTTGTGGAAAAATGTGTATATTATGGCCCCATTTTTGTAAAAAGTTGAGTAAGTAAATAACACCCAATATATATGTCCGTTCCCTGTTTGCATGTATTTACACAGCTTGAAGAAACAAGGCTTAACAGCACAGTTACCTCAGGGCATTGGGATGATAGGGAGTGATTTTTAACTTCTTGTATCTATTATATCCTTGACTTTTTTGCTTATTATAGGAATCATGTTTTTACTTTTTCTTAATTAAAAGCAATTGGGTAAAAACAATTTTGAAGGGGAAAGAATGACAAAGTGCCAAAAACACTTCTATGGCTCATTGGGCCCTCAGGATAAAGTGCACTCTCTTTAATGGACTTATAAAGGGGTCTGCATAAAGTACCAAACACTTTTCCTTTTGTTCCCCAGCTGTGCAGAACCAGGAGCACTCTTGACAGCTCTCTGTTGTGCCCATGGACCTGAACCTTTCCTCCCATGGCACTCCTGAGACTGGGAAAAGCACCTGCCCACCAATTCCTATAGCATCTTGTGCCTATGCCTCTGGCAGCACTGCTGGCCTTCCCTGTAGTCATCTGTTTACTTAGTTTTATTCCCTACTGGAGAGTAAATGCCAAGAAAGCAGGGGCAGCATTGCTCATGGTGTCACCAGTGCCTTGCCTAGCTCCCCGTAGATGCTAAATACATGTTTGTTGAATGAATTGAGAAAAGAGGAATGAAGTGAATGGAAACCAAACATTAGAGATACAAAGAAGAAAACACAGTTTGTGTCCTCAAAATGCTGTGGTGAACAGACAGGTATGTAAACAGTCCAGTTATGATACAAGAAGATACTTATCCTATGGGACAGAGGAAACATAAGCTACCCAGAATTGTCTGGGGAAAGATTCGAAGGATGAATTGTCACTTACCAGGAAAATAAGAGGGAGGAGTGATATTTATGGCACAAGGACCAGCCCCTGCAGAGGCACAGAAGCATGAAGGAGCATGACATAGTCTAAAAACCTCAAAAGATTTAGTTTTGCCTGAGCATAAACTTCAAGGTTAGGGAAAGGAGTACATGAAAGATGATAAATGGAAGCTGGTATAATGAACCCAAGTCATTCAGGTTATGCCCATGAGTTAGAGTTTACAGGGGGAACCTCCAAGGGAGGTTGTAAGTGGGAGTGTGACCTGAGGGGTTTAGCTCACAGTGGCAGAATGTGGAGGATGGGTCAGCCTGGGGACAGGAGAGGATATCAGATGGAAGGAGACTGGCAAAGTGTGCCAAATAGAAAGGTGGATACTACAATCTTTTATTGGAAGAGTTACCAGGGGCTGAACCAGGGCAGAGACTGGGCTCAGAGGAGGATTGGTGAAGTACAAAGGAGGTCAAGTTAACAACTATGAACATTAAAATGACAACAAACTAACAACTATCAACAACTGAATCTAAAAAAGAAATACAAAAACCTATTAAGCAAACAACCAGAATAGGAACAGAATTATAGGTATGGGGATCATTTGGAGGGTTAGCAGCAGGGAGGGGGAAGGGGTAGAAGAGGGGCAATGGTACAGGGATTAAGAAACACAATTGGTAGGTGCAAAACTGGGGATGTTAAGAATAGTGTAGGAAAGGGAGAAGCCAAAGAACTACACGCACGACCCATGGACATGAACTAAGAAGAGGGGGTATTGTTGGAGGGAAGGGGGGTACTGAGTGGAGGGGGGCAAAGGGAGGAAAATTGGGACAACTGTAACAGCATAATCAATAAAATACACCTAAAAAAATGTTAACATGACAGTGTTTGATGAGCTGGCATGGGAATGGGGAAGGAATCAAAGTGGACTCTCAGATTTCTGATTTGGCAACTTGTTTCATTTATTACAATAAGAGGTTCCAGAAGAGAAGCAAGCCTGAGATAGGCAGAAAAATGACAACCTCGATTTGGGTCACGTTGAGTGTCTTTGTTTCATAGGGTTGCTAAATTCCCAAACTTAATGGCTTAAAACAGAAATTTATTCTCTCACAGTTCTGGAGGTTGGAAGTCCAAAATCAAGGTGTCAGGAGGGCCGTGTCCCCTCTGAAACCTGGAGGGGCGAATCCTTCCTTCCTGGCCTTTTTCTAGCTTTTGTGATGGCCATCGGTCCTCAGCCTTCCTTGGCTTGCAGCTGTGCCGCTCTCATCACTCCCTCTGCCATCACATGACCTTCTCCCTGTGTGTCTCTGTCTTCAGAGGGCATTCTTCTCTTTTCATAAGAACACCATTCATATTGGGTTATGACCCACCCCAATGACCTCATCATAACTTGATTACATCTGCAAATTTTCCAAATAAGGTCACATTCACAGGTACTGGGGGCAGGACTTTTTTTTTTTTTTTTTGGAGGGACACAATTCAATCCCTTACACTGAGTCTGAAGAGCCATGGGACCTCGGGTGAAGATGCCCAGGAGGCCTCTGGATAGATGTGAGGGCTCAGGGGAGAGGCCTGAGCTGCGTATCTTTATGTGGAATCTGTCAGCGAAGAGACAACAGCATGGGGTGATCACACAAAGAAGGTGAGCAGCCTAAGAAGAGAAACCTTGAGGAAGGTCATGGTTAAGAAGCTGCTAGGGGTAGAGGGCCCGTTTAGGAGGTGGCTGAGAAGGAAGGGCCAGAGCATGTGTGTCTGTGAGGGACTCCGAGGGCATGGCCCTGATGGAGCTGGACAGCATCTATCCTTTGCTGAGAGCTGACTGTCACCCACCAGAGTGCTAGACTGTGTTTCCTGTTACCTGGTTTCTTCACATCTGAATCTCTCCCCCATGGGCAACATGGCCTTTTCCCCTTATTCGGGAAGCATTGGAACCCTGCAGCCATCTCCTGAAGGAGAAGGCAGAACTATTACAAGATGTTGGGGCACCCGCCTCCCTAAACCCAGCACTACAATACAGCATTGATCGAGCACACAAGGCCAGCTTGTTTGTGTTTTGCATTACTTCAGAAATGAGCTGGCAGTTCTGTAATAACATTGAGGAGTTACACTTTACTGCTTCACCAGAATACTCCCATACGGTCATAAAAGTGTTGTCCAGAGCAAATAGTCTTTCCCCTCCCATCACACAACCCCACCCCTAAGAGAGACTGCAAAGCAAGCTTTCAGGTACCATAAAAAGTTGCAGGTTCTAGAATGTGAGACTGAAGGTTATGTCAGACCAGAATGGCTCAGCCAAGGGACTTGGAAAGGAGAGCCTTTCAAATGTGGTAGAGCAATAGGATGTGCTCTCCACGAGGGTAGGGTCTTGGTTGCTTTGTTACTGCTGTAGCCTCAGCATCTGGTAGCCTTTAGGTAGTTGCTCAGCTAAGGCCCTGGGTGGCCTAGGAGGTGAGACTTTGCCCACACTGGAATCAGTAAATGCTTGACAAGTGACCATCACCTATGTGGCACACGCACTCCGATACTGGTGAGCAGGTGTGAGGTGCTCGCAGCAGTCATCTTTTGTTCCCCACTATCAGGAGGCCAGTGTCAGCAGCCAGGTCTACTGTAGTATGTCCTGGGCCTCACATTGCTCATCTAGCAAGACTCCTCTTCTGCCCTGGCTGGTGTGGCTCAGTGGCCTGAGCAACGACCTGTGAACCAAAGGGTCACTGATAGATTCCCCACTAGGGCACATGCCTGGGTGTCAGGTCAGGCTGTGCAAAAGGCAACCAATCGATGTTGGTCTCGCACATTAACGTCTCTCTCCCTTTCTTTCTCCCTCCCTTCCCTTCTCTCTAAAAATAAAAAAATAAATAAAATCTTTTTAAAAAATCCACCTTCACTGGTTCTGAAAATATACAACAAACAATGACTAAAGTGACTATTGCATTATGACAATAAAAACACTAAGAATATCAAGTGCTTCCTGTGGATCAGGGTCTGTGCTAAGTGCTTTACATACATTATCCCAACTCACCCTTGCAACAGCTCTATGAGGTAAGTGTATTTATATCACCATTTAAAAACAGAAAAGTAAAACTTTAAATGATGAAGTCATTTTACCCAATTCATCACAGCTAGAATGTAGTGTTGGGGTGTTTGGACCTGGATTCTCTGAAAATAGAGCCCACTCATTGAAGCCCTTCATTTTACTCCTGAGCTTTGCCCATATCGTATTTAAAATTTTGTCCATTCATTGGCATGTGTACCTTACGAATTATTGCCCAAGAGATGGGGTAAGAATGATGTGGAAGTGCCCAGGGTAGCTGCTCTTGGGTTCTGTGGATAAGGTTAATACTTTGGCTTTGGAGAGAAAAATAGTGAGTTTAGTGGGAA
This sequence comes from Furipterus horrens, assembly GCF_987537825.1. Lineage (NCBI taxonomy): Eukaryota > Metazoa > Chordata > Mammalia > Chiroptera > Furipteridae > Furipterus > Furipterus horrens. The sequence goes on along the minus strand of NW_028327176.1, from coordinate 56,374,509 downwards.
ATACAGAGGATCCTGGATGCCCAGGGTCATCACTGGCCCATGAACTATACATGTCTCCCAGGCTGAATTTAGTTGTCACTACATGCAGCCCTACAAAGAGCAGAGACTCCCGGACTGAGCTTCTTTGTCAATCAGCATCAGAACCTGTGATTCATAGCGTTTGGGGATTGGCAGGGCCCTCAGAGATAATGCAATTTCACTCTTTGATTTCACAGGTGTGAGAAGCCTGAGGCCCAACGGGCAGAGCAAGGACTATGGCAGATTGAAGATGGGTGCAAATTCTTTACTACTTCTCCTATTGAGACTGAGAGCCATATCTCTCCCCTTGAATCTGGGCAGGCTCAGTAGCATTTAGCTAATAGAGAGCTGCCTGAGTGACACTGTGTTAGTTTCTGGGCGCAGGACTTAAGAGACTGGCAGCAGCCACTTTCTGCTCTGTGAACATGGACTCTTGGAACCCAGGCGCCGTGATGCAAGGAACCCGAAGTAGTCCCATAAAGACACACATGGAGAGGAATTAGGGTTCCTGGTCAACAGTCCCTGCTGACAGTCAGCATTTTGTGTCCTGCTTGGAAATAGATCTTCCAGGTCCAGTCGAGTGTCGCTTGCTGGAAACACTTGGAATAAGAACACCCATCTACAGGGCCCTGCCACAAATGTAGATTTATGAATAAATGAAATGTTCATTGCTATTTTAAGCCACTAACTTTTGGGATGGTTTGCTATGCAGCGGTAGATAATCAGAACAGGGACCAAGTAGTAGGTGTTATGGCCCTCAGCCAGGTTTCCTTTCACTCTAGTGCATTGGTCTCGGTGGCTCCCTTTGGGTCACCAAGGTCATTTGCCAGTCTCAGTGGTCTGTGAGGTTGCAAAGGCTGCATTACCAGCTGCATTACCTTTTATGAAGTCTGCGGAACTGAAACGTCTTCAGCAAAAGTCACTAAACTTAATAATTATGCGAATCCCTGGAGTCTGACGGTAAAGTATAAAGATTCTTGAAGTCCATTTCAGCCATGTATTGAATTAGAATCCTTAGGAATAAGACCCAGACATTTCTAAAATTTAAAGCTCCCTAGATAATCCTGATGATCAGCCAGCTTTGGAAACAATTGGTCATAAATTTTTTGTGAGCAATGGGAGAAATATCCTGGCATCACCTATATGCATAGATTATCCTCAACTGGATATTACTAAAATTTTTCTTTTTATGTTATGATTACTGGGCAAGATGAATTATTTCTACTTCCTGGTTAAGCCAACCTGAGGCTCCAAATTCTGAACATAACATGCCCTTCATTTAACATGGAGCTTGCCTGAGAATCTCAGTGTAGATGTCTCCAATGCCCCTGCACCAGGCTAATGTCACAGTCATTAGTTTTGTTTGCTAAATATTTATGCTTCTCTCCTCTTCTTGGCACATAATAAATATAATTATATTTCCTTTCCCCTGTGACTGGGTGGGACCATATACATAACTCTGATCAATGAGCAGAAGTGATCTGTGTTACTTCTGGGTCACAGCATTTTATTACAAATGCAAGACTCTCCAGAACCCTATCTTCTCTTTCCATCTGCATTGTTCTAACAACATGGGCTCCTGGTGAAAATTATGTACAGGACCTTCTTGATGACCTATAACAGACATAGGATATTAGCAAGAAAGAAGTTTTTATTGTTTGAAGCCACTGAAAGGATGTTTGTTGTTGTAGCATAATCTAGTTTAAGCTGACTGATACAGCCGATGATAGTAGGCTTATCACTATGAAGTCTCCTCTCTTGTCTGTTTCTACTGGGAAAGAGCATGCCTCCTAACCAATTTAAATTTTTATGGTTTTCCACTTTGAAGACTTATGAAGACTTATTAACCACAAAGTTCTATCCACATTCTTTTTTTTTTTTTTTTTAATCCTCACCCGAGGACATGAGAGAGAGGGGAAGAGAAGGAGAGAGTGAGAAGAGGAACATCAATGTGAAAGAGAAACATCAACTGGTTGCCTCTTGCACACACCTGGACTGGGGACTGAACTCACAACCTAGGTATGTGCTCTGACTGGGAATCGAACCTGCAACCTTTTGGTTTACAGGACCACACTCCAACAAACTGAGCCACACTGGCCAGGGCTGTTCCCATTCTTGCATGGAAGAACACTACTCCTCCCACCATTAAATTGGTCAGGGACCTATAAGTGTTCTCAGAACAGCCAGTAATTGTTGAGAACATGATATTATCAGTTGAAAGGCAATGGCTTTTGTTGGCCTATCACATGGGACTCTGATAATCATGAGTAGTGGGGTAGAAAGTACATTAAAAAAAATACTACTTGATTCCCAGTCAGGTCCCCAGTTGGGGGCGCAAGTGAGAGGCAACCACACAGTGATGTTTCTCTCCCTCTCTTTCTCCTTTCCCCTCTCTCTAAAAATAAATATATAAATAAACAAAACAACAAATAAACAAATAAGTAAATAAATTTTAAAAAATACTACTTAAATGTATAAAATACTTTGTGAAATAGTATCTTTCTAGAGACTGTCCTACAAGGCATGTTTCTGACTTTTTTGAAAGCAAGTGGTGAAATGAGTGTGGGTTTTCTACATTCAGCAAAGGTGAGTTCTACGTTAAGACTATTTTCAGAGATCATTTTTTTCTCTCATTTTGCAGTAGAAATGTTAAGAGCCCTGGTAGTCAAAGAGAGGAAGTGCTGTGTTGTCTCCTGAGCCAGGATGTGGTACTCTATACATGCAGCTGTGACTTGTCATTGATTATTATCGTTTTCCTTAAGAACATAAATTGAGTGGCTGCTTCCCTTTATCTTGTTTGTAAAATAGTCCCCAATGCTTTAAATTTATTTATTTATTCATTTATCTATCTATCTATCTATCTATCTATTTAACCGCGAGAGAGAAACAACAATTTGCTGTTCCATGCACTTATTCATTTATTGTTTACCCCCACTGGGGATCAAACCCACACTGTGGTGCATCAGGACAATGCTTCAACCAAGTGAGTTACCAATTTTTGGGGGTATCCTGGATGGTGGGTTTTCTTTATAATTAACAAGTAATTAACTATCTTTCTCCTTTATCTATATTTGAATTTATTTTCTGAATTTAGACACTTTAACCTTTTATTCAAGTAATATGTGTATGTATTCTGTTAATGATAATTCAAATATTGCAAATAATGCTGAAATCCCTCCTTGCCACCTCTCATTTCCCATTCTCCTCCCAAGAGTAAGTTGCTGTTATCAGTTATATGTGCACACATTTTTTATTTTAGCACAAATTTACATGCATATATGTACCTGTAAAATTACATAATATTTTTGTTTTAACTTTTTTACATATATGATATTTATTGTATATACAGTCCACAAATTGCTTTCTTTCCCTAATAACATACCTTACGGAGTTTTCCATGTAAGTATTGTATAAATACAGAAATCTCATTGTTTTCTCTTTGTTTTCTATAATATGCACACATCATAGTATATTTAATAATTTCCCTATTTGAAAACATTAAGGTTATTTCCAAGATTTAGTGGTACAACTAGTGTGGCCACAAATATTGTTACATATATAACTTTGTACACATATATCAATGTTTCTCTTGAGCTGATACAGAAAAATGTAATGGTCTTGTCAAGGGATCTGGAACTTTCATTTAATAGATGCTCCTCAATCTCTTTCCAAGTGGCTGGTTCATGACATAAGAGCAGCCATTTTCCTTTATTTTTGCCATCATTTTACATTAAAAAACTTATCTCAAAGGTGAAAGCAATATTTCATTTGCATTTCTCCACTTAATACTTAGATTAAACAGGTTTTATATTTTTATTTCTATAAATTACCTCTTTAGAATCTTTCTCATTTCCTATTGGATTGTATATATTTTTTCTTATGACTTTTTAGAGTTATTTATATATTCTGCATACTTGTCCTTTATTTGCCATATTCATTGCAATTATTTTCTGAGTAAGTCTTTTTAAGCTTCGTGTGTGTGTGTGTGTGTGTGTGTGTGTGTGTGTGTGTGTTTCTGGTTGCCTCATTACCTCTGTTGTCCATTGGTCAAGTTCTATTCCTTGAGTTTGGTGCTTCTTTTTAATAGTGTTAGCTTTCTTCAGATGTCTAATGATTTGTGACTGTGAGTAATTCTTTGTATTTGTTTTTCCCTGTTAACTGCTCTGCATGCATTACCTGCCTGCACACCTGCAAAGGACAAGGTGGGAGGTAGGAGAGAGGCTTTACATGCTGCTGTGCTTGTATGGTAGTGTGTATAGTGAGCCCAGGGGGAGCACATTGCTACTAGGTGTGTTACTTTGATAATTGGGCTCTTAGGCAGGAGAGTTCTTCATATTTGCAGGGGGTGGTAAGTTGCCCAAGGCAAGAGTCTGCTTCTTTTTCAAGCCCATGAGCTCATGGCTCATCTCTAGGCACAGACAGCACTGTTTGCTGCCAGGTCCACTTAGATAATAACTCTGTCAGTGAGTCCAAGGACCCTCCTCTCTACCCTCCTGGTAGGTTGTGCCCTGTCTTACTTCACCTTTTGTAGCTGCTCTCTGCTGTGTGCATTTTAGTTGTGGTTTTCTTTTTCACTCCAAGTTTATCTATATTCAATGTTTTTGTGATTTTTTCCCCCCCTGATTTCTAGTCCACTGAGGATACATCTTGATTTCCAGAGTAGATTATCCTTTCTAAGAATTTGGAATGAAGGGAGAGGTTGCCCTGTGAAATCTGTCAGCTGTCTTGAGTTAGGTCAGAAGTCATCCTTCCTGGTTCATGTTACACTATTCAGCCTCGTAGTTCTGGAATATTAGATGCATCTCTTGAGCAACAGAGAACAGAGGAAGATTAGAGGGTTTGCTTCATTAATGAAAACATTGTCATCTAGCTATAGTTGTGCTAACTATTTATATATGCTATAGTTGTGCTAACTATTTATATATGCTAAAGAGGATAAATAAAAGGAAGGAACCCAGACAGCATAAAAGAAATCTGTCTTCAAATTCATTTCTGACAGTTTTGTGTACTAGGATTTTCCCAAACGCCCTCTCCTGACTTATGAGCTGCATGTTCCAATTGTGTTAGAATATAATTTACATATTCATATCCTAGTCAGTTTTCAAGTTGCAACATTCCTGATACGTCCGCTGAGAACAAAACTGTCCTCTAACAAATGAAGTGAAAATGAACTAGCCATAAGTCACACAGAACAGCCTTGACTTGTGGCTTGTGGCTTGTGGCTTGTGGCTCAGGGCATAATTTTTATAAGTTGCTCACAACCATGACAAATATGTGCCCCTGAAAATTCTCCTTGAGTAGGCCTTGCACAGGTAGGCAGGAAAAATTCTGCTCATGGACCATGGGCCTTGGCAAGCAGTTCTTAATTTCTCTTTCTCACTCCCTCCCACCTATGAGAATGGGAAAAGATAAAGAAGATAAACTCTCTATTTCAGTGAATTTCCACATTATTCGATCCTAGGTTGATACCCCCTGGGTTTGGCCCCTCCCTACTAATATACATAATACCTTGGATAAATTTAGTTCGCATGTCACAGATGGGCCACTATAATAAAAAGTAGAACTGGCATCTACATTTACATAAACAGAGAAGGTGGCTGACCCCAGCTTCCCTTAATCTTATATCAGGAAATTTTCTCTGTGAAGGCTTTCCTACATGCTGTAAAAAAGAGAATTGGCAAGGCTCAATTTTACTCAGGACTCTACTTTTGGAGATACTTGAATTAGTTGAAGCAGAGAATTAAAGTTTATTTTATTTAATGTCGTCGGAAGAGGTTCACTGAATTTTTGTTCTCAGATCAAGAATTTTGGGATATAAATACACCTTGAGAGACCCCATTTATCAGGCTCTCAATGGCTCAGAGAATTTTACATGCTTGGTGAAATGACATTTGAAACTGCAGGGGGAAAAGTCGGGTACCTCTAATTTATTGAGGGAAGTCAAGGTATTCAAATTAAAACTGGACATATTTTCCTTTTTCAAACTGCCCTGAGTTCAGAGGGAATATGAATGTGTGGAAATTGTAGATAATTCATGGAAATGAATTGAAAGTATTAAAAGAGAGTTCTAGATTTGTTAGTGCATATGAACCATTCCTTAAGTTTCTGAAGCTCCTCTTGGAATGGAAAGTTTAGAAATATTCAGAACAGAATATCACATCTACCAGTGAGACTGCTGGGGTTAAAATTATATTGTATCCACTGGGAAGAAGCTATATTTCTGAAGTTGGGGAGGCAGGGATATGCATTGTAGACTAAGCTCTGAATATAATCCATAGGTTTGATAACAACTAAGCCTGTTGATATCAGTCCTACAATCAACAGGGAAAAAATTGAACTGAGCCCATAACAGGCATATAAATGTTTCATAGAAGCAACATCTATTAAAATGGTTTCTGACTGTTTGGGTATTAGAGCTAAACAGCCCATATTTCTGGCTTGCAGACAAGACTATCAGTAAAGCTTACATAGAGTCCACAAACACACATGGTTCATCAAGGGAAAGGCTAAATGCCCAGCCAGATGGGTGCCTTTGGAGGGGTACTAATTCCTGGCTGGTGTCTGCAGTAGTCAGTATTCTTAAATACGGCTGTGCAAGATGGGGAGAGGCACTGGTACCATTTGTCAGCTAGTTTTCCTTATGTCAATGAGATGATGCTCTCTTTCATCTTTGTGCATGAGATTCTGTTTTCATCCGTGTTCTGTAAGGAACCCTCCTGGAAAAGAAATGCCTGGCTCATCCAAGTGAATACTCTGTGATACAACGCACCCCCTCTCTACTTCATGTTTGGTGTGTTGCCTGTGGCATTTCAGCTCCCTGACTTAGATTTTCTCTGCTCTGTATTTGACAGTTGCATGAAGCATTTTTTGGTAATGAGACTTAAATCTTTGTTTTGGATAAATGCCATCCTTAAATATATGTTTTCCAACTTGGATTATTGCCACACTTATTTTATGAACATTTGTCTGCACTAAGATGTAATTTTGTTTTTTTGTCCAAGGTCTGTGACAGATTCTAATCCCTCCCCTTCTGGCTTTGTTTTTCATCTTTATATACAGGACACTCACAGCAGTTGAAACATCTTTGGCACACTCTTCAATCTTGATGGCTTTCTTGCCTCTAAGCCATTTGTGACTACTTGGAAGCACATAGACACTTTATTTTTTTTCCCCAGCTCTAATGGATTAAGCCATAGTTCATGTTTTTAAAAAAAAAATCCTTATGAGTTACTTTATGCTGTGCAATCTTCAGACTTTTATTCTCAGTACTTTAACTTTCTATGGTCAGGCAATGCCTTGGGGAGAGGAGAGAGACTGACCTCTAAACTGTTTACACATTAAACTAGCTCAAATCTTTTCATGGGTTTCTTTGATTATGAAAGTAATATATACATACCGACTAGGTAAAGCTAGAAAATAGAGAAAAAGACAACCCAATAGCCAGGGAAAATGTGTATTAGTTTTGAGTGTCTTTTTTTCTATTTGCTTAAATTGCATAATTGCTTAATAGCAGCTAGGGTTACAACTCAGATTTGTATCCAGCTTTTAAATTTCATATTACATCATAAACAGTTCCTCAAGTGAATATCAACTTCATAAACATTTGTAATTGCTTCAAGACATTAAATCGTAGACATGTAGCATAATTTAACAACATTTATATTGTTGAACATTTTTTTCCAAATTTCCTTGTGTGTGATGATGTAATGATTATCTTCGTGCATATGTCTTTTTAAAAATTATTTTCCTAGGTTGGTAGTTTACTGCCTATAATCAGATTCAAGACTTTAGCAGAAGTCTTACAAACATAAAGTTCAAATATTTAAAGAAGAAAAACAGGAAAATCTAGATAAACATTTACATAACCATGGTACACTTAACAAAACTAAGAAAATTGATACAGGCACCATAATTGACTCAAGTATATACTTCTTCCCAATTTCTCCAGTTTTTCACTGATATCTTTTTTCTGTTCTAGATGCAATGAAGAATACAATATTGCATTTAATATTAGACTTTTAGAACATGGTGATGGTAGCTTACTCAGAAAGGGAGCTGAGTCATGTGTTTTCTGGGTTGTAGCATAGCTAATGATGTCTTCCTCTCACCCTGACTCATAAATGGCAGCATTGCTGTGGGTGGGATTCTTGAGTCGCAATTCCCCTCCTTTAAATATCTGACTATACACTTCTGGTCAAGACGGCGGCATGGGCAGACATGGCTGGCCTCTTCACACAACCACATCAAAATTACAACTAAACTATAGAACACCCATCACTCAGAATCATCAGAAATTGAGCTGAATGCAAGTCTGACAACTATGGCATTAAAGAAACCACATCCATTCGGACTGGTAGGAGGGGCACAGATGTGCTACAGGCTAGTCTCTCAGCCACGTGTGGTGGATAAAAATCTGGGAGGGATGTCTCAAGAGTGAGGAGTTCCAGCCCCACACCAGGCCCCCCAGCCCAGGGTTCCAGTGCCAGGAAGATAAGTCCCCACAACTTCTAGCTGCAAAAATCTGTGGGGATTGAGTCAGTGGAAGAAACTTCTGGAGCCCCAAGCAGTTCCTCTTAAAAATCCCACACACAGATTCACCTGCTCTGACTCACTCCCTCTGAGCTCCAGCATGGGGGTAGCAGCTTGAAAGGCACCAGTGGTACACAGGGAGAAACTGAAGTGTCTGGCATCCAGGTGAGCAGAGGCCATTGTCCCTTTTCTAAACCCTCTCCCAACAGAGTTGGCAAGCTGGTGCCATACCTGAGACACCATGAACCTTGCTAACACCATTTGACCCACCTTGGATAGACCCAGAGACTCTTCCCCTCCCAACTTACGGGCCCACCCAACCTGCTTTTCTATTTGAATGGATCGTCTTTGCTCATACTTCTCAACTTCATGAATCCTCTTAAACAAGCAACAGCTGGCCTTAGTAAGCCCCATGCATGGCACTAGCAGCAGTCAGCCTATATTCACAGTTTGGCTTTGTCAGGGAATCTCCAAGCCGAGCACAGGTATAATAGCAGCCATCTTAGATTGCTTTATAGCTCAGGCAGGGAGTCCTCTGGCAAAACCTAGGTGAGGGCTGACCTTGGCCTGCACCACCTGGGAAACTCCAGGGCTAGTGCACCCACTGAACAGCTAAAGACCACATTGGAGCACCACCATCCTGCCCCTGCACAGCTTATCCTCCACAGAGGGTGGAGGCTGGTGGTCAATGGTCACAGCCAGTCCTTGTAGCTGACTAGCCTGGATAAATCCCTACCATTGATCTGCCAATAGCAACCAAGGCTAAACTACAGGAGGAGGGTATACTCAGTTCACAAAAAGGGCACACCTTAAGTACCCAGCTTGGGTGATAGGGGAGGCTGTGTCACTGGACTCTGTCGGACACTTACTACATTAGGCCACACCAAAGCAGCTCTACCTAATATATAGAAACAGATGCAGGGAAGCTGCCAAAACGAGGAGGCAAAGAAACATGGCCCAAATGAAAGAACAGGTCAAAACTCCAGGAAAAGAGCTAAATGAAATGGAGATAAGCAATCTATCAAATGCAGAGTTCAAAACATTGGTTAGAAGGATGCTCAGGAACTTAGTGAGGATCTCAACAGCATTAAAAAGGTCTAGTCAGAAACAACGCATACACTAATTGAGATAAATTTACAGGGAAACAATGGTAAAGTGGATGAAGGCGAGAATCAAATAAATAATTTGGAACATAAGGAAGCAAAAAAACCCAACCAATCAGAACAACCAGAAGAAAAAAGAATCCAAAAAAATTAGGATAGTATAAGCAACCTCTGGGACAACTTCAAGAGGTCCAACATGTGCATCATAGGGGCACTAGAAAGAGAAGAGAAAGAGCAAGGAATTGGAAATTATTTGAAAAAATAATGAAGGAAAACTTCCCTATTTTGGTGAAGAAAACAGACACTCAAGTCCAAGAGGCACAGAGAGTCCCAAACAAGATACGTTCAAAGAGGCCTACTCCTAGACATATCATAATTAAAATAACAAAGGTTAAAGATAAGAGAAAATCTTAAAAGCAGCAAGAGAGAAGAAGTTAGTTACCTACAGGTGAGTTCCTGTAAGACTGTTAGCTGATTTCTCAAAAGAAATTTTGCAGGCTAGAAGGGATTGGCAAGAAATAAAGTCATGAAAAGTAGGCACATAGAGCCAAGATTATTCTACCCAGAAAAGCTGTCACTTAAAATCAAAGGGCAGATAAAGAGCCTCCCAGACAAGAAAAAACTAAAGGAGTTCATCATCACCAAATCATTATTATATGGCATGTTAAAGGGACTTATTTAAGAAAAAGAAGATCTAAACTATGAACAATAAAATAGTAATAAATACATACCTGTCAACAATTGAATCTAAAAAAAAAAACTAATCAAATAAGAAGAACAGAGACAGAATCATGGATATGGAGAGTGTTTTGATGGTTGCCAGATGGGAGGAGGGTGGGGGTAAGTGAGTGATGAGGTGAGTGGATTAAGAAGTACACATAGGTAGTTACAGAAAAGCCATGGGGATGTAATGTACAGTATAGGAAATGGAGTAGCCAAAGAACTTATACCTGTGACCATGGACATGAACAATGGTGGGGGGATTGCCGGAGAAAGTGGGGGCTTCTGCGTGGGTGGGGGGACAAAGGGGGAAAATCAGGACAACTGCAATAGCATAACCAATAAAATATAATTAAATAATATCTGACTATAACTATGTTTCTTATACATTTCTTTTTCATCAGTCTAATCATTCTGAATCCCTTGAGTTTTTCTTCTATGATCTGGTTCCCCATGTGATCTGGCTTCTCATGCAGTGGTATTTGGCAAGGATTCACAACTCTGATGGCAAGCAGCTTGTCAGAACTGCACTGATGGTCTGCTGTCCACACCTGGGTCAATACTCAGGAGGTCTCACCATCACAGAGCACATCAGAATTTCCACTACTTCTACTTTCAACTCCTGACTGGGATAGACTTATTAATAGTTGTTTCAGACTAATTTTACTTAATTTAGGTTATTAAGTGATAAACAAAGAAAATCAGTCTGGGGCTCAGTAAATTTGCAAGGTCATATTTTTTTTAAAGGGTGGAGCTGACCTTCCAGGTTTGCCTAATTCCAAAACCATGTGAATGTTTATTACTATCTTTGGAGCATAAGGGTAAATTTCAAGCCAAAATGCATAGTATTATGCATGTTTCATTGACTGAAAACCCCTCAAAGCCTGGGAGGGAGCTCAGCATTACTACCAGCTGCTTCCATAGACTCCCTACATCATTAAGGAGAGCAAAGAGTAACATTTCCCAGGATCCCCTTATTTTTATGACCTTAGAGTAGTCAGTGAGAGGCATTTGCATGATATTGGAAGACAGTTGTATAGGAGGAACTACACTCTCTGGAAGCAGGTCTGAGGTTCTCAGCAGCTTCAGGGTACTCTCTAGTGCATGACACTCTCTGGTACTATACAGGCAGCTGAGATAGCCAGCAGTAGCCTTTAGGGTCTCTCACTTCAGAGTTGCTGGCTGAGGTGGATGGTTGAAATTTCTCATAGTTTTCAGATATGTGAAGCAGCTTTCAAGTAAGCTCTTCAGGACCTCTTATGATGGCGATGCAAGCTGAGATAATCACAAATGGCCTCCTTGACCTTTGATCCTAGTGCTGCAAACAAATGTAAAAGCCTCAAATATTTGTGTTTAGAGCCTTTAATAATTGGAGTAGATTGAGGAATGTGGTAGACAGCCTCCAAGATGCCTCCAGCCCCCATAATGACTTTCTCCTGGTATTCATGACTTTGTGGTGTCCCTTCCCAGAACTGAGTCAGGATGGCCCCGTGTAAGCCATAGAATAAAGTGGAACAGATGGCGTGTGACTTCTGAGGCTAGATCATAAGAGGCATTGTGGCTTCTGCCATGGCCTTTTGAAAGAAATGCTCTGTCTGGGGAAAGCTCGTTTTCAAGACATGAGCCCCTTGGAGAGGCCTACCTAATGAGGTACTGAGGCCTCCCACCAACAACCAGCACCAACTTGCCAGTGGTGTGAGTGAGCTGCCTTGAAGAGGACTCTCCAGTTCCAGGAAATTCTTTGGATGACTTAGACTTCAGTGAACCTCTTGAGAAACCTCAAGCTAGAATTTCTCAGTTGAGCCGCTTCTAAATTCCTGGCCCATAGAAACCATGACAGATAATAAACAATTATTGCTGTTATATGCCACTAAGTTTCTTCTGGAGGGGAGAGATTACTATACAGAAATAGATAATACAGTAGCTTCTATTTTCCTACTAAACCGCCATTAAAAACTTTTCATTCTTATTCTTTCCAAATTGCCTTGTGTATTTACATAGTCACTGAACAAAGGGAGTTAGACATATTGCCATTTTCTTGTCTGGAATTACTTGACAAGCCCAGGCAGCTTGTGTTTTTCAAACTGGCTGCCAATTTCCAGCTGGAAGAGTTGTTTATGTCTCCCAAGATTATCAGAATGCTTATTCTGATAAAAGCATCACTTATTCTCTTTGCAGAAAGATGGTGACAAGTTTGAGAGTGGTTAGAATGTAAGTAATTAAATCCCATTTCTGCTATTTTCTGGTTGTTTTATTTTGAGCAAATTCTAAAACTTTCTAAATTTTAGTTTTCTTGACTATTAAGTATGAATAACAGTACCTACCACACAGGTTCATAAGCAGGTTAAATTTTAAAAATATGTTAAAAACTTACAACACAGGATCTGGCACGTAGTTATCATTTATTAATTGTTTCCATGGTGATGATAATGATGATGGTGGTGGTGGTGATGATAACAATGACGAAGTGTAGACTTTGATATTTGGCCTTCAAAGCCGCCCACAAGTTCCTTCCTGTTCAATAATCTATTGTTGTATATCACTCCCAAAATTTGTGTCTAAGAGCAGGACCACTTTATTATCTCTTACAATTCTGTAAGTTGACTGGGATCAGTTGGGTGGATCTTCTGCTCCATATGGTATCAACTGCAATTATCTAGGGGCTTGACTGGGTAGGATTATGCAAGATGGCTAATTCACATGATGCTCTTAATACTGCTGACTGTTGGCTAAGAGCTCAGCTGCGGCTTTGATCAAAGAGCCTACACATGGCTTCTCCATATGGTTTGTGCTTCTTTCTCACAGCATGGTGGTTGGATTCAAAAGAGGCAAAGTCTCAAGACAAAAGTTCCAAGAAGCAGGAAGTGAAAGCTACTAATATTCTTAAAGGCTAGGTCCAAAACTGGCACAGTATTATTTCTGCTATGTTCTATTCATTAATCAGTCATAGAACAAGCCCAGATTCAAGAACAGAAGTAAAGTCATCTTCTTGATAGGAATAGTGACAAAGAATTTGCTGTCACCTTTAATCTACTACATTCCCCAATTTCCTTTCCAAATATTTCCCAAATTATCTCTAAGGGTATCCCATGAAACAAAGTAAGTCTGTTAGCTTTTCCAAAACATGCCTAGTCATTCCTTAACTCTGTCCAGAGCAAGCCTAACCCCCTCCATAAAGCTTTCCCTCCCAGACTACTAGGATTGACTGTCAGCATTGACCATTGATCAGTGCCTCCTGTCCAGTTACTTGACACTTTTGAGACTTGATTACTTATTTTGAATGTAGTTTTCCATTGAGTAGGTTTTCTATGTCTTGGCTTTCTGCATAAGCGTGGTACAGGTCTTACCACTAATCAGTGCTTAGTATTTTCTCATTTGAATAACACATGCACACTGTGGGAAAGCAGTGATGGAAGGGATTGGCATTTACTGAACACAGAGTCAAGCAAAATGCTCAGTTCACATGCATCATTTCATATTTTTTATGATCATCCTCCAAGTATTATCAGATAAGGAAACTGAGTACTTAATTTGCCTGACCTGACAGCTGGTAAGTGGAAGAACCAAAACAAAATGCAGGTATTGTTCCGCCTGAAACTCCCTTGAAAAGAAGCTATCTGGGAAAAGAGGGGAAACCTGTGTAACTGTGGACTGTGTTTTCTAGAACATTTGAACCATAAACTCCCCATGGAGAGGGCACGCTCACCTCAGCCTGGCTGCATGCAGGCATTTACCATCGCCTGAGACCAGAGCTAAACATTAACCCACTCGAGCTCTGCTTTATCTTTCCTTTCCAATTCTCAAGGCTCCTCCCAGTGACTTTGGTCACAGACCCTCTCCATTATTATTTCATTTTAAACAGCTTCTGGGCATCATGATGACATATTTGGAAACACCGTGGCATATTTGTGGTGATTAAACTTTACTAAAACATCTAGATCCTCTCCCCTTCTCCAGGCCTGTGGCTCCTGCATTGTCCGGGAACTCTACTTATGCCTCCATTTGAGAAATCTCGAGAGTGCTCATGGCTCCTTCTCCCCAGCCTCGGAGGGAAGCAAAATTGCTGGCCAGGCATTTCCAGAGGGTTTCAAGGGGATCAAAGAGAGAAAAGCAAACACTGAGGAAAAATGTGCTATGTATTCTTGGAACAAAGTTATACTGGCAGCTTTCTCCTCTCCAGTAATACTTGTTTTCCTGAAAGATTACACATGCATTTGCTTCCTCCCATAGGATTTAACCACTGCTCAACTCATGATCTGCCACTTCTCTCTCCTGCCCCCTTCCAATCAGGCTTTTGGTTTTCTCACAGGCTGGGCAAAAATTAGAGATTAAAATCATCCATGAGAGAAAATGGGTTAGAGCAGCTCCTGCAAATGCCTGCATCAGCAATCCAAGTCACCAGCTCAAACAAACTCAGCCATGTGAATGCATTCCTGGGCCTCAGAGGGGAGGATCCTTGGGGAAGGAAGGAGAAGGCTAAGGCTGGGTGAGGAGGGCTGCCAGGAGGAGGTGTCTCTTTGGGAGAGCAATTTCATTCATATTTTTTCATAGAACCTCAGTTTTTATTAAATAATTGGACAGACCCATTGAAGGCTATGCAGCAGAATGATTTACTGAGATATTCTTGTGTGTCAATTGTTCTCTTTGTTGTAGGTAATCGTCTCTCCTCTGGCTCAGAAGGTAGTAAGACCCTGGTGTACCCTTGTCTTTGGGGTTTTTTTTTTTGTTGTTGTTGCAGGGCTGAAAACAGACTTTCTAGAAGAAAACATACTTATTCCTCCTGCTTTTGTTTTAGCTGCCCACACTCATTGAGGGGAACGGTGTGCTGTACTATCTTGGGGTGGCAAAGGGGCTTTGGGTTTCCAGGGGTGCACAGCCTGACTGATGACTGAGTTCCCACAAAGGAAAGAAAGAGCAGGATCACTGGAGGTATTCAGGAGATATGAACACCTGGACCCACAACACCCACAACATGGGCAGGTGTGGGGGTAAGGTAGGAATGACTAAACATTAAGAGCTGCGGCCTTGAAAACCCTGAAGGAGAAAAAAAATCCCAAGGCTCAGGTCTCAGAAGAAACTGCCTCCTGGTTCCACGCAAGCTTGGACAGTAAGCCTGGATGAGGGTGCCAGTGTAGACACAGTCCGGGGGCCCTCTTTGCCTGCTCTGTATGGTACAAATCACCAGGGTCCTCCCCATGTACCTGAGGAGCAGGCATGTCCCAATAGTGACTGAGATTAAATTTTCAGGGAGAGTAGAGAGCTCAGTGCAAATTAAATTCAATTTAGAGATATAAACAAAGTGCGAGGTTTCTTGCATCCTAATCAGACAGTAGCACCTTCAGAGTTCCTGGCACTGCATCAAATTCAAAACAGATGAACAAGTACCTATTACCTTCATAGGACTCAGATCCAGGTAAGGTGACAGTACAGAGCTCAAAGTGAATACATGTCACAGATGCTGGGCACTGGGAGGGAGCACTGTCTCTATCTGGGGGCAGGGAAGACTTCCCAGAATTTCTCACCTTTGTTCTGAGCTTTAGAAGATGAACTGGAATTCTTCAGGGGAGAATGGGGGTGGAGTCAAGAACATTCTGTACAGAAGTGCAGAAGCATGAAATAGCATGGCATGTTAGGAAGACTATAGAGAGGTGGATACTCAAATCATAAGACAGGTTGTTACTGGGTGGGTGGTAGCAGCAGGCAGAAGCCCACCAGAAGGGCTATGCATCCCATACAAAGTAGTCTAGACTTTATCCTGTAAGAGACTGGCTGACCCCTGAAAAATTTTAGTGATGTGAACAGATGCCAAGCATTTAAGGAAGTTCACAGAGGAGGAATGATCACAACGGTGGGAGGGGATCTGGGAAATGGGGAGGTGCACAAGTGAAGAGAGGAGAGCTTGGGAAGACGGAGGAGGCCAACAATGAAAAACACTGCCAGAGGTCAACAACACGAGACCAAGAATAAAACACACTGCCAGAGGTCACCAACATGAGCTCAGGGGCAGCCACTGGATTTCGAAATTTGGAGGCTATCTGTGACTTCAGTGAGGGCAGTTTCAGTTGTGTGTTGGGAACAGAAACCAGACTATAGTAGGCTGAGGACTGAATGGAGATTAAGAAAATGATGATAATAAATACACCGATTTATTTGAGGTTTGGTTATGAAAAGAAATACAGGAAAATATCTATCAATGGGTATAGAATGTGGAAGATTTCTTTAATAGTAATTTATCAATGTGTCTTAAATGATGGGGCAGGTTTTGACATGTTCAAGGTTGAGGGGAAGGTGGCAATTGGAAGATCAAAGAAAGGACGGGGAAGCTGAGCAAGGAAGAAAAGTCCAACAAGCAGGGGCTTGAGGCACAGAGAATACCCCCTGACCTGACCACACTTACCATGTGCTCCAGGGGTAGGGAGGTTTGAGGTCACACCTCTGTGTGGAAGCTCTGTCACCTGTACATCTCATTACAGTAGTCCCCCCTTCTCCGTGGGGGATATGTTTCAAGACCCCCAGTGGAGGTCTGAAACCTCACATAGTACTAACACTATATATAGTTTTTTTTCCTATCCATACATACCTATGATAAAGTTCAATTTATAAATTAGGTACAGTATAAGATTAACAACAATAACTAATAACAATAATAATAAGACAGTTATAAAAATATACTGTAATAAAAGTTATGTGAATGAGGTCTCTCTCTCGAAATATCTTATTGCACTGTACTCACCTTTTCATTAAAAGAGCCCTTTATGGTTTCGCTTTTGCATATCTGGATTGCAGCATCACTGCTCTAGCACTTCAGGGCTATTATTAAGTAAAATAAGGGTTACCAACACTGAGATATTGAGACAGTCAATCTGAAAGCTTAGTGGTTAATGGGCAGGTAAGCATATAGAGCCTGGATATGCTGGGCAAAGTGATGATTCACATCCTGGGTGGGAAGGAGTGGGACTGGGTGAAATTTCATCACGCTGCTCAGTACAGCACACGTTGTTGGCCACGGGTAACTGAAACTATGAAGTGAAATCGTGGATAAGAGAAGACTACTGTACAAATAAACCCTATGCTTCTGAGAAGTATAGTAAATCATTAAAAATAAATCAAAAGCATTGTACTATAAATACATTCCTTATACCACCTAATTTAAAGGATTCCTAGTGTGGACCTTTTGGTGAAGCAAATGAATCAGACTTTCATTTATGACCTCTTCTCCTGTTAGGACCATAATCCTAGACTCCTTGCTCACATTCAAAGTAAATCCTCGCCCATCCCCACTCTCCAAGGAAAAAAACACAAGGTAGATCCCCAGCTCCCATCAGCTGTGTCCGGACACAGGCAGCTGACTGGTTGCTGGTGGTAGATACCAGTTTAGGAACAGAAATTACTCCAATTTGTGCACTGGGGAAACAAACAGATTGCCCTTCATTGAGCCTGATTAGATTTAACACACCTGTGCAGAAGGACACCATGTTCCAGAACATGCTACTATGAAATTTGTGAATCAGAGAACTGATTAAGTGAATGCTGTGTAGGATTTTCACAGCATTCACTTAAGTTTCACCCCCTGCTACAACCATCTGTTCTAGTTAGTGCACACCCTTCAAGGAAATGAATTGTTTAGTATGTTTTGTCTTCGGTTCTGTGTTTGCCCATTTATCTTTCAGAACAAACCTTTCTATTAATTTTTCAAGCTCACACCTTTTGAAGTTACAGGAAAGAAGTTGGAGAAATTTGGAAGGGTTGCGGGCAGCCTTGTAACGGAGGACCAAAACAGGGCTCAGTTATATGTTAGGTTGAGCTACCTTAATTCAAAGTTTACTTTTTATTTTGAACTCTAGTGTTTCTTATTCCTCTAAAAAATATGACTTTTAATATTTTGCTACTTGTGAAGTATAATTTTTAATAGGTCACGGATATCTTCATTTTAAGAGAATCATTGGTATTTTCAATATAAAAAGACATCTATCTAATACACAGCTATTTAGGGTCATATGTTGTGGTAGGGATCTAACTTGCATTTTCTTAAAGATCAACTATTAGTAATTTCACTGGGCATGTTTTACTGTTCTGTTGCCTCATTTTTTTTATGCTTGAAACCTCTCGTTTTTACAGTGGCTTCCTGTCGGTTATAACAGAGTATTTTGTGCAGATGATTTATTAAAGTGCTGTTCATGCTTATTTAACCTTGTTGGCCAAGATGAAAAAGTAGAGGAGGTGTCAGCCTAGGCATGAAACTCTCCCTGTGGAAAATGAAGGGGAAGAAAGAAGCAAAACTTACACTCAGCTATGTTTATAGTTTAACTGGGGAATATGTTTTTATTTAAAACCTGTCATTAATCAGAGGTGACTTTGTACTGGGCAGCAGCAACTGGCTAGAGAAATATTTTGATTTCTACTCTGTTACCCTGAGCAAGATAAAGTGGTTTAGCCAGGAGTATTTAAAACTCTAGTCTTCTGACTGGGGCCATGAGGAAATAATTCAATGAAAGATAAGCCTCCACTTTGCAGTAGATTGAAGACATACTTAATTGATCCTTGTTCCTCATTATCTCACCCCTTCCAGGCACACAGCATTTTAAGAAGGGTGGGGGAAGGTGATTAGAACACTGGGGGGACTGGTTCTGTGCTTATATTACCTGGGCTTTTTACTTCTATTAAAATCTCATTGAAGCAACTAAATAGTGCTCCCAGCATCCGCTCCCATTCCTTCACACAGGTAAAATATCACTCTCTGAAAAGGAAGAGAAGGGCTGATGAACATAGGCTTTATCATTTAGTTGTCTACATCTGGAAACTAGAACTTCAGAGGGGGCATAAGCATCAACACTTTTTTTTTTTGGTGATTAAAGGCATCTATTAGGCCTTGGAAAATGTTGGTGAAAGGTTGGACTGTACATGTGCGGTGCAGTACTCTTCGACCTTTGGTGTCCAGGAGGCGCTAGTAGCTAATACTATCAAATGACTAGCTTCATTTCAGCAGGGTCTTATGAAATAAATAAATTTAAATGCCACCTGGTTAATGGTTATCCATGGACCTGAACAGAAATCCCATCACTTGGCCAAGGAATGTAATGGCAAAAGTGAGAAAGCAGGTTATAAAAAGAAGAAAGCATGCAAGAACGAAAAAATAAATTGTCCTGCTTCCCCAAACTAATATTTTAAACAAGTACATATCTTCTTTTCAGGCTTACTTTTGCTAAGATGAATAAATATGAAATGACCATAGGGCAAAAACCTTTTTAAAAAGTCAGCCTCCTGGTTTTCCTAGTGACTTCATTAATGGTTACACATTGATATCTCTGTCTACACATCCATTAGCCTCTCACTGGGCCATAAGGCAACTTCCTTTGTCTTTCATTATTCGGTTTACATGACTGCCTTGCTCCGATGCTCCTGGGGAACATTTACTACTTCTGGAATTCATAAGCGCTGGATGTTTGAAGGCTTCTTGTAAATAGCAATGCCATAGGAGAAAGGGCAAGGATTCTGGTTTCAATCATTTGTACTTTCTGGGGATGGAACAAGATTTCCTATCCTTGACCATGTGGGGATGACCTCACTCACTCAAGGCTGAGATAAGTCCAGGAATTTTTGTCAGCTTGGCATTGTCTTAGCATGTTTTGAATGGGGAGCAATTTCGATGTTTTTCTTTTCCTGATGAATTTTGGAGATCACTACTAGACTGAGCTCCTTACTGTTTTGTAAACTTCTCATCTGTTAGGACCTAGGCTTTGTCTCTGCATTTCCTATAGATGTGGTTTTCAATCCTGACTGCTGTTTTAATTACCTGCAAAGGTTTTTATAAAAAGCCCCGCCCCCAGAGATTCTGATTCAATGGGTCCGGTCTGGAGCCCAACTTGTTATTTCAAAACACTCCACAGGTGAGGGTTAAGTGTAATGTGCAGGTTGCTTATGGTCCCTAGCTAGGACACTTAAGAAACTAGGGTTGCAAGGACAAACAGATCTTTACTCCATGATGTCTCAGTTTACTGATAAAATAAGAAAACAAAGTACCTAACTTGTCAGGATGCTGTGAGGATTATAGGAAATATTTGTGAAAAGGACTGGGATTTGGTAGCTAAGGGGGTCTGGATAAAAGTCAGCATGTGCACACACTTGTGCACACACACACATGCATCCATGAGGCAGGTAGCTTTGAGGAGTCCCTGTCCAAGGCTTAGCTATAGCCTGTGGTCCCCTGAGATAGCTTCTGGGAGCATCTGTTTCTGCAGGACCCTGGAATAGTCATTCCAAAACCCTTTCTTGAAGGTTGATCTCTACGCAAGGGTGCTTACTTTAGATAATAAATTGTGAGACCCCCCAGTGGGTCTCTCTGGCCACCTGTGTCCAGCTGCACAAGAGGCAGAGGTTGTTCTAGATGGCAGCTCATTTCCCTCCATGTTTGTGATTCCTGAAACCAGTTGGAGTGCAGGGGTCCAACAGTACCTTCATCATTAGAATGAAATGAGACAATGCTAAGCAAAGCATTTAGCAAAATGCCAGGTGTGTACTAAGCAGTCAACAAATGCTAGCAGTTCTTAATAGTAGTAGTT
Organism: Furipterus horrens; assembly: GCF_987537825.1. NCBI lineage: Eukaryota > Metazoa > Chordata > Mammalia > Chiroptera > Furipteridae > Furipterus > Furipterus horrens. Next base: position 56,353,580 of record NW_028327176.1, on the reverse strand, counting down.
TTAAATCCAAAGCTTGATTCATGGGTCAGAGTGCTTCCAAATGTCCTTCCTCTGCTTTAGGGGGCAAATGCATAGGCCCTGGATTAGGGCCAGTCCATGGGAAGTCTATGCCACCTACTGGCACCTGTGCCCTATTTATTTATTCATTCATTTAGTACACATTATTGAGCACCAATTGTGTGTGTAGCCTTGGCACACAGTCCTTTGATCTCTGGTGTTTGTGCATGGCTGTGTACATGACTGGCACACAATAACACTACACCGGGAAAACCCTCTTCTCAACACCACCACTTCCTCTGCCTGCTGATAAATCTTGGGAGTTAGGGAAGCTCTGATGATGGCACTTTGCATCCCAGGGGGTAGAGTGTAAACTTAGTCAGATGTGTACTTTACAGATAAGGAAACTGAAGCCTTAGAGGAGAGTCATGGTTCAAGTTCAGATGACAATTTTGTGGCCATCTGAAGCTAGATTCTGGTTCCCTGATTAGGGAACGCCCTTTCCAGCTGACAGTTCCCTCTATTAGGGCTACAACTTGTCATTACATTTTCACCTAAACACGAGTTTCTTTTCCTTTCTGAAGAGCTGCATTTCCAGGTTAAAAGAAGAGCCCTTGCATAAATCTAGAACAGTGGTTATATTAGGTCATCTGGAAAGCATTTCCAAAATATTGATGTTGTAGCCCCACCCCAGACCAATTAAATAAGCATTTGTGGGGATGGAGCAGGGGCCTCATAGTGGTTTTTAAAGCTCTCCAGGTGTTTCTAATTTAGTCACTCTTATACAGTCAGTGGTGTAAAGAGCGGTGCTTCCAAAATGCTAATGAACATTTGAATCATCTGGGGGTTTGTTAAAATGTAGATTCTGATTCAGTAAAACAAGTGGAACTGAAAACTCTCCATATCTAACAAGCTCCCGGTTGATGTTAATATTACAGTCCCAGGACCACATTTGGAGTAGCAACTCCAGAGATGTTCTGGGATTCTTTTCATCCCCTGTCACTGTGAGCCTCTGGATTCTTGGTCACTATCTCTTATCAATTCTATCCCTCTGCTCCTTGCTGTTTCTACCCTCTCTTGATAGACTGGTTCAACATTAGCTTCCCTGTTTACCCACCATCACTTCCCATCCTGGATATGTTCTCTGCTAGACTCTTGAGGCTTTTTCATTCCTTCTTGCTTCTGCCCATGCTGTTTTTACTTGGCAGAAAAGTTCTTCAAGTCCTTGACCTATTACTTAAGTGACCACAGCATCCTTGGACCTCCCCTCTGCCAGCACTAATCACCTATGACGATTGTCTAGGGACAATATGCCCTTCTGGTTAGTTTCTGCCCAGCTCAGAGTCTATTAGGCTCTCAACAGTCCTTGAATTAACAAATAACAAAAAACAAAAACCCTGCTCTGAATGAGCAAGGCCAAAGACCTCAGCTGCTCTTCCAATCAAAATGCAAACTCCTTCGAGATTATGCATCAGCCTTTAAATTCTCCATTGGAAAAAAAAAAGTTGATCAAATTTAACAAAGTAAGTACTTATTTCCTGTCTGGGTTGAGTGGTTTTAATTCAGGCTCAAAGCAGGCAGCGGGACAGCAATGAGAGGATGGATGCTGGCAGGAGTTTAGAGGTCTGCTTTTAAATCTGGGCTCGTCCCAGCAGGGGGAAAGACCGGAGCAGCGAGACAGGGTGGGCACGGCCCACGTGGAGCCTTCCGGGCCCCCCGAGACGGTCGGAAGTGCGCGGGAGGGGGGGTGCGGGGGGCAAGCAGGAGGTTGGGAGCCTGAACTAACTAGGAGAGGAGGGAGGTGCCGCTCGCTGCAGCCGTTCAGGTTTCGTGTCTTCGGAGAGCCCACATGGGCCGCTGGCTTGGGGAAGGGGGCGGGGGAGAGGGAGGGCAGGTCCGGAGCAGAGGGGGCGGAGGAGTGGAGAGACCGAAGGAAATGAGACAACCTTTTCCTCCCACTGACTCGGGCTCCTTCAGCGTCTGCGGGGCTCTGCGCGATCGCCCGTGAGCGCCGAGGCCGGGAACCTGCTCTCCGCGCAGTCCCTGGGGGCTCCTCCACGGGGACTTCTTTCCGAGGCTCCAGCTTCGGCCCAGGCTCCAGGCACCGATTCGTCGAGTTCTCACCTCGGTGACCCGCTCCAGGTCCCCCCGCTCTGCCCCGCGCCCCCACCGCGCAGCCCCCGGAAGTGCGTGCGGGCGGCCCTGGAAAGGTAAGCGGCGCCTGAAAGCGCGCCCGGCATTCCAGCCCGCCCAGGCTTCCCAGGAGCGCCCCTCTGCGGAAACACCCAGAGCCCTTCTGACCTGAAGCCGCAGCGTCGTCCCGACCCCCTGGCCAGCTGTTGGAGGCTGCGTGCCCCTGGGAAGAGCGTCCTTTTTACCTTCTCTTCTTTCGACTCTCCTGTTGCTTCCTCCGCCCCCGCCCCCATCCCCGGTTTGTTTTTATCCAACAAGTCTCAGCTCCCTGCCTTAGCACCCTGGCTTCGGAGGGTGGGTGCTTTCCAAATCTCTGCGCTTCTCTGCCCCTCTGCCTTCTCGGGCCGCGACTGAGCCGGCCGCCCGGCGGCAGGGACTGGCCTCGACCCCGGGCCCAACGCTGCGGACCTGCCTGAAATTTCCGTGGCTCGGATCGAACTCATTTACCTGGCTCCTTTCGGAGGCGCCCACCTTGCCGCGCGCTGTTGGCGACTTCCAGAACCCCGACATAAGAGCGGATTAAGGAGCGCAAAGGCTGTTGGCGCCCCCTAAAGCCCCAGGGGGACGCTCTGCTGGTGGAGAGAGGAGCAGTCAGCGCCTTAACGCTCTGTTTCCCGACGGCTAGGTTGGGGCAGCAAGGGGGTAGCGGGAGTGGGTGGGCGGTGGTTGTGGTAATGGTAGTGTTGGTGTTGGTGAGTGTGTGTGTACAGGAGTCCTGGATAAGAGATGATCACGGAGCGTGGAGGTTAATAAGGATTGTCCCTAAGGGGACGGGGCCAGCCACATCGTGCTAGCTTGCCATTTTGCTTTTATTAACTCCTTCAGTTCTCACATTAAGTCTATAAGTGGAAACTTTTATTCCTGTATTTGCAAGTAGGCAAAGTGAGACACGTAGAGGTTATCTGGGAGCCCAGGGTCATCCAGGTGGGAAGGGGGCCAGCCAGGATTTGGGTACCAGCTGGTTTGTAGAATATATTTCACCTGGACCCGGCCCTACAGAGAGTTCCTCTGCCCAGTCTGAGCAGAAATCCCCCCACCTCCTGATGGTTTTTTCCTTTTTGATTCAATACATTTTGATTCTATTCAAATCCAAAGACTTATTTAGTGCCTCCTGTTCTCCTAGTTCAGTGACAAGCAAAGCTTTCACCTTTGAACCTCACTCTTCCATCCTCTTCTTGTCATCCAGTCTGTCACTAAGTGTATAATTCTGCTTTAGAAGTCTGGATTGAGTCTCTCTCCCTGAAAGACAGTCAAGCTGAGATGGCTAAGAGTGGGGGCCTGAGCCAGACAACCGGCATTTAAATCCTTGCTGAGGCCTTTCTGTGGCTGAATTTCCTCATCCACAAAATAGGAATGGGAGGATTTCAAGCAGTGGTTTTCCACTAGGGTTTTGATTTGCATCCCAGGTGACATCTGGCAATGTGTGGAGATGTTTTTGATTGTCAGAATGTAAGTGGGGGAGGATGCTATTCATCTGGTGGGCAGAGGCCTGGGATGCTGTTAAAATTCCTGTGATGCACAGGAGGGCACCCCTCCTCACCACCAACAAAGAATTGTCAGTCCCAAATGTTAATAGTGTTGAGGTTGAGAAACCCTGATATCATGTATCAGTTCATGAAGAGTACTATTCCTAAGTCTCATCCTCTTATCTGCTCCAGTTTGGCCAATTATGTTAGCTTCTGTCCCTAAATCTCCCTTCATTCCAGTGCCAGAATTCTGCTGTTAAAACCCCAGCAACCTGTGCTACTGTAGTCCATTAATACCCTTTTGGCCCCCAGAGCTAACAGCAGGGACGAGAATCTACACCTGTTTTACAAGCACGGAAGGTAGATCCTGTGCATATTACAGTTTGAGAATCACCGTCTTACAGAATAGAAATCTAACCTCTTATATTGGCACACATGGCTATTCATGACTGGCCTCAACTTACCTTCCCAGCCTAACTTTCTGCCATTTCCTGTGTGTGCCTGCCATACACCCAACTTACTAGTCTTTTGGTACTCTAGGTCCTGACGTTCTGGAATGCCCTTCCTCCTTGGCTGACAAATTCCTCATCATTCTTGGGGTCTAGAACTAAGTCTTCTTCTGGGTGGAGCATTTTTTAGGCCCTATAGACTGTTGCTCCCTGCTCCCCCAACCCCAGTTCTCCTCCCCTCTTTTTTCCTTTCAATAGACCTTTTGTAGTGTATACTCTATTGTATAGGGATCCCTAGTTCATCTCCTCACGGCTCTTTTGGTACTTAGGCTCTAGCACAGTGCCGTGCTCCCATGGTGCTTAAACCTGTGGGCCAAAGTCAGACTGCCTGAGTTCAGATCCCAGCTCTGCCACTTATTAACTCTGTTGCCTGGAGCAGGTTGACTCAGTCTCCCAAAGCCTTATTGGTAAAATATAAAGAAAGAGTCTGCCTTCTCTGCAAACTAGTGTGACTAACTAAAGAAATAATAATTGTTCATTTTAGTACTGAGTGCCTACTCTGTACGAGGACATGTCAGGTTTAGCATTTTATGCTTTTACTCATTTAATCCTCATAACAGTGCTTTAAAGTTAGTTCTGGCATTACCCTATTTTCCAGATAAAGAAACGGAGGCACAGAGAGGCTAAGCTGTTTGGCCAAAGTCACATAGTAAATGATGGGTAGGGCCAGGATTTACACAGACATCTGGACTGCAGAACACAGTCTTCACACTGTGACAGTAAAGGGCATAGCCCAATGCTTTGCATGTAGTAAGGGCTCAGTAAACGTGCATTGTGGTTATGTGCATGAATAAGAGCTGAAGTCCATTGGGTTTTCCACTTACTCCACACTTGTGATCTAAGACCATGCCATTATTTATACAATTCCTCTTCCTTTCCTGTCCCTCTTAGCTGCCCTCAGCCACAGAGGGACAGGATATTGGGGTCAGTCCACAGTGTCAGGTCAGCACCATGAACTTGATGCTAAATGGAGCCTTAAGCTTGCCTGCTCAGGGTTAGAACAGCATTAACACATTGGGGCCAGCGTTTGGAGTCAGCACACTTGCCTGAAGTCAGGAGTTACCTGACTTCAGCTTTGTCCTTTCCAAGCACATGACCCCTGCAATGTGCACCTAGCACATAAATATTGGAGAAATCAATCAGTGAATGTGGGTCGGATGGATGAATGCCACCAACTGAGTCTCCTACCTTATACTTGATCAGATGCAGAGTATGCCTTCTCTCCATGTTATGAGGAGCATTTGTATATATTAAAGGTAAACCTTGCTAAGAGAATTTAATGACCCATGTGGGGTTTTGGTGAACCAGGTTTGGAACCAGTCACTGACCCCCTGTATGAATTGTGTGTGACACCAGATACTAGGTTATGGTTGATCACTTAACCAATTTGGAATTTTTTATTTGCCTGAATGCAGCCCTGGGCTTTGAAAGCTGAGTTCCTCCTTGCCGGTTCCTTGGCCACTTACTTGGTTAGGCCAGACTACCTTACACAGATGCCTACACATTTGTGTACTCTGGCTTCCCCCACAGCTACAATCCTCTGAATTTGCTTATTTTGGCAGACTGTCCCCCAAAATTTCAGTGGGGTGAAGTTACCTGGTATGTGCAAGGCCTTGTGGTTTTGTTAGGGGTTTCTGAAATACTCTAGTAAGGCTGCTTTTGAGGGTGGACAGGGTGAGAACTTCCCTGACCAACAACACGTGAGAGACCCTTCAGACCCAGACTGTTGCTGCCTGCTGGCATTATCCTGGGTCTCCTGGGTCACCAGCTGCCTGATCTGAGAAACAGATTGCCCTGGGATGCTAATGCCTGGGCTAGAAGTCAGACCCAAGATCTTTGGGCATCAGTTACATTTTCACTGGTCCAGAAGATAATCTATCCCAGCAGGAAATATCAGGCCTGCTACCAGGTTTTCAGACCTCTGATGTTACACTTTGTTGGTTGCCATCTTAGGAAGCACCTCCTAACTGACCAGATTTTTTTTTTTTAATATTTTTTATTGATTATGCTGTTACAGTTGTCCCAATTTCTTTTCCCTCTGCTCCCCTCCACCCAGTGGCCCCCCCTCCCTCCAGTTGGGTTGTGCATATAGTTCTTCTCAACCTCCTCCTGTCTACTCCATTCCCTCCTACTATGCTTCTTAATTCCTGTACCATCTCCCTCCCTTTCCCTCTTCCCCCTCCCTGCTGACCTCCCCCCAATATGTTCCCCATATCTATAGTTCTTTTTCCACTCTTGTTGCCTACTTAGTTTGCCTTTAACTCCCTAGCTTCTGTTGTTGGTTGTTGTGATGCAGTTCTCATTATAATGTTCATAGTTTTGATCCTCCTTCTTCTAAACCAGTCCCTTTAACATCTCATAGTGGTTTGGATCTAATGAACTCCTTCAGCTTTACTTTGTCCTGGAAGCACTTTCTCTGCCCTTTTATTCTGAATGACAGCTTTGCTGGATAGAGTATTTGTGGCTGTAGGTTTTTGATTTTCATTACTTTGAATATTTCTTGCCAGTTCCTTCTTGCCTGCAGGGTCTCTTTTGAGAAATCCACTGATAGTCTAATTGGGACCCCTTTGTACATGATTCTTTTCTTCTCTCTTGCTTCTTTTAAGATTCTCTCTTTATCTTTAATTTTTGACAATTTGATTATAATGTGTCTTGGAGTGTTTTTCGCTGGGTCCAGTTTTTCTGGAACTCTCTGTGCTTCCTGGACCTGTACGTCTATTTCCTTCCCCAAGTTCGGGAAGTTCTGCTTCATTATTTTTTCACATAATTTTTCAATTTCTAGTTCTTCTTCTTCACCTTCTGGCAATCCTATTATCCGAATGTTCGATCTCTTATAGCTGTCCCAGAGGTTTCTGATCTTCTCACTTTCCTTACTTTTTGTTTCCTCTTTCTGCACTGGTTGTCTGTTTGTTCCTTCCCTATGTTCTGGTTTGTTGATTTGATCTTTGGATTTTATTTCCTCACCACTTGTCTTGTATGTGTTTTCGTTTGATTCAGTATGAGTAGCTTTCATTCCTTCCCTGTCTTGTTCCAAATTTTTGTTAATTCTGCAAGCCACCTTATAACTATAGCTCGGAACTGAGCCTCTGAAAGGTTTCCTATTTGTTTGTCAGGTTCCTCATCTGCTGCCTGGTGAGCTGCGTCATTGGGATTTGAATCGTTGTCTGCTTCATTCTAACAGATTTGTGTTTAGCTTTGCATCCCGGGCAGGCTATAGGGGGCGGATCCTGGTGCACTCGTTACTGCCTGGGGACAGGCAGCGATCCGCGACTGGTGGCAATGGGAGACCTTTTTCGCTGCTTTTCGGCACTTTGTGTGGGGGCGGGGGTCCAAGATGGATTCCTGCCGTTACTCTCCGTGCGGAGAGACCAGGAGGCTCTCCTTCTGCACAGCCTCACTGTCCAAGGCAATGAAGGGTCTGCCTTCCCCAGCGTTGGAATCGCGAGCTGCCGGGTCTCAACTGCAGCCAGGATTGCTCCCCTGGCATTTCTCACAGTCCCGCCGCTATTCCCGCTGCTACTGCGGACAGCTCAGCCCGACCCTTCCATCCCGATTCTGATCTCGCCCCTCCTACCTGTCTAGAGGAGCACCACTGGTTTATAACTTCATATGCTGGGCTTCCATGTAGTTTTATTTTCTGAAATTTCTAGTTATCTTTTGTTTTGAGGTAGTTGTATTCCTTCTTAGTTGTAGAGGGAGACCGAGCGTGTCAGTCTAAGCCTTCATCTTGGCCGAAAGTGACCAGATTCTTAATGAAGCTGGTTTTTGCTTGTGTGTGTGGTCCTAGGGAGAGACACCTCACCCTCTCAGATCTTGGGCTGTGTTCCCATGAAATGTACCCTGTTTTACTCGGTGTGAAATCCTGTTTGGTGCTGTAAGGAGCATTTGGTCTAGACCAGACTAGACTAGAGTGGTGACGGGATCTTGAGACACTAGGCTGTGCTTGGAATACATATGGGATGAGTAGCTCTGTGCTTGATGCCAGAGACACAAACATGAAGAAGACATGATCCTTATCATCACTGTCACAGTCCATGACATGTGATGGACATGTGAACAGGCCATCAGAGTGTGTTAAATGTAAAAGGAGAGATATGAGCAGAGAACCAGCAGCTCAAAGGAACCAGCCACTGTCTCTGCTAGAGAAGTTACGAAAGGCTTCAGAGAGATGAGGGTGGTTGAGCTGGGTTGTAATGTAGTAGCTTTCTGGGTTTGGGGAACTGGTGATTATGGCTGTTACAGAAAGGAAACTGCATGTATGCAGTGCAGAGCCAACAAAGGGCCTGCCAGATGTTGAGGTAATGGTGGGACTGGAGTGCTGGAAACGGGCCTGGGAAGTTGCTTTGACTTTTCAGCAATCCAAGAGCCTATTCCTGCCGTTAAGGGACAATGGGGTGGCCTTTAAAGCTCAGGTGTGCTGAGCTCTATGAATGGTAGTCCTGCCTCCTGTCTCTACTGGCTGACCTCGTTCCTCCTGGGGAAGTGGGACCAGAGCCCAGGGATCGGAAGAGAGACACTGTCTGCAGTAAGCAAAGAGAGTACAACCACAAACAAAGCTGTGCTCCATGATCGGGCATTGTTATTTGTTTTCTTCTCAAAGACATGGCTGATGAACTGTGATGGCTCCTTCTGAGTGTGGAGTTTTGAACATTACCTTTAGTTTAGAGCATGCAAAAGTCTGGATGAATTGCTATGTAATTGTTAAGTTTTTCAGAACTTAGAGGGAAGGAGGGAGAGAGGAAGTGAGAGGAAAAAGAGAGAGAGAGACATACAGAGAGAGAGAGACAGATAGATAGAGACAGATAGATATTGATCAAATCTGTCTTAAATAAACTCAGCATGGGACCCAGCAGGTAAGCTGTCAGGATGGACACCTTTCCTGGCAGTCAACTCACATTGCCGCTCTTCTTTTTGAACCCAAAGCCTTTGCATAGGTTTCACCACAGGTTATGGGCACATATGCTTATTGATTGGATGATCTATATATGTGTTTCTGTAGGTTGTCCCAGACTTCATTTACTCTCCACTCAGTGAGCTTTTGGTACCTAGGACATACTTAGTGAGTAACAAATGAGTGAATGAATGTTCTAGCATCAAAGTCACATTCTGATCCTCAAGGTGCCCATGGCCTGAACGGGGAGACAGACGAGAAAACAGACCAACACACAGCACAGTGGACTAGTGCCATGACAGAGAAGACATGGGCGCAGAGGAAGACCAATCCATCTGGGAGTCAAGAACAGAAATGAGGGAAGAGTGGTCACTTCTGATCATCCTCCCTCCAGGGAATGTGTTCCCATAGGTGGTCCCTAGTCTTCAGTTATAGTAGTGACACGTGAGGTAAGTGCTAGGCCCCATATTAGGGGCTTTATATGCCTATTTTGCATTGATCTGCACAGCCACCCTCTGAGGTCAGTATGAGAGGAGGAAAAAGGGTCCCACCCATAGCTAAAAGGCAGACCTGAGATCAGATTCAGGCCACTGGACGCTGAGCCCTTCACCGTTGCCCCAGAAAGTCTTGGGATGGTCACATTACCATCAAAGATGCTTTTAGAAAATGTCGTTTTCAGAAGGGAAAGTCCAGGTGTGTGGGCTGCTGAGGCCAGAGAGAGAACAGCCATTTCCTCCTGGCTTTCCCCATTTTCCCCCAGCTTTCCCCATTTCCCTCACCCCTGCCTAATGTCTGAGACCTTGCCCTGGGCAGTTGGAAGCTCCCAGCTCTGGGGTTCAGTACCTCTCCCTTCCTCCTCTCACCCCTCTTTGATCATCTGGGCAGCTTGCACTTTGTCCTCCACTATAAGAAGAGGCGGAAATGCCACTTAGCGGAGAAGTCACCATAAACCTGTGAGGAAAAGAGGGCTTTTGTAGAACACCTGCTGTAATTTAAGCCTCTCCCCTTTGCCCTGTGCCCTCCTGCCTATTTTACTCAGACAGGCAACTGCTGCAGGGAACAGATTTCAGGGGATCTTATTTCTGAGCAGAGACCCCGATCAAAGGCCTGCCTGAAGCCGTCTTGCACTGGGCACGGACGCAAACACGGGCTGGCTTGTCCTTTCACTGGCTCATCTTGTTAGGACAAGACAGGCCACAGTCATTCATGTGTGGGAGGGGGTGGGAAGGGCTATTATTGGAAGACACGTGTATTACCTTTCTGAAGCTCCTGCCCTGTGTGCCACATGGCTGAACAAAGTCTGACAGTAGCTCCCTCTTTCCTGCAGTGAGATGCAGCAGTGACCTGTGGGTGGGTAAGATGAGCGCTGGAAGGGGTGTCGGCGTTGCCGCTTACATGCTGAGAGGACTCGGTCCCTTCATCTCTCAGCAGGTCAGTTACATGGGCGGGATGGTTGGCCTGGAAATTCTCCAACATTAGAACCTGCTGTACGTCAAAGCAGCAGGGTGCAGATAACAATGACTTGGACATTTAGAGTCTGGAAAAACACACATGAAAGTGGAGTGTCCCTGTGGGTGGGCTTAAGTGTGGGCTCACAGAGATAGTTTGGTGGCCTTATGTGTCTGCTCAACTCAAGCTGTCAGCGTTTACTGACACGCTTGTGTGCCAAGCCCAATTCTAGGCCCTGGGGGCACAAAGGTGCACATCATACTCTCTCTACCCAAGAACCTTAGCAATCCGGCATGGAGACAAGGGAATCAGAGGTGGCAACCTAGCATTTTACTGTTCGTTTCTCTCATTAAAGTGAGTTGTCTGAAAGTCAGACATATGTCTTATTGATTCTGAAATCACTGGAGCCTATTGGAAACTCTGGCACATAGTAGGTGCTTGATCAATGAATGTTGCCCCACTCTAACATGCTGTCTTAGAGGCCATCTCAGAGTGCTGTGGGCATCCAGACAAGGGACACGTAACTGAACTCAGCTTGGACAGCAGGTGGGTCCAAGAGGATATGCATCTAGGAGGCCGAGAGGGAGGCATCCAGGCTGATAAGAGAAGGACGTCCCAAGCAGACGGACCAGCGAGAAGTACAGCATGGCTGGGTGAGCAGGCATGGTGTGCTCCAAAACAGGAAGGGAGAGAGGCTTGGTTGGAGAGAAGGGAGGCAGATCTGTAAATGGACAAAGTGGTCGCATTAGGAAGAACCTCGTGGAAGATCTTGTATTTTTCATTCTGCACTGGAGAGCTAATGTAGGATTTCACACAGAAGATAGACTAGGTCAGCGTTTCATTGTAAAAATAGACCTCTCTGGCAATAGAGTGGATATTGAAAAGGAGTAAGACTGGTGGCAAGATGACCAGTTAGGACAGTGTTGCAGTTAATAGGGTGGAGAAAGCTGATCTGAAGTCAGATGAACATCAGTCTGTATCCCAGCCCCACAATGTCTTTTTGTAATGTAAGCTATTAATTAAATATCTCTGAGCCTTTGTCTTGTCATCTGAAAACAGGGACTCTAATTCCACCTGCATGGATGGTATGGATGGTATGGACAGTGGTCAGAATTCTATATGAAGTATGTGAAGCCTCTACTATACTAATTGATCCACAATTGGCATGTGATAATAGTGGCGATTATTATTATTTAATCCTCACTCAAGGATATTTTCATTGATTTTAGAGAGAGGAAAAGAGAGAGAAAGAGAAACATTGATGTGAGAGAGAAACATCTTTCAGTTCCCTCCTGCATAAACGCAGACCAATGACCAAACCTGCAACCTCTTGGTGTATGAGACAATGCCTCAACCAACTGAGCCACCCAGCCAAGGCACCAATATTATTTTTTAATATTATGGTTGCTTATTATCATCCAGGTGAAAATAATGAGATTCTATCTAAGACACTAATAACAGAGGTGGAGAATTAGGCACAGACTCAAGAAATACTTTGGCAATAAAGTTGACATGATTTGGTGACTGATTGAGCAAGGGAGTAAGGGAGGGGCAGAAGTCTAGGATGACTCTGGGATTTTGGCTTGGGCAACCAAGAGGCAGGATAGTAGGGCTATTTGTTAGGAGAGGTAACTGAGGAGAAGGAGGAAGGGCAGCATTTACAGGAAAAAATGATGAGCTCAGTTTCAGACACACTGCTTTTGAAGCATCTCAGGAATGGCCAGGGAGACATGTCTAGTAGGTACATGGTTTTGTAAGCTTGACCTTAAGGAGAGAGGTCTTAAAGAAGATTTGCGTGCAGACTTCTGACGAGAGTAATGAAGTCATGATGTGGTGCAGTTGCTCAAGGACAGTGTAGAGCATGGGAAGAGGGATTATAATAGCTAATGCTAATTGAATGTGCACTGTGTGCTCTAAATACTTTATGTGTATTAAGCCTCTTAGTTTTCAAATGAACACACTGAGGCACAGGGATAGTAAGTAATTGCTCATGGTCATACAGTTAGATATAAGTAATGGGCCTGGGATTTTCACCCAGGCAGCTAGGACCCAGGGCCTGTGCTATCAATGTCTGTGCCAGACCGCCTCTGGGAGCGGGGGCCTAGGTTGCAACACTGACCTCTGAGGTGAGGGAAGGAGAGGACCTAGTGAAGGCAACAGGGGGAGAGGCTGGGCAGAGAAGGTAGAAGGAAATGGGAGACTGGCGTGCGGGAAAAGAGAGTTTCCAGGAGGGGAATCAACAGCATCAAGTGATATGGAAATTACTAAGAAAAGAAATAAAATATCCATGGATTTTGGAATTGAGCTATTGGTGACTGGGTGAGTGGAGTATGAAAGATGACATTGGCTGAGGAACAAATGTGGGGGAAGGAAATGGAGACAGCAGGCATAGGCAGTTGTTTCCAGAAGCTTGGCTATGGTAGTATCAGGAAGAGAAGATGGTAACTAGAGCTGTTAGGTAGGGGAAATATTTTGGAGATGGAAATAAATGGGGAGAGCCAGAGCCAGAGGAGGCCCCACAAAGTGGCCACAATACACTATGTGCACTGGGAAAAGGATCCCTGTGTTGGCTTTCCCCTTCCACACAAATTTGAAATATTTCTCCCCATGTTCTGGACAACTTCCATATTAATGGTTAGAAATCACTTCGAAGTCCCTGATAGGTGTTTGTGACTTTCAGTTTTTATTAGGTGGAGTAGGAAAAATTTCACAATATCCAATTGTGAATTATCACATGTTGTTAAGTCCAGACCATATCAGAGCAGCACGCAGTACATCCTCCTCTGAATTTGCCTTTGAAGTATTCTCTCAGAGGGCTCAGTGTGCTGGGGCTCCACATCTGCTCTGTAGACATAAGGATGGTAAGGGTAATGGGTGGCACAAAGACTTGAGAGAAAGGGACACAGCACAGTCGGGGGTGTGTTTTGAGTGGCTGGGGGAGGGGAGGGGACACTGGCTTTGAACTCAACATAAGACATCAGACTCTCTGAGCAAAGGGAAAGGTGACTGGGTGAAAGGTAAGTCTGTAGAAGGGGACAGTTGCCTGGATCTTATAGGAAATGGGAGACACATTATAAGGCGGTTTGCTGGGTGACAACCCTATGCTTGGTGTGACTCTAGATGCCTAGATGATTTGGCTGCTGCCATTTAAGTTCTTAATAATGGAAATGACTGACACTTCCTTATGAATGCTTTGTTACCAGGCTTAAAGGATACAGGTCCAATAGGCTCTGAGAAGATATTTATTTAGAGCCAAAGACCATCTCTGTGTTTTAATACCTAGGACTCTTTTGTTGTTCAAACCAGAGATAGATACCACAGAGGGTCAATGCTTGACTTAAACAAGTAACTCAGCTTTGCCTTGGTTCATGGTGCTGCCATTCCTGAGGCTCAGAGCTGCCAACTTCATAAACTTGCCTTGGTTGAAAAGGCATCTTTGCCCTTCCTGGACACATCTCGTGAAATGCATATACCTCTACAGAGGACCTTATGGATGGATCTCTCCTGAGAGACTCCAGAATCAGAAAACCCACATAGGAAATGGCCTTGGGATATATATATATAAAGAAGCAGGAACTCAGGTGAATTTTTTGCTTGATATTGAGCTTTGGATATATCAGAAAAAGTGAATAGTACATCTTTCAAGGGTCACATTTCAAGCTTGAAGTTTCCTTTGGGACTAGACACTGTGTGAACCAAGGGAGGATCATTCCTGCTTCATCTCTCCCCACCCCTTCTTGCCTCCCACCTGGATGTGAGCATGGTGCGGGGTGCCTTTGGCTAAGTGTGGGTGTGATGGACAGACAGAACACTCTCTTTAGGGACAGAGGGATGAAGCTGCAGGAATATTGCCTACCTTTCCTCAGCAGACAAGGAGTGGAAAATGTCCTCCAGGGCGGCATGGCTGGGATACTGTATGGTTCAGTGCAAACATGGACTCAATCCTATAATCTTACATGTGACTTTATTTCAGTTCCATGGGGTCTGAAATTGCTCTCATGGGAAAGGGCTATGTAAACATTCCACATTGATTTCAGGAATGGCTAGGGCTGTATACATGCTCCAATGGTGCTAATTCCTACCCAACCTTCTGGACCACGGGGCTACAAGAGGGTCTGAGAGGCAGATTTTGGCATGCTCAGAAAATAACAGCTTTGATACCTTAGCTTCTTTCATTTGCATTTGATTCATTCATAAAATCTTTTTTTCATTTATCCAACCATTTGTTCATTGAACAAACTGAGCAACTACTATGTGGCTGGCTCCAGACCAGGTGATGGTAATGTTGCGATGAATTCAACAGTCTTAGTTCCTGCCTTCTTGGGGTTCACAGTTTTAGGGAAAGACATTAAAGAAATACACATAGAAACACATGATTACGAACTGGTAGGTACTATGCTCAAAAAGAACGGGGTGCTCCAGGAGGGAATGGGAGAGAACAGGTTATAGTAAGGTTCTCTAGTGGGGAAGACATGTATGTAGACCCCTATCTACTGTATATGACATGCCTTTTGTTGGTTTGATGTTGCTTCTAAGGAGAGAGTTCCTAACCCTTGGATGGGGCTGAGGGGGAAGTTTTGGAAGGTTTTATAAAGGAAGGGATATTGAAGAAGAATCTTGAAGAATAGGTAGAAGTTTTCTGTGTGGAAATGGGTGTTTGTGTTCTAGGTTAAGGGAACCTGGTGTGTGTAGAGGACTCTCATTCAGTGAAGATGGAGTTTAGGCTGCACATAGAGGGTAGTGAGAAGTGAGCCAGGAAAGCTAGGCATGGGCTAAGGAACACAACTTAGGCTTTATCTTAGAGGCAACTCACCGGAGGGGGTGATGAGCTACCAAGGGGAGTGTTCTAAAACAAGTTATGAGGGGGCCAGCAAACTTTTTCTGTGAAAGACCAGATGATAAATATTTTTTATTTTATTTTTTTAAGAATGTTTATGATTTTAGAGAGAGAGGAAGAAAGAGAGGGAGAGAAACATTAATGTGAGAGAAATATCAACTGGTTGGTTGCCTCCCATTCGTGTCCCAACTGGGGATCTAACCCACAACTTAGGTACATACCCTGATCAGAAATCGAACCCACAGCCTTTTGGAGCATGGGACGACACTTATAACCAGCTGAGCCACACTGGCCAGAACAGGTGGTAAATCTTTTAAGCTTTGTTGGCGGTATCACAACTATTCAGTTCTGCCACTACAGTGCAAAAGCAGCCATGGAGAGCATGTAAATGAATGAGCGTGGCTCTGTTCCAATAAAACTTTATATATAAGAAACAGGCCATGGGCTAGACTCACCTGTGAGCTGTAGTTTATCAAGCCCTGCTCAAGAATGCAGTTGCTGGTGGCCCTGACTGGTGCGGCTCAGTGGGTTGGGTGTTGTCCTGCAAAGCAAAAGGTCAGCCAGTGCTATTCCCGGTCAGAGCACATGCCTGGGTTGCAGGCTGCACCTCCTGTTGAGGGTGTGTGAGAGGCAACCAATTGATATTTCTCTTGCACATTGATGATTCTCTCCCTTTCTTTCTCCCTTCCTCTCTAAAAATAAATAAATAAGATATTTAAAAAAGAAAAAAGGAATACTGATTCTGGTGGCTCTGTGGAGGTTGGATTGGAAGATGGGGAGAGAATGGAGGCAGGGAGGCCAGTTAGGAGACATTGCTTTACTTCAGGGAGAAATTGTGATATGCTTCGACATTAAAATGACAGGTCTACATGACCAATTTGATGGGAATGTGTCTAGTTGTTTCTTTAATGCTTAGTGGACTGATTTCTCCAGTGGGAAAAAAACTGTGGCTGTTCTGTAGGCATGACTCAGAACCATGCACACATCCCAGGAGGTCACCTGCTGGTCACAAGATGCCACGCTGGGTGCCTTACACAGATTACCTCATTGTTAAGCAGAATTCTTAAGGATATTAAGTTGCATTTGCTCTTTTCCAAACTGAAGTTGAGAAATGGTAAGCCGTTTGCCCGAAGTCACATACTTGTAAATGCTGGAACTGGGATTGAGAGCGGGGCTGCTGTCAAAGCCTGTGCCACTTCTGAAGTGTAGTCTCCTCCCTTCCTCGCCTGTGCAGCTCCTGCCTCTACCTTCCTGTTCTTGTTCAGACCCAGCTGACCTTTCATGGTTCTCAACAAGTCTATGGCATAGTAAGAGCTGAACCTGTGTTTTAGCTGTAAAAACAGTTAGGTGTGAATTATTCTGTTTGATGAAGGACATGCAGCCAAACCCAGGGCTGGACTTAGAGCTCTAACTGGACAATTTTGTTCATGTTACAACATGAGAACAGTGTGGTATTAGGTTATGGATTAGGAAATCCCCAAATTTAAGTACAATGCCTAGATTTAGAACATTGTCTATTCAGTGACTAATACAGAAGCACAGGAGATATTTGTCAAATTGAGATAATAATATCAGATATGGGAAAATTTATAGGTCAAGGTTAACGTCTGAAAGAACAAATCTAACAAGTTTCAAGGAAATCCATTCAGTTACCGTTCTTTCAGGTTGTCTAGTAACCGTACTGATCATTAATTTAGTGTCTGTCTAGGTTCAAATTGAGAATGCCTCTGTGCTGAGTGTTTTCAACAGGACTTTAGAGACATAGAAATATTCAAGAGCAACCTTGACTGGTGTGGTTCAGTAGGTTGAATGTCATCTGGCGAACTGAAAGGTGACTTGTTCGATTCCCGGTCAGAGCACATGCCTGGGTTGTGGGCCAGGTTCCTGGTTGAGAGTGTGCAAGAGGCAACTCATCCATGCTTCTCTCCCTGTCTTTCTCCCTCCTTTCTCTAGAAATAAATAAATCTTTTAAAATTTAATTAAAAATATTCAAGAACAACTGAATTATGTCATAGATGCAGAGGTCCTTTTTGTGAGACCTATTGGCCAGGATTGGGTGGTCATATGGTAAACAGAATGGCACAGAGACCCCCACAATTGCTGTGAATCACAGTGTGACCCTTGCCCTTGGCCAGGGAGGATGGACATACAGCAGAATTGGAGCTCGTCCAGCCCTGAGGAAGGGGAAGGCCTGTTGGAGAGGTGAATGTGTCTGCCATAATTGTTCTGTTTTGACTACCAGGATGTATTAGTTTCCTGGGGCTGCCATAACAAAGCTGGCTGGCTTAGAATAACTGAAGTGTATTGTCTCACAGTTCGGAGGGCTAGAAAAGGTATCCCTCTGAAGACACTAGAGAAGGATCTATTCCATGTTTCTCCTCTGGCTTCTGGTAGCCTTAGGCATTTTGTCTTCCCCAGGTGGCTCTTCACATAGTTTTCCCTCTACATGTGTCTGTGTCCATATTCCCCTTCTAATAAGGACATCAGTCATATTGGATGAGGGCCCACTCTACTGACCTCATCTTAACTTTGTTACATCTGAAAAGAACTTATTTCCAAATAAGGCCACATTCTGAGGTAGTCGAGGTTAGGACTTAAGCATATCTTTTCTGAGGGACATAATTCAACCTGTAGCATAGCTCTTTTCCCATGAAGAATTCAGACTGTTTCGTCAGACTGAGGTGACTAAGTTGGGCTCAGTCTAGGTCCTGCTTCAAAGTCTTTTCATCTGTGGTCATTTTTTCTCCACTTCCTCCATATGATCCTTGGAACATGGGGATTCTGTCTCTATTTATGCATGGTTTATCGTGTTTCAGATGGTTTCCTGTCCTAACTGCTCAGCCTTTGCATTGGCAGCATTCTCTGGGCACGCTCACTGCCTCTGTGCCCCCAGCCTCTCCTTTCCCTACTTTGTACTTTGCTCATTCACTTATTATATTAGTTCATAAAGCAATAAGTGTTGAGTTCCTGTGGCATTCCAGGCATACACTAAGCTCTGAGAATATAAAGACAAAAACAGGGGAAAAGAGAGTTCTTGCTCTCAGGGAGTTCTTGCGGGAGGCCATACAAGCAGACAGGGTGAAACAATGGAAAAGGGGAGTGTGTGTGCAGATTTTTATGTGCTGTTCTCAGCATAGCATCTCGCTTGGCTCCCTCATGCTGACAGTAGAGAGGTCCAGCAAGCAGAGCGCACCAGGCCGCTTCAGCAGCTTCTCTGGTCATCCCTTACCTTTCACTTTGTGCTATACCCATTTTTGATCTACTTGCTTGTTTCCCAACTCTACGGTTTTCTGCCTCAAATCTTGTCTTTCTGCGCTACTGCTCTTTTTGTTACAATGTGTTTCCCTTCGCTATCCTCAGGTACTATGTATCTACTTGATTAATTTGATTAATTCCCTTCTTCTTAGAAGCTCATCCCTGGGGCTGCTCCTCCAGGAGCTGTCTGTGCCGCCCACCCGCCCAATCCTCTTGGAGCTTCCCTATACTCCCCTCCCCCAAAGAGACACTGACCAAGGCTTGTTTATCTTCATAACTCCAGTATCTAGTGTTATGTCTGTGTTAATGGTGCTTAATCGATAAATGAGTAAATGAATGATTCCTAGTCGGTGCTCTGCTTCTGCTCCACAGGCTGTACTTTTCTGTAGGCCTCTTTCCCTCCAAATCACATGTCTGATTACCACGTTTTCTCTACCATTAATCCAGAGACCTTACTGCTCATGACAGTCTTTCTGTTATGCTGACACCTCAGCTGTGCTGGCTCTGACAGTCAGTCCACACGTGGTTACCACTGGCTGCCAGCTCTTCAGTCGTCCTCGCTTCACACTAAGAAAGCCCTGCTTCCTTACTTGTGGGAAGATGGTTCTCAGAGGAAAAGCAGAACTTCCTCTATGGCCTTCTCTGTTTCTCCATTGTTTCTCCATTTCCAAAGGTTCCCCCATCCCAATTCCAAGAGCAAGGGACACCATTTCTGCTTCAACACTGATTAATTCAACAAGCTTTTTTTTTTTTTTTGAGTACCAAGTTTCCACCTGGGGCTATGGTGAAGCACACTAACATATATCTTGTGTCTTCCTTTCTAACCACAAAAATATTTCTTTTTTTAAATCCTCACCTGAGGATATGTTTATTGATTTTAGACAGAGAGGAAGAGGGAGACAGACAGGGGTGGGGGTGGGAACACCAATGTAAGAGGCAAACATCAATCGGCTGTCTTCCATATGTGCCCCGACCAGGAATTGAACCTCCAACATTTTGGTGCATGGGACGACCCTCCAACCAACTGAGCCACCCGGCCAGGGCAAAAAGATGTTTCTTTTATCCTTTCTTACATTTCCCTTGTGTACTGAAAAACACAGTGATTTTCAATTTTGCAGCATTAAAACTCTTCAAATGAAATCTTATATGGAATACCAATAAGTAAAACAGAAGAAACAAATATTTTTGTATATATTATATTATTTGATAATTACAATTTATAACGTACAGTTAATTAATGAAAACAATGATGTTGTTATAGTGAATATAAAAATTTGAAATGGAGGGTTTGGGATGGCAGTCGCAGCCTCATAGCATCCTCACTCTTCATGCATCCCTGTATTTTATATATTGGTTGGGCAACCTTGAGAAAATTCTGACAGCTAGACACTGGAAGTGATAGCACTTTAAACAGGATACCTAGCAGCTTCAGGTTATTCTGACTAAAATGCTCCAGAAACTTGAAAGAGGAATATAGCAAAATTTGGTTAAAGTTGACTCACTAACACTATGTAATTGTTTGTATTCCTTAATTATAAAGCATCTAATTAAAAGGAATGGATGAACAGGTTCTTCAACCAAGTTATATCTTTGTTTGACAAAAATACTTCTCAAAAATATATTTGCCATTATGAGTTGTTAATTATATTATTAAAATCATTTTCAGAAACTTCAGTTCCTGTTTCTCTCTAGTAATCACTTAAAACCTTTAACGCAGTAAAAAAAAATCAGACATGTTGAGTTGAAACTCATCATAACATTTCATGGGTTATAGGAGGGATGGTAAAAGCATGGCCCTGCATTCTTGAGTTGTTCTTGTTTGGATTTTTAAACCCAACACTCATTGTTTTATGAACTAATAAGTGAGTGAGCAAAGTGCAAAGCAGGGAAAGGAGAGGCTGGGGACACAGATGCAGTGAGTGGGGCCAGGTCCTCTAAGGATAAAACAAGCACCAAAGCTGCCAATAATACTTAACCATTGTACCACATGTTATGTGGTCATTTATTACTGTACAGTTTATTACTATATCTTTACACAAGCATAGGTATTCCTGAGCCTTGCCTAGCATTCAGTTGAGCGTGGCACATGTGAGCCAGGGTGGTGGGAGTGCACTTGATCCTACAGTTTCACAGCATGAGAAGACTTGTATGGATCTGAATTGTTAAAAGACATTTTTGGAACTACAGCTTTCCTAATTAATGCCATACCTACATGTGTTCAAACATATTCGCAGCTCTGGCAAGAGAACCTTTATTTTGAAGTAGGTGTGAATATATTAACCTGTAGTTGATGGGTCTGTGATGGTTCACATGTGACATATCACACACTTGAGTGTGTCTGTCTACAGTTAAAAAAAATTTTTTTTAATGTTATTTAAATCCAACATTGGTAGAACCCTTGAAACAAATAGGTCGAACTTCCTTGTAAGACAATTGTGGTTTCAGGGAAGCTGCAGAGCTGGCTTGATGGGGCCTTCCTGTTAGGATCAGAAAAACATGTGTCCCACTTGGGGCTTTCACATCCCAGGTGCCCAGCAGTTTGGGTGAATTGACTAGAATTGGCACGGCACAGGTCCTGTGTAGCTGTGAGACTAGCTCCCTCTGGTGCGAAGGTTTCGGTGGAAGCTTCCTGCCTCCCCAGTGATCCACACAGTTCCCACCACAGAGGGCTTGTCCCCCGCAACCTAGAATTTCCCTTTCCTCTGGCTCCATTAGGGGCTTCCCTGGGCTTGGACTCCCTATAGTCAGGGCTTTTGATCCACCCTTCTGACTTCGTCAGGGTTCCTGTGCTTATGACCTGGTTTTTATAATTGTAATAGACTTAGAAGTCAGCTTGGGACTTGTAGGTCAAAGCACAAAAGCAGCTGATGATCTGGAATGCTTCTTGTTCCCGTGTGTGTGTTCTTTGGTTGGCATTATTTCTGTGACATACGTTTGCAGATGTCTCAAGTATGCTGGGCTTGGGGGGCCTCGCTGGTGGTAGACTGAAGCCTTTGCTTAAATACTGGTTAGGAATAAAATGGCAAGGGAATCGCCTTTTTAATGGCCTTGGTTAAGGGTCCACAAGTCTACCACCGTGTCCTGCCCTACTTGCAGTTCTAGAGAAAAAGCCACCCAGGATTTGGTCAGAATTATTCAGGCTGACCACAGGGCTGAAATTCTTTCCATGTCTGGTGTGGTACGAAGGCTGTGATTCTGTCGGCCCGCTTCCTGCCGATCTCCAGGACAGTTTCTTCCTTCTGCAGCTGACTGTGGCAGTCTGGTTTTCTCCAGGGTCCAGCCACAGGCCTTTTCCTTTATATTTGGTGTTCTCTGTCAGGGTTACCTCATTTATTTTCATACTTCAGATGATGACTCTGAAATGCCTTAATTATCACTCCAGGATCTCAGTATGACTCCAATCTTCCTTTCCAAAGCCCCCCACCCCCCAAACTTCTTTACTTCCTTTTCTATACATATCTTTCAGCCCCAGAATTGTAGCTCTTAGTTTCTTAGCACATTGGGGTAAAGGGTGGGACAAATTTCATCGCAGAAGCAGGTATTGGGTTTCAATCAACATCCAATTTTTTTCCTAATACTTTCCAGCTGGGTTGACTTCAGGCATGTGGCAGTCAAGTGTTACCGAAGCACCCAGAGGTCAAGTGTTACTGAAGCACCCAGTGAATTAAGCCAGCTGAGACTTGAACATGGGGACTTTGCTGGTGCACAGCTCTTGCCCTAGAGGTCAACTGCTCTGTTTCCTGGTTTAGCCACCTCTCTGTTTTCACCACACTACCTGTCTGTCTAACAAGCTGACCAAACTCGGTGTTCTTGGGTCTGCCTGTGCCTTCTCCATGAAGGAGAATCTGATGATGTAAGGCCCTTATTATCAAAGAGCTTACAGCCTAATACAAATATATGAAAAGCATATACTCTTACTGTCTGCAAAAGATGGGCACACAGGATTATAAAAGTACAAAGAAGATGGCAATTATGTGTGTAGGGGAGGACCAGAGAATGTTCTTGCAAGAGGGGATGTGACGTGGATCTTGAAGGATGGGTAGGACCCAAAAATGCAATCATGTAGAGAAAAACCCAGAGGCAGAACCAGGCTGGAAGTGTATGGGGAAGAGTGACTCCACTTGCCTGGACATTGGGCTGTGTTGGAAAGGTTGAGAAGAACCCATGAAGAGTCTTGATCTGCAGGCTCACATTGGAATTTTACACTGTAGGTGACAATATTAGAACAGAGCAGTGGCATTATTAGAACACTGTTTCTGAATGCTCCATCTGGCACCAGTATATGATATTGGGGTAGAGGGAGAAGACAAGGAAGGAACTCCTGAGTTGGGTGAGCGATAGTAGGAATGGAGAGTTTGAATAGATGTGAGAATTTTCAGGACAAGAGAGAGGAAGAGTTTGTGATGAGTGATTGAACCTGAGTGATTGGGAAGCTCAGGATATTATGAACAGTGTAGAGAAAAAGAGTAAGTGGATTGGTGGAGGGAATGAAGTTGGGGCACTTTGGGCTGAAGAGATCTCTGGGAAATCCAGGTAGAGTCTTCCATTTCCCCCTCATCCAACCTCAGTGTTCTGGACTCCCCTTTCAGGTCAGGACAGTATGGCTCCCTGTTCTAGTTCTTCCAGCTAGGACCAGCCCCACCTTATTCCCTAGGTTTATCTAGTTGAAGCAGTAAATTCTTGAGCCCTGACCCACTGGGCACAGATACCAGGGCTTTGGTCCCAATGGGCCAACACTAAGGCTAGTCATGAGAACCTTGTTGCCCATATCCAATCTTGTGTTTTGCTCCCAGGACCAGTTTTTCTTGTCTCCTTTTCAATTACATATCCCCTTTCTGATGTTCTCACTCATAGGGCCTTCCTGGGACAGAAACCCCTGCCCCCAGGCTGGTGCCAGGGCTCTGATACCCATGGACAGAACCCAGAGGCTAAAAGCTAGTCCACAGCTTCCCAGGTTTTCTGTCTGTTCCACCAACCTGGAGGACACCTATGGCTTCTACTCAATGATCATTGGAAGACCCGTAGAGTTGGCTCAGCTCTTGCCTTCAAGGCTCAGGTCCAGTGCCTGTATCATCCTCAAGGGTGGGCCTTAGCCTTGTCCTTATTCCCAGGTGCTACTTGAAGTCCAACACCAACACCTCACCATTAACTCCCAAGGAAGTGTGAGGTGTCCCACTGATGCACAGCAAACTGCACATTGCACTCACCTGTGACCTTTGATGAAAGCATGTTGCATCCTGCCTTCCAGGTTTTGAACATTCCTTTGGATTCTCACCCTCCTTCTGTCCATACCCTGGTGGTTCTTCCACACTGGACATGTGGCCTTCACGCTACACTGGAGGTTTTTGGACTGTGGTGAGGATGTTTCCTTTTTAGTTGTTTCTGCTGCTGGTTGCACTGTGGTGCTCACAGTGCCATCATCCAACTCCCTGGGAGCTTCCTTCGTGTTATGGTTTAGGGACTGCAGAAATAAACTGAAGCTGGGGAGACAGCCTGGAGCATCCAGAGCCTTTGTGATTTAGTCAAGCATCTTCAGCCACTTTCTTCTTGTTCTGAAGACTTCACGTTATTAAAACCATTCCTCGCCAACACTAAATACATTTTGCACATGCTGCTTGAAAAACTGGCTTTCTCGGAGATGTAATATTTCACTGAAACAGTTCCTCTGGGTAGGCTGAAGCCAGCAGCTATGGAAACTCAATATTTGCTTTATACTGTGAAATTTTAGGACTGGACTGCTTTTCACATTTCTCAGATATGCTGCCCATTTGAAAAATAAAAATAAAAATAAGGCATTCTTGGCAGAGTCCTGGTGGCATGATCCAAATATCCCAGCTTGTGTTTCTATGTATTTAGAGATAAAGCAATGAGGAAATGTGGTTCAAAATGCCCATGATATAACTTTGGCCCATAAAAGTTAGAATTACCGTTTACTGAGCACCTATTGTGTGCTAGGCATGTTACATATTCTGCATCTTCACAACCACCGTGAGCATGCCAGCCCTGGGTCTGTTTGCCTCTGACTCCTGCTCTGCTCTGGAGAGCCCAGGCTGACCTGGATTGGAGGCTACCTTTCTCAGGCTCCAGGGTGCTCTGGCTTCCTGCTAGATTGGGCCAATAGAGACACCAATGGCAGGCTAGGGGTAGAGAAGAGGAGGAAGCCAGAGTACATCTTCCCTCTTTCGCTTCATCAAGCCTCTCCTCCAGTAGTGACTGCATCTCCATGGCCCCATCTCCCACTATTTGAGCCCTCCATATTACCTGGTGATCCTGGCTCCTGGGTAACACTTCCTCCTCCCTTTGTCCCAGTGACCTTGACTCTCTGGTAACACTACCTCTTCCCTTTGTTCATTCAACTGCCTGCTGCTTGTTGTTGTTAATCTGTGGATCACCTCATGGTGCCATCTGTATGACCTTACTCCCACCAATTTCATCCTTTTAAAGTCATACCAATTTGATATCTTTAAACTATTGACTTTGTTGTCATTGCAGCAATCTGTACATCTCAGCTTCTCTACCACCTTCAACATGTACTTTTGTGTTTATCATTGCAATCAGTTCCCTGCATTGCATTCCTTCCGTTGCAAATACTTGAAGCGGTTTCTATTTCTCTGCTTGGATGCTGACTGATGTATTGAGGTAGACATCATAAACTTTGTTTTAAGATGAGGAAACAAAGGGTCAGAGTGTTAACTGACTTACACAGTCTTAAAATAGGAAATAGTGGAGCTTGGGTTTAAGCTCGGGCTGGATCAATTTTGAAGCTTGTGCCCTTTCCCACACCCAAACCTGTCTGTTTCTTGGTGCCACACAAACCAAGTATAACTTCTCCCATTTAATCCCTTCATATTTTGGAAAAAGAAAACTCATAATCTCCTTCACCAAGATTTCCCTAGATGAAATGTTCTTTTTCCTTCCCCTGTTCTTCATGAAAAAGAATTTTGATTTTCTCCTAATGTTCTGGTTGAGTCTTCTACATTGATGCTTCTTATACTTTAATGTGAGGGTTATGATTCAAGATGACTCAGGAGGTCATGCATAAATGTTTTTAATTAGACTTTTTGGAAGAGAGATGATTTCAGAGTTACATGCATTTGCAAGAAATAATACAGAGGTGCTATGTTCCGTTTAACCAGTTTCCCTAATGGTAATGTCTTGTAAAACTATAGTATAATTTTAAGCAGAATTTGACCTTGATATAGTCAAGATACAGCACACTTCTATCATCACAAAGATTCCTCTGCTGTCTTTTTATAGCTACACTCACTTCCCTTCTGGACCCCATTATTTCCTTAACCCCTAATTTGTTACCAAATTAGAAACAATTAATTTTTTCCATTTCTATAATTTTGATATTTCAAGAATAGTATATAAATGAAATCATACAATATGCAAACTTTTAGGATCTAGTTTCTTCACTCAGCATAATTTTTTAGAGATTCATTCATATTGTTGCATGTGTTAAAAGTGTTTCTTTTTTTCTTGTTGAGTAGTATACCATGGAATGGATGTACCACAGTTTGTTGAAACATTCATCCAGTGAAGGAAGTTTGGGTTGTTTCCAGTTTAGGGGTATTACCAATAAAGTTGATATAAATATCTCTGTGGGATTTTGTGTAATCATAAATCTTTATTCCTTGGGAAAATGCCTAGAAGTGCATTTGCTGGGTTGTCTAGTTTTTTTAGAAAATGCCAAATATTTCCACAGTAGCTGTTTTATTTTACATTTCCACAAGCAATGTATGAATGATACAGTTTTTCTACATCTCTGTCAACATTTGTTGGTGTTGGTTTTTAGTTTAGTCATTTTGATATATGTGTAGTGGTATCTCATTGTGGTTTTAAGTTGCATTTTCCTAGTGACTAATGATGTGTAATATCTTTTCATGTGCTTTTTTGCTATATGTATATCTTCTTCTGTGAACTGTTTCTTAATGACTTTGTTGCTGTTCTGAATAGATTGTTCACTTTTTAAAAATATATTTAAAAATTTTTTAAATTTTATTTTTGATTTTAGAGAGAAGGGATGGGAGGAAGAGAGGGAGAGAAACATCAAAGAAAGAGAGACACATCAATGGTAACCTTCCAGATGTGCTCTGACCCGGGACTCAACCTGCAACCCAGGCATGTGCCCTAACAGGAAATTGAACCAGTGATCTTTTGGTTTGCGGAATGATGCCCAACAAACTGAGCCACACTGGCCAAGGGATTGTCCACTTTTTTACTGTTGAGCTTTGACGGCTCTTTATATATTCTAGATACTGGTCCTTTTAGTAGGTATATGATTTGCAAATACCATAGTGGGCAAAAGTAGGTTTATTGTCGTTTGTGTGGATAAAGACATGCAGGTTATGATTATTACAATAGCTCTATTAACTGTGTTTTATGTACTCACAATTATAAACATACTTTCACCCACTCCTGTATTTTTTTCTATATCTTATCTTTTTTATCCTCTTAACACAAATGAAATGTTTTTAATTTTGATGAAGTCCAGATTATCAATATTTCCTCTGTTGGATTGTGATTTTGGTGTCAAGTCTAAGAATTCTTTGCCTAGCCCTAGGTCCCAAAGATTTTTTTCTAAAAGTTTCATAGTTTTACATTTTACATTTTGGTCTGTGATCCATTCTGAGTTAAATTTTATATAAGGTACGAGGCTTAGATTGAGCTTACTTTTTCACCTATGGATGCTCCAGCACCATTTGTTGAAAAGACTCTTTCCTCCATTGAATTGCTTTTGCACCTTTGTCAAAAATCAGTTGGCCATATTTGTGTAGATCTATTTCTGGGTTCTCTCTTCTCTTCCATTGATCTACATGTATGTCTCTGCAGTAACACACAGTCTTGATTAATATAGCTGAAGGGTAAGTCTTGAAATTGGATACTCATTTCTCCCTTTTTGAAATTTGTTTTAACCATTTTAGCTCCTTTGCATTCATAAAAATTTTAGCGTATCTTAACTATATGTACAAAAAATCTTGCTGGTGTTTTTAATATGAATTGTTTATGCTTGTTTATCAATTGGGGGATAATTAGCATCTTTTTAATGTTGAGGTTTTCAACTGACAGACATGGTATGTCCCTTCATCTGTTTAGATCTTTCCCTTCTCTTGTGTAGTTTCACTATTCAAGTTCTGTACATATTTTATTAGATTTCTATCAGTATTTCATTTTTTGAGCAGTTGTAAATGGTATTCTATTTTAAATTTCACTGTCCACATGTTCTTTGCCGTATATAGAAGTAAAGTTAATTTTTATATTTGTGTTTATCTTGCCTGTGACCTTGCTGAACTCACTTATTAGGGTTTTTTGGTTTGTTTTTCTTTCTGTAGATTCCTTGGGATGTTCCATGTAGACCACCATGGATGGCATCTGCAGATAGGCATAGTTTTATCTCTTCTTTTTGATCTCTATCTGATCTATAGCTAAGGGGTAATTTTTCTCAGACTGCTCTTAAGACTTTTTTCTTTGTTTTTGATTTTCAGGAGTTTAATTACCTTGTTTGGGATGTGCTCAATTTCTTGAATCTGTAGGTTTCTGTCTGTTGCCAAATTTGGGGATTTTACAGCTATTCTTTCTTTTTCTGTTTTTAAATCCTCACCTAAGGATATGTTTATTGATTTTAGAGGGAGAGAAAGGAAGAGAGAGAAGGGGTGGGGAGAGAGAAAGAGAAACATTGATGTGAGAGAGAAACATCGATCAGCTGCCTCTTATACATGCCCCAACAGGGATCAAACCCACAACCTAGGTATGTGCTCTAACAGGGAATCAAACCTGGAACGCTTTGGTACATGGGAGGACATTCCAACCAACCAGAGCAGCCATTATTTCTTTGATCACTTTTTCAGGTCTGCCTCTTTTCTCCTCCTCTTCTCGAACTCTGATAGTATGAATGTTAGATCTTTTATTATAGTCTCATAGACCCCTAAGGCCCTGTTTTATTTTAAAAAAAAATTTGTGTCTATTTTCACTCTGTTGTCCCACTGAATAAGTTCTATTGTTTGTGCTCTCTTCCAGTTTACCAGTTCTTTCCTTTGTCCCTTTCATTCTGCTATTTGAGCCCACTTAATAAAATTTTTTAAATTTTGATTATTATACTTTTTAATCCTACCCTGGCTGGTTTGGCTCAGTGGATTGAGTGTCGGCCTGCGAGCTAAGTGTCGCTGGTTCGATCTTCCAGTCAGGGCACATCAGAGAAGGAAAACTCTGACTCCAAAAAACCTCCGCTGCCTTGCGGCATACCTCTTCAGGGGAAAGGCTAAGGTAGTAAACCCCGACAGAAAATCCGGAGCCGGAGTCCCTAAGGCGGTTTGACATTGCAGTCAACACCGGCAACTCCTGCGGCGCACCTGAAACCAAGCTGTATTGATTCCGTCTTTCCCTTGGACCCTTCAGCTGCGAAGAGAGAGGGGGTCTGCTGCATGGGCAACAGCAGACCCTCCATATCACCCTGCCCAGGCTCTGTAGCTTCAGCTTCACTGGAGAGGACACTCCAGCGTCATCGCAAGATGTCGATTCAACATGGGAGGAGACAGATACTGTGTCACTCCCGAGTCGGACTGCACAACCATTCTCGGCGGTGCAGATAGACTCTTAAGAAGCTACACCATCGTCTCTCGAGACGGACGGCTGCCGCCGACGACGACTTTTTAATCCTAAAATTTTAACTTTATTCTTTGTATCTTGTATTTCTTTGTTGGGACATTTTATTTCTTTGCTAAGGATTCCCTTTTCCCCCATTTGTTCTAAGCACATTCGTAATTGCTCATTGAAGTATTCATATCATGGCTGCTTTGGCACCTTTGTCAGATTACTCTAATAGCTCTGTCAGGTATTGATAGGCTTCTCTTTACTGCTGGGTGAGAAGAGGAGTTCTGGATCTTATCTGTTCTCCACTGACATTGTGCTGGTGACAGTGGGGCTTGTAACCACTAGAGGTGGTGAAAGTGCTGACTCCGCACAAGGGCCCCTATCGACACTACCCCAGCAGGGAGGGGGAGGGGGAGGAGCACCTAGTTACTGCTGGGTGGGGATGGAAGTCCAGGCTTCCCATGTGGTCTCCACTGACCCTGCCAGGAAGGGTGGTAGCTCATGACCAGCTGTCTGGGATTCCCATGTTCCTACTTGACTTTTGCTGACACCAGGCCAGTGTCTACCCCTTTGCTGCCTACCGCTTTCCTCCAGACATGCCGTATACTGTAAGTCATGTTCTTCCTTCTCTCTCCAGTGCCTTTCTTTACTCTGGGGACATTGGGGTGCCTTGTTATAGCCTCTCAAAGGTAGAAGCCTAGGCTTATCACTCAGCCTTTGCTTGAGTGGGTGTAGGTGGGGCCACGATGTTTTGATAGTGTTTGGCTGAAGGAGAGTGGTTATTATCTCGCTAAGCTGTTCTTTTCCTGGTCCTCTGTCTAGAGGGCAGGCATTTGCTGTTGTTGTTGTTTTGGTCTGTACCTGTTGGGTTGGTTTACCAGGGCTAACTCAGTAGTCCAGGTAAAGAATAAATGTTCAAAACTAATATCCAGTTGTCACAGCACTGTTTGTCAGAAAGACTGTCCTTTCTCCATTGTATCGCCATATTTATTCTGTTCTAAAGCCTGTGTCTGGCCACCTTAGCCCCACTCACTTTAGTCCTTGACTCTCATCTTTGTGACAGAACTCATTTTAAAGAATTCGTGTGCCAGCTACTATGCTAGCCAGCATGAACGGAAAAGGATATGAAATCACCAACAGCCAAGAGCTTGTGGTCTCCATCCTGGATGGAACTTGTGCTAGAGGCGCAGGCCTGATGGTCCCATCATGCCCACTTACCAACAGATACTTTGGTAGATGGGCTGGATGTGAAGCCAGGCATCTGTGGGTCAAGGACTGAATGGTGGTAAAGAGATGGAGATAGGAAATTTAAGTTTCAGTGAAGATGTATGTCTAGGAAGGGAAGGAGAGTGAGTGTCAGGGACCTAGAATGGTGGCTGAGCAAAGGGAAGATCTTTAAGGATAGGAGCAATTAAGCAAGTTTCTTGTAGGTAAGGAATAGATAAGACCAGAAAACCAAAAGAGAGAGGTTTCTAGAGTACTTGGAAAAGAATTTAAAAATGCTTGAAAGAAAAAATAGACGTACATATATACACATAGATATATACATGTGTGTACGTGTGTACATGTATGTTTATGCATATACACACCTGTGTATATATGTACATGTGTGCTATGTATTTCACATATATACAGAAAGAGGGAAAGAAGGGGAAAAGGAAGGGAGAGATTGAAAGGTCGAGAAAGAATTATATACATAATTTCTCTCTCTCTTTCTCTTTCTATATGTCTACCTGTTGCTATAGAGAGATGGAGATCAATCAATAAAGGGAAGGTGAAAGAAGGATGAATCATTGATGAAATGAAATCTTATAAGAAGAAGGAATGTCAGCCTGTGGGCAGGAAAGCAGGCAGGTGAGGACTGGGGTGGTCCCGTGGTTAGGCCTGCAGGTGGTGGGAGGGCAACAGAACTGGGTAAGAGCTGAGTGTCATGCAAGTACAGTAGCCCTGCTGTGTAGAGAAAAGTGACTGTAGAATGAGACTTGTGTACTGGGTGACCTGGAAAGTATAAGAAGCCAGAGGTCTCAGAGGTTGGGCACTATGCTTTCTTTGATTCCACGAATGAGAGAGGCAGAAGGATAAAGATCCTGGTTTGAGAGTGGTATTTCTGAATGTGAGTCATTCATCTGACTGTCACTCAATGTCAGCTTTGTGCTGTGGGAAACTCTGGGAACAAAGAGAAGAACAAAATCATAATCTCTGTCCTTAAGAGGTTCACAGCCCAAATTTCAGAGTCAGCGCTTTGCAGGTGATGACAAGGTCCAGGATGCATCCCTGGCAATGATTTGCTGCAGTGGGTCGGAGAGTCTGGTTGGCCAAGCAAAGGCAGCTGAGCAGCTGGCCGGCCAGCATGTTGGATGTGTCATCCACACATCAGTCCTACAGAGAAAATCAAGTTTGTCTCTGCTCAGTCATTTGTCAGGGGCCACGTGTATCCTCTTTCCATCCTGTAATGTGGGAGCTATCTTTCCATTGAAGCCTTTGCATCTCAAACTCTGTGACCACTCTGGGGTCCATTCTTAGGGCGATTTTCATGAGTATAGAGTGGAGGGTGAGAGCATCTCAGAGAGCTGCTTCCACACTTCGGTGCACAAATCTCTAAAGAACTATCAGTCGTGGGCTTGCTTAAAGTTTCCTTCTTTAATTTTTTCACCAGTAAAATGGAGATAGGAAGGTGCCACAAATGCTTGCGAGGCAGAGGGAGCTGGGACAAGTATCTACAAAGACGTAAATAAACCAGCAGCAGCAGCAGCCGGTGCTGCAGGAGGCAGCAGGAGGCAGTGATGACGAATGAGTGTGTCTGCATGGAGCAGGGGGACTGCTCAGGGCGCTGTGAGCTCTGTGACAAATTTCATTCTTTCCACGCACCTCTAATCGAAGCCGGCAACTTAAAGGAGCTGTGTAGGATCCAGGCCTTCCAGAGGCCCCCGCTGGCTTCCCTAGCTGAGTGAACAGAGAGGCCTTGAGACTTCTGGATGAGAGGGACAGGCTATGGGAATCCACACATCAGCATTTCCAGTTTTTTTATGTCCACACAGACTTCAGGAGATCATTTCATAGCCCATCTGGGCATTGCTGTCTGGGAACCGAATCTCCTCCTTTCCTGTTTCAGAGAGGCTGGCCTGCAAACTTCACTGATGAGGGGTCATGTGGACACATCCCACTCTCAATGTTTCGTGGGTTTTGGCTGACAGCAGGGAAGAGGAAGCATGTGTCTTTGATCTTGTACCCTTTACTTCCCTTTCTGCTGTGACCTTGGAAGGTCAGTGTCTGGCTGTCTGGTTTGAATTCCAGATTAAACTCTGGCAGGGGGCTTTGCCCTTCAGGGGATGGTATTCCATCTTTTTAGGGGTCTAGACAAACATCATCAAGGCTGCTCCTCTCAGTGGCTCATGATGACAGCAGGTGTAATACATGATGTGATATCCTGGGCATGCGATGCTTTCTGATTGTGCTTGTGCCATTTCTTTTTTTCTTTTAGAGCCTGAGAAGCCAACTGGGGCCAGCCAAGTTTTGGGAGCTGTGCTACTTGATACTAACGTCACCAGGGATGAACTGTTCTTACCAGAGATTCTTCTGTTCCTGACAGCATACCTCTCCCCAGGTAGCTAAGGGAATAATGAGATTTTTTACCACCCTCTGCTCACTATGTAAGAAGAAGCCCTTGCATGGGGACTTACATACCAGGGATGCTCACTGCTGTTACTGCAATTTAAAATGAAATACATCATCGGCAGGCACATTTCATTTTATACATTCAGTGATTATGCTAGGTATAAATGGGTTCCAGAGAAGATGAATTCACAGAGCTGGAAATGAGGTTACCTTTAAAATGAAAAATAACATACAATGCATGCAAATAGCCATTTAAGCTAAGAGGTGGTACTCATAACACAGGTTGTAATCTTTATCAAGAGACGAGCATGTCTTCAGGAAGGCAGAATTCTGAGATGTAAATCATAAAAAGGAGCTCTCTCTTTTCAATCATATTACACTTTGTCAGTAATTAGGTGAAGGAGCTTTGCATCTTAGGTGAAAGAAAGCTGTCATAGGGTAAGATTTATAAGCATGGGTAAGTTCTGTCCAAAGAGAGCATGCTGTGATGCTGGTTCACTGGCCCTAGAGTGTTCCCTAGACGTGATTTTCCCCTAGAAGAGTGTGGGGTTAATGTAATGGGGCACCACTGGAAGAAAACCCCGGCTTTGAAAATGTGCAGCTCCTTAGTCCTAATTTTGTCCTTGCCAGGATAATCTCTGGGGTCACTGTCTGCAGGAGGACCTGATCTAGATTTTCAGCAGGTGGCAGGGTCAGTGGAGATCACATGGGAAGCCTGGACTTCCATCCCCACCCAGCAGTAACTAGATGCCCCTCCCCAGTCCCCTCCCTGCTGGGGTAGTGTCGATAGGGGCCCTTGTGCAGAGTTTACCAATTCTTTCCTTTGTCCCTTTCATTCTGCTATTTGAACCCACTTAATAAAATTTTCTAAATTTTGATTATTTTACTTTCTAATCCTAAAATTTTAACTTTATTCTTTGTATCTTGTATTTCTTTGTTGGGACATTTTATTTCTTTGCTGAGGATTCCCTTTTCCCCCATTTGTTCTAAGCACATTCGTAATTGCTCATTGAAGTATTCATATCATGGCTGCTTTGGCACCTTTGTCAGATTACTCTAATAGCTCTGTCAGGTATTGATAGGCTTCTCATTACTGCTGGGTGAGAAAAGGAGTTCTGGATCTTATCTGTTCTCCACTGACATTGTGCTGGTGACAGTGGAACTTGTAACCACTAGAGGTGATGAAAGTGCTGACTCCTCACAAGGGCCCCTATCGACACTACCCCAGTAGGGAGGGGGAGGGGGAGGAGCACCTAGTTACTGCTGGGTGGGGATGGAAGTCCAGGCTTCCCATGTGGTCTCCACTGACCCTGCCAGGAAGGGTGGTAGCTCATGACCAGCTGTCTGGGATTCCCATGTTCCTACTTGACTTTTGCTGACACCAGGCCAGTGTCTACCCCTTTGCTGCCTACCCCTTTCCTCCAGACATGCCGTATACTGTAAGTCATGTTCTTCCTTCTCTCTCCAGTGCCTTTCTTTACTCTGGGGACATTTCCTATCTCCATCTCTTTACCACCATTCAGTCCTTGACCCACATATGTCTGGCTTCACATCCAGCCCATCTACTAAAGTATTTGTTGGTAAGTGGGCATTATGGGTGGCTTATTCAATTGTAAGTTAATAAACTGGTATTGGCTGATGTTATGTTCTCTTGAGGGCTTGGTGAATGTGAACTGTTCTCCTAGACCTATTCACTTCTGGTCACTGGGAACATAGAGTTGTTGGCCCAGGGCTTGGATTTGTGTTGTTCTGATCAAAGCTCTGAGAGCTGTCAAGCAGCCTGTCTCTCTGACACATTTCTGATTGTGCTGGTCATGTGCATGAGGGTCACAAACACTGAGAGTCACTTACACTGGTCAATGAAGGAATGATGTTTGTTCTACAACAGGATTTCTTAACCTTAAGACATTAATATCTTGGGCCAAATAGCTCTTTGTTGAGGGTGGGGCTATTGTGTATTTTAGGATGTTTAGAAGTCTCCTTGCTCCCTACACACTAGAGGCCATATCAACCCCCAATGCAACTGTGACAGCCAAAAATATATCCAGACATTGTCAAATGTCCCCTGGGGAGCACACTGCCCAAAGTTGAGAATCACTGTTCACTGGTCTATAGAAGGTAGCCAGGGATAAGGAGCCTCCTTGAGGAACAGAGCTCAAAACTACACTTTGGGGTGGATGAGTGCTTCATGCCTTTATATTGGTTGGTATATAGTGTTCCCCAGAGAAACAGAACCCATAGGATGGAGATTTTTATATCTATATTTATATCATCTACATCTATATCATCTATCTATATGTAGATTTATTATTAGGAAGTGACTCATGTGATCGTGGATGCTGAGAAGTCCCAGAACCTGCCATCTGCAAGCTGGAGACCTGAAAATCTGGTAGTATAATTCAGTCCGAGTCTGCAGGCCTGAGACCCAGGGGAGATAATGGTATAAAACCCAATCTGATGGCCAGAGAAGATGAGATGAGATGGGATGTGTCAGGTAGCCTTGCTCTGAGAAATCACCGGGAGACCATTCTAGGATTAAACAATGGGTTTATTGAGAGAAAAAGGGGGAGGGGCTGGAGGAAAGAGGAAACTTCCAGACCAACTTGAGGGCCCATTGGAGCAAGGGGAGAGGGGGAAAAGGGAAAGGGAGAGGAGGGAAGGAAGGGAGAGTGGAGACTCCCAGTCACCCATGCGGTAGGAATCCCCTGCCTGTGCATCTGCAGGCACTGTCTCCACATTTTGCCAAACACACATTTCATTTAGGGTGAGCCCGCCCATCAACACATTCAGCAGGTCATTTATATCTCCCTGCTTTCCCCCAAACAGGCCAGTCAACATATCAGGCTAGGTCCCTCAACGTTTCCTATGGTAATGAGCAAAGTCCATTTTCATTTGCTATGTGAGGGGCTAGGTCCAGATTAATTTGCCTACAGTTCATTTGCATACATCAAAAGTTCAGGTGGGCATTCCAGCTGCCTCCATGATCTGACAGGATGTCTCAGCTCAAACAGTGAGGCAGGAAAAAAAGAGCAAATTCCTTCTTCCTCTGCTTTGTGATCTATGCAGGCCCTCAGCAGATTGGGTGATGCCCGCCCACACTGGGGAGGGAATCTATGAGTCCATTAATTCAAATCCCAATCTCATCTGGAAAACCTGCACAGACACATTCAGAAAGAATATTTAATCTGGACGTCCCATGACCAGTCAAGTTAACTCATAAAATTAACCATCATAGTAGGAGATGTGGTAATTTTTAAATTAGAGGGCTAACGGCCAGTGAAAAATGTCCAGAGCTACCTGGAGCTGTTCCATCACTATTAAGGGAGGGCTTGGAGAGAAGGGTTGTGGTGTAGAGTTTGGCTGTGAGGTTCATTACTTCTCTGACTTCTGCAGACCTTGTCTCATTGGCAGCTGTGCCGAACAGGATGTCCTCTGCCCAAGTCCTGCTCTCAGTCCTGGTGTTCTCACTGAGGTGCTCTGAACCACTTGGAGCACTGACTGTGCAGCAGGGCCAGCGAGGATGCTCTCCTTCCCTAGATCACAATGATAAAGGAGGCACTAAGTGATACTCCACCCGGGCCTGTGCTATTATAGCATCTTAGTGCTCAGGCTGAAACAGATCACAGGTCTGCTGAGCAAAACTTTCCTTGGCATCTTGTAAGCTGAGATTTTTGATTCCAAAGATCTTGGGTGGTTCCTAAGATTATGTGGATCTAACAAGCTCCCAAGTGATGTCAATGCTGCTGGTCCTTGAACCATACTTTGAGGAGTAAGAACTAGGCCAGAGGCCTGGAAACTATGGTCCATTGACCTAACTAGGTCCACCACTTATTTTCAAAAATAAAGTTTTATTGGAACACAGCCACATGTTCATTTACATATTGTCTATGGTGGCTTTGGTACCACAATCGCAAAGTTGAGTAGTTGAGGCAGAATATATGGTCCTGAAAGCTTGAAATGCTTATTCACTGGTCCTTATAGTAAGGATGTCTTGACCACTGCTCAAGGCTGACTTGTGTGATGTGAACAATGGAGGGTCTTCCTGGTTGCTTTTTAGGATCGACCATCCCAAGGTTGTCTTTCTTCACCCTTAGCCTGCCTTCTCTGTCCCTCTTCCTCTTGCCTCTGGCTCTTGCAGTCCTCTCAGTTAGCACCTGGGGCTTGAGGAGAGATGCAGGAAGAATTTCTGTGCCACAGTAAAACTTCCATCCTGTTCGAGGTCCTCTCGCAGTCCTGAGGAAGTGCTGTGCTTAACGCCCCACTCAGAGCCAGTCAGCTTGGTATTCTTTCAGACTTCTAGGTGGCTCACCCTCACACTTGTTCAGAAGTACCCTCTGAGACTTAAGCATACAAAGCTCATGCCTAATTGCTCTTTTTGTTTTCCAGCCAGCCAGTCAGCCAGCAGTTACTTAGAACTTCATTTTCTTAGGCATCAAATTAGGTGCTTGGATAACAGATTTATAAGATGCCTCTTCCATAGGTACAATATTAGAAGACCATTTGGATACTTTGATAGCCAAAGAGTATGGAGGATTTGGAGCTTCACTGCTGTAGACTTCTTTTAAATTATGAATTTTTATTAAATTTTACACAAACATTTTTGCATTTAATGATGTAACGTGTTTTTTCTGTTAATCTATAAATATGACAGATTACAATTATTTACCAATATTTGATAAATGAGATAATATCTTTTACTAAAAATCAGGCCATATTCATAGTGTGATATAAATAATAATTTTACTGACTTCAATTGCAATGTCACTACAAGATAAGTCTGTTGCCATTCCTGTTAACAACAAAATTTGATTTCAGGATTTTCTATATTAAGTAACATTCAAAATTTCCTGTGGTACCTCATCAACACCTTATTTTTTATCATTATTAATTTGAAAAATTATAGTAAAATACAAAACATAAATTTCACCATCTTAACCATTTTTAAGTATATAGTTCAGTTGCGTTAAGCACATTTACACTGTTGTGCAACCACCATCCATCTCCAGAATACTTTTCTTCTTGCAAAACTGAAACTTTGTACCCATTAAATAGTAACTTCCCACAGCCACAGACAACCACCATTCTACTTTCTGTCTCTATGAATTTGATTATTCTAGTTACCTCATGTAAGTGGAACCATACGGTACTTACTCATTTGTGACTGGCTTATTTCACTTAGCATAATGTCCTCAAGGTTCATCCGTGTTGTAGCCTGTGTCAGAATTTCCTTCCTTTTTTAGGCTATGTATGAGTAACATTTCATTGTATTTATAGCATGTTTTATTTATTCATTCATTGTGGCTAGACACTTTGATTCTATTTTTAGCTACTGTGAATAGTGCTTCATAAAAATTGGCACACAAATATCTGTTTGAGTGCCTGTTTTCAATTCTTTTGGGTATATACCCTGAAGTGGAATTGCTGGATCATATGGTAATTCTATTTTTAATTTTTTGAGAAATTGCCATACTGTTTTCTATAGTACCCTTTCATCAACAATATTAGGAGTCATATTTCTTCACAACCACTCCAACACTTGTTATTTTCTATTTTTTTGTTTGTTTGGTAGTAGCCATCCTAATGGGTGTGAGGTGGTATCCATTATGGTTTTGATTTGGATTTCCATAATGATTAGTAATGTTGAGCATCTTTTCATGTGCTTACTGATCACTTGTATATCTCCTTTGGAGAAATATCTATTGAAGTTCTTTGTCCATTTTTTAAAAATGAGGTTCTTTGTTTTTGTTGTTGCTAAGTTGTAGGAGTCCTTCATGTAATCTGGATATTAATGCCTTATCAGATATATGATTAACAAATGTATTCTCTCATTCCATGTGTTGCATTTTCACTCTGTTGATTGTGGTTTTTAATGTACAGCAATTTTAAGTTTTGATATTTATGTATTTTTACTTTTGTTGCCTTGCATATCTAAGAAATTTTTGCCAAATCCAGTGTCATGAAGCTTTGCTCTATGTTTTCGTCTAAGAGTTTTATAGTTTCACCTCTTATGTTTAACTCCTTCATCCATTTTTACTTTTTTAAATATGGTGTAAGGTAAGGACTCAACTTCATTCGATTGCATGTGGGTATTCAGTTTTCTTGACAACATTTGTTGAAAAGGCTGTTCTTTCCTTATTGGGACTGTTCTTTCTTTATTTTCACCTTGTTGAAAATCACTTGACGACATACTTAAGGGTTTATTTCCAGGTTCTTTATTCCATTGGACGATGTGTCTATGTCTGTCTACACCAGTACTACACTGTTTTGATTACTGTAGCTTTTTATTTTTTTAATCCTCACTTGGGGATACATTTATTGATTTTAGAGAGGGAACAGGGAGGAAGGGAGGGAGGGAGAGAAAGCAAAACATTGATGTGGGAAAGAAATATCTATTGGTTGCCTCCCGCATGTGCCCCAACCAGGGGCTGAACCCACAATCTAGGTACGTGCCCTGACGGGGAATCAAACTGATGACATTTTAGTGCATAGGATGCTCCAATCAACTGAGCCACACTAGCCAGGGTTGATTGCTGTAGCTTTGAAATAAGTTGTTTTTTTTTTTTTTTTTTTACTTTTCTTTCTTTTTTTTTAATTTTGTTTTTTTAAGTATATTTTATTGATTATGTTGTTGATTATGTTGTTACAGTAGTTCCAGTTTTTTACCCCTTTGCTCCCCTCTGCCCAGTACCCCCTTCCCTCCAGTAATCCCGCCCCCCTTAGTTCATGTCCATGGGTCGTGCATATAAGTTCTTTGGCTTCACCCTTTCCAATATTATTCTTAACATCCCCATCTATTTTGTACCAACCGATTATGCTTCTTAGTCCCTGCACCATTTCCCCATTTCTTCCCCTCCCCCTCCCAGCTGATAACCCTCCAAATGATCCCCATACCTATGATTCTGTTCCTATTCTCGTTTGCTTAGTTGGATTTCATTTTTATTTTTTAGATTCAATTATTGATAGTTGTGAGTTTGTTGTCATTTTAGTGTTCATAGTTTTGATCTTCTTTTTCTTAAGTAAATCTCTTTGACATTTCATATAATAATGGCTTGGTGATGATGAACTCCTTTAGCTTCACCTTGTCTGGGAAGCACTTCATCTACCCTTCCATTCCAAATGATACCCTTGCTGGATAGAGTAATCCTGGTTGCAGGTTGCTTTTCATCACATTGAATACTGCTTGCCAGTCCCTTCCTGCCTGCAAAGTGTCCTCTGAGAAGTCAGCTGATAGTCCTGTAGGCACCCCCCATAGGCAACTCTCCGCCTCTCTCTTGCTGCCCCCATGACTCTGTCTTTATCTTTCACCTTTGGCATCTCAGTCATGATGCATCCTGGTGTTGTCCCCTCTGGGTCCAGCTCGCCCGGACCCTGTGTGCTTCCCGAACCTATATGTCCATCTCCTTTGAAAAATTTGGGAAGTTTTCCTCATCTTTTTCAATTCTTGCTTCCTCATTCTGCACTGGTTGACTGTCTTTTTCTTCCTTATGTTCCAAATCATTGATTTGAACCTCGGTTTTCTTCCCTTCACCATTGGTTTTGTGTGGATTTTCCTTCGTTTCACTTAGCATAGCCTTCACTTCTTATCTTATGCGTTTGCCATACACAAGCATATCTGTCAAGCCTGTGAGCATTTTTATCACCAGTGTTTTGAATTCTGCATCTGTTAGGTTGACTATCTCCTCATCTGTTAGGTTGGCTGTCTCCTCATCTGTTAGGTTGGCTATCTCCTCGTCGCTTAGTTCTCCCACTGGAACCTTGATCCGTTTCCCCTTTTGGGCCGAACTTCTCTATCTCCTCATTCTGACAGGCTCCTGTGTTTGTTTGCCTCCATGTCCCAGGTAGAGCTGTCACTCCTCTTATGTTGGAAGGGGTGGAGCCTTAGGGATTGGTCAGTACAGTGTGACTTGTTTCACCATGTTGTGGGGGAGGGGTCCGAGAGGGAACAATGCTGCCTGCCCTGGACTCACCCCTTTCCAGGCACCTCTCCCACTTTTGCACTGGACTAGCTCCCCTCTAGCTGCTGCCCTGGCCGTCGTGCCCAGAGTGGGTGGGTCTGTGGAAGCTCTAGGACCATGGGTTCCTTTAAACAAGCGGACTCTGCTGAGACTGGCAGTTTCTGCCTCCACCTCAACCCCCACTGATCTGCACAGTCAGAAGCAATGAGGCTTGATTTTCCCTGGTGCTGGCACCATGAGCTTCGAGGTCCAGTGAGGGGCTGTGAGTGCTCCCCAGGTGTCTCTCCTGACTTTTAAAAATGTTTGGCTGCGCTTTCTGCCAGCCTGCCACTGCTGCCGCTGCTGCTGCCGCTGCTGCTGCCTCTGCTGCCACCATCACACCACGTCCTCTCTGTCCCAGCTCCACCCCTCCTACCTGTCTGGATGAGTATTTCTTCTTTATATCTTTGTTTGCTGGACTTCCATGCAGTTTGATTTTCTGGAACTTCTGGTTGTTTCTAGTTTTGAGGTAGTTGTATTCCTTCTTAGTTGTGGAGGGAGATACAGCGTGTCTGTCTATGCCTCCATCTTGGCCAGAAGTCCTGAAATAAGTTTTGATATCAGTAACTGTGACACTTTTAACTTAGTTCCTTTTCTATATTATTTTGGCTATTTGGGATTCCTGAAGATTCCATATGAATTCTAGAATGGATTTTCTATTTCTG
The DNA here is from genome assembly GCF_987537825.1 of Furipterus horrens. Classification (NCBI taxonomy): domain Eukaryota; kingdom Metazoa; phylum Chordata; class Mammalia; order Chiroptera; family Furipteridae; genus Furipterus; species Furipterus horrens. Next base: position 56,312,116 of record NW_028327176.1, on the reverse strand, counting down.
CAAAAGAAGTCATTCGGATTTGAGGACTGCCATAGGACTTTTAAATTCTCTCTTAAAGAAAACATTTGCCAGACAGGTAAGGAGAAGTGGGCATTCTAGGCAAAAGGAAGAGCATGATCAAATGCATGAAAGATAAAGGAGCTTGGTTTATTTGGGGAAACTAAAAATAATCTGATATTGTTGGAGCATTAGGCATGCTCGTATCTCTTTGTATAGGTGTGTGAGTGTAGACTCATGTAGGAGATGAATTAGGAACTGAGGTAGGGATCAGATTTTTTGGAAGTGGACGTGTGTTGTATTAAGAAGTTTAATAGATTAATTGAAGGGTTAGGCTGTGGAGTAGAGTGATCAGATTTGTGCTTCATAAATATTTCCCTGTTGATGACAGGGTGTGCTAGATTGAACAAGAAGTAGGTGTTAACAGAAAGACTAGGGAGGAGACTGTTACAAAACTCTTAGAAATAAAATTATGAGAATTGCTCTACGATAGAATTAGTGGGGATAGATAGGAGGAAATGGATCTGAAATGGCCTTGTCCCACTACGTACACAAACATGTTCCAATGGCTTCACTCCCTTCTTGTGTCCTACAGTCCTCAGACCTGCAGAAAAGTCTGAACTCAGGGCATGATTCCAACTATTCACTCAAATGGTTGTTGAAGGAAACCCTGTGTTCTTGCACAGAGTAGCCATCTCAGGGCTGCCAAGCTCCCATTCCTTATCCTGCCACTCTCAGGGCCCCTGGCTGCTCTAAGGACCTTGTGGTTGTTGCTCTCTTACCTACAAGTTGGCTTGTCTTTCCTTTTGGTCTCTCCTAGCACACTGGAATCTGCCAGAGTGAGAGCTGGCTTTTCTGTTGTGACCTATTCCACCTATCTATGGAATTGCAGCTCTCAGGCCCCTAAGTGAGGCCCTTGTAACTGATGTTGGTGATCCACCCGAGAACCTGTTTCTTCCACAAGGATTGGAGCCTTCTGCTTCTCCAGCTTTCTCCATCCTCACATCCTGTGACTCAGTTCCCTGACCTCAGCTCAGAGCATCATTGAATAAATGTCATTAAGAGTCTTTCCTGATGTGGCTCAGTTGGTTGGGTGACTTCCTGCCAAGCCAAAGGTCGCCAGTTTGACTCAATCAATGTTTCTCTCTCTCTCTTTCTCTTCCCTTCCACTCTCTCTAAAAAACAAATCTTAAAAAAAAGAAGATTCTTTCCCCTTCTATCCTTTAAGTGTTCTATGAGGGCTTCTCTGAGTGAAGCGAATAATGATTATGCCGCAGCTGGGAAGTAATGGGCTCCTGCCGCCAGACTCCGGGCCCCTGACACTGAGGTCCCAAGTGCCTACTCTGAGCCCTGGTGGGCAGGCTCCGCTGATGAACAGTCTGTGGCCCATCACAGTCTCAGGTGGAATCATGAAGCTGTGGGCAGGGAGCAGGCTCAAGCTCCCCAGTTCTTGGGGACATTTTAGAATGGGAACTACTTCAGCAGGTCTGGAGTAGCCAGCTCACACCCATTGCCAAGGACACTCATTTGGCGACCTGTGGGATGAGGCAAACTGATGAAAGTCCACAGGTGCCGTCAGTGCAGGGGAAGCAGAGCCAGGCAGACAGCCAGCTGGGCTTGGGGTTACAATGCAGTGATTAAAGTGAAGGTGGGCTGTGCTTCTAAGGCAAATGGGGAGAATACAATAAAAGTACCAGAAAAGGTGAGGTCCAAGTGCTAAAATGGGAAGTTGGGAGGACACGGGGAAAAGAAAGGAAAGAGGCCAAGAAAGACATATGCAAGGGGGTGTTCCTTCATTGAAAGCCAAGAAGCTTGCTAGAGCACAGAAGACAAGACTTCAGATCCCTGGCTGGAGAGGCTAGTTGGTATTTAGCAGACTGGCTCTTTGTTTTGAGCCTAGGCCTTGTGTTTGGAACAGAGCCTCAGAAAAGCGGAATGTGCTCTCATCATTCACTTTGTGTTCCCAAACAGAAGAGAAGGAGGGGCCACGTTGACCCAGTGGAAGCATCTCCAGGAGGTGCCTCTGGATGCCACGTGGAGGCTGCCCTTCCACCCAGCACAGAGCCTCTGACTGCCCAGCGTGTGGACATGGCTTTACTTAGCAATATCCTAGCGGCCTATTCCTTTGTCTCAGGTAGGTTGTCGGGTCTCTGCTCAGCCAGGGCTGAGAACCAAGGCTGGGGCCGGGACATGTTCCAGAGAGAAATGCTATGCAGTCAGAGCAGAGGAGCTCTGCTGTGCTGAGTTTTGAGATTCAAGGTCTTCTGGTTTTGAGAGTTAAGCATGGCATTCTCTAATTTGGCAGCTGGGGGTGGTGTGAGGAGGCATTGCTAAGAGTTTTATCTTACTGAAAATGTTTGGTTTCCTTTTGGGCTTAAAAGAGTAAATGAAGTAGCCTGGGGCTGTTGTCTACTGTCATTATGCATTTAACTGCTGTGAGAGACCTGGATGGAGTGTCCTCAGCCTGGCTATTTCTGTGCAGTGATTCTCAACCCTATTCTGTGTGTGTGTGTGTGTGTGTGTGTATGAGAGAGAGACACCTGTGTTGGGAACTGTGTGCTCTGGGAGGTGTTTGATAACCTCTGGGAGACATGGAGACAGAAGGTATGTGAGTTTAGGAGGGTCTGTTCTTTGCTCCATCCTTGGGTCAAAGTTGTACTCTTTTAGGATGATGGCTGACTTTCTCCTCAAAACCATTGCTTGAGAACAGATGCTCTTCACATAAGAGAAGCCATCTAAAAATACACCTGAATCAAGCTGAAATTTAAGAAAAATATATACATATGCTTCCTGGTTGGAATAACCAAACTGATTTTATACTGCTTGAATGAGTTTTTAATTTTTTTGGTAGTTTGTTTTTAGTTTGTTTTGTTTCACCTGATGTCTTTGGATTTTGTAAAAAAAAGAAGGGACTGAAGTTCTGACTAGATATCCTTTGGGCAAGGGTTGGTTTTGCTTTCTAGTTCTCTGGCCAGGGTTATATGGTGAATTAAGAGTTCTGGTGCAAAACCTGACATTTCTATTTACAATGGAAAATCTGAGCCAGGGTTGAGGATAAAGGAGGCCCATGTCTTCTCTTCATGAGATGATCTTGGATGACGTGCAATCTGATTTTAGAAAGGAAGACTTCTCAGGGCATACGGGGCTGTCTCCTTTGTATTTGGCAGGATGCAACAGGTAGTGTGCATGTGCCTCAAGTCTAGGCTTCTTCTTTCTTGGGTCAGCAAAGGCCCCAGGTCCTTAGTCAACTCTCACCTCCCTGAGGAAGCCCAGTGCCTGGGATCTCCTTCTCCTGATACCCACACATCAAAGGAATCTCAGCTTTGCTTTCTTTGAGGTTGTTCTTGGGAAGAAGGACACTGGAGCTGGAAAAGAGGTTTTGAAACTCTGGTATCATGTGTTCAGAAGCAATTGAATGATGTTCCCTCAAGTCTGTAGTGAATACACCCCAAAAAGGAAGTGAGTGCCAGAGAGGGTCTGGAGTTTTTAAGGCCTCAAAGGAAACTTGCAAATCAGCTGTTGCAAGAAAATATCTATGGCAAGAGCAAACAGGGTACTGGACTTTGGAACTCTAGTCAGCACAGGAAGTACCTGGCAGTTTTCCATTTTGGCCAGCATGACCTTGAGTTATGACCATCGAGCGTGGTAACTCATTGAATGGACTGATGTTGACTGGGTGTCTTGTGATCTAGTTAAGGCTGCATGGTGCATGGCTCTGTTTTTCTCTCTCCAACTTTTCTCCTTCCCACCCCATATTCTGGAATTAAATATTGCCTGGGACACAGGAAGACAATGCTTCTTTTAAGTAAGTATAGGCTAAGATAAAAAGAATGTAAGGAAATGGAAAGCTGAGTGGCAAAAATGTGTTCGATCCAATTGTTAGACTTGATGGCTGAAAATTGATTCTGAGTGCAGTGGAGAACAACTGCCTGACTATAAAGGAAATGAATAAAGAAACTATAAAATATGAAGGCAAATATAAAATATACAAATACTTGTTGTTTTAAAAGAAGAAAATAGAATAATGGATCAGAAGCAATGAGACAATTTGATAGAGGAAAATTGTAGAAAATTTCCTAATCTTACAGCTCTCTCATGTTCTCATTCTGCTGTGTCTGGTTTTCAACTACAGGGAGCCCCTGACCCTTCCCAGCATATCAGTTGCCTCTTATCTTGTCCCATGTGCCCCAATTATTTCAGCAACACATGTCTAATACACATAACTCTCTTATTCCTTTGTCCAGCTTCTGATTAAATCAAGCAAATACAAACTCTAAAAGAATCTTACTTTCTTTACTTTCTCCCCCTGCACACAAATAACCAAAGGCTGCTACAACTTTGCAGATTGAAGTCATTAGAAATTCATGCTATTCAACCTCAGCTGAGCCATTCAAATAGGGCTCAGTCTCTATTTGCTTTTGGCTACATCCTGTTCCCCTTCTTCACAATAGTCAGTTCTAGCCATGAGTATTCCAATCATTTTAAATATTTTTTAAGATATGATCAAAACATACCTTAAAATTAAATGGGAAATGCAAACTAAGAAAAAAAAAAGTAGCATTGATGAAGGGTTAAAGTTTATAACACATAAAGAGCCCTTACAAATCAATAAAAGGTAAGTAGACCAAAAAGAAAAGTGGACAAAGAATAAGAATCAGCAGTTTGCCATAGAAAAAATACAAATTGCTGATAAAACAGAAACAGCTGAAATTCTAGGAATTATACAAATGTAAAATGAAAACATCAATGAGGTTAACATTTTATTCTCAAAATTCTCAAAGATTTGTGTGATTAAGTACTTAACTTCAGTTTGCGGGAAAATATAGGGAGATGAGTACTCGCTTGTAGTGTTGATGGGATTGTAAATTGCTACAGTCTCTCTAGAGAATGATTTAGGAGCATCTGTCAAAAACCTTAAAAATACATATACCACACAGCAAGCAATTCCATATCTAGGAGTTTATCTTAAGGAAATACATAATTAGGGATATGGGCAAAAATTGTACTGAGAACAATTGATCTCAGAACTGTTTATAACAGTAAAAACAAATCAGAAAAATGGGTGACTATTAATTGAAGTAGAAAGATGGTTATGATATGCTGTTAAGTGAATAAGGCCTGTTACCATTCAGCATTTGCAGTATAATATTATTTATATGTGTGTACTTATATGCATATGTGACCACATTTTACTGTAAATTATACCTGGATGCTGGGGTTGTATGAGTATCTGTATTTTTAAATTTTCTTTTTTTAAGATATATTTTAAGTATTCCATATTTCATTGATACTACTTTTATAGTAAGTAACATTATTTTATTGGCATTTAAAAATTTGAAATCTATCATACTTATATTTTAAAAATTATTACTATATTACTCTTTTCTGATTTTCAAGATGTGTATCTAAATGCCTTTAACATTACCACCTGTATGTGCCATAAACATTTCAAAATTAACATAGCCTAGAATGGAACATTGTTCTTCTCTTTAAACATGCTCCTTCTTTTGTGTACCATCTAGGGTATCACCTACATCAGAAATATAAATTTTAACCTTTGACACATCTTCTTCACTACCCATATCCAATTGCTTAGGGTTGGGCCATTTTGCCTCTCAGTGTTCCTCAGATGTGTCTCCTCTACTTTATTCCCCCCACCACTGAGATGGTTCAAGCCCTATCACATATTTTTTGGCCTTACCGTAATGGCATTTTCTATGGTACTCACCTTCAATCTTGTTTCATAGACAGTATTTTGTAGCAAAGTGATCTTTCCAAAATGTAGTTGTGAAGATCCAATTATTTTTATTTCTTAGAATCCTTTAGTGGATACTATCTCTGGCATAAAATCCAAAAACTTTTGTATGATTTCACAGTTAAAATGATTTTCAGCTGCAAATAATAGAAAACCTCGACTTGGTGGCCTAAACACACAGGAGTTACCTTAACCACAAAACAAGAAGCCTGGAAGTAGGTGCTTGCTAGCATTAGTCCATGGGCTTAAAAATGTAGGGGCCAACATCTTTGTGATTCTCGTGGCCTTTCTTTTATGCTTGTCATCTCATGGCTGCAAAGTGGCTGCTATTGTTCTTATCTTTATTCAAGATTTTTTTTAAAGGCAGTAAAAGGAAGAATATTCCAGTAGATCTACTCTTATATTTCATTGGCCAGAACTGTGTTACATGGCTATTTCTAGCTGCAGGGGAGGCAGGAAAAATGGGAATTTTAGTATTTTTAACCTCCAAACCAGTGGTTCATAACCAGGAGTGATTTTTCGATACAGGGGGATTTTCAGGGAATGTCTGGAGACATTGTTGTTTGTCATAACTAGAGCAGGGATGGGTGGCTGCTACTGATATCTAGCAGGTAGAAAAACATTATACAATGCACAGGACAACACCCCACAACAAAGAATTAACTGGTTCCAGATATCAGTGGTGCCAAAGTTGAACATGCTGTAGAGTAGAGGCAAGCAAGGGAGAAGGGACTTGGAGATGGTTTGAGGTACTCCAATCTGCAATTTCTTATGTGCCTTCCCAGAGCTTTTAGTGCCTGCCCTTGACATTTCCATGCCCTTAATTATTTATGTCACTCTAGTCTTTTTAAACCGCTTGTGAGACCTTTTCTCACTTCTCTGGTTTTTTACAGTTATTTTCTTTTCCAATAATCCTTCCCTCCAGGTCTGGACTGGCTAACTTACTCCCAGTTTTTAGAACTCTCAGTGCCATCTTCTCCCTTCAGTCACTACCCTGGCTTAGGTGTTCATCTATGTTCTCCCCACAAATGTTTTGTTTCCCTCTGTCTTAACACTTGGGTTGTAGGAGTTAGCATTTCTTGTTTTAACTATTTCCAAGCAATCCCCTGGGATCATAAAATACCAATTCATAATGAGAGTGATAATCTCATTAATAACAACCCCCAAAATAACTTTAATAGACTTGTTAGAAAGATTAAATGGAATCTTTTTAATTTAATGTTTTGAATTGATAATACATTCTCTAGGCTCACTTTTTTTCCCATTTATTTATTGTTGTTCTATTACAGTTGTCCCATTTTTTCTGCCATTGCTCATCCCTGTCCTGCCCACCTCCCCCATCTCCCACAGTTACTCCCCACCCTGTTGTCCATGTCCATGGGTCATTTATACTAGTTCCTTGACTAGTCCCTTCCCCTTCTTTCCCCCTTTTCCCCCCACCACCCTCTGGTCACTTGTCAGCCTATTCCTTGTTTCCATACCTCTGGTTCTATTTTCCTCATTTGTTTGTTTTGTTCATTAGGTTCCTGTATTAGGTGAGGTCATATGGTATTTTTCTTTTGCCACCTGGCTTATTTCACTAAGCATAATACTCTCCAGTTCTATCCATGTTGTTGCAAAAGGTAGGAGTTTCTTCTTTCTTTCTGCTGCATAGTATTCCATCATGTAAATGTACCACAGTTTTTTGATCCACTCATCCACTGATGGGCACTTAGGCTATTTCCAGCACTCGGCTATTGTAAAAAGCACTGCTATGAACATAGGGATGCACAGGTTCTCCTGAACTGGTGTTTCAGGATTCTTCAGGTATAAGCTAGCAGTGGAATCACTGGATCAAAAGGCAGTTCCATTTTTAGTTTTTTGAGGTAATTCCATACTGTTTTCCACAGTGACTGTGCCAGTCTGCATTCCCACCAACAGTGCATTAGAGTTCTCTTTTCTCCACATCCTCGCCAACACGTGTTGTTTTTTGATTTGTTAATGCTGGCCATTCTGACTGGTGTGAGGTGGTATCCCATTGTGGTTTTAATTTGCATCTATCTGATAGCTAGTAATGTTGAGCATCCTTTCATATGCCTATGGGCCCTCTGTATATTCTCCTTGGAGAAGTGTCTGTTCAGGTCCTTTGCCCATTTTTTAATTGGATTGTCTGGCCTTTATTGTGTTGAGGTATGCTCCCTCTATTCCCAGTTTTCTGAGTGTTTTTATCATAAATCGTTGCTGAACTTTATCAAATGCTTTTTCAGCATCTATTGATACAATCATATAATTTTTGTCTTTCATTTTGTTTATGTGGTATATTACATTTATTGATTTGCTAATATTATACCACCCTTGTATCCCTGGGATGAATCCCACTTGATCGTGGTATATGATCTCTTCAGTGTATTGCTGGATCCAGTTTGCCAATATTTTGTTGAGGATTTTAGCATCTGTGTTCATCAGCAATATTGGCCTGTAGTTTTCTTTCTTTCTTGTGTCTTGATCTGGTTTTGGAATAAGGGTAATACTGACCTCACAGAAAGAGTTTGGGAATCTTCCCTCTTCTTGGATTTTTTGAAATAGTTTGAGAAAGATAGGAGTTAGTTCTTCCCTCAATGTTTTGTAAAATTTATCTGTGAAGATGGTCCAGGGCTTTTGTGTGCCGGGAGTGTTTTTATCACTGCTTTTATTTCACTAGTTGTTGTCAATGTATTCAGGTTTTCTGCTTCTTCTTGATTCAGTTTTGGAAGATTATATGTTTCCAGGAATTTTTCCATTTCCCCTAAGTTGTCAAATTTCTTGTCATATAGTTGTTCGTCCCAGGCTCACTCTTCCGTTTCCTTTATATTTTTCCTTAAAAGTCACTTTTTTGGCAAGCTCTACTCTTGTCACTCTGTCTACCTCCTCCCCTCCAGCAAACATTCAGCACTTCATACCCACTTTACCCATTATCTCCTTATTACCACCTAACATACTACCTATTTTATTTATTTATCTTGGTTATTATCTATCTCCTCTGTTAGAGTGTAAGTTCCCAGGAGCACAGAGATTTTTCTTTCTTTTGTTGACTGCTGTATTCTCATATCTAGAAGAGTGCCTGGCACTTATTACATGCTCATCACATCAGTACATGAACATGGGTCAATGATCAAACAATGTAAACAGTGTGAAATCTTTCCCTAGAATTGCCCCCTCCATCCAGTTCCCAAGTTTCACTCATCTCCAAGTTTCTCTGCTTCCTTCCAGAGTTCTTTCTGCAGAGGTCAGAAAATATGAACATATAATCTCATTCTCTTCCCTTTTATGCACAGGTAGCATAGCAGACATACCATTGTGCACTTTGCTTTTTTCACTGAACAATGTATTGTGAAGATATGTCATATCAGTGTATAGAGGTCTTCCACATTCATTTAGGCAACTATATAATGTTCCATTGTATATATGAACCATAGTTTAACCAGTCTGTTATTGATAGCTGGTGGGAATAATTCAGATCTTTTCAAACAGGGCAACAGAGTTTTTGGCAATAAATAACTGTTGCATATATACACATTCAAGTACTTCTGAAGACTTTTCCAAAAATGGAATTGCTGGATCAAGTTGTATGTAAATTAAGATAAATATTACCAAGCTGCAATTTAAAGCATTTTATCAGTTTACTCTTTATAAGAAGTATGAGAAGGTTCAGCAACAGTATTTTCAAACTTTTGGATTTTTTGAACATCTAATAGATGGAAAATAACATCCAAATGTCATTTAATTTCTGTGTTTCTAGGTCATGGGTCAGCAAACGTTTTCTATCAGGGGTCAGATAGTAAATATTTTCAGCTTTGCAGGCCATCCAGTCTCTGTACTAACTTTTCAGCTCTGCAGTGTAGCTTGAGGATGACACAGACAAATCATAAGCAAATGTGCATGACTCTGTGCCAACAATAAAACAGTAGCTGGCCAGGTTTGACTTGTGAGTCATGGTGTGCCAATCCCTGCTGTAGGTGAGCACCTTTTCATATGTTTAAGTACCATTTGTATCTATTATTCTGTGAACTATTCATATCTTTTATTTATTTTATTTATTGGTTGTTGGTCTTTTTCTTTATGCTCTTTCTAGGTGTTTTTTATATATTAGTCTTTTGTCTCTGTTACACATTTCAAATATTTTTCCTATTTGTCCATTGTCTTTTGATTTTGCTTACAGTAATTTTTTTCAATGCAGAAGTTTTTGGGGACAATTTATTTTTTTAAGTAACCAATATACTTTGCAAGTACAACACTGTGTACTTTGTAGCAGTTAGCCAGAAAATGAATCACTTTTTCTATGAGCCTATCATAAATGATCTCTCATCAGCAAGGGATTCTAACCAACCGTAACTCAATTGATAGTCACAAATTTGAGTATTTTAGAAAGTACTGTTGTTTCTGTTTTTGTTATTCCATTTATACTGGAAATCTTGTGAGGGCTGAGAACCTTTCTGTCCCCAGCCCCTAAGGCAATGTAGACTCACAGTAAATTTTTCTGGAATAAATAAAGTAACTATTTATTGATCTATAAAATTTGAAAAAAAAAATTAACAGTTGGACTATCCTCTCCTGGAGGGAGTTTGGTTAAAGTGGTACTTTCATACACAACCGATGGCAAGATAAATTAAGGTACCGCTTTTGAAAAGTCACCTGGCAATATATATCCAGAGGCATAAAAATATGTATCCCCTATGACACAGAGATTCCTTTTCTGAGAATCATTATAAGGCAGTAAATAAAAGAAATAAACAAATAAATTGGAAGTAGTGTTAAGCACAAAAATATTTCTTCCGTTATTATTTTTAATTTAAAAAAGTAACAACCTAAATATCCTAAGGTAGAAAACCCTTTTTGTAACTTGTAGTGCATTCCCTGGATAGAATGCTATGTAGCTATTTTTAGGCCTGATTGAGGGGAAGATGATGGACAGAAAGATGCATGAAATGTGTATCCTTGAGGAGAGGGATGAATAGATAGAGCACAGAAGATTTTTAGGGCAGTGAAAACACTGTATGACACTGTCATGGTTGATGCATGTCACTATACATTTCTCCAAACCCATAGAATGTACAACACCAAAAGTAAACCTTAGTGTATACTATGAACATTGAGCGATTATGATGTGTCACTTTAGGTTCATCAGTTACAATAAATGTACCAGTCTGGCAGGGGATGTTGATAATGGGAGAGGCTATGCATGTGTGGGGCTGGGAATATATGGGAAATCTCTTCACCTTCTTAATTTTTCTGTGAACGTAAAACTGCTATAAAAATACTCTTAAAAACAGACAAAAGCATATATCCAGATAAAAATATATACAATTGTATATATATGTGTATGTGTGTGTATATATATATAATACACTCTGACTATAAGTAAATATGAATAAATATGTATTTATATGAGAGAAAATAGAAAAAAAGAAAATTTACTTCACTACATATTTAGTTTGTGGGATTATGGTGATTTTATAAATGTTTTCCATTCTCTACTTTTAATGTTGTACTATTATATATATAATATATATGCATACACAGATGTACACATACATATATCTATATACATATTTATTCACATATAATGAATTGATCAATTGAACTTCAAAATTGTGTATCATTCATGATTTAATTTAATAATTAAAGAGACACACACCATAAGCAAGGCACTGTGCTGGATGCCGTGGAAATCTGAAGTAACTCATGGATGTTGCCTTCAAATTTCTTACTGTCTATGTGGGGGAAATAATGGTTACATAACTATTATAATACAGCTACATAAAGCGCTGCCTAGTTTAGAGAGGCTAATTAATCACACTCTTCCGCCCTTTCAGACTTAAAGGAGCCAGAAAAAGGACAGAATACAGTATGAACTTCTGCAACAGTTAAGCCAGTTCAGAGAATCGGTCAGGGCTTCTACCTAGCTTCCCTTGAGTACTAGAGCTCAAGGGTTGTCCCACTGCAGGTGAAGAAAAGTGGGTGCGATGGGTTAGGACAATGGCAGGGCAATGGATGGCCTCTTCTGGGGTCCTTATTATGGGGGTGGGGGTGGGGGTGGGGAATAAGGGAAGAAAGGGGAGGATAGAAGAGGTGAAAGTAAAGGAACATACACCAGAGCCCGCCTGGTGGGGACGGTGATTCTCCAGTACACCTTCTTCCTGAGAAAGAACAAGTCAGGGATAGAAGGAAAGAAGGAAGGAAGGAAGGAAGCAAGCAAGCAAGTAAGCCTCCCTGGCATTTCAGAGAGGGTGGAAGTGTTAGTGGGAGTCTTCACTTTTCTATGGGGAGGGGCAGAATCCCCTAAAGAGACATCCTGCATTCCCTTAAAAATTTAGAGAAAGGATTATGCTGAATAGTCCCTGATTCCACACAAATCTCAATTATTGTCTTTAAGGACTATTTTTAACACTTCTTCTTTTCCACTGAAGGAATTACAAGCTTTGGGGCCAACAAGGAAGTTTCAGGTCGGGGAAAAGATTTCACTTGTAGGGAGACCAGCGATCTGGCCTGGACTGGTGTTGCTCTCTGTCCTGTAGACCCTGCAGGGAATAATCTGACCTCCAAAGGTGCAAATGAAGTTAGCCCCAGGACCTCCACATACAGCCTCTTCCTGCCCAGGAAAGCAATCACCCTGCAGGAAGCAAGATATAGCAATACATTTATTTTTATTTATTGAGGGAAAACAACTGACAATAGCCCTCCCCACTCTGCTTCCTGGGCAGTTAACCGCTGTCTGGATCTGCTCAAGACCAGGGTAGATCACTGGCCAAGAGGAAGTGACCTAGAATGAGGGGATAAAAAACAACCACGAGAGAGCTACAGTTTTGATTTTTGCAGAAAAATGCTGAAGAGGAACAACATAATTTATATCAGCTCCATAAATCAACCCTGAGTCACCACTCAGAAGCCAGGGAAGTCCAATAAACTCCTTTGCCCTCTCTGGTTGCTTTTACTAGGCTTCTCTCAGAATCTATGTCTGAGATTGCTGTAGGCAAAAGAGGTTGTTTTCTGATCAGGTAGCAGGACAGGATAGACTAGTTAAACTAGAGGGACAACAATGATTTCCAAGGTTCAGTTCTGTAACCACCTTCAAAGTTAACCTGAAGTGAGGACAGGGTATGAAAGAGACAGAGACAGACACTCTGAGGGACAAGAGGATGGATTGAGAAAAGGAAGAAAGGAAGTAGAAACTGAAAGGGAGGAGAACAGGTAGGCTAAATAGATGGATGGACGGGGGATTAGATAGATGATAGGTAGATAAAGAGAAAAGGAAAGAAAGAGTGAAAAAAAGAGAAAGAGGGAGAGAAAGGAAAGAAAGAAAGAAAGGAAGAGGAAGAAAGAAAAGCAGGAGGAAAGGAAGGAAGAAAGGAGGGAAGGAAGGAAGGGAGGGAAAGGAAGAAAAAAAGGAGGAAGGGAAGAAAGAAAACAGAATGAGCTATCATTTATGTAATGGGTCTGGGATAATCCCTTTAAACTGTAGTACCTGAGATGAGATAATCCCATTTTTGCAGTACCTTTAATTTTTACCACAATTTAGCAGAGTAGGTAGGTAATGTTATCTTTGTTTAAAACATGAGGAAGAGATGAGGCTTCAAATGCAGGTGTGCCTGAAGGGTTTCCACTCTGGTAAAGCATTGGTTTGCAAATCTTTTCTAGAGAGCCCTCTCAGATCTCCCTATCTCAACTTTGCTTTTCTACTCACCTTTGTGTTTCCAGAGAGCCCTCTTCCTTTAGTACTCAGCTTCCCTTCTGGAATGTTAAGCTCCTTGAGCAAGAGATCTCTCAATTCTCCCAGTGTTTGCTGGATATCAACTGGACAGAGTCATTTTCAGCCTCCTTCACTGTATTCATTTATTTGTCCTTATTGACATCTAATTTACATATAATGTATAGATCTACAGTGAAGACCTGTTGATTTTATACATTTATATATCGCAATATGAATATCATTATCACATTAGCTAAAACCTCTATCATGTCACATAATTATTATCACTGTTCTGTGGTGAGAACAATTAAGATCTACTTTCTTAGCAACTTTGAAGTCTATTACAATATTGTTGTCTATTATCACTATGGTGTGCATTATCTCTCCAGGACTTATTTATCTACTAGTTCCAAATGTGTACCCTTAAGTCCCCTGGCCCCAGCCCCTGGTAATCAACAGTCTACTCTGTTTTTATGAGTTCAATATTTTTAGGTTTCACATATTAGTGATATGATACAGTATTTGTATTTGCTAATTTATCTCAATTCAAGATAATGCTCCAAAATCCATCCATGTTTTCACAAATGGCAGGACTTTTTTTTTTTTTTATGGCTGAATTTTCATGTGTGTGTGTGTGTGTGTGTGTGTGTGTTTCACATTTACTTTATTCATTCATCTGTTGATGAGTACTTAGGTTGTTTCCATGTGTTGGTTATTGTAATGCTGCCATGAATATGGGAATACAGGTATCTCTTTGAGGCAGTGATTTCATCTCCTTCTTTGTCCTTAATCATCTTGTTACAGAAACAGGGGTGTTCCAAAAAAAACCCCAGAGTTTGCAGCTGGGGGATGGGGAGAAGGAAGCAGCTTTTCAGAATGCCTCCGCATGCCTGAGGCCAGTGGCTAGTGTCTTTTTTTATGCAAAATGGCTTTAATGCATCCAAAGCCTCAGGTAGATGGGAGGAGTCTTGAACCGGGGGACGGTATGGAAAGCACACAGAGCCTACGTAAGGGTCTGTGAATGGTCAGAACGGTTTGCAACGCCCACTGCGTCAGATGACGCAGTCAGGGATATATAAGCAGCTGTGGACATTTTATCTTTTTTTTTCACGCTCACGCGCTCGGTCTGGGGCTCTCGCTCTCTCGCTCTCTTGTGTGCTCCCTCCACGTGGCTTGGTAAAGAGGCCTTCTCCATGTGACTCGGAGAAGGGGTCTCCAGGCTGCTTTAAGAGGCTCTTGCCATGCGGTTTTGAGGAGAGGAGATCCATGCGATTTGCAGGAAGAAGGCAGTTTGCAAGGAGGCTGAGAATCCAGGCGGTCCTGCATTGAGAGCTGGAGGGCACCACAGCACAGAAAGGACCTCCCCAATCAGAATTGAGTGATTGGCAGCTGCTGGTAAAGCTGAACTGTGTTTGGAAAGTAGGGAAGCGGTTTCTCTAACTTTTCTAAAACTAGCCTGGTTTGGAAGTAGGGGAGGCAAGGATATGTGTTTGTGGGTATTTTAAAGAGCATAAGACTTAACAACAGAAATCTGCAAATAACTAAATCTATATAACTGTTAAATAAACAATTCTTTTTCTTTTCACCAAACTCTGGTATTGAGAGTTATAATTTTGGCGGCGGGCAATCGGGCCCCTAACTAAAGAGCCCGTGGGTTTGTTTTCAACTGGAGTAGCCCAGGGGTTCTGTAACAATCTCAATAGATGCAGAAAAAGCATTTGACAAACTAGAACACCCTTTAATGATAAACCCTTAACAAATTTCATATAAAAGGAAATTACTGCAATATAATAAAAGTCATACATGACAAATCCACAGCTGGCATCATACACATTCGTGAAAGATTGAAAGCTTTCAATTACATACAAAAGGTCCACCCTTTTACTTCCCTCTTTACATTTTTTTTTTTTTTTTTTTGGTTTTTCAATTACAGTTGTCCCCTTTTCCCCCAATTTCTCTCCCCCACCCAACCCACCCCCCCTCCCACAATCATATCCCTCCCCGTTGTCCATGTCCATGAGTCATTCATATACGTTCCTTGACTAGACCCTTCCTTTACTTATCCCCCTTCTCTCCCTCCCCCCTCCCCACTACTGACTACTATTCTAGTCTTTGCCTATTTAGTTCGTTTGTTTGTGTTGCTCTTTAGTTTCCTGTATTGGATGATATCATATGTTATTTTGCTTTCTTTGCCTGGCTTATTTCACTAAGCATAATTCTCTCTAGTTCCATCCATGTTGTCGCAAATGGCAGGAGTTCCTTCATTTCTTTCTGCTACATACTATTCCATTGTGTAAATTTACCACAGTTTTTTGATCCACTCATCTACAGATGGGCACTTAGGCTGTTTCCAGCACTTAGCTATTGTAAACAGTGCTGCAATGAACATAGGGGTGCATAAGTTCTTTTGAATTGGTATTTCAAGATTCTTCGGGTATAATCCTAGTAGTGGAGTCGCTGGTTCAAAAGGCAGTTCCATTTTTAATCTTTTGAGGTAATTCCATACTGTTTTCCATAGTGGCTGCACCAGTCTGCAGTCCCACCAACAGTGCAGTAGGGTTCCCATTTCTCCACATCCTTGCCACCACTTGTTGTTTGTTGATTTGTTGATGATGGCCATTCTGACTGGTGTAAAATGGTATCTCATTGTGGTTTTTATTTCCATCTCCCTGATGGCTAATGATGTTGAGCATTTTTTCATGTGTCTTTGGACCTTCTGTATATCCTCTTCGGAGAAGTGTTTGTCCAGGTCCTTTGCCTATTTTTTAATTGGATTGTTTGTTTTCTTGATGTTGAGTCGTATAAGCTCTTTATATATTTTGGAAATCAGCCCCCTGTCTGTGATGTCATTGGCAAATATGTTTTCCCATATGGTTGGTTTCCTTTTCATCTTGCTGATGTTTTCTTTTGCTGAGCAGAAACTCTTTAGTTTGATGTAATCCCATTTATTTATTTTTTCCTTTATTTCTCTTGCTTTAGGAGATGTATCCGTGAAGAGATTGTTACGTGAGATATCTGATATTTTCTTGCCTATGTTTTCCTCTAGGACTTTTATGGTGTCACGGCTTACATTTAAGTCTTTGATCCATCTTGAGTTTATTCTCGTGTGTGGTGTAAGTTGGTGGTCTAGTTTCATTTTTCTGCAGGTCCCTATCCAGTTCTCCCAGCACCATTTGTTAAAGAGGCTCTTCTCACTCCATTTTATCTTCCTTCCCCCTTTATCAAATATTAGTTGACCATAGAGGCCTGGGTTTATTTCTGGACTCTCTATTCTGTTGCACTGATCTATATGTCTGTTCTTATGCCAGTACCAGACTGTTTTGATTACAGTGGCTTTGTAGTATTGTTTGATGTCTGGTATTGTGATTCCTCCTGCTGTGTTCTTCTGTCTCAAAATTGCTTTTGCTATTCGGGGTCTCTTTTGGTTCCGTATGAATTTATGGAGTATTTGTTCTCGGTCTGTGAAATATGTCATTGGTATTTTAATAGGGATTGCATTGAATTTGTAATTTGCTTTGGGTAGTATGGCCATTTTGATGATGTTGATTCTTCCCATCCAAGAACATGGTATTTGCTTCCATTTATTTGTATCTTCCTTAATTTCTTTCTTCAATGTTATGTAATTTTCAGAGTACAGGTCTTTTATCTCTTTGGTTAAGTTTACTCCTAGGTACTTTATTTTTCTTGTTGCTATAGTAAATGGTATTTTCTTTTTTGTCTCTGTCAATGCTATTTTATCGTTGGTGTACAAAAATGCCTTAGATTTCTGTATATTTATTTTGTACCCTGCGATTTTGCCAAATTCACTTATTATATCGAGTAGTCTTTTAGTGGAGTTTATAGGGTTTTCTAGGTATACTAATCATGTCATCTGCATATAATGATAGTTTTACTTCTTCTTTCCCAATTTGGATGCCTTTTATTTCTTTGTCTTGTCTGATTACTGTGGCTAGGACTTCCAACACTCTGTTGAATAGAAGAGGAGAGAGTGGACAGCCTTGTCTAGTTCCTGATTTCAGGGGGAATGCTTTCAGTTTTTGTCCATTGAGTATGATGTTGGCCTAAGGCTTCTCATATATAGCCTTAATTATGTTAAGGTATGCTCCCTCTATTCCCATTTTGCTGAGTGTTTTCATCATAAATGGTGTTGTACTTTATCAAATGCTTTTTGTGCATCTATTGATATGATCATGTGATTTTTGTCTTTCATTTTGTTTAGGTGATGTATTATATTTATTGATTTGTGAATATTAAACCATCCTTGCATCCCTGGAATGAAGCCCACTTGATCATAATGTATGATCTTTTTGATGTATTGTTGGATCCTGTTTGCCAATATTTTATTGAGGATTTTAGCATCTATGTTCATCAGTGATATTGGCCTGTAGTTTTCTTTCTTTGCTGTGTCTTGACCTGGTTTGGGGATTAGGATAATACTGGCTTCATAAAAAGTTTGGGATTTTCCCCTCTTCTTGGATTTTTTGGAACAGTTTGAAGAGGATAGGAGTTAGTTCTTCCCTGAATGTTTTGTAGAATTCGCCTGTGAAGCCATCCGGTCCAGGGCTTTTGTGTGCAGGGAGATTTTGGATTACTGTTTCAATTTCCTTCTTTGTTATTGGTCTGTTGAGACTTTCTACTTCTTCTTGATTCAGTTTTGGAAGGTTGTATGTTTCTAGAAATTTGTCCATTTCTTCTAGATTGTCAAATTTCTTGCCATACAGTTGTCTGTAGTAATTTCTAACTATCATTTGTATTTCTGTGGTATCAGTCGTGATTTCTCCTCTTTCATTTCTGATTTTGTTTATTTGTGTCTTCTCTCTTTTTTTCTTGATTAGACTGGCTAGAGGCTTGTCGATTTTGTTGATTTTTTCGAAGAACAAGATCCTAGTTTTGTTGATCTTTTGGATTGTTTGTTTAGTCTCTATGTCATTTAGTTCTGCTCTGATCTTGATGATTTCATTTCTTCTTCTTGCCCTAGGCTTTGTTTGTTGTTGTTGTTCTAGTTCTTGTAGCTTTATGGTTAGGTTTTTTATTTGAGATTCTTCCATCCTTTTCAGATATGCCTGTATTGCTATGAACTTCCCTCTCAGGACTGCTTTTGCTGTGTCCCACAGGTTTTGGCTGTTGTGTGCTCATTATCATTAGTTTCTAGAAATTTCTTGATTTCTTTTTTGATGTCATTGTTAATCCATTCATTATTTAATAGCATGTTATGCAATCTCCATGAGTTTGGGTGTTTTTGATATTTTTCTCTGAAGTTGATTTCTAGTTTCAAGGCATTGTGATCTGAAAAGATGCTTGATATGATTTCAATTTTCTTGAATTTGTTGAGGCTTGTTTTGTATCCTATCATGTAGTCTATCTTTGAAAATGTCCCATGTGCATTTGAAAAGAATGTATATTTTGCTTCTTTGGGGTGGAAAGTTCTATATATATCAGTTAGGTCCATGTGCTTTAGTGTGTTGTTTAATGCCTGTATATCCTTGGTGTTTCTTTGCTTGGATGATCTGTCTATTGTTGATAATGGAGTGTTGAAGTCCCCTACTATGAGTGTGTTGTTGTTAATATCCTTCTTGTGTTCTTCTAGTATTTGCTTTATGTATTTGGGTGCTCCTATGTTGGGTGCATATATGTTTATCAGTGTTATATCTTCTTGATGAATCGTTCCTTTAAGTATTATGAAATGTCCTTCTTTGTCTCTTTTTATTGCCCTTGCTTTGAAATCCGTTTTGTCTGATATGAGGACTGCTACCCCGGCTTTTTTTTCCGGTCCGTTTGCTTGGAATATTTTTTTATATCCCTTTACTTTCAGTCTATGTAAATCTTTTGTTTTCAGGTGTGTTTCTTGTAGACAGCAAATATGTGGGTCCTGTTTTCTTATCCATTCCGTTACCCTATGTCTTTTAATTGGAGCATTTAATCCATTTACATTTAAGGTTATTATTGATGTGTATTTATTCATTGCCCTTTGTACCTCTGTTCGTCTTCTCTCTTGTTCTTCTTTTTTTTTTTTTAGGACACTCCCTTTCGCATCTCTTGCAATGCTGGTTTGGTGGAGATGTATTCTTTCAGTCTTCCTTTGTCTGAGAAACTCCTTATTTCACCTTCTCTTTTGAATGAGAGCCTTGCTGGGTACAGTATTCTTGGTTGTAGGCCTTTGTTTTTCATTGCTTGAAATATTTTTGACCATTTCTTTCTGGCTTGTAATGTTTCTGTTGAGAAATCAGTTGATAGCCTTATCGGAGCTCCCTTGTATGTTTTTTGCTGTTTTTCTCTTGATGCTTTTAGGATTCTCTCTTTGTCTTGGAATGTTGCCATTTTAATTATGATGTGCCTTGGACTGGGTTTTTGGGGGTTCCTCTTCATTGGAACTCTCTGTGCTTCCTGAACTTGTATAACTTTTTCTCTCATCAGGTTCGGAAAATTTTCTGTCACTATTTCTCCTATCAGTTTTTCTATTCCATGGTCCTTTTCTTCTCCCTCTCTAATTCCGATGATCCTGATATTATTTCTTATCATGCTGTCCTGTAATTCCCTTACATCTTATTCATATTTTTTCAATCTTTTTTTATTTTGCTGTATTGTCTGGGAGTTTTTCTCTCCATTATCTTTTAACTCACTAATCCGATCCTCTGCTTCGTTTAGTCTGCTTTTGACTGATTCTACTGTGTTTTTCAGTTCAGAGATTGAATTCTTCAATTCTTTCTGGTTCTTGTTAGCAGTTTCTATGTCTTTTTTTATGCTGGTGTAGTTCTCTGCAAGTTCCCTGTAATTTTCTTGGAGCTGCTGGTAACTTCCTTGGAGGTTGTCATAGTTGTTTTTAAGGATGTCAAGTATATTGAGCTTTACCACCATTGTTTTGAATTCCATGTCTGATATTTGGGCTATGTCTATTTCATCTATCTCTCTTTCTGAGGATTCCTCTTTTCTTTTCATTGAGGGGTTATTTTTGTGTCTTACCATGTTGGATTCTTTTTGTTTGTTTTTATTTATTTGTGTTTTGTGGGGGGATGGCCTGCTTTGACTTCCCTCCTTTGTGGTGTGAGATTCTTTATGGGAGATCTGGGGGTTTCAGTGTTGCAATCTCTTTGATATCCTGAGCCTGCTGTTCTTGAGTTACCCTTGATGTCGTTTGTTTATGCTGTCTGGTTATATTTCAGATGTTCTTTGGTAGGATCTTCCTTCTGGCTAGTTGGTTGAGAGTCACTCTATCCACTTTGTCTTGAGTTCTTTTGTGGATATGCTGTTAAAAACATAAACACACAGCCCAGGCAGGAGACCCACACCTCAGTTTAGCCTTGGTGTGTCGTCTTCTTTTTCTGCGTCCGTAGCTGGTCTAGTGTGGCAGTTCAGAGGTTCTTGTTTCTTGCAGCAATGGTGTGCGCCCGCGGTTGCTGGCAGGGCGCACTCCCTTGCTGCCCGCTGGAGTCAGCTGAGGTGTCCTTGTGCGCGCGCCCCTGCACGGGTGGGGCGGCCGAGAGCTTGCCCCACGATTGGCGCCTATTGTTGCCAGGCCGAGGTGTTTCTGCGTTCGAGCCGCGCCGAGGTGTCCCCGAGCGCGTCCCTGCTTGTGCGGGCGGCCCGAGAGCTTACCCCGCGATTGGCGCCTATTGTCCCCGGGCTGAGGTGATTTCGTGCGTGCCCGTGCCGTTAGTCCCGCTGAACCGAGCTCCGGGAGTTGGTCTCTTGCCTCTTAGGGCGGGGCCGCGGACACTTGTGCTCAGTGGAAGTGAGCATCTGTGAGTCGCTGCTGCCCACTGTTCTGGCGCCGCAGCCGCCTGCCTTCCCTCACCCATCTGGGCAGGCATGAGCAGAGCCTGCGCTAGTGGTCTGCTTTCCGGCTTGGGGCCCGACGCCCATGGGAGCTGGCTAGGGGTATCTGCGCACGGTCCTCTCCGTGTTCAGTGGGCCCTCCCTGTGCCTGTTGGGACACTGATCTCATGTCCGTTGGGGAGTGTCCAAGGGACGCCTGGACTCACCTGGGCCAATGAGTGAGAGCACTTCCCTATGCGCGCCCCCGCGACCCAAGGGTAGGGTTGGGGAGTGGAGGAGCGCGCCTCTGCACCTGCGCTCCTCAAGAACGGCCTACCACCCCCAAACTTTCCACCCCTCTCCACCATCCACTAGAGAAAAATATAAAGGAGAGTTATGTTCTCACTTTCCCGGCAACACGCTGTCTCCCGTCTTCCAGCGCCAATGCCACTTGGTTGAGTCCCGTCTCTGCCAGCGGGCAGAGATCCGCTCTCCTCCCGACTCCTCTCTGGGGCAGCCTGTGGTCGCCAAAAAGCCTTTGTGTACTTCCCGCCGCAGCTCGGGCAGCCACCCCAGTCAGGAATCCCGTTTCGTCCCCTTTTCCTCCACTACCCTCACTAAACAGGTCGTTCCCAGATGGTTTTCTCTAATCCAGCAGTGCCATGGCTCGATTCCTGCCAGTGTCCAGCTGCTCACTGAGATGTTCTGTCTGCCATTAGCCCAAACTGCAGACGGGTCTCGGGAGCCTGAAAGCGCAGCCTCCCCTCACTCCTCCGCCATCTTCCTTCTCCCCTCTTTACATTTTTGATGTCACAATTTACCTCTTTGTTTGTATTTATTAACAGCTTATAGTAATTAGACATATTTTCAGTACTCTTTTAACCTTTATCCTATAGTTAAATGTTGAACACACTATCCTATTACAGAACTAGAGTTTTCTAAGACTGATTGTAGATTTATCTTCACCAATGTATTATATACTTTCATATATTTTCATGTCACTTATTAGCATCTTTTCATTTCTGCTTGAAGAACTCCTTTCAGCATTTTTTATAAGACATGTATAGTAGTGATGAACTCCCTCAGCTTTTGTTTCTCTGGAAAAGTATTTCTCCTTCATATCTGGATAATTTTCCAAATAGAGTATTCTCAGCTAGGAATTTTTTTCTTTCGATACTTTGAATATGTCATTCCACTCTCTTGGCTTGTTTGGTTTCTGTTGAGAAATATGCTGGTAGCCTAATGGGGGTTTCTCTGGAGCTTTCAACATTTTCTTAGCTGCTTTTAGGATTCTTTTTCTTTCCTTTGATTTTTGATAGTTTCATTATAATGTGTCTTGGAGAAGGCCTTTTTGCATTGAGATAAAGGAGTGATCTATTAGCTTCATGAGCTTGGATGTCTGAGTCTCTCTCCAGGTTTGGGAAGTTCTCAGCTATTACTTCTTTAAAGAAACTTTCTGAACCCTTCCTCCTCTTTTCTCTTTTTGGAACACTGATTATGCTAAATTTGTATATTTGATTGAATCCCATAGATCTCCATGTATGAAGGTAGGGAGGAGGCTGAGAAAGGCAGGTAAAAATACCAAAGAGCATTAAAGTGACAGGGTTACTGCTGACTACACTCAGGAGTTCAGCAGGAAGTTCACCCAGGAGCCTCTGGGAGACTTCAGTGAGGGATCTCTCCACCAGCTGGCAGGTACCCCCAAAACCCCAAGTACTAAACCCATATCTGTCCCCACTTGGCAGTGGCTCCTTCCACACTCTCCAAAATTGGCACCAAGTAAGTTTGGTAAACGGAATGCTTTCTTTACTTTTTTCCATTCTTTTTTCTCTATTCACCTCTAATTGGGTTATTTCAAGATTCCTATCATCTAGGTTGGTTATTCTGTCTTCCATTTCATCTACCCTACTGCAAATTCCCTGTATTGAAATTTTTAGTTCCAGAATTATATTTTGTTCTTTTTTATAGTTTCTATCTCTTTGCTAAACTTATCATTTGTTTGTATATTTTTTCCTGATTTGTTGAATTGTCTTTTGTATTTCCTTTCATTATTTCCTCAAAACAGCTATTTTTAATTTTTTATCTGCTAGATTGCAAGATTCTGTGCCTTTGAGCTCAGTTATCTGAAGGATTATTATTTTTTGGTGATGACATTATTTTTTTTTTTTTTTTTTTTTGGATTCCTCATGTTCCTTAGATTTACATTGTAGATTTTGCCTTTGATGTAGTGGACACCTCCTTAAATCTTTACTAGTTGCCTTCACATGGGGCATGCTGCTGATCCTGTTATATCTGGGGTACTTTCTGATCTTGTATTTACATACCTGCTCTGAACTTCTTTTTTTGCAGAATTCTTAAGCTTTTATGTCTTTTTTTACTTATTGATTTTTTTAAGAGAGGAAACGAGAGAGGGGAACATTGATTTGTTGTTCCATTTATTTATGCATTCATTGTTTGGCTCCTGCATGTGCCCTCTTTTCTGGTTTTTCCAACTCACCTGGGTGATTGCTGAAAACCTTTCTTTTGTTTTCCAGAAGATGGTGCTATAGATCAAGTTTGTGGTTTCTCTCTTGCCCACAGATCCTTTTCTGTTTTTGTGGTAGCACTCCATTTACCAAACTTACTTGGTGCCAATTTTGGAGAGTGTGGAAGGAGCCACCGCCGAGTGGGGGCAGATGTGGGTTTAGTACTTGGGGTTTTGGGGGTACCTGCCAGCTGGTGGAGAGATCCCTCACTGAAGTCTCCCAGAGGCTCCTGGGTGAACTTCCTGCTGAACTCCTGAGTGTAGTCAGCAGTAACCCTGTCACTTTAATGCCCTTTGGTATTTTTACCTACCTTTCTCAGCCTCCTCCCTACCTTCAGTCATGGAGATCCTGCTTCAGTACTTGGTTGTTGCTGGTGAGAAATGGGTTTGTCTTGCAGCATCCAGCACAGCTGGGGTAGCTGGGCACTCACAAACCGCTCTCCTCTTCCCCCTGTGGAGAGGTTTCCATGCAATAGTCAGTCCTGTGCTTTGTCACTTGGGGGGAGGTATTGGAAGTTTCTCTTCCCCTTTTTACTGAATCCCAACTCAGTTTGTTTGCTCCAATGGTGTGCTAGAATCACCCCTTTGGAAGGATGGATTTACATATTCTGTCTCTCTGAGGGTATCTGCCCAAGTCAGCACTCTCCAGGTTTCCCCCAACTGCTCTGGGTGGTTGGGGCAGGTTTGCTGGCTCTGCTGGTTCTGCAGCTCAAACTGAGGTCTGTCTGCCTATTACCAGATGAACAGGTGGGCGAGACTCCTGGGCCCCTTGGCACATGTTGTTGGAATACACAGTTCTGCAGAGAAACTTCTGTTTGTGGATGGATGCCTAATCAGTTGTTAAAAAAGGGCGGGGACAAAAAGTATAGATGGCTTACATGCCATAATGCTGATGTCACTGCCCTTTCACTGCATTTACATTGCTTGTTGACTGTTCCTGTATTGAATATTAGTGTTTTTTATGTTCTTCTCTACTCTTCTCTTTGTACCTATAATTTCTATTTATTTTATTCATACCCCTGTCATTTTGGTGGGGTTTCAGAGAGAAGAGGGATCATAAACACCTATGTTCAATATGCTGTGTTTAGACTGATAGAGACTTTTGGGGTAGAATTTAGAATGCACAAAACTTCAAAATGCCTATGCCCTTGATGCAGCTATTTCTAGATAACTAACCTATATAAATAATTCCGCTTGTGCATAAAGAGATGTATATAAGAACATTAACTCTAGCATTGACCGTAATAATGAGAAATTTGGAAACAATTTATATGCTATCAATAAGGAAATGGTTAAATGAACTTGATAGGTCTCTACTACAGAACACTAGGCAGCAGGCAAAAACAATGCAGTTGACGTATCTGGAAATCTGTCTAAGAAATATTCTTAATTTAAAAAGCAAATGTGAAAATTTACATTCATCAATAACCTTTGGGTGAAAAGTAAATAAAAATATTTTTTCTACCAAATAAAAAAAGGGAATGTGTATCATATGATCCCAATTATAGTCTTTAAAAACACAAAACAATGTATATTTTGATTCATACTTACCAGTAAATATAGATTATAGAAAACTAAATTGCTTGTGTCAATTGTAGGTCCTGTGAAATTGCCCTGTGACTCAAGACCAGCCATGTCCCATGCTCTCACACTTATGTAGGAAGCATGCCATACAGTGATCATCACTGGGCACACTAAGCATATTGCTTATCTATAGAATGATTACTTTCTTCTCTTACCAAGCAAGAGCTCAACTACCTCTTCTGCAAATTAACCTATGAGGTCATTTCAAAATGCCTACACTGGCTTTCATGGCCCTGGCTGGTTTAGCTCAGTGGATTGAGCGTCGGCCTGCGAGCTAAGTGTCGCTGGTTTGATCTTCCAGTCAGGGTACATCAGAGAAGGAAAACTCTGACTCCAAAAAACCTCCGCTGCCTTGTGGCATACCTCTTCAGGGGAAAGGCTAAGGGAGTAAACCCTGACAGAAAATCCGGAGCCGGAGTCCCTAAGGCGGTTTGACGTTGTAGTCAACA
Source organism: Furipterus horrens (assembly GCF_987537825.1). NCBI lineage: Eukaryota > Metazoa > Chordata > Mammalia > Chiroptera > Furipteridae > Furipterus > Furipterus horrens. Next base: position 56,286,350 of record NW_028327176.1, on the reverse strand, counting down.
CCGGCAACTCCTGCGGCGCACCTGAAGCCAAGCTGTATTGACTCCGTCTTTCCCTTGGATCCTTCAGCTGCGAAGAGAGGGGGGGTCTGCTGCATGGGCAACAGCAGACCCTCCATATTACCCTGCCCAGGCTCTGTAGCTTCAGCGTCATCACAAGATGTCGATTCAACACGGGAGGAGACAGATACCATGTCACTCCTGAGTCGGACTGCACAGCCATTCTCGGCGGTGCAGATAGACTCTTAAGAAGCTACACCATCGTCTCTCGAGACGGACGGCTGCCGACGACGACGACACTGGCTTTCAGTATGTGATTGTATAAATTACCTATTGCTACATAGCAAACTACCTCAAAAATTAGTGACTTAAAGCAACATACACTTATTTTCTTTCTGTCTTGGGTCAGAGATCTGGGTTTGGCTTGTCTGGGTTCTCTGATTTACAATCTCTCACAAAGTTGCTGCAAGGACAGTGCTGTGGTCACCTCAAGGCTTCCACCAGGGAGATTCAATTCCAAGTTCAATGACAAGGCAGTTGACATGATTCAGTTCTTTGCAGGCTGTTAGCCCAAGGCCATGCTTAGTTCTTTTCTATATGGACCTCTCAGTAGGGCAGCTCGCAGTATGGCAGCTAGCTTCATCAGAGTGAGCAAGTGAGAAAATCCAGAGCACATGAGCAAGTTGGAAGTTAGTCTTATGTCACCTAAGCTTAGACTCATCCATCACCTTTGCCATATGCTATTTGTTAGAAGTGAGTCACTGGGTCTATCCCACTAGGTCCAGCCATCCTCAAAGGGAGGTGCTTGCATCTAAGAGTGTGAATACCAAGAGGTGGGGGGGGGGGCACCTTAGGAGCTGCCTACATTTGTTGACAAGGCCTATGATGGTATATTTAGAATAAAGGAGACCGTTTGTCCTTGGCTTTAATTATAAATTTGTTGTCCAAAAAAGAAGAAAGAGGAGAAGGAAGAAGGAGAAGAAAAAGAAGAGGAAGAAGCAGCAGCTGCCTACAAATGTTGTTAATAGGTTATTCAATGAGCCGCAGAAGCAAATTCAGAAGCAGCGATTTTTCTAATTAAAGCTAAAATAAGCTTTAGACAGATTCAATCAGATGCCATCTTAGCACAGTAGCTTGCTTATAATAGGTGCTAAATATTTTTCTTTCTTTTAAATTTTCATTTGGAAATAATTTCACATCTCAAGTTTCAAGAATAGTTAAAGAATCTCATACACCCTTTACCCAGATTCACCACTGGTGGATAATTATATTTTGAATACATTATGCAACTTGTCACTATATTTGTAATTATAAAAGCTTTGGGGACTGGTGAGAGGTGTATGGGGTGGACTGGAGTTGTCATCTCTCAAGTGCTCTCTTCTTTCTCCTCCAGAAAACCCTGAGCGAGCAGCTCTGTACTTTGTCTCCGGCGTGTGCATCGGGCTGGTCCTCACCCTGGCTGCCCTGGTGATGAGGATCTCTTGCCACATGGACTGCCAGCGGCGTCCCCGGAAGAAGTTCCTGCAGGACCAAGAAAGCAGCAGTGACAGCAGCGACAGCGAGGATGGCAGCTCGGACACGGCGTCCGACATCTCGGTCAGGAGACACCGTCGCTTTGAGAAGACTTTGAACAAGAACGTCTTCACATCAGCGGAGGAGCTGGAGCGCGCTCAGCGGCTGGAGGAGCGGGAGCGCATCCTCAGGGAGATCTGGCTGAACGGCCAGCCTGAGGTGCCTGGGACCAGGAGTCTGAACCGCTACTACTAGGGGCAGGAGCAGGCCCCCGCACTGCTGGAAGCCGCCCGGAGAGAGAAGGGTTGTGGGAAGGGTGGGCACAAAGAGCTGAACGTCGTTCTGCTACGATTACTGCGGAGCCAGAGATAAGCAGTACACCGCGTTTTCTATTCAGGAGGACCGATTTCTCCTTTTGCCTAAATTATGGAGAAGTAGAAAAACCAAGTCGGTTCATCAACCTTTCCAGGTCTTGGAATGGTGCTCAAGAACTTTCTCCAACAATGTGGATGGAGATTAGAGAAACAAGCCTGTGGTTTCTCTTGATTTCTGAGGATCTCAGAAGTTTCTGCAAGCTTCATAGCTATGTGTTATTCCTTTATAAAAGGAGAAGTTATCATAGTGTGAGGGCTAGGAACATCAGGGTGCACTTAACCCAGTAAACCCAATTTTCTAAATAACTTCATGCTATGGAGGTGATTCTAATCCAGATAGCATGAACTATGCTTGCTATTTAAGGCTGATTTTTTTATATCATGTGTTGCAACGGCAACCTCGTCCATTTTAACTGGCACCTCAGGGATTAAAATCCTATTTTTTAGTGTAGTTCCCACTTCATTCATGAAAATGAATAGAATTGATGTATTATGGGAGATGTGTCAGTGACCTAGACAATGCGAATAACCTCAAAGGATGAAGGGTTTTATTTTGAATAGTTTATTAAAAATATATATTAACATGGATATTTGAAAATGCTGCATAAGAATTAAAACTGTGTCTCCCCCCTATTTTGGAGAGAAGGAAATTTTGTTATGACTCTAGATAATCATGATTTTAAACATTTTGTTAAAAAAATGGTTGGATTTCTAAGAAAAGAATTGCAATGGGAGGTGAGGAATAAAGTCAAAATTAGGATGAGATAAAAAAAATAAATGTTACATAAAATTTTTTTTGTTTCATGTCTGCCTCTGTGGTTATCTTAAATAGCAGCCCATTTATATAGGGGGATTTGTATTTTACCAGGCCCCTCAAATCTGAAGAATTGGTAAAAATGGAGAAATAGCCCCTGTGTGACTTAAGTGCATTTCACTTTACATATATTGTATTATGGTTATAATATAGTTGAGTAATTGTTAAGCAGATAGAAAAACTAGATTTACCTAAGGCTAGAAATAAGATGGTAGCCCCCTATGGAGAGGAAAAGTTGGTAGGGAAGGAAGAGAGGCAGGGATGTGCCACATTTAGAAATGGATTACAGAGGAAGAAGCAGCCTCCTCCAGCCTGATAGAAACAGTGAATTCTGTCTGTCCACTCCCTTCTCTTGACATGCAATGGGTTCCATAGCTCATCTGGATGCTTCAGAGCCTTCAACTGGGAGGATCTCCCATGTCCATTGGCTTTATCACTATCCCTGGGAGGATGGTCAGGAGACTTACTCCACTGAAGCCTCTACTGCTTTAGCAGCCTACTCTCTGAGATAGGGACTTGGAGGGCTGTCTTAAGAAGTGATCAATCACAGCTGTCTCTTTGCCAAGGGGGCAATACAGTTTGCTTGAAACCCTCAATGGCTGACCCATTTATGTCATTTGGGTGTCCTCATTGGCTAGTAACAATTGCCCCAAATCCACTGGGCTTTAGATGAATATTATCTATATCAGTTTCTGGCTTGTAGAAAAATTAAACAATGGGGACCTGGCTCCAACCCCCAGATGCATCTAAAGCTGGCAATGTGGGAGTGGGGGGGTGGGTTACAATCCTTGTAAGGCAGGGGCTACTGGGATGCAGTGTTGGAGGCTTTTGTGGAGGCTCTGGGGCATCTAGCTTTCCAAGTTCTCCAATATCCTGATGCCTTTCTACCAAGTTCATGAAGTTTCCATTTTTAGGGTGGTGCGGACCTTGCCTGGGGAAAAATACACTAGATAACAGTTCAGCCAGCTGCTTTACTTCTATATACCAGTGATTCCAACGTCTCAGCCAAAGACAGGGAAGTTTCCACTGTTATCTTCCATATCTTGATTCAAGCAGTTTCACAATTTACATCTGTCACTCACTCCTTCCAGTTTCTGTATCAGGACGCTTTAATTTGCAACAGGAAGATACCCAACTTAAGAGCATTTTTATATAACTGGGAAGGGCAGCACTGAATCTGGCTTCAGGAATGACTGGGTCCTAAGGCTCAAATACTGTCAAAAGGCTAGTCTTTATCATCTCTCATTGCTTCTCTTTGTTGCTGGTTTCATTTTCTTCTACTTCAGATGAAGTAGTAACACACATGTACCAGTATACTGTGTTGCATTGCTTGCTACTTGTCCAACTCCCACACAACTCACAGGTTCTGCGTGTGTGTGTGTGTGTTTGGCACAGATTCACAGCTTACCTACCTCAGAAGACAGCATGGAAGGGATGCTTTCAGTGCAACTTCCCTTGTTATCTTCCGTGGTTCTACAGAGAAGCACTAGCTAACAGTTACACATCTGAGAAGATGTTAGGTGGTGTAGGTGCCTCAGAAAGCCCTCACCAACTTCCCAGAAAAGCATTTTCCTGTGCTGAAGCTTTTCAGTCTGGTGTAGTCCCACTTGTTTCTTTTTGCCTTTGTAGCTTATGCTTTTGGTGTCAGATCCAAAACATCATTGCCAAGACCCATGACATGTTTCTCCTACTTTTTTTTTTTCTATGAGATTTACTACTTCAGGTCTTACATTTATGTCTTTAATTCATTTCGAGTTGATTTTTGTGAGTTGTGCAAGATAGGCACTCAATTTCACTCTTTTGCATGTGAATATCCAATTTTACCAACACCATTAATTGAAGAGACTATTCTCTCCCTGTTGAGTAGTCTTGACTTCCTTTTCAAATGTTACTTAACTATATATGCATTTTTTTTAAATTATTTGTTTGTTTATTTTATTTTTAGAGAGAGGGGAAAGGAGAAAGAGAGGAAGAGAAACATTACTGTGGTTGCCTCTCACTTGTGCCCCCAACTGGGGGCCTGACATGCAACCTAGTCATGTGCCCTGACTGGGAGTCGAACCAGCGACACTTGGCTCGCAGGCCAATGACCAATCCACTGAACCTCAGCAGCCAGGTGCATGTTTTTTTTTAAGGTTCTTGATTCTGTTCCATTGGCCTTATGCCAGTACCATACTGTTTTGATTACTATAGCTTTGTAATATAATTTGAAACCAAGAGGTGTGAATTCTCCAGCTTTTATCTTGACTATTTGGGGTCTTCTGTGGTTTGACATGAATTTTAGTATTTTTTTCTATTTTTGTGAAAGTGCCATTGGAATTTTCATAGAGATTGCATTAAATTTATAGATGACTTTGGGTAGTATGGATATTTTTAACATTTTTCAATCTATGAACACAGGCTATTTTTTATTTATTTGTGTTTCCTTCAGTTTCTTTAATCGAAGTTACAGTTTTCCATGTACAGATTTTTTTTTACCTTCTTGGGTAAACTTTGTCCTAAATATTCTACCACTTCTGCTATAAAGTGCTAATATAAATGGGATATAGTTCTTTCTTTCTTTTTCAAAATAGAGTTGTTAGTGCATAGAAATACAATGGATTTTTGTATTTTAATTTTGTATCCTGCAACTTTACTGAATTAATCAGTTCTGAGAGATTTTTTTGTGAAATCTTTAGGATTTTTTATGTATCAGATCATGTCATTCTTTCATTTCTATTTGGATGCCTTTTATTCTTTTTTTCTTTTCTAATTTCTTTGGCTAGGATAGTACAGTACTGTTTTGAATGTGAGTGGTAAAATTGGTAAAATTAGGCATCCTTGTCTTGTTCCTGATCTTGGAGAAAAAGTTTACAGCCTTTCGACATTGAGTATGATTGATGATGAACTGTGGGCGTGTCATATATGGCCTTTATTATATATTTGTTGAGAGTTTTAATCATAAAAGGCTATTTTTAAGTTTTTATGCTTCTTGGAGTTACTTTATGTTCATTAAGGATATTTGTCCATCTCCCTTTGCAATGATTCATATCAGATTCATAGTTGATATGTTCCTTGACTTTTCTCTCTGCATGCTAAATATTTTCAGATTTATTTACATGTTTATCATGGTGCTTCTTCCTTTGTATCCTCATATTTTAATTACATGTAAACATTTCTTATATTCACTTTGTTGAAGTAAAATGTGTCAGGCAATACAACCTTCCTTTTGTTATAGCTTTCAAAAAGCTTCAGCATTATTCTTATCAGAATGGCAGTTCTGATAAAACCAGTTAAACTTATTCTTCCAATCCACTTTGGGCTGAGAAAAATTAGCCTAATTTTTTGTCTTTTCTCATTTCAATCTGTTTTTAGATTGCACAAGTTGAAAAATGGACTCCTCTTTAAAATAGGGATCAGAAAAGGGGTCAAAGAGTATTAGTCTTCTATTGTGTGCCAACCAAAATCAGTCTTTATAGATAAGGATACCTTATTTCCTTGCCCTAAATATTGGATTTAACATTTAAAAAAAATTAACATTAGTGGTATCAGCCTGCAAGGTGATAATCTCAAGTTTTCTTGAAAATCTGCATCATGACTTTATTACTAATTATGATTTTAAAATACACGGTTTTTAAAGTTTTGAATTAAGTAACAAGACCCAGAGAATGAGAAATAAGGCCTATTGCAGTGTACTGTTCTATAGAGCCTCAAAGCATTAATTGTTTGTGACAGAGATGATTTTAAGTTCATGAAGGTCTGCTTTATTTGCTTTTATTTATTGTTTTCTCTACTGTTAATCATTTTCTTGTCTCTTTCAACTTTAGAGTCTCATCTTTTTCTACATTAATTCATAGATCATATGGTGTGGCTATCAGTGTACTTTTTCATATTTAATTCAGCATTGAGAATCTTACAAACTTCTTACAGGTTTATAAGGAATGGATGTTCCCTCTTGAAATTACAGTAGTTATTCTTAATCTCATTGCTGATCAATTTTCTAGTCCCTCAGGCTTGAAGAAGTAACAGGAAAGTTTTAAAGCTTAACCACTGGGAGTGCACTTCTTGTGACTCCAAAATAGTATCATGATATATCCTTCATTATTACTACTTTCAAGATCATCTTAGTTTCACTTGATCAGAGGCACTTGACCCTCAAATGCATTTAAAATCTCCTTTCTATTGGAAAAACAGTCATTCAGTCACTGCAAGAGGGGATTGCCAGATGAAAGAAAGTCTGTTTTCCTGGCCATCTAGTCCTTTTTGTTTTCTTTCTTTCAGCAGTAGAATGAGATCTGGGCCTAACAGTGACAACAATAAAATTAAAAATGACCTTTATTTTCAATTCCCATTTGAAAATCACAAGGAACTCTGAGGCTCTAAGAAGAAAGATTTCTCTGGGCCCGAAGCCAGGCTCCATATTTGGGAGTCCAGACCCAGAATTGTGCAACCAGCTCAATTGTGGTGACGAACTAAAAATTTTCCTTTGGATTCCTGATAATTTACATTTTATATTCATAGTCTCTGGTCTTTTCATGGAGAGCATCTGATGCCTTATACTGTGTTATATATGTCTTTGGATAGGAAAAACTGTTCCCACAACATGCAATATCTGTAAATTTGCTAGTGAATTCCTTGAATTAAAAAAACAATGCATTTCTGATTTAGGAACTTTTGATAGAGAGGAGACATGCATGAACAGAAGTACATTTTTTTAATGATGTTATTGTTACTTTGCAGAGTTAGACTTTTGCATATTCAGGACTCAAGAGGCTGTTCTGGATTTTTCTGATACTTCTCCAAGTGACTAATTCATCAATATGTATGACAGTCACCAGCATACCTGTAAATGACAAAGGAGATTTAGTTGAATGGCATGAGCTTCTAAGAAAGTATTTTATAAGAGACTGGAGAGCGAATTTGGCAAACTATAGTCCATGGGCCAAATCCAGCCCACCACTTATTTATGTACCACTTGCAAGCTAAGAATTGTTTTCACATCTTAAAATAATTACATTTAAAATGGTTACACACCTACATAATAGCCTTGATTTTGCCTCAGGGCCTACAAAGCCTAAAACACTATCTGGCCCTGTATGGAAAAAGTTTGCATCAGCAAACTGTTGTAGAGTAATGGCCTGGAAATAGCAATAGAAAATAGGATTAGGAGTGACTTCCGGCCAAGATGGAGGCTTAGACGGACATGCTTGGCCTCCCTCTACAACTAGAGAGGAATACAACTACTTCAAAACAAAAGATAACTAGAAATTCCAGAAAATAAAACTACACGGAAGCCCAACGTGTGAAGTTATAAACCAGCGGCGCCCTTTGGGCAGGTAGGAAGAGCGAAAGTGGGTGGTGCCGTTTGTGGTCGCACCAGGGACAGCGGCAGGGAGAACAATCCCGGCTGCAGTCAAACCCTGGCGGCTCGCGACCCCAACGCTGGGAGAAGCAGCCACCACATCGCCTCGAACAGTGAGGCCCAGGGGGCAGGAGGACAGATCCTGGTCTCCTAGCGGAATAACTGTGTGAATCCATCTTGGACCCCCGCCCCCACACAAAGCGCCACAGGGCTGTGAAATAGGTTGCGGACAGGCACCGGTCGCTGGGCAGTGACGACAAAGCGCCGGCGAGAAAGGTTGTGGATCGGCGTGATTGCTCAGTTGTGATGAGTACACAGGCACTGCCCCCTAAAGCTGGCCCAAGAAAACAAAACGCATCTGTCAAAATGAGGCAGACAACTATAGAAATCCCGGTGGCGCAGCTCACCAGGCAACAGATGAAGAACCTGACAGATGAACAAATAAGAAACCTGTCAGAGGCTCAGTTCAGGGCCATTGTTATCAGGTGGCTTACAGAATTAACAAAAGATCTGGAAAAAGATGAGAAAGAATCGAAAAACACTCATACTGAAAGGAACAAAACCACGTACGAGACAGATGGTGAGGAAATAAAATCCAGAGTTCAAATCAACAAACCAGAACACAAAGAAGGAACAAACAGTCAACCAGTGCAGAGAGAGAAAAAACAGGAAGCAAGGAAAATGATGAGAGGATCAGAAACCTCTGGGACAGCTATAAAAGGCCCAACATAAGAATCATTGGTTTGCCAGAGGGCAAAGAAGATGAACTAAAAATTGAAAAATTAAGTGAAAATATAATAAAGCAGAACTTCCCAAACTTGGGGCAGGAAATAGACTTACAGGTCTAGGAAGCACAGAGAATTCCAAAAAAACTGGACCCAGGGAGAACCACTCCAAGACACATTATAATCAAAATGTCAAAAGTTAAAGATAAAGAGAGAATCTTAAAAGCAGCAAGAGAGAAGAAAAGAATCATGTACAAAGGGGTCCCAATTAAACTATCAGCTGACTTCTCAAGGGAGACCCTGCAGGCAAGAAGGGACTGGCAAGAAATATTCAAAGTAATGAAAATCCAAAACCTACAACCACGAATACTCTATCCAGCGAAATTGTCATTCAGAATAGAAGGGCAGAGAAAGTGTTTCCAGGACAAAATAAAACTGAAAGAGTTCATTAGATCCAAACCACTGTTATATGAGATGTTAAAGGGACTGGTTTAGGAAAAGGAGGATCAAAACTATGAACACTAAAATGAAAACTGCATCACAAGAAACAACAACAGAAGCTAGGGAATTGAAACAAAGGCAAACTAAACAGGCAACGAGAGTGGAAAAAGAACTATAGGTATGGGAAACATATTGGGGGGAGGTCAGCAGGGAGGGGGAAGGGGGAGAGGAAGGGAGATGATATAGGAATTAAGGAGCATGGTAGGAGGGAATGGAATAGACAGAGAGAGGTTGAGAAGAACTATATGCACAACTAATGGACATAGTCTAAAAGGGGGGGACAACTGGAGGGAGGGGGGCCACCGGGTGGAGGGGAGAAGAGGGAAGGGAAATTGGGACAAATGTAACATTATAATCAATAAAACACATTAAAAAAAAAAAAAGAAAATAGGATTAGTGCAGAATTCTATCCCCTCCCCAACTGTGGAAGGCTGAATAGCAACCCCAAAGATGTCTGTTCATGTTCAGATCCTTGGAACCTGTGACTGTATTACCTTATTTGGCAAAAGGGACTTTACAGGTATGATCAGTAAGGATCTTGAGATGTGAGATTATTTTGAGTTATCTGGGTAAAGCCAATGTAATCACAGGGGTCCTTATAAGAGGGAATCAGAAGGGTCAGAACCAGAGTGGATATGTGATAACAGAAGCCGAGGTTTCAGTGATGCCACCATGAGGCAAGAAACTCGAGTAGCCTCTGGAAGCTGGAAAAAGCAAGGAAACAGAGTTTTCCCTTGATTTTAGCCACATAAGACTCATTTTGGACTTCTGAACTCCAGAACTATAAAACAATAAATCTGTGTTGCTTTAAGGCACCAAGTTTGTGGTAATTTGTCATAGTAGCCATAGGAAACCTATACATATATCAGCCCTGTGCTTCTTGGGTTGTAGAAGAATCATAGGCTTCACCATAATGAATTCCTACAGGCAAACTGAGTAAGAGGGAGGAGTAAAGTTGTGAGAGGAAGATTAGAATGTAGGACATGTAGCTAATTGCAGATTGATGGGTTAGAGAGCATCTAGAAAATGCACCCAAGGAAGAGCTCAATTGTAATCTGTTAGGGAAGAAAGAACTACCTAAGGAAATATGGCTGAAAGTCAAGGGGAGGTAAATGATTGATAGATGTGGAAGATGAGACATAGTTGCATTAACTAGACTCAGGTTTTGAGTGGACTCCACCCAGATATCTATTTGAATGCTAATGATGTCCCCATTGGAAGAAGAGTAAAAAGGAAGAAAGCTCTTAGAGTTATAAGGGTGTGTTTTTGTCAGCCATATATATCCTGTGATGTTCTCTTCCAATCAGAATATTTATCTCCACTTGCCTCTTACATTCAGATGAATTTTTCCCCCTCCAACTAAGAATCCATCTGTTCATTGTGTTTTCTGTTATTTTCACACAGTGGTATCCTTGGCAAATAGCATTTGTTGCAGATACAGCCCTTAGAGTTAAAAATTATGTCCTTATTCTGGAAACTATTTACTCAATAGACCAATATCTCTTCAGACAACATCTCTCAAATTATATCCTGCAGATCACCAATTGCCTTTCCTCAGAACCAGGAGTTCATAGAATACAGTTTGGGAAGAACCTCCTTAAATTATTAAAACTGAATGCAAAACCCAGGTTGAAAGTGAAATTTGGAGTGAGTTTCTGCTTGTGTTCCAGACCTTGGAAGAGATACCAGTACATGGGATTCCTGAGGCTTTTTCAGAAATTTTGGTCTATATTGGAATAGATCCTACAATTCAAATTATTTGTGAAGAATTTGAATATATTATAAATGCATGAAAATACAAAGCTTCTTTTGGAGGTTCTCTGCAAATATCTGAGTAGTTTTTAAACTTTCCAAGCCAACTTGCATATGGTTGCAATAACCCACAATGTCCCTTTTCCCAGGAGGACTGCGGCCCACAATCACCAGTTCCTTGTAGGTGATGGGGACCATAGTCAAGACTTCTCTAGGGACCAGGAAGGCAGCAGATGCCACTAAAGGTCTCCTTGATATGCTGAATGCCCAACACTGCCCATTTTTGCCTAACTCTGAAAGTGTGAAAGATTGTAAGAATGCTGGCGTTTTCTCATTGGGTATAAAACAGAGCACCAAGAATCAACCTTGACATATTGCAAGTAGAGAGGCATGCAATTTGAGTTTAACTGTTTTATATACCCAGTGCATAAGGGGTATTTGGCAGATAATTTCTTATTTAATTGTCTGTCTCCTTGAGTAGATTCTAAATTCTATGTGGTCAATAAATTATCAAAGTCCTTTGTGGCTAAATAAGGTGTTCTCAGATATGAGAGAATCTGGATCAGAAAGGGTAGTTTTGTGGGGAGGCATTTAGGTAGAAGGCTTTTGCAATAGTTTTGTTATAGAATCAAGATCTGACAACTAATTAAATGCTGATGGGAGACAATGGGGAGGAAGGTGAAGTCAAAGAGGGGTGGAGGTGTTAAAGTCTGAATTATTTAAACTTGTGATATCATTAAACTAGTAGTAGTAAGATTAATAACATTTGAGGATATAGTTTAGTGTACATCCTGTTTTACATACATTATATCATTTAACAAACAAGTAAATCAGTGGGGAAACTTATTTTGGGGGAGATGGATTGTAATTAATATATGTTTCTTTTGCTATTCAGTATACTTTCTCCTTTTCCTCAGTTTTTCTAGAGAGCTAATGTTTATGTGATTAAAGTTAATTCATAGCTTCCAAGTATCAATAATTAACAAGAGAAGAGATTCAATTTCAGACAACACCATTTGAGTTTCTGGAGTGAGCTCAGGACTCATGGTTACAGAGGGAAATATTTCTCATCCCCCACTTAAGCTGCTTTTGGATTTTTCATTTGCAATACAAAATACAGTGATGATGAGTTTGACTTCAAACATATAGAATCTCAGTTTCCAGAATGATATTTTGGTGGACTATAACTCAGAAGAGAAGTTATAACCAGGGATAAATATTTGAGACTTATTTACATGAAAATGATACTAAATCTCAGGTAGTGACTGACGTCCCAAAGAGAAAGAATGTAGTGAAAGATAGGAGAAAACAGAATCGGGAAAATGCTTAGTCATAAAAACTAAAAGAGGCAATTGGAGAGAAGAAAGAAGTGGTCCTTAGGATTAAGAAGAGGTCAAATAGAATGAAGACAGCCACTGGGTTGGCAACTGGAAGTTGCTGGTTATCACTGAAGTAATGATTTGTAGTCATGGTCTTAAAAAATGATTATAAGAGGGTAAGACTTGGATCTCGCCCTCTATAGCACTTTATTCTCCATTGGCATTCGAATTAAGACATTATCATCTTAATCATCTTTAACACTTTGTGTCTGGTAATCAATAAGTGCTGGGTAAATAAATTAATAAAATGTAGATGTATGTACAGAATATTTTATTGTGAAAATGAATTTTGTCAGAGGAAACATGTTATTTACAATGTGCTTCAGGTTGAAATATGAGAGTATGCCTCTAGTATAATAACATCCATGATTTAAGACCAGTAGTCAGGCTTAATCAGTCTAGGTAGCTGCAGAGCCCAGTAAACATGAATAGGTCAAAAAATATTGGAGAGTTTAGTTACAAACTCAAACATACAGAATAAACATTGCAAAGGGATGGAACTATTTTGTATTTATGACAAGAAAAGGGAAGAAGACAGTTGATCCTGCATCATTAGGTTCTTAAATGAGGGTGAGTAAAAGCTGGTCCCTAGATCCTTCTCTATTTTACATTTTTCTTCTTGCTTTAGAAAGGAAGGCATTTTTGGAACAGGATGGAAAATAGGCCTGATGAAACAGGTTGACACCAGCCAAATGGCAGCAATGGCCTGAAATCCTGAGAGGATGGTATGGCTCCATGGAAAATAATTGATGGATCTGATTGATTATTGATGCCTGCCATGGACAAGAAAAAGGAAAGATTTCTAATTTCATTCAGATCTTTGCTCACATAACACCTCAGAGGGGTCTTCATTGATTATCTAAAATTATCTTCTTATTTTCCTTTATAATGCTCAGCATGATCTAATATTACAGCATGTATACATGTTATATTGTCTGTTTTCTCTTCACTGGAATATAAGACCCACAAGGAGTTCAGTGCTACATTACCAGTCTCTAAAACTGAGCCTCCTCAGAAAACATTTGTTGAATGAATGAATGACTTTCATGATCTATATTAGTCAAACTGGGTTAAGATAAAATTTATCTTTGAGACCAGAGAGCTCACAGGACAGTACAGCAGAAAGTTATACCCCTTTCAAAAATTTTTACTGTGTTTTAGTGAAAGAAAAGGAGAGTAGAATCCCTATAACCCACATGTACAAGTACCAACATCCACTGAAAATTAAGCTTTAGGAAAGGATAAACAAGCATAACTTCCCTACCCTCTTCTTCTGAGGCTGTATTTGGAACACACGGCTGGACCACCCACAGATCTGAGGGTTTGGGCTGACACGTGTGTTCTGTTCTGGCTCTTCCATCTTAATGGAAGAGCTGCTTTAAAAAAACAACAAGAATCTTGAGAGAGTTAGAGCAATGAATCATAAAATTGCAGTTACACTAATTTAAGATTCAAAGGTTTTTGGGAGGCACAGCTGTCAAACAGCAGGATGAGCATTGCTGGGTTTGAAAGCCTTAGTTATGAATGAGTGAGCACACATTTACCAAGCAGCAGGAAGACAGAAATACACAAAGGGAGATCTTAGTTCAGTGATTTCATTGCTTGGGTTTGGGAGCCAGGATGTAAGAATCCTTGAACTAAGTTCCACTTCCGTGCCCCCAAACTGAACGCTTGATTTCCCTTGGGGAATCCTTTGTGGAAAGAAAGATGACTGTGATCCCATTCAGGTGAACCAAGTGCCAAGATCAGGAGACAGAGTAAGTCATCATAGGCAGGAAGAATGCTGAACACTAAACTCAGGGGTCAGGGCAGGGGTGGGAGCTGAAGCAAGGCCAGCAAGTGGAAATGAAGGAGAAAATGAAAGAAATGAGAGGTTCCAAGAGTATGTTGGTGCCTGCAGTGACTAGTAACAAAGGATTAAAGTGGAGATCGGGGAAAGGCCAAAGGAAGAGGCAGTGTTTACATGGCAATGTGGCTAGTCATTGGAGAGTTAAGAGATTTCTGGGTGGGAGAAAATAGACACATGTGTTCTATTTATTCATAATTTATATCTGCATAAAACTTCCAAAAATTTTAAGGCAGCTTTCAAGAATAGAAACAATTGCAGTACAGCTATTAGAAATACAAATATATATGTTTTAAAACAAGGAGAAGAAACAGGAAACAAATTTACAAAATGCCTAGAAAAATCTGGTTATTTTAATTGGACATTGACTTTAGCTCTGAATTTTCTAGTAGCTAAGGGGGGAAAAAACAGGACAATTTTTCATTGCTGGCAGTCAAAGAAAAGAGAGCAGAAGGATTAAATATCAGTTTTCTAAAAATTATTCAAAATTCAGACAAGGGAACATGCCTCTAGGCAGAGATGAAGCACCAAGATGAAAAGCAAAGGGGAAACTGAGCACTGGAGTGAGCAGAACCACAGCACACTGACACCTCTCTCCCTCTGACACTGGCTCCACACTCACGCTTATTTCTGGCCATAAAGCTTTCGCCCATGGTCTGTCTTCTTTCCACCCGTCTAGCTGCTGGCTGCATTATGGGAATGTAAACTTCTTACAACCTCCTTTCTGCTGTGCTCTGAGCAAGCCCACCTCCGATTTTTGCCTTGGCTTTTACTGCTTGTCACTCTGGGTGAGGCTTCAAATGCCACAGAGACTGACTGGGAAAGTGGCCACCTCTTGCTGACACTGAAACATAAATGGTCCCAGATTTCTGTCCTCATTGTCATTCAGTGGATGGTGTACAGCTCTCCACACCCTTTTGTGTTTTGCTGTTATTCCCATGGGGGTGGGGGTGCCCAGTCCACCTCCCACCTTGCTTGTCCTCTGAGTCTTCTTGGGTCTAACAGAGTGTGGGCTCCCACAGGTTTGTAGTAGGGCGAGGTGGGGGCATCTGCACCTGAATGATAAATATAGGGGTATTAGACATTTCCCTCTCTTGAGTGGCCTAATTTAGACTCACTGCCACAAACCCTAATATTATTCTCACCACTCTTTATCATAATCAGAGAAGGAAAACTCTGACTCCAAAAAACCTCCGCTGCCTTGCGGCATACCTCTTCAGGGGAAAGGCTAAGGGAGTAAACCCCGACAGAAAATCCGGAGCCGGAGTCCCTAAGGCGGTTCGACGTTGTAGTCAACACCGGCAACTCCTGCGGCGCACCTGAAGCCAAGCTGTATTGACTCCGTCTTTCCCTTGGACCCTTCAGCTGCGAAGAGAGGGGGGGTCTGCTGCATGGGCAACAGCAGACCCTCCATATCACCCTGCCCAGGCTCTGTAGCTTCAGCTTCACTGGAGAGGACACTCCAGCGTCATCGCAAGATGTCGATTCAACACGGGAGGAGACAGATACCGTGTCACTCCCGAGTCGGACTGCACAGCCATTCTCGGCGGTGCAGATAGACTCTTAAGAAGCTACACCATCGTCTCTCGAGACGGACGGATGCCGACTGACGACTTTATCATAATACACTTCACAGTTTCTTATAATTGCTTGTTTCGTCTGCCAAGTCTGCTGTTCCCAACTAAGCTCCCCCAAATACCCAAGGCCATGATTCAAATGGGCCAACCTGGTTTGTGGAGGAGCCCCAGCATGTAGGCCAGTGCCTGGCACAATGTGAGCATTCAAAAAACATTTTTATTTAACAAATATTTATTGAGCAACTACTATGTGAGTATCCGTCTAAGAATTTGGGATATATCAGTGAACAAAATAGACATGCCCTCTTTTCCTTGTAGATCTTACATTCTCATGGCTTTTGGTAAGTGAATGACTGAAGTTCATGGAAGAAATAAGGAACAATCTGTTAAGGAGAAAAGACGGCAGTAAAACATTCCAGCAGTGATCCTCAAACTGGAATGTGACTGAGAGCATGTGGGCACTGGGTAAGCATGCCCAGCTGAGCACCAGGAGTGGGGTCTCTCTCCACACTTGGAGAAATCTGGCCTGGCCTCCTGGCCAGGGAAGACTAAGAGGAGGGTATTGATGAACGGGGTCAGACTTCACATTCAGGTCAAAAGTGACATTCTTGACACAATACTGAGCTGTAGAATGACTTAAAAACAATAATGAAGTCAGGTCCTTCGGTCACCAATGAAAAGGGTCTGGCTGACTTTTGCCCTAACTCACCTCAGGAACTCCCACCCTGAGTGCTGACCAAAGCCCAGACTGACAGAGCCGCCCGTGCAGCACAAACAGCCTGGAGCAGAGAAGGCTCTGTGAGGACGCACAAGAAGGCCTGTGCCGTACTTTATTGAGAGGTCAGGGCCCTCCTACCAATTTCTGGCTCAGATCTCCCACTTTCTATTCCCACATACATGGCAGTGGGGCAAGAGCAAATGTGTTCTTGAGCTGTTTCCTTTCTTTGGAGCTTGAGGCATATGGATGGGTGGCCCAAAGCACCGATTTCCCTGGTGCTTTCCCTACCCTGCACAACTTTCCAGTCTCACTCTCAGTCCTTCATGCAGTTCTCAGTGAGAACATACACACATTGGCAATGATGGAGAGAAACATCCTCTACCTCCTACCCTCTCGCCCCTCCCCATTGAGCCCTAGTCAGCCCATACCTCAGCATCTGCGGCCCAGATGCCAGCACTCTGGAGTCTTAGCCCAAACTAGCCAGGACAAGCCCAGGGCATCTGCAGGGCAGGCACCTCTCCACCCCCACCAAACGCCTCCAGTGCTGCTGAGGCAAGCCCTCTGTTGGGCCAGCCTGTCCTGGCCGCTGGATCCCATGCAGCCCTTGCTTGCTTTCCTTTCTCCTTTCCAAACCCTGCTATTATGCCCTATGGAAGCCCCATTGTAAAGTAAAAAATAATTTATCCTATATTATCAACCTCTTTCTTTAGGGTTTCTTGCATATCTGTTGGAATAGAAACCAAATTTTTCTCTGGGGTGCCTCTTCTCCCTGCAGTCCCTGGATGGAAGCTGCCTAGCCTCCCAGTTTCAGGAAGCACAGGACTGGGGAGAGGTTTGCCTTCTCCAAGGTCTTCGTGGTTTCTCTCAAATCATTCTCCATGCTTGGGTCAAAGACCCATCTTCTTTGAAGTATATGCCATCTGATTGTGTGCTGGCCTGGAGAAACCCAACTGCTTACCATTTTTGTTCTAACATATAGACCACTCATTAAAAACAAAAATTACCCAAGTGTGCATACTGGTGCTTCTGCAATTCTTCAAACTCCCACTCTTCAGCATGCCCCACAATTTTCTCAAACGGACTAGTGAGATCTCTCTCTCTCTCTCCTCTTCAATCTCATTTAAAACACCTTCCAGGTTGCTTAACCTGCTAACTAACCTGCCTCACTTCACTCTCAGCAGATGACTTTATGTTCTACTATGAGCCAGAGACTGGAGTCTAACAAGAGCAGGTAGAGACCAGAAATAGGAGCTGCCTGGGTCGAACCGGGACCTCTCCCTTCCACTTCTTGACTGTTTAACTCTGGACATTTTTGTGTTTGTTTGTTTGTTTCTCTGTGCTTTAGTTTCCTTCCATAAAATGAAGATGATACCATTTATTTTGTAGGGCTATTATAAGATTCAAATGAGGTAATGCTTAGGAAGGTAAAAATAGAGTCTGAAAAATTATATAAAGTCAACCTTGTTTCTCATCATTTTTAGTATTTCCAGGACTCCTCTTCTCCCCAAAAGTGTGGATTTACAGATGTAGAAGAGGCTTCCAGGTGGAGGGCAGAGATGGCTTATGTTTGCCAAATACTAGGAAGCTTTGGCTATGCCTTCATTTGTCATGCACTTGTCATGAACAGGCCATGTGACACCTCAAATCCAAGCCAAAGGACACTTGCACAAAAGTTGGTGTAGCTAAAAACCTCCCTCCCCATTGCATCATCTCTTTCCAGTTTAACCCTTTTCCAACACTGATGTCCCTTAATAAGCAAAGAGAAGTTTTTAGAAAAAAATGGGAAGTGTGTCTACACACACAGTCGTTTGATTCACAATTGCTCCCCATCATTCTGTAGCATACGGGGCCTGCTCATGAGCTTTGGGAAACCCACTGGGTGGGTCCAGGGGATTCTAACATCTCTGCACCAAGGAGATTCTTTCCCCAATGTCCAGGAAATACTTAGCAAGATGTATCCAGGTCACAAGAGGAGATCATGGTGCATGACAAATAAAGGCTCTATTCTAAAGGGCAGAGGGGTGCACTCCTAGGCTGGTATGAGCTATCAACTGCAGCAGCTTTGGCTCTGCAGTTGAGTACCTAGTCCAGTTTATCTTCACTTCAAGTGCATTTACACTTTCTAGATATCTTCCTAACATTGGTATACTTTATTTTCATATGAAAGGTTTTATATTGCACATCGAAGTGCAATAAATTCCAAGCAGTCCAAGGAAGACCAAAGTGATCCACTGTGAGGCACAGATGATGGAGCCCAGCTCTGGGGACAGTGCTGGCTCTGCCAAAGGCACCAGCTGATCCCACAGGCTGCCTCACACAGACACGCAAGGACAGACACCCGAAAGAAAATAAACCTGACGCTCCCATGAGGAGGAATACCAGCAGGACCCAAAGTGTCTGATCTGCCCAAGGAGCCCCTAATCTCTTAATAAAAAGCAGTAGAAAAAAATAAATAAATAAGGAAAAAGTGTTATTTTTAAAAAATCCTTCCTTACCACTTTTCTTTCCACATAATCTCAAATATTTTGCCATTGCTCCCCTTTGGTTGCAGGCAGCATAGATCCACTCTTCTTCCCCATCTCCTTAGACCGGGTTTATTGCCTCTCCCAATATCTCGTTCCCATCCTTTTTCCAGGTAACAGTTAACAACATCGGAAGCTTCCAGGCCCTTATCTGCATCCACTGGAGTTTTCATCCCATCAGTAAGGAAGATTGGAAGGGTGTATATTGGGTGCAGTAGGACAGAGGTTGAGAACCCCAGACAGTGGTTCCAGTGGGAGTCTCAACTTCATCAGGGGTGACCAAGGTTTGCCAAGGATTTTCCTGGTTTTATTACCAAAACCCTCCAGTTTCAGGCACATCAGGACAGTTAGTCGCCTGGGAACTTTATAAAAACCACTGATGTACAGGGCCCTCTCCGGACATTATCTTTTAATTGGCCTATGGTCGAGCGGGCATCAGTGTTGTTTAACAGTCCCCACTCCCCACCCCAGGCATTTCTGATGCTCAACGAAGGCTGAAGACCATGCCTTTAAAAGAAAATTAAGCAGCTTGTGTCAGGCCAGTGACAAAAAGAATTCTCTTAGGACTTGATGTGTCCTCTGATAGATTTCTCACCTGACCCCAATTCCTCAGAGGTCTTTGGGATATGCAGGTACTTATGGTTACACACTCTCCCTGTCCTCAAAAGAAAAAAAAGACCCAAACAAGGAAATAAGAAAATCCAATGAAATAAAACGTCTAAAGTCATCACAGTGATATACCTGACACAGCACTTAGGTAATGGCCCAGGTGATTAGATGTGAATGATTTTTAGGAGACTATGTAGTTTATACACTATGATCTGGTCTCTCAAGAATCCAATGCCAATCCAATCCAATTGGATTAATTTTTAATCCAATTAAAAATTCAAACTGAAAACGCATCACCTAGGCTCAGCTGATGCCTCAGGGGTGTGTACCTTCCCCTGATCACTACACCCCCCAGCCACTGACCCAAATCCCTCTTGTATTCAGAGATCCCTCAATACATACAAAACAACTCCAACAACCCTTGGCAAAATCCAAAGATGCTTTTCAAGGAGATAAATCAAACCAAATTAAAAATTAAAAATAAAAGACAAATGCAACAAAACCAAACAAAAAGTGAAGAGACAAAATTATACTTTAGTATTTCTCCATAAATTTTAGTGCAGCTTGGGTGAATTTTTCTCTGATTTTCAGCTCACTGTCTTAGAAACCCAGTGGGAACCAACATGAGGCCATGGGAAAGGTGCTCACTCTGGTTTGCCTCTCCAGACAGCAAGAGACGCTGCTGGTGTCTGATTCAGCCAATGCCCAGGGCTCAAGTTGTGCATGAAGGTTTGGGCTCAGGTCAACACTGAAGTGTTCCTTGGCCTGACACTGTCCTCTGTACACTCATGGATACCTCATCAGCAGGGCTAGGAGGGAACAATGTAAGCATGTTCTATGCAGACTCTGGGTCCCAACCTCCTCTTAATCTTAAGTGTGGAGACTCATCCTCTTTGACCCAGCTATGAGAAGGGACTAGTTGCAAGCTGTATATAATGAGACTGGAAAATCATTAGATCAAGGCAAGAGAGTAATGTAGGTTATTACAGACACCGAGAATTAAGATTTATTATGGAAGACTAGCTATAAGTAACAAATTTCTATTTAAAATAGTATTACTTGTTAGGACTATGGTATTTGTGCTTGATCTTGAACTAGAGTGGAAAATTTTTGCAAAACCCCCATGGTGACAGTTGTCCCCAAACAAGTACAGAATGTTAGTTTTTTTGGTTGCAGACCCCGTGGGGACAGTTGTCTCCAAACAAGTCATGTATCAGCCAAGCATAGGTAGCAACTACCCCACCCCTGCTTCACAACAGTTGTGTTGTGCTACTACCCCAGCTAGCAACCCAGGATATAGGTTTATGCTATATAAGCAGCTTTGCACTGAGGCTCGGGGCTACTCACTTGAAGCCCTGCGTGGAGTGAGAATGGGTAGTCGCTGGCCAGCTAATAAAGGCTCTTTACATTCTAATTTGGTTGTCTCCAACCATTTGGTTCTTGCACTTGGCCCACAACAGTATTCAGTATGAAATTCTGTGGATACATGCATCAGAGTTACTTGGAGAATGGAAGGTATATGGATTCTGTGCCCACAAGTCTACAAATCTCAGATGAATAATCTGGTGTTGGTGTGGTCAGAAATTCAGTTCTTCTTGCCTGCGCAGTAGAGAATTACAGACCAGCATGTCAAGAAGTATGCAAGCAGGGTTTATTAGTACATCCTCAAGGAAGAGGACGGGCATTGCTGATGGTGGTGAGAGAGCCATAGGTGCCTTGTCCTATAAACAGTAATACCTTGGCTAATGAAGATAATTGGTCCCAGGATCACATTCATTAGCTGAAATCTTGGTTAGCTGGAATGTGATTTTCTGGAGGTTTCTATAGAAAATCATTTAATTTGTTCTGAATGCTACCCAGTATTTAAAGATAAGTTTTATAAAATAATAAAAAGCACACTATAAAAGGGCAAAAACTCACCAAAAGTTGAGACGAAGAGCTACCCAAGTGGATGAAGGAGAATGGAATGTAGAATGAAAAACTGACAGCCTTTACACTACTACAGTATATCGTCATCAAATCTGAAGCAGCTTATGTTATCAGGCATCTCACTTCTCACTGTCTCAAATGTAAACAACCCAGTCGGGTTGGTGGGTCTCCCCTATGTGATGTGGCCAGCTCATTTCTTTGTCACACACACACAGATGGAAAAGATAAGCTCCTGGAATGGCCCAACCATTCATGTTTGCTGCTTTATGTTAGCGTGTGCATCCACTAAAATATTCGTTAGCCAAGTCTGAAGACAATGAAAAAAATTTTTGTTGGCTGAAAAATTTATTAGCAGGGTCACTTGCTAGCTGAGGTATCACTGTAACTTGCTGGGTGAGGTGAGGGTTAGTATGACGTTAGAGAACAGGAGTTACACACTGATTAGCGGTGACCTGTGAGGCTGACCATGCATGCTTTCCCGTGGAGGACATGACCCCCTAAAGAGGGGCATGAGTAGGGGTCTGTTCCCAGGGTCCTTGTCTTCCACTCCAGACAACATCTGGCAAAACAGCTATGTGACCAGAGGCAGGCAGTTAGTCAAAATTATTTTTGGTTGCTTTTCTGTTGAGAACAATGGGCCCCCTCTCACCCTTCCTCCTCTTTTAACATTTTCTAACTTCTACCCAACATTGGGACTCAGAAATCTCTATTTTGAAAACTCTTCGGGTGACTTTTGCACACACCAGGTCTATGAGCATACTCTGTAGGCCTTTTTACTCCATCAGCTGTGTCTCTGACAAGATTAAAAGACCACACAACTGAAAGGATTCTAAAGAAAAAGTGAGAACCTTGGGGTCTTCAGTTTTCAGATGCAAGATACATTAAAGAGTAGCTTCTGCTATTGTTCTTTTAAATTTCTTCCATGTCTACCTCTTCATTCACTTAATGAGCCCCTTTGGCCTTACCAGGCAAGCCCTGGATGGATGCTTTTTGTCCATCAGGCATAGAGTCAGAAGATGCTTTACTATTGGTGCAATCATATCATTGATCTTTCAAACTGAGGCACTTTGAAAGTGAAAGGGAGCACTATTAGTAATCATGCCAGCAATAGGTATAAAATAAGACTGTCTAGGGTTAGGTTCTATTATTTCTCACTAAGTCTCTACTATCATGTGGCAGTCTGCTATTCCTTAAATCTGTTAGTTAAAGACAGAATCTATCTGAAACTTTTTCCTCCCCCATCCACTATGAAAGCCTTGAACATTCTGGCCTTTGATTGAAGGTTTGTGGCCATATTTCTAACTCTATCCTTCTTTTAAGTCCTCTTTATTACAATGTTTCCCTTATGTGGAAAAGTACACAGAATTACATGACCACATCTGACTCTCTAAAAGATCCAGTAGGACTGCTCATAGTCCCTTCCCCTTGCTGTCCTTCTTTCCCTCACTGGAGAATCACATCCTGACTTGGCATTCCTGGATTTATCCTTCCTTTGCATGTCTTACCACATATGCATGAACCATAAATATGGTCTGGCATTGTTCTCCCTATTCTGTAATTTGCCTTTTCTCACTAACATGTTTCTTTTTTTTTCAGATTTAATGTGTTTTATTGATTAAAATATTACATTTGTGCCAATTTCCCTTCCCTCTGCTCCCCTCCACCCGGTGGCCCCCCTCCCTCCAGTTGTCCCCCCCTTTTAGATTATGTCCATTAGTTGTGCATACAGTTCCTCCCAACCTCTCTCCGTCTATTCCATTCCCTCCTACCTTGATCCCCAATTCCTATATCATCTCCCTCCCTTTTCCCATTCCCCCTCCCTGTTGACCTCCCCCCAATATGCTTCCCGTACCCACAGTTCCTTTTCCACTCTCGTTGCCTGTTTAGTTTGCCTTTGTTTCATCTCCCTAGCTTCTGTTTTTTTAAACCAGTCCCTTTAACATCTCATATAACAGTGGTTTGGATCTAATGAACTCTTTCAGTTTTATTTTGTCCTGGAAACACTTTCTCTGTCCTTCTATTCTGAATGACAATTTCGCTGGATAGAGTATTCGTGGTTGTAGGTTTTGGATTTTCATTACTTTGAATATTTCTTGCCAGTCTCTTCTTGCCTGTAGGGTTTCCCTTGAGAAGTCAGCTGATAGTCTAATTGGAACCCCTTTGTACATAATTCTTTTCTTCTCTCTTGCTGCTTTTAAGATTCTCTCTTTATCTTTAATTTTTGACATTTTGATTATAATGTGTCTTGGGGTGGTTCTCCCTGGGTCCAGTCTCTTGGGAACGCTCCTTGCTTCCTGGACCTGCAAGTCTATTCCCTTCCCCAAGTCTGGGAAGTTCTCCTTTATTATATTTTCACTCAATTTTTCAAGTTCTAGTTCATCTTCCTCATTCTCTGGCAAACCAATGATTCTTATGTTGGGCCTTTTATAGCTGTCCCAGAGGTTTCTGATCCTCTCATTGTTGCTTCCCATTTCCTCTCGCTGCATTGGTTGACTGCTTGTTCCTTCTCCATATTCCAGTTTGTTGAAATGAACTCTGGATTTTTTTTTCTCACCATCTATCTCGTAGTTCCTTTCGTTATGAAAGTTTTTCGCTTCTTTCTTATCTTTTTCCTGCTCTTTTGTGAATTCTGTAAGCCACCTGATAACAATGGCCCAGAACTGAGCCTCTGACAGGTTTCTTATCTGTTCATCTGTCAGGTTCTCTATCTGCTGCCTGGTGAGTTGTGTCACCGGGATTTCTATAGTTGTCTGCCTCATTTTGACAGATGCGTTTTGTTTTCTTGGGCCGGCTGTCCGGGGCAGTGCCTGTGTACGCGTCACAAATCAGCGACCGGCGCCTGCCTGTCCGCGACCTATTTCGCAGCCCTGTGGTGCTTTCTTTGGGGGCGGGGGTCCAAGATGGATTCACACAGTTATTCAGCTAGGAGACCGGGATCCGTCCTCCCGCCCCCCTGGGCCTCACTGTTCAAGGCGATGCGGCGGCCGCTCTCCCCAGCGCCGGAGTCGCGCACCGCCAGGGGCTTGACTGCAGGCGGGATTCCTCCCCGCCCGCCGCTGTCCAGGTGCGACCCGCAAACAGCACTGCCCTCTTTAACTCTTACCTGCCCAAATGGCACCGCTGGTTTATAACTTCATATGTTGGACTTCCGTGTAGTTTTATTTTCTGGAATTTCTAGTTATCCTTTGTTTTGAAGTAGTTGTATTCCTCTCTAGTTGTAGAGGGAGACCTAGCGTGTCCGTCTAAGCCTCCATCTTGGCCGGAAGTCCCCTCACTAACATGTTTTTAAGAGACTTCTCCATAATGATAAATGTCACTCTCACTCATTCATTTTAAACACTGCACAAAAGTCCATCCTAGTAGGTCACAATTTAGTTATTCATTCTCCTATTTATGTACATTTATATTTTTCCAAATTTTTGTTCATTTAAAAATAAGGATTCTATAAAAATTTTACTATATTTCTTCTTTTGGAGCATGTATGAGAGTTTCTCTAGGGTATATTCTTAGAAGTTGAATTTGGGGTGCTAGGTTTGTACCTTTTCAACTTGAGCATATTTTGCTAAATTTCTCTCTAAAATGACTAAACCAGCTTACACTCCCGGCATCTGCACTGAATAGCTGCCCTTTCTCCCACCCTTTCCAACACATGGTATCATCAGCTATATTAATTTTATCACTTTGGTATAGGAAACGGTGCCTTGTTATCTTAAATTGCATTTCCCTGATTACTACTGATTTTGAACATCTTTTTACCTGTTTTTTTTTTAGCCATCTAGCATTTATCTTCTGTGAATTACCCATTTATATTCTTTGCTCTTTTACCCCCCTTTGGGTTGTTTTGCTCTTGCTGATTTTTGATAGTTCTTTACAGATACTGGGTACAACCCTTTGTTGGTTGTATGCTTTGTAAATCTCCCAGTCCATGGCTTGAATTTTATCTTTGTGTGTTCCTGTTGAATGTATTTCAACATAGCTTTACAGTGAGTTTTGAGGTCTGGTGGAGAAATAGCCTTAGTTTTTTATTCTTCTCAGCTGTTCTTAGTCCTGCCTCGTCTTTATGCAACACACCAAGGGTAAGCCAAGGAGTGAGGATGCCTCTGTCAGTTCCTTCACATTGTATAATTTCCACTTTTTCCTCAGGAAACTTCACATATTGCTTGTGATACATGACCACTGATGAATCGACTGAGTGAGGGAGCCAACATCAATTCATGTGGTTAATATTTATAAAGCTTAATTTATTTTTTGTTCTCTTTTGAATAAAAATAATATAGAAAGCAGTTCAACTATTTTATTTCCACAGCTTAGTGAATACTTACACTCCTAAAGAGTGCAAACCACATTTGAAAACCTTTTGTCTAGGTTAATGAGCCTCTTCAACTTTAGCAGATATTGTTAAACTTCCTTCTAAAATGACTGGACCAAGTCATACTCCTAGCATCTGCAAAGAAAAGTTCCCATTTTTTCCCCCTTTCTTGCCAACACATAGTATTATCAGCTATATTAATTTGATCACTCTTGTATATGAAATGGTGCCTTGTCATTTTAAATTGCATTTCCCTGATTATTACTGATTTTAAACATCTTTTCACATATTTATTAGCCATCTAGTGTTCCTCTTCTGTGAATTACCCATTCATAGTCTTTTAAAATAATAGATTCCTGGTCCCACCATTTAACTAAATCAGAATTCCTGGAGATAAAGCCTGAAAATTTGTCTTTTAAACAGTGCCCTGTATAATTCTGTTGTACTTTCAGGTTTGAGAACTACATTACTAACTCAGCTTAGCAAAACGGGTCATTATGCTAGGAGTGACATTAAATTTTATGGCCTCTAGGTGGTGCTCAGGCGTCGCCCTTCCCCATCTACCACTTTGCTCTTCTGTTTTCTGAGGAGGACTTGCCAAGAACTCCATATCCCAGGACCAAATCTTGCTGGCCTGTCTTTGTATGGCTTTTGAGCTGCGGATAGTTTTTAAATGAACTTTAAATGGTTGAAACAAGTCACAAGAAGAAAATATTTTGTAACATATGACAATTATATGAAACTCAAATTTTCATGTCCATAAATATGGTTTTATTGGAATACAGACATGTCTATTCAAGCATATATTACCTGTTGCAGCTTTTGCACTATAATAGCAGAGCTGAGTACAGTAGTGGCCCCTTATCCACAGTTTTGCTTCTTTCTGTGGTTTCAGTTACCTGTGGTCAATCATGATCTGAAAATATTTAATGAGAAATTCCAGAAATAAACAATGAATAAATTTTATATTGGATGCTGTTCTGAGGAGCATGATGAAATATCATGCTGCTGTCCCACCGGGACATGAGTCATCCCTTTGCCCAGTGCATCCACGCTGTAGATGCTCCCCACCCTCTAGTCCTTCGTAGCCGCCTAGCTAATTATATCCATTGTTGCAGTATCACAGTGTTTGTGTCAACTAACCCTTATGTTACCTAATAATAGCCACAAAACAAGAAAGTAGAGATGATGGCAATTCGGATATGCCAAAGAGAAGGCATAAGTACTTTTGAATGAAAAGGTGAAAGTTTCCAACTTAATAGGGAAAGAATAAAAAATGTATGCTGAAGTTGCTAAGATATACAGTGGAAACAAATCTTCTATGAAATTGCCTGATTTATAAATTAAACTTTATCATATGTGTGTGTATGTACAGGAAAAATTAGAGTATGTATATGGTTCAGTAATATGTGTGGTTTCAGGCATCCACTGGGGGTCTTAGAATGTATACCCCTAAGGTAAGAAGTGACTACTGTACTTATGACAGGACCTACATGACCCACAAAGCCTAATATATTTACTATATAGTCCTTTGCCAAAATAGTTCACTAACCCTTAGTCTAGGGTGATTGGCAAGGTTACTGATTGGGCCATAGAGCAAGGGAAGGCACCTTCACCGAGGCCCAGATTCTGAGCAGTGAATTTCTCTGCCACTTTCTTCTCAAGGTCTCCAGTGAGGCTCTTGGGGCTCTAAGGGCCTCAGGTCAGAACCACTTTAGGACCTTTGCAGTCCCCAGTCCTTCCTACCTTATCATGTCAAACTCTACTAAAATATACTACATCCCTGAATAAATGTTAGTATATGGGGTCTGTCCAGAAAATTTCCAGCCATTGTTAATATAATGAGAAGGTTTGCACATCGATGTAACCTGGCAGCCAAGGACAGTGGACTGGAATGCACATGTGTGAACAATGATGACTCAGTATGTCCTCACTTATTGCGGGTATTAGGTTCCAGACCTCCCTGCAAAGTAGGAAACTTACATTTATTCTACACTCTTAAACCTACATAACTTTAACAACATATGTATACAGTACTGCAAAATCCCATGATATAGCAAAAAATCCACTATAAATATAGTATTTTAAATATTTATTTACTTATTTAGGTTTTTAAAATATATTTTATTGATTATGTTGTTACAGTAGTTCCAATTTTTTTCCCCTTTGCTCCCCTCTGCCCAGTATCCCCCTTTCCTCCAGCAGTCCCACCCCCCCTTAGTTCATGTCCATGGGTCATGCATATAAGTTCTTTGGCTTCACCCTTTCCTATATTATTCTTAACATCCCCCTGTCTATTTTGTACCAACTGATTATGCTTCTTAGTCCCTGCACCATTTCCCCATTTCTTCCCCTCCCCCCTCCCAGCTGATAATCCTCTAAATGATCCCCATACCTATGATTCTGTTCCTATTCTGGTTTGCTTAGTTGGGTTTCATTTTTATTTTTTAGATTCAGTTGTTGATAGTTGTGAGTTTGTTGCTATTTTAATGTTCATAGTTTTGATCTTCTTTTTCTTAAGTAAGTCTCTTTGAAATTTCATATAATAATGGTTTGGTAATGAATAACTCCTTTAGCTTCACCTTGTCTGCGAAGTACTTCATCTGCCCTTCCATTCCAAATGACAGCTTTGCTGGATAAAGTAATCTTAGTTTTAGGTTGCTTTTCATCACATTGAATACTGCTTGCTAGTCCCTTCCTGCCTGCAAAGTGTCCTCTCAGAAATCAGCTGATAGTCCTATAGGCACCTCCTTGTAGGCAACTCTCCACCTCTCTCTTGCTGCCCCCAGAACTCTGTCTTTATCTTTCACCTTTGGCATCTCAGTCATGATGCGTCCTGGTGTGGTCCCCTCTGGGTCCAGCTCGCCTGGGACCCTCCGTGCTTCCCGGACCTGTATGTCCATCTTCTTTGCAGAACTTGGGAAGTTTTCCTCATTTTTTTCAATTCTTGCTTCCTCATTCTGTACTGGTTGACTGTTTTGTTCTTCCTTATGTTCCAAATCATTGATTTGAACCCCGGTTTCCTTCCCTTCACCATTGGTTTTGTGTGGATTTTCCTTTGTTTCACTTAGCATAGCCTTCACTTCTTCACTTACGTATTTGCCATATTCAAGCACATCTGTCAAGCCTGTGAGCATCTTTATCACCAATGTTTTGAATGCTGCATTTGTTAGGTTGTCTATGTCTTCATCTGTTAGGTTGGTTATCTCCTCATCGCTTAGTTCTCACACTGGAACCTTGATCCATTCCCCCTTTTGGGCCATACTTCTCTGTCTCCTCATTCTGACAGGTTCCTGTGTTTGTTTGCCTCTGCATCCCAGGTAGAGCTGTCGCTCCTCTTATGTTGGAAGGGGTGGAGCCTTAGGGATTTGTTAGTATAGGGTGACCTGTTTCCCCACGTTGTGGCGCTGTATGTGAGGGAGGGGTCGAGAGGTAAAATGCCACCTGACCAGAACTCGTCCCTTTTCCAGGCACCTCTCCCACTTCCAAAACGGACTGGCACCCTTCAAGCTGCTGCCCTGGCTGTCGTGCCAGAGTGGGTGGGTCTGTGGAAGCTCTAGGACCATGGGGTCCCTTTAAACAAGCAGACTCTGCTGAGACTGGCAGTTTCTGCCTCCACCTCAACACCCACTGGTCTGCACAGTCAGAAGCAATGAGGCTTGATTTTCCCTGGTGGTGGGACCATGAGCTTCGAGGTCCAGTGAGGAGCTGGGAGTGCTCCCCAGGTGTCTCTCCTGACTGTTTAAAACATTTGGCTGCACTTTCTGCCCTCCTGCCACTGCTGCCGCTGCTACCACCACTGCTGCTGCCATCACACTGCATCCTCTCTGTCCCAGCTCCGCCCCTCCTACCTGTCTGTATGAATATTTCTTCTTTATATCTTTGTTTGCTGGACTTCCATGCAGTTTGATTTTCTGGAACTTCTGGTTGTTTCTAGTTTTGTGGTAGTTGTATTCCTTCTTGGTTGTGGAGGGAAATACAGTGTGTCTGTCTGTGCCTCCATCTTGGCTAGAAGTCCCCTAAATATAATATTTTTAAAAATCCCGTGATACAATGAGGCCAGGATAAGTGAACCGTGATATAACAAGGGACTACTGTACTAGACATTGGGGGTTGTAGACACTGTTAAGTGAGCATGTGTTCTGTGTGGCTGTTGTATTCAAAATGACTGAGGGAGTAGGACAATGAATCTGCACCACATTTTGTATTAAGCTTAAACTTTCCTCCTCAGAAACTATTCAGCTCATTTAGAAGGTTGCAGCTACAGGCAACTGGTGATTGGAAGCCTCATCACAACAACACATGATGGCAATTGGGAGAACTGTGTGAAGTCTCAAGGTGCCTACTTTGAAGGGGACTGAGGCATTATTGTTCTACATACAATGTTTCTTGTATCTTCTTCAATAAATGCCTCTATTTTTCATATTACGTGGCTGGATACCTTCTAGACAGATCTCGGAATATGCAATGTAAGAGTTGTATTGGAGTGCAGTTTTTCCCAAGTGACAGAACATTACACTTCGTAGATATTTAAATTAAAAATGCATTATTTAGAGGAGTGTCCTGGCTTGGATTCAGAATCAAGGACTCAGAAACCAGTTGCTTCCATTCAAATCCTGGTCCTATTACTTTACTGGCAGAGTGACTGACTATTACGTTCCTCAGTTTTCCTAACTATAACATGGAAATAGAAATAACAGTACCACAGGGATGGTGAAGAGCAAATGAGTTAGCATGAGAGGCACTCTCAGAACAGAGGCTGGGACAAAGCAAGTACTAGATAGTTGTTTGCCAAAGTTTCAACTTTTTCTGTAATTCTCCTTTCATATTTCAAACCCTATATGATTTTCAAGTTGGTTCACACACACTGTGAAACAGACCCTTGAAAAGTCCATTGGGCCTCCTGCACTGTGTCTGTAGCACCTAATTGTTTAGACGAGTTGGGCCATCTTCAGGAGGCAGCAATTTCCCTGCTATTCTGCATGTGCATTTGCCTTGGGTTTACCCCTTGTGTGGTTCACCTTTTTTCACCATCAGAGAAACAAGACCTGATGAAGTTAGGGTTATGTCCTTTGCAGTAAAGGACTGGGAAAGACCCTAGGCCTGCTTTTGTCCTAAACCTTGGGTTGGGACTCCATGAAGTCAGCTTAAAGTAGTCATATAATTAGGATGTGGTGTTCTATATAGGTTCTGTAGGTTCAGAATCCTGGGTGCTAGCTAAGACTTTAATATTAAAAATGTTTCCTCACAGGATCTAGTCTATCA
Organism: Furipterus horrens; assembly: GCF_987537825.1. NCBI lineage: Eukaryota > Metazoa > Chordata > Mammalia > Chiroptera > Furipteridae > Furipterus > Furipterus horrens. The sequence goes on along the minus strand of NW_028327176.1, from coordinate 56,255,180 downwards.
TAAAGTAGTGCATTTGACCACCATCATCTCTGACTGTTGGAGTCCTCTATACCTCATTAGCTTGAGCTTCTTAGGCTGGAGACTGGGTCCTTTGCTGGCCACTCCTCCTTCAGCTGGGCCAATGTGTCAGCTAGCTTTCTGCAGCCTCTGTCTGGAGTGAAGAGACATTTGCAAGGTTCTCCAGGAGCTTAATTGCTGTGTTATTCTGTTTCCCTTTTCTGTCTGCTATATTTAGGTAGATTTCAAGCCAACAATAACCCTAGTTGACATGATTTTATACAAAGTCATTTTTCAAGTTCTTAACACTCAACTTTTTTTCCCTGTAAATCTGAGGGTTACTATGTAATGAACAGTATCTTTGTAAGTAAGTGAGAGGCCCCCCTCTACTGGACAGACACACAATTGCTGCCCATATTTAGAAAGAAGAACACTTGTTTTTACATTATACATTGAAAAAAGAAAGTAATTTATGTCTTTGAAAGAAAAAGCTTAACAATACAGTTGACCTTGTTCTAGGATGAATTGTCACCAGGTGTTCACTCCTTTTCTGCTTTTTTAATCCTTTGTGCAAAGCAGCCAGATGAGTTTTGCTATGACCCATCATGGTAATAATGAAAACAACACCAGGCTATTGTCAGTTTTTTCAGTGCAGTGGTGTGAAAAACTGATGCAGAGACAGCAGGCAGGGCCAAAGTGACCTTGACTTGGTCCTAATGGAGAAATTTATTCTAAAGTCAATTTGATTGTAAATTCAGGCTATGCATGGATTCGGTACAGATGGGTGCTAAGTTCTGTGGCTTCTCAGTGCAGGATAGTGTTTCTAATGCCTTCTCTAGGGAGAAATTCTGTAGCCTTTCTACAACTTGTTCTCATGACTTTCCTCTCCCCCCACAACTTTTTTTCCTCATTCTTAACGATGAGCTGTTGCCTGGGCAGATTAAAGAACATGTTCATGGGTTGAGAGATGGGAACAAGTTGGATATACTGTGACCATTTCCTATTAACTCAGACTAACTAGAATTCTGGGATGCAGAAGAGATGATGTTGGAGAAGTGTGTGGGGTGGAGGCTGATAGGTCTTTTATTCTGACTTTAAACTCTATCTTGAGCCAAGGGTCACAATTTATAAAGCCTACATGGGACAGGTAGATTTGAAAGTGACTTAAACAGCTGAGTGGAGAAAGGAGAGAAATTGACCCATTCGAAGGGGACTACAAAGTTAGCAGCCAATGGTGGCCTTGTGCAAACAAATTTGTTTTTTAAAATGTTAGCAGTTAATTAACCACCACCCCCATCCACAAGTTTAGAACAGACAGTGACAGTGTCCTAGATTAGGGCTGATCAGTGAAAATGAACCCACCTCTGTTGTTTTGTCCCTGAAGTCATCACCAGCTGGTCAGTTCTCCTTATGCAGATTTTCAGAATGTTAATGCTTGAGTTCATAGCCTGGAAAAAACTGTTCAGCTTCTCCTCAATATGCCTTATCTAACCATAGAAATAAGTCTAGTGCTTATGGCAAACCTCTTTTTGTCTGACTGTGGGCCAGTGACTATGCACACAGTGGGTGCTTAGTTCACACTAAATAAATGAATTAATGCAAGAATGTTTCACATTTTCTGATGGAAAATACAATCCTTTGGATTAGATGAAATCCTGTGCCTTCCTGTATTGATGACAGATAGTTTTATTATAGAATTATAAAATAAAAACTTGCCATTTACAGCTTATGACTGACTCAATTATTTGCCAAAACAGGGTGCTGAAACCTTTTTTTTTTTTTTTTTTTTTTTTACATGGGAGGAAGGTAGGTTGTGAGGAGAAATCTCATGCTACACTGCCATTGCAAGCTCTTGGAAATAGTCTTCATACTAGGATACACAGTACTTGGAGCAATAATGAAGTAAAGTTTTCAAGGAAAGTGAAGGAGATTCTCCTCTAGAAAAGGGGGTTCTGTTGTTAGACTATGCTACTTGTGAGAACACTTCCCTTTTATCATGCATTCAATGTGCCTTTGTTAAGAAAGCACTCTTTTGTCAGGTGCTGTGGATATGGCAGTGAACAAGACATCGCCCTGGCCCTTATAAACAGAGAATCATAACACCGAGCAACAAATGATGGAAGGGAAGGTGCAGCAGGGTGTTTGGGGAATTCCTATGAAGGTGGTAGGGGAATCCTGAAGGCGTTTTGTGAGGGAGGGAAAGCAGTTCAAGAGCAGATGGTTTAGGAGGAACAGGATGGGATAGGTAGGCAAGTATACCAAGAATAAGGAAGATTTTACTCAAAACCCAAGAAACATGAGCAAGCTTAGTCTGTCCCTGGAAAGGAAAGTTTATTCTAGCTAGAGTTTAGAGTGTAAAAGAGAGCATGTAATTTCTGGAGCTAAAGCCATAATTAGAATGTGGATCTTGCAGGACCTGTAGCCATATTAAAGAGTTTGGGCTTTATTATAAGGACAAAGTGCCACCACAGGATTTTAATCAAGAAACTCATCAAGGCATGCTTACATTCTAGAAAGGTTGCTTTCTGAGGAGAATGGATTGAACAGGCTTGAAGCAGAGGGAAAAATCAGGAGAAGGGAGAGTTGACCGTGGCCTGAAGTAGTAGACTGGCAGTGTAATTAGGGAGAACTACATAGATGTGAAGGGTTTTTTTTTTTTCCTTTTTTTTTTGTTAAGTATATTTTATTGATTATGTTGTTACAGTAATCCCATTTTTTCCCTTTGCTCCCCTCTGCCCAGTACCCCTCTCCCCTCTAGAAATACCACCCCCCTTAGTTCATGTCCATGGGTCATGCATATAAGTTCTTTGGCTTCACCCTTTCCTATATTATTCGCAATTTCCCCTGTCTATTTTGTACCAACCAATCATGCTTCTTAATCCCTGCACCATTTTCCCATTTCTCCCCCTTCCCCCAGCTGATAACCCTCTAAATGATCCCCATACCTATGATTCTGTTCCTATTCTGGTTTGCTTAGTTCGATTTTGCTTTTTGTTTTTTTTAGATTCAGTTGTTGATAGTTGTGAGTTGTCATTTTAGTGTTCATAGTTTTGATCTTCTTTTTCTTAAATAAGTCCCTTTAACATTTCATGTAATAATGACTTGGTGATGATGTACTCCTTTAGCTTTACCTTGTCTGGGAAGCACTTCATCTGCTTTTCCATTCTAAATGCTAGCTTTGCTGGATAGAGTAATCTTGGTTGTGGGTCCTTGCTTTTCATCACCTTGAATACTTCTTGCCAGTCCCTTCCTGCCTGCAAAGTTTCTTTTGAGAAATCAAATGACAGTCTTATAGGCACCCCTTTGTAGGTAACTCGCTGCTTTTTTTATTCTCTCTTTATCTTGAAACTTCGGCATTTTAATTATGATGTGTCTTAGTGTGGTCCTCATTGTGTCTAGCTTGTTTGGGACTCTCTGTGCTTCCTAGACTTGTATGTCTATTTCCTTCACCAAATTTGAAGAGTTTTTCTTCATTATTTTTTCACATAAGCTTTCAATTTCTTGCTTTTCCTCTTCTTCTTCTGGTACCCCTATGATTTGGATGTTGGCATGTTTAAAGTTGTCCCAGAGGTTCCTAAGCTTCTCCTCATTTTTTTCAATTCTTGTTTCTTCATTCTGTACTGGTTCACTTTTTTTCTTCTTTATTTCCAAATCATTGATTTGAATCCAGTTTTCTTCCTTTCACCATTGGTTTTATGTGGATTTTCCTTCGTTTCATTTAGCATAGCCTTCACTTATTCCTTTAAGTGTTTGCCGCACTTAAACATGCCTGCCAAGTTTGTGAGCATCTTTATCTCCAGTGTTTTGAACTCTACATCTGTTAGGCTGGCTATCTCCGTGTTGCTTAGTTCTCCAACTGGAAACTTGATCTGTTCCCTCTTTTGAGCCATACTTCTCTGTCTCCTCATCTTGACAGGCTCCTGTGTTTGTTTGCCTCTGTGTCTTAGGTAGAGCTGTTGCTCCTGTTATGTTGTAAGGTATTTGTCAGTATGGTGAACCATTTCACCACGTTGTGGTACTGATTGTGGGGGAGGTGTCTGAAAGGGAATAATGCTACTTGCTCAGCACTCGGCCCTTTTCCAGGCACATCTCCAACTTCCCACATGAGACTGGTGCCTCTCTAGCTGTTGTCCTGGCTGTTGTTCCCAGAGTGGGTGGGTTTCCAGATTGTCTAAGACCATGGGGGTTCTGTAAGCAAGGAGACTCTACTGAGAGAGCAGCAGTTTCTTCCTCTGCCCCGACTCCCACTGGTTTGCACAGTCAGAATCAATGGGGGCATGATTTTCCCAGGTACTAGAACCATAAACTGTGTGGTCTGGTCTGGTGCTGGGAGTGCTCCCCAGGTGTCCCTCCCTACTTTTTAAAACATGTATCTGTTCTTTCTGCTGGTCTGCTGCTGCCACTACACCACATCCTCTCCCCGCCCTGGCTCCCTACTCCTACCTGTCTAGATGAGTATTTCTTCTTTATATCTTCGTTTGTTGGACTTCCATGCAGCTTGATTTTCTGAAATTTCTGGTTGTCTCTAGTTTTAAGGTAGTTGTATTCCTTCTTAGTTGCAGAGGGAAATGCAGCATGTCTGTCTAGGCCTCCATCTTGGCTGGAAGTTTCCAATGTGAAGGTTCTTAAGAGATAAGTATTCTCTTTCACACACACACACACACACACACACACACACACATTTCCAAGAACTGGTTAGTGATGGTGGACTAAGAAGAAGTCAGGGATAAAGTCTCCCTGTAGATGATGTTGGGTCCACTGAGATAAGAAATTTAGGAGGGGAAGTGGGTTTGGGGTGGGGTCCAGGGGATAAATATGGTTTGGAATATTGAGTTTACTTTTTTGTACACTCAAAGAGTAATATCCAATAAGCAATCTGGTAAATGGGTCTTAAATAAGGAGATTTTGGAGACATCAATATTTTGATAACTGGAGCTTAGGAAAGGATGAGCAAAGTATTTGAGCACATGCTTCCTCATTTATTGTCATGGGCCAGCAGATGGACAGGTAATCAAAATGTTGGTTAATGTAGAGGATGAAAGAAGCACATTTGTGTGTAAAATGATTGACCATTATATGTTAACTTAAAATAATTTATGTTTTTATATTCACATGACAATCTTTGATATAAAATTATGGATTTTGAAAAACTTAAGTTATGTAATTAGAGTTCTACATGGTTTTTCTTGCTAGGCTTACACTTAGAACATATTATCTGTGATTTCCACTGTCAGCTTCTTTGTAGTGAAACCAAAGGATACTTGCAAAAAAACTATATATATTTTCTCTAGATGTTCACTTTTTCTTTTTGTTATTTATAGTTTTCTAAGCAAAAAAAAAAAAAATTAGATGTATGTTTTGGATGAGAGCTATAGGGATACCCTGAAAAACCAGGAAGATGAACAAGTTGGTCCTAGAGCAACAAGCATGAAACATTGCTGGAAGCAAAAATGACCAAACTGAAGTTATCCTACTTTGGGTACATCATGAGAGGGAAGGTTCTTTGAAAAGACAAATAATGCTGGGAAAAGTAGGAGGCAGCAGGAGAAGAGGAAGAGCAAACATGAGATGGATTGGCTTCAAGAAAGAAGCCACAAAACTACGGGAGCTGAGCAGGACTCTTGGCCATCACTCATCCACAAGTCACCAGGACTCAGAGCTGATTCAATGACAGGTTATATACACAATCAACCTCATTTATTTTTTTAGTACTTTATCTTTATTGAGTTTTTTAAAAACATTTGGATTTTTTAAAATCACATTTTATTAGGTTATGGAATATTTAATATAGTGCATGTAAAATAACACGTGTAGTGAGATGAGGAAGAAATATTCCCAGTAAGTACGTAGCTCAATGGGTGGGAGGATTTTACAGAGTAGCTGAGCAGCCTGAGCATGGGTCAGAGTGTTTTACAAAGAGAATGGGGAATGTTGGTTTATCTGCTAATAGTTGAGACTGTTTAAGAGAGCTTCTACTGTAATAGAAATCTTATGAATATAAATATAGTGATATTTGTTTTCAAATCCTGAGTTCTGTTTTGCAAAATCAACCTTTAAAATAAAACACTTACCCATTAGATTCCACTTATAAGTGAGATCATATGGTATTTGTCTTTTGTTGACTGGCTTATTTCACTTAGCATAATAGACTCCAGTTCCATCATGCTGTTGCAAAAGGGAAGAATCCCTTCTTTTTTACTACTACATAGTACTCCATTGTGTAAATGTATCACAGCTTTTTTAACCACTCATGTACTGATGGGAACTTAGGCTGTTTCCAGATCTTAGCTATTGTAAATAACACTGCTATGAACATAGGGCTGCATAAGTTCTTTTGAATTGGTGTTTCAGGATTCTTAGGATATATTCCAAGAAGTTGACTAACAACCAAAATAGAATCAGAGGCACAGAAACATGGAACAGACTGACAGCTGTAAGAGGGGAGAGGGGAGGTGGGGACTGGTTGTAAGAAGGTAAAGGGATTAGTCAAAGAACATATATGCATGACCCTTGGACATGGACAACAGTGTGGGGATTGACTATGGGAATGGGGGTTAGGATGGGTGGAGAAGGTGAAGAGGGAGAAATGAGACAACTGTAATAACACAAACAATAAAATATGAAAAAAAAAACTAGAACAAAATGTTTACCTCTTCATCTACCAGAATTACTGCTCTTGTCTTTCTGCTTATTATAGGAACAATTGGGTATGCACAAGCGCATCTTTCTTATTTTTCAAATAAATAAATAGAATTCCATATTAAAACAATGATCTTAATATTACACCAAGCTTTGGTGACCAAGAGCAACTTTTCAAACCAAGAGAAATTTTTCCTTTCCCACTGTTTCTGAAATGTTTTGAACTTTTTCCAAACCTCATCTTATGTATCGTCGTCGTCGTCGTCGGCAGCCGTCCGTCTTGAGAGACGATGGTGTAGCTTCTTAAGAGCTGAAGCTACAGAGCCTGGGCAGGGTGATATGGAGGGTCTGCTGTTGCCCATGCAGCAAACCCCCCCTCTCTTCGCAGCTGAAGGGTCCAAGGGAAAGACGGAGTCAATACAGCTTGGCTTCAGGTGCGCCGCAGGAGTTGCCGGTGTTGACTACAACGTCAAACCGCCTTAGGGACTCCGGCTCCGGATTTTCTGTCGGGGTTTACTCCCTTAGCCTTTCCCCCGAAGAGGTATGCCGCAAGGCAGCGGAGGTTTTTTTTTGGAATCAGAGTTTTCCTTCTCTGATGTGCCCTGACTGGAAGATCGAACCAGCGACACTTAGCTCGCAGGCCGACGCTCAATCCACTGAGCCAAACCAGCCAGGGTATAGATGGTGATTATATTGCCTAGTTTTAAAATCACTCTTCTGAACTTAGTGTCATCAGCCTCTTTTATTTTTATTTATTATTGTTATTCTTATAATTTTCTTAAAAATCCTCTCTCAAGGATATGTTTATTGATTTGAGAGATGGGAAGGGAGGAAGAGAGACAGACAGACAGACAGAAACATCAATGTGAGAAACACAGATCGGTTGCCTCCCATTCGTGCCCTGACTGGGGATTGAACAAACCACCAGCTGAGCCACCCAGCCAGGGCACCTTGGCCTCTTTTAGCCGTTTGTGTTCAACCGGGTGGACCACTCATCATCAAAGTGGCTTCATGTCTCTCTCCCACTGGCTGCCTAGGAGTGTTTCATGTGACAAGTTTTTATTTCCCAATCTGGCAAAAATTCCCTGGGATTATCCTCCTCTGCCTCATGGAGCTCCTCTGAACAGGCAATACTATGTTGACAAAATAAAATTCCTATTGCAATGAGAGACCTCTCTACTGATTTATCTTGTCTTGATGGAGGAAAGAAACAGCTTCTCTCTTGAATTTAGTATTTCTCATCCCTACCTAACCATACCCCACCTTGTTCCTTCTTCTATATTCCCTCTTGGCCCTTGACTCCATCACCCTCTTGTCCACCTGTGATCCCAAACCATAAGTATGAGTGGCATCCTGGTCTCTTTTTTTTTCTTTCAACCTCATGCCCTAATTGTCACTACATGTTATCAATTCTGTCTTCTAGATGTATTCTCCCAATTTTGCCCTCATTGCCACAGGATTATTTTTAACCTGGATTATAGTTTAGGACTGCTAATTTACTTTTTCCCATTAAATTCAGCTCATTTTTCATCAGTCATCTACATTACCACCAAAGTGATATTCCCAAAACACAAGTCTGTGTATATCATTTGTCAGTTTAAAATTTCTCCCAGTTGCTCCCTTCCTTCAGGACCAAATTCAAGCTTCATACTTTCTCCTGCTGGTCTCTTCAGCTGCCTCTGCATGTACCAGGCTCCTCTGAGTCTCCCAGCTCTGCTGCACAGTTTCATATTCTCTCCCACTATGTGTGTCTCTTCACTCTAGAAGCCCTTCCCCACTTGAAAGCATGGCAGATCCTTTCTCATCCTTTAAATCCCATGCGCTACTTTCTCCCAGAAGCTGCCTTGTACTACCTCTGTCCTTCACTCCTTCCTGACTGCCATTTTGGAGTATTGGTCTGCCTCCTGTGTGGCGATAGTTATTGGAAAGCCTGGTCTGTTTCCCTCTATGGTTGTCATGTTCTTGATGACTGTCTCACTCATCTGGGATTCCTAGCAAAGTACTGACCTCACTGAAGGATACATTTATTAATGGTTGGTGCATAAATTAATAAGCACAGTTCCCTCTTTTATCCCCTGTGCTAGTGGGGGAAATTACAGTCATGAATATGGGATACAGTCATTGCATCTGGTCCTAGGGGAGTTAGAGGTTAGATCTGCATGGGGAATAAAATAAGCTATAGGATGCCCCAGATACCCGGCACTTCAGAAGTTAAAAAGGAAGGATAACTCATCTCTGTGTATACTGGACTTATCTCACCCCCATCCTCACACTGGAAGGAAACTATACCAGCTAGCTACTAACATGGGACTTTTCCTGGCCGGCTTTGTGGAAACTCTCCCCATAAGGTCAGATAAACTGTGTATAACCATAAATGTCACTTTAAAAGTTTCTTAGATTTAATGAGCTCTCACAGTCTTCTGTGCAACCTTAGGGAGAGAGACATTTTTGGCAATGGTTAGGGCTTAGTGGGTCAGTGATTTGGAATGTGGGTTTTATTGCCCATTTAGTGGTAAAACCTCTAAATGCCAAGGTGACATTATCAATGGAGCAGCTCTCCATTCCCTAACATGCCAGCACCAGCTCCAGAATAACTAGTGCCCTCACTAAATCAGTAAGGACTCTGGCTTGCTAATGAAATGGTCTGGCTAAACTAGCTTAAATACAAAAGGGAAATTTATTACAAGAGTGTCAGATTGTCTCATGGAACCCAAGAATGAGAAAGCAGCTACTGGAATGCCTGTGCCTTACTAAAAGGACTCTGGTCCATCAATCATGCCTTCTTGTTTCTCAGAAGTTTTAATCTTGTCTATTTTCCATTTTTTATAGAGCAGCCACCTCACCTTGTGGATGAGAAAGTTTTTCTTTTTAACAGTTTTTAAATATTATTCTTAAGAGTATTATACAGTGTATATATGTACCACATCTTCTTCTTCTTCATATATACAATGGAATGCTACTCAGCCATAAGAATTGGTGAAATACTGTCATTTGTGACAACATAGATGGATCTTGAGAATATCATGCTAAGCAAAGTAAGTGGAACAGAAAAAGTCAAGAATCATATGATTTTACTCATATGAAGGATATAAAACTGAAAGAAACAAATGAAAAAACAAAAATTCATAGACACAAACAATAGTGTGGTGCTTACCAGGGGGAAAGGAAGGTGGTGGGCATAGTAAAGGAAGTCAACTATATGGTGATGGAAGGAGATTTGACTTTGGATGGTAGACCCACAATGCAATACACAGATGATGTATCATAGAATTTTACACTTGAAACCTATAAAATTTTATTAACCAATGTCACCTCAATAAACTTAATTGAAAATATCATACAGTAAAGTTTTTCTTTTGAAAAATATTGAATTTTGTGAATTTTAATACAAGCATAAATTTGTGTAACCACCACCACATCAGGACCCAAAACAGCTTCATAACCCCCCAAACTGCCTCATGCTATATCACCCATAACCTCTGGCAACCAGACATGTTTTCCATCACTATAGTTTATGTTCTTGAAAATGTCATATAAACAAATATATATATATGTAACTTTTGGGGACTAGCTTCCCTCAGTCAGCATAATGTCTTTGAAATGAACTCAAGTTGAAGTGTGACTAGTGTAAGATGTGAGGATTGGTCCAGCTTGGGCCCATGCTCAGCCCTGGTGCATCACCTGTGGCCATGAATACAGATTCAGGAGAGGACAAAGCAGCTTCCATAGAAACCATGAGGATGGAGAGGGAGAGATGGGAAAATAAGGCATTCTTAACCTATTTTCCCATGAACTTGTTCTTCATCAAACCCCTTCTCAGGTAAATAAGTCTAAAAGCTATGGCTCCTCCTTCTTCATCCATAAGTTCTGAGGACTGTGCCATAAACTCAGTTTGGTAGAAATGATTACATTACTGAGTGGTAACAGACAAGGATAGTGATTGCTGGTGTGGCTCAGCCCATTCACATTGGCCAGAGTGGCCCTGCTCTCACAGCACTGTGACTTATCCTTAGCAATGAAGTGGATTCAAACAGAGGATGGAAGAAACATATATGTACTTTAAGCCCAGCTTGGGCCAGGCATTTTGCTTGTAACTCACATTCTCATTCTCTTGTTTGTCTTTGCTTTCCTTGAAAGATAAAAGGTGTCTTTTTCTTGTTTTCCCACCTAAGGCATCTTTTAAATCAGTGCTGCACTGCCTTCAAAATATATTTTTCTAGCCAGTTCACAATAATGGCTTTAATTGACTAAAGGTTGAAACCAGGCTTCCACTCAACTCTGTCTGACTCCCATAGATCACATGCATCAAGTGGAGCTGCCCCTGCTTAAATCTCTAAAGCTAAAAAATAAATTAAAAAAAAATAAAACAGAAAAGGAAAAGCCCAGCCATTGTTGATCTCACTCTCTGAGGTGCTTTGCCTTTAGGGGGAGATAGAGGAGGTGCCCTTAGGCATAAGTGGAGCAGGTGGGGTTCAGGGCCACCTGCTCTGATCAACCAGAGCTGTGATCCTGTAGTCTCTGTTATTCATAGGGATTCTGTGTAGATTTTATTGGAAGAATGAATTCCAATGCTGAAAAAAATTCTGATGGGCACTGCCCTAGCCAAACATAGGGTCACAGATTCCTATTAATTACACATGTTGACAGCTGGTCTTTCTCCTGTTTTATCTATTTGGCTTTTCTTTGGAGTACTCTTCTTATGTGGTAGTTGTTTCTCCAGAATTGGTCTCATACAAAATCTCATTATTCCTTTTTGGTAGATTCAGGAAAATTTTCTTTTTTCAGTTTTTCAATTTAAAAATAATTATTGAAATAACCAATTTTCATTATAGAAAAATGATAAAATGTATACAAGAAAAAAGATGTGACTAGAATTTATCCTTTCATTCTACCTCCCAGGGATAACACCCTTTAATATTCAGTTCAATACTAAATCCTATTGTTGTACCTTCAATATATCTGGGAAATCCACTCATTTTATTCCATTTCTACTGTCAGCACTCTAGTTCCAGTCTCTTAACTGATCTCTTAATCTATCATAAATAGAAATCCAACACACCACTTGATGGTTAAAGCCTTTCAATGGCCTCAATGGACAAGTAAAACACCCTTCCTATGAGCCACAGGGGATACATGCTTTAGCCCTGGAAACTACTTTAGCCATGTTTTACTCTCTCCACTATGTTCAGAACTGTAAGAAAATAAATTTCTGTTGTTTGAACTACCAACTAAGATATTTTGTTATGGTAGCCTGAAGTACTTAAAACACTAGGCCAGCTGCCTTCTTTAGTCAGTGAGAAGCTCATCTTCAACACATTTCCATCCTAGGGTCTTGAAGAAAAGGAGGGGCTTCAGAGACCTACCTTGTCGTGGATTACCAGGTACATTAATAAAGCCTACACTATACATCCCCACAAAATAAACCAAAAACAAAGCAAAACAACAACAACAACAAAAAAAAAACCAGAGTATCCCAAACAGTTCAAACCAGATAACAGAAAACAACAAAAAGGAAAGAAAGGAAGGAAGAAAGGGAGAGAGAACAAACTTCCAGTCAAGATGGCAGCATAGGCAGATATGGTTCACGTCTTCTCACAGCAACATAAAAATTACAACTAAACTGACTTCCGGCCAAGATGGAGTCTTAGACTGACACACTCTGTCTCCCTCCACCACTAAGATGGACTACAACCACTGCAAAACCAGAAATAACCAGAAGATCCAGAAAATAAAACTACATGGAAGTCCAACGTATGATGTTATAAATAAGTGATGCTCATCTGGATGGGAAGGAGGGGTGAAACTGGGGCAGAGATGTCAAGCTGCGCTGTCAGCAGCAGCAGTGACAGCAGTGGCAGGACTGCAAGAAACACCAGGGGAGCACTCCCTGCTGCAGTTGAGACCTGTCAGATCATGATTCTAATGCTGGGGAAGGCAGACCTCCCATTGCCTTGGACTGTGAGGCCCAGAGGTTGTGAGGATAGAGGAAGAGGCTCCCAGTCTCTCAGCAGCGAGTAACTGCAGGAATCCATCTTGGACCCCCGCCCTCACACAAAGTGCCACAGTGTGGTTAGAAGGGTCACCAAGTTGTGACGAGTGCTCAGGGCCCTGCACCCGATAGCATAGGAGGTGTGACAGCCCCGCCCATAAGGAAAGATAAACAAAAATGATCAGGATAGCAGGAATAGTGATTGAAACACCAATCATGCAGCTAACCAAAAAGCAAGTACGGGAATTAACCAATGAACAAACAGAAAATCTTTCTGAGGCTCAGTTCAGAGCTATAGTCATAAAGCAGGTAACAGAATTAACAAAAGATATTGAACAAGATGGGGAAGAAATAAAGACTAGTCATGCTAAAATGAACAAAAACACTTATGAGACAAGTGGTGAGAAAATGAAAACCAGAGATCAAATCAATAAATCAGAACACAGGGAAGGAACAAACAGTCAACCAGTGCAGAAAGAGGAAACAAAAAGTGAGGAATATGAGGAGAGGCTCAGAAACCTCTGGGACAGATATAAGCAAACAAACATTAGAATTATAGGGTTGCCAGAAAGTGAAGAAGAAGAACTAGAGATTGAAAAATTATGTGAAAAAATAATGAAGCAGAACTTCCCTAACTTGAGGAAGGAAATAGACTTACAGGTCCAGGAAGCACAGGGAGTTCCAAAACACTTGGAACAAGGAGAATCACACCAAGACACATTATAATCAAAATGTCAAAAATTAAGGAGAAAGAGAGAATCTTAAAAGCAGCAAGAGAGAAGAAGAGAATTATGTACAAAGGGGTCCCAATAAGACTGTCAGATGATTTCTCAAAAGAAACTCTGCAAGCAAGAAGGGACTGGCAAGAAGTATTCAAAGTAATGAAAAGCAAAAACCTACAACCATGATTACTCTATCCAGCGAAGCTGTCATTTCACAATAGAAGGGCAGAGAAAGTGCTTCCAGGACAAAGTAAAACTGAAGGAGTTCATCAGATCCTAACCACTGTTATATGAAATGTTAAAGGGACTTGTTTAGGAGAAAGAGGATCAAAACTATGAACATTAAAATGAAAACTGTATCACAACAACCAACAACAGAAGCTAGGGAACTGAAACAAAGGCAAATTAAGTAGGCAACGAGAGTGGAAAAAGAATTATAGGTATGGGGAACATATTGGGGGAGGTCAGTGGAGAGGGTGAAGGGGGAAAAGGGAGGGAGATGATGCAAGAATTAAGAAGCATAGTGAAAGGGAATGGAGTAGACAGGAAGAGGTTGAGAAGAACTATATGCACAACCAATGGGCATGGATGAAAAGGGGGGGACAACGGGAGGGATGAGAGGTCACTTGGGGGAAGGGAGCAGAGGGGAAAGAAATTTGGACAACTGTAACAGCATAATCAATAAAACATATTTTTTAAAAAATTACAACTAAACTATAGAACACCATCAGCCAGAACCATTAGAAACTGAAATGAATGGAAGTCTGACAACTATGAAATTAAAGAAACCACATCCAAGGGGATCCAAGAAGGCAGAGGAGTAAGTGGAAATTACACTAACCTCCTCCATGGACCAATAGGAAATTACAACTTATTTGTGGAGAAAATATCTGGAATAACCAACTGAACACTAGCTGGAGAGAATTCTTATAACCACGGAGAGACAGAAAAGGCCACCTCATCACAACATGACTGGTATGAAATGTGTAAACACAAAAGGGCTGGCTGGGCTCCCACCAGTGGCAGCTAAGGGAACTGAGAAAAAGCTCAGCATCCAGGGTTTCCCCCTGAGAAGGGCAAGGTCTAAACCCCCAGCTGGGCTTCCCGGCCTACAGCAACAGAGCAGAAAGTAAAATAGCATGCAGCTGTGAAAAGTGAAAAGCCACAGGGTTTTTTGTTGGCCTGAAAGAAACAGCTGAAGACAAAGAGCTCTTAAACCGATCACATATGAAAATATTTTGTCACTCACTAACACTGGGCTCAAATGGAGGGAGGGCAGAGAGGACTAGAGACGCTTGGGGAGAATTTAGTGGGTGGCTTTGAGGAGAGAACTGAGGAAGCAACTGACCAAGTCCCAGTGCTGACTCATTCACCATACTGCAGGCAGACCATTCCCCTCCAAGTGGTGTTAGCCTGAGGGGAAGCAAAAGCCCTGCCTGCAGGAATTAATCTGCCCCACCCTTGATGTTTAAGCCTGACAGCTGATCACAGATTGAATAGATTAACAACTAAAAGAGACAGACAAAGGCAGTAGACCTCTGGTATTCTCCAACAGGCTGCCTAAGCCCAGACTGGTACACAATCTGACGCTACCAGGGGCAGATCCAGGAAGTGCAGATCAATCTAAGAAGCAGCAAATAACAAGAAGGGTCACAAAAATGAGGAGACAGGGAAACAACCCCCATGAAAAGGAAAGGAGGAATGCCCAACAACAGTGCTAAATGAAATAGAGAAAAGCAAACTATCAGACATGGAATTCAAAGCATGGATTATATAGAAGCTCAATGAGCTCAGCAAGCTCAAATAAAGCTACAAAAAACTCCAGAGAAACTACAAGGAACTTACTGAGAATTAGACCAGCATGAAAAAGGACATAGAAGATATCAATAAGAGCCAGGAGGAAATGAAGAATACAATTTATGAATTGAAGAACACAGTAGAGAAAATTAAAAGCAGGCTGGGGAAGTAGAAAATTGGATCAGTAAGCTGGAGGAAACATAGAAGAAAATTCTCAGACAATGAAACAAAATGAAAAAGACTGAAAAAAAATGAAGAGGTTTTAAGAGAGCTGCAGGACAACATGAAATGTAATAATATCTGTGTCATAAAAATACCAAAAGGAGAAGAAGAGGAGCAAGGGATAGAAAGCTTGTTTAAAAAAGTAATGACAGAAAACTTCCCTAACTTGATGAGAGAAAAAGTCACGCAAGTCCAGGAAATACAGATGGTCCCAATGAAGATGAACCCCAACAGGCCCACTTCAAGACACAACATAATTAAAATGACAACACTGAAAGACAAAAAGAGAATTATAAAAGCAGAAAAGGGAAAGAGCTAAAACATACAAAGGAGCTCCAATAAGGCTATTATCATATTTCTCAACAGAAACACTATAAGCCAGAAGGGAATGGCAAAAAATTTTCCAAGCAATGAAAAACAAAGGCCCATAACCAAGAATACTCTACCCAGCAAGGCTCTCTTTAAAAATGGAAGGTGAAATAAGGAATTTCCCAGACAAAAGAAGGCTAAAAGAATACACCTCCACCAAACCAGCACTGCAAGAGATGCTAAAGGGTCTGCTTTAAGAAGATGAAGAAACAGAAAGAGACAGAGAGGAACACGAGTATAAAGAGTGAAAATGACAATGAATAAGTAGCTATCAATAATAATTTTAAATATAAATGGATTAAGTGCACCAATAAAAGACATAGGGTAGCTGAATGGATTAGAAGCATGACCCACATATATGCTGTCTACAAGAGACACACCTTAGAACAAGAGATCTGCACAGATTGAAAGTGAAGGGATGGAAAAAAGTATTTCAAGCAAATGGACATGAAAAAAAGCTGGATAGCAATATTTATATCAGACAAAACAGATTTCCCAGCAAAGGCAGTAAAAAGAGACAAAGAAGGATGTTTCATAATACTTAAGGGAAAGATCTATCAAGAAGATATAACCCTTGTAAACATATATGCACCCAACTTAGGAGCACTCAAATATGTAAGGAAAATTTTGAAAGACTTCAGAAAGGATATAAATAGCAACACACTCATAGTAGGGGACTTTAACACCCCATTATCAACAATGGACAGATCTTCGAAGCAAAGAAACACCAAAGATAGTGAGGCATTGAACAACACTCTAGATCAAATGGACTTAGTTGATATATATAGAACTTTTCACCCCAAAGAAGCAGAATATACATTCTTTTCAAGTGCACATAAAAATTCCCAAAGATAGACCACATGGCAGGACACGAAGCAAGCCTCAACATATTCAAGAAAATTAAAATTATATCAAGCATCTTCTCAGATTACAATGGCTTGAAACTGGAAATCAACCTGAAGAAAAAAAACCCTCAAGAACATTCAAACTCATGGAGAATGAATAACATGCTATTAAATAATAAATGAGTTAACAATGATAACAAAGAAGATATCAAAGCATTACTGGAAACAAATAATAATGAACACACAACAATCCAAAACCTATGGAATACAGTGAAAGCAGTCCTGAGAAGAAATTTCATAACAATACAGGCCTACCTAAAATGGATAGGAGAATCTCTAATAAAATATCTAAACCTAAAATTACAATAACTAGGGGAACAACACAAAGCCCAGAGCAAGTAGAAGGAAGCAAATCATCAAGATCAGAGCAGAATTAAATAACATACAGACTAAACAATGATTGAAAAGATCAATAAAACCAGGAGTTGGTTATTTGAAAAGATAAACAAATTTGACAAGTGTTTAACCAGGCTCATCAAGAAAACAAGAGAGAGGACCCAAATAAAAAAAATCGAAATGAAAAAGGAGAAATCAAAACCGATACCACAGAAATACAAAGGATTGCAAGAAATTATTACGAACAACTGTATCATTAGAAATTTGACAACCTAGATGAAATAAACAAATTTCTGAATATATAATCTTAAAACTGAATCAAGAAGAAGCAGAAAGCCTGAATAGACCAATAACAATTAGGGAAATTGAAGTAGTAATCAAAAAACTCCCAACACACAAAGCCCTGGACCAGATGGCTTCACAGGTGAATTTTACAAAACATTTATGAAAGAACTAACTCCTATTCTTCTCAAATTAGTCCAAAAAATCCAAGAAAGTGGGCTCACAAACCCTATCTATGAAGTCATTATTACTCTAATTCCAAAACTTGGTCAAGGCACAACAAAGAAAGAAAATTACAGGCCAATATTGCTGATGAACATATATGCTAAAATCTTCAGCAAAATATTGGCAAACCAGATCCAGCAATACATTAGAAAGATCATACACTGTGATCAAGTGGGATTCATCCCAGGGATGCAAGGACGGTTTAATATTCACAAATCAATAAACATAATACACCACATAAATAAAATGAAAGACAAAAAACACATAATCTTATCAATAGATGCTAAAAAAGCATTTAAGTACATCACCCATTTATGATGAAAACACTCATCAAAATGGGAATAGAGGGAGCATACCTCAACATAGTAAAGGCCATAAGATAAAACTGAAGCCAACATCATAGCCAATGGGCAAACACTGAAGCATTCCCCCTGAGATCAGGAACAAGACAAGGATATCCACTCTCTCCACTCCTATTCAACATAGTCTTGGAAGTTCTAGCCACAGCAATCAGACAAGAGAAATAAAAGGCATTCAAATTGGAAAAGAGGAAGTAAAACTGTCATTATTTGCAGATAACATGATAGTGTACATAGAAAACCCTGCAGACTACATGAAAAGACTACTCAACCTAATAAGTGAATTTGACAAAAAGCATGGTACAAAGTGAATATTCAGAAATCGAAGGCATTTCTGTACACCAACAATTAAATATCAGAGATAGAGTCTAGAAAAAAAATCTCATTTACTATAGCAAAAAGAAAAATAAAGTACTTAGGAATAAACTTAACCAAGGGAGTAAAATACCTATACTCGGAAAACTACAGAACACTGAAGAAAGAAATTAAAAAGGATAAAAATACATGGAGGTATATACCATGTTCATGGATGGGAAGAATCAACATCATTAAAATGTCCATACTAACCAAAGCAATTAATAGGTTCAACGCAATCCCTATTAAAATACTAATGACATATTTTACTAACCTAGAATAAATACTTCAAAAATTTATATGGAACTGAAAATGACCCTGAATAGCCACAACAATCTTGAAGAAGAAGAATACAGTAGGAGGAATCACAAGACCTGATACCAAACTGTATTACAAAGCCACTGTAATCAACACAGTCTGGTACTGGCATAAGAACAGACATATAGATCAATGGAACAGAATAGAGAGCGCAGAAATAAACTCAGGTCTATATGGTCACCTAATATTTAACAAAGGGGGAAGGAACATCAAATGGAGTGAAAAGAGCCTCTTCAACAAATGGTGCTGGGAGAATTGGACAGGGACATGCAAAAAAATGAAACTAGGCCACCAACTTACACCATACACCAGAATAAACTCAAGATGGATCAAAGACTTAAATGTAAGTCGTGACACCATAAAAGTCCTAGAGGAAAACATAGGCAGGAAAATTTCAGATATCTTGTATAGCGATATATTCATTGATACGTCTCCTAAGGCTAGGGAAATAAAAGAAAAAATAAACAAATGGGACTACATGAAACTAGAGTTTCTGCTCAGCAAAAAAAAAACCTCAACAAGATGAAAAAGGAACCAACTATATGGGAAACCATATTTACCAATAATATCTCAGACAAGGGATTGATCTCTAAATATTTATAAAGAACTTATATGACTCAACACCAAGAAGACAGTCAACCCAATTAAAAAATGGGCAAAGGACCTGAATAGACACTTCTCCAAAGAGGACATTCAGAGGGTCCATAGACATATGAAAGAATGCTCAACATCACTAGCCATCAGAGAGATGCAAATAAAAACCACAATGAGATATCACCTCACACCAGTCAGTATGACCATCATCAACAAATCAACATACAACATGTGCTGGCAAGGATGCGGAGAAAAGGGAACCCTACTGTATTGCTGGTGGGAATGCAGACTGCTGCAGCCACTATGGAAAATAGTTTGGAATTTCCTCAAAAAACTAAAAATGGAACTGCCTTTTGATCCAGCAATTCCATTGCTAAGATTATATCCAAAAAATCCTGAAACACCAGTTCAAAATAACCTATGCACCCCTATGCTCCTCTATGTTCATAGCAGCACTATTTATAATAGCTAAGTGCTGGAAACAAGCTAAGTGCCCATTTGAAGATGACTGGATCAAAAAACTGTGGTACATTTACACAATGGAGTACTATGTAGCAGAAAGAAAGAAGGAACTTCTACCATTTGCAACATCATGGATGGAACTAGAGAGAATTATGCTCAGCAAAATAAGCCAGACAACAAAAGAAAAATATCATATGCTGTCACTTATTACAGGAGACTAATGAACAACACAAGCAAATAAGCAACATTGAAGCAGAGGCATGTAATGAAGGAGTAGACTAACAGTGAAAAGGGGGAGGGGGGAGAGAGAGAAGGGGTTAAAAAGGGGAACAGTCCAGTCAAAGAATATTTATAAATGACCCATGGACTTGGACAACTGGGTCTGTGGGAGAAGGGTTGGCAGGGTGCAGGAAAGCAATAGAAAAAAAAAATGGGACAACTGTAATAGAAAAACAAGCAAACAAAAATTTTTAGTGGGGAAAAGAAATGAGATCAAAATAAATTAATAAATGAGCCAGCAAATCCCCCCTTCCCACCCCCCCAAAAACTTTACATATAGGAAAGTGAACAAAAGAAAATGTAAAATATGGTAATACAATTTTAGTGAATATTAGAAGGACAAGGATTTTCCTTCACACTATACATTTTTCTCCCTACCTGATCCCTCCAGAATTTGGCATTCTGAAGAAGTAAGCAATGACATAACGTTCTTTGCATAAAACTAATGAGATCAGTTAATAGAGGTTTTGTTGACCAAAACTTTGACTGGAATGTCATGCCTAAAGGGACCATACTTGGGCTCTGGTTGTTACCAAAAATCCCTGAGGAACTGGGACTGATTTTCAATAGTAATAAAAGCCCATGAGGAAAAAAGCCGGGTACCTTGGTTGGTTGTACAGTCCACGGCAATCTTTCCAGGGAAGAAAATGAAGATGGCTTTCCTGAAAGATGGTTAGAAGGAATGTAAGGCACAATAGAAAACCAGAGGACTTGGAAAAGACAGATGTTTAGAGGCAAGGCTGAATGGCAGATATGTGGATCAGCTTCTTTGCCCTGAAAGGCAGATTGAAAGTCACTCTAAATGTTCCTTGTGTAAGTTTCAGCAAAACAGACTTAAAGATTATGTGATCTTTTGCTGCTCTGGTTGTGTTTATGCAAATGAACAGGATAAATTAAAAATGGACTTAATGCAGTCCCTTTAATGATAAGGAGGGTAATCTTAACGATAAAAATCACAATTCAAGGAAAATCACAATGCTCAGTGGTAGACTATAAAGTAGTAGTTCAACTAACTGTCTTTTCAGTTTATTTTCATTTAAAGTTTGTTTTCATTTTTTCCACAGGACATAAACCTATGATCTCATTACCTGAGTGATTGTCTGTATGTATAGGCCTCACTTAATCCTGTCTGCATCGCTGCCTCCTGAGACTCAATGGTCTGGCTGAACTAAGTGGCTGGGTTGGTGAAGTATGGGGTGTTCTGTGGGCTTCACTTTAAAACTTGTTTCTCTTTTTTATCCTAATGGCTTGCATAGAAAGGCCCAGAGGTCTGAGAAGGGGGAAAACCTAAAATATCTCCCTCCGCCCAAACTAAGTATAGTAGGCAAAAGGGTTCTGGACAGGTGAGATGTGCCTTGCACAACTTCCTCCGAAGAAGCTTTTTTTTTCCTAATGGGAGACATTGAAAAATTAATTCCTGCCTTTTGTCATCTAGTGGTTATGAATTGAATGATGTCTTTTAACACTGTTGCCTAATGTTGCTCCCAGAATACAACAAGGATGCCAGCCTGTTAAACCAAGCATGCCATTGTCCAGGGACAGCCAACTGACCTGGAGTAAGCAAGATCCTTCCCCATGTGGGAAGGCCACTCTCCCCTCCACATCCCTACCCTTATTTGGGATTTCTGGATGCAAATGTAGGTAGGACGTCGACCATGTCCAGCTTGAAGGAGCTAGAGGATCATGAGACCTTCACCCATTGTCCTTTACAAGATTATAAAGGGTCTTAAATCTGAGAGGGGTAAATTATTACAGAGTGGGGACCACCCCCCAAAAATAAATAAATAAACAAATAAATTCTTAAAAAGAAAAGAGAAAAACAGAACCAGACACCTAGAAACATGGAACAAACTGACAGCTGCCAGAGGGGAGAGGTGAATGGAAAAGGCAGAAAGAAGGGGGAGGGATTAGTCAAAGAACATGTATGAATGACCCAGGGCCTTGGACAATGATGTAGGGAATGACTATGGGAGTGGGGGTTGGGCTGGGCAGAGGAGGGCAAATGGGGAATAATTGGGACAACTGTAACAGAACAAACCAGAATAAAAAATTTTTTAAATGTCAAAAAAAAAAAAAAAAAAAAAAAAAAGGAGAAAGAACAAAAGAAACCACATTCATCCAGACTGGTAGGAGGGGCACAGGCACAGAACAAGTTGGTCCACATCCATTTGTGGAGGATACAGTTCAGGAGGGATATCTTAGGAGTGAAAAGTCCCATCCCCACACCAGGTCCTCCCAGCCCAGGATTCTAGAGCCAGGAAGATAAGTCCCCACAACTTCTGGCTACAGAAACTGGTAGGGATTGAGTCAGTGGAAGAAACTGCTAGAACCCACACATGGATTCACCTTCTCAGACTCACTATTTCTGAGCTCTAGCACCAGGGCGGCAGCTTAGAAGTCACCAGTGGCATGCTGGGAAAGACTGAGGTATCTGGCACCAAGGTGAGCAGAGGCCATTGTCCCTTTTCTGGGCCATCCCCCTACAGAACCATGGAGCTGGCAAGCTGGTGCCATATTTGAGACTCTACAAACATAGATAAGACTATTTGACCCACCTTGGAGATCTCCAGAACTCTGCCCCACCCAACTTATTGGCCCACCCAAGTTGCTTTTCTATATGAATGACTGATCTTGGCTTATGCTGCACAACTTCATAAATTCTCTCAAACAAGCAACAGCTAGTCTCAGTGAGCCCCAGGCCTGGCACTAGCAGCAGCCAGCCTAGATTCACAAGTTGCCCTCACCTGGGTATCTCCAAGCCAAGCACAAGTAGCAGCCATATAATATTGCTTTATAGCTCAGGCAAAGTGGCCCTGGACAAAACATAGGTGGGGGCTGATTTTGGCCTGCACCACCTAGGAAACCCCAGGCTCAGTGCACCCACTTAACAGCTACAGACCATGTCACAGCACCACCATTCTGCCCTTGCACAGCTGATCTTCCACAGAGGATGGAAGTTGGTGGTTAGTAGTCACACCTAATCCTTGCAGCTGAATGGCCTGGGTAAATCCCTCCCATTCATCTGCCAACAACAACCAAAACCCAACTACAAGAGGAGGTATACTCAGCTCACACAAAGGACAAAACTTGAGTATCCAGCTTGGGTGATAGGGGAGGTTGTCACTGGACTCTACTATAGTAGGCCACACTCCTAAGACACAGAGTAAAAGCAGCTCTACCTAATGCATAAAAACAAACACAGGGAGGCTGCAAAAATGAGGAGGCAAAGAAACATGGCCCAAATTAAAGAACAGATCAAAACTTTAGAAAAAGAGCTAAACGAAATGGAGATATGCAATTTACCAGATGCAGAGTTCAAAACAATGGTTGTAAGGATGCTCAAGGAACTTAGAGAGGGCCTAAGCAGCACAAAAAAGAACCAGTCAGAAATGAAGGATACACTAATTGAAATAAAGAACAATTTACAGGGGAATAATAGTAGAGTGGATAAAGCCGAGAATTAAATCAATGATTTGAAACATAACGAAGGAAAAATAATCAATGAGAACAAAAAGAAGAAAAAAGAAACAAAAAAAAAAATGAGAAAAGTATAAGCAGCCTCTGGGACAACATCAAGAGTTCCAACATTCACATCATAGGGATGCCAGAAGGAGAAGAGAGAGCAAGGAATTGGAAATCTATTTGAAAAAAAAAAGAAAGAAAGAAAACTGTCCTAATTTGGTGAAGGAAATAAACATGAAAGTGCAAGAAGCACAGAGTCCCAAACAAGATGGATGCAAAGAGGCCCACTTCAAGACACCTCATAATTAAAATGCCAAAGGTTAGAGATAAAGAGAGAATCTTAAGAGCAGCAAGAGAAAAGCAGATAATTACCTGCAGGGGAGTTCCCATAAGACTGTCAACTGATTTCTCAAAAGAAACTTTGCAGGGTAGAAGGGATTGACAAGACATATTCAAGGTCATGAAAAGCAGAGATCAACAGCCAAGATTGCTCTTCCCAGCAAAGCTATCATTTAGAATCAAAGGGCAGATAAATAGCTTCCCAGACAAGAACAAACAAAAAGAGTTCATCACCAAGACATTATTATATGACATGTTAAAGGGACTTATTTAAGAAAAAGAAGATCTGAACTATTAACAATAAAATGCAAAAATACATATCTATTAACTGAATCTAGAAAACAAACTAAGCAAATAAGAAGAACAGAGAAAGAATCATGAATACAGAGAGTGTTTTGATGGTTGCCAGATGGGAGGGGGGTGGGAGAATAGGTGAGAAGGTGAAGGAATTAAGAAGTAGAAATAGGTAGTTACAGAATAGCCATGGGGCTGTAAAGTACAGTACAGGAAATGGAGTAAACAAAGAATTTATACGCATGACCCATGGACATGAACAATGGTGTGGGAATTGCCTAAGGGAGTAGGGGTGATGGGTGAAGTGGGGGCAAAGTGGCAAAAAGGACAACTGTAATAGGATGATCAATAAAATGAAGGGAAAAAAAGGAAAGAAAGAAGAAAGAAAGAAAGAAAGAAAGAAAGAAAGAAAGAAAGAAAGAAAGAAAGAAAGAAAGAAAGAAAGAAAGAAAGAAAGAAAGAAAGAAAGAAAGAAAGAAAGAAAGAAAGAAAGAAAAGAAAGAAAGAAAGGCAAATGGCTTAAAATCTCTCACTTGGGGGCAAATAAGATTTCTGAGCAGCATCAGTGTCTATGGCTTGGGGTCCCCAATGGAAGATTTTTATGATAGAGAAAGAACCAAATGTCAGATCTGAAGCTTCTTTCATTTCTGACAACAGTTACAGACAACTCCTGGTTCTAGAAGTTCATGGTTCTAAAGTAACTGACAGAAATAAATTAACCTTAGTAAATAACCCGTCTTGGGACCAATCTTCTTTCACACTTCACACATCACTCTATTTTTATTTGAATATGTAGCAATTTAAACATTTATGTAGTAATATATAGCTACAAATTAGTTTTCACATACATTATCTATATAATTCCAGTTCCTGTATTCAAATACAAACTAGCCACATCTCAGAAATCTCCAGTCTTGGGTCTCTAATCCAAATATTTTCAATAATTTGCATTTAAATTTGCATTAAGTGGGTCACCTTTGAGCATCCTACTTTCTCTCCTTATTCTCCAAGGCTCCATTCTCCTCTACTGTCCTGTGGCCTTTATTTGACAAAATGCTCAGCTGGTGCTCAATATATATTTGTTGAGTGAATAACTGGATGAATAAACACATGAATAGATCTTCATTTAAATTAATAGCTTAATGCCTTTTTTCTTCTTGTCTGGGCCCCTTAGTTATTTCTCCAATGGTTTCCTCTCCTTTGTCCACATCTCTTTCATATCTCACTTGTTTATGTCAAGAGCACAGCAGGCAATAAACTGCCCAATGAACATACCAACTACTTTCCCTCTAAGCATCTATATGCAAGTTTTTGTCTCTGCCCAAAATGCCCTTCTCTCCCACACCAAATAAACTCCGTTCATCTATCACAGTCTAAATTTCCCACTCCATTCTCCCAGTCAGTTAATTGCTTTCCTCCATTGCACTTTATAGATGCTTCTATTGTAGAATTTATAACACTGAATTATAACAACTTATTTTATGGATGTTTTTGTATTTTTCTTAGACTGGGGAATCCTAACTCAGACTGCATAGCAAATCACCGGGAGAACATCTATTGAATTAGAATCTCTGGGATGAAGGCTGGGGATCTTTATTTTTATTTAACAATGACCTCAGTTGCAAACTTTTGCAACCCTTGGACTGGCTTTAGAAAATTGTTGCTTAAGCTATATGGTCCTTAAATCAAGCAATGCATTTGACTCATCTTTGTATCCTAAGCCTTGCATAGTATTGGTCTACAGGAGGCACCCAATACATGTTTAGTGACCAAAAATGAACTGATCATAACTTCCTGCCTACAACTTTCAAATTCTTGAATTTAACAGAGAAAAGGGGCAGGATATAAAGAGGGGAGGGATGCAAATTGTAGAATTTCCATCAGCAGTTTAGTAGATGTTTGAGGGCAAAGCAGTCTTCCTAATAATTGTCAATATGATCAATAAATAAGGCCTTTGCATAAAGAAGGGAGTGCCCTCACCCCAAAGTTACTGGATGCTTGCTCCCTGACTTAACTACAGATTGTATGAATTGACTAGGGGAGTCATCTCAATTACTTATGAGCACATCAGCTTCCTCTCATCCTTTTGTGTGGGTTACCAGGATATAGAGTCTCAGCCAGGGTTAATTGATCACCAGTCAGCAGGATAGGTACTGATCAAGTTATAAAAACCATTAAAACATGAGGAAGTGAGCTCTCTCCTGCTACACTTCAGAGAATTTAAACTAAGAGCTTTTAGTAGTTCTTTGCTGTCTTCTTCTCTGTTTAAGAGCAGTGAAGTTTGATCACTGATAGCAGAGAATCTACTGCCCTAACAAAATGAAACAATAAAAGAAAGGTTGAGACCTTTTATTCATAGTAGCTCTAAAGCACTTTGAGAATGTGAGCTATCAGGACCATAAATAACTGTCAAATCACCATATCTAGTCAGATTTCTTAATTGCTTCTCTGGGGCAATGTTGACTTTCTCCTTCATCACACATTGTGAAGTTATTAATTCCTTGAAGGTAGAGTATGTGTCTCATTCCCTTTTGTGTTTATCCTATAGCTTTACCCAATGTAGTGATCAAGATGTTAAACTTGTTAATATAATATCATTAGCTTTTATTTTTATTTTATTGTTTTAATTATAAAGGTAATATAAATTTCTAAATCAACCCCCCTCAAACATGTATGACTATATCAAGTAAAAAGTAAAGGTTCATAAAGATATGGGAAAGGCTAGAATGATGCCTGTTTTGTCATTGAAACAGAATTTGTCACTGAAATGGGAAATACAGTTTTTGCCCTCATTA
Organism: Furipterus horrens; assembly: GCF_987537825.1. Classification (NCBI taxonomy): domain Eukaryota; kingdom Metazoa; phylum Chordata; class Mammalia; order Chiroptera; family Furipteridae; genus Furipterus; species Furipterus horrens. Next base: position 56,228,441 of record NW_028327176.1, on the reverse strand, counting down.
ACATGCCATCCATAGCTACATTCAATATTAAATACCAGTATAAAATAAAAGTTAAAACAAAAAACCACATACACACACATATACAAATCACTTTTAATTTAGAATAAGATATGCAGACTTTTTCTTCCTTCCTCTCCCCTAGGTAGTCTTTCTTTTCCATCTCTCTATTGTCCAACACCTGACTTTTGGAAAACAGGCACATCTCACCTTCAATACTGACTAGTCAATTTGAATAGTATAGTCAGAGGAACGTAAATAGGAATTCCAGAAACTAGAATGGAGCTGAAGTCAATGTGAGCCCTGAAGGATGAAGCAGGGGTTGGACACAGAGCAGGCAGAGATAGAAGTTGGAGGCAAAACTGAGTGACCAGGAGATTGTCTAATCTTAGATTGCAAGAATTGAGTCTCTAAAGGGAGGCAATAGGGCTTTTGACTGCCTTCCTTCCTATAGGACACCACCCCCCTCTCCCCATATACACACAAATCTTTTAATGATTTCATCATAGCCTTTATAAGAATGTTCTGAGGATACTTATTTATCTGCTCTCTGACTTTGTATTTTATTCATCTTCATGTCGCTATAGCCTGGATCATATCTAGAATGTAGGAAAAAGCTTAACAACAGGTATTTGTTGAATGAGGGACTGAATAAATATTGGTTGGGATGGGTAAAGTGTGTGGAGGTGATTGTAATCTAGATACATCAGGTGAGATTAGATCAAACGTATCCTAACACAGTGATGTCTTTTATTGGGTAGTTGGGATTGTTAGTGGTTAAAGAGAATTAATTTAGAGTCTAGATATGATCGAAATCCTCCCCAATACCTGACATAGGCACCGAAATAATTCTGAATCAAGGGCTGAATAGAAACTTGAGGACTATCAATAGATGACTTGCTATCTCTTTGGAATTCCAATTTCACTATTTATTAGCTCTATGACCTTGGATAAGTTACCTTCCATCTTTGAGCCTCAGTTTCCACATCTGTAAAATGAAGCTATCTTCTAACTACATCATAGAAGTTGGGGTGAGGTGTCATTGAATTAAGTCATGTGGTGCTTAAAATAGAACCTGGCAAATATTAAATAATCAATTATTAAAGCACTTCTTAATTCTTCACCAACTAAATGCCTGTGATTCACCATCCAAGGTATTGTACCTCTCATTGCCACCAACTTCTCCCAGGCTGTTATCTTTATTTGCTTCCCTCTCCCCCTTGCTGACCTCTCCAGTTCTGATAACTTACCCCTTGTAACTATTTTTACTATGTCCTGTGCATGATTTAAATAACAGCAAGCCTTTATAAAATATTTAGCCTATTTCAGACACAGTGCCAAGTGCTTTCCATCAATTATTTTATTCCTCCCCACAACGTTGTGATTTAGGTGCCATTATTTTCTTCAATTTCCAGGTGAATAAATAGAATCAGCGGCTAGGTTACTTGTCCAAGGTCACACAGCTTGTGATTGATAAAAACTTGGGTAAATCTGGCCTGTCCTCTAAATCACTTCATTATCTTTCCTCTCCTGTATGCAAAAGTTTCCCTTCTTCATTTCCTTCACATGGAATTCCCTGTCCTCCCACCAGGATACTCTGCTTCCTTGGGTTGCAAAACTTTGTGGTATATACTGCCCAAGTCTATTCATCCCAAGGTCACATACTAGTACCTAATACCTAGGTGGGTCTAGATTCTACTTACCCCTTGAGATGGGTTGAGTTTCAGGCCCCAGGTGTTATAGTTTTCCAGGTCCTGCTTAGATAACAAGATGCATGGGCAATGGGATACTGTCTCTAACCTACTTCTATCTTACAAATTACATCCACTATTTGATGTTCTCTCTACTGCAGAATCTGTGCCCTTTTCAGAACTGACCCCCCATTTTTATCTTGTATGTTTGTTTTCTACAACTATATATATCATAATACAGAGGGCAGAGCCATGCCATACTTTCTTGTTTTATTCTGTTCAAATGCATCTCTTTAAAACAGAATAGTGGTTCTGGAGCCACATGAATCTGGAATCTCTACTTTCCAACTTTGTGATTTGAAACATGTTACTTAACCTCTCTGTGCCTCAGCAATTTCATCTATATGATGATAATAATACCAACTTTGTAAAGTTGTCATGAGGGTTAAATGAGATAATGTACTTGTAAAATGCTGTGCCTAGTCAGTACTCAATAAGTCATAGCAATAACTACTTGTGGTAGTATGTTGCCTGCCAGGACCAGCACCACCCCACTGAGTTGAGGGATGGGTAAAACCCTACATGCTGGGCACACCATGACATGTAAAGAATGCAGGCTGACAGCTTGAACTGATGGCCAGATTCAGATGTGTTTCCTGCCCCAGCAACTTCCTCCTCAGGCTGTATTTGGAACTGTAATTTTTATTCTGACTTTAGCCCCTCTTTGAGAGTCAGGCAGAACATTTCAGTTGCTCAAAAATTTTGGCTTGAGTTTTCCATGTTAAATGAATGCCTTCAGAACAGAAGTTAGTCGGTGAGTGGAGCTATCATTTAATACAAAGTTGTTGATTATGCTGCAGCCAATATCTGACATGGGTGGGATGGCATCTCAATCAGAAGCTTTTGTCCTGCGCAAGTCCTGATTGAAATTGCACCTGTGCACTTCTTGCTGGAAGCGTAGCGAGGATGTCAGAATTCAAAGCTGTGGGTGAGGGCACTACTGCGGGCTGGGTGCCAGTCTGCTCGGAGGCTTTCACAGCTATGTACCTGAAGCATCGCTATGTGTGAAAGAAAGGTGCTGCTCACAAAGCCTCTCCTCATAATGATCTGGAACACCATGAATAGCTGAGTGATTGCATTCTTGAGAAGACCGTGTTGAGGTGGTTTCAGAGAATCAGATGGGAGGGAGGTCTGATAAATATATAAGAATAAGGTAGAAGAGTTCAATTCAGATGGGACTATAGTAGCACAGAATTGAGGCATACCCATTGGGAAGAGATCTTAGGTCATGTACTTCTAATGGCTAAAGACGAAATGGCTTTGACCTGCTCAAGGTCATATTATGGCAAGATGGACCCTTGAGTTCTTCCCTGTGGCTTCCTTCGAGCTGAAACACACCTGGCACAGTTTGCCTCCATTTCCCTTGTTGTGATACTTGAACGATAATGAAATAAGTGAGGAACAAGTGGCTTGGAGGAAGAAAGGAGTGGTCAGGGAGGAGAGGCTGGTCAGTCTTCTCAGCCCTGGGTGCAATTAGAATAACTAAGCGGGGAGAGGGCAAGATGGTGGAGGAGTGAGGAGAGGCTGCGGTTTCAGGCTCCTGAGACCCGTCTCCAGTTTGGGCTAACTGCAGACAGAACATCTCAGTGAGCAGCTGGATACTGGCATGAGTGGAGCCAAGGCACTGCTGGATTAGAGAAAATCCATCTGGGAACAACCTGTTTAGTGAGGATAGCGGAGAAAAAGGGGACAAAACGGGATTCCTGACTGGGGCGGCTGCCAGAGCTGTGGCTGGAAGCACACAAAGGCTTTTTGGGGACCACAGGCTGCCCCGGGAGAGGAGTTGGGAGGAGAGAGGATCTCTGCCCACTGGCAGAGACTGGACTCGACCAAGTGGCATTGGCACTGAAGGACAGGAGACAACGTGCTGCTGGGCAAGTGAGAACATAATTCTCCTTTTTATTTTTCTCTAGTGGACGGTGGAGAGGGGAGGAAAGGTTGGGGGTGGTAGGCCATTCTTGAGGAGCGCAGGTGCAATGGTGCACTCCTCCACTCCCCAACCCCCCCCTTGGGTCACGGGGGAGCGCATAGGGAAGTGCCCTCATTCACTGGCCCAGGTGCACAGGGCTGCGCGTCCAGGTGCCCTTCGGACACACACCAACAGACATAAAATCAGTGACCCAACGGGTGCAGGGAGGGCCCACTGGACACACAGAAAACTGTGTGCAGTCGCCCCTGGCCAGCCCAGTGGGCGCCAGGCCGAAGTACCAGGCAGGAATCCGGAGCACAGAGCACTTGCCCAGGCTCTGCGTGTGCCCGCTCAGGAGGTGCGGGAATGGTGGGCGGCTGCGGCGTGGGTACAGCAGGCAGCAGCGACTCACAGACACTCATGTCTACTGAGCACAAGTGTCTGCTGCCCTGCCCTAAGAGGCAAAAAACCAACTCCCGGAACAGGGCGCTGCAGGCCTGAGGCTAGCTCCCCAGCCGCTTGGGTGCACACCTGCACTCGAGCCAAAAAACACCTCAAGGGCTTTCTCGGAGCTCGGCACAGTCTGCTTTCTAGGAGCGCAGCGTGGCCAGCTTTCTAGGAGCACGGCGCGGCAGGACGGAGCTTAGTTCCCCGGACACCTTGGGGGCCCACCGGTGCTCGAGCCAAAAAAAAACACCTTGAGGGCTTTCCCGGAGCACAGCAAGGCCGGCTTTCTCAGAGCATGGCGCGGCCAGTTTCTAGGAGCGCGGCGCAGCAGGCCGGAGCTTAGCTCCCCAGACACTTTGGGCACGCACTGGTGCTTGAGCCAAAAAAACACCTGGAGGGCTTTCCCGGAGCTTGATGCGGCCTGCTTTCCTGGAGCACGGCGTGGCAGACCCGAGGTGGGCTCTTGGCTGCCTTGCATTGCGCCCTGCCGGCCACTTCGCACACACCACTGCTGCAAGGAATAGGAATCTCTGACCCATCACATTAGACCAGCTGTGGACGCAGGGAAAAAAAGACGACACAAGAAGGCTGAACTGAGTAAAAACATTCTTTTTTTTTTTTTTCCCCTTTTTCCTTTTTCTTTTCTCCTGAAAAAGGAGGGGAGGGAAGAGGGGAAGGAAGGAGGAAGAAACAAACTCTATCTCTAATCTGTTCTATATAATCTTTCCTTCTTACCCCTGTTTTTCAATTGTTGTCTATTTGTTTGTGGGCCTAGTTTAGCCTCCCTTTCACTCTAAATAAATAGACTACAACTACTATATAAATCCAATACTATATAATTCCACTTTCCTACTATATTCTGCACTCTTCCCCCTTTTTTTTCCTATAGTTTTTAACATACAACGTAAATATTACCTACTGTCTTGCACAGCCTCAACTATTATTAACCTATTATCCCCTCTCTCAAAAACCGTATTTTTCCTTCACTAAAACAACTCTTATCTATTCTTCCTATAGTGTAAAAGCTCTAATCTCTCTACATCTATATTAATACTGGCTCGTTGGCTGATGATAGCAGGATAGAAGGTGGGGGATATTTTTGAGGGTGCGGAGCTCCTGCTGGGGCTGTGTGTTTATGTTTTTAACAGCAACTCCACAAAAGAATTTGAGATAAATTGGATAGAGGGACTCTCAATCAACAAGCCAGAAGGAATATCCCAACAAAAAATAAAATCTGAAATATACTGTCGGCAGCCGTCCATCTCGAGAGATGATGGTATAGCTTCTTAAGAGTCTATCTGCACCGCCGAGAATGGCTGTGCAGTCCGACTCGGGAGTGACACGGTATCTGTCTCCTCCCGTGTTGAATCGACATCTTGCGATGACGCTGGAGTGTCCTCTCCAGTGAAGCTGAAGCTACAGAGCCTGGGCAGGGTGATATGGAGGGTCTGCTGTTGCCCATGCAGCAGACCCCCCCTCTCTTCGCAGCTGAAGTGTCCAAGGGAAAGACGGAGTCAATACAGCTTGGCTTCAGGTGCGCCGCAGGAGTTGCCGGTGTTGACTACAACATCAAACCGCCTTAAGGACTCCGGCTCCGGATTTTCTGTCGGGGTTTACTCCCTTAGCCTTTCCCCTGAAGAGGTATGCCGCAAGGCAGTGGAGGTTTTTTGGAGTCAGAGTTTTCCTTCTCTGATGTGCCCTGACTGGAAGATCGAACCAGCGACACTTAGCTCGCAGGCCGACGCTCAATCCACTGAGCCAAACCAGCCAGGGAGAATCTGAAATATAACCAGACAGCATAAACATACAATATAAAAGGTACCCCAAGAACATCAGGCTCAGAAGATCAAAGAGACTGCACCACTGAAACTCCCAGATCTACCATAAAAAATCTCATACCACGAAGGTGGGAAGGCAAAGCAGACAAATCCAAATAACAAAAACAAACAAGAAGAATCCAACATGGTAAGACGCAGAAACAACCTCTCAATGAAAAGAGGAATCCCCAGAAAGAGAGGTAGATGGAATAGACACAGCCCAAATGTCAGACATGGAATTCAAAACTATGGTGGTGAAGAAGCTCAATATGCTTGAAAACCTCAAAAACAACTATGACAACCTCCAAGGAAGTTACCAACAGCTCCAAGAAAATTACAGGGAACTTGCAGAGAACTACACCAGCATAAAAAAAGACATAGAAACTATCAACAAGAACCAGGAAGAAATGAAGAATGCAATCTCTGAACTGAAAAACACAGTAGAATCAGGCAAAAGCAGACTAAACGAAGCAGAGGATCAGATTAGTGAGTTAGAGGATAATGTAGGTAATAATTCTCAAATGATACAGCAAAATGAAAAAAGATTGAAAAAATATGAACAAGATGTAAGGGAATTACAGGATAGCATTAAAAAAAAATAACATCAGGATCATAGGAATAAGAGAGGGAGAAGAAAAGGAGCATGGAATTAAAAATCTGATAGGAGAAATAGTGACAGAAAATTTTCCGAACCTGATGAGAGAAAAAGTTATGCCAGTCCAAGAAGCACTGAGAGTTCCAATAAAGAGGAACCCCCAAAAACCCACTCCAAGGCACATTATAGTTAAAATGGCAACATTCCAAGACAAAGAGAGAATCCTGGAAGCAGCAAGAGAAAAACAGCAAATAACTTACAAAGGAGCTACAATAAGGCTATCGACCAATTTCTCAACAGAAACATTACAAGCCAGAAGGGAATGGTCAAAATATTTCAAGCAATGAAAAACAAAGGCCTACAACCAAGAATACTCTACCCAGCAAAGCTCTCATTCAAAATAGAAGGTGAAATAAGGAGTTTCTCAGACAAAGGAAGACTAAAAGAATACATCTCCACAAAACCAGCATTGCAAGAGATGCTAAAGGGAATATTCTAAGAAAAAGGAAGAGAAAAAACAAAAAAGAGTAGAGGAACAGAGATACAAAAGGGAAATGAATAAATACATGTCAATAATAATGTTAAATGTAAATGGATTAAATGCTCCAATTAAAAGACATAGGGTAATGGAATGGTTAGGAAAACAGGACCCACATATTTGCTGTCTACAAGAAACACAACTCAAAACAAAAGATTTACCTAGACTGAAAGTAAAGGGATATAAAAAAATATTCCGAGCAAATGGACCTGAAAAAAAAGCTGGGGTAACAGTCCTCATATCAGACAAAATGGATTTCAAAGCAAGGGCAATAAAAAGAGACAAAGAAGGACATTCCATAATACTTAAAGGAACGATTCATCAAGAAGATATAACACTGATAAACATATATGCACCCAACATAGGAGCACCCAAATACATAAAGCAAATACTAGAAGACCACAAGAAGGATATTAACAACAACACACTCATAGTAGGTGACTTCAACACTCCATTATCAACAATAGACAGATCATCCAAGCAAAGAAACACCAAGGATATACAAGCATTGAACAACACACTAAACGACATGGACTTAACTGATATATATAGAACTTTTCATCCCAAAGAAGCAAAATATACATTCTTTTCAAATGCACATGGGACATTTTCAAAGATAGACCACATGATAGGACACAAAACAAGCCTCAACAAATTCAAGAAAATTGAAATCATATCAAGCATCTTTTCAGACCACAATGCCTTGAAACTAAAAATCAACCTCAGGGAAAAAAATCAAAGACACCCAAACTAATGGAGAATGAATAACACGCTCTTAAATAACGAATGGATTAACAATGACATCAAAGAGGAAATCAAGAAATTTCTAGAAACTAATGACAATGAACACACAACAGCCCAAAACCTATTGGACACAGCAAAAGCAGTCCTAAGAGGGAAGTTCATAGCAATACAGGCATATCTGAAAAGGATGGAAGAATCTCAAATAAAAAACCTAACCATAAAGCTACAAGAACTAGAACAGCAACAACAAACAAAGCCTAGGGCAAAAAGAAGAAAGGAAATCATTAAGATCAAAGCAGAATTAAACGACATAGAAACCAAACAAACAATCGAAAAAATCAACAAAACTAGGAGCTGGTTCTTTGAAAAAATAAACAAAATTGACAAGCCTCTAGCCAGGTTCATTAAGAAAAAAAGAGAGAAGACCCAAATAAACAAAATCAGAAATGAAAGAGGAGAAATCACAACTGATACCACAGAAATACAAACAATTATAAGAAATTACTACAAACAACTTTATGGCAAGAAATTTGACAACCTAGTAGAAATGGACAGATTTCTAGAAACATATAACCTTCCAAAACTGAATCAAGAAGAAGTAGAAAGTCTCAACAGACCAATAACAAAGAAGGAAATTGAAACAGTAATCCAAAATCTCCCTGCACACAAAAGCCCTGGACCGGATTGTTTCACAGCCGAATTTTACAAAACATTCAGGGAAGAATTAACTCCTACCCTCCTCAAACTATTCCAAAATATCCAAGAAGAGGAAAAAATCCCAAACTCTTTCTATGAAGCCAGTATTACCCTAATCCCAAAACCAGGTCAAGACACAGCAAAGAAAGAAAACTACAGGCCAATATCACTGATGAACATAGATGCTAAAATCCTCAATAAAATTTTGGCAAACAGGATCCAACAATACATCAAAAAGATCATACACCATGATGAAGTGGGATTCATCCCAGGGATGCAAGGATGGTTTAATATTCACAAATCAATAAATATAATACATCACCTAAACAAAATGAAAGACAAAAATCACATGATCATATCAATAGATGCAGAAAAAGCATTTGATAAAGTACAACACCCATTTATGTTGAAAACACTCAGCAAAATGGGAATAGAGGGAGCATACCTTAACATCATTAAGGCTATATATGAGAAGCCTTAGGCCAACCTCATACTCAATGGACAAAAACTGAAAGCATTCCCCCTGAAATCAGGAACTAGACAAGGCTGTCCACTCTCCCCACTTCTATTCAACATAGTCTTGGAAGTCCTAGCCACAGCAATCAGACAAGACAAAGAAATAAAAGGCATCCAAATTGGGAAAGAAGAAGTAAAATTATCACTATTTGCAGACGACATGATAGTATACCTAGAAAACCCTATAAACTCCACTAAAAGACTACTCGATATAATAAGTGAATGTGGCAAAATAGCAGGGTAAAAAATAAATATACAGAAATCTAAGGCATTTCTGTACACCAACAATAAAATCTCAGAGACAGAAGCAAAAAAGAAAATACCATTTACTATAGCAACAAGAAAAATAAAGTACCTAGGAATAAACTTAACCAAAATGATAAAAGACCTGTACATTGAAAATTATGCAACATTCAAGAAAGAAATTAAGGAAGATACAAATAAATGGAGGCAAATACCATGTTCTTGGATGGGAAGAATCAACATCATCAAAATGGCCATACTACCCAAAGCAATTTACAAATTCAATGCAATCCCTATTAAAATACCAATGACATATTTCACTGACCTAGAACAAATCCTCCAAAAATTCATATGGAACCAAAAAAGACCCTGAATAGCAAAAGCAATCTTGAAACAGAAGAACACAGCAGGGGGAATCACGATACCAGACATCAAACAATACTACAAAGCCACTGTGATCAAAACAGTCTGGTACTTGCATAAGAACAGACATACAGATCAGTGGAACAGAACTGAAAGCCCAGAAATAAACCCAGGCCTCTATGGTCAACTAATCTTTGATAAAGGAAGAAGGAACATAAAATGGAGTGAGAAGAGCCTCTTTAACAAATGGTGCTGGGAGAACTGGACAGGAACGTGCAAAAAAAAAAAAAAACTAGACCACCAACTTACACCACATACGAGAATAAACTCAAGATGGATTAAAGACTTAAATGTAAGCCATGATACCATAAAAGTCCTAGAGGAAAACATAGGCAAGAAAATTTCAGATATCACACGTAACGATATCTTCACGGATACATCTCCTAAGGCAAGAGAAATAAAGGAAAAAATAAACAAATGGGACTACATCAAACTAAAAAGTTTCTGCTCATCAAAAGAAAACATCAGCAAGATCAAAAGGAAATCAACCATATGGGAAAACATATTTGCCAATGATATCATAGACAGGGGACTGATCTCCAAAATATATAAAGAGCTTATACAACTCAACATCAAGAAAACAAACAACCCAATTAAAAAATGGGCAAAGGACCTGAACAAACACTTCTCTGAAGAGGACATATAGAAGGTCCATAGGCACATGAAAAAATGCTCAACATCATTGGCCATCAGAGAGATGCAAGTAAAAACCACAATGAGATACCACTTTACACCAGTCAGAATGGCCATCATCAACAAATCAACAAACAACAAATGCTGGCGAGGATGTGGAGAAACAGGAACCCTAGTGCACTGTTGGTAGGAATGCAGACTGGTGCAGCCACTATGGAAAACAGTATGGAATTACCTCAAAAAACTAAAAATGGAACTGCCATTTGAACCAGTGATTCCACTGCTAGGATTATATCCGAAAAATCCTGAAACCCTAATTCAAGACAACTTATGCACCCCTATGTTCATAGCAGCCCTGTTTACAATAGCTAAGTGCTGGAAACAGCCTAAGTGCCCATCTGTAGATGAGTGGATCAAAAAAAAATGGTAGATCTACACAATGAAATACTATGTAGCAGAAAGAAAGAAGGAACTCCTGCCATTTGCGACAACATGGATGGAACTAGAGAGAATTATGCTTAGTGAAATCAGCCAGGCAAAGAAAGAAAAATGCCATATGATATCTCTAATACAGGAAACTAAAGAACAACACAAGCAAAAGAACTAAATAGAACAAAGAGAATAGCAGTCGATAGGGGGGAGGGGGGAGGGAGAGAAGGGGGATAAGTAAGGGAAGGGTTTATCAAAGAACGTGTATAAATGACTCATGGATACGGACAATGGGGAGGGATATGATTGTGGGAGACGGGATGGGCTGGGTGGGGGGTGGAGCAAAGGGGGAAAATGGGACAACTGTAATTGAAAAACCAAAAAATAAAAGAAAAAAGAAAAGAAAAGAAAAGAAATATATGGTCAACCAATGGGCATGGACTAAGAGAGGGCAACTGGAGGCAAGGGTGTCAGTGAGTGGAAGGGAGAAGAGGGAAAAGAATTTGGGACAACCGTAACAGCATAATCAATAAAACATATTTTAAAAAAATTTCTCTAAGTGTTTCAACTACCATGGAGATGGCAGTGCCCCGATGAACCCAGGTACCTTGTCACTCTACGTGAATTAGAATGACCAACTTTTAGATTTGGGTGGCCCTCCGAGGGAACTCTGGATGTACCACCATCAGCTGAGTCCAGAGGGTGATTTCTGGAAACCCTGGGCACCGGGACCAAATTGACTATATCTTCAGGTGGCTCAAACTTGCAGAGACGCCTCCCTCTTGGCTTCGACAGTGCGCCAGGTCTGAGGCCCATCGTGTTCTTCTCACCAGACAGACTCAAAATAAAAATTAGGCTCCTTGTCTGACCCCTCTGCCCTCAGCCCTTGGTGATGATGAGCACCTCCTTCAGCCTCCCCTTATGCTACCAACCCAATTGAGGGGGCCAGCCTTCCCCTTCTGTCCCAGATTCAACTCAGAACCTCCCCTCCATACTGGCTTCTCTCCTCAGGTCCAGGCAGCTAATTCGGGACCCAGCCAGGGGTTCCCGTGAAGTCCATCCAGCAGCCCCTGTCCTCCCATTACAGGAAGTTATTAACCCTGGCCCTGGTGGCCTGAGAACCACCTTTGTGTATGTCCCCTTCACTACCAAGTACCACCTGTCATAGTCCGGCTGCTGAGCAACCCCACACCTGTTCATCTCTGGCAATATCCAATCTCCCGGGAAGCTAGGCTAGAAATCAAGCCCCATATAGACCAACTTCTCTGGGAAGGAATCCTCATAGAGTGCCAGTCGGCTTGGATTACCCCATTTCTGCCCATCCAGAAGCCAGGGACTAATGATTACAGGCCAGTGAATGATCTGAGGGGGAGTCAATGCAGTTGTTGAAACCATCCACCTGACGGTGCCAAACCCATACACTCTCTCGAGTCTGTTGCCACCTGACAAGACGTGGTACACTACCCTGGATCTGAAAGATGTCTTCTTCTGCATCCCGCTGCACCCCCAGTTCCAGGACATCTTTGCCTTCAAATGGGAAAATCCAGAGACTAATTGTAAGCAACAGCTTACATGGACCTGCCTTTCCCAAGAATTCAAGAACTCCCCCATACTGTTTTGGGAGGCCCTGAGACAAGACCTCAGTCCCTTTTCAGAGGCTAACCTTCATCTCACATGTCTCCAATATGTAGATGATTTGTTACTAGCTGCACAGACTGAGGAAAAGTGCAAAGAGGGGATGGCCAGTCTATTAGCCTTGCTCCAAGGAAAAGGCTACAGAGTTGCACAACGCAAGGCCCAGATATGCCAACAAAAGGTGAAGTTTTTTGGGCTTCATTCTCTCCGAGGGAACCAGAAGGTTATCGGCAGAATGGAAGGGTGTCATTACGTGGATCCCGACTCCAAGGACAAAGAAGGAAGTCCATGAATTTCTGGTAACAGCTGGATTCTGTGATCTCTGGATACCCAACTTTGCAGCTATTGCTAAGCCCCTCCATGAGGCCACTCAAAATCCCAGCTCCCCACTGGAATGGGGAGAAAAGGAGGACCCAGGCTCTGGCCTTAGCCCTGCCAGACATAACTAAACCCTTTAATCTCTATGTCCATGAGAAGAAGGGAGTGGCAAGAGGGGTTCTCACCTAGACTCTAGACCCTAGACCCTTGGAGAAGGCTGGTTGCATGTTTCTAAAAGGCTAGATGCAGTCTCTCCAGGGTGGCCTTTGTGTCTCCAGGCAATGGTGGCTACTGCTCTACTAATCAAAGAGGCTGACAAGCTCACATTAGGACAGGACCTTATGGTGAGCATCCCTCATGTGGTAGAAACTCTTCTCCGGGGGATGGGAGGCAAGTGGCTCACAGGCAGTTGCCTCACACATTATCAAGCTACTGTCCTTGAAGACCCCTGATTGCGCCTGCAAGCCATGCGAGCTCTAAACCCAGCCTCTCTGCTCCCAGTTGAAGAAGGGAACCTGGAGCACAACTGTGAGGAAACAATAGACCAGGTATGTGCCTCTCGGCCTGGCCTAAAAGATGTTCCACTGCAGAACCCCGATGAAGTCCCATTCACAGACAGAAGCAGCTTCGTTAAGGATGGCATTCACTATGCAGCAGTGGTGGTGGTCACCCTAAAAGGTATAGTTCGAGCAGAGCCTCTGCCTCAAGGATGGTTGGCTCAGCAAGCAGAACTGGTTGCCCTTACCTGGGCCCTGGAGGAGGCAACAGGCAAGAGAGTCACAATCTATACAGACTCCCGTTACCCCTTTGCAACGGTGCATGTCCACAAAGCCATCTATAAAGAAAGAGGCCTGTCGACCTCAGAAGGAAAAGCTATCAAAAACGCTGAAGAGATTCTAGCCTTATTACAAGCTGTATGGAAGCCAGCACAGGTAGCAGTAGTCCACTGCGAGGACCACCAAAAGGGAAACAGTGACACAGAAGTTGGAAACCAGCTGGCAGATGAAGCCACCAAGGAGGCAGCCTTGAAAGGAAAAGGACAAGTTCCTGAGGGCCCTGTTTCCCCCATACTAGTCACTGTCACAGAGCCACCACACTACTCCCAAGCAGAAAAGGCTTGGGTCCAAGCCAAAAGGGCCCATGAAAAAGATGACTGGCTAATCTTTCTAGATGAAAAAATCTTTGTTCCAAATTCTGTAGGCCTTCAGTTAGCTATTGAACTGCACCAAAACACTCACTTTGGGAAAGGGGCTCTGGCAGCTTCCCTAGGAAAGGAATACTACACCCCAAACTTGCCTCCACTGCCAAGCACTGTAAGTTATGCCTGAAAAACAATCCCAAGGCAGGCAAGTCTCAGCCGCTGGCGATCCACCGGCAAGGCACCTCCCTGTTTGAAGATGTTGAAGTAGACTTCACTGAAGTCAGTCCAGCACCGGGAGCGTAGAAAATATTTTCTAGTCCTAGTTTTCACTTACTCGAGGTGGACAGAAGCTGTCCCGACCCATACTGAGAAGGCCCGAGAAGTTGCAAAGACTCTTTTAAACTTAGTCATCCCTTGCTATGGCATGCCTCTCAGCATCGGATCTGACAACGGCCCCACCTTCATAGCCGAGAGTGTTCAAGCAATGGCCCATGCACTCCACATCAAATGGAACCTCCATGCAGCCTACCGACCTCAGCGCGCAGGCCAAGTAGAATCAGACCCTCAAGCAAACTCTCCATAAATTTCATCAAGAAATTGAGGTCCCATGGACAGAACTTCTGCCCTTTGCTTTATTCCGGGTCAGATGTACTCCGTACTCAGATGGGCTAACTCCATTTGAAATTGTGTATGGGAGACCACCCCCACTCACGCCTCGAGTTGGGGACCTGCAAGTGAAAGGAGAATTACCATTAGTTAGACAACTGCAGGCACTCCAGAAAACCCTAGCAGCCATTCAGAAACAAGTCCTACAACACTACCCCACCCCAGTAGTTACACCCATGCATCCCTATAAGCCAGGAGATCAGGTTTTAGTTAAAGTCTGGAAAAGACAGCCCTTAGGGCCTATGTGGGAGGGGCCATTTACTATTGTCCTCACTACCCCCACAGCTTTGAAGGTGTCGGCTGTAGCAGTCTGGGTACATCACTCTCGAGTAAGAGCCTATTCCCTTCCAGACTCAGAAAACTCACCAGGGAACCCTAAATCGGACCCTGCAGAAGAACCAAGCCCGAAGCAGCTTCGCCGCTCACAGGGACTTAAATCACAATGACTCAGACTACCTAGTTCTAGTCAATCTCTTTATTGCTCTCTTTGCCATGGGGCTGAGTGCCTTAGCACTGGACAATTGAAGTCTTTGGGAAAGAATAGCTTTTGGCTTTCTTTACATCTGCATGTATGTAATGCTTGAGTTAATTCACTGCCTCCTGAAAAAGGTTAGGTAGCCACCATGAATCCCAACCAGCATTTTGCCAGCCTCCTCCTTTTCATCCTTCCTGCCATAACCAGGGGCCAGCCACTGATGTTCAGCCTATCCCAGACTATGACAGGCTGACCAACCAGCTTGGCATGGTGGAATGCCACTGCGGAAAAAGTCCAACTCTCCTTGGATCTTACAAAGCTCTTTTTCCATTCTGAACTTAATGCTCTCAATTTCTTGGCAGACCTCTACCTTTGTACCTCCAAAGCAGCTACTGAAAATTGTTGGGACAATACACAATACTACTGCCCATATTGGGGCTGTGAAGATATTGGCTTTTACGTCAAAAATGAATTCTAGAAAAATAATCAGCAATTCCTCCAATTGACTCAGAACTCCAAATCCCCAACACCCCTCACCAGTTACTTCCTGACTATTACCAGGGTACTAGACTTCCGATGGAAGGATACTGGACACACCAGGGGTCTCCACATCTTCTGTGGTTAGTAGGATGCTGGCTCCAATACAGGAACTTTCATCACCATTCGTGCTCAGGCCCCAACCCTATGTTACCACCTCCCCCAAATCCCCAGCTTAAAAACCCGTGGGCTTGAGACTAGAAACAAGGCCCAGTACACAACTATGGGAAACAGCCCCAAGGCCACCCCCCCTTGTCATCGACCCGGATCTCCCACCAGAGGAGCCAGACCCCACCTAAGACTGAGACCCCTGGATTTTTCAGGATGGTTGTGGCAACCCACAGAGCCCTTAATATAAGCCAACTCAGGATAGCTGCTGACTGTTGGTCCCTCGCAGAAGTAGTTCTCCAGAATAGGAGAGGTTTGGACTTCCTCCTAATGAAACAAGGGGAACTATGTGCAACCTTAAGGAAAAATTGTTGTTTTTATGCTAATCGTATAGGAATCATCAGAAACACTCTGCAAACTGTAAAAAATTGCATAGAACAGCAGGAATGAGACTGCCAAAAAACCTCTTCTTGGTACCAGACTATGTTCAACTGGTGTCCCTGGCTAACTACCCTAATAACAAGCCTCGCTGGACCCTTAATTCTTCTTCTTCTCGCTGTCATCATCCTACCCTGCATACTTCGCTCCATCATCCAGCGCTGATACACAGCTTCTCATCCTTACAACAAGGCCTAGGGTAGATGCTGATACCACTGTTTAAGCCCCTTAGTCTGCCCTACATGTTAGACTAGGGCCTAGATGGGGGAATATGTTGTGACAAGCAAGACCTCCACTAGCTTTGCCTTTAACCTAGTTTTTTGCTGAGCTCTCTTTTACAACGCTTCCAGCAGTTGGTGTTCCACAGCGGACATGCTGTGGCCAGATGAAACCCACATCCTGAAATATGCTGACCAGCTCTGGCGCCACCTCTCCAAGTTGCAACAGACTTGCTCCCTGCACCCCCTGCCCCCACCTCTTCCCCTTTCCCCTCCAAATCTTGAGGATAAAAACCCTGCCTTAAGCCCCATATGGGATTGGTGCCAATTTGGAGACAGAGTCTCGGCCAGGCTGCCAGTAATAAATCCTTTGCTTTCCTTATCCACTGTCTCCAAGTGATTTATTCTCACTGAATCTGCCCGAACACTGCAAGTTGGGATGCTCTTTCAGAATACCTTAGAGTTGAAAAATTTAAGGTCATGATCAAAAAAAAATGTGTGTTTTTGTGTATGTTAACTTATTTAAAGACAACATTTCTATGTTGTCCATTAATATCACTCTCTTAATTGTTCTTTTGATACTTGCTATGTCTCAAGATTAGCAAGCAGAAATAGGATCCTAAGGTTAAGAAATATTCATTGGACAAAAAATAAAAATTGAGAAATTATATCCATTAAATTTTTGATTAATTGTGCAGAGGCTGATGTTTTATTTAAGTGAATTTTAGCTCTAGGAAAGTCATTTGTCTCAAGCAGCATGATTTGAGAGGCAATGATTCATATACTGGACACTATATTCCTAGTCTGTGTGGTCTACTTGCACCTTCTGCTCATGCATTTCAAAGACATCTCAGTTCTGTTTGGTTTGCTAATTCTGTTTTGGGACCTCCATCCTAGAGAAACCATCAGAGTTACAGAAAATTATCACTCACAAGGATGGCCATCATAATATTATTAATAATGATGTAAAATTAGGAACAACCTTAATTTCCAACAATGGGAAATGGCTTAATAAACCGTGATGTATCCATGAGAATATAAGATTTGTTCCCAATGTGCTGTCAGAGAATTAAAGCAGGAGCCTAAATTAAGCACTGAATTTAAAATTTGTAAAAGCATAAAGATCAGTGGTAAATGATCAAAGTGTTAAAAGTGATACTATATTCTAGAGCAGTGGTTCTCCACTGGGGCAATTCCCCCCCCCCCCCCCAGGGGACATTTGACAATGTCTGGAGGCATTTTTGGATGCCACAAGTGGGAAGAGGTCAAGGCCACTGCTTAACATCTTACAGTGCATAAAACAGCCAGCTTGGGACAACAAAGAATTAATTAGCCCAAAATGTCAGTAGTGCTGAGATGGAGAAAACCTGTTCTAAGAGCATGAGCCATTTTGGTTTCCTTCATCGTACTTTTTCCAGCATTTTCTAAACATTTATTATTAACAATAGACACATATTACTTTTATTGTTAGAAAACACATGAGTGGTATGTGATTTTTAAAACTGTCTGAATAACAAGACTAGAAGAGCTCATATTATGGTTTGCTTCTCCTTTTGTAATTGGTGCTCTTCTTATCTCTCTACCCAATATTTTTCAGACCTTCCCCCCAAGTTTCAACATGTGAGAGTTCCTGGGACTTTGTGCTGAGGAATGCTAGCATCTGCTTCTGTGCAGGTTCCCTTGGGAATGTTACCCTTCTCTGGGTTCATGTCTACATAAAAGTTGCATAACCCTTTGCAACTTTTAGTCTTGCAAATTATTGCTTATGGATATTTCTTTTCTTTTAAAGATTTAATTTATTTATTTTTAGAAAGAGGTGAAGAGAGGGAAAAAGAGAAGGGGAGAAGCATTGATTGGTTGCCTTCTGTATGTGCCCAATGCAAGCATGTACCCTGACCAGGAATCGAACCAGAAACCTTTAGGTTTTCAGAACAATGCTCAACCAACAGCCACAGTGGTCGGGGCTTATGGATGTTTCTTGAATCCATCCTTCTTCTGTTGACACAGACTCCATCATAACTGAGACTTTCTTTATCCTTCTCCTGTATATTACAGTTTTTTCTCTGGTCCATTCTAATTTCTAGCCTCTTTCCTTCAGAACTGCCTTCAGAAGTGTTCTAATGCAAGACATTACCCAACAGAGAAGTCCTTGTAGAATTCCAGCAGAGGTTGATAACGGTGTTTGTAAAATTGATAAATTTTATATGAAAATTTGGATCCCCATTTCTCTAAAATAATCAGATGATAGGGCAACACTGCCTTGCACTTATTTTGGGTACTCCCTTGAGACAAGGCATAAAGCCTCTAATTTGCCACTTTCTCCACTCTTTTCTAACATCTAATACACAGGTCGCTTCATTTAGTTACTTGGCCTATGTGGCTTTCGTAGGCACTGAGGTTTTGATGCCTGGTTGACATAATACAGTCCAAATCCCTAGACAACATGGTATGATAGGCTGGATAATGTCCCCTCCCCTCAAAGATGTTCATGTCCTACTCTCTGGAACCTGTGAATATATTACCTTACATGGCAAAAGGGACTTCAGAGATGTGATTAAGGTAAGAATCTTGTGATAAGGAGATTATCCTGGATTATCTGGGTGTCCCCAGTGAAATCACAGGGGTCTTTATAAGATGAAAGCAGGAGGATCAAGCTCAGAGGGAGATGTGGACAGAAGTAGGAGCTGGAGTGATGCACTGGTCACATTAAGGAAGAGTCTGTGAGTCAAGGAATGCAGGCAGCCTCTAACAACTGGAAAAAGGCAAGGAAACATTCTCCCCTAGACTCTTCAGAAGGAATGCAGCTCAGCTGATCCCTTGATTTTAGCCTGTAAAACCCACTTTAGACTTCTGAACTTCAGAATTATAAGATAACACATCTGTGTTGTTTTAAGCCACTAAATTTGTAGTAATTTGTTATAGCAGTAACAGAAAACCAGTTCATGTAGTTTTCAAGTTTGTTCATTGTCTAACTTCAACCTTCCCCTTAATTCTTATTTCCTTCTCTTTGCTCCATTCTCCATACACCATATATTCTCTCCACCCCAAATTACTCATCATTCCCCAGGACACCATGTTCTTCATACCTTCAAGTCTTTATGTTATTATTTTTGCCTAACATCCCTCCCTTTTATCTCTTTCAATCTTCCAAAAGACAAAGAGGGAATGCCTTTCTTAGTATTAGTAACTAGTAAAAAATTTTCTACCACCTAAGGTATAGACAAGCTGAGATTGATGAAAGACACCAGGGATCATCCCTCAAGTTTTCTACTTGAGAAAGTAGAGCACATTGGAAGATCCCCATTAATATATTGTAATTTGGAAGGAGCAGACCTGGAGAGAGAAGCATATTGCAGAACAGATGGGGAGTTTCTTGGCATGGAAGTCCTTTCAGCATCATAAAGTGACAGCCCTGGGAAGCCAACATGACAGGAGGTGTGAGGGCAAGCACGAGCCTGGAAAATGGAAAGAGGGCCAATGGTGGGCTTCCCAGAGACACAGCCTCTCTATGCTTTTTTGTATTCCCTAAGCTTGTGTATTTAATATGTCATGCATTTGTAGTTAAAATATAATTCACTTTAAAGAAGAGTTGGAACTGCAGTCAGCCTATTTCAGCTTTACTCGTAGTGCTGGCAAGCTCACAGGACACCGCTGTCCACTGTGGAACAGACAGAACTGCACCACCTAGCAGCGCTCACATCTACATTGACTTACGTAAGATAGGAGCACCTCCTTCTGCCTGCTTGTGTGAATGGACTCCTTGTGGGCTGGTGGACACCACTTTGTCAAAGTCTTGGCTGAGTTCACTACCAAGTAGGTGGAGCTGCTTTGTTTTCCATGCTCAACAATGTCACCAAGATAACCTATTAATGCTACCGACGCCCCTGAAACAACTGGCCAGAGGCTCTAGGCATGGTAGGGAGCACATGTTCCGAGAAAAGATACAAATCAAACCTTGTGTATGGTTCCAGCATTTTGCCAAAATTGCCTCCTTTGCAGTAGGGAGACATTTTCTGTTTCAGATCTGGGACTCTCCATTCAAAGTGCGCATTCACTTAACTTAGAGCAGAGATTTTCAAACCTTTTCATCTCATGGCATATGTAAACTAATTACTAAAATTCTGCAACACACTAAAGAAATATATTTTTGCTGATCAGACCAAAAAAAGTAGATATAATTTTTATTCACTCATACTGGACAGCTATTATTGTGTTGGCTGTTGTTATTTTTTTTTAAGTATATTTTATTGATTATGTTGTTGTGGTAGTACCAGTATTTTTTCCAGTTGTTCCCCTCTGCCCAGTACCCCGCTTCCCTCCAGCAATCCTCCTCGCCCCCAGTTCATGTCCATGGGTTGTACATATAAGTTCTTTGGCTTAACCCTTTCCTATATTATTCTTAATTTATCACTGTCTGTTTTGTACCAACCAATTATGCTTCTTGATCCCTACACCATTTCCCCATTTCTCTCCCTCCCCCTTCCCAGCTGATAACCCTCCAAATTATCCCCAAACCTATGATTCTGTTCCTATTCTGGTTTGCTTAGTTGGATTTTATTTTTATTTTTTAGACTCAGTTGTTGATAGTTGTGAGTTTATTGTCATTTTAGTGTTCATAGTTTTGATCTTCTTTTTCTTCAATAAGTCCCTTTAACATTTCATATAATAAGGCTTCGTGATGATGAACTCTTTTAGCTTTACCTTGTCTGAGAAGCACTTCATCTGCCCTTCCATTCTAAATGATAGCTTTGCTGGATAGATTAATCTTGGTTGTAGGTCCTTGCTTTTCATCACCTTGAATATTCCTTGCAGGTCCCTTCTTGCCTGCAAAGTTTCTTTTGAGAAATTGGCTGATAGTCTTATAGGCACCCCTTTGTAGGTAACTCTCTGCTTTTCTTTTGCTGCTTTTAAGATTCTCTTTTTATCTTGAACTTTGGCATTTTAATTATGATGTGTCTTGGTGTCTAGCTTATTTGGGACTCTGTGCTTCCTGGACTTGTATGTCTATTTCCTTCACCAAGTTTGGGAAGTTTTCCTCCATTATTATTTCACATAAGCGTTCAATTCCTTGCTCTTCCTCTTCTCCTTCTGGCACCCCTATGATACAGATGTTGGCACCTTTAAAGTTGTCCCAGAGGTTCCTAAGCCTCTCCTTATTTTTTTCAATATTTTTTCCTCATTCTGTACTGGTTGACTGTTTTTTTCTTCCTTATGTTCCAAATCATTGATTTGAACCCTGGTTTCCTTCCCTTCACCATTGGTTTTGTGGGGATTTTCCTTCATTTCACTCAGCATAGCCTTCGCTTCTTCTCTTATGTGTTCGCCGTACTCAAGCATCTCTGCCAAGCATGTGAGCATCTTTATCACCAGTGTTTTAAACTCTGCATCTGTTAGGTTGGCTATCTCCACATTTGTTAGGTGGGCTATCTCCTCGCCATTTTGTTCTCCCACTGGAACCTTGATTGGTGCCCTCGTTTGGGCCATACTTCTCTGTCTCCTCATGTTGACAGGCTTCTGTGTTTATTTGCCTCTGTGTCTTAGGTAGAGCTGTTGCACCTGTGACATTTAAGGGGTGGAGCCTCAGGTATTCATCAGTACAGAGCAACTGGTTTCACCACGTTGTGATGCTGTATGTGGGGGAGGGGTCCGAGAGGGAATAATGCTGCTTGCCCAGCACTCGCCCCTTTTCCAGGCACTTCTCTCACTTCCATATGGGACAGCTGTTGCCCTGGCTGTCATTCCCAGAGTGGGTGGGTCTGTGGATGTTCTAGGACCATGAGAGCCCTTTAAACAAGCGAACTCTACTGAGAGACTGGCAGTTTCTTCCTCCGCCCCACCCCACTGGCTTTCACAGTCAGAAGCAATGAGACTTTATTTTCCCCAGCGCTGGAACCGTGAGCTGTGCAGTCTGGTCTGGTGCTGGGAGCACTCCCCAGGTGTCCCTCTGGACTTTTAAAAATGTGTGACTGCTTTCCACCAGCCTACTGCTGCCGCTGCTGCTGCCACCACCACACAGTGTCCTCTCCATCCTGGCTCCGCCCTCCTACCTATCTGGATGAGTATTTCTTCTTTATATCTTTGTTTGTTGGACTTCCATGCAGCTCAGTTTTCTGGGACTTCTGGTTGTCTCTAGTTTTGAGGTAGTTGTATTCCTTCTTAGTTGTGGAGGGAGATGCAGCATGTCTGTCTAGGCCTCCATCTTGGCCAGAAGTCTGTTGTCATTCTTTTATTTGACAATCTAAGGGAAGAGAGGTCAGTGCCCCTGACTAAATAGTTAGGTATTGCATGTTTTAAATATTCTTGCAGCACACCAGTTGAAAATTGCTGCTCTAGAGAGCTTCCTCTTTCACAGACAGAAGTGCCACTTTAGGCCCTATGTTCAACCCTTCCCCACATATCCTCTTCACACAACCCTAAAGTATGGCATATCACAGCACAACAGAGCTTTCCTCACAAGCTCCAGGTCTTCTATGGTTCCTTTCCTCATAGTCGGGCCCTGGTGAGGCAGGGAGACTTCAGAATATGACATGCTGATATCATTGCTCCTCTGCTCAGTTGACAGGATGGAAGCAACCTCTTCTAACAACTGGAGCACATTATAAGGAGTTAGCTCCTAGTGTTGTTAACCCACCTGGTGTGTCTCTGTGGGACTGAGGGACAGTCTTATAACTTTATACTGTCTGGTATTTCAATTGCCTTTTAGTTGGCTTCTATAGACCTACATTTCAGGATTTTTCTCCATAATTAGCCCTTGTCATACATCTAGACTGTTGTTTTCAGGGAATCATGAATTCTAAGAAGAAAGATTCTGTTTAGGAATTGGTGGAGTTGTGGGGTGGAGGGGAACACAGCATTACAGGTGCCTTAAACATCAATCAAGCTCTAGAGAGATAAAACAGTTTATGTTTTCTGATACCTGGAGCTTTCCAACTAAGGTACAGACAGTGGGCAAAAGAGACCACATCCCCCTTCCTCACCTCTTTTTTTTTTTCTGTTGCCAGCAGGTTTTGTCTATTTCTGATAAAGCTTGTGTGGGCTGCTCCATCAAATTCTATTCCTCTAAAATCTTTGTGGTAGTTGATTTTCAATCCAAGTTGATGAAATTTTGTCTTTTCTTCCACCTTTGTCCTCATAGGCCTTTAGGTAGAAAGTTGAAAAGGGTTGTATTTGGGCCCTCTAGCCATACAGATTGCTTGCTAAATTGAAATATTGTAACTTTCAGAAACCTGTTTTGTTCTCTTTGATTTTCTCCCAATGTTTGTCTATTCAGGCAGCCCATTTTATGGATTATAAAGAGAGCTAAATGAGTGATTATTACAGAGAATGAGAAACTTCATTCAGTACTTGCCCTTTTTTTTTTCTTAGACAAAATTCTGATTTGAATGGAAAGCTCAGAAACCCTTAGCTTTTACATTTATGCACTTGCTGGGGTTTCGATACCAATTTTTATTTCCTTTGGATGGCAGGTAATTTGCAGTTGATTGTGTTTTTACAATGGAGTGCCTGATGTCTCATTAACAACAACAACAACAACAACAAAAAACCAAATTGCATCACTTGTCAGCTAATGACATATCCTCTTCCATACTGTATGGTGAGTTTTGAATACTGAGAAATTATTTTAAAATGTAAAGGGATTTCTTTAGAAATCTAGCTGCCACTCTATTTCCCTACTCTTCTTTCAGTCTTGGTCTTTGAAAGAAAAATCTGCACTAGCTGCCAGATTTCCACCCTCAGTCACTCCTTTGCTCACTAGATTCTGGGCCACCATGACCTCATAGCAGCTCATCTCAGACTGACTTCAGTCTCCACATCTTTCATCTTTTGCTCTCCTGAGCTCTGCAACATCTGATTTCACATCCTAATTCATAGGGTAAATATGTATGAAGCAACCTGAACTTTCTCAACTTACTACCCTGAAACCACCTATTCTTACTTTCTTCCCTATGGATTGAACCCATCTTTTGTTCAAAGCTCCATTCTTAAAAAACCTTCTTATCTGAGGATATGTTTATTGATTTTAGAGAGAGAAAAGAGAGAGAGAGAAACATCAATGTGAAAGAGAAAACATCAATGTGAGAGAGAAAGATCAATCAGTTGCCTCCCATACTTGCCCTGACCAGGGATAGAACCTGCAAGCTAGGTATGTGTCCTGACCTAGCAACATTTTGGTGTATGAAATGATGTTCCTGACTCAGGCAAGTCTAAAAGCTCCATTTTTGATGCTATTGCCTTCCATTTCCACCTTTCCTCTGGAATCTCACTCAGTCAATAGCTACTATCTTTTGGCCTTCCTCTATCTACTGGTTCCTTCCAAATCAACCTATAAACACATTCAAGGGCATCCCATCTTTAAAACACACACACACACACACACACACACACACACACACACATACACACACAAACACACACCCCACTGTTCCTCCTGTATCCTGTGCCCTCCTTCAATTATTAGACCATTTGTCTTTCCTTGAGCAACCAAATTTGTTTTTGACAAAACAGTTTCCACTTGCAATCTCCAAATTCTCACTTACTTTCTCTTGAATCTTCAAATGATTTTTTTTTATTTTTGGTTTTTCAATTACAGTTGTCCCATTTTCCTCCATTTCTCTCCCCCACCCAACCCACCCCCTCTCCCGCAATCATATCCCTCCCTGTTGTCCATGTCCATGATCAAATGATTTTTTTTGGCATCACATGAGATGATTGTATGCTTTTCTCATCTGATCATTGGAATTTTCTTTCTTTTAAAAATCAAGTTGCTAATGTTTTATTTGACATTTGCCTATTACAACAATTTAACCATATGTTTTTCATCTAAGAGTTTTATAGTTTTAACACTTACATATAGATTTTTGGTTTTCAGTTTATTCTTAAGTAGAATTTGGAAATTTATATTTTCCTAGACAGTGGGTCTCAAAGTATTGCTTCCAGACAAGCAGCATCAGAAACCTTCAGGTACTTGTTAAAAATGCAATTTCTCAGGTGTCAACTCTCAGGCCTCAGATGACTGAACTGGAAAGGCTGGAAATGGGGCCCAGTCAATCCATCCTCTGGGAGATTTGATGCACAGTCAGTTTTCACAATCATTATCCTAAAAATTTATTCTTTCATCCATATTTTAAAGTTAATTGGTATGTAGTGCTAGTTATTTTTGTTACTATTCTTTGAATACTAGATGAAATATTTTGAATATGAAGCTATAATCTTCTCTCTCATTGCTGATATTCTTTTCTTCTCTTCCTTGATGTTGTTCAGACTTGTCAAATTTTGTTTTATCAATTAATTTTTTTAATTTTTATATTTTTCTCTCATGTAACATTCTAGGTAAGAGTCCTCTTAGGTGAGGGAAGGGAAAAAAAGTAGGAGAAAAAAAAAAGGAAGAGAAAGAGTAAATTTTTAAAAAAGATATGGGAAATCAAAGGCATTCTCAGACTTGTACTTATGGGTCAAAAATTGTAGTCAAATCTTATGTCTATTTCCAATTGCATATGAGGCTGAGAAATGGACTTTTTAAAAACTTTCCAGTCTCTAGAGTTGTTTAAGTCAAGAGAACCATTGAACTTTCTCAAAAATATAAAATCAAAATTTCTCAATGAATGATAAGAAACAAAATTTGGAAATATAGTATGGGAATAATATACCATAAGCAAGTTGACTTTATCCCAAGAAAACAATAGCTTAATATAAAGGAATATATAAATACTTTTTGTCAAATGCTAGATAAAAGAAAACCTTCAAGGAATGGTGTCAGTAAGATGTAGCCAAATGAAACATCTCTTGCTCATAATTTCACCTCAATAACAATAATTTGCCATCTATCCATGGACAAAAGTGCCTTTGTAGGAGCTGTAGGATCCAAGCAGGAGGTTGTAAAATCTAAGAATGCAGTCTAAGATGAAGAGAGCTATTCGGAGAAGACAGACCCATACCCAGGTAAGTGACTTGCTGACTGTGGTTCTAGTTGTAGACACATTTACAGTTCTGTGCCCCTAAAGACTCAGCTACAACCCTGTTTGACTTTGGTTCTGTCACTAGCATCATATACCAAAGGACCCAAGAGGGTTCTCATGCACCCATGTGTTGGGTAATAGGCACGCAGACCTTCATCCTGGCGGAGACCCTGAAGTGACTCATGAACTGGCTCCAGCCCACCCCCAGCTCAGTTCAGGAACCCCTGGGGAACACTGACTGAGACCATCACTACAGATGAAAGAGCACTTGTGGAAGTCTAGGAGTCCAATGGAGAAATCCCAGCACATCGTTGAGCAAAAAATTTGATAATGCATGTATTGGAGAGAGTAAGCAGAATAATTTTACTCTGTTTGCATCACCTCTCCTCAGGCAGCCACAGCTCAGTGCCAAGAGAGCCCTTCCCAGCCTGTGATTTCTCCCATGGGGAAAAGTGAGAGCATATGATTGAGCACACAACTTCTCCGGCTGTCTGGTGTGCTGCCAAAGAGGCTATGTTCACTCTCAGCCCATCCTATCTCATCCCTATTCTGAGTTATGAGCTGCATGACTGGGGCCCAGGAACAGCTGGAAGAACAGCAACCAGAGCTTTGAGGGAATTATTATAAGGAAGTGGATCCCACTAATTTCTTCACGGACTCCATCAGGAGCCAAACCCCCAGATTCCAACTGACCCACCAACACACCCAGTGCTCCAGTATCTCACCCTCACCACCCCCACCATACAGCCACTCCCTGTGCACACTCCACACACTGGTGAGAACAGCTTTTGCAGATGGCAAGTGAATACATGCAGAAAGCAAGCCCAATCTGTGAGCCTGGGAGAGACCATAAACTTGATAATTTAGCACCACCCTTGGGAAAGCAAAAGTGAGCCTGGCACTTTGTAGGATGTAAAGAAGGCAAGCAGGCCTAAGAACGTTGCCACAAGGGGGAGCAAGAAGTGTGGAGCAAGTGTATCAATAGAAAATCTGAGAAAGGCTTAGAATCCCTACCAGGGCTGACAGAAGGTATTCTTTGCCTGAAGTCAAACGGTAAGGACTGGAGGAGGTGATGAAGACAGCAATGCAAGACTTTGAGGAATATGAAAAATCAAGGAAACATAACACCACCAAAATATCACAATAATTTTTTAGTAACCAACCTCAAAGACATGGAGATCTGAGATTTGTACAATATAGAATTCAAAGTAGTTTTTTAAAGTACATTTTATTGATTATGTTGTTACAGTAGTCCCAAGTTTTTCCCTTTGCTCCCCTCTGCCCAGTACCCTCCTTCCCTTCAGAAATCCCACCGCACTTAGTTCATGTCCATGGGTCACACATATAAGTTCTTTGGCTTCACCTTTCCTATATTATTCTTAACTTCCCCCTGTCTATTTTGAACCAAACCATTAAGCTTCTTAATCCCTGCACCATTTCTTCATTTCTCTCCCTTCCCCCTCCCAGCTGACAACCTTCCAAATGATCCCCATACCTATGATTCTGTTTCTATTCTGGTTTGTTTAGTTGGATTTTGTTTTTATTTTTTAGATTCAGTTGTTGGTAGTTGTGAATTTGTTGTCATCTTAATGTTCGTAGTTTTGATCTTCTTTACTTAAGTAAGTTCTTTTGACATTTCATATAATAATGGCTTGGTGATGATGAACTCTTTTGGCTTTACCTTGTCTGGGAAGCTCTTTATCTGTCCTTCCATTCAAAATGATAGTTTTGCTGGATAGAGTAATCTTGGTTGTGGGTCCTTGCTTCTCATCACCTTGAATACTTCTTACCAGTCCCTTCTTGCCTGCAAAGTTTCTTTTGAGAAAGCTGAAAGTCTGATAGGCACCCCTTGGTAGATAACTCTCTGCTTTTTTCTTGCTGTTTTTAAGATTCTCTCTTCACCTCCAACCTTTGGCATTTTAATTATGTTGTGTCTTAGTGTGGTCCTTTTTGGGTCTAGTTTGTTTGGGACTCTCTGTGTTTCCTGGACTTATATGTCTCTTTTCTTTGCCAAATTTGTGAAGTTTTCCCTCATTATTTTCTCATATAGGCTTTCAATTCCTTGCTCTTCCTCTCTTCCTTCTGGCACCTCTATGGTTCAGATGTTGGTATGTTTAAAGTTGTCCCAGAGGTTCTTAAGCCTCTCCTCATTTTTTTTTTCAATTCTTGTTTCCTCATTCTGTACTGTTTAACTTTTTTTTTCTTCCTTATGTTCCAAATCATTCCCTTCACCTTTGGTTTTGTGTGGATTTTCCTTTGTTTCATTTAGCATAGCCTTCACTTCTTCCCTTCTGCGTTTGCTATACTTAAGCATATCTGTCAAGTCTGTGATCATCTTTATGACCAGTGTTTTGAACTCTTCATCTGTTAGGTCGGCTATCTCCTCATCGTTTAGTTCTCCCACTGGAACCTTGATCCATTCCCTCTTTTGGACCATACTTCTATGTGTTCTCATCTTGACTGGCTCCTGTGTTTGTTTGCCTCTATGTCTTAGGTAGAGCTGTCACACCTGTTATGTTTAAGGAGCAGGACCTTAGGCATTCATCAGTACAGGGTGACCCATTTCACCACATTGTGGCTCTGTGGGGGGGGGGGAGCTGTGAGGGAACAATGCTGCTTGCTCAGCACTAATCTCTATTCCAGGCACTTCTCCCACTTCCATATGGAACTAGTGCCTCTCTAGCTATTGCCCTGGCTGTTGTTCCCAGAGTGGGTGGGTCTGCAGACATTCTAGGACTGTGTGGGCCCTTTAAACGAGCAGACTCTTGAGAGACCTGGCAGTTTCTTCCTCCGCCCCAACCCCCACTGGTTTGCACAGTCAGAAGCAATGAGGCTTTATTTTTTCCAGCGCTGGAACTGTGAGCTGCACAGTCTGATCTGGTCCTGGGATTTCTCCCCAGGTGACCCTCCTGACTTTTTAAAATGTGTGACTGCGCTTTTCTCTGGCCTGCCACTGCCACCACCATACTGTGTCCTCTCCACCCTGGTTCCATCCCTCCTACCTATCTGGATGAGTATTTCTTCTTTATATCTTTGTTTTTTGGACTTCCATGCAGCTCAGTTTTCTGGAGCTTCTGGTGCTCTCTGGTTTTGTGGTAGATGTATTCCTTCTTAGTTGTGGAGGGAGATGCAGCGTGTCGGTCTAGGCCTCCATCTTGGCCAGAAGTCTCACCAAAGTAGATGTTTTAAAGAAGCTCAATGAGCTACAAGAAGTCACAGAAAGAATTCAATAAAATAGTATTGTACTGGCATAAAAACAGACAAATAGATCAATGAAACTGAATCAAAAGCCCAGAAATAAACTCATATATGCACAGATGTTTATAGTTGACAAGGGAGCTGAGAAAGCTCAGTATAGAAAGGACATTCTCTTCAATAAACAGTGTTGAAAAATTGGATATTCACAGGTAAAAATAAAACTGGACACTTATACCACTCACAAAAATTAACTTAAAATGGATTAAAGGCTTAAATGTAAGACCTAAATATGGTAAAACTCTTAGAAGAAAACATAAGGGAAAAGCTCTTTATCATGGATCTTGGCAACAATTTTTTGGGTGTGACACTAAAAGCACAAGCAACAAAAGCAAAAATCAATAGTTTGAACTATATTAAATTAAAAAGCTTTTCACAGAAAAATAAACAATTAGCAAAATGAAAAGGCAACTATGGAATGGAATAGGATATTTGCAAACAAGCTATCTGAAAAGGGGTTAATTTCCAAAATACTGAAGGGACTCACAGAATCCAATGTCATTAAAAAAAAAAAAAAAAAAAAGCCCTGAGTATAAAATGGCAGAGGAACTGAATAGATATTTTCCAAAGAAGACATACAAATGGCCAAGAAGTACATGAAAAGATGCTCAACATCACTAACCACCACAGAAATGGCAAATAAAAACCACAATGAAATATCACCTCACACCTGTGAGAATGGCTATTATCAAAAAGACAAGAGATGAGTATTGGCAAGAATGTAGAGAAAAAGAAATCTTTGTGTACTGTTGGTGAAAATTGATATAGCCACTATGGAAAACAGTTTAAATATTCCTCAAAAAAATTAAAAATAGGATTGCCATATGATTCAGCAATCCCACTTCTAGATATATATCCAAAGGAAATGAAATCAGGAGCTTGAACCTGTATCTGTACTCTCATATTTATTGCTTCAGTTTTCACAATAGCCAAGCTATGCATAATCTAATTATTTATTAATGGATGAATGGATAAAGAAAGTGTGGTGTACATACACAATAAAATATCATTCAGTCATAAGAAAGAAGGAAATCCTGCCATTTGCAACAACATGGATGAACCTCAAGGCATTATGCTAACTGAAATAAATCTGACAGAGAAAGATGAATACTATATGATATGATTTATTTGTTGCATCTAAAAAAGCTAAATTCATGGAAATAGAGGGTAGAATAGTGTTTGCCAAGGGTTGGGGGTTGAGAAAATGGGGAGATGTTGGTCAAAGAGTGCAAACATTTAGTAATGAAATAAGTTCTCAATCCGTCGTCAGCAGCCGTCCATCTCGAGAGACGATGGTGTAGCTTCTTAAGAGTCTATCTGCACCGCCGAGAATGGCTGTGCAGTCCAACTCGGGAGTGACACGGTATCTGTCTCCTCCCGTGTTGAATCGACATCTTGTGATGACGCTGGAGTGTCCTCTCCAGTGAAGCTGAAGCTACAGAGCCTGGGCAGGGTGATATGGAGGGTCTGCTGTTGCTCATGCCCGTCCATCTCGAGAGACGATGGTGTAGCTTCTTAAGAGTCTATCTGCACCGCCGAGAATGGCTGTGCAGTCCGACTCGGGAGTGACACGGTATCTGTCTCCTCCCGTGTTGAATCGACATCTTGCGATGACGCTGGAGTGTCCTCTCCAGTGAAGCTGAAGCTACAGAGCCTGGGCAGGGTGATATGGAGGGTCTGCTGTTGCCCATGCAGCAGACCCCCCCTCTCTTCGCAGCTGAAGGGTCCAAGGGAAAGACGGAGTCAATACAGCTTGGCTTCAGGTGCGCCGCAGGAGTTGCCGGTGTTGACTACAACGTCAAACCGCCTTAGGGACTCCGGCTCCGGATTTTCTGTCGGGGTTTACTCCCTTAGCCTTTCCCCTGAAGAGGTATGCCGCAAGGCAGCGGAGGTTTTTTTGGAGTCAGAGTTTTCCTTCTCTGATGTGCCCTGACTGGAAGATCGAACCAGCAACACTTAGCTCGCAGGCCGACGCTCAATCCACTGAGCCAAACCAGCCAGGGGTAGGTTCTCAATACCTAATGTGAAAACTATAGTTAACACTAGTGTTCTATATACTTGAAATGATTAACAGTGGTGAGAGTTAACCATGGTGACTGTGGTTAAGAATACTATTTTACATACCTGAAAATTGTTAAGAAGTAGATCTTAAATTTTCTTATCACAATAAGATAATAATTATATGAGGTGACAGAGGTGTTAACTAACCCTATCGTGGTTATCACCTTGCACTATATCTGTGTATCAAGTCATAATTTTGTGCACCGTAAGCTTATATAATGTTATATGTCAACTTTATCTAAATAGAAGTGGGAACAAAAAATAAAGTGGGTCATAAAAACTGTAAAAAAAAAAAAGGAAATTTTATTTTTTTAAACAGATGGTTGAACAGGCATCCATATAATTTCACATTAATTCCTGACAGAACTTGTTTCAGGAATAGAATAATGTGCTTTTTTAAAGCATGAGAAACATGCACACACTATCATGAAATAGTAGAAAATTCCCATTAAGGACACGCACAAGAGGATAGCTACTGTGACTGGTATTATTTAACACTTTTGTGGAAGTTTCAGTGACCAACAAGCTAAGGAAAAGAATTAAGTAGGGTAACTATTGGAAATGATACAACAAAGTTATTTCATTAGGGCCATAGCGTCCTTTGGTGTTCATTGTATTGCCTGGTCCATAACCTTGGCTGGTCAATATCACTGACCCTCATTCAAGATGAAAAGAGAAATATTGAATGAATTCTTTCCTAGTGTAGGAAGTTGGGTAAAGATAAGTCATGCCTTCTATACTGACCCAATTTTTAAAATGTAAGGAGCGATTCCGAAGACTTTGAGTTACTGAAGCGCTCTTGTTATTTATCACAGAAGGATATGATGAAGCAGAGACAAGAATTAAGGAAGTAGATGCATGCACCACCCACATTTCCCTGATTCTCCCCCAATGCCCCCACACAGAGGCACAGCCACAACCCTGGGGACCATAGTATTGCCTGTAAAGAATTTAGAATTAACTAGAGAAAAAACAAAAATCAGATTATGTTGGCATCTATGGGAAAGACATGGAAATGATATTCTGGCTTCTCCTGCCCATCTCCCTCCTTATCTGACCCTGAAATGAGTCCTGAATAAAAGTTCAATCCAGAGGCCTTTGAGATGGTAATTCTAGTGAGGAGAGCTGTCCAGGGTGTTAAAATGTCAATTGTATGGAAATATTGGATTATTTTAGTGGGGGAGAAACAAGTGATTATACCGTTCATGATTTAATTACAAGTATAGTGCATACTACAAAGGAAAGGCATTTATACTTTTGTTTTTATATCATGTCTTATTGAATTAGCCATAACTCAATAAGAAAAATTTTCCTTAATAATGGTGATGATATGAATAATTTTATTCTTCCTAATTTGAATAAACATACTTCTAATGTAGAATCATAAGATAGAATTTTTAGTAATCATGCTGAAGAATTATGTATCTATTCCTACTTTCCTAGCATGTCTTTCCCCTCAAAAATATATAAAAGTTATCACTTTTCAGAATCTCTTGGAATTTTCAAATAAGTTTTATGTTATACCTATTTGTGTCATATTTTATGTTTCAGGATATTCTCATAGCAAAATACCTTGTACAATTGGAGTAAAATAGTAGATGAAGGTGCATAGGTATTTAAATTTACTTGAATTGAAATTGCTGCTACTTGATTTAGTGTTTTATTGGAAGTGAGATTGAGCTATTATTTTGGTTCTAACATTTTTCAGTTTTTAATCATTTTAAATACTTTTTTAGGTTCTGAAATTCTTTATGTATGATTTTTTTGCAAGTATGAGACATTTTAAAACAGAAGAAAGAAAAAAAACTAGGAAATTGTCACATACTATCTCAGTTACAGGGCAGGAGCAAGACCTAGACCCTAGTCTCACAAAACAAAGCATTTTATAAATATAGCTTGAAAGGAATCTAAAGATTATCTAGTTGAAAACACAGACCTCTAGTCCTTAAAAGAAAAAAAAAAAAAAAAAAAAGCTCTGTCCTTTGAAGTTAATCTGGTTGGCTTTTGCTCAGTAACTTTGAATAGAGTTCTAAGTCATAGCAAGGACAATGCCTTAGAATGAGAAAGGTAGAGTAACCCACTGAGGAGAAAGGAGCATTCCTGTGGCAGGAGTAAATATTTCTTAGAGCACTTACTCCTTCTAATGAAAATTCTTTATTTATGTGTAGATAACTCCCACTGCCTGCAGCACCTTGAGAGCCATGGTGATTATTTCATCAGATCCCTTGTCTCTACATCCTGGGACGGCTCCCAACTTGTACAGTTTTCTATAAATTTTTATTATATGAAGAAATGAATAGGGCCAGAGAGGGTACCTCGCAATCTAAAAGCCAATTCTTACTGTTCCAATGTCCCAATGAAAGACCCAAATAAGAGTTTAAAGATAAGGGCTGAGGAGAATACACAGATGTCAAGAATTTTCACAATGAGTAAAATACACTGATTCTTCTGCTAAGGATTCTCATCAATAAGAAAGGTAGCTTGTTTGCATGGAGATGTCATTAAGCTCAGAGAGACCTGTACAAACCATGTGTTCTCATAATGTCCTATATCTAGCTACCTGAGCTCAAGGCAGCTGGAGCTTAGGATTTGCTGGATCTGCCTTCCTTGCTATGACATATGAGGTGATTAAGTCTTTCTGAGTCTCTTTTATGCCTCGCATCTTTTGATTCCAAGATGAATGAAGAGCAGGAAGATGGTGTTTCTGAAAGATCTATTCTAAAATAAAAAATAAGATTATATATGTTTATAGTAATAAAAGTGAGTTGGAGATTGCCAAGCCACTGACCAGTTTTAAGCACCCCCATAAGCAGAAAATCTCTACTAAAGAAAACAGAAACTCAATTCAGTCCCAAAATGTCAAGACTTTATACCTGTCAGGAGAAGAAAGGATTGTATGCTCTTAGTAATGCTGGAAATTTATCAAGTCAAATAAGTTAAATAGGTTTACCCTCCCAATATTTGAGACTTGGATCTCGCTTTCTTATTTCCACTCTGATCGTATTTGAATTGGTTAAAGTTTAGCAAAGGGGGGAAGGGAGAGAGATTGCAAATTGCAGCCACTTTTCTTGCACAGCCACAGGCTGTGATGTCAAGAAGCAAGTGATAGAAGCTGTCAGCTCTGCTATCTATAACCTTATGCTTTGCAATTTCCCTGGAGCCCCATGCACTCTAACAGCTTCTTAAACAAGAAATAGACTGACAAAAATATAAGTGTATTTTGCACTGGTTACACCACAAACTCACACAGTGTAGTCCTAGACAGAAGGCTTCAGAGAGAATTTCGATACTTTTTTTTTTTCTAAAGAGCAGTGTCTCCTTCAAAAATGCTGACCTGAGGATCATGGACTGTTTCTGTTGAAAGGAGGAAATTGGTGCCTTTGTTTAAACAGGTTGCCCTCCCACACAATGGCAGTTGGTAAGAGACAGTAAGCAGCACAGGCAAGTAAGTCATGTTTGAGAGGTGGGGTAGGGAGAAGGGAAGAAGGTAGAAGAAGAGGAGTCAGGGGAAAGAGGTGAAGTAGATAAGAAAAAGCAGGCAGAGCCTGAGAGCACTGGGCCAAAGAATGTCCTACAGGAAGGGAAAGGAGAAGTGAGAGGGACCTAATGAGAAATCTTCCCACATCTGCGCCTACTGTAGAGAGTTGGGGATTTGTACAAACTGTGTGTTCTCATGGGTATCCGGAGCTGACTGCTCTGAGCAATTTCATGGTACAAATTGTGGGACTTTGACTAATGCTCACAAAGTTCTTTAATATCTTCCAAGGAATGGCGTATACAGGAATTTTTTTATTACACAGATCAATCATTAGAAATAGCTTAGATGACATTATTCATGCAGTTAACCTGCAATAAGTATGGTAATAGTTACAAAAAAAAGAAAGAAAGAATTACCCTCATAAACTAGGAGATTAAATCTTTTTGTTAAACTCATTTGTTGAAAAAATTATTGATTTTCCCAGTAATAATGTGATTCTGTGAACTGAATTTTATGTTATTTAGGAACTTCAGAGTAAAATTATTCTAAGACTTGTTTCTCTTGAATGAGAGGCTGTGAAATCTCATTTAGGATGTAGATTATTATAATTGCATAAATTACTCAGGGTTTATGATATGTATATATTTTTTAGACAAACAGATTTTTTGCTTTTAAAAATTCAGGGAGTATGTGTTTCCTTGATGAGATCAGTTTCTTTTCAACCTCAAATCAGCTGTATTTCTTGGTTCTTCCACTAACTCTGCTCCTTATGCTACAAGTGTTTCTATAGGAGACTGTGTCATGTACTTCCAAATTCTGCCAAGAGTAAAGGCTCCATTGCTCACAGTTTCACTGATATCACTTGGATTGTTCCTGCAATGGAACATGGCTAAGTGAAGAGGTCAATGCTCAGTTCTTACTAAGTGTGTCTTTAAATGTCAACTCTACAGTTGGATTGGCCTTATAAAACAAAATAAGCAGCTAAATTAACATTCTTTTTTAAAAAAATGAATAAAGCATCTCCTTTATTATAAGTAAAGATTGTCTCAGATTTCCTCAATATGTCAAATGTAAGAGAAGATCTTGTATGTAGATAGTTTATTTGGGGGAAATTATCCCAAGGTTCTATAGAAGTAAAGGACAATGAAGGAAGAAAAATAATCCAAGGGTGTGTTATCAAACTTTTCGCCACTACAAACAGCTGAGGATTTGTCCATTTAGGCACATCTGAGGAACTATTTAGAATTTGTTATAGAATTATTCACTCCAAGATTCAAGGGGAAAATATTTATCAAGCAGCTTCTACCCTCATTGGTCAATGCCCAGTGGGCTAGCAATCCTTTCCCTCCCAGGCTCATTCACAGATTGGAACACCCAAGTAAGTGCCTGCAGGCATCTAGGAGGTGATGGTGAAATGTACACTTTGTTCATACATTGCTCTCCTGACCTTGGTGAGCATCTTTATCATCATTATTTTTTAATTTTCTATCTCATTTCATTAAGACCTGTTTCTGGAGTTTTAACTTATTCTTTTGTTTGAAACATATCCCTATTTCTTCTTCTTCTTCTTTTTTTTTCATTGACTCCCTGTGTTGGTTTCTATGCATTAGATAAAATAGCCACCTCTCCAAGTCTTGGCATTATGGTCTCATGTTGGAGATGAACTTTTTTGGTCACCTGGCCTGAGCTCCTCGTTGTCTCTCAGACCTTTGTGATTGTCCAAGCCTCCTTCTTTGTTCTTAACAAATCCCTGTAGTTGAGGGTGTCGCAAAGAGAAAGATTGCAGTGAGCACCTAGACACAGGTTGTTTAGAATCTAAACCCTCAGGCAGCCACTGGGAGAAGAAACTGGAAGACCTGTGTTTTTGCTCGCTCCCTCTGTGCTGCGCTCAGGTGTTAGCTGCAGGGGGTGTTCCTGCACCTGCTAAGAACTGTTTCTTTGTTTGCTACAGTACTGTGGGGCTCATGAGTGAAAACCCCATTGGTGCTTACAGCCAGGTGATCTGTGAGCCACAAAAGCTGGGCCACGCTCTGGTGACAGCAGCAAAAACTGGGGTGTCTGATGTCTGTACGGGCTCCTTCCAGGGGTATACTGGTGACTTGGTTTTATTACTAGAGCAGGCTGAAGGGAGAAGGCAGGAGAAGTGTCCACCAGTTTCTCCAGCCTCTGGGAAAGATCACAGCCAACCCCTAGATATCCACTAAATTAGAAGCCTAGCCCTCAGGCAGCAACTTTTTTCTTGGCCATGTAATTGACATATAACATTATATTAGTTTCACATATACAACAATTATATTGCAAAATGACTACCACAATAAGTTTCATTAACACCCTTTTCTTTTTGTTAGGAAGAGTGTTGCAGAACCCACCCAATGCTGTTCTGGAACAGCTATGGAATTTGATTGCTCACCGCCAAGAAGCAAGACTCCCATTGCAATAGTTTGGTGAAAAAAGGAAGGGTGGTTTTATTTAAAGATTATATAGATTCCAAATAATCGTGGATTTCTGCTGTTAAGTCCCACCCCCAAACACAAAATTCTACCCCCCCCCTTTGTCTAACCAGGCTGATTTCAGAATATACCAGTCAGAGGTATCATTTTTCAGAAAAACAGAAGTCCATGGCTCAGCATTCCTGGTCCCAGTTCAATTCAGCTCCAAGCATCTCCCACAAATTCATGCTTGATTAGGCAGGTCCCCACATAGCTCCATCAGCTCTGCCACCATCTTCTCCAGCTAGGCTTCCCAGCTGGTCTTCTCATTTGTACTCCAGCTCTTACTACAAACTGGATAGCATCTCCCTACACACCAGACCTCATGGCGGACCAGACGCCCCTGTCCTACCCCACTTCAGACCGTGTAGCTACTTTCCTTTCTCTTTCAGCCTGCCCTTATTTTAAATGCTTGTTCTGAAACTTCTGTGTTACCTCATATCTGGCCCCTCCTATGACATGCTGCCTTTTTCCAGTTCCCCTGTATCTTTTACCTTTTTTTGGCTGCCATCTTTAGTCAGGGCAAGAGTTCTCTGTGATGCCTGTACATCCAGGGTGGACATCCACTTCCCCTGGCTATGTCATGAGTCACTATATGCCCTTAAAGTCACTACGCTTTTGCTGGGAGTGGCAGCATAGGCACCAACTTGCCATTGTTATGCAAAGCATCTTAAATGCCTATCATCTACTTCCCCATTCCTCCAATCCAGGACTGTAGGGGTTTATGCTCTGCTATTTTCATGGACCCCCACTCTGTACCCATTATGAGAGAACTTTCAAAATTTACTCTTTTAGCAACTTTCAAATATGCATGTAGTATCGTTAACTATAGCCACCATGTTGTACCTTACATCCCCAGGACTTATTTATTGTATCCCAAAAGTGTGTACCTTCTACCACCTTCACCTATATTACCCACCCCACCACCTACCTCTGGCAAGCACAAATATGTTCTCTGTATCAATTTTTTGTTTTTGTATTTAAGATTCCACATATAAGTGAGATAATATGGTATTTGTCTTCCTCTATCTGACTAATGTTACTTAGGATAATGCCCTCAAGTTCCACCCATGTTGTTGCAAATGACAAGATTTTTATTCTTTTTTTATGGCTAAATAATATTTATATCCATATTAAAGTATGTAGTTAAACCTCTTACAGGGAAAGACCAGAATGGCTTACCTGCTCCCTCTGTCCTGAGCCCTGGGTGGAGAGCCTCAAAGAGTGCTTATGAACCCCTTAGTAATGTTCTTCGTTTGCCCTAGTTGTGTGTGTCTTGTAGACACAAGCTCCATTGGCTAGGTGTTTTAGGATCCTGTTCCTTCAGTGGGAGTCTCAAAAGTTGGGGAACTAGATATGGGGTCTAAACTCTTTGCTTTTCAGGGAGTGTCTAGGAGTTGGGGGTACCTGCTGATTGTATGGCACCAGTGTATCTCAGCCTTTGCTACCCATTTCAATGTGGGTATCACATTCACCTGATATGTATGAGTCACCCAGCTATTTCCTGGATTTCTTTCAGAGGGATGTCCATGTGGAGCTAGCTATATGTTTGGTGCATCTATGGGTTTAGGAGAACTCAGAAGTCTGCGTACTATCTTGGTCCATTCTATCTGCACTATTCTTAAAATTTGAATGGAGAGCCAACGACCATCAAACTTTTAAAAATATCCTTAAATAATCTATCTATATATTCTGTCTTCATATTAAAAAATGATATGATGAAAGTAACATTTTTGCTATAAGTAAAGATCCACTTAAAATACCTGAGTGAGTTTTTTTGTTGCTCTGATATAAGACTTTAATCCTTAGTCCTTTAAAGATATTTGTATTCCTTTTTACAAGACCAGCACTCCTTTCCCTGTCCCTCAAATCTCCCAAATGACAGGTTTTTTCATTTTGACATCCATAAAGTCTTGGAGCCACTTCTTGATTTACAACAGACCCAACTCCCACTGTGTTTTGCTTGACTTCAGTTTAGTTATTTCATTGGGTATTTTATTAGGTAGGTTTTTTTTTATTCTCTCATACTTTATTTCATTGTCATCTTACTGTGTTATATACACATTGAAATTGAAACTGTTTCTCTAAGAGTAAATAACAAGTATTTTAAACTTTAAAATAAATCAAACCTCTAACCTATTTTTATAGTTAGCACCTTCCACTAATGTCAAGAAGACTTAAAATTTTTTTCACTAGTTTACATTTGTAGCTGAGAGACTGAGGTTTGTTGCTAAATAAAATGTTTATGTAATTTTAGAAAGTTCAGTGAGGCATAAAAATTTGTACCTATTCTAGGCTTTAAGAGTTAAAAAAGAAACCCTTCAACAAACTGCAATCATTCTCTTCATTTACTTTTTATTACAAGTATGTGGAAAATTCATCTACACAGAGCTCTTTCTTAGGTACATTTAAATGTAGTTAGAAGTTTCACTTTTCCTGTCAATTTAATGAAAGAAAGGAAATGGAGGACATGTGAAAGGGACTGCAATGTAGAGCAGAGTACTGCCAATGGGAAGGATTCCTCTGTGCCCGGAGATAAGGAATGAAGAGTCCTTATACCCTGAAAACATATTTCCATCAGCATAATGAACCATGTAACTACCCTCATGTAATTCTCAAAACATAAATTTTTATTTATGATGAAAGGGCAGGTGGTAATGAATTGTTAGTACAGCAAATGGATGAAGAAGTAAAAAGGCAGCAACTTAAATGTGATGCACATTTATGCAAACCCAACTTTTAAAATACGAAAGGGTCTTATCTGTACTATGAAAATGACAAATGAGTGAGTGAGGGGCAGGGACGTTTTGAAGGTCTGCTTAACTCTCTGGAGTCATTATGAAAGAAGGTCTATAGCACAAAAGGCTGAGCCATCTTACACAGGTTCCACACTATTGTTAGTTTTGGCGGACATCCCAGATGTAAGGGTAAAAAGTCAGAAGTGTTTTTGTGAAGACTTGAACGGAATAAAAGAAGACAATGCCAGACTCAGGAGAGAAACCTCACATGTATGAGAGTGATGATAAATGTTCAAGAAATTAACCGGCTGGAGCTGTGGAATGCTCCTGGAATGTGGAGTGCCTTTAGGAGTTAGAAAGGACAAAGTATTGCTTATATTAACCTAGTAAATGTATCGCTATGATAAAGACAAGATTCTCTAAGGGAAAGGGTAATGAAAGACCTTCAATTCATGTCAAAGTATTTCATTTTGACCTGGAGTTACAAAGACACAAGGTCTCAAAATCACACTAGCTTTCTGGGGTCAAGATGACCTCCTCCTTCTGCAGATCCTGATGTGTTTTGCTTTTCCATAAAATAAAATGCTTTAATGAGTTTTCATAGGAGGCAAAAGTACACAACTAACAGACATATGGTAATTAGCAAGGATATTCTAAAACAATTATCTAGAAAAAAACCTTCAAAACACAAAAGGAAAATCTACATGAAGATAAACATTCCAATTATTCTGCCTTAAGATGGTATTAAAATCCTTGGAAATAAATCAGAACCGGAACAGAAAGGTCGGGTGGCGCTGTTTGTGGTAGTAGCAGGGAGAGAGGCAGGGGGAGCAGTCCCGGCTGCAGCTGAGTTCTGGAAGCTCACGACCCCAACTCTGGGAAAGGCAGCCCCTCGCCCCCACCCCATTGCCTTGGATGGAGAGGCCCAGAGGGTGGGAGGATGGATCCCGGCCTCCCAGTGGAGAATAACAGCAGGAATCCATCTTGGACCCCCGCCCCCACCCAAAGCGCCACAGTGCAGCGAAAAAGGTTGCGGATCGCTGGTCACTGAGTAGTAATAAGTACATGGGGCTCCACCCCCTACAGCCTGCCCAGGAAGCAAAGCAAAACACGAATCTGTCAAAATGAAGCAGACAATGATTGAAATCCCAGTGACACAGTTCACCAGGCAGCAGATGAGGAACGTGACAGACGAACAAATAGGAAACCTTTCAGAGGCTCAGTTCAGAGCTATAGTTATAAGGTGGCTTACAGAATTAACAAAATATTTGGAACAAGACAGGGCAGGAATGAAAGCCACTCATACTGAAATGAATGAAAATACATATGAGACAAGTGGTGAGGAAATAAAATCCAGAGATCAAATCAACAAACTGGAACATAGGGAAGGAACAGTCAACCAGTGCAGAAAGAGGAAACAAAAAGTAAGAAAAGCGAGGAGAGGACCAGAAACCTCTGGGAGAGCTATAAGCGAACGAACATTCAGATTATAGGATTGCCAGAGGGTGAAGAAGAAGAAGTAAAAATTGAAAAGTTATGTGAAAAAATAATGAAGCAGAACCTCCTGAACTTGGGGAAGGAAATAGACTTCCAGATCCAGGAAGCACAGAGAGTTCCAGAAAAACTGGACCCAGGGAGAAACACTCCAAGACACATCATAATCAAATTGTCAAAAATTAAAGAAAAAGAAAGAATCTTAAAAGCAGCAAGAGAGAAGAAAAGAGTCATGTACAAAGGGGTCCCATTTAGACTATCAGCAGATTTCTCAAGGGAGACCCTGCAGGCAAGAAGGGACTGGCAAGAAATATTCAAAGTAATGAAAATCAGAAACCTACAGCCACGAATACTCTATCCAGTGAAACTGTCATTCAGAATAGAAGGGCAGAGAAAGTGTTTCCAGAACAAAGTAAAACTGAAAGAGTTCATTAGATCCAAACCACTGTTATATGAGATGTTAAAGGGACTGGTTTAGAAAAAGGAGGATCAAAACTATGAACACTAAAATGAAAACTGCATCACAAGAACCAACAACAGAAGCTAGGGAACTGAAACAAAGGCAAACTAAATAGGCAACGAGAGTGGAAAAAGAACTATAGGTATGGGGAGCATATTGGGGGGAGGTCAGCAGGGAGGGGGAAGGGGGAGAGGGAGGGAGATGGTATAGGAATTAAGAAGCATAGTAGGAGGGAATGGAATAGACAGGAAGAGGTTGAGAAGAACTA
The DNA here is from genome assembly GCF_987537825.1 of Furipterus horrens. Lineage (NCBI taxonomy): Eukaryota > Metazoa > Chordata > Mammalia > Chiroptera > Furipteridae > Furipterus > Furipterus horrens. The sequence goes on along the minus strand of NW_028327176.1, from coordinate 56,185,968 downwards.
TATGCACAACCAATGGACATGGACTAAAAGGGGAGACAACTGGAGGGAGGGGGGCCACCGGGTGGAGGGGAGCAGAGGGAAAGGAAATTGGGAAAACTGTAACAGCAAAATCAATAAAACATATTTAAAAAAAAAAAGAGAAAGACACAGAGAGGAGAGAGCCTTGTGACAGATGAAGGCTCTTTAGCTGTCTAGTATAGTAAAATTGTGCTATGAAATGTGACAGTAGGAAGCTTCTAACAAATGATGTTTGACACCTTAATGATTGTCTTACGCAAAGTTGAGTGGGTCCACAGCCTCTCCCTAGTTAGGAATTTCTTCCATCTATCCTGAAGCAATTTTTCCTTCCTTCAGTTATATTGCTTAGTCAGTGATAGGCAATTCTTTTGTGTATATCTTAATAATAAAATATAATGGAGCCTCCCCTAGTTCTGGATAGCATGCTTTTTAGGCCTTATAAAGAATTTAGTTGTTGCTTTGTAAAAAAAAAAAAAAAGAAAAGAAAGAAAGAAAAAAGAAAATGCAGTTATCCTTACAATAACAAGTGTTTTCCTTACTGATATCAAACTTATGCACTGAGGTTTTGCTTCTATACCTTTCTGTGTACTTGATAACATTTTGTTTCAATGCCAAGTCAGAGTGTATTCTTTCTGAGGATGCCAACAGTGCACATAACTCCACAGAAGTGGTGATGCTGTGAACAACTATGTCCAAGTTCATGCTTGAACAGTCAGTGACAACCTTGTCAAAATAATGATAGCAGTTGCAAGGTTCCAGTAATTATAGGATGCAGTCTAATTTTATACATATTATTATATTATGTGAATAAAAGCCCCAGAACCATTAGAATATGGTAATATGACATATAAGATGCGGTTCCACACCCATTTTATTATATCCTTTCATGTGCTCAGATAGCCACAAGGAATTTGGGTCATTTATTCCACTAGGTGGAAAGTTCTATTTGCCTGGAAGCCTGCAGAGCACAGTGCAGAGAAAGTTGCTGCAGTCTTGAGGAATAACCAGTAGAGGGCAGAATTCTCCACAGTCAAGAACACAGCAGAAAGAAGTAGCATACCATAAATTAGACCACAGGGGTCAGGTTGTGAGGTCTAGCTGTGGGAGTGTCCATGGATCTACTTCAGACCACAAAATGGAAGAGAATACAGAGCTGAATGGGGAGACATAAACACATGTTATATATTCAAGAAGCAAACTGTTAGGCAGCATGGAGTAAAACTGGAATTGCTGTGCTTTGCAGCTGTTAATTTCTACTGAATGAGAAAAGCAAAAGCTAAATACACAACCCCAGTCCAAGTATCACATGACTGCAAGACTGCTAGACTATTAATTAAGCCAAAACACTACCTTAGTTGTTTCCTACTTGAACCTCCTAACAGTCATCCAGAAAGACATCACCTCATAAGCAATAATAATAATAAACCAGCATCAGAGCTATTATGTTCAAAAACATTATAAAATAGTAAAAGAAGAATAAAGAGAGGTAAATGAAGGACACACAGGGGAAAAAAATCCTATGTTGCAAATTAAATTATGACCAAAGCATAAAATATTAAGGAAATACTGCCTTTCTAAAACAAGAGCTAAGAGCAGAAATAAAGGAGCTCAAGATAGAAATTAGGAGACAACCAAATAAGATTTAAAATGAGGGCAGAGCTCAGGGGAAAAGTAGAAAAGAGTGATAGACAAAGGCTCAATGAGAAGCAGCACAAAGAAGTGGAAAGTGTAGTATTATGGGCTGAATTGTGTCTCCCCAAAATTTATATGTTGAAGTTCTAACCCCAGTACCTCAGGATGCAAACTAATTTGGAAATAGGTTTGTTGCAAATAACTAGCTGTAACAAAATCTGTTTACAACTGAGTCAGAAAATGTTCAAGTTTTATGTGAAACTTTAAAATGACTAGTCTATTGAAAAAAATTGGAGAAATGGAAAGTCACATAGTTTTTTGGATGGAAAAAAATTAATGTTATAGAGATGTCACATTTCTCTAAGTTAGTTTATGAATTATAAGAGCCCAATAATACACCACTGTTTTTTTCAACTACAAAGGCTATTTATTGACATAATAAAATGATGTTAGAGGATGCATTTCACATGGCCCCAAAACTGGGTGTTCATAAGTGCATGGTGCATAGATGTTGGGACTACAGAATCCTTTGCTCAATCAGCCACACATCTAATCTGGGTTCCCACTCTGTCCACAAAGATGTGATTAGATTCAGAGATTAGATAGACTAGGCCAGGGTCCACTCATAAACCAGTGGTCTCCTTTGGATCTTCTAGAACTAAGTCCTTACTAACTTTCATAACAGCAAAGAATTATTCAATTGGTTACAATCCATGCCATTCTTACAAATAGTCCACGATGGGCATCCCCAAACAAGCAGCAGCAAAATGAGTTCTTGATAGCCATATTGGCCAATTAACAGGGCAGGGTTTTAATAGAATTACTTGTTTTCAAACTACATATCAGACAACACAAGCATGGCCTTGGCATTGTGTGTGTGCTAAGCATGGAACATCATAAACAAGTTATTTTTTGAATGGTTAAGATCTTAGAAGGGCTTATATGCTAGTGATTATCCCATCTTGCTCCACATGTGATAAACAATGGGCTAAACATCCTATATTTCAGGCCCTGGGCACATTTTCTTGCAAAAAGTTATAAAGAATGTTTGGGAGCTGCCTTATGTTGTCCAGGATGAGAAAAGGATGATGGATCTTGCTACCAGGTATGCAAGAAAGGCAGTAAGAAAAGTTCCTTATCAGCATGACACATATCACTCTTCCCAGCATTCTTCAAGGTGGGACAATTTGCTTATCTTAGGGGGAGAGCTTCTTGTATGAAAGGGGTCAATGTCCATAGCTGCTTCTCAATTTATCTGCATTCTTGGTGCCAACAAACAAACAAAGGTTCTGGAAATTCCTTTAGAATATCCTATGAAATTCCACTTGGGGACATTAAAGATTAGAGTGGGCTACTGAAGCTTTGCTCTCAGGCTTTACTGATGACTTTTTTTATGGTGAAATATTCCCTTGGCACACATGCTGATTTAAAGATAAATTCTATGGTGAGAGGTAATTGGATTTATACTTCTCTACAGTAAAGTTAATTTGGGGAAAAAGTCTTGTCTTAGTTTTGTGTTGTTTCCCCATTGATCCAATCTAGGAAGCTTGGGGCAGTGCAGAGTGAGAGGACTCAATAGTTCTATAAAACGGACATTGTTTAGCTGAAAGTACAATTATGGTACTTGAGAAAAGGAAAACAGTCACCAATAGTTCAACCACTTACAGTTGCCATTAACATTTTATTCTGTAAGCTTCCAACAGGTTGTTTTAAGTAAGTTTGTGACAAATTTCCTTATGTCTTGCTGTCTTTTATGCTTTTTTGAATTCCCAGTGCTCAATAAATATTTGTGCCTCTGATTTAAAATTTATTTAAAAGCCCTCTGAATTACAAAATACCTTTTCAGTGTCAAGACCCTGGAGCCAAAAGTCCAGGAGACCTGTATTCTCCCCCACAGCTTCACCATTATAAGCTGTATCACGCTGTGCAAAGCCTTTCACATCTTTGGGTTTCAGTGTCTTCATCTGTATAATGAAGTGGCTGGCCAACAGGGTATTTTTGTTTATTGTTTTTTGTTTTGTTTTGTTTTTTTTAATATTTTATTTCACTTATTTATTTTTAGAGGGAGGGGAAAGGAGGGAGAAAGAGAAGAGATATCAGTGTGGGGTTGCCTCTCACACGTCCCCAACTTGGGACCTGGCCTGCAACCCAGGCATGTGCCCAGGCATGTGCCCAGCAACCTTTGGTTCACAGGCTGGCACTCAATCCACTGAGCCACATAATTCAGTGTTTGTTTGTTTTTAATAGAGAAGCTGATTCTAAAGTTATAGGTAAAAGTAAATGTATAAGTATCACTAAGAATAGTTATGAATAATACATAATGAGGGATGATAAGCACTCTACCATGTTTTAAAACATCTTTTAAAAAATCCAACAAGTCTTTGAATGCTTTTAAATATCAGGTATTGTTACAGACATACAGCAGTTAATATATTTCTTGCACTAATGGTTCTCTAGTTAGGGAGACAGATAACAAACAAATAAATATTTATGCATTGTAAACATAATAACGATATAAATACATATAATAAAGTATAATAGAATGCCATTATATATGCTAAAAAAATAAAAGGTGAGTAAGTAACAGAACTTAGAACAGGATGGCAGTGGCACACAGATATACTAAAAGATCAGTGAATCAGAACAAGAAGTTAAAAAATAGACCCACACATCCACAGCAATGTAGTATTTGATGAAGGTGGCATTTCCCATTTGTGGAGAAAAGGTGTGTTATTTGACAAATGGTGTTGGGATAAAGGTAAGCATCTAGAAACAAAATTAAATTTCTACCTCATTTCTTACCTCCAAAATATATTGATAAGGATCATATAAATGTTAAATGCTGAAAAAGAAATCATGAAACAACTAGAAGAAACTAAGAGAAATAAATAATATTGAATTTGGCAAAGCCTTTAGAAACATGATACAAAAATCAAAAATTAATAAGTCTTTTACAAGGATAGGAAAATGAATCTGGAAATTTTGTTGCTTCCTAAATGGATTTTAAACTAATTTGCTTTAACCCCTATTCTTCTCTCTCATTTCCAGAGGTATATTGTACCATAAATTTCTGAGCATTTTGGAAGAGCTTGTGATTAAAAATGGATGATTCTTGAATTTCCCTGATTTGGTTTGAGATTCATCCAAACCATAATGTCCTATGTTATTTCCTTTCCAGCTTCCAAAATTTTGCATCTTGGCTATTTTTCTTACCCTTGTGAATTTTTGCACTTCTAAAATTTTCAATTATTATTGGGGGTGTATGACTACTTGAATGTAGATGCATATGTTCAATCCACCACATTTACCTGGAAGTTTCCTTGGAAAGCTGTCTAAAATGATTCAACACAGTTTGTATATCAATTATCATTGGAACAAAATAAAATACACCATAACATAGTGGTTCAAAACAACAACCATTTATTTAGTTCATGATTCTGTAGGGTAACAATGTAGGTTGGGCTCAGCTAAGCGGTTCTGGAAGGTTGCACCTCTTTATATAGTTACCTTAGAGTCAACTAGATGGGTCTGCTTCAGGGAGTTGGCTGAATGTTGGCTGAGGCATGCAATCTCATCCTCCAGCATGCTAGCAGAGTTCCAAGAGAGTACATGGAAGCACGCAGAACTCCTGAGGCTCACACTGGGAACTGGCACATAAACCATTCCACTGTATTCTGTTGTCCAAAGCAAATCACAGGACCAGGTTAGATTTAAGAGGTGGAGAAAGAGATTCTACCTCTTAATGGGAGGATTTGCAAAGTCATAGCCATATTATAAGGGTATAAATTCAAAGAGAGAGAAGTAATTGGGGACATTTTTGCAATTGATCCACCACAGTTGGCATGTACTTCTCAGCTCCCTATCTTTCAATTTCTTTCCTTTTCCTGATTAGAAAGAAATTTAAATCCTGAAAATGTAGCAACTGTATTAAAACCTTAAGGACAAAAGCTTCATGTTATAGAGGGTAAAGGGATGGATTCTGTGTTAGTCCGAAACTACAGTCCCCTAGACTTGTTGCATGAGATCAAGTAAGTCCCTATCTATTTAAGCCATTATAGTAGATTTTATTATTACATGCAGTCAAATGCAAATAACATACACAATTCTCTAGTCCATTGGGCAAAACATTTCAATATTCTTATTGTTCTCATGCCTCTTATACCATTTCTTCCCTTTTTTGAGAGCTCTAATATGTCTGCCTCTTAAATGTGGGAGCAAAGCATTTTGTCCTCGTTCCACAAGTCTTTTACTACCAAGACCACCAAGTATGGTCACAATGAACAACTTGCATGGCCATATGTGTGGCTCTGCTCCCTACATGTTCGCTTTGTGATTTAATCTACCATTATGGGCTGAATTACCAGTACACTATTCTTATGTCAGTAGTTCAAGCCCAAGCACCTGCCTTGCATTCAGATGCATCTTCCCAAATATTTATTAGACATATACACTTAGATGCACCATAGAAACCTCAGTCTCAATTAGATGCAAAATACTTTATCATCTTTTAACCCTCTTCTAATATATTCTATTTCAGTTGATATCAGCAATAGCCAATTGAGGAAAGTGGCTCTTTTCCCTCATTTCTCCATATTCTTGACTGTCTCACTTTCAAATACCTAGTCTCGGTGATTTTCCTCCTTAATAATGTCTTAAATGTGTCTCCTCATTCATATTCAGATGAACATTGCTCTGTTGAGGACCTCATTATTTCTCATGTGGACTACTGAAGAAACCTGCTAACAGTTCTAGCTATTTGCAATTATATCCCAGTCAAATCCATTCTCCACACAGCTGCTGGAGTGATCTATTTAAAATGCAAATGAGACCATGTCATCCCCCTGCTGAAAACATTTAATGCCATTCTATCAGCTCATGGGATAAAGTTCAAGCTCCTTAATATAACATGGAAGATCCTACATTATTTGTCTCCTGCTGACCACTCCAGCTTAAACTTTGGTGACTCTACTTTGAAATTCACATTCCATCCACACCCAAATGCTTGCCATTCTTCTCACCTAGCAACCTTTTCTTTTTTGTACCTCTCTCTCTTTTTGCAAATTTAATATTTTCAGACACAGCTTAGGCTGTGTCTTACCTTCCCTTGTATACCTCCTCACATCCTTTTTTATCAGTCAAGGTTTAAGGTGCAGTAAGTGGAAATAAAATGTAACTCATTTAAGAAAAAAGTTTATTAATGAATGCCCAGTGTCTTTTGGAATCTCCATGATTCTGAGAAAATCAGATTCATGACTACATAGTTGAGAACAATAGGCAAAAAGCAAAAAATTGGTTCAGTGAGGAAAACACTGCTGCCACAGCATCTTGATCTGCTCTGTCTGTCATCAAAATTTCACAGTCTTGGCTGAAACAACAGACATTTATTCTCACAGATATGGAAGTTGGCAAGTCAAGATAAACTTTCCGCCAATTTTATTTCTGGTGAGAACTCTTTCTGGGGTGCAGATGGCTACGTTCTCACTGTGTCCTCACATGGTGAAGAGAGAAAGAGCCAGCTTTCTGATGTCTCTTCTGGTAAGAGCCCATCATGACAGCCCCACTCTTTTGAATTTATTTAAACCTAATTATCTCCCTAAGGTTCCATCTACAAATACCATCCCACTAGATTAGGGCTTCAACATATGAAAGCTGGTGAGACACAATTCAGTTTATAGCGTGTGGTAAGAGCCCCAATGTTGGAGATGACACTGCCAAATTTACTTCTGCTGGACACAAGATCCAGATTAGCAGCTTTTCCACTACTGGCTAGAGGACTTGACATTTCTGTACTTATTATTATATCCCTGCCCAAGAGAGAATTCTTTTGGTATTCTCTCCTCAGCATCACTTTCATAGTTCAAACCTGAGCAGAGCATGCCCACTGGAGGACCCTAAGTCATATTATATGCCCATGTCCTAGCTACAAAGCAGGCTGGGAAAATAGCATCTAACTGCAGGACTACTGTATTTATAAGCTAGGAGAATTTTCCAAACAAAAGAAAGGGTTTTGAGCAGTCAAAACGATTTTTTTAAAATTCTGCTACATTTTATTTGTTTGACTTTCCAACAGCAATCTATATTTTTATTCTAGGTCTTATACTTAAAAACATTATCAACTAGCTTAATGCAACAATTCCTCATAACATTAAAAAAATAAACTCACTTGCCACTCCCTACAATGGGGTTAACCCAGATACCAAATTTGATCTGGAACCTCTGGCTGTGTTTGTTACTTCTGTAGGTTTGTTGCAATCCTCATGTTAATATTTCATAAGGTTTGGATCAGCCACTACTAACATACTTTTAAAATATATAAAATTATGGGGTAAGCAAAAATATATTGTTTTTTAGTTTAAAAATCAATGATGTATGACATAAAATAAAATGTACATCCTCTTTGTGGTTCTTTACTTATCACACATCTTAAGTGAACAATTCAATGAGGTTTGACTAACACAAACCTCAGTCAGGAGAATATGGAACATATCCATTACCCCAGAAAGTTCCCATGGGCTCCTTCCTTTACAGTCAGCTCTTATGATCTTCCCCGGCAGCTGCTGCTCTGATTTATATCTAATTAGTTCTGCCTGTTACAGAATTTTGTATATTTTAAATGGTATCACACAGTGTGTATTCTTTTGTGTTTAGTTTCTTTGGAACAACATATTTTTGAGATTCATTTATGTTGAATGTATTAGTAATTCGTATCTATTACTGATTAGCATTTCATATTATGAATGTACCATAATTCAGCTGTTAATTGAACTTGAGTTTTGGGGTACTATGAATAAAGCTTCTTGGATGGTCATGTACAATTCTTTGCATGGACATATTTTACCACGTATCTTGGATAATTACCTAAGAGTGAAATATATTCAGTATTCTGATCACAAGTAGCTTATAACTTTATCTAGAGTAGCACTATATTTTCCTATAGTTCCTACATGCATGATGTCATCAATGTAGTGGCCAGTTGATGTTTTGTGGTACTGTTGAGGTGAACAAGGTATCAGGGACTAAACAGTGGTATAGATCTGAAGAACTGGTGTAGCTCTCAGGCTAGATGAGAGTGTACTGTCTCTTCTAGTTTAAAGAAACATACTTCTCATGTTCTCTCATTTTTCGAATAGAGCAATAAGCACTCTCTTTATATCTGTTATTCTCTAACTTTAAGTGTACTTCAGAATCACCCAAGGGCCTCATTAAAGCACAGGATGCTAGACAACGCCTCTAGAATTTCTGTTTCAGTATAGACTAAATAAGAATATGATAGGAATTGGCACCTTTAAATCTTTCAGCCCATTGAGAGTATCACTAATTCCTTTGCTGTCCCTGGCTTTATAATTTTGGCATGGATCAGGGAACTAATATGGCACTTCTGCCAATTCTTGAGTAAAGCTCTTAGACAAATAGACTCACACTATGGTATGGGCTTTGGACAAAATTTAAACATTCATTATCTAACTTACATAACTATTAGGCTGAAGTAGCATTCAGGGTCTCAGGAATCAAGCAATTAGCTCAAAGTCAGAATTCAAAATTTCTCAAAATTATTTGTATGTTTTCCTTTTTTATATACACAGGTACCCTGGCAATGGCCCCAAGTCCTGTAGGGAAGGATAGAGAGAAAATTATGGTACAAGATTATGTTATTACCTCAAGTATGCTAAGCTTCTATTCATTCAAGGGACTCTTGGTGTCTGAACTGACACAGGTCTGAGAATTCAGTGAAACACTATGTTTCTCTACTATCACAGCTCAAGTTAGACCTCTGTTAGCCAGATCTAGAGGTTTTTAAACATTAATTTATTACACAGATCAATTAGTACCTTAGTAGATTGTCCTAATGGCCCCATGATCACTTAACTAAGTATCACTAGAGATCTGTGTGGATTTTATTATTTTGTTATCAACTTCATCACTGGGAGCTATTCTGATAATTATTTCAATCTTGTCTTGGTTGGGTAAGTGCTGATATTTCACCTCTTCTACTCCAGGGTCTCATCATCCTCATTAAACGTATGAAACATATTTCAATGGTGGCATCTCCTACCCACATCCTTGATCAACAGTAAACAGCCACCAAAGTTTTTGTTAAAATGTGGGTGCTTCCTTTATCAATCTATTTCTCTAAGCAATTGTGAAGTGAGGATCTTCTGGAGTTTCTTGTGAAATAGGGGGTCATATTTAGGGAATGGATTGAACGTACTCTATGCTTCCACCTTTTTAAGTTATTGTATTCCTTTTTCTACAGCTCAACCTTGACTTCTCACTAGAATCAGGTGGAGAGTTCTTTAAAAATCCTGTTGTCCAAGCTGTATCCCTGTCCAAGAATCTCTAGAAGTGAGACCCAGGCATAAGTACATAAGTACTTTTCAAAATTTCCCAGCTAATTCCACATTGCAATTATAAAATGAATTTAATCTAATGTAGGCCACTACTGAGTCTGTATTTCAGCATTAAATTATTGAGCAAACAATTTAAATCAGTTTCACTTGCTCAAGTTAGCACATTAAATTCAAACTACATGATTAGTGTACCCATAAAAATCAACCCAATCTAAAATTAAATTACAGTAGTCCCTCTCTATATCTCAGTTCACTTATCATGGCCTCACTGTATCACAGGATTTTAAAAAATATTATATTTAATTATTTATCATGCATTTTCCTCTATATCGCGGGATTTTGTGGTACTGTATATGTATGTTGTTAAAGTTACGTAGGTTTAAGAGTGTAGAATGTTTAACATAAGCAGTGTTTATAAAAGTGTGGAAAAGGTTAATAAGGGAGTGGTAAAGGTTAATAAGGGACTGGGAACAGTTTATAAGTGTGTGGGAAGAGTTTATAAAGCCTTAAAAATATATAAATAGTAAAATAAATGTAAGGTTCCTACTTTGTGGATTTTCACCTGTTGCGGGGAGGTCTAGAACATAATACCCATTATAAGTGAGGGCATACTGTACTTCCTCTCTGTCCTAATTCTCTTAAAATTCATTTCCCTACATATCCCTAGGTTTTTCTAAAAGTAAAACTTTAACTGAGGTATAATATACATAGAGAGTAAAATGTGCAAGTGTATAGCTCCATGAACTTTATGAAGTGAACATACCCTTGTAACCATTACATTAATGGAATAGTCATACCACATCAGAGACTCCTTCATGGCACCTCGCAGTCATTACACTTGCTGCAAAGTTTACTACTATTTTAAAACGTTCATTGTGATACAGTAAGTTTGTCTGTTTTTGAAATTTAAATAAGAGGAATTATATAATGTGTACCCTTTTATATTTGCCTTCTTTTGCTTAATAGTGTGTCTGTGAGATTCATCCATATTGCTGTGTAGCAGTAAGTTTTGTTTCATTGCTGTATAGTATTTTATTTAAAGCAATTTACCATATTTTATTTTTATATTATTTGAATTGTTTCCAGTTTTTGAATATTAAAATGTTGCTATTGTGAACACACCTATATATATACATATCTTTTGATACATATATGTACAAATGCATGCCTATTGTTATTATCAGTCTTTTAATTTTAGTCATTTCCATGAATGCATGAAGGTATCTCATTGTAGCATTCATTTGCCTTTCTGATGTTGTTGAGCACCTTTGATTTGCTTAGTGGATATTTTGATGCCTTCTTTTATCTAGTGTCTGTTTCAACTTTTGCCTTGTTTTCTATTGAACTGCTTATCTTTTTCTTATTTATAGTTCTAAGGCTGTGTCTCCTTGAGGAAGGACCTGATGTACCACCAAAAATTTATTGTGTTAATCTTTCTCTCAGCCTTCTCTAAAGGGACCTAGGGCCTTTACCAAGGTAACTGTACATTGGGGAAAAGAAAATAATCAGAACTTTCAGATAATATTGGACACTGGCTCTGAATTGGCACTAATTTCAGGAAATCCAACATATTACCATGGCCCAGCAGCAGAGTGAGGCTTATGGAAGTCAGGTGATAAATAAAGTTTTAGTTCAGGTCCATCTCACAGAAGACCCAGGGGTCCCGGAACTGATCCCAAGGCATTTCTCCAGTTCCAGAATACATAATTGGAATAGACATACTCAGCAACTAGCAGAATTCTCATAATGGTTCCCTGACCTGTGGAATGAGTTAATATGGTAGGAAAAGCCAAGTGAGAGCCAGTAGAACTGACTCTACCTAGAACAATAGCAAACAAAAAGCACTGCTGCATCCTGGAGGAATTGCAGAGATTAGTGGCACCCTCAAAGACTTGAAAGATGCAGGGAAATAATTCTCACCATATTCCATTCAACCTGACTGTTTGGCTTGTGCAAAAGAGAGGTGGATATAGGACAATAAAAGTAGATTATCATAAGCTTAACCAGGTGGTGACTCCAATTGCAGCTGCTGTACCAGATGTGGTTTCATTGCTTGAGCAAATTAATTCATCTCTGGTTGCTGATATGCAGCTATTGATCTGGCAATGCCTTTTTCTTCATTCCTGTTGAAAACATCACACAGAAGCAGTTTGCTTTTAGCTGCCAAGGCCAGCAACAATACACTTTCACAATCCTACCTCAGGGAGATATCAACTCTCCATCCCTATGTCACAATATATTTCACAGGAATATTGATCACCTTTTCTTTTCGTAAGATACCACTCTGGCCCATTACATTAATGACATTATGCTGATTGGACCTAGTGAGCAAGAAGTAGCAATCACTTGAAACTTTTAAATTACATTAGACTTTTTATGAAGACATTTTTGTGACAGATATTGGAAAATAAATGCAGCTAAAATTCAGGGGACTTCTACCTTGTTGAAATTTCTAAGGGTCATTAGTATGGGGTATGTACAGGATACCTCTGTAAGAGGAAGGATAAGTTGTTGCATCTGGCCCCTTCTACAACCAAGAAGGACACACAATGCCTAGCGGTCTCTTTAGATTTTGGAAGCAACATATATCTCATTTCAGTGTGCTATTGTGGCCCATTTACCAAGTGACCCAAAACTGAGTGGGCCCAGAACAAGAAAAGGCTGTGCAACTGGCCCACGCTGCTATGGAAGCTGCTCTGAAGACTGGGCCATATGATACAGCAAATCAAATGGTGCTTGAAGTGCCAGTGGTAGATAGGGATACTGTAGACTTTGGCTGGTCCCTATAGTGCGAGTCTTTCAGGACCTCGGGGACAAGGCCTTACCATCATCAGATAACTACTGTCTTTCTGAGAAACAGCTCCTGGACTACTACAAGGCCTTAGTAGAGACTGAATGCTTAGCCATGAACCACAAGTTACCATGTGACCCGAACTGCGCATTATTAACCGGATGCTATCTGACTCACCAAGCCACAAAGTTGGGTGTAAACAGAAACCTCCATTATTAAAAGGGATGGTATTATGTGTGATTAGGTCTGAGCATGCTGTGAAACCACAAGTAAGTTACACAAAGAAGTGACTCAGATGCCATGGTCCTCGTTTCTGTTACATTGCCTTCTTCTCCCAGTCCACACCTATGGCCTCATAGCAAGTTCCCTCTGATCAGCTGACAGAGGAAGAGAAAACTCAGGCCTGGTTCTGCGCTTTATGCTGGCACCACCCAAAAGTGACTGCTATAGCACAATAGCCCCTCTCCAGGACATCTCTGAAGGATGTGGCATGTCTCATCTAACTCTCCACTGAGTGAAATGGAAGGTAAGATATGAAACCAGACATAGGGAGGCATTCCATGGAAGAGCATGAGTATTGTTGCCAATTTAGCATCAGCATCAGTTTCAAACTGCAAGGTAACAGGCATTCCAAGAGAATCAGAGGCACATTTTGTGATGGAAGTATAATCTCACAGATAGTGAAAGTGAACAAATGACAAAAATAATTTTTTTACCCAAATGATTTTATGGAAAATTTAGAGTTTTCTAAGATAATTAATGTAAAAGTAGAAATCAATGTAATGTAAAAGTAGAAATCAATGTAATGTAAAAGTAGTAATCAATGTAATGTAAAAGTGAACTAAAAGGCAAAATGATGAACAAATCTGTTTCCCAAGCTATGCTAAGGAGAATAAGAAAAAGACAATGGTTTGGTTTAAGCTATTGAATAAAACTCCATAGATAAGATCAGATTTATTGGATCCATGAAGGAGTTAATATTTTACACACACACACACCCCCAACGTTTTGGGGAGAGTAGAGGATACCTGGTATATGAGCACCTGTGCTACTTGAAATAGGTCACAGATTAGGTGAGTGGCAGGACTCCACTTACCAGTAAAGAAGCCAAAGAGGCTTGATTTTCCCTGATGCTGGGACCGTGGGCTGCGAGGTCTGGTGAGGAGCTGAAAATGCTCCCCAGGTGTCCCTCCTGACTTTTTAAAACGTGTGAGTGCAGTTTCTGCTGGTCTGCCATTGCCACTGCCACTGCTGCTGCCACAACACCAAGTCCTCTCCATCCCAGCTCCCCCCCTCCTACCTGTCTGGATGAGTGTTTCTTCTTTCTATCTTTGTTTGCTGGACTTCCATTCAGTTTGATTTTCTGGAACTTCTGGTTGTTTCTAGCTTTGAGGTAGTTGTTTTCCTTCTTAGTTGTGGAGGGAGACACAGCATGGTTGTGTACACTTCAATCTTGGCTGGAAGTCCTGTTGTTATTTTAATGTTCACAGTTTTGATCTTTCCCTTAAATAAATCCCCCTGACATTTCATATAATAATGGCTTAGTGATGATGAACTCCTTTAGCTTTACCTTGTCTGGGAAGCATTTTATCTGCCCTTCCATTCTAAATTATAGCTTTGCTGGATAGAGTAAACTAGGTTGTAGGTTCTTGCTTTTTATCACTTTGAATATTTCTTGCTAGTCTCTTGCCTGCAGAGTTTCTTTTGAGAAATTGGCTGATAGTCTTATAGGCAACCCTTTGTAGGTAACACTCTGCTTTTCTCTTGCTGCTTTTAAGATTCTCTCTTTATCTTTAACCTTTGGCATTTTAATTATGATGTCTCTTGGTGTAGTCCTCTTTGGGTCTAGCTTGTTAGGAACTCTCTGTGCTTCCTGGACTTGTATGTCTATTTCCTTCACCAAATTTGGGAAGTTTTCCTTCATTATTTTTTCACATAAGTTTTCAATTTCTTGTTCTTCCTCTTCTTTTCGCACCCCTATGATTCAGATATTGGCATGTTTAAAGTTGTTCCACAGATTCCTAAGCCTCTCCTCATTTTTTTCAGTTCTTGTTTCCTCTTTCTGTACTGGTTGACTGTTTTTTTCTTCCTCATGTCCAAATCATTGATTTGAACCCTGGTTTCCTTCCATTCCCTATTAGTTTAGTGTGGATTTGCCTTCCTTTTATTTACCCTAGCCTTCACTTCTTCCCTTCTGTGTTTATCATATTTAAGCATATCTGTAAGTCTGTGAACATCTTTATCACCAGTGTTTTGAATGCTACCTCTGTTAGGGTGGCTATCTCCTCATCACTTAGTTCTCCCACTGGAACCTTGATCCATTCCCTGTTTTGGGCCATACTCTCTGTCTCCTCATCTTGACAGGATCCTGTGTTTGTTTGCCTCTTTGTCTTAGGTTGAGCTATTGTATCTGTTACATTATAAGGGGCGGAGCTTTAAGTATCATCAGTACAGAGCGACCCATTTCACCACATTGTGGTGCTGTATGTTGGGGAGGGGTCTGAGAAAGAACAATGCCACTTGTTCAGCACTTGCCTCCTTTCCAGGCACTTCTCCCACTTCTGTATGCGACTGGTGCTTCTAGCTGTTTCCCTGGCTGTCATTCTCAGAGTTGGTGGGTTGTGGATGTTCTAGGACCATGGGGGCCCTTTAAAAAAGCAGACTCTACTGAGAGACTGGCAGTTTCTTCCTCTGCCCCAACCCCCACTGGTTTGCACAGTCAGAAGCAATGAAGCTTTATTTTCCCTGGTGCTGCAGTCGTGAGCTATGCAGTCTGGTCTGATGCTGGGAGCAGTCCCCAGGGGTCCCTCCTTACTTTTTAGAATGTGTGACTATACTTTCTGCCACTGCCGCCACTGCTGCTGCCACCACACTGTGTCCTCTCCACCCAGCTCCATCCCTCCTACCTGTCTGGATGAGTATTTCTTCTTTATATCTTTGTTTGTTGGACTTCCATGCAGCTCAATTTTCTGGAACCTCTGGTTGTCTCTAGTTTTGAGTCAGTTGTATTTCTTTTTAGCTGTAGAGGGAGATACAGTGTGTCTGTTTAGGCCTACATCTTGGCTGGAAGTCTGGCTGATCAGATTTTTAAATAAAGACTTACAAGGTTAAAAAAACTAGTGAGTGTATATTTTCCTTTTTTTTTTTTTCAGATTTAATGTGTTTTATTGATTAAAATATTACATTTGTGCCAATTTCCCTTCCCTCTGCTCCCCTCCACCCGGTGGCCCCCCTCCCTCCAGTTGTCCCCCCCTTTTAGATTATGTCCATTAGTTGTGCATACAGTTCCTCCCAACCTCTCTCCGTCTATTCCATTCCCTCCTACCTTGATCCCCAATTCCTATATCATCTCCCTCCCTTTCCCCATTTCTCCTCCCTGTTGACCTCCCCCCAATATGTTTCCCGTACCCACAGTTCCTTTTCCACTCTCGTTGCCTATTTAGTTTGCCTTTGTTTCATCTCCCTAGCTTCTGTTTTTTTAAACCAGTCCCTTTAACATCTCATATAACAGTGGTTTGGATCTAATGAACTCTTTCAGTTTTATTTTGTCCTGGAAACACTTTCTCTGTCCTTCTATTCTGAATGACAATTTCGCTGGATAGAGTATTCGTGGTTGTAGGTTTTGGATTTTCATTACTTTGAATATTTCTTGCCAGTCCCTTCTTGCCTGTAGGGTCTCCCTTGAGAAGTCAGCTGATAGTCTAATTGGGACCCCTTTGTACATAATTCTTTTCTTCTCTCTTGCTGCTTTTAAGATTCTCTCTTTATCTTTAATTTTTGACATTTTGATTATAATGTGTCTTGGAGTGGTTCTCCCTGGGTCCAGTCTCTTGGGAACTCTCCTTGCTTCCTGGACCTGCAAGTCTATTCTCTTCCCCAAGTCTGGGAAGTTCTCCTTTATTATATTTTCACTCAATTTTTCAAGTTCTAGTTCATCTTCCTCATTCTCTGGCAAACCAATGATTCTTATGTTGGGCCTTTTATAGCTGTCCCAGAGGTTTCTGATCCTCTCATTGTTGCTTCCCATTTCCTCTCGCTGCATTGGTTGACTGCTTGTTCCTTCTCCATATTCCAGTTTGTTGAAATGAACTCTGGATTTTATTTCCTTTCCTTCTGTCTCGTATGCGGTTTTGTTCCTTTCGTTATGAAAGTTTTTCGCTTCTTTCATATCTTTTTCCTGCTCTTTTGTGAATTCTGTAAGCCATCTGTTAACAATGGCCCAGAACTGAGCCTCTGACAGGTTTCTTATCTGTTCATCTGTCAGGTTCTCTATCTGCTGTCTGGTGAGTTGTGTCACCGGTATTTCTATAGTTGTCTGCCTCATTTTGACAGATGCGTTTTGTTTTCTTGGGCCGGCTGTCGGGGGCAGTGCCTGTGTACTCGTAATGACCCAGCGACCGGCGGGCGCCATTTGGCGTCACAAATCAGCGGCCGGCGCCTGCCTGTCCGCGACCTATTTCGCAGCCCTGTGGTGCTTTCTTCGGGGGCGGGGGTCCAAGATGGATTCACACAGTTATTCAGCTAGGAGACCGGGATCCGTCCTCCCGTCCCCCTGGGCCTCCCTGTTCAAGGCGATGCGGCGGCCGCTCTCCCCAGCGCCGGAGTCGCGCACCGCCAGGGGCTTGCGCAGCCGGCATTCCTCGCCGCCTGCCGCTCCGGGTGCAACGGCAAACAGCACTGCCCTCTTTAACTCTTACCTGCCCAAGTGGCACCGCTGGTTTATAACTTCATATGTTGGACTTCCGTGTAGCTTTATTTTCTGGAATTTCTAGTTATCCTTTGTTTTGAAGTAGTTGTATTCCTCTTTAGTTGTAGAGGGAGACCTAGCGTGTCCGTCTAAGCCTCCATCTTGGCCGGAAGTGAGTGTATATTTTCAATCACTTTATTCCACATCCAGCCTTCCTTCATAAGCAGTTGATATATGTTGGCAGGAGGTGTAGTAGAGAAGTCAGGGGGTCCTGAGAGGATTCCTTGGCCTAAGTATATCCTTTAACAATTCACCATGTTGCCTGGAATTCCACCAATAATAAAATTCTTTTGAATTTAATTATTACCATTTATAGATATTCCATCTTTAAAGTCAGCCATCCTTGGGAGGGGTAGCTCATGAAGTTGCTATCATTGATTTAAATTAGGTTAAAAATAAGCTCACTTTGGACTAGGTCTCAGTTGTTGGTTGGATGGTCTTTTTCAAAAAGGTTGAGATCTAGAAAGTCAGCCAGAAGAAGAAAAGAAAAGAAAGAAGGAAGAAAGGAAGGAAGGAGGGAAGGAAGGAAGGAAGAAGGGCTGGCTCTGCAGTGGAGAGTACACAAACACTAGGCAACAATCACCGCTATTCAATGTAAGAGTCAGGAGCTCAATAAATATTTGTTTTCTTGGATTAGAATTTTACAGAGAAACAAGAGTGAGCCTACAAACTGGAGATACCAGTAGAAAGTGGAGGACCTTGGTAAGAGAGTTTCCAACCTCCTCATGAGGAAGAGCAACTCTCTCTCTCTGTGAAGACTCCATGACGGTGATTGGTATAGGGAGGTGAGAAGAAATGAGTGACAGGCATCACGGCAGAGACACTAAGTGGCACAGGCTGCTGAGCCAGTTGGTGTCCCCACCACTAGAAGTCCCAGCTAGTGTAGAGCTGAGCCTTAGAAACTGCCTTTGAAAAATGGCTGGCGATTGTGCGTGGCTATGCCTGCATATCAGGTTTGTGGTTGCTTGCCCACACTGCCAGCAATGGTGGCTGCCTTTGTTTGGAATTTACCATATGCCAGGCTCAGCAGCCATCATCTTTTTACTTTGTCAGCTTAACATTCTCACAACTTTGAAGTGGGTACAGTTAGTGTATTCCCAATATCGTATGATTAAGTAGAAAGAGGCCCACAGAGATGAAGGAACTTATCTCCATTACATAGTTAGTACATGTAGGGCAGGATTGAACACAAACATATCCATATGTAAAGCTCATGCTCTCAACTATCATGCTGAAGTGACTTTCTAAGCTGAAAGACTTCCAGGAGAAGAAAGCCCTTTTTCTTATTTTTTAAAAAGAAATCTGTGAAAGTACGTGGTAAGTGACACATACTCAGTAAGTGTTGGTTTCCTTTCTTTTTAAAATTATTTATTTATTTATTTTTTTAATTTTATTTTTTGGTTATTCAATTACAGTTGTCCCATTTTTCCCCTTTTGCTCCCCCCTCCCAGCCCATCCCTTCTCCCACAATTATATCCCTCCCCGTTGTTCATGTCCATGAGTCATTCATACACGTTCCTTGACTAGACCCTTCCTTTACTTATCCCGCTTCTCTCCCTCCCCCCTCCCCCCTACTGACTACTATTCTAGTCTTTGCCTATTTAGTTCGTTTGTTTGTGTTGCTCTTTAGTTTTCTGTATTGGGTGATATCATATGGTATTTTGCTTTCTTTGCCTGGCTGATTTCACTAAGCGTAATTCTCTCTAGTTCCATCCATGTTGTCGCAAATGGCAGGAGTTCCTTCTTTCTTTCTGCTACATAGTATCCCATTGTGTAAATGTACCACAGTTTTTTGTTTTTTGTTTTTTTTTTTTTACCCTGGCTGGTTTGGCTCAGTGGATTGAGCGTCGGCCTGCGAGCTAAGTGTCGCTGGTTCGATCTTCCAGTCAGGGCACATCAGA
Source organism: Furipterus horrens (assembly GCF_987537825.1). NCBI lineage: Eukaryota > Metazoa > Chordata > Mammalia > Chiroptera > Furipteridae > Furipterus > Furipterus horrens. The sequence continues at coordinate 56,166,531 of NW_028327176.1, read as the reverse complement.
GAAGGAAAACTCTGACTCCAAAAAAACCTCCGCTGCCTTGCGGCATACCTCTTGAGGGGAAAGGCTAAGGGAGTAAACCCCGACAGAAAATCCGGAGCCGGAGTCCCTAAGGCGGTTTGACGTTGTAGTCAACACCGGCAACTCCTGCGGCGCACCTGAAGCCAAGCTGTATTGACTCCGTCTTTCCCTTGGATCCTTCAGCTGCGAAGAGAGGGGGGGGTCTGCTGCATGGGCAACAGCAGACCCTCCATATCACCCTGCCCAGGCTCTGTAGCTTCAGCTTCACTGGAGAGGACACTCCAGCGTCATCGCAAGATGTCGATTCAACACGGGAGGAGACAGATAATGTGTCACTCCCGAGTCGGACTGCACAGCCATTCTCGGCGGTGCAGATAGACTCTTAAGAAGCTACACCATCGTCTCTCGAGACGGACAGCTGCCGACGACCACAGTTTTTTGATCCACTCATCTACAGATGGGCACTTAGGCTGTTTCCAGCACTTAGCTATTGTAAACAGGGCTGCTATGAACATAGGGGTGCATAAGTTTTTTTGAATTAGGGTTTTAGGATTTTTCGGGTATAATCCTAGCAGTGGAATCACTGGTTCAAATGGCAGTTCCATTTTTAGTTTTTTGAGGTAATTCCATACTGTTTTCCATAGTGGCTGCACCAGTGTGCATTCCCACCAACAGCAGTAGGGTTCCTGTTTCTCCACATCCTCGCCAGCATTTGGTGTTTGTTGATTTGTTGATGATGGCCATTCTGACAGGTGTAAGATGGTATCTCATTGTGGTTTTTACTTGCATCTCTCTGATGGCCAATGATGTTGAGCATTTTTTCATGTGCCTATGGACCTTCCGTATGTCCTCTTCGGAGAAGTGTTTGTTCAGGTCCTTTGCCCATTTTGTAATTGGGTTGTTTGTTTTCTTGATGTTGAGTCGTATGAGCTCTTTATAAATTTTGGAGATCAGTCCCCTGTCTGTGATATCATTGGCAAATATGTTTTCCCATATGGTTGGTTTCCTTTTCATCTTGCTGATGTTTTCTTTTGATGAGCAGAAACTTTTTAGTTTGATGTAGTCCCATTTGTTTATTTTTTCCTTTATTTCTTTTGCCTTAGGAGATGTATCCATGAAGATATTGTTACGTGTGATATCTGAAATTTTCCTGCCTATATTTTCTAGGACTTTTATGGTATCACGGCTTACATTTAAGTCTTTAATCTATCTTGAGTTTATTCTTGTGTGTGGTGTAAGTTGGTGGTCTAGTTTCATTTTTTTGCATGTCCCTGTCCAGTTCTCCCAGCACCATTTGTTAAAGAGGCTCTTCTCACTCCATTTTATGTTCCTTCCTCCTTTATCAAAGATTAGTTGACCATAGAGGCCTGGGTTTATTTCTGGGCTTTCAATTCTGTTCCACTGATCTGTATGTCTGTTCTTATGCCAGTACCAGACTGTTTTGATCACAGTGGCTTTGAAGTATTGTTTGATGTCTGGTATCGTGATTCCCCCTGCTGTGTTCTTCTGTTTCAAGATTGCTTTTGCTATTTGGGGTCTTTTTTGGTTCCATATGAATTTTTGGAGGATTTGTTCTAGGTCAGTGAAATATGTCATTGGTATTTTAATAGGGATTGCATTGAATTTGTAAATTGCTTTGGGTAGTATGGCCATTTTGATGATGTTGATTCTTCCCATCCAAGAACATGGTATTTGCCTCCATTTATTTGTATCTTCCTTAATTTCTTTCTTCAATGTTGCATAATTTTCAGGGTACAGGTCTTTTATCTCTTTGGTTAAGTTTATTCCTAGGTACTTTATTTTTCTTGTTGCTATAGTAAATGGTATTTTCTTTTTTGCTTCTGTCTCTGAGATTTTATTGTTGGTATACAGAAATGCCTTAGATTTCTGTATATTTATTTTGTACCTATTTTCCCAAATTCACTTATTATATCAAGTAGTCTTTTAGTGGATTTTATAGGGTTTTCTAGGTATACTATCATGTCGTCTGCAAATAGTGATAGTTTTACTTCTTTCCCAATTTGGATGCCTTTTATTTCTTTGTCTTGTCTGATTGCTGTGGCTAGGACTTCCAAGACTATGTTGAATAGAAGTGGGGAGAGTGGACAGCCTTGTCTAGTTCCTGATTTCAGGGGGAATGCTTTCAGTTTTTGTCCATTGAATATGATGTTGGCTTCAGGCTTCTCATATATAGCCTTAATGATGTTAAGTTATGCTCCCTCTATTCCCATTTTGCTGAGTGTTTTCAACATAAATGGGTGTTGTACTTTATCAAATGCTTTTTCTGCATCTATAGATATGATCATGTGATTTTTGTCTTTCATTTTGTTTAGGTGATGTATTATATTTATTGATTTGCGAATATTAAACCATCCTTGCATCCCTGGGATGAATCCCACTTCATCATGGTGTATGATCTTTTTGATGTATTGTTGGATCCTGTTTGCCAAAATTTTATTGAGGATTTTAGCATCTATGTTCATCAGTGATATTGGCCTGTAGTTTTCTTTCTTTGCTGTGTCTTGACCTGGTTTTGGGATTAGGGTAATAGTGGCTTCATAGAAAGAGTTTGGGATATTTTCCTCTTCTTGGATATTTTGTAATAGTTTGAGGAGGGTAGGAGTTAGTTCTTCCCTAAATGTTTTGTAAAATTCGGCTGTGAAACAATCCCGTCCAGGGCTTTTGTGTGCAGGGAGATTTTGGATTACTGTTTCAATTTCCTTCTTTGTTATTGGTCTGTTGAGACTTTCTACTTCTTCTTGATTCAGTTTTGGAAGGTTATATGTTTCTAGAAATCTTTCCATTTCAACTAGGTTGTCAAATTTATTGCCATAGAGTTGTTTGTAGTAATTTCTTATAATTGTTTGTATTTCTGTGGTATCAGTCATGATTTCTCCTCTTTCATTTCTGATTTTGTTTATTTGGGTCTTCTCTCTTTTTTTCTTAATGAGCCTGGCTAGAGGCTTGTCAATTTTGTTTATTTTTTCAAAGAACCAGCTTCTAGTTTTGTTGATTTTTTCGATTGTTCGTTTAGTTTCTACGTCATTTAATTCTGCTTTGATCTTGATGATTTTTTTTTCTTCTTTTTGCCCTAGGCTTTGTTTGTTCTTGCTGTTCTAGTTCTTGTAGCTTTATGGTTAGGTTTTTTATTTGAGATTCTTCTAGCCTTTTCAGATATGCCTGTATTGCTATGAATTTCCTTTTTAGGACTGCTTTTGCTGTGTCCCATAGGTTTTGGGCTGTTGTGTGTTCATTGTCATTAGTTTCTAGAAATTTCTTGATTTCCTCTTTGATGTCATTGTTAACCCATTCGTTATTTAAGAGCATGTTATTCATTCTCCATGAGTTTGGGTGTCTTTGATTTTTTTCTCTGTGGTTGATTTTTAGTTTCAAGGCATTGTGGTCTGAAAAGATGCTTGATATGATTTCAATTTTCTTGAATTTGTTGAGGCTTGTTTTGTGTCCTATCATGTGGTCTATCTTTGAAAATGTCCCATGTGCCTTTGAAAAGAATGTATATTTTGCTTCTTTGGGGTGGAAAGTTCTATATATATAAGTTAGGTCCATGTCGTTTAGTGTGTTGTTCAATGCCTGTATCTCCTTGGTGTTTCTTTGCTTGGATGATCTGTCTGTTGTTGATAATGGAGTGTTGAAGTCCCCTACTATGATTGTGTTGTTGTTGATATCCTTCTTGTGGTCTTCTAGTATTTGCTTTATGTATTTGGGTGCTCCTATGTTGGGTGCATATATGTTTATCAGTGTTATATCTTCTTGATGAATCGTTCCTTTAAGTATTATGAAATGTCCTTCTTTGTCTCTTTTTATTGCCCTTGCTTTGAAATCCGTTTTGTCTGATATGAGGACTGCTACCCCAGCTTTTTTTTCAGGTCCATTTGCTTGAAATATTTTTTTTTATATCCCTTTACTTTCAGTCTATGTAAATCTTTTGTTTTGAGGTGTGTTTCTTGTAGACAGCAAATATGTGGGTCCTGTTTTCTTATCCATTCCGTTACCCTATGTCTTTTAATTGGAGCATTTAATCCATTTACATTTAAGGTTATTATTGACATGTATTTATTCATTTCCCTTTTGTATCTCTGTTCCTCTACTCTTTTTTTGTTTTTTCTCTTCCTTTTTCTTAGAACACACCCTTTAGCATCTCTTGCAATGCTGGTTTTGTGGAGATGTATTCTTTTAGTCTTCCTTTGTCTGAGAAACTCCTTATTTCACCTTCTATTTTGAATGAGAGCCTTGCTGGGTAGAGTATTCTTGGTTGTGGGCCTTTGTTTTTCATTGCTTGAAATATTTTTGACCATTCCCTTCTGGCTTGTAATGTTTCTGTTGAGAAATCGGTCGATAGCCTTATTGGAGCTCCCTTGTAAGTTATTTGCTGTTTTACTCTTGCTGCTTTTAGGATTCTCTCTTTGTCTTGGAATGTTGCCATTTTAACTATGATGTGCCTTGGAGTGGGTTTTTGGGGGTTCCTCTTTATTGGAACTCTCAGTGCTTCTTGGACTTGCATAACTTTTTCTCTCATCAGGTCCGGAAAATTTTCTGTCACTATTTCTCCTATCAGTTTTTCAATTCCATGCTCCTTTTATTCTCCCTCTCTTATTCCTATGATCCTGATGTTATTTTTTTTAATGCTATCCTGTAATTCCCTTACATCTTGTTCATATTTTTTCAATCTTTTTTCATTTTGCTGTATCATTTGAGAATTATTACCTACATTATCCTCTAACTCACTAATCCGATCCTCTGCTTCGTTGAGTCTGCTTTTGACTGATTCTACTGTGTTTTTCAGTTCAGAGATTGTATTCTTCATTTCTTCCTGGTTCTTGTTGATAGTTTCTATGTCTTTTTTTATGCTGGTGCAGTTCTCTGCAAGTTCCCTGTAATTTTCTTGGAGCTGTTGGTAACTTCCTTGGAGGTTGTCATAGTTGTTTTTGAGGTTTTCGAGCATATTGAGCTTCTTCACCACCATAGTTTTGAATTTTGAATTCCATGTCTGACATTTGGGTTATGTCTATTCCATCTACCTCTCTTTCTGGGGATTCCTCTTTTCTTTTCATTGAGAGGTTGTTTCTGCATCTTACCATATTGGATTCTTCTTGTTTGTTTTTGTTATTTGGATTTGTCTGCTTTGCCTTCCCACCTTCGTGGTATGAGATTTTTTATGGTAGATCTGGGGGTTTCAGTGGTGCAGTCTCTTTGATCTCCTGAGCCTGATGTTCTTGGGGTACCTTTTATATTGTTTGTTTATGCTGTCTAGTTATATTTCAGATTTTTTTGTTAGGATCTTCCTTCTGGCTTGTTGATTGAGAGTCACTCTATCCACTTTGTCTCAAATTCTTTTGTGGAGATGCTGTTAAAAACATAAACACACAGCCCCAGCAGGAGACCCACACCCTCAAAAATATCCCCCACCCTGTATCCTGCTATCGTCAGCCAACAAGCCAGTATTAATATAAACGTAGAGCGATTACGGCTTTTACACTATAGGAAGAATAGATAAGAGTTGTTTTAGTGAAGGAAAAATATGATTTTTGAGAGAGGAGATAATAGGTTAATAATAGTTGAGAATGTGCAAAACAGTAGGTAATATTTACGTTGTATGTTAATAACTATAGAATAAAAAAAAGGAAAGAGTGCAGAATATAGTAGGAAAGTGGAGTTATATAGTATTGGATTTATATAGTAGTTATATTCTATTTATTTAGAGTGAAAGGGAGGCTAAACTAGGCCCACAAACAAATAACCAACAATTGAAGAAGAGGGATAAGAAGGAAAGATTATATAAAAGAGATTAGAGATATTGTTTTTTCCTCCTTTCTTCCCCTCCTCCCTCCTCCCCTCCTCTTTTAGGAAGAAAAGAAAAAGGAAAAAGGGAAAAAGAAAAAAAAAAGGAATTTGTTTACTCAGTTCAGCTTTCTTGTGTCGTCTTCTTTTTCTGCATCCACAGCTAGTCTAGTGTGGTGGTTCAGAGGTTCTTGTTTCTTGCAGCACTGGTGCGCGCCCGTGGTTGCCAGCAGGGTACGCTCCCTTGCTGCCCGCTGCAGCCAGTTGAGGTGTCCTTGCGCGCAAGCCCCTGCATGGGCAGGGCGGCCCAGAGCTTGCCCAACGATTGGCGTCTATTGTTGCCAGGCAGAGGTGGTTCCACGTTTACGCCGAGGTGTCCCTGTGTGCGTCCCTGCAGGCGCAGGAGCGAGCAGCCCGGGAACTTGCCTGGCGATTGGCACCTATTGTCCCTGGGCTGAGGTGTTTTCGCACTTGTGTGCCCGTGCCCTTAGTCCCGCTGAGCGGAGCTCCTGGACTTGGTCTCTTGTCCATTAGGGTGGGGCCCCGGACACTTGTGCTCAGTGGAAGTGAGCGTCTGTGAGCCGCTGCTGCCCACTGTTCCGGCGCCACAGCCCACCTTCCCTCACCCGTCTGGGCTGGCAGGAACAGAGCCTGAGCTAGTTGTCTGCTTTCCAGCCTGGGGTCTGGCGCCCACGGGAGCTGTCTAGGGGTATCTGCGCAAGGTCCTCTGCTTGTTCAGTAGGCCCTCCCTGTGCCCGTTGAGGCACTGATCTTATGTCCATTGGGGAGTGTCCAAGGGACGCCTGGACTCACGGCCCCGCGCACCTGGGCCAGTGAGTGAGAGCACTTCCCTGTGCGTGGCCCGGGACCCAAGGGTAGGGTTGGGGAGTGGATGAGCGCGCCTCTGCTCCTGCGCTCCTCAAGAATGGCCTACCACCCCCAAACTTTCCTCCCCTCTCCACCACCCACTAGAGAAAAATATGAAGGAGAATTATGTTCTCACTTGCCTGGCAGTACGCTGTCTCCTGTCCTTCAGCGCCAATGCCACTTAGTCGAGTCCCGTCTCTGCCAGCGGGCAGAGATCCGCTCTCCTCCCGACTCCTCTCTGGGGCAGCCTGTGGTCACCAAAAAGCCTTTGTGTACTTCCCGCCGCAGCCAGGGCAGCCGCTCCAGTCAGGAATCCCCTTTCGTCCCCTTTTTCTCCGCTATCCTCACTAAACAGGTTGTTCCCAGATGGATTTTCTCTAATCCAGCAGTGCCTTGGTTCGACTCCTGCCAGTGTCCAGCTGCTCACTGAGATGTTCTGTCTGCAATTAGCCCAAACTGCAGATGGGTCTCGGGAGCCTGAAACTGGAGCCTCTCCTCACTCCTCTGCCATCTTCCCCCTCCTTTATATTTATTTATTTATGTATAGAGAGAGGGGAATGGAGGGGCAGTGTCAGGGGGAAGAAACATCAATGTGAGAGAGAACCATCCATTAGTTGCCTCTTTAACAAGCCCTGACACCAGGGACCGAACTTGCAACTTAGGCATGTGTCCTGACTGGGAACAGAACCAGGGACCTTTTGCTTTGCAGGACAATGTCCAACCAACAGAGCCACATCAATCAGGGCAGAAAGTCTTTTTTCTTAGAAATATTTTTTATTACTGTAGAAGTGTTCTTAAACATTTCTCTGCATGTATTATACAATGGGTAAGAGAGAGAAAGAGAGTATACATGTGTTTATTGATCTCTTTCTTGCCCTCTTTCCTCTCATATTATACACATTCTCCAAAACCACAAAGGTTTTGGGAGGTGGGGCAAGAATCAAGACTCAGTTTTAGTGAACTGGGGTCCTTGACAGGGGTTCCATTAGGGAACAGGAAACATGATCAGGCTCAGGTGGTCTGCTGCTCATGTCAGATAGGGAAGCAGAGACAACAAAAGCAGCACAGAGATCCTGCAACTTCCAGTGGCAACCTCACATACTACTATGTAGAAGGTCTTTGTATGGCACTACTACAAGAGATTCTAGATCTCTGATGGCCTTAAGGTTACTGCTGAATTGAGTTAAGCCTGTGTCTCCTGAACTTTGACCCCAGACTTAGAAACTATTGCATCAGTGTGTTCCAAATGCTCATGAATTTCTATTAACAAAAGCAGTATCCTCTTTCAAAACCCAAGAGTCAAGGCCTGGAGTCTGTCACTATTCCCAAAGGAAACAATCTTTTCACTTATCAACCTCACATCCAGGGCCAGACAATGGAGCTTTGACAGTTCTTTCAACAGAAGCAACAGGAAGGATAAAGGATGACTGAGAAAAGGATTAGACAGGTACAATTTAGCTGGTACCCTCATAACAGACCTGAGTATTAAAGATGATGTACAAACTTTGAGTTTTTGATTAAAATCATTAGTAAGGGAACATACTCCATCTTTAAATTTATTTTCTTAAATGACCTAATTTGTTCTTTAATATTTCTAGTTCCCTATACCTGAAAAGATACATTCAAAATAATTCTTTTGAGTAGGACAAAGGGATTTATACTGTATCTCCAGACAGGCATATTGCTCTCTTTTTTTTGTTTGAATCTTCTTCCCCCATCTGACTCCTTTAGGTTGAATGAAATTCCCCTCCTATATTCTACCATAACTTACCCCATTATATTATTTTGTACATTCACACTTATAACACAATATTGCATTTACTGTTTACTTATCTGTAATCTCAAACCTTTTATGTTTATTGTACTCACAGCAGTATACTTGGTGCCTACTTAAGAGCTTGGCATATATAAAAGTATGTGTTCAATAAATGGATGTTTAATAAGTGATTATTTATATTTTTATCATAAATAAACTTTAAAGGTAAGCAATAAATATGTGGCTGTGTTGCCAATGAAGTGAGAAAAAAGTTCCTGAAAGAAAAATCACAAAATGGCATTAAACACTAATTAGTGCTGCATGTAAGACTGGAAGACCAGGCATGACACTGCTACAGCAACAGGTGAGAAATGGTGATGTTTGTAAACCACAGGTCAGTGAGGGTAGAAAAGAAGAAATGGATAGAGACATTAAAAAGTTAGAATCAAAAGGGCATGGTGACACTGGAGCAATGTTTGTCTTTATGTGTTGCTTCTTTTAGAATCTGAGTTCACTGAATACAGAGATCAAGTCTTACTCATATTTATCTTCCCATTTATTTCTATGGCACATAATAAAGTTCAATGAATAGTTAAATGATGACTAAAAAATGAATATTGTATTGGGATCAGCAATCCAGTTCTTACCTTAGAGTTAGCTCTTAAATCTATCTCCTCCTTCCCCCTACCCCACCTTACAGTCCTTCAGTTTAGACCCTCATCATCTACCTCTTGGAATTTGACATTGGGCTCCCAGGTGTCGGAAGTCATATGGTGCCCTTATAGTGACCTCTCCCCCACCTCTGGAAGCAGCCTGGTACAGTGGACAGAAGCAGATTTGCATTTGAATCCTAGATCCAAAATCCAGTGGCCTTGGGCAAACTGCTTAATCTCTAGTCCTCCATGTCCACCTGGGTAAAAAGGTAAATATTAGTAAATGCCTCTGTGGAGTTGTGAGGACTTAATAAGTTCGTGCATATAAATGGTGTGCAGAGTGCTTATCAAACAGTAGATAGTCAATAAGTACGGGTATGCCTTTTTGCCGAGGATGAGAACTATGAAGTATACAGCTGGGTTAATAAAAACATTCTTACCCTTGGCAGAGTGCTCAGTGAGCACATTCCTCCAGTCCTGTGCCTGGTGGCCCGGGTTAATGGAACAGGCCCTCATTGTTCACAGACTTGTACCTTATCAATCTCCTCCCTACTTTTGTCTGAAATGGAGCTTTACCTTCCACAGAATTCTGGCTCAGTTTCACTACAGGAAATGAACCTAAACTTTAGGTTCCACCATCTGCCTACCTGTCACCCTGGACTGTATTGACTCATTCATTCATTTTCTCATTCAATCATTTAATCACTTCTTCAGCAAATGGATAAACATCAGTGGAAGACATGAGTGAGGCTGTGAAGACACAGCTTCTTACCATGCCAGAGCTTTCAGTCTAGTGGAAGACACGAGTAAGTAAGCAGATGTTTACAATATCATGTAATAAAATGCTGCAGTGGGAAAAATATAGGGCACTTTAGGAGCAGATGAAGGGCAGGCTACCCAGAGTTAGAAGGCCAGGGGTAACCTCCCTGAACATTGTGATGGGACTGGAGGGGTGAGTGAGATGTAGTCATTTGAAAAAGCAGGTAGGAGGAAGAGAAGAGCAGGAAGAGAGGACCAAGTAGAGGGAACCACATGTGCAAAGTTTCAGAACTGAGAGAAATTACATGGTGTGCAAGGAAATGAAAGGGCTCTGTGGTGTGGGCAGACTGGAGAGTACTGCAATGAGGAGGCAGGCAGAGCTGAGCAGTCAGGTCAGTGTCCTGGGTATGGGGTACTTACAACTTGGTCCAGACGGTGGGGTGCATGGGTAGTGCAGAGCTGGAAAAAGGCCATGGTGGGATCCTGAAAGCATGGAGCACCAAACGAGGTCCCCTCTTGCCCCATCTGAGGACTGCCAACACCCTTTCTTGCTTGTTTAGTGAACTTGTGCTTATCCCTCAAGATCTAGCACAAGTATCTTCTCCTGACTGATGTCCTTTCTTTGTGCCATCACTTTACCCTGCACACACCTCTGGACTGTGGGATATGTGGGAGCAGGCACTGTGTCTAAGTCACATTTGTATCTTAGCATTGGAAGAGCTTAGCATAAGAAGAGCTCAATAATTCTCTTGAATAAATGAACAAATGTAATGCCCAATAGTGCTTTCACCTGGTGAAGTAAATGGTAATAAGAGATGTGTTACAACCAGGAGGCTTGGGAGGCCTTAAAAGAAGTGTTATTGGAGCTGAGCTTTGATGAATGAATAAGATTCTGGAAAAAAGAATTTGGGGACGGGTCTTCTGAGTAGAGGAAACACATTTTCTATACATACAACTCAAACCAAATTGTGTAGATTAAGCATTTTTGACATCTTCCTAATATACATGGAAAAAATAAAATAATCACTTACAGTTTTGCTTAAATCCTTATTCTGTTTGTTAATTTATGCATTGGAAAAGTAGTACTGGCCCTTTTAAGAGCAAGAGTGTTCTGCCAGATTGATGGGGGAGGTGGGCAGGAACCAGCTGGAAGCCAGCTAAATTATTAGAAAGGAGATTAATGTGATGTAAATGTAAGTAATTAATCAGCAAGCATCTCAAAGCCTAATACCTGATGTGAAGAGCCTTCCTTTGAGAGCAGAAAATTGCTCTCCTCTGATTAAAAATGGACTGTTAGACAGCATTCAGATCTGTCTCTTGCTTCTGACTTTTTCCAAACTATCTGGAGTTGAATGTGATTTCCCCCCTCCCCGATACAAAGAGAAAGAGAAAAGCTGTAGTACTGAACTGAAATCCAACTGAAGTTTGTAGCTACAGAAAAAGACTTTATGACCAAAGGGCCCTCCAGAGAGCTTAGAGATGAGGACTAATATCAGGCAACATGTCACAGCTGAAATTATAGGACATTCAAAACTATAAAAAAAGATTTAGTGAATATGACTTACCTTTTTCCTACCCCAGGACTCATTCTCTTTTCTTCCAAAACAGACCCTCCTCACTGTTGGGAACTAACCCAGGTGATGGCAGAGGGTGGCTTCCCTGTGTTCACCTTGATCATAGGTGTATGGACACAGCCTGGGCCTGGAACCTGGAGCATCTCATCCTCCCAGCTTCAGAAGCTGAGCCTGAAATGATGTGACCTGAGCCATTCTGGCGGCTTTACTTGGGAAGTAAAGTCTTTACTTCTTTCCTGGGACTGCTAGCTGATAGGTCACATATACTTATAGTGGCCATTGGCAATTTTTCCAGCATGGGAAAAAGCTTTTGGAAGAACAAAGCCAGCACACAAGAAAGCAGATTCAGAAGATGGGATAAGGGTGACAAGATCCTGATAACATTGTTTGTGATCCTGGTATGTTTTCCTGTGACCTGTTAAACCCACAAATCCTACCCCAAACCTTCCCTTAGCGTCTCAATTTAAGTCGAGTTTATCTTCCTTGTAACAGCAACTATTCAGACTAATATAACACAAAAGTTTCCAAAGGTGAATCAGGTGCCTGCAGTTGATGACTATATTGTCTATTGGCTGCTTTTTTGTATGTTTAATTAAAATTTATTTAAATATATATGCCTGTAACTATGCAGATCTTGGAGAATAAAAACAATGAGTAAAGCTTAATTTTTTTTGCCTTCATAATGTAGGGGAGAAAAATATTTTACTTGACCCCTTTAGGCTCCTTGGCTGGGTCTTAAAATTGAAGTGACACAGACTGGTTAACAGCAGAAAAGCATTCAAAGCAATTTGATGTAAGTTTTATGAGACACAGGAACTTCCTTAGGAAATAAAGACCCAAAGAGATAGTTAAACCTAAGTGTTTTTATACTAGGTCTGATGAAGAGTGAACAGTTATAAAGAAATGTGGGAAAGGCAAAGAATGATAAGTAAGTCTAGCAACTAGGGGAGACTTACCAAGGCCTGTTTGTTCAGATTCTTCCAGGCATTCCTTTGTCTTCAGAGACAGAATGCTTCTTTCTTCTCTGTATAGGGAGGGCATCTTTCTCATGGTGGTTTTTTGACTGACTTCAGGGGATGTGTGTGCATGGTGGGGAGCTGAAGGTCAGAGTAATCTTCTGCTTCTGTTGTTTTCTTGAATTTCTTCAGCTTAAAATATTCAAGATGCCAAGATGCCATATTTTGAGGTAGCATGTTTTGAATCCCAATTAGACAAAAAAATCAGTACAAGAGAATAGAATTCTAAAAATTGAAATTTAGAGAGATTGGAAGATGGCAGCCAAGTAGGTGAAAGCTGAGTCCACTTGCTCTTGCCCCCAACTCAGATTTGTGGCTGACTTTCTGACAAGTAACCTGAGCAATCAATGGCTGATATAAAGTTTTGAAGCCAAGGAGTACAGGAGTAGCTTTGTACTGCCTAGTAATGAGATTTTATAAGTTGAAGGAAAAATACTCTGTGCGTGGCATCTACAGCAGTGGATAGACCAGGCAGAAATCGCAGCACTGTAGCTCCCTCCCCTGCCATGGCAGGGAGACTTAGTCCTCCACAGGCACCCCCCAACACTAATTGTGAGTGACTTAGGAGGATATACAAAGTCTGGGAGATCTAGGCTACACACACACAGTGAACAACACATCCATAACTGCAGCACCAATGAGCAGGGTGCCAGAGAGGGACTCTGTCTCCTAAAATGATCAGGGCCACACCTGGGTTAGTCAGAGACATTGGCAAGCTGCAGACAACCATGACTGAGACTTTTCACTTTTTGGTAAGATGCTTGCTTGTGCAGTGAACTGGACAGTGACTCAGTACTGCAGTGTGGGTGCCACAGAGACATATTTTAAAAGGAGAGCTACAGTGTGGCTAGGCAGAGACTATGGGCGCAGCTGCTCTGTCAACAAAGAGATCAGACTGAAAGTGGAGTTTGTTCCCACTGAGTCCAGCTGGGCAGAGAGTTCAGAAAGTGGTACAGTGAATAAATTGCTGGGTCCCCACCCAGCGTGGCTAGCAAGCCAGGGGCTATGCAGAATGTAGAGTTCAGGACTGTGTCTCTTGCAAGGACAGTGGCTGGGAAATAGGCAAGAATTGAATGCCTTAAATTCTTTGCAGCCAGGCAGACCCCATTTCCCCCCCAGAATAAAAGCCTCTTGGAAGGGAAGAGAGTGCCCAGCACCCCTCCTGCAGGACTGCAAGCACCACATCCAATGGGGAAGCTCTGTAGAACATCGGGCCAGGTTCAAGAACCCTCTGCTGGGTGCATATCCACAGGGGGGAAAAAGGGAGACACAAAGGGGGGGCCTTTCTGAACTTTTCTCAGCTGTGACAAGATGCGTTGGTTCCTCAGGACCTATTTGACTGAAACCAGCTAGGCTGAGTTCAAAAATTGGTACAGCAAAGAGAATTCAGGGTTCTGCCTAGCCTCGGCTCTTATACAGAACTGCCATCAACACCAAGCAGGAAAGAGCTGACCCCTCATATGAAATGGACAGCTAATTCATCAGAAACTATACATTATTGGAAATAATCCAGGTCAGACCAAGGCATGTATTCAAGACTGAACAGTGCCTCCCAAGGCAGACCCAGGGATCTCACCCTCTCAACAGTACCAGAAGCCCCCTCTAGAGGCAGGTGGAGATGGCACCTTTAGGGCTGCTGGACTTTACATAACCCACCTCTGGGCCTTGTGCTCATAGAAAGGAGGGCAGAGTAGCAAGGATCAGCCCAGACACAGCCAACTTTGAAAGAGACAGCCACAGACTGTGGTCCACTTGTAGCCTCAAACAGGCTGCCTAGAGCTAGAAGGGGACACCACCTGACATTACCAGAGTCAGATCCAGAAAGAGAAGACAACAGACTAACACCAAACTCTGCTGAGACGGATTCCACCTCGTTCTTTTTTAGTATTTGCATTATTTTTTCTCTCACATAGCTTTTTAACCCTTTTTTTCTTTCTCTTTAATTTTATTTCCATTATTTCCCATTATTCCCATTATTTTTATTTAAAATCTCATTTTTTACTCTTCCCTGTCCTTACTCCATTTTGCCTTCTTCCTTTCCTTTCTTATTCTCATTCTTAAATTTTATTTTCTCCCTTTCTATGCTTTCTTTCTATTTCCTACTCTTACTATTTCTCCTCCCTCAAAATCACTTTTCTTTCCTTTAGTCATCTCACATTTTTCCCTTTCTTATAATGTTTTTATTCTCTTTTTACCTTTATTAATCTTTGCTCATTTGTCATTGATATTGCAGTTGTTTTTCTTCAATTTTATTTCTATTTTTCACTATATTTTTTATTTTCAAATCTCATAGTTTACTCTTCCCCTGTCTTACTCCATTTTGATTTCCTCCTTCCTTTTCTTAGTTTTATCTGAAATTTTATTTTTTCCCCTTTTAAATATGCTAGCTGTTCTTAACTCTTATTTCTCCTTCTGTCCTTTCAAAGTCATTTTTCTTTCCTGCAGACACTGTATATTCATTTTTGCTCTTTCTTATAATATTCTCATTCTATTTCCAGCTTTATTAGTCTTGACTCAGTTGTCATTGATATTGCTGCTGTGGATGTTTTTCTTCAATTCTGTTCTTATTTTTTCACTATTTTTAAAATTCCAACTTTATATTATACTTTTCCCTTTTCTTACTTCATTTTACCTTCTTCCTTCCTTTTTTTACTTATGTATTATATTTTATATTTTTTCTTTCTTTGCCTTCTTCCTAATCCTCACACTTATTATCTCCCCTCCATCTACCCTCTCAAAATTATTTTTCCTTTACTCATCTCATATTCTTTTTCCATTCTCATAATATTTTTATTCTCTTTCCACCTTTGTTAATCTTTTCTCATTTGTTGTTGATATTGTTGTTGTGGTTGGGGGTATTTTTGCTGATGTGAGTTTTGTTTTCTGGATTATTTTATATTGTTCTGCCAGCACCTGTACAATAGTATAAAAGACATGGAGGGGGCTGTGACTCTCAGTCAGCCATTCAGAGGGAAGAACCCACCAATGAATGAGCCAACAACAATCAAAACCCAATGACAAGAGAGCCCACATAAACTGCATAAAGGGCATCTCTAGAGCATCCAACTCAGGAGCTCAAAGAGACTGTACCACTGAGTCCCACATGATTCCTACCACAGAAGTCCACCCAATTAAGTTAAGGAGTCAAAGAAGATCAATCTAATACACAGAAACAAAAAAAAAAAAGTCACCTAAAATGGGGAGACAAAGAAACAAACCCCAATCAAAAGGAAAAGAGAAACCCCCATAAAAAGAGCTAAATGAAGGTGGATCAAGCAATTTATCAGACATAGAATTCAAAGTAATAGTTATAAGGATGTTCAAGGAACTTGATGAGAACTACAAAAAATTTTATGGGAGCTACAAGGAACTGAGTGGGAACTACATTAGCAAGAAGAAGGACATAGAAACTATGAATAAGAACCAAGTGGAAATGAAAATACAATATCTGGAATGAAGAATATACTAGAAGGAATTAAAAGCAGGCTAGATGAGTGAGAGGACTGAATCAGCAAATTCGAAGACAAGCAAGAAAAAATAAACATCCAGTCATAGCAAAAAAATTGTCAAAAAGACTTTAAAAAATGAGGGTAGTTTAAGGGAGCTTCAGGACAACATGAAATGTAAAAAAATTCTCATTATAGGAATACCAGGAGAAGAAAAGGAGAAAGAGATACAAAACCTGTTTGAAAAAATGACAGAAACTTCCCCTAACTTGATAAGGAAAAAAGCCACACAAATTCAGGAATCACGGAGGATACTAATCAATATGAACCCAAAGAGACTCACTCCAAGACACATTACAATTAAAATGACAAAATTTAAAGCCAAAAGACACTTTTAAAGACAATAAGAGATAAATAGCTAGTAACACACAAGGGAGCTCCAGCAAGGCTATCAGCTGATTTCGCAACAGAAACATTACAAGCCAGGAGGGACTGCATGAAATATTCTAAGTAATGAAAAGCAAATACCTACAACCAAGACTACTTTACCCAGCAAGGCTCTCATTTAAAGTGGAAGGTAAAATAAAGAACTTCCTAGGCAAAAAAAAAATAGATTATAGCTCCACCAAACCAGCATAACAAGTAATGCTAAAGGGACTGCTTTAAGGAGAAGGAGAGAGAGAGATAAAGAGAGAGAGAGAAAGGAAGCAGGTACAAGGGGAAAAAAGACAGTGAATAAGTACCTGTTAATAATAACTTTAAATGTAAATGGATGAAATGATTCAATCAAAAGATATAGCATAGCTGGACAGATTAAAAAATATGGCTTACATATATGCTGTCTACAAGTGATCCATCTGAGAACAAAGGATCTACACAGGCTGAAAGTGAAGGGATGAAAAAATATATTCCAAGCAAATGGATATAAAAATAAAGCTGAGGTAGCAATACTTATATCAGATAAAGGAGACTTCCAAACAAAAGCCATAACAAGAGACAAATTAGGTCACTATATAATACTTAAGGGAGCAGTCCAGCAAGATGTTATAACACTGGTAAACATATATGCACCCAACATGGGAGCACCTAAATATATAAGGAAAATATTGGAGGACTTTAAGAAAGAGATCAAGAGCAATACAATCATTGTAGGGGATTTTAACACCCCACTGTAGACAAACGATAGATCTTACAAAGAATCAGCAAGGATATTGTGGTATTGAATGACACTCTAGATAAATTGGACCTAATTGATATTTACAGAACATTTCACCCCAAGAAAGCAAAATATACATTCTTCTCAAATGCACATGGATCATTTTCAAAGATAGAGCACATACTAGGACACAGAACAAGCCATAAAAAATTCAAGAAAATTGAAATCATATCAAGCATCTTCTCAGATCATAATGGCTTGAAACTAGAAACAAATCTCGAATAAAAAATTCAAAAATATTTAAATACATTGAGGCTGTTATTAAATAATAAGTGGGTTAACAATGAGATCAAGGAAGAAATTTTAAAAGTACCTGGAAACAAATGGTAATGAACATACAACAACCCAAAACCTATGGGACACAGCAAAGGCAGTCCTGAGGGGGAAGTTCATACAAATACAGGCCTACCTGAAGAAGATATAAAATTCTCAAAGAAACAACCTAACCCTACACTTAAAAGAACTAGAGGAACAACAGCAAACAAAGCCCAGATACAACAGTAAGAAGGAAATAAGTAATCAAATAACACATAGCTATGAAAAGCAGCAGGGTTTCTGTCCACCAAGGGGAGACAACTGGAGATGCAGAAAGTCTTTTAAAGAGCCAGTGCATAAAATTCCATTTGCAGCCACTTATCCTGGGCACAAGCAGAGGGAGGGCAGAGAGGACTAGACATGTCTGAGGAGAGCCTGTAGCTGGTGGCTCTGGGGAGAGAACTGAAGGAATAGCCATCAGGATCCCTGTGCTGAGTCATTCCTCATACTGCAAGAGCCATCTTTATCAGGCAGAGCACTCCTCTCCAAATGACATAAGCCTGAGGGGAAGCAATAGCCCTGCCCACCAGAATTACTCTGCCCCATCCTGTGTTTCTTAAGCTCTGTCTCTGAGGAGTGCAGCTGGAAGACATTCACTGATTCGTCGTCGTCGGCAGCCGTCCGTCTCGAGAGACGATGGTGTAGCTTCTTCAGAGTCTATCTGCACCGCCAAGAATGGCTGTGCAGTCCGACTCGGGAGTGACATGGTATCTGTCTCCTCCCGTGTTGAATCGACATCTTGCGATGACGCTGAAGCTACAGAGCCTGGTTAAGCCTACAGAAAGCCTGCAGGCAGAGGCAGGTCACTGGGGGTTCTGAGAGTTCAGCAGACCCTCCCTCTTGCCTGGTGCTGATAAAAGCCAGCCTTGGTGCACAAACTGGTTCTTTCTGGACACACACAGGCCCAGCAGAAGGAGTAACATGATCTGGATCACTAATAACTCCCAGCAGGTTGCCCAGGGCCAGAGAAGGAGAAGGAGAAAAGAAAGAAAAAATACAGAGGAAACCGTCAAACAATAAAATGGCAATAAATACATATCTATCAATAATCATCTTAAAAGTAAATGGCTTAAATGCTCCAACTAAAAGACATAGTAAGCTGAATGGATAAGAAAAGAAGACCCATATATATGCTGCCTCCAAGACGCCCACCTCAAATCAAAAGATATACACATACTAAAAGTAAAGACATGGGAAAGATATTTCATGCAAATGGAAAGGGAAAAAAGCTGGGTAGCAATACTTATATCTGACAATATAGACTCTAAAACCAAGGCCATAGTAAGAGACAAAAAAGGACACTACACAATGATAAAGAGAACAATCCAACAAGAGGACCTTAATAAGTATTTATACACCCAACATAGAAGCACCAAATATGTTAAGCAAATCTTGATGGACATAAAGGGAATGATGAAGAGAAATAAAGTCATAGTCAGGGATTTTAACATCCCTTGGACTTCAATGGATAGATATTTCTGACGGAAAATCAACACACTCAATCAAATAAATTTAATTGAGGTTTTAAGAGCATTTCACCCCAAAGCAGCAGAATACACATACTTTTCAACTTCACACAGAACATTTTCTAGGATAGGCCACATGTTAGGACACAATACTAGTCTTAATAAATTTAAAAAGACTGACATCATATCAAGCATATTTTCTGACCACAATGCTATGAAACAAGAAATCAATCACAAAAAGAAGACTAAAACACATGCGAAGACATGGAAGCTAAATAACATGTTATTAAACAATGAGTGGCTCAACAATGAGATCACAGAAGAAACCAAAAGATACCTTGAAACAAGTGAAAATGAGGACACAACAATCCAAAATCTGTGGGACACTAAGAAAGCAATCATAAGAGGAAAATTCATAGCATTATAAGCCTACCTCAAAAAACAAGAAGAAGTTCAAATAAACAATCTAATTTTACACCATAAAGGGACTTGAAAAAGAACAACAGGCAAAGCCCAAAGTGAGTAGAAGAGAGGAAATAATAAAGATCAGAGTATAAATAAATGAAAAAGTCTAAAAAATAAAATACAAAAGATCAATGAATCCAAAAGCTAGTTCTTTGAAAAGAGAAGCAAAATAGATGAACCTTTAAACAGACTCATCAGGAGAAAAAGGGAAAGGACCCGAATAAATAAAATCACAAACAAAAGATGAGAAATAACAACCGACAACAAAAAGACAAAGGATCATAAGAAAATATTATGAACAACTATATGCCAACAAATTGGACAACCTGGATGAAATGGATAAATTCCTAGAAACATACAATCTTCCAAAACTAAATTAGAAAGAATCAGAGAATCTGAATAGATGGATTACACCCAGTGAAATTGAAGCAGTAATCAAAAAACTGCCAAGAAACAAAAGCAGTGGACTGGATGTCTTCACAGGTGAATTTTACCAAAGATTCCAAGAACTAACACCTCACCTTCTCAAACTATTTCAAGAAATTCATGAGGAGGGAAGGCTCCTAAGCTCATTTTATGAGGCCAGCATTATCCTAACTCCAAAACCAGATAAAGACACTACAAAAGAAAGGGGGGGGGGGAGAGAGAGAAAGGAAGAAAGAAAGAAAATAATAAGCAAATATTCCTGATGAACATAGATGCTAAAATCTTAAACCAAATATTAGCAAACTGAATAAACAATGCATCGAAAAGATCATACACTAGCATCAAGTGGGATTTATCCCGGCAATGCAAGGTTGGTACAACATTTGCAAATCAATAAATGTAATTCACTGCATAAAGAAAATGAAGGATAAAAAACCATATGGTCCTATCAATAGATGCAGAAAAAGGCATTTGATAAAACCCAACACCAATTTACAATAAAAACTCTCAGCAAATTGGGAATAATGGGAACATAATAAAGGCCATATATGACAAACCCACTGCCAACATCATACTCAAAAGGTAAAAAATATAAGTGTTCCCCTTAAGATAGAGAACAAGACAAAGATGTCCACTTTCTCCTCTCTTATTAAACATAGAACTGGAAGTCTTAGCTGCAGAAATCAGACAAGAAGAAGAAACAGAAGGCACCCAGATTCGAAAAGAAGAAATAAAACTATCTTTATTTGCAGATGACATGATACAGTACATATACAATCCCAGAGATTCTACCAAGAAACTTTTAGAACTGATGAATGAAGTCAGCAAAATAGCAGGATACAAAATTAATATCCAGAAATCAGTTGCATTTTTACATGCCAGTAATGAACTAACAGAAAGGAAAATTAAGAAAACAATACCATTGAAAATTGCTTCATAACAAATAAAATACCTTGGAATAAACCTAACCAAGGCTGTAAAAGACCTGTACCTGGAAAATTATAAGACATGAAGGAAGAAATTGAAGAAGATATAAATAAGTGGAAGAACACACTGTGTTCATGGATAGCAAGAATTACCATGAATAAAATGTCCATAACACCCAAAGCAATCTTTAGATACAATGTAATTCCTATCAAGATGCCAATGACATATTTCACAGAACTAGAACAAATATTTCAAAAGTTTGTATGGAACCACAAAAGGCCCTGCATAGATAGCACCAGCTATCCTGAGAAAGAACAACAAAGTTGGAGGAATCACGCTACCTAATATCAAGCTATACTATAAAGCCATAATAATCAAAATGGAATGATACTGGCATAAAAGCACACATATCAATGGAACAGAATAGAGCCCAGAGATAAATCCACACCTTCATAGTCAATTAATATTCAACAGAGGAAGCAAACACATACAATGAGCTAAAGAGAGTTTATTTAATAAATGTTGTTGGGAAAATTGGACAGAGATGTGCAGAAAAATGAAAGCTTCTTACACCACACACAAGAACAAATTCAAAATAGATTAAACTTAAATGTTAGACCTGAAACCATAAAAATCCTAGTAGAAAACATAAGCAGCAAAATCTCAGACATAGCTAATAGCAATATTTTATCAGATATATCTCTCCAGGCAAGGGAAATAAAAACAAAACAAAACCAAAAACAAATGGGACTACATTAAACTAAAAAGTTTTTGCATGGCAAAGGAAAACATAGACAAAATAAAAAGACAACCCACAGGATGGGAGAAGATACACATAATTGCCACTACATCTGATAAAGGGTTAATATCCAGAATTTATAAAGAACTTAAAAACTCAACACCAAAAAATCAACCCAAATAAAATTTGGGCAAAGGACCTGAATAGACATTTCTCCAAAGAAGACATACAGATGGCCAATGGACACATGAAAAGATGCCCAATGTTACTCATCGTCAGAAAAAAGTATAAATTAAAACCACAATGAGATCTCATCTCACACCTGTCAGAATGGCTATCATCAAGAAATCAACAAACAAGTGCTTGTGAGGCTGTGGAGAAAGCAGAACCCTTTTGCACTGTTGGTGGGGATGCAATTAGGTGCAGCCACTGTGGAAAGCAGTGTGGAGATACCTCAAAAAATTTAAAATGGGTCTGCTTTTTGACCCAGTGATCCCACTTCTCAGAACATATCCAAAGGAACCCAAAACGTTAATGTGAAAGAACATAAGCATTATTTACACTCACCAAGATATGGAAGCAGCCCAAGTGTCCATCAGTAGATGAGTGGATAAAACAACTGTGGAACATTTACACAATGGAATTCTACTCAGCCATAAAAAAGAATAAAAATTTATGCTTTGCAACAATATGGATGGACGTGGAGAACATTATGCTAAGTGAAATAAGCCAGTCAGAGAAAGACAAATACCATATGATTTCAGTCATCTGTGAAATCTGATGAATAAACTGAACTAACAAGGAAAATAGAGACAGACTCATAGAAAGAGAGCAGTCTGACAGCTAAGAGTTTCGGGGAGGGTGAAGGAATTGAGCTAAAAGGACTCGTGGACTACAGTGTGGTAATTGCTGGAGGGGGTGGGCAGACAAGGGGACATAAGGAGACTAAATGGTAATGGAAAAAATACAGTTAAAAAGTGTCTGTATCTTAATTTTAATCAGATAAATTTTTAAATATTTGAAATTATTATAATTGTTATTATTCAAAGCCAGACTACACACAGGCTCTGTATAAAGAGTTTTTGCTTTTTTAAATGTGTCTGTTGGGTTTGAGAATATAAAATAAATGAATGTATATTAAGTTTGTAATAAAAATATAATAAAAGCCATAAATAATTCACTTTTTATATAATACAAACAGAAAATTACATACAAAAATGTATGGGAATGGATGTAGAACAGTTACTAAATATAAATTCATTGTTGCATTTTTATTATTAAAGAAAATAATTATATTGATTAATTAAAACAATAGAAAAATGTCTAAAGATACTAGAAAATGTAAATAATGAAATCAGAAGCCAGGGGTGGGGTTGGAGAAGGAGAATTGAGACATTCAAGATTAATTCCTAAAATACAAGCAATGGAATACACAAATATGAAAAGTTTAATCAAAAAGAAAAAAACATTATAAATTTGAAATTTATGGAGATTCAAAATTATAAAAGAAGATTATGCACAACTTCAACTCATTTGAGTATCTCAATGAAACTGATCACTCTCTGGGAAAAATTACTGCAAACTGAATCAAGAATAAGTAGAACCCCAAATATATAATACAGTTTCTGGCAGTGAGCACACATTAGAGAAATTGAATGAACAGAAAATAATTGGAACAGGTATCGAAGTACAACATTCAGGCAATTTTTCATAAGTGTCACTTCAAACTTCCAAAGACTTAATATCAACCATACGGTAGGAATTGTTGCAGAGTGCAGAAAATGAAAGTAATGTGCACATCTCATATTAAGAAATATCATATCTAAGAATAAAGCCTGTAAGTGGCAAAAAATCACAAACAAATCTTATGTATAAATGTATATTGAATAAACTGTATGAATAAATTTATGATTATATCTCATGAAAATGGATGATTGGGTTTCCATAAATTTAGAAGCTATGTTTGGGATGTCTGATTTGAAACAGGCTATGCAGTTTTAATATTTGATCAGATGTAACAAAAGGCATCTCAAAGAGATGAGCAGTCATTTCCACAGAAGCCAAAATGGAAGTAAGAAGGCATATGTGAATGTCAAGTTGGATAAATTACCATGAATAGTAAAACGACAGGGATAGAGGAGTAAAATGCACACACACACACACACACACAGAATCCATAGAGTTTCAAATAAGTACTCTAAATCAGAACTTATAGGAGAAACTTTCAAACAACAGGCTCTATTTTGTGAGCAGACTGCTCCTCACATGGCCATATCTATACAGTGTGCTATCACGCCAAGAGCAGCAGGAATTCATTAACCATGATTAATGTCTCTCCTAAACAACGCTGGCAGTGCAATACTAGTAGAATGATTATCAAGTTAAAGAATCATTCAATTATAAAAATCCCAATACTAAGAAATAAACATAATTTTATAGAGCCCATATGAATAAAACTAAAACCAAAAGCACAAAAAAGACTTGAAATTAAAAGAACAGCATAAAAGTAAATGAAAAAGATTTAACTTAATAAAGTTGACAATGTATCCCAAATTAATTATATTTATAATGTTTTTCAGTTAAAATTCTAAACAGAGATTTTAGAAATTTGACATATACACTTAGATTTTTCTGAAGAAATAAAGGCAAGAATATCTAAAACATTGAAAAGGAGACTAATAAAATAATTTGTCTTACAAAATAAAAATCTTTTGGAAAATAATTAGTTTTATTTTATGGCTTTAAAAATATTTTAAATTAACCAGTAACCTATGTGCACTATAGGAAAATCAACCAAACCTATTCTGATATAAAAATAGCAAATTATACAGTCTTGTATTTATTTGACTCCTTAAGTGAGGTGTTTTTGTTTTATTAAGAGGATATTAGGCTAAGTGAAATAAGTCAGACAGAGAAAGACAAATACCATGTGATTTCACATAAATGTGGAATTTAAAGAGCAAAATAAAAGAACAAACAAAATGGAAACAGACTCATAGATACAGAGAACAAATTGATGGTTGCCAGACGCGGTGGAGGTGGGAGGCTAGGTGAAAAAGGCAAAAGGATTAAAAAGTACAAATTGATAGTTACAGAATAGTCACAGGGATGTAAAATACAGCATAGGGAATATACTCAATAATATTATAATAGCTATGAATGGTGCTAGTGGGTACTTGAATTATTGAGGGGGTCACTTTGTAAATTATATAATTATCTAACCACTATGCTGTATACCTAACACTAATATAAAATAATATTGAATGTCAGCTGTAACTGAAAAATAAAATTTTAAAGTAAAGACCTATGGTAAGTATTGGAAATATGTTTAAAGTTTTACATCTTATATTTCAGCATTTAATCTATTTTTTTATTTCAGAATTTTATATAACAGCAACATAAACATTGTTAGAAGATTTTCATGTTCTGTACTACTTCAAAAAAGCATAGAACAAAACATATATATGTACATAATGTGTATATTTATCTGAAATATTTTTAAATGTGTAGAACAAAACACATATAATATACATACATATAAATATGCAAACCCCGTGCATATTATATAATTTTTTTCCAGAAATGATGTACAAACAGAAATCACAATAATAATTTTATTCATTTTCTTTTCCACTGACCAAATTACTCAGTCTTCCTCATCAATTTCAAGAAATATTGGCAACTCTCATGGCTGGTAGGACCTTGAAGAAGGAACAGATTTATGAGATACAGTAGACCCCCTTATTTATCTGCAGTTTCACTTTCCACAGTTTCCATTACCCTGGGTTAACCGTGGTCTGAAAATATTAAATTAAAATTCCAGAAATAAATAGTTTGTAAGTTTTAAACTGTGCACTATACTGAAATCTCATGCCATCCAACTCCATCCTGTTGGGGACATGAATTATTGATTCATCCAGCATCTCCACATTATTTATGCTCCCTGCCCTTTAATCACTTAGTGGCCATACTGGCAGTTCCAGTGTTCAAGTCACCCTTATTTTACTTAATAACACCCCCAAAGCTTAAGAGCTATGATGCTGGAAATTCAAATATGCCAAAGAGAAACCATGAAGTACTTCATTTAAGTGAAAAGGTATGTAGAGTATGTATAGGAAAAAACGTAGTATATATAGGGTTTGATACTACCTGCAGTTTCAGTCAGCCACTGGGAGTCTTGGACTGAATTTCCTCTGGATAAGGGGGGACTACTGTAAATGTAAATGGTCAAATACTCTGTTCAGATGACCTTAAGTTCTGTTTTGCCTGCTGGTAAAGCTTGCACTTTCCCATTCAACTATGTTAAAGAACTTATTTAGAAAACTTTTTAAAAATCTTTGTTTTTGCCTGAGGATACTGTCCTGACTGCCTCTTTGGAGACCATGCAACAAATCACTTCGGTTTAAGTATGGGGCATAATTTACCAAAGCAAAGCAATAAAGTGTGTTCAGACGTAACTAAACGCAGCATGCCCTGTCATTACTGCTTGGCTCTGTGATTTCAAACCTATAAATAGATATGTTGTTAGATTTTCCCAGGCTTTAAGGACCTCCATTCTGTTTATGACAAATGCTAGAGAGCCACCCACTGGGGGAATTGCAGGGGTGGAAGAAGATAAGCTGATGAGAGCTTGTTTTATTTATTTTGTCTTGAGATGCAATTTCCTTATTTTCAGATGGTTCAACATTTCAGTAGGTCAGAGCAATGAAGGTGCATTGTCTGTGGGCGTGTGCGGTGGGTACTGCGGGTGAGGTATGTGGGACAGCATGGGGAGTCATCAGGTCCGAAGCACTAAATGAGCCAAGGCTGGGCTGAAAGTCATAGCTAGACTCTACTCCTTGGGCGATGCTATCCATCTCTGCACTTAAATTCTCAAGAGGTTGTTAACGAAGAGTTGGGCAAAGATATATTTAGTCATGGTTACTTGATAAGTTGACAAGCATTTATTGACTGCCCAGTACATGTGAAGTGCACTAGGGACTATGAGGAACAAAATGACAGTTTCTATTGTATTTGGGAAGATGACACTGACACGAAACAGAACAGACAATGATGAAGGAGGCAATGAAATCTCTGGGAAAACTTTCCTAACCTCTTTAGGCAGAATTAAGCTTTTTTCCAAGCCTTATTATGATACTTAGTACACTGCAATAATTAGTTTTCATGCTTGCCTCACTTACTAGAGCTTCTTGGGAAGAGGGCCTATTTTTATTCATGTTCCATTCCCAGCATCTTACATGATCCTGACAAGAAGTGGGAGCTCAGAATGGGAGGGAGTGTGAGAGATAACAACTGTGAAACATGATCAACTCCATTCTGGAGGAATGGCCCCAGTGGCAGTTGGTAGAGAGGGTCTGAGAAGCCTCCAAGAGTGGCCGGGGATACACAAGGAAGGCTTTCAGTCAGCTCTAGATGAAAGGGCAATGACTAAAGGATGGGTGTAAATGGAATACACTTTCAACTGCATGGGGTTATTGGAAGGTGTCATAAAGGGTCCCTCTGCCACCCTGAGAAGAGTATTGCCTCAACTGGCCTTAAATTCCTTTAGAGCAAGGATGCCTTTGTTAAAATTGAAATCCTGTTGGGAGGCTTCAGGCATCAATGTCTTATAAATAATCCCTGTAGCAGATAACTTTCTTTCTGGAATACCCCCCACCCTCCCCAAGTGTGGAAGGAAAACTATGCTGGACACATGGAGATCGTGCTGAGGGAACAGGTCTCAGAAGGATCCTCAGCAAGGAGAAGTGGCATAAGAATATCACCTAGAAGCAGGTTTCTAGAAAAGAGATAAGAGTAGAAGGCAGCATTTGGGCAGGACCTCAAATTCATGATTTTTTAACCATTTTGTGTGTGGCTAATCATTGATATTGAATAAATGGACACACACAGGTAGGTTGTTTTTTGTATTATTTCTACTTTTTATATTTCCTCATGTTAGTGGAAAAGTGGCCTGGAAGCTATAGCAGCCAGCAGAACCTGTCATTGCAAACCTAATTTGAATAAAAAATGGGGAATAAATAAAAAATTTCTGCTCCCCATTGGTAAAGAGAGTAACTGGTTTTATCTGTACAGTGAGGAGCAAAGAACCAAAGAACAGGTTTGGAATCCCTTTTTAAATTCCTGAACAACTTCTAAGTATGGAGTTTCATTGCTATTAATGGCTCTACTTAAGGATGAATAATTAGGTTAGTCTACTAAAAATGTTGCAAACCTCCATGAAGAGTAACACAACTTACCAAGCAGCTGAAAAATGCAGGAAAATTAAAGACAACAGCTTGATCTTGAATGTTATTTTCTATATGAAAGAGTAACAAAAATAAAAAAAGAAGCCTCCACAATGGATTAGCCTCTAGTAGTTTTTTTTAATGGGGCCTCCTAAATTCAAAAGAGCAGAGGTATTTATAACATGCTTGCAGCACAACAACACAACAACATGAGACAGCCTGTAATTGAGCTAAACATCATAACCTTATCTTCTTATTTTTTTAATTTTAAAGTTTGCCAATGTTTAAAAGGTTTGTTTTATGTCCAACAGTTCTGTGCTGACCTGACCTGATGTCTTGGTCTGCTGATGGTCAAGTTACCTGTGCTGTGATCTAAGACTCCAGGTGCACTGAAGCACCTTCATCTCACAAGCTTCACTGCAGGTGGCAGACAAGAAAATGTGTGATCTTCAGTCAGAGATACCTTGAGGCCTTGTTATTTTAGGGTTTGTACTTAACTCTTGTCTGAGTTCAAAGCCATGGGAAACTGCCTAATAGAATTTACTGATATGTCCTCCTCCCTCCCAACTCATCCTTGCAGGCAACTAAATACAACTTTAGAAAAGCTTAATTAAATAAGGAAAACAGTTTAAATAAGAATTCAGTAATAAACAGCTAATATCCTACTTTCATAAATACCCAAATCTGTTATTTTATATGAGCTCCTCAGAGACACAAAAAGAGACATTTTTTTAAAGCCTTTTCTTTCCTTTTTGCTCCTTATCCCCATCCACTTGCAACAGAATCTGCTTCAGGAAGAAGGGAGTAGTAGGCCATTGGTTAATAAATCCGAGTGTTTTCTAGAGATGGAGGGAAAGTCAGGCTAAACTATGAGACTGAATTGAGGAGAAAGCACTCAGAGACAGGGTCTAAAGCTTCGGAACCATAAAAGTGGCATGGAAGGAGATAAATAAAAGTAAGAAATGTTGGGAGAAAAACTAGTCCAGACCACAGTGAGATAATTTATGGATTCCCCCAAGTGAGTAATAATTTGGCACTTTTTCAAATGGATATGCTTGCATTAGCTCTGCTGCTGCAACATACTCCATTCTGGCTGATCTTGACAGCTATTGATAGCACATCAACAAATTACACTTAAGTTTATATATATAATTTCACTGTATGTTCAAATAATCTTGCTTTCCTCAGTTACAACTCCCAAGGAAGCCAACGACAGCTCTTGAAAAAGCAGCAGAGAGTGGAGAGATAATTATAGGTTTCAGCAAACTTCAAAACTGCCTTTGTGACTGGATGATTATTGAAAAAGCTAAGCAGAAAGGATGTTCTTTAGAGTAAGACAAACATATTTGAAACACAAAATTCATGTGATTGGAGAATGTTCTCCAAATTATCTCTGTGTTTGCTCTTCCCTGTTTATTATAGCTTGTTGATTCACATCTGGTTCATCTCTATGATGAGAGCCACCACATTCAGTGATTCTCCTCAGTTCCAACTGTTCTTTAGTGTCTTCAGTCCCTCTTAACTCTCTTAGGGTGCCATTTTATTCTAATCTATTTGGACTCTCCTCTACAGTTTCATTAGCATTTTCCCTTACAATTTCTAAAAGTTCTTACCCAGAGACTTTTTATTTTTAGACCTATTAAATTTAAGCCTTTGTTTGGTAAATCAATGCTTATAAACACATTTAATTCTAGAAATTGGCACATCTCATTCTTCACTGTCTCACTGTTTCCATTGCTTGTTAATGAGCAGGCATGAGTTTCAGAAGCCTGTGTCATCGTTGGCTTGAGCGATCCTGTGAAACAATTTCCGATTAAACATAGATGAGCATACCAAAGCACTTCCTGTATACAGATATTTATTCAAGTTTTAATGAACATGAGAATAAATTAATATATGATTAATAAAGATTTTATGTCCATTTTTATTTGAAAAATAAGGAATTTATTACATATCATCTTTCAGACCAGACAACTCCTGGGTGAAGCACATTAAACCAGTTAAGATGTTAGCTAATATAGCTTATCATCTCTGTCAGGTAATTGGTCTTTTGTTATACATCACTTCATTTCAGAATTGTAGCTCATGTGACTGCTGGCTTCACTAATCTTGGAGCTAGTAGTCCAGCCTTGGGTTGTGCCATGCAACATAGGTATCTGCATTCAGAAATAGATGAGAAAAAAGTAAGAAGGTGCTGGAGGAACATTTTTCCAAATATTTCCATGAAGGTTGATGGAGAAAGATTCCAATTTATATCTCACTACTTGAGATTCTGAATTAATTGAAACTATTATTCCGATTTACTTCAGCAATATTTTTTTAAAATATTACCTGTCAAAATATTTCTTAAGTGAATCGACCATTTTACCCAAAATATTAATTTTAATCAAGCACTCTACCAAAAACTATAAATCTCATTAAGCCACCCACCTCTACCTCTTCCAGCCAATTTTGCTTGACTCTGAAGAGACTAGAACTCTTTAGCAATTAATTTCAGCATCTCTTTTAAAAGATTTTTTGAAGATACTTAAAATTTTCTCCACCATTTTTTTCTGACTCTCCAAGACAACAATCCTCCAAGCTCAACTCAAATATGAATCCATTGAATCCAAATAAAGCTGAAAGCCCTTGGAAATCTAAACATATTTTTTTCTTTAACCAAGAGAGGAATTAGAAGCTGCTAATTCTCCATCTATTTTAAATTAAAGATATAAACAACTTAACTACCACAGTAGGAGATAAACAACTTATCTACCAGTCACTTCCCACTCCTGTACTTTGCCTATATAGGCTGCCTAACCACTGGGTTCTATAAATAAAGGGGACAGACAAAAGAGAATGGAGAGAGAGATCGAGCTCATCATTGAAAAGGTGGCTTTGAGGAAATCTTGTTGACATCTTTCCTTTCTGATGACATGTTGAGATCCACCATGAAAATGATAAACTATAGATGGAGATGGGAGACAGGAGTTGGGTGGGGTTGATGTGGTTCTGCTCTTGGTGTGTGTTTCTTTGGGGAACATTTTGGTGCCCTCAATAAGAAGTAGATCTTGTGCTAACAACTTGTTTACAAAGTGATGTTGTAATGCCAAGGTTGCAAACTTGGTGGCTTTGGGTTCGTGCTGAACTCATCAGACTTGTTTTTTTTTAACTGTTATATAGTCTTAAAAAATAATTGAGCCAACATTAAAAAATCTTCTTACTTCTAGCTTTCTTTAAAAATCAAAATAACATAAAATCAGGTAGGAAAAAATGGTGTGTATTTCTTACAACTCTGATTGTCTAGAACCAAGTAGCAGACATCTACACCCCTCCCAACCCCCCTCCTACCCACTCCCATCTGTCCATCATTCACAGTTCTTTTATTGACATTGAGTTTCATTTGCCATTATCATCATGATCAAGCTGCTATTTTTCATAGTAATAGCAAAATATCATATCTTGAAAGTGGAAAAATAAAAGGCAGGCTGATAATTGTCTTTTCCCCAAGATAAATGATAGACCACGTTTATTTGTACAAGCAAAAAATATATGTATGTTTAATAAGCAAACAGGTTGGGTTTGTGTCAAAGGAGGACAAGTTAAGGTACCCAGCCATCCTACTAATTTATGTTACCCTCATGGCCTATGTAGGCATTGGAGTTTGCATCCCCTGAATTAGTACATTCTATACATCAGTGGTTCTCAACAACAGGCATAAAGGAATATCAGAATCATCTATTAGCTTTTTCAAAGTACACATCCTTCCACACAGACAATCTGGGATGCCTATCTCTCTGAAGCCTTTATCCAATTGTGAAAGCTATCTAGGAGATTCTGATATAATTATCTGGCGGAGAACACCATATCTAGTCTTTAGATGAGATCAATTGAAAGGCATTTTGATGTCTTTATTCCAATTTCTCTCCCCTATCCCACCCCAAATAAAATGCCCCCAAACCTTAGAATTCAAGCATCATAACCACCGCCCATAATGTAGTTAAAGTTATGTGTATAAATGGTATGGAATTGCCAAGAAACCCCTTCTGACTGTGAAGTTCTTGTTTCAAATGGCAGTATAAGAGTCAGAATTGGAGTAAAAACCACCTGACACCTTTGAAAATGTGTTAGAACCATTGGCTAGAAGTCATAATATCTCAAGATGGGTGGGTTACATATTTGAGGACTTGGGAAGCTTTTTAAAATATTGATGTCCAGACTTCATACCATTGTTTCTACTTGGTAATTTTGGTATAGGTATTGAGATACAATGGGTAGGCCATGTATAAAAATAGAACTCTGACCCACAACCTCTGCAGAAATCAATCCATGAAGTCAAACTATAGTCTCTATAGTAATTAGCCCAAAACAGCCAGGATTTGATCAATAAATTGCTAGCTTCCCTAATTTTTGTCCCTTCACAAGCTGGAGAAATCCAAATATGCTCTCTTAACCAGTCTCACAGGTATACCACTTCTGGTTAGTTAGCTTCCACCTTCCCCTTGCCAACAACCTCCAATTGGGGCAGAGCTGAAGCCTTCCCCTTTTCACTACATATATCCTTTTACACTGTTCTGTCTGCCTTTATGTTTGTTTGTTTTTTCCAAAACACAAGTGATGGTGGCTGATTCCCTTACTAATTGTGACCTCTGAATAAATAGCCTTTGCTAGCTCTCATTTGGATGGTCTTTATTTATTTTCACAGGTTCCAGGAATCAACAGCAGTTGCACCAACATTTGAGAGCCACTGTTATAGACCATTCTTATGTTTCCAAAAGTTTGCAAGAATCAATGGTGCATGTATGTCTTGAGAAGGGGACACTCTTTCATGTCCCACACCAAGCCCCAAGTGAATCTCCATGAATCAATTAGAATCTCTGGGAAATGACCTGGGAATTTTTTTTGAAGTAAGCCTTCTCCTCCAGGTGATTCTTAACATCAACGGCATATGGGAGCCACTGGACAGTGTTACTGCCAGCAGACTCGTGCCAGATTGCCAGGATCTGAAGAACCTAGAGAGCTTATTATAAATAGAGATGTCCAGGATCCACCCTTGGAGATTCTGATGTTGTAAGTCTGGGCTTCCCCAGTTATTCTGATGGGTAGCATGTTTGGAAAGCAGTACTCTACCTATTTGAGTCTTAAACAGTAACATGCAAACAAACTCTCTGGAGATCATGTAAAAAATGCATAATCTGAGTCAGTAGATCTGGAGTAGGGCTGAGATTTTGCATGTGTAACAGGCTCCCAAATGATGCTGCTGTTGCTAGTCTGCTAACTACACTCGTGAAATCAGGGTTGTTGCACAATAAATCAAATGAGGAAATAGCCTCAGGCATCAGGAGATCTCTGCACAGCCAAGATTGAGAACCCTGGTTCATCTGCATACTGCTTAGATGCATTGTCAGAGCAGTGTTTTTGCAGGAATAGCAGCACAAACAATCTGATTAGAACTCTGGTGAAATTGGCATCAACAGGTAACTCACTACTTAGCATGGCTCTGTGGATCTTGAAATTTCCAGTAGGCATGGGGATGCCTGGAAGTCCCCACTGTGGATTGAAGAGGGGTTATTCCATGGAATTCCTGTTGAGCCCTTTTGTCATTAGCATTGAGGGGCTTCCTGCTGAGGGGGAGGTCTAACAGTAGCCCAGAATATCCCATGTGCCCTGCATCAAGAAAACCATGAGTGGAGGCATATTGGTCTTCAATGACTGAGGAATTTTCTATAAATTTTTTCTTATCTCAGAGGTGAATTTGATTGAGTGCTACCAACTTAAAAAACAAACAAACAAAGCAGAAAGCCAAACCAACCAACCACCCAACCAAACACCCCACCACCACCACTACCACCACACACACACACACAACACCCACCCCTGGTGGTCAGATCTGTTTATTTTTTATCTTTCTTTCTCTAGGGTTTCATGACTGATTACATGGTTATAGGAGATGATAGTGTTGTTGTTGCGAAGGTAAATTTGTATGGGTTATAGTCACAATTCACCCTACAACACATGGCATTTGATGAGCTATTACATGATGACAGTTGTGGAGGTGGGTTAATGTCAGAGAGCCTGTGGATCTGAACGGACCAATGTGAAGGCACTTAACAGATTCTTGGATGCACGGCTCATTTTTGCTTAGAGGATAAATAAATAAGCTAGTGCATAATAAAATCTAAACAGCTTATCCAGAAGAAAACTACCTTATACCCAAGGATTATATAGGTTTCATGCAAGCATATGTAACAGCATAATTGAGCAAATTTGTAATAATAGACTTAGAATCATTTTATTATAAGTTCCTAAACACAAGTTTTAAAAATTTATCTATTCAAAATGCATCATAATTGATCAATCATAAAGGTCTGATGGCTGATAAATATCCCAGTTTGTCTGTGTTTTGTAATTATCCAGGTCAAAACATCCTCTGGATAATGAATGGCTTTTGTTTTCAATCATGTCATGCTGTACAAGTAAAAGATATCTCAAAGAAATACTCATGTATTTGAAGCCTGGGTCATGTTAGAGAAGATAGTGGTGATCCAGAGGCCCTTTATAATCATGATGATGTGGTGCCTCATTCTCAGGCAGAGGTTGGAAGGTTAGCAGGAAAAAAGCAGCAGAATGGTTATGTGGGGGGAAAATTCATTATCATCCAGAAACCAGCACATGTCTGCTTCCAGAGGAACAAGATAGATCTCAAATATTGATATCCAATGGTGGATATGAATCATTTAAATATATATAATACCATGCATCTTTATTTCATTTTATTTTGTTCTCTGTATCTGTGAGACTGTTTCTGTTCTTCTTCGGTTATTTTGTTTTTTAGGTTTATTTTTTGATAGATATGTATTTATCACCATTTTATTGTTCATATTTTTATCTTTTCTTCCTATTTTTTCTTAAAGAAGACCCTTTACCATTTTATATATGACTGATGGTGATGAACTCCTTTAGCTTTCTCTTGTCTGAGAAGCTCTTTATATGTCCTTCCATTCTAAATGACAGCTTTGAGGGGTAGAGTAATCTTGGTTGTAGGTCTTTGCTTTGTATTACTTTGAATATTTCTTGCCAATCCCATCTGGCCTGCAAAGTTTCTGTTGAGAAATCAGCTGACAGTCTTATGGAAGTTCCCTTGTAAGTAACTAACTGCTTTTCTTTTGCTGCTTTTAAGATTCTCTCTTTCACCTTTTACATTTTAATTATGATGTGTCTTGGTGTGGGTCTCTGGGTTCATCTTCTGTGGGACTCTTTGTGCTCCCTGGACTTATATATCTGTTTTCTTTACTAGGTTAGGGAAGTTTTCTGTCATTTTTTCAATTAGGTTTTCAGTTTCTTGCTTCCCTTTTTCTTCTCTGGCATCCTCAAAATGCAAATATTGGTACACTTGAAATTTTCCCTGAGGCTCCTTACATGATCTTCATTTTTGGGGGTACTTTTTTCTTTTTGCTCTTCTGTTTGGGTGTTTATTCCTTCCTTATATTCCAAATCACCGATTTGATTCTTGGCTTCATCTACTCTACTATCGATTCTCTGTAAATTATTCTTCATTAGTTAGTGTATTGTTCATATTTGACTGTTTTTCATGGTTTCTGTCCTTTTATATGGTTTCCATGTGCTTATTTATGCTGTTGAAGTTCTCTGTAATTTCAACTACTCTTCCCCTAGGTTCATTAAGCATCCTTATAACCAGCGTTTTGAGCTCTGCAGTTTCTTTTTTTTTAATTTATTCATTTATTTTTTATTACAGTTGTCCCACTTTTCCCCCCATTGCTCACCTCCCACTCCGCCCACCTCTTCTCCCACAATAAGCAGTAGGTTTCTTGTCTCCATTTTGTTTAGTTCTTTTTCTGGACTTTTGTTCTCTTTTTTCATTTGTGATGCATTTCTTTGTTTCCTCATTTTGGCAGTCTCCACATGTTTGTTTCTATGTATTAGATAGAGTTCCTGGGTTTGGTAGAGTGGCTTAATGAAGTAGGTGTCCTGTAGGATCCAGTGGCACAGTCTCTCCAATTATCCAAGCTAGGCATTTCAAGTGCAACCCCTCTGTGTGGGCTGTGTATACCCTCCTGTTGTAGTTTAGCCGTTATTGCTCTTGGCATGCCAAAGGGAGGGATTTGCCACCAGAACAATCAGCTTCAAAGACTGGCTGTGACCACTGATCACCATGGAGGATCAGCTGTGCAGGGTTCTGGTGCCTGCTGAGTTTGCCCCTTGAGTGTGTCACTGTGGAGGAGGTTGAGTGGCACTTCAATGTAGTCTGAAATTGTCCACCAGGTGTACTGGCTCTGGGGCCTCCCAGGAGGTGCTGGCCAAGTCAGCTACCACCTGTGTTCTGGAACAATCTATCCAGCTTGAACTACAGAATAATCTGTAGGTGGCTGCTTCTTGTGCTGGGCTTGGTGTTGCCCAGAAGAGGCCAAGCTGTGAACTATGACTGTATTCTGCTGCTACTACAGGGCCTGTAGCCACGCAATGAGAGGTACAAGGCACGCTATATGCATATGCTGCTGGTTTGAGAGATTTTAGGAAAATCTGAAGCATGAGCCAAGATAGGCCACTGGTATGAAAAAGCCACTGAAAACAGCTTGGGTGAACCTGAAAGTTTGGTGGGGCTAGGCCTCAAGGAATCACCAGGGTGGGGCAAACAGTGATAATTAGGTTGTTGGAGACTCAGTTATGGTACCTACCTGCTGGCTCTGTCAGGGGTGGGCTTCTCAAAGGAACAATAGTCTCTGCCAGCAGTTTTATCTGGGAGAAAGCTGCACCCCTAGATCTTGCCCTGATGCCAGACAATTCAGTTCCTCCCCATATGTCACTGGTGTCCTTCAAGCTGCTATCCCAGTTCTGGAGCTCAGAGAGTGAGTCAAAGTAAATCCATGTGTGGATCCTTTAAGAGGAACTGTCTGGGACCCCAGAAGCCCTCCATCTCACTCAGCTTCAGTCCCTACTTTAAAAAAATTGTATTTATTAATTTGAGAGGGAGAGAGAAACATTGATTTGTTGTTCCATTTATTTATACATTCATTGGTTGATTCTCGTATATGCCCTGAGTAGGGATCGAACCCATAATCTTGGCATATCCAGATGCTTGTTAAACAAACAAAGCTACCCAATCAGGGCCCCTGCTGTTTTTTAGCCTGAAGTTATAGAGGGTTCTCTTCCCAGCACTGAAACCCTGCATTTAGAGGCCTAGTGTGGGGCTGATACCCATCACTCCTCAGAGGGGACCTCCACAACCAAGATCTCTCTACTGATTTTTATCTGCCATAAGTGGGTGTGGGACCAGCTTGTTCTGCATCTCCACCCCTCCTACCAGTCTCAATGTAGCTCCTTCTTTAAATCCCTAGTTGTACAACTTCTATTCACCTAGATTTCAGGTGGTCCTGAATGATAGTTTTGTAGTTTAGTTGTAATTTTGATGTGGTTGTGGGAAGACATGAGTATCATGCTTACCTACGCTGCCATGTTTGTATCTTTCTTTTTTTAAAGACTTTATTTATTTATTTTTAGAGAGAGGGGAAGGGAGGGAGAAAGAGACAGAGAAAAAAGTTGATGTGTGAGAGAAACATCGGTTGGTTACCTCTCTCATGCACCCCCACCAGGGACCGGGCCCACAACTCAGGCATGTGCTCAGATCAGGAACTGAACCAGCAACCATGCTGGTCAGGACCATCTTTATACCTTTAATGACAAATTTGATGTGAATTCAAAGGTTTTCTGAATGAGAGGTCTAAAAGATAAAATGGATAACACATTGGTTTAACTTCATATTGACGTTTAGCAGGTGGTCATATAGAAACCCCAGACCAACCAAAGGAAAAAAAATTTAAATTTAAGTCTTACATTATAACATGGTAGAAACTTACACTGCTTTCTTTGACTTTTCTCACCATTATATCTTAGTACCAAAGGAGATATATAACAGGAAGAAAAAAAAAAAACTAACCAAGGCATTGAATGTGGAGATAAGAGAAATTGTATGACATAGTCTGGAGAATTTCTAATGACTACCTACCTTATCAGCAGGTATTAGATTGAGAAATACAATATTGAATAGCACATACACTGCCTTACCTTATTCCCACTATCTGCTGCTATGAAGAGACACCCAAGGAACCCACTAGCTCCCACACACATAATGGAAACTTCTTCATAGCAGTTGGGGCCCTGCCACTCACTTGCACACACCATAGCAACACGTCTATGTCCATTCAGACCCAACTTTGGGAAAAGGGCACAGGTGAGACAACTGGCTGTGTCACATTGTGTTCTGGGATATGTAGTCATCTCAGGAAAAGCCTGGGAACAGTGAAGGGTCATGTACCGTACCACATATCTATAAAGAAGAGCTGCACGTTAGAGCTCTCTTCCATCTTCAGAGAACTTGGAAGGCAGAAGGGGAGGAGCCCCATCTCAGTCTGGCAGAGCTCCTTTTGGAGATTTCTGGTCAAGCCCAAGAATTTGGGCCAGGGGCAGTTCCTATCAAAGTTTCCTGTTAAGTCCATGTTGGAAGACGGGAGCTGCTAGCACCCAGGGTCTAGGTGCCCCCTAAACAAAACCCTGTAAAATTCTATAGATAGATATCAGGCCTGGATAGCTCCTCCCTAAAATGTTAGTTTACTAAAAAGTAGAGGTATGATAAAATTAGCCAACAAAGGCCCTAAGGAAAAATTCAGGTAAAGAGAATTATTTGAGGACGCAGAAAGAGTGAATATTTGCAAATGAGTTCTTACAGGAAACAGAACTAAAAAGTAAAAGACATCTGTTTGAGTGTTCATTGACAAACTAGAAGCTCCCAGGGGTCAGAGGTTGAACACTGTGCTCAGTGTCTTAACACCATATTAGTTGCACACTGTGGGAACTCAGGCATCTGCTGGGCTCCTGTGGGTGGAACCTGTCTGCACTGAGGCTGGCAGAGGAAAGGCAGCAGTCGTCAGGGTAGTTGGGTTCAGCTGCTGGGAGGGGTCGTGTTTAAAAGCAGAGGAAAGGAGGTAATTGCTTTTTACCCAGGAAGTAATTTCTTTTCTTATCTTCTCACACTTGTCATACTTTTGACACATTTTTATTGACCTTAGACTGCAAAGGATATTAAACTTCCTGAATTTATGTTCGTATGGTTTCCTATCTGGAGAGCCTTTATGGTACTACATGGAACTGAACTGTAGAGTAGTATTTCCTTCTTTTTTTTTTTTTTTTTTTTTGCAGCAGTGAGGATTTAAGAGTAAATTAGCCCACAATCTTCCTTGACATTGAGGGTGAGACAACAGTATTACTATTTCTTTATGATATATGAAGCATTGCACTACGCTTTTAAAATAAGAATTCACATGTAATTATCACAGCAACCCACAAGGTAGGTGTGAAAATCCTGCTTTGTGGATGGGGCAACTGGCTCCCAGGAGGGAAATGTATTAATTTGTTCAAGGTCAGATGGAGAAGGCAGGATGTGTATTCAGGTCTACTTACTCCAAAGCTCTTTCTGCCAGAACCATACTCTCTCAATACAACACACTCCCAGGAGTTGATGGTTTTCTCTAAACTTCTCTATCTTCTGGTTAAATTGGTCTCTTAGGCGGAATTACAGTCCTTAGTTATTTCCCTTAGTAGCGCCCTTCCCTTGGGTCAGTTTGCTGTGTCTGAGCCTGGACTCTGAAATTCACTTTTACGTTGGCATACATTCTCTCTTTTGGGCCAGTAACAACTGACTGGAGATTGTTGGCCAATTATCACAACCTGTGAGCAATTCATTAGGCAAAGAGAGGAAGAACTTGAGACAATATTGTGAATAATTTGCCCCTACTTTCCAGTCTCTGTCACAAAACTTTAAAAAATCATTACCCAAATTAGCATTACTCACCTTGATAAGTTACCTCATTCACTAGATGTGATTTCAAATGATTTTCTAAGAAAATCAAATGCACTTCCAAAGGGCAAAAATTTGGCATAATTCAGATATTCAAAAAATGCAATATAGGTTCTGAAAGCAATTCGAAGTTAGTCCAAACATAAAGTCTGAGCCATGATGGTGAGGTTGGAATAAACACAGTCTTTCAAAGTGACCATGTTAAAGTGCAACATTTTTTAATACAAGTTTTCTGGCATGTAATTTAAAACTTAGAGTCATTTTACTTTTTTAATTTCCTGAAAGCTATTATCTTTGCAATAAATATTATTTAATGTATAAATTAGACAGAGTTGGTTTATGTTATTTACAATTAAAAACACTAATTAATACAAAATTTCAAACCTGAAGTGAGGTGTTCAAGTCAGAGACCTTAAAACATGACCTTAAGTATGATGTTTGTCTTATTTGAGGTGTGGAAGGAAGCCATGCACTGTGGTTCATATTATTGTGGCCCAGCTCCATTTAGTGCACTATGGGAAAAATGGTGATACCGTTAACCCTCTGTTAGGATTTGCCTCATACTCACATGGAACTTCAGGGGACTTGGCAGCATACGTCAGATTATTAAGGGATATTGGCTACTTGTGGTTTTCAGTAAGTGTGCTATTCAAAATATGGTTTTAACAGCTGGGGTATCCCTGAACCAATCAATCAGAACAAATGTCAGGTGTGGAGCTGGCCCCTGAGGCCCTGCTGGACTCCACACTGACCCTTCAGTGTTGACCATGATGTCCTCTAGGATGTTTAGTTGGGGCCAGGGCACCAGGGAAGGGTGGAGGGCAGTGAAGGGAATGGAAAGAGGCTTAAGGCTGTAGCTCTTTCAATGTTTTAACAATAGTTTGCGCCCTACAGGTGAACTGCTTAAATATCACTTCTGGCCTTCAAGAAACAAACTCTTGACCAACTGGTTCCGTTTCATATAGGCAAAGAGACAGACATGAGAATGCAGCTGACCTTTCTCCTGTGACCCAGAAATCCAGGACCTGTGAGAGTGAGAGTTAAGTTCTCTGTGTGAGTGAAAGCAGGCTGATGAAAGAAACAGAGTGTACATAAGGTATAGCACAAGATTGTCCTCAGAAATGGAGGAAGCCTGGCGCCTGGCCCCTCTCCCACAGCTCCTGCTGTGCCTTTTCTTTCTGGTACTTAATGCAAGACAAGAATCTGGTAGCTCTGCAGAGATGGGGGACCTTGACCCCAACTCCCCGAACATTTCCTGCTGTGTATGTTATGCCTATAGAAGTGATTATTTTTCCACTGTAAAATACTCCCCACTGGGATGGAAAGGAGATCAGCTCTGTCTCCCTGCCTGACCTATTTCTTTAGACTACGCAATGGCAGTAGCAGGTTACTTTGTTTGGTCCACTGGGCAGAGCTGCTACACCTGTTGCTAAGAGATGAAAACTACAAGGGAATGGGTTGTGGTCCAGAGTTAAGAATAATGGTTTTAAACTTTATTGCTTTGGTTACTAGCTATGAATTTTACCAGGAATGGAATAGACTGGCAGCTTAGTAGGGTTTTCAGAAAGTTGAATTGACAAAGAAAACCCACCTTAGAAGAAAGCCCATGATACTAAACTCCTAAAACAATTCGCAAGCTCCAAAATCAACAGGAAGGGGATTGCTAAAACAACTCTCTGAAGAGGAGTCATCCTTACATGCTTCTTATCCATGGTCACTGAATATGGGAAATCTCACCAGGATGAGAGTCAGGGAAGCCAGACCAGGAGCAGCAGCAGAAGATATGCTTTGGACCAGTCTATCATGAATCATACATTTCAGTTTCCCCTTTATAGATGGCAGCTCCTGCGGTGGTTTTCCTGTTTCCACTCCACTATTGGTTATTCAGTATTTTGGGGGTGGTCAAATGTATCAATCAGCTGTACATGGAGAGATTTTAAAAAGCCATAACTAGACATACTCATCACTCAAGAGAGGTTCTGGTCTTACAGTTAGGTGAGATAACGGGGTGTGATTTAGGGTGATCTCCCTTTCAGGAGGTGGTAGTAAATACATATGTGATTTTACATGGGCCAGTTGCTTTATGCTGGGAATTCTGGAACTGTGACCATGGGAAAGGTTAGTGTAACCCATGGGCAGCTATGAGGTGGACTATAACACACTATGGTAGCTGCATTTATCTGCCTAGCAGACTTTCCTTCACCCTTCTTCTGTTAAGAGCTTTTGCTCTCCTAGCCATCACTGTGGCTGCTGAGACCATGCCTGGCCGATTGTGAGCCCGCATCGCCCTGTGAAATGATTTGTTCTGACGTGGGCACATAACACAAATAGACAGAGGCAGAAATAAGTTTTCCCTGCTGATGGTGGTTGGGAGCCATAGCCAGTGACCGTGGTCCCCACCACATGAAGAATAGATAAAAACTGGACAATGACAATGCTAGACCCTGAGGCCCTAGTTTCTAGCTCCTATAGCTCTTCCAAAGTGTGAGCTAACTCTGTGTGGTGGTATATATATATATCATTTATTACAAGTAGAATTCTGTATATCATTATATCATTATAATTATATATAAACTCATACATGTAGTATATACATGAATTTAGTTTTCTTTACTTACAACCAGAAAGGTACCATGTAATAATATAACCTTGAATTCTATAACTA
This sequence comes from Furipterus horrens, assembly GCF_987537825.1. NCBI lineage: Eukaryota > Metazoa > Chordata > Mammalia > Chiroptera > Furipteridae > Furipterus > Furipterus horrens. The sequence continues at coordinate 56,124,349 of NW_028327176.1, read as the reverse complement.
GCCACAAAATAGTCAAAATGAACAGCCTTCCTGTAACATGTATTATTTAAATAAATCTGCCATTATAATTTAAGAGGTTGCACACAGAATGCTGAGAGATTAAAAGCTGCTGTTAAGCATGTGACATTACTGTAAAAAGCAGGAAAATATCATACCTCCCTTAATTTTCACCGCAAACAAAACAATACAAATCAACCCAGGCTGCTGTGACTCAGTGGATTGAGTGTCGGCCTGTGAACCAAGTGTCGCTGGTTCGATTCCCAGTCAGGGCACACGACTAGGTTGCACGTCAGGTCCCCAGTTAGGGGTGTGAGTGAGAGGCAACCACACAGCGATGTTTCTCTCCCTCTCTTTCTCCTTTCCCCTCTCTCTAAAAATAAATAAATAAACAAATAAATAAGTTATTTAAAAAAAACAATAAAAATCAGCTGGTGATGATAATAGCAATAGTCCCCCCTTATTCATGGTTTCCCAGTTACCCATGGTCAACGATGGTCTGAAAATATTAAATAAAAATTCCCAAACTAAACAATTTGTACGTTTTAAATTGTTTGCCATTCTTACCAGAGTGACGAGATTCCACACCCTCCTGCTCTGTTCCGTCCGGGGTGTAAAGCACCGTTTTGTCCCGTGTTTCCACATTGGATGCACTCACTCAGTAGTGGCTGGGTTATCAGATTGTATTCAAGTAACCCTTATTTTACTTACTAATGGTCCCAAAGCCATTCATGTAACTATTATTACAGTATATTATTACAATTGTCCTATTTTATTATTAATTTTTTCTGTTAATCTCGTACCTTGCCTAATTTATAAATTAAACTTTATCATAGGTATGTATGTATAGGAAAACACGTAGTACACATACGGGTCGGTACTATTCCTGGTTTCAGTCATCCACTGAGGTTCTTGGAATGTATCCTCCATGGATAAGGGGGGACTGCTTTTGCTCTGCATACATTATCTCTAATTCAATACATTTCACTGTAAGGATTTGTGTCCCATTTCACAAATAGAGAACTAAAATTTGGAGAGGCTCAATAATTGTACCAAACTCGCAGGCAGTGGATGGCAGAGACAGTTCTGAAGTCTAAGACTGATGAAAATTTGTGACTTTGCCCATACTACACATTTCCTCTCTACAGAGTGGGATTCCATCTTTCAAATAAATAGCAAGGGTGACTAACTGATCTACTGGACCCAGTATTTTAGAAACAGATCTGGAAAGAGATGGAACACAGAACAGTAGCCAGGACTGCACGTTGTTAAGTAAAACATTGACCCCTGCAGTGGTGCAGCTTTTCAGTCTCCAAAGGTCTTCTATGCTCTCGCAGTATAAGGGTATCTGACAACAGACTGCAGTTAGCAAAGTGAGTTTTCTCGAGTAATCAAGGAAAAGTAAAACTAAAGAGTGCCGAGGGCCAGGGAGGGAGCAGTGCATACACACAGCAAGCACAGGGCTGGGTATGAGCTGCAAGTTCTCAGGGCCTAGTGGCAAGACAGCACAGGACAGCCACCCAGGACTGGGGTGATCAATGGCAGGTGCCACTCAGTCTTAGCAGGAGCATTGCACTCATTAGTGCTGCCAAGCATTCGCAGGGCCTGGAGAACCGCCCATGCCCACACATGGAGCCAGCCTGCCCGAGGTGCTATTGATATCTACTGAGTGCTCTTCCTGGCTGGCTGCAGAGCAAGGAAGGCTGAAAGACTGCAAGGAGGCTGAGGGAGACAGCTGGCTTCTCCCTTCCATTCAGGGCAGGCAGAGCAGCCTCTGTCAACCAGAAATCAAATGTTTTATGCTTAGGCAAGCTGCACATTTTCCTTTGCTGATTTCTTTAGACTGCTCTCTGTTCCTGCTCAAAGCTAATCTTGGAAATAATGTAGTTGTGTACTTATCACCCTGATCACACCCCAAATACCAGGGAAACCAGGGCCCCAAGAAAGAGTCCTCTCCCTTTCTTCTGGATTATATCCAGAGTGTCATTGAGGCTCTTGGTTATCTCTTGCTTTTAGAAACAAGATGCATGTCAGATAGTTATTTTTACCTAATGAAAAATGCTTGAACTAGACTCATTTCCCCCAAGGGTTCTGATATTTCTAGGAAATAAAGGGAAACCTTGACATGTTTCTCTTTGCACAAGCTGGAGACAAATTTATTTTGCAATTGCCACAAAGGGACCCTTCGTGATATTCTTGCTTGAGGACACATTTCCAAATCTAACCTTGCCATTAGCCCCCATTAGCCATGTCTTTAGGAGAATAAGTAACACAAAACTAGGAAGGCAATGAAAATACTGTATTAATTCAATAAAATGAGCTCAGAAAACATGGCCAAGTCAGAAATGAGAGAGAATGTGTCATGTCAGGCTCCTGGCAAGATTAGGGAGAGAGACTGGTAAACCAGAGGGGGAGTGCCACACTCTGTCAGACTAGACCAGCTACCTCATGTCCCCTTGGCAGCCTCTGACATCAGGACTGAGCCCAAGAAATGGGTGGCTTTGGTGAGTGTTCTGAGTCGGTTGAGTTAAAATATCCCAGTGGCCTCAACTTCCAGTTCAAAAGGCAGTGAACAGTGGTCCCTCTATGGTTCTTTTGTACTTTGTGTTAAAAGACCCAACAGGGAAATTTAAAGAAATATACAACAAAAGAAAATTCAAAGCCATAGGCAGATCTTTTATACAGAGCCACCCTAACCCACCAGTAGTCAGTGGCATCTGGCTGAAGGGAACCCTTCTGTGCAGTCTTCACCCCAGGAGCTGGCCCTGATGTTTTGGAGAAAAGTCACAATACTCATGAAGTTGAAAGAATTTTTTTCAAGTCATTGATTCCAGAATTCCAATGCATACTTTTTTTAATACCCTGTCACTGAACCAAATTAGCTGTCAAGACTATATTTTCACTAATGGTTGAAAACATAATCTTGCCAGTTCAAGGTAGCTCAGATACTTCTAGTTTTGAGACAATTCAAGATTTTGTCCTTCTTTTTATTTTTGTCCCTCTCCTTAGAATGAGGTTTGGGGTAGGGAGGCTAAGCTATCATCCCGTTGTTGGGTAGGGAACCTCTGCTTTACAAAGCACCCTCTCTCCATGTTGGCCAGCACTCATTTCCACGGAAGTTCTCCTCAGTGTCTGTGCCTCTATCTTGGCCCCAGGCTATAAGTAACATACATACTGCACCATCCTCACCCTGAGCACAAAGCCCTTTGGGACACAGCCCTCTCAGAATGGTCAACTTAAGAAATATTCAAATCTGTAGAGAATTTATGTGAGTTTATTTGAGCCAAACTGATGACAATTGCTGGAAGTAAAATCTCAATGAATTGAAAAAATGCTCCAGAAAAATGGCAGTCTTTCCTCTACAGAGAAGATGTAAGTGGGTTACACTAAATCTCTTGGTGATAGATTAAGAAGGTTGATTGAAAAAGTAAAGCAGGGGAACTTCTGGGATTGGATAAAAAATAAAATGATAGATACATACTTCTTTTGCAAAGGTGGGTACAGGATAATTCACAGTCAACAATTAACTCAATAACAATGAGGGGATTTGTGGTCTCCGCTCTGGTGCCCTATCTTTGCTTTGAATGGTCCAGAAAAAAGAAATTACTTTGACATTCCAGTGGTAGATGTGAACAGACAGGCTCAATTAAGATAAATATTGACTTTTGTCAGCCTAACATGACTGCCTCCCATAAACTGCTTTTAGTGAGTAAGTTTTAATTTCAGACCATCCTTTGGTTACTTTTGGTCTCTGAGTTTGTAAGGCCACGCAGACCTCCCCTGAGCTTGTCAGGTTTAGTACGTGGTGGCCCCCTTTCAGTCACAGAACTCTGCAGTCTCTTTGCAGGGCTCAGGAATTCTAGGTTGGGAATTAAGGATGCATTTTGGTTTTATGTGGCCTGAACTTTACATAATTTGAAAAGCTTCTTCTAAGAAAAAAACATACAAAATTAGAAACAAAGTTAAATTTTACTTAAAATGAGAAAAGAAATAACAACAAATGGCACATTAGTGAAAGCTGACATACCACCAACATCACAAAATCTAGAAAAATACTTCTAATTAGTTGTTTTTGTTCAGTAAATACTTTTGTCCTTTACTTTTTGGCATATTCTTTTATTGCCTCTTATATGACAACAATTTTAGAATATTATTTTTTAAATAGAAAGAAAACTCATTTTCTTCCTTTAGCATTGTTGATAAAACACATGGCTTCATACACAGACTCAGAAATTCTGCTAAATTCAATTTTGTACAATTTTCATTAAAATAAAACAAAAGAGAAAATTGAATATGTTTCCAAGAAGAGGAGACTTCCATGTTGAAAATATTAGAATGTTGTCATGAGAACCAAATTCTCAGTTTACATGTTATATATCTATTGCTGTGAAAGAACTTCCCACAGGTTAGTTGCTGGTACCATACATTTCATTTATGGTTCCTTTTCCACTGCCCACATTTTTCCAGTAGTTCTGGGTACACAGGGAACATTTGTATTACAATATGTCCTTTGACTCTGCATCTTCCCATCATGATGCCAGAGAAGATGGCATAGTTTAAGCTAATATAAGTATTCCTGGAAGTTATTCCTATACCAGGATGGCTGTACAAGGAAGTGCCTACAAGCCATATAAACATATTCCAACTCATGCAGCTGGAATGTCTCCTCAATGAATCTTTTTTTTTTTTAAACACAGATCCCAAACAGTTTATGGCCACTCCACATAAGGGAATTTTGACAAAGGGACAGATGGAGAAGAAAAAGACAGTGTTCTTAGCTGATTGCAGCCAAGGTACCTTACTTGTGAACACACTGTTGAGTCCCTTCCAGGGTTTATAAGTGGAAGACTCAGAACTCAAGTTTCCTTAGCTTCACAGTAACCCTCTGCTCAGAAGTGCTGATTGTGTGAGGTTGTCCTCAGGCACATCTACCCCCACCCTCCCTGGGGTATTGCCTCTCAGTCATTCAGGAGCATCTCCTGACTCTGCTTTGACAAGTGAGTTCCAAAGATGCATCCTCTGCTTGGATTGACCTTAAAACTATATCCTGGATTCCTATTTCATGTGCAGCACCTGAAACTTTAGGCAAGGGCCTGAGACCATTCTTGAGGAACCTGACAGTATCCACGTTCTCATTAAATCCTCTCTAGTTTTCCCTTGCTGCTCACTGATTGAACTCTTACCTCACTTAGAGGAGGAAAACTTTGACATCATATATATTTTTTTCAAACTCTGCATTTTATGATATAAAATCTATACTTCTGATTTTCAGGCTTGTTCCTATTTCCTTTTGAGCCAACTCATTTTTTTTTTTAGAATTCAAAATGAAAATTATTTCTTTCTCATACACCCAGTTCTTATACATCAATAGTGCACTGGCTTTCAAGACTATACTCTTTATCAAAGATTTGGAAGTTTGTTTCAGAACCCAAAAGTTAAGAAAGTGGCTCATCATTGTCTGTGATGTTCCTTCCTTTGAGTACTCTTTAAAAAGAAAGCTAGCTCTATAGCTTGAAGTGAGGGAGGGTACAGAGTGGGACAGGGAAAAGCAACCTGCTAATATCTCAGCATATGTTTCTGCTCTAGGAAATATTGGTTTGTTTCCAGGCACTAGAAAGATTAGCTAGAGCCCTGGCTGGTGTGGCTCAGTGGATTGAGTTCCAACCTGTGAACCAAAAGGTTGCTGGTTCAATTCCCAGTCAGGGCACATGCCCGGGTTGCAGGCCAGGTCCCCAGTTGGGGGTGCACTAGAGGCAACCACACATTGATGTTTCTCCCCCTCTCTTTCTCTCTCTCTTCCCCTCTCTCTAAGAATAAAATAAATAAAAAATATTAAGAAAATAAATAAAATCTTTTAAAAAAGAAAAGATTAGCTAGAATTACTGGTCAAGTAGAAGAGCTATGGTATCAGTCAGGATCTCATTGCACATAAATAGAAAAATATTTAATATCAGAAATTAGGTGCTTTCAAACTTTTGGTGAGGTTAGAGAAGCAGGTTCTAAACTGGGTCTCCAGAAATGAGTTTTGGAATAAAACTGACTAAAAGAACTGCTACTTGTGCCATAATTAGAAAATTGGTGGATCAAGAAGCCACTGTACCCCATGCTGTCTCCAGGATTACATACCAGCTCTAGCTTGGGATCAAGAAGATTCACCCAGAGGAATTGGAAGCCAAGCTGTCCCATGCTAGTTAGAACTACACTGGCAGCAGAGGCATGCTGGGTGCTGCCGCCTACCCCTCTGCAGAACTCAATTCTAAATTCAGGTCTCCCATGAATGCATCTAATAGTCCCAGTGCAGGGAAGTCTAAGGCATGTAATTTTTAGCTTCCCAGCCTCTGTAGTAGAGGAAAGCACAGCAGGAGAAAGTTAAAAGAGATGTTAGTGTCCCAATCTGCCATCTCTCTGCTGGAACCATGTACACTAGCCCACATTATCCCACACCTGGCTCTGGAAACCTAAGTTCCTTCTCAGACCAGCTCCTGTTTCAGCAATATGCCCAGGATGCACAGAAAAGAAGCATCCATCCCAGGCTTTGTCTGTGAATTTAGATTCTAAGCTGCATGGTCTCACTGCTTCTGCCATCAATATTTTTGTCTCATCCCTTCTAATTGTCTTATAATCCATTAATCCATTCCACCTTGGTCCTTCTCCAATGTAAGTGAAAGTCTTCTTTCACCTGATGGAATTTCTACAGATGCCTACAGCCCCATGATTGTCCATCCCCATGAGATCTCCCTGACCATAGGTATCTTCTTTCACTGCCAACCAGGCTGTCTTCATTACTGGGTATGACTTGTTTACAGCCAAATCTTGATGATGGAAACAATCTAGTTTTACTTTTTCAATAACAAGCTTAAAAGAAATCTCATTTGGCACCACTTCATAAAATGATGCTCTCCTAGAAGGGTCCTAACATCAATGATTGAAAATCTGATTTATTGAAAGCACAACAGGAGATTTTTAGTCCCATTGGTGGTTCTCACTGTGTGAATCTTACTTTTCTCAACAAGCATGTATCTTGCCTACAAAATATTGTATGGGGTTATGACCACATTAATTTCTGTAAATGAAATTTCAATTCATTTATTATATTATACTAAATGATGTCAGACCAAGATTAAATAAGCCTGTAGAAACAATCTTCCTTTAATCATGTATAAATTGAAAGCTGCATTTTATTCATGACTGAGCATAAATAACATGCTTAGACTTCATTGTTTAGTAAAATTTGGTGCATAAATTAGCTTTTCTCCTAATTTTAGTTTCACTCAGACATGACATTTTAATTCCTCTTAATTCACTTAGTACAGTAAGGTATAAAAGACATTAATCTTAATGTCATAATAATTTTAGTAAAGTTCCCTTTAAATTTCCATGTCTAGGTAGTATTTTCCTTCCTTCTATCATGACACAAAATTAAACTCAGTATGCTGGTTGGACATATGGTGGGAGAAATAGACAAAGATTATATCAGTGCATGTGGGTACCTGGGATTTTCCAACAGTGCCATTTGGTGTCCTTCCTGGAACATGACTGTATTTCTGTCACCCTCCACTGTTAACGGCATATCTAGCGATACTCAATCGCTTGGAGACAATGGATAGGGAAAGCAAAGGCTTTATTGCTGGCGGCCTGGGCTGAGACCAGAGTCTCTAACAAGGCACCGAACCCATTATGGGGCTTAAGGCAAGGTTTTTATACTTTAGGCTTTGAAGGGGGAAGGGGAAGAGATGAGGAGGGGGTTAGGAGTAAGTCAGCAAGTCTGTTGCAACCAGGGGATGTGGCATTAGAGCTGGTCAGCACATTCCAGGATGTGGGTTCTGTCTGGACAGAGGGGGTCCATTATGCAAACGCTGCAAAATAGAGCTCAGAGAAAACAAATTAGGTTAAAAGCACAGCTGGTTGGGGGTGGGGGTGCTTGCAGGCCATTGCACCACTACCTGGCCCAAGCACTCAATGAGGGCTATGCTCACAGGAACACATCTCACATCCTCCTTCTGACCTCCACATTGACAACACAGAAAACACTTGTGGCTGTGTGCCTAGATACTGCATGCTGCTGCCTCCCGCATTCCTGCTATTACCCTGATCTATCTATCGCTCCACCCCTGCCCCCTGTTCCTTGAGAGAGCCCTTGGGTGAGGTGCACCTGAGAAACTATAGCAGTGCTCCTTGGGTCAGGGGTGCCCCACTGCATTCTGGATCACCACTCTTTGCCCTCTTTCATCCCCTATGGCTGGAGCACAGCAGAATGCCCAATTTTCCACTGGGTTTCCTTTGCTTGCGTGTCCATGTCCACATGTCCCTTTTGCATATCCACAATGACATGGAGACAAGGTGTTACAGGGCAAGGAAATGCTAAAAATGATCTGTTTCCCATACCAGAGTGAAGGGTGGCAATCAAACATTTATCTACTTACTTTCTTTGGAGACTGCACCCTTCTGAACCACCAGCTGTCCCCAAACACACACACACAAATACACACACACCTTGTGGAATGGCAAAGAACTCACAGAAGGATACACACATAAACTATGAGAGCAGTGATTTTGAGACCTCATCCACCACCAACTCCAGAGCAGAGTTCTTGGGTGACAGTGGGAGCTGCTGCCTCTACAGCCAGGGGACAGATGACTTCAACCTGCTATTTAAAAACAGTCTTTTCCCCGATTCCAGCCAACCCATGCTCTTTCTGCATGGCCTGACATTACTGTCTTGCTATATTTCTTTTGTTTGGCTTTGTTTTTAATTTACATAAAAAAATAATTTCTTTTTCTGAGAAATGGGAAGAGAGGGAGAAAGAGAGGGAGAGAAACATCGATGTCAGTTGCCTCTCACATGCTCCCTGACTGGAGACTGAACCCACAACCCAGGCATGTGCCCTCACTGAGAATCAAACCCACAACCTTTCACTTTGCAGAATGATGCCCAACCGGCTGAGCCACACTGGTCAGGGCATGAAAAATAATTTTAGAAACAAAAAGGAAAGCGCTCCATACTTCTTACATCTACCTCTTGAGCTCAAAATGTCACAGTCCTACACGTCTTATCTCTTTAGCCCAGCAGAGTAACACGTCTTTTTAACTATACATTATGGAATATTTTAGATAGAGAGAGGTATAAAGAATGATATAGCAAACAGACAAGTACCTGCCATCTATCTCACTTAAGATTTGAAGGTCTCTGTATCCTTTCTGACTACATTTTTCTTTTCCCCAGGAGTAACTACTATTCTGATTTTAGTGACACACATTTCTTAACTTTTATTATGCTCCTTGATCTATTTCCAGGTAACTCAAAGTTGGGATTCTTCCACTGTCCTTCCTTTTCCCCAGTGGTATCTGATTTCAGTGTAGACCTGTATAATGGCAGGGAATGAGAGAGGGTGGATGGTCTCAATTTACCACTAAGTACCTAGCTGCTAAGGTATCTCAGCTGATCCTCACACCTGGTCACCTTCCATGATGAAGAATGTTGAAGTGTCAATATCCCCAAATAGCGCCCGCCAGCTTTCAGCGCCCTCTCTTCTGGCCATAAGCCTTTCTGCAGGCCTCAAGGTCCCTAGCCCAGCCTCACTGAAATTTGAGAACATTTTCTGAGCACAAGAAGCACAGAGCTCTGGGAGGCTCCTACTCCCATTCAACCAGTTTCACAAATTGTGTTTTGCAATTTCACTTGGAAAAATGTTTGCTTTGATAAATTTATATCAATGGCACTTACATCTATTAACTAGAACTTATTGGTCACATTATTAAAATTCTCAACATCAAGTTTTGTCTACTCAGTTTACCAGATCGATTGGTGGTATGTCAAATTATCTCCCGACTGCCTTTTGTCTTACATTTACACTGCTAATAGTGTATACTATTCACACAAGAAGTATGATTATTGTTATATGTTCGTGTGGTTTATACATGTTATCAATAGTAAATGATCCTATGTATTCCATTTAATGTTTGTGCTTGAATTACCATTTGATATAGAAATATAGAGATAGATGATATAAATATAGATATACAGACATAGATATAGACATAGATATACAGACATAGATATAGACATACATATACAGACATAGATATAGACATACATATACAGACATAGATATAGACATACATATACAGACATAGATATAGACATACATATACAGATATAGATATAGACATACATATGCAGACATAGATATAGACATAGATATACAGACATAGATATAGACATAGATATGCAGACATAGATATAGACCTAGATATGCAGACATAGATATAGACATACATATGCAGACATAGATATAGACATACATATACAGACATAGATATAGACATACATATACAGACATAGATATAGACATAGCTATACAGACATAGATATAGACATACACATACAGACATAGATATAGACATACATATACAGACATAGATATAGACATACATATACAGACATAGATATAGACATAGCTATACAGACATAGATATAGACATACATATACAGACATAGATATAGACATACATATATAGACATAGCTATACAGACATAGATATAGACATAGGTATACAAACATAGATATAGACATAGATATACAGACATAGATATAGACATAGATATACAGACATAGATATAGACATAGATATGCAGACATAGATATAGACATAGATATGCAGCATAGATATAGACATAGATATGCAGACATAGATATAGACATAGATATGCAGACATAGATATAGACATACATATACAGACATAGATATAGACATAGATATGCAGACATAGATATAGACATAGATATGCAGCATAGATATAGACATAGATATACAGACATAGATATAGACATACATATACAGACATAGATATAGACATACATATACAGACATAGATATAGACATAGATATGCAGCATAGATATAGACATAGATATACAGACATAGATATAGACATACATATACAGACATAGATATAGACATACATATACAGACATAGATATAGACATAGATATGCAGCATAGATATAGACATAGATATGCAGACATATAGACATAGATATACAGACATAGATATAGATATAGATATACAGACATAGATATAGACATAGATATATAGATATATCAACGGCTATAGGAACTTGCTCTTCCCCATTACAAGCTCCAGTCCAGATGTCTCCCTTTAGTGTGTCTGCATGTGATATTGGCTTTACAGGACAAAGAGGAGCCCAGGGAATTACATATATGTAATTATATATATGAAGGAATGAAGAATAGTGCCTAACTGAGTCCCTGGCATGAGGTACATTGGAAACAAATCCTGCCTGCTTTTCAGGAACCTTTTCCATCATAAGACTGAGTTTTCATAATTGACTCTTTGAAAATCACCCTTATTTCAAATATGATTTCCTAGTCATCATATGAGTTCTCTCTCATATTCTTTTTTCCTAATTGTGAGTCTCTTTTATCTGATCAAAAGGTGAGATGAGGCTGACCTCCTCCCTGCTTTCCCAAACTGAACTCCGAGGCCAGGGTGTCTGCTCAGAAGGCAGGAAGAAAGGTCCTCTGGTGGCGATTCTTACAGTGGTGGGTGAGTACAAATGACTTGGGAAGCTTGTTCAAGTGCAGAATCCCGGGCCTCTGCATTGTAGAATCTGATCTGGCAGGTTGGAATCTGTATACTAAAACACTTTCAGGTGAATTTGACACAAAGGGTCTTCAGATGCCCTTGTGAGGAGCACTGTCTGCAGGACCCAACTTCTCCCACTGTTTGGGGATTTCAGGGCTGCCAAAGTTGGGTAGTTCAGTGACAGGTGACTTTTTCCTTCATTGGTATTTCAGAAGGCTTATATTCATTAATTTACAAGGGTGACATTAACCTGCAAATAGAAAATTAATTTCTGAACTGCTAATGAGGAGCCCTAGCATGTGCCCTCCATCAGACACCAACAGCTGTAGGAACATGCTCATCCCCATTAGCAAGCTCCAGCCCAGTGGGTCTGCATGGATATTGGCTTTACAGGACAAAGAGGGTCCCAGGTAATGTGATTCTGTAGCAGGAATTTCTAAAATATAAGATACTAGTAACTAACCCTTTAGTTTGGGCTTTTCTGTCTACCATTAAAATGATATTCACCAGTAAAATGGGACATAAAGCTATATTACAATAACATCTTAACTATCTAATATACAAGTAAGAATTAGTGATTTTGTGTGTGTGTTGTGTGTGTGTGCATGTGCATGCTTACGTGTGGGGGGGAGATAGATATTTAGAGAAAGAGGCTATACCAAGTTATCTGTTTTTTCTTTTACACTCTACTTTTCAAATTTTCTGGAATGTGCATGTAAAATGCATTAAAGAATTGAATGCATGCCTTCCTATTCATCCCAATAATAATTCTAGAAACAAAGAACTTACTCCTGTCCAGAAAATTCATCCTTTTCAGAAAGCTGACCGTTAGAAAGTTTTTTGTTTCTTTGTTTTTAATATTGAAGAAAAAAATAGGTTTCCCTAAAGCTCCAAATCATCACAATTTCTGCTCATTTGTGCCATTCAGAATGCATCTTATATTTCTTCCAGAAGACCATTATAAGCTATTACTATTTTTCACTGGAATGTCATCCTTAAAGATTAAGAATTTGTTTCCTACTGTAGTTCCAGTGCCCATGATAGTGCCTGATACAAACTAATTACTACAGAGCAAATCTTTTTGAATGAATTAAGCATAACCCAGATTTTCCATATCTTAGATGTGATTTTCAGTCTCTCTTGGTGAAATTCTTTTATTTCCAATCATTCATATCCTTAAATTGTGGCTTTTAAGAGACCAAATATGGTCTGAGTAATATCTCTCCTTGGATAATGCATCATGAATACCACTTGAGGTTGCATTAGTTTATTTGGCAGTCACATCACATCATAGTCAAATATTGATCTCTCTGCTAAAACCTCATTGTCTTTATTTTTTAATAGATATGCCAGCCCACTCCTGACTCTTCACTCTTGCATTTGTTCAGTTGTGTTTTTGTGACCCAGGTGTTAGACTTTAAATGAACCTTCACTAAATTAATCTTGTTATATATAAATGCAAATGGTTTTGGATCCTGATCTTTTTTCTCTTTTTTTAATTTTATTTTTTCATTACCATTTGTTCCCTTAGGTTTTGTTTTTTATGTGCTATGTCTCTTTGCAGCTTTATGTCATAGACCAATTTAATCAGCAAGCTCTCTATTTCTTTTTCTCAGCCATGGGTAGGTTTCTATGGCTGTATGAAATACCCCTCCAACCTGAAGTTAAGCCAGTTGTCATTGGGTCAATTTCTCTTAATAAATCACAAACTTGTTTATTATTACTCAATACTTTTACATTTTACCTACTAGGTTATCAGAGGAGATCATGTCATATATCTTGTTGGGACTTAAATATATAATTGTTATATACAAGGTCTGTCTGGGAAAAGTCCAGTCATTGTTAATTTAATGAGAATGGTTTGCAAAACATTGATGTAACCTGGCAGCTAAGGAGAGTGGATTGGAATGCATATGCATGAACAATGATGACTTCACTGTGCTATAGTCATTGGCGGAAATAGACGCTGTTGAGTGAACATGTGTACTGTGTGGCCATCTCATTCAAAATGACTGGGTGACTGGAGCAACAAATCTGCATCAAATTTTGCATTAAGCTTGAATATTCCTCCATGGAAACTTTTGGGATGATTCAGAAGGCCACCACTATGGACAACTGGTGATAGGCAGCTTCATCATGATAACATGCAGGCTCATGCATCATGTCTTGTGCAGAGTTTTTTTGTGAAACATCAAATCACCCCGGGTGATTCAGTCCCCCTCCAGTCCAGATATAGCATACTGCAACTTCTGGCTTTTCCCAAAACTAAAATCAGTTTTAAAAGAGATGAGATTCAGGAAAATATGATGGGGCAGCTGATGGCGATTGAAAGAACCTTGTGAGGTTCCAAGGTGCCTACTTTGAATGGGACTGAGGCATCATTGTCCTACATATGATGTTTCTTGTATCTTGTATCTTCTTCAATAAACATCTCTGTTTTTCATATTACGTGGTTGGATACCTTCTGAACAGACCTCATAGCTATGGAGGATGTAATACAATTTATTCCAGTAGTCAGTCTCCCTCACTTCAAAGAATAAAATACAATGAGAAGATCACATTCTTATTCCATATTAAGGAGGAGAATCATTTTCCTAATTGCTCCACAATCTTTCCAGTGGCCATGGTCTTCAGCCCTGTCTTTGGCAGAAGTGGACCTCTGCATTATTGTCTCCACTTTGGACATCTCCTGCCCAGTCAGCTCTCTACGTGTTGGAGTTCTCTAGGACTCTTCCCACAAACTTTATTCCTTTTTTTTCTTCATACCCTAAGCCTCATCAAGATCACCTCTGAAACACTTCACAGATATGACTTTTTAACACAACTGTACTGCTATGACTCCAGTCATAACCACTTCTTCTCTCACTGAACAAATACAATAGCCTCCTACCCAGCCTCTTTCTTACCTCTTACCTCTTCCACCCTTAGTCCATCTGCCAAGTGGTGGCAAAGAGATAAAATTGAATCATTTCTCTGCTTAAAGTAAAATTCAAAGTCCTTGCTATGTCCTACAAAGTCCCACATGATTTTTGCCTCGTTATTACCGAAAAATTTTCTCCCAGTCTTCCTCTTCCTCTCTCTTGTTCTAGTTAGTTGGCTCTTCTTTCTGATCCTCAACTATAGTAAGCATGTTTCTCTTCTCAGGACCTTTGCACATGCTATCACTTCTGCCTGTAGGACTCTTACTCAAAGATTATTTTAAAATTATTATTTTCAAATATTAAACCTCTTAATGGTTACAATTTAACTACAAAAAGCCTGGGTTTTAGAATTATCATTGTCTTTCTCCTAGACCAAATTAAATTCTTAGCAATACATATTCTTGCCACTAACTTTGTCAGGAGAAAGATGGCAATGTGGCAATTTTGATCTTTTAGTTTACATAACCCCTGTTTCTTATTTTGGGGGAATGATATTGCTTCTTAATCTAAACAGGTAGGTAGGTAGAAAAATAGAGGTAGATAATTTTTTTTAAAATTGAAGTTGTTTTCCATGCTCTTGAAGCACTTCTGGTGATCTCCAATCATAAGCCTTTATCCCTTGAGGAAAGAGTTCTGCATTGCAATATTTTAACTTAGTTTCTACCTGGCTTTTTAAAATTATTAAACATAAATGATGTTTATATTACTAAACATAACATTTTGTGAAATGAAGTCAGCTTTTTTCCATTGGAGGAGGCTCTTGATCTACCATCTATTAAACTCTGTTAGTACCTTGGGCATAATTCAAGTAAATCATAGAACCAGGAAGCTAAAACCATTAGGACCATGAATACCCATACTGGACTGTTCTGAGATGTGCCTGATATCTGCCCTCCTTTCACTTTTAGGCTCAGTCAGTCCTACACAAATGTTCAGCAGCTGGACTATGTATGCTAGCTGGTTTGGAGTTGTGCCTTCTCTTTATCATTTATTCTGTTTTGGGGACCTTCTTATTCAACCCTATACCTACCAGAAGTTACTTGTAAGCACCAGGTGCAGTGTCTGGGAGGTTATCATATCTAGCATGTTCTGATGCCTGGCTAAAGGTACTGGTCATTAATTCCAATGTGTATGTGTGTGAGGTTGGGGATCCCCACACCAACAAGCAATTCTCCAATACCAGGTAGGTATCCTACAATTCAACTCAACTCTAACATTATTTACTTAGACATAGCATCAGATTCAACAGACCAGGGGCTCAGTCCTATGAAACTACCCTTCTGCCAACTTCAGACACAAGTCACAAGCCCATGTTATCACCTGTGATTTTGACTGGCTCTAGATTAAGGTTTCCACAACCTCCTCATTGGGTTTGATTATTTTGCTAGAGTGGCTCACAGGACTCAGGAAACAATTTTACTTATGTCAATGTAAAAGCTATTCAAACCTGAAGAAAATATTTATAAGAGCCAAACTGATGACATATGCCAGCGAGCAAGATATCAAATACTCCAGGGAATAACAGTTTTTCACTTTCTTTTATGCATTTGAAAGTTAAGGAGAAGTTGTAAGGAAGGTTACATGAAGGTGGGAGAAAGCAAGGCAGTGATTGGATTACAAAACAGTTATAATTATGTACTCTCTTGCATGCTTTAAAAGGGAACATTCAAAGCTCTGTTAACCTGTATTCACAGAAACAAAAGATAGGGCTTGCTTAAGGCAAAGATAAACCTTTTAGTAAATAAGTTATATACAGGGGGTGGAGGCACAACTACTCATCATGACCTACCCAGTTAAGAATCTATGATGAGATCACCCTGTGTGGTTATTTTTCATATAACCCCTTTACTTCATCCACACTGACTTCATTGCCTTTTCTTAAAATCCTCACCTGAGGACATGTTTATTGATTTTAGATAGAGAGAGGGAGGTGGAGAGAGAGAGAAACATTGATTACCTCCCATACAGGGTCTGAATCTTTTGTTGTATGGGATGATGCTCTGACCAGCTGAGCCACCTCGCCAAGGCTTGATTGATTATTTATTATAAAATAATATAACTCAGGAATAGCCAGATTAGAGAGATGCATAGGACAAGGTATGTGAGAAGGGATGGGAGTTTCCATATCCTCTCTGAGTGCACCCCTATCCCCTCTCCTCCATGGGTTCACCAGCTCAGATGTTCTCCCTTCTGGGTTTTTATGGAGGTTTCATTACATAGACTCCAGTGACTGGCCATTTGCAAAGGATTTAACCTCTAGACCCTCTCATTCCCCAGAGGTTAAGGGATGAGACTAAAAGTTCCAACTCTCCAATCACAGGGTTGTTTCTCCTGGTAACCAGTCCAGTCTTTAGGTGATTTAGGAGCTCTACAAAAGTTATCTCATTAACATAACAAAAGGCATCTTTATCATTTTCACTACTCAGAAAATTCTAAGGGTTTTAGAAGCTCTGTGCTTCTAAATGAGACTAAGATCAGCATATATTTCTTATTATAAATTACACCATCATGTTGGCCATATATATATATATATATGTATTATATATATATATATATGTGTGTGTGTGTGTGTGTGTGTGTGTGTGTTTAATTTCAGAGTTCATAGGGTCCAAACTTGTGCATACACTCAGAATAAACAAGCATTATAAGGATGATTCATGATAAAAAGGCATGCCTATGAAAATTATAATGTACCACAGGAAAAAGATGCCCAAATAGTAGTTATTCCTAAGTTTCTCTGTGACATTTTTACCATTCTTCTAGAGCCCTCAGCAGGCTGTACATAGAAAGTTCCAACCATCCAGTTGCCAGCTGTGGAAAAACACCTTTCCACAAGTCAATGTCTATGTTGGACTATCCTACTGTAAACCCATGGTTGTCTCTTCACCAGTTGCCACCCTGTTTTTTGTTTTTTGTTTTGTTTTGTCTGGTTGGTTGGTTTCTCTTTCCTTTTCCCTCTTCTTTTACTCCTAGGCTGACCAGGTGAGTTAGGCTGAATAATGGCCCTCCATGGATGCCCAATTCTTAATCTCCAGAATCTGTAAATAAGTTACTTTATATAACAAAAGGGGCTTTGGGGACATGAATAAATGAAGGATTTGAGATGGGGAGAATATCCTAATTACTCGAGTGGGCCAATGCAATCCTAAGGGATTTTGTAAAAGGGAAGCAGGGGGGTCAAGTACAAAGGCGATGTGATCATGTAAGCCCACACAGAGAGAGAGAAGATGGAGGAAGGGTTGGCAAACCAGTGAATGTAAGCAGCCTCTAAAAAAACAGACTCCTCCCTCAAGTCTTTAGAAGAAGCACAGTCTCGACAACACATTTTAAACTTCTTACCTCCAGAAATATAATATTTGTGTTGCTTTGAGCCACTGAGTTTGTGATAATTTGTTAGAGCAGTAAGAGAAAACTAATACACTGGCCCTCTAGGAAGCAGGATAAAGTATGTTGATTAGCTTTGTACCCTGCAGTTTTTGAAACATACATGCATACAAATAAACTTTCCATTTTTATAAGTTTTATTGCAAGTAATTAGAGAGCAACCAAGTATATATACAATTTAACTATTCTTATGGTTGTGAAGAGGGGGAAATGAACTCTGTTGATGTTTCCCTGGACAATGCTTACCATGTTTGAATAACACTAGAGTGAAAATTGCTAGGAATTACAGAATGCACAAAGAGCATTGTCACTAGTGCCCTGTGTTTAGGGGGCAAAGGTGATAATCTACTAACATTCTGCTCTGTTTTTAGAGTACCTGATGACAGGGAAAAAATAAAGACTTTTGAAAACTGCCAAATGTCAGACTTAAAATCCTCACCAAAAGCAAACCCTGGAATATGTTATTCTCATCTAATAAAAAGACGTCCTGAGGGAAAGGGACAGGTTAGCCATCTATTGGAAAGGTAAAGATCTGACCCTTATCCACTGATTCCTCCTTCAATATTTAACTTCTAGAATATTTAGTTTGAATATTTAGTGTCCAGAACTAGGATCAAAGTGTATTGTTGAGCAGATCCAGGCAGGGTAAGGGTAAGATTTAGCCTAGAAAGGAAGAAGCAGTAATTAGATATATAAAATAGCCAATTTGAAATTATCCACTAATTCAAATTAAGGTGTATTAATTTCTCCAGAAATTATATGCACCCCTTTCCAGAGTCCAAGCCTGTTTTGGCTTTGTGTGTCATATCATATCCTTTATTTATACTCAAGTTTGTTTTTTAGTGACTATCTTATAATCTCTACTGATAACCTCCCTGCTCCTTACAAAAAATAGACTTTGATCTGAGGGCCTGCTAATGTTAGAATTTTACATTATCAGCTGTGGGAATCTGTAAATTTATGTAATAATTATCACTGATATTTGAGGTTTAAAATGGTTATTTTACCTTTAATTATATTCAATTATTAATATAGAGATTACTATAATCAGAGAAGGAAAACTCTGACTCCAAAAAACCTCCGCTGCCTTGCGGCACACCTCTTCAGGGGAAGGGCTAAGGGAGTAAACCCCGACAGAAAATCCGGAGCCGGAGTCCCTAAGGCGGTTTGACGTTGTAGTCAACACCGGCAACTCCTGCGGCGCACCTGAAGCCAAGCTGTATTGACTCTGTCTTTCCCTTGGACCCTTCAGCTGCGAAGAGAGGGGGGGGTCTGCTGCATGGGCAACAGCAGACCCTCCATATTACCCTGCCCAGGCTCCGTAGCTTCAGCTTCACTGGAGAGGACACTCCAGCGTCATCGCAAGATGTCGATTCAACACGGGAGGAGACAGATACCGTGTCACTCCCGAGTTGGACTGCACAGCCATTCTCGGCGGTGCAGATAGACTCTTAAGAAGCTACACCATCGTCTCTCGAGACGGACGGCTGCCGACGACGAGAATTTCTCCAGAAGCTGACGGGATGCTTTGTTTAGGTGGAGTGAGCTAAATGAAGGTGTTCTGTAATTCATCACTGAAATTACTGTCTATCACTTCCATTTCTCATGGGGCTTAGCCATAAGTAAGCAGATTATGCTACTTCTACTTAGAGGGTTGGTGCGTGCTTGTTTTATTTCTATTTAAATGCAGAGCTGAATCCAAGTCTTGTGGTGATATGATTGCCAGTGTCCTCAGTGGAGCATTTAATTCCCCAATACATTGGAATATGTCCAACTTGTTCTGGTGGCGCTGAGCATAGATGGATGTGACTGGCATGACCAATTAAGGAACTCATCAATCAGTTAATCAATTAATAAGCACTAATTGAATAACTATAGAATGCTGGATTAAACATTATGGAGAATATAAATATGCATAAGAACTGGTTCATGTCCTTAAATTATATAGGAAATACTGAAAGGTCATTTTCAGTCCTATTGACCCCCACCTCACTCTACCAGTATTAACCACCTATAGCTTTTCCAAGTTCATGACAGGCACTCCTATCCTTGAGAGGGCTCTGGCCATACTAACTTGAGTGACAGTTGCATAACTATATTAGCATAGAAATATAGCTTCCCTTCTACCAGTGCTTGTGGACTCTTCATCCAACTGGCCCTCTGCCTCAGTTTCTAGGCTTTTTGTTTGTTTGTTAATATTTATACAATTAATAGATGCCAGCACTGAAACCCAGCCCAGTTTGTGAGAGGCCTGATGCTCTTTTAGCCTCATTACCCTAGCACTAGAGAAGGGTTTCTCCACCTTGACACTATCAACATTTAGCAAAGGACAATTCTTTGTAGTGGTGGCTGTCCTGTGCATTGGTGGATGCTTTAGCAGCATTCTGGCCTCTCTTCACTAGATGCCATCAGGACCAACCTCCTCTCTTCCCAGTTATAAGAATCAAAAGTATCTCTTCCAGACATTGCCAAATGTCTCTTAGGCAGCAAAATCACCATCAGTTGAGAAGCCCTGCCCTAAACCCTCCCCTACATCTCTCCATTGACTCAGAAATACTTTCTTGAGCTATGAGTCCATGACTGTAATGATGAACTTATGACCCTTTGCTTTTCTTTCTCCCACCATTAGGGTAAGGATGTTATATTTATTTTCTGAATGCTTGAGAGCCTGAATACCTCCATTTTTTAAAACATTTTTAAAGTATATTCTATTGATTATGTTGTTACAGTAGTCCCAATCTTTTTCCCTTTTGCTCCCCTCTGCCCAGTAACCCCCTTCCCTCCAGCAATTCCACTCCCCCTTAGTTCATGTCCATGGGTCATGCAGATAAGTTCTTTGGCTTCACCCTTTCCTATATTATTATAAACACCCCCCTGTCTATTGTATACCAACCGATTATGCTTCTTAGTCCCTGCACCATTTCCCCATTTCTCCCCCTCCCCCTGCCAGCTGATAACCCTCCAAATGATCCCCATACCTATGATTCTCTTCCTATTCTGGTTTGCTTCGTTGGATTTTGTTTTTATATTTTAGATTCAGTTGTTGATAGTTGTGAGTTTGTTGTCACTTTAGTGTTCATAGTTTTGATCTTCTTCTTCTTAAGTAAGTCCCTTTGACATTTCATATAATGATGGCTTGGTGATGATGAATTCCTTTAGCTTCACCTTGTCTGGAAAGCACTTCATCTGCCCTTCCATTCCAAATGATAGCTTTGCTGAACAGAGTAATCCTGGTTGCAGGTTGCCTTTCATCACATTGAATACTGCTTGCCAGTCTCTTCCTGCCTGCAAAGTGTCCTCTCAGAAATCAGCTGATAGTCCTATAGGCGCCTCCCTGTAGGCAACTCTCCGCCTCTCTCTTGCTGCCCCCAGAACTCTGTCTTTATCTTTCACCTTTGGCATCTCAGTCCTGATGGGTCCTGATGTGGTCCCCTCTGGGTCCAGCTTGCCTGGGACCCTCCTTGCTTCCTAAACCTGTATGTCCATCTCCTTCACAAACTTTGGGAAGTTTTCCTCATTTTTTTCAATTCTTGCTTCCTCATTCTGCACTGGTTGACTGTTTTTTTCTTCCTTGTGTTCCAAATCATTGATTTGAACCCCGGTTTCCTTCCCTTCACCATTGGTTTTGTGTGGATTTTCCTTCATTTCACTTAGCATAGCCTTCACTTCTTCTTTTATGTGTTTGCCATACTCAAGCATATCTGTCAAGCCTGTGAGCATCTTTATCACCAGTGTTTTGAATACTGCATCTGTTAGGTTGTCTATCTCCTCATCTGTTAGGTTGGCTATCTCCTTGTTGCTTAGTTTTTCCACTGGAACCTTGATCCATTTCCCCTTTTGAGCCATACTCCTCTGTCTCCTCATTCTGACAGGCTCCTGTGTTTTTTTGCCTCTGTGTCTTAGGTAGAGCTGTTGCTCCTGTTACGTTGTAAGGGGTGGAGCCTTAGGGATTCGTCAGTACAGGGCGACCTGTTTCACCACATTATGGTGCTGTATGTGGGGGAGGGGTCCGAGAGGGAACAATGCTACCTTCCCAGCACTCACCCTATTTTCAGGCACCTCTCCCACTTCCGCACCAGACTGGCACCCCTCTAGCTTCTACCCTGGCTGCCATTCCCAGAGTGGGTGGGTCTGTGGCTGTTCTAAGACCATGGGGACCCTTTAAACAAGTAGACTCTGCTGAGACCAGCAGTTTCTTCCTCTACCCCAACCCCCACTTGTTTGCACAGTCAGAAGCAATGAGGCTTGATTTTCCCTGATGCTAGGACCGTGAGCTTCGAGGTCTGGTGAGGAGCTGGGAATGCTCCCCAGGTGTCCCTCCTGACTTTTTAAAACGTGTGACTGCACTTTCTACTGGGCCACCATTGCTGCTGCTGCTGCCGCCACCACACCGTGTCCTCTCTTCCCTGGCTCCGCCCCTCCTACCTGTCTGGATGAGTATTTCTCCTTTATATCTTTGTTTGTTGGACTTCCATGCAGTTTGATTTTCTGGAACTTCTGGTTGTTTCTAGTTTTGAGGTAATTGTATTCCTTCTTAGTTGTGGAGGGAGAGGCAGTGTCTCTTTCGACACCCCCATCTTGGCTGGAAGTCCTGAATACCTTCATTCTTAAGTCAAGGACCCCTGGAGACAGATGCTGGTTAGAATCATTTGCTCATTTGAGCAGCTAGCTTGGCTGGTCATGCCTCTTACACAAGTTGGCCTGTCCTCCCACTGCTTTCACCCCCACCCTATAGAATGGGCTTATGCTCCTCTGACAACTGAGAACTCTCAGTATGCCTTGAGATAGGGCCATGCTTTTAATAACAAACATAAAATCACAGGAAAATTCCTAACATTATGAATTACAGTAAAATCAGCCTGAAAGATGGCTATAACATACTAGGATAATTGCAGAACATTTGTAGCTTGAATTGGGTTTTAAAGAAAGGGTTGATTTGAGGAAGTGAAAGTGATAGAAGGAATGCTTCATTCCAAATGTTTAAAGGGGAAAATATAATATGAGCAGTACAGAAAGATGGGAAAAACATAGTATACTTTGGAGGGCCAATGTTATGAGGAAATGACCCATATAGGAAAAAACCAATGAAGATGCTCAAATGTAAAAACACATAAGACATTTTTCAACACTAGTGTGAAGATCTGCCTATCTGGAGTGACCATTAAGTAAAAAAAAAAAAAAAAAATTAAATATCTCTTAGAAGTGCATCTTCTCTAGCAAGTAAAATATTCTAGAGTTTACCAATGACTTTTCTGGATAGGGTAACAACCTGCTCTGTTTGCCCAGGACTGTGGGGTTTCCTGGGATGCAGGACCTATGGGACTAAACCAGGGACAATGGGTCATGCTAAATCTAAGGTTCTCCTTTGTCCTCTGTATTGTCTTTAAATTGAGTTTTGGAAATGAAGGCTGATTGGATTCAGGTTGTTTTCATGGCAAAACTAATGCATAGGGGATGTTGGTACTTTCATCAGAAGATGTATTTTTGTGGGTTTGTTTGTTTGCTTGTTTGTTTGTTTTTTAATTTCATTGCAGTTACAGATGCTCAATACCTAGGTTCATTAATTTTGTAATATTAGTATATTATAATTCATTATCCTGTCTTGTTTATTAGTAAAATACTTCTACAAAGATAAAGTTCCCTCATCTACTATTTGATTCTGTCCTTTTATTTACCACTTTTCAAAATAATATGTTGACTCCTAGATATTCCCTAAGGTTAACTAATTAGATTTAGTTTATATGATTGAGTTCATTATTTTTTATGCATTTGAATCCATTGCAGTTTTGTTCTTTTGGATACTCAATTTGTCCTATCTTTGGCTCTAAGGACCTTGTAAAGTGGGTTCCTGAGTCCTATTGACAGGATATTATTAGTCACTTATGGTTTTCCTTGCTGTCTGCATGATGATTTGTTCCAGGCCAGGAATCAACCATTTTTAAAAATAACCTTAGTTGCTTTTAGTGGGATGTGATATTATAAGAATATAATCTAACTGCTAGAAATACTTATTGTGACTGGGATGGTCTTTATTTTTATATTTTTTCAGTAGATAGGGCTAGAAAAAAAAATTAAGATCACATGATTAATGTGGTGTTTACATGTAATGTAAACACATGATTAATTTTAAAATGATAAATTTTAACTCAGGACCCTGAATTTACTTAATCTGTTCCATTTTGTCTTTTCTCCATGCTGAGAATCCTAATTTCAACTGCAGTGAGGATGGTAGAAGTAGAATTTCACATGATTCATCATTTTTTTAATCCCAGAATACATCCACTACAGTCTTAGAACAACAATATCAATTTCTACAAACAATATGATTATGAAAATAATTCAAACATGTTGTGAGTAGCTTTTGTCTTTAAAATATATCACACTAGAGTTGTATAGCCAACTTGTTGTATTTAAAAGTCATTTGAAATACTTCCTTTCCAAGTAAGGTTTTTATTTTTATTTTTTAAAATATGCTTTATTATTTATGTTATTACAGTTGTCCCAATTTCTTTTTCCATTGTTCACCTCCACCCAATGAACCCCCTCCCTCCAGTTGTCCACCCCTTAGTCCATGCCCATTGGTTGTACATATAGTTCTTCTCAACCTCTTCCTGTCTACTCCAGTCCCTCCTACTAAGCTTCTTAATTCCTGTACCATCTCCCTCCCTTACACCCTTACCCCTTCCTCCTGACCTCTCCCCAATATGTTCCCCATACCTATAATTCTTTTCCCACTCTCGTTGCCTACTTAGTCTGCCTTTGTTTCAATTCCCTAGCTTCTGTTGTTGGTTGTTGTAATAAAGTTTTCATTTTAATGTTCATAGTTTTGATCCTCCTTTTCCTAAACCAGTCCCTTTAACATTTCATATAAAAGTGGTTTGGAGCTGATGAACTCCTTCAGTCTTACCCTGTCCTGGAAGCACTTTCTCTGACCGTCTATTCTGAATGACAGTTTTGCTGGATAGAGTAATTGTGGCTGTAGGTTTTTGCTCTTCATTACTTTGAATATTTCTTGCCAGTCCCTTCTTTCCTGCAGAGTCTCTTTTGAGAAATCAGCTGATAGACTTATTGGGACCCCTTTGTATGTAATTCTCTTCTTCTCTCTTGCTGCTTTTAAGACCCTCTCTCCATCCTCAATTTTTGACATTTTGATTATAATGTGTCTTGGTGTGGTTCTCCCTGGGTCCAATTTTTTTGGAACTCTCTGTGTTTCCTGGATCTGTAAGTCTATTTCCTTCCCCAAGTTAGGGAAGTTCTGCTTCATTATTGTTTCACATACTCTTTCAATTTCTAGTTCTTCTTCTTCACCTTCTGGCAGCCCTGTGATTTGGATGTTGGCCCGCTTATAGCTGTCTGATAAGTTTCTGAGCCTCTCCTCATATTCCTCACTTTTTGTTTCCTCTTCCTGCACTGGTTCCTTCCCTATGTTCTGATTTGTTGATTTGATGCCTGGTTTTCTTGCCCTAACCACTAGTTTCATATGTGTTTTGTTCATTTCAGGAGGACTAGCCTTCATTCCTTCCCCATCTTGTTTAAGATCTGCTGTTAGGTCTGTAAGCATTTTTATAACCGAAGCTCTGAATTGTGCCTCAAAAAGATTTCCTAACTGCTGAGCTATTAGATTAGATATTTTCTGTTTGGTCAGCTGTGTCACTGGGATCTCTGTCATGATCCCTGTCATCTTGACAGTTTTGTGTTTACCTTTGCTTCCTGGGCAGGGCTGTCATACCTGCACTATAGGGGGCGGAGGCCCATGCACTCATCACAACTGGGCGACCCTTCTAACCACGCTGTGGTGTTTTCTGCGGGGGTGGAGGTCTAAGATGGATTCCTACCGTTCACTCTCCACTGAGAGACCGGAAGCCTCCTCTTCCATCCCCACCCTCTCCAGGCCTCACAGTCTGAGGCAATGAAGGTCTGCCTTCCCCGGTTTTGGAATTGCAAGCTGACAGGTCTGGTCTGCAGCCAGGAGTGCTCCCCAGGCGCTTCTCGCCTCCCGCTAAATACGGGTGTCTGTGCTTACCACTGTCCTGCCTGAATCGCTGCTGCTGCTGCTGCAGACAGTACAGCTTGAACTCTCCTCCCTGGCTTCTCCCTTCCTACCTGTTTGGATGAGCACCACTTCTTTATAACTTCATACATTGGACTTCCATTTATTTTCTGTAACTTCTGGTTATTTCCGGTTTTGTGGTAGTTGTATTCCTTCTTAGTTGTGGAGGGAGATGGAGCATGTCAGTGTAGGCCTCCATCTTGGCCAGAATTCTCCTCCCAAACTATGTTTTTAAATGTGTACTCTTAAATAAGAAAGGACAACTTAGGATCATAGATTATTTATTTTTAAGCTTCAAAATTAGAAAAACCTACTAAAATAAACTGACAAAAAAAGATAGTCATATTTTTAAAAAGAATTTGAAGTGTTTGAAGATAAAATTGAGAAAATATTTCAGAAATGATTTAAACATCAAAAGATATAAAAGAGGAGGGAAAAGGAAGTTAGATTAATCTGAACACTGAATCAGTAGGAATTCTGGTGAGATCAGAGAAGATAAAAAGAAAATTATTATACAACTTTTCAGAACCAAAGGACATATGTTTCTAGGTTAAAAGTCTTCATCAAAATGCCCAGAAGATTTAAAAAACCTATATCAATATATATTATAGTAAAATTGTGTTACTTCAGGGGCAAAGAAAAGGCTATAAAAACTTGAAGAGAAGAAAAATGGTTCTATATAAAAAAAACTGCAATCAGAATATCAGACTATTTAATAGTCACACTGGAAACTAGAAGACTGTGGAATAATGCCTTCCAAATCCTGAGGAAAATTATTTCCAACTAGTATTCTATACCATTTCAATTATAAACAAGTGTAAGACTACAACAAGGATATTGTGAGACGTAACTAAACATTTATCCTTCATGTACTCTTTCTTAGATACTGAAAAATATGTTTTCAAAAAATAAAGGATAAGTACAACAAGAAATCAAACAGAGTAAAGATGAAAAGGGAAGTATTAGATCAATCAAAACAAATTGGAAAAGATAAGTTCAACGTCCAGCCAAGATGAAGGCCTAAGACAGACATGCTGCATCCCCCTCCACAACTAAGAAGGAATACGACTACCTCAAAACTAGAGACAACCAGAAGTTCCAGAAAATAGAGCTGCATGGAAGTCCAACAAACAAAGATATAAAGAAGAAAAACTCATCCAGACAGGTAGGAGGGACGGAGCCAGGGCGAAGAAGATGCAGTGTGGTGGCAGCAGCAGGCTGGCAGAAAGCGCAGTCACACATTATAAAAAATCAGGAGGGACACCTGGGAAGTGTCCCCAGCACCAGACCAGATAGCACAGCTCACAGTTTCAGCACCAGGGAAAATAAAATCTCATTGCTTCTGACTGTAAGAACCAGTGGGTGTTGGAGCAGAGGAAGAAACTGTAAGTCTCTCAGTAGGTCCACTTATTTAAAGGGTCACCATGGACCTAGAACATCTGAAGACCCATGCAATCTGGGAACAACAGCCAGGGCAACAACTAGAGAGGAGCCAGTCCTATATGGAAGTGGAAGAAGTGCCTGCAAAACAGGCAAGTGTTGAGCAGGGGGCATTGTTCCCTCTTAGACCCTTCCCCTACACACAGCACCACAATGTGGTGAAACTGGTCCCCTATACTGATGAATACCTAAGACTCCACCCCTTCTAACATGACAGGTGTGACAGCTCTACCTAAGACACAGAGGCAAGCAAACACAGGAGCCAATCAAGACGAGGAGACAGAGAAATATGGCCCAAAAGAGGGAACGGATCAAGTTCCAGTGGGAGAACTAAGCAATGAGGGGTAGCCAACCTAACAGAGGAGGAGATAGCCATCCTAATAGACATAGAGTTCAAAACACTGGTGATAAAGATGCTCACAGACTTGACAGATATGCTTAAGTATGGCAAACGCAGTAGGGTAGAAGTGAAGGCTATGCTCAATGAAACTAAGGAAAATCCACATGAAACCTATGGTGAAGGGAAGGAAACCAGGGTTCAAATCAATGATTTGGAACATAAGAAAGAAAAGAACAGTCAACCAGTACAGAATGAGGAAACAAGAATTGAAAAAATAAGGCGAGGCTTAGGAACTTCTGGGATAACTTTAAACATGCAACATCCAAATCATAGGGGTGTCAGAAGGAGAAGAGGAAGAGCAAGAAATTGAAAGCTTATGTGAAAAAATAATGAAGGGAAACTTCTCAAGTTTGGTGAAGAAAACAGAGATACAAGTCCAGGAAGCACAGAGAGTCCCAAATGAGCTAGACCCCAAAAGGACCACACCAAGACACATCATCATCAAAATGCCAAAGGTTAAAGATAAAGAGAGAATCTTAAAAGCAGCAAAAGAAAAGCAGAGAGTTACCTACAGAGGGGTGCCTATAAGACTTATCAGCCGGTTTCTCAAAAGAAACTTTGCAGGTAAGAAGGAGCTGGCAAGAAGTATTCAATGTGATGAAAAGCAAGGACCTACATCCAAGGTTACTCTATCCAGCGAATCTACCATTTGGAATGGAAGGGCAGATAAAGTGCTTCCCAGACAAGGTAAAACTAAAGGAGTTCATTATCACCAAGCCATTATTATATGAAATGTTAAAGGGACTTATTTAAGAAAAAGAAAAGAAGGTCAAAACTATGAACATTAAAATGACAACAAACTCTTAACTATCAACAACTAAATCTAAAAAGTAAAAACAAAATCCAACTAAGGAAAACCAAAAAGGAACAGAATCATATGTATGGAAATCATTTGGAGGGTTATCACCTGGGAGAGGGAAAGGGGAGAAATGGGAAAATGGTGCAGGGATTCAGAAGCATAATGGTACAAAATAGACAGGGGGATGTTAGGAATAACAGGGGGAAGTTAGGAATAACATAGTAAAAGGTGAAGCCAAAGAACTTGTATGCATGACCAATTGACATGAACTAAGAGGGGTAGGATTGCTGGAGGAAAGGAGGGTACTGGGCAGAGGGGAGCAAAGGGGGGAAAATGGGACTATGTAACAACATAATCAACAAAATATACTTAAAAAAACAAATTAGAGTTCTTGATTATCAGATTACTTAATCATTTGGATAATATTGATAGACATTTGTCATATTTGTTGAAGAAATTTACTGTAGTTGGAAAACAATATTGGGAATATTGTTACAGTAATAAATTTAAAATAAGAAAGTATTAATTCCAGAAAAAAATTTAAATGTTCTACTCCAAAGGAAACATGACATACTATTTGCCTCATCAGCAAATATATTTAAATAATAATGTAAACACTGACTTTCTTTTTCATAAACTTTATTTTAAAGGCCTTTTTAAGAGAAGTTTTAGGTTTACAACAAAATTGAGAGTAATATATAGAGATGTTCCATATACCCCAATATATGCATAGTCTTCCTCATTGCCAAGACATTGTGTGTGTAGACCACCTGCAACAACATCTAACACATAGTAACTACTTAAACAAGTCTTAGTGGTTATTATTATTAAAGGCAGTGATAATTATATGGGGGGTGGGGTGGGGTCACAGAGGGATAAGCTGAGACACAAGGATAAGCTGAGCAGGCTAATAATTTGCTGCCTCTCCAAACTGGCATTTTTTTCTATCTTTCTCATTGTATATTTAGTGATGGAGGAAGAACATTGAATTTAACAGCTATTGTATACAAAAATTGATTTACTTATTTGTCCATTTCTGCTAACTGAAACAGACCTGAAGTTCTAGGGGAGGGAAATGCCAAAATATCTGCACATTTCTGTCCATTTCATCTGTTCTTTTTGGTCCCAAACAAGGAAACTTCTGAGGAAGTATATTGAAGGGTATAACACTCAGAAAATAAAAATAATAAAATTTCTCATTTTCAGTAAATGACACTGTGTAATACATTATTTAGTTTGGGAATTTTAGTTGAACCAGACTCTGATGGTTAGCTAACTGATTACATGCTGAGTCATAAAAATACTTGACAGAAATAGGAAGCACTCACCAAGAGGCTTTTTTTTTTTCATTTTGTTATTTCCATAAAAAATCAAGGCCTGCCTCTGCAGAAGCAATGTATATTTCTTCAGTTTATTGCAGCAGAGGTTTAACATCCTTAGATTAAATGAGTGTCCTGGACACTTTTAAAATGACTTCACTCCTTGCTCAGCTTTGAGGCCATCTTACTATGAGGACACAGCACAATCAATGCACCTTTGTAATGGCATCTACAGATGCTGGCATAGAATTCAGGGGATCCACGTGACATCTCATGTCAGCATCTTGCTTTAGAGTTGTAAAAAAATTGGCTAGCCTGGAATGGGAGATGTAAAACAAGCTCTGTCAAACCAAAAAGTAACAACCCTCTAAAATCCAGCCTCCACATTTCTTTCCTGCCTTCCTTTCCATCATCAATAAAAACAAAGCACCATGAGGTTATTAACTATTCCTTGAGCAACGAATGTTAAAAGCAATCAGCAAATCACACTTTAGTAGTCTACAGGTATACCTTAACATGTTCATGCTACTATCTAATATGCTTCCCTCCCTTTCAATTATCCTCCCAAAGCTCAGGGTGCTACTGGGTAAGGCCCCTGGAAGTTGAAGTCCTTTTCCATTGTCCCAATGTGGGAAACAGAGAGTCTCTCTTTGGTAAGTTTCTCACCATGTTTCACGGGGCTCAAATCCCAGCTCTGCCACATATTAGCTGTGTGACATTGCAAAACCTTTCTGTGATTCTGTTTTCTCATCAATAAAATGAAAATGATAACATTTCATGATGGTTTTGTGAAGATTTAACTCAATGATTCATGTAAAGTGGTTAGTAGATAGTGTGACTATGCCTGTCCCATAGTCAGTGCTCATATGTTTATTCAGTAGGTATCTATTAAACCAATTATGTGCCGGGCACTCTTATAGGCATTGGACAAGACAGACCAAGAAAGATATGAATCTTACATTCTAGTGAGGGAGACTTCCAATGAACCATGAATAGACTAAATGGGGAAATATCAGGGTCTGTTAAACAATGATAAGTGATATAAAACAAGAAGAAAAGCAGCGCAGGGTGAGGGGAATGGGAGGGCTAAGATGGAGTGAGCTGAATGGATAGCCAGGAGGGAGAATATTCCAAGCTCAAACCCCAGCCCAAAGGTAAGGGGACAGTGTGATCAGAAGGAGTCAGAGGAGAGTGGTGGGAGAAGTCAAAACAGCAAGAGGTCTGATGACTTGGGAACTTGGAGGACACACTCAACTTCAGCTTTCACTCTGAGTGACATGGAGAACTGCAGCAGGATTTGGGGTGAAAGAGTGGCATGATCTCACTTATGTTTTAAGGAACTAACTCTGGTTCTCTGCTAAGAAGAGATTACAGAAGAGAAAGATAGAGTCAGGGAGACCTGTTGTTACCTTGAGAGAGTCAAGTCATCCAGCCTGAGCACCTGGAAAGACGGAGTTGCCATGGACTGGAATGAGGAAGGTTATGAGCCAGAAAGAGCAAGTTTAGTCTTGCTGTTCACAGAATCTTAGCTTCTTTTGTTAGCATCACAGGCTGCTTCCTCACACTGTTGTGAATGCATATAGCTGTCTTATCTATTTCTCCAGATGCCAAACTACTTGAGACTAGCGACCATATCATGTTCTTCTTTTAAACTGACCACAGTGTCACCACTGTGTAGCTGATATGGCTGCATTCCAAATTTGCAATTATACCAGCTACATTCCTGGCACTTGCCAGATAAGCAAGGAAGGAAGAAAAGAAAAGTCAGTGGAGGATAATGTGAATATATAAAGAACATCCCTTCAGAGATACATAAATACCACCCCTAGGTTAAACTAGGGTATCTGGAAGCCAGATTCTGAATTTGCAGCACTCTGAAGCTGCTAAAATATTTCTATTAGTAGTATTTTGAAGTGTTGTCTTTGGCCAATGTGGAGAAATGTTAGAAGAAGCACCTTTGATTTTTGTCAGGCTCACATTTCTTCCAGAGTAAATGCCAGTCTGTATAATGCCCAACAGAGACCTGAATTAGTACTGTCTTAATCTTCGTCCCTTGACTTACTCTGCTCCATGTGCCTTGGACTCCCCAAACCCCTCCCAACTGAGGGCCCTTGTCCCTGCTGTTACCTTCACCTGAGACACTCAGTCCCCAGATAGTCATAAGTCGGCTTTTGCCTTCAAAACATTTCTTAAATATCATCTTCTAATTACTACCCTATTTAAAATTGTAGTTCCCTCAGTTTCCAGAATCTCCCATCCTCCTTATCCTGCTTTCTTCTTTCTATAACATCTATCTCATGCTAATGAATATCTCCCTGGAATATCAAGTTCATAAGGGCAAAGGTCCCATCTATTTTGTTCACTGCTGTATCTGCAGCACCTAGCCTATGCATGTCTATAGTAAGCACTCATTAAAAATTTATTGAGTGAATTAGGACTAGGGATAGCTGTACTCTTGAAAATGGTTTATTTCATGGATAATGTGAATATTGTAGCTGATCATATATGCTCCTTTTTCACTTAGACTACTAAGAAACTTAGAAGCAAATTTATAGCACCTGCATAGGGCTTCACGTGCACTTTATGGTTTCAGGTAAAGAGCCTCAGCTCTGGAGCAGGGGGTTCTGGCATGGAACCCCAGTCCTACCATTTAATACATGTGTGACTTTAGACAGGCTTACTTATCTTCACTCAACATTTGTGCTTCAGTTTCCTCTTGTAAAATAGGCATGAAAGTAGTAACTTACCTAAACATATAGCTGTGAGGATAAAATTAGATAACAGATGTCAAATGCTCAGAATGGGGCTCAGTATACTGAAAGAAAATTGTTTGCTGATATCATTAAGAGGACCAGCTATCTCAGTTTTCCTGCAACTCATGAATTTCCCTTGATGTAGGATTATCAATGCTATAAGCAGGGCCATCCCAGGGGTACAACTTAACCTTTTTATACTGATATTTAGCTTTGTTTTTTTTTTTTATTTCTTATTTTTATTTATTTTATGTTGCTGTACATATTTTTGAAAGGATCTTATATTCTTTATGAAACAAAGTGAACTATGAATAAATCATACATGCAGTCACATACAATGTTGTGCACATCATATGCCCCTAAAATATCAATAAACCATATGCTTTATAAAGGAAAAACATGAAGACTGAATGAAGACACAGTCATTTCTTCTCTAACAGGGTTTATATTCACTCTTCTCAATAAGGTATGCAAAACAGAGGCATAAAAAGATGAGCAGAGTGAGAAAGCTTGAAAGACCCCATTCTGAACAAGTTTAGTATCATGCAGCAATCATAAGATTATGTAAATGAAAAGACAAACATGGTTAAGTGCCACACAAATACTGCTTGATGTTATTATATAACAATCTAGTCTTATGATACCCCAAGGCTTCTTGAATAACCAAGAAATGCTAATGAAATGAGACCAACATTGTAGAACTATAATATAAAGTATGTGTCTACAATATTCCACAAATTCCCCATGTAATTAGCTTCTCTATGATTGCCTTTGTTGGCATTTCCCCCCTCCTACATCTTCGTGAATATCTGAAATTGGAAACAAGTATCAGCATCTTTATTAACATAAGGCTATTAGGATTCCTATAATGACAATGTGAGAAGCTCTGCAGAATCTCTCCTCAGTGAAACAATTATAACTAGTAAAAACTATTTAAAAATCTCTTTTAAGCTTTTAAAAATTATCTAAAGGGCCTATGGCAAATGGAGAAACATTCACTCAAGAAAATCTAGTATTTTAATAAGAAGAGTGAGCCTCTGTGCCATTTGAGCCATGACCTTTCCCCTCCTCTGTCCCCTAGCTTGGCATGATAGAAGCTCTACTATGAGCATGTGAAGCCAGGATCACGGGGTTGCCTCTTTCCTAGCTCCTAATCTAGGGCAATGGTATCAGCCCAGGAGGAGCAGGCCACAAGAGATTCTCATCCCTATCCCCAAGCCCAGGCTTCCTGTTTCAGGCTCTCTATTCCAGGCAAGAACGTCTTCCTTCCTCTACTTAGTTCCCATTGGTAGGGAACTTTACTGTGTGGGAGAAAGGGAATCCTGACCCAATGAACTGCCACCACAGCCTGCTCATAGGGTGAGAGTATTATGGCAGGAAAGGTAAGCCAGGAAGACCAGAGACTAATGCCACCATCCAGTGCCTCATTCATGAAGCACAAATGTCACTCCAATAGAAGTGGATCCCTGTTCCCATCTCTAATTCTGGTGACAAAAACCATATGACCATCTAAACAGGATCAGAAAAATATTTAGTAAATCTAACAACCTTTTATGATTAAAACAAAAAAAAAACATGGAATATTGGGACCGTGATCAATTTTATAAAGAGCATCTATGAAAAACACCCAGTAAACATCATACCTTGTAGAGAAAGACTAAATCCTTTTCCCTAAATATCAGTAACAAGACAAGGATGTCCACTAGAGGGTAAAGCCAGGGCAATTAAGTGAACGAGAGTGTGCGCGTGCTTGCACACACACACGCACACACTAAAAGTCATTCATGTTGGAAAGGAAGAAGTAAAACTATCTCTATTTGCAGATAACATGTTTTTGTAAATAGAAAATTTTAAGAAGTTCACTGTAAAACCATTAGAACTAGTTGACCAAAGTTGTAAGATGCAATTTATGTATATATAAATATAAATTTTAGTTTATACACTAAGAATAAATAATCCAAAATGAAAGTAAGAAAACAGTTCCATTTACAATAGTACCAAATCTAATAAAACACTTAAGAATAAATTTAATAAAAGGTATAAAAGTTGTACTCTAAAATATGAAATATTACTGAAAGAAATTAAAGAATTCCTAAATAAATGAAAAGACATTTATGCTCATTTATTAGAAGAAATGATTTTGTTAAGTTAGCAATATTCTCCAACACAATCCTTTCTGGTATATATTCAAAGAAAATGAAATCTGGGTCTTGAAGAGATCAATTGTAAATTTATATGCACTCAACATTGGAGAACCTAAATATATTAAGCAAATACCAACAGACTTGAACAGAGTAATTGAAAAAAATACAATAATAGTCGAGGATTTCATTACTGCACTTTGAAACAAAGAAGATATTATAAGTGATACCATGGAAATGCAAAGGATCATAAGAGATTACTATGAACAATCATATTAAAAATTATACAGCCTAGAAGAAATTATTAAATTCCTAGAAATATAAAACTTACCAAGTCTGAATTATGAAGAACAGAAAATCTGAAGAGAAAATTACTAATAAGGAAATTGACTTGATAATCATAAACCTAATGTCAAAGAAAAACCTAAAACCAAATAGCTTTACAGGTAAATTATACCAGACATCTAAAGAAGGATTATTGCCAATCTTTCTTAAACTCTTACAAAAATTTGAAAAGAAGGGAACATTTTCAGTCTCATTTTATGAGGTCATCATTACCCTAATCTTCAAAGCCTGATAAGAATAGTATAAGAAAAGGAGACTACATGCCAATATCCCTGATGAATATAAATATAAATATTCTCAACAAAATACTAGCAAACTGAATTCAACAGCTCATTAAAATCATTATATACCATGATCAAATAGGATTCATTCCTGAGTCGCAAGGATGGTTTAAATACACAAATCAGTAAATGTGATAGACCACATTAGTAGAATGAAAAACAAAAGCATATGATCATCTCAATAGAGGCAGAAAAAGCATTTGACAAAATTTAACATCCTTTTATGATTAAAAAAAAACTCTCAACAAATTGGTATAGATGGGACACAACTCAACATGTTAAGGACCATACATATGACAAACCCACAACTAACATCATACTCAACAATGAAATGTTGAAAACTTTCCTGCTATGCTCAGATACAAGACAAAGGTGCCCACCCTTACCATTCTTATTTAATGTAGTACTAGAAGTCTTAGCCAGGGGAAGTAGGCAAGAGAAAACTTATGAAAGGTATCCAAATCAGAAAAGAAGTAAAATCATCCCTGTTTGCTGATGACATGATTTTACATACAAAAAAACCTTTAAAATTCCACCAAAAAACCCTATTAGAATTAATAAACTAATTCAGTAAAATTTCAGGATACTAAATCAACATACAAAAATCACTTCCATTCCTATACACTAACAAAAAATATCTGAAAAAAATTAAGAGAACAATTCCATTCACAGTAGTATCAAAAACTATAAAATACTTAGAAATAAATTTAACCAAAGTAGTGAAGACCTCTGTACACCAAAAAACTCTAAGAAATTGAGACAAAAATAAATGGAAATATATACCATGTTCATGTATCAGAAGAGTTAGCATTGTTAAAATGTCCATACTACCCAGAACCATTTACAGATTTAATACAAGTCCTATCAAAATTCCAATAGCATTTTTTACAGAAATAGAAAAAAATTCTAAATTGTATATGAAACCACAAAGAACCTGAATAACCAAAGCAATCTTAAGAAAGAACAGGAAAAGATGGTGAAGGAGTGAGGGGAGGCTGCTCTTTCAGGCTCCCGAGACCCGTCTGTAGTTTGAACTAAATGCACACAGAACATCTCAGTGAGCAGCTGGACACTGGCAGGAGTCGAGCCTCGGCACTGCTGGATTAGAGAAAACCATCTGGGAATGACCTGTTTAGTGAGGATAGCGGAGGAAAAGGGACAAGATGGAAAATCTGACTGGAGTGGCTACATGAGCTGTGGTTGGAAGTATGCAAAGGCTTTCTGGTGACCACAGGCTTCCCCAGACAGGAGTCGAGAGGAGAGCGGATCTCTGCCCGCTGGCAGAGACAGGACGCAACCAGGTGGCATTGGCGCTGAAAGACAAGAAACAGCGTACTGCTGTGCACATGAGAACGTAATTTTTCTTTATATTTTTCTCTTGTGAACTGCAGAGAGGGGAGGAAAGTTTGGCGGTGATAGGACATTCCTGAGGAGTGCAGGCACAGAAGTGCGCTCACCCACTCCCCAACCCTCCCTATGGGTCACGCGAGTGCGCATAGGGAAGTGCCTTCATTCACTGGCCCAGGTGCGCAGGGCCGCGCACCTAGCTGCCCCTTGGACAACCCCAACAGACATAAGATCATTGCCCCAACGGGCACAAGGAGGGTCTGCTGGGCATGTAGAAGACCATGCGCAGACACCCCTGGCCAGCTCCAGTGGGCACCAGGCTGGAGTGCAGACCACTTGCACGGGCTCTCCTCATGTCCACCCAGGCAGGGGCAGGACCGGCGGGTGACTGCAGCGCAGAAACAGTGGGTGGTGGTGGCAACTCACAGACGCTCACTTCCACTGTGCACAAGTGTCTGGGGCCTGTACTAAGAGGCAAGGGTTGAGAGGCGAGAGACCAATTCCCAGAGCATGGCACAGCAGGCCTGAGGCTAGCGCTCAGGCCACCTTGCGTACACATCGGCGCTCACGCAAAAGCACCTCGGCCAGTTCCAACAGGCGTCAAAGGAATGCACCATGCTGGCCACCGTTGGGTGCACACCACTGCTGCAAGAAACAGAAACCTCTGGCCCACCTCATTAGGCCCGCTGTGGACGCAGAAAAAGAAGATGACATACAAAGGCTGAACTGAGTAAAAAGATTCGTTTTATATACTTTTTAAAACTTCTATTTCTATCTTAGTATTTTTATTTGTATTTTATTTTACTTTAAATTTTTTTAAATTTCTTATTTTTAATTCTAAATTTAATTTTAATTATAATTCTTACTTATTTTTCCTTAAAAAAACTATATCTCTAATTTTTTCATTCAATCTCTCCTTCTCATCCTTCCTCTTTAATTTTTGTTTGTTTGTGTGTCTAGTTTAGCCTCCCTT
Source organism: Furipterus horrens (assembly GCF_987537825.1). Lineage (NCBI taxonomy): Eukaryota > Metazoa > Chordata > Mammalia > Chiroptera > Furipteridae > Furipterus > Furipterus horrens. The sequence continues at coordinate 56,086,593 of NW_028327176.1, read as the reverse complement.
TCACTTTAAATAAATAGAATATAACTACTATATAAATCCAATACTATACAATCCTACTTTCTTACTATATTCTGCATTCTTCCGTCCTTTTCTTCTATCGTTATTAACATACAATGTAAATATTACCCACTGTCTTGCAGAGTCTCAACTATTATTAATCTCTCATACCATCTCTCTCAAAAATCATATTTTTCCTCCCTAAAAACAACTCTTATCTATTCTTCCTATAGTATAAAAGCTCTAATCTCTCTACATTTATATTAATACTGGCTCATTGGCTGACGATAGCGGGATAGAGGGTGGGGGATATTTTGGAGGGTGTGGGTCTCCTCTCTGGGCTGTGTGTTTATGTTTTTAACAGCATTTCCACAAAAGAACTCAAGACAAAGTGGATAGAGTGACTCAATTAACCAGCCAGAGGGAAGATTCTAACAAAGAGTATCTGAAATATAACCAGACAGCATAAACAGATGACATAAAGGGTACCCCAAGAACATCAGGCTCAGGAGATCAAAGAGACTGCACCACTGAAACCCGCAGATCTCCTATAAAAAATCTCATACCACAAAGGTAGGAAGTCAAAGCACGCAAATCCAAAAAACAAAAACAAACAAGAAGAATCCATCATGGTAAGATGCAGAAACAACCTCTCAATGAAAGGAAAAGAGGAATCCCCAGAAAGAAAGGTAGATGGAATAGACATAGCCCAAATGTCAGACACAGAATTCAAAACAATGGTGGTGAAGAAGCTCAATATACTTGACAACCTCAAAAACAACTATGACAACCTCCAAGGAAGTTACCAGCAGCTCCAAGAAACTTACAGGAAACTTACAGAGAACTACACCAGCATAAAAAAAGACATAGAAACTATTAAAAAGAACCAGGAAGAAATGAAGAATTCAATCTCTGAACTGAAAAATACAGTAGAATCAGTCAAAAGCAGACTAAAGGAAGCAGGGGATCAGATTAATGAGCTAGAAGATAATGTAGGAAAAAATTCCCAGGCAATACAACAAAATGAAAAAAGATTGAAAAAGTATGAGGAAGATGTAAGGGAATTACAGGATAGCATAAGGAACAAACAATATCAGAGTAATTGGAATTAAAGAGGGAGAAGGAGAACAAAGAATAGAAAAACTGATAGGAGAAATAGTGACAGAAAATTTTCCCAACCGAGTGAGAGAAAAAGTTATGCAAGTTCAGGAAGCACAGAGAGTTCCAATGAAGAGGAATCCCCCAAAACCCACTCCAAGGCACATCATAATTAAAATGGCAACATTAAAAGACAAAGAGAGAATCCTGAAAGCAGCAAGAGAAAAACAACAAATAACATACAAGGGAGCTCCGATAAGGCTATTGACCGATTTGTCAACAGAAACACTACAAGCCAAAAGGGAATGGTCAAAAATATTTCAAGCAATGAAAAACAAAGGCCTAAAACCAAGAATACTCTACCCAGCAAGGTTCTCATTCAAAATGGAAGGTGAAATAAGGAGTTTCTCAGACAAAGGAAGACTAAAAGAATACATCTCCACCAAACCAGCATTGCAAGAGATGCTAAAGAAAACGTTCAAAGAAAAAAGAAGAAAAAAAGAGGAGAGGAACACAGGTACAAAGCAAAATGAATAAATACATGTCAATAATAACCTTAAATGTAAATGGGTTAAATGCTCCAATTAAAAGACATAGGGTAACGGAATGGATAAGAAAACAGGACCCACATATTTCCTGTCTACAAGAAACTCACCTTAAAACAAAAGATTTACATAGACTGAAAATGAAGAGATATAAAAAATATATATACCAAGCAAACGGACATGAAAAAAAAGCTGGGGTAGCAGTCCTCGTATCAGACAAAACGGATTTCAAAGCAAAGGCAATAAAAAGAGACAAAGAAAGACATTTATTAATACTTAAGGGAAAAATCCATCAAGAAGATATAACACTGATAAACATATACGCGCACAACATAGGAGCACCCAAATGCATAAAGAAAATACCAGAAGACCACAAGAAGGATATTAACAGAAACACACTCATAGTAGGGGACTTTCACACTCCATTATCAACAATAGACAGATCCTCAAAGCAAAGAAACACCAAAGGTATACAGGCATTGACCAACACACTAAACCACATGGACTTAACTGATATACATAGAAATTTTCACCCCAAAGAAGCAAAATATACATTCTTTTCAAAGGCACATAGGACATTTTCAAAGATAGACCACATGATAGGACACAAAACAAGCCTCAACAAATTCAAGAAAATTGAAATCATATCAAGCATCTTTTCAGACCACAATGCCTTGAAACTAAAAATCAACCTCACAGAAAAAAATCAAAGACACCCAAAATCATGGAGAATGAATAACATGCTATTAAATAATGAACGGGTTAACAATGACATCAAAGAAGAAATCAAGAAATTTCTGGATACTAATGATAATGAACACACAACAGCCCAAAACCTATGGGACACAGCAAACGAAGTCCTAAGAGGAAAGTTCATAGCAATACAGCATATCTGAAAAGGATAGAAGAATCACAAATAAAAAATCTAACCCTAAAACTACAAGAACTAGAACAACAACAACAAACAAAGCCTAGGGCAAGAAGAAGGAAGAAAATCATCAAGATCAGAGCAGAATTAAATGACAGAGAGACTAAACAAACAATTCAAAACATCAACAAGAGTAGGAGCTGGTTCTTTGAAAAAATAAACTAAATTGACAAGCCTCTAGCCAGGCTCATCAAGAAAAGAAAGAGAGAAGACCCAAATAAACAAAATCAGAAATGAAAGAGGGGAAATCACGACTGATACCACAGAAATACAAACGATCGTAAGAAATTACTACAAACAACTGTATGGCAAGAAATTTGACAACCTAGAAGAAATGAACAAATTTCTAGAAACATATAACCTCCTAAAACTGAATCAAGAAGAAGTAGAAAGTCTCAACAGACCAATAATAAAAAAGGAAATTGAAACAGTAATCAAAAATCTCCTGGCACAAAAAAACCCTGGACCAGATGGCTTCACAGGCGAATTTCACAAAACATTTAGGGAAGAACTAACTCCTACCCTCCTCAAACTATTACAAAAAATCCAAGAAGAGGGAAAAATCCCAAACTCTTTCTATGAAGCCAGTATTACCCTAATCCCAAAACCAGGTCAAGACAGAAGAAAGAAAGAAAACAACAGGCCAATATCACTGATGAACATAGATGCTAAAATCCTCAACAAAATATTGACAAACAGGATCCAGCAACACATTAGAAAGATCATACACCGTGATCAAGTGCGATTCATCCCAGGGATGCAAGGATGGTTTAATATTCACAAATCAATAAATATAATACATCGCCTAAACAAAATGAAAGACAAAAATCACATGATCATATCCATAGATGCAGAAAAAGCATGTGATAAAATACGACATTCATTTATGATGAAAACACTCAGCAAAATGGGAATAGAGGGAGCATACCTTACCATAATTAAGGCTATATATGAGAAACCTGAAGCCAACATCATTCTCAATGGACAAAAACTGAAAACATTCCCCCTGAAATCAGGAACTAGACAAGGCTGTCCACTCTCTCCACTCCTATTCAACATAGTGTTGGAAGTCCTAGCCACAGCAATCAGACAAGACAAAGAAATAAAAGGCATCCATATTAGAAATGAAGAAGTAAAACTATCATTATATGCAGATGACATAATAGTATACATAGAAAACTCTATAAACTCCACTAAAAGACTACTCGATATAATAAGTGAATTTGGCAAAATAGCAAGGTATGAAATAAATATACAGAAATCTAAGGCATTTCTGTATACCAATGATAAAATATCAGAGACAGAGACAAAAAAGAAAATACCATTTACCATAGCAACAAGAAAAATAAAGTACCTAGGGATAAACTTAACCAAAGAGATAAAAGACCTGTACTCTGAAAATTATGTAACATTGAAGAAAGAAATTAAGGAAGGTACAAATAAATGGAGGCAAATGCCATGTTCTTGGATGGAAAGAATCAACATTGTCAAAATGACCATACTACCCAAAGCAATTTACAGAATAAATGCAATCCCTATTAAAATACCAATGACATGTTTCACAGATCTAGAACAAATACTTCAAAAATTCATATGGAACCAAAAAAGACCCCGAATAGCCACAGCAATCTTGAGACAGAAAAACACAGCAGGAAGAATCACAATACCAGACATCAAACAATACTACAAAGCCACTGTGATCAAAACAGTCTGGTACTGGCATAAGAACAGGCATATAGATCAATGGAACAGAATAGAGAGTCCAGAAATAAACCCAGGCCTCTATGGTCAACTAATATTTGATAAAGGAGGAATGAACATAAAATGGAGTGAGAAGAGCCTCTTCAACAAATGGCGCTGGGAGAACTGGACAGGGACGTGCAAAAAAGTGAAACTAGACCACCAACTTATGCCACACACGAGAATAAACTCAAGACTTAAATGTAAGTCGTGACACCATAAAAGTCCTAGAGGAAAGCATAGGCAGGAAAATTTCAGATATCCCACATAACAAAATTTCACGGATATATCTCCTAAGGCAAGGGAAATGAAGAAAGAAATAAACAAATGGGACTACATCAAACTAAAGAGTTTCTGCTCAGCAAAAGAAAACACTAGCAAGATGAAAAGGAAACCAACCATATGGGAAAACATATTTGCCAATGACATCACAGACAGAGGACTGATCTCCAAAATATATAAAGAGCTTATACGACTCAACATCAAGAAAACAAACAACCCATTAAAAAATGGGCAAAGGACCTGAACAATCACTTCTCCAGGGAGGATATACCGAGGGCCCATAGGCGTATGAAAGAATGCTCAACATCACTAGCCATCAGAGAGATGCAAATAAAAACCACAGTGAGATACCACTTCACACCTGTCAAAATGGCCATCATCAACAAATCAACAAACAACAAGTGCTGGCAAGGATGTGGAGAAATGGGAATCCTAGTGCACTGTTGGTAGGAATGCAGACGGGTGCAGCCACTATGGAAAACAGCATGGAATTACCTCAAAAAATTAAAAATGGAACTGCCTTTTGAACCAGCGATTCCATTGCTAGGATTATACCCAAAGAATCCTAAAACCCTAATTCAAAAGAACTTATGCACCCCTATGTTCATAGCAGCACTGTTTACAATAGCCAAGTGCTGGAAACAGCCGAAGTGCCCATCTGTAATTCAGTGGATCAAAAAACTGTGGTACCTTTCTCTCAGCAGAGAGAAAGAGGGAACTCCTGCCATTTGTGACAACATGGATGGAACTAGAGAGAATTATGCTTAGTGAAATAAGCCAGGCAAAGAAAGAAAAATACCATATGATATCACATAATACAGGAAACTAAAGAACAACATAAACAAATGAACTAAATAGGACAAGGAGCAGAATAACAGTTAATAGAGTAGAGGGGAGAGGGAGAGAAGGGGGATACGTAAGGGAAGGGTTTAGTCAAGGAATGTGTATAAATGACTCATGGACATGGGCAACAAAGAGGAATATGTTTGTGGGAGAAGGGGTGGGCTGGGTGGGGCGGAGCAATGGGGAATAAATGGGACAACTGTAATTGAAAAACCAAAAAATAAAATTAAAAGAAAAGAAAGTTAAGTTAAAGGAAAACAAGAAAAGAAATGCAACTATTTTTATGTTGATTTTGTATCCTGCAATTTGATAAATTTTTTATTAGTTCTAACAAGCTTTATCGTGGAATATTAAGTATGTTCTACATATACAAAAGATCATGTCATCTGTGAATAGACAATATTACTTCTTCCTTTCCTATATGAATGTTTGTTTTTCATTTTTCTTGCCTGATTGCTCTGGCTAGGACTCTCAGTACTATGTAGCATGAAAGTGGTAAGAGGGTGAATCTTTGACTTATTTGTGATGTTTGAGGAAAAGCTTTCAAATTTTCACCATTGAGTATGATGCTAGTTGTGAATTTTTTCTATATGACTATATGTTGAGGTAATTTGCCTCTATCCTAGTTGGTTGAATATTTTATCATCAAAAGGCATTGAATTTTGTCATATTTTTTACGGCATTAATTTAGATGATCATGTGGCTTCTCTCTTTAATTCTGTTAATTTGGTGTATTGCACAGATTGATTGATTTTCATATGTTGAACCGTTCTTGCACTTCAGGAATAAATCCCACTGGGTCATGGTGTATATAATGCTTTTGATGTGTTGTTGTTTTTTTTTAATGTGTTTTATTGATTATAATATTACATTTGTGCCAATTTCCCTTCCTTCTGCTCCCCTCCACCCGGTGGCCCCCCTCCCTCCAGTTGTCCCCCCCTTTTAGATCATGTCCATTAGTTGTGCATACAGTTCTTCTCAACCTCTCTCTGTCTATTCCATTCCCTCCTACCATGATCCTTAATTCCTATATCATCTCCCTCCCTCTCCCCATTCCCCCTCCCTGTTGACCTCCCCCCAATATGTTCCCCGTACCTATAGTTCTTTTTCCACTCTCGTTGCCTGTTTAGTTTGCCTTTGTTTCAATTCCCTAGCTTCTGTTGTTTCTTGTGATGCAGTTTTCATTTTAGATTTCATTGTCTTGATCCTCCTTTTTCTAAACCAGTCCCTTTAACATCTCATATAACAGTGGTTTGGATCTAATGAACTCTTTCAGTTTTATTTTGTCCTGGAAACACTTTCTCTGTCCTTCTATTCTGAATGACAATTTCGCTGGATAGAGTATTCGTGGTTGCAGGTTTTGGATTTTCATTACTTTCAATATTTCTTGCCAGTCCCTTCTTGCCTGCAGGGTCTCCCTTGAGAAGTCAGCTGATAGTCTAATTGGGACCCCTTTGTACATAATTCTTTTCTTCTCTCTTGCTGCTTTTAAGATTCTCTCTTTATCTTTAATTTTTGACATTTTGATTATAATGTGTCTTGGAGTGGTTCTCCCTGGGTCCAGTTTTTCTGGAACTCTCTGTGCTTCCTGGACCTGTAAGTCTATTTCCTTCCCCAAGTCTGGGAAGTTCTCCTTTATTATATTTTCACTCAATTTTTCAAGTTCTAGGTCATCTTCCTCGCTCTCTGGCAAACCAATGATTCTTATGTTGGGCCTTTTATAGCTGTCCCAGAGGTTTCTGATCCTCTCATCATTGCTTCCCATTTCCTCTCGCTGCATTGGTTGACTGCTTGTTCCTTCTCCATATTCCAGTTTGTTGAAATGAACTCTGGATTTTTTTTTCCTCACCATCTGTCTCGTATGTGGTTTTGATCCTTTCGTTATGAGTGTTTTTCGCTTCTTTCTCATCTTTTTCCAGATCTTTTGTGAATTCTGTAAGCCACTTGATAACAATGGCCCAGAACTGAGCATCTGACAGGTTTCTTATCTGTTCATCTGTCAGGTTCTCCATCTGTTGCCTAGTGAGCTGTGCCACCGGGATTTCTATAGTTGTCTGCCTCATTTTGACAGATGCGTTTTGTTTTCTTGGGCTGGCTGTAGGGGGCAGTGCCTGTGTACTCGTAATGACCCAGTGACCGGCGCCGTTCGGCCACCTTTCTTGCTGTGCCGTGGTGCTTTGTCGTCACAATCCAGCGACCGGTGCCTGTCCACGACCTATTTCGCAGCCTTGTGGCGCTTTCTTTGGGGGCAGGGGTCCAAGATGGATTCACACAGTTATTCCGCTAGGAGACCGGGATCCGTCCTCCCACCCCCCTGGGCCTCACTGTTCAAGGCGATGTGGTGGCTGCTTTCCCCTGCGTTGGGGTCGCGAGCTGCCGGGGGTTCGACTGCAGCCGGGGTTGTTCTCCCCGCTGCTGTCCCAGGTGCGACCGCAAACAGCGCCGCCCTCTTTTGCTCTTACCTGCCCAAAGGGCACCGCTGGTTTATAACTTCATATGTTGGGCTTCCGTGTAGTTTTATTTTCTGGAATTTCTAGTTATCCTTTGTTTTGAAGTAGTTGTATTCCTCTCTAGTTGTAGAGGGAGACCTAGCGCGTCCGTCTAAGCCTCCATCTTGGCCGGAAGTCTCTGATGTGTTGTTAAGTTTGGTTTGCAAGTGTTTTGTAGAAGATATTTGCATCAAAATTCATCAGAGATATTAATTTATAGTGGGCTTTTTTTTTGTAGTATCTTTGTTTGATTTTAGTATCAGGGTAATACTGAAGTCATATAATGAGTTTGTAAGTGTTGCCCCCTCTTCAATTTTTAAAAAAAGGTTCAGATGACATTTTTTTTTCAGATTTAATGTGTTTTATTGATTAAAATATTACATTTGTGCCAATTTCCCTTCCCTCTGCTCCCCTCCTCCCGGTGGCCCCCCTCCCTCCAGTTGTCCCCCCCTTTTAGATTATGTCCATTAGTTGTGCATACAGTTCCTCCCAATCTCTCTCCGTCTATTCCATTCCCTCCTACCATGATCCCCAATTCCTATATCATCTCCCTCCCTCTCCCCACTCCCCCTCCCTGTTGACCTCCCCCCACTATGCTTCCCTTACCCACAGTTCCTTTTCCACTCTCGTTGCCTGTTTCGTTTGCCTTTGTTTCATCTCCCTAGCTTCTGTTTTTTAAACCAGTCCCTTTAACATCTCATATAACAGTGGTTTGGATCTAATGAACTCTTTCAGTTTTATTTTGTCCTGGAAACATTTTCTCTGTCCTTCTATTCTGAATGACAATTTCGCTGGATAGAGTATTCGTGGTTGTAGGTTTTGGATTTTCATTACTTTGAATATTTCTTGCCAGTCCCTTCTTGCTTGTAGTGTTTCCCTTGAGAAGTCAGCTGATAGTCTAATTGGGACCCCTTTGTACATAATTCTTTTCTTCTCTCTTGCTGCTTTTAAGATTCTCTCTTTATTCTTAATTTTTGACATTTTGATTATAATGTGTCTTGGAGTGGTTCTCCCTGGGTCCAGTCTCTTGGGAACTCTCCTTGCTTCCTGGACCTGCATGCCTATTCCCTTCCCCAAGTCTGGGAAGTTCTCCTTTATTATATTTTCACTCAATTTTTCAAGTTCTAGTTCATCTTCCTCAGTCTCTGGCAAACCTATGATTCTTATGTTGGGCCTTTTATAGCTGTCCCAGAGGTTTCTGATCCTCTCATTGTTGCTTCCTATTTCCTCTCGCTGCATTGGTTGACTGCTTGTTCCTTCTCCATATTCCAGTTTGTTGAAATGAACTCTGGATTCCTCACCATCTGTCTCGTATGTGGTTTTGTTCCTTTCGTTATGAAAGTTTTTCGCTTCTTTCATATCTTTTTCCTGCTCTTTTGTGAATTCTGTAAGCCACCTGATAACAATGGCCCAGAACTGAGCCTCTGACAGGTTTCTTATCTGTTCATCTGTCAGGTTCTCTATCTGCTGTCTGGTGAGTTGTGCCACCGGGATCTCTATATTTGTCTGCCACATTTTGACAGATGCGTTTTGTTTTCCTGGGCTGGCTGTCTGGGGCGGTGCCTGTGTACGCATCACAAATTAGCGACCAGTGCCTGTCTGCGACCTATTTCGCAGCCCTGTGGTGCTTTCTGTGGGGGCGGGGGTCCAAGATGGATTCACACAGTTATTCAGCTAGGAGACCGGGATCCGTCCTCCCGCCCCCCTGGGCCTCACTGTTCAAGGCGATGCTGCGGCTGCTCTCCCCAGCGCCCGGAGTCGCGCAAGCCAGGGGCTTGATTGGAGTCGCGCACGCCAGGGGCTTGATTGCCTCCGGGATTTTTCGCCGCCCCGCCCACCGCTCCGCAAACAGCTTTGCCTTCTTTAACTCTTACCTGCCCAAATGGCACCGCTGGTTTATAACTTCATATGTTGGGCTTCCGTGTAGTTTTATTTTCTGGAATTTCTAGTTATCCTTTGTTTTGAAGTAGTTGTATTCCTCTATAGTTGTTGAGGGAGACCTAGCGTGTCCGTCTAAGCCTCCATCTTGGCCGGAAGTCTCAGATGACATTTAATTATAACAAAAGTTTAAAGAAAAAAATGACACTCATGATCTCAAACTCTTTTAAAAACAAAAATAATGTATAAGTGTGTCAGATTTCTTTTTTATTTCTTCATGATTCAATCTTGGTAAGTTGTATGTTTATAGAAATTTATTAATTTCTGTTAGCTTATCTAATTTGTTAATATGTAATTGTGAATAGTTGACTCTTATGACCTTTGCATTTCTATAGCTTCAGTTGTTATGCTTTCTCTTTAATTTCTGGTTTCTGTTATGGGTCTTCTCTCTCTCTCTCTCTCTCTCTCTCTCATCTAGATAAAGGTTTGTTGATTTTGGTTATCTTTTCTTTAAAAAACCTCTTCATGTCATTGATGCTTTTCTATTTTTTCTCTATTTCAATTTATTTCTGCCCTAATATTCATTATTTTCATTTTTTTCCTTCTGTTAACTTTGGATTTAGTTTATTCTTTTTCTAGTTCATTGTGAAAGAAAGTTACATAGTAGTTGGTGAGAGGTAATGAAGTAGAGTTAATTTGATCATTTTTATTGTCTGTGAGAGGTGAGAATAATACAAGTTGAATCACAAATTAGTGAGGAAGGAAAGGATAATTCAATAAATGGCTCTTGGGCAATAGTTATTAGGAAAAAATCAAATTATACCTTTAGCTAATATTACAGAACAAAACAAATCCCAAATAAATTAAAGATTTAAATGCAAAAAATAACTTCTAATTTTTTTATTGAAAGCAAGAAAAATTAAGAATGTAGCCAATGCTATTTTTATTTAATGTTGTTAAACTGTGGCCAATAAACCACAATAAACCTGAAATGAAGTTGAATATTGGAAAGGGGGAGATAAAATATAAACTTCAGGTGATAATGATGTGTCAGTGTAGGTTCTCAATTGTAGCAAATGATCTACTCTAGTGGGGGATATAGCTAATGGGAGGGGGTATATCAAAAATTTCTGTACCTTCCTCTTGGTATTGCTGTGAACCAAAACTGCTATAAAAGAATAAAGTCCTTAAACATTATAAGGCAATTACTAACACAACATAAAGCTCACACCATTCTTTAGTCCTTTTATCTTCTTCTTTTTATTTTAATTTTTATTGTTTTTCCGTTACAATTGTCCCACTTTTTCCCTCATTGCTACCCCCCACCAAGCCCACCCCTTCTCCCACGGTCCATCCCGACCCCGTTGTCCATGTTCATGTGTTATTTATATTAGTTCCTTTGCTAAACCCTTCCCCTACTTAGCCCCTTCCCACCCTCCCCCATCACCCTCCCCCCGATAACTGTTATTCTGTTTCTTGTCCAGTTTTGTTCCTTTGTTTGTGTTGTTCATTGGTTTCCTGTATTGGGTGATAGCATATGGTATTTTTCTTTCTTTGCCTGGTTTATTTCGCTAAGCATAATTCTCTCTAGCTCCATCCATGTGGTCGCAAATGGCAGGAGTTCCTTCTTTCTCTCTGCTACATAGTATTCCGTTGTGTAAATGTACCACAGTTTTTTGATCCACTCATCTGCAGATGGGCACTTAGGCTGTTTCCAGCACATGGCTATGGTAAATAGTGCTGCTATGAACATAGGGGTGCATAAGTTCTTTTGAATTAGGGTTTTAGGATTCTTTGGGTATAATCCTAGCAGTGGGATTGCTGGTTCAAAAGGCAGTTCCATTTTTAGTTTTTTGAGGAAATTCCATATTGTTTTTCATAGTGGCAGCACCAGTCTGCATTCCCACCAACAGTGCACTAGGGTTCCCATTTCTCCACATCCTCGCCAGAATTTGTTGTTTGTTGATTTGTTGATGATGGCCATTCTGACTGTTATAAAGTGGTATCTCACTGTGGTTTTTATTTGCATCTCTCTGATGGCTAGTGATGTTGAGCATTTTTTCATATGCCTCTGGACCCTCTGTATATCCTCCTTGGAGAAGTGATTGTTCAGGTCCTTTGCCCATTTTTTAATTGGGCTGTCTGTCTTCTTTGTGTTGAGATGTGTAAGTTCTTTATATATTTTGGGGATCAAACCCTTGTCTGATTTATCATTGGCAAATATGTTTTCCCATATGGTTGGTTCCCTTTTCCTCTTGCTGATGTTTTCTTTTGTTGAGCAGAAACTCTTTAGTTTGATGTAGTCCCATTTGTTTATTTTTTTCTTCATTTCCCTTGCCTTAGGAGATGTATCCGTGAAAATATTGTTACATGGGATATCTGAAATGTTTCTGCTTATGTTTTCCTCTAGGATTTTTATGGTGTCACGTCTTACATTTAAGTCTTTGATGCATCTTGAGTTTATTCTCATGTGTGGCATAAGTTGGTGGTCTAGTTTCATTTTTTTGCACATCCCTGTCCAGTTCTCCCAGCGCCATTTGTTGAAGAGGCTCTTCTCACTCCATTTTATGTTCCTTCCTCCTTTATCAAATATTAGTTGACCATAGAGGCCTGGGTTTATTTCTGGACTCTATTCTGTTCCATTGATCTATATGCCTGTTCTTATGCCAGTACCAGGCTGTTTTGATCACAGTGGCCTTGTAGTATAGTTTGATATCAGGTATTGTGATTCCTCCTGTTGTATTCTTCTGTCCCAAGATTGCTGTGGTATTTGGGTTCTTTTTTGGTTTCATATAAATTTTTGAAGTACTTGTTCTAGGTTTGTGAAATACATTGCTGGTATTTTAATAGGGATGCATTGACTCTATAAATTGCTTTGGGTAGTATGGACATTTTAATTATGTTAATTCTTTCCATCCATGAACATGGTATATGCTTTCATTTATTTGTATCTTCCTTAATTTCTTTCTTCAGGGTTATGTAGTTTTCTGAGTACAGGTTTTTTACCTCTTTAGTTAAATTTATTCCTAGGTACTTTATTTTTCTTGTTGCTATAGTAAATGGGATTTTTTTCTAGGTCTTATCTCTGATATTTTATTATTGGTGTATAGAAATGCCTTAGATTTCTGTATATTTATTTTGTATGCTGCTATTTTGCCAAATTTACTTATTAGGTCAAGTAATTTTTTGGTGGAGTCTATAGAGTTTCCTATGTATACTATCATGTCATCTGCAAAAAGTGACAGTTTTACTTCTTCTTTTCCAATGTGGATGCCTTTTATTTCTTTTTCTTGTCTGATTGCTGTGGCTAGAACTTCCAATACTCTGTTGAATAGGAGTGGAGAAAGTGGACATCCTTGTCTTGTTCCTGATCTCAGGGGGAATGCTTTCAGGTTTTGTCCAGTCCTTTTATCTTGTATTGGCAAATTTGTCAATTCATTGCTTTGTTTTCTTGGCCCTCTATAATTGTATCTCTATCATTCATCATGGACCTAATCAGTTTATGTAGCTTTAAGGGCTTTTCTATTAACAGATTCATTAATCCCAAGCAAAATATATAATGAGTCTCTGTCTGCATTTTTAGGTCTGCAATGGACTGAAAAGATGATTGTTCTAAGGTTCAGATGCAGTAGATTCTACATCAACTTTTCTAATATTAAGCTGTAGCCTTGGATAATTTTTTTATTTTCTAAATACAGTTAAAACTATCATAATAGACTTCTATAATTGTAAATTAGATTGCATGTTATTTTTAAAAGCCATAAAGTCTTATAAAAACACTATTGAAAATGTTCTGTTTACTCAGATACTGTCTTGCCAAATAATATTCCTAGCTGACTTCTAAAAGGCATTATGTGAATGTTTTCAATAACAGTTATTCAAAATTTCCTGGGATATGAGGAGAATCACTGTATTGAGACAATGTTCTACTTAATATTTGGGGTTAAGGTGAAACTAATGGCTAAATGAGTGAATCCAGCTCATTCCCCTCTCATTAGTATTTTAGAATAGTGGACTTGTGTGGTATTCATGGGATCTCTAGGATCTCTGGGATTACTACTTAATGGCTGGGCTTAGTTTCAGAGATGCTGGAATTTGATGGGTAGTTGAATCATACAGTGACTTAGTGAGGCACTCAACCTGTACATTTTCACACTTAAAAAAAAAAAAAGAGTGCACGGATGGCTGAATTTGCTTGTGGCAGGAAACTCTTTAAGTAAATAGTTGAAAATATCAAGAAAATTCAGCTACAACTAGGAGTGCATGTGTGCTTACCAGCAGAGGATTAAAAACCAATTTCACAACCTGCTAAAGTACAACTAATCTGATTACACTATAAAGATTTTAAGCAGGCCTTCCCTTTCTAAGGCCACATTTATTCCTCAAATGTAGGGATCACCAAACTTTTGCTTTCTTAGCAGTGGTTTATGTGGAAGAAGGAATATACATGAAGGCTTAGAGTTTTAGAGCTAGGTACACCTGGACTTACATTTTAGGTCTGCCAAACACAAGTTCTATAAATTCTAGCAGACTACATAACAACTCTGATCTTTGATTTACTCATTCATTAAATGGGAATCATATAATTATTACCTTCCTCAAGTGCAGTTTGGAGGATTAAAGGAGGTAATATGTATGTCTTTAGCATCGTATCCATCACAAAATGGTGATAATAGCAATGTAACACTGCCTACCTAAACATGTCACTTTTAGTGTCTACACTCCCCGTGGCACATAATATATGTTCAATAAATACTTACTGAATGAATGAAATCTAAAAACTGCTTCCTCCCCTTGCCCCTTAAGATGAAAGGCTGATAATATTTTTTCTGTTATTAATCCTGGGTAATTGTCCTATCCTTCCTTAAATTCTGCTCCCACTTTTTAAACACTCCTCAATTTTCCTTGAATTTGCCCTCTGTTTTCTTTTTCTTTTTCTTTTTTTTTTTTTTTTTTTTTTGGACACTTAAAAAGTTTTTTATTGTTATTCTACTATAGTTGTCCCAGTTTTCCTCCCTTTGCCTTCCTCCACCCAGCCCGCCCCTGCTCCCACACTGTTGTTCATGTCCATGTGTCATTCATACATGTTCTTTGTCTAGTCGCATCCCCTTCTCTCCACCATTATCCCCCTCCCCTCACCCCCTCTGGTCACTGTCAGTGTTTTCCATGTTTACACTCCTCTGGTTCTATTTTGCTCATTACCATTAGTTTATTTTGTTCATTAGATTCCAGTTAGACTTTAGATCATGTAGTATTTGTTTTGCACTGACTGGTTTATTTCATAGTATAATATTCTCCAGTTCCATCCATGCTGTCAAAAATGGCCAGAGTTCCTTCTTTCTTTCTGCTGCATAGTAATCCATTGGGTAAATGTACCACAGTTTTTGATCCAGTCATTTACTGATGGGCACTTAGGCTGTTTCTAGCACTTGGCAATTATAAATAATGCTGCTATGAATATAGGGGTGTATGAGATCTTTTGAATTGGTGATTTGGGATTCTTAGGTTATATTCCCAGTAGTGGAATTGCTGGTTCAAAAAGCAGTTGCATTTTTAGTTTTTTGAGAAAATTTTATAATGTTTTCCACAGTGGCTGCCCCAGCCTGCAGTTTCACCAACAGTGCACTAGGCTTCCCTTTTCTGTGCACCCTTACCAGCACTTGTTTTTTGTTGATTTGATAATGATAGCCATTCTAACTGGTGTGAGGTAATATCTTAATGTGGTTTTAATTTGCATCTCTCTGATGGTTAGTGATGTTGAGCATCTTTTCATATGCCTATGGACCCTCTGTATGTCCTCCTTAGAGAAGTGTCTGCTCAGGTCCTTTGCCCATTTTTTAATTTGATTGATTGTCTTCCTGGTGTTGAGTCATATGAGTTTTTAAATATATTTTGGAGATCAAACCCTTGTCTGAGGTATCACTGGCAAATATATTTTCCAATATGGTTGGTTCCCTTTCCATTGTGCTGATGTTTTCTTTAGCTGAGCAGAAGCTATTTAGTTTGATGTAGTCTTATTTGTTTATTCTTTCCATTTTTTCCCTTGCCCAAGGAGACATATCAGAAAAAATACTGCTATGTTGGATAGCTGAAATTTTACTGTATACGTTTTCCTCAAGGACTTTTATGGTGTCATAGCTTATATTTAAATATTTTATCTATTTTGAGTTTATTTTGGTGTATGTTGTAAATTGGTGGTCTAGTTTCTTTTCTTTTCTTTTTCTTTTTGCATGTATCTGTCCAGATCTCCCAACACCACTTATTGAAGAGACATTTTTGCTCCATTTTATGCTCCTGTTGCCTTTGTCAAATATTAATTGACCATAGAGACATGGGTTTATTTCTGGTCTCTATTCTATTCCATTGATTTATGTGTCTGTTCTTATGCCAGTACCAGGCTGTTTTGATTACAATGGCTTTGTAATATAGTTTGATATCAGGTATTGTGATCCCTCTAACATTGTTCTTTCTCCTTAAGATTGCTGAGACTATTTGGGGTCTTCTTTGGTTCCATGTAAATTTTTGAAATATTTGTTCTTGGTCTGTGGAATATGCCATTGATATTTTAATAGGAATTGCATTGAATCTATAGATTGTCAGTTCTTCCAATCCACAAACACAGTATATGAGTCCATTTATTTGTATCTTCCTTAATTTCTTTTTTCAGTGTTCTGTAGTTTTTCAAGCTAGGAAAAAAATTCCATTTACTATAGCAACAAGAAAAATAAAGTACCTGGGAATAAATTTAACTGAGGAAGTAAAAGACGTGCTTTCTGTTTTCTTTCAGGACTCTGATGCAAGGACTCTAAAACTCAGAAACAATATATAGTTTCAAAGCTTGTAGTAATTCTCTGATATACAGAAACGTAGACTGAAGACCTTGGCGATTATTCCTCACCTCTAGGAAACTCACCTGAGATGAACTCTTGTTGGTTTGCAAAGGTAAAATGAAGGTTTTATGCTGAGAAGTAGCCTCACATTATTTAAAATAACCCACATTTGGGAGAGGGATTAAATGTTTTACAATAGGAAATTAGGTAGATACATTATGGAACATCTATTGATGAAATATCAGAAGTCACAAAATTATGTCAAGTTTTCAACATTAAATAGATTATGGAAATCCAGAGAGAAAGTATGAACATGTTTTCCCTTTCACCCAGAAAGACAGAGGTGTAGCAAATTTCAAGAAAGTCCAAGATACTGAGCACATGGTTAAATATATTTCTGTATTAAAAATTCTGACTCTGAGTTCTGAAAACCCAGAATAGGTAAGAGAAACAGGAGATGCTACTGTTAGACTAGGAAATTTCTCTGTGAGATAAAGAAGGACATCCAAAATGAATGATTTGGGTAACATATGTATTTCCAAGATCTGTAAGTTCATTTCCATTCAGTCCATCTTCATAAAGACCACTAGGCACCAGAGATACAAAGATAAAAATACTCAATGACAAAATCCATGAAGGCAGGGACTTTATTCACTGCACAATGTGCAGCAATGTATTTTTAAAATGCATTCTCTTGTATGTTTAGTGTTTATCTCTTCTTCTAGGATGTCCGCTTTATGAGGACAGAGACCTATGTCTATTTTGTTTTCCTACTATGTCCCCTGTGCCTAAAACAGTGTCAAGCACACAGTATGCTTAATAAATGTTGAATAAGTGACACAGTTATGCATACTTAGTCAACTAAAATAATTTCTCAATAACTTTAAAACATATTTATTGATATGCAATTCACATGCCATAAAAAGTCATTCATTTTAAGCATACAATTTGATGGTTTTTAATGTATTCACAGACTTGAGCAACTATTACTACAATCAATTTTAGAATATTTTCTTCAGCCCCCAAAAGAAACTCCTTACCCATTAGCAGTCACTCCCTTTTTTTCCTATTGATTTCCCTAGTCTAGGAATTTCATATAAA
This sequence comes from Furipterus horrens, assembly GCF_987537825.1. Classification (NCBI taxonomy): domain Eukaryota; kingdom Metazoa; phylum Chordata; class Mammalia; order Chiroptera; family Furipteridae; genus Furipterus; species Furipterus horrens. The sequence continues at coordinate 56,068,862 of NW_028327176.1, read as the reverse complement.
TAGAATCATATACTATGAGGCCTTTTGTGACTAGCTTCTTCAATTTAACATAAATTTTTCAAGGCTCATTCATGTTGTAGCATGTATCAGTACTTCATTCTTTTTATAGCTAAATAATATCCCATTTTATGGCTATACTGAATTTTGTTTATCTGTTCTTCATTTAATGAACAGTTGGGTTATTTTCATTTTTCTGGCTTTATTGAAATACAATTGACATATAACATTGTATAAGTTTAAGGTATACATATGACAATTTGGTACACATATGTAATGTGAAGTGCTTACTACAATGAAGTTAATCAATACAGTCTTTACCTCATGTAATTGCTATTTTGTTGTTGTAATTGTGGTTGTTATAGTGAGAACATTAAAGTTCTACCCTCATAACAATGTTCAAGTATACAATACAGTATTCTTAACTAGAGTCACTATGCTTTATAGTATATCCCTAAAACATTCATTCTATAAAAGTTTGTACTCTTTGACAAATATTCCCCATTTTCCTCACCTTTCACCCCCTAACAATGACCATCATATTTTCTGTTTCTATGAGTTTTATGTTTTTATATTCTATACATAAATGAGATCATACTTTTTTTATTTCTTTATCTGACTTGTTGTACTTAGCATAATGCCCTCTAGGTCCATTCATGTTGTTGCACATGGCAGGATCTATCATTTCTTTCTTCCTTTCTTTCATTTCTTTCTTTCTTTCTTTCTTTCTTTCTTTCTTTCTTTCTTTCTTTCTTTCTTTCTTTCTTTCTTTCTTTCTTTCTTTCTTATTCCTTATGGCTCACTATTGTGTGTGTATATATATATACGTGTGTGTGTGTGTGTGTGTGTGTGTATAATCTTTACCCAGTTATCAATCAATGGACACTCAGGTTGTTTCCATGTCTTGGTTATTGTGACTAATGTAGATATGAACACTGGAATCCAGATATTGCTGCAAGATAGTGATTTCTTCTTCTTCAATTATATACCCAGAAAGGAGAATTGCTGGATCATATGGTAGTTCTATTTTAAAATTTTTGAGAAACCGCCATCCTTTTTTCCATAGCAGCTATTCCAATTAATATTCTCACCAACAGTGTACAAGTGTTCCCTTTTATCCACATCCTAGCCAACACTTGTTATCTCTTGTCTTTTTAATAATGACATTCTAACAGGTGTAAGATGATATGATATCTCACTGTGGTTTTGATTTGCATTTCCATGATGATTAGTGATGTTGATCACCTTTTCATGTACCTGTTGGTCATTTGTATGTCTTCTTTGGAAAAATGTATATTCAAGTCCTCTCTCCATTTTTAAATTAGATCATTTTGTTCTTTTGCTATTGAGTTGTATGAATTTCTTATATAGTTTGGATATTAACTTCTTATCAGATACATGGTTTGCAAATATTTTGTCATATTCTGTAGGTTTTCTTTTATTTTGTTGATTGTTTCTTTTGCTGTGCCGAAGCTTTTTAGATTAGTGCAGTCCCACTTGCTGATTTTTGCATTTGTTGATTGTACATTTGGTATCATATCTAAAACAATCATTGCCAAAACCAATCTCAATTAGTTTTTTTCCTATGTTTTCTCCTAAAAATGTTACAGTAACAGGTCCTATGTTTAAGTCCTTAACCATTTACAATTAATTTTTTCTGGGTGGCACAAGATAGGGGTTGAACTTCATTTTTTAATATGTTCAGTTTTCCTAATGTCCTTTACCTCACTGAGTGGTCTTGGCTTTCAAATATTAGTTTACTGCATATGAAAGGGTTTATTTTGGGATTTCTGACCCTCTCCCACTGATCTACATACCTGTTTTTATTTCACTATTATAGGTTTTGATTACTATAGCCTTGTGACATAGTTTGAAATCAGGAAGTATGATGACTCAAGCTTTGTTCTTTCTTTCTTTTTTTTCTTTTTGGTTTTTCAGTTACAGTTGTCACATTTTTCCTCCATTACTCTCCCCCACCCAGCCAACCCCTTCTCCCACAATCATATTCCTCCCTATTGTCCATGTCCATGAGTCATTTATACATGTTCCTTGACTAAACCCTTCCCTTACATTTCCCCCTTCTCTCCCTCCCCCCTCCCCACTCCCCCCTATTGACTGCTATTCTTCTCTTTGTCCTATTTAGTTCATTTGTTTATGTTGTTCTTTAGTTTCCTGTTTTAAGGGATATCATATGGTATTTTTCTCTCTATGCCTGGCTTATTTCACTAAGCATAATCCTCTCTAGTTCCATCAATGTGGCCGCAAATAGCAGGAGTTCCTTCTTTCTTTCTGCTACATAGTATTCCATTGTGTAAATGTCCCAGCACTTAGATATTGTAAACAGGGATGCTATGAACATAGGGGTGCATAAGTTCTTTTGAATTAGGGTTTTAGGATTTTTCAGGTATAATCCTAACAGTAGAATCGCTGGTTCAAAAGGCAGTTACATTTTCAGTTTTTTAAGGTAATTCCATACTGTTTTCCACAGTGGCTGTACCAGTCTGCATTCCCACCAACAGTGCAGTAGGGTTCCCATTTCTTCACATCCTGGCCAGCACTTGTTGTTTGCTGATTTGTTGGTGATGGCCATTATGACTGGTATAAAGTGGTATCTCACTGTGGTTTTTATTTGCATCTCTCTGATGGCTAATGATGTTGAGCATTCTTTCATACGTCTATGGACCTTCTGTATGTCCTCTTTGGAGAAGTGTTTGTTCAGATCCTTTGCCCATTTTTCAATGGGTTGTTTGTTTTCCTGATGTTGAGTCATATAAGCTCTTTATATATTTTGGCGATCAGTCCCCTGTCTGTGATGTCATTGGCAAATATGTTTTCCCATATGGTTGGTTTCCTTTTCATCTTGCTAATGTTTTCTTTTGCTGAGCAGAAACTCTTTAGTTTGATGTAGTCCCATTTGTTTATTTTTTTCTTCATTTCCCGTACCTTACGAGATGTATCCGTGAAAATATTGTTATGTGGGATATCTGAAATTTTCTTGCCTATGTTTTCCTCTGGGACTTTTATGGTGTCACAACTTACATTTAAGTCTTTGATCCATCTTGAGTTTATTCTCGTGTGTGGCGTAAGTTGGTGGTCTATTTTCACTTTTTTGCACGTCCCTGTCCAGTTCTCCCAGCGCCATTTGTTGAAGAGGCTCTTCTCACTCCATTTTATGTTCATTCCTCCTTTATCAAATATTAGTTGACCATAGAGGCCTGGGTTTATTTCTGAACTCTCTATTCTGTTCCGCTGATCTATATGTCTGTTCTTATGCCAGTACCAGACTGTTTTGATCACAGTGGCTTTGTAGTATTGTTTGATGTCTGGTATTGTGATTCTTCCTGCTGTGTTCTTCTGTCTCAAGATTGCTGTGGCTATTTGGGGTCTTTTTTGGTTCCATATGAATTTTTGAAGTATTTGTTCTAGATCTGTGAAACATGTCATTGGTATTTTAATAGGGATTGCATTGACTCTGTAAATTACTTTGGGTACTATGGCCATTTTGATGATGTTGATTCTTTCCATCCAAGAACATGGTACTTGCTTCCATTTATTTGTACCTTCCTTAATTTCTTTCTTCAATGTTACATAATTTTCAGAGTACAGGTCTTTTATCTCTTTGGTTAAGTTTATCCCTAGGTACTTTATTTTTCTTGTTGCTATAGTAAATGGTATTTTCTTTTTTGTCCCTGTCTCTGATATTTTATCATTGGTGTACAGAAATGCCTTAGATTTCTGTATATTTATTTCATACCCTGCTATTTTGCCAAATTCACTTATTATATCGAGTAGTCTTTTAGTGGAGTTTATAGGGTTTTCTATGTATACTATTATGTCATCTGCATATAATGATAGTTTTACTTCTTCATTTCTAATATGGATGCCTTTTATTTCTTTGTCTTGTCTGATTGCTGTGGCTAGGACTTCCAACACTATGTTGAATAGGAGTGGAGAGAGTGGACAGCCTTGTCTAGTTCCTGATTTCAGGGGGAATGTTTTCAGTTTTTGTCCATTGAGAATGATGTTGGCTTCAGGTTTCTCATATATAGCCTTAATTATGGTAAGGTATGCTCCCTCTATTCCCATTTTGCTGAGTGTTTTCATCATAAATGAATGTCGTATTTTATCACATGCTTTTTCTGCATCTATGGATATGATCATGTGATTTTTGTCTTTCATTTTGTTTAGGCGATGTATTATATTTATTGATTTGTGAATATTAAACCATCCTTGCATCCCTGGGATGAATCGCACTTGATCACGGTGTATGATCTTTCTAATGTGTTGCTGGATCCTGTTTGTCAATATTTTGTTGAGGATTTTAGCATCTATGTTCATCAGTGATATTGGCCTGCAGTTTTCTTTCTTTCTTCTGTCTTGACCTGGTTTTGGAATTAGGGTAATACTGGCTTCATAGAAAGAGTTTGGGATTTTTCCCTCTTCTTGGATTTTTTGTAATAGTTTGAGGAGGGTAGGAGTTAGTTCTTCCCTAAATGTTTTGTGAAATTTGCCTGTGAAGCCATCTGGCCCAGGGCTTTTTTGTGCCAGGAGATTTTTGATTACTGTTTCAATTTCCTTTTTTATTATTGGTCTGTTGAGACTTTCTACTTCTTCTTGATTCAGTTTTGGAAGGTTATATGTTTCTAGAAATTCGTCCATTTCATCTAGGTTGTCAAAATTCTTGTCATACAGTTGTAGTAATTTCTTACAATCCTTTGTATTTCTGTGGTATCAGTCGTGATTTCCCCTCTTTCATTTCTGATTTTGTTTATTTGGGTCTTCTCTCTTTCTTTTCTTGATGAGCCTGGCTAGAAGCTTGTCAATTTTGTTTATTTTTTCGAAGAACCAGCTCCTACTCTTGTTGATCTTTTGAATTGTTTGTTTAATCTCTCTGTCATTTAATTCTGCTCTGATCTTGATGATTTTCTTCCTTCTTCTTGCCCTAGGCTTTGTTTGTTGTTGTTGTTCTAGTTCTTGTAGTTTTAGGGTTAGATTTTTTATTTGTGATTCTTCTATCCTTTTCAGATATGCTGTATTCCTCTTAGGACTGCGTTTGCTGTGTCCCATAGGTTTTGGGCTGTTGTGTGTTCATTATCATTAGTTTCCAGAAATTTCTTGATTTCCTCTTTGATGTCATTGTTAACCTGTTCATTATTTAATAGCATGTTATTCATTCTCCATGATTTTGGGTGTCTTTGATTTTTTTCTGTGAGGTTGATTTTTAGTTTCAAGGCATTGTGGTCTGAAAAGATGCTTGATATGATTTCAATTTTCTTGAATTTGTTGAGGCTTGTTTTGTGTCCTATCATGTGGTCTATCTTTGAAAATGTCCTATGTGCCTTTGAAAAGAATGTATATTTTGCTTCTTTGGGGTGAAAATTTCTATGTATATCAGTTAAGTCCATGTGGTTTAGTGTGTTGGTCAATGCCTGTATACCTTTGGTGTTTCTTTGCTTTGAGGATCTGTCTATTGTTGATAATGGAGTGTGAAAGTCCCCTACTATGAGTGTGTTTCTGTTAATATCCTTCTTGTGGTCTTCTGGTATTTTCTTTATGCATTTGGGTGATCCTATATTGGGTGCGTATGTTTATCAGTGTTATATCTTCTTGATGGATTGTTCTCTTAAGTATTATTAAATGTCTTTCTTTGTCTCTTTTTATTGCCTTTGCTTTGAAATCCGTTTTGTCTGATACGAGGACTGCTACCCCAGCTTTTTTTTCATGTCCGTTTGCTTGGTATATTTTTTTTATATCTCTTCATTTTCAGTCTATGTAAATATTTTGTTTTAAGGTGTGTTTCTTGTAGACAGCAAATATATCTTTTAATTGGAGCATTTAATGCATTTACATTTAAGATTATTATTGATGTGTATTTATTCATTTCCCTTTGTACTTGTGTTCCTCTCCTCTTTTTTGCTTATTTTTCTTAAAACATTCCCTTTAGCATCTCTTCCAATGCTGGTTTGGTGGAGATGTTTCCTTTTAGTCTTCCTTTGTCTGGAAACTTTTTATTTAACCTTCCATTTTGAATGAGAGTCTTGCTGGGTAGAGTATTCTTGGTTGTAGGCCTTTGTTTTTCATTGCTTGAAATATTTTTGACCATTCCCTTTTGGCTTGTAGTGTTTCTGTTGAGAAATCGGTCGATAGCCTTATCGGAACTCCCTTGTATGTTATTTGCTGTTTTTCTCTTGCTGCTTTTAGGATTCTCTCTTTGTCTTGGAATGTTGCCATTTTAATTATGATGTGCCTTGGAGTGGGTTTTTGGGGGTTCCTCTTCATTGGGACTCTCTGTGCTCATTGAACTTGCATTACCTTTTCCCTCATTAGTTTGTGAAAATTTTCTCTCATTACTTCTCCTATCAGCTTTTCTATTTCTCATTCTTTTTCTTTTCCCTATTTTATTCCAATAATCCGGATATTATTTTTCTCATGTTACCTGTAATTCCCTCACATCTTGTTCATATTCTTCAACCTTTTTTCATTTTGTTTTATTGTGTGGGAATTTTTTTCTACGTTGTCTTCTAACTCACTAATCCAATCCTCTGCTTCGTTTAGCCTGCTTTTGATTGATTCTACTGTTTTTTAATTCAGAGATTGTATTCTTCATTTCTTCCTGGTTCTTATTAATAGTTTCTATGTCTTTTTTTATGCTGGTGTAGTTGTCCGTAAGTTCCCTGTAATTTTCTTGGAGCTGTTGGTAACTTCCTTGGAGATTGTCGTAGTTGTTTTTGAGGTTGTCAAGTATATTGCGCTTCTTCACCACCGTTGTTTTGAATTCTGTGTCTGACATTTGGGCTATGTCTATTCCATCTACCTCTCTTTCTGGAGATTCCTCTTTTCTTTTCATTGAGGGGTTGTTTCTGTGTCTTACCATGATGGATTCTTCTTGTTTGTTTTTGTTTTTTGGGTTTGTGTGCTTTGACTTCCCACCTTTGTGGTATGAGATTTTTTATAGGAGATCTGCGGGTTTCAGTGGTGCAGTCTCTTTGATCTCCTGAGCCTGATGTTCTTGCGATACCCTTTATGTCGTTTGTTTATGCTGTCTGGTTATATTTCAGATGCTCTTTGGTAGGATCTTCCCTCTGGCTAGTTGATTGAGAGTCACTCTATCCACTTTGTCTTGAGTTCTTTTGTGGAAATGGTGTTAAAAACATAAACACTCAGCCCAGACAGGAGACCCACACCCTCCAAAATATCCCCCACCTTCTATCCCATTATCATCAGCCAATGAGCCAGTATTAATATAAATGTACAGAGATTAGGGCTTTTATACTATAGAAAGAATAGATAAGAGTTGTTTTTAAAGAGGAAAAATATGATTTTTGAGAGAGGGGATGATAAAGTAATATTAGTAGCAAGTAGTATTGAGGCTATGCAAGACAGTAGGTAACATTTACATTGTATATTAATAATAATAAAAGAAAAAGAGAGAAGAATGCAGAATATTGTAAGAAAGTGGAATTGTATAGTATTAGATTTATATAGTAGTTATATTCTATTTATTTAGTGTGAAAGGGAGGCTAAACTAGACAAAGAAATAAACAAAAATTAAAGAGGAAGGATGAGAAGGAGAGATGGTATAAAACAAATTAAAGAGATAGCTTTATAAAATTTTAAAAATTAAAAGTAAAAATTTAAATTTAAATTTAAAATAAGAAATTTGAAAAATTAAGATAAAATAAAATACAAATAAAAAAACTAAAATAGAAATAAAAATTTTTAAAAAATACAAAAGGAAAGTTTTTACTCAGATCAGCCTTTGTGTGCAGTCTTCTTTTTCTGGATCCACAGCTGGTCTAATGAGGGGGCCAGAGGTTCCTGATCCTTACAGCAGTGGTGTGCGCCCGCTGTGGCCAGTGCATTTGTTTGTTTGGTGCCTGTTGGAGCTGGCCAGGGTGCTTGTGCATGCGCAAGGTGGCCTTCATGCTAGTCTCAGGCCTGCTGAGCTGCGCCCCTGCAATTGGTCCCTCGCCCCTTGGGGCAGGGTCCCGGACACTTGTACATGGTGGAAGTGAGCGTCTGTGAGTTGCCGCCGCCTGCCCGCTATTCCTGCGTTGCAGCCGCCTGCATTTTCCACACCTGCCTGGGCAGGCACGAGCAGAGCCCACGCAAGTGATCTGTGCTCCGGCCTGGGGCCCACTGGGGCTGGCCATGGGTGTCTGCGCATGGTCTTCTGTGTGCTCAGTGGGCCCTCCCTGCACCTGTTGGGGCACTGATCTTACGTCTGTTGGGGTGTGTCCGAGGGGAATCTGGACGCCGGGACCCACGCACCTGGGCCAGTGAATGAGGGCACTTCCCTGTGCGTGCCTGCGTGACCCAAGCGGAGGGTTGTGGAGTGTGCGAGAGCACTTATGTGCCTGCACTCCTCAAGAATGTTCTATCACCCCCAACCTTTCCTCCCCTTTCTGCAGTATGCTGTTTCTTGTCTTTCAGCGCCAGATGCTACCTGGCCCACTCCTGGCTCTGGCAGCAGGCAGAGATCCTCTCTCCTCCTTATTCCACTCTGGGGAAGCCTGTGGTCACCAAAAAGCCTTTGTGTACTTCCAGCCACAGCTCAGGCAGCCACCCCAGTCAGGAATCATGTCTTGTCCCTTTTTCCTCCACTATCCTCACCAAACAGGTTGTTCCCAGATGGTTTCCTCTAATCTAGCAGTGCCAGGGCTCAACCCCTGCCAGTGTCCAGCTGCTCACTGAGATGTTCTGTCTATAATTAGTCCAAACTACAGACGGGTCTCGGGAGCCTGAAAGAGCAGCCTCCCCTCACTCCTTCGCCATCTTCCCCTCTAGTTGCATTTCTATAAACTAACAATATGGAAAGAAAAATATTTTAATTATTTATAATAGCATCAAACAATACATTTAGGAATAAATTTAACCATGGAGTCAAAAGCCTTGTACACTAAAACTAAAAAATGAAAGAAGACACAAATAAATGGAACAACATCTATGTTCATGGATTGAAAGATTTAATATTATTAAAATTTCTATATTACCCAAATGACCTACAGATTCCGTGCAATTACTATCAAAATTACAATAATATTTTGTACAGAAAAACATCTTGAAATTCATATGGAATATCAGAAGACCCTGAACAGCCAAAACAATCTAAAGTAGAAAAACAAAGCTGGAGGCCTCACAGTCCTGATTGCCAAACATATGACAAATATACAATAATTAAGACAGTATATACTGGCATAAAGAGAGACATATAGACCAATGGAACAGAATAGAGAACCCAGATATAAGCCTCATCTACATGGGCAAATGACCTTTAACAAAGATGCTAAGGCTACACAGTGGGGAAAGGACATTCTATTTAACAAATGAGGCCAGGAAAACTGAATATCCACATGGAAAAGAAAAAAAAAAAGGATGCTTACTTTATACTATATACAAAAATTAACTAAAAATGGATTAAAGACATAAATAAAGGACCTGAAACTGTAAAACTCTTAGAAGAAAACAGAGAGAAAGCTTCATAACATTGAATTTGGCAATGATTTCTTGGATATTACACCAAAACACAGGCAAAAAAAAGCAAAAATAGACAAATGGGGTTACGAAAAAATTTTTAAGTTTTTTGCAGAAAAAAAATAAGCAGAATGAAAAGACAATCTATAAAATAGGAGGAAATATTTGAAAAAACTATACCTGATAAGAGGTTAATATCCAGAATATCTAAAGGACTCCTACAATTGAACAACAAAAAATCAATCCAATTTAAAAAATAGGCAAAATATTTTCTTGAATAGACAAGAAAATATATGACTAACAAGCATCTGAAAAGATGCTCAACATCACTGATTATTAGGGAAATGCAAATCAAAACCACAATGAAATATCACCTTACATGCATTAGAATGGCAATCACTAAAAACTTAAATGTGCTGACAAAGCTGAGAAAAAACTAGAACCCTTGTGCACTATTGGTGAAAATGTAAAATGATGCAACTGGTATATTAAATAATATGGAGTTTTCTCAAAATATTATAAATAGAATTAAAATAAGATCCAGCAATCCCATTTCTGGGTATTTATAAAAGATAGTTAAAAACAGAATCATGAAGAAAAATTTGTAGAGTCATATTCACTGCAACATTATTTGCAATAGCTAAAACATGGAAGCAAATGAAATGTCCATAAACATGAGAATGGATAATGAAAATGTGGTATATTCATGCAATGGAACTATAACTCATATTTTAAAAAGTAAATCCCATTACCTGATACTACAAAGATAAACCTTGATATGATGTGAAGTGAAATAAGCCAGTCACAAAAAGACAAACACTGCATGATTTCATTTATGTGAGGTATCTAAAATAGTCAACCACCTAGAAACAAAGTAGAATGGTGGTTTCCAGGACATTGGGGGAGGATAAAAAAGAAGTTATTCAAAGGATGTAAAATTATAGCTTTGAAAGAGGAAAAAGTTCTAGAGATCGGATGTTCAATAATGTACATATAATTAACATTACTATACACTTAAATGAGTAAGTGGTAAATTTTATGTGTTTTTAACTGCAATAAAAACATGCTATATTAATGCACACACATATGAGATGTTAAACCTATAAGTATATTTATATCTACATATATATCTATGACAAGTTAACATAAAGGAGAAAAAAACCATAAAACCTCTAGTATAATACACATAAGTAACAAAAACATGCAATTTAACTCCCAAAATGGTCAAAAAAGCATATAAAAGTAAGCTAGTCTTAACATATAATTAATTATGCCAATTAAAACTATTTTAAAGATCAAAAGTTCTGGAATCTTAGACTTTGCCTTCTCTTTTCACCATTCTACCCCATGTACAAACATTTTGAGTGAATATATATGTAATTATGTATTACACATAATTTATAATATGCAATACTATATGATAACATTATATACAATTATATACTTATGTACTACTATATATTATATATCAATTATAAACTTATATAATTCATCGTCGGCAGCCGTCCGTCTCGAGAGACGATGGTGTAGCTTCTTAAGAGTCTATCTGCACCGCCGAGAATGGCTGTGCAGTCCGACTCGGGAGTGACATGGTAGTATCTGTCTCCTCCCGTGTTGAATCGACATCTTGCGATGACGCTGAAGCTACAGAGCCTGGGCAGGGTAATATGGAGGGTCTGCTGTTGCCCATGCAGCAGACCCCCACTCTCTTCGCAACTGAAGGGTCCAAGGGAAAGACGGAGTCAATACAGCTTGGCTTCAGGTGCGCCGCAGGAGTTGCCGGTGTTGACTACAACGTCAAACCGCCTTAGGGACTCCGGCTCCGGATTTTCTGTCGGGGTTTACTCCCTTAGCCTTTCCCCTGAAGAGGTATGCTGCAAGGCAGTGGAGGTTTTTTGGAGTCAGAGTTTTCCTTCTCTGATGTACCCTGACTGGAAGATCGAACCAGCGACACTTAGCTCGCAGGCCGACGCTCAATCCACTGAGCTAAACCAGCCAGGGCTATAAACTTATATAATTATACGGTTATATATTATATACAATATTAAATGTATAATAATATATGATAATATGTACATACTCAAAATGACTGTACATTGGAATGAATGCTGAAAAGAAATTATACATATATACATATATAACTTGAAAATATCTCCTCCCATAATTTTTTCAATACATTTGATTATTTTACTATTGATATTATACATAGTATGCATTTCTTCTCTCAATTTGTCAAATAAGAAATCTTAGTACTTGTGAAATAATAACAAGATAAAGCTTACTGTAAAGTGCTAGTTTTGATGTTCATATGTTCATGTTGGTTATGTAAAACAGTCTTTTTCCTCATGGTGTGTGTGTATGTAACATAAGGCAGATGTTTGCATAAGCTTTTACTGCCTAGCACTTACATATCTATAATATACATAATATACATGTTATATATGTGACATAAGAAACACAAAGCATTAATAGTTTGACATAGTGTATTTTAAAAATTGTGAAAATGCAAGCACATATCAAATGTTTAGTAAATATTTCTTGATTAACATTAAATAAGACTGCCTTGGTACTAGTAAATACAACTACTACAAAATCAAGTTGGTCTTTCCAACAGGAAATGGATTAATTTCAGATAACCTTCTTGTTTGCAATATGATGTTCATTTTCCATTCATCTTAGATAAATAAAATAAACATAAATTTTAAAAGAAAGTCTAGGATATGTTGTTGTAAGTTTCCATATAAGTGATAACTCATGGTAATTTTACCTCATAGAAATTTTGACCTCTAGCTCATTACAAAGGAATTCTATCTCTACTAACATTTATTGGTAACAGCAGTTTTACAAGGTTATATAGTTTTGCTAAGCCATGGCAACAGATCAACAAAACTTTCTCTCAGGACTGAGCATCTGAGATTTGGAAACAAATAAAAGAACACTGGACTTAAAATAACTTAACTCTGTTCTAGGCCTGTATCCACTACTAATCTGTTTGTTTTCTCGGGTCTCACTCAGTTTTTCACAATAAAAAAGGAGCCATATGCCATAAAATTCCTCCCAGTAATAAAAAAAAAAAAAAAGCAAAGGTTGTAGGAATCACTGGGTCAAGAAATATCACCTTCACTTTAGTTTATTCCAGGTTAACGAAGAAATGATGCTTTGTCACAGTGATTTACTACTGAGCTTCAATTCTTCTGGAAATTACTTCAGAAGCCAACTGTGCTCTCACCTTCATCCCTTATCCCTCCCCCATCCCAACCACAACATCTTGTAAGCATATCTCAGAATCTTCAAGCTTGTTCAGTGGAGTTAATATTTTACAAGTGATAAACAGTATTTTCACTTTTGTTCTGCTTAGTAATTCAGGATTACATAGTTTCAGCCTGAGATCACGTTGAGTGAAAAGTCAGATGTTTCTAAAAACGTCAGCCTTATGTGGCTTATCACTAGTTGTAAATATTAATATATCATATCCTCAGTGAACACAGCCAGGGCAGAGGATGCTTCCATGAAGAAATTGCCACTGAAAGCAAATTCAAAAATATTCTCAGAGAGAAATTAAATTGGCAAAACTGTGTGATTTAAGCATTAATCAGTTCATGAAAGTATGTGGGACTAAGTCAGCTCCCCACTGTGCTCTCTCATTCTCTCACCCCAGACTTTTCCCTCAAAGAAGTTATCAAGATTCATAATTATAAATCTATTTATAGTCACTTGTTTAATGTCTATCTTTCCTATTAGCTTCCTTAAAATAGGCATCATGTTTATTTTGTTCAGCACCATGTTTCCATTTCCTAACTGAGTGCCTAGAACAGAGTATGTTCTCAGTAAATATTTCTTGAATAAACAAGTAAAAATTCTGCAAACAGGAAGATCTTACTATAATTTTCTTTCTTTTCCAGTTTCCAACCCTAAGCTATTTGCTTTTCTTAAGCCAAAGGACTGCTCAGACTGATGGGCTCTAAGTATAATGATTTAGTGTCTTTGGGAGTTTCAGCAGAAAGAACTGCTATGGTTTTCTTTCTCCTGAGAAGGACATGTGTCAGGAGAAGAGCATCACAGCCTAGAGATAAGAATCAGAAAGCAAGTACTTGATGCTCAGAAATCTGAGGTAGAGAGACTTAACATTGTCCTCACGTGATCATACAAGTTGCTTGAAAATGATAAGGGTAATATAAATGGAATGAGTCTATCTTGCCTCAGAAACTGCAAGAGAACATGAAGACTTCAACAATACATTTTCTTGCATTGGGAAAGTGTCCTCAGGTTCCTTCTGAAGGACTGAAAGTCAGTTTGCCTCCCCAGAACCCTCTGAGCTCTGGTAAGCCAACAGAGGATATAACCACCAATCTAATCAGATAGAGCAGCCAACGAAAAGGAAAAGAAAAATAAAAAAAGATATGCAGGTGGGGTTTTCATATTCAACAAGGACAAAGCAATCATGCCACAGAGCAGGATTTGGAATACTTTTTCCATAAAAATCTGATAGCAAAGATTTTAGGCCTTGTGGGGCATACAGTCTCTTTGGCAACTACCCAATTATGTAGCTGTAGTATAAAAAAGCTAAGTAAAATATGAAAATAATTAGGCTATGTTTCAATAAGTTTTACATACAAAAATATGTGGTGGGCTAGATTTGGTGAACTGGCCATATTTTGCTGACTCTTGCCCTAGGATAGGAGACTAAATCTAGAACTGCCCTAATGACTTTTAAAATCAAAAGAGTTTTGAGGCTCAGTCTCAGTCATTAATATGGGATTGGGAAATACCTTAGTTGTTCCATATATATGTTCCAACAAAGCATAAAACCATACCTACACAAGTTAAAGATGATGAACCCACTGAACTACTGGTTAGAACAAAAATAAACACTTTTCATAGGAAAATAACAAAATCTGGAGCCTCTGCAATGTGTTATCCATAATATCCAGTGTATAACATCTAATTACCAAACATGTAAAGAAACAAAGATAAAATGTCACCCAGAGTCAAGAAAAAATAGAAACAGTCTCAAAGTGACCTTGATGTTGGATTTAGAAGACAAAGACTTGATCTATTTTATTTTAAGTATTGTGGAGGACTTATAGGAAAATACAGTGATCCCTCACTTATCGTGGGTATTATATTCTAGATCCCCTGCGATAGGTGAAAACTCACGAAGTAGGAACCTTACATTTATTTTAGTATTTATATATATTTTAAGGATTTATAAACCCTTCCCACACACTTATAAACCATTCCCAGTCCCTTATCAACCTTTCCCCCTCCCTTATTTGAGTCTAAAGCATTTCTGAAATTTGTCAAACCAGCCCTTCTGGCACTGAATAGGGTTGGTCTGGTTGGAGAAGCACTCAAAGGTCCTGTTTCAGTGTTGTCGTTGTCATCCTCTTCTTTATTCTCATCACTGTCATGATCATTCCTTTTTGCTGCTAAATGATCATACAGTTGCTTGGCCTTTATCCAGATGGTGTTTGTATCCAGTGAGATATTATTTTTTCTGCAATCATTTATCCACACAGCTAATGCAGACTCCATCTTCACAATGACCTTATTGCAGGAAGTAACTACCCTCTTTGCTGTTTTGTTGAAAGTCACTGATGCTGTAGACTGGATATTCTTCTCATCCTTCTTTATATAGCAAACCATAGACTTGTTGATCCCATAATGGCAGCCAACAGATGCATAGCTTCTCCCTTCCTTCAACATGTTGAAAAGTTCCACCTTCTCTTTTATGGTAAGCATCTTCCTCTGGTGCTTGGGTTCACTGCCAGAATCCTTAGAAGATGCAGAACATTTGGGTGGCATCATAGGGCTTGCAATAAATTCAGTCTTTAAGGAAAATTTCACAAAAACAATACTGCAGAGCAAAACTATGCACAGCGATCGGAGGTAGGAGTGAAGTGGACAAGGTAAGATGCTGAACATATGTGCACAGTGTGGGATAGCAGACAGACTGATGCTATGGTTACTAAGCCAATCAGTGCCCAGGAAACACAAGACAATGCTCTGGTTGGTCGCCTTCCATCAATCAGCCAATCGTGTGCTATGTACAGTCTCATGTAGGCAAACAAGCTCGAGCATACTTCTCATTTTCAGCATAATGTATGTGTTCATCCAAAAAAAAAATACATACTGTAAACAGTGTGCAGTATTTTATTTTGATTTAATATTCTTTTAATGTGAGAATCATTTATTATATTTGTAATATATTTTTTGAAAATTTTTAGGCAAAATTCATTAAAATAATAAATACTATGCATATAAATATATATACAGTACCACAAAATCCCACAATATAACAAAAAAATCCATGATAAATAATTAAATATAATATTTTTTAAAATCCCATGATATAGTGAGGTCACAATAAGTGAACCACGATATAGAGAGGGACTACTGTATTGTCTTAATGAATGAACAGATAGGGGATCTCAGCAGGGAAATGCAATCTAGGAACAAAAGAACCAAATTAAAATTATAAAACTAAAGAACAAAATAAATAAAAATTTCAGTGGCTGGGCTAAATAGTAGTTTGAAAAGAACATAAGAAAAGATTTAGTGAACTTGATCAATGGAAAGTATGAAATATAAGAGAGTAAAAGACTAAAGACAAATAACCAGACTCTCGGGGAAATATAAAATAATATCAAACCATCTTATATAATTGAAAAGAGACAAGAGTAAGAATGGGGCAGAAAAACACTTGAAGACATAATGCTCAAACATTTTCCAAACTTGATAAAAAATTAACTTCAGTATAGGAGCTTAAACATGCAGAAGAATAAATAATGCAAAGAAAGGAACATTCAGGAATATTATAGTAAAATTGCTTACACACACACACACACACACACACGATAAAGAGTAAACTGTGAAAAGAGCTAGAGATCACATACTGGAATCAAAAATAAAAATACTACAGATTTTTCTTAAGAAACAGTGGAGGTAAGAAGACAATGGAATGCCATATTTAAAGTTGTCTACTCAGAACTCTACATTAAGGAAACATATGGAAGGGTAAAAATCATTATCAGATAAATAAAAGCAGAAAGAATTTTTCACCAGCAAATTCACACTGAAAGAAATGTTAAAAAATGTTTCTCAGGTTGAAGTAAAAGAAAATACCAGTTAGAAACTCAGATATAAAGGAAAGAATGAGAAACACCAGAAATGGTAAGTACATGAGTAAATATAAAATGTTTTTTATAATTTTTTAAAGAACTATCTGTGCAAAGAAAGAGAACAACCAAAACCAAAACAAAAACAAACAAACAAAACCCTTAGGATTGTAACGTGGGGTTGAAAGTTAATGTTAAAGTAAAAAATGTAACAACAATAGTACAAAGATAGAGGTGAACATGGATATATAAAATTACACTGTTAAAATGTTGTTACAGACTTCGGGCCAAGATGGAGACTTAGACTGACAAGCTCGGTCTCCCTCTACAACTAGAAAGAAATACAACTACCTCAAAACAAAACATAACTGGAAATTCCAGAAAATAAAACTACATGGAAGCCCAATGTACGAAGTTATAAACCAGCGGCACTTGTTGGACAGGTAGGAAGAGCAAAAGTGGGCATTGCTGTGTGCGGTAGCACCAGGGACAGCAGCAGGGAGAGCAATCCCGGCTGTAGTTGAGCCCCAGCAGCTCCTGACCCCAACACAGGGAAAGGCAGCCACCGCATTGCCTCGGATGGGGAGGCCCAGAGGGCGGGAGGATGGATCCGGTCTCCCAGCAGAGAAAAACGGCAGGAATCCATCTTGTACTACCGCCTCCACACAAAGAGCCACAGTGCCATGAAATAGGTTGCAGATCGCCACTGGTCACTGGGTAGTGACGACAAAGCACCATGACGACAAAGCACCACAGTGCAGCAAAAAAGATTGCGGATCGCCGTCAGTCGCCGGGTTGTGATGAGTACACAGGCTCCGCCCCCTAGAGCCTGCCCCAGAAGCAAAACAAAATGCAAATCTGTCAAAATGAGGAAGACAACTATAGAAATCCTGGTGAAGCATCTCACCAGGCAACAGATGAAGAATCTGACAGATGAACAAATAAGAAACCTATCAGATGCTCAATTCAGAGCTATAGTTTTAGGTGGCTTACAGAATTAACAAAAGATTTGGAACAAGATGAGAAAGGATTGAAAGCCACTCATACTAAAAAGAACAAAAACACATACGAGACAAGTGGTAAGGAAATAAAATCCAGAGATCAAATCAACAAACCAGAACATAGGAAAGGAACAAACAGTCAACCAGTACAGAAAGAGGAAAAAGAAAGCAAGGAAAGTGAGAAGAGGATCAGAAACCTCTGGCACAGCTATAAGAGATTGAACATACAGATGATAGGATTGCCAGAGGGCGAAGAAGAAGAACTAAAAATTTAAAAATCAAGTGAAAATATAATAAAGGAGAACTTCCCAAACTTGGGAAGGAAATAGAATTACAGGCCCAGGAAGCACAGAGAGTTCTAGAAAAACTGGACCCAGTGAGAAACACTCCAAGACACATTAGAATCAAATTGTCAAAAATTAAGGATAAAGAGAGAATCTTAAAAGCAGCAAGAGAGAAGAAAAAAATTATGTACAAAAGGGTCCCAATTAGACTATCAGCTGACTTCTCAAGGGAGACCCTAGAGGCAAGAAGGGACTGGCAAGAAATATTCAAAGTAATGAAAATCAGAAACCTACAGCCACGATTACTCTATCCAGCAAAATTGTCATTCAGAATAGAAGGGCAGAGAAAGTGCTTCCAGGACAAAATAAAACTGAAAGAGTTCATCAGCTCCAAACCACTATTATATGAGATGTTAAAGGGACTGGTTTAGAAAAAGGAGGATCAAAACTATGAACATTAAAATGAAAACTGCATCACAAGAACCAACAACAGACGCTAGGGAATTGAAACAAAGGCAAACTAAATAGGCAACGAGAGTGTGAAAAGAACTATAGGTATGGGGAACATATTGGGGGGAGGTCAGCAGGGAGAGGTAAGGGTGTAAGGGAGGGAGATGGTACAGGAATTAAGAAGCATAGTAGGAGGGAATGGAGTAGACAGAAAGAGGTTGAGAAGAACTATATGCACAACCAATGGACATGGACTAAAAGGGGGGGACAAGTGGAGGGTGGGGGCCACCGGCTGGAGGGGAGCGGAGGGAAGGGAAATTGGGACAACTGTAATAGTATAATCAATAAAACACATTAAAAAATGTTGTTACATTGTGAAATGAGGTCTTGCAATATTAGCTCTAAGTAGACTTTAAGTTAGAAATGTATGTTGTTAGTCCTGGAAAAACCACTAATAAATAATTTTTAAAAGAGTTATAGAAAAAAGCCAATAAAAGGAACAAAATATTAACTTTTTTCAGAGGCTGGGAAGATGGCAGTGGAGTAGGTAGCAGTGTTGTCTGCTTACTCCCATCAAGGAAGACCTTGGAGTACAAACACAGAGAGGAGTGAGTGCAGATTTCAGATAGTTCGAACAGGGAAGGGAGTGTGGGAGTGGCATGAAAGAGGGCATAAAGCTCGTCCATACTCTCAAAATGGAGTCGCTGGGACCCCCAGCCTGACACCTCTGCCGCACTGCACCCAAAAGGGGAAGCTGCAGACTGGCCCATTATCCGGAATTTGCTTAAAAACTTCCCCCAGCCATAAGCGCCAGGACAAGCAAGGTCCCAAAGGGAGTCATTGAGAAGGTTTTGTTGAAACAGCCGGAGGCATAGGAAGACAGTGAACAGCCCAGACTGTGAGAAACTGTATGAACTGAGTCTAGGTGGGGACTCCCTAGGCTGGCAACCCTGGGCTGGCAACCCTGCACCCTTTGCAGGTGCTTGCATCACAACTCCACCAAACAAAAAAATGGAACTGAGCCATGGAGATGAGCCCATACAGGAAAGCTGCAGCGGAAATGCAAGACTCGGTAGGGACCCCAGGCAGGCAAGCGGTACACACAGGCACACAATAAGGTGCTGCCAACCAGGATGCAGGATGGTGCTGTAGCTCAGAGGCAACACACAGACTTTTCTGAGAAAGAGCAGAGACAGGACCCAATACTGGGCAGGGACTAGGGTCTTGTGCACTGGCTTGCCAGCAGAACAGCATTGCTAGACAAGCCTGAGGACTGCTGGAGGGTGCTGCAGGACAAGTGGGAAAAGACCCAACTCAGTGCAGCTCACAGCCGAAAGTGGCGGCAGGCCCACGAATGAGAATATAGTAGCCCTAGAATCCAGCTAGATCCCCTCATAGCCAGCCAACCGGAAAAGATTTGAAACCCATGGAATTTTGACCAGGGGCAGAGCCAGAAAAAGAAGGACAGCACCCAAAGGTTGTACTGGAGAAAAAAATCTTTCTTTAATCTGTTTTCTACCTTCTCTCACTCCTATTCCTCTTCTTTAATTTTTTTTTGTTTGTTTTTCTGTTTTGTTTATCCTCCCTCTAACACTAAATATATAGCATATACAGTAACTATTATATAAACCTAATACTATACACTTTTACTTTCTCACTTCATTCTGCACTCTTAACTCCCTTTTTTAACATACATTGTAAATATTACTTACTGTCTTGCATAGCCTTGACCCTGCTTGCTACTAGTGTTATTCTACCATCTTCCCTCTCAAAAATCATCTCTCTATCAGATAAAACACCTCTTATCAGTTTTCATATAGTATAATTGTCTTAACCTCTTTACATCTATATTAATACTGGCTCATTTGCTAATGATAGTGTGATTGTGGGTAGGGGATATTTTTGAGGGTGTGGGTTTTTGCCTGGGTTGTGTGTTTATGTTTTAACAGCATCTCCACAAAAGAACTCAAGACAAGGTGGGCAGAGTAACTCTCAATCAACTAGCCAGATGGAAGATTCCACCAAAGAGTAAATAAAATATAACCAGACAGCTTAAACAAATGACATAAAGGGCATCCCAAGAGCATCAAGCTCAGGAGATCAAAGAGATTGCAACCACTGAATCCCCCAGGTCTCCTATACATAATCTCATACCACAAAAGTGGGAAATCAAAGCAGACAAATCCAATAAACAAAAACAAACAAGAAGCATCCAACATGAGGAGACACAGAAACAACCTCCCAATGAAAGGAAAAGAGGAATCCCCAGAAAGAGAGATCGATGGAGCAGATGTAATCCAACTATCAGACATGGACTGCAAAAGAATGATTATAAGAAAGCTCAATAAAATTGACAAACTCAAAGAAAACTAAAACAAACTCCAGGGGAATTACAAACGATTCCAGGGAAACTACGAAGAACTCCAGGGAAGCAACAAGGAAGTTACTGAGAACTACACCAGTATAAAAAAGGACATAGAAACTATCAATAAAAACCAGGACGCAATGAAGAATACAATTTCTGAACTGAAGAACACAGTAGAATCAATCAAAAGCAGGCTAAATGAAACATAGGATCAGATCAGTGAGTTAGAAGACAATGTAGAAAAAAATTCCCAGACAATACAAAAAAATGAAAGAGTATTTAAAAAGAATGAAGAGGGTTTAAGAGAACTGCAGGACAATATGAGACAATACATTAGAATAATAGGGATACAAGAAGGAGAAGAAGAGAAGCCAGGGATAGAAACCCTGATTGAAAAGTAATAGCAGAAAATTTTCATAACTTCATGAGAGGAAAAGTCATGCAAATCCAGGAAGCACAGAGGATCCCAATGAAGATGAACCCAAAAAGGTCCACTCCAAGGCACACCATAATTAAAATGGCAACATTCAAAGGAAAAGAGAGAATCCTAAAAGCAGCAAAAGAAAAACAGCAAATAACAAACAAGGGAGCTTCAATGAGGCTATCAACTGATTTCTCAACAGAGACACTACAAGCCAGAAGGCAATGGTCAAAAATATTTCAAGCAATGAAAAACAAAGGCCCACAACCAAGAATACTCTACCCAGCAAGGCTCTCCTTCAAAATGGAAGGTGAAATAAGGAGTTTCTCAGACAAAGGAAGACTAAAAGAAAACATCTCCACCAAACCAGCATTGGAAGAGATGCTAAAGGGAATGTTTTAAGAAAAATAAGCAAAAAAGAGGAGAGGAACACAGGTACAAAGGGAAATGAATAAATACATGTCAATAATAATCTTAAATTTAAATTGATTAAATGCTCTAATCAAAAGACATAGGGTAGCAAAATGGATACAAAAACATGACCTACATATATGCTGCCTACAAGAGAGACACCTGAAAACAAAATAAAAGATTTGTACAGACTGGAAGTGAAAAATATATTCCAGGAAAATGGACATAAAAAAAAGCTGGGGTAGCAATACTTATACCAGACAAAACAGATCTCACAGCAAATGCCGTAAAAAGAGACAAAGAAGGGTATTTCATAATACTTAAGGGAACAATCTATCAAGAAGATAAAACACTGATAAACATATATGCAACCAACATAGGAACACCCAAATATATAAGGAAAACACTGGAAGACTACAAGAAGAATATCAATAGCAACACATTCATAGTAGGGGACTTTAACACCCCATTATCAACAATAGACAGATCTTCAAAGCAAAGGAACACCAGGATATTGAGGCATTGAACAACACATTAGATCAAATGGACTTAATTGATATATATAGAACTTTTCACCCCAAAGAAGCAGAATATACATTCTTTTCAAACGAACATGGGACATTTTCAAAGATAGACCACATGGTAGGACACAAAACAAACCTCAACAAATTCAAGAAAATTGAAATTGTATCAAGCATATTCTCAGATCACAATACCTTGAAACTAGAAACCTACCTCAAGGAAAAAACACAAACACATTCAAACACCTGGAGAATGAATAACATAACATTAGATAAGGAATGGGTTAACAATGACATCAAGGAAAAAATCAAGAAATTTCTGGAAACTAATGATCATGAACACACAACAACCCAAAACTTATGAGACACAGCAAAAGCAGTCCTGCGAGGAAACTTAATAACAACACAGGCCTACCTGAAAAGAATAGAACAATCCCAAATGAAAAATCTAATCCTACAGCTACAAGAACTAGAACAACAACAACAAACAAAGCCCAGGGCGAGTAGAAGGAAGGAAATCATCAAGATCAGAGCAGAATTAAATGACAGAGAGACTAAACAAACAATTCAAAAGGTCAACAAGAGTAGGAGTTGGTTCTTTGAAAAGATAAACAAAATCGACAAGACTTTAGCCAGGCTCATCAAGACAAATAGAAAGAAGACCCAAATAAACAAAATCAGAAATGAAAAAGGAGAAATCACAACTGATACCACAGAAATACAAAGGATACTAAGAAATTACTACAAACAACTGTATGGCAAGAAACATGACAACCTAATGAAATGGATAAATTTCTAGAAACATATAATCTTCCAAAACTGAATCAAGAAGAAGTAGAAAGCCTGGACAGACCAATAACAAAGAAGGAAATTGAAACAGTAATCAAAAAGCTCCTAGCACACAAAAACCCTGGACTGGATGGCTTCACAGGCGAATTTCACAAAACATTTAAGGAAGAACTAACTCCTACCCTCCTCAAACTATTCCACAATATCCAAAATGAGAGAAAAATCCCAAACTCTTTCTATAAAGCCAGTATTACCTTAATTCCAAAACTAGGTCCAGACACAACAAAGAAAGAAAACTACAGGCCAATATCACTGATGAACATAGATGCTAAAATCTTCAACAAAATATTGGCAAACCAGATCCAGCAACACATTAGAAAAATCATACAGCATTAGCAAGTGGGATACATCCCAGGGATGCAAGGATGGTTTAATATTTGCAAATCTATAAATGTAATACACCACATAAACAATATGAAAAACGAAAACCACATGATCATATCCATAGATACAGAAAAAGAATTTGATGAAGTACAACACCCATTTATGATGACAACTCTCAGCAAAATGGGAATAGAGGGAGCATACCTCAACATAATAAAAGCTATATATGAGAAACCTGAAGCCAACATTATACTCAATGGACAACAACTGAAAGCATTTCTCCTGAGATCAGGAACAAGACAAGAATGTCCACTCTCCACTCCTATTCAACATAGTGTTGGAGATTCTAGCCACAGCAATCAGACAAGAAAAATAAATAAAAGGCATCCAAATTGGGAAAGAGGAAGTAAAACTGTCATTAGTTGCAAATGACGTGATAGTGTACATACAAAATCCTATTGACTCCACTAATAAACTACTCAACATAATAAGTGAATTTGGCAAAACAGCAGGGTACAAAGTCAATATTCAGAAATTGAAGAAATTTCTATATACGAACAATAAATTGTCAGAGATAGAAACTAAAAGAAAAATCCCATCTACTGTAGCAATAAGAAAAATCAAGTACCTAGGAATAAATTTAACCAAAGATATAAAAGACCTGTACTCAGAAAACTACATATCTCTGAAGAAAGAAATTAAGGAAGATACAAAGAAATGGAAGCAAATTCCATGTTCATGGATGGGAAGAATCAACATCATTAAAACGTCCATACTACCCAAAGCAATTTACAGATTCAATGCAATTCCTATTAAAATACCAATGACATATTTCACAGAATTAGAATAAATACTTCAAAGATTTATATGGAACCAAAAAAGACCCCGAATAGCAAAAGCAATCTTGAGACAGAAGAACACAGCAGGAGGAATCACAACACCAGATATCAAACTATAATACAAAGCCATTGTGATCAAGATAGCCTGGTACCGACATAAGAACAGACATATAGATCAATGGAACAGAATAGAGAGCCCAGAAATAAACCCTGGTCTATATGATCAACTAATATTCAACAAAGAGGGAAGGAACATAAAATGGAGTGAGAAGAGCCTCTTCAACAAATGGTGCTGGGAGAACTGGACAGGGATATGCAAAAAAATGAAACTAGACCACCAACTTATGCCACACACCAGAAAAAACTCAAGATGGATCAAAGACTTAAATGTAAGCCATGACACCATAAAAGTCCTAGAGGAAAACATAGGCAGGAAAATTTCAGATATTCCAAATATCAATATTTTCACTGATATATCTCCTGAGGCAAGGGAAATAAAGTAAAGAATAAACAAATGGGATTACTTCAAACTAAAGAGTTTCTGCTCAGCAAAAGAAAACATCAAACTTCCAGCCAAGATGGAGGCTTAGACTGACGCGCTTTGTCTCCCTCCACAACTAAGGACTACAACTACCGCAAAACCAGAAACAACCAGAAGTTCCAGAAAATAAAGCTATATAGAAGTCCAATGTATGAATTTATAAACATATCGTGCTCGTCCAGATGGGTAGGAGGGGCAAAGCTGGGGCAGAGAGGTCAAACAGTGCTGGCAGAGGCAGCAGCTGCATGACGGACCGCGGTAAGCCCAGACCCTGATATTTAAGGTGAAGAGAAAAGTGCCTGGGGACACCCCGGTTGCAGACTGAACCCATCTGCTCACTATTCCAACACCGGAGAAGGCAGACCCCCATTGCCTTGCACTGTGAGGCCCAGAGGACATGGGGACAGAGGAGGAGAGTACTGGCAGGAATCCATCTTGAACTGCCACCCCCACACAAAGCACCACAGTGTGGTGAGAAGGGTCACCTGGTAGTGACAAGTGCACGGGGCTCCACCATTGATAGCGTAGAAGGTGTGACAGCCCCGCCCAAGAAAGAAAGATAAATGAAAATGGTCAGGATGGCAGAAATCATGACTGAAATATCAATCACGCAGCTGATGAAAAAGCAAATACATGAATTATCCGATGAAAAAATAGATAATCTTTCTGAGGCTCAGTTCAGAGCTATAGTCATAAGGCAGCTTACAGAATTAACAAAAGATATTGAACAAGATGGGGAAGAAATGAAGGCTCGTCCTGCTGAAATGAACAAAAACACATATGAAACAAGTGGTGAGGGAAGAAAAACCAGGGATCAAATCAATAAATCAGAACATAGGGAAGGAATAAAGAGTCACCCAGTGCAGAAAGAGGAAACAAAAAATGAGAAAAATGAGGAGAGACTCAAAAACCTCTGGGACAGCTATAAGCAAATAAACATCCAAATTATAGGGTTCCCAGAAGGTGAAGAAGAAGAACTACAAATTGAAAAATTATGTGAAAAAAAATGAAGCAGAATTTCCTGAACTTGGGGAAGGAAATAGACTTACACATCCAGGAAGCACAGAGAGTTCCAGAAAAACTGGACCCAGGGAGAACCACTCCAAAACACATTAGAATCAAATTGTCAAAAATTAAGGATAAAGAGAGAATCTTAAAAGCAGCAAGAGAGAAGAAAAAAATCATGTACAAAAGGGTCCCAATTAGACTGTCAGCTGATTTCTCAAAGGAGACCCTGCAGGCAAGAAAGGACTGACAGGAAATATTCAAAGTAATGAAAATCAAAAACCTACAGCCACGATTACTCTATCCAGTGAAGCTGTCATTCAGAATAGAAGGGCAGAGAAAGTGCTTCCAGGACAGGGTAAGACTGAAGGAGTTCATCAGCTCCAAACCACTTTTATATGAAATGTTAAAGGGATTGGTTTAGAAAAAGGAGGATCAAAACTATGAACATTAAAATGAAAACTGTATTACAACAAAAGGTAGGAAATCAAAACAAAGGCAAATTAAGTAGGCAACAAGAGTGGAAAAGAATTATAGGTATGGGAAACATATTGGGGGGAGGTCAGCGGGGTGGGGGAAGGGGGAAAAGGGAGGGAGATGATGCAGGAATTAAGAAGCACAGTAGGAGGGAATGGAGTAGACAGGAAGATGTTGAGAAAAACTATATGAACAACCAATGGGCATGGACTAAAAGGAGAGACAACTGGAGGGAGATGGGTCACTGGGTGGAGGGGAGCAGAGGGAAAAGAAATTGGGACAATTGTAACAGCATAATCAATAAAACATATTTATGTATTATAGAATTGTACCCCTGAAATGTATATAATTTTATTAACCAGTGTTACCTCAATAATTAAATAAAAATAAAAAATTCAAAAAAACAATAAAACATATTTAAAAAAAGAAAAGAAAAGAAAAGATCAGCAGGATGAAAAGGGAATCAACCATATGGGAAAACATATTTGCCAATGATACCTCAGACTAGAGATTGATCTCTAAAATACGTAAAGAACTTACACATCTCAACACCAAGAAGACAAACAGCCCAATTAAAAAAATAGGCAAAGGACCTGAACAAACAGTTCTCCATGGAGGATACACAGAGGGTCCATAGACATATGAAAGAATGCTCAACATCACTATCCATCAGAAAGATGCAAATAAAAACCACAATGAGATACCACTTTACACCTGTCAGAATGCCATTATCAACAAATCAACAAACAACAAGTGCTGGCGAGGATGTGGAGAAATGGGAACCCTACTGCAGTGATGATGGGAATGCAGACTGGTGCAGCTACTATGGAAAACAGTATGGAATTACCTCAGAAAACTAAAAATGGAACTGCCTTTTCAACCAGCGATTTCACTGTTAGGACTAAACATGAAAAATCCTGAAACCCCAATTCAAAAGAACCTGTGCACCCCTTTGTTCATAGCAGCGCTGTTTATAATAACCAAGTGCTGGGAATAGCCTAAGTGCCCATCTGTAGATGAGTGGATTAAAAAACTGTGGTACGTTTATACAATGGAATACTATGCAGCAGAAAGAAAGAAGGAACTCCTACTGTTTGCGACAATAAACCAGGCAATGAAAGAAAAGTACCATATGATATCACCTAATACACGAGACTAATGAACAACAAAAACAAATGAACAAAATTAAACAAGGAACAGAAAAACAGGTACTGGGGGTGGGTGTGGGGGGTGGGGGAAGAAGGGGTAAATAGGGGAAGGGTCTAGTAAAGGAACTAGTATAAATAACCCATGGACATGGACAACAGGGTGGGGAATGACTGTGGGAGAAGGGGTGGGCTGGGTGGAGGGGAGAAATGGGGGAGAAATGGGACAACTGTAATAGAAAAACAATAAAATTAAATTAAAAAATACAATGAAATAATGTGCAACCTCTATAAAGAATGTAGTTGCTCTGCATGTACTGATATAGAGTAACTGCAAAATATACTTGTAAATTAAAATAAATGTAGAATTGTGAGAATATGCAAAAAAACTTTTTTCAATTAACTTAAAATAAAGCAGAAATAAGAAACTAAGAATAAAAAAAGATATGCAAGTAAAATAAGAATATTTGGATGGCACGGGTGAGAACATGAATAAGAAAATAATAGTGAGTTACTCAAAGGAGTTAAAAACTATATCCATGGAAAAATTTGCACATAACTGTTTACAGCAACTTTATTCATAATTGCCAAAATGTGTAAGTAACTGAGATGTTCTTCAGTGGGTGAATGTATAAATAAACTATGGTACATCTAGACAGTGGAATATTTTTTAGTGTTAAAAGGAAGTGAGCTATTAAGCAATGATGAAACATGGGGTAAACTTAAATTTATATTACTAAGTGAAAGACGCTAATCTGAAAAGGCTACATACTGTATGATTTTAATTATAAGATATTTTGGAAAAGGTAATACTATAGAGATAATAAAAAGATCAGTGGCTGTCAGGAGTTATAAGAAAGGGAGGAGTGAATAGGCAGAGCACAGAGGACTTTGAAGGCAGTGAAACTTTCCTATGTGATACTATAGCAGTGGACACATCGTTATACATTTTTCCAAACCTATAGAATGTAAAACATCTGGTCAACCATAATGTAAATTATGGACTTTGGGTAATTATGATATGTCAATGTAGGTTCATCTCTTGTAACAAATGCAGCACTCTGATGAGGAATGTTGATAATGAGAGAAGCTACACATGTGTGGGAGCAGGAAGTCTATAGGAAATTTTGTGCCTCTCAATTTGCTGTAAACCTAAAACTGCTCTAGAAAAAGATGAAGTCTTATAATGCAAAAAAGGAGGGGGACACTCAAAGAGAGAAAACTTTAGGAAATTCAAATGAAGCCTAAAAAGAATTTCTGGAGGTAGAGACATAATTTCAAACTAAATAGTTCAGTGAGTAAATTAAAAGAGGATGCTTTTTTGAGAGCTAAATCAGCAGGCTGCAAGAATAAGTGCAGGAAACTGCCTCAAACAAAATATACAATATAAGGAGCAGCAATATAAAGACATGACAACCACGAGAAAAAGAATAGATAATTGAACAGCTGGAAGAGAGGCAATAATTAAAGAGAAACTAGTAGAAAATTTTCCTGTGATTCCTGTCCAAACACAGAAAGGACTCACTAAGTTCCAAGCATGATTGAGTGAGGGAAATCTCATGCCTAGACACATCTTGATAAATTTTTCAAACATTTTGTGTTAGGAAAAAAAGATTTTACAGGCTTCCAGGTAGAAAGAACAAGTTGCCCTTCAAGGACAAAGAACACTCTATTAGCATTGAACTTCTCATCTGCAATACTAGAAGCTAGAATACAGTGGACTGATAATGAAAGAAAGTTTAATATAAGAATCAGACAAGGTATCATGGATCTTTTGGGGACAAGGGAGATATTTAAGGCATGTCATGGGAAAGGAGGATATGTAACAATTGAAAGAGTATGTAGTCTAAGTATCTATGTACTCCACATATGGAAACTATTTGACATAAGACTCCAAACAAATAGAAAATGGACAAGTACAGAGACCCCAAAATATAGTAAGGAAAATAGAAGAAACGACTGACCACAAATTACTTTTCTTCCCCCACCCTCCTTCTCTCCTTCACTTTCTCTCTCCACCTCATCTCATCTCCTCTCATCTCATCTCACCTCATCATCTCATCTATCTCATCTCATCTATGACAGGGAAGGGTGGATTTTGTGTAATATGAGTACTAAGTAAGGACTCTTAAATCAACAGAAACCTAATAAATAAATATTAAGTAATATTACAAAACCTAAAAGTCAGGGTTGGTTGTAACATGTCTTCCTCTTTCTGATTTTACTTTGTATCCTTCTGCTGTAATAAATTATAGTCATGAGTACCACCTAACAAGTCATCAAATATGGAGGTGATCTTGGTGACTCTGACTCAGTTGATATCTCCTTTTCAACTCTTCTAGGATATATAAAAAAATAGAAAACATTGAATTTCATGTTGCGAGGCCAGCATAATCTTTTAAACCTAATTTTAAGAAGAATATCCAGAAGGGAAAACTAGAAATCAAATTTAATTAAATCAAATAACTGAAAAGAAATAAAGGGTAATGAATCACCTTTATACAGGGTAATTTACTTCTTTGTCATAAGAAAAACCAGGATCAAGGAACTATAAACAGACTATTTGACATTTTTATATTATAGAATAATATCTGCTGGTGAAATAAAAAGTTTAAAGTACAGAAAAAGATAAGGAAGCATAAAAATGATCACCTATAATCTGTCACCTGGAGGTCAACAATGCTACCACTTTATATAATTTCTGTTTTTTTATGGATTTACTAAGTAATTGAGAGTATACTTAACATTTTTTAACCTGATTTTTTTAGCTCAATATTCTACTACAGACATTTTCCCATACTGTTAAAATTTTTTCATAACACAATTTTATGGGCTCTTGGTGTGCTGTGATATTAGTGTACCATGATTGATTTCTAATCCTATTAGTGTTGGCCATAATGTCTGTGAGAGTATATTGAAGAGGCCATTTACAAAATAAACACAAAAATATACTTAGTTATGTGCACACTTCATCATGGCAGGGACTAAGTATACCTTGTTGACCTCTGAATCCCCAGTGACAAGCACAGGCATTAGCATGTGGCTGGTGAAGACACGAAGATACATATTTGCTAAATAAATTAATGAGCAATGGTTTCTATATGTAACAACAAAAGTCAATTCAAATATGTAATAGAATTTATTAATCTTATTTTTAATATACTAATGGTTCCTTCTAATATTAATAAACATATTTAAGATCATATTTACCTAATTATCAACATCAAAAAGTAACCAGTGTCTCAGGAAGAGAAGTCGGGCTAGCATAAGTCTTATCCTTTGCCACACAAAAAGAAAAGGGGGTTTGAACAAAAGTTGTGACCCACTAATATTTCACTATGTCAAATTCTTAATTAGGGTTGAGAAAAATGTTTTAAATTCTCAGTTATGAAACAAATAAAGAGATTATAAGACTTCTCCATCATTCTGTAAGACATTACTTTGACATATATTACAACTTTGATTACATTAGATGAAACAAAATGAACAATACAATTATGATGTCATGTTATTACAAAGCTAATGGTAACTATAAAATCAGTTAAATAATTATATATAATAATTGTATATTTTGATAAAATATAAATAAAAAATAAATTATTGAAAGAACTAGATATATTAGCCTAAAATTACTAATAATAATTTGTGTTAATATTCCAGACAAGATAAATGAAAACTTTGTATGTGAGAGAAGGGCAAATGGAAGACAAACATTAAATTTTCCATATTTCACAAAAGAAAAATAATATATTTATTTTTATGTTAAAAATAAGGTAAATTAAGGCCCATGTTTTTAAGTTTAAGGTATTCATTAATAAAATAGCAATATAAGGTGAATATTTAAAACTATTGAAAGAAAAGAGAAAACATAATCAAGTAAAATAGAGTGAATGTACAGAAAATTCAGGGGGAAATAGCATGAAATAAGATGACAGAGAAAGTAGTATTAATAATAGCCAGTTTTACTGATAATTTATTAAATACAAGAAACTAATATATATATACATATATATATAAATTCACATAATCCTCACAATAATCTTATGAGTAAAGTGTCATGTTAAGTGACAAATCAAAAGAAATTATTAAAACATAAAAATACAAATTATATTCCCCTATTTAAAACAAATAACCCTTAAATATATTTCTTTTTTAAATATTTTATTGTTTATGCTATTACCATTGTCCCAAATTTTTCCCTTCAGCACCCTCCACCCAGACCACCTCTCACTTCCACAGTCAATCCCCACACTGTTGTCCATGTCCATGGGTCCTTCATATACTGTATGTTCTTTGACTAATCTCTGCACCTTCTTTCATTTGGTCTCCCCCTACCCTGTCCCCTCTAATAGCTGTCAGCCTATTCCATTTTACTATGCCTCTGGTTCTATTTTGCTCATTAGTTTATTCTGTTCATTAGATTCCATTTACAAATGAGATCATGACCCTTAAACACATTTCAAAAAATAAAAACTGCATAGGTTATATTCTCTGATCACAGTGCAAGAAAATGAAAAAATATAGCCAAATCCTACACATTAAGAAATTTAAAGAGGTGGTCTAAAATTGCCATTATGGGCTATTTAGAAAGTTGCAATGAGAATACTTTATCATAACGTGAGATGTGCAGCAAGAACTTCAATAAGTCAAAACTTTGGTTTAATTGTTTAACATAAAAATGAAATGAAGTGAAGTAAGACTTCAAATCAACAAGTTAGAAAATAAACTCAAAATTAAGGACAGATGGAAAATGGATTAAGAAAAACAAAATCCAGAAAATAATTCATTAAAAAATAATAAAGCAATTGAATAGATAGATAGATGATAGATAGATAGAGCTGGCTCTCAGAAAGTCAACATAGATGAAAATTTCAAACATGTCTAATCAATAAAAATGAGACAAAAAATCAATAAACAATGTTAATAATGGACAGGGATAAAATGTATGGAAAAATGTAAGTGCTGCTCTATAATATTAATGTGCTTGTAGAACAAATATAATTAACATAATTTGTTAATTAAGAAAGGAAACACCTAAACCGACTAATATATCTGGACTCATTTATAAATATGTTTATGCTATCAGTGAATTATATCCAATAAAAGCTGCTGGACCAAGGTGTTTTTTTAAACTTGAATTCAAAAGTTCAAGGATCAGAAAATCACCGTTTTTTAGAAAGCATTCCAAGAACACACACAAACAAAAAGGACAATTTCTCAGTTATATTTACATAACATTATTACAAAAGTAAGACTAAAATAGAACTTTAAAAAATTCTAAATATAGATAAGAAAAATCCAAAATAAGTAGTTGTAAATCAAATACAGAAGTTTTTAAGAGTATTTATTCTAGTAGTCCAAGGATAGCTTCAATTTTTAGAATATATTAACATATGTTATTATTTTACCAATAGAGCAATAAAAGGTAATATTCCAATAAAATTTTGATGACAAAAATTCAGTAAGCTAGGAATCCTTTTCTTAGCATGTTAAAAAAAATCCATGATATATGAATTAATATAAAATTATTTGAAGTTATTATATTATATATACATTATTAGGTATTAATACACTCATATGTGAAATATATTATTCACATATGAATAATATTTGAATTAATATATTAAAATTCATCTAATAACATATAAAAATTCTGATGTTTTTCTTTCAATCTTCATTGTGATTTTAAAAAAACACCGGATTTTTTTCCATTGAAAACAAGAATAATCTCTAAAGTTATTTAACCTAATTATGGACATTCAGGTGACTGAACTAAGACATGATAGAACAAGTACATAAACAGGAAGGAGACAAATATGTCATCATTAGACACTATGTAAACATATACACTGAAAACACAAGAGCATCAACTTCGAAAACCCCTCTGAATTGATGAGCATTTCATATGCCTATTATATACTCTACAGCAGAAGTCAGCAAACTTGTTCTGTAAAGAGCCAAACAGCAAATATCCCAGGCTTGCCAGCCAGACCACCTCTGTCACAACTTCTTAACTCTGCCTTTGGAGCAAAAAATCAGCTGTAGACAATATCTAAACAAGTGGGTATGGCTGTGTTTTGATTTAAAAAAAAAGTTTATTTACAGCCCTGGCTGCTGTGGCTCAGTGGATTGAGCATCGGCCTGCAAGCCAAGTGTCACTGGTTCGATTCCCAGTCAGGGCACATGACTAGGTTGCACGTCAGGTCTCCAGTTGGGGGCGTGATTGAGAGGCAACCACACAGTGATGTTTCTCTCCCTCTCTCCTTTCCCCTCTCTCTAAAAATAAATAAATAAATAAATAATTTTAAAAAAAAACTTCCATTTACAAAAATTTAATTTGCACCTACAAAAGAATTATATTTGTCCCCAGGCTTTTTTCTGCCAAACCCTGGTCTATAGTGCACAATACTGATTAATTTTTATTCAAAGATTTTTTTAGTATCTATGACTAATTTAAAAATAAAGTGACCCCAGTTGAAACAATAACTACACATATAAAATTGTCAGTAATAACCTTAATAAGAATTATTGGAGACCTGCATGAAGAAAATGACAAACAAAAAACAAAAAACTGAGATTACATAAAGAATAACTTGAACACAGGCAGTATTACAAAGATGTTAATTCATCTTAAATGAGTATTCTGTTCAACACAGTTTTAATCAAAACTCCATGGATGATGAAATTTGAAAAAATTAAGTTAAAATTTACTATAAGAATGAGAATAGCAAAAAAATTTTTTAAATAATTGTAAGGGAGAGAGAGAAACTTGCTCTGCCATACAGTAAAACATTTCAACACTGTGATATTTGAGAAAGTATACTTCTGGCAATAAGTCAGATCTTTGAATTAAACAGAATAGAACTGTGACAATGGCCATGCAAGTTGAAATAATGCAAAGCAATCTTAACAATCAATGGGAAAAATGACAATTTCTCCAAAAGTCCAAAAAAGTTTTGCCAGAACATGACAAACTTTCTTGTCAGTTATAAATGCATAGGAAAAATGGAAAAAATAGCACATATTTATCTAGCACAATGAAACTTAGAACATTAGAAACATGGAGAGTTGAAATGTTTTATTCTCTGTAAAAACCTTATCAAAAGTTACTTGAACCCTGCTTGCCATCTTCTCATGATTCATTTAATGATATCGAGCAAGCATTTTTTTTTATATGTTACCAACTTGTCATACTCCTTTCTAAGTCTGAATCCATTTTCATTACTTTATCCTTTGCTCTTTCAGTGTGGTAAAATATCTCTGAGAGTTCATTTAATGTAGAGTTTTATTGTTGGCATCACTTCCTCCAGGACGTCTTCACCTTTTTGTCACAACCAGTTTCCTCCTTTTGGCCATTAAATTGACATTCACTAAGTTCCTCTGGCTGCTTATCTAGAGTTTCTCCAATGGGAGCAATGTCAACGTTCCTGTGATTTCTTTTATAACTGCTGTGTTCTGTTCAAATACCACTTCCACTGTTATCATTTTTCAATTCTTTGTTGTACTTTCATCTTTGTTGGTTAATTCCCACTTTTGACTGTCTGGTTTTATCAAATGTCACATGTGCTTATAACTCAGAGATAAGGAGACAATATAACTACATACTTTCCAGTCTGTGCACGAACTGAATAATAGGTGCACAATGACCGGCCATGGACAAGCTTTGAAGAAATGTGGTCAATCACTGATCATGATGCACGTCTGTTTTTTCACCTGGTAATTTATAGACCGAAGAGCTAGCTTGTACTTCATACAATTACAAACACTTCATATACCATGGGAGCCAGAATTTGAATTGTGTTGTTAGAGGATTGGTGTAATTTAACCAAACCTAATAACTAAAATCCATACACATTAGAATTATGCAGAGTGAGGACTTTCAGTGTCTGTGTGATCGTCAAACTTCAGGATGGAAAGAAACAGGAGGAATATTGTATGAGATGCTGGAACAACTGATAACTTATTTGGAATAAAGCAATGTTTATATCTGTCACACACTATACTCCAAAGTAAATTCCATAATGCTTGAAAATTTAAACATAAAATAATCAATCTATTAAGAAAATTATAAGTGAGATTAAATATAGTTTGAAGATGATATAAACTGAAGTATAAAAAGCTTAGAACATCTGGCCAACATGTAAGTGTAGACAGACACGCTGAGTTTCCCTCCACACCTAAGAAAGAATACAACTACAGCAAAACTAGAGAAAATCAGAAGTTCCATAAAATCAAGCTGCATGGAAGTCCAACAAACAAAGATATAAAGAAAAAACACCCATCCAGATAGATAGGTGGGACGGAGCAGGGGTGGAGGGACGTGGTGTGGTGGTGGCAGCAGATACAGCAGTGACAGTGGCAGCAGTGGCAGCAGTGGCAGCAGTAGGTTGGCAGAAAATGCAGTCACATGTTTTAAAAAGTCAGAAGGGACACCCGGGGAGCGTTCCCAGCCCCAGACCGGGCCATGCAGCTCATGGTCCTGGCACCGGGGAAAATAAGAGCCTCATTGCTTCTGACTGTGCAAATCAGTGGGGGTTGGGGCAGAGGAAGAAACTGCCGGTCTCTCAGCAGAGTCACCATGAAGAGCCCCCATGGTCCTAGAATGTCTGCAGACCCACCCACTCTGGGAATGATGGCCAGGACAACAGCTAGAGAGGTACCAGGCCCATACGGAAGTGGGAAAGGTGCCTGGAAGAGGAGCAAGTGCTGAGCGGGTGGCATTGTTTCCTCTCAGACCCCTCCCTCACACACAGCACCACAGCATGGTGAAACAGGTTGCCCTGTACTGTTGAATACCTAAGGCTCCACCCCTTACAACGTAATAGAAAAGACAGCTTACCTAAGACACAGAGGCAAACAAACACAGAACCCTGTCAAGATGAGGACACAGAAGTATGGCCCAAAAGAGGGAACAGATCAAGGTTCCAGTGGAAAAAATAAGCGATGAGGAGATAGCCAACCAAACAAATGCAGAGTTTAAAACACTGGTGATAAAGATATTCACAGCCTTGACAGATATGCTTGAGTATGGCAAACACATAAGGGAAGAAGTGAAAGCTATGCTAAGTGAAACGAAGGAAAATCCACACAAAACCAATGGTAAAGGGAACAAAACCAGGGTTCAAATCAATGATTTGAAATATAAGGAAGAAAAAAAAAGTGAACCAGTACATTATGAGGAAACAAGAATAGAAAAAAATGAGGAGAGGCCTAGGAACATCTGGGACAACTTTGAATGTGCCAATATCTGAATCATAGGGGTGCCAGAAGGAGAAGAGGAAGAGCAAGAAATGGAAAGCTTATTTGAAAAAGTAATAAAGAAAAACTTCCCAAATTTGGCAAAGGAAGGACATACAAGTCAAGGAAGCACAGAGGATCACATCAAGACACATCATAATTAAACTGCTAAAGGTTCAAGATAAAGAGAGAATCTTAAAAGCAACAAGAGAAAAGCATAGAGTTACTTACAAAGGGGTGCCTATAAGACTGTCAGCTGATTTCTCAAAAAAAAAAATTTGGCAGGCAAGAAGGGACTGGCAAGAAGTCTTCAAGGTGATGAAAAGCAAGGACCTACAGCCAAAACTATTCTATCCAGCAAAGCTATAGTTTAGAATGGAAGGGCAGAGAAAGTGCTTCCCAGACAAGGTAAAGCTAAAAGAGTTTATCATCACCAAGCCATTATTTCATGAAATGTTAAAGGGACTTATTTAAGAAAAAAAAGATCAAAACTATGAACACTAAAATGACAACAAACTCACAACTATCAACAACTGAATCTAAAAAGCAGACACAAAATTCAACTAAGCAAACTAGAATAGTAACAGAGTCATGGGTATGGGGATCACTTGGAGGGTTATCAGCTGGGAGGGGGAAGAGGAAGAAATGGGGAAATGGTGCAGGGACTAAGAAGCATAACTAGTTGGTACAAAAGAGCCAGGGGGAAGTTAATAATATATGAAAGGGTGAAGCCAATGAACTTATATGCACAAATCATGGACATGAACTAAGGGGGGTAGGATTGCTGGAGGGAAGGGGGTGCTAGGCAGAGGGGAGGAAAGAAAAAAACATTGGGGCTACCATAACTACATAATCAATAAAATATACTTTAAAAAAAGTTTAGAACAATGTGGTTTGTAATGGTCGAGCTCCTAATCAGTAAAGTTTATTAAAAAGTGCTTTTTTAAAAGTATATTTTACTAATTATGTTATTACAGTAGTTCTAATTTTTCCCCTTTGTTCCCCTCTGTCCAGTACCCCCTTTTCCTATGCAATCCCCCCTCCTTAGTTCATGTCCATGGGTCGTGAATGTAAGTTCTTTGGCTTCACCCTTTCCTATATTATTGTTAACTTCCCACTGTCTATTTTGTACCAACAAATTATGCTTAGTCCCTGCACCATTTCCCCATTTCTCCCCCTCCCCTCTGCCAGCTAATAACCCTCCAAATGATCCCCATACCTATGATTCTCTTCCTATTCTGGTTTGCTTACTTGAATTCTGCTTTTATTTTTTTAGATTCAGTTGTTGATAGTTGTGAGTTTGTTGTCATTTTACTGTTCATAGTTTTGATCTTTTTTTTAAGTAAGTCCCCTTTGACATTTCATATAATAATGGCTTGGTGATGATGAACTCTTTTAGCTTCACCTTGTCTGGAAAGCACTTCATCTGCCCTTCCATTCCAAATGATAGCTTTACTGGATAGAGTAATCTTGGTTGCAGGTTGCCTTTCATCACATTGAATACTTGCCAGTCCCTTCCTGCCTGCAAAGTGTCCTCTCAGAAATCAGCTGATAGTCCCATAGGCACCCCCCTGTAGGCAACTCTCCGCTTCTCTCTTGCTGCCTCCAGGACTCTGTCTTTATCTTTCAACTTTGGCATCTCAGTCATGATGCATCCTGGTATGATCCCCTCTGTGTCCAGCTCGCCCAGTACCCTCCGTGCTTCCCAGACCTGTATTTCCATCTCCTTC
Organism: Furipterus horrens; assembly: GCF_987537825.1. Lineage (NCBI taxonomy): Eukaryota > Metazoa > Chordata > Mammalia > Chiroptera > Furipteridae > Furipterus > Furipterus horrens. Next base: position 56,030,673 of record NW_028327176.1, on the reverse strand, counting down.
ACAAACTTTGGGAAGTTTTAGTCATTTTTTTCAATTCTTGCTTCCTCATTCTGCACTGGTTGATTGTTTTGTTCTTCCTTATGTTCCAAATCATTTTTTTGAACCCCAGTTTCCTTCCCTTCACCATTGGTTTTGTGTGGATTTTCCTTCGTTTCACTTAGCATAGTCTTCATTTCTTCTCTTATGTGTTTGCTGTATTCAAACATATCTGTCAAGCCTGTGAGCATCTTTACCACCAGTGTTTTAAATTCTGCATCTGTTTAGTTGTCTATGTCATCATCTGCTAGGTTGGCTATCTCCTTGTCGCTAAGTTCTCCCACTGGAACCATGATCCATTTCTTCTTTTGGGCCATACTTCTCTGTCTCCTCATTCTGACAGGCTCCTGTGTTTGTTTGCCTCTGTGTCCCAGGTAGAGCTGTCACTCCTGTTACATTGTAAGGGGTGGAGTCTTAGGGATTCGTCAGTACAGGGCGACATATTTCACCACATTGTGGCGCTGTATGTGGGGAATGGGTCCAAGAGGGAACAATGCCACCTGCCCAGCACTCGCCCCTTTTCCTGGCACCTCTCACACTTCCACACCAGACTGGCGCCCCTCTAGCTGCTGCCCTGGCTGTTGTTCCTGGAGTGGGTGTGTCTGTGGACACTCTAGGACAATGGGGGCCCTTTAAACAAGCGGACTCTGCTGAGAGCAGCAATTTCTGCTTCCACTCCAACCCCCACTGGTCTGCACAGTCAGAAACAATGAGGCTTGATTTTCACTGGTGCTGGGACCATGAGCTGCAAGATCCGGTGAGGAGCTGGGAAAGCTCCCCAGGTGTCCCTCCTGACTTTTATAATGTGTGACTATGCTTTCTGCTGGCCTGCTGCTGCTGTCGCCGCTGCTGGCACCACACCGCGTCCTCTCCGCCCCAGCTCCGCCCCTCCTACCTGTCTGGATGAGTATTTCTTCTTTATATCTTTGTTTGCTGGACTTCCATGTAATTTGATTTTCTGGAACTTCTGGTTGTTTCTAGTTTTTAGGTAGTTGTATTCCTTCTTAGCTGCAGAGGGAGACACAACATGTCTCTCTATGCCTCCATTTGGCCAGAAGCCTGAAAGTATTGATTCAAAAAGTGCTTCTTTATATATCACCTCATTTTGTACTTTCAGCAGTCTTGAAATATAGCTAGCAGAGATATTACATGTGTGAGAATGTCTTTTTTGTGAGATACACATTGAAGTATTTAGGTGTGAAGAGTCTTGATGTCTGCACCCTACTTTCAAACAGTTTAGTCAAAAGAGATGTATATCTACGGATAGATGACATATAGACAGACAGATCAATTTCAAATAACAACACATTAACTGCTGATAAATCTAAAGAATATAGGTGCTTGTTACACACTATTTTTCTACATTCCTATACACTTAAGACTTTTGAACTGCAAAATTTGGCAAAAGTAAAAGATCTATAATGCATTTTTTAAAAGGATAGTTAACCAAAATTTTGTTTGTAAATTCTGGATTTTATTCATTATTTTCTTTAATGAGATCCAGAGGGAAATATATCATGTGAACATCAGTCTATTTTGTGCTATTAGCATTAAATATTTACCACAGTCCAGCTGTCTTTAAGAGGTACAAATGCTTTCAAGGGTTCATAATGGCAGCTCTTTCTCTTAGCCAAGAGCTAATGAAAATAGCTCTGCTCTTGAGAATAAGAGTGCTCATGAGTGGGTAGTAGCTTGGTGAGAAATGAAGCATCATTTTCCAGTTTATAGTCTCTTACCAACTAGAAAGTCTAACATCCCTGCTGGTATGTATAGACCTCAGATACCATTCAGGACCTCAGTCTGTTCTGGCATCAGAACAACTTTAAGAAAAATTCCATTTTGAATCTCAAGATCAGAAAATTTGATCAACTCACCCTCCTGTCTGACTAGTGCTAGTTGCTTCCTTTTTGAAAATTCATTGTCTACTCTGAAGTGCCCTGCTCTGATTGCAAGAGAGGCTGAATCTATGGATTGCATCAACTGGTGGCCTTTGTCCACTGGCTTTCAGTTGAGTTTGGAGAGTAGAGATGCTGGAGGGAAAAAGGAGAGAGAGATCAGAGTGTTTACTTCCCATTAGGTCCCTCTTGGAGTTGGATTTCTGGCAGAAGCAGCATCCTTCCACAACTACAGTGCTTATTACCTTAACTCCATGGTGCCAACTCACACCACCCTCCTCATGGTCCTTTAACCCTAGGAGTGCCATAGCTGTACCTGTTGCGGTTTTGGGATGCCTTGACATTCTTTGTTGGTCCCCATGACCCTGCCTAAGCCTCAGTAAATAATCCTTTCACTTAAGTCTTTTCCATTGAATGATTTGAATCAGACATTGGCCAACTTTCCTTTGCTTTATTATCAAACTATACCATGCTCAATTTCCTATTCCTGATATATATTTTGCACCTTTACCTCACTCTTGACACTTTCCACTGTCCATACTAGAGAACCATGCAATGGTTAACAAACTTTTTTCTGTCTTCATATTCATAACAGAATACATCTTCCCCAACACACACATACACACACACACACACACACACACACACACACACATGCCTTAATTGAAAATGACAGCTCCCCTCATGGTACTTTTTATCCTACAGCTTTTGTGTGGGAAACAGCTTATCACCCCACACCTGACATACAACATACAAGGACAAAAGTCCCAATTATCTCTTTCTCCCTGTATCTGTGTGTAATCCAATACCCCATCACCTTCATATAAAAAATCAATTTTACTTTAAGACTTGTTGCAGTTCTATAGTAGCCTATTTTCCTTTTCCTCTATCATTTCCTATTCTTTTATTCTTTGAGAATATTGCCATTTAGGTCAAAATTATTCTCTCCTGTCTTTACCCTGGATGACTTGAAAGTTCCTTGATCCAATCAATGTCATTCAAGTTCACCCCCACTTCATTGCAGCCAAACACACCTATGGTTAAGATAGGTTCAGTTGCATGGAACAGATTTCTAACATGGCAGTGGCTTAAACCAATTGAAGCTAGTATGTTGGTTATGCCATATGAAATCTTTAAGGGCCCAGACTCCAGCCTTATTGCTCTTGTCTACATGGTCCATTATGGCTCACCACCATGTCTACATATCAGTCAGCACTTCTCATGTGAGAAAGTAGAGAGCATGCCGTTTCTTCCAGGGGCAAGACCAAGATTGCTCATATTACTTCTCAGTTACCATTGACAGATGTGGTTTTGTCATATGGCCATGTGAAGCTGCAAGGGACATTAGAAGCACATTCTTTATTTGTGGTATGTATGAGTCTAGCTAAAAATTCTATTGCTAAGGAAGAAAGGATAGAATGTACTCATATACATGACTACTACTAACAATTTCCACCACATATCATATCCTAGACATTAACATCACCCAAACCTATTCACTATGCCATTTTAATCTTAGTCCTCTAACAACCACCTCTTATCCACATGTCCTTCTCACTCTCTAAGTCCAACTAAATTTATTTGTGGACAAAAATAAGACCCTTTATCCATTGACCCCTCAATATTATTTTGTTTTCAGATAAATCCTATAGCCAGCTGATGCACGCATGATGCATTTCTTTCTTGCCTATGAATTCCTCTGCCACACTTAAATGAGAAAACTCCAATTCTGAATGAGCCCCAGTTTTCTCCCTTTTCTTTCCCTGCACAAGGGTGGCTGAGCTCCCACAGAGGAGTGGGATGGTCTTATGACACATTCAAGATTGCCAGTGTCTGCTGAGCTTTGGTGTTGCCTGGGAATCCTTCTGAGTGTTCCTCACCCAGCTCCCCCTTCAGTTCTCCACAGGGAATATTTCACTTTCCTCAAGCCCCTGGCTGCACAGCTTTTTTCCTATGTCCAGAAGCTGATGGCATTAGTTTCCTACTGCTGATGTAACAAACTACCACAAACTTAGTGACTTAAAACAATATGACTTTATCCCCTCACAGTTTTTTCAGGTCAGAAGTCTAAAGTCAAAGTATTAGGAGGGCTGTGTTACTTCTGGAGATCTCAGAAGAGAATTTGTTTCCTTACTTTTATAGCTTCTAAAGGCCACTTGCTTTCCTGACCCCTTTCTTGAATCACTACAATCTTTGTTTCTGTTGTCACATTTCTTAATCTGACTTTGTTCCCTCTGCCTTCCTCTTACATAAGGGCCCTTGTGATTACACTGGGCCCAATTGAATAATCCAGGATAATCTTTCTCTCTGAAGATCTTTAACTTCATCACATCTGCAAAGTTCTTTTGCCCTATAGGCAACATTTTAACAGATTCCAGGGATTTAGACATGGACACCCGTGGTGGTGGTGGGGTGGTATTACGGTAGTCCCTCTCCATATCGTGGTTCACTTATCGGGGCCTCACTGCATCGCAGGATTTTTAAAAAGTATTATATTTAATTATTTATCACAGATTTTTTGCTATGTCATGGGATTTTGCAGTACTGTATATGTATGTTTCAGAGAAGGAAAACTCTGACTCCAAAAAACCTCCGCTGCCTTGCGGCATACCTCTTCAGGGGAAAGGCTAAGGGAGTAAATCCCGACAGAAAATCCGGAGCCAGAGTCCCTAAGGCGGTTTGACGTTGTAGTCAACACCGGCAACTCCTGCGGCGCACCTGAAGCCAAGCTGTATTGACCCCGTCTTTCCCTTGGACCCTTCAGCTGCGAAGAGAGGGGGGGTCTGCTGCATGGGCAACAGCAGACCCTCCATATCACCCTGCCCAGGCTCTGTAGCTTCAGCTTCACTGGAGAGGACACTCCAGCGTCATCGCAAGATGTCGATTCAACACGGGAGGAGACAGATACCGTGTCAATCCCGAGTTGGACTGCACAGCCATTCTCGGCGGTGCAGATAGACTCTTAAGAAGCTACACCATTGTCTCTCGAGACGGACGGCTGCCGACGATATGTATGTTATTAAAGTCATGTAGGTTTAAGAGTGTAGAATATGTTTAAGAACATAAGTAGTGTTTATAAAAAGTGTGTAAAAGGTTAATAAGGGATTAGGAACAGTTTATAAGTGTGTGGGAAGGATTTATAAAGCCTTAAAATATATAAAAATACTAAAATAAATGTAAGGTCCCTACTTCACGGATTTTCACCTATCGCAGGGGGTTCTAGAACATAATACTCATGATAAGTGAGGGGAATACTGTACTACATTCAGCCTACCACAGTGACCTTCCTTCCTACTTCACAGACAGAATACATGCATCAGGGAGGAGCTTCCCCAATATCATTCCCATTCCCTGGAGACACATTCCTTATTTTCAGACTCATCCTGACCTCACTCTTTCCAGTTTTAGTAGAGAAGATCTTCTTCCCATACAGACTGACCTCCCATTCTTTTTCTGTAACCTAAATTTCTCTATTAATGTTTTTCACCTTAAGTTATTCCTTGTTTGATATTAATATTACTACCTCAGCTTTCCTCTGGCTTATTTTTTGCTAGTGAAAAAACTAGTGCAGATATAAACTTTTTATACCATTATACTTTAGTGGTTAATTATGTAAATACCCATATGTTTAAAAATATAGTAAGTTCTGAGTCTTCCAGCCAAGATGGAGGCATAGACAGATATGCTGCATCTCTCTCCACAACTAAGAAAGAATGCAACTACCTTAAAAGTAGAAACAACCAGAAGTTCCAGAAAATCAAATTGCATGGAAGTCCAACAAACAAAGGTATAAGGAATACTCATCCAGACAGGTAGGAGGGGTGGAGCTGGGGCAGAGAAGACACAGTGTGGAGGTGGCAGCAGTAGCGACAATGGAGGAAGCAGGTGGGCTGCTCTCATAAGACACAGACAGCCCTAAAAATCACCACACTGAAAAATTGGGCAGTAAAAACAAAAACCACAGGACGTATGAGAATAATTGGTTTAGAGGTACAAATACTCAAAAACTCCATCATAATATATTTTTTAAAAAGATAGAAAAACAGAATAGCACAGTTTTATACATTTTAAACAGTCAAGAAATATAGAACTACTGCAACATACTTAGCATTTTACCTTTATAAACATTGAAGCATGCGTGTGGAAGGAGCAGTCAGAAGGGTTGCAGCTTGCCAGTTATTGTGAAGTAGGAGAAGGAGGTTTGCCTGCCATCAGAAGAGAAGTTTCAGCATCACTGTGGATGGGTGTGGCTCATGGCACATGTGGTGAAACCGAGAAGCTGAGAGAGATGCTGGAAGCCTGTGTAGTTGGTGTGCTCCTGCACAGCTGGCTGGACTTTTCTAGCATTTCTCACAGACAGAAGCATGCAAAAGCAAGTGTGAAACTAGAATGTCCTCTAATATGTCAATCGTGTTGGAATAAATACCAATTTCTAAAGCAAACACTAGAGCAAAATTGAACGTTCTGCATATCTCTATATTCTAACAGGCAAGTTTAAATTTACATTACTATGGTTACTGATATATTTAAGTTAATTTCTAGCATTTCAGTTTGTGTTTTCTATGATATACTTTTTTCTTTTTTCTTCCTGTCATCTGCTAAATTTATTGAATTCTTTTTTTCCCTTTTCATTTACTGTTTTGTTTACATTCTTTTTGTGGTTATCCTTGAATTTTAAAGTGCATTTTCTACTCCAGTTAGTCAGAGTGTCTTTCACCCTCCTACACAAGTACCTTTGCCCATTTTAATGACATAAGAAAACACCTTCATCTTCCATATTATTGTTTAAAATACAATTTCACTTTGTTTTTAAACATTCACCATTTTTATTACATTTTCTAGTCATTTGCTACCAGACTCACTACTGCATTTTACAAATGTCTTTGTTCAACTATTACATCTTACCTCTCCTTTTTTAAGTTCAATTCACTTCTTACTGAAGTGCAGCCTTCAGCAATTATTTCAGGATGGGCCTGCTGGCAATAAACTTCATTATGAAAATATTTTGGTTTAGCCCTTCCTCCTGAGTGATCATTTAACTTTTCCCCCTCAGCATTTGGAAGATGTTATTATTATTATTTGTCCCTGACATCTGTTGTTGAAAAGAAATCTGCTATCAGTCTCATTGTAATTTCTTTAATAGTCTGTGTTTTCTCTTTGGTAACTTTTAAGAGTTCCTCCATATCTATGATGTCTGTGATTTTATTACAAATTGTCTAAGTATAAATTTCTTTGTTGTGTCCTGCTGAGGATTTTGTGTAACATTTCTAGACTCACAACCACATTGCAAAATTTTTCACCACTAGTCTTTTCAACACTATCTCTCTCCATCCTTTTTAGTCCTTTTTTGAATTCCCTTCAGGAGTATACTGAAACTTTTCCTTAGGTTTTAATATCTTTTAATTTCTCTTTCAGATTTTCCATCTCTGTATCTCTCTATGCTGCATTCTGGGTCATGTCTTCAGGTACTTCAGTTTACCAATTCTCTGTTTAGCTATCTAGTCTAATGTCAACCTATTTATTGAGATTTTTTAATTTTAATAAACTTTTTCTAATCTTAATGTTTTTTATCTAGTTTCTTATTCATAATGTCCTACACTTACATTAGTATTTTATTCCTTCCTTTATTACTTTAAATTTCTAAACAAATTTAAGGCCTCTTTCAAAAGACCCTATTATCTGTGAATTCTGTCATTTCTTGTCCCTTCTGACCCTCATGGTAGAGACCATGCACCCACACATGGTCGTCTCCTATGCTTTGTTTTTCAGCAGGAATATTTCCCATAGGATGTCAGTTACAAAGGAACCTAGTCAGCCTTGGCTTGAGGTTATGATTTTTTAGAAATTACTCTTTTCCCAGCATAGTTCAGAGCAGAAGTCCTGCTTCATGCTCATTCAGAGATACAACAACCCCTTCCTGATGTCCAAATGTACACAGGGTACCATTTCAGAGTAGGACCTTGACTTTAGATCCTACATCAAAAATTAGCCTCCAGAGAACTCCCTTTTCCTCTGTTGGCCCTTAGGCATTGTTAGTTCAACACAGTGATTTAAGGTTTTCTCTTCATTTCTGATCCCTGAAATTTTATCTCCCTTGTTTTAAATTTTGCTATGTGTTTAAAATAAACTTATTTCAAATTATCTAGCGTATATACATACATACATACAGATAGATAGATAGATAGATAGGAATAGAAACCTTCCTGTGTCTGCTTTGCTTGCCATATTGCCCAGCAATCTTCTCAAATACTATGTATCTGTGGCTGACTCGTGAGTCTCTATTTCCAACCCAGATCTGCTGACTGAGCTCTAGAACCATATCCCACCACCTAAAAATCTCCACCTGGACAAAGCACAATCACCTAAACCCAGCATGTCCAAGGTTACTTTTTTATATAATCTGATCCCAACTCTGCAATTTTTCTCTCTGTTTCTCTCTCTCTTAATAGATGACACCACCATGGCCAAGGTGCCCAATCTAAAATCTTGGATATCATCTTTGTCTTCTCTCCTACCTCTCTCCCTTTCCCCCTCCAGGATTAATTTCACTGAGGATAACCAATTATCTCAGTTTTATCAGGACCAAGGGGTTCCAAGCATTTTGGACTTTCAGAGAAAAAAGGTCAGGAAAATCCCAGACCAACCAACCTGGACAAGCTGCTCACTTTAATTTTATTCCTCACTATTTTTCAAAATCCTTCATTTCCCTTTGTTTCCATTGATTTAACTGAGACAACCTCAAACACCAGGACTCCTTCAATGGCTCTTCCTCTAGTCTTCTAGGCTCTTCTAGTCTCCCTGCCTCTAATCTTAGCCTTGCCTATACATTCTTCATATTTTTGATAAAATGGTATTTTAGGAATAAATCTGGTTAGTCTCAAATTAAGTCACCCATTGGCTCCCATGGTCTCAAAGATAATGTCTAATTTTTTAACAATCCACTGCAAATCTCTCCAGAATGTGGCTCCTGCCTGTCTCTCCAGTTTCATTTTTTTATTGTTCCTGGCCCACACATGTACTCCAGTCATACTGAATGACTTATAGTTCCTCAAATAGGCCATGGGATTGAGTACTTCTGGGCCTTCCAAACAGGCAGCTCTTTCGACCTAGGCTTCTCTTAGAGTTTTTACCTGATGACTGCCTAATTTTCATTAAAAATTCATCTTCAAAGTCACCCCTTCTGTTGCCCTTCTCTATCCTACTTGAATTAAAATGTCACCTTTGCATGCATCATAAATTCCTTGTGCTTGCAGCTACCAAAGTACTTATCTCATTATGTTGTAATTATTTATGTACTCCTTTCTCTATTAGACCATAGAATTATTGAAAAAAAAGGGGTATGATTTCTTCTTTGTAATCCCACTGCTTAGGATATACACATATCATCCTCAAATAAACAGAAAGTGGGAACTTGAGGGTTTGAGAAACCAGCTTGACTTTCCCTTAACAAGCCACTTAACTTCTCTGGTCTCAGTTGCCTGACCTCACTTTGCTTGGCTGCTCCTTCTCACCCTCCAGGTCTCAGCTGATATGTCATTGGCTCTAAGAAACCTTTCCTGATTCCCCAAGGCAAAGTTAGGGGCTGCTCTAATATAATCCCACAGCACTCTATGCTGCCCCTGCCTGTCTATAAATCCCATTAGTGGAGAAGTCACTTCTGTCTTGTTTATTATCTCTGTATCTCAGCTTCGAGTATAGTGCCTGACACACAGTGTATGGTCAATAAATAACTGATGGGTTAATAAACTATAAAATACAGGGCATCAAACAGAAGAATATGATCTCTAAGATACCTTCTGGCTATAATCTTCTGTCAAGCTGAGATAAAGCTCTATATTTCTACAGTGACCAGGAGGCATTTAATAATGTTTGCTGCTTTTTAAAACTATACTAAATGTCATGGTGTCAGTCATTGGTGAGGCAAACACACATTCTCTCAAGTTTTACCAGAAGTAGGGGCATTGTGAGGCAGAAAGCTGGATAAACAGAAACACACTTGTTGACTAGTGAAACCAGAGAGAGAAGGAGTCTAAACAGCATATTTTGTGTTTCTAATGAGTGTGGGAGATGATGCATCTAGAAGACCTGCTCCCAGCCCATGACACGCCATCTAAACTAAGGGAAGGCCAAGGATGTTTTAGCCTGGCCTTGTCCATGCCACCTATTCTGCCACAAGTGACAGGGTAAGCCCCCAGGTTAGCCCTCACAGGCAGAGCAAGCACTGTGTGTGCTCAGTTCCTGCTCCTGCCATTTCTCATCTGGAGAACCACACTGTCTCACTCCACAGGCATTTCCACCCCACCCCAAACTGAACTTCTCTGGCCATCTAGACTTCAGTCTCTTCACTCACTTCTCACTTCCCAGAAATCTTCGCAGCTTGTGCCTCTCTAGCCCACTTTCCCTCTGAAAGCACACTCTTCCATATGGGCAAAGACAAAGATTTCAGTTATAATCACTGGTGGTGCCATCTTGTTTTTTCTATTCTTATACTAAATTTATCCTTCCTCAGAGAGCCACATTCTGCATCCACCAATTACCACCAGGGCTTCCTGACCTTTATTCTCTGGAATATAGCTCTGTGTTAGAGTAATTTTGTATCTAAAGAGAATATGGGTGATGGAGTCTTTGTCAAATATTTTTCTTAACTTATTCACTAAAAATTCTTCTCAAGCCAGAACTCAACCTTTCAAGTGGCCAGAAAAGATTACACATTTGGGGAGTGGGGGGATGATTACTTGGATCCTAGAGATTTTTCTGTTGTATATCTTCATATTATTGCTATAGATTTTCAATTTCTTCCACTTTTGAAGAAGCATGTTAATGTAAAACTATAATGTCTATCACAAAAGGGCTGATTTTAGAACTCCTGGGGATAGATGAATGATGAAAAAGAAGAAATATAAAAATTACTTCAGTGGAGGCTAATGTGTTAGTCTAGAGGAAAGAGTGACTGAAAATAGAAATGGGAGGAGCTATTTTCACTACAACACTGTGAGGCACTGGGGTGCAAAGAAGGTCACACAAAAGGAGGGATGGACTGAGCTTCTGCTTACACTTGCAGCCAATGTGGCATGTTAAAGTTAGGGGCCTTTGAAGGGGACTGTTCAGTGGTGGGCAGCAGAGTCAGAGGAGTATTGCAAGCCTCTGTAAAGAGGGAAGGAGTAAAAACACAGCAAGCACTATGTGGTAGCTGTCAGGAGAGTTGGCAGGGGCCGAGAACCATTGTAATGTTTATTGTAGTTAATATGACCATGCATTCAAATGTGGTCTCTGTAAACAGAGGTTATGTTTTGGAGGATCTCGTCCATGGTTACTGAATTCTGATGTAATGTTCATCTATATAACAAAATAATCATTATCTAGAGAGTAGAGCCAGGAGGGCATCTACATCATGACTACCTAACCACTGGCACAGTCATGCCTCAAAATAGGTGCCAATTCCCAAGGACTGGACTAGTCCCACTGAAGAATAAGAAACAATGTTGAAGCTAGTTAACTTTCTGGGACAAACACTGCTTATGGCTTGATATAGCCAATTTAGCCTGGGTGTTCATGAATTTTCATGAATGGTTTTAGGTGGGAGAAGTGTCAAATGAAGAGGTCCTAGAAGCTATGTGTAAGCCGGCATCAACAGAAACCAAATCTGTTAGTTTTATTTTTAGTGGAGTATTTCCTATAACTGAAAGAAAGACACATAGCAAATAAGTGCGGATTGATCCAAATCCCCTTCTCTGTCTCTCTGGGCAGAATTCTCTGGATGAGCCTTTGTGACAGGCAAGAGGGAAACCAAAGAAAGAGGGAAACCAAGAAAGCAAATGGCGCACCAAATGTGTGTGTTTGGGGACTCTGTGATGTCTAGTTCATGCAGAAGAAGGTTTTGGAATTGAGACTACAATACACTATTGAGATGGGGCCCCAGTAGCAGATCCCTGAGGAAGGGAAGAGAAGAAAAATCATAGTAAGTCAATTTTTTCTGCTCTAGAGATCAACATAGCCCCAAGGTTACTGCAGTCTTTGTTGTGACTTTTAAAAAGGCATGTGGAGACCTGGCTGGGTAGTTTAGTTGGTTGGAGTGTCATCCTGTACACCAAAAGGTTATGGGTTCGATTCTTAGAGCACATACCTAGGTTGTAGGTTCAATCCGTGGTTGGGGTGCATATGGGATGCAACCGATCAACATTTCTCACTTTGATGTCTCTCTCTCACTCTCTCTCTCTCTCTCAAGTCAATAAAAATATCCTCATGTGAGAATTAAAAAATATATATAGCATGTGGAGATTTAATACTGCACCAAAACGCAGGCAAAACTACCCACCAATTAGATCTATACCAAGAGCATTAATCACAAAATCAGTGAAGAAAGGCCAGTAATTGGGGAGTGGCCAAAGCAGATTTATTTGGAACCTGTGACAACAGAGGCTATAAATGGTGACTTGCTACTATGGACACTGAGATCTTATTAAAGTCTCAAGGCCCCTTAAGGTTCTCACTGTCACTGTTAATTAAGAAGAGAAAATGAATAGATGGAAAAAGCAAAAGAACACAGAAGCCTTGCTTCAGGCTTTAGTGGTAGAAGTTAAAGTGAATATGTCCCAGCAATTTGAGATCACGTTGGGGTTATTAATCTTTTTAGAGAATAGATCAAGCCCCATCCTTATTAATGGGGAGTCATCCAAAACACACAAACACACACACACTAGCAAGTCAGAGATCCAGAAAAGAGATTATGTTGCAATTCTAGGCCAAAGGCCAAAAGCTGCAAAATTCCCTCTTGGTTAGGGTAGATCAGGCTTTTAGTCTATTCAGGCTTTCATCAGATTGGATGAGGGCCACCAACATTATGGAGGACAACCTGCTTTAAAAAGAATCTGCTGATTTAAATATATCTTACCTAGAAACATCCAGAATAACATTTAACACTATATCTAAGTACCATGATCCAACCAAGTTGACACATAAAATTAACCATGATAGTATATATTCAACTTTTATAGGTGATACTAAAGTGTTTTCCAAAGTGACTGTACTAACACAGGGTCATTATGTATGGAGGCCTTCAGCTTCTCTTTATGATAGAGTTGATATTAGTAAGCAGCCTATTTTTTTTCCCTCTAGGATGAATAGCAACACCACAATGCCTAGAGAAGTGAAAGCTGGGTTGAAAGAAGGCCTTGCTTCTTAATGCTCAGTGTCTAATATAATTTCAAGTCTTTCTTGAAACCACCATGAGGACAGGTTTCTACTATGACAGAATGAAGTATCTGTGTCTGAGTGCTGGGGGTTCTACCCATGTTTCTCATCAGTGAATGAGACCACAGTCCACAGAGTTGTTCGATCAGAAACCTGGGTTTTATCCTTGACTCCTCTACCTGTTTAGAGCTAATTATCCATGAATTCTTGGTGACTTTGCCTCCTATGACTCTCTCAAACATATCCTCTCTGAAACTATACAAGTTCAGGCACACCCTTTCCTGGTCTACTATAAGATCATCCTAACTGGACCCTGGCTTCAGGTCTTACCCAATCCAACCCATTCTGGACTCTGTGGAACAATAATAATTTTCTAATAAACACCTATTAAATTTATCACTTCCCTGCTTAAAATTTCCACTTTGATATAGGATAAATCTCTTCCTCAAGAATATAGTTTACAAGGTTTAGCATGATGACAACTGCTACCTGGTTTTTCTATAGTTCCTCCTCCTACCTCTTTCTTCCCATGTTTCCCTCACTAAGATTCAACCACAAGACACTTTTGTCAATATTCCAAATGGTTCACACTCTTTCTAGCCCCCAGGCTTTCACACAAGTAATCCTATCTTCCTGGAAAAATCCTCTTGCTCTCCATCCTCTTCTCCTGACTGAGTCTTCCTAATCCTTCAAGTTCTCAGCTAAACAGAGAAAATACTTTGTGTTTCTCAAGTTCAGTTGCATATTCCTTCTTTCTGGGCTCCTTGAAAAGTAAACTTCTCAGCTCTAGTGATATTAGGTGGAGCCAAATTGCTAGCTTTTACCAATAAAATGTGGTCAGGAGTGATAGGTGTCATTTCAAGCCTAAAGCAGTAAAGCCTCCTGCCCAATTCTTTGAAGAACTGGAAAAGCCTAGATAATGCTAAGAAAGTCTTTGGGTGGCAAAGGCCCATTAAAATTCAGGCTGTCAATGACCAGATTAGGTATGAAGCCTTTCCACAGGAGCTCAAGACAGTCTCCATCAGAGAGTTGGGGGGATGAAAAAGAAAAAGAGCAGATATGAAAACTCTGTCTTGTAAAGAACTCTGAATATGGATACAGACACAAGAGAATCAAGCAGATATGTTTTTGAAAGAAATGAACTGTCAAAGAAACCAATGATCAAGAAAATCATGAATGTTCAAGACTTAAAAGGACATTTAAGTTCCCATATTACAGGAGTGACAACTGTACTTGAGGAGGACATATATCTCAATGCTTAATTCAGATGTGGCCATAAAGGTAAATGAAGAAAGAGATGCTCCGAGAAGGTAGGGACTAGGAGCCACAGGCTGCAATGAATCACATAGTAGGATCAGGGTCTCATCAAAGAATCCTCCTTATCATCAGGTCAGAGTTTCTTACCTTAGCACCATTAACCTCTTGGGCTCTTAATTTTTTGTTATAGAGAGATTTCCTGTGCATTGTAGGATGTTTAGCAGCATCCCTGAACTCTACCCATTAGATGCCAGTAGTATTTCTTCCCCAGTGGTGACAACTAAAAATGCCTACAGATATTGCCAAATGTCTCCTAGGGGCAAAATTGCCCATTTGAGAACCATGGACCTAGGTTAAGTGAATATAGTCCGCCCAGCAGGATTTTAGAATTGCCATGGTTGAATGACTGCTTGTGTTTCCCATTCTCCTCCTTCCCAAATGAGAATGTTCCGATTTTGGTTTCTTCACCCTATTTTACAATTGCATATGGTTGTAGGGTGAAACTACAGATACTTGCCTATTTTTAGTTTATATGTCATGCATACCTGATTTATTCAGAGTTCCTGGACTCTTGAATTTGATGCTGTAACCATATGACATACTGAATTAACAGCCCCTGAGGAATGTGTTCTATATGTGGAAAAAAAGAATAAATGAATATCTGGTACCATAGGATCAACTGTGGCAGAGATAATGCTGTGCATTCAAAAATTCTGTTTTACATTCCACCTTCTTGGGCACAAGGTAACTACCCTTCACCACCTCCATGAAGCTTGGTGGGACCATGTGGTTAGTTTTGAGCAATGAAATGTGGTTAGTAATGCTTCTTGCAAATGCAAGAGATGAACTTTTATTGGATTAAGCCAGAGGGAGATGGGGGCTGTCTATTACTGCAGTATGGCCCAGCTGGCACAGATGTCACTCCCCTTGTGAAGTCTTCCCTTACTCCCCAGCTCTACGCCAGGTCCCCTTGTTTTGTGCTCCATGCTTCCTCTCATGTGACACTTATCATGCTAAATTGTATTTGTCTTTTTCATTGAGAACAGGGATGACATTTATCTTATTTACCACATGCATAACTAATGTTAAATTGAGTAGATTATAAAGAGGTAGAGCCAGTTGTTATTAATTGTTCATATTCATGGAAATAGTAGAAGATAAAAAGCCTTGATTGGGGCAAACATGAACATTTTTAAAGGTTGTGGCAGGTGACAGATATTTCATTATGGTATCCATTAATCATGTAGAACAGGGAGACAAGTAGGAAATAAAATAACATGCAAACCACTTTAGTCCCAAGTCCTGTTCTAATAAAATTCCATGATCTGAGGTCAGACAGGTTTAACTTTGATGACCTTTCAGTTTCTGAGCCATGAAAGAGAGACTGAAAGAAAGTGCTCAGGGCTGAAGCAAAGCAATTTTCTCCACAAGAATGTGATATGGGGTGTGTTCAAGCTAACTTGCTCACCATAAAGCTAAATGACTCAAGATCATTAGAGGAAAAATGCACTGACAATTAATGAACTGAGGAATCATACTTAAAAACTGAAGTTTAACTGGATAATTACCAAAACCCACAGACCATATGCTTTCTCAGTTGTGGTTGTGAGAAAAAAGCCTAGAAATATTTGAATATGTGTGAAGTACCATACTCTTAATTATCTGATTAAATTGATGATTACACAGCATCCTCTTTATAAGATGTGTTGGGTTATTTGATAAGAAGCCAGCAGTTCACTGAGTTACTATTTCAGAGTAGATATACCAGATGCATATGGCTCTTGAAAATAAGGACAAAATAACCCTTATTTGCCTGAAAAGCTTTTATCCATTTAGGAGAGTGTCTCAAGATTTTCATAGCCCCTCTTAATTTTAATGCCAAATGGAGAAGGTGGTAAATGAAAAAGACTACTGGAAGACACACAAAAATACATTAAATAGGCAAAAGTCCTAAATCACCTGGTTGAATTTTCTTTGAAATATCCTTGGCCAATGCCAGTTTATCTGGACTTTAAAAATATATATTAGGTATATAGTAGTCCAGGTGAGAGTAGGCACTGGTCCAGAAAAGATGTCTGCTATACCTTCTGGCCATATCACAACTACTATTGAGAATCACAGGCTCTATAAAGTTTTATGGGAGAATTAAAGGACTTTGTGCACTTTTAACTCTAAGATTTGTGAGGCTATAATTCACATGACAAAATTCTTTTTAAATCTGACACAGAAGTATCAGGTCCAAGATGGGTAAGTAGTTAAGAAATGAAGTCAGAATTGTTTGTTGTTTTTTGTTTGTCTGTTTTTACCTCTGTGAAGGTTGGTAGGGAGAGGAATCTGAGGGCTTTCGGTGCTTTGCTGGCCTGCTGGCTCAGAAGCCTTTCTTTTTTGTAAAACTGTATTAAGAAGATGGAAGGAGTAAAAAGTTCCTTGCCCTGACCTGTGTGGCTCAGTTGGGTGGGCATCATTCCACAAAGATACAGGTCACCAGTTGATACCTGGTCAGGGCACATGCCTAGGTTGCAGGTTTGATCCCCAGTCAGAGCAGGTATAAGAAGCGACCAATCTATGTTTCTCCCTCACATTGATGTCTCCTTCCCTCTCTCTCTCTGTCCCTTCCCCTCTCTCTAAAAATAAATAAATAAGATTTTTAAATTTAAAAAAATTAAAAGCTTCTGGGTTTTGCCGTAGCCCCCAGGTAGCTCAGTTGGTTGGACCGTTGTTCCATACACCAAAAAGATGCAAGTTCACTCCCTGGTCAGGGCACATACCTAGGTTGCAGGTTCGATCCCCAGTCAGCGTGGGTACAAGAGGTAACTAATCAATGTTTGTCTCTCACAGTGATGTTTCTCTCTCATGTTGATGTTCCTCTCTCCCTCTCTCTTTCTTCTTTCCTCTCTCTAAAAATAAAAGAATCAATAATCACATCCTATGATTAAGATTTAAATAAAAAACTACTGGTTTTGCCAGCAAGTGTCTGTCAGATAGCATGCTGTGACACTTTGTCTATAAGATAGAAATTTTGACTCTGAAATGGGTGATTGATTCCCTTCATAAATATTCATTAACAAAACATTTTTTACCTATGTTCTTACTAGTGCTAACTTGTCACCTCAGAGAGCAAGGTAGAGTCTAAGGGTCATCAGGGTGGGAACAGATCAAAACCATTACAATTTAAAGTTCTCTGGGCTCATCTTCCATGAGATGGGGAGACTGGCAGTAAACTTAAACAGCTATTCGGCCCACATGCATTATTAAATCTAGCTAATAAAACTGGTGGTGGGAGGAAGTATATAGGTACTTTCTGCACTTGAAGCTCGTTTTTTATATAAACTGAAGGTTTCTCTGAAAAAATAAAGCCTATTAATTTAAAAAATTGAAATACTGCCATACTTACTAATAAATAGGCACTGTCCACTGCCCAACAGTTGCCTCCCGCTTCAGCCAATCACCTTTATATCTCTTCCCTTGAGGCTTTTGCCTTTTCTTACACAATGGCTAAGAGGCTGAGAAAATGAACAGTTTCAGTAGTTTCATGAGGTTAAAAAGACAAAAAATGGAGTTCATTGCCCACAAAGAAGAAGGGTTTTTATCACATCCAAGATTCAGTTTGGACTCCCAAAAACTAAACTGTCATTTTCATTTAGCTCAAGCCCTGATTGGAACAGAGTAATCCTAACCATACACTGGGAGCAGAAGTAACTTCTTCTTGGGGGAATAAACATCATTCATGCCTTAAATTATCTTCATAATTTTTCAGACACCTTTTCTGTCGTGCAATGAAAATAATTAAGCATTCAAAAAGTCAAGAATTGACAAAAATCAAGAAAAAACTAGATAGTACAAACAAACCCACACGATATCCAGATATTAAAATTATCAAGCATGAATATATATATTTTTAACCATGATAAAGTGTTTAAGAGATTAAATAACAAGATGAAAAATTTCAGTGGAGAACTAAGAACTATCAAAGAAATGAATTAAGGTTTTGGAAAGAAAAAATAAAATATGCTTTGAAAACACCAATCAAAATAAAGCTGGAGTAGCAGTACCAATATCAGACAATATAGAATTGAAGGCAGAAAATGTTACTGGAGACAAAGACGTGTACTGCATGAGGATAAAAAGGTGACATCAATAGAAATATATACACTCCTATCTTAAATTCACATACAACTAATAATATGGCCATGTCAAAATATATAAAGCAAAACATGACAGAATAAAAACTATCTTTATTCATTTCAATAATTGTATGCATAGAAATTTAGAGGAATCTAAAATTAAACCATAAATTCATGAGTGAATTTACCAATGTCACAAATACAAGGTCAAAATAAAAAGATCAATTATATATCTCTACATAGCAACATTTAGAAGGTAAAATTTTAAAAACTGCCACTTACAATAGCATCAAAATGATCAAACACCTAGCAATATATCTAATGAAAATGTGCAAACCTTCCATATTAAAAATTGTAAAAGTTAATCGAGAAATATTAAGATCTAAATAAGTAGAGATATACCACATTCTTGGATTGAAATGTTCAATAGTAAAGATGTAAATATTTTTGAATTGTTTATAAATTCACAATAATCCCAATTTAAATTGCAGCAGTTGGGCTTTTTGATAAAAATGGATACATTCTAAAATTTGTGTGGAAATGCAAAGAGCTAACTAAGACTAGCCAAGACAACATTAAAGAACAAAAATATTGGAGAATTTGTACTGCTAGATTAAGGCAGTTTATTTTAGAGAGTTATAGTAGTATTGGGTCAAGGATATCCAAAAGACCAATAGGATAGAATAGAAAATCCAAAATAGACCTTCACATATGGAGATATTTAATTTATGGCAGAGGTGGCACCAAAGAAAGAACATTCCTTTAAGTAAACCATTCTAGGATAATTGAATCTCAATAAAGATGAAAATGAATCTTAACCTCCTAGTTTACAAAATTTATTTCTAATTAGATTGTAGATCTAGATGTAAAATTAAAACAATCAAATTAATGGAAGATAACATGAGAACATCTTCATAATCTTGGGGTAAAGAAAGATTTCTTAAGCATAATCAGCATTGACTAAACAAGAAAAATGGTAATAAATTAAGATACATTAAAATGAAGAATTCTGGAAAGGGGGAAGATGGCGGAGGAGTGAGGAGAGGTTGTGGTTTCAGGTTCCCGAGACCCTTCTGCAGTTTGGGCTAACTGCAGACAGAACATCTCAGTGAGCAGCTGGACACTGGCAGGAGTCGAGCCAAGGCACTGCTGGATTAGAGAAAATCCATCTGGGAACAACCTGTTTAGTGAGGATAGCGGAGAAAAAGGGGACAAAATGGGATTCCTGACTGGGACAGCTGCCAGAGCTGTGGCTGGAAGTAAACAAAGGCTTTTTGGCGACCACAGGCTACCCAGGAGAGGTGTTGGGAGGAGAGCGGATCTCTGCCCACTGGCAGAGACTGGACTCGACCAAGTGGCATTGGTGCTGAAGGACAGGAGACAGCGTGCTGCTGGGCAAGTGAGAACATAATTCTCCTTTATATTTTTCTCTAGTGGACGGTGGAGAGGGGAGGAAAGTTTGGGGGTGGTAGGCCATTCTTGAGGAGCGCAGGCACAGAGGCGCGCTCATCCACCCCCCAACCCTCCCCTTGGGTCACGGGGGCGCGCATAGGGAAGTGCCCTCATTCACTGGCCCAGGTGTGCAGGGCTGTGTGTCCAGGTGCCCTTCGGACACACGCCAACAGACATAAAATCAGTGACCCAACGGGCGCAGGGAGAGCCCACTGGACACGCAGAAGACTGTGCGCAGTCGCCCCTGGTCAGCCCAGTGGGCGCCAGGCCAAAGTACCAGGCCGGAATTCGAAGTGCAGAGCACTTGCCCAGGCTCTGCGCGTGCCCACTCAGGAGGTGCAGGAACGGTGGGCAGCAGCGACTCACAGACACTCACGTCTACTGAGCACAAGTGTCTGTGGTCCTGCCCTAAGAGGCAAAAGACCAACTCCCGGAACACGGCGCTGCAGGCCTGAGGCTAGCTCCCCAGGCTCTTGGGTGCACACCGGCACTGGAGTCAAAAAACACCTCAAGGGCTTTCCCGGAGCACCACACGGCCGGGTTCCTCGGAACGTGGCGCAGCCGGCTTTCTAGGAGTGCGGCGCGGCAGGCCAGAGCTTAGTTCTCCGGACACCATGGGCGCGCACCAGTGCTGGAGCCAAAAAAACACCTGGAGGGCTTTCGCGGAGCTTGGCGCGGCCTGCTTTCTAGGAGCGCAACGCGGCAGGCCTGAACTTAGTTCCCCAGCCTCTTTGGACGTGCACTGATGCTTGAGTGAAAAAAAAAAAAAAAACACCTCGCCAGCTTCCCCAGAGTGCAGCATGGCCTGCTTTCCTGGAGTGTGGCGTTGCAGACCGGAGGTTGGCTCTTGGCTGCCTTGCATTGCGCCCTGCCGGCCACCTCGCACACACCACTGCTGCAAGGAATAGGAATCTCTGACCCATCACATTAGACAAGCTGTGGACGCAGAAAAAGAAGACGACACAAGAAGGCTGAAATGACATCTCCACAAAAGAATTCGAGATAAAGTGGATAGAGTGACTCTCAATCAACAAGCCAGAAGGAATATCCTAACAACAACAACAAAAATCTGAAATATAATCAGACAGCATAAACAAATGATATAAAAGGTACCCCCAGAACATCAGGCTCAGGAGATCAAAGAGACTGCACCACTGAAACCCCCAGATCTACCGTAAAAAATCTCATACCACAAAGGTGGGAAAGCAAAGCAGACAAATCCAAATAACAAAAACAAACAAGAAGAATCCATCATGGTAAGGCGCAGAAACAACCTCTCAATAAAAAGAAAAGAGGAATCCCCAGAAAGAGAGGTAGATGGAATAGACATAGCCCAAATGTCAGACATGGAATTCAAAACTATGGTGGTGAAGAAGCTCAATATGCTCGAAAACCTCAAAAACAACTATGACAACCTCCAAGCAAGTTAGCAACAGCTCCAAGAAAATTACAGGGAACTTGCAGAGAACTACACCAGCATAAAAAAAGACATAGAAACTATCAACAAGAACCAGGAAGAAATGAAGAATGCAATCTCTGAACTGAAAAACACAGTAGAATCAGTCAAAAGCAGACTAAACGAAGCAGAAGATCGGATTAGTGAGTTAGAGAATAATGTAGGTAATAATTCTCAAATGATACAGCAAAATGAAAAAAGACTGAAAAAATATGAACAAGATTTAAGGGAATTACAGGATAGCATTAGAAAAAATAATTTAAGGATCATAGGAATAAGAGAGGGAGAATAAAAGGAGCATGGAATTGAAAAACTGATAGGAGAAATAGTGACAGAAAATTTTCCGAACCTGATGAGAGAAAAAGTTATGCAAGTCCAAGAAGCAATGAGAGTTCCAATCAAGAGGAACCCCCAAAAACCTACTCCAAGGCACATCATAGTTAAAATGGCAACATTCCAAGACAAAGAGAGAATCCTAAAAGCAGCAAGAGAAAAACAGCAAATAACTTACAAGGGAGCTCCAATAAGGCTATCGACCGATTTCTCAACAGAAACATTACAAGCCAGAAGGGAATGGTCAAAAATATTTCAGGCAATGAAAAACAAAGGTCTACAACCAAGAATACTCTACCCAGCAAGGCTCTCATTCAAAATAGAAGGTGAAATAAGGAGTTTCTCAGACAAAGGAAGACTAAAAGAATACATCTCCACAAAACCAACATTGCAAGAGATGCTAAAGGGAATATTCTAAGAAAAAAGAAGAGAAAAAACAAAAAAAGAGTAGAGGAACAGAGATACAAAAGGGAAATGAATAAATACATGTCAATAATAACCTTAAATGTAAATGGATTAAATGTTCCCATTAAAAGACATAGGGTAACAGAATGGATAAGAAAACAGGACCCACATATTTGCTGTCTACAAGAAACACACCTCAAAACAAAAGATTTACATAGACTGAAAGTAAAGGGATATAAAAAAATATTCCAAGCAAATGGACCTGAAAAAAAAGCTGGGGTAGCAGTCCTCATATCAGACAAAACGGATTTCAAAGCAAGGGCAATAAAAAGAGACAAAGAAGGACATTCCATAATACTTAAAGGAATGATTCATCAGGAAGATATAACACTGATAAACATATATGCACCCAACATAGGAGCACCCAAATACATAGAGCAAATACTAGAAGACCACAAGAAGGATATTAACAACAACACACTCATAGTAGGGGACTTCAACACTCCATTATCAACAATAGACAGATCATCCAAGCAAAGAAACACCAAGGAGATACAGGCATTGAACAACACACTAAACCACATGGACTTAACTGATATATATAGAACTTTTCATCCCAAAGAAGCAAAATATACATTCTTTTCAAAGGCACATGGGACATTTTCAAAGATAGACCACATGATAGGACACAAAACAAGCCTCAACAAATTCAAGAAAATTGAAATCATATCAAGCATCTTTTCAGACCACAATGCCTTGAAACTAAAAATCAACCTCAGGGAAAAAAATCAAAGACGCCCAAACTCATGGAGAATGAATAACACGCTCTTAAATAACGAATGGGTTAACAATGATATCAAAGAGGAAATCAAGAAATTTCTAGAAACTAATGACAATGAACACACAACAGCCCAAAACCTATGGGACACAGCAAAAACAGTCCTAAGAGAGAAGTTCATAGCAGTACGGGCATATCTGAAAAGGCTAGAAGAATCTCAAATAAAAAACCTAACCGTAAAGCTACAAGAACTAGAACAGCAACAACAAACAAAGCCTAGGGCAAAAAGAAGAAAGGAAATCATCAAGATCAAAGCAGAATTAAACGACATAGAAATGAAACGAACAATCGAAAAAATCAACAAAACTAGGAGCTGGTTCTTTGAAAAAATAAACAAAATTGACAAGCCTCTAGCCAGGCTCATTAAGAAAAAAAGAGAGAAGACCCAAATAAACAAAATCAGAAATGAAAGAGGAGAAATCACGACTGATACCTCAGAAATACAAACAATTATAAGAAATTACTACAAACAACTATATGGCAAGAAATTTGACAACCTAGTAGAAATGGACAGATTTCTAGAAACATATAACCTTCCAAAACTGAATCAAGAAGAAGTAGAAAGTCTCAACAGACCAATAACAAAGAAGGAAATTGAAACAGTAATCCAAAATCTTTCTACACACAAAAGCCTGGACCGGATGGCTTCACGGGCGAATTTTACAAAACATTTAGGGAAGAACTAACTCCTACCCTCCTCAAACTATTCCAGAAAATCCAAGAAGAGGGAAATATCCCAAACTCTTTCTATGAAGCCAGTATTATCCTAATCCCAAAACCAGGTCAGGACACAGCAAAGAAAGAAAACTACAGGCCAATATCACTGATGAACATAGATGCTAAAATCCTCAATAAAATTTTGGCAAACAGGATCCAACAATACATCAAAAAGATCATACACCATGATCAAGCGGGATTCATCCTAGGGATGCAAGGATGGTTTAATATTCGCAAATCAATAAATATAATACATCACCTAAACAAAATGAAAGACAAAAATCACATGATCATATCTATAGATGCAGAAAAAGCATTTGATAAAGTACAACACCCATTTATGTTGAAAACACTCAGCAAAATGGGAATAGAGGGAGCATACCTTAACATCATTAAGGCTATATATGAGAAGCCTGAAGCCAACATCATACTCAATGGACAAAAACTGAAAGCATTCCCCCTGAAATCAGGAACTAGACAAGGCTGTCCACTCTCCCCACTTCTATTCAACATAGTCTTGGAAGTTCTAGCCACAGCAATCAGACAAGACAAAGAAATAAAAGGCATCCAAATTGGGAAAGAAGAAGTAAAACTATCACTATTTGCAGACAACATGATAGTATACCCAGAAAACCCTATAAAATCCACTAAACGACTACTCGATATAATAAGTGAATTTGGCAAAATAGCAGGGTACAAAATAAATATACAGAAATCTAAGGCATTTCTGTACACCAACAATAAAATCTCAGAGACAGAAGCAAAAAAGAAAATACCATTTACTATAGCAACAAGAAAAATAAAGTACCTAGGAATAAACTTAACCAAAGAGATAAAAGACCTGTACCCTGAAAATTATGCAACATTGAAGAAAGAAATTAAGGAAGATACAAATAAATGGAGGCAAATACCATGTTCTTGGATGGGAAGAATTAACATCATCAAAATGGCCATACTACCCAAAGCAATTTACAAATTCAATGCAATCCCTATTAAAATACCAATGACATATTTCACTGACCTAGAACAAATCCTCCAAAAATTCATATGGAACCAAAAAAGACCCCGAATAGCAAAAGCAATCTTGAAACAGAAGAACACAGCAGGAGGAATCACAACACCAGACATCAAACAATACTACAAAGCCACTGTGATCCAAACAGTCTGGTACTGGCATAAGAACGGACATATAGATCAGTGGAACAGAATTGAAAGCCCAGAAATAAACCCAGGCCTCTATGGTCAACTAATCTTTGATAAAGGAGGAAGGAACATAAAATGGAGTGAGAAGAGACTCTTTAACAAATGGTGCTGGGAGAACTGGACAGGGATGTGCAAAAAAATGAAACTAGACCACCAACTTACACTACACACGAGAATAAACTCAAGATGGATTAAAGACTTAAATGTAAGCTGTGACACCATAAAAGTCCTAGAGGAAAACATAGGGAGGAAAATTTCAGATATCTCATGTAACGATATCTTCACGGATACATCTCCTAAGGCAAGAGAAATAAAGGAAAAAATAAACAAATGGGACTAGATCAAACTAAAGAGTTTCTGCTCATCAAAAGAAAACATCAGCAAGATGAAACGGAAACCAACCATATGGGAAAACATATTTGCCAATGATATCACAGACAGGGGACTGATCTCCAAAATATATAGAGAGCTTATACGACTCAACATCAAGAAAACAAACAACCCAATTAAAAAATGGGCAAAGGACCTGAACAAACACTTCTCCAAAGAGGACATACAGAAGGTTCATAGGCACATGAAAAAATGCTCAACATCATTGGCCATCAGAGAGATGCAAGTAAAAACCACAATGAGATACCACCTTACGCCTGTCAGAATGGCCATCATCAACAAATCAACAAACAACAAATGCTGGCGAGGATGTGGAGAAACAGGAACCCTACTGCACTGTTGGTGGGAATGCAGACTGGTGCAGCCACTATGGAAAACAGTATGGAATTACCTCAAAAAACTAAAAATGGAACTGCCATTTGAACCAGTGATTCCACTGCTAGGATTATACCCGAAAAATCCTGAAACCCTAATTCAAGAGAACTTATGCACCCCTATGTTCATAGCAGCCCTGTTTACAATAGCTAAGTGCTGGAAACAGCCTAGGTGCACGTCTGTGGATGAGTGGATCAAAAAACTGTGGTACATCTACACAATGGGATACTATGTAGCTGAAAGAAAGAAGGAACTCCTGCCATTTGCGACAACATGGATGGAACTAGAGAGAATTATGCTTAGTGAAATCAGCCAGGCAAAGAAAGCAAAATACCATATGATATCACCCAATACAGGAAACTAAAGAGCAACACAAACAAACGAACTAAATAGGCAAAGACTAGAATAGTAGTCAGTAGGGGGGAGGGGGGAGGGAGAGAAGGGGGATAACAAAGGGAAGGGTCGGGTCAAGGAACGTATATGAATGACTCATGGACATGGACAACGGGGAGGGATATAATTGTGGGAGAAGGGATGGGCTGGGAGGGGGGAGCAATGGGGGAAAAATGGGACAACTGTAATTGAATAACAAAAAATAAAATTAAAAAGAAAATGAAGAATTCTGACCAACAAAAGACAAACAACATGGATGGGTTTTTTAATATATATAACTGAAAAAGGATGCATTTTCATAAGGAACTCTTCCAAATCAATAAGAAATATGAAACTTTTTTAAAAATAAGCAAACAACTAGAATAGACATTTTACAAAAATTACATAAAAAAATATGCCACCACATTCTTTCATTGATCAGTGAAACACAAGGTAAAACTACAGTGGGATACCCATGATGCACAGCTCACTTGTCAGAATGGAAAACTGAACTCTTGTGTGTTGCCGTGGGATGTAATTGTCACAAACAACTATATGTTTGTAAATACCTAAAAAGTTGAGCATATGTAAACCCTGTGACCCAGTAATTGTATTCCTAGGCACACAGCCAACAAAACTGCATAAACAAAGTGATTAAAAATAGTAACATTTTTGGCATTGGCAAAAATGAAAACTAATCAACTGTCTATCAACAGTAAATGAATAAACTAGTATTTTTTTAGTAAGATGGAACATTATACAGCAATGGAAATAAACAAACTGCTATTACAAACAACATTAATGAATTACACAATTGTAATATGAGATGAAAGGAGCTAGTCAGGTATAATTACATTAATTTAAAGTTCAAAAACATACAAGTGGTATCTATGGTTTTAGAAGTTAACATAGTTGTTAGCTTTGGACATGACTGAGAGAGGGAGTTCAAGGAGGTCTGGCATCCTGGTAATACTTTATTTTATTTTATTAGGTTGTGTTTACACAGATAGGTTATCTCTGCAATTTGCTGAGCTCTACACTTATGATGTACACCATTTTCTGTATAGATATCATATCTCAGTGAAATTTTATTTAAAAATAAATATAGATACCCATTTTCATTTCAAATATATCAATTAGATATGAACTTTAACTTTTCTCTTAAAATATTTCCAGTAATAGAATAGGGATAAATAAATAGTTAAAAACAACTTAAAAATCTGTAAATGTTCTTCAGTAATTAAAAATATAAGGCAAAGGGATTAGTCAAAGAGTATATATATGCATGATACATAGACACAGACAACAGTGTGGTGATGACCAGAGGGAAGGGGTGGCAGGGGCTTGGTAGGCAAAAGTTGGGAGGAGTGGAATGGAGACATCTGTTATAGTGTCAACAATAAAAATAAAATTAAAAAATATTTAAAGAAGAAATAAAATAGCAGACTTCCTTCTGAAAAATGAGAGCTATACTAAACCTCATAAAAATTTTGTGTCTGTAAAGTCATAAAAGTCAATAAAATATACCAAATAGATTTCCAGCCAAGATGGAGGCATAAGTAGACACAATATGTCTCCCTTCACAACTAAGAAGAAAATATAACTACCTCAAAACTAGAAACAACCAGAAGTTCCAGAAAATCAAGTTGCATGGAAGTCCAACAAACAAAGATATAAAGAAGAAATACTCATCCAGACAGGTGGGGGTGTGAGATCAGGGTGGAGAGGACGCAGTGTGTTTGCAGCAGCAGCAGCAGCAGTGGCAGGATGGCAAAAAGCAAAATCACACATTTTTAAAAGTTGGGAGGGATACCTGGGGAGCACTCCCAACACTAGACCAGACCACACAGATCACAGTCCCAGTGCCAGGGAAAATAAAGCCTTATTGCTTCTAACTGTGCAAACCAGTGGGGGTTGGGGCAGAGGAAGAAACTGCCAGTCTCTCAGCAGAGTCCACTTGTTTAAAGGACCACCACAGTCCTAGAATGTCCACAGATCCACTCACTCTGGCAATGACAGTCAGGGCAATAGCTAGAGAGGCACTAGCCCCATACAGAAGTGGGAGAAGTGCCTGGAAAAGGGGCAAGTGCTGAGCAAACAGCATTGTTCCCTCTTGACTTCTTTCTCACATACAGCGCCACAATGTGGTGAATCAGGTTGCCCTGTACTGATGAATCCCTAAGGCTCCACCCCTGATGAAGTAACACGTGCGACAGCTCTACCTAAGACACAGAGGCAAACAAACACAGGAGCCTGTCAGGATGAGGAGACAGAGAAGTATTGCCCAAAATATGGAACAGATCAAGGTTCCAATGGGAGAACTATTCGACAAGGAGATAGCCAACCTAACAGATGAGGAGGTAGCCAACCTAACAGATGTAGACTTCAAAACACTGGTGATAGGGATGCTCACAGGCTTGACAGATATGCTAAAGTATGGCAGACACATAAAGGAAGATGTGAAAGCTCTGCTAAATGAAACAAAGAAAAATCTACACAAAACTAACAGTGAAGGGAAGGAAGCCAGGGTTCAAATCAATGATTTGGAACATAAGGAAGGAAAAAATAGTCAATCAGCACAGAATGAGGAAACAAGAATTGAAAAAAAATGAGGAGAGGCTTAGGAACCTCTGAGACAACTTTAAACATACCAACATCTGAATCATAGTGGTGCCAGAAGAAGAGGAAGAGCAAGAAATGGAAAGGTTATATGAAACAATAATGAAGGAAAACTTCCCAAAATTTGGTGAAGGAAATAGATATACAAATCCAGGAAGCACAGAGAGTCCCAAACAAGCTAGACTCAAGAGTACCACATCAAGACACATCATAATTAAAATGCCAAAGGTTAAAGATAAAGAGAGAACCTTAAAAGCAACAAGAGAAAAGCAGAGTTATCTACAAAGGGTTGCCTATAAGACTGTCAGCTGATTTCTCAAAAGAAACTTTGCAGGCAAGAAGGGAACTGGCAAGGAGTATTCAATGTGATGAAAAGCAAGGACCTACAACCAAGATTATTCTATCCAGCAAAGCTATCATTTAGAATGGGAGGGCAGATGAAGTGCTTTCTAGACAAGATAAAGCTAAAGAAGTTCACCATCAACAAGCCATTATTATATAAAATGTCAAAGGGACTTACTTAAGAAAAAGAAGACCAAAATTATGAACATTAAAATGACAACAAACTCACAACTATCAACAACTGAATCTAAAAAATAAAAACAAAATCCAAGTAAGCAAACCAGAATAGGAACAGAATCATATGTATGGGAATCGTTTGGAGGTTTATCAGCTGGGAGGAAGAAGGGGGAGAAATGGGGAAACGGTGCAGGGATTAAGAAGCATAATTGGTAGGTACAAAATAGACAGGGGGAAGTTAAGAATAATATAGGAAAGGGTGAAGCCAATGAACTTACATGCACAACCCGTGGACACGAACTAAGGGGGGGGTGAGATTGCTGAAGGGAAAAGGGGTATTGGACAGAGGGGAACAAAGGGAAAAAAATTGGGACTACTGTAACAACATAATCAATAAAATATACTTTAAGAAAAAGATGCCAAATAGTATATGTACTTTTTAGCATTTGTTTTAAAAGTAAACTATATATATATATATATGCTGAAGCTAAACTTCAAGTACAAAGCTTATAGAAAACACTCTTAAAAATGCAAAACTCTCCACGTGAGCACTTCCTGAAGAATCTACTACAGAAAGAACTTCTTTTAACCAAAAGATAATGTAGAAAGTTCAGCAAAAGGACTGATGGTAACCATTAAATATATTTTATTATAGACCTAAGACCAACATAGGTACATGTGAAAGAATAATAAGTGAATGTTCAATATGTTGTCAAAGTAGAAATAACACAACTTTAAAAATGAGAGAAGGCAAGAAATGAAAAGGGAAAAGTGTTATTAGATTATACCAAATAAAATACATGATAATCAGCCACTTTTGACCTACCAAAACAACATTTTAGTGTGGTTCAACCTA
Source organism: Furipterus horrens (assembly GCF_987537825.1). Lineage (NCBI taxonomy): Eukaryota > Metazoa > Chordata > Mammalia > Chiroptera > Furipteridae > Furipterus > Furipterus horrens. The sequence goes on along the minus strand of NW_028327176.1, from coordinate 56,000,636 downwards.
ATAGGAAAAGCTCATAAAGATTGCTACTGAGTAATAATAGGTGGAAGACTCAGGATATCATTTAAAGCCAGTAAACCAAATACAGTAAGCCCTTAATGTCATCAATAGATTCTTAGAAGCTGTGACTTTAAGCAAAATGACATAAGGAAACCAATTTTACCATAGGGTAATCTGGTGATTTCAGTTCAGGGTCTTGGCTGGCTGGATACTGTCCCAGCAGCTCAGGGCACAAGGTTGAAATCCCCCCTGGACAGTATGCCCTTTCATCATAGGGTGCGTGTGCACGCACACGCACGTGCACACACACACACTATGACAGTTTAGTCACACCATTTCATCTCACGTGAACATCTTTTGGATATAGGAGAAAACCAGAGTCACTGGAGAAAGGCCAGGCAGACATGAGTAGAACATGCAAGCTCTGGACAGGAATCAATTCTTTTTTCTCATCAATATTGTAACAGAAATATGGAATGAAACAATGTTTTTTTGAACACATGATATAATAGGAGTCTATATGAATAAAAATAGACTATGAGCATTATAAAGGGTACTAATATAAAGGTAGCTACTAGAAAAAAGTGCACAAATGTTTCTAAAAAACAATCTCTTAAACCATAAAAATAACTTATCATACATTTTCTCTTAAGTGTAAAAGAATACAGTCAGGACTATAACATAAAATAATAAAACAGATTTAAGACCAGACATGATCAGTCGCATTATCAAATATAAATAGGCTAAACTCTCTCATGAAATGATTTCTTTAAATGATTTTCATGCTGGTTCATGAGGAGAAACCCAATTCTATGCTATATGCTAGAGGCACACATAAAACAAAGTGATTCAGAAAGCTAAAGCCAAGAATATATATATAGGCATAGCCGTTTCAAATGAATGCAAACAAAAACAAAACCAGAAATGAGGCCCTGATAGCAGGCAAGGCAGAATTCACATCAAAAAAGCATCAAATGAGACAAAGATGGATGTTTCATAATGTTAAAGGCTATGATTTACTATGAAGTCATAAGAGTAATAAACGACTATGTACCAAAATGACACAGCAACTATTCTCCTTAGCAGAAGATATGAAAAAAAGAGCAACTACTCTGAGTTCAAGGCAGGAAAGTGGGCACCAATTAAGAAAGACCTAAACAGCATAGTCAGTTATGCAGACCTTATAAAATATGCATACTTCAATAGTGGAAAATATACCTTCTCAAATGCACACAGATTTATTTTTAAGTGACTGTATATTAGGTCACATAGAATCCTCAATAAAGTAGAATTAATTTTTAAAATTATATGATCATATGTAAATATATGAGAAGTTAATACAATTAAAGTTTCTCCTACCTGAAAACTATTTTTACAACCTTAAAAAAATAATTTCTGAGTGAATGAGTAAATCAAACTGAATAATTCAAAAAATATAATAATAGATAAAACAGTAACAGACTCTATTGACTATAATTAAAGCAATCAGCAGAGGAAAATTCATGCTGTTGAATTCTTTAAATTAATTATTTAAAAGTGAGAGTAAAAAAAAGTGGTTTAAATTCCCAACTTAAAATGCAAGAAGAGAAATAACAAGGTAAATCAAAATGAAGCAGAAAAATAAAGAAATAATAACTAAACAACACACTCCTGAACAAACAATGGGTCAAAGAAGAAATCAAAAGAAAATTTAAAAATGTCTTGAAACAAAGGAAAATTGGAACAAAACACATCAAAATTTAGGAGATGCTACAAAAGCAGTTCTGAGAGTGAAGTATATAGCAAGAAATGCCTAGATTTAGAAAAAAAGAAAGATCTCAAGCAACCTAACTTTACACCTCAGAAATAAAAAAAGAAGACGAAATTGAGGCCAAAGTTAGCATAATCAAGAAAATAACAGACTTCCGGCCAAGATGGAGGCGTAGACAGACATGCTGCATCTCTCTCCACAACTAAGAAGGAATACAACTACCTCAAAACTAGAAACAACCAGAAGTTCCAAATAATCAAACTACACGAGTGTTCAGCAAACAAAGATATAAAGAAGAAATACTCATCGAGACAGGTAGGAGGGGTGGAGCCAGGGTGGAGAGGATGCGGTGTGGTGGTGGCAGCAGTGGCGACAGCGGCAGGATGGCGGAAAGCATAGTCACACATTTTAAAAAGTCAGAAGAGACACCTGGGGAGTATTCCCAGCTCTTCGCCGGACATCGCAGTTCACGGGCCCAGCACTGGGGAAAATCAAGCCTCATTGCTTCTGACTGTGCAGACCAGTGGGGGTTGGGGTGGAGGCAGAAAATGCTGGTTTCTCAGCAGAGTCTGCTTGTTTAAAGGGCCACCACAGTCCTAGAACATCCGCAGACCCATCCACTCTGGGAATGATGGCCAGGGCAGCAGCTAGAGGGATGCCAGTCCAATGCAGAAGGGGGAGAGGTGCCTGGAAAAGGGGTGAGTACTGGGAAGGTGGCATTGTTCCATCTTGAACCCCTACCCCACATACAGCGCCACAATGTGGTGAAACAGGTCGCCCTGTACTGATGAATCCCTAAGGCTCCACCCCTTAAATGTAACAGGAGCAACAGCTCTACCTGGAATGCAGAGACAAACAAACACAGGAGCCTGTCAAGATGAGGAGACAGAGAAGTATGGCTCAAAAGGGGAAACAGATCAAGGTTCCAGTGGGAGAACTAAGCGATGAGGAGATAGTCAACCTAACAGATGCAGAATTCAAAGCACTGGTGATAAAGATGCTCATGCGCTTGACAGATATGCTTGAGTATGGCAAACACATAAGAGAAGTGAAGGCTATGCTAAGTGAAATGAAGGAAAATCCACACAAAACCAATGGTGAAGGAAAGGAAACTGGAATTCAAATCAATGATTTGGAACATAGGGGAAAAAAAAACAGTCAATCAGTGCAGAATGAGGAAGCAAGAATTGGAAAAAATGAGGAAAACTTCCCAAAGTTTGCAAAGTAATTGGACATAGAGGTCCAGAAAGCACAGCAGGTCCTGGGTGAGCTGGACCTAGAGGGGACCACACCAGGATGCATTATGATTGAGATGCCAAAGGTGAAAGATAAAGACAGAGTTCTGGGGGCAGCAAGAGAGAGGCGGAGAGTTGCCTACGGGGGCTGCCTATAGGACTATCAGCTGATTTCTCAGAGGATACTTTGCAGGCAGGAAGGGACAGGCAAGAAGTATTCAATGTGATGAAAGGAAACCTGCAACCAGGATTATTCTATCCAACAAAGCTATCATTTGGAATGGAAGGGCAGATGAAGTGCTTCCCAGACAAGGTAAAGCTAAAAGAGTTCATCATCACCAAGCCATTATTATATGAAATGTCAAAGGAGACTTACTTAAAAAAAAAGATCAAAACTATGAACGCTAAAATGACAACAAACTCACAACTATCAACAACTGAATCTAAAATATAAAAACAAAATCCAGCTAAGCAAACCAGAATAGGAACAGAATCATAGGTATGGGGATCATTTGGAGGGTTATCAGCTGGGAGGGGGGAAGGGGAAAAATGGGGAAATGGTGCAGGGATTAAGAGGCATAATTTGGGTTGGAGAAAGATGTCAGAGGAGTGAGGAGAAGCTGCGGTTTCTAGCTCCCGAGACCCGTCTGTAGTTTGGACTAATCACAGACAGAACATCTCAGTGAGCATCTGGACACCGGTAGGAGTTGAGCCTTGGCACTGCTGAATCAGAGAAGACCAGCTGTGAATGACCTGTTTGGTGAGGATAGCGGAGGAAAAAGGGACGAGATGGGATTTCTGATGGGTTGGCTTCCCAAGCGGTGGCTGGAAGTACACAAAGACTTTTTAGTGACCACAGGCTTTCCCAGAGAAGAATTGGGAGGAGAGTGGGTCTCTGCCTGCTAGCAGAGCCAGGAGTGGGCCAGGTGGCATCTGGCACTGAGAGACAAGAAGCAGTGTATTGCTGTGTATATAAGAACGTGTTTTTTCCTTTATATTTTTCTCTTGTATTCTGTGGAGAGAGGAGGAGAGGTTGGGGGTGAGAGGAGATTCTTGAGAAGTGCAGGTGCTGAAGTGCACTTGCCCACTCCCCAACCCTTCCCTTGGGTCGTGCGAGTGCCCACAGGGAGGTGCCCTCATCTGCTGGCCCAGGTGCGCAACCAAGTCATTGGCTGTGGCATCCAGGTGTTTCTCGGGCCCACCCCAACAGGCATAAAATCAATGCGCCAGCGGACAGGCACAGACGCCAACCTCCTCTGTGCTCAGGTGCCTGTGGCCCTGCCCAAAAAGGGGCAAAATCAACCCACTGGGCACGCAGAAGAACGTGCACAGACACCCCTGGCCCACCCCAATAGGCGCCAAACCAACACACAGACCACTTGCACAGGCGCTACTCATGCCTACCTAAGTGGGTGCAAGAACAGTGGGCAGCTGCAACTCACAGATACCCACTTCCGCCGTGCACAGGTGTCTGTCCCCCCCCACCCCCATCAAGGGGCGAAAAACCAACTCCTCTGGCATGGCTTAGCAGGCTTGAGGCTAGCGCGCACAAGCACCCCCGCCGGCTCCAACAGGCGCCAAATGAACGTGCCAGCCATGGCACGCAGGTGTCATCCTGGTGCGCAAGCCAGCGGGATGCGAGGCTAGCGTGACCAACACCGAATGCAGGTGTACGCCGCTACCGCCATGATCAGGAACCTCTGGCCCGCCTGAATAGACCAGGTGTGGATCCAGAAAAAGAAGACTGCACACAAAGGCTGAACTGAGTAAAAGCTTACTTTTTAAAAATTTTCATTTCTATTTTAGTTCTTTTATTTGCATTTTATTTTTATTTTTTTAAATTTCTTAATCTTAATTTTAATTAAAAATATTTTTAAACTGTCTCTTTAATTTGTTTCATACCATCTCTCCCTCTCATCCTTCCTCTTTAATTTTCGTTGGTTTGTCTGTTTTGTTTAGCCTCCCTTTCACACTAAATATATAGCATATAACTACTATATAAATCTAATACTATACAATTTCACTTTCTTACTATATTCTGCATTCTTCCCTCTCTTTTTTTATTATTAACATTCAATGTAAATGTTACTTACTGTCTTGCATAGTCTCGACACTACTTGCTACTAATATTACTCTATCATCCCTCCCCCTCTCAAAAATCATTTCTTTCTTCATTAAAAACAACTCTTATCTATTCTTCCTATAGTATAATAGCTTTAACCTCTCTACATTTATATTAATACTGGCTCATTTGCTGACGATAGTGGGATAGAGGGTGGGAGATATTTTTGAGGGTGTGTGTTTCTTGCCTGGGCTGTGTGTTTATGTTTTTAACAACATCTCCACAAAAGAACTGAAGACAAGGTGGGCAGAGTGACTCTCAAACAACTAGCCAGACGGAAGGCCCCACCAAAGAGCATCTGAAATATAACCAGGGAGCATTGAAAAACGACATAAAGGGTATCCCAAGAACATCAGGCTCAGGAGATCAAAGAGACTGCACCACTGAAACCCCCAGATCTCCTACAAAGAATCTCATACCACAAAGGTGGGAAATCAAAGCAGACAAATCCAAAAAACAAAAACAAACAAGAAGAATGTAACATGGGAAGACGCATAAACAACCTCCCAATGAAAGGAAAAGAGGAATCCCCAGAAAGAGAGGTAGATGGAATAGACATAGCCCAAATGTCAGACATGGAATTCAAAACTATGGTGGTGAAGAAGCTCAATATGCTTGAAAACCTCAAAAACAACTATGACAACCTCCAAGCAAGTTAGCAACAGCTCCAAGAAAATTACAGGGAACTTGCAGAGAACTACACCAGCATAAAAAAAGACATAGAAACTATTAACAAGAACCAGGAAGAAATGAAGAATTCAATCTCTGAACTGAAAAACACAGTAGAATCAGTCAAAACCAGACTAAAGGAAGCAGAGGATCAGATTAATGAGCTAGAAGATAATGTAGAAAAAAATTCCCAGACAATACAACAAAATGAAAAAAGATTGAAAAAGTATGAAGAAGATGTAAGGGAATTACAGGATAGCATAAGGAACAAACAATATCAGAGTAAAGGAACAAACAATATCAGAGTAATTGGAATTAAAGAGGGAGAAGAGGAACAAGGAATAGAAAAACTGATAGGAGAAATAGTGACAGAAAATTTTCCCAACCAAATGAGAGAAAAAGTTATGCAAGTTCAGGAAGCACAGAGAGTTCCAATGAAGAGGAACCCCCCAAAACCCTCTCCAAGGCACATCATAATTAAAATGGCAACATTCAAAGACAAAGAGAGAATCCTGAAAGCAGCAAGAGAAAAACAGCAAATAACATACAAGGGAGCTCCATTAAGGCTATTGATCAATTTGTCAACAGAAACACTACCAGCCAGAAGAGAATGGCAAAAAATATTTCAAGCAATGAAAAACAAAGGCCTACAACCAAGAACACTCTACGCAGCAAGGCTCTCATTCAAAATGAAAGGTGAAATAAGGAGTTTCTCAGACAAAGGAAGACTAAAAGAATACATCTCCACCAAACCAGCATTGCAAGAGATGCTAAAGGGAATGCTTTAAGAAAAAGAAGATAAAAAGAGAGGGAAGGAACACAGGTACAAAGGGAAATGAATAAATACATGTCAATAATAACCTTAAATATATGTGGACTAAATGCTCCAATTGAACAACATAGGGTAGCGGAATGGTTACAAAAACTTATTTGCTGTCTACAAAAAACACACCTCAAAACAGAAGATTTACACAGACTGAAAGTGAAGGGATGGAGAAAAGTATTCCAAGCAAACGGACATGAAAAAAAAAAAGCTGGGGTAGCAATACTCATATCAGACAAAATGGATATCAAAGCAAGGGATATAAAAAGAGACAAAGAAGGACATTTCAAATACTTAAGGGAACAATCCATCAAGAAGATATAACACTGATAAACACATAGGCACCCAACACAGGAGCACCCAAAAAGATAAAGAAAACACTAGATGACTACAAGAAGGATATTAACAGCAACACACTCATAGTAGGGGACTTTAACACTCCATTATCAACAACAGACAGGTCTTCGAAGCAAAAAAAACACCAAGGATATACAGGCATTGTACAACACACTAAACCATAGGGACTTAACTGATATATATAAAACTTTTCACCCCAAAGAGGCAAAATATACATTCTTTTCAAATGCACATGGGACATTTTCAAAGATAGACCACATGATAGGACGCAAAACAAGCCTCAACAAATTCAAGAAAATTGAAATTATATCAAGCATCTTTTGAGACCACAATGCCTTGAAACTAAAAATCAACCTCAAAGAAAAGAATTAAAGACATCCAAACTCATGGAGAATGAATAACATGCTATTATATAATGAATGGGTTAACAATGACATCTAAGAAGAAATCAATGATAATGAACACACAACAGCCCAAAACCTATGGGACACAGCAAAAGCAGTCCTGAGAGAAAATTTCACAGCAATACAGGCATATTCAAAAAGGATAGAATTATCAGAAATAAAAAATCTAACCTTAAAACTACAAGAACTAGAACAACAACAAACAAAGCCTAGGGCAAGAAGAAGGGAAGAAATCATCAAGATCAGAGCAGAATTAAGTGACATAGAGACTAAACAAACAATTCAAAAGATCAACAAGAGTAGGAGCTGGTTCTTTGAAGAAATAAACAAAATTGAAAAGCTTTTAGCCAGGCTCATCAAGAAAAAAAGAGAGAAGACCCAAATAAACAAAATAAGAAACAAAACAGGAGAAATCATAACTGATACCACAGAAATACAAAGGATTGTAAGAAATTACTACAACTGTATGATAAGAATTTTGACAACCTAGATGAAATGGACGAATTTCTAGAAACATATAACCTTCCAAAACTGAATCAAGAAGAAGTAGAAAGTCTCAACAGACCAATAATAAAAAAGGAAATTGAAACAGTAATCAAAAATCTCCCGGCACACAAAAGCCCTGAACCAGATGGCTTCAAAGGAGAAGTTCACAAAACATTTAGGGAAGAACTAACTCCTACCCTTCTCAAACTATTCCAAAAAATTCAAGAAGAGGAAAAAATCCCAAACTCTTTTAATGAAGCCAGTATTACCCTAATTCCAAAACCAGGTCAAGACACAACAAAGAAAGAAAACTACAGGTCAATATTACTGATGAATATAGATGCTAAAATCCTTAACAAAATATTGTCAAACAGGATCCAGCAATATATTAAAAAGCTCATACACCATGGTCAAATGGAATTCCTCCCAGGAATGCAAGGATGGTTTAATATTCACAAATCAATAAATATAATACATCACCTAAACAAAATGAAAGACAAAAATCACATGATCATTATCAATAGATGCAGAAAAAACATGTGATAAAGTACGACATCCATTTATGATGAAAACACTCAGCAAAATGGGAATAGAGGGAGCATACCTTAACATAATTAAGACTATATACGAGAAACCAGAAGCCAACATCATACTGAACGGACAAAAACTGAAAGCATTCCCCTTGAAATCAGGAACAAGACAAGGATGTCCACTCTCTCCACTCCTATTCAACAGAGTGTTGGAAGTCCTAGCCACAGCAATCAGACAAGACAAAGAAATAAAAGGCATCCAAATTGGGAAAGAAGAAGTAAAACTATCATTATATGCAGATGACATGATAGTATACATAGAAAACCCTATAGACTCCACTAAAAAACTACTCAATATAATAAGCGAATTTGGCAAAATCGCAGGATACAAAATAAATATACAGAAATCTAAGGCATTTCTGTACACCAATGATAAAATATCAGAGATGGAAACAAATAAGAAAATACCATTTACTATAGCAACAAGAAAAATAAAGTACCTAGGGATAAACTTAACCTAAGAGATAAAAGGCCTGTACTCTGAAAATTACATGACGTTGAAGAAAGAAATTAAGGAAGATACAAATAAATGGAAGCAAATACCATGTTCTTGGATGGGAAGAATCAACATCATCAAAATGACCATACTACCCAAAGCAATTTACAGATTCAATGTAATCCCTATTAAAATACCAATGACATATTTCAGAGACCTAGAACAAATACCTCAAAAATTTATATGGAACCAAAAAAGACCCCGAATAGCCAAAGCAATCTTGAGAAAGAAGAACACAGCAGGAGGAATCACAATACCAGACATCAAACTATACTACAAAGCCACTGTGATCAAAACAGTCTGGTACTGGCAAAGAACACTCTCAAAATAATTTTATGAGGCCAGATTACCCTGATACCAAAGCCATAAAAGGAACTACAAAATAAGGAAACCCTAGTTTCTAATTCAGTAGGTATTATGGCTATACCGTAATCCCCTTTCCCCACCACACAAATTCATATGTTGAAGTCCTAATCCCCAGCACCTCAGAGTGTGACTGTATTTGGAGATTAGGGCCTTTAAAGAGGAGATAAAGTTAAAATGAGGCTTGTTGAGAGGACCTTAATCAAATCTGGCTGGTGTTCTTCTAAAAAGTGGAGACAGGACAAAGAGACATCACCAGGAATGTGTGCACACAGAGGAAAGACCACAAAAGGACACAATCAGAAGGCGGCCATCTGCAAGCCAAGGAGAAGAGTCTCAGAAGAAACCAAGCCTGGCAACACCTTGATCTTGGACCTCTAACCTCCAGAACTGTGATAAATAAATTTCTGTTGTTTAAGTCACCCTATCAGTCACATTTAGTTATAACAGCTCTAGGAAATTAACACAGTAGGTCTGGGTTGGTGGTCCAGAATTTTCATGAGCTGCATCAGATATACGTCTACTGGGGTAACAGAGAAAGCCCTAGCCAGCAACCACTAGAGAGCCATCTGTAAGCAGGGCTATGGGTAGAGTGATTATTTTCTCCTCCATTTTCCTTTTTTACATTTCTTTTTTCTTATGCAGATGGATAATTTATTGATGAAATTTCCTAATAAAACATCCAAATCCAAATTGTCTTGGTTTAGCCTAACCTAAACTACTGATATAATCATTCTGCATGAATTTAATACAAAGTACAACAAAATGGATCAAGCTTATGTCCAATTTGGAGTTTTATTTTCCTTCTTCTTCCTGAATACCAAAATCATTATAGTAGTTAAGAGTGTGGGTGCTAGAGTCAGTTTGTCTGTGACTGAATACTGATTCCACCACTATCTGCCTGTAGATAAAATTACTTAAATTCTCTGTGCCTGTGCAATAGTACTTACCACCTGTGTGTGTTCTGGGTGTTAAAATTATGTCGATACATATAAATCACTTAGCACAGTACTTGAGAGTTAATTATTGATTACTAAGTATGTATTTATTGTGAAGGTAATAAAATTTAGTTTCAGGGCCCCTTGCTTGCATAGGCTCTTTCCAAAGTCTCAGGATGAACATTGGCAGCATTCACACATAAGTTTTGAGTTTTGCAAAAGTAAGACATTTTAACTGCACTCAGTTAAGGCTCCTATCCCTCTTCATGTCAAATTCCACTGTAACATTTTGCCTGTGTTTGAAGGTATTTGACTATCAACCAACTTTTTGTATCTGGCTAAGGGGAAGTTAAGGTGCCAACATACTATTTTAATTGAAATATGGAAACACATTTTGGGATGTTTCAATGAAACAATTGAGAAATTACAGGCTCCTAATTTTGATGTAATAGAAAGGTGCATTATTCTGGCATTTATAAGTACTTTTTAAAAAGAACTAAGGGAAAATTCTGATAAAAATACATAATGAAATAAATGGAATGTGTTTGGATATCAAGAAACAAATTATAATAGATTTCATCCCCTGTATCATTCCAAACACAGAATTTCCTTAAAAGAAGAGAGAAATTTCTAGTAAAACTAATAGATAGATCCTTAGACTACTTGAAACACTAGTTAGTAAACCGAAAGGAATTATATCATTTGGAAAAAAATAAGATTTAGTACAAAATACTGACATTGACAAAGATAACACATCTCAAAATATGCTTCTGCAATAAAGAAACAGACAACCACCTACCTACTAAGTACAACAAATTTTCACTGATGCCCTGAATTTTTGCAACTCATATATGAAAAAAAACTTGATAAAATTTTCTCAAATCAGACATCAATTCTAAAATATAACACATTAATAATGAGTTACAAAACTGAAAGATATATCTTTTAAATCAACAATTTAAACAAAAGTTTTGAAGAGCTATGCTAGAGGAAAGACTAAATTTAAAAAGTTTTTTCTGTATAGGATATTATATTACAGTATTGTTATCTTAGGAAGAGGTAATAAGATTTTCCAGCCAAAAATATTGGCAAATGTTTTATAGCCATGTGTTGGATAGCTTATCAGTAAAACATATCATGGCATTTCCTAGATTTTTAATCTTTGTGAGTGTGATGATTTTATTTTCCAGAGATGTTCCCCTCCATATGCCTTATATCACATGATGGTTGTACTTGGTGATTGAACTCCTCTCATGGAGAGGTGGAGTCTATGTTTCTTCCCCTTGAGCCTTGAACCTGAGTAGACATTTGTGGCTGAAGGAGTGCTGATTAAGGAAAAATAATGCACCCCAAAGATGTCCATGTCCTAATCCCCAGAAACTACTAATACATCATGTTACATGACAAGGGGGAATTAAAATTGCAGTTAAAATTAAGGTTGCTAATCAACTGACCTTAAAATGGAGAGATTATCCTGGATCATCTAGGTGAGCCCAACGTAATCACAAGAATCTTTATAAGTGGAAAAGGAAGGCAGAAGAGTCACAGTTGAGAAAGTTTTGAAGATGCCATGATGCTGGATTGGCAGATGAAGAAATGAGCCATGAGCCAAGGAGTGTGGTGGACTCAAGAAACTGACAAGGCAAGGAAACATACCTCCATAGAGCTTCCAAATGGAATGCAGCCATGCCGATACCTTGCTGTTCGCCCAGCAAGACCCATTTCAAATTTCTGTCCCCTGGGACTGTAAGATAGTAGATTTCTTTTGTTTTAAGCAACTAAATACGTCATGTGTTATAATAGCAATATGAAATTAGTATAGAAGCTAAGTTACTGCTATAGCTGGTTCATAAAAGAAGTATCAGGGTTGTTGGGGTTTTTGTTTTGTTTTGTTTTTTGAGCCTTGTCACCATGCCATGAGGAAGTGGAAAGATCACACAGAGAGGTCACGTATGTAGGTGCTCTGGCCACCAGCCTCTATTGAGGTCAGCATCAAGTCCAGACATGTCAGTGGGCAACAAGATGACGGCAGCCCCAGAGACCAACTGAGTGCAACTTCATGAAAGATCCTGAGCAAGGCTTTCCTGGCTGAGCTCAGCCAACCCCAGAATTGTGATTGATGATAATAAATTATTATTGTTTTAAGCCACTAAGTTTTGGGTGATTCATTACACAACGATAGATAACTGAAATAATGAGAATATGGAAACTCTTAAGAATTTATAATTTTTCTGTATTTGTCTCCTTTAAAATAAATATTTATTTTCATATCTAATTTTGTATTTGTAAATTCTACTCTTTTTATGAGAACCAGAACTACTCCTTTCTTTTCCACATGTCTAACTTTTTAAAATGATTATAAATAATTTTATAAGAAAGAAATGAATAAAAATTTTAAATTAAATATCCTTCCATGTCATGTTATGGAGCTATAGCTGAAACCATGTGAATCTAATCACCATTCTACCTAATCAAAAACTGGTGCCCAGAATGAGTGGATGGGTAAGTAGAGTCTTTTCACAAGTTTTCCTGAGCAGGAGCTACTGTTGTCTGATGGGTTTCAGTGTCTTCCCAGACTCTTGCACGATACCTCCAGTGCTGAAAGAATGAGGTTCACAGTAGTGCCCTATCAGTAGCTGCATATGCAGACCTTGAGGAAATGGCAAAGCTCCCAAAGAACCAGCCATCTGTAAGTCTTGGTAACACCCAAGACTGATAAATCACTCTGACTGGGGAAGGTTGAGGAGATGGCTCCATGTGATAAGGTAGTCGTTTTTCCTAAACTGCTACTTGAATGAAACATAATCTGACACAGAGAAGGAAGGAAGCCCTGATGCTTAGGTTGGCATGCCTGTAGGTATGTTCAGGAGTCAAAACAAAAGAAGTTATCATGAACAAAATCAATTTTGTACAGAGGTCTTGTTGGTTGGCAACTTCAGGAGAATCCCTCCACCCCAAGTGAAGTTCAAAATTGGTCCTGTAGAGGGCAAGGACAGGCCAAAGAAAAAGGCAGACCACTCCAGATTGATAGGTGGCAGGTTCAATAAGCAAGGGAACTTACATACAAGGCTTATCACAAGTGGGCTCACAATGAGTAGATCTCCATACACACCTGCCAGAACCTTAAGAGTTTACATAGAGGTCTTAACTGCGTTCAGTCACAAATTCAGTCCACACAGTTTCAATAAAACTTTACCCTTGCAAGGCTACATCCTTGAAACTTCTCCTATGGTCAAAAGAGTGGGCAGAACATACATTCCAAGGACAGCAAAGAGGGTAAGAAACCTCTGATTGTCTGGATCTCACTTGAGAGTCAACAGACAGTCATGTCCTTACAATGACCTCCTCCATCAAGAGTTTTGTAACATAATAGCTTTGTCATTTTCCAGAAGATAGTTATCACAGTTCAAGGGAATAACTTCCACCTCATTCATTGATATTACAGTACAGGTCTCTAGAAATTATCCTGATTTTCCAATTTTAGAATTTCCCTTCTGAACATTCATTTTTACTTAACATTAAAGGAAAATATAGTTATCAAAGAAAATTTGGAAAATACTAAATAATAGAGAAAGAAAAACTTAATCATTTCTATGCTGCTACTGTGAATATTTTGATGGATCACTTTCCACTCTTTTCATATGTATTGGGTTGGCCAAAATGTCCATTTAGTTTTTTCAGTAAAAAAAAAAAGGCACATTTTTCTTTCTTTTTTTCTTTCTTTTCTTTCTTTCTTTCTATTTTATTTTCTATTTTTTTAATATGCTTTATTGATTATGCTGTGACAGTTGTTCCAATTTATTTTCCCATTGTTCCCCTCCACCCAGTGACCCCCTTCCCTCCAGTTGTCCCCCCTTAGTCCATGCCCATTGAGTGTGCATATAGTTCTTCTCAACATCTTCCTGTCTACTCCAGTCCCTCCTACTAAGCTTCTTAATTCCTGTACCATCTCCCTCCCTGCTGACCTCCCCCCAGTATGTTCCCCATACCTATAATTCTTTTCCCACTCTCATTGGCTACTTAGTTTGCCTTTGTTTCAGTTCTCTAGCTTCTGTTGTTTGTTGTTGTGATACAATTTTCATTTTAATGTTCATAGTTTTGATCCTCTTTATCCTAAACAAGTTCCTTTAACATTTCATATAACAGTGGTTTGAATCTGATGAATTCCTTCAGTTTTACTTTGTCCTGGAAGCACTTTCTCTGCCCTTCTATTCTGATTGACAGCTTCACTGGATAGAATAATCATGGTTGTAGGTTTTTGCTTTTCATTCCTTTGAATATTTCTTGTCGGTCCCTTCTTGCCTGCAGAGTTTCTTCTGAGAAATCAGCTGATAGTCTTATTGCGACCCCTTTGTATGTAATTCTCTTCTTCTCTCTTGCTGCTTTTAAGATGCTCTCTTTATCCTTAATTTTTGACATTTTGATTATAATGTGTCTTGGTATGGTTCTCCCTGGGTTTTTTTGGAACTCTCTGTGCTTCCTGGACCTGTAAGTCTATTTCCTTCCCCAAGTTCAGGAAGTTCTGCCTCATTATTTTCTCACATAATTTTTCCATTTCTACTTCTTCACCTTCTGGCAACCCTATGATTCAGATGTTGGCCCACTTATAGCTGTCCCATAGGTTTCTGAGCCTCTCCTCATTTTCCTCACTTTTCGTTTCCTCTTTCTGCACTGGTTGATTGTTTGTTCCTTCCCTATGTTCTGATTTGTTGATTTGATCCCTGGTTTTCTTGCCCTCACCAACAGTTTTGTATGTGTTTTCATTAATTTCAGCAGGACTAGCTTTCATTCCTTCCCCATTTTGTTTAAGATCTGCTGTTAGATCTGTAAGCATTCTTATAACTAAAGCTCTGAACTGTGCCTCAGAAAAATTTTCTATCTGCTGCTTCATTAGATTAGATATTTGCTGTCTGGTCAGCTGTGTCATCGAGATCTCTCTCATGATCTGTGCCATCCTGACAGTTTTGTGTTTACTTTTGCTTCCTCTGCGGGGCAGTGTCACACCTCCTACGCTGTAGGGGGCGGAGCCCAATGCACTGGTCACAACCGGGTGACCCTTCTCACCACGCTGTGGCACTTTGTGTGGAAGTGGGGGTCCAAGATGGATTCCTGCCATTCACTCTCTGCTGAGAGACTGGGAGCCTTCTCCTCCATCCCTACCCACTCCAGGCCTCACAGTCCCAAGACGATGGGGGCCTGCCTTCCCGGTGTTGGAACCACAAGCTGACAGGTCTAGTCTGCAGTCAGGGCTACTTCCTAGGTGCTTCTCACCTCCCCTTAAATATGGGTATCTGTGCTTACTGCCGTCCCGCCGCTGCCACTGCTTCTGCCACCGCCAGCACATCTTGTCCTCTCTGCCCTGGCTTCGCCCCTCCTACCTGTCCGGATGAGCACCACTTCTTTATAACTTCATATGTTAGACTTCCATTTATTTTCCAGAACTTCTGGTTATTTCTCGTTTTGCTGTAGCTGTATTCCTTTTTAGCTGTGGAGGGAGATGAAACATGTCAGTCTAGGCCTCCATCTTGGCTGGAAGTCTCCCACATTTTTCATTTTCACCAATAACTTTATTGATTTAGATATTTTGAGTATGTCAGCTATTTTCCACATGGTAAAATGTTGATCATTCTCAGTTAGTGTCTCAATTTGATCACTATCAACTTCAACTCATCTAACCAACTATAGAACATTGCCTAGTGAGAAATCTCCAGCATGAAACTTTGCAAACCACTTTTGACTCATTTGATCAGTCACAGCACCTTCTCCATACATTGCATAAATGTTTTGCATTTCAGTTGTATTTTTACTTTTCTGGAAATAATAAATCATAATATGTCAAAAATGTTGCATATTTTCTTCCATTTTCAATATTAAAATAGCTACACAAAAATTCACCAATTTTGATAAGTATTTTTTTAATGCCTGCTGATATAACAGCTGTCAAAATACAATCTAACAAAATTGTTTTGAATGTGATTAAAGACAACAAAGAACTACTAAAGCCATCTTACGGGAAAAAATGAGATTTTTGGCCAACTCAATAATATTTGTTATAACATTTACAAAATTAGCATTGAATTATAGACACTGATATCTTGTTGCTTTAAAAAAATCTATTATAAGCCCTTTTCCACATCATTAAAGTAATGCTGAAAATATGATTAACTGCTGGATCACATATTGATGTGTTATGAATTATTTAACCAAACTTTTGATATAAAACATTTAATTTATTTACATAATTTTCTATTATATATAAAGTTGCAGCAAACTGTCCTAAGCAAAATCCATGTGCACATCTCCGTTTCTTTAGAATAAAAATTTAGGAGTAAAATCACTGGGTCAAAAGGGTGCATATTGTTTTAAGGCAGTGGTCCTCATCTTCGTAATGCCACGACTCTTTAACATAGTTCCTCATGTTGTGGTGATCCCCAACAATAAAATTATTTTCATTGCTACTTCATAGTAATTTTGCCACTGTTATGAATCGTAATATAAATATCTGATATGCAGGATGCATTTTCATTGTTACAAATTGAACATAATTAAAGCATAGTGATTAATCACAAAAACAATATGTAATTATATATGTGTTTTCCGATGGTCTTAGGCGACCCCTGTGAAAGGGCTGTTCAATCCCTAAAGGGGTTGCGACCCACAGGTTGAGAACTGCTGTTTTAAGGCTTTTTAAACCTAATTCAAATTATCCCCCAGAGGGATTATATCAATTTACACTTTTACATATATGCCAAAGCCCTAGGCATAAAGAATGTTGAAGTTCATGGGATGATATAGAAGACTGGTTCAGGGTTTGAGGATTTTGGATTCCAGCTGTCAATTTCTATGTATCAGGAAACCAAATACAAGGAGGCAAGACTAACAACAAAGTGTTTAAATCTATCAGCATAAGTTATACTCAGCATTACACAGTTTTCTCTCATTTTTAAAATCTCTGCATGTTATGATTTTATTTCGAGTTTCACTTATTTCTTGAAGATTTT
Organism: Furipterus horrens; assembly: GCF_987537825.1. NCBI lineage: Eukaryota > Metazoa > Chordata > Mammalia > Chiroptera > Furipteridae > Furipterus > Furipterus horrens. The sequence goes on along the minus strand of NW_028327176.1, from coordinate 55,983,405 downwards.
TTATATTGAATTTATTTGGGTTACATTAGTTAACATTCAGGTTTAAGGTGTACAATTCTTCACACATCATCTGTATATTGTATTATGTGTTCACTCCAAGTCATGTCCTTTTCCATCACCATTCATCTCCCCACTTTACCCTCCCCTGCTTCTCCCCACCTCTATTTCCCTCTGGTAATGACCATACTGTTGTCTGTCTAGGAGAGTTTTTTTTTTTTTTCCTAATCCTTCACCATTTTCACTCAGCATCCCAGCATGCCCTTCCCTCTGATCACTATGAGTCTATTTCTATTTTGTTTGTTTATTTTGTTCATTAGATTCCACAAGTAAGTGAAACCATATGGTTATTTCTTGAACTTTTAATCAGAAGTTTTATTTCAGAAGTTTTAATTCTCTTTTTTAATGTTCTTTTTCTTTCATTGATTCTAGAGAGAGGAGAAAGGAGGGAGGAAAAGAGGAGAGAAACATCGATATGAGAGAGAAACATTGATTGGTTGCCTTTTGTACATGCCCTGACTGGGGATCGAATCAACAACCCAGGCATGTGCCCTGACCAGGAATTAAACCCGCAACATTTTGGTTTGTGGGATGACACCCAACCAACTGAGCCACACTGGCCAGGGCTTAATTCTTTATATAATATATTATATTTTCCAAAAGAATCATTTTGAGGAATGAATTTCAATGGTCTATTCTATTTGGAAGGAAAAATAATTTTTGAGTTAAAAAAATAGGATTAAAAACCTTTCTAATTGAGCCCTTAGAAAAAGGTGACAGCATATGAAAACATTGATCAAGCCTGAGTTCTTTATGGTGTGCCACAGAATTTTAGTAATTAGTCTATGTGTGCCAATGAGATGATAAAGGTTTAAAATTGCTGGTTTAGAAGATTAAATACAAGAAATATCTCTGAGCACAAAGCGGAAATATTAAAAAATATAGAAACCATGAAGAAATTTTTAAGATGTTTATAGAACTGATTCTGAACATTTTTTACTGCAATCCATGATAGAAACAATAACATTGAAAACTTGTTCACATAGAGTTGTAATGGAAATAAAAGTTTCACAAAACAATACTTGCCCTCACTCTATGTGTTATTTCAATTTTCATGTTGGAATTAAAATTGTAAAACCCACACTGAGCCCCAACTCAAACTATCAAATCAGACTTTTCAGAACATGATAATATGATTACATAACAAGCAACTCAAGAGATTCTTGTCATACGAAAAATTTGGAAAACACTAGACCTGTCTTAAGCTCCTAAAACTTTAATATGCATATGAATCACCTACAGTCTTATTAAAGTGCAGGTTCTAGTTTAATAGTTCTGTGCTGACCCAAAAGTTTGCATTTCCAACTAGCTCCGAGGTGATGCTAATGCCACTGTTCAGGAACCAGGACTAATATTTCTGGTCATAGTTAAAGATGACATGCTTCAAATTCATTTTTGATGCTTAACACTAATACCAAAACCAGATCAAGATAGAAAAGGAAAGAAAAATCTATACAGTATTCCCTCACTTATCGTGGGTATTACGTTCTAGACCCCCCACACCCACGATAGGTGAAAATCCACAAAGTAGGAACCTTACATTTATTTAGTATTTATATATATTTTAAGGCTTTGTAAACCCTTCCCACACACTTATAAACCGTTCCCAGTCCCTTATTAACCTTTCCCACTCCCTTATTAACCTTTTTCACACTTATAAACAATACTTATGTTCTTAAACATATTCTGCACTCTTAAACCTACGTAACTTTAACAACATACATATTCAGTACCGCAAAATCCCACGATATAGCGAAAAATCTGTAATAAATAATTAAATATAATATTTTAAAAAATCCCGTGATACAATGGGGCTGCGATAAGTGAACCATGATATAGAGGGGGACTGCTGTACATAAATCTCGCTTAGGAAAGTAGCTGTAAAAATGTTCAATAAAACGTTAGCAAATTGAATCCAGCAGTATATCAAAGGAATATAGCCTCTGACCCAGCAGAATTTATGCCAGGAATACTAGGGTGGGACAATGTTTGGGTCAGTGTTGGTAGTCTTATCCACTTAGTCCATTATGTCAAAAAATTAGTGAAAAAAATAACAGGAGTGTATTAACAAATCCTGAAGAAAAACACTTCAGATTTTTAAAAAATTATATGACATTCCTATTAAAATTTCAAAGCAAATGAAGTACAATAGAAGAAAACTATTTAAACACAAAGAGCTGTTTAGCAAATTTAACCACAAATATTATCCTAAATGGTAAAAACCAAAGCCATCTTAACTAAATCCAGAAACTGTATGGAAATACATGCTATCATCACTTTTAATTTAATACTATCTTAGCAGGTAAAGGAAATCCAATGAGAAAAGAAAATGTGAAGGATATGATTGAAAACTAAGGAAACTCAAGTAAAAAAACAACAACTCTAGGATAAATAAGAAAGGTAGCTAAATGGCTAGGATACACATGCTTACCTGAGGTCTGTCTGGAAAAAGTACAGCCATTATTAAGATAATAAGAATGGTCTATGAGATATCAATGTAACCTGGCAGCCAAGGAGAGTTGACTGGAATGGGCATGCGTGAACAATGACACTCTCACTGCATTAGTTAGTAGAGGCAGTAGATGCCATTGAATGAACCTGTGTACTATGTGGCCATTTCATTCAAAGTGACTGAGTAGAATAATGAATCTTCATCAAATTTTGTGTTAAGTTTGAACATTCCTCTGTGGAAAATATTTGAATGATTCAGAAGTCTGCAGCTACAGGCAACTGGTGACTGGCAGCTTTATCATGAACACATACCCTCTCATGCATCATCTCATGCAGTTTTTTGGCAAAACTTCAAGTCACCCAGGTGACTCAGCCCTGCTACAGCCCAGATCTGGCACCCTGCGACTTCCAGTTTTTCCCAAAACTAAAATCACCTTTGAAAGGGAAGAGATTTCAGACTGTCAGTGAGATTCAGGAAAATACAACAAAGCAGCTGATGCCAATTAGGAGAACCTTGTGAGGTCCCAAGGTCCCTTCTTGGAAGGTGACTGAGGCATCATTGTCCTCTGTACAATGTTTCTTGTATCTTGTATCTTCTTCAATAAATGTCTCTATTTTTCATATTATGTGGTTGAATACTTTCTGGATAGACCTCATCATACCCACAAATACATATAAACAGAAGTGAATGGGTTTTCTTTGATATAGGATTAAAAAGGAAAAATATTTTATGTACAATAGAAACAAAAACTACAACATACATGGAAATAAATTTAATCAAAAGACTGGACGTATTTTAGGCAAAATCATAAAATATTTTTGAGAGACATAAAGCAAGATTTGAAGAAACAGAAAGTCATACCTTATTCTTGAATAAAAAACCTTAATATAAAAAATGTAGATTTTGCCAAAATTAAATTCTAGTCAGTTCCAATTAGAATACTAATGCAGTTTGGATTTTTAAAAATCGAGTTAAAGTTTAAATGAGATGTCCCAAAGTAAGTAAGAAGAGATAAAATGAGCACTCCAGTGAATTTGCCTTACCAAGTATCAGAACTTTTATTCCTGTATTAGTTAAAATAAGCTATATCATGGAACATAACACATTAACCTCAAACCCTAGGACCTTGACACAACAAAAATTTCCTTATTGCTCATGCTATATGTTCATAAAGATTTATCAGGGGCTTATGTTATACAGCCACTCAGAACTTAAAGGTGATCAAAACCTCTCATCTTACAGCTGCACCATTTGGGATTTAGCAGGAAAGAATACATAGAGAAGTCTCTCTGTCTCTCTCTCTCTCTCTCTCTCTCTCTCTCTCTCTCTCTCTCACACACACACACACACACACACACACACACACACAAACACACACACACACTAAAAAACTTCTGTGCTTTGGCCTGGAAGTGACACATACTCATACTTTTCCACTCACAACCAATTGGCTGAATTAGTCACAAGGCTCTACCTAATTGCAAGGGGACTAGGAAAGGTAAGAGATTTTATAGTGTTGCTATAGGAATAGACAAATGGATAAATGGAAATACTGGAGAATATACATAGTAAATCACACATGTTTGAAAATTTAATATATAACAAAAATAATAATTTAATTATTTAGGAAAATGGATAGAGCTGTGAAAGCTAACTAACTATATATTTAAAACATAAAAGTAAAATTTTACATAATATAAAATAACAAACTCTAGGTGAAATAAAGACCTAAATGCAAAACATAAAACAGTAAAAAGCTACCAAGAAAATCTAAGAGACTATGTGAAAAAAGCAAGGATTCAGGGAGACTTTTTAAAACCAAAAAGCTATTAAAACTCAAATGCTAAAAATAAAACTTTAAAAAATTTTATGGTGGATACATAAATCAAGAACTAAATAAAACATTAGAAAAAATTTTTTAAATATTCATGATGGGCAAAGTGTTTGTACCTATAACATACAAAGAGCACTTATTAAAAAATGACTGAATGATATCCCACAGAAAAAGAGACAAGAGATGTGAATAGAAAATTTTTAGAAGGGAAAACCCATGTAGATAAAATATCTTAAAAGAAGTTCAAGTTCTCTGGTAGTCAGGAAAAAACACTATGTACTAGAAATGTTATCTATTTTACTTATTTTAGACTGACAAAACTAAAAGATCTTTAATATTTATTACTGGAGTAGATGTGGGAAAAAGGTTAATTTGTTAGTGAAATGTAATCATGTTACACCTTTTTGGAAGGCAATCTTGCAACATTAAATACAATAGAAATATACAACATATATATGCATATGAATATAAATATAAATATGATCCATTACCTAGCAATTCCACTTGGAATCTATCCCATAGAAACAAAACATCAGACTGTGGAGACATATGTAAAAATGTTTATTGTATTATTGTCTTTAGTAGCAAAAACTGGAAGCTAAGTGAATTTTTGTGATTAGGAAATGGAGTGTATGGTGCATCCATAACATAAGAATAATACTTAGCTATTGAAAAAAATGAGTTAAATCTATATCTGTTGACTCTGAAGCATCCAAGCAATGTTTTGAGTGAGAAAAACAAAATTCAAACACTAGTGGAAGTCCCGTATTTGTTTTCTTTTTTTTTTTTTTTTTCCTTTCCTTTGGGAGTGACTTTTTTTTTTTTTTTTTTTTTTGGTTTTTCAATTACAGTTGTCCCATTTTCCCCCCATTGCTCTCTCCCATCCAGCCCACCCCTTCTCCCACAATCATATCCCTCCCCGTTGTCCATGTCAATGAGTCAATTACACACTTTCCTCGACTAAACCCTTCCCTTTCTTATCCCCCTTCTCTCCCTCCCCTCCCCCCTATTGACTGTTATTCTGCTCCTTGTCCTATTTAGTTCGATTGTTGATGTTGTTCTTTAGTTTCCTGTATTAGGCAATATCATATGGCATTTTGCTTTCTTTGCCTGGCGTATTTCACTAAGCATAATTCTCTCTAGTTCCATCCATGTTGTTGCAAATGGCAGGAGTTCCTTCTTTCTTTCAGCTACATAGTATTCCATTGTGTAGATGTATCACAGTTTTTTGATCCACTCATCTACAGATGGGCATTTAGGCTGTTTCCAGCACTTAGCTATTGTAAACAGGGCTGCTATGAACATAGGAGTGCCTAAGTTCTTTTGAATTAGGGTTTTAGGATTTTTCAGGTATAATCCTAGCAGTGGAATCGCTGGTTCAAAAGGCAGTTCCATTTTTAGTCTTTTTAGGAAATTCCATACTGTTTTCCATAGTGGCTGCACCAGTCTGCATTCCCACCATCAGTGCAATAGGGTTCCCGTTTCTCCACATCCTCGCCAGCACTTGTTGTTTGTTGATTTTTTGGTGATGGCCATTCTGACTGGTGTGAGGTGGTATCTCATTGTGGTTTTTATTTGCATCTCTCTGATGGCTAGTGATGTTGAGCATTTTTTCATGTGTCTATGGACCTTCTGTATGTCCTCTTCAGGAAAGTCCTGTATTTGTATAGGCTTACATGTATGGGTATTGTATGTGTTTGCATTTATTTCGTATAGTATGAAAGAGTCTGGACAAATAAGGAAGGGTTTATACTAGCCTGTCAACAAAATTCCCTTTGATACTCATGGACTTGTATTATATGTCAAGGAGGGAGGTCAACAGAAGGGAGAGGGGAGGAAAAGAGGATAAAGAAGAAATATCAGCTCTTGGAGGAAAAAAGCCTATATAGTATCTTATCTATGCATTTGTGCAAAATTATCCCTATGTGGGGGGAAAAAGTCACTCCTTTATAAAAGGGACAATGCTAAAGAAGACCTCTCCTCAGAACATATATCTAAACCAAGGGATACCTTCAGCTACTGTATGGCACAGGCTTTTTTCTTTATGTGAACCCATCATAAATATGCCTTGGTGTGTGTGTGTGTGTGTGTGTGTGTGAGAGAGAGAGAGAGAGAGAGAGAGAGAGAGAGAGAGAGAAATTAACTTAGCAAGTCATATATGTTTTTAGGACATGGATCCCTGCTATGAAGAACCAGGAGCAAGAAGAGGAGTTACCCAGGCTAGCCTCATCCACATATCAGGGTAAGAAATGCAGACCCTTGAAGGCCAGAGTAATAAATGTATGTGTTCCCCTAAGTGAGCTGGGCAGTCTCTTGAAAGCTAAGGAGAGTGACATGGTTTGACATCTAAAACATCTAACTGAAATATTCTCCTTTTCACCCTCAGTCTTAACACATTTTCTAGGCTTCTCCACGGATATCATTTTCTACTCTCCTCCCTGATTTTCTTTATTGTCAAAGTTAGATGCCCTCATCCCATTTTCTCTTTACCAGAAAGGAACTGGGATGGAAGCAGGTCTGCCCCAGCACAGTCTAGAATGTGTGGGTTTTTGAGTTCATGTAGGAAAGGTTTTATGATGTGAGTTCAGGTTATTTTGACAGCACATACATTAAAGCTGAGGACAGAGAAACACAGGAAAGGCTTAAGATAGAAAAGGCAAGGTCACAGCAACAGGAGTGAGCCTAGATTGGGCTGTTTAGACTTAGGAAAGAAAGTCACAATAACAGAAGCGAGACACACTGGGCTGCGTGGACTTGGGGAACCAGTTATAGAGGCAAAAGGAGAGTCCTTAGAGACGGGTTCAGGGGGATTACCTGGGACAAGCTGCCACCACCCACTTCTTCCCGAGTTACAAGTCTCATGGGGATCCTTGGAGCTTAGGAGAAAGAAGAAGTATGTGCCTGAGGAAAGGAGAGGCACTGGTGTGCTCAGAGGAGAGTGCACACTGGATTCTTTGTCTTAAGGGTTTTTATCTGTTTTCTATCGGTGGGAGTTTTAGGGGAGGTCTCAGGGGAGGGTCTCAATAGAATATTCAATAGCTTTCCAGGTGTGTCCTTCAATACGCTGATGAATCAAAACAAGCATATAGGAAGTTTGGGATCATTCTCTGGTCATTTCATGGCTTTACTTTTATCTTGTATTTGTCTAGCTCTAACTGGGCTTTTGTTATTTACTTCTGTGACTTCATCTGTTCTGGGCTTTGGCTGGTACTAATGGCACTAACTGGGCCTCTGTTTATCCCTCACCATGATGATTTAAGCTACTTACTCTCTGATTGGGGAGGAGAAATATAAACCATCTGCTCCTAAGCGTCCTTGGTTAAGGAAATAGGACCTTCTGATTTATTAGCAGGCTGTTAATTGTTCTCTCTTGTTTAAATACTTTGTCTCAGTTCCTGTCATTCCACTATTAGGGAATTTTCCTAACTTATTACTATCCTGCCTCAGTAATACTGTTTGTGTAGATGTCTCTTTCTCCTGCGTTAGACTGTTAAGTGCTTGTGGGACTGTAGCTCCAGCACAGTGCCTCATTCAAGATACCAATTTGCTCTACTGACGGAGGATAAATAGATAAAGCCTTATTTTTTAGCTTAGGTTTTCTTTCCTTTCTACCCACCCCCCTACCCCCGCACCCCCCAAGCATTGAGTAAATTTCCTTTAGAAAATATCAGCCTGCCTCCACTGAACAGGGAGAAAGAGAGAAAGACAGCGTTATACAGCTTGAGAGGAAGCATTAAAGGTGGACATGTAAACACACCTCTCTGAGAGGTGGTGGAAGCAACTGAGAGATCCAGGCTGGTAGAGGAGGCGTTCCCTTTGCTGTCCCCCCAAAATAAGGGGGGGGGCTGTTCTTTTCAAGACCTCTTTGGAGTTTTCTTTTCAGGGTTTACGAGCTCTCGGAGGACGGAGCACTGTCAGGTGCAACTCATATAATGCTGAAATTCCAGGCTTTAAAAAACAAAACAAAACAAAACATAATGAACTAGTAGATTTCCCGCCCTGAGAGAGGATCCGATTTTAGCTCTGCATAAATCCCGGCAATAAATTTCTAAGCTTTAAAAACCTTCCTGAAACACTTTACGGACTCGCTGGAGATACGCGTAAGCAGGCAAGACTAGTGCGTACATGCAGCTCCCGACAGAGTGCATACTTGCGTAGACCCGAGCCTCCAGCTCGCGTCGCACAGTTCCGAGTTCCTTCAGTGAAGGGGGGATCGCGGGCAAAAAGGTAGATGACCCCCAGAAAGACTCCGAAGGTTCGAGTCCTCACAGAACCGCATATCTGGCAGTCTCGCTGGAACTCGCTCAGAACAGCAGCCCATCTCGGCTTCTCCAAAACGTTTCGCACCGACTGGCGAGCCCTTCCCACCTCCTTCCAGTGCCCAGTACCAGCCCGGCCGTTTTGAAATGGCCTTGGACTGGGAGACAAGGCTTCAAAGCCTGCCAGGGAGGGGTGGTGAGGGTGGGAGGGGTTGGGGATGGGGTAGAGTGGGCAGGAAAGGCGGGCAGACCTGCCCTCCAGTCCCTATGCAAACCTGGGACCAGGAAGGTGGAAGAGTTACCACCACCACCACAACGCCACGCAGGTCCCCGCTGTGCCTGCAGGCCCGGAGGCGTGAAGGCAGAGGCTGCCAGGTCCCCAGGTGGCCAACGCGACGCCACGGTGGGTGCTGGCAGAGAGCCGAGAGCCGCGCGTCTGGGCGACACACTGCTCCCACACTCACCAAGCTTCGCAGGGAACGACACCCAGTCCCAATTGTCTGAGTGGGCGACTCATCGGGAGAGCTCAGCTGGAGCTTTTCATGGAGCAAGGAGCCAAGCTACCAAGAAGGTTGGGGAGGGTGTCCCCAAAGGTTAGAGCTTATCCCTGCTTCCCAGGGGAATCGGCCCGCCAGGGAAAGGGAAAGGGTATTTTGGAGATGTTTCCTAAACACGACCTCAGCAAAGTTAGTTTCCGGAAACGCGAAACCAGGCGTCCCCCCCTCTGGCTTCTCCATAGCAGCCAGAAGTAGCGCACAGGGCACTCTGGCTGGAGGGCCGGCTGGAGCGCGGGCTACAGCACTGCCCTCAGCGCAGCGGTGGCAGGTCGCCCCCACGGTCACAGGCAGGTGCCTCTGCAAAGCTGTCGCAGCGCTCCGGGCTGCTGCTGTCCCTGGAAGCTGATTGTCCACCTCAAACCCTGCTTTTCCCCCCATGGTTCCAGTTGCAGCTCTCGGCTCACACAATTACTCCGAGGTCACCGAGCGCCCCCTGGCGGAGTGCGTGGGACGTCCAGCTTGCAGACTCCCACAGCAGGTACATGTAGCTGCAAAAGGCGTGGTGGCTGCGACGCTAGTGAGACAGCGGGCAACAGCTGATGCAGCTGCCGCGCTGCGCACCCGGACTGGCGAGTACGCGGCCCAGGTACTGCCCCTTCCTGGTAAAACATTTCTGCCAGGCTTTATAAACCTTGTGCGCAGCCTGCGGAGGTTCTACTTCTAACTCCCAATCCTAGCAGGACCCAAGCCAAGAGGCGCCTGCGAAACTGCAGGAGGTGGCGGCGGCAGGGGTGGCAGCGGAAGCAAAGGAAAAATTCCCAGCTGGGCCCGGAGCTCCAGAATGCTGGCCACAGACTCAGAACTTTAATGAGTCGCGCTGTGACGAGCCCCCTCTGTGCCTGCGAGTCCTCACGAAGCACAGAGCTTTTTGCCTTCTCCGCTGCAGGGAGGTTGAGTAGGAGTTATAAGCAGCAGCAGGTGCTGAAAGGCCTGGGTCTCCTGCTTCCTGGAACCGTGACCTACGGAATTTCTTTCCCATTTTCAGCCCAACGCAGAAGATACGCTGTCTTTGGATTTCCGAACGCAAATGCTTCCTGAAGCTTGAAAGTGGGGGCATTCAGTGTCACCAGGGGCAGACAGACAGACAGCATTCATCTTCAGAGAGCCAAGTCTCCTGCTTGCAAGGAAGAGTTCTGCCCGAAAGAGCCTGTAGCCCTTCTGTCTTGGTTAAGCAGGACCCTGACCCCAGACGCAGGCCTCGGGACCCTGCTGCAAAGTGGGTGCGTGGACAGGGAGGACAGCTTAACCACTTAGCCGAGGAATGGATACCGTCCTCCCGGTTGACTCAGACCTCTTCCCAAACATCTCCACCAACACCTCGGAGCCCAACCAGTTCGTGCAGCCGGCCTGGCAAATTGTCCTTTGGGCAGCTGCCTACACGGCCATCGTGGTGACCTCCGTGGTGGGCAATGTGGTGGTGATGTGGATCATCTTGGCCCACAAGAGAATGAGGACAGTCACCAATTATTTCCTGGTGAACCTGGCCTTTGCAGAAGCCTCCATGGCCGCATTCAACACAGTGGTGAACTTCACCTACGCTGTCCACAACGAGTGGTACTACGGCCTGTTCTACTGCAAGTTCCACAACTTCTTCCCCATCGCCGCAGTCTTTGCCAGTATCTACTCCATGACAGCAGTGGCCTTGGATAGGTGAGCTTGCCCTTTGTGGAAAAGGGAGAAAAGGACCATGGCTTTGTTGTGGGGCTGTGGGGTTGGGTTGTGTCTGGTTCAAGGTGGAGGAATTTTTACTGACAACCAGTTGTTGATGGTGAGATTTTGTCTTACCTCATTTTCTTTATTTCCTCTTTCCTTTTTTTTTTCACCCATTACCAGCCTCCCTTCCTTTCTTCACAAAACCCCTTTTTTCTTTCTTTAACCCTCTTTTCTTCATCCCTTCCCCACTCATCTCCTGGACATTTTCCTTTCAACTTCCATTTTGCTTCTTCCCATATATTTCTTCTCTTCTTTGCCCTGAAAGCCTGATGGTGATGCCTAGGGCTTGCCCAAGGTATGAATTGCTACCTGGGACTTTGTAAACCCCTACAAGGCTGTGAGGCAGCCTCTATGCCTAGCCAGAATTCATCATTTTTTTCATTTTTTCCTGAATATTCAGGAACTTTCAGCCCCCACCTCAACTTTCCAGTGTTATTTGGATGTGAAAAGCATTTCATGAGAATGAGAAATACTCAAAATTCTAATTCAGCTACCTCTACACTGCTAGAAGTTCTCATTCAGGAATGAGAGACTCCTACACTGTTCTTAAGGCATACCACAGATAGGGAGCTTACCCAGTTTTTCTAAATTTCTCTTGTAACGTGAAGTCAGTGTTTTTAGCCTTGTCTGTATTCACAGAGAAACATGCTTGGCACAGGCAGCTGAGAACTCATTCTTTCCTGTAATCAACAGGTTAAGGTTTTAGAAGCTGACTGAATGTGAAAAGGTTGCCGTTTTCAAACACAGGGGCTAGTGCCCTGGAATGAATGGCCCCTCAGGTGGCATGATGAAAAGTTGATTATTAGAGCACAACTGTATTTGTATTAAATTTTTGTGGGTGTCCTAGGTATCTCATGTGTACATCTGTGTGTGCATCAATGTTAAATGTGTATGGAGGATGTGGAGGTATGTTTAAAACACCTGCCACTGTGATTTTAAAATGGGCTCTTTGAAATGGCCTTGCTGAGATAAATGAATGTGAGAACCCCGCCAAAAAAAGGAGCTAGGGGAAAAATTTCTAAAAAAAAAATTCTCAAACTACTAAACCCTTTTGTGTAAAGATTGTTTATGATTTGCAATTGATTTGAGGTCTTTTTCAGCTTCTATAGTGAATGAACACTTCTATTATCAGAGGAGGCTACACCTCCTTTGCATTGATGTCCAAATATTGATCTCTAAGCTCCATGTACACCTCTCTTTATGCAGCTCTTATGTGTTTGATATCTTGTGTCTAAGACAATTTGTAGTGAATCCATTATATTTCAATGTGGAAGGCAAATTAGTTGCTCCAAGTGGTAGTGAAATGAATTCTTTTGTAAACGTATGTTTTATGTTACTCTGGTTTTCAGATATTCAGTTTGCTGAAGTGAGGTACACTTGGAAATCGTTGTGCACTGACTTGCTCCTTTACCTCACAGCAGCCCCTTTAAACTTAGAAAACCCATAGCACGATATATAACTGAAAATAGGTGCAGTGAAAACTGGTACCATACACATGCTCTCTTGATGAACCTAAATTAGAAGGAAAGTTGTTATTTTTACTGCGTTGGGACCTTGTGCGAGCTCAAGAGACTTGTTGGTCAGTATGAGCTCCAGTGAACAGTGCTTCTGCTTTGGCTTCCACAGAAATGACATGTTCCACGGTCCTGCTCTTTTCCTTTGAACTTATAAGGTTCGGGGCAGGAGTCAGTGTCAAAGTCTTCACAAGGGATTGGGCAGGGAACTGCCTTGACTCTGGAACCTCAAGCTCCACTGTTTTTTCCTAGGCAAACCATTGACAGGACCCTGACCCTGCATGACCCCTTCTCAGTGAGGTCAGAGGATCTCTGGTGCCAAAGCTGAGGGAAATGACAGCACCAAGAAATGTCCCCATGTCCCTAATGTACAGATACATCTCAGGGATGCTATTAATGACATGCTCAAGATTAGAGTTCAAGATAGAGTTAGGGATGAGGTATCAGGGCTGTGTGTCCAAGTCCCCCCAGTGTTTTTTCTATTTTTCATTGCTCATCTCTTGAGCACACAGTGAACTAATCCCCTCAGACCCTCTGAAGAGATAGCTCCTCTGTGTTTGTGGTCATCCATTCTCTCCAGTGTTAGAACAGAAGGGGTCTTCAGCTCTGTCCATATGAATGATCTCTCCCTTCTCCACCATGGCAATGTGGGCTATGAAAAAGTGTTAAGCTATTTTTCTGTATGTTTCTTGAATCTTTCACAGATAACCTTTGAATCAAGTCTTAAATAATGAAAGTGATATGGTTTTCCTGATTATAACATTAAACCCGTCCTTTGCAGAAAACTGGGGAAGCATGAGGAGCAGAGACACAGAAATTCAAATCAACCATTACTTTCCTATGCAAAAGTAATACTTATTAACATTTGAATTTCCCTCTTATGACTACTACACTACATAACTGAGGTCAGATTCTATTTAATTTTGTAGCTTACTTTTTTTATTGATGTTAATGAAAACTATTAGTAACATTTTCCCATGTTGTTAAAAAGTCTTCAGTAACATAATCTTAATGGCTTCCTATTATTCTATTGTATAAATGTGCTATCATTACTTTAAGCATCCCCCCACTATTGGGTATCTAGATCATTTCTAGATTTTTTGCTATTATAATTAATGCAGTACTACACATTTCTGTACAATAATTTTGTTTTGTTTTCTTGCTTATTTTCTTCGGATACATTTCCAGAAGTGGAATTACTGGGTCAAATGAAATCAAATTTTTAAAACAACTTTTCTTCCTAATTTTAAAGAATTATAAACTCTGAGGAGAGCAAGGAACATGTCTGTTCTCTCTTGTTTACATTATCTCCTCAGCACAAAGCAGAGCACTTGGCACCTCACAGTCACTATATGCTTATTGAATAAGTGAATGAATGAATAAAATAATACATGTTCCTGGAACATTTGGAAAATATATAAAATTATTTTTAAAATGTAAAAATCATCTACAATCCCACTCTGACAGATAACCAGTTAAAATTCTGGAATGCTTACTTATACTTACTTTTTATGTGTTATTTATGCCACACACAGTCACTCACATTTTTAAGGATAATCTTTGGGCCACAGCAAAAACAGTTTCAATAGCTGCTTTTTGTTTCAGCTCTTTCTTTTTTTCCTTAACTTCATGTCATAAAATAGTGTTAAAAATAGGATTCTTAATGGATGCATTATATTGCATGGCTATTATCATTTATTTAAATATTCCTCTATTTTTAAATGTGAATTGTTTACATTTGTGATGATTACAAAGAAATTTCAAATGAATATCCTGGATATAAATCTTTTTTTAAGTATATTTTATTGATTATGTTGTTACAGTAGTTCCAATTTTTTCTGCTTTGCTTCTCTATGCCCAGTACTCCCCTTCCCTCCAGCAATCCCACACCCCTTAGTTCATGTCCATGGGTCGTGCATATAAGTTCTTTGACTTCACCCTTTTCTATAGTATTCTTAACTTCCCCTTGTCTATTTTGTACCAATTGATTATGCTTCTTTATACCTGCACCATATCCCCATTTCTCCCCCTCCACCCTCCCAGCTAACCCTCCAAGTGATCCCCATACCTATGATTCTGTTCCTATTATGGTTTGCTTAGTTGGATTTTGTTTTTATTTTTTAGATTCAGTTGTTGATAGTTGTGAGTTTGTTGTCATTTTAGTGTTCATAGTTTTGATCTTCTTTTTCTTAAGTAAGTCCCTTTGACATTTCATATAATAATGGCTTGGTGATGGTGAGCTCCTTTAGCTTCAGCTTGTCTGGGAAGCACTTCATCTGCCCTTCCATTCTAAATGATAGCCTTCTGGATACAGTAGTCCTGGTTGCAGGTTGCCTTTCATCACATTGAATACTGCTTGCCAGTCCCTTCCTGCCTGAAACATGTCCTCTGAGAAATCAGCTGATAGTCCTATAGGCACCCCACTGTGGCAACTCTCCGCCTCCCTCTTGCTGCCCCCAGGACTCTGTCTTTATCTTTCATCTTCGGCATCTCAATCATGATGCATTCTGGTGTGGTCCCCTCTGGGTCCAGCTCACCCGAGACCCTCTGTGCTTCCCAGACCTGTATGTCCATCTCCTTTGCAAACTTTGGGAACTTTTCCTCATTTTTTTCAATTCTTGCTTCCTTATTCTGCACTGGTTGACTGTTTTTTCTTCCTTGTGTTCCAAATCATTGATTTGAACTCCAGTTTCCTTTCCTTCACCATTGGTTTTGTGTGGATTTTCCTTCATTTCACTTAGCATACCCTTCACTTCTCTTATGTGTTTGCCATACTCAAGCATATCTGTCAAGCTCATGAGCATCTTTATCACCAGTGTTTTGAATTCTGCATCTGGTAGATTGTCTATCTCCTCATCTGTTAAGTTGGCTATCTCCTCGTCACTTAGTTCTCCCACTGGAATCTTGATCTGTTCCCCCTTTTGGGTCATACTTCTCTGTCTCCTCATTCTGACAGGCTTCTGTGTTTGTTTGTCTCTGTGTCTTAAGTAGAGCTGTTGCTCCTGTTATGTTGTAAGGGGCGGAGCCTTAGGGATTCGTCAGTACAGGGAGACCTGTTTCACCACGTTGTGGTGCTGTATGTGGGGGAGGGGTTCGAGAGGAAACAATGCCAGCTCCCAGCACTTGCCCCTTTTCCTGGCACCTCTCCCACTTTCGCATCAGACTGGCACCCCTCTAGCTTCTGCCTTGCTGTCGCTCTCAGTCAGTGGGTCTGCGTGTGTTCCAGGACTGTGGGGGCCCTTTAAACAAGCGGACTCTGCTGAGATTGGCAGCTTCTGCTTCCGCACCAATCCCCACTGGCTTGCACAGTCAGAAGCAATGAGGCCTGATTTTCCCCAGTGCTGGGACCATGAGCTGTTAGGTCCAGTGAGGAGCTGGGAATGCTCCCCAGGTGTCCCTCCTGACTTTAAAATGTGTGGTTGCTCTTTCTGCCAGCCTGCTGCTGTTGCTGCCACCACACTGTGTCCTCTCCACTCCAGCTCCACCCCTCCTATCTGTCTGGATATTTCTTCTTTATATCTTTGTTTGCTGGACTTCCATGCACTTTGGTTTTCTGGAACTTCTGGTTGTTTCTAGTTTTGAGATAGTTGTATTTCTTCTTAGTTGTGGAGGGAGATTCAGCGTGTCTGTCTATGCCTCCATCTTGGCCAGAAGTTGGATATAAATCTTTGAGGTTGTCCCTTGTTCTTTCCTTAGAAGAATCTAATTGAAGTGGAATCCCTGGGTCAAACTGTCTTGATAAACTTTGCCAGATATCCTTCTAAAACCAAATTATGTGCACAGAAAATAATTATCAGCAGCACATTTTAGTACAAATATAAATCTTTTCTATAATCTTTCTATAGAATGGGGAAAGAGAGAGACAGAGAGACAGGGAGGGTCAGAAAGAAAGAGAGACAGAGGAAAAAAATCCTTCAGAAGAATACTTATTTACTGAAGGCAATGGTTCCCTAGAATAAAAACATTGCAGAGACAAATACACCTAAATAAGATTAGGTCTACCTCTAATTAAAGTCTAACAAACACCAGGAATTTTACTTTTTGAAACTCCTTAATTATCCCACTTAAAATAAAATTTAAATTTTTTCCTATTGTAAAAACCGAAAGGTGTGTGTGATGTTTCATGAAATTAGAAGTCAGGAATACTGAGAGGTGACATCTTCATTTTGCAGGAGCTGGTGGTATTAGCGGGTTCTAGTATTGTGGGGCAGCACCTAAGAAGAAATGAGGGGACCAACCCCTAAGCCCATTAATAGGTAACCTGTCTTGGAACTGAGCACATAGCAACAGGAGGCTCAGAAAAGTACCAGCCTGGTAACACTGCTTCTCTGCCTTGCAGGGACAGGTATAATTTCAGTGAAATGAAAAGGGAAGGTTGCTTATTACTCAGACTGGCTCTGGCTATGCTGTGTTTGAGTGAAAGGGAACATCCAAATGATGATGGATGGACAATGTGAAATGTGGTCAGGACCAAAAATATAGTTGCTCAAATAGGGATAATGGTGAAGACAAAAGAAGGAATGAACTCTCTCAGAGACTAAAAGTGGAACCAAGAGCAAAGAAATGCATAAATAACAAAAACTCTGCTCACTGATCCCTGATGTCTACTCCACTCTGCTGCAGCCATACTCAGCTACAAGTTTAAATAGCCTTCTTCCCAGGTCTTCATTCAACCTGCATTCTGTCCTTGAATCTCAACTTGTTGACTAGACTTGAATTCTATTGGATCACCCAGGATGTGCCTTCCCCACTCAGGGGCCAGACTTAGATTCTAGGATCCTTTGCCCTAATTTAGATGGACCTTATAACCCATGACCAAACACCCCTGTGATGCTGAGAACAGTCATTCCCTAAAAGTTTGTCTACCACAACTGTCCTCATCTTTTCAAATCAGGAACCTCAAATGTCTGGGTTGATGTGGATCAAGCTCAAGTCTGTTTCATCTTAGATGAGTCATTTAGGCTGCAAGACCTTTCCTAGAGAAGTTCAATGCTTACCTACTCCCTAGAGCTGACCTGGTGCACTTGCCACAACTTCTCTCTGATTGTGGGAGCCCCTAGTGTCCTGAATGGTCAAAGCCCCTCATTTTTTTGTTTTAAACTATCAGAAGCAAAAGCTCAGTTGTGGGGAAACAAAGAGTAATTCTCAGTGTGAAATTACATAATAGGTACATAATACTTTTTAATTATCATCATCATCATTATTATTAGCAAGTGATAGAATGAAGGAGAACACTCACTGTTAAACTTGGATAAAGAGCTTCAGTCCATCAAAGGATAATGCCACCAGGTATGATTTTTCCCAACTCTGGGCCTTATGTTCTACTTCAAAGGGATTATTCCACATATTGGGGTAAATAATACTGATTGAGAGATAACTGCAATATAAGGTGTCAGGCAATGTGTTTTATATGGGTTGTACTAATGAATTGTACAGGGAAAGAGGATGAAGTCGTGTCCAGCAGTGATGATCAAGGAAGACCTCAAAAGATGGCAGTTGAGTTGGGCTTTGAAGGTCGGATAAGACATTTAGGGAGGATAGTGAAGAAAGGTGATGTTACAGGCAGGAGAAGCTGCACGACACAAGTGTAGAGTAAAAAGTTGCGCAGGTTTTGCAGAGAGTGACAGGCTGACTCATTTGCATGTGAATCAGGGAGTGAATGGAGGAGCTGGTGGGAATAAAATTAGTACTGTTTTGAGGGGTTTGATATGAAAATATAATAGTTGAAATGACCAACAAATAACTTGAAAGGTGGGGCTAGAGAATGAAAAATCAGGGATCAAAATGTACATTTGGGAGTTTTCCAAACTATTAGAGTTTGGGAAGTAGATAACAGCATTTTCATCTCCATACATGTTTCCAGAGAAGAGGGTAAAGATTCACAGGAATAGCCTAGCAGGCAGCAGGAGGGAAAAAAACAAGAAGAAGAGAAAAACAGATAAAGATGTGGTGGAGAAATAAGGAGCTGTGGACTGACAAAAGTTAAGATAAGTGACTTATGACTTGTGGTTGGTTATATTCTTTAGTATCATTGGAACTCAAGGATGATGACACTGGAGATAGTGTCAGCAAAATATAAAAAGGTGGGATAAAATTAGATGGCAGTGAAGGGAATGGCTCTTCCTCATCTATCATCAAACTATTACAGAGCACTTACTTTATGTCAGATGTTGAGGATGTAAAACATTTCCTTTGCTTCGTGCTCTCAGTCTTTGGGAATTGAAAAGTAATGAACACCTCTATAACCCAATGCAATTTATGCTATGCTGTGGGAGCTTGGAGACTGAGCAGAAAACTACCTTTGGGAATATAGGAAAAACTTACTGGTAAAATAAAGAATAGGGAGAAGAGGAGGAGGAGAAGATGGAGGGGAGAAAAGAAACTGTGAAGTTCAGAGAAAACAATGTGGAGTTTTCGGAGTTTTTTAAAATTCACTTCAAGAACACTGGATTGGACTTACAATGATTTTTTAATGTTTGTCACTTGGAAACTAGACAGAAGATTTCATGTTAATAAAATTGATAATGATACCTTATTTTTCTGAATTCTTTCCTATCATTGACTTATTAATCTTCAATATCAATGGCAATTCTGTTTCTACCTTTGAAAGACTATTAGGCACAATTTCTTTTAGCACTGACCTCCCACTCTCCACTCCCTCGTAGCCTGGAGACCTGAGAAACTCGCTTTCATGTGCCTTAGACAGCTGCCTACATATCCTGCTTAAAGTGGCTTTTGGATGCTATAACATCAAAGGAATGCTGTCACTGAAGGCAGAAAAGCAATGTAAGGGTCCTAATGTGCAGAGAGGACATTAGAAACCCTTTTGATAATTTTTCATTCAAATCAAAATTCAACCCCACAAACACAACCTAGATAGGATCATTGTAAGAATGTCAAATTCCGCTGAACTGTTTTTCTCAATTTGTCTCATTTGTTAAATTTACTTGATTTTAAGTCAATAAAAAAGTATTCTTTTTGTTGAACTGAAATCTGCCTCTGGTTTTGGGCTGCTCCTAAAAAGACTTCTGTGTGGCTATCTTTCTGATTCCAGCCCCACCCCCGCCAAGCTTCTCCATCCCTGGTTAACTGTTTCTAGTTCCTTCATCTTTCCATTCTTGTTTGTGTCTACTTTCTATTCCCATTTGTTAATGGTCCTCTTAAATGAGAGGTTAACTAATGCCCAGAACTGTGCATTACCCTAATACTATTACTTTGCCTAGTTCAACCTACTACAAGGTTGGCATTCTACCTAGTGACTTTGTTGTCCTCCTAGACTTAGATCAAGTGTCACCTCCACTAAGAAGCTGACCTCACCCTGCAAGTCTAGATAAGGTGCCTTCTTCTCTATTTCCATGTAATTTATGCAATGAAATTGTACCTGTTTGTAACTTGTTGGTCTCTCCCACACCTCCCTGCCCACTAGGTTGCAAGCACATTGAAAACAAGAATGCTTTTTTTCCCCTGTCCCCAGAAGCTATTCAGTTGCCTGATTAGAGTAGATACTCATTAAAGTGTGTGCAGGGTGGTTGGATTGATGTACCTTTCTCCTGTATACACCAACCAAAGTATGAAAACCAGAACCAATTACAGTATTCCCTCCCTTATCGCGGGTATTACGTTCTAGACACCCCCACGATAGGTGAAAATCCGCGAAGTAGGAACCTTACAATTATTTTAGTATTTATATATATTTTAAGGCTTTATAAACCCTTCCCACACACTAATAAACCATTCCCAGTCCCTTATTAACCTTTCCCACTCCCTTATTAACCTTTTCCACACTTTTATAAACACTACTTATGTTCTTAAACATATTCTGCACTCTTAAACCTACGTAACTTTAACAACATACATATACAGTACCGTAAAATCCCATGATATAGCAAAAAATCTGCAATAAATAATTAAATACAATATTTTAAAAAATCCCACAATACAGTGAGACTGTGAAAAGTGAACCACGATATAGAGAGGGACTACTTTAATCAGGCAGACTGCAAAGCACATCTATGAAACTGTGCCTTAAAGAAAGAAAAAAAAATTGGGCCAAATTTATGACTATCATGAAGTTTTGCTATGATATAGAACACTTTGAGTTCAGAACCTCTGTTTTAGAAAAATGACATGTTCTAATTCACACTTGCCTCTTCTGTGCTCCACTTTACTGGGCCCCACTGCATTCCTGAACCACATCCTGCTCCTAACAGGTATTAGACCCCAGGGGAATGCCTCTAATTGGGGAAGAGTTTATTATTCCCACGTTACTGCAGTTTATCCAGGCACACTGCGAACTGAGACATTTCATAGACCCTTTTCTGGCCCAATTGTTGTCACCCCCTGGCTTTTTTAGCCTCAGGAAGTGCACTCTCTGCTTTACTTGTCCTTCCTGAGGCTGGACCAGAAGAAGCATATTCACCACCCAGCCCTCCAAGTCCTGTATCCACAGTAATTATGTGGACACCTAGTCCATACCATATGAAAATATTAGACACAGGAAAATACAAGTAGAATGACCTGAGAAAGTCATAGACCTGGAGGACAGACTGGGGAACTCTCACATTGCCCAAACCTCCCCTCTTGCCACCTCAAGAGGCTGCAATTCCACCTCATTCAAAGGGAAAATACGAGGCTCTGTGGATGAAGAACTCATGGAACGAATAGATGCTTTAGTGATGTACTTCACACGTAAATCTCAGCATGAGAATTAAGACAGCATATGAACTGCTCTAGATTTGTCTAAGTAGCCTGGAGCCTGATTCCTTGTCCTTCTCTTATATAATTCTTTACCTGATCAACACTCCAATTTAACTTTCTCACTATATTTAATAGTTGGGACTCTCCCTGGAGTTACTTTCACATCCTTTGTGTAAGAGTGCCCTTTAATAACCTTACATCTAGCCTTCAACAATGGAGTTTGGCATAGAAAATGGGCCGTGGGTTCCTGCAGTGGTTTTATTACTTACTAGCTATGTGAACATAAGCAAGATTCTTAACCTCTCTGGGCCTCAGTTTTCCCACCTGATAACAGAGACAAAATAAAACTTACCCAGTAGGGTATTGTTTGAAGAAGAGAAGGAAACAGAAAGGAATGGAAAGTTCCTGATTCATTGCTTGACATTCAGTAAGAGCTGAATTAAGAGTAAGATTATGATTGCTAATAAACCTTGACACACCATTATATTCATTATTCAAATCCATTCCTGTCTCAGCATTCCCTTGGATTCCAGGAAACATTTATATCCTTCTCCCTTAAGATTATACTTTAAAACCTCCTAAGTGGGTCAGCAACCTTGGTGCTAAATACTGTCAGCATCCTTCCCCTCTGTGCAGAGGCACACACCCTTAACAGAAGCTCATCATTTGGATATACCATGATCCAGAAAAATCAAATCATTTTCTTCTATACGGTCTCCAAAACTGCACATTCATGTTCCACAGACTGTGTGTCCCAAAGTCACCACCCTAGCAGGGAAGCATCATTTGTGTATCTAATGTCTGAAGGAGAACTTGGCCATAGCAAAAAATCTCTCACAGCTGCACGTGTTTTAGTTGATATTCAATTTGTTAAAGTTTTTATTTATCACCTCTGAACACATCTTATAAACCTTTTCTTATAAATCTAGTTGGTGCATGTTAAAGTGTCAAACATTCACTTTCCCTTATCCTTTGACCAATGCCCAATTAGCTCTTAAACCTGAGATGGAGTCCTTCCTTCTAAATATTTTAACATTTTCAAACTTATTCAATCAAATGATCTTATGGATTTCTAATTAGTCACAAATTTGTATAAACTTAACAAATCAAATAATCTTAAAAATGTAGATAGTGCCTATAAACTTGATTATATAAATCCCCCTAAGTATTTCAAATTATAAACATAAATGTAATACATTTTTTTAAACTTTTAATCCCTAACAGGATGAATTATAAATAGGAGGAACAAAGTTTTCCTCAGGACTTACATAGTTCTGATAAATTTAATAAATCAAAACCTCTAAATATAGCATATCAAATTATCTTAAAACATTTCAATCTCCTAAAAATTAAACTCACAGGTTCAGTAAACGAGGCTCTCATGAGCACCTAAACATTGGCTACAAAATTAATTAATTAAATCCTCCTAAGTATTTCAATTAAAATTACAAATCTGGTAAAGCCAAGTTCTTTGATATATCGGATTTTCATTTCCAACATATTAAAAACAAATTGCACACAATGTAACATATACGCATCATAAAACTCACTGCTATACTTTAAAAAAAATCTCTTCCCAGAGTTTTAAAGTTATACAAGCTGAAGTGGCAGAACCATCTCCGGAAGGCGCCTCTGAAGTTCTATAATCAGTGTTGAGTGGAAGATCTGAATCCAAGTGTGTCCTCATGAGTTTTGCCCAGAGCTGCAGCCCAATGCCCAATGGTGGAGCTCTGCTTGCTCAGTGCCCACAGGACGCACCCACACCTGGCCATTGGAATCAAGTCATCCCAATGTGCTCTGTGGCTCCTTGGCTTCTTTAAGTTTTAGATTTTTCCACTTCTCATCTTAACGTTTTGTCATTTGAATCACAAAGAGGAATCATCCAGAGCCTCACCCCACCCCTAGTTTGCCACCATCTAGCTACCCACTGTACTTTCTTATCAACCTCCATTTCAGACTTGATCATGAACATGGATAAAGTGACCCTCAAAATTTACCGTCTGTCCTGAATCCTTCAGATCCTTTTCTGAGATTTTGAAGTCAGGAAAAATATGTACCAGACTTTTTCTGTGTATCCTGTTTTCTTCACTTGAATCATCAGAAGTGGAGGGGTAATGCGTGTTGGTTTTGACAATATCGAGATCTCAGCATGTTTCAGATATGTGTCTGAAGACACTGGTGCCTCCTAGGTACAAGTCTACACAGCAGCTTCCATTCCCTTGGCACAAAGTCTTCAGCAGCAGGGCCTTTCTTCTTGCAGCCTGGAATCTTCCTGGCACCCTTGAATCCTCCAGCTGGGTTATGAGATCATCTTTCTTCAGATCAGCTGGGTTTCCCCTATGAGGACAGAGTCTCGTGGCTTTTCCATAGCTCTAAGGGTTTTCCTTCCCTCTGTTCTAACAGCTCAACCCAGTGTCCTAAGCTGTATATGAACTGTTGAGTGGCCACCTTTGCAAATCACACAGTTGCCTGAGGTCAATGCAGGGTGGGTGCTGAATAGTCACGCTAACTACTCCATCTTCTCTAGCAGAAAATATAATTGACACATTTTTTTCAAAATCTCATGTGTACATTTAGTGTCATGTTTGGAAATTAGGAGCATAAACTTAAATACTCACCTTGTGTGTTAATAACTAATTTTATTTTGCTGTGGATAAAAGTCCTCTTGAATAATTAATATATTTTCCTAAGAGGATTTGTCTGATTCTGAAACTGTTTAAACAAAAGAAAATTCCACAAACAGCTGAAATAACCTCCTAAATAATCCAAGGAGTCAGAGGGTGCTTAAAAATGCCCTAATTCATGACAGGAACTAAAAGGGAAACAAAGTAAGGATGAAATAGTTTGCTCAACAGTTTAACTAGGCTCTTCAAAAAGGAGTTAGGTGATAACCTAAAAAGCCTTGTGGTTGTATTCTCAATGGGGGCATCATTTAAATTTGCTCTCAAAGATGGGCCAGTTCCTTTCTCTTCACAGCTGAAATGATGAGGGGTCTGGAAGTTTATTGTTAAAAACTCAGCTAGAATATGAACCAAACCATAGCCATCATGTGTTTCCAGTGGCCCAGTTAAAGCACTGCCAGCCTGAAACTGCAAAATGCAAGATGCAAAATGCAAATTAAAAAAAAAAAAAACAACCCTCGTAGACAGACAACAGTATGCTGATTACCAGAGGGATGGGGCGAGGTAGAAGAGGGTAAAGAGAGATAAATAGTCATGGAAGGAAACTTGACTGGGGGTGGTGAATACACAATACAATATACAGATGATGTATTATAGAATCGTACCCTTGAAACCTATATAATTTTACTAACCATACTCCAATGAATTTAACTTTTAAAAAAGAATGCCATTTAATAACCTTACATTTGACCATTGACAATGGAGTTTAGCATAGGAAATGGGCAGTGGGTTCCTGCAGTGGTTCTATCACTTACTGTGTGAACATAAGCAAGATGGGCCTCAGTTTTCCCACTGATAACAGGCATAGAATGGAACTTATGCTGTAGGGTATTGTTTGAAGAAGAGAAGGAAACGGAAAGGGAAGGAAAGTTCCTGATTCACTGCTTGACATTCAGTAAGAGCACAATTAAGAGGAAGATTATGATTGCTAATAAACCCTGACACACCATTATATTCATTGTTCACGTTCATTCCTGTCTCAATATCCTTCCCCCCAAGAGTGTAGTTTAAAGTCCTTCTAAGTGGATGCTAAATACTGTCCAGCATCCTTCTACTCTGTGCCGAGGCACACACCCTTACCAAAAGCCCATCATTTGGATATACCACAGTCTAGAAAGATCAAATCACTTTCTTTTATATCATCCCCAAAACTACACATTTACTTTCCACATCCTGTATGGGCAGGGTGGGGTGGGAGGATGCAGATGGACTGTTCTCTTCTCTTTCTAGTCATTTCCCTCCTAGCCAGTGCAAGCCAACAGGAAGGTCCTCTTCACTCCTGCCTAACAAATGCATGATCTCAAATCACTGCTCAGTACTCTTTGTAGCCCAATCCAATTTAGTAAACTGAGTTGAACTAAGAGAAGAGTAGCTGATTAAAATCACACTGAGGTGGGAATATTATGAACCTCTACCTCCTAAGTCTCATTTCTGTTTTAAAATGGTAGTGTGTCCATTCAAGTTACCTGCTCCTAGAGCAGGAATGAGTCTATAGAATCAAGACAAACAGCCCTAGGGATCTGGGATTTAGGTACTACAGAAGTGTCCAGAGTTTGGCTTTTACAGTATGGCCCCATGCATTTACCATGTAGACTGCTGGGAAGCACAAGGGGCCATCTTCATGAACCAAGATTGCAGTTGGAAGACATCCTGCCAAAATCAGAATTGTCTCAACCCTGAGGTGCCAGTGATGTCTGCACTTGTGTGTAAGTAATGAATGAAGCAAGGTTGAATTTGCTTCTGTTCTTCATACTTCTTTGTAAGTCACTAATTCTCTGACAAATGTATAATATGTGTATAGCTTGGAAGGGTGTCACATCAGAGAAGACTTTAGGTCATAGTCCCAGGCAGTTCTCAGGGCCTGGGAGGTTGGGGTTAAGGGCAGCAGTGCAGTGCAGTCCTTTTAAGATGGTCATGGCTGATTCTTCATGTCTTCACAATCTTGGGCAATGGATTTGTTCTGTTTCCAAATTCTGGGGCCAGGTTTCCAAGAGCTGGGCTTTCTGCCAGGGTCTGCCTGGACCCATCCTTCATCTAGAAGCTTGTACCCCTTTTGCCTTGTTTGTATCTTTTGTTTCTTCCTTTCTCTCTACACCTGAATCAAAAAGTTCTTGCTCCATTTTCTCCCAACTGCTTCTCAGCATTTTGAAAATAGTGTGGCTTCAATAAGTGTCACTGATGAAAAATTGAAATTGAAGTAGACAAAACCCAAAAGCTGTTGTGAATAAAACAATTGAAGAATAGATTTACATAGAAATATTTAAAATGTAAAGTACTATGATTCTGATTAAGCAGATGAGCCCAAATAGATCCTGAAAAGACTCTTTTTTCGCCTTGTATTATTTATTTTTAAAATATGTTTTATTGATTATGCTGTACAGTTGTCCCAATTTCCTTTCCCTCTGCTCCCCTCCACCCGGTGGCCCCCCTCATTCCAGTTGTCTCCCCCTTTTAGTCCATGTGCATTGGTTGTGCATATAGTTCTTCTCGACCTCTTCCTGTCTATTCCATTCCCTCCTACTATGCTTCTTAATTCCTGTACCATCTCCCTCCCTTTCCCCCTTTCCCCTCCGTGCTGATCTCCCCCAATATATTCCCCATACCTATAGTTCTTTTTCCACTCTCTTTGCCTATTTAGTTTGTCTTTGTTTCAATTCCCTAGCTTCTGTTGTTGGTTCTTGTGATGCAGTTTGCATTTTAATGTTCATAGTTTTGACCCTCCTACTTCTAAACCAGTCCCTTTAACATCTCATATAATAGTGGTTTGGATCTAATGAACTCCTTCAGTTTTACTTTGTCCTGGAAGCACTTTCTCTGCCCTTCTATTCTGAATGACAGTTTCGCTGGATAGAGTATTTGTGGCTATAGGTTTCTGATTTTCATTACTTTGAATAGTTCTTGCCTCCAGTGTCTCCTTTGAGAAATCAGCTGATAGTCTAATTGGGACCCCTTTGTACATGATTCATTTCTTCTCTCTTGTTGCTTTTAAGATTCTCTCTTTATCTTTAATTTTTGACAATTTGATTATAATGTGTCTGGAGTGGTTCTCCCTGGGTCCAGTTTTTCTGGAACTCTCTGTGCTTCCTGGACCTGTAAGTCTATTTCCTTCCCCAAGTTCGGGAAGTTCTGCTTCATTATTTTTTTCACATAATTTTTAAATTTCTAGTTCTTCTTCTTCTCCCTCTGGCAATCCTATAATCCGAACGTTGGTTCGCTTATAGCTGTCCCAGAGGTTTCTGAGCCTCTCCTCACTTTCTTTGCTTTTGGTTTCTTCTTCTGCACTGGTTGACTGTTCCTTCCCTATGTTCTGGTTTGTTAATTTGATCTCTGGATTTTATTTCCTCACCACTTGTCTCGTATGTGTTTTTGCTCATTTCAGTATGAGTAGCTTTCATTACTTCCCTGTCTTGTTCCAAATCTTTTGTTAATTCTGTAAGCCACATTACTGAGCCTCAGAAAGGTTTTTTATTTGTTCATTTGTCAAGTCTCGCATCTGCTGCCTGGTGAACTGCATTACTTGGATTTTAATTGTTGTCTGCTTCATTCTAACAGACTTGTGTTTAGCTTTGCTTCCTGGGCAGGCTATAGGGGTCATCACTGCCCTGCGACCAGCGACGATTGGGGACCGCTGGTGATCAGCGACCTTTTTCACCACGCTGTGTGGGGGCGGGGGTCCAAGATGGATTCCTGCCGTTACTCTCTGCTGAGAGACTGGGATCCGTCCCCCTCCCTCTGGGCCTCACCGTCTGAGGTAATGGGGTGGCTGCCCTTCTCAGCATTGGAATCGTGAGCTGCAGGGTCTTGATTGCAGCCGGGATTGCTCCCCTGGCGCTTCTTGCAGTCCCGCCGCTATGCCCGCTGCTACCACAGACAGGACTGTGTTTTCTCGCCCCTCCTTCCCGCCCGGACAAGCACCACTGGTTTATAACTTCGTACGCTGGGCTTCCATGTAGTTTTATTTTCTGAAATTTCTGGTTATCTTTTGTTTTGAGGTAGTTGTATTCCTTTTTAGTTGTAGAGGGAGACCGAGTGTGTCAGTCTAAGCCTCCATCTTGGCCAAAAGTCCCTTTTCAGTGATCTTAATTTTGATTTTTTTTTTATAGTTACATCTATCTACCTTTTCTTTTATGGTTGCTCCCTTTGGTGTTATAGTTAGTAAGGACTTTCTCCACTGAAAAGTAAATAAATATGTGCAAACAATTTCATTTGCTTTTATAGTTTAGAAGCTTTACTTAAATCTTTAATTCATTAGTAATTTAATTTATATTACATCTAATTTTTAATGCTATAATTTTTAAATTTTTTATTGATTTCTAGAGAGAAAGGGGTGGGGGAGAGATGACTCAATCTGTTGTTCCACTGATTTATGCATTCATTGGTTGCTTCTTGTATGTGCCCTAACTGGAGATCAAACCTGCAACCCTAGTGTATAGGGGTGACACTCTAACCAACTGAGCTACTCAGCTAAGGCAATGCTCTATATGTTCATACTGTTGTCCAAACACCATTCATGGAATAATAATTTCCCTACTGATCTGAGATGTTTCCTTTGTCATACATTGAATGTTATTAACATGTGGGCTGTTTCTCATCTATTTTGCTGACTGACAATTCTTTTAATAGTAGAGACATGGGTTTATCCATCCCGATAAACTCCAAATTCATTATTAAAAAATTCACCTGTTGAAAAGTCCTGTTGCAATTTTTACTGGAAATGTGTAAAATTTAGCTATTAGCTTTAGGGGGAATTGTTGCATATGAAGTTTTCTTTTTTTTAAATTTGTTTGTTTGTTTGTTTATTTTTAGAGGGGAAAGGAGAAAGAGAGGGAGAGAAACATCACTGTGTGGTTGCCTCTCACTCACGCCCCCAACTGGGGACCTGACATGCAACCTAGTAATGTGCCCTGACTGGGAATCGAACTAGCAACACTTGGTTCACAGGCCAACGCTCAATCCACTGAGCCACACCAGCCAGGTTTTTTTCTTTTTCAATGTATGAACATCGTGTATTTTCTATGTATTTAAGCCTATATATTTTCTTATAAATATTTTTTTGTTTTTCTTCATATAACCCATCACATATTTTTATTTAATCTTTATTGCATTTTTTTCAATTACCATTTAGTCCCCTTACACCCTGCAGGAATCTCCCTCACATTTCTTTAGGTGTTTTAAACTTACCAGTTTTGGTTGCTAGTGAAAATGCAATAATTTCCCCATGGCTGTTTACTAGTGGGTTATTGCTGGTATATTAGAGCTCTCGCAATAATTTTTAAAATCATTTTGAAATCAGCTTTCTAATGAACCCTGCAGAGATGAAGTTCTAATGTTTTTCCTATTTTTCCTCAGATTTTTCCACTAATCAGATACTAGTCTATAAATCATTATCTTTTCTATTCTGTGTCCAATGTCTGTGACTTCTTTTTTAGTATATCTTTCAGAACAATGTTAATAAAAACTGGTGATAGGAAGAATCTTTTCTTATCCCTGTCTTTCAAGGAACGTTTCTTTTACTATTATTGTTAAATATGTTGGCTGCTAGTTTCTAAATCTCGGCTATAGTAAATAGTGCTGCAATGAACATAGAAGTGCATATATTCTTTCAAATTAGTATTTCAAGATTCTTCAGATATATTCCCAGAAGTGAAATCACTAGGTCATAAAGTAGTTCCATTTTTAATTTTTTGAGATATTGCCATACTATTTTCCACAGTGGATGCACCAATCTGCATTCCCACCAAAAGTGCAAAAGCATTACATTTTCTCCACATCCTCACCAACACTTGTCATTTGTTGATTTATTGATGATAACCAGTAAGGGTGGGGGTGGTGGGGAGGTGGAGAAAATTGTCCCTGCCCCAGAGCCATAGAACTGGGTCACTACACCTCCTGAGTCTGCCTGGACCTCTGTACCACGTGGGAAGCAGCTGACCCCTCCACAGGGGCGGGTGATAGGGAGTACAAAAGGTGGCGCTGTTGCATTGCCCCAGGCTGATGCCGTAAGTAGGAGATTGCTCCACCCAAGAAGGATGGTGTCTGCAGTGTGGGAAAGGAACTCGGCACAGGGTCCCTAGTAGCTTTCCCTTCAGCTTTCTCCCTGGAGTCACAAATCCCAGTGCCTTCTCATATGACTCTAGTCTACTCTGTGCTCCCTCCACTGAAGCCCAGTGAGTGGTTGCAAAATGAGGTTTTGTGCACTGGCCCTTTAAGAGGGCGCCTATGTCTAGAGCAGACTTCTGTGTCCTCCTTGTAGGCAGAATCCCCACTGATTTTCGCAGCTCAATTTTATATGGATGCCTCTTTTCACATGTAGTGCTGTGGACTGGAGAGCCCAGCATGGGGTTCAGACCCCACACTTCTTAGGGGAATACTTTGTGGCTAAGATATCCCTCCAGATTCTCAACTGCTCTTTGAGAGTGGGGCCAGCCATTTTCAAATCTCTTTGAAATGTCTTCAAGACTCTTCCTATGAGTCTCCATGTGGCTTCTTCTGTAAATCCTGTACAACTACTCTTCAGTTGTTCATTCAGGTTGATTGTTCTATATTTTAGTTGTAATTTCAGTTTGGTCCTGGGAGGAAGGGACTGTCCCTTTCACCTACTCTGCTGCCATTTTGGATCTTCTTCTAATGTGTTATTATTAATACAAACTGAGTTTGGCACATTTTATTTTTATTATCATTTTGCCTTTAAAGTGATAATGGTTATGTTCTACTAACACTGAACCCCTTCATGCTGTAGATGTCAATCTGAATATTTATACAGAGCCAATACCATACATACCTGGGCTCCAAGGATATAATAGTCAGCAAAAATGAAGCCTGATTTCTGCCTTCAAGCAAATGATAATAAAATATTTTTCCAATGATTGTCCAAGTGAGTGTATAATTATAAATTGTCTTGAGAGCTATTAAAGAATATTAATGTTATAAGATTATAAAATTTACTTTTTCTAAAGGATTTTGGGCAGAGATCTAAAGGATGAGTAGGAATTAGAGTGAGCAATGTAACAGACACTGTGGTTTGGCTACACAAAAGCCACTTACAGCACCCCCATCCCCTTTTCCTTATTCTACTAGAGACACTGTCAGTGTCCCAGCCTTCTCTGAAGGGACATATGACAAAGTGCAAGTGCACGGAGAAGTCTTTACTTAGAAGAAGTCTTCCTAGAGGAAGTCTCTAGGTATAGCTTATCTTCCTGAATAAAAAGGCAATGGCCACAAGGAGAAATATGTTTTTCCTCCTTGCTTTTCTGCCTTTTTCCACTGTAGAACAAGAGCAAGAGGCTTGGAAAGCAGCAACATATTTTATCTATGAAAACTAGGATTGTTAATCAGAAAGTTAGAAAGAGCCTGGAAACTCGATAGCATCATTGACCCACAGACCAGCCCTAAGCTACTCTGTTTTGGTCTTCCTGTTATGAAAACAATGAAACCTCGATGTTTTAGGTCCTTGATAAACAGATTTTTTAAAATTTGCAACCAAACATAATCCTAACTAAGAGTGAGATTGGGTGGGGTGGAAAGAGTTCTAGGGAAAATTAACTGCTTTTATTAAAACCGTGCGCAGGAGAAAGTATGATCCATTGGAGGAACCAATACTTTTCATTTATACTTGCCATTTATCACATTAAAAATGCATCCATAGATAAAATGAACAAAAAATAGAAAAAAAATATGAACTCATAACTCAAGTATTATGGTAATTTAATACCGTCTCAACTATTAATGGAGCCTCAGTAATAGAATTTCACCACAAGCTGTGGGATAGATAAGCTGAGAGATATCAGAAATTTTCACTATAAGTCCACCCTTTATTTCAAACTCAGGAAACCAAGTTAGTGAGTGACATGAACATAGGAATTGTGTTGAATTCAATTTTATTTATTTTTAATAATCTTAATATTTGACATTATATGAAGAATAATAAAGTAATTATACAGACAGTTAAGAATCAATAGCCTAGAGTATGTCTGCTTTTGTTGTTTTGTTATTTTTTTTCTTATTAAATTTGTTCAGATTATATTTCTTATCTTTTCTTCTTTTTAAAAATTATTTTAAAAGAATTTGGGGAAGAAGTTTTTAATGTGACCCCTCAATGTTTTCTCTGACTATAAATCCATATTTGTTTTTGAAATTAATTAAATTAATAGAAGTGGGGAAGATATTCTAGAGCAGGGAAGAAACTATTGGTAAGGATTTCAAATAGGAAGGCATTGTAATATTGAGGTAAAATGTCATTAGAAGTAAAGAACTGGGAAAATCAGATTCCAAAGATTTTTAGGTGGAATTGTAGGATTTATCAGGCTATTTGCTGTTTGGAAGAGAGTAAGTATTGGAAATGAATGAAAAGTTGTTGATGCTTCTCGCAGTTTACAGATTTAGAAGAATGGATGGATGGATAGATGGTAAAGTCAGGAGCATAGCAAGGTAAAGACATCTTTATACCCATTGTAGAACATGGACATATCCACTGTAGATGTTTCATACTTGCTTATCGGGTCCCTGTTTTATCAGTTATCCATTGCACGATAATGCTACATTCATTCGTTTACAGCATTCAGCTAATTTGGACTTGTCTTGTCTGAATTATTGTTGGGCTCATTTATATGCCTAGGGTGAACCAGCTGTCAACTGACCTAAGCTGACCTCAGCAGAGATGTCTGGGGGAAGCTCACCTCTGCCCAATGTGTCTTTCATCCTTCTACAGGTGAGCCAAGGTATGTCCTCATGGCAATGGCAAACTGTAAAAGGCAAACAGACACATGCAAGCACTTTTTCAAGTTTATACTTGTGTCACAGCTACTAATTAACCCCACTGGCCAAGACAAGTCCTCAAAATAGACTAGATTTAGTTTGGGGAACCAGATTCCACCTTGTTAGTGATAAAAACTGAAAATACCCATAGCAGAAAGCAAGGATACGGGAGTGATTAATATCGGAACCATTAATGCAATTAATCTACATGCCATCTATGTGCCAAGCACATTCTTGTTCTTGAGGTTACAGCAAAAGACAAAAAAAAATTATTTTTTCCTATGTATATACAATAAACAAATAAACTTAAAAATATATATTATTGAGTTCTGTTAAGTATTATTTTTAAAAAAGTAAAGGAATATAAAGTGGTGTGAAGTAAAAGTAGGCTGTTTTAAATAGGAAGATCAGAGAAGCCCTTTCTGAGGAGGTGACATCTGAACAAAGACCCCTGAATAATGTGATGGAGTCTGCCATATGATGATCTTGGGCAGGTACTTTGTAGGTAGAAGGAACAGCTAGAATAAAGGCCCTGAGACAGGAATGGGTTTGGCAGTAAAACCTGGTTTTGGTTAGATTACAGGGAACCAGAAGGAGAGAGGCCAATGAGATTAGAGAAGGCCATGTAAACCACATGTATTAGTCAGAGTAGGTGATGATATGCTGCAGTAAAAAGCAAGCCCCCAAATTTCAATGGCTTAATACACACAAGTTTATTCATCACTCACTCTAAGTCTACTGCAGGCCCAATTTCTCTCCTGAGAAGCTCCCTAAGATCATTACTTGGTTGTGGCTATTTCTATTTTGTGACTCAGCCATTTCAACCTGAGCTCTTTTGTTGCTATAGTAAAGGAAGAAAGAGCTGAGAGTCAGACAGGAGTTTTAACATACTCCAGTCCAGAGGAGATTCACAGCTCTGCTCCTTACAATCCATTAACTAAAACTAGTCATATGGTCTGGTCCAACTGCAAAGGCTCTGGAAAATGTGGGAGACAAAATGAATATTTAGTGAGCATTAAAAGTTTCTACCACACCAAGATAAGTTTGGTTTTTATTCTATGTGTGATGAGAAGAAACTAAAAGATAATGAGCAGAGAAGTGATATGATCTTATCTACACTTTTAAAAGATATTCTGGCTGTTGTGTGGAGAAGACAGGAAGGAGGCAAAAGTGGAAGCAGGATGACCAGATAGGAGTTCTTCTATGGAGAGAGATTATGATGACTTAAACCAGGATACAGTAGTTAAAGTGGTGAGAAATGATCACATCTGAGATATGTTTTGAAAGTAAAGCCAAATGTTTGCTGATAGAACAGATGAGGAATAAAAGAGAAAAGGAGCAACTGAAATCACTCCTAGGCTTGAGGCTAAGCAACTGGGGGAATGATGATTCCATTTACTAAGCTGGGAAAGAAAGGAAAAGAAATAAATTGAGGAGCAGAAATCAGGAGTTTGATAATGATAAATTTGAGATAGGTAGTGAACAGACAAGTGGAAATATTGACAATATTATATTAGCAGCAGGTGTACAACATAGTGATTCCATATTACATACTTTACTAAATGATCACCACTATAAGTATAGTAACCATTTGTCACCATACAAAGTTATGCTATTATTGACTATATTCCCTATGTTGTGCAATACATCCCTGTGACTTATTTGTTTTATAAACAGAAGTTTGTACCTTTTAACCACCTTCATCCATTTTGCCCAAGCCCTAGACTCCACCTTTGGAAACCACCAATCTGTTCTATGTATAATGAGTTTGGGTTTATTTTTGTTTTTGTTTTTATTTATTTAAGTCCACATATAAGTGAGATCATACTGTATTTGTCTTCCTCTGCCTGACATATCACTTAGCATAATGCCATCAAGGTCCATCCATGTTGTTGCAAATGACAAGGTTTCATTTTTTATGGCTAAATATTATCCCATTGTACAGGTATACCATATTCTCTTTATTCATTCATCCACCAATGGACATGTAGGTTGTTTCCATATCTTGGCTATTGTAAAGGATGCTGCAATGAACATTGGGGTGCATGTGTTTTTTCGAATTAGTGTTTTCATTTTCTTTGGATAAATACACAGAAGTGGGATTACTAGGTTATGTGGTTGTTCTTTTTAAGTTTTTGAAGAACCTCCATACTGGTTTCCATAGGGGCTACACCAATTTACATTTACACTAACAGTGCACAATGGTTTCCTTTTCTCCAGATCCTCATCAACACTTGTTGTTTGTTGTCTTCTTAATAATAGTCATTCTAATAATTGCCAGGTGGTATATCACTGTGGTTTTAATTTGCATTTCCTTATGACTAATTATATTGAGCATCTTTTTATATACCTGTTGGCCATCAGTATGTCTTCTTTGGACTGACAGTCAATTCTTAAATCTCAAGTTCAGGAAGAGTAGTAAGGGCTAGGAATCTAATGCAGGAAATTAGCATAAATCTAAAACTATAGTTCTATATACAATCACCTAGAGGAAAGAGTGAGATAGAGGAGATTACCACTGATTGAGCCCTAAGTAACTTCTTAATGAGAAAATCAGGAAAAGGAGTAGGAACTAGCAAATATGACTAAGAAGGAATAGCCAGTGAGTTAAGAGAACTAGTAGATGAGGTATTCTAGAAGCTAAATAAGAAAGCCTTCCAGTAATAAGGAAGTACCTACTGTATCATAGGCTCCTGAGATGTTAAGATGAGGGCTAAGACTGGACCATTGGATATGACAAGATGAGATCAATACTGACCTTGACAAAAGTGGCTTCAATAAAGTGGTAGGAAGTGACTGGGATAAACTTACAGGAGACTGTGAGGTGAGAAGTGGAGTTATGAATGGAATAAGAGAAAAAGCATAGTAGTCAGAAGAAATATTAGTTTCAGAAAGGATTTTCCTAAGGGGGAAGAAGTTACAGCATGTTTGTATTGTGATAAGAATGGGGCAACTGAGAGAGAAATTTCTGATGCTGATGAGAGGAGAATGCAGGAGCAAAGCTTTTGAGTAAAGAAATAGGGGTGACTCCAGGGCTGGTTTTCAGAAGGAAATGAGACAATTCACTACAGAGGAACAATGAACGTATTGGTAGAGGTGAAGAGAAGCTGATAGATTGACGATAAAATTACATAGTTCATTTTTATTGCTCCTATGTGCCCAGTGAAATGAAAAGCAAGGTCATCAGCTGAAAGTCAGGAAGGAGGAGGTGTTAGGGGCTGAGAAGAGAGGGAAAACTATGAAATAGTCATGTTGTGGAGTTGGAGAGTAAAGTGACTAGAAAATACTTTAGGATTATTAAGTAATATAGAAATGCCACGTGAGATTTATGAATTGAAAGGTAAACTTGGAGATCAGTCAATATAATGTGTGTTTTTCTATAATGTAGGCTTAGAGAGGGCAGAGATTATTGGCATTGGGGTTTTGTCAGATGAGTGAAATGGAGAGAGGGAGGAAAGTGAAGTCAAGGGTATACACAAGGAGTAATTATAGGGATCAGCCATGCAATCTAAACTGGGCAAATGGAGAAGCAAGAACATGATAGGGTGATAGATAATAAAAAGTGGTAAGATTGATAGATTGGGGATTCTAATGAATATTTAGAATTGTTGGACTTGTAGTGCCAGAGGGCATGAACTGAAAAGATAGCAGGTGATAGAAAGTAAGAGACTTGAAGCATAAATTTTGGAAATGCTGTAGTTACTAGTGATAGAGTCCAGGTAAAGAATGACCGTGACAGTGGAAGGCTAGAGGCAAGTGGAGGAAAACATAACTGAAAGTGAATAAGTCAGGAAGCAAATCAAGGAGTTGGACTGGTCATGTATGTAGATATTATGGTCACCAAAAGCGAAGAGAAAGACAGTGGGGGTAGAAAGACAGTAAGCCAGGGGCTAAAATTGCCAATAGATGAGAGGGGATGACTGCAACAGAAGTAACAGGTGGTGTGGTCCAACATCATGTTTCAAAGAGGCCAGGATTTAAAAGTGAAAGAGGGAATGATGGTCTGGAGGTGGAGGCGAGGAGCAGCGAGTATATCTACTGCTGGTCCAGATTCTATGGTGGGTGGACTGTGCAGTAAGAACAGCTACCACCTGTGAGGATTTCAGTGGAGGAGGTGATATCCTGAAACAGCAAAGTTTCAGGTAGCAAAAAAGGTGCAGGGAGTTTTTGAAGAAGACGGTGAAGATTTTGTTGATGACAGACTATCTGTCCTTTAGGGTTGGGAGGGTGGAGGATGGGTCAGACTAGGGAAATGTGTGGAACCATATTGGAGATAAGAGCCAGGGTGGTAACTGTTAACTGGAGAGGCTCAGACCTCTGGTGAGAGTTGGATACACAGAGAAGTAAAGAGAGATTGGATTGATCCTGGTGGTCATCAAGAGGAATGCCCATAATGTTCCTAACTAGAGCTTTCTCCTTAATACTGGACACTGAGACATCTTATAGTAGTAGGGAAGGGTTAGGTAGAGGTCTTATCAGCAACACTCAGACTTCATGGATTGCCTGAAATCCTGCTGTGAGAAGTTTTACCAAAGTCCTCTTTCAGAGATTTTTCTGGGAAGTTCATGACCTTGGGAGTGGAGTGCTTACCACAACTACAGACTATGTCATTAGGCATTGCTTGATGGTCTTAGCAAGAACAGGTTCAATGAGGTTTTGAAGGAGACTGTAGGTAGTAAAATCCAATGCCTAGATGATAGCACTGGCTAGGAGAAAAGAGATTTCTTCAATTGAAAGTAATCTCAGATGAATCTGAAAAGGACACTTCAAACTCAATGCCCAACTTTTTTATAATAAGTATTTACTATACAGAAATAAAATTAATAGATATTTTAATATATCAATATGCATATTTTCAATGAAAAAAATCAATATAATATCCTAACTATATTATAAAAAGAAATAAGAGAAAAGTAATTTATAATAAAATAAAATATTTCAATATGGAAATGCTCAGGCATATATTAGAATACAGGATGAATGTAACTAGGCTTACACCTTTATTTAGAAGAAGGGAAATGCAACAGCAACAGATTCAGGTAGAATAGTAAAATTTCTTTTTCCTTCTTTCTCTGTTTTTTGAGACTCATACCATGAGCCATGCTGCTATCAGGGAAATGGGGATCAATTCTTGGTAATGAATAAAATACAATCTTCCCTTATTTATATGGTAGTTAGGTTCCTAGAAAATTTAGAATATTTTTTAAGTTCAAAAATGCTCTTCATGTAGGCAGAATAATAGTCTCCTAAAAATGTCCACATCCTAATCCCTGTATCCTATGGATATGTTAAGTAAATAGCACAAGGGACTTTGCAGATGTGAGATGGGGAGATTTTCCCTGAGCTACCTGGGCAGGCCCAGTGCAACTACAACCCTTATAAGTGAAAGTGGGAGGCAGGAGGGTGGCTAGTAACTAGCTTTGAAAATGGAGGGAAAGGTCATGAGCTAAGCAATGCAGACAGCCTCCAGAATCTGGGAAAGGCAAAAAAATGGGTTTTCCCCTAATCTCTAGAAAGAGTGCAGCCCTGCCAACACCTTGATTTTAGCCCATCAAAATCCATTTCAGAATTCTTACCTCTAGTACCCTAAGGTCATAAATTTGCATTGTGTTAATTGATAGGAAATTAATTCACTTTATTTACATAAAGTGGATTTGGGTAATTATAAACACATTTCTCACCTGCATGAATATCTGGAGAGACAATAAAAGATTACCGGCATGTGGGACACTATTGCTTTGTGCAGGACTGCACCACTCATTGCAGGATACCCAGTGTTTTCAACCCCCATGTCTAAATGCCAGAAGTTCCCCCAAGTCATTGTGACAACTACAACACACCTCCACAAATATTTAATTTGCAAAAGAAAGTAGTCATCACTTAGAAGCAAGGAGAGTAAGGGCATTCATATCTGAGGATTTCTTTGAACTAGAAACCCATTTCCAAAGATGGTTTCATGGACCTTTAGTCAGTAGCCTCTAGGCAGACAATTTCAGAGTAAAAGTCAATAAACTGTGCGAGTTCTGATCAATCAATAAAGACTGCTGATTGATTTCTTAAAAGCCTGTGTTTAAACCCTGCTCATCCCCTGCCTCCTGAAACTGAAACTGTGGACAGAATTTCCATTTGGTTATAGAAGCCATTGCAATCCATAACTTTCTAATTTCCCAAGGGGCATCTAATTAAGTCCCAGACCATTATAAATATTCACAAGTGGGGAGAATTGATGCAGTTTTAATGGAAAAGAAGTGATTTCTCCTTCAGTCTTCATTATTATGGATTATGAGGGAGGAAAAAAGAATTTTCTCTTATATAATGCACCTTCCTCCCTCAGCAATCATTGGTTACTATCTGCAAAGGCGATGCCTACTTAGCACCTCCTTTCAAAAGAGAAATGCTAGAACACAACATGTGACAGACGTCTGTGTTACAGTGGATGCAATAATATCCATGCCACTGGAGGGTCTAATAGGGGTTTCTCAGTGTAACATGGAGAGAAAGGACCACAGAATTCAGAGGAAGTAATGCACAGAATGGGAACCCCAACATGCAGCATGGAAGTAGGTAAAGAGTCAAATGAGAGAATGGTTGCTTCATTCCTGACTCCTGAACTCCCAGAACACAGTGTGTAAATTAGCCCTCACTAGGGAGACTAGCATCAGCATTGTTTAGCACATCGGGCATCTGTCCTCTGAAGGCAGCGTGGCTCAGAAGAATGCAGCAGGATAAGACAGCTCATTACAGACCTGCTCTTTGCATAAGAATGAGAAGGTCTAATTTCTGCCTTCCTTTCTACTTAAGAATGTATTTTAATCATTGCCAACTCAGAGGATGTTCTTTTCAGTGAGGGAAACATATGATAACTATTCTTTCAAGTTAAAAGACTAGATAATTATTGTATAATTAGACAAAACTTCACCTCTGATTTGCTGGCTGCTCACCTCTATGTTAAGGTTAGGAAAGGAGTTGTTTTCCTCCATTTTTGTCCGGTTCATTATGAAGAAATCGGCTGCAAAACTCCCCCAGTCATTCCTATCTGTCCTTCATTTTTTTTAAGTATATTTTATTGATTATATTGTTACAATAGTTCCAATTTTTTCCCCTTTGCTCCCCTCCGCCCAGCACCCCCCTTCCCCAGCAATCCCCTCCCCAAGTCCATGCCCATGGGTCGTACATACAAGCTCTCCTGCCTCACCCTTTCATATATTCTTCTTCTTCTTTTTTTAAAATAATTAATTAATTAGTTAAATATTTTAACAATAAAAAATAACAATCCCTCCCTCTCAGACTTAAGACCCTTTACAATCTTATATAGGACAATGGACGAAGGTCTCGAGCTCCTCTAGCTGCTTCAAGCTGGACATGGTCGTCGTCCTACCTACCCTTGGGTCAAGAAATCCCAAATAAGAGTGGGGGTGTGGAGGGGAGGGTGGCCTTCCCACAAGGGGAAGGATCGTGCAGACTCCAGGTTGGTTGGCTGTCTCTGGACAATGGCATGCTTGGTTTAAAAGGCTGGCATCCTTGTTGTATTCTGGGGGCAACAGGGTTAAAGGACATCATTCAATCCGTAAGCACTAGATGACAAAAGACAGGTATTAATTTTTCAATGTCCCACATTAGGGAAAAGAAGGGCTTCTTTGGAGGAAGGTATGCCAGGTACATCTCACCTGTCCAAAACCCTTTTGCCCATTATACTTAGTTTGGACTGAGGGAAATATTTTAGGTTTACCCCCTCTCAGGCGTCTGGGCTCTTTCTGTCCAAGCCATTAGGATAGAAAAGAGAAACCAGTTTTAAAGTGAAGCCCACAGACCACCCCGTTCTTCACCAACTCAGCCACTTAGTTCAGCCAAACCATTGAGTCTCAGGAGGCAGCAATGCAGACAGGATTAAGTGAGGCCTATACATACAGACAATCACTCAGGTAATGAGATCGTAGGCTTATGCCCTTTGAAAACAGAAAACACATGTTAATTTATGTAACATAACCCACATACAAGTCTCTAAATCTGTAGGACTGTCTTATCAGAAAGACATCCAGTTGCAAGGCATTTGACATTCTTCTTGCCTGTAAATTAAGCATCTTTGATAATGCCACAGACATAGTTTAACTTTCAAATGAAAACAAATTTTAAATGAAAAGAAATTTTAAAGACGGTTAGCTGCACTACTTTATAGTCTACCACTGGGCATTGTGATCTTCCTTGAATCGTGATTTTTCTCCCTAAGATTACCCTCCTTGTCATTAAAGGGACTGCATTCAGTTCATTTTTAATTTATCCTGTTCATTTGCATAAACACAACAAGAGCAGCAAATGATCACTTATGATCTTTAGTTCTGCTTTGCTGGAACTTACGCAAGGAACATTTAGGGTGACCTTCAGTCTGCCCTTCAGGGCACAGAAGCTGAGCCACATACCTGGCATTCAGCCTTGCCTGTAAACACCTGTCTTTTCCAGGTCCTCCTGGTTTTCCATTGTGCCTTAAGGTCCCTTCTAGCCATCTTTCAGGAAAACAACCTTCATTCCTTCCCTGGAAAGATTGCTATGGACTGCTCATCCATCCAAGGTACTAGGCCTTTTATCTCGTGGACTTTTATTACCTTTGAAAGTCAGTCCCAGTTGCTCAGGGCTTTTTGGTAACAACCAAAGCCCAAGCATGTCTCCTTTAGGCATGACATTCCAGTCAAAGTCTTAGTTAAAAAAAAAACAAAAAACCTCTATTAACAACTGGTCTTATTAGTTTTATGCAAAGAAACTTAGGTCATTACTTACTTCTTTAGAATGCCAAATTCTGGAGGGATCAGATAGGGAGAAAATATATACAGTGTGAAGGAAAATCCTTGTCCTTCTAATATTCACTGAACTTGCATTTCTATTCTTTATATTTTTATTTTTTCCCCCCACTAAAAATTTTTCTGTTTGTTTGTTTTTCTATTACAGTTGTCTCACTTTTTTCCCCCTCTTGCTTCCCTGCACCCTGCCCCCCCTCTTCCACATTCAGTCTCCACCCAGCCATCCATGTCCATGGGTCATTTATACATGTTCTTCGACTAGACCCTTCCCCTTCTTACCACTTCTCTCCCTCCCATCTCCCCCTTTGTTACTGTTAGTTTACTCCTTGTTCACATACCTCTGGTTCAATTTTGCTCATTTGTTTGTGTTGTTCATCAGTTTCCTGTAACAGGTGACAGCACAAGGTAATTTTCCCCTGTTGCCTGGCTTATTTCGCTAAGCATAATTCTCTCCAGTTCCAATCATGTTGTTGCAAATGGTAGAAGTTCCTTCCTTTTTTCAGTACTTATTCATTGTCATTTTCCCCCTTTGTACTCGTGTTCCTCTCTGTCTCTCTCTGTTTCTTCATCTTCTTAAAGCAGACCCTTTAGCATCTCTTACAATGCTGGTTTGGTGGAGATGTATTCTTTTAGCCTTCTTTTGTCTTGGAAACTCCTTATTTCACCTTCCATTTTGAATGAGAGCCTTGCTGGGTAGAGTATTCTTGGTTGTAGGCCTTTGTTTTTCATTACTTGGAATATATTTTGCCATTCCCTTCTGGCTTGTAGTGTTTCTGCTGAGAAATCTGATGATAGCCTTATTGGAGCTCCCTTGTATGTTATTAGTTGTTTCTCTTTTGCTGCTTTTAGGATTCTCTCTTTGTCTTTGAATGTTGCCATTTTAATTATGATGTGTCTTGAAGTGGGCCTGTTGGGGTTCATCTTCATTGGGACCCTCTGTGCTTCCTGGACTTGCATGATTCTTTCTCTCTTCATGTTAGGGAAGTTTTCTGTCATTAGTTTTTCAAAGAGGTTTTCTATTCCTTGCTCTTCTCCTTCTGGAATTCCTATGATACGGATATTATTACATTTCATGTTGTCCTGCAGCTGTCTTAGAACCTCTTCATTCTTGTTCAGTCTTTTTTCGTTTCGTTGCACTGTCTGTGAGTTTTTGTCTACATTGTCCTCCAGCTCGCTGATCCGATCTTCTGCTTCCTCTCGCCTGTTTTTAATTCCTTCTACTGTGTCCTTCAATTCAGAGATCGTATTCTTCATTTCCTCCTGGCTCTTATTGATAGCTTCCATGTCCTTTTTGATGCTGGTATAATTCTCAGTAAGTTCCTTATAGTTCTTCTGGAGTTCACTGTAGTTTTTCTGGAGTTCTTTGTAGTTTCCACTGAGCTCATTGAGCTTCTCCATAATCCTTGCTTTCAATTCCATATCTGATAGTTTGCTCCCCTCTATTTCATTTAGCACTCTTTCTGGGGACTCTACCTTTCCTTTTGATGTGGGGTTGTTTCTCTGTCTCCCCATTTTTGTGACTCCTATTGTTTGTTGGTGCTTCTTAGAATGATCTGCACTTTCTGGATCTGCCCCTGGTGGCGTCAGATCCTGTACCAGTCTGGGCCTAGGCAGCCTGTTGGAGACTTCCAGGGATCTACTGCCTTTGTCTGTCTCCTTTAGTTGTTAATCTATTCAGTCTGTGATTAGCCGTCAGGCTTAAGGACCATGGGTGTGGCAGCTTAATTCCTGTAGGCAGGGCCTTTGCTTCCCCTTAGGCTGATGCCACTTGGCTGGGAATGGTCTGCCTGCAGCACTGGGGATGAGTCAGCACTGGGACCCGGTCGGCTGCTTCCCCAGTTCTCCCCTCAAAGCCACCACACCAAACTCTCCCCAAGCATTTCCTGTCCTCTCTGTCTTCCCTCTGCTTGTGCCCAGGGTAAGTGGGGGCAGAATATTTTCATATGTGATCCGCTTAAGAGCTCTTTTTCTCCAGCTGTTTCTCTCCGGCTAGCAAGAAACCCTGTGGCTTTTCGCTTTTCTCAGCTGGATACTATTTTACTTTCCACTCTGTTGCTGTAGGCTGGGAAGCTCAGCTGGGGGTTTAGACCCTGCCCTTCTCAGGGGGAATCCCCGGCTGCTGAGCTGTTTCTCAGTCCCTTCAGCTGCTACCCGTGTGATGCCAGCCAGCCCCTTCCGCGTCTCCGCACTCCCTGCCGGTCATGTTGTGATGTAGCGGCCTTTTCTGTCTCTCCGTGGTTATAAGACTTCTCTCCAGCTGGTGTTCGGTTGGTTATACCAGATGATTTCTCCAAAATTACGTTGTAAATCCAGACTAGTTCTGGGAGGAAGTCAGTGCAGCTTCCACTTATTCCTCCGCCATCTTGTTTCTCCGATGTCCTTCACTTTTTATACTCTTAGTTTATCCAAATATATTTGTCAAGAAGACCAAGAGTTATTATTCAGGATTTAATAAGTAACCCAAAGAAGGCATTAAAACAATTCTCAACAATGAAGTATGGTAGAGGTACAAGGGAACAGACTTTGGAAGCTCTCATTTATCAGCAAATACTGGTGACTGGCACTTCAGTAATCTGACAGTCAGCTAATGACCCCTGAGAAAGCCTCTTCAGGATTTTTGTTTTTGATATAATACTCAGCAAAGGAGGCAAAATTATGGAAACCTGAAAAAGCATTGGGTAGTAAAGTTAATCGCTGAATGTATGCAATTTTTACTGGATTACCAGAAGTTTACCAGGAACTATGAGACAGTAAGTTTCTGTTGTTTAAGCCATACAGATCATGGTGATTTGTTCTGGCAGTCCTAGCAAACTAATGCGAGCACTTTCTGATGCTACCATGAGGAAATGAGTATTCAGCCTCCAGAGAATGTATTCAACCCAGTCTCTTCCCTACTTGCAGGGACAAGGGGAGTCTACAACTCCAGGATGCAGGGGCAGGTAGAAGACAGGGAAGGGACAGGTATTGGCACCTGAGATGTGTGTTCAGTTCCCCTTAGGGAAAGCATGGTAGGGAGCAAGCTCTGAAGGAAGAGAGTTCAAGGAGCTGTTGTTTCTCATATTTCTTCTCAGATCAAAGAACTATGTGCTGATAGAGAAATGGCCTTTTGGACAAGAGAAATTTCCACTTCAACAAAATGACACAAAATTAATACTTGCTAGTTCCAAAACTTGGGCGCAAATTTAGATTCTAGACGGGATTTCTACCTGCTCCCAAATACATAGGATGTAAACTTTGCTTTATGTCTAGTCCAGATTTGGTTGGCTTTCTATTCAAGAAACCAATTTGAAGATTATAAAAAGATTCCATAGCACAAGATGATTAAGAGCATTCTTCTGAAGAATTAAAGAAAAATTATTATTTTAATAAT
Source organism: Furipterus horrens (assembly GCF_987537825.1). Classification (NCBI taxonomy): domain Eukaryota; kingdom Metazoa; phylum Chordata; class Mammalia; order Chiroptera; family Furipteridae; genus Furipterus; species Furipterus horrens. The sequence continues at coordinate 55,938,725 of NW_028327176.1, read as the reverse complement.
TTAGCACAAAAAGAAAAAAATCAAAATAAATACAATAGTCTCCTTGAACATACAAAAAAATGTCTCTAAAATGGGAAAGTCAGATGAGAAGAAAATCAAAAGAGTCAAGATAAAAAAGGATCTGGCTGAGAGATGAGAAAACCATAAGGCAGCTAAAATGCAACCTCAGAATTAAAATTGCATTGAAGGTCACAAAAAGTGAACCGGCACAGAAAAGTCAAATCAGCTGCACCGAATTAAAACACAAGTTGTTCTAGAACAAAAAAGAAAATACATAAAATTTGAAATAGAAGTTATTAGTTATGAAAAACACAAGCTAGAAATTCAACTTCATATACCAGGTATCCTCGCAAAAGAAGTTACCTTAGAATAAAACTTTGCTGACCAGAACCTACCTTCCAAAATCTACTTAGAATAGGCTCACACATTTAAAGTAAACAAATTTAAAAAAAAACTTTAATCATTAATATGGCTTTCATTTTTTTGGCAAATTATTGAATTCTAAGTTAAATATTTAAAAATCTCTTTATATATTCCAGCAGGAAAAAAAAAAAGATATCTGAAAAAAGACAAAAATTAATCTGGCCTCAGTCTTCTGGTAGATAGCAATAAATATCAGATAGAAACTGAGCAATGTCCACATAGAATTCTTAGGGGAAAAGATTATGACATAATTATTATATATGCATATATTATAAGTGATGTGTAAATGATATTTTAAGATATGCAAGAATATTGAAAATAGAACAGCTGCATCTTTCTCCTGGATAAAAATAAATAAATAAATGCAAAGACATATTACAACCAATGAAGAAATGAATCAAAATTAAAAACTCAAAGGAGGAAGAACTGGTACAAAAAGAGTGGTAATGAGAATTACCTGTCAAATATGATTTCTACCCAGTTGCTATATGGCAATGAAATTTAGAGCACAAGTTAAAATAGAAAAAGATAAGTCTTAAAAGAGAATTATATTTTATTGAACACAACACAGTAATAATTTTCAGTAGTATAAAGCTAGGATTTAGGTAGAATTTGGAAGGTGGAAGTTGGTGATTTTCATAAGAAGTAAAGCCCTTGTAAGTTAGATTATCATCGATTTAATAATTAAAGAAATTTAACTTGAAGTGTATTTTACCTCAGAGTTGTTTGATTTTTTTCTGGGCACAAAGGAGAGATATTTTAGAAAAAAAGTAAAGTAAGAAAAAGTCTTTAATTTCAGCCCTCAGAAATAACCAATGCTGCTCTATTTACATTTCAAAATTGGAGCTAGGCTGCCAAAATCACAATTTTATAATCTGATTTTTACTTTAACTAAATAAATTAACAAATACGATTTTAAATTACTTATAACAAATATTCCATTTGTATTAGTTTCCTATTGATGCTGTAACAAATAACCACAAACTTAATAGCTTAAAACAACACAGATGTATTACCTTACAGTTCTGTAGGTTAGAAGTTTGACAGGGGGTAGAAGCAAGGTGTGGGCAGAGCTCTGTTATTTTCTGGCACTCTAGAGGAGAATCTGTTTCCTTGCCTTTTCCAGCTTCTAAAAGACACCTGCTTTCCTTGGTTCATTACCTTTCTCCTTCATTTTTAAAACCTGTAACATTGACTCTTTCTGACTGTTCTCCTATTGTCATGATTTCCTTAGACCACAGTTGAGAAAGATTCTTCACTTTTAAGTACTTGTGATTAATTGGATCCACCTGATAATCCAGGATAATCTTCCCATTTTAAGGTCCTTAATTAATCACATCCAAAAAAGTTTCTTTGCCATAAAGGTAATAAATTCATGGGTTCCTGGGATTAGGACTTGAACATCTTGGGGTAGAGGGAGAATTATTCTGCCTACCACACTATTTATGGCCACAATTCATTTAACCAATTCCCTTTTGTTGGACATCCGTTTTAAGATCTTTTAAATAATAAATAAACATTTTTCTTTATAGTTCTGTGTAAAGTGAGTATTTCCTTAGGGAAAATTTCTAAAATTGGAATTCCAAGTCAAAGATTATTTTTTTATGTGCCAAAGTTCTTGACATGTTGTTGAATTTACTTCCTGAAAGGTCTAAATTCAATCTCTCCAGTGATATATGAAAATGCCTGATTTTGCACCTTGGCAACTGGAAACTGTGTATCTCTTTTTTAATATTTGACAAATTAGTGAGTTAAAAATAGTGTCATGTTATTATAACAACTGCATTTCTTAGCTTACTAATGAACTCACAATTGTTTTTTATATTTCCATTGGTCACTTGTATTTCTTATATTTTGAAACTGGTTTAACTCCTTTGCCCATTTTTATTTAGGGTTTATTTGCTTATTTCTTAAATTGGTTTGCAAGAGTTGTCTTTATATTAACAATATTAACTCTTTAATATAAGGTTCAAATATATTTCAGCTCTGTGACTTAAATTTTTCTAAGATATTTTTTGACATCAAGGAGGTTTACAGAGACTTATGGCCAGAATGGAGGCCTAGACTGACACACTCTATCTCCCTACACAACTAAGAAGGAATACAACTACTGCAAAACCAGAAATAACCAGAAGTTCCAGAAAATAAATGGAAGTCCAATGCCTGAAGTTATAAATAAGTGGTGCTCGTCCGGATGGGTAGGAGGGGCAATGCTGGGGCAGAGAGGTCAAGCTGTGCTGGCGGTGGCAGCAGTTGCAATGGCGGCAGGACTGCAGTAAGCACAGACACCTGTATTTAAGGAGAGTCGAGAAACACCTGGGGAGCACCGCTGGCTGCAGACCAGACCCATAAGCTTGCAATTCTAATGCCGGGGAAGGCAGACTCCCATTGCCTTGGACTGTGAGACCCAGAGCAGGTGGTATGGAGAAGGAGGCTCCCAGTCTGTCAGGGGAGAGTGAACGGCAGGAATACATCTTGGACCCCCACCCCCACACAAAATGCCACAGCATGGTGAGAAGGGTTGCCCTGTTGTGACGAGGGCATGGGGTTCCAGCCCCTATAGCATAGGAGATGTGACAGCCCCACCCAAGAAGGAAAAGTAAACACAAAACTGTCAGGATGGCACAGATCATGATAGAGATCCCAGTGACACAGCTGACCAGACAGCAAATATCTAATCTAATGAAGCAGCAGATAGAAAATCTTTCTCAGGCACAGTTCAGAGCTTTGTTTATATGAATGCTTACAGAATAATAGCAGATCTTAAACAAGATGGGGAAGGAATAAAGGCTAGTCCTGCTGAAATGAACAAAAACACATATGAAACTAGTGGTGAGGGAAAGAAAACCAGGGATCAAATCAACAAATCGGAACATAGGGAAGGAACAAACAGTCAAACAGTGCAGAAAGAGGAAACAAAAAGTGAGGAAAATGAGGAGAGGCTCAGAAACCTATGGGACAGCTATAAGTGGGCCAACATCTGAATCATAGGGTTGCCAGAAGGTGAAGAAGAAGAACTAGAAATCGAAAAATTAAGTGAAAAAAAATTAAGCAGAACTTCTCTAACTTGGGGAAGGAAATAGACTTACAGGTCCAGGGAGCACAGAGAGTTCCAAAAAAACTGGACCCAGGGAGGACTACACCAAGACACATTATAATCAAATTGTCAAAAATTAAAGATAAAGAGAGAATCTTAAAAGCAGCAAGAGAGAAGAAGAGAATTATGTACAAGGGAGTCCCAATAAGACTATCAGCTGATTTCTCAAAAGAAACTCCTCAAGCAAGAAGAGACTGGTAAGAAATATTCAAAGTAATGAAAAGCAAAAACCTACAACCATGATTACTCTATCCAGCGAAGCTGTCATTCAGAATAGAAGGGCAGAGAAGGTGCTTCCAGGACAAAGTAAAACTGAAGGACTTCATCAGATCCAAACCACTATTATATGAAATGTTAAAGGGTTTTGTTTAGGAGAAAGAAGATCAAAACTATGAACATTAAAATGAAAACCGTATCACAACAACCAACAGCAGAAGCTAGGGAACCAAAACAAAGGCAAACTAAGTAGGCAACAAGAGTGGGAAAAGAATTATAAGTATGGGGAACATTTTGGGGGGAGGGAGATGGTACAGGAATTAAGAAGCATAGTAGGAGGGGCTGGAGTAAACAGGAAGATGTTGAGAAGAACTATATGCATAACCAATGGGCATGGACTAAGTGGGGGACAACTGGAGGGAAGGGGGTCACTGGGTGGAGGGGAACAAAGGGCAAAGAAGTTGGGATAAGTGTACCAGCATAATCAATAAAGCATATTAAAAGAAAAAAAGATTTACATAGTTCATCTATTAAGCATTTTTTTGCATCTGGTCTTAAGTTTAGAAAGTTCTCTGTTACTCGAAAATTAGATATTTATCTATATTTTCTTCTAGTTTTTATGTTATATGAGGTAATGAAATATTTCTGATAGATTACCGATTGTTCCGGAAAGATTTCTTAGCAAAGCTTTTCTTTTTTCATAAATTTATAATGTCAGGGGTATTATATGCTAAATTCTTATATGTAGTAGAGTCTATTTCTAAGTACTTTATTACATTTATTTGATACATCTATCCTTGTGTTGATACAATGCTGTTTTAATAATTAGAACTTTCTTTTAATATTCGATTAGGGTGGAAGATAACTCCCACCACCAACCACTTTGTATACATGTTATGCTATTCTCTCTGTTTCTGACTTACTATCTCTATTGCCAGTTTATTCTCCCCGATGAGCTTTAGAATCCCTATAATTTCTATTGGAATTGCATTAAAATGCAAAATGATTGGGAGGTAATTGTGTCCCTCACTATGATTATCCTTCCATTTTTAAGTTTTCCATTTCACCTCTGAAAGCACTAAACACATTTATCATACAAATGTCCTGCACATTTTACTTAGATTGTTTTGTAGTTTATCTTTTTCTTGCTATGTGGAAATGATTATTACCATATGTATTCTGACATATTACTATTGTGAGTATACAAACAATTCATTATTTATTATCTATATTGTAACCAGCTACCTCCCTGCATTAGCTCAACTCAAACTATCACATGCTAAAAACACATTTTTTAAATAAAAACACTAAGGCATATTACATAACCCAAAGGCAGGATCACAGCTACTCTCAGAATGAACTAGAACTGGCTTTCTTGTCTCTTGGCTCTGGACCTCTGTATATGTCTGCTTCATCCTTCATTCTCTCTCCCAACAAACAGCCTACTCAGATAACCTGAACCAAATAAAAGAGGATATAACCTCTAACAGCATCCAAATTTTACACTTTGCAATTCTAGCCACCCACAATCTCTAGCCAGTTCACTTTCTGTGCTCTCATTTTCTCACTCTTGCTATCCTTCTCTCATCTAAACTTTGGAAGACTATTGACCAGGTTGATTGTAGTCTGTTTTTCTGGAAGAGTCAGTGATGGCCCAGAGGCCAAAGACCAATAACAGCATATGGGGGCTGGGGGATGGTGAGTGTGCTGATTGCTTAGCCAATAGCCAAGTAAGTGTCCATTACAATCCTAAATTTTCAAGTTAGGTAATTATGCTATTGTATTGAATTGCTCAAAGCATCTATAATATTAAACCATAGTGATTATAGACATCCTAACTATCATAAGAATTCTTTTATAACTTTATCATTCTATAGGTTGTTTTCTGATTTTTTATGCTTTTTATCATGTAAAGGAAGAATCGACCCTAGTTTCTAAGGTTGTATCAACAATGGATATTGAATTTTATTAAATCCATTATTTCTGGTCTCTATCCAGATGGCCGCATGTTTTTTTTTTCCTCCTATAACCTAATGAATGTGGCATTTTGCTATTAATGAATGCCCTAATACTAAATCATTCTTCTTTTAATAAAGAAGTGCATTTCAGATTATCCCAGAGTCTCATTCTTCTCTGCTTACAGTGACAGGAAAAGTATCCTTGCAGAAAAGGTTTATTTCTATGACTCTTTAATTAAAAGATAAGGAAGAAAGGGAGAATTGTGTGCTCCTTAATAGATGCTAATTGTTTGAATTTACTCATTAAAGTATAAAGTTATTCTTCTTGTGAAAAGTTACTCTGACTTATTTTGCTTAGCATAATATTCTCAAGATACATCCATGTTGTCACAAGTGGCAGTATTTCATCTTTTCTTATGACTGAGTAATATAAGTTTAATTTTTTAAAAAGTCACTCTGAAAGGTATGAACTTGACAGGAGCATTCACTATATAACAGAGGCACAGGGAAGCATGAGGTGGGGAGTAGTTTCTCACAGAATGTGGCTATCTTCCTGCCTCCACTGATGCTCACTTGTAATATCAGAAGACTAAAGGACAGAGACCTGGAGCTAAAGGAGTTGCCATGGTGAGCAGCAGAGTTAACCAGGGCACGCCCTGTTTTAGGAGAACTCACTCTCTAGGTGCAGAGAAGTCAAAGGCCTCTTCCAGGCTACTCTCATTCCAATGTTCTGACCCAGAGAATGGAAGGTGGAACACCAGCCTCAAAGTAAGCATCATCCCTTGAACACATAAAGAGTTCATAGTGAGCAGATAGATCCTTCTTCCTTTTATTCTTTCATGACCTTTGACTCCAAAAGGTCCAGAGGTGGGAGTTGTGGCCAAGTTATACTAAGACATTTTATCTTGTTGGTTTTCCTTATGGTAATCCAATCTGAACCTTAGGCTAGCTTCTGACAAGTCAAATTCCTTTGTGATGATAGTAAGACTAACACTGATGCTCAATTCATCCAGTGTTACTTCTAGTGCTGAGTCCATGGTACCTACTTCTCCAACTCAACACACCTATTGTAATGGGAAGAGCCATGAAATTCCTGAGCAGAATTAGTACTTGTTCAGTGTCAGATTGTCATGGATCCAACCTCATGCCTTGGCTTTCCCCATAGACTTCTATAACTCATTTTTAAAAGTGTTGATGGAACTTGGGACTCAGCATATTCAAAAGCCTCTGCAGAAGCCAAGTCAAGGCTTGAGCTGAACCAATAGGGAATTAGCATGGTGGACCAGGAGCTCAACAGATGGGGTCTTCTTGCAATTCTAGGAGCCAGATTAATTATAGTTATGAATAATTCTGCTTGAAATACAATGTGTTATATTATATTCATGAATTTGTATTGCAAATATTTTATTTTAGCTTTTTTGAGTTGAGAAAAGACTCATGAGAGCAGACTGATGACTCATTAAGATGTGCTTCATGAGCCCTGGCTGGTGTGGCTCAGTGGATTGGGTACTGGCCTGTGAACCAAAGGGTAGCAGGTTTGATTCCCAGTCAGGGCACATACCTGGGTTGCAAGCCAGGTCCCAGTTGGGGGCATGTGAGAGGCAACTGCACATTGATGTTTCTTTCCTTCTTCTTCTCCCTCCCTTCTCTGCTCTCTAAAAATAAATAAATAAAATAAAATAAACCTGAGGTTTTAAAAAAAGAAACAAAATAAAATTGTAGCTGACATGCAATATTATAAAAAAAAAGATATGCTTCATGAAATGAATTTGGAGGCTTTACCTCTTTTTTTTGTGTGTATATATCATAGGAGTCATATGATCTTTAAAAATGAAGTTTATCTATTAAACTGCCTGGTCCCAAAGTCTTTTAATGGATTTACCTTTTCATTTTCTTCCAAGATTATTATTCTTCTTAGATTGTCAGTTTATGCTTCAATTAGTTTTGGTAATTTGTATTTTCCCAGAAAATTATCTATTATATTTGCTGCATTCAATTTCTATGATTGTTATAACTTTTTAAAGATAGTTTTTAATCGTTATGAAATAATTTATTTAGTTCTAATAATTTTTATTATTTTTATTCTGTACAATGTTTTTATATAGTTACTCCTGTTTTTTACTTTGTATTTGCCTGAGTTGTCTTTGTACATTTATTCCTTTATTTTTTAAGAGCATGTGTTTTTTATTTCAAGATTAGGGTGACAATGTTTACATCACTTTTGTGAAAACACTCCTGGGAACATACCCAAAGAAGCCTGAAACACAAATTCAAAAGAACTTATACACCCCTATGTTCATAATAGTGTTATTTACAACAGCCAAGTGCTGGAAACAGCCTAAGTGTCTATCAGTAGATGAGCAGATTAAAAAACTGTGGTACATTTACACAATGGAATACTGTGCAGCAGAAAGAAAGAAGGAATTCCTACCTTTTGTGACAGCACGGTGGGACAGGAGACTATTATGCTAACTGAAATAAGCCAGTCAGCACCATACATAGTTATTAGAATATTAAATGGTGCATTTTAAATTCCATTGAATAGATGTATAAAGTCATGAAAAGTAATAATGCAGTACTGGCATAAGAATCAATATCACTCTCCCTCCTCCTTCCTATTAAGACATCTACATTTTTGTGCTAAATAGACTATTTCCTTAAAAATAAATCATAATATGCTTTGAATAAAAACAAAATTGAATGTCATATTTTTAATGTACTTGTGCACCAGCTTTCTGAGAATAGGTGGTTAGGAAGTTCAGAGTTCAGTATCAACATTTTCCCTGTTTACCTACTAAATATTTAATTTAAGTAACAATAAACCTGGCAATCAATGTAGAATTGCATTTAATGATATGTATGTGAACATGAAATTAGTTATTAGGGCTTCTATAACTGCCTCTATTTTAGAGTTTGTACATTTTAGCTGCCACGAACTGATTCACATTTTTATTCAAGGCAAATATTTATAGGTCCTAAGGAACTTGAGCCTAAAGGAAAGCATGAAAAGCCTGTGTTAGGGTTAAGTAATCAATAGCAGTTGCAATAGACAAACCCTGAATTCTCAGTAGTTTATTTAGCACAACAGTTTATTGCTTGCTTTCCTGAAGTCCAATGTGAGCCAAGGGGCTGTCCTCCTTCTGGTGACTCAGGAATCAAATCTCTCTCTCTCTTATAATACTATCATTTCAATGTATGGCTTCCAAGGTTTCCATGACAGAATGAGGGAAAAGTAGAGATGGCCTATCAGCTCTTAACTTTCTCAGCCTAGAAGTGGTTCATGTCACTTCCACTTACATTTTGTTAACTAGACTAAGTCACCCAACCTCGCCTAGTTGCAAAAGGACTAGGAATTGTAATCTTCCATGGGACTAAAACAGAGAACGTAACTGGACATGGGAGAGCACAAATGGTCTCCCACAAGTGATAAATACATAGTGCTTTAGACTATAAAATTGAGGCCTAACATGGAATTTTAATAACTTTGAAACATCAACAACATTTTTCTGAGAAATGGTAACATAAAATTAATATACAAACAATCTTAAGTAAAAAAAAAAAGGGGGGATGACAGCATCTTGAGTGTCATCCAGACATAAAATAGAGCCCCCAAAAAGCTAAAAATATAATCACATTGACCTTCAATTACAGGTAACTATATCTTAACCAAGGAGTCATGAAATAATATAATTAAATATGTCTGAGCTAGAACAGAACTCAAATAAACCTATTTCTTTGATATATTTTTTACTCCTAGCTGAAGCTTCTCAGTTTTCACTGGCATATTTTATTGTTCTAGCCCCAAGTTTTTCTTTCCTAAAATAAAATAACTAAATATTGTAGACTTTCATATGCATGCACTGGCTTTCTTCTTATATTATTTGGAGATTCAGAACCAAGGACCATTGACTTAGATTAGCTAAGGTATGCTACACTGTGTACCTCTACCATACCTTCTAAAGGTTTTGTCATTTTTCTTGAAGAAATATTTAGGTAGGGTCATGAAAACATGCAGTATTTAGGGATGCCTTTCACCTTCATAAATATGATTATGTAAAATTTTTAGTTCAGGGCTGTCTTCTGAATTTGTAGGTGTCATGAAAGAATAACATTTTATTCTTAAGTGCATTTTTAGAACATTCTCTGGATCATCGGCTGCAAATAGATTTCCAATATGCTCCTGAGTGATACTAATGGGAAGACTTCCAGTTCTTATTTTTTAAGGGATAGTCTCTGATTGTTGGGCTGATCTGCTTCAGTTCTGACATATTCACCCAATATGCACTATGAATTAGTGATTACCTGATTCACCCACATACTCTTGACCCAACACTGCCCATTTTTTTTCTCTGCAGCTGCTGAGGAGATATGGCTCAATTCCATAGTCTGAATTTGTACACAGGGTTTCTATCTTTTTATCTGCAACTTTTTCTAGGTAATAGTGGGTTTTTTTAGAAAGTTTATACAGTTGTTTATATACCACTGATCTTTCTGGGTTGTTTTCTTTTAGTAAAAGTGTTTTATTCATTCAAGTTTCTTGTCATAAAGAGTATGCCCGGTCTGTTTCTCTTTTACATGATTTTTTGTTATTATCTCTTTACTGTTTTTTTAAAACTCCCTTTTCTACATGGACTGTGTTTTCTTAGACTTTCTTCCCTCTAGTGATTTTAAATTTATGTGATCTGTTGTCATTTTTCTAGTGATTAATTTTGCACTAAAAAATTACTTGAAACTACTCTTATCATTGCCAATGCCAACAATAAAACTGTATTTATTGGCTATTTTTATGAAGGATTAACACTTTGGCATGAATTTTTTTTATTTTATTGATTTGAGAGAGAGAGAGAGGAAGGAGGAGAAAGACAGAGAAAGCGGAGGCATCAATTAGTTGTTACACTTATTTATATATTCATTGGTTGATTCTTGTGTATGCCCTAATCAGGGATCAAAACTGCAACTTTATTATATCAGGATAAGGCTCTAACCAACTGCACTACCTGGCCAGGGCTTTAGCATGCATTTTTAATCCCCCTTTCTTTCTCTCATTCTCCCAGGTTTTTAATTATGTTTTATTATTTTTTCTGGGGTCAAAATCTTTTATTAAGAGGCTTGGTTGCAGGGCCAAAGGACTGGGAAGACAATGAAATCCAAAGTCTTCCGTTGAGCTGGAATCTTCCTAGCCTCGCAGTAGCCAAATTCTAGGTATGGAATTTTAACTCATATTTTCATGCTGTATATTTTCTTTTTCAAGAGCTATTTTTAACATTTGTATCAAGCCTTATAATACTATTACAACTGTTATTAAACCTAAATTTTTTATTTAAATGGTTTCAATGTGAGCCATAATCTTTTTAGTCACCCAAAGCAACTATACTATAAAATTTATTGCTGAAACCTGTAGGAAATAATTTTTTCATAACTATGTTTTTCAACTTCCTTTTGATTTTTATATTCTCTTCCTTTTATAGTGCACACTATAATAATAAGTCATTAGCACATAATTTTTTTTCCTACTTACTCATCCTTTAATGTCGAGAGGCTAAGTTTGACTATAAACATCATTTTTCTAACTGGTACCCCTACTGTCTATATAATTGCTGATAGAATCCTCATTTCAGATGTGAAGATCAAGTGTTGTTTGATATTCATACTTCCTAGCCCATTTTATGCTGGTATGAAGTCTTTATTTAGTGTGAATGTATTGCCAGGGGAAGACATCTAGTCCTATTGCCTGTTTATCTTTCCATGAGTGTCAGTGATTCCTGGATAGTTAGACACTCTTCCATGTTTTTTTAATGTTTACCTGATACTGGAAATCAAGGCTCCTAAACTGAGGCATGTTCTCATGCCTCTCAGTCCAGGTATTCTATGACCCGAGCTGGCGAGCTGGACTCGCTGGCACCGACAGCCTTTGACTGATCAGGCCTCAGGGTTTCAAGACATCCTGTGACTTAAAAGAAATCTTGCTGAGTTCTCCATCTTCCCTGATGTTGACAAGGAAACCAAACAAAGCTGAGCACAGGTGGTGCTTAACCTTGCATGCTTTCTGTTAATGTTTAAGGAACAGTGTATTCATTCCCAGAGTCTTAAAAGAATAGATAATTGAATTTCTGGTTTTTTTGTTTTTGAATCTATAGATGATATATAGTTTTGTTTGTCAGGAAACATTCTTTATAGTTTATATATTAACCTCCTTTTGTTGTAACTCCAAGTAAGTAATTGTATACTGTAATCAATATTGGAATGTGCCTGTGAGCTCATTCCTTACCCTCCCTATTGATTTCTATTTTTAGTATACTTGTAAAACTCAATAAAAGGAGAGGTCTTTGTATGCTCATTGCTGACTTGCCAGAGTGTGCGGCAGCCCTCCAACCGATTCATTCTGCCTGCTGGAATTACTTCTGCGTCTTAGACCATATTTAATACAACACTTACCTAACCCAGTGAATGGTAGATTTGTTCAGTAAATGTTTACTCCAGTATTCAACAGAACTCTCAGAAAGCACCATGAGTCTTTCAGGCTCAGCTCCTTCCAACTGCCAACCTGACCCTCCTAGACAAAAGCACTTCCAGTCACACAGCATTGTGGGTAATTATAGTTTCAAAATTGGTGTAAAAAAACAGTACAGTATTCCCTCACTTATCGCGGGTATTATGTTCTATACTCGCCCCCTATTCCCGCGCAATAAGTGAAAATCCATGAAGTAGGAACCTTACATTTATTTTAGTATTTATATACATTTTAAGGCTTTATAAACCCCTCCCACATACTAATAAACATTCCCAGTCCCTTATTAACCTTTCCCACTCCCTTATTAAACTATTCCACACTTTTATAAACACTACTTATGTTCTTAAATATATTCTACACTCTTAAACCTATGTAACTTTAACAACATGCATATACAGTACCACAAAATCCCATGATATATAAGAGATCAAAGATGGTGGAGGAGTAAGTGGAAGCTACACTAATGTCCTCCCAGGACCAGTCTGGATTTACAACTTAATTTTGGAGAAATCATCTGGAATAACCAACCAAACACTAGCTGGAGAGAAGTCTTATAACCACGGAGAGACAGAAAAGGCCGCTACATCACAACATAACCAGTAGGGAGTGCGGAGACGCTGAAGGGCTGACTGGGCTCCCACGGGTGGCAGCTGAAGGGACTGAGAAACAGGTCAGCAGCCAGGGGTTCCCCCTGAGAAGGACAGGGTCTAAACCCCCAGCTGGGCTTCCCAGCCTACAGCAACAGAGTGGAAAGTAAAATAGTATCCAGTTGTAAAAAGCAAAAAGCCACAGGGTTTCTTGCTAGCCAGAGAGAAAGAGCAGGAGAAAAAGAGCTCTTAAGTGGACCACATACAAAAATGTTTTGGCCCCATTTACCCTGGGCTCAAGCAGAGGGAAGGCAGAGAGGACTAGAGACACTTGGGCAGAGTTTGGCATGGTGGCTTTAAGGAGAGAACTGGGGGAGCAGCCGACCGGGTCACAGTGCTGACTCATCCTCAGTACTGCAGGCAGACCAATCCCCTCCAAGTGGCATCAGTCTGAGGGGAAGCAAAAGCCCTGCCTACAGGAATTAAGCTGACACACCCATGATCTTTATGCCTGACAGCTAATCACAGATTAAATAGATTACCAACTAAAGAAGACAGACAAAGACAGTAGATCCCTGGAAGTCTCCAACAGGCTGCCTAGGGCCAGACTGGTACATGATCTGAAGCCACCAGGGGCAGATCCAGGAAGTGCAGATCATTCTAAGAAGCACCAACAAACAATAGGAGTCACAAAAATGGGGAGACAGAGAAACAACCCCCCATCAAAAGGAAAGGTAGGATCCCCAGAGAGAGTGCTAAAAGAAATAGAGGGGAGCAAACTATCAGATATGGAATTCAAAACATGGATTATGGAGAAGTTCAATGAGCTCAGCGGAAACTACAAAGAACTCCAGGGAAACTACAAGGAACTCCAGAAAAACTACAGCGAACTTACTGAGAATTACACCAGCATGAAAAAGGACATAGAAGCTATCAATAAGAGCCAGGAGGAAATGAAGAATATGATCTCTGAAGTGAAGAACACAGTAGAAGGAATTAAAAGCAGGCTAGAGGAAGTAGAAGATCGGATCAGCGAGCTGGAGGACAATGTAGACAAAAACTCCCAGACAGTGCAACAAAATGAAAAAAGACTGAACCAGAGTGAAGAGGTTCTAAGACAGCTGCAGGACAACATAAAACGTAATAATATCTGTATCATAGGAATTCCAGAAAGAGAAGAAGAAGAGCAAGGAATAGAAAACCTCTTTGAAAAACTAATGACAGAAAACTTCCCTAACATGAGGAGAGAAAGAGTCATGCAAGTCCAGGAAGCACAGAGGGGCCCAATGAAGATGAACCCCAACAGGCCCACTTCAAGACACATCATAATTAAAATGGCAACATTCAAAGACAAAGAGAGAATCCTAAAAGCAGCAAGAGAGAAACAACTAATAATATACAAGGGAGCTCCAATAAGGCTATCATGTGATTTTTCAGCAGAAACACTACAAGCCAGAAGGGAATGGCAAAAAATATTCCAAGCAATGAAAAACAAAGGCCTATAACCAAGAATATTCTACCCAGCAAGGCTCTCATTCAAAACGGAAGGTGAAATAAGGAGTTTCCAAGACAAAAGAAGGCTGAAAGAATACATCTCCACCAAACTAGCACAGCAAGAGATGCTAAAGGGTCTGCTTTAAGAAGCTGAAGAAAGAGAGACAAAGAGGAACACAAGTACAAAGGGGGAAAATGACAATAAATAAGTACTTATCAGTAATAACCTTAAATGTAAATGGATTAAATGCTCCCATCAAAAGACATGGAGTAGCTGAATGGATTAGAAAGCATGACCCACATATATGCTGTCTACAAGAGATCCACCTTAGAACAAAAGATCTAACAGACTGAAAGTGAAGGGATGGAGAAAAGTATTTCAAGCAAATGGACATGAAAAAAATAAAGCTGGGGTAGCAATACTTATATCAGACAACACAGATTTCACAGCAAAGGCCATAAAAAGAGACAAAGAAGGACATTTCATAATACTTAAGGGAAAAATCCATCAAGAAGATATAACGCTTATAAATATATATGCACCCAACTTAGGAGCACTCAAATATGTAAGGAAAAATTTGAAAGACTCCAAGAAAGATATAGACAGCAACACCCATTGTCAACAATAGACAGATCATCGAAACAAAGAAATACCAAAGATATTGAGGCACTGAACAACACTCTAGATCAAATGGACTTAGTCGATATATATAGAACTTTTCACCCCCAAAAAGCAAAATATACATTCTTCTCAAGTGCACATGGAACACTTTCAAAGATAGACCACATGGTAGGACACAAAACAAGCTTCAACAAATTCAAGAAAATTGAAATTATATCAAGCATCTTCTCAGATCACAATGGCTTATTATTGGAAATAAACGTCAAGGAAAAAACTCAAAAACACTCAAACTCATGGAGAATGAATAACATGCTATTAAATAATGAATGGGTTAACAATGACATCAAGAAAGAAATCAAAAGTTTCTGGAAACTAATGAAAATAAACACACAACAACCCAAAACCTATGGGATACAGCGAAAGCAGTCCTGAGAGGAAACTTTATAACAATACAGGCCTACCTAAAAAAGCTAGAAGAATCTCTAGTAAAAAATTTAACCCTACAACTACAAGAACTAGAGGAAGAACAACAAGCAAAGCCCAGATCAAGTAGAAGGAAGAAAATCATCAAGATCAGAGCAGAATTAAATGACATGGAGACTAAACTAACAATTCAAAAGATCAACACAAGTAGGAGCTGGTTCTTTGAAAAGATAAACAAAATTGACAAGCCTTTAACCAGGCTTATCAAGAAAAAAAGAGAGAGGACCCAAATAAACAAAATCAGAAATGAAAGAGGAGAAATCACAACCGATACCACAGAAATACAAAGGATTGTAAGAAATTTTTATGAACAACTGTATGGCAAAAAATTTGACAACCTAGAGGAAATGGACAAAATCCTGGAAACCTGTAGTCTTCCAAAACTGAATCAAGAAGAAGCAGAAAGTCTGAATAGACCAATGACAACTAGTGAAATTGAAGCAGTAATCAAAAAACTCCCGGCACACAAAAGCCCTGAACCGGATGGCTTCACAGGTGAATTCTACAAAACATTTAGGAAAGAACTAACTCCTATTCTCCTCAGACTATTCCAAAAGATCCAAGAAGAGGGAAGACTCCCAAACTTGTTCTATGAAGCCAGTACTACCCTGATTCCAAAACCAGGTCAAGACACAACAAAGAAAGAAAACTACAGGCCAATATCGCTGATGAACATAGATGCTAAAATCCTCAACAAAATATTGGCAAACCGGATCCAGCAACACATTAGAAAGATCATACACCATGAACAAGTGGGATTCATCCCAGAGATGCCAGGATGGTTTAATATTTGCAAATCAATAAATGTAATGCACCACACAAACAAAATGAAAGACAAAAAACACATGATCATATCAATAGATGCAGAAAAAGCATTTGATAAAGTACAACACCCATTTATAATGAAAACTCTCAGCAAAATGGGAATAGAGGGGACATACCTCAACATAATAAAGGGCATATATGAGAAACCTGAAGCCAACATCATACTCAATGGGCGAAAACTGAGAGCATTCCCCCTGAGGTCAGGAACAAGACAAGGATGTCCACTCTCTCCACTCCTATTCAACATAGTCTTGGAAGTTCTAGCTATGGCAATCAGACAAGAAAGAGAAATAAAAGGCATCCAAATTGGAAAAGAGGAAGTAAAACTGTCATTACTTGCAGATGACATGATAGTGTACATAGAAAACCCAATACACTCCACAAAAAAACTACTCAACCTAATAAGTGAATTCGGCAAAATAGCAGGGTACAAAGTCAATATTCAGAAATTGATGGTATTTCTGTACACCAACAATAAAATCTCAGAGATAGAAACTGAAAGAAAAATCCCATTTACCATAGCAACAAGAAAGATAAAGTACCTAAGAATAGACTTAACCAAGGAGGTAAAAGACCCGTACTCAGAAAACTACATAACACTGAATAAAGAAATTAAGGAAGATACAAATGAATGGAAGCATATACCATGCTCATGGATGGGAAGAATCAACATCATTAAAATGTCCATACTACCCAAAGCAATTTAAAGATTCAATGCAATTTCTATTAAAGTATCAATGACATTTTTTACAGACCTAGAACAAATACTTCAAAAATTTATATGGAACCAAAAACAACCCCAAAGAGCCACAGCAATTTTGAGGAAGAAGAACACAGTAGGAGGGATCACAATACCTGATATCGAACTATACTACAAGGCCACGGTAATCAAAACAATCTGGTACTGGCATAAGAACAGACATATAGATCAATGGAACAGAATAGAGAGCCCAGAAATAAACCCAGGTCTTTATGGTCACCTAATATTTAACAAAGGGGGAAGGAACATCAAATGGAGTGAAAAGAGCCTCTTCAACAAATGGTGTTGGGAGAACTGGACAGGGACATGCAAAAAAAATGAAACTAGACCACCAACTTACACCATACACCAGTATAAATTCAAGATGGATCAAAGACTTAAATGTAAGCTGTGACACTATAAAAGTCCTAGAGGAAAAAAATAGGAAAATTTCAGATATCCCACGTAGCAACATTTTCACTGATATATATCTCCTAAGGCAAGGGAAATAAAGGAAAGAATAAACAAATGGGACTACATCAAACTAAAAAGTTTCTGCTCAGCTAAAGAAAACATCAGCAAGATAAAAAGGAAGCCAACCATATTAGAAAATATATTTGCCAATGATATCTCCGACAAGGGATTGATCTCTAAAATATATAAAGAGCTGATACGACTCAACAGCAAGAAGACAGACAACCCAATTAAAAAATGGGCAAAGGACCTGAACAAACACTTCTCCAAAGAGGACATACAGATGGTCCATAGACATATGAAAGAATGCTCAACATCACTAGCCATCAGAAAGATGCAAGTAAAAACCACAATGAGATACCACCTCACACCAGTCAGAATGGCCATCATCAACAAATCAACAAAGAACTTGTGCTGGAGAGGATGCGGAGAAATAGAAACCCTGGTGCATTGCTGGTGGGAATGCAGACTGGTGCAGCCACTATGGAAAACAGTTTTGAATTTCCTTAAAAAACTAAAAATGGAACTGCCTTTTGATCCAGCAAGTCCATTGCTAGGATTATATCCAAAAAATCCTGAAACACCAATTCAAAAGAACCTATGCATCCCTAGTTTCATAGCAGCACTATTTACAATAGCCAAGTGCTGGAAACAACCTAAGTGCCCATCTGTAGATGAATGGATCAAAAAACTTTAGTACATTTACACAATGGAATACTATGTAGCAGAAAGAAAGAAGGAATTCCTGCCATTTGCAACAACATGGATGAAACTAGAGAGAATTATGCTTAGTAAAATAAGCCAGGCAACAAAAGAAAAATACTTTATGCTATCACCTATTACAGTAAACTAATGAACAACACAAACAAATGAACAAAACTGAACCAGAGGGCATAAGCCTATGATCTCATTATCTGAGTGATTGTCTGTACATATAGGCCTCACTTAATCCTGTCTGCAGTGCTGCCTCCTGAGACTCAACGGTTTGGCTGAACTAAGTGGCTGGGTTGGTGAAGTACGGGGTGGTCTGTGTGCTTCACTTTACAAAACCGGTTTCTCTTTTTTACCCTAATGGCTTGGACAGAAAGGGCCCAGAGGCCTGAGAGGGGGGGGAACCTAAAATATTTCCATCAGCCCAAACTAAGTATAATGGGCAAAAGGGTTTGGACAGGTGACATGTGCCTGGCACACCTCCCTCCAAAGAAGCCCTTGCTCTCCCTAATGTGGGACATTGAAAAATTAATCCCTGCCTTCTGTTATCTAGTGGTTATGGATTGAATGATGTCTTTTAACCCTGTTGCCAAATCCGTTGCCCCCAGAATACAACAAGGATGCCAGCCTGTTAAACCAAGCATGCCGTTGTCCGGGGACAGCCAACTGACCTGGAGTCTGCACGATCCTTCCCCATGTGGGAAGGCCACCCTCCCATTTGTACCCCAACTCTTATTAGGGATTTCTGGACCCAAGGGTAGGTAGGACGATGACCATGTCCAGCTTGAAGCAGCTAGAGGAGCTCGAGACCTTCGCCCATTGTCCTTTATAAGATTATAAAGGGTCTTAAGTCTGAGAGGGAGGGATTGTTATTTTTTATTGTTAAAATAATCAATTAATCATTTATTTATTTAAAAGAAGAAGAAGAATATATGAAAGGGTGAAGCGGGAGAGCTTGTATGTATGACCCATGGGCATGGACTTGGGGGGGGGATTGTTGGAGGAGGGGGGATGCTGGGTGGAGGGGAGCAAAGGGGAAAAAATTGAAAACGTTGTAACAATATAATCAATAATATATACTTAAAAAATAATGTATGTCAACTGTAATTTAAAATAAAAATGATTAAAAATAAAAACGAGTAAGCAAAAAAAAAGAAAAGGAGTTATTAGAAGAGGCGGCAACAGGACAGCTATTTTTCAAGATAAAATGCATATTTAATTAGATAAGTAGCAAAAATGGAAGTGATCCTAAGAGGGGTGTCTCTATTCCAGGCCTTAAACAAAGTTCTAACCTTAGAATTTGTTAATTTTTAACAGCAGGGTTGAAAGTTGTTTTTGTCTGCTCTGGGTGATTGCCATATATTTTCATCAATTAATTTTTGTTGAAATGCCTGCTGAGTATGTGGTGTAGTCCAGGGAGACAGCTGACTGTTTGCAACATAATTTAATTTGGCAGCTGGTCCCTGAAAGCTTAGTACTCCTCAAATTAACATACCCAGGATAGCAGAGGAAGCAGAACCGAAAAGAGGAATCAGTGGTCAGTGAGAAGTTTGTTCTTTGGCTATTTAGTGAGAGTGGAGACTCAACTCTGAACTCATATGTTTCCATGTCCGAAGCCTGGCTCTGCCTTCACCAGCTGTGTGGATGCCGGCAAGTTATTTCAATCTCTGAGCATATGCTTCCTCAATTGTAAAATAGAGATGGTAATTGGACTAACCTCTATTAAGTGTTGTACTAAATTCTTACAACAACCACAAGCTAATAAAAATTACTTTTTTAAAAGAGGGATAAGTAAAGTAGCTAATTTGGTAGGAAAGGCCAAGAAATAGGAGACCCGATTTCTAGTCCAGCTGGGCTATTAAATAATTCTACCTAGATCTGTAAGGGTTTGAAAAGCAGATCCCAAATACAAACTTTTCCTATTATGTCATTTAAAGTATTATTTACTTGCACCAACTGAGACAAAAATCAAAGTAAAGAATTCAAGTAGGAAAGACATGTTATAAAAGGTCAATTGGTAAGTACTGAACCCAGATAAACCTATTGTTAATTGTTATATTATGTTTTTATTAAAAACATCTAATTAATTAATTAATTACATGTCATTAATTAGTCCTCTATATCGTGGCTCACTATTGCAGCCTTCACTGTATTGTGGGATTTTAAAAAATATTATATTTAATTATTTATCTCGGATTTTTTGCTATATCGTGGGATTTTTTAAAGTATATTTTATTGATTATATTGTTACAACATTTCCAATTTTTTCCCCTTTGCTCCCCTCCACCCAGCATCCCCCCTCCTCCAACAATCCCCCCCCCCAAGTCCATGCCCATGGGTCATACATACAAGCTCTCCCGCTTCACCCTTTCATATATTCTTCTTCTTCTTTTAAATAAATAAATGATTAATTGATTATTTTAACAATAAAAAATAACAATCCCTCCCTCTCAGACTTAAGACCCTTTATAATCTTATAAAGGACAATGGGCGAAGGTCTCGAGCTCCTCTAGCTGCTTCAAGCTGGACATGGTCATCGTCCTACCTACCCTTGGGTCCAGAAATCCCTAATAAGAGTTGGGGTACAAATGGGAGGGTGGCCTTCCCACATGGGGAAGGATCGTGCAGACTCCAGGTCAGTTGGCTGTCCCCGGACAACGGCATGCTTGGTTTAACAGGCTGGCATCCTTGTTGTATTCTGGGGGCAACGGATTTGGCAACAGGGTTAAAAGACATCATTCAATCCATAACCACTAGATAACAGAAGGCAGGGATTAATTTTTCAATGTCCCACATTAGGGAGAGCAAGGGCTTCTTTGGAGGGAGGTGTGCCAGGCACATGTCACCTGTCCAAACCCTTTTGCCCATTATACTTAGTTTGGGCTGATGGAAATATTTTAGGTTCCCCCCCCTCTCAGGCCTCTGGGCCCTTTCTGTCCAAGCCATTAGGGTAAAAAAGAGAAACTGGTTTTGTAAAGTGAAGCACACAGACCACCCCGTACTTCACCAACCCAGCCACTTAGTTCAGCCAAACCGTTGAGTCTCAGGAGGCAGCACTGCAGACAGGATTAAGTGAGGCCTATATGTACAGACAATCACTCAGATAATGAGATCATAGGCTTATGCCTTCTGGTTCAGTTTTGTTCATTTGTTTGTGTTGTTCATTAGTTTACTGTAATAGGTGATAGCATAAAGTATTTTTCTTTTGTTGCTTGGCTTATTTTACTAAGCATAATTCTCTCTAGTTTCATCCATGTTGCTGTAAATGGTAGAAGTTCCTTCTTTCTTTCTGCTACATAGTACTCCATTGTGTAAATGTACCACAGTTTTTTGATCCACTCATCTACAGATGGGCACTTAGGTTGTTTCCAGCACTTGGCTATTGTAAATAGTGCTGCTTAAAGCAGACCCTTTAGCATCTCTTGCAATGCTGGTTTGGTGGAGATGTATTCTTTCAGCCTTCTTTTGTCTTGGAAACTCCTTATTTCACCTTCCGTTTTGAATGAGAGCCTTGCTGGGTAGAATATTCTTGGTTATAGGCCTTTGTTTTTCATTGCTTGGAATATTTTTTGCCATTCCCTTCTGGCTTGTAGTGTTTCTGCTGAAAAATCACATGATAGCCTTATTGGAGCTCCCTTGTATATTATTAGTTGTTTCTCTCTTGCTGCTTTTAGGATTCTCTCTTTGTCTTTGAATGTTGCCATTTTAATTATGATGTGTCTTGAAGTGGGCCTGTTGGGGTTCATCTTCATTGGGCCCCTCTGTGCTTCCTGGACTTGCATGACTCTTTCTCTCCTCATGTTAGGGAAGTTTTCTGTCATTAGTTTTTCAAAGAGGTTTTCTATTCCTTGCTCTTCTTCTTCTCTTTCTGGAATTCCTATGATACAGATATTATTACGTTTTATGTTGTCCTGCAGCTGTCTTAGAACCTCTTCACTCTGGTTCAGTCTTTTTTCATTTTGTTGCACTGTCTGGGAGTTTTTGTCTACATTGTCCTCCAGCTCGCTGATCCGATCTTCTACTTCCTCTAGCCTGCTTTTAATTCCTTCTACTGTGTTCTTCAATTCAGAGATTGTATTCTTCATTTCCTCCTGGCTCTTATTGATAGCTTCTATGTCCTTTTTCATGCTGGTGTAATTCTCAGTAAGTTCGCTGTAGTTTTTCTGGAGTTCCTTGTAGTTTCCCTGGAGTTCTTTGTAGTTTCCGCTGAGCTCATTGAACTTCTCCATAATCCATGTTTTGAATTCCATATCTGATAGTTTGCTCCCCTCTATTTCTTTTAGCACTCTCTCTGGGGATCCTACCTTTCCTTTTGATGGGGGGTTGTTTCTCTGTCTCCCCATTTTTGTAACTTCTATTGTTTGTTGCTGCTTCTTAGAATGATCTCCTAATAACTCCTTTTCTTAAGTCAGGCTCTGGGAATGTACAACATGCATGTTCTGCCCAGGAAAAGGGCAGAGAGGACAGGAGCCTAGAAATCTCTTGATATCCACTTTGCCTTATTAAATTATACAATTAGAAAGTTACCTGGAACAATGCTTTTCCCATAAATTCCAAGGCCTTCACCCAGCTTAAAATCTCAGAGACATTAACATGAAGTGAATTGGATCCCAAAGTAGAGGGGAATGTTAGAGAACCAATTTGGGTCACAGTAAGAGCCTCAAATTCTGTCCTTAACTACCTCTATGATCTCAGATAAATTTTTAAATAGCTAGGCTCCATTTTCTCACACATAACAAAGTTTAGACCTAATCCAGAAGATTATAATGAGAATTGCACAAATTCATTTGTGTATATGGAAGTATTTTTCATTTTTTATTTTATTTTACTGTTGTTCAATTACAGTTGTCCCAATTTTTCCCCCATTGCTCTCCCCTGCCCCACCCATACCCCCCTGCTCCCACAGTCACTCTCTACCCTGTTGTTCATGTCCATGGGTCCTTTATACTTGTTCCTTGATTAGACCCTTCCCCTTCTGTATAAGCAAATTCTGTGGAAACAAACTCTGAATTGAACATTTACGTGGGAACTTGGACTTAGAATGTTCATATCTCCATGTCTTTAGGTAGAAATGCTGTAAATTGCTTCACTGTTGTGAATTCTTTCTCAATAATAAGAACATTTTCATTCAAGCTACTTCCCACATCTTCCTCATAATGGCCAGTAACCAGAATGGAAAGAACAAAATGAAATATTTAAATTGCTTGAGATTCAACTTTTCCTGAATAAAATAAATATATACACATGTATGTGCACATATGTGTGTGTGTGTGTGTGTGTGTGTATGGGACAGTTCCACGTGGGTGTGAGGGCAGTGCATCCCTGTGCCTGGCCTCTGCCCTGAAGCAAGGGAGGAGTTTCCACTGATGCCACTTGTCCTGGTCTTGGCCCAGGACTATTGGAGACTGCCTGGGTGACTTATGTGCCCTTCTTTGGCACATTGTACATGAATAGATAGGGAGCCAGGTGGGTACCATCCTCCTTTCTCAGCTCTTTTCAGTACTTTCTCTCAGATCCTACTAAGCCAAATTCTTATCTAAAAACCTACAAGAGGTTTTTACCTTGCCTATGAAAAGCTTATTTGTGGGACCCGAATCGTCTATTTTGGGGAGTGTAGGAAAGAGAAGTGTGAGCTCCTTCCCAAACTGCTGGATGTCTTTTGCTTCCACAAGTGGATGGGGAGGACTTCAGTGGGAAGATGGTGCAGAGCAAACTGTAAGGAAAGGTGATTTGTTCAGACATAGTGGAGTGGGGTCTAGCTGTCCTCCAAGGTTCGGTTACCAGTTTACTCCAAGGTAGTGTTTTTTCCCTCCTCACTTTCCTCCTTATCATATAACACCCATCTTCCCACTACCACAAACTGGAATAAAATTTGAGGAGATAATTTCTTCTAGGCACTGTTTTCAACAACCCTGGATCCAAGGTAGCAGCTGGGATGCACTGGGGGGATGAGTGCTTTGGAGAAATAGGTAGAGCACTCAGCTCCCACTTCCACCCACTATGTGGACACATGCAAGCTTTCTTAATTTTTTATTCATCTTAACTTAATAGAAATGTAATTTATCTTTACATTGCACTACCTCTTTACCTCCTTAAGTAAAACACCTAAATTTGAATGAGCATAACAAAATTGAATGTAGATATACAGTTGGAAACAAAGGTTGGAAAACTTTCTGGAAAAGGTCAGTATATTAGTTTCCTAGGGCTTTTATAGCAAAATACCACAAACTGGGTGGCTGAAAACAACTGAACATTTATGTTTATCACAGTCTTGGAAGTCAGAAGTAAAAAATCAAAGTGTTAGCATACTTCCAAAGACTCTAGGAGAGGATCCTTACTTACTTATTCCAACTTCTGGTGGTTCCAGGGGATCCTTGGCTTGAAGGTACATAATTTAAATCTCTGCCCTCATTGTCATATGGCCTCTACGTCTGTGTCCTTCTCTTCTGTCTCTTTCATGAACATTTTTCATTGGATTTGGGGCCCATCCCAATAAATCAAGCTAATCTTATCTCAAGACACTTAATTTCATCTGCAAAGACACCAAATAAGGTAACATATACAGGGTCTGGATATCAGGGAAGTGACATACCCTATGGGGGGCCACCTATCAACCCACTGCAGTCAGGTAGTAAATATTTTAGGCTTTATGAGCCATAAATGTCACAGCTAGTTTATGTTTTAGCTACTCAACTCTGCCATTGTAGCTGGCATGAAAGCAGCCATAGACAATACACAAATAAATGAGTGTGGCTATGTTCCAGGAAAATTTAATTTATGAACACTGAAACTTGAATTTCATAGAATTTTCACAAATTATAAAATATTCCTTATCTTTTTATTTTTCATCAGCATTTAGAAATGTAAAAAACAAGAAGCCAACTAAATTTGGGCCTGTGGGCTATAATTTGAGTATCCTGGGGTTAGAATTATAGAATATTTTTAAAGAGGTCTTGATTTCTTTTTGAAGGTCTCCAATAACCTCCTAATAAAGGCAACTATTTTTCCTCTGTCTTCTGTTATTCTAAAGGTTTCTGTGTCTTTTGACACAAGTTGTGACTGTTTTCCTTTTCAAAACTCTCCCTCCAGCAATGTGGATATGATGAAACATTAATGTGGCTTCATAGGAAATATGGTAAGAGATGGTAATATAATGACTTCCTTGACAGAAAGTTTATGTGTATCTGAGCTATGTGACCTGTAAGAACAAGATACAGTGAATTCTGTGGAAAGAATAGAACCTTCCGCAAGTGAGCTGGGCCAGATTAGCTAGTGATGGAGTCAAGTGGAGGGTGAATGGGGGCAGCTGTGATGAGCTGAATTAAAGAGGAGATGGAGAGACCAAGAGAGGAAAGGAAGGTTGTAGAAGGGCATATAAGCAAAGAGAAGGGGAGACTGAAGAAAGAAGAGAGAGAAGAAAAGAGAAACAGAAAGATAAAATGAGGTTGCTTATGGCAAGAGAAGAAATTCAATCCAGATGATGCTAAGTGAGTGTGAGGTTTATTAGGCCATGCCAGGAGAGAGGGCAATTAGAGACTTCTAGAGCTGAGAATTAGTTAAGAGCTAAAACCCCAGGAATGGAGAAAGCATCTCTTAGAGCAGGGCGGGATGGGCAAGGGTGCTCAGGCTTGGGGAGAGTGCCTGAATTTTGGGGATGTTTTTGTTGTTTTTTTAAATGGAAGACAATGCGTAATAATGTTCCAAAATAAACAAGTGGTGTTTACTGTAAGAACAGAGTCACTTAGATGACCGTTAAGATGCAGCAAGTTGGAAAGTAGAGGTTTATTAGGAAAATCAGCAAGCAGGGAGACCTGCCATGGGTGGTCAGGACTCCACCTTTCTAGGGGAGAAGGGGTTTCTTTTATAGGGGGAAAACACAGAGGAGGATTTTTTGTGAGCCTTGTCAGCAGTCTGGCCTTCTGGCAGCTGTGGGTGCCACAGGCTGATCAAAACAGGACATGGTTTCGGCCTGATACATCCTGTCGTGTCACAGGCAGCTGCAGGCAGGGTAAGCGCTTGCATAGTATGGAGTCTGGAGATGTCATTTACCAGTCCTTTCTTTGATATGAAGAAGAGGGTTATAGAGGGCCACCTTTGGTGTGAATTGGGGCAAGTAAAGGAGGCAAGTGGGCCAGATGTGGCCTCTGAAGTCAGCACCCCAGTCTGGGCCAGGAGTGATGCAGATGTAACAGGAGCTGAGCAGAGCTTTGGAGAATGCTTTAGGGGACTCCTCTGACAGCAACAGGTAGGCAGGGTGGATGGACCAGGAGAGACTGGGCAAAAAGACCAGAGGAGACAGGAGAGTTAGGAGCCGCTGGCCACAGTCCAGGCAGGATACCTGAGGGCCTGTCCTCCAGGTGATGAAGGGAGGGGAGATATGGGGAAGCCACCAACTGCTAAGCTTGCTGTTTTCAAAGTTCTAAGGGGTCAGACCTCTGACACTTCAACTCTTGGCCTTTCAGCTGAACTGGAAGGCTGGATACCCTTTTTCAGCATTCCCATAACACTGTGAACATACATTTATTAAAGTTCTTATCTTACTGTATTGTAATAAAATGCTACCATGCTTCTCTTCTTTCTAAACTGCCAGCTCTTCAAGGGCAACTTGTCATTGATCTTTGTGAACCTTTTCCCTGGCAAAGTGCCTGGCATTTAATAGGTGCTTAACAAATATACTTTGTAGGATTGGATTAAGGAAAGAATGAATGTGGGGCTAAGCTCATTATGTTATGGCCACTTGATAGTTGTCACTGAAATGCTCCCACTGAGGGTCTGGAGAAATGTCAGTCCTGTGGCCATTTGAGATCCCAACAATGACAGGGGGCGGGGAGGAGAACAATGGAAATGTCAGCCAGTTTGGGCCATGTACCAAGCATCTCAGGGTTATGTTTGGTGGGGGTGCTTTCCAGCTTAGTTCTGGGAAGGAACATGGTGTTTATCTAAGTGCTGGCATCTACTTAGACAAACAGGAAAACATTCTGCCACCTAACTTGATTGGAACTGGAATTCTGCTCTCCATCCGATGGCTGAAATAATGCAGGGCATTGCAAAACATTTCAGATCAGTTGACTTCCCTGGCAGCTGAGTTTGCGTCAGTGCAGAAGCACACAGCAGGTCATATTTTTGTATTAACAAATTTACAGCACCTGCCTTGGGATGAAACATTGGGACTACAAAGGAGTTGATGGGGAAATTTTTCAGGGCCTTTATCTCAGTGCCACCCTATTTAATACAGTTCATGTTAAAGTAGTGCCTGGAACCCAGAGTTCAAAATAACATCATCTGTTTGTATAATGGTTTATAGTTTATAAAATAGTTCACAGTCATTATCACACTTTTTCAGGCAACTGCAGCTCCACATTGTAGATGAGAAGATTGAGATTCATTAGGATTTGGTGACTTCTTCACACAGTAACTGGTAGATTCCATGTGCAGTGGCCCCTCTGTGGTTATTAGCATCATAAGAACTTCAACAATCCTTACTTTGGCATTCCCCAGTGCCACAAAAACTATTCTTGCCATCATAATCAGTAATCTCCTAGAAGCCAAATATTGTGGACTCATCCATTTTTATTTTGCCTGACTCTTGTATAACAAATGACCATGTGGATTACTCCCTTTTTTCTTAAGGCTGTCTTCTTTGGTTTCTAGGATGCTGCTCTCCTTCCTGATTTTCCTCCTTCATCTTAAACCATACCTTCCCAATCTCATGTACTGACTCTCTGTCCCAGTGCCCCTTATGAATATTGGTGTTCTCCGGGATTGGTTGTTAGCCCTTTTCTCTTTGCACTCCACACTCTTCTTGGGGATCTCATCCATGTTCATGGCTACAATCCTTAACACTACAGTGGTAACTCCCAAATCTCTGTTGCCAACCCAGCTTTCTCATCTGCATTGAAAATATATACCCTTTCTGCTTTCTGCATCTCTCCATGTGGATGTGCAATAAGAGTTTCAAATTCCCACAATATTACAGTATTGAATATGCCCATTCAGCAGGATACAATGTTTCTTCACTTAATCAAGTTTTCATTTTTTCTTTCAGTACAGGAATATTTGGAAGTTTTCTTCATGTAGATCCTACATGTCAATAATTCTTTATTTCTAAGTATATACTTTCATGACATTGTAATATGATCTTGTTTCATTATGTTGTAGAATTGGCTATGTTGTTATATAAAAGAGCTATTGATTTATATAATTTATTTTTAAAAACATCTGAAATCTCTAATTAGTTTTACCTGTTTTTCTGTTGATTATCTTTGATTTGGAATTACAGTTTTCTCTCACTTTGCACTATTTATGCCTCTTATTTCTTTTTCTTAATTTCATTGGCTAGCATGCCTAGAGCAATATTACCAGTCATAATAATGGTCATTAGATCACTTCTATTTTTCCCTGTTAAGTTTAAAACCCCTTATCATTAAATTAAATATACTTTATTTTATTAATGGCATATCATTCTATTTCTATTTAATATTAGTAAAAGATGTTAAACTCTTATTAAATGTCTTTTAGTTATCAAAGAAATGATTTTAAGATTTTTTATCCTTTGATCTAGTCATATGACAAATGATAGAATTCCTAAAATTGAATTGTCTTTGCAGTAAATTTTTTTCCAAGAAGGGCCCATTTAATTTAAGAACTTATTTAGCCTACGGGACTACATTCTAACTTGATTAATTATTGCTTCTCCTTCTAGAATTCCTGCTATACTATATATTATCTCCTAAACCTACTCCCTTATATTTCTTACATTTTTTCTCATTATATTCATTTTGTCTTTTGACATCTAGGATTTTAGAAAGTTTTTCAAACTGACTTTTCAGCCACTGTTATGACTTTCTATACTCTCTAGTTTGTTTATAACTACTACCACTTGCACATAAAAGTTTGAAATTTAAAATTTGAACTCAAAAATTTATAAGATAAATTTACATTTAAATTTTCTTAATGCTTAAGAGCAAAATTCTTGATGTCAGGTTGTTGCTTTTAGATGGGGGTGGGTGCTCAAATCTCAAGTCTCATTAAAAATATAAATTTTGTTTTGTTTCTGATTTTAATCTTTCTTTTTGGAGTAAAATTCCTTCAGAAGAGAACATTTGCTCTGATTCTTCATATGTGTTTCCATCTTTCAAACTGGTGAATCATTTCATATATCTCGTGATTTTTCTGTTTGCCCAACTTTTCTGAGAAAGTACTGTTGAGGGTTGTGAGTTACCATGGTTTATATCAGAGATCATGGGCATGCTTAATCAAATCTTCAGTCCAAATGAAAGATAAGGGGAAACGTCTGCAATTTTAGTTTGTAGCAGTAGAGTTGTCTGTGCAGATTGAGACAAGGCTGTGGCCAGAGACATCTGCACAGAGAACCTGGTGTTGGTCTGAAGGATTCCTTCCAGTCCACAGTGAAGTCTATAACTGTGCCCACACTTTGGTAATCATACCTCTCAAGACCAGGAGGGGTGTCTATCAGCTCTCATCCTGAACACTTACAAAATACCATGCCTTTTGTTTCATTAGTGACCCCATGGAGTCCTGGGCCTGGTGCTCAAAGTTAAGAACATTTGTGCCAAGTGAGAATTCTCTTTGACTGTGGAAACTAGGAAAGTAATTATGACTGAAGGCAGTCCCATGGCAAGGAGCTTCTCTGCTAAGTAGATGGGAAGTCACTCCTCTTTTCTTGTCATAGATATTGGCATTAGAATAATCCCTTGATACCCTGCCCATGGCATCCCCTGTTGGAAGACCTTCCAAAACTAAAAGTTAAGGGGGATGCACTATGTACCCCATTCATTTGCCTCCTGGATCAACTTCTCCTTCACAGGCACAGAATTGGGGGGCATTGGTCCCTCAGTCCACTAGCACCACATTTTTACAATATACTAGGCAATGTGATGCTGTTAGTACTTGGTCTCTAGAGCCAGGCTCCTTGGGTTCAAGTGCTAGCTCTAGAACTAGCTGCAGATTGGTGGACTTAGCTACTTCTGTGAGCCCTGGTTTCTTCATCTTTAATAAGGGCACAATAATAGCCCATCAGTGTGTATAATGACTGCACTTTCCTTGTGGAGCACCATGACACTAAGCATTCCAGACAATGAGTACACATAGCAATGCTCAGTCAGTGTTAACTAGGGCCAAAGTGTCAACACCTCTGGTTCAAGGAAGGCATCCTTCCCTGATTGCTTTCTTTTTTTATATTTCTTTGCATATTTCCATGGAAATTTTAGAAAAAGTTAAATATGTAGACTCAAATTTTCATCATGTACTAGAAATTCTAAAGTAATATTCCTGAAACAAAAGTTAATCATTTCACTCCCCCATTTAAACCTTTGAATGGTTGTTCATATCAAAGGAGGTAAAATTAAAACTCATTGGTGAAATCAGCAAGGCCACCTGGGATCTAGCTCACCTTCTGGCCTTTTCTCTAACTTGGTCTTCTCTTGCACCCAGGCTCTGGTTCATCATGGTGGTCCACACCACAGAGCCTCTGCTTATTGGGAGCCTTTCACTTAGAAGCCTTTCCCTCCCCCTTCTCAGCACCCCTGGACACCTTACATGCTTTATTTGCAAACCTGAAGGCTCACTTTAGATATCATCTCCTCTAAGAAAGCCCAGAACTGCACCAGAAAACCCCTCATTGGGACCTACACTGCACCCAGTGGCTGTTTCTCTATAATGTGCATATGATGCATTATTACCAATGCCATGATTATTGTACTCAACTAGGGTGCTTATAAAAAAAATACAAATGATGGCTCTGGAAGATTCTAATTTATTAGGTTATGGTTTGGGCCCAGGAATCCATATATTTATAAAACAACTGAGGTGATTCTGAGGACAAGCCATGTTTGAGTAAATAATATATCTCTGGTGAACATAGGTCTTCTCTGGTCAGGCCCTCCTATCTGATTAGCCTGTTCTCCCCTTCCTCCACTGGTTGCTGGTTAATCTGCCCTCCTCTGGCTAACTCACCCTCCCCTCTGATTAGCATGCTCTCCTCTTTCTAATAGAACATGAATTGCTCTCAATCAGTTACCTCATCTTACCTGTCTTATGTCCTCAGCACCTTACACAATTCCAGGAACTCAAAACTGTGTTGCATGAATGAACAAATAACTAAATTATCTCTTTCCTAAATATTTCAGCCTCCAGTCTCTTAGGTGTTTCTATCTTTTCTTGTTTGTTGCTTTTGCCCACCCTTATTTGACTTTCAGGGACTTAATTGAGGAGCTTATAAGTGATGCAAGAACCATTGTTTCTTGTTTAGCAAACATACACCAGCCTTACTTGCCAAACTTACTGTGAACCTTCTGTCTTCTTGAGAAAGGAAGCCCAGAGGATCAGAGGGCCTATTGTGTAACAGCCTTCACCTGAGACTTCACTAGCTGGCAACTTCAAGCTTAGCACAGGAATTGGCATGAGGGATGAAAAAAAAACTGAACACCAAGAAAGAATGAGCCAGCCCCTTAAATGGACTTAGTGGTGTGCTAGACAGAATCTGGGAACAAGGCTGAGAACTCTAGGGCTGAGCCCATCTCTCCACCACTAACCTCCATGGCTGTGTTAACTTCAGGCAAGTCCTCAACCACTCTGAGCCTCAGTGTCCTCATCCACAAAAGAGGGCTGAAAGTGGGTTATTATAGGGTTGTTATGAGAATAAAATGAAATAATACATGTGAAAGCACCAAGTGTAGTGGAAGAAATGTTCCCTCTCTCCTTTCTGTCTTACTTGGGCTGTGGAAAAGTGCAGCAGAATAATAGACAGCAGCCAGAGACCTGTGAGTGGACTCTATAGGTGGGTTGGAGCAGACAGTGGGGTAGCAGCTGCAGAAAACCAAAGAGTCCCGTATAGCAAGCCCACCACAGTTCCAGGAAGCATAAAAAATAGACCACTGCCATAGACCAAGCAAGCCGCCTTCTCAGTATATCTAAGAATCCTCATGGGGTTGTTGTAACAGGAGATGGTGTGGCATGTTTTTAGCATGTATCGACACTGTCTCTCCCTTGTTCTTTCCCAGTTCCTTCATCCTCCAGACTATGATTCAAATGGGAATAAGTTTATATTTACTGAGGATTATACAGGCCACTTGGTCCATACCTCTGCATCCATGCCTGGATGAGGTTAAGCCATCCCAGAGCTCTGTCTCCTGCGCTGTTCCTCAAGGTGTCCAGTCCACATAGCTTCCTCTCAACATAATGACTTTCAGCCTTCTACTCTCTGATAAAATCATGAGTGGTGCATAGCACCTTTATTAAGAACATTCTTGTTGAAGAGACAACAATTTGAGCAAGTTCTATTTAATGTGACACGGAAAAGTTATTATTTAAAGCACCAACTGTTTTCTAAGGAGGATGGGTCTAGTCATGAGTTGTGCTTAAACACTATGGATGTGAATTTACAAACTGAAAGAGCTGGGGGGTTCCACGTTCTATAGAGACCACAACTCGAGACTTCTGAGACAATTCAAGGGATATAGGTGAAGAAGAGAGAGCCAACAAGATGATGTGAATTGCCCAATGAGACACTCCTATGATTCCTGAATTTCCAGTTCTCACTAGACTCACCAATTCGAATGAAAAGCAGTAGAGTGAATTTTTATCCAGGTGAAAGACAAGAAAAGAGATTGTGTGTTTAAGAACTAGCCACAATAGGAAGCATGAAAAAAAAGACCTTCAGAATCCCCGCACATTGTGGATAGGCCTTTGGACTTGACCAAGATTACAAAACTGAGACTTTCAGCCAAATTAATATGGACCACTGAAGGGCACCATGCAAGATACCACAGGGATGCATAATTAACACGCAACCAGGTCCATGTCCTCAAGGAGCCTACAGTCTCATTGAACAGACAAGATATAAAGCCACCAAACAAGTGCTTTCAAGCTGTATTTTAGTCTCAGTAGAGAATGGCAGAAGTGATTAGAGAAAGAGCTCAAAGAGGGCTTCTTATGGGGTCACCCTGAGTTGAGTCTTAGGAGGGAGATAACAGGATTTGGTTTGACAGGTAGGGGAACAGCCTTTTCAAGAGCTTCCTTTCAGAACCTTCTGTAACAGGCCAGCTGGGAAGTGCCTGGGAAGACCGAAGCAGCTCTGTCCACTGCTCATTTAAAGCACATGCCTCATGTAATCTGCCTGTGTGAATTTGGCAGCCAAATCTGGCTTCCTTTTTCTTACAATGACTTTTCTCCAGGTGGGCATTTATCGACTTTCATTCTTTTTCTAAAACAAAACAAGACAAATAACAACACAAAACCCTTTCACTCCTAGCACCCTGCATTTTCATTTTCCCATGGCCTATCTGCATTGCCTGAGTAGGAGGAGGCCATACAGGGACTGCCCACCCAGCCCCCTAGTCCTAATCAATAGTGTCTACACACAACTAAGGACGGTAGGCTACTCCAAGAAATCCAAAGTTATAACTTCCAAAGGCTAACGGTGAGACTGAGTGTTTTCTTTCCACTGTACCCAGGAAAAGTAGAGATAATGATACAGTACCCAGAAAATGACAGCTACATATGATGGGACTTCAATTTTCATTTTAATGGAAACATGTTGATTTAAAAGGAATAAAAGCAGATTTATACATTGTATGTCTTCTCTCCCCATTAACAACCTGGTTATGCATCTAGAATTAATGGACTTCATTTTTATTTCTGTTTTGCTGGTGGGCATTGATGGAGCTGTTGCATTACCTGATGTCTGTCTTTCTAGTGCTTAACACTTCGCCTCACTATTTTCCCCTCCTGAATGAGATGTTAGTATCTTGGCTCTGTCTCAAATAAACTTACAATTCGGGTTTTTATTTCTCCCCCAATGGAGCCTCTCAAATCCCTTATCTTCAGCTCAACAGGAAGGAGATTACTTTGTTACCAGACTATTGAATGCTGATGATTTAGTTGTTTATCTATGGGGGAAAAAAGCTCTGAAATAATCCATTTCATAGGCAATAGTTCCTGGTTCTCTATGGGGGACCCAGTCTGGCTGAAGTGTGCAGAAAGAGGCTGCTTTTATGCAGCTTCACCGAGCAGGGATGAGGTACACAGAAGCTCGTGGGTCAGACTGAGCTAACCAGACCTGTAGTTAAACCTGGGAAACACAGATGTTGTTCTCATTTTAGTAGAAAAATTGCAGTTGCTGAAGTCAGACACCCCAGACTAGAATCCTGCCATATCCGTAATTCTAGCCTAATAGGCCTATTTAGACGTGTGGCCTGCCCCAGTTCCTCATTAGCAATGTCACCTTGGGCAGATAGCTTAACTACTTTGTGCCTCAATTTCTTTATGGGAAAAATATGGCTGATACTACCTGGGTAAGAAAGCAGTTTATAGGAAATCAAAGCCACAAAGAATAGAGCATTGTGCCTGGACAGCTCATTTGTTAAGTATCCTGTATTAACTGCTTAAACAGAAGTTCATTTCATTTCTCTTTTCTTTAGAAGGATAAATTAATTCTTTAAATGTTTAGTGCAGGGGTGGGGGAACTGTGACCAATGGCCCAAATCTGTCCAGCCACTTTTTCTTATAAACGAAGTCTCATTGGAACACAGCCACACACATGTATTACATGTTGCTGTGGCCGCTTTCCCTCTGTGATGGCAGAGTTGAGTAGTTGCAATAAAGACCATATGGCCCACAAAGTTGAAAGCATATACTGTGTGGCCCTTTAAGAAAAAATATGTCCATCCCTAGGTTAGTAGAAGCTGGGTTTTAGAGAAAAAGATACCAATGTTGGCTCTAGTGTTAATTAAGTGTGAGACATTGAATGGGAAGTAAACTTTCTGAGCAAAAGTTTTCTCATCTATCAGATGAGAATAATATTTGCGACCTCAAAGGGTTGGGCTGAACATTAAGCAACAGAAAATGAATAAAATGTCTTAGTACTATGTCTGATTCTTCCTACTCTCTTGTAATTAATAAATGGAAGGCAAACTCATTATTTTGGCCCTGGCCAACGTGGCTCAGTTGGTTGGAGCATTGGCCTGTAAACCAAAAAGTTGGTTTGATATCCTGTCAGGGCACAAGCTTAGGTTGAATGGGTTCTGTCCCCTGTCGGAGCATGTTGGGGAAGCAGCCAGTTGATGTTTCTCTCACATCAATGTTTCTCTATATGTATATATCTCCCTTCCTCTGTCTGGAATCAATGGATGTATCCTTGGGTGAAGATTTTTTAAAATTATTATTTTGGAACAAGAAGAAGCTTTAAAAGTGATCTACTTCAATCTGGAGGTCTTCAAAGATACTGATTTCTGGGCCTTCTCCCAGAAATTCTGATTTGGTAGGTATAGAAAGGAGCAATGGTATATAACTTTTGTTGACAGTTCCTGAGATAACTAATGACCATCCTGGTGTAGTCCACTCCTTACACTTTATAGGTAAGGAAGCCGGTCAGCAAGTACAGAGCCATCACAGATTCTAAGGCTCCTGGTCCCAAGTCAGAGGCTTCGTAGTTGCATGGAGAGCACAGACAGCCTGCCTTCTGCTCATCCCTCCCATCAGAGCAAGGGGACAATAGCTGAACTTTTTAATACCTGCAAGTCTTCATCTGGAAGCTTAGTCACCAGTCCCTTCTTGAGACCCTGAGGGAATAGGATGCTGGGACTTCAGTTTTCTGAGCATCATTCCTACCTGCCCACAGTCACATGAATACATGTCCTGGGAGTTCATGAATACTGAAGGCAGAGGGTCTAAGGTGACCCCAAAGCTTTCTTGCACTAATCCACCCAGTAGAGTTTACCAAGCCAGAGTGAACTCTTTAGTATCCAAACCAGGCCACCCTACTCTTCACCTCAAGAACATGCAATGGCTCCCTGTTCCCATATGAGTAAAGACACATCCTCACCCTGCTCACTGTTCTAGAGCTAAGCTACCTGGAGATTCAAACAACTTAGCAGCCATATGATCATGCATGCATTACTAAATCTCTCTGTGGCTCAGTTTCCTCATATGTGAAATATGGGTCATAACAGCTTTTACCTTTTTGGGTTTTTATGAAGACTAAATGAGTTCACAAGTGCAAAGCCCTTAAATAGCACCTGGCACAGAGCACCCAATGGTATTAGCTACTATCACTACCTCATCCATTCTCCCCTGTCTCCCTGTGCTCTAGTGCCTTGAAAGTGCCAGTCTCTCTGCCACCACAGGCCTCTGGACATGCTGTTCACTCTCCCTCTCTGGTATGATTCCACCCTTCCCCCATCACTCTTCACCTACCAGATCTAACACACATTTAGGTCTCAGCTCAAATGTCACTTCCTCAGACACTCTTTCCCTGAACCCCAAGACTGTCCTGATCCCCTTGTTACATAATCTTATGGCACTCCATCATAGCACTGACTACAGCTGTCATTGGACATTTATTTTTAGGTTTAGTTGATTACCATCCATCACCCTCATAGAACCAGAGTTCCCTGAGATCAGGGGTGGCATTTACAATCTCTGCTTCTACATCCCAGTCCCTGCCATAGTGCCTGGCTCTGACAGGCAATCAGTAAGTATTAGAATGAAAGAATGATTTCTAGGCTGCCATCTAGTTATGATCAGGACCACGAAAGTGGTCCATACAGACAAAACTTGGAAGAGGCAGATTTCCCATCCTTTACTATGACTACAGTCCAGAAGTTTGTTTGCCACAGTGTATAGTTGTATGGTACGATGCAGGCTTCCTTGAAACGTAACCATCGCAACTGGCTGGCACTCCCCCCCTTCCTGGAATGAGCCTGTTCCAACACCCCCTCAATTTTGAGTCAACAAAATGGAGCACCCCTTCATGAGCAAGAGACCATTCCAGCCCTGTAGCCTATTCTACTTGAATAGCAACCACCTTTTCTGGGAAGAGGGCAAAGTTTCAGGCTAGGTAGCTTCAGCCATGGCTAGAAAGTAAAGATTTCAGTACACTTATTGCTCTGCCTGAGATGGAACTGTCTCAAGACACACAGTATAACAGGTGGTTCAAATAAATAAATAGCCCTGGCTGCTGTGGCTCAGTGGATTGAGCGTCGGCCTGTGAGCCAAGTGTTGCTGGTTCGATCCCCAGTCAGGGCACATGCCTGGGTTGCACATCAGGTCCCTAGTTGGGGGCACATCAGAGGCAACCACACAGTGATGTTTCCCTCTCTTTCTCCCTCTCTTCCCCTCACTCTAAAAAGAAATAAATAAAATCTAAATAATAATAATAATAAAAGCTAACAATAGAAAACATTTAAAAATAAGTAAATAAATAAATGCTGATAGATCATGTCCTGCCCTGTCTTCCCACAGAACCTCTGAACTGGGAAAGACTCTGCATACCCTTTCCAAAGTGTGGATTTTGGAGTCAGACAGAGCTGATGGTTAAGGGTTCTGTCTTTGCTATTTAACTTCTGTGAGACCGTTCTTTCATTTGTTGTCAAGGTATTATGTGATGGTAAATATGTTCATCTTTCCCAATATACCTCTCTGCTGGTGTTCATAACCCAAGCTATTTTATTTGAAGCTGTTATTATATATCTATATCTATACACACACACACACACACACACACACACACACACACACATATATATATCCTAAGAAGCACTGGTAATACCCATCATTGTATATTCAATATTATGCAGTGTCTCATCTCAAAAATCCCACCATGAACAAACATATTAGACATCTAAGGATGTGGGACAAGTGGATGGGCATAAGGAGGACAAAGATACCCTAATATCTCAAGCTTTGGAGGCCCCTTTGGGCCAAAGTTCTCCATAGACAGCTGGATCTCTAAGGACTATTTTTCCCTTAGACCTAGAGGAAGAAGGGCCCTTATATCTTCCTTCTCTCCCACATGTGACTTCTATTCTCAGGTCACTTTGTGGTCCAAGCTAACTGTTGAGGTTTCAGTCATTGCATCCAAACTCTAGACAACAAAAAGAATAGGGGAGAAGGGAAGGGAGAAAGGAGCTCTTCCTCTTGGAATTCTTACACAACCTTCCACTTACATCTCTGGAATTAGGATTTTGTAAGTAAAGAAGAGAGGAAGAACAGAGGTTGTGGTGGGCTACCATCTGGCTCTGCTCTAAACAATGATTAGATATCATATCCCAGAGGATCATGAATTGGATATCTGATATAAAAGGCACCATGCTCAGAGGATATGAGGTGGAGGGGGAGACACTGCTTTCCCAGAGGTTGCTGACCTACTGAATACTCAGGTGTGAACAATTGTAACTGGATGAGACTTGACTACAATGACATCTTGATGCTACTAGAAATTGAACCACCGCTATTCCAGGTGTTTAAGTAGGATCCTTTATCCCCTTTCTGGATTCCAACCCATCTTTAATTTCCACATCATCACCAACTCTTCCTTAAAGATGAGCCTGAGAGAGGTAGGGATAATGAAAGAGGGAGGGCTTGGAGATAGAGAAGTAATTTTCTGTACATTATCTGGTATCAGAAAATATTTCCACATGTTGACCCCGCCTTGTTGTTTTTTAAAATCCATATCAAATCTGTTAGACTAAACCATTCTGCTTCAGTTCAGGTGGGGTGCCCAGCTCGGTGATGGAGCTGCAGTGAGATTTCAGGAGCCACTTGGAACATGAACTATTCAGATCATTTTAAAACAATAGTTCTGAAAGTGGCCCATAACCATTTATGTCAATTGGTCAGTCTCCCAGGGGACTTAGAACCACTCAGAGTAAAGAGTCAAAAAAAGGAAAAGGAAGAAAGGGAATGTTGGGAGGAGAGACCTTGAAGCCAGTTAAGTAGCCATGAAACAAACACAAAAGCATTGAAGCTATTCAAACAAATGTCTTTAATCTGTTTGCAACATCTGTTGCTTAGGCACAGAAAAGGCCTTTGAAGGTCAGAACCCTTTAGCACAGAATGGAAAGACTCTTCCCCCACCTGGGTGGCTGTAAAACTGGGCAAAACTGTGATCTTTTCTGTTTGCAGTTATTATTTTACATAAAATCCCATTTTAATAAATTGTCAGCCTCCAAATTGCTTTTTGGTAATAGTAGTTGGTATTGATGAGTTTGTTGCTAGAAATCACATCCCCAATCTGGGTATGTGATCATCTCAATCTGGGTATGAGGTGGAAGTACAGGTGTCTCTCTATAGTGAACATTTATTATCAAGGCTGGACCCAACTCAGCACCTTGCCATTGCTCCCCTGTGACTCTGGCAGATGTGGGACCAGGGCTGCCCAATCCAGAGGGTAGGGTCAATGTTGTGTGGACACAGAAGGACCTTCACCTAAAAGTGTTCATATGGCCACATCTGGTGGAGAAGAGCAAAAGGCAGAGTCCTTGGACATCAAGCTGTGTTGGTACCAGAGGGTGACTTTAGTTTCCTCCTATCTGTATCAGTTCTTCCCTCCTATTTTCTGATATAGACAGTTGACACCTTTTTAGTCTTATGTAAAGTTTCACACAAAAACAGCTTAAAGACAAGGCACCCCCTTCCCCTCAACCCAAATGCTTCCCTTAGCTCTTCCAATATAGAAATTCCAGAGCCATCACTGGCTTTAAGCAGAACTTGGCCTTAAACTTGACCTTGATTGTTCATGCCACCTCTCTGTGCCTTGATGTCTTCATGTGTCTAGTAAAGGGACTGACCAACTGCTAAATCTCTTTCCCATTTTAAACAGTCTGCATAGTCACCAATGTCCCATGTGCCATCATCATGCAAGGGACATGGACACACTCACCCAAATGAGTTGCCTCTCTTTCTGTCTTTCCTGAGCCTATATGCCCCTAACAAGGCCTCACATAGCAATTACAAGTCATTAATTTTGGTCTTATTTGATCTTCACAATAATCACATGAGATGGAAAAATTAAAATGCCTGTTATGAATGTGACCACTTCTGAGAGGACTAAAGGGACTTTGAAAGGTGCTGGCTGAGAGGTCCTGTAAGATGGGACAGAGTTCGAGGAAGAGACAAGCTTCACCAGAGCTGGGAGAAGTGGCCCAGGTCCACTTTCAGGGCTGAGACTTGCAGCAAAATTCATACACAGACCTTACAGGACATCTGCAGAAACTGCTCACCAATGTCAAAACCAAGACTTGGAAAGAAGATGATTTGCCAAAAGCTCACACCAGTTGGTGGAAGAAAAAGAAAAGACTAGAACTCAGTTCCTTCTGTCTTGTTGTTAGCAGAGTTTTTGTTTTTGTTGTTGCACTGCTCCAGTGAGTACAAACTCAGCATGTCCTCTGCTGTGGGCCGTTACAAGAATGAAGAATAGAGAGCCAAGCCCTCATACCCATATCTCCTGAGTGATCAACCATCACACAGGGCAGGAAAGAAGGCCAGAGAGAGGGCTGCGAAGCAGTCTCTGGAAGCTTGAGGACTCTGGGCTGTGTCCTGTCAGATGGCATGTATGGGACCCTCTCCACAGGGCCCATGTACCACCAGCACCTGCCCTCCACCTGTCCTTCCTTCTTGCTTGGGAAGGTGCTTTTCTCTGCCTGTGCTTCCCCACCTGCACAGTGTATGTGCTTGGTGGTCTGACAATACTCCACTAGTTCCTGGTGGCACAGCAGTTCTCTGGCAAGCCTCTAACAGTCGTTCTCAGAAATTATATTTATTTAAAAGAAAAAAAAAGGTAGTGAAACAAGATGCTAAATGGAGGGGGAGTCATGGGAAGAGCAGGAGAGATGAAATCAGGCTCCTCCTTCACAGAAGCTGGTCTTGGGGTTCCTCTGCAGGGAAGCAATTCATTTCAGCAGCCCTAGAGGAGGTACAATGTGTAGTTGGTCAAATTTTAACCCCCTTCTACCAACCTGTGACATCATGTTTTAGCAATTGTTATATTTAAATGTCTCAGTGGAATTCAGACATGGGGACTGTGAGGATGAAAATTACAGCTCTGACTCATTTTTTTTCTCATGAAATACTATGTAACTTGTAAACTGGGGAATTATGCCCTTGACAAAAGCTATTGAGCTAATGCCACTGCCTCAGTGGCCTTTTGTAGTCTGAATATCTTTGAGGGCCTGGTCCTGGATCCAACCAGTGACACTGATGGTTACCTTCTCACACTGGTATCTGTTAGCCATTACTATCCAGTTAATAGTTCTTCTTTGCAAAGAGAAGATTGAGACTCTGGGAAATCACTTCAAAAGAGATTAAATAGCTGAAAGGGAAATAAGAACAAGGGGAAGAGGGAAGAGGTATGTTCTGTGCCAGAGTTCCATTGGAGAAGGAAAGTCATAACTCAGACAGGAGGGGCCCTGGTGCCAGGGAAGGCAGACTGAGGCAGCCCTACATCACAAGCAGGACAGGATACTGGGTGGTCTGTAAACAACAGTCATGGGAATGTTTAATTTCTGAGAAGTATGTTTCCCTCTTTTAGGCTCTTGGGCTCTTGCTCTGTTTGGCAGCCCTGGTCCCAGTATGCTTCATGTGTTTCCCTTGGAGGCTAACATTCTCTCTAGGCACTTTTACCAGAAGAGGACACAGGACTGTCCTTCCTCACTCAACTCTCTATCCTTGTTTTCCCATCAACATGCAGAGGGAGCAAACCCAGAGGCCAATATCTGCCTGTTTAATAGAGGGAGCCATTAAATCAATTAGTGGTCATAGCGAAAGGCATATGTTGTGCCTGGTCAGGTGCCCTGCAGTTTCAAAAGAATAGAAGATACAATACGTCCTCCTTCCTGATAAGCATCCAATAAAGTGTTAGATGTGATTATAAACAAAATATGTCTTCTCAGATCCCCAGACCTTAGTATGTGTTTTGACTTCTCATAGAAAGTATGTAGCATGCCGCTCTCCATAGATGTACATACCAACTCATCCTTCAAAATCAAATTCAAATTCCACCTCCACTGAGAAACTTGCCTGCCCTCCCCTCCCAGGCCTCCTGTCTGCTCTATACTTCCAACATACTGTAACTGATGGAAGTGCATGCCTCCACCACTAAACAGACTACTCCTTCAAAACATGACCTAATACATAGAAAGGGGTCAAATAATGCTTATTAAATGGATGAATTCTAAAAAGCAATACTGGAAAAAGTATAAATATATAGGCTCATATATGCAGAGAAAAGATGGTTTCACCCCTTGTTTTGTGTTCCCCATCTTTGACAAACTATTTTGTAAATTCACCTCAGTGAATTGGTGAATGAAGCAATTTATCTGAACCTCAATTTCCTCATCTGGAAAATGGGGCTCATGATGGTTGCTGACTCAAAGAGCTGATGAAAGATGAAATGAGTTAAACACAGAAAACACGCAGAATGGAGCCTGGCACTTCCCAAGTGCTCACTATGCTAGCTACATTTTTCTCTTAGGGAATAGAGGTGGCAGAGACTTTCCCTTTACCTCCTTCTGTGTTGTTTGAATTTTTATTCCCAGTAATTACACAATAAAAATAAAAAATAAAAATAAGACAGAAGAACTTTTGCTTCCAGAAAAATGACAGACAAGATATCCTCACTGATGGTCTTGAAATTAACTAAAAAATTCTGGTGAAGATACCACACACACACACAACTTGTTAAATGAACTATCCTGCAAGAAAGTGAGGAAAATCAGGTATAAAATTTAAATGAAGGCAAGATTTCAAAGTATTGTACAAAGCAGTGAATCTAGTTTTTGACTTGAGGGCATTTTATTTGACTTTGACTCACGGGGTACAGGGACAATACACAAAGCCTAGGACCCACCCAACATTGGCTTTCTAACAAGATACCTTTTCTTACAGTTGAGAAGCAT
Source organism: Furipterus horrens (assembly GCF_987537825.1). Classification (NCBI taxonomy): domain Eukaryota; kingdom Metazoa; phylum Chordata; class Mammalia; order Chiroptera; family Furipteridae; genus Furipterus; species Furipterus horrens. Next base: position 55,895,893 of record NW_028327176.1, on the reverse strand, counting down.
AGGGCTGGCTATACCTTTAGTGTAAAAAAGAACAAGAAATAAATGCCTACCCCATCTGTGACTGCGTCTCCAGCCTTGGTGCTGAATCAACAGAAAACAAAAACAAAAACAAAAACTCTCCTGAAACTTTGCAGTGGAAAAGGAGTCCTTACATGGGTATGCAAGCCAGATTCCTATCAGTTTATTAGTCTAAAAAAACCTCACTCTAAAATCTAGATCACAGTCACCCCAGCCTAAAAGTCTTCCCAGGTTCTTGGCAGAAACTATTGCAAATCTTCTCTGAAGTAACCCACCTTCAAGCCAGGCATCAATGAACTCTCACACATAGAGTCCCAAGGAAAATGAGGAGGATGGATTCAAAATGAAACAGATAATAATATAATAATAACTATATACAGTGCCAGATGGGTGCTTGAAATATCAAGGGGAACACTTTATAAAATATGATTGTCTGATCACTATGCTATACACCTGAAACAAATACAAAATAATATTGATTGTGAATTTTAATTGGAAAAAAAAGTAGAAAAAAGAAAACATAATGAGAACCTGCAGAAGCAGACCCACAGAGACTTCAGCTATTACAGTTAATAGAGACACAAAATATAAACTGTTTATTATGTAAAAATAAATTTAAAAGAAGTTTGAAAATATGAGGAGCAAGTGAAAAGATATAATGGCCAATCATGTTGAAAAATAAACAAATAAAAATGATAAAAATAAAAATAAGAGTTGAAATTAAGTCAATGAACAGATCTACTGGTAGATTAGAAATGCTAAAGAAGAATCAGTGCACTGAAGACTGAGTCTAAAAATTATCCAGAATGCAGCACAAAGACACACACGAAAAAATGCATTTAACAGACAAAACTAAGTTGTCTAAATTGATAAATCATTTGTTTCCATATTTCCTTTTAATGTTTTATCAAATCTAGATACTGCAAAATTGGCCCTGACCAGTGTGGCTTAGTTGGTTGGGTGTCATTCAGCAAAGCAAAAGGTCACTGGTTCAATTCCCTGTCAGGGCACATGCCTGGGTTGCAGTTTCATCCCCAATTAGGGCGCGCACAAGAAGCAACCAATCAGTTTCCCTTAACATCAATGTTTCTCTCCCTTTCTCCCTCCCTCCACCTCTCTTGAAAAATAAATAATTAAAATCGTTAAAAAACAATGCAAAATTGTAACCCTACCCAATTTCATACTAGTCCATTCTGATACAGAATATACATTATTTACTTTAAAAAAATAGATCTATCAAATGATTCTTTACCCAAGTCAAAAACATTCTTAGGAGCAATTTAAGCATTTCAAAATTAAATTGTGCATACCATAAAGATTTTTTTCATTGTTAACCTTGTACAATTCTTCTCTTGCTTTTATAAGGATAATTTTCAATGTCTTTTTGTTTGCCAGATTTATATTCTAAAATTGCAATTTTTGAAAAACTCCAGAAGTTAAAATTTTGGGATATCCATTAAAATTTTTTATTAAAGATTTCAACTAATTTCAAACATGATGAATATAAAACTTAGAGTACTCAATTACAAAAAGTTCAGCACTGTTGCTTAAGTGCATTTACAAAACAGTTTGTCAAAGGTTCAAACACTTGTAAAATCCTAATAAAATATACTTTTGTATTTATCATCAACTTTATCATAAAAAAATTAATTCAGTTACTCGACCTATAAAAACTTTTATAAATTTCAACAACTACTACTTATATGTCAATTGGTAAAATATCACAGCTTGTTTGGACACTGGGAAATTCTATGTGTCAACTCTTCCAAGTACATTTCTGTTTCATAGGTTTCTTAATTAGCATGGATATTATTTTTACCTCCTTGTATTCATATTAGCACCAAAACAAAACAATTTATCTTCACTATTGAAGCTTAAAATGAGTTTATGGTAACATTCGCAACAATGCCAGTTGTTTCACCTTCCAAAAACTTGAATCCATGAAATGAAGTAAAAATAGAATTGAACTATTATTGGAATTAACTGATTTCCTATTTGAAAAATCTGATGACACTGATATAAATTTAGAATCAATTAGCTATTTGCCAAGTTCTTCTGCTAACTGAGCCAACACATTAATAGCTATCATTTGAACTTTTGTCTGAGCACAAGAAAAACTAGAACTGAAACAAATGAAATTAATTTAAACCAGTTTTTCAATGTAAATGAAAAGTCATGCTTCACAAAATGATGGGTAAACACACCATTTGCACTGCATATGGTAAATCAAAATCTTTGAGCCCAGTCTTAAAACAACTGCTAACTTCTGGGGGCAGATATTTCTGCTTCTTCTGCAGATTTGTGCCTTCTGGTTTACATGTATCAAGTTGTTTGTTGTTTTTTTTTTAAATCCTCACCCAAGGATATACCCATTGATTTTAGAGAGAGGGGAAGAGAGGGAGAGAGAGAGAATCATCAATGGTGAGAGGGAAACATTGATTAGCTGCCTCCCGTGCCCTGACTGGGGTTCAAACTCACAACCCAGGGATCGAACTCACAACCTTTTCGTGTACAGGACAATGCTCTACCAACTGAGCCACCTGGCCAGGCGACATACATTAAGTTTTAACACTTGGGCCCCATAGAAGGTAAATGTCTAGGGGAATGAGTCAACACTGGGAGCCAGTCAGCTGCTCCCTCAGTTTTCTCCTCAAAGCGACCACCCCAAACTCTCCTCAAGCATTTCTAGTCTTCTCTGCCCTCTTGCTGCTGGAGCCCAGGCTTCCTCCACAACCATGTCTGAAAACCCAGTATAGCTGAGATTGAGAAATTCAATAAGTTGAAATTGAAGAAGACAGAAACTCAAGAGAAAAATCCACTGCCTTCCAAAGAAACCATTGAACAGAAATAAGCAGGTGAGTCATAATGAGGCCTGCACCGCCAATATGCACTGTATATTCCACAAGCATTGCCTTCTTATTTTACTTCTTTTAGCTGTTTAACATTGTAAGATGGAAAGAGGTTGGATCAGTTTAAATGACTGCTGCCCCTTTTCACGTCAGAACTACTAGCAATGAAGGCCACACCTGCCTCTCCCATCTGCCTGTCCTGCTGACAGGGAAGGGAAAGAACTTGGATATTGATGAAGGAAGAAGCTGGGTAGGTCCACAGCAAAATCTAGAGTAAAAACCAAGCTGGTCCAAGGTGTCCTGCAGGCTGTAAAATGCAGTTTAATCAGAGTGACATTTTTTTTGTTGTTAAAATGATTTTAATCATTGGAATGCACAATTTTTCAATATGCAAATGAAGTTTTAAAACCTGGAAAAAAAAAAAAAGGTAAATGTCTAGAATCCCTTTGTACAGACTACACATTCATCTTTAACTTTCAGGAAAAGTAGAACTCTAGTTTGTAGTTTTTTATTTATCATATACTTTCATTTATTTATAATTTATCCTATCAAAAGATTTTTTAACTAAGAAAGTACTACCAATAAAAAATAAATGCTCATAGATTTACATGACACAATGAAAGATAAAATCACAGTAACAAGAGTGCCCAAATTACTCTATAATTTCTAGAGCAGGATTGCTCAGACTCCATCCTCATGTTAGTTTGTGATCATTTTCCAGGCTTCCCGCCATCCATGCTACCCATGGTCTGGTGATCTGGAGCATTACAAAGCTGCAGGCAGAGGACACAGCCTAAATAATGTAATCAGATGGTTGAGATGGCCAGCATCATCCAACAATAATAGTCCCACTACTACTTGAGTCTAGGTACACTTCATTTTATTAGAGACTGTCTGTCTCCCTGATGTACTGAGTGGAAGGCAGCCAGAGTTGTTAAGGTGAAGCAAATGAGGCACTTGCCTGGGGTACAAAATTGAAGAGGGTACCAAAAAATTCAGCAGTCAAGACAAATATTTTAATACAATATTTTAAAATATCAAAATTAGTTAAAAAATCTATGTTGAGCAAAATATCAAAATTTTCAATAAAAACAAGATCCAACGTTGCATTTATACAACCCTGAGTGAGTCTCATTCTCCTCACCCCAATCCTAGCCCACAGGTCCTGCCTTTAGGGGGTGAATAAAGGAGATTTGTGAGAAAAGAGAGGCTGCCATTCTCTGAAACCCCCATCCACCCCACCCTTCCATCTCAGGTTCCCCTGCTTTCAGTTTTCTGCTCTTGAGATGAAAAGTCAAGCTTATAGTCATCCAAAAACATACCTGTAACTCTGGGGAAGAGGATAGCAGATAATCAGAGAAACTTGTGTGTGACCATGCCACCTCTATATAGCCTACTAGGTCTCATGGAATGTGTGTTTCAGCCCTACAAAAGATGCACATTTGATATTGCTCACACAAACTTTAAAACTGGTCAGAAGAAAAACATTAATTAACTTAGTATCAAGGCCACACTGCATGAAAAGATGAAAATTCAATTCCATCTTAGATTATGGTCAACTACATTTTCTTGCTTAGCTGATCAGAGAGGGTTATTTAATACTCCCATGACAGCAAGGCCAAAAAGCACAGTGCTGACAATGCCCTAAATGTAAGCTTCCTCTCATTATTAAGTTGCCACTAAAACATAAAGTTCAATCAACTCAATTATTTTCCCTTTCTTAGTAATTAAAATCTCAAGGTTACATTCCAAACTCTCCTCTCTTTGTTTTTGACTCTGCCACTGGAGCTCATGTAGCCTTCTCAGCACTTCCTAAATCAAACTTCTATAAACCTGAGTCTCTCATGTGTCACTATACTTTGGATTTTAGTTCCAAATGCCAAAAGTGGGAATGTCACCAAGAACTGGAGTTTGACAGTGGTAACATCTTGTGGCCCAGGGCTGGTTATTGTTGCGTGTGTCTGTGCCATGCATACCAGCACAGGCTCAGCACCGGTGTCTCAGATGCAAGTACAAAGAGCCTTCACAGGAAGAAGACAATGGTTAGTGGTATGCTAAGCTAGTGAGTGGCTTTAGCCAATCCTCAGCAAGAACCTTCAAGTTGGAGAGGAAAAGGCATGTTCCTTCTCTTACCTTCCATCACTCTGTGGACTGGCTGTCATTTTTCCTTTCAGTTAGAAAAGATGCATGCTCTATCCTCCTGCCTTGCCCAGCCACACCCACCTCCAGTCCAACCTCTGAGGGGTGAGATTTCTATTACAAATCATAGATTCCCCATGATCAGCCAATTGATATGCCTGGTATTGCTCCTTCCCGATGGTAACCAGCTGTTCACCCAAATCTGGCCCACCTCTGCCGGAAGACACCCTCAGGTTTAACAAAACTTGGTTGGGCTTTCCACATCTAAGATTTATTTGATGGAAAATTTTTCAGTTGAACTATTTTCAAGCATTCCTAGGTGATATTTAGAATGGCTGAAAGCTTTTCCTTGATCATGACCACAATGACTGAATCATAGACTTTTCTTGTGACACACCTCAGTTGACAGAAAAGGCAGAGGATCATTAGACCATTGAGTCATCAGGGTCCAGGGTATTTTTTAGGTATAATGCACATGCAGCAGAAAGCTCTGTATCTCCGCATAAATTTAATGAGATTTCATGAAGGTATACCACCTAAGTTAGCCATGCCCCTATAAAATACAGCACATTCTGATTTCTAGCATCATAAATTGGGATTTTCTGTTCTAGAATTTCATGTAAGAGGAATCATGAATATATACCTTTTTTTTTTTTTTTTTGGTCTGGCTTTTTTACTTAGTATAACATTCTTTGACATTTGTCCTTGTGTATGTGTCAATAGTGTATTCTCTTTACTGTTTGCAGTATGCCCTTGTAGGAATATATCATATTTTTTTACCCATTTGCCTGTTGGTGAACATTTGAATTGTTTTCATATCTTGGAAATTATAAATAAGGCAGCTATGAACATCCCTGACTAGAGACTACATCTGAATCATCTTTAAACTACACAGGTTCTTCTTTGATCACATGTGGGGCAGGGTAGCTTGGACAACAATAAGCTACATCCCTCCTTCAGTTTATTCTAAATTGTCACAGGCTCTTAGTTCCATCTGCCTTTGCATCATTTCTTATGGTATTATTGACTGCTCTTGTGCTCTCAGCTGGCACTTTTTAAAATGAGTTCACTGGCAATGCAGAAACCAAAAACTGGTGCTTTTTAGAATCGTGGAGAACATGGCAGCAAGGACTTGAGGGGCTCTGCCATTACAAAGAACCCTTCAATAGTGTGTGAATGTTGAGTCATCTGTATTGGCTGCTCAACGGCCTTTTCGGTTATAATTCTGTGAACTTGAGCTTAGCTGAATAAACAAAGTTGCTGGTCAAGTGATCTGGCCAAATGAGGTTCCTAGATTTTGGAGACTAAAGAAATGTCCTGATGTAATGTTAGTGATCTCAGGTAGAAAGACTGGGTGCTCCCTGAGATAGAAAGGAGTGAAGGGTGGGAGGGGAAAGGATAGAACAACCTCTTATTCAGAGGAAGAACAAGAGGGTGATACCAGAAAGACTGAATTCTGCACAGTTTCCAACATACTGGTCAAAGCAGCATTTAGTCAATTAACGCTTATTGAGAATTTATTTAAGTACTTAGTGTCAAGAAGTAGGAAGTTATGACAACTCAGGTCCAGTAATGTCACTCCTATAGGATGACCCTGGATGTCTGTATAATAGAAAAGGCTGAGCAACAATTATTCTCACATATGTTCAGACTGGAAAGAATAAAATTATAATATATATGCTTTTCTCCTGCTGCCATTATTTCCATTTAACAACTGTTTAAGGAGCTTCTGTTATGTGCCAAGAAATTTGCATGTTTATTTATTCAATTAAGCTTTTACTGAGTATTTACTACATCCTAGGCTGAGGGAGTCCAAGGATACTAATATGAATAAGTCATAGCAACTACTAACCTCAGAGGATCTGGGGAGGATAAAGAAAGAAAAGATTGATGGATATGAAAATAAAGTGAAGTGTGGTTGGAACAAGGTTAGAGATGGTCACAGCTGTAAAGGTAGGGCACTTAACCCAGCCACAAGGACATGACGACTGGACCAAGCCATGAAAACCAGTAGGAGCCAGTCTGGAGGAGATAAAGGAGGAAAAACATCCTGGGATGAGTGACCACTGTCCTCAGACAAGAGGCAAGATTCTGGGTTATGACTGGTGGCTGACCACTTTACTGACTGCTTGTGGACTGTAAGATTCATCCACACAGTGAGCCTTTGTCTTAGGGTCCTCAGTGTGTCAAAGGTAATGAGTGTTTCTGAAGAGAACACCATGTTCTTCTATGGCTCTAATTCCTCCTGCTCTTCACTTCCCACACATTAGACCAAGGGTCAGCAAACTATGACCAGGGGGCTGAGTCCAGCCTACCACCTGTTTTTGAAAATAAAAATTTTATTGGCTCATGGTCATGCCTAATGATTGACTTGTCTATGGTTGCTTTTGCACTACAAAGGCAGAATTGAGTAGTTACAACAGAAAGAGTATGAGCCACAAAGCTTAAAATACTTGCTACCTGGCTCTTTATAGAAAAATTGTCAACCCTTGAACTAGACTGTAGCAACCATGCTTTCAGTTGTCATCACCACTGGTCATTTAAACCCAGGAAGGTATGATCCCTTAAAGGAAACTTGTACCAACCCGGGAAGAAGTGAGTGGGGATAAGGGAGGATGGGGACTAGAATTTGAGGGGAAAGGCTGTGAAGAAAGGGCGTGGTAGGACAGATCAGGAGAGGTAGGGCTAAGTATAGGAAGAAGTGATGAGGATATTATGCTTGTCAGAAGACTGAAATTGTTTTCCCAATAAGGTTGTTTCACTCTGCCTTTTAAAAAAACCATGCAGCCTTGTATTTTGCCAGATTGAAAGACTATATGGAGAGTTCTTTTTATAAAGCATAATCATGCAAGAGGAAAACATCACCTCTGGTTTTGCAGCTAGGAGGCCACATACAATTCAAATCGGAGCCGATGGCCCTCCATGGGACTGGAACAACCTGAAGTGGAGAACGTAATCCACATCTCATGCAGCTTCTAGACCCCTGTCTCTGGCAGCCTGCTAATTAATGCATAAACCAAAAAGATGTTTCATTGACTGCCTTCTAGTCCCATGAACACAAAGCGGTCAATAAATATTTATTGAATATATTTTTCTAGGGCTTTGCAGCACTTAATCAATGATAACTTTTATAATCTAATAAGCAAAAATTTTTCAGAGTGGCTACAAACAAATATATAAATGTATATTAACAGACTCCAACCTAGGAATGGGTAGTAGGAAAGGAAAAAATGCTCCCATCTGTGGACAAAGTATCCAAACAGTACTAGCTTTGGCATAAATAAGAAAGAATCATGTCACACAAGCCCCAGAAGTGAGGATTGCAAGAGAGAAAGAGAAAAAAAAAGGAAATAAAAATAAAGAAAGGAGAGAGATTTATAAATGGCTGTATTTTGAACAAATAAAAATATATCCATTTTTAAAAGCCAATCTTTTTATTCTCTTTGGCTTTATGTGAGTAATACTTTCATTTGTCACTGAAATGGCTTTTACACTCAAGTAACAACAGAGAGTTAACTGAAATGGGCTCCCAGATTGAAATTTTTGCAGTAGAGATAAAATATGGCTCTCTGCCACCCATTTGGAGCTACAGTACCAATATACTGATGCAATCCTTTTTAAGCCCCAGTCACATTAGATTCCAAATAGTCTATTGCCAGCTTGGGCATGGGGATGGGTGTTAGGATACATTTATTTAAAACGGAGCATTTATCCTGAGTTAAAAGCAAATTAAGATATTTCATTTGAGATAGTATTAAAAAGGGGTAATATAATTACCACATTCTCCCTTGTGCATCCCCTTTAATTCCCTGAGAGGCCTGAAAATGCACAGCCACAGTGAGAGAAGGAGCCTGCGCAGTGCGGGGAAGGAAAGGTGTCTTCGTCAGCATGTGTCCATCTTTGGAGGGGAGATATTTTGCCTCTGGGAAATGATCCAAAAAGCAAGCCCACAATTTTAATGCAAATACTCAGAGATTCAGGCCATCACCACCTAGGTCCAGCCCTTTGTTGAACTGGAAAGAAGACAATATCGTGGTTGCACAAGTCTACCTTAGTTGGCTCTAACTTGAGGTTCTCCCATCCACCACAACCCCATGACTGGAGAGGAAATCAATGCTCTATTGCTGTCACACAGCAATGGAGAGGCCAATCCAGAAGGGAAATCAAGACTTCTCAGGGACTTCCGGCCAAGATGGAGGCTTAGACGGACACGCTAGGTCTCCCTCTACAACTAGAGAGGAATACAACTACTTCAAAACAAAGGATAACTAGAAATTCCAGAAAATAAAACTACACGGAAGTCCAACATATGAAGTTATAAACCAGCGGTGCCATTTGGGCAGGTAAGAGTTAAAGAGGGCAGTGCTGTTTGCGGGTCGCACCTGGACAGCGGCGGGGCGGCGAGGAATCCCGGCTGCAGTCAAGCCCCTGGCGGTGCGCGACTCCGGCGCTGGGGAGAGCGGCCGCCGCATCGCCTTGAACAGTGAGGCCCAGGGGGGCGGGAGGACGGATCCTGGTCTCCTAGCTGAATAACTGTGTGAATCCATCTTGGACCCCCGCCCCCAAAGAAAGCACCACAGGGCTGCGAAATAGGTCGCGGACAGGCAGGCGCCGGTCGCTGATTTGTGACGCGTACACAGGCACTGCCCCGGACAGCCGGCCCAAGAAAACAAAACGCATCTGTCAAAATGAGGCAGACAACTATAGAAATCCCGGTGACACAACTCACCAGACAGCAGATAGAGAACCTGACAGATGAACAGATAAGAAACCTGTCAGAGGCTCAGTTCTGGGCCGTTGTTATCAGGTGGCTTACAGAATTCACAAAAGAGCAGGAAAAAAGATAAGAAAGAAGCGAAAAACTTTCATAACGAAAGGAACTACGAGATAGATGGTGAGAAAAAAAAATCCAGAGTTCATTTCAACAAACTGGAATATGGAGAAGGAACAAGCAGTCAACCAATGCAGCGAGAGGAAATGGGAAGCAACAATGAGAGGATCAGAAACCTCTGGGACAACTATAAAAGGCCCAACATAAGAATCATTGGTTTGCCAGAGAATGAGGAAGATGAACTAGAACTTGAAAAATTGAGTGAAAATATAATAAAGGAGAACTTCCCAGACTTGGGGAAGGGAATAGACTTGCAGGTCCAGGAAGCAAGGAGCGTTCCCAAGAGACTGGACCCAGGGAGAACCACCCCAAGACACATTATAATCAAAATGTCAAAAATTAAAGATAAAGAGAGAATCTTAAAAGCAGCAAGAGAGAAGAAAAGAATTATGTACAAAGGGGTTCCAATTAGACTATCAGCTGACTTCTCAAGGGAAACCCTACAGGCAAGAAGAGACTGGCAAGAAATATTCAAAGTAATGAAAATCCAAAACCTACAACCACGAATACTCTATCCAGCGAAATTGTCATTCAGAATAGAAGGACAGAGAAAGTGTTTCCAGGACAAAATAAAACTGAAAGAGTTCATTAGATCCAAACCACTGTTATATGAGATGTTAAAGGGACTGGTTTAAAAAAACAGAAGCTAGGGAGATGAAACAAAGGCAAACTAAATAGGCAACGAGAGTGGAAAAGGAACTGTGGGTACGGGAAGCATATTGGGGGGAGGTCAACAGGGAGGGGGAATGGGGAAAGGGAGGGAGATGATATAGGAATTGGGGATCAAGGTAGGAGGGAATGGAATAGACGGAGAGAGGTTGGGAGGAACTGTATGCACAACTAATGGACATAATCTAAAAGGGGGGGACAACTGGAGGGAGGGGGGCCACCGGGTGGAGGGGAGCAGAGGGAAGGGAAATTGGCACAAATGTAATATTTTAATCAATAAAACACATTAAATCTGAAAAAAAAAAAAAAAAGACTTCTCAGGTTCCTTTTCAGGAGTCTACCCAGTGGTAGGAGGTCATAAAGTCTATTGCATACTGGACCTCCCTTGGAAGTAGCTGTGGCCCCTTGGAATAACCTAAAGAAGGCAGATGATTCTTGATTCACAGCATCTTAAGAGTTGTTTTGGCCCTTCTGTTGCTCTGTAGATGGCAGTTGAGTCATAGGCTCTATAGCCACCAACTCAACCAGGGAAACTTGCCCAGAGATTGATAAATTACTACTCACCCCCACTACAATATATTTTTCAACTCTCTCCCTACTTCCACTCTCTCTTGACTTCAAGATCACCTACCCACTTTCCAAAAGAGGTGGAAGGAAAGGATACTGGAATTTCCTTCCTGGAGGTTATCATCACATGTGATGTATGTAAAAGCTGACCTGAGGCATCCTAATATCCAGCCTCCATACTCTGAACATCTTCAGTGGCATTCTATTAGAGACCAGAGAAGGAAAGCCTAGGTCCCTCTCAAGAAAATGTGGGAAAGGTATTCTAAAGTTTAGGATGCTAAAAGGAAGTTCAGGAAAGCCTGTGTAAAAACAGCTATCAAGCTTTCCAGACAGAAAGTCAGATCTAATCATAACACTAAGTAGAGAGGGAGGTTCTGAACACTTCCTGCCCCCAACCCAGATATTCAGGTAGGTTCACCCCAAATCCACATAAGTATGCCTCTTTACTCTCCTCCAATAGTCCACCTGCCATTCCAAGGCTTGATTACCTCTGCAGCCTCCTTAAGACTCTAAGGTAGTTACCAGATTACCAATGGAGGTCAAATATCCTACTGTCATGTTGTGGCTGCTTATTTATGTGACTTTTCTCCCTGGAGAAATTAGAAGCTCAGAGCCCAGAAGGAAACACCATGTTCTGCATGCAGCAGGCACCAGTGTGAATTTGTGGAGTGCATACTGAATAAAATTGTTTTCCTTGTAATCCTAGCCTAGAGATCCCAGAAGTCTAAAGAGTGTAGAGAAAGAATTGAATGGAGTTATGTAGAGGCAGCTAACAGCTGGGCTGCTGTCTACTCATTTCTTACGTCTCCATTGCCCATTCTGTCTCACGGAAGCCAGGAACACCTGTGTGTCAGAGAATCAAATGTGTGATTCTAAGGATTTGTCAGATAATACTTAAACCCCAAAGGCAGTATAAGACATAATTCCAACTCTGAAAAAAATGCATGCTTATTTTAAGGGATACATCCATAAACTTTGCAAGAAAAATACACAAAAGAATATGCCTTTTTAAATGGAAGGGGCAAAATGTTAAGTATATTTTAAAAAATGGAGAAGGCAGAATTGATGTGATTATAACTGATATAAAATGCTGATCAAAATATTTATTATTCCTAAAAAGTTACTCTGTATCCCACAGGCTGCACACAAATTCAAACGTGTGGACACATTCATTCATAGGATACCATTAAGTGCAAGGTCCTAGATGTGAGGAGATGGAGGAAAGGCCCCAGGACCTAAGTGGTCATTCATTTTGTTTCCCCCTCCTCCCCTTCAAGATTTCATTCACCCTTGTAACCAAACGCAGGTCTGGTTGCCTGCTGCCTCTAAAGCCAATACTTGAGAGGCAGGTGCTGATGTGAAGGAAACCTAGAAGCTGAGGGACTCTTTGTCTCAAAGCCCATCTCAACATCTCAGTTAAGGTAGAGGATTTTATAAGGAGTGAACAGGGAACAAAACAAAGAGATCAAGGGTGGGGGTTGCAGACAAGCACAGTTCATTCCGATAAGGCAAGTGATAGTCTGGTGTGCATCATCCTGGTTTAGTCATCCTAAATTGATGTCATCCTGGCTTCATGCTATCCTGGCTTCATTTCATCCTGGCTTCACACCATCTTGGCTCCACGGTTAAAGGTCAGCAAATCTCCCAGAGCTGGGATGCCTGAAGGTCAGAGTCTGTATCTTTTGAACTTAGTTTCTAGTATTTTATACAAACATATTGTTTATCTACAAGCTGCATATTAGGTCTGAGTCACATTTACAGAAACAATTTCAAAAAAATGGTGGGGCTAAAATTTCCCACTGTTATACCCTGACCCTTCATAATCTCAAGCATGTCTGTCTCAGCAGATGAAGACTGTCTTTCATATCATGAAGCCTGTGTTGTTGCTGCACACTGACTTCTAAATGGTCAAAGAATTGATGAGGATTTCTGTAGGAACTGTTTTTGTTGTTGTTGTTGTTTGTTTTTGGTTTTGTTTTTTGCTGAATTTAGGTCACTGTTTTCTCACACATACACATTCACTTTTCTTCATATTCTATGGGCTGATGTAGGATTGCTAGCTTTTTAAATTGTCATACAAGAACTTTAAAAATTACTGTTTCTATCACCATTATTTCTTAATCCAAAAAGGATAAAATAGTTCTTGTATGGAATAAATTTACAACACTTTTTTCTAATTTCACTGTAAGCCACTGACCTATTCTTGGACATCGTGTCTCTAGCATGAACATTTCTACCGAAACTTCTCTCTTGCCATGTTGCCTAATAGGTTTTGAAATAGAAAATCTGGCTTGTTTTTTATGGATTTTAGTATTTTATGTCATAAGAATAATAAAGTTAAGGATAGAATATAAAAAAGGTGCCAGAAAATAGTTGTAAAAATTACCAGGAGTCAAGGGTTTGGGGAAAGTTTTCATTGAAGGAATAACACATAGTCTGGTGTCAATTTTGGTGACTAAGTCAAAACTTTATCCTTTCTTCTTGTTTCAGGTACATGGCCATCATCCATCCTCTCCAGCCCCGGCTGTCAGCCACAGCCACCAAGGTGTTTATCTGTGTCATTTGGGTCCTGGCGTTCCTGCTGGCCTTCCCCCAGGGCTACTATGCAACCACAGAGACTATGCCCAACAGAGTGGTGTGCACGATTAAATGGCCGGAGCATCCCAACAAAATTTATGAGAAAGTGTGAGTAGAAACGACTCCCTGGTGCCTTCTTTTCTCTTTCTTGTTTCTTCTTTCTTTCCACATTCTTGATCAGTTAGGATTCAATGTGTCCACAAGGAACTATTTTGTCTCAAATATTATTCTGTACTTTGAAAGAAAGTTTTTTAAAATAAATAAATAAGAGTTGGATCCTGTTCTAGCAGACCCTTTGGGCACCCTTCATATTCTTCCTATCTTTTACCAGAGACTTTGCCCTGCAGTGTCTGCATTTCTTTGCCTGGGAACTTCTTTCTAAGTGGCAGAGTGCCATACTACCCTCTTGCACAGTGTTCTGGAGGGTGGAGGAATTACCCCCTATTCCCAGCAGCTCTCAACAAAGACTGTCAGGAGCTGGCATATGACTGCCCCAGCTCACTCACCCCACAGGTGGGATGTCTCTGAGGAGTGTGGTTTACACTGTGTCCGTGGTTTACACTGTGTCCATGGTTTACTCTTGGGATTAACCTCCAGTCTTCCTGTGGCAGTTGACTCAATGATGTACCCTTAGTGGCTACCTTTCTTTACCTGTACCACCTTCCCACTCCCTACTAGAGCTTCCTTCTCCTCCCAAGTAAGTCACTTGCACTTGACTTTTTATCTCAGGATCTGCCTCTGGGGAAAACCAAATCAAAACACCTACTTCCAGGATTTTCCAGTGGAGGAAATAAGACATAGACATGTAAAATACATGGAAAGGCAAGGCCGATGTGTTGAGATCTTTTGAGTTACAGATTTCCTACAGGGCAAGACTGCTTAACTTCCAGGGACCTAACTGATGACATTTAGGGGCTTTTCCAAAGTTATCCTGACAATTTTCCTCAAGAGGCAACATTGAAATGCCCGATTCTTTGTTTTGTTCTGCTCATGTGAGCATTGACATGACATTTATATTACCATCAGTTTTCTGGACTCAGAGCACTTTGGTAATGTAGGTCTTTTTGAAAGTCCTTTATAATTCTCTAATGTTTGGTTTATTATGTGAACTGTAAAAGAATACATTCTCTCCTCATTATTAAACTGGCAGACAGAAAAGTCCTGCTTCCCATAAACAATTGTGAAAACACACAAGAAAATGCCAAAGAAAAAGGTAAGATACTTTTATTGAACCTAATTTATCAGATTGCTGTGTAATCATTATAGGCTTTCAAATTTATCAAATGGTAGACTGAGACAGTCTCCCTATTGGCTCCAAAAGTTTAAGGTTCCAAAAGCCTGTTGCACGGTGAACCTGCTATTTCTGTTCCATAGAGCATGGAATGAAATTTGCCAGAACCAATACATAAAGCTCAGACTCACCTTCCAGATGCAAACAGTGGGATTTAATTGATCAAACAGCAGGGGAATTAATGCTCAGCCTAGAAGAAAATCATTGAAAATCATTCTTTCAAATGAAACTACAAGCCTTAGCAGGATCTCAGCAGGAGAAAGAACATAGCTTTACAAGTTGTTCAGGACCCTGAACATGTTCAATCCAGAAGGTTCCATCAAAAGCAGGGGGAAACACCCTCTGAATTAAAGCTCATTATATGAACTGTTTCAGAAATGCCACCGACTTCACAGAGTTCTTAGTTGCCACAATCTTTTCAAAATCTGATCACCTTTCCACAACGTTGGTTCCAAATACACACAGTTTTTTTATCTTCCAACAAATTCAAAGTTTAACTTGGAAATAAAGTTTTATTTTCCTACAGATCTCTGGGGCCCTTGTCCAAGAAATTAGTGTTTTACTTTTGAACATTTTACTGTTTTATGTTTATTAATGACTTGAAAGCCCCTGTGAGACTCAACTCTACCTGTTCGGTTGTCTTTTTCCTTGCTTTGAGAATTTATGGTCGCTGCTACTGCATGCATGGTTAGGTTTGCCACCATTGTTTACTTCATGATTTTTATCCTAAAAAATGGGTCTGGATAAAAGCATTTGATTTTATGGATTCAAGATGCATAAAATGTTTATGGATGCAGTAATAAATAGAAAGAATCCATATTTGCCATTCACATATGAGTTGTGATGCAAACATAAGTCAAGTGCATAGGATGTTTCAGGTAAACCTATCTTCTCTATGTCAGTACCCTTCATAATCATGATGATATATTGTTAAGTAATTTAAATTTTACCAGCTCTAAACTAAGTACTTAATTATACTCCTTTCTGTTAGAAATGATTGCCATTTACACAGTACACATTAATCCCAAATTTGAAACCAGAAAGAAACTTTGTTTTGAGGCAGTATAATAATGAGTATAAGAGTATGGGCTCTATAGTTGACTTACAGCCATATCACTCTCTACTTAAGTCATAATGGTTATTTAAGCCTCTAAGCCTAAAAGGGGTATTGAGAGAAATAAATAAGATGCATTCTTAGCCCAGCACCATGCACATGGTAAGAGTGTGGTGAATGTTAACATCCTACATTGATCTGGGTGCATGGGGAGATGACTGGCATTACATGGGGTGGTGGGCAGATACCTAGGCCCTATTTTTCTGATGAATAATTGTGTCAGCTAATTACATAAATAAATATTTTCTGAAAAATCTTCAATTGCTGCATTTGCCCTCTGGCTACACGCTGAAACTCCAACCCTGATTATTCATCATTTAGACTCTTATTAATACATAGATCAAATTAGGCACTGTTAAATAAAGGCAATCCAATTAAAAAAAAAAAAAAAAAAACAGGCCAAAGTTTCGAATATGCACTTCACAAAAAGAAATATCCAAATGACCAATTAATATATGAGGAGGCACACAACTTCATTTATCACCAATGAAATCCAAATTAAAACCATGAAATCTTACTGTACTCCTATTAGAATAGCAAATGTTATGAAGCCTGACCAAACTAAGCACTTAGAACTTTTGGTGAACATAAGAAAAAATGAAAACCTTTGTAAACTGCTAGAAGAAAGTATACATTGATAAAACCACACTGGAAAACATTTTGTAGTATCTAGAAAAGAAGAAGCTATTTACACCCTATAACCTCCCAATTTCACTCAGGGGTAATTACCCTAGCAAAATTCATGCATACATGCACCCAAAATATACCTAGCATATTGTTCACATTATCAGCATTTTTCTTAATGCCCCTAGCTGGAAATATTCCAATGTACTAATATTCCATTAGTAGGGCAGTTTGTTTGTTTTTTAATTGCGGTACAGCGTGCAATGGAATATGATATAGTTAATAAAATGAACAAAACATAGCTCCATGCAAAGTGGATGGCTCCTATAAACAAAGTTTTAAAACAGGCAAAATGAAAGCATATCTTTAAGAGTGCATAAGCAGGTGGTAAAACTATAATGCAAGCAAAAAAGTCATCACCATGGAAATGAGTACCATGACTGTCTCTTGTGGGAGAGAAAGGATGTGATCAAGAAGGGACACTAAGAAGTGCTTCTGAGGGGGATGGCCTTTTATTTCTTGAGCACAGTGGTAGGAGCTTGAGTGTTTGCCTAAAAGTTACTTATTATACTAGGTAATTTGATTTATAAATTTTTTCTGGAATGTTTCATATTATTTAACATTAAAAATTAAATGTTATTTAAAGAATTTTGCTTTTACAAGCTCTTAGGAAACTACTTTCACTGGGATAACCCCAAATGTTTTTCCATAAGATGTCTTCTGTGAGTCTTTGCCTGGAATGAACATTATTATAAATACTTACTCTAAATAAGATGAAGCATGGTTCAGCCCCACCTATTCTCATGTTTATTTGACCTCTGCATTGTGCCTTACTGACTCCTGTGCTTCAGCCCACCTGGAGTTTTCCCAAGCATTTTAAGGGGTATAGGATAAATACTTTTCCCTGGAAGGATATGACAAACGTTAACCAGAGAAAAAGACCCAGAGAGTCTCCACAGTCCCCATCCCTTATATTCATAAGCATGTACCTCTGAGCTACAAAATGCTACTGTTAAACTTGGTTCATATTCTTGTTAAAATTATTTAAAACATTATTTTGCAATTAAAACTATGAACTATAGAGTAGTGGAAATTCATATAATTTCTTTAATCACCTATATTTCCATTTTTATGAAAGGTTCTAACATTTTGATGAATATCCTTCCAGTTTTTTATTCCCTCTCCAGGGAAATATTGTTCTTAGTTTCTTTTAAAGTGTTTCATATGCATACAAAGCAACAGTAATATACATTGCCTCCCTCTTTGTAACACAAAACATTGCATATTATGTACATTGTTCTGGACCCTGTTTTTTTTTTTTTAACTTAATAAATCTTAGAGATCTTTCCATATCAGTTCTTAAAGAGCTTCTCTGTTCTTTATTTGAGCTACACAGTACTCTTGTGTTATAAATGTATAAAAACCAGTTACTTTGGGTGGACTTCAGTTTGCCTCTAGCCTTTTGCGATTAGAGAGTGCTGCCATGAATAATTGTTGCATAAATCAGGCAAGGCTATATGTAGCATAAAACTCCCTAAAAATTGAGTTCCTGAGTCAAAGATATATGCATTTTAATTTTAATATTAGCCCTTCATATGAGATTGTACTAATTTACATTCCCACCAGCAATGTATGAGAGTCCCTATTTTGCCACAGCCTCACCAACAGAGTATATTATCAAGTTTTTAGATTTTGGCTCATTATAGTTAAAATTTGCATTTCTCTTATTAGGAGTGGGTTTGTACATTTTCTCATAATTTAAGAAATATTTTTATATACATCTTACAATCTACTCATTTCATTTACCATATCATAAACCTTTCCCTATGTCATTAAAAATGTTTTTACAACTTGATGTGAATGTATGCTCACATGTGTGTATGTGTGTATAGATAGTAATTTTGTTAACTAATCCTCTCCTTTTAAAATTGATTATTCCAGTGGTTTCTTTTAGTTGACTAGTGAGATAAAACACCAAACTTCAAAGTGGGCTCCTTCTAGCTACAGCTATCAATACCTGAGGAGACTGGTTCAGGGTCCCCTGCCATTCCCTGGTTACACTTACAGTCAACAGTTGTAAAAAATTATGCTAACATTATAACATTCATTAAAGTGGACCCTTGAACTCACTATTAGTGCCATGTTATCATATTTTGTCATTGATTCCTGCAATAATTAGCAACCAGGCAGCTTAACCATGGCTACTCTTGCAAAACTGTGACACAACCCAGGAAGTCCTATAAAAGTGACTGGTAAGGAAAAAAGATTTCATGGATCATCAAGTGACTCTTCATTGTGGAGAAAAAGCACAGTAAAGAAAAATGAAAGTATAAAGAAAAAACGTTTGGCCTTGCAAAATGCATCAACCTCTCTGTTCTGTTAAAACTAGGAGGAGTGTTTCCCTATCTTGGCTATTGTAAAGGATGCTGCAATGAGCATAGGGATGTATATATTCTTTCAAATTAGTGTTTTGGGTTTCTTCAGATATATTCCCAGAAGTGAAATCACTGGGTCATAAGGAAATTCCACTTTTAGCTTTTAGAGGAATTTCCTCACTGTTTTCCATAGTGGTTGCACCAGTCTGCATTCCCAAACAACTTGAGAGCCCATCAATAGATGAGTGGATAAAAAAAGCTGTGGTACATACACTCAATGGAATATTACTCGGCCATAAAAAAGAATGATATCTTACCTTTTGCCACAACATGGATAGATGTAAAACACATATGCTAAGTGAAATAAGTCAAACAGAGAAAGACAAATACCATATGATTTTACTTATATAATAGAATATAAAGAAAAAATTAACAAACAAAACAGACTCACAGAGAGCAGACAGTTGTCAAAGGGGAGGGGTGTTGGATGTCTGGATGAGAAAGTGAAGGGATTAAGCAGTACAAATTGGCAGTTACAGAGTAGTCACAGAGATGTAATTACAACATAGGTAATATAGTCAATAATATCATGATAACTATGTATGGGGCCAGGTGGGTACTTGCAACATTAGTAAGCTATATGATTTTCTAACTACTATGCTGTACATCTGAAACTAAGACAGAATAATATTGAATGTAAACTGTAATTGAAAACTTAAAAATAAAAAAACTAGGAGGAGTGTGCAGTAGCTTTCAAAGTTATTCATAGTCAAGTACACTCTTGAGGATGCTGTACAGGCTATCAGGTTACAATGGTCCAAGAAGGTTCATGGGCAACACCCCTGATGACAAGGAAGATGAACAAGCCAACATTTCTTTATCAGAGGGCCCACAACTAAGGCCAAGAAAAAGTATGTAATGAGGATGAAAAATGAGAAATACATCCAAAAGAATGAGATTTAAACAGCCTGGGGAATTTCAGCTTCCCTGACTCATTTATTAATATTGGTCATATTTCATTTTCTGTTAATTAAACGTTTGTACCTAACATTGTGGTAAGTTTTAGCATGAAGTAGGATGTGTTTATTCTGAATTACAAATATGACCGATACATGGGGAAAGAAGTCTATGTCAGAGAGCAAGATCATTCATAACTGTAATTGCTTAGAAATTTTGTGGACACATACATGAATGGGGATATATTAACTCTAATATAATGCTTAATAAGCACAAGTTATAACAGAAGACTATAAAAATATGCCATTGTCACTATTATGGCTTTTTGTCTTTTGTATGTTATGACCCATCATCAGAAATTAGCTGAAATTCTTTTACTTAAACATACTTTTACTTTCACTAATAATTATGAAAATTGAAAATCAACAAAGTGACAGAGTAAGAGAGGAAAAGGAAATATTAGAAAATGTACCTGTAATGTTACTTCTAAAATTTTTCACATTCTTGATCATTCCACAAATGAAAAAAGAAAAGAAGTGTGGATTCTTTGCCAGGTTGCTCCAGGCCTTGGCCAAGGGGGTGTCAGCATATTTGCATTACCAGGATTGATCTGCAAGCTGTTGTAATTAATCTCCTCCCCTGACACCCACTGCATGTATAAGCATAACCCAGGGCCCCTAGCATTGTCATCACTGTTGATGAAAAACAGTTAAACCAAGAATGAAAAGTGCTGTTGACACTTCAGGGAAACATGGTAACATAAAACAAGCCCTTAACCCTGGCTCCCAGAAAGAGATTTAAAAAAAATAAAATAAAAAAGGAGTGAGGAAGAAAGGGGGAGGAGGAAAGGGGGAGGCAGAGGAGGCAAAGGAGGAGGAAGTGGAAGAAAAAAAGGAAAAGAAAGCCTATATTAATGCAGAAACTAGGAAAGCTGCCATACAAATGCCAGAAATCTCACTCCATTTCTGGCAGAACCCAAGAGGAGGCAGCCACAAGGGCTGCTAAGAGCAGTACATGCTGGAAACCCCTGATTGAAAGGTGAAAGTACAAGCCTGAGAAAGACGGGTCCACACATTAGGGATTCCTTTGAGATGCTAGAGTAAACCTCCAGAAACAGCTGCCCTTAGACCTAAAGAAAGAGGAAGCAGAATCAGGCCAAGAGTGTAACTGACAGATAAAATGGATGATTTTCCACAAAACTGTAAATAATCACATTGATGCAGTTTGAAGGGGGAGGAATGAAAATACTATTCAAGAATTTCATTTATAAAGGCACTGGGATTAAAATTTGTGCAGAGAAATTCTTTCAAATACCCTATAAGCTCTTCAAGAATTCAACACCAAATGGAGAACTTCAATAATTTATTATACACATTAGGCATGACCTAAATGTAAAAAGCTGACAAAGGCAGCTCCAAAAGCAAACTTTCAGGCCAATTCCACTTACAAATATAGATGCAAACATCCTAATTAAAAGATACACCAAAAATATTCAAAATTGTATTAAAATGGCAGTGCTTTGTTTTTGATCATGACTTTTTTTTTGGCAAATAAGATTAATAAGTTATCAGAAAATGTTATTATGTTTTATCAAATTAATTGGTCAAGCAGAAACATCATATATTCATCTCAAATGCCAAAAATAAATTTGTTAAATGTTATATATATTGAAGAAAAAAAGTAGTTTATATCAGCAGTAATCCTTGAGAAAAATAAATTAGTAATGAATCTCCTTTACAAGAAGCAAAATGAAAATAGAATTAGTAAGAAATAGTTGGGAATTATATGAAGGAAAAGGAAAGCATTATGCTATTTTAGACTTTACTGAATGGTATAAGATAATATTTGAGAAATATATTTCTATATTTACATAATTCCATGAATGTATCAGTTTTTCTTAAACTGTTCTCACAAATATATTTAGGTGGTTAATAAATAAAATATTTTGAAAGAACAAGTGGATGAAAATGGCTCAAGAAAAGATTGAACAAAAAGAATTAATTTTGATATCAGCAAAACCATAAAAAAGAATGGTAAGAAGTGACTTGCTCTTCCAGATATTGAAATACTTAGTACTGGAAGTAGAATTGGTCAATAAAAAAAAGAGAATAGAAATCACACACAAGACTATAATATTTTGTATTTAGCATATGCTACAAATAACATCAAATCTCTAATCTATAAAGATTATTTCATAAATTTTCCAGAAACCTGATAATCCAAAATTCTCTAGAATTCTGTATTCAAATAACTTTATAGGTGATTGCATAACCAACAACTACTCAAATGTGAAATCACAATATATATTAGTATATTGAAACCTCTGAAATGCTTTTCATTTTTAAAAAAACAGTTTTTAATTCCTTTTATAGGTAATATATTCACATGGTATACAAACAAGGAAGTATAAAAGGGTAATCAGAAAAAGATTTCTTCCTCTGACCACTGTTGTTTCTTTATGTTTATCTAAAAAAATTAAATATATAATCTTTTTTCACCAGTTTTTAAAAAATTTAATCTTTATTGTATTTTTTATTACCATTTAGCCCCCTTTTACAGCCCTCCCCTTAGCAATCAACACAATGTTGTCCATGTCCATGAGTCCTTTTTCCTTTTTGTTCAAATCTTTCCACCCCTCAGCCAGCCCTGATGGACATATGGGTTGCTTCCATATCTTGGTGACTGTAAGTAATGCTGCAGTAAACATGGGGATGCTTATGTTCTTTCGAATTAGTGTTTCGGGTTTCTATGGATATATTCCCAGAAGCAGGATCACTAGTTTAAAAGGCAGATCCATTTTTAATTTCCACACTGCTTTCCACAGTAGCTGCATCAATCTTTTTTCCCACCAACAGTACAAAATGTTCTCTTTTACCCACATCCTTGCCAGCACGTGTTGCTTGTTGTTTTACTGATGATAGTCATTCTGACAGGACAGAGATCATATCTCATTGTGGTTTTAATTTGCATTCCTCTGATGATTAGTGACGTTAAGCATTTTATCATATGTCTATTGGCCATCTCCATATCCTCTTTGGAGAAGTGTCTTTTCAGGTCCTTTGCCCATTTTTTAATTGGGTTCTTTATTTTTTTTGGTGTTAAATTTTGTAAGTACTTTATACATGTTGGATATTAACACCTTATCAGATGTATTGGCAAATATGTTTTCCCATTCTGTGTGTTGTCTTTTTATTTTGTTAATGTTTTTCTTTGCTGTGCAAAAACTTTTTAATTTGATATAGTTCCATTTGTTTATTTTTTCTTTTGTTTCCCTTGCCTGGAGATATATATCCAATAAAAAATTTCTATGAGCAATATCACAGATCTTGCTGCCTTTGTTTACTTCTAAGATTTTTATGGTTTTGGGTCTAACATTTAAGGCTTCAATTCATTTTGAATTTATTCTTGTGTGTAGTGTAAGAAGGTGGTCTAGTTTCATTTTTCTGCGTGTATCTGTCCAATTTTCCCAGCACCATTTATTGAATAAACTACCTTTAGACCATTATATGTGCTTGCTTCCTCTGTCAAATATTAATTGACTATAAAGGTGTGGGTTTATTTCTGGGTTCTGTTCCATTGATCTATGTGGTTGTTTTGATTGCCATTGCCATGCTGTTTTCATTACTATGGCCTTGTGGTATAGTTTGATATTAGGCAGTGTTATTCCTCAAATTTTGTTCTTTCTCAGGATCACTGTTGCTATGTGGAGCGTTTTGTGGTTCCATCTATATTTTTGAAATATTTGTTCTAGTTCTATGAAATACATCATTGGAATCTTGGTAGGAATTGCATTGAATCTATAGATGGTTTTTGGTAGTATGGACACTTTAATGATGCTAGTTCTTCCTATCCATAAACACAGTATGTGCTTCCATTTATTTGTATCTTCTATTTCTTTCTTCAGTGTCTTATAATTTTCCATGTACAGAACCTTAACATCCTTGGTTAGGTTTATTCTTAGGTATTTTATTCTTTTTGAAGCAATTGTGAATGGATTACTTTCTTAATTTCCCTTTCTGTTAGTTCATTACTGGCATATAAAAGTACAACTGATTTCTGGACATTAATTTTGTATCTTTCTGCTTTGCTGAACTTATTTATCAGTTCTCACAGTTTCTTGGTGGAATCTTTGGGATTCTCTATGTACAGTATATGTCATATGCAAATAAAGACAGTTTTACTTCTTCCTTTCCAGTTTGGGTGCCTTTTATTTCTTCTTGTCTGATTGTGGCTAAGACTTTTCATACTATGTTGAATAAGAAAGGTCAAAGTGGACATCCCTGTCTTGTTCCCAATATTAAGGGGAATGCTTATAGTTTTTGCCCGTTGAGTATGATACCAGCAGTGGGTTTGTCATATGTGGCCCTTATTATATTTATGTATGTTCCCTTTATTCCCACTTTGCTGAGAGTTTGGATCATAATGGATGCTGGGTTTTATCAAAAGCTTTTTCTGCATCTATTGATAGGATCACATGGTTTTTATCCTTCATTTTGTTTATATGTGAATCACATTTATTTATTTGTGAATGTTGTACAAACCTTGCATTCCTGGAATAAATCCCACTTAATCATGGTATGTGATCTTTTTGTTGCATTGCTATATTTGGTTCGCTAATATTTTGTTGAGTATTTTGTTCATCAGGAATATGGGCCTGTAATTTTCTTTCTTTGTAGTTTTTATCTGGTTTTGGAATTAGGATAATGCTGGCTTTGTAAAATGAGCTTGGGAGCCTTCCCTCCTCTTGAATTTTATGAAATAGTTTGAGAAGGAAAGATGTTAGTTCCTCTTGGAATATTTGGTAAAATTCACTGGTGAACCCATCTGGTCCAGGGCATTTGTTTGTTGGGAGGTTTTCGATTACTGCTTCAATTTAATTAGGTGTAATCTGCCTATGTACATTCTCTAATCCTTCCTGATTTATTTTTTGGGAGATTGTATGTTTCCAGGAATTTATCCATTTAAGCCAGGTTGTCCAGTTTGTTGGCGTATAATTGTTCATAATATTTTCTTACAATCCTTTGTATCTTTTTGGTGTCAGTTGTTATATCTCCTTTTTTTATTTTTTATTTTATTTATTTGGGTTCATTCTCTTTATTTCTTGATAAGTCTAGTTAAAGGTTTGTCAATTTGTTTATCTTTTCAAAGAATCAGCTCTTGGATTCGTTGATCTTCTGTATTATTATTTTTTTAGACTCCATTTATTTCTGCTCTGATCTTTATTATTTCCTTTCTTCTACACACTTTGG
This sequence comes from Furipterus horrens, assembly GCF_987537825.1. Classification (NCBI taxonomy): domain Eukaryota; kingdom Metazoa; phylum Chordata; class Mammalia; order Chiroptera; family Furipteridae; genus Furipterus; species Furipterus horrens. The sequence continues at coordinate 55,870,573 of NW_028327176.1, read as the reverse complement.
GCTTTGTTTGTTGTTCTTATTTGAGCTTTTTCTTGCTTTTGAGATAAGACTGTAATGCTATGAATATCCTTCTTAGGATTTCTTTCCAAGTGTCCCACCGATATTTGATTGCTCTGTCCTCATTTTCATTTTCTTCTAGGTATCTTTTGATTTCTTGATCTGTTATTGACCCATTCATTGTTTGTTTGTTTTTTAAATGAAAACAAAGAGCTTATTGACTTTTAGAACTACCACCTTAGTGTTATTGTCTTAGAAACATGTTAATTATGATAATTGTTTTGTTTTTATTTGTTGGTTTGTTTTGAACCTGAACAAAATTTTTAAATGACAAATCAGGTGCAAAGGAACATGGTGGGCAATGTACATGATCCTTCTGCAGCCATCAGAGAGTTGCTTGATTGCCTCTTGGACGGTTATGGCTCTTTAGAATGGCTGCCATAAAGTAACTAAATGGCACTGCTTCCTCATGGGAGAGAACTGACTCATCATCATATTATCAGTGGTGTGACCCATTCATTGTTTAATAACTTATTATTTATCTTCCATGTCTTTGCATGTTTCTTTGTCTGTGTGTGTGTGTGTGTGTGTGTTCTTATGATTAATTTCTAGTTTCATAGCATTGTGGTCAAAGAAGATGCTTGATATGACTTCAGTCTTCTTAAATTTATTGAGGTTTGTTTTGTGTCCCAACATGTGTGCTGTCCTAGAAAACATTCCATGTGCACTTGAAAAGTATGTATATTCTGCTGCTTTGGGGTGAAATGCTCTGAAGATATCATTAAATCCACTTGATCTAGTGTGTTGTTTAAGACCACTGTCTTCTTGTTGATTTTCTGTCTGGATGATCTATCCATTGAAGTCAGTGAGGTGTTAAAATCCCCAACTATGACTGTATTTTTGTCAGTCTCTCCTTTTATGTCCATCATGATTTGCTTTACATATTTAGGTACTTCTATGTTGGGTGCATAAATGTTTACTAGGGTTATATCCTCCTGTTGGATTATTCCCTTTATCATTATGTAGTGTCCTTCTTTGTCTCTTACTGTAGCCTTAATTTTAAAGTCAATTTTGTCAGATATAAGTACTGCTACCCCAGCTTTTTTAATTTTCCATTTATATGAAATATATTTTTTCAACCCTTTACTTTCAGTCTGTGTGTATCTTTTGATCTGAGATGTGTCTCTTGGAGACAACATATATATTGATCTTGTTTTCTTATCCATTCAGCTACCCTATGTCTTTTGGTTGGAGCATATAAGTCATTTACATTTAAGGTGATTATTGATAGATATATATGCAGTACCATTTTATTGTTAGACTTTTCTTCTTTCTTTTTTTTTTTTCTTTCTCTTTCTCTTCTTAAAGCAAACCCTTTAACATTTGTTGCAGTACTGGTTTGGTGTTAACAAACTCCCTTAGCTTTTTCTTGTCTGGGAAGTGTCAGAACATAGAGGCAACTGTAATGCTTACCTAGACTTTGATCTGTGTAAATTAACTGTATGCAAATCAACCTGGTCCTAGCCCCTCCTGTAAGAAATGATAATGGATTTGATTGTTCCCAGAGGAAATGTTGAGGGGCTTAGCCAGATATGTTGACTGGCCTGGTGGGGGGAAAGCAGGAAGATGTAAAAGACCTACTGAATGTGTTGATAGACAGGCTCACCCTCACAAGAATGTAGGTTTGGCAAAATGTGGAAATGGCACCTGCAGAGGCTCAGGCAGGTGATTCCTATGGGCCCACCTGGGTGACCAGGAGTCTCCACTCCTCCTTCCCCCTTGCCCCTTGCTCCTACATGCCCTTGAGTGGGTCTGGGAGTTCTTCTTCCCTCCAACTTCTTCCCCCTTTTTCCCAATAAACCCATTGTTTAATTCTAGAGTGGTCTCCAGTGATTACTCAGAGCAAGGCTACCTGGCAGGAAGCTCCTTATTTCTCCATTGATTTTAAAAAATAGCCTCACTAAGTAAAATATCCTTGGTTGTAGGTCCTTGCTTTTCATCGGCTTGACTATTTCATGCCACTCCCTTCTGGCCTGAAATGTTTCTGTTGAGTAATCAGATGCTAGTCTACTTGGTGCTCCCTTCTAAGTAATTACCTGCTTTTCTCTTGCAGTTTTTAGGATTCTCTCCTTGTCTTTAAGTCTTGTTATTTTAATTATTTTGTGTCTCTACAATTTAGTTGTAATTCCAGATTGGTCCTGGGAGAAGGTTAGTGTACCTTCCACTTACTCTTCTGCCATCTAGGATCAGCTCCTTAAATATATAATCTTATTACCTCCGTTCTGAAAACAAAATATATAATACCCAATTCTTGCTTTTTCTAGTAACAATTTATCTCAGATACTTTCCCTATTAGGATAGAGACAGCATTTTTATTTTTTTCTTTATAGGTGCACAGTATTCCTTTGTATGGGAAAAATAATTATTTAGCTGGCATGATATTACTATATATTTGGACTACTCCTAGTGTTTAGCTACTTCAAATTATATAGCAATGAATGAGTCCCACTCTGAGTTTTGCAGTAAAGAAACCCAACAGTTTTTCTTAAACCTTGTGTTTCTCAAACTTATTTTATCATAGAATCCTTCTTTTAATTAACCCCTGTTAAGATCCCACAGAAATGTTGTCCACAAAACATATTCTAGGGAACTCTGGGATAAGTGTGAAGCTGTAATTCCTTTCTCATAATTTTAACCAATATACATTCCACATAAATTGAGATGAAGTAGAGGCTTTTGAAGCATAATACCCAAAGCAAAACCAAAATAAAAGACATTGCTGGTTTTGAATACAGACATAGATATCGATATATTTGTTAAATTCTGTATATCAGGAAACTTCATGAGGAATTTCTTCTAATGACAAATTGAAGGGGGAAATGCAATGCATGCAACAAATCATTAATACAGTTAACACAGAAGTGTTCTAAGCAATAAGAATAAGGAAGGACATGGTATGCCTGCAGTATTGGGAATGAGTCAGCACTGGGACCCAGTCGGCTGCTCCCCCAGTTCTCCCCTCAAAGCCACCGCACCAAATGCTCCCCAAGCATCTCTAGTCTTCTCTGCATTTCCTCTGCTTGAGCCCAGGGATCTACATAAAATTTACACTAACTTAGACTTCCAGCCAAGATGGAGGCCTAGATTGACATGTTCCATCCCCCTCCACAACTAAGAAGAAATACACCTACCATAAAACTAGAAATAAACAGAAGTTCCAGAAAATAAAGCTATGAAGTTATAAACAAGTGGTGCTCGTCTGGATGGGTAGAAGGGGCAAAGCTGGGGCAGAAATGTCTACCTGTGCTGGCAGTGGCAGCTGCGGCGGTGGCGGTGGGACAGTGGTAAGCACAGACACTCGTATTTAAAAAGAGGCGAGAAACACCTGTGGAGCACCCCAGATGCAGACCAGACCCATCAGTTTGCGATTCCAATGCCCTGGAAGGCAAACTCTCATTGCCTCAGACTGTGAAGGCTGGAGGGGGTGGGTACAAAGGAAGAAGCTTCCTTTACAGAGAGTAAATGGCAAGAATTCATCTTGGACCCCCGCCCCCACACACAAAACACCACAGTGTCGTGAGAAGGGTCACCCAGTAGTGACCAGTGCACGGGACTCTGCCCCATATAGCACAGGAGGTGTGGCAGCCCCGCCCAGGAAGCAAAGGTAAACACAAAACTCTCAGGATGGCAGGGATCATGACAGAGATCCCAGTCACGCAGCTGGCCAGACAGCAAATATGTGATCTAATGGAGCAGATAGGAAATTTTTCTGAGGCACAGTTCAGAGCTTTAGTTATAAGAATGCTTACAGATCTAACAGCAGATCTTAAACAAGACAGGTAAGGAATGATGGCCAGTCCCGCTGAAATGAACAAAAATATATATAAAACTAGTGGTGAGGACAAGAAAACCAGGGATCAAATCAACAAATCAGAACATAGGGAAGGAACAGTCGACCAGTGCAGAAAGAGGAAACAAAAAGTGAGGAAAATGAGGAGAGGCTCAGAAACCTATGGGACAGCTATAAGTGGGCCAACATCTGAATCATAGGGTTGCCAGAAGCTGAAGAAGAAGAACTAGAACTTGAAAAATTATGTGAAAAAATAATGAAGCAGAACTTCCCTAACTTGGGGAAGGAAATTGACTTACATGTCCAGGAAGCACAGAGAGTTCCAAAACAACCCGACCCAGGGAGAACCACACCAAGACACATTATAATCAAAACGTCAAAAATTAAGGAGAAAGAGAGAATCTTAAAAGCAGCAAGAGAGAAGAAGAGAATTACATACAAAGGGGTCCCAATAAGACTCTCAGCTGATTTCTCAAAAGAAACTCTGCAGACAAGAAGGGGCGGGCAAAAATATTCAAAGTAATGAAAAGCAAAACCCTACAACCATGATTACTCTATCCAGCGAAGCTGTCATTCAGAATAGAAGGGCAGAGAAAGTGCTTCCAGGACAAAGTAAAACTGAAGGAGTTCATCAGATCCAAACCACTGTTATGTGGAATGTTAAAGGGACTGGTTAAGGATAAAGAGGATCAAAACTATGAACATGAAAATGAAAACTGTATCACAACAACCAACAACAGAAGCTAGGGAATCAAAACAAGGCAAACTAATAGGCAACGAGAGTAGGAAAAGAATTATAGGTATGGGGAACATATGGGAGGAGGTCAGTTGGGAAGGGGAAGTGGGGAAAGGGAGGGAGATGGTACAGGAATTAAGAAGCATAGTAGGAGGGAGTGGAGTAGATAGGAAGATGTTGAGAAGAACTATATGCACAACCAATGTGCATTGACTAAGGTGGGGGGATAAGTGGAGGGAGGGGGATCACTGGGTGGAGGGGAACAAAGGCTAAATAAATTGGGATAACTGCAAAAGCATAATCAATAAAGCATATTAAAAAATAAGGGAAAGATAAAAAACCAACAGCTTAAAAAAGAATATGAAAAACTGTATTCCAACAATGGCTACAATTTTCTCTTTATTTGACTAGCCCAGTTAATATGGTATTAACAAGGTTATGAGGAAGGTGGGCACTATTCTCAGGAAGATGATTTGACAATATCTATCAAAGTTTTTAGTCATACACTTGATTTGGATCAGCAATTATACTCCAAAAAGTTATAAGGGCAAGAATGTATATACAAGACATAGATGTCAGCATTGTTTATAAAACTGTACAATTAAAAACAAATGCTCAATCATACAGGACTAATTATGTCAATGGTGAATTATCCACACAAAGAAAAACAATGCAGTCATTAGAAATAACATTGCACAAGAATGTTTATTAACATGAAAATATATTCATGATATTCTGATCACTAAGTAAAATAGGCTTTCAAAGTAATATGTAGTACCATTTGTGTGTTTTGTAAAGCATATACATGTACTTGTGTGTTTTGTAAAGTCTACACACTGCTTTTATTTGGAAGAGGAATTTTTTATTTTCGCTTATCTGCAATTTAAGATTCTTCAAACTGAATGTAAATTATTACCTGCACTACATTTTAAAATTCAGTAATGTGAAATTTTTAAGGCTTCCACTTCTAGAATAAAATTATTATCCTTGGGAAAAAATCACTGGAGGACTTCCAGTCAAGATGTAGGCTTAGACTGACATGCTCAGTCTCCCTCTAAAAATAAAAAGGAATACAACTACCTCAAAACAAAAGATAACCAGAAATTCCAGAAAATAAAACTACATGGTAGCCCAGTGTATGAAGTTATAAACCAGCGGTACTTGTCCGGACAGGTAGGAGGGGCGAGAAAACGTGGTCCTGCCTGTGGTAGCAGCAGGCATAGCAGGGGGACTGCGAGAAGCACCAGGGGAGCAATCCTGGCTGCAATCAAGACCCCGCAGCTCGTGATTCCAATGCTGAGAAGGGCAGCCCCCCCACATTGCCTCGGACGGTGAGGCCCAGAGGGCGGGGGAATGGATCCTGGTCTCTCAGCAGAGAATAACAGCAGGAATCCATCTTGGACCTTTGCCCCCACACAAAACACCACAGTTTGGTCACCAGGCAGTGACGAGTGCACAGGGCTCCGCCCCCTGTAGCCTGCCCAGGAAGCAAAGCTAAACACAAGTCTGTTAGAATGAAGCAGACAATGATTGAAATCCCGGTGATACAGCTCATCAGGCAGCAGATGTGAGACCTGACAGATGAACAAATAAAAAACCTTTCTGAGGCTCAGTTCAGAGCTATAGTTACAAGGTGGCCTACAGAATTAACAAAAGATTTGGAACAAGACAGGGAAGGAATGAAAGCTACTCATACTGAAACCAATGAAAACACATACGAGACAAGTGGGGAGGAAATAAAATCCAGAGATCAAATCAACAAACTGGAACATAGGGAAGGAACAGTTAACCAGTGCAGAAAGAGGAAACAAGAAGTAAGGAAAGTGAGGAGAGACTCAGAAACCTCTGGGACAGCTATAAGTGAACAAACATTTGGATTATAGGATTGCCAGAGGGTGAAGAAGAAGAACTAGTAATTGAAAAATTATGTGAAAAAATAATGAAGCAGAACTTTCCTAACTTGGAGAAGGAAATAGACTTACAGATCCAGGAAGCACAGAGAGTACCAGAAAAACTGGACCCAGGGAGAACCACTCCAGACACATTATAATCAAATTGTCAAAAATTAAAGATAAAGAATCTTAAAAGCAACAAGAGAGAAGAAATGAATCATGTACAAAGGGGTCCCAATTAGACTATCAGCTGATTTCTCAAAGGAGACCCTGCACACAAGAAGGGACTGGCAAGAAATATTCAAAGTAATGAAAATCAAAAACCTGCAGCCACAAATACTCTATCCAGCGAAACTGTCATTCAGAATAGAAGGGCAGAAAAAGTGCTTCCAGGACAAAGTAAAACTGAAGGAGTTCATTAGATCCAAACCACTATTATATGAGATGTTAAAGGGACTGGTTTAGAAGGAGGATCAAAACTATGAACATTAAAATAAAAACTGCATCAAAGGGATCAACAACAGAAGCTAGGGAATTGAAACAAAGGCAAACTAAATAGGCAACGAGAGTGGGAAAAGAACTATAGGTATGGGGAACATAATGGGGGGAGGTCAGCAGGGAGGGGGAAAAGGAGGGAGATGGTATAGGAATTAAGAAGCATAGTAGGAGAAAATGGAATAGACAGGGAGAGGTTGAGAATAACTATATGCACAACCAATGGACATGGACTAAAAGGGGGGGACAACTGGACGGAGGGGTGCCACTGGGTGGAGGGGAGTAGAGTGGAAAGAAATTGGGACAGCTGTAACAGCATAATCAATAAAACATATTTTTTTAAAAAAGAAGAAGCATAGTAGGAGGGAATGGAGTAGACAGGGAGAGGTTGAGAAAAACTATATGCACAACCAATGGACATGGACTAAAAGAAGGGGACAGTTGGAGGGAGGGGGCCACTGGGTGGAGGGGAGCAGAGGTAAAAGAAATTGGGACAACTGTAACAGCATAATCAATAAAATATATTTTTTTAAAAATCACTGGAGGAAAAAAATGAAATAAAAATGAATATTTTAGCACCTAAACAATAGCTTGGCTAATTGTATAGTTATTAGACCAGAATCATTTTCTCTGTAAATTATTTACTCATTATTCTGTGCTGCTCTGGGATTTGGTTTTGTGAAGAAATTTGATGCCTTCTGATTTTTTCCATTTTAGATAATTTGTGACTTCTGCCTACCTGCATATAAGATTCTTCTTTGTTTTCTATTCAAAAAAGCACACCAGAATATATGGTTATTCAGAGGTTTGTTTTGTGGTTTTGCATCATTGAGGAGCCCTTCTAATCTAAATTCAGATCTCTAGTTCAGGGAAATTTTCTTTAAAAATGTTTTTAATTGCCTACATTATGTTCTGCTCTCCTTTTCAAAGTTAATGCTATGTAAAAAATTGTCTTCCTTAAGTCTACTCTCCACATCCCTTACCATTTTATTAATCTTGATCATTTCTTTCATTTTTTTTTTCTGGTTTCTGGGTGAATTCTCAACCATTTTTGATAAAATTGGGAGGTCAAGAAATGCTCAGCTCTTCACTGCTTCTGTTGCATTTTTATTTCTGTAATCATGTTTGCCTTTGAAAACAGTGTTTCCTGCCACTTTCATGGCTGCAACAGCCTCTCAAATCTTGTTTTAGAAACAAGTAAGGAATTGTCTTGTTTCCACTTGTTCCTTGAAGCAAGATGTTTCCCAAAGAAACATTTTCTTCTTCCCAGGATCAGTTCCTATTATCAGTTCTACCAAATATCAAATCATTTTCTCTTTTTGCTCAGCCTAATGAAGGGTAACCCAGTGTGGATGGTTGATAGATTTGAAGTTGTAGGAATCCCTCCTCAGCTCTTTCCATGGCAGATAAAAAGAGAAAGAAGTATGGCTTTGCCATGGTTTTCCTCTTCCCAGCTTTCTCCCCATTGTTGGGGGCGGGCATCCCAGAGATATTCAGAGCCCTGCCCTCTTCTCTAGTCACTAGGAATTATGCCCCCAGCTTTTCAAGTCAATGGGAAGCTGGCACTGGCCCCTGAGCTGACAATTTCTTACCCTGATGCCTACTGTGCATTCCAAAATTGCAAGCAGTTTTGAGGTCTAGCCTCATCCACTTCCAGCACCACCCTGAAGCTTTCTGCACTGGGACAGCTTCTTTACACTTATTTTCCCAAGTGGAGAGTGTATCAGTTAGCTCCTGCGAAGCAACAAACCACTCCAAAACTTAGTGGTTTAAAGTAACAACTATTCATTTAGGTCACAATTTTATAAGTTGGTTGGCTGGTCTGGTTTGTGTCAACTCTGTGGACTCTCTCATATGTCTTTAGCCAGCGATGTATTATCTGGCTAATGGATAACTAGGAACCCTTATTCACATATCTGGCACCTGGAGGGTTACCAACCAAGGTGTCAGGGATGACTGAACCATGTACTTCTTGTCGTTCAGTGGAAGTGCTCAGGTTTCTTCACTTGGTGGCTGGCTTCCAAAAGTAGCAAGAGGACAAACCTCAATGCACTAGTGTTTTTAAAGTCTGCTTGAGACTCATATGCTAATGTGCCATTGGCCAAACAAACCATATGGCAGAAAATATGTACCTGGCTTTACTTGCAGTTGCTAAAGAGAGCCTGGCATTTATTTCTCAGGAGCAGTTCCGCATTTATGATGGCGATTTGCCCAGCACGGATCACTTTCAAGGCAATCCAGAATAGGCCCCCATTCACCAGCAATGTAACTTTGGGAAAGGCACTTTACCTCTCTTCTGAGCCTCACCATTCTCAACTGAAAATTGGGGGTACTACTAGTTCTTCTTTCTGATTTGAGTTGTAAGAATTCAACGAAATAGTGCATGTAAAACCCTTAGCACAGTGTCTGGTACATAGTATTCATCTAATTAAATGCTGACAGCCATGAATTCTTAAGTTATTTTATTTAATTATTATAACAAATATGATAGATCTTGCAGTACCATTGCTGCAAAAACTTATAATAAAAGATAAAATATCTTTGTTTAGGTTTAGTGTTTATCATTCTGATCTCTTTCAAAAAATCTTTTTTTCCCCTTGAGAATGAAACTAATACAAAGAAAAAAACAGAACTGAAAGACAAAAAATAAAGCTCTACCATTTTTTGAGTTTCTGGATCCAGCTGTACTGAAGTCAAATGTTTGTTGTTGTTGTTTTTAATTCTCACCTGAGGACATGCTTATTGATTTTAGAGAGAAGAGAAGGGAGGGAGAAAGAGAAGGAGAGAAACATTGATGTGAGAAACATTGATGGGAGAAACATCGATGGGAGAAACATTGATGGGTTACATCTTATAAGCTCTCCAACCAGGAACCACTTTTCTGTTCATGCAACGACGATCCAACCAGCTGAGCCACACTACCCAGAGCCAAAGTCCCAATTTTTGGTATCTCCTTTATGTAAAAATAAATTAATAATAATAATAATAATAACAACAACAACAACTTTTTGGTTTTTAGAGTTAAGTTTCTGTTACTTGTAACTAAAAGAGACCTAATCACAATTGTTAAAGGACAGGGCAGACATTACAGTTTTATCTTCAGTGCTTCTTTAATTTCCTAAATTTTCCTCTTCTGATAGGGATAATTTCCAAGCTCTATTTGCTCCTTTCCTTTCTGAAATTGTTCCTCAAGTCCTTCAAATTTCAGTTACTTCTATCACTAGCCTCCAGGGTCTTGTAATAAAGACATACACATAGTTTAAATCCAGACATCTCCTTTAGGCATCTTTAAAACTAGGTTGTTCTTATCTATACAGAATAGTTTAGATCAATGAGTTTCACCTGTGATTGGTATGTGACTAAAACAAAATCTTGTTATTAGTAGCTAATATCTCTGACAATCTCATTTCTGTTCCTGTAATATTTCTTATATTTACTTTCAACGTGTTTAATTTTTTCTAAATTATTCTCAAAGAATAATCAAATTGTCCTCTACTTGACTACAGTAGTCCTCCCTATTCCTGGGAGAATGTTCCAAGGCCCCCAGTTTATGCCTGAAACCACAGATAGCACCAAACCCTATGAATACTATGATGTTCCCTATTCACACATACACTTTATGGCTTCTCTTTGGAATATTCAAATTTTCAGCATCACTACTTTTGCACTTTGGGGCCATTATCAACTAAAATAAGGAGTACCTGAACATAAGCACTGTGATATCACAACAGTCGATCTGTTAACTGAGACAGTTACTAAGTGATTAACAGGACAAAGGGATGATTCACATCCAGGGTCGGATGTGTACACTGGAAAAAGGGATGATTCATGTCCAGAGTAGGATGGGATGGGATAGTGCAAAATTTCATCATGCTACTCAGAATAGTGTGCAATTTATAACTTATACATTGTTTATTTCTGGAATTCACCATTTAATATTTTCAGACTACAGATGATTGCAGGTCCCTGATACTTTGGAAAGTGAAAACAGGGATAAGGAGGGACTACTATAAGTAATTTTCTGCCCTGTTCAATATGTTATTGTTTTTTTAATTCAGCAGCTATTTTTATCATAGTCAAATTTTTATGTTGGAACTCATTTAATAGTTGTTTTATTTCTTAAGGACAGCATCTTATTGTTTCTAAGAACATAAATTAGGTATTTCAACATTATTTTTTCCTTGTAATCATCTGTTTCAGGGAACACATTTATATCACTAAAGGATTTTTAGTGAATTGGGGATTGCATTTACCTGAATCACAAAATTACTTCATAGTTCCCCTGAACTTTCTTTTTTGACTTATTCTTCTTAAAAGGGGAGAACTCTGGTTACTTTGTGTGATTTATTATTTTATTCATTCACTTAGCAAATATTTATGAACACTTACCTCTAACAGGTACTATCCTGGAGCTACAACAGTGGCAAAAACACAATCCCTACACTCAATACTTGTAGAGCCACTGGGAAATCAGAGAGTTAAAAGGGCATGTAAGTACAGTGATGGGTGCTCCACAGTACCAGGAGAATGTCAGGAAGAGGCATGCTTAACCTGGGACCAAGAAACATTCAACAGACCAAGTAAGTAATCAGCAAAGTCCTGGAGGTTAAGTCTGAAGTAGACAGCATTGAGGTGGAGGAAAGCAAAGCATTCAGTGGAAGAAAGAAATCCAGGTCGAGGCAACAGCATGCTCTGGAAAAGAGATTCTATGTTATGCTTAAGAAACTAAATTTAAAAACAATAATCATTGACATTCATTAAGCACTTATGGTGTTTCAGGCACTCTGCCAAGAACTTTATATCCTTCATCTCATTTCATCCTCACAACAGCTCAGTAAGATAGGTAAGTTGTCCAAGATTCTTTAGCTAGTAAGTGGCATAACCAGAATTAAAATGAAGGAAGTCTGACCTTGGCGCTCACTCATTAACTGCTGCATCATCCTGCCTCTCTGAAGAAACTCAGTGTGGTTAGTGGAGTATGTGCTTGTGTGTGGGGAGAGGTGTATGTATGGTCTGGTGTGGTATGTGTGTGCATGGTGTGGTATGTGTCGTGTGTGTATGTGTATGGTGCGGGGGGTTGTATGTGTGTGGTGTGTGTGTGGTGTGGTTTGGTGTGGGATGCGTGTTTGTATTGTTACAGAACCCCTGGGCTGCTCCAATTGAAAACAAACCCACGGGGTCTTTAGTCAGGGGCCCGATTGCCCGCCACCAAAATTATAACTCTCAATACCAGAGTTCAGTGAAAAGAAAAAGAATAGTTTATTTAACAGTTATATAGATTTAGTTATTTGCGGATTTCTGTTGTTAAGTCTTATGTTCTTTAAAACACCCATAAACACATATTCTTGCCTCCCCCCTACCAAACCAGGCTAGTTTTAGAAAAGTCAGAGAAACCCTTTCCCTACTTTCCAAACACAGTTCGGCTTTACCAGTAGCTGCCAGTCATTCAATCCTAATTGGGGAGACCTCATCTGTGTTATGGGGTCCACCAGCTTTTAATCCAGAACCTCATGGATTCTCAGCCTCCTTGTAAACTGCATAGTTAGTCCTTTTGTAATCCGCACAGTCAGCCTCAGCCTCAGTCAAATCCACACAGTCCGCCCAGCTAAAATGTCTGCCGCTTATTTTTAAATCCCTGACTACGTCCTCTGATGCAGTGGGTGCGGTAACCAGTTCTGACCATTCACAGAACCTCACGCAGGCTTTGTGTGCTTTCTCCATACCATCCCCTGGTCCAAGTCCCCTCCCATCTACCTGAGACTTTGGATGCATCAAAGCCATTTTGCATAAAAACGACAGTAGCCACCAGCCTCAGGCATGTGGAGGCATTCTAAAAGCTGCTTCCTTCTCCCCATCCCCCAGCCACAAACTCTGGGGTTTTTTGGACTCCCCTGTTTCTGTAACAGTTTCCCCCCTTTCAGACTAAGACCCTTTATAATCTTATGAAGGACAATGGGCGAAGGTCTCATGCTCCTCTAACTGCTTCAAGCTGGACGTGGTCGTCGTCCTACCTACTCTTGGGTCTAGAAATCCCTAATAAGAGTGGGGATGTAGGGGAGGGTGGCCTTCCCACATGGGGAAGGATCTTGCAGAGTCCAGGTCAGTTGGCTGTCCCCGGGCAGCAGCATGCTCGGTTTCTAAGGGCTGGCACTGCTGGACAAGTTGGCATTCTTGTCGTATTCTGGAGGCAACAGATTTGGCAACAGGGTTAAAAAAAAAACACAATTCAACCTACAGCCACTATATACAAAAGGCAGGAGTTAATTTTTCAATGCCCCACATTAGGAAAAAGAATGGCTTCTTTGGAGGAAGGTGTGCAGGGCATGTCACACCTGTCCAAAGCCCTTTTGCCCACTATACTTAGCTTGGACTGAGGGGTATAATTTTTGGATTTCCCCCCTCTCAGACCTCTGGGCCCTTTATGTTCAAGCCATTAGGACAGAAAAGAAACCAGTTTTAAAGTGAAGCCCACAGACCTCCCCATACTTCACCAACTCAACCACTTAGTTCAGCCAAACCGTTGAGTCTCAGGAGGTGGCAATGCAGATGTGCTCCTTAAGTGAGGCCTATATGTACAGATAATCACTCAGGTAGAGATCAAAGGCTTATGCCCTTTGAAAACAGAAAGAACATGCATGTTAAATCACACAACACAATTGACAAACCAGTCTTCAAATCTGAGAGACTGTCTTATTGTTAAGACATCCAGTTGCAAGGCACTTGACATTCTTCTTGCCTGTAAATAAAGCATTCTTGATAATGTCACAGACCTGGTTTAACTTTTAAGTGAAAACAAACTTTATAGACAGTTAGCTGCACTGAGCATTGTGATTTTCCTTGAGTCATGATTTTTCTCCTTAAGATCACCCTCCTTGTCAGTAAAGGGACTGCATTAAGTCCTTTTTAATTTAGCCTGTTCATTTGCATAAACACAAGAAGAGCAGTGATTGATCACATATGATCTTTAAGTCTACTTTGCTGGAACTTACACAAGGAACCTTCATGCTGACTTTAGTCTGCCCATCAGGGCACAGAAGCTGAGCCACACACCTGCCATTCAGCCTTGCCTGCAAACACCTGCTTTCCCAAGTCATTTGGGTTTTCCATTGTGCCTAAGGTTCTTTTCTAGCCATCTTTCAGGAAAGCAACCTTTATTCCTTCCCTGGAAAGATTGCCATGAACCACACAACCAACCAAGGTGTCAGGCTTTTTCCTTCTGGGCTTTCTTTAGCTTCAAAAGTCAAGTCCAGTTCCTCCGGCCTTTCTAGTAACAACCAGAGCCCAAGCATGCCTCCCTCAGGCATGTCATTCCAGTCAAAAGTCTTGGTTAACAATACCTTTATTAACAACTGGTCTTGTTAGTTTCATGCAAAGAAACCTAATGTCATTACTTAATCTTTCAAAATTGCCAAATTCTGGAGGGATCAGGTAAGGAGAAAAATATACAGTGTGAAGGAAAATCCTTGTCCTAATATTCCCAAAATTGCATTTCCATGCCTTATACTTTCTTTTGTTCACTTTCCTACATGTGAAGTTTTTTTAACTTTCTCTGGGAAACCTCAATTTTCCTTTCAGATTATATGGCCAGTACCAATACAGAAAATTCCAGACCTTCCGTAGGTCCCCAAGAATTCTAGACCTTACATAGGTCTCCAATGGCTAATGCCAATCCCAACACAGGGAATTCCAGATGACCTTTCCTAGGTCACCAATGGCTAATGCCAATACCAATACAAGGAATTCCAAATGGCCTTTCATAGGTCCCAAGGCTAAATGCCAATACAAGGTACAGTAAACATACAATTAGACCACAAGTAGTTGAGGTTTCCCTTTTTCCAGGTTTAAAAACTTTCACAACCTTATTATACTTTTTTTTGTGATTTTTCCATAGACCTTTTACAACATTCACAAACTTTCCATATATTTACCCATTCAGATTTAACCATAATCCATTTCCAATTCTTTTCCACACTGTAAAGGACTCTACCCAAACTCAGTATTTAGCAGCTAAAATTTCCCTAGATTTGTAGATATTCTGCAGTTTTCTGAAGCTTAGACCTTGTAAACACCTGTCATGCAGCAATGACCTGAATGTTTAGACATATACCATTTAACAAACAAAGCACATCACCTTAAGAGGATATCTAACCCACCATTTTGCCCACTTCGAAGATGGCGGCAGCATTACATGCAGCATCTTTGAAAACGGTGGCACCCATAAGTACCACCCACAAGATGGTGGCAAACCCACATGACTACCACCATGGTGGAGCACTCACGTGACTTACCCAAAATGGCAGTATACCTATGAGGCTCAGTGTCCAATTCACAACCTTCATGCGGGCTCTGGAGGGAGAGACCCATTTCTCCTCCTGCAAGGGTGGAGTCATTGTCTTTGCAGTCACTTCAGAGGCGAGAACCAAAAAGGGTGGTACAAGAAAAGTCCCTTGAGTTTGCAAAGGGGTGAGCACTGCGGAAGCCACTCCCACCTGTGGAGTGGGTGGTGTGGTGGAAGCCACCTCCACCTGGGGAGAGGCAAGGACCAGAAAACATATATACCACTCAGGCATCCATAATCCTATTATTCCCAGGAGTACTCTCAATCAGACAAACAAATCTAGTATCCACAATCCCATTTTTTCAGAAATACTTCAGAAATAAGTTTTAGCAAACTATCTTACTTCTCTAATCCCTTCCCAGTTCTGTTTTCTTTTCACCACACAGGTGTACTTAGGCAGCCGGCGCCCTCAGAAGGTGTCTCCCAAGGGGGTCGACCTGCCACGGGCAATTATTAACGTTCCGTCTGCGACGCCAAATTGTTACAGAACCCCTGGGCTGCTCCAATTGAAAACAAACCCACGGGGTCTTTAGTCAGGGGCCCGATTGCCCGCCACCAAAATTATAACTCTCAATACCAGAGTTCAGTGAAAAGAAAAAGAATAGTTTATTTAACAGTTATATAGATTTAGTTATTTGCGGATTTCTGTTGTTAAGTCTTATGTTCTTTAAAACACCCATAAACACATATTCTTGCCTCCCCCCTACCAAACCAGGCTAGTTTTAGAAAAGTCAGAGAAACCCATTCCCTACTTTCCAAACACAGTTCAGCTTTACCAGTAGCTGCCAGTCATTCAATCCTAATTGGGGAGACCTCATCTGTGTTATGGGGTCCACCAGCTTTTAATCCAGAACCTCATGGATTCTCAGCCTCCTTGTAAACTGCATAGTTAGTCCTTTTGTAATCCGCACAGTCAGCCTCAGCCTCAGTCAAATCCACACAGTCCGCCCAGCTAAAATGTCTGCCGCTTATTTTTAAATCCCTGACTACGTCCTCTGATGCAGTGGGTGCGGTAACCAGTTCTGACCATTCACAGAACCTCACACAGGCTCTGTGTGCCTTTTCCATACAATCCCCTGGTCCAAGTCCCCTCCCATCTACCTGAGACTTTGGATGCATCAAAGCCATTTTGCATAAAAACGACAGTAGCCACCAGCCTCAGGCATGTGGAGGCATTCTAAAAGCTGCTTCCTTCTCCCCATCCCCCAGCCGCAAACTCTGGGGTTTTTTGGACTCCCCTGTTTCTGTAACAGTATGTGTATGATGCAGTATGTGTGGTGTGGGGGTATATTTACGGTATGTATGTATGGCAAGGTGTGTGTGTGTGTGTGTGGTGTAGTGTGTGTATGTATGGTGTGTATGTGTGTGTGTGTGCGTGTGTGTGTGTGTGTGGTGGCGGTGGTGAATGAGGCAGGAATAAGTGAAGAAATAACCACGCTAGAGATCATGAAGCTCTGTAGACCTATTATGGAGTTTGGACTTTACCCTAACAACAATGGGGAGTAAATACTGGAACATAAAAGCCTGCAGCAAGAGGGTAATCATGAAGACACCAGTGATGTGCCTCCCAGTGGATGTAGAAGTCCAGCTGATGAGTGAGTTCTGAGGTAAAGATATAAAAATGTGACTTGTGAGCTCATAGATGGATCTACAACCTTGGGGACATACAAGTCATCTGTGGGGAGCTAATCAGAGGAGACTAGACAAAGCCCTAAGGAAATCATTAGAATAGGAAGACTCATCCAAGAGGACTGTGAGTCAGTGGCCAGAGGGGAGGAAAACCATGGGTGTGGAGTCCCGGAAGCATGGAAGGATATGACCCAGGAATCAAAAGTCAAATCAGTCTGGCTCTGTGAATGTCTCCCAGTGCTCAGCACCTGAGACAGCAGCAGACAAGGATGTGTGTGGCTGGGTTCATCTTGGGCTGAGATGCTATCAGGTAGATGTCATGGAGAATGGAAAGGATAAGGGAATTGGAGGTAGCTGCATAGGCATGATTATATCCATGGACAAAGAGGGAAGTAAAACCTGAAGAGGCCGGTGGGTTGGAAGTAAGTGGCAGTCTCAATCGACTTGAGTTCCCACTGAGACAGAGAATTGTGGCAGTGGAGGTACTTGGTCAAGTGAGCCAGGCAGATGGACATGGCATTTATAGAGGGCATTTCAAAATCAGCATCTCAAAAGCATAACATGGTCCCAGTGTGACCAGGGAAGCAGAGGAGAGAGAAAGGTCCCTGGAAATGAGTTTAAAAACTGAGGTGTCACTGTGCATTCGATTCTGAGATGGACTGCTTTGCTCGTTCATTAGAATATTATTCAGCTGCTAAAGTGTTTAGGATAAATTTGAAATACCTTGGGAAAAGATATATGTTATGACAGGAAACAGAATTGCAGCATAATGATAACAATTATGTAAAAACCAAGTACTAAAAACAATCGCATAAAATTTTCTTTCCTTTTTGAAAATGGAATATAACAATTTATTGTCTTTTTGAGGGGAAATGGTAAAGCTCTTAGTATTTTTTCTCTCTGATTCTGCCCTGTATTTCTATGATTTTCCAATTCCGTATGGTATGTGTACTATGCTGTGATCAGAATGTGTGGTTTATTCAGCTATACACCTGATGTCAACTTGCAGGAACCAATTGCGCATGTCTCTTCCCAATTCCATGTTCAGTGACATCATGTTGTAGCTTGAAACTGGCCATCGCAAAAGTATTTACTCCACAGAATGCTACGTACCAATTAGTTATTTTTCTTGGAGAGCCAGGTGTTACCAACGTACCACCTGCTGTGCACCACCACCAGCAAATCCTGATGAAAATTTAAGTACACCCAGGAGCAGGCAAGGATTTGAAACTGAATGCCCCATTTGTCTTTACTCTGATGCAGATCCCTAGAGAGGAGAGAAACAACTTGTTTATGATAAATAGGAAGAAACAAAATCTGTCTTTTGGATTTAGAGAGTAAATAGTAGCTGCCTCCATTTGGGGTGGTCCCCAGGCATGGACAGTGGTCAGTTGCTCATCCCTGACTGGAAGTGCTGCCTGTGTGATATCTGTCACTGTCATTGCTTATCACATGTTGAGTTTCATGGTCTTTGTCATATTTTTTTTGTTTTGTTTTTTAGTCATATTTTATTGTTTATGCTATTACAGTTGTCCCAGTTTCTCCTCCTTTTACCCCCTCTACCCAGCCCCCAAATAATCTCAGGCAATCCCTACACCATTGTGCATGTCCACGGGTCATGCACATATGTTCTTTAGCTACTCTATTCCCTATACTGTACTTTACATCCCCATGACTATTCTGTAACTGCCTATTTGTACTTCTTAATTTCTTCACCTTTTTCACCCATCCCCTCAACCCCCCTCCCATCTGGCAGCCATCAAAACCTTCTTTGTCATTTATTTTTTTAAATCCAGGTTGGGTTGAATCCTGAATGTGTTGGTTATTAGGTGAGAGGATATTTAGCTCAGGTCTTCAAATACACACTTCTCAGAACAGAACTAGTTTCATCACTTTCAGTAAAAAAAAAAAAAAAAAAAAAAAATTTAATCAATGAAGCAGTAGCATTGCTGAAAAGTCAAAGTAAGAAAGAATCAAAGAAAAGTTCCTGAGTTACTTCATCTAGTTCTTTGGTTGTATTTTTTTTTTTTTTTTCTTTTTGGTACTGTGTACCTGCTCAGAAGAAAAGACTGAAGACCTCTTGCCTCCCTTTCTTGCCCACATTCATCACACCCATGAAAAGTTAACTGGCTGTTTCATTTTGGTCAGAAAGCATCCCCTTCCATTCTTCCCACTCCAAATGAGTGTGGAAGTGGAAACAAAGAACTTGAGCACAGAAATATATGTGAAAAAGAAGAAAGAAAGGTAAAATTTAACCTTATGAGACAATATGCTAGGGGAATTTTTTTTCAGGATGGAGAGACTTGAGTACATTATCTGACTGAGAAATTAAAAATACTGGAAGATATGAGATGGGGGTTGATGGTTAGGGAAGTTTTGAAGGAGGCGTAATGGAATGGGGCTGTGAACCCAAGCGCAGTTTTGGCCTTAGAACAGAGAAGAATGCCATCTTCCTCTGGAACAGGAGGGAAGAGTGAGAGGATGTACAAAGGCATAGAGAAAAGTTGAGATATCCATGTTGGAAGTTCTTGACATTCTCAGTGAAGTGGGAGGCAGGTCATCTACAGAAGGAAGTGAGAAGGTTCTGGGACATACCACATAGACCATGAGATAGAGCAATAAATCCCCAGCTGAAACAGCTTTGCAGCTATGCATGCATGGTAATAAGCAAACCACACATACTTGCAGAGTCCAATATAGTTCATAAAGCATCACTTACACATTTTATTTCTCTTTATTTGTACAATAGTCTTATATAGTAGGAGGCACAATTATCATATCTAATTTCATATAAAGAATACATCCCAGATAGATTAAGAAATTTACCCATATTCACACAATTAGGAACTGGTGGAGCCAGGAGTCAAATCCAGATCCTCTAAATGCAAATCCTGTGCCCTTTCATGCTACCAAGGTATTTTTAAGTTGGATTTTGGGTTGCATTGGGAATTCTGAAGAGCATCCATTGCCAGGCCCATGTTTACAGAGAACTAAAGGGTCTCACCTCCTAACGCCCTGCTTCAACTAGAGTTTTATCCTTCATTTCAAGTATCTCACTTCTTCATGTCAACCCACTGCTCCAAGATATTCAAAACGTAGCACAGGCAAGGGATGGTGCCCAATGAAGAGGGGAGGCCTTCATGGATTTTATAATCGACTGTTTTCCTGTGTCCAGAAGAACACTGTGCCATCTGATTGCACATGAGAGGAAGCTTCACAGATGAAGAGTACATGGCCTCATATGTATCCTTCCACCACCCCTCAACTCCCACCATCTCTGTCCTTGGCCCCAGACTTTATAAGTTGTCAAGATAGTTGCCCTAAGAAATTAACCCAGAATCTTGGGTCCTTATAACAACAAAATGTTATTACTCACTCACATACAAGTCCTGGGTCTAGTTCCTCCTTATCAGGACCTTGGGTATGAAGGTTCTGCCACCTTGTAGCTGCACCACCTGGAGCATTTCCAAGGGGCACCACAGAGGAGCAGAGGGGGATGCACAGGGCACTCTGACCAGGAGTGATGTGTCAGCACTGCTCACATTCCTGTCTGCCAGAGCTCACTCACAGGGCCTCTGCTGTCCATGGGAGACCAGGACATGAAAGGGGACACAGAAACAGAAGGTCAACACAAGTCCTGAATTGGAAGCCTCTGCCCTAAGAGCAAGCCCAGTATTTTTACCTGTGAGTCTCTCCAACAGCCCTCACATCCCTTCACTTCTGAAAAACTGATCCACTCATTCCAATGCCTGAACTTCAGCCCCTGCTTTCTTCCCTCATGATATACCCTCCCTCACTGCTCATCTAGCCCCTATCTCTCCTCAAGAGTCAGGTCAAATATAACCTCTTCCATGAGATTATCTCAAAACTCCCCACCCTTCAGTGAGTTCCCGCCTCTAATGGGGGTGATGGTGGTGGTATACAATTCCATCATCCCTAATCTATTACCTGGAACCTAACCAAACTGTAAGCTAGGTTACAACCACGGAAAGTAGGTACACATGTGAGTGGCACTGCCTAAATGTGTACTCTCAGGGAGAAAGAAAGGAACAGGAAAAGAGTCAAATTCAGCCATGTGGTCAGCCCTTTAGCCAGGGTGACTCAATGAAGTTAAACAGACCCCAGACATTTTCAGATCAATTACCACATAGCAGGCACAGTGCCAGACCCTATGAAAAAGCCAGATAACATGATCTGGTTACTCCACCCTCTCACAGAGCTGGTCATTGCATGGAGCATGACTCTCCCATGAGCCAGTCAGCTTTCCAGTTCTGTGGATCCACAAATGACTCTCCTATCTTTTCTCACATCTCTGTCTTAAGGGCAACTGCCCTGAGTGAGTTCCTTGTCAATTTTGTTTGAGTGACTCTAGCCATATAGCCATTCTCCTGGGCAAATAGGTGTTCAAAATTCCTGTCCTGGTATCCAGGGTTTCACCAGATGACCCCAGATGTACTTTTCTGAGGTTATCTTTCACACTCCTGCCACACACCAGTTACCCGACATTCCAGCCAGGCAGAGAAATTTACTGACTTCAGCTAAGCTACATCCTCCACTTGGAACTTTCACTCCTACAAAGCTCTGCCTGTTGAAAATCCTGTCTATCCTTGAAAGTTGAGTGCAAATGACAGTCCTTCACTATCACCATCACCACCTTCGTAGCCACCACTATCGTTTCCACAACTTCTTCCACTGCTACCACTGCCTCTTCCTCCATCACCACCATCACTATCACCACCACCACCACCATTCCCATCACCACCACTACCACTAACACAGCCACTACCATTATTACCACCAGCACCACAAGCACCATAATGGGTACTCTCCTCACAGAAGGAATTTTAGAAGTCACCAGCTATAGACTTGATACACTGTAAATGTTTACTTGAAGAAGCCAGCTGCCCCTCATAGAGATGTCAGAGGTCACTTGGTTTCTGGTTGTCAGTGAATACCCTTCCTGGTGATGGGAAATTTTATATCTAACAGAAAAATAAGGAGCCCTGGCTGGTGTGACTCATTGGATTCAGCACCGACGTGCAAACCAAAAAGTTGCCTGTTCAGTTCCCAGTCAGGGCACATGCCTGGTTTGTGGGCCAGGTTCCCCAGTTGGGGGCGTGAGAGAGGCAATCAATCAATGTATCTCTCACACATTGATATTTCTTTCCCTCTCTTTCTTCTTTCCTTCCCCTCGATTAAAAAATTAAATAAATAAATAAATAAAAGCTAAAAAAAAATTAAAACTTTAGAAAAAAAATTAAGGAAATGGAAGCTTTGGTTCAGAGTTTTCTTACTATTTTCCCAAATAAATTCCATGGCCTACTTCTCTTTATTTTCATTTAAAAAGTACATATGGGATAGTATTTAATTAGAACCTGGAACAATGTTTTAACTTCCTTATTTTTTTAACTTTATTTTTTCCATTTGGAAAACTAGCACACTATAGTTAAATCAACACTAACACTAACGTTATTATCAATTACAAATATGCTTTAAGAAGTTATTTACAGGCAGTGCTTTCTGCTTATGAGATAGGGTATCTTAGACATAGCCATTAAATATAGTGTCAGGAGAGAGTCCTATTGCTAAGAGTTAAACGACCTGGTTTCTTGTCCTATCTTTGCCTCTAATATAAAGTATAACCTATGTCTCTGGCTTTCTGTGGACTTGTTCACCATCTACAGAAAGAGAGAGCTTGGAACTGAATCATTGCTAATGTCCCAGAATTCTAAGGCAAAAACTCAGCCATCATCTTCTTTTTTGTTTGTTTTGTTTTGTTTTGTTTATTTTTTAGAGAGAGGGAAAAGGAGAAAGAGAAGGAGAGAAACATCACTGTGTGGTTGCCTCTGACTTGCACCCCCAACTGGGGACCTGACGTGCAAACTAGTCATGTGCCCTGACTGGGAATCGAACCAGCGACACTTGGCTCGCAGGCCGACGCTCAATCCACTGAGCCACACAGCAGCCAGGGCTCCATCGTCTTCTTATTTCAGTTAATTCAATTAAGAAAAGGGAGAGTCATGAAATATTTCCAATTAAAATGCCAAATAACATTGATTTTTAACTCTTATTTGCAATTGCTTTCTGCCAAATTGTCCATATGGTAAGTTGCTGAAGTGTTACACATCAAACAGAAAGTGACAGTCATAACTCCACAAAGACTTAGAATTACCATCCCACCAAATACAAGGCAGAGACAGTTGCTACAGCTGGACAAACTAAGAAACTAAGTGGCTTCAGACTCCTGTCTATACTTCACAGATGTTAAGGCCTTTGATCTCCAAGACCAATCCCATAGCCCTTTTTTTCTATGCCAATAACCAGCACAGTCTTGTGTTTGTTGAGAATGCCACAGGGAGATTAACAGTAGATCAGATTCATTCTGCTCCAAGTTTGATAATGGAGAAAATCTAGCTTAAAGAGCAAAGCTTACAGCTGTCATTGACAAATCTGATTCTTTTCGTTGCCCAACCTCTAACTCCTGAAATCCGTGAGATCTTTACTGAATAGATATTATGAAAAGATGACAAATTAAAATCTTCCATATTCAGGGAAATCCTTTTCTTCCCTGTGAAAATTCATGCAGGAGTAGAATCAGTATTAACAGTCCTATGTTGTTGTAAATTATAAAAATTAAATCCATCTTTTCTTCTGTTGCTTCCTCTTTTGCACACTTGAAGGACCATGTGCCCAGATATGCAGTCTGTGCCTTCTGTTGTATGCCTCCCGTCAATGGTGTGACTTACTGTTCACTAAGGCATTAGAAATGAATTTAGTCTCCCACATATAAAATAACTTTGCCTGTAGATGACAAAAAAAATGTATTTGAAGAATCTTGATCAGGAATCTTTTTTATTTTGATAGCTTTAGTTTTATTACCCCATTTTTTAGTGATTTCAAATAGCTTCCAGGCCTTCCTCTTTCTTTCTTCTTTTTTTAATATGTTTTATTGATTATACTGTTACAGTTGTCCCAATTTCTTTTCCTTCTGCTCCCCTCCACCCAGTGACTCCCCTCCCTCCAGTTGTCCCCCCTTTTAGTCCATGTCCATTGGTTGTGCATATAGTTCTTTTCAACATCTTTCTGTCTACTCCATTCCTTCCTACTATGCTTCTTAATTCCTGCATCATCTCCCTCCCTTTCCCCCTTCCCCTTCCCTGCTGACCTCCCCCCAATATGTTCCCCATACCTATAGTTCTTTTTCCACTCTCGTTGCCTACTTAGTTTGTCTTTGTTTCGATTCCCTAGCTTCTGTTGTTGGTTATGAGTCCCACTTAATCCTTGGCAGGAACCCTCCAGACAAAGGTAAGCACAGTGACACTGTAGGTTTAGGCAAACAGTTCACGATAGTACCTGAGCCTGGTCTCAGGTACTAGATTATGGAGGGCCCCACATGTCAGCCCAAGGTGTAGAGTTCTGTTCCTCTAGATTAGGCCATTCTCAGCGATCATTGGAGACCCCCTCACCCCTACCCAGGAGCTTTCAGATGGGGTGGGTATGGGAATTTGGTGGGCCTCTGGGTCTCTAGTCTACATTCAACCAGTGTGGCATGACACATGAGTTTCGGTCACTGGATATAGTTTATTTTTCTGAGCACAGGAGGCTGAGTTCCAGAGCTACTTCACCCAGCACTGGATTCTCTTGATCCATCTATCGCCCTTTTGAAAAATGGATTAAAATGTCTCTATTTCCTAATTTCTAGCACTTCTCTCTTTCTGCATCATTCTTCTAAGTTACCAACACTAGTTTATGATGATGGAAATGATGATGATAATGTACAAGGAAAATACTCTTTATCATTTACAACCCCAATAACTGCCCATAGAAAGTGAGTCCTGTTAACTATCAGGGACTTTGTTTTCTGAATACCATAATGAGTTGGAAACATGAGTTTCAAGGTTAAAGCTGCTGGTATCACCCTGTAAAATAATTGTGGAGGTCTTGCTACTCACTAATGTGTGTGCTTTCCTTGGTGAGAGCTGGAAGATATGCTGTGTTTTGCATCCAAGTTGAGTTGAAACAAAAACAAACACCATGTAGAGTTTCAGTTTTGCAAGATGAAAAGAGTTCTGGAGAAGGATGGTGGTGATGGTTGCATAACAGAATAAATGTATTTAATACCACTGAACTGTACGCTTCAAAAAAGGTTAAGACAGTATTATGGTATATGTATTTTACCCACAATTAAAATTTTAAAAACACACACATTGATGTTACAATCACTTCCTCATTTAAATTCCTCCTAACAGACCTAGGAGGCAGGTGTTATTGTTCTTATTTAATGGAAAAAAATAATTTGTAAACTGAGGCTTGTAGAACATATGTAACCTGCCCACAGTCATATTAGTGAGTGAGGAAATTCTTGCCCATGTGGCTGCCTTCTGTCCAAATGCCAGTATCAAGGAGCCCTGCAGAGGGTGCAGCCCAGCCCACACAGCAGTCAGGTATCACAGCCAAGCAACAAAATGCAATTGAATTCCTCTTATATTTTAGAATACAATTCAAAGGTCACCTTAGATCTGTCACTCATGACCAAGAGTGATCTAAAGGAAATATAAGACAAGAGACCACTGAGGAGGGAAGGGACACAGGCTTTGCAGTCAGGCAGACTCAAGATAGAGTCCCAGCCCTATCCCAAAAGCAAGTTGGGTTGTTAGGTTTGGGGGGGTTTTTTGTACAGTTTTGAGTATTAGTTTCCTTAGCTATAAAATGGGTATAATAGTGCCATGGAAAGTAGGTTTTTAAGAGATGGGAAATTATAAGATTATTTATAGGAATATTAAGAGGATGGGAAATTATGTAGTTTGAAGGGACTAGCTGGCAGTTGTGAATGGGAATTGTTATTATTAGACATGGACTCTGCTATCAAACTGTTTATGAGCTCTTAGAATGTGAAATCTGGGGAGGACTTAAATACCATCTAACTCAGCTCATTATTGTAAAATTAAAAAGAAAAAAGAGGTCCAGAACGGTTGAGTAATTTCTCAAGGTCACCATTGAGTTATGACAGAGTTAGAGGTGGAAGCCCATTGAAAAATTATTTTTCCACCACTGAGCACATTATATCAGGCTCTGAAATGTGCAGGATAAAACAATGTACTCCATGAGCAATCAGGAGGAGGCAGAATCAGTGCAAACCAGAGCCAAAAAAGAAAGTTGGGAGAATAGAATGCTAATGGACAGAGGAGATGTCCATGTTGAGCTTACATTCTAGCAGAGGGGACCAAAAGTAAACAACAGATAAACAATAAATAAGTCAATTAGGTGAAAAGTGGTATGAGGAATTTAAAAAAGGACAAGCAGAGTGGAATGAGGGAGGAGTCAGGTAGAGGGAAAAGACTGGGTTGCACTTTGCAGTGGGATGACCATGTCACTGAGAAGTGACTTTTGAGCAGACCTGAAGGAGACAGGAAGTACATTTGTTTCAGCAAATGCAGGTGATAATTTCTCACACTACTCTTGTGGACAAAACAATGCAACATAGACAGTGAGATGAATGGTGATGATGATTATTTTGATGAATAGTGATAAACCAAGAAATTCTATACCAAGTAATTTGCTGTACTTGGGTTTTTTTCTTTTTGTATTCATAAAACCCTTGTAATGCACTGTGGGGGTGGAGGAGGACACGAAGTGGTGGTGGTGACAAAATCAAGGCCTCTACTCCCACTTTTTCTTCTCTACTTCCAGCTTCCACATTAAGAATTTAACCTCTCTTGGCCTCACTTTTCTAATCTGCCAGCTATGGCAGTGACAGCCTCTTCCCTCAGCAATATATGCAAGTGGTCAACATTTCATTTCTATAACACTTGCTAAAGAAGATCTTCTACACATGATTCCATTTGACCAAAGGACTCCACTTACATTTTTAAAGTTCAAAACCATTGCCCTAGTGTCTACGGTCTCTCCTAAGTCATGAGATGTTCTCAAACAAGAGCAATGATCCTTTAAAGAGGGCCTCAACTAGCCAGAGTTTCACGTAATCTCAGTGGTATGCCTTGCTGTTTTCAAAGAGGAAAGCCAGAGGGAGCCAAATGAAAGGTTAGGGCAAAGATGCAGAGTTCACACATTGATGGGATCAGGAGGAGATGAATCAATATGCGCCCTGAAGGGATGGCATTCTAGGTAGAGGAAACAGCAAATACAAAGTGCAGAGGCAGGAGCATTATTGGCTCATTCAAGAAACCAGAAGGAAGTCAGTGTTGCCAGAGTGGAATGAGCAAGGGGAAAGTAGTAAGAGACAAGGCTGGGAGATGGGAGGAGTGTTGGAGAGGTGAGTGAAAAAAGGTGAAGGGAGTAAGAAACACAAATTGCCAGTTATAAAAACCGTCATCGAGATGAAAAGTCCAGCAAAAAGAATATAGTCAATAATATTATAATAACTATATATGGTGTAAGATGGGTACTGGACTTAACCAAGATTATCACTTTGTAAGGTACATGAACATCTAATCATTATGTTGTACACCTGAAACTAAAATAATATTGTATGTCAACTGTGATTGCAAAATAAAAATTTTTTAAAGAATATATTAGAACCAAATTGGCAATTTGCTGTATAAGAAATAGTAGGGAAAAGAAAACCTACTTGTAACTTACTTGAATGGCTTTTATTTTTCCTCTTAACTAATAAGATATCCAACCTCTTTAACTAAATTCCTTAATTAAAAATAAAAAGAAGTGAAGTTGGAGAAGGCAACTACATGGACTTCACCTTTGCTCTAAGATATAGTTAACATATAACGTTGTATTAGTTTTAGTGTACAACATAATGATTTGACATTATATATATAGCAAAATATAACCACCTAAGCTTAGTTAACATCTATCACCTCATATGGTTACAATTTTCTTTCTTGTGATAAGAACTTTTAAGATTGGCTCTCAGCAACTTTCAAATTAGCTGGCAACATTTAAATATACAATACAGTCTTTTTAATTATAGTTACCATGTTGTACATTACTTTCCCATAATTTATTTATTTTATAACTGGAAGTTTGTACCTTTTGACCATCTTCACCTATTTTCCCAGCCCCCACCCCCATCCCCACCTCTGGCATGCACCAATCTATACTCTGTTTCCATAAATTCAGTTTCTTTTAAGATTTCACATATAAGTGAGTTCATACAGTAGTTGTCTTTCTCTGTCTGGCTTATTTAACCAGACATAATGTCCTCAAGGTCCATCCATGTTTTCTCAAATGGCAGAAATTCGTTCCATTGTAGGATCTTCAGCAGACAGGTGTCATAGTTGAATTCCATTTCAACTCCCATCACTTGGGAAGCAAAGATAGAAGCAGGGAGAACCCTGGCAGTAATTCTGGGAAAAGATGGTGGTGATTTGGTCTAAGGTGCTGCCTATAGAGGTAGTGAGAAGTGGTCTGATTCTTGACATATCTTCAAAGGGAGAGCTAGCAGATGTTGCTGGTGAAAAATATTGCATTTATACAAAAGGGGAGTAATGATGTACCTGCTACATAAAATCATGGCAGATGTGATCTCTGGGACATGAAGAACTCTTTAACCAGTGTTCTCATCTGAAACTCTGTCCCTGGCCCCGAGCCCCGTGTGCTAAACCAAAGAGAGGAGCAAGTGATGAGCCTCCCTGGTAGCTAATTGAGCCTGTGCTGGCTCGTGTGGTTGTGTTAAAACTGAAAACCACTCTGATCAGATGGAAAAGCACCCCCACATGTCCCAAGAGCTTGGTGTTCTCCATGGGAAACCACCAGACTAGTGGAGGTGGTGGCAGCACAAGGAAAGAAAGAGAATGATCCACAAGCAGCTGAAACAGAAGAGCTATGGGAAGAGGAAGAAGGCTTGAAATCCAGAGAAAAGTAGTAGCTCATGCCAAGGAAATGAAGAAGGAACAGTGTGATTCAAGGTTTAACTTGTAACTGACCCACCTAACCCAGCATCACCCCACATGTGTGCAGTGCTGCCCCCAGTGTGGTTCTGAGCAGTCTGCGAAAGGAGCAGAACAAACACATTTATGAATTTGTCCAGCAAATAATTATGAGTCTCTAGCCCCGGAGATACAACAGTAAGCAAAACAAAGATTTCCCCCACCCTCCAGGTTCTTAAAATCAAGTGACAGAGACAGAAATCAAATCTTCACACAATGATATAAACCATATGTCATCAACTATGATGAGCACTTTGGAAGACAAGCCCAGGCCACCATGAGGGCAAATATAAAAGCTGGAGTTTTCAAGGAAGATGCCCAGAGGAGATAAGCTTTAAGGATGCGTTGGTGTGCAAAGAGGGGTGGAAGGGAGACATATTTCAAGCAGACAGCACTTCAAGGGAAGGCCCTGAGTCTGGACAGTAGGACCTGGTCAAGGACAAGAACCAAGACCAGCCAGGGTGGCTGGAGCAGGGTGCAGGAGAGAGTGACCTGAGATGTGGCTGCAGAAGGGGGCAGGACAAGGGGCTGGTCAAACAAAGCATTTTTGGCCATGTTAACATTTTGGGTCTTTACCCAACCATCTGTCACCAAAGTGGTAGATGGGAGCTTCAGGCTGCAGGGACTGCAGGTGAAGTACGTTCATTGCACCACCGGAGAGATTCCCTTGGCAGGATTCCAAAATCAATCCCTGAATGCTAGCCACTGGGAGTCAAGTTCCTTATCAGTGGGTAGCTCTCTCTGTAACTCCATGTAGCACTTGGCTATGTGAAAATACTACAAATAACAACTAGTCAATTAGAATCCTGAACCTGCTAGAACAGTGACAAATACTTAATAACAGTATCAAAAATGTTTCAATCCCTCTAGGTGAACAGACTGAGTTACTTAAAGGACCAGGTCTTAGGAGGGAAGAAGCAATTAAATGCGAAGGAACTGAGCAAAAATCCAATTGTTTACTGTTTAAAATGACCAGGGGCGGGGTAGTCGGGGACAACCTGGAGACATAGCTGGGGAAGTGTTGACTAGCACAAAAGGGCGTTTAATCACAGATCTCTGCTTGAAGTCATTTGGGACTGATGGAGCTTTTTTAGGCAAGGGTTTTCATTTGAATGTATACTTCCACAGTTTTTGTTTTGCAGCCATCTATTAACAGTGTCTTCCAAATACCTCAGAGATAAACATTACCTTTGCAACAGGAGGTTTGCAAAAGCCTGTGCTTGGTAATCCTTAGGGAAAAGCTCCTGGGATCTCTTTTCCTGGACCTGTGACCAGGTCATCTTAATTCATCAGTCTAGACCAGCACAGCCTGATAGAAATATAGCATGAATTACAAATGCAAGACATGTATGGCATTTAAATTTTTTTAGAAGCTACATTTTTTAAAAACTAAAAGAAATGGGTGAAATTAATTTTATTAGTATATATTACTGAACCAAATATATCCATAGTATTATCATTTCAACATGAAATGAATATAAAAATTGTTGAGATATTTTATATTTGTGGTGTGGGGGTGTGGCTATGCATATACTGTCTTCAAAATGCAGTATGTGTTTTATACGTACAACACAGCTCCATTCCAACTAGCCGCAACTCAAGGCTCATCAAATGCATGTGGCCGGTGGCTACCATGTTAGACAGGATGGGTCAAGAGAATGATGGTTTCTTCTATTAGACTAAGGTTTCATATTTTCCATATTACATTGACAATGACTCTGCCTGCATGTATTGCATGTTGAACTGACAATTTCCTGTCATCCTGGGAAAAACAACCCAAGGGTACTTGAATCTGCCACAGTTACCACAAACTCACATGTTAAAGCTGAATTAAACATTTCTTCTCTTTTGAAACTTCCCCATTTCTGATTATCTTTCTTCTTTTCAGCCCCCTTTTGCAGTCAGGTTTTAGTCTCATTGATTCTTCCTTTGAAGCATCTCTCATATCTGTCCCCTCCCTCCACTGCCAATCCTCTAACTAGGCCCTTTCCATTGAAACAGTGATCTAATCCCCAGCTACTCCAATGTTGGCATGCTTCCTCCTGGGAATATAGTTCAATGGACTGGATGTATGAGACTCCCCAACATGGTTTATTCATTTATTCATTCATCAAATGTTCATAGAGTGTCCACTAAGTGCCAAGTGCTATGCTCAGCCCTGAGGATAAGTCACACTTTATAAAACAGATAAATGATAAATCTTCCAAGAGAGCCAGTTTCACTCAGAGATAAATAATTCAAAGCTTTATTTTAATAGATACAAAGATGTATCATGAAGTAGAATATAAAATCTGCATACATTTTAAAATAAAACAAGATGCTTCACAGAAATGTCTAGGCTTAAATTAGGTTATACCCCCAGATTACATGTAGGGTGTATGTTTCCAGTTCCTTTTGTCCAGAAAGCAACTTTGATCACAAAATCTGAGAAGACTAACAATTGTTCTCTCTCCCCTCTTGTGTCTCCTCATCCCAAACAAGACAGATCTTTCAGAATGGCATTGTCCCAGCCCAGTTTCATAGTCACTCTGTATAAATGAAAGGCTTGTGATCTCCAGGAGGTTCTAGTCTTAAGAGGGACAAAAATGAAGACTCCAAAGCTTAGTTCACAAGTAAATTCTGGACCAGGCAGTACCAACTAGTAATGCCCATGTACATCTGCTGATGGTGTGGTTAAGAATTTCAGAGGTAATTGGAAAAGGGAGGTGAGTTTATGCAGTGAAGAAACCTGAGAAGGCTCCATGGAGGAAGCCAGGCTTCTGTAAGATGTGAAGAAAAGGTCAGGAATTGAGCCACACAGGGAGGAGTGGAGAGAGTGGTTGGGGCAGGAAGGAATCAACAGTAACTGACTCCAGCAAGGTCACCCTCATGACCTCCAGGACTTTGCTCAATCATTTACGTACCTTGGAATTCTTTCCCAACCTGGACAGACACTTCAAGGCAAAATTCATATCCCACCTCCTAGGGGAAGTCCTCCCTAATGCTTGCAGTTAACTCCAGTAAGAATTAGTTTCCTTCCAATCTTAATATTCTGAAGTGTAATAAACATGTAACAACCTTTTGCAAGATTAGAGAATAATGACTTCCTCCAGTGCTGCGATCTGTGGGCAGATCAACTGAATTACTTCTGAGCCAGATTCCAACAACCTCTGCATCAGGTGGAGCAGCAATGTGTCTATGATGCAGCTGCTTAGAAAATGCTGTTATTCCCTTCTACAAGTCATCGTTGCACTCAGCCTGCTGCTAACATTTGCAGACCAGAGATGAGAGTGCAGCCTGCATATCATATCTAAATATTTAAAGTTATAAATCACAATAATAAACCATTCATTAAAATCTCTATCCTCTTATCTTGAAAAAACATACCTTAATACAGACCCAAAGGCCAGGTTTGAACCTTTGCTCCTGGGAGTTCTTTGTGGACAAATGGGCTAGCTCTCACCCTGGCCCACTATCCTTGCCACCCCTGTCCCTGCCCCTACCCAGAGAGGGCTCTCATACATGTCACACCCTGATCTCTACCTCCAAGTATTTTCCACATCTGTACCCCATAAGTAGCTTCCCCTTGACCACCCCACAGGCAAACAGACAGCATTGTCCACTCTGGGGGGGGACTGGCCCAAAGGAAGAGGTCCACACAGACCCTCGAAGTGGCTCTACAGAATTCCATGGTCACAGGTATTACAGCATGATGAGGGTGGAGGGGTCATCTGTGGGTGTCTCTTTTTGACCCCAGAAAGGATATGAACTCCTCACTCTATGAGGGTGGGCCTAGTCATGGAAGGACCTAAGTGGGTACCTATAGTACAGAACACAGATAATGACCCCCCTCATCCCTGTGTGTAAGGGTTAGGTTGGCAGCACTAATGTACTTTTTCTTTGCACAATTTCACATCATTTACTACACAGTCTCATTCTGTTTCCTGAGTTTACATCACCCAGGGTGGACCTGGCTCTTTTGTATTCCTCCTAGCACCTGTGGTGTAATGGATTGAGGGATTGGTGAATTGCCTGACAGACACATTATTGTTATCCCCAGCAATCTGCTGTGCGGCCTGGAATTACAGTAATCTCCCAGTTGGCTTTATGAAGATGACCCTTCCCTAAGTCCTCCTGACTAATTCATCCATTGTCATGCCACCTTTCCTTTTTTCATATCTGGTCTCTGCACATGTCTGCCTTCCTCACAACTTGCCCCATTCAGGTGTTATGGCTTAGGAAGTATTGCTTGTATGTTTCACTGTCAGAAACAATGAGGCTTTATTTTCCCCAGTGCTGGGACTACGAGCTGTGAGG
Source organism: Furipterus horrens (assembly GCF_987537825.1). Classification (NCBI taxonomy): domain Eukaryota; kingdom Metazoa; phylum Chordata; class Mammalia; order Chiroptera; family Furipteridae; genus Furipterus; species Furipterus horrens. Next base: position 55,837,437 of record NW_028327176.1, on the reverse strand, counting down.
TCCGGTGAGGAGCCGGGGACACTCCCCAGATGTCCCTCCTGACTTTTTAAAATGTGTGACTACCCTTTCCGCCGCCAGCCTGCTGTTGCTGCTGCTGCTGCCACCACCACACCACATCTTCTCCGCCCTGACTCTACCCTTCCTACCTGTCTGGATGAGTATTTCTTCTTTACATCTTTGTTTGTTGGACTTCCATGCAGTTTGATTTTCTGGAACTTCTGGTTGTTTCTAGTTTTGAGGTAGTTGTATTCCTTCTTAGTTGTGGAGGGAGATGAACCGTGTCTGTCTACACCTCCATCTTGGCTGGAAGTCTCTCCTCATTTTTTTAAATTCTCATTTCCTCATTCTATACTGGTTGACAGTTTGTTTCTTCATTGTGTTCCAATTTGTTGATTTGAACCCTGGTTTCCTTTCCTTCACCATTTGTTTCATATGGATTTTCCTTCATTTCAGTCAGGATAGCCTTCATTCTTTCCCCATTCTGTTTAATCTTTGTTGTTAGAGTTGTGAGCAACCTAATCACCAATGCCTTAAACTGTGCTTCTGTTAAGTTATCTATCTCCTCATCCATTAGGCATGCTATCTGTTCATTGCTTAGTTGTGCCACTGGGACCTTGATCTTCCCCTGCTTCTGGGTCATACTTCTGTGTCTCTTCATCTTTCTGTGTTTGCCTCTGTGATCTGGGCAAGGGCTGTCGCACCTCTTATGTTATAGGGGGTAGAGCCTTAGGTGTTCGTCAGTATAGGGTGATCCATTTCACCACATTGTGGCGCTGTATGTGGGGGAGGGATCAGAGAGGGAACAATGCCACTTGCTCAGCACTTGCCCATTTTCCAGGCACTTCTCCCACTTTCGTATGAGACTGGTGCCTCTCTAGCTGTTGCCCTGGCCATTGTTCCCAAAGTGGGTGGGTCTGCAGACATTCTAGGACTGAGGGGGCCCTTTAAACAAGTGGACTCTGCTGAGAAACTGGCAGTTACTGCCTCTGCCCCAACCCCCACTCGTTTCACAGTCAGAAGCAACGAGGCTTGATTTTCCCTGGCGTTAGTACTGTGAGCTGTTCGGTCTTGTCAGGAGCTTGGAATGCTTCCCAGGTGTCACTTCAACTTCTTAAAACATGTAACTGCGGTTTCCACCAGCCTGCCGCTGCTGCCACCACCACACCACATCCTCTCCACCCTGGCTCTGCCCCTCCTACCTGTCTGGATGAGTATTTCTTCTTTCTATCTTTGTTAGTTGGACTTTCATGCAGCTCAGTTTTCCAGAATCTGGTTGTCTCTAGTTTTGAGGTAGTTGTATTTCTTCTTAGTTGTGGAGGGAGATGCAGCATGTCTGTCTAGGCCTCCATCATGGCCGGAAGTCCAGATTCATTACGTTATTGTTCATAGCTGTGGTTTATTGGTTTTAACTGCTGCATATTATTTTGTGTGTAAGTGCTCTATAATTTATTCATCCATTTTCTACTTTGTCATCATTTGGGTGGTTTCCAAGTTTTTTGCTGTTAAGAACTTTCTTATGTATAATTACTGAGGATCAAATAGAAGAGTTCCTCTAGGGCATATAGCTTAAAGTGCAATTAATTTGAGTTTGCACATGTTCAACTCTATAGGTTAATGTTTATAAGGTAATTGTTTTCTAAAATGGGTATACCAATTTACCCAATGACCTATAGTAAATAAGAGTTCAGTGTCCTTACCAATACTTGGTGTTGTCAGACTTCTTTTTTGCCTAACTAATAAATATAAAATTCCATCTTGTGTGGTCTTAATTTTCATTTCCTTGAGGAAAAAGATAGCTGTTCTGAGCAGGAGGGAGTGATCAGCTCTGTACTGTACAACATTGCTTCCAGCTGTAATGATTTAATGGGTCACCCTTCTTCAAGATATCTGCAATTCAGTTTGGCCAATGTCCTGACTCAAAGAAATGACTTAATTAATGTACAATTAGACTATCACAAGCTAGTGAAAGAGGAAATGACTGGGAAGAGGAACAGGCTCACAGCACTTCCATATCCAGGGTGACCAATCATCCTGGTTTGCCCAGAACTGAGGGGTTTTCCTGGATGCAGAATTTTCATTTCAAAACCAGGAAAATCTCAGGTAAACCAAGACAAGTTGCTCACCTATCCATACTGCACACATAGATGCTCCTCCACCCTATTAGTCCAAAAACATTGTATGCCATGTGAGAAGTACACAGCCGTAACAGACCTGGCATCAGTACAGCAGATGGCATTTTACAGGCTGCTCTCTGAAGTCGCAGTCTCACCTGAAAATACTGGCTCTAGGGCCAGCGTGCCAGGAGAATCAGCCACATGCTATTGAGCCACTTTATGTGGATGTGAAATCTGAGCTCTGCCCCTCCCCCACAAGGCCTGGGTACATCCAGAAGCTCCTGCTAGATTGCTCTGTGTAAAAGCAGACTTTATAGAGCTCCTGCTAGAGGTGGAGTTTCAGGGAACAAAGACAACAGGAACCCCCGTGGTCAATTTTTCTCCTCTGCAACAAGTCAGAACAGCACCAGCCAACACTTGTGTCAGTGGTTTCTCACCTGGCAAATAAGCTTGGTGCTCCCCATGCACTGGGCTGGTGTCAGCAGAAGCCCACGGGTACAGCTGTACTGGTTGTGAAAATATTTTGATACTGCCCTCCATTTGGTAAATTGTATAACACAATAAGTGATAATAATATAATAATAATAATAGCTAATTAGTAATATAAAATCTAGTATGTGTAGTTTATCTCAGGCACTGTACCTGTTTTTGATTCGGACAGAGTACAGAATGGGAGGGGTTGGGGCTGCTGCAAGTGTCCTTTGCTTATTTCAGGCTTTTGGGTAGAAAAGTGTCTCAGAGCCAAGCCAAGGAGAACCTATTCTGTAAATGCCTCCCCATGCCCAACAGAAAGGGTTCTTCAGGTGGTTTGGAGTATTGCTTCACTTAGCCATATATCTCTTAGTGAGAGGTGGCCAGTCCTATGTGAAGATGTGGGCAAGGAATCTGCCTAGAGTCTCATTAAATAGCCAGAGAATAAGTGTCTCAAGAAGTGGCAGGAGGATGCCTTTCTCAGTTCCCTTACATCCCTTATGACTAGTCTTCAAACACAGGAGCCTTGTGTCAGCCCAACCTCCCCCAGGTCAACTGCTCCCTTCTGCCAGACCAGCCTCAATGGGTGCCCACAGACCCCAAACAGGAAAATCACCTCACCTGCAAGCCCCATGCCCTCATCTTTGATTTCCTCTTGTTTCTTTCTCTTGTCAGCCTTGGTCCTCCTTAGAAACTGGGCTCAAACCACTTGCTTCTTTACTGGACAAAGCCATCCTTGGGTATGGCCTCCTTGTCACACACACTTTCTCAGAATGCGGGGTCAGACCAGTGATGTAGGCCCCAAGCCCTGGTGACCAGCATCAGCCAATCAGCGCCCTTCTCATCCCTCAGTCTCCTCCTCTTCTTGGAGATAGGTGCACTCTGAGGCTTCCACTGGGAGCTTCCATATGGAGGATGCAGGGGTTGTCTTTGCCTCAGGAGCTGGAGAGACTGCCAACTTTGGGAACACCTGGACACCCCCCACCCAAATCAGGGCAACCTGAGAGGTGGGGCTGCACTGGAATTGTGAGCAGGTAGGAATTAAATCAACTGGGTTGAATGAAACTCATCTGGAGGGTGACTATAGGCAAAGAAGCAGTAACATTGCCCTTGAACAGTGGTCCAATTGCTCAGAGATTTCCAAACACCCAATCTGTGTGCCTGTGAGTATTGACATTTTCTCTTTTCATGTGGTGAGGGATTTTCATTGAAAGGTCTGCCTTTTATGGTCAAATTTTGCCCCTATTTCTTTTCCCTTGTTAAAATATGCTTTTACTGAATGTAGTGGTGATGACAGTAGCCAGTAGCTTTGTTTATTTGAGCTTAGCTTCTCTTAGCTTAGTTTTTAATGTCTGTACTTGGCACAATAAGTGACTAGGGAAAAAAACCTACATCAGTCCCCATGTTTTGTTTTAAAATTTTCCATTAAATGAAGAAGTCTGACAAACAGAGATCTTGCGGGTTTGGGGAAAATAGCCCTAAAGTTGAGCTCACCAGGCAAAAACCATTTTCAGGACACCAGCAGTTTGCAAGGGCCGGGGACAGGCATGTCCATCCTCTGACAGATAGATCCTCACTGTGGAGCATGGTGCACCCTCTTTTCAGTCCCTCAGAGTTTGATGTCTGGAGGCCCTGGATTCAGCCAACCAACCCTCCTGATGCCATATCTGATTACAGCGCCAACATCCAGTTCGCTTAGCAGTCGTATTTCTCCCTCAAGGTGATTTACAAACCAGATTACTGAGAAGGTGATTAGTTAGCATGCTAGTGCCTCCAAGGCTATGCATGTTGACAAATGGAGGTTCTGGGGCTCAAGGACTGGGGTAGGCCCTAAGCTGGAGAAAACTTATCAAGGTAAGTGCCCTTTGGGGGTCTTTTTGGGGTCTCAATCCGCCAGCCATCCCCAGAGACATATTTGTGCATCACAGACACCCATTTTCTTTCAAACTGCAGCAAAATTCACTGGTGAATCTCTCTCTGAGAAGGCATTTGGATGACTTCCCTAAACAAAATGCCATTAAGACTTCCAGCCAAGATGGAGGTGTAGACAAACACACTGCATCTCCCTCCACAACTAAGAAGAAGTACAACTACCTCAAAACCATAAACAACCAGAAGTTCCAGAAAATCAAGCTGCATGGAAGTCCAGCAAACAAAGATATAAAAAAGAAATACTCATCCAGACAGGTAGGAGGGGTGGAGCTGAGACAAAGAGGACGCTGTGTGGTGACAGCAGCGGTGGCAGCAGCAGCAGCCAGCAGAAAGAGCAGTCACACATTTTAAAAAGTCAGGTGGGACACCTGGGGAGTGTTTCCGCTCCTCACGCGACCTCGCAGCTCATGGTCCCAGCCTCGTTGCTTCTGACTGTGCAGGACTAGTAGGGGTTTGGAGAGAGGCAGAAAATGCCAGTCTCAGCAGAGTCCACTTGTTTAAAGGGCCCCCGCGGCCCTAGAATGCCTGCATACCTACCCACTCTGGGAACGACAGCCAGGGCAACAGCTAAAGAGGTGACAGTTTTACACAGAAGTAAGAGAAGTGTCTGAAAAGGGGGCAAGTGCTGGACAGGCAGCATTTTTCCCTCTCGGACCCCTCCCCCACATACAGTGCCAGAACGTGGTGAAACAGGTCTCCCTGTACTGGGGAATCCCTAAGGCTCTGCCCCTTAAAACATAACAGTAGTGACAGCTCTACGTGGGACACGGAGGCAAACAAATACAGGAGCCTGTCAGAATGAGGAAACAGAGAAGTATGGCCCAAAATGGGGAACAGATCAAGGTTCCACTAGGAGAACTAAGCGAAGAGGAGATAGCCAACCTCACAGATGAGGGAATAGACAACCTAACAGATGCAGAATTCAAAACACTGCTGATAAAGATGCTCACAGGCTTGACAGATATGCTTGAGTAGACAAACGCATAAGAGAAGAAGTAAAGGCTATGCTAAGTGATACAAAGGAAAATCCACAGAAAACCAATGGTGAAAGGAAGAAAACTGGGGTTCAAATCAATGAGTTGGAATATAAAGAAGAAAAAAGTAGTCAACCAGTGCAGAATGAGAAAGCAAGAATTGAAAAAAATGAGGAAAACTTTTCAAATTTTGTGAAGGAGGTGGACATACAGGTCTGGGAAGCATGGAGGGTCCTGGGGGTGCTGGACCCAGAGGGGACCATACCAGGATGCATCATGATTGAGATGCCAAAGGTGAAAGATAAAGACAGAGTCCTGGGGTGAAGCAAGAGAGAAGCGGAGAGTTGCCTACAGGGTGGTGCCTATAGGACTATCAGCTGATTTCTCAGAGGACACTTCGCAGGCAGGAAGGGACTGGCAAGAAGTATTCAATGTGATGAAAGGCAATCTGCAACCAGGACTACTCTATCCAGCAAGGCTATCATTTGGAATGGAAGGGCAGATGAAGTGCTTCCCAGACAAGGTGAAGCTAAAGGAGCTCATCATCACCAAGCCATTATTATATGAAATGTCAAAGGGACTTACTTAAGAAAAAGAAGATCAAAACTATGAACACTAAAATGACAGCCCTGGCTGCTGTGGCTCAGTGGATTGAGCATCGGTCTGCGAGCCAAGTGTCTCTGGTTCGATTCCCAGTCAGGGCACATGACTAGGTTGCACGTCAGATCCCCAGTTGGGGGTGCAAGTGAGAGGCAACCACACAGTGATGTTTCTCTCCCTCTCTTTCTCCTTTCCCTTCTCTCTAAAAATAAACAAACAAACAAACAAACAAATAAATTATTTAAAAATAAAATAAGACAACAAAGTCACAACTATCAACAACTGTATCTAAAAAATCAAAACAAAATCCAACTAAGCAAACCAGAATAGGAACAGAATCATAGATATGGGCATCATTTGGAGGGTTATTATCTGGGAGTGGGGAGGAGTAGAAATTAGGATATGGTGCAGGGATTAAGCATAATCGATTGGTACAGAATAGACAGGGGGAAGTTAAGAATAATATAGAATAGGGTGAAGCCAAAGAACTTATAAGCACAACCCATGGACATGAACTAAGAGGGGGTGGCATTTCTGGAGGGAAGGGGGGTACTGGGTAGAGGGGAGCAAAGGGGGAAAAATTGGAACAATTGTAACAACATAATCAATAAAATATATTTAAAAATACATTTTTAAAAAAATGCCATTAAATCTTGAGCTGTTTTAAGGCAGTGAATCTCGGTTCCCTCTTAGAACACTTTTTTTTTTCACATGTGGAAGGGGCTACCTGCCCCATAACATCTGAGGCACTTGTTAAAATTATTATTCCCGGGCCCCCCCTCAGAATCTCTGTGGAAGGGTCCAGAAATCAGTATTTTTAAAACATGCCTACAGTTAGAAGAGGGGGTGGGAGTGGATGGAAAAGGTGAAAGGGATTAAGAGGTACAATTATAAAATAAGTAAGTTACAGGGATGTAACGTACAACCTGGAAATATAGTCAATAATATCATAATAACTTTGTACAGTGGCACATGATTACTAGACTTATCCCAGTTATTACATCATAAGGTAGATGTTGAATCATTCTGTTGTACACTTGAAAATAATATAATATTGTATGTCAACTATACTTTAATTTTAAAAAACATTATGCCCACGGTGATTTCTTTAAAAAACAAGATGTTTGAGAACAGCTGCCACAGAGATAGAAGACAGCAAAGAGGTGTTCAGATAGTAGGAGAAAAATCTCTTGTCATCTCCTTCTAGACCCAGGACACCGCCTTCTCTTTTATCCTTGAAAACATTTTTGTTGTTATTCTCAAGTTGGCAACAAAATACATTTTCACCAGAGAAACACAGAGTTTGGAGGAAACCTGGGTTGTCTCAATCAGTTCAGGCTGCTGTAACAATATACCACAGGCTGGGGGGCTTAAACAGGAACATTTATTTCTCACAATTTTGGAGGCTGGGAAGTCCAAAGTTAAAGTATCAACCGATTCGGTTCCTGGTGAGAACCCTATTTCTTGTTTGCAGATGGCTACCTCATCACCTGTCAGAGAGAGATCATCTCTCAGGTCTCTTCTTGTAAGAGCAAAATCCCATCATGATTACTTCTCAAAGGCCCCATACCTTCTTATACCATCCAATTGGGGGTAAGAGTTTTAACATATGAATTTGGACACAAGCGTTCAGTCCATAGCAGGGGTCTTTCTGGAGAGTCATAGTGAAGAGAGGGCTCTTGAGATTAGAAGCTCACTGGTTCCTTTCTTATTTTGATAATCTGGGACTGGACAGAAGGGAAAGCAAAGAATGATCTGCTCCATCCATCTGCCCTAAGTCCCTTCAGGTGGACACTGGTACTCTTAGGCCTCTGCTTTATGAAGACCAATTCAGCAGAGCACAAGCACCATCCATGTGGCTGGGTGAACCAGGAGGGTCTACCTTAATGGTGTCATAATGAAGAAGGATATGTAGTTTGATAGAAATGAGGGTGCTAAACAGTCTCTTAACCCTTCAAGGCTTCACTTACCCCTCTAGTCTGTGGCATCCTGGGGCCTCTTGGAAGACCATTTCTATAGTATAAAGTCAGAACGGTAGAGTGGAAAAAGAAATAAAGATCTGGATTAAAATCCCTGCTCTAATCATATCTCAGGGAACTTTTTTGAACCTCAAATTTAATTGCGAAATTGAGATAATGAAATTCCAATTTCACAGAATTGATGTGGGCATTAAATAGGAGTAATACGTGATAATTTTTAGACTTCAGTTGGTGCTGAATAAATGTATTGTCTGAGGCATTATTCCCAATGTTTTCAATGATCTTCATGACCCATGTCCAACCTCAGCTTTCCCACCTCATGTTCCCCTATATTTTCTCCCTTCTCATACCTGGATCTCCCAGGAATGCTAGCAAATGCCAGGAAACCATGTTCACATGGCCATATTAGTTCATGCTACTTGGAAGCCTTCCAACACTTCTCTTACTGATGCCATCAGCTGCCTTCCTGTGACTGGTGTCCTAAGAGTTCTAATCCTGTCCTGCCTCCTTGACCCAACAGATGACTCTTGGCAACCTCACTGAGAAGACAGAAAGAAGACCCTTTCTTTCCTCCCTTTCCTCTCTTTCTCTCTCTGCACTTGAGCCCTCTTCCTGCTCCTTCTGAGATTTCCTTAGCTAACCGCCTCCTTACAATGCTACTGAGTCCTTGTCTTTTACCAGAAATCCATGCAGTGCTCTCCCCAGACTAAATAGTGCATGCACTCCTTCTCAGCACAAACATTTATGCTATGCTTGCTATAGTTATTTTTCTCGTTTACATACCCCTTTGTTCTTGCTTTCTGTTTTTTGTTCTTGTCCTGACACTGCAATTGCTCCTGAGTGACCTCATCATTGTCAAATCTAATGGTCTACAGTAGTCCATCTCTATATCGCGGTTCACTTATAGCGGCCTCTCTGTATCGCAGGATTTTTAAAAATATTATATTTAATTATCGCAGATTTTTCACTATATCGCGGGATTTTGCAGTACTATATATGTATGTTGTTAAAGTTATGTAGGTTTAAGAGTGTAGAATGTGTTTAAGAACATAAGTAGTGTTTATACAAGTGTGGAAAAGGTTAATAAGGGACTGGGAATGGTTTATAAGTGTGCGGGAAGGGTTTATAAAGCCTTAAAATATATATAAATACTAAAATAAATGTAAGGTTCCTAGTTTGCGGATTTTTACCTATCGTGGAGGGGTCTAGAACATAATACCCACGATAAGTGAGGGAATACTCTATTTTCAATTCTCTTACAATGTGGTAAGAGCATAAAAGAAAGCTAAGTGGGGAGAGCAGAAGGGAACATTTTCTGAGAAGCCACGATATTCCAAACATGAATCCAGGCACTGGGTTAACTAGAAAAATGCAGGGTGAAGATTATATAATAGAGGGCTTGAAATGCCATGCTAAAGAGTTTGTGCTTAATCTGGTAGGCAATTAAAACCCTGAACAGGGAGGGCATTTATATCAATAGTCAGAGCTGGGTTTTGGGAAACTTAATCTGTGGTTGATCATGTAGGGAGTGGAGATGAGAGATACTCAAGGTTCTTGCATTCAAGGAGCTTGCAGATGACTTGGAAGATAGAGCTAATGTGCATGAGATGAAAAACAGTACAAGGCACCAAATAATAAAAAACTAAATAGATGTTAAGTGGTCTGGGAGATTAAAAGAACAGGAAGGATTATGAAGACCAGATGGGTCCATATTGAGTCCATATTGATATATATAAAGAATTGAATAAATAAATGAACAATGGACAAAGACAGATCTCCCATGCAGAAGAATTCGAAGTAATTGATATAGAAACTCCACCTTCAAGGAGGGGAGCACAACCCCCTAATCCTTAAGTGTGGACTGTGAACAGTGATTTTCTTCCAAAGAGTACCATATGGAATGGTGGCCAGGGGAGAGTAGTAGCTTTAGAATGGATAAACCTGATTAATGCCACTGCAGTCAGGTGATCAAGGTCAATGCCAACAGCGAGAAGCCATACTGATAGCATGTACCCTTGATATGATGTGATGAGAATAACAGTTTACCTCTGTGATCTCCCGTAAAAAAAAGCCCATATCCTCAGTCTAATCAGGAAAAAAAAGTTAGACAAATCATAGGTAAGGCACATGCTGCAAAATACCTGACCAGTGGCTTCATAACTGTCAAGGAAAGTTTGACAAACTGTGGTTGGGATCCTTGAACAGTAAAAGGACATTAGATAAATACTAAGAAAAGCTGAATAAAATAGAGACTTTAGTTAATGATATGTATTAATATTGGTTCATTAATTGCAAAAAAAGTACCATACTAATAAAGTTGTTAATAGTAGGGGAAATTGCCTGTGAAGCACATAGGCATTATCTGTATTATCTTTGCAACTATTCCTTAAATCACATACTATTCTAAGATACAATGGTTATATTTTGAACTCTATAATAATAAATATTTATATATTCAAAATTAAAAACATATGTATACTTTATACGTGGCATCTCTTCTCATATAGTTTTACAATCTTTCCCACCCAACACAACGCTAATCTGTACGACATGGAATTCTCGAGCTAATTACTCTCAGGGTAAACTGCATTGCACACTCCAGGGGTGTTTTTTTTTAATCCTCACCTGAGGATATGTTTATTGCTTTTAGAGAGAGAGGAAGGGAGAGAGAGAGAGAGAGAAACATTCGTTGGTTGCCTCCCATATGCACCCTGACTGGGGATTGAACCCACAAAATCTAGGTATGTGCACTGAATGGGGATTAAGGCCACCACCTTTTGGTGCAAGGGATGACACTCCAACCACCTGAGTCACCCAGCCAGGACTCCAAGGGTGTTATTGAATTAATAGTCTCTATGAATGGTGTCCTGGAGTTGTGCTGAGTACCATAGTGCATAATCACTTTATAATCTTTGTGCCTAGGTTTTATTATTTGCAAAACAGAGGTTGCTGTTGGGAGACATGAATCAATCTATATGTTTAAATAAAGCATTTATAATGGTTCCTGGAATATAGCAAACACTTTGCTAGTGTTAGCTATCAATATGGTGGTGGTGACTTCTGGCCAAGACAGAGGCATAGACAGACACGCTGTGTCTCCCTCCACAACTAAGAAGGAATACAGCTACTGCAAAACCAGAGACAACCAGAAGTTCCAGAACGCCGAACTACATGGAAGTCCAGCAAACAAAGATATAAAGAAGAAATACTCATCCAGATAGGTAGGAGGGGCGAAGCTGAGACAGAGAGGATGCTGTGTGGTGGCAGCAGCGGCGGCAGCAGCAGCGGCAGGCCGGCAGAAAGAACAGTCACACATTTTAAAAAGTCAGGAGGGGCACCTGGGGAGTGTTGCCAGCTCCTCACCGGACATCGAAGCCCATGGTCCCAGCACCAGGGAAAATCACGCCTCATTGCTTCTGACTGTGCAAACCAGTTGGGGTTGGGGCAGGGGAAGAAACAGCCTGTCTCTCAGCAGAGTCCACTTGTTTAAAGGACCCCCACAGTCCTAGAATGCCCACAGACCCACCCACTCTGGGAACGACGGCCAGGGCAGCAGCTAGAGGGGCACCGGTCCAGTGCGGAAGTGGGAGAGGTGCCTAGAAAAGGGATGAGTGCTGGGCAGGCAGCACTGTTCCCTCTCGGACCCCTCCCCCACATACAGTGCCACAGCGTGGTGAAACAGGTCTCCCTGTACTGAGTAATCCCTAAGGCTTCACCCCTTACAATGTAACAGGAGCGACAGCTCTACCTGAGAAATGGAGGCAAACAAACACAGGAGCCTGTCAGAATGAGGAGATAGAGAAGTATGGCCCAAAATGGGGAACAGATCAAGGTTCCAGTGGGAGAAGAGGAGATAGCCAACCTCAGAGATGAGGAGCTAGACAACCTACCAGATGCAGAATTCAAAACACTGGTGATAAAGATGCTCACAGGCTTGAGAGATATATTTGAGTAGGCAAATGCACAAGAGAAGTGAAGGCTATGCTAAGTGATACAAAGGAAAATCCACAGAAAACCAGTGGTGAAGGGAGGAAAACCAGGGTTCAAATCAATGATTTGGAACATAAGGAAGAAAAAAACAGTCAACCAGTGCAGAATGAGAAAGCAAGAATTGAAAAAAATGAGGAAAACTTTTCAAATTTTGTGAATGAGGTGGACATACAGGTCTGGGAAGCACGGAGGGTCCCGGGCAAGCTGGACCCAGAGGGGCCACACCAGGATGCATCATGATTGAGATGCCAAAGGTGAAGGATAAAGACAGAGTCCTGGGGGCAGCAAGAGAGAGGTGGAGAGTTGCCTACAGGGTGGCGCCTATAGGACTATCAGCTGATTTCTCAGAGGACATGTTGCAGGCAGGAAGGGACTGGCAAGCAGTATTCAATGTGATGAAAGGCAACCTGCAACCAGGACTACTCTATCTAGCAAGGCTATCATTTGGAATGGAAGGACAGATGAAGTGCTTTTCAGACAAGCTGAAGCTAAAGGAGTTCATCATCACCAAGCCATTGTTATATGAAATGTCAAAGGAACTTACTTAAAAAAAAGAAGGTCAAAACTATGAACGCTAAAATGACAACAAACTCACAACTATCAACAACTGACTCTAAAAAATAAAAACAAAATCCAGCTAAGCAAACCATAATAGCAACAGAATCATAGGTATGGGGATCATTTGGAGGGTTGTCATCTGGGAGGGGGGAGGAGGAGAAATGCGGTTATGGTGCAGGGATTAAGTAGCATAATCAGTTGGTACAGAATAGACAGGGAAAATTGAGAATAATGTAGGAAAGGGTGAAGCCAAAGAGCTTGAATGCATGACCCATGGACATGAACTAAGGGGGTTGGGATTGCTGGAGAGAGGGGAGGTACTGAGCAGAGGGGAGCAAAGGGGGAAAAAAATTGGAACTACTGTAACAACATAATCAATAAAATATACTTTAAAAATATATATGGTGATGATGGTGATGATGATGATTTGTTATGTTCCTTTAAAGACTATAACAGGACTGCTGTTTAGTTAATTAATAAAGGCATATGTAGACTCCTTACACTATATTCAGCTTGGGCCCTCTTTAACTAGGATTATCACCATGTTGGATTTCCATTTCTACTAAGATGCTAACTCCACTAAGCCAATTCTCTTCCTAAATACAGTGATTATGTTGGGGCTAGGAGTCCTTACTGAAAGAAGGGACAGCAGACTGGGTCCAAGACTGGGGCTGTAGGCATTCTTTACCGTCACATTCACTTCCATCTGCATGTCCTACCAAGCTTTGCCCAGTGGTGGTTAAGTATGTGTAAGCTTGGCTGGAATACTAGTCAAACACTAGCTCAGATGTGGCTGCGAAGGTATTTTATAGATGTGATTAGCATTAACAATGAGTTGACTTTAAGGAAAGCAGATTACCTCCTATGGTGTGGGTGAGCCTCATCCAATCAGTTGAAGACCTTAGAGCAAACGATGAACTTTTCTGAAGAGGGAAGAATTCTACCTCAAGACTGCAACATCAACACTTACTTGAGTCTCAAGTCTGCCTCCTGCGCTACAGGTTCTAGACTCACCAACCATCACAACTGTGCAAGTCCACTCCTTACAATTCATCTCTCTATCCATCTGCACACACACACACACACACACAATGTGCTATCAGTGCTATTTCTCTGGAGAGCGCCGACCAATGCAGCCATCTAGGCCCAGCCTTTGTATTGTCTTGCACAGAAGAAAGTGCAACCTCTTACCTGAGTCCAGCTTTGCATGTCTAATACTACCTCCCTTCCAAATTAAAGTTTATGCCCTTCACTGACTTACATTGGCACCTCAAATGAAGGACCAGGTCCTGAGAGCATGGCCCATAGGACCCTACCCACTGCAGTCCCTGCCCACATCTCATGGCCCTTAACCCCTATACCCCAGCTACAAAAGCCTTCTCCTGGCTCCTCCTATGTGTCCAGCTCATTCAGACCTCAAAGCCTTGTGTTGGCTCTTGTCTCTGCATAGGCCACCCACCCTTCACATGGCTGCCTTGACCTTCAGGTCACCTCAACAGAGAGTCTTTGAGTGTGAACCCCAGATTCCCTACCACCATTTCCATTTGGTTGCTTTATGCACGTAACACAGTTATGATTTTATATTTACTTGCTGGTATATTTGTTTATAATCTGTCTTACCCACTATGCTTTAAGCCTCTCAAAGGAAGGATTCACGTCTTTTTTATTCACCACTGTATTCCCAGACTCTAGCACAAAGCTGGGGTTCATAAACAATTTGGCGGCTGAATAAATGGGACCTGGAGACAATTCTACAGCTCTTTCTTTCACGTGTTCCTCATCTATAACTGAAGGTGCTACCTCAACAAAGGGCTGGCCTCCAGCCTGAACATGTGGCGTTGCTAACAGTGTACATGCATCCCTTATAAAGCTGAAGTCTATTGTAGACATCATTATCTAAGCAGATTCATTATCTAAGCAGAGCCAATTTCAGGAAACCTAGTTTAACAGGCAAAAGTAATAAAATAGAAACTCCATTAAGAATACCCAAAACAATTGTCCACAGCATTATTTCCTGTCTCTGCTTGCCTCCTACTCTCATAACCCACCGCTGCTACCCTCCTACCCTCCCCAACCTAAACATCCTTTCCATATCTGGTCCACGTGGACTTTCTGTCTCTATTGTATAGATCAGCTTAGCTTTTCTTCCATCAGTAAAGACTCCTTTCTTGTAAGAGGGGAAGATTGCATAAAAGATGGTTTGGAACTTACTAGATTCTCTTTGACCGACTTGGGGAAGTAAAAGAATCTGTCAACATCCACATGTTAAAAATGTTTGTCTTCTTGTATATAACTCACAGTAGACTTCAAATTGATTAATGGAGCCTCCTGGATATTTTCTTGTGAGATGTAAATTGCGTTGCTCAATTTGTTAATAGAAACCATAGACTGGCAGCCTGTGTGGCTCACAGCATAATGGTCTATTGTTCATGCTGAGAAACTTTTGGCTGAGGAACAGAAAGTGGGGTGTTTGTTTTTCTCACATATTTCAGCCACCTGAAGGTTTCTTTGGACTCAGCATTCAAGACAGGAAAAGGCTGTATAAATACAAGAAAGAACCCAGACATAAACTGGAATCTAAGACTTGGCCACATTCCAAGTCACACATGTAGGTGGAATTGAGCTCTGGGCCTGATGGTTTAAGCAATGCTATTTTTCAATAAATTACCTGCCATTATTAAATGCTGTGGATAATTTTTTTGTGCTTGATATATGTGTTCATTCTTGAAAACCTGTGGTTTCCCTGCTCTGAGTGACATTTATTCATTCTTCTTCTGAGCTCATCTGAGCAGTAAGACAAAGAAATGCAAAGGGCTGAAATGAGAAAAGGACAGATCTATTTTCTAGTCCCATTTCAACCTTGAGTGACTTCAACAAGGCAATTACCTTCCCTGTACCTTAATTTTTCAATTTAAAACAGGATTAACAAATTTCTGTCTCTTACCCCAAGTCCCAGAGATGATGAAATAAAGTCAAATCCACTTTCCAGAAACACCTTTACAATGAAACCACTGCACATAGAAAATGTGAGATTTCTACATCTTCAACAAGTCAAATAACTGTTTATGTTGTACCACAATTGATATCTGATCTCATCAGAAGATTTCATCAAAAGAAAAAAATGGCCACTAGTTGGCTATTTATTAGTGGGTGTTGTGCTAAGATTTGTCTTGTGTGGAGAAAATAACCTTCAGTGCACAGCAAGAAGCTGGGCACTCAGCATGAGGGCCATGAGTCTGGGCACTGCATTCAGACTGGAAGACAAGGATGGTTATTAGTATTGTGACTAGAATTGTTTTGATTATTTTAAGTGTTTTTCAGACCTCATGGACTAGGAGAAGTATAAAACCAACCAACACTCATGTTTATGCTACAACTTATATCAGGAAATGCTTACTAATATCAGTTTGAACCAATAGAAACAGTTTTTAAACAATGCCTTATCAAAAATAACTGTATTTTAAATACTCAGAAGAATAACAAAGTACAAGCTTCTTGTATCTGAGGTTTCTCAACTCAGTGTTCATCATAGCCTGCAGCAACCAGGGCAGAAGCTCATCCCAGAAGGAGTGACAGTCAGCTACCCCAACCTCAGCAGAGCCTAACACAGTAGAGGTAAGAACCATGTGTAAGGGTTAAGGGTGGGTGAGTTTTATCAGCAAAATATTTATCAGTGCCCACTATTAGTCAGTAAAACTGGTCACAGACAAAATGCAGTCTTATCTCAATGGGTTGTAATAATCCAAGGGGGTTTGCAAAGCTCATGCTACATTGGTAAAGACTGGACCAAGGTACCTACTGGAAAACAGCATCATGGCACAATAAGGAACTGGGGGTGGGGTGTGCAGTGTGCAATGCATTCAAGCACATACAATGCATCCTATTGCTGGGAACTGCCCATAGCCTAAATGAAATACGTTCTGATGGGGCCAGGCACCAGCTGCAGTTTGGCGCCACCTGGCGGCAGTTGTCTGTTCAGACATCACTATCCGGCCCTGTGGCTGGTTGGAGCTTCCAAAACGACCATAGGGATTACATGATTTAATGTCATCTGACAGACTAGAAAGATTAACTAGAGAGCAGAGTGCAGATTCAGGGACTCCCTGCTTCTTGAGACAAGGTCTCTTTCTTCACCATATTCCCTACTCGTTCACGGTAAGAACTTGAACCCATTGTGGGGACTCTGTGGTCACCACTGTTGTCTGGGCAGCCCACTTGGCTCCACTGAGAAAACCAGTTCTCCTTCATGTCCTCAAAGCCCCACTGACAGGGAGTTGTTGGCTGAGGTACATCTTACAGGAGACTTGGAGTCTGATTAAAGAAATCATAGAATTACAGCATAAGATAGAATTGTACTGTCTTCAAATTTACTCTCAGGTATATATATTGGTTGTGTTCTTTTCAAGTCTGTGTTTTCAGCCATGGAGACTCAAGATGTCCCTCTCTGTCTCGCTCATTACATGTACTCTTAATATTATTTTTCCTTACAGAGACCAACTTAGCATTTTTACCCCACCCAAAATTATGCTTCTAGCCTATCTTGCCTTATCCCAAAATGTAATAAAGTTCTCAGCCACTCCAACCCACCATCTAATTTCTTCTTCTGTTTCAGCAATACAAAGTCTGCAGAAGCTTTATAATTCAGTTTGGTTGTTGGTTAACACATCCACCAAATAAAATTTTCAAGCAAGAGTGTTAGTCACCTGCCTCCACCTTCATCTCTACCCTGCCCCTTAAGCAGAGTAGAGGAAAAAGGGGTGTGGGTGAGGGAGCTGAGTGTCTTTCTGCTGGGGTTCAGTGTTTAAATATCTCCTGTTAGAGCACATCCTTCTGAGGACCTTTGTCTTTGCCTGAGAATGCTGATCAAGAACAAACTTGACCCTGGCCCATGTGGCTCAGTTGGTTGGAGCATAGTCCATCCAGTACACTGAGGGTTCAATCCTCATTCTGGGCACCTATGGAAGGCAACTCATCGATGTTTCTCCCTCACATTAATCTCTCTCTCTCTCTCTCCCTCTCTCCCTCTCTCTCTTCCCCTCCCTCCCTTCCTCCCCCTGCCCCTGCCCCCACCATCCTCTCTAAGAGCAATGAAAAAATGTCCTCAGGTGAGGATTTGTAAAAATCTGAAACAAAGTTATAAGGCCCTGGGCAGATCAATAACATCCACTGTTAAACTTCAGCATGAGAGTTGATGCTGGATTGGGCCAACGAATTTACCATCTGACATCTTCCGGGAAGCTGCAAGAAAGTGAATCCATCCCCTCATCCTCTTTTTAAGAAATGTGCAGATCTGGAGATATTTTATTTTTTGGAACTTAGAAAAACAATAAGACATTTGTATTGCCATAAATAGAAGATGTATATACTACAAAACCACAAAAATAGAGATGTGCAGAGCTGGCACCAGAAAAGAGGGAAAGATCAAGGAAGCAGAACAAAAGCCCAGAAACAGAGCCATGTATATACATGAGCATATGAGATACAAGTACAACTTCAAACCAGCAAGAAAAGGATGGTGTATGCAGCAGTTCTGCTGGGAAAATTATAAACAATTGTTAGAGAAAAATAATGTGAAGCCTTTTCTCATATGACTCACCAAAATAAATCCCTGAGAGACTGAATAGTTAAGTGCAAATAATCAAGCAAATAAACAGGGGAAATCTAGGCAAATGTTTTCATGATCTGGGTATGGAAAAAGCCATCCTGAGTACAATATGATAAAAGCCATAAAGAAGTCCTACAAATTAATAAGGACAATACATACACCCCCAATGTAAATTGAATAAATTATACAAGCAAACAAGTCACAAAAGAAGAAATGATGACTAAGTAATATAATTGTAAAATTTCAATTTACAGTGAATCAAGAATATTAAATGTGAAGTAGAGAAGCATCCATAAGCTTTCATGTTGTCAAACTAAAAGACATGCTGATTTCCAAAGCAGTAATGCAGAGAAAAGAAAAACCTCATAAAGTGCTGCTGGTCATATAAATTAGCATATATTCTCTGAAAAGTGACAATATATACCAAATCCTTAATTCCAACGGATTAATTCTTAGCAAATAAGAATGAGAGCAAAGACATATATTTGAATATTATAATTATAGCACAAATTAAATATCAAAACACAGTAAATAACTCAAATGTCCAAACTGGAAAACTGGCTAATTACAGAATATTATTACAGTCATTAGAAATGTTGTTATAGAAATATATTTATTGACATAAAAAAAGTTGTGACATAGTGTTCAGTTTTTAAAGTAAGTATGCTTGTATATGTACAAATACTTAATCTGTGTATAAAGATAAAGATAATTTTATTAGAATTTGTTTCTAAGTGATGGGATTATAGGATATTTTGAAGATTTTCTTTCAATGCTTGTTTGTAATTTCAAATTTACAATGAATAGATATAGAACTTGTAGTGAGAGAGCTATTGACTACAACATGAAGAAGTAAGAAAGCTCCGACCCCCAGGCTCTGTGCCTGTAGGACCCACGTGCAGGCAGACGCTGGCACACTGCTGTGGAGGAGCAGGCTGCATGCTGGCTAGGGGATGGACCAGGTGAGAATCCTAATGTCCTCGAAAGCCTGAGATGATGTCTTTCTATGAAGTATTACTATGGTGTCCGTTTTGTGAAGGAGATTAAAGATGAACACCAAGGACTATGTCATCCAAGCAAGCAGATAAAATATGAAAAGGGGCCTGGAGAAGAACACAACAGAATTCTGACACTGACTGAAGAAAGGATGTGCTTCATTTTCTGTCCTATCCCCCTGGGGGAGCTGTGCCAACCTCTAGGAGGCAGCACCAGGGAGGGGAGGATTTTGTGGACCCAGTTTTTCCATGAGTTAAACAATGCACTTGAACAGTCTGTTTTGATTTGTCTCCCATCCTGTAAGAGGCCAACATGGGGACCAGGGGAATTTCTGCCCAGAGTTTATGGCTGGATGCCGTGATCCTGACCCTTCTCTGAGGAACAGAGCAAAGGACATGTATTCACATGACTATCACCCAGGGAGGACTGGGTGAGGAGCAGGAGAGGGTTAGAGAGCTTCTTTCCCCACCTTTTCCCCCACACAGAGATAGCCTCCTTCAGCTGCTGCTCCCCCTCTTCTCATATTCTGGGGACACCTGAGGGCTCTAAATCTAGTCTCCAGCCCAGGCCATTTGTCCCAGCTCCAGCCAGATCCACACATCCAAGAGCCTGCCCTCAAGGTCAGCATATCCAAAAGTCAGCTTACCAACTCTTCCAACAAGCCTGCTCCTCCTCCCAGGTCCCCATACTAGCGACAGTCAGCCCTACTCTACCCCAGTCGCTGCGGCTAGAAATCCAGGTAAATTGCCCCATCAGTAGCCAGCATTTCTTCTCAAGTACAACACCCCTTGAGGCCCTTCCCCTCCTCCCCATCCATCCATCTGTCACGGCTCTAGCTCGAGTCATTGTCGCTTTCTGCTTGGATCTCCACACAGCATCCTAATGGCTAGCCTTGGCCACCTCCGTCATGCCCCACCATGGTCAGAGCATAAATATTTGACCAGATCGCTCCCCTGTTTAAAACTACTTCATGGTTTCCCATCAACCTCAGAATGAATTACAAACTCTTCGGCCTGTAATAAAATGCCCTTCACGATTTGGCTTCTGTTCACCTTTCTGGCCAAGACTTCTGACACTTCCACACAGCCCTGTTCTGTTCAGTCCGAACCACACCACAACACCCTCATTGTGCCAGGATCTTCCCTCGCACCTTTGCACTTGATATTTTCCTCACCTGTAGCACCTACCTCCTGCTTATTTATCAGGGCCTGGCTTAGCACCACCTCCTCCAGGAAGCTTCTCTGATCAGCTTGATTGAGAGTCTCACTTCTGCATTCTCATTGCTCTCTATTCACTTAGTAACAAAACACCTATTGTATTCAGGGTAATTTTTAAATGTTTTCATATATTTATATAGTTTTATATTTTATATATATTTATAAAGACCCCTAACACACACACCCCCTTCAACATCTCCACTCCTTCTAAAGAGGTGCCTACTGTTACTCATTTCTATGTCCCCACCACAGGCTAAACTCCTAGAAAAAGACCAAAGTCAAGGACTTTCCTCTTTGTCCTCAGTGCCAAGCACAGGGCCAGGTATATAATTGTTAATTGGTAGGTCACCTCCACAGGATTGCTAGGGTTTGGAAATTTGACTCTACAGTCTGAAAGTAAAAGTAAACCAAGAAATATATGGTTTTATTAATTTATTTATTTATTTATTTATAATGTTTTATTGTTACTCTATTACAGTTGTTCCAATTTTTCCCCCTTTGCCCTCCTCCACCCATCCAACTCCCCACTCCCACAGTCATTTCCCACCCTGTTGTCCATGTCCATGTGCCATTCATGGACATGAACAACATGCTCTTTGTCTAGTCCCTTCCCTTCTTTTGACCATTATCCCCCTCCCCGCAGCCCTCTGGTCACTTTCAGTCTGTTCCATGTTTCCATGTCTGTGGTTCTATTTTGATCATTAGTTTATTTTGTTCTTTAGATTCCTCTCATAGGTGAGATCATACAATATTTGTCTTTCACCGACTAGCTTATTTCACTGGACATAATATTCTCCAGTTCCACCCATGCTGTCGCAAAGGGTAGGAGATCCTTCTTTCTTTCTGCTACATAGTATTCCATTGTGTAAATCTACTAGTTTTTTGATCCACTCATCTACAGATGGGCACTTAGGCAGTTTCTAGTATTTGGCTATTGTAAATAGTGCTGCAATGAGCATAGGGGTGCATAAGTTCTTTTGAATTGGTGACTCAGGATACTTAGGGTATATTCCTAGCAGCAGAATCACTGGGTCAAAAGGCAGTTTAATTTTTAGCTTTTTAAGGAAATTGCATACTGTTTTCCACAGTGGCTGCACCAGTCTGCATTCCCATTAACAGTGCATTAGAGCTCCCTTTTCTCCAAATCCTCACCAGCACTTGTTGTTTGTTGATTTGTTGATAATGTTCATTCTGACAAGTGTGAGGTCATATCTCACTGTGGTTTTAATTTGCATCTCTCTGATGGCTAGTGATGTTGAGCATCCTTTTATATGTATGTCCTCCTTGGAAAAGTGTCTATTCAGATCCTTTGCCCATTTTTTTACTGGATTGTCTTCCTGGTGTTGGGTCATTTGCATTCTTTATATATTTTGGAGATCAAACCCTTGTCCAATGTATCATTGGTAAATATGTTTTCCCATATAGTTGGTTCTCTTTTCATTTTGATGATGGTTTCTTTAGTGATGCAGAAACTTTTTTGTTTGATGTAGTCCTATTCATTTATCCTTTTCTTTGTTTTCCTTGGCCTAAGAGATATATTGGTAAAAATATTGCTACATGGGACATCTGAAATTTTTCTACTATGTTTTCCTCTAGGACTTTTATGGTGTCACGGCTTATGTTTAAGTCTTTTATCCATTTTGAGTTTATGCTGGTATATGGTGTAAGTTGGTAGTCTAGTTTCATTTTTTAAGTATATTTTATTGATTATGCTGTTACAGTAGTTCTAATCTTTCTCCCCTTTGCTCCCCTCCACCCAGTAACCCCTTCCCTCCAGCAATCCCGCCCCCCTTAGTTCATGTCCATGGATCATGCATATAAGTTCTTTGGCTTCACTCTTTCCTACATCATTCTTAACTTCCCCCTGTCTATTTTGTATCAACCAATTATGCTTCTTAGTCACCCCTCCACCATTTCCCCATTTCTCCCAAAGGGATTGCGACCCACAGGTTGAGAACCACTGCTCTAGGCTGTCCTCATAAGGCTCCAGAGAGTTTTTTCCCTCTCATCTGCAGGATGATGTCAAAGTCCCTATCCTTTGCATGGTAGTGGCATATCTGAATGTGGGAGGCTTGGCCTGGACCACTCCTGTCTCTGGCTATGGCAAGACTGACTGACTTCCTGCTATCAGTGAGCCCTGGGTGCTACAGCAGACACCTGGGCTGGGAGCCAGGAAGATGCAAGCCCTCCCTCCCTCTCTCTCTCTCTCTCTTCCCCTCCCTCCCTTCCTCCCTTTCCCTCTTTCTCTCTCTTTTTCTTCTCGTTTTTATAGCAGTCCCCTTAGGATCTCTTGCAGTGCTAGCTTGGTGGAAATGTACTCTTTTAGCCTTCTTTGGTCTGGAAAGCTCTTTATTTCCTTTCCATTTAAAATGAGAGCTTGCTGGATAGAGTAGTCTTGGTTGTAGGTCCCTGCTGTGCCAGCCACTTCTGGCTTGTAGTGTTTCTGTTGAGAAATCATCTGATAGCTTTTTTGGAGCTCCCTTGATGCCTTTAAGACTCTCTCTTTGTCTTTAAAAGTTGCCATTTTAATTATGATGTGTCTTGGAGTAGGCATCTTTGGGTTCATTTTAATTGGGACCCTCTGTGCTTCCTGAGCTTACGTGACCTTTTCCCTCACCAAGTTAGATAAGTTTTCTGTCATCATTTTCCAAACAGGTTTTCTATCCCTTGTGCCCTTTCTTCTTCTGATATTCCTATGATGTGAATGTTGTTGTGTTTCATGTTGTCTTGAACTCCTTTAAACTATCCTCTTTCTCTTTGAGTTTTTTTTCATTTTGTTGCTCTAACTGGGTATTTGTTTCTACTTTGTCTTCAGCTTACTAATTTGGTCCTCTGCTTCACCTAGTCTGGTTTTAATTCCTCCTAGTGTATGTTTCATTTCAGATATTGTATTCTTCATTTCTTTCTGGTTCTTTTTCATAGTTTTTATGTTCTTTTTCATGTAGCTGTAGTTCCCACTAAGTTTCTTGTAGTGCTCACTGAGTTCCTTGAGCATCCTTATAACCATTATTTTGAATTCTATGTCTGATAGATTGCTTGCCTCGATTTCGTTTAGTTCTTTTTGGGGGGATTCCTCCATTCCTTTCAATTTTTTTTCTTTGTCTCCCCATTTTAGGTGACTCTTTTGTTTGTTTCTGCATCTCAGGTTGCTCTGCTTTGCCTGCCTGTCTTCATGGGGTAGGCTTCTGTGGTAGGAGTTCTGTGGGACTCAGTGGTGCAGTCTTTGATCTCCTGATCTGGATGCTCTAGGTTTACCCTTTATTCAGGTTATGTGGGCTCTCTCTCTTGTTGTATTTGGGCTTTTACTATTGGTGGCTCATTTGTTGGTGGGTTCTCCCCTCCAGCTGGCTAACTGGGAGTCACAACTCCCAGCCATATCTTGTATGTGCCCATTGTGAAGTGTTTTCTGTACCACTTGGCTTCCAAACTTCATATCAGCTAAGATTCCATTGAATATTCAGTTTATTTTTTGGGAGATCAGCCAAGTGCCCGAGTTGGGTGCTAGAGCAAGTGGATTTGGCTTCCACCTACTTGGCTGCCATCTTAATCTTCACAGGAAATATATGGGTTTTGCTTTCCTTTACTACAAAGAAACCCCATTTATCTGCAAAGAAGGCAATTTTTTGCATGAAGTAAAAAGTCAAGCAGGTAAATAGGATCATGCTTGAAGAAAAGACAGCCTGAGGGTTGCTGAAGGAAGGGCAGGAAGATGAAGCTGCTCAGTGCATGACAAATGAGGGGTGGCTGAGAAGTCCAAGATGCAAAATGGGCTCTGGGGAAGGGGATGCTCCCTTGGGTTTTCAGGATCAGGAAGTATATTCAGCTTATTGCTCATGACCTAGGATGAAATAGTAAAAGCTACAGGACCACAGATTTTTATTCAGTTTAATGAGTAATATGTCAGTCACAGCCAGCAGCAGAAGTCTCAATGACAGTGATTCAGCCCTGCCTGCACAGAAGAATCCCCTGGGAAGCTTCTGAAACTCTGCTTTTCAGGCTGTGCCACAAACCAATTTTAAATCGGAAGCTCTGTAGTAGGATCCACACATTGGAATTTTTCAATGCTCCACAGGTGATTCCAATGTGCAGCCAAGATTGAGAGCTCTGTGCTACTACAAACTTGAACTTGCACATGAATAACCAGGTAGTCTTATTAAAATGCACACTGAGCCCTGGCTGGTGGGGCTCAGTGAATTGAGCACTGGCCTGTGAACTGAAGGGTCACCAGTTCAATTCCCAGTCAGGGCACATGCCTGTGTTGTGAACCAGGTCCCAAGTTGGGGGCTTCCAAGAGGCAACCACACATGGATATTTCTCTCCCTCTTTCCCCCTCCCTTCCCCTCTCTCTAAAAATAAATAAAATCTCTAAAATGTACACTGATTCGGTCCATCAGAGTGGGGCCTGAGAGCATGCATCTCTAACAAGCTGCAGGATATTTCTAGTGGAGCTGGATTTATAGCTAATGACCAGCATGTCACAGGGAGTATTCAGGAAAAAGATAGAAGATTATGACATATGGATATTGCAGAGAGGGCTTATGCACTGAATAGGAACTGGAATTACATCAACGCTCTTCAACCTTCCTGTAACAGCTGAAATCTTCCACCACCACCACCAAAAAAGTTATCCACAGAAAGCCAATATATAAACCCGGCAAAGCCAAGCTGTCTCCCAGAGGGAAGGTGGGTAACCCAGAGCCCTCCCTGCCCTCTTGGCCTTCTTCCCCCACCCCATGGCACCTAGAATCTCCATGAAGTTCATTAGAAGATACCCTAGCTAATGTTTAATAAACATAGTTATGTTCATTTCAAATGCTGAGAATTATTTCAGAAACTGGAACTATTGGATGCTTGGATGATGAGGAGACTCTAGCCTCTCAAGAGAGCCCTAAGTGAGCCTGGATTAGTGAGCATTAAGGTGTTAAGACGTTAAGAACAGGGTAATCTGCAGGACTTGGGGCTATGCAGGTCTGTATTCAGTAAGTTTATCCTATAAAATATATCAAGCCCAATTCACTGCTTAAAAAAATAAGCTGGAGGGAACAAAGGCATCAAGCTATTGCATGCACCTTCTTCTGAAAGTACTGATAAGTGCATTGGCAGGATTTCATAATCAAAATCAGTGCACATTTGATCAAGTGGGAGCCAAGCTGTCCCTTCTGTCACTGTCACTTGCAGTCTCTCCTGATGCTTTTTCTGGCTCATTTCTGGTGCATCTCTGAACCCTGATCTCTTCTCCTAAGGCAGATATTAATTCTGAGAACTGCTAAAATCATACCTGGCAAGAACTGAGGGAATATCACATTCAAGAGCCAAAAAAAAAAAAAAAAAAAAAAAAAATGCATGGAGCTATACAAAATAAGATTACACTAGGTTCATTGACCAGCTCTCTAAAATAATAATTTGGGCAATAAATTAAAAAACAGAGTTACTTCCAATTACCTACAAGGGTATGATAAAAATTTCTCCAAAAAAAAAGTATTAAGTGGTTATTTACTTTCTTTTTTTTTTAAATTTATTTATTTATTTTTGGAGAGGGGAGAAAAGGAGGAAAAAGAGAGGGAGAGAAACATCAAAGTGTGAGAGAAACATCAATTGGCTGTTTTTTGCACACCTCTAACTGGGGACCTGGCCTGCAACCCAGGCCTGTGCCTTAACTGGGAATACATCCCGCAACCCTTTAGTCCACAGGCCGGTGCTCAATCCACTGAGCCACACACGCCAGGGCTTATTTTCATTTTTTTAATGATAGAATTTTATTCAGTTGGTCCACAATCATTTAGAACTATTGATAACTTTGACACTGTTTGGATAGAGTATTTGCAATATCTTTATAAAAGGGTTTTATCCGAATAAGATTTAGGAGGATGTTTTTAACCTTTGATCCTGTTCAAATCAGGCCTTCGGGGCTGTTTGATTGTTTGTCTGTTTGTTTTGGAGAGGAATGTTGTTGAAGGGTCCCTGGAGGGAGAACACTGCAAATTGTGAGGCCCAGGTCATCATAAATGTTACTTTTAAATTAAATGTTTTATTATGATAAAATATACCTAACAAAATTTACTATTTTACATTCACAATATTGTGCAACCATCACCACTATCCATTTCCAGAACATCATGACAATTTCTGTACCAACTGCTAATCTACTTTCTGTCTCTATGAATTTGCCTATTCTAGATATTTCATATAAGTGGAATCATACAATATTTGTCCTATTGTGTTTGGCTTATTAACTTGGCATAATGTTTGCAAGGATCATCCATGTTGTAACATGTATTAGAAATTATTTTTAAGGCTGAATAATATTCCATTAGCTGTATATGCCACATTTTGTTCATCCATTCATCTATTGAGGGCCATCCGGGTTGTTTCCACCTTTTGGCTGTTATGAATAGTGCTGCTATGGGTTTTGGATTGGTTAGTTTGCATATGAAAGACATACTAGCAGTAGTTATCTCTGGGCAATAACTGGCCTTGGGAATTGTTAAAGCATCAGATACAGAAACTTAAAAATAAGGTTAATACACCCTTTAGTGATGTCATAAAATCTCAAATAGTAGAGTCCCAACAGGCTTGTGGACCTTGGATCTGAAACAGCAGTTCTCGATGCTAGCTGTATACCAGAATAACTTGGGGAATTCTCTAAAATACGGTATCCTGCTCCCACATTTAGGTCAATTAAATGAATATCTGTGGACACTGAATATTTTTAAAGTTCCTTCTGGTGATTCTCATGTGGTTTGGGGACTTTGTAGGACAGTGTTTCTCAAAGACTAAATTCAGACCAGCAGCTGAATCACCTGGGAACTTGTTATAAATGTAGATTTTCAGGCCCCTCCCCAGAACTGCAAGGCTGGAAACTGTGTTTGTACAAGCCCACCAGGTGAGTCTAAAGCTGCATCACGTTGGAGAACCGCTGATCCAAGGTAAGGAGCAAGGGTGATTTGTCTGTGTAGTATCTCCCATTGTGTCCCTGACTCCAACATAGGTGCTCGGTGTTCTGAGGCAGTGACCTTGATAAGCTCAGCTGAAGTGTTTTATCACCGAACAAGTATCGGTCTGCAAAAGGCAGGCTGTTCTTACAGGCAGAAATAGTAGGTACAGCCTGAAGGTTCTCAGGATACATAGCCACTGCTTTGATTGTGGCAATAGGGAAAGGGGCTGAGATTAGGTAGGAAACACAGTATTCAATCACTGCCATGCTGGCTAGAGAGCCCGGAGCCTCCCAAAGAAAGTGACAATGAAAGGGAACCTTAACATCTGGCGAGACTGGAGCAGCCTGTGTGCACAGAATGAATGCACTTGGCCCCCGATTTGCCAAATCTGGTTTGTTACTTAAAAACTCTCAAAATGTCTTCAAGTTGTAAATTTTAATATTCAGAGGCCTGACTTTGAATATTAAACTGTGGGACTTTGTGAAGAAATGGTTGAGGGCAAGAGTATCACTAAAGGAGCAATTAAATAAGTGAGTTTCCCTTATTGGAAAAAAATTCACCATGGAGAAGAGGCATAAACAGAATGGAAGAAAATAATCATTGTGTGACTTTTCTTCATTGGCAAGAAGCTGATTCTGGGATCTGTATTCTAATGCCAGCTCCTTTTTTTATCAGCTGTGAATTTACACAATTAAATTAAGTTCTAAACTTCAGTTTCCTCCACTACAAAATGGGATCATGATAATACCCACTCAATCATTTGTTTTCAGGATTAAAGGATATAATGTTAGCAAAGTGCTTGGCATTGTGCTGGTCACTCAGTGAGATCCAAGTCCCATTTCTGCTTTAAATACCATCATTAACATTATTAGCACAGTGACTTAGAGTAAACCTCCCAAAGTATTAGCTGTTATTGTTATTATTACTATTAGAGATGCTGAGTCTCTCCATTAAACTCACATTAGAGGAAAGGGCTATAGCTAACGAGACTTGCCAATGACCCCCTGAGAAAAAATATCTTATCTCAAAATTAGAAAAAAAAAAACTTATTTGAATGTCCTACTTAGAAAAAACCTTGTTTGAAAAAGAGCAGGATAAATTATGCTGTTATAGCACACACCCAAAATTTCAGCAGTTTAGCACTGCAAAGTGTTATTTCTTGCCCATGTTCCAGTCAAACTCAAGTCAGTTACTATCAACTCAAAGATCCAGGCAGCTTCTATCTGGAGATATATTTTTAAAAACCAGACTTACACTTTGTGGCTTTTTCCTATTGATCCTAGTCTAGGATAAGTCTCATCTCCTTTTTCCAAGCTAATTATTTTTATGTCTGTGACTCCATTTGTCACATAGAATGGATTAGAGCTCATAACCATCATGGGGGCTCTCATCTGAAGGTACTGGCTGGTCTACATTTCTGCACCAAAATCAAGTCTAAGTGTAATCTGAAAAGTATTAACTGAGTGGTACAATCAACTCCTTCTTTCTAGAACATAACAATGAAGCCTGAGGTTGCATTTTGGGGTTGGGGGGGAGGATGACAGCAATATTGAACTTAACATTAACTAAAATTGCCATAGGTATACAATGGATTCAATTCTCTTTAATCAATGTTTATTCTCTTCTTTTCAATCTGAACAGAAACCTTCATTATGGAAAAGGTCCACTAGAAAAATATAAGTTGAAGAGATTTGCTTTCTCTAGTTTATCCATTCCAATGCCAGTGGCAAACCTCCCTGGCATGTGTCTTATCATCCAAACTTATTAATGGCAAATGCTGAGAAAGGTAGCTGTCAAGCCTTGAACACCCATATTACTTCTTAGACTGACCCCTCCCATCTACTTTGTGACAGGTACCATATTTGTCTCCCTATTCTGATCTACTTCCTCCCCCTGCTGGTGATTGGCTACGCATACACGGTAGTGGGAATTACGCTGTGGGCCAGTGAGATTCCAGGGGACTCTTCTGACCGTTACCACGAGCAAGTCTCTGCCAAGCGCAAGGTGAGCAAGGGGCAGGCAGCACCTAACCAACCCCAGCACAAGCAACAGGCTGGCAAGCATACGGCCCCCAGAGCCTCAGAAGGCTCAGAGACAGCAGGTACAAAACATCCCTCAGTCTAGAGAACAGCAGAGGGGACAGGAAGGGAGGGGTAAGAAGAGGGTCCTTTTTCAATGTATTGGTGACCTAGGTCTGCCTGTACAGGCATGACCTTGCTCTTACCTTAAGAGTAATTGCAGCCTGTCAAGCCATAAACACACACACACACACACACATGCACACACTCAGGGTATTTAACTATGAGAGCATTTAAGAGTTATTCAGTCCTCTTTTAGTATTAATTTAAAGTTTGGCAAAATAATACATTCACTTGGTGAAAACAGCAAAAAGTATTGTATTAAGAGGAACAATAGTATGGTGGTGCAGAACAGATCAGGGGATTGGAGCAGGTCTGTATCCTGACTGTGGTAGTGTTTTCACTCATCTATACATGTGATAAAATTTCACAGAACTATACACCCTCCCAAAATGAGCATGTGTTAAAACAGGCAATATCCAAATATAGGCTGAAGTTTAGTTTCTAGCACTGCACTAATGTCAGGGTCCTGGTTTTGATCACGTGGTCTAGTTATGTAAGATGATGTCACTGGAGGACCCTGGGAACTCACTATACTATTTCTGCTACTTCTTGGGAGTCTAAATTATCTCAAAATCAAAAGTTAAAAAAAAAAAACATGTGAAGAGTCTTATCATGAAAAGGATCCCCCCTTTCTAGGTCCTCCCTCCACCCAGCTCCCAAGTTCATGCACACGGTCATCATGGTAGCCACCATTACTTGTTTCTTATTAATCCTTCCAAATATTATAATGCATTTATAAGCCAAATAAATATAAATTTCTTTCTTCTTTTTCACACAAATAGAAATTCACACTTTCTTCCCTTCACTTTTTTTTACTTAAAAATACCCAAAAGGCCTTCAAAAATCAATATTTAAAGAGGTTTTTCATCCTTCTTTTCCCTTTGGTACATCTTTGTATTAGTGTTTGATTGTGTGGAGGCTAGGTAGTTCTTTGTTGATTTATTGGTGAAAGAAGGAAGGGATTACATCACCCAGTGTTCATAAAACCTTATAAATCCCCTTTAAACATCTGATGTTCCCTTGTGGCAGCTGTTCAAATCCTGTCCCTTCCCATTCCCTCCCACTGAAACACCAAGAAAGAAGCTGCCTTAGCTCACTGCCTCTCCCGCTCTGGTATTTCCCCACTTTCTGAGTCTTTGCTTCTTGAACCCCCATCCCCCTTGGCTCATTAATCTGGTCTTCATTGGCTCCTCCACTCATTGCCCAGAGGATGATATAACACGGTAATTCTCAAACATCAGTGTGCATCAGAATCATTAGAAGGGCTTATCAAACACAGAAGATTGGGTCTCACCCTCAGAGTGTCTTATTTGGTGAGTTTGGCTGGGGTTCAAGAATTAGAATTTCTGACAAGGTATCGAGCAATGGTGATGATGCGGGTCCCGGGGCCACACTCTGAGATCCACTGACATAATCCAAGCCCTTTGGTACCACATATAAAAGGTCTTTCTTCCTCCTCAGAAAGAGTTATTAGAAATACTTCTCACCCCATACCACACTGTGTGCAGTGACGGGGTGGTGGGAGAAGAGAAGAAGTTGCCATGAGAAAAGGAGAATGTGCTGGTGGTCTCACCCGTCTCGCCCTCTGCCAGGTGGTCAAGATGATGATCATTGTGGTGTGCACTTTTGCCATCTGCTGGCTTCCCTTCCACATCTTCTTCCTCTTGCCCTACATCAACCCAGACCTCTACCTGGAGAAGTTTATTCAGCAGTTCTACCTGGCCATCATGTGGCTGGCCATGAGCTCCACCATGTATAACCCTATCATCTACTGCTGCCTCAACGACAGGTGAGAACCCCATCCCCCAGACTCTTTCTAGGAGCCACGAGACCATCTGTCTATGTAACCACCAGGCAGCCAAACTAAATGAGCAAACCTGGCTGTGAGACAACAGGGAGTGGTGGGGAATGCAGCAAACTAAGCACATTACTCTACCCCTGCTGATTATCACTATTCCAGAAATATAAACCCAGAGTGGACATATTCTCCTTTTCCAAAAGGAACTAGAAATCCATTTTTTTGTGTGATATCTTCTAACTTTCAAATGCTGGTAACTAAGTCAATAGGAGTGGGGTGCAGATTTAAAACAAGCAAAAAGAACCCCTCTGTGGTTGATGTGTATAAAACAGGTCTACTAGAAGGATCCAGTTTGTGGCCTGTGAGTTTGCTCACTCTGCCCTACAGTTTCATCACACAGGAGCTGTGCATGGAAACAGAGAGACAGAGTCAGTGTGAGAGTCAGATTGAGAGAGGCACCCTGAAAAAAGGTGATTGGCAGAAAGTCATCCTTCAGACAGTGAACCACTTGAAGTAAAAGACTGAATTGTCCTATTTTTTACCATATAGTTACTAGTACAGTATCATTCACAGAGTGAACCCTTAGTGAATGTTTTATTTTGATGTTGTGTAACCCCAAGTTGTCTGACCCTACACCAGTGGAGGCAGCATAGTTCAGTGGCTGCCATCAGGAAAGAGATATTTCACCTGAACCTGGGTTCCAGTGCTGGATTTGACTTTAATGAGAAACCTTCAAATCTTTTTGGCCTTACTGTCTCCAGTTCTCATTAATTTTACTAATAATAACATAGAGTCATGTTTGGGTGTATCCACATGTTAAAGAGTGGATGCAGTGTTGGGAAGGTCCTCTGAAAGCAGGTTGTGCCCCAGGTCACCTATACATCTGCTCTCCCTCCAGGTTCCGACTGGGCTTCAAGCATGCCTTCCGGTGCTGCCCCTTCATCAGTGTGAGCGACTACGAGGGGCTCGAAATGAAATCCACCCGGTACCTCCAGACTCAGGGCAGTGTGTATAAAGTCAGTCGCCTGGAGACCACCATCTCCACAGTGGTGGGGCACCATGAAGAGTTGCTGGAGGACGGCCCCAAGGCCACACCCTCGTCCCTGGACCTGACCTCCAATGGCTCCTCTCGCAGCACCTCCAAGACCATGACAGAGAGCTTAAGCTTTTACTCCAACATGCTCTCCTAGACCCCAGGTGCCTTCAGCAGGGGCAGCCACCGTTGTCTTTGTCTTGCTTCACTTCATGCATGGATAATTCCTTGATCTGGAAACCATCAAAAACCCCTAACACTAGGGCTTGTGAAAAGGCTCAGAATGGTTTAGGAAAAGCATTCCATCACGGAATCAAAAAAACTGGATTCTTTCACATCATCGCCAAACCCATGCTGTGGTCCTAAGCAAATCATCAAACTTCTCTGACCCTGTAAATGTGGAGGTTACACTCAGTGTTCTCTACAGTCCATTCTGTGGTTCTAGAATAAATCTTGGTTGCATGTGAGCACTCATTTCAAGATGAATCCTGCAATGTAGCAAAAGATCTAAGTGACCTGTTTGACTGGACTCTCTGTCTTACTTCAGTGAAGTCATTCTCAGTCAAGCTCAGATTACTCTCCTTTAGCTGGTAGAACCAAAAAAGGAACACCAGAAAATATGAATGAGAGATTTAACCCCAAGCACTTGCAAAAAGAAAACAAAGTCTATCTCTTTTTGGCATCTCAGTATTTTAGGGCATTAAACATCATGGGATTGAGAGCCCCAGATTTATCTGCATTATGTGTCCAGTGGCTGTCCTGAGTAACTGATGCAGGCAGAATGTGTCTTCCAGTACTAGAAAATGTCCATTATGGGCCAAGAGTCAGGAGGACTGTGCTGTACTTAATCCGTCTGATCCTTTCTTTCATTTATAAAACTGTGGGATTGAGCTAGACCATCTAAGTGTCCCTCAAATTTTAGTATTCAATGGTTCAATGATTGTGTGTTTTTTGTTTGCTTCACCAAGACATGGTGGCCTCAAAAAAAGAGGAGGAGAGAGTCTAGTGACTTAATACTGAGCTCCTAGAGAAGTAGCAATTGCTAAGACCATGTGTCAGTACCCATGTCAGACATTCTCTGATTTATCCTAAAACACGAGTACTTCTTTTTTCCTGGAAGGTTTTAGCCTTTAACAGAGCTGAGGACTTAAATCTCCCCACCAGGTTTTAGCAGGCAGAGCCTGTAGCTGGAGATAACATCAGGGAAACTAATTTGTGGGCTCCCTGGTTTGGCCTTTTGGGTGCCTTAGGACAAAGGCACTAGCTTTTCACTAGCATCAGGCACGTGCTCAGCTGCCCAGTGAGCAAGGGGGATGCACGCAGCAACAGCACCTCTGGGAAGAGGACACCTTACATCTTCCCTTTAGACTCTTGAATCTCCTCCTTCCTGCCACCCTGGTGTTCCTGGCTTCCTGTCCATAAGAGGTGGGACAAGACACTGATCCTACAGGACAGTTCATCTACCAAGAGCCATGAACTTAACGCTTCATGTCACCTGATTTCCATCAGGTGAGCATGCAGTTCTTTTTTGTCTCCCAGGTCTGTGCTTTGTCCTGACATGGCTGAAAGCAGAAACCTCATGGAACAGTCATGAATGTCTTTCTCATCATCTGAAGAGTGATACATGCATGCTTCATCCATGGTATGGAGGGAGAACAGCACTGCCCATGGGGTTTACAGCCTCACGAGTCCTAGTGGCTCTAACCTTACCAGGCCATGGCAGACAGGCCTGGGAGGCAGTTGTAGAGCAACAATATAAACTGGAAGGACCTGAGAACCATACTCTGCACAGTCTCATGGGAAGGATCAAATATATTAAGTAAAGCCAGCTCGATGCAGATACATGAATGGAAGACATAATTTAAGGGCAACAAATGTCAGCACTGAGAGCATTTACTCATGCTTCCAATAAAAAATTGTACCATGTATGTATGAATGATTCTCTTCAGAGGGCTATAATGAACCAGCATGATTATGAGAAGAACTTAAGAAGAAAGTGTCAAGGGCTTGGGGACATCCTCTTTATGGAAAAGGTTGGAGTCAAATTCAACAAAGATCACTGAGTACTTGCTCTGGACTTGGCCCTGAACTAGAGACATGCAGCTCCTTCCACTCATGAGGAGTGTTGCTAACTCACCAGTCCTAGTGGGTTGAGGCCACCAAGCAGGCATGGAGGCAGCTGGGAAGCTGATTCCTCCCAGGATTCTAAAGACACGCACTTAATATATGTAATCAAGCAAAGAGCTGAGACCTTAAGAGAACCTTTTGCAGTGACGGTTCTCTGAGATAATTTTAAGGGAAGCCACCAGTCTGTTCAGGGGGCCTAGCGATATATGGTTGGACAGCATCATCACTGCACCTAATTACAGTGTGGGATGGTACTGGGCAGTTTCAAATATAGCAAAGCATCCCCCCTGAAGTAGCCCAGCAAGCCTTCCTCTCATCCACTCTCCAATGCCCATTTGACTTAGAAAAAATGTCATCAGCTCCCACATGTGAGAAACACCATGATTTGCACTGTGCATGGGGCTCATTCTTATAGAAATGTGTCGCCCTGTGTTTCTCTCCTAAATGTTTTTCCTTCGTGTACTGTTCAGTAGTAATAGAACGTAAGACATCATGGGGCCAATCTTTGTTGTGTTACTTCAAAAATATGGGATCTAGTTGCTGTCAGTGTGTTTTCTGTATTGTGCCACCCTCTTCTCTTCCTCACTGTTTCAAAAAGAGAAGCTGATGTATACCATGGACTCACAGTCGGACTATAATAATTGAGGGGTGGGGAGAGGGACATTTTATGAAAGGAACTAAAGGTCAAGAGTCCTTGTCCTCCCCCCGCCCCATACCAGAATGCTGAAATATGCTGGAATGTCTTCTCTCTTGGAATGAGTGAGGGAACTTCAAAGGAAAGGGGGCTCGGGAGCTAATCTCGTTGACCTGGCTTTTGGGAAGAATCCTGTATGTGAGCAGGATCATTCCCGAGATTCTTGTTTTCCAGCCTGGGGTCCTGGAGAAAATTTCCATAGAGGAATAAAGTATGTGACTATCTCATGCCTCTGTCTCATCTCCAGGGAACCCCAGCACCTTACAGGAGGCTGAATGGGCTTGCATAATCAGAAGGATGAAACCCAACACCCAGCAATTTCCTGATTGTGGCAAAATGAATTGACAAAATGTGAGGGCTGTTTCCAAGTAAGGGTCTGAGAAGATAAGGTGGGATTGTGTGAAGTAACAATGATGCCACATGTGAGAAGAGCTGTGTCAGTTCAGGTCCTCCCAGAAGCAGATGTCAAGGCAGAGTCAGAAGTGCAGGAGGTTTATTGGGGGAAACACCTGGGAAAGATAAAGGGGGGGAGGAAGATGGAGTAGGCACAGGAGTCCTGAGACCACTGTGCAGATCTGACACCTGTGGGGAAAGGGGGAGGGTGGGGTGGGCAGGAAAAGCCTCAGACTGGGTGAGTCTTTGAGACGGTCTCAGTTTGCCAAAGGGTGCCCATAGATTAGGCCCATATTAGAAGAAATGGCCAGGCATGGTATGCCCGTTGCAGGGGTGCTGGTTGGGAACTCTCTGGGGGGCAGTAGTTTGTGTTTGAACACCCTGGTGAGTCCTGATTGTGCAGCAGCTGATGACCCACAGCTAGCAGTCTACACTCCCACCTGAAGGGAGGTCTGAGCCTGGATCCCCAAAATTGCCACAGAGCTTTGGGCAAGGCCCCTGTATTTGGAAACCACGTCAGGAAACCCTTGGTAGGATTTAAAACTTTAATGATAACCTCTGTCAGCCCTGGCAACCTACACTGCCTTCCTTGGGCCATTCTGTCCCACCTCACCTCTCAAGCCCACCCCTCTGACATAGCCATGAGCAGCTGTTAGTGTACTTGTGACAACAAAGACTGGGAGACATTGAAAGAGGGTGTTGTGAGGAGAACATACTCAGCCACCCAACATGTTCTGTTTTAGAAACAAATATTTCTATTTAAACTAACACAGCTTAAACTGAGATGCTTGGATAAGCTTCAGTGAATCCACAAATCCCCTTCAAGATCCCCACAAATCACATGTAAAACTCTGTGTGTATGTGTGTGTGTGTGTGTGTGTGTGTGTGTGTGTGTGTAGTAAGGGGTGCAAAACCTGAGTCTTCTCAGAACTCATTCACCCTTGACTCTCCAGAGAAGGAGAGAAACTAAGCTATTTATAGCAGAAGGGTAAGGAGCTGGGAGACCATCAGAGCACAGTGAGAGGTCAATGAGCACCCAGAGAACCAGGGTGACTGCCAGGAAACTGGAAACAGCTTTGGAACAAAATCATAATTCACCTCAGGTTCCCAGAGGAGTTAAAGCTGTAGAATGTCATTAGAGATGTCTGCGTCAGTAAAAATACCAAATTCATGATTAAGAAGTGTGCTCTTCTCCATGAAAAGATGAGTATTTGTTAGCTGAGGAAAGAGGAAGCTTAGTTATAGGTCAAAAAATAATTCCAGCTGTGGAGTATGAACATTCCTGTGGAAACACAAGGACATTCTGTGTCAGTACAGACTGCACACCAAGGACACTTGACCTTAGGAGCCACCCTGGCTTTGGTAATAACCCTCCACCCCCCTCCCTCACCCCCCACCCCCAAATCATGGCTCATCAAATCTCTTTCATGGAGTGTCCATAATCTCCTCAGCAATGGAACCTGAGAGCAGAATTTTAGTCAAGGCCCTAAGCCAAGGTGAGCAAGGTTGAGCATACCAAGAATATTTCTTTGCTTCATCTTCAAAGGTGAAGGCAGCATCTGACTGCAGAAACTGCTTTCCTGAACCCACAGGTAAAGTTCTGAGGTGCCCTAATGCATCTCTATCCAGTTCAAGAAAATAGGGAAGAAGGGCAATGAGGCCATGGAGGGGCATATTCACAAGCTACAAATTCAACACAATGGCTGTGA
Source organism: Furipterus horrens (assembly GCF_987537825.1). Classification (NCBI taxonomy): domain Eukaryota; kingdom Metazoa; phylum Chordata; class Mammalia; order Chiroptera; family Furipteridae; genus Furipterus; species Furipterus horrens. The sequence goes on along the minus strand of NW_028327176.1, from coordinate 55,800,171 downwards.
CTATTTATTGGTCCTGGGTTCCCTCTTACTCAGATCAGCTAGCAGAGAAAAGGCTGCTAATTAGAAACAAGTGACTGAAGGACATTAGTCTTGACATGAGCTGGATGGGTGGGCTGCCCTGGCCCCATCACTCTCAGATGGCATGTTAGTATGTATATCCTGCCAACTTCCCTAGCCAATTCCCTTTTCCCATCTTCCCAAATCCCCCATTGCCCACTCCAGGTAATGCCCACCCATACTTTCCCTTCAGCCCGTAATCCCCAGCTCCCACTCCCCCACTTTCCCAAGCTGAGATGGCTCTCAGAAAAGTGTTCCTGACTTAGTCCCACCACTTAAAAGAAACAGCTAAAGTAACAGATACAGCCTCTAGGCTAAACCAGGAGAGTCGCAAACTCCAGGGAGATGCTGGCTTCCTTGAAGAACAGCATTAGCACATGGGACAGAGTGGAGGAAGGCAGAGCACACCCGCTGCCCATGAAGTTCTTTCTGGTTTGACTTATCCTCTGCCCTTCACACACTCATTGATCCATGCCCATTGCCCTCTTGTATAACCACACCTGGAGAGGTACCTGTTTGGGTAGAAGTGTCTTGTGGGGCAATAACTACTCAAAGATGGCAGCCACAGGGGCTAATCCAGTTAGTCAAAAACAGTTGTGTGTGTGTGGCAGGCGGGGACAGGGGTTGGATGAAAAGAGGTAAAGGGATTAGCCAAAGAATATATATGCATAACCCATACACACAGACAGCAGTGTGGTGATGGCCTGAGGAAAGGGGCCTGGGGGCTGGGTGGAGGTGGGCGAAGGGGAGAAGGACGGAGACATCTGTAACAGTGTCAATAATAAAAATAAAGTTTAAAGAAAGATGTTATTAGGGACAATTATGAGCATGGTTCTGATTTAACCTCAGAAATTTGAGGATAATCTAAACACTTCTACAAGAAGAAATGCAGACCTTTTCAGTTTATTTTATACCTACAAGGCTTTTGGCAGCTGATGATTCAACTTCACCCGCTGAATATTTGTCTGGCACCATGATATAGCAGGTACTCTGGGGGAGATTTGTAAATACAAATTTCAATAGCACGTGGTCCTTGACCTCAAGAAGTTCATATTCCTGAGGGGCAGACAGATAGATATTTCATAGCCCAGTGGGAGAAATCTCAAAGCAGAGATGCCAGGAAGTGCTGTTGATGTCAAAAACCCCTTAATGTTGTTAAAAGGCAATGAGGTCTTAATCCCAATGTTTTCCTCCATGGAAACGCACATACACCCTCACTCACAAAATGTTTGCCCATCGCATTGACTTACTTCCAAAACCTCCTAAGTTTTCTTTTATCTGATAGACACCTTTCTTTTCTTAAGGCTGTGAAGTTCTATATTCCTTAACTATGCATCCCCCTATTGATGATTTTTTTAAATTGTGTCTACTGTTGATTTTAAATTCTCCCAAATTAAAATCCAGATGCTCAGCAGCCCCAATAGAATGTGACCATTCCCTCTACCCCCACCTTCCTCTGGGTTCCACAGTAGGACCACAGGACCGCTGTCTGCTGCACTCTGGAGGACCCTCTTTATAAAAATGCACAGGTTAAGGATTCAAATGAAGTACCAAACACCGAGACTCTGCACTTTGTCAGCAGGTGGGGAGCTCACTTGGAAGTGGCCAAGGAGTCAATGCTGTGACCAGGATTTTCCTGTGCCTGGGCACTGTTTGGGTTATGGATTGAAGCCAGAGACACGTCAGAATATGTAGGGCCTGGAAACAGGGACTTCTCATCGTTGTATGTATAATCACTTCTGCTTCTGCTCCCACCAGAGGTCCCCATGTGATCATGGGAGCTGATCATGGGGCTCCACAATGGACTCCTTATCCCCTTCTCCCTCCCCCTACCTAGTAGGAAAGTTATGCATTCCTAACTGTGATGGGCTTTCTGCCACCTCCAAGATATCCCTATGCTGTCACAAAGGGAGTGAAGCACAGTGGAGGCCTGTGCCCACTGCCTGGAGATATGCAGAGTGAGGGGCACAGTCTCCCTCAGCTCACCCACAGATGCTAAGCAAGGCCCTCCCTTTAAGAAACAGCAAGGTTTTCTGCTTCTTATGCTGCTACTGATGCCAGGTGGCAGTGGGACTGACACAGCTGCCCACCCAGGGCAACACCTGTGAGCCAGGAGGCATTTATTTTGTGTTGTATAATTTAGGTTTAGCAGGGCCACTCTTAGCTCCAATCTATACGGGCCTTGGGTCTGGAACTGTAGGCCATGTCTCAGAAGCATCAAGCCCCACCGGCACCTTCTTACCTTCAGTGGGTGATTGTCATGGATTTTTTTGAAGATTTTCAGTGCCGAATTAAGTCCCTGTGTCTCCTAAGGGATTAACAATAAATCCTCAAAAGAGTGATTGGAGTAGGTGGAAGAGGGTGACCTACACCTTGGTGTGTGTTCTGGGAGGCCTCCCTTATGGCACTGGTTTCAGGGTCCCATGGCCTGAACAAGAAATGGCTCTATCAGCTAATTTTCCAAAAGAAGATGAAATTGTGGCTTTACCTCAGCCATCATCAAGGCAAGATTAGTGGACAGCTAGTGCCTTTCCCCATATGTTCCCCAAGAGCTCGAGACCTTTTTGGCCTTCGGGGCTGGTGTTCCCTGAATTGCATCTGTATACAAAATGGGGTGGGAGAAAGAATACACAGTAAGATATTCCTGAGCCCTTGCTTGACACAGGAGCATATGAGAGAAAGTAGACATGTGTGCCCCAGGAAAGTTTGAAGCCTTGGAAAACAGAAGAATTTCTTCTTCCCTTCTTCCCTCTTTCCACTGTAAATGTTATAAAGACAATAATGATGATAAGCATTACACTCTGGATCTTTTGTGCCAAGTACTTAATGTAAAATCAATATTATTATTGTCCTTAATTTAATATGAGAACAATGGGATGTAAACTAACTTATCTGAGATCCCATTGCTAGAACTGAATCTCAGAGTCACTCAATTACAAAGACTGAGGTTTTAAGCAAAACCTTGCTCTCTCCTTTATTCTTTGTATTCCTAGGCCTCTATCCTCCCAAAGGTGCCACAGCCCAGGCTGGAATGACCACCCCAAACATGTTGCCACATGCTAATTCAAGAGATGGTACTTCCAAGAGCAGCAAACTTTCACGGCCCCATTAAAGCATCAGAAAAATATTTTAAAAGGTAAATTGTCCTCATATTCTCTGTGATCATCCCTACAATTATGCAGACAAGAGGTCAGGTTTTAACTAAGATTTGAAAAATGGATCATCAAGGATTTCCAGCTATAATTAATCTTGCACATTGAGCCTTAGGTGCATAGAATCCCCTAGGTATGCATTTCTTTGGAGAATGAAAGCTTCTTTCAGAAAGATAAATATCACTGGGATGGATAATACCTTATATTTACTACTAACAACTTAGGCATTCATTTCCTATCTAAAAGGCCAGACTTACCTAGGTATTGGAGGCCAGGGTTGGACTGTGGGGTGGGGGTCAGTGGGGTGAGAGCAGATGGCTTGACTGCTCATGAAAACGGTGCACAAGGGGAGGGCGTCCTGGGGCAAGCTGAGTCAGAACATTGCCCACAGGATTGCTGAGTCAGGAAAGACAGGTGAGTTTAGTATCCACACAAAGGAACTAAGAAGTTGAAACTAGAGGCACTAAGTCAGTGGTTTCAAACCCTAATGGGTATAAAAACCACTTAGGAGGTTTGTCCAGGGATTCCTACCCTCATCTCCAGAGATTCTGACTAAATAGATCTATATTTTAACAAGCATATCAGTGATCACAATGCAGATGGCCCATGAAACCACTGGACTAGGTAAAACCTAAACAGAAAACAGGTTAGAAAGTCAGAGGAGGCATTTTGACAGAAAAAAAAGAATTGAATTATAAGCAGGTGAATGAGAGGGTTTCTTATGCACAAGCTTGCCTCACTTGATCAAGGTAGCCTCTCAGAGATCTGGGCTTGAGACACTGGGTGGGAGAAAGGTCCCAGGGTCAGCACCACAGGAAGGGAGCAAGGCAATGGGAAATGTCGGAGTGGGTTAGGACTCGATCCACTCCACCACTGTGCCCTGTTTGAGCCCCCATTGCCAGTGTTCCTTCCAATGTTCCAATACTAATCGACAAGAAGAAGCTTAATATCTTCCACCCACACCCAGTCCCTGTTTTAGTCTTCCTTCATTCAAGTTTGCAAAATCAGAATTAAAGTACAAAATTTACTGTTTCCTGATTTTTAGTCATACTCCTTAGCTGTCAACTCCTGGGTGGCCCCATTGTTGAACTATGTCCAGTTCAGGTTGCACTAGTTTGTTTTTCCTGAATTCCTAAACAATTCCCAGAGCATGTTATGAGAAAGCACCTTATTTTTATACAGTCTTAACACAGAATCCAATTTCTTGCCTTATTTAATTATTTACAGCTTTCCTCTTATGTTCAACTCAGATTCGTATCCAAGCAAAGGAAGTCTATATGCCAGAGCAGGGTGTTTTATGTACACAGTGAAAGAGGGGAAAGAAGGTCGAAACATTCACTATAACTAAGATAAAAGCAGCAGGAGTTGGATATATTTTCTTTTTACAACAAGTAAAGAAACTACAAATCACAACTGTCTCTAATTTTATTCCTCTTTGACGACAGACATGGTGACGTTCCATTAGACATGTGATGATGAAACAGCACCAGGGATGTGGTTGACAACTGGGGGTATAGGATCTCTGGATGTTCTATCTTGGCCTCATAATCAGAGCAGGGCTAATGGTGAGGTTCCCTGAAACTCACTCTTTCTACCATTATGTACTGAATCCCAAGAAATGTTTCCTCGCAGAGAGTGATGTTGATGCTCTGGTACTCTAGAGATAATCTCCAATGGCCCTCATGACAAGAAATATAAAGCTTCCTTCAGGTCTAAGCATACCTGGTTTCTCATTCATTCACTCTTTGATCTTCCTACAATACATCAGGCCCTGTGCCAGGCATTAGGGGTGTATGAGAGGGAAACAGGCCCGGTTCCCACTTGCAAGCAGTTTTCAGGCTAATGGAAAGACTTGTGAATCAAATAATCCCACAAAGGAGGGTATAATTTAAAACTGAGATAAGGACATTTAGTGGGAGAAAGGCTCTTATGTGAGCACCTGTTACAAAGGAACTGGACCCAGCACTTGAGACCAGGGAAGTCTTCTCTAAAAAAGTGGGTTCCTGAGAAAGAGTGAGGCAAAAGGAGGGAAGAGCATTCCAAGCTTTGGGAATGGCATGGAGAAAGGCCTGGGACAAGTGGGAATATGGCATATTCAAGGTACTACAAACAAGATTAATGTGCCTGGATGGGAAAGAGAGAAAAAATAGTGGAAGAAGAGAATGGAAAAGAGGGCAGCAGAGAACTTTGGAGAAGCTTATGGGCCTTAATAAGAACTTTGGTCTTTTGCTCTGGCTGGTGTGGCTCAGTGGATTAAGCATCGGCCTTCGAACTGAAAGGTCACCGATTTGATTCCAAATCAGGGCACATGCCTGGGTTGCAGGCCAGGTCTCCAGTTGGGGAACATACAAGAGGCAGCCAGTCGATGTTTCTCTCCTTCTCTTTCTCCCTCCCTCCCCTCTCTCTAAAAAATAAATAAATAAGTAAATAAATAAGAATTTTTATTTTTTGTCCTAGAGTAAAGCAAGTCACTAAAAGATTTAGGAGGTGACAGGATCAATCTGCTTTTAGAAAAGTTCTCTCCAGCTGCAGGAAAATCTATTAGAAGCCAATTGCTATGGTTCAACTAAGAGGAGATGGGGGCTTGGACTAAACTGTTGGGCATGAATATGGATACAAGCGGGTGGATTTGAAAAACCTTTAGAAACTATATGAGCAATATTTATTTAGTGCAGAACTGCACTGGTTTTGGAGAAAGGAAAGGTTTCAGGGGTGAATTTGCTGTTTCTTACTTATGTAACTAGTCCAATAATGACACCACTTACTAAAACAGAGAACACTGGGATACCAAGCGTGGAGGATGGAAGAGGCAGGAATGTTATGAGTATGAGAGGACTTTGAGACATGAAAGGAGATGCCGAGTAAACGGTTGTATATGCAGAGTTGGAGCTCAGGGAACGGTCTGGCTGAGGACTTCAATTTGCAAGTCAGTTATAAATGGCAGTTGATGCAATACACACAAATAAGCTGCCAAGTATGATAGTACTGGGTAATCAACTGCAATATTTAACAGCTGGTTATAAGAGGAATCAGATTGTGCCTAGAGAGATAAAGGGAAACAACACAGAATGTGGTGTCTTGGAAACCTGTGAAAGAGAATATTTGAAGGAGAGAATTCTGTGCTATTGAATGCTGCAAACAAGTGGAGGAAGAAGGGACATGGAAAATGCCCAGTAGGTTTAGTGACGAAAAAATCAGTGGTGACTCTAGCCAGAGTTATCTGAATAGAGTCCTGAGACAGAAACAGAGCACAGCTAACTAAGGAAGGAATTTTCAGTGAAGAAATAGAGACCCAAACCTATAGAACTCTTTCCAAAAGGATAGTTTAGAAGCCAAGAAAGAGAAGGTAATAGCTAGAGGAAATGTGTGAGCAAGGAAGGTATTTTTAATCTGCATCTGTTGTTTAATAAAAGAGACATACTTCAATGCCTACAGGAATTATCCTTTTGAGAAGGAGCAGTTGATTATGTAGGAGAAAGAAGAGACAATTGATCCCAATTTCTGAGAAAGCAGGAGGGTGCTATGAAGAGCACAGCTGGGAAATGAGAGACAAAGAGTGAAGGTAGGTTAGGAGATTCAAAAGCTGGAGCTCAGAGAAATCCCTCTAAGTAATGGTTTTAATTTTCTCTGAGAAGCAAAAAGCAGGATCACCTACTGGTAATAGGGAAGGAGGTTGTAGAACTAGGCTACAAGTTAATGGATGGAGGGAGCACCCAGAAGACTTCAAACTGTCATTGCAGATTCTCCAGAAACCCCAATTCAGTTGTTTGGGGTGGTGCCTCCAAATCTACTTTTTTAACAAATAACACAGCTAATTCTAATACAGGTTGTTCAGGAACCAAGCTTTGAGAAGCATGGGACATGTCCCTTTTCATATCCCCATGTGAAACTCACCCTCAAGAATGAAAGAAACAAATGCTTCTTAGAAGATGTCACTGGTGAACATGAATCTGTGGATCTACATGGCCCCACTCCCCCAGGAGGGCTATTTAACCAAGGCAGCTGTGAGAAAGCAAAAACTTCTCTTCTACCCTCCTGGACTCTTCTAACTGATCTAATGATTAAATTGGCATGAGACAAATTAACAGGAGAAAATAGTATTTAATTTTGTATGTACAGGGGCTTTGTAAGAATATGTGGGCCACAGGCACCAGGCAATCAAAGCCTATAGGCTAATCTGAGCTAAGGAGATGAGGGTAGTGGTATAGGACGTCATGGGGAGAAAAACAATTTACAGGAAAATAAAAAAACAACTGTTTGGTAAACAAATGTTTGTCATGTCATACAGAGACAATGGGACACAGAGAGGACTTCAAACAAACAGGCCTTGCTCAATTTCCCCCAGTCTATCATACTTAGCTTCTTCATAGTTCTCCCTGGTGATAGTTCTCTCCCTGGATGAAGGCTTCTATTTAAATGCTTTTAGGCAGTTAGTGGTGGGGTAAAAGCTCTTCCTGAGTCTATTGGACCTCAGTTGTCTTCAGTTCAAAATAATCCTCATACCAAAGTGGCACATTCTGGGGAGACTGTTCTGAACTGTTACACAGCTCTGGAACATATTATTGATCTTATGCAAAATTTAATAACTCTGAATTCAGTTCTGAGGCAACTCAACATTAACTTGAATTAGTCTGGTATTCTGACCTTAGGCCCTAGTTCTAATAACTAGGATTGTATTTTATTCCTAGAGCCATGCCCCATTATACCTGACCCTTCCATTCCCATAATTACCATGAATTACAGAATTAATTATTATCCAATTTATCTATGAGAATTCCAAGGTCTTACCTTCATCCAAAGGTAAAAATACAGCTCTGGCTGGGTAGCTCAGTTGGTTAGAGCATCATCCCGATATGCCAAGGTTGCAAGTTGAATTCTCAGTCAGAGCACATACAAGAATCAACCAATGAATGCATCAATAAGTGGAACAACAAATTGATGTCTCTCTCTCTCTCTCTCTCTCTCTCTCTCTCTCTCTCTCTCTCTCTCTCTCTCTCTCTCTCTTTCTCTCTCTCACTCTCTTTCTCTCTCAAATAAAATAAAAATAAAATTTAAGAAGGTAAAAATACATGAGTATATACACAATTTACCTAAAAACTGAATGTAATACTTAACTATAAATTTCAAGCAAGATGGATCATAACCAACTTTATCCATTTTAATTTTGGAAGAACAATGGTTGAAGTCTTGAGAAAGCATTTTAACTATGTCAATATCATACATCTTGACACATAACCCTTTTCTGTCCATGAACTTGAAACTTGAAGACAGATCAGTGAACTCTACCAAGGATCCTAACTTAGTTTCAGTCAATTTCTTAATAAATTTCCCTTTGCTCTTTCCTTGACTAACATTTATCCTACAAATCTCTGATCCAGTGCCACTTCCTCATAAATGTTGCTCTCCACTCACAACATGAATGGATCCCCAAAATAGATTAGCGTTCTTATTCTCTCACACATCGCCATGTTCTTTTCCTTTGTGGCATAAACACAATTTGAAAGTATAAATTGTTTGTACAATTATATTCACGTTTGTAATCTCTATTAGATTCTAAATCCTGTGAAAAGCATCTTAGTTTTCTCATAAAATATACACCCATTCCCTAGCATGGTATCAACACAAAGGGCTGATTTTACTTAATTAGATAAGTTCAATAAGTCTACTGAATACATGAGTGAATAAACTATTGAGATAGAATAAAGTTTAATTGGGGTTAATAATATTATAACTGTGTTTAAAATCTATTCATTCCTCATACTCAATATTCAGTTAGGAGACTCAGTCTTGAAACATGTCCCTGCAGTAAAGCTAGCAAGGGAGTTTAACATTACCAGCAAGGGAATGACTCTAATTAAGAGGAAATAATTGGTTACCTTTTTTGAAGATGAGTAAAGGCCATTCTGAGTATTCAAGGGACACAGAGACTGTGTAGCTTAACATTAGATGGTCCAAAGACAGTGATGTGCTAATAAAAGTTTGATAACTGGATGTCTAGGGGAGGAACTTGTAGCATTTTCTGAAATACTACCACCCTTGTCAATTCCATACTACCAATAGTTTAACAATCAGCTCACTAAGTTTCTCAAAAATTGACAATGGGCTATCACAAGCTGATACAGGGCAGTTCAGCACACCACCATCACAGGTGTATTACTGAAATGCTGAAAATTTGCTAAATCGCCATATTCTCTGCATGTTTGATAATATAAAACTTGGTGACTGAATTAAAGAGTTAGAATAGATCAAACTTCTTTCTGAGAAAAAAAATTGGCTTTTTAAAAGATATCTCCATAGCTCATCTCCTTGAAGTGGGCTGACCTCCATATGAGGAATAATACTGAAAAAGGTTTCCAACTTTAATAAAATTATATCAACTACTTACATTCATGTGAAACATCACTGAATCCACAGACACATTATGAAGTCAACCCTACCCCATCCTTGCAGGCTTCCAGAACAACATTCAGTGATAGCCCTCTAAGGTCTGGTTGGTCCAGCTGACAGAATGGTATCCAAGCAAGAGAATCTAAGGCAGTGGCTCTCAAGCCTTTGTGGCTGTCACTCAGTCAGAGAAAGCTACTCCAGTAGACCAAGAACCATGAGGATAACCCGCTGGAACAAGCACTTTCTGAGGGGATCAAACTGACGTTAACTTTAGCAATACTATTGAAGCAAATATAAATCATAACCCACTGTGGGGTTAACCAAACAGTCCTCAAAAATAAAATTTAAGATTTGAAAATCAAGAATGGTTGCCACTGAAAAACCCAATAAGCTTGAGCTACTGCTAATGATAAATCAATAACAAGTCATTCCACTCTCTGCTCTTTGCAGCATTATCAGCACTGTGGAGAAGCTAAACTTCCTGGTAGAATGTGGAATTAGGATCCTCAGGAAATTCTAGTATATGGTTAACATGAGGTTCTTGAATATCAAATTATAGTAACCTTCAATAATTCACATAGTAGTTATTAGTAAGCAACTTACTAAAAATTTATGGAATTGCACATTGTTTACCTATAAGAACTGAATTTTTATATTCATTCCCTGCTCATGGCTTATTCTGTGACTAAAAACTATATCTAAGAATTATTGGTCTAGGAGGTGTGTGGCCTGGCCTTTTCTCTATGTCCCCTCTGTTCTGTTCTTTGATGCGAGGACACCAGACAACCCCACAGTTGGACCACCTCAGCTGTGGCTTCTGTTGGCCATCTTCACTGAGTTATATTAATGTCGTGCTCTTGGCTAGAGCTGTTTCAAAAAACAACTAAACAAAATCCACTTGTACATTTGCTACAAGTCACTATGAATATTATCAATGTTGACTATTATGTAATTTGTATATAATTTTTATATAATATAATGATAATATAAACATAATGATGATAGTTAATATTTGAGTTTACAATGTTCCACACACAATTTTAATGGCTTTGCATGTTTAGCTTCATTTACTCTTTGCATATTCCTAAGAAGGAAGGGGCTATTATTAATCCATTTATCCACAGTATCACAACATACCCCTTAATCTCTTCATAAGAATTTATTTTGGGGTTTACTGTCAGGAAAATTTCAACTCTTTTGGGAAACTGGTATACTGTACTTCCTCCTTCCTGACCATGAGTAACACAATGTTCACTGCTTGGCTTTTTTCCCTGCATTCCAGGAAACAGACAGTCGAATTTGGGTCTCACACACAGACTGGTGCCGTCTTATCATTAGTACACTAGTTTCCACTTATTTGTCTTTGTACTGACTTTCTATTTCCATTTTATTTGTTTTGTTGCATATGTTCTCAGTACTAATTACCTGAGAACTCTTTGAAAAGAGGAAAGGTAGAAATAAATTTAATTACTCAAACAAAAAAATAGTTTGAGTTTATTCTGAGAACACTGTGTCTGAAGAATTGGTGAACAGAGTTTGAGAACAATGACCCCATCACTTGAGACAAGTTTGAAACAATTCTGGAAGCCAAATATTTTTTCCTGGATACGGTAACTGTTTGTATACAATGGAGAGCCCTGATCAGAATATCAGAGATCTTTAAAGAGTATGAAAACATCCTCCTATGATAAAAACATGGCAGAAGCAGGTATCTTTGTACCTAAGCATCTAATATGTGCCTCTCACTGTAATACAAATACGTTATTATAAATAAAATATTTTATTTATAAAATAACTTGACCTTAAACATGCATATGTTTCTAGGGCTCAAGGTAACTGGCACTGTTGCCTCCAACAAATAACTACAACTGTCCATAAGAGTCAACATATGAGAAAAATCTTTTTAAAAGCCCTAGCTGGTGTGGATCAGTGAATTGAGCACTGGCCTGTGAACCAGAGGGTCGCGGGTTCAATTACCAGTCAGGGCACATGCCTGGGCTGCGAGTCCAGTCCCCAGCTGGGGGTGCACAAGAGGCAACCACACACTGATGTTTCTCTCCCTTTCTTTCTCCCTCCCTTCCCCTCTCTCTAAAAATAAATAAATTAATTAATTAATTAAAATAAAACGTTTAAAAAATAATGCATTCCGAATAAACAAGGCATACCATAACCCTTTTCTTTTATCTAAAAGGGATTCAGTAGTGTCAGTTTGCCTCCAGTGATGGGTCTAGAAATGCCAGCTATTTCATTCTGGCAACAATGATGACAACAGAAATATGTCCTTCCACTTTAAGACTCTTAAACTTCCTCAGGAGGGAGGGTTTAAAGTTTAATGAGAAATGGCATTTACTATCCAAGTTTCACGAGAAAAAAGAAAAAGAATTTGAAACACAAACTGAGAGAGAAAGACATCAAAGCCTGCGAACCATTAAAAGATTTTAAATGGAGAAACATGACATGATTGAATTTTCATTTTAGAAAGATCCTTTAGCAAAAGTGAAAAATTTATTGGAGGAAGACAAGATTAAAAGCAATAAAAATAGTTGGGAATGTTTTTCAGAAATCCAGGGGAAAGATGATAATGCTCCAAGTTAGCCTGCTAGTTCCGCGGTTGGAAAAAAGAAAAAGTGAAGAGGATTTTAGTGATGTACATTGGTGATAGATAGACTGTAGACAGAGAAAGAGGGTGGGAAGAATCCAGGGTGGTGCCTGGGTGTATCAGGCAGAGATCCAGGAGAAAACAGACAACACTCAAATCAGGAGAAACTGAAGAGTTAATATATGTATTGTTTATAAATTGTAGGCAGAGTGCAATTCCCTGGGGCAGAGCTATACCAACGCTACACCAGAAGGCACAAAAGAAGGGAGCAGTTATTGGACCCAGAAAGAGAGGGCTGTATGATGAGGGCTACCAAGGAAGGAGCTGGCCTTGGGAGTACAGCACAGCAGGGCAGAGGCAAACCAGCAGGCTTGATGCAAAGTTCTGTGTATTTTAAATTTCTGTAAAAACCGCCAAATTGCTGTTTCATTTGTTCCCAGAAGGCTATTCTATATAATTTTCCACCAACAATGTAGAGTGTACATTTCTCTCACTTCTTATGAATAATGTATATTATCAATCTTTTTTAAAAATTTTGCCTATTATAATATTTTGTATGGTAACTTAGGTAGGTTTTCATACTTAAATATTTGATCAAATACCAGTCTAGATGTCACTATAAAGGTATTTTTTAGGTGAAATTGACATTTAAATCAGTAGAGTTTGAGTAAAGCAGATTATCCCTTCATAAATTGGGCAGACCTCATCCAGTAAGTTGGACACATTAGGAGAAAAACACTGAGGTTCATTCATTGCTGGTGAGAATGCAAAAGAGGTGCAGAAACTTTAGAAGACAGTGGCAGTTTTTTACAAAACTAAACATATTCTCACCATATGATTTAGCAACTCTGCTCCTTGGTATTTACCAGGAGTTGAAAACTTATGTCCACACAAAAAACTGCACATGGAGCATATTTGCTCTGAAACTAAAACTGCCTTAAAAAAAAAACTAAAGTCTTAGTAAAATAAAAACACCGGGTGCCTTGTTCAACAATTAAGAATTTGAAAATGGCAGCAGCAGAGCCTTAAACCTTAAAGCAACAGAAGGCTTTTCAAAGGACAGCTACATGCCCCTAAAGCCAACCCCACTGCCCACTGGACTCCTGCGAGGAAAGTTCCAGGGAGAGAAACAAAGACACTGAGTCATGTCCTGGACAGAACTTAATGGGGACACCCATTTATTCCTGCCACCAGAACACAAGGACTGCCCTGCGGCTGCTGCCCTGTGTCTTCCAAGGCCTAGTCCTGTTCTCCAGCTTTGCCTACAATTCTGTGAGCTCTCACCTCCTTCCAGTTAAGCCCCTTCTGAATTTGTATTGCTTTGTTTTTTTCTTGTAAGTTTCTGTGACCTGCATGAAGAGAGTATAACTGACCATAAAGTTACCCAGTCATTTCCACTTATTCAGCATAGTTGTTTTGGGGGTTTTTGTTTTGTTTTGTTTTGTTTTTACCAAACTCAATTCTAGGCATGGGTGATAACACAGTGACAATCAGTGAGACCCCTGCTCTCACAGAGCCTCCTTAACATAACATAAACAATAAGTAAGTCAATGAGCAAGTAAATAATTTCAAAAAGTAAAAGGCACTATGGAGAAATAAATGGAATAATATGACAGTGGGTATGATAGAGTAGAGGCAACGCTCCCTCCCCAGGGCCATTGCACTCACTGCTCCCTCTGCCTAGAACGCTGTTCCCCAGGCATTCCCTGTGTTCACTTTCTTACTTTAGCCAGCTTTTTGATGCAACTGTCACCTTATTAAAGAGGCTTCCCCTGGCTTATGCTACCTGACATGGTGCTGTCTCCATTCCCTGCTCTCATTCCCTCTCTCTCCTTTCCCTGTTGAATTTTCTTCATAGTATTTGTCACCACCTGACACATATATATTTATGTTTACTTATTATTTGACTCTTCTCCTCTAGATGTGTGCTCGCTAGAGAATAGGGGTTTCATCTGCTTGTTCATTGCTGCATCATTGCACCAAGAACAGCACCCGGCAATGTGTAGGTACTCAATGACTATTTGTGGAATGAATCAATGAGAAATTGAATGATGAGGACTAGTGAAAGAAGGCCTCTCTGAAGGAAGCAGTTTTAAGGCTTAAACCTAAATGAGAAGTTTCAAACCAAGAAAGCAGCAATTACAATACAAAAATGCTAAGAAACAAACAATCTCCTGTGTTTGAAAAGCAGAAAAAAAGGCATGGTGGCCACCATTCCACCCTGATCTGTGCCTTTTGGGTTCACCAAGTGGGGGGACGGGGGACATCTGACACTTATGGGGTGGCACTTTTAGTGCTTCCTCACTGCCCAGGCTGAAGCGGCAGCTGGATGTGGGGTCGAGCGATGGCTGTGAGCTGCAGGCGTGGCTGCTGGGGGCTGGCTGGCCACAGAGAAGGTGAATCGCTGAATTCCTGCCATTCAGGGTAGTGCTGCCAGAACCTCACAGCACTGAAATGAGAGAGGGTGCTGTTTGAGGGGGACCGGGGCAGGATTTAGACAGTGATGGGTCCTCAAAAAAATCAGAAACAGAGAGAAATGAGGAAATGTCTATGGCTCCTGGTGGTGCTTCTAAAATCTCAAGTCAGCTCTGTGTTGGCACAAGTCAGGGTCTGTTTTAAAAACCAGAAATTGGTTATTGTGGAATTGGCCAGTACTAAGCACAGGTGCAGCCACTGTCTCTTCCTCAATTATGACACATGTCTCTTCTGGCCATAGCACTCTGCCACTGCTGAGCCCAGAAATGACCCCCAGTGCCTCTCTGCTCAGTGCTTCAGGCACCACCACTACCTAAGCACAGTCATCACATGACATGTTTTTGACAAATCCTGACCTACAGCCTCATACCCAGAAGTCACCAGAACAAAGTCCCTGGGTAAAAACTTAGGAAAAATGGAATCTTCCTACCTATAGACTTGAAATCCCAATGGATGATTTTAAAGTCTTTTTCTTGAAGTATAACCAACATACAGAAAAGTACACACATTGTAAGGCTAGAGTTCAATGAATTGTCACAAAGTGAGCACGCCCATGCAACCACCAGGCAAGTCAAGAAACAGCACTGTCAGCACCTAGGAGCTCCCCTCACTTCCCTCTCAATCACTTCACTGTCCCCCTCCCAAAGGGACCACCATCCTGACTTCAAACTCCATAGATAAGTCCTGCATGTCTCCAACTTTGTATAAGTAAAAGCATATAATTTGTATTCTCCTGTGTTTGCCTTCTTTTAGTCATTATATTTGTGAGATTTATCCATGTTACTTGGAGGAAGGAGTTGATTGCTATTAGAACATGTAGGGCCTTGGATAGAAGGCCTCCAAAGATCTTGAACTTTTATTGCAAGCAAGATGGAAAGCCAGGATATTTTGAGCAGAGATGTGACACCCTGACAAGTCACTGAATGATTATTCTAGCTGCAGTGCTAAGAATAGACAGTAGGAGGAACACAATGGTGAACATGGAGAGACCATGGAGACCAGTGAGGTTTCCACAAAAATCCAGGGAGTAGACTTGACTGTTGTGGCTCAGTGGGCTGGGTGTCCTCCGCAAAGCAAAAGGTCACCGTTTGATTCCCAGTCAGGGCACATGCCTGAGTTTGGGGTTCAGTCCCAGTTGGGGCACATATGAGAGGCAACAGAATGATGTGTTTCTCTCCCTCTCCCTCTTCCTCCTTACCCTTCTCTCTAAAAATAAATTTATAAAAAAAATTTTTTTTAATCCATTGAGTGAAGGGGGCTTGGCCAGGGTGGGAGCAGTGGAGGTGGAGAGAAGTGGTCTGCTTCTAGATATATCTTGAAGGTAAACCCTAGTGAACTTGTTGGTGGATTAAGGTCAGTGTGAGAAAAGAAGAGAAGACAATAATGATTGCAAACATTTTGGCCTGAGTATCTGGAGAGTACAAC
This sequence comes from Furipterus horrens, assembly GCF_987537825.1. Classification (NCBI taxonomy): domain Eukaryota; kingdom Metazoa; phylum Chordata; class Mammalia; order Chiroptera; family Furipteridae; genus Furipterus; species Furipterus horrens. Next base: position 55,784,076 of record NW_028327176.1, on the reverse strand, counting down.
TGTGATCCTCTGAGATGGAGAAGGCTGCAGAAGGAGCATATTTAGGTCAGAGAATCAAAAGATCTGTGTTAGACACATCAAACTTGAGATGCCTAGTAGTCATCCAAGTGGAAACATCACATAGGCAATCAGTTATATGAATATGGGGTTCCAGGGACAAGTCGGAGAGAAGTTGTCAACCTGAAAAGCATCAGACTATAGATAGTATTTAAAACCACAGGACTACATGAGCTCACCAGAGAAGTGAGAGTAAAAAGAGAAAACAACCATGAGGCTGGCATCTGAGCTGAGCCTAAAGGATGAGTGTGACTGCATAAGTAGAAAAGAAGGAAAGGAGATATTAATAATAATAATGGTGGTAGGCATTTAGTGAACACCTACCCTGCATCTGTCTCTGTGCTAAGCACATACATCATTATTGCATTTAGCCACCACAACAGCCATATGGGGTAAGAGCTATTTGCCATCCTCATACTACAAATGGGAGCACCAAGACTTGGCTTGGAAGAGTCAGAATTGTTAAGGTCCGTAAGTAGTGAAAGTAGGCTCTAGACCCAGACAATCTGGTTCATGAACATAATTCTATTCTAGCATTCCACAGAGAGTCAAGGCAGGGCTAACAGAATGAGCAAGGGTATGGAATAGTAAGTGTAACCCAGATGTCCTATCAAATATCAACATAAAATGATCAGCCCATTATTGCACATAACGACAGAATCCTGCTCACCTTCCCCAATATCCTTAGGAGGTTCACTATTTTCCTAGAACTGTGTCTTTGTAAGAAGTAGAGGTTTGTCATGTCCACCCTTGGTCAATCCAAGCCAGGTCAGGCTCTCCTAACTCCCCACTGTGAACCTAGGCCTCCAACTCTGTTTTTTTGATCAGTGCTCTTTGTTCCTCATCAAAGCCCAGGACACAGAACCCACCACCCCATACCTCATGTACACCCCCACATACATCCTGACCCCCCAAATATTAACACAAAACTGTAGCCTTTAGCATCCTTTCACTAAAAGTCAATAATAATGAATGATCAGAGTAACCTCACAACACAGAACCAGTAGTCACCCTGACTGAACATTGGGCTCCATTGTCCTAGAGTCCCCATGCCATCCTTGGTAAGGAACTTCTACCAGCTGCCCAGATGTTCAGGGCCCAGCCCCAACACCTCCTTGGACTACCTCTTCTCTTCCATGTCTACTCTTCTCTCCAGCTAAGGCTGTCCAAAGCCCTACTCTGTCTTCTCTACCCACTGAACATGGCTGGTACTTTATTATGCATAGCAATGCCAATGTAAAGTTTATCAGACTAAGTAGTTCCCATCTAGCCAATGGGGGACGCACCCCTCCATAACAACTTCTAAGTGTTTTTTATATCACCTCCTAACAAAAGAGCCATCTACCATTGATCATATCCTTACCTACACAAAGAACCAGTAGGAACTTAGAAATTCTAGGACATAGACAGTATTTTTCCCCCTCTGGTACCAGTTCAAATTGTCAGGTAAAGTCTCCCCACCAACCATCTCTATAAGCAAAAGAGGATCAAGAGAATATTCTCCCTTCTTATTCAGAGCAGATTAGAAAGAATCCCATGGTCATGGTCACAGGGGTGGGAAGTTTCTTCTTACACATGGAAAGGGTAAAAGGTAAAAATAAAAAATAAAAAAACCTTTATTAATAACAAAATAACTAATGTTTTAAAAACTAAATGCCTTACACAGATTATTTCACTTACTGTCCGCAACATCCTTATGAACTTTGACCTCTAATCTCTCAAAACACCTGCTTGACCTGGAAGCAGAGCTGGCCCAGGCTGTCCTGCTAGAGGAAGCCAAGGAGTTCTGGTTACACTATATATGCCCCTGCCTCATCACCTGTATAGGTAAGATACACATGACTACCCAGGAGAAAACTGCACCATCATGATCAGTTGTATGTGTCAACTAGGACATAGTACCCAGTTATTCAATCCAACACTAATCTAGGCATTGCTGTGAAGGTGTTTTGAAGTTGTGGTTCATATCTACAACCAGCTGACTTAAGTAAAAAACATTACTCTTAACAATATGGTGGACCTCATCCAATCAGTTGAAAGACATTAAGAGCGAAACTGGTGTTTCCCTGGGAAGAACAGCCTTCTTCCTGAAGACAGCAGCATCAGTTCCTGCCCAAGAATTTCCAGACTGCTGGCTGGCCCTACAGATTTTAGACTCACCAGCTCCCACAATAGCATAAGCCAATTCCTTGAAATAAAACTCTTTATACATATGCATACATATATGTATATACACATATATACATTTAAATGTATACGCACATGCACCCAAGCACACACGTATATATATATTGCAGTGTTTCTCTTTCTCTGGAGAACCCTGACTGATACAGGCTCTCTGCTAGCTAATGAGGTTTGTTCAGAAGAATTAGCCTGAACTTTACCTGTAACCAGGGAGAGCAGTGACAGGAGCTGCCGCTGCTGGGCTAACTGCTGCAACCATAGCCCTTCAGCAAACATGTTTCGTTAATGGGGTGTCTAGGTAGAGACGCCAACCTGGATGCAACTGCATCATCAACGTCAGTGAGGTTTCTCCTCACACTGCTTGAAATCCTTTTACAAAGAGGTCTTAATGATCCCATGGGAGAGCTTGGAGACAGTCCATTGTGGTTGTCATCATTTTAAGGTTTCGTATGTCTTCAGGAGAAAACCTACCCTCATTTCCTGTTATGTGATCTGTCCATCTATTACCATGCAATTGTGCAGCTTGTTGTTAGAATTCCAAGGATTGAAATTGGTAGATCAGGTTTGAGATGTGGTTTAATAATTTTCCAGAGGGTCTCAGAGCCTAATGCAGCTTGGCCATTTCCCTTCTAATAAGGCAACGCATCTCCTTTAGATCTATGTTTCCTCTGGGTGGCTGGCCCTCCTGCCAAAGACCACAAGAGCATGCCTGAAGTAGAACATATTGGAATTACATCTCATTGCAGGGAACCATGGGCACCTTGGTTAGAGGGTATTAGAAATAACCTATTACAGAACTGAGACTTCGGCTTGGTGATTTAGAAGAGGGTTTAAGGAAGCAGAGGTTCCCTCGATGTCAAAGAGCAGTCAGAAAGTGTGGGCAATTCTGAGTGGGTACCTCAATATATCTGATCTACAGGAAGGAAAACTAAGGCAGGGGCATAGCCATAGTTGGGAAGGAAGCAACAGCCATTTCTGTGAGAAAAAGTAGGGAATGTTTGGAATTAAATGGGTGGCCCAATGGCCTTGTTATATCTAATCATCCCACTCACAGAGTGACCCAGTCTGATGTTTGTGTTTTGTAGATTGTTTATGTCTAACTGGTGAGTATGACTCAGCCATGAGAGTTCAGTCACCTCCCAACAACACCAAAGCTAACTGGGTCAGGCAAGGATGTCAGGGACTGCTTTTTCCTTTCTCAGGTATGATGAGCATAAAAACAAAATGAAACTGGAATTTTACAACTGCAGTGTCTCTGGCCTTTGGGAGTCTAAAATATCAAAAGCCTGAGTGTAAGAGAGATGCACTTACACAATGTGAAAGGAGCCAAAGTGGGCTCCTCCATCTCTAAGACAAATAAACGCATACCAGGTGAACATACTGTTGGTGCGGCAGAGGAATCCTGCCTGGGATACAAAGAATAAAATGGTTGTAAAAAGAAACATTCTTCATTTTGCTTATTTCAAATGGTGTCATTTTGTCACTCTTTTCTGAGACTGATCACCCTGCAGAAAATGCAGTTCTGCAGAATAAATATCCAATATCACCCTTCAGTGCCAAATTCCTACATACCAAGGTATTCAGTTCAGTAAAGACGTCCTAGAAGAGTAATAATTTTAATGACTGTGTTCTTTCACAGAAAGAGTGCTAAGAAGTGTGGCTATTGTGTAGTGGCAGGTGTAGAGCATGTATTACATCAATAAGGTAAGATAAACAAAGAGAAAGGGGCAAGCCAGCAAAAAATAGTTTTAAAGAGGGAGAAACAATAAGTGGAAAGAGAGTTAATACTGTCTATTCCCAGTGGTGCCAGGTGTCCCCAGACCTGTGGTAACTTGGTGCTCCCCTTCCATGGGTGCCAAACTTCACTCCCTTTGATTCTTACCCCTCTGCCCAAAGCTGTCAGACTCTGGGCTCCCAGATAACATAATTATTCCTGAGCAAGTCCCCCTGACTCAGATGAAATAAAAATTAATTTTTTTAATATATTCTATATCCTGAAGTTAAATGTGTTGAATTTTTTAAACTGATCTCTAGTCTGAGATTATATCTATTGTCTTTATGTTTATTTTTAAGTAAAAGTTTAGTTTGGGGTTCTGGAGTTTTGGGCAGTTTAGTTGAAGAAAATAAAATGTTGACCACTGTGGATCAATTCTTGAATTATTTGGGGGAATAAGAGGGAGATCTGTGAAATTCAAAGGGTGAAATCACTAACTTAAAGAATAGAATTCTATTTTCTAAAGTCTTAGAACATATAGATTGTAGTATCATAAGAAATTCACAATAATTTCTTAAAACTTCAATAAAATTATCAAATAATTTATTCTTTTCTAATCCATATTTTTACTTTAAAAATAACTTTATTTTTAATATAAAATTACATGTATTCATTCTAGAAACATTAAAAACACAGAAAAACATAAAAAATAAAAATTTAAGCCTTCATAACTTCAATAAATTATCCCTACTTACATTTCTGGCTATTTTTTTTCAGGTTCTTTTTCTAGCACATATACTTTTGTTGGAAGAGTAATGTTTTGAAAATTATTAATAGACTTTTCTCTTTTGCCTTCTCAGTAGATGACTAATCTTTCAAAGATTTAGTACAGACAAGAGCTAGGAAGGAAGAATGAGTTAATATTTTCAACACATCAAAAAAGATTATACAGCAAAACGAAAGCCTTGTAAGTCCATTGCAAAGCTATGAAGAACAAGCAGTCTTCATTCCTTTATCTCTTAGCAGATCGAAGTCTAGACTTGACTTAGGTGGACCATAAAGATTCCCATAGGAATAGGGAAGGAGGCAGCACCCACTTCCCACAGGGCCCAAGGCAATGTGTGAAAAGGAAAAAAGAAAAGGTGAAAACTGAGAGATGCATTATGATTTTACTGCCCCAAGATTTAGCCCAGAGCAGAGAGGATTGTCCCGCTTAGCACACTCATGAACCAGACAAAACTAAATGCTAACCTTCTTCCTCTATTTGGATGGTAGGGGCAGCATAAAGAGAATTCAGTCAAATGTAGACAAAATAACCACCATTTTCTCTTTTCAATTAAAATTAAGTTACAACCTTTTTCAATTAAAATTGTTACAACCTTTTTCTTTTGTCATTAAAAATTCTTTGAAGCACTTGAAACCTGTTTGCTAACCAGTGTCACTCCAATAAATTCAACAAAAAGGCAAAAAATAAATTGCATATTCAATATTACCAAAATTATTTGTACTAATTTATATGTTTTCAAAATATTTTGTCTAGAAGTTTACACTCTAATTTGTTTAACTGTCACCTTATTTAGGTTTAGTTTTCTAATTTTCACTATTATAAATAATGTAATGATAAGCATTTCCGTTTATTTCTTAGAAGTGAAGAAGTCAAAATTAATGAATATTTTAGGGTTCTTGACAAATCATGCCACATTGTTCTGCACAAATATGGTACTAAAATGAACAATTATATCAGCAGCAAACAAGTGGATCAGTTTTACCAAACCTACAGTCATTTACTCAACAAATATTTATCAAGGGCTAATTATGAGCTAGTCATTATTTTATATACTGGAAATGAACGAGTAGACAAGACAAAAAATGTTCCTCTTCTTTGGAAACTTTCATATGCAATATGTTATGTAGTAAGTGTCTTGAAGGAAAATAAAGCAGGACGAAAGGGTAGATCAGTACTCTGTCTGGCAGCCCCTGAAGCCAAATCATGCCAGCAACCTGTTTCGTAAATAAAGTTTTATGGGAACACAACCACAGCCATTTACTTATGTATTGATTGTTTTCACGCTACAATGGCAGAGTTGAGCAGTTGCAATAGAGACCATATATCCTACCCAGCCCCTTGTGTTGGCAGCACAGTCTTTTGGGGTATAGAAAGTCCAACGTCTCCTGGATCCTAGATTGGTTAAGGTCAGCTAACTATTTCGACAAATAGACCTCAAAATGCATGCTGGCTCAGACACAATAGAAATTTATTTTTTGATCACATAGCAGTAGTAGGTGTGTGAGTAAATTGGTAGGTCTTTCAGGGACCCAGAATTGACAAGGCTTTGCTTTCTTTAAATTTTGGTTCTCAAGGTCTTTCTGGGAGCTGTCTCTATTCTGGCCAGCCAGAGGAGCAAAAAGGATGATATATTTCTGCATGGGAGGTTTTATGGGCCAGGCCCAGGAAAGGCTTATATATCACTTCCACTAATACTCCATTGGCTGGAACCAAATCACATGGCTGCACCCATATGTACTCCCTGTCTGCTCAACAGGGGGAGATGACAGCAGGCTATCTCTGTCTCAGACAGGATACAGTTTCCAATTCCCAAGAAGAGTTGCAATTCATTGTTATTATTTTGTGTAGTTTTCATTAACACTGTTTAATATGTATTTTTACGTGTTTCTTAGACACTTATAATTTCTTCTGTCTGAATTTCCTATCTTTACATTCTTTGTTCATCTTTCAATTGAAGTTTTGGAATTTTTAAAAATCATTCTTTTAAGTTATTAAATAATTAAAAATCATAATCCCTATTTGTTGTTTTCTTTTTTACATAGTTTTGAAAGGTGAAAGATTTTTAAATTTTATGTAAGCTCATCTATGTTTTTTTCCTTTGTAATTACTTCCATTATTTTCTATTTAGAAATCTCTTATCTATTCAGTGATTAAATACATATCCATCTGTTTCTTCAGGTTTTTTAAAGTGAGGTTTTAAGTATATCATTTTTTAAATAATTAATTTTCTCATATCTTTCCTGCTGATTTGTAATGGTTCATTTACTACACTTTAAGCTATTTTGTGCTCTAGAGTAAGTCTATTCATGTCTTGAATCAGTAACGTGAAATTTTAATTGTTATATCTTTATAGTCTTTAAACATATTATGTCCTTATCTGGTAAGATAAGTTCTTCTCATATAATTTCTTTTCCAAATATTTCTTTGTATTATTTTGTAGAGGCATCAGCTATTCCTTGTAGAAAGTTGCAGAGGTTTGCTAAATATGTAAATATGTAGGGGCTTCAGATATTCTTTGTAAGATGTAACAGGGACTTGCTAAAAAGCCTTAGAGAGAGGAATGTAGGGAGGAGTAGCAATTGGTGATTTACAAGCTAAAAGCACCACAGCCTCTATCACCTTCCATTTGCTTGTGTCTTGTTTGTAACTGTTGTGAAAAGTTATATTTTACAGAATATCCAGCCCTTTGAAGATAAGTTGCTTCACAGAGAATCACTCCCTGGCTGAAGAGTTATGCTGCCGGAGATAACTTCATGGCCCTGCGAACTTTTAGCCCTGCGGAACCTATGGCCTTGAGAACTTTGTTTCTGTTTAACACTCTTGCAGCCCTGTCCTGCCACCTCCCCTCCCCAATGAGCTGCATCTCACTAAAGAAAGAAAGCCAAATCCTATATAAACCCTGGCCCTAAACCCCAGTCCCCGTCGGTGCACTATTGAGACAGGGTCTCCGCCCGACAGCCGGCTTAATAAAACTTTGCTTGCTTTAATCCACTGCTCCAGAGTGTTCAATCTCGCTTATGTAGCCGTAACAATTTACTCATTTTATTTTTTAGCTGTATTTTTCTCATTGCAAAAATAATACGTATGCATTTTTATTTCAAAAATACAATATGAAAATAAAATAATTTTAGGTAACTTTTATAATTACAGTAGTACCTCTCTATATCGCAGTTCACTTATCACAGCCTCACTGTATCGCGGGATTTTTTTAAATATTTTATTTATTTATTTATTTATTTATTTATTTATTTATTTATTTATTGCAGATTTTTCGCTATATCATGGGATTTTGCGGTACTGTATATGTATGTTGTTAAAGTTACGTAGGTTTAAGAGTGTAGAATAAATGTAAGGTTCTTACTTCACAGGGGCGTCTAGAACATAATGCCCGCGATAAGTGAGGGAATACTGTACTGTATTAAATTTCTTTTAAATTTTCAGTTAATTTTTTATGTTTATATTATAGTCCATAAATTAATTTAAGAAATTAACATTTTCCAACAACCTTGAAAATACTTCTCATTTGTTCTTTTTTTCAAGAACACTTTCTTTTGGGGGCGGGGTAATGTTTTAAATCCTCACCTGAGAATATGTTTAGAGAGGAAGATAAAGAGAGAGGGTTGCCTCCCATTTGCTCCCTGACCGGGGATTGAACCAGAATCCTAGGTATGTGCACTGACTGGAAATCAAACTTGAGGCCTTTTGGTGTTTGGGATGATGCTCCAACCATCTGATCCAAGGCTTTGGTTTTCTTCATACAGATCAAGTACATTTCTTATTAATTTTATTTCTAGGAAATGTGTGTTTTAATAATATTTAAATATAATGTTTTATTATTTTATTTTTAACTGGTTTTGCTGAGATATTGTAAAACTATTAATGTAGCCGGCCATATAGTTTTTCAATTGGTTATCTTAAATTTTACAGAGAAATAATCACATCATCTGAAAATGATTTCTTTTTGTAAATAAACGTGTAACTCTTTTTTGGTTTTTTTTTTTTTTTAGTTCTTGCCTCATTGTATTTCGTTGAACAATGTTGACCAATCCATGGTCCATAGAACCCTAGTATACCATAAAGTTGGAAAATGCTAGATACTTTATCTTCCTCTAACAGGTTCACAAGTCATACATGAGACCATTAAAACTTGTGTGGTAAAAACACCTAGTTAAACTTATTTAACCTTGCATCACTAGTGTACCTAACACTCAGGAACATCCATTAATGTGCCACAGGACCACAGTAGTCCCAGTCTCAAATATTCCCATTCCACAAGAATATGCCCTTTTAGCCTTTCCTAGCTAGATATTCTATAGTCCCCGCTACTTGTAAAACCTGTGTTCATGGATCAAAGTTAAAATAACTGGAAAATAACTTCTAAACAACGTTGAACATCACTGTGACAAAGAGGCATCCTTCACCCTGGCTGGTGTGGCTCAGTGGGTCGGGCTTCATCCCACAGACCAAAGGGTCATCGGTTTGATTTCCAGTCAAGATACATGCCTGAGTTGTGGGCCATGTTCCCAGTTGGGGACATGAGAGAGGCAACTGATGGATGATTCTCCCGATTTCTCCCTCCCTTCCCTTCTCTCTAAAAATTAATAAATAAAAATCTTTTTTAAAAAGGCATCCTTTGATTGATTAATGTGATATATTGTAAGAGTTATCTTTGTTTCTTTTCTTTTCTTCATGAATAGACTTGCCAGAGTTTTAAGTAATTATTTGTTTTTTAAAAAACAGCTTTCTTTTTGATTTATAAATTCTCTAATTTTGGATATCTTACTCTTAATTTCTACTTCTATTTTCCCTATGTCTTCCTCCTGCTTTCCTTGAATATACTTTGTTCTCATTTTTTCTAATTTAGGGAATCCGGTTCTTAGTTCATCTATTTTTATATTATCGACTACATATCAAAGTGTATGGGACTTAGCCAAATGCTAAAATACTCCCATTACTAGAGAAAAGAACAGAGAAAAATGATTAACTCATTAAATTTCAGCCTCATGCTTCTCTCATAGAATGCAATACTAAGTTTAATTAAACTTTAAATCAAAAAGAGCTAATTCAGATAAGAATAGAGAACTTTTAGAAAACAACTTTGAAAAATAATGAGGTATGGGGAACCCAAACACCCAGATTTCCTTCAACTCTGGGCAAGTCAAAATCATAGACAGGAACAAGAGCTCAGCTAAATAAATATGCACCATCAGGAACTCCTAGAGAAATAAAGGCTGACCTTGTATTCAGCTCACGTTTGTTGTAAGATTTTAGAGGCTGTCTCCATTTGAGTTCCTTCAGAAAGCAACCTGAAGCAAGAATTCCCAAGTGGTTTATTTGGTAAACAATTGCAGGAAACACAGGAGTAGGGAAGTGAGCTTGTTACAGAAACAGGGATGTCCAAAAACAAAGCCCAGAGTTTGCGGCTGGGGGATGGGGAAAAGCTAGTTGCTAGTGTCTTTGTTATGCAAAATGGCTTTGATACTTCCAAGGCCCAAGAAGATGGGAAGAATCTTGAACTGTGGGATAGTGCAGAAGGAGCCTACAGAGCCTGTACAGGGTTCTATGAATGGCCAGAACTGGTTGCAACCGCCATTGCATCAGAGGACACAGTCAGGGTTATATAAGCGGCTGCGGACATTTTAGCTTGCTCTCTCGCTCTCTGGCTCTCGTGCTCTCCCTCCATGTGGTTTGGAGGAGGGGGTTCTTCAGGTTGCTCTCTTGACTGTGCGCCCTTCATGCAGTTTGGTGAAGGGAACGTCTCCATGCGGTTTTGAGAAGCTAGGTTCTCCATGCAGATTAAAGAAGCTGAGTTCCCCATGCAGTTTTGAGAGGGCTCTCCAGGCTGCTTTAAGAGGCTCTTGCCATGCTGTTTTGAGAAGGAAAGGAGATCCACGGGGTTTGCAGGAAGAAGGCAGTTTACAAGGAGGCTGAGAACCCACATGGTTCTGCATTAAAAGCTGGAGGGTACCACAGCACAGAAAGGACCTCCCCAATCAGAATTGAGTGATTGGCAGCTACTGGTAAAGCTGAACTGTGCCTAGGAATTATGAAAACGGTGTTTCCGACTTTTCTAAGGCTGGCCTGGTTTGGTAGGGGGGAGGCAGAACTATGTGTTTGTGGGTATTTTAAAGAACATAAGACTCAACAACAGAAAATCTGCAAATCTAAATCTATTTAACTGTTAAATAAACAGTTCTTTTTCTTTTCACTAAACTAGTACTGAGAGTTGTAATTCTGGCGGCGGGCAATCAGGCCCCTAACTAAACAGCCTGTGGGTTCTTTTACAATCGGAGCAGCCCAGAGGTTCTCTTACAAGCTGAGGATGGAAGGAAGCCAATCAAAGGAATGTTATCAACAAGTTACCACTATGGCCACTGGAGCTTAATTCTACTGTGGAATTCTGGGAGCCAGTATAGGACACATGTCTGAGTGTTGTCCTGTAACTGAACAAACGGAGGGTCAGCTGCCTGCCACCACAAAGCCAAACTCTTGAGGCAGGTGCTGGTCCAAAAGGAAGGCTTATTCAGGTGCCACACAACCTGGGAGAATGGTGGACTCCCATCTCAAACACCATCTCATCTTTCTGCTCAAGCCCAAGGTTATGGTAGAGAAGTGAAGGTGTTTTTCCTATCCAATTATCTTTCCAGGGCCCTATCCATTCATATCTCTAGGCTTCCACCCACTCAGTGTAAAGAGTATCCTCCTGCCGCCACCTTGGCCAGCAAGGGAGACTCCCCAGCACTCCTGATGACTGTCCTACCCAGGAGAGAGGGAGCTGGGGTATTTATATAAACATCAACTCCTATCAATTGTTGAGGGCTGCTGAGGTTGAGGCCACCTGCAGCTTACACAAGAAAAGTCCTCAGGTAAAGAATGCAGGTGTTGGCAGTCAGAAGTCAGACCATAGCGTTAAATGATAAGGCAGATGGGAGATGACAGGTGGAGAGTGAGGGGAGTATCCTGAAGACAGCCACAGGCGCACTGGATTTCATTCCCTTCAACCAGCCATAAATGTCTCACCCAGGTTTGATAGCAGTATCTGGAGTTATTTATGGGCTAGTTTGCTTCTTAGGAAACATAAAACTTTAAAAGAGATTTGTTTCTAGTCTAGATATGACTATGACCTATTATAACTTCATCATCAGGGAAGCACCTTCTGGAAATGCAATGAGAAGGAACAAAGGCTGAGTCCATGGATGCTGTCCCAGAGTGACAAAGATGCATGGGAGCTGGGGAAGAGGGCGGTGGGTCCTTTCTGAAAGTCAGGTACATCAGAGATCTCTGGGGTGGACAAGAAAGTGAAAATGAAAAAGGCAGAGGAGACAAATTGTATCTTCATGACAATATTATTGTCTTAATAATTGCTTCACTCTTCTAGGGACTCCTTGTGTTATAATACCCTAAACCATAGTTGAGAAAAAACATTATCTCTTCTAGTTCTAGTTCAATCTAGGTGAACTTGAGTCAATTTCTTCACCTCTTGAATAGGAAGGAAAATAAAAACTGCTACACCAAGGAGTAACTGTAACAACTGACTAAATATAGGAAAAGTCTTGGTATCAATAAGTGCTTGCTAATAAAAGCAAGTAGTTCTCCCAAGAATTGGCTCAGCTTAATTAGTGTGGCAATCTGTTCTCCAAAGCACAATGCAAATGCAATATAAATAAAAGGGATTTGACTTTTTTATTGCCAATTTTCCAGGAGTGAAGAATAATAAAATTTCAATTCCAATCAGCTGTCTTACACTGATGGATTTACTCTCTATAGTGATATTTTGAAAATTAAAATGTGTTCTCATTAATACCATGCCCTTTTGATAAATGTACTTTTTCTTCCATTCATTGGTTGAATTTTATAAACTAGTTATGTTACAGAGCACACCCCCAGAATTCCCCAGAGCCGGTGATTTGGGGGAGGGGGTGGGAAGGGGAAGGCTTTCAAGATGCCTTTGCATATCTATGGCTGGTAGCTAGTGTCTTAGTTATGCAAATAGCTTTGGTCCTTCCAAGGTGCCAAGGAGATGGGAGGGGGTTTGAGAGAGAGAGAGACAGGGAGGGGGAGAGAGATCCACACGGTTTGCAAGGAGGTAGAAGAGATCCATGCGGCTTTGAAGGGATAGAGAGAGAACCAGGCGTGATCCAGTGCAACAGGACACATGTTTTCCTGGACTGTTATACGGAGGCTGACGACATTGAACCCCAGATCCTGAAGGAGAGGGCTGACAGATAAAGGGTGGGGAACTTCTGGGCATGTTTTTGGCTTATATCCTTTTGGGGAGCAAGGAAGTGTTGGGTCCCGTGGGCGAACAGGTCTCTGAGCTGAAGTGCTCACTGTCCTCCCCGGGTTGGAATATGGTAAATAAAGACCTGTTTTCCCCAACACTAGTTGTTGGGTTTTACACCGAGGCACCATGTGAAAGAACCCCCTTTTGCTCTGTAAGACTTACTCCAACCATAGAACAGTCGCCCATAGTATGGGCCTTTATTTTCCTACATGGACCTCCAAGCAGATACCATCAAAATGCTTTTCCTCTGCAGAAATATTTTACTTAAGTAATCATCACCTGTCTGCTTTTTGAATGAATGGCTTCCTCAACTAAAGCTTTCACACACAAACTTGCAGTTTTATGTTTTCCTTCTCATCTCTGCTGACAAACAACTGTGTCTCCATATAACTCCTTTCCTGATTTCAGCTTAAATTTAGAGGCCACAGGAAAACTGTGTAGTGCTCAGTTGCTGTGCCACTCAGATCTGCCCACAAGCCTTGCTCTCTAGTGGCAGCTTGTCATTGTGGAGCCAGGCCCACAGTTCCATAGACTGGGAAGTTCCAGATACAAGGCTGCCCCTGCAAACCAGGCAACTGCTTGGAGAGGCCAGGTGACACACGCGAGAGTGTGGTGTGGCTACAGACCATGTGTGACTGGCCAGTGGGAGACACAGTGGGGCTTGGAACTGGGAGAGAATTCCTTTTCCCTCTTTTTCCCCAGATGGACTATTTGGAGGCTCTGAATGTGTCCTATGAAATCAAGCAATTAACTGTGCTTGTTAGACTCTGAGGCTGAAACCTAAAAAGCCGGTGTCCGTGCTGCCTGTCACCCACCAGACCCAATAAGCAGAGACAGGGTTGAACCTTCATGGGCGCTTTATTCAGATGGCCAGCGATCTGAGAAGACAGCGGCTTTGGACCCTAAGAGACGGTCCTAAATTCCATTATAAACAAACCCTTTTTCTAAGAAGAAAAGTGTAAGTAAAGCGTTTGGAATTCAGGGAAAAGGTTAATTGGCTAAAAGCTGCAGCATTCCTTCATCTGTGTCCTGGGCATTGGTCCTTGTGTCCTGGACAGTGGCTGTCTCACCCTGGAGCACAATGGCTCAGATACCATCCTGATTGCTTGCAGTCCTCCTGAGGCACAAAGGTGGAACTGCTTATGGTTTCCTGGAGTCAAGGTGGGTCATACCTCCAGCTCCTGAAACATCAGCTTTTTACATACATTGATTACTAAGTCTATTAGTTGTTAACTGAAACTAAAATTTTCCAACATTTGAGTCCCCCATCAAGACCAGCTAAATAACATATCTCGTATTTTTCTTTTTTTTGCAAAAAAAATTGTAGTTAAAAAAATACATAACACAAAATTTACAGTCTTAGCTATTTTTAAGTGTACATACAGTGCAGTAGTGTTAAGTATATGGACATTGTTGTGCAACAGATCTCTATAATACTCTCGTCTTGCAAAACTGAAATTTAATACCCACTGAACAAGTCCCCTTTTTCCCATATCCTCAGACCCTGACACCTTTATACCGTTCTGGAATAAAGAAGAAATAGATTTTAAAATCTCAGTGTGGATGAGGTTCAATTTCTCTCTTCCAGCAGTATGGAGACACATTGTTGTGCCTTTGTTCACAGAGCACAGCCCTCTCTGAGTCTATCCTGTTTCCACCACTTAAAAACCCCATAATTGTTACAGAGCAGGGTCCCCAAAAATCCTGAGCCTGCAGTTGGAGGATGGGGGAAGGGGACAGCTTTCAAGATGCCTTTGTATATCTATGGCTGGTAGCTAGTGTCTTAGTTATGCAAATGATTTTAGTTCTTCCACAGCCCCAAGGAGATGGGAAGGGTTTTGGTCTTAGAATGGTGAGGAAAGAGCATACAGGGCCTGCACACGGTTCTGCAAATAAATGGTCAGAACCGGTTATGCTGCCTACTGCATCACAAGACACAGGGATTTAATAATAAGGTGGCAGCGTTTTTTGCAAGGACAGAGGGAACTCCACACGGTTTGCAAGGAGGAAGAAAGAGAACCATGTGCTTTTGGAGAGAGATTGATCCATACAGCTTTGAAAGGACAAAGAGAGAACGATGCAACACAGCACGTGTTTTCCTGGACTGTTATATGGAGGCTGATGACATCGCACCCTGGATCCTGAAGAAGACAGATGACAGATAAGGGATGGGGAACTTCTGGGCATGTTTTTGGCTTCTAGTCTTTTGGGGAGCAAGGGAAGTGCTGGGTCCTGTGGGAGAACAGGGCTCTGAGCTGAAGTGCCCACTGCCTTACCCAGGTTGGAATATTGTAAATATTTTCCTCAACACTGGTTGTTGGGTTTTACACTAAGGCGCCATGTGAAAGAACCCCCTTTTGTTCTATAACATAACGAATGGGAGGGGCACTATCACAAGAGCCAGGGGCTTTGTGGAAACTCAGATATTTAAGGATAGCACCAAGAGCTTTGGCTACTGCTGAATGCTGCTTGTCTTCCTCTGTTCCTTCCCTCCTTCTCGTCTCATTCTGCTCTTCCCCACTCCCTCCCCCCTTCCTCCCTTCAGATGACCCCAGCCCCTGCCAGCATCCTTACTGATCTCTCCACATGAGAGATCTTAAGCCAAAACCACCTAGTGAAGCTGCTCTAAGTTTCTGACTATGTTATTGATAAACTGGTTAGTAATGAAATTAGGACTTCCCCATCTATAACCACACAGAGCTGCCACTCCTTCTGCAAACCCCCCACCCCACCCCATCCCTGTGCAGCCCGCATGCCCTGAAGGCATACTGCCCCTGTTAAGTGTCCAGACTCCATCTTATCCTTGCCACCACCTGCTGATTTCCTGCTAACACCTGCATTCAATGGGCTTTCTTATTGCTCACCCCACAGCTCCAGACCAGCCTTAGACTGGACAAATCAGCAAATTTTTCTATCAGCTAGGCTGAATCTCATCTTCAATGAGATCTGAACTCGTTCCAAGCTTGTTCTTTCTTAGGTCCTCTCCCTCAGCCCTAGGGTATGCCATATAGTTTCCTTATTTCTAATAGGGGCTCTTATATCACAGTAATTCTCATACAAAAATCCTGCATCCCTTTAACTCAGCATTAAGTTTCTCTCCCTCTGGATTAGAGTTTTTCCCAGTTGATCTGGAAGATTAGTCTGGTGAACACTTCTTTCTTTACCTCCCTTCTTTGTTCCTGGCTCACAGCATTCCCCACACCCCAATACAGAACAGTAGTTTGGGGTGTGGGCTCTGCAGACCAAGTGTGTGGCTCAAGCACCACCTCTGTGGCCAGCTCTGTGACAAGATACACTACTTCAACTCTCTGTGCCCCAGTTTCTTCACACATATAATGGGGATAAACTAGCAGGGCCTATGTCATGGGACAAGAGAATTAAATGAGCTAATGCATGTAAAGTGCTTAGAAGATTTCCTGGCCCATAAGTGCCAAGTAAGTTTAGCACACATTATTATTCATTTCCTAGTCATCTTCATGGGAGTTTTTATCATCCATATCACCCACACATTAGCTTTGCAGTTTGACCACCTTAGCTACATACATGGATCCCCCACCCCACTCTGATTTAGGCACTGTATTAGTCTACTCGGGCTGCATTACAAAATATCACATACTGGGTGGCTTAAACAATAGACATTTATTTTCTCACAGTTCTGGAGACTAGAAGTCCATGATCAAGGTGCTGGCAAATTCAGTTTCTGATGAGAGCTGGCTTGTAGACAGCCACCTTCTCACTATGTCTTCATACGACCTTTCCTCTGTGTGCCTGTGTAGAGAGAGAGCTCTTTGGTGTCTCTTCCTCTTTTTATAAGAACTCTAATTCTATTAGATTAAGACCCCACTCTTATGACCTCCATAAAGCCCCTACCTCCAAATATAGTCACATTGGGGGTTAGAGCCTGAACATACGGGTTTGAGAAGACAGTCACACACTTCTAGGGTCACAACCTGGAACATCCCATCATCTGGAAACTCAAACACCAGCCATAACTCTGTCCTGCAATATCTCAGCACTCTCACCCTCACATCTACTCTCTGACTACCCTGATTTTCACCATTCTCTTTATCATCACTTCCTCAGCTCCTTACTCAAACACTTCTTTTCCTTTTTTTCTTGGACCCCACAACTGATACCCCATAAGCCCTTGGTCCTGGCATTTCAAGATACCTATTACATTACCACTTCTGGGCCATCGCCAAGGAATGTGTATTTGAGAATCCATGGGTGGACTTCTTAGCCACATCTGTCTCCCTAAGTATTGAGTGATGCCTAGCAAGATGTCACCCATTCTGGAAGGAGGCTCCCTAGGATACTCAGGACTGTACAGCAGTCTAGGTGTCCACTAGGTACTGCCAATAGTTTATCCCTCAATTCTCTGCCAGGACAGCAGCAAAAATATATATATAAGAAAGGAAGAGAACTAGGCCTCGTCATCTCATGTAGCTGGTAAATAAAATGGGCTTTCTATTCCCTGACAGTCCTTAATTGTCTTATTGCTGGGACAATTATGAATCACACTGAATGTTCATCTGCCTTTCTCCCACCTTCTATGCATCCTCAACCAGCACGTTGCAGCTTTAGTTTTCTCATGTGAATAAATGTAAAAAGAAATATCTCTTAGGAGATAAAAGAAAATTATATCACATAGTCGTCGGCGGCGGCGGCGGCAGCCGTCCGTCTCGAGAGACAATGGTGTAGCTTCTTAAGAGTCTATCTGCACCGCCGAGAATGGCTGTGCAGTCCGACTCGGGAGTGACACAGTATCTGTCTCCTCCCGTGTTGAATCGACATCTTGCGATGACGCTGGAGTGTCCTCTCCAGTGGAGCTGAAGCTACAGAGCCTGGGCAGGGTGATATGGAGGGTCTGCTGTTGCCCATGCAGCAGACCCCCCCTCTCTTCGCAGCTGAAGGATCCAAGGGAAAGACTGAGTCAATACAGCTTGGCTTCAGGTGCGCCGCAGGAGTTGCCGGTGTTGACTACAACGTCAAACCGCCTTAGGGACTCCGGCTCCGGATTTTCTGTCGGGGTTTACTCCCTTAGCCTTTCCCCTGAAGAGGTATGCCGCAAGGCAGCGGAGGTTTTTTGGAATCAGAGTTTTCCTTCTCTATCACATAGTATATGTAAAATAATATATAACCCAGTAGCTGAAACATAACAGACCCTCAATAAATGTTAGTTCTTACCCCCTTTCTTAACCATTCTCAGTAGTATTTGAATTTTATGTATTTATTTTACATATTGTAAAGAACATAGTAACATTGCATTGGGTGGAATGTTTTTAAAATCACCAAAAATTAACCCAGCTATTCCCCATTTATGCATTCCCTTCCATTCTTTGATTACATGATTATGTATTTTTAGGGCATTGCAATCAAGGGTGTGCATAAAATTTCACATCATTATGTTCCTATGTTGCTGTCATCTCCACAATTAAAATTTTCATGTCTGCATAACATTTCATCAAGGAAATATAGTATGATTTCATTAAATATCCTATCATTGAATAGTTTAGTTCCAATGTGTGAGGAAGAAGCCAGTCACTTTAAAACCCACCATTCCAAATAAAAGCCCACCAGGAGTCATTTCACCTTTCTCCCTCTCCTCCACCTCCCCCATGCCCCTGCCCCTAGCTGCCCTAGACTCAGATGGCTATCAGGAGGTTGCAGCTGGGCCAGTTGTCAACCTGCTGGCCATATAAGGAGGCAATTTAGCCTATCATGTGCTGTTCCCACATTCCAAGGCTCAGAGCTCCTTAAAACTTACCCTGCCCTGACCCTGGCTGCTGACATCTGACTCTGAGGCCTCAGCCCACTGTGTTGTATACTCGATAAATCATCTTGTTCCACATTTGGCTGCTGGCATTCTCTACCTCCCTGGACCTCCCAAAACCTAACACAATGTTTCCCTATTATAATAAGAATAGGATGCAATAAACATTTTTTGTGTTTATTTGGGATTATTCCCTCCTGACTTATTTTTGCAAATAGAATCTCTGTGTCAAGAAAAGTAAATACTTTTAGAGCTCCTGATGCATTTTGTCAATTGCCTTCTAAAGCATTTCAGGCAATCTCTACTGCCTCTGGTAGTGCCTCAAAGGGAGTAGTGCATTTTTATAAAGACATTATTCTCCAGTTTTAAGAGCTTAGTTATCTAAAGACTTTAGACCAGAGTGGCTGACACCCTTGGGCTACTTGATCTGGAGGAGAAGGCAGCCTGTATACAGTTTCATTTTCAAATGGTAGCATTTTTCCTAAAACCCCTACTCTCCAGAGATAGCCCACCTTCTTGCCTCTTTCTATTACTAGAACCTCCTTTTCTGGGCCAGTCTTGGATTATCATTACCCCCAGACTCTGGCTTTCTTGTTCATCAGATAAACATAGCAGTTTTGAATATGAGTTCAATTTTATGGATGCTCTTGTTGTTACAGAAAGGGGGTTCTTTCACATGGAGCCTTGGTGTAAAATCCAACAACTAGTGTTGAGGAAAACAGGTCTTTATTTACAGTATTCCAACCTGGGAAGGGCAGTGAGCACTTCAGCTCAGAGCCCTGTTCTCCCACTGGACCCAGCGCTGTTAGGCGTAAAGAAGCAAGCCAGTGACTCTCAAACCAGTAGTGTAACAGAATCCATGGGCTACCCTGATTGAAACAGAACCCACAGGCTGTTCAGTTATTAGGGGCCCAATTGCCCACCACCAGAAGCATAACTCTCAATACCAGAGTTTGGTGAAAAGAAAAGGAATTGTTTATTTAATGGTTATATAGATTTAGATTATTTGCAGATTTCTGCCATTAAGTCTTATTTTCTTTAAAACACCCACAAACACATATTTCTGCCTCCCCCTACCAAACCAAGCTAGTTTTAGAAAAGTCAAAGATACAGTCTTCCTACTTCCCAGACACAGTTCAGCTTTAGAGGCAGCTCCCAATCATTTGATACTTATTGGGGAGGTTTTGCCTGTGTTGTGGTGCCCTCCAGCTCTTAATGCAGAACCATGTGGAATTCCCAGCCTCTTTGTAAACTGCATGGAGTTTTCCCTTTCCTTTCAAAGCTGCATGGTGTTCTCCCTTTCCTTTCAAAACTGCATGGCGTTCTCCTAGCCAAAATGTCTGCTGCCTATTTTTAAATCCCTGACTGCGTCCTGTGATGCACTGGGCATGGTAACCAGTTCTGACCATTCACAAAACCTTGCACAGGCTCTGTGTGCTCTTTCTGCACCCTTTCATGGTCCAAACCCATTCCATCTTCTTGGGGTCTTGAAAGAACCAAAGCCATTTGCATAACTGAGAAACTAAGCTACTAGCCATAGTCATGCAAAGGCACCTTAAAAACTGTTCTCTTTTCCCCATCCCCCAATCCACAGGCTCTGGGGATTTTTGGAGGGGTCCTCAACCTCTGTGTCATGGACTAGTACCATTTCCAGTCCATTAGGAACCAGGCCACACAGCAGGAGGTGAGCTTAACTATAATGCATTTTACTTATCCAGAGATCATCCCCCCACCCCCAGCCCAACCCAGGTCTGTGGAAAAATTGTCTCCCCCAAAACCAGTCCCTGGTGCCAAAAAGTTTGGGGGCTGTTGCCTTAGGGGAAGGCCAGAAAAGATGAATTCACTCAAACCAAATCCAGACAAAGTAGTGACTTTTATTAATGATAAGAGCATGCAGGTAATGTACAAGTTTGAAAAGCTGTGTTCTAAAAAGGATCTGAGGAGGAAAATAACTGGGTCATTCACAGTCTGAAGGGATGAAGAGAAAGTAGGAGTTGCCCATTTGGTAACTTCGTAAGATGGAGAAACCAGGGAGCTAATGACTGAGGAGTAGAAGCATGAATAAGTATGGAAGGGAGGATCAAGATGAGGAGTCTGCATGATGGGTGAGTGCAGTGTTAGAGTAGTGTAGACACTGGTGTTGAGGGCACAAGGACATGGCAGAGTTGGAATGTCAGTGAAAAGGACATTCAGGCTGAAGACATATAGGGAATTTGTAACAGCACCAGCTTCCCTCTGGTGCCCAGGATACAGGAATCCCAGTTCAAACCAGGGGCCCTGTCTGAAACCAGGGGCCTTGGGAAAATGAGGAGGTCAAAGAGTACCAGCTGTAGCTGATGTGGAGGAGGGCAAGTGGGACAGGACGTGAAACTAGGGAAGGGTGACCTCTTTGGGAGACCATCACACCCAAAACAGGGTTACGGCCACAAACCTACATGAAGAAAAGGGGAATATGACCATGACATAAGCTGTAGTTCCAGGACAGCTCTGGATTGATAATAAATACAACCATCCTTTGATAGCCTGGGCCAGGCAGAGATCAAAGTGGGCAATGATAGGGTGGCCAATGATGCAGAGTGTGAAAGAATTCACAAAGAGAAGAAAATGCAGACAGCAAATTTTTTATTTTACTTTCCCAAGAGAGGGAAAGGGCTAAGTGCAGAGATGTGCACCAGCACTTATGGGTGGGAGCTTTGAGCTTTTATTGGATTATAATTGGATTATAAAAAGGTGGAGGGGTTGCTGTTGTGTGGCCCATGGGCTATTGGGGACAATGCAACACAGGAGGTTTCAAGTAATTTTGCATAAGCTGCAGTTTGCTCCTATATTAGCTCTTGCCTGTGGTTGGGGGAGGGAGGCAGTTAGTCACACTCTGTTGTTGCTTTCCAGTAATATCCAGTCCTGAGGACATAAACTCAGAAAACTAAAATAGCAGTCATGTTGAACAAAGTCATAGGCCTGCTCAGCAAATGATGCCACAATAACAAATGGCACTAGCTTTATCCTTCAGGCAATGCCCTGAGAGTGTCAGAGGAAGAGTACCACATGCAGTAGCCTAAAAGGCAAGACTTTTGTTGGGACCCAGGTTAACAAAGGTAACTAACTCTAGGTATGAATCTGGCTGGCCAGCATTCTTGAGTCACTCGCCCCAGGCTGAAACAGGCCTTCCAGGTGTCACTGGAAAGGGACCAGGCCAAGAGGGGGCCTGTCTCAGGCTGGCCAGTAATGTGTGGGTTCTTGACTTTGTGCAGGAAAGATTTCACAAAATGAGTCCAAGTGATTTTCAGAGTAGGTTCATTAAAGCTGGGGATAGTGAAACAAGGAAGGGCTTAGGGTAGAAAAGGCCACAGGAGAGAGACTAGGTGGTGTCTGTTTTGGCTCCCTACAAATGTTATAGGAAGGGAGTGGGCCACGGCAGGGGCTGCTGTTAGATCACTGGGAAGTCAGAGAAAAAGAGGCTTTGGAGACAGGTGCAGGACGTTTGCCGAGGATGAGCTGCCACTGCCATTGCTCTCCTGATTGCAAGTCTCATGGGGACCCTTAGAGAAAAGTAAAGATGCATGCCTGAGAGGAAAGAAGGCATGGCTGTACTCTAGAGCAGGGGTCCCCAACTTTCCTCCTCCTGGGTCTGTGGATGCCGCCTGCATTACTGCCTAAGCTTCACCTCCTGTATCCCCACCACCACCACCACCAAACATACTCCAGTCCATGGAAAAATTGTCTTCTGTGAAACTAGTCCCTAGTGCCAATGCTGGAGACCACTGCTCTAGAGCAAGCCCACAGCTGGGTGTTTTTCTTGAGGGTTCTTATCTGTTTTCTAAAGGCAGAAATTTTAGGAAAGGTAATAGGGGAGGTCTTAGAGAATTATCTCAATAGAATATTCATCAGCTTTATGCTGGTGTGCCAAAATGAGATTTATTCCCATGACTTCTTCTGTACTTAGGTGTGATTGGCACAAATGTCAGTATTCGATTTCTGTTATCTATCTCCCTGAGTAGGGTAATTTAAGCTATTTATCCTCTGGTTGGGGAGAAGTGTAAACCATTTACTATTAAGTGTCCTTGGTTAGGGAAGAAAAGCTTTTGTTATTTACTAGATGGCTGTAAACTGCTTGACCATTTAACTCTCTGTCTTAGTTTTCCTATCCCACTTTTCCTGGCTTACAAGCCTGTCTCAAAGGCTTTCTGCATCTTCTGAATCTCCCTGGGAGGACCTGAACCTCCTTGGTTGGTTCTATGGTGCTTAGGTGTCCTACAGAGTCCTCAAATTCTGCAGTTGTAGGAATTCCCCAGAGACAAGTTGCCTTGCTCTCTCTAGGAGAGAGCATCTGCCTATTGGTTAAGCCTGCCTGAAACTCAGCAGATGGCACACTGCTTCCAGCTGGCAAACACTCCAGTGGGAATTAAGAAGTGTTTGACATTTAAATAGGGTAATTTACTTTGAAGAATCAAAATCATCCATAATGGAATCATTCCCCTCCTTGTGGTGAAAGTCAAAACAACAAATTTTCTCAGCTACTCCCAGTCCTAAGAGGCTTCTTTCTGGAATGCAGAAGATTAGCGTGGCTGTTTGTAAGGTAAATACTCTTTCTTTAAGGAATTCTGGAGTTGTGGTGAAGGCATGTTTGTCAACTGAACTATTTTTTAAAGATTTTATTTATTTATTTTTATAGAGAGAGGAAGGGAGGGAGAAAGAGAGGGAGAGAAGTATCAATGTGTGGTTGTCTCTCACACACACCCCAACTAGGGACATGGCCTGCAACCCAGGCATGTGCCCTGACTGGTAATCAAATCGGCTACCCTTTGGTTCGAAGGCCAGAACTCAATCCTGCACTGGAGCTTGAACTAGAGTGAGAAATTTTTGCAAAACCCCCATGGGGACAGTCGCCCCCAAACAAGTCATGTATCAGCAAAGCTCAGGTAGCAGCTACCCTACCCTTGCTTCACAAGGGGTGTTATATTCTATAGTTTTATTATTTGCGTTGCTCACGGTAATGGTTGTGTGGTGCTACTACCCCAGCTAGCAACCCAGAATATGGGTTTATACTATATAAGCAGCTTTGTATTAAGGCTCGGGCTACTCACTCAAATCCCTGTGTGGAGTGAGAGTGCATAGTCGCCGGCCGGCTAATAAAGGCTCTTTAAATTCTAATTTGGTTGTCTTTGACCGTTTAATTCTCACACTTGCTCCACAACATTTGGAGGCCCCAGCAAGATACCCAGCGTTGGCTGGGCATGGGTCGTGAGATGGGCCTGCTGCCAGATCTACCTCAGGGGGAGATCTCTGAGAGATGTTCCTCAGCCCTGAGTGGGACACTGGCGGACAGGCGCCCTCCCTATCCTGATTGACTATGTGGAGCCATTCAGATTCTTACCAGTGAGGACTTGGATTCCGAGGGAAATGAATCCTTGGGTTGGAACAAGGGCACACCAGGGGGGTCTCAAGGGAGGGCCGGACGTGGCATTACCTCCAAGACCCAGTCCCGGATCATGATGGTGGCCAGTGACCACAGGTTTTTCTGTCTTAAATGTCGTCTTGTCTGTTTCGTACAAGAACAGGTTTGTCTTAAGTGTTGTTTTGTCTGTTCCGTACAAAATAGGTCAAACTGATTCATGTGCTACATGTACACCTTTGCAATGTTTTCTTAAAAACTTCCAGGATTTTAGGAGGCGTGCTTCGTTCTGTGGGATGCTTGTGAGCTCAAACCAAAACCCTTCCTTCTCCCAAAACCCCACTGGCTTGATTTCTTTGTTAGAACCTCTGAGTGAATGTGTGAGTAAATGTTATTTCCTCCTTTTGTGTGACTCCAAGGACTTCGGTCTACGGAGTCTGAATGGACTCTAGCCTCGCAAAAGGAAAGGCCGAGCGGGCATTTGTTTGGCCTCCTTTGGGAGCTCCCAACCCATATTTGTCTGTGCTGTGAGGGGGGAATCGCTCCTGTGCCTTCTATTTCCACCCCTAATTGTAATCCAAATTAAGTGCATGTTTGTAGCAATCACCTTAGCCAACATAAGGGGATGCCAGTCCAAGCCTGCACCCATAGTTCTTGACTGTGTGCTCTGGAATTTCCCCAAGTTCCAGGTTCAAAACCCCTCCACGAACTCTGACACCTTGGAAACATTCTGTAGGTCAAAGTGGCCTGCTTTTGGGGTTGGGTGGCTCCCCTGGGGGTACTTTAAATCTAAATATTATAAGCGTAAAAACGGTGTCACTCAGGGAGCCAAAATGCAGCGAGCAGAAAGGGAAAGTTTATTAAGGGGAGTAGCAAGGCAGGAGGGAACGGTGCCGTGAAAAAGTGGCTCCAGCTCCTCACTTCTAAGGGAAAAGTGTTTTGTTTTGTTTTGTTTTTTAAAAAGGTATTATCTTGCAGATAGCTGGTCAAGGCCAAACAAACGTGGTTTGGTTTAACATATTCTGTAATCATGGGAGGCTTCTAGTTCCCAGCTCGAAATATTACTATCTCCCAAGTAACTGCAAGCGCGGGAAGTGGGGTAGCGGGACATGAAAACCAAGGCTATCAATATGGGCAGTGCACTTTATTGTCACAGAAAAGCCTAGGACCCTCTGTGCTGTCTCCCGTCGCCTTGTAGCTCTGGCCAGCCAGCGGCCAACCGGGCAGAGGCACTGGGAACAGACACTACAGAGGGATTAGGCCCCTTAAAAATTTCCCAGAGAAATTGCTTGCAGCATTTCTTTCCACCCCAGGTAACATCTAGCAGTTCAATTTGTATCTGAATACTCCCTGCTGGAGCTGCAAGGAGGGGCAATGTTAAATTTGCTAGCCAAGCAACCATCTAATCCCCTTGCTACAGGTTACAGAAACAGCAGGATGTCTGTGTCTCCAATGAGAAGAGAGGGGGGAAAAAAGTGACACTTTTAAAACTCAGGCCGTTTTTATTCAAACTATGGGCTTGGCTGCCAATCAACAACACCTCTAAAGCTGTAACTAAAGGGCCCTCAATATCCTTGCTACTTCAGCAAGGGGGACATGCTTATATCTTAAGAAAAAGTGTTGTTATACATGAATAAAACTAATGTCCATTCTAGACACCCTCTTCAATAGGAAAGGAAGAGGAATAATCAGGTATGCTGCTATCACCCTCCTGGTCATGGAATTGTCCTGGCCAAACAAAAGTTTCCAAATAAAACAATTGAAAAACTCCTCAGGAAAGCTCAAGAAGTGTATGTTAAAAAAAGAAGCAGGAACTTCAGAAAGCTGCAGAATATCTCTGCAAATCTAGGAACTTTTAGCTGCCAAATACTAAGTTTAAGAATAGTCCTTCACTGTGTGAAAAAAAAACAACAAGAATTGGAAGCACGTTATAGTCAAATCTAAAAAAATAAAGGGTATTTAGAAAGTTTGTGAATGTTGCAGAAGGTCTAAGGAAAGTTATAATAATAAAAAGGAAAGTTATGGAAGTTTTAAACCTGAGAAAAGGAAACCTCAGGTGCTTGTGTTCTAATTTTATAAAAGCATACCTTTGTCTGTTCTGCTGTGGAATTTTCTGTATCTGTTTTTGACCAATGAGATCTAGGAAAAGGCTGTCTATAAACCAGTTGGCAAAAATTCCTTTTGCCACCCAGGACCCAGGAAGGGTCATTCAGGGCTGCTGAGTGCTCCAGCCTGGGCAAGTGAACATGTCTCTGCCAAGGGCATTTCTCTCTAGGAGGCCAGTGAACATACTGGAAAGAAAGGGCCTAGCTATCTGTGTTTTGAATTATTGCTCTGTTTATGCTCTGAAAGGAAAATTAAGGTTTCCCAGGGAAAGTTAAGACTTCACACGTAAAAAAGTAAACAAAGAAAGTGTAAAACATAAAAATAAAGGTTTGTGAAAGGTATATAAAAGGTTTGTTAGAAGTTTATAAAAGTTCTAAAAAAATGTATAATTTTAATAATGGGAAGTATAAGACATGACAATGCAATTTTAGTAAATATTAAAAAAACAAGGAGTTTCCTTTACACCGTATATTTTTCTCCCTACCTAATCCCTCCAGAATTTGGCAATTTAAAAAAGTAAGTAATGACATTAGGTTTCTTTGCATAAAACTAAGAGGATCAGCTGTAAATAAAAGTATTGTATAAAAATATTGTTAACCAAGACTTTAACTGGAATGACATGCCTGAAGAAGGCATGCTTAGGCTCTGATTGTTACCAGAAAGCCCTAAGGAACTGGACTTAACTTTTGAAGCTAAGAAAAGCCCATGAGGAAAAAGCCTGGCACCTTGGTTGGTTGTGCGGTTCATAGCAATCTTTCCTGGGAAGGAACGAAGGTTGCTTTCCTGAAAAATAGATAAAAGGAACTTTAAGGCACAATGGAAAATCCAAAGGACTTGGAAAAAGCAGGTGTTTACAGGTAAGGCTGAATGGCAGGTGTGTGGCTCAGCTTCTGTTCCCTAATGGGCAGACTAACAGTCAACATAAAGGTTCCTTAAGTAAGTTCCAGCAAAGTAGACTTAAAAATCACATGTAGTCAATCAATGCTCTTGTTGTGTTTATGAAAATAAACAGGCTAAATTAAAACTGGACTTAATTCAGTCCCTTTAATAACAAGGAGGGTAATCTTAGGGAGAAAAATCACGACTCAAGGAAAATCACAATACTCAGTGGTAAACTATAAACTAGTGCAGTTAACTGTCTATAAAGTTTATTTTCATTTAAAGTTTGTTTTCATTTAAAAGTTAAACCAGGTCTGTGACATTATCAAAAATGCTTAATTTACAGGCAAGAAGAATGTCAAGTGCATTGCAACCGAATGTCTTCCCAATAAGACAGTCTCTTAAATTTAAAAACTGGTTTGTGAATTGCGTTGTGTAAATTAACATGTGTGTTCTTTCTGTTTTCATAGGGCATAAGCTTATGATCTCATTACCTGAGTGATTGTCTGTACATATAGGCCTCACTTAAAAAGCCCATCTACATTGCCACATCCTAAGACTCAACGGTTTGGCTAAACTAAGTGGGTGGGTTGGTGAAGTATGTGGTAGTCTATAGGCTTCAGTTATAGCCAAACTGATTTGAACCAAAATACTAGCATGGTGTCTGAAACATGGTGGGAATGTCTAATGAATATATACTTCAAAGCCCTGACTGGTGTGGTTCAGGGGATTTGTTGTGGAGCAAGCGCAAGATCCAAACGGTCGGAGACAACCAAATTAGAATTTAAAGAGCCTTTATTAGCCAGCCAGCGACTACCCACTCTCACTCCACGCAGGGATTCGAGTGAGTAGCCCCGAACCTTAGTACAAAGCTGCTTATATAGTATAAACCCATATTCTGGGTTGCTAGCTGGGGTAGTAGGCAACACAGATAATAAAACTATAGAATATAACACCTCTTGTGAAGCAGGGGTAGGGTAGTTGCTACCTGTGCTTGGCTGATACATGACTTGTTTGGGGGCGACTATCCCCATGGGGTTTGCAACCACAAAACTAACATTCTGTACTTGTTTGGGGGCAGTTGTCACCCTGGGGGTTTTGCAAAAACTTTCCACTCTAGTTCAAGCTCCAGCACATTCCCCACTGATTTTATTTGGGGATTCAAATCCTTGATTCCTGGGTGTTTAAAGGGCGATATTGTGACCTTAGGACCAAGACTTTTCCAGGCCCTTATGGAATGAAGTCCCTGTACAATTCCCCTTCTTAGACTTAAGACCTTTTATTTTAGAGAGGACAATGGGCGAAGGTCTCATGCTTTTCTAGCCGCTTCAAGCTGAACATGGTCATTGTCCTACCTATGCTTGGGTCTAGGAATTTCAAATAAGAGTGGGGTTTGAGGGGAGGGTGGCCTTCCCACATAGGGAAGGATTTTGCAGAGTCCAGATCAGTTAGCTGTCCCAGGTAGCAGCATGCTTGGTTTCTAAGGGCTGGCACTGTTGGACAAACTGGCATCCTTGTCGTATTCTGGAGGCAACAGATTTGGCAACAGGGTTAAAAGGCATAATTCAACCCACAACCACTATATGATAAAAGGCAGGGATTAATTTTTCAATGTCCCACATTAGGAAAAGAAATGGCTTCTTTGGAGGAAGGTGTGTAGGGCATGTCACACCTGTCCAAAACACTTTTGCCCACTATACTTAGCTTGGGCTGAAGGGAATATTTTAGGATTTCCGCCCTTTTAGACCTTTGGGCCCTTTTTGTCCAAGCCATTAGGATAGAAAAGAGAGAAACAAAATCACTGACCAACAGTGCCCTAAATGTTGAAGACCTTTAATTATCTCACAGAACCAGAAGTCTGAACATAGGTAGTGCCAAGATTGGTATAGCTGTTCAACCATGCCAGCAGGAACACAGAATCTTCCCATCTTTCTCCTCTGTTACCTCCAGTGAGTAGCTACATCTTCCCTCATGGTTTCATAACAGCTTCCACAGCTCCAAGTACCACTACTACATATGATGCTATGGACTGAGTGTTTGTGTCCCTCCAAAATTCATATATTGAATCTTAATTCACAATGTGATGGTACTAGGAGTTAGGGCCTTTGCAAAATAATTAGGTCATGAGAGTGAAGCCCTCATGAGTGGAATCAGTATCTTTAAAAGATGATATAAGAGCTCTCTCTCTCTCTCTCTCTCTCTCTCTCTCTCTCTCTCTCTCTCTCTCTCTCTTTCTCTTTCCCTACCCCACCCCATGTGAGGACACAGCAAGAAGGCAGCCATCTGCAAACCAGGAAGAGGGTTCTTACCAGGAACCAGGTTGGCTGGTATCTTGATCTTGGACTTTCTAGCTTTCAGAACTGTGAGAAATACATTTTTGTTGTTTGAGACACCCATTCTGTGATATACTTGTTATTACAGTTTAAGAAGACTAAGAAATATGACAAGATCCTAAGGAGAAAGGAAAAGATAAGAATTCTTGTTTTCACTAAGAGGGGTGATCTTTCCAAAAGACCAGAACTGGGTCACATGGCCATCTGTAGACCAATCACTGGGAAAGAAGAATAAAATTATCTCATTGGCTTAGACAGCTGTGGTTCGTCCCTCAGTGATGGGCACAGTACCCTGGGAACAGAATTGAAACTCAATCACTAAGGAGGAGGTAGAGTAGCTAGTGTGAGAAACACTCATAATGAAACACTAGGACACAGAACTTCAGCAGCAAAGCGAGGCATTTATTCATGAGTCTGCAGAGTTGGGCATCCAGCCAGCCAGGGGCATTCACACGAAATAGACAAAGAAAACTGGATTTATATCAGCTCCTCCTCCCCTCTCCTTCTACCTTGTTTCTCCATTACTGGTTAATCTGGGTTCACAATCTAACGAGATTAACTACTTAACTAAAGGTGTGATTAAGTAAGGGTGATCTAGTTATAGGTCTATCTCCAACTTATTTGCACAGTTATCTAGCTACATCTTCCCATTTCTCTGTGTTTGGTGATGACAGTCTTCCTCCTTTTGATCCCAGAGATATGTGTGAGGAGCTATGGAATGTCATTTCCTCACCCCTTTTCCATCATTCATCTGCTAATTGTCTCCTACTGGTTTGAGAGTCACTGGCTTCTTTATCCCTAACACCAAGGAAGAGGAAAAAGCTACGCACACAATTTGGCACAGCCAGGCACATACGACACAGTGATGAACATGATAGACATAGTCTCTTCCTTTGTGGAACTTACAGTTTAGTGACAGAGATAGGCAGGAAACAACATTAAATATATAATCTGAAAGTGCTATGAATAAAAAGCTGAGTTTTATGAGACAAAATTTCATTGAGATAATAAGATAAGTGTCAGAGCAGACTTGCTCTGAGAAATCACCCGGAGACCACTGTGGGAGCAGGCTTGCTGAGGGGAAAAGGAAAAGGGATGGAAGGGAGAGGCAACTCCTCAATGGCCTGTAGGACCAAGGGGAATGGGGAGCAAGGGAATGGGGACTCCCTGTCCTCCTTGCAGGCCCATAGGAATCCCACCTGGGCTTCTGCAGGCATGCTTTTCAAACTTGCCAACTGCACATTTTAGTGAGGGTGAGTTTACTTATTAACATATTCAGTAGGCCATTTGTATCTCATTGCCTTTCCCCTCCA
This sequence comes from Furipterus horrens, assembly GCF_987537825.1. NCBI lineage: Eukaryota > Metazoa > Chordata > Mammalia > Chiroptera > Furipteridae > Furipterus > Furipterus horrens. Next base: position 55,753,254 of record NW_028327176.1, on the reverse strand, counting down.
CCAGGTTAGTTAACATATCCTGTTACAGTTCTGACCAAAGTTCAGATCTGCATTCTAGCTGCCTCCATGTTCTGACAGTAAGGTAATTTTCGCCGTCTACTACATCCTTCTTTCATTGTGTGGCAGCAGGGTGGTTTGCCAAGCCACCTGTTTCCAAGAAGTTCCTCTGGTTTAAATTCAGTGTGGTAAGCAAAATAATGCCACTCCCCCAAAAGCTGTCCCTGCCCTAGTCCCTAGAACCTGTTAAATGTTATTTTACATTACAAAAGGGACTTTGCAAATGTGAAGTGAAGGATCTTCAGATGGGGAGATTATCCTAGATTACCCAGAGGGGCCCCATGTAAATATAAAGGTCCTTATCAAAGGAAGGCAAAGAAGGAGATGTGATGGCATAAGCAGAAGTCAGAGTGATGTGGCTGCAATCCAAGGAATGTGGGCAACCTCTGGAAGCTGGAAAAGGCCAAGAACAGGTGGATTCTCCCCTAGAGCCTCCAGAAGGAATACAATTCTGCTGACACCTTGATGTTAACTCCATTTCAGACTTCAAATCCCCAGATAAGTTGGTATTGTCTTAAGTCACAAACTTTGTGGTAATTTGTTACACCAGCAATAAAAAACTAATATGTACACCCAATTTTCCCCTGTTCAAACTCTTCACATCTGTGTCCACCTATAAGTACTTGCATATGAAAGCCAGAGAAAGCATATCACCTGGGAACTTGAAAGAAAAACATTATATCAATCATTTTTGAATAGCTTTCATCTAAGGGTAGCTGACATAAAAGGTTATATTTTCTCTCTAAGCTGAATTTCTAAGTTCTCATCATCAGCTTTCCTCTTAGCAAAGCATAGATAGCTAAGGGTATTGGGTTTTGTTTTTTTTTTTTAAGAAATTCTCCAGAACTGGTGCAAGTGTTGGTCATACTCTGTCTTCAGAAGAGGATTCTGACCTGTAGCTCTCTTGTGAATCATGAGTGCAAGTCAATCTTAAGCCTTCCCTGTGAGCTGACATGAAGATCAAGGAGTGGATGCTGAGGTCTTTGTAGAACTCAGGAAGATAATCAAATAGAAAAGTCAGCCAACCAACATCATTTGGACAGAGAAATTATTATTATAACACAAGCTTAAAAGATGGTAAAATTAGCAAAAATGGAACATTTTAATAAAAAATAAAAAAACTACTAATATGAAGAAGTACAAAATCCCAATGCATAAACATTACCATACAGGGACAAATAGATCCCTTTACTGAATTTAAATAACAAGCAAAAGCCTTTATCTCCTCTCCATTGCTCCCTGCCCAGCCCAGTGCCACTGCCTTGGCATGGGTCAACATCTCTCACCTTGATGATGAAATAGCTTTATAATTCATCTCTCTGCTCATTACTTTCCAAGCCATTTTCCACTGCTCCCAGAGTAGATTTATAAAACACTGATCTTATCGAATCACTTTCCTGCTAAAAAAAATTTGCTGACTCTCTACAGCAAGCATCTCAGAGCTTCCAAAAATCAAGGTGCCCAGTGCAAGATCAAATGCAGGGGACACTTAGTCTAATTAATCTTACTCCAATCAGCAAGTTTTTTAATGCAGACGCCCAGGCCCAGCCCTTGTGTCAAAGTATTAGAATTTTACAGGCTGGGAACCTAAAATTCAGGTCTACTATGTACAGCTGTGTACAATTGATGGCAATCATTTACTGTGGCCCTGCAGATATGTGTGGCTTTTGAAAACTTCACAAGAATTTTTCCTACGTGGTCTGGGTTCAGCCTCTGCTTTAGACTCTTGATATTTAGTTTGAGCCACAAAATCAAACTTCAAATGAGAAGATGAGAGTGTAATGGAGAGTGTAATGTAAGTACAGGGGCTCTGGAGACTGTTTTAGCTCCTCCCCTTACTCGCTGAGCATTCTTAAATTAGTTGCTGTCTCAGCAGTTTTCTCATTCTCAAAATGGGATAATGATAGTACATATGGTTAAGAGGATTAAATAAGATGATATCTGTATGGAATTTAGATTAAGTTCTTATACATAGTAAGCATTCAATGGGTCTTAAGTTCTGATATTATTACCCTAGATCTTGTGAACAAACAGTGAAGAGATTCCATTCAATTTTTTTTGAAAGATATTTCTTACTGAGTAAAAAAAAAAGGAAAAAGAAAATTCCCTTCATTTTCTAGTTCACTGAGAGTTTTTAAATAAGAAACATGTACGATTTTAAAAAATAAATGGTCATTTTTTCTCTTTTACTCTGTTAATGTGATTTTTGCATTGATTTCTTTTAATACTAAATCAAATTTGCATCCTTAGAATTAAACCCAACTTGGTCATGATATATTATCCTTTTTTTATGTTGTTTGATTTGATTTGCAAATTGTCAAGAATTTTTGTGGCTATGTTCAGAGGGACCGTAATCTGTAGGGTTTGTTTGTTTTTAATATCTGTCTGGTTTTAGTATCAAAGTAACATTGGCCTCAAAAAAATGAGTTGGAAAATATTCCCTCCTCTTTAATTCCTGAGTTTATATACAATTGCTATTATTTCCTCCTTAAGTATTTGCTATAAATCACCAGTGAAACCATTTGGGCATGAAGTTTTTCTTTATGGGAATGTTTGTAATTAATTCAATTTTTAAAGAAATGCAATGCTAGTGATTTTATTCTATTGGAAATAAATATCTCAGCATCTGTAAAGATGTGCCACAGTCCTGCCTTCACTCTTCCTCGCAGGAAACAGTGACACGGAGCCCCTTGGCTAGGCTTGCCCCATGGAAGCAACACTGCTCACTGCAACCCAAGGCCTCTGCTCGATTCCAGCTGAGCTAAGGAGAGACCACCATCAGGTGTGGGCTTTAATGCAGCTTTCCTACCAGCTTGGCTCATGTGGGAGAAAGCTGAGCCAGGAAGCTGAAATTAGGTCCACTGGGCCCCAGCTGGGGCCACAGGTGCACTTGAGTACACTGGATATTTCACAACTTTAGGAGGCTCTATTTGCATCTAATAAATTTGCACATGTGTTACAAGAGTTTTCCAGCAGATGTTCAGGAAAGGATCTTGAGGAAGTTATGCCAGCCTCAACTGACCAATGAGGCCTATGGCAGCCTTGACAGGCTTCTGTGACTAAGACAGCAGGTAGGGTCAACCTATTCATGCAGTCTTTCGACAAATACATAGTGTGCCTCCTATGTGTCAGATAGTGTTCTAGGAGTTGGTATTTTTCTAGTGCATATTCTTAGGGAAATCATTTCATCTCAACATAAAAAGAGAGATATTAAAAAGAGAAAGAGAGAAAGAGAAAGAGATATTACTGAATTGACAGCACAGTTTGCTGCCCCTGTCCAACCTTGGGCCTCCAGATCCCCAACCCCCAGGCTACATGACCCTCCATTTTAAGGGGTCATTAAAGGAACCCTTAAGGGAATACTGATCCACAACAACAACATCAAAATTTTATGAATGTCAACCATCAACTGCAGTACATACCTTTTTTTCAAGTACACATGGAACATTTACCAAATTGAAAATGTAGTACAGTATGCTAAAAAATAAGCCCCAGTAAATTTCAAATGTTTGAAATTATATAGAATATATCCTCTAACCACAGTGGAATTATTTTAGGAAGAAAATAATTAACACAACTTTCTAATTAGGAAAAAGACAAAGTAAGCAATACATTTCTAAAGATAAAAAGCTCCTAGATCAAAGAAGAAATTTGAATGGAATAATTAGAATATGGCATATCAAAAATTTTATGATGTAATTAAAGTAGTATTTAGAAAATGTAGAACTTTAAATACTTGTGTTAGGAAAAAAGGCTGAAAATCAATTAAGTAAGCATATATTTCAAAATATTATTTCAAGTTATTTGAAAAATTAACTTAAAATATATCCAAAGCACTTACTGCCTGGTACATACTAAGTACAGCAGGTCCTAGACCAAAGTTGTTTTGTTATAACATTGATAACAAAAAAATCAATTCCTGGCCAAGACCATCGTGTGGAGTGTGCACGTTCCTCCCATGCCTGTGTGGGTTTTCTCCTGAACTCTGTTATTTTTCCCACATCTCACAAGGTGAATTTGTCCCCTTCTGAGTGAGTGTGGGTGTGTGAGTGGCCCTGAGATGGAAGGACATCCTGTCCAGAGTCGGATCCCATCTTGCGCCCTGAGCTGCCAGGACAGGCTCTGGCCACCTGCCACAATAAACTGGAATCAGCGGGTTGAAAAGAAATTATCTTGTATGTTTTTAGTAATCTTTCTTAAATGTATGTATAGTTTACTTTTATTTCAATGTTTAATATTAGAAAGTGTTTGGGTCTTTAAACCATAGGAACTTGACTCATGTTTGCATCAATTAGCCTATGGTAAAATTGGTTTTGTTATACATTGTTTTGCTTAAATTAGCAGCTTCCAAGAACCTATCAATGATGTTAAGTGAGAACTTTATAAGTGTTACCAATTATAATTATTAGCAAGCTTAGGGAGAAAAAAATGGGTGCTCTGTATGCTATAAGGCTCACCACAACTCCAGATATTCTGCATTGGAATTTGGGTTTAGAGCCCATATATTAATAAAATAACAATTCTAATTTTATTTTAAATAAAATGAGGCAAAATAACTAAGAGAGACATCTCTACATCTAAGCTGCCTGGGTTGGACTCAGGATCTATGACTGACAAATTATATGACTGTTTCAGTTATCTACTGCTGTATAACAAGTAATCCCAACACTCGTGGCTTGAAACACCGTTGTATTGCACACAATTTTGTGGGCTGGGAATTCAGGCAGGGCTCAGCAAGCAAATCTCTGCTCCATGTGATGTTAGCAAGGCCCCTGAATGTGGCTGCAGTCAGCTGGTGACTGGGCTGGGCTGACAGATCCGGGATGGCCTCACTCACAGGACCAGGCCTTACGATGGCTATTGGCTGGCACACTGAGGTTCTTCTCCACATGGCCTCTCTCCATACTGTCCCTGTTACCATATGGCCTCTGTCTCCAGCAGGAAGTCCTGGACTTCTTTATATGGGAGCCAGGGGACTACAAGAGTGAAAATGGACTCTTCAAGGCCTCTTATGGCCCCATCGGAAGTTGCACTGTATCACTCTCAGTGCATTTTGTTGGCCAAAGTAAGTCACAGGCCACTCCTGTTCAAGGAGAAGGGAAACACACTTCACATCCTGAGAGAAGTGACGAAGTCACATTGAAAATTTGGAGAAATTGTTGCCATCATCTTTGGAAACAATATGCCACAGGGACCTTGAGTGATTGACTCAGATGTTCTGTGTCTCGGTCCCCTCATTTGTACAGGCTGAGGTGAAGGGAAGTAAGACTAGTTTCTAGGTTAAACATTGTTATAAAAACTAAGTGAAAAAGATTATGAAGCACTTGGATGTGTCTAATACAATGATCCTCAAACTCAGTGTGTATCAGAATTACCTGGGGGGCTTATTAAAAAGGCATTCCTGGGACCCACCCCCTAGAGTTTCGGACTGAGCAGGTCTGGAATAGGGCCCCAAAATTTCCTTTTAAACAAGTTCCCAGGTGATGCTGATGCTGCTGGTCTTCATCCACACTGTATATAGCACTAGGGAAGTATACACTAAGCATTCAAAACTGTAAGCTATCTTTACTTTACAAGAAAAAAGAAAACAAAAAAGATTACAAGCAGCCTTGCTATTTAAACCCTAAAGGCAGAGCAAAGATGGTGGAGGAGTGAGAGGAGGCTGCGCTTTCTGGCTCCCGAGACCCGTCTGCAGTTTGGGCTAATTGCAGACAGAACATCTCAGTGAGCAGCTGGACACTGGCAGGAGTCGAGCCTTGGCACTGCTGGATTAGAGAAAACCATCTGGGAATGACCTGTTTGGTGAGGATAGTGGAGGAAAAAGGGACGAAACAGGATTCCTGACTGGGGAGGCTACCTGAGCTGTGGCTGGAAGTACACAAAGGCTTTTTGGCGACCACAGGCTTCCCCAGAGAGGAGTCGGGAGGAGAGCAGATCTCTGCCCGCTGGCAGAGATGGGACTCAATCAGGTGGCATTGGCGCTGAAGGACAGGAGACAGCGTGCTTCCAGGCAAGTGAGAACGTAATTCTCCTTTGTATTTTTCTCTTGTGAACTGCGGAGAGGGGAGGAAAGGTTGGGGGTGATAGGACATTCTTCAGGAGCGCAGGCACAGAAGTGCGCTTGCCCACTCCTCAACCCTCCCCTTGGGTCGCACAGGCACGCATAAGGAAGTGCCCTCATTCACTGGCCCAGGTGCGCGGAGTCACGTGTCCAGGTGCCCCTCGGACACACCCCAACAGACATAAGACCAGTGCCCCAATGGGCACAGGGAGGGTCTGCTGGGCACGCAGAAGACCATGCGCAGACACCCCCGGCAAGCTCCAGTGGGCGCCAGGCCGGAGAGCAGACCACTTGCTCGGGCTTTCCTCGTGCCCGCCCAGGCAGGTGTGGGACCGGTGGCTGGCTGCAGCGTGGGAACGGCGGGTGGCTACGGCTCGGGAACAGCAGGCAGCAGCAACTCACAGACACTCACTTCCATTGTGCACAAGTGTCCAGGGCCCCGCCCCAAGAGGCGAGAGACCAGCTCCCGGAGCGCAGCTCCGCAGGCCTGAGGCTAGCACGCGAAAGCACATTGGCGGGCTCCAACAGGCGCCAAAGGAACGCTCTGCGCCGGCCACCACAGGCGCACACTGCTGCTGCAAGGAACAGAAACCTCTGGCTTGCCTCTTTAGACCAGCTGTGGATGCAGAAAAAGAAGACGACACACAAAGGCTGAACTGAGTAAAAACATTCCTTTTATATATTTTTAAAATTTTTATTTCTATTTTAGTTTTTTTATTTGTATTTTAATTTTTTAAAATTTCTTATTTTTAATTTTAAATTTAATTTTAATTTTTTTCTTAAAAACTATATCTTTAATTTCTTTCATACAATCTCTCCTTCTCATCCTTCCTCTTTAATTTTTGTTTATTTGTTTGTGTGTCTAGTTTAGCCTCCCTTTAACACTAAATAAATAGAATATAACTACTATATAAATCTATTACTGTACAATCCCACTTTCTTACTATATTCCGCATTCTTCCCTCCTTTTCTTCTATTGTTATTAACATACAATGTAGATATTACATACTGTCTTGCATAGTTTAAACTATTATTAATCTATCATCCCCTCTCTCAAAAATCATATTTTTCCTCCTTAAAAACAACTCTTATCTATTCTTTCTATAGTATAAAAGCTCTAATCTCTCTACATTTATATTAATACTGGCTCATTGGCTAACGATAGCGGGATAGAGGGTGGGGGATATTTTTGAGGGTGTGGGTCTCCTGCCTGGGCTGTGTGTTTATGTTTTTAACAGCATTTCCACAAAAGAACTCAAGACAAAGTGGATAGAGTAACTCTCAATCAACTAGCCACAGGGAAGATCCTAACAAAGAGCATCTGAAATATAACCAAGAACATCAGGCTCAGGAGATCAAAGAGACTGAACCACTGAAACCCCCAGATCTCCTATAAAGAATCTCATACCAAAAAGGTAGGAAGTCAAAGCAGACAAATCCAAAAAACAAAAACAAACAAGAAGAATCCAACATGGTAAGATGCAGAAACAACCTCTCAATGAAAAGAAGAGGAATCCCAGAAAGAGAGGTAGATGGAATAGTCATAGCCCAAATGTCAGACATGGAATTCAAAACAATGGTGGTGAAGAAGCTCAATATACTTGACAACCTCAAAAACAACTATGACAACCTCCAAGGAAGTTACCAAGAGCTCCAAAAAAATTAAAGGGAAATTGCAGAGAACTACACAAGCATAAAAAGGGACATAGAAACTATTAACAAGAACCAGGAAGAAATGAAGAACACAATCTCTGAACTGAAAAACACAGTAGAATCAATCAAATGCAGACTAAACGAAGCAGAGGATCAGATCAGTGAGCTAGAGGATAATGTAGAAAAAAATTCCCAGACAATACAACAAAATGAAAAAAGATTGAAAAAGTACAAAGAAGATGTAAGGGAATTACAGGATTGCATGAGGAAAAACAACACAAGAGTCATTGGAATTAAAGAGGGAGAAGAGGAACGAGGAATAGAAAAGCTGATAGGAGAAATAATGACAGAAAATTTTCCCAACCTGATGAGAGAAAAAGTTACGCAAGTTCAGGAAGCACAGAGAGTTCCAATGAAGAGGAACCCAAAAAAACCCACTCAAAGGCACATCATAATTAAAATGGCAACATTGAAAGACAAAGAGAGAATCCTGAAAGCAGCAAGAGAAAAACAGCAAATATCATACAAGGAAGCTCCAATAAGGCTATCGACCGATTTCTCAACAGAAACACTACAAGCCAGAAGGGAATGGTCAAAAATATTTCAAGCAATGAAAAACAAAGGACTACAACCAAGAATACTCTACCCAGCAAGGCTCTCATTCAAAATGGAAGGTGAAATAAGGAGTTTCCCAGACAAAGGAAGACTAAAAGAATACATCTCCACCAAACCAGCATTGCAAGAGATGCTAAAGGGAATGTTTTTTAAAAAAAGAAGAAAAAAAGAAGAGAGGAACACAGGTACAAAGGGAAATGAATAAATACATGTCAATAATAACCTTAAATGTAAATGGATTAAATGTTCCAATTAAAAGACATAGGGTAACGGAATGGATAAGAACACAGGACCCACATATTTGCTGTCTACAAGAAACACACCTCAAAACAAAAGATTTACACAGACTGAAAGTAAAGGGATATAAAAAAGTATTCCAAACAAACGTATCTGAAAAAAAAGCTGGGGTAGCAGTACTCATATCAGACAAAATGGATTTCAAAGCAAGGGCAATAAAAAGAAGCAAAGAAGAATATTTCATAATACTTAAGGGAACAATCCATCAAGAAGATATAACACTGATAAACATATATGTGCCCAACATAGGAGCACCCAAATACATAAAGCAAATACTAGAAGACCACAAGAAGGATATTAGCAGCAACACACTCATAGTAGGGGACTTTAACACTCCATTATCAACAGTAGACAGATCATCAAAGCAAAGAAACACCAAGGATATACAGGCATTGAACAACACACTAAACCACATGGACTTAACTGATATACATAGAACTTTTCACCCCAAAGCAGCAAAATATACATTCTTTTCAAATGCACATAGGACATTTTCAAAGAGAGACCACATGATAGGACACAAAACAAGCCTCAACAAATTCAAGAAAATTGAAATCATATCAAGCATCTTTTCAGACCACAATGCCTTGAAACTAAAAATCAACCTCAGAGAAAAAATCAAAGACACCCAAACTCATGGAGAATGAATAACATGCTATTAAATAATGAATGGGTTAACAATGACATCAAAGAAGAAATCAAGAAATTTCTGGAAACTAATGATAATGAACACACAACAGCCCCAAACCTATGGAACACAGCAAAAGCAATCCTAAGAGGGAAGTTCATAGCAATAAAGGCATATCTGAAAAGGATAGAAGAATCTCAAATAAAAAATCTAACCCTAAAACTACAAGAACTAGAACAACAACAACAAACAAAGCCTAGGGCACGAAGAAGGAAGGAGGTCATCAAGATCAGAGCAGAATTAAATGACATAGAGACCAAACAAACAATTCAAAGGATCAACGAAACTAGGAGCTGGTTCTTCGAAAAAATAAAGAAAATCGACAAGCCTCTAGCCAGGCTCATCAAGAAAAAAAGAGAGAAGACCCAAATAAACAAAATCAGAAATGAAAAGAGAAATCACAATTGATACCACAGAAATACAAATGACTGTAAGAAATTACTACAAACAACTGTATGGCAAGAAATTTGACAACCTAGAAGAAATGGACAAATTTCTAGAAACATATAACCTTCCAAAACTGAATCAAGAAGAAGTAGAAAGTCTCAACAGACAAATAACAAAGAAGGAAATTAAAACAGTAATCAAAAATCTCCCGGCACACAAAAGCCCTGGACCAGATGGTTTCACAGGCAAATTTTAGGGAAGAACTAACTCCTACCCTCCTCAAACTACTCCAAAAAATCCAAGAAGAGGGAAAATCCCAAACTCTTTTAATGAAGCCAGTATTACCCTAATCCCAAAACCAGGTCAAGACACAACAAAGAAAGAAAACTACAGGACAATATCACTGATGAACATAGATGCTAAAATCCTAAACAAAATATTGGCAAACAGGATCCAGCAATACATCAAAAAGATCATACACCACAAACAAGTGGAATTCATCCCAGGGATGCAAGGATGGTTTAATATTCGCAAATCAATAAATATAATACATCACCTAAACAGAATGAAAGACAAAAATCACATGATCATATCAATAGATACAGAAAAAGCATTTGATAAAGTACAACACCCATTTATAATGAAAACTCAGCAAAAATGGGAATAGAGGGAGCATACCTTAACATCATTAAGGCTATATATGAGAAGCCTGAAGCCAACATCATACTCAATGAACAAAAATGAAAGCATTCCCCCTGAAATCAGGAACTAGACGAGGCTGTCCACTCTATCCACTCCTATTCAACATAGTGTTGGAAGTGCTAGCCACAGCAATCAGACAAGAAAAAGAAATAAAAGGCATCCAAGTTGGGAAAGAGGAAGTAAAACTATCATTATAAACAAATGACATAAAGGGTACCCCAAGACTACTCGATGTAATAAGTGAATTTGGCAAAATAGCAGGGTACAAAATAAATATACAGAAATCTAAGACATTTCTGTACACCAACAATAAAATATCAGAGACAGAGACAAAAAAGAAAATACCATTTACTATAGCAACAAGAAAAATAAAGTACCTAGGAATAAACTTAACCAAAGAGATAAAAGACCTGTAGTCTGAAAATTACATAACATTGAAGAAAGAAATTAAGGAAGATGCAAGTAAATGGAAGCAAATACCATGTTCTTGGATGGGAAGAATCAACATCATCAAAATGGCCATACTACCCAAAGCAATTTACAGATTCAACGCAATCCCTTTTAAAATACCAATGACATATTTCACAGACCTAGAACAAATACTCCAAAAATTCATATGGAACCAAAAAAGACCCCAAATAGCAAAATAATCTTGAGAAAGAAGAACATAGCAGAAGGAATCACAATACCAGACATCAAATAATACTACAAAGTCATTGTGATCAAAACAGTCTGGTACTGGCATAAAAACTGACATATTGATCAATGAAACAGAATAGAGAGTCCAGAAATAAATCCAGGACTATATGGTCAACTAATATTTGATAAAGAAGAAAGGAACATAAAATGGAATGAGAAGAGCCTCTTCAACAAATGGTGCTGGGAGAACTGGACAGGGACGTGCAAAAAAATAAAACTAGACCACCAACTTACACCATACACAAGAATAAACTCAAGATGGATCAAAGACTTAAATGTAAGCCGTGACACCATAAAAGTCCTAGAAGAAAACATATGCAGGAAAATTTCAGATATTCCACGTAACAATATTTTCACGGATACATCTCCTAAGGCAAGATAAATAAAGGAAAAAATAAACGAATGGGACTAAATCAGACTAAAGAGTTTCTGCTCAGCAAAAGAAAACATCAGCAAGATGAAAAGGAAGCCAACCATATTGGAAAACATATTTGCCAATAATATCACAGAAAGGGGACTGATCTTAAAAATATATTAAGAGCTTATACGACTCAACATCAAGAAAACAAACAACCCAATTGAAAAATGGGCAAAGGATCTGAATAAACACTTCTCCAAAGAGAACATACAGAATGTCCATAGACACATGAAAAAATGCTCAACATCATTAGCCATCAGACAGATGCAAATAAAAACCACAATGAGATACCACTTTACACCTGTCAGAATGGCCATCATCAACAAATCAACAAACAACAAGTGCTGGCGAGGATGTGGAGAAACGGGAACCCTACTGCACTGTTGGTGGGAATGCAGACCGGTGCAGCCACTATGGAAAACAGTATGGAATTATCTCAAAAAAACTAAAAATGGAACTGCCCTTTGAACCAGCGATTTCACTGCTAGGATTATACCCGAAAAATCCTAAAACCCTAATTCAAAAGAACTTATGCACCCCTATGTTCATAGCAGCACTGTTTACAATAGCTAAGAGCTGGAAACAGCCTAAGTGCCCATCTGTAGATGAGTGGATCAAAAAACTGTGGTACATTTACACAATGGAATACTATGCAGCAAAAAGAAAGAAGGAACTCCTGCCATTTGCAACAACATGGATGGAACTAGAGAGAATTATGCTTAGTGAAATAAGCCAGGCAAAGAAAAAAAAATGCTATATGATATCACCTAATACAGGAAACTAACGAACAACATAAACAAACGAACTCAACAGGACAAGGAGCAGAATAGCAGTCAATAGGGGGGAGGGGGGAGGGAGAGAAGGAGGATAAGTAAGGGAAGGGTTTAGTCAAGGAACATGTACAAATGACTCATGGACAACGGGGAGGAATATGATTGTGGGAGAAGGGGTGGGCTGGATGGGGAAGAACAATGGGAGAAAAATGGGACAACTGTAATTGAAAAACCAAAAAATAAAATAAAATAAATAAAATAAATAAAAACCCTGAAGGCCCAAGGAAATAACATTTACTTTCTTTATCCCCCTACCAAGCAGGACTGAATAGTGGTGAGGCCTTTCAGTGCTGTGGTTTGCTGGGGACCAGTGGATGAGGAAGCCCTCCCTGAAGAAGGGTTTGGATAGAAACTAGACAAGGGAGCAAGTGCGCCTTCCAGGTAAGGGGAAATGCATGAATGAATGTTCATCAGTCAGAGTCCCTGTGCATGCTGTTTCATTCAATGGGTTACTTTTTAAAATCAGGCAATGCCGCAGAACTGGGAATGCAGAACTGGGAATAAAAGAATATTCACTTCTACCCAATCCCCAGGCCTCCACAGTCATATTTTTTCTCATCTAGAATCAGGATGCTAAGCTTTGTCAGCTCTACAGTTATCATCAGCCAGCCTGGGCTTCTCCAAGTTGTCATGGTAACAGAAAATCCTCATCTCTCTTGTTTTGTTTTTTTTTCTCACATACTGTTTAGAACAATGAAATGCTATGACACCAGGATCTCTTTCATTTCTCAACTGAATTTATTTCAAAATTGCATGTTCTCAAGAGTAGATTCACAAGTTTTCAGGATTGGGTCGTCTCTTTTGTGGATAACCTTTGTCAGAAATCCGTCCCTTGTGTTCTGAAGCAATGTATGACCTTGTACTTCAATTCTGGGAGACTTTGACTTTTACAGACTGAGTCCCATGGTTTTGAATGTATCTTTGTTTTCTCAATGAGAAAAAAGTATACAGTTTTTAATACCAAATTTATTCCATCTCTATGCCAACATCAACTTGCTCAATAAAAATGTTCAGACAAGAAAAATGAAAATATAATTGAGAGTGTACTGCCAGCACTCTTGACCATGCAGCACCAATAAAGCATGTAAAAACTTAAAATAATAATAATAATAATAATTGACCTTCATTTCTGATACTATAAGGATTAACTGAGGTTTTTTTGTATGTTTTATTGATTATGCTGTTACAGTTGTCCCAATTTCTTTTCCCTTTGCTCCCCTCCACCCAGCAACCCCCCTCCCTCCAGCAGTCCTCCACCCTTAGTTCATGTTCATGGGTTGTGCGTAAAGCTCTTCTCAACATCCCCCTGTGCACTCCCCACCCTCCTACTATGCTTCTTAATTCCTGCACCATTTCCCTCCCTCTTCCCCTTCCCCCTCCCAGCTGACCTCCCCCCACATGCTCCCCATACCTATGATTCTGTTCCCACTCTAGTTGTCTTCTTTGTTTACCTTTGTTTCCATTCCCTAGCTTCTGTTGTTGATAGTTGTGATACTGTTTTCATTTTAATGTTCATAGTTTTGATCTCTTTTTTTCTTAAATAAGTCCCTTTAACATTTCATATAATAATGGCTTGGTGATGATGAATTCCTTTAGCTTTACTTTGTCTGGAAAGCACTTTATCTGCCCTTCCATTCTGAATGATAGCTTTGCTGGATAGAGCAATCTTGGTTGTAGGGCCTTGCTTTTCATCACTTTGAGTATTTCCTGCCAGTCCCTTCTTGCCTGCAAAGTTTCTTTTGAGAAACCAGCTGACAGTCTTATAGGTACTACTTTGTAAGTAATTCTCCTCCTTTCTTGCTGCTTTTAAGATTTTGTCTTTATCCTTACCCTTTGGCATTTTGATTATGATGTGTCTTGGTGTGGTCCTCCCTGGGTCTAGTTTGTTTGGGACTCTCTGTGTTTCCTGGACCCATATGTCCATTTCCTTCCCCAAATTAGGGAAGTTTTCCTTGATTATTTTTTCACATAATTTTTCAATTTCTTGCTCTCCCTCTTCACCTTTTGGCAACCCTATGATTCGATGTTGGCATGTTTATAGCTGTCCCACAGGTTTCTAAGCCTCTCCTCATTTTTTTAAATTCTCACTTCCTCATTCTGTACTCGTTGACTATTTCTTCATTATGTTCCAATTTGTTGATTTGAACCCTGGTTTCCTTTCCTTCGCTACTTGTTTCATATGGATTTTCCTTCATTTCAGCCAGAATAGCCTTCATTCTTTCCCCGTCCTGTTTAACCCTTGCTGTCAAGTCTCTGAGCATCCTAATCACCAATGCCTTTAACTGTGCATCTGTTAAGCTCTCTATCTCTTCATCCATTACACGTGCTATCTGCTTATTGCTTAGTTGTGTCACTGGGACCTTGACCTGCCTCTGCTTCTGGGTCGTACTTCTCTGTCTCCTCATCTTTCTGTGTTTGTCTCTGTGATTTGGGCAAGGGCTGTCGCACCTCTTATGTTATAGAGGGCAGAGCCTTAGGTATTCGTTAGTGCTGGTGACCAGGTCACTACATTTTGGCACTGTATGTGGGGGAGGGGTTTGAGAGGGAAAAGTGCCATTTGCTGCCACTTTTCCAGACACTTCTTCCCCTTCCTGTACTAAGCAAGCTGCCTCATTTTTGAGACTGGCAGCTTCTTCCTCCGCCCCTGCCCCTACTTGCTTTCATAGTCAGAAGCAATGTGGCTCTATTTTCCCAGGCTCTGGAACTGTAAGCTGCGTGGTCTAGTTTGGGGCTGGGCTCATGTCTCGGGTTTAAATGGTTTGACTGTGTTTTTCACCAGGGCTGCTGCTAGCCATACCCGCGAGCTGCTCTCACGAGAGCCATGCTGCTTCTAGCCAAGCTGCTGCCAAGCAGCCCCGAAGCCACTGTTCAGCCACTGCTCTCCTCCTTTTTCTCTCCATCCCAGCTCTTCCCCTCCTACCTTTCCGGTTGATTATTTCTTCTTTATTTCTTGCTGAACTTCCCTGTAGTTTTGATTTTTTGGACTTTCGGGGTTTCTTTTTTTTTTTTTTTGGTTTTTAAGTGGTTGTAAATTTCTTCTTAGTTGTGAGGAGAAGCAGCATGTATATTTACACCTCCATCTTGGCCAGAAGTTTCGGGATTTTTTTTTAAGAGTCAGTTCTCATGGTTCCATATCATCTATTTTGATTTGAGAGGACCCTTGTTATTTATATCATTCATGTCAATGGTTCTCACACTTGAACCACCACCAGAATTACCTTGAGGGAATTTTGAAACACAGATTGCTGGCACTTCTGATTCAGCAGGTATGGAATGGTGGCTGAGAATTTATATTTCTAACAAGTTCCTATGTTGACGCTGTGAGTATGGAGACCACACTTTGAGAACCATTGATGGTCGCTAAGGCTAGTTGGTAAAGCTATAAATGACCAATAATTGTCAAACTCCTGGAGTGCCCCTCTGGATAGCCTGTTAAAAGCAAAGTGGGTGAAGAAGAAGCTCTCACAATATGTACATTAAGAAGATAGTGATTCTATATCTGAGGCAGGCTGCCCCCAATGCGCCAGCTTTGTGGAAACTCCCTGTCCAGCAGAGGTTTTGAGGTCTCAGATGAAAAGCAATGAAGTAACCTAGACACTGTCTTTTGTCTGGGAGGAGAGGTGGCAAATCTCACAAGAGAAGAAGAGCCCTGAATGTTCTCTCCTAGTCCCTTTTATTGAGGAGGGTATTCAATAGATACAAGATCAGGATTCATAAATTACCAATCAGCTTCAAATGCTTGGGTTACAGTTAACAATTACTGATTACAGATAACAATGGAAGGAACACAGTGACCATTCTGTTAGACATCTTGGCACCACACTGACACTAGGTGCAAGGCTTCATATATTTTTCCAGGCATTTGATGCTACACATTGTTTATAGTTAACTAAGACATAAGAAAAACAGAGCAAGCTTCAAAGTATAATATGCATTCTTTAAATCTAATTCCCACAGGAACCCTCTGAGTTGCCTTCAAGTCATGCTTGCCTCTGGTCTTCCCAGTTTCCTGGTCAAGTCTTACAGGCCTCTTAAGGGCCTGGCTCACAGCTGGGCTACAGTTTCCAAACCACACAAAGCGTTCCTGTACACATATCTATACTCCACCTGCCACTACTAAATAAGGGGTCACCTGAAGCAAGTCATAAAAGTTCTCCAAACTGAAATATGACCTTAAAAAATATCCCCTTAACCTTGCAAAGGTATTGTTCCAATTAAACATGACCAAGTATGGGGGGCTACTCAGTCAGCAGGGAATTGTTATACAAATATAAATTGTGAAGAGTGTTTCCAAAACCAGTTATTTTCATAATTCTCTAAGTGATAGTCTATTCACCCCTCAAGGCCACCTCCAAAAGTACCTCCTCAAGGGCATGGTCCCTAATTCCCACAGGTGAAACTGATCTTTATCTCATGAAAACTCCCATAACAATTGGTTTATACTTCTCTTTTGATACCTGATTTTTTTTCAGGTGTAAAATGTGGTAAGTTGCACATCTATCTCCTCCATAGATTCTGAGCTCCTAGAACACAAGGCACATATATTTTTTTACCATCCTGTGCCCCACACCCTACCTCCATTCTTAGAATAGTGTTGTGCACTTTTAAGTATTTAATGAATATTTTTGAACAAATAAATCAATAAATAATAACATTAATATTACATACCCCTGACTTCAGATAAGATAATAACATATACAGTGTCTGCCTGTATTTTTCCACTCTTCCTACATTACCTTATTATCCAAAATATATATATGCTATATATTATATTTAATATATCATATCTATATACTACACATATAAGCACAGGCACACAAAGAGTAAATTCAAGAAGCTAAAAGTTATGGCCCATGTAGCTGACCTGAGCTGAGCTTTCTGGTCTACCATAGTTTCCCAAATGCCATGGATCAAGCACCCTCAATGCAGACCCTCTGAAAGATGGAAGCAAGCTTGATAGTGAGCAACTTCCATCCCCAAACCAGATGAGTGACCTCTACCAGAATCAGTTCCCAAGAAAAGAAGCTACAAGACAGAAATGGCCAGAGTTGGAATCTTCCTTGATAATATGGTCCCAGCGTTGTGCTATGGCCCTTGGCCTTGACCATGCAAACCTAAGTGGGGTCCAAAAAACTAGAATTAGTTAAGATCTATATGTTTTCAGATGCCTTAGTCACAAGGAATCTGCAACCATAGAACGTCACCCCATAGGCCTTTTCTTTCTTGAGGATCTTGGCTACAAAAAAAGACTGAGTGTAAAGGGAGGAATAAAACAACATAGTTTTTATGAAGCCCATGCAGGAATCACCGCGCACACTTTGGATTAACCAGGAAGCTCCCACACGTTGTCACTATCTTGGCTGATAGGAGGGGAAATCCTGATGAGGCTCTGCCATGAACAAGTGTAGATGACTTGTCAATAATCTTGGCCTCAAGCTTAGAAAGGAGCATCAGAACAACTGCACAGTCCTAAAGATGACAGGGTCACTTCTTTCTCTCCACATTTGGAAACATTTTCCCCTAGGCAGCACGTTTATCTGGAATCCTTAGTATGGGGTACACAGATTAGATTCTGATGGGAAACCTGGCAATACTGGCTGCAGAAGTTTGAGATGAAGTGGAAGAGATGGGTCCTTCAAATGGCCCAGCTAGGGACCTCAGCCAGAGGTAGCCAGAGATGACTCAGAAGAGTCTAATAAGCATGGGGTTTGCTAAAAAAAAAATAATAATAATAGGTGATGCTACAGTAGCAAGCACACATTGTGGTTCCCAACTCAGATAAGAGTATGAAAAAACTTATCTGTTGGCACAAAAATTTGTCATCATTATATAAAGTTCTACTGGATAGCACTGGTCTAGACTATGTCTGAGATTATCGAGATAATAGATGATAACAGGAGTCCCCTCATCACCTGATCCCTGAAGTCAGCGGCATGACTGAGCCAGGTCCTCACCCAGAGGAGCTAACAGAGCTGCTTGCAGCGGTCCCCAGATGTCTCTAAACTAACCCATAGGACAGCACTTGCTCATAGGAGAATAAGTAGCTAAAAAGGAACCTGTCTAGCTCTGGTTGGTGTGGCTCAGTTTGTGGACATTGATTCGCAAACTGAAAGGTCATTGGTTCAGTTCTCAGTCAGAACGTATGCCTAAGTTTTGTGTTCGGTCCCAGGTTGGGGCACCTATGAAAAGCAGCCAATCGATGTTTCTCTCTCACGTCAATGTTTCTATCCCTCTCTTTCTCCTTCCCTTCCCCTCTCTCTAAAATCAAGAAACATGTCTTTGGGTGAGGATTTTTTTAAAAAGAAGCTGCCTAATATATATTTTCAGAATCTCTGCATTGCTGCCCCACCCAGCCTAATTCATTAAAGGACTTAAAGGGCCAATTGGCAATGCCAAAAGGAATAGGAGACAAGAAGCATCTCCAGGAAGATCCTGTTCTCACACCTGCCTCAGGATATAACTCTTTCCTCCAAGAGATTTGTGATTTCTTCTCTTAGAATGAAGAAGGATGGTACCAAATCTCCATTGCTCACTTACTGGGACTCTGGGTTGGAGACTACAGTGGCTTCTTGCTAGTATAACATCAACCTTTTATTAAAAAGTATAACTCGTATTTCTTAGAAACTTCTGGCTACATCTTCACAATTCAACGATCCTGTGAGATATATACCTCTGTTTATAAACCTGTTGGCTGTCCCATGTGATTTTATCCCAGCACGGAAAATCCATGGTCCCCCCAAGCAAGTGCCAAGACATCAGAGCCAAAGTAGTGGTGTGTTTGTGACATTACTGTGAAGGCTAGAGTCAGAATGAACCAGGAAGGTATTGAAATATATATAAGTATACTGAAATATATTAAAATATATATTGAATATATTTCTATAAAATATTTATATATTTATGTCCATTTATCTATATTTATATATCTATTAGATAGATAGATAGATAGATAGATAGATAGATAGATAGATAGATAGATATGATTCAGAAATAGAAAGCTCAGATAAGAAATCAAGGTCCAGGACAAAAGATGGAGCATGAAAAACACAAACAAACAGCAATGGGTGGTTGGTTACCAAGGAGGGCACCAAATAAGGAGCCCAGAACCCCCATAGAGCTGTGTATGGGGTCCAGTCTGTTAGGGTGGTCCTCTGCCCACAGTGCCTCTTTTTAAGTCTTTTGGCCATAACAGTCACACCTTGGATCTGATATATAGATATATCTCAGAGGTATTGCAGGTTCATTTCCAGACCATCACAATAAAGTCATGTTACAATAAAGTGAGTCATAATCTCTTTGGTGGTACAGGGTCTTGCCTTCAATTTGTAAAAACCACGACATATGTGGAGCATGATAAAACGAAGCAAAAATAAAACATATACAGTCAGCAAAGCCAGAAGCTGCACTCAGACTTTTCTCTGCTATCCTGCAATCCCACCACTGCCAAGTCCTGTCAAGATGTACAACCCTGGCTGGTGTGGTTCAGTGGATTGAGCACCAGCCTGTGAACCAAAGGGTCACCAATTTGATTCCCAGTCAGGGTACATACCTGGGTCCTGGGCCAGGTTTCCAGTTGAGGGTGCACGAGAGGCAAGCACACACTGATGTTTCTCTCCCTCTCTCCCTCCCTTCCCCTTTCTTTAAAAATAAATAAATAAAATCTTTAAAAAAAAATGTAGAGCACAAATCCCCAATCTACAATTTGATTATCTGATTATCTGGTAATCTCACTCACCTGGAATATAGCTGAAAGGCAAGCGTGAGGAAATGTAAGCATAAAGGCCTCCACACAACCAAAATAATGGTGTTAAAGTTAATGCACTCTACTTACAAGGTTAGTCTTCAATCACGCATTCATGATTTATCTATCTTATCTTACAACCCACAGCAACAAGCTTAACTGAATGAGAAGCAAAAATTTATGAGAGGAGAATCAAAATTATAAAAACCATACATAAAATCAGCTTACAAAGCACATGGTTAGGCCATTTGGGAGAATATTAACTGCTCTGCTTTATAACAGTAGCTTTTGGTAATTAATGCACAAAATGATTGAGTTATGTCCAGTGTTCTCTGCTTAAGTCACAGATTTGTCATACATAGCAATTCAGAGATTACAAATACTGGTTTGTGTGCTAAACTACTGTATTTTTCACACTATAAGACACAACTGACCATAAGATACACCTAGGTTTAGAGGAGAAAAATGAGAAAAAAATATTCTGAACCAAATGGTGTACTAAAATATTTAATAAAATATAACAGAATAATATTTCAACCTTTTAAAGGGAACAGCAGTCAACAGCAGTATTAAAAACCATCATCACTGTCATTAACAAACGAGGAGAGATTTTAAGTTTCAAGTACTCTTCTAGTTTTCTGGGAACCCCAAGAACTTATCATCGCTAGTGTCAGAATTTATGAAGCTCAGCTGCTCACAATCACTGATATCACTTTCTTCGCTATCTTCATACTGACCAGATGCCCTGAGATTCAGCAGTAAAGTGGGACATTTAAGCATCCCCAGGGGTTTCACGTGGGCCCACCACTTCCTCTTCTAACAGCTGTCAGCACTGCTGACAGGTCAGGTAATACACATCATGGTCTGTGACACAATATTTGCTCCATAAGACACACAGACATTTTACCCCCATTTGTTGGGGAGCGGGGGGAGTGCGTCTTATGGAGCAAAAAATATGGTATATCTTTTTGTTTGTTTGTTTTATTTCTGGTCTTTTATGTTAACCTTGAAGAAAGGAGAAAGAAGATGCTTTCCTCTCTCAAGACCCAGGGGAAACAATGGCCCTGACTCTGCAACTGAAGAACTCTTAGCTGAATCCTGAAAAACGATGATCCAGTCACAGAAATAGAGGTCACCAGGGACTGTGGGGAGGGGAGACAAGGAGGCATTTTTAAGGGACATAAAATTATGTTTAGGATGATTTTTTTTAAGTTCTGGGAATGGAGAGCAGTGATGGTTACACAACAGTATAAATTAAATGCCACTAAACCATACACTAAAAATGGTCAAAAATTGTTCATGATATGGATATCTTACCACAATAAAAATCAATTAATTAAAAATAAAAGGGTGGCCCAGCCAAGGAGCTGAAGAGAGAGGTGGGGTAGGAGTCCCCCAAGTCCAGAAAGGACGTCTGGGGCGCACGGTCTACAGCATGCAGTTTCAATTGTCCTTTTCTGCATTATAATTACTGCCTGTTCTCACCAAGTCTTCAGTTAAAGCCTACTCTAGGCTGTTCTTTGAGGAGAGAAGGTGGATCACACTTGGACTGTGAGGTGACAAAGCACACAGTGATCACCCGAAGAAACAATAACAAAGAGCACTGGCCAGTAGGGAAGATTTGCATGGGGCAAAATAAATGATATGGAGGATATGCAACATGGCCTCAAGCCTCTCAGGGAAAGCAAGGGAGGGAATCTTCTCCACCGCTGGACCTTCATAGGCCCACAGACTATAGGCAAGCTACTGAGGCTGGACTACTGCTACCACCCTAACCTCTTCCCTGACTCCAGCATCTTCTCAGATTCAATCGAGCCTGGACCCACTGCCCGCACTATGGGACTGGCAGCCTCTTGGGGATGCCTTGGACTTGAGTCTGATGTTGCTTAGTCCCAGCTGAAATATCCTGGTCAGCTTCCCTTCCACCACCCATCCCACTTCCCTCATTCTGGCCCCTCCTAGGGTCCTTGCCTCCTCACTCCCAAGCCCCAGGAAGGATCCCAGTATCCCCTGGTGGCTGCCAACTCTTCCTCTAGGGCAGAGCCACCCTCACTGGCCCAGAGCACCATCCAATATCGTCTTCTCAGCTCTGTTGGTCACCAGGGGTTAAAGCACAGCCAGGAACGCTTCACTCCCCAGGTGCCTTAGCTTTCCTCCCCTTGCTCCTGAGTTCCAGCATAACCAAAACACAGCCCTCTGAGCCCCTGCTCTAGAGGACAGTGTGGGGCTGATGGCCCTGGCACCGTTGCTCCATGTGAGTCCTCTTGGGCGTAGCTAAAGGCTCATGGGTGTTGCTTAACCACTTTTCTTTTTGTTTAGGACACACTGGATACAGCTAGACACAGGTGCCTCTGTCAGTCAGGGCGCCAGCATCCTATGTTGAGATGGCACATGTAATTTTGGATAATTTGTGGGCAGTTCACTCAGTGGACTATTTACAAAGGTACAGGCAATAAACAGACCACACAAGGAATGCTGCAGTGTCCCAAAGTCAGACACAGCGCCCACCTCACCTTAGGCCTAAAGGGGTGAGGAAGGTGTGGTTAAGGGAACCCAAAGGTGAGGAGGCTATCTTGAGAGGAGGCTTGCCTAGAGCTGAGAACTGTGGTCAAAGGATAAAGCCACCTCTATCAGTCCCACAGGGAGAGAGAAATAAGTACACTGCCTGCACTCTCCCGTCCATCTACTGTGGGGCTGCACAAGGCTGAATGCAGCCAACGGCAGGAGGGCAGGAAGCCTGCTGATGTAGGGCATACAGGTCAGCTTCCCAGGGCACAGGGCAGAGCAGAGGGTGGAGGGTCAGTGGCAACCAGCATAGTGCCCCTGCCTCGGTAGCTGAGCACCACTCACAGGCATGGTGCTAGCTAACATGTACCAGGTAAGATGGGGAGAGAAGGTCAGGGCAACGTATGCCTTACAGAGCTTCAAACTCAAATATGGAGACACAAACCCAAAGAAAAGGAAGGAAAAAGAGTAGACTAAAGATCTGAGCAAGCCAGGTTTTTCTACCCACATTCTCATGTCCCCAGCATTAGGTACAGCTCACTGTCTCACTCCTTAGTCACTCACTACTCGCTGACTTCCCATGAAAAAAATAGGTGGCAACACAAATTTTTTAAATCAATCTGTAAAGGCATATATAGGAAAAGTTATAGAAAAATAAATATAAATGGCTTACAAATATATGAAAAGATGCTCAGTCTCGCTTATTATTTATGAAATGCCAAGGTACTTTTTTTTTACCTTACATATTGGAAAAAATGTAAACATCTGATAATATACAATATCAGCATGTTATGAGGAAAATGTTGATAGCAATTTAAATTGGTGCAATTTATTGGAGATGCAATTCAAGATTTATATATTGGTTAATTTAGCAATCTTACTTCCAGGAATGTATTCTTTTTTTAAATTGAATATAGTGTATTTTTATTGTGATTAAATATACATAACATAAAATTTACCATTTTAACCAGTTAAGATCACAATTAGTGGCATTAAGTATGCTTACAATGTTGTGCAATAATTGAGACTGTTCATTTTTAGAACTTTTCATCATTCCAAACAGAAACTCTACCCCATCTGAGTATATATAGTGGTAATGTAAAAACTTTCAGACTTTTTGCATTTGATCTTCCTTAAAAATCTACAAATTAATTTATAATAGTTCCATCAACCAATGTTTCAGAAATATTTACGAATGCCTGAACTTCCATTATTTCTTTTGTAGGACTTTAAAATATTCAAAGTAATTATGTTAAGCATTTTGTTGCAAGTAATGTAATTTAATTTTAGCTGAGCACCGTTAGCTTTACTAAGATTAGTAATTAAATATTTAGCTGCAGAGTAAATTAGCTGTGCCACATGGTCATTGGAAAGTGGGTGCTCCAATTACTGCAGCATAAATGCTTTACAAGGTATTGTAATATAACTAGTAAATTAATAATGACAATTTAAGTTTCAGCTAATTAAACTCTTCCTTAGCATTTATTAATTTGACAGTCCGAAGTAAAACAACTTTGACAGTGATAATAACTGTTGTAATGGTAGAGATGCACCAACCAAAGAAGGATAAAATTGTGAAAATAGAATGTGTGTAACTAGTTTAAAGGAAAAAAAATCAGTGCCCAACTGTTGTCTTCCCCCACTCTTTGCTCCCCTCCACCCAGCCCCACCCCAGCCTGCACCACATTGTTGTCTTGTCCGTAGGCTCTGCATATATGTTCTTTGGCTAATCTTTTCCAGTCCCCCTCAGCCTTTCCCCTCTGAAATCTGTCAGTCTGTTCCACGTATCCCTATTTTGTTTGTCAGTTCATTTTGTTCATTAAATTCCACTTATGAGTGAGATCTTATGGTATTTGTCTTTCTCTGGCTGGCTAATTTCATTTAGCATAATAATCTCCAGGTCCATCCACGCTGTCACAAGGGGTAAGAGTTCCTTCTTTTATACAGCCATGTAGTATTCCATTGTACAAATGTACCACATCTTTTTTACAGAAATATATTCTTATAGATACCCTCCCGCATGCAATCCCAAGACAACAAGGATATTTATTGTAACATTGTAAGTAAAAGCAAGGACTGGAAAAATCTTAATTGTTTACCTAAAAGGAATGGTTAAATAAATATGGTTTGTACATACAATGGAAACTACATAACAGACTTAAAAATAGGTGCATTTGTGTGCTGGTAAGGATTTATTATCTCTAAGAAATATTATTAAGTAAAGAAAGTAAAGTACAGAACAGTAAGTATAACGTGGCCTTATTTATGGAGGCTGGTGGGGTGGGTGGTGGTGGTAGTGAGGGGTCGTAATCAGTTGGAATATAGGGCACATGAAAAAAGTAAGTTCATTTTTTCCCCACCATTCTCGCTTAAACTCACTGTACAGATCTGTTCTTTCCCTGCTAGAGGATAACATTACTATGAGGCCCTATCATTTTTCAGCCATTTCTAGATAATTTAAAAGCCTTTCATCACATTCAATTATAAGAAAAACTCATGTTGGTAATTTCACAATCCATCCAGTGTAATAGCTAAAACTCCAGTCTAGTCCCTTCCCTGTCAGTCCAGGCCTGCTGTCCAGAGTTGGCACTTTTGGGGTGGGGATGTGGGCCAGCTGTGTCTCTCTTTCTCAGTCACTCCCCTCAGCCACTTGCTGGCTTCAGGTTCTGAGCCATCCATCCCACATTGGCCCACAGGAGAAGAGGGCCTGTAGAGAGAGGCTGATCTTTGCAGAGGCAATGAAGCCTTATCCTCTGGGTGTAACAGACGCAGAGTTTCCAGATGTTGGTTTTACAGGAGCCTATTATGGGTTTTAATTTTCCTTTTTTTCTTCCCATTTTTTAGTTTCTCCCACTGGGGACGGATGGCTATGGATCCCTTATTAACAGGAGTTGTCTCCTGTCTGGCTGTGGAAAACCCTTCCCTCAGGCCCACAGACTCTCTCTGTTGGAATCACATGGTCCCACCTGGAAATCCTCTTAGGTAATACTCAAGGCAACCCCAGGCCGCTCCCTGAGCCTATCTGGTCACCCAGAAACATGCACCATTGCCCCATAGCTACTAAAACACAGCTCAATACAAGGTAGCCATGTCTCCTCATTCAACCCCCAGGTAGGCAGTTTCAAAATAGCCCTTTCACCTTCTCCAAGTAGAAATAGATACTCCTTATATCTACCAAATGCCAGGCAATAGGCTTCAGCTTTCTGGGAGATGGTCTTGAAGCCCTGCTCTTTGGGGCAAGCCCACTGACAACATATTCCAAAGAAATCTCTCAACCTCTACACCTGCTGCTCTTATTGGCCAGAGGGAGGGTTGCTAATGCAGACTAATTACAAAATATTAGTTTAGTTAAAATTTAAAAGAATGCAAAAACTCAAGTGAAAATGAACTTCAATTATGCTGATATTAAATATTTCTTCAGCATAAGAAAATCATTTTTTATTATATGTTGCCATTTCACACAATATAGATTGATTCCTGGTAATTAAAAGTGAGATCAGCAAGCTCCCCTTCATTTCTCTAATGTATTACTTAGCTTTTAAACTATTCAATATCTTATTAAATTTATCTTTTATGTTAGTCTGTAATCCAAAACACTCATGAGCAATTTCCTTCTGTTTCTTGAGCTGTTTTCTTCTAGATGGAGCTCCTTGTGTTTTCAATACTATGTTTGTTTTTTGTTAGTTTTGCTGTTGCTTTTATATACAGCTGTGCTATTTTCATTCTGCTCACGATTGGACCTTTCATTTACTCTGATGTAATAATAATAGCAATATTATCCAACACTTAGCTATATAGCACTTAGTATATGCCAGTCACTGTTACAAGTGCTTTCCCTATATTAACCTATTTAATCCTCATAAGCATCCTGAGATATTACTATCCCCATTTTACAAGTCAGGAACTTTAGGCATAAAGAGGTTAAGTAACTTGTTCACATAACTTGTGAGTAGCAGAGGCAGATTAGAAAGTAGGCATTCTGGCTCCAGCATCCATTGTCTTAACCACTGTACTTCCCATTTGTTCTCTAGGGAGCTATACTTGGAGGGCTGGCTCCTGCCTTTCTGTGTACTTTCCCTGTGGTCTGAAGGTATGATGAGTGGAGAGGGAGTGCTCAGCTTAGAAAGTGAGCCAACTTGGAGGGTTAATTTACAGTGCTAGGATTCCTTCCATCTTGTTGATGCTTCAGTCTGATCTCCGTAGACAGAGTTCCCTTGCCTTGGATTCATCCTCAAGTTAAGCCTAGAGCCCTCACAGCCACACTTGCATCCACCTCACCCAGTTCTCCCAGCTACCATTTCACTTCTTCCCAGCCAGAAAAGGAAGAAGG
This sequence comes from Furipterus horrens, assembly GCF_987537825.1. Taxonomy (NCBI): domain Eukaryota; kingdom Metazoa; phylum Chordata; class Mammalia; order Chiroptera; family Furipteridae; genus Furipterus; species Furipterus horrens. The sequence goes on along the minus strand of NW_028327176.1, from coordinate 55,726,268 downwards.
AGATTCCTCCCTGGTTTTCCTTTCTCCTGACTGAGGGTATAAGTGAAAAGTCTCAGGACTTTGGTGACACAGTTATGACTTCTAGAAGATGGGGTTCAGAACATTTCTGTGTGATGCACTTCCTCTCAAGTCCTGGGTCTTCTTTGTTACTCCTTATTGGCCATTTTATGAAGTCTGTGCCATTGCAATGTACCCTGGTCCTTGTTTGATTATCATCGTAAAATATTTTGCTAATTTGTATGGACTTGGGGGGTGATTTTTCATTTATTTAATGAGGTTGGTATTAGAGAAGGAAGGCTCCATGAGGTATATTCACTCCACCTCCCTGGATCAAATATGCATATTCACAGTTTAGTATTCATTGTTTCTTGAAGATCCCAAGGTACCTACATTTTATAGATCTGATAGGGGAAATAAGGTTCCTTTGGGAAAGGAGAAACATAAAATCCTAAAAAGTAAAAATATACCCAAGATGAGGTAGAATATTCTGAACCAATTAGTTGGGGGATATAAGAAAAAATGCTTTAAGCTCTGGGCTGTTGAGAGCTATTTGGCCTTGAATTAGAGATGGCAGATCCCTGGTTCAGACACAGAGGAAAAACAGGGACAAATTTAAAATTTTTCTGCTTTTTCACAAGATTTGCTCTTACTCTTTTGGGATATTGGTCCTTCATACTGTTAACATCAGGTTTCACTAGCTTTAAGCCTTCACCCTACTTAATACTTAGCGACAATCTCATTTGCCTTTCTCCAACCCAAAATGAATCTAAGTAAGATACCAGGAAACTGGAGATGCAGCTACCTATTCTGACCCCCTAGCCCATGACTGATAGGCAAAGAAGGAAGGAAGCCCAGCTCCTCCACAGGCCTTATACAAAAAATAAAGAAGCAAGAGTCCCCTGGGAGTCACAGCTGCCTCATTTAAGTCATTTCACCAAAGTACTAAGTGCAGTTAAGACTTATTTATAGGATTAAAAATAACAATGTCAGGTGGGGCTTGGAGAACATATTTGCATAACATGGATCTGATAAAGGATTTGTATCCAGAATATATAATGAACTCTCAAACTCAATTAAAAAATCAACCTAATTTTAAAAATAGGAAAAGAGCCCTGACCAGGTGTCTCGGTTAGTTGGAGCACTGTCCTGTATACCAGCAGATTGCAAGTTCAATTCCCAGTCAGGGTACATACCTAGGTTGCAGGTTTGATTCCTGGTCAGGGTGAGTATGGGAGGCAACCAGACAATGTTTTTCTCTCACATCGATGTTTCTCTCTCTCAATTTTTTAAAAAACAGAAAAAAGATGAGAACAGACACTTCACCAAAGAAGCTATATAGTGACAAATATGTATATGAAAAAGTGCTCAACATACTAGTCATTAGGAAAATGCAAATTAAAATCAAAATGAGATGCCAGTACATACCTATTAGAATGGTTTTAAAGAAAAAGTTTTTTTAAGTTAATACCAAGTGCAAGGATGCAGAATAACCGAAATTCTAAAAAAACTGCTGATATAGATGCAAAATGTATAGCCACTTTGGAAAACAGTTGGGCAGTTTCTTTAAAAATTAAACATCCAGCTCTGGACCATGTGGCTCAATTTGTTGGGCATCATTCTGCAAACCGAAAGGTTGCCAGTTCAATGCCCGCTCAGGGCACACGCCTGGGCTATGGGTTCAGTCCTTGGTCTGGGCGTGTGTTGGAGGCAACAGATCGATGTTTGTCTCTCACACCGATATTTCTCACCCTCTCTCTCTCCCTCCCTCCCCTGCTCTCCTAAAATCAATAAAAGGAAAAAAAGAAAAAGCAATAGAAACAAAGAAACAGCTGCATTTACCCTTCAACCTGGCAAACCCACTTCTAACAATCTGTCACAAGGCATACTTACCTGCACAAGGACAAAATGACCCATGCATTGTTTTAAAAAAAAATTGAACATCCATTTACAATAAGAGCCAGCACTCCAACTCCTATATATTTACCCAAAATGAAAACTTATGTTCACACCAAAACCTGTACACAAATGTTTATAGAAGCTTTATTCATAACTACCAAAAACTATATACAACCCAAATATCCTTCAACTGGAGAATGAATAAACAAAATAATGGTACATACATTCTATACTATTCAGCAATAAAAAGAAACTACTGATACGTACAGCATAGATGAATTTCAAATGTACTATGCTAAATTAAAAAGTTCAGACTCAAAACTCTACGTACTGCCTGATTCCATTAATGAAGGCAAACAAGGAACACTGAATAACAGATGAGTGGTTGTCCAGGGCTGGAGCACCAGTGGGGTGGGAGAGGACTACAACAAAGAGGCAGCAAGAGGACATTTTTCTGGTGATATAACTGTTCTATGATTTGATTAACATGGTGATTTTATGCACTTACCAAAACTCATAGAACGGCACATTAAAGAGGGAAATTTTGCTGGGGAAAAAAATAAAGCAGCTCATAAAAGAAAAATATGTCATGTGGAAGAAACTTTAGCATGACCCATTTAGTTGACAAGAGAGAAAACACGAGAAGGGTAAATGATTAACACAATGTCATCTGAGGCAGTGGGAGTGGCTAGATGGGAATTGGTCTCTTGACCCCGATCCAGGATCCTTAACATTACAGTACTTTCCAGTTTTGTAACCTTGACCACATTAAGAAATACATAATTATCACAAGTTCTGCAGATTAAAACTTATTTATATTGAATTGGGGTTACACTGGTTAATAAAATTATATAGGTTTAATGTGTACAATTCTATAATGCATTTGTATATTGTATTGTGTTCTCCACCCAAAGTCATATCTCTTTCCATCATTTGTTCCCCCCTTTATTCCCTCCTGCTTTTCCCACCCCCATTTCCTTCTGCTAATCACCTTACTAAAGTAACTCATTTATTATCTCAGTTCTGCAGAAGTCTGTCACAGTGTGACTGGATTTTGTGCCCAGGGTCTTACAAGGGCAAAGTGAAAGAAAGCATTAATTGATCTGGGCTCTATCTGGAGGTTCTAGGAAAAAAAAAAATCCATTTCCAAGACTATGCAAGTTTCTGTGAGAATTCAGTTCAAGGCAGTTGTGCGACTAAGGTCTTTTCTTTGGTTGCTGTGAGCTAGAGGTTGTTCTCAGCTTCTAAAGGCTTCCCGCATTCCTTATTTCACAGCCCTCTCCATTTTCAAACCAGTAAAAATGGGTCAAGTCTTTTTTATGCTTTGAATCTTCATTCTTTTCTACACTCATCCAGGAGAAAGTTCTGCTTTTAAGGGCTTGTGTGAGCACTTTGGGCCTGCCCAAATAATCTATTTTAAAGTCAACTGATAAGTAACCTTAATTATAGGAATGCCCTGTTTTATTGCTCACTTCATTGCGCTTCACAGATACTGTGTTTCTACAAATTGAAAGTTTATGACAACCCTATGTGGAGCAAGCCTATGGGCTCTATTTTCCAACAGCATTTGCTCACTTCATGCCTCTGTCACATTTTAGTTAATTCTCACAATATTTCAAACTTTGTCATTCTTATTATATTTGTTATGGCAACTTCAAAACTTTCATGGAAAAAGTCACTGCAAGTATGGTGGAGACCACAAGAGAACTAGACTTAGATGTGGACCTTGAAGCTGTGACTGAACTGCTGCAAACTCATGATAAAACTTTTAACGAATGAGGAGTTGCTTCTTATGGATGAACACAGAAAATGGTTTTTTGAGATGGAATCTACTCCTCGAGAAAGAGGCTGGGAACTTGTTAAAAATAACAACAAAGGATTTACATAAATTTAGTTTGTAAAGTAGCAACAGGGTTTGAGAGGACTGACTTCAATTTTGAAAGTCCTACTATGGGTAATATGCTATCAAACAACATCGCAAACTACAGAATCATTCATGTCACAGCCACCCCACTCTGTGACAACTACCACCCAGATCAGTCAGCAGCCAGGACTCTCCACCAGCAAAGATTAGGATTCACTAAAGACTCAGATGTTAGCATCTTTTAGCAGTATTTTAAAATTCAAGTATGTAGTTTTTAAGATATGTTATTGCACACTTAATAGACTATAGTATAGTGTAAACATGACTTTTACACATACTGAAAAAACAAAAAATTCATGTGACTCACTTTATTGCAATGTTTGCCTTATTGCAGTGGTCTAGAACTGAATTTGCAATACACGAGGTACGGGTGTACAGCCGCAACATCCTCTTTTCCTTGTAACATGACATATTCACAAGCATGACAGCATGGGTAAAGGTAACAGGAGCTAAATTCTGCCCACCACATACATTTTACACAGTGACCTAGTGTACACACATATATACAAAGCAGAAGCTAAAATACCCTTGCTCGACACTCTGATGCTTTTAATACATTTTAAAATGCCAGTGGCAACACACTACATCAAATTCATGTCCCACTAATGGCTGCAACCTAATATACCTTTTTAAAAGGCCAGCATGCTCTTTTAAATTCCCATTTGCAATATTACGCCCATGAAGGGCCTCAGAGACCTGTGTAATCCCTGAAATTTTATGAAAAGTTATGGGACTAAACAATCATGAGACAAGCCCATGCTAGGGATATTCTACAGGATACCTCACCAGTGCAGGTCATGAAAAATGAGGAAAGATTGAGAAATTGTCACAGATCAGAGGAGACTGCGGAGACATGTCAAGTGAATGTAATATAGTATCCTGGTTTGGATCTTGGAACAGAAAAAAGATATCAATGGGAAAATAGAAAGAAGCCAGCCTGGAGTTTAGTTAATGGTAACATATAATGTCAGTTTCTTTACAATAGCCAAGATTTGGAGTCAGCCTAAGAGCACATCAGTAGACAAATGGATGATTAAAAAAAACAAAAATCTGTGGCGCATTTACACAAACGAATACTACACAGCAGTAAAAAAGGAATTCTTACCTTTTGCGACAGCGTGGATGAAACTAGTCTATTAAGCTAAGTGAAATAAGCCAGTTGGTGAAAGACAAATACCACATGATCTCACTTATAAATGGAAGCTAATGAACAAAATGCTGCTGACTGGAGTAAAGCAGGGCTGCGTCCTCGCACCTATGCTGTTCGGAATCTTCTTCTCCATGCTCCTCCAATACGCCTTTAAGGACTGCAGCGAGGGTGTCTTCATTCACACCAGATCCGATGGCAAGCTCTACAACCTGGCCCGTCTACGAGCCAAGACCAAAGTCAAAGAGGTGCTCATCCGTGAGATGCTCTTCGCCGACGACGCAGCTTTGACATCACACTCCGAAGGGGGACTCCAGCAGCTAGTCACTTGCCTTTCCCACGCATGCAAGGAGTTCGGACTAGCCATCAGCCTGACGAAGACGAATGTTATGGCTCAAGGCACGGGGACTCCCCCATGCATCACCATCGACGGATACACCCTGGAGGTTGTCAACGACTTCACTTACCTCGGGTCCACCATCTCGAGCTCTCTGTCAGTCGACTTGGAGGTCAACCGGAGAATCGCCAGGGCAGCCACAGTTATGGCCAGACTGAACCGGCGGGCGTGGAACAATTCCAGCCTCACTGAGAAAACCAGACTGCGCATCTACCAAGCCTGCGTACTCAGCACTCTCCTCTATGGCAGCGAGACGTGGACCACCTACGCAAGGCACGAAAGGAAACTCAACAGCTTCCACATGAGGTGCCTGCGACGCGTCCTGCATGTCGCCTGGCAGGATAAGGTCCCCAACACCGAGGTGCTGAAGCGAGCCAATATGAGCAGTTTGCATGCAGTTCTTAGCGAGAGACGCCTCAGGTGGCTCGGCCATGTCAAAAGAATGGATGCAGGCCGTATTCCCAAAGACCTCCTCTACGGCGAGCTAGCAGAAGGCAAGAGGACGACAGGGCGCCCAAAACTGCGGTTCAAAGACATCTGCAAAAAGGACATGACACAATGCTCCATCAATCTCAACACATGGGAAGTTCAAGCAGACGACCGCCTAGCCTGGAGGCTCGCGGTCAGGCAAGGTACGTCACGTGCAGAGGCTGCGCGCAATGAGGAGGCGGTCCAGAAAAGATCGAGGCGGAAGCAGCGTCAGCAGCAGCAACAACGGCCATCTGCCTTCACCTGTACCAAGTGCGGCAGGGATTGTCACTCCCGAATCGGACTGCACAGCCATTCTCGGCGGTGCAGATAGACTCTCAAGAAGCTACGCCATCGTCTCTCGAGACGGACGGCTGCCGACGACGACGACGAATGAACAAAATAAACTAATGAACAAAATAGAACCAAAGGCATAGAAACATGGAAGACTCACAGCTGTAAGAGGGGAGGGGTAGGTAGGGACTGACTGAAAGGTGAAGGAATTAAAGAACATATATGAATGACCCATGGACATGAATAACAGTATGGGGATTGACTATGGGAGTGGGGGGTTGGCTGGGGGGAGAGGGGCAAAGGGGGAAAAATTGTGACAATAGCATAAACAATGAAATGTTTAAGAAAAGCAAAAATGAAAAATAAAATGTTTGAATTAATAAGCAAAAAAAAAGATGTTAATGACAGGGGAACTAGATGAGGGGTATGCAAGGACTCTCTGCACTATCTTTGCAACTTTGTTGTAAATCTAGTATTATTCTAAAATAAGGTTTATTTACAAAACATTACAGGACTGAATATCTGTGCACTTTTCCGGGGGGTGGGGGGGGTGGGGGTGTATGAACCTTCTATCTTCAATCCATGTTCCAAAACTACTTAATACCCAACTTCCAAGGCTTCCTGCTGCTTTCCTTAACCACTACTTCCTAAATATTCTGCCTCCTTCCTGCTAAGTCACCCATACCTTCCCCTCAAAAAATAAAATTTAGCCAGAGACTGGAGAAGGGGAGGGTAAGAAGTCATTGTTTAATGTGTATTAGAGTTTCAGTTTGGGAAGAGGGAAAATGTTTTGGAGATGAATGATGGTGATGGTTGTACAATACTGTGAATGTACTAATGCCACAAAACTGGACACCTGAAAATGGTGTAAGTGGGCTCTGTCCGGCTGGCTCAGTTGGTTGGAGCACTGTCCTGTACATCAAAAAGTTGCAGGTTTGATTCCCGGTCAGGGCACATACCTAGGTTGCAGGTTCCATTCATGGTGGAGGCTTGTATGGGAGACACCCAATTGATACTTCTCTCATACCAGTATCTCTCTCTCTCTCAAGTCAGTAGATATCCTCGGGTGAGGATTGAAATAAATAAATTTTTAAACGTTTAAATGGTAAATTTTATGTAATGTGTATTTTAAATTAAAAAATAAAAATGGAAATTGTACTAATACATACTATCACATAAACCTTGAAAACATTATCTACATGAAAGAAGCCAGACACAAAATACCACGATTCCACTCATATGAAAATGTTTTAAAATTGTGGTTATAGTTGTATGTATCTGTAAATATACTAAAAAATATTGAAATATATACTTTAAATGGGTGAACTATATGGTATATGAATTATATCTCAACAAATATGTTAAATTTTTAATTAGTTTTAAACCTAGAATCACATTTGTTTGAACTTATGAAGACTTTAAGTGGTATACAGTAAATTCTGGAACCAGATTCTGGTGACATGCTGGAAAAATGAAGAACAAATAAAAGACTGAGATTTAGAATGGCTGGCAGAAAAGATGAGGAAGGTCTGTGACCAGGCACCGTAGCTCTCCAGTCATGGTGGCAAGAACAAAAGCAAGACTAGAAAACACACTAGCTTAAAGTTGACCACACATCTTTATTCTGGTCCCTACCATTCATTAAGCAACCTACACAAATTATTCCCTTTTTCTCTGCCTCAAGCAGCAGTAGCTGCATCCAGGCTGGAAATGGAAGACCACGGCAGTGGAAGATCTTGTAGAGAAAAACTACAGGTGAGATCTCTGTTTATTCTGGCTTTGGTGAAGTTAGAACAGGAAAAGCATATGTGGACTTTCCAAGGACTCTTCTTCAAAGCTGAGGCCAAAGCAGAGGGCAAACTGAAGGATGCAGGTAAAGGCTCACTGAAGTCCCCAGCTCAGCATTCAATCCAAAGTACCTAAAAAGACAAAGAGCAACATATAAAGCAAGGTGCCTCAAGAGTCGGATGAGTATAACAAACTGGGCAAAGTTAAAGTGAATACTGGTTTGGTGCTAGCAGTTCTCTAAGATCAAAACACTTGTTTGGATGAATATTCATCCAGAAGATCCTTGGGGAAAAAGATGTCAGTACAGAGAGTGGGCAATTGGGAATTAAGCATACTGGTCTGGAGAGTTAGAATCAGAGGTCGGAAAAGGCGTTAGAAGTTGTTGTGGTAGTTAATGAGCATTTGTGGACACCACACAAGGGGTAAGTGGTGCAAGATACATGAGATAAGTTCTCTAAGCAAAGAGTTCATAATTTTTTGAGAAAGTTCCAGTTCAAGACGGGCTACTGAGTCCACAAGTTTCCATGCCCTCCCATCCAATACATATTCCATTCAAAAGGGAAAAAGGCTTAAAAAAAGATATAACTCTACAACAAAGAATGGGGGAGGGGGAAGGGCATCAGCAGTTAAGAGATTTCAGCAAAAAGCTGAGTAACAGAAATCTGACTTAAGTATGTTAATAGATTATGCAGAAGAAAACTGAGCCCAGAATGAAAGAAGAAGGAGCTGCAGCAGAGGTGGGAGTCTGTCTGCCTAGGTGGCCCATGGGGAGGCTGCAGACAACAGGAATGATGAAAAGAGACAGAAACAGCTGGCCCCATCTCCCCACAACCCTCCCTGAATGCAGCACTACCAGAAAACAAAAATTTAAACCTAGCTTGGTAGGAAAATATCAGAGGGCTCTCTTCTAAAGAACTAAAGGAATTATCTTGAGAAGCAGAGCAGCTTGTGAAAATGATAGCTCCCCACTGTGAAGCTTTCTGCATCCTGGTCTTTTGGCGACCCCACTATAACATCTACTCTCACTCCTGCTCACACTAATAAAACTACTGGGAAAAACACACAGTTTCTAAACACTGCCTTATTCACTCATTTTTTAAAAGAATGAAAATTACCAGGCATTTGAAAAAATTCTACAGTGAGACCAAAATTTACTTATTTAAAAAACTGAGACTGTAAATTCCTGCTGAGATCAACTGAAAAAACTGATTAAACTTTTCAATCCTTTAGGCATTGAAGAAGCATCAAGACAAGACAAATCCAAAATCTAGAAAAGCCAAGAACAAAATAAACCCAGCCTTCAAAGCTGCTTTTGCCCTGACAATATTTGCCAATCCAAAAGACAGAACTGAGAAACTGCTATGATTTTGGCAGGCTCAGTGAACCAAGAATCAAATCCCAGAGTCTCCTCAAGTGTAAGGTCTGATCATCCATCCACCCCGCTTTTTTTTAAAGCTGGAGTCCCAAATGGCTATCCTCTCAAGTAAGGCAAAACCAGAATTAAATCTGCCCCCTCACCGACCTGCAATCAGGGTCCTATCACCATGGTGATCAAAGAATCCTCAAATCTTGGATTTGGATTAAGGAGTTCCTGCACTGATAAATGCCCCCTAGGTGCCATGCAGAAGCACATGAAAATCTTTGAAGAAAGATTTCATAATATAGGCCTCATATTATCCAACAAATGCACTTACTTTGTTTAAAGAAATAAAATACAAGCTTCAAAATGCCTGCAGAAAATATAATAAAAAGTGACAAAAATACATTTTTTTTCTCTTCTGAAATTTTTTTTAATATGCTTTATTGTTGATGCTATTAGTTGTCCCAATTTCTTTTCCCCTTGTTCTCCTCCACCCAGTGACTCCCCTCCCTCCAGTTGTCCCCCACCTCCTTAGCCCATGCCCATTGGTTGTGCATATAGTTCTTCTCAACATCTTCCTGTCTACTCCACTCCCTCCTACTATGCTTCTTAATTCCTGTACCATCTCCCTTCCTTTTCCCTCCCCGCTGACCTCCCCCCAAAAGGTTCCCCAAACCTGTAATTCTTTTCCCACTCTTGTTGCCTAGTTTGCCTTTGTTTCAATTCCCTAGCTTCTGTTTTTTGTTGTTGTGATACAGTTTTCATTTTAATGTTCATGGTTTTGATCCTCATTCTCCTAAACCAGTCCCTTTAACATTTCATACAACAGTGGTTTGGATCTGATGAACTCCTTCAGTTTTACTTTGTCCTGGAAGCACTTTCTCTGCCCTTCTATTCTGAATGACAGCTTCGCTGGATAAAGTAATCGTGGTTGTAGGTTTTTGCTTTTCATTGCTTTGAATATTTCTTGCCAGTCCCTTCTTGCCTGCAGAGTTTCTTTTGAGAAATCAGCTGATAGTCTTATTGGGACCCCTTTGTATGTAATTCTCTTCTCTCTTGCTGCTTTTAAGATTCTCTCTTTAACCTTAATTTTTGACATTTTGATTATAATGTGTCTTGGTGTGGTTCTCCCTGAGTCCAGTTTATTTGGAACTCTCCGTGCTTCCTGGACCTGTAAGTCTATATCCTTCTCAAAGTTAGGGAAGTTCTGCTTCATTATTTTTTCACATAATTTTTCAATTTCTAGTTCTTCTTCTTCACCTCCTGGCAGCCCTATGATTCGGATGTTGGCCCGCTTGTTGCTGTCGGATAAGTTTCTGAGCCTCTCCTCATTTTCCTCACCTCTCGTTTCCTCTTTCTGCACTGGTTGACTGTTTGTTCCTTCTCTATGTTCCGATTTGTTGATTTGATCACTGGTTTTCTTGCCCTCACCACTTGTTTCGTATGTGTTTTTGTTCATTTCAGCAGGACTAGCCTTCATTCATTCCTTATCTTGTTTAAGATCTGTTGTTAGGTCTGTAAGCGTTTTTATAACCAAAGCTCTGAACTGAGCCTCGGAAAGATTTCCTATCTGCTGCTTCGTTAGATGTTTGCTGTCTGGTCAGCTGTGTCACTGGGATCTCCATCATGATCTGTGCCATCCTGACAGTTTTGGGTTTACCTTTGCTTCCTGGACGAGGTTGTCACACCTCCTACACTACAGGGGGCAAAGCCCTGTGCACTCGTCACAACCAGGCAACCCGTCTCACCATGCTGTGATGTTTTCTGTGGGGCGTGGGGGTCCAAGATGGATTCCTGCCATTCACTCTCCACTGAAAGACTGGGAGCCTCCTCCTCCATCCCCATCCCCTCCAGGCCTCACAGTCCAAGGTAATGGAGGTCGGCCTCCCCAGCTTTGGAATAGTAAGCTGATGGGTCTGGTCTGCAGCCGTGGGTGCTCCTCAGGTGCTTCTCACCTCCCCTTAAATATGGGTGTCTGTGCTTACCGCTGTCCTGCCCCCATCGCTGCTGCTGCTGCTGCCGCGAACAGCACAGCTTGAACTCTCCTCCCGAGCTTCGCCCCTCCTACCTGTCTGGATGAGCACCACTTCTTTATAACTTCATACATTGGACTCCCATTTATTTTCTGGTACTTCTGGTTATTTCTGGTTTTGTGGTAGTTGTGTTCCTTCTTAGTTATGGAGGGAGATGGAGCGTGTCAGTCTAGGCCTCCATCTTGGCTGGAAGTCTCCTGTGTTTGCTTCCAGGTCCCACAGAGAGCTGTTGCTCCTACTACGTTGTAAGAGGCGAGCCTTAGGGATTCGTCAGTAACGGGCGACCTGTTTCACCATGTTGTGGCGCTGTCTGGATGAGTATTTCTTCTTTATATCTTTGTTTGCTGGACTTCCATGCACTTTGGTTTTCTGGAACTTCTGGTTGTTTCTAGTTTTGAGATAGCTGTATTCCTTCTTAGTTGTGGAGGGAGATGCAGCAAGTCTGTCTACGCCTCCATCTTGGCCAGGAATCCCTCCAAAAATACATTTAAAAAATAACCAAACAGAATTTTCAGAAATGAAAAATATAAAAACTGAAACTAAAAAAAATCAACAAAAAAGTTTAAAGAGGATAAGACCACTGAAGAGAGAACAAAAAAATTACACAGCATACATCATGGAGAGGGAAAATTATGGTTGAGTTTTAACATCCACTTAATGGGAATCCCGAAGAGAAAGGAGACAGAAAAATAACAAAAACAAAGTAGAGCCAATATTTCAACAGTTACTGGCTAAGAATTTTCCAGGACAGATTCACAGATTTAACAGCCTTAAGCAGACTACATAAGAAATCTATACCTAGATACATCAAAGGGAAACTACAAAAACAGCAAAGGTAAAGAGAAGATCTCAAAACTATACAGAAATAAAAGGATGAATTAATTCCAAAAGAATAACAGACTAACACATAATTTCTCAACAGAAACAACAGAAACCAAAACAAGTAGAATAATAGCTTCAACGTGCTAAAATGAAAAAGAAAAAGGCAGCTACCAAAAGACCCAAATTAAAGGAAGTTCTAAAGGATTTATTTCAGGAAGAAAGAAAATGGTCACAAATGAAGGATGAGAAATACAGAAAGAAAAGAAGTGCAAAGATAGTAGTAAATATACAGGTAATTTTATATATCATTGCTTGTGTAGTATACCAATAATAATGCCTTATGTCAATTAACAAAGACAAAAAAATGAAACAAAAATACATGACATTAACACACGTGTGGCAGAAGGCTTACAAATAGAGCGAATAGATTCTAAGATCCCATTTTGTTGAGACTGAGGGGAAAGGTACTGACATTAGACTTTGATAAATTAAGGATGCATGAAGTACCCGATAGAGCAACAACTAAAATAATAAAACTAACTAACTAGAACAGCTAACTTCCAAAATGATAGAGGAAAAAATTGGAATAATAAATTATACTCAAAAAAGGGGAGCAAAAATGAAGAGAAAAAATAAAACACAGGCAAGGCAAATAGAAAGCACAAAATGAGATAGATTTAAACCTATATATATCACTAATTACATCAGATATAAAGTACCTGTATGTGCCATTTAAAGACTGTCAGTCTGAATTTTAAAAAATAATCCAATTATACACTATTTGCAAAGATGTGGAAAGGTAAAAAAAAAAAAATTAAAAACATATACCATGCAAATAATTTAAAAAAGAAAGCTGGCAAGCTTTTATAATATTAGACAGAATAGACTTTAAGGCACAAAGCACTGCTAGAAATAACAATGGTCAATTTATAAGTGTAAGAGACTTAAATACTAATAATATATAATATTAAATGTATGTATACCTAATCACAGCCCTGGCTGGTTTGGCTCAGTGGATTGAGCGTCGGCCTGCGAGCTAAGTGTCGCTGGTTCGATCTTCCAGTCAGGGCACATCAGAGAAGGAAAACTCTGATTCCAAAAAACCTCCGCTGCCTTGCGGCATACCTCTTCAGGGGAAAGGCTAAGGGAGTAAACCCCGACAGAAAATCCGGAGCCGGAGTCCCTAAGGCGGTTTGACGTTGTAGTCAACACCGGCAACTCCTGCGGCGCACCTGAAGCCAAGCTGTATTGACTCCGTCTTTCCCTTGGGCCCTTCAGCTGCGAAGAGAGGGGGGGGTCTGCTGCATGGGCAACAGCAGACCCTCCATATCACCCTGCCCAGGCTCTGTAGCTTCAGCTTCACTGGAGAGGACACTCCAGCGTCATCACAAGATGTCGATTCAACACGGGAGGAGACAGATACCGTGTCACTCCCGAGTCGGACTGCACAGCCATTCTCGGCGGTGCAGATAGACTCTTAAGAAGCTACACCATCGTCTCTCGAGACGGACGGCTGCCGACGACGACGACGATACCTAATCACATGGTCTCATAATATATAAAGAAAAAATAGACCCAGAAATATAAGTATAAATAGTCCACAATCATAGCAGACTTTAACACACAACTCTCAAAAGCTGATTAACTAAGTGGACAAGAGAAATCCCGTAAGAACACAAAATCTGAATTCTGTAATAACCAAACTTGACAATGCACCTAACAACTACAGAATATACATTTTCTTCAGGAACACACAAAACATGCACAAGGTTGGCCATACACTGGGGTCATACCTCAAATTTCAAATATTCCAAAGGACAGAAATAATAGAGTACATCTTTTGAAAACAATGCAATTATCATTAACAACAAAAAAGAGAACTATAAAATTCTCACATTTTTGGAAATTAAGAAATATTCATCTAAATAATCCACAGGCCCAAAAAATCAATTTAAAAACATTTCAAACCAAATAATAATAAGAGTATCTATTCAAATGTGAGATACAGTCAAATGTGAGATATAGCAGAGACTAGTGGGAAATGTATAACTTAAAATGTGTATAATAGAGAAAAAGCCTAAAAATTAAAAAACTAAAAATCTATCTCAGGAAGTTGGAAAAGAGCAATAAACTAAACACCAAAGTAAAAGAGAAGAAATAATAAAGAGCATAACTAATAAAATATAAAACAGAATTAACAGAATTATATGTTAGAATAAACAAAGCCAACGGCTGGTTCTTTGAAAAGACTAAGAAAATTGATAAACCTCTAGTGAAAGTGATCGAGAAAAAATGTTTGATAACTCCAAGAATAAAAAAGGGGATGTCAATAAATACCTAATATATGTTACAAAGATAATAAAAGTATATTGTGAAAAATTTTATACCAATAAGCTAGAAAATTTAGATATACAAATATACAAATTCCTAAAAAAACTCTAACTCCTTGCGGGAGGGGAGAATGTCTCATGAAAATAAAGAGCAACAGAATAGTTCTAAAACCATTCCAAAAACTGCATCAAAAATAAAAAACCTTCCCATGAAGAAAATTCCAGGCTCAGATGGCTTCCTTGGTGAATTCCACTAAACAGTCAAAGAAGAAATCATTCTAAGTTTACAAAAAGTTTTCCAGAGAACAGACTTTTAAAAAAAGAGAGGGAGAAGTATATTCTCCATCTAATTTGAATGAGGTCCACATATAGCATGAAAAAATCCCAATCTCTCATAAACATGATGTAACAGTTGCATTCTGATAATCTACACACACACACACACACACACACACACACACACACACAAACCTACAGTAAGCCTAATTACTGGGAAAACAGTAAATGCTTTCCCTTTGACATCAAGATGCTCGCTATCACTACTTCTACTCAATACTACTAAAGATTCTAGCCAGTGCATTATGGCAAGAAAAATTTAAAAGGTAAGAATTAAAAAGAATGTCACAAAAATGTCATTACTGGCAGATATTACTGTGTGATTAAGGAAATCGAAAAGAATAAACAAATCATTAGAATAAAAGTTAAGCAACAGACTAGGTGCAAAATTAACGAGAATGTCTTCATGACCTTGGGTTAGGGAAAAATTTGTTACTAAACAGGACACAAATAACATTATCTATATAAAGTGAAAATCATAAACCAGTAAAATATATGTGTCTCTTACATACTGAATAAGATTCTACTCAGAATATATATGTATTATTATAAATCAATAATAAAAGACAAAATATCTAAAAGAAAAACAGGACAAACCCCCATAAAAAGAAATGGACATGCATATAAAAAGGTGCTCAATGTCATTAGTAATCAGGGCAATGCAAATTAAAACCACAATGCAATTTTTACTTACATTCCTACCAGGTTGACAAAAATCAAAAACTCTAATAATACCAAGTGTTGGTAACGAGAATTACCATATATTACTGGTATAAATGTGAATCAGCTATACAGGATGTTCAGCAATACCTACAAAAGGGAGATACACATATCCTATGTCCCAGCAATTTTATACACACACATACATACACCCCCAAAGAAAAGCATACAAGAATGTTCATAGCAAATAGTTCATAATAGCACAATATCCAAATATCAATATTGTGGTATTGTCATATAATGGCATGCCATATAGCAAAGAAAATGAACAAACTAGATAGACATATATACTACCACAAAGATGAATCTCATAAATGAATTAACCTAAAGAAAACATCTATATTTATGGATACATGCTTATGTAGTAAAATTATAAAGAAAATAAAAGAAGTAATTATCAAAAAGTCAGGATACAGTTATGTCAGGACAGGTCATGGCAAGATATATAATAAAGAAGGATATATAGAGCTTCTAGGGGCTGACAATAGTATTCTATTTTTGTCCCATCAGTTACAATTGCTGTTCATTTTGTTATTTATCGACTTTACATTTGTTTGTGTTATATTTCATAATGAAAGACTTACAAAAGAATATATATTTGCATAAAATACCCAGAAAATTACAGAGCCTAATAATAGTTGCCTGCAGGGAAGGGACCTGTATGAGGTATTAAGGGACAGAAAGGATAGAGACAGACTGTCACATTTCACAGTACTGTTTTTCAACCTCTACATTCAACTTACAGATAAAACATGGAATATTTAATTCTGATGATATAAATGTTATCAGCTTCAACAATGTCAAAGAATAAGTACACATGACACAAAGCAAGAGATAGAAGTGGGCTAAAAACATGAAAGGAAAAGAAAGGTACAATAATAGTCATACCTTATGAAGTGGGGAGACAAGAAATATGTTGAAAGTTGGGTACAACAAAAAACAGATGTTTTAGTGTGTTATATAATCTGTAAAAATAATGCTACAACTACCAAAAAACAGGAAGGAAGGAAGAGATTTATGTGTTAATATAGGTTAGCCAAAACTTCATTTATTATAGAAGGAACTGATAACATCTGCAGTTGGTAAATCAAGGAGGAAGCATATAATTTAGAAATATAAGTAGCCACCTGAAAGCTAAAAACAAAAACAAAAAGGGGAGAGGCAACAGCTGCATTTCATTATATGCCATTAGGTAACTTTGATTTTTAAGCATGCACACATATTGTCTTGATTAAAAGAAAAAAAATAATTTTCTACTTAGAGCATACACATCTAAAGACATAAGGACAGGACTTCCAGCCAAGATGGAGGCCTAGACTGACACGCTCCATCTCCCTCCACAGCTAAGAAGGAATACAACTACCGCAAAACCAGAAATAACCAGAAGTTCCAGAAAATAAAGCTACATGGAAGTCCAACATATGAAGTTATAAACAAGTGGTACTCGTCCGGAAAGGTAGGAGGGGCGAAGCTGGGGCAGAGAGGTCAAGCTATGCTGGCGACAGCAGCTGTGCTGATGGCGGCAGGACAGTGGTAAGCACAGACATCCGTATTTAAGGGGAGGTGAGAAGTGCCTGGGGAGCTCCCCTGGCTGCAGACCAAACCAGTCAGCTAGCTATTCCAACG
Organism: Furipterus horrens; assembly: GCF_987537825.1. Lineage (NCBI taxonomy): Eukaryota > Metazoa > Chordata > Mammalia > Chiroptera > Furipteridae > Furipterus > Furipterus horrens. The sequence goes on along the minus strand of NW_028327176.1, from coordinate 55,709,127 downwards.
CCGGACAAGGCAGATCCCCACTGTCTCGGACTGTGAGGGCTGGAGGGCGTGGGGATGGAGGAGGAGGCTCCCAGTCTCTCAGTGGGGAATGAACAGCAGGAATCCATCTTGGACCCCCACCCCCACACAAAGTGTCAGTGTGGTGAGAAGGGTCACCCGGTAGTGACAAGTGCATGGGGCTCTGACCCCTATAGCGTAGCAGGTGTGACAGTCCCACCCAGGAAGCAAAGGTAAACACAAAACTGTCAGGATGGTACAGATCATGATAGAGATCCCAATCACGCCGCTGACCAAACAGCAAACATATGATCTATTGGACCAGCAAATAGGAAATCTTTCTGCGGCTCAGTTCAGAGCTCTGGTGATAAGAAAGCTTACAGATCTAACAGCGGATCTTAAACAAGATGGAGAAGGAATGAAGGCTAGTCCTGTTGAAATGAATGTAAATACATATGAAATAAGTGGTGAGGGAAGGAAAACCAGGGATCAAATCAACAAATTGGAACATAGGGAAGGAACAAACAGTCAACCAGTGCAGAAAGAGGAAACGAGAGGTGAGGAAAATGAGGAGAGGCTCAGAAACTTATCCGACAGCAATAAGTGGGCCAACATCCGAATCATAGGGCTGCCAGGAGGTGAAGAAGAAGAACTAGAAATTGAAAAATTATGTGAAAAAATAATGAAGCAGAACTTCCCTAACTTTGAGAAGGATATAGACTTACAGGTCCAGGAAGCACGGAGAGTTCCAAATAAACTGGACTCAGGGAGAACCACACCAAGACACATTATAATCAAAATGTCAAAAATTAAGGTTAAAGAGAGAATCTTAAAAGCAGCAAGAGAGAAGAGAATTGCATACAAAGGGGTCCCAATAAGACTATCAGCTGATTTCTCAAAAGAAACTGCAGGCAAGAAGAGACTGGCTAGAAATATTCAAAGTAATGAAAAGCAAAAGCCTACGATCACAATTGCTCTATCCAGCGAAGCTGTCATTCAGAATAGAAGGGCAGAGAAAGTGCTTCCAGGACAAAGTAAAACTGAAGGAGTTCATCAGATCCAAACCACTGTTATATGAGATGTTAAAGGGACTGGTTAAGGAGAATGAGGATCAAAACCATGAACATTAAAATGAAAACTGTATCACAACAACAAAAAACAGAAGCTAGGGAATTGAAACAAAGGCAAACTAAGTAGGCAAAGAGAATGTGAAAAGAATTATAGGTATGGGGAACATATTGGGGGGAGGTCAGCAAGAAGGGGTAAGTGGGGAAAGGGAGGGAGATGGTATAGGAATTAAGAAGCATAGTAGGAGGGAGTGGAGTAGACAGGAAGATGTTGAAAATAACTATGCACAACCAATGGGCATGGACTAAGAGGGGGGAACAACTGGCAGGAGGGGGGTCACTGAGTGGAGGGGAACAAAGGGAAAAGAAATTGGGACAACTGTAACAGCATAAACAGTAAAGCATATTAAAAAAATAATAAAATAAAGACATAAGGACGTTTTACCAGATACAAAATAATATACTAAACCACAAGGGCTAAAATGGCCAAAACTCTGATCTATTAATGTAATACCACACAGAGGATTCAATTACTAAGATTATTGGATTGGAACATGAAAATGAACTCATCTAACACTCAATAAATGGCATTTATTAGAAATCCAAGCTAAGCACCAGGCCATGGCAGAGGCTGGGATGGAAAATTGCATAAGATCTCTCCAGTTCTATTCCTGGCATCCTCCAATTTATTATCTGCAGGGCACTAGTGCTATGCCTTTAAAATACAAATCTGATCATATTACTCATGTCTGAAGAGCCGGTAATTAAAAATGAGCAGTAAAGTAGGCTCCCAACATTTTTGATTGGAAACCTTATAGGAAGTCAGTTCCAAGAAGTTGCCTGTCTTAGGCAGGCAGCTAACAAGTCATTTTTAAGAATAGGTAAACAAACAGAGAGACTTAAGAAAACTCTACAAATGAAGAAAATACTTGAAGCTGGTCATGGGAATTTACCTATGAAGACACTTAAAAGAATATATCAAAAGGGCCAGGGGCTTAGATTGATATAAAGATGTAAAACAAAGGTATGAATATAATAAAAAAAATCAAGAAAAGATTTCAAAGGTAATGAGGCTTGAAGGAGATAATGAGAATACATTGGAATATGTGTAAGAAAAAGTAAACTGATCAGATTTAGAAATTAAGTAGTAGAAATAGTTCTACGAGAAGGTAGCTAAAATGAGGTATTTCAAATATTTGCTATTACAATGTCAAGTTTTAGACAGTACATGAGTTAATCTAAAATTCCAAAGAATAAATAGATACAGGCAAGTACAGAATCTCTGCAGCAAAATAATCACTTACCACAGATTGTTGAAGAAAAAGAAACAAGAAGTAACCCTTTAAATGTTGGCAACTGTTTCTGATTTCCAGCGATTTGAGGCGGACAATTTGTATTTAGGGGGAGAGCAAAGTAGGAATTAAACATCGGAATCCATCTATTGAGACAGTTTTTCCTATCTCAATAGGAAGCAGGGAGAAAGAATGATCCCTACAGAAACAAGGAAGAACCAACCATGCCTCCATTTTATATAAGGTTTTGAAGTCAGATCATTAGCATGGAAAGGACCACTGGAGATAATTACCCACTGGTAGAGAACTTACCTTCCAGAAAAGCAAATTCATCCACGGCTTCTATTGCATTATCTGAAACACAAGGTAAAGGAACATCAGCCCCCGAGAGGCACAACCCACACACTGAAGGGGCCAAGAGACTTTATGCAAATCAGGAAATTTATAAAATTTGTCCCTTTGTTATCTTGAGATCCATTTCTACTCCACCACCAAATCTTACCTATCAGTTCTCTCTCTATAATAGCAAGAAAAGCTGGGCAAATACTGACTACTGTATTCAATGAAGGGAAACTCTGTGCTCTGGGTATCATGAGGGAACAGTTTGGCAATAGAGCATGGAAAGTGAGAATATGATATACATGAACGCTTACACATGTATGATGGTTACCACCTAGAAAGAAGAGTCAGAAATTAAACCTCCAATTTCTAGGGGAAAAAGAAACGTCAAGCCTGGTACAATATGGTAGAAAGCATCAAGAGGTCTATTCAGCTTTGGCAACAGTTAGACTCCTTTTCTTCTCTGCCCCAACCACTCAAAGCAGACCCTCTAAAGATAGGGCTTCTGGCACCATGGCAATCCAACAGAAAACATAGAGAGAGACCCTGTCGCATCAGGCATCATTTTTCAGTGATGCTTTCTTAACCAGTGAGAGAGAAAACTTCACCCAGCCTCCCATGTCAGCCTCCCCAGTACAAATACCACACTGACACTACCCAAATCTCGCCTCTGGAGGGTTTTCCTCTTTCCTTGTTGAGCACAGCAGTACGCATCTTTTGCAATAGTCTCCACAAACAGTTCCTGTGGAGCAAACAGACGTGTACAGTAAGCTCTCCCTTAACCTTCTGAGATGTTAAGTGAAATACCATGTAACAAAGCCAATTTTACCATAGGGTCAATGATATAAACAACAGTTCAGTTCCTATGACAACTCATCAACATGAGATGAAAACGATGTTGAACAAAAACACAGTTACTTGAGACTCTGCTGTATTAATGGGTACTAGCACTAGTTTTGTGAGTGTTCCTATTTGTGAATAGGGTCAGGGGTCAAAGGGGGCTCGCATGACTAGGGAGGTTCTCAGGGAAGCTGAAGGTTGTCCTGGACCTCCTAAAGGTCTATTCCGCGCCCCCTTCCCGAAGTAGTCCATGACCCGTCCCTCCGCCCTCATTTGCAAACCCGCCACTCCCTCATTCACTTGAGACTCCTACGAAATCTGTGGTAGACACTGGAGATGCAAATTGAAGCCGTTGTCCACGCCCTCAGGACGAGGCAGCTGTGCTAACACTGCTGTGTATAACACTTCTCCCGTCCTCCCCTCCTGCACTCACATCTCACAAGCCTGCCCTGGCACCTCTCACTTCCGGGCCTTCAGCACACCCTACCCAGACCCTCTTCTTCCCGCTGCTCCACCCTGACTCCGGCCCCCGCCGCCGCTGGTCCCGCCCCCCGCCACGTTCTCCGCCCCCATCCTCGTGCCCCTCGTTCTCCCAGCGCACCGCCGCTCGTGCCAGAATAAAGATGGCTTCCTGTCCTGCGAGCGTCACGTCGGGATCCGCCTTAACCAGAGCCTTCACCCGTGCCAGAGGCAGCCTGGAGAGACGAGCCCCGGGTGCACTCGTCGGGGCTTGCGGCTGTGAGGCCCCTCCTTCCACACTGCACGCCTCCTCCTCGCGGGCCGTCCCGCTTCCAGCAGCCGGCGCCGCCATCCAGGAACCGACCGTACTGCGCGCGGCCGCCGACTGTGCGCGCGCATGCGGCGCCAGCCCCTTTCCCGCGCGCGGTGGGGGCCACGCCCTCTGTGGGCGCGAGGCCCCGCCCCTCGCCCCTCCAGTCTCTCCTAGGAATCCTGTCTTGTGGGAGCCTGATGAGTTGGAACCCTGCGCACTGTGTGGCTGCCTTATAGGTGCCGCCGCACCTCACTGCCACTGGACTGTAGTGGCCTCCTTTTCGGGTCACGGTGACCTACCGGTGCTGTCCGGCCTAGTTGAGCCCAGGCACCGCCCCTTAGTTGGTGAATGAGGTCTGGGATGTGCTGGTGCTGGGAGGAGCGCTCAGATCTGGAGAAACCCAGACGGGACGCTCAAGAGTCTTGGTCATCGCAGATTGATACTCCTGCGAGGAGAGCCCAGAGGGAGGAGAGAGTACCGAGGAGGGCGCGAAATTTGGACCAGGTTCAAAGAGAACAAGATGCTCTTGAGTAAGGGATAAGACTTTGGCATGCAAAAATGGAAGCAGCTCAGTCTAGACAGGAAGCCACAAGAAAGAGGCATAGAGGCGGGAAAACAAGACGTGGCGCTCACAAGGCACATACATTTATTCAGTCAAGAGCTGCATCACAGCATTGCTTCTCAAACTTTGTTCGCAGGATCCTTTACACACTTAGAATTTATTGAAGACCCGAAAAGAGATTTTGTTTCTGTAGGTTATATTGATATTTATTGTATTAGAAATTAAAACAGGTTTAAAATATTCACTTGAAATAATGAATACATTACATGTTAACATTTTTGTGACAAGTAACTTATTTTTTTGAATTCATGAGAAGACTTTTAATGCCTGGGTTAGACAACTGAATTCTCTTGTGTGTCTCTATATTAACGTTATCACTTTTCACATAGACCTGGAAAACTCCACCACATCTTATTGAGGTAATGAGAATGAAACAGCAAGTAACCTCTTCATATTATTAATGCTACTGAACTTTAGCTGTTTCTTTTAGTGTCTTTCTAGAGAAACCACCAAGCTTCCTCCCAGAGCCCCTTCAGCAGCCAGGCCAAACAAGATCAGACTAGTTTCCATGGCTCTAGTCTGTGCAGAACAACTATCCTTGCCCAGCAGATGAACGTTTGTTGTAAAAGGGCCCAATAGGCCACCCCCCAATCATGCTAGCTAACCATTTTCTACACATGTAATATGAAGAGACATGAAGCCTGGCTGCCCTGCATGGAATCAAAGACTTTCTTAAAGACTACCCAATCATCTCCTCTCTAAAGCAGCCTCACCCCTTCCTCACCACCATAAAAGTCACTAGTAGTTTGCTGGTGGGACAGACTGATTTGAGCCTCAGCTCTGATCTCCTTTTGTGGCTTTCTCAAAATAAATCCTCTCTGCAAAAGATCTCTGCCTCTGGGTTTGACTTTTCAGTTGTACAAAAGCCAACAAACCCACTTACCTGGATTGGTTACATTAAGAAAATAGTTTTGACTTCATGGACCCCTAAAAGTGGTCTCTCAGAACAAGCACACACATACCCCCATTGGCCTCCACAACACATTAAGGAAGAGCTGATGTTTGCAATAATAGGTTTAATCTAAGTCAATTCTGTTTAAATAGCTCTCGTTTTTAAGCACTTACTATGTGCATGGTTCAGTGCTTTATATTTATGTATATAATATTGACTTACATTATTTTCATAATACCCTATATGAAATAGGTAATATTTTAACCTTGTTTTACAATTGAGAAAATTGAGACAGATGGTTAATTCACTGAAAAAGAGAGTGGAAAAATAAAGCAGTCACTATAATCAATCTGCTAAATTACTAAAATTAAGTAGGTTCAGGTATGAGAAAACAATTATATTCTTGTTTTAACTAGCCTGGGAACTTAAACTTTTTGCAGTCCTGCATCAATGTCTGGATATACATCAAACCTCCAGATAACCTTCTGATTACTCCCTGAAGAACTAAGGAAAGAATATTCATGTGTACAAACTTCCTGATATCCATTATCCAAACCATCTGACATCCATTATCTACACCACCAGTCATCTAGAGGATTACTACCTTGGACCAATCCAGAAGCTAAGAATACAGGATTGATTTTTCTCAACTGTACTTTTTACTTAAGGACCCTTAGCCTTGCTTTCTTCTTCAGAACACTCTGGGTATTGCTTAATTGTGTTTACAGGTTGCCAAACCTAAGACCCTTGAATAAATCTTTATCACTTATTTCTAGTCAAAGCCTCGTGATTTCATGTATGCTTGGTTGATGTCACTGACAAGTGAATGTGATGAAGCCAAAATGAGGTTGAATTAGGTAATATCTGAAATCACTCTCCATTCCAAATGATGTAGTAAACTCTATTGACTGAATTAGCAGAACAAGAAGCCTTGGCTGAGATTACAATTTTCAGAAGGGGATCTGAATCACTGAAATTTTCACTGCAGCCTCCTTTAAGTCCTGAGTCCATCTTCAGATCACATTTGTGGACACTCCTGTACTTGGAAAGCTTCACACAAAATTTATAAAAGCATGGCCATTTTCTTGTGTCACTTACAGTAGGACACTTCATGAAGTGGTATTTCAATTATGTCAAAGTACGTAAGTACTAATGGCGGCCTAAATTCTGAGTTAACACAATAAAAGTTTACTACTGTGTGGGTAGGATTCATTAAGACTTCCTGAATGTTCTAAGTCAAATTGGTTTTTGGAGGATTCTCTCTTTAACCCCCCTCCCCATTTTCTCTCATTTATTCATATTTTCCCTACTTTCTTCCATTTCTTCCTCTTCCCCTCCCTTTTCTCCCCACAATGCCTATTTTTTCCTCATCACATGACTAGTTTATCATTTGGTCCAGCCCCATACTCCTTTCCCTGGTTTTACTATGACTAACAGAAAGAGGTTTATATAGACCACACAGGACTTTCTGTCTATGAGCATTGAAAGGCACTAAATCGTTAAAAAAGTGAATCGTGTTTTTACTGTCTTTGAAATTCAGTGGCAAAAGAGCAGAAGAAACAAAGACAAAGCTCAAAAAAGCTACACATAAAAGAAGTTTGCATATTAATCCGTAGACAAAAGACTAAAATTATCTTTAAAATGCTACAAGAAGAAAATGCAAAAAAGAAATGTCATATGAACATTTTATGTAATAAACTAATAGTTAAAGAAAACTTCTCATCTACCCTCCTGGGGTAAGAGTTCTATCAATTAGATGTGTGCTTAAAAGAAACCAACAACACTTCATTTCTAAATTATTTTTTTAATTATTATAAGTGTTGTTAAAATATGAAAGTCAACTGAGTAAATTTTAAAGATCTGATTGTCTTTATTAAATGATTCATGAATTGGGCAGCATCCAACCCAGTAGGTAGAAAGGAGCTCTGAGGAGCTGTACAAAATGAAAGACTTTTATAGACAGAAGGAAGCAGGAACAAGAAGGCTGACTAGGCAAAAAAAAAAAAAAAAGCAGGTTGATTATTGCATGGTTACTTTCCTCTAGCGGATGGTAGGAGTCTATCAGACAGATTACCTAACTAGTGCTTCTGGGAAAGCTGAAACTGTCTCAGTTTGGTGATGTGGTACTTGGCAAAGTGACTCTGTTTGGGGCCTGTTGTCCTATTTTTAAAGGACAAAATTCAGCTGGGTAAATTTTAAAGATTTTACTGGTTTTATTTAATGATGTATGAATCAGGCAGCATCCAATCTAGCAGATAGAAAACAGCTCTGAAGAGCTCTATGAGACAAAAGATTTTTATAGACCAAAGGGAACAGAAACAAGAAAGTTATACTGCTCATTTGCTGATTGGTTAAAACAAGTTTAGTTATCTGGAGCAAAAGGAAATCTTGGAATGAGGCTAGGTAATTTGTGCTGAGCCAGCAAGCATTGATTGACCCATACCTTCCTTTTCTGGAAGAGCCAAGCATAGAAACTTAGTTAAGCTTTGGTTTGCTGACATGGGCCTTAGCATGAGCAACTCCATCTTGGGCCTGATTTGGTTACTTTAACATATGTACATATATGTATATATATTTATGTGTATATATATTTACATATATCTATACATCCATAAATAGAGACATACATATTTGTAGAGTCAAATGTTAATTCAAATGGATAACAGATGGTATGCTAAGGTAAAAAATAAATAATGCATAGGACTATTTAAAAGGGAAAAAAAAAGTATCATGAGCTTGGCCATAGAAACCTTGAGATGCAGGAATTGCTGAATCACTTAAAAGCCAAATCATCAGAAAGAGAAAGCATATTCAGAAAAGAAAAGGGAAAAACAAAATAAAATTAAAAAGGAAGGAAAATTTTTCTACCATAGCAAAATTGTAAATAAAGAAGAAATGGTTCACAAAGAGTGGCTGAGGGTATGAATTTAACTGTGTAGTCGAAAACATACCTGGTGAATAAATATACCCACCTAGATCAAAGGCCATCAAGATAAAACCCATTTCCCCTTCTTCCAGAACAGATCAGGTTCTGAAGAATATTGAGATAGTTCCAATCATCACTCCAACAGCAAACAGGGCCTGACCAGGCCAAACATAAATGAGGAGATAATTACCCTTGCAGGAAGGGGTCTGAGCAAACCCCTTTGACTTTAGGGCACTGAGAATAAAATATCTCAGAGGCAACTTAATTCTGTCACCCATGAAGATGTCATCTCCCACTTTTCTAACCAGAGACAGCAGAACTGAATGGATTTGTCACTGCACAAGTATGTGAGTGTTTGCGTGTGTGTGGGTATAAGAGATGCATTATGATTAATAAATATATTAAAATAGGAATTCCATGGGCACTTTTTTTTGATTAATAAAAGTTATATACATTTAAGGTATACAGCATGATAATTTAATATATGTATACATTATAAAATGATGACTACAATTAAACCAATTAACATATCTATCACCTCCCCTAGGTATGTTTGTGTGTGTGTCCCGAGAATACTTACCCACTCTCTTAGTAAATTTATTCATCTTGTAACTGAAAGTTTGTACCCTGTGGTCAATATCTTCCCTTTTCTTCCAACCTCCAGTCTCTGGTGACCATCTTTCTACTTTCTAATACTATGAGTTTGACTTTTTTTTTTTTTTTAGATCTCACATATAAGTGAGATCGTGTGATATTTGTCTTTCTGTTTCTGGTTCATTTCACTTAGCATAAGGTCCTCCAGATTCATTCATGTTGTCACAAATAGCAGGATTTCCTTCTTTTTAAGGCTGAATAATATTCCATTGCATATTTTTGCCACATTTTTAAATTCATTCATCTGTTGATGGACAAGCAGGTTGTTTACATATCTTGGCTACTGTGAACAATGCTGCGATGAACATGAGAGTTCAGATAATCTGTTTAAGATATGGATTTTATATCCTTTGAATATATACCCAGAAGAGGAATTGCTGAATCATATCGTAGTTCTAGTTTTAATTTTTTGAGGAAGCTCCATACCATTGTCTGAAATGGCTCTACCAACTTACAATACATTCCCACCAACAGTGCACAAGGATTCCCTTTCCTCCACACCTTTGCCAACACTTACCTTTTGACCTTTTGATAACAGCCATCCTAACAGTTGTGAGGAGATACTTCACTGTGGTTTTGATTTGCATTTCCCTGATGATTAGTGAGTGTTATTGAGCACTTTTTCATATAAAAGTTGACCACTTGTATGTCTTCTTTGGAAAAATGTTTATTCAGTTTCTTTGCCCATTTTTAAATTGTATCTGGTTTTTTGTTTGGTTTTGTTTTGTTTTTGGGTTTTGTTTGTTTTGTTTTGTTTTTGCTATTGAGTTATATGAGCTCTTTCTATATTTTGGATGTTAACCTCTCATCAGATACATGGTTTAAAAATATTTTCTCTTACCCTATAGGTTGCCTTTTTATTTTATTGATTGTTTCCTCTGCTGTACAAATACTTTTTAGTTTGATGTAGTACAACTTGTTTATTTTTGTTTTTTTTTGCCTGTGCTCTTGGTGTCAATTAAAAAAAGGTCATTTCCTAGACCAGCATCAAGGAGCTTGACATCCCCTATGTTTTCTTCTGAGAGTTTTACACTTTCAGATTTTATGTGTAAGTCTTTAATTGGCATTGAGTTGATTGTTGTGAGTGATATAAGATAAGGGTTCAATTTTATTCTATTGTGTATGGATAACCAGTTTTCACTAATTTTACCTCCTTGAGGTATTTCATTGGTAGAGATCATGCATAATGCAAATTTGGATCAACATGAAAAAAAATTATATTAATATATAACCTGAGGCACAAAAAAAAAGAATAAAACATAAAATATGAATTATTCCATTGTTGTTTACATTTATAGCCATCAAAAAAAGAGTCTCTGGGAGTGATGCTGGCACTTTTGGGAAAATTTGTCAGCATCGCTCACAGCGACATTGACACTCAAAGGGTTAAAGAGTCCCTTTGAAGATGCTCCCCATGGAAATGAAGGAATGGATTATTCAAGATGGCCAAAGTTCTAACACAAAATGGCTCCACTTTTCTCTCATCATAATTACCACTTCTATGAAAATAGTCTGTGGACAGTGTCAAAGTTCAGTCTGGACAACCAACCCAAACTCCAAATTTCAGGTGAGAGGGGAGATTCTGAGAGCCCTAATATTTCATGGGGAAAAGAGGGAAGGTGGAGCTGATTAAGATCTGAATGCCAGAAGCTCCTGGCCTTGACCACAGACATGGTCAATGAGTGGGGCTGGAGTGATGAGTACTTGGCTCCTGACACAGAGGAGCTATAATAGATGTTGCCTAATGAGCCCTGATGGTTAAACTAGGAAAGGTTTCCTTTTAGAAATATTTGGCTTCCCTGGGAGTTTATTTCGATGCTTGTCTCAGATACTAGTCTTCAGTGAATCTCAGAAGCTAAACTTGCCTCTAATCTTGACCCTGCCCCAGGTCCTAGAGCAACTCCCAACAGCCATTTCTAATGTTTCAGCCAGGGCTCCTGCACCTACCCACCACCGCTTCACCTGTGTCCCCTCACTAAACCTTTGCCCTGCCTGACTTCCTTCCCATCTTCTATCCCCTGCTGACCTCCTCCACTGTCCTACTTTTTTAAGAGTCAGAATCTGATAAGAGAAATCAAACAAATATAATTAAAGATAAGTATTCAAATCAAATATCGATGATTATAAATGAAATGAGTTGCTGTTAACTTTATCTCCTCCACAGGCTTCTAGCCAAGTGACTCTCAATTCTCTTTCTCTTTTTGGAAATCCTAGAGGACTATAAGGTCCTAGGTTGTTCTTTGATTGCTTTGTGTATAACCACTTATGTCTTCCCCAAAACACTAAGTTCCTTGAGGCAGAGTTGAAATCCTACTTCTTTTGTACTCTCCACACCACCTAACAGATGGTTTCAAAATAGTTGCTTAATAAATGCTTACTGTTTGGTTGGTCTTTGATAAATTAATTTAGATCTAAATTATTCTTTAAGTCAAACCCCACTTTCCATTTGAGATGAAAAACAGAAACCTACGGAGGTTAAGGAATTACTCAACTTCCCAATAGATAATTACCTCCTAGGTTCTGAAATTTTAATTTTTAGTAAATTTTTATTCCATTTTTATTTTTACACTTTACATTTACAAATTCCATATTATATTATTATTTCTATTTTTTACCATAACAATTTCAAACATATAGTAAAGTTAAAAGAATAGCACAATAAAACTCAGTTATCTTCATAGATGCCTAAGTGCCTCATAGGCACCTCAAACTCAACCTGATAACTTTTCCTCTATTGAGACTGAGATTACATCTATGTGGTCTCCTAAACAGACACTTGAGAGTCCTCTAGATGTTCTTTTCTCTCCCTCTAAGTGGCTTTATAACCTTCACCTCCTACTCCTGATCATTGACCAGCACCTGTCCACAACTGTGCTAAACTTGACACTGCACTGGAGATTGTGATCTCATATCCCTTCTTGGGCCAAATTGATGGTAAAATCAGAGGATGAAAAACATTGGTCAATGAGCCAAACTGGGACTGCTATCTTTTTCATAAATAACGTTTTATTAAAACACAACTACAGTGGCACTTGACTGGTGTGATTCAGTTGGTTGGGCATTGTCCTACAGAGCAAAAGGTTGCAGGTTCCCAGTGGGGAGACATAATACAAGAGGCAACTGATTGATGTTTCTCTCTCACATGGATATTTCTCTCCCTCTTTTTCCTCCTCCCTTCCTCTCTTTAAGAATAATATAAATAGTATCTTTATAAAAAAAACACACAACTACAACAAACTGTTGATATATACAACAGCACAAACAAATCTCAAAATAATTATGCTGAGTGAAAGAACCCAGATCCAAAAAAAAGTGCATACTCTAGAAAATACAAACTAATCAATAGTGATAAAAAATAGATCAGTGGTTACCTGGGTAGGGAGTAGCTGTGGGTGATACTGGTGTACATGAAAACTTGTGCAGATGATGAATGCATTCCATATGCTGATGATGCTAATTGCTTCACAGGTGTATACATGCATCAAAACTTACCAACCTGTACATTTCAAAATTATGCAGATTACTGGATATTAATTACACCTCAACAAAGGTATTTAAAAATTATAAAAGTGATAGTTTAGCAAGAACTTGAAGAAAGTGATAAAGTTAGCTTTGTGGATAACTAATGGGAGATTATTTCTAAAATTAACAAAGTAAAACCACAACTACACCCATTTGTTTACAAATTTTCCATGACTACTTTTATGCTACAAAGTCAAGGCTGAGTACTTCTGACAGACTGCACCAGCAAAAAAGCTTAAGATAGTTGCTATCTACCTTTTACTGAAAAAGTTTGCCAATCCCTGATATAAATGATGAAGCAGCCATGGGGTTGCAAATGCAGATTTCTGAATTTTCAAGTTTTTCAAAACTTTTCATTTTGAAATGGCCCCATGGAGCCCTTAAGCCACCTCTTTGTGATCCCTTCAAGAAATCACACACTCCTAAAAAGCAAGGACTTCATCATTTATCTCTGTATCTCTGCACCTTATCACGACGTCCAGCACATTACAGGAAATCATTGTTTATGGTATAAATTTGAGTGGGACTAGATTGTGCTTAGTTTCTCTCAGTTCTAATGTTCTATGGTTTCCATGTCATCTGAGAGCTTTTGAAGAATACTTTAGTGACCAGCTTCCATGTCTAACCATTTTAGCAAAACATGGATGGTCCGTCATGCTCCAGAGAAAAGTATAAATTTACTGGGGAAGAGATTCTTTTCACAAGCCTTCAAAAAACATTGGTTAAGTCTCTTCCTTCGAACAGATGCTCTCAGAGTAGCTCCATGGTCTTCAGGAACTACTACTTCAGCATCTCCCAGGACTTCTGTAGGGTCAAATTGATGCATTGAGGGGACATTGGCTGTTCCCTCTAGCCAAGCCAAGTGGCGTGGGAGATACAAGAGAGGGAAAATAATCCTGGCTCTGCAGGTTTTACAATCTGTCCAAGGTGGGAGTAGCACACAGAGAACAACTGGAGAATAACTTAAGGTAGTGGATTCTACAGATCAAATGATAGACTATAAAGGTCCAGAGAAGAGTGAGATGGTGGCTAAGGGAGGAGGTCAGAGAGCTTCATGATGGAGAAGGAGAATCTGGACAACAGGTAAGATTTAGATAGAAGGGTGTTCAGGGATGGATTTTTCACCAAAGAGGGGTGGGGGTGGAGAGGAACTTTGGTGTAAAAACCTTTAAAACCATAAACCATCAACCTGACATGTTGCTGAGAGAAACAGCCAGATGTTCAACCAAGACAATTTTTTGGTGACTCTGTATACTTAAAGGTGACTTTTACAGAGTTTTACCATTATGGAGAGGAACACACTCTGTCTCATTATTGCCATTTGCACTATCCTTATCTAATCTTGTGCCTCAGGAAGAATTAATCAGTGAGTCAATTCAAAAAATCAGTAAGTAATATTTAAGATGAAGATTATCTACAAATGGAGGAAGTTGATAATCTGGCATAGTACAAAGATGGGACAAGTGTCTCTGACAAGTGTCCTCAGATTTTTTTTATAAAGTAAGATAGAACCACAAGAATAGTAGAGACCTATTTGGCTATTGAGGAATTTGGTGAGGCCTTCCTCAAGTATGTTTAAATTAAGAAAATAGGTTATCCTCTGAGAATTAAGCTCTACAACTGCACAAAGCTACTCCAAGCATGGTTGGTTGGCTATGAAAGCATAGGAAAAGGAGCATCATGGTGGTAAGCATTAGCAGAGCCCATTTAAGAAAAGTCCACTGAAAATGGCCCCTCAGCCAATGACTGAATACAGTATTCCCTCACTTATCGTGGGTATTACGTTCTAAACCACCCCCGCGATCTGTGAAAATCCGCGAAGTAGAAACCTTACATCTATTTTAGTATTTATATATATCTTAAGACTTTATAAACCCTTCCCACACACTTATAAACCATTCCCAGTCCCTTATTAACCTTTCCTACTCCCTTATTAACCTTTTCCATACTTTTATAAACACTACTTATGTTCTTAAACATATTCTACACTCTTAAACCTACATAACTTTAACAACATACATATACAGTACTGCAAAACCCCACGATATAGTGGAAAATCCTCGATAAATAGTTAAATATAGTATTTTTAGAAATCCCGCGATACAGTGAGGCCGCGATAAGTGAACCGCGATATAGAGAGGGACTACTGTATTCTATCACCATTCCTATAGCAAAAATGGTGGTGTCAAGAATTCCCAGCTTAAGCCATTAAACATTTGAATCCTCTATTCACATCTTTCATTTGGAATCCATGATCACTAAGCAACCTTCTGATAATTTGCCTTCCTTGGAGGTCTGTCTTCAATGAAAAAAATGTGCAAGCCATGTGGAGACAAGCATTCCAGACACAGAAGCAGTTCCAGTCCCCTTGTGAATTAATAAACAGAAATTCTGGTTTCATGTATAAATTCTCTTAAGCTTAATTAATTAGACTTAAGCTAAGAGATTAATCCACAGTCAGTATGCTGGCAGATCCAGTCTCTAAACCAGCAGGGTGGAGACCAGACCCTTGGCAGAGAAAGTGCCACCCTGTGAGGTCTCTTGAGAGAGAGAGCCAAATACTCATTCTCTGATATCCCCACATTGCCTTTGGCAATGAAATTTCCCTAAGCTTTGTATCTGTCTGTGGACTCTGAGACCATTCATTTATATGAAAAGAAACAGATTTAGACTGACAAACCTCTGATCCTGATTAGAGAGAGCACACTAGAGTGAAGTCAAAGCCAATAAAGAAACTCCTAATTTAGATGGTGCCTGAAAATGTTATTTCATACTGGTCCACTTTCAATTAATTTTGGTTAATGAAATGCCATTTGTGTCTCTAGGTTGTATTAAGTATTTCTTTATAGCTGTCAATTTTCTCCACTATGAAATGAGGGTAATAATGCCCTGCCTGGTATGGCTTAGTGAATCCAGTGCTGGCATGTGAACTGAAAGGTCACAGGTTTGATTCCCAGTCAGGGCACATGTCTGGATTGCGAGCCAGGTCCCCAGCTGGGGGCATGTGAGATGCAACCTATCAATATGTCTTTCTGCACATTGATGTGTCTCTCCCTCTCTTTCTCCCTCTCTTCTCCAAAAATAAATAAATAAAATCTTTAAAAATATTTTTTTAATTAGGATAACAATACCTATCACCACATTCATTTTCAATTACTCATTTATTTCACAAATGTTTACTGAGCATCTGCCTGCCATGTGAGAGGTACCATACCGGGTACTGGTGATACTGGAGAAATAGGGATACATGGCTTCTAAGAGAGAATGTATAATGTAACTTAATTGTATTATTCTGATTGAGCTGCTATAACAAGATATTATAGACTGAGTGGCTTAAACAACAGTTCTAGAAGCTGAGAATTCCAAGACTTAGTTCTTGGTGAGAGCTCTCTTCCTGGCTTGTAGATGGCCACCTTTTCATTGTGTGCTCACATTACCTCTTCTTTGTGCACACGCAGAGAGTGAGAGAGTGAGATTTTTGGTGTCTTGTCTTATAGAGTCACTAATCCTATGGGATGAGGGCCCCACTCTTATGAGCTCATTTAATCTTAATGACTTCCATAAAGGTCTTCATCTCCAAATGCACTCACATTGGGGGTTATGGTTCAGTATAAGAATTTGGAGGGCATACAAACATCAATAATGATACTTGGTTAATTAAACAATTGCAGTGTGGTCAGGTTGCAAAGAATCTAAGAAAATACTTTTTGAGAAGACTAAATGTGATCACCTACCAGGTTTTTTGCCCCTTCCACTTCTTCAAGTAGTCCATTGTCATTACCAGAAGGGGAAGAGCACAGCATCCTACCAACTTATCTAATGTGCTCCTAATTTTCTTTCTTTCCTTTAGAATGTAACCCTCAGCTGAATATATAAACAGAGCTCCCCATTGGGATGAAACAATTGATCACAATTGCAACAGAAGATGCTGGTGTCCTTCTGTCTCCAGGACACAGTATGCCACTGCTCTGGCCCAGCTGCTCCCTGCAAAGAGTAGGTCAGGACAACCTTTGCCACTGTAGCTTGTACATCCAACTGTTCTTACCACTGCTGAAGCTGGCAGAGCATAGTTCCTTCAATGATAACTCTTTTTTGTTTTTGTTTTATCTTCTTCTCTGCCTTGGGGACCTTTGAATAAATTCACCTGGATTGGAAGAATGTCAACTCTTTTCTACCTTGAAGAGAGCACCCTGTATATTCAGAAGACTCCACCTACCCCAGATGTTGGAGGAGATGTCTCTCCTCTCATTTCTCGGGAGTGCTAATCTTAGTTGTTATAGGTTGAATTATGTACAACAAATTCATACACTGAAGTCCTAACCCAAAATACCTCAAAATATGACCTTATTTGGAGATAGGGTCTTTATAGATGTGATTAAATTAAAATGAGGTCATTTGGGTGAGCCCTAATCCAATATGACTGGTGTCCTCATAAACAAGGGAAAATGTGGAAACAGACATGTATATAAGGATAACACTATGTGAACAGGAAGATAGCCATCAACATCAAGAAGAAAAGCCTGGAACAGATCCCTTCCTCAGAGCCCTCAGAAGTAACCAACCATGCCAATGTCTTCATTTCATTTTTTAAAAAGATTTTATTTATTTATGTTTTAGAGAGAGGGGAAGGGAGGGAGAAAGAGATGGAGAGAGACATCAATGTGTGAAAGAAACATCAACCAGTTCCCCTTCACACACCCTCAACTGGAGACCTGGCTAGCAACCCAGGAATGTGCCCTGACCTGGAATGAACTAACAACCCTTTGGTTCACAGGCCAGCACTCAATCCACTGAGCCGCATCAGCCAGGGCCCAGTGACTTCATTTCGGACGTCTAGGCTCCAGACTTAGTTCATGGTACTTTGTTAATACACGAGTGTTCTGGCCCAACCTCAGTATCAATATTCTCTCTACCAATTTCACTTATATAAACAGGGCATCTGAAGGCTGCTCTGATACACCAGGACTCTTGAAGTCCTCATATGGATCAGCCTTTCCCTCTGTAATGGCTGTCTCTTCATTGGTGATGCACTCCCTTCATGTCTATATGAAAATAATTTCCTTAAGGACTAGGGATTAAATATAAATAAGACTCAAGTTTTTAGAAATGAAGATGGTAGCAGGAAAAAGAGTGAGTGGTAGTCATAGCCACGTTCATAGAACAGGCCCTCAGCTGGGCTACATGTGTCTTCCCATCCTAGGTCCCAGGCCAAAGGAGTGGCCACAATCTGGGGCGTGCTCTTCCCATGGCAGAGGACAAAGGCTTGAGAATAATTCGTGGAAATATGTTTTGTCTCATAAATCTCTGCTTAGAAGTGTCACTCTGTTACTTCCATTTGTGTTCCATGGCTAAAAGCAAGTATCATGGCTAAGACCCAAATCAACAGAGCAGGGGTGTACGCATCCCTTCAGGAAGGATGGACAAGTCCCATGATGGACAGAGTTGTGTCACTCTATTACAGAGAAGGAACTAATACTTGGGAACATTAGTTTATTGCACCACAGTAAGGTGAGTATATTCTTTTGAGGAACTTGATTGTAAAAGTAAACAGAGCAGTAACTAAAGGAAAGGGTCAACTATGGGGTCTCTTTCGTTCCATTTTTCAGAATGGAGAAACTTGAACAGTGTATATGCTACTGAAGAAGGAGACAGTAAAGTAGGAGCAATAAAAATAAAGGAGGGAAAAGAAATAAGTAACGTCAATACTTCAACAATTCTTCCCATCCTTTTATGAAAAAATCTATCCCAAACCTGGGGTGGACACCCAGGGATGGAATGACCATGGAAGACCACCCCTACCTACCACCAGAGCTGAAGTCCAGAGGGCACAGCCATGGTTCATTGAGCAGTGAAGACACTGAGGTTCCCCCGGGCAGGATTCACCAGCAATTCTTTTTTCTAACCAAAATTTAAACTTTGGATACACCACTTATGAGAAATGCTTGTGAATACCACTCATGAGTGACACTGATGAACCCTTAACTGATCTCTCCCACAGAACCAAAGAACCAGGACATCACTGGAACCTGAATACCAGAACCTTTCAGAAGCCAGGGATCCATTGTCCAGGAAGATCCAGTGCTCAAACATCAGTTCAGAGAGAGGGAAAGGTAGGAGCATGCTATGCGGGTACTGCTGTGGGGGAAGGTGGGCAGTCTTAATATGACCACCAGTCAAGGTCCTCAATGACCAGAAGCCATTGGGGCCTGGGTAGGAAGGAGGGGGCACCCCAAAGACATCCTGGTGTGAAGGCAGCAGGCAGCCTTCCCTATCAGTTGTTGAAGAAGTGACCCTCTTCATTCTGGCGTGCCTGCCAGCACATGTCTTTCTCAGAGATGGGTGTATTCCCAACTTGGGAAAGAGAAGACGGGGGATTGAGGTGGGAGAGAATCATTCTCGCAAGAGATGCTACACTTTGGTAGAGTTGATAATGAGAAGCGTGTCAGACAATTGAGTTTCAGGTTGGTTCCTGGGGACCCTGTTCATGGTTTTCTGCTTTGACGCTTGGTTTCCTTGGTGACAGGATGGCTGCCTTGCAGAGAGCGGCTTTGGGGCTGCCTGACTAGCTCTGATGCTAACCAGCTCTGACAGCTTTGATTGGGATGAAAGATTTAGGGTCCCTTCTGGTTTTCTCAAATTCAACTCTCCCTCCTGGAGTGAGTTTGTTTATAAAAGTTGTGTTAGATTAGGGGACTTTTCCTGTGATAAGAGTTTTTTCACCATAGAGGCTGACTTGTTGGGGCTGCTGGCAAGATTTCTGAGGTCAGGCTCCACGGAGCAGCCCTGCCAGGTAAAGCTACACCCTCATCTGCTTCCCAGGCAATGTCTCTGAAGGCTGCGCACCAGTCAGGTTTCAATAGAAAAATAGAAACCACCCAGTTATTTTAACAGAGAGAATTTAATCTAGGCAACATGTGAAGTAGGTATTGGAGGCTGAAAAGGGAATATCAACATAAACACAAAGGCAGTAACTGCAGGAAGCATCTCCATCTCTGGGGTGAGAGAACAAAGGGAGGAGATCGGGTGCTAATCACTTAGAAGCTTGGAAGAGGGGCCTTTCAGACTGGCACCCTGACCTCCAAGGAGGGGTAACTGCCTGGTATTTCTGAGGCTGGTGCTGGCAGTGCAGAAAAAACTGAAAACTGGAACACACTGCTATTGGAAGAAACTGTCCCTGCAAGGTGAAGAGTCATTGCTGGAGTGATGCTCACAGGGACGAGAAGCAGTGCAGAAGGAGCAAGTCCCTGCTCCCTTCTCCAACCTTGCAATCCACCTTGTTGGTAGAGCCTATCCTGGAGCCTGCTGGCCACAAAGAATCATGTTTGAAGAATCCCAGACCCAACACCACAGAGTAAAGAAGTGAGTCTGAGGTGACAGACGTCACCTTTGTAACCAGCACAGGGAGTCTGAATAAGATGATCCCAGTAGATGAGAAGATAGAACACCAGACCAGGAACACTCACCTACCCTTTTACTAATGGACATCACCCAATGCTTACTTAGTTCTTTGTACATTGTAGAGAGCTTCTGACATTGGCCTCTTTAAAGGCAAATAACAGCAACATGGGGGCAATTACCTATGTGTTCTGGCACCAAGGAGAATGGGAGATGATCCCAGTGTCCAGCATTGGTCCCCTTGTTTCTGCCTTGCCCTTGAGCTCCTGCTCTGGGGCCTGGACCAACCTAGCACAGCCTGACCTGTGCTTCCCTCATCAGTACACTTGCCTAGATCTGCAAGTTTTCAACTTGTGCCTTGGGATCAGGTGGGTGGGTCACAAAGTAGGGCAGCCATCCTGTCCCACAACCCCGTTTCAGCTGGAATAGCTCCACAGCATTTCTTTCTCATATTGGGTTTGGAGAGGAGGTTCTGCAGGGAGCAATTGCTTGGAAACCCTTAACTTACCTAAAGAGAGAAGCCTCCCACTTGCTGACTGCTAGTGGGCCAGCAGGCTCACTTCCCCTGAGATGCCCTCAATCCCTACCAGCCTGAGGCAAATATCAGTCCCTGTTTGGCCCCTTCAGAGACTAACCCTTCCCAAAACCTCTTCAAAGGCTTGTTGGCGGGTGGCCTGCTGAGTCCATGGGTTATGCCAATTTGCATGTAGGTATAACTTGAAGTATTGTTTTTATTCATTTGTTGGTTGGTGTGTTTTCCTGTAAGAAGCCTTTTTAATTGACCCAAGAGGAAGAGAAGGGTAGGGAAAGGGGTGATTCAGTAGGAAGACAAAGTATTTTTCTTTTTCCAAAGGACCCCAACCCATACCTGCCCCTACCTAATATTTGTAAGAGGTGAGGCAAAGTAAGTTTATACGTGTGAGTGCATGAAGCCAAGAGCTTATTCTCATATCATTATTATTTATTGATTATTGTATTATTTTCTGTAGAAGTAACTGTGAACCTACTGCTGCCCCACTCTGTATAAATGAAGGCAGTTATCCATCACTCCCACCTTCTCTCCCCACCCCAGCTCCACCCAGCTGTCACGGAACAAACACCTCAACCTACATATCTAAGTCTTTGGCCTGGAGATGGAGCACAAGTAATCACTATGTGTTGCAATTTTATACAGGGTTATTCAGTTTTAACATCTAGATAAAATATCAATATTGCCAGTAAGCTAAATTGTAAATTGCTTCTGATAATTGTTCTGCACATTTTTATAGTTTAACAGTTTTAGTCTATCAACAAATAATAGTTTGACTCCCCCCAATTATAATTCTTAGATCTATTTTACTTGTTTCCTATAATGCTGTTCATATGGTAAACTGTAATCCTACCAAATAAAATGCCTTTTTCTTTTAAGATAAAAACAAAACAAAAAACTGTAAACTGCTCTCCTCAGCTATCTCTGAGGACTGGCAAGCCACCCAGACAGGACATGGGGAGGCTGCTCATGCAGCCCTGGAAGAGGCTGGGCGCCTGGGCAGAGAATTTCTAATTCCAGATCCCCAAGCATGGTCTAAAGCAACAATTGACCTTGACTGGCACAGACTTGGCCAGAGAACTTCTCATCTTATGGGGAGGGCTCAGCGCCCACCAGAGCCAGGGCTGGTCTCCTGTAATCATGGCCCAGGACTGTAACATGAGAGAATAAAAGAGGCCGCATGGGCAGAGCAGAGCCTAGAAGGGGAGTTACCATGTAGCCACCACCACCATCAGGCAAGCACCCTCTGCCAGGGCAAGAAGCAAAGAGGTCAAGGTAAGGGGCATGTATGGCAGAGAGGACAAGAGTGTCCACAGAATGAAGGCTGGCAGGGTGCTGCTTGCTTTGGTGGAAGCCCAAGGAGCTCTATCCAATCCTGCTGAGGCCTCCAAATCCCAGTAAGAGGTGTGAAGAAGGTGGGTTCCCCAGAGATGGACACTGGGTCCCGCCCTGACTTGGCTTATGGTAAGGGGGAAGGGGTGGGTGAAACAATAGCTGGTTACAAATTAATTCTAGAAAAGTGGAAATGTGATTTTTTTTTTTGTTGCACTTAGCAATTTAGGGTCTCTCCCTAGCTCTGCCTACCACTAACTGCACTCAGTGTTTGCATTTACTGTTCTTCATTTTCATGCCTAATATATATTTTAAAACTTTTTCCTATGGAGAAGTGCAGACAAAGGCAAAAGTAGATGGAAGAGTACAATGACTCACCAACGTTCAGCACTCCTCAGGTCACACTCAGTCTTCCTCTATTCAAACTCCCACCTATTTCTCTCCACCCCCCAACCCACCAATTATTTTTCAGAAACCCCAAATATTATGTTTTTTATCAATTAATATTTCAGAGTATATCTCTAAAAATGATTCTTTTAAAAATGTAACCACAATACTTTTACCATATCTGGCCAACTGATAAGTAGAAAGTGGTGGATCCTTTCCCATTCCTTCCCAGTCAAGTGGAAAGGGGAGGTTCAACTAAGAAGGGACTATCAGAGAACAACAGCCTAGTGAATTTCTCTTCTTGAATCCAAGGTAGTTTTAACTGTCAGTGAACAGAAATGTCATCTTAGGAGGTTCTGAGGATGAGATTGAATTTCCTCAGAAGATACTCAGTATAATAGGGAAGAGGGAGAAAATGGGACAGGAAGAAGGATTGAATTTAGTTGGTAAGTGTCAAGACCTAGTCCTGCCCCTTCGGAGAGTGACTTATAAAGGCAAAAGTGTGACTTTGCCCTCACGCCAACCTGGGCTTAAAGCCTGCCACTGCCAGTTACCAGCTATGTGACCTTGAACAAGCTGCTTAACCTTCCTGAGCCCACTCCCTCGTCTCAAAAATTATAAAATGAGCAAAGTAAAAGCCCCGAAAGGTATAGATCCAGGAACACATGTGAAATGCTTCATCATTGCTTAGCCAGAGAGACAGCTCAGCAGCCAGTTGGTTCCTTCCCCACCCTGTCTTTTTATTTGACATCTAGATGCAGCAGCACACAGGCAGCTGAGGAGACCAGCCTCTGAGCTGGTCACTATGGCAGAGATTCTCTATCTTTGTCTACCATGCTATGTGGTCCAGATGGTTTTCACACTGGTGGTAACTCCAGTCTTTCTCTTCCACTCAGGGAAGCCTTCCAGAAGGCAAGTGAGGCTGGAGGGAGGCTGTCTGGGACTGTAATGTTAGGAAATAGCTAAGTACACAGTGGTGGCTGGCCAATGGCGAGGGCAGGAGACAGCAGGTCTGAGACATCATGGTGACCAGATAGCCCTGGATGCTCTGTGAAGGTGGGAGCCATGTTTATGATCTGGCACCAGGGCTTCATGGGTATGTGACCTGTGCAGTTACACAGGGCCCCTTGCTTAGAATGGCCCTGCAGTTGGTTTAAAGTTCTGCTGTTGCTATCTTAAAATTTTTTAAAAATTTAACAAGAAACTCCATGCTCATTTTGCACTGGGCTCTACAAATAGTATAGACTGTCCTACCTGACACCAACCTTCCAGCTCTGTGAATTCCTGCAGCATCTGTTAGCATCAGTGTAAAGGAGTGGAGAAAGCAGATCCTGGCTGATCCAGTCTGGTGGACTCCCAGAACAAGTGTTTATAAGGAGACAGAAAAATTGAGGGGCCAGCAAAAAAATTGGTTCAAGTGGATCAACCATGACATCTAGGATGGGTAGGGAAGGAAGCAAAGCCATGAGGGGACTGATGTATTAGAAGAAAAGGAAAGAGTCTAGTGCCTGCAGGTCTTACAGGCACCATTAGTTGAAGTGGAAATGTGACTGAGCCAGAAGGACAAGGCCCAGGGCTTGAAGATTTCCTAGGTGGTAAGTCTGGACTGGGCCTTAGAAAGCAGAGTTAGTGGAGAATAAGGCAAGCTGCAGCTGTTGACTATGGGGCCAGGATGGTGATGGGAAAGTGTGGGGCAATGGAGTCAGTGTGTCTAATCAAGTGGACCACAGTCCTTGGTATCCAGAAACGTAGGCAGCAGGCAGCACTGGGGAAGTTGGTCACTAAGGACAAGGATCCCAGCACCCTTCCAGGACAAGACTGCAGTGGGGGACGACTGAGTCCTGAAGGTTTCCAGCACCAAGATTAGAACACTGGTGGACAAAAAAAGAAGGCCAATAACAAGAAACACACATGCGCGCGCGCACACACACTCACACACACACACACACAGCCAGGCAGGCTCCCTTGGAGGGTAGTATGAAGGCTGGCTTTTCCTTTCCTGCTGCTCCTCTCCTGGGCACCTACTTGTACATCCTTCTCCTCACACTTCCGTCTCCCTTCACAGCCTAGAGGCTCCTACCTGGAGACACTTTCTCTCCTCCACCTGCCCGCCCCCCTCGCAAAGCCAGGTACCTGGTAAATAATTGCTGCTTCATACATGTAGTCAGGCACTAGCTGGCCACTCCGCTCAAGGTCGCAGAGTGGAGAACCTACGCACTCTGCACCAGGCTGCCTGGGTGCTAACCCTACCTCTACTAGCAACACTGGCAATCTTGGCCAAGTTCCTCAATCTCTGTACCTGGGTTTCCTCACTATAAAATGAGAGGTTTTATTTTATTGTTTAAATCATCTTATTATATACCTTTGAGTTAAGGTACATAAATAAAGCACTTTAGAACAATACTTGACAACTAGTAGGTGTGCTGGACAAGCCACGCACTTGCTGTCATTCTTATGAGAGAAGAATACCAGTGTGTAGGGGTGGAGGGTAGGGTTCAACTGTCAGGCTCCAGCAGATGTGACTCCTTCACTTCGTAGCACCCAAGGTTTAGACATCGCTGGAGAGGCACTGGAAGGGAGAGCCCCATCCTTCCCCAATTAATATTCCTAAAATATCTGCAAAGAGATGCAGGAGCCCAGAAAGCCGACGCACTCCTGCCTCAGGTTGCGTGTCTGCGGGGAGGAGGCAGCGTGTCCGTCCCGCCACCCCCTTTTGCGTGGGAGACGGCCCCAGAGCGATTGTAGGCTGTGCGCTGGACGGGTGTGGCCTGAACTACGCTTCCGCGCCGGCACTTCCGAGCGGCGGGCGCCCCCTGGAGGCTACCTCGAGATCTGCGGGGATGCCACGTGTGTTTTGGAAGGTGGCGGGTTCTTTCATTCTATTTTACTCTTTAAACATTTATTAAGCTACTGCCGTGTGTGTGGTATGGGTAGCTATAAAGATAACATCTCACCTCCTAAGGCATTCAATGTGCAACGCTAAGGGCTGGGAAAGAGAAGGATACAAAGGAGGGAGTAACCAACGCAGTCATTCCCCAAGAAGTTTACTGGTGCCAGGCACGGTCTAAGGTACTGTAAAAAAAAAAGGGGGGGGGGGGGGCGTGGCGCAAACGGCGCTCCTGCTTGCAAGGAGCTCATAGCCCGGGCAGAAAGCCAGGCAAACTTAGAGGTGAGGAACAAAGCTAAGAAGAAGCCAGCCTGGATCCGAGGTGCCCGGAGGGAGGTCAGGAAAACTCGTTACTTAAATGGAATCTTGAAGAATGGTCAGGATTTCTCCAGGTTGGGGAGTGGGAGAGAGGTATATTTTGTACAACCTGGAAGCAAAAAGAAAGGATACGGGTTGGAGAGTGGCAAGTTTCTGTGTCTGAAATGGAGAATTACCGGAGTGCCGGGTCAGGGGCTGGAAAAAGTGATGGGGCCAGATCGAGAAGGGCTTGGTTTGGCGGGTGAAGCAGTTTGAACCTGATCCGGAGGGCAGCAGGGAGCAGTAGAGGTTCTA
The DNA here is from genome assembly GCF_987537825.1 of Furipterus horrens. Lineage (NCBI taxonomy): Eukaryota > Metazoa > Chordata > Mammalia > Chiroptera > Furipteridae > Furipterus > Furipterus horrens. The sequence goes on along the minus strand of NW_028327176.1, from coordinate 55,683,062 downwards.
AAGCAGAGAGCTGCGCTGTAGAAAGCTCACCGGAAACAATAGAAATCAGGATAGGTGAGAATACTAACGTGCCGGGGATGGGCTGAGTACTTGGCACCCACAGTTTATTTCAATCCTCTAAACAGGCCTATGGCGTAAGTACTATTGTTATTCCGACTTTACCAATGGGAAACACAGGCAGCCTTCTGGTGCCGGCTAAATTCAAGCTAGACTCAAACTAGAGTCCTCCGGGCGCCAGGCTTAAGGCTCTTCTGCAGACCGAGAGTTAGCGGGAGCGGGGTAGGGGCGGCGCTATGGTTCGGCCACGGAGGGCGCTAGAGCACGACCCTCTGAGTGGGTGAGATCAACAGTGCTGAAGGACGGTCCGGATCTGCAAGGTGGGTGATAGGAAAGAGTTGATGACGAGATTATAATGAAAAGTTCATTTCTGAGATAAATTTTTACACCTGAAAAAGAGACCTTATCCCACATCCAGAACGAACCCCTGGCACCGTATCAACGCACATGCATCTGTGCCCTCAGTTCTGCCTTCCCCCTGCTGAGAAGGATTAGGCTGCAGGTTCCCAAGTGCAGGCCTCAGCTGAATCTCATCCTTTGCCAACTCACCGACACCACTTCATCCGTTGGTCTCTCTCCCGCTACCTTCACAATTTTATCTTTCTACTGAATAATTCTCAGAACATACATGTGTAGTCTAATTCTCTCATCTATAAAAACAAAAGAAGAATCAAAAGATACCTCCTTGACCCCAGCATCACCATTCTATTACATCAGCACTCTTCAAACCAGTTCCTTACACTCAGACTGCACTTTCTCTCCTCTTATTCGTTCTTGAGCCCATCCATTTCCATCAGTTTCATTCCCACAACTTCACCCAAATTGCTCTAAATGGTTCTTGGTGAGGTCATGGGTCACTCCACATTGCAATCACAAGTCTATTGAGAATTCTTATTTCAGGTGACCTGTCAACAACATTCAGCACAGTTGAGTCTCTTCACTCAGTGCCTTAAGACTGTCTGCACTCTTTTATCTCCCTGCACCCACTTCCTAGTGACCTCACCTGGCCTCAGGCTTACAACTCCCAGTTGTACATATTTGCAGTCTGACTTTTCCCATGAAATTCAGATCCATGTACCCACTGCTGACTGAACTCTGGGCTTGAATGCCCAAGATGCATCTCAAACTTAGTGTGTCCAAAAACAAGCTCCTAGTCTTCCCCCCAAAATCTCTCCTCCCACTTTCTCCTGTCTCAAGAAGTGAAAATCCCAGTCTTTAGGTTGCTCAGAGCAAACCTTCTCATCCTGTAATCTGTATTTTTCAGGATGGATTAGGCTATGCTGCAGCAATGCAGAACCCTGAAACCTCAGAGGCATAACACAACAATGTGTATGTTGTTGTTCATGTCCACCCTGAGATGAGGGGAGCTCTACTCACCATGTTCACTAGAGATGGGACCAAATACTTCCATGTTCTTTGATATGGAAGAAGGGGCATGTTTCAGGGTCCCTTACTCACACTTAAATGCCATACACCTCTCTTCCAATCACATTTTGTTATCCAAAGCAAACCATATGGCCACACCTAACCTAAAGGAGGCAGGAAATGCAAACCTATTCTGTGCCCAGAAAAAGGAAACCAAAATATTGTGAACAGCACTAATGACTATCACCCCATCATCCTCCCCCTGCACATGTAATCTGTCAGTACACCTTGTCTTACTTTCCCAAACTACCCCAAGTCTGATCTCTTCTAACACCTCCACAAAAGCACCGACATCATTCACCTGAATAACTGCAATAGCTTCTTTACTGGACTTTCTGCCTCTGCCCCCTCGACTTGTTCGTTACCCAGGGCCCAAGTGATTCTTTTAATGTGTCACTCCTCTTCTCAGACCCCTCCAAAGTTTCCTGTCTGAGTGAGCATGATAGCCAGAGGTTTAGAGTGATCACCAGGCTACATAACTTGCCAACCCCATCCTTACTTCTCAAGTTTAATCTCCTACCACCTCCCTGGACCTCGGAGGTTTCTGGGTTACCAAGCATGCTCAAACTCGCCCTTCGCACCTCCTGTTCCTCCAGCCTGGAATGTTCTCACCAGGTAACCACATGTGTCTTTCTTCTTCAGATCTCTGCTCAAATGCCTTCTCTTCATAGAAGCCTTCCCTGACCACCTTTAAAATCACACACACACACACACACACACACACACACACACCAGCAGCAGCAGCACTCCTTACACCACTTCCTGTTTTATGTCTCTTCATAGAACTTGTCACTGCCTGACATGTTATATATTTGTTTTAATGTGTTTAATATCTTTCTTCTCGGCTAAAATATATGTTTTATTCAGGTAGGAATTTTGTTTGGTCACCTGAAACATAAATTTTTTTTACTTTTATTATTTTATTTTATTTTATTTTTAAGTATATTCTATTGATTGTTGTTACAGTAGTCCCAATTTCTTTTCCCTTTGCTTCCCTCTTCCCAGTACCCCCCATCCCTCCATCAATTCTACCCCCCTTAGTTCATGTCCATGAACTTCCCCCTATCTATTTTCTACCAACCAATTATGCTTCTTAATCCCTGAACCACTGAAACATAAAATTTGTTAAACTTGAGAAAGTGAGGCCCAAAGTTCATCAGTGCAGAGCTTAAAATAAACTACAGATCTTTAGACCTTTCGACTGGGGCTCTTTCAAATATACCATGAAGCATCTAAAAAAGCCATATCAGGGTCCAAAATTGCTTTGAGAAATAAAGAGTTACCACTTAAGCAAACCAGAGCTAACGCCAGGATATAGGAAATTGGAAGTCACTTTGCATTAGGCCCCTCCCTGTGGGCAGAAGGTGTGGACAGTGGCTGCATGTATTGAGGCTTTTGTTTAGAGGAGCCACAGGTGGACAGGCAGGAAGGATGATTCAATTAGCAGGAATAGATATGTGATTGCTACCGAAGGTTCTACCAAACTTTATTATTCACATAATGAAAATAAAATGAGATTTAGTGTAGGTAAATGTCTATAAGGAAAGAAGGTGTGCTGATCGAAAACACACAGGGGCCACAACTCCTTGAACTACTTCATCCCCAGCTCCTGCTCTGGGTCCAGCTCCAACTCCAGTCTCGTCTCTGGCCTTCTCCTCAGACCCAGAAGCAGCATCTAGACTTCCTGCCCTGGCAGAAACTGGTTCCAGTGTGGCTCCCTGTGCTGACCAGCTGGCTGGCCCCATGTTCTTCCCCAGCCTGTGGTCTGCGTGGTCTGGCTACATCTCGTCATTGTCTCTTGATCATGGACAGCCATAAGGGCACAGCCTGAGTTATTGGATGCTGCTGGAGACTGTGGACACACAGTGATGGAAATGGAAGTCAACAATTGCTTTGCAGTGGACACCGCTTCAGAAAGGCCATGTGAGCATCAAAGCAACATCAGCACTTTCACAGGATCCCTGGGAGGACAGTGGAGTGATATCCAGGCCTCTGACAGAGAAATGTGTGTGTTCTAACACCAAATGCATCATACTTAACCTGATCACGAACCTGTTTCAGGACCACGTGGGCTATCCAGCATGTCCGACTAGCAATTTCTCCTCTGATGTCATTATTATTTATTCTCTCTCTCTACTGGATCATTCCCATCAAAAGGAAAACATGCTATCATTCCTCCTTCCTTGAAAAATAACCTGTCAGCCTCATACCCCACTCACACCTCCATCTCGTTTCTTTGCTGCTTTCTTGCAAAACTCCTCTAAAGGCTCAGCCATGCTCACCACCTCTGGTATTGTGCCCTGCCTTCCGGAATCCGCCCCACCTTCCCCCAAACTGCTCTTGTCCAAGCCAGCTGCGGCCCCCCTCTGCCAAATGCAGCCCTGCAGCTCGTTCCTGCCTTATTTTATGGACCTCTCAATTTGAGACACCTTAACAGTCAGTCTGTGACATCTCTCTTCACTTATTTATACTTGCTTTAAGGTACTCTCACCCAGTTCCATTATTTTAATACATTTATAAATTTAGGATTTCTTATTTCTTCTCTCTAGCCTTAACACTGTCCTGAGCTTCAGTTCCACATTCTCAACTACTGACTCAACATATCTGTCTGAATGCCAGGTGAGCAGCTCACACATGACCTGCCCAAAACAAAACTTGCATTCTTCCTTTCTTTACTCCCTGTCTCATCCTTTCCTCCCTATCTTCCTCTCTTTCTTTTATTCTTTCTTTCTTTTTATTTTCTTTTCTCTTTTTTAAATTTATAATGAAGAATTTCAAACACCCACAAAAGCAGACAGACAAACTGGTATCATGAATCCCCATGTACACATCACACAGTTACTAACTCATGGCCAATCTTATTTTTCATTGCCCCAGTCCTATATTATTTTGAGTCAGTTCCAGACATAGATGTTGCATCATTTCATCTTCATATATTTCAGTGTATATTTTTAAACATAATCATTTTACCATCATTGCGCTCATAGAAAATAACAATTTCTTAATATTATCTTATAGTCAGTGAGTGTTTGAATTTCTAATTGTCTCATATTTCTTTGTAAGTGTGTGTGTTTGACTCAAGATCCAAATAAGATAAGTTTATAAAGGGTCTTAAGTCTGAGAGGGGGGATTGTTATTTTTTATTGTTATAAAAAATTAATTAGTTTTTAAAAAGAATTATACAGGAAAGGGTGAAGCCAGAGAGCTTGTATGCACAACCCATTGACATGAACTAAGGGGGGGTGGGATTGCTGGTGGAAGAGGGGTACTGGGCAGAGGGGAGCAAAGGGGAAAATAATTGGAACTATTGTAACAATATAATCAATAAAATATACTTAAAAAAGAAAGATCCAAATAAGATCTACATACTGTGATTGTTTGATATATTTTTAAGTCTCTTTTAATGTATAGGTTCTTCCTTCTCTCTTTTTTCTCTTTATTTGTTGAAAAAAGGCCATTTGTCATATAGTTTGTCTCATTTTGGATTTTGCTGAATGGGCCCCATGGTGTAATTCAACATATCTCATCCTCCTCTGCATCACCTACAAATTGGCATTTGGATTCTAGAGATCATGGTGTAGCCTTCCATCATAAAGCACAGAATGTCTGCTTCTCTTTTTGTCATATTCAGAGCAGTTTAGGATCACTGCCTGGGCCCCTTACCTCATTAAGATCACCAAATGATGACTTTCAGATCTACCATTTTTCTTCATTCATTAGCTTGAATACTTCTGTAAAGAGAAATAACCTCTCAGCTACTATTTGATTAACCTGAGGTATAACTGCAGAAAAGGCTGGATCAATACTTGATTTTTTTCCCCTCTATTAACTAGTTTCCAAAATAATGAGTTGGTTCCCTGTCATTCTCCAACAGAGAGCAAATACATGACCGATTTTAATATCATCATAAACTCACGGATTTAAACATCTTTAATGGTGTTTCAATATGCTGCAATTATATCATTATATTTTCCCATCTTTCCAAAGTGGCTTAGTCCTTTTGACAGGACTGCAGTTGTTTCTGATAGCATCCTTGCTATCTGGTTTTTCAAGATGCTCAGGGATCAGTTGGTACATTTCCTGCCCCAGACCTGAGAAATGGTATTTTAAGACCACAGTCTGGGTGCTGGAGAGATTGTTGCTTCTGAGTTGGTTCAAAATAGATCTCTTGATTTTCTCCTGAAAACCTGCTCCTTTCCCAGCATTCCCCATCTCAGTGGATGAAAACTCGATCCTTCCAGTGACTTGGGCCAAAAACTTTGGTGTCAGCTTTGATCTTCTCTTTCCTTCACACGCTCTGTCCATTCTATTAGCAAGTCTGTTGACTTTATCTTCAAACCATATCCAGACTGATAGCTTCTCACCTCTGGCACTGCCACCTGCTGGTATATCATTTCTCACTTGGCTTGTTGCAACAGCTTCTTAACTGGTTTTTCTGTGTCTGCCCATTCTCTACATAGCAGCTAAAGTGCTCTTTTTGCAAATATAGCTCAAGTATTGGCATTACTTTTCTCAAAACCATTTCCACTGACTTCTCATTTTATTTGAAGCAAATTCCAAAGACTCACAATAGTTTGTAAGGCCTTACATATGATCTGTCTTCCAACTACCTTCTTACCTTGTCTCTTCCAGGGCAGATGCTGGACCTAATGGAGAGAAGATCTGGCTCTGCCTGTTTAAGGTGGTCTCTGCCCAGTGACAGTAGACTTTGGGCATCTGGCTTGTGCAGTGAGGGGCCTTGAGACCTGTCCTTTAGCGTTGGGTGGTAGTGGTGTTGATTCCTGACTTCATTCTACTGGTGAGGTGTTGTCAATGGGAAATATCATAGAGCTCTCCCCTGTCCCACGCCCTCTGATTAAAATGTTCCTTCCTACTCTCCTATAAAACTATCCCTCACGTAAAATACTGGCAAGTCAGGATTCAGCATTGAGCCATAGCAAGAACATTTATTGCAGAGAGCTGGAAGGGACAAAAGATATAAAGATGGGGGAAAAAATTGTGAGCAGGAGAAAAATAAACACTCCTGGATTTCCATAGACACAGAAAAGCCAGAACACCCAGAAGGCTCTGTGTTCTGCTAGATGCCAAACAAAGCTCAATGAGGCCTTGGAACCATCCCAGCAAGAGGCCTGGGGCTATCCAGGTGCATATTTCACAAGAGTGCAAGTCTTCATGGCCAGTCTGCTCTCTGTTCCCACCAGAAAATTTAGGTGGTAAACTTAAATTATCGATTTAAAATTAGCTTAACTAATTGTTGGCTTATTAAATAATTAGTTTACAGTAAACAACTGTGGTGGTTTTTTTGTTTTTTTTTTTTTCAGACTGTCCAGGGTAGATCACTTGCATTGGCAAATCTGGCCATCTCTTTAAGACAATCAGCTCTCTCTAGTGATAGAGTCATACTTTTGAGGACTCCTCTGCTGGATGGGGACCTGCACAATGGGGACTCAGGGGTCCCAGAGATCTCTGGGTTAGGGTGAACAGTGCACTGAAAACACACACCAGACAAAGTCCTGCGCTGGCTCTCCCTGTGCCTCACCACCCTCACCCCAGCTTCCCTGTTCATCCTCCTGGAAAGTCAAACTTTCTTAGCAACTTCTCTCCTCCCTCTCCCTTCCCTTCCTCCTTTGAAATACTGCCTATAAGGTAAGAAACAAGGGAAGCACACATGATTTTAAACTGGTCTGCTTTGGGGGGAGAATCTAAATTTAAAAATAGCCATTCAAGCCTGGCTGCTGTGGCTCAGTGGATTGAGTTTCAGCCTGAGAGCTGAGTGTCGCTGGTTCGAGTCCCAGTCAGGGCACATGACTAGGTTGCACGTCAGGTCCCCAGTTGGGGGCACAAGTGAGATGCAACCACATAGTGATGTTTCTCTCCCTCTCTTTCTCCTTTCCCCTCTCTCTAAAAATAAAATAAATAAACCAACAAATTAATTAATTAATTATTTACAAAAATAGCCATTCAATGTCTCAAGTTGGAGCAGCCTCCAATCTTTAAGGTGAATCAGAGACTCAAAGGGAGGTTGAGGCACTAGGGGAGCGGTTCTATAGATAATTAGGAAAAAAACGCTGGGATGGTTCCTACATGGCGAACAGTTCCCATATGTAGCCACACGAGGGCGCCTGAGGCGGAGGTGCCAACAGCACAGAAGTGTGTATTTGCCAAATAGGCTAACAGTGCCGCCGCCAGGGGCGCCATCTCCTGGGCCGTGTCTGGTGCCCAGTGGGGTGGATACCTGCGCAGGATTCGCGGAAGGCTGGCAGGCACCAGGTTCTCTCCAACAGAAAAGCAGTGGGACCACAATACTCTAAGGACAGGAGACCTTTTCTCAGGGGCCTCTGGACTGTGTCGCTCCCAGGGACTCCCGCTCCTCCTGGGAAGGGGACGAGCACCCCACTAAAACCAGATATTGTACATCTCATCGTGTCGGTGAGGGAAAGCTCAGAGCTAATTTCAGTACTGTGACATTTCTTGCAAATGTCATACTCACTTCAGGCATTATGTATATAAACTGAATAATACACAAACGCCTTTTTTTCCTGATATTTTAACCTATGGAGCATGGAGAAATGGCCTTAGGGATAGATCTGGGGCTTAGAGATGCGTACAAAGTTGCGAAGGAAAGGATCCCTCGATCCTGCAATCCTGCCAGGATAGAAGGAGGACCTGGTGCCCTGGGGAGAGTCCGGGGCTGGGGGTTGGGTGTGGGGCCCTAGGAGAGAACATTCCTGGCATGACTGAGCAGAGTGAAGCTCTGAAGCCCAGTGGTACATGCTCCCCAGTCCCCAGGGTCAGCAGGTGCCTGCAGATGGCTCTGGTACTTCCCACTACTCTGTTAAGAAGAAAAACATTTTATAAAACAGAGCACATAGTTGTCCCTCAGTGGGCCTGAAGTCCCAACACTGCCAAGGATACTGATTCCTCCTTGTTTCAACGCTCGAATTAGAGCCATTCATGAATGCTTTTCCTGGAAATGGGCTTGCAACCTGAAGAACAGACAGCATTATGGAAATTAAAAAATGTTTATCATTAAATTAAAAAATGGAAAGGGCCACATCATCTCCTGATAATGCAGTGAGGAAGGCCTCATCTCCCTCCCCCCACTCCTGGTGGTGGACCCATGCATGCCAGCCAGGGCCAGGTTTGTGAGGTTTCCTGAGATGCTGGCTTGTACCTGAGCCTGGCCCATGGCCCATGGTGCCAGGAGTTTCAGATAACCATGCTAGGAGCACATGGGGCTTACAAATAAATAACAAAATAAATGTCCAAGGTGGGCTAGAGCTTCCATCCCCTCAATTTACAGAGTAGCTGAGCAGGCCAGGAAGGGTGGGTGTGTCCCCCACAGAATCTACAGTGGCAAATGTCACCCTCTGTCCATATCAGTGCTCTTACCCACTGCAGGGCAGTGGGTGCCATGTGGTGCTAATTTCCAGAACATTTGAAAGTTTAAATAAACAAAAACAACTGCTGTGCAAGAAGAAAATAAAGGTCACCTGTGGGATTGTAAATTTGTTAAGCCACTATCAAACACAGTATGAAGTTTCCTCAAAAAATCAAAAATAGAATTACCACATGACAAGCAATCCCACTTCTGTGTTTATCTGAAGAAATCCAAAATACTAATTTGAGAAGACTTATGATATATAGATATATATATATATCCATGTGTTTATTGCAGCTTTATTTATAATGGCCAAGATATGGAAACAACATAAGAGTCCATTAATAGATGAATGGGTAAAAAAAGATCTGGTACATATATACAAATATATACAATGAAATATTATTTGGCAGTGTCTGAAAACTTTTTGTTGCAGCTGGGGAAGAGATGCTACTGATACCTGATGGGTGTAAGCCAGGGATACTGCCCTCATCCTACAATGCACAGGACAGCCCTCACAACAAAGGATTATCCCACCCCAAATGTTAACAGTGCCAAGGCTGAGAAACCCTTAAATAACCAACCAGACAATATAAAAAAATCAAGGTCGATGCACAGCAAGTATAAACTGTCTGGGGATTGACTTAACAAAGAATTCACAAATCCTTTACAGTAGAAACTCTGAAACTCAGAGAAAGGGCAGAACAGATTATATGAATACCCAGAGAAACATTCTATGCTCTTGTGAACACTCAGAAGGTCAATCCCACCCCCCAAATTGGTAAATTCATTGCAACTCTAGTCAAAATTCAAGCTATTTTTTTTTCTTTTAGAGATTCTATAAACATCTTAAAGGAATAATGGACCATGACTAGCACAGTCAAATTTGAAGAAGAAAGCAAAGGAAGACTTGCCCTGCTAGATATTTAGGCACACTAGGAAATCCTGGTAATAGAAATAGTCTGTTACCGGTTCAAAATCAAGCAAAAGAGATGAATGGGCCAACAGGAGGATCAAGAAACAGACCCTTGCAAACTTAATACTGTATTTCAGAAAAGCTGTCACAATTCAGTGGATAAGGGCAGACTAACTATAATGACATGGAAAAACACCTGGACCCTACCTGATACTGTTATGGCAGATTCAGCGAGAACAAACCACTTGGAGACAGTGGATAAGGAAAGCAAAGGATTTATGCCGGCAGCCGGGCCAAGACCAAGTCTCCAAAATGGCACCGACCCTGAATGGGGTTTAGGGCAGGGCTTATATAGGGTCTTTTCCTTCGGCTGGAAAATGACCCTGGCAGGAAGTGGGGGTGGGGCAGCTGCTGGTAGTTGTGTATGTGGCAACTGGCAGCAACAGGAACAAGATTTACAGGATTATCTTTAGTCGTAGTGGGCTGCTTAGCCAGATTATCTGCAGGACAGACAGCTCTGCAAAAAGGCCGGATTCTCTGCAAGAGAAAAGCCTCAAAGAGGCAATTACTTAATGCTAGCAACAGACATTGGCAAATTTTTACAGGGCTTAGGCAATGGGTCCCTTAGGGGATGACTGGAATTCCTTACAAGGAATGGCTGAAGCTCCTACAATATTACATAGAAAGATGGACTCTCTAAGGGTTTCACATTAAGTCCATCAAATACAAAGTAAAACTATAAATAAAATTAATAGAAGACAATGTTAGTGGGCTAAGGGTAAAAAGATTAAAAGTATAAATCATAAAGCAAAAGGGATCAGTGAATTTGATTACACAAAAAGACTCTTAGTCAAGAAAGGATGTTGTGGACAAAATTAATAGACTGGGAGAAGATACGTGCAATATGTAAATCCAGCAAGGGACTGATATCTAGAACAAGGACTGGAAAATCAGCAATGACAAAGAAAGAACTCATTGAAAAATCAGCAAAGAATATAAACAGGCAATCAACTGAAGAAAACCTAAAAGTCTAAGAAATGTATAAAGAGATGTTCAAACTCATCGTTAATCAGAGAAACACAAATTCTAACAACTGTGCACAGAGAAAAAGAAGTAAAAAACAAAACAAAAAAACAAAAAACACCACACAATCTCACTTTACATTCAGGACATTAATACAAATTAGAAAGCTAGATAATGTCAAGCATGGCCAGAGATCTGCTGCTGGGGAGAGGGGGATAGGGGCAACCTTTCAGGAAAGTAATCTGGCAGGAGGGAGAGGGGTTAGATTAAGCAAATGCCCAACCTCTGATCCATCTCTCCTGCTCTTGAGTACATGCTTAGTGAGATTATATCAAAGACGATTAAGGGGACATGTGCAAAGATGTTCTTGATACTATGTTTGCGTAGCCGGAGCTAAGTCAATCCACCTGTCCATCCATGGGAGCATGGATACAACAGGATATTACACAGTAACTACAAGCAATGGATTATATGTGCACACAGCAGCATCTATGAATCTTTTAAAGCATGATGCTTAATGGGAAAAAAACAAAGTAAGACTTTTAGCCAATAGCATTTTGTAAATAAAAAAAGTATGTACACAAAACAATATATACCTTACAAAGACACAAATAAACTGCACATCAGCGCAGTAACATGGTTGGAGATTGTGAATGGAGCATGGGAAAGAGGAATGAGGACAAAAGGCAATAAGAAAATAAAAAGGCAAGAAAAATCCTTGCAAAAAGTAAAAGATTCGTGGAATTGGGGAGGAGTGTGAGTAATTTAGCCTTTTGCACCCCAGCCCAAACTAAAGAAAACAAAGCAACAAAGGATGACCAGAAAGAGCTAGACAGGCTTGGCAGAAGCTAAAAAAGCTATTTCCAAGCTCCAAGAGACTTGAGTGCAGGCTGTTCACTTGCTTGAAGGGGATGGATCTATCTAGTGGTGAGAGAGCCCATGGAGGAGGTGAGGGTTGGGAAGGGAGATAGCCCAAGGGAAACCCATGAGCACAAGTGGCCTAGGGGCTTTGAGGGTCTCTAGTGCAGAAACCCAGTTTAGGTTATACACTGAGAAAATTCCCTCCACAATCTCTTATCCAGTATCATAACCTGTGGGGCATTACGTGAAACCAGGGGTCGGGTCTTTCTGACTTTGATTAAACTTAGTTTCAAATCCTAGCTCTAGAATCTCTCTCTCTCCCTCTCTCTCTCTTTCTCCCTCTCTCTCCTACCTAGTCGTTTTCCCCAGATATTCAGCAACTCCCACCCCAGGCAGCAGAAGACAGTAGCTCAAATCGACTAATGGGCACAGGGTCGGGACCCCTGATAGGTTAAATACAACATCTTGACCTAAGTTATGTTTCAGTGCCTGAGCTCTAAGGTGGAACCACCCCCTGTCTACTTTCCCATGATACCAGACAGAGAGATGCTAGAAAAAACCTCAGAGCTGTTCTCTAGACCTGAAGAAATGGTTCATTCCCCTTACTTTACCTCTGACCAATCAGCTCTAAGCATGACCCAAACCCAGAACCCACGGTGTCTTATAATTTTGCTCTATATAATCTGTAACCTATACGTGATCGGGGTGTTTGGGCTTTTGAGCATTAGCTTCCTATTCTCCTGGATGGTACCATTCATAATAAAATAGCCAATATTTCTCCACTGCAGTTCTCAGTGTTTAGTGTTTGGCTCTGTGAGTGCCAGGTGGATGAACTCTTCTGTTCTGTAACAAATGTGTCTGTGTCCACCAGGGAACCCCAGTGAGAATGGCAGAGTCGCTCTTCCCCAAGGCTCTGCAGTGGTGGCAGCAGTGACCTGGGCAGGGTGCTACCAAAGCTGCCCCCAGCAGCCTCCAGCTGAGGCTGGCAGGCCAAGAGGAGCTGAGTGCTCCAGAGCCCCAGGGAGGGTGTCCAACTCCCAGAGACTGGAAATCTGAAGGGCTGCTGCTTAGGAATGGGATTGAGGCTATTATCACCCGGAGACCTTATTCATGCCCACAGTCCAGCAGAGGAGACATTCAGGGAAACACATTATACCTCATATGTCATGTATTTTAATTAAAATATAATTTTTTAAAAAAGACCATAATATACCCCCAACTGGGGACCTGGTTCACAACCCAGGCATGTACCCTGACTGGGAATTGAACCAGTAACCCCTTGATTCTCAGGCCAGTGCTCAACCCACAGAGCCAACCAACAGGGCTGTCAACATTTTTTATGATACTAAATATTCTTCTATAATAATATTATGGTTTTATAGTATGTCTGCCAATTTCTTATTGCTCAACCCCAGGCCCCACCCTCCCCTGCTCTGAGTCACAGGCACTACATTTTCCAGGTTCCCTTCTCTAGCTGGCTTCCCACTAGGTTAAACCAGTGGGAGACCCTGTAGAAAACCAGAGGGTGGGGAGAAGCCAGGGTATCTTGACCCACCTCCCTTCCTGCTCTATGGTTCCAGCTCCTGCATCCCCTCCCGTTTTTGGACCTTGGTCCATCCAGTGGGATAGCAATGGCTTTTTTGATGTTGCTAATCTCTGGGTTGCTTCTCTAGTGTTTGAATTCTCAGCTCTTCCATCATCTGCATAACCAAGCTCCTGTTCTGAAGTGTTTGAAATAACTAGAACGGACTGTCTTTCTGACTGGACCCTGATACAGGGTGGGCATGCCCACTGTGTGCAGTGAGTGCTCCTTTTTTGCTATTATTAGTCATACAGTAGCCAATACCCTTAAAACTAAATCTTAGTCCCCAATTATGTGTATTTCTTCTGCACAAATTTCTAGAAAATTACCCAACATGCTTTTGATGCATATTGCTTTTTTCCGCTCTTAAATGGTTGTACTAATCTGCACCCTCCCCAAAATTGTGAGAATATCCCCATTATCTCTCTGAATTGAAGTTAGAAAAACAAGGTCTCATTTTAATTTCACCACTAGTGAGGCCGAATTTTGTTTTGGCCGTCTTTGGCATCCTGTTACCCTTGGTGAGCTTCTTCCCTATTATTGTCAGTCTTGCAGGGTCATGTCAATGTCATTGGGTATCACTAGGGACTTAAGAGGAATTCATTTCCTAGGTTTGTGTCTTGCACATTAGGGAGAGGGGAAAGGTTGGTAGGGAGAGCACAAAGGCAAGTGCTTATTAGACGGGCTTTATATCTCGAGTGTGAATCACACATGCCTGCAGAAACCAGCCAGTACCCAATCAAACTGCTTGAACAGTAGACTGCAGGGCCAGCTGTGGCTCTTCAGTGGTGTTTGAAACCCAGGGGTTTAAAAGATAGCCTAGGAAAACTCATCTTCCAGTTGCAGACTGAGTATCTGGGAAGAGAAATATCTGGGGTTGAGACATGCCTCTGAGGAAAAAGGGAAGAAACAAAATGCAGTTACTACAGTCAAGCTAACAAAACTACTTACATCAGAGTGGGCTGAAACATGAGGAATCGATTTTATCTGATTTTAGCCTTCGAACTTTTTATTTGTACATCAATGTCTAGGTACATAAATCCTCTAGATAACCCTCTGAAGAAGTCAGGAAAGAATATTTCCTTGACCAGAACACTGAATATCTGGAAGATAATCACAATCCAGAAGCTAAGAATGCAGAACTGATTCTTCTCACGAATATCCTTTTTATTTTCTAAACTCTCAACTTTTTTCTTCAGAACACTCTGGGTTTTAGGTGGTAGTGTTTTCTGAATTGCAATTCATTTAAGGCCCTTGAATAAAACTTGTCATTTAATTCTACTGAAGCCTGATTCATTTATACACCTGTCAAAGCATATACGGTCAAAATCATGACACCCATAAATTATCCATATTGGCCAGGAAGTACTAATATGCCCAAACATGATTGCAAATACTTATGAATCACATGGGGAGTATTTTGAAAATGTTAAAATTTATTAATAGTTAACATCACATAGTTAATTCAACTAGTTCTTTATTGTACATGACAACATCGCTAGACTGAGTGCTCCAGGACTTGAGATCTGCTATTCAGCACATCCCAGTTCAAGATTGAGATTCACTGTATTTACATCAGGCAAAGCAGCATCAGCAAGGAACTATCACCTAATTGTGGAAACACAAACATTTAAAATGCACGTGCCAGTGTTTCTTTTTAGAAACCAACCACATATCTTTCACAGCTACATACATAGCTATAACTTTAAAAAATTAGCGATTTCATAGATGGAACTTAACTGTCAAGTTTAAAAGTTAAAAGTCATCTCTATTTCTTGGGCATCCTTTAGTTATACACCAATCTAGACACTGTCCTCGGTACATAGTTGATAAATGTGCAAAAATTGGGTGCTATTGAATCATGTCTTTCCATCTTTCAGTTTTGACCCTTGTATGCTACTCAATCATGTTACAAAGCCCATTCCTTCTTTATATTTTAGTATCCAGGAATGAAATGGGCTTAAGGATTCAGAATTAACTTAATTCCTGAAAAGTAGGGTATGAAAATTTGTATGCTGCTCCCCCCACCCCCTACTCCCCAACTATTTAAAATAAATACTGTGTATAAAAACAGCTCAGACTAGAAGAGCCCCCCACAAGCTTCTTGTAAAACATTTACAAAACCAATTTTGCTAGGACACAAATCCCCAAAAGTGTTGTCCCTGAGGCTTCATTCTTTTGCTTGTTTTGTTGTTTTGGTTTGCTATCAATGGTCAGACACAACTTTTTAAAAATGTTTTTGGTGTCTTCTTTCATCTTGTTAGAGAGCTTTAAAATCATATTGACCACCTTAAGAATGCAGATTCCTAAGCAATGAGTCTGAGTCCTTTGGTTAACATCTCAGGTAAAATTGCCCCAGGAAAGTCTCTACACAGAGCAACCAGTGGCTGCGGTTTCTTCAACCCACAGACCCAGCCTCCTTCACTCCCTCCCTTGCTCTCCACCTTTCAGAGTCTGCAGGGAAAGGAGGACCTGGGAGTAAGCTGCTTGGCCATTTCACTCACCATGAAGAAGCTTCCCTTTTCTTCCCACAGGCAAATGAGGTATTTCTAGTAACCAGTCACCTTCCATCCTTTACCCAATCTACCAGTGAGGCCAGGTCTGAGAAGCCCCTGTGTATCTATACATACAACAAACTAATATATAAATACATACATACATACATACATACAACTGATTATTACATACATTATCCAGATGAAGGAGCACATGTACTTCATGAACTAAATAAATTTCAAACATAAGTTAAAATGAAAATACAGTGTTTATACTTCTGCAGGAAAATTTTTTTTAAATCAGACCAATGCTCATGGATGACTCATGAACCCATAAGGAGATGCGACAAGTCCACTTGCACGTGTCAATTAATGGCTTTGGTGTCGCATGCTCAGACTCAGGGTACTTTAATTTCAGGAACAGCAACCCACCAGGTGATGCATGTAGATGAGGTTGAGGAGGGGCTGCCACCTGGCTATCCATGATTTCCCTTCATGGCTGCCCCTCCTCTGCCCCCGCGTTCTGTATGTGGGAGAATCAGGCTCAAGTTAGTGAAGACCTCTCAGGTCTCTGAGAAATAGTATCAACCCCCGTGCTGGAAGGACTCTCCACCTAGAAATGTTGTGCTCAGGGTCCAAGGTGAAGCAGCCAGAGTTCAAGGTGAAGCAACAGTATCTTTTCATTAGTGTCCCCATCCTGTAGGATTATATTTGGACATGGAATTTGGCCAAGGGGATTACTAAAGGTTAAAATTTGTTTTAAGTTTTAAGAGAAATGGTTATGACACGTGTGAACAAATCCTTATTTCAAATTTATCTCTGGAGAGCCAAAGCTTGGGCACCAAAATCTACAGTGAGGATACACAGAGACAAAACACAGTCTGGCAGGGTCCTCTCTGCCAAGGAAGAGCTGAGGGGTCTGTCTCTGACTCAGGGGATGACATCTTATAATTTAAAGCAGGGAAGAGGGGGGACCAGGGGAAGTCTGTTCCGACTTCAGGGACTCTATCGCTGTCCAGCCTCACGGATGCGACAGGCCACAGCAGTGATGAGAGCCGCCCCCTTCCCACTGCCGTCCTCTGACTCCAGGAAGGACACGTCACATTTTGGAGCCAGGTCCTTCACTGTGGCATGCATGACTTTAGCAAAGCTGGAAAAGTTGGGATAAAGACAAAGAAAAAAAAACCTTAGTCACAATTTATTTGTGTCCTCAGAGATGAGATCCTATGAAGTGATGCTGGAAACCCAGGAATAATTAAGATGAAGAAAAGAACAACAACTACCATGTAATAAACACTTACTGTGCATTATATATCAGAAAACTGAGCCTTGGAGCTGCTAGCAAAATGCCCAAATTCTATTTCAGAGCAGGTAAGTGGAAAGCTAAGATTCAAATGTCTGAGTTTTTGGCAAGTTGTGTTCTTAACACTAATCAGTGAAAGAGAAGTTCAACAGTCATGGACGCCTCAAGTGTGCCTTGCACAGGTGTATTACCTGGTCATAAACTTTGGAGGGAAGGACCAAGCCTCCATGCATTCCATTTCCCAGTGGTACTGACTCACATCAGACCCAGTTGAGTCCAAAATGTCATTAAAAGCAAAAGGAGCAGGCTCAGGGGGTTGCTATTGGAACATGATGGAGATCTGCCTTCCTCATCTGGGAGGCCAAGGTCTGAGGTTCCTGTCCTCTTCACAATCCTCATCTGGGACCAAGGCTCCTATTTCCACAGTGACAATGAACATCAGCAAAAGGGACTTGGAACTTCTCAAGTGTCACTCTTTTCACAAACTGTGTAAGGTCTGGGCAAGTCTCTCAACTCCTTGAAACAACCCTGGTGATTATAGGTAGCAATTCAATTGACAAATCTCTCCATCCTCACTCCATCCCACCTACTGCCCAGGCCAGGGGCACAGCTCTATTATTTTAACTTTTAGCTGAAAAGCTTCCAGGAGAGAAGGACCAGGGCATTCCCTGACTTTGAAATAATTTATTCAAAATATATGCAAATGAGTGAAGAAGGGAGAAGAGAAATTGTGATCGGAGTTGAGAAAGCAGGAAATGGAGACAGACAGGGAAAGAATAAAAATAAAAGGGAAATCAATACTTCTTTCCTGGGAGGGGATGCAGTAGGAAAGCCTTCTATAAAGGGCTAGGCAGTACATATACTTTCAGCTTCGTGGGCCATAGGGCCTGTTGTGACTACTCTACCTTGGTAGCTGAAAGCAGCCAGAGACAATACAAGTGAGTGGGCATGGCTGCGTTCCAATACAATTTTATTTCAGAAAGGCATGTCTGTAGTCTGTCAGCCCCTGTTTAGACTGTAGAAAAGTCTTACTCCAGAGATCTGTGTTTCAGTATACATTTACTGGCATGTTCACAGGAGTACTATTTGTAATAGTCAATATCTAGAAGTAACCCAGTATCCTTTAGCAGTAGAATAACAAAGGTACACTGTACAGCTCTGGAAATTAATGAACTACAAATATATACTTCAGTGTGGATGCATGTCCAAGCCATAAATGCTATGTGGGAAAAGTTATTCACAAAAGAAGGGATGCCATATGATTCCCCTATGGCTGGTTCAGAACTAATTAAGACAATGGAGATGCGTACATAGATACATACATGGGAAAAGGAAGCAAGGGACTGAGTCACCACAGCACTTAGCCCAGGCAGGACAGTGAACAGAGCAACTGGGGAGAGGCTCACAGGGGACTTGGGTGGGGAAACACACGCCTACTTCTGGTTATTAATCTTTAATATATAATAGATACATTATATACACTCTTTGTAATGCCCGATTATTTGGTCTAAAGGAAAGCAAGGAAAGAACAGGGGGGTAGGGGGTGGGGGGAGAAGATGGACAGGAAGTGCGAAGGTCACTCACTGAGGATGTAGCTTGTAGAGGGTTCCGTCCACACCCACGGTCACTTTCAGAGTGTCCAGCCCACGGTTTTCTCGTATTTTGTCTACCACAGCGGCCATGCCTGCGCCACAGAGCTGGGCTGCCCGCCGTGCCACCACAGTGCACACCTCCTTGACAATGATGCTGTCGTCACAGGTGCTCTCAAGCCCCAAGTGGCGCAGGATGGCTCGCACCTGCAGCAGGGCCAGGCGGTCACTGGGCAGGAGGGAGACAGCAAGTGGTCAGTCATGTACAGAGAGGGGCCAGTGGCCCATTACTCTAGGAGCCTGGCCATTGGGAGCTGAGTGTAAAGGCCATCACCCTGCAAGGTGGCTCCTGTTCTGAACACAGTTCAGGAGCCAGTGCCCATTGCACTGGACCACACAGACTTTTCCTGAGTGTGGCAGGAACATAAAGAAACAGCCCCCCGGTTCTACTTTGCCCAGAGGAGATCAGACAATGCTACTACAGAACTGAGACTCAAAACAAAAGGACATTCACTGCCTAGGTTTTCCCCTTATTTGGAAATAATAAAGATGAGATAACGCTCATAGGTGGCAGCTGTCTTTTGCAAAACTCTCTCATGTCCATTCTTTCAGTGCTGTGCACAGGTCAGCAGGACAAGCATGGCCAGCCAACATCCTCAGATCCGTGTTCCATTTCTACTCCCTCACCCTGAGTGATCTGAAATCCATTTGTGTACTATTTATGAAGCAAATGTAAATAAAATTGTAGGAAGAAAATAAACCCTATTATAAAGGGAACTAAGAACCCTGGAATACTCTTCTTGCACATAAACAGACATGTAGAATATGTCCTTTCTATTCACTGGTGCAGACAGCTTGGACCCCAGTCATGTCAGTTCCTGTTTTTCTATTTGCTTAAGAGTAATGACACAGCATTAATTTTTAAAGGGCTCTGAAATTCACCATTCTGATTTGAAGCAGACTTTTCTGCCATAAGACTGGAGAAGGGAGGCTTTGCTTTATGAGCCACCACTTGGCATCCTTCTGCATTGCCTGACAGCCACCTTCATTCAGTCCCGGGTGCCTTAGTATTGCAGCCGGCAGTTAGGAAGAACCCTCCAGCCAAGCATAAGTGCTTTAATAGGTTATCTTCCTCTGCATTCTGATTTGCATCTTATGAGCAGATATTTTTCTAACTTTGATATTTTACCTAAAACCCAATATTACTTTGCATCGGCTTATGCCAGCTTAGCATGATTCTTCATGGAAATGTTATAAGCTTTCACTTAAAATGCCAACTGTCTGTAAGATGCTTGAAATATGCAAGAGGGGACCAAAAAAAAAGGGGGGGGTAATTATTTTCTGGAGGGCAGCCCCTTGTAGTACAGGATTCCCCTGCTAGGTAAGTATTCTAGGAACCCATTTGTATCAGTGTACCAGCTGGTGGTGTTGGGAGAGGCTGCATTCAGCTTCAGTGAATTTTTTGAAGACTCTTTCAACGTGTTTGCCCTTTTCATGACAGGTAACTTACGAGATCAACTCCCCACACTGTGCTGAGCATTTAGCAGTTTTTGACCAAAACAGCATGACCCTGTATTCTACTCTTCCTAGTCACCCAATCTTGTCCCAAGAGACATTCTATTTGTTTCCCCAGATGAAAAAAGTCCTCAAAGGAAAACATTTTGCTGATGTGGAAGAGGTGAAACAACAAAAAATAGCAGAAGCACTAAAAGGCATCAAAACGGATGGGTTCAAAAACTGTTATTGAACAGTGGAAAAAAGTCTCAATGGGTGTGTTGCATAAAATGGAGAGTACTTTGAGGGTGACTGAAGTTTAAACATGTAAGAATAAATACACAATTTTTTATAAATAAATGTCGGGTTTCTTGGGTCCCCTGTCTAACAATATAGATATGGATGTGTCAGCAACTAAACTGATCTTTGTGTAAGCCACAGCCTGATCTGACTTGAGCTGAGGAGAACATGGTCCCACCCTACTCTGGGACCTAAATTCTCACCTCTCAATCTGAGACAGGAACTTGGTTTCAAAGATTCCCCTTGTCTTAAGCCGCTCCGAGATGCGACCACGGAAGAGCAGCCCACGCTTGGTGAAATCAATAAGGATGTTTCGGACAATCTCGCCCAAGTACATGCCACTGATCATTTTCTCAAACCTGCAATGTGAGTAACATCCACGGAGATTAAGTAGGAAGGTGGTTGGGATGTGTCAAGTCACCCCCAACATATTTGAAAGTGGAGGGCATGCAGATTCCCCTTGGTGGGAAAGGAAATGCTACTTGACTCACTTGAGCAGGATTCCTGGTGTTCGGTGAAGTTGGTTACAGTGTCCAAGGCCCATAGGGTTCCCTGGAATTGACCCCACCTTCTGGGCTCATTTTCATCCCAAGGCTTAATTCCTGACTCCTCAAGAAACAGTACATACCCAAAGCTACCACACTTCTAGGAGAAGGTAGGAGTCTTAATCCTTCACTTCACTAGGCATTTAGCATGCTTTCCTCAGACCTAATCAATATCACCCAAGTAACAAGTGCCAGCTGGAGACCTGACCTGGACACCAGAACTGAATGTGACTACTTAGTGGCTGAGGGTCTTTTGAATATATTGTGCCTTACAAAAGTCGAGGTCCCCGGCTTCAACCAAGACCCCATCATTATTCCGACTTGCTTTACCCAAGTCTGTGTCCATCATTAATGTTGCCTGTGACCTCTACTCTAGATAAATGTTTTACAAAATATATTATGCAGTTCATTGGTCCCTGATTAATCTAGTTAAGAAACAATACATCTTCCTAGTGGGAAACGTGCTGGATCTTACTCTATTATCTCGCAGCTCAGATTCCCCCACACCATAGTAGGGGCTTTGTGGTGCTGGGACTGGCCCCTCGTCCAGTCCTGACAACAGAGGGCACTACATCCTGGATAGAGGGAAGAGGAAGAGGTCTGCTCTTCTTTGCTTCCTGTTCCTGCTTGCTGCACCCCAGCAATGCTTCTGCTTCTTCAACCTGGTGGCATCCATGGCTCGCCTATCATTGGTTCTCCCCACTGTCCCAGACCTAGGTCTCAGCACTTCCTCCACGACCTGTTCTCACAGTCCTAGAGGTGGGTGCTGCTTCTTACATGTACTAACTCTGTATTCCTCAGTGCCCACCTTTTGTCTTTTCATCCCTCTAAAACCTGTGTGACCAGGTCCCCATATGAAATTCTCCTTGCAATATACTGTCACCCTTTGTTTTCCCAACTGGGCTTTGAAAGCATCACAAAGCAGCAGGAGGAAAGGACTTTACCCAGAACTTCCCATATGTATTGGACAAAAAAACCTTTCCAAGGAAATCCCTTCTATTAACATCTCAAGAGAAAGAGCAATGTGGGCTTCGCTGTTGTAGAGGATCTGATCACTCTCGTTGCCAGTTCTGGAGTACACGTACCAGAGACCACACACAATTGGGTGCCTACCTCTGTTTGCCAGCGTTAAGGGAAAGCTCATCCACAGCCACATCAAATTCTGTGCGGAGGTCATCCAGGCATCCATTGTCACCGAAGGCTCCCCACTCCATGTTGATACACATCCGCCCCTCCTCCCCATCCACCAGCTCGACATTCCGCATCTCCTCCATGTAGCAGGCATTGCTGCCAGTGCCTACCGATCACAGACACATCAGGGTCTTACTAAGCATTGCCTCCCACCCACCTGAGGCTGTGTGTCCCCATGTGGGAAGGACAGTCTAGGTCCTTACCAACAATGAGGCCAACTTCACAGTGAGGATCTTCATAGCCACAGGTCATCATAGTCCCGACTGTGTCATTCACCACGGCAACCACATCCAGGTCAAATTCCTGAGATGGCAAAAGTAGATCCCCAGTCCACAAATTAACCACAATATTTTCCCTTCAGACACTTGCAAAGGAGATTGATGTGTATATAAAACTTACATAGCATGGCTCATTCACTCTTTTCATTCAGGTCTCTGCTCAAATGTCACCTCCTCAGAGACCTGCCCTGGTTATACTATTTAAAAGAGTGCCCTTCCCCAGCCCACTCACTCTGTCCTTACCCAACTTCATTTTTCTTCATAGCTCTATAGCACTGATAGTAGCTCAGGAGATTGTTTATAGTACAGGAATGTGTTATGGACATTCCTGAATCCCCAGTGCCAAGAGCAGGGCTTGGCACACAGCAGACTCACAAATTGCTGGAGGACTAAGTTCATTCTCCCCCCTAACCAATTCAACCATGCTCAACATTTCCCCCACTTTCTGAGTGTACAGATCAGTCCAGGGCCCCTGCCATGTTTCTCCCACCTCTCGCCGGTGGATGGCTTCCTTCAGCAGGGTAACCACGTCCTCACCCTCGCAGCCAGATGCCTTGAAGCCTTTAGTCCATTTGAGGAGGATGCTCTAAAAATCACACAGGAGCGGTAATTAAGATACCAGAGAAGGACTCCTGGGTCATTTCCTTATACAGGTCATACATATTCTCTTTAGTAACCAATCATCTCACTCACAAATGACTGTAAACGAGTTACACCTTCTTGAATTTCCTGAGTGCCTACAATGCACCAGGTAGTAAGCTAAGCACATTTCATGTGTTAACATCATTTAATCCTCACAGCAACCTTGTAAAATGTTTCTTATTATCATGCCCATTTTATAGGTAACTACAGCTGTGAAGCAACTTGCCCAAGGCCTGCAGCTTGAAAAAGAGGAGCAGGATACACCCTCAGGCCCACCGGCTCCAGTGGATGGGCCACACACACCACACAACTGCCCCTGCCAGGAACTAATTTCTACATGCTTGTTTCTCTCACTGAGAAAGGCTGTGGCCCTGTCCCCAACCCGTATTTACAACAGAGGGGCCAGTGTGTGTCTCTGAACTTTGAAACTCCAGGATACAGTGAACAAGTGTGCTGCCCATAATTGGGGTGACATCTAGGCTTCACCACCATCCCAGTGAGGGGAGCAGTCTAGGATCCTTGGAGTTCCCCATAGCCCTCTCATCTTTAATGTGGCCCTTTGCCATGTCATCAGTCCCTCCAGGAGCAGATAACATGGTGCCTCTGAACAGGAGAGAAATGCTCAAAAAAGAAAGGACGTTGTTCCCTGGTTCCATCAACAAACAAATGTGAAGGTCATCCAGGCCCCCCTCCCCCAAGATGCCAGAATCATAAATGGGCTGTGCGCTCACTATCCACCGACGTGAATGGTTCTTCCAGACCTAGTTTGGTTGTTCATGCCTATCAGCCTGGCATTTCATGGCCCAGATGTTTGGTATCAATAGTCAACCTAAATGTGTCACACTGTGTTCTGATCATGGGAGATTCAGAAAAGCAAAGTAAATCCAGCAGAGTCCTGGTTTACACACCCACATCCAAACACCTGTGTGTTTATCGCCACCCAATTTTCTTGTCTACAAATTAGTTTTACATCTCTGATGACATTTTGGATTTTGGCCACTTTTGGGTTTATAAAATGTTCATGTAACATTATTCAGGTAGAACTAAGACAACTAGAGGCCTCAACAGCTGGGGAGACTTGCCCAAGGCCACTGGCTAGGCAATGCAGCTTGAAGCCTCCAGGCCTCAAGCACCTGCTGATTTTCTCACCAATCGGGACAATCTCACCAAAGCAGAGCCTGGCTTCTGCTTTGTTTGCTCTAAATTTTTACAGTTCTAGGCAGAACACATGGTCCCTGTAGAAACTTAGGACATATAGATCTGGAATCTTATGATTCAAAAACAGTTAACATGTCTTGGAGCCTCCAGATAAATACAAACCTATATCTAACATGTTGGCATACAAATAAAGTAAAACTTTTAAAATAGTTTAGAGGGAAAAGCCTGGAAGTATACACACTGGAGTGTTATGTTTCTATCTTCTTATTAATTTGTATTTTTATATGTTTATATAGTATAGAGATAACATTTTCTTTAAAAAGTTTTTTTAGTCTTACCACCAGTACTTTCCCATACCATTGAAATTTCTTTCAAAAAATTAGTCACAGGTACCAGGCAGTGAATGGCCCATAATTTATTATTTCCTGACCATTGAACAATTAGGTTTGTTTCTGATGTCTTTGTTACAATAGGTAATACCTCATCAAATATCACATAAATATTTATCCACATGTTTGATAATTCCCTTTGTCAAATTAATGCAAATGTGAAGGCTCTGGAAATCCAAAGCACTAACACCAAAAAAATTAAATGTGTTGAGACAAAGAAACTGGAAAAGCTAAAACCAACACTGGAGTAGTTAACATCAGACAAATGTTAACAGATATTGGGGAGAACTGGATTAGGCAGGGTTCTTAATGCAATACATCCCAAAACCTTAACTGTCCCAGTGCACATGGTGAACTTAACTCTCAGAGGCAAGGAGCAGAAGGCATAAAAACTCAGCTGAGCAACACAAGAGTTGCTGTTCCAGGGACCCTGTGGAAAACATGTCCTTTCCTCGCCACTGAGCCAAGCTCACTGAACTTGTGACTGTTCCAACCTATGTGCCCTTCTCCACACTGCAGGTCTGTTGGCCCTTCTTCCCTATCAACCCATTCTTCTGACTTGGATGATCCAAGGATTCCTCATATCCTCCACGTATGTGCTCAGAATACATCACACCCCACGTCCTCAGGGCTTTTGCTGCATTCCAAACAGCAGTTCCAGCTTTCCTGAGCTTGCTCCATCAGTCCAGTTTATTTATCAGCACCTAACGCAGGAACTGTGCCTTTGGTATCCTGGCAACTCCATCCACAGCATACTATCCACCTATACCATGCACGTAAGCTTCACAATGACGAAGACACAGAACAACTGCTTAAATTACAGTAATTTGACATCTAATATACCAAGTATGGACCCTGATCAAGTACGAGAATCACCTACTCAGCTCTCTGACACTTCTCAATACACCTATGTCCAGAATATCTGGGAATACCAGTCTTCCCCACTTGCTTCATTCATCCAAGGGAATGAAAAGCAAAGGTGAGACTAAAGAAGAGTGAGGGCATCCAAATGATAGGATGATGAATGAAAATGCCCTGAACTTAAAACAAGGACCTCAGGAGCAACTGAGCTTGATTAAGAGCATGGGCTTAGGTGTTAGAAAACTAGAATTCAAATCGTGGCTTAGCCATTCCCAAGCTATTTGAACTGGTCTTGGTCTTGAAACCTAAGAAATGGCAGATTTTAATATTTGGTGTCTCTATAGACCTGTTTTTCTTTATGCAAAATGGGTCTACAGAAACCTACCTTATATGTTGCTGTGAGGGTTAAATGAGACAATGTGTATAGAAAGCCTGGCATAGTTCCTGCATAAAGTGCTTCAAAATGTTAGCTGTTGACTAAAGTTTTCATTAGCAGCATCAATAATCAATCCCAAAGATTGATTATTACAACTGAGCTAACCTACTTAACATCCACCAGCTCTGACTTAACTCATTCCCACCAACAGTCCCCTCCTCACAACTCACGCCCTCCTTTTCCTCTTCTAAGCTCAACTTTCTCACCTGCTCCAAACTCTAGCTGGTATTGAGTCAATAAAGCCCATAGGAGAGCCCTCCAGAAAGGCCCTGTTACCTCATCCAGGCTGTTTTGCTGGCAGGGGAAGGAGAAGGTGAAGCCCAGGGGCAGGGACACGCCCTTCATGCCCATGTACTCGAGGAAGTCCGCGATGCACTGGACGATATGGTCAAAGAGCTGCAGGGAGAAGTTGGGCTCGCAGGAGGCGGGGCCTGGCCAGGACAGGCTTCCCCTCACAAGGCTGGAGCATGAGTGAGGTCTCCACTCAGGAGAAATACAAGACCAGGAGTAATCCTGAGTAAGGTTAGCCCTTGGTCCTAGACCACCGAGCCCTCCCCAGGACCATGGTGAGCAGGGGAAGCACTCTTCTCCCAGGCATAAAGTAAGTGTCTACTGGGGTCCCCTCCCAGAGGTGCCACCTGCCTCACCTCATCCCCTGTGCCATGCATGACCTCCTGTGGGATGGCATAGATCTTGTTGTGCATCTCCACTCCGCGCCGCTTCCCATTCCGCACACGCACCAGCAGGACCCGGAAATTGGTACCCCCAAGGTCCAAAGCCAGGAAATCACCTTTCTCTGGAAAATAAACCCAGGAAGATGATGACCGGGGCATCACCACTTGACCACATCAGAGAGTAATAGGGTCTAAATCACCTTCTTCTAATGGGGAGATCTCCTGGGTCTCCCTCGACAACCTCAGGGGAGATGGACTGTGAGATTCACCTAACAGTAAAGAAAATAAGATCCAGGGACCAGAGAGACCTACTGGCTCCTTAGTGGTTCTCAAATGAGTTCAAGTGGTGGGGACCCAGAAGTTACAAGCTCTGCAGAACAAGGAAAAGGGTGACACTGTGCACTCAAATATATCTAAACATGCTATTTGTGCTAAATCAAATGCCACCTTATGTTAGGATCTGGAATAGAGAAGGAATGGCAGTCAAACACCCTCCTTCCTTGGGCAATCACCATGTGCTTTGTGACTCACAAAGTGCTCATACAACCCTCAGGCAGCCCAGGGAGGGAGGCCTTGCATTCCCCTGTGATGAGGGAGCAAGACTTGGCTGAGCCAGGGTGAGTCACTTGCTCTGGGGCACACAGCCGGAGAGTGTAGAGCAGGGACCAAACTCCAGTCTCAGCTTCTGGAATGTGTACCAATTGTGCTACACTGGCTGCTCAACAATCATTTTCTAGGAACTGGGAAAAAACTGCCATTTCTTTAGTTATGAGGTGTAGACTAGGGGTCAGCAATATTTTTCTGTAAAGGGCTTGGCAGTAAATATTTTAGGCCTTGTAAGCCAGTTTCTGCTGCAACCACACAGCTTTGCCATGGTAATGCAAAGCATCCATAAATAATATGTAGACAAATGGGCATGGCTGTGTTCTAATAAAACTTTATTTACAAAAACAGATGGTGGGACAGACTTAGTCTGTGGGCCTTAGTGTGCCATTCCCTGATTTACGGCTTAAAAGAACTGTCCCTGGAACCAAAATCCCTGGGATTAAATCCCAGCTCTGCCATTTTCCAGCTGTGTGAACTTGGGCAGGTTTCTTCATTTCCCCATGCCTTAGTTCTGTGTCAACCATAACAACTAATCTCTGTTAACTGGTAAAGATTAAATGAATTGATATGTGTTAAGTGCTTAGAGAAGTGCTCTAGATGCATGGTAAGCATTTACTATTATCACTGTACAAATTTTATCAGAGGAAGCCTTGATTGAGCTTGCTGAACACTAGACTTTTCCTGTACAGATGGTACCCAACTTAGGATGGTTTGACTTAACAATTTTTTTAAATCCTCACCCAACGACATTTTCATTTGCTTTAGAGAGAGAAAGGAAGAGAGAAACATTGATGCAAGAGAATCATTGATCAGTTGCCTTCGTACACATCAGACTGGGATTGGACATGTCCAGAACAGGAGTCGCAAGCACCGTGACCCCAACAGGAATGAACCCACAACCTAGGTATGTGCCCCAACACAGAATCAATTCCACAACATTTCAGTTACAAGATGACGCTCAAACCACTGAGCCACACCAGCCGGGGCTGACTTAATGATTTTTTGACTTTACAATGGTGTAAAAGCAATTTGCATTCAATAAGATCCATATTTTGAATTTTGATCTTTTCCTGGACTAGTGATATATGGTATAATACTCCTGTGACATTGGGAAGCGGTAGTGAGCCAGAGCTCCTAGTCATGCAATCACCAGGGTAAACAACCAGCACCCCACAGTGTAATCATTGTGTCAGATGATTTTGCCCAACTGTAGGCTAATGTATGTATGTGTTCTGAGCATATTTAAGGTAGGTTGGGCTAAGTAAGCTGTGATGTTGGGTAAGTTGGGTGTATTAAATGCACTTCTGACTTACAATGGGTCTATTGGGATGGAACCCTATTGTAAGTTGAAGAGCATTTGTATTATAGTTGGAAAAACATGTTCTGGTGGAAACATTCAATGCTAGCACTAAGGAGTCCTCCCAGAGTGTCAACACCAGGACAAAGGCCCACAGTGGTGAACTAGGTGGCAACCCTGCCACGTACCTGTGCCATCAGGGGTGGCGCACACATAGGTGGGCAGCATCTTGACAGTGGCAATGGCATGAGTCTCCTTGCTCAGACCTTGCTCCATTTCTACCTTCATCCTC
Organism: Furipterus horrens; assembly: GCF_987537825.1. Taxonomy (NCBI): domain Eukaryota; kingdom Metazoa; phylum Chordata; class Mammalia; order Chiroptera; family Furipteridae; genus Furipterus; species Furipterus horrens. The sequence continues at coordinate 55,654,267 of NW_028327176.1, read as the reverse complement.
CTCTTGACTTCCAGCAGCTGCTCGTGGCTCAGCTTCAGAGATTCCAAGGTCTTCTGCCGGGCTCGGTGTTGGTCAGCCAACCGGTAGGCCACTGCTGTCACCATGGCTGCTCCCTTGCCACTGCCATCCTCAGAGCGGAGGAAACGGACATCGCAGTCAGGTACCAGGCGCCGCACGGTCTTATGAAGACGCTTGGCGAAACTGCAGTCATTGAGATGGAGTTAAGAGATGAGTGTCCACAGCTAGGGTCAATGGTGCTAATGGTTGGGGTGTTCGCTCACCATCTCAGCACAAATGCCAAGAGGCATCTGCAGAAGCAGATGCTGCCCTGAACATCCTCTCCCCACCGTTTCCCAAGTTAGGGGTTACTATATAAAAGTTCACATAATCAACTATGCCCACCCTGGCTGGGTCCAACGCCTGCTGAAAAGCAAGGACCCTCCTAGGAAGCCACTATCCCCTGCAGGCAGTCACATAGACACCCCCCCCCCCCCTTTCCACAGGCCACAACTCCTCTGCCTCATGTATGAGCCTCTTTGCTGGAGCAGCACAATGGAATCAGGTGATTCTGACACCAACTACTATCCATGTTTTATCACTCATTTCATTAGATGCTGCCTGGGAAAGACCCAAATCAGAAAAAATTGAAATACTCTTCTGGACTTTGGCCTTTCTTTGGCCAATATCTGCCAAAGATCCCAAAAATGTCTGAACAGGTATGCTCAGCAAGAAATTCTTGGGTGGTGGCTGCTTTGAACCATGGTCTCCAGGACCTCACCAAGTGGTCTGTGGGCCCACAGCACCACTGGGTAGCACCCAGAATTTCTGAATCAGAGCCAGCCTCTTAGCAAAATGCCCCAGTGATCCACATGCACTTTTAAAAGTTTTCGAAGCACTGGACTAGGAGACCAGGAAATGGTAGGGCTGAGAACTTAAGCATCAACCAATTCAGTCAGTGAAGTCCTATTGACCAGGCACCCATAATAGGTGAATATGATAGGTAAGTGGACACAATAGAGATAGATATCTTCTAGGTCCCAACTGAAATTTGCATATTTTGGCACTTATGACCCAAGAGATCAAAACATGAAGGGCAGGGCTGGATCAATTCAATACCCAGGTCAGCCAGAGAGGTTGATAACCCACTAGGTTGGGGTGGCCCCTGGCCCTAGCAGAGGACACAGCACCTGAAAGGACCATCAAGAATCATGAGAGAGACAAAGTAACAAGTAAAGAGAAACACTACTCCTAGACAAGAGAGTGGAAACAAGAGCCCTAAGTGGCCAGGAGAGCTGAGTAAACCCTGCCCCTGTTTCTGTCATGAAGCAGGGGTCAGAATGGCCCCTGGTTGTCAGTAGCTTTCAGAAATCTCCTCCACCCACACCAAGAACAACACCCTCTCAGCTCCCACTTCCCAGCTGGGGGCTTTTATTCTACAAAGACCCTCAACTACAAAGTCCATCTCCACTGCCCCAGAATGTAGAAGGGGCAGTGGGGTCTCTCTCAAGCTTGTCAGGGGTCCCCAAGGGCTCTGGGAGCCCCATCACTATGAGTCCCAAATGCTGACTCACTGGGGGTGTTTCTTATAGACAGAGCCATCAACCCCAACAGTGGAACGCAGCCGTTCCTCGCCCTTGTTTTCCTTGATGCGCCGGAGCACAGCTGCCAGGGTGGCCGCGCACAGGTTGGCTGAGCGTGAGGACACGATCTGGCAGATCCGGTGAGTGGCCACGCAGTCCTCCTGTGTCGGGTCTATCCCCAGCCGCACCAGAACCTCACGGGCCTTCCGGATGCCATCCTTGTCCCTAGGAAACAGAAAGACAGTGTGTGGGCATGTGTCCAATCCACTGTGGCCAATGGGAGAGGGGTGTGCGGACTGACAAGGAAACCCCTCAGCTTCAGCAAACGCCATCTCTCAGTGAGGACAGACACCTACCAACAGGGGGAGAGGGGTTTAAACAAGAAGGAGGAAAAACAACTAAGGCTCCTCTCCTAGACAGACATATACACACACCCCAGTACTACAGGCACCTCTCTTTCTTGACCCAATGAGAAAAACTAATAATTCTTATGCATATACTAGGTAAGGACAAGGCCCTGTTCTCAGGGGCTTTATACATGGAGTTGTGCACATGTGAGTTTGCATGTTTGCTTGTGTCATGCATTAGAGGGAATGGTGCCTCTGCTACTTACCACCTCTGACCATGTGAGCCCAGCTGTGGAGCCTACCCTACTCTCTGGAAAGCAGTCAGAGTCTCTTGTGTTTCACAATGAAGAAGCCACTATTTCAACCTGCACTGAAGACCATGATGAAGGGCTGGTGCTAGGAGAGCAGCACTCTTCTAAGGGGAACTAAGTGCCTCACATATTTAAGTACTTTCATCTCATAGTTCCTTCAAGAGTTTCCATTTTGAGTCATTTGAACTGTTTCACTGCTCCCATGACACCAAAATCACCTCCTCTCCACTCTCTGGTCCCTGAAACAGCAGGGCCTCCTCAAGCCACTAGTAGGAATCTCAAGAACAGGATATAAGCCCAACTCTGGATATTGTTAACTGAAAAACAAAAATGAGGACACCCTCTCTCCCACCCCTGCCATCTCATGAAATGCAGGCCTCAGCTCTACCTGTTGGAACTAAATGGGTATATCTCAGGGCCATCCAAGGGCCTATTTTTCTGTTATGAAGCAGGGGTCAGAATGGAGCCCTTTTTGAGAATCACTAATGGAGCTTCAGAAGAAGGGAATGGAAACAGATGCAAATGAGTCAACTCAGAAGGGGCCACTGGGAGCTTCCAGCATTAAGCCAAGCAGAAATATAAGTGTGACATCTCTGCATTTGGAGGTCAGTCTATCCCAGTACCATGAGTCACTTTGGTAGTCAGCACACTCAAAATAGACAGGAGTTGAGACTATCTGGTAAGTGACATCAGGTCACAGGTCCGCCATGGTCCATGTTGGGCAAGACCCTCTTGCTGTCCATATTTGAGGGGTCAAGGGTCAGTGCCCCTTCCTCATTCCCCAGCTTCCTGTCAACTCTTCAGCAAACAGAGGAACCTGAAAGCTTACCCTTCAATGTCTGAAACATCTTTGGTCTCGAAACGGCCCTTAGCAAGGAGTTCGGGGCTGAGTTTCCCCCTGAAAAGGAGCTCTTCCTTGGCCATCTTCACCAGGATAAGCCTCACCAGCTCCCCCATGTACATCCCACTGATCATCTTCTCAAATCTGCAAGAAGGTACAGACCAGAAAACAAATCAAGTTCCTGTTGTCTATGAACTCATAGCTTCCCCATGAAGGTAACACACACATGTTAAATTTCAACAATTGTTTAAGGCTGATGCACAATGAAGCATTAACTTATGTGGCACTGACTGGGAATGAGTTGTATAACGTGACAGCTCAGGGCAGGGTTGGAGGAATGGGGGAGCTTGGGCTGTCTCTGCAGGCAGGTGGACCTTGAACTATGAAGAAGGATGGGCCATTAGCAGGCATATGAAACATCCAAGGACTATGGAAAATTTTGGAATAATCTGAATTTTAGGTAAAGTAAGTTACTTGTAAGGTAGTGAGTCTTAATTATTTTTTCAGTAGCAAGGAAGTGATTTTTGAAAATGAAACCTAATGTAGAATGAACTTCAACATTTATTTACCAGAAAAAAAGGTCACTCTAATTAAATTGGGGTGAGGGGGTGATGTACAGGCCCAGCAACTCATTACCTCACAATGTCCCTGTCCCCTTGCAGGCCTTCTGTGGATTCCTAAGAAAAGTGTGAAAACCACCAAGGGTGGCAGGAGAGGAGGGGTAATGGAGCAAGATTAGAAGGACAGGTTGGGACAGTTGAGAAGGGGTGGTTCCAAATGCCACAAAGTCTCTTGGGAATATGGGAGTGAGACATGCTGGAAGTTTCTGAGCAGGCAGGTGATAAGATAAAGGTATGTTTAGTTAAGGACCAGCCCCAAGCAAGGAGGGCAGTGGGGTAATTTATTTCATCAACACTAGATGGCACTGTTTTCTTTGGAAGACAGTCTTTTCTGTCTCCGATTTTGTGACAACAGAAACCAAGTCTTTACAATTCTTTTTTGGCAAGGAAGGCCCTTACTTGATATCTCAGAAAGGACCTGGGTCCTAGGGAGAGGAGGCCCCCAGGGCCTGCAGGCCAGGCTTTCTCAAGGAGGCCACAGCAGGGGTTGTCTCCTGACGTTATCTACAAAAGAGGAAGATGGGCCCTCAGGAAGTGACTTGCTGAAGACCTTGGGGTCAAGTATGCAGAATTAGAGCTAAATGGAGAGCTGGCTAAACTGCTGGAGCAGAAGTTGCATTTGAAAGGTTTAAGTGCCAGCACAACCCATGGGCCTGGGAGGCAGTCCCTTCAATAGCGAGGAACTCAGTGTGTATGTTACAGCAGGTTCTCTGAAACAGGTGGCCCTACAGGAGGTAGGAGAGGGTTTCAGTGGGGCTCCGAAGAGTGGGCAGATTTTTAAAGTTTTAATTCCAGTTTTTTAGAACAATTTGTTTCTGTCAACATTTGGAAAGTATTTATTTAGAAACATAAAAAGAATTTTAAAAAAGGTCCTATTTAAACCCCAAAATGACTTTGTGGCCACTGTGGCTGACACTAGTGTGTGTCCTTCCAACCTTTGATTTGATTTGTCTGAGACTTAAGCCACTGGTGGGTTGCCAAAGCGGGGCTATAAATTCTGTCTTCTGACACCTCAAAGGGCATATGGCTCCTTGGAATGGGGTGGGTGTGCCTCACTGATGGAGGCAGGCGTTGAGTGAGTGACTTTTCAGTTCATAAATTCCCCACCAGTCATGGCAGACACAGTCAGTATGTTCCTATGAAAGTTACAAGTAAATGGACTCTCTTTTCCACATGTGAGAAAGCTTGTGCCTTAAATAAACCACGTGTCCTTGAGGAAGCAAGAACTATCCCTGGAAGCAAAAGGCCCCCACTGCTGAGTAGTTGGTAAGGTTGGATTTTCCTCTCCAAGCAGAGATCAGCACTACAAGCTTTCCTGCCACTGTCCCAGCAACGGGAGGACTAGAGAGGGCCAGAATTGCTCAAAACATTTTGTAATTGCCTTCAAAGCTTGCAGCAATCCTATTTCAAGATCTTTAAGGGACATGTGGCAAATGTTTGTGAGAGTGAAATAATGTTTTGTAAGAGTCAGAAGTAACTAAGTACCAAGTCTGGCCAGGGTGGAGAGTATAAAATTCAGGGTCCACATGTTGGAGCCCTTCCTCCAGTTCACCCCAGGGCCCCAGCTGGGCCACAGGTTCAGGGAAGGTGGCCAAGGAGGTACCTTAGGCAACTTGTCCATGAGCCTTGGGTCTAGGTACTGCTGGGGTGAGAAGCACTGGGATTCCGTGGGGTCAGCCTAGCTCACTGGCAATGCTACCGGAACTGAGTCAGAGTCTCAGCCAGTCATTAGGAACCATCTCTCTCAGCCTCATTGTCCGTCTGGACCGTGACAGGAGCGGGAGTTACAAAAGGAGCTTTTGGAGACGCAAATTTTGCCCATCTCAACACTTTTCTATGTGGCTCACAAACTGTTTCTAAGGGCAACCTACAAATTGAAGGTGGAAAGAAAGAGCAGGGTCACACTCAGCATATGATTTTCTAAAACTACTATTCTGAAGGACAAACCAAATTATTACTTGGTATGCCTGCTTTTTCTATCTTGCTTAGAGCCCTCTCGGAAATTTACAGTCACAATGTGTGTGACGAGCACAAAGTCCCATAACTAACGGGTGCCTTGATGACCTTTGCAGGATGTAAGACTGAAAAGCAAAAATGAGGACCACCCCCAGCCCTGGTCATCCCCCAATTCCCCAAGCCCTCTGTGCTCACAGTTGCTTCCCAGGGTTCAGGGAGCCCATGTCGATCTCCTGGTCAAATTCAGTGCGGATGTCATCGAGCACACCATCGTCTCCAAAGGCCCCCCACTCCATGTTGATGCACATCCGCCCCTCGTCACCCTCCACCGTGTCAATGTGGCGCATCTCTTCCATGTAGCAGGCATTGCTGCCCGTGCCTGGCCAAAACAAGGGACTTCTCAGTGTGCACCCACACTGCTCTCTCCCCAGCACCCACCATCCTGACACTGCCCAGGGTGGCTGGAATTGCTCAGAGCAGACTCCTGGGTATCCCAACATGGTCTACTCTGCTAACACCCCCAACACTACAAGTACTGGCTTGGTCTTTCAAGGAAGCCACACCATTATCTTCCACTATGAAGTACAAAGAAACATCCAGGCCAGGGACCCCTGCCCCTTTCCAGCCCACACCCCAACCATTGGCCAGCACCAGCCCCTCACGCACCCACAATGAGACCAATCTCACAGTTCTGGTCATCATAACCACAGGTCATCATGGTCCCAACTGTGTCATTCACCACAGCCACAATATCAATATCAAAGTCCTGCAGGGACACAAGGAGAGATCTGACCTTCACTATTAAACAAAGGTCACAAATATCAAGATGCAAAGAAAGAGTACCAAGACACACATCTCAAGAGTAACAGGGATGCATCCTGACGAACCTTACTCGAAACCAGAGAAGGTCATAGCTGGAAATTGGGTCCATTCTAGTCTAACAGCTGCATCTCACTCCCCACCCTGATTGTCCTCATCAGGGAGAACTTCCCAACAGCAGCCCTGTGGTCTAGTTGGTAGCCATCACTGCACTAAGAACAGACCATCTTGTCATCCTTGTTGTCTTCTCTTTCTTCTTTTCTTTATCTCTCTTCCCCCCTCTCCCTCCCAGAAGGTCTTATTCTTCTGTGACCTTTATTTGGTCCTCTCTCTGCCCCATTCCACCCTAATGCCAACATCATCCCACTTGTTTATTTGAAAATAATATTGAAGTTTTCTTCAGGTTAAGAACTAAAGGGTTCTCCTTGCACCAAGGCTAATTTTATTTATCTATTATGATCACCTAAAGACCCCAAAGGTTTCTGGTCATTTATAAGATTCTTGGTATGCTAATTATTTTACAATATATGTGTATCAACTCATTATGTGGTACATCTTAAACTGATATAGAGCTCTATGTCAATTATATTTCAATAAAACTGGAAAGAATAAATATATTATTGGGTAAACATAGCAGGGAGGAAGAAAAAAAAAACCTCACCTTTAGAACAACAGAAAGTCCTCACACTTTGTTGAGGACAGACTGGGGAAGGCTTCAGAGTACACCCAAAAGAGCCTTCAGACCCCAAGCTCCTGCCTCCCCATCCCTGCCACTCCTACTCACCCCTCTCCTCTGGATGGCCTTCCGGATCAGGGTAACCACATCTTTGCCTTCCACACCACTGGACTTGAATCCCTTGGTCCATGAGACCAGGAAACTCTGGGAAAAGACCAAAGATTGAATATTAATTTGAATATTAATTCTTTGTAAAACTCAGACCATACTCGTCAAACAACCATAGTGGAGCCCTCTGCCATGGGGCTAAAGTAAAGCCATGTTTGAATGTATATATTGCTTCCTAACTAGCCTAGGAAAGTCCAAGCCCCATTAAAGTCCCAGAAAGGAAGTTAAATGATTTCTTCATGATCAAGTGCACCCAAAAGTGAAAAGGGCAGGCTATAGAAGTGCCAAAATAATATACTTATAACCTCTGTCTTAACTCCCCAGGCATCTTCTTACAAAGATCTTTATCACAACACTAGATCAAAGGAGTTCCTCACTAAATTCCCACTCCTGTTTCCCTAAGAGGGACAAGGATAATGTGCAATGCATGTGGAATTGTGCATTGTCCTTTGAGGGGCAGGGGATAAAGATCCCCCTTCTCTGATACTTCCTCACCATCACCCCACACCCACACCTACTCACACGGAAGCACAGAACTCTCAATATTCAAACCTCATCCACACAACCATCAGAGTCATCGCCAACCCCACAGCAGCAGGTGGCTCAGAGTCATTCCTCATCTCCCAGCCCAAACAATGAAGCAACAAAAGTGTCAGAAGAACTCATCTTACCTCGTCTAGTTTCGTTTGGATGCAGGGGAATGAGAACGTAAAGCCCAAGGGGAGCTTCTTGTCTTTGATTTGCAGCTTATCCATGAAGTTAGCCAGGCATTCAGCAATGTGGTCAAACAGCTGAGGGCACACGACACAGGAAGATGAGCAGGGAGGCAGCCATTAAGAGCATGAACTTTGGGCTCTGAAAAGAATTGGCTGAATGCATGTAAGGTATGTATCCCCTGTGAAGTCTTCATTTGCTCAGTCTATAACCCAGGCATGATAATTGTACCTGACATCACAGTTACCAAAAGGATTAAATGAGTCAAGAGAAATAAAAGGTTAACACTAGTTAGTACTTATTAAATACTGCCTTCCGCTTAAATCATTTATCCATACCATTATCAAAATAATCCCATGAGGCAGGGGAAATCATAATCAGGACTAATTAGAAAGTCATTGCATGCCCTAGAAACAGAGCATCCTCTGGTGGCCTTGTCAACACTTCCCTGACATTGATGCACAACTGAATGTCTTATCAGAAAGCGCAGCCCATCTCAGTGCCAAGTAGTATTTTAACATCCCTGTCTCCTATGATTGGGGGAGTGGGTGAGACATTCTCCATTGGCATTCTATGAAGAGACTTAACAAAAACAGGTAACATATTTTTCTCCATTCTAGAAAAAATTGTGTGTGTGTGTGTGTGTGTTGGGGGAGGTGGGGGTAGAATTCAAAGAAGTTATCTTTGCTTTCTAAATTCAAAATGAGTCCTGGCTGGTGTGGCTCAGTGGATTGAGTGCCGACCTGCAAACCAAAAGGTTGCCTGTTGGATTTCCAGTCAGGGCGCATGCCTGCGTTGCTGGCCAGGTCCCAGTTGGGGGCGTGAGAGAGGAAACCAATGGACGTATCTCCTGTACATTGATGTTTCTCTCCTTTTTACCCCTTCCCTTCCCCTATTTCTAAAAGTAAATAAGATTAAACACCCAGTGAATCCAAGAAAAGCACTGAAAACTACATAGAATTTTGTGGATGGGCAGCCTCACAACGATGACTATGCTAAGCAAGACTCGCAGCACTTAGGAAAAATCCTAAACCTAAGAAAAATTGTATTCACAATTGTCCAGGCTTTCAATCAGTCCCCAATCCCAATGCTTTCTCTTCGGCGCATTCTCAAAAAGAAGTTGGTGACCTCTCCAGATGCTGAGAGGCTGAGGCCAGGGCTTTCTAGTACAAAAAGTAAGCAGAGGCCAGAGAGAGCAGATTCCAAGGGCCGGGTTGACCAGATGTCAAAACTAAGAGCCAAGGGGGTAAAGCAGAACAATATTCATTTTCTTCTCCAGGCAGAAGTGAGGAAGATTACACCAAACCAGGGATTCCCAAAGTGTGGTCCTGAACCGGCAATAACACCACCACCAATGCAAATTCTAGGACCCAACCCCAAAGCTGCTGAATCAGAAACTGTGGGGGTAGGGCCCTCCAGCTGATCCTGAAGCAGTGGTTAGAAAACCACTGCACAAACCACAAAAGGCATTTGCATTTATAAAAGAACTGAGAGGTTGGGGGGTAGCAAGCTAGTTTGAGAGATCCATTGGCTCCCCAGGTGTCTGGGATATCTCAGTGGCAAGAATCCAGGAAGACAAGGCCACCCCCATCTAGAAGGTAGCCAGCTTCCTGCATCACTCCTGTTCCTCTGTCTCATCACCAGCAAGTCACTTCAGCTTATTCTGAAACTCTCAATCTCTAAACTACAACAAACTCAAGAGCAAAGACTGGGTCCTTTCACTAAGAGATTCACTTGTGCACAAGTGCGAACTTCCTTAAGCAGAGGTCAAGTATTTAAATATGCAAATAGTGTTTCTAATAGCTATTCCAAAAGTTCTGTTCTTGTTAGAAAGTGGATCAGAGACTAAATTTATGATATGGTTATACAAATTCCCAGCACTTCTTCCTGGTACTCTAAATCAAAATGATCTTTAATACAAATAATCTTTGTCAAAAAAAAAAGGTTACAGAGGCTGTGTAAAGAGAAGGTTAGGCCAATCATCAGAGATGGGGGAGGAGGAGCTTTAGAAGAGATCAAAGCAAAATGGGTTCCCCTCACCCAGTCGTGATCACTGCTCCCTTTCCAATTGCCCTGTCAACAAGGGGAGGCAGAACAAAAAGAGAGGCAGTGAAGAGGCATTAAATAAATAACACTCTTCCCAGTACAGGAGCCACTAACCATCTGTGGCTATTTAGATTAATTAGAATTTTAAAAATTTAAAATTCACTTCCTCAGCCACACTAGCTACATTTCAAATGCTCCATGTAACAGGTGGCTCATGGCTACTATATTGCACAGGCAGAACAGTTCTACTGTTGTGAAAAGTTCTATCAGACAGTGCTGGGTTATAGAAGAACCGGCCCCCTTTGAAACTGGGAAAGCCCTGTCCCTAGTGTGGCTCAGTTGGTTAGGCATCGTCCAGCAAACCAAAAAGTCATCAGTCCAATTACCAGGGAGGACATGTGCCTGGGTTGTGGGCCTGGTCCCCATTTGGGACGCATGAAAGAGACAACCGGTAGATGTTTCTCTTCCTCTTTTTCTCCCTCCCTTCCCTTCTCTCTAAAATTAAATAAAGTCTTTTAAAAAAAAATGTGGGAAAGAGGGGACCATCTGCTTCCTTAATTAAAAGACTATCTCCTTTTCTGTTAACTGATGACCTAAAGATAAGATGCTGGGAGAAAGAGCTAACACCTTCCTGCCATAAAAAGTTCAAAGGGCATCATTTTATGAAGTTATAAAATGTTTCCTTTTCCTTATTGGTCTAAGAATCTGCTCACTTCTCCTCCCATAAAATACACTTTAAAAATATAAAGTAGCTGCTATTATGATTTGTGATTCACTGCTCTCAAGTGGAAGTTCATACAAAAAGACAGGTTTTATCCAGGGACCCACACTCCCCAGGTTTATAGACCTTCAAAAACCTTCGCAAATTTTGGGGTTGGTAATTTCATCTTAATTTTAACTAAATTTTATTTTTAAAATCCATTTGTTTTCCTCCAAATAAAATATTGATACCTTAAATAAAGAGGAAAGGGCACCAGTAATTCCAGTCTTTTTACCATGTGGTTTTCTGCTGCTTTTAGACATATATTATTAGTTCCCTTCCTTAGTGTGAAATAACTAAATTTTCTCCTTGTTTTCTTTACATTTCATTTTTATGTAGCATTTTCCCATTTATTCAAAACCTTTTTAATATCATGATAGTTTCAGTTTTTTCCAGATGTGTCTCATAGATTTCTTTTTTTTTTTAATTTGGACTAAAACATTTTGTTTATATATACCAGACCTAGCGACAACCTCAGTAGAGCTAAAATGCTCACTGTCCCCCTCCTCCAGCCCCAGCATTAAAACAAGGAAAACAGGTTTACCCTCATGTCATCCCCTAGGACATATTAAATGTCTAAAAATATCTCCCCCAAATGTTCTACTTATGGCCCACAATTCCCTTCCCAGGAAGTGGCCTGGTTTGGGAAAAACTGGGCACCAAGAGTGAGAAGGCTGTACCTCTTCTGAGCCCCAGATTTCACCTCCTCCATTCACTATTTTACTGAGTACATGCTGGGCATAAAATATAGCAAGAAGAGCCAACACTGAAGTCGAGAGTGATCCCTACAGCAATGTCAGTATCCAGGAATGTCTTCAGTGATTCCTATCCATGGATTGGGACCAGCTGGAGAAGGAGCAGAAAAAAACACCCCAGGAAGGATTTTGTACAGCAGATGAAAAGGGGAGAGATACCAGTTGCCCTGGACACTCAAGTGCAGAGAATAATGGCTGGACCTGCGGCTGTCACCCGCCAACCAGCCAGATATTCTGGCGTGGTATCAATGAGTGCCCCCTCCATAAGAGGGGTCTCCTGGAGGAATTCTAGAGAGAGAGAACCCCCCACAGGATCTCATGTCTGCGGAAGAACCAGCCTCTTCAGGGAGTGCCTCCTACTCTGGAAGCAGAGACAGGTAGCCAAGCCCCAGGACCACATGTTGCCTAATTCCAGGGAGCACCACTCATGTGGATGACATCAGGTGGCCTACAAAGTAGACAGAGCCACCCCACCACCACCCACCACCCCACCGCCCACCACCCAGAGTTGTGCAAACACAGACTTTGGTCATATGGCTCTGGCTTTCTGTCCTGCCTCCGGCCCCTCTCACTTCTGTGACCTAAGGTCAGGTCACTCAGTCTTTCAAAGCCCAATCCCACATCTATAAAGTGGAGATGACAGGAGCACCCAGCCTCATAGAGTTCGTCTGAGGATACAATGAGAAGATCCATAAAAGTGCTTTTGCTCAGCCTACCACACATATCAGCTTCGCCCCCTTATGGTTATTCACCCCCTTCAACACAATATTACTGCTTTCTATGGGGTGAGTGGGCGGGAGGGGAATGTTCCTTTTGGTCCAACTGGACTTCAAGCCCTGGAGTGGAAGGAGCAGGACTTCAATTCCCAACAAGGATCGGCACCCAATGCACAGTAGGTGCTCAATATATGTTTGGAGACTGCTTTGATGGCAATCCCACCCTTGTTCATTTTTTTCTATTACTGAGAAGATTCTTACTTGGATTTCACATTTCTTCTCCATCCACTTCTGTTATTGTGTAGATTCTGAATATAAAAAATGGCCAAAGAAGCTACCAAGATAGGAGGATGACTAAGCCTGATTTGAGGCCAATGTGGAAGCACAATGGTGCCCGCTGTGATGCCAGGTGGGACAGACACTCCAAAGCTGGATTTTGATGTTTTCTCAACAGGCTCCTGTCCCTGTCTGCAAAAGCTCTTCTGTTTTAGAAAGTCAAGAAGACAGAGAGCAAATAACCACAAAGGTGATGCTATGATAACAACTGTTGAGTCAAAAGAGGCTGCAGAGTGACCAGAGTAGCAGGTGGCAGTGTCAAACCACAATCATGGATTCTACTGACTCACCATTCAGTGGCACCACTAACAACCAGGTGTCCAGGAGTGTGGGCCCAGCCTCCTGACAGAGGGCTTTCCTCAATAATCAGAATGTGCAAGCAGACCTCAAAGAGAGGGCAAATCAAAACTTCCACTGCCACTCATCCAGGCCCTAGCACTTCATGCACACACTCCCTGCTCCCTGGCCCATGTGCACCTCTCATGATGGAGGCCCCCCACCCAGCTTCCAGGCACAAAGGGGGATCACCAGGAAGACAGGTCAGGAAATCCAAGCTTCATCCAGGGTCTCCTGCTTCCAGACCACAGAGGAGGAGCAGCGCCTGCTCCTGTAGGGCCCAGAGCCCCTGTGGCCACTCTGGGAGAAGGTTCAGACCTGAGTGCCGCTGCCTCGCATGATGTCCTCAGGGATGGCATAGATCTGGTTCTCCATCTCGACCTTCTGGAGCCCATTGTCCATTACTCTCACCCAAAGCACTCGAAAGTTGGTCCCTCCAAGGTCCAGAGCCAGGAATTCTCCGTGTTCTGCAGACAGGAAGGGAGGGTCACTATTAGTTTGGAAAAGAAAAGATCAAACTACTTCACAGAGACCAAGACTGAAAACCCATGAGTCCTGCCATAAACAGAGTCCTTAATACCCATTGAGTCCTTAAAACCCCTGAGACCATAAATATTGGTAGTCTCTGGTAAAGGGGTGTCTTAATTTTTTCTATACACATTTACGTATTGTCCGGTTCTTTTTCCTAATGCTAAGCACTTTTATATTACTTTTACAATTCACATAAACAATGACACAGTTTCACAGCCAATGATGGGGCACCCACCCCCTCACAGAGCTGACAGTTTCCTAGGGGCTCCCAGCCAAGTCCCCATGGAGCTCATGGGGCCCATCCAGGCCTATGCCAGGAGCCCGTGCCTCTGTTTTGTTCTTCATGTCCCCGAGACACCTAGCATGTTGCTACAGGCCTGTGGGACACTGGGCCTTCTGCCAAATTGTGATCCCTGTACAAAATTTACTTTTAATGTTCACATACAGTGATAGCAATGTGATGGAGTGGACTAGCGTCCAAATGGCTATAAATTAAGGGACCTAGCAAATAAACTAAGCAGGTGCCCCTCAGAAAAAAAAATTCCAGGCTTATTCAAATGTGGGAAAATGCTGACCCAAGAGTATGTAAGACAAGAGTCAGGCCAGTCAGTTGTTCCACTCAGACAAGCCACAGAGCTGGGGTGGATGAGGGGAAAGGGAATTTCCACAGACACAAGTGAATCAAGATCTTCAGGTGTCACCAGGAAGGCAAAGTCCCTTCCCCCCCAGGAAATAAGCAATGCAGACATAAAACATGCATACTCTTGATGGTAATATAGCTGGCTGCAGGGACATGCTCCATTGTATGGCATAGCATGAAAGTGCTGAAGAGATGCAGGGGCCAGAGTCAGGGCTGGGGAAGAGAGACAGGCTCGTCCCCTCAGCAGCCTCCTCAACCAGTAATGGCTCCACCACTCTTCCGCTGCCCTGCTATACACATTCTCAAGGATACAAGGTTATTTCCTTGGGGATTCACTGATTGGCATGTATGTCAACAGCCCTTTTCCCAGTGGGAAACTATCACTGAAATAAGGTGGAATGGGTTGGAGGGTCAGGGAAATGCTCTAAGTGAACCATCCAGGGTTTATTCCATGCCCAGGCCCCCTCAGCAGCTCACTCTCAGGCCCTGAGAAAAGCCATATCTGCCTGGCTCCCTGAGAGAACACCCTACATCCCCTATGGTCCAGTGCAGCAACTTGGGGTGAATGCTGTCCACACAAGATTTCATGGGGACTTGCCTCCACCCAGCTGTGGTCAATACATGGAGAATGTCAGAACTGGAACCCACATTACCTGTGTCAGAACTCTGGCCACACAACTTCCTGAGCCTCTGAGCCTCAGCTGCCTCATCTCTAAAATGGGAATGTCATACATTGTGTGGTTGTTGTGAGGGGAAAAAAAAAAAGAAAATGTGCCTTGGGCACCCAGCACAGTGCCAAGAACTTAGGACACACGCAATAAGTAAAAGAAACTTTCCATCCAGACTCTTGGCAAACACTGCCCAATGCCCACACTTGAGCCATCCAGGCTCAGTGTTAGGGCTGCCTCTCAGACTGAAAAACAAAAATCAACATGGCGGGGGGAGACTGAGGAGACCTGTCCAAGAAAATCCATTGGAATCTGCTTTCGCGACTGCAGCATTCCTGCACAGGGATACAAACTTTCTGTTCCCTCCCAGGCAGCTGGAGGCCCCCTTCCTTGCTTTACCAGCTATACAGTTTTTGGAGAGCTGGGACAACCTCAACCCCACCTGGGTGACTGCTCCCTTCATGGCCTTAGGCAGCTTTCCCAGCCACTCCAGTTCTGAGCCCGCCCCCCAGGGAGTGGAACCTCAGCCATATTTTGTAGGAAAATCTATGTGGTGGTTGTCATGAGGAATAAAAAAGAAAACCAAAGACAACTGCCTGCAACAGCACTCTGCAGCCCAGGACACATGCAATCCTCTGAATCGGCAACCGCAGGGGATTGAGACAGCTTAGGCTGCCACTGGTTCACCATGATTCAAGGCCAGCCCAGCTCAATTCACTGGAGAAGCACAGCTCCATCAAGAATGGCGGTTTTGCAGTAGTATTTCCTAATGGACTGAAGGGAAACCATAAAAAATAAACTTCTGCTGATAATTCCATTCCCAGTATGGAGTGTCATCTCTGCTTTCTTGTCAGACTCCACCAAAAGAGACATTCCTCTGCATCCCTCCTCCCCAGCACCATCTCCACAAATATGAGGGGGAACCCCCTAAAAATGGAATTACCTTTTGGAGGGCAAGCCCCTTTGTAGTGCAAGCTTCCCCCACTAGGCTAGGTGAGTGTTCTAGGAACCCATCTCTATCAGTGTACTGGCTGGTGTTATTGTGAGTGTCCACATTTGGTTTCAGTGAAATTTTTTTGAAGACTCTTTCAACATGTTTGCCCATTTTATGATGGGTGATTTAGGAACACACCTGCCCACACCGCGCTGAGTGTTCAGCAGTTTTTGACCAAAAACGGCGTGAACCCCATGCCCCACCCTCCCTATTCAACGGATCGCCTGAGTGACTTTTTTTGTTTGTTTGTTTCCCTGGATGAAAAAATTCCTCAAAGGAAAACATTTTGCCAATGTGGAAGAGGTGAAACAAGCAAACAAACAAACGAAAGGCAGAAGCACTAAAAGGCATCAAAATTGACAAGTTCAAAAACTGTTCTGAGCAGTGGGAAAAATGTCTGGATAGGTGTATTGCATCAAGTGGAAAGTACTTTGAAGGTGGTCAGAGTTTAAACATGTAAGAAAAAAATACACTATTTTTTATAAATACATTCTGGGTTTTTTTGGGGGGTCCCCTCTATGGCATGACTACCATAGCCAAGGACTATCTTCTTTCCAAAGTCCATGATTTCTGAGGCAGCCCAGCACCATGATTCCTGGAATTAAATCTTAAAGTGACTCCTCAAGAGAGTGAACAGATTCTCCTCCTAGTGCTCACCTCCACACCACGCATGGAACAGCAGCTAAAAGCTGGGCCTTAGAGACAGATGGGCAGACTTTGTTTTGAATTCCAGCTCAGCTGCTTCACTGCCTATGTGCTCTCTGAGCACTGTCACCTCATCTGTAGAATGGGGCTTATAATGTTGACTTCCCCTGGGGGTCATGAAGCTTCCATTAAATACAGAACATGTTGTATGTAAATATATGTGTACATAGTAAGTTGTCAATAATCATCGTCATTACTAATCCTTTGTGTGACTATGTAGCTCCGCTCCTAATTCTTCTCAAACTCTCCAATTCCTACCTACTCCTATTCCTACTCAAGTTCTGTCTCCACTGTGACTCTTCCAGGACATTCCAGAAGCCCAGAGCAGACAGTGAGTGTGTGATGGGGTGTGAAGGAGGATCGCATCTACAGGCCCAGGACAGTCACACTGGATGGGGAGGAGCAAGGCTCTGGGGCAGGAAAGTACACAGGTGCATGGTAGAGGGCCCAGTGAGGTCCAGAGAGATCATTCTGCGGAGTGATTTCAGTTGTTATTGGAGACAATGTACTCAAAAAACATCTCATATTGCATTTGCTCATTGTTAAAATGTTTGAATGCCAATTGTGGGATTTATATGAGACCCTAAGGTCAGAGGTAAGGTTTCTCTTATTGTTAAGCATGCTGTTTTGTCTGGGAAACAATATTAGCTTTTAAAAAATAACAAAGTAAAAACATCTGATAAGAAAAAGTTCAAATGGTGCAAAAGTGGAAAAATGAAAAGCAAACATCTCTTTTTTCCTATTGCAGAAAGTAAGCACTATTCATGTTTATTGGGTGTCCTTAGGTATATTTATTTTTTCAAGACAGGGGAGGCTGTTAACTGATAGTCTAAGAAAACAGTTTGAATCTCTGGTTCTAAGAATGTGTTTTTATTTGGAAGACAATGCCAAATTATCTTCCAAAAGGTTCTAACCATTTTCCACACAAACCAGCAGGTGGGATTCACTCTCACCAGTACCCGATGTTATACAGTGATTAATCTTTGCCAACCTCCCAGGTCAAAAGTGGTATCGCCTCTTTTAAACTGAATCACTTTCTTTTGTATAAGGTTAGACATTTTGAATGATTGCTAGCCTTTTGAATTTCTTTTTCTGTGCATTTTCTATTTGCAACTTTTGCCTTTTAAAAAAACTCATTTTCTTAATAATCTAAAAAAGCTTTGTATATTAAGAAAAATGGTTTTGTTAATTGTATATTTGTAATTATTTTTTCCAGTGACATGTGTCTTTTAATTTTGTTTGTGGTATTCCTGCCATGCAGAAATGTTTAATTTTTATATTGCCATAATATTTATGATTTCTGGGTTTTATGTTGTGTCTCAAGAAGTTTTGAAGATTATATTAGTTCACCACTCTTTCTAAATCTCTCTGATTCCTCCTAATGTGGTCACCACCACTGCTAAAATAAAGGAAGCAACTTTCACCATAGGTTTATGTAAAAGATCAAATTCATCTTCTATTTCATGTGACTGTTTTGAAAAATGGCATCTGGATTATTGTGATAATTAAACAATGGAAGACAGAGGCAGGCGTGAGAGAGATTTAGTTGAAGGCCCAACATGCAGATGATTTTAATGGAACTAACATTTGTTAAGTGACAATCACTTTATTTATAAACATTATCTCATTAATCTCCAACAACCCTGTTGCACATTATAATCCCAATTTTATGGATAAGAAAACCAATATTCAAATCCAGGTCTGGCTCTCCAGCAAAGTTGACTACTGCAATGAGCAAGGAGGCTGCTCAAGGGAAAGTCATAAAGCCTCAAATAAGGGCTTCTTCACTCACAATGCCAAGAGCATAAAACCCAGAGGTTACCAGCAGTCTCCAAGCTGGCCTGGGTGTCAGAGCAAGTCACACTGTGGTTCACAAATTCAGTCATTTAGTTAAGGTCATTCAGGGGTCATGACTACTGGCTGACCCTAAACCCCATGCCTGTCTCTCTGTGCCACACCCACATCTCTTGTGGCCCTGGGTCCTGGAAGCCACGGATGACCCATCACAGAATCCAGGAAGAAAGCAAGTAAGCCATAACGTGGTGGAAATGAAAGCAAAGATGCCCTAATCTTTATTGGCAACCACAGCCCATTTCTCTGGGCCTATTAGACAGCCAAATGCTCTAAGACTTGAATGGGAGATGGTAAACATACATTCACTGGCAAGAGGTGACATGCCCTTCTCCCCAGAGGAACCCAGGACCCACTGAAGCTCACTGATACAAGCTTTTTTCATAGCCACAAATAGGTGTCAACTCATGCAGTTGTACCAAACCTCTGTTCCTGCCTTACTGGATACTCTCCAAACCCTCTCAGCTGAAGGTCCTTCTAATTAAAAGTATCTCCTCCAAAAATAGTCAAGAAAAAAGAGAGGGTATAAGAGGGATAAGTGGATGGGAAAAAATACAATAAAAATTAAACTATCAAAAAAGAGAGAGAAAAGAAAAAAGGTACCAACTCTCTACTAAAAGAAAACAGGGCCCAAAGAAGTGATGCTTGCCCACAGTTCAGAGGAACTGGAAACAGGAAAGTCCTGCTGCCCTCCATGAGATTGCCCAACAGTTAAGATTCAGGTTGTCAGTTGCTTTGCTGACTCATTTCCCATCCTGAACTACCATTCTGCCCACTTTCAGTGAGGCTCTTATCAAGTACGTAAGGTCAGCAAGATAAAGGGGTTTCTATTTCTCCTGGGAACTCACCTGTCTCTGAGGAGGACTCAGATGGCATTTGACTACTGCCTGAACATGAGAGTCACCGTCATCTTAGTTGATGATACAACATCGGTAATATATTCAAGCAGGCCATAGTTCCAGCATTGTTAATATTGCTCACTTAAAGGTGACTTGGTACCTGACAATGTCCATGCAATTTTTGAAGGATGAGGGGCAAGGGCCAGTTGAATTTTCTAACAGGGCTTATTTTCAATCGTTAGGTACTTGTCACTAATTAAAATAGATCTCCACCTGTTCCTCTCATCAGGCGCTTGGAGCAGTGTACCAGCTGTGGCTCTAAGAGTGGCCTGCAAACAAGTTTAGTTTGGTTTTGTATTTGTAAGCAAGTGGCAGGGCCCGTTTGTCGAAGGCCACTGTGCTCAGAAGTAGCAGTGCTTTGCCTGGTTAGGGCTAGAGCCAGAGCTCCACCTCTCACCCCAAGGCTTCTTTGGGTCATTAAATCTACTTCTTCAGAACCACAAGCCCCAGAAGCCTCCTTTTAAACGAGTGGCTTTTATGCAGCATTCCCGGCATTCTGTGAATCCTTGAAGGTGGCAAGGTCTGCCTTGGTGGGGGTTAAGGGTGGCCAAATAAGGCACAGTCTCACCTCCCACCTCCTCACTTTCAATTTTATTTCTTTTCCCTGCTCTTAACTGTCTTACAGATGGTGTTCAACATAAAAGATTTCATTCTGTTTTAAGTTGAGAGTGGAGTTCACTACTTAAAAAATGTTTTAAAAATTACTGTTTTAGAGTCAAACACTGAATCTGTTCTAGGTTCTGCCAGCCAAATGCTTCCCATTCTGTGATTAGTTATTTCATCACTGAGCATTGAAGACAGTTACTAAAAGCTTCTTAGCTGCCTGGTGCTATATGCAGCTTAGTCCCTGACTAGACAGGGCAAAAGGGAGAACTTAGATAGACGTGCTGTGGCAAGTAGAGGGATGAGAGTGCTCTATAAGGGGAGAACCCCCCCCAAAAAATGGACAGAATTATTTTTTGGAGGGCAGGCCCCTTGTAGTACAAGCTTACCCTGCTAGGTGAGTACTCTGGGAACCCATCTGTATCAGTATATTATGTGGCATTGTTGTGAGAGACTGTGTTCGGCTTCAGTGAATTTTTTTTTTTTTTTTTGAAGTCTCTTTCAACATATTTGCCCATTTAATGATGGTTGATTTACAAGTGCACCTGCCCACACCACGCAGCGTGTTCAGCAGCATGACCCCCATGCCTCACCCTTTCTATTCACCCAATCTCACCCTGAGTGACTTTTTTTGTTTCCCAAGATGAAAAAAGTCCTCAACGGGAAATGTTTTGCTGATGTAGAAGAGGTGAAACAAAAAACTGCAGAAGCACTAAAAGGCATCAAAGTCAACGAGTTCAAAAACTGTTCTGAGCAGTGGTTGGCCCATGAGCCACGTGGGACTTTCGGTGCTAAAACTAGGAGAATCCTGGGCAAATCAGATTGCTGGTCACCTGAGAACCATATTAGAGCCAACCAATGGGGCAACACGCCTTCCTGTTACCCACTGCCCCAGGCATGCAGCCTTGAACTTTGAGGTAGGTCAGAGACACACAGCCACCCTTTCACACTGAGTTCCTGAAGTGAGTCTATAATAATTCAAGGTCCCCCAAAGGGACCTACTCCTACCTACCCTATAAAACAGGAATGTTTCCAGGAGCTACAGCTGACTGCCCTGGACATTCTGATTTTCCTCAATGGTGTGGCTCTGGGTTGAGAGACCTTATTTATCCTTTAGTTTTCTAGTGCCTTCTGGACACCTATATGGACTGCTCTAAGAATGTACAACATGACTCCAATTGAGAGAACTAAAGAGATAAATCTCCAGGTCCTGAGGAGGTAATCCAGCAAAACTAACTTTTCCAGACACAGGTTTCAAGGCATGTTTCCCATGTGCCTGGAACCAGCAGTCACGACCACATCTGGCCTCTTTTTAAGCTCTGAGGTCTCAGCTACTACATTATAATACAATGTTGATCTCCATTCTATAGCTCAGAAGTAAAGTAACTCCATGTTATTAAAGGTATCAAATCGCATAGACAGTTAATGCTGGTGCCTGCCACAGTCAAGAGATGGGGAAATCTGATCTTCTATATCATCGGTTTTCAAACTATTTTAAGCAACAGGATGTCAAATGTCAAAAGGTAGTAATAGAGACAAATAGAGCTGCTCTGATTGAAGGAAGGGGCCTGTAGTACATAAACACATTGTAAATGCCCCCCTGGTCCCTGCCAAAAGCAACCAGAACACCATCGAAATACACCTTTTCTTGGTACTTCTATATCAGGAAATGTTTCTTAAGCTCAAAGTATGTGCCAGTCACAGAGAGGTACTTACTATATTAGCTCCACAGATGTAAAACCACTCTTCAAAGGATTAAAACATGATTATGTTTCAATATTGTGTAGGTCCTGAGTGCATTAAAATTTACAGCCAGGTAGACCTGGGTTCAAATCCTGTTTTAACATGTGTTAACCATATGATTAGGGTAAATTATTAGAAATCTGATACTCAGATTTCGTCATCTGGTAAAAGGGGATAGTAATAACCTCCTGTATAGCCAGCACCTCTCCTGCCAGGGAAACACACACACACAAAGTTTTTTATCAAGATTCAATGCAAAGAAAGCATAAGGTGTTTGGCACAATGCCTGGGACATGTAAATGTTTAATAAACTCTAGCTACTACTATATGGAGGCCATTTATCAATACAGTCTTCAGTTTATATTGTAGGTACCGTATAAACCCACTTATTAATTTGTGTGTGTGCTATTGATCTATCTCCACTGTCTGGCTGTTGATATAATGCTGAACAACCATGATAAGGGCTCCTTTCAGGGTTTTACCAGCCTGCATACAATCTATCACCAGCCTAATCTCTCTTTATCATGTCATGTGCTTGCACTATATGACTCATATCATTCTGTAATCATTTCATCTGTGCAGGCCTTATCTCCTCAGGGTAATTTCACTTTTCAAAGGCAGGGCACAAGACAGCTCAGCACACTGCTACCACAGAGGACCAGCCTTGGAGTGGTCTTCATTGAATGAGCTAAACAACTAGCTCTGAGTTACTAATAGAAAAAGTAATGCATTGCATTAGCAATGGGGGAAAGGGGTAGATAACACACCACTAGTGGTGTGCCCAAGAGCCCGGGCATTGGTTCAAATCCCAACACTTCCACTTGCTTGCTACGTGACTTTGGGAAAACTGCCTAACCTCTCTAATCTAGTCTTTTTCCATATAATGGGGTTCAAAATGCCTAGCATTGTGTTTTGTGAGAATTAATGAAGTAGCTCAAGTATATTTCTTACCACAGTACCTGGAATTTAAAAAGCCTACAATTTTTTATTGTCATCACTATTACCATCACCATTCCCTGCTCTCTAAGGGGTTAAGTCTGGCTAGAGGATGGAAATATACTAACCCATGGAAATAATTCACAATTCAGGGAACTAGGGAAGGGTCAGACGATTAATACAGCAAAGTTTTTGTCTCACTCTGCCTATAAGACGTTGTTATATCTAAGTGTCAAGACAAAGGTGATAAAGACACTACAAAACAATGTATTTCTAAGTTGGAACATGAAGTTAAGACTATTCAAAGATTTGCAGTTGGGTTCTTATTACTTGAGCTTCTTATTAAAAAGTACAAAGCCAACCCATATTTATGATCTATTTAAAAAGATAATAATCTGATTTGCTCTAGAAACTTTTGTTCAGCAACATGAACCAATGTAAACTGTGACGCTTTATGGCCATGGAGTGAGAGCTACCTATGCTTAAATCCCAACTCTGCCACTAATTGGCCACATGTGACCTTAGCACCAGCCCTCAATAACTGTTTCATGTTTAAATTGGGAAATGTTTCTCTTATAGAGTTTGCATGGAGAGCAAAACAGATTATTTATGCAAATAGCCTAGTACAGATGTCATATGTGCTCATTAAATGGGGTAAATTATTCCTTCATTTCCTCTTAAGATGAAACTGTCCTCTGAAAGCCAGATCCCTGAGATGTATGCGGTGGACCTCTGATAGGACTGTGGTTGGGACTGGCACAACAATCCCATGCATAGCCATAGCTTAGGTTAGGGCCACCTAGAGAGAGGTCAAGACAGCAAGATCCCCGGCAAATACAAATGAACACTTGGCTAAACTCTGCACTGCCAAAAACAAAAGGGCAGTGGGGTTGGGTGGGAGGGAATTAGACAACAAATATTGGTGATATGGGGCCAGTGGAACACTCATACATCATTGGTACAATAGTAAAATGGTTTAGCCACTTTGGGAAAAGATCTGGGAGTTTCTTACAAATTAAATATACCCCAAACTCTATGACCCAGAAATTCCACTCCTAGTTGTTTACCCAAGAAAATGAAAACAAATGTTCAGAAAGAGGAAATTCTCATGCAATGTTTACAGCAGCTTTAGGCAAAAATTGGATGTCAATATTCATGTCATATAAGGATTCCAATCATACTGTGGCATCAGCACCCAAAAAAGGAATGAACACACAACATGGATGAAGCCTACATTACAACAGGTAAGTCAAGTCTTGCATAAAGCTAAAATATTGTATGATTGTAGTTATGGAATGTCCTAGAACAAGCAAAACTAATAGATGTGGAAAAGCTTAAATGGTGTTTGCTTCTGGGGACAGAGACTGCTTGGGAAGGAACAGGAGAGAACTTCCTGGGCTGACAGTAATGTCTTCTGTTTAATGAGGGCTGCATTAAACAGGTGTATACATTTGTCAAACCATCAGGTGATACTTAAGATTTACCATCGCATTGTATGAAATTTTGCACCAAAAGAAAAAATACTGAACTCTATTTAACAATGCTTAAGTTTTAGTGTTGAACTGATTTCTGCAATTTATTTGCAATGCCTCAAATAAAACAATGGACTGGTGACTAGAAGGGTGGAAGAATGTGATAAAGCAAACCTAGTAAAAACCAATGGAAAATCTAGGTAGTCTGTATTTGGATATTCATCGCACAATTCTTCAACATTTTAAGACTTTTTAGTGGAAAAAAATAAGGAGTACTTTTTTACATGCATACCCCAGCGGACACCAAATTCAGTCACCTAAGTAAGATATTCTTGGACCTTTTATGTATGTTTGTTTTATCTGTACCAACTATGTTTATTCGCACTGAGTGGCCCACTCATTTATGAAGTGCAAGTATTCTGAAATCAGCCCCCACAGGACTCAGTGGCTGCCGACAAGAACTCAATACCATAAAGTGGGGTTCCTTTTCCTTCAGTGTAATGGGTCCAGTCCTCACTCCAAAATGCAGGGCCTCTGGTGATGGGGATGAACCCTCAGACCTACTCCCTCCAAAAGGACCTCAGGAGGCTCACCAATCTTCTCTCCATAAAATCTGTGCTGGGCATGCCTCTTGCTGTGGTGGGTTGTGGACACTTTACAGAAGGTCACACATCTGATTCTCTATTCATTCTCAGTTTAGCCAACCCTCTGATGCTTCCTTTTTACAAATAAAAAATGGAGGATTGGGATATAAATGAAATGTTCTAAAGCAGCCTTAATTCAACCCCATGTAAACCTAGAATTCTGATCTTCACCCCTCACCACACACTAGCCTGAAACCACCTCTCATCCCTGGCAAGACATAACCAATTTACCAGCCTATCTAGAACAAGACTGGGTGAGGAGCACTAAAGGAAGTGACTTTCTAACTGCAAGCTGAAAAAAATTTCAGTGGGTCATAATTAGCAATCTTTTTAAAGACTAGAAGGTAAGAGATCTGAATGCATCACATTTAAGAATAAACATTGGCCCCTGAAATTTGTATCAGCTGTATATCAATATCCATACATATGTGTTTCTGGCCATATGTAATCCAGAAAAGTTAGGGAGCCACTGCTTTGAAGATTAGGTCCCTCTAGATCAGAAATTTAGATCCAAGGTTTAATTTCCTAGATTTAAAAAGTAATGCTGAAAAGGAATAAGCTGGAAAAAGTTCTGAGTAAGTCCAGTGTGGAAAAGACACCACTTGAGCAAGGGCCTCCAGCCTTCTGTGAAAGACAATCACCAGTAACAGCGCCAGAACCCAGATGGTGGCCTGGGCCAGGAATCAGTTGCACCAGCAAGGCCCCATCCAGGGGAAGGCCACAGTTCCTACATACTCTACTCCTCTTAGCACTTTACTGGGGAACCAATAAAAAAAGAGAATTTTCATTTTTAAATACAAGACCCCAATATATAAGCAGATATGAGTGAAGATGTTTTGTTAGTGGAGGGTACAGGGAAAATCCCTCTGTGGCCCAACTTATGTCCTCAGAGGTATTTCTGCTTTATTTGATCTTTCTTTAGGAGTTTTCAGAATTTTCATTTTTGATAGGCTTTATCTATCAAATCATCCCTGGTCCTTGCTGTCATTTCATAACTCATAGCCCCAACTAACAAAATATAAGATTGAAAGCCTTGATATCGACCACTTTCAATTACACACTCTCACATTCCCCTCTGCAGTTCCATTTCTCTTCCCAGAAGCAGTACCTATCATTAACCTGGTGTACATTTCCCAGTTTAGATAATCTTATGATGTGTATATGTCCATAAGCAAGGATAGCATGGCTCTGATCGACTTTCTTTCATTGACATTCAACTACTATGAGGTTCATGTCCTTCTACAATGTACTGCTCATTGTTTTTTAGACATACCCATATTTATATATGCTCATTGATGTACCATGCTGTATAGTACAACATCACATGACTCTTCCATAAACTATTCCCAAAGTGCTGTCATGAGTAGCACTGCTATGAGCATTCCTGGACACATCTCATTGAGTTCATCGGGGAGTTATTCAAGTTATAGTTGGAAATGCTAAGTTGTCATATTATACAGACATTTCATCTTAACTAGTTATTGCCAACCTCACATCCCAGGATATCCAGTATCAATAGTTCAATATATATGCTCGAAATGTTATACACCTGTACACATATATACATGACTTAACAGCATATAAATACAGATAAATCTATCTCATATTTGGGGATGGGTTGCATGAGAATGTTTTCTACATTAATTATCCAGTGCCCCACTGATGGACATTTGGGTTTTTCCCTTTTATAGTGTTTCAAGGAACTTTGTGTGTAAATACACGAACACACTAATTCTAGTACACATGCAAACAGATTGGGTCTGCTGGGTCCACCTGTCATTTTACAAAGGAGAAAAGGCTGAGTCCCAGAGAGTGGGGATAAAGAGCTTGGCCATGAGCCCTCCAGCAAGGGTGTGGGGGCAGAGTTTCCTATCCTCTGGTCTCCAGTTCTTTAAGGAGGCACTTGTTCTGCTTAAGTGAATAAAACATCAATACACAGTATTCTTTTCACACACCATCTCCATTTACACTGTAGAATTTGCAATTATAAAGAGGCACTCTGGGTTTCACAAAAGTCATGTAGAGTCTCACCGTTTCTGCATGGAAAGGAGGTCAGGCAGACAAGTCCTGCCCCAGACCCTTCAGCCCCAGAAAGATGCAGGAGTTGGCCCCTGGCTCCTGTCCTCAATCCAGGCAACTCACATTCACAAAGGCCAAAAGCATACTTGCCCCTCCACACTGAGGCAGAGATGGGACACAGATGGGCTCCCAGGACTCTGCCCTGAGACCAGGGAAGGAGACTAATGGCCACACAGTGCAGCAACCAGTGCAAACTTCAAGAGACAGAGGGGGTCTCTGTGCCTCCAATCTCAGGAAAGCAATGAGAAGAAAAAAAGCTTATCCCATACCTAGTTCTCTCCAGCAAACTTATTCACCTGCCTGTGCTGTTGGTCAAACATTCAAACCCAATCTGATTTCAAAAAATCTCAGCAGAGCATGCACTGTGTTGCTCTGATTGTGCTCACACACATGTCTTGATGCTTGACTTAATGAGTTTGAATCCTGGCTCAGCCTCTCATTAGCTGTGTGGCCTTAGGCAAGTGATTTAAATTTCTCATCTAAAAATATATATATATAGGTAAAATTTGTACCTACTTCCTTGTAGGGTTTTGTGAAAAGTAAATGAGTTAGTGCAGGTAGGAGCTCAGAAAAGCCCCTACCCATAAATATACATGTAATAAATATTCAAGTACTGGCTTAGTGCTAGTGCCTGAAATAAACACAAGGTCCCTGGCCTTAAGGAGCTGGTAAATTTATCAAAATGTAAAATAGAAACAAGTGTGGCCACTAGTCAGAGGGCAGGGCAGGTACAATAAGTGCCAGACTAGAGGGCATACAAGGGTTACTCAAGAACTAGGGGAGGCCCCTCACCTCAAGGAGTTCTTTTAAAGGGCTGAGACACACACACTCAGAACAATCCTGAACAAGGTCACACCCTTGCTTGATTCCAGGCTGGGTCCCAAGGCTTTGGCAAACACATACTTATTTTGGGAATCATAGAAAGGTACAAGTTCTGGTTAGACAAACTAGGTCCCTAGAGGTGCTCAGGCAGGTAAGCCTCAAGGACATAGGTGTGATGGAAATACTGAAGACGCTTGGCGTGTGAACAAGCCCTTCTCCTTCCCCAACCCCAAACCCCACCTCCACCCCCAGGACTTCTCTGCAGATGCCTCACTAGTGACCGGCTCCTTGGCACTCTCTCCTCCCTCATGTTCTCAGACTTCCTGGTTCTTCAGCTGCCCTGGCCACTGCCTCTTGGGCTCTTTCTCCCACTCTCTAGAAGTGGGTAGCCGTCCCACAGCCTTCACCCCTCAGATACCTCATCTCTAAAATGGAGGGTTATTCCTTATTGCCAATTCTGTTGCCCCCGGAATACAACAAGGACGCCAGCTTGTTAAACCGAGCATGCCGTTGCCTGGGTAAAGCCAACTGACCTGGAGTCTGCAAGATCCTTCCCCATGTGGGAAGGCCACCCTCCCCTCCACACCCCAACTCTTATCAGGGATTTCTGGACCCAAGGGTAGGTAGGACAATGACCATGTCCAACTTGAAGCAGCTAGAGGAGCATGACACCTTCGCCCATTGTCCTTTATAAGATTATAAAGGGTCTTAAGTCTGAGAGGGAGGAACTGTTACAGAGCGGGGGGGGGGGGGGGGGTCCCAAAAATAATTAATTAATTAATTGATTAATTAGTTAAAAAATAAAATGGACGGTTACTGGGAAGGTTAAATGAAACAAGCTGTGTGACACAACTTGGCTCCCTTCCCTTCTCTGAGGACACTGCCACCCCTAGGCAGCTGGGCTCAACATCCTGGCATCACCGAAAATTCCTCTCTCTGCCCTGCCTACCATATCCCACCCGGACCACTGTCCTGTACTCCACCAGCTGCCATCACCCCTACTCCATCTGCATATACTGTTGATGACACCGGTTACACCAAATAGCTCTGTCACACCCCTCAAAACCTTTCAGCTACTCCCCAGTACCAAAGAAAGACTAAAGTTTTAGTCAGCCATGCAGGGCCTTCTGCGATCTGGCCCCAATCCACCTTCCAGTTTCAGTCTCGACCATGGCCCTTTCCTCTGCCTTGATTCAATCACTTGCCTGGTGGTGCACCATGAAATAGGAATTCTGAATCCAAATAAGGGGATTAAACAAAGCTTGAAGTTATTGCACAACCTCAGAGCCTTTAATACCTTAATATGCACTGTGGCTCTTCACATTCTCCCAAGTTTATTTGGACTTGTAATACTCTTTTTACATGAAGTTCAAAACAACCTAGGACAATCTGTACTGCACTGTTTCTCCAGCAAGACTATGGCCTGTGCTGATAAGGTGGGCCAGAGACTGCCAGGGCCCATGGCTGTGACCATCTTAGGTACATTTGTTGTTCATCACCATCACTGAGAGCAATCTCAACAGGACCTTAAAATCCCAAACAGCCAAGCAGCCTTCCTCAGGACATCAGTGGGAAACAAACACTTGACAACAAGGCCCTGGTCGGGGTGACAAGGATATACTTCTACCTTGATGGCCAAGGCTGCCTGCTTTCCCAGTCTTCCTGTCGGACTCATCCCATAGTCTTTGTTAAATCTGCTGTATGCTTAATTAACTAGGCTTCAAACCAAAGAACCTTCACTGATATAAAATTTTTTAGGTCCCTGAGCAAAGCCACCCAAATCTCCCACCAGCGATGGAACAGTCAGAGCCATACCCTCCACCTCCCTGGCCCACAGTGTAGTACCTGTCCCGTCTGGAGTAGACCTCACAAAGGTGGGCAGCATTTTCACTACAGCGGTGGGGTGGGAGGTAGCTCCCAGCCCTTTTTCCATCTCCTTGCGAAACCGCTTAGAGATCTCCAAAAGGGTCTCATCAGAAAGACGCATGTGATAGAGATATTGGTCAACCTGTGAAAGGGGGAAAACAAGAATAGAGACCTGTAAGTTAAAGAAATTATGGTATGCAGCTATGTCATAGAACATCACTCAACCCTTCAAAAGAACAAAATCTGTTATCCATTTGACAGGACTTCATCTTAAAAGAAACTAAACTAAATGTTAAAATTAGGAAAATAGCTTTAATTTTAAGACATCCCTTGAACCAGAGTTCATTACCAACCCTCATCTCTTGTTTTCCCCACGCACGCACCTCACAAGGCCAGTCATGCCAACCCTGTTACCCCTCAGCCTAGACCAAGCAGCCTCCATCTCTTGCCTGGACTTACACAGTCCTCAATTCTACTTTTACCTATTCCATTCATTTTCCACCCTTAGCTGGACTCTGGTATTATTCCCTTGCTTAAAACCTTTCAATGGCTTTCCATTAGAACCAAACCCCTTGGAAATCCTCCCAAGGCGCTGTACGGTCTGGCCTCTCCCCACCTCCTAAACTTAATGCATGCCTCTACACTTCTGTGCAGACTTTATCCTTGGTTCAGTCCCCAACTCACCCAACTTGCCCTTCCTGCCTCAGAGCCTATTCACAGGGATCTACAACTCCTTATCCCACTCTTCACCTGCCATTTGACCTCTTACCAATCCTTCAAGCCTCTCTTCATGGAAGCCTTCCCTAATCGTCCCAATAAAATAGTCCTTCTGCTATTCTAAGAACTCAGGCTTTTCCCTTCACAAAATCATCCACAATTTGACAATATATGTTTATTAGTGTCCAAATATAAGCACCAAGGGCAAGAAGAGCCATGTCTATTTGCTCTCCGCACCCCAGGAGCCTAGCACAGTTCCTGACACACAATAGAGACCCTACATAAACAGTAATGCGACCTCTCCTCTCCTCAGAGATGAAGGCAGCTTTCCATAATTATTTCATTGATCTTGCTTCCAACATTAATTTACATGAACTTTTCCCAGATGTAATACCAGGAGAAGAAATAACATCAGGAGTCCTTCTCAGACAGTCTCCTTCTTAGAAGTACCTGTCTGCTTCAACCATAAATATTGTCAGTTTTCTACTACTAAGAAAAGATCAGATAGAAACTCATCCAAGAAGGCACAGATTTCCACAATATCCCTATTCTCAGCAGCAGGGTCCGTGACAGGGGAGGCTGCTGGCCATGAACAATGCAGCTAGAGAAAATCAGGAGCCTTGGGCCAGGCCCCAGCTATGCCCTAAAGGTGTGAAGATTGTGGTCCTCCCAGCCCTGACAGCACACTGAGAGAGCAAAAGGGACACTGCTCCTCCCAGCTCCAAAACTCCAGGATTCCCAAAGGCAAAGCCTGGCTGATGACCATCACTTGTGTTATTCCTGAGGATAACACAAGTTAGTGTCCACATGTTCCCTTGCCCTTACCCAACTCTGACAAAGCAGCATAAATTTTTATTAGCTTTCCCAGACAAATGTCCTCATTAATAGTATAGCCTATTATACCTTCCAGCGTTTTGAGTCAGCTCTTCTTAGATTTTCTTTTAACCAAATTTGTAGCCTAGGATTTCCACAGAACCAGCAAGAAGTAGTTAATCCTTTAAGAAAAGGATTTGTGTGTCCTTGCTCACATTTGCTCTCTTCCTGGCTATATCCTAACTCCCTATGGGTTTGGGGCACATCCTTCTTTTTGGGCTTGTTTCTGCCTCTATAGAATAATGAGATTGGCCCTTTTCAGATCATTTCAAATCTCCTGATAAGTACTTATCTTTCAACATTCTTGTAAAATCCCCAAAGGTGAAGATCAGAGTCAGGAGTAAAATGCTAAAAGCAGCTCTAACAAGGTGAAGGAGTCTAGTGAATCGACCCAGCCCTCTTCAAAACAGAGACATGGTTACAATACAACAAAACTGGTAGACACCATCCACCAACAGGGTGAGAAAGGGTGAGTCAAAGCAGAGAAGTGGTAAAGGCCCTAGGCCACTTCTCCTCACCACCCTGCCCAGCCAATCAGAGAAACCAGGCTTGTCATGCTGGGTTTCCAATTTGCAGAAATGAAAATTTCCCAGAACTCATTGCTGTCAGTGTTTATTAAAGAGCTTCCCCAGACTAAGTCCACCTGTCTAAATCAGGAAGAATCCAACCATCCATTCTGTTTTCTGATTTCAGGCTCCTGACACCTTACTTGCCTTGAGCCCACTGTCTGCCTCAGTCTCCCAGGTGGTGGGACACCAGCCCCAGCCCGAGCTGGGTCACTGATATGGGTTTCCTCCAACTCTGGGGAGCCAGGGTGTTCCTGAAGAGACCTAGCCTCCCCCACAATGTTGTCTGAGGCTCCCTAGGAGGTCAGCGGGTGTAGCTTCAGATAAGTCCCCTCTTGGTTTGGTGCAGTGATAGACAAATCTCTGGTGACCCCCAAGCTCAAGACAACTTTAACCAAAGCAGGGGATGCCTGTTTCAGACCCACTGACACCTGGACTGGTCCAAGAATGCTGCCTCATGGCTTACGTATCTTGGTGTGAATGTACAAAATCCAGGATCACCATATCAGAAGCCAACACCAGGCTACATCCAGGAACAGCCCAGGATGCCCTTGTGGGCAATAGTAATACCAGCAGACCCATACATGGCATTGACCTTGTTCTCAATGTTTTTACCCATTAACTCATTTAAATTCTCATGGCAGCCCTGTGAGGTGAGTAGTGTTATAACCAACCACCTTCTACCAAGAGGGGAAGAAAATGTGCCCAAAGTCATACAAATACAAAGGACCAAGCCAGGATTAGACTGGGCAGTGTGAATCATCTGTGTTCTTATCTGCTCTGCTAGATGAATGCCATTCTTCTGTTGGACAACAACAGGGTCTACATAGGCCAAATGGCATTGTGGGATACTCTGGCTAGCCATGCCCATTACAAGGCCATCTTCCCTTCCAATCATCCCCCAATGTAGACACAAAGGGCAAATAGCAGCAGGCATGGCTCATGGAGCTGGCTGGGAAAGTCATAGGGAGGCAGGGGCAGCAGACATGTCTCTGCCCATTATCATGAGTTTGACACATGACAAAGTTGAAGCTCCCACATTACTACTTTCCCAAACAGAAAAGGAGAGGTCTAGAGCCTTGCTGTCATCCACTGCCCATTCAATAGATGGCCCTGGGTGTTGCAAAGGAAGCAAGACAATTCTTGCATGGGACTTCAGCCCCTTCTTAATAAGAGGTTGTACCATCACTCCTTGGAATGTGAGGTCATGTACACAAAGAGCAAAGGTGGAACGGCCACAATTCTACAGTGGCCAATCCTAGTTTAACTTTGTTATTTAAGCTGTGACAGGCTTGTTGAAATCCAGTTGCTACTTCTCATCTTTAACCCTCAAAGACTCTAACAAGTTAAACAGTCAACCTTTACTCAGTCAGATGCCCTTTACCCAACAGATTATAATCATCTTATAGCGTTCAATGGCAGATGAAAGTGATACTGACAGTTACAGCAGCTAACTTTCTATCAAGCATACCTTACCTGTAAGACACTAACCTATGGTTTTACTGACTTGACCTCCATTGTCCTTTCATAATAGTTCACTTTGTGGTGAGGGGCAGAGCTAGAAATGAGGTGTGTCTAGCTCTAAAGCCTGATCCCTGGTACCAGCACCTTCACCTGGCCTGTAGATCCTCTTAGTGTGGGCAGATACCCTCTTCCCTGTGGTTTTTTGGATGAACCCAGGGCCTCAACTTCATCTCCATCACATGAAACTAAGAGAAAGGATATGGAACAGGTGTGAAAATGCAACTATAGCACCTTCGCCCAAACTTCCTCTCTTACACAGCACAATACTGTCTCCACCCTAAGTTTATTAGGGCCTATCAGGAAGGGATGGTTAATCACCTAATGTCACAGATTCCTAAACACACCATTGGGGCCCACCCAGCCTTGGCCAGCACTGCTGTGCTGGATGAAAGGTGGCCAAGGGAGACAAAAGTCAGAAAATGAAAAGCAGTCTCCATACAAAGGTTTTCCTGGAATGGGGAGGAAGTGAATGCACTTTGCAGAATCCTGCCAATTTCACCAACAGTGCAGCCAGAGAGGGAGGGAGCATCAGGCCCAAAGTCATGGGAGAAAGTCATTTAAGAGATACCAAATGTACATGGGACAGAAGTACAACAACAAAAAAATACTCTTAGAAAGTAAAGGCCCTTGGGAAAACAAATTTAATTCCACTCAACACAGACAGCATTCAAGTTTGTCTAGTTTGTCTCTCTCTCCCCAATAAGTCACTGGACCTCAGTTTGAGTGCTTGCAAGCATGACAGGCTCACTACTTCTCAAAGTTGGTTAGCTTCTATTGTTGGTTAGCTGTAGGTGTTGGAAAGCTTTTCTTCAGTCCAAGATAAATCTATTTCCTGGTAACTTCTGTCTAGTTTCCATTCTGGGCTGTCTATTCTGTTCCATTGATCTATGTGTCTGCTCTTATGCCAGTACCAAACTGTTTTGATTACAGTGACCTAGTAGTACAATGTGAGATTAGGTATTGTGACCCACCCTACTTTATTCTTCTTTCTCAAGATTGCTGAGGCTGGCTATTCGGGGTCATTTTTGGTTTCATATAAATTTTTGAAATATTTGTTCTAAATCTGTGAAATACGTCACTGGTATTTTAATAGGGATTGCTTTGAATCTATAGATTGTTTTTGGTAGTATGGACATATTAATGGTGTTAATTCTTCCAATCTTTAATTTCTTCAGTGTTCTATAGTTTTCCAAGTATAGGTCTTTTACCTCCTTGCTTAAGTTTATTCTTAGGTATTTTATTTTTCTGGTTGCTATAGTAAATGGGATATTTTCCTTAGTTTCTGTTTCTGATATTTCATTGTTGGTGTAGAAACATGCCTTCGATATCTGATCATTGACTTTGTATCCCTCTGTTGCCAAATTCACTTATTAGTTTGAGTAGTTTTCTTTTTTTTTTTGTGTGGAAACTATAAGGTTTTTAATGTACACTATTATGTTATCTGCAAATAATGACATGTTTTACTTCCTCCTTTCCAATTTAGATGTCTTTTATTTCTTTTTCTTGTCTAATTGCTATGGCTAGAACTTCCAATGTTATGTTGATAAAAGTGGTGAAATTACACACCCTTGTCCTGTTCCCAATCTTAGGGGGCAAGCTTTTAGTTGTTGCCCATTGAGTATGATGTTGGCTGCAGGTTTCTTGTATATGGCTTTTATTATGTTGAGGTATGCTCCCATGTTGCTAGCATTTTTATCATAAATGTGTGCTGTACTTTATCAAATGTTTTTTCAGCATCGTTGATATAATCATGAGATTTTTGTCTTTCACTTTGTTTATGCAGTATATTACATTTATTGATTTGAGAATATTATACCATTCTTGCATCCCTGAGATGAAATCCACTTCATCATGGTGTATGATCTTTTTAATGCATTGTTAGATCCATTTTGCCAATATTTTGTTGAGGATGTTGCCATCTATGTTCATCAGTGATATTGGCCTGTAATTTTCTTTCTTTGTTGTGTCTTGACCTGGTTTTGGAATTAGAATAATATTGACCACATAATAAGAGTTTGGGAGTCTTCCTTCTTCTTGAATTTTTTGGAATAGTTTGAGAAGGAGAAGAGTTAGTTCTTCCTTAAATGTTTGGTAAAATTTGCCTGTGAAGCTGTCCAGTCTGGGGCTTTTGTGTGCTGGGAGCTTTTTGATTACTGCTTCAATTTCACTAGTTAGCAGTCTATTCAGGCTTTCTGCTTCTTCTTGATTCAGTTCTGGAAGATTATATGTTTCTAGAAATTTGTCCATTTGGCCCAGGTTTTCAAATTTCTTGGCATATAGTTGTTCATAGTAAGGTCTTACAATCTTTTGTATTTCTGTGGTATTGGTTGTGATTTCTCCTCTTTTGTTTCAGCTTTTATTTATTTGAGTCCTTGCTCTTTTTTTCTTGATGACTGGTTAAAGGTTTGTCCATAATGTTTATCTTTTCAAAGAACCAGCTCCTGGATTTATTGTTCTTTTGATTTATATGTCATTTAATTCTGCTCTGATCTTGATTATCCTCCTTCCTTCTATTTGTTCTGGGATTTGTTGTTGTTCCTCTAGTTCTTGTAGATCTAGGGTCAGGCTGTGTATTTGAAATTTTTCTATCTTTTTTAGGTAGGCCTGTATTGTTATGAACTTCCCTCTCAGGACTGCCTTCACTGTGTCCCATAGGCTTTGGGTTGCTGTGTGTTCATTTTCATTTGTTTTCAGAAACTTTTTTATTTCTTCCTTGATGTCATTGTTAACCCATTCATTATTTAATAATATGTTATTCAGTCTCCATGAATTTGAATGTCTTTGAGTTTTTTCCTTGAGGTTGATTTCTAGTTTCAAGCTGTTGTAATCTGAGAGAATGCTTGATATGATTTCAATTTTCTTGAATTTGTTGAGGTTTGTTTTGTGTCCTATCATGTGGTCTATCTTTGAAAATTTTCCATGTGCATTTTAAAAGAATGTATATTTTGCTTCTTTGGTGTGAAAAGTTCTGTATATATCAATTAAGTCCATATGATCGAGAGTGTTGTTCAATGCCACAATATCTTTGTTGATTCTTTGCTTGGAAGACCTATCCATAATTGGCAATGGGGTGTTAGAATCCTCTACTATACAGGCACCCGCAAAAAATGTGAAACCAACTCGCCAGCCACCCCCGACCCACCCCAACAGGTGTAAAACCAAGCTGCTGGCCGCCGTGCCCAGGCACCCACAGGCCCACCCCAACAGGCACACAACAAACCCACCTACCGGCACGCAGAGACCTCCCCCTAAACCGGAACAGGTGAGCAACCAGTCCACCTTGGACCTGCCTGCCCCGGTGCACAATGGGTCAACCCACCCCTGGCCTGAGCAAGGGAGTGCACTCGTCCCTAGCTGAGGCCAAAGGATGGTGAAGTGAACTAGAGGCACTCTGTAATAAGTTTTGGGTGCTGGCTCTCAAGAAAGAGCTGGGAGAGCAGCAGATTAGATCCCAGTACAGAATCATCCCCAGTGTTATGGCAGAAATCACTTAAGCAGACTGCTCCCCTCTAGGTGGCACCAGCTGGAGGCAGCAGCTAAACAACTGTATACAAGAAGATCACACCATAAAGGCAGAAAATAAAAGCAGATCAATCTAAGAAGCAGAAACAAGACCAGTACCCAAAATGAGGAGGCAGAATGACACCCCACCAAACAGAAACAACACCCTACCTAAAGGAAAGAAGGAATTCCCAGAAGGAGGGATAGATGAAAAAGAAGCAAGCAAACTATCAGACATGGAATTCAAAACAATAGTAATGAGGAAGGTCAGTGAACTCAACAAACTCAAATAAAACTACAACAAACTCCAGGGGAACTACAAAGAACTCTGGGAAAACTGCAAAGAACTGCAGGGAAGCTACAAGGAACTTACTGAGAACTATACCAGCATAAAAAAGAACATAGAAACTATCAATAAGAACCAGGAAGAAATGAATAATACAATATCTGAACTGAAAAACACAGTAAAATCAACCAAAAACAAGCTAAATTAAGCAGAGGATCAAATCAGTGAGTTAGAGGATGACATAGAAAAAAATTCCAAAACAATGCAACAAAATGAAAAAAGACTAAAAAAGAATGAAGAGGGTTTAAGAGAACTGCAAGAAAACAAGAAACAAAACAATATCCATATCATAGAGATAAAAGAAGGAAAAGAGGAGGAGCATGGGATAGAAAACCTGACTGAAAAAGAAAATTTTCCTCACTTGATGAGAGAAAAAGTCATGCAAGTTCTAGAAGCACAGAGGGTCCCAATGAGGATGAACCCAAAAAGGCCCACTCCAAGGCACATCATAATTAAAATGGCAACACTGAAAGACAAAGAGAGAATCCTAAAAGTAGCAAGAGGAAAACAGCAAATAACATACAAGGGAGCTCCGATAAGGCTATCAACTGATTTCTCAACAGAAACACTACAAGCCAAAAGGGGATGGCAAAAAATATTTCAAACGATGAAAAAAAAAAAAAAAAAAAAAAAAAAGCCTACAACCAAGACTATTCTACCCAGCAAGGCTCTCTTTCAAAATGGAAGGTGAAATAAGGAGTTTCCCAGACAAAGGAAGACTAAAAGAATACATCTCTACCAAACCAGAATTGCAGGAGATGCTAAAGGGAATGCTGTAAGCAAAAAAAGAAAAGGAGAAAGGGAGAAGAACACAGGTATAAAAGGAAATGAATAAATACCGGTCAATAATAACCTTAAGTGTAAATGGATTAAATGCACCAATCAAAAGACTTAAGGTAGCTGAATGGATTAGATAGCATAACCCACATATATGCTGTCTACAAGAGATCAACCTCAGAACAAAAGATCTACACAGACTGAAAGTAAAGGAATGGAAAATAAAATTTCAAGCAAATGGACATGAAAAAAAAGCTGGGGTAGCAATACTTACATCACACAAAACAGATTTCACAGCAAAGTCCATAAAAAGAGTCAAAGAAGGACATTTTATAATACTTAAGGGAACAATCCATCCAGAAGATATAACCCTGGGAAACATATATGCACCCAACATAGGTGAACCCAAATATATAAGGAAAATCTTGGAAGACTACAAGAAGGTTATCACCAACAACATATTCATCGTAGGGGACTTCAACACCCCATCATCAACAATGGACAGATCTTTGAAGCAAAGAAACACCAAAAATATTGAGGCATTGAACAACACACTAAATCAAGTGAAATTAATTGATATATACAAATATTTTCACACCAAAGAAGCAAAATATACATTCTTTTCAAGTGCACATGGGACATTTTCAAAGATAGACCACATGGTAAGACACAAACAAGCCTCAACAAATTCAAGAAAATTGAAATCATATCAAGCATCTTCTCAGATCACAATGCCTTGAACCTAGAAATCAACCTCAAGGAAAAAACTCAAAGACATTCAAACTCATGGAGAATGAATAACATGCTATTCAATAATGAATCGGTTAACAATGACATCAAGGAAGAAATCAAAGTTTCTGGAAACAAATAATAATGAGCACACAACAGCCCAAAACCTAAGGGAAAGAGCAAAAACAGTCCTGAGAGGAAAGTTCATAGCAATACAGGCCTAACTAAAAAACATAAAATAATCTCATTTAAAAAATAATATCTAACCCTACAGCTACAAGAACTAGAACAACAACAAACAAAACCCAGGGTGAGTACCAGGAAGGAAATCATCAAAATCAGAGCACAATTAAATGACATAGAGACTAAAGAAACAATTCAAAAGATCAACAAAGGTAGAAGCTGGTTCTTCGAAAAGATAAAATCGACAAGCCTTTAGCCAGGCTCATCAGGAAAAAAAGAGAGGACCCAAATAAATAAAATCAAAAACAAAAGAGGAGAAATCACAACTAATATCACAGAAATACAAAGGATTGTAAGAAATTACTACAAACAACTATCTGGCAAGAAACTTGACAACCTAGAGGAAATGGACAAATTTTTAGAAACATATAATCTTCCAGAACTGAATCAAGAAGAAGCAGAAAGCCTGAACAGACTGAAAACAAAGAGTGAAATTGAAACAGTAATCAAAAAACTCCCAGCACACAAAAGCCCTGGACAGGATGGCTTCACAGGCGAATTTTACAAAATATTTAGGGAAGAACTAACGTCTACCCTTCTCAAACTATTCCAAAAAATCCAAGAAGAGAGAAGACTCCCAAACTCTTTCTATGAAGCAAGTATTACCCTAATTCCAAAACCAGGTCGAGACACAACAAAGAAAGAAAACTACAGGCCAATATCACTGATGAACATAGATGCTAAAATCGTCAACAAAATATTGGCAAACCAGATCCAGCAACACATTAAAAAGATCATACATCATGATCAAGTGGCATTTATCCCAGGGATGCAAAAATGGTTTAATATTCGCAAATCAATAAATGTTATACACTACATAAACAAAATGAAAGATAAAACCACATAATCATGTCAACAGATTCTGAAAAGGCATTTGATAAAGTACAACACCCATTTATGATGAAAACACTCAGCAAATGGGGAACAGACAGAGCATACCTCAACATAATAAAGGCTATATACGAAAAACCCAAAGCCAACATCATACTCAATAGATAAAAACTGAAAGCATTCCCCCTGAGATCAGGAACAAGACATGGATGTCTACTCTCTCCACTCCTATTCAACATAGTCTTGGAAGTTCTAGCCACAGCAATCAGACAAGAAAAAGAAATAAAAGGCATCCAAATTGGAAAAGAGGAAGCAAAACTGTCATTATTTGCAGATGACATAATAGTGTACATAGAAAACCCTACGAAAAAACTATTTGACCTAATAAGTGAATTTGGCAAAATAGCACGGTACAAAGTTAATATTCAGAAATCAAAGGCATTTCTGTACACCAACAATAAAATATCAGAGATAGAAACTAGGAAAAAAAATCCTATTTACTATAGCAACAAGAAAAATAAAGTGCCTAGGAATAAATTTAACCGAAGAGATAAAAGACCTGTAGTCTGAAAATTACATAACACTGAAGAAAGAAATTAAGAAAGACACAAATAAATGGAAGCATATACCAGGTTCATGAATGGGAAGAATCAACATTATTAAAATATCCATACTACCCAAAGCAATTTACAGATTCAGTGCAATCCCTATTGAAATACCAGCAACGCATTGCACAGACCTAGAACAAATACTTCAAACATTTATATGGAACCAAAAAAGACCCCAAATATCCACAGTGATCTTGAGACAGAAGAACACAATAGGAGGAATCACAATACCTGACATCAAACTATATTACAAGGCCACTGTAATCAAAACAGCCTAGTACTGGCATAAGAACAGACACATAGATCAATGGAACAGAATAGAGAGCCCAGAAATAAACCCAGGTCTATACAGTCAAGTCATTATTCAACAAAGGGGTAAGGAACATAAAATGGAATGAGAAGAGCCTCTTCAACATATGGTGCTGGGAGAACTAGACAGCGACATGCAAAAAAATGAAACTAGACCACCAACCTACACCACACACCAGAACAAACTCAAGATGGATCAAAGACTTAAATGTAAGATGTGACACCATAAAAGTCCTAGAGGAAAACATATGCAGGAAAATTTCAGATATCCCACATAGCAATATCTTCACTGATACATCTCCTAAGGCAAGGGAAATAAAGGAAAAAATAAGGAAATGGGACTACACCAAACTAAAGAGTTTCTGCTATGAAAAAGAAAATATCACCAAGATAAAAAGGGAACCAACCATATGGGAAAACATAGTTGCCAATGATACCTCAGACAAGGAATTGATCTCCAAAAT
Organism: Furipterus horrens; assembly: GCF_987537825.1. NCBI lineage: Eukaryota > Metazoa > Chordata > Mammalia > Chiroptera > Furipteridae > Furipterus > Furipterus horrens. The sequence goes on along the minus strand of NW_028327176.1, from coordinate 55,613,345 downwards.
ATATAAAGAACTTACCTGTCTCAACACAAAGAAGACAGACAGCCCAATTAAAAAATGGGCAAAGGACCTGAATAAACACTTCTCCAAGGAGGATATACAGAGGGTCCATAGGCATATAAAAGAATGCTCAACAGCACCAACCATTAGAGAGATGCAAATAAAAACTACAATGAGATACCACCTCACACCAGTCAGAATGGCCATCATCAACAAATCAACAAACAAGTGCTGATGAGGATGTGGAGAAATGGGAACCCTAGTGCAGTGTTGGTGGGAATGCAGACTGGTGTAGCCATTATGGAAAACAGTATAGAATTTCCTCCAAAAACTAAAAATGGAACACCTTTTGAACCAGCAATTCCACTGCTAGGATTATACCTGAAAAATCCTGAAACACCAATTCAAAAGAACCTATGCACCTCTATGTTCATAGCAGCGCTGTTTACAATAGCCAAGTGGTGGAAACAGCCTAAGTGCCCATCTGTAGATTAGTGGATTAAAAAACTGTGGTACATACTTCTGGCCAAGATGGAGACGTAGACAGACACTATGTCTCCCTCCACAACTAAGAAGGAATACAACTACCTCAAACTAGAAACAACCAGAAGTTCCAGAAAATCAAACTTCATGGAAGTCCAGCAAAGATATAAAGAAGAAATACTTATCCAGACAGGTAGGAGGGGTGGAGCCAGGACAAAGAGGATGTGGTGTGGTGGAGGCGGCGGAAGGCCGGTGGAAAGCGCAGTCATACATTTTAAAAAGTTGGGAGGGATACCTGGGGAACATTCCCAGCTCCTCACCAAACCTTGCAGCTCACAGTCCAAGCACTGGGGAAAATCAAGCCTCATTGCTTCTGACTGTGCAGACCAGTGGGGGTTGGGGCAGAGGCAGAAACTGACAGTCTCTCAGCAGAGTCCACTTGTTTTAAGGGCCCCCATGGTCCTGGACCATCCGCAGACCCACCCACTCTGGGATCAACAGCCAGGGTAGCAGCTACAGGGGCGCCAGTCCAGTGCGGAAGTGGGAGAGGCACCTGGAAAAGAGGTGAGTGCTGGACAGGAGGCATTGTTCCCTCTCAGACCCCTCACCCACATACAGTGCCACAACGTGGTGAAACAGGTCACCCTGTACTGACGAATCCCTAAGGCCCCGCCCCTTACAACATAACAGGAGTGACAGCTCTACCTGGGATGCGGAGGCAAACAAACACAGGAGCCTGTCAGAATGAGGAGACAGAGAAGTATGGCCCAAAAGGGGAAATGGATCAAGGTTCCAGTGGGAGAACTAAGCGATGTGGAGATAGACAACCTAACAGATGCAGAATTCAAAACACTGGTGATAAATATGCTCACAGGCTTGACAGATATGCTTGAGTACAGCAAATGCATAAGAGAAGAAATGAAGGCTATGCTAAGTGAAACGAAGGAAAATCCACACAGAACCAATGGTGAAGGGAAGGAAACTGGAGTTCAAATCCAATATTTGTAACATAAGGAAGAAAAAAAACAGTTAACCGGTGCAGGATGAGGAAGCAAGAATTGAAAAAAAATAAGTAATGCTTCCCAAATTTTGCAACGGAGATGGACATACAGGTCCAGGAAGCACAGAGGGACCCAGGAGAGCTGGACCCAGAAGGGACCACACAAAGATGCATCATGATTGAGATGCCAAAAGTGAAAGATAAAGACAGAGTCCTGGGAGCAGCAAGACAGAGGCGGAGAGTTGCCTACAGGGGGGCTGCCTATAGGACTATCAGCTGATTTCTCAGAGGACACTTTGCAGGCAGGAAGGGACTGGCAAGCAGTATTCAATGTGATGAAAGGCAACCTGCAACCAGTGTTATCCTAACCAGCAAAGCTATCATTTGGAATGGAAGGGCAGATGAAGTGCTTTCCAGACAAGGTAAAGCTAAAGGAGTTCATCATCACCAAGCCATTATTATATGAAATGTCAAAGGGACTTACTTAAGAAAAAGAAGATCAAAACTATGAACACTAAAATGATAACAAACTCACAACTATCAACAACTGATTCTAAAAAATAAAAACAAAATCCAACTAAGGAAACCATAATCAAAACAGAATCATAGGTATGAGGATCATTTGGAGGGTTATCAGCTGGGAGTGGGGAGGGGGAGAAATGGGGATATGATGCAGGGATTAAGAAGCATAACTGATTGGTACAAAATAGGGGGAATTTAAGAATAATATAGGAAAGGGTGAAGCCAGAGAACTTATATGCATGACCCATGGACATGAACTAAGGGGGCTGTGAGTGCTGGAGGGAAGTGGGGTACTGGGCAGAGGGGAGCAAAGGGGTAAAAAAATTGAAACTACTGTAACAACATAATCAATAAAGTATACTTTTAAAGAAACTGTGGTACATTTACACAATGGAATACCACGCAGCAGAAAGAAAGAAGGAACTCCTGCCATTTGCGACAACATGGATGGAACAAGAGAGATTTATGCTTAGCAAAATAAGCCAGGCAATGAAATAAAAATACCATATGATATTACCTGATACAGGAGACTAATGAACAGCACAAACAAATGAACAAAATTGAACAAGGAACAGTGTAACAATTATCAGGGGGGAGGGGGAAGGAGAGAAGAGGGGTAAGTAGAGGAAGGGTTTAGTAAAAGAACTAGTATAAATAACCCATGGACATGGATAACTGGGTGGGGATCAACTGTAGGAGAAGGGGTGGGTTGGGTGGGGTGTAGCAATGAGGAAAAAATGGGACAATTGTAATAGAAAAACAATAAAAATAAAATTTAAAAAATAAAATAAAAATCTGAAACCTTTAAAAAAAAACTTTTTTTTTTTATATCCCCTACTATGAGTGTGTTACTGCCTATATCTTTCTTGATGTCCTCCAAGATTTTCCTTATATATTTGGATACTCCTATGTTGGGTGCATATATGTTTACAAGGGTTATGTCTTCTTGATGGATTGTTCCCTTAAGTATTATGAAGTGTCCTTCTTTGTCTCTTTCAATGGCCTTTGTTTTGAAATTGATTTCATCTTATATAAGTATTGCTACCCCAGCTTTTCTTTTTTTTTTTTTTTCCATGTCCTTTTGCTTGAAACATTTATTTCCATCCCTTCACTTTCAGTCTGTGTAGATCTTTTGTTTTGAGGTGGGTATCTTATAGACAGCATATTTATGGGGTTATGTTTTCTTATCAATTCAGCTAAACTATGTCTTTTGATTGGAGAATTTAATCCATTTACATTTAAGGTTACTATTGATAGGTACTTATTCACTGTGAATTTTTCCCCTTTGTATCCATGTTCCTCTCTCTTTTTCTTCATCTTCTTAAAGCAGTCCCTCCCTTTAGAATCTTGCAATGCTGGTTTGGTGAAGATATATTCTTTTAGCCTTTTTTGTCTGGGAAACTCCTTATTTTGCCTCCCATTTTGAATGAGAGCCTTGCTGGGTATAGTAGTCTTGGTTGCAGGCCTTTGCTTTTCATTAATTGAAATATTTCTGGCCATTTCCTTCTGGCTTGTAGTGTTTCTGTTGAGTAATCAGCTGATAGCCTTATAGGAGCTTAAGAGATATCTAGAGGAAAGAGAAGTGATTTTGAGGAAAGAGAGAGAAGGAACACTAGGAGTGAGGAATGAAAACTAAGTTAAGACAGGGAAAATTTTAAATTTAAAATGAAAAAAAGAAAATGCAGGAGGAAGGCAAAATGGAGTAGAAGAGGGGAATGGTAAAATTTGACTTGAAATACGAAAATGGTGAAGATCTAGAAATAAAATTGAAGAAATTCAGCAACAACCACCATGATCACAACCAATGAGCAAAGACTGACAAAGGCGGAGAGAGTATAAGGGTATTTTAAGAACAGGAAAAAGAATGTGAGATGACTATGACAAGAAAATGGTTTTGAGAGGTGGGGGGGGAGGAGAAATAGTTAAGAGTATGGAATGGAAACAAGTCATAACAGGAGAGAAAATAAAATTTAAAATGAAAATAAGCAAAGAAGAAGGTAAAATGCAGTAATAGAAGGGAGGAGTAAAATATGAAATTTGAAATAAACTATAATATAAAAACTAGTTACATAATATGCACAACTTTAAGGACAAAAAAGGAATGGTTAAAAAACCATGCAGGAGAGAAAACAACACAAATCCTGAAGAAGACTGTGAGGGAATTCATCTCAGTAGTATCCAGTGTTTACCACTATTTTCTTTCTGGATCCACCCCTGGTGATGTCAGATGGTGTTCCAGTCTGGCCCTAGGCAGCCTGCTCAAGACTACCAGCAAGCCAAAATCTGTGGCTGTCTCCTTCACTTGTTAATCTAGTCAATCTGTAATCAGCAGTCAGGTTTAAGCACCACAGGGCGTGGCAGAGTAATTCCTGCAGGCAGGGCTATTGCTTCTCCTCAGGCTGATGCCACTTAAAGGGGAGTGCTCTGCCTGAGCAAGATGGCTCCTACAGGATGGGGAATGACTCAGCACAGAGATCCTGATGGCTCTCTCAGTTCTCTCTCCAAGGTCACTGTCCCTAGACTCTCAAGAGTTTTTTTTAAAAAACACATTAAGAATTCCAAAGATCCATTCCACACTAATCAATTTGGCACCTTAGGGCTGGGTGTTCAGACATATTCCCCTCTCTTTGGGCTGGTATCCACCATGACAATAATGTGATAATGGTGAGCTGTGGACTCATCAACATTGCTTATGGTCATTTTTATCACTTTTCTGCCTGGGACCTTTAAAAGTCAGTAGTTAAAATATTAGGCTAAGTGTAAAATAATGTTGGGCTGATCCTGTGTGCTGGCAATTGGAAAAACAAACCTTGTACTTAATTGGGAATTACCAAACCAAAATCATTCAGGGCAACCCTCATTTTGTAGCTGCTGATGATAAAGTACAGGCTGTGGCACCAGAAAAATCAGTGTTCAAATCCTGGCTCTAGTATTTGTACAGGTGTGTAACACTGGATGAGTCACCCTCTGTCTGAGCCCCAGTTTCCTCCCTATAAAACAGGCTGACTAGTCCTATACAATAGTCATTGTCATAAATGGGGTAATGAACATAAAGCTCTATAACTCTTCTTTTCTTTGCACCCCTTCTCTTCTCCTAAACTACCCTCTGCCAAGTGTCACCCCTGGATCAAGGACATTTCTTAACTCTATTTAGCCACATTCAGGGTTAACAAAACAGAGGCTGTTTCTCCAAATTGCCCCTTCTCTTTCTGTGGTGAGTGTGTAGCCTATCACACTGGGCCAGTTCTGTTTTAGAAAAGGAAAGAAGGGGTCATTCCAGGCTGGGGGAACACAAGCAGGCCAGAAGCAAAACCCGGATAAAGTATGGGAAGGCCACCTGCCTGCATAGACAAGGATGTGTATTAAAGAAAAAGAGATTACAGTTTCAGAAGACATCTACGTAGCAATCTTGAGGAGGTTAGAACTTCCTCATTGAGCAATTTTGGTCAGTTTCTTTCTTAACACACCACTCTGGCATGCCTATTTCCTCTACAAAATTATGGTAGGGGCAGGAGGAGGTCTAAAGGGAAATTACTTCCATACTCTCTATGAAATAGGATAACACCTGAAATGGGAAGCCCATCTCTTTAGGGGTCCACATTTTCCTCCTGACTAGCACTAAAAGGAGAGGAAATCACATCATAATAATGATGCAAGGAATGAAGGGAGCAGAGGATCACCCTGGTAGAAGTTCCACTTGATGGTGTACAGTGGCCTAGTGGGACAGACACAGACCAGCAAGGTTCAGAGAAGTCCTGAAAGGACTGGCCTGGAGGTGAGAGCCAGAAAGGGACCTCAGAGAAACTGAGGCCAGAGAGTAGCCTTGACCAATGCCACACAGTTGAGACTAGAATCTGGATCCCCAAACACCTTACTCTATCATCAAAAACAATAAATGGCAATCCTCCTACAGGTCTGGAAGGGCCCATGTCACCCGGCAGGCCAATTCTAGTTGAACAGCTGCTGGCTAGTGCCTAGTTCAAGTCCCAGTGGAAAAATGGTCCTGATCCAACTATTTATATGTAAAAGAGAGCACTATTCCAACTTTGACGGTTTATTATACAAAGTACTGCAAATCCTACCTTGAAAATCTTGGGCAGTTTCAAAGGGAAGTATTAGAAGAAGCCTTATATTTCAACATCTAAATCTTTAAGATTCATACTATTTAATCTCTAAGTCTCTGACTACTGTAGGGAATCAAGCTTCTCCCATTTCATAGCCTTTATTGAAAACTGTTTATGCAAAGTACAAACTAGAATATAATTTCAAAAGAAATCAATTCTGGAAATGGATAGTGGTGATGGTCATACAACACACATACAACACACACACACACACACACACACAAAATTTTAAAAAATTAAAAGAAATCAAGATTCCTGCTCTCTAGGACTTTATAAGAGCACAGAACTCAGCTCATATTGTAGACACAATAAATGTCTCTGAAATGAATGGAGGGATGGGTCTCAGCAGATAAGAAAGTCAAGCACAATGCCAAGCACCCATGGCAAGTGTCACAGGTGTGAATAAGTGGCCTGTGAGACGAGCATTCAGGGGAGCTTGCTTCTGGGCTAAGAATATATTGTGCATATACAAAAGCTCCTGGGCTAAGAATATATTGTGCATATACAAGTCGGTGGATATATGCTGACCTGGAGACATTAAGGAGATCATATGAAAAGGCTTAGAAGGTGTGGGCAAGTCCAAAATCCTGGAAGGAGATTTTGAATTCTAGGACCGGAAAGCTACTTGCCATCACTATATGACATTACCTCCTAAATGCAATGCCTTCATAATTAGTATGATTTAATCCTCTTACTTTTAATCAAGGAATTATAGGAAGGATAATAAAGAGCACCCCACTGTATAAAGTTGCTGTGTTGTTCACCAGTCAATTCTCTGTAGGGTTAATGTCATGAGAAAATCTGGCTGCCCAGACTTGCTGTGCTTCAGTCTATGGGCCAATGAAATTAAAATGACTGACTCAAGGAGAGCTGTCCTTTTTTGCCTTGACTGTCAGGAAGCTCAGAGCTCTGTACTCAACTCTAGTGAATTATCCTTAGTCTTAAGTTTTTTGGTAATCAACCCTGCCTGTTCCAAGACTCTTGTTCTAGGAATTATTTTTACCAGAAGCTGAATCATATCATTTAAACCTTTTAGTCAGCATCACATAATACATGATCGAGCAAATGCTCATTTCTACAGGAAACACCCTCCTGGTAGGAGAATGAACTCCAGTGATCAACTCCAGCCCTGGCTAGTGTGGCTCAGTGGATTGAGTGCCGGCCTGTGAACCAAAAGGCCACTGGTTCAATTCCCAGTCAAGGCACATGCCTGGGTTGTGGGCCAGGTCCCCAGTTGGGGGCATGCGAGAGGCAACTGATTGATGTCTCTTGCACATTAATGTTTCTCTCCCTCATTTCCTCCCTCCTTTCCCCTCTCTCTAAGACTAAATAAATAAAATCTTTTAAAAAGAAAAAAGAAAAAGAAAGCACCTCCACAAATATATAAATATCAGGGCCAAGGACACAGACACTGCTGGACTTCCTTTCTCCAGTCTTTAGGTACCTCTAATTTAATAACTACAGCCTCTCTCCAGGATGTGGTGGATGGACACTAGCTAATTCCTACCTTTTGGCTTCTTCTAGGCCCCAAGCAGACTAACTGATTGAATTTCAGCTTTCCCAGTACTCATGTTCTTGTCCTAAAGATACAATCAGGCAATATATATGTAGCCAAGGAGTGTGTGTGTATATATATATATATATATATATATCTCCAAGGCTGCAACCTAGCCTCCTCATAAGAATTTTAGGAAGCACCATACCCTCTTCTCTGCTCGAATTCAACAAGTCAAAACAGGGTTGGATGTGCAAGGGCAGGGATACTACACAGTGATAAGAATGCATCACCTACCACCACATGTAACAACATACACAGGTGAATCTCACAAAATAAAGTTGAGTGAAAGAAGCCAGACATAATAGGAGACACACCATATTTAAGTGCATTTATATTACATACAGAAACAGATATATGCTGCTATAAGTCAGCACAGTGATTACACTAAGAGATGGTTAGTGTAGGTGCTGGTGCTGATTTATACTGGATCTGGGTGGTGGTTACCTGGTATGTTCAGTGTCCTGCATATGTTATACTTCAACTTCAAAGTATGGGAGGAAAAAAGGTCAAGGCATTGACTAGGCCCTAGTCTACCCACTATGCAGGGTCAGAGGACCAAAAGAAATCAGAGTTCAAAAGAGGTCAAACATGAAGGGAGAGCCATAATCTAAAGGCAGCCACACTCGGCCTTCCAGTGATTATGTGCTCATACCTGCTTGCAACTTAGTTTTGAGAGAATTTCATATTTTTTGCATTATTCCTTTGCCAGTGTTTTCCCACAAATCTTTGATGAGGTAACCAAGGCTTGGAGAAGCTTCCCCAAACTACCTGTCAAGTCCCTGGCAGGACCCATACATCAGGTGGCCAATCAAATGTTCTAACCTGGGGCACAGGTGTGCCCATCCCAGGAAAGCCAGGTACCTGTTGTCAGTGACTTCATTAATATTAATGCTTCCAAAGACTCCTGAGAGGACTAAGGCTGTGCAAAGAGCAACGAAAAGATGTTGGGGAGGAAGAGACACAGCAAATCCTGGATTCTTTATGGCTTCTGTCCTCTGAAATGCAGCTAACCAAAAGTAACAGATCTGCCACAACACTTTCTCCAGTTGGGATAAGGTGGACCCTGACTGGTGACCAGAGCCTGCCATGCCACCTCAGGGAGATTTCAGCTCTGAAGCACTGTGTAGTAACAAGCCTGGGGTGGCAGGGTAAGTGTGGGACTACAGGCACTCCTCCAGGATCCTGTTGCACCATTGTGAGTCACAGGGTTTCCGGTTCTTCCAGTTCTTGCTCGAAGCTGCACACAGCCAGATAGACCTCAGGCAGCAGCACCTGTCATCAGTCCAGGAGATGGGCATTTGGGATACCCATCCCAGGACCCTTCTGTCTTCATTTTGTTCTGAGTGTGGCAAAGAAGTGCAAAAAAAAAATAATATGTCCCAGGTATGCATGACTCCTGGCACGGTTCATTTATCCACACATATTGACAGAAAACTAAATTGAATGTGCCAGGGACAAGCACTTAGGATACTGGCATCAAGAAGGCCCCACCGTTTGCCTGTAAGGGGCTCCGTCTATTGGTGGGAGGCATAAATATGTCAGCAAATAATTCCAAACTGAAGGGAAGGGGCAGAGAGCAGAGAGTTTCTTTCACTGTAATAAAATACTGATTTATAATAACTAAAATCACACACATCAGTACAGTTCTAAGGAATGTTTGTCTTGCAAAAATTAGAAACAGGTGGATGTGCTGACCTTATGCCTAGAACACCCTCCTCCTCTGGCCTAACAAACCCTCACTTGCCTTTTCAGGGCCCAGCACAAATGGCCTCTCCACAAATGCTTTCCCAAATTCCCAAGAGGTCAATGTACTTTTGACACCTTGTGTCTCTCACCCTCACTGGTACCAGAGGACTAAAGGCACTGACTACATGTTCCCAACTTCATATGTGTGAGGCTAGCAGCTATCTCAGTACTGAGATATAGTAGGTGCTTAAGACATATTTGGGGTTTTTTTGTTTACTTTTTATTTTTTAAGTGTGTTTTATTGATTATGCTATTACAGTTGTCCCAATTTTTTCCCCTTTGCCCTCCTCTGCTCAATACCTCCCTTCCCTCCAGCAATTCCCTTAGTTCATGTCCAAGGGTCATGCATTTAAGTTCCTTGGCTTCTCCATTTACTTTACTATTCTTAATGTCCCCCTGTCTATTTTTTACTTACCAGTTATTCTTCTTGAGCCCTGCACCTTTTCCCCCATTCTTCCCCTTCTCCCTCCCCACTAATAACCCTCCATATGATCTCCATATCTATGGTTCTGTTCCTGTTCTAGTTGTTTGCTTAGTTTTTGTTTTTTAAATTCATTTGTTGATAGCTGTGAGTTTGTTGTCATTTTAATGTTCATAGTTTTGATCTTCTTTTTCTTAAATAAGTCCCTTTAACATTTCATATAATAATGGCTTGGTGATGATGAACTCCTTTAGCTTTACCTTGTGTGGGAAGCACTTTATCTGCCCTTCCATTCTAAATGATAGCTTTGCTGGATAGAGTAATCTTGGTTGTGGTTGTAGGTCCTTGCTTTTCATCACTTTGAATACTTCTTGCCAGTTCCTTCTTTGCTTGCAAAAATTTTTTTCAAGAAATCGCTGATAGTCTTATGGGAACTCCTTTATAGATAACTATCTTCTCTTGTGGCTTTTAAGGTTCTGTTTATCTTGAACCTTTAGAATTTTATTTGTGATGTGTCTTGGTGTAGTCCTTTTTGGGTCCAATTGTTTGGGACTCTCTGTGCTTCCCGGACTTGTACGTCTATTTCTTTCACCAAATAGGGAAAGTTTTCCTTCATTATTTTTTCAAATAAGTTATTAATTTCTTGCTCTTCCTGTTCTCCTGCTGGTGTCCCTATGATTCAGATGTTGGTATGTTTAAAGTTGTCCCAGAGGTTCCTAAACCTCTCCTCATTTTTTTCAATTCTTATTTCTTCATTCTATACTGGTTGACTATTTCTTCCTTATGTTCCAATACACTGATTTGAACCCTGGCTTCCTTCCCTTCACTATTGGTTTCATGTGGATTTTTTTTTCATTTCACTTAGTGTAGCCTTCACCTCTTCCTATATGCATTTGCCAAACTCAATCATTTCTGTGAGCATTGTTATCACCAGTGTTTTACACTCTGCATCTGTTAGGTCGGCTATCTCCTCCTTGCTTAGTTCTCCCTCTGGAGTCTTGATCTGCTCACTCTTTTGAGCCATGCTTCTGTCTCCTCAACTTGACAGGCTCCAATGTTTGCCTCTGTGTATTAGGTAGAGCTGTCACACCTGTTACATTGTAAGGGGCAGAGTCTTGGGTATTCATCAGTGCTGGGTGACCAGTTTCACAGCCTTGTGGCACTGTCTGGATGATTATTACTTTTTTATATCTTTGTTTGTTGGACTTCTATGCAGTTCTACTTTCTGGTAGTTTTGGTTGCTTTTTTTTTTGAGGTAGATATAATCCTTCTTATGGTTGTACAAGGAAGCAAAGTGTGTCTACTTATGCCTCCATCTTGGCCAGAAGTGCCTCAAGACATATTTGTTATGGTTACATACAAGGGGTCATGGAGTGCCAAAGAAAGGAGGACAGTAACTTGGGTGAAGGGAAAGAACTGGCTACTCCAGACTGCCCAGGGGCTCTGACCTTGACCTTGTTCTTCAGCCTGAGTCTTTGCTGCCCATGATCCTGGCAGCAGCACAATTTCCTCTACATCTACCTGTCTGTCCTGACTAGTACCCTTGGTCCCCTAAGGATCAGATTCTGCATCCCCTGGATATCCCCCACTCCCATTTAGTGCCCACTGTCCACTTGCTAGACTTAATCCCTTTGGATCTGTGCTTCTGCACCACGTTCAACCCTAGACCTTCCTAGTCTGCCCTACCAACCCCACAATTACATCCACCATAGGCAGGGTAACCATAGGTCCCATTTGCCGAGGACAATCTCAGTTTACACTGTTGTAGCAGCATAACTATTAATAGCCCCCCTTTCACTCCCAACAGTGGCTGAGTTTGGACAATAAATTATAGGGTCATCCAAGGTACAGGCCACAAAGCATATTCTGCCTCTGTTCTTGGGAAGCCCACACCTGAATGAATGATGGACAAGAAGAGCTCATGATGGACAAATGGTGCTGAAAGGAAACAGGATGGGGATCAAGCAACTAGGTTCTTGCTCTGGAGCTTGTCCTATGTAAACTTGGGCTGGCCCCCAAATACACAGCACTAAGGGACTATTTTTAATCATCTATAAAATGAAGAATTGGACTAATTATCCCAAAAGTCTCCCTTCTCAACTGTCACCTTGCTCATAACTCTGTGAAACCAAAACACAGTTGGCCATCTCCAGTTGTCCTGGGGAGCCCCATGCTGGGGTTCAGGACCTGGGCTCTGGAGTCAGCCAGTCTGGGGATGAATTCTCATTTGTCCTTGAGCAAGTTACTGTCACTTTCTGTGCCTTGGTGTCTTCATCTGAATAACAGGTTATAATAATGTCTACTGTGAAAAAAAGTAATAATAATAATGTCTACCCTGGAGGGCTGCTTGAGGAAGGCCTGGGTTACAGTAAAGCACATAGGCAGGGCCCAGCACTTAGTAAGAAGTTCTAAGACCTTTGGGAATTGAGGGGGGAAAAGGAACTGATGGGACATGGCTGGAAGGCTTCATTGGGAGGGGTTGATTCAGGAAAATTGGGGAGGAAGCAGGTAGCTGGAGGGGAAAGTCCCTCAAATGGGAAACAGGATAAGTGGCAGCTTCAAATGCCCTCATTTAACCCTAATTTAAGATGTCTTATCTGACTTAATTCCTGTATCAGACAATATGCAAATACCAGAATAAAGAGGTTAGGAATGCCTTTCAAGACCAGGGACAGCCTCTGGGGAGGGACTACAGAGCTGAGGGTGAGGAGGGGTGGGGAGGAAGGCTAGGAGAGTGGGTACAAGGGGCTCCCAAGGCCAAGTTCTCAGTCTTGATTCAAGTAACTTCTAAGAAGCAATGTCAAAGAAAATGCCTAGAGATCCACAGATGAAAGTGCAAAAGCACGGCCACCATTGAAAGAGGGCAGCACTCAAGGGGAACCAGGATTCTCTGGCTCCTGTTCCCAAGGGAACAAAGCCAAGACTCCCCACAGGGTTTAGACAAGACAAAGGCTGCACAGTGATGAGGGCAGTGTGGGTTCCACTCAAGGGGTCCCCTTGACTTTGTCAAGAACCCCAGGTATCCCTGTGTCAGGAGGGGCAGCCAAGAATATATATATGAGGGGCAAAAATCTCTGCTGAGGCCCAAAATGGCCAGGGACCCTCCACCCAATGTGCCAGAAGAATGTGGGAATGACTGTTTCCTCCAGTGAAACCCTAGGGAGTCAATGAGAGCAAAACCTCCCATGACCTACCTATGACAGCACAGGGCTGCTCAAGCAATTTCTCCCATGGGAAACCAAAGTCTGGGGCAGATGTGAAGAGGGATGAGCCAAGTGTCTCACTGGCCAATTCCAGCAAAAGAGGCCTCAGCAGCTGCCCTAAGAGCCTCTGTCCTTCTGCCCTCTGGGGCAGGCACTGAGGAGGGGATTAGGTTTCTACAGTGAGAAAGGGTTGAACTAATGCTGTGATTCTTCAGTGCAGCTGTGTCTCTCATAGCTTCCCAGGGAGGACACTTCAACCTGAGGTGCATCGATAATCAAGGTGTCCCAGAGACTCCTCAGTAGGGGTGCTATTTCCCCAGAGGACAAGAAGGAAAGCAGTTGGAAGAAGAGCTAAAGGTGGATCTCCTCTGTCCAGAAAAGGGAAAGTTTCAGAAGTCGAAGGACAATGAGGACACTTCCTTATATCTTGGCTTTAGGAACTTTCCAGTCTTCTGCCCTCCCTGTCCTCTGTCCCAATCTGACATCAGACAGAGAGCGTCAGTGGGTCAGAACCTCACTCCAATCTGACATCAAACAGAACCTAAAATGGGTCAGAACCTTTATGCCTTAAAAGCCCTTGGGGAAAAAGCAGGGTCTCTTCTGCTCCTGTCCAGATGGATTAGCACAGTAGGGTATCTCAGCATCTTTCTTTATGTACTACTATTGAACACAAAGTATTGATCATGTGTCAGGCACAGTCTAAGAGCTTCACATATGTTAACTCTCCTTAATCCTTACAACAACCCTATTAAGGTGTTATCCAAGTGCTCTCTATTTTACAAGAAGAAGAAATATGCCTAGAGAGGTTAAATTAACCAGCTGATTCGATAGTGAGTCAGGATTTGATCCCAGGGAGCCTAGTTTTATACCTCACCACTCAGCCTCTCCCAGTGACGGCTGAACTGTCCCTCTCTGGGTGTCAGCAGCAGAGCTCATGTTCATCCAATGCACATAGCTGCCTTGTTCAGAAACCTAGCGGATGCCTGGCCTCCATGGAAACCCCAGCAATAGGAGGGTGAGACTCTCCTGGGGACAACTGAGAAGACTTCTCTCCCACTGGCTTCTTGGGAATGCTTATATTGCTCACATTCTTCCGGCTGAGGACAGAAAACCTGTAACCCAGGTAACCCACCATTCAGCCAGGAGTAATGGACATCCACTGACTGCTATGGATCTGCAGACCTCACCTTAAATTCATCTTCTGTAAAAAGCCGCTCCCACCATGACCGCCTATGATATGGCACACTGAGAACCAACAGCTATGCTCCTAACTGGCTGTGCAACCACTGTAAAACTGGAAGGGAATGGAGGAAAGAGGATGGGTGGGCCATGTTCTTCTAATGCAGCTTCTCAACCTATACATATTTTGGGCCAGAAAAGTCTACTATGGAGGGGCTGTCCTGTGCATTGCAGGATGTTTAGCTGCACCCCTTGCCTCCACTGACTAGATGCAATAACACATTACCACCCACCTGCCTTGTGATAACAGAAATTGTCCTCAAACATCATGAACATCCACTTGGGGGGAATGGCAGGTGGATCACTAATAGCTGAAAACTAATGCTCTAAAGGAAGAGTAAAAACAAAATAGGTTTTGCCCCTGTAAATTTGGGTAGAGTGGAATTCTTGCTTTTTAAGATAGGCTGGGATAGTCCCTCACATTGGATAATTTATCCAAAAAAAGTCAATGTGCTGAGGTGGAGAGACCTGCTTTAGAAGTTAACAGAAACAGCCACTGGAGTGCAAGGAAGCATGCCCTGTGACCCATGGAGTGTGCTGTTAAGACATAGCCAATGAACTCTGGGATATGATTTGCCACTCCCCACCCCCACTGCTTTGGAAAGGCAAAGACAGACAACACACAGTGTTGGAAAACAAACCAAACTTGCTGACTTCAAAACTCCACAATGATAATGAGAAACCTGTTATCAAGAGTTGTCTTTTAAACCAGAAGTATGTGAACAAAGAAAGCCAGTTTTCTGGGGTTCTTCAGTTCTTAGTACATTATATCTCCCTATTCTGACTGCCAGGTTTTTCAAGAAAACTGTTGTGGTTTGTGTTGTTTTGATTCCCCCTGGAAAAGGGCCCCTAACTGCCCTCAAACTCCTTGGGGTGCTGAAAAGTAAAAATGTTTTTTAAAAAATATATTCGCTTTGTCTGAGGAGCCTCTGAGGGAATTTTAATTCATTCAGGATAAAGAGAAAAAGTGCTTCCTAAAGCTCTCTGACACAGAAGTTTGACAATACAAAACAAGTGAAACCTTACAAAAGCTACAAAATATTCCTTCTACCATCAGTTATCTTCTGAGCAGGGAAGAGACAGTATTGGGATACCAAATATTAGGTTACAAGTTGAACAAATAAGACAAATTGTCTCTCTTTACATAATACATCATTTAACTTAAAGTCATAGAGCCTATCATTACGTGAGGACTAACTAAAATTGTACCTACTTCATGGAGTTGTTGGTAATGTTAATGAATTAACATATGTAAAGAGCTTAAAACAGTTTCTGGTACACAATAGATGCTGTGACGTGTTTGAGTTTCAAAGTTTCAATCGGCAAAAAGGAACAAATAACCCTTACTCCTCTTTTAATGGCACAAAACACTGGACTTGTCCATCAAGAGACAAGTGACTCTGATGGGGCTAGTTCTGGACAAGTGAACCTACATTTTCCATGCCTCAGACTATAACCCAGAAGATGTGAGATTGGGATTTCTGAGAGATCAAATCAAGGCCTTTTGAAAAGACTCCAAAATTAAGCAAGTGTCTTCCTTCTCTCCTAATTCTTCCTTCCAGCAGCAACGTGAAAAGATGCTTCCAAAATATTCTCTCTGATTCTCTTCCTACTTCCTATGTAATTGCAGCTGGAATCAGCTGTACACACCTAAGCCAGGAGGCAAAGTCCCAGGTTCTGACACCTGAGGAGTTAATGACCTGACTCACCTCTGCCCCCTTTGGAAATTTAGAGAAAATACACCCAAGTGTCCCCCAGACACTTCACAGACAGAAAGGGAGCTGCAAGGATCAAGAAACCTACAAGAGGGACGTTTTCTCATTGCTGTGCTTAATCATCACAACTCCATAAAGTGGACAAGGTCACTATTGTCATGTCAGTTTACAAAAAGAAACTGACAGTACAAAGAGGCAAAGTGATGTGCTCAGGGTCCTGTGGTTAAAAAACAAACAAACAAACAAAAAAAAAAAAAAAACCCCACAAAACAGAGATTAAAACTCATTTCCAGATACCCTGCCTAATTCTCTCTCCAAAGAGATGACCCCCCTTCCAGGCCAGGAGGGCGGTACAGCTCCACAGTTGTCGTCCTAACCTCCTTCCTCTGGATTGGGAAAGAGTGAATTTGTAAAATAATAAAATGTCCTGGGCCAATATTCGCCCAACAGAGAAGATCCTCAGTTTGGATTCAAGATACTACAGCTGCGTATTTTAGGACTTGCCAAGAGATGACAGTCTAGCAAGTGTTAACTCACTTCTTGGGCAGAGAAGCCCAAAGAGGTTGCCAAAATGCTGCCAGCTCACAGACATGTTCTTAAATAAACTGAACTAAAGTGCAGAGCAGGGCCACATCCCAGGAATGAGAGTAACAGCTGACGATAAACAGAGTAAACCTCAACTCAGACAGCCACCCTCTGCTCCCTACTCTGAGCCTGAGTAATGAAATGTCATGCTTTTATTTGGGGGTTCATCTGCCACCAAACACCAAGACAGTAACCCCACCATTCTATCCTTTGCTCTCAGGATCGCAGAATGGGAGTACGAGCTGGTTGTCCCACCAAATGATGTCCAGACATTTTTCGAAAAAATGAAGTTTCCCAGAAACTTCAAGTATGTAATTGAGCAATGCTCCGTCATTGCCTCGCAGCACAGGACACCCCCCACCCCCACTCCCGCCCCAGCCCATCCTCTCTTGTTAAACCCTAGCTGAACCCCGTGGCAGGAGGCAATCCTGAAATCCTGAGCACTTCAGAAAATTCTCCCCAGAGAGAGCGCCTCGGGTCCAGCGAGGCCCCACCCCCACCCCATACCCGGAGGCGCGGAGAGCTAGGCTCCCGGCCGGGCCAGAGGCTCTTTCTTATGTAAATGACCCGGCCTAAGATAGAGCTGGTGGTGGCCGGGAGTAGCTACTGAGAGCAAGGTGGGCACAGACAGGTCAGGGCCAAGGGCAGAAAAAGCTCGTCTTTGGAACGACAAAAATCTCAAGTGAGACGGGAGGAATGGGCTTGGGGGGTAGTTGGTCCTCTCCGAGTAACATAGGCGTGCCAGCAGTAACATCCCAAGTTCACCCCCCACTTGGAGGCGGGCCCTGGGGGCCCCGGACGGGGAGGTTCCGAGGCAGACGAGGTGGGGGGAGATATACGCCCCTCGCGGAGCCTCAGTTCCGGGCACCTCAGTTCCGGGGAGGGGGCGCGGCGGGCGGAGTTCCTCCGTCTCTTTCCCAGCTCCTCCCCGGGTCGGCCTCACCCCAAGCTCACTCCCACAAGGCTGTGGAACTCCAAAGTGAACCGCACTTCCCCAAAACGCTGTCCTTTAGCGCGGGAGTCTCCTTTCCCCACCCCCCTACTCCCCTACACGCAGCAGCGGAGCCTCTTCCCACAGCCACGATTCTCCCCACGTGCTCTCGCCGGAACTCGGACTGCTAAACAGGGGATCCTCCCACGTGGGCCCATCAGTCTAAGACTATTAACCAGGTGACCCACCCCTCCAGGGGAAAAAAAAAAAAAACCGCGAGCGCACTCTGAGTAGCAGGTAGGAACGGAGAGCGGTGGGGAGCCCCATCCCTGGAGCCTCGCACGCCCACACCTGCCTGCCCTTGCCTAGCGGACTTGACTCCTTGTACCCAGGAGTTTCCCAGCCGCCCAAACTTTTTCCACGTCCTCCTCCCCGAATGGGGAAGAAGAGTGTCCCCGCAGGGTGAAGGAGAGTTTCGGCTGAGAAACAGAGAGGTCCGGGGACCACGCAACTTTGTCAGAAGCGAGCCAGCCACCCCTGCCCGCGCTTACTTACCTTCTGCACTTGGTCATGGTTGAGCTCCGTGAAGAAGTAAGCGAGCAGATGAGAGGCAATCATTTTGCCACGGCCCGAAGCGCGGAGTTGGGAAACCAAGGCTGGAGCGCGTGTGGGGAAGGAGGGCGCAGCGGTCAGAGAGCTTTATACCCGGATTTGGCGGCGCGACCGGGAGCGGTGAGGCTGAGCAGCCCACTATAAGTCTAACAGCGATGGCGCGCCTGGACGAAGGGTCCCAGGTCTCTAGAAACAGGTTTTGGGAGTCACAACTGCTAGAAGGCTCCCAAAAATCACTCCCGACGACGTGTCGGGTTGCCCTGCTGTCAAGGCGCTAACTTCGGTCACAGGGTCACTAAGGCTCAACTTGGGAACAATCGCAGCCCGGCTTCACTAGGGTGATCAGACCTCTCCAGCTCACACGCTCGCTGCTCTCGCCCGCGGATCTTAATGGACTTGGTGACTCGTCGTTGCCAGCGGCGGCCCGGGACTCCTGCGCTAGAGTTTCTTGCAACAATGTGGCTTATTGAGGGGCTGCCGGCTCGCGGGCCGCCCAGTCAATGACGCGCGCACGCCCATTGGCTGCACGAAGAGGGTGTGTGTGCCCCCGGGCCGGCCGCCGCCTCAGCTCAGCCAATCAGCGCGCACGGCCCGTGGGCGCGGCGGCTCAGACACCGGAGCCCGCGAGCCGGAGGGGCGCGCCCGGGGCTGAGGGCGGGGCGGAGAGGCAGGGATGGGACGTGTGGTCCGTGGCGAGAGGCTAGGGAGGAAAGGCGCATGACCCGCCGCCGGCGTCAGGCTCAGCTATGGGGGGGGGGGGGGGGGGCGGGGGGGGGCCGCGTGATAACAAACCTGGTGTGTGGGGCGACTGGAAAGACGGGTCACCCGACCAGCACACGCCCTGTGCTGGGAAATACTGTATGGCAACTCGCGGTCATGTGAGGGGCTCCACTGGCGGGTCACATTTCTGAAGCATCTTAGTTCTCACCTATTTTGGCTCAATTATCCTTGCTACGCTGATGCAAAGGGAGCCGCCGCAGCTGCTTCTTTCCTAAAACTGAAAGGATGTGGCTTTTACTAACCTCGTTTATAGGTGAGGAAACTGAGGCACAGGGCCATTGAGAGACTTGCCCAAGGTCACACTGATAATAAATGGCAGATGGAGGAAGGAACCCGTGTGCGTCTGACTTTGAGCCCCTAATCTTTTCCCTGTTACCGCATCCTGCCGCTCTACCAGCCAGCCTGGAAAGTAGAAGGGAGGAGGAAATGAGCTTTGTCTGCAGCTGTGAAACTGGGTGGGTGGTAAGTGGGTAACTGAATGATCCCGGACATGTGCAGAGTGGGGTGGGGTGGCTTACAGATGCTGAGAGTAGCGGGAGCCCCAGTCACAGCTGATGCCTGGCACCAGTCTCCAAAATTTTATATATGGTGAAAGCTGGTAAGAATGAAATAATCACTGCAACAGACAAGACATTGGCGCTTGTGAAGAATAGCAAGCCTGGAGATGGAGAGGTTCCAGTGGATGGAAAATGAAGTTCTGTCATGTTCTACTGGAATTTCTCCTTCTCACAAATGGAGTGCTACCTGCAATGTGCATATTATAGAATAATAAATGGTCGTTGTTGGAAAATAAAAACATACAAACGGGAAAAGCAAAAGCATCCCTGATCCAGCATATTAGCAAAATTTCTTAAAAGCTATATATCCTTGCCAGCTGTATTTTCTCACCCCTTCTTCTCTGTATTCCAGTGCAGTTTGGATCCCAAAATGCTTTTGTCATGGTCACCATAATGACCTACATGTTACCAAATCCTGTGTTCTCATCACTTTTCTGCTATTGTCTTCCTCTGCCTCTCAGGGATACAGTTGACAGCATTCTCCATCTGGACACACCTTCCTCTGTTGGAGCCTGGAAGCTCCACTCTCCTGCTTTCCCTCTAACCTCACTCTCCAAGCAACTCAGAAGGAGCACTATCCTCCTCCCTCTTCTCTGATGTAGTTATACCCTCCCTGGTAATCCCTCCCAGCCCCATGACTGTTATATCATCTACATGCTGATGACTCACACATGTAAATCTACAGTGAGGACCTCCCCAAGAGCTCCAGATGACAAAATCTGTCATCTCCACTGAAGTGGCTAGCATCTCATACTTAACATATCCAAAGTTGAACTCAGCTTTTCTTCCCAAGTCTATTCTTTTCCCAGTTGTCTCAGCAAAGGGCATCACAATCCACCCTAAGTCATCCTTGATTCCTTCCTGCCACTCACCCTCGTATCTAGTCATTCCATCAACAAGCAGTCAATTTAACCCATAAAATAAATCCTACAATTGACCACTTTTCTCTGTGTCCTTGGACACTTCCTAGTCAAGCTAGCAACAACTTAGCCAGAACCAATACCACACCGTCCTACCTTGCCCCTTACATCCATTCATATCTGCCTCTACTCTGGCTTCAATAGTCTCTCCTTCACTCAGGAGTCAAAGTGAACTATTTAATGTATAAACCATTCCATGTCTCTTCCTGGCTCAAAGCCACTTAATGGCTTCCAATCTTAGAAGAAAATTTAAACCACTGACAAGGACCACTAAGTCTTTATATAGAAATTGTTCCTGTGTCACTCTTCACTCCATCCCATACTACTTTTCCAGTACTCTGCTTGGTGCTCACACTGGCATGTCTTCCTCTAAAATGCCAAACTCTCACCCAAGGGCCTTTGCTCTTCCTTTTTCTTCTGTCTGAAATATTTTTCTCCAGTTCTGTGTCCAGCTCACTCTTCCTCCTCATTGAGGTTCAGCTGAAGTATCACCTCCTCAGAGGACTTTCCCCTGACCAGTTTATCTCAAGTAGATCCCCAGGTCACTAGCACATGGCACACGTTGCTTTCCCATTGATTTTCTATATATTCTCTCTCTTCTCACTAGACTGCCAGCTACAAGAGGGCAGGATCTGTTTCTAGGTGGTCCCTTCATATTTATAGTGCCTAGAATGGTGTCTGTCACATGGTAGGTAGGCTTGCAATAAATACTTGTTGGATGAAGGAATAGAAGAAATCTTAGAGATAACCACGATTCACAGTTTGTTTAACAATACAGAGAGAGAGCTAGTTTATCATTTTATATATTATTTCTCAAATCTTTTCCAGCTTCTCCAGCTACTCTAGTTCACACACCTAGCATCTCTCATTTGATTGCAACAGCCTCATAACTGGGCTTCCCCCTTTAGATATAGAAACATCATCGATATATAAATCTAGATATGCAACAGAGCTTAGAGAGTTAAGATGATCAGCTTTGCTTTTTTTAGAGCAAGAAATGTTTCCATGTGGATGAGGGGCCAGAGGCAGAAATCAGCTAAAACTGTAAGAGAAGACCAGGGCCTGAACCCAGGGGAGGGTGCAACAAGGCATCGGGCTATGAGTTTAGATATTTTTAAGTCTGAGGTAGAATTGATAGCTTTGGTTAGGAGTGTTGATGAAGAGGAGGATGCATGCTCCTTAATATACTTGGGAACCCAATAGTCCAGTGAAACCAGTTGGACCCAGGAAGGAGGAAGCAAACCCAATAGGTCATGTCAGCTATGATCGATTCTCTACACAGTAAGTTTTAGAGTTTCTTCTCCACTTCCTTCTCTGGTCCCATTTTCTGTAGACCAGATAATAATCACAATATACTTTAAGTGTACATTATCTCTTAAAAATCTCCCTGACTTCCAGTCAAGATGGAGGCCTAGACTGACACATTGCATCTCCCTCCACAACTAATGCAAAACCAAAAATAACCAGAAGTTCCAGAAAATAAAGCTACATGGTAGTCCAACATATGAAGTTATAAAGAAGTGGTGCTCATCTGGATGGGTAGGAGGGGCGAAGCTGGGGCAGAGGGGTCAAGCTGTGCTGGCAGCAGCAGCTTCAGCGACACTCGTGGGATGGAGGTAAGCACAGATACCCGTATTTAAGGGGAGGCAAGAAGCACCTGGGAAGCACCCCCTGCTGCAGACCAGACCCGTCAGCTCGCGATTCCAATGCTGGGGAAGGCAGACCCCCGTTACCTTGGACTGTGAGGCCCAGAGGGAGTGGGGATGGAGGAGGAGACTCCCAAGTTCTCAGCAGAGAGTGAACAGCAGGAATACATCTTGGACCCCCGCCCACACAAAAAACGCCACGGCGTGGTGAGAAGGGTCACCTAGTACTGACAAGTGCACGGGGCTCTGCACCCTATAGCATAGCAGGTGTGACAGCCCCGCCCAGGAAGCAAAGGTAAACACAAAACTGTCAGGATGGCACAGATCATGATAGAGATCCCAGTGACAAAGTTGACCAGACAGCAAATTTCTAATCTAACAGATTAGCAGATAGGAAATCTTTCTGAGGCACAGTTCAGAGCTTTGGTTATACAAATGCTTACAGACCTAACAGCAGATCTTAAATAAGACAGAAAATGAATGAAGGCTAGTCCTGCTGAAATGAACAAAAATACATACGAATCTAGCGGTGAGGGAAAGAAAACCAGGGATCAAATCAACAAATCGGAACATAGGGAACAAACAGTCAACCAGTGCAGAAAAAGGAAATGAAAAGTGAGGAAAAGGAGGAGAGGCTCAGAAACCTATGGGACAGCTATAAGCGGGCCAACATCTGAATCATAGGGTTTCCAGAAGGTGAAGAAGAACTAGAAATTGAAAAGTTATGTGAAAAATTAATGAAGCAGAAGTTCTCTAACTTGGGGAAGGAAATAGACTTACAGGTCCAGGAAGCACAGAGAGTTCAAAAAAAACTGGACCCAGGGCAGAGAGAACCACCCCAAGACACATTATAATCAAAATGTCAAAAATTAAGGATAAAGAGAGAATCTTAAAAGCAGCAAGAGAGAAGAAGTGAATGACAGACAAAGGGGTCCCAATAAGACTATCGGCTGATTTCTCAAAAGAAACTCTGCAGGCAAGAAGGGACTGGCAAGAAATATTCAAAGCAATGAAAAACAAAACCCTACAACCACGATTACTCTATCCAGCGAAGCTGTCGTTAAGAATATAAGAGCAGAGAAAGTGCTTCCAGGACAAAGTAAAACTGAAGAAGTTCATCAGATCCAAACCATTGTAATATGAAATGTTAAAGCAGTGGTTCTCAACCTTCCTAATGCGGCGACCCTTTAATACGGTTCCTCATGTTGTGGAGACCCTCAACCATAAAATTATTTTTGTTGCTACTTCATAACTGTAATTTTGTTACTGTTATGAATCGTAATGTAAATATCTGATATGCAGGCTGTATTTTCATTGTTACAAATTGAACATAATTAAAGCATAGTGATTAATCACAAAAACAATATGTAATTATATATGTGTTTTCCGATGGTCTTAGGCAACCCCTGTGAAAGGGTCGTTCGACCCCCGAAGGGTTTGCGACCCACAGGTTTAGAACCGCTGTGTTAAAGGGACTTGTTTAGGAGAAAGAGGATCAAAACTATGAACATTAAAATGGAAACTGTATCACAACAACCAACAACAGAAGCTAGGGAATCAAAACAAAGGCAAACTAAGTAGGCAACGAGAGTGGGAAAAGAATTATAGGTATGGGGAACATTTTGGGGGGAGGTCAGCTGTGAGGGGGGAGGAGGGTAAGGGAGGGTGATGGTACAGGAATTATGAGGCATAGTAGGAGTGAGTGGAGTAGATAGGAAGGTGTTGAGAAGAACTATATGCACAACCAATGGGCATGGACTGAGGAGGGGGGGACAACCGGAGGGAGGGGGTCACTGGGTGGAGGGGAACAAAGGGAAAAGAAATTGGGACAACTGTAACAGCATAATCAATAAAACATATTAAAAAAATAAAAATTAGAAGAACCTCCCAGTCCCGGGAGGTGGTTAGAGTCAGTATTGTTTTAGCCCAATTCATACATGACAAACTAAGGTGTGTTACTCACACAAGGCTGAGATTTGTATCTTCAACTTTTCTGGCTCCAAACTTCATGCCTGGAGTTTATTATTTATTGATCTTTCTCTCTCACTCTCTCATTGAAGACTGATGAGATATCCATGTAATTTAGACTCCATAGCCCCAAGAAAGAAAGAAATCAGCAAGTATTTATTAAACAAACCCTTACAATGTTTAGACAGTCTGCTCAGTGCTGTGAGAAATGCAAAATAAAAACAATATGTGACTCTTGTCCCTAGAGGATTAACTCTTTAATCAAAGGTATAAAATCCATACATAAAAACAATGATTGCAGAATGGAAAAGTCTGTCATTGAGAACTAAATGTGTGTGTTTCTCTGTATGTGATAGAGTTTTGAAGGAGGAAAAGACAGAGGCACAGGCTAAAGTCAGCCAAGGATGGTCTGATGGATAAAAGGGCTAACCTTTAGCGCTGGCTGGTGTGGCTCAGTGGATTGAGCACAGGCCTGTGAACCAAAGGGTTGCTGGTTCAATTCCCAGTTAGGGCACATGCCTGGGTTGCAGGCCAGGTTTTCAGTTGGGGGTGAGTGAAAGGCAACCACACATTGATGTTTCTTGCCCTCTCTATCTCCCACCCTTCCCTTCTCTCTAAAATAAATAAAGAAAATCTTTATTTAAAAAAAAGTGCTAACCTTTATACCAGGCTGGGTCTGGCTTCACATGGGACTGACCTGAGCCTGGCAACTAGGCTTCGGGGAGCTGTCCTGGGAAGGTTCTCTTTACTAAAAGACCTCCACTTGCCAAATATTCTTTTTTTCTTTTCTTTTCTTTTTTTTTTTTCTCATTAGGATTTATCAAGTTTGCAGCATCTTATAATTGTGGAATTATGTAGAGAATTTGAAGACTGAGGGTGAGCCTGCCCTAAATATAAACACTTAGGACTCCTTACATTATGTTGTCTTTAATATTGAGCCCCAGTGATCTTCATAATCTCTTGTGTTTCATAGTTTCATTATAATGTATTAATTTGGAAGATTGGGAAAGAAAGGCATTGAAAAGCAGTTAAAATGGAAAAACTGAAGCCATAGGATATGCAACAACCTCATTTTATCAGTCGGATTTGCAAACAGAACCCACTCAAGCTAGTTTAAGCAGAAAGGGAGTTTACAGAAGAGTATTTAGTCCTTTTCAGGGTCTTCAGGAGAGCCAGGGAATCATGCTTAGAGAATAGCTATCCAAGAGTGATGTCCAAGTTATACCATTAAATTCCACCAGTGAAAATGCTAGTGCTATGGCCCCTGGGCTTAGGAATCTCTGCCCACACTTATGATGCAGGGCACAGGGTTTTATAGCCAGGACATGCCACGACCACCTTTAACAGCTGGATTCTGTCAGCATCCTTGCTAGAAGGAATTCTGCACAGCACCTCCTTCTTTATGGTATTTGCTTCCAAACTGACATTCTGCAGCTGGTTGCCAGAGCCTGCACCACATGATTGTGCCCTAGCTGCAAGGGATCCAGAACAGCAGGCCCAGGAAGTCAGGAGTCATAACTTAGAGAAGTCCTCAAATGTAAGAAGTGTGTTCAAAGGGACTGGGCAAGCCCAGAGTTTGACAAACATCCACCATACCCAGTGTGAGAAACGCTCACAATAAAAACTGGGACACAGGACTTGAGCAGTAAAGCGAGGCCTTTATTCGCGAGTCTGCAGAGCCGGGCGCACCCTCACAGCCAGGAGAATGTGCACGCCAAGTAGACAAAGGAAACTGGTTTCATAGTCTTAGCTTCCCCACCCTGAAATTGCCACCCTAAAGTGATTGATTATCTTTTCCACCCTGAAATTGCCACCCTAAAGTGATTATCTTCTCCACCCTAAAATTGCCACCCTAAAGTGATTATCTTCTTTGCCCTAAAGTGAGAGTGATTAGCTTCCCCGCCCTAACGCAATTAGCTCCCCCTCCCCTCTCCTTCTTCCCCGTTTCTCCATTACTGGTTACTCCGGAATTACAATCTAACATGGTTATCTAAATGCCCCTTCTGTGGTTTGTAGATATGCCAGTGCTGTCAGCTCCCTTCTCAGAGACCCTCTAATTACATTTGCCCTTAAGACCCTTTAATTACATTTGCCCTTTGTTACTAATGACTTTTTACTGGTTTGGGAGTCACTATGTCCTTGTTTCTAACACCCAGTAGTCACTGAATATGCTGCATCGGAAAGTTTCAAGTGCCTTTAGACAAATTGGTTTCCTAAAATTCCCAAATATATCAAAAAGCTTTAAAAATAGGACATCTGTTGTCATTGGGAGATACTCTAAGGAGAAAGTAGTCAATAGGCTAAATGACACCAGGAAAATGTACTATCGATGAATTGACATGGGCTACATGATTAAAGCCTCTCTACACAAATTCTGAAATACACTCCCTGTCCAGAGGTAGTCAGTGTCACAGTAAATGAAAAAAAAGATCACTGTGAAATACTGCCAGGAGGCTCCCCTCCAATGCCATTCCAAACACTGAGGGCTATCTTGTCTGATTCTTTCATTCTGAGGGCCACAGGGCCATGTATCACCCAAACAGTTCATTTGAGAAGAGCATGGTGGCATGCTGAAATTGGCATGGGAACACTGTGTGGCCTTGGGCCTTTCTGAGCCCCAGTTTCCTCTTCTGCAAAGTAGAGATCATGAGATGAATATGCAAAGCCTTTAGTTCAGAGTCTGGTACATAATAGACCCTGAATACCAGTTTCCTAAACACATCATTCATGATATCAAGTCTTCTACACAATAAGAACTCAGTGGTTAAAGAAAATTCCAGATGTCAAAAACAGAAAAACTGCATCCCCCACTTCCTGCCTTTATATAGTCACTATATTAGAGTCAGCTGGAGAGCTTTTACAAATCCTAATGCCATGTGAACAATCAAGAAACATTAATAGTATCTTTTCTTCTATTGTAATAGTGAACAAAAAGACAAAATATCTAGGAATTTAAATATACAAGGAACTCAGATAACTAGAGTAAATAAGGAGGCTTAACAGAGTCTCCGGAACATGGAAGAGATTGCTTTGTTCCCAATGACCTGCAGTGCTCTGGTCTAGAGAGATGATTTGAAAGGACTGGCAGGAGGGAGGATGGGCAGGCAAGCAGGGAAGGCTTAGCAAAAAGGAAAGTGACAGAATCCCATTAGCACAGCACCTGGGCTGGATGCAAAGTGTATGACAGGTTGGTGGGGACTGAGACCAAGTCCTGGAGAAGGATCCTGAAAGTCTTTACTAGGCTTAGAGCAGGACAGAGAAGTGAAAGAACTGAGAAAAGTAAGAGGTACGTATCCCAAACAGGACTTGATAAATGATTGAATGTGAGGGGTAGGGACAGAAAAGACTCCAAGACAATGGTTCTCATCCTTGGCTGTTCTTTTAAAGAGTGGTGTATCAGGGGTGAGGCGGTTGGCCCTGGTTTCAGGCTATAAGGAGTGCCTTGCTATAGAGAAATTATAAACAATAATAAAACCTTCCGTTGTCACGGTTTTTTATTATCACCATGAGCTGGCAACTGTAAACAATGCCAGTGACAAAACAGGTCTTCCTGGACGACAGCCAGAGGCCATCCCTGCATCCCCCCTTCCTGCCCTTATATAGCCACTATATTAGAGTCAGCTGGAGAGCTTTTACAAATTCTAATGCCATGTAAACAATCAAGAAACATTCATAGTATCTTTTCTTCTATTATAATAGTGAACAAAAAGACAAAATGTCTAGGAAATTAAATGTACAAGGAACTCAGATGACTAAAGTAAGGAGGCTTAACAGGTTCTTGATTTCTTTTTCTTATTACTTTGAAATGATGCCCAAGCCACACCCCAGTCCAATTACATCAGTATGCCTTACATCAGTATGTCTCGGGGTAGGACTCAGGTATCAGTGTTTTCTAAAGCTCCCCCGGTGATTCCATTGTGATTCCAATGATAGAAATCACAGCTATGGTGTGACTCTAGGTGTTTGGGCTTCAGTCTCGGGGATTAACCTGTGTCAGTCTGGACATCTAAATTTGACTCTTCCTCCTGCTATGACCAGCTTTCCCCTTGCACTTCTTTGATCTTTTTACTGTTCCTGACTCAGCAGCATCTGGTCCTTTTTTTTTTTTTTAAGATTTTATTTATTTATTTTTAGAGAGAGGGAAAGTGAGAGAAAGAGAGGGAGATAAACATCAATGTGTGGTTGCCTCTTGCACATCACAAACCGGGGACCTGGTCTGCAACACAGGCATGTGCTCTGACTGGGAATTGAACTGGCAACCTTTCAGTTTGTAGGCTGGTGCTCAATGCACTGAGCCACACTAGCCAGAGCTGATTCTTATTTCTGTAGTGGCCTCCTTCCTCCCCTCTCAACAGCAGGAGCTCAGCTTTCTTTTTATAAACTTGCCAAAAACCCAACTAAACTTCCTCACCTCTTGTCACTTTAATACTTCAGTTATGGGAAATGTATTACAGTACTTATAATAAAGAGGGCACTTGTCCTAGCAGGAATTAGTGAGGGCCCTGCCTCTCTGTGCCACACTCTCCTGATAACTTCAGTTCAGGTGGTTTCAGGTGCAAGGAACAGAACACTCTGGATCCAACAATAAAGATAATTGTTGTTTCAAATAAAAAAAGCTGCCTGGTGGTGGGCCAGGCTCCAGACTAGGTGTGTCAGGGCTATGGCCCTGCTTTCCTAAGAATCTCCTGACCCTGCCTTGCTCATGAGTTGGCTTCATTTTCATGCCGATAATGAGAAGGCCACAATGTGTCTAGATTTCATCCACAAACTATAGGATCCAGAGAAAGGAAAAGGAAGTATCTCTTCCTGGGTCTCTTCCACATAAGGAAAAAATATTTCCTAAAACTCCCCAGTTGTCTTCTTTCCCCTTGATCTCATTAGCCAAATTGTTACGTACCCATTAAAACAGTTACCTAGAAAGAAGAATGGGATTATTGTGGTTGGCTTACACTGTGATTTTTCAACTGGGAGGGATTTTGCCTCCCAGGAGATGTCTGACAATATCTAGAGACATTTTTGGTTGTTTCATCTGGAGTCAGGGGTGCTACTGGCAGAAATATGACACAACATCCTATAATACGCAAGACACCTCCTCAACAAAGAACTATCCAACCCAAAATGTCAAGAGTGCCAAGACGGAGACACCCTGGTTTAGACTAATCAGGACTCACTCCTAGATCTGAGGACAGGGTCACCTTCCTCTGACCATTTGGTGGATCCCAAACTGTATCAGGTTTTTTTCAGGGAGAAGAAGGGATGAGGTAGGCAGCCAACAATGTCCCCTACATTACTATTTCATGGATGCTGGGGTCTAGCATCTGCCTCCTGCAGAGTAATCCAAGTGGGGCAATTACAAATTGGTGGTCTAATCACAATCAATTACATACTTCAGTTTCAGAACCCAGTGGGGCTAACATTTTTTATTTAATAGTTATATTTCTGCAGAACTAGAAGGCTGGCACTCAAAAGGACCATAGGACATTGTTCACTGATCAGTCTGAGAACATTACAAATATGCTTCTCTAAATCTTAACAGAGAGAGAAGTGTGGTAGGATTTTAACCACAGGGGAAAATGGGAGGTTGGCTGCTCCCGCTTGCAACATTGCTGGGTATCTCAAGGCTACATGGGAGTTCAGGAAGTCAAGATTAAAGTATCAGCTAAAACATCCAGAAGAACAATATACCTCTGTTCTTTGGTTTTTGCTGAGATAGCTATTTATACAATATTTCTTTGACCTAATAACAAAACCATTAATTACAAAGACCAACTTATTATGGCAAAAAGCAGGGTTGACATGCCATCCTGGGAACTGCGTATCTGTGTAGATTTCTGGTTACTAGGCCTCTGGAAATATCTTGAAAACCTTCCAGAACAGGCATAGACTGGTGTCATCCACTTCCCCTGGATGGCAGCTGGTTTCCATACCAACATGACCCTGTCCCAGAATTCTGTTCTAAAACTTAAATTAGGGTTAATTCACCCTATGGCTCACATCCTTATAAGTTATAGTTACTACCTGTTGTAATCATTAGTTCTAGCCACAAAATATTTCTAGTTCTCCCTCTAAGTTCATGGTATGATTGCATAACTCTGTCCCTTTGAATTCAGATATGGTCACATGACTTGCTTTGGTCAATGAAAACTCCAGTAAATGCACACAAATGTTGAGCTTTGGTTACATAGAAGCACAGACACAGAGTCTCTGTCAACCTGGATCCCTAACTGAGGGTGAAATGAAGCAGAGTCTCCATCAATCTATAATGGACAAGTAGTATAAGCAAGAAATAACCTTTGAAGTAGGTTTAAGCCACTAAGATTTGGGGTCATTTATTACAGCACTATAACCTATTTTATCCCAGCTGACACAATTCTCAAAATGTTGGCATCCCTCCAGTCTTCTGTTTCTTCCTATATGTCCTCCCTGGGTTGCTCCAACTTTGCTTTCCTCCATCTAATTTCCACCTTCTCTTTTCATATCACAATATTTACAGTGTTCCTTCTGGAGCCCCAGTTTTGAGCCCCAGAAATCCCCATGTATGCTCAGCTTCTCCACAGAATGTGTTCTTCATTCCTGGGCCTCATCTGTGTCCTGGCTCTCCGCTAGAGGTTTCTCCTCCCACAAACCTCCACCATGACGGCTGGGACGTGAGATTGGTATTCCCAGGTCAACGCTGCTTCGGTACTTATGTAAGAGTCCTTTAAGACTCATGACCTCCAGCCAGATCACCCCAGGTCCTTTCTCATTTTATTGATGTCTGGTCACTCCTTCTCTTTAATTGCCCCCTGGGTACCTAGATCATAATTTTCCTCTCTTCTCTGAGTCCTGAAGAATCCTGGGTGACTTCAGTGGCATTATGGATCACTGCCAAACACCATGGCCTCACAGCTTCTTGACTATTTCAAATCCAGTGACCTTTACCCTCTTTGTGCTCTGGCCACTGTCTCTGAGGCAACATCCTAAACCTTGTCACCACTCAGAACTGCTTCCGTTCTAGAGTCAAAGCTGTGATAACCACTGTTAAGGGGCAATGAGATGGCTGTGTAGGCCGAGCTACACTGGATCCTAAGCAACCTTCCACTTTCCAGATTATATATATCCTAGAGCAGAGGTCCTCAAATTTTAATAATTTATTCTAATCATCTGGGGATATTGTTAAAAGGCTGACTCTGCATAAGCAGGTCTGGAGACCTGAGAATGCATTTCTAACAAGCTCCCAGGTACTGGCCATGCCTCTAATCCATAGTCCTTACTTTGAATCACAGGAGCTAAGTGTCCATGAGACCCAGCTGCCCTGTACTTTCTATCCTTCCTATGAGAAGGGCCCACTGCTACCTTTTTGAGTTCTAATCAATCCCCAAGGAACATGCCCAACAACCAGAGACCTGTCTCAAGGAGTCCAGTTAACTGTGGGTTCTGCCTGGTCTCTTACATTTTGACTTTTGATTTTTTAAAGGATCTCAGATATAAATGGTTTGCTGTTCTTTAATGCACAGCACATACTCGCCCACCATGAAAGGTCCCTCTACTTGTAGTTTCTTTTCATTTTTATTTTTTTAAACCATTCAACCCTGATACCTGCAACTTTTTTCTTCCCAGCCCTTGTCATAGGCCAGCATTCTAATATCTTTGATAACGGTCCTCAAATATACATGTATTCACCCTTGTAAAATATGCTTATGTTTTTAAAGTACATAAAGTAGTGCAAATATGATCTCACCTATAAGAGGAACCTAATGAACAAAACCACAAATGAGCAAAATAGAACCAGAAGCATGGAAACAGAGAAACAGACTGGCAGTGACCAGAACAAAGAGGGGAGCAGGGAGCAGGGAGGGGGATATGGGTGGAAAGAAGGTAAAGGGACTAGTCAAGGAACATGTATGAATGACCCACAGACATGGACAACAGGGTGGGGATTGACTGTGGGAGCAGGGAGAGGGCTGGGATGAGGAGAGCAAAGGGGAAAACATTGGGACAACTGTAATAGAACAATAAAATATTTATTAAAAAAAAAAAAAAAAAAAAGACCTTCCTGTGAGCCTTGTGGGGCTTCTCCTGACAAGATGACTGCAATCCATGTCTCCTTATTTCTATAGGAGAACAATGCACCCCTTATTATTTGACCAGCCCCAGTGAGCCTCTGTTTCTTGCAACAAAAATAACCCAAGGAACTACTACCTCATGGGGTGGTTGTGAGGCTTAACTGAGAGCAGGATGTGGTGTCTAGACTTCTCTGGCCCATTGCTCCTTAGGTGTCGGAACCGCTTTCGTTGTGGTTAGCAAAGGGCTGAATGAAGACTGATTTGGGTCAGGATTAAGGATTTAGTCTCCATATGGCCCAGTTCATTTTGCCAGATATCAAAAGCATCCCTAACACTAGCTTAAAATCTTGTTATAACCCCTTTGATATATGATAGACATTAAAGAGTTTAAAACATTCAGCCAGATTTTATTGTATAGATCAGTGAGCAGAGTAAAAGGTCCAGAAATAGACCCAGAGATACATAGGGGTTTAGTATATGCCGAAGGTAGTTTTTCAAATCAGCAAGGAAAAGATGGATTAACTAATAAATGGTGTTGGAACATCAGGGTGGCCATCTGGGAAGAAAAATTAATTTGGATTCTTGTCTTACTGCTTATAACAAAATAAATTCCAAATAAGGCAAAAATTTATATGTAAAGAAGTTAAATTATTTGAAAAAGTCATGGGATAATTTTGGTAATAACTTCCAATTAAAGTTTTTCTAAGCATCACGCAAAAACCCAGATGACTCCAAAGAAAGATGAATTTAGCTACATTAAAAATTTTTTTAATTCCTCAAGATAAACTCATCACAAACAAACTTCCTTAAAATAAAACTACAAATCACTAAGAAAAAGATCATTGTCCCATTTGGAAACAACAACGGGCAAGAATATGAAGAGTTCATAGAGAAGAAAATATAAATGCTCTAAACATGAAAATATACTCGAGACCCCTTATAATGAGAAAAATTAAAATTACAACAGCAATACATTGTTAAACTCACAGATGGACAACATTAAAAGATTTTAGAAAATATACTGACAAAAATGTATGGAAACAGGCACTCTCATAAATTTCTCCAGTAAGCAATTGAAAATCTTTATCAAATTTGAAATGAGCATACCATTAGATTTCTAAGAATGTACTCACAAATACAATATTTGTGAAATTACATATATCATTTCATTAATGTGAATTGTAGTTTGTCCAAATAAAGCAGCACTATGCAGCTACAAAAAGCTGTAAAGTTTTTGGATTATTAATGCAGAAATGTTCAGAGAAAAGAGCTAGATGCAGAACAATGTAAATGGGGGTGGGGGGCAAAGGAGAGTGAAAACATATGCATGTTTCAAGTGCCTAGAAGATCTCAGGAAGGTTATGCAAGAAACTTGCAGAGGGGAAGTGAGGAAAGTATGGGCATGAGACGGAGACCTAACATTTCCTGTTTACATTTTTATACCCATTGAATATTTAAGTATATGCATCATTATAAAATAAAGTAAAATTTTAAATAACAATAATAAATATTATCAAATGTTACCAGTTTTTCCAGCAGAAACTTTGGTGTCCACTGAATATGGTTCTAAATTTTGTTGACTGTATATACAAACAAACAACACAGAAAAGTTTAAAAAGGAAGTAGAAAGAGACTATAGAGAGGTCTGTTTTTATTCTGGGGTTTGGTTTTTCTAGGCACTTAGTGATGAAGTAATGCCTGCTTTTTCAGACCACAGGAGCGTGAGAAATGGCTCTCCCTCCCTCTTGAGAGAGAGCTACGTGTGGCCTCAGAGAGTGGGCTTCAGGTCTCAAAGATGACATATTGATCGGTGAGACCCAGTGCAGGTTGGGGTTGGGGGCAGGCAGGCAGTTTGGGGTCTCTAACCAAGACAGTCAGCAAGGCCAGGGAGAAAGATGTGAGTACAGCAGTTGTTGATTTCACAGTCATGCCCTCAGTCAAGGGCCAGAATGCCTGAGACCCCTCTGGAACACAGGGACCAAAAAGAAAGAGCAGCCTTCTGGCATGGAGAAGGGAGCACCCAAAAAATAAATAAGTAGCAGAGGCAGAACACTTCAGCTTGAAAGGGCAAAAGTAGGAAAATAAGAGAAGAGAGAAAGGCAGTGTTTCAGCCTGGCTGAGGTAGAGCCTACCAATCTCTATTTTGCTTGTCTGGTTTTCACATCAAGAGATAAGGCCTTCAACTTGTACAGTACAGGTTGAGTTTACATTCAGGGTAACAATAGTGTGTTAATATTTATCCCCACTTAGAGAACACTCAGCACACAGTTCTTCTAAGAGCTTTGACAGATGGGACTTTTCAGAGAAACACCCAGGAGGTCAAGCTTTGAGTTTTCTCAATATTGATGCTGTGCTACTGTTTCATTCTTCCTTACCCAGCCTTTTATGACCCTGTCTCCTTTAGATATTTGTTATTCTTTTTCTTTATTTCTTTTTCTCTTTCTTTCTTTCTTTTCTTTCTTTCTTTCTTTCTTTCTTTCTTTCTTTCTTTCTTTCTTTCTTTCTTTCTTTCTTTCTTTCTTTCTTTCTTTCTTTCTTTCGTTTGATGAGAATTCACTGACTACCTATCATGCCAGGCACTGTATCAAGCCCAGAGAGACAAGTGGTTAACATGACAGGTGTGTGATCCTACTACCCCCATGGAGCTGATGGTTTAGGGAGAAGACAGACAGTTGAAAAGTATAAACCCAAGTAAATATATAATACAAATTATGTTACATGCTATGAAAAAAAAAAAAGGTGCCTTGCGAGTATAAAGCCAGCAGCTCATTTCAGACTGTGTGGTCAGGAACAAAGGGTGTCTCGATGCACAGCCCCAGGTGCAAACATGGTACCCCCAGATGCTAGCCAGGCAGAGTGGGGCCCACAAAGACTTCCAGAAGAGGAAAAGGCATGCTCAAATGCTCTGGAGTAGGAAACATTTTGGCAAGGAGAAGCCACTACTAGAAGTACAAAATAGAGGCAGCATAAAGGAAGGGGTGGGGTATGAGATGAGGCTCAGGTTCATGGAGACTGTGGAAGGCCGTGAGAGGAGGATGAGATTTCTATTCTAAATTCAATGGGAAGATTCCAGTGTACTAGGCAGGTGAGTGACATGGTTCAATGTATACATATATTTAAGACACTGTCTGGAGCATGGGTTAAAAGAAAGCAGAATAAGATGTGGTAACCAGTTAGGAGGCCACTGAGTTAACCAGACCAAAAATGAAGGTGACTTGGCAAATGATAGGGGCTGCAGAAAGAGAAAAATGGATGGAATCAAGACACATTTTCAGACTGAACTGAAAATAACTGCTGGTAGATTGGGTGTGAGTGGTGAAGAATGACCCAGGTTTCTGGCTTAAGTCAGTGGGTAGTACCATTTATTGGGACAGGGAAATAAGGGATAACAGAAGTGGGTAGATCCAGAGTTACATTTTCAACATGCTAAATTGCAATGCTTGTGATAATTTAAGTGGAGATGACAAGTAAACATCTGGTTTTATGAATTTTTGTTGGTATCAGAGATCTGGCTGGAGATAAAATACAGGAGTAGTCAGCATAAGGTTGCATTTAAAGTCCTGGGAAAGGATGAGATCTCCAAGTTGGGGGGGGGGGGTGGCGGGCGGGTGAGGAGGTGGACAAAGAAGCTTTATTTTCAAATGTGTTTGAAATTTTTCAGTCTCCCACACATGTGGATCATACCACATAAAGTTTTTCCAGAGCAGCTGGAAACAAGTCCTCACCTCCGTCTTTAACAGAAGAGATAGCGAAGACAATTTCACTCTTTACCAGTGTCTGCTGGTGTTTGTGGTGTCCTGGGCTGGAGTAGAATGACTTGTTTCCCTGGCTCTCAGCTCTCAAGCATGGGCAAATCCTCGATTTATTCTCAACCTCTGATTCTGTGTCTAGGCACATGTTGATTCAAAGACCCTTTATTTGTTTCAGGGTTTAATAATCTTATAATCTAAGATTTCAGGATGGGTTCAGAACAAGGAATGTGAAAGCATATAGGATGTTTATTCTTCTTAACTCCAGTTTGTCTGTGTTCCAACATATGCTGGGCTCAAGGAGAACTGAAACACCAACAGTTTTGCTTACTAGGGGCATGCCAACATCTCTCTGTGGATCTGACATTTGTACTCTTCAGCAGAAAGGATTGGTTGAGCTTGTTTGTCCCACCCAATATGGCTCCCCTGTAATAAGTTAAGTTTTTCTCCAACCCATCTCTCAATGGGTTGAGCTTCATGATGTTTTATCTCCACTTAGCTGCCTTTGGTCTGGATAATGATCCCCCATTCAGTCAGTCAGTATAACGGAAACAAGGTAAATTTCACTCAATGTACAGTCTCTGGCCACTACAACAGAATAGAGCCTCCACCTGAGCCCTTCTACCTCAAAAAAGGCTGAGGATATACCTACCCCTCTTTAGAGCATTGACTTTGCCTGATCCCTTCTTTGAGGCTGTTGCTACAACTCATCTTCATCTGAAGGTGCCAGACTGTGAATCTGCAGTCTGGTGAGATTATAATGTAACAAGACTGGTAACTTAGAAGGACCTTCAAGATGTGGAATCTTACTCTCTTTCACTGCCTCATAAAACCTTTCATCTGGGTATGTCAGCTGTTCTATTTTACAAGTCTTACCTGTAAAGCTTGTACGTGCATTTTATTTCTCTCAAATCTGAGAAAAAATTTTAAGAGAGTTTCTGAACATTCTTCATACCTCTCTTAATTATGAGTTCGGCATTTGGGACCAAGTAAATAAGACTGATCTAATTTTATAAAATTTCAACCTAGTAAGGGACCTAAGAATTTTGAGGTAAAACAAATCAAAGTAACTTGAAGACCCAATCAGTGAAGAATCATTAAACTAACTGTGTACACACAAGTCAAACTTCCCTTAAGCTCTTCAGATAGCTAGCAGTCAGATTTTTGAGACATTTAAAAGAATGTCAGTGTACTAGAAGATTTGACTTTTTCTATCAACTGGAAAAGTCACCTGTGCATTATGGATCCAATGGAGAAAAAATGAAGTGAAGGAAATTGTCACCATTATCAGAATCGAGTCACGGTAAGAGGCAATTCTCCACATTTCTCTGGCATTTCTGCATATCTTGGAGACAGACACCACTGTGCCTTTATTCCAAACTATGTTTTCAAGAATGTCAGTATAGCAAACAGCCTGGGAAGATAGAGATAGTATATTCCTCTAAAGCATGAGCAAGTTTGTTTACTATTTAGTATAATAGAGATAGTGTATCCCTTCAGGCCAAAGCTAAGGTAGGCTTAGTGTCCATTAGAAATGACTCAAGTTCCCTAAACTGGAGGTTTCTCCAACTAGTTGTGTATGTATTGCCTGACTTTTTGTGTCGCCCTGTGGAAACTGAGGTTTGAGAAACCAATGCAAAGATGGTATCACTCTAGCTACTGCTATTGCTGTTATAAAGCTGTCCTTTTCCTCTGACACAGAAATTTTGTGTCTTCTGCCAGCATTCATGACGCAAGATTATTAGCTTGCAAGTAGCATAAAATCTCAAACCCTTCACAATTCTTAACAGTCAGAAACCTCTATGGGTAATGTTAGCACAGGGCTCAAGAACAGTGTTAGCAATATTAAAAACTGTGTTGGATCTTTAAAATAAAATTAAATTCCCTAATAGCCAGGCGGAGTTCTTTTACTTCAGATTGTCACACTGTATGAATAAGAGCATAGTATTACAATTTTTATGAGACTAAATTTGGAAGCTTCTTACAGTTCTTCCCAAAAGTCCCAGCACTGAACAAAGTTTAAGGGACAGGCAGTAATGACCATCTCTGACAATGGTCACACAACTGGGCCAGATGTTTTCAAGTTCCTCTCCCTGATGGCAGCCAAAACCTGACCCCACTACTACCAACAAGAGCTCTCCTTCCACCCTCCTTCTCTCCCCTCCCTGTTGCTTCTCCTTTCAAAATCCTTCAAATCCACCTGCTTTTTCCTCTTTGTTGTTCCCTCCACAACCCACACACTCCTGCCATCTCTTTCTAACCCTGCTCCCTGCTTCCACCCTCCCCCCTGCCAATCTAGATTCTACATGGCCAATGGAGTGGACAACTTTCTCATATCCCCATCACCTTCAACAGGGGCTTTTTAAGTCAGGCAAGCCTGATAGCTGCTTTTATCGATTGGATATTTTGGACTTCTGCTAAGATTATTTTAAACAAAGAGTTCCACTACTTTAAAACATTTTTTAAATGCTAGCCTGAAAGATAAATGCCAAACCTTAAGTTTATCATTCAAAGCCTGTCATAATATGGCCCCATCCCCTAATCTTCCCCCCCACCCTCAGAAGCTCTACATTTCAGACACTCTTCCTACACCCATACATATCACCTAAAGTTTTCTTTTTTACAATATTACTTCTTTGATCAAGCCTCACTGCACACAGGATCAAGTCCAAGTTACTTACCTTTGTATTCATCACTCTCCCTATTTCACCACATCCTAGTCTTCTTCCTGACACAAACTCTGCCATCCAGCAAGTTTGGTCTCTTCCTAATATAATGGAAACTGGGTTCCCATGAGCCTCCTTTGAACCTTTGTTTACATTATGGCTGCACCTTTCCTCTCTGCTGTCCTCCTTCACTCTGGCCTTCCCCTCCCCCAGCACTGCAAACACATGACACATATAACTAAAAAAGACAACCCCCAGTGTGTGAGCGTGTGTGTGTGCACATGTGTGTGTCCCCAGCCTGTTCACTCTGTGAAGGCAGAAACACCTCACTCTGCCCAGCATTGCACCCTCTCTCCACTAACACCCGTACACAGGCTTAGAACCCGGCAATAGCACATTCCCAGTAAATATATCTTGCTTTATGGAACTCAAGAATCATTCCTTCTGTTTTCCCCACCTTTTCACTCAATAATATAAATTCCTGATGTACCACATTATCTCTGATTCTTAACTAGTGTTATGTTCTACCCCATCAACCCACTCTCCAACCAGAAATGCCCTGTCCTCTTCTGCCCTTTTTTTTTTAATTTTTAAAGTATATTTCATTGATTATGTTGTTACAGTAGTTTCAATTTTTTTACCCCTTTGCTCCCCTCTGCCCAGTACCCCACTTCCCTCCAGCAATCACACCCCCATTAGTTCATGTCCATGGGTCATGCATATAAGTTCTTTGGCTTCACCCTTTCCTATATTATTCTTAACATGCCCCTATTTTGTACCAACCAATTATGCTTCTTAATCCCTGCACCATTTCCCCAGTTCTCCCCCTCCCTCTTCCCAGCTGATAAACCTCCAAATGATCCCCATTACCTATGATTCTGTTCTGAGTCTGGTTTGCTTAGTTGGATTTTGTTTTTATTTTTTAGATTCAGTTGTTGATGCTTCTGAGTTTTTTGTCATTTTAGTATTCATAGTTTTGATCTTCTTTTTCTTAAGTAAGTCCCTTTGACATTTCATATAATAATGGCTTAATGATGATAAGCTCCTTTAGCTTCACCTTGTCTGGGAAGCACTTTATCTACCCTTCCATTCCAAATGATAGCTTTGCTGGATAGAGTAATCTTAGTTGTAGGTTGCTTTTTATCACATTGAATACTGCTTGCCAGTCCCTTCCTGCCTGCAAAGTGTCCTCTGAGAAATCAGCTGATAGTCCTATAGGCACCCCCCTGTAGGCAACTCTCCGCCTCTCTCTTGCTGCCCCCAGAACTCTGTCTTTATCTTTCACCTTTGGCATTTCAATTATGATGCATCCTGGGTTGGTCCCCTCTGGGTACAGCTCACCTGGGACCTTTCGTGCTTCCTGGACCTGTATGTCCATCTCCTTTGCAAAATTTGGGAAGTTTTCCTCATTTTTTTCAATTCTTGCTTCCTCATTCTGCACTGGTTGACTGTTTTTTTCTTCTTCCTTATGTCCAAACCATTGATTTGAACCCGTTTCCTTCCCTTCACCACTGGTTTTGTGTGAACTTTCCTTCGTTTCACTTAGCATAGCCTTCACTTCTTCTCTTAGGTGTCTGCCATACTCAAGCATATCTGTCAAGCCTGTGAGCATCTTTATCACCAGTGTTTTGAATTCTGCATCTGTTAGGTTGTCTATCCCCTCATCTGTTAGGTTGTCTATCTCCTCGTCGCTTAGTTCTCCCACTGGAACCTTGATCCATTTCCCATTTTGGGCCATACTTCTCTGTCCCCTCATTCTTACAGGCTCCTGTGTTTGTTTGCCTCCGTGTCCCAGGTAGAGCTGTCACTCCTGTTATGTTGTAAGGGGTGGAGCCTTAGGGATTCATCAGTACGGGGTAACCTGTTTCATCACGTTGTGGCACTGTATGTGGGTGAGGGGTCCAAGAGGAAACGATGCCACCTGCCCAGCACTCGCCCCTTTTCCAAGCACCTCTCCCACTTCCACACTGGACTGGCGCCCCTCCAGCTGCTGTCCTGGCCATCACTCCCAGAGTGGGTGGGTCTGAGGACATTCTAGTATCATATGGGGCCCTTTAAACAAACAGATTCTGCTGAGAGACCAGCAGTTCTGCCTCCACCCCAACCCCTACTGGTCTGCACAGTCAGAAGCAATGAGGCTTGATTTTCCCTGGTGCTGGGATGTAAGCTGCAAGGTCTGGTGAGGAGCTGGGAATGCTCCCCAGGTGTCCCTCCTGACTTTTTAAAACATGTAACTGCTTTCTGCTGGCCTGCCACTGCCACCGCTGCTGCCACCACCACACCATGTCCTCTCCGCCCTTCCTACCTGCCTGGATGAGTATTTCTTCTTTTATTTCTTTGTTTGCTGGACTTCCATGCAGTTTGA
This sequence comes from Furipterus horrens, assembly GCF_987537825.1. Taxonomy (NCBI): domain Eukaryota; kingdom Metazoa; phylum Chordata; class Mammalia; order Chiroptera; family Furipteridae; genus Furipterus; species Furipterus horrens. Next base: position 55,572,513 of record NW_028327176.1, on the reverse strand, counting down.
TTTTCTGGAACTTCTGGTTGTTTCTAGTTTTGAGGTAGTTGTATTTCTTCTTAGTTGTGGAGGGAGACGCAGCATGTCTGTCTATGCCTCCATCTTGGCCGGAAGCCCTCTTCTGCCTTTTTTACCTACCCAATTCTTACTTGTTCTTTAAGATGCAGTTCAATTGTCAACTTCTTGTTCAACCCAAGTTCTGTTTCATCTTGTACAACTCTAACCATGTGGTTGACTCATTCTAAGTCTGGACCCAAAATTTCTTGATCTGATTGTTGATTTGATAGATTCATATCAAATTGTGTATCTTATAGGCAGATAATACATAGCCTACCATCACTGCTCTCATCACCTTGTATTATAAATGTTTACTTTTGTTTTCACCTCACTCTGATGATGAGTTCCTTGGAGGGAAAAAGAGTAGGTTGTATCCATCCTTGTGTTCTCATCACAGTCATTCTAGGTGTTCACTAAATATTTTCTAAGTGAAAATTTGGGTTTCTCCAACTACTCAGCTGTGATATTTAATTTTACATGTCAAGTTGCTTAGCCTATAGTGCACAAATATTTGGTCAAATTATTTTTTAGATGCAATACTACATCTAAAAGTCAATAGGCTTTGAGTAAAGCTAATGATTTTTCATAATCAATTAACAGACGTCCCAAGAGAGAAAAAAATTACATCTCCCTGATGTAGAAGAATTCTGCCTCTCTGGAGAACCCTGACTAACACATCAATCATGAGGCAATAGAAGTGAAGACAGCAGTTGGCCAGGCTGACCCAGAGTTGGAGATTGTCAGGACAGTTGAAGCAAAAAGAGAAGGGGAAGGGAGTAGAAATTTGGGGCATGAGGGTGATTGAGAAAATGGATTGTAGAAGCTTAATCTGGGTGAGAAGGACAGAAGAGGGTTGATGGATAGTATGAAAATGGAAGGACAACAGTCTGGAACTCTCAATGAGACTGAAGAAAGATTTAGATGTAGGTGTAAGAGTCTGAGAGTGGCATGTGAGGTTCCGTGTGGGTGTAAGATTTTAGAGGTGGTGAGGTTCTGATTGTGACCTGGTTCAGATGTGATCATAGAAATGGACAAGTGAAGAATAGTGTAGGAAGGACCTTGTATTACTCAGGGTTCCCCAGAGAAACAGAATCAATAAGATGTGTATGTATAAAGTGAGGGATTTATTTTAAGAAATTGGCTCAGGCAACAGAGGGGCTGGCAAGTCAATAATCTGCAGGGCAGGCCAACAGGTTGAAGACTCAGGGAAGAGTTGACATTGCATTCCATTATATTTCATATATATTATGTCAAATTTTAAGAAGTATTGAAATAAACATCCTCATCTAAAATAGAATCTTTTTTTTTTCTGAGTATTTCATGTATATACAACATTATATCTTAAGACAATACATTGTGTTTTCTAAAACATATATCTCTGGGCTGTGGATCAATCACATGAATGTTGAAATTGCAGTGCATGATACCAGGTCTTGGGGTGGAGAAGAAGTCTGTGGGTCATGGGTGGAGAAAGTCTATAAAGCTTTCTTTCTTTCTTATACGTTCTTTCTCTTAATTTGCCATGATATTTTAAATTTGCTATTGAATGTTCTGCATATAGAAAAATCAAGATTTTAAATTGCTATCATGAGTTTTATTGTTTATGTTGTGCGATGCCAGTTATAAATGCACATAAAAACATTTAACTCATACACAGATTCCCTGAAATCACAGAATTTGTATTTTGTAACTGCCGTGGACATATGTGTCTCATTCTTACCAAAATAAAACTAATTCATCTGATTTTTATTTCTGCCAACACTCTTTACTGTAGGTTTACTGATGAGTAAAGGAGAAGTGAAAGGAAAGAAACTATGAGTTGCCCAATCGTTCCCTTTCCTTCCATGTTATCATTTTCAGAGTAACTGGTTGGCTGATACAGTTATAAAAGATATGATAGGCTTCCTTGATTGTTTTTCTTTTTTTAAATGCCTTCTTTCTGTACTTAAAACACATTGTTAATCAGAAAAGTGTGGTTTGTGGGGCTATAAATGCCATCACTTACTCAGTCATAAACATAACACACTTACCTTGTACCACTTAATGTCCACTGAACTTCCATACATCATGAGTCCACCAGAATTCTGTGCTATGGGGGCACCATAAGTGCAATACAGATGTGGCATATATCTCCTCTGTTCACATGCATGCTCCATTTGTCCCATTGGATTTCACTTATTAAACACAAGTTCAAAGACAGAATTATCGAGACTTTAAAGATGACAACAGCAGAGCATTAAACCAAGTTCAGAGCCCTTCTGAGTGTGGGCCCCTGTGTTACTACCCTGGTCACACACCCTTGAACCACATCTGTCTCATAGATGAGACAAAATGTCATCATCAGATGGCATGGTCCTCAAAAGAGCCCATTTCTGAAAAATAAAAGAGACAGTGGAAGAGCGATGTGTTAGCAAAGATTTTAGAGAATAGTAATAACTTCTGCTTCCTGGTAAATATCCCAGGAGTGCTGGAAGATATAGTGTATTCTCTAAAGGATACAAATTTAATACAGATCTATTAACTCAATCATGGGATCAGGAAACTTTGAATACAGATAAAGGGTGGATCAACCTCATAGTTGAAGTTGTCCGGGATAACACAGAAATTGGGTTGGGCAAAAACACTGTGATCTGGGTCCTTAGGACATCAAGGATTAGGAAGAAGACCCACAGAGCTGATTGGTAAGAAAACTGGTACTGCCATGAAGGAGAAAGTGTTTTAGAAGAGAATGGAGGAAAATTGGGGAAGAAGAGCAACAAGATGCTAGATAAATTCTGACAACCTTCTTCCACCCTCTAGATGGGAGCTGGTGAATAAACAGCCTTGTACTCTCCAGAGAGAACCAAATTTTGTTTGTCTTTTTGTTTTTATAGAGATTCAGGCTATAAAGAGGTTTGTTTACTATAAGCACGGTTCCAGAGATATGTTGAAATGGAACTTGACTTCTTAGTGTAACAGATATTTGAAGTTTTAAATTATTAGCATGAATTGTACTGTTCATTTACTTAAGGTCTGATGAGACTAGCTGGGCTCAGGTCCAGAGAAAATCTTGCTGTTAGAATGGTCTTGAGATCAGCACAAACTGAGACTGGGAGATGCTCTGTCAAGACTCTATGGTTGTCACCTGTATTCTTACAGGTACCTCCTAACTAGTCTCCCTGTTCTCAGTCCCACTGCCTACCCATCTACCAACTACTCTGCTACCAAACTATTATCTTTCTAAAATACAACCGGCAGTACCTTTGGAGGGCTTACCCCTCCAACCCCCCAATGCAGGCCCCCAACCCCCATAATGCAGCCTTCCATCCTTCACTCCAGCCTTAGCATCTACCACTGCCCAGTCAGTCCCTCTTTAGGACAGTCAAGGGCTGGCTTTCCCAAACAAGCCAGGCCCTTCATGTCAACCTGCCTTGTGTCTTATATTCTCTGACTAGAATAGTCTTCTCTCTCTTTTCTGCCAGGTAAGAATACACTGATGTGCTTGTAAATGGGCTCTTCTAAAAATAAACAAATAAACCCTGATCTGTAGCCTGTGCCAATTTCTATAGTGTAAACACTCCCACCACAGCTGATTTCAAGCTACCAACATAAGGTCACTGAACAGGAAGTTGAGATGAAATGGGCATAGTCTCCTCTTGGGAGCCAGGACAAACTGCTCCAACACCTTGTATTTGAGCAGATCATCTTTCTAAATTAAATTTTTCTTTCAGAAAATTGTATATATCTAAAGATCATCATCAAGTAAAATAAATACCTAAGCTAAATCTATGCATGAAAAACACTGGAAGGATACCCTAAGGTATTATCCAATGTTTGCTCCAGGTAGCAGAAACATGGGTGGTTTATTCTTCTTCCTTTTACTATCCTATAGTGAGTTAAATAGTGCCCTTCCAAAATTTACATCTAGTTAGAACCTCAGAATGTGATCTTATTTGGAAAAGTCTTCACAGATATAATTATATATCTTGAGATGAAATCATCTTGGATTTAGGGTGGGTCCTAAATCCAATGACTGGTATACTTATAGAAAGGGAAGGCTGAAACACAGAGTGGGAGGTGATGTGAAGACAGATGCAGAGATTGGAGTGATACATCTGTAAGCCAAGAAATGCCATGGATTGCTGACAACTAGAAAGCTAGGAGAAGCTAGAAGGGAGGCATCAGATGGTTTTTCCCTCAGAGACTCCAAAAGGAACCAAGCCTGACAACACCTTGATTTTTGGACTTCTGGCCTCCTGAACTATGAGAGAAGAAATTTCTGCTGCTTTAGGTCAGTTTGTGGTTATTTGTTATAGCAGCTCTAGAACTAATATGGTTGAGTATTTCAAATTTTTCTATATAAATTATGTTACTATATTTTAACATAAATAAGTTTTGTGGCTTTTCTTTTGCCTATTGGTTATCCCCATTCCCACACCATGACAGTTGCTACTCTCTGCCTGGGCGACAACTGGTCATTCCTTCATTGCACTCCAGTCCAGCCAGGGCTTGCATGAGTAGGGAAGGTCAGGGTTGGGCATCCTCCCTGTAGGACATTGTGGCAGTGATCCCTGCCCTGGGCTGGCAGGGTCTTGGTGATGGTCTTTGGCAAGTGAGTCAGTAGGGGCCTCTCGCCCACCCAACTGATATCCCTGCATGAGGTTGTGATCTCTTGACATTGCTCATCAGACATGGGTTGGGGTAGTGGGCCCGTGGGAAGAAGTTTGATATCTTAGCTCCCTAACCAGGCCTCACATTTTCACTATGCACCAGGCCCCAAAATTATGTAGCCAACCCTCCTGTTCCCCAATTAGGATGCCCTTTACCTCTTCTCCCCTGTTTAGAACAAAATAATAAGAATATAAAACTATCATGTATTGAGCTCTTTAGTATATGCTGAGCACTTTAAACTGTAAGGAAGACAAGGCATACAGGCATGGCTGTAATTCCAGGTAGTCTGAGTGTAGAGGAAGTGCAGGTGAAGTGGAGATGGCTTCTGGTAAGGAATCTGAGAGTCAGATTCAATGTACCCTTGGCCTCCTTGTTCTGTGGGATGCCCAGGTGGGAGGCTGTGTCCTTGGATAATGGGAACAAGCAGGGCAGCCACAAAGTCTGATGAACCAGCAAGGGACACATTGTAACACCCCAGAACTAGATGACCCAGTGCCTTCTGAGAACTTCTTTTGGCTTATTTCCAGATCTTTTTAACCTAAAGAGAGAATCAACTAGATTTGAGCAAAGACTGTGAAGTCTGCCCCTCTCAGCTGCTTCTCTGCCTGTAATAAAATTCCAACTAATCATTCAGAGGCAAGTCCTCGCCTCATTGCCATTACGTCAGAGAAAAGGACTTCTCTTGGGCTTCGAGAACCAACCCAGGGAACCCCACACAAGAGGGCGGGCTAATAGATAATTGAGGCCATGTTTTTGCTTGCTCACTGGGGGCAGGGAGCATTGTCCCAACTTGACAACAATTTTTTTTTTTTTAATTTTTAGAGAGGGCAGAAGAGAGAGAGAAAGGAAGGGACAGAAACAGCAGTTACCTCTCAAATGCACACTGACCAGGGGCCAAACCTGCAACCCAGGCATGTGCCCTGACCAGGAATTGACTGAATGACCTTTCCCTTTGTGGAATGATGTTCAACCAAACCACACCAGTCAAGGCCAGCTTGGGAACACTTTTAATCAGTTATTTTCAGGCTTCAACATGCATCAAAGTCACCTGATGAGTTTATTAAAATAGATGTGGGCTTTACCCTCATATTTTCTAATGCAAATATGTCTTGGATAAAGTTTTGCATTTATAACAAGTTCCCAGGTGTGGTCAATCCTGCTAGTCTGGGCACCACACTTTGTTAGCTCAGGCTTTAAACATGGAACAGAATGGTTTAATAGCCTTTGATAAAAGGACTCCATGAGCAACATTCCATTGTGGCCATCATTGAGTTCCTGCCCCATCTATCACTTCCACATACACCCCACCTTCCAGCCACACCAGACCTCTTCTGTTTCCCCAAACCCTCTCCACTATGTCACATGTCCATGACTTTGTTATTTTTTTAATGCAGAACCCTATAACAATAAAATAAGAATCAACTCTTAATTCTGCTACCCAGAAATAACTGCCACCAACATTTGCTGTGCCTGGAAAGGAAGAATTGACTGAGTTGCCTGCAAGTTACTTTGGAGCAAAGCATGCAGATAAATCCCTCAAGTGCCTGCTTTTAAATGTTCAAGTGTAAAGCAGCAGCACTGTGCCTCAGAAAGACATTCTCTCATGTACAAGAATTGCCCTCCTAATGAAAGTTTCCCAATTTTTGTAATAGCATCTTGTTTGTGTGTAGCATTTTACAGAAACAGTTTGGCATGCATTGTCTTATTTGGGTTAAATGCTTGCTGAATGAGGATTTCGGACTTGCTCAAGTTCTAATAACAAAATCAAGACTGGAATCCTCCTTGCAGACCTGGACTCTATCTGGACTCTTAGAGCTCGGGACATATGGAAAGGACACTCTCTTAGGACTTGTGCCTTTCCTGGACTTCACCATGACCTAGTGTAACACTGCACATGATTTCCTGGACTATTATACAGAGGCTAATGACAACATACCCCAGATCCTGAAGGAGAGAACTGATAGATAAGAAATGAGAAACTATTGAGCGTGGTTTTGGTTTATAGCCTTTTGGGGAGCAAGGGAAGTGCTGAGTCTCATGGGAAAACAGGGCTCCAAGCTAAAGTGCTCCCACCCACCCCCAAGGTTGGAATATTGTAAATAAAGACCCGTTTTTCTCAACAACAAAAAAAAAAAGACTAGAATCCTGGTCTTCTGACTCCTTGCTCTGCTTTTCCCAGGTGGTGAGGTTTTCCTACCAACCTCATTGTTGTTACCACAAGAAAGACCACTTCCTGAAGTGAACTCTTGACAATAGCAGTTACACTGCCTACCACCTCTAGCAGCTTTTGCCAAATACCCTGAAGCAGAAACTACAGGGAGCTCAAAATCCTCACCCTCAAGTCACTCTTTCCTGGTCACCTCTGTGCCCTGTTGCCAGTCTGCCTCACCCCACTGCCCCATTTTCCCCCTCACTCTGAGAGGTGGCCACAAAGGAAATATTCAGAATGAGACTCTTGGATGGCAAAGGGTAATGTGGTATTATGGGGGCCATCTAGCCCAGGGGAACCTGGAGCTGAAGGCCTGGAAGCCATTCACCTATTCATTGGGTGATCTAGCAAAAGAAACCTGTTTCTTTCTCTGTAGAATGTGGATGATAATAAGGGTGTAACATGGAGGCAATGAACAATAGGTTTAAGCAACTCTCAATCTTACAACAGCCAATGAAAACAATGGCAGCGTCCCAAAAATCCAAAAAGAGATGAGCCTGTGAGGCAGGAGATGCTTTGGAGTCATAGGGGGAAAATGGCCAAGAAGAAAGTTGGAGCCACAGAAAGTGATTATCAACAATTTTGACAAATGTGTACAACCACGATTATATAGAACAGTTCTATAACTCCCCCCTGACCCTGGCTGGTTTGGCTCAGTGGATTGAGCGTCGGCCTGCGAGCTAAGTGTCGCTGGTTCGATCTTCCAGTCAGGGCACATCAGAGAAGGAAAACTCTGACTCCAAAAAACCTCCGCTGCCTTGCAGCATACCTCTTCAGGGGAAAGGCTAAGGGAGTAAACCCCGACAGAAAATCCGGAGCCGGAGTCCCTAAGGCGGTTTGACGTTGTAGTCAACACCGGCAACTCCTGCGGCGCACCTGAAGCCAAGCTGTATTGACTCCGTCTTTCCCTTGGACCCTTCAGCTGCGAAGAGAGGGGGGGTCTGCTGCATGGGCAACAGCAGACCCTCCATATCACCCTGCCCAGGCTCTGTAGCTTCAGCTTCACTGGAGAGGACACTCCAGCGTCATCACAAGATGTCGATTCAACACGGGAGGAGACAGATACCGTGTCACTCCCGAGTCGGACTGCACAGCCATTCTCGGCGGTGCAGATAGACTCTTAAGAAGCTACACCATCGTCTCTCGAGACGGACGGCTGCCGACGACGATAACTCCCCCCTCCCCCCAAAATCATCCAGGCTCCTTTGTAGTCAGTCCCCTCACCTACTCCCAGCTTCTGGCAAGCACCCACCTATTTATGTCCCTTCAGTATTTTTTTAAGATTTTATTTATTTTTAGAGAGAGGGAAAGGGAGGGAGAAAGATAGGGAGAGAAACATTAATGTGTGAGAGACACATCAATCACTTGCCTCTCGCACACCCTGAACTGGGAACCTGGCCCACAACCCAAGCATGTGTCCTTACTGGAAACCAAACCAGCAACCTTTTGGTTTGCAGGCCAGCACTCAATCCACTGAGCCACACCAGCCAGCATGTCTCTTCAGTTTTACCTAAAAATATCATATAAATAAAGGGAACGTGCTGTACATAGCCTTGAAGGCCATGTTCAAGAGTCTGGATTGCATTCTGTCCTACTTTCTTCTTTCATGAACTAGGAGGCAGAGAGATATTCTATAATCTACACTACCAGTTTGCATAGTTTCACCAAAGCCACTCTGTGATTGCCAGTTGTAACAATAATAACCATAATGATGACAAAGAACTATTATTATTTATTTTGCTTCAACCGTTAGACTAAGTGAATTCTCCATCACATTATAGAGCATACACTTAGAAATAGGTTCAGTTCTGGCTGGTGTTGCTCAGCGGGTTGAGTGCTGGCCTGAAAACCTAGTGGTCATTGGCTTGATTCCCAGTTGGGGCACATGCCTGGGTGGTGGGCCAGGTCCCCAGCAACTGATTGATGTTTCTCTCTCACATCGATGTTTCTCTCCTTCTCTTTCTCCTTCCCTCCCCTCTCTCTAAGAAAAACAAACTCTTCTTTAAAAAAGATACAAACCTTATTTTAAAAGAAAAGAAATAGATTCAGTTGTCAGCCTTTATTTGATCATATCTTTGCCTCTGATACCAAAACCTGAAAATCGTAATGGTCAGGGGTTCTGAGCAGTATTTATTTATTTATTTATCAGGTTGGACAAAAAGTTTGCAAGTTTTTTCCATAAAATAAAAGACGCATTTTTTTTAATTTTCACCAGTAACTATTGATTTGAATACTTTGAATATGTTAACTATCTCCCACATTGATTGTTCTCAATTAATGTCTCAACATGTTCACTATCAACTTCAACTGGTCTACCCAACCATGGAGCATCGTCATCCAGCAAGAAATCTCCAGCATGAAACTTCTCAAACCACCTTTTGACACATTCAGTCAGTCACAGCACCTTCTCCATACATTGCACAAATTTTTTTTTTGCATTTCAGTTGGTTTTTACCGTCCTTGAAATAATGGAGCATAATATGCTGAAAATGTTGCACATTTTCTTCCATCTTCAGTATGAAAATGGCTACACAAAAATTTATCAAGTTTGATACTTTTTTTCATTGTTTTTCAATTACAGTTGTCCCATTTTTCCCCCATTGCTCCCCCCACCCCGCCCACCCCTTCTCCCACAGTCATATCTACCCCCCGTTGTCCATGTCCATGAGTCATTTATACATGTTCTTTGACTAAACCCTTCCCTTACATAACCCTCTTCTCTCCCTCTCCCCTTCTCCCTGATAACTGTTATTGTTCCTTGTTCAATTTAGTTCATTTGTGTTGTTCCTTAGTCTCCTGTATTAGATGATATCATATGGTATTTTTCTTTCATTGCCTGGCTTATTTCACTAAGCATAATTCTCTCTACTTCCATCCATGTTGTCGCAAATGGCAGGAGTTCCTTCTTTCTTTTTGCTGCATAGTATTCCCTTGTGTAAATGTACCACAGTTTTTTGATCCACTCATCTACAGATGGGCACTTAGGCTGTTTCCAGCACTTAGCTATTGTAAACAGCGCTGCTATGAACATAGGAGTGCCTAAGTCCTTTTGAATTGTGGTTTCAGGACTTTTCGGGTATAATCCTAGCAGTAGAATCACAGGATCAAAAGGCAGTTCCATTTTTAGTTTTCTGAGGTAATCCCATACTGTTTTCCATAGTGGGTGCACCAGTCTGCATTCCCACCAACAGTGCACTAGGGTTCCCATTTCTCCACATCACCAGCACTTGTTGTTTGATTTGTTGATGATGGCCATTCTGACAGGTGTAAAGTGGTATCTCATTGTGGTTTTTATTTGCTTCTCTCTGATGGTTAGTGATGTTGAGCATTCTTTCATGTGTGTATGGACCCTCTGTGTATCCTCCTTAGAGAAGTGTTTGTTCAGGTCCTTTGCCCATTTTTTAATTGGGCTGTCTGTCTTCTTAGTGTTGAGATGTGTACGTTCTTTATATATTTTGGAGATCAGTCCCTTGTCTGAGGTATCATTGGCAAATATGTTTTCCCGTATGGTTGGTTTCCTTTTCATCTTGTTAATGTTTTCTTTTGCTGAGCAGAAACTCTTTAGTTTGATGTAGTCCCATTTCTTTATTTTTTCCTTTATTTCTTTTGCCTTAGTAGATGTATTGGTGAAAATATTGCTATGTGGGATATCTGAAATTTTCCTGCATATGTCTTCCTCTAGGACTTTTATGGTGTCACGGCTTACATTTACATCTTTGATCCATTTTGAGTTTATTCTGCTGTGTGGTGTAAATTGGTGGTCTAGTTTCATTTTTTTTGCACGTCCCTGCCCAGTTCTCACAGCACCATTTGTTGAAGAGGCTCTTCTCGGTCCATTTTATGCTCCTTCTCCCTTTGTCAAATTTTAGTTGACCATATAGTCCTGGGTTTATTTCTGGGCTCTCTATTCTGTCCCACTGATCTATATGTCTGTTCTTATGCCAGTACCAGACTGTTTTGATCACAGTGGCTTTGTAGTATAGTTTGATATCTGGTGTTGTGATTCCTCCTGCTGTGTTCTTCTTTCTCAAGATTGCTTTGGTTATTCGGGGTCTTTTTTGGTTCCATATAAATTTTTGAAGTATTTGTTCTAGGTCTGTGAAATATGTCATTGGTATTTTAATAGGGATTGCATTGAATCTGTAAATTGCTTTGGGTAGTATGAACATTTTAATGATGTTGAGTCTTCCCATCCATGAACATGGTATTTGCTTCCATTTATTTGTATCTTCCTTACTTTCTTCAGTGTTACGTAGTTTTCCAAGTACAGATCTTTTATCTCTTTGGTTAAGTTTATTCCTAGGTACTTTATTTTCCTTGTTGCTATAGTAAATTGGATTTTTTTTTTTTTAGTTTATATCTCTGATATTTTATTGTTGGTGTACAGAAATGCCTTAGATTTCTGTATATTTACTTTGTACCCTGCTATTTTGCCAAATTCGCTTATTACGTTGAGTATTTTTTTAGTGAAGTCTATAGGTTTTCTATGTACGCTATTATGTCATCTGCAAATAATGACAGTTTTACTTCCTCTTTTCCAATTTGGATGCCTTTTATTTCTTTTTCTTGTCTGACTGCTGTGGCTAGAACTTCCAAGACTATGTTGAATAGGAGTGGAGAGAATGGACATCCATGTCTTGTTCCTGATCTCAGGGGGAATGCTTTCAGTTTTTGTCCATTGAATATGATGGTGGTTTCAGGTTTCTCATATATAGCCTTTATTTTGTTGAGGTATGCTCCCTCTATTCCCATTTTGCAAGTGTTTTCATCATAAATGGGCATTATATTTTATCAAGTGCTTTTTCTGCGTCTATTGATATGATCATGTGATTTTTGTCTTTCATTTTGTTTATGTGGTGTATTATATTTATTGATTTGCGAATATTAAACCATCCTTGCATCCCTGGGATGAATCCCACTTGATCGTGGTCTATGATCTTTTTAATGTGTTGCTGGATCCTGTTTGCCAATTCATTTTTATTTTTAATGCATGCTGATGTGACAGCTGTCATAATACAATCTAACAAAAATTGTTTTGAATTATGTTAAAGACAATTAAGCACTACTAAAGCCATCTTATGGGAAAATAACAAAAAATAATTTGGCCAACCCAATATTTAGAACATGTGACCTACAGCCACCTCCAGGGTGAGGGTTGGTAGAAACAATCTGGCAGATGGGATACTAGCTTCAAGCAAGTTAATTCTGGCATATTTTAGCCCCAGTATCATAGATTTTATTTTATTTACTTTAAATATATTGACATGGGACCACTTTGGGATATGTAGCTGAATACCCTCCTGCTATTGAGAATTGAAAGGAATGTACTAAAGGCAGCCATTCTGGTCTATGTTGTTGATCGAATGTCATCATCTTTTACTAAGAGAGTTCTTAAAAGATCAGCCCAGTTTCTACTTGTTAGAAAGCATGGCCCAAGACCAACCACTCTACAATCAACATAGTCATTAATGGCTTTAGTCTTGCAACCTTTAGTTGGCTCATTTTCAACAATTTTATTTGATAAGTTTTATCATTTAGTTGTTCAATATTTCTCAATCTGGAACAACATTCCCCCCACCCACCCACCCAGGGGACACTTGACAATGTCTAGAAACATTTTTGGTTGTCAGAGCTGGAGAAGTGGGGAATAGGAGGATGGGAAGAGGATGCTACAGGCATCTAGTGTGTAGAAACTGTTTGGGGAAGCTACTAGCATCCTGTAACACACTGGACACTCCTCATGACAGAGTGATCTGACCCAAAAGATGAAGAGTGACAAGGCTGAGAGTCCCTGAGTCACCTAGAAATACTTTTCTAAGATAACTATATCTTTGGAAGGTTCAACAAGTTATATTGCTTAATACTCTTAAGTTCCTCGGGTTCTTTGTTGATGATTTTTATGGCCATATTAGGAAATTGGTCACAGCTCTGAAGTTTTTCCAAAGTATGTTACAATCATGCTTTTGAATGAAGAACATTGAATCTTCCACCTGCATGTTGGAGCTTTTCAGGGCAGAGTCTTTGCCCTCTGTGTATACTGGTTAGTAGCTTTAACATTCCAAGAAAAATGTCTTCTCTACACTCAGTGTGGTTTAAGAACCACCTTTCATCAGAATCACTATCTACACTCATGTTCTTGCCCAAGAACATCACTGTAACAGGGGCAGCTAGCAAACCCAACACAGATTAATACTCTCTTTCACAAGGGAACATCATTATCAGACAGTGGCCAGCTCCTGTCTTTCAGCATATTTCTCAAATACCTCTTTGCAACTAAATGTAGCTGATTGTGTGTGTCACTTCTGGGTTAATATGATTGAGAAGAGGGCCCACCATCACCTTGTCTTCCCCCATCTACTAACGGGAGGTGGAGCCACAAGATAGCTGGAGCGCAGGTCCTGAATCAGCCTCTGGAGAAAAGCCATCCAACCATTAAAGACACCTGCTTGAATGTTACATGAGCAGAAATACACTCATGGTAAGCCACTTAAATTTTGAGATTTGTCTGTTATAGTAGTTAATGTTACCCAACCTAACCTCAAAACTTTCACCTCCCACTTTCTTTGTGAGTTATAAAAATCACAGTTTATAGAGGACCATTTGAAGCAAAGGTTAGCAAACCATAGCATGTAAGCCAAACCCAGCCTGCTGCCTTGTCACTGTGTGGCTACAGAAGCTAAGAACAGATTTTACACTTTTAAATGGCTGGAGAAAAAAACAGGCTCTAAAGAACATCCCTGTCTGCAAAGCAAAAGGTTGCTTGTTTGATTTCTGGTCAGGGCACATGCCTGGGTTGTGGGTTTGGTCCCAGGTTGGGGACATGTGAGAAGTAACTGGTCATGTTCCTCTCACACATAAATGTTTCTCTCCCTCTCTTTTCCTCTCTCTAAAAATAAATATATAAAATGCTTTTAAAAGAATAATATTTTGTGACATATTAAAAATATAAGAAATTCAAATTTTAGTGTCCTCTAATAAGGGTATATTGGACCCTAGCCACACCATTTGTTCACAGATTCTCTATGGCTGCTTTTTACACTATGATGGCAACACTGAGTAGTTGTAACAGAGACCTCATGGCGCTAACATCTAAAATATTTACTATTTGGCCCCTAACAGAGAAAGTTTGTCAACGCCTGGCTTGAAAGATATGCATCCATTCATTCAGATGTAATGTTTAGAAATTGTCTCCTGCCCCTTTTCTAACAGGAGAGTCTGGATAGACCTAAGGAAGCCTGGGGCTCATGCTAGGTCTACTTTGCTTTAACCCCCTGTAAGGACAGTTTTCATTGAATAGTTTCAAGACACAATTGCAGGGATATTTTGGAGGATCCCAGGAGATATTTCTCTTAGGTCTCAGGACCAGGATAATCTGTGCCAGTCCTTTGTGACAATCCTTATCACAAAATATTTGTTTGGGCCCCAAGGGTGTTTTAAGCTAAATCTATAGCCCTATCTTCAATGAACAGGCTCTAAGATGAATTTCTTTAACACTGACACTACCCTGGAATTATTTTATTGCCCTACACTTTTCTCTTTGCTTCCATCATTTCCTTTAAAATATCTGTTCAAGCTCTGACTGGTAGGGCTCAGTGGATTGGGCATCATTCTGCAAACCATCCAAGAGCCAACAAATTGATGCTTCCCTTGCACATTGATATTTCTCTCCCTCTTTCTCCCTTCCTTCTCCTCTCTCTAAAAATAAATAAATGAAAAAAAATTTTGAAATGAGGCAAAATGGGAATTAATAAAAATATAAACAAAAAAAGATGAGTTGTATTACATCATTATAAATGTGCTCAACTGTTCTCTCATCAACTTGTCTATGTTGGGAACTACATCTCACAAAATCCTCTGACTATATGATTGTGGGTCTCAAGGGGAAGTTGAATGAGATGTGGGGCAGAAGCAGCATCATCAGTCTCTAAGAGCCTCCATGTGTTAGAGGAGGTGAGAGACTCGCAGAGGTACAGGCAGGTTCCCCTCATGACTAGCCCCTCTTCTTGCTCTTTCCAAACTCCCAGCACTGTAAGTCAGTAGTGAGCCCATGCCCCACCACTAGATACTTTGCTTCAAACCTACAGAGGCACTAGCTACACTAAACCCTCCACCTTCCACAGACTTCTACACTAGTCCCCTATGCAGGGTCACTCCAGCTGCATGCAGGATGTGCCCATCTTCCCCATTTCCCTGCTAGTTTCAGCTCAATTGCCAGCAGTAGGGCTGGCTAGTGACTCTTCTGGGATCCTTCAAATCACCTTCTTACACCTGTGCTCTTCCAGATCCTCCCACAATTGTGTAAGGTATAATTCCTCTAAATTCATTATTCCACAATATTCATGGTGATTCAACTTCCCTGATTGAACCTGAACCAATACAAATAATGTAACATTTTATTACAAGTATGATTAATAGTGAAGAGCACTTCTCTCTCCTAACTTTTGTTATTGGACTCATGTGATCTCATTACATGAAAATGACCTCATTTCTAGATCCCAACCTGGAGAAGAAGCATTTCTAATTCTGCAAGTTTCCACCCAATACTGTGAAATTTTCTCAAGTCTCAGACCCACAGGAAGGTGCAGGCTGTGTTAGAAGTAGATAAACTCAACATCATTTTGAGTCACCTTCTCCCTCCCACTCTTATAGGAGAGTTGGTATGGCCATCCCCCAAATGTTTCTTTTCAGCAAACAGAAGGTAACATTTTTGCTGGTTGCTTGGAACCAACAACCACCCTCCCTGCTCATGCAATATTCCAAAATCTCTCAGACCCAGCACAATAGCACCTGACCTGGGATGTGGGTGGCATTGATTGCCTTCTTTGTGTATTTTGAAAGATACTGGAATTCAGTCATTAATGATTCATTTTGGGGGCTATCCCCAGTCATACATGCTTCTTCTGCATTTTGAGTCTCTTTTAAAAATACAAATACTTCTCAAAGACATGGTAACAATAGCAAACCATTATTTAGCTCTTACTATGTGCCAGAGACTGTTCTGGACACATCACAGATATCAACTCAACTAAACTTCCCAACAATCCTTTGAGAAAGTTACTTTTACTATCATCCCCTTATTCAGATGCAGAAATCAAGACACAGAATGTTTAAGTAGCTTGCACAGGGTTTCCCGGCCAGTCAATATCAGGATATGAACCCCGGCAGGTACAGTGGGGATACAGTCACCACCATATCCACAGGGTGTAGCAAACTATTGAGAACACAGTAAGTGCTCAATAAATATTTATTTACTAAATAGATGAATAAATCAAATCAAATCAATGTCATTTATCTCTGAAGAGATATAGTAAAATAGGCTGGTTAAACACACAGACTCCAAACCAATTGAATGGAAGTATGACAACTACAGAATTAAAGAAAACATATCCATCAAGATGGGTAGGAGGGGCACAGATATGGAATGGGATGGTCCCTCACCTACATATGGTGGATAAAAATTTGGGAAGCACATCTTGGGAGTGAGGAGTCCCAGCCCCACATGAGGCCCTCCAGTGCAGGGTTCCAATGCCAGGAAAATAAGTCCCCACAACTTCTAGCAGCAAAAAACAGCAGGGACTGAGTTGGTAGAATAAACTCCTGGAACCCCAAGTAGTTCCTCTTAGAGATCCCTCACACAGACTCACCTACTTAGACTCACTCCCTCTGAGCTCCAGCACCAGGGTAGGAGCTTGAAAAGCACCAGTGACATAAAGAGAGGAACTGAAGTGTCTGGCATCAAGGTGAAACCAAAAAAGCCAGTGTCTGTGCTGCCTGTCATCTACCAGACCCAATAAGCAGAGACAAGGATTGAATCTTTTTTTTTTTTTTTAATTTTGGTTTTTCAATTACAGTTGTCCCCTTTTCCCCTAATTTCTCTCCCCCACCCAACCCAAAGGATTGAATCTTTATGGGCACTTCACTCAAATGGTCAGTGATCTGAAAAGATGGTGGATTTGTATTCTAACAGACTATCTTAAATTCCATTATAATTGGATGCTTTTTATAAGGAGAAAAAAAATGTAGGTAGACAGTTTAAAATTCAGGGGAAAAGTTAATTGGATAATAACTAAAAGAGGTCCTTATTTTTTCAGTGAAATTCCGTAATAGCCATGCCTTAGGAGTAAGAAATATATCCCAAGACTAAGGGCTAACCCCCTAGAATTAGGGGGGACATAGCCCTTCTGTAACAGAACCAAAATGAAGCCTCCATAATAATTGAGTGATCCACTAGTAATTTAACTACTATCTAGAACAAAACTCAACACTCTTTGGAGTAAGATAGCTAAACCCAGCACCTCTGCAATGTAACAACTAATACTGAATATATTGAGTTGGCCAATAAGTCCTGTTTACTTTTTTCTGTAAAATAAAAGACACATTTTTCATTTTCACCAATAACTTTATTGATTTGGATATTTTGAGTATGTTGGCTATCTCCTGCTACTGGCTTCTAGTGGGTAGAGGTGCTTCCAATGCATAAGACAACCCAACGGCAAAGAATTACTTGGCCAAAATGTTAATAGTACCAAGAAACTTTGCAAACCACTATTGACATATTGGATGAGTCACAGCACCTTCTCCATACACTGCACAAATCTTCTTTTGCCTTTCAGTTGTGTTTTTACGTTTCCTGAAATAATAAAGCATAATACACCAAAAACGTTATATATTTTCTTCCATCTTTAGTATTAACTTGGCTGCACAAAAATTCACCAGCTTTGGTAAGTTAGTTTTAAAGGAATGTACGCAACTGAAATCCCAAAAAGATATGAGAGAGAGAGAGAGAACAGAGCAGAAAGAATGTTTGAAGAAATACAGACAAAAGTTTTTTCCAAGTATTATTAAAAACAGCAATTTACAGACCCCAAAAACTCAGCAAACCTTAAGTATAATAAGTACAAAGGAAACAATAATTTAAGTTAAATTTGTGAAAACCACAAAGAGAAAATCTTAAAGGCTACAAAGGGGAGAAAAAAAAATAGCATGGTCAAACTAAGATCTATATACAGTGACAATATCCTTCAGAACTGAGGGTGGAATAAAGATATTTCAAGTAAATAAAACTAAATTTGGAAAGTGAACAAAAGAAAATATAAAGTATGGAAATGCAATTTTAGTGAATATTAGAAGGGCAAGGATTTTCCTTCACACTATATATTTTTCTCCCTACCTGATCCCTCCAGAATTTGGCATTCTGAAGAAATACATAATGGCATAAGGTTCTTTGCATAAAGCTAATAATACCAGTTGTTAATAGAGGTTTTGTTGACCAAGATTTTGACTGAAATGTTATGCCTAAAGGAGGCATGCTTGGGCTCTGGTTGTTACCAAAAAGCCCCGAGGAACTAAAGTTGACCTTAGAAGGTAATAAAAGCTCATGAAAAAGAAGGCCTGGTACTTTGGTTGGTTGGGCGGTTCAAGGCAATTTTTCCAGGGAAGGAACAAAGGTTGCTTTCCTGAAAGATGGCTAGAAGAGACCTTAATGCACAATGGAAAACCCGAAAGGACTTGGAAAAGACAGGTGTTTACAGGCAAGGCTGAATGGCAGTATGTGGCTCAGCTCCTGTGTCCTGAAGGGCAAACTGAAAGTCACCCTAAATGTTTCTTGTGTAAGTTCTAGCAAAGCAGATGTAAAGATCATGCATGATCATTTGCTGCTCTTGTTGTGTTTATGCAAACAAACAGGATAAATTAAAACTGCACTTAATGCAGTCCCTTTAATGACAAGGAGGGTAATCTTGAGAAAAATCGCAATTCAAGGAAAATCACTATAAAGTAGTGAAGCTAACTGTCTTTAAAGTTTATTTTCATCTAAAGTTTGTTTTCATTTGAAAGTTAAACTAGGTTTGTGACATCATCAAAGATGCTTAATTTACAGGCAAGAAGAATGTCAAATGCCTTGCAACTGGATGTCTTTCCAATTGGACAGTCTTGTAGATTTAGAGACTGATTTGTGGGTTATGTTGCATAAATTAACGTGTGTTCTGTTTTCATAGGGCATAAGCCTATGATTTCATTATCTGAGTGACTGTCTGTACGTATAGGCCTCACTTAATCCTGTCTGCATCGCTGCTTCCTGACACTCAATGGTTTGGCTGAACTAAGTAGCTGGGTTGGTGAAGCATAGGGTGGTCTGTGGGCTTTACTTTAAAACTGGTTTCTCACGAGCCAAGTGTCGCTGGTTCAATTCCCAGTCAGGGCACATGACTAGGTTGCACGTTAGGTCCCCAGCAGGGAGCACAAGTGAGAGGCAACCACACAGTGATGTTTCTCTCCCTCTCTTTCTCCTTTCCCCTCTCTCTAAAAATAGACAAACAAACAAACAAATAAATTATTTTTTTTTAAAAACTGGTTTCTCTTTTCTATCCTAATGGCTTGGATAGAGAGGGCCCAGAAGTCTGAAAGGAGGGAAACCTAAAATATTCCCCTTAGCCCAAACTTAGTGGGCAAAAGGGTTTTGGACAGGTGTGACATGCCTTGCACACCTTCCTCCAAAGAAGCCTTTTTTTCCCCCTAATACGGGACATTGAAAAATTAATCCCTGCCTTTTGTCATCTAGTGGTTATGGACTGAATGATGCCTTTTAACCCTGTTGCCAGATCTGTTGTCCCCAGAATACAACAAGGATGCCAGCCTGTTAAATCAAGCACGCCGTTGTCCAGGGACAGCCAACTGACCTGGAGTCTGCAAGATCCTTCCCCATGTGGGAAGGCCACCCTCCCCTTCACACCCCAACTCTTATTAGGGATTTCTGGACCCAAGGGTTGGTAGGACAATGACCATGTCCAGTTTGAAGCAGCTAGAGGAGCATGAGACCTTCGCCCATTGTCCTGTATAAGATTATAAAGGGCCTTAAGTCAGAGAGGGAGGAATTGTTACAGAGCAGGCGTCCCCCCAGAAATAAATAATTTTTTTTAAAAAACTGAATTTATTATCAGTAAATCCACCTATGAAAAATGTTAAAGGAAGTTCTTCAGGCAATAGGGAAATAAAACCATATGAAAATTCAGATCTACTGGAAGGAATGAAGATCACCAAAAATGCTAAATATATGGAAAAATATTTTTAAATTTTTTTCTTTTCTTACATTATTAAAAGATAATTGACTGTTTAAAGAAAAGTAACAATCTGTTATGAGATACCTACCTTTGTGGAAGTAAAATATATAACTACAGCCCTGGCTGGTGTGGCTTAGTGGATTGAGCACCAGCCTGTGAACCAAAAGGTAATCAGTTTGCTTTCCAGTCAGGGCACATGCCTGGCTTGCGGGCCAGGTCCCCATTGGGGGGTGGGGGGGGCGGTGAGAGGCAACACATCAATGTTTCTCTCTCTTTCTCCCTCCCTTCCCCTCTCTCTAGAAGTAAATAAAATCTTTGAAAGAAAATATATAACTACATCCAAATATCTCCTGTTTCCTTCTACCTAACTATCCCTAAGGCATGAAGAGGGCCCCTTCAAATTGGCCACCTTAAGACCCTCAGATCAGCTGCACAATAATCATTAATATTCTCTTTGGTTAGGAAGGTGCTTTCTTCTCAAATTCTGTCCCCTTTTCAGGCTGATGTCTCCTAGGCCCTAGCCCATCTCTCATTTATGTGAGGTTCCTGAGCTCTTGTTCATCCTCCATTGAAGGAGAGCCCATTGATTTTATTCAAGAAGCAGGCATTGATAGCCTCTTCTCTACAGGGCCTTTGCATTTTGCTTCCTCTTCTCTTGTCTACTTAATTTCTTATTTATTCTTCAGATGTCAGCTCAAATATCATTTCCTCAGGGAATCTCTCACTGATGTTTCCCCCTCCCCCACCATGCTCCACATCTGTGTCCATGCCTGGATGTCATGTTCAGTCTCTCAGTTCCTCTGGACAAGGCACCACCATAGTCATTCTTCCCCCAGAACCCTGAGGTTGAGCCCACACAACCACTACTGGATACATGAAATACATACCTACTTATCTAGTTTTCACCTGCCTACCAGGATATTCATCTCTTCCAAAGTCTTTGGATCTTGTTGATGCTGACTGACCTCCAGCCTGAACTTCTCATCACCAAATGTGAGGTTCTTCATGCCAGGGCCACCTTCTTTTCTTCAATCATCCAGTTTACTGGTCATGGGCAACCTTATTTTGCTCCACCCTTCTGCCAATAAATGCTATGTTATGTCCACTAAAACTGAGCCTTGGGGAATGCCCATACTTAGAGGTAGAACAAGGACAAGAAGATATTTGGGCCAGGCTAGGTTGAGAACCCAACCTAGGTTCTCCTATGGCACCTTCACAGCACTTGTGACATTATATTATCCTTGGCCTATAACCCTATTCTTTATTGTCTTCCAGTGCCCAGCACAGAGTCTGGCTGTGTATATGCATTCAGTCAATGTTTGTTGAGTAAATAAATACAAATTTGAGGAATCTGAAAAGACCCAGAGGAAATAGACTTACTAAAGTGAAGGAAGAAAAGTTTTGAGAAAGTACTGTATTAAGAATCCTATTCTTCCTCCCCCCAACCCCCACCTCACCTCTTGCAGGACTGGTGTGGCAGTTGGTACGTCACAGTTACCCAGGAGAGGCTGCATGAGTGCCCGTCCATTCCTGATGCCCAAGTACACCCTTGAAGTTATGCCTGCCTGAGGGTTTCAATGATGGTCATTTTTCTTGCACTAAAAGACATTACATAATAACATTACTTCCATAAGGCCTGGGATTAATCAGATAACATACTTTTAGTATATTCTCTGCAATTATCTGAGTGTACTTGACATTTATCTCGAAATCAGTGATTCACAGTCCTGGTGTGACTGCTCTCAAGGTGTCTCTAATATCTCAAGTATATCAACAGACTCTCCAAATAATTTAAATTTATATTCAGCTTAAAGCAGATTTCCAGGGCATACTTAGTAGAACTCCTTGGAGTTGGGCCTAAAAATAAACATTTTCAATAAAGATTCTCAGATTATTCTAATACAACACTCTAGAATCATTGCTCTGTTTCAGTCCTCTTGTTTTCCAGATGGGCAAACTGAGCCCGGAGGGTGGAAACGACTTGCCTAAGATCACACAGTGCCAGGATTCAGGCCAGAATCCAGACTTCCTGACTTCAGTTCCAATGCTCTTTCAACTATAGGCATAAATTCAAAGTTCCCAGGCCCTCACTCCTGGCTGCTGGGAAACTGAGCAAGGCTTAATTACAGTAATCCTGCTTTTTCTAGCCTTGCTCTTGAATGCCATGCAGCCTGAAGGGGCAGGCACAGGGGTGGGCAGTGTAATCTGATCAGCTGTGAGGGGCTTTTCCAGCCATAGTGGCAGAGGCTAAGCTGGGACATGAGTCATTGTCCCATGGGTCTGCTGGGAGCCCCACCACCCACCAACTGTTTTCTTGCCCAGGCTCTACTCAATCTCTCTCCACCCCATTTGTCAACAACTCTCAGAAATGAGAAACGGAGGGACAGCTATGCATAGTTCTTGAAACTAATGGCACAAAGAAAGACATCTAGAGGCTGTGACTGGGAAGGCTGCCTGGGCTGTTTCCATAGCAATGCTGTCATCCCTTCCCTGGCAGCTACGTGCTGCCTGGCATGTGCACTTTCCCAGGTCCTGGGAGGCCACTGCTGTCTCTCACTGGCTCAGGGTCCAGGAGTGAGTTGTTAATCCTGGTACTTAGATAATAATATCCAAAAACATCTGTGGGACTGTGAACCAGCTAGAACTGAGGGCACACGTCTGCAGGCCATCCAGGGAAAGATCCAAAACTTGGGCACCTTTACATCCCCTCCTCCTACCACAGGAGCTGGCAGGTGCTTAAATACTTGTGGATGAATAGCTGAACAGATGAGAGTCTCAGAGGCTACACTAAGCTCTTTTGCTCATGGAGGTGAGACAAAACCAGAACAGTGTTCAGCAGAGTCTGGAGAGGAGGAAGGATAGGCCCTCCCCAGTTGTGGAGAACACACATTGATCTCCAAATCGCTTCTAAAAGCCTCCCCTCTGCACTCCTCACACACCAGGTGTCTGCAGGCCTCTCTTAGCTGCAAGCCACCAGTACTAGAGTCAGTAACAAAGTGTTACTCCACCCAGGCATGTTCCCTTCCCCCTGCAGAACCCTCCTCCCACAGCCCCCACCCCCAAAGCACACACACTTTGGGGCAGGTATGCAACAATGGATCACAAAGAGTGGAATTTCAAGCACCAGTGGTGAAAGGTTTTAGGAAAAGAGAGGGTGATAGGGGACTCAAATTTTTGAAATATTTTAATTTCAGGTAACAGATAACAAGCTTAATAATCAGTATATGTAAAAAGCTACTTCAGGAACTGAAGGTATGACCCACCTTGACTCCAAACCATAAGCAGTTCCACCTTCATGCCTCAGGAGGACTGCAAGCAATTCAAGATTATACCTGAGCCATTGTACTCCAGGCTGAGAAGACCACCACCCAGGGCACAGATGAAGGAATGCTACAGCTTTTATCTGATTAACTTTTCCCTGAATTCCAAACCCCGTACCTATACTTTTCTTCTCCTTATAGAAAGGTCCGTATATAATGGAATTTAAGATGGTCTATTAGGGTATAAACCTGCCGTCTTCTCAGACGACCAAACATCTGAATAAAGTGCCCATAAAGATTCAATCCCTGTTCTGCTAATTGGGTCTGGTAGATGACAGGCAGTGTGAACACTGGCTTTTCTGGTTCCAAGGGAAAGCTTGGAGTCCTGGAAATTATTTGCCATCTTAATTATAGCCTGGGGCATACTTAAAAACAGAGATCTTCAATATCTCCTTCCTTTGAAAGTGGTTTTCACATAGTTAAGGGAACATTTTACTGTTATGAGCAGGTGAGTACCATTGAATATGTTTCTTAGGAAAAGCACTAAATACAATCTAGTTTCTTGGACATCACACAGTACTCTGCCAGTAGCACTGGCCACTAGGCCTGAAAGTCTCAGTTCTTTTCATACACATGCAGTTCACTAACTTCTTTTAAAATGTGGCTTTCATATTTGGAAATAGCAAGCAAGTGTGGTTGAGAAGTTAGGTAAATAAACTGAATTATGCCATTTGGGATAAAAGACTCCTTACAGCTTTAACCAAGTGATAAAGACTTTGGGTTTATTTGTTTTTGTTTTGTTTGTGTGGTTTTTGTTATTGCAGGGTTGATGAGTAATTCAGGAAACATTCCAAGGTTTGTCCCTTGATCAGGCACCATCTCATGCCCTGGGGGATGGTAAGAAGTGGGCCAGGGATAGGATGGAGCTTTCTGCCCTGGAGGTGAAAGGGAGTCTAGTCCAGTGGGGAGACAAAGAGGCAGCCACAGGGCATAATCACTTCCCCTCACCCCAGATGGCCTCAGACCTTATTCCTTCTGAAACAATCTGCCAGGTCCTTCCCTTCTTTAGTGTCTACTCAGTGTCTCCAGGGACTGAAAACTGCTAGAGAGATTCACCCACACAAACTGCCATCACTGAAGGTTCATAGGGCCCCCAAAGCTTCCAACTATTACCTTCTGTGCCTCTCCACTGCTTGCGTTACTTTCACACAACAGCTGCTTTCAATTTTTATCACTATCCTTTCCCACACCAGCCAGCGATTAATAGATAATTCTTAAATAAATTCCCAAGATGGTTCTAGAATTGAGAACCACTGTTTTTTGCATATTTAAGATTTCATCTTTTATATTTAAGTCTTTGATTCATCTGCAATTTATACTAAGGTAAAGTGGGATATGAAAATAAACTCATTTTTTTCCATGTGGCTATTTAATTATTCCAATACCATATAATAAATGTAAACTACCGAAACTGACATTAGAAGAGAGAAAAACTCCTACTCCCACAATTTAATATCTGGGTGATTTGGAGCAAGTTATTGAAACTCACTAGGGATCCAGTCAAGATGGCGGCATAGGCAGACATGGCTAGCGTCATCGCACAACCAAATCAAAATTACAACTAAAATATAGAACAACCATCACTCAGAACCGTCAGAAAATGAATTGAATAGATGTCTGACAACTACAGAATGTTTAAAAACACATCCATCGAGATGGGTAGAAGGGGAGCAGACATGGTATGGGCTGGTCTCTCACCCACATGTTGGTGGATAAAAATTCTGGAAGAATACTTGGGAGCAAGGAGTCGCAGCCTCACACCAGGACCCCAGCCCAGGGTTCCAGTGCCAGGAAGATAAGTCCCCGCAACTTCTAACTGCAAAAAACAGGGGTTTGAATCAGTGGAAGAAACTGCTGGAGCCCCAAGTAGTTCCTCTTAAAGAACGTACACACAGACTCACCTGCTCTGACTCACTCCCTCTGAGCTCCAGCACCAGGGTAGCAGCTTGAAAGGCACCAGTGGTATACAGGGAGAAACTGAAGTGTCTGGCATCAAGGCAAGCAGAGGTCATTCTCCCTTTTCTAAACCCTCCCCCAACAGAACAGGCAAGCTGGTACCATATCTGAGACTGTATCAAACTAGCTAACACTGTTTGACCCACCTTCCAGATCCCCAGAGACTCCGCCCTGCCCAATTTATAAGCCCATCCAAACTGTTTTTCCATATGAATGGCTGGTCTTGGCTACTGCTTCACAACTTCCTAGATCCTCTCAAACAAGCAGCAGCTGGCCTCAGTGAGCTCTAAACCCCACACTTTACCAGCAGCCAGTTTAGATTCACAGCTTGGCTCACCTGAGAATCTCCAAGCCCAGTACAAGTAGCAGCCATCTCATATTGCATTATAAATCAGGCAGGGTTGCCCCAGGCAAAACACAGGTGGGGGCTGACCCTGGCCTGCACCACCTGGGAAACCCCAGGGCCAGCCCATGCAGTGGACAGCTACAGATCACACTGGAGCACCACCACCCTGCCCCTGCACAGCTGTTCCTCCACAAAGGGTGGAGGTTGGTGGTCAGAGGTCACAGCCAGTCTTCGAAGCTGACTGGCCTGAGTAAATCCCATGCATTGATCTGCCAATAGCAACCAAGTCTCAATTACAAGAGGAGAGTGTACTCAGCCCTCACGAAGGGCACACTTTGAGTACCCAGTTTGGGTGATAGGGGAGGCTGTACCACTGGACCTTACAGGACATCTATTACATTAAGCCAAACTACCAAGATACACAGTCATAGTAGTTCTACCCAATACACAGAAACAAACACAGGGAAGCTGCAAAACTGAGGAGACAAAGAAATATGACCCAGATGAAAGAACAGAACAAAACCCCAGAAAAAGAAGTAAACAAAACAGCAATAGCCAACCTGTCAGATGCAAAGTTCAAAAAACTGGTGATAAGGATGCTCAGGGAAATGACTGAGTCCAGCCGCAAAATAAAGAAAGAAGTGAAAGTTATACAAAGTGAAATAAAAAATATATATACAGGAAACCAACAGTGATGGGAAGGAAGCTGGGATTCAAATCAACTATTTGGAACAAAAAGAAGAAATTAACATTCACCTGGAACAGAAAGAAATAAAAATGCAAAAAAGCGAGAAGAGGATTAGGAATCTCTGGGACACCTTTATACATACCAACATCTGAATCATAGGGGTGCCAGAAGAAGAAGAAAAAGAAGAAGAAGAAGAAGAAGAAGAAGAAGAAGAAGAAGAAGAAGAAGAAGAAGAAGAAGAAGAAGAAGAAGAAGAAGAAGAAGAAGAAGAAGAAGGAGGAGGAGGAGGAGGAGGAGGAGGAGGAGGAGAAGGAGGAAGAGGAGGAGGAGGAGGAGGAGGAGAAGCAGGAGGAGGAGGAGAAGGAGAAGAAGAAGAAGAGCAAGAAATTGAAAACATATGTGAAAAAATAATGGAAGAAAACTTCCCTAATTTGGCAAAGGAAATGGACATACAGGTCCAGGAAGCACAGAGTCCCAGACAAGTTGTGCCTGTTACAGAGTGGAGTCCCCCAGAAAACCTCAGAGCCTGTGGTTTGGAGGATGGGGGAAGGGAAACAGCTTTCAAGATACCTTTGCACATATATGGCTGGTAGCTAGGGTCTTGTGAGAAATGCTCACAATAAAAACTTGGACACAAGGGCCAAGATGGAGGCTTAGACGGACACGCTAGGTCTCCCTCTACAACTAGAGAGGAATACAACTACTTCAAAACAAAGGATAACTAGAAATTCCAGAAAATAAAACTACACGGAAGTCCAACATATGAAGTTATAAACCAGCGGTGCCATTTGGGCAGGTAAGAGTTAAAGAGGGCAGTGCTGTTTGCGGTCGCACCTGGACAGCGGCGGGCGGCGAGGAATCCCGGCTGCGGTCAAGCCCCTGGCGGTGCGCGACTCCGGCGCTGGGGAGAGCGGCCGCCGCATCGCCTTGAACAGTGAGGCCCAGGGGGGCGGGAGGACGGATCCCGGTCTCCTAGCTGAATAACTGTGTGAATCCATCTTGGACCCCCGCCCCCAAAGAAAGCACCACAGGGCCGCGAAATAGGTCGCGGACAGGCAGGCGCCGGTCGCTGATTTGTGACGCGTACACAGGCACTGCCCCGGACAGCCGGCCCAAGAAAACAAAACGCATCTGTCAAAATGAGGCAGACAACTATAGAAATCCCGGTGACACAACTCACCAGGCAGCAGATAGAGAACCTGACAGATGAACAGATAAGAAACCTGTCAGAGGCTCAGTTCTGGGCCATTGTTATCAGGTGGCTTACAGAATTCACAAAAGAGCAGGAAAAAGATAAGAAAGAAGCGAAAAACTTTCATAACGAAAGGAACAAAACCGCATACGAGATAGATGGTGAGAAAAAAAATCCAGAGTTCATTTCAACAAACTGGAATATGGAGAAGGAACAAGCAGTCAACCAATGCAGCGAGAGGAAATGGCAAGCAACAATGAGAGGATCAGAAACCTCTGGGACAGCTATAAAAGGCCCAACATAAGAATCATTGGTTTGCCAGAGAATGAGGAAGATGAACTAGAACTTGAAAAATTGAGTGAAAATATAATAAAGGAGAACTTCCCAGACTTGGGGAAGGGAATAGACTTGCAGATCCAGGAAGCAAGGAGAGTTCCCAAGAGACTGGACCCAGGGAGAACCACTCCAAGACACATTATAATCAAAATGTCAAAAATTAAAGATAAAGAGAGAATCTTAAAAGCAGCAAGAGAGAAGAAAAGAATTATGTACAAAGGGGTCCCAATTAGACTATCAGCTGACTTCTCAAGGGAAACCCTACAGACAAGAAGGGACTGGCAAGAAATATTTAAAGTAATGAAAATCCAAAACCTACAACCACGAATACTCTATCCAGCGAAATTGTCATTCAGAATAGAAGGACAGAGAAAGTGTTTCCAGGACAAAATAAAACTGAAAGAGTTCATTAGATCCAAACCACTGTTATATGAGAAGTTAAAGGGACTGGTTTAAAAAACAGAAGCTAGGGAGATGAAACAAAGGCAAACGAAACAGGCAACGAGAATGGAAAAGGAACTGTGGGTAAGGGAAACATAGTGGGGGGAGGCCAACAGGGAGGGGGAGTGGGGAGAGGGAGGGAGATGATATAGGAATTGGGGATCATGGTAGGAGGGAATGGAATAGACGGAGAGAGGTTGGGAGGAACTGTATGCACAACTAATGGACATAATCTAAAAGGGGGGGACAACTGGAGGGAGGGGGCCACCGGGTGGAGGGGAGCAGAGGGAAGGGAAAGGGGCACAAATGTAATATTTTAATCAATAAAACACATTAAATCTGAAAAAAAAAGAATACTTAAAATATTAAATCTATTATTTAAAAAAAAAAAAAAGGCCCAACATAAGAATCATTGGTTTGCCAGAGAATGAGGAAGATGAACTAGAACTTGAAAAATTGAGTGAAAATATAATAAAGGAGAACTTCCCAGACTTGGGGAAGGGAATAGACTTGCAGGTCCAGGAAGCAAGGAGAGTTCCCAAGAGACTGGACCCAGGGAGAACCACTCCAAGACACATTATAATCAAAATGTCAAAAATTAAAGATAAAGAGAGAATCTTAAAAGCAGCAAGAGAGAAGAAAAGAATTATGTACAAAGGGGTCCCAATTAGACTATCAGCTGACTTCCCAAGGGAAACCCTACAGGCAAGAAGAGACTGGCAAGAAATATTCAAAGTAATGAAAATCCAAAACCTACAACCACGAATACTCTATCCAGCGAAATTGTCATTCAGAATAGAAGGACAGAGAAAGTGTTTCCAGGACAAAATAAAACTGAAAGAGTTCATTAGATCCAAACCACTGTTATATGAGATGTTAAAGGGACTGGTTTAAAAAAACAGAAGCTAGGGAGATGAAACAAAGGCAAACTAAATAGGCAACGAGAGTGGAAAAGGAACTGTGGGTACGGGAAGCATATTGGGGGGAGGTCAACAGGGAGGGGGAGTGGGGAAAGGGAGGGAGATGATATAGGAATTGGGGATCAAAGTAGGAGGGAATGGAATAGACGGAGAGAGGTTGGGAGGAACTGTATGCACAACTAATGGACATAATCTAAAAGGGGGGGACAACTGGAGGGAGGGGGGCCACCAGGTGGAGGGGAGCAGAGGGAAGGGAAATTGGCACAAATGTAATATTTTAATCAATAAAACACATTAAATCTGAAAAAAAAAAAAAAACTTGGACACAAGACTTGAGCAGCAAAGCGAGGCATTTATTCACGAGTCTGCAGAGTCAGGTGCACCACCAGCCAGGAGAATGTGCACCCAAAGTAGACAAAGAAAACTAGTTTTATATTAATGTGATTAGCTCCCCTCCCTAACGTGATTAGCTCCCCCTTCCCTATCCTTCTCCCCTGTTTCTCGATTATTAGTTAATCGGGGTTCACAATCTAACACAATTAACTACTCAACTCAGGGTGTGATTAAGTAAGGGTAATCTAGTTATAGGTCTATCTCCAACTTATTTGCAAAGTTTTCTATCTACTTCTTTCCATTTCTCTGTGTTTGGTGATGACAATCTTCTTCCTTTTGATCCCAGAGATATGTGTGAGGAGCTGCGGAATGTCATTTTCTCGCCCCTTTTCCATGATTCATTTGTTAATTATCTCCTACTGGTTTGAGAGTCACTGGCTTGCTTCTTTATCCCTAACAATTTCCCCTGTCTCTTTTGGAAAATTGACTACTCAAACCTCTAATTTGTCCCTTCAAAACTCGTGAGAATTTCTCCATTCTCTGCCTCATAGCAAGGATTTTCTTCAGCCTCCGGGAGGAGGAGATTATTCTGTTTATAAATTACTGGCATCTGTTTAGTTAGTGCAGTCTCAATTAATTTCTGAACTAAACCTCTGATGCAGGGAATAATACAGCAGCCTAAAGCAGTAAGGATGCCTGCTACTACTATGAGGGAGTGGAGACAAGAGCTGTTGTGATTGTTCCTTTCCAACTGCCAACTCAGTGTTCTAACCATCCTGTTATAGGATTGTTGATGCCTGAGTTTTCCACTAGTTCATTTGCTAGGGTGGTCAATCCCTGTAGAGGCTTAGAGATAGTCCTATCAGGAACTGTATTATTGGGGATAAAAGTGCAACACTGTCCCCGAGCATTACACATACACCTCCTTTTTCTGCTAGCATCATATCCAGTGTCATTCTATTCTCCCAGGTCATTTGACTGGTGGCATCTAACTATTGAGCTATTTCTTCTATAACATCCCTGATGTAATTAATAAACCTCTGCTGATTATAATAAATATAGTTTACCCAATCAACACTCTTATAAATTGTTGACCACCAGAAGAGGACTGACTCAAACCCTGTCGTTATTTGATTCCTAGCCTTAAACTCATCTGGAACTCCTTTAGGGACCCCAGTGGCATTGATATAGATGTGAGGATCACATGATCCACCAGGGGCTGTTGACCTCTTTTTCATCATCATTTTATAGTCAAAATCCCTCCCATCTCCTTGGGGCCTTGGAAGAACCAAAACCATTTGTATAACTAAGATTCTAGCTACCAGCCATAGCTATACAAAGGCATCTTGAAGGCTATCCTCTTACCCCACCCTCCAACTACAGGCTCTGGGGAACTTGAGGGGACCTTACTCTGTAACAGTTCCCCGTCTCAGACTTTATAATCTTATAATCTTATAGAGGACAATGGGTGAAGGTCTCATGCTCCTCTAGCTGCTTCAAGCTAGACATGGCCATCGTCCTAGCTACCGTTGGGTCTAGAAACCCCTAATAGACTAGGAGTGAGGAGGGGAGGGTGGCCTTCCCGCATGGGGAAGGATTTTGTAAAGTCCAGGTCAGTTGGCTGTCCCCAGGCAGCAACATGCTCAATTTCCAAGGGCTGGCACTGCTGAACAAACTGGTATCCTTGTCATATTCTGGGGGCAACAGACTTGGCAACATGGTTAAAAGGCATAATTAAAACTATAACCACTAGATGACAACAGGCACGGATTAATGTTTAATGTCCTACATTAGGAAAAAATTTGGCTTCTTTGGCAGGTGTGCAATGCATGTCACACCTGTTCAAAGCTCTTTTGCATACTAAACTTAGTTCAGGCTGAGGGGAATATTTTAGGATTTTCCCCTTCTCAGAACTCTGGACCTTTTCTGTCTAAGCTATGGGACAGAAAGAGAAACCAGTTTTAAAGTGAAGCCCACAGACTGCCCCACACTTTACTAACCCAACCACTTAGTTCAGCCAAACCATTGAGTCTCAGGAGGCAGCAATGCAGATGGGCTTCTTAAGTGAGGCCTATACACATACAGATAATTACTCAGGTTATAAAATTATAGGCTTATGCCCTATGCAAACAAAAAGAAGAATATACATGTTAATTCATACAACATAACCAACAAACCAGCCTCTGAATCTGAGACATTCAGCCAGAGGGCCTTTGCTGGAATGATATTTAACAGTGGCCATTTGACAGGTCATCCTTGCCTGTAGCTTGAACATTTTTGATGATTTTGCAAGCCTAGTTTTAACTTCTAAATGAAAACAAAGTTTTAAAGACAATTAGATGCACTAGTTTATAGTCTACCACTGAGCATTGTGATTTTCCTCAAGTCATGATTTTTCTCCTTAAGATTACCTTCCTTGTTATTAAAGGGACTACATTAAGTCCAATTTTAATTTAGCCTGTTCATTTGTATAAACACAACAAGAGCAGCAATTGAGCACATATAATCTTTTAAGTCTGCTTTGCTGGAACTCACACAAAGAATCGTCAGGTTGACCTTCAGTCTGCCCTCTGGGCACAGAAGCTGAGCCACACACCTGCCATCTAGCCTTGCCTGTAAAACCCATGCTTTTTACAAGTCCTTCCGGTTTTCCATTGTGCCTTAAGTTCCTCCTAACCATCTATCAGGAAAGCAACCTTCATTCCTTCCCTAGAAAGGTTACCATGAACCGCACAACCAACCAGGGTATCAGGATTTTTTCTCCTTCACTTCATTTTCCTTGAAAGTCAACACCCAAGCCCTGGCTGCTGTGGCTCAGTGGATTGAGAATCAGCCTGCGAGCCAAGTGTTGCTGGTTCAATTCCCAGTCAGGGCACATGACTAGGTTGCAAGTCAGGTCCCCAGTTGGGGGCATGAGTGAGAGGCAACCACACAGTGATGCTTCTCTCCCTCTCTTACTCCTTTCCCCTCTCTCTAAAAATAAAATAAATAAACAAATAAATAAATAAATTATTTTTTAAAAAAGAAAGAAAGAAAGTCAA
Organism: Furipterus horrens; assembly: GCF_987537825.1. Taxonomy (NCBI): domain Eukaryota; kingdom Metazoa; phylum Chordata; class Mammalia; order Chiroptera; family Furipteridae; genus Furipterus; species Furipterus horrens. The sequence continues at coordinate 55,539,975 of NW_028327176.1, read as the reverse complement.
CTCCCATTTCTCCGGGCTTTCTGGTAACAACTAGAGCCTAGGCATGCCTCCTTCGGGCATGACATCCCAGTCAAAGCCTCAGCTGACAAAACCACCATTAGCAACTGGTATTACTAGCTTTATGCAAAGGAACCTTATGTCATGTCTTACTTTTTTAGAATGCCAAATACTGGAGGGCTCAGGTAGGGAGAAAAATATAAAGGCATTAAGTAAAATCCTTGTCCTTCAAAACTGCATTTCCATGCATTATACCTTGCTTTACTAAAACCATAAAATTTATTTTCAAAACCTTTATAAACTTCTAATAAACCTTTCCATTTACATGCTTTACACTTTCCCTGGTTCCCTTTCTCTCATGTGAAGTTTTAAATTTCCCTGGGAAACTTCAATTTTTCCTTTCAGAGCATAAACAGAGCAATAATTCAAAACACAGATAGCTAGGCCCTCTCCAGTATGTCCACTGGTCTCCTAGAGAGACATAACCTTGGCAGAGACATGTTCACTTGCCCAGGCTGGAGCACTCAGCCGCCCTGAATGACCCTTCCTGGGTCCTGGGTGGCAAAAGGAATTTTTGCTGACTGGTTAACAGACAACCTTTCCTAGGTCTCATTGGTCAAAAACAGATACAGAGAATTCCACAGCAGAACAGACCAAAGTATACTTTTATAATATTAGAACACAAGCATCTGAGGTTTCCTTTTCCCAGGTTTAAAACTTCCATCACTTTCCTTTTTATCATTACAACTTTCCTCAGACCTTCTGCAACATTCACAAACTTTCTAAATACCCTTTACTTCTTTAGATTTAACCATAACATGCTTCCAATCCTTGTTCTTTTCCACACTGTGAAGGACTATACTCAAACTCAGTACCTGCCAGCTAAAAGTTTCTAGATTTGCAGTGATATCCTGCAGCTTTTTGAAGTTCCTGTTTCTCCTCCTCTCTTCTAACATATACTTTCTGAGCTTTCCTGAGGAGTTTTTCAATTGTTCTATCTGGCCCATTCATCTACCTTCTGCAATTTCTTACAAATATCTGGCCAGTTTCTGTTACAATGGTGATTTTAAGAGTCCCTGTCCTACAGCATTCTCTGGATTTAGACCAGAATACTTTCTCATCTGGTCCCTCAGCTTCTGTAGGAATGCTGATGGAGCTGTATCTCGAATGCCTTGGAGACATTCTGTGCTTAGGGAACAAATTCGTTGATTCCCCTGATGATGAGGCTCCTAAAGTCTCTCATCTGAGCCCTATCCTCCTGCCTGTTATCCCATTCAGGGTCTATACTGGGAAACTTTTGTTAGGCCGGGACAATTCTCTGACCAGGAGGATGTTCCCTTTCCCATATCCTCATAGCAGCCTGTCTGATCACTCCCTTCTCTTCCCCACTGAAGATGTCTAGTATAGACATTAATTCCATCCACATGTATATGCTGGGTCCAAGGAACTGACCTAATTGTTCTGCCAATCCAAAGGGGTCCTCTACCAAGTGCTTCATATTGCACTTGAAGTTTCTAACTTTAGTGCTTGTTGAAGGAGCATTTGACATATCCAATATGTCCTGGGCCCATGGAGACCTCCCTAAGGGGAAACATCGGCTGCTCTGAGAGAATGGGGAAGTTCTTCAGGTCTTGCTTACATTGTTCTAATACTGTCCTTAATCTAGAGTAAGTTCCTGCCAGTGCTGTGGGTGTCGTGGGCATAGCTACCAGTTGGGCACCTGTTAGGTGCACCTGGCCTGATTCATCTATACTGTCTGTCCACGGTGCCTGTGCCCAGTTGGTTGCCACCTGGCCAGGGCTGTAAGGCGACGCGAGACAGGACAGAGGGTCCCTCCCAGGTTTTATCTTCTTTTTCTTTCACAGGGAAGAGGCCTGTAGACCTGCTGGTATGTTGTAACCAGCAGAGAGCATATTCCTTCCCTTCCTTAGAAGTGTTAGAAACAAGGTCATAGTGACTCCCAAACCAGTAGCAAAGTCATTGGTAACAAAAGGCAAATGTAATTAAAGGGTCTTAAGGGCAAATGTAATTAAAGGATCTCTGAGAAGGGAGTGGATAACATTAGCATATTCACAAATCACAATAGGGGCATTTAGATGAACGCGTTAGATTGTACCTCCGGAGTATCCAGTCATGGAGAAACGGGGAAGGAGGAGAGGGGAGGGGAAACTAGTTGCGCTAGGGTGGGGAAGCTAAGACTATAAAACCAGGTTCCTTTGTCTACTTAGCGCGCACGTTCTCCTGGCTATGAGGGTGCGCCCGGCTCTGCAGACTCGTGAATAAAGGCCTCGCTTTACTGCTCAAGTCCTGTGTCCCGGTTTTTATTGTGAGCGTTTCTCACAGAAGCTGATGCCCGATCACTCACATATAAGACCAGGGCTTGACAAAGCCAACATTCATCAGATCCAAATTGGGGCCAGAACACAGATTTCCCCTTAATGGGTTCCTTTGGCCAAAGGAGATGACAATATTTTACCATTGCCTGTTTTTCCTTACTTTTGGTCCAGGGGTCATCTCCCCAGTGCTCTAACATTCTCCCTAATGGACTCTTGGGTGGAATGTCTGTGGGGCCTTCCTTGGCCCCACACCTTTAAATTTCCCTAGGCCTAGAATTTTTATTTCCCATCCTCAGCTGATTCCTGTGACTGAATTCAGTTGTGTTCTCAACCTTCTTTACCAGAGGTTTATTGAACACAGACCCCGCGAGCTCAATCCTCCTATACCGAGAATTTCTACCCATGCCCTGTATACTCAACCTCCCTTACTGGAAGTTTCTTGTATACAGTCCTGTGTGTTCAACCTTCTTACCAGAGACTTTGCACACAGCCCGAGACACTTCATCCGTCTCTGGCTGTTTCCCTCATGGGAGAATGGACCCAGCGGAGGGGCACTCCACACTCGCTTCATGTATTGAGACACGTCCCGGCCACACACACAATCAGCTTCCCTAGGATGCCCAACCACCAAGGCAGTACTTAAGTCCAATTTTCTTACCTTGGCCTGTGCACAAGGTTGCCTGGTTGCCGTGGTGTTTGCCCTTGTTTCCCCCTTGCATCGATCTACTGCTGTCCCAACAAGAAGTCTCGGGTCCATTTCTGGACACTGTGAGGCGGGTGGGCCCTGGGTCAAGCAAGCCACCCAAAAGCAGTTAGGATGAATCTCCCCACCTCGGCTCAGAGCCCCTTCCCGCACACTGGCAGAGGATCCTGGATGAGCCCCCAAATTGTGAGAAATGCTCTCAATAAAAACCGGGATACAGGACTTGAGCAGCAAAGTGAGGCATTTATTCACGAGTCTGCAGAGTTGGGCGCACCCTCAGCCAGGAGAATGTGCGCCCCAGGTAGACAAAGAAAATTGGTTTTATACTAACACAATTAGCTCCCCCTCTCTAACATGATTAGCTCCCCCACCCCTCTCCTTCTCCCCCATTTCTCCATTACTGGTTACTCCGGAGTTACAATCTAACTCGATTATCTAAATGCCCCTATTGTGATTTGTAAATATGCTAATGCTGTCAACTCCCTTTTCAGAGATCCTCTAATTACATTTGCCCTTGAGACCCTTTAATTACATTTTCCCTTTGTTACTATGATTTTCTACTGGTTTGGGAGTCACTATTTTCTTGTTTCCTACAGGATGAGGATATAAAAAATAAAATAAAAAGAACTAAATCCTCTGGAGACAACACTGTCTTAAAAAAAAAAAAAAAAAAAAAGAGGGAAGGTGACAGCATACCAGACAGTTAAATTGACTTTAAGAACATACCAGTGAGTCTAGATAGTAGAAAAATACCTAAATCTATATAGAGGGCATCTCATGCTCTCATGAATGATTTTCTTTGGGAAGCTGATGGTCATGGCATATATGATGGAAAATAACCCAACCCTGGAAGCACAGAGAAGCTGATGACTACAGACTACAAAGAGATCAACTGGAGAGAGAAAAATTAACTTCTGGTGAAGAGCGGATATGTGAAAGAGAATGGGGCATCTAAGTAGTTCCTGCAATTTTTTCTTTTCTTGAGCAACTTCAATTTTTATTTCTATATAGCAATTCTACCAATCTCATTCAAACATGCCATTGTGTATGTCTCATCTTAAAAAGAAATAGCAAACTCCTTTTTCAGTCAGTCTTTATAATTATTTATATGTTCTGCTTCTTTGAAGCACTTATTACCTGAAATGTTCTTTTCTTTTTTCCTTTTCCTTTGTATTTATTTACTTTTACTTTTTTAAGTATATTTTATTGATTATGTTGTTACAGTAGTTCCATTTTTCCCTCCTTTGCTCCCCTTTTGCTCAGTACCCCCCTTTCTCCAGAAATTCATCCCCCTTAGTTCATGTCCATGGGTCGTGCATATAAGTTCTTTGGCTTCACTCTTTCCTATATTATTCTTAACTTCCCCTTGTCTATTTTGTACCAACCAATATTGCTTCTTAATCCCTGTACCATTTCCCCATTTCTCCTCCCTCCCCCTGTTACAGAAACAAGGGAGTCCAAAAATCCCCAGAGCTTGCAGCTGGGGGATGGGGAGAAGGAAGTAGCTTTTGGAATGCCTCCACATGCCTGAGGCTGGTGGCTAGTGTCTTTCTTATGCAAATGGCTTTAATGCATCCAAAGCCTCAGGCAGATGGGAGGAGTCTTGAACCAGGGGACAGTATGGAGAAAGCACACAGAGCCTACGTAAGGACCTGTGAATGGTCAGAACTGTTTGCAACGCCCACTGAGTCAGATGACGCAGTCAGGGATATATAAGCAGCTGCAGACATTTTAGCTCAGACTCTCTCTGGCTCTCGCTCGTGCTCTCACTCTGACTCTCTCTCGCTCTCTGACTCGGGTTCTCACTCTCGCTCTGGCGCTCTGACTCTCTCTCTGACGCGCTCACTCTGGAGCTCTCGCTCTCGTGTGCTCCCTCCACGTGGCTTGGTGAAGGGGCCTTCTCCATGTGGCTTGGAGAAGGGGTCTCCAGGCTGCGTTAAGAGGCTCTCGCCATGTGGTTTTGAGAAGGAAAGGAGATCCGCGCAGTTTGCAGGAAGAAGACAGTTTGCAAGGAGGCTGAGAATCCAGGTGGTTCTGCATTGAGAGCTGGAGGGCACCACAGTACAGAAAGGACCTCCGCAATCAGGATTGAATGATTGGCAGCTGCTGGTAAAGCTGAACTGTGTTTGGAAAGTAGGGAAACGGTTTCTGTGACTTTCCTAAAACTAGCCTGGTTTGGAAGGGGGGGAGGCAAGGATATGTGTTTGTGGGTGTTTTAAAGAACATGAGACTTAACAGCAGAAATCCGCAAATAATCTAAATCTATATAACTGTTAAATAAACAATTCTTTTTCTTTTCACTAAACTCTGGTATTGAGAGTTATAATTTTGGTGGCGGGCAATCGGGCCCCTAACTAAAGAGCCCGTGGGTTTGTTTTCAACTGGAGCAGCCCAGGGGTTCTGCAACACCCCTCCCAGCTGATAACCCTCCAAATAATCCCCATACCTGTGATTCTGTTCCTATTCTGGTTTGTTAGTTGGATTTTGTTTTTATTTTTTACATTCAGTTGTTGGTAGTTGTGAGTTTGTTGTCATTTCAGTGTTCATAGTTTTGATCTTATTTTTCTTAAATAAGTCCCTTTAACATTTCATATAATAATGGCTTGGTGATGATGAACTCCTTTACCTTTACCTTGTCTGGGAAGCACTTCATCTGCCCTTCCATTCTAAATGATAGCTTTGCTGGATAGAGTAACCTTGGTTGTAGGTCCTTGCTTTTCATCCCTTTGAATACTTCTTTCCAGTCCCTTCTTGCCTGCAAAGTTTCTTTTGAGAAATTAGCTGATAGTCTTATCAGCTTTTGTAGGTAACTCTCTTTTCTCTTGCTGCTTTTAAGATTCTCTCTTTATCTTGAACCTTTGGCATTTTAATTATGATGTGTCTTGGTGTGATCCTCCTTGGGTCTAGCTTGTTTGGGACTCTCTGTGCTTCCTGGACTTGTATGTCTATTTGCTTTGCCAAATTTGGGGAGTTTTCCTTTATTATTTTTTCACATAAGCATTCAATTTCTTGCTCTTCCTCTTCTCCTTCTGGCAACCCCATGATTCAAATGTTGGCATGTTTAAAGTTGTCCCAGAGGTTCCTAAGCCTCTCCTCATTTTTTTCAATTCTTGTTTCCTCATTCTGTACTGGTTGACTGTTTTTTTCTTCCTTGTGTTCCAAATCATTGATTTGAACCCCAGTTTCTTTCTCTTCGCCATTGGTTTTGTGTAGATTTTCCTTTGTTTCATTTAGCATAGCCTTCACTTCTTCCCTTATGCATTTGCCATAGTTAAGCATATCTGTCAAGCCTGTGAGCATCTTTATCACCAGCATTTAGAACTCTACATCTGTGAGGTTGGCTAACTCCTTAGTTCTCCTGCTGAAACCTTGATCTGCTCCCTGTTTTGGTCCATACTTCTCTTCCTCCTCCTCTTGACAGGCTCCTGTGTTTGCCTGTGTGTCTTATGTAGATCTGTTGCACCTGTTACATTGTAAGGGGTGGAGCCTTAGGTATTCATCAGTGTAGGTGACTTGTTTCACCACGTTGTGGTCCTGTATGGGGGAGGGTGAGTCTGAGAAGGAACAATGCTGCTTACTAAGCACTCGCCCTTTTCCCAGGCACTTCTCCCACTTCCCGTATGGGACTGGCACCCCTCTAGCTGTTGCCCTGGCCGTCATTCCAAGAGTGGCTGGGTCTGCAGACCTTCTAGGACTGTGGCAGCCCTTTAAACAAGTGTACTCTACTGAAAGACCAACAGTATCTTCCTCCACCCCAACCTCCACTTGTTTGCACAGTCAGAAGCAATGAGACTTTATTTTCCCTGACACTGAACCGTGAGCTGTGGGGTCTGGTCTGGTGTTGGGAGCGCTCCCCAGGTGTCCCTCCCTACTTTTAAAAATCTGTGACTGCGCTTTCTGCCAGTCTGCCGCTGTTGTTGCTGCTGCCACCACCACATTGCGTCCTCTCCGCCCCAGCTCTGCCCCTCCTACCTGTCTGTATGAGTATTTCTTCTTTATACCTTTGTTTGTTGGACTTCCATGCAGCTCGGTTTTCTGGAACTTCTGGTTGTCTCTAGTTTTGAGGTAGTTGTATTTCTTCTTAGTTGTGGAGGGAGATGCAGCGTGTCTGTCTAGGCCTCCATCTTGGCCAGAAGTTCTGAAATGTTCTTATGTATGTACTTGTTTATTATTTGCCTCCCTACTCTAGGAATTTAGCTCCACGAGGGCAGGGATCTTGTCTTTCTTGTTCACTGCTATTTTGTCAGGGTCCTAGAATGATATATGGCATATAGCTGGGGCTCAATAGATGTCTCTTGATTGAGTGCAATAAATCACGTGACATGATGATATTTTTATAATTACCAAGGTAAAATGATTTTTTAAAAAGGTAGTTATAGGTTCTCAGGACAGAGACAGTTGGCTAAACTATAATTCTAGGAATAATATGAAAAGCCAGCCCATAATCTAGTTGGTTATAGACCAAGGATGGCAAACACATGGCATACATGCTTCCACTTCCCCATTCTGCTTTCAAAACAGACATCACTCACTTATCAGAGCTCTTTCCTACAGAGAGTGTTTACTGCCACTTCTGACATTGAATCCATATTATAAATGGGAAGATGAAATTTTGCATAGAATGACAGGTTTGGGAGAAGACTTTATCACTTTAAAAGGCCAAGGTCCTTTCATAAGTAATGCTTCCTGACCATCAACTCTGGAGTATGAATAAGGAAAAGAAATAATATTTGCATAACTTTACTTTCTTCCTTCCTGAACAAACCAAAAAACACCACAGTTTGATCACTCCACATGCACTGATCAAGGGGACCAGTTGGAGAGCTCACAAAATAGTGAAGAACAGATGCCAAAACCCAACCAAGAAAACAACCAAGAGCACTAGGTAGAAGTAAGCCCCACTAGTCATGATTGCCAACTGTAATTCCCCTTATCAGAGAGCTGCTGGCTTTAGGGAAGTACCTATGTAGAACACTAAGAGTGAAAGGATGGCATGGGAGCCATTAAGAATGGGGCAACTCTTACCTACTTTCTGAATATTTTTATTTGGGGAAGGAGGTAAAGAGGTGTAGACAACAACTGGGATGTTGCCTTTCATTAATGCATGGGTGGAACCAACACTTGAATTGGAAGCTGGGGCTTCCTACAACAAGCAAGAAGAGTCAACAGGTATTTATAAGTTTTGCAGTGGCCTGCATGAAATAAATGCCATGGTTCTGTCTCCTCCCCCCACCACACACCTAAAGCACTGCTCTGTGTTATGTAACTGGCACATGCCTCCAGAATGTGAGATCTCTGCTCATGATCAATGGGGGCTCATGACCACCTTGCAACTTCTACCCAACTTATATGAAGGAATGTTGCAGAAATCTTGTCAAGATATTTAAAATGTCAAGCAAACAAATAAACAAGCAAGACCATACAGAATAGAAGCAAACTCTTCATTTGCTTAGACTCCCTGCTCTTGTTCCTGCTGCTGACCTCACAATATAGTGATGGGGCCCCGAGATGACCTGCCAAGAGAGGCTAGGCTAAGGGTGTGGTTAGACCTTGCTTAGACACTGCCCTCTCCCTCCAGTGAGCCTTTCTATCGGTGAATCATCTGAGGCAGGACCACATGAGACCAAGAAATAAGTTTGTATGCCTCTTCTGCACAAAGATGATGCAAGGTAGAAATAGGGTGAGGTAGCATCAGGGACCTGTTTACTCAAGGGAATCTTTGTGGGAAATAAGTAATTTCTTAGATGTGATTCATGGATGGAACAGCACCTTCCAGCTATGTCTTCTTGCCTGAGTCATTTCCCTATTTGTCCACCCTTATCTGCTGGGCTTTCTTCTCTCCTTCTCATTCCTCTGTCCCTTTTAGTACTTCAGGTGCCCTTATTCTCCAAGAAGCCATCCCCTGTCACCAGTTCCCCCTCTATCCATCCATCACATCATCTTTTTCCACACTCAAACTTCTGGGTCAAAATGTCTACACTGACATCTAGGTTTTCAGACACTGTACAGGCAATTCATAGACATTATTGCCTTTAAGTCCTTCCAACAATCCAACAATACCTCAATGAGCTAGCTACCATTTACCTCATGGTAGGAGCTCAGAGACTTTAAGTAACTTTCTCACAATCCAAACCAGTAAGTGATAGAAGTTGGGATTCAAACCTAGTAGTGTCTACACTTAACCCCTATTCTAGTGTTTTCCAAAATGTATAAGGTAGGAGAAAACTATTCCATGAGATTAAATAATAACTCTATAAAGAAATTTTGAAAATTTATCCTTCTAAAATAAACATTGTATTTGGTTTTGTTATTATGAAAAAAAATTTGTCTCTAAACATGGTGTCATATCTTGCACTACTAGTACTTGCTGAGAGGGGTACTGTTGGCCTGTAGTCAGGGTCTGTACAGTGTACGATGCCTAGCATCCCTGGTCCCTGACAGCTACATGTCAGTAGTGTCCTTAGTCAATGTGCAACCAAGAACCCCCCTCCATGTCTAAGTGTCCCCAGTGATGTGGATGTTACTGCCTCCAGTTGAGAATAACTAATCCTAGACTATAATTACCATGAAGTCAAGATCTGTGCCTTTTTCACTCATCACTGCATCCCCAGCATCAGCTCAGAGCAGGCCTTTAGTAAACATTAGGAAGTCACTTATTGCACAAATATGTGATGATAAATTGATGGCAGCATTTAACCATCATATGGGATATTATCTAATCTGATCTCATGGGCATCTGGTCTATATAATCTTAACATGCCTGTGATATTATTCAATGCTTATTATATATTAGATACCTGAATCAAATATTGATCATTTATTACAGCAGTTAAATCATCCAAGTACTTAAACCCAAAGATGAAATTTCCTATCTCATGCTCTCTTGTTGCTGCACCTGTTATATATCCAACATTATAATTGTGTTTCATTTTTAAATGTGGGGCTCAGGCCACACCACACACAACTGTCTACTGACAGTTACCATCCAACAAAAGGAATCCAGTCTCTCTCCTCCCCTACTGCTTTGATTCCCTTTTATGAACATTTCTGAGACCCTCAATGTCTTTTTGTCTTTATTCCTAACAGTGGTACTTCCCCTACCTGTATCCTCAGCTTGTCTTCCATCTCATGTTGACCTTTTCTTTTTAGCAACTTCTTCTCAAATTCAAAGACATAATATGAACAGAAAATCATATATGGACCAGTGGTGGCCACTCATATGCTTACATGTCTCCAGTGGTTATTTTTAATTCTCAGTGAAGTCACCAGGTTTCCATGTCACTTAGCTCCTAGCTGGAGTTTCCTCTTGTCATTTCTTTGTCTGCTTCCCAAGAATCTATCCTGTTTGATCTTTTCATTTTCTTGCCCTTTCACTGGCTTCAGGGTCTCTGGTAGACACTGGAATAGGCATTGTGGAAAAAGAGGTGGGGAGCAGCTCAGTACTGGCCCTAGAGATACCTAGTAGGGAGGAGCAGGCTTTGGAGAACTGACCCAGACAGGGAGGCTTTAGCAGGGTTCTTGGCAAATGAGAGCTGCAGCCCTGTTGGGGCAAAGTCCAGGCTAGCTATGGGCCAAAAGGGAGTCTGATGAGGCATAGGGATAAAGGAGCTGAGATGGAGGACTTGGAAACATAGGTGTAAAGCAGACTTGTAGAGGCTGTCCTAGGTAGTAGGCCTTATTGACACAACTAGAGTAATCTGGGAAGGCTTTCTGAAGGAGTTGGGACTGGATTCAGGGCTTGAAGAAAGGGTAGAGCTCGTAGGGTTGAAAAGGAGTATAACAAGCTGTTGTACTTGCTGTGAGGTGAGGATACATATCACTGTTATTCGCACCTAAACTGGGCTTTTCCACGTTCTGATTGGCTGAAATCACCTGAGGACTAAGAGACCAGCCATCAGGCCAGGATGCTGCCTCACAAAGGCAGCTGAGGTAACTTCTCCTGAGGGAAAGTCCCCATATACAGCAGGTCTTCGCATAACATAGTTTCTTTAGTGTTGCTTTGTTATAACATTGGTAAAATGCTATAGGAATTTAACTCTTGTTTACATCAGTTATAAACAATGGTAAAATTCATTTTGTTATACATCATTTTGGGTTTTGTTATATGTTGTTTCGCTTAAAGTTGCAGAACTTATCCACATTAAATAAAGACTTTACCTGATTTACACTTTACAGGATGCACAATTGCTTGTACTTGTTCTGAACAAGGGATCAAGTCAAGTTCAGCCAGAGAAATAACCTCAAAGATGTCTTAACGAGAGAAACAAGGTTTCTTTTTAAAAACAGTTAAAAACACATGTGTGCATATAGTGTTGCTATATAAAGTTTAAGCAAATTATACTTTGAATGGCCAATTATTAAAATGAGGGGATGAGGCCCTGTTCAGTGTGACTCAGTTGTTTGGAGCATCATCCCGTAGACTGAAAGGTTGCGGGTCTGATTCCGTGTTGGGGCACATAGTCGGGTTGCAGGTTCGATCCTTGATTGTGGCATGTACGAGAAGGGAACCAATCAATGCTTCTCTCTCACATTGACGTTTCTCTCTCTCTCCCCTCCCTTCCTCTCTCTCTAAAGCAATGAAAGAATGTCTGCAGATGAGGATAAAAAAGAGAAAAAATGAGAGGGAGCTTTGTTAGCCCAATTCCACACAAGCTCTTACCCACGAGAAGCCTGAGATCAGCAGTCACAAACTCAAAAATTTATTGGGAAGATAACATAAGTAATGAACCAAGACAATTGTGATGCAAGAGGAAATGGTAGAGACTATGGCTAACTGGAGAGCAGACACCTCGTTTAAAGAGGACAGCTGCTATTCTCTTCCCTGCTTTCTGTCTGTGCAAGAATAAGATTCCACTGTAAACAGACTTCCTATTTTTTTCAAGAGAAGCCTGAATTGCTGATTTTTTAAAAGAAACTTCTCAATCTAAGGAATATTGTATGGGGTGCCTCCTGTTGTGAACCACCAGATTCCAGTCTCTGCCCTAGAGGCCATCTACTTTTGGAAGTCGCTATACCTGTCCTCACTTATCCTGGAAGGAAGAGTAGACAACTGTAGGAGAAAAAATATAGCCCCCTAGTATGACATGAAAGACCCTCGCCTACTTCTTTAGACTTATCTTTCCCTGAGCTCACGTCCTGCTTTAGAGTTTTGCCCTGCTGAGTGAACTGTAGCTTGTCTAATATATAAGGACCAGAGGTAACTTCAACCTTAACCTAAACCCTTAGGAAAATTAAGTGTCATTGTCAGCCTAAACTGAGACTATGTGGAAATTCTAAAATATGTTCACAACTTTCTTCTATATTCCTTCCATTAGGTGGTAGGCTTGAAAACTAGTTGGGCTTCTGTGATGAGTTCAAACAAGAGCATATGTGGGGATGATGCTATATATGACTTCCCAGGTTAGGTCATGAAAGGAGATGCAGCCTCCACCTTGCTTGCTGGAACCCTTCCTCTTGATGCCTTCAGCTGCCATGTAAGCATTCTCACTGCCCTGGAGCCGCCATACTGGGAGGAAGCCCAAACTACTTCAGGGGGAGAGACACCATGGAGAAGTTCTGAGGTGGCATAAAGAGAGAGAATTGTCGGGCCAGTCCCCAGGGCTCCAGCTCCCTGCTGCTTTAGCTCTTCTTGACCTCACTACAACTGCCTAAGAGACCATGAGCTAGAACCACTTGGCTGAGTCTTTCCCAAGTTCCTGATTCATAAAAATTCTGAGAGATAAAATGGTTATTATTGTGATAAGCCACTAGGTTCAGGGATGATCTGTTATTCAGAACAGACTGGAAAGAGAACTCATAGTTTGGATTCGGCCAGAGGCAGCTTTAATGTGCATAATGCCTTGCCTAGTCTGGTATCCTTACTTCTCTGCTCTTGACTCTGCTATTTTTCCCTGTGTAACTTCCAGAGGGAGCCAGGGTGACTGGCTGAATTAGTTAATATTATCTGTATTACATGCCTCATTGGACTCTCTAGCTAGCATGAGTCTTTGGGTCAGGTGTACACCCATCTAATCAGAAGCCAGTCTTACTGAAGGCCAGCTATCACAGTTTGCCAGTTTAGAGTACTGTGGGCCTGAGAAGTCAGGGTGTCCAGGGGACCTGGTTGTCCCTGTGCCCTCTATCTGCCTTTCCGTGCTGTGCTCCATGCTTTAGAATCTGCCCATTCCTAACATTCATCTTTTCAGTCTCAATTCAGCATTCTTTCCTCAGGAAGCTTGACTGTTCCCCTCAGAGCCCTCTGTCTCTTTATACTCCCGCCCCACATAAGAGAACTTAATGGCTTTCCCGTTCATTCCTCCAAGCAGGTTAACTGTTGCTGGCAATTTGAGTCTAGTTCTTATTCATCTCATCATTCCCAATGCTGGCTTCTGCTGCTGGCTCATAGAAGGAGCTGGGTAAATCATCAAATTATTGTTGAATAAAGAGATGTGTTTAGGTGAATGAGGAGAAAAGGAGCCATCACAGGAGCTACCCTTGAGCTTGGAATGCTTTTGATGTCTGGGTTGAGGGGCCAGGTTCTTGTTTACTGACTCTTGCAACATTTTGACACTGGCTTATTGATCATTGCCTGCAGTAGGAACAGGTTGTGTCCCAGATGTGTGGTCTGGCACTTGAAACACATTTTCCCTCATAAAAACAATGCTACAAGTCAGTGGTTTTCAAATTAAAAATAAGGCAAACAAACAGAAAAAGTCATGAAATTCTCTTCAAAAGAAATTGCTCCTTGAAGCTTACTTCCTTCTCTGCCTTCTACACCCTCTAACCCCACTGTATCATCAGCAGATCCCCAATGTGTGTGTTTAGGGGACACCCAGAAGCTCAGATTTGAAGCCACAGCCATAAATGAGTGTTGGGCCCTAGCACAACCTAGGAAACCCAGCGAGCCCCTGAAATAAAGGCCTAAAGCCACTGTAAACTGCCTAGAACTTGTTGGGAACGTAGCCAGAGGAAGCAGATGGCGTCTATAGAAGGGGGAATAATGAAATAAATTTATTTACTCAGTGCTCACTTTAGTTACATTCTTCTAATTTTTGCAACAGCTGTGACATGGGGAAAATGATAAAAACCTACCTTGAGGTGTGTTAGTAATAGAGATAATATATGCAAAATGCCTGTGGCGACATGGCCTACCTATAATAAATGTTTGCTGATTGTATGGTCTTGTCCTCAGTCTGCCAAGAAGTCCCATCAGCCTAGGAAGGTTTGTGCTCATGGGGTCAGGGCCTCCAGCCTCACAACAGGTGGTGAGGATTCAAATTTATTATAAATATTCTTCCTGTGACACTAAGCATGCTAACATGGAAGTTGAAACTTTCAGGTCCAAATCCTGGCTTTTCCAATGACTAGTGTGTGCATCAGTTTCCTCATCTGTTGAAAGCAGATGATGATAATGATGATGAGGAGGATATCCATTTCCTCAGATTGATGGAAGCTTAAATGAATTGATGTGCATGAGAATAGAGCACATTGGAACTGCTCACAAATATTAGCTGTTACTGTCACGCTTTTCCCCCTTGCTCTTTCTGTACCTAGTGATAGAAGAATCAAATACACCAACAGGAGCACCCCTCTTCTTTCTTTTTCTTAGTTTTTAGATTTCTTGCATCCCAGATCTGCTGAGTCAGAGAGTCTGGAGTCGTCGTCGTCGTCGTCGTCGGCAGCCGTCCGTCTCGAGAGACGATGGTGTAGCTTCTTAAGTGTCTATCTGCACCGCCGAGAATGGCTGTGCAGTCCGACTCAGGAGTGACACGGCATCTGTCTCCTCCCGTGTTGAATTGACATCTTGCGATGACGCTGGAGTGTCCTCTCCAGTGGAGCTGAAGCTACAGAGCCTGGGCAGGGTGATATGGAGGGTCTGCTGTTGCCCATGCAGCAGACCCCCCCTCTCTTCGCAGCTGAAGGGTCCAAGGGAAAGACGGAGTCGATACAGCTTGGCTTCAGGTGCGCCGCAGGAGTTGCCGGTGTTGACTACAACGTCAAACCGCCTTAGGGACTCCGGCTCCGGATTTTCTGTCGGGGTTTACTCCCTTAGCCTTTCCCCAGAAGAGGTATGCCGCAAGGCAGCGGAGGTTTTTTGGAGTCAGAGTTTTCCTTCTCTGATGTACCCTGACTGGAAGATCGAACCAGCGACACTTAGCTCGCAGGCCGACGCTCAATCCACTGAGCTAAACCAGCCAGGGCCAGAGAGTCTGGAGTGGAGACCAGCAATCTGTATTTGAACAACTCTTCCAGAGGGTTCTGAGGCATACTCCAATTTGAGAACCACTGTGAGAGAACAAACATCTAGAGTCACTTGTTTAAGAAACTCTTGCTCTCTAAGTGCTCAGAAGCTCTGAGTTATGTAGGTAAAATAAATGCTGCCACAAATCATAACTCCTGGAAAGATTTTCTGCTTGCTACACTAAGACACCATACTAAAGACAACACTATTCGAAATGTCTCTGTACCACTTTTACAAATAACTTTGGATCATGTACTTAATTCCCTTCTAAATTCTAAAATGGAAAGTACTTTCATACAATTGGTATCTATCATATGTAGTTTGTGTTAGGGAGACCTATTCTGTTAGGGAATACTCATTCATTCAAGTAATCACAATTCAGCAATTTGAAGCATTTATTTATTATCTACCACTTTATAGCAGTATTTTATATATAAGGAAAGAACAGTTCTCTTTTATTTTCAGAATTTTATTTTAAAAATAAGCATTTTCAATGGTATTTGGAAGTTAATACATATAAAGAAGTTGAGTGAGTTTGGAAAAATTTTCTTTTGTTCTCTATAAATGTCTGGAATCCCTTTCACTTTCTCTCACATTAATGTTTAGATATGGAAAGACTTTCCAGGATTTTGCTGCCTTCATTGAGTTCTAGATTCCAGGTATAAAAAAATTACAGCCCAGGTCCTAGAGGGTTTGCAGGATAAAGGACTGGCCCCAATGGTGCCATTTTAGGGCAATGACAGAAGGCTTGAAAGAAGAGAGCTCAATAAAAGGCATTTGGATGCTCAGAGGGAGAAGAATACAACTGTTCAAATACCACTAGCTGAGTCTGGCTTCAGTCCCAGGCAAGTTCTAGACTAGATTACTTAAAATAATAATAATAATAATAATAATAATAATAATAATAATAATAATAATAATAATACTCCTGGTGCAGGAGCTACACAGCCCAGAGATGTGCTTGAAGCAGTGGCTGCACTAGCATGTTTTGTGGTTCTAGCACTGGTTTTGATTGCCATAATAGCATTTTATCATCCAAGGGCCAGCTCTACCAAGTAGAATATGCTTTTAAGGCTATTAACCAGGGTGGTCTTATATCAGTAACTCCAGAGGGGAAAAATATGTAGTAATTGTCACACAGAAGAAACTACCTGCCAAATTACTGGATTCCAGCACAGTGACTCACTATTCAAGATAACTGAAAACATTGGCTGTGTGATGACAGGAATGACAGCACATCCCAGGAACAGGGACACACTACAAGGCAGCTTATTGGAAATACAAGTATGGCTATGACATTCCTGTGGACACACTGTGTGAAAAAAATTGCTGATATTTCTCAGGTCTACATGCAGAATGAGGCTGAAATGAGGCCTTTTGGTAGCTGTATGATTTTAATTGGCACAGATGAAGAATAAGGCCTTCAGGTGTACAAGTGTGATCCTGCAAGTTACTACTGTGGGTTTAAAGCCACTGCAGCAGGAGTTAAACAAACCAAGTAAACCAGTTTTCTTGAAAAAAAAAAAGTGAAGACAAAATATAATTGGACATTTGGACAGTGGAAATTGTGATTACATTTCTGTCTGCTGTTTTATGAACTGATTTCAAACCTTCAGAAATAGGAGTTGGAATAGTTATAGTTGCAAACCCTAAATTCGGGACTCTTACAGAAGCAGAGATTGATGCTTATCTGTTGCTCTGGAGGAGAGACTAAGCATTATACTTAGTTCACCAAATTCATGACGCCTGTGTGTTTAGTAACAACAGACCAACAATATGGAGGCCTCTGGATTGAAAAAGGAACCTCTTACACTCCTCCTGCTGCTGAAGTGGTTAGGTCTCTATGTAAAGAAAAACAATGCTTTTTCAGTGGATTGAGCATTGGCCTGCGAACCAAGTGTCGCTGGTTCAATTCCCAGTCAAGGCACATGACTAGGTTGCACGTCAGGTCCCTGTTGGGGCCGCGTGAGAGGCAACCACACAGTAATGTTTCGCTTCCTCTCTTTCTCCTTTCCCCTCTCTCTAAAAATAAATAAGTAAATGAATAAATAAACAAATAAAGTTTTTAAAAAAACAGTGCTTTTGGGGGTAAAAATGATAGTAAAGTTTGGGAGACTTGGGAAAGCAGCAGTCATTGGTATTTAGCCTGAGATTTTTAAAAACAAAATATGGCAGCCTGACTTTTTTCTTTTCTTAATGTTTCTGAGTCACCTATTAAGGGAATATGAAAGACACAAAGTCTGGAGCATAATAGAGATTCGACCCATATTTGTTGACTGAACAAATAGACTTTTGCAGGGCTTTTGATAAGGTCTTTAATGAGCTGGTTGATACAGTCATAGCTCAATGCAGGCTGGATGCAAGGATAATTAGCAGCATTAGAGCATCCCAGAAAACACCATACATACCAGCCTGGAGGCAGAGTCCTAATGCTGGGCCAGCACTCCCTGGAAAGCTCTCATGACATGGACGCAACATAGAGAACAGGCTCTTGGAACCCTGCTGGCGAGGGCAACATTGGTGTTGAGGGATGGAATCAGATCAACAGACTTTACTTACCAATTTTTAAACCTCTTCTTTTCTCATTATATGTAAGCAATACCTGTTTATTGCAGGCAATTTGAGAAATATAGAAAAGGTTAAGGAAGAAAAGAAAAAGAATTCATGAGCTCCCTTCACCCAAATATAAGCACCGTTAACATTTTAATGTATTTTTTACAGTGTTTAATGTATACACTTTCATATCTAGCTGAGTTAATTTTATATCTCTTTTCACTTTAACTAAACTCTTTTAAAGTATAACTTGTAATGATTACATAGCATTCTCTCATATCTGGGTTTGCTCTGCATATGTTCATTTGCTGAGCCAAAACAAGTAATAGCAAATATAGTAGCAAATATTAATATGGCATTTTACTATGGCCCAGGTACTGTTCTAAGTACTTCACATTTAAGAACCTTTTAATCCTCAAAAAACTCTATGAGGTATTCTTCTTCCTATTATTTTACAAATGAAAAACTGAGTTATAGAGAGTTTATTTTTTTAAGTATATTTTATTGATTATGCTGTTACAGTTTCCCAATTTTTTTCCCTTTGCCTTCTGGTACCTCCCTTCCCTCCAGCAATCCCCCTCGACTTAGTTCATGTCCATGGGTTGTTCATGTAAGTTCTTTGGCTTTACCCTTTCCTATCCTATTCTTAATATCCCCTTGTCTATTTTGTACCAACCATTATGCTTCTTAATCCCTGCACCATTTACCCCTTTTCTCCCTTCCCCCTCTCATCTGATAACCCTCCAAATGATCTCCATATATATGATTCTGTTCCTGTTTTGGTTGTTTGATTACTTTGTTTTTGTTTTTTTTTTAGATTCAGTTGTTGATAGTTGTGAGTTTGCTGTTATTTTAATGTTTATAGTTTGACCATCTTTTTCTTAAATATGTCCCTTTACATTTCCTGTAATAATGGCTTAGTGATGATGAACTCTTTTAGCTTCACCTTGTCTGGGAAGCACTTTATCTGCCCTTCCATTCCAAATGATAGCTTTCCTGGATAGAGTAATCTTGGTTGTAGGTCCTTGCTTCTCATCACTTTGAATACTTCTTGCCAATCCCTTCTTGCCTGCAAAGTTTCTTTTGAGAAATCAGCTTACAGTCTTACAGGAACTCCCCTGTAAGTAATTCTCTTCTTTTCTCTTGCTGCTTTTCAGATTCTCTCTTTATCTTTAGCCTTTGGCATTTTAGTTATGATGTGCATTGATGTGGTCCTCTTTGGATCTGTTACAGAACCCCCACAGGCTATTCAGTTATGAGGTGTCCGATTGCCCACTGCCAGAAGCATAACTCTCAACACCAGAGTTTGGTGAAAAGAAAAAGAATTATTTGTTTAAAGATTATGCAGATTTAGATCTGTGGAGTTCCCAGCTTCCTTGCAAAGAGCATGGATCTCTCCTCTACCTCTCTGTAATACCTTGTGATTCTCTTTTTCTCCCTTTCTCTTTGTAAACTGCCTAATTCTCTTTCTCTGTCAGCCACGTGGAACTCTCTTCTTTTCTTCCTCTCCTCTTTTCTTTCTCCCCAAATGTCTGCTGCCCTCTCCTTAAATCCCTGACCGTGGCCTGTGACGCAGTAGGTGTGATAACTGGTTCTGACCATTCACAGAACCTTCCAGAGGCCTTGCTTATTCACTGCTAATTATTCCTTGGAGCTGTGGAAGAACTGAAGCCATTTACATAATTAAGACTGTTAGGGATAAAGAAGCAAGCCAGTGACTCTCAAACCAGTAGGAGATAATTAACAGATGAATTGTGGAAAAGGGGCAAGGAAATGACATTCCGCAGCTCCTCACACATATCTCTGGGATCAAAAGGAAGAAGATTCTCATCACCAGACACAGAGAAATGGAAAGAAGTAGATAGATAACTTTGCAAATAAGTTGGAGATAGACCTATAACTAGATTACCCTTACTTAATCACACCCTGAGTTAAGTAGTTAATTGTGTTAGATTGTGAACCCAGATTAACCAGTAATGGAGAAATGGGGGAGAAGGAGAGGGGTGGGGGAGCTAATCACATTAGTATAAAACTAGTTTTCTTTGTCTACTTTGGGTGCACATTCTCCTGGCTGGTGGTGCACCCGACTCTGCAGACTCGTGAATAAATGCCTCGCTTTGCTGCTCAAGTCCTGTGTCCCAGTTTTTATTGTGAGCATTTCTCACTATTTGGGGGCTCATCTGGGATCCTCCACCTGTGTGCGGGAAGGGGCTCTAAGCTGAGGCGGGAGATTCATCCTACCTGCTTTTAGGTAGCCTGCTTGACTCACGGCCCACCCGCCTCACAGTGTCCAGAAACGGACCCGAGACTTCTTGTTGGGACAGCAGTAGAACCGACGCAGGGGGGAAACAAAAGTAAACACCGCGGTAACCAGGCAACCTTGTGCATGGGCCAAGGTAAGAAAATTGGGCTAATTTCTGCCTTGGTGGTTGGGCATCCTCAGAGATCGAATGTGTGTGTGTGTGACTGAGGGCTGTGAGCAAGAAACTTCCAATATAGGGGGGCTGTGCTCACAGGCTTGTGTGCAAGAAATCTCCAATATGGGGGATTGAGCTAACAATGTTTCCATATACAAGAAATCTCCAGTAAGGGGGGTTGAGTATTCGGGGTCTGTATACAAGAAACTTCCAGTATGGGGGTTGAGTATACAGGGTGTGAGCAAGAAACTTCCAATATGGGGGGTTGAGCTTACAGGTTCATGTTCAAGAAATCTCCAGTATGGGGGGTTGAGGACACAACCAGATTCAGCCACAGCCACAGGAATCAACTGAGGATGGGAAATAAAAATTCTAAGCCTAGGAAAACTAAAGAATTAGGAAAAATGTTAGAGCATTGGGGAGAAGATCCCCAGACTCAAAATAAGAAAAGAACAAAAACAAAAATGAAAATGGTAAAATATTGCTATCTCCTTTGGCCAAAGGAACCCAATAAGGGGCAACCTGTTTTCTGGGGTTTGTCAAGCCCTGATCTTATATGTGAGTGATCGGGCATCAGCTTCTAAGGAAGGGAAGGAATATGCTCTCTGCTGGTTACAACATACCAGCAGGTCTACAGGCCTCTTCCCTGTGAAAGAAAAAGAAGATAAAACCTGGGAGGGACCCTCTGTCCTGTCTCGCGTCGCCTTACAGCCCTGGCCAGGTGGCAACCAACTGGGCACAGGCACCGTGGACAGACAGTATAGATGAATCAGGCCAGGTGCACCTAACAGGTGCCCAACTGGTAGCTATGCCCACGACACCCACAGCACTGGCAGGAACTTACTCTAGATTAAGGACAGTATTAGAACAATGTAAGCAAGACCTGAAGAACTTCCCCATTCTCTCAGAGCAGCCGATGTTTCCCCTTAGGGAGGTCTCCATGGGCCCAGGACATATTGGATATGTCAAATGCTCCTTCAACAAGCACTAAAGTTAGAAACTTCAAGTGCAATATGAAGCACTTGGTAGAGGACCCCTTTGGATTGGCAGAACAATTAGGTCAGTTCCTTGGACCCAGCATATACATGTGGATGGAATTAATGTCTATACTAGACATCTTCAGTGGGGAAGAGAAGGGAGTGATCAGACAGGCTGCTATGAGGATATGGGAAAGGGAACATCCTCCTGGTCAGAGAATTGTCCCGGCCTAACAAAAGTTTCCCAGTATAGACCCTGAATGGGATAACAGGCAGGAGGATAGGGCTCAGATGAGAGACTTTAGGAGCCTCATCATCAGGGGAATCAACGAATTTGTTCCCTAAGCACAGAATGTCTCCAAGGCATTCGAGATACAGCTCCATCAGCATTCCTACAGAAGCTGAGGGACCAGATGAGAAAGTATTCTGGTCTAAATCCAGAGAATGCTGTAGGACAGGGACTCTTAAAATCACCATTGTAACAGAAACTGGCCAGATATTTGTAAGAAATTGCAGAAGGTAGATGAATGGGCCAGATAGAACAATTGAAAAACTCCTCAGGAAAGCTCAGAAAGTATATGTTAGAAGAGAGGAGGAGAAACAGGAACTTCAAAAAGCTGCAGGATATCACTGCAAATCTAGAAACTTTTAGCTGGCAGGTACTGAGTTTGAGTATAGTCCTTCACAGTGTGGAAAAGAACAAGGATTGGAAGCATGTTATGGTTAAATCTAAAGAAGTAAAGGGTATTTAGAAAGTTTGTGAATGTTGCAGAAGGTCTGAGGAAAGTTGTAATGATAAAAAGGAAAGTGATGGAAGTTTTAAACCTGGGAAAAGGAAACCTCAGATGCTTGTGTTCTAATATTATAAAAGTATACTTTGGTCTGTTCTGCTGTGGAATTCTCTGTATCTGTTTTTGACCAATGAGACCTAGGAAAGGTTGTCTGTTAACCAGTCAGCAAAAATTCCTTTTGCCACCCAGGACCCAGGAAGGGTCATTCAGGGCGGCTGAGTGCTCCAGCCTGGGCAAGTGAACATGTCTCTGCCAAGGTTATGTCTCTCTAGGAGACCAGTGGACATACTGGAGAGGGCCTAGCTATCTGTGTTTTGAATTATTGCTCTGTTTATGCTCTGAAAGGAAAAATTGAAGTTTCCCAGGGAAATTTAAAACTTCACATGTAGGAAAGTGAACAAAAGAAAGTGTAAAGCATAAAAATGAAGGTTTGTGAAAGGTATATAGAAGGTTTGTTAGAAGTTTGTACGGTTTTAACAAAAGAAAGTATAAGGCATGGAAATACAATTTTAGTGAATATTAGAAGGACAAGGATTTTCCTTCACACTGTATATTTTTCTCCCTGACTGATCCCTCCAGAATTTGGCAATTTGAAGGAGTAAGTAATGACATTAGATTCCTTTGCATAAAACTAATAAGACCAGTTGCTAATGGTGGTTTTGTCGGCCGAGGCTTTGACTGGAATGTCATGCCTGAAGGAGGCATGCTTAGGCTCTGGTTGTTACTGGAAAGCCCTGAGGAACTAGAATTGACTTTGGAAGCTAAGAAAAGCCCATGAGGGAAAAGCCTGGCATGTTGGTTGGTTGTGCGGTTCATGGCAATTTTTCCAGGGAAGGAACTAAGGTTGCTTTCCTGAAAGATGGCTAGAAGGAACCTCAAGACACAATGGAAAACTCAAAGGACTTGGAAAAAAACAGGTATTTACAGGGAAGGCTGAATGGCAGGTGTGTGGCTCAGCTTATGTGCCCTGATGGGCAGACTAACAGTCAACATGAAGGCTCCTTGGGTAAGTTCCAGTAAAGCAGACTTTAAAATCATAGGTGAGTAATCACTGCTCTTGTTGTGTTTATGCAAATGAACAGGCTAAATTAAAACTGGACTTAATGCAGTCCCTTTAATAACAAGGAGGGTAATCTTAAGGGGAAAAATTATGATTTGAGGAAAATCACAATGCTCACTGGTAGACTATAAATTAGTGCAGCTAACTGTCCATAAAGTTTATTTTCATTTAAAGTTTGTTTTCATTTGAAAGTTAAACCAGGTCTGTGATATTATCAAAGATGCTTAATTTACAGGCAAGAAGAATGTCAAATGCCTTGCAACTGGATGTCTTCCCGATAAGACAGTCTTACAAATTTAGAGACTGGTTTGTGAATTGTGTTTTGTGAATTAACGTGTGTGTTCTTTCTGTTTTCATAGGACAGAAGTTTATGATCTCATCACCTGAGTGATTGTCTGTACATACAGGACTCACTTAAGAAGCCCATCTGCATTGCTGCCTCCTGAGACTCAACAGTTTGGCTGAACTAAGTGGTTGGGTTGCTGAAGTATGCATTGGTCAGTGGGCTCACTTTAAAACTGGTCTCTAATTCCTATCCTAATGACTTGGACAAAAAGGGCCCAGAGGTCTGAGAGGGGGGAAATCCTAAAATATACCCCTCGGCCCAAACTAGGTATAGTGGGCAAAAGGGTTTTGGACAGGTGTGACATGCCCTGCACACCTTCCTCCAAAGAAGCCATTTCTTTTCCTAATGTGGGACATTGAGAAATTAACCCCTGCCTTTTGTCATCTAGTGGTTATGGTTTTAATGATGCCTTTTAACCCTGTTGCCAAGTCTGTTGTCCCCAGAATACGACAAGGATGCCAGCTTGTCCAACAGTGCCAGCCCTTGGAAACCGAGCATGCTGCTGTCCAGGGACAGCCAACTGACCTGGATTCTGCAAAATTCTTCCCCTCCACTGACACTCTTATTAGGGATTTCTAGACCCAAAGGTAGGTAGGCAGGTGTCCTTACCACTTTAGGCTGCTGTATTATTCCATGTGTCAGAGGTTTAGTTCAGAAACTAATTAAGACTGCATTAACTCAACAAATGCCAACAACTTTTCATAATCTCCTCCTCCTAGAGGCCAAAGGGAATCCTAACTATGAGGAAAAAAGTTGAGAAATCCTCCTTAGATTTGAAGGGATAAATAGAATGGTTTGAGTAGTCAGTTTCCCAAGAGAAGACAGTTGGAATTGTAGGAAACAAGAAAATAGTGACTCCCAAATCAGTAGAAAATCATTAGTAACAAAGGGAAAATGTAATTAAAGGGTCTCAAGGGCAAATGTAATTAGAGGATCTCTGAGAAGGGAGTTGACAGTATTAGCATATTTACAAGTCACAATAGGGGCATTTAGATAATTGTGTTAGACTGTAACTCTGGAGTAACCAGTAATGGAGAAACAGAGAAGAAGAGGGGTGGAGGAGCTAATCATGTTAGTATAAAATCAGTTTTCTTTGTCTACTTTGGGTGCACATTCTCCTGGCTGAAGGTGCGCCCGACTCTGCAGACCCGTGAATAAACACCTCATTTTGCTGCTCAAGTCCTGCGTCCCGGTTTTTATTGTGAGCATTTCTCACATCCAAGGACATTTTTATTTGCTTTTAGAGAAAGAAGGGAGAGAGAGAACCATCAATGTGAGAGAGAGACATCGATTAGTTGCCTCCCATACACACCCTGACTGGGGACCCTATGTTCCCAGACTGGGGACCAAAGCTGAAACCTAGGTGTGAGTCTTGACTTAGGAATTGAACCCATGACCTTTTAGTTATAGGATGACACTCCAAGCAACTGAGCCACACTTGCCAGGGCTCCTCCCTCATATTTCTTCTTCAAAAGGATTCATTTTGTTGATCTTTTCTCTCAAATAACTCTTTTTAACTGTTTTGACAACAACAGCAGAGACAACTTTCAGCAAACATTTATGGTCAGAAAATAAACATACATAGTGTTTATCACCAGAAAAGTTTGATCCCAAGTCCTCACATGAGTTTCCTAAACTTTATGAGCTCAGCCAGATCATTCATGAGCCATAATGAAGTTTTGGATCACTTAGCTCAAAGTCCAGGTTAACTCCAGGCACAAACTTAATCTTGACTCAAACTCAATCTTGACCCAAGTAGTAGCATTTTTCTCTAACTTCTGGAACAGAGCCAGCTAAGGCCCAACTCTGGGCAGAGTCCTTCATTAATCCAGCTGCTCTGAAAGAGAGCCAAGTGCCAGTAGGTCTCTAAAGAAAGAATCTAAAGACATACCAACAGGAAAAAGGAACAAATGCAGGAAAGCTTTTAATCCTTTACTGATTCTACCACTGTGGTCCAATTATTTTCTTGACTTTGACCCTTATCAAAGCTTCTTTTTTGCTCCTCTTCTTCCTCTTTCTTCTGCTCTTCCTTTTCCCCCTCCAAACTGTGTGTGAAAATAATTGGCAGAGAGATTCATTAGCTCTTTCTAGACATTTGAAATTGAAGTTAAGAATAATCAAATTGAAGTCGAGAATAATCAAATTTCCAACTGTGGCATGTTGCTTCTTTAGCAACTCCTCCCAAAGGGCTGTACATACATTCTCACTCTTAAATTCTAGATCTGAAATTATGATCTGGATCCATGAGAAGTGCACATAATCAAAATACACTTGTTTGTGATTCCTCAAAGGAGGAACAGCTCAGAAGAGTTCTTCATGCAGCCAGGTACAAAGATACATTTATTCAGAAACTTTCCATTTGCTGAGTCAGAATCTTAATTTAAAATGTCTCCTTACATAGTATTTAAATTCTCATAGCCCAAACCACAACTTTTGCATTTTTCTTTCACACCCTATACCTAATGCTAACCTTAACCCATGCTAATTAATTTTGTCAGGCAAAATCTATTTTCCATGCTGTCTTTTGGTCAATTTAATTCTACTCTCAGTTGCCAGGTAAATAAAATCAAGCCATCATATTTATCAGTTTTAATTTCACATTAATTTCAAATGTTTCTTGATAATGTTCAATTAGAAAAATTATAACCAAAAACTACCCCATTTATATCCAACAAATTTTGACATCTAGAAGCATAGTTTTAAATTTTTTTAAAAATTAGTTAGAATGTAATATAGTTATTTGTCAAATCATGTTTCTTTTTCTACTCTTATTACTAATCATGAAACAAAACTGAATTATAAAATTTAACCTTCAGCTAAATAAATATTATTCTGACTTTAAGGGGAATAAAAACAAAGGAATGATAAACACAGAGTGGAACAGAGGTTCCCTCTTGGTGATAGGAAGTCAAGAGGATGAAAGCAGCATGCATAGATCTTCATGGATAATGTTCTAGTTTACAAATTGGGTGGTGGCCTCACAGATGTGCTATTACCATGTTTATAACATACCCATATGTTACATACACATTCTTTTATATGTATTAAATGTTACATAAAAGAAAAAACTATTCAAGCCTTGGTTATAAGCAAACAATGCATACTCTTTTCTTGGACAGGATACTATTATTTTAAAAACAAAATCCAAAAACATTGTTCTGGTTTTCTGGCTTATTCCCAGGAGGATTTTTTTTAAAGTTTTTCAGGAGTTAAATTCACATTTTAATTAACTTTATCAGGTAAAATATATTTGGGGAGAATTCTTTCACTCAGTTAAGTCTATCTGGTTCCAATTGAATAAAAATCAAGTTGTTATATATTTCTTAGTGTATTCATTCCAAACATTTTATGTAATTCTGTGTTCTGATGTTTCCAAGGTGTCAGAATGAATTTGAGGTCAACTATATTTTTTCTTTTGTAAAATGTTTATATTCATTTTCCTATTCGATTAGTGGCTCCTTTTCTTATTGTTTTATAAAAGCTTTTTTGATATGTACAAATGTTTTCCCAGTTTTTCATTTGCTATTATATTTGTTAGTGGGTTTTTTAATGTGAAAAAGTTTTTAGCTCTTAACTGATACTATTAATCTTTTTCTTTGGGTTTTTGCCTTTGAGTCATGACGGTCTCCTTCATCCAAGATAATTTAATCATCCAGCTAAATTTTCTTATAGGTAGTGCGTTTGATGGTCTTACTTATATTTCTATAAGACACAGGTCCACAAACTACAGCCATCAGGTTTAATCCAACCAGCTACCTATTTTTTTAAATAAAGTTTTATTGGGACACAACCACATTCATTTGTTTATGTATTTCCATGTCTGCTTTCACGCTACTATGGCAGTTAATTAGTTGTAACAAAGATATTTGGCTCACCATGCCTAAAATTTACCATCTGGACCTTTACAGAAAAAGTTTTGTCAGTTCTTGGTATATGGAATTAATACTTATTCTAGCTCTGTCAAAAAGTCAATACTTTTTCCCACTGACTCAGTGTCTCACTTATGAGATATAGAAACACAGATACACACATATATACAGGCTGTCTACTTTCTTCGACTAATTTTCTACAACAGTATCACCTTTTTTAAGAAGTATAGTTTTAAAATGTTTATAGTAAAGGTCCTTCCTTTATCATCTACAAATTTTATTGACAATCTTTAAATCTATTATTTTTAATAAAATTTTATCAAATTTCTCTACCTGTTATGAGCATTAGTATATGTACTTATGTGAACATAAGTATTAATATACCTCAATAAATACCTAGGACTGAATGAAATTGCTGGGTCATGTTAAGTGTACATTTAACTTTGTAAGAAATCACCTGTTTTTTCTTTTATTGTATATTAAACTTTTTTTTGTTTGAATTGTTTTGATTTTCTCTTTCAGAAAAAACAGTTATGTTTATGCTGGAGCTCCTAATTTTTAATTAATTAATTAATTGATTAATTAATTTATGAGAGGGACCCCCACTCAGTAACAATTCCTCCCTCTCAGACTTAAGACCCTTTATAATCTTAAAAAGAACAATGGTCGAAGGTCTTATGCTCCTCTAGCTGCTTCAAGCTGGACATGGTTGTCGTCCTACCTACCCTTGGGTCCAGAAATCCCTAATAAGAGTGGGAGTGTGGAGGAGAGCGTGGCCTTCCCACATAGGGAAGGATCTTGCAGACTCCAAGTCAGTTGGCTGTCCCTGGACCATGGCATGCTTGGTTTAACAGGCTGGCATCCTTGTCATATTCTGGGGACAACAGATTTGGCAACAGGGTTAAAAGGCATTATTCAACCCATAACCACTAGATGACTAACAGCAGGGATTAATTTTTCAATGTCCCATGTTAGGGGAAAAAAAGTTTCTTTGGAGGAAGATGTACAAGGCACGTCACACCTGTCCAAAACCCTTTTGCCCACTATACTTAGCTTGGGCTGAGGGGAATATTTTAGGTTTCCCCCCCTCTCAGACCTCTGGGGCCTTTCTGTCCAAGCCTTTAGGATAGAAAAGAGGAACCAGTTTTAAAGTAAAGCCCACAGACCACCCCATGCTTCACCAACGCAACCACTTAATTCAGCCAAACTGTTGAGTGTCGAGAGGCAGCGATACAGACAGGAGTAAGTGAGGCCTATACATACAGACAGTCACTCAGGTAATGAGATCATGGGCTTATGCCTTATGAAAACAGAACACACATGTTAATTTACGTAACATAACCCACAAATCAGTCTCTTAATCTGTGAGACTGTCTTATTGGGAAGACATCCAGTAGCAAGGCATTTGACATTCTTGCCTGCAAATTAAGCATCTTTGATGATTTTGGTTGTAGGCCCTTGCTTTTTATCACTTTGAATACTTCTTGCCAGTACCTTCTTGCCTACAAAGTTTCTTTTGGGAAATCAGCTGATAGTCTTATGGGAACTCCTTTGTAGGTAACTCTTATTTTCTCTTGCTGCTTTTAAGATTCTCTCTTTATCTTTATCTTTAACCTTTGGCATTTTAATTATGATGTGTCTTGGTGTTGTCCTCTTTGGGTCCAACTTGTTTGGGACTCTCTGTGCTTCCTCAACTTGTATGTCTATTTCCTTCACCAAATTAGGGAAGTTTTCTTTCATTATGTTTTCAAATAAGTTTTTAATTTCTTGCTCCTCTTCTTCTCCTTCTGGCACCCCTATGATTCGGATGTTATGTATAAAGTTGTCCCAGAGGTTCCTAAGCCTCTCCTCATTTTTTTATATATATTTTTTTCTTTCTGTTCTGGAAGAATGTTTAGTTCTTCCTTCTTTCCAAATTGTTGATTTGAATCCCAACTTTCTTCCCTTCACTATTAGTTCTCTGTATATTTTTATTTATTTCACTTTGTGTAAACTTCATTTCTTCCTTTTCTTTTTGCTGTGCTCTATTAGTTCTCTGAGCATCCTTATCACCAGTGTTTTGAACTCTGCATCTGGTAGATTGGATATCTTCATTTCATTTAATTCTTTTTCTGGGGTTTTGTTCTGTTCTTTTATTTGGGCCATATTTCTTTGCCTTCTCAATTTGGCATCCTCCCTGTGTTTGTTTCTGTGTATTAGGTAGAGCTGCTTTTACTCCCTGTCTTAATAGCATGGCCTATGAAGCAAAGGCACCCATAAATTTTGTGAGGTGGAACCTTAGGTAATTGCCAGGGTGGGGCTACCTGCTTCACTGCTTTGTGGCTCTGTTGGGGGGGTGGCTCAGAGAGGGAACAATGCCACTACCTGGCTTCTGGCAATTTTCCCAGCACTCTCCCCATTTCCAGTCACTTCACCTACTTCCCATATGCAATTGGCACTCTTCCAGTTGCTGCCCTGGGGTTTGTGTATGTCCTAAGACCATGCAGGCCCTTTAAGCAGCAAAAATCCAGCAGTTTCTTACACCACCCTATGCAGGCCTTTTAAGCAGTGAAAATCTGGCACTTTCTTCCACCACACCAACCCCAGCTGGTTTTCACAGTCAGAGGCAATGGAGGTTTATTTTCCCAGTGCTGGAACTCTGAACTCTGTGGTCTGGCCTGGGTCTGGGATCCCTGGCTCCCAGTGTATCTTTCTTGTTTTTTATCCACCAGACATGAATTTTGAATTGTTTGTTCCATCCTCACCGCTGCCACTGCTTCTCTGAGTCACACCACCTCTCTGCCCCATCTTCACACTTTGCCCCTCCTACCCATCTGAATGAATGTTGCTTCTTTAAATCCTTAGTTGTCAGACTTCCATATAGCTTGATTTTCTGATGGTTCTGGTTGTTATTTGGTTTTGAGATCCGGTTGTAATTCTTTCTATGTTTGAGCGAGGAGGAGAAGCATGTCTATCTATGCCTCTATCTTGACCAGAAGTCACAATCCTTTAACATTTCTACACAGTTAGGCACATGTGTTCAGATCATTAGCACATATCAACAATTTCAGAGCTGCATTCCCAGTTTTTCTGTATGCAAATGTGTACATTCACAGCTAACCACAGAGTAATACTCAAATTCATTTATAAAAATTTGTCCAGATTCTCTGGGACATTTGTATATGCATTCATACAAGGTGTTTTCTAGCCCTTTCTCAGTCGACCTCAAGTTAAAATGTTATTCTCATGCTTATAGAAAGTTGTTGCTTTCCCCCTTTTCTCTTTCTCACCTACAACCTGTTTGTTAAACAATCAGACTGAGAACATTTGATTGTAAAAGTAAAGTGGGAGATACAATGATTTCAACAAACAGGGGAAACACACTAAAAATTTTATCAGAACTCAAACTTACACATGAGCAAATAATACTGCAGAAGGACCCCATCTGAACACAAACATTGCCAGCATCAGGGTTTTAGAAGCCTGGAGAGATGGGACCAAGTGAAGGAGTCAGGGGGCCACTCCTATGCAATCTGAATAATTCCTTGGCCTGTGCTAATGCCTGAAATCCTACCTTTGTAGAGTTATTTCATTTTTTCTTAGTTAGGGAATGCAGATGCTACTGGAAAGATAGCAACATACAACGATTTTATTCCCCAGGTAAGGAGACCCAGTTTTTCGGTGCCTTTCCAACCTAACAGCTATGTGAGAGTAAATAAATCAAGACACCAAAAAACGTGTACAGCAGGGTTGGGCACATGGATGAGTGGAAAGGGAAGAGGAAAGTCAAGCTGAATGAGGGGGCAAGAGAGAAGACCATTTGGAGGGGTGGAGCGAGGAGGGAAGGAGGCACTAAAAGATGAAAGGGCTCAGGGTGGGGGCTCACAGAGAGGTAGGGTGCATAGACAAGTGGGGTCTAGTGAGTGAGCCAAAGAGAGGAGAATTGGGCATATAAATAGCTGGCTAGAAACTGACCATTAGGGCTTGAGAGGAAGAAGCAGGCAGGCCCTTGGTTCCAGAGTAAAGTGGGGAGGAAGGGAGGGGAACAAATAAGATGAGTAAGAAGAAGAAGACGGCACAGCCCATTGTCTCCTATTTCATGCAAACACCCACCTCCGTGAGACCAGCACCAACATGTGGTGTATGCTGTTCCCATTTAGCCTCAAGTCCGCCTAACTCTTTCTCTTGCCAAGGTCAACCTCCAAAACCTGATTGCCCAGTCACATGGGCATGAATCAGGGCCCTGCCAGGATAGGTGGGTCATGGGTGTGGGCGGGACCCTGAGAGACTTGCACAACCCTAGACTGCTGATGTCACCAGAAGGAGCCCAGCTGCTACTTTGCTAAGACCCCGAATGACCCCTCTAAAGGCTTGGAGAGGAGGGGCACCAGACAGTAGGATTTCTGCCTTCCCCTCTGAGTTGGCCCTCTAATGTGCCCTGTCACTTTCTGGACCAGAGTATTAACAAGGATAATGAGTCCCCTTCCTGTCTGCCTCTCTGGGTAAGGGGAGGGCTAGGAGGTGTTAGAGCCAACATCTCCATGCTTGAATTTCTGTTCCAGTTACTGGCACCAGGCACTTCTAGGATAAAGAGTGGGGTCATCACATTTCAGGGGGTGCTTCCCTGAGCTTCTGGTAGGTGGAATGAGGCACCCTTCCAAGGGCCACTGGCCTTGGGACCCCCCAGCCAGCTTGGTTCTGAAGGGAGTGGGATAAGGGATGCTGAGTTGCCAACCCAGGTCAGCTTAATCTTGAGGACTTCAGAGACAGCCCAAGCTTCTGGCAAGATTCTGGTACAACTGCCTTGGTCTCCCAAAGCCATCTGGTGAGCAAAGGCAGGAAGCCAAGCTGATGGAATAAAGGCATATTATTGGAGATGATACAGAAAGCAGCAAGTGAGAAATAGAGGAATCTATCTCTTCTCATATCTAGAGCTTGTCACAACAGAGCTAAAGTCAACAAAGATATTCTAAGATATGCCTCTAAGGGGACGGCGGGGGATGATACATGATTCTCAATAGGAGACTGATGATTTTATAATTCTCTCCAACCACCTGCAGAAATTCTGAATCATCTTCCAAGTGAAAATAGTTATAGAATCAACAGCCAAAAGGGTTAAGTAACTATGGAATACCTCCTTATTCTGGTGCCTTGTGTAGATGCTCACAGTACTGAGGCAGAAACAGAATGAATCATTGCTCCATTGGGTGATCACTCTGGATTTGTCTCAGCATGACAGTTCATTTGCTCACAGGACAGTCCAGCGGGGAGGGTCTGAACCAGTCCAACTTCACATTTGGGGTGGGATAAGTACTGAGGGAAGTGATCCCCTGGTCCAACCTGATCCCAGATGCTCAACCAGGCAGATGAGTCTGGGTGTCATCATCATGGGCAGTCTCCAGCTCTAGTGGAAGCAGATAGTGAATAGTGGGGGACAAAGCAGAGGTTAGAGTCAAAGGTGGGTGGAGTGCAGAAAATATCAATAGAGTAGCACCTGGAAGTCTGGTCAAGCAGATTACCTATAAGTGGGAATGTACAATTGAACACCAGAATTTAGGAGAGTTCTCCAGTCTTGGGGCTGGAGAACTGGAGGGTACAGGAGGGAGGCAAGGTTTCTAAGAGGTTTCTGGTAAGAAATAGAATCAGGAACAGACTTAAGGTGAAGCAAATTGAGGTTCTGGCCCTGCATCTTGGAAGTGGGCCCTGGATCACCTTCTCGGATCAGATCGGGGAGGGAAAGGGGAAAGTCATAGGGGAATATGGATTGGACACAGAATATGAATGGGGTCTGACCAAAGAAAATTGAGAGTTGGAGGTGGGGGTTCAGTTCCTGGGCAGAAAAGGAATCTGTTGTCTGTTCTGTTTAGGGTACATGACCAGGACCCCCACTAGCCCACATAGAGCCTCATGTGAACTGAAAATGGTGCCCCCTCTGGGCAGACCAATTGATTAGACACACCAGAGACACTCAGATGGCACCTTTGTATGAAGAAACAGTCTCTGCTTCCTCCTATAGGTGCAGCCCACACCAGGACACAACTTGTTGACAGAGCATGAGCCGAATTTCAGTGCCCACTTCCTCCCTCAGTAGGGATCTGTGTGCAGTCCACAAACAGCATGCCTGTACATGGATGCCCTGAGAACTGCTGGGGAGATGATGATGTGTGAACCCTCCTGCTCTACCTGGCTGTAGGCAAGCCTGGACCTTCCAAAAAGGAGCAACTGTGGGTAGGCTTAACTCCATGGTGGGAGGAAAGGGTGTTGAAATAAACTAGTCTTTGTGTCTTGAAAATGGGCCCCACACCTCAGCTACCACCTCACAGTGTAGCCTCTAATTGATTCTTTGTTCACACCATGTTGGAATTTTAAGAATCAGTGCTAGTGATACCCTCTCCCCAACTAGCAGCCACAGAGCCATAGCTGGAGAGACACTGACAAGCAGAGTAGCCTCAGCCTATGTCTTAAATCTGGCTTGAATTCTGGTTTGAATCCTGATCTGCAGGTTATAGTAATTACTAGAAACAACTAACATTTATAGAACACATTGCAATTTACCAAGTGCTTTCACACACATGATCTCATTTGCTCCATGTGAGGCAGGGATGACTGGCGGGCCTCCCACAAATGAGAAGACAGGCTCAGAGAAGTCTGACATGGCCAGGTGGCATAGCAGGTGGTTGGGAGTATGTTGTCTGGAGCCTGGCTGCCTGTGTCCCCATCCCAATCCTGCCATTTCCTGGCTGTGTGACACAGAGGAAGTTGTTTCATTTTTCTGTGCCTTAGAGATGAAAATATTAGGAGCTACTTCATGCATGAGTTTGGTGTGGCAGCTAAAATACTTAGAACAGTGCCTGGCATGGAACAGATAATCCCAGCATAGAAGGGCTCACTGCTTTCATAGCCGACTCTGGAAAATAAGATCCAGCAATATGTACAAAATCTCACATATTTTGGCAGCCCATTTGCAGCACAATTAAGCTTGGTCATATAGCACTGTCACATTTGGGAAATTTAATTACTTGTAAGTTTGTTGAGCACAACTTTAGTCCACACATAGCTGGATGCAGTGCCTACATATGCAGGTGTCAGGCATGAGGGAGCAGGTGGAGTGAGCCCTGGGCTTGACTGGATAGTGTGTGCCCCTAGGAAGGAGCATCTGGCCAGAGGTGGCCAAGTGGGAATTCAGGTTCAATGTAGCCCCTTCCTATTTTTCAACAGAAGCCCAAAATACTGATACCACCCTGCTTGTTTCTCTCCTTGAGATCCATAGATAGTAAAATGTCTGCCATGAAAGCAATGAGGGTTCTGCCTGGAGCATATCAGAAGGAAGGTGCCATAAAAAAATAATTACTCAATTATCATGTAGTATAAAAAATACTGTGCTATGTAAAATAAGATAAACTGAAATGGACTTGTGAATGTGAATATGCAATGGAAAGTGTTAAGGAAACTCCACACACATATAAGGCACCATGTGCTCACTATAATTTTTTAATAATGCTTGTCTCAGGGGAAAGAGATGAAGATATGACACCACATGAAAACCCTTATTAAAGGGAGGAACCTCAAAGTCATCTCTCCCAACCTCTCATATTAAGATGGAGAAACTGAGAGAAACCTGCTCAAGATCCCAGACCTAGCACTAGCCTCTCAACCCCTTCATGGTGCTGTTCACATGACTACTACACCCACTCTTCCAACTGGAATGTGCAGTTCCTGCTTTCCAGAGCCTGTGAGTGCTCTCCTCAGGGTAGGAGCTCATACATGTCATCCTAGGCACATTCATTGGACCACTTCTGCATGTGTAGGGTAGCAATGGAGCCTCGGGAAGGTGATAATATGGTAGCTTACTTTGCAGAGTGCTTTGTATGGTTATCAAAGGTCTTTATGTGTTCCTCTACTTTTCTGAAAGGCACATGAGGCATGAAAGAAAGAACCCAGGCTCAGGGTCAGGCAGACCCCTTATAAACACTATTCACAAGCTAAGGGATTTTGTGTGAGGCATTTGGCCTCCCAGAGCCTCCTATCTTCTCTCTCTGGATATGCATGAATGCTAGCTACTGCTTCGTATTGGTATAATTCTTATGCGACTTCCCAGCCCCCAGTTAAAGCATATTGCTGAGTAACTGTGACACCGGATCCATTGCTCTGGTCCAGGAATGTTACTTGGCTAACAAATGACATCTTAAGAATTGGCACAAGGTTCTTGAACCTACCAAAGGGCAAGTGACACACACAGACACGTAGAGGCAAACACACACATGCATGTGCCCACAGGCAGGAGGTTGCTAAGAATCTCGCCCTTGGAAACACTCCCTTGGCAACCAAAAGCCAGACTTCAGGTCACCCAGGTTCTCCTGGCACCGAGGGCCAGCAAGTGCCCTGACTGGAGCTGGTGGCTCCTGTACCTGGCTGGCCACTGGCACTGGGACGCCTTCTCCCTGGCTTCCAAATCCAATTGGCAATCTAGCGCACACTGAGACCAGGTTGTTTTAGTGGCAAATTACAGAGACAATGATCTCAGCAAGATTGAGGAAACAGGGTTAGAGCAGAACAGCACCTGCTCTCACACTTGCACCAATAAAATTACACGAGCTAGTTAGAGCCTATACTTAAGGGGATCAACATTCAAGGTAGAAAGGATTTTGCGAAGAGGAACAGCCCTGATTGACCAAAGACCACGAGGTCTGTCCATAAAGTATCCAGCCATGTACTGTGAAAAATAGAGACATTTATTGAAGAAGATACAAGATGCAAGAAACATTGTATGTAGGATAATGATGCCTCAGTTTCCTTCAAAATAGGCACCTTGGGACCCCACACAGTTCTCCCAATTGCCATCAGCTGCCCCATCAGATTTTCCTGAGTCTCATCAATGATCTGAAATCTCTTCCCTTTCAAAGGTGATTTTAGTTCTGGGAAAAGCCAAAAGTCACAGGGCACAAAATCCAGGCTGTAAAGGGCCTGAGTCACCTGGATGATTTGATGTTTCACAAAAAAAAACTCTGCACCAGACATGATGCATGAGTGGGTGTGTTGTGATGAAGTTGCCTATCACCAGTTGCCCATAGTTGCAGACTTCTGAATCATCTAAACATTCTGGAGGAATGTTCAAGCTTAACACAAAATTGGATGCAGATTCATTGCTCTACTCGCTCAGTCATTTTGAATACAATGGCCACACAGTACACATGCTCACACAACAGCGTCTACTTCCCCCACTGACTAGTACAGTGAATTCATCATTGTTTATACATGTACATTGCCGTCTACTCTCCTCAGCTGCCTAGTTACACTGATGTCACATATATTGTTCTCATTATATTAACAATGGTTGGACTTTTTCTGGACAGCCCTCGTAGATAGGCCGAGATAGCATAGCCTGTGCCCCAGACAAGAAGAATCAGAGGTTTAGTCCAAACTCTACCAGTGGGATCCTAATTAACTTCAGAAAATAGCTTACTCTTCCTGGCTATTGTTTCCATTTATAAGGGGGTAAATAGCTAGTTTTTAACATCTAGTAAATGTTCACAATAACGTGTCAAGCACTGTGTTTAGCACTGCGTCTCACTGATCCTCACAATGAAGTGGATTCCATTATTATTCCCATTGTCCAGATGCAGAAACAGAGACTTAAGGAGGGATAATTATCACCGAAGGAGCTGGGGAAGGCTTCACAGCAGAGGTGAAGTTGAAACTGTCTTTAAAAATGAGTAGATGTTTGTTGAGTGGGCAGTAGGAGAAAGAAGAGTGAACACAGTATATTCTAAGCAGAGAGGTTAGCTTGGGCCAAGGACAGAGGCAGGAAATGAGCTGGAAGAGCAAATTAGATCTGACTGTGACAGGATAGGCTAGGGAGTTGGGCAATGATGTGTCATCATGGACTTTTGGTGGAAGAGTCACATGATTGGGTTTGTTGGGTGGAGTAATGATTTTACAGTGTCTTTTGGAGAAAGTTTTGCATTCTTCATTTATTATGCCTACAACTTATTCTTAATTTCTGACGGCTTCCACTCATTCCATTTTTTACTATCCTAGTGTCGTGCATATTTCTGTCAGCTGTTTAAATAATTTTTGGAAAGTGACAGGAAATCAATAATTGCTTACCTACAAATAATTGTGTGTACATACACATATAAGTGGTGTCTAGGCAAGGGAAGAAAAAATGACAGGAAAGATTGAGAAGGAGGATTATTTCTGAGAGGTGGTTATTTCTGAGAAGTGATTATTTCTGAGAAGTAGATAGAGCAGTAAAGCGATGGATCACAGAAGTCAGGGTGAGAGAGTTAGAAGAGGGAGCAGCTGGTCAGCATGTCACATGTTGCCAAGTGGTTAAATTGGATAAGGACTAAAAAATGCCATGGGGTTGAATGATGAGAAGGTCACAGGGGACTGCAAGGACAGTTCTACTCTGAAGAAAACACAAGTGGGAGATGAAGAAGCAGAGGCAGCAAGGACAGACTCACTCATTCAAGAAATTTACAAAAAAAAAAAAAAAGAGCAATGGGTTAAGTGCGCTAGGAGGCTCATATTTGTTGGTTTTGTTTTGCACTTTGTGGGAGTAGATAAGGAGCACAGATGGGAAGGTGGGCATCAGACAGGTGAGGGACACAGGAGAAATAAACCTGGAAGTAGAACAAATCTTTGATAATGGAGATATCAGCAATGAAGATGGGGAGAAAGCTAAAATCTAGGCTACAGTTTTCCCTTGCAATGATAGCTGAGGTTAAGTGTGCGACATAATTGGAGGAATCAGAGAAGCCTCAGCTACAGAATCCTGGCATTCCTATTCCTGTGTCCCGCTCTCCCCAAAGCACACACATTTACTCATGCATGACACCAGGGACAGTCCTTTCTCTGAGCCTCCCTTTTTCTGCCTGAGGCCTCTGATGAGAGTGGAGCTAACTTGGGGGCATCTCGGGAGGTGAGGTGGACCATCTGGGTAGAACAGAGGGAGGGGCAAAAAGAGGGGTAAGTCAGAATTTGGTGATGCAGGTTCACAGCTCAGAGACTCCACATCCTGATTCTGGCTTCCCAAGGATTGGGTTCTCTCTGACTGATAGGTAACTCCTGTTCTGCCTGTTTTCTAATAATGCTTCCATTTCCATTCCAAAGATGAACTCAAATGAAGCTTGTATCTAAAAGAAAGATTTTTTAAAAATAGTAGTGAACAAATGGGAGCAGTCTGTGGCTGCTGGCATGTATGTGATGCCGCCTGTTCCTGGGGCTTACATAATCACAGTTCAGCAGTGAGTCACAGCTGTCTGCTGAGCTGAGATATGATTATGTCCTTACAACTCCTTTGCCCAGAGCTGGGCAGTGTGTGCTATTTAACCCCTCTGCTTCCACAGCCTGGCACTGGAGAGGTCTGCCCTTGAGTAGACAGCTGCTCAAGATTGTTGAATTCAGGGCATTGGAGAGGACCCTCTGACCTACAAAATACCTCTCTGAGACAGTAAGAGTAGTCCTTCCTCCCATGACACAAACACCTCTGGGAGAGAAAAATACATGGACTCCAAGCATTGTAAAATTGAGTAGAACTTTAGACTTATTCAGTCAAATCTCCTCCCTTACCAGATGAGGACAGTGTCCAGTGAGAGATCAGCGATGACTCAAGAGCACCCAATGGGATAGCAACAGAGTGGGAACTTGAACTTGGGTCTCCTGACAGCAAGCCCATGACATAATAGACATAATGATCTGTTGAAAATATTGCCCCTCTATATCTCAGGCAGGGAGCCAAGTGGGCACCTGCTCTCCTCATACAGCCCTAGCAAGAATGACACCAAATGAGTTTCTCCCTTACTCCCCAAGTTCTACTTAACATTCTCAAAGCTGGAGTTCTTGAGGGAAGAGTGTTTGGATTCAGATAATATCTCCATCTCTGGAGCCCATCTGTCTGCCTGTCTGATGTGGTTCTGTCTCAGACACTTCCTATCTCAGTGACTTCGGGCGTGTTATCTAACTTATTTGATTCTTGGTAGCTTCATCTGTGAAATGGGGATAAAAAATAGAATTATTGTGAAATAAAATAATTTATGAAAAGTCCTTAGCATGGTCCCTGGCACAGAGTAAAGCTCACAAAGTGGTCACCACTATTACAATGGCAGAAGCACCAGTGCCTTCACAAAGAATGGGGCACTCCTTCTGGAAGCATCCAGGGAATGCTGACCACCAGGCCCTTGGAATCCTGGTGATAATCTCTATCCAGAGCCTTCCCATGAAGACCTCAAATCTCTAATACCAATGTAGCACCATGTAACCTGAACTCTTTCCAAGTCCCTGTTCTGAGGTTCCTGAAGTTCAAGTGTGAGAACATCTGAATAGCTACATCCTACCTGGTGTTGTCTCTGGCAGTGACAGCAAGGATTATCTGATGGTGAATGGGTTGTCTTATCAGCATCCTCCACAAAAAGTTAAAATGTCATCCACCTACCCCAAATGTCTGTCCTGGTTTTACTTAGTAGCCAACTGATTCTACCACCCAAGAAATTTCTAAATAAATAGTAGCCAGAAAATCTTTTATTTATTGTTCTATTTGAGCATATTTATTTAAAGCATGTGTTCTAGATGAAGGGAACCTACAAATATTAATAGAAGTGAGAGAGACACCTGACTGGGGGGCAGCAGGCAGAGCAGAAGGTAGCATGTGGAGATGAATTGAAAACAAAGAGTTAAAAAAGAACCTATGCACCTCTATGTTCATAGCAGCACTATTTACAACAGCCAAGCACTGGAAACAACCTAAGTGATCATCTGCAGATGAGTGGATCAAAAAACTGTGGCACATTTACACAATGGAGTACTATGTAGCAGAAAGAAAGAAGGAACTTCTACCATTTGCAACAACATGGATGGAACTACAGAGAATTATGCTTAGTGAAATAAGCTAGGCAATGAAAGAAAAATACGTTATGCTATCGCCTATTACAGGAGACTAATGAACAACACAAGCAAATGAGAAAAATTGAACCAGAGGTATGTAAACAAGGAGTAAACTAACAGTGACAAGGGGGAAGGGAAGAGGGAGAGAAGGGGATAAGAAGGGGAAGGGTCTAGTCAAAGAACATGTATAAATGACCCATGGACATGGACAACTGGGGGGGGACTGGCTGTGGGAGAAGGGGTGGGCAGGGTGCAGGGAAGCAATAGGGAAAGAAATGGGACAACCATAATAGAAAAACAAACAAACAAAAATTTTTAGCGGGGGAAATAGTGAAAGCAAAATAAATTAATAAATGAGCCAGCAAACCCCCCACCCAACCCCCAAAAAATTACATGTAGAACAGTGAACAAAAGAAAATGTAAAATATGGAAATGCAATTTTAGTGAATATTAGAAGGGCAAGGGTTTTCCTTCATACTGTATATTTTTCTCCCTACCTGATCCCTCCAGAATTGGCGTTCTGAAGATGTAATCAATGACATAAGAATCTTTGCATAGAACTAATAAGACCAGTTGTTAATAGAGGTTTTGTTGACCAAGACTTTGGCTGGAGTGTCATGCCTAAAGGAGACATGCTTGGGCTCTGGTTGTTACCAAAAAGCCCTGAGGAACTGGGATTGACTTTTGAAGGTAATAAAAGCCCAAGAGAAAAAAGACCTAGTACTTCGGTTGGTTGTGCGGTCCATGGCAATCTTTCCAGGGAAGGAATGAAGGTTGCTTTCCTGAATGATGGCTAGAAGAGACCTTAAAGCACAGCTGAAAACCCGAAGGACTTGGAAAAGACAGGTGTTTATAGGCAAGGCTGAAGGGCAGGTATGTGGCTCAGCTCCTGTGTCCTGAAGAGCAGACTGAAAGTCACCCTAAAGGTTCCTTGTGTAAGTTCTAGCAAAGCAGATGTAAAGATCATATGTGATCATTTGCTGCTCTTGTTGTGTTTATGCAAACAAACAAAATAAATTAAAACTGGACTTAATACAGTCCTTTTAATGACAAGGAGGGTAATCTTAAGGAGAAAAATCGTGATTCAAGGAAAACCACAATGCTCAGTGGTAGACTATAAAGTAGTGCAGCTAACCATCTTTAAAGTTTCTTTTCATTTAAAATATGTTTTCATTTGAAAGTTAAACTATGTCTGTGGTATCATCAAAGAT
Organism: Furipterus horrens; assembly: GCF_987537825.1. Taxonomy (NCBI): domain Eukaryota; kingdom Metazoa; phylum Chordata; class Mammalia; order Chiroptera; family Furipteridae; genus Furipterus; species Furipterus horrens. Next base: position 55,498,631 of record NW_028327176.1, on the reverse strand, counting down.
GTTTAATTTACAGGCAAGAATAATGTCAAATGCCTTGCAATTGGATGTCTTTCCAATAAGACAGTCTTGCAGATTTAGAGACTGGTTTGTGGGTTGTGTTGCATAAATTAACATGTATGTTCTGTTTTCATAGGGCATAAGCCTATGATCTCATTACCTGAGCGACTGTCTGTACGTATAGGCCTCACATAATCCTATCTGCATTGCTGCCTCCTGAGACTCAATGGTTTGGCTGAACTAAGTGGCTGGGTTGGTGAAGCATGGGGTGGTCTGTGGGCTTCACTTTAAAACTGGTTCCTCGTTTCTATACTAAAGACTTGGAAAGAAAGGGCCCAGAGGTCTGAGAGGAGGGAAACCTAAAATATTCCCCTCAGCCCAAACTAAGTATAGTGGGCAAAAGGGTTTTTTTGGACAGGTGTGATATGCCTTGCACACCTTCCTCCAAAGAAACTTTTTTTCTCCCCTAACATGGGACATTGAAAAATTAATCCCTGCCTTTTGTCATCTAGTGGTTATGGATTGCATAATGCCTTTTAGCCCTGTTGCCAAATCTGTTGTCCCCAGAATACGACAAGGATGCCAACCTGTTAAACCAAGTGTGCCATGGTCCAGGGACAGCCAACTGACTTGGAGTCTGCAAGATCCTTCCCCGTGTGGAAAGGGACGTTACCCTCCACACTCCCACTCTTATTAGGGATTTCTGGACCCAAGGGTAGGTAGAACGACAACCATGTCCAGTTTGAAATAGCTAGAGGAGCATGAGACCTTCAACCATTGTCCTTTATAAGATTATAAAGTGTCTTAAGTCTGAGAGGGGAGAATTGTTATTTTTTATTGTTATAAAAAATTAATTAATTAATTTTTTAAAAACTAAGAATATAGGAAAGGGTGAAGCCAAAAAACTTGTATGCATGACCCATGGACATGAACTAAGGCAGGTGGGATTGCTGAGGGAAGGGAGGTACTGGGCGGAGGGGAGCAAAGGGGGAAAGTTGGAACTACTATAACCACATAATCAATAAAATGTACAAAAAAATAAATAATTAAAAAATTAAAAAATTAACTTCTTAAAAAAACACAAAAACAATACATGGACTTAAGTAAAAGCCTACACACTAAACGGTGAGATCACCTTGCCCTACCTCTGATTAGTTCCAGGAAGGATGACAGCCAGGTTCATATCCCCTAGGAGGGAGACTGAAGCATCTTGATCTGGAGAATTGAACCATATTTGGAGAAAGACCTCATATCCTGCAGATACTAACACTTGGAAGCATCTCATCACAAAAATTCTAGCATTGCTCAATTGCCTGTAGCAGTGGCCTCATCCCAATTAGGCCCAAGATCATTATTTTAAAAACCAGTTTTACTGGGGTTATGTGACATATAATAGATTGCTCAGGTTTAAGGTGTACAATTTAGAAAGTTTTGACATTTGCATCTACCCCTGAAATCATTGCAATAATCAAGATAACAAACATTTCCATCCCCCCAGAAGTTTCTTGTGCCCCTTTGTAATCACCCCTTCCTGTCAATTCCTGTCCCATCCCCCATTCCCAGGCAATCACTGATTTTTCTGTCCCTATAGGTTAATTTGCATTTTCAAGAATTTTTAAGGTATGTACACTTTTGTCCGGTTTCTTTCATGAAGCATAATTATCCTGAGATTTGACCATGCCATGGGTAACACCACCTTCTTTTTAAAATAAATACTTTGAAATATCTCTTTTACTGTCTAAAATGAGATTCATAGTTAAAATAATGAGCCTACGCATAATTTTTACAAAATACATTATAAAGCCCTTACAGAGGAGAAATAAAAGGAAAGAAATTATAATACAATAGCATGTGTTCCACTGTGAAACCATGTGGGCCGAAAACCCTGGAAGACATAATAAAGTAGTTAGATGCTTCCATTTTAGAGTGAATAAGTTTGAATTTAAAAGAAGTTAGACCATATTCAACAGAACATTGTTGACACTTTCTTCATTATATTTTATTATATTTCTTTTTTTTTTTTTTTTTAGATTTAATGTGTTTTATTGATTAAAATATTACATTTGTGCCAATTTCCCTTCCCTCTGCTCCCCTCCACCCAGTGGCCCCCCTCCCTCCAGTTGTCCCCCCCTTTTAGATTATGTCCATTAGTTGTGCATACAGTTCCTCCCAATCTCTCTCCGTCTATTCCATTCCCTCCTACCATGATCCCCAATTCCTATATCATCTCCCTCCCTCTCCCCACTCCCCCTCCCTGTTGACCTCCCCCCACTATGCTTCCCTTACCCACAGTTCCTTTTCCACTCTCGTTGCCTGTTTTGTTTGCCTTTGTTTCATCTCCCTAGCTTCTGTTTTTTAAACCAGTCCCTTTAACATCTCATATAACAGTGGTTTGGATCTAATGAACTCTTTCAGTTTTATTTTGTCCTGGAAACACTTTCTCTGTCCTTCTATTCTGAATGACAATTTCGCTGGATAGAGTATTCGTGGTTGTAGGTTTTGGATTTTCATTACTTTGAATATTTCTTGCCAGTCCCTTCTTGCCTGTAGTGTTTCCCTTGAGAAGTCAGCTGATAGTCTAATTGGGACCCCTTTGTACATAATTCTTTTCTTCTCTCTTGCTGCTTTTAAGATTCTCTCTTTATCCTTAATTTTTGACATTTTGATTATAATGTGTCTTGGAGTGGTTCTCCCTGGGTCCAGTCTCTTGGGAACTCTCCTTGCTTCCTGGACCTGCATGTCTATTCCCTTCCCCAAGTCTGGGAAGTTCTCCTTTATTATATTTTCACTCAATTTTTCAAGTTCTAGTTCATCTTCCTCATTCTCTGGCAAACCAATGATTCTTATGTTGGGCCTTTTATAGCTGTCCCAGAGGTTTCTGATCCTCTCATTGTTGCTTCCTATTTCCTCTCGCTGCATTGGTTGACTGCTTGTTCCTTCTCCATATTCCAGTTTGTTGAAATGAACTCTGGATTCCTCACCTTCTGTCTCGTATGCTGTTTTGTTCCTTTCGCTATGAAAGTTTTTCGCTTCTTTCATATCTTTTTCCTGCTCTTTTGTGAATTCTGTAAGCCACCTGATAACAATGGCCCAGAACTGAGCCTCTGACAGGTTTCTTATCTGTTCATCTGTCAGGTTCTGTATCTGCTGTCTGGTGAGTTGTGTCACCGGGATCTCTATATTTGTCTGCCACATTTTGACAGATGCGTTTTGTTTTCCTGGGCTGGCTGTCCGGGGCAGTGCCTGTGTACGCGTCACAAATTAGCGACCAGTGCCTGTCTGCGACCTATTTCGCAGCCCTGTGGTGCTTTCTTTGGGGGCGGGGGTCCAAGATGGATTCACACAGTTATTCGGCTAGGAGACCGGGATCCGTCCTCCCGCCCCCCTGGGCCTCACTGTTCAAGGCGATGCTGCGGCTGCTCTCCCCAGCGCCCGGAGTCGCGCACGCCAGGGGCTTGATTGGAGTCGCGCATGCCAGGGGCTTGATTGCCTCCGGGATTTTTCGCCGCCCCGCCCGCCGCTCCGCAAACATCTTTGCCTTCTTTAACTCTTACCTGCCCAAATGGCACCGCTGGTTTATAACTTCATATGTTGGGCTTCCGTGTAGTTTTATTTTCTGGAATTTCTAGTTATCCTTTGTTTTGAAGTAGTTGTATTCCTCTATAGTTGTAGAGGGAGACCTAGCGTGTCCGTCTAAGCCTCCATCTTGGCCGGAAGTCCTATTATATTTCTTATAGTTGTCATTTTAAAATAAGGTCTAAATCAGTATATCTGAATCACCGTGATAAGACAACTACAATTGCAGACTGATATCAGTGTATTTGATCAAAAACAGGGTTGTTGTCAGTGACGTCTTTTTTTTAATATGCTTTATTGATTATGCTGTTACAGTTGTCCCAATTTCTTTTCCCTTCATTCCCCTCCACCCAGTGACGCCCTCCTAACAGTTGCCCCACCCACTTAGTCCATGCCCATTGGTTGTACATATAGTTCTTCTCAACATCTTCCCATATACTTCACTCCCTCCTACTATGCTTCTTAATTCCTGTACTATCTTCCTCCCTTTCTCCCCTTCCCCCTCCCCACTGACCTCCCCCCCCAATATGTTCCCCATACCTATAATTCTCAGTTTGCCTTTGTTTCAATTCCCTAGCTTCTGTTGTTGGTTGTTGTGATACAGTTTTCATTTCAATGTTCATAGTTTTGATCCTCTTTCTCCTAAACAAGTCCCTTTAACATTCCATATAACAGTGGTTTGATCTGATGAACTCCTTCAGTTTTACTTTGTCCTGGAAGCACTTTCTCTGCCCTTCTATTCTGAATGACAGCTTCGCTGAATAGAGTAATCGTGGTTGTAAGGTTTTGCTTTTCATTACTTTGAATATTTCTTGCCAGTCCCTTCTTGCCTGCAGAGCTTCTTTTGAGAGATTAGCTGATAGTCTTATTGGGACCCCTTTGTACATAATTCTCTTCTTCTCTCTTGCTGCTTTTAAGATTCTCTCTTTATCCTTAATTTTTGACATTTTGATTATAATGTGTCTTGGTATGGTTCTCCCTGGGTCCAGTTTGGAACTCTCTGTGCTTCCTGGACCTGTAAGTCTATTTCCTTCCCCAAGTTAGGGAAGTTCTGCTTCATTATTTTTTCACATAATTTTTCAATTTCTAGTTCTTCTGCATTGTCTGGCAACCCTATGATTTAGATGTTGGCCCACTTATAGCTGTCCCATAGGTTTCTGAGCCTCTCCTCATTTTTCTCACTTTTGTTTCCTCTTTCTGCACTGGTTGCCTATTTGTTCCTTCCCTGTGTTCTGATTTGTTGATTTGATCCATGGTTTTCTTTCCCTCACCACTAGTTTCATATGTATTTTTGTTCATTTCAGCAAGACTAGCCTTCATTCCTTTCCCGTCTTGTTTAAGATCTGCTGTTAGGTCTGTAAACATTTTTATAACCAAAGCTCTGAACTGTGCCTCAGAAAGATTTCCTATCTGCTAATCTGTTAGATTAGGTATTTGCTGTCTGGTCAGCTGTGTCACCGGGATCTCTATCATGATCTGTGCAATCCTGACAGTTCCTGGGTGGGGCTGTCACACCTCCTACGCGATAGGGGGTGGAGCCCCATGCTCTCGTCACAACCAGGTGACCGTTGTCACCACACTGTGGCATTTTCTGTGGGGGATGGGAATCCAAGGTGTCTTCCTGCCATTCACTTTCTGCTGAAAGACCGGGAGCCTCCTCCTCCATCCCCACCCCCTCCGGGCCTCACTGTCCAAGGCAATGGAGGTCTGCCTTCCCTAGTGTTGGAATCGCGAGCTGATGGGTCTGGTCTGCAGCCAGGGGTGCTCCCTGGGTGTTTCTTGCCTCCCCTTAAATACGGGTGTCTGTGCTTACCGCCATCACCACTGCTGCCACCGCCAACACAGCTTGACCTCTCTGCTCTGGCTTCACCCCTCTTACCTGTCTGGACGAGCACCACTTCTTTATAACTTCATACGCTGGACTTCCATTTATTTTCTGGAACTTCTGGTCATTTCCGGTTTTGTGGTAGTTGTATTCCTTCTTAGTTGTGGAGGGAGATGGAGCATGTCAGTCTAGGCCTCCATCTTGATCAGAAGACCAGTGATGTCTTTCTAAATGGTGAAAACCCTTGGTTAAGTTCTAAACAAAACAAAGTCCAGTTTCCCTTAGTTTATATGGTAGTTGCATTCTTAGAAATACAAATCTATAGAAATTTCAAGGTATATCAAATCCATGCAAAAGGATTATTTGTATTTATATTACCAGAACCCCAATGTTTTTTCCTTGAGTATGCTTTCCTGTGTGCACAGAGACATGCACAATCAAGAATTTGCACTGTAGAAAAAAATAGTTTAATATTGAATTGGCCAATATGGAGATAAGGACCTTATGCTTTAAAAACCTAACTCCCCAAGGGCATGTAGATGATCAACTATATAGGGCAAAATCACAAAACACCATGAGTTAGGGAATACAAGGTTCTTCTGGGAGCTGATTGGTCAGAGATGACATGAGGGTAATATATCATTTCTTCAGGTCTTGAGGACAGTTCTGAGATCTTTTCTGGTATCTCTCTGACTGGTCTCATGGGACAGTAGCCAGGAAGTCATTCTACCTTAGAGCTTAGAGCTGAAACATAACTTAGGTCAAGATGTTATCTTTAGCCTGCCAGAGCTCCTGACCACATGACCATTATTCAGGTGGGGCTACCACTGGTCTTCTGCTGCCTCAGGTGTTGCTGATTACTGGGGGACTGGCTAGGTGCCTGATAAGGGTGGGGGTGAGGGTGTCTGAATAAGATTCCCAGAGCTGGGATTTAAAACTAAATTAAATTACAGTCATAGGCACCTTCTTTTTCATTTATACATAAGGCAGAATTGATATCCTGAATTAATCAATAAAGATGGTTTTCACCAACTGTCCAGTAGGACACTGAAAGTGGAATAGAACACAGAGTTGTCAGATCAAAACACAATATTTGAGACAAACTGATGTAAAAAAAAAAAAAAAAAGAAAGAAAGAAAGAAAGAAAGAGAAAAAAAATGTTGTTTATCTGAAATTTTATTTTAACCGGGTGTCCTATATTTTATCCAGCAACTCTAGACATGTGGCACTCTGTTGTATGGGACTGTCCTGCATGTCAACTAGCATCATTGACCTCCACAGACTAGGTACTAGTAGGCCTCTAAAGGAAAACTTGGTTCCTCTACACTCACAACACCTCTGAACCAAATGTGTGGGATTCTTCCCAACACCAACCAATTCTCTAGCTCTTCAGACACTTACAATTTAATTTTGACACTACTCAGAGTAAACAGAGACCCCACAGTTAAGGACTTAGTCCTACAAGACTGTCCCTCACCTCAGGTGCCAATCACAATAAGTCAGATTGTCACCTGTACTTCTGACCAACTGACTATAAATCAATCCCCTCCTCAGGTTTGATAATTTGCTATAAGGGATCACAAAACTTTTACTAGTTTATTATAAAAGATATGATAAATAATACAATTGGACAACAAGATGACGAGGTATGTAGGGTGAGGTCTGAAAGGATCTGGCACACAGGAGCTTCTGCCCCCCCATTGGATCTGGAGTATGCCACCCTCCCAACACCTAGATGTGCTCATCAACCTAAAAATGTTCTAAATATTGTAGTTTAGGGATATTTATGCTTGATTATTAACTCAATCTCCAGCCCTTTCTGGTGAACCACTCCCATTTCTGAAGCTATCCAGGAGCCCACCAAGACATGCCTCATCAGAACAAAAAGTGCTCCTATCACCAGAAAATAAATAAATAACACCCCTATTACTCAGAAAATTAGAAGGTTTTTAGAAACTCTTTGCCTAGGAACCAGGAGCAAAGACAAAATATATGTATTTATTATTATATCACAACCCCTTAATACCTGTGACAACTAAATATCTTCACAACTTCCAAAATGCCCCTCAGAGCTATACCCATTGAGAACCACTGGACTACAGGGAAAATTGCCAGAAGCATACCCTATTCATGCACACGGAGCTCTCATTAGCTTTTTTTTTTTTTAATTATTTTGGTTTTTCAATTACAGTTGTCTCCTTTTCCCCTAATTTCTCTCCCCCACCCAACCCACCCCCTCTCCCGCAATCATATCCCTCCCTGTTGTCCATGTCCATGAGTCTTTTATATGGGTTCTTTGACTAATCCCTTCCCTTACTTATCCCCCTTCTCTCCCTCTCCCCTCCCCCCTATTGACTGCTATTCTGCTCTTTGTTCTATTTAGTTCCTTTGTTTGTGTTGTTCTTTAGTTTCCTGTATTAGGTGATATCATATGGTATTTTTCTTTCTTTGCCTGGCTTATTTCACTAAGCATAATTCTCTCTAATTCCATCCATGTTGTTGCAAATGGCAGGAGTTCCTTCTTTCTTTCTGCTGCATAGTATTCCATTGTGTAAATGTACCACAGTTTTTTGATCCACTCATCTACAGATGGGCACTTAGGTTGTTTCCAGCACTTAGCTATTGTAAACAGTGCTGCAATGAACATAGGAGTGCATAAGTTCTTTTGAACTGGTGTTTCAAGATTCTTCGGGTATAATCCTAGTAGTGGAGTCGCTGGTTCAAAAGGCAGTTCCATTTTTAATCTTTTGAGGTAATTCCATACTGTTCTCCATAGTGGCTGCACCATTCTGCATTCCCACCAACAGTGCAGTAGGGTTCCCGTTTCTCCACATCCTCGCCAGCACTTGTTGCTTGTTGATTTGTTGATGATGGCCATTCTGACTGGTGTAAAATGGTATCTCATTGTGGTTTTTATTTGCATCTCCCTGATGGCTAATGATGTTGAGCATTTTTTCATGTGTCTATGGACCTTCTGTATGTCCTCTTCGGAGAAGTGTTTGTTCAGGTCCCTTGCCCATTTTTTAATTGGGTTGTTTGTTTTCTTGATGTTTAGTCGTATCAGCTCTTTATATATTTTGGAAATCAGTCCCCTGTCTGTGATGTCATTGGCAAATATGTTTTCCCATATGGTTGGTTTCCTTTTCATCTTGCTGATGTTTTCTTTTGCTGAGCAGAAACTCTTCAGTTTGATGTAATCCCATTTATTTATTTTTTCCTTTATTTCTCTTGCTTTAGGAGATGTATCCGTGAAGAGATTATTACGTGAGATATCTGATATTTTCTTGCCTATGTTTTCCTCTAGGACTTTTATGGTGTCACGGCTTACATTTAAGTCTTTGATCCATCTTGAGTTTATTCTTGTGTGTGGTGTAAGTTGGTGGTCTAGTTTCATTTTTTTGCAGGTCCCTATCCAGTTCTCCCAGCACCATTTGTTAAAAAGGCTCTTCTCACTCCATTTTATGTTCCTTCCTCCTTTATCAAAGATTAGTTGACCATAGAGGCCTGGGTTTATTTCTGGACTCTCTATTCTGTTCCACTGATCTATATGTCTGTTCTTATGCCAGTACCAGACTGTTTTGATTACAGTGGCTTTGTAGTATTGTTTGATATCTGGTGTTGTGATTCCTCCTGCTGTGTTCTTCTGTCTCAAGATTGCTTTTGCTATTCGGGGTCTTTTTTGGTTCCATATGAATTTATGGAGTATTTGTTCTAGGTCTGTGAAATATGTCATTGGTATTTTAATAGGGATTGCATTGAATCTGTAAATTGCTTTGGGTAGTATGGCCATTTTGATGATGTTGATTCTTCCCATCCAAGAACATGGTATTTGCTTCCATTTATTTGTTTCTTCCTTAATTTCTTTCTTCAATGTTATGTAATTTTCAGAATACAGTTCTTTTATCTCTTTGGTTAAGTTTACTCCTAGGTATTTTATTTTTCTTGTTGCTATAGTAAATGGTATTTTCTTTTTTGTCTCTGTCTCTGCTATTTTATTGTTGGTGTACAGAAATGCCTTAGATTTCTGTATATTTATTTTGTACCCTGCGATTTTGCCAAATTCACTTATTATATCGAGTAGTCTTTTAGTGGAGTTTATAGGATTTTCTAGGTATACTATCATGTCATCTGCATATAATGAAAGTTTTACTTCCTCTTTCCCAATTTGGATGCCTTTTATTTCTTTTTCTTGTCTGATTGCTGTGGCTAGGACTTCCAACACTATGTTGAAAAGGAGTGGAGAGAGTGGACAACCTTGTCTAGTTCCTAAGTTCAGGGGGAATGCTTTCAGTTTTTGTCCATTGAGTACGATGTTGGCCTCAGGCTTCTCATATATAGCCTTAATTATGTTAAGATATGCTCCCTTTATTCCCATTTTGTTGAGTGTTTTCATCATAAATGGGTGTTGTACTTTATCAAATGCTTTTTCTGCATCTATTGAAATGATCATGTGATTTTTGTCTTTCATTCTGTTTAGGTGATGTATTATATTTATTGATTTGCGAATATTAAACCATCCTTGCATCCCTGGAATGAAGCCCACTTGATCATGATGTATGATCTTTTTGATGTATTGCTGGATCCTGTTTGCCAAAATTTTATTGAGGATTTTAGCATCGATGTTCATCAGTGATATTGGCCTGTAGTTTTCTTTCTTTGTTGTGTCTTGACCTGGTTTGGGGATTAGGATAATACTGGCTTCATAGAAAGAGTTTGGGATTTTCCCCTCTTCTTGGATTTTTTGGAACAGTTTGAGGAGGATAGGAGTTAGTTCTTCCCTGAATGTTTTGTAGAATTCGCCTGTGAAGCCATCCGGTCCAGGGCTTTTGTGTGCCGGGAGATTTTGGATTACTGTTTCAATTTCCTTCTTTGTTATTGGTCTGTTGAGACTTTCCACTTCTTCTTGATTCAGTTTTGGAAGGTTGTATGTTTCTAGAAATTTGTCCATTTCTTCTAGATTGTCAAATTTCTTGTCATACAGTTGTCTGAAGTAATTTCTAACTATCATTTGTATTTCTGAGGTATCAGTCGTGATTTCTCCTCTTTCATTTCTGATTTTGTTTATTTGTGTCTTCTCTCTTTTTTTCTTGATTAGACTGGCTAGAGGCTTGTCGATTTTGTTGATTTTTTCGAAGAACCAGCTCCTAGTTTTGTTGATCTTTTGGATTGTTTGTTTAGTCTCTATGTCATTTAGTTCTGCTCTGATCTTGATGATTTCATTCCTTCTTCTTGCCTTAGGCTTTGTTTGTTGTTGTTGTTCTAGTTCTTGTAGCATTGTGGTTAGGTTTTTTATTTGAGATTCTTCTAGCCTTTTCAGATATGCCTGTATTGCTATAAACTTCCCTCTCAGGACTGCTTTTGCTGTGTCCCACAGGTTTTGGGTTGTTGTGTGCTCATTATCATTAGTTTCTAGAAATTTCTTGATTTCTTCTTTGATGTCATTATTAACCCACTCATTATTTAATAGCATGTTATTCAATCTCCATGAGTTTGGGTGTCTTTGATTTTTTTTTCTGAGGTTGATTTCTAGTTCCAAGGCATTGTGATCTGAAAAGATGCTTGATATGATTTCAATTTTCTTGAATTTGTTGAGGCTTGTTTTGTGACCTATCATGTGGTCTATCTTTGAAAATGTCCCATGTGCACTTGAAAAGAATGTATATTTTGCTTCTTTGGGGTGAAAAGTTCTATATATGTCAGTTAGATCCATGTGGCTTAGTGTGTTGTTCAATGCCTGTATATCCTTGGTGTTTCTTTGCTTTGATGATCTGTCTATTGTTGATAATGGAGTGTTGAAGTCCCCTACTATGAGTGTGTTGTTGATATCCTTTTTGTGGTCTTCTAGTATTTGCTTTATGTATTTGGGTGCTCCTATGTTGGGTGCATATATGTTTATCAAAGTCATATCTTCTTGATGGATTGTTCCTTTAAGTATTATGAAATGTCCTTATTTGTCTCCTTTTATTGTCCTTGCTTTGAAATCCATTTTGTCTGATATGAGAAGTGCTACCCCGGCTTTTTTTTCCGGTCCGTTTGCTTGGAATATTTTTTTATATCCCTTTACTTTCAGTCTGTGTAAATCTTTTGTTTTCAGGTGTGTTTCTTGTAGACAGCAAATATGTGGATCCTGTTTTCTTATCCATTCCGTTACCCTATGTCTTTTAATTGGAGCATTTAATCCATTTACATTTAAGGTTATTATTGACGTGTATTTATTCATTTCCCTTTGTACCTCTGTTCCTCTCCTCTCTTGTTTTTTCCTTCTTTTTTCTTAGAACACTCCCTTTAGCATCTCTTGCAATGCTGGTTTGGTGGAGATGTATTCTTTCAGTCTTCCTTTGTCTGAGAAACTCCTTATTTCACCTTCTATTTTGAATGAGAGTCTTGCTGGGTAGAGTATTCTTGGTTGTAGGCCTTTGTTTTTCATTGCTTGAAATATTTTTGACCATTCCCTTCTGGCTTGTAATGTTTCTGTTGAGAAATCAGTTGATAGCCTTATCGGAGCTCCCTTGTATGTTATTTGCTGATTTTCTCTTGCTGCTTTTAGGATTCTCTCTTTGTCTTGGAATGTTGCCATTTTAACTATGATGTGCCTTGGAGTGGGTTTTTGGGGGTTCCTCTTGATTGGAACTCTCATTGCTTCTTGGACTTGCATAGCTTTTTCTCTCATCAGGTTCGGAAAATTTTCTGTCACTATTTCTCCTATCAGATTTTCAATTCCATGTTCCTTTTCTTCTTCTTCTCATATTCCAATGATCCTTAAATTATTTTTCCTAATGCTATCCTGTAATTCCCTTACATCTTGTTCATATTTTTTCAATCATTTTTCATTTTGCTGTATTGTCTGGGAGTTTTTCTCTACATTATCTTCTAACTCACTAATCCAATCCTCTGCTTCATTTAGTCTGCTTTTGACTGATTCTACTGTGTTTTTCAGTTCAGAGATTGTATTCTTAAGTTCTTCCTGGTTCTTGTTAACAATTTCTATGTCTTTTTTTATGCTGGTGTAGTTCTCTGCAAGTTCCCTGTAATTTTCTTGGAGCTGTTGGTAACTTCCTTGAAGGTTGTCATAGTTGATTTTAAGGATGTCGAGTATATTGAGCTTCTTTACCACCATTGTTTTGAATTCCATGTCTGACATTTGGGCTATGTCTATTTCATCTATCTCTCTTTCTGAGGATTCCTCTTTTCTTTTCATTGAGGGGTTATTTTTGTGTCTTACCATGTTGGATTCTTTTTGTTTTTATTTATTTATTTATTTATTTATTTATTTGGGGGGGGTAGTCTGCTTTGACTTCCCTCCTTTGTGGTGTAATATTCTCTATCGAAGGTCTGGGAGTTTCAGTGGTGCAGTCTCTTTGATATCCTGAGCCTGATGTTCTTGAGTTACCCTTTATGTCGTTTGTTTATGCTGTTCGGTTATATTTCAGATGTTCTTTGATAGGATCTTCCTTCTGGCTAGTTGGTTGAGAATCACTCTATCCGCTTTGTCTTGAGTTCTTTTGTGGATATGCTGTTAAAGACATAAACACACAGCCCAGGCAGGAGACTCACACCCTCAAAAAGTATCCCCCACTCTATCCTGCTATCGTTAGCCAACTAGCCCGTATTAATATAAATGTAAAGAGATTTGAGCTTTTATACTGTAAGAAGAATAGATAAGAGTTGTTTTTGGGGAGGAAAAATATAATTTTTGATAGAGGGGGTGATAGATTAGTAATATTTGAGACTGTGCAAGCCAGTTAGTAATATTTACATTGTATGTTAATAAAAATAGAAGAAAAGGATAGAAAAATACATAATATAGTAAGAAAGTGGGATTGTATTGTATTTGGGTTTATATAGTAATTATATTATATTATTTAGAGTGATAGGTGGGCTAAGCTAGACACACAAACGAATAAACAACGATTAAAGAGAAAGGATGAGAAGGAGAGGTTATATGCAACACGTTAGAGATAAAGTTTGTTATTATTGGAAGAGGTGAAGGAAAAACACCCCCCCAAAAAATCCCCAAGAAAATAGAAGAAAAGAAGAAAGAGAGAAAGAGGAGAAAATACAAAATTTACCACAAACCCCCCCAAAAAACCCCAAAAGGTAAGAAAGAAAGGAACAAAGAAAGAAAAGAAAGAATAAAGAAGAAAGAAAGAAAAAAGAGAGAGGAAAAAAAATATTGAAAAAAAAATATATATACCCCCCAAAGACCCCCCAAAAAAACCCCAGGAAAAGAATAAAGAAAGAAGGAAAGAAAAGAAATGATTAAGAAGAAAGAAAGAACAAGGGAGAAAAAATTTGGGAGAAAAAATTTGGAAAAAAAAAATTTTTTTAAAAAGCGATGTTTTTACTCCGTTTTAGCCTTGGTGTGTTGCCTTCTTTTTCTGGGTCCGCAGCTGGTCTAGTGTGGCAGGTCAGAGGTTCTTGTTTTTTGCAGGACTGGTGTGTGCCTCCGGTTGCCACTACGGTGCGCGCCCGCGGTTGCCGGCACGGCGCGCTCCCTTGCTGCCCGCTGGAGCCAGTTTAGGTGCCCTTGCGCTCGAGTCCTTGCGCGCGAGCCCCTGTGCGCTCAGGCGGCCCAAGAGTTTGCCCCGCGGTTGGAGCCCACTGCTGCCGGGCCGCGGTGGTTCCCCGTTCGCGCCGAGGTGTCCCTGCGCGCGACCCTGCCCGCACGGGCGGCCCGAGTGCTTTCCCTGGGATTGGCTCCTGCTGTCGCTGGGCTGCGGCAGTTCCGCGTTCGCGCCGAGGAATCCCTGCGCGCGTCCCTGCACTCGCGGGCCGCCCGAGAGCTTTCACCGGGATTGGTTCCTGCTGTTGCTGGGCTGCGGCAGTTCCGCGTTCGCGCCGAGGAATCCCTGCGCATGTCCCTGCACTCGCGGGGGGGGGGGGGGGGGGGGGGGGGCGAGAGCTTTCCCCGGGATTGGCGCCCCCTGTCCCCAGGCTGAGGTGATTTCGCGCTCGCGCGCCGCCCCGTGCCCTCAGTCCCGCTGAGCCGAGCACCGGGAGTTGGTCTCTGGCCTCTTAGGGCAGGGCCAGGGACACTTGTGCTCAGTGGAAGCGAGCGTCCGTGGGTCGCCTCCTCCCGCTGTTCCCGTGTTGCAGCCGCCCACCTTCCCTCACCTGTCTGGGCGGGCACAAACAGAGCCTGTGCTAGTGGTCTGCTTTCCGGCCTGGGGCCCTGCGCCCACGGGAGCTGTCTAGGGGTGTCTGTGCATGGTTCTCTGCCTGTTCAGTGGGCCCTCCCTGTGCCCATAGGGGCACTGATCTTATGTCCGTTGGGGAGTGTCCGAGGGACGCCTGGACTCACAGCCCCACGCACCTGGGCCAGTGAGTGAGAGCACTTCCCTATGCGCGCCCCGCGACCCAAGGGTAGGGTTGGGGAGTGGATGAGCGCGCCTCTGCGCCTGGCCTCCTCCAGAACGGCCTACCACCCCCAAACTTTCCTCCCCTCTCCACCGTCCACTAGAGAAAAATATAAAGGAGAATTATGTTCTCACTTGCCCGGCAGCACGCTGTCTCCTGTCCTTCAGCGCCAATGCCACTTGGTCGAGTCCCGTCTCTGCCAGTGGGCAGAGATCTGCTCTCTGCCTGCCTCCTCTCTGGGCAGCCTGTGGTCGCCAAAAATCCTTTGTGTGCTTCCCGCCGCAGCTCGGGCAGCCGCCCCAGTCAGGAATCCCGTTTCGTCCCCTTTTTCTCCGCTATCCTCACTAAACAGGTTGTTCCCAGATGGATTTTCTCTAATCCAGCAGTGCCTTGGCTCAACTCCCGCCAATGTCCAGCTGCTCACTGAGATGTTCTGTCTGCAATTAGCCCAAACTGCAGACGGGTCTCCGGACCCTAAAACCGCAACCTCTCCTCACTCCTCCGCCATCTTACCTTCTCTCATTAGCTTTTTAGTGATTGACTCAAACACTCATGAATAGTTAAGGATCCACAGACATTTGAGGAAGACCCCAAAGGTGAAAAAAACAAAGACCAGAACAAAGAGATAGAAAAGGGGAATTTAGAGAAAAGATCAAGAAGGAAAAAACTTCAGGGAAAAAATAGTTTGTAATCTTTGGAGACAAATAATAGCAAGAGGAGGATGTTATAGAAAGAGGAAGAGAAGTAGATAACCTAGAAGAACACTTGAAATTAAATATGTAATAGCCAAAGTTGAAATAATATTTTAAGTTTAAAAATTCAATAGAAGGGGCAAAAGGTAAATTCAAGTGAGTCTTCAAGAAAGCAGAACAAAATAACAGAGAGACAATAGGGAAGAATAAGTTAGAAAATTAGAGGATCAATTCAGGCAGTTTAGAATTCTAAAAGAGAAAACAAAAATTTGAAAAGGTAAGAAATGTATTAAATATATAATTTAAGAAAAAAATCTTAGTACTAAAAGACTTGAGTTTCTAGATTCAAAGGCCTGTCAAGTGCCAGCACAAAAAAAAATACAATCCATGTTACAACATTTCAGAATACCAAGGGTGAATAGATGTTCCTAAAGAAGAAAAGAAATTACATCAAGATAACTAGGAATATGAATGGCCACTTTTCGGCTGTAATATAGGAAGCTAGAACACATGAAGCAATCCTTTCAAATCCTAATGTAAAAAAATATATATGTGATTCTCAGCTTTAAATTCTATACCCAGCCAAATTATCAATCAAGTGTAAGGATAAAGAAAAAATTCAGGCTTGAAAATCTCAAGACTTTTCTCCCATCCATTCTTTCTCAAGAAGGTATTTGAGAATGAGATCCATGAAAATGAGGGAGTTAATAAACCAAAAAAAGAGAAAGACATGAAATCCAGGAAACATGATGAAACACAGGTGAAAGCCAAAAGAGATTTTTAAGATGATGACAGCAAGTCCCAGAGCCATATCTGCATAGCTAGCCCAGAGAGCAACAAGTTAGCTTGGAGCAAGGTGATACAGGCAGAAAAGTTATCTAGTAAGTTACCTGATACATTCAACTTTGGGAACAATCATGTAAGAAGCCATCTATCAGAACTGAGAAATTTAGGCAAATAAAGGAGGAAACAACAATTACTAACCCTAGGAATACCAAAAAGTTTATAGAAAAGGAAGCATAAGTACAATACAGTCCTTGGCTCTACAATGAACAGTATTTACATCACTATAATAATAGAAATATTGAAATCGGATTTAATGAAAAATTGTAATATAGCTATATCGGCAGAAAGAGGAATAAGAAGTGAATGTAGGGGACAGCGGGAAAGCTATCTCCCATTTAACCTATGAGAAAGCCAGTAGATAAAGTCTAAAATTCATGGCTCATCCTGGCCAGGTTACTCAGTTGGTTGGAGTGCTGTCCCATACACCAAAAGGTTGCAGGTTCAATCCTCGATCAGGACACATACCTAGGCTGCAATTTCAATTCCAGGTCAGAGCACATATGAAAGGCAACCCATTGAGGTTTCTCTCTCACATCAATGTTTCTCTCTCATAAACATATCTTTGGATGAGGATAAATAAAATAAAATAAAATTCTAAATAAATAAATAAAACAAAATTCATGACTCAAACCAACAATATATGCATATCATATAGAAAATATATAGTTTTTTCTTATGAGCCTTTTAGCATTTTTTAACTTTTTAACAATATAAAAGTTAACCAAGTAAAAATTGATAAAAATAAATATGTATCTTAAATGTGCTTCTTAGATAAAAGTAAATTTTAATTTTAAGAAGTTATTATGGCTGCAATAGAAGTGGTCTGGGAACTTTCTCAAGAGCAGGAAGATCTGTGTGCAGACCCTAAATTTAATCATTGAGGTACACTCTCTGCCCTGTGGTAGGTAAAATAGACCAGCCGCTTCAAAAAGGGAAACCAATGACTCCTGTTACAAAAGGACCACAGAGGGGGCTCGGAAAGGACCCTGCTGTGCACACCTGCTGTGGCCATAGCATGCTCTCTCGCTCTCTCTCCCTCCACCCCCCTCTCCTTCCCTCTCTCTCTCTCTCTCTCTCATTCAGTGTTTTTGCCAAGCCACCAGGAACAGGAAGCTGTTTTCTCTCTTACACAGAGCAACAAAGGAGAAATTAGTGGTTCCATACTCTGCACTGGTAACTGTCTCACACGGAGAAAGCCTGGGCCTCCCAAAAGCTTTGAATTACAAACTAGATGGCTCTTCTCTGTCAGATCATGTACACCTGGACTTTGGTAATCAGCCTGGCTCTGGACTTAGCAGTTCCCGAAAGATATGTTGATGGACTGAAACTTTCCCAGAGGAAATGCTAATGGACTTAACCTGATATGTTAACTAAGCTGGTGTGGGAGGGGGAAAGCAATGAGATGTAAAGGATCTACTGAATATGTCAATAAGCAAACTCCCCCTTACTGAAAGGTGTATAAAAAAGGTGCCTGCAGAAGTGTCAGGGGTGATTCCTACGAGCCCACGAGGAGGACTGGGAATTACCCCTCCGCTATTCCCTTGCTCCTAAGGGCCCACAAGGAGGTCCGGGAGCTACATTTCACTTATTCACTTGCTCCTATGGGGACCACGAGGAGGACCGGGAGTTACCCCCACTCCCTCCGCCACCGTTTCCCTTGCTCCTACGGGCCGGGCCGTTGAGTGAGTCCAGGGATTTACCTTTCCCCTTAACCCCCTTCACCCTTCCTTTGTTCCCTCAATAAACCAGTTATCTGTTCCCACAGCAGTCTCTGGGAGATTTCTCAGAGCAGGGCTACCCTGACATTCTCAGGGTTCCTGGAGTTGCAACTGGGACATGGAGAAGCCACAGAAGATGCAGAGTAAGTATTTTCCTCAAACACAAAGAAAGACCTATAGGCAGATTAAACAAAGATTCCCAGGTATGGAAACAGACTGGTGGGAAAAAATAATAAGAGATGTGTTTATCTCTTTAAATCTTGCTCTAAATTGCAGATTGCCTTGCACGTAGAGTGAAGATCAGAAATTGTTTAATTGCAATTGAGTTTTAATGGAGGGTTTCATTTTGGTAGGAAAAAAACAAATGGGTGGGGTGTGCTATATTTTGTGACTCGGTTATCCATACTTAGGAAAAACCTGACTGCTTGGATCGCAAGCCCACGATTCATGTGGGTGGCCAACTTACCTGGGGTGGAAGCTTTACCTGGGCTACAGAACTAGTGTCTAGGAAGAGAAATTCCCTTTGTCTTTGTCAACCTGAACCTGGGACTTGATAAGAAATATTTTTAGCCTATATTTTCAATGGAGGCCATCTCAAGCCAGATCTGATTATTTCTATATGTTAGTTCATCCCAAATTCTAGTGGGAACATTGACATTTACTTGGCTCTGTAGAACAGAGTGCATTACATCCCAGGCATGTTTTGATAACTATCTCATTAAGAATCTTTGAATGTTTGATATGAATAGTTGAAAGTCTACAACTAGAGATCAAGGTACCGTACTCATTTCTGAAGAGGTTTTTACCAGACTTTGGTTGGTTTTTCATTACATATTTTATTAACTAGATTCTAAATACTGTCCCCCCAAAAAGATTTTGATTTGACCCCAAAAGACAAAAATATGGACATAAGACATAAACACAATGTCTAAGTGGACCCGTGCTAGAAGGAGCAGCCCTAAACTTTCAGAGGTGTCTCACATGATTTTCTGTGTCCCAGCAGGTCTGAAACCACCACCTCAAACTATGGAGCTCTCAGCTCCCCCAGATAATCTGTGGTAAAACTCTCTTTATCATTGATGAAGTTTGGGGTCCTGGACTCTGGCTATAGGGGCCAGCTTGTCAGTCAATAAATAGGGCACTGTGGGTGCTTCCTGGTGACCTCACAGTGGAGGAGGAGGTCAGCAGCACAGCTGTCCACACCAGCCATCCTTGCAGCAGGTCATGGTGGACTTCTCGAGGGTGTACAAGTGATAATGAAAGTTCTTGCTTTGCTCCCCCTTGTTTCCTGCCTTCTAACTTCCTCTAGTAATAACATGCTAGCAGCACAACTTCCCCACTCCTAAGGAGACCAGATACTACTCAATTCCTGCTGATACTAGCTACCATTTATAGAGTGGGTACCATGTGCCAAGCAGGTGCCTTATTTCTTTTAATCCCTTTAATAACCTCACAAGAAGATGGGTACTATTTCCACATGAGAAAACAGAGGCTTTAAAAGGTAATCGCATGCTAAAGACCACACAGAGCTTGTATTCAAACTTATACGATCTGAGCAGACATCCTGTTTCTATCTATTTTTGTATAAATAAATGTGAGTTGGGTTTCTGTCACTTGCAACCAAAAGGATGCTATTCAGTACAAAAGATTAGTGTGACAGTGACAAACAGTCATGGGGAAAACATCAAACCACCAAGCCAAAAGAAGGGCAGTCATTGAGTCTCAGAAGCTTCTGGAGCTGAAGGTTCACAGGCCTCGTCTCTCGTTTCTGTTTTTGTTTCTTGCATAGAGTGGTTGGTGGTATGCTGGACTAGGGCAGCGATTTTCAACCGGTGTGCCACAAGAATTTTAAAGCATGCAACATCTGTCTATTTAGTCAGGGACACTAACCTCTTTTCCCTTAGACTGTCAAATAAGAAAAATGAAAACAACCAACACAACAATAGTCAGCCAATGTGAATGAATCAAAATTATACCTATTTTTGTCAGATCAGCAAAAAATGTATTTTTTGATATGCTACAGAATTTTAGTAATTAGTTGAGGTGTGCCATGAGATGAAAAATGTTGAAAGTCACTGGCTGGACTAGAGTGATTATTTCTGAGATTTAGAAGCGATTTTAAATAAATTTTAACATTTTATTAATCTTTTCTTTTAAGTTTTTCTGCTATGAATATGTATTTCTTACATAATTTTTTAAAAGGTAAGGAGAAAAAATAAATAAATAAAATGAACTTCTGAGTGTTCATTGCTCATCATCACTTAACTGCTCACAATTCCAGAAAACATACCATGCAGACTCCTGGATGACAGGAAAATAAACTGATTATTTTTTCTCTCCCTCTTATTTTTTCTTTGCCTTTTCCTTTCACCCCAACCTAAGGGGTAGCCTGCTCTACCTCAGGGGAAGTATGTAGTGGGACAGAAAACAAAAACAGCATGCAAAATAAAGTTGACCTTTGAACAATGCAGGTTTAGAGACACCCACCCATGTACAGTTGAAAATCTGAATATAAATTTGGACTCCTCCAAAACTTAGTCATAGGAGACTGATAGTATCAGAGCATTGACGCCAAAAATTAAGATTTTCTTTGCTAACATTAAATAATTGTCTAAAATATTTTAAAACAACTTTCTACTAACTTTTACAATGAAGAACATAAAAAGTACATATGAAAAGCATTGACATAGGCACTATTTTGGCATCAACAACAGAATCACTTAAACAGGCACCCCCACCAAAAAGTTTTAGAAAGCTTTAAAGTAAGCAGAAAGCCATTGAATCAGGCGTCTGGGATTATTTCTACTTTGAAGCCACTCCTTAAACTTTACAGCTCACTAGAGATGGAGATTAAGCAAGAAGCAAAGTCCTATAAAGATATTTTTTGTACTCTGTTTTCTTAAAAACTTAAGGGAATTGCACATTCATGTTTTTTTCTGCATAAATGCTTCTGTCCTGGTTTCTGCTCCTCAGCTTCTGAATGTCACCCATCATGGATCTGTGAGCTGGATGCTTCATAGATGTGATCTGCAAAGGCTTCCCAAACTGGCCTTTTCTTTTCTTCTTGGGATCAGCCCAAATCTATGGGTGAATCACATCCTTCTAGCAGGTAAATAACCAACTGCTGAAACCCAAAAAAGAGTAGAGCGTTGGTGTGGGGGAAGGGAAAGGCCAAATCTTACCATGATTTTTCTGTTTACTTCAAAGATATTTTTTTTAAAATAAACTTTTCATTTTAGAATAATTTTAGATTTACAGAAAAGTTACAAAGATAATATAGACAATTATTCTATATCTCTCACCCAGTTTCCCCTAATGTTAACATCTTACATTACACGGTACATTTGTTAAAATTAAGAAAATAGTGTTAGTACAGTATGATTAACTAGACTTTATTCAGATTTCACCAGCTTTTCCATGAATGACCTTTTTTTATTCCAGGATCCAATTCAAGATACCACATTGCATTTTGTAATTCATTATTTTAAAATTTAATTTTTATTTTTATAAAGTTTACAGATGTTCATGGTTTGAAAAGTGAAATGATCATATATGACTTACGACAAAGAAAAGCAGTTGCTGCCCAAACCCTCCTCACTTCCAGTTCCCTTCTCTCAATGGAAGAAAAAATTTTAGTTTTTTCACCCCTTTCACCCTCTCTTCCATCAGTCTAGCTATATTGGCTCCTCCACTGTTCCTCAAACACAACAGGCCTACTTTTATTTTAAGGCCAAGTCTTTGCTTAAATATATTATTCACAAGGAAGTCAACTCTGACTACCCTATTTAAAATTGTAATATTCCTCACCTCACCCTGGCTGGTTTGGCTCAGTGGATTGAGCGTCGGCCTGCGAGCTAAGTGTCGCTGGTTCGATCTTCCAGTCAGGGCACATCAGAGAAGGAAAACTCTGATTCCAAAAAACCTCCGCTGCCTTGCAGCATACCTCTTCAGGGGAAAGGCTAAGGGAGTAAACCCCGACAGAAAATCCGGAGCCAGAGTCCCTAAGGCGGTTTGACGTTGTAGTCAACACCGGCAACTCCTGCGGCGCACCTGAAGCCAAGCTGTATTGACTCCGTCTTTCCCTTGGATCCTTCAGCTGCGAAGAAAGGGGGGTGTCTGCTGCATGGGCAACAGCAGACCCTCCATATCACCCTGCCCAGGCTCTGTAGCTTCAGTTTCACTGGAGAGGACACTCCAGCGTCATCGCAAGATGTCTATTCAACACGGGAGGAGACAGATACCGTGTCACTCCCGAGTCGGACTGCACAGCCATTCTCGGCGGTGCAGATAGATTCTTAAGAAGCTACACCATCGTCTCTCGAGGCTCTGTAGCTTCAGCTTCACTGGAGAGGACACTCCAGCGTCATCGCAAGATGTCGATTCAACACGGGAGGAGACAGATACCGTGTCACTCCCGAGTCGGACTGCACAACCATTCTTGGCGGTGCAGATAGACTCTTAAGAAGCTACACCATCGTCTCTTGAGATGGACGGCTGCCGATGATACTCCTCACCTATGCATTCCAAACCACAGTTACTCTGCTTTGTTCTTTTTCCCTACAACACTATATAATTTCTTTGCTATTATGTACATTGTTTATTATCTCTTTCTCTACTGGAAGTTAAGCTCTATGGAGGCAGAGATATTGTCATCGATGAATCCTAAACACCTAGAACAGTAATGGGCAAACAATACTCAATAAATCTTTGTTGAATAATTGAATAAATGAATGAATGGACATTGAGAGAGAGGCAAGTAGACAGGACAAGGTAAATCCTTTCCTCTGCCAGCTCTACAATAGCCTCCTAATTCCCCTATTGACAGGACCTAACACGGAGCCAGCTGGCAGAGGGGAAATTTGGTTTGCAGAGTTTCAGCCCCACCATCACAGAGCAAAGTGAAGGGGAGGTTTGAACCTAAGATACAATCGTGTAATAATGGTGTGCACACACAAATGAAGGAGCACATACATTTATATTATACTAATCTTTACGATATGCTTTCAATTTTTTTGAGAAATCCGTATTTATTATGTTATTGTTAATAATTATTAACAACTGAGTCAGGAAATGTGCCATAACATTTCCTTTCTTGTACAGCTTTCTGTTTTTCCTAGGTTTAATAATTGCCTATCTTTCTATGTTGCAGTCTCATCCCCAAAACTTTCACGTAGAACTATAAAACTTCACTCAATACAAACACATCGAGTCTATCAGCTCAATTCTTTTTTTTGTCTACATTCTTTCCTACCTTGTGTTTTCATCTGTTTAGTTTTTTAATTCCTATAGTTAAGTCTTCCCAGATTCTGTAACAACCTTTCAAAATAATTTTCCACAGAGTCAGATATTTCAAATGATCCATCAGTTCTTTTATTTTCTTTCCTCCTGGGGCCCTTGTACCTTTTTGCTCCAGGCTTGTTGTTTCTCCTGGAGGCCTGTTGCTTAATGTTGTTCTAAAACTTCTCTTCCCCATCATCCTGGAAGTCTACTCTCTTATGCTGAATCCTCTAGTTCCTGAATCCCACACATCCTCTTTCTTGGTTTAATCATTTTTGAAGCTCACATTCTATAGTATCTTCCTGAGAAAATATACAGGGGAGATAAGCATTTTGCATATCTGAAGCATCTTACTCTCAAACTTGATGGATAGTTCATCTGGGTAAGAAAATCAAAGTTGAAAACAAAGGTCTTCAGAATATTGAAGGTATTATTCCATTGTTTTCTAATTTCCAAAATGCCTTTTTTTTTTTTTTTAATATACTCCTCTCTAGACTTTAGGGCCTGCCTTCCTTGTTTTCTCTGCTTTTCATTTGTGTGTTTGTTTGTTTGTTTTAGTATCTGGTGATCATGACTACTTATTCATATGTTGTGGGGAACTAAAAAGTTCCTCGGCTAAAGTCTTGCTGACCGGCATCCTAAAGTTCTGCTTGGCATGGCCTCATTATCCCATAATAGTTGTCTGCTCCTAATTAAGGGCAACTTCCCTCTTTCTCTTCTTGGGAGTTGCTGTCCTTCATCTTAACTCTTATCCGTTAGATAACGCCTCAGCTGCGGCTGCGCTCCTCCCTAATGAAAACTTCCTCTTCTCCTGAGCTACAAAAATGCTGTTGTGACGAAGAATAAACGAGACTTGATCAGAGCACTGTCTTGTCTCCATTCTTTGTGCCTCTTGCCCCTTTCTCATCCTCACTCCCCCTCTAGGGTCCTCGTTGCTCGACCTGCGGGACGGGTCAAGTGGCGCCCAACGTGGGGCCCGAGAACGGGGGACTCAGTGAAGGACGCCGTTCGAGGAGCCGGCCAAGTAGAGAAGAGGAAAAGGCTACGCGGGAACCTGCCGCGCTGACCTCACCTCGGTAAGTGAACGGCGATCATGGGGCAAGAAATGAGCCGACATGAGCTTTTTGTTGAACAGCTCGGACAGGCATTAAAGGCACGAGGAGTAAAGGTTAAAGTAAAACAGTTGCTGAAATATTTTGATTATATCAAAGACTTATGTCCCTGGTTTCCCACTGAAGGGAACATTGATCCACAACGGTGGAAAAGAGTAGGGGATGCCTTAAAAGACTTTTATGATACGTTTGGTCCGGAGAAGGTTCCGCCTTCTCTTATTGGAATCTAATAGATGAACTCTTATCTCAAAGACATAGTGATCTGGTAGTAGCTAATGTAGTAAAAAGGGGTCAAAATATCTTAAAGACAAATCATAAGGAGGAAAGTAGAAAAAATAAAATTAATGACAGCCGAGAGGAGGATAATTTAATATCTCTTGAAAATGACGGTGAGGACGAAGTAGTTGAACCGAAAGAAAAACAGGACAGTCCGAAGTGTAAGCCGTCAGAGTTTCAGATTACAGAAGGGGGAGCTGCGGCACCTAAAGAAGTGTCGGTGAAATCAAAAAAGAAGTTATATCCAGACCTATCAGAATATACTGCAAATCATTTTGACGAGGGAGAGGTTAATTGGGATCGCTCGGCAGAAGAGGCAGCCAAATACCATAACCCTGAATGGCCGCCTCTGAAAACAAGGCCACCGCCCTATATCTCACCCTCCACTCCCCCTTCTGCATACCCTGTTATTAATCCTCGAGAAGAACTGAGGAATAAAATTGAATATTTAAAAGAACAAATACAATTAGAAAAGGAGCATCAGGAATTAATAAGACAATTAGAGGGGCTAAAAATAGGAAAGCAAAGAAAAGAACTTGAACCCTCTGTAGAGGGCCTGTTACAGAAACAGGGGAGTCCAAAAATCCCCAGAGTTTGCTGCTGGGGGATGGGGAGAAGTAAGCAGCTTTTCAAATGCTTCCACATGCCTGAGGCTGGTGGCTACTGTCTTTCTTATGCAAAATGGCTTTAATGCATCCAAAGCCTCAGGCAGATGGGAGGAGTCTTGAACCAGGGGACGGTATAGAAAGCACACAGAGCCTACGTAAGGTCCTGTGAATGGTCAGAACTGTTTGCAACGCCCACTGCGTCAGATGACGCAGTCAGGGATATATAAGCAGCTGCAGACATTTTAGCGGACACACTCTCGGTCTCTCAAGCTCTCGTTCCGGCTCTGGCTCTCACTGGCACTCTGGCTCTGGCGCTCTGACTCTCGCTTGTGCTCTCACTCTGGGACTCTCTCAAGCTCTCATTCGGGCTCTGGCTCTCACTGGCACTCTGGCTCTCGCTCTGGCGCTCTGACTCGGGCTCTCACTCGCGCTCGCGCTCTCGGGCTCTCGCTCTCTCGCTCTCCCGTGTGCTCCCTCCACGTGGCTTGGTGAAGGGGCCTTCTCCATGTGGCTTGGAGAAGGGGTCTCCGGGCTGCTTTAAGAGGCTCTCGCCATGCGGTTTTGAGGAGGAGAGGAGATCTGCGCGGTTTGCAGGAAGAAGGCAGTTTGCAAGGAGGCTGAGAATCCAGGCGGTCCTGCATTGAGAGCTGGAGGGCACCACAGCACAGAAAGGACCTCCCCAATCAGGATTGAATGATTGGCAGCTGCTGGTAAAGCTGAACTGTGTTTGGAAAGTAGGGAAACAGTTTCTCTGACTTTCCGAAAACTAGCCTGGTTTGAAAGGGGGGGAGGCAAGGATATGTGTTTGTGGGTATTTTAAAGAGCATAAGACTTAACAACAGAAATCCGCAAATAACTAAATCTATATAACTGTTAAATAAACAATTCTTTTTCTTTTCACCAAACTCTGGTATTGAGAGTTATAATTTTGGCGGCGGGCAATCGGGCCCCTAACTAAAGAGCCCGTGGGTTTGTTTTCAACTGGAGCAGCCCAGGGGTTCTGTAACAGGCCCCCAAAGCCAGAGGCCCCCAGTCAGAGGAGCGGCCCCCAAACTTCCCCTTCAGTCAGGACTAATACCAGGCTTGGAGGAAATAGAGGCATTTCCAGTGTTGGAAACAGTAGATGCCCAGGGACAGGCCTGGCGACACCACACTGGATTTGATTTCAAAGTCATAAAGGAATTAAAAACTGCAGTAGCTCAATACGGGGCCACGGCTCCTTACACTATGGCCATTTTAGAATCGGTCACAGATCAGTGGCTCACTCCAAGTGATTGGCAAACATTGGCTCGAGCGACTCTAGCTGGAGGGGACTATCTCCTATGGAAATCAGAATATGTAGAAATCTGTAAGGATACTGCTAGACGCAATATGCAGGCAAATAATGGGTGGAATTTTGATATGTTAATTGGAGAAGGCAACTATGGAATTAGTGACAATCAAATGCAATATGATCCAGGACTTTTTGCTCAAATTCAAGCAGCAAGTACAAGAGCATGGAGGAAGCTCCCCACTAAGGGTGATATGAGCTCCTCTCTCACTAACATTAAACAAGGACCAGATGAGCCTTTTGCAGATTTTGTCCATAGACTCATTACTGCAGCTGGTAGGATTTTTGGTAGCGCTGACGCTGGCACAGACTTTGTTAAACAATTAGCTTTCGAAAATGCGAATGCTGCCTGCCAGGCAGCTATTAGGCCATACAAAAAGAAAACTGATTTAAGCGGATATATACGCTTGTGCTCTGACATCGGAGCAGCCTACCAACAAGGCCTCGCCATGGCTGCAGCAATGCAGGGTTTTACTGTTAAGCAGTTTCTAGCTCAACAAGGGAAGAAAAAATGCTTTAGTTGTGGAGAAACTGGTCATTTTGCAAGAAATTGCAAAGGGAAAAAGGAATCTAATAATAAAACTCCAGCTCCAGGGTTATGTCCCAGATGCAAAAGGGGAAATCATTGGGCAAATGAATGCAAATCTAAAATGGATGCCCAGGGCAACAGTTTGCCACCTATACAGGGAAACGGGAAAAGGGGCCAGCCCCAGGCCCCCAAACCCAAACAAATCTATGGGGCAGTAAGCTTTGTTCCGTCAACCAGCAATCCGTTTCAAGCCTCCTCAGAGCCACAGCAGGAAGCGCAGGATTGGACCTCAGTTCCTCCACCCATACAGTATTAACCCCAGAAATGGGGGTTCAGGCTCTTCCCACGGGAATATTTGGCCCTCTTCCCGATAATACCTTTGGTTTAATAATAGGCCGCAGTAGTTCGACCATGAACGGTCTGCAGGTCCTCCCAGGAGTCATAGATAATGATTTTGCCGGAGAAATCAAGGTCATGGTTTCCTCCCCTAAACATATTAACACCATTGCTTCAGGCCAAAGATTTGCACAATTACTGCTCCTGCCTTTACTCTCTACTGCCAATACTGCCGTCTCGCAGTACAGAGGTGATCGTGGATTTGGGTCCTCTGACGTTTTTTGGACTAAAATTATTTCAGCACAAAAGCCCACTATGCTACTATGGCTAGATGGCAAGGAGTTCTCTGGCCTAATAGACACTGGGGCAGATGTTACAATTATAAAAAGAGAAGATTGGCCTGAAGCCTGGCCCTTAGACACAACCATGACTCATTTAAAGGGAATAGGACAAAGTCAGAATCCTGAGAGAAGCTCTAAATTATTAACTTGGAAAGATCAGGAGGGAAATCAAGGTACCATCCAACCATATGTTATA
Source organism: Furipterus horrens (assembly GCF_987537825.1). NCBI lineage: Eukaryota > Metazoa > Chordata > Mammalia > Chiroptera > Furipteridae > Furipterus > Furipterus horrens. The sequence goes on along the minus strand of NW_028327176.1, from coordinate 55,470,615 downwards.
GCCAGTCTACCTATAAATCTTTGGGGAAGGGACCTCCTATCTCAAATAGGGCTAATAATAGGAAGTCCCAACACCACGGTCACCGCCCAAATGTTAAGAGCAGGATACATACCAGGTCAGGGACTAGGAAAGAATAGCACAGGTATAACGGCACCTATAAACACTCCTCCAAAAAATGACAGAGCAGGTTTAGGCCATTTTTCTTAGGGGCCATTGACACTCCTGTGGCCCATGCTGAAAAAATTACTTGGCTCTCCGATGAGCCAGTGTGGGTCGATCAATGGCCTCTTACTAGTAAAAAATTGCTAGCCGCACAACAGTTGGTACAGGAGCAACTCGAGGCTGGCCATATTGTCCCCAGTAACTCTCCATGGAACACCCCTATTTTTGTTATCAAAAAGAAATCAGGCAAGTGGCGATTACTACAAGATCTAAGAGCAGTGAATCGGACTATGGTGCTCATGGGAGCCCTACAGCCAGGGCTCCCTTCACCCGTCGCCATACCATTAGGCTATTTCAAAATAGTCATAGATTTAAAAGACTGTTTTTTCACCATTCCCTTGCATCTGGAAGATCAAAAGCGCTTTGCGTTCAGCCTGCCAGAAACAAATTTTAGGGCACCCATGAAAAGATTTCAGTGGCGTGTCCTGCCCCAAGGGATGGCAAATAGTCCTACTTTGTGTCAATCTTTTGTAGCCACAGCTCTACAATCTATAAGAAACCGCTGGCCTAACATGTATATAATACATTATATGGATGATATATTAATTGCAGGCAAGACAGGAACTGAAGTTTTAAAATGCTATGATGAAATGCGCATTGCTCTGCAAAACAATGGTTTAGAAATAGCTCCTGACAAGGTACAACTCACTGACCCGTACAATTATCTAGGTTTCCAATTAAGGGGGTCCCAAGTTTCTTCTCAAAAATTAGAATTAAGATTAGACAAACTTAAGACACTGAATGACTTCCAAAAACTTCTAGGTGACATCAATTGGCTAATGCCTTATTTGAAAATCAGCAAAGGGGAACTTAAGCCACTATATGATATCCTTCACGGGGACGCTAATCCCACATCCCCCCGTGAACTCTCCCCTGAAGGGAGACAGGCTATACACAAGGTTGAACATGCTATTCATTCCCAGGCTACTACTTTTATAAATTATGACAAACCTCTAAAATTTATTATATGTAAAACAACACTCTCCCCTACAGCTGTATTTTGGCAAACAGCACCTCTTATGTGGATCCATCTACCGGCCACTCCTAAAAAGGTCATTGAACCATATTATCAATCTGTAGCTGAGCTCATTATAAAAGGCCGTGATCAGGGTAAATGCTATTTTGGCAAGGAGCCAGACATAATAATCCAACCCTATAACCTTGATCAAATTAATTGGTTCATGCAATCTACTGATTCTTGGCCCATTTCTCTGGCTTCCTTTAAGGGGACGTTAGATAATCACTATCCTCCAGACAAACTCGTTAATTTTGCTAACAGGCATGAGTTTGTTTTTCCCCTACTCACGGCATCACAGCCAATAGCAAGTGCCTTGTTAGTATTCACTGATGGGTCGTCCACTGGCAAAGCAGCTTATACATATCTAAATAAAGAGGTATCATTTATGACCAAAAGCACCTCTGCTCAAATAACAGAGCTGCAAGCAGTACTGGCGGTTTTTTCTGCTTTCCCCGACCGTCCGCTTAACATATACACTGATAGTGCTTACATTGCACACTCTGTACCCTTACTAGAGACGGCTGGCCAAATAAAGAGCACCTCCAATGCTGGAGAACTGTTTAGACAATTACAAAAATTAATCATTCAAAGGTTACATTCATTTTACATTGGACACTTACGTGCTCATTCCGGATTACCAGGTCCCCTAGCTGAAGGAAACCAAAAAGCTGATCTTGCCACCCGAACTCCCCAGGTCTCTCAATTATTTGTGGCCAATAACAGCATTCAGGACAAACTCGCTGCTGCACAAAATAGCCATCAACTACATCACCTTAATGCAAAAACATTACGTCTTATGCATCACATCACAAAAGAACAAGCTAGGCAAATAGTAAAGAATTGCCCATCATGTGCTATCCATTTACCAACCCCTCATCTAGGAGTAAATCCTAGAGGGCTAATTCCTAACGCTCTATGGCAAATGGATGTTACCCATTTTTCTGACTTTGGCAATCTTAAATACATACATGTTACTATAGATACCTATAGTGGATTCATTTTTGCTTCCCTTCAAACGGGCGAAGCCACCAAACATGTCATTAGCCATATGCTGGCCACCTTTGCAGTATTAGGATGTCCCCAACAACTAAAAACAGATAATGGGCCAGGATACATTAGCTCTAATTTCTCTCAGTTTTGCAAACGTCTCAACATCCAACACATTACAGGTATCCCTTATAATCCACAAGGGCAAGGAATAGTAGAAAGGGCAAATCAAACTCTTAAAATTACTTTAAATAAAATAAAAAAGGGGGAATGGTATCCCACGAGGGGGTCACCAAGAAACATCCTTTCCCATGCCCTCTTTATACTCAATTTTTTAAATTTAGATGCTAGTGGCCAGTCTGCAGCCACTCGCTTTTGGCAAACCGAAACTGAAAAGCAATTCGCTTCGGTCTTGTGGAAAGATCCACTAACTAATTCCTGGCATGGCCCAGACCCAGTACTTATCTGGGGCCGAGGATCAGTGTGCATCTACTCTAAAGAAATGAAGTCCGCCAGATGGCTACCGGAACGTCTGGTTAAACAAATAAATAGCAAGTCTGACACAATAAATAACCACAACTAAACCCAGGGATAAGGATTTACCCTGAGGAAAATTTCCTTATTTTCTATTTCAGGACATGTTCAAGAAGAACGTAATCCTGCTGCTCGGGGTACTACTGCATTTTTGCCCGGACATAGAAGGTGGCCTTGGGGGGCCGCAACATGGAGATCCCTACCTTGCATTATTCGGGCCCCCCTGCAGCTGTGGGGGAGGTATTGCCACCAATTACGCCACACCCAGTCACTATACCAAAATTGTAGATTGTGGCACAAAAAAGGCCTATCTCATATATGACATGACCTTTGCAGGGGTCTCTGAACAGAGGTGGTATTGTGTAAATAAGCCTCCTGTCATACCCGCTACCAATGACAAACCAGGAGCATGTCCCAAGGAATGCACCACCATCTATAATCAGATGCATTCTACCTGTTATGAGTCAGTACAGGAATGTACCTCCTCTAATGTCATTTATTTTACTGCCATACTGCAAAAAGTGCAAAATGCTATTGACCAAGGAGATTGGGGGTCCAACCCTTCACCAATTGGGTCTACTAAGTATCTACAGGCCTCTTGCCAAGGCACTGTTGGAAAGCCAGTATGCTGGCATAAGAAGGCCCCTGTACATGTTTCTGATGGTGGTGGTCCTCAAGATAGAATAAGAGAAATTGAAGTGCAAAAACAAATAGAACACCTCATAACAAACCTGCATCCAAAAATCAATTACCACCCTCTGGCATTACCTAAACCACGGGGAATAGATTTAGATACCCAAACCACTGACATCTTGACGGCCACCCACCGAGCCCTTATCATCTCCAACCCCCAACTAGCTGCAGACTGCTGGCTATGCATGACTTTAGGCACGCCTATGCCTCTAGCCATTCCTGTGGATATCATCACCTTTAATAAGTCTCATCAAAATTGTAGCCCCAGCTTGCCCTTTAGAGTACAGCCCATGTATTTTCTTGCTTCCCTCTGCCTCCAAGGTAAGTCTCAAAATAATAGCTTTGATATTCATGTTGGATTTGTTGAATTTGCTAACTGTAGTAGCATAGTGAACCATAGCAACTCCCTCTGCCCAGGCAAAGGGCAGGTGTTTGTTTGTGGAGGAAATTTAGCATTTTCATCCTTGCCCAACAATTGGACAGGAATATGTGTCCTAGCTACCTTATTGCCAGACATAGATATAGTTTCCGGAGATGACCCTGTTCCCATTCCCAGTTTTGACTACATTGCAGGTCGCCACAAAAGAGCCGTATCTTTCATCCCCCTATTAGTAGGGTTAGGTGTTTCAGGGGCATTGGCCACAGGGACAACGGGGTTAGGAATTGCAGTTCATTCCTACACAAAGCTCTCTAATCAGCTAATTGACGATGTTCAAGCTTTGTCCAGCACCATTAATGACATCCAAGATCAATTAGACTCCCTAGCTGAAGTAGTTCTCCAAAATAGGCGGGGACTAGACCTACTTACAGCAGAACAGGGAGGAATATGCTTGGCTTTGCAGGAACGTTGCTGCTTCTACGCCAACAAATCAGGCATCGTCCGAGACAAAATAAAGAAGCTACAGGAAGACCTAGTGAGAAGAAGAAAAGAACTCTTCGAAAATCCCCTGTGGAGCGGACTTAATGGAGTCCTTCCCTATCTCCTTCCACTGTTAGGACCTCTCATAGGGCTACTCCTGCTTCTATCCTTAGGACCTTTCCTTTTCAATAAGGTGATGGCCTTTATCAAGCAACAAATAGATGCCATAAAAATGCAGCCAATACAGGTCCATTATCATAAATTGGAACAGGCTGAGACTGCAACTTACTATGATGCTCATACACGTAACTAATGCCTTGGTGAGCTGGACTGGACAGTCAATGACGGGCAACCGGAGACCACACACATTGCCAGCCGCCGCCTAAGACAGGTATCTGGCCAAAAAAGGAAGCTGCCCTAGATAACCAATGACGGGTAGGGCAAGGTTAGCTCCGTGTGGCGATCTCCCGACCTAAGACAGGCGCAGTCCCCGCAAGGCTCTCAGCTTAAATAAAATAAAAAAGGGGGACCTGTGGGGAACTAAAAAGTTCCTCGGCTAAAGTCTTGCTGACCGGCATCCTAAAGTTCTGCTTGGCGTGGCCTCATTATCCCATAATAGTTGTCTGCTCCTAATTAAGGGCAACTTCCCTCTTTCTCTTCTTGGGCGTTGCTGTCCTTCATCTTAACTCTTATCCGTTAGATAACGCCTCAGCTGCGGCTGCGCTCCTCCCTAATGAAAACTTCCTCTTCTCCTGAGCTACAAAAATGCTGTTGTGACGAAGAATAAACGAGACTTGATCAGAGCACTGTCTTGTCTCCATTCTTTGTGCCTCTTGCCCCTTTCTCATCCTCACTCCCCCTCTAGGGTCCTCGTTGCTCGACCTGCGGGACGGGTCAATATGTGTCAGTGAGAAACTAAAAGACTGGTTGACAAGTTCAGTGTGCCTTGATGGAGCATGCTGAAAACTAGTTATTTCTTTAATAAATTCTTTCTGTCCATATTTTTTCTTAGACTGGTCAGTTTCTTGAGACAGAAGTGATTTAGTTTTTTTGCTTTAGGTATTTCTGATGGCAGTGTACTGGGGGAGCAAGTCTACTCAGTATATGGACTCTAATTTAATCCCACTCTTTTCAATATGGTATTCTGCTCTGCCCACTGAATACCCTAAGTCCTCGACTCCAAAGCTTCTTTAGCTCAGTCTCTGCAAAGAATACATTTGTTCCAGTCCTCTGCCAGAGTGGACAATTAATCTCCTAGGTGCATGGGGTAGGAAAAGGGATATGAAGTCTCAGTTTTTTTTAAAGTATATTTTATTGATTATGTTGTTACAGATGTCTCGATTTATTTTCCCTTTACTCCCTTCCACTCACTACCCCACTTCCCTCCAGCAATCCTACCCTTCTTAGTTCATGGCCATGGGTCATGCATATAAGTTCTTTGGCTTCACCCTTTCCTATATTATTCTTAACTTCCCCCTATCTATTTTGTACCAACCAATATTGCTTCTTAATCCCTGTACCATTTCCCCATTTCTCACCATTCCCCCTCCCAGCTGATAACCCTCCAAATGATCCCCATATCTATGATTCTGTTCCTATTCTGGTTTGCTTAGTGGGATTTTGTTTTTATTTTTTTTAATTCAATTGTTGGTAGTTGTGAATTTGTTGTCATGATAACGTTCATAGTTTCAATCTTTTTAAAATATGTTCCTTTAACTTTCATATAATAAGGGCTTGGTGATGATAAACTTCTTTAGCTTTACCTTGTCTGGGAAGCACTTTATCTGCCCTTTCATTCTAAATGATACCTTTGCTGGATAGAGTGATCTTCGTTGTAGGGCCTTTCTTTTCATCACATTGAATATGTCTTGCCAGTACCTTCTTGCCAGCTGATAGTCTTATAGGCATGCTTTTGTAGGTAACTCTGCTTTTCTCTTGCTGCTTTTAAAATTCTCTCTTTATCTTGAACCTCTGGCATTTTAATTATGATGTGTCTTGGTGTGGTCTTTCTGGGTCTAGCTTGTTTGGGACTCTCTGTGCTTCCTGGACTTATATGTCCATTTCCTTTGCCAAATTTGGGAAGTTTTCTTTCATTATTTTTTTACATAAGCTTTCAATTTCTTGCTCTTCCTCTTCTCCTTCAGGCACCCCATGATTCAAATGTTGGCACATTTAAAGTTGTCCCAGAGGTTCCTAAGCCTCTCCTCATTTTTTTCAATTCTTGTTTCCTCATTCTGTACTTGTTGACTGTTTTATTCTTCTTTATGTTACAAATCATTGATTTGAACCCCGGTTTCCTTTCCTTCATCATTAGTTTTGTGTGAATTTTCCTTCATTCCATTTAGCATAGCCTTCACTACTTCCCTTATGCATTTGCCATAGTTAAGCATATCTGTCAAGCCTGTGAGCATCTTTATCACTAGTGTTTTGAACTCTATATCTGTTAGGTTAGCTATCTCCTCGTCTGTTAAGTTGGCTATCTCCTTGTTGTTTAGTTCTCCAACTGGAACCTTGATCAGTTCCATCTTTTGGGCCATACTTCTCTGTCCCGTCATCTTGACAGGCTCCTGTGTTTTTTTGCCTCTGTGTCTTAGGTAGAGTTGCCACACATGTTACATTGTAAGGGGCAGAGCCTTAGATATTCGTCAGTAGAGGGCAACCCATTTCACCACGTTGTGATGCAGCATGTGGCGGGGGAGGGTCTGAGAGGGAATAATGCTGCTTGCTCAGCACTCGCCCTTTTCCAGGCACTTCTCCCACTTTTGTATGGGACTGGCGCTTCTCTTGCTGTTGCCCTGGCCATTGTTTCCAGAGTGGGTGGGTCTGTGGATATTCTATGACTGTGAGGGCCCTTTAAACAAGTGGACTCTACTGAGAGGCTGGCAGTTTCTTCCTCCGCCCCACCTCCACTGGCTTTCACAGTCAGAAGCAATGAGGCTTTATTTTCCCCAGTGCTGGGACCATGAGCTGTGAGGTCTGGTCTGCTGCTGGGAGTGCTCCCCATGTCCTTCCCTACTTTTTAAGATATGTGACTGCATTTTCCACCAGCCTGCCATTTCCACCACTACTGCCACCACCACACCATGTCCTCTCTGCCCTGGCTCCACCCCTCTTACCTGTCTGGATGAGTATTTCTTCTTTATATCTTTGTTTGTTGGACTTCCATGCAGCTCGATTTTCTGGAACTTCAGATTGCCTCTAGTTTTGAGGTAGTTGTATTCCTTCTTAGTTGTGGAGTGAGATGCAGTGTGTCTGTCTAGGCCTCCATCTTGGCCAGAAGTTTCTGAAGTCTCAAAATTTTATTGTCTCCTTCTTTGGAGTCATACTCTGGACTGTTTCCTGACTCCAACACTGTGAGTCCCTGAGCATATCATGTAGGGGCCTCAGTTTCCTCCTCTGAACTCTGAAGGTCTTTGAGACATATGTGTTTTCTAGAGCCCTCTTGACCTTGGTCTTCTGAGATCTGTGAGCCAACACAAGGTGAAGCTCTCTGCTTAATGAGTACCAATCAGGTAGATAAAGGAGGTCAAGAAAGATGAGGTGATAGTGGCACAGAGTGGTAGAAAGACATCAAAGAAAGGTGGAACCTGAGAAGAACTAAGATAGTTTTGAGGAGTAGTGGGGAAGGAGTACCTCCCCAGCTAGCCCCACTTGAAGATATATTGGGGCATGACTGTCACAGCATTTTGGGGGCCCAGTAAGTAGACAGAGGATTTTAGAGGATGATGATGTTGGAGCGTAAACTTGAGCCAGATTGTGGCAGATTTTAGCCTCGTCGCTAAATCAGTGGATCTGATGATAAAAATCATCTGGAGAGCTTTTTAAAATGCCAGACCTTATAAATCAGAATATCAAAGAATAGAACCCAGGAACCTATATTTCTTTAAACTTGCCACAGGACTCCGACAAACTGAGAAGTTTTAGAACCACTTCTTTAGGCAATGAGCCAAGGATGGTTTGTAATCAGGAATTACAAGTAGAAATTTTAGAAAGATGAATTTGATAGCCATATGTAAGGTAGACTACAGGCTGAGGGACAGGAGGCAAAGACACATGGGAAGAAATTTTACTACCCCAGGCGGAGGGTCATGAGGTCCTACAGGAGAGAAATGACTAGGGAAAGATTAAAAAGGGGAGACTTTGTCAGTTTATGAATTATGGTTTGAATTATATGCTCCCCACCAAATTCATATGTTGAAGTCTTAACCCCTAGCACCTCAGAGTGTGACCTTATTTGGAAAAAGGGTCATTGCAGATGTAATTAATTAACTTACACCTTAACTAATTAGGGTAAACCCTAATCTAATATGACTACTGTGCTTATAAGAAGGGGAAATTTAGACACTACCATGGGCACAGAGAGAGGAAAGATGATGTGAAGAGAAATAGGGAGAAGATGGCCATCTGCAAACCAAGGAGAGACACCTGGACTAGATCCTTCCCTCACAGCTCAAAGAAGGACCCAACCTTGCTGACACCTTGATCTTAGGCTTCTGGTATCCAGAACTGTGAGATAATAAATTGTTTTTTAAGCTACTAAGACTGTGGCACTTGGTTATGGCAACCCTAGCAAACTAATACACCATAGTTTTGGAAACTCATTCCTGGACTCAGTTACCTCTTCTTCACTTTCTCCTGAGGAACGATTCCTCAAAGCTACCCTCCGGAAAGGGCTAGAAGAAGTGGTTGCAGAGTGAGGCATGTCTATCCAACCTGAGGCACTGGATGTTCTTCTACTTGAGGAATGAGTGAGAGGTGCCTTTCTGGGTCATTGATCAGTTTGTCTAAGAGCCCACCTGAGAAAACAAAGAACCAAGTCTAGTAATGAGAAATTTTTAGACAGAAATGTCCACTCTCCCCGCCTGAGGAAGTAATCAGTGCCAAGAATCTCAGACTGTGGGTAAAGCCAGAAAAGAAAGCGACTTACCTCTTTTCTTAACATCCTGCCAGTAACTCATCCAGATGACAAGAGCTGAAAGAGGTGGAACAGTCAACAAAAAGTTCATCCCTGACTCTGGCATTTTATGACTTAGGCTTTGCTGAAATAATTATCCCCCTTGGCTAATCAAAGAATTTCCAAGAACTCTATATATCAAGTTCAGTGGCATGATAGTTTATGTAACCCCATGGGTCCAGGGACAGGCAAGTCTACCACAGAGCCCTTGGGTTCCAGCCATTCAGTGCTGCTCTTGTTAACATCTTTGGCCTCCTTGGAGCATTTATCTGTCAATGCTCTCAACACCTCATTAGAGGCCACCTGCCATATGCTAAATCTGAGACTGCCAAGTTTTGCTAGAGAAACTATCATAACTGTACCACAGGGCCTGCTAAGTATTCCCACTCTCCAGCCACATTTGGGCCCTCCTTAGTCCCATGGTTATCCATCTGGAGTTAGCTTTCTGTTGCTTCCCTCCCAACCTTTGCAAACAATTCTCTAGGCTCCACAAGTCTCCACTTTTATCCTCATGTTCTCTCACTTTCATCTGAGAATGTCATTTTCATTTTCTTGTAAAGTAAAAAGACTTCAGGTGTACCTCAACTCTGTTTCTCTCCACCTTAGAATTTCTCTTTGTCCACATTCATCCTCTCCTGGGTTCCTCCTCTCTCAGAGGAAGAGGTGATGTTTCATTTCCTTGCCCAGGCAAACCCATCCCTACTCTGAATCCTCTCTCTCATTATAACATCAATTATCTCATTTGTTTAAAAATTATTACAGAAAATTTTAAACACATACAAATAATTCTGTTAACTTCTTATATCTCCAAATTCCTCTGGCTTTCTTGCCTGCAAGAACAGGTCTCCTCCAGACTGAAAACAGAATTTTAAAAACTACCATGATCTTGCTACTCCCTTGATCTGTGTCCTAATATCTTTACATTTTTTAATAATCAGATGTGACTAACAAGTTTTTGCTTTCCCTCCTTTACTTCTTAACTCCCTACAATCTAGCTTCAATCTCTAATACTCTATTGAAATTCCTCTTTCAACTTTTTAACTTCGTTATTTTGAATTAAATTCAGACTTACAGAAAAGTTGCAAAAATTGTGGTAAAATTCCCATATACCCTTTACCCAGTTTCCCCAAATATGTTAACACCTTATATAACTATAATACATTTATTAAAACCAAGACATTCAACATTCATGCAATGTTATTAACAAACTACAGATGGCATTAGAATTTTACTAGTTTCACCAATTTCTAACTTCTAAATCCACCCTCTTAAGGAAGATTTTTACTAAAGCCATCTTAAAGATCATTGTTTTAACTCCTTAAATTCTGAATATAAAAGTAAGGAGTGATGAGTAGAAAACTTGAAAAATATAGAAAGATACAAAAAAGAAAATGCAAGGAACAGGAAGAACACATTAAATGACCACACCATGGAGATATCATCAGCAAAATACATACTGTGGATTTCTTCAGAAAAAATAAATTCAAGAAACAATAGAAGTGATGAAGGTGGAACATGTACTTTTAAGAAGAGTCATGAGTAAGGGTAACCAATTACAATGTGTGGACTGTGGATCCCAATTTAAATAAACTGAAAAAAATATTATAAGACAATTGGGAGACTGTGAACTCTGAATATTTGGTAATCTAAGAAATCATTGGTACTTTCTAAGTGTGATAATGGTACTATGTTTATGTTTAAAGAATATTTACTTTAGAGCTACCTATGAAATATTTATAGATGATATGACTACTTCAAAGTGATTCTCCTTCCTGCCCTCTTCCTGATCATCCCTGATCCTTCTTGCAAGTAGCTCCAAGCACTTTCCAGTATCAACCAATCCAGTTTTTCAAATCTCTTTCCCATTTTCAGCTCTGCCTATAACTCTGTTTAGCTCAACAAGAGCTGGAGAGCCTGGCAGAAAATACCCCAGTATATGTTAATATTTTGTTCATGTAAAAAAGGTATACAGACTAAATAAGTTTGGGATCATTTGTTTGTATCCTGTCTCTTGCTATTATTCTATATACTTAATTCTTTATTGCTTAACATTATATTATAAGCACTTCACTGAATCTTTAAACATTCTTAGAAAACCTAGGGTTTTTTTAGTTGATTTGAGGGAGGGAGAGAGAAAGAGAGAGAAACTTCATTTGTTGTTTTACTTATTCATGCATTCCTTGGATGTTTCTTGCATGTGCCCTGACTGGAGATCAAACCCACAACCTTGGCCTTTGGCAGGCAACACTCTAACCAACTGAGCTACCCGGCCAGGGCAGAAAACCTGGTTTTTAATGTCTGCAGAATATTTCACATATACATGCATCATAATGTACTTATTTCATCCTCTAGAGTTAGATCCTGTGACCCCTTAGTTGACAAAGCAATTCAGTCCTCTTTCTCTTTGCCTTTCCACAGTACTTGTTGCCTTAAAAAGTTTCTCCATTGGCTTCTGTGATATCCTCTCCATCTCCTCCTTCACAGATGAGTAAATAGTTCTGTGACTTATCTTCCTCCAATTTCTCCCCAAGGTCCTAGCCAGGCCCCCTCTTAGCCTCCTCTTTCCCCATCTTTCCTCTCTTTCCTTGGGTAGGCTCTTTTTCTCTTGGCTTCACTGTGAAGGATTCCCAAATCTATAACCTCAACACTAACCTCATTCTAGTATTCCAGACCAACAACTCCCTGTCTATTGTACATGACCTCCAGAATATAGTCCACTGTAGTACCACCAACACTACTGATCAAGCAAAGAGAGCCATCTTTAACCAGCTCTGCCTGCCTTCTTGTACCCACATATGTAACTGACATCTCCTCAGGGTTCAACTTGATGCCTTGGACTCACTGTGCACTCTCTCCTTCACCCTCCACTTCTCCCAGTCACCAAGCCCTACAGAATTTACTTCTGAAATGCTTCCCACAATTGTTCATAGTCCATTCTCAGTGTTCCACTCAGACTGAATTTTCATCCCTCACTTGCATTCATCTTCTACTTGGTCTTTCCTCTGTTTCTGTAACCTCCAATTCATCTTACCTCCAACCATCATACAACCTTCCTAAAGGTTGACTTTAACTAGGTGACTTACCTGCTCAATAAACTTTAGAGGTTCACCAAACTGAATTCTGACATTTAAGGCCCAATTTAATATGGCCTACCAAACACTTTCCCAATCTTATTTCTCACTTCCTCTTACACACACCATGGAGGGGGAATAGCATGGCTTCAGAGTCAGATCCCAACTACTAGTGCTATGGCTTTGAATAAATTGTCTGTGCCTCCTTTGTTTCCCCACCCATAAAATGGGAGTACTAGCAGTACCTTCCTCATTTGTTGTTGGGAGGATAAAATGAGATAAAGTACATAAATCCTAAGGTTAATAATACATCTTATTAAGCCTAGCACTAATGAATATGGTCCTTGCCCTCTTGATGCTTACAGCCCAGTTCATAAGATTATCCTTTCAGAAAGAAAATTGACAATAAGTCAAGGCAATGTTTAACAATGTGTTTAATCATCTATAATCAAATTTCACAATGTAATCCAGACAGTTTTCTGGGTGGTCAAGCTAGGGAGGAGTCTGGAGGTATTAGAGGGTTAGGTGGGGAGGGGCAGAGACAGAAATCTTCACTGGAAGGTTTAGCTCACTGAAAGGCAGACAAATTAGGTAGGGAAAGTAGAGCAAGGAGTAATTTTACAGCAGATATGCTGCTGGGGGTGGGAGGGGCGGCGAATAAACTAATTAGTGTGTGGCTCCTACTAAGTTAATAATTCTTAGTGCTGAAATCCCAGCAGATGACAATGGACACCAACAACACTGCCCATATGTAGTAATTATTATAATTATAAACACCAGGGATTAACATTTACCTGTCAGAGGTTCACGTGAGTAATGGGTGCCTTCCAAACCTGTAGTTGAATAAGGGCACCTGCAATTCCTAGAGAATCAGCTTTGAATAAAGAAGTTTCTGGGTTTTACTCTTTTTCAGTTTTGAGGCTCTAAGTTGCTGTTTGATTAATAACAGCACATCTCCATGCTAAAACCTAAGAGAAGGAAGTTGGACTTTCCTCTTAGCCGCATGTGACCTTAAGTAAGGCATGAGCCGATTGTGAGTTATGAAATGTAATTTAAGGAATCCTAGAAAGAAACTGCCCCCAAGAGCCTATCCACAGTACTGAAATGACACCATTATATATCATGCAGTTGTATTGTTGTCTTCTGACAAATATAAGTACTCCTGAGGAAGGCCACATTGAGTCTCTAGTCTTTGGTTTGAATGTGATTAGCATTCATCTGAGGGAAGCAGAGAAGCTATAGAAAGAGGATGGAGGACAGGTGCCTATAGGAAAAAATGATCCCATCACCCTATACTCAGCGCCATAGTGACTCTTTCTGTAGGTATTCCAATACCATGATTTTGAAAGCGAATGATTATTTAAAAAATAATTTTAGCAAAATTCCACCCTGTCTGGTATAAAGGGAACAGCCTCCTGTGCAGAGATAGACTCGATCCTCTGCTTCTTTCTGCAGGAGCCTGCAGTAAGCGGGTAGTCAGCGTGGTGGAGACTGCCGCAGCCCACCCCTCCTGCGTGCAGGGCAGCAGGCCTCGCCCATGCCCTGAAGGGGAAGCACTGGCGAGGCCAGCTGACCGTGTACGATCCAGTGGCAATGGATGCAGTTATGGGAGGGCCTATGAAACACTAAAGGCCTGCCTGGCACTGTAGTATGGGCGCTAAGTGACTGATAACCACGTGAGATATTGCTTAGGTCCCTGCCCACTGCAAAGGCTTCAGTGAAGGCCAGGGTAGAGGATGTGCGCCCGCTCAACCTAGCCTGCCCTGCGCTCCAGGTCCCCAGGGCCCAAGAAGGCTGCTCAAGGGGAGTTTCAAGTTCAGGTAGACAGTGAATGACGTGTTTTATCCGAAGTCGAAGTTCATGGGATTTTATTTCTGTATCTCAGTTCTCATTCTTCTATCTTCCAGTTACTCTTCAGGGACTCACAGTCAAAGCGCCCAGGTGGTGCTCGTGCTGCCACCTGCAGGTGAAAAGGGACTGAGCCAACTATAGTTGGGTGGCCCGTGGCTGAAAGGAGGATTTCTGGATAGGGTAGAGCAGCGTTTGGTCGCTAACCCTTTGCGGGTCAAATGACCCTTTCACAAGGGTCACCTAAGACCATCGGAAAACACATATATAATTACATATTGTTTTTGTGATTAATCGCTATGCTTTAATTATGTTCAATTTGTAACCATAAAAATACAACCTGCATATCAGATATTTATATTACGATTCATAAGAGTAGCAAAGTTACAGTTATGAAGTAGCAATAAAAATAATTTTATGATTGGGGGGTCACCACAACATGAGGAACCATATGAAAGGGTCGCGGCATTAGGAAGGTTGAGAACCACTGGCGTAGAGTGTATTTCAGATTACTGGAACTACTGGAATCACTCATGTTTAAATATATTAATTCCAAACACAGAAACTGGAAAAAGACTTGACCTAACCTCCACACATGTGGATTTGGTAGAGGATTGATGATTCGTGTATATATTTGCACAAATACAATTTGGTGGTGTAAAACAGGTGTTTACCATCAAAGCATGTAATTGCTCCACACAGGTTAGGGCTGATGGGTTACCAGTGCCACCTCCATAATGTCACTGTGATTTACATCATGGTCGGGTCCTCCTTGCCTATATTGCTCAGAGTGGTCCCTGTGACATCACCAGTAGCCATCATCTGGGTCACTTACAGCCCAGGGGGTTACCCTATCACCCTATACTCTGTGCCATAGTGACTCTTTCTGCAAGTATCCCAATACCATTATTTTGAAAGTGAATGATTAGTTAAAAAATAATTTTACAATAATTTTATTAGAGTGGTGGTTAAGAGCACAGGCCCTGTGGTCAGGCTGCCTAGGTTTGAATCCTGACTCCAATTTTTTAACTTTGTGGCCTTGAGAAAGTTACTTATTCTCTCTATGCCTTAGTTTCCTCACTTACTAAATGATGGGACAGTCCTCAAAGGACTGTTGTGCATTTTAAATGAGATAATGCACTTGAGCACTGATAGTATAGTGTACTAAGAAGGAGGATGTGCTTGAGCACAGAACTCCCAGGTGTGTGTCCAGGCTTTACCTCCAGCCAGTATGGGGGATATGGAATAAGTTACTTCACTTCTCTGTGCCTTGCGCTTCTCATCTATAAAATGAAATACGTCTACTACACTTAGACACAGTAAGTATTCAGATGTTAGTCTTTTAAACTTGGATTAGATTAGTTTTTTCTATTTTCAGCATCCTGTTGCTTGGGAGATTCTGGTTGTTAGACTCCCAAATAAACAATTTCCTGTTTGTTTGTCATTTTACAGGTGTCTTGAGTACAGCTGTGCATATCACCTTGGGAGGTAGATGTCCTCATCTCCATGTTGCAGATGAGGAAACCAAAGCTCAGAATGGTTTAGTGACTTGCCCAATGCAATACAGCAAGTGGAACAGGATGCACACCAGCTCTTCTCTCCCTAAGACCAAGGCTCTTTTTACTAAATCATGGTTGCCTTTATAATCCCTCTGAATATGATGAGTACACATATTATTTTACAACACTTTGCAGTGCTTGAAATTTTTAAAAAATAATTTATTTATTTGTTTGTTTTTTATTTATTTTTGTAGAGAAGGGAAAGGAGAAAGAGAGGGCAAGAAACATCACTGTGTGGTTGCCTCTCACTTGTACCCCCAACTGGGGACCTGACGTGTAACCTAGTCGTGTGCCCTGACTGGGAATCAAACCAGCGACACTTGGCTCACAGGCCAACGCTCAATCCACTGAGCCACAGCAGCCAAGGCCCTCGAAATTTTTTAAGTTATGGCAACTTCCTAAATCAGGCTTCAAAATGTCAAGGAAACTAAAAGAAATATACTTAGAGCCTTTTATTCATAACAAACCTTTTCTTCATGACTTATTAATAGAATGACCTAGTACATATTGCATTTAGAGGGGAGGGTGGAGAGGGACAACAGATCAGGCAATCAGGGTGCCAGGATCTTAAACACCTCAATTGGGTTAAGCTCAGCTCCTCCTACAATCTTAGCACCTCACCGTCTCCCCTCTTTGAAATGCTCCCCCACAGTAGTAAAATTACTTATTTCTTCCTCTTTCTTCCCTGACAGATAATGAGTTCTGTGAAGTTCAAGATTGTATCTGATATATCAGTTGTTTTAAAAGTTCTTTCAATGTCTTGTTTATAGAAAAGAAATGCAGAGGAAAAACACTTTTCACTGAAAAGAGTAGGAAACAACATAATATTTTTAGACATTTGAAAACAGATCTAGCCTAATCTATAGAGAAAGAGATTAAGAATAGATTTGAGCATTTTGGCCAAATATTCCATTGAAGTTCTTCCTTTCCAGATTAATAATAACAATAACAACTAACACAAATCAATACCAACCATGAGCAGGCAATACACTAAGCATGCTACACACATAAGTTCATTCAAGCCTTGTGGTTATCCTCCATACTCTACTCGTCCTCTTTTTACTGATAGAAGCAAGCTGAGAGCTGGGACTTGCCAGTGTAACACAGCTAGTAAGTAAAGTAGCAGAACTAGGACTTGAATCCAGGTCGGTCCAGCACTGAGAAAGAAGGCCCTCACCTTAGCCTGCCTCCCAGGAGTGGCAGGGCAGCTACTGCTGGCTTGCTCAGGGGAGGTGCCTGATGTGGAACAACAGATGTGCTGAGTATGTGCATGCTTCCTACCCCAACTGTCTTGATTCTGTCCCTCTGATTTACTTTTCATTTCAAGTGGCTGGGATTTGTACCAAAGTCATCTTCTTTGGCTCCTTCTCTTCCTGTGTCTGGCACTCCTGGTCCTACTCTGGCCCCAGAGTGCTCTCTTCCTTAGTTCCTGGCACCAGGGCAAGGGGGAATATCCAGTGTCAGAGATCAGCAAAGCCCTCCATGTAACAGATGAGCACTTCCCTTCCCAGCAGAGTGCACTCACACCTCTGATGAGTGGTTTCAATGACCATCAGTCCGCCAAGACCTTGTCTCTCCCCCAGCAAGTTCCAAATGCCCAGCTCACAGGGAACAGCTGCTCCTCACGTGGTCCTGACTCCAAAGGCCAAACATTTCCTCTCAGTTCATGCAATCCTTGGTTTCCCTATTCTCTTCCCATAGCCCTATTTGTCCCTACCCATGGGACCTCCCAGGACCAGATCCTTTTATGACTCATGGCACAGCCACTTTGTTTGGGGGATTTGATTTCCAAATACCCAACAACTTCAATAATTTAAGCAATAACTGTATAGGGAGCCCCAGACTACTCATAGCTTCTATTCTCAAGACTTTTAAAAAATCTTTTGCCTTGACCAGTGTGGTTCAGTTGGTTGGGCATCATCCCACAAAGAAAGATCACCAGTTTGATTATCAGTCATGGCACATGCCTAGGTTGCAACCAATCTATGTTTCTCTCTCACATCGATGTTTATCTCTCTCTCTTTCTCCCTCCCTCCACCTCTTTCTAAAAATAAATATAATATTTTTTAAATCTTTTTAAGATTGTTTAGAATTTTTAACTTATTTTCCTGTCATATGTGGTTCTAAATAATCATGAGGTCCTGTGGCAGATCCTAGAAACCAGCTATTACATACTGAACATCTGTAGTGGAAGGCAGTGGACAACAAATTGTGTCTTTGCCACTGGCAGTTGAGGATAAGTTACAATGACTCAAAAAGGTGAGAAAGTAGGTGGAGATGCTGAAAGGAGGTTCTGAGCAACTTCAGAGACCATAGCGCGAGAGTTTCTCAACTCCAGATGCAGAGGAAGCAGCCAGAGAGCTTGTTAGAATGCAGACCTTTAGGCCCCTCCCCCAGAGATTTGGATCCTTCCAGTCTGAAATTGGGCCTAGATCTCTTCTGATGCAGGAGGTTCACTGATAAATACTCAGAGAAAGGCTGCTTGAGGCACCAAGAACACCTGGGAGAGGGAGTCTGAGCCCACTAACAAGAAGGACTCAGAGAGCAAGGAGAGAGAGAAGGGCTTCCTGAGGAAGGAGTTCATGAAGGAGAACAAGCAGGAAGGAGGAGACTGAGGGAATGTCCAATGGATCCTGACAGGACCTAAAAGTTAAGCTTTTTTATACAACTCATAAACCCCACATTTCCAGAGAACCATAGGCAATCTCTTCAACTTGCACAATATGAGAAATGCAACAGTGATTCATCCCACTTTTAATTCTTCTTCTTAGAATTATTTTTATTCTATTGAACTAAAATCTACCTCCCTTTATTTTTTCTATCTGATCCTTATAGAAAAAAAAAAAAAAGCTTAGAAAGCTAATTTTCTGCCAGGGTGGATGGCAGCACAGGTAAACATGGCTCACCTCCTCACACAATCACATCAAAATTACAACTAAAATATAGAAAAACTATCACTTAGAACTGTCATAAATGGAGTTGAATGGAAGTCTGACAACTACAGAATTAAAGAAATCATATCCATCCAGACTGATAAGAGGGGCAGAGACATGAAACGAGCTGGTTCCACATCCCTGTGTGGTGAATAAAAATTCAGGAGAGATAGCTCAGGAGTGAGAAGTCCCAGCCCCATACCAGACCCCCCAGCCCAGGGTTCCAGTGACAGGAAAATAAGTCCCCATAACTTCTAGCTACAAAAACCAGGAGGGTTTGAGTCAGAGGAAGTAACTTCTGGTGTCCCAAGAAGTTCCCTCACACAAACTTACTCAGACTCACTCTCTCTGAGCTCTAGCACTAGGGTAGCAGCTTAAAAGGCACCAGTGGCATACAAAGAGGAACTGAAGTATCTGGCATCAAGGCAGGAGCTGGGGGACTGCTTTCTCCCAGACAGAACGGTTAGCAGAGGCCATTGTCCCTTTTCTGAGCCCCATCCCCTCCACAGAGCAATAGAACTAGCAGGTAGGTGTCATATCTGAGGCTCCATCAACCTCGCTAACACTGTTTGCCCCACCCTGGATGTCCTCAAGGACTCTGATCCACTCAACTTATGGGCCCACCCAAACTGTTAACTGTGACTTTTCTATATGTATGGATGGTCTTGGCTCATGCTTCAAAACTTCCTAAATCTTACCAAACAAGCAACAGCCAACCTCAGTAAGCCACTAGCCCCCACATTTCTTGCTAAGCAGCCCCAGTCATGGCACAAGCAGCAGTCAGCCTAGATTCACAGCTTGGCTTCACCTGGAAATCTCCAAACCCAACACAAGTAGCAGCCATCTCAGATTGGTTTATAGCTTGTGTAGGGTGGCCCTGGGCAAAACACAGGAAGGGGCTGACCTTGGCCCACACCATCCAGGAAATCCCAGAGTCTGTGCACCCAATGGACAACTACATACCACAGCAGAGCACCACCACCCAAACACTGCACAGCTGATCCTCCACAGATGGTGGAGGTTGGTGGTCAGTGATCATAGCCAGTCCTTGCAGCTGATTGGCCTGAATAAATCCCTCCCATTGACCTGCCAACAGCAATCAAGTCTCAACCACAAGAGAAGGGTATATTCAGTCCACATGAAGGGCACACCTTGAGTACCCAGCTTGAGTGATAGGGGAGGCTGTGCCACTGGTTCTTACAGGACACCTACTACATTGTCATGCTACCAAGACAGGGAGTCATAGCAGCTCTACCTAATACATAGAAACAAACACAGGGAGGCTGCCAAAATGAGGAGACAAACACAGCCCAAATAAAAGAACAGATCAAAACCCCAGAAAAAGAACTAAACAAAATTGAGATAAGCAATCTATCAGATGCAGAGTTCAAAACACTGATTGTAAGGACACTCAAGGAACTTAGTGAGGACTTCAACATTTAAAAATCCATCCAGCAATGAAGAATACACTAATTGAAATAAAGAACAATTTATAGGGAAACAGCAATAGAGTGGATAAAGCTGAGGATTAAATCAATGATTTGGAACATATGGAAGCAAAAAATAACCAATCAGAACAACAAGAATAAAAAAGAATCCATAAAAGTGAGGACAGTGTAAGCAACCTATGTGTGCCAGAAGGAGAAAAGAAAGAGCAAGAAATTAGAAGTCTGCTTGAAAAAAATAATGAAAGAAAACTTTCCTAATTTGGTGAAGGAAATAGACATGCAAGTCCAGGAAGCTCAGAGAGTCCAAACAAGATGGATGCAAAGAAGCACCCTCTAAGACATACCATAATGAAAATGCCAAAGTTTAAAGATAATGAGAAATTCTTTAAAGCAGCAAGAGAAAAGAAGTTAGTTACCTACAGGGGAGATTCCATAAGACTGTCAGCTGATTTCTCAGAGGAAACTTTGCAGGTTAAAAGGGATTGGCAAGGAATAGTCAAAATCATGAAAAGCAGAGACCTAGAGCCAAGATTGCTCTCCCCAGCTAAGCTGTCATTTAGAATCAAAGGGCAGAAAGAGAGTTTTCCAGATGAGGAAAAACTGAAAGAGTTCATCATCACCAAACCATTATTATATGAAATGTTAAAGGGACTTATTTAAGAAAAAGAATCAAAACTATGAACAATAAAATGGCCAAAAAATACATATCTATCAGTTGAATCTAAAAATGAAACTAAGCAAACAAGAACAGACAGAATCATGGATATGGAGAGGGTTTGATGCTTGCCAGATGGGCAGGGGTTTTAGGAAAATAAGTGAAGATGTGAGAGGATTAATAAGTACAAATAGATAGTTACAGAATAGCCATGGGGATATACAGTACAGTGTAAGAAGTGTAGTCAAAGAACTTATATGCATGCCACATGGACATGAACAATGGTGTGGGGATTGCCTGAGGGAGTGGGGAATATTGGGTGGAGGGGGGCAAAGGGGCAAAAATTGGGACAACGGTAATAGCATAATCAATAAACATAATTTTTAAAAAATTTCAAAGAAAACTAATTAATCTATGACTGGCCTATCCCATAATCTTCCTAGAGCTGGTGTTTAAGTTTTTAAAACAACTTTATTGAGCTATAATTGATGTGTAACTTAAAATATACAATTTGATTAAGTCATCACATATGGGTACAACTGTGACACCATTTCCACAATCAAGATAATGAACATATCTATCACTCCCAAAAGTTTTCTTGTAATTCCTCTCTCTACATCCCTGTCCCCATGCCTAGGCAACCACATATCTGATTTCTGTCACTATGGATTACTTTGGATTTTATACAATTTATATATATATAATATTAACTTATAATACATAGTAGTCTTTTTTATTTGTCTGGCTTCTTTACTCAGCTTTTGAGAATTCATCCATGTTGCTTCATGTATGAATACTACATTTCTTTTCATTGCTAAGTAGTGTTCCATTGTGTAGATACCCCACAATATATTTATTCATTCACCTATTGATGGACATTTGTGTTATTTCAAGTTTTCTACCATTATAAATAAAGCTATAAACATTTATCTAAACTTTTTGTGTAGGCATATTCTTTCATTCTTCTTGGGTAAATATTTAGAATAGAGTGATTAGATCACATGGTAGGTATATGTTTAAGTTTTTAAGATATTGTCAAACTGTTTTCCAAATAGCTGTACCATTTTATATTCCCACCAGCATGTATGAGAGTTTCAAGTGGTATATCTCCTTGTCAACATTTGGTATGGTCACAGTTTTTAATTTTAGCCATTCTAGTTGGTAAGCAGTAGTCTCTTATTGTGGTTTAATTTGCAATTCAATTCCCTAATGATCAATGATGTTGAGCAGCTTTGCCTATACTTATTTGCAATCCACCTATCTTCTTTGATAAAGTGACAGTTTAAATATTTAGCCCATTTTGGGGAAAGGTGTTGTTTTCTTATTATGGACTTTTTAACCATGATTAAATCAAGAGTAGTGCATTTAATTTATCATGTTGTAAAAACATTTCATACTTTATGTCCTTTACTCAAAGACACAAATTGATAAAGAAAATATGAGCAAATGAAAAACTAAGAGTTCCCTATAGAATAGCATAAAATGTTCATAAAACTATTAAATAGCTCAAAGATATCCAAGAATTTTTTGGTTCTGCTCCTAAAAGCTTTGCAACCTAAAAAGGAATTAAATATAGGAAAATAAAAAGCAAGTTCAAAGCTTCAAATTTGTGAAATTAAAGTAAGCTCTTTTTAAAAAAAATACTAGATGAAAACAAACAAAAACCAGTTTTCTCAAGAGCCAAATACTGAACCAAACAACTCAAAAACTATGATTACACAGTATGAGTGACTATTGCAATGAAATGCTTTAAAGTGTGCAATCTACACATATAGAATATGCTCGGTTTACAAATTGGCATCTCCATTGTTTTGTATTCAGGTTGCTTATAAAATAACTTTCCTATCTTGAACATCAGAAAGCAGGAAAAACTGGCTTAAAGATGCCTGAAAAATTACATTTGGCTAAAATGTGATACTTTAATATGGCTACACAATGATGAAATCATCAGAGAGGACAAAGCAAGCCATAAAGCCCCAGAGAAGCTATTGACAATCTAGCATTTTCATATCATGTGAAAATAGTCATTCTGTTTACCAAAAATAGCAGCAGAAATGGTATTCATTATGATTAAGATATGTACCTATAAAAAGTTGACACTTACAGCACCATAAAAATTATTTGTATTAAGAGCTAATGCCTTAGATGGGTAAATTGACCTGGAGATCTCAACTGGGTTTCTGCTTGAGCTCATTACCAGTAAGTATGAGCACTGGTCTTTCTAAAAGACAGTATGTTCTTCTTAAATAGCTTCTTTGATTATCTTATGAGCATTGTGATGACCTTTTCAAATGGTGAACAGTTTTGTTATGCTCTTATTTTTTCCATAGTTCTTTCTTCCTTTCTGATGTTCCAAGATTCCTTTCATCCTTCTGTTTTAAGAATTTCCTTCGACCATGGTTTTAGAGTAGGTATGTCTGCTGGTCACAAATTCTCTTTGTTTTGTTTTTTTGTTTGTTTGGCTTTTTTGTTTTTGTTTTTTGGGGTTTTTTTTTTTGTTTTTGTTTGTTTGTTTGTTTATCTAAGAATGTCTTGATGTCCCCCTTTATTCCTGAATAATGTTTTCACTTTAATATAGGATTCTATGCTGATAGTTCCTTGCTTTTAGCACTTAAAAAATGTTTCTGCCACTTCCTTCTAACCTCAATGGTTTCTTATGAAAAACTGCTATCATTCAAATTGTTTTTCCATGGGCAATGCATCAATTTTCTCTTTCTGCTTTGTTTTAGTTTTCAGGAGGCCGATTACAATGTGCCTTGCTGTGAATTATTTTGGATCATACTGTTTGGGGTTCACTAGTTTCTTGAATCTTTAGGTTTATGTCTCGTCAAATTTGGGGTTTTTTTGTCATTATTTTTTTCAAATTTTGGTCATTTTTTCAGTTCTAACTTTCCATTAATTCTTTTTTATATCTTCTATCTCTTTGCTGAGATTTTTAATTTTTTCATTTGTTTTAAACATGTTTATAACTTCTCATTGAATAATTTCTATAATAGCTCCTTTAAATTTTTGTCTACATCTGTATCATCTCAATATTGGCATATATTGACTATTTTTTTCTCATTCAAGTTAAGATTTTCCTGGCTCTTGACATGATTAATAACTTTCTAGACTTTCTATTATATCCTGGACATTTTGGAATTTAGGTTATAAGACTAGTAGATTTTATTTAACTTTTCTCTTTTAGCAAGCTGCTTCTTCTTCTTCTTCTTCTTCTTCTTCTTCTTCTTCTTCTTCTTCTTCTTTTCTCAGTAAAAGACTTCTTGTAACTCACTTATTTCCTTTCCTTACTTCTCTCCCTAGACAAAGTGCTGCTATGGCTTCTACTTTTACTACAAATGCAGATGTTCATAAAAATAGGTAGTAATATATTCTAAATTTTCACATTTTACATCTATGGCATCAAGCAGCATACACGTATTTTTTTTATTCTTTTTAAATTTTTTATTGTTCTATCATAGTTGTCCCAATTTCCCCCCTTTGTCCTCCTCCACCCAGCCCACGCTACTCCCACAGTTAATCCTCACACCATTGTCTTTGTCCATGGGTCACTCATACATGCTCTTTGACTAGTTCCTTCCCCTTCTTTCCATCATTAACCCCCTCCCCTTTACCCTCTGGCAGCTGTCAGTCTGTTCCATGTTTCCATGCCTCTAGTTCTATTTTGTTAATTAGTTTATTTTGTTCATTAAAGTCCTCTTATAAGTGAGATCATATGGTACTTCACTTAGCATAATATTCTCCAGTTCTATCCATGTTGTTGCAAAAGGTAGGAGTTCCTTCTTTCTTTCTGCTGTGTACTATTCCTTGTGTAATTGTGCCACAGTTTTTTGATCCACTCATCTACTGATGGGCACTTATATGCCGAAAAAGCATTTGATAAAATCCAGCATCCATTTATGATAAAAAACACTCAGCAAAATGGTAATAAAGGGAGCACACCTCAACATAATAAAGCCCATATATGAGAAACCTACTGCCAGCATCATACTCAACAGGCAAAAACTAAAAGCTTTCCCCTTATGATCAGGAACAAGAAAACGATGTCCACTTTCACCACTCTTATTCAACATAGTACTAGAAGTTCTAGCCCCAGTGATCAGACAAGAAAAAGAAATAAAAGTCACCCAAATTGGAAAGAAGGACATAAAACTGTCATTATTTGCAGATGATATGCTAGTGTACAGAGAAAACCCTATAGTCTCCACCAAAAGACTACTTGACCTAATAAGTGAATTTGGCAAAATAGTGGGATACAAAGTCAATATTCAGAAATCAATGGCATTTTTGTACACCAACAATGAACTATCAGAAAGAGAAATCAGGGGGGAATCTAATTTACTATAGCAACAAGAAAAATAAAGTACCTAGGGATAAATTTAACCAAGGAGGTAGAAGATCTGTACTTAGAAAACTATAAAACGCTGAAGAAAGAAATTGAGGAAGATACAAATAAATGGATGCATATACCATGTTCATGAATTGGGAGAATTAGTATCATTAAAATGCCATACCACACAAAGCAATCTATAAATTCATGTTAAAATACCAATGACAT
Source organism: Furipterus horrens (assembly GCF_987537825.1). Taxonomy (NCBI): domain Eukaryota; kingdom Metazoa; phylum Chordata; class Mammalia; order Chiroptera; family Furipteridae; genus Furipterus; species Furipterus horrens. The sequence goes on along the minus strand of NW_028327176.1, from coordinate 55,445,276 downwards.
CTTTCACAAATCTAGAACAAAGAGTCCAAAAATTTATAAGATCCAAAATAGCCTCAACAATCCTGAGAAAGAAGAATAAAGTAGGAGGGATCACAATACCTGATATCAAACTGTAATTAAAATAGTCTGGTACTGGCATAAGAACAGACATATAGATCAATGGAACAGAATAGAGAGCTCAGAAAGAAGTCCATGTCTTTCCGATCAATTAATATTTGAAAGAGGGGGCATGAGAATACAATGGAGTAAAAATAACCATTAAACGGTGGTGGGAGAACTGGACTAGAACATGCAAAAAAATGAAACTAAACCACTAACTTACACCATACACAAGAATAAACTCAAAATGGAGAAGAGACTTAAACATAAGCCACGACACCATAGAAGTCCTAGAGGAAAACATAGGCAGGAAAATTTCACATATCCCATGTAGCAATATTTTTGCTGATGTATCTCCTAGGGCAAGGGAAATAAAGGGAAAAAAAAATTTTTTTTTAAACAGAACTACAGCAAGCTACTTCTGACATCATGCCATCAGAAACAAAGAGATGCAGACTCATTACTGCCAGGTGGAAGTGGAAGTCCCATTTGGTCTCCAGTGATAGACACTCCAGTATAGAAGAAGTATTTCATTATTGCTGGGTGTGGATGAGAGTTCCAGCTTCCCACAAGGTCTTGCTGACATCATAGGGGAAGTCATTCTGAGGGACATCACTCCTGCAGGAAAAGAGTGGGGTGTCTCCTTGCAACTTTCATTTCCTTTGCTGAAGAACAATTTTGAAACTAAATTTCTAAAGATTTAATGATAAGTAAGCTCTCTACTCTAAGGATCACTTGATCAGGACCAGAAACATGCTCACAGCCAGGTTAAACTTCACCACCTCCAAAGCAGGAAGGTTTCCCACGGACAGACAATGTCCTCAATAAGCCCAAATCCACAGCTTGCACAATAGCATCAGCTAAAGCCAACAGGTCCACGTCAAAATGACAATCTGGTGTCATAAGGCCGGAATGGAACAGATCCCTGACAAAGGTCTTCACCCACTTTCCAGAGAAGGCACTTTTTAATGAATATTATGAACTTCTTTCAACAAAAACCTAAACAGGTTAGATAGTAATGTCTAGAGCACAAGAAGCCCTCAAAAATAAAATCCTCTGGCAGGTGAAAGGTAACTCCAGGTGGATTCTGAAAGGTATATGAAGTTCAAGCAATTCCAGGAGCATATCGAGCTGCTTATTATTTTAGAAGCGTCTTAGAGGATTTCAAAATACTGAGAAAGTAAGGAATTGTAAAAGACTTCAAAAACACTGTCAAAAGGAGTCAGGAACTGCTTTAAAATGTCTGTTCTTTTGTGAATGTGTATATTTAATGATTTCTTTTGTTGCAACAGTAAGAGTTCAGAAGCAGTATTATCACTTCCAGAGTATTCAGAAAGATTTTTTTAAGCAACCATTAATTACTTAATGTCATATTTTCTTTCAGTTGGAAATACAGAAGTAATGTAAGGCACTTTGCAGCCATGTGAGATAACAATTTATCCAAGTTTTGGAATATACAGGTTAATTTAGAATCGAAGCCTGATGATTTTAAAAGAATCTTAATTGTCTCTCTGTATTTCTTTTTTGCATGGAACTCAGTCTCGACAGACAGAATTCTGGTAACCATCACTTGGATCACTGTTAACTGGAGAAGTGTTATTTCTCAGGCACTGCTCTTCAAACACACAGGGGCTTCAAAAATAGTAGTCAGATGGACAGTGGATGGCTAATGCTTCCTCTGGACACCAAGCCTAAGCTCTGCACTTGGCCTCTGCTGACAAGATGCAGCCAGTTTGTTATTTGTTTGTTTTTTAATCCTCACCTGAGGATATGTTTATTGATTTTAGGAAGAGAGGAAAGAGGAGAGAGAGAGAGAGAGAGAGAGAGAGAGAGAGAGAGAGAGAGAAAATATCAATGTGAGAGAGAAACACCAATTGGTTGCCTCCTGTACACACCCCAACTAGGGATAAAACCTGCAACCTAGGCATGTGCTCTGACCAGGAATCGAACCTGCAACCTTTCAGTTTATGGGATGATACTCCAAGTGAGCCACCTGGCAGGGCTCAGCTGAATTCTTGACAGGAATGCTCTGCAGACCTCCAGAATGTTCTCTCCACAGCTCTCTCCTCCACAGGACTCTGTCCTGCAACCTCTAGTTGCTTTGGTCTCCCTGAACATCCTTCTCTATTTTCTTAACCCAAAAGGTTTTCCAGGCTCCACCTGAGTGCTGTGGCCTGGAAACTCTTCCAAGGCAGTAACCAGAACAACTGTAGGACTCACTTATTTGTTTCTCATCTCTCATGAAACACTTCTTCATTGCCTTGTGTCCATGTCTTGAAAACCATTGCTCTATATATTTATGCGGTTATTTCTTGGGGTTTTTCCCCCCAATGTTGTTGTTTAAGGCAGAAGGGTAAATCTAGGCCTGTTATTCCATTTTGGCCAGATCAGAAGTCTTCTATGAAAAGTTTTTAACTTTGTATCACAAAAAACATTCAAACTTCCATAAAAGTTGTGAGAATATGTAGTACAATGAATGTTTATACACCCATTTACCTGGATTCAGCATTGCTATATTCTGCCTCATCTAATTTTTCTCTATAGGTAGATACAGATACACATGTGTGCACAGATCATTATCATTTTTGCTGAGTCATTTAAGAGTAGGTTGCAGACATCATGTCCCTATCACATTATTATATCCATTTTTTCAGATGAGGAAACAGGTTCAGAGAGATGTAGCAACTTGCTCAAGGCCGCAGAGCTAGTAATAGAGGGAACCAGGATAAGAACCAGGCCCATCTTTCTTCAGACTTAAAGTTTTAACCACAACATTTTACAAGGGCCACTGTCTCTACCCAGCACATGAGTTACACTAGGTACTAGTTCGAGTTGAAGGCCAAACAGCCATGAGGAAAGAAAGGTAAAACTCCAATAGCAATTCCCCTGGAGAACAGAGACAAGATCAAGAATTCTTCCTTCCTCCATCCTCAGTCCACTCTGGTGGCTCATCTAAGGCCCCAATTATCTAAGCATTCCAGTTGTTTTTTCTCCCATCTACTTTGTTAGAACAATTCAGTGCCTGCCTCACCAAGCAGCAGTGAATTTAATGCTCTTGACTCCTTAGAGATTTGACACTCATTTAGGCCCAAAGACCCAATCTATTTACTGGTTCTCATATCCTGACCTCTTTCTATCTTTGCAATTCAACTTAAAATGGGTACCAGGAATTCTCCCTTCTCAGGCCCCAGTTTGCACCAGGCTACCCTCCCTATGCATATGTTCACTGGGCTCCTCTAACACAGACCCTTAAGTGGGACCTGGCCACATCTAGAGAGAAAGGGTGCAAACTCAAAGACTTAGGAAAGAGGCACAGGAGGACCTCCTGCTGGTTAACAGGGCCACCTGGGGCCCACTCTCATTTTCATGCTACAAAGATTCGGAGGCACAGGTTATTGCGTCTCCAGGAGTTTGGTTTCTACTGAGTTCAGAGCCTGGCCTTGGCCTGAAAGCTGTGTTTTCCCTCCAGCCCACTGACAGGGCCCACTAAATCACTGTGATGGCTTTCTGTTCCTGTTACAGTGTCTTCTCCTCACAATATCTTCCTGGAAAAGGCCATGATTAATGTTTCATTTTAGCCCATAGCAACACTGCTTCCCGGCAGCTAACTAGAGAGGGAGGAGTGCAGGGGAAAAACTGGCTTCACTATTTCCAGCTAAATTCCACTCCCTTCACAACACTTTTTCAGATCACTTCTGCCAACAAATCCTTGGGCTGCATGCAGCTCTCCCCTGCTCTCTAACTTCTCTGATCTCCTAGAACATTGCTTGTTTCCATCAGCCATTCACATAATGCATTGTTTGTTTCATTGCTGATTGACACAGGAATGACCTTTGTCTCCTTATCCAGACTGTGCATTTCTGGAGAATAGGGGCTATATTTTAAGATACTATTTTTGTATCTTCCTCAACTCAGAATATAGTGTCATATGCCTTCCCTATCACCCTATTTAAAATTCCAAATGAATGATGTCCTCTCCTGCAACCTGAAATATAACTTATTAGCATATTTTGTTTGATATCTGACCCCCGTTAGAAGGTTAGCCCCAAAAAGACAGGGGTTTTTGTCTGTTTGTTCACTGGATTTTTTGCTAGCATTTAGAACAGTGTCTGGCATACTGTGTGCATTAAACAAATGTGTGTTGAAGTAAGGGATGAATAATGCGAAAAACTATGGAGTAAAGCATCATTTTACTTCATTTTTCCAGTTTAACTCTTTCATGAGTATTTTATGTATGGTTATTTATAAATTTCAGGCTTTCCAATCAATTTTATTTTTTTATATCTGGCTCAGAAAAGAGTAAACACCAGTGGTTAACTGAGGTTTCACTATGTACCAGTAACTATGCATATGCTCATTTAATGAACACTTCTCTCCCCCAGGTTGATACTGTTAAAACAACCATTTTACTGATGAGAATCTGAGTCTTCTAGAAGATAAATAGCTTGCCTGGTGAAGGCAGGACTTCAACCCAGGCTGTTGTGGTTGTTCACCACTCTGCTCTCCTGCAATCCAGGCTTCTAGGATGACCCTTGAGCTTCCTTCCCTAACATCTTCAGGTCCTGGTCATCCCAGCTCATCCTTCCCCAGGATGAGAGACTGGATACTAGGAATGTCCAGAAAGGATTGAAAACAAGCTACTACCCAGAGAACTAAAATAGGGTAAGTGTATGGTAGGAAGAGCAACTGAAAAAAAAAGTTACTGATCACTGAGATGTCTTCATTAGATGCTGAAGAGCATTCTAAGCTATGGCATAAACATTAACTGTGATGGAGGGGACTGTCGTCGTCGTCGGCGGCAGCCGTCCGTCTCGAGAGACGATGGTGTAGTTTCTTAAGAGTCTATCTGCACCGCCGAGAATGGTTGTGCAGTCCGACTCGGGAGTGACACGGTATCTGTCTCCTCCCGTGTTGAATCGACATCTTGCGATGACGCTGGAGTGTCCTCTCCAGTGAAGCTGAAGCTACAGAGCCTGGGCAGGGTGATATGGAGGGTCTGCTGTTGCCCATGCAGCAGACCCCCCCTCTCTTCGCAGCTGAAGGGTCCAAGGGAAAGACGGAGTCAATACAGCTTGGCTTCAGGTGCGCCGCAGGAGTTGCCGGTGTTGACTACAACGTCAAACCGCCTTAGGGACTCTGGCTCCGGATTTTCTGTCGGGGTTTACTCCCTTAGCCTTTCCCCTGAAGAGGTATGTCGCAAGGCAGCGGAGGTTTTTTGGAGTCAGAGTTTTCCTTCTCTGATGTGCCCTGACTGGAAGATCGAACCAGCGACACTTAGCGCGCAGGCCGACGCTCAATCCACTGAGCCAAACCAGCCAGGGCGGAGGTGACTGTAGATAAAGCATATTTCAGACAGTGGGAAGAGTTAAGTTTCAGTCATTTTGAGTTTGAGATACCTGTGTAATACTCAAGAAGAAAAGTTGTATAAACATTTGGATACACAAGTTTGAAGTTCAAGCAAGAGGGCTAAAGATTCAAATTTGGGAGCTGGCAACATCATGGAAACTTGTCAAAGCCCTCAGGGCTGCCAAACTTGCTTCTCAGCTGTCAGAGCCCTAGTCCCAAAGACTGTGTCAAATGTTTTTGAAAGGTTGGTAAGTGCCATGTGCAGGTTTCATCGTTCCCTGCACTGCTGTACCACAAAGCTCAAGTTTGTCCTATTTCTTTCCCTTTTGGGGTCCCACTGGGATCCAATGAGTATGTGATCAATTGTAATTGATCAACAACTGAAATGGTTAACCTTAGAGATTGCTTCTGGGACTTCATTTTCCCTGGGCTTTCATGACTGACCAAGGTACTTGTAAAAAGATGCATTCTTTCAAATATGTTAAAACAATAACCCAGGCCTGAGATCCAAATTGCCTCTATTCGGTGACTGTACATATATTAGATCTGAAGCACAGAAACCAATTTCATAGTGTGATTTGAAGACCCTCTAGTTTCCTTTCTTCTCATAGTTTAGGCATACCATGTACCACCTTCACTAACTACTCAGCCAATGTGCATCCCATCTCTTCCCCTAGCTGTGAAGATGGAGATTACAGAGAATGAGGAAAGAAGGCTCTCCAAGCTGTTGTCATGGGGCCCCTAAAAAGTACTGACTAAGGGAGGAGAAAATATTATTTTTTAGCAACATTGAGAACCCAGCTGAGGTCAGAAATCATACATTCATTCTGAAACCAGTCACCCTGGCTGTGAAATTTTCTCTAGCTGACCTCCAGAAGAGAAAGCAAATAGTAGAGCCACTTCTGGGTTGGGAAATGGCCTGGCAAGTGCATAGGGAGAGCAAGGGGTGGGTCATTAATGAAAATGTAGCTGAAACAATTGCTGGTATGACTTAGGCTGGAGAAGGGAGGGAGGTAAACCAGAAGGAACTGATACTCAGAGCTCCCAGCTCATGGAGGCTGTAGGCAAATCCACAAGGGAAGGAGCATGGGAAGAACCCAGGAAAGGCAAGTCCAGGACAAAGACGACTGCAGCTCACACTCCCATGCTCGGTCTGCATCAGTAACCTCCACAGCCCCATCCCCTTCCACAGGCAAGGGAGCAGGAATCCTACACAATCACCTGTGGCCAGGCCATACACAGCCCATCAGAGAGCCCCAGATAGCAGGGCTCAGTGAAGCCTCAGTTTCCCAGGAATAACTCAGCTCCTCCAGCTGAATCTCTCCAACTTCACTTTTTATTAGAATGATACTGGAGTATTTCACAACATCAAAGGCAGAGCTGAAGAATTAAGTCTCAAGAAAGCAGGAACCAGAAAAGCTCAGACTTCAAGGACTAGAACCAGGGACTCAAACACTATTAGGACTCTCACTTTCTTTAGCTTCCTTCTTTTCTTTCTTTTTTTTTCTTTCTTTTTTTTTCTTTTTTCTTTTTTGGCTCTGCAAGTTTCCTTCATTCTCTCATACTGAAGAAACTTAGAGTCAGAGCTTGGGCTCTGGAACCAGCTACTTGAGATTCTTATCCTAACTCTTCTCTTTCATTTACCAGCTGAATGACCTTGAGCAAGTGACTTACCTTCTCAATGCCTCAGTTTCCTCATGGGGATAATAATAGTGCCTACCTCCTATGATCACTTGAAGAAGAAATAATTTAATTCTTTTAAAGCATTTGTAAGAGCCCCTAGCCCCCCAGGCTCTGTCTCATCCAAGAGAAGAGCTTCCACACCAAAGGATGCTAATCAGCGATTTGCCCTGAAAGTTGAAGGTAATAAACTGGGGTCCGATTCATATCAATAGTGGGATTCACAAAGATTCGTTCTCAAGAACAGGGTGGAGGAGCAGCAAGAGTTGTGATGCTACTCTGAGTCATGCAGGAGACATATTCTGTTAGGAGCAGGCAAATATATTTTAATCTTTGTCAATGACTCTCAGCCCCCTACCGACATTGCTCCCCTTGGCCATCAATAGATGACCACACCTACTATGGAAAACTGGGCATCTTGCCCTTTCCTCTACTCTCTACCTCTACATTTAGATTGATCTGCTTTGAAACCCATCCACATTGCCTCTCCATCTCTGCTCCTATTCAAGAGGAATCTCTCCTGCAGTCTTTGAATTCCCCCACACTCTGCCTCAGGACAATTGTTCCACCAGCCATCCCCTCTCTCCCCACTCCTCACATACCTTCCACTTCTCCTTCACTCCTTGCCCCTTAACAGCTTTGAAGCAAGCTTATGTCTCTCCCACCCCAAAGACAAATAGCTCTCCCTTAACTCTCACTTCCTTAGGTCTCAACTTCCCTTTGCAGCCCAGCATCTCAAAAGGTCATCTCCACTCACTAACTCCACTTTCTCCTCTCCCATTCTCAAAGCTCTGTCTTCTAGCTTCCATTCCCATTTCTTCAAAGAAACTAACATATCCCCCAACAGCCAAATGCCTAGGCCTCTGCTACATTAGATGTTATTGCTACCCTTACTTTAAACTCTCTCCTCCCTGGTTTTCTATAGTAACACTCTCCTTGGTTGTTTCCCTGTCTCTCTGACGACTCCTCCATATCTTTCAAGTGTTCCTCACTCTTCATCCACACATCCTTGAATGATCCATCTTTCCCCAGGTCCTATCATCCCTTCACTTCACAGCCTCCCTGGGTGACCTTATCTCCCTCAATGTTTCAGTTACCCCCTGCACAAGCCAATGATTCTCAAATCTATAGCCACTAAGTTAGCTTTCCCTCCTGAATGTCAGATTATCTATCCAGCCACTCATGCTGCATCTTTACTTGGAGGTTCCCTGAAACATTGCAAACTTGGCATGTGGGTTTTAGGGATAGTTCCTAACACCACATCATATGGAAAATAGTTGAAGGCACTAGAGGTGTCTGATCCACAGAGGTGACTCAGGATGGATTATGGTGGTAAACTGGGTCATAGTGGTTAACTGGGAAAGGAGCTGGAGATATTCCATATGGAAACAAAGCAATCAAATGAAGAAAATTGAAGACATTTCAGCTGATCCTAATGAAGACCTTTTGGAAGTCGGAGTGGCTCAAAGGTAGACTCTGCTACCTTAGAAGTTTCTAAGACTTTGGTTACTGAGAGCATTGAAGCACCAGGCATTAAATTCCTTCCAACTCCAGAAGTCTATGATTTTGTGAGAAAGCAAAACTGAACTTATGCAGATTTGACCAAATGCTGTAAAACTTCTAAAATACTGGCGTTGGTGCTGACTGGGCTTTGGTTTGCAGTCTAGAGTCAGCTTGGACATTTCAGGATAGCTGAAAGGACCAAAGAAATTGAATCAACTCCCATAGCATGACTCTCTCTGAGGTATTTGTACTTAATTATATTTTTATGGAACCACTCAGTTGGTATGGATTTTGCATTGCCGATATTGCAGAGGAAACTTTGAAGTTCTGTTTCAACAAACCTAACCAGGTCTCATTTGAGGCAAGAGCCCCAAAGCTAGGTAGAATATAATGGCCTGATGACCAAGCTGAGGAGGACTTTTTTGTCTGAGTCTATAGTATCTCTGCCTGCTGGCTAAGGACATAAGACTTGAATTACTGTCTGAAAAAGGATGGTTCCCACTAAGAACCAGCTCCATGTACCTTCAAGACACCCCATGTCTAAAATAGCTCCCTCCCTGACCATCTCTGGACCATCCCACCCCTTCGTATGTCTGGTACTATGCTTTCTGCTTACTGGGCTCCTACAACCTCTGCGCCCCCTCTGCCTGTTTAAATTCTTTTACTATGAATAGATTTCCCTGACTTCCATCTGGCTTTTTCATTACTGAATTTTCCAGCTCTACTGATGCCTTCACACTGATCATTTGACTGGCTTTTTTCCCATAGTATCACCCATAAGCCTTACATTTTAGAGAGCATTCTGTTCTAGCAAAGAATCTGTGGGCCCAAAGGGACATTTCCACCTAGAGTTCTAACCTCCCTCTATGCAGCCTCCAATACCAGAGATTCTGGAATTCCCTATTCATACAGCCATGAGTCTACTTCTAGGGCCTGGAAAAGCCCTTGCTTGGATATGGGAGGTGGGCCTTACTGCCTGTGTGTGAACTCCTTAAGCCTGAAGGATAGCTGAGGCCACTGCATAGGACTCCTGGAGATGGATGTGGGATGGAACCAGGACAAGGAAGAGAAAGGGGTGGCTGAAGCCTGGCATCTTCAGTTGTACTCTTTCTATGGGCTCTGCAAATCCTAGAGGTACCAGGTATGAAAGTTAAAGTGGCCCAGTCCATGGCCTCAAGAAACATCAAGAACATAGCAAACCAGGTTTTAAGATAGAATTTGAACTAAAGATTGTTTCTGTCTTTTTGCTTAAGCCCAGATCCTAGAGCTAGCGTTCAATATGCTATTCTCTCTACGTGACTTGCATCTCCCCAGACAGAGCCCCCCCCCAGCTCAAAATCCTCCCCTCTCAAGAGGCTCTCCAGCTCATCAAGACCTCAATCTTACATCTGAATTATAATCCAAAGAAGAGGAGGCAGTAAGAGAGTGCTATATCACTCTTCAGTGCCTCAGTTTCTTCCCCTATCAAATGGAAATCATAGTAACCACCTCCCATCCCACAGGATCACTTTGAGGATAAAATTAGAACTTGACTACCTGACTACCCAACATCCAAGGCTATTTCAAGCAATGTTGTCTCAAGGAGAAATGCAGGAAAGAGCTAATTTGGGGTGAGAGACACTGATATTCTGGACCACATATCATGCACTAGCTATGCCAAACTTTTTAAGTCCCCATGTTACCCAGCATGTTAGCCTCCAGACTAATGCCCCTCAATTGATGCCAAGTGGTAGTTACTCAGTTGGAAAAATAAAATTTAATATCACTCCAAGCAGAATATAGCCTGAGGAGACATCTGCAGCAAGAACTAACTCTGTGGGGAAACATGCACACTTCTACTCTGCTCATGGGAAGGCAACATGGTAAGCCCTGCAGAAGACAATTTGGAATACCTAACAACTAGTGTGGTGATTTTTTTTGACCACACAAACCCACAGTTATTTATGTCAGCACAGATTGTAAACAGAAAAGATTAGAAATAACCCAAAGGGTTCATAAATAAGGGCTAGTGAAATATACTATGGTACATTCTCACAACTCAGTATCTAAAAATGGAACAAGGAAGCTTTCTATGCATTTATGTGGGAAGATCTCCTTGACACATTGTGTTAGAAAGAGTGGAAAATAAGAATGCATTTTAATCCCTGGCTGGTGTGGCTCAGTGGACTGAGCACTGGTCTGCAAACCAAAAGGTTACAGGTTTGATTCCCAGTCAGGGCACATGCCTGGGTTGCAGGCCAGGTCCCCAGTTTAGGGCATATGAGAGGCAACCAATTTTTTCTCTCACACATCCGCCAATGTTTCTCTCTCTGTCTCCTTCCCCCTCTTCCTAAAAATAAATAAATAAAATATTTTTTTTAAAGAATGCATTTTAATATTTTTGATTTGCTTGTATTTTTACAGTCACTAGAAGGATACATAAGAAAATTAGTAAGAGGAGGGAGGGAGGCCTTGCAATTACACTTTTTGTATTTTTATTTTTAAATCACGTTAATATTTTAACTTAGAAAAACATAAATTAATAAAGGGGAAAAAGCTATTCAGAATGCATTCCAGAGGGGCAAAGAGTGCTGCCTGGGTGACTGTGCTCCTGGCTGGGCCTCGGACCACCCTGAACTTCCTCAACTGAAAGACAAGAGAGGGTGGTCATGTCGCTCTCAGTTCCTTCCAGCCCCACTCTTCTATAAATAGTACTCTTTCCTGAATCACGCCCTTTTTATATCATCACTAACCTCTGTGTCTTTCACTTGTGCAAACAATTGCAAGTTTACTGATCAAGTTCAGCACAATTTTCCAGAGAATTCCAAGAATCTTATAGTCTATATTTGGTTACTTCTCATGCTTGGATTACATTTGGCAATTGTCCATGCCCCTGTGCTTCTCTCTTAGGCTTTATTCAGAAGCTTTTAAATGTGAGTTTTAACTTGTATTACTCCTTTTAGAAAGCAATTTGGTCATATAAAAAGTACATACAGCATCCTGTTTCTTTGGTAATCACTCTCTATATGACAAAGTCCAGTTCTGCTTGATTGACTCATTTGGCGTTACTTCTGCTAAGCACAGTAGGAATTAGATAAAATCCCATGAGTATTGCATAGGGAAACTGAAATGACCTGGGTTGCTCTGCTGTGTCACAAGAGACAAGGGCAAGGCTGAGGACTGAACAGGAGCCAAGAGGGCAGTGCATTGTGCCTGGGGCTTTTTGGTGCTGCTGTGTCCCAAGGTTTGCACATTGTGGAAGAGGCTTAGAGAGAGGGGTTGGCTAAAGGTTAAAGGAGGAGGAAGGAGCTCTATAAATGTAAGACACCAGCTCCAAGGTTGGGTCCAGGCCCAGCTACAAGAGGAGGTGGCTCCATTGCCCCATCTGGCCGAGTGCCTGATGCTGGAATAGACACTGTTGGTATATCCTACTGAGACTCCCAGAGATCCCAACAGCACAATTTTCCTTAAAAATCATTTTTGTCCAAAAACTTAGAATTTTTTAATTAGAAAAAAAATAGAATTACCCTCATTCAAACAAACTGTTTTCATTCCTCCATGTTTACATCCAGGCCCTGATAATGAGCACTGCATTTTCAGAAGCAGAATAGTTGTGTAGGTTAATTTATGCTTTTTTCATTTGACATTACTTTCTAAGCCTGTGGCCTCAAAGTCTTTTTAACGCCTATTTGAATGATTGAATAATATTGCGTTGCATAGATCCACTATGGTTTAGTTAACCATTTCCCTGTTGTGTTGGAGCTACTGATACACTTAGCTTCCCTGGCCTTAAGATTTTCTTTAGAATAAATTCTCAAGAGGGAGATAACTAGGTTAAAGGATATAAACACGATGAACGTTTTCACTACTTTCTTATTTGTTTTCTTTTCTTGACTTTATCCTATCTCTAGCCATGCAGTTTACTACATCATCAGGCAGATTATTTGTTTTTAGTATTTAGGGTCAAGGTATTATTTTCTTATTATTTAAATAAGATTTTTTAACTTGGTTTTAAATTACTGTAACCATTATTTTTACTAAAAAATTAAAGCTTATTTTTTATCTTCACCCAAGGACATGCTTATTTATTTTAGAGAATGGGGAAGGCAGGGGAGAAAGAGAGGGAGAGAAACATTGATCTGAGAGAAACATCGATCAATCGCCTCTTGTACACTCCCCAACTGGGGACCAAACTCACAACCTACCTATGTGCCGTGATTGATAATCAAAACTGCAGCCCTTTGGTTTATGGGACGACACTCCAACCAACTGAGCCACATTGGCCAGAGCATAAAAAATTAATGCTTGCTCATGGTAAAACTGTAAATATCTTTTATAAATTTTTATATAATCAATCACATTGATACATATAATCTTATTGTGTTCTTATGTAAATTTTTTTGAAATTTTATACTCTTATCTATTAATCTTCTTATCATTTTCTCTATAGCTTCAATTCTTATAGTTATTCCTCCACAATAGAAACAAATACTCTAATGTTGCTAGTATTTCCATGACTTAATTTAGATGTTTAATGAGCTTACAGACTTGCCACTTACTTTAGTGTGTGGTGTAAGGGTGGCAGAAAGGAGCAGAAACCAGTTTTGATTGATTGTATTTATTTTATAAGGTACCTAGTCCCATTCCTGGGAAGTCAGTTTGGCAAAAGAATCTGATAAAAGTAGTTACTTTTAGGTTAACCAGTCAACTCACACATTGCTTTGCAAGCCTAGGCTTCAATTTCTCCAAGTATGAGTCTTTACTTACATGTCTACATTTCCTGCAGCGACTAGCCTCATGTCTTCCACGTGGCAGATGTTCCATAAACATTTGTTAATTCGACCTGATCTGACATCAAAATGGAACTTGCAGCACAGAGCTGTTATTTAAAAGACTAATCCAGAAGCTGAGGGTACTGTGTTTAACCATCAGCACATACCCCACCAGTCAGCCTTCCCCAGGTCACAGCCTTTCCCAGGCCAGCAGCATAATAGGAATGCTGGCAAAGTTGGGCATGGGAGTGGTTAATAAGGCATGTGTGTGGAGCAGACATGCTTGGCTTCAAATTCTGCATCTACCACTTTCTAGCTAGGGGTCTTGAGCAAACTGAGCACTGTGTTACACATCTGTAAATAAAGCACAGAAGAGCTCCTGGTGTGATTGAAATAAGGGTTAGAAATAATACACTCAAAGTACCCAGCGCAATGCCTGGCCTTAAGAAGCTGCTCAATACATGATAACAATTATCACCTTCCTTGCTTCCATTGTGTCCTGGAGAATCTAAGTTCATAACCCTTGAGAAGCTAAAGGATGTGTATAGCTATGGGAAAGTGTGGGTATGGAGAAGGAAGCATGAAAGGTATCCAACAACCACTTCCTCACGCACACACACACATGCAGGAGTTCCAGGCCATTTACTGGGGCCATTCTATCAATCATAGGAACAGATCATTACCAACTTACCTAAACTTTGTTTATCGGAGTCAGAGTTTATTTGTCTAGTCATCTATCTCTAAAAGGCTGAACACTTCCCAATTCATTCTAACAAACACAGCAGTCCCATTTTTGAGAATTTCTATGACAGCAATCCCTCACACATCTATGAAATAACGTACTTATGAGGTTACTTGCTAAGAGCACGTATCTATGAAATAATGCACTTACGAGGTTACTTGCTCCAAGTGTCTATCACCGGGAAACTAGTTGAATAGACCATGGCACAGCCACACAGTGGAACACTCTGTAGCTATGAAGAAGAATGAGGAAATGCCCTATTGTACTAATAGGGGATCATTTCCTGGATATGCAGGGTGGGGTAAAATTAGGTTTACAGTTGTGAGTGCAAGAAACACAGAGTTTCTTCTTGTATTATTACTTATTAATTATTGTATTATTTCCCATACAAACAACTGTAAATCCACTTTTTGTCCCACCCAGTATTGTTCAGTGAAAATAGCAGGGTTAGCACAGGGCATGAAGTATGCTGCCTTTTCTATGAGACTTCCAAGAGAATCCACTTCCCCTTCCCAGGTTGCAAAATCACTAATGTAGGTTTCATCCCAAGAAACCAAGGCAGTCTGAGTGCCAGGACACCAGCAAGCTAATGGGGAAAATCCTGTGCCCTCACCTGAATGGACACTAAAGAGATGCGTGACCTAATTCAACATTCATTCTGATTCTCTCAAAAGAAAAATATAAAGCCTTGTTGGTGTTGGAGACACAGAAAGAGGCTCCTCTTGATACTATAAATGTATTAGAAACCAAAAGGAAGCATGAAAAACAATGGTAAAATCCTGAAGGTACAGCTACAAAAATCAGGTTTCAGTCAAGAACAAGCTCTATCTGGGCTTGTTCTGGAAGCTCTAGTCAATGTGCTAAAATATAAATGAAGAGGAAGAAACGAATATATCACTATCTCCAGACAGCATGATGTTAAGCAGTAGAGGACTCATTAAAATAAGAAATATCAGACAATAGAATCCTGTACAGCTACCAAAGATGATGGTGTAGAACCATTTATTATTGTGGAAAAGTGTCCAAGTTAGAGTACCAAACAGTAATATACCATGATTTAATTTAAAAATACATATGTATACACTATGTTGAATATATACATAGAGAAAAATCAGGAAGGAAATTTACCAAAATATATTTAGAAATTATATCTCTGGCCTATGGGGTTCCAAGTGACTCTTATTTTTCTATGCTTTTCAGTATTTTCTGAATGCTTTATATTAAGCATATTTATATAATTGAAAAAACAATAAATCTCATTTACCCACAAACACATGCACATGGGTGCTTGCTGCTATATGTGATGCACCCAGTCCTCTTAATGATTGTCCATTCATCACCCCAGCGGTTGAGAGAAGGCCCTTACTTGGTCTCAATCCCTGCTGGAAAGATGACTGGATTTCCCATCTCCTTATTTCAACTTGAGTCATAATCTAGCAGACCCTCCCTGAGCCTCTTTTTCTGGTCTCTCTTGGTCCAGAAACCACCACTCTGTCAGAGCATGGTCAGGCAAGCTCCATAAACCTGGGCATCCTCGTCTCAGCCTGGAGTATTCCCTCCAAATTTCTATAGCATTGGAATGAGTAACCAAGTCCCAGTGTGACTCAGACTGAGATCAAGGCTGGCCTTGATTATCATGGGACTTTTAAAAAGATTGGCAAAGTCACTCCTCATCTCTCCAAAACCAGCTCCCCATCAGTCTCATATTTGCATAATTCAGTTATGAACCAGGAAGTAACATACAAATACAAATGCATTCTAACAGATTTGCTTTGAACCTAGTAAACTTTACTTTATACTCACTTCTACCTTGCTTGGTTATTTGATTTCTAACTCCATAATATTTGAGGAAAAGCAGACTAAAGAAAAGGAGGACTTCCAGCTAAGATGGAGGCTTAGACTGACACACTCCATCTCTCTCCACAACTAAGAAGGACTACAACTACCGCAAAATCAAAAATAACCAGAAGTTCCAGATAATAAAGCTACATGGAAGTCCAATGTATGAAGTTATAAAGAAGTGGTGCTTGTCCGGATGGGTAGGAGAGGCGAAGCTGGGGCAGAGAGGTCAAGCTATACTGGTGGTGGCAGCTGCGGCAACGGCGGCTGCGGGACAGTGGTAAGCACAGACACTCATATTTAAGGGGAGGCGAGAAGCACCTGGGGAGCACTGTAGGCTGCAGACCAGACCCGTCAGCTTGCGATTCCAATGCCGGGGAAGGCAGATCCCCATTGCCTCAGACTGTGAGGGCTGGAGGGCGTGGGGACAGAGGAGGAGGCTCCTGGTCTCTCAGCAGAGAGAGAACAGCAGGAATCCGTCTTGGACCCCCGCCCCCACACAAAGCACCACAGTGTGGTGAGAAGGGTCGCCTGGTAGTGACGAGTGCATGGGGCTCCGACCCCTATAGCGTAGGAGGTATGACAGCCCTGCCCAGGAAGCAAAGGTAAAGACAAAACTGTCAGGATGGGAGTGATCACGATAGAGATCCCAATCACACAGCTGACCAGACAGCAAATATGTGCTCTATCGGACCAGCAGATAGATAATCTTTCTGAGGCTCAGTTCAGAGCTCTGGTTATGAGAAAGCTTTCAGACCTAACAGCAGATCTTAAACAAGACAGGGAAGGAATGAAGGCTAGTCCTGCTGAAATGAACAAAAATACATACGAATCTAGCGGTGAGGGAAAGAAAACCAGGGATCAAATCAACAAATCGGAACATAGGGAACAAACAGTCAACCAGTGCAGAAAAAGGAAATGAAAAGTGAGGAAAAGGAGGAGAGGCTCAGAAACCTATGGGACAGCTATCAGCGGGCCAACATCTGAATCATAGGGTTACCAGAAGGTGAAGAAGAACTAGAAATTGAAAAATTATGTGAAAAAATAATGAAGCAGAACTTCCCTAACTTGGGGAAAGAAATGGAATTAGAGGTCCAGGAAGCATAGAGAGTTCCAAAATAACTGGACCCAGGGAGAACCATACCAAGACACATTATAATCAAAATGTCAAAAATTAAGGATAAAGAGAGAATCTTAAAAGCAGCAAGAGAGAAGAAGAGAATTATGTACAAAGGGGTCCCAATAAGACTATCGGCTGATTTCTCAAAAGAAACTCTACAGGCAAGAAGGGACTGGCAAGAAATATTCAAAGTAATGAAAAGCAAAAACCTACAACCACGATTACTTTATCCAGCAAAGCTGTCATTCAGAATAGAAGGGCAGAGAAAGTGCTTCCAGGACAAAGGAAAGCTGAAGGACTTCATCAGATCCAAACCACTGGTATATGGAATGTTAAAGGGACTTGTTTAGGAGAAAGAGGATCAAAACTATGAACATTAAAATGAAAACTGTATCACAACAACCAACAACAGAAGCTACGGAATCAAAACAAAGGCAAACTAAGTAGGCAACGAGAGTGGGGAAAGAATTATAGGTATGGGGAACATATTGGGGGGAGGTCAGCAGGGAAGGGGGAGGGGAGAAAGGGAGGGAGATGGTACAGGAATTAAGAAGCATAGTAGGAGGGAGTGGAGTAGATAGGAAGATGTTGAGAATTATATGCACAACCAGTGGGCATGGACTAAGGGGAGGGGACAACTGGAAGGAGGGGGTCACTGGGTGGAGGGGAACAAAGGGAAAAGTAATTGGGACAACTGTAACAGCATAATCAATAAAGCATTTTCTTTTTTTACAAAAAAGAAAGAAAAGGAAAGCAGCAGCTACAAGGTGAGCATCAGAAAGTGAGAACCTGAGAATGATCACACGTAGGACTGAAAAAGTGTAAGACTTCAGAGGGGAGAAGCAAACAGCCCTGTTTATCTGATGTTACTTCGGAGCACAGTAACTAATATTTCTAATGTGACCTCAAGTCACACATAAACATGGTCTTTTGCAGCATACTCCCTAAGAATGCCAGGTGTTTGCAAAGGAGTCCCCAACCTCCCAGACATCTGAAGGCTGCCCACCTTGCCCAAAGTTGAGAAGGCTCCTCTTTGCTGTGCATCCACCAGAAGCTTTTGCACAACCACACTTGCACAAGCAGCATGGGTCGATTGTCATCATTCAGATGGCATTTCTCAGAAACTAATCCAAATGTATTTTTACAGTTGATACATTTATATACCAATATATTTAAAACACAAATAGTGCTGTTTTTGCTGCATATGTGATAGTTTCTAGAATTAGCCAATGAAGGGAAAAGAAAACTGAACCAACAAACTATTAATGACTTAAGTTTTCTGTCTAACTTCAGTTTCCTCATCTGTACAATGGAATATATAATACCTGCCTGAAGTACTTCAGAAGATAGAATGGCTATGTGGAAATTCTACCTATGTGAAGGAATAAGGAGTGTGTTTTACAGTAGTAATAGTATCTTTCCTAGATTAAGTTATGGATTAAAATTACAAGAGGAAGGAAAATTATAAGTACATAGTACTCAAAGGTTAGAGATTAGGTCTATCTTGCAGACAGATAATTGATTAGAATTGCGCAGAGCTCAGAGAGGGCTTCAAGCCAGTATTAGCAATATGCCATTCTTGGGGAGCTAGCGACACCTATTGCACACTAACTGTATTGCAATTGATCTGGAAAAGTAGAAGACATCAAACCCGCCACGATTTATGTACAATTTTAGTCAGGCACAAGACAACATCGCAAAAATAAAAATTAAAAAGTCAGAGTATTTCCCTTAGGAAAGTACCAATTTTATCACATTTAAAAATAACTTTTTTCATATTTAAATGTAATGTATATTCATTGTAGAAAATATTGTCCAACAACATCACTATCAACACTTAATTTGAAGCACTACCACTGCCATTATCATTATTGCTCTCTCTTCATTCTTCTTTTCTTTTCTTTTCCCTTCTCATTCTCCCTGCCCATATGCATATAGATATAAAAAAAAGGTCAGAATTCTTCATTAGCGATAACCATTGCTAACAGCTTTGTGTGTATTATTCCACATATTTTTATGACAATGGAAATATATCTTACAAATACATGGGAAACAATGGGGTATTTCAGTAAGAAGCCGTTAGAAAGAATTTAGAGTGCCTGGGCTTGTGCTAGGTGGTTTTTCAGCAGGCTTTAAGGAAGCCGGACTTTGCTCTGGATTGGGTGTTGCCAGGAAGTGGGGTAATTCTATGACCCGGTGCCTTGCTAAAGCTCATCCAGAAGGAGGGACCACAAGCATGATACCGGAGCTGCTGAAGAATTCAGAAAGCGGCAGCAGCCCTTCCTATAAGCCAGGACAGGTGGATGCTGGATCACTTTTGTGGTTGGACAATGTTCTGCTTTGTCTGTGTGCAGATATGATTATGGAGTGGTCTTGCTTTTCCTCAGTCCACCACATCACAGCGTGGCTTTAGCAGATGTTGGTGCTCTGTGAAGCAGGAGAAGTCCAAGGGCTCTCTGTGACGCCAGGCCGGCTCCTGGCCGTCAGGCTGCTCTTCTTCCTTATGGTTTCCTCTTTTCTTCACTTAACAAAGTTGTACACATTATTTTTAGTCATTATTGGGGCTATTTAACCAAATTTCTCCTGTTGAATAATTATATTTTCTAATATTTTAGGCTTATAATTTACACTAAAATGAAAACACTTAGAAACATCTCTTTGTACACTTATACTGCTATTTCCTGAAAATAAATGTTCAGAAGTGTAATTACTGGGTCAAATTAAATACATTTTAAAGTTTTTAATAGATATTAAAATAGAATGCCTTCTGTAGAGATCATACTAATTTCACGTTCAAAAATAGAATACCCAATTTCCTCCCAAACTCTTATCAACACAAAGATCATTCACTTTTATTTTTTAAAAATATGTTGATTGATTTTAGAGAGAGAAGGGAGAGAGAAAGAAATCAATTGGTTGCTTCCCATATGTACCCCGACGAGGGATCAAACCCGCAACCAAGGTATGTGCTCTGATGAGGGATCAAACTGGTGACCTTTTGGTGTATGGGATGACACTCCAACCAACTGAGCCATCAAGCCAGGGATCATTCACCTTTTTTTAAGTCTTTTCCAGTTTCATAACCAGAAAATTTTGTTTTTAAAAGTTTTAGTATGTAAAATTAAATACAGGAAAAAAGAACAAATGAAGCATGTATGTCCTGCTAGACTATGTTGTCACTAGACCACATTAGGCTGTCTCAGGGGAGTCCAGTTAGGGGGTACAAAGCCTTTGGTTGGTATCTCAAGTCTGTTTCCTAAGCTGCCAGGTCAGAAGAGATGTTAGCAGAACACAGTGATTTTGGGTTCCTCGGAACTTGGGACTTATCTTGACAATAATGCTTTTCAAAGTATGTTATTATCAGCTCACTTGTCTGCCTTCCTGCTGCATTAGGAGCTTCAAGGGAGCCAGGATAGTATTTTATTCACTTTTTAATTTTTTTTACTGTGGTAAAATATGTATAACATCAAAAGTAGCATCTATACCATTTTTAGGTACACAGTTTAGTGTATTAAATACATTGATAATATTGTACTACCATCCACTTCCAGCACTCTTTCCACTTTGAGAACTAAAACTCTATCCCCATTGAACAACAGCACCCTATTCCCTTCATGCCCAGCCCCTGGCCACCACCATTCTATAATAGCTCCTGTCTATGAATTTGACTGCTCTAACTTCCTTGGATAAGTGGAATCATATACTATTTGTCATTTTGTGACTGTCTCAGTTCATTAATCATAATGTTCTCGAGGTTCATCCATGCTGTAGCATGTGTCAGGATTTCTTTCTTTTTTAAGTAGTGTGTGTAAGAAAGATGTTTTAAACCACTAAGAGTTGGGGTCGTTTATTATCATGTCATAACAAAGCCTGTCCTGACTAATACAGCAATACATACTCAAAAGAATAAGAGCATATCTAACAAGGCTCCTAATGGCAGCTTTGTCATAAACCTTTGTAGAGGTTTCACATGGACACTTCAGTTTGTCAGCTAGGACACCCGAGGTTTATGTTCCCTTCTTTCTGAGGACATTTACCTGGAAATTACAAAGTGATCACACAGTCTATGATAAGCTATAGTATTATGATGATGAAATCACAAATTGCATAAATCCAATAAATCTGAGAGGTGATGGGTTTCCAGCCTGATAAAAGATTAATATGGTGGATATGCATGGGGAGAGGCTATGTTAGGGGAAATGGCCTGCTTTCTTCATTTTAGGCACCTAGGGCTCATTCAGCTCTACCCTTTTACAGTCAGTTCTGCTTCCTCAGTCTGCAGTCCATTTCATAATGCAGACACTCCAGACTCAGCTGGTTTTAGAAATGCTGATATTGGTTACAGGGGGCATCAATGTTTCTCCACAAACTCACAGGGACAAAAAAAGAAAAGAAAAAAGCATTACTTAATTTTTGTGAATCAATTTCATCTGTTCCTGAGCCCCTAGTCACTTCAGAAGGAAAACATTTTATCTTAGGCCTCTTGAGAGGAGGGCATCTTTCTCCCTAAACTTGAACATGAATTCATGAGACTCACGTGGCTCCCAGCAAAGGAAAGAAGAATCTGGTTCCTATGAGCCAAAGGGTAAACAGCTCTATCCTTTCACACCAAAGTATGGGACACCTCCCCCTCATCCTCAAGGCCATGACTACCTCCAGCCTCCATACTTTCCACCCCCTAGAGCTTGTGTCCCTTATGGAGAAGCTGCATGGAAGCAGGGCACAGGTCTATGTCACTCGAAGACCACAACAGGCATTCTCACTCTTACCTCAGGGAAGGGCCACTTCTGCCTCCTCAATTCTTATAGAAGAAATAGGAGCTTACCTACCTTACATGGTTAAGTGTGTCTTGAAAGGAGAGTACTGAAAACACATGCTGAATCTTTGCATTCTTGGGCTTGCAGGAGATAATTCCAGTGACTCCATCTGAGGCTAACTGAAACCCTTTACTTAACAGATACAATGTATGCCTGCGAAGGCCTGAGACCTGAGCTTTCCTGTGAGTCCTCTGCCTCAGCCTCTAACCAGAGAAATCAAACCAGCTTCCTCAACACTTGACCCTAGAGTGAACCTCAGTTCTGGAAGGATTGTATTGCCAGCCTCCTCTACTCAAAGGACTTGCTTGAACTTGAGTGGGAGATGCTGGTCTTGGATCCAGCATCAGTTGCTGACTCCTGCTCCAGCCATGGTTCCAGATGCAGGTAGAGAAAGCCTTTAGCTTGTGGTCCAGCATGGCCAAGTCTCAGAGTGCCAACTCTGACATAAATGAGGAGTGCTGCCCCCACCAGTGGGCAGGTCCAAGATTCATTTGTAGCCCCAAACCCCAGGCCCATGGGCTGGGAACCAAAGAAAAAGGAAAGAGTTACTGGCTTGCTCTTATTTCTCCACAGGGCCTGGAGCAGCCCTCTAAACCTGACCGCTTATCTTGGCCCTTCCAACCACTCCTGTCCCCATCTGACATCCTCTGCTGCCTGCCCTTCCCCACCTTAACCAGGACCTGGTGTTTTACATCAGTCCAGATGGACCTCTCTAGAACCACGCCTGCTGTCTACTGGTCACACAAAATGTCATGTCCTGGGGCCCACCAGGGAGAACTTAAAAACTGCAGAAAGATTTCTTGTGCTTTTATTGCTGGCTTTTCCTTTAGTTGGTGAAAACAATCTTTAAAAATTTCAACTTTGCCTCTACTACAAAAAAAAAAGGTAAGTTCTATCCTCACACGCTTGAGACAGGCAGGACTTGTGCACAGTCTGTTGTAGCCATGACTGCCCCCCTCTGACAGGAACAGAGTAGCCAGGAAGATCAAGGCCCAGCAGATACCAAAAGGATGCTTTCTTGCCATCACTGAAGCCATCAGCAAACTTGTGGGCCGCTGGGGAAAGCAAGGGAGCTAGGTATCTCCAGGGAAAGGATGTGAGTCAGCCTCCTGTTGGGCTAGAGCTGGCACTGTGCTAGAGCTCACTTGGCTCATAAGAGCCCACAGTGAGCATCACTTTCTGGCTCTACTTACAGTAAAATCACATGGGTAGCAGCAGATCACTCATTAGGAGTGATAAGCTGAGAGTGACAGTTTGGGTTCCAAGGACTAGAGCCAAAAACAGAGAATTTAAGAGGGCCCAAAAGTAAGCAGCCTTTGGAGACGAAGGTAACACAAGCACAAGCTCCATCCCCACCTCTCTCCCTGGCTGCTTTAATGTGTGGAGCCAGGCAGGTCTCTGACTGCCAGGATCCTCACAATTGTCCCTGCAGGAATCCTGCACCCTCCTTTAGCTCCCTTACCCACAGATCTTCTCCCTTCCCACACCCCTTCCCCAGCCCAAAGATAATGCAATCGGTTACACTATTTCTCTAAAAGTTGGGTTCACACTCCTGAGCTCTCACCAACTCTTGGGGCTTGAACTTTCCAACAAAGAGGTTGTTATCCTCCCTTCATGCCTGTTTCCATCCTTCCTCACTTTTCCTACATTCCTCATCCCATTTTCCTCCAACCAGGGCCACTGTTCAAAAACCAAATGCCCAAGTCCACCATGTTCTGATTTCTCCCTTCCTCACAGAGACCCCAGCCCCCTCTGACACCTCCTCAACCCCTTTCTTCCCCACAAAATTAAATAACCCATAACCTTAAGAGAGTAGAGTGAAATGAGGATAAACCCAAGAAACCAGCCTTACTCCATTCCTATATAGAATGACTAATAGGGTCACTAAGGTCAAACATATCTGAGGATTATAAAAAACTGCAGGTCCTGCCTCCCATACACTTAAACACTGGCAACTATAACCTGCTCAGAGATTACCCGAAACAGGATGTCTGTGTGAGGCAATGATCCTTCTTCCACCAAAAGGGACTTAAAGGGATGGCACGTATCATGATTACATTTGGTTAAGCTACATGATTTTGGCATAATAGTCCAATTTTTACACAACGACCTCTACTGGAATAGATAGTGCTTTATTGTTTACATGTTCTCTCATTTAATCCTTGCAGCAACCCTGAGGTAGGTATTATTATCCCCACTTTACAGATGACTAAACCAAGTTTCTTAGGTTAGATTATTTGCTGAAGATCATGCACTTACTAGGGCATAGCCACTGATAATTTCAAACCCAAGGGGACTCTTTTGGGTAGTTTACAGGCTGCTGCCAAGGAAAGTAGAGCTGAAAACTCCAAATGGGAAGGGCTGGGTCATTCATTTGATCTCAAAGGGTGGGGGATGGAGGGGCCCTGCACCAGGGATAAACAAGGCACATTCACAGGCCAAGACCAGAACTGAGCAAGAGAAGCCTAGAGCATCTGTGAGCTGTGAAGCAAGAAGGAGTCTTTAAGTTTGGTGAGAGTTGATAGTGTCTTCAAATATGCACAGAGCCCAGCTTCCAGGGACTGGAGAATGAGACTCATCCAGCAGCTGCAAGTCCAGGGGTGGGCACAGGGCAGGTGGTGTAGGGCAGGGAAAACTGATGCTGAGTGGCACCATCTCAGCTTGGCCAGAGATGTGGTGACCTTGGGGCAGTGGTCCTTTAACTTCGTTAAGGCCTTGAGAATCTGATGAGAGCCATAAAACCTCCCCCCAGGAAAACACAGACACACATGTACAGACAACATTTTGCATACGATTTCAGGGAGTCAGTAGACCCCCACTGGAGAACCGCTTTAGGGCAAGGGTGTCAACCTGAGTAAAGTCACTGATACTAACCTATCTTTAAACCGTTCATATTTCCTATGACTGTTCCCCTTTTGTTGTTCCCTAATATTAAGAAGGTTGTGAAATTTATTTTTAATGAGAGCCAAGGAAAGGGGTTTCTAGCCTATACTCCAGACAGAGAAAAAATAGCTGTGCATGGCAGTGGTTGGAAGCCAGGAGGCAAAACAAACACAAAGATGGGATCACATGTACCACTTCCCTTCCCACCCAGAAGGCCACTTTGGGAATTTTTCTCAACTCAAGAGAAGGGTTGTGAGAAGTGATGGGGATTTAAGGGGGGGGGGGCAGTGCTTTCTTTTCTTTTAGAAAGGAAAGCCATTCCATTACTGGCTACAGGGTCTAAAGTTCTACAGCCGATGCCCCCATCCCAATCTTCCCCCCACTTACCCCATGAATACACCTGAGCATTGGCCTAGTCATTCATGCACATTTGGCCAGGTTTCCTGTGAACACACATATATACACATACTCTTTCATAGAAGAAGGAAAACTGGGATGGAGGGAGATCTCAGGATCATGCACTCCCCACAGAGAACTAGATTAACTGGGAGAATCTGCAAAACCACCCCAAGGACTCAGTGCACATTAGCCCCCAACCACCACCACAGCTCCTCCTTCTGGCCAGGGTTCAACCAGAAGGCAAAGTCATAGTTATGTCCTATGCCCCTCTGCAAACTTATGGACCCAAATTAGTGGGCCAGAGCTGAAGGGGGTCACAGGGGTTCATAGAGCAGGTGTGGGAAATGTCCTGATTCACTGCCAAGAGAAGTTCTGATCTCTCATGGGAATCAGGAATCAGGACTCAAAGGCCTGGCCTAGAACACATCCAGTCCCAGAGAGGGTAGACACTGAAGTCAAGTGATCACTCAAAGGCCAAAGAGAACTCAGAGGCCATGACCATCTTCCAGGCCCAGTGATCTCAGCATCTCAATGGACAGTCCACTCCAGTGGTCATTCATGCACCAGTGGTCACTTGCCCAGCCCTAGATGGATGTTTCATCACATGTAGCCAGAGGAGCCCCGGTTAACCGAATGTGGGCTGGGCTTGGGCAAGGATCAAGCAGGAAGGGTGGAGGGAAGCCACCAAAGCCACTACCCCTCTTGCCTAGGGCCAGCGGCAGCCGCTCATCTTCAGGAGAAGGAGAGGGAGGATCCTGGCTGTAGCTTGTGGTCCCAGATGGTGGCGCCCCCAGGTCCAACCCCACCTTGTCTCTAGCCAGAAGTTCTCTCTGTCGCCGTCGCTGCTGATGTCGACCAATCAGGAGGAGAGTCAGGGATGCTGCAAGAACTCCCAGGAAGAAGCCAGCCAGTCCAGCCCCCACTGTGTGGGCCTGACTTTGTGGGGCCCGCTGGCTGCCCCATACCAAGCTGTAAGCAGCTACCACACGAGCTGCCCCACCCTCTTGACATTCACAAGCATAAGCGCCCATGGTTCCTGGGGTTACCACCACCTCTAGCCCATCCCTCCGTGGGGTAAGAGCAGTCACTCCACTGGGCTGGTGCCACACACAGGATGCCCAGGCCGAGCTTGGGGAACATGGCAAGACCACATGTGCAGCTGTAGCCACAGGAACTTCAAACACTACTGGGTATTCTGCAGAGACAGCAAAAGCACAAAAGGTAGTGAGGCTATAGGCTGAGGATATGATGGAGAGAAACATGGGGGGCTATCATATGAGAAGGGGCCATGGGAGCAAAGAGTGGTTTCCCAAAGAGGATAAGGCTCTGGGTCACTGGCTGCCGTATCTTCCAGGGTCTAAGTTTGTTTTGTTTTGTTTTTTTAACATTTTATTTCTTTACTTATTTTTAGAGAGAGGTGGGGAAGGAGGAAGAAAGGGAGGCAGAGAAACATCAATGTGCGAGAGATACATCAATCAGTTGCCTCTCACACACCCCCAAATGGGACCTGGCCCGCAACCCAGGCATGTGCCCTGACTGGGGATCAAACCAACCTTTTGGTTTGCAGGCCAGCACTCACTCCACTGAACCACACAAGTCAGGGCCAGGGTCGAAATTTTAAAGTGGGTCCAAATAGACAACTTTCTAGCCCCTTTCCACCCACATTTCCCTAAACCAGACAAACCTCCAGGCTCTTTAGGACACAAAGAAGAGACATCCGCTGACTCTATGTCTTGGACCAGCCTACAAAGAAGAGAACATGTGATAAATCCAGTGTCAACATTCTCTTCTACCCTCCTCAGTACTACTAAACATTCACTCACTCGTTACATCTCCCATCATCTCATAAATCATTCCTGGAATTATCAGTCAACATTCTGATCATCAAAATTTCCCCCAATACCTACTATACCCATCATTCTACACATATTCTAGCAACCCATAGGAAATTAAATTTGTACTAGGTCTGTTGGAAAAATGTTTGGTGGGAACCTTCCAAGAAATATACCTGCCTGTCCTCAACTATAAGATTTCTCTGGGGGGAAAAGGATATTAAAACTACAGGGGGGGAGGTTCTGTTAAGAAAAAGGGGAAAATTCTTCTCTACAAAAGTTAATCAAAATTCTGTGAGGGTCAGTGAGTAACTTTGTTATATAAAGCATCTCACCTTAGTGTAGGAACTCTGTCTTCAACAACCGTTTTGGTATCTACTGGCCTGTAACAGATCTGTTTCAAATAATATAATCCTGGTACTTTCAGGATTTCAGTGGACTGTGTGTGACAGATGGACAGCAAGACAAACTGCTCACTCTGAACTTCCTGACACCACTCTCAGAAGGAGGGAAGCCAGTGAGACCCCTAGTGGGCTGTCAGTGAAAACCAGGTGGAAGTTCGATCTGAACACACAAAAGCTTCAACCAAAGGTAGATTGTGTTTGAGTGTGAGCTCCTTCAATACGCACTGAGGCTCTGAAATGAACTCTGAGACTGGTATGAATACATTCAGGTCTCCTGGGTAAAACCAAGTTTGCTTAGTCTAGCTGGAGGTGGGGAACAGTGGAAGGCCATATGTGCAGCTATCGCCACACGAACCTCACAGTCTGTTTTTCTCCCATGTATGAATTAGACTATGCAGGGTAGAGTGCAGAGAATACCAACTTGGTAGTTTCTTGTATTACAAAGTAGTACACTGGCATACACACACACACCACATCCCACACACACATACATATGTTGAGGAAACTCTGAGGCTCAAGTACACAGGATACCCAAGACCAATGAAATTCTTATTTTAATGAATGTTAAAACAATAAAGAATAAAGCACTTGCTTTTGCCTGAGATGTTTTCAAGTTCTCCCAAGGGAAAATGAAATACCAGGTCAAAGTTCTTAACCAAAAATTGATTCCCAAAGACAAATACTTTAACTTCTGAATTATTTATAAGTTTGGTGTTCAGGAACATGTATAAATATAGAGTAAGTTAACTGGAATTAAAATAGAAAGTCAGTCATGTGGTTCAGGCAGGTCTAGCAGGGGGGCAAGGACATTGACTAAGGCAGCAAAATGGATGAACAGGTGAGTTAGTAAGGACAGACACTAAGACACACAAGTGACAAAAAGAAGAAATGCACACACACACAGAGTGCAGCATTAACAGATGAGAAACAAATAGCTATAAAGATGGGTCAGAGCCAGCTGTGACAAGGGGCAAAGCCAGGGCAGCCACACTCACCCTCCATGCTCCCCAGCATGAGCCACACACACATCTAGCTGAACGCTCCAGGCACAGACGGGGTCTCGGGCCAGGATGCACTCTGAACAGCTCTGGAGACGGCCACAGCTGGTGGTGTTCACTTGTGTCACCTCAGTACGGGAACCGACCAGGAGCCAGCTCTACAGAAAGTGAATGAGAAAGAGGAACATGCTGCATCTCCCAGACTTCGAGTTACGCACTGGCTCAGACATCTCCCCAGCAGGCTCCCAAAATCTGCAACTCACTTGATACAATTTCATAGTCTCAATTGGCTGTGGCTCCGGGAGTAAGGCCAGATCCTCAAGGACACTGAGCTTGGCTCCAATCCGCACAGCTCGGTGGAGGTGTCCATCCTCTAGGAAGCAGGCAAGGGGCAAGACATAATGACATAACTGTACCTGTGCCCGAGACTCTGATACCTGTAAGTATGGGACTCTCATTAATGAGAGCATGTGTGCACAGTATGGACAACTAAACATACCTGTCCCCAGGTAGAGCACATCATACTCCTTCCCTGAGAGGCTGGTCACCCTGTGGGCCACGACTCTGAAATAGACTGTATCCGTAGTGACCAGCAGGGGGTGGCCATCAGCTGGAAACACTGGCCTGTCCATGAGGGGGTGGTCCCGGATAAAAGTGAGCACGCGGTCAGGCAGGGAGAGTGATGAGTCAAACTGCTGGAGTTTCATGTTATTGGTGATGCACTAGGGGAAACACAGTATGGGTGACAGTTTCCCAGAGGCCAGGAAGTATCCGTGATGCTTAATTGGGCTCTTGAGCTAATGAGGTCATTCTGGCATGAGATGAAGAACTGCCCCAGACCCCTTACCTCTCCCGGTCTGGGCTGGGGTACATCATTGTCCATGACAGGCAGCCCCCTGTTGCAGTCATGTTTCAGCTCCCTGAAGGGACCACTCATCACTGTCCGAATGTCTTGTGGTCGGAAGGCACAGACAGCAGAGATGGCAGCCCCCTCCCTGGAAGAGTCACAGGTTGGAGCGAGATATTTGAAAGGAACTAGGAGACAACAACTCACTCCCTGTCCAATGAGATGACCCCTGAGAAATGTATGGGAGCAGTGCCGCCTGCTCCAGGGAGAGGCCACCCCCTCCAGGGCAGAGAGCACTGACACTGTGCCAACCACACGTATCTCCCACCCTGTGACTCTCCTTCACACCAGGACCCCCTCACCACTGGGAGGAAAAGACGCCATAAAAGATGGGGGTCCCCACTCCAGTCTCAGGTCGAAGAATAGCCATGTCCTGCAGGACACTGGAGGCCTGGCCATGCTCAGGCCCTGGACACAGCAGGTCAGCCTTCAGAAATGTTGTCCACCTCTGCTGGAGGGTCTTCCGGCCCCCAAGGTCTCCCTGGGGGTGACAAAAGCATGGCAATTCCTTTTTAGAAGACCAATATTATAGGAAGAATGTGCAGACCAATACGAGTTTCCCCCAGATAAGGACAGACGTGGAGACAGTTGCACAGAAATGCAATGATGGAGATGCAGGCAGAGTAACAGCATGGGATGATAATACATAAGTGGACAGGGTCACAATGACAGCACTTACGAAGTACTGTACTACATGCTTTACATAACTTACCTCATTTAGTCCTCAGAACAACCCTATAGCCGGGCATCATTAATACCCTCATCTGTAAGGAAGCTAAAGAACCTGCCCTGAGTCACAGAGGCAACAAGTGGTGGAGCAAGGCCTAAGGCTCAGGTGTGTCTGTCAGCAGGTCCTGTCTACACTAACTAGTCCATCTCTTAGGGACAGTGTGTCACAGAGGTAATTGTGGGGTAAAAGGGGCTAGAGCCCTTCCCCCACACTCCTCAAGCACCCAGAAAAGAAGTCAAGACATAAGGGAAAAGGAGACAGAGGAGAGATGCAAAAACAGGGACCCAGAGAAGAAACAACAGAGGCCAGGCAAAGCAGGAGATGACAGACAGCTGGGATCAGGTCTCACCGCGCACACACGGGCCACCCGAGGAACCTTAATGCGTTCGTATGAGAAGAATGCTCGGGAAGTCTCCGTAAAGAAGAAGTAGATTTCATCATCTCCATCTTCATCCCCCCACTCGGCTGGCCTCAAGTCCACAGCTGCGACAAAGGCTGGAGCTGGGGAGACCTGTGGCCTCAGATCCCACAGGCACAGCCTGGGGCACCCAGTCTCCAGCCACCTTCTCTGTCCCCAGAGCACCCATCTCCGTCTCCCCACCGTTAAGCCAGGATGGCAAGGTCTCTGTCCGAATCCAATCCTCAGCACGACCCACAGCCCGGGAGATCATCGGCTCTGTCCCCAGGAAATTTTTCACAGTGGCAGCATAGAGGACCCCCCCTGCGGAAAGATAGGGAGGACATGAGCTGTAAGAGACCGACTGAGGGAAGCAGAAGGTGTCACAGGCAGAACAAGGAACAAAGCAGGGGCACTGCTAAGCACAGGACAGGCACCCCCTACTTAAAATCACCATAGATATAAAGTGCTCCAGGGCAGGGAGGGAACCAGTGCTAATGGAAAAGTGCTAGTTTTAAAATGTGTATGAAAGGAGAACAAAGGCTGCTCCTGTGGAAATCAGGCTGTTTGGTTGGTCTGCGTGTTGTTGTCCTCAGGATTTCTCTACCTTGTAATGTGTTAATTTACTGTTACTCTCCAGGAAGGGAGTTTGCTTTGCAGCGTGTTCCAATTTTACTTAAGTTCTCCCACTCCGGTAAATGTCTGAAGGAACTAGTGTTCCTTCCGAACATTGGTGGGTGTACACTGCTCTGGAACAAGTCACAACTTTAGGGTTTACTAGTGTCACTTGGGGAATTGATCAAAATACAGACTCCTGGGAAAGAAAGGGAGGCGCAGCTCTGTGGGCTGAATGTGAGAACACTATAGCACTCTGAGAACCACTGCCAAGGGCTCAGACATGAGCAGGGGAAAATGTTTTGTGGGAGTAGAAGGTCACAACACCCCTGGAGTTTTGTGTTTCACTAGGGGTTCTGGAGAGAACAGAGTGGCATTCCTTCATCACTTACTAAATGTGGAGCACTGTGTTTTGTAGTTAAGCACATCGCTGCCCCCCAGGAACCCTCATCTGAGAGTGGAACAAAAACGTTGAATCAGACACCAGGAGGTATGGATGCACAGATGTGTGCAGGAGCACAGAGGACAACCCAGCCACATCTGACTGAGGCAACAGCATTT
The DNA here is from genome assembly GCF_987537825.1 of Furipterus horrens. Classification (NCBI taxonomy): domain Eukaryota; kingdom Metazoa; phylum Chordata; class Mammalia; order Chiroptera; family Furipteridae; genus Furipterus; species Furipterus horrens. The sequence continues at coordinate 55,413,653 of NW_028327176.1, read as the reverse complement.
CAAAGGTGACATCTGAGCTGGGCTGAAAAATGAGCATTTGCAAGGTAGAGCCACTTCAGGGAGGATGATGAACAAGTAAGAAGAGGGGACCAAGAACATGGACTTTATCCTACAGGTAAGAGCAAAACTGCAGAGATTTTCTTGAAGACAAGGTGACATAATCAGTTTTTGTTTTTAGGAAGATAATGCCAGTTAAGAGGCCATTCACACAGCACGGGTAAGAGTGGAGAGGGCCTGAACCAAGGCAGGGCCAGAGGGAATAAAGAGACTTGACTGAGGAGATATTTCTGAGGTAGAATCCAATGACAAAACTTGAAAATCAATTGAGTATGAGATGTGAAAGAATGGAATAAAATATAGCTCTAAGGTTTCTAGCTTAGTAGATGGTGACACTCTGAGCTAAGCCAGGAAATGACAGAAGGCCCATAAAGGAAGTGGCTGAGAAAGAAGTGAGCTTAGTTGTTAGACGTGCAAGGTTGAAGTACCTTTGGGACATCTGGTTGGAGATACTGGAAGGCAATCAAACAGAAGGGGTTGGGCAGCAGGGCCAAGTTAAGCAATTTGGGAGTCATGCTTAAATTATGACATAAATGTAATAGACAGGGAGAATGGGAAAGCAAGAGGAGAGCCCTAGGACACCACCATTTAAAGGGAGGAGCTACTGAAGACAACTCAGAAGATCAAGCCAGAGCAGATGGAGAAGCAAGAAAAGCTGGTGTGCCAGAAGCTGCTGCACAGAAACCCAGCAAGGGCTGTGGGGCTCACACCCGGGAAGGAAGCTGCAGAGTAGGGCCACCATAGGGAAAAAGAGTCACACTGCAGTCACAGGTGCTTGACCAAAGCCACATGCCTCAGGCACTGGAAAGATAACCACTATTTTAAAAACATGTTATGCAGAGCAAAATAGGATCAGGAGCCCTCAGAGGGCGAGGTGGAGTGTTAGAAACCTCCTTGCAGGGTGATTAGAGACTATACTATTGCCTAAGGTTGTAATAAGAATCCAAGTGTGTTGGAGCCAGGAAGGCTGGGGTTTGAACCCTGAATACCTACAAGTAATATAACCTAGGGCAAATGGACCTTCCTAAGCCTCAGGTTCCTCAGAGTAGCTCTGAAGTTTAAATGAGATGAACACAGAGTCCCAGGTAGGGACTGGCCCATGGCTGGCATTCCATACATGTTGGTTACAGTTCCTTATGAAATCTCAACAGGCCATATGCTTGAATTGTTGCCAGAGGTGGAGGACTACAAACAAGCATACATTTCCTTGCAGAGGTGTCAAGAAGGAGAAAACCAGGTTTGGGACACAGGTCCCAGCAGCAAATGGAGCAGCAAATGAGCCAATCATCTGGTTTTCCAATGGGGGTAAAAAAGAGTTCATAAAGAAGCCAAAGTCAGAACGAAAATTTTCCTGAGCATTGTACACAAAACACTCTAAAACCCAAATTCTGGTAGAAGCTGTGTCATGGATGCCCTGAGAATGGAGGGAGATGTGATAGAGACTGTTATAAATATTTTGGGAGCACGATTCAGTGTGTGTGTGAGTGCGGAGACAATCATAAGTATTGTGCAAACAGTAAAGGACCTCCAATAACCATGCAAAGGACCCAGTGGTAGATGGTGGTTAAAGGGTCCCAAAACTTTCTAAGGGATCAACAGGGGTGCTCAGCAACTCCAGAGCCTAGAATTGTTGAGAAGCTCACTCAGAATGGAATACGAGAAGTTGACTGACACTAAGGGACAGTAGAAGAGATCAGACTTTGGGGGGAAGTAGCAGGGTTCCAGATGTTCCAGGAGTACCAAGGGGCTTACACACACACACACACACACACACACACACACACACACACACACACACAGAAGGAACAGCAGCCATCTGTCAGTGAAGGCCAGAATCCACAGGAGGGCACAGGATCATCACATGTCCTACATTTTCCAGGACAGTCTCACTTCCAAGTATTCTGTTGCACTATCCATATAATAAAATATTCCTGCACATGCAGTTTTTGGCTAATTATTACTGAATATATTGAGTCAGTAGACATTAAAATGTATATTTGCTATTGGTAAAAGGTGATGTGCAAAAGAGAAAGATGCCCACAGTGTTGAGTTCAGTGAACAAGTTGGTTAGAGCAAAACACTGGGTACAGTTCAACCTGATTTTTAAAGATAGGTATACACATCTGCAGACACAGGAAAGACCGTTGAAGGAGCTACAACTCTACAGTGTCAATGATGTTTGCTTCTGACTAATGAAATTACAAGTGATTTTTATTTTCTCCTGTATACTTTTTATATTCACTGAATGGTTTTTGTAGTTAGCATCTTTTAACTTTATAACCCCCCAAATTAAGATATTTTCCTTTTGGTAATACAAAAATAAACCCAAAAGATTAGAAGCCGAAAAAGAGGAAAAATCACAGTGATTCATGGAAGCCAATTTCTACCTGCCCAGTGTGAAGTAGGTGAGCACAGGCCTCCAAAATGTGTTAGAATTGCACTCTGACAGGCTAGGGTAGTGTCATGGCAATAAATACTTCAGTAGTCTGGGGTTTTATCTTTTCACTTTCTTAGCAAAATGCTTACCTTTAAAGGTTTATAATAGGAATTATCATTCATTCTCATTGAAAAGATGATTTTAAACATGCCCTAGCCTTCCTTTCTCCACTTGCTTTTCTCCATTTCCTTATCTAAGGAATGGGACAGTTGATAATTTTCTTTTAAAAAACAGCCTATTGTTTGGACATAATTAAATAGTCAGAGATGCAGCATTTACCTTTTTCTCTGTTGGCCATGTAACTGTCTTGTTGCCGTGTGTGAGTGCTAGTCTCCGGACATACACACCTGGACATAAAGAGGTAGGCTTGGACCCAAAATGCTGGCAGCACCCAGTGCAGCTGTAACATCTGCAGTGCTCCTTGGCAGACACAGTAACAAATGCAATGAGACCAAAAGGAGGTGATAAAAACACAGGACAGGTTCCCAGAGAGAAAGAACAAAAGCTCCCTCCTTCTGCTCTTCTTGATGAAAGCCTTGTTTTCTTATAGGATGTGACAGGAAGGATGACAGATGACTGACTTCTGTCTCTAGCTTAGGTACCTGGGTGGCTGTGCTCCCAGAAGAAGGGACACTGGAAGAGGAGCAGGTTTGAGGGAAGTGAGTGAAGGTGATGAGCTTAGTTTGGAACATGATGATTTTGAGATTTCTGTGGGATATCCAAGTGGAGATTGTAGCTGCAGATAATTTCTAGGAGGCATCAGAATGCAGTGGAAACAGAATCCACAGAGCCGGTTTTGGAAGATTAGGAAGACATCAGATTTGGGGGGCATCAGAATGCAATGAAAACAGAATCCACGGGGCTGATTAAGATCATACCCACATAAAACAAGATGATCTTGGGTAGAAGTCTAAGGGACCCCAACATTTATAAAGATGAAGAGAAGACAAAGACCCTACAAAGGAGACTGGGAAGAAACTGCCAATGTTTTTAGGCTAATGTGAACATTATTGTCAAAATATTTCACAATATTTCTGAATCTGAATAGTGCAAATAGAGACACTGAGATCATTTTGTTGATTTTATCTAAGTGCAGTACAGATAAATGCCAAGTTTAAAGAAAAGATGTTGGAGGCTTTTCCCAAAATAAATACAAGTACCAATAAAGATATGGAAAGTTGTTCAATCTCACTAATAAAGATGCAAATAAAAAATACATCAAATTGGACTTTGGAGATCACTGTATGTTTGTTACATACATTACTTGGGACTGACAAGGATGCAATGAAACAGGGTCTCTCATCGCTGCTGGTGGGACTAACTGGAGGGGAATTTAGACAAATCCATCAAGCACAATGAAAATCTTTACATTAATTAGCCCAGCAAGTCTATTTTTTTTGGATTGACTCACATGCAATTAATTACATTTATGTAAAGAATTTATGTAAAAAGATTTCTTCTAAAGCATTATTCATAAAACAATAATTTAAAAATCTTAATGTATAATTTTATGGGAATAATTATATGTGCTATATTCATATGGTGGAATAGTATGTAATGATTAAAAATCACCTTTTGAATAATTAAACAATTTCTATGATGAGAAAATGGTTAGTGAAATATGCAGAATAATTTCAATTTATTATAAATACACACACACACACACATGCAAACACAGAAAAAGATACTCTAAAATAACAATAGTAGTTATCTGGTAATGATTGAATTGCAAATAAACCTTTCACTTTCTTCTTTAATATTTCTATATTTTCCCAATTTTCTACAATGCACATTGTAATTTTTATAATTTAAAATATATTATTTTATTATATTCTAATAATACTTTCATTACTAAAACCTCTTTTTATTTCAAAATACCTCTATTATCTTTAAGGGTATTTTTACATCTACTAAGATTTTTGGTTCTAGGTCTTCCCTAATGTTGGCACTATTTTCTATTCTGTTTTCAAAACAGAGGGCATAATGGATCAACACTGAAAGCTCCAACTAAATACTGGAACTTAGGTCAGACCAAGAAAAAATTTAAATTATAGCCCTATAAAGTAAGAACTTGAGAGAAAAACTTATAATACTGATTTTGACTGTGACTTGGACCTGAAACAGAAAGAGACATGGAGGTTCTATGTTAACTGTCTAAAGCTTGTCATTCTAAACTGTATGATCCCTGGCTGGTGTGGCTCAGTGGATTAAGTGCCAGACCACAAACCAAAGGGTCACGGGTTTGATTCCCAATCCGGCACATGCCTGGGTAGCAGGCCAGGTCCCCAGTTGGGGACATGCAAGAAGTAACCACACATTGATGTTTTTCTCTCCCTCTCTTTCTCCCTCCCTTTCCATCTCTCTAAAAATAAATAAATAAAATCTTTTAAGAATATCCCTTAAAAAAAAAACAATAAACAAATAAATAAATAAACTGTTTGAAAGTGATTTCTGATCACTTCCATCATCTATAAAATCGGATGAAAGCCTACACTGAATTTCATTAGCTGGAAAACAAGAAGACTTGAAACCTTTTTGAAAATTTTTGTTGTCATACAATGATCTTATTTATGAAATGTGTGCCTTAAACCACGTTAATGCAAATCCACTTGCTGACTGGAACACTAAGAAATTACAAGCAGAAGGTTGACTGTACTTAAAGTTACTGCTTGAAACAAAAAGAATGTTAAATGATTATCTTAGATTGTTGCAATTGAGAAGTTTTTTGATAAAAAATTATGTAGAATCAAGAGACATTCATGACTGCTATCTTCCCTAATAATCCCAATGACTGGCTCAGAGTTTTGTCAAATGTGCTTGATAAAAAGCCAAGAAAAATAAACCATTGATTAAATGGTTTAATCAAATATATATGAGTATAAACAAGGTCTCATCAAGTTCAACTATAGATGAATGATAAAAATAACAACCCAAATATTGTATTTACTAGATATATACTTTTGTTCAGTTTCAAACTAAAAGCTATTTTATTCATACAGATTTTAAGATTTTCCTATAATATCATGCATAAGATTTCATTGTTAGATCTTATATCCCAATTTTTGTTTTTCATAAAATATTAGCCAAAAGTATAGGTAAAATTAATTTTATGACAAAGTTCACAGCAAAATTCAGTGAAGAAAGAAAAAAACAGTATGATGAATGATGCTGAGTCAACTGATCAGCTACTTGGGTAAAATTAATTTAGATCTCCATCTCTCATCAAAAGAAGTTCCAAATAAATAAAAATGTTAAGTGTTTGGGGAAAAAATTAAGAAAAAATCTTATCTGCTTTCTACCTGAAGAAAGACTTAGTTTTAAAAATATAATTAGAAAGGAAAAGATGTAGATTGGAACACTAATATCCTACCTGATAATTGGCCCAAGAACGTAAGCAGAGGACTTAACAGAAGAGAAATAAAAATAGTACTAAAACATGAAAAATGTTCAACTTCACTAATACTCAAGGAAATACAGATTAAAACAAGGTACTATTTTAGTCTCAAAGATCTTTTAAAATGACAACAATACATTCTGGTGAAATTTATGTGAGGAAAAAATACACTCTCAGTTACTGCTGATATAGGGTGTGAATTGGTACACTCTAAAAACCCAATTAGCAACAGATAATGAGCCATAAAATATTCACACCCTTTGATATAGTAATCTATTTCCAGAAATCTTAGGAAGACAATCAGAAATGAGGACAAAAATTTATGCATAAAAACATTCATTACAAGGTTAATGGGTAATAGCAAAAACTTGGTAATAAACTAAATAAAATTAACTTATATAAATGATTTGGAACTGTTTAATTAAATTATTGTATGCTCACAGGATGAGCAGTAGCATGATGTCATTTAAAATTCTCTTTATAAAAGAATTTTTAAATTATACAGAAATGCCTATGATACGAAGTCACGTGACAAAATTCAATATCATATCCATGTAGCATGACATTTAAAAGTTTTATAATAAACACACATAAAATTTCTACTAACCTGCTTGTTTTACACTATCTTGAGAAAATGGACTCTCACTGAATTTGAGGGGTGCTTGTGGAGTCATCTAACCTAAATTATAGGCCATATGTCACACAAACAATTCACTTTGTGGCTACCAAAGAATTAGGCAGTCATTCTCTAGAAAAGGTTTAGACATAAGCTGTAATACTTAAGCAACTGTACATAGCTTGGTCAAAGGAAATAACAGCAAAAACTTACTCAATAGTCATTATTAGCTCCTCTGAGCAACAAAGGACTGGCCAGCCAACACATGCATGAGTGTCTATGTATGTGCACACACATTACAAAAAGGCTAGAAGGAAATAATCCTAAAACATTAACAGTGATTTTCTGAGTAGGGGTACTCTAGATCTGTGCTAATATAATAGCCACTATACACGTGTGACTGCTTACACTTAAATTGAATTTAAATACAATTTAAACTTCTTTCCTTCAGTCACACTAGTCATATCTCAAGGGCTCGATAGCTACATATAGCTGGTGGCTACCATATTGGATAGTCAAGATGCAGAACATTTCCGTCATCACACAAAGTTCTTTTGAACAGTGCAGTTCTAGATTCTATATGTTCTTTATATTTTTTCCAAATGTATTGCAATATGCATTGTAGCAAATTCCTCTTCTAAACAGAAAAAAAATGAGAAAAGAAAATGATGTTCACAGAGGAAACACTCACACTAAAGGTGCAGAGAATACATTTTCTAGAGAGAAACCAGGGAAACAGTACTCTAGGAAGGATAGGAAAGGCTGGAAAGAGACATGGGAATAATACACATTCCTAGGAAAGGAAAGAAAGGACACAGAAATTCCAACAGCAGGGATGGGGAAGGATGCAATTATAGCAAGAAGTCACAGGTTCTTGTCTCTCCCACTCACCAGCCATTACAGCTGCTGACCGCTGAGCTGGCTCAAAAGGACATTTCCCCCGGCCGCTCTCAATTCTTTCAACCTGCTGGAAACTGGACACAGCCTACAGACCAGAAGGGGGCAATTGGTTTAGGGGTCATGAGGAGGTTCATTATGAAAATTACAAAGGTGGTCAGATGAAGAAAAAGCCCAATTCCCATTCCTCTGCTTCCATCCCCATATTCCCAGTCTGCTACTCCTGATTCCCCTGCCCATTCCTGAATTTCCCATCTCTGCCATCCCTCTTTTCATCCATTTATTCCTTGTCCTTCAGTTACCCTAGTACCCAACAACCACATGCTCTGATGAAGGAACGCCTAGGATGGCCTAGATGACACTGAGGGGCTGAAAGTCAGATTTTTGCTCTGCAATGCTGCTGAAATGTAGGATTTGCAGCTGGCTGGAGAATGTGCTACAGGACAGAAGGACCAGGGACGAGAGCAGGCCTCGTGACATCTGATGCCCTTAGGAAGGGTAAAGAAAAGGAGAGACTGATATAGGACCCTCTGAAGCCTAGGGGTCTAAAGAGAAGGGCCATCCTCTCCCTACTCCCACCCCAAGGGTGAAGGACAGGACCAGAGTCAAGGATACAGAAAAAGGGGAAGAGAGTCTGCAAAGTTAGTGAAGGACTGAAGCTCACGTCAGAATTTGAGGATTTGTTAAGTAAATGCCTTCCTCATCCAGGGATTCTAAAAGGAGTGACCTAGGAAGTGAAAGGTGTAAGAGCCAGCCAGAAGTCACCTTAGCTAAGCATTGTGCACTCAGAGAGGCTTCAAAATAACATCTTAAAATAGAAATCAGGAATGATTTCAACCTAAGACTAAAAGGGAACATTAACTGTGGCTGGTTAGAAATCAAAGTTATGGCGTGGAAGTGCCACGCATGGGATCTCTGGCTCACAAACTAGTGTGGACATAGGGTGTTTACTGAAGCCTGATAACTTAGATTGTAGCTGGAATATTAATGTAGATATACGTCCCCTGAGCATAAGTACACTACTGTTCCATTCTGACAGCTTGTCTATTTGCTGTGGCTGGCAAGCAAGGTTTTATTTTATGGAGAAAGTCTTGAAAAAGGCCTGCCTATTAAAATCAGATGTGATCTTAGGTCCACCAAAAGGGAGTACTGGGTCAAAGAGTTTTCTGGAATGGAGGACCAAGCAACTTACCTGTGTGGCAGTGGGAGCATACTAGCCTGAGGAGAAAGTGACAGTTCAGTGAGAGATTACCAAGATGTTTGGGCACTTTGGACACAGTTTAAAGCTGCTGCTGTGGCCTTTCTCACCTCTCACCTCCTTTCTGCCACAGTGCCTAGCTTCATCCCCAATTTACTCTACAAATCCACCCCAGAATAATGTTCCCAGACTACGTCACTGACTTAATAATTTTTGAGCAAGAGAATGACAAAATGCCTCACCATTGCCTAGAGTAGAAACGCTTGAGCCTGAGTAACTTATCCTCTAATACTTCTTAAAATAAACTTCTTCTAACCAGACCTGGATCACCTGTTATTCCTAGAAAACAAATTATGTTTTCCCATCCCTGTGCCTGAAACTACTCTCTTATATATCACCAAGGACTGAACAGATGAGCCTTTTCTCAGTTCTTATTTTCCTTAATTTTTACTTACCTTTTGCTACTCCCTGCCTTGAAATATTCTATTTCTTGACTTTCTTGAAAGTTCACCTTCCTGGAGTCCTTCCTCCTATCTGCTGTTTCTCTATCTCCCCTGGTTAGTTTCTCTTCTTCTTTGTAGCCCCTAACTATGAATCCTAAAGATCTATCCTTAGTCTTTTTTTGCATATACTTTAAAGATCTCATTTACTCTTATACTGCTCACCAGACCTTCTATGCAAATCATTCCCCAACCCTACATGTCTGAGGTCTTCCAACTCTAGTCCATGTTTGCACTTGACTGCTGGACTTCCTCACAGAGGTGGCTTCTCAGCCCCTTAAAACTTATCATGCCAAAACTAGCCCTCTTCCAATTTCCCCAGATAAAATCATTATGTTATCTAGGTTTATAGCCTTTGAACAAGTGAGCCTCCTATTAACTTAACAGGCCATTATAACTGTATAGTCAAAATGGACTTATTAGGGGAAAAAATGGATTAGGGTCTGAAAAGGGCGAGACCACTCTACTACATTCTCTCTCTGAATGTTGAGATTCTTCATTGTGTCATCATTGAGTCAATCAGCACATCAGTTGTGGTAAAGGCAAGTCCCTCAAGCTGAACACCAGAGCTAGATAGGCTCTCACTAAGCTGTGGGGTTGGAATTCAGCCTTCTGTCTGGGCCAAGGACCTTTCCCAGGTGGTTGGTGAGATGAGTGTGGATAGATGGTCCCTGTTACATAAAACAGGTTAAATGCCACAAAAGTTCAAGCCAGGTAAGGTCTTCTGTCTTGCAGGTTGGACAAGGGGATCAGGGCAGTAGACCAGAGGCAGCAAAACTGGATTTGAATCTTGGCTCTGCCTCTGCTAGCTATATAACATTAGACATGGTACCTAACTTTTCTGAATTTTTGTTTCATTGCCTGTAAAATGACAAGAACTAATACCTAAACATCATGATGGTATGACGAGAATTAAACTGAATCATGAATGTAAAGTACCTGGCACCAAGCCTGGGCCAGAGCAGATACTCAATTGAATGTGTAGTCTTGTCATTTTAAGTCTAACATTTTTCTCTCTTAACGGATGGAGTTCCCTCAAAAAAAAATTAAAACATTTTCCTCCAGTATCTGAGAAGCTGTCACTGAAGGGCAGAACTCCACATCATTGGAAATGATAGGTCCAGTGCTTGAACTTTCTTTTGTAAGAACCTTCATTTGTCTGAGCAATTGACTCAACAAGTTGTTGTGTCTGGAGCAGCTAGCTAGTCAAAGCTCTCAGAAAACAGTTGTACAGAGTCTCAAAGTCATCAGTATGGGACATGAGAGCTTCAGCACTAAGGATAAGGCAAGAACTTGCTCAGGCAGGTGGGCATTTCCAGATAGCAGGATAGACAGGCAGGTAAAGGCAGAAGAGAGAATTCAGAAAGTCTAGAAGGCAATCTCAGTATGTGACCTGAAGGTTTAACACAGCTGATCTTTCTGCTACAAACAAGCCTTGACAAAAGGATAGTCCTTTATTTCATGAGCCTGCTAGATAGGAGGGTTGAGAAAAAATGCTGAAAGCTGTGGGAGTTCAGAATACAGACCTCGGGCTTCACTCTTGGTGCTGATGTTCACCTGGAGCATGGACAAGGGTCCAAGTCACACCAATCCTGACAAATATGTCCAGAACATTTTCTGTCTGGTCACCTAACAACCCTTAGGGCCCCACCTCAGGAGAGCCAAGGAAGAACAGAAGGCCCTGGGAGACTAACTTGGAGAGACTCTAATGTCTATAAGCCATGGTTCTGTTATTCATACCCACCTGCGCAGACTAAAATAGGACAAATGTGGCAATGACAGTTCTACAGCTACTTTGTGAGTTTTGTAAGGACTATAGGAAAACTAGATATTCAATATTACCTGGTAGAATACAGAGATTTTCAATACCATGCTGACCTGGGAAACCTTCCCAGGATGACAGGATAACAGAGCTATCCACACCCCACAAGGAGTCTATCATCCACATTATGGAAAGGGCACAGCATAAACCCAGCTAAACCCAAGGGCAGTCCAGAGGGACTGAATGTATATCGAGCATACACAATTATGGTATTCTAGGCCAGAAATATGAGGATGGTCTTAAACAGAGAGGTTTGGCAAGGATTACTGAAGATTGCAGAGGGGTCAAGTCAAGATCTACAGTTAAAGATCAGGGTCAGGGAAAGGAGCTGTTGCACTCCCTCCTATTGCTGTATGGAGCAGGAAGGGAAGCCACTGGATGTGAAGGTCATGTGAGACTTTCAACTCATCGTAGACCCTTGTCACAAATGTGTGCTACTAGAGGACCAGTGACTGACTACTGGATAACTGATGGGAAAGATGAAGGTTCAAATACATTAAGACCCTTTTCGAGATATCACCAGTCTCAGGCACTTTTGTCACCATGACTAGCCTAGATGTAATTAGGGGTATATATGTCCCAAGTCTGCATGGGTGTGAGCAATGAACCTAGAAAAATATTTAGTTGACAGAGCAGCCACCTTGAAGGCAAGATCCAGAATATGGTGCCAGCAGGTGCTACATTAGTAGGCAGTGACCTCAGAAGCTCATGAGAGCAGTAGGTCACAGCCCACATAGAATGAAGTTGGCAGTGGAGGTGGGAGAAGGTGGTGAAAGTTATATGCCATGGGAAGAAGAAATAGGCATGGACTGTGCTGATTCAGAATTGGACCCAGAAGAAAGGAAGAAATGGATCCAGCCTGCTGGACAATGTATACACGGGACAAAGGAAACATGAGTTGCTAGTCTCTGAGCTCTCTCCTTGATTTCTCCTCTCCCTAGCCCAGCTAGCATCCCTAACTTCCTTCACTATCCCACTACATATCTCTTTACACTTTGTATAACTTACCTTCTACAGGCAACCTCCCTCCCACCCTTCCACACCCTCCTCCAGTGACAGGCAAGGGCTCCACCCCTGGGAGGACATCCCTCACCCCCAATGCTTATCATGCACAAGGATTGCCTTAAGCATGCCCCCCACCAGTCACTCACAGAAGACCCTTCCCATCCCCCCACCCCTGTCACTCACAATAACCCCGCACTTCGGATCAAAAGCGAAGGTGCCACAAGTGAGGAGGTGAGAGGCATTGGCAATGGCGAGAATCTGGACAAAATTGTGACATTCATCCTGGGGGTCAGAGATGGTTAGAGAGAATCAGAAGCAGCAGGTACAAGGAAAGGTAGGGTAGTGTCAGGCCAGTTAGTTGCAGCTCTGCGGTCAGAAGTGATGGGTGATGATATGGTGTTAAGAGTTCCTGCCTGGTCCCATTGGGATAGCAGCACTGGAGGGGACTGACACAGAGCCAGGGCTGGGTAAGGTCTTAATTGACACTCAGGACAGGGCCCAGATCTACACCTACCTCCTTTTTGCCTTTCTTCCTACAGTTCTGTCTGTGGGCTTCAGGCACTATCCAGTCAATCTGAGAAAGAAGGAATGGCCATTTCCCCCAGATTCTCTCCCAGCTCCTCCCAAGTCAGGGTAGGTAACACAGTTCCACAACCTCCCTCAATTTATGAACTTCAGAGACACCTCCCACACCCAAAGCAGTGTTTTTGAAACTGGAGGTCTCCACCTATTGACTAATGAAATCAATTGTGAAGTCATGACCAACATTATTTTCAATGAAATATATTAGTATGTATCACATATAGGAGAATGGATATTGGTTCAAGAAAGTTTTATTTCAGTACAGACTTTGTGTACTGGGTCAAAATGTACCATATATTTCTTACTAAGGGGTGGTCAAAAAAAGTTGGAAAGCTACTAAAGTAGAGTAACATGATTCCAATGTTTCCTCTGCCCACTGGCACCTAAGACTTGGTCACTGTGGCCTCCTCCTGTCATCATGAACCTTCCTCATAGACTCCCCAATTAACCATGACCCTCCAATCACCCTCAGCTGAGACAAGGTAATTGATGACCTCCCTTATTCATTTTCACCACCACTTCCCCTCCTACCACAATACCCTCCCCCTCATATCCCATATAACCATGGTCCTAATCACATGCTCTGGGGTCTTCCCCACTCTCATCTCTCACCCTGCGGGGTCTCTCCCCTGAGAAGGGCAGAGATAAAGCGAAGATGGTGTCCCGGGAGCCAACGTAAAGGGTATGGGTAGCAGGATCCACAAGGAGAACAGAGTAATTGTATGTCTGAGGGATGGTGAACCGAGTGAGATAGGAGTCAGCCTCTGGCAGAAAAAGAGAGTGAGAGGAATAAGTGTTAACAGCCATTGCTTCATAAAGGTTAGGTACACAAGGGCAAAGCCAAAGGAGCCGATTTTTGTTTTCTTCCAAGTACCATTTATTTAGCAGCCATCAGGGGGAAAAAAACAGAGCCTGACAATCCATCTAACTTTGCCAAAGATAGATAACCAATGAGGCCAAAATATTTAGCACATGATCCAGACAAGTATGCTTTTTCTATAAAAATAAACACTTTATTAACAGCATAAATATTAAGTTTGTAATTTCTATTCATAGCAACATGACACATAATTTGAAAATACCTATAGATTGTACAAGTAGTTTCCTCTCTAAATTTCCCTTTTTTAAAAACCACTACTTAAGAACTTCTTTTCACTTAGAAGTGCTTCACTCTTTTCACTAACACATTAGGAGACTATCTCCTCTCTCACTCATAACCCCTGACCTCCTCCCACCCCCATTCCTCCCAAAGAGGTAGGGAGTATTGTAGGCAAGAGTACCGTATATGCTTTGAAAATGAATCAGCCCAAGATTAAATCTGGTTCTTTCATTTACCAGCTGTATGATCTTGAGTAAGTTACCTGCCCTCTCTGAGCATCACTTTCCTCATCTGTAAATACCACCATCCAGGGTTGTTGAGAAAATTAAATGAGATGACATATGTGAAAGCATCTGACACATACTACATGTTTCACAAGCGGTTCCTTCCTTCCTTCCTTGAGTATGAGCTCTATTTTGGCCAAATCTAAATCTCACATCAGCATTCAAAACTCTTATCCATTTAAAGATTGTAACAAATAAGTTAGCATAATTTATCTTCTTGGCTCAATGTCTGACTCTGGGGTTCCTATCCCTGCACCAGTATAACTCTGTTCTACCTGCTTCATCTGCTCATCTACCCTCAAGGACAGATAGAATGGCCAACAGCCATTTATTCCTAGATTTGCTGATGTATGGAGCCTCACCCATCTTCCCACACCCATATTCATAACCGGGCAGTATCTCTCATGCTTAAAATAAGCCCTGGTTCCCCAGACTTCCCTTTGTATCCCCAGCTCTGCTTCATCTTGCTATCTAGAACTCTCTGGATTCCAGGACTTCAACTCAGCCTCATAACCTCAACTCTATGTAGGGACTATTGCTCCAGCACAAACTGAAAGCCCAGGCTCTGGCCACAATTTTGTCTTCTGGATTCAAAACATCCCTATATGGCACTGGTCTGAAATTTAGACTCTAAATTACTATCACCCAGTTGTGAGCTTCTGCCAACAGGTTGTACTCTGGGCTTCACTGAATCTGTCTCCCCAAAGTGGTAACATTCAATGCCCACTAAGAAGAAAACAAGATCCACAGCCATAGCTGTGCCCACCTCAGCAGTGGTCATTCCAGTGACCACTTTTAACCTCATGGCATCCCCTGGCTTCTTCATAACCTGACATCTTTTGAAAGGACCATATCTCCCTCCTCCTTTTTTTCTTTCTGAAGATTTTAAAAATCATGTAAACAGAATTTTAAGTCAACTCACTGGTTTCCCAGTTTTCAATATAGAGAATGGGTAGGAAGAGCCAGCAACATTAGGAAGTTAGGGTTATGATGGATCAGAGAATGGGAGTTGGTGTCAGATGTGAGAGGACTGGGGAAAAGGTTAAATTAGGGCTGTGAGCCCGGTAAAAGGGGTGGGGGGATAGAATTCATGATACGGGAATGAATCTGAGAAGGGAGCAGGTGAAAATGCTGAGCTGGTAATCAGAAGAATAGGTGGTTGGAGTAGAATAAAAGATCTCTGGATTTGTTAGTAGGATGGGAGTCAAACTGGCGTGACCCACACAGGCGTCTGTCTGGTAGGAGGGTAACAAGGGAAAACGAACTTCGAAATGGATGACCTCGAGCAACTCCCATCCCCTCCGTGGGCCTCAGTATCCGAGTCTGCACCATGACGGGCTTAAAGCTCCCGCTGTCCTGCGACTAGGGGGGCCACGGGAGCCGCCAGGGTGTGTCAAAGGACCCGAGGCACGAAGGCCGGCCTGGAGCTGCCCCGCGTGGGCGCCCCGCCTGGATTCGGGGGGGGGATGAGCAGCGCGGTGCGCTGCGCACTGCGCAGAGGGCCCCTGGGGGTGGATGCCCGGGTCAGGAGGGCAGGTGGCTGTAGGCACCTGCGGGCGGGGCCTGGGCGCGGCGCGAAGGGCGGAGGGCGAAGGCGCCCGTGCCTTACCGGAGATGGAAAGCGAGGTCCTGGGCACCGAGCGGGGGATGCGGCTGGACACTTGGCCGCTCAGCACCGCCAACAGCAGTAGCAGGAAATGCGAGCCCGGAGGTGGCCCGGTGCCCGGGCGGGGCCGCATGGCAGAGGCCGGCATCTTTGGCTCCACCTGGCAGCCGGGTTGGGCGCACTCAGCCGCTTCAGCTCCAGGCCGCGGATTCGCGGGCCTTGTTCCCACAAGTTCCTCCTCGTCCAGGCTCCGCCTACAGTTGGCAGATGAAACGCAACCTGGCTCCGCCCTTTCAAGAAGAGACCAATGGCCGTGCTGATTTTCTCCTCCAGCCAATCGGGGTTGAGTGGAGCACACGGCTAAGGAGATGAGATGCCCAACCGAAGTAGAGGTGGAGCTAGACCCAGGTGTAGGTGGTAGTTCTTCCTACAAATTGGACTGGAGGTGTCACGGGAGGACTGCTAGTAAACTTCTCACAAAGTCGCACTTACATTATCTTTAATTCAGGAGCTATACCTTTATGTTTTCTATTGCATTACACCTTATTCTATTTCATTTTTTTAAATGCTGGTTGCAGCCCACTAAATTGATTGTAATACCTATTCTTGGATTGAGATACCCACTTTGAAAAATTCACAGCCTTAGGCAGTGTCATTTATATCAATTTAATTAATATTCCTTTCTAAATTTAGAACTCCAGTCCATATTTCTCTCTTCAGGTTCTGACACATACATTCAACTTCCTATTGAACATCTCCACTCCGTGTCCTACAGACACCTTGATTTCAATATGTCCAAAACTGAACTGTCATCCTCACTCTTACACCAGCCTGGGTAACTGGGTACATGGTAGAACCAATGTTTTCTATCCCTGTGTATAGTACCACTATCTTTCCAACTGTCCAAGCGAGAAAGTTTGCATTCATTTATTCAATAAATATTCATTAAATGCCTACTATATTCAAGAATCTGTCATTCTGGAATCCTCCAAATCAACCCAGTCGATAACCAAGCCCCATTCATTTTAACTCCTAAATATCTCCACCACATCTCTTCACCCCCCTACCAACACTCTAATTCAAGCCACCATTATCTCTTGCCTAGGCTACTTCCTACTCCAGTCTTGTCTCCATCCACATCCACCACCACCCTAACTCCAGCTCCCAATCCATTCCACTTAAGACAGATAAAATGTTCTCTCCATTACACTAATCAGATCACATCACTCTTCTGCTTAAAACACTTCAGTCCAGCTTCTTGCCCCACTCTTTCTATGGGATGAAATCCAAAATCCTTGATATAGTCTGCAAAACTTGACATATTCTGGTCCCTTGCCCTACCTCTTCCACATACTAATCTTCTGGACTGGTTGAGTTTGTTAATTCCACCAGAATTCCCTCTGCATGAAATGCTCTCCATGCCCCTTGGCAGGTTAACTCCTGTTTAATCTACTGATTTGGCTCAGAGTGATAATAGCTTTCTCTAGAAAGCATGCTCCAATTCTCCAAGTCTGTGCTTTCCTATGTACCCCCATAACCTTGCACTTCCCCTCCTGTAGCAGGTATCACACCACATTACTATTGCCTAAGTACTTGTCTACCATCCAAATACTTTAAGCCCCAGGAAGACAGGGGTGATTGTATTCTCAGAGCCTAGCACAGTGCCTGGCATATAGTAGGCAATCAGTAAATATTTGGTGGATGTTTTGGGTTTTTTTCTTTCTTTTTTAAAATATATTTTGTTGATTACAATGTTACAATAGTTTCAATTTTTCCCCCTTTTCTCCCCTCTGCCCAGTACCCCCCCTCCCCCACCAATCCCATCCCCTTTAGTTCATGTCCATGGGTTGTGTATGTAAGTTGCCCAGCTTCACCCTTTCCTATATTAGTCTTTTTTTAAATAATTAATTAATTTTTATAACATTAAAAAAATAACAATTCCCCCCTTCTCAAACTTAAGACCCTTTATAATCTTACAAAGGACAATAGGCAAAGGTCTTGTGCTCCTCTATTTGCTTCAAGCTAGACATGGTCATCGTACTACCTACCTTTGGGTCCAGAAATCCCTAATAAGAGTGGGAGTGTGGAGGGGAGGGCGACCTTCCCATATGGGGAAGGATCTTGCAGACTCCAGGTCAGTTGGCTGTCCCCGGACAATGGTGCACTTGGTTTAATAGTGGATGTTTAATACTTTTATTAGTGCCTATTACATTGTCTGGGATTATTTGTTAAAATATTCATGTGTTAGTCTGGGTCCTCCAAGAAGCAGACACCAAGACAAGATTAAACATACAAAGATTATATTAGGTGAATTACCCATGAGAGAACATAGGAAAGGAGCCAGGAAAGGCTCCAAGAGCAGTCAGAGTGATGTAAGTCTGACCCCAAGTGAAGAACAGATGGAAGGAAGCATCCTGGACTGTGAGAATCCAGCAAGGTTGATGAGGAATTGCTGAGCCAAAGTTGTCCATTAGAGGAGTCCTATGTCTCCCAGTATCAAGCCTACCTTAGCATCCCCACCACATTCAGCTGTTGGCTGGGAGTAGCCTGTGGACAGTGTGGCCTCCATGCAAACATGGCAGTGGATTCAAAGGAAGCAGCTGATACCCTTTGTGAATTATCCTCCCTGTGATTGAAAGTCTGCAAGGTACTTTTTCAGCAATTACAGTTTGTCACCTTCAGAGTTTAGTGGGGTCTTCCGGAAATCATGCCATAGTTCCCCAAGTCTGGCATAGTCCTTAACACACTTTTCAGTCAATGCTACTTCAGGTGGATAAAACAATGTATAGAGAGTACAGAGAGAAATTTATGGTAGGTGGGAACAGTGGGTGTTCTGGTTTGGAGCTGAGTATAGATATTGTCAGAGTTGAGCCTGGTAAGGTAGGTGGGGTCAGTTTTAATAGATCTTGTAACCAAACAGGAAACACAGACAGCTTTTAAGCCAAAGAATGACATGACCACATATATTTTTACAAGGATAATTCTAACAGCAGTGTAAAACACAATCTGGAGATTAGAGACAGGAAGACTAATTTGGACTATGTAGAAGACCTATTGAGAAATTACCCTTTATACTGAAACACAGGAAGTGTATTGGACATCCTACACCTAGGACACGTGGGTTAAATTTTCTAGTTTTGCTCCAAGGAGCAGTTGAGAGGAGCAAAATCAAGTTATTGAACTAGAACATAGGCTGTTGATTCTTTTCCTATTTGTTCTACTCTGTCCTGAACTACTTATTGGTAAATTGACTTCCCCTCCCCCAACCTGTATCTCTGGTAATGAACCGAGGTGGGTTGGGGTGGAGGACAGACAATAATAAAGAGGAAAACGGGAGAAAGTGCTTGTCCATTTCTGATTTGGTACTAGCAGCATCTTTTTCTCTCCTATGTGTAGGCTAATGCAGAGAACAAATCCCATTTTACCAGGTAGAGTTAAAGAAGGACCAGGACACTCCTCTTTCAACTGGATTTTGTCAAAGGGACTATAGGAGTCAACAGCAAGTAAATGAAAATTAGTATGAAGATGGAGGGGCGATCCTCATGGAATTGTGGAAGTTTTAAAAAACTTCAAAGAGCTTCCTGTGGGAAGACTAAACTCTAACATCCGTGAAGGCAGGGGTTGTTGTTGTGTGTCCTCTGTACCCCAGTCCTAGCACAGTGCCTGGCACGTCGTGTGCCTTCAACAAATATCTATTGAATAAAAGATAGACTTATGAATGAATGAATGAATGAATGAATGATGTAGAAGAGAAAGGTTAAAGCCGAGAACACGGGAGGGGTGCCACTGGAATGCTTCATGGAGGGTAGCTGAGAAGTGTCAAGTTTAGCATAATATTCTCCACAAAGATCCAAAACTCTACGAAAGGCCGAGGAAAAGCTGTGCCCCCGGCAACCGGGGGCTTGGAGACTCAGTCTTGAGGTGTAGCCTGAGGTGGACTCTGACGCGGTTCCCGCGGTGAGCAGCCCGGCAAGGCGCCGCCAGCCTGAGGGGGGCGCCTTCCACTGCGCAGGCGCGCACGCAGAGCTGAAGGGTCAGGTAATGGGTTCTTTGCCTTCCCACGCGGGCACTTCTCCACACCTCAGGGCAGGCGAAGAGCTAAGGCGGGCCTCAGGGAGGGTACTGGAGGGAAGCCGGAGCAGCCACCTCGAAGGCTGAGCTTCGGCCAGCTCGCGCCCGCCCCTTCAGCAGGTGTTGGCAGTTCCGGCCCGGGACAGACCTTCCGCCCAGCCGGAGGCCAAAATCCCCCGCGGGTCCGGGTCAGCCCTGGCACACGTTTCTGAGGGCAGGACGGGCAGACGCCTTGTCTCCTGGGAAGGCTCTCCCAAGCCTGGGGACTGGGACGCCTTTGTGTCACTCACGGTGGGTGCCGTGCCTATGACCCGCCACACTTCGTGGGGCCCACGAAAACGTTCTTGTAAGGTTAGAAGAAAACCGTGAAAGGATTAAAGAAAATTCTTTTCTTATGTCGGAAAAAAACAAAATGAAAATTTTAAGACATGCAAAAGTCTATTTATTTGTTTATTAATGAGGAAGGTGCTCACGATGACAAAAGTGCTTAGGATCCATGAAGTTTTTAATTCAGCTTTGCAGGAGGGAGAACTGTTGAATCATTTATCATACATAACTTGTCCTAAAGGCTATCAAAGCATAGTTTAGGCGCTTTTATGAGGATGTGTAAAGAGGCCCTAACCTATTAAGATCTTCTGTTACCTAAAGGATGAGTAGGATTAAGAAGGGGAATGCTCAGAAAAGAACGACTGTGGGAACCATAAAAAGAGGCCCACAATTAGTGAGCATGAAAAGCGCCCCAGGGGCGGGGTAGGGTGGAAGGGGGTTGGGCAGGGGATGCCCTGGCATGAGGATGGGGAGTTGAAAAGGAGACACAGTACAGAATTTTGGAACCAGAGTAAGGATTTTGAATTTTGTCCCAAGTGCAACTGGAAACCATTGAAGGGTTTTTAGTAAGGGAGTAACTTGATGGCTTTTGGTGGTTCAAGGCCCAGTTCCAGGTTTAACCAGTTTGTAGGGAAATACCAGTAAGTGGGTGTTCTTGGCAAACGTGGAGAGTATAGTATATGGTCCAAAATAGTCAGATGCTGCTTAGTACTATGCCCAGACCCATCAGAAGCATTAATTGACCGTGTCTGAGGGCATAGAGATGAAAGCTGCCCCTTACCTCATTTAAAGTACAGTCTTGGAATTGCACAGAGTGTAGGATCTAAAGTTGACTGTGCAAGTTGAAACTGTTCAAAGTGATCTTAATAATCAATGGGCAAAATTACATTTATTCTAGGACCTCTCAGAATTGTTGTCAAATGTTAAAAAGCTTTCTTATTGTCAGTTGTAAGTGTACAGGGAAGTGAAAAATAATAAAACTAGTATCTGCTTAGTACATTGTAATTTAAAACATTAGAAACATTGAGAATTAAAGGGTTTTATTTCTTTGTAAAAATTTTCAGTAGTAGTTTGAATAGTGCTTGTGCCTGTCTTCTTCTCAAGGCATAACATGATAGAGCAAGCATCTTTTCTATGCCTTAGCAAATTGTTATACTCCTCAGTTTGAATCAGTTTCCAACATTTTATCCTTTGTGCTTTAAATTTTGTAAAATATCTCAAGGAGTCCCTCTAGTATAAAGGGTTTTTTGCCAGTGCATTTTGTCTGGGACGTCCTTTTTTCATAACCACTTTTTTTGTTGATAAATTCACCTTCACTAAGTTCCTCTGGCTATTGATCTAGAGTCTATCAAATGATGTCAATATTCTCACAATCAGCTCTTTCTCCTAAAACTTCATTTATGTTTGACTCAACTTTCACTTTCACTATTATATCACCTATTGTATCTTTGCTATACTTTTATCTTTGCTGGCCAATTCCCTCTTTCAGCGATCTGTTTTTGTAAAGTGTCCCATGGGTTTATCACTAGGAGTCGAAGAGGTAAAACAACTATATACTTTGCTATCTGTGCTTAAACTAAGAGATCTGCAATGGCCAGTCACTGACAAACTTTGAAAGAAATGACACAACTGATAGCTGGTCACAATGTGTATATGTTATTTATGTAGTGATTTGCGGACTGAAGAGCTAGCTGTGATTTGTACTTTGTATGATTAGTCACAATATGCTACGGTAACTGAAATTTTAACTGTATTGATAGGTACTGGTGTTATTTAACTAAACTGTATTTTATTTGAAACTTGTATATATATTGGAACCATGAAAAGTTAGAACTGCCTATACTCTGAAATAGCAAGAGTTTCAGATATGAGGGAAGATGGGCAGGAGAAATAGAAGCTCATTCTGTATTAAATAAGGCCTCTGTTTGGGGCCTGTTCGTCTTTATGAACCTACCTGTCTGTGTGTCAGCCTCAAATTTATCATTACGTTGGTCCCATGCACTTAATTTTGAAAGTACAGTTAAAATATATTTATGATATGTACTTTCTTTGGTAAATACTTTAGTCATTGACTTGGATTTCTGGTTCAAGATTACTTTCAATAGATTAGCATATTCATTCACTTATTTGTTCATTTTTCCCAGCACATAACTAGAGCTCAATAAAAAATTATTGAATGCTAACTTCCACTGTCCAAAAAGGAAAGTTTGAAAGAGAATAACTTCACAGGTTTATTCTGAGGAATGCACTTATTTATACATCCTAACATGCTTTTTAAAGATCCTAAATTCTAAAGTGTATCTGAAAATTACCATAAATATCTTTCTGTTGGGCCCAGGAGAAATTTTTTAAAAGCTTTTATTATCCCTGCATTCTTTAGTTATAAAACAATTATATAAAATCATTTTATTTCTCAGAGATGGGGACATTTTTTAATATTAAAATAATTATTTTATGTTTGTCTTAATGTTCTTTTTGAGATATTTTTATTGTTAAATATAACATGTATATAGGATATTTCATAAAACATGAACATAGTTAAATGATTATAAAGTGAGCACCCACATAATCACAATAAAGATCAAGAAATAAAACATTGTCGCTACCCCGATAAACCTCCCCTTTCATCCCCTCTAATCATAATATCCTCCTTCCTTTCTAGAGAAAATCACTATCCTAATTTTTGTGATAATTAAATTCCTTGCTTTTTAAAAGTAGTTGTACTGTTATGTACTCATCTCTAAACAATATAGTTATTTTTCTTATTTTAAAAATCTATGTAGATGGAATCATATTATATATATTCTTTGTGTCTTGCTTCTGTTATTCAATATTAGTTCTTAGAGTCATCCATGTTGTTGCATGTAAGTCTAGTTTACTCATTTTTATTGCTGTGTGTGTAAATATAACATCATTTAGCCATTCTAGTGTTGATTAGCATATGTATTGTTTGCCGTTTGGGGTAACTGTGAACAAGACTATTATGAATAGTCTTTTCACTGCTATGATCTGACTTTGTTCATGTACCTTATGCATGTCATTATTCACAGATAATATGATTGTGGTGATTGTGAACAAAAAATACCCCAAAAGATCTACAGATAAATTATTATAATTAATAAGGTTGCAGCAAGGTTGTTAAATACAAAACAATACACAGAAATCAATTATATTTCTAGACGTTAACAACAAACTAAAAATGAAATTTAAAAAGATGTGATGTAATTAACATTAAAATTAGCAAATCTCTAAGAATAAAATATGAGAAGACCTTTTGAAGAAGATAAAACTAATTATTTTATATTTTCTATGTACATAATCATATCATCTGCAAACCATGTTTTATTTCTTTCATAATTCTTTCTATATATCACTCTTTTCAATTTGCTTATATTTTGTTCAGGATTTTTACATCTAAGTTCATGGGTGAGATTATCCTATGATTTTTTTTCTTATAATACTCTTATCTATCTATTACATCAAAGGTTATGCTAACATAGTAAAATTAATTGAGCAATGTTCCCTCTCCTATTTTCTGAAAGAAGTTGAGATTGAAATTCTTGGTCTTTGGGAGTTTGATGTAACTCATCAGTGGAATCATCTGACCCTATCATTTACTTTATGGGAAAATATTTGAATATTAATTAAGTTTCTTCTATGGTTATAGAGTACTTAGGTTTTTAAATCTTCTTTTTGATTCAGTATTAGATATATTTTTCTAGGAATTTTTAAAATATTTCATTTATTTATTTTTAGAGAGAGGAAAAAGGGAGAGAAACATCAATGTGTGAGAGCAGCATTCATTGGCTGCTGCACACCCTCAGCCAGGGACCTGGCCCACAACCCAGGCATGTGCCCTAACCAGGAATCAAACCAGCAACCTTTTGGTCTACAGGCCAGTGCTCAATCCACTGAGCCATACCAGCCAGGGCTTTTTTTTAGGAATTTGACCAATAAAGCTGAAGGTCAAATCATGCAGGGTCTTGAACAGATCTTGAAGGAGAAAACAGGGTCATATTTTCATTTTTAAGAATTTCTATGTACCAAAAAAATGTGCTGAGCACTGATAAAGTTGACAAAACAAGTGCACTACCCTTGGGAAACTCAAAATATAGTAGGAGAGGCAGTCATAGAAACAAATTATTATACAGCACAACAAATCCTAATAAAGAAAGTTTATGAGGAGAGATAGCTTACTCTGGGACTGAAGTTTGAGTTTTGTGTAACTTTTTGGTTAGTTCTATTCAGCATCTCTAAGCATTTTCAGTCTTACATTACAGGCACATATCAGATCCCTTGAGAGCTATTAAGACGGGATAACCTTCCAAAACATTCATCATTTTCAGGTGTATAAATTAGTGGTTTTTACTGTATTCACAAGTGTGGGCATCCATTACACTCTATAATGCCAAAATGTTTTCATTCCCCTAAAAGAAACACTTCATCCATTAGCAGTCGTTCTCCATTTCCCTCTTCTCTCAGCCTCTCACAGCCATTAATATACTTTCTGTCTCTGTGGATTTGTCTGTTCTGGACTTTGGACATAAATGAAATTATACACTTAAAAAAAAAAGATGGGATAGTCTGCATTGAGGAGCTTGAGTTAGTACCTGGTGATTCCTTCCTGGACTTCCTATTTCAACAGAGCATATAACTCTGTCTTACAAAAACAACTGATTTCTCTTTCCTCCCTATAGGTGTAGAGGACATTCAGGCAGTGGCAGCAGTTCCACTTCTGTTCTGGCTGCCATGTATCATGGGAGAACTACTGGTAAAAAGACCCCCACTCCAGTGCAGATTTACCAGCAACCTCCAAGGCTCCTCATTGTGCATATCTCTGTACCATCCTGGGCTGACATCTGCTCCAACCTCTGTGAGGCTCTGCAGAACTTTTTCTCTCTAGCCTGCAGCTTGATGGGCCCCAGCCGCATGTCCCTCTTCAGCTTATATATGGTACAAAATCAGCATGAGTGCATCCTCCCATTTGTGGTAAGTATATCTATATTTGTTCATTTTATTCTGCTCCAGAAACTTCATATCACAGCTATTAGTACTCACAGCAATAATTATGCCTATGCCCATACCCAATACCCCACAAGCAACACAATGAGAGACAGATGTCATCCTGTACATAAGGGAAACCCCAAAATTATTAATATGGGAGTTTAAATAGGTCACATATTTTCCCCCTCCACTCCTGAAAGAAACCTTGGCGTTTACAGACCTCTGGAACATAAGCAACTGACTCCTTTTACACACACCCCTTTAAAATGCAAGCATAGGGAAATAAGTGTTTGAATTTCCTCAAGACTTGTCCTTTAACCCAGGTTCCAGTTTTCTTTGCTCAGATAGCCCTAACTGTGCAGAAACATGAAAATATATTCTTTACAGTTTCACACAGTGTTTCAGAAGACAAAGACTGGGCAAGGGACAGTGCTTTTACAAAGCTCCCTCACACATTGACAACTATGTCTCCTTCTCCTCAAACAAATCCAAATCATCACTTTATTCCCTGTGCAAACTTGAGAATCACAGGGATAAGAAAGACTTCAGAGAGTCTAGCGCATCCCTTTCCTGAGACACCTTGCTGCTGGGATAATCAGAGGCCTACTAGAGATCCAGGACTTTCATCTCTACCTGGTAGAAACAACACCTCCTTCCCCTAGTATCTATGAAAGTCATGTGGGAGCCTGGACTCCCACCCTCCTACCCAGCATTAACAAGTTATCTCTTCCCCTGAGGTGGTGTAGGAGGAGGCAGAGTGAAGGTCATGTGGGGAGCTCTACTGAGGCACCTTTTTACTTCCAAGGCAGGGTGATGTCAATGAAGGCCTACTGGAAAAGCAGGGCTTTTATGCCCACCTGACAGTAATGAAGCTTCCCCATCCCCAGTGTCAGTGGAAGCCATGTGGAGAGACTAAACTTCCACCCCTACCCAGAACTAACAAGGCACCCTCCCTCCTGGATTGTAAAGAGAGACCAAATAGAGTCACACCCTACCTGGCAATAATTATCTGGAAACCTCACTTTCCTGATTTGGCATAGTGTCAGAGGAGGGCTGCTAAAGCAGAAGATTTAAACAAGATCCAGGGTTTTATAACATAATACCCCAAATGTCCAGAAAACAATTTAAAAATCACTCATCATATTAAAAACCAGTAAAATCTCAATTTGAATGAGAACACAGCAGACACCAGTACTGAAATGACAGATGTTAGAATTATCTAAAAAAAAAATTAAAGTAGCTATCGTAAAATGCTTTAACAAGCAGTATGAACATGCTTGAAAAAATAGAAAAGTAGCACATCTCACCAAGATAAAAGAAGTACAGAGAAAAACCAAATAGAAATTTCAGAACGGAAAAAGTGCAACAACCAAAATCTTCAATGGATGGGCTCAACAGCAGAGTGGAGAGGTCAGAGGAAATAATCAATGAATTTGAAAATAGAACCAAAATTACCCAATTTGAGCAACACAGAGAAAATAGACTTTTAAAAAATGAACAAAGCCACAGGGACTTATGAGACTATAACAGGAGATCTAACATGCACGTTGTCAGAGTCCAAGAGAAAAGGGAAAGGAGGGTAGGGCTGAAAGAAATATTTAAAGAAATAATCATGAAAATGTTCCCAAGTTTGGCAAAAGTTATAAACCTATATATTCAAGTCTGGTGAGTTCCAAACAAGATAAATGCAAAGAAATGTGTTCTAAGACACATCATAATCAAACTTCTAAAGGCTAAAGTCAAACTCTTTGTCAAAGCAAAGCACTGACACCTTATCTATAAGGGGGAGGGGGAGTAACAATATATTTTTTTCATCAGAAACCATGGAGGCCTGAGAAAGTGCAGCATTTTTCAAACGCTGAAAGAAAAGAACTGTTAACTTAGAACTCTATATCCAGGGAAAGTATCTTTAAGGAATGAATCAGAAATAAAGATAATCTCAGATGAAGAAAACTAAGAGAATTTGTCAACTGGAGACCTACCTTAACAGAATGGTTAAAGGAAGTTCTTAAAACAGAAAGGAAATCATAAAAGAAAGGATCTTGGGCCCGACCTATTACCAGCCTTTCTAAAAGGTTCTTGATAAAAAAGAAAAAGTTCTGGAAATGGGTAGTGGTGATCGTTGCACAGAATCGGGAATGTAAAACTACGTTTTAAAATAGAAAAAAATTTTTTATCACAATAAAAACTAAAAAGCTTTCATGGAAGCTGGAACGTAATTTAACCTGCAGTGTGAAAATATGCATAATAAACCATAGTTCTGGACAGAAAAAAAAAAAGGATCTTGGATTTTCAAAATTATATTTGACAAGTCAAAACAAAAAGTATAATATTGTCTGTTGTTAATGGAAACAGAGGAATATTTAAGATAATTACATTAGAAACAGGGGAAAGTAAAGAGATTTAAGGAAGTTAAGGTGTCTATGCATTTGAACTGGTAAATGTTGACACCGGTAAACCGTAATAAGTGTGTATGTATAATGTGACACTTAGAGCTCCAGTGAACTGAGCAACCCAGCCAGGGCACAGCATGTTGTTGGGTTTTTTTGAAAATATACCAGCTTATTCTATAATTTATATGGAAAGGCAAAGAAACTGGAATAGCTAAAACAATTTTGTAACAAAAAGAAAAGTTAGGAGGAATCACTCCTCATATAACTACAGTTATCAACATTGTGTCATATAGGTGGAAGATGAGACATACAGATCAAAAGAACAGAATAGAGAACATAAAAATAGATCTGAAGAAATAAACCCACCCTGACTGGTGTAGTGCAGTTGGTTGGGCATCGTCCTTCAAACCAAAAGGTTGTCAGTTAGATTCCCAGTCAGGGCACATGCCTGGGTTGCAGCTCAGCCCTGAGTTGGGGCATGTGCAAGAGACAGGTTTCTCTCTCACATCAATGTTTCTTTCCCTGTCTTTCTTCCTCCCTTACCTTCTAAGAATAAATAAAATCTTTTTTTTTAAAGAAATATATCCAACTTATTTTTTATAAAGTTGCAAACATAGTCCAGTGTACAAAGTATAGCCTTTTCCATAAATGGTGCTGGAGTAGTGGGACACCCATGGAAAAAAATAAACCTCAGCCTAAACCTCATATCTTATTTTAAAATTAGTTCAAAATAGATCATAGCTTTAAATGTAAAACTAAAATTTTTAGAAGGAAATGTAGGAGAAAATCTTAAGGACCTAGAGCTTGATGAAGAATCCCTAGGCATGGCACCAAAGGCACAATCCATAAAAGAAAAAATTGACAAACTGGACTTCATAAAAATTTAAAACTTTTGCTATGCAAAAGACCTTGTCAAGAGAATAAAAAGACAAGCTCCAGACTGAGAGAAAAATATTTCCAAACCGCATATTTGACACACACACACACACACACACACACACACACACACAATTCAAAACTGAGCAAAACACATGAAGAGAAATTTTACTGAAGAGGATATACAGATGGCAAATGAGCACATGAAAAGGTATCCAATATCACTAGCCATTAGGCAAATGCAAATTAAGACCATGATGAGATAGCACTACACACCTAATACAACAGCTAAAACATAAAACAGTAACAATACCAAATGCTTGCAAGATTGCAGAGAAACTGGATCTCTCATACATTGCTGTTGGGAATGTGTACTGGCACAGCTATTCTGGAAAATAGTTTGTAATAGTCTTAAAAATATTAACATATACTTACTATGTGACATAGCAATTGCACTTTGGGACATTTATCCCAGAGAAATTAAAATTTACATCTACACAAAAACACATAGTTAAATATTAACAGCTTTATTTATAATAGCAAAAAACTTGAAACAACCTAAATATCCCTTAATAGGTCGATGATTCAGCAAATTAATATATCTATACCATAGAATACTACTCAGCAATAAAAAGAAATGAACTATTGACACATACAGCTTGGATGGATCTCAAGATCATTATGCTGAGTGAAAAAAAAGCCAAACTCATATGGTCATGCACATCAGTTCTATTTATATAACACTCCCAAAGTGACAAATTTAGGATTTCCAGTCAAGATGCAGACATAGTTAGATAAGCTTTGCCTCCTCCCACAACACAAAAAGAATTACAACTAAATCTCAAAACAAATAACACCCAGAACTGTCAGAAAATTGAACCATATAAAGTCCAACAACCAAGGATTTAAAGAAGCCACAGTCATCCAGACAAGTAGGAGGGACAGAGATGTGGAGACAGGGAGGAGAGGCAAGGAGACACATTGTGATGCAGAGAGGAGGCAGTGGTGGCAGAACAGGCATAGGCAGTCCCACATTCATGGATAAAAATCAGGAGGGATACCTTGAAAGTGAGGGATACCTTGGAAGCAAGTGATCCCAGCCCCAGGCCATACCACATAGCCCAGGGTACCAGCACCAGGAAAATAAATCCCCATAACTTCTGGCTGTAAAAACTAGTTTGTGGGGTGGGGGGAATTCTGGTCATGATGGCACCATAGGCAGACACAACCTTGCCTCTTCACACAACCTATAAAACTTACAACTAAAATATAGAACAGCCATCACTCAGAACCATCAGAGATCAAGTTGAATGGAAATCTGAAAACTACAGAATTAAAGAAAGCACACCCACCAAGACTGGTAAGAGGGGTGCAGACACAGAATGGGTTGGTCCCTTATCCATGCGTGGCGGATAAAAATTTGGGAGGGATGTCTTGAGAGCAAGGAGTCCCTGCCACAAACCAGGACCCCAAGCCCAGGATTCCGGTGCCAGGAAGATAAGTCCCCTCAATTTCTGGCTGCAAAAACCAGTGGGGATTGAGTCAGTGGAAGAAATTGCTGGAGCCTCTTAAAGATCCCACATATGGACTAACCTACTCAGACTCACTCGCTGTAAGCTCCAGCACCAGGGTAACAGCTTGAAAGGTACCAGTGGTATACAGGGAGAAACTGAAGTGTCTGGCATCAAGGTAAGCAGAGGCCATTCTCCCTTTTCTAAACCCTCCCCCCAACAGAACTGGCAAGTTTGTGCCATATCTGTTACTCCATCAACCTGGCTAATACTGTTTGACCCATCTTGGAGATCCCCAGAGACTCCACTCCACCCAACTTATGGGCCCATCCAAGCTGTTTTTCCATGTGAATGGTTGGTCTTGACTCATGCTTTACAACTTCCTAACTCCTCTCAAACAAGCGACAGTGAGCCCCAGACCTGACACTAGCAGCAGTCAGCCTAGATTCACAGCTTGATTTACCTGGGAATCTCCAAGCCCAGCACAATTAGCAGCCACCTCAGATTGCTTTATAGCTCAGGCAGGGTGGCCCTTGGCAAAACACAGATGAGGGCTGACCTTGGCCTGGGCCACCTGGGGAACCCAGGGACAGCACACCCAGTAGGCAGCTACAGACCACATTGGAGCACCACCACCCTGCCCCTGCACAGTCAACCCTCCATGGAGGATGGAGGTTGGTGGTTAGTGGTCACAGCCAATCTTTGCAACTGAATGGCCTGGCTAAATCCCTCCCATTGACCTGCCAACATCAATCAAGGCTCAACTACAAGAAGAGGGTGTACTCAGCCCACATGAAGGGTGCACCTCAAGTACCCAGCTTGGGTGATAGGGGAGGCTGTGCCACTAGACCCTACAGGACACCCACTATATTAGGTCACACTACCAAGACACGGAGTCAAAGCAGCTGTACCCAGTAGAAATAAAAACAGGGAGGCTGCCAAAATGAGGAAACAATGAAACATGGCCCAAATGAAAGAAAAGATCAAAACTTCAGGAAAAGAGTTAAATGAAAAAGAGATAAGCAATCTATCAGATGCAGAGTTCAAAACACTGGTTATAAGCATGCTCAAGGAACTTAGTGAGGACCTCAACAGCTTAAAAAAGATCCAGTCAAAAGCAAAGGACACACTAATTGAAATAAAGAACCATTTACAGGAAATCAACAGTAGAGTGGATGAGGCTGAGAATCAAATCAATGATATGGAATATAAGGAAGTAAAAACAACCAATCAGAACAACAAGAAGAAAAAAGAATCCAAGAAATGAGGAACAGTAAAAGCAGCCTCTGGAACAACACTTGCATCATAGGGATGCGAGGAGGAGAAAAGAAAGAACAAGAAATTGGAAACCTATTTGAAAAAATTATGAATGAAAATTTCCTAATTTGGTGAAGGAAATAGACATGCAAGTCCAGGAAGCACTGAGAATCCTAAACAAAATGAATGCATATAGGCTCACTCCAAGCACATCATAATTAAAATGCCGAAGGTTAAAGATAAAGAGAGAATCTTAAAAGCAGCAAGAGGAAAAAAAGTTAGTTAGCTACAGCAAAGTTCCCATAAGACTGTCAGCTGATTTCTCAAAAGAAAGTTTGCAGGATAGAAGGGACTGGCAAGAAATATTCAAAGTCATGAAAAGCAGCAAAGGTTGCTCTACCCAGCAAAGCTGTCATTTAGAATCAGGTGACAGATAAAGAGCTCTCCAGACAAGAAAAAATTATAGGAGTTTCTCATCACCAAATCATTATTATATTAAATGTTAAAGGGACTTATTTAAGAAAAAGAAGAAGAAAACCATAAACAATAAAATGGCAAAAAATAATCAACAATTGAATCTAAAAAACAAACTAAGCAAGCAGGAAGAACAGAGACAGAATCATGGACACAGAGAGCATTTTGATGATTGCCAGATGGAAGAGAGGTGTGGGGGAATGGGTGAAGAGGTGAGGGGATTAAGAAGTACAAATAGGACTTCTGGGCAAGATGGAGGTGTCGACAGACACGCTGCATCTCCCTCCACAACTAAGAAGGAATATAACTACCTCAAAACTAGAAACAATCAGAAGTTCCAGAAAATCAAGCTGCACAGAAGTCCAACAAACAAAGATATAGAGAAGAAATACTCATCCAGACAGGTAGGAGGGGCGGAGCTGGGGCAGAGAGGACACAGTGAGGTGGTGGCGGCAGTGGTGGCAGCAGCAGGCCAGTGGAAAGCACAGTTACACATTTTAAAAAGTCAGAAGGGACACCTGGGGAGTGTTCCCAGCTTCTCACCAGACCGCGCAGCTCATAGTCTCAGCACCAGGGAAAATCAAGCCTCATTGCTTTTGACTGTGCAAACCAGTGGGGGTTGAGGCAGGGAAAGAAACTGCCAGTCTCTCAGCAGAATCCACTTGTTTAAAGGGCCCCTGTGGTCCTAGAACATCTACAGACCCACCCACTCTGGGAACAATGGCCAGGGCAACAGCTAGAGAGACACCAGTCTCATACAGAAGGGGGAAAAGTGTCTGGAAAAGGAGACAGTGCTGGGCAAGCATTATTGTTCCCTCTCAGACCCCTTCTCTACATACAGCGCCACAACGTGGTGAAACAGGTCACCCCATACTGATGAATCCCTAAGGTTCTTCCCCTTACAATGTAACAAGCAACAGCTCTACCAATGACACAGAGACAAACAAACACAGGAGCCTGTCAAGATGAGAAAACAGAGAAGTATGGCCCAAAGGAAGGAATGGATCAAGGTTCCAGTGGGAGAACTAAGTGATGAGGAGATAGCCAACCTAACAGATGAGGAGATAGCCAACCTAACAGATGCAGAATTCCAAACGCTGGTAATAAATATGCTCACAGGCTTGACAGATATGCTTGAGTATGGCAAATGAATAAGAGAAGAAGTGAAGGCTATACTAAGTGAAATGAAGGAAAATCCACACAAAACCAATGGTGAAGAGAAGAAAACCAGGGTTCAAATCAATGGTTTGGAACATAAGGAAGAAAAAAACAGTCAACAAGTACAGAATGAGGAAACAAGAATTGAGAAAAATGAGTTGCACAACCAATGGGCATGGATTAAGGGGGGGGGCAACTGGAGGGAGGGGCGCCACTGGGTGGAGGGGAACAAAGGGAAAAGAAATTGAGACAACTGTAGCAGCATAATCAATAAAGCATATTTTTTTTAAAAGAAAAGAAAAAAATAAGGAGAGGCTTGGGAAATTCTGGGACAACTTTAAACATACCAATATCCGAATCATGGGGTTGCCAGAAGGAGAAGAGGAAGAGCAAGAAATTGAAAACTAATGTGAAAAAATAATGATGGAAAAGTTCCCAAATTTTGCGAAGAAAATAGACATACAAGTCCAGGAAGCATGGAGAGTCCTGGGCGAACTGGACCCAGAGGGGACCACACCAAGACACATCATGATTAAAATACCAAAGGTGAAAAATAAAGAGAGTGTCCTAAAAGCAGCAAGAGAGAAGTGGAGAGTTGCCTACAAAGGGGTGCCTATCAGACTACCAGCTGGTTTCTCAGAAGATACTTTGCAGGCAAGAAGGGACTGGCAAGCAGTATTCAATGTGATGAAAAGCAAGGACCTACAACCAAGATTACTCTATCCAGCAAAGCTATCATTTAGAATGAAAGGGCAGATTAAGTGCTTCCCAGAAAAGGTAGAACTAAAGGAGTTCATCATCACCAAGCCATTATTATGTGAAATGTCAAAGGGACTTAAGAAAAAGAAGATCAAAACTATGAACACTAAAATGACAACAAATTCACAACTATCAACAACTGAACCTAAAAGTTAAAAACAAAATCCAACTAAGCAAACCAGATAGGAACAGAATCATAGGTATGGGGATCACTTGGAGGGTTATCAGCTGGGAGGGGAAAGGGGGAGAAATGGGGAAGTGGTGCAGGGACTAAGAAGCATAATCGGTTGGTACAAAATAGACAGGGAAGTTAAGAACAATTTAGGAAAGGATGAAGCCAAAGAACTTATATGTATGACCCATGAACATGAACTAAGGGGACTGGGGTTGCTGGAGGGAAGGGGGGTACTGGGCAGAGGGGAGCAAAGGGGAAAAATTGGAACTACTGTAACAACATAATCAATAAAATATACTAAAAAAAAAAAGTAGAAATAGGTAGTTACAGAGTAGCCATGGGGATGTAAAGTACATATAGGAAATGGAGTAGCAAAAGAATTTATATGCATGAACATGAACAATGGTGGGGGGATTGCCTGAAGGAATGGGGGGGTGCTAGGTAGAGGGGCAACCAAGGGAGAAATATCAGGACAACTGTAATAGCATAATCAATAAAATATAACTTTTTTAAAAAACCAGTGGGGTTTGGGGTGGTGGAAGAAACTGCAGTATTTTCAGGAAACTTTGCTTCAAGGAAGGGCACCTGTCACATACAGGGAGTGGGTGAAGTGACTGGTAATGTGGCGAGTGCTGGGAAAATCCCCAGAAGCCAGGCAGCAGCACAGTCCCCTCTCCAAGTTCTCCCCCAACACAGGGCTACAAAGCAGTGAAGCAGATTGCCCCACACTGGCAATTACCTAAGGCTCTGCCCCACACAATTTACAGGTGTCTTTTATAGGGAGTCAAAGCAGCTCTATCTAATACACAGAAACAAACACAGGGTGGCTGCCAAATTGAGGAGGCAAAAAATATATATATATGGCCCAAATGAAAGAAAAGAACAAAACCTCAGAAAAAGAACTAAACAAAACAGAGATAGCCAACCTATCAGATGAAGAGTTCAAAACACTAATGATCAAGATGATCAAGGAACTCATTGAATATGGCAACAACATACAGGAAGAAACGAAGGTTACATTAAGTGAAATAAAGAAATTCTACAGAGAACCAACAGTAAAGGGAAGGAAGCTGGGATTCAAATCAGTGATTTGGAACATAAGGAAGAAATAAACATTCAACCAGAACAGAAAGAAGAAACAAGAATTCAAAAAAACAAGCATCGTGTAAGAAGACTCTGGGACATCTCCAAAAGTGCCAACATCTGAATCATAGGGGTGCCAGTAGGAGAAGAGGAAGAGGAAGAGCAAGAAATTGAACACGTATTTGAAAAAGTAATGAAAGAAAAGTTCCCTAATTTTGTAAAAGATATAGACATATAAATCCAGGAAGCACAGAGACTCCCAAACAAGCTGGACCCAAAGATGACCACACCAAGATACAAAGACACACCATAAGTAAACTGCCAAAGGTGAAAAATAAAGAGGAAGTCTCAAAAGCAGCAAGAGAAAAGCAGAGAGTTACCTACAAAGGAGTTCCAATATGACTATCAGCTGATTTCTCAAAAGAAACTGCAGGCAAGAAGGGGCTGGCAAGAAGTATTCAATGTGATGAAAAGCAAGGACCTACAACCAAGATTCCTCTATCCAGCAAAGCTATCATTTAGAATGGAAGGTCATATAAAGTGCTTCCCAGGCAAGGTAAAGCTAAAGGAGTTCATCATCACCAAACCATTGTTAAATGAAATGTAAGGAACTTATTTAAGAAAAGGAAGAAGATCAAAACTATGAACGTTAGAAGGGCAACAAACTCACAACTATCAACACCTCAATATACATATATATATATATTTTTAAACTAAGCAAACAACTAAAACAGGAACAGAATCATAGGTATGGAGATCATTTGGAGGGTTATCAACTGGGAGGGGAAAAGGGGAGAAATGGGGAAATGGTGCAGGGATTAAGAAGCATTATTGGTAGGAACAAAATTGACAGAGGGATGTATAGGAAATAGAGAAGCCAAACAACTTATGTGCCTGACCCATGGACATGAAGTAAAATGGGGGATTGTTGGAGGAAAGTGGTACTGGGCAGAGTGGGGCAAAGGGGAAAAATTGGGACAACTGTAATAAAATAATCAATAAAATATACTTAAAAATAAAACTTCATAGACGACACAGACAACTGCATGGTGATTACCAGAGAGGAAGGGGGGTTTGTAGGGGGGATAAATGGTGATGGAAGAAGAGTTGGACTTGAGATGATGAACACACAATGCAATATACAGATGATGTTTTATATAATCGTACACCTGAAACCTATATAATTTTTTAACAGATATTGCTTTATTTATTTTTTAAGATTTTATTTATTTATTTTTTAGAGACAGGGGAAGTGAGGGAGAAAGAGAGGGAGAGGAACATCAATGTGTGGTTTCTTCTCGCATGCCCCCAACTGGAGACCCAGCCTGCAACCCAGGCATGTGCCCTGACCTGAAATCGAACAGACAACCCTTTGGTTCACAGGCCAGCAATCAATCCACTGAGCCACACCATCCAGGGCTGAAACCTATATAATTTTATTAACCAATGTCACCCCAATAAATTCAATTAAAAATAAAATAATAAAATTATAAAGATGGAGAACAGATTAATGGTTGCCAAGGGTTGGGAATGGTAGGAGGTGGAGGCGATGATAAAAACATAGCATGACAAAGAGCTTTGGGTGATATGAGAATATGATATAGAACTCTATGCACACATTGTACCAAGGTCAATTTTGGTTTTGCAATTGTGTCCTAGATATATAAAATGTAACCACTGGAAGAAACTGGGTGAAGTTCTTTATGTATAATTTTTGCTGTTTTATGTAAATCTATAGTTATTTCAAAATAAAAAGTTAAAGAAAGACAAAGGTGACTCTACACACTCACTAGAATGGCTGCAATTAAAAAGACAATACTGACAGGCAATACCGAGTGCTGGGAGAATGAGGAGGAGCTATAATCTTCATTCACTGCTGATGGGAAAGTTAAATGATATAAATACTTTGGAAAATAGTTTGTCAATTTCTTAAAAAGTTAAATACGTACTTTCTATATAACCCAAAAATTCCACCCCCAGGAATCTACCCAATAGAAATGAAAACATGCATTCCACAAATAAATGTACGTGAATATTCATGGAAGCATTATTTATAATAACCTCAAATTGGAAGCTATCAGCATATCTATTAGCTGACAAATAGGTAAACAAAATATATAACTGTCACTGTGTATAATTCACACATTATATATTTTACAAAGATACTGAAGACAAATTGAAAGCGATACCGATGTTTATAGCCATGCAACAGATATATTCCTCTTTTGGGTCATTTTCCTTGCACATGTCTGTCCCAGGACCACATTTGGTTGTGCTATCTGTCTTCTGTCAGGCAATAGGGGTAGAGAAAAGTAGAGAGTTATCTAGAAGGACAAATGGAAGATAGCCAGCAAAGAGGCTCTTTGAGAAATGAGTTCTTGTCCCAAACAAAGGTAAAAGGATTTTTCCTTCCTCAAGGGCTATGTTATAGGCATCTGGCACTCCTCAGTACATCTGGCCCTAGATGAATCCTTGATCCCTTAATTACTGTATTAGGAGATGCAGACCATTCTAGATTAAAAGCCTCTGACAGGTATCTCAAGAAAAATTGCAAGCCAAAAAAATTTTCAAACCCAGTTAAAAGCTCAAGAAAATCACTGAAACAATACTGTTACATTGCATATCGAACAAGCAAATCTTTGTGTCAGGAAAAATGTTACTTTAAATCCACTGTCTCTGACCTATATAAGTGTCTGACATTTTCTATCTGCAGATTTATCTCAAAATATAAATGGAGAAAGATAGCAGGTAGGAAAATTGCCCAAAACGAACACCTCAATATAATTCTCACATTTAATTTCTGAGTATAGTCAAATAATTCTGAACTTTTAATATGGAACCATGACAGAGGAATCATATTTAAAATATTAGAATTCCTTTTATATCCCTTGTGACCTTAATATAAATAAATCTGACCAAAATGATTAAGTTCCTCTCAAAGCAGTTTCAGAAGAATTCCCTTATTTTGAAGATCTTACCAATTTTTTGAATTTTTGAATTTTTTTCAATTACACTTTACATTCAATATTATTTTGTATTAGTTTCAGGTGTGCAACACAGTGGTTAGATAGTCATATACTTTGCATAATGTCCCCCAATATTTCCAGTACCCACCTAGCACCATACATAGTTACCTTACCAATTCTTTTATCTTTTGATGAGAATGAAGAAGTTATTTAAATCATATATGACCTACAATGAGATTTTAGGACTAATAGAGATCTAATTTGGCTATATTGGGGCCCAAGTTAACTACCCTCATGCCTGTATTCCAGCAAGCAGAAAAGGAAAAGGAGCAAAGAAAACCCCCGCGCCCTTTTCAAAAACTTATCAACAGTTGCTCCCATTAGCCCTGGCAGGTGGCTTAGTTGGTTGAATCATCCTCCCATACATACTACCAAAGGGTTGCAGGTTAGATTCCTGGTCAGGGTGCGTACCTAGGTTGCAGGTTTGATCCCCAGTCTGGGCGCATACTGTAGGCAACTGATTGATGTTTCTCACATCAATGTTTCTTGATGTTTCTCTCTCCTTCTCTCCCTCTCTCCCTTCCTCTCTCTTTAAAAATCAATGAACATATCCTTGGATGAGGATTAAAAAAAAGTTGCTCTCATCACTTTGTTTACCATCATCCCACTGGCCAGAACTTAACAACACTGAAACTCCTAGGTGTTTGTGAAAGACTGGGAAATACAGTCATTCCAGCTAGTCATAGAGCTCACATAAAAATTGACAGTTTGGGTACCTAGAGGAAGAGGGCACATATTGAGTGATGACTAGAAATCTCTGCCACCACTGTATAAACCCACAAGGAAAAAGTAATGAGAGAAGAAAAATCACAACAAACTTTTGAAAGCTATGTACAGAGGAACAAGTGATAATTGACTTATTCCCAAGAATGCTGAATCTTAAGTCAGTAGTGGAGAAAGCCAAGGAATAAAGCAAATTATACCACCAAGTCCTCAGTAGGCTTTGAAATTGGCAAAACCAAGTATTTCTGGAGAAAAGAATGAAGGTTGAACTAAAAGTAGAAAGATGTTGACCCTTTAGATCCTCTCTTCTACTCCAAAACCAACAAACTTATGCTTACCTTTGGAAGGGGTATCTCAATATGCCCTACACCAATGGACCCCTAAAAAGTTCACCAAGGTAGAAAGTCCCTGAATTTTAGTGAAATATATTTTCTATCCTCTGTCACACACATGTCTTACCAACAAGTCTAGAGTAGTTGCTACTGCATGCTCACTAGGTCCAATCAGCATAACATCATTACTGTAATGGGCCAGAGGGATACCTTGTGTAAGGGAAAGGTGATCAAGATCCCTGTGAACTAAATTATGACATAGGGATGGAGAGTTGATATACCCCAGAGGTAAGACAGTGAAAGTGTAAGGCTGGCCTTGGCAGCTAAATGCAGACTGCTTCTGTGGGAATGTGTAAATAGGAATGAAGAAAAAGGCATTGCCAGATCAATCACTGCATACCAAGAACCGGAAGATGTGTCAATTTGCTCAAACAATGAAATCACATCTGGTACAGCAACTCCAATTGGAGTCACCACCTGGCTAAGCTTATGATAATCCACTGTCATTGTCCAAGATTCACCTGACTTCTATACAGGCCAAATAGGCAAGTTGAATGGGGATGTGATGAGAATTACCACCTTTGCATCTTTCAAGTCCCTGATGGTGGCACAAATCTCTGCAGTGCCTCCAGGAATGCAGAATTGCTTTTATTTACTGTTTTCCTAAGAAGAGACAAATCTTGTGGCTTCTACTTGGCCTTTCCCACCATAATAGCCCTAACTCTACAGGTTAGGAAACCAGTGTGGGGATTCTTCTAGCTGTTAAGTATGGCTATTCCAATTACAGA
This sequence comes from Furipterus horrens, assembly GCF_987537825.1. NCBI lineage: Eukaryota > Metazoa > Chordata > Mammalia > Chiroptera > Furipteridae > Furipterus > Furipterus horrens. Next base: position 55,374,199 of record NW_028327176.1, on the reverse strand, counting down.
TTCTAAAACTGAGGAAAACAGTCACAAGATGCACTCAGGGACCCAGTGGACCCACTGTGAGACAGACCTGAGATAAAGTTTCATTTCACCCAAAATCCGTTAGTCTGTACCCTGACCAGGCCACATTGATGTTTGAGATATCCTGGAATTAGTTTCAGTTCAGTAACAGTGTCCAGTAGACCCTAAAAGGTCTGATTATTTCCTTTATCTCAGTATACAGTTACCCCAGTAAAAGGCCGTAGGTCCTTTTAGGGAAAGATTAGAGAAAGATTAATGGTATAAATTTTTGGAAATGTACTAGGATCCTTCCTCAAAGGAACCCCACATCCCCTTCATGCAAGGGTTTCTGGGTCTGTAATTGGCTCAAGTCTGAGAATGATTGAGGATCATTCAAATGGTTAGTTATCCAGGTCCACAAAAATGTTCTAAAAGGGGGAGCTTTATGATGAAACAGGCTTGGTTTTTATCTAGCTGTGTAGCTGGCAATGTGTTTATTCAAAATGAACGTCTTTGAAATGAATGACTTGGCAATAAAAAGCTTAATGTCAGTCATTTAATTACAATCAAAAAAGCTAATTGTCAGGCACATACAATACAGTCACCCAGCTCTTTGCTTCTTGTAAGAAATCACTTCTTATAAGTGGTTGATTAGGAGTAAAATATCCAGTGCAGATATTTTATATACTGTATCTCTATTGCCATATCGTGCCACAGACTATCAGTGCCCTCTTCACTACTGGAATAGAGTTATATCTTTAAATCTAATCAGATTAGAGAACCAATTCCAGAAACCAGAACCAATTCAGAAAGCTCATCCTTAACATCCTCTTCCACTGGAGCCACTCTCGGCACCAAATTCCATCTTGGTCAGAGTTCTCCAGAAAAACACAAGCAATAGGATGGAATATATATATAAATTTATAAAATTGTATGGATTTTTAAAAATATAAATATATTTATATCTATAAAAATATGAAGATTTATGAGATTTATTATTAGGAATTGGTTCATGTGATAATGGACTCTAAGTCTCATGATCTGCCATCTGCAAGTTGTAGATCCAAGAAAGCTGGTAGCATGTAATTTCAGTCCAAGTCTGAAACCCTGAGAACCTAAAAAGCCAATGATGCAAATCCCAGTACTAGGGTAGGAGAAGACCAAGTCCCAGGAAAGAGGCAGGCAAGAAGAAAAGGGGGTGGTGGATTTCCTCCTCCCTCTGCCTTTTGTTCTATTCAGGTTCTCAATAGGGTGATGCGCACTCACACAGGGGACAGTAATCTACTGAGTCCACTGATTCAAATGCTAATCTCATTTGGAAACATCCTCACTAACAGGCCCAAAAATAATGTTTAATCTGGGCACTCTGTGGCTCAGTCAAGTTGGCACATAAAATTAAGTAACATTGACTTAACCATTCTAGATTGAGAGTTGTTGTTTTTTCTTGACATTTTGAGGATATTATTCTACCACCATCTGGGTAACATTGTTGCTGTTAAAGTCTTCTGTAAGCCCAATGATAGTGTCTTAATAAGTAATATTTTTAGTGTCTGACTGATTTTAAGAATCTTTTTGAGTAATTTTGTCTTTAGTGTGTCTAAACATAAATTTCTTTTTATTTCTCCTGCTTAGCGTTTATTGTGCTTTATGACTCTAAAGGTTTATGCCTTTCCATTGATTCTGAAAAATTCTCATCCATTACCTCTTTGAATATTGCTTTCTCCTCATTATCTCTATTCTACCCTTTTGAGACTCTAATTAGATACATATTAGATCTTCTCGCTTTTTTTTCCCACTTCTCTTAACATGTTTTTCATATTTTCCTTCTCTGTCTTTTTGTGCTGTGTTCTGTAGTATTTTTTCAGCTTTATTTTCCAAGTTGATAATTCTGCAGTGGTGTTTAATTTGACAATTAACCCATTCACTGAGATTTTTATTTCAAGTATTATAATTTAATTTCTAGAAATTCTGTTTGATAATTTTTAGAATATGTCTTGTCTCTTTGATATTTTGTTATTCTTTGTTCACGGTTTTGATCTCTCTTATTTCCTTAAACATCTTAAAGGTATTTAAGTATATTTGATAATTCCAATATCTGAAATTGTTGATGTTCTAGTTCTGCTATTTGTTTCCGCTCTCACTCATGATGTTTATTTTCTCACTGATTTTGTAATTTTGGATTATGAGCATATGTTTTGTTGATTTTAATATATGAGAATTCTGTGAGGCCCGAGTTTAGGCTGCATTCCTATAGAGAGGATTTGTGTTTACTTGAGCCAGGTGCCCTGAAGTCCTAACAACCCAGGACCATTTTAAGTAATGTTTTAAATTTTGAGTTTCTTAGACCTGCAGGTAAAGTCAAAGCCCAAATCCACATCAGTGGAGGTATGTGGCTTATAGTTCTTAGCAGTAATTTCTTTTTCATTTCTACTCAGAGCTCACATTGGTCAACATGTTTCTTTGTTTTTTTAAATATTTTATCTTTTTCTTTGTTTGTTTTTAAGATTTTATTTATTTATTTTTCAAGAGAGGGGAAGGGAGAGAGAAACATCAATGTGTGGTTGCCTCTCATGTTCCCCCAACTGGGGACCTGGCCTGCAACCCAGGCATGTGCCCTGACTGGGAATCAAACTGGCGATCCTTTAGTTCTCAAGCCAGCATTCAATCCATTGAGCCACATCAGCTAGACTAGTCAATATGTTTTATGGTCATCTCCCTTTATCGGTGGGTGGATTCTTTCTAGCCCACATTTTCACTGAGAAAATAACCTTTTGAACAGTCTTAACTTTAAACCAGGTTGCAGTTCCAACACTTCTCCTTTTGTTGGCCCTGGCCTTGTCTCCTGCTCCCTTAAAACACAAGGCCCTAGGTTCTCAAGATCAGCAAGTAAAGCCAAGACTTTCACACCTATTTAACACTGTGGTTTTCGGTTTCCTGAAGTTTCCCCTTTGGTGCCTGGGAATTCCCCTTAATTTCTCATGAATTCAACTATGCATCTAAAAGATATTTGTGTCTAATCTAGTATGTGTATTGTTAGATGGTAGAAGAGTGTGTTTCTGATATTAACTTTATTTGTAGGTATTTTTTACATACTAACAATATTAATGTCATGCTAATCATATATGTTTCAAGTATTTCCCCAGTTTGTTTTTTGTCCTTTATTCTCTTCCCTTTACAGGAAAATGTGTTCTTTATGTAGTCAAATCTCTCCATTTTTCCCTTTATGGTTTTCTACCATTTTTGTCATGTTTACAAGGGCCTTCTCCACTCAAAATAATCTTCCTTTTTTTCCTATTATTTTTCTAGGCTTTTTTCAATGACTTTATTTTGGAATAATTTTAGATTCACAAAAAATGTTGCAAAGGTAGTACAGAGATTCCTGTATATCTGTTTTCATTTTCTAATTTACATTTTTCATCCCCCTGAAATGTATTGTGTATGCATTCATTTATTCAAAAATAATCTATTTAATATTAACTGTAGTGTCCTAGGCCCTGCAAATACAGCAATGAAGAAACAGATAGGTTTCTCCTTTAGTAGAGCTTATATTCTAGTGAGATAGACAGACAATAACGGGTCAACATACTTTGAAAAATGTCATTCTATTGTGGCTCTTATCCCCTTGTATTCTGAGGCTCCTTATCTAACTTAATTGTAAAGTTAATAGAGAGTAGGAATTATGAAGTTTTTTAGGTACCTAGTATATCATAAGCACCTGATAATAAATGGTTTTTTAATGGATGAGTGAATGAATCTATGTCACTTACATGAATACTTTTTTTTAGTTGTTTTGTCAGTTGTAGAACAGGACCATTAAGTCAATACAAACCCCTTATGTTTGATCAGCAATGTCTTAAATGCTTTAAGAGTATAATATTGATGAAAATAATAACTATGGCTAACACTGAGTGCATATTGTGTGCCATGAATTAATTTACTCAAGACTTACTCTTAGATAAGTATTTTCATTGTCCCTAATTTCTAGTTAAAGAACTTGAGGCTTAAGAACTCACAGCCAGAAAGAGGGAGAGCCAGGTGTGGAACTCAAGTCTATTTGGATCTAAAGCCTGAGCTTAAACCTAGTTACTTCTTTAACTAAAATGCCCATTACTTCTTAACAAGAATTATCTACTCTTGTTAAGCACATTTTCTCATACTCTCTGGTGCATACTTACTCTCAAACTCCAGACCATTGGTCAAATTGAACTTTCTGCCTCTCTGCCCACCACTCTGCCCACACACTGTATTTTCACAAATGTTACCCTTTTAATTTTCAGCCCAATCTCACCTCCTTTCCAACAACACTTACCTTTCTTTTTCTAAACTTCTTAAGCATCTATGATCTATGACAGTCTCTTCAAACTAGGGTACATGTAGCCCTAGGACAACAAGGAGACTTCCCAGAGTACAAAGGGACAGTAATTTTAAAGAATTGATATTCAGATTCTCAATTTCCATGAGTATTTTTTTTTAAACTTCTTTGACTAATTCTGCCTATGATGAGGTCATCAGGCTGATTCTACATTCCCACCAACCCTCTCACAATTACCCTCCTTTCACTCCACAAATAAAATCCAAAGTAAAAAGAAAGAGGGGAGAGCTACCTATTTTTCACCCATTATGAATCTTATGGTGATGAATTGCCATGTGATTTTAAAACTTCCAAGGGCATTAAACAAAAGAATAATTCAAAATGTCAGTATCAGTGTAAGAAAGTAAATGACTTATGACTGGTTTTAGTCTTTTGCATACAGGTGGTTTCCAATTTTAATAAACTTGAAGAAAAAGCACATTAAGTAGCAACTGATAGATCATTAAAATAATTTTTATTGGTAGATCTCTGTATGATTCTTGGCATACAACTCAAAAGCAATTTGACAATTTGATTGATATATTTATGAGGACAAGGTTTTCAGCATTATAACAATAGGAAATCGGAATAGAATTCATACTGAATGTTGCATCGTTTGATCAGCAAGTATGTTATTTACTCACACATACCTGAACTAATTGAAAAAAGAACCCAACATGTTCATGTCATTAAGAGATTAATTTTCAATTAAAGTTTATACTTAATGCCAATTATTATATATCAAAATCAAGTAATATATGTTGTTTTAATTGATTTATATATGAACAATAATTCCAATAATAATTCAACCTAGATCACCCCCTTAGCGCTTATGGTCATAGGAAATTTAAAAATCTTACAATATGTAAATAGTTTTGATGCAGAGAAGTATGGCAGGATGAAAAATACAAGATTGCCAACCAAAAATATTATGTTACATTAAAATAAAACTGTGGGAAAAGTAAAATGAAATATGAGTTCAAACAAAAGAAGAAGACTATAAATACCTGTTAAACAGGAAAAAAAGAGCTTGCTCATGTACTTTTAAATTGAATAATAGTGATTATCAAATTGCTATGGTACTTAGGTTATATTGGATTATGGTTTGAAGGGTGATGTTATAGTTTTATTTTTATTCATTTATTTTTTAGAGAGAGGAGAAGGAAGGGAGAAAGAGAGGGAGAGAAACATCAATGTAAGAGAGAAACATGATTGCCTCTTGTACGCATGCCGACCAAGCCTCAAACCAGCGACCTTTTGCTTTGCCAGACAATGCCCAATCAAGGCACACCAATCATGGCTATAGTTTTATTTTTTAATATTAATATTTTAAATATGCTGGAAGCTGCATTCTTAGCAACTACTTACATTCTGAATTTTTCAATCTAGATGTCAACTTAAAAATGTGTAAAGAAGTATATCATTCTCCAGATCCTTTTAGGTGTACATAAAAAGAAATGCTCGAAGACTGCTAGTCTCTACCTATGATCTCGTTTGTTCTCATTTTTTTAGTACATTTCTTATCTTTCTATCTAGATTGCAAGTTCTCTTTGTGTAAGAATTATGTCCTATTTCTTGTGTTATTCCCAACAACTCAGGGAAAGGAGCATGTAAGCAAAGTCAGCAGCTGTGGAACTGAGTGGGGCAGCATTGGCTTAAGCAGTCTTTGTACCCTGGCAGTACTGAAACTCACACTCATGAATTTTATGTGCATTTTACAAATATTTCTTAGTTCTACTCTTTGGTCAGGAAGGTTTCCTTATCCCAAAATATAATTCTTTCCCGCCCACTTCAAATAGTGTCACAAATTTTCATTCCATATTGATTCAGAATGCATATATCTTTGGGAGATGTAACATTGATCTACAATCAGATTATATTAGATTACTTCCTGTTAGCAAGTTTTTATAAAGGAGGGTGAGAAGAACCAAGAAGTTTACCTCTTGGCTCCTTGAGCAGACTGGAGACTAAACCAAGCACCTCTTATTTACTGAAATGATCCTGAGATGCAGATAGGTAGGACCTTATCTGTTACCTAAATCCCCATCTTTAGGAAAACATCACTCTTGAATAGAGAAGCTCTGAGTGCTTAGACTGAGAAATAAAGATAATGTTTAAGAATAACCCTGCTAGGCCTCCAATTTTTCGGCCACCCCAGAGTAAAATTAAGCAGTCACAGCTGGACCTTCCACTGGGTGAGTGAATGAGTTAAAAGAGTTCCTTTCCTGTTTCTGGTAACTCCACATAATCAAAGCCCTTGGGCTGCAAATTTTCTTTCTTCTGGTATAGTGAAGATTTGTGTACAGTGCCTAGAACATAGCAGGCATTCAGCGAATGTTGGTCAAATAAACAGATTTTTAGGAAGAGAACGGACTCCTGAGGAGTAAAGTTAGACTCCCAATTAATCTGACACCTGGGTCACTAAAGATTCGTATCTTTGATTCATTTTTCTCTGCAGCAAGTAAAAGGGAACTTCACTAGGCTGCAAGCCTGCATCTCAGAACTCCGCATGCTACAGAGAGAAGGTTGTTTCAGACCACAAGGCACTTCCCTGCAGCTGGCAGTAGAAGATGGCCTCCAGCAGTTCAAACAGTACTGCAGACACATGACCACCAGTGCAGCTCTGGCCTACACTTCCCTGGAGGTAAGAGACGTTGTTGCCTGAGGAGTCTAAGCCCTCTTCCCATTTCATTCCATATAGATGCTTCATTATTATCATTCTTATATTGTTCTATGTTTCATACACATTGAATGCAATTTTCTTTTTTAAATTTAATCTTTATAGTATTTTTTTCATTACCATTTAGCCCCCTTATACCTCCTTTGAATGCAATTTTTAAGACAAGATTTTCAGCCCCCTGCAGGCAGGAGACATGGTCTCTTTTTCCTATCACCTGTGCAATTCTTAGTACACAGCTAGGCATTGAGAGGAGCTCTGAAAATGGGAACTAAAGTGAATTATAAGGGAGAAATGAAATCTGAATATGCCATCTGCCTTTGGACTTTTGGAACTTGTAAAGCAATCATTAAACTGCCTAGATTAGTATCTGTATTTATATATTCTGGGTACCCTTAAGAATTTACAATTGTTCTTGGACAATTTCGTAAAGTATATAATCATACACTAACTACTATTGCTGTACACCTGAAACTAATGCAAAATAATATTGAATGTAAACTGTAATTGAAAGATAAATAAGTAAATAATAATAAAGAATCGTCACATCTAATGAAGTCTGGTTCTATATCAGGTCAAATAACAGAAGAACTTGCAATTGTTATTAATCAAATCTTGCCATTAAAATGAGTAAATTTTCTTGGGATTAGCAAATATGCAAGTATAAAAATTTATGAAATTCTGGTGCCAGACTGAGGCAATCTTAAAAATATAATAAGTCATGACTGTATACTCCACTGAGTGTGTGAGTGTGAGTTAAAACATTTCAGTCTCCGGTAACCTCAGGCAACAAATTGATTTTTAAAAACAATTTAAAAAATAATTGTGCTTTCAACTGCATCTCTCTTCATCAATCAAAAATGTCTAAGTACAAAAAAGAATTGCCTCCCAGAGTTTCAAATTCAAGGCAAAACTGCTACTAAAAAGAGTGTATTAATTCAGGTGGAATAAAATATTCAAGTTATTCACAAACACCTCAATATTCCTTCAGATCAGATCTGTTGATCAAGGGTAAGCACATTTTAGAGTTAAGAGATCAAAAGAAACAGCTCAGCTGTATCCAGGTTGAATGAGGAAAGAGATCTGCATGGAAGCACCACTGTGAAAAAGAAACATATAAGCTGTCTGCTATTCAGTACACATATTGTGAGTGGAATTTAAGGATCTGATTTTCTTTATTTCCTCATAAAATCAAAGCATTTTGAGCAGGACAGATATTACCAGTGCTTCAAACCATCTTAAAAAACTAAGACACAGGGACGGCTTTTCACTTGTCACTTTCTGGGGTAGGCTTACCCTGTTTGAAATGATCTTGTGATGATCCCAAAATAATCTGTCAAGTGACATTTTATTTGCAAGTTATTGTACAATTGAATCCTCTTATTTGCCCTAAAGACAATAGCCATTACCACAGACTTCTGTGTTTATCCTCATGATCTAACCTATGTTCTTCACTCTGTATGCCAGGGAAGGCAGATACATTGATTCTTGGATTTATTTCCAGATTACTGTTCTGACTTCTCAGCCTGGAAAAGAATTGGTCAGACAATTGGAAGAAGGATTGAAAGATATAGACCTACTCAAGGTCAGGAGGCTTCAGGTGGTTGAGATCATAAAGGAAACCCTAGGGTGTATGGACTCAGCATCCCCTGTTGAACAGCCCAGCGATGATGGTAAGAATTTAATGAAAAGGTCAAAAGAATGGTAGGAATTTTAATGAATAGTGTTTTACAGGTCAGGAAGATTATTTTCCATGGTATTTTTATGTTCTTAAGTGAAATGAAGTCAAAATGGTTTACTGTGTGTCAGACAGCTGTTTCTAGGTGTTAGAGTTGAATTTTTTAATTCCAGAAACAATATATGCCAATGAAAAGCCTGATATAGTATAGGTATAAAAAGTAAAAATTCCTTCCTCCTGTAATCAGTTTTAAGAGATTCGGGTATCCCTTCCAATATTCCGTTAGATAGACATTCATGCAAACACATATATGTGTCTATATATTATATATATACACATTTGTACCTCAGTAGTTGCAGAGGATTGATTCCAGAATCCCCACAGATCCCAAAAGCTGCAGATGCTCAAGTCCCTCATACAAAGTGGTGTAGTATTTATATGTAACCTGTCCACTGGCATAACTTACTTCATCTCTAGATTACTTATAATACCTAATACTATGTAAATGCCATATAAAATAGTTTTTATAGTGTGTTGTTTAGAGAATAATGATCAAAAATAAAAGTCTATACATGTTTAGTACAAACACACTAACATAGGTCTGACTGCATAAGAAATCAGCAACAACATAATTTTTTTTCAATTATTTTCAGTCCACTTTATTGAATCCACAGATGCAGAACCTGAGCATATGGAGGGCCAACTGTATTTAATATCTTAATGTGATTACATATATAATATTCTATAACTTTCTTAGTGTTTTAGTCAGCTACCTATGGTCTGTCTCTTTTTACTGGCTACCTGTTTTTTTTTTTTTTTTTTTTACCGTGTGGTTAGTTGGACCATAATATTACTAGTTCAATCACTTATTAGTGAACAATTTGTTTTATTACATTTTGCTATTAGCCAATACTGTATGAACAGACATTATGCAGGGTTAGCTTCATGGGCTTATGACCAGCACAGTCACACAGGGCCCTGCATGTCTAAAAGCTCTATGCTTAGGACTTCATGCCCTTAGTTTGCTGTCGTGGCATTCTTAATAATTTTGCTACTTGAATTTGTGTTTCGGAAGTGAAGTTTGATGGAACAATGAAGCATGTACCAGGGGATTAGAGTTTTGGCTCACATACACCCTGTCTTCTGCATCCCTCCCATCTCCTCAGAATAGGTTCTCAGTCACCAGTTTTCCAGCCCTGGTGTCTCTAACCTGTTCACCCTGACCCAGCAACCACTGGTGTCCAGGTCCCTGCCAATAAATCCTACATTGCCGTAATCCTGCACTTCCTAGAAGAATAAAAGTCTTCAAATTGAGTCTTAAAGGACAAGTAGAATTAGCCAAGCAGAAGAAGAGTAAAACGGCACTCAAACAGGGGGCCCAGAGGCATGAAAAAGCAAAATGGCTCAAACTTTCAGAGACATGCCCACGGTTCCCTATGGCTGGAGCCTTACCAGGAGTGAGGCTATAAAGGAAGGCAAGGGTTAGATCAAGAAGGGCCAAATATGCCCTAAATACATTCCCAGACATAGCACTTCATTCTAAGGCAATGGAAACTTATGAAGAGATTTTAGTCAGGAAGTCAGGTAGAGATTCCCAAATTATAGAATTTAAGTGGTTTTTAACTGATTTTAACTTATCCAACAGTCAAATTGGATTATGTCAGTGTAGGATTTATTGGCAGGGACCTGGTTCACCCTCCAGCAGTCCTTCATGGCTATATTGGCCTTCTGCAAGGTTATACACATGGAGAGGTGCCCACTGTTCTGATACCATTGATCTCTTGCTGGTCCCACATGGATAATCTCCCTCTGCTTTTCACTTCATAATTAATCAGGGGGTAGGTAACTTAGGGGTATGTTTCCCAACAGATTCTAACACATGTGGATCCTTCCAGCAACATGAGGCCACTGACATTGTTCTGGTCAGGGACAACCAGCCTTAGCTGTGTGGTTTATGAGCTCTCCTCTCCAGCATACACTCTGCTTTTCTCAATTCAGACTCTTCGCTGACTGCCCTTCTTTTTCTCTCCATTCCTCCACTCACAGTAGCTTTTTTCTCTAAATTCCCTCTTCTTTCCTCTGAATGCCTTTCCCTATCTTCTTCCAGCCGAATCCTCCCCCTCCTTTAAGGTCTAATTCAGGTTTGTGACTACAGTATCGATCTTTCTTTCCTTAGAACAACCACATCACTTGTGGTCTGCACCACACAATTCAGCACTTAATGACATACCATATAGAATTGTTTACCACTGCTTTATACTATGATAATTTTGCCTTCTCACCTAAAATTATAAAATACTTTATATTTTTTCTCTCTGCATTAAACTTTAAGTACCTTGAGATTAGAAATTTGTCTTACTTATTTTTGTGTCCCAGTGTGTGGCATATAGTAGATTATCAGTAGATATTTGTTGAATGAATTGATGGCAGTGGTACCTGTGGAGGCTATTCTTGGTCTGCTCAGCAACCTCTGCATCCCCTATCCTAGTTGTACCGCTAAGGTCTAAAAGTGAACTGGGACATGGTTTCAAACAAGACCCCAGAATGGAAGAGCACCAAGAGCTATTATGTAAGCATCCCCCAAAACAAGACTGCACTGACCTTGAATTCTAGAAAGTGCGGGGTCGGGGAGTGCTCTGTGTACTCTGGGAATCGGGCCAGTTCCCAGGGGCCAAGGACCCACCAGGCATTTCTTGTCATGCAGAGAGCAATTATCTTCATATAATTATTGTTAGTAAAATCTATATAAGCTAGGGAGTGGGGTTCAGTCCTCTGAAGCCTCACCCGTGGAGTGGATGCACTGTCCAGGACCCACCAAGGCTCTGGAGGACCGCTGCCCTGGGGTTTCCCAATGTGTTGCTCTGTGACTTTGGATGCTGATAGCTGAATTGGTGATGTATTGCCCCTGAAACTCCCCTCTGCCTTTCTCTGCATCTTACTATTGATTTATACTCTTCCCCTAATAAAGCATTTTTTCTCATCATTATCCAGAGTGTCTGTGCTTTCATTTTTTAATCCTTTTCAGTAGAGCTGTGCACTACACTAGTAACACCTCCACCTTCCTGCTCAGAGCAGGCCACAACTCATCCCCCATTTACAGCCCTTCCCAGTGGCTTCTCAAACTGCATCTGTGAACGAGAAGCTCTTTTTCTTTCTTTTTGGCCATGAAAAGACCAGACATGGACTCTGCCCTTTTCTCTCTTCAGTGACTATACCCGGAAAGAAGTTACTGTATTTCTAATGCACAGAGCTCAGAGTACTCTGAGGCCACCTGACACCTTTATTTAGAATTGCTAGTGGCTAGAGCTGTATGAAAGAGCTTTTAAATGCTGGAAAGCAGCTTTCTACCTTTGTCACTGCTGATCATTCTTCCAGTAACTTCCTATTTGCATATAAATAATACATCATCCCATAAATTGCTTGTAATTCCTCTTTGTGGGTTAAGTGTACATATGAGTTATGGCTTGAAATCTTTTACTTTGCTTGTACTTTCATCATAATTTATTTCTTTAGGGCCATTGAGGTGGTGGTGCACCCTGGCCAGGTGGCTCAGTTGGTTGGAGTGCCATCCTGTACACCAAAAGTTTGCGGGATCCATCTTCAATCAGGGCACATAACTAGGTTTTGGGTTCAGTCCCCAGTTTGAGCACATATGCGAGGCAACCAATCAATGTTTCTCTCTCACGTTGATGTTTCTTTCTCTCTCCCTAAAATCTTTTTTTTTTATTTCTTTATTCTGTTATTTTTTTTATGTTGGTTTCCTTATCAAGAGACTAGCAACATTGGCTTCTCTCGTTCTCAGAAGGATGCATGCTCCAGAATTAGGTTGCCTGAGTCTAAATTTCAGGTCTATCACATACCAATTATGTGACTTTGGACAAGATACTTAACCTAAGCCTTAGTTATTAATTCCTACCCATGCAGTTGTTGTGGGGATTAAATGAGATCATGTATCTTACTTACTTAGTACCTAATAAGTTCTCAGTAAAATTCAGCCATTGTTATTATAACATTTTTTTTAAGTTTTTGACCCTGGACAGTATATAGTCTATTATATGATTTCTTCTAACTGTGTGGTAAATAGCACTTTTCATCTGTTCCTGCTTGATCTAACTTGTTCATTTTTTCTTTACTTTAAAATTTAGCTGAAAGATCCTGCCTAGCACTCTTTGTAGTAGCTTTTGTCTGGTTAGTTTAATTTTTTATTACAAGCCATACAAATTTAAACATTACAGAAATATAATATAGACAGTTTGAAATAACCCAAAATTCTACCCTCCAGAGATCAACACCATGAGCAGTATAGGACACATTCTCCTGAATTGCTTTCCCTATACATGTATGGATATGGACATAACACGTAACGTTACAGTAGTCCCTCTCTATATCATGGTTCACTTCTTGCAGCCTCACTGTATCGCGAGATTTTTAAAAATATTATATTTAATTATTTATCGTGGATTTTTCGCTATAAGGTTAATAAGAGACTGGGAACTGTTTATAAGTGTGGGGAAGGGTTTATAAAGCCTTAAAATATGTATAAATACTAAAATAAATGTAAGGTTCCTACTTCACGGATTTTCACCTACCACAGTGGGGTCTAGAACGTAATACCCTCGATAAGTGAGGGAATACTGTATTATTGTTATTGATATTACCTACTCTTACCAAAACGGAACTATACAATACCCACTGTGCTGTATTTTTATGTTTTTCATTTAACTGTTTATCCAATTTTTTTCTATATTGGCACATAGAGATCTAACCCATCCCTTCTAATAGCTGTGAGATATTCCGATGAGTAAATTCATCACCATTTATTTAACCATCTAGTTGGATTTTTACATTTTACTGAAGAACAGTATGACCTTGAACAAGCTGCCTCAACTCTTTATTCCAGAATCCCCTCATTTATAAAATAGGGCTAATAACAGTAACTACCTCATAGGGTTTTTATGAGGATTAAATACAACTTGCATGTAAAGCACCTAGAACAGTGCTTGGCACATGTGAGTAGTAAGTAACTGTTATCTGTTGATATTAGTAAGAGTGGTACCTTTTTACATATGCCTTTTTACCAAGAAAATATCAGGCTCTAATAATTTTTTATTGAAAAAAAAACATTAAATAATTTTTTAATTTAAAATCATTCATAATCCCACTACCCTATTACACTGATTTTATTTTTGCATATTGTCTCTCCATTGTCCATAATCATGTTTAGGTTACATAATTATAATTCATGTATGTATTTTTTTGTTTTTATGTAACATAATATACAATTTTTCCTTAGTTTTTGTTATTTATTTTGTTTCTTTTTTACTCTTGAAAGAGGACTAGAAAGTATTGGTCTAAGAAATAAAAATGTGAACATATATATCTCTCACAGGGGAAGCTGGATGCCTTCTTTATCTTTCTATGCCCTCTTTACATAAAAGCCAACCCTACACCTTAGGGAAAATCCTTAATGCTGGATCTTGATTGTAAGTTTAGGATCTAGAAGAGCCTGCCAATTCCAGCAGCCAAAGTTAACCCCATAGAAGAGCCATCAATCAAGGGAATAATGCTGCTAGCTTGTTCCATTTTTAAATAAATTCTGAGCCTCAAGGAAAAGATATGTGAAATAAAAACCACAGTCCCTTCATATACTCTAATATCTGTTTATTGATCATAATAATAGCAACACTTTATTGATCACTTACTGTTCACTTTATGTTCTAGATAGTTTCCACATATTATCTTATTTAATCCTCATGTATTAGATTAAAAAAGTAAGGCATAATGTCTTGTCCGAATTAAATTTCCCAAGTTTCTCAGTTAAGAGATAGAACAGGGATCCAAATCTAAAGCTCACATGCTCTACACTGCCTCAGTTGAAAAAAGCAACAGAGATAACCAACAATTCAAAAGTTGGTTCTTTGAAAAATCTGATAGAGAATCCTTTGGTGAAACCAATGAAAGAAAAAGAAGAAAGAAGGCATGAGAAACTATGTTTGGGTTGGGAAAAGGGAGCATAACTACAGATGGAACTAGCAATTCAAACATTTAAACAAAAATAGACACATTTCTAAAAAAGATAACAAATTTGACCCAGAAATAAAAATGAACAGAAATAAACAATCCTAGGTAGTTTCACAGTCAAGTTCTATTAAACTTCCATGTAGTACATCACTCCAATTTTATAACACCTCATTTGGAAATTAAATAAGAAGAAGAAAGGAAGAAAAAAGAAAATACTTTCCAAGTAGAAAACCAGACAAGAACAATGTAAGAAAAGAAAATTGCAGGCCAATTCACTCATAAAAATAGGTAAAACAATCTTAAATAATCCAGTCATATGTAGAAAGAGAATACAGTGCTGATTAAGTAGGATTTATCCCTGGAATGCAAAGTGAGTTAGCAATAGAAATATATAAGTATAATTAATAATATCAACAGATTAAAGGTAAAAAACAGGTCTTAATAAATTAAAAATATAATAAAATATAATAAATTTAATATTCATTCACAATTTAAGAGGAAAAAACTCTTAGTAAATCAGAAATAGAAAATAACTTCCTTAACTTGGCAAAGTGTGTTTACCAAAAATCTACAATAAATACAACTCTTAATGATGGAATGTAAAAAATATTACCTTCAAAAAATCAGGAATAAGATATGCCTCATCACCATTTTGATTCAACACGGTTGTCCTAGTCTAGTAAGATTTTTAAAAATAGTAAAAGATATAAAGATTGCCAGTCAGGGCACATGACTAGGTTGCACATCAGGTCCCCAGTTGGGGGCGCGAGTGAGAGGCAACCACACAGTGATTGATGTTTCTCTCCCTCTCTTTCTCCTTTCCCCTCTCTCTAAAAATAAAATAAACAAACAAACAAACAAATAAATAAATAAATTATTTTTTTTAAGATATAAAGATTGCAAAGGAAGGAACAAAACTAACATTACTTAAAGCTTATTTGATTGACTACATTAATAATTCAGAAATCCTATGGAAAAATTATTACATTTCATAAGAGTTTAACAGGGTAGCTGGATATAAAATCAATATTAAAAAATCAATAGCATTTCCATAATTAGAAACAAACTCTTCGGAAATTTAATTTTTAAAGAAATACCTTTTACAATAATAGAAAAGTAAAAATTAGAAATAAATTCCAACAAAAGATGCATAGAATATTTATTGGACAATATTTAAAACTTTATTGGTGCAACTTAAGGAAGACATAATTATAAGTGGAGCAGGTTAATAGATAGAAATAATGTATACATACATGGCTAAGATATATATTAAGGCTAAAGGTTTGCCTTACAAGATATTAAGATGATTAATTATAAGGCTATTCTAATTAAGATGGTGTCATATTGAAACAAATTGTCCAGTCTAGAACAAATTAGATAGCACAGAAAAAAACAACCACATTATAAAAACTTGGTATGTGGCTAAGCTGGCATGGCAGAGCAATGGTAAAAGGATGGATCTAGTCATTAAGTAATATTGAAATTATCAGTATCCCATTTGGGAAAAATAAAATTTGATCCTACCACACACCATTCATAATAATATATTTTAGATAAGTTAAAGACACATATGAAAGGTAAGCCTTTAGAACTTTAATTAGAAAAAAAGAAAATTTTTATGACTGGAAGTAGGAAGGAGGATGAAGGATTTTCTAAATGAGACACAAAGGTTGTTAACCACAAAATAAAAGATTGATAATATGACTACTTTAAAATTAAAAATTTCTGTTCCTCAAAAGACACCATGAAGAAATTGATAAGGCAAATCATAACTATATTTTCAACTAGTGTGATCAATAAAGAATTGGCATACAGAATAAAGAATGCCTGAAATTTACTTTTTAAAAAATGTGATCTAATTTTGAAATGAGCAAAATATATGAACAGGAGAAATATAAGTGGCAGATAAACATAAGAAAAAATTATCACCCTCATTAGTAACCAGGGAAATACAAGTTAAAACAATGATATACTATTTTATGCCCACTAGGTTGCAAAAAACTAATGTCTCACAATAGTACTGACAACAGCAAAGCAATGGAAATTCTTACACACTGATAGAAAGAATAAATTGGTACACAACTTGTTATTTTGTTGTAATTATATTCACAATACCCTAGTAATTGCATTTCTAAGAGAATGTCTCCAGAAAGACTTTCATAATATGTACCTGGAGACAAGAAGGTGAATATTGATATTATTCACAAAGCCAAAATTTAGAAACTATTCAAATGTCTATTGAATGAGGTATGAATAAATATTACAAGGTACATTCACAAAGTGGAATATTATATAGTTATGAAAATGAATGGACCACAACTACATACAACAGTGTGAATGAACCTTAATATTGAGAAAAAAAGCAGATAACCAAAGATACATATTTATTATGTGGTACCTTTCCATAAAGCTCAAGAAACTAAAATAATACAGTATTTGTTTAAAATAAAACTACTTTCAAAAGAAAAGGAATGATTTAAAAAGTTGAGTGTGGCAATGTTTCCCTTGGAGAAGATCAGGGAAAAGCATACAGACATCTTAGTAGTATTGATAATGTTCTACATCTTAAGTTGAATAAATGATTCACGAGTGTTCACATGCTGCTATGCTTCATAGCTTACATATATGTTACATGTATTCATTTGCATATAATAACATTTTAGAATAGCCTTCTAAAGACTGGCTAAGTAATAAATATGCCAAAACTAAAAAGACCACTGTGATCAATGCAGTTTAGTATCCAGAGGGCATCTGTCCAGGTTGAGAACAGGCTGCACTCATTGGGTATGTAAGTCTTTCAATCAGTTACAAATCAACCTAATGATGCTGTCAACCAGCTACATCTCTCAGCCTTGTACACAAGGATATCAGATTCCCTTTCTAAGTGCTCACAAACCATTTGTTTAATATTTTTTCCTAAACTTTGCCAGGGATCGATATCAAGTTCTTCTGGAAAGGTATTTTATCCATATGTGTTCTCAGGAAATACCAAATGTTACCAACCCAAACATAGAAGATAAAGATTCATTGCTTCCTAAAGGATTCCAGGGAAAAAGGGAGATAAACCTCTTCAGTGCTTCATGCTTCAGTGCAATTGTCAGATTCCACATACTGATTTTTCCCCTTTTAGTGTCTTAGAAAAATACACCAGAAAACACAGCTGTTTCTTGAGTTCATCTTTGATAACTATATTAAAGTAATTTCCCTGTAGCATTAGAACTAAATTACAACCACTGGTGTATTTATTACCTGAAGATTTTTAACACAGAGAGACATTTATTTCATTAAGAGAAGACTGGTTTCAGAAAAAAGCAACTCTTCCCTTTTTAAAATTGAATTAAAGAATCCTTTAGAGCTCAATGGAAAATATAAAGTTATCTGAAAACTGGAATTTTTAAAAATTTCCCTCACCAACCTTATTGAGAAATAATTTACATACTATAAGTTACATTCATGCAAAGTGTACAATTTAATGAGTTTTGACAGTTTAATATGCCCATAAATCATCATCACCCCCAAAAGATTCCTTTTTCCCTTTACATTCAATTCAGCCCTCCTTCTGTCCCTTTTGTATAACACTGATCTGCTTTTTGTCTGCAGATTAGTTTATATTTTGTATAAATGGACTTACACAGTATATTCTTCTTTTGTGTCTGACCTTTTCTATTCAGATTTTGAGATCCATCTATGTTGTTTATATCAGTAGTTAGTGTCTTTTTATTGCTGAGTAGTATTATATTGTATGAGTAAGCCATATTTTGTTTAACCATTCACCTGTTAATGAACATTTCAGTTGTTTGTTTCCAACTTTTGCCTATTGTGACTAAAGCTGCTACAAATATTTATACACAAATCTTTGTAGACATATGTTTTTATTTCTTTTAGATCTTACTATGTTTATGGTTCATCTTTTCCAATTGATTTATTTTCAACCCATTTGTGTCTTTACACTTAAAGTTTATCTCATATAGATGGCATATAATTGAGTCTGCTTTTTGTCCATTCTGTTAATCTCTTCCTTTTATTTGGAGTTTGTAGTCCATTCACATTTATCATAACTATTGGTATGGTTGAATTTAGGTCTAACATTTTATTTTTTGTTTATCCTCTTTGGTTTTTGTTCATCTTTTCCCTGCTTTCCTGTTCTCTTTCAGGTTATGAAATATTTTTGGAGTTCTATTTTAATTTATCTATTGTCATTTAGCTATATTTCTTGACATTATTTTTAATGGCTTCTCTAGGAATTGTGTTATATATTCTTAATTTTTCACAGTCTGCTTAGAATCAAAATAGTTCAACTTCACATAAAATATTGAAGAATCAGGATTACAATACATCACATAAGCAGGGATTAAAACATATTTTTAAACTTTTTTGCAGCCTACTTAGAACTAATACAGTACCATTTCATGTCAAATATAAAAACATTACAACTATATAGGTCCACTTGTCCCCTACATACATACACATACACACACACGCACACACACATACACATACATCCTTATCCTGCTTTATTTTTCTTCATAGCATCTATCATTATCTGCAATTGTTTTCTGATTTGTTTGTTTGTTTATTGTCTGTTCTCCCACTAGAATGTAAGCTGTGAAGGAGAGAATTTGCCACTTTCATTGTTGACACCAATCAGTGCCTGGCTCATAGAAGGCACTACATAAATAATTATCTGAATGATAAGGAAAGAAAAAGAAAGAAAGAAAGAAAGAAAGAAAGAAAGAAAGAAAGAAAGAAAGAAAGAAAGAAAGAAAGAAAGAAAGAAAGAAAGAAAGAAAGAAAGAAAGAAAGAAAGAAAGAAAGAAAGAGAAAGAAAGAAAGAGAAAGAAAGAAAAAGAAAGGAAGGAAGGAAGGAAGGAAGGAAAGAAAGAAAGAAGAAAGAAAGAAAGAAAGAAAGAAAGAAAGAAAGAAAGAAAGAAAGAAAGAAAGAAAGAAAGAAAGAAAGAAAGAAAGAAAGAAGAGAGAGAAAGAGAAAGAAAGGAAGGAAGAAAGGAAGGAAGGAAAAAAGGAAGGAAGGAAGAAAGGAAGGAAGAAGAAAGAAATGAAAACAGTGTTCTCCCTGGGTTCTAGGAAATAAATTTTCTCTATTTCAAACAGTTCTAGTGATATCTTAACCCCTCTTGTAGACTGGGGCCCAGGAAGATGGTCACTGCTTGGGAACCCTGCACTCACTTCTCAGCAGAGCACACAATGCCATAACCTCCACTGTCCCTACCACCACCTTTCAAGGGGCTCCTCCTTTTTCCCAGAGGGCAAGCATCACTTCCACAAATGAGGCAAATGAAAGGCGCTGAACCACCCCTGATGTTGTGAACTGTTGGAAATGATCCTCATGCCTTTGCTGATTTAAGGACTGTGATGAAATGTCTCTGCATGGTTGTTCCTAAGCAAGTTCTGTCTGCTGTGATTACTTAATCTGATTGTTAACATCCTATAGCTACTCCTATATTCAGAGAGTAGACAACAGTGATTATAAACTGACCCAGAAGGCTAAAATGCCATAATTTCATAGTTTCTGAGGTTACAAAGCTCTTTTAAGAATCTGATAAAAGTTAAGGATCTATCCTTTTCCGCCACCCCACCAAAATATATCTATACACATACAGATGAAATTGCATACCATTTCAGGGGGTTCTAAGAACCCCTGAAACCCATCCATGATGCCCAAGAATAGGCTATATGAGGATCATTTGGAAAGGAACAGGGCTGGCCAATAGGTCAGGACCTTTGAGGGACTGTAGAGGACGTGCAGGACTGGCCAGGAATCCCATTTTCCTGGACCTCTACTTTAGGCATTTTATGTCAAGAGAGAAATACAACCATTATATATGAATATACATGTGTTAAGGTGTTAAATTCCCCCATTTAAAAATTTACACATTTTTATTTTGTAACCATGATTTTAGGTTGACTTCTGCTTTAGGCATTATCTGATTTTCAATGATTAGGCTTTCTTAGTTTTTCTCATTATTGTAGCCCTTCCAGAAAAGCTCAGAAAAAGCTCATGCTATGCAAAATAAGTCAGACAGAAAAAGTCGAGAATCATGTAATTTCACTCATATGTGGAATATAAAACTGAAAGCAACAAATGAACAAACAATGCAAACAATCAAAAACTCATAGTCACAGACAACAGTATGGTGGTTACCAGGGGAAAGGGGATTGGGGAGGAGGCAGTAAAGGTTAAAGAGGGTCAAATATACAGTGACAGAAGAAAATTTGACTTTGGATGGTGAATGCACAATGCAACATACAAGATGATGTATTATAGAATTGTACACTTGAAACCTATATAATTTTATTAACTAATGTCATCTCAATAAATTTAATTTAAAAAAATTTTTTTTTTTTTAAGGAAGCTATAGCCCTGACTGGTGTGGCTCAGTTGGTTGGACGTCATCCCGCAAACCAGGATGTCGCTGGTTTGATTCTCTGTCAGGGCACATGCCTGGGTTGCAGGCCTGGTCCCTGGTTGGGGTGTGCTAGAGGCAACCAATAGAAGCTTCTCTCACACTCTTTCTCCCTCCTTTTCCCCCTCTCTAAAAATAAATAATTTTTTAAAGAAGCTATAATAAACGAAGAACAAGAAATATTGTTTCTTGATGGAAATTTAAAATAAGAGATGATCTTTGTTTAATAGTTTAAATATCGAAAGATAAGGTCATGGAAATCTCCCAGAAAATACAAAATTGGGGGATGGGGGAGGGGGGCTCGGTGAAGGATGTAACTGCTTGTGGCCACAAGGAGGCAGGGTAAGTCCAAAACCGCGACGTGAGTGCTGGCTGCTGTGTAGGCTGCAGTGAACTAGGCCTGCCTTGCTAGGCTTAACCACACACACCCTCACAGCTGCACCTTCACTCGGGTATCCTGTTTATTTCATATCCTCAGTGGGATGTGGCTCATTCAGTGTCCAGTGACCCGCTCGCGAGTCAGTGTGAGAGCTGCTCTTCAACATCTGAGAAGTGAGAAGTTTCTTCCCCATTCCCCAGATTTAGCTCATTTAGTTATATCATACTTGTGAGGAACACAGTGCTAAGTGCTGGTGTTCTTTTATGTATAGTAGGGGTGGGGAGGAAGCAGTCACCAAGGGAGGTGATGGCGAGAAAGTTTAAAAATGGAAAGCACATTCTTGTCCTATAAAAGCAAATAATTTTGTTGATGAGAATAAAGAAGAAAATGCCATTTGTTGAAACTACTTCATGTCATTCATAGATAGTCATCTCACTTCTTATGCCTCACTATAGTTGAAACAGGTTGTACTATCCCCACTTTGCCCAAAATCACATAGCTGACAACTTTCAAGTCACTATTCAAACCCTGGTCTTTCCACTACATCCCACCATGTTTCAAAAATCCACAAAAAGAGAACAGAACCCTTTCGGTGAAACCAATTAACAGGTATAATTTGTACTGACCAAATGAAGCCCACAGATACCCGGGGGGTTGCTGACTAAAACTGAAAAAGGGAGGATATAATTAAGCATAGCTTCCTGGACAAAGTCAGCTCTGAGTTGAATTCTGGGGGAGGTGCCGGCTAGAGATTGATAGAGTAATAAAAGCACTAAGGAAGGAAGTCATGTGGTAAGAAGACTAACTTAGTTGAAACAGAAGAGTTACAGGAAAAAGTAATGAGAGCCATGGAGGAGGGAGCAATTGTTTAATTTATTGTTTAACTCAAAAGGCATTTGCTAAGCTTCAGCTCAGAGCCAACTATCTGTGGGGGAATGGGAGGAGTCCTATGAGCCATCACAGAAAAAGAGAAGGGTGGGATATTGGAGGAATAGTGAGTATAGCCAGTTATATAGGATGAGTGAGGGGAGAAGAGATGACAGCAGGAAGACAGGACGTGCTCTTTAGCAAAGGTGGGACCTGATGAAGCCATGTTTTAGAAAATGTAATTGTAGTAGTAAGTACTGGAGGAAAAGAAATGGAGTCTGATAGCACAGCTAAGAGGTTACTGCTATGATCCAGCCACAAAGAAAGGAATGCCTGAACCACTGACAGAGAAAATGGAAAACAAGTTCTCCCTTTAGCCTGTTCTGGATTACACATTAGTTGTTAACTTGGACAATGTGACTCCCTGAGAAGCTGCTGAGTCCCTTCTGAGCCTGCAAAACTTCAGACTCATACCTGAAGCACAGTGTCTCGGGAATTACGTGAGAACTTTTTCAAAGAAAGATGCTCTGCTCTATGGCTCTCCCAAGAACCTGCAGGCTGAGAACTTGGAAAGAACTTCAGCAACATTGATCGGGTGGATGTCTGCAGACAAGACTGGCATTGTCTTTCACAGAAGTGCCATGTTTCAAGTTTGGTTCTTTGGAGGATCAGAAGGTTGTTCTGTCAGCACCCTCTCAGAGATAGACTCACCTTATCAAACTCAAGACCAAAGTAAAAGCCAGGATATTTTAAGGGAGAATCATTACCACCGTCATCACCAAGATCTGGCAAACACATCCTGCCATTGGGGCACATCATTGAGCCAGCATGCCCTCTCTGCTGAGCCACTCTGGGATGGGCGTGGCCCATGTGTACCCATCGCTCCCCTTCTCTGTGCTCCATTTCTGGCCAGCCCTCTCCCCTTCTAAGGGACACTTTCATTCTTTTTTTTTTTTTTTTTAATCCTTACCTGAGAATATGTTTTTATTGATTTTAAAGAAAGAGGAAGGGAGAGAGAGAGAGAAACACTGTTGTGAGAGGGAGACATCGAACATCGATCGGTTGCCTCCCACATGCACTCCAACCTGGGCTCAAACCCTCAACCTAGGTATGTGCCCTGACCAGGAATCAGACCAGCAGCCTTTTGGTGTACATACAGGACAACAATCCAACCAACTGAGCCACCTGGCCAGGGCAGGACACATTCATTCCTTGAATAAGCCAGTGCCATCCATAGGCTCTAGCCCAATCTTGCTTTGGTCAGTAAACCATTTTCCTTTTTTAAGGTCACTGTTTTTAATGCATCTCACTACTCTGCATTGTTTCTATGGTTTAACTATGTGCGGAAGCCCCTATTTTTATATTCACATTTTTGCTGAGCGACAACTTGGCATTGTCCCCTTATACAGCCCATGGGAAGAATTTCTACTCTCTATCCTTCCCCTGGGAGAAAAAATGAAACACATTTTTCTTCTCCTAAATCCTGTTGTTTGAACAACAACATTATCCTTGCTGCTCAGTTCCATTTCTGTAGCTCTGTATCTGCTTCTTTATGCTTTAATAATTATTTTGCCTCCCTGAAGAGAAACTGTTCAGTTATTTCCATATGTCATTCAAGGTGAAGTCCAGGCTCAGAAAATTAAATTATTTCTTGTTTTGCCTATGACAAAATAAGATTCACATTATTTTAATAAAACCTTTCTCTTTATTTACGAGGGACGTTTCTTTGACAATTACTTCATATTTATCACTACAGTCCCCTAAAACATAACAGGGCAGTTGAGAGTTTAAGGAAGAATGGTCAAGAATAATGCTCCTTTATAACTGTAATAAATATTTCTTTTTAAAATATATATAATATTGCTTTATAAATGCCAAAAGAGTGCAAAGTATCATATACCTCTTTACTCTATATGGTATTTAATCTTCTATGTGGTACACAACAAATATTACTGCTTAAAGAAATGAATAAAATAACTAATTAGCTAATGAATCCTTATATCTATTCACAGAAGATGGTAAGAGTTTCTTTCACACGTGTTTCATGGAGAAATGTATTTGGTGCCCCCTTTCAGCCACAGAGTTAGTCGTTAAATATGAAGTGAAGTCATCTAAGTCTCCCCTGTGTGGATACCAACATTTTGGACTGAAGCCCTTTGTTCCTCTGTGGAGAGTCTGCCACTTCTGCATACTTGTCCTCAGGAATGTCGTTCTAGAAATAAACCAGCCTTCTCCCTGGGGCCCATGAGTCACACACAGAAGTTAATTCATTGGAGCAACTGGTTTTTCTTAGGCCCTTTGTGAAAGTATTTCAGAGAGCCCCTCATGGTCAGACCAAAAAAAAAAAAGCGGGTTCCTCTTCAGGTTCTTTCCAGCTCTTGCCTCATTTCCTCTCTCTGGGCTTCCTTCACCACCTTACACTTGGCTTTTACTGACAACCTTTACCTGCAGACCTAGATCCCAATTCCTGAGCTAGTGTTGCCTGAGGAAGGAAGTACACCAGAAAGCCTCCTCACCCACCCACCCAGTTCCATTCACTCATATTTGGAGTCAAATTACATTCCACTATCTCATCCCTGTCTTCTTGGCTGCTAATCACACTTGTGAGACTCAGCATACCAACGACGACAACGAACTGTGTAATCTGTCAGGGGGTAGAGCCCAGGAGTTCATCTTTATTTTTCTCTTTGTCTTTTTAAATTTTATTTTTTTAACAGAAATAATAATTGAATACATTTTCACTGTGAAAAACAACATAAAGCTGAAGTCCACCTTATTAACTAAGTATTTAACTTGCATTGCTGTATTATTTTACTACAGTTCTGTAATCTAGAATGCTTTTTAAATATAAGAAATACATGATTACACTGGTTAACCAAAGGTTCACTGGTTCAATTCCCCGTCAGGTCACAGGCCTGGGATGCAGACCAGGTCCCCAGTTGGGGGTGCATGAGAGGCAACCACACATCAATGTTTCTCCCCCTTTTTCTCCCTCCCTACCCCTCTCTCTAAAGATAAATAAATAAAATCTTTAAAAAAAAAAGAAATACATGATTATAATAAAACTCAAATGGTATAGAAATATGAGTAGTAAAAAGGGAACATACCTCAGAATTGCCCCATTTCCACTCCTGTACACTGATAACAGTTTGATGGTAGCCTTCCAGACCTTTGTAAAATACGTTTACATACATATGTATGTACTTAGGCCTATAGTTTTATTTTTATATAAATGGGTTCATACTACACATCTGTTGTACAACTTTATTTACTTATTATCTCATAGTTTCCCGTGTCAATACATTTAGCTTTTCTTTGTTAACAGTTGCATAATACTCCACAGTTTGATTGTGCCTTAATTTATTAAACATTCCCATATTGGAGGGCATTTGAATTGTTTCCTGTTTGGCATTTTTATTATTTGTTGTTACCGTAATGCTGTAACTTCTTTGCCTGTGTCTCTATCCAAGAATGTCTGTAGGCTAGATATCTAGAGGTAGCATTAATAGGTCAAATTTTAAGGTTTTATATTTTTCAAATTTACAATTTAAAAATTTAAACACTTTATTCTTTCCCTTTCTTCTGCAGAGAGTTCTTTCCTGGGAACTGACATTGACCTTCAGATTATAGACAATGATGTTGTCAGCATGGAAATTTTCTTCAAAGCCTGGCTACACAGCATTGGAACAGACCAAGAACATGTTCATCTTCTTCTTCCTTCACAGTCTTTCAGCAAGATTTCCAGAGCCACAAATAATCCAAGTACACACTCCTAAAAAAATAATGTTATATAGGCTATCATAATGCCAGTCTAGGATTAGGACTCTAGATTGGTGAGTCATCAGCATACAGAGCATTGAGATTTAAGAATTAGAAAAGGATCGGTTAATGTTGTTTAATGTAAGCAGGAGGAGTAAGAAAAGAATTTCTACAAAGTGACCAGTTAGAAAACTGAACGTAATGAAGCCCAGACAGCCAGTTTAGAGACAAAGACTTAGACACCTCAATAACAGGGCAGCAGTTACACTACATAAGAACACAGTGAATCATATGTTTTTCCCAAGTTTTTCATTTTAATGCAATAGATATTAATAATGTTATAATTTGAGGCATGCTGGCACCTCAACAACATCAACAAGGCCTGTGAGGAGACTAAACCAAGATTAAATAGAGGTCTTCTGGACAGAGAAACATCAAATTGGAGGTAGTGGGGGAGTAAAGCAACTACCAAGGCAGACCCCAGAGAGGACATCTAGAGACCCAAGACCATGTTCATAAAGCATGTCCTGGCAATTATGAAAACCAAGACATTGATCCAGTGTTTTGGACATGACAGCGTGGCCCTGGATATTGTTCTTTCTGGTAGTGATACTTCACTTCAGGTCACACTAGATGATAGGGGTTAGGCCATTTCTAGACTCCATCCCCTTTCAACATTGGCTCAGGACCCAGGGTGGCAAGGGCCTGAAAATGGACCCATTGGTACAGTCAGCCACACTGACTTTGGGAAAGCTGACTCCTTAGGGCCCTGCTCCAAAGAGAAAGGACCAACCTGTGTCTTTGGGAGTTAGAGTTTACTGAGAAAAATAGGTACAGACTCCTGGCCCCAAAGGGGAATATATACCTTGGTCTTTTCTTTCCGGGGATAATCATTGGGTGTTTACCAATCACTCCTATTCCAACCTAGGGCCTGGGATGCCTTTGACAACTTACCTGGGTTTTTATCTGCTGTTCCTTTGAGTGTAAAATCTTCCCAGGACCTCCTTTCCAACACTTTTGTCTAAGAAAAATAGTACCAAATGCTCCTTATCCCATCCTCTGGAATTCACTTCTTACCTGCTTTCCCCCAGACACTATATTAACTTCTTTTCTTGCATTACCCCATTTCATCTTCACACAGCATCATGAGGCAGGTAATGTTACTGTATGTCATTAAGTCTAAGATGCAATCAATTGTAAGATACACTATTATTTTATGTACCACTAAGAAATAAAAACATTGCCAGTTAAACATGACACAATGCTTTCTTATCACTTAGAAATATTATCTCATCCTTACTTAAAGAATTTTTTAGGTTAGAGTAGTATGCAAGGGTTAAGGGTGTGTGCCCGACCAGTGGCAATTGTAAGACACATATAGAAATAATAGTATGTGAAAAAAAAAATGTGTCTTAGCATCAACTAAATACAATATTATCCCTGTCTGACAGATGACAAAACTGAAACTTAGAGAAATTAAACATTTCCCTAGGGCTGTACAGAAAATTAATAGTAGAGCCAGAATTTGAAGCCGGGCAATTCCAGAGCTCATGCTTACCTTTAGGATTAGAAGTCTGTATTTTTTTTTTTATTTGACTACTCTTAGCCCAGAGGACATTCATCAGACCCAGGTCTATCTACCTGAGAGCTGGGGCCCATACTTATTGTGAAGCCTGCCTCATGCTAGGTAACTCTAAACAAAGAGGCTAGAAACTCACTTTTCTTATTAGGGGAGCAAGGGTCCTCAAAGGCGAGGAACTCTTGCAACCAGCCTTTCTTCCACTGTTGCACAGCATTTGCCCATGGTACTGTTGAGAATTTATCTCCTTTGCCCTCTCTCTTTCCATGGCTTTCAACACCAAGATTAGAGCCCGAATGTTCATCTTCATCTGCAGACTTTTCAGCAATTCACAGGTCTTCACGGTGCATGGTAGAACTTAGATCCAGATTCATCAGCTCTTCTGCAGGGGAGGACTTCACTGGCATCCAGATGCTCAGGCATAGTTGGAATGAGGTCTGGAGGAAAGTAGACCTCCTGTAATTATCCTTTGTTTAATAAACTGAGGCATTGTCACACACGTGGATTTCTTAAAATGTGGCTTATTACAAAACAAAAAAAAGTGAAACAGAAGAAAACAAAAACCCTGAGCTCCCCTACTCTAGAATCTTTTGAGGACTGCCCCTCAGATGTTCACTTTGACTTCTCCTGATAAGGTTCTCCACCCCACATCACCAGCTTCAGTGGCTGCCTAGGGCCCTTCGCTCCATCTATAGATACTTCCCTCAGAGACCGCCTTGTGATGGATAGAGTGCACAGTCAACTTCAGATGAGTGTCTTTTCTCATTTCTTGGGTTTGGGGTCTCCCACCTCAGCACCTTGGTTCTGGGTGGTAAGAAGCATACCTTGTTCTAGACCCAAAGCCTGCTAAAAACAGCTTTCCCAACCTTGGAACACTGCTGAGACTACTGTTTCCATTGTTCTCAGCCCTGGCTGCAATAAGTCATATGAGGATCCTTTTTTAAATACCAGCATCTGGGCTTCATTCCCAGAGATCCCAGTTTGATCAGTGTTAGGTAGGGTCCAGACATTGGGATCTTTTAAAAGTTCCCTAGGTGATTTTTAATTCAATCAGAGTTGATAACATCAGCCAGATGAATACAGCTGTCCAGTCCTAAAACCCAGGGACCCAACAATGAAGTCAGGCATAGAGGAATGAGAGGAACCTGGAGCCATAGGCACAGTCCCTCCTACTGACTTCCTTGGCTCTGGGACACATCAGAGGTGCCTCATCCAGCATTAATGTCTATGTCTGATTGCCAAGCCCAGGAGGGCCAGCTGGACCTGACATCTATTCTGGCATCCTATTTTTTTCTGCATTATTTCTACTTTTATTTTTACCTCATGTTGCAGTTAGTATAGTCATTTCATAAATCACTAACACCAACTAATAACTTTCTCACAAGGACTCAACATTTGTATATTCATAGGCTTATTAACAGTATTCAAAGCTGGTATAAATTTTATTTAAAAACTTTGTAATATCAAGGATTCAAGCTTAATGCAAAAGAACATTGTACACTGTGGCGTGTGACTACGCCTGCTGGAGCAGAAGCTTCATATAGATGAGTATAATATCTTGATGAGTAACTCATATCTAGTCGAAACACCCTCAGAAAAATGGTCTGTTGCCACAGTGATGCTTCAAAGCTCAGAAGGTTCTATACTTTGGTTTCTCTGGGGAATTTAAAAATAAGCTATTTCAGGAACTTATTCCTCCCCTGCCTCCAAATGTCCCTAGAAGAGCCCACAGTAGAAACAGTAGCTGTCAGCTGACTGCCTTACTTCTGCTTTCCTGCTCTCCTTTCATCTGAGCTGTCGTCTTGCCAAAGCTTAGCCACAGGGAAGCAGCAGAGAAAAGATTTCCTAGTGTGATTGCCAAAGGACCTCTGTGTATTGTAGGGTTAGCTGCCTCCTCCACAGAGGACACGTTCCTCTCAGACTGGATCACAAGCCAGATCTCGCACTGTGGGGCAACTCCTCAGCCGGCCCAGAAACAAAACAAGTAAAAATCATGTCACACCCAGAAAATGTTACCTGTTGTGTAGGGCGATACTGTAGGTTCCAGACCTACTCTGCCTCCCTAAACCAATTGTATTTTCCTCTTTGCATTCTCCTGCCTGCTCCTAATCCTTACTTGCCTGGTGAAGGTAGAATGCATAGCAGATGTTGTCTCTGAATCGCATAGCCTGAAGTAACTTGTGATAGACATCCTTCCCCCAATGCCGTTTTTTATTGTAGTGTGCCTGAAATGTGATCTCCAAGAGCGACTTCTCAGCCCATCCCTGCTCCCTGGCACAGCTGATGGCTCCTTGAAAATGGATGACCCCAAAGGAGACTTCAGCACACTCTACCAGATGGCCTCCCAGTCATCAGCCTCTCATTATCAGCTCCGGGTGATCAAGTAGGGTCCATGGGAGGCCCCCCAATCCACACAAACAGTGATTCTTAAGAGTTCCATGGCTAGAAAGTCCCAGGATAGAGGACATCCCCAAGTGTCAGGCAGGTGGCAATCAGGTCCAAAGCAGCAACTACAGGTATGGGTGTGAAAGAGCACAGTCAGGCTGCTCAACCCATGGAGACAAATGAGCAGGGGGTGAGGATGCACCTCAGTAGGACACTGAGGCCTGAATGAGGATTGGAAACCCAGAAAGTCTCTGAATGCAGAGACTTATTGTGTTTAGGCATCAGGACAAAGATCTGGCCTTCGAGGAGCAAGTGATACATAAGGTCTTCCCCTGCCTTCCCATTCCTCTAAGTCAATGACTTTCAACCTTTTTATCTCATTGCACAATAAACTAATTACTAAAATTCTGCAGCACACCAAAAAATAAATTTTGGGCTGATTTGACCAAAAAAATAGGTATAATTTTGATTCATTCACACCAGACAGATATTATTGTGTTGGCTATTGTCATTTTTTAATTTGACAGTCTAAGGGAAAAGTGGTCAGTGCCCTTGACTAAATAGTCAGGTATTTCACGTTTTAAAAATTCTTGTGGCATACCAGTTGAAAATCCCTGCTCTAAAAACTAGAATTCCTGCTTCTAGGGGAACCAAGTCCAAGGTAGAATTAGCAATGAAGGTGAAGGCCATTTTCACTGCTTCCTAGTTCCTATCACATTGCTCATAAACAGGTATCTGAGTAAACTTGTCCATAGGGTCATGACAATGGATGCTACTGAGTAAACTTGTCCATAGGGTCATGACCATGGATGCTACTAGGAACCTGCTTAAATGCATTATCTTCTTAGATGTCAACACATCACCACAAAAAAGCCAGGAATAGGATGCAGATGGTTAGCTTACTATTGTGATATATGGTTGCTGTAGCAGAGATATTATGGGAGTGTCCCCAGGGACATCACTTAGCATGGAATGAACTCAGGAGAAGACATATTCATCAGAATCTTGAGCTTTCGTGATGGTTGTTTTATTCGCTGATAAACAGGCTTTGAGAATGTGCTATGTGCCAGATACCTTGCTAGGTACTGGCAATATGAAGATGAACCTAAAAGATTTCATAATAGAGTCTCAGACTTAGTTGAATTTAAGTGGATTTGGATTGAGGTTCTGAATATCATTGAGAAGACTTTCCCTACCATTGTCTCTTCCCAGGGCTCTAAAATCCAGTGGGATCTGCGAATCAGTGACATATGGACTCCCATTCATCCTCAGACCCACAAGCTGCTGGCAGCTGGACTGGGATGAACTGGAGACAAATCAGCAGCATTTCCATGCTTTGTGTCACAGCCTGCTGGTGAGTGTCTGTCTCCAGGTGAGGAAGAGGAAGAATGTTAAAGTACCAACCACAGAAAAGCAGTTAGCTGAATCCTGCCCCGATTCCAAACCTGTCCCAGTCCTCAAGAGGACAGGAAAAAAACAAGAAATACTCTGAAATGTGTATTAAATATGACTTGCCTTTGTTGGTTTCATGTTATAGAGAATAATTCTTGAATTCAATGATATGATACTAAACTTAAAAAGCCCTATTTTTTACATTTATTCAATAAATGGCAGCTGGGAACTTTTCATAAGTAACTATATTTTAAAACCTATTTTCTTCCTAACACTGTGCTGGACATTATGGTTCATTTAAATGAAGAGCACCTAGTCTGTGCCAAACATTGTGCTAAGCCCTAGATATTTAGTGGTTAACATAATAGACATTATCTATGGCCTCAAGAAACTTACTCTCTAATGGAAGAGACAGAATAAAACATATACGTTCTTAATCGTGAGAAGTTTATGAAGGAAAAGAAGTAGCTGCTATAAGAGAGCCTCTCTGTGAAAGCGACATTTAAACTGAGACCTGCCAGATAAATGGGAATTAGCAAGGTGAAGGGTGGCAAGAAGAGCACTCCAGGTGCAGAGAAAGGAATGTGCAAAGACCCCGAGGCTAGAAAGAGCTGAGAGAATAATCAAGAATAAAAAAGCAGCCCTGGCTGAGTAGCTCAGTTGGTTAGAGCATTGTCCCGATACACCCAAACTGCCGGTTAGATCCCTCCCTGGTCATGGCACATGCAGGAAGCAACCAATGAATGCATAAATAAGTGGAACAACAAATCAATGTTTCTCTCTCTCCCCTCCACCTTCTCTCTCTCTCTAAAATCAATTTTTTAAATAATTTTTTTAAAGAAAGAGTAAAAAGGCCATTGTGACTGAAACAGAGTGAGGGGAGAGAGTCACAGGTGGGAAAGACAAGTGAATGGGAGTCAAATCGTGCAAAGCTTTGTAGACCAAATTAAATACTTTGGACTTTAAGTACAGAAAAAAATCATGATAAATGAATCATCTAAGTTGTTTTTTAATTACTTGGGCCAAAATTTGTGAAAGAATGAGCAGAGCCAAGAATAAAAAGAAGAAAATGAGGCAGGAGGGCATTTCAGTCGTCTAAGCAAGAGATGATGGTGGTTTTGACTGCAATGTTGAAAGTCAAGATGAGAAAGGTAAAAGGATTAAAGAAATATTTTAATGAAAGAGTCAGAACTTGGTGAAGGACTGGATGTGGGGAGTGAGGAAAAGAAAAATATCAAATTTTGGTTCAGTTTCTGATTTGAACAAGTAAATGTATGCCATTTCCTGAAATGACGAAACTAAAGAGCACATACATGAAACAGTAACGCAACACTTACAAAGCAAAATATATAAAACAGTCACCAGTATAATCCTAGGACATATGTAACTGCTAAGTGGATACATTATAAAGGTTTGACCAAGCAGAATACACATGATCAGAACAGCACAGCGATGTATCTTTTTCACTATCAGAAGCAGACTTCTTTTTTTCCTGTTTCAAAGCCCACACCCCCTTTTAGGTCCACCCACTGAGTTCCTGTTTCCTATCTGAAGAACACCCATCTCCTGTCTTTGCTCAGCAAAGACAAG
Source organism: Furipterus horrens (assembly GCF_987537825.1). NCBI lineage: Eukaryota > Metazoa > Chordata > Mammalia > Chiroptera > Furipteridae > Furipterus > Furipterus horrens. The sequence goes on along the minus strand of NW_028327176.1, from coordinate 55,341,102 downwards.
AGACATGTTCTGACTGTTAGAGTCCAACAGCTCAGTTTACTATTTACCCCACCCAATTCCTTAGGATCTCAGAGATGCTACATTGGTTGAAAGGAATTTCCCTCAAGTGGCTTCAATACATTCTTACAGTACATGATATGTACTTTAAACAGACATTGGCAATATTTTTGTAGGACAAGTCATATGAAAAATCTGAATTACTTATTTTGAAATAACTTATTTTACTTTCTCTTTTATTAGCAATGAGTGATATAATTTTTAATTCTGTGTTACTGTGGAGTCCGGGTGTTCCACAGAGGTTATTTTTATATTGATGACTTCTGAAAAACAGGGACTGTTTCCAAACAGAAACTCCTCAGTCTTGGACCCTGGCAGCTCTCCCAGGAGGCCATCCAAAGTCCATTTTTTATAGTCTGCCTCAAACCTCATCTTCTCCAGGAATCCTTTACCAATGTGCCATCCCCAACAGCATCTCTTCTATTTTCATTCTTTTTATTTTAAATAAGTTAAAAATACAGAAAGTGTGAAGAACAAAGTTTTCTTACCTCCCAGAATTGAGAGTTGTTACATGTTGGCATCTTTGCCTTTAGCCTGTATGTGTATTTCTCTGTATGTAATAAATTATTCCTCAATACATATGAAGTGCCTCTGATCCCCAATCATCACACTCTACCTCTGCCTTATCCCCTGCAATTATCAACCCCAAATTAGCTGTGAATCCTTTGAGTTCATTTTTCATTTTCTGCTATTTCTTCATCTAAGTATCATGAATGCTTTTCTTTCTTTTTTGTATGGAGTTCTTGGTGGGGGCTCTAGGACAGTCAGTTTTCCCTGCTAGGCAGGGATAGCCAGGTGGCGTTGGTCTGTGAACACCCTCTAGCCACTAGATTTGATGAGGAGTAAGTATGTCTCGCTTTCCTCCTAAGTATGTCTTGTCTTCTCCCTACTACAATTCTGCATCTTGGTCCTTGGTAACAGATTCGTAGAAAAGTTCAAACAAATTTATGATGCTGTACCCAAAAACATCTGAGCCCAGTGCGGGGGGAGCTCTGTGACTAGAACTTTCAGCTTCACTTTTGATTTTCTAACTGATCTAGTTTTCCTCTTGTTTGGCTGCGAGAAGCTCAAAGCCAAATATAATGACATTTTAATACACTGCTAAAGGGAGTGTACATGTTCTGGAAAGTGATACCCTTCAACCCTTTAATTCCACTGCTGGGCATGTAGCCCAAGAAAACAATCAGAAAGGGAGCAAAGATATATATGTACCAGCATGTTCATCTTAGTGCTAGTCACTTAACTGAGTGTTCTGCATAATATACCTCGTTTAATCTTCACAGTAACTCTGTGAAATAGGAACTGTTGATCTTTTTTTTACAAATTGGGAAGACTGACATCTGAAGAGATCAAGTGACTTACCAAAGGTCACGCAGCTACCAAAGTGGCTAAGTCAGAATTTAAATCTAGTTCTGCAGTTTACAAAGCCAAAGCTTTTTATTTCTTGCTAAGTTCCCTACTCCAGATGTAGCCAGATAAATAGACTACAACACTGAGGCTAATTCTCCCTTTTCTGAACAACCCATGCTTCTGTCCTCCACTGGACATAAATTAAAGGGACTGGGTGCTTGTAACAGCTCCTCTCCCAACTTATGCTATTGTTTTTCCCTCTACTCTATGTTTATTCCACCTCACCCAGATGAAGGACCACTCTCCTTTTCTGGAAAAGAGAGAAGCAAAATAGTGTTTGCATGGCTCTTCCTTCATCCTTTTTACATGACATCCTCCAAGTAACAAAAAGCCTGAAAGGCAGTGTGTTACAGAGGAAAGAATTTTCCTCAAGACTCAGCTCATTCATTCAACAACTATTTTCTGAGTGCGTACTATGTAGCTAAAGTTATTTAGAATTTTAACCTTTTTGATTCTATTTGTACAAGTTTTAGCACTTCTTTAACTGCGTCCTTGGTTTCGTATTCTTTCTTACAAAGTTTTTCATATGTTCTTTTAAAATCTGATGTTGTCAGCTCTCCCGTGTAACTCTTCTGCCTTCTGTTTCTTACTGTGATGTTTCCCTTCAGCTAACTTCTCATTCTAACTTCTGTCTTTCTGTTAATAGCAGCACCACCATTGTCTACTCACTCGGGCTTGAAACCTCAGTCACTTTTAGGCCTCTCAGCCTTTACACCCACTTCATTACTAAGTCATATCAGTTTTCTTCTCATAACAGCAAGTGTAACTGTCCTTTCCTTCCCATTCCCACTACAAGTTCTCACCAAGATTTCTTCAGTTAACTCCTAACTGGCTTCCCTACCACTAGTCTCTTTTCCTTCTAATTTGCCCTGCTCATTAAGCCAGATTAATTTTCTTGAAGCACTCCCCAGACTACCCCATGTATTTCCCTGGTGCTGGTATGCAGGACCTTAGCCTTTTCTGTTCTATCCTCATAGCATCTTCCGGTATTGCATGTATCTTCTTCTCTCCATTCTACATATCACTATCCTCGTTTAGGCCCTTTTTACCTCTTTCCTTTAATATTGCAATACTATCTTAACTTGCCTAAATGCCTTTCATGCTTCCCCTTCCCAATCCATTTTACATACTGCCACCAGCTTAAACTTCTTGAAACACAGCGCTGATCCTACCCTTTCAGCTTAAAGATATTTTGTGACTAGTATTCATTACATTTAACCAAGTTTTCAAACTCCAGCCTTGTCTCCCATTATTCCCCTTCATGTATCATATATGCCAACCAAATTAATATGCAGACTTTAAATTGCCCTACCTTTGAACTTTTATTCATGTTATCCCTTCTCCTGTGTTCCTGAAAGACTCAGCTCAAATTGTCCTTCTGTACTGAAGCTTTGCTGGATCTTGTATTTATCATTAGACCTTTGTACACTCTATTTCTTTTTAGATAAAAGCATATTTCAATTCATTTTAAGTATATGATCCTATAAGACATGGGTTAAAGTGTAGGATGTAAATTTGACTACCCAGACTTCAGGATAACATGATTGCCTTTCCCTGGCATTTCTACCACTTCTTCATTTTCCCCACTAATTTCTCAGCCTTGAGTTTAGATTCAGAGTAGAAACTGTTACCTCTTTCTTGGGAGGCAAGGCAAGGCAGTTTTCTAACCTGTTGTGGTAAAACATAATTTTTATTGTCCACGAAAAGCATGGACTTTAGAAAGAGATGGCCCTAATGATAGCTTCATTATTTCCCAACTGTGTGAATTTAGGCAACATACTTAAGCCCTCTAAGCATCAGTGTACAGTGTATTCATCTCTTTGTAACCCTAACAAGTCTCCTGGCCCCCTGTGGTTTAGTCTCTGCATAATTGGTAAAGAAGCACTACCCAAAGGCCAAAGGGTATTTTTTAAATTAATTAATTAGTTTGTTTTATTTTATTTTTTTTTTTAGAGAGAAGGGAAAGGAGAAAGAGAGGGAGAGAAACATCACTGTGTGGTTGCTTCTCACTCGCGCCCCCAACTGGGGACCTGACATGCAACCTAGTCATGTGCCCTGACTGGGGATCGAACCAGCGACATTTGGCTCTCAAGCCGACGCTCAGTCCACTGAGCCACAGCAGCCAGGGGTCCAAAGGCGAAAGGGTATTTTTAAAATTACCCTGTAGTTGATTTGTGCTTTCAAAGAACACCAAAAAAGCAATTGTTCACAACCTACAATAAGGCTTCTCAAATGTTCTTCCTCTGCTCCTCTATTAATATAACCTGGATCTGCCCCAAGACTCTCTCTCTCTCTCTCTCTCTCTCTCTCTCTCTCTCTCACACACACACACACAATGAATAAATAAATAAACACAAAAACACTATCTACATCCCCAGTCCTTGTTCTTCTATCTTCTTCCTTGCTCTGTCTCAGCCATATAATTCTCCATGTAGTGACAGTCTCTCTAACATTGACCCCTCCCTCTCAGGTCCTGTCTCTCCCTATCTATTTAAAATATCCAGGAAGAGAATTCACAATATTTCTCCTTTTTTGAGTAGAAGTAAAATGGGAGAAAAGGGGGGAAGATGCACAACAGACACACATTAGTAACTCTTGTCCCTGCCACATGTAAATAGAGACAATAAAAATATACCTCATATGGTTTTTAAGATGAGTAAGTAACAATGTGTGTATAAAGCACCCAGCATATGTCTGGCATGCAATTTGCATATAATGGTTTGTTAATTCTATGATTTTTCATCTGTTCCTTTTCTATTCAAATTCTCTGAAGGAATTCTCCATATTTTCACCTATATTCTTGAACATACTAATTATATTTTAAGGTTCTTATCCACTAACCCCAATACCTGGATCACCTGTGGTTTTTTTCCTATTGTCTCTTTTATCTTGTGGTTTTCAGACATGTGGTCTTGTCTTTTGGTGCACCTGATAATATTATAATGAAAGATGCTCATTGCATCTAAATAAATTGTAGAGGCTCCAGTGGTGTGGGCTTCCTCTAGAGAGGGTTCATCCTGCCCTGCACTAAGCAGATAGAGAAGTGACAGATCACCTCATTGCATCCCAGAGTTTTGCTGAATCAAGGTTGGGCTGCAGCCCTGCTAAGAGTCTCTCCATCTACTCCTGGTTTGCCCCTGGCCCTCCAGGATCTTCTGCTGAAAACCTGGTATAATGTGTGCCCCTTCCTTGGCTGCTACAGTGCTCTTCTAGAGGCTTTCTCCTTAGGTGTTTTTGTCTCTTGCTCTGTGCAGCCCCAGTATCTTGCAAATGTGCTGAGTTAAAAATTTGACCTGAGCCCCCACCCTACCCCTGCCAAGTCTCTATTAAAAGGTCTGCTGGTTTCTCTGTTTCCTTCCAAGTGCCTCAGCAGGTACAAATCCTAGATTCGCAGCCCCCATCCTGACTACAACTCAGAACCAATATATTCCCTCATAGTAAAAGCATTTGCAAACAATGCCCTCATCTCTCTGAATTCTTTCCTTTCCAGAGACTTAGCTGCCTCTCATTTTGTCACAGCACCTCCTCACTGCCTTCAGACAAATGCTTTCTGTATATTATTCGACTTTTCTAACTGTACTAGGCAAGAGAACCAGTCTGCCTCTGGCCATTCCAACCCTCTCAGATGCAGAAGTAGATACTAATGTTCACTGATTCCCACTTTGTACCCTCTATCTGGCTGGACAACCCATAATACATTTTCTGATTTACCCTCAGTCAGTTGGCACTCTACCATGTTCTCATTTTCAGGTTCTCAGGTTTCCTTGCAATTATAAGCAGAGCTCAGTTCCTTCAATGCTATCTGTTCCTCCACACCTTCTTTAACAGCAGTTCTGTACAAAGTTCACACTGCCATAATCTAATTCAGATCATTAGTGCCAGCCCACCAGGCCTCATCGACTACAAAAGTTGTGTAACTTTTCAAATTACATTCTACACATACTCTAAAACCTTAGTCAACTGTAGCCTTAATCCATTCCCTGATTATTTTTACTTGACAACTGAATGTCGTGCCTTTCTGTCTTCATAGAATACTTTGTTTTCTTTGAATATTTTGCTTCTTTTTCCTCAGAAAAATATTCCTTCTGCAGATAAGCAAGGCTTTTGAAAAACCCATCTCCCAATCTCTCCTGAAAGATATGTGCTGTCCACCAGTCCCATAAATTTCACTCCAGACCACAAAACAGATATGTGTTTTGATATCATTCTTCAGTTTTATAGATTGATATCTAAGAATTAGTAAATCATTTTTACACTAACAAAATTTAATAAACAGAATCTGATCATTATTAAATGTGTTTTAATTTAAATTTTTTAACACTTTATGGTGCTTACCATGAGACTGAAACAGTTCTAAACATTTCACAAATATTAATTTACATTATCTCCATAACCATCCTAGGGCGTAGCAATGAGAAAGTGAGGCCCAGAGAGATTAAGTACTTTCCCAAGATTCCACAGCTAGTAAATGAGAGAGCAGGATTGAACCCAGAAAGGTTGACTCCAGGACCCAAACACTTAACTGCTCTATGACCAGGTGAAATTCATTATCATATTGATTGCAGGAGTTCTCTGAAATACATTAACTACTCAGTAAGAACACATAAAATAGCTTCTCCCAGACTTCAGGAAAAGCTCTGAGTGAGGCTCCCTTCTAGCTAGCAAAAGTGGGTGGTTTGCATTTCTATGAAGCTTATCTTATCTTGGCTCTATTACTGCCCTATCCTTATTTTTTCTTTGCCCGATTCCCTTACTTGTTTATTTTATCTTTTTGTGCTGTTGCATTTTCCTAAACTGGCATAACTACTTTGAGGAATGTGGTAGGGAATATATATATATGAATTTTTCCAAGTATATATGAGATGAATCTATCCATCACCAGGAAAACATAATTTCAATTACCAAATTCTCCTGTGTAGTCCCAGTAATGCAGCTAGTGACTCACTTTCCACATCCTTATTTCTCTTACAAAGTCATGGCTGTGTGAACTAGAAAAAGAAATGAAAATACCACCTAGGTCTTTCAGTTTCCTATTTAAAATGTCAGTGTCTCTGGAGATGCATTCCAGAGTTTTCCTGGCCATGTCTGCCCTAATTGGCCACAGAAATGACAGAATTCAAGCCAGGATGTGTCCAGCAGGAGTCTAAGTACGCAGGCAATGACCTGGTTGGGCTGTAAATGGGTGGAGAAATGGAAAGTCCTTGGTTATACTAGGCATAGAGTCAAGAGCAAGAATCCAAGCTGAGAGCGGGGTAATGGCAGGTCAGGAGGCATTTTCTGAAGAAGAAGAAAAATCAGAATGTGGTTAGAGTACAGTGCCTGCAGGGAAACAGACAAGTGCTAGGACAGCAGGCTAGCATGGGATCAGTGGGCTTCTTGTGACCCAGCCTTGTCTATTTCTCTTGATCCATCTTTCACCATGCCCCTTCGATTGTCCACTCCAGCCACACTAATAAATTACTAAATATTCCTGAAATATGTTAAACTGTTTCACATCTCCACCTTTTTTCATGCTGCTCCTTTCCCCTTACCTCTGTCCACCTGACAAATATCTACTCATTTTTTTCCAGATTTTGCTTCAATACCTTCACTATGACCCTTTTCCTGTACTTCCTCACCCCAGTTACAGCTGGGCCCATTTATCCTTTTTTGCCCCTTCCCCACCCACATACCCATTGCCACATCTATCTGGGGCTTCACACCACTGATAAGTGGTATAAGTTTGCACCTTATCTCCCTGATGTGAGAAATGTCACATTACTATATTTTTGTAAATCAAATTTAGAATATATTAGTCCCCAAGTGCCAGAATATTGCTACACTCAATATCTTTATGAGTGCCTCTCCCCCTCCCTCAGAGTCTCGGGGTGCTAAGAGTCCAGAAAATATGGGAAATGGCCCTTTGGTTTTCAACACCCTTCGAGTACATTGCTGAATAGAAGTGGCAAGAGCAGACATCTTTGTCTTGTTCCTGATCTAGGGGCAAAGCATCCAGTCTTTCACCAGTACCTATGATGTTAGCTGTGGGCTTATTGTAGAGACCTTTGTCAGGTTGAAGAAGTTCCATTCTAATCCTAGTGTGTTTAATGTTTTTCTCATAAAAGGGTTTGGATTTTATCGAATGCTTTTTCTGCATCTATTGAGATAATTGTGTAGTTTTTGTCCTCTGTTCTATTAACATGGTGTATTACATTGTTTGATTTTTGGATATTAAACCAGCCTTGCATTCCTAGGATAAATCCCACTTGGTTGTGGTGGATAATCCTTTTATATGATCCTGAACTTGGTTGGCTGATGTGTTGTTGAGGATTTTTGTATCTATATTCATAAGGGACATTGGTCTATGATTTTCTTTTCTTGTGATGTTTTTGTCTGATTTTAGTATCAGGGTTAACGCTGGTCTCATAGAATGATTTGGAAAGTGTTCCTTTATCTTCTGTTTTTTTGGAAGAATTTGTGAAAGATTAATATTATTTCTTTAAAGCTTTAGAAGAATTCCCAGTGAAACCACCTGGACTTTAGCTTTTCTCTATGGAAAATTTCCTAATTACTAGTTCTTTATCTTTTATTGTATTAGGCTGTACCAACAAAAGTTAATATAGCAGACCTGAGACTTCTATCCTTAGATAGTCCTGCTTGCAAGATTGACCCTTGTGTGGGGCACGAGAGGGCAGGTAGAGATGGAAAATGGTAAAAGAGGGATAAATTGTAATGAAAAAAAATACAATAAGAAATAAACTCTTTTAAAAATAAAAGATTGACACTTGACTGGCATCTGGGAATTTGGATTTGAAAAGTGTTTCTACTATTTCCTAAATAATAAAAGTGGCACACTGTGCCTAAACTGAGCAAAAATATATGGTTTATGCTAAACACATGCTTTTCTTCTAGGACTGTAGAATTTTCTATGTGCTAGGTACAGGGTACCTATTTGACCAGTCCCCAATAAAAATGTTGGGTACAAATGTGTAATGACTTCTTCTGGTGGACATTTTACACATGTCACAATTTGATGCTAGAGGAAATAAGCTCATCCTGTGTGACTTCATAGGTAGAGAACTCTTCAAAGCTTGTACTTGGCTTCCTCTGGACTTCACCCCCATGAGCCTTTTCCTTTTGCTGATTTTGCTTTGCATCCTTTTTCTGTAATAAAGCATATCTATGAGTGACTATACACTGAATCCTGTAAGTTCTCTTAGTGAATTGCTGAGCCTGAGAGTGGTCTTGGGGACCCATGACACAGATTTATTCAGATTTTCTATTTCTTCTTGAGTCAGTCTCAGTAATTTGTGTCTTTCTAGAAATATGTCCATTTCATCTGTATTTTGGGGTCATACAATTGTTTATAATATTTCCTTATTATCCTTTCAGTTTCTGTAAGGTCAGTAGTGATGCCACCCTTTTACTTTTTATTTTAGTAACTTGGGTATTTTCTCTTTTTTCCTTGATCAGTCTAGCTAAGTGTTTGTCAATTTTGTTAGTCTTTTCAAAGAATGAACTATTGCTTCCATTGATTTTCTCTATTATTCTTCTATTCTCTAGTTCATTTATTTCTATTCTGGTATTGTCTTATTTCCTTCCTTCTGCTTGCTTTAGTTTGGTTTCTTTTTCCTAGTTTCATTAGATGGAAGGTTATACTATTGATTTGAGGTCTTTATTTTTAATTGAGGAGTTTTCAGCTATAAATTTTTCTCTAAACTACGTTAGTTGTTTTTCACAAGTATTAGTATGTTGTGTTTTTATTTTCACTCATCTCAAATTATCTTCTAATTCCCCTAGTGATTTCTTCTTTGAACCATTAATTATTTAGGAGTATGTTGTTTAATTTTCATACATTCGTGAATTTCCCAAATTTCTTTTTTTTGTTATTGATTTCTAATTGCATTCCACTTAGTCAGAGAAGATACTTTGGATGATTTTAATCTTTTTAAGTTTATTGTACCCTGATTTATGGTCTATCCTGGAGAATGTTTCATGTTTACTTGAGAAGAATGTATAAACTGATGTTCGGGGGTTTGCAATGTCTTTAACTATCTTCTGTAGTCTCCTTTTTGGAAGCCAGTGTGAGGGGAGCAGAATAGTGAATATTGCAGCTTTATTTTTCTCCCTCTCCTAGTTCTGCCTTCTGATGTGAGAAAACAAACAAATAATGTCAGATTAAACTAATTTCCTCCTAATGCCCTTTCAGATACAAAAACAAAAACAAAAACAAACACAGAAAACCAGGCATGCATGACTATTTCATAACTAGTTGTGATTTCTATGCCTGGATGCATTAGGACAATGAAATGTGTCTCTGCCCACAGCAAAGCAAACTGAGTGTTCTTGTTCTTCCCTACTCTCAGTGGCTGCCTCAGAAATGCTCTTACTCAGGAATTGGTCAGTGCTCCTTTTATTTATTTTTTAAATTATTTATTTATTTTTTGAGAGAGGGGAAGGAAGGGAGAGAGGGAAAGAAACATCAATTGGTTGCCTCTCGCATGCCCCCAACCAGGGACCTGGCCTGCAATCTAAGCATGTGCCCTGACCAGGAATCAAAAAGGTGACCTTTCAGTTTGCAGGCAATGCCCAACCCACTGAACCATACCAGTCAGACAGTCAGTGCTTCTTTAATCACTTAATTTGTTCCTAGACCATCACATTGATGTCAGACCAAGGAACTCTGGTTTGCTGAGATTAGAGCTTTTACCTGTTATAATAAATTCCCACTGGCCCTTTTGGCAAGGTCTATACCAATGTCATTAAAATTGTCACTTCTCCTATTTTCCCAGATACCAGAAGTGAGTAACCACATCCTCTTCTTTTACTTGGGTATCTGTAATGGATCCATTTGGCTGCAACTAACAGAAAACCAATCTAACTCTAACTTGAGTAATTAAGAATTTATTTTTCTCATTAACAAGAAGTGTGGGAACAGATGATTATGAGCTGGTGCAGTTGATCAATGATACCATCAAAGACTCAAGCTCTTTCAATTTTTCCACTGCAGCAACCATAGCAGGTGTACTTTATCCTTATGCCTATTGCCTCATGGCCACAAGATGGCTGTTGCAACTTCAGACTAAGTCCTGTTGTCCACGTCCATGGGTCCTTTATACTTGTTCCTTGATTAGACCCTTCCCCTTCTAATTGAACGACAATAAAATAAAATAAATGAAAAAAAAAAAAAAAAGACTAAGTCTTGTCCTGGGGAGAAAGAAGGGGTAGGGTGCAGAGACAAAAAAAAAAAAAAAAAAAAAAAAAAAAAAAAAAAAAAAAACTTGCCAGAATATTCCAAAGCTTTTTCAGAAGCCCTACCCAGCAACTTCTGCTTATGCCTCATTATTTAAATCTGGGTTACAAATCACCCATTGACCAATCACTGAAAGGCTGAAAAATGGGTAGGGAGAAAGGAAAAGGAAAAAGGGAGGGGGGGCAGTGGCCAGTGAACCAGCAGTGGCTGCCACACCTTCCTTCACAATCTTAAAATGCAAAGTTAGGGTAAGGGCTAGGGAGGATGATTCTAGTATGGCAGCCCTTCAATTCTGCTTCTGTCCACACCTGCTCTAAACAGAATCAGTCCCCACCACCTAAAAATCTAAGCTCCCTGGCCCCTTCTATAGCAAAGTCTCTAACCACAACATAGACACATTTTCACCTGCCTTTTGTTAAATTTAGTATCTAACTCATGCTCCTTTCTTTAGAATTAGCAAAAGCATATTCTAAGTATTCATCAGTCATCTAGAGTCATTAAACACTGTTCTATTTGAGAACCCCAAAGGCTGGGGTATTCCAGAAGACATCCCCCTGTCAGTGCTTCTTCTCAGCCTCAGAGACCTGTTGTGGCAGTTAACCATTTCTGTCACAGCTACAATTGTGCGTACCAACAGGTCAATGCATGACCTGGGTAACATGTTTAAGCTTGGGTCCTGGATTTCAAATCTCTGAAGAGGTTAGAAATTCAGATTCCAAGATTCCAAAATAGGGACCTTAAAGTTCAACTTCCTTACCTCTCACTTTCTCAGAGTTCTCCTGGAAATTACTGATAAATTAATATCTTTATCGAGCTCTAATAAAGATGCATTTGTCTCTGTTCCTTCCAGAACCTTCTGTCACCCTCTGTAAAAAGTTTTAAAGCATTTTGTAAAATCCTTTCAACTCAATCTCTTCCCAATTTTCTGATAGTCCTCACATTAGGAGTTACTTCGGAGAGACCTCATTCATTTCTGCATACCAGTTCTCTAACAGAATCTTAGCTATAGTCTCAAAATCAGTCAGCTGAAATTCTTGGGGTCATAATTTTTTTGTGTGCAACATTCAAAGATTCTTAGTACTCCCATGATGTAGCAAGTGTGGATTTTTTCCATAACACTAAGGTGCAAGAAATGTCAAATACTATAGTTAGCCCCCAGTGACTTGCCACAGTGGCAAGATACTCCATTCTCCATGGAATCTTGGAAAGGTGACTAACAACCTCAGTTTTCCCAGGAGTGAGTGGTTTTCTGAGACACAGGACTTCCAGTGCTAAAAATAGGCTAACCAGATCAGTTGGCCATCCTAAGTCTGGGCAAACATTAGTTTACAATGTAAGCTCTAAGAGGGCAATAAACATGTCTAATGAATTTCTATATACCCACACCTAGTGCTCAGACATAATAGGCACTCAATAAATTCTCAATAAGCAAAGTAATTTACAAACAAATGCATGAACCTGTATAAAAATAGAAAATGATGATGATGATGATGATGATGATGATAATACAAAGCCTGAGTTGATCTCAAAAGCCACATCAGAAGTTACTTGAGCCAACTGAAATGGAATGCCCTGCCACTTCCTACTTATCCCTTCCAGAGAACATCCCTTTCAGGTTTAAACAGGCCATGTCCTCAGAGGAGGGGCAAATTTCCCCTATGTACACATACACCATGATTTCTATATCGTCTATTTTCAATTTATGGACTGGAGAAGCATCAGGTAGCCTTTCCATCATGAAGGTCTTCCTCAGGAAGACAGCATGTCTCCGGATATGAGCAAAATGTTAAGAAAGAATAAACTTCTGAAGGCACCTATCACCTGCCCAGCCTTACAGACCTCCCAGAGTTCTGTGCTGCACAGAATGATGACAGTGATTTAAAGTGTCCAGAACCTCCCCCACCACCCCCACCCCAGCACAGCCCCTTGGAACATAACTCTAATGCTACAGTAGGTTTTTCTGCTTCACTGTCACTTTCCACGAGACTTCCACAAAACACTGATATTCTTCTATTTCCTTAATATCTTTTTTCTTTTTTTTTTGCCTTTTATGTTATTTCTTCCAACTTTTCATATAAATTAGAGTGCTGTCTTTATGTAGTAGGGAGACCATTATGTCTGTACCAACTATAATTGATGATCACCTCGAGCAAGAGAACACAGTTTACAGAGTGTAACAGTTTTGACTCCATATTTCCTGGTGTTTTGTAGTTTTCCTTGAAAAACGAACACAGAAAATCTCATTTCTATCCCTGATTTCAAAGGGTGCACCTACAAAATTTGCTCATATGTCTGTATCCTCTCTTTACCTATGTGCTAACTAGCCTCTGGTCTCCACGGCACATGGCAAAGTGTCACCACTCTCTTCCGCAGTACCCTTCACTCACAGATCACTGCCCCTGAAATTATTTTTGTCCTGTGACTGGCTGAGTTGACCTCAAAAGTCCTTTTCCTAACCCCCACATCACCCCCACCTTGTTGTACCAAAGGTTTCCTCTCTCTGTTCTCCCCTCCTCCTCTTGCTGCACAGGCAACTTTGACCATCTGCTTCTTAAACCCTCTCTGGGCATTCTAGAGGTTCCCCTATCATCCCCCTCTACCCTAGTCATGCAACACAACCAGATTTTATCACCTTCAAAATAAGACCTGAATTTTCACAACACCCCACACAGGTCTTTGTTTCAAGACTCTGTTTTTAAGAATTATAAGTCTTGCCCTGACTGGTGAGGCTCAGTGGTTTGGCCATTGCCTGGTGGACTGAAAAGTCACTGGTTTGGTTCCCAGTCAGAGTGCATGCCTGGGTTTCAAGATAGGTCCCTCGTTGGGGTTGTGTAGGAGGCAGCCAATCAATCTTTCTCTCACACAATGATATTTCTTTCCCTCTCTTTCTCCCTCCCTTCCTCTCTCTCTAAAAATAAGTAAATAAAATATTGTTTCTGTAGTAATAATTTTTTTAAAGAATTTTAATTCTTAAAACTCTAAATTTACCATTAAAATAACACAATAGCCCTCTCTGGAGTAAACACCAACTTCGGGTTAAATGGGATCTCTTAACTTGTCTCTCTACTGTTGACCCTTTTGTGTACATCCCTGACCAGGGAAACATAGCAGTACTTGAGGGCACTGGTGATTCAGGCAAGAAGTCCCTCCTTCCCAGAGACAGGGGGAAATGGTTCAACCCTCCCTGACACCATCCCCCTCCAGGAATTCAGGGAAACCTCAGTTGGGATTGATCCTCAAAATGTTCCAAAGACTGGAGATGAACCAGAGTTTATGTATTTCCTTGTTTCAGAAAAGAGAATGGCTGCTGTTGGCCAAAGGGGAGCCCCAGAGTCGGGGACACAGCCTGAAAGAGACTCCCAGCACCTTCTATGTGATCATGCCATCGCGATCCCTAACTCTGCTGGCGAAGGCAGTGGCTACGCGGGAGCTGATGCTGCCCAGCGCCTTCCCCCTGCTCCCTGAGAACCCTCCCGATGACAGCCTTAAGATTGTGGAGGCAAGTGGGGTCCAGAGCTCATGAGAGAGGTAGAGGGGAGAGAAGAGACAGGGATTCGAGAAAAGGGCAAGGAAGAGGGATGAGCCAGTGAGGGGAAGGACAGGGAGCCGAAGGAGAAGTGGTCCCAAGGGTATGGTGAGAGGGTCAGAAAAGAAACAAGGGTAGAAACTGAGCTGAAGCGGGAGGAAGTAAGTAGTAATGGTGTGTTCCCGGAGGGCTCTCTCTCTGCATTACAGGTGCACATGTGTGCACCTATTTCTGTCTGTTGAGGGAAAGAGAAAAAGGCAGACAATGTAGGTGCCCAGAAATGAAAGGGCTTTGAAATCAGACTCTGATGCAAAGGAGGGAATAGCTCTGAAGGCCATTTTCTCCCTCTCCTTTTCCTTGGATCTGGATTCTGGATTTCCTCTGCCTGCCTCCCCACTCGGGGCAGGAGAGCGGCACTGGGTAGGGAGAACTGGAACCACCTTGCTGCTGGATCACTGGCTCATGTGCAGAGAGGACAGAGCCTGGGATTGTGCTCTCCGCTTGGCAGCCATGGGGATGCAGAGAGAGGTGGGCACAAGTGGCTGTGGCTTGCTCAGCGTCTCACTTCAGGGCCAATGGTTCCTGGCACAGGATGTTGTGGCTGGAAAACCTGAATGCTCAGGAATGCTGTGCTCTCGTGTCCTTTGGTTATGCTCACCTCGCAGGCAGGCCGAGAACTCAGTGTACTCACCTTGAATACTGCGAGCATCCCGAGGCCACAGACACACACCTCCTCATAGCCTTGCACACTGGACCCCTTGTAACTCTCCCAAGGCTCTAGAATCCCATTAGACACTTCTCCGGGGCCCGAGTGTTCAGTGTACCCAACCACTCGGAGTTGCTCTCACTTCTTATACCTGTGCCTGACACTTACCTCACAAACACTCAGACCTGAGGCCAGAACATCCTGTGGGACACTCATCTATTTCACAGCCTTCATAAGTGCCCTGGGTCTTCCTTCACATCTCCTCCAGTCTCTTACACTCAAAGGGCTCTACCTAATATCTTGTGTTCTATGACCTCAAGTTCCCCAGATGAGGGTCCTCCTCTCTTCCTCAGAACGTACTGGACGGCCTGGAGCTAGAGCCCACCTACAACCCCTTACAGGTTTGGAGTCACCTGTACTCGCACCTGATGGGCATCTTTGCCAAGCCTCGGGACCGACACCACCCAAGCTGGGAGAGCCGGGCTGTCAGAAAGGTATGGTTCTCCTCCTTACTCCCCTCCCTCCCCTTTATGCCCAGAATCCAGGAGAACCCCCCTTTCTGTCCCCAATACCCACCCCACCCCCTTCCCAGGGGGTGGCCGTCTTCCCTGGATTCTGCTGGTGGAGGAGAGAACCAGGCCTCCAGGAAAGAAAAAGAGCAGCCCTTTGCCCTAGACAAAGGAAATTATAACCCCTCCCCAGTAGGGAAGATCTTGTGCTTGGGCATTGACATATGATAATGTTCAAGTATCTTAATTTAGTATTTAGTCATTAAAGAGACCATTGTCCCACTGAGCAAAACAGCTGCACTGGAACTACAACCATAGCCCTTCATTGAAAAGAAAGCTGAAGGGAAGGTAGGAAAAGAAATGCCCCAGAGAAGGGAAATAAGCATTTACTGAGCACAAGTCATTTGCCTGGTGCTGTGACAAGCCCTTTCACATATAATTTTTTCATTTACTCTTCACAGCATCCCTGCAAGGTAAGCATTATGCTCATTTTACAGACAAGCAAAGAAAGGGAGGCTGACCAAGGTTAGTAGTTTGTAGAGAGGGCTCTAGTGACAAGGGTTAAAGAGAAGAGTAATTGAATATGGAGAGTTACTTTTACAAAAAACATATTTTATAATATTTGAGTTTCCTTTTGCCCTTACTAACTTTTTCTAGTTTCACAGTAATAGAGCCTTTAGAAAAACTGCTTTCCCTTAGCTGAAGTTACGAGAGATGTTTCCAGACTCGGAGGAACAGAACCCACCATAAGTAAGCTGGTGGGCAAGCTAACAAAGGAGGGACACTCAGCCAGGGCATGGGCACTGGGGGAACTGAAGTCCAGGGGACTCCACTTCCCTGAGTTTTGAGGCTGTCACTCCAGGGATGGGACAAGGGACGGAGTTAGGACAGCAGACCCAGAAGGGAATGGGCTAAGCGATCAGGAACTCTGGTCTTCAGAGATGGCTCTTCTCACCCTTTTCAGGCTGGGCAGCTGCAAACCAATCAAGTTCGAGCTACGGTGGCCCCTCTACCTATGACCCCAGCCCCTGGCAGAGCCCCCAAGATGCCAGCAGCCAGCAAAGCCTCCTCAGAATGCTTCTTCCAGCTTTCCAAAGACGAGGATGAGGAAGAAGATGAGGAGGAGTATCCCTCAGGGCCTTAAGTAATCAGCACCAGAGCCTGGCTGCCCTGCTTAACCATATCCATGGCCCTGGCTAGTGTGGTTCAGTGGATTGAGTGCCAGCCTATGAACAGAAAGGTCACCAGTTCAATTCCGGGTCAGGACACATGCCTAGGTTGTGGGTTAGGTCCCCAGTTGGGGGCATGCGAGAGGTAACTGATCAATGTTTCTCTCTCACATTGATGTTTCTCTCCCTTTGTCCCTCCTTTCCCCTCTCTCCAAAAATAAAGTCTTTTTTTAGGTAAATAAAATCTTTTTTAAAAAGAAATTGAAAAAAAAACACATGCATGATAAGGCTAACATGATGGGGCTCTGAGCTCAGTCTTGACTTCCATCCACCTGAGTCTCTGTGAGCTCTAGGTGACTGCGAAACAGCCTTCCCCTCCTCTGTCCTCTGTGCTGCCCCCCTCCCCACTCCT
This sequence comes from Furipterus horrens, assembly GCF_987537825.1. Classification (NCBI taxonomy): domain Eukaryota; kingdom Metazoa; phylum Chordata; class Mammalia; order Chiroptera; family Furipteridae; genus Furipterus; species Furipterus horrens. Next base: position 55,324,081 of record NW_028327176.1, on the reverse strand, counting down.
CAGCCTGGGAAGAGACACAAGAACCAAGCCTCTTGCTCCTCCAAGTAGGGACTTGTTTTCTTTTGGATCATTTGATACTATTAACACAGATGAAGATTTAACGCCAGTAAACCAACACCATTGTTAGGAGCATTTCCAACCCCAAATTTCTCCTTGTAGCTCTGTGTAAGCAGGTGGATGTCATGCAACCTTTGGGAAACTGCACCTCAACATACAAAGATGAGGTTTTCAGAGCTCATGAAAAACAAGTAGGATTGAAATTTAAGCCTGGTTCAAAGCCCATACTGCCCCTTCCACTACATCTACCACACTGTAGTTCCCTTTAGGCTCCAAACAGAAAAGTGGCTGGTGCTCAGTACCTACAAGCAAAGTGTGTATGGAGGGTCATATGGCTGAGAGCAGGGGAGCAGATGGTATGAAAAAGACCTACTCCCTTCCTATTCCCCTCTCCTCACCTGCCTACCTCCCCATCAGCCCTCTCCATCCAGAGAATAGTACTATAAAAATGTACATAGAGCTTCAAATTGCACTAAGTACTTGAGAAATTTAACCCCTTCCATACAAACCTGTAAGGTAGAGCCTGTTATTAAGTTTTCCCAGTTTACAAATGGGCAGCAGGGGTAATTAAGGCTTGCAGATGTTATAAAACTCACCCAGGTTCACAGAGATAGGGTCAAGTCCAGATGGGCTGGATGGACCCCCCAGGCTTTGAATAAGCAGTCTACTGAGCACCCCTCCCTGGGACCCTTTTCTCCTTGCATGGCCCCCAACACATTCCTGGTTCTCCTCCTGTGCCCTCCACACCACAGCATACACTGCCTCTGCTGTCCCCTCTGTTACTATTCACACACAGAGACCTCTTAAACTCAAACTGACTTTAATGAGAATAAAACTTTAAAAAATAAATCTCTGGCAAAACACAATGCAGAGCAAAGGATCCAGGCATAGTCCAGCATCTCCCTACAGCCTCCATGCAGGCCCCTCCCACTGTACCTACTCTGATGAAGCACCCTTTCCACAGACCTGCTCCAGCAGCTGTCTGTTCCTTTTGCAGGGATGACTTAGGGATGCTGGCCTCACCAGGTCCCATCCCCAAGCCCCTGCCACTTGTCCCATTTCCAGGACTTCCAGGGATTAATCATTCTTCCCTTGACTCTCCTGATCTGTCTGGTCCCCCTAGTCTCACACAGGCCCCTCCAGCCCTCTGGTTCCCGTTGGTTCTAACAGGTTTCTTTGATCCCCAATGCCACCTCTCCACGGTCCTATCAGCAATCCCAGCCTTGCCCTGCTTCTCAGGTGGAGCCCTCTGACTTGACCCCAGTCCTGTCAGCCCCTGCACTAGAGAGCCCCACAAGTCTCAGCTCCCTGAGGCCCCGTTCTTCTGGACCTGGCTGTACAGGACAGTGTCTGAGCTGTGGCCTTTCCTGCCACTGTCAGCTGCAGCACCAGATTCAGGAAAGGCCAGGCCCTGGGGCTTGGGAGCTGGGAGGGGCTTTGTGATCCGAGAAGGGGGAGGCACAGCATAGTCATCAGTGGCAGGGTTGTAGGGGAGCTCATAGCCCTCCTCCTTCACTCGAGCCTGGCACCACCAGGCATCCTTGGGCTCCTGAGGCAAATCATAAAGGCCCCGGAGAGCAGCTGGGGCCAGGCCCTCAGGTTCATCATAGATGGGGTCCTCTTTGGGGTCCTTCAGCTTGGCCTTCATCAACTGCTGCTGCACATGCTCATACAAGTTCCAATAGAGAGTTTTCTTTAACTGTACCCTCTCCCCTGCCAGCGCAGGGGTGCTGTCCAAAGGGTCTGAGTATAGGGAATCCTGGGAAGGACCCTGAGGAATGCGCAGGGAGTCTAAGGGTTCAGCATACAGGGCCGGAGGGCTGCCTGGGAGCTCCTGGACGCCAGGGTGGGAAGCCAGCTTCTGCTCTGCCAGTTCTTCTCGGGAATCAGTTCTAACAACATCCTGCCCCTGACTAGCCTTGCCCTGGGCCTTCTGCTGGTGGATAGCAGTCTCAACAGCCTGAAAGATGTCATTTCCCTGTGCTGTCTGGAAAGTGAATGTTCCAGGGCCGGAGGAGCAGCGTCGGCCAGCCTCAAACGAGAACATTACCTGGAAAGAGTATGAAGGGAAATACATTACCAAGAGCCATCAGGCATGGTGAGTCACAGGGCTGAACTAGTTAGAGGGTCTACAAAGAAAAGACTAGCTGAGGAGGGAGATGGGCTCATGGGCTAGGCAAAAAAGGGTTATCAGAAGGCAGAGCTTCCCACCTTCCTGCTCTGTCCCACCTCACTCCACCCACGGCCCTGGACCCAGAAAGCCAGCCCTCCTGGACAACATACCCACCTTGTCTCGGCCATAGCGACGCAACAGAGTGTAGGGCCAAGAAAGGAGTGGCTCCAGTATCTGACTCTGAGTTCCCACAGTCAGGAGAGTCAGCCTCTGGGCCTCCACCCTCAGCACATAGGAGCCATGCAGGCCACAGCGCTCCGCTGCTTCAGTCCTCTGCACAGTTACCCAGAACTGCGATCCTGGAAGGAATGTGCAATCAGACTGGCACCTGACTGGGACCGGGACAGGTCGTCTCAGCACTCATGTGTAAGCCAGCTCTCAGGAACTTCCTACTTCCCCTTAGGTTCTTGGGACCTCTAATGAACCCCTTCCCTGGGCACCTTTCTTTCCATCCCATCCCTACCCAGCTTTTCAGGCGGCTACCTTCCCAGGTGGGGCTATACAGCGAGTTCTCCAGCATCTCCAGGGCAGAACGCTTGGGTGGGTTCTCAGCAGGTGCCAGAGCCCAGCTGCCTTTCTGGGGTAAAGAGAAAAGAGTATCGAGTACACTGTCATTCCCTCAGCGCGGTTTCGAGGGTCTAAGCCAGCCCAGTTCCTCTGCCGCTGAAACTACCCCCACCCCGAATCGCCTCTGGGGCCCAGTTCGGCTTGCCCCAGCCCCTCGCAAGCAATCCTGGCCCCCTCACCGGAAAGGCGTTTAGGCACAGCGTTTGCACCCAGGCGGCGCTGGACGGCGCGTCGGCCGCCAGCAGGTGGGAGCGCTGTGCGGTGTCCAGGCGGAAGGCGGCGGCTCCAGGCGCAGGGGGACTCTCCAGAGCCACGGGCACCACGCTCACACACTCAGCTAGACGGATCACCTTGCAGTCCAGGCGACGCGAGGCCACTCGGCCCCCTCCAGAGCTCGACCCCTTGTGGTCAAAGAACTCGAGGCGCGCTACACCGTGGGGGCTGGCCGGGTAGAGCACGGCCCAGGTCTTCCTCCACCTCTGCGGAAAGAGAGCGAGAGACGCTGGGGAGACAGCGAGCCAGGGCTGGCGGCCCGGCCCCAACGGGGAACGAGGGACTAGCGCAGGCCTTCCCGAAGAGGATGCCGCTGAGTCTCCCCAGGACCAGAGAGGGCGTGCCCCAAGGCCGGCAGCCACTTCTCCGCAGTGTGCAAAGAGACTCCGCGGGAACTTCACAGGGTTCGCGGCTCCTACGCCGCGCTCCTACCTACTGCCTCCCTCCCCCTTCCTGGGCCCTTTCATCCACCCCTAGCTCTAATCGGGCGGCACCCTTGCCCCGGGCTACCTTGGTACCGAAACGCTGACTCTGCAAGAAGAGCGGCCCTTCCATCAAGGCCCCGTCCATGGCCCCCGGCGGTTCCGTCTTCGCTTCCCAGCCCGGGGCCGGGGGCGGGGCGGGGCTGAACGGGGAAGGGGAGGGGCGGGGCGGGTCCACTAGAGGCGTTCCTGCCCCCGCTCCGGCCCCGGGGAACCGCGAAGCGGAAGGGAAGAGAGGCGCAAGAAGGGAGAGGGGCCTCTCCAGATAAACTGGACGGCACACTCCCTCCAGGCCTCTACCCTATCCCCAGCCCTGAGACGGGCGCAAACGGCTCCACCAAGGGAAACTTCGCGGTTTCCGCCAGAGGGCTCTGGCGCCTGGGCTTGGGAGCTGCATTTGACGTCATATGCTCAACGTGACCTAGTAGTGAAGGCCGTGACATCACCTGGAAAGTGCTGACGGGCACCCTGGGGACCCGGAGGAGCCACGTGGGTCCTCCTAGCCTCAGTTCCCCCAACCAGAACCGCCTCTAGCCTGGCTGTTTACTCTCCACGGAGCAGGCGCTCAGGCCTGGAAGGCTCTCCGGAGCCCAAAGCTGAGCCCTGGCCTTCCGCCGCCGCAGGGGCCGGTGCCTGGGGCCAGTCCGCTGCCCTGTGGCCTCTTGAGTGTCCAGTTGCCTGACCGCGGCTGCACGGCCTCCAACACGAGGGAAAAGAAAGCTTCATTGAGCCGACCGGGAGGGGAGGGGCAGGGAGAGGTGGAGCAACAGTGGCAGCTAGCTCCTCGGGGGGAGGGGAGGACCTAGAGGAGGGACCTGGCCTGGGAGGAATTCAGGGAGAAGGCGGAATGTAGGAGGGCTCTAGGGGACGTGGGAGGGACAAAAGGAGAGAGGGGAGAGAGGGGAGGGGTCCAGTCTCCCAGGCCGAGTACTTTTTTTTTGGAAGCCCTAGGACTGATCTCCAGGACCAGAACTCTTCTCCCAGCGTCTAGGGCCCCCGCTCAGCCAAAGGTAGGGGAGACACATTCCCGAGGAAGGGGAGTTGCGGATGCAGAGGATGGTGGAGGGACCGGGGTGTAGGGGTGATGTGGGATGGAGACGAGGGGAAGCCAACCAGCTGAAGGTTTTATTATTGTCAAAGAAAAATGAGACAAGAAGACTGGAAAGAGGAGGCAGATATGGGGCAATGGGTGGGTGGGGGTGGAGGGACTGCAGGGTTTTTCAAAGAGGGCAGCAGGGAGGGCCCTAAGGCTGAGGAATGCTCTGTGAGGCCTGACCCCTGTGCCCCTAAGCCAAAATGTCCCCAGAACAAAACTGTCCTGTTGGGTTGTTTGTCTGAGTGTGGGGAAGCGTGTTGGGCGCCCCCCTCCACTGCCCGTTGTAGAGGAGCTGTTCTCAGCCCCAGACAGAGAGGCCTTAGCTGAGGAGCTGAATGGTGCCCCGGCCTCCGGTTGCCCGGTGACAGTGGTGGCGATATTGGCAGGAGGCTTGGACAGCCCCACCCCACCACACCCCCCACCCAACTTGAGGCCTAGCCCTCTTGGGCCTCTTGACCTGCAGAGCATGTGAGAGCCTGTGTGCTGGGTAGGGCATGCAGTGGGCTCTCTGTGCACTCTAGTCTCTCCGCTCTGCCTCAGAATCTGCCCAGATAGGACTCTGGGCTTGGCCTCCATTCATGCGACCCTAGAGCCGAGGGTTTCCTAAGCCCCCTTGCCTACTTCTCTCCATGATCAGTAGTTGTCTGTCCTCTGTCTAACTGGCTGAATGGGGTCATCTAGGTCCCTCTGGCCTCTGCTTCTTGGCTCCTATTAGTCCCCCTCCTCCTCACCTGTTGTCTGCATCTCTCAGCCATTCCCCAATTCTGTGTGCCTGGCTCTCTCCCAACCCCCTTCTGTCCATCATCAGCACTGTGTGTGTGTGTGTGTGTGTGTGTCTTTCCTCCTCCCTCCCTCCTTCTCTCTCCCCCTTCCTCTCCCTTTCCTTTTCTCTCTCTCCTCAATCTGAGTCTCTCAGTCTATGCCTCCTTCACTTTGTGTTTCAGCCCCTTTTTAGTGTTTCTTTCTCACTGTCTTAGTCCCTGTCTTTCCCTCTGTCTCTGGTCTTACTAAGTGTCTCTTTTCCTCTCATGACCTCTCTCTCGGACCTTGGCTGGCTCAATCTCAGTTTCTCTCACATGCACTCTCTCTCTGGGGAACCCAGGCCTTCTCTGCCATGCGACCTGTCAGTGTCTGGCAGTGGAGCCTGTGGGGGCTGCTGCTGTGCCTGCTGTGCCTGCTGTGCAGCTCGTGCCTGGGATCTCCATCCCCATCCATGGCCCCTGAGAAGAGGGCCGGGAGCCAAGGGCTGCGGTTCCGGCTGGCTGGCTTCCCCAGGAAGCCCTTCGAGGGCCGTGTGGAGATACAGCGAGCTGGTGAATGGGGCACCATCTGTGATGATGACTTCACGCTACAGGCAGCCCATGTCCTCTGCCGGGAGCTGGGCTTCATAGAGGCCACAGGCTGGACCCATAGCGCCAAATATGGCCCTGGAACAGGTGAGCACTGCTCCAGGTGTAGCCTAGGTATTACCTCAATGTGACCTAAGTTCAGGGAGAGAGACCATCAGTATGGCACAGCCACAGGGACACAGAACACTAAGCATAGCCAGTGTTGAGTAAATCCACGAGTAATAAACCAGGCAACATAGTCACTTCTCAGAGCTGTGTGTTCTTAAGCTGGTCAATGCCTTCTCTGAGCCTTGATGCCCCATGTGATAAAAGACTAGAAGATATCTAAGTTTCTGTTGAATAAAATATGATTATCCAAAGCCATGCATGAGCACAGCTCTGTTAAAGTGAGCCCTGTATGGTTAAAGTACAGCTGCTTTAATGAGAAGCTGAGAGCAGGTAAATAATGTCTGGATGACCCAAAGCCAGACAGGATCACAGATATTGCAGCTGACAAAATCACATTATAGGCCAGAGCTGAAATCAACAAGCTGGAACTGACTAGAGCAAGTATGAATGTGGCTATTAGGAGTGTAGGAGAAATTCCGCCTGAGGCCTTGGGGGTGCTTGCATTGTACGAGCCCACAATGGGATTGATAGACAGATGCTGGTACAGTCTGCAGCTGATACCCCAATTCCAACTGGCTAGACCACTTCTAAACTACTTGTAGATGCCACATTGTAAGAGACATGATAGAAAATGGAAATTCTTTCAGAGGAGAGCTGCCTAACTGTGAAAGATTTTTTTTTATTATTGCTTGATTTGAAAGAGAGAGAGAGGAAGTGAGAGACAGCAGAGGGGGAGAAGCATCAATTTATTGTTCCAGTTAGTTATGCATTCATTCATTGATTCTTTACATGCCCTGACTGGGGATCGAGCAACCTTCGCATAGCAGGACGACACTCTAACCAACTGAGCTACCCAACCAGGGCCCAGATGTGAAAGATTTGAAGCCAAGTTTCAAGGATGAGTAGCTGAAAAAACCAGGGATTTTTGACATGAAAAGGAAAAAAACTTGGATAGCAATTACATGACGGTTATCTTCAAATATGAAGATAGTCATGTGGCTGAGGGACTTTTTTTGGATGGCATCAAAGGACTGAATCAGACCTGGTAGGGGAAAGTCATAAAGAGTCACAAGGGCCCTGCTGGTGTGGTTCAGTGGATTGAGCACCAGCCTGCAAAATGAAAGGTCGCCAGTTCAATTCCCAGTCAGGGCACATACCTGGGTTGCAGGCCAGGTCTTCAGCTGGGGGCATGTGAGAGGCAACCGCACATTGATGTTTCTCTTCCTCTCTTTCCCCTCCCTTCCCGTCTCTAAAAATAAATAAAAATAATTTTTTTTTTTTAAGTTCACAAGGATTTTGTGATCATTCCCATAGCCTTGTGGGGCAGGCAGTAGGTGCCCCAGCAGAAGCTGGGGAAGTCCTGTCAGGATATGCTTCAGGGGTCCCTGCACAATGGCTGAAACAGATGACCTTTTAGGGTCCACTCAATTCTGAGAGGAAGTCAGTAACAGCCATTTCAGTAAGGCCCAGGCAGAGAGAAGAACAAGGAGCAATGTGGAAGCACAGACAGGGTGAACACATGGGAAACTGGGAAGCTGAGGTGAAAGACCTTAGATTCCCAAGTCTCACAAATGGCTCAAACCCCTAAGCCCCCATTGGTTATGTGGTCTTAGGCAAATTACTTCTCTGAACACTCATTTCTTTATATCAAGCAGTGGTAATATCTTCTGGCAGCTTTGTTCTAAGAATGATCATGTATGTACACACCATGGCAGACTGCCTACACACAATAGGTACTTGGTTAATTGAACTATCACTGAGTGGGTAAGAACTGAGCAAACTTTTGTTGTATTCTCTTGTTTTTTTACTCACGGTACCAAATTCCTGACTATCCCCAAGTCACCACCAATCCTGCATCAATTCTATGCCTTCTTTCCTATTCCATCTAGGGTCCCCTGTCCCTTCATCACCCATTATCTTACCAGAAAAATGGAATCATCATGGCCGAGTGTGAAGACTCCATTCTCACTCTCCCCAACTCCCCCCATCCTACCTCCCCAAGCCTCATTGTCCCTTCATCTCTCCCTCCACAGGCCGCATCTGGCTGGACAACCTGGGCTGTAGTGGGACTGAACACAGTGTGACCGAATGTGCCTCCAGGGGCTGGGGAAACAGTGACTGTACCCATGATGAGGATGCTGGGGTCATCTGCAAGGACCAGCGCCTCCCTGGCTTCTCTGACTCCAATGTCATTGAGGTCTGCAGTACACACACACACACACACACACACACACACACACACACACACACTCCAGGATGGCCAGACAGAGAGGGCTATGGGGTGTTATATGTGGCTAGAGGAGACTCTAGAAGGTAGGGGACTCCGTATGCCCCACTGGATAATTCGGGTTGGTAGGAAGCTGGGGGCTGGGTGGGTGGGGGCAAATGGTAGGGCTCCTAGATGTTGAAAAATCCAGATTTGTTTCAACATTAACAAATCTGGCAGGGACCTGGTCCCCAGGACACCCTGGAACATCTCCCTTCTTACTTGCCCCCTCCTACAATGCCACTTCCTATGTGAAGTGCTCCCTCCTGCTCCAGACAGTGAGGTGCTCCTTCCTAGCACCCTTGATCATTCCTCAGGGCACATCACAGCAGTCCTTCCACTCAACACCCCACACACCCCAGTCAACACACCATTGGGGGAGGTATGCATCTGTCAGCCCCTGCTCCCCTGTTGGGTTTGCAGGAAGCACGTGCAATGTGGGTTCCTTAAGGGGGGCAGGACATGTGATTCCTTCCTGTGCTTGTGGTCCCATCCTCAGGTAGAGCATCACCTGCAAGTGGAGGAGGTGCGACTTCGACCAGCAGTTGGGCGGGGCAGGCGACCCCTGCCTGTCACCGAGGGACTGGTCGAAGTCAGGCTTCCCGATGGTTGGTCAAAAGTATGTGACAAAGGCTGGAGCGCCCATAACAGCCACGTGGTCTGCGGGATGCTGGGCTTTCCCAGCGAAAAGAGGGTCAACACGGCTTTCTACAGGTGAAGGGATACGGGTGCTGGTGGAGCAGACTTGGATGGAGGGGTGCTCCTTAAAGAATGGGTTTGAGAGACCTCTAAGAGGATCCAAGCACACGGAAGGCAGGGGAGGAGGGGAAGTTCTGGGACAGTGGGGGAAAGGAGAGACCATTGCGAGGCTGGAGAGGTGAGAAATATTGTGAGACCATGAAATGCTCCTCCAGGCGGGCCTGCAAGGGGACCGTGAGACTCCTGATCTCTGATGTCCCTAGCGGGGGCGGGGTGAGTGGCGGCCGGTGGCGCGTCGGTGCAGTGACGCCAGCGGTTGGCAGGCAGAGTCCCGTTCAGGGCCTCGCGCCCAGACTCGAAGCCACGCCCAGCGGCGACGGTCCACAGGCGGTTAAAGTCACGGCGCTGGCGCAGCCGGGATCCCGAGTTCGAGTTCGGAGAGGAAAAGGACGCACCTGGCCCAGGCGGGCGCCAGTTGTGTGCTGCGCAGGGCTGGGTGACCAGGATCTGAGGACTGGAACTGGTTCGTGTTGCTCGCGGGGCGGTGTGTCCCCAACCTAGGGACAGTCCCTGAGAGCCAGAGGAGGAGGGCGCCCCGCCCTGCATTCAGGCAGCCAGTTGGGTGCCCTGTGAGCACGAAAGCTCTAAGGACTTCTAGGTATGTTTTCTAGAATAGCCTTCGGCCCTCCACCTGCCAGAGAGCCCTGGTGTACGAGCCACCTTCCAGAATAGCGAAGCACACTGGGGACCAGCTCAGTGCTTACAGCGTCTCCCTTCCCTGGAGCATCTGATTTGGTCGTTTTGAGAAATGTGGAAATCTTTAGTCTCTCTATAATCTACTTTTGCAGGCTAAAAATGCTTATTTTCTTCAGCATTTCCTTAGATCAGTTTTGCAGAAAAACCTCTTGACATCTAGGTGACCTTCCACTGTGCACACTACTTCTGGCGTGATCTGACATGGTCTGATCAGAGAAATGCTCAACTTTGACTAAAGCATGCCTAGAGTTTTCATTGCCTTTCTGTTGAGGCAGCATCCCACTGCTCATACTGAACTTGTAATCACCTAAAACCAATTCAGGTCTTCCCTTGTCTTTCATACTGATAGCGCAGCCTATTTGGACCTAAATCCATGTTGAGTTTACTCTATTAATTTGCTATATGATTTTAAAACCTTTTTGAAAGCCATGATGATCCCATGAGATTATCTTGAATCTTGACATTATTTTCCATGTTTCATTCTTCCCAATCTCCTTTATTAGACAGACCTGATAGCTATGTCTTCAGGCTTCATCAGAGTAACTGTTGAAATGTTTAAAACTAAAGCCTGCTTCTTCTTATGAAACTTTCCTCCAGGTTTACATAAAGCCTTTTATCATTAGTTACAAGATGTTATTTCAGCCAGTTGGGAACCAACTGAACACTGCAATGATGTAGACAACATTTCACCATCTTATCTATAATAAATTCACAGATTTTGTTAGTCTTTGCTAAAACCCAGATATACTATGTTCATAGCCTTTCTCCAGCCCTCTGATTAGTAATCGTTCAAAAAAGAAAGTCATGGTGGTTTGACTGAGTTAATTTTTACTGAAAGCATTTTAGGCCTCTAAGGATCACCATAATTTTCCCTCAATGTTCACAAACTTTCTATTTCAAATCTTACTCTATAGAGTATTACTGATCTGTCAGTTGAGGAATCCTTTTCTTCTTTTTAAAAGTCAATATATTATCCAACTTCCAGTCTTTTCCATACTTGCTCAAATTTTCATCTGAAATTTCTTTCAGCCCCCCAAAATACACTTTATCTGCTCTAGAGACACAACTGTTTTAAAGCATGTATGTGATGTGCTCCTTGACTATTATTTTCCTGGGGCTATACTTTTTTCTCTGTGTTTGTTCTTTATCTTTCCTAATCCAAACACCAGGGTCTGAAAGATGAGTATGATTTAAATAGCAAGCATTTCAAGTGAAGAGGATAGCGCAAACAAAAGTGTAGAAATTTGTCCATTCGGTGTTATTTATTGCATGCCTACTGTGTGCCAAGGGCTGTTATAGACTGTAGGGATTCAACAGTGAGCAAAACAGACAAAAGTCCCTGATCTCATGGACTAGGGAGGAATCGTAAAATGAGAATGTAAGAACGGCATGGAGTATAATTATTAAGAATAAAGCAGGGAAGGGGTCAGGAAATGGTAGTGGGATTACAGTTTTAAATAGAGTGGTCAGCAAAGGCGTCTTTGAGAAGGCATCATTTGAGAAAAGATTTAAAGGAGGTGAGAGCACAAGCTATGCACAAATCCAGACTAGCATTTTCAGGAACAGTGATCATAAATGAAAAAAATCCAGGGGAATGTGTTGGGGGTTTCAAGTCAGACAAGGGAGGCATTCTCATGGGTAACAGGATACTACGGTACTTCTAGATTCTAAATAATACTACATCTTTCTGAGCACTACTCTGGAAGTCAAGATGATCTCTCTGGGTTACTGGCGAAAGGAAAGTGCCAAGTGTATTTTATTTTAGACATATTTGAGAATAGGACATTGGGGAAATTTTTTTTACATTATTCTTACATGATGAAAGAGTCTAAGTTCTTAGTAATGCCTTAGGGAAGGGACCTGAGAACTACTGTAGACTCTTCACTAGCAATATTGGACATATTGGATGTTTTGGCATAAAGGTCAACTAAGTACATCCTCAGGAAGTAGCCAGGGCAGGAAATACCCAACAGCTTCAGTCCTGTTTAGAATCTATATGTTAAAATATTAGTGCTCTTCACACCATATACTGTATCTAAACATGACTTCTCAAGAGCAACAGCAGAGCAGGACATGTTCAAAGAAATAATAACTAAGATGATAACAGGGTTCATAAACTTATAAGAACAGACAAACAGGACCTGCATTCAATCATAGAGAGTTGGACAGGACAAAGAGGAGGCAACAGTTAAATCTTTGAAATCAAAGGGGGAATGAGAGGAAAAACAGACCTAGTTTTCAGACCTTAGACTTAAGGCAACATCTTGAAGAATAAAATAGGTCAAATATTTAGACTAATGAAAAAGAAATAAGGTTTTAGAACTTATTTCCCTAGAAGTAAGTTTGGGGGATGAGCTCAGTTTGTGAATGACTAAAAGCATACAGGCTTTAACTTGGTCAGGAAGGGTGCTGTCATCCTAAGCAGCCTGGCTTCATGTTCCCCAGTCAAAACAAGTTGACATCCTTAGATATTCCTACCATGGTCTTTGGTCCTGGTTCACTAGCCTCAGGCATGGAAATACCAGAAGCCAGAGAGCATCCAAGAATAAAAAACAGTCCACCTCCCTAGATGTGACCAGGCCAGTTCTCTCTCCTCACCTGGTCAGTCTGGCAAGCCTAACAATCCTAACACCCTTCTACTTATGCCCTTTCCCTTAGCCCTTCCCTCAGATTTAGATCAGACTTAATATCAATGCACGAGTTCTTAGCCACCATCCGTCTTAACCTAATTTCTGTGGGTCCTGGTATAGGGGTTCTACCAGTCCTGAGCCCATGCCCTTTACTGCTGCTTACCCACCTGGTCATGTGCTTATGAGGCCAAACAGCTGTGAAGGGTAGAGCCTTGGGGGTATCTGATGTTATGATATCCTGTCACCACAGACCCTTTGGTTCTAGGAAAAGAAACCTTGTGCCTGGTCCTAGCTGCACCAGCCTTTCCCACTTGGTCCTAGAATGATCCTGACTCTGCTATTGTCTTATCCTCACAGAAAGTTGAGGAAGCGAGCGGCCAAAGCCTCAGCCCGACGCCCCAAGCCCCTTGGAAGGTAATGGGGCAAGAGCCCCGGGACCTCCTGCACACACCTGTGGCCCCAGGAGGTGGATGGATGGAAGACAGCCTATCCATGTCCATCCCCAAACCCAAGCTGATGAATTAAGGCTATGACTGCAAAATCGCCGTTCCAGAGAGGGATGGGGAGAGGAGGCAGGCATGGGAATGGGCAAGCTTTGATCTTAGGAAGTACAAGGAGGAATAATGAAGGAATGGCTGAGGCGAAGTCTCATCTTTATATTTCCCCCAAATAGCTTGGGCTGCAGCCTGAGCCACCTGCATGCTTCCTTCCCTTGCCCAGTCTTCTCCCTTAATTCACCCACAATCCCATTCTCTCATCTGCCTTAACTTTCCTCTTACCTCCTCCCTTCACCCACCTGCACTGACATAATTAGATTTCTCATCACTGTTGCTGAATCCAGAGAGCAGCACGAGATCCTAAAATGCACTTCGGTGGTATGCAGCAGTCAGAGTTTGTGGCAAATTGGGCCGCCTTTACTTTACCCCTTCCCACACTCTGCATAGGGGGTCCACCCCAGACATAGGGGAAAAAAATCACCCTCTGCCTTTCCTGGGCCATATTACCTAACCACTACTTCCACTAATTGCTTTCTCCTTTTTTCAGACCAATCACCAAGCATAAGGTCAAACCCAAACCCCGAGTGGGCAGGGGGCCAATCAAGAGGTAAATAAAGTTTAGGCTGGGTGGACAGGAGAGAGAGCACCTAGCCATGAGTCCGAGAACTGGGCTGTGGTCAGGAAGGGGTGCAAGACTGCCCTTCACCCAAGAGGTGGAGGAGCAGCAGCAGCTATTACAGACCACCTTCCAGATGATTCACTGAATGGTAAAGTAAGGCTCGCCCTTATGTCTCTGGGGAATTACACTTGTCACAGGATTTTTGAAAATCTCTGTAGGAGTTCATCCACTGACTACCCTTGTTCCACCTAACTCATTTATCGTCCCCCAGTGAATTCTAGTAGAAACTCTAGCACTTTTGTCCTTCGGGCACCGTGCTTGCCCCTCCCCTAAAAAGTTGTCGGTGTTTCCATCCTGCCTTTATTTGATTAATTTTTAAAAACAAGTTCTACTGGCCTGGAGGTAAGACTCAGTGTCCCCTCTGGAAACTCAACCAGGGATGAGATCCTCCCTGGCCCCACTGACACAATTAGGCTCCCAGTTCCATAATTTTCCTTCTGGGTTGCTTCAAAGAGAACACAAGTGATTGAAACATTTCCAACCTGTGATTACATTTCACTAGGCTTCCAAGGGCCATTTGCACATGCTAAGTCTCCCTGATAACTTCGTCAGCAGTGGCTGAGGTACAGAGAATTCATCCCTTTCTATTGTCCCCTCCTCTCTTCAGTGTGTTCTGAGATCATCCACTGGTCTCCTGGTACCCCTCATTCTCCAGCTCCTTCCTCTGGTACCTTCAAAGGACCTTGGAATTTGAGGGTGTTCATGTAGTGTCTTTTAGCTTAGGGTCATCTTTGCCCAACATGGCCATATTCTGGCCTTCCCTGACCCCCACATTAAAGTGCACACTGCCGTTTTTACTTTGTTAGTTGTGGGGAAAGAGGAGGAGGGAGTCCAGAAGAGAGATGTCTTCTTTCCTGTGATGGCCTCTTTGACTTTTATTTTTGGCCAAATCAGACTTTGGGAGAGTACCTGATCTCTGAGCTTCAGAATCCTCTTATCCTAAGCTTCCAATGGAATTCTGTCAAGTCTCCAGGCTTCCTTTATCTGCTGTGTTTGTAAACATGTCCTCCTCTCTGTCTTCCTAGTCAATATCTTCAAGTTGTCATGTTCCTTTCTTCCTCTGAGGGACATCGCTGTAATAATTCCCTGTCAAACCTCACAGGCCCACTCCACCAATACCAGGCCTCACAGCTGGTTCCCTTCCCCTCTGGGCTTGAACCAGGTATCCTGGGAAGAATGTATTTCACATGCCTCACTGCGGTCTCTCATTCAGTTGGTGTCAATAAACAAGTCCCCTTGTTCTCTCAAGCATCCCTAGTTTAGTCCCATTTTCCTGCTCCAGTGGCTATGGAACATTCTTTCTGTTATATTTAAATTGCAGAAGCACAGACTGCCTCATTAAAGACTCACAGCTTGACTCAGGTCTGAGGATATCTTTACCATTGTTGTTCATATTCGCTGTCCTTCTCTGGCCATATAATCTCCCTAACTTTTGTTTGTCTTGCATTTAAATACCATCATCCCTACATACACCAGCCCGTCTTTCATGTGTCCCCCATCTGGTCTGTTCTTCCCATAACTGCCTGTCATAGTCTGGCCTGGAAGTCCTCCGGCCTCTAAGGAGCCATTTAAACCCAAGATTTACTCACTCATTTGCTTCCTGACTCATTCAGTTATTCCATTATCAGTACAATAGAAGAATCTGCCCACTCTGGGTATTCAAGCTTCCTGTTCTTGTCGGCTGCCCCCTCCTGCCCATTTGCTCCTACTGGGCAGTCCTAGCTTCCCATTTTCTGCACAGAGGCCTTGGCCTCAGCCTCCATTATTAGGGTCAGCAGCCTGAAATCATTTGGAGCAAGGTTTCTACCAGGCATGTCAAGACTAGGTGCATTCCCATAGGGTTCTTCTGCTGCAGAGGTCCCATAGACCCTGCTGTCTGAGTAACCTAGGCTCTTTCAGCCTGGAAACTCACCATTCATTCCCTTTGTCTCTTTGGAGGGCAGCATAGCAGAAAGAGGGGAAGAGGGGGGATAAAATGGTTGTGGGAGGAGGGTTGTGAGCCAAGAGGCAGGAGCATTGTTTTACCCTGCTGCTCCCCACTCCTGTCCCCCTCCCCCCCAGGCTGCTGGCCCAGCGGCAGCAACACTCCTTTGGTCTGCATGGGGTGGCGTGCGTGGGCACAGAGGCCCACCTCTCCCTCTGCTCCTTGGAGTTCTATCGTGCCAATGACACCACCAGGTGCCCTGGGGGTGCCCCTGCGGTGGTGAGTTGTGTGCCAGGTCCTCTCTACGCAACGTCCAGTGGCCAGAAGAAGCAACAACAGTCGAAACCTCAGGGGGAGGTGTGTGAGACAGTGACTATGACCTTCCCCACCCTAGGTGGAGAACCCCCCCCCCCCCCCAGCCTGGCTACCCCTAAGCACAGCCCTGACCTTTAAGGACAGAGAGGAACCTTCCAGCGGGTGGGCCACAGACCTTAGACCCCACCCTCATCCCTTTGACCATTCATCTCCAGGTCTGCTCAGCCCTGCTGATGTTCCCATTGACTGCCACTGGAATATCTCTCTTCTCTATAGGTCCGAGTGCGTCTAAAGGGTGGGGCCCACCCTGGAGAGGGCCGGGTGGAAGTCTTGAAGGCTGGCACATGGGGCACAGTCTGTGACCGCAAGTGGGACCTACAGGCAGCCAGTGTGGTGTGTCGGGAGCTGGGCTTCGGGAGTGCTCGAGAGGCTCTGAGTGGTGCCCGCATGGGGCAGGGTGAGGGAGATGAAGGTGGGAGGAATGGGGAAGGAAGATGTACACGCTCTTTGGGGCGGGGGGTGGTGGTGGAATACAATCCTTGGAAAGAAGGAAACACCTGGATAGACCATGAAGGCCCAATTACAACCTCCTGATCTTTGGTCTATGACCCTAGGCATGGGTGCCATCCATCTGAGTGAAGTTCGATGCTCTGGACAGGAACCTTCCCTCTGGAAATGCCCCCACAAGAACATCACAGCTGAGGACTGTTCCCATGGCCAGGATGCTGGAGTACGATGCAACCTGCCCTACACTGGGGTAGAGACCAGGGTGAGTCATACTTTCCACCTTGGCTCAGATACCTCACATCTTATCTGGTCCTGATCACACTCTGAAGTGTGATGGCTCCTCAACCACTGCCCTGGGCCCCTGCAATCCTGCAGCTCTAACCTGACACCACCACTGCTTGCCCTTTATGTGCCTCTGAGTCACCCTTCAGCCACATGCCTGCCACAGACTCCCACTGCCCCACCCCAAAAGCTTTCCCAGCTCTTCCCTTCTGTCACTACAGATCCGACTCAGTGGGGGTCGCAGCCGATATGAAGGGCGAGTTGAGGTGCAAATAGGGGGACCTGGGCCCCTTCGCTGGGGCCTCATCTGTGGGGATGACTGGGGGACACTGGAGGCCATGGTGGTCTGTAGGCAACTTGGACTGGGCTATGCCAACCATGGCCTGCAGGTGAGTGGGAAGGAGAGAGGAACAAGGTTATTGCCTCCAAAGCCTTTGTTTGGGGCAGAGGACTATAGAAATGAGTCCTTTGGCCCAGGAGGCTGGGCCTCACAGAAACACTGGCATATGTCCCCAGGAGACCTGGTACTGGGACTCAGGGAATATAACAGAGGTAGTGATGAGTGGAGTGCACTGCACAGGGACTGAGCAGTCCCTGGACCAATGTGCTCACCATGGCACCCACACTGCCTGCAAGAGGACAGGAACCCGTTTCACTGCTGGAGTCATCTGTTCTGAAAGTGAGTGGAGAGCCAGCCAGGGAAGGGAGGTTCTGGGCTACTCCTTTCTGAGAGGGCTGTAATCCGGAAGGGTAACAAACCAGCTTTATACACTCCTATTGAAGGGTGGGGATGAAAGCACCCCCATCTATCCCCACCCTTCAGCAGTGACTTCTAACACTCCCCTTCCTTTCTGGGTGCAGCCGCATCAGATCTGCTGCTGCACTCAGCACTGGTGCAGGAGACCGCCTACATCGAGGACCGGCCCCTGCACATGCTATACTGTGCAGCAGAAGAGAACTGCCTGGCCCGCTCAGCCCGCTCAGCCAACTGGCCTTATGGCCACCGCCGTCTACTCCGATTCTCCTCCCAGATCCACAACCTGGGACGAGCTGACTTCAGGCCCAAGGCTGGGCGCCACTCTTGGGTGTGGCACGAGTGTCATGGGTGAGTGGGTCAAGTAGAAGAGCAAGGCCACTGGGGATAGGGTGAGCCTGCTGGGGGCAGTAAAGGAAATGGGTTCCCTTGTCTCTTGTCCCCACAGGCATTACCACAGTATGGACATCTTCACTCACTATGATATCCTTACTCCCAATGGCACCAAGGTGGCTGAGGGCCACAAAGCTAGTTTCTGTCTAGAAGACACAGAGTGTCAGGAGGGTGAGTTGGGGCCTAGAATGGACTACAGTACCTCCATCCCACAACCTTGCCTCACACTGATTTATGCCTTCAGATGTCTCTAAGAGGTATGAGTGTGCCAACTTTGGAGAGCAGGGCATCACTGTTGGTTGCTGGGATCTCTACCGACATGACATTGACTGTCAGTGGATTGACATCACAGATGTGAAGCCAGGAAACTACATTCTGCAGGTACCTGGGGTCTGATATATCCTGTTAGCAAGTGGAAGGAGTGTTTACTCAAGACACCCTTGAATTATGTTTCCTTTCTCCCACTCACAGGTGGTCATCAACCCCAATTCTGAAGTAGCAGAGAGTGACTTTACCAACAATGCCATGAAATGTAACTGCAAATATGATGGACATCGCGTTTGGGTGCACAACTGCCACATTGGTATTTGGTGGGAAGAGCAGCCCAGGAAGACTGGGAGATGGGAGGGAAAGGTCTTCATTCTCTTCTCCCCAAGTTGTTTGCCTTCCCACCCACCTCTGGATCTCCCAGCCTCTCCACTTCTACCCACCCTTACCCACAATGGATCTGTTTTCCTGCCCAAACCACCCATTCACTTTGCAGGTGACGCCTTCAGTGAAGAGGCCAATAAGAGGTTCGAACGCTACCCTGGCCAGACCAGCAACCAGATCATTTAAGGTGCTAATACCCACCTCTTCAAATCACACTGGCCCCTAATAGCAGGGGTCTGAGGCGGCCATTACCTCAGCAGCTTACCAAGGAACCCCTGATGTCAGCAGGTCCGCCGCACTCATCCTGTGTGCATAACAGATGTGGAGCTGTCAAGCAGAAGTTATCACCCTCTTTCCTAGGCCAGCTCTCTGGATCTGTGGCCCAGTATGGGAAATCCTGGCTCCCAGGCCCAGCACTTAACTGAGCTCACCACAAAGAGCAGCACCTGATTAACTGGCCAGAACAAATGACAAGAGCAGCTCGTTTTCTTGAATAGGAAGGTCAGAATGGTCAGCTCCAGTATATCCCCTCAATTCGGGGGGTAATACAGCATTACCTCTAGCCTTTTTTGTGGGAGAGAGGATCAGCACTCCCCTGCCTCATTTTTGATTATAACATGTTGCTAGGTATAATTTTATTTTATATAAAAAGTGTTTTTGTGATTCCTCAGAGCCCAGGGATTGATGCTGGTGGTTGGAGGGACCTGCCCCACACTGGTTCGTTTAATCCTCTGTCCAGGTGCCCTCAGAGCCTAGGCCAGGAAGGCAAGTGGAAATCAGAGCAGGAACCTCGTACTCTTGCTGATCTTTTCATTCTGTAACTTCAGGGGTCACATATAAGGTCAGTGTTTCTGGTCCCCGCCGAATCCGTACTGCCAGCCGGGATTGGGTTCGAACAGCTTCATAAATATCTTCAGCATTCTGTACCAGCTGCTCCCCAATGGCCAAGATCACATCACCTGGTCGCAGACCAGCCCTATGGCAAAAGGTGGACAGAGAGAAAGGAGGGAGTAGATAGCCTAGTTCAAAGGCACATGTACATCTCACCCATCTCCACCTCATAGTGCAGTCTCCCCCTCACCGGTGTGCAGGGGAGTCCAGGATGACTTTATGGATGAGCACACCATGCTGAACATCAGGAAAGCTTGGTTCTCGAAGCTGTAGTTCAGCAAGGATGCTGAAAGGACACAGATCACCCTGTTAACCACACCAAGGTTCTCTCCCCATTTTAGGTTCACCGTAAATCTCTCATCAACACTAACAACTATACAGACAGGGAATGCTCTAGGTACTCCAGATACAAAGCAATTTACTTTCTGCCTTCTAGTAGTTACAAGTGGGATATGCATAGAAAAGGTGCCTAATTCCACATAACATATATATAACAATATAACATATTGTGAAATCAATAGCGCTACTCTTGTTCTAGAATCCTAAGCTTTAAGGAGTAGAACTTAAGCTGAGCCTAGAAGGATGGGCCCGATATTTAACCATAAAAAGAAAAAAAAGAAAAAAAAAAGAGCAACATAAATATAAACCTGGAACAGGGAGTCAGGTTGGCTGGAACAGAATACAGTCGTGTAGGAAGCTAGGTCTGGACAATGGAAAATGGCCCCTAAACACCAGGTTAATAGGTTGAAGGATTTAAATCAAAGCAGTGATGGAATGAAATCAATCTGGTGGCAGTTGTGCAAAATGGAATGGGGTGAAAAGTCAAGAGGATGAGAGAGGACAGCTCTTCTGACAGCTCCAAGAGTGAGGCAGTTCAGCATTGATAAAGATAGAATATTCTGAGAATAAATCTCAACAGAAGTGCCATTTGCCCACTAATGGCAGTCCTACAGGTCACTACCACTAAACCTCATACCTGGGAGTCAGGGTCAACATCATCACCCCAATGTAGCGGCGCTTGGACCCACTGATTCCAAACCAGGAATCTGTGATAAAGAGACAAATGAGCCCACCCAGCTACATCCTTCTTTCCCCTCTCTTCTCCCAACAGACCCGTCTCCAACAAGGCCCAATCAATGCTCCTCCCACCACTTAAAGGAACTCCTCCCCCCCAAGCCAGGCTCACTCTTCTTTTCCCCTCGATGCAGAAACTCTCGAAGTCGATCAGAAGGGATAGCAAAGGATATCCCAGCTGTAACCTTCATGGTATTCACTCCAATCACCTCTCCATCCTGCAAGGAGAGTCAATAATTCCATAGCCCAAACAGATAGTAGAAAAAAGATGGGGGTACAAGAACAGCAGGGAGCACTGGGGAATTGGAGAGATCTGATTGGATTCAGGGAGACAGCTAACAAGGGACTGTTCAGAAACTTGACCCAACCTCACTGAATTAGGGAAAAATCCTCCCCTTCCCACACTGACCTGGGGCAGCGATTCTTGGAAGGAAGGATGTCCCACTCACCAGGTTAACCAGGGGTCCTCCAGAATTTCCAAACTGCAGGACAAGGAGAAAATATGAAATAGATCCAGGGACTCTATGACTGGGGGCATACCAAGATGTAGGCACTTTCACCAAATTCTACATTTCTGTAACCCAACCTCCATATAGTATAGACTCACCCACCTTTTATCACACTTGGTGCCTGCACCACAGTCTCTCTCCCTCCCCCAACCCAGACTGTCATTTTTCCATCTCAGTACGCACGTCAATAGCCGCATCAGTCTGGATATATTCCACATTGGTTTGTGGGAGGCCCAGGTCTCTGGCTGGACGCTGAACAGAGCTGACGATACCGGATGTAATCGTGTTCTGCAGTGCAAAAGGACTTCCCATGGCAACAACAAACTCCCCTTGCCTGACATCAGCTGAGCGCCCCAAGGGTAATGTGGGGAGGGGTTCCTAAAGGAGAATGGGTACAAGGGACAGGTCATCTGGAGACGCGAGCAAACTCAGAGCCCCTACCAGATCTGGCTTGCCCGGACCCCCACCATGGTCTTAATCCTCAGCGTGGCGATGTCTGCAACGGGATCGACAGCTGTGACCGTGGCTTCATAGGTATCCCCGCTAGGCAGCCTCACACGGACTCGGCGCCGATCGGCCACCACATGGGCGTTGGTAACGATGAGCCCGTCCGCAGCCACCACGAATCCTGAGCCATTCGAGATAGGGACTTCGCGACCCGAGAAAGGGTGCCTGCAATAGGGGGAAAGCACGCATGGGAGGAAGTCGGAATACTCCTGCTCGCCCGCCCTCTAGCCCGCGACTTCGGTGCTTCCTGGTCTACCCCATCTTTACCGGCCCAGGATCTCGATATAAACCACAGCAGGTGCAGTCTTCTCCACCACGTCCGCAATGAAGTTGTACTGACTCCGGGGAGAGGTGGGCGGTGAGCCAAGGACAGAGGCAAGGACTACATGGGGGCCCCGCCCCCCGCCCCACAACAACAGCAGCACTGCCCCCCCAGCGCCCAGTGCCACCGCCAGCCACATGCGCAGACGGGCTCCAGGGGTCCCTGAGTCCGCCGGAGTCTGAGTATCTGGGGTCCCCGCAGTCAGCCGCGCTCGGGAATCCGAAGTCCCCGACGTCAGGCATGTTCGTGGTCCGGGGACCCCCACAGAGAACTTGGCCCGGAGCCTGGGAGTCTCGTAAATCACTCCCACCCGAGGGTCAGGAGTTCCTGACGTCAGCAGGGCCCGGAGGTCAGGGGTCAACAGGGGTGCCTTCCCCCAGAGAATCCCCCCAAAAGCTCGCCATCCCTGAAGGTTCCAGCCTGCACCCCGCCCCGCCCTCAGTGCAGCCATCAGCTCCGCCTCGGCTGCCTCCTCGCCCGCCCTACACAGAGGCGGTGCCCGGGACGTAAGCTGGTGGACCGCGGGACGCGGGGCACGCCGGTATCTGCAGTCCTCCAGGAATGCACGCCGGACCAGGATTCCGGGAGGTCGACCCCGCCCCCCTCCCCGGGAATGCCGGGAATTGTGGTCCCTGCGGGACGCGAGCTCTGAGGTGGCCCAAGGGCCCGCGAGGCATGCTGGGGCTGTAGCCCTTCCGAGGCTCCTCAGCAGTTCGGATCCCGGCACCCTGGGCCTTGGCCCATAGACTCCGCCTTCCCAGGAGCCCCTGCGGCGGGTCGCGAAGATGGCGGCTGCAGCGACGACCGGACATCCCTAAAGCAACCGCGATGGAGCCCCCACCGGTTCCGGGGCCGGAGCGGCTCTTTGACTCGCACCGGTAAGAGCTCAGACGGAGAGAGGCCGGCTGCCCGGTCCACTCGGCCTTCGGCGCCCGATCAACCCGCCTTTCCCCCCCAGGCTCCCAGGTGACGGCTTCCTGCTCCTCGCGCTGCTGCTCTACGCGCCCATCGGGTTCTGCCTTCTTGTCCTGCGCCTCTTTCTTGGGATCCACGTCTTCCTGGTCAGCTGTGCGCTGCCAGACAGCATCCTTCGCAGGTTCCGACCCCGCTGCTCGGGGAGGGTCAGGACTGTGTCCAGCCAGAGATAGTGCAGTCACTACTGCCTGCGTCCCCAGGTTCGTGGTGCGGACCATGTGTGCGGTGCTGGGGCTCGTGGCCCGGCAGGAGGACTCCGGACTCAGGGATCACCGAGTCAGGGTCCTGATTTCCAACCACGTGACACCTTTCGACCACAACATAGTCAACCTGCTCACCAACTGTAGCACCGTGAGTGGGGCAGCGGGGAGGGGGAGCGTCGAAGACGAATTCGACACGTGCAGTCCCCCTGGGGCCCAGCTCAAGGCTATCCTTTGCCCGCCCGGTTTTTCCCTTGGAGACCACGAGATACTAGGCCTTACCCCTAACCCCGCTCCTATACCCCATATGCCAGTTTTCTGACTTCCCAACATTCTTTTCTTCTTGCTTTCTGTCTTCCCTGTTCCCAGCCTCTACTCAATAGTCCCCCCAGTTTTGTGTGCTGGTCTCGGGGCTTCATGGAGATGGATGGGCGGGGGGAGTTGGTGGAGTCACTCAAGAGATTCTGTGCTTCCACGAGGCTTCCCCCCACCCATCTGCTGCTATTCCCCGAGGAAGAGGCCACCAATGGCCGGGAGGGGCTCCTGCACTTCAGGTGGGTGAGCTACAGGTATTGGTCTCCAAATGAGTAGGTAGTCGGGCTTGGGGGCCCTCAGGTTTTCACAGCCTTCTTCAGCCCTGACTTCTCCATTCCTAGTTCATTACCTGTCTGTTCACTTTTTGGTTCTTTCCTCTTAATTTCTTTAATTCTCAACTTATCTACTTGGACAGTTTGAGAGTTTCCTCCTGTTTTAAGTCTGGTATGAGTTGCTGACTGGGCTGGCTGTCATCCCATTCTACTCTCTTCCTTCTTCTAGTTCCTGGCCATTTTCTATCCAGGATGTGGTACAGCCTCTTACCCTTCGAGTCCAGAGACCCCTAGTCTCTGTGGTGAGTGCCTGCTGGACAGGGAATTTGGGGGGCTTGGAAGAAAGTTTCCCACTCCTAGGCCCTGACTTAGATCTCCATGCCTTCTTCTCAGACAGTGTCAGATGCCTCCTGGTTCTCAGAACTGCTGTGGTCACTATTCGTCCCTTTCACGGTGTATCAAGTAAGGTATTAACTGTCCTTACTTTTTGGTGACTGGGAAAAGCTCATGTCAAGGTCAAGAAAGTAGTTGCCTCTGTCTTGTCCGTTTGTAGATCTTTTAATATCAAAGTTTCAACACAGGTGCAATACAAATACTCTCTACCCTCACCCCCACTGTCCCATGAAAAGAGGTATCAGAGTAGGGAAATGGTGACAGCCTCTACCCCTGGTGTCCCCAACATGGCCCTGGCTTGCTTTTTGCAGGTGGCTCCGTCCTGTTCATCGCCAGTTGGGGGAAGGGAATGAGGAGTTTGCCCTCCGTGTACAACAGGTGGTAGGGTACACAGGCAGGGTGGATGTGGGGCTCTTTCCTTAGGCAGAAGGGGAAGAAGGTTTGAGACTTTGACTCTCCCAACCTTCCAATTCTCCCTAGCTGGTGGCCAAAGAATTGGGTCAAAGAGGGACACGACTCACTCCAGCAGACAAAGCAGAGCACATGAAACGACAAAGACACCCCAGATTGCGCCCCCAATCAGGTGTGTAGTCTCTGTATACAAATATTTTTGTTTTGTTTTTTTCCAGCAAATTGTGATTTCCTCCCTATTCCTGTGCTAGTCAGCCTTTCCTTCCTCCTCATTCTCCACTCACCATATTTTGGATTTCTTTTTTGCAGTCCAGTCGTCTTTCCTTCCCTCCCCTGGCCGGGCTTCTGATGTGCAGCTGACAACTCTGGCTCAGAGAGTGAAGGAGGTTTTACCCCATGTGCCACTGGGCGTCATCCAGAGAGACCTGGGTATGGGAAAGGGTAACCTCACACAGAAAGACAGGCACAGAGATGAAAAGTGGATGGTGAGGAGAAATGGTGAGCAAGGGAAACAGATCCCTTCTCTCTTCCCTTCTCCCCAGCCAGGACTGGATGTGTAGACTTGACCATCACTAATTTACTTGAGGGAGCTGTAGCTTTCATACCTGAAGACATCACCGAGGGGACACTTCCCACAGCCTCTGCCCCTAAGGTGAGACCCAGGAAATGGTCACATCCAAGACTTGGGGTGGGATGGGGCAATCTACATACTCCCTATCCCTGATGTCTCTTTTTTGATCCTGAGACCCTAGCACAGTGCCTCTCTTGCAAAGTAGGCATTCGATGCGTGTTTAATGATGATGACTTCGCAAGCCCTCTGACATTGTGATCACCTCAGTTCCCCAGCTCTGGCCCGGTGACCCCTCAGCCCACAGCCCTAACATTTGCCAAGTCCTCCTGGGCCCGACAGGAAAGCCTACAGGAGCGCAAGCAGGCACTGTATGAATACGCGAGAAGGTGAGGGGCTTAGAGGACAGTGGGTAGGAAGGGGCAGGTTGAAGAAGGGAGCTAATTATGAAGCTAATATATAATATGGCAAAGCCCACACAATGTCTTTTCCCTATGTCCCACAGGAGATTCACAGAGAGACAGGCCCAGGAGGCTGACTTGAGTACAGGATGGCACCCAGAGCCGCAGGACGGAGACTGGGGGCAGCCCTCACCCAACTCACCAGGCCGGATGGGTGGGTGGTAGGAGGGGAGAGATGGGGCTACCCCCAATATCACATTAAACTTAAGGTTTTCACTCAAGGTCTAAAATGCCTCCTACGCAGCTTCCTTTTTTCTCAAGTTAGGGGGAATGGGAATGAGGTCCTCCTTGTAGGTTTGTGGAGGGTGGCGAGAATGGAACTGTCGGGAATCACCTCTCATCAAGAGATGAGTGACGTTAAAAGTGAATGAACTGAAGATCCAACAGCAACTAGATGTAACTGTAGTGTTAAGCCCAGACCTGTGAAGAAACAGCTGCAAAACTACAAGTCCCATGCCCTTACCACTGGCGTGGCTCGGTTGGGTGTCTCCCCACAAAGTGAAGGGTCGCCTGTTTGATTACCTGTCCAGGCACATGCCTGGGTTGCAGGTTTGGTTTCCAGATGGGACACTTACAAGAGGCAGTTGACCTGTGTTTCTCTCCCTTTCTCCCTCCCTTCCTCTCTCTAAAAATAATTAAAATCTTTTAAAAAAACACAAAACAAAAACACTAGACCCAGGATGCCTTTCACAGTACATGGTGTCTATATTCATACATGCTCAGTGTGGTGGCTGGAGCCTGTTTTCCATAGGCTCCTGACTAGGTTAAATAAGGTGGAGCAAGTGACTCCACCCCAAAAGCAGTCTTTAGAATTGCATTTGAACCAAGCCCCAGGGTGGAGCCAGAACTTACCTTTGTACTTTAGGCTGGTCAAGGTTGGTGGTAACTGGCTGGATGGTTCTGGAACTGGCTGCCATTCTGACACGTCTCAGAGCTGCAAGCAGGTTTGAATCCAGGATCTTGTGGCACTACTCCCCTATTTGTGCCCACTTCTCTTATTCTTTATCCTCTTCCCTTGGGGTCTTTCCCACAGGTCTCACATAATTCCGGCTGTCCCTGAGGGCCCTGTGTTAGTCACAGGATTTTTTTTCTACCTGACTACAAGGTAATAATTCACTTTTGATAGTCCCTTACTTGGAGACTCAAGTCTCCATTGTCTCCTGTCAGGCAAGAAGTGCTGGGAAGGATGGGCCCCTGTGCATTATCAGCTGACTATACAAGTTAGGGACCAGGGCTGAAATGGGAAGATAGTATGAAGCCTTAATGACTGCCCTGCCTTCTGTAGGTCCTACCAGTGAGCCACCATGGCCTCTCAGCTTCTTGGGTTGGCAGAAGAGTCTGGCCTGAGCCCTGGGGAGTCTGAACTGGCTGTGAACCCCTTTGATGAGCTCCCCTTCTCTTCTCGCTACTACAAACTGCTTGAGCAGCGCCGAGCCTTGCCCATCTGGGCTGCTCGCTTTATCTTCTTGGAGCAATTGGAGAGTAGCCCCAGTGGAGTTGTGCTGGTGTCTGGAGAGCCTGGCTCTGGCAAGAGCACCCAGGTGGGGGGTGGGGAGATTGGATTCTGGAAGTGGACATGGGGACGGGCTAGAGAACTGCCCTTTCCCTGGGCAAGGGAGGATTAAGCTGCCAGGGGTTGCGGGGGAGGTAGGCTAAGGCAGTTGGGTTAGGCTCGCCCCAGGGTGCTGAAGGACCAGGGTACACCCCCAAATGAGAGATTAAACTGGCCATGGCTCCCATTGCACATCTGACAGAAGTCCTTTGTGTTTCTTGATGGTTGATTGTCCTTCCCTACCCCTACCCCAGATCCCTCAGTGGTGTGCAGAATTTGCACTGGCCAGAGGGTTCCAGAAGGGCCAGGTAACTGTCACTCAGCCCTATCCTCTGGCAGCCATGAGCCTGGCCCTGCAGGTTGCTGATGAGATGGACCTGACCCTGGGTCATGAGGTTGGATACAGCATCCCTCAAGAGGACTGCACTGGGCCCCACACCTTGCTCAGGTGAGGCCTTCTGCAGGCCTGATTAAAATCTAATTCTCCTCACCTGATAGAAACAAGCCTAGTCCTGCGACATCTCACCATATGCTCTCTCAACCCATCTCACACACACGCCCTTTTTTAATATGGAACGTTTCAAGAATATGCATGTTATTGCACAGGGGCCATGCTAATCTCTGTATTGTTCCAATTTTAGTATATGCTGCCAAAGTGAGCACCCAGCTCACCCTTTAAATCATGTTTTATGCAATGCTGATTTAAGCTCTTTAAGCCCAGTCTGGACCTCAGACATTCATCCTCACCCTCATCACAAAAGTCTCCCTTTCCCAGCTGGAGTACAGCTTCTGAACAAAGTGTCATCAGTCAGTGAGGTTGTAGGTCACTGTTAAGGGTCCACAGGCTCAGGAATTTAATTATCATCTTTTTCTGACCTTAATTATCAAAATCTAGGGTCCTGGGGGAGAAGCTTCCCTGGAATTCTGGGGCTGGTCAGTGTCCACACTGACTCCCCTGCCTACTGCCAATGTCAACAGGTTTTGCTGGGACAGGCTGCTTCTTCAGGAGTTGGCCTCAACCCGGGGCACTGGAGCCTGGGATGTGCTGGTGCTGGATGAGGCTCAGGAGCGGTCAGTGGCCTCAGATTTGCTCCAGGGGTTCCTGCGAGATGCCAAGCTGGGGAACCTTCCAGGGGACCCCAGAGTGGTCGTGGTTACTGACCCAGCCCTTGAACCTAAGTTCCAAGCCTTCTGGGACAATCCTCCTATTGTACGTGTACCCAGAGGGCCTGGTAGGTGCCCCACTCCCATCTACATGGACACTGTCCCCACTGATCGAGTGGAAGTTGCCTGCCAGGCTGTGCTTGAATTGTGTCGAAAGGAAGCTCCAGGAGACGTGCTAGTGTACCTGCCCAGTGAGGAGGTAAAAAAACAGGCTACAAAAGGAGGTGCTCCTTATGCTGCCTTCCCATCCTGGGGGTAAGGGGAACACTGCTTGTTAGGAACACTGGAATTGTCGTATTCACTGTTGGGGTCCTGAGGAAGAACTCAAGGATTTCAGGATGAAGAGGTCTACCATCCTCTTTTTATTCTGTCTAATGCAGAGATTTGTGGTTCAGCGAATTCCTGAAATTTTAACACCCCCAACTTTTATAAGTATGTGCATTTTTCAGAGTGAAGGGCCAAAGCTTTAGTAAGTTTTTCAAAGGGGTCTGTGATCCTACAAGGTGAGAACTGCCCTAACGCCCCACCCCTCTCCTCAGGAAATTTCCCTGTGCTGTGAATCCTTGTCCAGGGAGGTAGGGACCTTGGCTATCCAAGGTCCTCCGCCACAGGTGCTGCCCCTTCACCCAGGCCATGGTCAAGCTGTTCAGGCTGTGTACGAGGACATAGACTCAGGTGCTCGAAAGGTTGTGGTCACTCACTGGCTGGCTGACTTCTCCTTCTCCCTCCCTTCCATTCGACATGTGATTGACTCAGGACTGGAGCTTCGAAGTGTGAGTGACAGAGATGGGGGGGGGTCAAAGATATAAATGGCCTACTCTGATCTGTCTTGGTCTTGGTTTGCGGGCGGTGACAGGTGTACAATCCTCAGATACGAGCAGAATCCCAAGTGCTGAGGCCAATCAGCAAGTGTCAGACAGAGGCAAGACAACTGCGGGCAAGAGGGGCACCCCCAGGTAAGAGATTTTGCCCTTGCTGAGATCAACCATGAAAAAGTTATCAACACCCAAGCCCTGAGAAATCTACAGTGGTCTTTCCTGGGTTTTTCTCCCCTTAGGATCCTGCCTCTGTCTGTATCCTAAATCCTTCCAAGAACTAGAAGCTCCCACATTGCCCCAACCTAGGGTGTGTGAGGAGAATCTGAGCCCCCTGGTATTACTGCTAAAGAGGAGACAGATTGCAGAGCCAGGGGAGTGTCACTTCCTGGACCGGCCTGGTGAGCACCATCCTGCCCAAGCCCTGCTCTCTGACCACCAGGCTCTGAGACTCTGCTCTATAAGCCCTGTTTCCTCACCAGCTCCAGAAGCACTGATGCAGGCCCTGGAAGACTTAGACTACCTGGCAGCCCTGGATGATAACGGGGACCTGTCAGACCTGGGTGTCATCCTATCAGAGTTCCCCCTGCCCCCTGAGTTGGCCAAAGCCCTGCTGGCCTCATGCGAGTTTGACTGTGTGGATGAGATGCTCACCCTCGCTGCCATGCTCACTGGTATAACTCACCTCTCCCTGGCTCTACCACCTACTTTGGTCCTTCCCCTTGGTGTTTTGGTGCTCCGAAGGCTAGCCCTTTCCCCTGTGCTCCAGTTTCTACCTCTCACAGTGCATACAGAACCAGGTTTAATTGGTTATCCCTCTCTTGTCTCTTTAGCCATTTCCTTCTGCTGGTTCTTCCTCTCAACATGCTTAAATCTCTCCTGCCTGTTATTACTAAAACTCCTCACCCCTCTTTCTCAGCCCTATACTCCCCTTCAGCCAGACAGTATAATCTGTATTCTATTCCATCTAGTGTATTCCTCACCCACCACATTCCAGCTTCAAGCCCACCACAAAAATGAGGTCACCAGTGACTTCCCAAAGACCTAATCAAATGAACACTTTTGAGCCCTATTCACAACCTTCTTTTGACACTTCCGACCACTCCCTCCTTGAAGTTGCCCCCGCTAAGCTTCTGTGACCACTCCTCATGGTTCTCATCCTACCTCACTGGCCAGTCCCTTAATCTCTTGGGCTCCTTCATCTTCTGCTCATACACTGCAAATTGAACCTCGGGGTTTTGTATTCTTGCCCCTTTTATCTTCTCATTCCCTGAATTCTCTAAGCAAGTCATCCCCACCTGTGGTCTGAGGGGCCATCTTCACACTTAACTTTTCTAAAACTTGTATCTCCCTGTCAATACTATTCTTCTGAATCTTATAACTGATTCCTGATGGACATGTCTAGCAGAAGAGTCCTCAGTACTTCAGCCTAGAATTAAACTTGACCACTTTTTAAATGACCTTCTCACCATTACCACCACAAAATCGCATAATCATCTCTGCTCCATTACCATTGGTCTAGATTAATCTTTCTCCAGGTTCTTTCATTTTTATCTCCTAAATTTTTAAAATTAATCTGCTCTTCTCCATACTCACTGTCAATGCCACTGCTCAGCTGGATTCCTCCAGTAGCCTCCTAATTAGTTATGTGAACTTCAAACACATGGACTCTCTTATTTAAAAACTCTTCTTCAACAGCTATTCTTTACCTTCCAGACAGAAAGTAAAACTCATTTTCCCAGCACATCCAATCTCTCTAATGATTGATCTGGCCCATACCTACCTCCCCAGCTTTATCTCCTTTAACTCTGCCATGCATGCCATTTCATCCACCCAAACTAGGTGTTTGCAGTTCATGCCATGCTACCAACTTTCTGTTCCCAGTGTCTAGAATCCTCTCTACCCCTTCTCCACTGAGCTAATTCCTACTCAAAATTCATATACAAATATTGGCCCACACACCTATTGTGTTCATCAAGTTTGCTTGCGAGTCTCTCTCACCAGACTCCTTGAGGACAGAGACTGTCTTTCACTTATCGTCAATGTCTAATAAAGTGCATAGCACATAGAAGTTATCGATGTCTTTTTGTTAAAAGCAGCATTTTAAAAAAGATTTTATTTATGTATTTATTTATTTATTTGAGAGAGGGGAAGGGAGGGAGAGAGAGAGAGAAACATTGATGTGCAGGAGAAACATTGATTGGTTGCCTCTCACACACCCCCAGCTGGGGACCTGGCCTGCAACCCAGGCATGTGCCCTACCCAGGAACCAAACTTGCAACCTTTAGGTTCACAATTCAGCACTTAATCCACTGAGCCACACCAGCCAGGGCCAATGTCTTTTGCATTAAGTTCCCAAAGTGACATTTCCACCTTTTCACCATTCCACCTGTATTTTTTTCCTTTCTCATTCCCCAAAACAATCTTCCTGTCTTCTACTTCCAGCTGCCCCTGGGTTTACCTGTCCTCCACTCTGTGCAGAAGAAGCTGCTCTCCGTCGGGCCCTGGAACATGCAGATGGTGATCACAGTTCTCTGATCCAGGTGTATGAAGCCTTTATACAGAGTGAGTGGCGTACTCTGCATCCTCTTATAAAATCCCAGATTTTCCAAATGAGAAGTGTGCAAGCAGCTGACAGATCTTTATGCCCAGGAAGAGAAGGTCCTTTGGCCAAAGGTTGGGTTCTTTGGGAGGATCATAAGGACTTTAGTTGTACCTTGTCCCTTTCCTCTCCTAGATGGAGCAGACAAGGCTTGGTGTCAGGCCCGGGGTCTAAACTGGGCAGCACTGTGCCAAGCCCAGAAACTTCGAGGAGAACTCCTAGAACTTATGCAACGAATTGAACTTCCCTTGTCCCAACCAGCCTTTGGCTCTGAGAAGAATCGCAAAGACCTTCAGAAAGCACTGGTGTCTGGATACTTCCTTAAGGTTAGGGGAAAGAATTGGGGATCATTTAAAAGAAGCAGAAGGCAGAGAGATGAAAGATTGGTATGCTACCTCTAAAAGTGGGGTCCAGGTGGCCATTCAAAGGATTTTTTGGAGCCAGGAGAAATGTTCTTTGAGGTTTTGGGGTACAAGGAGCTATGGAAATGCTCTATGGTATGGAAAGGACTGTAACATCTACAAATAATGCTTTACTTTTAATACTCTCACCACCCTTACTAATTCTTTCTCAGACCCCTTTACTTTTTTCTACTATCTGCCTCTTCTAACTTATTCCTTCAATTTCTTTGTCTTTCAATGGAGGTGGCCCAAGACACAGATGGCACTGGAAATTACCTGCTCCTAACCCATAAGCATGTGGCCCAGCTCTCCCCATACTGCTGTTACCGAAGCCGCCGGGCTCCAGCCAGGCCCCCACCATGGGTTCTTTACCACAATTTCTCCATTTCCAAAGACAACTGCCTTTCCATTGTTTCTGAGATTCAACCACAGATGTGAGTTTACTGACACTCCTCCTACACTGCCCATTCCTCTTCCAGGGGCCAAAATTATAGCTAGGGAGTTAGAGAGCCTTCAGAAGAAGAAGAGGTCATAATGGTTTGCAGTAACATGATTTGAGAAGACAGGGTTTGTGGGAGGAACAGTGAGGAG
Organism: Furipterus horrens; assembly: GCF_987537825.1. Lineage (NCBI taxonomy): Eukaryota > Metazoa > Chordata > Mammalia > Chiroptera > Furipteridae > Furipterus > Furipterus horrens. Next base: position 55,291,600 of record NW_028327176.1, on the reverse strand, counting down.
TTTTAAAACCTGCATTATGTGAGTATACAAAAATCACCTAATTATGACTCTCTCTGTCAGGCTGGTGGAGTTGGCCCCTCCATACTTCCTGAGTAACCTGCCCCCCAGTGAAAGTAGAGAGTTCCTGAACCAGCTGAGGGAAGAAATGGTAGAATCTTCAACAGAGAATGAATCATCCTCCACCCAAGAGTTTGGAGATGTCTGTGTCCTGCAGTGACCTGCCTAAGGGACAGAGCAGAACTCATCTCATTGCATTCAGTCCTCCTTCAGTCTAGGCCACCAGCCAGATTTAGAAGCTGAAAGTTTAGGGTTGAATATAAATCGTGGAACCTGAGTCTCAATAAATGGTGGGCTGGGAGCGAAACGAATTGGGTAAGCCACAATCTGTATAGGGTTGGACCCTTTCCTAGACTTCTTTTATTTATCTGAGAGGGACTGACATGCCTCCATATCCCTAACTTAAGCCAAACCTATCCTTGTGCTCCTTTTTGAGCTTTAAAATTTCTTTTCATATGGTGCCAAATTTGAGTTTGGTTCTGCAGCAGTATATACAACATTCATGAGTTAGAGATGACATAATATCAAAGATTCTGGGCCAACTCCTCCAGCAATATCCCCTCTCCAGGTTCCCACCTTTGGTCAAGACTTTGTGCCATGGCTCTGACTTGTGTGGCTCAGTGAGTTGAGCATCCTCCCGCAAACCGAGAGGTTGTCAGTTTGATTCCTGGTCAGGGCACATGCCTGAGTCTTGGGCCAGGTCCCTGGTTGGGGGCATGTGAGAAGCAACCAATCCATGTTTCTCGCACACTGGTATTTCTCTCACTCTCTTTCTCCCTCCCTTTCCCTCCCTCTAAAAATAAATAAATAAATAATTTTTAAAAAAGACTTTGTGCTATGGCTGATCTAGCTGTCACAGAACATGAGTAGTTTGGCTTCAGTTGGCCTCTGACCCTGCCTAAGGCTTACTTCCTTCTATCACACTGCTCCTGCCTCCAGGGGAGGAAGAATGAGGGTGCTATAGAAATCAGACAAAATCTTCCTTTCCATCCTCATACAACTTAAATCCTGCTCCTTCTGAAACCTTAAGGCTATTGCAACCATCCCCAAACTCTCAACTTTCCATCAAAAAGCTTCCCAGCAGCCCCTAGCCCATCCACAAGCTAAAGTCTTTCTAAAAATTTCAAGGATATCATGTTTCCCTTTCTTTCCAGCTGGGTACTCCTTTCCTTTTTCTTCCCTTGGACTACTAACTTTGAGATCCTCCATCATCTTGCACATTGTAAATGTGTTTGTAGAATTTGGTGGGGAAAAATTTTAATTCTTAGAACTCTGCTTTTCTCTTCAGTTTCCTCCTTTGCAGATTCTGTCCCCATCATCCCATCTATCTCCACCTCCATGTGGATGTCAGCTGACTTCCCCCAAAGGCACTTTGCCAGAATTTATTCTCTCTAGGTCTAGCATTTAGTTACACATGTAGCGTTCATCTTGCTCCTATCTTCCTAATTTCCCTTCATCGTCCACAATACCATTGATTTCCTGATTCTCTACATTTCCATCCTTGGAATTATCTTTGATTCATTCTTAGGTTTCTCACTTCCTAATTATTTTCCAAGTTCTGCTCACCTATTTCCACTGGGCCGGTTAACTTTGTCCACTCCTTCCTCCTCTCTCCGCTCTGTCCCAGCGGGATTAGTGTTCCTAGATTTTCTCTTTCATCTTTCACCAGCCGCCTAGGCGCGTTGTGAGGCTCAAGCGGAAGGCCGTAGTCAGGAGTTTGAACACACACGGACAACATGAGGCTCAAAGTCAGGAAGGAATCCTTGGCGATTATTTTACAGAAGGATGAGATGCCCAATGTGGATAACACTCCGGTTCCCGTCACAGTCACACTCGTTCTGCAGCATCTCTTACATCATTACTCCGTTGTGGTTGGAGGGTTCCTTCCACCACACCTTTGGTACCGACCCAGCCAGTGCGGGCTGCCGCATCGCAGAACCACCTTTTACCTGTTCTGGCCCCGCACCACAGTTCCCACCCACCAGCCGAAGAACCCCGAGTCCTCAGGAAAGCACTGACCAGCCCGCCCGATCCCCGCACCTTATTGGCCACCATACTGCAGGTCCCGCCCTCTGGGCGCCTCAGGTTCAAACAGCGGTGAGACAGTAGAAGTGGGAAAAGGCGGGAAAGGCCGCGTCTCAGCGTGCGGGGCAAGCGTGCCATGTTACTCTGGGAGCCTGCGGTGGGCAAGGAGCCCTCGGCAAGAGCCTCCAGGCCGGCTCCTCCTGCTGCGTCGCCATGGTAGTACGGGACCACCGCAAAGGTGGCCACACGCGCCACAGCCCTGGGCTCCGCGCTCCATGCGGCGCCTCGGTCCGGAAAAGCGCTCGGCGGCCCAGGCGTAGCTCACACCACCGAAGCGAGCCCGGACACGGAAGCCACTTTGTTGTCCTCGGCCCAGGGCTGCAAGTTCTGCAGCGCGAAGAGTGACGAATTGTGCAGGCACAACGGGTCTGGGGGCAAAGGCGGCCGCAGCGGCCGCGGTAGCGCGTCCTGCTGCAGGTGCAGGAGCAGTCGCCCCGCGCGGTGCCGCTCAGCCTCGCGCTCCTCCGCCGTCTGGCGCCTGGACGGGCGGAGATGTGGAGTCAGCGAGGCCAGCCCTCGCCCGCCCCGCGCCTCACAGCCACTGGACCTGGCCCGGGGTCCCTCCCCGCCCCGCGCCTCACCGCCACTTGGTGCGCCGGTTCTGGAACCAGGTCTTGACCTGAGCGTCGGTCATGCGCAGGGCCTTGGCCAGCGCCGCCCTCTCTGCGGAGGCCAGGTACTTCTGGCGCAAGAAGCGCCGCTCGAGCTCTAGCACCTGCGAACGCGAGAAGGATGTGCGCGGCTTCTTCCGCTTCGGGGGAGTCCGGTTTTGGTAAGGGTGGCCGATACGGCGCGTCCCGGAGAAGGGGGAGAGGGCGGCTGCAAGGAGGAAGAAAGAGCAGGGTAAGGTTTTCGGGAAGGTTCGATGTGTCCCTGAGAAGAGAGCGCGGGAAGGGCGCGGGCGCCGACGGTAGCTCCCTCCCGTCGCCTCCCAGCAGCGGGACCGAGAGACACAAGTTGGAAGGGGATCCCCTGAAATGATTTGGGGGAGGAGTCTGAAAGGGGACTTGGATTGGGATCCGAGAGATCAAAGATGAGGAAACCCGGCCAGTGTGTGGCAAGACGATAGAGGGGTTGGGCAGACTCACCCGTGAGCCGGTCTTTGGCAAAGCGGCGGCCGCTGTCCATCCAAGGGAAGGTGAGTCCCGCTAGGCCCCCGGCACCGCCCAAGCCCGAGGGGCCCGGCACCGCAGGCGCGCCTCCCGCGGGCGGCTGCACTGGCAGTGGGCGGTGCGCGGGAACGCGGATCACGCCTCCCGGACCCATGCCGGGGCCGCCGGGTAGCAGGCCCAGGGACCCCGAGGGCCCGTAGCCTGAGGCTCCGTGAAATCCACCTGAGAACGCCGCACTCTCCCCATGGCTCTGGCCCGTGCGCCCCGGGCCTAGGCCGATCCCGTGGGGCTCCGGGCAGCTCAGGATCTGATCAATGCCAAAGCTGATTGGCTCATGATGCGGGAGATTGTGCGAGGCCAGCACCGCTGGCTCCATGGGTCCAGGTCCGGGAAGACCGCAGGAGGTTCGGTGGCTGGGGAGGGTGTCCCAGACAGTTCTGGGAGCCCAGCAGCGGAGCGCACAGGGCGGCGGCCTCAAGGGCCCGAGGAGCTCGCTGCGGCTGGGCGCCGGGGGCCCCAGGACAGCTTCATCCCAGTGCACGGTGAGTAGCCGCGCCCATGCCGGCCTCTGCCGGGCGTCGGTGCAGGAACTGGCATCCCGGGGGAGGGTGACCGACTGTTTCTGAGGCGCAGATGGATGCTGGGCTGGCGGGGCCTCTGCCCGAGTCCAGGTTGGAGAGGGTTGGCCGGCTCTGGCTGGGGCAGTGACTGACAGATCTGCCTCGAGTGGGCAGTGGGGGCTGAGGGGAGTGTAGGGGCGGGGCCCGGCCCATTAAAGAGAAAGAGACGCCTGTTTGCACCAAGCAAGGGGAAGACTGGCCGGCAGGGATGGCGGGGGTGGGGTGGAGAGGCAGCGAGGGTGTTAGGAAGCAGGCTCAGCCCGGGAGGGGCCAGAGCATGGGTGGCTACGCGCTGAGTCAGCCGAGATGCTCAAGGCTACTCCATCCTTGCCGGCCTCCGCCTTAGGACTTCCTCGCAGATACCTCTTCCCACACCCCTACTCTTTTGCCTCCCGATGGGTCCTGCCTGCTGACTCCCGGGTTCGTTGTGCCCCCCGCCTAAGTGCCCTCAAAGACCAAATCTCGTTTTGGCTTCTTGGATGCCATGGGAAGCTGCTGGGGAACGGCGCCGGCGACTTGAAGGCCCAGAAAGAGCACAGGTGTGGGAAGCGGTGACAGGCGCGCGTCTGGTGGGCTAGGGCGGGGAACCACTACTCCGTGCCAGTGTCTTAGTGCACCTCCTGGTCCCTTCCGTCGGACCCCTAGCTCCTTTCTGGAGCGCCAGTAATCGGTGCCCTCTGTTTATCAGAATTTCGATTTTCTCAAATCGGTGTAAAGCGGATCCTTGGCTCAGTTCAGGCCAGTGTGAGCTTGGAGCTGCCGTTCTGTCTGCGACAGGAGACACCAACAAGGGACTCTGCCCCTCCACTCTGCGCCCAAGAAGTCTATTCTCCCATACGCCCCCTCCCATTCCCACTACTACCACCACCAAAGGCAGAAGGATGAAATCGTCACAGAAGACACGTGGTACCTAAGTGACTCCTTAAGAGGATGCCAGCCGCCTCCTTTCCCATATACGCTTCACCCTACCCTAGCACAGGAAACTGTGCCTGGAACGTGTCAGAGAAGGGAGGTGGGGAAAGACTGAAGCGGCTTGGTGACCTAATGACCTATGGCCGAGTACCCAGGAGGTGGGAGTGTGTGAACTCTGCGTCCTTCCCTGGGATGGGACCCCTGGCCGGGCGGGCCCCTCTGCCTTAGACCCGCCCCTGCCGCCGCCCGGCCCGGTGCAGGCCGCCATAATCGGGTTAGCTGGGTCGGAATTACATTACCTTCCCCGGCTTGCCCCGGCCCCGGGGGGGCCCTGGCGCCTCCAAGCCGGTGAGACTGGGCGCAGGGAGGGGGTGTTTCTATCATCCCGCGGCGGGTTGGCACCAATGAGCAACTTGGCTAGCCTCGGACCCGTGGTGGCCAAAGGGTCCCGCCCCGCTGTGCCAACCATAGGCCCTCAACTCCAGCCCATTCCACGCTCAGTTCCAGGCTGCTTTTTACCCCATGGGAGCCAACATGCTTTCTAAGTCTAGTAGATGGGTCTCCCTGGGAGCACCAATCTTCCATTTGATTCTCCAGGATCTTCTGGGAAAGGCTCTACCCCTTCTTTCTCCCTAGCAGATGGGCTGGCAGCCTGGTGCCTGGGGCAGGGTGAGATCTTTTCTCTCCAGGGAACAGAGGGATGATATTTGGGCATCTGGACAGGAAGATAAAGAAAAGACTGTGGGCTCTCTCCCCACCCAAAGCCACCAGCCCCTCAGTGTTCTCAGAAGCCTCAGTCTGAAGTCTAGGGGAGGAAGGCAGTGGGCATTAACATGGACATCCTTCCCCAACTTTGTCTGCACCCATCATCCAATTTCTCCAGCTCTTCTCCCAACCTGCCAACATCCCCTTCTCTTTTTTCTTTTTTCAGATTTTATTTATTTTATTTTTAGAGCGAGGGGGAGGGAGGGAGAAAGAGAAGGGGAGAAATATCCATGTGGGAGAAAAACATTGGTCAGTTGCCTTTTACGTATCCCATCTGGGGACCAAACCCGAAACCCAGGCATGTGCCCTGAGCGGGAATTGAACTGGTGACCTTTCACTTTGTGGGTGACCTTTTACTTTGCAGAACAACACCCAACCAACTGAGCCACACCTGTTAGGGCAACAACTCCTGAGAGAGGGTTGGGAAGCTTCTGCATATTTGGCAGGTGTATTCTCATCTCAGTGGAGAAGACAGACATTATCACCTCCCCTAGCCCTTTTTCTGAAGCCCAAGCACCCCTTTCTCAGCAATAGAGGAATAGGATAGCATGAAACCTGCTATTCAGGCAAAACCTTCAGAGATAACAAGGCTGAATCCCCCAGACGTGAACAGAGATGCAAGGGAGACAGCAAAGCAAATGAAGCCTCTGAAGGGGACTGGCTGCAGGTTAGGAATTTGTCAGTCCTTTTCCTCACTCTAGGGGTTGGGCCTCTGAGGAGAGTAGACACTCGTGTGTCTCCAACCAAGATGAATAAATAAATTCTGGGATGAATCAATGACTGAATCAGCAAAAGATAAAAAGGCAGCATGGGATAGACCTGTACACCTGCTTACTGTACACCCTATCTTTTTTGTTAATTTGACCTTTTTATTTATATATATATATATGTGTGTGTGTGTGTGTGTGTGTGTGTGTGTGTATTTTATTGATTATGTTCTTACAGTAATCCCAGTTTTTTCTTTTGCTCCCCTCCACCCAGTACCCTCCTTCCCTCCAGCAATTCCACCCCCCCTTAGTTCATGTCCATGGGTTGTGCATATAAGTTCTTTGGCTTCACCCTTATATTATTCTTAACTTACCCCTGTCTATTTTGTACCAAACAATTATGCTTCTTAATCCCTACACCTTTTCCCCATTACTCTTCCTTCCCCCTCCCAGCTGATAACCCTCCAAATGATCCCCATGCCTATGATTCTGTTCCTATTCTGGTTTGCTTAGTTGGATTTTGTTTTTATTTTTTGTCAGTTGTTGATAATTTTGAGTTTGTTGTCATTTTCATGTTCATAGTTTTGATCTTTTCCTTAAATAAGTCCCTTTAACATATCGTATAATAATGGCTTGGTGATGATGAACTCCTTTAGCTTTACCTTGTCTGGAAAGCACTTTATCTCCCCTTCCATTCTAAATGATAGCTTTGCTGGATAGAGTAATCTTGGTTTTAAGTTCTTGGTTTTCATCACATTAAATGCTTCTTGCCAGAGCCTTCTTGCCTGTAAAGTTTCTTTTGAGAAATCAGCTGATAGTCTTATAGGCATCCCTGTGTAGGTAACTCTGCTTTTCTCTTGCTGCTTTTAAGATTCTCTGTTTATCTTGAACCTTTGGCATTTTCATTATGATGTGTCTTGGTGTGGTCCTCCTTGGGTCTAGCTTGTTTGGGACTCTGTGCTTTCTGGACTTGTATGTCTATTTCCTTCACCAAATTTGGGAAGTTTTCCTTCATTATTTTTTAACATAAGCTTTCAATTTCTTGCTATTCCTCTTCTCCTTCTGGCACCCCTATGATTTGGATGTTGGCACATTTAAAGGTGTCCCAGAGATTCCTAAGCCTCTCCTCATTTATTTCTATTCTTGTTTCCTTATTCTGTACTGGTCGACTGTTTTTTTCTTCCTTATGTTCCAAATCATTGATCTGAACCCGTTTTCTTCCCTTCACCATTGGTTTTGTGTGGATTTTCCTTTGTTTCATTTAGTATAACCTTCATTTCTTCCCTTATGCATTTGCCATAGTTAAGCATATCTGTCAAGCCTGTGAGCATCTTTATCACCAGTGTTTTGAACTCTACATCTGTTAGGTTGGCTATCTCCTTGTCTGTTAGGTTGGTTATCTTCTTGTCACTTACTTCTCCCACTGGAACCTTGATCCGTTCCCTCCTTTGGGCCATACTTCTCTGTCTCTTCAACTTGACAATCTCCTGTGTTTGTTTGCCTCTGTGTCTTAGGTAGAGCTGATGCACCTGTTACGTTGTAAGGGGCGGAGCCTTAGGTATTCATCGGTAGGACTGTTTCACCACCACATAGTGGCACTGTATGTGGGGGAGGGGTCTGAGAGGGAACAATGCCGCTTGCTCAGCACTCACCCCTTTTCCAGGCACTTCTCCCACTTCTGTATGGGACTGGAGCCTCTCTAACTGTTGCCCTGGCCATTGTTCCCAGAGTGGGTGGGTCTGCAGACATTCTAGGACCATGGGGGCCTAGAGTTAAACAAGTCAACTCTACTGAGAGACTGGCAGTTTCTGCCTCCACCCCTACCCCCACTGGTTTTCACAGTCAGAAGCAATGAGGCTTTATTTTCCCTGGTGCTGGAACTGTGAGCTGTGAGGTCTGGTCTGGTACTGGGAGCACTCCCCAGGTGTCCCTCCCTAGTTTTTAAAACATGTGACTATGCTTTCTGCTGGGTTGCAGTTGCAGGTTGCAGCTGCCACTGCTGCTGCCACCACCACACCATGTCCTCTCCGCCCTGGCTCTGCCACTCCTACCTGTCTGGATGAGTATTCTTTATATCTTTGATTGTTGGACTTCCATGCAGCTCAGTTTTCCGGAACTTCTGTTTGCCTCTAGTTTTGAGATAGTTGTATTCCTTCTTAGTTGTGAGGGGGATGTAGCATGTCTATCTACGCCTCCATCTTGGCCGGAGGTCTACACCTTACCTTTTGAGGTCAGCACAGATGGCACTGCCACCCAGGGGTTGCCTAACTGATCCTTTGAGGAGAATGGCCACAAACCAGTAGTACACGCAAATCTTCTAAGGAATTAAAAAAATATTTCAGTGCCCCACTTCAAGAACAAAGAGCTTTCAGTTCTGTCAGCCACAGTCCTAGGAATTTCTCTTTTTGCCTTCACCTTTCTGGAAAGGTTGGTTCCTGCTAGTTTCTGTTAATGATGGAGGCTCCTGGGTCAGCACACCCACCTCCCATACACACTGTTTTGGATTCATCTCACTATCTCTACATGCATGTGGCCCCCAAACTCTTCAATTTTTCAGGTTTCAAGCCTACAGCTTCACAAGAAGAGACCACATTCCCAGCTTGTGCTTCTGTGACTTCCCTTCCTTTCTATTATTGGTATAGTGTCCTTCCCTTGAGATTGTCGCCACTTCTATATCATCCTTTCTCTCATGAACTTAGTACTTCCTACCCACAACTGTCTTAGATTGCTATTTTCTAGGCAAAATCTTTGACTCTTCATGAAAAATTGTTTTATTTTCCCTTTTAGTGCCCATACCCACTGCCTCCATTTTCTCATTATCTATTATTTTACCCCACAGCAAGCCAGTTTCACTACACAGACTCTTGCTCAGAGAGCTTCAGGGTCCAGTGTACCTCTGAATGTTTTACTTTGTTAATCACCAACTATTTGTTGAAATACCCCTTATTTTGGCTTCCATATATTGTCTTATTCTACATCTTTGGACTTTCATAGTGAATGCTTATGTCCTTTCCTCCTCTGACTTTTCTTCTTCCACTGTAGACTGTGAGCATTCAGAGCTCAGACTTCAGTTTTCTCTCTCTCTACATCTGCTCAGGTTTCATCCATTTCAATAGTTTTATCTATTACATCCATCCAGAAAAGCCTGAGATCGCCACCCCTAATTCTGACACCATTATAGCCTTCTAACCAACTCGACCTGCCATTGCTGCAGCCACCTTAAGTCCAACAGGCTGGAAGACAGGCTCCCGTCCCAAGCTCCTTACTCACTTCCTCCTGTTGTGTTTTCCTTTGAAATGTTTCATATACAGCCTTTCCTTACCATTTCTACTGATAAAAGTCTAATATAGGCCATCATTACTACCACCTACATTCATTCATCTATTCTTCCAGAAAATTTTGATTGAATACCTACTCTGTAACTGGCACTGGAAATAGAGCTGTATAGATACAACAGGAAAAAAAAAAAAAATGTCCCTGCCACTGAGAGGCTTAGATTTTAGTGGGAAAGGTAGGTGGAAAACAAGAAAAATATACAATATATTAAATAATAATAAATGTTAAGAAGAAAAAGCCAGGAAGGGGGAGAAGTGCAACGGTGGGGAGCTGTGATTACAGTAATCTAAATGATCACAAAAGGCCTTGTGGAATAAAGACCTGAAGGAAGAAAGGAGCCATTTGGACATCTGAGCATTTCAAGTTGGGGACATGGTGGGAGTACATCCTGGTGTATCAAACAATGAGGGGTCCAGTATGGTAATAGAGATTGAATGACTGAGAAACCATGCAAAGCCTTGAAGACCCTTGTAAGGACTTTGCCTTTTATTCTGATTAAAAAGGGAAGCTTTTGGAAGATTATAAACAGAAAAGACACCTGGTTTTTAAAAATATTTTATTTTTATTTATTTTTAGAGAGAGGGAAAGAAACAGTGATTGATTGCTTCTCTCAGGCCCCCAACTGGGGACCTGGCCTGCAACCCAGGCATGTGCCCTGACTGGGAATTGAACTGGTGACCTTTCAGTTCTCAGGCTGGCACTCGATCCACTGAGCCACACCAGCCAGGGCAAGACACCCAATTTTTAAATTTTATTTTTAACAGCTTTCTTAAGGTAAACGAGGCATACAGTAAAACTGCACATATTTAAAATGTATAATTTAATGTTTTGATGTAGGTATATATATACCCATGAAACAATCAGCACAATCAAGATAATAAACATTCATCAACTCAAAAAACTTTCCTTGTGTCTCCCCTCCTTTTTTTCTGGGAGATGGTGAATGCAGTCTCCCATTACCACAAATTATGCAGTCGAGTTTCCCACATTTGGGGAAATCACACGGGTCAGCACCCCCAAAGTGCAATGTTTTAGCCTCATCCTAGGAAAACCACTTTCGTAATCATGGTATCTCCCCTGCCAGGTAAGTATCCTTGTATCCTTTTTTATTCATGTTTTATCAGAATTATTCTGAGCTGCTGTGTTGAGAATAGGCTAAAGAGGGGCAACAGTGGAAGCAAGAAAAGCAGGCAAAAAGCCACTACTCATCCAGAGGATAGATGATGGCATCCTGGACCAGGGAGGTAAGCAGTGGCTGTAGTGACTAGTCGATTAAAAAATCACTACTGCCATAACTTCTTGTCGCTTATCCACTCCAGTTCACTCTGAAGATAAATGAACAAAAATGTTTCTTTCATAGGGTAACCTCCTCTCTTCAAGAGTTGCCTAGCTAAATGCCCAACAGGTTAAAAGTTCCAACTTCTGTGAAGCCCTGCTTCTTCTACCACTATTCTCAAATGCACAACTTGGCCTCCTTCCTCTTCCTCTCCAGTCACTCCCTTCTACTCAGCCTTCCTTTTCTATTTCCAGCACACTTCTTCACCCCGCCCCAATCCCGCAACTCTAGATTGTCCCGACACAAAGTCCTGCTTTCTTCAGAAAGCCTTTTCGGGTCTCCGTTGGGATCTTTCCCTTCTTCAATCTCCAACTGCATTTGGTGTCAAAACTTCACAGTAAACTTATCCTTGTTTTTTAATCCCACTGTAAGGACCTAGGGGACAGCGGTGTAGAAGCTTTCCGCGCCCCTGCGTCTTCCCCAAATACTGGGTTGAGCTTACGCTACTGCAGGGGCTCGGTGCCTCAGCTCATCCGTATGCGGTAGTGTCCTAGTCGTCCTCCCCTCCTCCTTGGGCATCTGCTCTGCATTAGTCTGTCCCAGGCCTCCGCAGGCGCCTATGATTGAATCATCATCATTAACGAGGGCCTGCCCCCACCCCATCCCTGGCGGCAGGGAATGGAGGGAATGGGGGTATGTAAGATCACTACCAAGTCTCTAGGGGTCCCTCCTCCCCGCCACCCTCTCCGAGACTCCCCTGAGAAACTCGCTCGGGAGCCGGGGGAAGGCCTTCTATCCGGATGAAGCTCCTTAATGTCAAAGCGTAAGCCGAAGAGGGCGACACTACGAAGAGAGGGCCCCGTAGGGGCTTTAGCGGGGTGGTTGTCACTGGACCCGGACGACCCTTAGCGGTAGCGGGTGGAGACCACCGGGCCTTTTGCGGTAGGAGGGGGCAGCCCTTTGCAGGCTCCGAAAGTTAGTCCCAAGGTCCGGTAGGGTCTATTATGATGATTACTACAGAGGGTCAATGAAATAGGACCACTTCCCACACCTCCCCCCCTTCCTAATTATAGACGGAAGAGGGGGAGGGGCCACGGGGGCTCAGGTGAGCACACGGGGAGAAAGGACATGGGCGGGGCCTTTCAGAAAGTCAGCGAATCCAAAAGGACCTAAACCCTCGTTGCTGGGTGACAAGTCCCGCCCTGCAGGCGGCACCGGAAGTGGCAGGCTAGGATCAGCCTTTAAGATGGCGTCTCCTCAGGGGGGCCAGATTGCGATCGCGATGAGGCTTCGGAACCAGCTCCAGTCAGTGTACAAGATGGACCCGCTACGGAACGAGGTGCAGGAGCGGCAGGGTTATTTCTGTGGTCGGCTAGCTATGTGAACTGGGGCCGACTAGAGGACAGGCCGTGGCTGGCAGGGCGCCTAGTGCGCCTGCGCAGAGACAGGGGTTCCAGTGCGCCTGCGCGATTGCGGTTGAGTTGCCAAACTCCAGGCTAGGACGCCTGCGTATTGTGCTGCCCACGTCTTGTAGTCTCCCCTAGGAAAAGGAAGGTCGGGCGAGTCCACGTGAAGGGAGACTCCGCTGAGTCTCCAGAGCAGAGGGGTAATGTCTCCACCAGGGAGTTAATCCCCTGTTGACCGCACAAGGTGTGGGGCCTGGCCGCTGGGAAGGCACAAAGGTTGGGGTTGGGAAGGGTGATCGGTGACTGAGGTTGTGCCTGCAGGAGGAGGTCCGAGTAAAGATCAAAGACTTGAATGAGCACATTGTCTGCTGCCTGTGCGCCGGCTACTTCGTGGATGCCACCACCATCACAGAGTGTCTTCATACTTGTGAGTTTTCTGGACCCTGACTGGTTTTTCCAGGCCCTGCCAGCCTCTGCACTACCTGCCCCAACCACCCAGGCACCCCATCCAGTCCATGAACCTGATTGTGGAGAGCCTGAGAATCTGCTTTTCTTTTCCTGCAGTCTGCAAGAGTTGTATTGTGAAGTACCTTCAAACCAGCAAGTACTGCCCCATGTGCAACATTAAGATCCACGAGACACAGCCACTGCTCAACCTCAAACTGGACCGGGTCATGCAGGACATTGTGTACAAGCTAGTGCCTGGCTTGCAAGACAGTGAGTTACCAGTCAGACTCTGAGTGGCTTCTAGAGGACTGATGCTGGGTAGCAGCTTGAGGTGACAAAGGCTTTGGTGGGAATCATGTAGGTAAAGAGTTGTGGCTCAGTTGGCTGGGCATCCACTGGCAAAGCGAAAGGTCCCCCATTAGATCCTGGTCAGAACACATGCTTAGGTTGGGGGCAGTCCCCAGTTGAGGCGTGTACAAGAGGCAAACAATCGCTGTTTCTCTCCTTCTCTTTCTCCCTCCCTTCCCTTATCTCTAAAAATAAGTAGATAAAATATTTTAAAATAAAGAGGTTGCCACCAGAAGGACAGAGGGAGGGAGAGCCAATACAGTACTTTACTGCCCATACTCCACTGCCTTCTAGGTGAAGAGAAACGGATTCGAGAATTCTACCAGTCTCGAGGCTTGGACCGAGTCACCCAGCCCAGCGGGGAAGGTATGTCCCTTGATTGCAGGAGGGTAAGATATTGCCCCCAGAGCATTCCTCCTGCCAGGGGGAAAAGGAGTATGAGACCTGTGCTGCTACTCTGTCTTTCTCAGAGCCAGCCCTGAGCAATCTCGGCCTCCCCTTCAGTAGCTTCGACCACTCTAAAGCCCACTACTATCGCTATGATGAGCAGCTGAGCCTATGCCTGGAGCGACTGAGGTGAGGAGCAGGTCATGGGCTGTCAGAAGTGACAGTGTCAGTGACTCAGAACCAGGGAGGAGCTCAGGGAGAGGGCTCGCAGTAAGGGAGTGTCTGTTCCCTTAAAGGGGGTATATCATGGCTCTGGATGGGGATAGAGGTAAGATAGGGCTCCCTAACCTGTATCTGTTTCCCCCCAGTTCTGGCAAAGACAAGAATAAAAGCGTCCTGCAGGTGAGAGGGGCTGAGGGAGGGCCTCTCTAAGGAGACTCACTCTCCAGGGCCTTTCCCTCACACACCTTGTCTTCCTTACCCTCCCCATCCCCAGAACAAATACGTTCGATGTTCTGTTAGAGCTGAGGTTCGCCATCTCCGGAGGGTCCTATGTCATCGATTGATGCTAAATCCCCAGCATGTGAGTATTCCCACAGTAGGTTCTTTTAGGAGGGGAAAGGGCTACAAAGGACGGGAGAAAGTTTGGAGTGGACCAGGTTAATTCTTGATGGTGTAAGAGGAGAGTTTGTGAAACTGTGCCCCCATCTCACTGCTAGGTGCAGCTCCTTTTCGACAATGAGGTTCTCCCGGATCACATGACCATGAAGCAGATATGGCTCTCCCGCTGGTTCGGCAAGGTGAGCCGGGTCCAAGGCCATCCTAGGGCAGGGGTGGACTGAAGGGTCTTTAGGTAAGGACTCTCCCACTGACTGCTTCTTCCTCTTGTTTTCTCCCTAAGCCATCCCCTTTGCTTTTACAATACAGTGTGAAAGAGAAGAGGAGGTAGGGGCCAAGCCCTTACCCTCTCCCTCTCCCCTTCCTTCCCCAGATATTTATGTGAAATTAATTGTGGCTTTATTTTTTTGAAATAAAACTTTTAAAAAGCACCTGTCTTCTTCCTTCTTTTTCTACTGCACACTCATGCTTTGTCCTTTGCCCTGCTTTCCTCAGAAATCCTCTGAGTGTCATCAAGAAGGATGTCCCTCAGTGAATGACCAAAGGAGAGGGGTAGAGGACCCTGTACATATAAAACTCAGAAAGTGAGCTAAGTGAGGCCAGGCCACCCACACCATCTGTTTTTGGTGAAGGGACATTTTTCTGGAGGGGAGCTTTCACTGTCCTTGGATGTTGCAGCATGTGATGCAGGCCTGAGTGGAGGTGCCCTAATTCAAGAGTGGTGAGAGTAGGGCTTGGGTTGGACAGTGGCCACTGCAGAACTGAACAAGGGTGAGATTTTCAAGAAAAATCCAGGGATTTGGACTATGTCAGGAGTCTAAAAAACACTAGGGGGCGTGGGACACACACAGAGATAGAGTTGGAGAGCTTGCTGTATATATAAGATTCATTGGGCCTTCAAGGTACTTGGGCTAGGTGAAGCCAGGTTGTAGAGAGGGAGCTGGTGCACAGAAGAGCAAAGGCAACTCTGAGGAACAAGAGGGAAGCAGCAAGGCTAGCACTCTACTGATAATTCATCAAACATTCCTTGTCTGTATGAGGCTGGCCATAAGCACTGGGGTCTGGAAATAAACCCAGCCACTGTCCCTGTTCTCTCAGCCTTATACTGGGGCAGCCAGAAACTTGCCTGGCTGGGACAGTAATAGAGGCTAAAGACCTAATTAAGGAAGCAAAAGGGCTGGGACAAGTGGGATGGAGCAGGCAGCATAAACGTCACCAGAACCCAAGTTTAAAACCTAAGTCACCTTTGGGCTGAGGTCTCACTCAGTTCAAGGAGACCCTTGTGCATAACTTGAGGGCTGAAGAGGCCAAGCTTCAGAGGACTTGGGGTAGCCCCTCCTGTGTGCTGAGCAGGCAACAGAGACCAGGGTGGGGACACCATAGAGCCACTGGCCTGGGTATATGATCTGATCTCCCAAGATTCTGAAAATTTCCCATGTTTCAGGCCTCATGCCCCAGAATGCCTCCCCACCCCACTTCTTCCACCCCCATACTCAGCTATTCTTGCAGGCCTATGTGTCACCTCTGCCATGAAACCCTCACTCAGTCAGAATCAGGGCTTCTTCCACAGTCTTTGGGCCTATCTCTACACTAGCATATGAGGTCTGTCTGAAAAAGTCCAACCATTGTTAATATAACGAGAAGGGTTTGTGCGACATCGATGTAACCTGGCAGCCAAGGAGAGTTGACTGGAACACACATGTGAACAATGACTAGTCAGTGGAGGCGGTAGATGCCATTGAGTGAGCATGTGTGCTGTGTGGCTGTCACATTCAAAATGAGCAAGTAGAGCAATGAATCTGCATCAGATTTTGTGTTAAGCTTGAACATTCCTCTGTGTAATGTTTGGATGATTCAGAAGGCCACAGCTATGGGCAACTAACTGGTGGTTGGCAGCTTCATCACAACAATGCATCTGCTCATGCATCATGTCTGGTGCAGTTTTTTGGCAAAACCTCAAATCAACCAGCTGACTCAGCCCCCCTACAGCCTAGATTTGGCACCCTGCAACTTCTGGCTTTTCCCAAAACTAAAATCACCTTTGAAAAGGAAGAGATTTCAGACCATCAATGAGATTCAGGAAAATATGACGGGGCAGTTGATGGCAACTGAGGGAACTGTGTGAGGTCCCAGTGTGCCTACTTTGAAAGGGACCGAGGCATCATTGTCCTAGGTACAATTTTTTTATTTTTTATTTTTTTTGGCAGAATTTTATGGTTTTATTAACACAAATACAATGTGTACACAGTCTGTCTATTCGTTTTCTTCGCTGCGCAGCCTGGCATTGGGATTGGTGACTCTGATGGCTAGCTGGGCCGCTCTCTCCACAATGGCTTTGCGGTTCTTTGAGGAGACATTGTGAGCAATCTCAGCGCAGTAAGATTTGTTGCACATCAGCAGCACTTCAAGCTCCTTGACGTTGTGGACCAGGAACTTTCGAAAGCCACTGGGCAGCATGTGCTTTGTTTTCTTGTTGCTCCCATAACCAATGTTGGGCATCAAGATCTGGCCCTTGAATCTTCTACGCACCCTATTGTCAATACCTCTGGGTTTCCGCCAGTTGCGCTTAATTTTGACATATCGGTCTGACTGGTGCCGGATGAACTTCTTGGTCCTCTTCTTGACAATCTTGGGTTTCACGAGGGGTCTGAGGGCAGCCATGGTGCCGACTAAGAGATGGCTGCCACCTCCGTAGGCAACGCCGAAGAAAGGAGGTACAATTTTTTTATATCTTCAACAAATGTCTCTTTTTCATATTACATGGCTGGATACTTTCCAGACAGACCTTATGTATCTCAAGATTTTGGATTAATTCTGTCTATCCCAGCATTCCCCACTCTCTTCTGGAATTTAAGCTCCTGTGGAGCATTCTGCACTCAGTCTCTTCCCAAGCAGTCCAGAGGAGTGACTCTGGAAGAAGGGGTGTGGGCTAGGGGGAAAGAGAACAGAGATACCCCTGGGAACTTTTCATGGCCCAAGCAGCTGCAGGAATTGGGGAGTAGTCTGGCTGGGGTTTGGCTTGGGTCAAGAATGTCCAGCTAGCCCTGGCTAGTGTGGCTCTGTGGATTGAGTACCAGCCTGTGAACCAAAGGGTCGCTGGTTTGATTCCTGGTTAAGGCGCATACCTGGGTTGTGGGCCTGGTCCCCAGTGGGGGCATGCGAAAAGCAAACAATTGATGTTTCTCTTGCACTTTGATGTTTCTCTCACTCTCTTTCTCCCTCCCTCCCCCTCTCTCAATATAAATAAATAAAATCTTTTAAAAAATGTCCAGCTAGACAATAAGGCCTCCAGGCCTGAAGACCAAGCCTGGGGATGAGGCCTTTGATGACACATGGCTTGTGACCAAGGAGCAGCCAAAGGCACGCAGGCCTGGATCTGAGGTGGAGCAGCTTCCCCACCTCAACTCACCTCAACCGAGCCTTATTTTTGTCCGTCAGCGACTGTGGCAGCAGCAGCTGCGGTGCATTTCCCCGGGTTGTTGATGTAGGCCAGCTGCGGTCTCTGGGTCTGTCCCTCATCTATGGGTTCATTAACCACCTCCCTGGCCAGCTCCACGCAGACCCTGTTTCCTGGGGTCACTCGGTTCTCAATCTGCGCCAGGCGGGCGAATCAAGCCCAGTGATTCTCTTGGGCTCCGTGACACAGCCCGCGTTCACTGGCCCTCTCCGGGGGGCCCTTGACCTCGCAGGACTTCCAGGCGTTAGTCCTCACCTGCAGGCCCCCCTCCCCTCTACCCTCGCCAGTGCCCCTGCAGCCCTTTCTCACCTAGCTGCCGCTGCTTGGGGGAAGGGGCGCCCATATTTGCCTGACCTTTTGCACCGTAGGGAACCGGTCCCTCTCAGCCTAGCCGGTGACTCCCAGGGCGAGCCGGGGTGGGGGGGGGGTGGGGGAAGCGGGGGTCAGGACAATGGACTTTCTGGAACAGTGAGTCTCAGGGTGTATGTAAGTTTGTTCAGGGGCCGGAGTATTCTGTTGCTTCCTGATCCTAGCCCGCACACCCTGGCAAACCCTTGGCTGGCAATGGTTATGCAGAGCTGTTTGTAAACCAGTGTAAAAGGCCAGAAAGAACTCACAAACCCGAGTCTCTAAAAGTAGCGAAACTAAAATTTCAGTGTCTAAATCAGTTCACTCTGCAGTAACATTTTCTGAAATAAAAAAACCAAAAAACAAAACCATCCCAGAAGTGTGCGAGATGGATGGATGTCCCGCCCAAGCTTCTCTGCTTAGAGTTTCCTCCCTAAACTCCCACTTCGGTCGCCTGCTGGCTAAAGGATTTTGGAGCAGGGCAGGTGGTGGCGGGGTGGTGGGGTGGTGTTTGTGTGACAAGCACATCTCTGAGGCTGTCCTCTGAACTGCCCCAGGGAGGTTATTTGGAGGATCCCCATATGCCCCCTGCCCCCCCACACACAGAATTCAGGGCAACGCCTGGGGTGGGAAACCGGAGACTAAAAGTAGTTTATTGAACAGATCTCTGTACCAAGAAGAGGGGTCAATGTGGAGCAGGCCTGGGTAGAGGAACTTGCCAGATGAAAGGCAGAGAAGGGCAGAGTGGCTGAGAGGTATGGTGTCAGGGAATGAGAGATAAGATGGGGGTAATGAGGAAAGGGAAATCTGAAAGGAGGTGACGAGGGGAGGTGTGAAAAAGCATCATTAAAAGGGAATTGAGCCCTGACCAGTGTGGCTCAGTTGGTTGGGCATTGTACCGCAAGGTAAAAGGTCGCCAGTTCAATTCCCAGTCTGGGTACATACCTGGATTGTAGTTCAATCCTCAAACAGGGTGTGTAGGAGAGGCAACCCATCAATGTTTCTCTCCATCTCTTTCTCATTCCCTTCCCCCCCTTTCTAAAAATAAATAATAAACTTTTTAAGGGAATTGAGGCACCTTCCCAAGGGAGTGAAAATCGGAATGTGGAGATCTTTACAAGGGGAGAAGGTGCAGGATCCCTTAAATATCTGAAAAGAACAATGAGGGGAGTCTGAGGGAGACTTGAGGGATTGCTTGAGAATGCTAGGAGAGGAAAAGCATCGGAGGGCAGTAGTGAATGATTATTATGTCTTTGGATCGCTCTGAGAAGGACCCCAGGCAGGGAGGGCTGGACCATGGTTGGGGGGAGAAAGAGGCACACAGCAGGGAGCACTAGAGCCTGTCAGGCTGGACTCCCAAACAGGGGTGGGGGAAGCCTATGAGAAGCCCAGAATCCAGGTTTAATCTCTTAATCTTCCTCATTAATCACTCACCCTCCTCCTACCCACTCCGAGGATCTGGTTTCTTCCCAGCTCAGATTCCAGATGCTTTGCTGGAAAAAAGTCCCCTCTTGTGGCCCCACAATCGTCTGGACACGTCGCTGGCCTCTGGAAAGACCCTAGTTGGTCTCTGCTGTCAGCAGCCTCCTCCCTTTACCAGTCTCTTTCCCTCTTCTCCCCCAAACTCACATTGTCCAGCCCCATTACCTGAGCCCCATTGCAGGTCAGAGAAGGTAGGCAGGAGAGATGGCTAAGGCCCTTCAAAAGAGCCCCACACTCCCCAAAGACATACACTAGTAGTTGAGACCAGAAGAGTAACAAAAACTACATAGAGGAGGCATGAGTGGAAATTGTAGTATCTGGTGACAGGCCTGGGACATGAGCTAGCCAGATCCTGCAACATCCTGGGACCCTCTTTAATTTCAGTATAAGCAAAACCACCAGGAAGGTTCAGGGGGCTAAGGCCTTCAGCTAGGAAGATCTCTCCTGGCCCTCTCCTGCTCCCTATTATTAATAACCAATTAACAAGGTCCTGAGACATCTCAGCTTTCTGTTGTGGCCTGGCTGTGCTCTCTGACCCATTGGGCTGACTTACTCAGGCTGGCATAAGGGCACTTTGTGAGTGTCTGTGTGTGTATGGGGAATGGGGTAGTCATTGGAGGGAGCTTTTACCAAGACCCTGTGTTTCTCCACCTTTGTTGGGTGGCCCAGGTCAGTGCCTCAATGTGACGTTCCCTAATCACCATGATCAAAGTATCTTTCTGTCCTTTTTGTCAAGGAATCTTTGGCCCAGGTGCCTCAGATCGCCCAGACTCTGTTTAGGGAACCCCAACTACAGGTTCCACTTGCCCCAAGGAATAGACAGGTGGATCCAAAGTTCACTGCACAAATGGTGAGAGGTGCAGAGGTTTATGGAGACTAGGTGACAAAATGGACAGTCCAGGAGTGAGCAGCATGCTTCTTCATGGCACTGTTTGAAAAACCTAGAAGAAACCTATAGCAGAGAATTCCTTCAGAGTGTGAGTTCTCAGGGAGTGGTGGGGCTTGTCTGTCTCTGGGCTGTGACCCCACTAGCTATTTGGGGTGTGATATGCAAACAAAATCCTTGCCTTGTTGAGCCTCCACTGGTGGAGCAGCACTGATTCAGAACTGTCTTATTCCTATAAGGGAGGGCTGTGGAGGTGCTCACACTGGTGTGAGCCCCGGACTAGATTAGCTGTGGGAGAGAAGAGAGAATGACACACAGGATGCAGATAAAATAGGAATGAATATTCCATGCCTTAGAGTTTGGCTTAGCAGGGGTTTCTGTCCCAGAATCCAGTTGAGTGTATGAAGTCTGCCCTTCAAGTCACTCTTCTATAAGGCAGTGGCCACTCCAACCACTGCTCCGGCTGGGAACCCCTACTGGGAGAACAGGAGCTTCATAAAGAGACAAAGGTATCCACTAATAGACTGATGTGTAACCAGAGGCCCTAGGCGGAGGCCAGTCTTCACTGGCAAAGACCCCTCCTGGGTAGTAGCACTACCTCTGGGCTTGCTGTGTCTTCCTTCTCTCCTGAGGGCCAGGTCTCCAGGGCTTCCTCGTGTGTATGTGTGTGTGTGTGTGTGTGTGTGTGTGTGTGTGTGTGTGTGTTTACTTTTTCAGGGCCTCTGTGTCGTGCTGGGACAGCCTTGGGTAGAGCCGGCTAAAGTCCACTCACCTGTGCGTGCTTGCACATTGCACCCCCACTATTCCCCGTTGCAGTCACTCTGCCTGGCCAAGTCCCTCCAAGTCTTGAGTTCCCCCAGCCCGCCTGTGCCATGCTAATAACTTCCAGCCGCCAGAACCTCTTTAAGAGTTTTCAGCAGAGGTGGAGGGGGGGACCAAAGGGGCCAAGTCAGAAGAGTGAGTGAGGTCCTTCCTAGGTGAGATCGGGGGTATTACCACCGTCGCGGCCAGAGAAAGCAATTTTATTGCCGACGAGTTTACGAGCCAGAGCGACGGTTAGGCGGGGAGTCTGTGGCACACAGCATCTGGGGGCCGCCCAGGAAGGGTCCAGCCAGAGTGAGCACGGGGACGCGCCTAGCAGCGCGGAGCAGCCGGGCGGCGGGATCTGGCGGGCTCCACTGGCTTCTCCATCGCCCGTAGAAATAACGCTATTGGGAAGTCTACCAGCTTCAGACCCACTGCGCCCGGGGTTGGGGAGTGGGGGTGCAGGAGGAGGGACACACGGGGCTCGGGCCCAGCGTGGGGGGCGGGTCCGAAGCTGGGGGCCCAGATCGGGAGCAGCCGGCTGGGGCCCAGGCAACTGCGGCACCGAGCGCAGCTGGCGGCAGGACTGCCACAGTCCGACCGGCCATGAGCTCGGGATCTGAGCCCCAGACAGCACGGACACCCTTCAGCATCGCAGACATCCTAGGCCCGCGCAGGGTCCCCCAAGGACCCGCTGCGTCGCAGCTTCCAGAGTCGAACCTAGGTCCAACGTCGCCGCTGTGCGCGCTGGAGGAGCTGGCTAGTAAAGCATTCCACGGACTTGACGGGCACGCCCTGCAGCACTCTGAAGGTACAGCGCAGGTCAGGTCACGCACTGTGACTTGGCCTTCTCATCTCTCTCCTCCAAGTTCCCGGTCTCCACCCTAATCTGTCCCCTGCCCTCAGCCCACATGCCGGGACTTGAATCTCTCATTCCTCACCTCCCCTCTGTTAGTTCCCAGGCTCGGGAGCTGCTCCCAGAGGCCTCAAAGGCCGAGGGGAAGAGCCGGGCTGTCAAGAACAGAGCAACTCCTTGGTCCTTTCGCTGTAGGCGGGGCAACTGCGACAGAGAAAGGCCAGAGAGAAGGAGACAAAAGGCCTGAGCCAGAGGCTGTAAACAAGTGAGCTAGGGCAAGGGTGGCGCAGCAAGTGCGGGAGGAGAGCCTCCGGTCTCTCTGGGTAAACATGCTCCGCTTCAAACACGCTCTTTTCTCGAGAGGGCGCAAGGAGCTGAAGAGCCTAAGCGGGAAGGACCCCAGGACTCCAGACTTGGCCTTTCCTTGCCCTTTGTACCCCCACTACCTACCTTTTTGCTTGCGGAGGATGGGAGCGAGTCACTAAAAAAGTATAAGCCAACCCACAGGTCTAAAGAAGAGCCCGGATCCTGATATGCTCACCATGCCGGGTCAGCTGTCCCTATTCTGACCATGGTTGGCCCCCACCTCTGGTGCGGACCACAACCTGCCAGCTGACTCAATCGGGGGCTCCGAAAGGCTTCAAGGGTCCCGCCCCAGGCGGCCAGACCCTGCACCAGGCCTCCTTTGGCCTGTCCCGCCTTCCTCCCCCTCCCTTCGTAAGATGCCCTCGGCCTGATGCTTCCCGTATCCCAGTGGCTGATTCCACTTTGTGTCCCCGCACCCTTCTTTGGCCTGACCCTCCCACAGTTGGCAAAGGGACCACAGTTTATCTCTTGTCCTCTCACCCCCACCCTGGCCTGACCCCACCCCCAGCTTTTCTTCCGGGCCGAAGCCCGATTCCCGCAGGCTGGAGACTGACCCCCTGCCCTATGCCCGCAGGCGGAGCGGCTCCGGTTGCTCTGGGCCCCGGCCCGGCAGGCCGCAGACGGCGAAAGTCGCGCACGGCGTTCACCGTGCAGCAGGTGCTGGAGCTGGAGCGGCGCTTCCTATTCCAGAAGTACCTGGCACCGTCCGAGCGCGATGGGCTGGCAGCGAGGCTCGGCCTGGCCAACGCGCAGGTAGTCACTTGGTTCCAGAATCGGCGTGCCAAGCTCAAGCGCGACGTGGAGGAGATGTGCGCGGATGTGGCCTCGCTGCGCACGCTGTCCCCCGACGTCCAGGGTCGCCTCGCGCTGCCTGTCGGAGCCCCGGGGCTCGGCCTTCGCCCCAACCCGGCGCCGCCTGACTCCAGGCCCCACCTGTCAGATGAGGAGATACAGGTGGACGATTGAAGGCAAAGCTACCGCCTGGCTCTGGGGCCCTGGACTTTTTGCCTCTTCGCCTCTGCGCTCCACGCCCTGTCCGGGTTACGGGTGGAGGGCGGGTGTCGATCCCGACCTCTTCCAGCTCACAGTCCGGACACCCACCTTTCCTAGTTGTTGAGAATAAAGTTGAGACTACCTCACCACGACTCACTCCCATGCCCGGAGCAATAAGAGCAAAATCTGCTGGTTATTTCGGATATTCCATGCTTGGCACTGTGCAGAGTGGTTTCCTTGAACCTCATAGCAACCCTACAAGGTAGGTGATATAATTAAGGCCATTTTACAAAGGAAGAGTTTCTCTCTATCTAGGTCAGGGTTTGGTCCCAGGCATCCAGCCAGCATTCAGAGCTCCGGAGACTTGAGGCTGAGGGGAACTGGTAGCTGTGGCAGACCTCCCCTACTAGCTGCCTGGATCACAGGACTCCACCGCGCCCTTGATCCACCGCAGCCTCAGAGACCTTGCTCTTAACCTCTAGACCGGCCCCAAATTTACGACGGCCTGCCAGACTCTTTCCTCTTTCCCCACCCTGATGTCATTTATTAATGGAGCCGCTACGCTTGTCCCCGCCCCTGCCAAACGAGCCCTAAGCTGAGCCACAAAGTGATGTGCGCCTGGAGAGGCGGGGACACCCCTACTTTCGGAATCTTCACCCCACAATTGGGCAGAAAATGTTCCCCCTAGGACGGTGGCAGCAGCAGTGTCGGAAGGATGGAATGGCCCGGCTGGGCCTGCGGAGGTGGAGCTTAGAGTAGCTGCGTTCGGGGGAGGGGACCCCTGCCTACCTCCTCCGCCAGACATTTCTGAGATTAATTTATTCCACTGGTGATTAATCACCCTCCTGCAGAGTGATGGGGAGGGAAGAGCACTGGGCAGCTACATACATTCCCCTATGCTTAGGCCTCTTTCCTGCTTCCTGCCTCTCCCTGTCAGTCCTTCCACCCTCCTCAGATCTTCCCATGCATTTGCCCAGATGTCACAATCCCACTCTCAGGCATTTGAGGGTGCTCAGCTAGTGCCTCAGTTGTAGGTGGAGGTCCCAGGAGAGGATATTTCAGGGAGGTTGAACAAGGCTGGAAGGCAGAAGGGAATCAGGCATTTTCAGACAATAGCTACTACTTATTGAGTAGTTCCAGGTGTCTTACATTGATTAATCTTGACAATAACCCCAAGAGTTAATGAGGCTTTAATTTCAAGGATAAGAAGACTGAATCACAGAAGCCCAAGGAAACATGGTCATGTCATCATGAAGCTTCTAAGTCGTAGGGCCAGAACTCACCTGCTTGTCTGACTCTGGAGCTCATGCTTTTGGCTACACCAGGTTCTGTACCTATAAACTGTACCTGGACCTGACTGAGAGAAAAGAAATTACGGAGAGGAGAGAAGGGCCAAGGGTAGAAATTTAGACATTGTATTGTAGACAGAGCCTGCCCCTTGGAGGTTTTAGAGAGGCATGAGAGCAATGTTTAGGGCAGGCTAATGTGCAGAGTGGACCAGAGACTGAGGAAGCAATTATTTCTGGTTACTGCAAAAAAGCAAGAGCAGAGAGAATTCAGGGCCAGACTTGGAGGGGTAAGAGAAGGAGGCTGTTAGAAAAGAGGAATCAGTGTGATTCCCCCAGCAACCAAAAATTGCATGAGTCAGTGACAATCTTACAAACCTAGGCAACTGGAAGAAAAATGGCATCATGGACAGAAACACACAATGACTACTAGAGTAGAGCTAAGAATCTGTCAGCCATTATATACAAAAAGTATTGCCCCTTCAATACACATAGAACACACACATACATTCCCTGGCTCATGCCCAGGGCCCCTTGTTTATTCCCTTTATCCTCTTCTAAAGGTCTCTGTGGAACATTAGGGTGACCAACTCATTCCTGCTTATCCAGGACTTTCCTTCCCAGTTTTAGCACTGAAAGTCCCACACCCCAGGAAACCCCTCAGTCCCAGGAAAATCAGGCCTGGGGACTCAGAACTCAAGGCTATTGGGTGAATCCTACCAGTTAGCAGTCTGAGTGTGGGGACAAAGTATCAGGAGTCCTGTGGCTTTTGGAGAACATTCAAGTCCAGAATAGGGAGGGGACATTTCTTTGAGAGGCTGGAAGAGCAAGGAGCCAGCTCAGCCCGAAAGCAAAGATAGCACACAGTAGTGGTAGGCAGCTATTCTTTGAGAGACCAGGAGCCCTAGTGAAGTCCCCAAAGCAGAGAATTCCTCCAGAACAAAGCCAGATGGGCAGGCCTCTGGTGGAGTCACTAATATAATCACCCCTTAAACAAACAACCACTTCTCCCCAGCCCCACTCCCCAACCAGGTATACGCAAAGAATTTCCAGGACAAATAATTCTATTTTGGAAGGTAAGGGCCAGTCGAGTTAATTGGTTCTGAACCCTAACCACCCCCTTCACTTATGGCTTCCTAAATGCCAGCCCAGTGCTGTCACATCTTGTAATCAAACCTTGGAAAAACAAAACTTAAACCTGTCCTGTCAAAATGGCCTCTGGATGAGTCTGTCAGGACCTCCTGCAGGATTCCTGAAACACACTGCTGGTGCCCTGCCTCGCAGATTCTGAATTAGAAGGTATAGGGTGGGGCCTGAGAATTTGCATTTGTAACAAGTTCCCAGGTGACATTGACGCTGCTGTTGCAGGGACATTTTGAGAACCATCATCCCAGGAATTCTCTATTTTGTGAAATAAGTTGCAATTCACTCATTACTCCCACCACAGGAATCATGAATATGGCGAACAGTTGCAGATAAAAACTGGTTTATTTAACAGTCAGTATATACCAGGCCCTTGGTAGGTATTTTCTCACTTTCTCTTTAAGTCCTCACAACAGCCCTGTGAGGTAGGAATTGCACCCATTTTACAGATGTGGGAACTGAGGCACAAGTGTTGACAGACCTACCCAAGGTGCCCCACCTAGTAATGGCAGACTTCATCCTACCAATGTTTCAACACCTTTTATCTCCAGGTGTGAACAGTGTTGAGCAAGACCCATAAGGCAGCAGAAATCATTTATCTTAATTAATGGTTCCTTTTGGAAGGGCATTTTGGGAGGCCTAAAAGTCCCCTACAGATCCACATTTAAATGACCTGAGTGTCCCAGGCAGGATTAGGAAGGAACCAGCCAGAGGCAGTTGTCAGGATCTCCAAGAAACCAAAAGGAACTCATGATTCTTACACAGGAAGTAAGAGAATTATAGCCATTCTTGGGGGCAGTGATTTGGTGGAAAAACTGAGTAAATGCAAAGGGGGAAAGACTAGTTACAATGCCCAGTGCTGGAGTGGTGAAAGGGCATGGCAAGGCAGCAGCTGTCTGGGTGCCTGCTGAAGCCCGTCAGCAGGAGAGCCAGCACTGGGGAAGTGTATAAGTCAATGGGCTCTGCCAACTCCAGGCAGGAGCTGGTAAGGGAATTTCTGAATGCAAACCCTTGGCAAATCTTCTAGCAGTCGGAGGTGGTAAGCATCAGACCACTGGGTAAAGGATAGGTCAGAATGTGCACAGAAATATGGATAGGGAAGAAGGCATGACAGGCTGGGCTACAGAAAACAGCAAGAACTGGGATTAGGAAGAGGTGAGCAACCATCAAGGTGAAGGGTGGGACTCAGCCTTATTCATCATCATAACCCCATTCCTGGGCACAGAGCTCTGGCTACTGAATGAGTGCCCCAGGGCCAAGAGCAGAACAAGCCCTAAATGCCCCCTGCTGGGTCTATTACAGCTTCAAAATCTGAACTTTTATCCAGTTTCCTCATTTTTAAATTCTCACCCAAGGATGTTTTATTGATTTCTAGGGAGAGGAAGGGAGGGGGAGAGAGAGAGAAACATTGATCAGCTGCCTCCTGTGTGCATCCCGACCAGGAATTGAACCTGCAACCTCGGTATGTGCCCTGACCAGGGATTGAACCCGCAACCTTTTGGTGTATGGGATGACGCTCCAACTAACTGAGCTACCTGGCCAGGGCCAGTTCCCTTTTTAAATCTTGGTGGATTTTATTTTTCCTTATTGCCCCCAGAGGCAGCTGAGGAAGCCATCTGCTTGAGAATCGAAGAAAGGCTGTTTCAGTGGACATTGGGCTTTCTCTCATCAGAAGGTCTCTGTGGCAAGAGGAATGACTACCAGGGGTGCCTCTAACTATGGTTTTAGAGTACAAGGTCTCAAAGTATGCTGGGAACAGCCATCACACAGTGTCCCTTATCTCCGTGGGATACACACATGACCTTGTCCTATGAGGAATATGTCCTCCCTCATCTGGTCTGAGGTAGGCGCTGGGGCCCAAGTCCCTGAATGCCCCATGTCTTTGAGGGGTTCTGGAGATGGAGAGGAGGTCTTCTACTCTGAGTCTGGGGGAGGAGCCTGTTGGAGAGGCTCAGGTGACATGGCAGATAATGTAAGGGTGGAGACAGGAGGCTAGGGGCCCTTGGAGCAGTGCTATGAGGGTGATTGAAGGAGAGGAGGCTTGAGGCCCCTGGCTCATTGTGGGGAACTGGCTTGGGAAATCCAATTGGTGGAGGTGGTGCACAGTATCTTCCTCGCTGATCTGGCTGAAAACATAAAGAGAGGGGGGAGCCTGATATACTCCTTTCTAGCATCACAGTCCCCGCCCCTCACACTACCCATTTCTGCCCCACTGAGGCAGAAGGTAATACTGCTTGGTGTTGCAATCACAGCCAATTCTCACTGCTGCCCCCTTACCATAGCAAGCCGCAGAAGACAAGAGTGGAGCTCCCGAGCTGCATCAGGCTGGGACCCACCCTTTAGAGTCTCCTGGAACACAGCAGCTGCCTCCTCGAAGCGCTTTGGTCCCAGAGTGATTAGAAAGAGGAAAGTTTGGGTATTGAGGAAGGGGGGGGGGTCAAAGAACTTAAAAGTGCCCCCTTTTCTTGAACTGGCCCCAGCTCCTAGTACCCCTGACATTGTGACATTGTGGTACATTAAGCTTACCTCGAAAATGCCAGTGTAGACCCAATCCCCACCCCATCCCACCAAAATTCCTCCTCTACTTCCCATGTCAGACCCATTACCTGCAGTCCCATCAAGGCCTTGCCCAGGCGGAAGAGGCCCCGGGGCCAGCCGGGCCTCAGGGTAAGGGCCACCTGGGCATCAGCCAGGGCCCACACCGGCTGACCCAGCCGCTCATGGCAGAAAGAGCGATTTCCAAATAACCTGGTGAAGACAAAGTGACCAAAAGTCAAGTCCTCAACACCTTGCCTTGCCCTGGCCTCCCAGCACAGTGGCCAAGCCCCAACCTACCGGTGGTCTCGGGGATTGAGCTTCAAGGCCTGAGTGAAGAGGACCACGGCCTCATGGTAGAAACCATTTTGGGCAAAGCCAGTACCCAATTCTGGGGAGGAGAGAGAGTGGGAAGGTTCAGATGGGGCTACTTCAGGGAGGGTGGGGTGAGGAGGGGGAGAGAAAAAAGCTTACTTGCCAGCTCCTGGCTCTGTTGTAAGGCAGCTGCCAGCAGTCCTGGAGATGCCTAGGGACCAGTAGAAAAGTCAAGCAGGGCTTGGGCCTCAGCTTCCCCAAATTCTTTTCTTTTGTTCAAACAAGTAACATTACAAGTAGCATCAACCAACTCATGTAATTCTCATGACAGCTCTGCAAGATGCTATTAGTCCTACCTTCTTGCAGAGGAAACTACCCAGGGTTGGGGAGTCAGTGACAGAGCTTGACCCCAGGTCTCTTAATCTTGGGGCCAGAGTACTCTTTGTACTTCTCACTGCCCTTAACCCTTAGGTCACGTGACTTCCAGAGAACTCTGGTACCCCTTCCACTGGTTCCAGCTGTGGTTCTTCTGCCCACCTCACCTCTGCCTTAGGACTCTCCCTAGGGCTCTCTTCTCTTGGAGACCTCCCTTCTTCCTGGTCTATCTTCTCCAGAGGGCCCAGGCTCTTGCCTCGGGGCTCCTGGCTCAGTTCCTTCTCTCTGAGGGCACTAGGGAGCCAATCTCCAACCTTGCGCAAAGCCAGAGACACAAAAGTGCTAGACAGATCCAGTGCATCCTGTGAGCAGAAAGGAAAGGCAGGGCAGGGTGGGGATGAAGTATGCCCTGGAGTAGGGGCAAGCAGGGGTGGGCAGAGACCCAGAGAGGAAGAAAGGGGCTCTCACTTCTTCCTCATCACACTGTCCCTGAGCTGGATTCCTGGGGCTGGGTGGGGGGCTCCCATTCCCATCTGGGGTGGCCTTGACCTAGAGGGAAGGTAGACAGAGTTGGGACTGCCAGGATCCACATGCCTTCTGAGTCCCTGCCTTCCTGGCACTTGGTGCTCTTAGTACCTGCCTGTAGACACTCACCTTGGGCTCCCCATTGTCCTGTTCCATGCGCTCCTGTCGCTTTCGGTCCTTTTGACGCTGTGATAATAATGAGGAGGCTGTAGTTTGAGCACTATACTTAAATACATAAGCACAATTTGCATCTCGAGACCAATTTTTCATGTGTAGAATATATACTATACGTCATGTATGTGCTGGGCTGGGTTTTGTATACACTATCTTATTTAATACTAGGAACTCTTTGAGGTAGGTGTTGTCCTCATTTTACAAGTAAAAAAGGAAACAAGTATGTTACCAGGCAGACGTCTCACAATAACAGAAGGCAGAGTCCAACCCAGGCAGTACATACAGTGTGACTCTAGAACTGCTGCACATGGCCTCCAGGAGACCCTGCAGTCCCTGTACCCCTTGGGACCCCCTGGCAGAGAATCCACTGCAGGCCTCCTTGAGTTCTCTCCTGTTCTCACAAAGCTTTCCTCTTTCCCTCCCCCAAATCCCTCTGAGCTCCCACTCCTCCGCCCTCCAACTACCTTCTTCTTGAGTCGCTTCTTTTCGGCTCTCTGTTTCATGCGCTCCTCCTCAGCCACCAGCTCCTCGGCCAGGCGGTTGGCTTCCTGGCGGAGGAAGGGCAGGTGACAGGAGAAAAGAGAGAGGAGAGAGAAAGCAAAAGAGAGGCAAGCAGTATGGAAGGATCTTGAAAGGTCTAGATTAGGGGTGAATACAGATTTGGGAATATGGGGGTTGGAAGAACCCTGGGGGAAGGTGAACCCCCTTCCAGACAGGCTCACCTCCTCAGTTGGCAGGAGCTTCTGGGGCATGGCCACCTGAAGCAGGCTGTCTGCGCTGCTGGGGAAGGATGCCGAGGCAGAGGGTCTTTGAGGATAAGGCTTAGACACTTTGGGAGGGTACAGGAAGGACTTTTGGAGACCACAATAGGTACCCAGTCCTTCAGCCCCCTTTGCCCTGTCACTCTGTCTAGTTGTTTTCCCCTCATCACAGAAATATTCCAGGAGATAATCTGTCAGGAGGGAGAAAGAAAAGGGAAAGAAAGAAGAACATGAGAGAGAGGAGCATCTGAGGGCCAGCCCTCCCCAGGGTACCAGCCTTGATCCCTGGGCCCGACCCCTTCACTCCCCACCATGGTGCCACAGCTGCAGCCGCCCGCTGCTCCCATCCACATGGATCCGGTGCAGGCCCTGGGGATCACTCTCCACCAGCCGTCGAAGAAAATCCACTATGTCCTGGGAGGGGAAGGGGAGGTGAGGGAGGCTGGTGTTGGGGGAGAGCTCTGGGAGAGAGCAAGGGGCTTGGCTGGCTTGACCCCTCTACCATGGCAACCACAAAGCAGCCACCCAGCATGGAGAACCTTACTGGCCAACCTCTCCCTGCACAGCACATCAAAACACATCGCTCTCAGCTTTCATGGTGTATCACCTTCCTAAAATGAAGTCCTAAAATGGAGCCCTCTTACCTCCTCTTCCAGTTATGCCCTCTGTCATATCCTTGGATAGAACAACTCCCATAAAACCCACCTGGAGCTATCTCACATTTAACTCAGTGCAGCAATTTCTGGCTGGCCTCTCCCCTGCATTTCATGTTTCTCCCCAAAACCAAGCTCTGAACAGTTGCTCTCTTACTCAGAAACTTCCAATAATCCCTCACTGCCAGGGCCACATGCTGGCATCTAGCTCCTCAGCCTGGGATTTGGAACCTTCCAAAAAGCTCCTTGGCCAACCTTTCTGATCTTCCCTTGCCATCCTCCCTCTGCCACCAGGCTCTTTCCAGCCTTGGGGACCTCCCCCAGTGGTCCTCGAATCCCTCCTGGTTCTGAGCTTCTTTCTTACCATATCTTATCTCACCTTCAAGGTCCAGTTCAATTTCTATCTCCCCTCAAAGACTTGCCAGACCCTTTCATCTCCGATTCTCTCTCCCAAGCTGTGCTCACATAGCTGTGTTATACAGTTTAAAGCCTTTCTATTCACTGCTTTCTTCTGGTCTCTCGGTTGGTGAGGCACCATGGAAATGAAAGAGCATTGTGCTTGCACACTCGTTCTGGCTCAGCCACTGCCTAGCTGTTTGATTTTGAACAAGTTGTTTAATCTCTCCAGACCTCAAATTCATCATTCACAAAATGAGGCAATATCCTTCAAGGCCTGGCCTATACATTCTGTAGTTCTGATGAAAATTGTTTCCCCAGTTAGTGTAAGATAAGAAGAACAGGAATCTTCATGTCCCTGTGTGGCTAATTGGGCCTAAACAGAGCAGACCCTGACTAGGTGGTGGCCCGCTGACTGAGGAACTTAGAAGCCACAGGAAACTCCAGGGTGCTAAAATAATCTGTAGGCAGGACTTCAGGTCACTGAGGTATAGTCAACCTCGAAACAACACGAGATCCAGGGCTCCCCTCAGAAGACAGTCCTGATTCCACAGCATCTTCATTTGCATTGCTGGACGCTTTCATCAAGTCTTAGTCTCAAACTCAATTTCCTGGTGGGTTTATTTCCAGATAAAGTTCCAAAACTGGAACTTGGGCATAAATAATGCATCTCTGGACCCATCTTAGGCAGCCTCCCCAAGATGTACCTGCCATTCAAATATATATTTTTCCCTATATCTTTAACCTCCCCCCTCCTCCTCAGCCCAGTCCAGCCATCTTAAAACAGACACACACACAAAAAAAACTTCTTCAACCTTTCACCTCTCCCCCATATTCTATGCTACTGTCTCAATTCACTACATGGCCACACATGGTTGGGCCCCCCAAAACCTTCATGGATCATCTCCTGCCCTCTCGTTGCCCTCTTTCAGCTACAGTGATCTCCTTTTAAGTTCCTGCAACACATCAAGTATACTGAGAAGCTTCGCTTCTCATATCTTAGGGCTTTTGTACTTATTTCCTCTTCCTGGAATGCTCTTTCCCTGGTGAATGGCTCAATCTTTGTCCCCTTCAGATCTCTGCTTAAACCTTTGCAGAGAGGCCTTCTCTGACCACTCCTTTTAAAACTAGAAATCTCTCAACTCCACTCAGTGCTCCCTATCCTCCTTCTCACTTTATTTTTCTTCGCACTTCTTATGTTTGACATACTATATTGTTTATTTATTGATTGGCTGCTCCCACTAGATACTTCTAATTCATTTAATAGAGGGATTTTTGTCTGTTTGATTTACTGTCTTCCCAGCCTAAGACAGTGCCTGTTTTAGGTGCATAGCTGGTGCTCAATGAGTCTGCTGAATGAACAAAGGCAGAGAGATTGATGAGGAGACTATTCTGATTGAGGTGTGATCAGGAGCTATAGCTGAAGAACTCTGTGTGAGCCAGTGAGTTTGAACTTGGTCCTATCAGTGATAGAAGTGGACCTGATATGGGAAGTGAAACGCTCAGATAAAATACTTTAGGGGTGGAATGTTTAGTTAGAAGGCCATTACAACTATTCAGGCCAGAGAGGATGAGTTCTTGAACTAAGGCAGTGGCAGCAGCAGCAGGAATGTAAATGGTGAGTTTGATTCAAGAGACGTTTTAGAATTAGGTTTTAGTGACTGACTAAATGTGTGAGGTAAAGGAAAGGGAGGACTATATAGAATGATTTTCCCATTTCTGGATTAAGCAACTGGGTGGAAGTTTGTGTTATCAACCAAAATTAAAATTATAGAGGAAAACCAACCAATCTGCAAAGATGATGAACGAACTTCTGAACTAGTGAGTTTGAGGTTTTAGAGAAGCAGTTGTAAGTACCGCTTCTCAGTGTTCCCAAATCTGATCCTGTCCTTCCCTCAATAACACTATCAACCTACCTCAGAACAAGCAAACCGTAACTGGGCAAGGCCTTTTGCGTCCCTTGCTGCCTTCTTTCCCACCTTATCTCCTACAGTTCCAACCAAACCCTCCGCTCAGGTCTCATTTCAATAAAGTTCTTTTAACTTTTCCTTGCCTTAGTGTCTTTGCTCGCACTGCTCCCCCCAAGGAACTCCTACCCACTTCCCACTGCTCAATTCAGAGACCTTAGTCGGCCCTCGCCTGCCCTCTTCAAGCATTTATCCCGGCAGCGTCCTCTCGGGTCTCCGCCGCTTTCTCCTCCCCACGCTCGCTGCGCGCTCGAGGGCAGGGCCCGAAGCAACGCCTCTCCAGAGCCACCGGAGCCCACCGCGGCTTCCGGCCTGGCGGGGCTCAGCAAAACAGGTTGAAAAGAGGCGTGACAGACAGAAACAGGGCAATGGGTATCTAGGAGTCCCTTTTACCTCTTCTCCATAGTCCTCAGGACCGAATTCCTTGCAGAGTTTGGGGACAGCAGCGACCCCCAGCGGGCACCCCGGCAGCAGAGGACAATCTACAGGGAAGGAAAGCCGCGGTGCGTCAGGGGGATGGTTTGGCTGGAGCTCTCCACCACCGCGTGAAGCTCAAAATCCTACTGAAAGCAGATAGACCCAAATGGGGCTGCCCCAGCCCTCTGGGATCACCCTCCATCCTGTCACACCTGCTCACCTAGCTTGATCCGCCCCACCGTCTTCGGAGTCGGCGCCATCTCCCATCCACAGTGACCCAAAAGTGAAAGACAGTCACGTATTTGATGGGCTGAAGGGAGGGGTAGAGCAAAGGGGGCAGCCATCTTTGTTAGGGGCAGAAGCCTCGTACTACAGAGCACGAGAGAGTTCAGGACGATCCTGGCGGCTTCCGGGCCAGAAATGACGGCTCTTGGGGGGCGGAGTCCAGGCCACGGCGAGCGTCCGGCGGTGCAGGCCAGGGGGAATACTGTAGTTAGGTTCGTTGTGGAACACCGACCCATGGCCAAGGCATCCCGCTCAGTTGGGGTCCTTCCTCCGCTCGCTCCCGTGCCGCCGTTGTGGGCGCTAGCCGGGGCCGGTGGAGAGGAGCAGTGGGACAGAAGGCCGGCTGCCGCTTGCGGCGGTGACATTCGTGGCTCGCCTGGGCCGCCGGTTGCCAGGAGCATCCCCTGCTTGGACCCACGGCCCAGCGGAGCTCCGATAGGGCAGCTGTGGTGGGCGTCGCCGCTGGACACGGGAGAGCACCATGAAGTTGGCGCTGCAGACCCGAAGCAGAAGCTTGCCGCCGGCAAGCCTATCCCTCCC
This sequence comes from Furipterus horrens, assembly GCF_987537825.1. Classification (NCBI taxonomy): domain Eukaryota; kingdom Metazoa; phylum Chordata; class Mammalia; order Chiroptera; family Furipteridae; genus Furipterus; species Furipterus horrens. The sequence goes on along the minus strand of NW_028327176.1, from coordinate 55,256,960 downwards.
GCGCTGCAACGTCTCCGGGCCATGTTGCTGCGGCTGCATCGCGAGCGGGAGCAGCTTCTCCAAGCCCGGGACTTCGCCCGCCACCTATGGGCAGCCGTGCGCTTCCTGAGGATGCTGAGTCCCGGCGCGCCGTACCCCGGCCCCTTGCCTCAGCTGTGCAGCGACCTGCTGCCGCAGCTTTCGCAAAAGGCGGTCCTGCGAACCAGCCTACGGGAGCCTTCCGAACCGCTACTCCTGGCGCGCCCCGTTGGACTCGCTGCCCAGCGTCTGGATGCTGTTATCGAGATGCAGCTTCGCGCTCTAGGCCGAGCGCCCGCCAGCCCCGGCCTGTCATCCCAACTGGCCGACCTGCTGCTGGCGCTTCCCACCTACTATCAGCTGCAGAGAAAAGCCTTAAGCCATCTCCCAGGGGCAGCGCGCCCTTTCCCGCCAGCCCATGTGCTCTGCCTCCTGACGGGGCAGCGGGGTTGCCAGGTGGCAGGTCGGCTGAACGAGGCGCTCAGGGGACTGGGCTTGCGGGGTCAGCTCCGAAGGTGGTGGTGTGAGGAGCGGGAGCTGCTGTCGGTGCTCCTGGGCCCGATGGGGGGCGTGGCAGGTTCAGCCAGCAGTGGACTGGGAACTGGAGGAGTTGGGACACTGTGGAGCCACTACTGGACCCTGCTATGGGCAGCCTGTGCTCAGAGTCTGGACCTAAGTCTAGGACCCTGGAAGGACCCTAGGGCAGCGGCAGAACAGCTGAGTCAGGCACTGGATCAGGGTGAGTGGTGGGCTTGGGAGGGTGTCTGGGGAGGCTGGAGTCCCTTTCTTCTCCCTAGTCACCTCACTCACCTGCCGGCTGGACTACAAAAGCAGACCCTTTAGAATGAACACCCTTGTCCCACACCCACCCCAGGGTTCAGGCTATAGCTTCTGAGCTCTAAAGGCAAAGTCTTGCTTACCACCCATCTTGAGACTTGAGGGATGCCTCCTCACTTCTCCCATCACCAAGTGGGTAGTTGTTGTAGAAAACTGAGGCCTCCTTTGCAGGCTCCAGAGTCATTTCTTCCACTAGCGTTCCTGCCTCCGGAGTGTGAGAAGGAGCTGGCTTCTTTGTGTCACAGCCTATTTCATCAGTCTCTTATCCGGAGCTGGGACCAAGGTGAGAAGGAAGGGACACTGGAAGGGGCACCAGGAGTGACACAAACCCTAGTTGGCCCTTCCTCATCCAACCACATCCCCTCATCCTCAGTTTTCTGCCAAGCCTTGGGATCTGCTGGTGATCAAAGCAGCCTTTCTTCATCCTCTCATACCACTGAACTTATACAACAGCTCTTCCCTCCTCTCTTGGATGCCCTTCAAGAGCCCAGGTCAGAGGTGCTCCTCTGTCAGCCTCCAGGTGAGACAAGAGGCTGGGGTTGGGGAAACAGAACAGTTGAGGATATCTCCTTTTTCTTTTGCTCTGTTCTGAAACCTGTTTCTTCCCAAAGGTGCTCCATGAGTCCTTAGGTACTTGTCCCTCCCCTCCCCAGGTCCTGCACCCCTTGCCCTGGGGCTCTGCACCTTGCAGACAACCTTGCTCTGGTTTTGGGGCAGAGCTCAGCAGCATCTGGCAGCGTGGGCCCCAGATTCCTTCCTGCTCCTGATCCAGAAGGACTTACCTGTAAGTAGCTAGGGATGGGGAGGGGAGCAGCCTAGGCTGGGCTCAGGCTGACTCACTCCCTGTTTCTGCCTAAGCCTCTATTACATGAGGCAGAAGCTCTGTCTAGCCTGGCCTCAGAGGAATGCTTGGTCCTGGAGGTGGAGCAGCAGTTGGGTCTGGAAATCCAGAAGCTGACAATACAGATGCAGGTAAGGAGAGCAGGGACCTTGACAGTGACCAGCTTTGGAGCTGGGGAGGAGGCACAGAACATCTCAGTGACTTGGAATCTTCTTGGAGTTTCTGCTAAATTTATCTTTTTTGCTTTGTTCATTTTTTGTTCTGTTTTTTATTATGGAAATTTTCAAACATATACAAAAGTAGAGAGAAGAGTATAATGGATCCCCATATATGTAACACAGAGGCTTTAACAATGATCAGTTCATGGTCAATTTCGTTTCATCTATATATTCCACTCCCCCTCCACCATTTTGTCATAACAGCCACTGATGATCACTGTCTAGATCCATGATTTCATTAGGGGGTGCAAAGTGGTGATAGTCCAATTCTATTTTTATTTATTATTTGGATTACTCCTATAAAGTGAAACTTGCCCTCATTATTTGGTGTCTCTGAGGTCTATTTTGCAGAGAAAAAGCAAGATAAATAACTGAATCCTTTTATTTACTAGGTTTTAATACTGTTTCTCCTTGTTCTTAAACATGTAATTTGTATTTTTATTAAATGTCCATAGGTTTAAAAGTGAAATAAAATATAGCCCTGGCTAGTGTGGCTCAGTTGGTTGGAGTGGTGTCACATACACCAAAAGATTGCGTGTTCCATTCCTGGTCAGGGCACTTATCTAGGTTGCGGTTTCAATCCCCAGTAGGGGTGTGTATGGAAGGCAACCAGTCAAATGTTTCTCTCACATTGATTTTTCTCTCTCCCTCCCTCCTTTCCCTCTCTCTAAAAGCAATGAAAAGATGTCCTTGGGAAAGGATTAAATTTTTTTTTAAAAGAAAGAGAATATAATTTTAGAAGGCTTCCAATGGAAAAAAAAAAAAAAAAAAAGCACTTTAACTGCCCCTCACTCCTACCTCTGATTCCTGTTCCACAGAGATAACTTTCATCCATTCTTGGTTATTTCTTCTAACATTTCTTATTTTCTTCTAAATTTATGAATAAAACTGGTGTACTTCCATTTTAAGTTTTCCCCATTTTGCACATTATCTATTCCTACTATGGATGATTTCTGTTTTTTGTTCTCTCTTCCTACTCAGATTTCTCCTCTTTGCCCTGAATAAGGTCATAGCTGTAGAGTTCAGTCCTTGTCCCTCTGCTCCTTTTCTCTGCATTCCTACTACTCACAGTGCCGTGGTGCTGTGGACCCCCCACTCCTACCCCAGTTTAGCCCTAATCCACCATCTGCATCTGCCTGTTGAGCATTTCCACCTCGATTTCCTGCTGCCTTCTTCAACTCAACACGCCCCCAAAGCAGGCTCCTCATGAGTAGTGATGGCCGTGGGAACTCTGAGGAGGGAGGATCATAGTGGGCGTGTGGTGACAGACGCTCCATACAAAGCCTATGGCTCAAGCTGGTGGCTTGGCAGCCTCAGAGAAATGGCAGGAGTTACTGGAGGTGGGAAGTTCACAATTTCTTGGGGGAGTCATGGGGAGATAGCCTGACCAAAGCAGAAGTACCCTTTGTGTGTAGTGTGCGCACGTTTGGGGTGGGGGAGAGGGACTGTGGAGGAGTTAGCAGGTGGAAGACACTGAACACTAGTCCACAGATTTGAAGCTTTATCTCATGAGTGATGGGGACTCACTGTGAGAACCGGAGGGGAACAGTGAAGGCGGTGGTGGAGTTTGATCCAGCTGTAGTGGTCAAGATGGAAGGGTGGGAGGGAGATATAACATCAGGAGAACCTAGCTCTTGGTAGTTGTGATGAGAACAGAGCAAAAGGAACAGGGACAGTGTGCCCATTGTGGAAAACAAATACTGTGCAAAGCACTCTGATACCTTCCTCCTCTGCCTGGTGATTGCACTGTCAGGCATCTGCTCTGGGCATGCCACTACGTACAGCACTGGGATGAAAAAGAATCCAGTGTTGTGAGTTTTCTCCCCAGCTGGACTGTAATGTCCCAGAGAGAAAGACTGTCTCATCATGTGGCCTTGCATTTCCTGAGTATTGAGTGCAGAGGTTCCTTACCAGTACCAGTTGACAGAGGAAGGAGGGGATTCTGATTTTCAGGAAAGAGAGAGAGTTTAGATTTAGAGAGGCTATTGCCAGGATATGTACCAGGTACCACACGGGCTTTACTCTCACACCCATGTCTGGCCCCCAGGCCCCTTCCTCTCTTCAGGCTTGCTGGCATTTAGGCACCTTTTCTTTACAGACCTGCCACTACATACCCCATTTATTGAGGTCCTTCTTCTCCAAGATGGGCTCTAGGGACACCCCCCCCCTTTTTCTGCTGTCTTCTCCAAAAACAAAACCTGTCAAACCAAAGAAACCAAACTAGCACATGTAATTTTTCTTGCTTTACGGGTTACACTGCTCTGGAGAAATGCAAGTGGGCTGTCAGAATACTCAGTGTAAGATGTAAGGACATCCCAAAGGTTCCTGAATCTCAAAGTATAGTCATTGCTCCTGATCTACACACAGATCCTGCCTTCCTTTTTGTATATGATAGCCATAAGATTGTACAGTTCCCCTTTCCTCAACCTTTCCCTAGCATTTGCTTTTGAACACTGGTCATGGTGAGGGTGTTTCTTTTCCTATTAAGTTTCCTATAGAAGAAAACTAACCTGGAGGACTTCCATCCTCTGAACCAAGTTAGGGAGAGCAGGATAATCCTAGGGCAATTGTCCATAATCTTTTCTGGGTCCAGACCTTTTGAAAAACCCAATAAAAGCGATAGCATCTCTCCTCAGAAAATGCCCAAGCCCAAAACAACTTTGTATACAATTCTCTTCTTGGGTTTTATGGATGCCAGATTAAACACTTCAGATTTAGAAAAGCCACAGAACTTGACAAGTCCCTAACAGATAAGCCCCTTTTACTTTCTCCTTATCCCCACAGCTTCTGCCTGAAGAGTCACTAAGTCTCTTTTTTCAAGAATGTCATAAACAAGCTACACGGGGCTTCGAACTTTACATGCCACGGGGTCGGTACTGGCGACATCATCTCTGTCTTGGTAACTCCTCATTCCAGATTTCTCCAGGTTCCCAAGGGTAAGAGTACCCTGAGCGTTCCAGTTCCTAGCTCCACTCCTCTTCATCCTTGCCCTCACCTCCCATGCCCCCACCGCTACACACACACACACTGGAAATCCTACTCTCCCCCCAATCACTCCATTAGGTGTCAGTGGTCTCAGTAGCCTTATATCCTGTCCTTTCTCTTCTGTCACTCCAGAACTCCCCAACTTTCCTAGTGAGTATGCTGGGTTGGTCGTCCACACTGTACTGGAGCCTGTGTTGCGAGGATTGCAGGGGTTGCCACCCCCAGCACAGTCCCCTGTCCTTGGCCAGGCGTTGACAGCCATCCTGGGTGCCTGGCTTGACCACATCCTCACCCACAGGATTCGATTCAGGTGAAGAGGAAAGTTGGTAGTGGCGGGGGGATGAAAAGAACGGGAAAAGGAGGGGATAGGTGGGGCAGAGCAATTTAGGGAGATCAGAGGGTCAGGTAACCACATTGTACCTCGGTCTTCAGCCTGCAGGGGGCACTGCAGCTCAGACGAGATTTCGGAGTGGTCTGGGAGTTGCTGGAAGACCAGCGGTGGGGCCTGTCCCCTGAAATTCGCCAGAGTCTGCTCATGCTCAACATCTTCCAGCGGCTGGATGGGGCCCTGCTGTGTCTATTGCAGCAGCCCCTGCCCAAGACTCAAGTCCACAGAAGGCCTCCCTGTTGCTGTGAGTCACTTCCCCTTCTCAACTCCAGGCTCTTTTTGGCCCTAGCTCACTACTTTAAGTTCCCTATCCCCCATGTTCACAATTGATCTGGCTTCAGCCACCCCCAGGCAGCCACTTGCCTTCCACTCCTGCCTTACCAGGTGCATGTAATGAGGTCCAGACCTTGGAACTGCCCAGCAGCAGCCTCAACAGCCTGGAGAACTTGGATCCCCCTCTTCGGCCTGGAGCACCTCCAGCTCAAACAGCTCAGCTGCGGGTTGGGGTACCTAGCCCCCAGGCTTACCTGGTGGGAAATCAGCAGGCCTGGCTTGCCCTGAGGCAGCACCAGGGCCGCCCTAGTTGGCAATGGCCTTTTTTTTCCTGCCTGGGGACCAGTCCTGAATCCTAAGGAGCCTGATCAGCAGCCAGAAAGTTAGCGTTTTGCATTTCTGGTCAGGAAAGCCCAGACAATTTGGAACTTCATGTTAAAGAAACCTACAATTGGGAGCTTGGACAAAAGCATAACTAAGAATCACAAACTACACAGAGCCTGGACTTACAAGCTAAGAATCCAAAATCACTCCGGTACCTGCAATCCAGAGTAAATGGCAAAACCCCAGCCTGGAACCTGGAGGTCAGCATCTCTGGAGGCTCAGGCCTAATTCCCCATCAGTAAAGATATCTCAGGGCTAGACACTGAAAGGAGGGTTATAGGGAGGGTTGGAGCCCAGAGGAAAGGGAGAGAGAAAGCAATAGAAAGCACAGGGCCTAGATACCACTTCATCTTAAGTCCCCAGAACCAGGATAAACACCAGAGGTTAAATAGTCATTTCTACAGCTGCATCAGTCCCAAGGGTTGTATTATCCTGTACTTTTCTCCCCGTTACTACTTTCAGCCATTGAAGCATATTGGGCTGTAGGGTCTTCACGTTTAAGCTTTGGTTACTCAAGAGTTCAACGTGTTTAATTTTCAGTTACCTTCACCTGAGTGGGGTTTACTCCCTGGTAGGGGCATAATCATTGTCCTGATTATGGTGTCTTCCTTGGAAGGGACCAGCACTCAAAATGACGTTAACCTAGATCTGGCATAACAGGGCAAGTAAGTGGATTTCGGCAGCAGAATACGAACTTGTTATCGGAGCCACGTGCAAGCAGCTTTTACACTTTATTGCCCTTCCTGTGATACAACAGGGATATGAATGATAGGTAGTATTTGCTGATGGCTTACTTTGGGTCACTCTATGTATGCCCTGTGCCGAAACCACCTCTCCACCCCCGCCTGCCTCCGGGTCTCGCGCTAGGGAACCGGGACCCACAGTTTCAGTGCGGCTGCAAGGGCGTACTCAGCGGAAGCCGGGAGGCGGGGCCTGCGGCGGCGCGGCAACGCACAACTTCCTTTACTGACTACACGTCTGTTGGGCGAGTGCTTCCGGGGCGGAGGTTACTATGGCGGCAGCTTTGGCTCGGCTCGGGCTCCGGGCTGTCAAAGAGGTTCGGGTTCAATTCTGCCCTTTCGAGAAGAACGTGGAGTCAACACGGTAGGAGGGGAAGGGAGTGGGAACAGAAAGGGGTGCACTTCCCGCCGGCCGCGGGGCCCACCACCCTCGGCCTGGCGTTCATGCCGCCTTCCCACTGCAGGACCTTCCTCCAGGCGGTGAGCAGCGAGAAGGTCCGTTCCACCAACTTTAAGTGCTTAGTGATTGCGGATGTGAGGCACGACGGCTCCGAGCCCTGCGTGGACGTGCTTTTCGGTGGGCATGGTTGGGGAATCGGGTGAGAGGGGCGGTAGGCAGCCCGCGTCCCCTCGACACCGTTGTCCTTGTACCTGATTTGTTCGGTTTTTTCCCCAGGAGACGGGCATCGCCTGATTATGCGCGGTGCCCACCTCACCGCCCAAGAAATGCTCACAGCGTTCGCCTCCCACATCCAGGCCAGAGCCGCGGCGGGAAGTGAGGACAGCCCTGGAGCTGGTGCTGGGCATTGACAGCGTGTAAGAGATCAACAAGCATATTTTAGCCTGGGACTTACTAGGACACTATCCAAGATAAGTTTGACTTAATCACTAAAATCACTATCATGAGGGCCCAGAGAGCCCCACATCACAAAAACAAAACAAACAAACAAAAAAAACCCCTGTGACTACAAATCTAACCGATGCTTCTAGGACAAGAATGAATCTGGGAGGGGTCTGGACAAACGAGTTTATTTCAGTCTCTTAACCATCACTCACTGCTTAACCGTTTTGAATTTGGTTTCCTGACCACTCACTCAAGATACCTCTTACTCTTATTAGCTAAATCTAGTGCTGTTTCCTCAGTCCTCATCTTTCCATCTCAGTAGCACTTGCCACTTTTAGTTCACTTTCTGTAGAACATTTCTTCCTTTTCTCTTTCCCATGAAGTTGAGCTTCTTATTTTTTTTCTGTTTTGGGGGCAGCTCATCTTCTTGACATAACTTGAACTACTGTCTTAGGTTAAACCCTGTGTTTGTTTGGGTATAATCTCAACTTCTGTGCTATAGTCAGGTTGTATGCTGTGTCTGCATACTTGGTTGCAATAGAGTTTTTTGTTTTTGTTTTTCAATGTACGTTATAGGAAAAGATAGTTTCTAGCCATTGGTTTAGAGAACTTCAGAATGCTCAGCTAGGCCATCAAGGCTCTTTAGACATTGCCGGCTGGGTGCTTTGTCAAATACATTTCCCATGACTCCTACAGCATTACTACACTGCTATGCCTAAAAGGGTGCTATCTTCAAAGGGCTCTTTTTTCCCTCCTCCTCTAACAAAAGGAAACTACCACGAGGCAGTATAATGTAGTAAAGATCCAGAATGCCTGAGGTTGCTGTATCTTTGGAAAAATTACTTAGTCTCTCAGTGCTTCTTTTTTCATTTGTAAAGTGGGGGTAATAGTATCTACCTTGTAAGACTGTTGAGAAGATTAAATGAATTGATATCTGTTAAGTACATAAAACATTACTGGGAATGAGATGTGTAATGTAAGAAACCTTATTGTTCTACTTTGTGTACACCATTAGAATGCAGGGTTCTTTGGAAAAGACATTAATGCTGGGGAAAATAGAAGGCAGCAGGAAAAGAGGAAGACTAAGTAAGAGGTGGATCGACTATTTGAAAAAAGCCATAGGCATTAGTTTAGAGGAGGTGAGCAGAGCTGTTAAGGATAGGACGTTGGGGCAGAACTCATTCATGGCTCACCAAGAGTCTAAGCCAACGCAGTGACTTAGACTCCTGTAATACACAAGAAGTTTATGCTGCAAAGTTACAACCTAGATTTGAATTCCCCAGCTCTGTGGTGAATTGGCTATTACCTTTGGCCAGACTTAACCACACCTCACTTGTAAAATGGAGATGGCACAAACATTGCTGTAAACATGAACTTGAGGTTGGGGCTGTTTTCTGTCCCCAGCACCTTGCATAGTGCCTAATACAGTGTGTGCAATAAACATTTGTTGAATTTACAAATATTTAGCATCTACCTTGTCCCTATAACTTTCATTAGTACCAAGACACAAAGATGAATAATAAAACTCAGGTATGTAATAAGTGCCACAATAGAGATGTGGACCAGGTGCAATGGTAGCAAGAATGACAGGAGTGAACATTGGGTTTGGTTAGAAGGTGATTGTTGAACGAGCAATAAGTACCAGTGCAGGTTGGGGCCAGAAATCAGATTACAGAGAAATAGCATGTGGATATGCAGCACAAAGTAATTTATATATAATGAGTTAGGAAAGGAGGTGTGATAATAGCTAGAGTATCAGATTGGTGCAAAAGTAATGTCTGACTTTTTTAAAAGAAAGTTTTAGGTAGTATTTATTAAATTTGTGCCTCTTATAATTTTTTGATGTCACAGTGACTAATTTACACCTTATTTTTTCAGATTATCAGAGTATTGTTCATAATCATCCACAATATTTGCACCCATGTTCATCTCATCTAAAGACCACATTAGAAATGTTTTACTCTATGAGTTTCATAAAGGTGCCAATGCAAGCACAGCAGCAAAGTCTATTCAGAATGCTTATGGGGATGATGCAGTGACTGAAAGAAGTTGCAGGAGGTAGTTTTCCCATTTTCGAAGTGGGGATTTCAGTTTGAAAAACAAGCCAAAAGAGGGTCGTCCAAAAAAACTTGATTCCAAAGTGTTGGAAGCTGGTGTCCCAGAAAACCCCACCATTACCTCTAAGAGGGGAACTTGCAGAACAATTTAACCTAGCCCATACAACCGTGCTACACCAACTGAAAAGGACTGGAAAGGTTTCATTGGTTGGAAAATGGGTTGCACACGAATCACCTTTTGCAACACCTTCAGGCACCATTTTTAGGTAGACTTGTTACAGGTGCTGAGAAGTGGATCCTTTACCATAATGTTAAATGCCACTGATCGTGGATCAGTCGAGGAGGAAGAGTTCAACAACCAAGAGGAGGACTTCACCCAAAGAAGATCATGTTGAGCGTATGGTGGGATAATGGAAGGAATTGTCCATTACGAACTTAGACAACAATCAAACAGTTACTGCTAATCCTTACTGTGAACAACTTCATTGTTTGAAAGCAGCTTTGAACCAAAAGCAACCCTCCTTAGTCAACAGAAATGGTGTCATCTTCTATCACGATAATTCTCGTTCTCACACAGCTCGACTCACCAAAAATTTCTTGAAAGAGCTTGGTTGGGAAATACTGCTTTATCCTCCATATTCTCCTGACCTTGCTTTTTCTGATTATCACTTGTTTCAGGGACTACAGAACCATTTTGATGGTCTTAGGTTGACATCAAGAGAAGAGGTTGAAAATCAGTTGGATTTATATTTTGCTTCAAAACCTGAAGAATTTTACAAGCATGGCATTTATAAGCTAGTTGACAGAAGGAATGAGGTTCTAGAAAGCAAAGGAGGTTATGTTGAATAAATATTTTCATAATGAGCTTTTTCATTTTTAAAATAGACCTCAAAAACCGGACATTATTTTTGCATCAACCTTATAGCATAAAGGTGTGGAGTAGGGTTTTTAAAAGATGATAGGGATTTGTACTTTATGAAAATATCTTTTGTGGAGATGAGACTTCCATGAGTGATCAGTGGCCCTGTCCAGCTAGATCCTGGTCAAAACAGATTACTTCCCCAAAATCCCCCAGAGACTGATGGCTCTGTCCCCTGTGTCCCAGGCATGCCAGTTCCCGGAACTGAATACACTGTTGCCCAGCTCCAGACAAGGCATTTTCCCTTTATCTGGGGTGGGTCACATCCTTTAGGGCCTGCCAAGTGTAATGAAGGATATTTCATGTCTTGCTGCCACCCAAGATGCACCTCATATATAAATTCCATTAATAAACTCAGTGTAATGATAGAGTTGTCAGCCTCTTTTTCCAGTCAGCTCCAGGAGATTTTAACAAGCTGTTGGTTACAAATAAATTTAACTGAATCTAAGTTGCATTCTGAACCACTATCAAATGTTGACTCTTCTAGGTCAAATTAAGGTGCTCCTTCCTAAAGCCTTCCCTAATCTGGACTTAAGTGATCCTTTCCTTAAACTTCTTTGCTTCCTGGGTTGTAGAAAAGAAAGTAAATAAATAACCATTCTCTAAATTCATGCACCACCATTATGGTCCTGTTAGGATTCATCTTGATAAGGAATCCAAGTCTGAGTGAATATAAGATGTATAAAGTCACAGTTCCTGAAAGACTGCTGCAACAGAGCTCAGGCTTTCCCTTGGGTCCACTCCAGCACCCTCCATTTCACTAGGAAAGTGGGCAAAATTATCCAGTTTGATTCAGATACACCTGGGTTCCAAGCTAGCCACTTCCTGTCTCTGACAAGGGCCAAATTACTTGAACTTTCTAAACCAGTTTTCAGCCACCAGATTGGGGCATGCTGGTGAAACCAAAAGTCCTTATGACTGATTAAATTGAGGTTTAAATCATAGCCCTAGAGATCAAACTGTAGTATTCCCTCACTTATCACGGGTCTTACGTTCTAGGCCCCCAGCGATAGGTGAAAATCCGCCTAGTAGGAACCTTACATTTATTTTAGTATTTATATATATTTTAAGGCTTTATAAACCCTTCCCACGCACTTATAAACCATTCCCAGTCCCTTATTAACCTTTTCTACTCCTTTATTAACCTTTTCCACACTTTTATAAACACTGCTTATGTTCTACACTTAAACCTACGTAACTTTAACAACATACGTATACACTACCGCAAAATCCCGTGATATAGCGAAAAATCCGTGATAATTAAATATAATATTTTTTAAAATCCCAAGATACAGTGAGGCTTCGATAAGTGAACCGCGATACAGAGAGGGACTACTGTTATCTCCTTTCAGAGACCCAACCTTTCCCCTATTATCAGCGAGTCCCCGCCCATCGGCAGCAAAAGACAGCCCAAATGACATGGTCATATGGTCTGGTCCTCTGGCAGGCTATATAACATCTTGATCTAAGTTGTGTCAGTTCTTGGGCCCAAATATGTGTGAGAAAGGATCACAATAAAAACTGGGACACAGGACTTGAGCAGCAAAGTGAGGCGTTTATTCACAAGTCTGCAGAGTCGGGTGCACCCTCAGCAAGGAGAATGTGCGTGTCAAAAGAGGGAACTGGCTGCTTTTATCCTTAACGCATCTAAAGTTCCCCTCCCTCTTCCTTTCCTTCCCCATTTCTCCATGCTGGATACTCTGGAGTTACAATCTAACGCGATTTATCTAAATTCCCCTTTTGTGACTTCCGGCCAAGATGGAGGCTTAGACTGACATGCTCTGTCTCCCTCTACAACTAAGAAGGAATACAGCTACCTCAAAACAAAAGATAACCAGATATTTCAGAAAATAAAACTACATGGAAGCACAACGTATGAAGTTATAAACCAGTGGTGCTAGTCCGGACGGGTAGGAGGGGCGAGAAACCACAGTCCTATCTGTGGTAGCTGCGGGCATAGCGGCGGGACTGTGAGAAACGCCAGGGGAGCAATCCTGGCTGCAGTCGAGACCCCACAGCTTGTGATTCCAACACTGGGAAAGGCAGCCCCCCCACCCCCACTGCCTCGGACGGTGAGGCCCAAAGGGCAGGGGGACAGATCCCAGTCTCTCAGCAGAGAGTAACGGCAGGAATCCATCTTGGACCCCTGACCCCACACAAAGCACCACAGTGCGGCAAAAAAGGTTGCTGATCACAACCGGTCGCCGGGTAGTGACGAGTGAATGGGACTCCACCCCCTACAGCCTGCCCAGGAAGCAAAGCTAAACTCAAGTCTGTCAGAATGAAGCAGACAAGGATTGAAATTCTGGTGACGCAGCTCACCAGGCAGCAGATGTGAGACCTGACAGACGAACAAATAGAAAACTTTTCTGAGGCTCAGTTCAGAGCTATAGTTATAAAGTGGCTTACAGAATTAACAAAAGATATGGAACAAGACAGGGAAGGAATGAAAGCTACTCATACTGAAACAAACGAAAACACATATGAGACAAGTGGTGAGGAAATAAAATCCAGAGGTCAAATCAACAAACTGGAACATAGGGAAGGAACAGTCAACCAGTGCAGATAGAGGAAACAAAAAGTAAGGAAAGTGAGGAGAGGCTGAAAAACCTCTGGGACAGCTATAAGCAAATGAATGTTCGAATAATAGGACTGCCAGGGAGTGAAGACGAAGAACTAGAAAGTGAAAAATTATGTGAAAAAATAATGAAGCAGAACTTCCTGAACTTGGGGAAGGAAATAGAATTACAGGTCCAGGAAGCACAGAGAGTTCCAGAAAAACTGGACCCAGGGAGAACCACTCCGAGACACATTATAATCAAATTGTCAAAAATTAAAGATAGAGAATCTTAAAAGCAACAAGAGAGAAGAAAAGAATCATGTACAAAGGGGTCCCACTTAAGACTATCAGCTGATTTCTCAAAGGAGACCCTGCAGGCAAAAAGGGACTGGCAAGAAATATTCAAAGTAATGAAAAGCAAAAACCTACAGCCACGATTATCCAGCAAAATTGTCATTCATAATAGAAGGGTAGAGAAAGTGCTTCCAGGACAAAGTAAAACTGAAGAAGTTCATTAGATCCAAACCACTATTATATGAGATGTTAAAGGGACTGGTTTAGAAGAAGGAGGATTAAAACTATGAACACTAAAATGAAAACTGCATCACAAGAACCAACAACAGAAGCTAGGGAATCGAAACTTAGGCAAACTAAATAGGCAACGAGAGTGGAAAAAGAACTATAGGTATGGGGAACATATTGGGGGAGGTCAGCGGGGAGGGGGGAGGGGGCAAGGGAGGGATATGGTACAGGAATTAAGAAACATAGTAGAAGGGAGTGGAGTAGACAGGAAGAGGTTGAGAAGAACTATATGCAGAACCAATGGGCATGGGCTAAAAGGGGGGACAGCTGGGGGGAGGGGGGCCACCAGGTGGAGGGGAGCAGAGGGAAAAGAAATTGGGATAACTGTAACAGCATAATTAATAAGATATATTTTAAAAAATAAATGCCCCTTTTGTGATTTGTAAATATGCTAATGCTGTCAACTTCCTTTTCAGAGATTCTCTAATTACATTTGCCCTTAAAACCTTTTAATTACATCTGTCCTTTGTTACTCATGATTTTTTTACTGGTTTGGAGTTACTATTTCCTTGTTTCTTACATATGGAGCACCCCCCATTACTTTCCCATGAAACTAGATCCAGGGAGGCGAAAACACCTCAGAACTATCCTCAAGACCTGAAGTAATGATTCATTACTCCTGGCTCACCCACCCATAAACTCCCGACAGGACCCGGAACCCCTAACCCACCGTGTCTTGTGATTTTGCTCTACATAATCTGTAACCTACCCGCCATGCCAGTGGGGTGTTCGGATTTTTGACTGATAACTTCCCAGTTCTCCAGGATGGAGCCATTAATCAATAAAACAGCCAGTATTTCTCCACTGTAAATCTCGATCTTTAGTGTTTAGCTCTGCTAGCGCCGGGTGGACAAACTCTGTTCTGCTACAGTGGGGGCAGTGTTAATTTTAAATCACTCGGGATGGTATCTTGGGTAAATATCATATATATATATACTTAAATATTCACCCTGGCTGGTTTGGCTCAGTGGATTGAGCGTCGGCCTGCGAGCTAAGTGTCGCTGGTTCGATCTTCCAGTCAGGGTACATCAGAGAAGGAAAACTCTGACTCCAAAAAACCTCCGCTACCTTGCGGCATACCTCTTCAGGGGAAAGGCTAAGGGAGTAAACCCTGACAGAAAATCCGGAGCCGGAGTCCCTAAGGCGGTTTGACGTTGTAGTCAACACCGGCAACTCCTGCGGCGCACCTGAAGCCAAGCTGTATTGACTCCGTCCTTCCCTTGGACCCTTCAGCTGCGAAGAGAGGGGGGGTCTGCTGCATGGGCAACAGCAGACCCTCCATATCACTCTGCCCAGGCTCTGTAGCTTCAGCTTCACTGGAGAGGACACTCCAGCGTCATCGCAAGATGTCGATTCAACACGGGAGGAGACAGATACCGTGTCACTCCTGAGTCAGACTGCACAGCCATTCTCGGGGGTGCAGATAGACTCTTAAGAAGCTACACCATCGTCTCTCGAGACGGACGGCTGCCGAAAAATACTTAAATATATTTAAAAGAGCCTAATGTGAGATTGTTCTTTCTCTACTAATCTATGGACTCCCCGAGGACACTAAATAAATGCTAAACGCTGACCCATTGGACGCAGCCCATGGGAACTAACCCGGCGGACGAGCCCTGTACCACGCATGGAAGCCGATTCCGGGATAGGGGACTTAACCTGACGTGGCTGGGGTGGGGCGGGACTTCCGGCGAGATGCGGAAGCGTAGCAGGAGGCGCCAGCGGGCCGTGGCCCGCCTGGGCAGTGCACTGGAGCTGGAGAGTCGAGGCAGGACCCTGGCTCCTTTGCCGCCTCTCGGAGCTCCCGTGACGCCCACCTCCGTGCCGGGATGGCTCGGGGCGAGCGGCGGCGTCGGGGAGCACCGACAAATGGAGGGCGGACGGCGGAGGGGGTGGCTCGGGGCGGCCTTGCGCGACGGGAAAGGCGGAATGGAGTGGCCCATGGCACGGTTGGGGGAGCAGTTCTGGTCATCGTGGTCCTGCCTCTGGCCCTGACCCTGTCGGGAAGCTGGCTGCTAGCGTGGCACCGTGCACGGCGGGCGGTCACGTTGCACTCCGCGCCCCCGGCGCTGCCTCCCGACTCTTCTAGTCCCGCTATGGCTCCGGACCTCTTCTGGGGCACCTACCGCCCACACGTCTACTTCGGCATGAAGACCCGAAGCCCGCAGCCCCTCCTCACCGGTAACCGGGCCCCAGTGGTCAAACAGGCGAAGTCTTAATAAGGGCACCCCAGCTTCACGCCAGAGTAGGGTGGGGAGGAGTGGATCAGGAGAGTTATAAAGAGGGATGACCCTGAAGTTCTTGTAGACCCAGAGGGACAGGATCCCTGCTCTGTCTTCGACTTACGTGGCCATTTTACCCCCAGGATTAATGTGGGCACAGCAAGGCGCCGCTTCAGGGACCCCTAAGCTCAGGCACACGTGTGAACAGGGGGACAGCGTGGGCCCCTATGGCTGGGAGTTTCACGACGGTCTCTCCTTCGGGCGGCAACACATCCAGGATGGGGCCTTAAGGCTCACCACTGAATTCGTCAAGAGACCTGGGGGTCAGCACGGAGGCGACTGGACCTGGAGAGTGACTGTAGAGCCTCAGGTCAGGGTCTCAGGACATCCTTTCCCCAGCCCAGACTTCCTCCACCCTTCCTTTGCTGCCAGCAAATGCAGTATGGAGTAACAGCAGGAACGCTGATTTTGGCTGCCTGGTTTGAATCTGACTCCCTGCCTTCCACAGTTGCCTCTATGACCAGCTCTATTTACTATCTCTAAGCCTCATTTTACTTTTCTGTAAAATGGAGATAAAAATAGCACCTAAATCACAGGATTGTAAGAATTAAAGGAAATAATATGTAGAGTTCTTAGCATAATACATGGCACAGAAATACTTTTATTTCCCAGAGAACTCTGTGCAAGGATCTTTCTCTCATCCCACTGGGTGCTTAGCCTCAGTGACCCCCAACACTGCCAGATATAGTTTCTCATGTTGCTCCTACCTGGTGCCCCTTTCCTCACTAAATCTGATTCTCAAGAGAATGTCAATCTAATGCTATGTTTTTTTGTCCTCTTTGGTCATCTAGGATTCAGGTACCTCTTCCCTCCCTTTGTTGTCCCTGTTCTTCTATGTGGTGACAGATGGCAAGGAAGTCCTAGTGCCAGAGGTTGGAGCTAAGGGGCAGTTGAAGTTCATTAGTGGGCATTCCAGTGAACTTGGTGACTTCCGTTTCACTCTTCTGGCACCAACCAGTCCAGGCGATACCGCTCCCAAGTATGGCAGGTAATTGGGGGAAGAACGTGTGGTGTTGGTAGGGGTGGTATGGATGCTGTCTTAGCCTGATTTCTATCTTCTCCACTCTACCCACTTTCCACCAGTTATATCCCTTCTCACCAGGCTCCATGTCCCCTACATTGCCGGGACCTTCCCATCAGGACTCCTGGTCACCTCATATTTCTCTCTATAATTCCTTCCACTTCCTCCTGAATAATATTTCCTATTTGTGTTTTTCCTTCAAGCTACAATGTCTTCTGGTCTTCCAACCCAGGACTTCCCTTGCTGACCGAGATGGTGAAGAGTCGCCTAAATAGCTGGTTTCAGCATCGGCCTCCAGGGGCCTCCCCTGATCGCTACCTTGGCTTGCCGGGGTCTCTGAAGTGGGAGGACAGAAGCCCAACTGGGCAAGGACAGGGGCAAGGGCAATTCTTGGTACAACAGGTGACACTGAGAGTCCCCTTTTCTATAGAGCTGGTGTTTGAATCAGGCAGTGCCCAGGCAGGACGAAACCAAGTCTTGGGGCAGCTGTCAGGCAGCCTGCTGACCCACACCCTGGAGACCCATGCTAACGTCTTTCGAGAACGCTTTGAGAAAACCTTCCAGTTGCAGGAGAAGGGCCTGAGTCCTGAGGAGCAATCTTTGGGTCAGGCTGCCCTCAGCGGCCTCCTTGGTGGGATCGGCTACTTCTATGGACAGGGTCTTGTGTTGCCAGACATGAAGGATGAAGGATCTGAGCAGAAAGTGGCCCCAGCCCTCTTTCCACCTGTCCCTCTTTTCACAGCAGTACCCTCCCGGTCTTTCTTCCCACGAGGCTTCCTTTGGGATGAGGGCTTTCACCAGCTAGTGATCCAGCGGTGGGACCCCCGCCTTACCCGGGAGGCCCTAGGCCACTGGCTGGGGCTACTCAATGCTGATGGCTGGATTGGGCGGGAGCAGGTGCTGGGGGATGAGGCCCGAGCCCGGGTACCCCCAGAATTCCTGGTACAACGGGTAGCCCATGCCAACCCCCCAACCCTGCTTTTACCTGTAGCCCACATGCTAGAGGGTGGTGATCCTGCCAACTTAGCTTTTCTCCGCAGGGCCTTTCCTCGCCTGCGTGCCTGGTTCTCCTGGCTCCATCAGAGCCAGGCAGGGCCAGTACCACTATCTTACCGCTGGCGGGGTCGGGACCCAGCCTTGCCTACCCTACTGAACCCCAAGACACTGCCTTCAGGGCTGGATGACTATCCCCGTGCTTCACACCCTTCAGCCACTGAGCGGCACCTGGACCTGCGATGCTGGGTGGCACTGGGTGCCCGTGTGCTTGTGCAGCTAGCAGAGCAGCTGGGAGAGGCTGAGGCAGCGGCAGAGCTGGGCCCACTGGCTGCCTCACTGGGGGCAGAGGAGATCCTGGATGAGCTACACTGGGCCCCAGAGCTAGGTATCTTTGCAGACTTTGGGAACCACACAAAAGCAGTGCAGCTGAAGCCACAGCCCCCTCATGGGCTGATGCGAGTGGTTGGCCGGCCCCACCCCCGATTGCAATATGTGGATGCCTTGGGCTATGTCAGTCTGTTTCCCTTGCTGCTGAGGCTACTTGACCCCCACTCATCCCGCCTTGGGCCACTGCTGGATATTCTAGCTGACAGTCGCCATCTCTGGAGTCCCTTTGGTTTGCGCTCCCTTGCAGCCTCTAGCGCCTTTTATGGCCAGCGCAATTCAGAGCATGATCCTCCCTACTGGCGGGGTGCTGTGTGGCTCAATGTCAACTACCTGGCTCTAGGGGCTCTCCACCACTATGGGCACCTGGAGGGTCCCCACCAAGCCCAGGCTGCCAAGCTCCACAGTGAGCTCCGTGCCAATGTGGTGGGCAATGTGTTGCGGCAGTACCAGGCCACAGGGTTCCTGTGGGAGCGGTATAGTGACCAGGATGGGCGGGGCATGGGCTGCCGCCCCTTCCAGGGTTGGACCAGCCTTGTCCTACTGGCCATGGCAGAAGACTACTGAAGGGAGAGGGTGAGAGGGGAGCTAGGCCCCTTGGGCCACCCTGGACTAGAGGCACCAGGTCTCTACCTTCTGCCCCTAGCCCTCAGATACCAGTGCTTCAAACCCTCTTCTCAGGTGTCTCCTTACTATCATCCCACACAACCCTGGGGTGAATGTGAATTCAGAGTCTATTTTTCTAAATAAATTGGAAACCCGTGTCAAACTTGTTTTTGCCAGCTTTGCCTCACCAAGACGTCTTAGTTCAGTCCAGGCCTTAGGGCTGTTGTTTTCAGAAAAGGTGGGAAAAATGGCCAGTCAGGTCAAGTGTAATGAAGTGAGCTGAGCACTAGTCCACCCAAGTCCACAAGCAGCTAGTTCACATCTCTTTAATGAGATCAAAGGCTCCCATGTATGTCTGGGGGTAGAGCTAGCACAGTCCCCCAAACATGGTCCCTTTCCTCAGGACTCAAGCCCTTTCAGGCAGGTTCCAGGAGGGCAGGGAGAGGCCAAAGAGAACTCAAGGAGTTGGGACGGGGGCTATTTCTAATAGGCAAGTAACCCACCCACCCTCCTAAAACTGCTTATGGGATGTCCCCTTCACTGGAAGCCAGTCCCACAGAAGAAACTTGGGTTATGGGACCTACAGGCAGTGCACAAGGGGAATGGTCCCCCAGATCTGGCCTGGTGGCACTAGCCCTAACCTCCTTGACCGGCTCGCACTTGCTGGAGTCAGGACAAGGGCAGAGCTCGATACCAGAGTCACCAGTCAGGTGGCGATAGCAGCAGGAGGGGTGTGTGGGGGTAGGGCTCACCCCTGCCCCAGGCTCACCCTCCTGATCAGAGGGGGCACTCTGGTGGGAGGAAACACCGTCCACATTTGTTCCCTCACAGTGGGCAGGGCAGCTAGAAGTGGAGGTGCAGCAGGTACATTCCCTGGAAGCAGTCAAGGGGCAGCCTGGGACCGCAGTGTAAGGAGGTGGTGGTGTGCCTGGGCGGTGAACCACATCCTCATAGGCTGGGGGTTTGAAGGCGCTGAGGAGGCCTGCAGGAAAGAATGGCATGGTTGGTTGAATGCAACCAGGGATGAGGTGGTAGACTCTTTACTATTAGGGAAAAGTGTGCTTTGAAATGTCTGAAAACAGAATGTGGGGATGATTCAGGGTCCTCATTTGGGAGGGGCCACTGGTAGTGAGCCCAGAGCCTCAAGTCACTCACGAAGATCAAGCAGTGAACTGGTAGCAACAGGGGCAGCCCCATGGCAGACCCCATGGTAGGCCAACAAGTTGATCTCACGCTGCCGCTGCTGCTGCTGCAACCGGAGTTTAGCTCGTCGATGACGGAATGCGCAACAGCAGCTAAAGAGGATGAGGACAGTCCAGAGCAGCCAGAACCCTGCAGGAGTGAAAAGGGAGAGTCTTAGATACCACCCATGCAGAGAAGGGTCCTTGAAGGCAAAAATTCTGAGGTCCAAGGGAGGCTGGACAGAAGGACCCGAGAAGAGCCCCCTTGGAGACTCACACCAGAGCTCATAGTAGTAGGTGCAGCAGCCAGTCTCTCCGCAGCAGTGACCACTCTCACAGAGGTAGGGCTGGTTGTTCACTCCTGGGCAAAGCTCTTGAAGCTGGGAGCAAGGAGGCACTTAGAACCAAGGGAGATTCCAGGCCAAGAAACTGTCTACCCCAATCCTCAGACCCTACATGCACATCCACAAACCCACCCTGTGAACCAAGCGCAGATCTATGGGGAGGGGGAAGAGTGACACTGAGAGGAGTGTTCAAATGTCTGAAGGGCAGTCAACATGGAAGAGGATTTGGAATAGCAACAATCAGTCTAGAGAACAAGATGAAAATGTGGACAATACACAGAGGCAGATTTCAGCTCTGCATATAAGCTGACCCCCAGGGTATATAGCACATTCTATTGAAGTGTTTTGGCAGAAGCCAGAAGACAGTATGAGCTATCTCAAAGTCTCAGACAATGGGTTAAGGGTTTTTCCGAAACTAAGATGCTTTCATCATCCCCATGGTCTGCCACTCCAAACCCCCAAGGTGGATCTTTTCAACCCTGGGTCTCAGACTTCCTAGGGTAGAGCAGGGGCGTGTGAGGCCCAGAACAGTGCTCCCAACCAGATGGGATTGCTGTGGATGATAAAGGATGGCATCCAGGGCGCAAGTCTGGGTTCCAGCTCTTCTCCAAATTGCTCCCTCAAGAGGAGACGCTGCCGGACTCTGTTGTGACAATAGGCACACAAAAAAAATCACAAATAACTATTGCAAGACAGAGGGAGCCTCCCTGGAACCTCACTAAGCCTCTGTTCACTGGAGAACCACTGCAAGCTCCCACTGCTGCCTTGGGATGGGTCTATGAGGCTGCAGGCAAAAACTACTCCATCTACGTTATAAAGTTTAAACAGAGTGGAAGGGACATATTTAGGAACGTCACAATACCTTTGGCTCCGTGAGTTCCTCCCTACCCCCCAAATGGAAGGGACAGGGAAGGGGAAAAGGAAATAGATGGCAGTCGTGATATGCTTTTGGAGCTGTTGGGATACCTGCTGTTGCGGCACTCGAAGTGCCCCCCAGGCCTCTTCGCTGCCGTTCCCGCTGCTGTCCCGAGCCATGCCTCCACCTACAGCCCCTTGAAGACTACAGCCTCCTCTATCGCCAGCCGCCCCGCCCCTGCCATCTCTGCTGCTACCGCCATGGTCCCTGCCCTGCAGAACTTCGCCGCCGCCATCAGTCGAAGGCCAGAGCTCCCATCCGGGAGAGTTCTGCCAACTAGGACCCAGGTTGCCGTCCAGCCAATCAGTGTCGCCCTCAGAGAATGGGCCAACAGGAAAACACTGGAGGTTTCTCCCGGTGACCAATCCACAGCAACGCCTCTCCCACTCTCCCAGACAGAGTGGAGTAAGGTTCGACCCACGGCCTTGACTGGCAGCGACGATAGCCAACATGTAAAACAGAACAGGCTTCAAGTTGTCAACCAATGAGCGGCCACCTAGAAGAGCAAACTTCCCGCTGATTGGCTTGAGCCCTGTTTCCGGGGATTACGCCAAATGCCCGACAACGCCAGGTAATCTACTTGGAAGAGGCGGGGTCCCAAGTCTGCCAGAGTCTGGTGGACGTTTTCCAGGCGTCAGTCAACGAAAGCTCCAATGGGCGTAAGATGTATGTACGGGAAATTGGCTTTCCATACCCCATTCTCCCAATTCTGTAAATTCTGTACAAGTCGAAGCACCGGATGACATTTAATAGGGTGGGGAAGACAATCCGAGCAGGGGAGAGGGCGCAGAATCCAGGTTAAGGGCCTTAAGTAGCCAAAAGCGGGGACCCGGGGCCTTCGGGTCCTCCCAGCCGCATCTGCAGGTTGATGCGGTAGCATTGAAGGCTGCACAGCGCCTGGCCCGTACGGGAGCAGGAATAGCGACGTGGGTGTGGGCAGCCAGGGACTGAGCATCGCGGAGGGCGTCCAGATGGGGGTGGCTTCTGAGACACTGGTACGGGGGTGGGGACGCCAGATGGGAAGGAAAGGGTGAAACCCTGTGCTCCGCTGCAATAGCGCACCATGGGGGTGGGGGCCGCGGCCCGCCCTCCCCGCCGCTCCCCCCTCGCGGCCCCTCGGCCTCCACGTCCGCTGGGTGCCGCAGTCTTGGTGAGCCGTTCGATAGTCTGGTTCTTGTGCTCCTCTGCCCGACGTGCAGCCTGCAGCCGCCTTTTACGTGCCCGCTCCTCGCGCTTCAGCAGCATCTCCTCGGTTAGGGCGGGGGCCGGGCAGCCCCCAGCCACAGGCAGCGGCAACATCGGGGAAGGCTGACTCTGAGCCTTCTGAAGCAGAGCTCGCTGGGGAGAGGCAGAGGGGTGGTGTCAGAAAATGGAGAGGTGAGGTCAGTGGGAGCAGAAGAGGACACGTGGAAAGCAAGGATCTTAAAGAACACAGGCCTTGGGAGAAGGAGTGCAACGAGTACCCTCACTAGGAGCCCTTAATATTGCTTCCTCCCGTCTTCAGACTTTCAGCTTTAGATCACTGTCAGGGGGAAAAGTGTTAGTCACATTACCTCCCAGCCCTGTGTACCAAACTCTTTGCATCACATTTCCAGGGAGTTTTTTAAAAAGCACCTCTAGTATTGGAAATGTTTCCTCTTCAGGGAGGTCTGCCCTCCCTATCTAATGTTGTCTCTTTATCACCACTTTGTTTTATCACCCCATTTTTGTTATAAACCTAACAGCTTTTGAAAATTATTTACTTATTCAATCCCCACCCCCAACACACACTTGAATACCAGTTCCATGAGAACAGAAATATTGTCTTTTCTCCATCACTGACTGCCCACTGCCCAGCAAAGTTTTTGAGACATGGAAGGTTCTCTAAATATTTGGTAACAATAAAAAATGAACCAGCCTACCTGTCGGGCAGTGAGCAGCCGTTCATTGATCTCTTTCTTGAGATCTCCATTGTCATCCAGCTCCCCCTTCTCCAGGGCATCCAGCCACCTCTGTTCCTCTTCTTCCTCCTGACCCCCTAAGTCCCCTGATAGGTCGCGAAGTGGGGAGGGGGACAAATTACTGTCTTCATCTGGAGGGATAAAGGTAGAATTGTTCAGATGGGGCACCCAAATTTGGCCAAGTTAATACTGGGGCACCCAATATTCTCACCCTCATCGGAAGCAACCTTCTCCCCTTAAACAGGTATAGTGAGAAACCCAGTTTCCCCACCTCCAGATCCTTCTCACCCAGCCAGGCTCGGTACTGCTCAAGGGGGACTCCTTCCATAGGTTCCTCTTCATTGTCCACAACCATAAGGGGAGAGGGTGACCGAGGCCTCTCAGGGATCACAGTGAAAGTGGGAACACTGCAGAGAAGCAATACCACTCTGTTAGCTGAGCAAGTGTCTTCCTTCTGCCCAGTAGCTACATCTGGCCTTCCCCACACCCTCTAGTGTTCTTGCTGTCTTAATCTGGGCCCTAAAGTCAGTGTCCATTCTCTGTCTTCTGGAAAACCCAGTCAGCTTCTCCTATCTACGCCTGCTCCTAAAGTTCCCCAGGTAAAACCTTGGCTCTATTGGCTTCACCTTTTGGTGCCCAAGACCTGCCCGCCCAGCTTGATTTTGAGTTTGAGCTGGGGTTTAGCAGGAGACAGCTGCGTGGGTAGAGCCTCCTCTTCCTGATGGTGTTTTTTCTTGTGTTTCTTCTTGTGTTTCTTGTGCTTCTTCTTGTGCACTCCGTGGCCGTGGGCACCCGCCAGACTCATTTCCAGCGCTTCCCCTGCGGAAGGAAAGCCTGTCAACGCTGTACGGTAGGAGCAGGGCAGTGGAGAGCCCTGAAGAACCAAATACTCCTAAGGAGTCCCACTTTTCCCGGGGTACTCGCTGTTACTACAGCAACAGCCCCGCCTTTTTCCTCCCACTTGCGGCGAAGTACCTTGGAAGCTCCGCGGAGCAAGAAAGAAGCTCCTTTTCTGCAAAGGTCTAAATTGCTTTACTGACGCGCGCTTACCTGGCTCAGGGGCCTCCATAGTCCCAGAGGTACTCCCGCGCCGCCACAGCTTACTCATGGGTTCCTGCTAGGAAAGGTGGCTGGAAATGGTCGGGACACAGGCAGACCTGCCTTTTCCGCCCTGCGGAAAAGCTAATTCCAGAAGAATAACGGGTTACTTCCGGTATATAGCAGCCATGTTTGTGCGGGGCACACATAGAGTCTAAAAGTCCTCCCGAGAAACAACGGTACTCCTAACAAGAGTTCCGAGTTCAATAGCTTCAACTCGAAAGGGCAACGTTTTCCCCTCCTTCCGTCTCTCCACACTATGTTCCAGAGCCCAGCATCGCTGATTTAATTATTACGCTCAAGTGTCGGTGTTACAGAACAAGGGTGTCCAAAAACCCCCAGAGCTGGCGGCTGGAGTATGGGGAAAAGGAAGCAGCTTTCAGGATGCCTTCACATGCCTGAGGCTAGGGGCTAGTGTCTTTGTTATGCAAAATGACTCGGATGCTTCTTAGGCCTCAAGGAGATGGGAGGGGTCTTGGGCGATGGAATGGTTTGGAAAAAGCACGCAGAGCCTGCGTGAGGTTCTGTGAATGGTCAGAACTGAGTGCCATGCCCACTGCATCAGAGGACGCAGTCAGGGTTTTAAAAATAAGCGGCAGACATTTTAAGGGGACTGACTGACTATGCTGCTTTGTAAAGAAGGGTTCTCCATGCGGATTACAAAGAAGGAAAAACTACATGCAGTTTACAAGGAAGCTGAGAATCCACGAGGTTTTTGGATTAAAAGCTGGCGAGCACCTTAACACAGACAAGACCTCCCCAATCAGAACTGAATGATTGGCAGCTACTGGTAAAGCTGAACTGTGTTTAGGAAGTAGGGAAATGGTATCTCCAACTTTTCTAAAACTAGTCTGGTTTGGTAGGGGGAGGCAGAAATATGTGTTTGTGGGTGTTTTAAGGAACATAAGACTTAACGGCAGAAATCCACAAATCTAAATCCATATAACTGTTAAATAAACAATTATTTTTCTTTTGACTAAACTCTGGTATTCAGAGTTATAATTCTGGTGGCAGGCAATCGGGCCCCTAACAAAACAGCCCGTGGGTTCTGTTTCAACTGGAACAGCCCAGGGCTTCTGTAACATCGGGAGCGTATACTCCGGGCCAAATTCGTGGCTAGGCAATGATGATACAAGGATGAATGTGAACGGTTTCCTCTGCCTTCAAGGAGCTCACAGTTTAGTGGAGTACATAAATTATATTGCCAGTAAAAGGGCAGAGGTGCTTAACAGCACAGGTGCACTAGAAGCAGGACAAATAGCAGTGTTTAAGCCTAAATTTTTTTTTTTATTAAAAAAAAACTTAAAATTTTTTTATTTGAGAGAGAGAGAGAGAAACATCAATTTGTTGTTCCACTTACTTATGCATTCTTTGGTCGATTGGCCAGCTCCCCGATTGGGGGCATGCAAGAGGCAACCTGTGGATGTTTCTCCCGCATATCAATGTTTCTCTACTTTCCCCTTACTCTAAAAACAAATAAATAAAATCTTAAAAACAAAACAAAATAAAAAAACAGAACAAGGTAGCTCTGTATGAGCTGACATAAAATAAGCAATTTTCAAGATGATCCCATTTTAAAAGGCATAATATGCTACTATATGCATAGAAAAAAATTGAGTGTGTACTATACCATTAATGGTGGTTATCTTTAGAAGTTGAGGTTGAAGAGCTTTCACTATCCAGATCTGTAATGAATTTTCTTACAGCTGGTATATATCACGTTTATAATTAGAAAAAAGCACCATCTACATACATATATTTAAATATGTATGAGATGTTTATCTGAACAAGGTAGCAGCCGTGAACAAAGAAAGAACTGATTCAGCCCTGGCTGATGTGGCTCAGTGGATCAAGAACCAGCCTACGACCAAAGGGTCTCTGGTTTGATTCCCAGTCAGGGCAGATGCCTGGGTTGTGAGCCAGATCTCCAGCTGGGGATGTGCCAAAGACAACCACACATTGGTATTTCTCTCCCTCTCTTTCTCCCTCCCTTCTCCTCTCTCTAAAAAATAAACAAAATCTTTAAAAAAATAAACTGACAGATTACTAGAATTATTTTTTAAAAAGAAAAAAATAGTGATTCAAAAGCTATTTCATCGATTAAAAGGAGTCAATGAGAAATTATATATGGGAATTCAGTCAGGAAGAAGCCAATGTAATATAGTGATTAATATTAAGATAATGGACTTTGAGGTAAGACAAGCCTATTATCAAATCCCAGTTCTATCATTTATTAGCTAGGTAACCTTAGGCTTAGTTACTTAAGCTCTCTGAACCCCAGATTCCAGCTTTGTAAGAAGGAATGAAGTAGAATCTACTTTATAGGGCTCTCTCAAGAAGTAAAACAAATCTCCCTGGCTGGTGTGGCTCAGTGGATTGAGTGTTTGGCCTGTTAACCAAAGGGTCACTGGTTTGATTCCCAGTCAGGGCACATGCCTGAATTGCAGGCCAGGTCCCCAGCCTGATGTTTCTCTCCCTCTCTCTCTCTCCCTCCCTTGCCCTATCTCTAAAAATAAATACAAAAATCTTAAAAAAAAAAAAAAAAAAAAAAGTAAAGCAAATCAAGAATGCAAAGTACAAAGTTCCTAGGGCACATAGTAGATATTCAATAAGCAAACAACAACAATAATAGCAAGTGAATTCTACAAGGTGGTTTATTTATTCACTTATTTACAAATCCCTTTTATTTATTTACTTTTCAATAAGTTTAATTCCTTGAGGGGTACAGCATTACACGGATTCTGTGTCCAATGGCAATAGATGTGCTTATGTGTATAGAGCAAAGACCAACACAGTGACTTCTGGTGGAAAACCAAACAAAACAAGAGTGATCTGAGGAAGGGTAACTCGTGCTCATGGAAATACTGGAATGGTTTATGCTAAATTCAGAAACAAGGTGTTTTAAACCAAGAGAATATAGGGAAAAAAAGCAAGTTAGAAGAGACTCATTTAGTGTTTCTTAGGGTGAATTTGAAGTGCCTGTGGGAATGCCCAAATAACATGGGCTACTGAGAGGAGAAGCCAGTGCAGAGGATGTGAGTGGTGGGTGTCTTCAGCATAATAATGGGGGTCCCTAAAGGGATGGGAACATAGGAGACATTCCAGAATGAACAAGTAGATGTAGAGGAAGGGACCAGGAACAGACCTGAGTGGGCACCTGTCCTGGAAAGGCAGGCAGAAGGGCAGGTTGAGAAGAGGAGGTCAAGAGAGACAAGAAAGGAACCCAAGGACAGAGAGTATCAGCAAATGAAGGCTATGATTAGCTGTGTACAGTTCAGCAAAGGGCAGGCTGAGTGCCAAGAACAGAATGCATTCTAGCAGGATGTGGAGGTAACAGTCCTGTATCACCAAGAGTTAAAGTGAGGGATCCCCTGCAGTTAGAATTAGAGTTGATAACCTGCTTTTATATCCTGTCTCTCCCTTGAGCCCCAAGACAGCTCCCTAAGGATGATGCTATTGTTCTCTCATGAGGAAACTGAGGCTCAGAGAAGTTGAATGATTTGGCCTAAGTCACATAGTTCAGGAGGGAAAGAACCAACCTCAAACAGAGGCTTCCTGACGCTGGGCCCAGTGCTATTTTCTCAACATCCTGATACCCAGCAGGGAGGAAGTGGCAACAGCAAGTAGTTAGTCACTGGCTTCATTATTTTGTTTTTAGTTTTGCTTTGTTTAGAGTGAGAGAGAGAGAGTGGAGCATGTTTGTATGCTGAAAGGAAGAACTCCTTCTGAAAGAGTTCTTAGCCTTATTTTTATAATATAATTTATTTTGAAATACTTTCAAACTTACAAAAAAGTTCCAAGAAGAATACAAAGAACTTTATCTCCCTAAATAGATTCTTCAGTTAATATTTATCATTTTCTCCCCCAGCCCATCATCATTCTTTTTCTGATTAATCTAAAAGCAAACTCCAGACACAATACCATTTCACCCCTAAATATTTAACTGTGTTTTTTCCTCAAAACAAGCACACTGTTCTATAACCTTTGGGCCAGCCCCCCAACCAGGAAATTAACATCGCTACAACATAGCTGTCCAATCCACGGACCTCATTCCAATTTCACTAGCTGCCCAATGTTGCCTTTTACTTTCTAGACCAGGATCCAACTCCAGGATCATGCATTACTTTTACTTACCCTGTCTCTTTGATCTGCTTTAATCTGGAACATTTTATCACTCTTTTCCTATCTTTTGTGAGCTTGAGAGTTTTTAAAGAGTACAGGCCTGTGATTCTGCAGGATGTCCCTCAACCTGGATCCATGTCTAGACTCATAAATTCTTGGTAGGAGTACTACACACAAAAAATATTATGGTGTTTTCTTCTCAGAGTATCACAACAGTCGGCACATGATGTCAGCCTACCCCACCACAGATGATATTGAACTTGATCACTTGATATCTGCCAGTCTTCTTCTCTGTAGAGTCACCATTTTCAACTTCGTAATTAATGAGTATTTTCTGGGGAAATACTCTGAAACTAATATTCTGTTCCCCACCAAACCTCCACCTACCAGGCTTATTGTTCATTGATGGATGCAGTGTAAATAAATACTATTTTAACAATTGCCCAATGGTATAATCTTTTTACTTCCATTATTTTATCTACATATATTAGTTGGCATTCTACTGTGAAGAAGAGTTCTCTTCTCTTTACATTCATTTACATACATATTTATATCAGCATGGATTCCTGTTTTGGTCATTGGGTTGTAATCCGTTAATACCATTATTTATTTTGATGTTCAAATTTGTCCCAGATTTTGTCAGTAGGCACTTTTTAAAGATGGTTTCTATGTCCTTTTGAAATGCTTCCATCATCTTTTGAGCACTTTTTTTACTTCCTGGCACTGCAAAATGATTTGGGCTCATCCTGTACTTCCCTAGATAAGGGGTGGGAACCAAGGGAGGCCAGGCAGGAGGAGCACATAGCTGAGGTTACACCAAGTCCACACCAAATTCACACCATAGGAACCTGCTGATGTGGATTTCCCTCCTGGCATAGCCACACACTCCTTATGGGGTGCAGGTACAGTGATTATAACTGAACTATCCTTGGGCCTTGTTTTTACTCATTCAAGATGCAAAGTCCAACTGAGAGCATTCCAATTGGCTGGTTTAGGCCAAGTGCTCATCCCTGGGCTGTCAAGAGTGGGAGGGAGGATGAATGTCTTATAGATGCCAGAAAGAGAGTAGAGCTTCAACTTACTAATATTGTCCACAGTAGGGGACTGTGCAGACTTAGGAAGATTATTTGAACACTGGGTGACCAACAACCTCTTCCCCACAATATCTACTTCATAGTTGGAGAGACAGAGATACAGACATAAGTAAAAGAAAAAGTTGGAATGATGATGCACCAAACCAGTGGCATACTGGTAAATGTTTAACAAAAGCTCTGGGGCAGGGGCAGGGTGAACCCTTATTTGTAGTGTTCACTTATTTCTATTGAATAAATACTTCCACTGTGACCAGTTTCAAATGTGACGTCAAGACAGAGTTGGAGCCCTGGCTGCTGTGGCTCAGTGGATTGAGTGTCGGCCTGCGAACCTAGTGTCACTGGTTCGATTCCCAGTCAGGGCACATTACTAGGTTGCACATCAGGTCCCCAGTTGGGGGCATGTGAGAGGCAACCACACAGTGATGTTTCTCTCCCTCTCTTCTTTCCCCGCTCTCTATAAATAAATAAATCAATAAAATTGTTTGAAAAAAAATACAGAGTTGGGGTGGGCAGGGCAGGGGAGAGCAAGGGGAAAATGAGACAACTGTAATAGAACAACAATTTTAAAAAATTAAAACAAAAATAAAAAAAGACAGAGTTGGGAAGAGATGTGCAGTAAGTCATTATATAGCATTTCTACCATACAGTTACTATAGATATAAATAACCTCAAGAGGTAATGAAATATGCAGTAAAAGAAGTAGAAGATGATAAGTTTTGAGCATTTATCACTTTAATAAAATTTACTTATTTGTGAGTTTTTATAATTTAATTTTTAATTAAAGCTGTGTTTAACAATTGGAATGAATAATTCTGGAAAATTCAGCAATTGTCTCTCATGAGCTAGCGTGAAGCACCCAATTGTTTCAATGTTTTTCTCTGATGGCGGGGAAGATGTGTTTATTCATTTAGTTTTTAACCTTTTATTTTTAAAAGGTAGGATTGGGCATGTTTGAAAACTCTGTGCCTTTTTATTTTTTTGTTAAAGATTTTATTTATTTATTTTTAGAGAGAGAAGAAGGGAGTGAGAAAGAGAGGGAGATAAACATGGATGTGCAAGAGATACATTGCCTCTTGCAGGCCCCCAACTGGGGACCTGGCCAGCAACCCAGGCATGTGTTCTGACTGGGAATTGAACCAGTGACCCTTTGGTTCGAAGGCTGAACACTCAGTCCACTGCGCCACACCAGCCAGGGCTCTATGTGTGTTTTTAATAAAAAATTTATTTTTTCTTTTGTGTCCACCACCCTAAATCTAAAGGCTGGTATCTCTCTGGCTCCAGCCCATGTGCTATGAAGGAGCTCCTCTCTTTCAAGCTCCTTAGAAGACTCCTTATGTGTGTGGTCAGAAAGCTAATTCTCTACCATTTTCTTCTAACTAGGCTCTCTGGGGATGAAGAGGGGGCCCCCCTTTTCTGCAGAAGCAGAGTGTGGCAACCCTGTCTCAGCCACCAAGCAAAACAGTTGGGAGATAGCCATTATGGATGCCGCCATGTCCTCACCCTCTTAAGGTACTTAAGGTCTGGGTCCAGGGAGCTGAGGTCCAAGGACTCAGGGTGCTGCACCCACTCCTTTTTTTTCTTAGCTACACTTATGGGGCACTCGTCTTGTGCCAGGTACTACGCTATGAATTTTACATTCATTCTCATAACAACCTGAAGAGCAGAGATAATTATTGTATCTCCATTGAACAGGTAAGAAAACAAGTTAAATAAGTAAGGGAAGGGTCTAGTCAAGGAACGTATATGAATGACTCATGGACATGGACAACGGGGAGGGATATAATTGTGGGAGAAGGGATGAGCTGGGAGGGGGGAGCAATGGGGGGAAAATGGGACAACTGTAATTGAATAACCAAAAAATAAAATTAAAAAAAAAAAGAAAAGAAAAGTTCAGAAAGTTCAATGACTGAGTCAGGGAGTTACAATTAGTAAGTGACAGAACGGGTTTCTAAGACTTGCCCCTTGAATTGTGGCCGCTAGGGATGGGAGTACAGACGGGAGGAAAGCCTAACAAGAAAAGGGGTCGAAGAAATATTTGGGACTGTAGGAAGTTGAAATGGTCTCTTCGGAAGCTATTTAGGGGTGAGATAGGGCGCGGCCCCAGGTTCCGGCTAGAGATGCTGTGTGCCCCTCGGCGATCCATGTGGCCGTAGGATTTTCCGTGAGCGAGTCGTCCGCTGTGCCAGGTGTCAGCGGCTGGTGGGCGGGGCTTCTCTTCGCCCGCCCCTTGCCCAGGTGTGGAGCGGGCGACCCAGGCCGGAAGGGGTAGTGCTCCCCCGCTGTGCTCGCGCGGGTTAAGGTGCCCTGGCAGGTGGGCTGTCGGGCCAGGCCTGCTCATGAGGGGCTGAAAGGGCGCCTCGGGACTGGCCCCACCGAACGGGCATTTGGCTGGGGTGGCAGAGGAGGGGGCCGCGCCCTGCCTGGCCCAGGTGTCGGCTCCGGGGGCGGAGTTTGGGAACCCGACCACTGGAGCTTCGGGGGGACGTCCAGGGACAGAAGCCAAGAAAACAAGGCAGAGCGGGGCGGTGTAGGGAGCGAACAGGACTGGCATACGCGCCAAACCGCTAGCATGTTCTCCCGAAACCACCGGAGCCGGGTCACAGTGGCCAGGGGCTCCGCCTTGGAGATGGAGTTCAAACGCGGCCGCTTCCGACTCAGCGTCTTTAGCGACCCGCCCGAGGTGAGAGACCCGTTCCTTCTTCCCTTCGCCTACCCGGCTCCTTCAGCCCCGCCGCTTCGCCCCCACCCGCACGCAAGCCAAGCCGGGGGGCGGAGACGCCGCGGGTCGTGTCCAAACCCGTGGTTAACTTGAGAAGTCAAGAGCGGACCTACTGTCTGCAGGCTAATCGGACCTGTGCCGCCCCAGACACTCCCTGGTCGGTTGGTCTCAATTTAAGGAGCCTCAGGGTCGATTCCCAACATGTGTCTGGCGCCTCCCGGGCCCCGGACTAAGGGCGGTGGGCAGCCGTACTGGTTCTAACAGCTTGGACCCTTGGCTTGGACGCGCGCTACTCCCTGCGGCCGCAGCCCCGTGTCGTAACCTGTTCCGACTGTCTGGGACAGCCTCCACCATCAGTCTCGACTTTCAGGCCCGTCGGGCCACTTCGCAGAAGCCCTCCCGAATCCCTCTCCTCTGGGCTGCTGAAGAGCTGGAAGGGTGTGTGTATCGGCGGGAAAGTCCCTTTTAGTGATCAGGGCTTATTTCTCACATTCAGACTTCCAGCCTCCTTTCTTGGGTCCTGAGAGGAATTCAGCCTTTAGTCTGACAGTTTCCTCCCGGGCCCAGCGTTCTCCACCATGCTAAGGTCTGAACCCCACCTGTAACTCCCTAACGAGGTTCGGGAGGGGCTGAGAGAACGCATAGCGACAGCTAAGAAGCTGTCCAAGGTCAGCGCTCCTTTCCTGCTGGGCCTGGAAGGGTTAAGAGAGGGGGCCTTCCTCCCGTCCCCCTCTCCCTCCGGCGGGGATTCCAGGCCTGGCTCTGCCCCCACCCCCGCTCCTGCCCCAAGCCTGCCCAGAACAAAGGCCCATTCACTCGCGTCCTGTCCCGGGATGGTATCCCGGGCCTTCTCTGACTCAGAAGCTAGTGAACTTGGTGGAGAGGGCCCTTGTCGGGTCCCCCAAAAGCAACCCTGCCCGGGGCCAGTGTGGGAGAGTGAGAGGCGAGGCCAGGAGGAGGGGCCCAGGAGCTGGGGCCGCCCCTAGGATGAGCCCGGCCTGATGGGGCCAGTGCTGAGGGGCTGGGGCGGAGCCGCAGGCCCAGCCGGCTGCCCAGGGGTGTGTGACTCCGTAAACTCGTAAACTCGGCGGGGGTGGGGGTAGCAAGCTGCAGCTGGCTGGGAATCAGTGCTGGTTTCCTGTCTGGAAGGGAAGGGGCCTGTAGAGGGGAGTGGGGGCAGCAGCAGACAGGCACACCCCTGCCTTTCTCCCTCCCTCTTCTCCCTTCTGCTGGAAAAGCGAGGTAATTGTGAGCCCAGGGTGGGGCGGGCTGGACAGGGCCCCCGCGCTGGAAAAGGTGGCCCTGGGGGTTGGGCCGCATTTACACCTTTGTCACACTCCCTAGGCTCACCCACGTTCTCACCTCCATTCCTCTTCTCCCTCAAACTAAGCCAGAAACCCTCTCAGAAAAGCTCCAGTCTTCTGACATACTCCAGGACTCTGTAGAACCTACATGAGGCTCCCCTCCCTGCCCCCTTCCAGCTGTGCCTGCCCCTCAGGCCCTACAGGCTCACAGAGTCTCTGTCCACCCGGCCAGGGATGTGGGCGGAGGCTGGGGAGGGGCCAGAGTCGGAATGAAAGGGCCTTTTTCTTTCACAGCTGGGAGAACAGCTGCCACCAAAGCAAGACTGGACACTCTGTGCCCAGAGCCCCCTCTGCAGCTGGCCTCCCCTCGTGGAACCCCACTTACCCTCACCTCACTTTCTTTTCCTCTCACTAACTCCCACCAGGGCTCTGGAACATCGGTAGGCAAGGAAAGTTTGTCATAGCAGCCAGAGGGGTCTAACAGAAGTGCAGAGGGACAGGGGCAGCCTCTACTCTCTGCCTAAGAGCTGCCCACTCTTTCAAGACCAGGGGAGCAGAGGGAGGAGGAATTGTGGCGCAGTGTTGTGCCTGCCTGCCCCTTCCCTCTGGAGGGGTTGACAAGGGAAGGGGCACTAGGGGGCACAGAGATGCAGGACAGATTGCGCATCCTGGAAGATCTGAATATGCTCTACATTCGGCAGATGGCGCTCAGCCTGGAGGTAATGACGCCCGCCCCTCAACCCCCACCCTCAGTGTACCTCTTTGGTATGCATCCCAGCCCGTCTCTGCCCAGCCTATCCCTGCTGGGGCTGAGGGGGGAGGGGGGACTTGCTCAAAGTGGGGCGAGGAACAGGTGGTTCTGTATCCCTTCCATTGGGTGCAGTGTGTGGATCAGGCTCAGTATTGCCAATCAGAGCATGTGTTAACAACAGGGCCTTCACACCTACATCTGGAAGCTCTGTGGGTGGGTGTGGATGTGTGTCCTGGAGCTGAGGGTCCTTTCAGGTATGGGGAAAAAAAGAGGAGTTCAATGTGAGAAGCTTACAGGAAGGATGTGGCCTTTCTAGAGAAGGGGAAGGGGCTTTGGGGCAGGATGTAAAGCATTTGCTGACCATGGAGATGGTGGGAACTCGTCGTCGGCAGCCGTCCGTCTCGAGAGACGATGGTGTAGCTTCTTAAGAGTCTATCTGCACCGCCAAGAATGGCTGTGCAGTCCGACTCGGGAGTGACATGGTATCTGTCTCCTCCCGTGTTGAATCGACATCTTGCGATGACGCTGAAGCTACAGAGCCTGGGCAGGGTAATATGGAGGGTCTGCTGTTGCCCATGCAGCAGACCCCCCCTCTCTTCGCAGCTGAAGGGTCCAAGGGAAAGACGGAGTCGATACAGCTTGGGTTCAGGTGCGCCGCAGGAGTTGCCGGTGTTGACTACAACGTCAAACCGCCTTAGGGACTCCGGCTCCGGATTTTCTGTCGGGGTTTACTCCCTTAGCCTTTCCCCTGAAGAGGTATGCCGCAAGGCAGCGGAGGTTTTTTGGAGTCAGAGTTTTCCTTCTCTGATGTACCCTGACTGGAAGATCGAACCAGCGACACTTAGCTCGCAGGCCGACGCTCAATCCACTGAGCTAAACCAGCCAGGGCTGGTGGGAACTATTTATTCATTTATTTAGTTTTAAACACATTTATTGAGCAACTACTATATGCTAAGCTCCTTTCTAGATCATGGATACCTTAGAGAACCAGACAGGAAAGGTCCATTCTACGGGGGAACAGACAGTAAACATGCAAACACATAAATAATCTCACATAGTGAAATTATAATGAAAACGAGGATATAACCAACATGAGGTGTAGGGAGGGCAGCATTAGATGCAGAGGTCATAGAAGGTCTCTGTGAGGAGATTGTTGAGCTGAGACCAGAAAGATGTGAAGATATGTGAAGACTGGAGGAAGAGCTCCCCAAACAGAGGGCATAGCGAGCGCAAAGGCTCTTAAAAGGGGATGAGTTTCAGTTCCAGTGTGGCTGGAAATAGTTAGGGTTGAGCTCATGGGCAGGGACCAAATTATGCAGGGCCTTGAAGGCCATGACAAGATACTTAGATTTTACTCTTGCTGTGATGTTGACCTATGGAAAGATTTTATGCAAGGAGGACAACTCTAATATTTTTAAATGATGGCTGCTGAGAATAGACTAGGTCAGGGTTGGCGTGAGAGAGAGGAAGGTTGGAAGCGAGGTAGAAGAAAATCACCAGAAAAAAGGTTGTTGCAGCCTCAGGGGAATGAACCTGGTGGTGTGGATGAAGGGTTCGTGGTGGAGACAAGATGGGTGTGGATTTCAAATGTTGGTGGTAGATCCACTGATGGATTCGATGTGAAGGGTGAGGCAAAGAGAGGACTCCAGGATCATTCCCAGGTGTGTGGCTAAGCAACTGGGCAGTGTGGCAATTGATTGAGATGGGAAGATGAAGGAAGCGGTGGAAATGAGCACCTGGGCCAGGCATGGGTTATCTGCTGAGGGAGGCCAGAGGCAGGACTGTGAAGAGTCTAGACCAGGAATGGCAATTTATTTCGTTTGTCACTTCTCTTGGGCCCTGCCCCGACTCCCTGGATCAGAGTAGACATTACTAGTCAATCACCACCAGGGGGTGGGGGGTGGGGGCTTCTGAATCTTTCTCAGCACAACCTTAGCATAAATTGTGCAGGTTGTTTCCTTCACAAGGGCACCAGGCAGAGCCAGGAGTCCTGATCTGGTTTGGGGCTGCAACAGGAGGGGGCACCTTTATCTAATTTGTTTGTCTGGAGAGGGTCACCTTTTTCTAACATGCAGAAAGGTGCCCAGTCAGCTTTTTGGGATTCTGACACTACTTGGTGTCCTGTGTTGACACATGAGATGAAATCCATTTGTCATCCCTTGTCCTCTGCATTGTCCATGTTACTAGTCACATGTGGCTATTTAAATTTATAATTAAAATGAAATTAAATAAAAAATTTAGTTCCTTAGTTGCTCTAGTCACATTTCAAATGGTAGATGACTATTGAATATTTCCATCATTGCAGGAGATTTTTATTTCTCAGAGTGGTCTAGGTATTAAAATGTTTAAAATCTGCATGCCCTTTTCCCCCGCCATGTAATTTTTCCTCATGGGAGGTCTGCCCAAGTTCTGGGACAGAGGAGGGGGCTTATATTTCACTTCTATCACCTCTCCTTCAGTCATGGGCTGAAGGTGCTGTGTTCTTTCTCCATGAAGCTCACCAGCACCTCCCTCCGCCCAAGAGAGACCCATTGATGTTTCAGGAATTGGCAAGAAAGGTAGTTGTGGAAGAATAAATCCAAGAAGATTTTCTGGAGGAGGCAACTTAAGCTGCAAGTAAAGGGGAGGTGAGAGTGAGAGAAAGGTTGCCTTTAAATATGTGCTGGGCCCTGGTAGAGGAAGTGAAATACTACACACACACACACACACACACACACACTTTACTGAGGCTGTAGAGGTTAAGTTCCCACAGCTAGTCAAGTTCCCAAGTGAGGATTTGAACTTAGCCCTGGTGGAGATTTTGAAGGGAACAGAAGGTGAGGCAAAGCAGGAAGTCAGGGACAGAAGACAGTGGGAGGGACAGGAAAGGATGTCCCTGGAGGGCCACATCAGTGTGTTGGGGCTTCTGCCTATTACTCATCCTTCTTTAGCCCGTTGGGTCCTGACCCAGGCCCAGCTGACTTTCAGCTCTGGGCTCTTTCTCTGGAGAGTCTGGTGAAAATGCTGCCTTCTCGGAGAGAGGGGGTATGCGGGTGGGGAGCGGGCGCCAAGACGCTATCCCTGGGGTGGGTGGGGAGATGGGCAAAAAGCACAGGAATCTAGAAACTGAGCCAGGATTCCTGAGATACTCTGTGCGAAGGACGGGAGCCGGGATTTCTAGGCCGTGGGAGAGTGATTTTAGGATCCGAGGGCCGTAGCAGAGGTGTCTAGGCTGGGCCCAGCGACTTCTGCAGCCTATTCCAGTTTATTCACTATCCTCCTCCCCCACGCTTCGGGACAAGGGGTCACCTTGGAGGGCAACTGAGCAGGGCAGGGGCCACCCTCCCGGCCTCCTGCAGCTCCCGCTCATGCTGTGGCCCTGAAGCCCTTTCCAGGGCGACAGGGCGCTCCCGGAGGTGGTACCGTAGCACCACCACTGGGTCTCCTGGGGAGCCCAGGAGTCCGGAGCCTAGTGTGACTAGGCTCACAGTGTGACCGCCCTGGGGCCCCTCGGCAGCTCTCGCGGCAATTGGGAGCTGATGTCACCGGTGCCCTGAGCGCCGCGGGCGGGGCAGCTAAGCGGGCATCTACCGGGACCAGTGCGTTGTGGGCGCTGCGGCGGCGTGGCGCGCAATGGCCAGGGCTAGGGAAGGATCCGTGAGTGCTGGGGCCGGGATAGAGAGGCCAGCCAGGAGGGACCTTGAGGATGCCTGCCTGTCCGTCCCCTGCCCTCATTCTCACCCATTGGGGGTGTCTGAGGAAGAAGCTGGATGCAGAATGGGATGGGGGTTGCAAGAAGGGAAGCGTAGCAGAGGTGGGACCCTGCTGCAGACAGACCTAGTGGGGCTGGGGGTAGCTGTGTAATGTGAGAGGGCTTCCTGGTGGCTGAGGCTTTGGGATCAGGTTGCTTTTTTTCTAATCAATCAGGGAGGGAAATATATGGTTATGCTGAGGTAAGGGCTGGAGATAATTTGGCTTTGCTCAGTGGCCCAGGAAATAGTGAAGAAAGAATGTGTAGGGAAGCTGGACAAGGCTTTTGGACGCAGAAATTTAGGATCTTCAGGTCTTACAGACTTAAAGGCTGGAGCCACCAGGGACAGAAGCAAGGGTACAGGGTGTGGAAGAGACCTGGTGTGGGAGAAGGAGGCGCAGGTGCTGGGGAAGATAGGCTGGTGGTGAGCAAGGGGGAGACAAGGCCTTCTGGGGGTCAGTGGTACAGTATGTGTGCATGTGGAGTGTGGATTATTACCCTAAGACTGACCTCCTCGTGTCAGGCCTGGAAGACACTTTGATGTTTCACCACTGCAGTATGCTGCCCAGAGGTCTAGACCAGGAATGGCAATTTATTTCGTTTGTCGCCTCTCTTGGGAGAAGACAGGTTTTGGGTGGTCACATTCACACCAATCTTCCAACCTGACGCCACCATTGGCTTGCCTTCTGAACTGACCTATACACTGTACTGGGGTTAGTCTTCCACTTCCTCTCTGAAGTCTTCCACATCACTCAGCCAGAAGCAAACAGGGTCTATTTTTCTGTGAGCATGTTTATGCCATGACATAGCACGTAGGGAGCAGCCATTAAT
Organism: Furipterus horrens; assembly: GCF_987537825.1. Classification (NCBI taxonomy): domain Eukaryota; kingdom Metazoa; phylum Chordata; class Mammalia; order Chiroptera; family Furipteridae; genus Furipterus; species Furipterus horrens. Next base: position 55,217,995 of record NW_028327176.1, on the reverse strand, counting down.
GTCTGTGTCTGTCACTCCCCAGCTGCATATTAATGGAGCCTTGGACAGCACAGGGATGCTCCAGTGCTTATTGGGTGGATGCTACTGCTGGCGAAGTCACAGCTCTAAAATGAACGTCTCCACCATTCATGTGTACCACATGCTGAGCACTGCTGTGTTAGTGCTTTACCTTCCTGTCCCCTAGAATGTGGGAACTGTTTCCATCCTTATTTTACAGATGGGGAAACCAAGTCTCAGGGAGGTTGAGTAAACTACCCAGTGCTTTTCCAGTAAGTTTCTTCCCAGCTTCTCAAGACTGGCAGGACTGTGGCTTAAACTCACATTTGTCTTATTCAAACTGGTTTTCTACTCCTCTGCTCTGTGTCAAGACCTTCAGAGCTCCTTTATGAGCATAGAGGGTTCCTGAGAATCCTGGTGCCTCTCCCAGTACCCCCACTGTGGCCCTGTACACAGCCTACTCAGCTCCTCACTCCTGACCTCCTGTTTCACCTGCCTTCCCATCTCCATTCTTTGCCTGTCTTCACCTTCCAAGCTCAGAGACCCAGCACATGGCAGACCCCCTAATTTGGGGTGTGTATGGGGTGAATTCTGTAGGTGGTAAGCTCCTTCTCCACTGATCCCTTGCCAACTAGATGTCCCCCCATAACTTGAGTCCACCCAGGATGGACTTTATTATGTATCCATTCCCTTTCGTTGGTGTTTATAGCCCTGGCTGCACCTCAAAATCTTGTAGTAATTTAAAAAAATGCAAATGCCCCACTCTTAGAGAATCTTATTCTTCAAGTCTGAGGTAGGGCCTAGTACTTTTTTTAACTGAGAATATTTAATTTTTTAAAAAGGCAACACAATTTCCAGTAGTATAGTAGTAAGAAGGGTATATATAAATAAAGTATCATATCTGTTTTCCATTCCTGGCTTCTATCCCTGCAACCACTTTTTTATGCATATCTATATCTATGTATATGCATGTATATATGTGGTGCACAAATGGTAGCATGCTATAATACTGTTCTACTTTTCTCACTTCATATATCTTGAAGATGGTTTCATATCTGCACACTCTTAATGTCTGCAGTATTCCATAGTAGAGATGTGCTGTAACTTATTTATTTTTACCTATCCCATTTTTTTGTCAATTACAGTTGACATTCAATATTATAATATTAGTTTCATGTATACAACATAGTGATGAGAGATTTATATAATTTATGAAGTAATTCCCCACACACACACCAATTAGTCTATTGTGCTGTTACTTATTTTACCAATTTTGTGTTGAAGGACTTTTAATCTTGGTGTTTTAAAACAATGCTGCAATGAATATGGCTTTGCCCACATGTGTAACTATATCTGTAGGATAAACTCCTACATATTGGATAGCTGGATCAAAGGATACATGAATTTGTAGTTTTCATAGATTTTTGTTCCCAACTGCTCTCAAAAGATGTTGAAGGACTGTATACTCCCCCCATCAAATTCATGAGGGCATCTGTATTTTTACAAAGCTGCTCAGATCATTCTTTGGTAGCTGAGGCTGAAACTCACCCATTGCCCTTGAGGTACCTGAAACAAAAGTTTCTTTTCAGTTTCTCCTGGGCCACAGCCCACTTGGGAACTGGAGGGTGATTCTGCCTGTCCTCTGACTGACATGTCTTTCTCATCCTTCTCTCCACTCTGGCTAGGACACAGAGCTGCAGAGAAAGCTAGACCATGAGATCCGGATGAGGGAAGGGGCCTGCAAGTTGCTGGCAGCCTGTTCCCAGCGTGAGCAGGCTCTGGAGGCCACCAAGAGCCTGCTGGTGTGCAACAGCCGCATCCTCAGCTACATGGGCGAGCTGCAGCGGCGCAAGGAGGCGCAGGTGCTGGGGAAGATAGGCCGGCGGTGAGCAAGGGGGAGACAAGGCCTTCTGGGGGTCAGTGGTACAGTATGTGTGCATGTGGAGTGTGGATTATTACCCTAAGGCTGACCTCCTCGTGTCGGGCCTGGAAGACACTTTGATGTTTCACCACTGCAGTATGCTGCCCAGAGGTGCACTAATGAGAAGCTAGGACTAGACTCAGGAAAGTCAGGGTTTTTGGTGAAAGGCTGGCAGTAATGCAAAAAACACGAATAATTTGCTAAGCCCTGCCTGTGATCTATTGAGGCTATTTGGCTGGTTTCTAGAAAGCCAATTTTCTCCAAGTCAGTTGACCAAATGACTAATTTGCTGAATAGCCAATCTGCCACAAACTGAAAATACTTCATCATACCTGGGGTTCATCATCAGAGGCAGAGATTGGGGAAGGAAATAATTTAAAAATCACTTAAGGGAAAGCCTGTACCTTCACATAAATTAGATTGTGCATTCCAAAAGGGCTCAGCTTCTTTCTGAATGAGAAACACAAATTCTACCAACATTAGACTCTACTGATCTGACAAATTTGCAGTGAAATGGTTGAGTTGATGCTCTGGTAAAACTGAAATGTGGAGAAGATATTTGACATATGATCATTCTAAGAATTGGTCATTTTTGGTAAATTGATCATTTGTAAGATTGGCTTCTGGCAAAGTGATCTGCTTGACCCCACAAGGTTGAATAGGAGAAGGTCCCAGCTCAGCCATGAAGGCTGGCACAAGGAGAGGTTGCCAGGAGCCCTCCAGAGCTTACCCATGAAGCCACAGGGAAGATAGAAAATCCATTCTAGGCTTGTCCCATAGAGCTCGAGGAAAGGCAAGCAGGCAGGGGGACAGCTTCTACTATGAGTTTGATGTCTCCTGAGAAGCAGCCATCAACAGTCTCTGCCCTGCCCGCAGGCCTAGACAGCATGACTTGAGGTATCCCCAAGTCTTTGACAAATAACCACACTGACATCAGTGTCACATCATTTCGCTTAAGGGCCGACTAAGTCGCTGATTACATCACTGGTGTCATGAAGTAATATGAGTAAACTATCTGTTGTCACCTTAGGAAGGGTCATACTCGGTGAGTCCTGACAATGGGTGGGAGATGAGGAAGGCCAGGTGTCTGGGGCCCTGCAGTGGGGCCCTGAGGAACCTGGGGCATTGGGAAGGCGCAGCCTGTCTAGCCAGGAGGGTAAAGGAGAAATCAAAGCTGAGGAGGAGAGAGGTTTGTGATAAATGAAACACAAATGTTCCCGGCTTGGGTTTTTTCCTTTCATCAAAAACTTGATTTTCTGGTTGACTCAGTATCCTCCTAAAAAGTGATGAGATGGTGGAGAAGACCAGCATCCCTTATTGTTTAAAAGGAGAGGAAAAAAAAAAAAAAAAAGCCTGCAAACTCTTTCAAGCCTGGGGTTTAATGGAGAAGGGCCCTTGAAAGAGAATCGCTCTGTGGGTCCCTGTCCCCTCAAGGCTCACTGGTCCCTGACAGGGGTCTGGGGTTGGGGGTGGTCAGGGAGGGTGCTTGGAGAGGGGCTGGAGCCCAGAGCTTGTATGTGAGCTAGCGAGCCAGCAACCCCCTGAATTTAGTTGACAGCTCGAACAGTCCCTCAGTCCTGCAAGGACAGCCTGGCTGGGGGGCTGCCTGGGCTCAGGGTGGGACAGGTGGTCCTAGAGCCCTTGCAAACCAGAGCTGGGGGAGTAGTGTTTGGAGGCCAAGCCAGGACATTGTGATTTACTCACAGGCCTTCTGACAGTGAGCTGTCTGCTGAGCACTCCCCCTGCCGAGGCCGAGTCTGCATCTCAGGTAAGAAGCACAATTACCTCAGCCCCTGGTGCTCCTTGCCCAACTACAAGATCTCCTGCCCCATGTCAACATCTGTTCCTAATCCTCTGCCCCTTAGACCTCCGGATTCCACTCATGTGGAAGGACACAGAATATTTCAAGAACAAAGGCGGTGAGTTCCACACACTGGGATAAATTCAGGGGAATGACCATGAACTTGAAAGCTCCTGTGTGGCACTTTTTTTGTTACTTGCTTTGCCTCCTTTGTCCCCAGACCTGCACCGCTGGGCTGTGTTCCTGCTGCTGCAGCTAGGGGAAGACATTCAGGACACAGAGATGATCCTGGTGGACAGGACCCTCACGGACATCTCCTTTCAGAGCAACCTGCTCTTGTGAGTACCTCATCTTTCCACTCAGTCCCAGTGCTCTGATGAGGTAGCTATGGGGGAGGGGAGGAAAGGGAGGAAGGGAGATGGGCCTTCCCTGTGGAGCTGTCCTGAACTTGTACCATACCACATCCATCCTTACCCCCAACCCCCACCCCTCACACCTCCCTGGAATTCCCCAAGACCATCCTCCTCTCTTCTTCCCACACTTCTATAGCACCGAGGCAGGGCCAGACTTCGAACTTCGGCTGGAGCTGTATGGGGCCTGCATGGAAGAGGAGGGGGCCCTGGCTGGTGCCCCAAAGAGGCTTGCCACCAAACTGAGCAGCTCCCTGGGCCGGTCCTCTGGGAGGCGTGTCAGGGCATCACTGGAGAGTGCTGGGGGTTCGGGGAGCAGTCCCATCCTGCTGCCCACCCCGGCTGTGGGGTAAGGCCCTGTATTCCCCCGCTGCCCTCAAGTGGCTATCCTGGCTGCGGGTGACCTCTTGAGCAGTGGGGAGCTTGCAGAACCTACTTTGTACTGCTGCCAGGACATACAGACATGTTTGAGCAGCGGCCACATGGCTGGGATGCACTCAGAGCTGGGCCTAAGCCAACTGAGATAACCCATAGGAATGCAGGGAGAGCTAGGCTCTAGAGTCTTTACTTTTTTGCAGCAGCAAATGCATCTTACATGGATAGAACAGAGCACCCTGGTTGGAGGAGGGTAGCCTGGGCTCTGTGGTGGTGCCTACAGGAGTCTGGAGCACTCTGAACAGCAGTTTGAGAACATTTAGGGTAATGAGAATGCTGATTTTGGAGACAGGCATGTGTTCAAATTCTAGCTCCATCACCTACCTATCAAGCTATATATTATGGGCAAATTTCTTAACCTCTCTGTGCCTCAAGCTGCCTCATCTATTAACTAAAGAATGCCACCGACCTCCCAGGGCTGCCATGGGAGTACAGGAGGATAACATATGGAAAAAACACAGAACCTGGCACTTGACAGGAGTTCAGTAAACATTTGTTCCCAGTTCCTGTGGGGGAGGCAAGCTGGTTTTCTATGTGGCCTGGGGCAGACCTGCTGAGCGCTATATATAGCTCCTACCACCTAATGTGGCCCTCACGCGCTCCTCACTTGCTGAGGCCCACTTCTCCATATATCCTGCAGTGGTCCTCGTTACCACCTCTTGGCTCATACCACACTCACCCTGGCAGCAGTGCAAGATGGGTTCCGCACGCATGACCTCACCCTCGCCAGCCATGGTGAGTATGTGTGTGTGGGGGGTGATGTGGATGGTGAAAAGAGGGGTCGTTCAATGGGCCCCTTCTCGTTTTCCACCCTCATCCTGCACTTCCTCTCCCCCAGATGAGAACCCTGCCTGGCTGCCCCTTTATGGTAGTGTGTGTTGCCGCCTGGTGGCTCAGCCTCTCTGCATGACTCAGCCTACTGCAAGTGGTTCCCTCAGGGTGCAGGTGAGGGCCCCTGAGGAATGGAAGGGAGAGGGAGAAGGCGGAGGAGAGCCAGCTCAGCTGGGAATCTTAAGAACTAAGAAATCAAGATATGGGTGGGAGGAAGGGTATGGCAAGACAAGGGGAGGCTCAGACAGGAGGAGGGGCAGGAAGGAGCAGATTCTGGGTGGAGGGCTGAGAAAAAGGGTGTTGGGAGGTTCCCCAGGAAACCTTGAGACATCTATGCAGCCAGCTGGAGAGCAGCGGGACTGGGCACGAGTGCATGGAGTCCTGAAAGGCACAAACCTCTTCTGTTACCAGCGAGCTGAAGATGCAGATACTGGGGAAGAGCCACTGTTTACTATTGCGATCAACAAGGTGATGGGTCCTCTGGTGGTCAAGCCACTGGGTGCTAGGGCCTGGAGCCTCTCCTTCAGGACTCAGGAGGGTGGGTGCAGACCTTAGAGATCAAAGCCTCCTGCTCCTCAGTACCATCCCCAACTCCAGGTTTGGGAATGCTGACCATATTCTCCCTGACCAGCATCAAGGGGAAAAGGTTGTCCCTTCTACTTACCAGCCTTAGTCCCTGCCAGTTCTCAGAGGGTTCTAAAGCCAGTTTATGATTTTTCATGCACTTCCCATCTTCCCTCGCAGATTCTAATTCACATCTACTCCACCCTTTCCTGGTTTCCTCTCCCAAGCCAAGTCCAATGCCCTCCCTGTCCCCTAGCACTTTTGCTGACTTTTATGCAGTAGTGAGGGACGTTATGTCTCGGCACTCCTGCCAGCCTCAGCCTTCCCCTGCCCACCCTCTTTCCTGTCTCCATCTGCTTCTCTTTCCTGAGTGAAGATCATGTCTCATCCTCAGTCCTTCCCTGCTATTTCTTCCCACTCCGCTCAGTAGGAGGCAAATGAGAGGGTTTGGTGAAAGCCCCACAAGCGCCTTTCTAAGGCAGGGATGACCAAGCCCACGCGAAGTCACTGCCGGCTTCTGTGACCAACATGGGGTTGGAAGCAGACCCTTTTTTCTCCTGCAGGAGACTCGAGTCCAGGCAGGGGAGCTGGACCAGGCCACAGGCCGGCCCTTGACCCTTATCATCAGTAACCAGTATGGACAGGACAAGGTGACACACATCCTTCAGACAGAGAGTCGGGGAGCCCTGCAGAGCTGGAGGGAGGCTTTGTGGCAGCTTTTCTTGGACATGAGTAAGAGGAGGGGGCTGGATCAAACCTTTGGGAGGAATTGGTGTTTGTTATTTTTTACCATGGGCCTCTGTTTCAAGAATGTGTAGAAGGAAATGGAGCAGTGGAGAGGGTAGCCTGTCCCATTCAGTCCTCCCCTTCTCCACCCTCAACCACTCTCTCCCTTCAGGCCAGTGGAAGCAGTGCTGTGATGAAATCATGAAGATTGAAACCCCTGCTCCCCGGAAACCACCCCAAGTACTGGCCAAGCAGGGGTCCTTGTACCATGAGATGGGTGAGTGAAAGTATACTCTGGGAACCTGATGGGGGTGGCACTGGAGGCTTCAAGGGAACCCAGATAGTGGACACAAACCGGAGACACATTTTAGACTAAGGCAGAGCTCTGGGGACTCAAGTCCCACCCAGTCCTGTTGAATTCCTTTCTCTCCTCCAACTCTTCATAGAACCACTTCCAGCAGAGTTCAAAACCCCCCAAAACCAGATTCATTTCACAGATTTTCTTCCTAATTTCTTCTTTTTTGTTTCCCTTTCTGCATGTGGATTCCTGTCTTCCTCTGACCTTCACTTGCTTCGCACTGCTTTCATTTTCCTCCTATTTCTTGATTTCTTTACCCACTTCTGCTCCCCCCCACCCCCCCACCAATCCTGTCCACCCTGCACCCTGTATCCCATAGTCTTATCAGAGTCTGTGGCTCAAGGGGGCCCAGGTGAGGGGCTGCTGCTGCAGGATAATGAAATCTCGGCCGAGATCCGGGCTTTGCTTTCCTTTCCTCCTATTACAGTGACAGGTGATGATCAGGGCTGGGTAAGCCTGGGGCCTCAGCTCTGACTAGCCCCCTCCCCTCAACCCCTTCCTGGTACCACAGCTATTGAGCCTCTGGATGACATCGCAGCGGTGACAGATATCCTGGCCCAGCGGGAGGGCGTGAGGCTGGAGACGCCCCCACCCTGGCTAGCCATGTTTACAGACCGGCCTGCCCTGCCTAGCCCCTGCTTGCCTGCCTCAGCGGCCCCAGCCCGGACCCACCCCCTACCCTGGGGACGTCCCAGAACATTCTCCCTGGATGCTGCCCCCCCAGACCATTCCCCTGGTGCTTCCCGCTCAGTTGCTCCCCTCCCTCCACATCAATCCCGACCCAGAGGCCTCTGCAGCAAAGGCCTGCCCCGCACTTGGCTCCAGTCACCAGTGTGAGAGAAAGTCGCTGGCAGCAGGATCTGGCCAGAAGACGATGTGCAGCTGGGCTCCATCCAGTGCTATCTGTAGCAGGTTGGCCAGCTTGGCCTCCCCTTCCTCAGCTGGACTGGGGGTAGGTTAGGAATGGGGAACAGAAGCCTCTCTTAAGCTATGGTTGCCATGGTGCTGAGGGACTCATTCCTGGGGCTGGCTGGAACCCCTGAACCCTTCCTGGGAGAAAACTGGAACCAACCCTGCCGTATCTCCTGAACTAACCAGCTTTGAGGATGGCACTGAAGCACTCTGGGAGGGAACACACCTCCCTTGTGACCCCACATCAACCATTAAAGTTATTCAACAGCAGTCTTCACCTAGTTCTTGACAACAGATTGCCTCTCTGCTTGGTCCAGACCTGCCCCATCCCCTCTTCCCTGGAGCTTAGTTCACCAATTGTGAAGAATGACTCCGATACTGAGTGATTAGACAAGGGCCAGGTGGAGGAGGTCCTTTATAAATACCACAGGGAAAGAAGAAGGCTTCTCTGCTGTCACACACTGCTAAATCTCAGGATTTCGGCGAGGTCATAGCCAGTCACAGCCAAGGAGTTGCCTGAGGGATCACAGAATCTGGCACCACACACCTGAGTGTCGGGCACACACTCGCCGTGACAGTGCTCCACCTGGGCAGAAGAGGAGTGCTCAGGGCCTACTGCCGCATGCTTGCCCCCCCTACCCCCAATCCCACTCCTCTCCACACACACCTCAATGCAGCCACTCTCTGGGCTTCTGCTCAGCTTCCAGATGTGTACAAAGGTGTCCTCGCTTGCAGAGAGGAGCTATTAAAAAAAGACGCGTGGGAGTCAGAGTGTGGTGACAGGGCTGGTAGGGGCTGCAGTGCTACACCAAGTAGCAAAGACAAGCCTGTAGAGCTCCTCTCAACATCTAGTACCAGGAGTAAGGGTATGGAGGGATGGAGGAGGAGACTGACCTTGCCCACCTCTGGAGCCAGGTCCAGGGCACAGATGGCCCGGCCATGGGCACTGATCTGGATGTGTAGAGTTCCTGTGCTGGCCTCATATAGACGCACTTGCCCATTCCCATAGCCTGCAGCTACAATCCCCTGCCACAGCTGCACCGAAGAGCACGGGGCCCTGCAAGGACAATGTCCCACTTTGATTTCCCCAGACCCAAGCCCCTCCCCATCCTAAAGCTGCTTCAGGAAGGCCTCGGTCCCTTTGCCTCACCTACCCACATCCTGGAATTCGGGTCAATAATTTGAATTCAGGACCTGACCGCCAGACACACAGCAAGCCTGAGTCATCTGCCGTCACCATGTCAGCCATGTAGTCCTGAGGGGAAAGGCAGGGTCAGCCCTTCCCTTCCTCCCCCGCTGGGTCCTATATACAGGGGAAGGGAGGCAGCATTTGCATCTTTACCTCTAGGGAAAGGGAAAATAGGGAGCCCTTACAACCTGGACCCAGGGCTCCCTCAGGAAGCATAAAATACTTGCCTTGCATTCCTCAGAGTCTCCCCACCCTCCCTTCTCATATGCACACCATGTGTTAGGAGGGGGTATATCATTCCACTTAGTGGGTAGATGATGAATGGATGATGAAACTGATGCCATAGTGTTAAGACCTTCTGGCGGTCTTATAGTGAGCCAGTCACAACCATAACTAGACTTGGCCTCTTGACCCCCAACCCCAGGTAGCCAGTCAGTCTATGGGCCCAGCTCTGGGCCAGATTCAGCAGACAAAATGAGTTAGAAGATAAAAACCCTGTTCTCAAGAGGTTTGCAACCCATCTAGGGACAGAAGAGTTGTCTTTGAGGACTGTTTGAATTCAGGGCTCAGCTAAGGGAGGCCAGTGAAAGCTGGAATAGGGGGAAAGCTTCCTGAAGAGGGTGGCACTGGAGGTGTAGGACTTGCCCAAGCCCAGAGAAGGAAGCTGCACATGTCAGAGCTGGAAAGCATCTTAGAAACCATCTGTCACAACTCCTAAATTCACACCAGTATTGAGAAGTGTTAGTGAACTAGTAGACGCTATGTGAATTTAAAGTATCCCTGGCTTCACTGGACCTGAGGCGGCTGAAGCCTAGGAAAGCGCTGCAATTTGCCCAAAGTCATCCAGCTGCTAGTGGCAGAGCCAAGACTGGCATCTAGATTTTCTGCCTCCCTAGGTGGGGAAGGCTGCTGGGCTTACTAGAATTAGAAAGGGTAGTCCACTCACCTGTCCCTGGGCAGGCTCACTGGCAATGTCTGTGACTGATGTCAGGTGCCCAGCCAGCTCTTCACTCAGTACAATGTTGGGACCCTTGGCTGGGATATCAAATACCAGTACCCGGCCTGACCAGGTTCCTGCAGAAGTAGTGAGTCCTAGTCCTCCCGTGTCTCCCGCCATCACACTCAGCACTTCCCGGATCCCAGAAACCTCAGTAACGAACCCTCCTCTCCCCACTCCAATAGTCCTGTCCTTCCATGACCACCCTTATTCTTTCCTACCCTGCCCCTCTGAACCCATCCATGGCTCTTGGGAGTCTCTAACCCCTCTTTACTTCCACAATTTCCTCAGACCTTCAACATCCTCCAAGCCAAAGCCCACACCTTAACACCCCAGCACCCTCCAATGCCCTGCCCTACCCACACAGATGAAGTGGCCACTGGAAGCAATTCCTCGGGCAAACACAGCCTGTACTGAGTATGAAAGGGGAAAACTATTAGAAATAGCACTTCCTCCAGCCCCAGCAAACACTCCCTACCCACACCCAACTCAGTCCTGCAGGTACCTGGAGAGGCATCTCCAGAGTCCAGTGCGTGCCAATAGACCATGACGGAGCCATCAGATTCATACATCTGTAAGATGAGGGCAAGGGCAGGGGTACAACCCAACTATCCGTTGCTGTGATCTGTGCTGAGTACGTCACATACTAATGTTAGCCTTAGCTCACTGAATTCTCAAAACAACTCTGGCAGGTAGGTACTACTTTTATTCCTATTTTACAGAGGACACTGAGGCTCTGTTAACTAAATTGCCCAAGGTCATACAGCTAGCAAAGGGGCAGACATCGGAGAGAGTGCTTGGGAATTAGAAAGGATGGAAGGAATGAAGATGAGAAATAAGGAAGCGTGGGCTACGCATGTGTAAAATTTGGGAGCATTTAGAGGCAAGTATAGAAGGGTTTTGGGGACTTGGGAAGGAGTTGAGAAGCCCCTAGTCCAGGAGGGCAGGAAGGACCTCCTTTTACCTGTATTCCTCGATGTGAGGTGAGTACCAGCAATACTCGGAAGGGAAGGACACACCAGCGGATCTGGAGGGAGGTGGATCAGAGTAGGGAGAAGGGGTCAGCAGGGAACATGAGGACTCGGAAAAGTAGAAATTCAGAGGGTTTGGGAAGGCCTATTTCTTGAGGTTTAGGGAGGAAGGGCAAGGGTTAGGAATGGGTTCAGCAACACCACTCTCAACTCCATGCCTCACCTGGGTGATAAGTGGGAGGCTCACTCTAGCTCCCTCCTTAGCGTGGAGCTGGCGCTGGGCCAACGGCACACCCTCAGGAGCAGCGCTGAGAACCTGGGCACTGGATCCATGGACTACCCCAAATTGTGTGAGGTTGCGTGCCGGCAGCTGCAGCACACTGAGGTTGTTGCACAGGGCGGCAGCCGAGCCTCGAAGAGGGATGGTACGTTCCCGGCGTAACATCCTAGGGGAGAGACGGCCAATCACCAAAAGCTCAGGGATAAACAGACGACTGCAATGATTTGTGCTTGCGGGGGTAGTGGTGCTGTCATGATGTTATGGGGGGCTCTGAGGACGGTGATGGGGGGGGGGCGTCTGGCACGGGGAGGGTCTCGTGGAGCAAGAGAGGAGAGCTCCAGGGCTGAGTCATAGGGTGATGGGGGGATCCTAGAGGAGGAATGGTGATGGCATGGGACCCGGTGGCCCCAAGTGCCCGAGCCAAGGCGGATTGAAGAAGGGTAGTTCCCAGGCCCTTGCACCCTTGGATCGGCTCCCCAAAGGCCCGGGCCCAGGTCAGAGGTCACACCACCAGCCCCAGGTTCGCTTGCCTGACTCCAGGATGTTTCGGTCCCTCCGAATCCGCCGCCACCATAGAGATGACGCATTACGCAGGTCGTTGGGCGGGGCGAGCACCAAACGCGCCGAGCGCGGCGCGGTTGCCTGGGCAACTATGGGCGGGGCGAGCCACTCAGCCTACAGCTTGGTTGTCGCGGCGACTCTTAGGCTGCGGCAGCGACTGCAGAGGGGAAGGGAGCTGCTGAAACCTCGAGGGTGGAGCGATAGCTGCGGTTGATGGCGCACGAAAGCTCGGTAGGCTTCAGTTGAGTTGGGGGTTCGCCAGAGCCGGGATCGGCCTTTAAGGTTGGTGTCGGAAACCTAGGGCCTACTCCGCGATATGCGGTCCCCGCCCAGCACGCCAACGATCCTGATGACTGAGGGCAAAAAATCTACACTTGCATCAAACCCACTTACACGCTTTATTACATAATGGGAAGCTGAGGGAAAATGTCAAATGAGAGCCCAAGAACGAGAGTGACTTTGGAAACAGCTAATGACTGTAGTAAGTCTCTTACACTGAGGTACCGATTTAAATAGACTAAACATAATTGGTCAAAGTTTGGGGGAGGTGTTAAATAAGTTATCCATTTCGAGAGTTTCAGGAGGAAGAATTGAATTAACTAACAACAACCCGAGGCTGCACTTGAAAATAGAATTGTTTTAAGAACAAGAAAATTTAAAATAAAACATTTGAAGAGCCTTTGTGTAACAATGTCTCTGGCTCCTCTGGTTAGTCCATGTCTAGGCATGGTCACTGTCATGGGTGTCACATGAGAAGCTTGGAGGGGAAGTCTGAAGAAACTACTTTCCTCTCCCAGCCTAGCCTAACTGCCCTGCTCTGGCCAAGCCTGGATTGGGCTTTGGGCTATTCCCTAGGTTTGCCCCAAGGGCTGTTTGCACTCGTCGGCAGCCGTCTGTCTCGAGAGACGATGGTGTAGCTTCTTAAGAGTCTATCTGCACCGCCGAGAATGGCTGTGCAGTCCGACTCGGGAGTGACACGGTATCTGTCTCCTCCCGTGTTGAGTCGACATCTTGCGATGACGCTGGAGTGTCCTCTCCAGTGAAGCTACAAAGCCTGGGCAGGGTGATATGGAGGGTCTGCTGTTGCCCATGCAGCAGACCCCCCCTCTCTTCGCAGCTGAAGGGTCCAAGGGAAAGACGGAGTCAATACAGCTTGGCTTCAGGTGCGCCGCAGGAGTTGCCGGTGTTGACTACAACGTCGAACCGCCTTAGGGACTCCGGCTCCGGATTTTCTGTCGGGTTTACTCCCTTAGCCTTTCCCCTGAAGAGGTATGCCGCAAGGCAGCGGAGGTTTTTTGGAGTCAGAGTTTTCCTTCTCTGATGTGCCCTGACTGGAAGATCAAACCAGCGACACTTAGCTCGAAGGCCGACGCTCAATCCACTGAGCCAAACCAGCCAGGGCATTGTTTGCACTAGCAGAAGGAAAATGAGGCTTAAGGGATTCTGAGTTCTGTGTAAAGTTTAGGAAACAACAGATTTGAGGGAGAATGAGTTTGGGGGAACATCAGGTATGAGTCAGTAAGGTTAAGGGTGAGGAGGCAAAGGTTTCGGAAGATTACATTTGAAGGTAAGTTTTGGAGGAAACCAGGTTTACGAAGACTTCTGGGGAAGTGAGGAGGCTCCCAAGAATCTGTTAGTGAATGTCTATGTTCTGAAATGAATTTTTTGGGACTAGTCTTTTTCTTTTTAAGTAGAGCTTTCTTGATTATAAAGGGGTACAATCTCATTGTAAAGAACTTACAAAGTACAGAAGAGCATAGAAAAGAAACATGCTCTCTGTTACAATTTTGGTGTTTTCTTTTTTCTCCAACACGTACCATTTACATTATCTGAGATCATACTTGATATGTAATTTTGTATTCTGTCTCATTTAACATTAAATCTTCAGTATTTTTCTATGTTCTTGCAAGTTCTTCCTAAGGATTACCTTTAATCATTGCATAATATTCCATCATACAGATAGTGCACAATAAGCCATCTATTCTCTTTTTGTTAGACTTGTTTTCAATATTCTGCTATTATAAATCACACCACAGGAAATATGTTGGAGACTATATTTTTACTTTAAGTTTTGACTATGCTTTTGAGTGCATTTATAATACTAGAAGTAATATTTTTGAAAGTTAGACATGTTTTCAAATCTTTATTAGTCATCTACAGTTCTACTTTTGTGAAATACGTCCTTTGCTTATTATTATCCTGGGGTCTTATGATTTTTCTTATTTTATATGCATCTTTAATATATTTGGGGATATTTTATATTTGCTACAAATGCAAGGTGGGGCAAAAGTAGGTTTACAGTTGTTCATATGGAAAATAATACAATTATTAATAAATAATAACACAAGAGGGGCTGGTTTGGCTCAGTGGATTGAGCGTCGGCCTGCGAGCTAAGTGTCGCTGGTTCGATCTTCCAGTCAGGGCACATCAGAGAAGGAAAACTCTGACTCCAAAAAACCTCCGCTGCCTTGCGGCATACCTCTTCAGGGGAAAGGCTAAGGGAGTAAACCCCAACAGAAAATCCGGAGCCGGAGTCCCTAAGGTGGTTTGACGTTGTAGTCAACACCGGCAACTCCTGCGGCACACCTGAAGCCAAGCCGTATTGACTCCGTCTTTCCCTTGGACCCTTCAGCTGCGAAGAGAGGGGGGGTCTGCTGCATGGGCAACAGCAGACCCTCCATATCACCCTGCCCAGGCTCTGTAGCTTCAGCTTCACTGGAGAGGACACTCCAGCGTCATCGCAAGATGTCGACTCAACACGGGAGGAGACAGATACCGTGTCACTCCCGAGTCGGACTGCACAGCCATTCTCGGCGGTGCAGATAGACTCTTAAGAAGCTACACCATCGTCTCTCGAGATGGACGGCTGCCGACGACGACGAATAACACAAGAATAAATTCTGTGTTTCAGATTTGCTCACAACTATACACCTACTTTGCCCCACCCTCTACTTTTTGTTTGGGAAGCAGTATAAAAGTCAAGCTCTCATGTCAGACCTGCACATGAATTAACACTGCACTACTTCCTTGCTCTGTGATCCTGGGAAAATTCTGTAAAATTAAATAAAAATAGTATGTAGTCTAAAAAATGTAAGAATTGGGTCAAGACAATGTATGTGACTATTATACTTTCATTTCCAGAAAATGGTAACTACCAATATCAGCCTGTAAATTAGGAGTGTTTATAAAAATAAGTACTGGAAAATTTGACCTTGTATGTATATACCCATCTACCTATTTATTGTTATTTTTTTAATTTAAAAAAATTTTATTTATTTTTTAGAGAGAGGGGAAAGGAGAAAGAGAGGGAGAGAATCATCAATGTGTGAAATATCCATTAGCTGCCTCTCACACACCCCCAACCCAGGCATGTGCCCTGACTAGGAATCAAACTGGTGACCTTTTGGTTTGCAGGATGATGCCCAATCCACTGAGCCACATCAGTCAGGACAAAACAGCACCTATTACTTCAGCCCATATATTGACTCATCTTTTTCAGGTTCTTTGACCTCTCAAGAACTTTGAACACTTTGAACTAGTGCAAAGAGCAATGACTGTGGAGTTGGAGCCTGGGTTTACTGTGTGATTCCGAGCAGATTCTGGTTAATTTGTGTCCAATTTCAGTTTCTTTGTGAAATGGGCTTAGTTAACTGTTATGAAAATTAAATTAGCTATGTCAGACACCTGAAAAGCATCTCACACAGTAGGCTCTTAGTAAATTGTCCCTTTCAAAGGGCTTTTCCTTCCTACTGGACAACTTGAGAAAGCTTCCTCCTAGCCTATAGCTGCTTCTCTCTTCCACTCCTTGATTTCCTGCCCTGATTGCCCCATTCTTGTCCCACAGAGGCAGGTCCGAGACCGTGGGGTGACCAGATCCAAGGCGGAAAAGGCACGGCCGCCTACTGTGCCAGTGCCGCAGGTGGACGTCGTTCCTGGGCGGCTCACTGAGGCAGAGTGGATGGCACTCACTGCTCTGGAGGAGGGCGAGGACATCGTTGGGGACATCTTGGCAGATCTGCTGGCACGAGTCATGGACTCTGCCTTCAAAGTCTACTTGACCCAGCAGGTGGGCCTGGATCCAGGCCCTCCAGACCCATTCCCCCCCACCCCCAACCTCTTCTGGTCCTGCTGAGACCCTCTCTTGCCTCTGCAGTGCATTCCATTCACTATCAGCAAGGCCAGGGAGGCCATGCTGCAGATTATTGAGTGGCGCTTCCTGGCCCGGGATGACGGAGAGTCTGCAGTGGCTGAGGACCCAACGTGGGGTGAGGACGAGGAGCCCTTGGTGTGCACAACGGATGCCTGGGCTCAGGGATCTGTGCCTGTACTGCATGCTCCAGCCTTGGTGGAGCTAGGGGAGACCTTCCAAAGTGAAGTAAGCCCAGCCCCCAGCTTCCTCCAACCCTCAATCCTACCCCCGATGCATCTTCCTTTACCTTAGGGCCTCTCTTGACTCCTCCACCCTTAGTTCCTCTCTCCCCTTTCTGACCTCTCATTTACCTACCTCTGGGGCATTTCCCCAGGACCAAGGTAGTGTGGACCAGATTTCTTTAGAAAGATCGTGGACAGATAGAGGCCTTGAGGAGCAGATGGAATCTTGGGAGTATTCTTCTTTGCTGAGAGACACCCCCGGCTCCCCACTGAAACTGGATCTGTTTCAGGAGACAGGGCCTGGGGGTCCTTTAGAGGAACTGGAAAGCCAAGGAGAAGGCCACCTTTTCTTGGCTGGGTCCTTGAATGCCAGTCTCCAACAGTCATTGTCTGTGGAGATGGTTCCCACTGGCAGTCCCCACCCTTCTCTGGAGCTCTCCCGGGTAGCCAGCCCCCGAGAATCTTCCGAGAGGGCACAGCCCCTCAGCTTCCAGTTCTTGATTGAGGACCTCTACTATTGCACACCGTGGTCACATGCTTCTGAGGACCGGCAGGCACTCAAGAAGAAGAAGGTGCCCCGCACAGCCTCGGGCCCCACCATGCTCAGTCCCTCTGCATCCTTCCAGCCACAGAAGCCTTGGTGGGCAGACTCGCCACTAAGAGTGCTTCCCTACAGGGCAGGTCACAAGACAGCCTTAGGGCAGCTGCCACGCCACTGGGTATTCCCGCTAGTTGAGATTATGGATCCAGATTCCGAGGTGCACCCTCTGGAGATCTACCGCAGGCGCCCGCGGGTCAAGAAGATGGAGGCCCCAGCCCGACGCCGAGCCAGTGGCCCCAGTTGTGGAGTCTCTCCGGCAGCTTTCTGCCCTCTCCCTCTGGCTGGTTCTTTTCCTGCTGTGGGCTCCAGCCTCCAGATTCCCCCTTTAAGCTTAGGTTTAGCATCACCAGCCTTCCGGTCAAAGGAGCCTTTGCCTAGCCTTGATATCCGCTTTCTTGAACCACACCGGGAGCTCCCCGACATGGCCCACAGCCCCAGCCCCAACATGTGGCCCAGTGCAAAGTGGCCCAGGGGCTGCGAGGGGGCAGCTGAGTTGCTGGAAGAGCTGTGGGCCTCTTGCAGCCGTGTACCTCCACAGGGCTTGGACCCCAGGGACCAGGAGGGCCAGGATCCTCACAGGTTGCCTTATCCTGAGCCCCAAGTCCTTGAGGCCACTTCTGAGGTGGTGTGGAAGCCCCTGTTGCAGCCAGAAGCCTTGAAGCTGGCTCCTGGTGTAAGCATGTGGAACCCAAACACCCAGACACTGCTAGGCTCTGGCACACCCCAGCAGGAGGACAAAGAAGGTTTCATCTCTCCTCCCATTAAGTAGCACCTCATCCAGACAGGTGCCCAGAAGCCCAGGTGACCATGACACAGCTAATGAAGAACTCAACCCCCTAAGCGTGGTCACTCCCCTCCAAGCTCCTGCCCTATTCTGAGCCCTAAGCCTCAGCCAGTGGAAATCCTACATTCCTTCTGTCTGCTTGCCAGAAATAAATACCTGAGTTGCCTTAAGAATTGGCCTGATATCTGTCAGTTTCTTCCAAAGATGGGTATTCTCACTGAGCTGGAGAGGAACAGTTGTCCTGGTAGGACTAGAAGATAGAATACTGATTCCAGGGAATAAACCCATTTCCACCTAACGGAGACCCTGCTTCAGGGACAAGGTGACTCCCCAGCAGAAGCATTCTGGAGAACCAGCCCTCTCTTACAAAGGAGCAGATGTAAGGGCTGCAAGTGGGGTCTGCCTCATTTGAGAGAATTTTGTTCCTCTCAGTTGGGGAGAAAGGGAATGGCAATGCTTAGGGTGATTCAAGACACAGGAATCTGATTTGGCTTCTGTAGTCCCTGGAACTCTGTCAGTTCACTTTAGAGTGCAAACCCAAGTTGGGCTTGGGATCAGATTTGAGCCCTTGCATAGCTCAGGGAAAGCCCTGAGACTTGTTGATGTTTGACTAGGGGTGAGGCAATCAAGTACCGAGGGCACACAATTTATAAGGAGGAACTCATTCCTGGATTCAAATGGGTTGCTTGAACAAATGTGAGAGTGCCTCCTTAAATTTTGTGTCTTGGGCTCCACCCCAGCCTCATTGCTAGTGCCTACTCAGCTTTGACTTTCGCACTCTTCCCACTCTGGGTGGCAGGCCAGTAATCTGCCATGTTGCTGTGGTCTCTAGTTAGCACCCATGTCTGGGGCCCTGGCTCTGTCCTCTTCATTCTGGTCTTCCTACTAAGGCTAAGTGTGAGGCTCTGGTATAAGTCTCATCTTTGGGACCTCCAGCAGTGCTCGGCAGACCTGACTGGGAAGACGGCAGTGGTGACTGGGGCTAACAGTGGTGAGTGCTCTTCCCACCCTGCTCCTTCACTAGGGGCCTGAGCCCCCCAACAGTCTTAACAAGGAGGGCAGGGGAAGGAGCAGCACCCCTGTCAGCACCCTTGTCCCTTCCCTTGCTCCATTGCCCTCTAGTCACTTCCCAGACTAGCCTACTGTGGAGCTGCCCTCCTACAGGAATGGGGAAGGCTGTGTCCCAGGAGCTGGCCCGCCGTGGGGCCCGTGTGATCCTTGCCTGCCGTAGCCGTGAGCGTGGACAGCGGGCCCTGGCTGAGATCCAAGCAGCCTCAAAGAACACCTGCCTTCTGCTTGGGGAGGTGGACCTGAGCTCTATGGCCTCCGTCCGGAGCTTTGCCCGGTGGCTCCTGCAGGAATGTCCTGAAATACATCTGCTGGTTAACAATGCTGCAGTCTGTGGTATGTCCCTTGATTTGCTCCCCCCAGATACATTTCAGGAGACTGCTTTCTAGGTCAGGGACCCCAAAACAGGCATTCCCAAAGCCTAACCTGTGCATCCTGCTGAAACACCCTAATTCATACACAACACTAAAGAGCCTGCCTCAAGTTACAGCCTCAAATTTCATTGCCCCACCTTTGCACATATAGGTTCCTATGGCATTTATGCTGAACCCCAATATATCCCCTTCCTTAGGGCAGTCCCTCCAGCATCTACTTCTTGTGTTTGCATCTCCTCCCAGGACTCCCCAAGACACTAACCCCCGAGGGCCTTGATCTCACCTTTGCCACCAATTATGTTGGGCCCTTTCTGCTCACAAATCTACTGCAAGGTAAGGAACTATGCCTACCTTCTGTGATGGCCCTGCTTCTCCATTCCCCCGGCATTTTCTTGTACACTTTCTTCCCGCTGGCACCCAGCTGCTTGCTGAGCAATGACCCAGTATGCTTTTGCTGCAAGTGGCAGGAGAACCACCTGACACAATCAGGATTAGGATTCTGGTAATGGAATCAGCCCCAAATACAATCAGCAAGGAGATATAAGATCCGACCTCTCCTTCTCTTAGCTCTGCGTTCCAGTCAGACCAGTAGAGTCAGTCATCTCAAACAAAGCTTCCTGCGGGTGGCACTAGGCCACTAGGAACATAGACACCAAGAAGCTCAGGAATACTGGGGAACATAGCCAAAAACACCACTCCCTTGGGCCCAAGTCCTTAGATTTTCTGATTTTGTAATCCTTTCTGATTAAGGAGGTTTGGGTTCTTCCTGGGGAGGAGGGGGAAAATAGGTAGCAGGCAAATTTTTCCTGACATATTTTCCTATATTGTGTAATAGCCCCCTTTAAAAGAAAATAATTTCTTAGGTAATACATATCTAAAATACAAAATTGAAAGGGTACAAAAGGATATACAGAAAAAATTCTCCTCTCCTTGAAAATCAGCTACCCGTTCCCCTCCTGGGAGGGGACTGCTGTTGTCAGGGTCTCATGTGCCCTTCAGTGGCTGCTTACACTAGCCTCAACTGGGACGTGAATGAAGAGCAATGCAAAACTCTGCATTTGTGAGTATGAATATTTTTTTCCTCTTCCAAAAAATTGTAACGTGTTTGCACCTTGTTCAGCATTAGTGTTTTTTCTTTTTTCTAAAAAGCATTTATTTGAGCAAAAGCTGATACAGCCCAGGATCAGAATTCAGGTAGCAACCTAAATTGTGTTCCTAAGTATTTCTTGCTTAAAATCCTTTGAAGGTACTCCGTCCTTTATAGGATCAACTCTAATCCCCTTCTCTTCACTTACAAGACTGAGAACCTTACCTTTTGCTCTTTCTTAACCCACACCCTTGTCTCCAGCCAATCTGTAGCTCTTGGACTGGCGTTCTGTTTTCTCTCCTCTGGCTGTGCTTTTGCACATGTGATTCCCTCTATCTGGAATATCCTCTCCCACTCCCTTAGCCTGGCTAACTTTAGTTCATCTGCCAAGACTCAGTACAGATATAGCCTGTGCTGTGGATTTGGAGCTGTCAGCGCATTTCCCAAATTACGGGGCTCCCTTAAGACTCTCCGTTCTTGAACTAACATTGCTCCATGAGGATCAGTCTCCAGCTAGGCTGTGAGTCCTTTTGGTTTTTATGTCACTATATCTGCAAGTTTAGGGTCCATTTTCTTCTTTAAGAATTTTTTTTTTTCTCTCTAGCAAATTTTGGCTAAATACCACTGGTTCAAATTGTTATCTGTGATTCTTCATTCAATGTAGGGCTCAAAATAGTTTTAGCATTTTGGAAAAAATACTGTAAACTCATGTGACAACTACTATTTTTCATAATTTATATAATCCAGATTTTTTTGGTATAGTTAGGTATTCATTTTTTAAAAAGATTTAACTTGTTCCATTGGTTATAATTTTATTTCTGTTCCTTTGGTAGATACTGTAGTTTAAAACAAAACACCACTTTCCAAGTATCTCTGCATATTTCTTTCCCCCCAAACCTAGTGCTCTTTTGTCCTTATCTTGGTGTCTGCCACAATCCAGGGGCCTAATGAACATCTGTGAAATGAGTAAGTGAACGAATGTATGAATACGTGAAAGAGCTCTGATGGTGTGTCCAGCCTCTTCTTTCTCCCCTCTTAGTTGTGAGTGAGGTCAAATATAAACAAGGATCAATTAAATTAGCTCCAGTTGGCAAGTGGAAGAAAAGCAAGACCAAACTTCAAACACTGAAAGAGGGAGAAGAACAGTAGGAAAGCAGCTAATGAAAATGAAGTCTGTTCACATTAAGTTCTTCTGTGCCTAGCCTGGATGCCTGGGTGGGGGCCCATTGAGCTTTCCCTGAAAGCCCTGGATGGGCCCTGCTCTCCTGGAGTCTCACAGAGTCTCCTGGAGAAGCAGGCTGGGTAGTGGGCATGGGAGTTTACCCCAGGACTTGGACTCAAGGAGTGTGATCCTCTCTCTACCCAGGGGCGCTACAACGGGCAGGGTCAGCCCGGGTGATAAATGTGTCTTCCTATACGCAAACTTATGGATACTTTGATGAGGGACATCTGACAGGGGCTGGTAGACCTTTGACATTCAACCAGAACTATTACTGCAGCAAACTGCTTTTGACCTCAATCACTGGGGAACTTGCCCGGAGACTTCAAGGGACAGGTAACTGCTTCTAGCATCCCCTGTTCCTCCACTCCCAACCCTCACATCTCAACATGTCCTGGCCATAAAATACTTGCAATATCCCCCAAGCCAGCTGTTAATTTTTTCCACGTACCATCTGTGCCCCCCAAAGTTCTCTCAACCCTGTCATCATGGCTCCTTTTCAACCTTTTCCAACTCTCTTATCACCCGCAACATCCCCTCCTCCCAGTATTTTCCAACACTAACACCGTACATCATATTCATCCTACAGTTAACACTTCCAAATACTTGTCTCCTTACTGACTTGGCTACCACCATTGATGTGAATTACAGAGCACTAATGTCCCTGGAACCACCCCCAAGTCTCTGGTTACCTCTACCCAACAGACCTGGTAGGATCCTTCCCTCATTGCACACTGCAGAATCACAATCCTTTCTTCTCATCATCCTCTCACTTCCCCTTGCATTATGCTTGTCTTACCTTCTCAGGTGTGACTGTGAACTCTGTGGACCCCGGTGTTGTATACACTGAGATCCTGAACCAGTTCCCTTGGTCATACCGTTTCTTCTTCTGGCTCTCCAGCTTCTTCATTAAGGTGGGCAGGGGAAGAGCTGGTTTGGCCTGAAGAGGGTGGGCAGGGTTCTACCTCTCAGTACATCCCCAGCAGGCTAAAGTCTGCCTGGTGTGACAGCCCATCCTCCCCCACAGACCCCAACTCTACATGTTTCCACAGGATCCTAAACAAGGTGCAAACCCAGTCCTCTACCTGAGCTTGGCAAAAGAACTGGATGGCATTTCTGGAAAATATTTCAGCAGTTCCTGTGTAATAACTCTTCCCCCTAAAGCTGCTCAGGATCCTCATGTGGCCCAAAGCCTCTGGAATGCCTCAGTCAAACTAACAAACCTGGACAAGGTGGACTGATCCTCAGTGACCCAGATCTTAAGAATTCTCTTTTTTCCCCCTTATTTTTATTCTATTTGTTTCTATCACCATTTATCTCCCTATACATACTCTCTTTTACCTCCCCTCACTCCCCTCCCCCCACCAATCACCACACTGTTGTCCATGTCCATGAGTCCTTTTTCTTTTTTGCTCCATCCCTCTACCCCCTAACCCCCATCCCAGAGCTGTCAGCCTGCTCTCTATGAGTCTGTCTTTATTTTCCTTGTTAGTTTTGTTTGTTCATTAGATTCCATATATGAGTGAAATTATATGGTACCTGTCTTTCTCTGATTGCCTTATTTCACTTACCATAATGTTTTCCTTTGAATTTATATGCTTTTGTAACCCAGTATTTTAATTCTGTTATTTCATTAACAGAATTGTTTAATTTCAAGATTTTTAAAATTTATTTTAAAGAGAAGGGTAGGAAGGGAGAAAGAGAAGTAGAGAAACATTGAAGTGCAAGAGATATATCAGCGCTGGCTGCTGTGACTCAGTGGATCCATCACCGGCCTGCAAACTGAAAGGTCACTGGTTGGATTCCCAGTCAGGGCACATGCCTGGGTTGCAGGCTGGGATCCCAGCTGGGAGCATGTGAGAGGCAACCAATTGATGTATCTCTCACACATTGATGTTTCTCTCCCTGTAATCTTTGCAGGTTTGAATATTTATGGTAGCTTATTTCTCTTTGTTTAGTGACTGATTGTACACTCATAGTTCTTGGAGCTATAGCTATAGTAATTATTTAAGGCCTGGGATTAGAATGCATTTCCCATTCATATGGTATACATTTGGCCCCAAACTTGTATGTGTACAAGCATATTATTTTGAATTACCATAAAGAATTTTTCTCCTGCTATACCAAGAACAAGGATGAGATAGACTTTTATCCCGTTGCTCTCTGTGAAGCACTTTTTAAAAATGATTTTATTTATTTATTGTTAGAGATAGGGGAATGGAAGGAGAAAGAGAGGGAGAGAAATATCAATGTGAGAAACATCAATCAATTGCCTTTCCCATGCCCCCAACTGGGGACCCAGCCCACAATCCAGGCATGTGCCCTGACCTGGAACCAAACTGCCAACCTCCCAGTTCATTGGCCAGCACTCAATCCACTGAGCCACATCAGCCAGGGCAAGGCACTTCTTTAAAGTTTACTCTCTGAGGGTGTTACTCTTTGACTAGCCTGGCTTTAAGTGTGTAGGGGATAGTTTTCCAACCCACTATCTCTGCTCAATCCCAGACTTTGTTTTCTGTCCCTACTTATGGCCCTTTAAACTCAGGCCCAGGCCACCAGGGGTTGGCTTAGCAAACACAGACTCCAGTGATCATCTGTGCCTTGGGATTCATAATTTCACATCATCTCTAATGAATTCCCTTAATTTCCTGCCAGTTCAATCAGGCAATACAAACAGGTGTATGAGTGTGTGTGCGTGCCGTGTGTTAAATGTTGCATCCAGTATTTTTAGCTGTACTGTATCAGGTGGACTTTCTGTGATACTTAGTTCTTTCTTTCCTCCTTTTGCATTTGGATAACCAATTGTCCCAGCACCATTTGTTGAATAGTGTGTTTTTCCTGCACTGATCAATAATATAAATTTTGTCATATATCAGATTTTCATGTGTATGTGTTTGTTTTAGGTCTAGGCTGTTTTCTGTTCTGGTGGTCTTTTTTTCTATTCTGACATCAATACCACGTTGCCTTAATTACTGCAATTTTAAAATAAGCAGTGCCGCCCTCACAATTGTGTTCCTTTTCTTCAGGAGTTTCTTGGCTATTTTGTTCCATTGTGCAGCTCTACAAATACATTAGTTTGTTGTTATGCTCCTAGAATTTCCTGATAGGATATTGATAGGAATTATTTCAAATACACAGGTTAATTTAGGATAATTACTTTATGATTGAAATCTTCCTGTTCATGAAAGTTCTATATCACCCATTTATTTAGGCTATTGTTAAAGACTTCAAATATAATTTTATAAGTTTAGATTGTGCACATGCTTCCTTAAGTTTATTACTAGGTGCATCAGTTTTATTTAAAAATTATATTATTCAACTTTTTTTTTTTAGCTGAAAATGGATTTCCTCCCTTTATTCAATGGTATATATTGATTATAGTGTTACAGTTGTCCCAATTTCCCTTCCCTCTGCTCCCCTCCACCTGGTGGCCTCCCTCCCTCCCCTTGTCCTCCCCTTTTAGTCCATGTCCATTGGTTGTGCATATAGTTCTTCTCAACCTCTGTCTATTCCATTCCCTCCTACTATGCTTCTTAATTCCTATACCATCTCCCTCCCTCTCCTCCTTCCCCCTCACTGCTGACCTCCCCCCAATATGCTCCCCATACCTATAGTTCTTTTTCCACTCTCGTTGCCTATTTGGTTTGCCTTTGTTTCAGTTCCCTAGCTTCTGTTGTTGGTTCTTGTGATGCAGTTTTCATTTTAGTGTTCATAGTTTTGATCCCCCTTCTTCTAAACCAGTCCCTTTAACATCTCATATAATAGTGGTTTGGATCTAATGAACTCTTTCAGTTTTATTTTGTCCTGGAAGCACTTTCTCTGCCCTTCTATTCTGAATGACAATTTCGCTGGATAGAGTATTCGTGGTTGTAGGTTTTGGATTTTCATTACTTTGAATATTTCTTGCCAGTCCCTTCTTGCCTGCAGGGTCTCCCTTGAGAAGTCAGCTGATAGTCTAATTGGGACCCTTTTGTACATGATTCTTTTCTTCTCTCTTGCTGCTTTTAAGATTCTCTCTTTATCTTTAACTTTTGACATTTTGATTATAATGTGTCTTGGAGTGGTTCTCCCTGGGTCCAGTTTTTTTGGAACTCTCTGTGCTTCCTGGACCTGTACGTCTATTTCCTTCCCCAAGTTTGGGAAGTTCTGCTTTATTATATTTTCACTTAATTTTTCAATTTCTAGTTCTTCTTCTTCACCCTCTGGCAATCCGATAATCTGTATGTTCGATCTCTTGTAGCTGTCCCAGAGGTTTCTGATCCTCTCATCATTTTCGTTGCTTACTGTTTCCTCTCTCTGCACTGGTTGACTGTTTGTTCCTTCCCTATGTTCTGGTTTGTTGATTTGAACTCTGGATTTTATTTCCTCACCATCTGTCTCGTATGTGGTTTTGTTCCTTTCAGTATGAGTGTTTTTCAATTCTTTCTCATCTTTTTCCAGATCTTTTGTTAATTCTGTAAGCCACCTGATAACAATGGCCCTGAACTGAGCCTCTGATAGGTTTCTTATTTGTTCATCTGTCAGGTTCTTCATCTGTTGCCTGGTGAGCTGCGCCACCGGGATTCCTATAGTTGTCTGCCTCATTTTGACGGATGCGTTTTGTTTTCTTGGGCCGGCTATAGGGGGCAGTGCCTGTGTACTTGTCACAACCTAGCGACTGGTATCGATCCGCAACCTTTTTCGCTGCGCTGTGGCGCTTTGTCATCACTGCCCAGCGACCAGTGGCGATCTGCAACCTTTCTCGCTGCGCTGTGGCGCTTTGTCATCACTGCCCAGCGACCAGTGGCGATCCGCAACCTATTTCGCAGCGCTGTGGCGGTTTGTGTGGGGGCGGGGATCCAAGGTGGATTCCCGTAGTTATTCCGCTAGGAGACCGGGATCTGTCCTCCCGCCCTCTGGGCCTCACCGTTCAGGATGATGTGGTGGCTGCTTTTCCCAGTGTTGGGGTTGCAAGCTGCTGGGGCTTGACTGCAGCCGGGATTGCTCTCCCTGCCGCTGTCCCTGGTGCGACTGCAAACAGCTCCGCCCTCTTTCCCTCTTCCTACCTGCCCAAACAGCGCCGCTGGTTTATAACTTCATACGTTGGGCTTCTGTGTAGCTTTATTTTCTGGAATTTCTAGTTATCTTTTGTTTTGAAGTAGTTGTATTCCTGTCTAGTTGTAGAGGGAGACTGAGCGTGTCCGCCTAAGCCTCCATCTTGGCTGGAAGTCTCCCTATTCAACTTTGTATTGTTGGCTATAGAAATGAAACTTATTTTTATATTGATTTTATATGTAGCCAGCTTGCTAATTTTTAAAAAAAGCAATTCTAATAATTTTCAGATTCTTTTGATATTTTCAAAAAAGATTTTATTCATTTATTTTTAGAGACAGGGAAGGGAGGAAGAGAGGGAGAAAAACATCTATGTGTGGTTTCCTCTCGCATGTCCCCAACTGGGAACTTGGCCTGCAACACAGGCATGTGCCCTGACTGGGAATCAAACCAGCAACCCTTTGGTTGCAGGTCAGCACTGAATCCACTGAGCCACACCAGCCAGGGCTCTTTTGATATTTCATGTGTAAGTCATTATATAATCTGTGCAAAAGGAGAGTTTGATTTTTTTCCTTTCTAATCTTTATGCCTTTTATATTTTTCTCACTTTATTATAGTAGTTATGTCCAAAAATACAATGTTTAATTAGAGTCAGAGATATTGGACATCTTTTTATTCCTGATTTTAGAAACTCTAATGAGTACTTGTATTCTTTTCAAGGGTCTGTATTTGTTTTAACAAAAATGTCTCTGTTTGTAGATATGGTTTTTTCCATGATTTCTACAATAGGACATAAGTGGTCCTAAGTCCCCAAGATAAGAATAACATTTTATGGTTATTCTGGCTTATCCCACACTGTTGATTCTTATTACAGTCTTCAAGGTCCCCAAGGGACCATCCTCATACTGTCCCCACCTCTACCCCAGAAAGAGATGGGGAATAGCAAATCTGATGCTCCCAGAGCCACCTTGTCTCCCCACACTCTCCCGTTGTGTGGTAACAAAGCCAGGCAATGAAGAAGACACCTTAGATTATTTCCTGAAGGCCAGACCCTCTAATAAAAGTATAACAAAGCAGGGAGAAGAAGGGTCGAAGTCTATTTCTAGACTGTCCAATACAAAAGCCAATGGCCAATGTGGCTGTTGAGTACTTGAAATGTGGCTAATGTGACTGAGGAACTGAATTTTAAATTTCACTTGATTTTAATTAAGTTTAAAAAGGTATAATCAATCCAGTTATTGGAAAGCTTCTAAATTTACTTGAAACAAATTACATACATGAATCTGTATCTTCAATTGTAAGTTTTATGAAATCTAAACCAGATCAAGTATTTCCAACGAAAATTTATCATCTGAATGTGCTGTCAGTGCAAAATACACACTAAATTTCAAAGACTTTGTACAAAAAAAAGAATGTAAAATATCCTGTTAATATTTTTATATTTATTACATGTTGAACTGGCTGGTTTGGCTCAGTGGATTGAGCGTCGGCCTGCGAGCTAAGTGTCGCTGGTTCGATCTTCCAGTCAGGGCACATCAGAGAAGGAAAACTCTGATTCCAAAAAACCTCCGCTGCCTTGCGGCATACCTCTTCAGGGGAAAGGCTAAGGGAGTAAACCCCGACAGAAAATCCGGAGCCGGAGTCCCTAAGGCGGTTTGACGTTGTAGTCAACACCGGCAACTCCTGCGGCGCACCTGAAGCCAAGCTGTATTGACTCTGTCTTTCCCTTGAACCCTTCAGCTGCGAAGAGAGGGGGGTCTGCTGCATGGGCAACAGCAGACCCTCCATATCACCCTGCCCAGGCTCTGTAGCTTCAGCTTCACTGTAGAGGACACTCCAGCATCATCGCAAGATGTCGATTCAACACGGGAGGAGACAGATACCGTGTCACTCCTGAGTCGGACTGCACAGCCATTCTCGGCGGTGCAGATAGACTCTTAAGAAGCTACACCATCGTCTCTCGAGATGGACGGCTGCCGAGTATTACATGTTGAAATAATAATATTTTGGATATCTTGGTAAAATTAATATCACTTGTTCCTTTTGACTTTAAAAATATGGTTGCTAAAAAATTTAAGATTATATGCATGACTGGCTTATATGAAATTTAATTTTAATAGTTTTCTCCAAAAACTTTAAAAAATGTATTAGCCTACATCTCAATTAAAGGCAATTTCAAAATTTACATTTTTATTCTTATTGGACAGTGTTGATATAGCTCAGCTAAATGCTTCTCTCCTCCACACCTGTTCTGCCCTTGTAGCTGGCTTTGTCACCTTTGATTTGCTCTCTGCCTTTATCCAATCCCCCTTCAATCTTTCATCCTGAACACCACCTCCTTCCTCTGGGAAACAGCGTCTATTCTTTAAGGAGAGGTTTTCCCTTTTGGTTCCTTTCCATGTTTTGGAATGTAAGGACTCCACCAGATGAGCAGATGTTCTCTGTTCAGCATCACAGTTTGGGAGGATGGGCTCCAGTCATGCAAACGGGAGTTTTGGGATTCTAGGGGTCCTGTTCAGGCTCCCTGATCAGAGGGAGCCTCAGGTTGGCACCTATGAAAAGACACATAGGGCAAAGGAAATATTAATTTCCCTTAAAGACCTAATCCATGTCCTTTAAACTCATTGGCACCCCCTTTCATGATGCTGAGAAGCATTTGAGTCTTTCCTGTTTTCCCACCCCCCATTCCACTTGAGGCCTGACACCTTCACATGAAAACTCAGCACATCTGTTAAGGGTTATTAAAGCCACTCAGAAGAATGGCTCTGGTTCAAATTTTTAAAAATATATCCTTAAAAAAAATTCAGGGTAGATCAATAAGTACTAATATGAATAACCTCCAAGATATATTGTACAGGGTATATAACAACAAGGTTCAGGAAGGTTATATAGGAAGCTATGTTTGCGTCTAAAATGCTTAAGTTTTCAGAGACTGACTCTGGAACAGCAAACAAAAAATTGGCATCAAAAGTTGCTTTGGGTAGGCCCTGGCTGGGGAGCTCAGTTAGCTAGAGCATCATCCCAATATGCCAAGGTTGCAGGTTTGATCTCCAGTCAGGGCACATATGAGAAGCAACCAATGAATGCATTAATAAGTGGAACAACAAATCAATGATTCTCTCTGTCTTTCTCTCCCTCTCAAAAAAAAAAAAAAAATCAATAAATTTAAAAAAAAAAAAGAAGAAAGTTGCTTTGGGTAGGGATCTTGGGGATGGGATGAGTGGGATATGTATTTATGTTTAAAAATATGTACATATCGCTCTTCCTTGACACTGCCTATGGAGGTGGCAGCCATTTCTTACTCAGCACCATGGCTGCCCTCAGACCCCTCGTGAAACCCAAGATTGTCAAAAAGAGGACCAAGAAGTTCACCTGGCACCAGTCAGATTGATATGTCAAAATTAAGTGGAACTGGTGGAAACCCAAAGCTATTGACAACAGGGTGTGCAGAAGATTCAAAGGCCAGATCTTGATGCCCAACATTGGTTATGGAAGCAACAAGAAAACAAAACATATGCTGCCCAGTGGCTCTTGGAAGTTCCTGGTCCACAATGTCAAGGAGCTTGAAGTGCTCCTGATGTGCAACAAATCTTACTGTGCGGAGATTCTCACATCTCCTCAAAGAACCACAAAGCAACTGTGGAAAGACCAGCCTAGTAAGCCATCAGAGTCACCAATCCCAATGCCAGGCTGTGCAGTGAAGAAAATGAATAAACAGATTATGTACACATTGTATTTATGCTAATAAATCCATAAGATTCTGCCAAAAAATGTGCATATCTGCAACAGCCAAAATAACCTAAATGTGCATCGATGGGCGAATAAACAAAATGTAGTATACAGTATACATTAAATGTAATATTACTCAGCTTTAAAAAGGAAATGCTGACACATGCTACAACATAAATGACCCTTAAAGACATAAGTCAGACACAAAAGGACAAATACTGTATCATTCTACTTCTATGAGGTATTTAGAATAGTCAAATTCACAGAGACAGAAAGCAGAATGCTTGTTACCAAGGGCTAGGGTAAGGGGAAAAAAGTGAGTTAGTGTTTAATGGGTACAGAGTTTCACTATGAAACAATGAAGTTTTGGAGATGGATAGTGGTTGGTGATGGTTGCATGACAATGTAAATGCACTTACATTATGGTTCAGTGCCATACACTTAAAAATGGTTTAAAATGGTAAATTTTATGTTATGTATGGTTTCCCACAATAAAAATATGCGTATACAGTGCATTTCATAACCTTTAAAATTTTCATACTATTTCTAATTGAAAGGGATGAAGGCTATTTCTATTAAAATTATAGATGCATTTATTATTTGACCCAGTGTATCTTACAGATATACTTACTCACATATGGAATATCATATGTACAAGGTGATTCACTGCTGCATTGTTTGCAATAGCAAAAGACTGAAAACAAAGTGCCCACTAGAAGAGGCTGGTTAATAAGTCTATTCATGAAACAGAGTACTATGCAGCTGATAAAAGGAATGAGGAAGAGCTCTACTTGCTGATTTAGAAAGATCTCCAGGATACATTGTTAAGTACAGAAACTGAAGTGCAAGTGTATATAGTATGCTACCTTTTGCATAAGAAATGGGGGGAATACGATGATATATTATTCATATTTACCCTGGCTGGTTTGGCTCAGTGGATTGAGCGTCGGCCTGCGAGCTAAGTGTCGCTGGTTCGATCTTCCAGTCAGGGCACATCAGAGAAGGAAAACTCTGACTCCAAAAAACCTCCGCTGCCTTGCGGCATACCTCTTCAGGGGAAAGGCTAAGGGAGAAAACCCCGACAGAAAATCCGGAGCCGGAGTCCCTAAGGCGGTTTGACGTTGTAGTCAACACCGGCAACTCCTGCGGCGCACCTGAAGCCAAGCTGTATTGACTCCGTCTTTCCCTTGGACCCTTCAGCTGCGAAGAGAGGGGGGGTCTGCTGCATGGGCAACAGCAGACCCTCCATATCACCCTGCCCAGGCTCTGTAGCTTCAGCTTCACTGGAGAGGACACTCCAGCGACATCGCAAGATGTCGATTCAACACGGGAGGAGACAGATACCGTGTCACTCCCGAGTCGGACTGCACAGCCATTCTCGGCGGTGCAGATAGACTCTTAAGAAGCTACACCATCGTCTCTCGAGACGGACGGCTGCCGACGACGATTATTCATATTTGTCTATATTTGCATAAAACATTGAGAGGATAAGCAAGAAATTAATAACAAGGGTTACCTGCCGTGGGCAAAGGGGAAGAAGTGGATGGGAACAAGAGTTGAAAGGAGGTTTCTCAGTGCATTCGTTTTATATTTTGTTTTTTGGATTATGCAAATACATTAACTATTCAGAATAATTAAAAATATTTAGAAGATGAAATGGGAAAAAAGTGGTAGTAGTGGAACAGTTGCCCAATTCATTCTTTCATTTGCTCCTCACCTCTACCCACCATCAACTTCATGGATTTTTCAGGTTGTTTTTAATCCGAGATTAACTGAGATAAACATATTAACCATAATTATATTTCAAGTTCTTTACATAGATTCACTTAATCTTTCTTCCAACCTAATAATATAGATCATTAACATTCTCATTAAACAAATGAGAAAGCAGAGGCATGGACAGGTTAAGCAATCAATCCACCCAAAATCTCACGTAGCTAGGAAATTGCAGTTAGAATTTGACCCATTGTCTATCAAATCCTGGCGCTCCCAATATCCTTATACAAATATGTTTGAACATTTGCTCTATTATGTCTTTTATTTCTTTGTCTGCATTATTGGAAGTGGGTGCATTGAATCAAAAGGTTTGTATTTTTTAATGTTTTCTCTTTTTAAATAAAAAAAATTCCAAAATGCCATTATGTGAATTTACATTATTTTACATTCGTATCATAAGGGCGTGAGAATGCCTATATCCCCATATCAAATGTGGATTGCATTGAGTAGCAACAAAATTTAATTTTCTCCTCAAGCTAACTGACGAGATACGGTTTATTATTAGTTTTTAATTAGCAGTTTAGCACTCAACTCAGTGATTCTCGGGGGTAACCACTTACCTGCTTCAAACCGAGACCTGCAGCCCCACCGCGCTGTCTCCTATCTGCCGGCAGAGGGCGCTGGCCACGACGCGCCTTTCTCCTGTGGTCCTAATAGGCTTCCCAGGCACGGTGCGCACGCGTATATTTCATTCCAGGTGTCCAGCTTTGTGCCTGATCAATGTCTCATAGGCCGCACGCAGCGCACAGTGTTAAACCCAGACCTGTTTTCGGGGAAAAGTAGTGTCTTCCTTGGACCCAGAGCGACTCTAGGACTCAGGGGCGAGAAGGTCTGGGGTGGGCCTAGAGGGGTTGGACGGCGCATCGGGCAGCCCTCACGGGCGGGGCGGGGCGGGACCTGCAAGGTCTTGGGCGTCGCTCGCCGGTGGGGCCAGAACCGGGCGCGGAGTCCCTGGCCGGGCAGGTATGGAGGCGGAGACCCTAGCAGCCGTCTCATTCACAAACCCCCTCGTGTTCGTGGGGTTCCCGGCGGGGGACTGAGGGCCTGGCGCCGGTCTGGGGGTAGCATGGAGCCCGGTGTGCGGCACAGGGGACTGTAGGGGTGGGCCGCGGCGGGGGTAGTTGTCCTTCTGGGTCTGGGCTGGTCCCACCCAACAGAGCGCTCAGACTGGCGATATCCTTCAGGGGTCAGAGTGATTGAGCCTCCGAGTTTGTCCGGAATTGAACAGGTCCCCCCTCCTTTTCTGGGCGCGTCCGAGACACCCCTGAACCCATTCCGAGCCACAGGTTTCCCGTTAACACATGGTTGAGAAGTTTGTGTCAAACAAACAAAAAAACAGAAAACATAGAGAACTCAAGCATGAGGTCCTGGATATAAGTTTGGTGTGTCTGTTTCCCACTGCTGGAGTCCTCCTTAGCTGGGAGGATGACCCTTTCGAAGTCATCTTGAGCATTCCTCTTGTCTTTAGACAGAACCACAGCTATATTACACAAACGAGGAGCTTCGCTATATTTAAAGAAGCAGTGATTTAGAAACAACTCTCATTTATTGCAGTGAGGAGAGCAGCAAGCCCATATTGATCACCTACTAATCTAGTGTGTTTAAGGTACTGAGAGTCCAGTTCTGAGACTGACATTCTTTACCTGGAGTACCGCCAGAGCATGAGCCATGGGAATCTTAGTGCAGTTTTGAGACATTTTGTGCTCAAATATGTTCAGAAGCTTAATGGTTAAAGATTTCTCTACTGTAGAATATTTCAGAGCCATTAATATGCTAATAGTATTACCAGGAATCTCCCGCTGGAAGTATAGTTTGGATAGTTTTCCAGATTTGAGCTGGAAGTACTGTTTTTCTTGGGTGGTATCCCTGTTGAACATCTAAAAGTTTGGGAAATGCAGTTCCAGAATTAAAAACTCAAGGCTTGGAAGGGGCAGTGTAGATCAATGTTTTTGAACTTCATTGGTGCATACACCTGGGGGTCTTGTTAAAATACTAACTCAGGTTGGTTGTACATTTATTTCTAAGTTCCCAGGTGATGCTGATGCTGCTGGTACATGGACTACACTTCTGAGTGGCAAGGGATTGAAAAGTTGTTCTTCCTGCTTTCCAGAACAATCTGCAATGCTGTGCTTCTAGTTCCAGAACAATCTACAATGCTGTGATTCTAGTTCAGTTACCCTTGTGATGGTTGAAATCCATATAAAATATTCTTGCCCAATGGCTAGTTTGGGCTTGAACATTCCCAATAATGGGAAATTTACTACATATGTGGAATCCCCTTTTATCATGGGATAGTTCAGTAAGGAATTTTATTGCTGAAATACATCTCTGCAACTTCCATCCTGTGGTCCTAGGTTATCTCTTAGAGTCGAATAGAAAAAAAAAGTGTAATCTCTTAAAAAGGTGATTCCTAAAGTGTTAGATGACAGCTGTTCCTACCAAGTTTTCTCCACATGAAATTGCCCTTAATTCTGCATGACGTTTTAATCCCTTTCTTTTATGTTTAGTCCTTCTGCATGGAGTGTTGTGGGGTTTTAGCTGGATGTTGAAGGATGGACGGTGGCTTGCAAGACTAGGGAAAGCATCCTAAGCAGCTGACAATAGTGCAGAGATGACAGTGTGTAAGTCAGATCCAGAAGTGTTTGGCTCAAGTAAGAACTGGTGTGTCAGTGAAAGATTTTGGGCAGGTGAGATAAAGGGGCAAAGCAAATATTTTAGGGTGTATAGTTTTCTTACTATGGTGTATCATGTGGTTGGAAATGGGGAAGGAGAGAGGCAGGGAGCCAGATATGCTTTGCATTTTAGTAACAGAGGACTAGCTTGCTGGTAATAGTAATGCCTTATATTTATGTATAACATTTTGCAGGTTACAGGACCTTTCACAGGCATGATCTCATTTAACTTAGTAATCCTGTGAGATAGGCAGAGCAGCTGTTAATTACCCTGTTAAAGATGAGGCAGCAAAGAGAAAAAATGATTTTTCTTAATTATCAAAGCTATTAAATGGCAGACCAAAGTGGTGACAGTGGTAATGGAGAAAAGAGCAAGGCTGCAGGAGGCCATACTAAGGAAGAATTGATAAGTTGGGCCTGGCTGACATGAGGGTACAAAGGAGAAGAAGTTGTTTCGGAGGTCAAAATAATTGGGAGAATCATAATACCATTGACAGCTGCCATTATACGTTTTACTGTGCCATCTTTATTATTGCTAGTAGCTTCTTGGAGTTATGGTTTGGGAGGGATTGTGGTAGAGGATTCCCAGGTTGCTTAGCCTCTCTCCAGATACTGAGTGGTGCTTTGGGTACTTGGATTATCTGTCCCATACCAAGGGGAAATGAGACGAAAGTCCTTAGTGTCCCCTGAGAAGGTAAGTACTGAGCTATTGACTGATTAAAATTTAGGGCTTGCCATCCTGGAGACTCTGAATCTGACTTTATATAATATTTCATTTGAAGTTTAGGCTAGTACCAGTTGCACTTGGCTGATGGAGAAATTTGGCGTCCAGGCCGACCCTCCTCAAGCTCCTATATATCCCCAGAGGGGTTCACTGAAGCAGAGACTGGACCCTTGTCACACTCAGAGCCTCACTAAAGCTGTTTTCTCAGAAGGTCTGCACTTTTCTTTAGAGCATAGAGGTCTCTCTGTGCTCCTTTACCCATGTGAGATCAAGATTTTGTGTCCCTACCAAATTCCATAGGACCTGGGGCTGTTTGCATTTTTAGTTTTTTATGCTCCTATCTGGAGAGGAAAGTGCTCCCTCTGCTGAAGTGTGCATGCGTGACTCCAGCATACACTGAGTGTATGACTGGTAATTTCCTCCGTGGTAGTGGTCTTTAAGGGTGGAGCTACCCAATGGGAAAGTTGTCAGAGCCATCATATATCCCTAGAGCCTGGTGTTGGTACAAGTGTCTATTCAACATTGAGTGCCTTCTGTGTTCAGTGCTTAGTATACTGAGGTGAATAAAAAATCTCTGTCCTGGAGGAACTTGTGATGGGATAAGGGAAACAATATTGTAAATATGATATTCTAAGAGATATGTCCAAAAGGCTGTATGATAGTGGAGGAGGGACTAACTAGCTCTACATGGAGATATCAGGGGAATCAGGAAAGAGGTGAGATTTGATCTGAGCCTTGAAGATGAGAGAGAATGGCCCCGTTGACATTGGCAACCTGTGCAGAGGCCTAAGGAAGGTAAGTGAATCCAAATGGCTGGAATAGAAGAGAACTTTGGGATCAATGGAGAGGTGATTGATGAGACTAGATTCATAATGAAGCCAGGTTTTTATGGCTTGTAGTGCTCTGGTAAGAGGATTCATTTTTGTGGGCAGGGAAACCACTGGAAGGTTTTAGGCAGGGAGGTGACGAGATTGTATTTTGGGATGCTAACTGGCAGTGGACTGAAAGGGGAGAATCTGGATTGGGGACATCAGGAGACTTGTAATAACCTAGGCGTGGTCTAAGGCCAAACTAAGGACAGCTCAGTTGGTATGGAAAGGAGGGGATGAATCTGAGAGACTATAGAGACCAAATTAACCTGATGTAATGCCTAATTGGTTGTTGAGAATAAGAGAGAGGGAGTTGCTGAGGGTGACTCAGTTTTCTGTTTTGGGAGAATGGTGGTGCCAGTAGTAAAGAGGGAATATAGAGGAGGAAGCGGGGAAGGCAGTGTCTTTTGGGTCATGTTGAACTTAGGGGCCTCTGTGGCACTTAGCAGAGAGGTGGAAATGTGCGTCTGAGGTTCAGGGTGGTAGGTGTAAGTGGTAGTTGATGCTGTGGGAATAAATTAGCCCAGCCATGCTTATAGAAGGCTGAAGGTGACAGAGGAGGTTAGAAGGACTGGTACACAAAATGAGAGAGAATGTTGTCCAGGAAGCTAGGAGAGGAAAAAGTTCCAGGAAAAGGACCAGCAGCCTCAGATGCTACAGAAAGATCAAGTAGGATGAGTTTGGAAAATGCACCTTGAGACTGGCCAGTTAGGAGGTTGTGGTCACCAGGACACTTTCTTTGTTAGTGGGAGCAGCTTCAGTAGAGTGGTAGGGCCAGGAGCCAGGTAAATTGAGGAATGGATGGGAAGTGAGGGTGGGGAGGGTGTACTCACTGAATAGTTTGGTAAGGAAGGAAGGATAAGAGCTGGTGGCGGCTTGTGGAGAAGGGTAACAGACACCAGAAGCAGTTTTCCTATAATAGAAGAGTCTTGCACATAGGTTATCTGATCATGTCTAAGAGCCAGTTAGAGAGGGTGCAATCGAAGGCACAAGAGAAATGAATGTTAAATCAGGTTCTCAGGGAAGTGCGGAGGGGTTGGCCTGGAAAACAAGGTATCATTGTTTCCTTTGAAGAGGAATGACAGAAGAAAGGAATGTAGGAAGAAGGAGGCAATGACTATTGCAGATACATATAAATTTACAAAGGAATTCTTATCTAATAGGCTGAGTTTCTTTCTCTACAAAGTTATGAGCTGAGGGGCGAGGGGCAGGTATGGGCTCAGACTGGAATAGGGACTTGAAAGTAGCCAGGGAAACTTGGAACAGCTGTCCAGAGGAAAGGGAGGGACCGCAGACTTGAGACACCCTCTAAGAGTGTTGGGTACCTCCAGTCTACATTGTAGTCTCTCCTCCGTCTTCGTCATACTAATAACGGCTGGCATTTATTGAGCGCTTCACGCAAGGCACTCTTCTAGGTGCTCTTCAGGCATTCCTAATGTGACTTTTACAACATCCCTGTTAGAAGAGGTATTGTTATTACCTCCTCTCTACAGAAGAGGAAATTGAGGCATGGAGGGTAACTTAGTCGTGCTTTTATGTTTGATGAATCTCTTCTGCAGAAGTGTCATTGCTTCCCTTGAGGCCTCAGAGAAGGCAGAAATTTAATTCTAGCTCCCAATAGCTGGACCTCAAGGCGCTGGAGTCCAGGGCTGCTAAGGAGGCAGTCTTGCCACGCCAGTCTGTTAGCACGGTCATGACGTGGATCAGCAGGGCGGTGAGGTCAGTGTTGCTGCTGGCTTTTTACAACTGTGTAGGGAACTCTGAAATCCCTGAGTGATATCTCAGCAACCTGACTAGACAGACCAGTGACTAATAATATAAGGTACTGTAGGCTGAGACTATGTGACCTGAGATAGTGAATAGGAAAAGAGATTTTGTCTCTGTCAGCCAGAAAAAGATTTTTTTTCCTGCCATTACAGGACTAGAAAGACCTATAACCTTACATAATAGCATAGATTATCAACACTCACCTTTTGTGTTTTCCCCATTGCTGTGAGAGTTAGAATTTTCAGATAAGGGGTACACCTGACTTGAGTGAAAGGGAAAAATGGTGGGATGGCATGGATAGAAGAGAAATGGACTTACCTTTTTCTGCTGCAGCCACTGGAGCATCATCTCCTTGTCCTTCCTCTTGAGGTTGCCATGGATACGCCTTTACGCGGTGACTTGAGATTGATTTCCATTATGATCAGATGATGACGTGCGTTTAAAAAGAGAAAGGACAGAATGCTCTGTTTCTGGGGAGTGGCCAGGGAGCTGCCGAAAAGGCAGAGCCTAGCACAGCCCAGGTGGCTGTGGCTTTGTTGGCTGCTTTGGCTTTTGCTGAAGTTGTGAAATGGTGCATCTCTCTTTTCAGAGCGCAGGCTCAGGGATCTGTGTCTGCAGGGTCCTAGTGCCAGGTACTTACTTGCTAGTTGGTTCATGGGGAGGAACCAGCAGGTATTTCAAACGGGCTGTTAAGTAGGACTCCTGCTAGCACTGGGAGGGCTGCAGTTCCTGAGCACAGGCCTGAACCCCAGTGCCTGCTGCCTTCCTGCAAAGGGTCCTGTGTTGAGGATAAGTGAGGCAGGTTGTGTAGCTTTCCGTGCTGGCTCTCGGAGGTTGGCCTGGCAGTCACTGGGGATTCCTGGAGTAGGGGGTACTTTAGGAGGGGGTTGAGCTGCATGGAGACTGGGAGTGGGCTACAGACATTTCTGGGGATAATGAGGAGCTGGAAAGGTAAAGAAAGTCCATTTAGGGGCAAGGCCTTCTCTATGAGATCTATAAAGCAGAAACAGGAGTAGGACCTAGGAACAAAAAGGCTGTATGTGTCTCCTTTCTGGGTTCCTGTGTGTATCTGGAATCCAGACTTCCAAACTTCCAGCTCCCCACCCCCTCAGCCTCCATTCCCCACTTAGTGAGCATGCTCTCTCCTTTTCTGAGGGACTCCCATCCACACTTACCCCTACCCTACTAGTGTTTTCAGAGATGTACAACTTCAGTCTTTAGAAGATCTGGTTATTGCTAATACCATTGTATTTCATTTTATCTCTTTGTAACCAAACTAGTCATGCCCAGTGCCTAGTGTAGTTCAGTTCAAGTGTGTGGACCTCACTGTCAGACTGCCTGGATTTCAGAACAGCTCCTTTATGAGTGAGATCAGAGAAAGCAAACAATTGGGTTAGCCCAGGTCAAGATTAGGTGAGGAGAGACAAGAAGGGGTCAAGGGTTCAGAGGATGCGGGGGTGCCAGTGAAAAGCACGGTAGAAACAATACAGGCTGGGTGTCAAAGAGGCTTTACTCCTTAATTTCCAACAATCTACCTGTTTCCCTATCATATTTTTAAATGTCCTTCAAGATCATTAGTAACCTATTTATCAGACACAGATTTTTTTTCTTCCTCTCCTCATATTCCTAGACATTTTAGTAGTATTTAATATCATTGGGGAGGAAAATGAATTAGAAATCCAGGGAGTATCTGTCTTCATGGCTGAGAGAACATGTAATTTGGAACTGTCCTATATGACATGAGGTGGGGCCCAGAGATGCTCTGGAAGGATTATGTACCCGTCAAATGTGCTGTCTGCCATTTTCTGGCCATGAGACTCAGAGTGAGTCATTTGACTTCTGAAACTCAAGTCCATAACCTGTAGCCTGGAAATAATGAAATCTGTTTTGTTTGTATGACAGGCACGTTTTGGAAGAAAGTAGTGAAATACATAACATGTATTAGTGTACACAGGTAAGTTTTCCCCAGAGGAGGCCCTGAGAACAAGACTTACTTTCTCCTAACATGTTCAGTTTCCCTTTCCATCCCCCCCACCCAAGTCTTTTTTTTTTTTTATTTTTTAAATTGTATTTTTTCTCGCTCCCTACCCAATTCTGTTCATGTTTTCAATCATCATTCTTCCATTACTCATGCCTGAAAACTCGTTTATTCATTCATTCACTTATTTGTGCCTTCATTTGTTTATGCAGCATTTGAGTTCCTACTGTGTGCAAGTCATTATTGATGTACCTTCTCAATAATAATGAAGATGATGGTTAAAATTCCCTGAGCACATATTCTGTGCCAGGCACTGTGCTGAATGCTTTCCTTCAATCTTACTGAATTCTCACAATATCCCTGTGAGGCAGGCATTATTTCCCCCTTTTTTCAGATGAGGTAACCTGGGTTCTGGGTTAAATATCTTTACCAGAGTTATACAGGTGAGGAAATAGGAGAACCAAAGCTGTACCAAGGTCTGTCTGTCTTCGGAGCCCATGCAGGCCCACTGCCTCTTTCCCCATTTCTGATCTATCTTCAGACCTTTCCAGGGCTTTTTGGTACTATCTCTAAATGGGCCTCTTCTCTCTCTCTCTCTCTCAGGATCCTGGTTCAGACCCTCTTTACCCCTTGCTCATTATTGCAGCAGACCCCTTGCTGTTACCCCCATTAAAAAATTTTTTTGTATGTTTGTTTATGTATTTATTTTAGAGAGAAGACGAAGCGGGGAGAAAGTGAGGGAGAAAAACATTGATTGGTACCTCTCGTACATGCCCTGACTGGGAACTGAACCCCAAACCTAGGCATGTACCATACAAGCCAGGCCTGTGCCCTGACCAGAAACTGAACTGACAGCCTTTCACTTTGCAGAACTACGCCCAACCAACTGAGCCACACCAGTCAGGGCATGTTATCCCCATCTTTACCGAGTTGCTCCTGTCTCCACTCCATCCTGCTCTGCCATCAGTTTGATCTTCCTAAAGTAGTTTTCATTATGCTAGTCTCCTACACAGGAAGAGCCTGGCTTCCTGTTGTTATTTGATCAAGTCCATCTATCTGTATGTGATGTTAAACTCCTTGACTAGCCATACTTATCTTCTAATATATCAGTATTATTGTGTTTATTTAGTCAATAAATATTTGACTCCATGAGCTAAGGGTGATGGGATCATAAAGAGGAAAGATTGTGGTTTCTACTTTACAAGGCTTGTAGTTTAATAGAAGAACTCATCTTGAATTCTTTACTTCCGTCCAGCTAGTGTTGATATTCCCTAGTGAAGCAAAATTGTTTCTGCTCATACTATGTTCACAACATAAAGTGTTTGCAGGTCTTTCCTCTCCTCATATCTTAAAAAAAAACCTTAAAATTCAAGGCACAGTCAGGTACCTCTTTTCTTTCTAGCTCATCTTTCTCCTGTCTGTAATCCTTACAATATTTATTGCCTAGATATTTTATTTTAAGACTTATATACCATCTTTGGTCATGTCAGGTGATTCTGTCAGTACTTTTTACAAGCACTTTTATGTGCTTTATCTTGTTGGAGCCTCATAACATTAATGTAGATAATTATTCCCATGTTATAGGAGAAGAAACAGCCTCCAGGAAGTTGGGTGACTGCATATACCCACGTGGCTAGTGAGTTGGGAGGTTGTTCTTAGATCTGAGCTCTTTTGGTGCTCTGAAGGCAGTGTGGTCTAGAAGAGCTGGCCTCGGAAGCCTAGAGATACATGTGATGACAGTGAAGATATGCAGAGGGTTTAGTTCAGGCTTTGGTTCCAGTTTTGGCTCCACTCTTCATCTTTTGTGTAACTTTAGGGAAGTGGCCCAGTTCTCTAAGCCTCAGTTTCCTTGTCAGCATTGTCCCTGGCTTTTCTTTCTGTGGTGGTATTGTGATGTCCAAATATGATAATAACAACATTGTTATTAGCTAACTTTTGTTGAATGCTTATTGAATACTAGGCAGTGCCTTAAATATTTTACATGGATTACCTCAGCTAGTCATCACAACAGCTCTCTGAGATATGTTCTTTGATTGTTTCCAATTGGCAGATGAGGAAATTGAAGCACAGAAGATACTAAGTAACTGGACCAAATTTATGTAGCTACCAAGTGGTGAAGCCCGGAATTGGATGTAAGCATCCTGAGTCTAAAACCAAGATGCTCTGTAGACTGTAAAGGGTTCTGCACATGTGAAGTCCATGCTGCAAGGTCTTCACCTGTGTAATGGTTGCTAGGGAAGAAAGGAGACAACATGGAGATTTTGCAGGGGAGGAGGGAAATGGTTTCCTGGAGGATCTGGCCAGAATTGAAGATGCAGAGAGGTATTTTGGGACCTTAGATCTGACTATTGGCTACTGTTCTATTAAAGGGCTCTCTGGCTTGCCTTAGAAAGAGGGTGGAGTAGAGGAAGACCCTGTGAAGCACAGTTCAGACAAGGCAGGTATCTCTAGGCCCAGTGGCTCTAGATCCATATACCACACCCAGTGGAGCCAGAGGTCAGACCCCAGGCCAACCTTGTTGGCTACTTAGTAGCAGGGACCCTGACCTTTGGCCCCTAGCCCTGTTAGATGGGTAAAAGAATGAAGTGGTATTGTTACATAGCTTCAGAGACCTTTCACTAGAATGCACAATTATTAAATTAAACATGTTCCATTATAAAAGTAATGCATGGTTAAAGAAATTGTGTGAATTACAGAAATATAGAGAATAAACCATCCTGTCATTTCTGTTAAGGAGATGCCTAGGAAGCAAGGCCATGAGTACAAGGGTCAGGTGGTCAGAGTAAACTGGGCCTTGTGCTTCTGACCCTTATGAATCCATTAAACCTGATAATTTTGAGGTTCAGAGCCTGATCCTTTGTAACAACCAGAAGGGAGAAGAGTGACAACAGCCTTTGCCAGCGTGAGGGGACTGGGGTATTGACTTGCTTTGCTGTGTGTGTGTGAAGTTGCCTCTGGTGCTGCCCTTCCTTTGCTGGGTATTAGGCAGGGCCTGGCTCCTCCGGTTCTGTGAGAGATTGAAATCCAGACCCTAATGTCATGGGTTTGGACCCTGAGTCCTGAGTTTAGCAAGAGGCGGGAGGAAGCACCAGAAAGGCGGGGGTGAAAGACCCTTATTGGCTGTATGGAGGCCCTGGGCAGCTGATGGTTTGAAGTGTCACTTGATGCTGAGGCCTCACATCGTAGGGGAGGGCCAGTGTGGTGAGGGGCTGCCGTCGAGGAGGAACGGGAGGGCTATATGAGCCCTAGGACAGTGTGCTCTGGAGATGAGTGCTGAGGGTCTGTGGCTGGGCCTAGCCCCTTAGTCCCAGCCCTTGCTGTCTGGCCCAGGTGAAGCATGGGGGCACTAGGACCCAGAGGCTAGCATGGTTCCTGACAAGTCTAGAGCAGCACTAGCGCAGAGTGACAGAGTGAGACTCATCAGCTGGCAGGCAGGATTCGGTGTCTGTGGGTTCAGGAATCCTCCAGCAGCAGAGGGGACTTGCTCTTCAGTCTCCGTCTCTGTCCCCACCCCTATCCCAGCAGGTCCATGGACTGGGGAGGGCCGCGGCTGGTAGCTTCTGTGTCTGTCCATGAGGGCCTGGGGCCCTGACCCTTCTGCCTAGGCTTCTGCCTTTTCTCTCTGTCTTTGGCCAGCTGGGGAGGGGGTAGAGGCCGGTGAGCAACATGGCCCAGAGCAAGAGGCACGTGTATAGCCGGGTAAGTGGCCCTGATCTGGGAGGGCCCTGGAGGGCCACTGAAAGGCCTGGGTGCTTGTGGACATTGCTGTGGGGGCTGGGGAGGCAGGTTGGAGCTGGGATGGGGCCACTCGCAACCCTGACAGTGTTAGGCTGGACCGGCTT
Source organism: Furipterus horrens (assembly GCF_987537825.1). Lineage (NCBI taxonomy): Eukaryota > Metazoa > Chordata > Mammalia > Chiroptera > Furipteridae > Furipterus > Furipterus horrens. The sequence continues at coordinate 55,174,150 of NW_028327176.1, read as the reverse complement.
CCCCTCCCAGAGTTGAGCCCTCGGTGGGGACCAGGGAGGCCTGACCTTTGACTTCTAACTGGACCTCAGGCTAGGGGTTCCTAAGAGAGGGGGCTAGACTGCCTTTGGGACTCTGAATGGGGTCGGCAGATCAGAATGGCTTTGCAGTGAAGCCTTTCTTTAGAGCTGCTTTGTTGTTTGTCACTTGCTTTCTCTCTTCTGGCTCTGATTGAATCCGTACCCTCTGTTGTGTCCACCTGGTGCTGAGAGGCTTATCATGGTTGGGAGGTTGGGGAGAGCCTCTTAAGTCTGGGGCCAGCCTTGATGTCACTGTCAACTCCTTTTATTGATAGGTCCACCCTGTCATATCCCAGGTATGATTTGGGGACCTGGAGCCCCTGGGAGCTCCTCCCCTTCCTCATCTTCCTCACTTTCCTCACCTTCCTGGATAAGCTCTTTTGGGAAAGGGGTTAGGAAGTGACAGGCTCTGGCATGGCTCCCTTCTGAAGCCAGGTGGGAGCATCCGAAGGAAGCCCTGTGGAGTCTTTAGGGCCATGGTGTCACTTCTTCACACCTCATTCATTTGTTTGCTGCAAGGCCCCTGGTTCATGGAGCTGCTGTTTCTGAAAATGGCTCAGGTGTGATTTTCTTCTGAACCATGGGTCTATTTGGGACCTAATTTCATGTTGTGTCCTGTCATCACTGGTGTGTCAGAAGCCAAGAGCTTCCCAAGGACAGTGCTTAGTCCATTCTTTTGCCTTGTCCATCCTTGGGGTGATATGCTGTCCATTTGGACCACTGGGCAGAGTGTAGGACAGGTCTGAGGTACCTGATTTACCTGGTCTTTATTTTCCTTTTTGTAGCAGCTTAACATGAGGGAAGGATCTCTAGAGCTTGGGGTGTAGAGACTTGATAGAACAGTGAGTGCTCAGGTCAGGAAGAAGGGAGTAAATGGTTAGATGGGCTGCAGTGAAGCAGCCAGGAGTGTTGTGGTAGGCGTGTGGATGGGTGTCAGGGGAGTCAGGTCAGGAAGGGGTGGTGGTGACCTGAGGGCTGGCTGGAAGGAGGCACAGTTGTGTGCTTCTGGAAGGGAGGGGCCTGAGAGAGCCATTTGAACACAGGGAAGACAGGCGACAATGGGGAGGGGAACAGGATTCAGTGGGGTCACCTACTGAATTGCCTGTCTTTCCAGCTCAGGTTCCTGAGTCAGAGCATTGGGTTGTGGGGAGCCTGGTCTAAACTGAGTTATTTGCTTGAGCTTCATTCCCTTCTTGGGGGGGCAGTGCTCCTGAGAATGCTGCCATATGGTGACATTTACAGATTTATCAATGAATTCTGATTTGTTATAAAATTTAAATATAAACACGTAAAAATTCTGGCAAATTCCAGTGGAGTTTGGAGAAGTCTTAGAAGAACAGGTCACTGACATTTTTCAGAAGGGAACTTCGGGGTCCACTTCACCCGTAAATGGGGTTCAGGGAAATGACTCCTGGTTCTTTTTCAGTCCAGGATCCTGACTGGGGCCTTTTTATGCATTAGGATGACACCCTTGACCTGAGGCCTTTAACTGTGTATGTTTGCATGTGTCTTTCAGACACCCAGTGGCAGCAGGATGAGCGGGGAGGCAGGCGCCCGGCCTCTGCGAGTGGGCTCCCGTGTGGAGGTGATTGGAAAAGGGCACCGAGGCACTGTGGCCTACGTTGGAGCCACACTCTTTGCCACTGGCAAATGGGTAGGCGTGATCCTGGATGAAGCAAAGGGCAAGAATGATGGAACTGTCCAAGGCAAGAAGTACTTCACTTGTGATGAAGGGCACGGCATCTTTGTGCGCCAGTCCCAGGTACTCACACCTTATTTTTTTTGTGTCTGTTGCATGTGCAGCTGGTGTGTTGGGGCTCCCCTTTCCTGGGCATGAGCATAAGTCTCTGGGAGAATAGGAGGTAGTGGGAGAGGAAAGATTGGAGATACATCCTTAAGGAAGCTGTTTGGGGCTTGGGGTGGGGCCCATATTGCAGCATAACATTCTTGATCTGGCTATGTTGAGTCTATCTTGTGGCCTCAGATCCAGGTATTTGAAGATGGAGCAGATACTACTTCCCCAGAGACACCTGATTCTTCTGCCTCAAAGGCCCTCAAAAGAGGTAATAACCACCCACTTAAGTTGCCACTCCACATCCAAGAATCCCTAGGACTTCTCCCAGTACATGGAAAATCCTGAGATTTTCCATCACCACCCTCTTCTCTTGTTGTTGTAACTTTCCTATCCACCATAATGTTCTCTTGTTTTCTACAGAGGGAACTGACTCAGCTACAAAGACCAGCAAACTGGTGAGTGGTTGGGGGTGGGAGTGTGAAGTAATAGAAAGAAGGAGGGGAAGGATATAGAGAGGAGGGAGACCCAGTGCCAGGCAGAGAGAAGTAATAGGTAAGTAAACTAAGTTAGCTTTACAGTCTCTATCCTCCCTGAGAAGGAAGCTTTCTGGATATGACTTATTGTTTTAGGGATGAATAAAGGTGGTAGCAGGGAACAACTGTTAGGGCCCAGAAGTTCAGGGTCAAATAGGGTGATAGGAAGGACAGGTCTGATCCTACTATGTTATTGTCAACTTCCTACCTCTTGGTACCCAAGGCTGCCAAGGTCTAAAGGGCCTGAGGGAAAGGGTAAGGTAGGAGCTGGAGGAAGAAGGAGCTCTCCTGTTCACAAGTGAATGGTAAGGAGCTGGGCCCTCTGCCACCTGTTTTAGGTGGTATTCAGAGGGCCCATCCGAGCTCCCCTTTGCTGCTCTGTACAGGGTATGTGAGGTGGATTCAGATTGTCCAGCTTCTCTGAGCCAGGGTGAGGACATCCTAGAAACATATCATTGAGGGACCCCTCATCTCACTCATCCAGAGCTTGACAGTGACCTGCCTCCCTCTTTACTGGTGTATGCCTAAGTTGGTATTAATACTCACACCCAGGCTGTCTGGCCAGCTAGCACAGTGTGTTGTCTGTTCTCTAACTCTTTCCTTTCCTACTCATGCAGCGGGGACTGAAGCCTAAGAAGGTGGTGTGTTTACTATTTGTGCCTGGGTTGCTGAGGGCTATGCGACCCTTCCGCAGCTGTCCTGCATGTCTTGGGCTGCTGTATGCATGTGTGTGTCACCTTGGGCTGGGATGGCTAGAGGAAATGGCGGCCTTGGCTTTCAGAGTTCTTTGAGGGCTGCAAGGATATCAGGCTTGGCGTCAAGGCCCAGGTAGCGTTCACTAAGACAATCCCTACACCTCCTTGCCTAGGACTTCTAGTCAGAGACTGCCATCACTTGACTGTAAACAGCAGCAGCATGGAATAGAGACTTTACAAGGTTGTGATGGGTTCTTTCTTAGCCCAAGCTTGGGGCAGTGAGAGGAGAAATTGGAGGGCTGGGATGCAGAGAGTACGAAGTGAAGTGGTTGGGCAAGGAGGCAGGAGGTCAGGGAACAGATCACAGTAAGAACAGCCCCAAGTTGGAAAGCCTGAGAGTCTGTGTGCCTGCCTCTGGGTGAGCACTGCCATGAATGCCCACCTTCACTCTTTTCCACTAGTCTTTCCCTCCTCTTCTGGTGGTGTGCCTGAGCCTACCTCTTACCCCTTGCAGCCTTCTGTCAGCCATTATTGGAGTGGGGCTCAACTCTCAGTCGCTGCCACGACCACTTCCTCACACCAGCCCCTGCCTTGGGCCTTTGCCCAGGCTGTCTCTAACCTGCATGTGCCTGTCTAACCTGTATGTACTCTGCTGTGGGTGATTCTGTGATTTCCTTGTTGCCAGCCTGTCTCAGGCCTTTCTGACCTTGCATGGAGAGCTGTTGGATGGGGGCAGTGGGAGGGGAGAGGAAGACATCTCCCTTTCAACTCCTGGTTGGTGATGGGAACGCACTTTGAAGTCTTGCCATGGAACAGACCACATGCTGGTACTTGCTTTGGGGTCCTGACTTGCATGGGAATGGGGATGTAAGAACGAAAATAAAGCTCTAAAGGATGTTGGGCTCATTCCAACGTCATAGAAACTTGGCTTCTTCCCTTGATTATTGTCTTCTGGTTGGGGCTCCTCTCTCACATCAGGCCCCTGGATAGAGGAGAGCATGGACCTTCAGTCTGATGTCTGTGAAGGAGTTCTGGCCACAGCCTGACCTGATGCTGGTGGGGCCTGAGCCGTGCCCAAACCCTGGGGTTTTGGCGCCTGCCTGGAGAATTGTGGCAGAGCCCAGCCCGGGCTGCCCAAGTTGGGATATAGTGCCTTTTTGCTCATGGTTCAGCGTTAGTCAAGTAAAGCCCTCCACCCCACCCCACCTCAGGTCTCCCTCTCCAGTGGTCTGTCATAGCAGATTTGGTAGCCAGAGCCCCTGCTCTCACCCCTTGAGGAACAGGGAGCTAACTCCAGAGCAAAAGAATGTACTTTGAGAGAGAGGGCAAAAGAGAACCCAGATGTCTCTGCAAGGTGCCCAGTCCTTTCTGGAGGCCCTTTGGAGACAGGCTTTAACTTGCCTACAGTCAGGGCGGGGTTTGGAAGAGGAGCCAAACACTAATTAGAGCTGTTGTTTAAGGTTCCCAAGGTTTCTGTCTCACTGTGTGCCCCTCAGAGCTGATGCCCATGCAAGAGGGGTACTCTGGGTGTGTGTGTCTGATGAGAAGAGACAAAAGTAGAGTTAATGATGTGGAGGACTGAGGGGAGTCTGAGTATGAGCAAGGCTGATGGAGCAGTGAGATTCTGCATCCCTGCTCAGTGATGCCCTGGCCCCTGAGGGTACCATTTCTGGAATGGCCCTTAGCCCAGTTTCTTGGAACAAACACTTGGAGATGGTAGAAAGGGGAGAGGGAGGAGCCAGAACTTGTTCTTTGGAGGAAGAAGTAGGGCGGGCTCCGCTGAGAACTTTGTCCAGTCATGAGGAGGAGGAGGAGGAGGAGGAGGAGCCAGCAGAGTCAGGTGGTTGCTAGGTGACCGAGGAACAGTGGCTCCACCCCCAAGGAGCAGAAGAGGGTGGGTGCATGACGTCAGGTGGAGCTGGTGCTGCAGCCACTGAGGCTGCCATAAGCCTGAGCTGGAGAACTGGGCCGGGCGCCTCTCCTGTGCCCGCAGGAGCCTGGCTGCCCCTCTGTGAATCTGTGGGGCTTCTGCATCTGCGCCGCGGCCGTTTGCAGGCTGGGAAGCTGCTGGCCAGGAAGCTGAGGCTGCATTGTTGGGATTTGATGCACTAATCTCCTGTCTTCGCCGCCTTTCCCTCTGTTTCGTCTCTTTCCCTCCCTCCCTCCCTCCATCTGTCCTTCCTCTGTGTGTCCATCCTCCTCTGTCCCTCCTCTTTCCTGTCCTGGCTTTCTTTGGTTTTCTGCAATGATGAGACAGGCACCGACAGCCCGAAAGGTACTCTTGCTTGTTCTGGTCCTGCTGCTGGGTTACCAGGGCGATGATGGCAGCAGGCTGCTGGGGTGGGGGTGGAGGCTGATTGACTTCATCTGTCTACCTGGTTGGGGAAGGAGGGTAGAGATGATGGCGCGGGCAGGGAGAGGTGTGTGTCACTCTCCTGCCCCATGCCCTGGGCATTTTGCTCCCTGCCCTGCCTGCTCTTGGCTTTGACTGAGTCTGTGTCTAGGCCTTGTCCCCAGTGGCCTTACAGGCTTGGGGTTCAGGCAGCTTCTGCTGCAAAGCAGCTCTGGGAGAGTTTTCTGTAAGAGATTCTGGGGAAGCAGGTCCAGATGTCTGCAGTTCTAGAAGGCCTCTCTCCCTTGACCTTTTCTAGAATGACTGTTGGTTGTACTCCCAGCACCCTTCTCCCTCCAGAGTTTATGTCAAGGGACTTTTTCCCAGGGTGAGATGAGGACCCTAGAATAGTTTTTGATCTACAGCTGTGGAGGCTTAGCTCAGGGTAGGAGGGGTGGGGGTTGGTCTCCTTAGGCTCACTGTCTCCTAGAAATGGGACCAAGGCCAAATATTGTCTTTGCTGGAGACATGAGATACTGGGTATCAAGAATGCTACTTGGGAGCTGGAGTTAAATCATCCCTTTACAACTTTGCAGTAACCTGAAGGGATTCTGTATTTGGTTTAGGGCAGTAGTTTATGTATGCTGCTGACCACCCCAACCTCCTTGCTTGAAGCAGGGTGGGGTTACTTCCCGGAGCTCAGAGCTTCTGACTAATGCAGTATTGATGGTCCTGACACCTGAGCCCTCTGCCCTAGGGATGGAGACTGCTATAGGATCTGCTCTTGGGTGGGGGAGGGGATATGTAGGGTGTGGGTAGGGAAGACAGCAGTGTTGTTCTGTTTTGGGGGCCTGATCTCCTTCTGTTAAGTTTGTATCATTCATTTTTGGGCTCATGTCATCAGTCTTGTCTACAGGTATTTCTAGGGGGTCCTCTGTGGAGTCTGGCACTTGATGGAAGGGGACTGATCTGGGAAGGTCCCTGGGAGTGGTGGGGTGGGCAGGGCCTCTGGCTCTGGGCTGGAGTGCCAGAAGTAGTTTGCAGAAGGCCTGGTCCCTGGAGACCTTCTCTGCTGGCTGCTGCCTTCAGTCTCCTGTGGCTCAGCTTAGGAAACCAGGGTTCTGGGATTTCCAGTGTTTGAAGGAGTGAGGTCTGCAAGGGTTGGCATAAGTGGGAGAAAGAACCAATGGGGAACCAGAGTCTTGAGTTCTAGAGTAGAAACAAGGTGATTCACTGGTTCACTGGAAGGGGGGGGAGTGGCTCATTGTAGCCCCATTCCTGTTACTTCATCTGCTCTCATTGCTGTCCCTTTTGCTATCTGTCTTTGTGCCATTATCCTTTCTTTCCTGATTACTTCTCCTCTGGCTCCTGTTGCCTGTCCAGACCACAACTCGGCGGCCCAAGGTGAGAATAACCAGGCCTCTGTGCAAGCCATTGCAGAGTGTACACACACATTTCAGGCATGTGCATGTATGTGGGCATGTGTATGGCCAGGTAAAAGTTCGTCACAGTTCATCGTGGGTGCTTCTTTCATGAGAAGACTGAAGGTAGTGACAGGTTATTCCTAGGAAAGTGACTTGTGACTTTTGGGGAATTCCTGAGCCAGTAGCTTGAGTGCAATGAGAGTAGAGGTTAATTAAGGCAGTCTTTCTTGAAGAAGGGCACTTTGACTAGTTTTGATGGGGGCAGGGATTGAAAGAGAGGTGAAGAAGAACTTAGCCTTCCAAATATCAGGAGATAAGAAGGTAGCTGTGTCTGTTTATACATGTGGTCTCTGAGTGTCTGTCAGTCCACCCAGAGAGAGAGAGTCAAAGCTCAGCACTGCATGGGAGAGCACTGCGTAGACCTGTCTGCTCCAGGACCAGGGGCTTCGGGCAGCTTCTCTGCCCCAGCCCTAACCAGGCCTGGGTAGTGGCACCTGATTAGAGTCTCTGTCTTCGGGAAGGGAGATGACAGAAGGGTTGGCTGTGCTGACCTTGTTTCAAGGAGTCTGTGAATACAACTTTCGCCTTGGCCCTTTTACCTGCAGGGTCCCTGAAATAGACCAAGGGAGAGAGAGTCAGCTTGACTCCCAAAGAGCAGGGAGGGTCTAGCAGGGGTAGAGAGCCTGGTCCCTCCTGCATTTAGCCCAGCCTTCTCCAGAAACATGAAAGAGAACAAACTGCAGTCTCTTCTTTCTGGAAATGACATTGAGGCACTCTTATCTCTGGAGAATGAGGGTGTAAACCCAGAGCAATGATAGGATTGGGAGTATTAAACTGCTAGAATGATTACAAGAGGGTCATAGAGGAGAGTTCTGGTGAGTAAGGGATCCTGCTCCAAGGGGGCAGTGCCAGAGCCGGGAGGAATGTGGGGTTAGTGCCAAGGAAGGAGCCTTATAACCTTATGTTTTCCTCCCCTCCCCTCCCCTCTATCTCACTCGCTCCTCCCCTGTCCTTTGTCCCTGTCTGTCTCTGACTGTGTGTCATTTTCCCTCTCCCCTTCACTGTTTCTCTGTTCTCATTGTGCTTTGATACTCTGTCTATTTCCTTGCCTTGCCGTATTTTCATATTCTGTCTTCCACTCTTTCACCGCCCCTGTCCTGTATTTTCTTTCTGGTTTGCCTCTACCCTCTGAATAGCCCACCCGCCCAGCCAGTAGTACCGGGGTGGCCGGAGCCAGTAGCTCCCTGGGCCCCTCTGGCTCAGCGTCAGCAGGTGAGCTGAGTAGCAGTGAGCCAAGCACCCCAGCGCAGACTCCGCTGGCAGCACCCATCATCCCCACGCCGGCCCTCACCTCTCCTGGAGCAGCACCCCCACTTCCTTCCCCTTCCAAGGTAAGGGCTGGGTTTGAGTGAAGATGAACCAACACACAGAGGGGCCTGTGACCCTTGACAGGTCTTGGACATTTCCCAGGGTTGGGGGAAATCCAGAATTTGGATCAGAAAGGTGGGGACATAGCATCTGGGATATAGCTGCCCTTCTGTCTGGGCCCTTCTTCCACACTTTCCTTATATGTTTTGGTCTCTTCTGAGATGTTTGTATGCTATTTGCTTTTGACCTTGGGTCTGGAATGAAGTTTGCACCCTTTCCTGTCCCTTCTGCTCCAGCTCAGCCTTGGCGGCGAGGAGAGAGCAGCTGTGCACAGAACAAGGGGTCTCTCTTTTACAGGAGGAGGAGGGACTGAGGGCCCAGGTGCGGGACTTGGAGGAGAAACTGGAGACCCTGCGACTGAAACGGGCAGAAGACAAGGCAAAGCTGAAAGAGTTGGAAAAACACAAGATCCAGCTGGAGCAGGTGCAAGAATGGAAGAGCAAAATGCAGGAGCAGCAGGCCGACCTGCAGCGGCGCCTCAAAGAGGCACGGAAGGTGCGACTCGGAAGGGAGGGGGTGACTGGGAGGCTTGGGGCCCGAAACAGTGTACTAGAAACTCAGCTGGAGCTGGGGCTTGGAGCCTTCTGTGAGATAGGGCCCTGAGCAGCTCTCCCTGTGCCCACCAATCCCCACCCCTCAGGAAGCCAAGGAGGCCCTGGAGGCAAAGGAGCGCTACATGGAGGAGATGGCTGACACTGCTGACGCCATTGAGATGGCCACTCTCGACAAGGAAATGGCTGAGGAGCGGGCTGAGTCACTGCAGCAGGAGGTGGAGGCGCTGAAGGAGCGTGTGGATGAGCTCACCACGGACCTGGAGATTCTCAAGGCTGAGATCGAAGAGAAGGGTAAGGGGCCAAGAGCTGCCAGGAGTCACATGGTGGGGTTGGAGTCATGTCTGAAAGTGTTAATGGTTTTCCTCAGGCTCAGATGGTGCTGCGTCCAGTTATCAACTCAAGCAACTTGAGGAGCAGAATGCCCGCCTAAAGGATGCCCTGGTGAGGTAGGGTGCACGCACTGCTAGGCTCCGGGCCCCACTCCCCTGTCCAGATGCGTTCACACGCCCATTGTCGAGTGACTGACATACGCTACCCTTTTCCTCACTTCCCCATAGGATGCGGGATCTTTCTTCCTCGGAGAAGCAGGAGCATGTGAAACTTCAGAAACTCATGGAAAAGAAGAACCAAGAGCTGGAAGTCATTAGGCAACAGCGAGAGCGGCTGCAGGAGGAGCTGAGCCAGGCAGAAAGCACCATCGATGAGCTCAAGGAGCAGGTCTGGGGAGCCCAGCTCACTGTCCAGGACCCCTCCGTCCCCATGCAGACTCTCCTGTAGGCGCCTCCTCTCTCCGGGCGCCTTTCAGCAGCCCTTCTCCCCATTCCTTACCTGTAACACAGGTGGATGCTGCTCTGGGGGCCGAGGAGATGGTGGAGATGCTGACAGACAGGAACCTGAATCTGGAAGAGAAAGTGCGGGAATTGAGAGAGACCGTGGGGGACTTGGTGAGAGGAGTAGACCCTGATTTCTGACCCAAATAGAAGGTGTTGAAAGGAACTTGCTGAGAGAGGGACTGAAACGTGATCCCTGACCTTTGAGCAGGGTGTATGGTGAGTGGACCCACCCTGGCCTGCTATGCTGACCCTGCCTTTCCTTTGTCCCAACTCCCTTGTGGTCTCTCAGGAAGCGATAAATGAGATGAATGATGAGCTTCAGGAGAATGCACGCGAGACAGAACTGGAGCTGCGGGAGCAGCTGGACATGGCAGGCGCCCGGGTACGGGAGGCCCAGAAGCGTGTGGAGGCAGCCCAGGAGACAGTTGCAGACTACCAGCAAACCATCAAGAAATACCGCCAGCTGACTGCCCACCTGCAGGTTTCTATTCAGCCCTGCTGTCCACCATGATTGCCCCAGGGCTCCCTCATGACCCAGCTGTGTCTTAGTGTCCGTCTCTGCTCCCAGGATGTAAATCGGGAACTGACAAACCAGCAGGAAGCGTCTGTGGAGCGGCAGCAGCAGCCACCCCCAGAGACTTTTGACTTCAAAATCAAGTTTGCTGAGACAAAGGCTCATGCCAAGGTTAGGAACGCAAGTGGTCTGGAAAGAGGAGTGTTTGGGAGCCCACCTTGAGTGTGGCTGTGGACTGACCAGGTATGGGGTTCCTGGGGGAGGGGGTGCTTTGTGTGATGGTTCGGAAGACTCCTGGCATGGGCTTGCCCTAGGAGCAGGGGAACTGGTGGAGCAAGGCACGGTGGGTCTGGGACTCACTCCAGCCTGGCTGAGAGCCTTTCTTCCTGTCCACCTCACAGGCAATTGAGATGGAACTGAGGCAGATGGAGGTGGCCCAGGCCAACCGGCACATGTCCCTGCTGACAACCTTCATGCCTGACAGTTTCCTTCGGCCAGGTGGGGACCACGATTGCGTCTTGGTGCTGCTACTCATGCCTCGTCTCATTTGCAAGGTATGGCCAGTCACCCATACATACGTTCAGCAGAAACCTGTTGAACTTGTTGTGAACCAGGCATTGAGGAAGCCGAGTGAGGCCAGCAGTCAGAATCCGTGCCCACAAAGAGTTTATGATGTTGTGGAGGGACGTAGTCAACAAAGTTGCAGATGGATGTGTATTACAGATGGTTTATTACAAAGGGGAGGTATCTTCTTTGAGAGAGTGCAGTTGGGGAGCTGACTTAGATGGAGGGGTGTCACTGAAAGAATAACGTTTGAGCTGAGGTCCAGAAGATGACTAGGATAATTGTCAGGTTAGCATTCTAGTGGGAGGGTAGCAGGGGCAGCAGCTTTAAGCTTGTGGGAAAGAGCTTGGTCCCACTGGTCCTGCTGTCCTGTCATCCCCACATCTCAAATCCTCACAGCCACCAGGTCACCACGTCATTGCCATGTCCCCATGGGAGACTTCCTGCCTATCTAAGAGCTGTTTCTGTTTTATCTGCCCTACTCCCACCCCATAGTTGCTCAGCTCTGTGTTCTGTGTTCCTGAGTCTGTGTTCTTCATCCTCTGCTCTGTGCCCCAAGTCCCTGGCACTTCTTCCCACAGGCAGAGTTGATTCGGAAGCAGGCCCAGGAGAAGTTTGAGCTAAGTGAGAACTGTACAGAGCGGCCTGGTCTTCGAGGAGCTGCGGGGGAGCAGCTCAGCTTTGCCGCTGGGCTGGTGTACTCGCTGACTCTGCTGCAGGCCACACTCCACCGCTATGAGCAGTAAGTGACCCCATTCAAGGCCACAGGCCCCAGATTGGCTGGAACTGAGACTGCCTGGCAGACGCTGGCCTCACAGTGCCCTTCTCTGGTCTCTAGTGCCCTCTCTCAGTGCAGTGTGGATGTGTATAAGAAAGTGGGCAGCCTGTACCCTGAGATGAGTGCCCATGAGCGCTCCTTGGACTTCCTCATTGAGCTGCTGCACAAGGACCAGCTGGATGAGACTGTCAATGTTGAGCCTCTCACTAAAGCCATCAAGTACTACCAGGTCAGGGGCAAGGGTTCCGGCTTGGGGCAGGAGGGAGGGGAGGTTTCTCCTTCTGGGGCCATGGCCGTTGCAGCACAGGTTGTGTGCCTTAGGCTTAGCTTGCTGTAGATGAGCTTGTTTCAGGGTGCAGCCCTTGGGGGATTTGGGTTCTCCCATACCTCTATAGAGTCCTGTGATGACTATGGCTCAAACTATAGCTGGGGAAGAATTCTGCATTCGTCTAAGACCTGAAGGCTATCTGTTTCTTTGTTGTCTCTCAGCATCTGTATAGCATCCACCTTGCTGAACAGCCTGAGGACAGTACCATGCAGCTGGCTGACCACATCAAGGTGAAATGTTTGGGCTGGTGGTTGAGCCCCTTGTAGAGATCATAAATGGAGGTCATCAGGTCAAGAGGTCTGGTTCTGAGGGTGTCACATAAGACTGGAACAGGGTCTCTAAGGCCAGATCAGGGAATACAGACAACCCGCTTATGTATGGTGGTCAGCAGAAGGTGGGGACTCCTTAGAGATAATGAGGGAGCAGAAGGGCTTCTGGTGGGTACTGACAAACACATGCTTCTATCCTCAGTTCACCCAGAGTGCCCTGGACTGCATGGGTGTGGAGGTGGGACGGCTGCGTGCCTTCTTGCAGGTGAGAGCACAGCCAGATCTGTTTGAGCCCCTCTGCCTTCTTAGTTCTCCCCTCTTCACCTCTTGCCCTAATGCTTACTTTGTTCCCCATCCATTCCCTGTTCCCTGAGTAGGGTGGGCAGGAAGCTTCAGATATTGCCCTCCTGCTCCGGGACTTGGAAACATCTTGCAGTGACATCCGCCAGTTCTGCAAGAAGATCCGAAGGCGAATGCCAGGAACAGATGCTCCTGGGATCCCAGCTGCACTGGCCTTTGGACCACAGGTTTAGGGCTGTGAGGGAGGAAGAGAAGGAAGCTGAGTAGATCCAGGAGGGAGGCAAGAATAGTTCTGAGGTAGCAGAGAGCTGTGGTGCTGCACCCAGGGTGGGCTCCTGACTCTGGCCTGTTGCGCAGGTATCCGACACACTCCTTGACTGCAGGAAGCACTTGACATGGGTGGTAGCTGTGCTGCAGGAGGTGGCGGCTGCTGCTGCCCAGCTCATCGCCCCACTGGCGGAAAATGAGGGACTGCCTGTGGCTGCCCTAGAGGAGCTAGCTTTCAAAGCAAGCGAGCAGGTGGGCCTGGATGGCTGGGAAGAAGGTGGTAGGGGAGTTGGGTGGCCGGTGTGAGGTTTTCACTACTGCCCTTGGCTTCTGCAGATCTATGGGAGCCCCTCCAGCAGCCCCTATGAGTGTCTGCGTCAGTCATGCAATATCCTCATTAGTACCATGAACAAGTTGGCCACAGCCATGCAGGAGGGAGAGTATGATGCAGAGCGGCCCCCCAGCAAGGTGGGTGGGAGCTCCTTGGAGGGGCTCCTGAGGCCTGGAGGAGCAGGGCTTGCAGAACTGCTGCTAGTTGGTGGTGGAGGTGGAAGGAGGAATCGAGAGCACCATCCTGCCTAGACGGCAAGAAACTGGATCTCTCTGAAAGCAGCACGTGGTGATATCCTCTCCCAATCCCTGCCCTCTGTCCCCACCTTGGCCCTTAGCCTCCCCCTGTTGAGCTGCGGGCTGCAGCCCTTCGTGCAGAGATCACAGATGCTGAAGGCCTGGGCTTGAAGCTTGAGGATCGAGAGACAGTAATCAAGGAGTTGAAGAAGTCACTCAAGATCAAGGTGAGGGTAGGGCAGGCTCAGCGTGTGGGGACCAGGAAGTGTTGTGGGGCACGGGGCAGCAGTGAGTGTTGGGGATCAGGACTGAGATGGGTGGGGGTTAAGGGAAGAAGTGGCACTTATGATCAGTGGGAGCTCTTGTGGGCCCTAAGGGAGCTTTCCACCTCATGGTCTAGCCTGGGCCCCTGGGGGGTTGTGAGAGAATTCAAAGCAGCTAGAGGCTCTCTGTCCTTGTCCAGGGGGAGGAGCTGAGTGAGGCCAACGTGCGGCTGAGCCTTCTGGAGAAGAAGCTGGACAGTGCTGCCAAGGATGCTGATGAGCGCATCGAGAAAGTTCAGAGTCGGCTGGAGGAGACCCAGGCGCTGCTGCGGAAGAAGGAGAAGTCAGGCACTTCCCTGAGCCCTGCACACTTCCATCCTCCCTCCTGCCAGCAGCTTTCTGCCTCCTGACTTATCCACTACCCAGGCCCTCTCATCCTGAGAATCCCCAAACGCCATTTCCTTTGCCTACTGCCAACATGTGATATCACCCCAATCCAAGTCTGTGTCGCCCCGGTCCTCGCCAGCAGGGTTACTCCAAGGACCTGGGAAGACCGAGAAGTGGAGTTGGGGGTCGCAGGGAAGAGGCACTGCCCAAGCCCAGATTCTCTTTCACAGAGAGTTCGAGGAGACGATGGATGCACTCCAGGCTGACATTGACCAACTGGAGGCAGAGAAGGCAGAGCTGAAGCAGCGACTGAACAGCCAGTCCAAGCGTACGATTGAGGGGCTCCGGGGGCCCCCTCCTTCGGGTATTGCTACCCTGGTCTCTGGCATTGCTGGTGGTGAGTGCAGTGAGACAGGCAGCGCTGGCCCACAGGAGGCTGAATGGCCTCCCTCCTTCCTTGGCCTCAGTTTGACTTGTGCCCCCTTCTTACTCCTGGATGTTCAGCCCAGTTTCACTCTGGCAGCTCTCACCAGGATTTTACTTCTCCCAAAGATATGTGGAGAATCCCTCTGACCAAAGTGGGCGTTACCAGATTGTCAGCGTGGCTCAGAATTACGACAGCTGGATTCAAATAGATGCCCCTCTGGGTCTGCGGTCTGGCCTCGCTGACCCACCTCGTGGCCCAGAGGGTCAGAAGCCTGCAGCAGTCTGGGCTGACCTCCATGGTATCCAGTAGGGCCTGATGCCTGCTCCTCATGGCTCTTCTGTTGGCGCATGTTTCCCTGCAGAGATCATGTGGCTCCTCGTGGTGTGGCTCTCTCCCCGATGGCCGAACTCATGGCGTTTCATTGGGCTTGTGTTCTGACCTTTGCCTGGTCTCGTAGTGTCGAGTTTTTCTGGTTTCCAGCTTCAGTCTTCCATTTCCTGACCAAGGAGGTGGCCATTGCCATCTTAGTTCTCATCTGCCCTAGAGTTTGTTCATTGTTCTCACTTCAGTTTTATTCTTACCCTTCTTACGTCCAGGGAGTAAACTCTAGAATTAAGCCCTCAGGGTCTTTAGATCTCCCCTGCTGTCCCTGTCTTGTCAGCTGGTCTCACCTAGGGTCTTGTCCTCATCAAAGCCCCTGTCACTGACACCTCTTGATCTTGGGAGGTCACCAAGTACCTTCCACATTGCAGACTCCTGTGGTGCAGATGGCTCCTTTTCCTTGTGGGAGGGGTCCCCAGAATTATCACATTGAATTCTTTCAGCATAGGCTCTTTAAACAAATATTGGTTCTGAATTTATGAACCTTCCCACCAAAAATGGGTCTCTCTTGCCTCAGAGCAGTGGGGATCCTGAAGAGCACAGGAATGCATCTGCATCCCCAGCTTAAGCTGCGCTGCTGGGGAAAAGTAAGGCTGCTGACATGTCGGGGTCTCAGGAGTGTCCCCTCTCCCTTTCTTGGAGGTGGAGTATGAGGCGGGGAGGCAGGACTAGCTTTATGCCCCTAGTGCTTCCTCCAGCACACACTCCCGCTGCCACTCCTGCTCACACGTCACACCCTGTCTCATGGCCGCACTCCCCTTCCCTATCTTTCCCACGTTTGCTCTTCCCTCAAAGGTGGAGGGTAGAAGTAGGGTTCTCCTGCGTCATTTGTGTCCAAGATTCTTCTGGTGTGTCCCCCTAACCCCCAAATGACCTAATTGCTCTCTCTTTTCCTGCTCCCCATGGGCTCTCCTGAGCACAGAAGAACAGCAGCGAGGTAGAGAGCCACCCTGGCTTTGGGTTGCCAGGGCTTGTGGGAACTGGGGCTGGGGGAGCAGGGTGAGAATTTCCCTTTGGGAGTAGCCAGGACCAGGAGTGGGAGGAGATAAGTAAAGGGGATAAGCGGAGATGGAGCCCACCTTCTAACCTCTCCCCCTGAGACGGACAACATTTGTTGTGGGACTATAGGAGGCGCCCCTGGGCAGGTGCCAGGGTCTGTGCCAGGCCCAGGGCTGGTGAAGGACTCGCCGCTGCTGCTTCAGCAGATCTCTGCCCTGAGGCTGCACATCTCCCAGCTCCAGCATGAGAACAGCATCCTCAGGGTAAGGGTTTCTCAGGGAGGACTGGGGTGGAGGTGGAGCATACCTGTCCCATCAATGATGGATGACAGGGCCTTCTATCACTTCTTACCTGTCCCCGCAACAGGGCGCCCAGATGAAGGCCTCCTTAGCAGCCCTGCCCCCTCTGCATGTGGCAAAGCTCTCCGTCCCGCGCCATGAGGGTCCTGGCAGGGAGTTAGCAACTGGAGCATTGTATCGGAAGACCAACCAGCTGCTGGAAACATTGAATCAGCTGAGCACACACTCCCATGTTGTAGACATCACTCGCACCAACCCTGGTATGGACCCGCCCATCCCCAGGATGAATCACACAGCCCACCCCCTTGCCCCGGGGATGTACCCCTGCCCAAGCAATTCCCACACTGCTCTGGTCTCAGTTTTCGGTTTGCTTGATTCACCCACTTTTATGTGCCTGCTCCATGAAATGGTCCAGTACCTGCACTGCTGACCCTTAATCCAGGATAGCCACCTGCTTGGGCCTTGGTGGGGCTTCACCAGCCTTTTTTTCCCCACAGCTGCCAAGAGCCCGTCGGCTCAGCTCATGGAGCAAGTGGGTCAGCTCAAGTCCCTAAGCGACACAGTCGAGAAGCTCAAGGTCAGCTCTGACCCTGCCCTTCCTCACCCTACAGAGTTTGCTCTAGAGCATTTTCTGATGGAGCCTTAGCACTTTCATTTCCACAGGCGTTCCTGGAGTTCCTCTGGGCCCAGCCCTGTGCAACAGGGCATGTTGCAGGGAAAGCGGAAGGGAAGGCAGGGTTCACTGTCTCGGTGCAAACAGAAGGCAGATTCCCATCAACAAAATGGGTTGTGCAGGATCATCTTTAGAGTGTGGTTCAGGTGCAGCTTCTGTCAGAGCTGAGATCACACAGGCTACAGTGGTTGGGGATGGCTTCCCTGAGCCTGTAGCATCCGAGTTGGGCCTTAAAGGTTAAGTATCTATAAAATAAGGATGTTGGGGTGGAAATGGGGTCGGAAGTGATAGCAGAAGTTTGGTGTTAGTGTCCCTGTGAAACTGGGGAGATAATGGGCTAGCCTCGGGGGTGCCCTAAATGAGCCTTATTTCTCTCCTGTCAGGATGAGGTCCTCAAGGAGACCGTGTCTCAGCGCCCTGGAGCCACAGTCCCCACCGACTTCGCCACCTTCCCGTCCTCGGCCTTTCTCAGGGTAAGAGGGAGCATGAGGGGCAGGATGGGCAGTGTGGAGCCTCAGGTGGGTCCTTCCCCTCTACTCCAGAACCTGAAGAGGCTTCTGGGGTCTCAGGCTCAATAATACATCCTGAGTTACCTGGCCGAGCCTCAATCCAGGAATTCTTGTACTGCTTCCAGAAATTCCACTAGTTTAGCAGTTTAACTTCTTATATGACTTTTGACACCAGGAGGGGCTCAAAACACCCTTGTTATACTCTGTACCCCAATTTTGATATGGAAAATGTGATGACCATAGCCCAGGAGCCCTAAAACCTATCTCCCAGGGGCTGCATTGGTCTCCAGGCTCAGGGACACTTGTCAGTGGCATGCAGTTTAAGTGAGCCCCTGACTTGGGGGTCTCTTCTTACCACCTCCCAGGCCAAGGAGGAGCAGCAGGACAACACTGTCTACATAGGCAAAGTGACCTTCTCGTGTGCGGCTGGCCTTGGACAGCGACACCGGCTCGTGCTGACCCAGGAGCAGCTGCACCAGCTGCACGGTCGCCTCATCTCCTGAATGCTCCCTTCCCCACTGTCCCCCTGTGCCCTCAGCCCTCCTAGTGCTGCTCTGCCTGATGCACAGCCACTTCAGCCGGCCCCCAGGTAGCAGCGTGTGTGTAAAGCTGTCTGGCCCTCATCCAGCTTCACTCCACCTGTCAATGCCTTGCCCCTGCCCCTTGACCTGGGCTCCCATATTTCCAGTTCCTGGCCTCTGCCAGAATTTGCTGTCCAGCTGCTCCCTCCTTCCCGAGGGCCCTCAGGGCATGTGGGCGATAGGCTGAGAAGCCCCCACCAAGGGTTGAGTGAGGTCCCCCAGATTGAGGACTTCACCCCTGGATTAAAGTAATTTCTGCTTCAGTGCTTCCTGTGTGGTTTTGGGAGTGGGCCCTGGGCCATTCAGCTTAGAGCAAGAGAGGAGGAGCAGGGATGCTCTGCCAAATTTGAGGGCTTCTCTCTGTAGTGACCAGTGGAATGAGGTGTCCCTCACATTCACATGCAGTTCATTACTGTGAGCAGTGGGGGAAAGGGCTAGCTAGACCCAGGGCTCAGTGCCTGCCTGCATTTATGGAGATAGGAGGGCTGAGGGTATGTAGCCTCTGCCAGGCCCTGCCTCTGCTTCTGGGTATTCCACTGCTCCTCAAGCCAGTGCTTGGAGCTGGGCTGATGATGTCATACCACCACAGCTCACTTCAGATGCACTAGCCACAATCTGCTGTGAGACCTGGGGTCTCTCCAGGGGAACGTTTGCTAAGTAAGGGAAGACCAAAGTAACAGACTGGTAAGGAAGGATAGAAGTTACAAAGTTCCTCTACAAATTAGTATCTAGGGAGCTTCTTTAACACATTTACAGATTAGGTCAGTAAGCAGCACCCTGGCATTTTGGAGTTCAGCACCAGTTTAATTGGCTGGCTCCTTGATCTTCTCTTTTATTACCCTCTTGGGGAAATCCTGCCCAGGATCCCAGAGGTTTCCAATCCAGTTTGAGGAAGAGACTTAGAAGTATCTCCAGCTAGGTCCTGCTGTCTGCTTACATGCCTCCTCTGGCGGGAGAGGAGCAGATGGGATGAGGAGGCTCCATGTTGGGAGCTCAGCGTGAACAGTTGATGCTGAGCACATTCCCAGTCCAGTACCCTCTGGGAAGGGCAGACAGCCTCTGTTGGCGGATACCTTCTCTGTACCTTAGCCTTTCTCAACTGGAGTTCCAAAGGCAGTGATTTGGTGACTTTCCTCAATATGCTCAAGGATGATACATGGCTAATACCATTTGAGATGCACAGGATGCAATTCGTTCCCCACAAGGAACACCTTAGGTTGTTAGGGCTTAATTCTCACAGAACTGATGGAGAGGGGGTGCTCTCTTGATGTCAGAGTCTTCACCTCAGTTCTCCAAATCTGGCTCCTGTAAGCCTAAGGAAATTGCAGGCCACACTGTCCTTCCCTGGGATTGGATTCTGTTCCTGTCTGTTTTACCCAAGCTGCTGACCTGCCTTCTGATTGGAAGTTAAGGTACTGAGGGTCAAGACTGAGCAACTTATGAGGCCTGTTGAGAAGAGCACAGTTTGTTTTGTCCTTTTCCTTTGGTAGTGGCCTCTCCGCTGCGGCTCTCCAGAATGCCAGACTCATTCATCCAGTTGCTTATTGGCATCTGTCCCAATCAATGCCAGAGGTGCCTTTCCAAAATGCAGACTGGGCCAGGCCACTCCCTGCTTTAAAGCCTAAAATGGTTCTTTTAACTAGAAATTAAAAATTAAACTCTTGGAATGACACATGAAGCCATCCATGATTTGGGTCCTGCCCACCTGTCTAGCCTCTCTTGGGGCTGCTCTGCATGTGCTTTGTCGCTTGGCTGTAGTAAACCCCTGCAGTGCCTTTGCCACCTTACGCTTCTCAGGCCTCCTCTCGATGCCCACAATGCCTGCTGGCTCCTTCGCTCCGCCTTCCTGCCCCCACCCCACTTGGTTACTCAGCTGGCGTTCTATTCATCTATTAAGACAGCTGTGGCATTGCCACCTCAGGAAATCTCCAATCCCTGTGACTTGTTAGGGGCTCCTCTCCCGAAGGCAATAAAGACTAGGAACGTTTTCCTGGTGTGTTTGGATTTAGTTGTTTTGTGACCTTGGCAAGGTTTCTAATCTCTGGTCTGCGTTCTCGACTGCAAAATGGGTGGTGATGATGATACCTTTCAAGGCTGTTGTGAAGGCTAAGTGAGATAACGGCACTGCGCCTGGTTTTGCAGTAGTAGGATTTCCTATCCAGTAAATGCTCCTGTGACACTGTTTTACTCCAGTAAGCATTTCTTTTCATTGTAAGTTAACTCTTCTGTCTCCCACTTTACAGACTGAGAGCTCCTTTACGGTGTCTCCCAAAACAGGAGAAGGACATACAAGTTTGATTCTGGATGAGTTTGAGGTGCCTGTGAGAGTGGAGGTGTCCATTGGATCTGAAGCTCACTAGAGAAGTCTGGATTAGAGAGAAAGTTTAGGGAATGAGGGGAGAATGTGTTAGTGGTGGCTGAAGTCATGATTCAGGTAAGGTACTGTCTTAATTCAGGTTACTTAGAAAACCGAACCTGACGCAAAGCTGAAATGCTTTTGGTTTATTGGCAGGTGCAGTTCAGAGCAGTGGGGGAGAGAGGGTAGCAAGGTAGGGAAGGGGAAGAAAACAAGGTTTGTTTCAGTGAGATGGCCACTGCTTCAGAAAGACTCAGGTGGCCCCTTGCCTATGTGATGTTTCTGGATAGACTATACGGGAACGTCATGCCTGGATGGATCATCATTTTGAGGTTGATGGAGGGATGGAGAACGAGTTCACCGGCTTTCCCTCCTGTTTCCTGTCCTTTGTTGCTCCCAGTCTGCCCTGTGGCACATCCAATCCCCCTCACTTGGCAGGGAGTGTACAGTATACTTGGCTACTGGGAAAGCCAGGTCCCATTCCCTGCAGCATGGTATAGCTCTGGGTCTTGAATTGGTGAAGCAAGCAGATGGGTACTGGCCTACAGGACTTGGTCAAGGCAGAATAAGCTGCCACAGGCTTGGGAGGGAGGGGAGGCCACAAGCACCTGAGGACAGTGTACAGGGCAGGGGCGGGCAGAGCCCTCTGCAGCCCTGAATGTGAAAGAGACCACCTCCAGGCCCTGGTCAGGTAGTTAAGTTTGGTTGGAGCATCTTTCCAGATAAACCAAGGTTGTGAGTTCAATCCCCAGTGAGAGCTCGTACAGGAATCAACCAATGAATGCATAAATAGGTGGAACAACAAATCAGTGTTTCTCTTCCTCTCTATTTCTAAAGATAAATTTTAAAAGAGTCCACATCCACCAGAGCAGAGACCCTCAGAGGAAACATTACAGGGCCAGGAAGGAGAGATAGTTGGCAGTCTTATACTGCTAAGAGATCAAGTGAGTTGATTTCTGGTAAGTGGCATCAGAGAATCTGGTGAGTGAGCAGAGCGATCTTGGTGGATACAGGGAGCAGAAATTGGGTCATGGTGGAGAGAAGGGGAGAGAGCAGCACACGTGCATTACTGTGTCCCAGTGTTCAGTTGGGGAAGCTGGGCCACCAGAGGGTGGCAGACAACTGATGCAAGTATCATTGCCCATAGGTGGTTAATGGGAGTTATTCATGGGACCCAAGATATTTCTGGGAACAGATGTGATGGTGGGAAGAGAGGCCTAGTAGGCCCTCTGTGCACTGAGGATGGAACATGGGAACAGCCTCCTTTGATCCATTCAAACCCAGAACTACCAGTTGTAACAAGCTGACAGGAGCAGGATATGAGCTGTCTCAATTTTGTCCCCTAGGAACCTCTCTCTTTTTGGGGTTCTCAGGCAGACTCCCAGGGCTAACATCATCTCCCCCAACATTGAGGAAGGAAGCTTTATGAAATAAGAATAGGGCTCTTCTACCTTTAAGCTGTGAACTTGGGCAAGTTGCTTAACCTCTGGACCTCAGTTTCTTTATCTGTTATTTGAGACTAATAACACCTTCCTCAGGTGGTATTTCTTCCTCAGGTAATTGTCAGGGGGTGGTTAAATGAGATAGTAAGCTTGACACAGTAAGCATATATCTTAAACTTTTATTTTCAATGTGTCAGCAATTCAAATACGTATTATCATCCTGAGAGTACAAAGAACACAACATGGAGAAAGATTGAGAACATAGCGTCCCAGTATTTAGTCACTAGTGATAATAGAGATTTTCCTTTTGGTGTTTTCTATTAGAAGCATTAATTTAAAGATGCCCTGCCATGACTTGCCAAGAATAGAGCTGCTGGAGGGGGAAGTACAGTTAAAAAATAAAACGGACCCAAAGTTAGGAAGAGAGAAAAGATGGAAGTCAGTAAGAGAATATATTTTGAAACTAGGGATTTCCTTCATTCAGAGTGTAAGCGTCTGTCTTAGCTAGGGCTGCTATAACAAAATACCATAAAGTGTGGCTTATCATCAACAAAATTTTAGTTCTCACATTTCTGGAGGCTGGAGTTCTGGGATCAGGGTGCAACATGGTTAATTCTGGAGAGGGTGCTTTTTTGGTTACAGGCAGTTGACTTCTCACATCCTCACATGGCAGAGAGAGTAAGCTAGCTCTCTGGCCTCTTATGAGGGCACTAATCCCATTCATGAGGTCCCCATGCTCATGACCTAAATTACCTCCCACAGGAGCCACCTTCAAGTACCATCACATTGGGGATTAGATTTCAACATGTGAATTCTGAGGGACACAAACACTTGGTCCATAACAGCATCCAAATAGGTGCTATGAAAAAAAATTACATCCTCTTATTTATGCCTCAAATTGTCCATAAATGAACTAGATAGTGCCCATGTGGCTGAGAAGGACTGTATATGGAAAGGCCAGGCAGTGGGAAAGGAAAGTGATGGAGAGCAGCTTGCTTTTGAGGTGCTCTAGGTGATGGGTATCAAAACCTTCACTTTGGGAAACGTGCCAATTAGTGGAAGCTATTGGGTTGGCCAGAAGTCCATTTAGCTTTTTCTGTAAAATAAAACACATTTTTCATTTTTACCAATAATTTTATTGATTCGGATATTTTGAGCATGTTGGCTATCTCCCACATGGTTTAACATTGGTTGTTCTCAGTTGATGTCTTGATTTGATGACTATCAACTTCAATTGGTCTACGCAACGATGGATCATCGTCTAGCATGAAATCTCCAGCACAAAACTTTCCAAACCACAGGTCCATCAGTCACAGCACCTTCTCCATGCACTGCACAATCTTATTTGCATTTCAGTTGTGTTTTGACCTTTCTTGAAATAATAAAGCATAATATGTCAAAAAGTTTGCATATTTTTTTCCATCTCCAGTATTAAAATGGCTACACAAAAATTCACCAATTTTGATAAGTCTTTTTTTTAAATGCATGCTAACATGACAGCTGTCACAATACAATTTAACAAAATTGTTTTGAATGAAGTTAAAGACAACTAAGTGCTTCTAGAGCCATATTAATGAAAAAATAAAAACCAATTTTTGGGCCAATCCAGTATAACTCAGACTCATCCAAAGATGTTTCACTTTTCAACCAATGGAAAATAGTGGAGGTGCCACTGACACAACCCTCTTTTTATAGGAAGAGACATGTGAATGCACAAGAGAGTGATGGAGCTACCCTCAGCACTGGCTGTGTAGAAGGACATAGAACAGTGACCAAATATATAGAAAGACATCTTTCTCCAGCCCTATCCCTGTCAAAGATTCCCACCTCTCAAAGATTTGTGCCTGCAGGGTCGTTTTTTATATTTTTCATAATTGCTGGAATTGCACACAAAATGTTCAGTTTCACAAATAGTAACACTCATTAATTCTTTTACACACAACAGCAATTCTCATTTTAAGGTAAGTGCAACAATAATTGAGTGCAATATAGCTACATACATAAAATGTGTGTATCTTGAACTACAGGAAGTTGAGGGAGTGGTTTTCCACAGCCATACTCGATTTCAGATCCTTTGGACATCTCACTTGAAATGATTTTGAAAATGGATGTTAAAGTCAAAGGCAGTGTCCTAACCTTTAAAGGGCATGCCAATGAAAGCACTATGCCTGGTGTCATCCTGGAACCAGATTACAAAACAGAAGCTAGAATCTGTCACTGTCTCCTCAGCAGCCCCAGGATATTGTTCTACTGGTGCCTGAGCAAAGAACTCCCCTGATATTTTATACTCAAGTTAATAGGCAACTTTCCCTTTTAAAGTAACTTGGCCATGACCAGTCTAAGCAGAGTGGCCCAAATTCCTGCCTGTGGCCACTGTTGGAGGCCCATGGCAGAATCTGGTAGATGTGGAAGTCCAGTTTCACATGCAGGACAAGGCTTGTGCTTGGACTGTGCTGCAATCTTGGCCATGCTCTCTGTGCCTATTAAGTCTTCTTTAATCTCTGGGTTTTTTCTTGTTTGCATTTTTCCCTTAAAATTAATTTGCTAAACGATCTATTTCTTAGAGTCTGGACTTTTGTTTTAATGCATCCTCATAGTGTTAATAGGTTCCTCTGCCTTCTACATTTCCTCTAAATTACATATTAGATTTAGAGGGGTGATTCTCAAAGTGTAGTCCCCTGACCAAAAGCATTAGCATCACCTGGGAACTTGCAGGAGGTGCTAATTTTTACGCATCCAAGTGGGCCGGCCAACAGGGTCACCACCTGGGTGGAGCCTAGCGTTCCATTTTTGTAGTTATTCATTGAAGTAGAAAGGTGAAAACAACTGGTGTGGGTAGGGGTGAAATATTGGACGAGATAGCTGTTGGTCTCTTGATGGGATGGCATGCAGGTATTTCAGAACAATTGGAATGGTGGACCTATGTTTAAACAGTTAGCTGATTTAATGTACTTTGAAAACTATATGATTACTAATGGTCCGGTGTTCCCTGCCTTTCTTGGGGAAGTGAAGAGACAAGTTTTTACTCTTTCTCAATGCTTAGACCATCAAATCTTGACACTTCCTATAGGACAAGGTAGTTCAGACATGGCAGACCCTCCTCTGGAATTTTAGGTTGCCCACATACTTGGCAGCCAAGGGCACCTGGTTTAGAAAGATCCTTGGCTGAGCTCTTCAGTGTGACTAACGGCTTGTAAAGTTTTTGTAGGCAGTGAAAGACAGGCTTGTTTTGCAAGAAGAGATACTTCTGTCTTTATGGGAAGCCGTTAGCCCCGGACTGGTCATCCTGGCAGGCAATCAGGACCCTTAGACAACTGAGCAAGGACCAATAGGTAGAACTGAACTTTCATCAACTCAAATTGTGAAATCAAACTTTGCTTTCCAATACCCCACTGAACAAAATCTAAGCAGAATCACTTAAAACCTATCTTGATGCTGCTTTGTAAAAAACAGAACAAAGGATAGTCCGAGGCAAACCAGGATGAGTTGGTCACCCTAGTCTTTCCAGTCTTTGATCCCATGGATTATTGAGAGAAACTAGGGTGTGGGGTTAATGCGATCAATATCTGAGCCATGGCCTCCAAAACACACCTTCCCACATGTCTTCTATAGATGGTCCTACATCCAAGGGTGGCTTCTTCACTGAGGGTAAACTCCACGTCATCTAGGAATAAAGTGAGGATTTTAAACCAGAAGATAAATTTCCTTTCTGAAAGGGAAAGTAAACCATAAAATATGGGTCTGAAGACACTCAGAGGATCCACAGAAGGGCCTGTGGAAGAAGGGGTTAGAGTTTATATTTTAATGAAGCTTCCAATCCCTGCGCTTCCTCCTAGATCTCTGAGTCCATGGGCAAGTATTATATTCTCTGAGCCCCGGTTTTCATATTTGCAAGGTTGGGGATGAAAATTTCTTTTCAATCTCTTTTCATGTGCAGTTGAGATAGTTAAATGAGAGAAGATGTGTGTAGTACCATGTGCAGCACATGGTACTTGGCTTTGCCTCACTGCTGGAGACTTCCCAGCATGCTCCTCTTCACTGTCCCCCGACACCTGGTGAGCTTGCCTTCCTCCATCTACACTTACTTTCACTGTCTTTCCCTTCTTGCCTCCCTCCAAATTTCCTATTTTTTAAAA
The DNA here is from genome assembly GCF_987537825.1 of Furipterus horrens. Taxonomy (NCBI): domain Eukaryota; kingdom Metazoa; phylum Chordata; class Mammalia; order Chiroptera; family Furipteridae; genus Furipterus; species Furipterus horrens. Next base: position 55,148,459 of record NW_028327176.1, on the reverse strand, counting down.
GGTTTTATTTATTTATTTTTAGAGAGAGGGAAAGGAAGGGAGAAAGAGAGGGAAAGAAATATCAATGTGTGGTTGCCTCTCATGCACCCCCAAATGGGGATCTGGCCCGCAACCCAGGCACATGCCCTGACTGGGAATCGAACCAGTGACCCTTTGGTTTGCAGGCCAGTGCTCAATCTACTGAGCCACACCAGCCAGGGCCAAATTTCCTGTTTTTCACTTCTTCCTCCCTCATCAAATCTTCCCTACTTACAGAGAAGAAATTAATAAAAATGAGGCCAAAATCAGCATACAATTTAGAAACCCACAAAGTATGTAACGTTTTCTTTCAGGGTTTGGTTTGTTCAGATGACTTCTTCTTTTTAAAAAATCCTCACCCAAGGATATGTTTGATTTTAGAGAGAGAGGAAGAGAGAGAGAGAAGCATTAATGTGAGAGAGAAACATCAATTGGCTGTCTCCTGTACACATCCCCAGTGGGGACCAAACCCACAACCTAGGTATGTGCCCTGACTGGAACTTGAACCTGCAACCTTTTGGTGTCTGAGACAATGCTCCAAACAACTGAGCCACTCAGCCAGGGCTCAAATGACTTCTTTGTTCTCCTTCTCTATACCTTTTTCTAAAGAATCAGGATTTGGGGTTGGCAGAGCTGGAGCGAAGGTGGGATGTGGAAGGCTCAGGCCCATCTCAGGTCTGACATCTTTCTTGAGAACTGTCTATTTTAGAGAAGCTGATTCTCCCGAGGGAGTTGCTTTGGACAAGCTAAAGGGGCCTGTGATAAACCTCCCTAGGACATGCTGATTAGATAAGCCAATGAGAATCATGGAAGACACAGGCATTAGATTAAAAAACATAAAACGAATGTTACTTTTACACTGTCTATGAATAGACAAAGACTTTTTGGTTCTAAAATAGTTGGTTGGTGAGGCAATAGAGGAGGGGCTATGTTAATTGTAGAGGGAGGGAAAAGAAGGGGTGGGTGGGTTCCAGTTGCAAGGCCCACCCCAAAGAGACTGGATTCAAGGGCCCAGGAGAAACAGGCCACTGCGCTGGCGGTGAGTAGAGTGAATTTTAATTATGGAGTTACAGCTTTGTTGTAGGTGCTGGTTTGGGATATGAGTGAATGAGCTGAATAGTACAGGCAGGAATCCCCAGTCCACCGAGGCTCAGGTGAGAACTTGATCGCTTTTTGCCGAAGGCCTGTGCTAGATTTAGAGAGCAAAGATAAGGGACAATCTGCTTAAATGAATCTATAGCTATTCCAACATGGTAATGGACAGGTAAGATAATGACCAGGTTGTCCTGTAGTAGTGTTGCTTTCTACGCTCCCCTGTCCCCACCTTTGGAGAGGGGAGCATTATGTGCCTGCACGTTTGTGCAACACCAGACCTACAGTGAGGAGCTGAGATCTATGCTGAGTATATAGTCTGCATGGAGGTCTGACTACCTTCTTCAATGGATGCTTTTCAGTATTTGGTCCTGTGCCTACTTCACCCTTCTTCCAGTTCAATAAGGGTTATTTAGAACATCTTCCTAGAGGCTCCTGAGAGACCAGGAAACATGGGCTTGTATAAAAATCCCCACTTCAGCTAAGCTTTCTAACCCAAAGGAAGCATTTTTTTACTGCTTCTTGGGCTCTTTAGAGAATAAGAGGGAGGGGAGCATGAGAAGCCAGCGAACTAGTCCATATCTCCCTCCCCAGACGTAACAGGCTATGTAGTCAGCAGCCCCCGGAGATCAGTTAGCTTTTCAACAAAAGGGTTGTCCAGCCCTTAATGGAATTCTGGCTTAGAAATCCAGAGCCTTAGTTCTGTGGGTGTCTATCCCTGAGGCAGTGAGCATCACCCTCCCTCTGAATAGGCATCGTGGGATTTGGAACTGAGCTTTGAGCTCATGATCTGAGTGTTGTTCTCAGGAGTACCCTGGAGATCCACCAACTATGCTCTTTCTCCCCCTACCCCCAACTTATTCTGGGTGGATCAGTCTAAGAAGAGGCCTCGTTCCCCATCCATTGCAGGCACTCCATAAGAGGTTTATTGCTTGACCGAGTGCCTGCTCACTCTCCTTCCAGTCAAGTTCATCTTCCCAGAGAGGCAGTAATGAAGTACTTAGTAATGGAGACACTCAAGCATCTTCTCTTACACTTTCCTGTTCTTTGAACAAGGATGGCAGTCATGCCAACAAGGGAAATACATCAGCACAAGTGATGGAGGCACAAGAAGCGGGTGGCAGAGTGTGCTCGCCAATGTTTCCATTGCCCAAACCAGAATCTACTGGTCCTGGTTTTTTTCTTCTCAAACTTTTTGAGCTTCTGAGATCTACATCCCCATCTGAAGAGTTGGGCTCTGTGTTTCTGCTAATTTATTATCTCAGAAGTACGTAATTGGGATGATTGTATATAATCTTTGAGGACAGGAGCCCTTCAAGATCTTTACTCAAAACTGGGTTAAACTTGGTTTGAGGCCTAACAAGGCACTGCAATGCTCACCTCTGGTATCACAGATCGTAAACTGGGTCTGACCACACCCTTCTCTCCTTAATCCAGAGCAAGAGCAGCCCTAATGGAGGAACAGAAAATGATACCAATTTCATCTCTGCCTCTTTTACCCTAGTCTGGGCAATCTGCAACATCATTTTATGTCAGATGTCCTAGAACACAGGCTCTCTCTTTTGGAAGAGTAAGTTCAACTCGACTAGGTCTTGTTACTTACCTGCTCTGTGCCAGGCACAATATAAGTACAGTAAAGGCCCAGTGCTGCCTCGTATGTGGTAATGCCTCTTGGTCAGCAATTCAGTCAGCAGTCATTTCAGTGCCTCCTGTGTACCTGTAAGGCACCTTGCAATATGAGGATAAATAGCAATATGGGGCAATATGAGGATAAATAGCACATGGGCCTTGCCCTCAGAGAGCTTACAATCTAGTGGGAGATGCAAGATGCATGCTAATTAACAACTAAAGCTATTTCTTTGAACAATCATGACTCATGGAGCAAAATCAGAAAGCAACTTGATTTTTGCCTATTACTGCTCTTTAAAATGTATTTTGTAGGGCTTGATCTTGCTCTGCCCCTGGATGAAATTTAGACAAGTCACATGATTGTCCTGGTTACCCTTGGTCTCAGTCTCAGTTCAGTAATTATAGTGGGCATCCAATAATAACCCAAACTTCAATCTGCATGTACAACTGAGGCCTCTTCCCATCCTAGCTTTGTGCTGCTGAAAAAGAGAAACCTGTGGTGGTTGGGGAGTCCTGGTTTCTACTCTTTCTCACTTATTTAGCTACCAAGGGCTGCCTGGGAAGGGAGAAAATGTGAGAGGAGTAGGAAAATTCTCTCCACCCATTTGTGATCACCAGGCTCCTCAGTGGAACATGGCGATTCTTTTACACACTCCTGGTCTGACTCCTCTGTTACTTCCCTCGAAGGCCAACCTTCCTACTTCCCTCAAAATAGCACCACCCTACACTCTCACCTCTCACCTCCTTCCTAATGGAGAAAGTATGTGGTCAGGTGGGAATTTCCTCTGCTTCTGCCTCCACCCATTCATTACCTTTTCCCTTCCTTTTTGTTCCCAGTCTTGGGTGAAGCTGCCCTTCTCCCTGGTCCTGGTGCAGCCTTTCACCTCTGCTCTGTACTGTGAACCCCTCAAAAGCCAGTCAGCAAAGCAGACTAACCTGGCATGGAAAATGCAAGGATCTGGAGACCTAGAGTCCTTTTTTGAATAGGGCTCTTTGTTGTGGTTCATACAATACAACTCCTTGTAATTAATCTCTACATTTGACATAACTCCAATCAAAGTAAGAAAGAACTATTAAAAACAATTTTATCAATGATTAATTTATTTAAAAAAAAATCTTATTGTATTTTTTTCCCATTACCATTTAGTCCCCTAGGAGTATTTTTGTTATTAAAATTATTTTATTGTTTTTTGTGATAAAATATGGGTAACATAAAATTTACCATTTTAATCATTTTTGAGAGTACAATTCACATTGTCTCCATCCGTCTCCAGAACTTTTTCATTGCCCCCAACTGAGACTGTGTACTCATTACAACTAACTTCCCATTCCTCCTTCCATACAGCCCCTGTTAGCCACTATTCTACTTTGTGGCTCTATGATAATTTGGCTCTTCTAGGTACCTCACATAAGTGGAATTATACAGTGTCTTTTCGTGACTGGCTTATTTTACTGATCATGATGTCCTTAGTTTCATCCATGTTGTAGTACATGGCAGAACGGCCTTCCTGTTTAAGGTTGAATAACAATCCATTGGATGCACATACCATGTGTTGTTTATCTATTCATTTATCGATGGACTTTGGGGTTGTCTCCACCTTTGGCCACTGTGAGTTACGCTACTGTGAACATTGGTGTACAAGTACCTGTCTGAGTTCTGGCTTTCAATTCTTTTGGATGTATTCCCAGAAGTGGGTCTTGTTTGTTTTTGAACAGAGAATAACTTCCTCTTGTACAATATAAAATGTACAAGAAGCTGTACAGTGGACCCTGAGCCCCTGCCTCCCAGTTTCCATCCCAGGAATCACCACTGGTACCAATTTCCTATGACTTCTTTCCTGGAGAGTCTGTGCACCGAAAAAGGCACACCCCACACGCAAATGCTGGCAAATCATACACATTCATCTAAACATTTTTCCCCATCTAACAATATTTCCAAGAGATCAGAGCACTGTGTAAAGAATATTCTCGTTTTACTTAAAAGCTTCACATTTTTTAAAAATTAGTTCCCTCTTGATGGACATTTAGGTTGTTTCCAATGGTTTGCTGCCACAAACAATGTAATAATAACAGCCAGCATTTACTGAGCACTTACTATGTGCCAGGCCCTCTTTCACATCTTTTCCATGTATTATATCATTTAATTTCTGTGATAACCTTCTGACATAATGAATGGAGGTAACTGCTGCAAGCCACATGCTTCTTTGCTCACAGGTGGGAGTCTACCTGTAAGATAACTTTTTGGACCAAGATTCGCTGCTACTCAAAGATATGTGTTACCAAAGTGGCCCCACAGAGTCTGTGCCTATCTGCAGTCTCACCAGTCAGTGCGTCAAGGGCCAATTTCCTTCTATTTTGCGGTTGTGAAACTCTTTGATGTTTGCCAATCTGAAAGGTGAAAATGGCATTTCCCTGCGGCTGTGAAACTCTTTGATGTTTGCCAATCTGAAAAGTGAAAATGGCATTTCCCTGTGGTTATAATTTGCTGCTTCTTCTTCCTCTTTTTTTTTCTTTCCAATGAATGAGGTACGTCTTTTCAAATATTTGAAGGCCACTTGTTTTACTAATGGATTTTAAAAACTTGATAAAATGATTCCACAGTTGATCTAGAAAAATCTATGGGCAAGATAACCTGGATACCTTTACATTTTAATTTTATTTACAGATTTTTATGAATAGGTAATACAGTCACAAGATTCAAAATTCAATAGGAGTAAAAGGGTGTAGAGTAGCCAGGCCTCCTCCCAGTTGCTCACAAGCTGTCCAATTCTTATCCCAAAATGCAATAAGAGTTCCTTTTCCCGCTGCTGCTCCCATGGTCATAACAAGGGCCATGCTGTTACCCTGAGCTGCTCCATGTCCTAGATGTCAAGTTGAAGCGTCCCACTCTGACCCACCACTGTCCTCTCAACTCCACAGAGCACCTGACCTTCAACATCACCACGAGTCCTCTCATTATGTCACACCTGCCCCTCCCTTTCCCACGCAGGTGAGATTCTCAGCTCCCTGGAGGCTTCACTTGGTTGCCCCACTGGCCTCCAGCCACACCTGCCTGGAAAGTCTTACTTTCTGTTTCATAGCATCTAACTCAGAGTTGACCCACCATGGGATAAATCTTGTTTTTAAAATATTTATTGGTTTATTGATTTTTAGAGAGAGGAGAAGGGTGGGAGGATGAGAAGGAGAGAAACATCGATGTGAGAGAGAAACGCCTCCTGTACATGCCCCATCCAGGGACTGAACCCGCAACCCAGGCACATGCCCGGACCAGGAGTTGAACAGGTGACCTTTCCCTTTGTGATACTACACCCAACGGACTGAGCCGCATGGGTCAGGGTGGGATCAATTTCATTTTTAAATCTCAAGGAGGATAACCTTAATGTCCCAACCAGAACCCTCTTTGTTACAGAAGCCCTGGGCTGCTCCAGTTGAAACAGAACCCATGGGCTGTTTTGTTAGGGGCCCGATTGCCCACCGCCAGAATTATAACTCTGAATACCAGAGTTTGGTGAAAAGAAAAAGAATTGTTTATTTAACAGTTATATAGATTTAGATTATTTGTGGATTTCTGTTGTTAAGTCTTATGTTCTTTAAAACACCCACAAACACATATTTCTGCTTTCCCCTACCAAACCGGGCCAGTTTTAGAAAAGTCAGAGATACCATTTCCCTACTTCCTAGGCACAGTTCAGCTTTACCAGTAGCTGCCAATCATTCAGTTCTGATTGGGGAGGTCTTGTCTGTGTTTAGGTGCTCGCCAGCTTTTAATCCAAAAACTTCGTGGGTTCTCGGCCTCCTTGTAAACTGCATGTAGTTTTTCCTTCTTTGTAATCCGCACGGAGAACCCCTTCTTTTCAAAGCAGCATGGTCACACTCCCTCTCCTCAAAACTCCATGGTCAGTCTCATTAAAATGTCTGCCGCTTATTTTTGAATCCGAGGCAGTCGGCATGGTCCCCAGTTTTGACCATTCACAGAACCTCACGCAGGCTCTGTGTGCCTTTTCCATACCATCCACCGGTCCAAGACCCCTCCCATCTCCTTTAGGCCTTGGAAGCATCCAAGCCATTTGTGTAACAAAGACACCAGCCATCAGCCGCAAGCATGTGAAGGCATCCTGAAAGCTGCTTCCTTCTCTCCATCCCCCCAGCCGTAAGCTCTGGGGGTTTTTGGACACCCCCCTTCTGTAACATTTTGAGAATGAAAGGGGACTGCTAATAATGAATCCAAGACAACAGGGCAGATGGTGACTGTCCAGGGCAAATTGAGATGCATGTTGAACCCCATTCTTAAGGAACAATCACATTTAATTTTCAGAGCAAAGATAAATGTACTGAGGCCAACAAATTATTCAGTTATTATATTGTCTACTGCCCAAACTTCTCCTCTAAAAGAAATATTAAAAATAGCACCCCTTCCCAACACCATTTTCTTTTGAAAAATCTATCCTTTGGAATACCAGTTTCAGCCCCCAAACTTATTTTTTAAATTCTCCTATTGCCTCTGAGTTCACATTTTAGGGTTGGAATTGGGTGGAGAGCAGGGTTCTATACTTTTAAACACCTACAAAGGCTCCTATACTAGATGCCATCTGTCCTTTTCCCATCTAGTCCTTATTCATTGGTGCCTGCAGATCATTGTGGAGCTCAGTCTCTCTCCATGTCTTCATGCCATATTACAGGAGGGGTGGGGGCAACCTTGGCCTTCCTCAGGACCCTCTTCTCTCACACTTCAGTAGGAGTCTAGGCCAGGAATCTTTTCTAGTCCCCTAAGGGAAGAAGCTCCTTTTATCTCTTCCTCCTGCTTCATGCACCCTCCCTGAGGCCAAGCACGGAATGGTCTGGCTCATTGAATGGGGGAAGGAAAGGCGGTAAATAGGCTGTAGGAGGCATTGGCTAATCTTTCAAAACATTCTCATATACAAATGTCTTCTATAAAGTGTGCTTCCTGTTTTAATTATTATGATTTTATAGTTATCTATATCTTTTTTAAAAATTAATTAATTAATTAATTTTTTAACAAGGTTACTTTATTTTATTTTATTTATCTGTTTTTAGAGAGGGGAAAGGAGAAAGAGAAGGAAAGAAACATCAATGTGCGGTTGCCTCTCACACGCCCCCAACTGGGGACCTGGTGTGCAACCTAGTCATGTGCCCTGACTGGGAATTGAACCAGGGACACTTGGTTTGCAGGCCGTCGCTCAATCCACTGAGCCACAGCAGCCAGGGCAATTGTCTATATCTTTTAGGAGATTCTCCCTACACCCCACCCCCCAGACCTGTTCAGTCCTTTACCAGATACATTAACTTGGGTGAGCTACTTATTCTTTCAGAGTTTCAGTTTCCTCATCTGTAAATGAGGAAGGCAGTAGTTCATGTCAATTAAGCACTATTCTAAATGTTTTATGTATATTAGCTCCTTTAATCCTGACCATAAACCTGAGAGACATAGTAAAAGCTCAGTAAATTATAAGCTATATTTTAATCATGATTTTTTGTCATTTGCATCCAAAATATCATTGAAATTGTATTTAAAATGCACATAAATTTCTGAATATTTAACATAATTTGCCCTATTCAGTTTCCCCACCCAGGAATATGGTATCTTGTTTTATGTTTCATAGCAAAATTGTATCATATATCTTCATATAAGACATGCATTTCCAGATAAACTTACTTCTAGATGTTCTAGGAGTTTTGTTACTATTAAAAATAAAATCTTTTTCACATTATATCTTTTATTTTTTTATTAAAAAACTTTTTCTAATAACAGTTGACATGCAATATTATATTAGTTTCAGGTATACAACATAGTGATTAGACATTTATATAACTTACAAAGTGATCACCCTGATAAGTTTAGTACCCATCTGACACCACACATAGTTATTACAGTATTATTGATTATATTTCCTATCATCCCCATATCTATTGTTATAACTTCCTCCCATTATATATTTTAATCAGACAGGGTTGGTGTTTCATTAATGATTCATTTCCAAGATGGCCCTATAGCCCTCTCATTTTATTTAAGCTGACAGTATGGAGATCACATACACTTTGACAGAAAATGAGGCGTGGGGAGAGGCGTGGCTTTTCAGGGTGGCTCAAGCTGGTGGAGGTGGTCAGAATACTGTTTTCTGGCCTGGGAACTACAGCCTGGGGTAGGGAAGAAGTGGGTTCCTCCCAGGGCCTGTCTGAGGGATGAGTTCCCAGGTACCTGCAGGTCCTCTGTGGCCTCACAGTGATTCCTAACCACATCTGCCAAACGATGGCTCCAGTGGTAGCTTTGCCAATGGCCAAGCTTGTGGCCTTGGGAGTCTGGTCGCTTAAGTAAAGGGATTGCCATCCAGTAAAGGCTCATTCTTCTCTGGGAAATACATCACCTGTTGAGTCCCTAAGTCAGCTGTTGCCAGCCTCCTTCCCAGGCCTCTAGAGGGAAGCAGAGAGCAGGTGCAGAGGGAGGAAAGGGGCTTGGTTCGGGGCTTGCAGGGGAACCTTGGCTCCCAGAGAAGTAACAATGACTGCTCCACTCCTGCAAACTACCACGAATACCACCACACCTCCTCACCTCCTCACAACAGAAGTGTTGTGAGCTTCCTGGGAGTGTAATAATTATAATAATAGGCTAGTTAATGCTAATTATTTCCTGTGGAACAGACACTGACTTAATATTTTATATACATTGATTCCAATTAGCTTTCATAACAACTCAAGGTAGATATGATTACTATTCCCATTTATCAGTGATGGAAGTTGTCTAAGATCCCACAGTTAGAGCCAGGATTTGAACCCAACCATTTATGAGCCTCTATTCTAGGTACAAAGGATACATCAGTGAACAAGACAAAGTCCCTACCATATTGGAGGAACAGACAATAAATGAGTGAACAAATGAACACGTAATATGGTTTTGAGTAGAAATGCCATTTAGACAAAGAAGGCAAGGCTAAGCACTAGAGAGGGGCATTTTTGGAGGGTTGGTCAGGGAGGACCTTTTTTGAGCAGATGGCATTTGATCAGAGAGTTGAATACATGCCCAGTGCAAAGGTCCTGAGGTAGAAATGAGCTTGAGGTGTTACAGGAACAGCAGGATGTGCAGTGTGGCTGGTGTAGAGTGAGCCAAAGTCTGTGCTTTTGCTGTCTGGCCACAGGCCACAGCAATGATCGGGGGTAGATGGAGATGGGGAAGGGAGAGGGCCTATGACTGCATAATTTGAGCCTGGCCTCTTTGGGTTTCTCAGCTTTCCTATAACATACCTCTCATCTACCACCCCCCCCCCCCGCCCCTCCTGTATAGCCTTGACACTATCACAGTATGTTCTCTCCTCAACCTTGGATACAGTTCAAAAGCAGCTCAAGTTGACAAGAATCTGGGGCAGCCAGTCTTGTACCACCTGCCAAATCTTGGCACAAACAATTTGAGAGCCAAAAATTACACACACTGGAGTGAGTCTTGCACAGCTCTTGGGGACTTTCTTGTGGGTAAAGTTCTAGATAAGGTTGTTGGGCCCCTTAATTGAACCTCTATTTCCACCAATGTCAAGGCCTGAAACTTGCAGTCCTCTTCATGGTAGGAAGCTTGTTCTCTCTTCATGGAAATTTGCCGCCCACCACATGCCATGGCCCTATGTCAACCATATCTACACCCTGCAATGTGTTAAACCCAGCTGAGGTTCAGATGGCATTTGGCCAGCAGATGGAAGGGAATCTGTCCCTGTGACGAGCCACCTCTGTCTGCCAGTCTCTGGAGGAAATGGAGGCCCAGAGGTCAAAAGATGCAAATTACTAAGACTCTCTGCCTCTCCACCCTCTTTGAAGAGCCCATTGTTGAGGTGGAGTGCTCTGCCGGCCTGAGTTAGACAGAACCTAGAGCCTAGCACCAGAGGGGGCCAAATGGTCTAATCCAGGATCTCTCAACCTCAGCACTATTACCAGTTGGGGTCCAGCTAATTCTTTGTTGCGCAGGGTGTCTTGTGCATTGTAGGATGTTAGCAGCATCCCTGGCCTCTGCCCCCGAGAGGCAAGTAGTACTCTCCTCTCAGTCTGACAACCAAAATATCTCCAGATATTGCTAAATGTAAAATGCCTCTGACTGGGAACTATTGGGTCCAATCTTTTCCCTTTCTCCTAGGCCAATACCTGGGTCTCAGCTGTATCACTCTGGTGATGAGGAAGGACTGAAAGCCCCAGGCATTTACCCTCATGCTAAAAGCCAGCTGGTGAACCAGTCTCCTTGTCAGTAATGTGAAAAGGGGCCAGAGGGAAGGGGCAGGAGAGGAAAGGGATAGCTGGGTCCTCTCTCAACAGTTTCTCACTCACAAAACCAAACCAGGGGGAAGGACAGGGATGGATTTGGTCATAGGCCATGTGGGACTAGGTCTGGTTCTCTCTCCCCATTCCATCTCTTGGTCTCTCTCTCTCTCTCTCTCTCTCTCTCTCTCTCTCTCTCTCTCTCTCTCTCTCTCTCTCTCTCTTTCTCTCTCTCTCTCTCTCTCTCTCTCTCTCTCTCTCTCTCTCTCTCTCACACACACACACACACACACACACACACACACACACACTACCTCTGCCACTCTGTGTTTTGGCTTTATTCTCTCCCTGTGAAGACAAGCTTTCTCCAGAGATGAAAACACCTTAGTGCAGGATGAGAAGGTTAATGGTGGGCTGATTTAGACCAAGAGATTTGCAGGGAAGGAACACAAGTTTATGGGTATCAAAAGGGTATCAATGAGGAGGGACTGAAGGGATTCATCATGAGGTCCAGCCAGAAGGGGCAGTAAATGAAGCCGTGAGGGACTGGTGGAGGGGGAAGAGGAAGCTGTTTGAAGACCCAAGGTCTTTATTGGGTTGAAAAGCAGGAAGGGACTCAGAGATTAGAAAGTTGTCCACTAAGAGTCTGAACCTTTATCCCTGCTCCATGAATAGTTGTTTGTTATGCTCCAGAGACACAGACTCAAACAATCACAGGATGTTAGAGCTTGAAAGAACTTACAGACCATTTAGTCCCATCAACTTTATGCAGGGTCTTTTATTAATTCATCAGCATTGGAATTTGGCAGTCATATTTGTTCACAATCTTTCCTTTGTGCTTGGAATCAAATGCAAAATAAGACATAGAAGTCAGAGAGCTAGAAATCAAGATAGCTTTATAACAGGTAAAGCTGATTGGAGAATTTGGTTTAGGATGTAAAATGATCAGGCTTCTTAATTTCCCCCTAGAATCAAACTTATCTACTCAGAACTGGAAGGCTCCCTACCTGGGCAAGAACCTGTCTTGGAAAGTTTGCTGTGAAGAGAGCAGGAGAGGAGGGCAGTCGGGCCTTCTCTGGGGCAGGTAGCTCTCAGAAGGGTGAGTCATGGGACACAAGCATTATATTCTCCCAGATTCATCAAACACATGAGCCACTTGTCCTCCACTACGCAGAAGTGAGTGAAGGGGTAGAAGTGAGTAGAGAGTATTTTTCTCAAGACTTCAGGAAGGACAGAAGCTTCTACTTAGTAAGCAAGAGTAAAGTGCTTGGAGAGAGATGAGTTCCCCATAACAAACCGCTATTTATTAAGTGCAAACATGACTCCAAGGGCACAGAGCTCTGGGGACAGAATAAGGATCTCTAGACTTTTAATGCCAAGGCTTTACCATTTTATATTTGTAGTCACAGCAGTTCAGGTTAATGTAGGGTCATCAGCATAACTGTCAGTAAGATGAATCTCTTACTCCATCATTTAGGAGTCTTCTCACCCCTTCCTCTGTCACTACCACTGCCTTCACCCTTTCCAATTATACCTCCCCACCTCCATCTACACGTCCACCGACTCCGCCTTCACCTCTACCGCCTCCATCTACACGTCTACTACCTCCACCTTCACCACCTTCGTCTATAGCTTACCACCTCCATTTAAGTCCAATTACCATATTGCTACACCTACAATTCCACCTACCACTTCCACCCCTGCCCTTTCTGCCATCTGGACTATCACTTCGCTCTTTGTGAGCAGGCAGCCAGCACAGGCCATTTGCGTGGAGAGGCAGAAGTGGACTAGAAGGTTACTCACATGGCTCTGGTCTTGAGAAGTCCTCAAGGTCTTTGAGATCTAGGACCCACCTCTGGATGTCCTGTGATCCCTTCAAAAAGATCTTCTTGGAGTATTTAATGAAGATTGTGATAAGATAATACACATAGGTGCAACATGTTTATACAAGCTCACTGAACACAAGTAGGAATTACCACAATATCTAAGCCATGTCCTAATCTGATAGGTGCAGATTTAGATACCTACAATGTTATAAGATCTGCTATTGGCATCTCAGCAGTCCTCAAACTTACTGACCTATAGGTTAAACATATTCAAGGAAGTTGTAATTTTGGGTGCCAGCCATCCAGGATCACCTCAGTATACCAGACCCAGGCTTCTCCAGGCTCCTGGATGGGCCACGTCCTGTCTATAAAATGGGTGACCCTGGAGTAAATCTCAGTCATTTCTAAGGGCTCTTAGACCTCCATCTCCAACAGCCTTTCGTGACAGAATTTTAAAGGTACCTGGGATAGAAACTCTGCAAGGAGATAAACCAGTGTTTCAAAATCCAGACTGAAACATAGCACTGCCATAAAAAGGTCACTAAGTTAAAATTCAAGGAGAAACTTAGAGCAAAGACATCTGCTTATGATTGCAGCCAGCTCTGTTAAGACCCTGCAGGAGTGTCCCTTCCCCCACCCTGGTCATGTGGCTGGCTGCCACTGAGCCCCACGAGTCAATCAACAATGCCCCAAATACTGTTCAGCCTAGAAATCACAGAACGTCCTTCTTGCCATCCAACAGCAACAGAGAGAGTGACTCTGGTCTTCCCGAGATTTGGATTGTGGTTTCTGGTACGAAGACTGTGAAGGTAAGTTTGCACCTTGTAGCCTCAGGGATAGCAGACAATGCTATGCAGATGAAGGAAAATGTGCTTCACAGTAAGCATAAAGAGCTTTTAAGAGTGAGCTTCACACACTGAGAAGGAAAACACCATGAAAGCTGGAGAAATCCTCCAAATGACTTTTGAATATTTGCCTTTCCTTAAAAAAGATTAGAGTGTATTAGTCACCCTGGTGCCTCAAGTTCACTGGTTTGGGACACAAAATGTTATGCCATATGAACAGAAATGATAGGAGACTCATTCTCTCAGATACCCTGGTGATTTAGTTTTTGGTTTTCCTCTGATGGAACTGAGACTCTTTTCCTTCTAGGCATGTAAATTTCTATTGTCTTTGCCAAACTTATGAGACTGGCTGAAATATTTATAAAATAAGAAAAAAACATGAGATTTGCCTCTTTCCCAGAAAACTTTGGGAAAATAATTGGCATCTGTTAATGTAACATCATGGGATAGAAACTGATTAATGGCTGGCCTCCTTTCATCGCACATTGTTAGGTTTTGGATACAGTACCTGGTTTTGTTACTGGTGGTTTGCTTTGGGATGTTTTGTTTGCTTGTTTTGTCTTTCCTCTCCTGGGGCGTGCATGGTGGTGGTGGTGGTGGGGTGTGTGCAGAGGCAATAGAAAAGCCATCTGTTGGGAGGGTGGCCTTTCTCTAGCTTCTAGTTGAGCTTTTTAAAGCCCAGCTTGCCCCTGTGTCATTCTTGTTAATTTAGTTCACAAAACAATCCACAATGAGCCCTTTTCTGAACTACTTTGGACTCTCAGAGAGGTTCACTGGATACCTTATTGAGCTGGTCCCATGTTCTTAGGTATAATAAGCTCAAATGGCCTAAAAGATAGGGTGGGAGGAAAAGCTCTCAAAAGGCTAACTAATGAATGTGGCACAACGTTTTTTCTAGTTAATTTTCTTTCAGAGACATGATCTCTCATCTTGAGGACTTGTTATCCCAGTAAGGACCTATTTTCCCCTTTTTACCTAGTGATTAAACTATTGTTCTATTTCCAGTGTCTACTGCAAGTATCTGGAACACAGTGGATTGGTTGGATTAAACTGATGTGGCCTTGTGGATGGGGGCAGGGGGAGATGTGTGTTAAATGACAGGTGATCCAATCATCAGGTTTTTGAAGGTCAGAACATGCTGTCCACCCATAAGGTTGACTCTGTTACCACCTCCTGCTTTAGTGGACATGAAGGCTGCTTGCGTAGGGGCCCTGCATGTTTGTTCACTGGTGTGGCACTCTGGTCCTTAGTCTTACAGGCTTAGGGCATTGATTTCGTCAGTAGAGTTTGGATTCTCAGGGATCCCAGATACAGTTCCAGACTGGTGGCCAGGGCAGTGAAATGGAATGGAGCCCTTAAGTGATTCAGAACAGAAGAGAATTTGGACTGATATCTCACCGTGAAGCATTGTTTTCCACCAAAACCATCTATAATCTAAAGATGGATGGAAAATGACTGGTGGCTAGTTGGGGAGTGGAGGGACTGGTGTAGGAAAAACTGCTGCTACAACTTCTTTCATTTGCTACATGGCAGGAGCTGATGTGTTTCTAACACAATTCCTTTGGCAACATACTATAGTGGATAGTTGTACTGGTTAATACTCTTTGGGTACAAGTGACTCAAATCGACTAAAGCTAGTGGAAGAGAAAAGGTGCAGGGGGAGGGGAGGGAGGTATTATAAGGCCATTGGGAGTGACAGGAATTAAGCTAGACCTCAGAAAGGGCCTGGAACCCACCCTCCCCATCTCCTGTCTTCATTTCTTTCTTTCCTCTTCTTCCTCCCTCCCTTCCTTGGGTCCAGGAATCAGAGAGATTCCAGTTTGAATCTTGGTTCTGTTGTGGACCAAGTGCGAGAACCAAATGGTCAAAGACAACCAAATTAGAATGTAAAGAGCCTTTATTAGCTGGCCAGCGACTACCCACTCTCACTCCATGCAGGGATTCAAGTGAGTAGCCCTGAGCCTTAGTACAGAGCTGCTTATATAGTATAAACCTATATCCTTGGTTGCTAGCTGGGATAGTAGCACAACACAACCGTTTAGAAGCAGGTGTGGGGCTAAGGGTATCTATGCTTGGCTAATGTGTGCAACCTCAAAGCTAACATTCTTCACTTGTTTGGGGGCAACTGTTACTATGGGAGTTTGCCTGATACATGCAACTAACATTCTGTACCTGCTTGGGGGCAACTGTCACCTTGGGGTTTTTGCAAAAATTTTTTTACTCTAGTTCCAGCTCCAGCACAGACTCCACCATGCCTGGCTCTGAGAAACAGGAAAAATTACTTACTCCTCTGAAAAACAGGGGTGAAAATTATGCACTTCATGGAATTTGGTCAGGATTAAATGAAATTATGAAAGCAAGCTATCTGGCATTCAATTAATACACATTATATGAAATGCTGTGGATAGAAATTTTGTTTCATGGATTCAGTCATGACTGGGATTTTTTTTCTTTTTTACCCTTTCACTTCTTACCCCCTTCTCTCCCTCTCCTCTCCCCCCCTTGTCATTGTTAGTCTGCTCCTTGTTTACATGCCTCTGGTTCAATTTTGCTCGTTTGTTTGTGTTGTTCATTAGTCTCCTGTAATAGGTGATATCAGATGGTATTTTTCTTTCATTGCCTGGCTTATCTCACTAAGCATAATTCTCTCTAGTTCCATCCATGTTGTTGCAAATGGTAGAAGTTCCCTCTTTCTTTCTGCTGCATAGTATTCCATTGTGTAAATGTACCACAGTTTTTTGATCCACTCATCTACAGATGGGCACTTAGGTTGTTTCCGGCACTTGGCTATTGTAAATAGTGCTGCTATGAACATAGGGGTGCATAGGTTCTTTTGAATTGGTGTTTCAGGATTCTTTGGATATAATCCTAGCAATGGAATTGCTGGTTCAAAAGGCAGTTCCATTTTTAGTTTTTTGAGGAAATTCCATACTGTTTTCCATAGTGGCTACACCAGTCTGCATTCCCACCAACAGTGCACTAGGGTTCCCTTTTCTCCACATCCTCGCCAGCATTTGTTGTTTGTTGACTTGTTGATGATGGCCATTCTGACTGGTGTGAATGATTGGGATTTTTATGATAGGCCCTGAAGCTGTCGATCAGAGCAATAGTTAATCTAAACGCTTTCCATACGGCCAATACCTGGCTTCAAATGGACAGCTTCCTTTGAAGATGACCTGGGGCAGCCCCCATTCTTCTGCTACTTCTGCATCCTCCTGGCAGGGAGCTTCTCTCAAGTCATGATGCGGTGGGAAGGCAATTGTCTCAGCTAGTGCCGGCCTGGGAAGCTGTACTATCTCCCTGCCTCGTATCGTTCGGGAGAGTTTTCATCTCTGCACCTGTGTGGTCATTTTGTATTCACTTTTGTTTGGTTTCCAACTTGAAAATCTATAGTATTTCACACATGAAAGAACACATTTTAAAAACATGCTGGAAAACTATTTTATTTGTATTAGTCAAGAACTGTTGACTGCAAGCGTCAGAAACCCAACTCAAATGTGAGAAAAAAATAAAGGGAATTTATCAGCTAAATAAAACTGACAAGGCAAGTTCAGAATTAACTGGCTCAGGAGTTATCAGTTCTCTGTTCCTTGGATGCTTCCTTCCACATGGCAGGCAAGATAGTAAGTAGCCCCCAAGCTCATTAGCCTCACAAGGCCAGAGCAGAGTGTAGGCAGTGTTTCTGGATGGATCAAGTGGAAACGTCCTGGGAAGAATTTTGATTGGCCCACCGTTGGGCATGGATCACCCCAGTGTCTGTGGCTGGGGGAGGACGAGTGTTTAATTGGCCAGCCTGAGTTACTTGGCCAAGTATTTATTAGCGTTGTGACTAAAAGCTATTGTTTCAGAAACAGAGTTTTCTGGGTTTGAATCCCTGTTCCTCCATTTTGGCAGGAAATTAAGTTTGCTGTGCCTCAGTTACTTCATCTGTAAGATGGAAATAATATTACTTATCTCATAGGATTGTTGAGAAAGATTCAATTAAGTCATACATGCAAAGCATTTATGATAGAGTTTGGCACATTGCAAAGTAGCTATCATTTATTAGCTAAGTTAAAATGTATTGGCATAGGAGGGTAGAGGGATGGAACAAAAAAACAAAAATATATATTGGTGTAGCTTGAGAAATGTATTTTCATGGCACTCATTTATAATTAACTTTTTTCTATTATATTTTTAGGATGACCTTTTTTTCTTTTTTCTTTTTTTTAAGTATATTTTATTGATTATGTTGTTACAGTAGTCCCAATTTATTTCCCCTTTATTCCCCTCTGCCCAGTACCCACCTTCCCTCCAGCAATCCCACCCCTCTTAGTTCATGTCCATGGGTCATGCATAGAAGTTCTTTGGCTTCACCCTTTCCTATATTATTCTTAACATCCTCCTGTCTATTTTGTACCAACCAATTATGCTTCTTAGTCCCTGTACAATCTCCCCATATCTCTCCCTTCCCCCTCCCAGCTGATAACCCTCCAAATGATCCTCATACCTATGATTCTGTTCTTATTCTGGTTTGCTTAGTTGGATTTTGTTTTTATTTTTTAGATTCAGTTGTTGATAGTTGTGAGTTTGTAGTTATTTTAGTGTTCATAGTTTTGATCTTTTTCTTAAATAAGTTCCGTTAACATTTCATATAATAATGGCTTGGTGATAATGACCTCTTTTATCTTTACCTTGTCTGGGAAGTACTTCATCTGCCCTTCCATTCTAAATGATAGCTTTGCTGGATAGAGTAATCTTGACTGTAGGTCCTTGCTTTTCATCACATTGAATACTTCTTGCCAGTCCCTTCTTGCCTGCAAAGTTTCTTTTGAGAAATCAGCTGACAGTCTTATACGCACCCCTTTTTAGGTAACTCTCTGTTTTTCTCTTGCTGCTTTTAAGATTCTCTCTTTATCTTGAACCTTTGGCATTTTAATTATGTTGTGTCTTGGTGTGGTCCTCCTTGGGTCTAGCTTATTTGGGACTCTCTGTGCTTCCTGGACTTGTATGTCTATTTCCTTTGCCAAATTTGGGAAGTTTTCCTTCATTATTTTTTCACATAAGCTTTCAATTTCTTGCTCTTCCTCTTCTCCTTCTGGCACCCCTATGATTCGGATGTTGGCATGTTTAAAGTTGTCCCAGAGGTTCCTAAGCCTCTCCTTATTTTTTTCAATTCTTGTTTCCTCATTCTGCACTGGTTGACTTTTTTTCTTCCTTATATTCCAAATCATTGATTGAACCCTGGTTTCCTTCCCTTCACCATTGGTTTTGTGTGGATTTTCCTTCGTTTCATTTAGCATAGACTTCACTTCTTCCCTTATGCGTTTGCCGTACTCAAACATATCTGTCAAGCCTGTGAGCATCTTTATCACCAGTGTTTTGAATTCTGTACCTGTTGGTTGGCTATCTCCTTGTCTGTTAGGTTGGCTTTCTCCTCATCGCTTAGTTCCCCCACTGGAACCTTGATCCATTTCCCCTTTTGGGCCATACTTCTCTGTCTCCTCATTCTGACAGGCTCCTGTGTTTGTTTGCCTCTGTGTCTTAGGTAGAGCTGTCGCTCCTGTTCTGTAAGGGGTGGAACCTTAGGTATTCATCAGTACAGGGCGACCTGTTTCACCATGTTGTGACGCTGCATGTGGGGAGGGGTCTGAGAGGGAACAATGCTGCTTTCTCAGCACTTGCTCCTTTTCCAGGCAATTCTCCCACTTCTGTATGGGACTGGCGCCTCTCTAGCTATGGCTCAGGCTGTCGTTCCCAGAGTGGGTGGGCCTGCAGATGTCTAGGACCATGGGGGCCCTTTAAGCAAGTGGACTCTGCTGAGAGACTGGTAGTTTCTTTCTTCACCCCAACCCCCACTGGTTTGCACAGTCAGAAGCAATGAGGCTTGATTTTCCCTGGCGCTGGGACTGTGAGCTGCTTGATCCAGTGAGGAGCAGGGAACGCTCCCCAGGTGTCCCTCCCGACTTTTTAAATGTGTGATTGCCCTTTCTGCTGGCCTGCGGCTGCTGCAGCCTCTGCCGCCACCACACTGTGTCCTCTCCGCTACGCCTCCGCCCCGCCTACCTGTCTGGATGAATATTTCTTCTTTATATTTTTGTTTGTTGGATTTCCATGCAGCTTGATTTTCTGGAACTTCTGGTCATCTCTAGTTTTGAGGTAGTTGTATTCCTTCTTAGTTGTGGAGGGAGACCCAGCATGTCTCTCTAGGCCTAGGATGACCCTTTTTAAAAAATGTTTATTTATTAATATTCTCTTTTCTTCTTGATTAGTTTTGCATGGTTTGCCTATTTTAATAATCTATTCAAATAATTGCCTTAGGATTTTTAACCACCTATATGCTTGTTTTCTATTTCATTATTTTTTTGGTTTGTCTTAAAAAAAAAAGTACATTTTATTGATTATGCTATTACAGTTGTCCCATTTTTTCCCCCTTTCCCCCACTTGGTCTGGTACCCCCCCTTCCCTCCAGTAATCCCTACCCCCTTAGTTAATGTCCATGGGTCATGCATATAAAAGTTCTTTGGCTTCTCCATTACTTTACTATTCTTTTTTTTTTTTTAAGTATATTTTATTGATTATATTGTTACAATAGTTCCACTTTACTATTCTTAACAATCATCTGTCTATTTTGTTCCTATCAATTATGCTTCTTAATCCCCGCACCTTTTACCCCATTTCCTCCCTTCCCCCTCCCTGCTGATAACACTCCATATAATCTCTATATCTATGATTCTGTTCCTGTTCTAGTTGTTTGCTTAGTTTGTTTTTGTTTTTTAGATTTAATTTTTTATATCTGTGAGTTTGTTGTCATTTTAATGTTTATAGTTTTGATTGTCTTTTTCTTAAATAAGTCCCTTTAATATTTAATGTAATAATGGCTTGGTGATGATGAACTCCTTTAGCTTTTACCTTGTCTGGGAAACACTTCATCTGCCCTTCACTTATAAATGATAACTTTGCTGGTAGAGTAATCTAGGATTATAGGTCCTTGCTTTTTATCACATTGAATATTTCTTGCCAGTCCCTTCTTGCCTGCAAAGTTTCTTTTGAGAAATCAGTGGATAGTCTTATAGGCACCCCTTTTTAGGTAACTCTCTGTTTTTCTCTTGCTGCTTTTAAGATTCTCTCTTTATCTTTAACCTTTGACATTTTAATTATGATACGTGGTCTTCTTCGGGTCCAACTTTTTTAGGACTCTGTGCTTCCTGGACTTGTATGTTTATTTCCTTCACCAAATTAAGTACATTTTTCTTCATTATTTTGTCAAGTAAGTTTTTAGTGTCTTGCTCTTCCTCTTCTTCTTCTGGCAGCTGTATGATTCTGATGTTGTTCCAGAGGTTCCTAATCCTTTCCTCATCTTTTTCAATTCTTGTTTCTTCTTGTTGTTCCAGCTGATTGTTTATTTCTTCTTTTTGTTCCAAATCATTGACTTGAATCCCAGCTTTCTTCCTACCACTGTTGGTTCTCTGTATATTTTTCTTTATTTCACTTTGTATAACCTTCACTTCTTTCTTTATTTTGTGTCTGTACTCAATCATTTCCCTGAGCAACCTTATCACCAGTGTTTTGAATTCTGCTTCTGATAGGTTCACTATCTCCTTTCCACTTAGTTCTTTTTCTGGAGTGTTGATCTGTTCTTTCATTTGGGCCATACTTCTTTGTCTTCATTTTGGCAGCCTCCCTGTGTTAACTTCTGTGTATTAGGTAAAGTTGCTGCACCTGTTACACTGAAAGGGGCAGCCTTAGGTATTCGTCAGTGTGGGGTGACTGGTTTCACTGCCTTGTGGTGCTGTATGTGGGGGGAGGTGTCAGAGAGGGAACAATGCCACTCGGTTGTCACTTGACTCTTTTCCAGTCACTTCACCTACTTCCTGCAATGCAACTGGCACCCCTCTAGCTGTTGCCCTGGTGATGGCTTCCAGAATGGGTGGGTTTATGTACATTCTTGGACTGTGGGGGCCCTCCAAATGGACTCTCCTGAGAGATGGGCAGTTTCTTCCACCGCCCCAACTCCCACTGGTTTTCACAGCCAGAGGCAATTGAGGCTTTATTTTCCTGGTCCTAGAACTTTGAACTGCACAGTCTAGCCTGGGGCTGGGATCACTCCCCAGGAGTCTCTCCCAGCTTTTATCTGCCATAATTGAATGTGGGACCACTTGTTCTACCAGCTACAGCTGCTGCCCTGCCACTGCTGCCTCGCCTCTGCTACATCACACCCTCTCTGCCCTGGCTCCCCATCTCTGCCTCTCCTACCCGTCTGAATGAATATTTCTTCTTAAATCCTTGATTGTCAGACTTCCATACAGTTTGATTTTCTGGAAATTCTGCTTGTTTTGTGTTTGAGGTTAGTAGTGATCCTTCTTATGGTTGTGTGGGGAGATAAAGTGTGTCTACCTATGCCTTCATCTTGACCAGTAGCCTCATTATTTTTTTTCTTTTATCTTTTATATTCACATTCTACTTTCTTTGGATTTTCTCTCTTGTTCTTTTTCTAAGTTTTTTGGTTGAATACCTATCACATTTATTTTCTCCCTTCTTTTCTTCTATCCATCCTTTTTTTCTTCCTTCCTTCTTCCCTCTAAGTATGTTGTATCCCACAAGTTTTAATATGTAATAGTTGTAATTGTTGAGTTCTGAATATTTAATTATTTGCATTGTGATTTCCTATTAAACACATAATTAGAAATTTATACTAAATTATTTTTAGTATCTAAACGTGTGTGTGTGTGTGTGTGTGTGTGTATTTACTACAGGAATACAATACAAATTCTTCAAAATTTACTAAGGCTTTTCTGTGACCTAGTAAATGTATCCTCTGTAAATATTCCATTTTTAATTAAAAAAATAAAAAAGGTGTGTTCTTTATTTGTTGCAGATAGTTGAGTTTCTTCAATTTATTTATACATTATTTTGCCTTATTTTTTTCATCTGCATTAAAGGTCTCCAGCTATGAGTGTGGGTTCAAACATTTCCCCTTGAAATTCTACCCTTTTGTGTCCTATACATTTTGAAGCTGCATTTATCTTTTATTTTATAGTTATGAAGGTGGAAGAGGAGAAGGCTGGGGTCAGGAAGCTAGACCCTGCTAACTATAGGAGGCGATGTCAGAATGAGGAAGGTAAGGTCACCTTGAGAAAGGATGCAAATCCCAGGAGGGTCTGAGAATTCCTTGAATATCCTTACAACACTTCCAACTGGGAAAGCTAGAGAGCTGGTCCATTTTCCTGACCCACCACAGTGTCTCTTCTAGATCCAGTAGCACTAGCCTTCACTGTGTCTTAAAGGGACCACATGGTCAGGCTTTATAGGTTAGGGCTCAAAATTAAACTCACCTAATTTTGCAAGATCTACAAACCATACTAAATGCCAAATATTAACATTTTATAGATTCTAAAAATTGCAGTTCAGTTAAAACCAGTGCAAAGGGGTGTTGAGTGGAGGTATTCCTGTTGCTCCAGAATTGCTGACTCGGAGGCCCTAAGGATCCTCCACCCAGAGAAGCAGCCACAGGCTTACGAAGAGGCACCTGACAGGCAGTTGCCCCACTGCTACCTCAGCACCCCTTGGAGGGAAACACTAATCTTGCTGCCCAGCTGGATGCTTGCTGAGCTTCAGAATGTGTAGAGCCACTCTGTCAATGCAGAATGAATGAGGAGTTCCTAGAAGAGCTTGGCATTGCCCCCGAGAAAACGTCAAGATGTTCACAGTGGGAGAACAGGTCTCACAGAGCAAAGAAAGAGGGTTCGCCCTTCCCCACAATTCACCAGCTACATGAAATGGCCATATTCTGATGATAGGAGCCCCTCCCCCCCAAAAAAGGGACAAAGTAGATCCTGGACAAAAATGAAATATTTCCCAGACAGCCACCTCTCTTGATTCCTTTAATAAGCATACACTTCACATATAATATATAGCTGCTTACAATGTTCATACTCATGTCTCCATATACCATCTCATTCTGTCTTCTCAAAAAACTGTTCAGCTAGTAGAGAAAGGATTTTTTATTCCTACATGACAGAGTGGGAGATGTCCATGACCATAGACAAGTGAAGGAAAAGCCAGGGAGCGTGCAGGGCAGCTGACTCTTCAAGGTTTAGCTTGATGTAATTTCTGTATGATATCTGCAGTCAGTAAGCGCCTAGGCATCTAGCATTTGCATTTTAGGAGTTTGAACCAAGAGACAGTCTTCTCTTCCAAGAAAAAAAAAAATCAAGTTAATGTAGATCTTGAAAAACTGAAAGTTCTTCCTCTAAGATCAGGAACAGTATAAAGATGCCCACTCTTACCACTTTTATTAACATAGCACTGTAAGTCCTAGTCAGAGCAATTAGCAAAATAAGTAATAAATAAATAAATAAATAATAAAATTTTAAAAGCATCCAAATAAGTGAAACTCTCTTTATTTGCAGATAATGTGATCTCATATATAGAAAACCCTAAAGATTCCACAAAAAAACTGCTAGAACTATTAACTCAGTGAAGTTGCAGGATACAAAATCAACATAACAAAAGTCACTTGTATTTTTATGCACTAATAACAAACTATCAGAAAGAAAACAATACCGTTTACAATTGTAACAAAAAGAATAAAATACTTAGGAATAAATAAATTTAACCAAGGAGGCAAAACACTTGTACACTGAAAACTATAAGATATTGATGAAAGAAACTGAAGAAGACACAAATAAATGAAAAGCTAGGTATCTCATTCTCATGATTTGGAAGAATTAATATTGTTAAAATGTCTATACTATCCGAAGCAATCTACAGATTCAATGCAATCCTTATCAAAATTCCAATGACATTTTCCACAGAAATATAAAAAATAACCCTATAATTTGTATGGAACCGCAAACAAACACACTCAAAAAAAAAAAAACAAAAAACAAAAAAAAACTCAAATTGCCTAGGTAATCTTGAGAAAGAAGAACAAAACTGGAGGCATCATGGGTCCTGATTTCAAACTATATTACCAAGCTATAGTAATCAAGACTGTATGGTATTTGTACAAAAACAAACATATATACCGATGGGACAGAATAGAGAGCCCAGAAGTAAACTCACAGACATATGCTCAATTTACAACAAAGCAGCCAAGAATATACAACGGGGAAAGGATAGTCTCTTTAATAAATGGTGATGTGAAAACTGGACAACGACATGCAAAAGAATAAACTGGACCACTATCTCACATAAAACTCAAAATCAACTCAAAATGGACAAAGGATTTGAACATATGACCTGAAACCATTTAACTCCTAGAGTAAAACATTGGGGTAAGTTCCTTGACATTGATTTTGGCAATGATTTATTTATTTATTTATTTGGGTTTGACACCCAAAGCGAAAGCAACAGAAACCGGAGTAAACATGTGGGATTCCATTAAACTTAAAAGTTTCTGTATGGCAAGGGAAACCATTAACAAAATGAAAAGGCAAAATGAATGAGAGAAAATATTTGCAAATTACATACCTGATAAGGGGTTAATATCCAAAATATATAAATAACTCATGCAACTTAATAGCAAAAAACAAAACGAACAAACAAAAAAAAAAGCAATCCAATTAAAAAGTAGGCAGAGGAACTAAAGATATTTTTTCCAAAGAAGATATCCAATGGCTAACAGATACCTGAAAGGTGCTAAACATCACTAATTATCAGGGAAATGCAAATTGAAATCACAATGAAATATCACCTCACACCTGTTAGAATGGGTATTTTTAAAAAGACAAGAGATAAATGTTGGTGAGGCTGGAGAAAAGGGGACCCTTGTATACTCTTGGTTAGAATGTAACTTGGTACAGCCCCTATGGAAAACAATATGGAGGTTCAAAAAATTAAAAATACAACTACCATGTGATCCAGCAATCCCACTTCTGACTATACAATATATCTGAAAGAAATAAAATCACTATCTTGAAGTGATGTCTGCATCCCCATGTTTATTGTAACATTGTTTACAATAGCTAAGGTATGAAAGCAACCAAAATGTCTAACAGTGGATGAATGGATAAAGAAAATGTGATATATTCAATATATATCAGTTGTAAGAAAGAAGGAAATCCTGCCCTTTACAGCAGTATGGATGGATCTTGAAGGCATTATGCTAAGTGAAATAAGTCATACAGAGAAAGAAAAATACTGTATGATCTCATTTATACGTAGAATCTAAAATACAGTAGTCCCTCTCTATATCGCAGTTCACTTGTCGCAGCCTCACTCTATCGCGGGATTTAAAAAAAATATTATATTTAATTATCGTGAATTTTTCGCTATATCGTGGGATTTTGCGGTACTGTACACATATGTTGTTAAAGTTAAGTAGGTTAAAGAGTGTAGAATATGTTTAAGAACATAAGCAGTGTTTATAAAAGTGCAGAAAAGGTTAATAAGGGAGTGGGAAAGGTTAATAAGGGACTGGGAATGGTTTATAAGTGTGCGGGAAGGGTTTATAAAGCCTCAAAATATATATAAATACTAAAATAAATGTAAGGTTTCTACTTCGCAGATTTTCACCTATCGTTGGGGGTTCTAGAATGTAATACCCGCGATAAGTGAGGGAATACTGTACCCAAACGCGCCCTGGCTGGTGTGGCTCAGTGGATCGAATGCCTGCCTGTGAACCAAAGTGTTGCTGATTTGATTCCCCATCAGGACACCTGCCTGGGTTGCAGGTCAGGTCCCCCGTTGAGGGCGTGTGAGGGAAAACCACACATTGAGGTTTCTCTCCATCTCATCCTCCCTCCCTTCCCCTCTCTCTAAAAATAAATAAATAAAATATTTAAAAAAATAAATAATAAAAAACCCAAACTCATAGGAGCGGAGAACAGATTAGTGGTTGCCAAAGGTGGGTGGAGGGAATGGATAAAATGGGTAAGGGCTGTCAGAGGTATAAATTTCCAGTTATAAGATAATAAGTTCTGGTGATGTAAGGTACAGCATGGGGACTAACAATCTGTATTGTATATTTAAAAGTTGCTAAAAGAGTAGATCTTAAAGTTTTCATCATTTAACTAAACTTACTGTAGTAATCATTTCACAGTGTATACATATATCTAATCATTATGTTGTATGCCTGAAACAAATACAATGTTATATGTCAACTATACCTCAATAAAAAAAATAGAGGAAACTTTCTGGAGGTGGGGGTATGGTGGGGTAGGTACCTGGAAATCTATGTACTATTTGCTTGATTGTTCTGTACATTTAAAACTGTACTAAACAATGCTAATTATTTATTTTATTGATTTTTTTTAGAGAGACAAGAGACATATTGATTTGTTGTTCTGCTTATTAATGTATTCATTGGTTGATTCTTGTATGTGCTCTGTCTGTAGATTGAACCCACAATCTTGGTGTGTCAAGATGATGCTCTAACCAACTGAGCTACCTGGTCAGGGCCTATTAATTATTTTAAAAAACTGTTGACCAACACAAGACAACACTGATGAGAAGCTGGCTAAGAGAATTTCAGCTGCTTCTGTGGTGCAGATTTAGTGGGACTTTACAGAGCAGTCAGGCTTTCTAGTGGAATCTGAATTGAAGGTTCCTGGTAATTGTAGTTTTTGAAAAGTCTAGTTTACATAATCAGTTTTGAGAAATCCTTAATAACTTACTTTTTTCTTTCTTTCTTTCTTTCTTTCTTTCTTTCTTTCTTTCTTTCTTTCTTTCTTTCTTTCTTTCTTTCTTCCTTCCTTCCTTCCTTCCTTCCTTCCTTCCTTCCTTCCTTCCTTTCTTTCTTTCTTTCTTTCTTTCTTTCTTTCTTTCTTTCTTTCTTTCTTTCTTTCTTTCCTTACTTTGTTATTATCAATTTTGTTTGTTTTATTTGATCTTTATTGTCTTTTTTCCATTCTCATTTAGTCCCTTTATACCCCACTCCTCCCCAGCAATCACCACACTGTTGTCCATGTTCATGAGTCCTTTTTCCTTTTTGCTCAGTCCTTCCACCCCCTCACCACCCCTCACACAGCTGTCATCCTGCTCTCCATCTATGAGTCTATCCCCATTTTCCTTGTTAGTTCAGATTGTTCATTAGATTCCACGTATGGGTGAAACCATATGGTATTGTCTTTCTCTAACTGGCTTATTTCACTTAGCATAATGTTTTACAGGTCCATCTATACTGTCGCAAAGGGTAAATTTTCCTTCTTTTTAAAGGCTGAGTAGTATTCCATTGTGTAAATGTCCCATAGTTGTTTTATCCACTCATTTGTTGATGAACACTTGAGCTGCTTCCATATTTTGGCTTTTGTAAATAATGCTACCTTGAACATAGGGGTGCTTATGTTCTTTTGAATTAGTGTTTTGGGTTCCTTTGGATATATTCCCAGAAGTGGGATCACTGGGTCAAAAGGCAGTTCCATTTTAAACTTTCTGAGGTATCTCCATACTATTTTCTACAGTGGCTGCACCAATCTGCATTCCCCAAAACAGTGCCAAAGTGTTCCCTTTTCTCCACATCCTCACCAGCACTTGTTTGTTGATTTATTGATGATGACCGTTCTGACTGGTGTGAGGTGATATCTCACTGTGGTTTAATTTAATAACTTGCTTTTTTGATAAGTAGTTCATGTAGCCTGTGGTAGTTAATAAAAATGGCCCTTGATAAAGGTGTACATAGGTTTTCTATAACAACCAAAGAGGGGCTTGACATTTTGGACTAAGTCTGTAATCCACTGAGGGCCATGTGGTGGTCATCACCACTCTGGACAAGCGGGAGTGGGGAGATGGGAGTTCTGCTCATGCTAACAGAGTTCTAATATAGCACCAAGGGAATCTTTCCCAGTAACTGTTGAGTTGCTCAGAAATGGAATTTTGTCAACCCCAAGTCTCAGGGCAGTGACCCCATCCAGGAATCCCATGTCTTCCATTTTGCTTTTGGCCTTCACTCTTTGTAACTGGAGGATATTAAAGAGAAATGCCAACTGTCATTAACTCTTGCTTCCCCCTCTTTTGTGTTGTGCCCACAGATTGCCGTTCCATCCACATTGGGCTTTCAGTCCCCAGTTACCCTCAAAAGAAAAGAGACCAGAAGGGACATCATTCAGGCTGGCAAAAGGTCTGCTGGGGCCTGAGGCCCGACAGGACACCACAGGAACTGACTGGCTTCGGAAACAGGGGAAGCAGCAGGGACAACAGTGTGGTTCATGCCAGCAGGACCCGTGAGTTCTTGTGGGGCGCATCCTGGGGACCCATCTGCTTCTGTGTGCAGATGGGGCATGGCAGAGCAGGAGGAATTCTCTGAAGACCATGGCTCAGGCCTCTCAGTCCCCCTCTGCTCTGCAGCTGCCATTGCAGACGGTCTCGCTGCTCAGGCACACCATTAGTCAGACTGAGTCCCATCTTTCTGTGGTGACTTTGAGTCCTCTGCTCTTATCCATTCCATTAATTTCATGGTTTAACACTCAGAAATTCTTTCCCTTATGTCTAAATTCCTAGGGGCCACATGGCTGTTGCCCTAAGACCCAATACAAACATGACTGCTGGGCAAGAGGCATTGTGCTCACAAAACAGAATTCCTTCTTCTGTTGCCTCCTCCCTCCCTCCTCACCTGAGCTTCAGGGAATGGTACAGAATTGTCTGGGACCCTGCGTGGTGGCTGCAGACTCCTCAGACGCTTTCTCCTGGGTCAGCAAGCCTTTGAAGGCTTCTCTCCAGTTCCCAAAATCAGTTCTGGGCTGATTAAAAATCAGTCTTATGTTCTTTCCCTGGTAAGAAAGATATCAATTTATTTTCAAAGATTTTATTTATTTAATTTTTTAGAGAGAGGGGAAGGAAGAAAGAAAGGGGAGAAACATCAATGTGTGGTTGCCTCTCACACGCCCCCAACTGGGAACCTGGCCCAGGACCCAGGCAGGTGCCCTGACTGGGAATCAAACCAGCGACCCTTTGGTTCACAGGCCGGCGCTCAATCTACTGAGCCATACCAGCCAGGACAGAAAGTGTCAGTCTTAACAGGAGTGAAAAGGCTAGAATTCTTAGAGTGTGACTGTGACATTTTATTATTTTATGACTTTACTGTTTCTAGGAACATAATTTTACCCCTATCATATCCCAAATCTGCCTAATAAATGGTATTTAGTGGGTTTCTATTTCATATTTTCACTGTCTTGAGCAAGACAAAATTAGTGATTTTACCATCTAAACCTTCAAAGGAAGGCCAGAGGCAATAACAGAGTTTTCGTGTCCCAGAGGAAGAAGATCTGACACACATGCTCCCAAAGACCTTCAGTGACACCCCCAACCCTGCAGCTGCCTGACCACAGTTCAGGTACCTGGTCTATTAAGGCCTGTGGCCTTTCCAGAGTACATGTGTCTATGTTACTGGACAGAGGCCTGGCCCTGAGCAGGTCTGTCTAGGGCCAGCTGTAGTGTGTGGGTTCTTGACATCGTGTAGGAAAGATTTCACAACATGAGTCCAGGTGACTATGAGGATGTATTTATTAAAGCTGAGGACAGTGAAACAAGGAAGAGGTGAGTATGGAAGAAGAAAGAGGAGACCTTTGGCTTGCCTGCCTTAGCTCACTGGGAAGTCAGAGGAGAGGGGATTTGGGGACAGGTTCAGGGAATTAGCCTGGGACAAGCTTCTGGATGTCCATTGCCTTAGAGTTTAGGATACTCGTGCCTGTTAAGAAGGAAGTGGTAGAGGTGGGGGCGGAGAAGGAAAGAAAGGAAATGGAGCTGGCTGCTACCCAAAGAGAGAGCAAGTGCACTCTGGGTCATTTCTCTTGAGGCTTATATCTCTTTCTTGGAGGTGGGAATCTTAGGGGAAGTCTCAAGGGAGAGTTTCAGTAGAATATTCATCAGTTCTCCCGGTGTGCCCTTTTAGGGTCGTGGTCTCCTCTGATTGCTCAGCGCCAGGGCAAGGTGTCTTTAGTCATTGCAGTTGGTCCTGGCATTGCCCACCTGGTTTTGCTGCTTTTCTGGGCCAGGAGCTGAAGTACAACTGAGGCCTAGGTGTTATTCCAGAGGGGAAATGCCAGGGGAGGGAAGATTACACTGGGACTGAGGTTCTTTGTTTCCCCAGTTTTCCCCCTGCCTGGTCTTCTGCCCTGGTGACCATGTGCACCTGGTGGTACATGGCTCAGCCATTGTGCTCAGCTGTCTGTCTCAGTTTCCCTATTCCATTTGCCAAGGAATTTTCCTAGCTTCTCACTATCCTGTCTCATCTATGTGGGCAATAGGTTAATGGGGAGTCCTTTGGACGTGTCCAGGGTAAGAGATATATTCTGATTAAAATATGCCTGTACATACATACACATATGCATGTGCACACACATGCTCAGGGGTGGGAACATCTGAGACCCAGGGAAAGCAAGCCTCGTGGGAAAACCTCCTGCCCCACACATTGGAAGTGAATGCCTCAGGTTCACTTTCTGGGTTATCCCTCTGTCACCCCACTGCCACCCTCACATTCAGGGATGAAGTGACCCTTTGCAAGTTCAGTCTGCTGGGTCCCTCCTGAGCCAGGGAAGAGGGAAGTGGTTTAGAGTTTGTGCTCTCTGCTCAGAGGGTTTGGAGGAGGCTTAAGAAGTAGTATTTATTGATGTGACATGGTGCATCACATGGTGTCACGAACGGTGGATTGTTTAGGTGGTTTCTGGTTCAGTTAAGGGGACACTGGTTTTACCAGGAAACCAGAGGGGAGAGAATGTAGATTCCTCTGGTACATTTGTACATTTGGTTTATCCCCTTCATAGGCTGCACGTGCATGTGTTACTGGCTTGTTCCTGGCATGGCTATGGAACTGGGGAGAGAGAATGGGACATCCTAGGAGGACAGGAAATTTTGGGCTGTGTCTTTCAAGCCAGAGTAAAGTAGGGGACCCCTTTTAAAAACAAAACGACTTCTTGTGGATGCATGAAAATGCATTTATACATCTGTAGAGCCCCATGGGGGCATCAAGTCTCAGTTTGAGAAACAATATCTTAATTAACTAAGGTTAGTTCATAAAAATGTGTTCCAGTATTGAATTATAACAACAGAAAAAATTTCCCCTTATATCTGATAAAAGAAACAAAATTTAAAAATTACCATAGAACCTACATATCCCTGAGAATATGTTCCAGACCCAATTGTAGATGAGCTGATTGAAATGAGTCACAAAGCCTGCTAGCAAAGTCAATGGCAGCAGCAGTTTTCCTGCAGCTGAGCTGAGCTGTTCCTATCATTCTCCATGGAATGGTGGAGATGGTAGAATGACCCCTCAGTCATTCATTTCTTCCAAGCCAATGGGCACTGTATGTGTGAGGCAGGTACAAACCCTGCTCCATCACATCACAGGGTCAGTGACAATGACCTGCGGAAGGGAGGACACAACAGTACCAGAATCCTTTTTATCTACATCATCTAGGTGCATTAATTGCCTGAATCTCCTACTTTTGCTTGCTACTAGGCACCTGACCACATGTGTTTTTCCTGTGAATGTCCTGCCTATTCTGTGATTCCATCCAGACAGCCCAGGCAGGAGGTCCAGCTGGCCTGTCTACATAGCCCCAGCAGGGACTCCTACTACACAGGGAGGATATCATGCAGAATGTGGGGCAACTGGGCCGGGCATTGGTGGCCGAATGTGGTAGGACCTGAGCATAAAAGAGGCTGGGTAGATGAAAGATTGACAGAAGACACTTTGGTTCCTGCCTCACTGAATAATGGCCAGGATCCAGCAAGACCATGTATATGAAGGAGCTTTGTACCTGTGAAATGGTAGTTCATTATAATTTTGTTAACTAAATGTATAGTCTTAATAAAGGGAATTACTACTATTCCCATCTTCAGATTGGGAAATCAGAGTTCAAAAAGATGTAGTGTGATGCAGCTGTAATCAGTAAAACTGGGATTTGGAAATGGGTCTGTGGACTTCGAAGCCTGTGTGTGCTGTCCTTTGTAAGAGGTCATTGGTCAGACACCACATTCAATACAGGCTGAGAGTTACACCCTTCTAAGCATCCAAATTGCCTATGCTGAAAGGAGTAAGTAGGTAGGAAATAATATGCCATAGCAGTTGGTTTGTTTATTCTCTCTCCCTATACCACCCCTTCCCCCAATGTGAATATAATTTTAGGAAGTCAATACTCAGCAACCAATCAATTTCAACTCAAGCAGAGCATATATGAGGACTAGAATTACCAAGTTGTGGTGAGGATCAGTAAGAGCCATGTTTCCTACCCTGGAAAGAATGCATCTTCTGGCTCTTAGAACCTCTTGAGCGACCATTAGGAGAAAGTGGACTGAAGCATCTTTAGAAATATGGTTGCACTTCCATTTTTCTAGGCTGGTAATAAGAACTAGAGCCAAGATCCACAAAAATAAGATCAGCCAAGCCCGACCTATCTGTGTAGTCCCCGGAATCTCAGTATTTTCATCTGTAGGGGAAAAGATGGTTGTAGGATGACCAACTGCTTCAGTTTGCCTGGGACCAAGGGGTTTCCCAGGACAAGGGATATGGAACTTTCAGTGCCAAAACCAGGGCAGTCCCAAGCAAATGAGAATTGTTGGTTACAGTAGGTTGTTGTGAGTTGCTAAATGTTATATAAGCAGATATAAAATACTTCACATGGTTCATGATGCATGGTAGGTACTTAACATGATATATGAGGTCTGTCCAGCAAAAGTCCAGCCATTGTTAATATAACAAGAATGGTTTGCTCAACATCGATGTAACCTGGCAGCAGAGGAGGGTGGACTGGAATGCACATGTGTGACCAATGATAACTTCACTGTACTAGTTGGTGGGGGCAGTAGATGCCGTTGCATGAGCATGTGTATTGTGTGGCC
This sequence comes from Furipterus horrens, assembly GCF_987537825.1. Taxonomy (NCBI): domain Eukaryota; kingdom Metazoa; phylum Chordata; class Mammalia; order Chiroptera; family Furipteridae; genus Furipterus; species Furipterus horrens. The sequence continues at coordinate 55,115,041 of NW_028327176.1, read as the reverse complement.
GTCTCTTCACAATGACTGAGTGAGTAGAGCGATGAATCTGCATCTAATTTTACAGTAAGCTTGAACATTCCTCTGCAGAAGCTATTTGGGTGATTCAGAGGTCCACAGCTATGGACAATTGGTGATTGGCAGATTCATCACAACCACATGCATGTGCTGAGTTTTTTTGTGAAACGTCATATCACCCAGGTGACTCAGCCCCCCTACAGCCTAGATTTGGCTCCCTGAGACTTCTGGCTTTTCCCCAAACTAAAACACTTTTGAAAGGGAAGAGATTTCAGACAGTTGATGAGATTCAGAAAAATATGATGAGGCAGTTAATGGCAATTGGGAGAACTGTGTGAGGTTCCAAAGTGCCTAATTTGAAGGGGACCAAAGCGTCATTGTCCTATGTACAATGTTTCTTGTATCTTGTATCTTTTTCAATAAATGTCATCATCTTTCATATGACATGGCTAGATAACTTCTGGACAGACTTCATGCATTAAACTAATCTAAGAGCTAGGAACCCAAGTCTTTTTCCTCTACAAGTGGATATTGGTATATTGGTTTGGCTTAGCTAATTGGTACCAAGGGCTTAAGAGATCCTTCTGGTGGGAGGGGTGTGAAAATTATTGAGACCTCCTTCTACTTGCCAGATATTGAACAAACTCTGGGGTCACTAAAGATCAAAGCCACTCAAAGATGATCAGTAAAGGCGAGAAAGGCAATTTTTTTTTTTTTTTTTTTTGCCAGACATTTGAGTTTCATATGATTCTAAGGCTTCAGGACCAAGGATATATTTCATGTGGTCTTTCTTTCCACATTTCTGATGAGGATGGAGCAAAAGTTGGGACACAAGACATTTATTTTGCTGAATGAACTCAAAAAGAGTCTGGAGGCTTTGGTTAGAGATAGATGATAAAGATTTATTCAAAGGTCTTAGAGTTTCCAATCTTGAAACATAGCTAGGCAAAAACCCATAAGTGTTCCAAAGAAGACGAAAAGAGTTCTTATAGTAAAAAGTGCATTCTTGAGAATAATCAGTCCTGCATTCTTAACCGTAGGCTTGGTCCAAGATGGTTACATCAGATGGCAGGCATTCTGGATGAGGGATACCAGGTGATCTAGAGGACAGATGCCTGGTTGTCTGATCACGTCCCTTTGCCTGGATAATGGATGTCAGGTGGCCTAAATATGTGAGTCCTTCAGGCGGTGATCAGAGACTTACCTGGAGATCAGGAGTAAGTTCTCAGACTAGTTAGAACAAGAATAGACTGGTGCGTGCCAACACTGTGCCAGCCATATCACATATGTTATCTGAATAGCCACCGCAATCCAGTGAGGTAAGTGTGAAGGTGCCCACTATATAGATGGGGACACTAAGGCTCTGAGAGCTTAATGCCTTGCCAAGATCCTACTGCTAGTAATTAGCAGAGTCACAAGTTGAACCTGGTCTGGGCTGTGACAGTACCACACAAATAGAGAGGATCCTCTGGCCTCCTTGGAGATCTCTCTTTGATGTCTCTCTGGGGGTCAAGGTCACACTCAGTCCCTGCATGACTTGGTGTGGTGTGTGGTGACTTCCCAGGAGTGCTCAGGACATTCTGTGCAGTGTGAGCAGTAGAGCCTGGGACCCTCAAAGGGACCCATCCCCCTCATTGTCCTGCCTGCTGAGTAGCCCACGAAGGCAGGAAATCCTTGATGGTGGTGTTGACTTGCATGCTACTCCAGGATCCCCTAACTGGGGTCTGTAGGGGCCTCTGTGGATTAAGCTGGATCTCAGTTTTCTCATCCGTGAAATGAAGGGTTTGACTGGATGATTAGTAAGCTCCCTTCTACCTCTAAGCCTTAGTGAATTCAGGGTTCAGAGCTCCTTGGAGCAGCAGATGCTCAGTGACCTCTAATCAACCTTGGCACATTCTAAGTACTCAGTAAGCACTTGTGGAACGGAACCCAGGAGATTAGGAGTTTCTTGGCAGAGCGAATAATTCCCCAGTGTGGTTTACCACATACCCTGAAGTGGCCAGTTCCTGCTGTTCACAGACTCTCAGAAAACACCCACTGGGTGATGACATTGGGGTTCTGTCTTAGAAGTAGATGAAGAGGAAGAGAATCAGGAGTTTAGGTTCAAAGTTGGGGAGGAGAGAAACCACCTTCAGGTGTGGGTGCTGTGAAATGTGAGACCCTACAGCAACCTTCTCCTCAACAACCCACCTCCACACCAGGGCTCTGTGGCTGAGAGACCTGCCCTGCCAGGTCACTCAGCCAGCTCGCCTGTGAGCCAAGGCTCTTAAGGAGGCCCCAGGGAGTCTCAAGGAAAATCCTACCTCTGCCTTTATAAAGGGCACTGAAGAAAGGTGCCTGGGCTCTCCTGGAGCTCACAGGCACTGTGGGAAGGGCCCATGGTGGAGAGGAAGAGGCAGTTCTGCCAGTCCCCTCACAGGCCTGTGGCTGTGGGGACCCAGCTGCCTACTTGAGGCTCCACTACAGCCACTGAACCGTCCTCTTCCCGTCCACTTGAGAATCTCTCTCTCTCTCTACACACACACACCCCTCCTCATAAAGTATCTTTGATTCCCTTTCAACATAGTTTTTCTCTCTTATATACAGTCTCTCTCACACTATATTTTTTTCTCTCTCATGTATAGTCCTCTCTCTCCACCTTCCCAGTCATTCATACTTTCTTCTCTTTCTCTCTCTTCCCGCTACTCCCACCCCACCTGCCTCTCCTTCTCCTCACCCTACGCCCCCCCCCCCCCCCCCGGGTGCTTAACTGGAAACAAAAGTGAGTTTGTTGTGCCTGGCCAGGAAGCGGACGTGTGGAGGCAGGTGCAGTGGCCAGGGTGGCAGCAGCAGAAACAGGCTGGGGCCAGAGGCAGTGCTGACAGCCGGAGACCCCAGCCCTCAGCTATTCCAGGGAGCAGGTAACGCCCCAGACAGGGCTTGTTCAGAGATCATTCTCTCTGCCCTGCCTCATCTCTCCATTTATTTGTCTTCTTACCTGGGCCTTGAAGGTGGAAGGGGACTCCAAACACAGGGGATGGTGGGCACAAAGGTCCAAGGAATGATATGCTTTCCTTTTCGGAGACCTGTGTTTGGTCTGATGTGGCTGGGGTCTAGGGCATATGGGATCAAAGATGGCTTGGGTCTAGGGTATCTGGGTTCAAGTGTGGCTGGGGTCTGGGCTATCTGGGGTCAAGAATGGCTGGGGTCAAGGATGGCTGGGGTTAAGCGTAGCTGGGTTACATGGTGGTTGGGGTCCAGGGCATTTGGTTGAGGGATGTGACAGAACCCAGAAGAGTAACATGATCAAATCTACATTTTAGAAGAATAGTTTTGAACTCTGATCACACAGAGAATTAGTGGGCCCTCTCAGAATCAAGGAGTCACTCTTCTCCCAATTTAAAGAAAAAGTAACATTATTTGTTCAATTGTTAGTTTTTGTCCTATAAAATTTCTTTAAACTTCCAGTGTCTGCTATCAAGTGTCATCTCTTAATAAGCCAATGAAAAAGATGTAAGTTTAAAGTAATAACAAATTAGGAAATAAAATCTATTTATATAAATGAGGTCCATTGAGCTATAATACCGATAAATTAATAGTGTTTTCTGCTAGTAAAGTTATTTCTAACTAATACGTGCAATATTTTATGGTGACTCCCAAGAGTCTGCCATGCAAACATGTTTGACATGTTATAAAAGCCAACTCTGCTGCTACATAGAAAATGGGAATGGACGGAGCAACCAGAAGCTGTGAGAGTAGTAGGTGCCTGTTGCAGTGACAGGAACACATCATGAGAACCTGAACCAAGAAGGTGGCAATGGGTGGGGGAAATGGGAGAGAAATAAGAATATTTAGGAAGCAAACGAAAGAAGTCAGTGTTTGATTGGACCTGGGTTGTGAAAGAGAAGGAGGCTTCTAGGGTGAGTCAAACATTCTTGACTGCACGACTGGGTTGCTAGGGGTGCTATTAATCAAAACAGAGGAGGGCATGGTTGGGGTGTTGGAAGATGGGATGCAGAGCTGTTTTGAATATTTTGAGGTTGACTTGAGAAGGCTGCAGAGCTCCCAGATGGAGCAGTCCAGTTGGCAGTAGGAAATGAGTGGTACAGGCAGGGCCTGGAGACATGGGTGACCTGGGGAAAGTCAAGATTTAAGTGAGATGGCAAGAGGGACTGGGAAGGATATTGAGAAGGAATATCTCAAGGAAATAGGGAAAAATATCAAGAAAGTGCTGTGTTGTGAGAGCCAAGAATAGCATTTCAGTTCAGAGGGAGCATTGATGTCCCAGAGAGATAAGCCAGTCCATAGCTTTACAGTGCTGTTGGTTTGATTGATTTTATGAATGAGAGAAACTCTGGGTCCCTCAGAGTGGATGAAGAAACTACTCAGACACTCTCCATCTGAGGAAGGAAGGGAGGGGATTTTCTCTAGTGGAAAATCGCCCCCTTTCATTATTAGCCAGAGTTTTTATCCACTTTCCACATGTGGAAGTACTTAAGGAAAATATGCAGCCCTTACCCAAATGGTAGGGAGTGAAAGGAAAATGCAGATCAATACAGGGCTGGAACATCCAGGTATTTTACACAAGGTCTTACTTAATCGTTCTGTTCTTCACATTTTACTGACAAAGGATTTGAGGCTTTACAAAGAAAAACAGAGCAGGTTCCCTTTTCCTTAAAAGCCACTTTGTATTTCTATTCTATCTTTAAAATCCCCCAGAGAGTGGGATTCAGAGCAGGCCTGGAAGACAACCTGCCAGCTAAGGGCCCAGCGGGGGGTGACTCCGCACAGTGGTCAGAGTCTTTTAAACCAAGCCTGTCTGCTTCCCACATCTCCCCATGTCTGTCTTTCCCCCACATATAAATATATTGGTTCAAGGGTAAGATAACAAGAGAGGTCTGAGGATGGTGTTGTGAACTCTGGTACATAACATAAATGAGATTAGCCAGGTAGTAAGAAGTAAGTGGGGACTGTGGCAAACTAAAATGCATATGCCCAACTAAAGAAGGCAGCCATTACTTAGCTCTAATTGATAATTGCCAAACAGGAATTCCTGCATAGTCATCAGAGCATCTAAATGTAAGAAATAAGGACATAGTGACTCCCAAACCAGTAGAAAGTCATTAGTAACAAAGGGCAAATGTAATTAAAGGGTCTTCAGGGCAAATGTAATTAGAGGATCTCTGAGAAGGGAGTTGACAGTATTAGCATATTTACAAATCACTATAGGAGCATTTAGATGAATGCGTTAGATTGTAACTCTGGAGTAACCAGTAATGGAGAAACGGAGAAGGAGGAGAGGGGAGGGGGAGCTAATTGCGTTAGGGAGGTGGAGCTGATCCTCTCACTTTCGGGCGAGGAAGCTAATCAATTTCACTTTAGTGTGGCAATTTCAGGGTGGGGAAGCTAAGACTATAAAACCAGCCATCTTTGTCTACTTGGTGCACACATTCTCGTAGCTGTGAGGGTGCTCCTGGCTCTGCAGACTCGTGAATAAAGGCCTCACTTTACTGCTCAAGTCCTGTGTCCAGTTTTTACTGTGAGCATTTCTCACATAAATTTTCAAGAAAAGTCAGAAATATGGATTTTAAATGAGATCTCACAGTTTTTTATGTTAGCAACAATTTCAAAAACTTTTATACTCTATGAGGGCTGAATTAAACACATCTTTGAGCTGCCATTTTGAAATCTCTGTCTTAGTCAATGTCCTTAGTGTGGTAGGGCTGAACTAGTTGTAGCAGGTTGGAAAGTGATTGGGTAAGGGGGAAGTGACTGGGTAAGGAGAAAGTGGAGACAGCAAACACAGACCACTCCTTCAAGAAGTTGGGGGAAAAAAAGGGAAATGGAGATCAAAAGAGTTTGGGAGGTAGGCAGGATCAGGGGAAGATATCCTAAGGTAGGAAGAGCTATTTATAAGCTAGAGAAAGAGGTGGAGAGGGATAAATTGAAGACCTAAGTAAGGAAAGGCTAGCCGATGAAATAAGGATCCAGCAGAATGAATGGATGGGTCTGGAGATTAAGTTGGAAGTAGGGCTCCTTTGTTCAAAGGTGGAGTGCAACAGTGCTAATGAATAGAAGGACCAGAATGGGGGGAGTTGATGGATTTCATGCCTGGAGACCTATATTTTCTTGGTGAAGTGGGGTAGCAGATGGTTCAAGAGGCTTGAAATGAGGAGCAAAGGTTAGGAATGGCATGAGGGATATTGGAAAGGGTGCTGACAAGGGTGAGTGGAAGGTCGCTGCACCTTCTGAAACCTATTAGAGAGGAAACCCTCCGTTTGCGTAGCTGGGTGGTTTTCATTAGCAGGGCTCATGAATCTGGGTGCTGGATTTGCTGGCGAAGGAGATCAGCACTTGTTACATTCCAGGCCCCCTGTCCTGTGTCTCACTCTCCCTGTTTGATTTATTCCTCTCAACACCTCTGTTCACTCAGACTTCACTCACAAGTAAGTGGCAACTCTGAGATTCACACCCATGTCTAGCTGGATTGAAAGCACCCTGCCTCCACTGTACCACTGTACCCCACTGCCTCTCTCTGCACCCCCGGGGCCCACCTGCAGAGATGAAGCCTGGGCCAGTGAATCCTGATCTGGGAATTGGCTGGCTGGTTTTATTGGGAAGTTAATAAGTAAGGGTAGAAGGTGTGATGAAAGCACAGTTAAAATTATTGACCATTGATAGTCCATGAAGAAATAAGTGCAGGCCAGCCCTGGCTGGTGTGGCTCAATGGATTGAGCAGCGGCCTGCAAACAGAAATGTCTTTGGTTTGATTCCCAGTTGGGGCACATGCTTGAGTTTCAGGCCAGGTCCCCATCTGGGGGCGTTTGAGAGGCAACTGGTCTATATATCTCTCACACGTTGATGTTTCTCACCCTCTCTTTTTCCCTCCCTTGCCAATTCTCTAAAAATAAATAAATAAAATCTTAAAATAAGTACAGGCCAAAGGGGAGGATAAACTGAGGGGATGGAGGAGGCTTAGAGGAAGGTAAGACCTGGGAAGCCCAGGCAATAGTGAGAGATTGAACCAGCCAGAGACGGTGGGATCGGTGAGGAGGAAATGTATTCTTGAAAACTTTAAATATGGGAGTGGAGGTGAGAGAAAGAAGTGAGGTGAGGAGGCTCCCAGGAGTCTGGCCTGTGCAACTGGGTGGACAGTTATGCCTTTCACCGAGACATTCAACGTCATGCCACACTCTCTTGCACACCATGCCCTAGGCACACTGACCAGCACATTCCCACCTTGGGGTCTTTGAAACACTGGAGCACTCTACTTCCAGGTACACACAGTGGCTCCTCCCATCCTTCCCATGACAACTGAGATACACCCTTTTCAGAGGCCTTTCTTTCTTTCTTTTTTTTTTTTTAGTATATTTTATTAATTACGTTGTTACAGTAGTTCCAGTTTTTCCCCCTTTGCTCCCCTCTGCCCAGTAACCCCCTTCCCTCCAACAATCCCACTCCCTCTTAGTTCATGTCCATGGGTCGTGCATAGAAGTTCTTTGGCTTCGCCCTTTCCTATATTATTCTTAACATCCCCCTGTCTATTTTGTACCAACTGATTATGCTTCTTAATCCCTGCACCATTTCCCCATTTCTCCCCCTTCCCCCTCCCAGCTGATAACCATCCAAATGATCCCCATACCTATGATCCTGTTCCTATTGTGGTTTGCTTAGTTGGATTTTGTTTTTATTTTTTAGATTCAGTTGTTGGTAATTGTGAGTTTGTTGTCATCATAGTGTTAATAGTTTTGATCTTCTTTTTCTTAAATCAGTCCCTTTGACATTTCATATAATAACGGCTTGGTGATGATGAACTTCTTTAGCTTCAGCTTGTCTGGGAAGCACTTCATCTGCCCTTCCATTCCAAATGATTGCCTTGCTCGATAGAGTAATCCTAGTTGCAGGTTGCCTTTCATCACATTGAATATTTCTTGCCAGTCCCTTCTTGCCTGCAAAGTGTCCTCCTGTAGACAACTCTCTGCCTCTCTTGCTGCCCCCAGGACTCTCTCTTTATCTTTCACCTTTGGCATCTCAATCATGATGTGTCCTGGTGTGGTCCCCTCTGGGTCCAGCTCGCCCAGGACCCTCGGTGCTTCCGGACCTGTATGTCCATCTCCTTCACAAAATTTGGGAAGTTTTCCTCATTGTTTTCAATTCTTGTTTCCTCATTCTGCACTGGTTGACTATTTTTTTCTTCCTTATGTTCCAAATCATTGATCTGAACCCAAGTTTCCTTCCCTTCACCATTGATTTTGTGTGGACTGTCCTTCGTTTCACTTAGCATAGCCTTCACTTCTTCTCTTAATGCGTTTGCCATACTCAAGCATATCTGTCAAGCCTGTGAGCATCTTTATCACCAGTGTTTTGAGTTCTGCATCTGTTAGGTTGGCTATCTCCTTGTCGCTTAGTTTTCCCACTAGAACCTTGATCCGTTTCCCCTTTTGGGCCATACTTCTCTGTCTCCTCATTCTGACAGGCTCCTGTGTTTGTATGTCTCCACGTCCCAGGTAGAGCTGTCATTCCTGTTATGTAAGGGGCGGAGCCTTAGGGATTCATCAGTACAGGGCGACCTGTTTCACCACGTTGTGGCGCTTGCTATATGTGGGGAAGGGGCCTGAGAGGGAACAATGCCGCCTTCCCAGGACTTGCCCCTTTTCCAGGCACTTCTCCCACTTCTGTATGGGACTGGCGCCTTTCTAGCTGCTGCCCTGGCCATCATTCCCAGAGTGGGTGTGTCCATGGACGTCCTAGGACCATGGGGGCCCTTCACACAAGTGGACTCTGCTGAGAGACCTGCAGTTTCTACTTCCACCCCAACCCCCACTGGTCTGCACAGTCAGAAGCAATGAGGCTTGATTTTCCCCAGTGCTGGGACTGTGAGCTTTGAGGTCCGGTGAGGAGCTGGGAATGCTCCCCAGGTGTCCCTCCTGACTTTTTAAATGTGTGACTGCGCTTTCTGCCAGCCTGCAGATTCCGCCGTCTCCACCACCACCGCCATCGCACTGTATCCTCTCTGCTCCTGCTCTGCCACTTCTACCTGTCTGGATGAGTATTTCTTCTTTATATCTTTGTTTGCTGGACTTCCATGCAGCCCGATTCTCTGGAATTTCTGGTTGTCTCCAGTTTTGAGGGAGTTGTATTCCTTCTTAGTTGTGGAGGGAGATGCAGCATGTCTGTCTATGCCTCCATCTTGGCCTCAGAGGCCTTTCTTTACCATGCTCTGTAATGTAGCTCCCCGGTTGTTTTATTTTATTCTATTTTCAGAACACTTATCACTGCCTGAAATAATCATTTATGGATTTGTTTATTTGTTCATCACCTACCTCTGCCACTAGAATAGTCATTTAAGAGAGCAAGGACATATGGACCTTCTTCACAGCTTTGTTTTCTAACATCTACATGATGCCAGGCACATAGCAGGCATATATTAAATATTGAAAGGAAGGGAAGGAAAGAAGAAAAAGAGAAAGGAAAGAAGGAAGGAAGGGAGGGAGGAAGGGAGGAAGGGAAAAAGGGAGGTGAGGAAGGAAAAAAGAAAGGGAATAAAGAAAAGAGGAGAGCCATGTCTGGGGAAGGTTACATGTTCAATGTCCAGATACTAACTTTTATTTTTTATTTTTTAAAATATTTTATTTCTTTATTTTTAGAGAGAGGTGAAGGGAGAAAGAGAGGGAGAGAAACATCAATGTGTGGTTGCCTCTCATGTGCCCCCAACCAGGGACCCGGCTTGCAACCCAGGCATGTGCCCCAACTGGGAACCGAACCGGGACCCCTAGGTTCACAGGCTGGCGCCCAGTCCACTGAGCCACACCAGCCAGGGCCAGAAGCTAACTTATGAGGTGCTGGAGACAAATCTGGGAGGAGACATCCAGTGGGCAGTTAGAAAGCAGACCAGGAGCTCAAGAACAGGCTGTCTTCTTGCCCATGTAGAAAGTTGGCCCATGTGTCTCCCTGGTGCAAGCCCGTCCCTTTCACGTGACTGACTGTCCCTTCAAGACCAATGTTGGGAATTGACTAGTTTGGGGCCCAGTGGGACAGGGATCCCTCTGAGTTTTTAATGCTGAAGTTGGGTCAGAGTTTTTCTCACTTTACTTTTCTATTCCCTGTCCTTGCTGCTGCCCTGGCGTTGGCCATTTTCCATCCTTTATTGTCAGCTACATGACCTGGATTTTGAATGCAGACTAAATCCTTTCACCTCTGTTATCCCAAAGAATATCTCATCTACAACCAACCCACAAAGACTTAGTTTTACTGAATTAGGAAATACTTTTCCCTTGCTCTTGGCTCTGGCTCCATTTCAATTGACCTTGCAGCCCTCTATCTCCCACAAGGCACTCAGTGGAGCCTGCTGTCCTCTTTGCAGGGTCTTCAGCTGCTGAGCAGCTCCAGGACATCCTGGGGGAGGAAGATGAGGCCCCCAACCCTACCCTCTTCACAGAGATGGACACTCTACAGCACAATGGAGACCAGATGGAGTGGAAGGAGTCAGCCAGGTGAGGTGGAACCCCAGGTGGGAGGTGAAGGGGAGCTTCTCATTGCGCTCTGCCCAGGGTCCGGCTGAGCTGGCCCTCCTGTTGGGAAGACCATTGACCACTGGCACCTTGCAACCTGAGTTCTGCAGGGCACTCCCTGGCCCCTAAAAAGCTCCCCATCTGCTTTCCTTGGTATCCAGAACTGGGCTGAACACTAAGGAGCAAACAGAAACTTACAACTTTCTCTTTATCCTCTAAGAAATGAAAATCCAAGTTGGAAGATAGACCAGATACCCATGAGACCATGAGAGAATAATACAATGGCTTGTATTGTTTTGTGTTAAAGGTCCAAACTAAATATAATAGAAGGGGAAGCACCAAGCCGGTGGGATGGACAGGGAGGGAGAGACTATGTGCAGAGGGAATCCAGACGGTGTGCTCCAGTGGGCTGCTGGAGTTTGGGGCAGGGCAAGCTGAGTGGAACTATGGAAGCAGGTATGGAGAGAAGAGAGCTGTGTCTATGAGGTAGTAGAAGGAAGAGAAGAGTCAGAAGGCTGGAGGGAGGAACCACGAGGTGAAGTGATGGGAGCCAAGGGAGGATTGGGGTAAGGAGAAGTGTTGGCTGTAACCTGAGTGACCACTGAACTGGACTGGTCAGTGGTCCCAAATGCTGCCAAGAGCCCAAGGGGAAGAAGAATATGGTGGGAGGTAGTAGGGGGGCTGGTGAGAGGAGGAGGGACCCAGGGCAGAAAGTTGAGAGAGTCTGGAAGATAAACCATATCAATGTTTCTTAACCTTTTTCTGATTAGCATCCCCCACCCCAAGGAGATTTTAATTCAAGCTAACTTTATTAAATTAGAATTTAATTTACTTTATTTCTAATGAGAGAAATTAAATGCTATTAAGATGATTCTCTCTTACATTGGTGTTTCTCTCTCTCCCCACCCCCTCTCTTCCGTTCTCTCTCTCTAAAAATAATAAACATCTCCTTGGGTGAGGATAAAAATAAAAGATATATTAGAAATTGTACCCCTGAAACCTATATAATTTTATTAAACAATGCCACCCCAATAAATTCAATAAAAAATAAAATAATATAAATGTAAATAAATACTAAGAAATCAGATTTTGTTAGGTAGGGCTGAGCTTTGGAGTGCCACAAACCATTGTAATATCTAAAACTTTTTGCTCCTCTAATAACCAATTTTTGCCCTGTTGGGGCTGATATTGCCCCGGTTGAGAATGCATGGACCACCTGTGCCCAGTAGTGGCTCTGCCTGTGGGGCACCATGATGCTCAGAGCCTGGCAGCTGCCCCCAACCATAACCTGGGTCCTTTCCTCCCCCACCAACCTCTCTCTCCTTCCTCCAGCTTGCAGGGGCTCTGTTTTGATTTCCATGGGAGGACATAGATCTGGGGGCAACTTGAATGGGGTGGGTGATTAATGGGGACAGCTGCAGAGCCTGGGACATCTATCCAGAGCTGACAAGAGAAGGGAGAACACTTCAGATGACCAGGGCCCAGTCTGAGCTGTTGTGGCTTAATGATTATGAGGGGTTAGTGCCTCCCTTAGTGCCTTTCTTGTCCAAGGGGACAAATAGAAGAAAAGTAGAGAATAGCCTTCTCAGAGGCCCAGAAGGGAGAGGGCACCTTCTCCTCATCATGTCAAGATCTGTATCCAGAACCCTGGCAATAACTTCCAGGACCAGACCTTCCCAGAGTGTCTGTCACACACACCCAGAGTCCTTGCTGGGAAGGCTTCAGGGCCCTCAGGGACCCGATTGTTCATCCCTATAGATAAAATACCCACTTTCTGATCTCTCTGAGACCTGATTGTTTGTCTCCATAGATGAAATACTCACTTTCTAGAATCCACAGAGTATCCACATGACAAATTGTGTAATGAAACAGATAAACTGTAAATGATGGTGTTTCTAGAAGGAGACTCCTCCTGAAATAAAAAGGTGCCAGACAGTTACCATCAGCAAGCTGGTGGGTTTTCCCACAAGGTAGGCTTTCTGAGGACAGCATCCAAAGTGACCTGGGAAGGGCCTCAGTGTAACCTCAAACCAATAGTGAGAGGGAAGTGGTGACTATAAGTTAAAATGGTTGAATGCAATTCCAGGCAGATCTGAGAGAGGAGCAGCTTGAGAGACAACCAGGGGCGGGAAGCAACAGAAGGAGAGGAGCTCAGGGCTTCCTTGCCACAAGTCTCCTTTCTCTACCCCAGCCTCCTCTGATCTTCTCTCCGGCTAACCCCATCCGGTTGCCAGCTAACTGTTGGAGGTATGACCAGCAAGCTTCTAAAGAGGTCAGAGGAAGGGTGGACCACTGGCTAGAAAGTCCACCTTGGCCTAGACAGTTGTGCTGGCAACCCCTTCAGGCAAACTGGATAGGAGAGGTGTTTGGGGGCAGGCCTGTGGGAGACCTGTTACCCCTCACAAAACAATGGGAAGCATTTCCCTCAGCTGACAGGCTGTAGGATCTCCTCAGGGAAGTCAGTGCTCTCAGAAATTTCCAGAATCCCAAAATTAGCAAATGCTAGTGGGTTCTGGGCCTCCTTGGAATAAGAGGAGAAAATGGTGAGGAGGGGGGCCCACCCCTTACAGGGATACTCAGGCCCCAGGACGGTTGCGGGTCTATACACACATCAAAGAGAATGGGGGAGGAGACCCTTTAATAAAAGTATTTAATTTGCTGCAGGAGTGTTTACTTTATTGAGTTAGGAGATTAACAGAGTGAAAATCTCAAATCCTCAAGGAATTTTCCCTGGCAGTGCTTTGTTAGGGTTATTAGTTTGGGGGATGTTTCAGGCCCTTGGGGAAGGAGTCACCCCTGGAAAGAATTAAATGGTTTGTTGAGCTCCTCTGGGCCTTGCTGCTTGGGGACCGTGTGTGTAGGCATCATGTCTAATGTGATCAATGCTGGTAGGTCAGGCTGTTAATGAGATAGATTTTTGTTAACTCTGTCTCTTTCGCTTTCCCGGGAGGGAAATGTAGCTGGCTGCTGATTCTGACCTTGCCTGAAGGGAGGGCTGGGTCATGGGGGATGGGGGCAGGTGACCCCCTCACTGCCAGCAAACAGTTCGCCCAGAATTCCGTCCTCTCTCAAGCCCCGGTCTGCCTGGGTGCAAGATCAGGGAGGGAAAGAAAATGACCTGAGCTGGAACCTGCCCAAATGCAGAGGGCACTTTGGGCTTACTCAAAAATACCCAGAACTCAGAGCATTTCAAGAGCTCTGGAAGCACATTTCAAATCCAAGCTGCCTCTGATCTCAGGCCAGACCAAAAGCATGAACTTGCCAGAAAGTTCTTATGAGACATATATACCCTGAGAACATTCCTGCAACGACCAGGGAAGGACAGAAATGGGGGCAGGAGAAGTAGGTAAGCTTAGTTGGGTCAAACCAGATCAGGACAGTTTCAAAAGCCCTGACTGTTTCTCAGCGTGCAGGTACAGATGCTTCCTCACTCTGCACATGGGGTGGAAAGCCTGAACTTGGTGTCACCCCTAAAACTGTGCCTGCTCGAACTCTTGTAGGTTGTCCTGCTAGCACCATTTGTGCTCTCGGTCCTGGATAGAACACACCCCAGCCCTCTGCTCTCGCCTCTCACTTGGGGCTACCCTTTGAGACCAGAGCTGACCACTTCATGCATAAACTAGGAAGCTGAAAGCTCTAAGTACGGAAGTCAACAAACCTCATTCATTCACTCAGCTAATATTTACTAAGGGTTTACTACCTGTAAGACCTGAGGCAGGTGCTGAAAATGCAAAAAATAAACGCAGCAGATGCCATCCCTCCTCTCAGTCTGACGAAGCACAGAGGTGGGTAACTGGGCATTTGGTGATGGGGGTGCTCGGAAAGCACTGTGCAGTGGCACCTAACCAGACAAGAGGGGTCAGAGGAGATGTCCAGGAGGAAGAGGTGTTCACACTGAGACCTGAAGGATGGGTCCAGATTAGACAGGAGAGGGTATGGAAGGGGGAAGAGGCCCTGGACCAGGGGAAGCAGACACGCAGAGGAAGGGGCAGAAGTTCCCTGTGTCTGGACAGTAGAGCAAGGGTCTGGAGGTGGCAGTGGCAGGTCCTATACAGGCCATGCTGCGGAGATTGAACTGGATGCTGAGGCTTCAGGGGACCACTGAGGGGTTTGGGGTAGGAAAGGGGCAGGATCATCTGTTGGAAAGAGATCACTTGGGCAAGATCCAGTGAGTTAGGGGGCTGGTCCAGGTGAGAGATGACAAGACCCTGAACCATATGTTGGTAGTGGGAATAAAGAATTATAGACATTTGGGGGTGGGACATATGATTTAATATTATATATGCATATATCCTTTTAAATATACTTTATTTTTAGAGTAGTTTTAGCAGCAAAATTGTGCAGAAGGTACGGAGTTCCCATAGACCTCCCACCCCTACACATGCATAGCATCCCCCGTTATCAACATCCTCCATGAGAGGGGTCCATTTGTTACTATTGTTCAACCTACATTGACACATCGTTATCACCCAAAGTCTACAGCTTACATAAGGGTTACTCTTGGTGTTGTATCTTCTGTGGGTTTGGACATTTAATGACATGTATCTACCATTACAGTATCATACAAAGTAGTTTCACTGCCCTAAAAATCGCCTGTGCTCTGCCTATTCATTCCTCTCTCCTCCCTAATTCCTGACCTTTTCTTACTGAATTTGAGAAGTTTCTTAACAGCTAGAACTGACAGGATTTCATGACTTATAGCACATGGCAGGAGAAGGATAGTCAGGGAGATGCCCGGCTTTCCAGTCTGAGCAAGTGGATAGCAATTTAGGAAGCACAAGAGCAGTAGTAGATTTTGTTGTGTTGGGAATGTTGCTTTGTTTTGTTTTTGGGGAGGTTGATGATGAGTTCCATTTTGGACATATTATGTTTGAGGACACTCCAAGTGGACATGTTCAGGAGGTCACCATGTAGACATAGAGGTCTGGAGTCAGCATCTAGTTGGAAATCAAACCCATACGAAAGGGTACAGTTGCTTTTCTGCGAAGTGAGGAGAGTGCCCAGGACAGAGCCCCTGGGAACACTAACATTTAAGGACTGGGCAGAGCAAGTGAAACCCACAGTGGAGACTGAGCGGGAGCAGCTGGAAAGAGAGAGGAGCAAGCAGAGTGCTGTGTTCTGGAAACCAAGGCAGTGGGGCATTAAGATAGAGGGAGGTGCCACTAAGTGGGGGAAGAACTGATGAGTATTAACAGGATGGAGAAACTGGAACAACCTCCTGGGAAGGATGGGGAGAGAGGGAGAAGGGAGTCAGATGGATGAAGGTGGGTTCAGTTGAACAGTTTTTCCAAGATGCTTGTCTGCAGAGGGCAGGAGTTTGGGAAGTCTTTCAAGGGGAATGTGGGGTCAAGTGAGGCTTCTGTTCCTTGTTTTTGAGGATGAAAGAGATGTGAGCACATTTAAGGCTAGCAGAAAGGGGCCAGGTGAAGGAGACTGGCTTAAAGATGCAAGAAGCAGAGAGGGGTGGCTGGCTGGAGGGTTCAGGGCCCCAGCACAGATTGTGGGACTCCTCCAGCCAAGAAGGCCCACACCTCTCCCTGGTGATAGAACCAAAGGAGAAGAGGGCAGGGCACCTGCAGTGAGGTCTGGGAGCTCTGAGCAGAGTTGAGAGAGTTTTGGTGGGTGGCTTCCAGACTGGCCTTGATGAAGGAGAGAGGAGACTGGAGAGCTGACTGGAGGAGCTGCAGATTGCCAAGTGGTGGTGAGGCAGGTGAGCTGCTGCAGGCTCCTGGCCATCCTGTTTTATTGTGGTGAAGCCATGCATGGAGATTTTAAAAAATTATATTTTATGCTATTACAGTTGTCACAATTTTTTCCCCTTTGCTCCCTTCCACCCCCACACCCCCAACTCCCTCAGGCAATCCCCAAACCATTGTTCCTGCCCATGGGTCATGCATATAAGTTCTTTGGCTTCTCCATTCCCTATACTGTACTTTGCATCCCCATGGCTATTCTGTGACTACCTATTTGTACTTCTTAATCCCCTCACCTCTTCACCCACTCCCCCACACCCTCCTCCCATTTGGCAACCATCAGAACACTCTCCATATCCATGATTCTGTCTCTGTTCTTGTTTGGTTAGTTTGATTTTTAGATTCAATTGTTATAGATATGTATTTATGGTCATTTTATTGTTCATAGTTTTGGTCTTTTTCTTAAATAAGTCTCTTTAACATTTCATATAATAATGATATGGTGATGATGAACTCCATTCGTTTTTTCTTGTCTGGGAAGTTCTTTATCTGCCCTTCGATTCTAAATGACAGCTTTGTTGGGTAGAGCCATGTTGACTGTAGTTCCCTGCTTTTCATGACTTGAAATATTTCTTGCCAATCCCTTCTAGTCTGCAAAGTATCTTTTGAGAAGTCATCTAGCAGTTTTATTGGAACTCCCTTGTAGTTAACTAACTGTTTTTCTCTTGCTGCTTTTAAGATTCTCTCTTTATCTTTAACATTTTAGCTTTTTAATTATGATGTGTCTTGGTGTGGACCTTTTTACATCCATCTTGTTTGGGACTCTCTGTGCTTCCTGGATTTGAATGTCTATTTTCTTTGCCACATTAGGGAAGTTTTCTTACATTTATTTTTTCAAATAGATTTCTAATTTTTTGCTCTTTCTCTTCTTCTGGCACTCCTATGATGTGAATGTTGGAACTCTTGAAGTTGTTGCTTAGGCTGCTTACACTATTTTTTGTTTGTTTATTTCTTTTTGGATTCTTTTTTCTTCTTGTTGTTCTGATTGGTTGTTTTTTGCTTCCTTATGTTCCAAATGGTTGATTTGATTCTCAGCTTCATCCACTCTACTATTGTTTCCTTGTAAATTGTTCTTTATTTCAATTAGTGTATCCTTCATTTCTGACTGCGTCGTTTTTATGCTGTTGAGATCCTCACTAAGTTCCTTGAGCAACCTAATTACCAGTGTTTTGAACTCTGCATCTCATAGATTGCTTATCTCCATTTTGTTTACTTCTTTTTCAGAGTTTTGATCTGTTCTTTCCTTTGGACCATGTTTCTTTGTCTCCTCATGTTGGCAGCCTCCCTACATTTGTTTCTATGTATTAGGTAGAGCTGCTATGGCTCCCTGTCTTGGTAGCATGGCCTAATGTAGTAGGTATTCTGTAGGGACCAATGGCATAGCCTCCCCTATCACCCAAGTTAGGTACTTGAGGTGCACCCTTTGTGTGGGCTGAGTATACCTTCCTCCTGTTGTTGAGCTTTGACTACTATGGGCAGGTCTTTGGGAGAGATTTACCCCAGCCAGTCAGCTGCAAGGACTGGCTGTGACCACTGCCCACCAACCTCCACCTGCTGTGGAGGATCAGCTGTGCAGCGACAGGTGGTGATACTCTGACATGGTCTATAGCTGTCCACTGGATGCTCAGGCTTTGGGGTTTCTAAAGTGGTGCAGGCCAAGGTCAGCCCCCACCTGTGTTATTCCAAGGCCAGCCAGCATAAGCTATAAAGCAATCTGAGATAGCTGCTACTTGTGCTGGATTTGGAGGTTCCCAGGTAAAACCAAGCTGTGCATCTAGGCTGACTGCTGCTAGTGCCAGGCCTGGGGCCACTTAGCAAGAGGTACAGGTACGGGGGCGGAAGGGCAGTGGGGGGGCTCATTGAAGCTGGCTCTTGCATGTTTGGTAGGATTCAGGAAGCTGTGAAGCATGAACCAAGACCAGCCATTCATATGGAAAAGCTACTGTTAAGAGCTTGGGTGATCCTGTAAACTGGGTTGGACAGAGCCTCAGAGGATCTCCAGGACAGAGCAAACAATGTTAGCCAGGTTGATGGAGTCTCAGATATGGCACCTGCCTGACAGCTCTGTGGCTCTGTGGCAGGGGGCAGTTCAGAAAAGGGACAATGGCCTTTGCCTGCCTTTCTGTCTGGGTGAAAGCTGTCATCCAGTTCTCACCTTGATGCCTGACACTTCAGTTCCCTCCCTGTATGCCACTGGTGCCTTTCAAGCTGCTACGCTGGTACTGGAGCTCAGAGGGAGTGAGTCTGAGTAAGTCCATGCATGGGTTCTTTAAGTAGAACTGCTTGGGACTCCAGAAGTTCCTTCCACTGACTCAATTGCCACTCGTTTTTGGAGCCAGAAGTTATGGGGACTTATCTTCCTGGCACTGGGATCCTGGGTTGGGGGGCCTGGTGTGGGGCTGGAGCTTCTTGCTCATGAGATATCCCTTTTGAATTTTTATCCACCACATGCGGGTGAAGGACCAGCCGTTCTGTGTCTGTATGCCTCCTACCTGTCTGGATGGATGTGGTTTCTTTAATTTCATAGTTGGACTTCCATTCAGCTCAATTTCTGATGGTTCTGAGTGATGGGTGTTCTATAGTTTAGTTGTAATTTTGATGTGGTTGCGCAAGGAGGTGAGCCATGTTTACCTATGCCTCCATTTTGACCAGAAAGGCACATGGAGATTTATGGTCAGAAGAAAGTTCTTAAGGTTGTTTGACTTGATGCTTATCTAACAGTCTGAATAGTCATACAATTTGTTATTATCAAGCTACTTTCATATATGATATGTAACATGATCCTTCCCTCTTCCTCCACTAGTCAACACTGATACCTGATGCTTATGCTGTTCAAATGGGAAAAAGTAATTTTATATAAATCAGAACCTGGATCAAGTTCCAGGTATAAGTGGGCAAGGTGCCCTCAGGTCTTGGAGGCCCTGGGTTCAGCCAGTGCTCTTATTCCATGTGTGAGCATGGAATGGAAACTGTGCTAGGGCATTCAGTCCCCCAGAGCACAGCTTGGGAAGGGGCTGGATGAGGTCTAACCTACCAGGAGGGGCCACCTTCAAAGGGCCTGCAGTTAGGTGGGGGAAGCAGCAGTCCACAGTCACAGAGACAGCCATGCAGTGATGCAAGGCCATCAAATGGTGGACCCAGGATGGTAAGATCAGATTAGCTGATCAGTGAATATTATAGGAAGGAAAGTTAAGTGAGGAGACAGGGCAGGGGCTCTCCCATGACTGGCTGGAAGCTCCTCAGAGCCCCTGGAGGCTGGTCATCAGGAGAGACCCCCTTTCCCCAATGGAGGACATCCTTGGACAGCTCCCACAGTTGCAGGGGAGAAATCCCACCATCAGACCACCTTGCAAGCCAAGACCCCTGTTGATTTATCCATATATAAATGTAGTATAAAATATAATAATTTGCATATCTAAATATATTTTTTAAACTTTTTATTGTGGCAAATTTTAAACAGAAAAGTAGAGAGAATAGTGTAATAAATCCCCATGTATCCATTACCCACTTTCATCTATGATTAATATTCATCTATCCCCACCACTACTTTTTGTTTGCTCTTAGGGATTTTGTTTTGTTTTTGCTGGAATACTTAAAAGAAAACATCAGCTGTTACAAACATTTTAGTACACATCTTTATGAAATTAGACTTCTTTTGTAAACACAACCACAATGCCATTATATCTCCTAACATAATTGTGAACAGTTCCTTAATATGATGAGACATCCAATCTAGATTCAAATTTTCCTTACTGTCTTAAAAACACCCTTTTACTATTAATATGCACAACTTAGAATCAAAACAAGATCTAGCCCTGGCTGGTGTGACTCAGTGGATTGAGTGCCAGCCTGCAAACCAAAGGGCTGACAGTTCAATTCCCGGTTGCGGCACATGCCTGGGTTGCAGGCCAAGTCCCCAGTAGTGAGCATGCAAGAGGCAACCACACATTGATGTTTCTCCCTCTCTCTCTCCGTTCCTCCCCTCATCTCTAAAAACAAATAAACAAAATCTTAAAAAAAAACGAAACAAGATCTACACATTGGTTTTGGTGGTTTTACCTCCTGTCTTATTAGGATCAGAACCGTCAGACTCTAGAGATGCTGAGGGAATGGTCCCCCTGAAAACCCTCTGGCAGGAGCCCTTTGTGCTAAGGCAAGAGCCCCCATCTGACAAGCCCAACTTCAACAGCTCTCATGAGCTGTCTGGCCCTCTGTAAGATGTTCAGTGGAGTGAAATGCCACTGTCATGGTCAGGACATTTTAGGCTGTATGTTAACAGAAGGCCACTCAAGTTAACTTAGGCAAAAGGAGGAAGCACCAGCAAACACAGGGGGCCTCCTGGTGCCCAGGAAGAGTCAGATCTCTCAAGGGCTGGACCCAGGAAACCAAGCAGGCGTTCTCTCTTGTCTTTGTCCTTAGCCATTCCTCAGCCTCCATGTTTACACCTACTCTACTCAAGGGGTTACCCCAGAGTTCCTGGCTGCTCCTCAGTCTCAACTCCTAATTCTTTACAGAGAATCTGACTTGCCCAACTTTAGTTGTCTCATCACCTTGACCCAGATTAGAGTTATGGGTGGGGGGCTGGCCATGGCCTGGGGAACACATCCCCATGGATGGTAGCAGAGTGGACACCCCATATATGTCTTTTACATATATGTAGTAGTGAAGATATGCATTTTTTATGTAACCTATTCTTTGACTGCAGTTACAGTTGTTATGCCAACAATAACTTTCGAAATTCTTCAAGTAGTTCATGAGAGTATAGACGACAGATAGAATTTTGCAAACCCATCCCTGTCTTGGTCAAGCATTTTAGAGATCATGCCCTATCTATCAGCGAGCATGGACATTCACTGATGTCACTGCAGCTCTACCTTCATCTCTAGGGCTGTGGGAAAGTGGAAGCTCCAACCTGTGGGCCTGGGAGACCTTTGGAAAATGTCTTATTCACACCTTTCTTCTTTTGTTTTAAAAACATTTCAGAGGATGTTGTGTTTTAGGTCCCATGGGAGAATTTAATGAGTAAGATACAAATCTGTTCCCCAAACGCTTATGATCTAGCATAGATGTCAACAAACATTTTCAAAGGACCAGAGAGTAAATAGTTTAAGTTTTTTGCTCATATATGATTTCTTGCTCCTTTTCTTCTCCTTTTTTACATTCCTTTAAAAATGTAAAAACCATTCATACAAAAACAGGCTGTGGGGTGCTTCTAGCTCATAGGGCATGGCTTTTTGTAAAAGGCAAGTAGGTGTGTGCTCATATACACAGATAACTTGTCCTCAGGGCAGGATGTGTGAAATGGTGAGAACACAGCTCTAGAGGCAAAAGGCTTTCCTTAAACCCTGTCTCTTATAGGCTGCATGATCTTGGGCAGGCTTCTTATCCTCTAAGAATCTTGGTCCTTCACCTGTACAATGAATATAGTCACAAACCTACTTTGTGGAAGCAATTTTGTTACAGAGTGAAAGGGGGTTCTTTCATGTGGCGCCTTGGTCTAAAACCAAGCAATTAATGTTGAGGAAAGCAGGTCTTTATTTACAATATTCCAACCTGGGGAGGGCAGTGAGCACTTGAGCTCAGAGCCCTGTTCTCCCACAGGACCCAGCACTTCCCTTGCTCCCCAAAAGGCTATAAGCCAAAAGCACACCCAGAAGTCCCCATCCCTTATCTGTCAGCTCTCTCCTTCAGGATCTGGGGAATGATATCATCAGCCTCTGTATAACAATCCAGGAAAACATGTGCCATGTTGCACTGGATCACGCGTGGGTCTCTCTTTGTCCTTTCAAAGTTGCATGGATCTCTCTTTCCTTCTAAGACCGCATGGTGCTTTCTTTCTACCTGCTTGCAAACTGCATGGAGTTCTCCCTTACCTTTCAAAGCTGCATGGTTCTCTCCAGCCTGTTTCATGGAACATCAAGTCCTGTCATCTCTTCCCTACTCCCCGTGCATTGTAACCTTGAAATGCTACGTCCACTAGCTGAGAGGGGCTCACTCCCAATACTCCGTTTATACGCTGAAGTGTCCTTCTGATATCTGGGGCTCTCTGCCCAATAAATATCATGTTCACCATTCTCACATTCTCTTGTGCCTGTGCATCAACGTCAGTGTACTTCTTATAAGGTTGATAGATCCTGTCTAAGAACTCAGAAGGATCCTCATCTGGCTTTCACTGAACAGTCCGTACCAAATCCAGGCTCTTTGTCTGGGTACCCCGTTTCTAAGTCCTTCCAATTTACACCTCCTGTAATGTTTCAAAGGGACTAGGCCCCCACCACTTGGGTCCTAGTTAGGCTCTGTCCAAGGAATTGCCACAGCCAGATCAGGGGTCCCATTGGGATCTTCTCTGTGAAGATACTGACCCTCTTCACTAGCCTTACTTATAACCAGCCATCTTTCATCTCCAGTTAGCAGAATATTTAGGAGAGCCTGTACATCTGCCCAGTTTGGGTTATGAGTGGCAAAAATGGAGGCGACAAGTTCTGCCATTTTCTGAGGATCATCCCTATATGAGGGGTTAGAATTTTTCCAATTTAGCAAGTCTGAAGTGGAGAATAGAGTATGGGCCCAATAGTAGCCGGAGGGCTGGCCTTGCTGATTTACTCCACTTATAGGGTATTGCCTTAGAGGGGACTGGCTTGCTCTGAATTCGGAGGCCCCCTGACTGTATACACTGGGTTCCTTGATGGGTTCTGGCAGGGGAGACCCCTCCTCTTCCTGCGGGGATGGAGCTGGTGGCTTTATGGTCACTTCAGAGGCCTTAACTGAAAGTGGTGGTCGGAGGGAAGTCCCTTGCATCTGCAGAGGAATGGACACTGCGGAAGCCACTCCCACCTGCGGAGGGGGCAGTGCTGTGGAAGCCGCTGCCTCCGCCTGGGTGCAGTTTGGTGCCAAAATAGTCCCCTTTGTCTGCGAGTCTTTGTCCCGTGGATTCAGAGCATTAACGAGATCTATTTCCTCATTTCCCCTTTCTTCTGGTGTTTTACTATCAGGAAGAAGCTTCAGGACTACCTTTTTCTCTGCACCATTACCTGGCCCTTCATCTCTGTTAAGGCCTTACTATACAACTCTACAAATGCATTTACACAATGGATCGCTTCCCAATTTCCAGATTGCTGGCATTACCTTTTCAATTGCTTAATGACATGGTAACTCAGGGAACCATTCACAGACCACCTTTCCTCACCATCCAAAACATACTCAGGCCAGACAGTGTTACAATAATAAATCAATATCTTCTTATACATAGGATAACAACAGTACATATCCCAATTTTCCAAAATTCTCTCCAGTGGGCTGCCCTCAGGGACTCGCCCAGACTGCTTTTATTGACCCAGACATACATGCCAATGGCTATGACCAGAAAAGTCCCAAGGACCAGAAAACATATATACCACTCAGGCACCCATAATTCCATCATTCCCAGTAGTCTTCTTGACTGGACAAATTTAGCATCCACAATTCCATTATTTCAGAAATGCTCAGAAATAAATTTTCAGCCAAACAACTTTACTTGTCCAACCACTTCCCAGTGCTGTTTTCTTTTCACTCTCCAGGCATATTTAGGTGGCCGGTACCCTCAGGAGGTATCTCCCCAGGGGGTCGACCTGGATGGGCAATTATTAAAGCTCCACATTTGGGCTCCAGATTGTTACAGAACCCATAGGCTGCCTCAACTGAAACAGAACCCACCAGCTGTTCAGTACTGAGGCACCCAATTGCCCGCTGCCAGAAGCATAACTCTCAATACCAGAGTTTGGTGAAAAAAAAATTATTTAAAGGTTATACAGATTTAGATTGTTGGAGGATTTCTGTCGTTAAGTCTTCTTTTCTTTTTTTTTTTTTTTTTGTTTTAAAATCCTGGAAATATTTTCCAAATCATGTTTTTTGTTTTTTTTTTTTTAAGTATATTTTATTATATTGTTACAATAGTTCCAATTTTTTTTTTTCCCTTTGCTCCCCTCCGCCCAGCACCCCCCTTCCCCAACAATCCCCTCTCCAAGTCCATGCCCATGGGTCGTACATACAAGCTCTCCCGCCTCACCCTTTCATATATTCTTCTTCTTCTTTTTTTAAAATTAATTAATTAATTAGTTAAATATTTTAACAATAAAAAATAACAATTCCTCCCTCTCAGACTTAAGACCCTTTACAATCTTATAAAGGACAATGGATGAAGGTCTCGAGCTCCTCTAGCTGCTTCAAGCTGGACATGGTCGTCGTCCTACCTACCCGTGGGTCAAGAAATCCCTAATAAGAGTGGGGATGTGGAGGGGAGGGTGGCCTTCCCACAAGGGGAAGGATCGTGCAGACTCCAGGTTGGTTGGCTGTCTCTGGACAACGGCATGCTTGGTTTGACAGGCTGGCATCCTTGTTGTATTCTGGGGGCAACAGGGTTAAAGGACATCATTTAATAGTAACCACTAGATGACAAAAGACAGGTATTAATTTTTCAATGTCCCACATTAGGGAAAAGAAGGGCTTCTTTGGAGGAAGGTGTGCCAGGTACATCTCACCTGTCCAAAACCCTTTTGCCCATTATACTTATTTTGGACTGAGGGAAATATTTTAGGTTTCCCCCATCTCAGGCCTCTGGGCTTTTTCTGTCCAAGCCATTAGGATAGAAAAGAGAAACCAGTTTTAAAGTGAAGCCCACAGACCACCCCGTTCTTCACCAACCCAGCCACTTAGTTCAGCCAAACCATTGAGTCTCAGGAGGCAGCAATGCAGACAGGATTAAGTGAGGCCTATGCATACAGATAATCACTCAGGTAATGAGATTGTAGGCTTATGCCCTTTGAAAACAGAAAACACATGTTAATTTATGTAACATAACCCACATACAAGTCTCTAAATCTGTAGGACTGTCTTATCGGAAGGAAAATCCTTGTCCTTCTAATATTCACTGAACTTGCATTTCTATTCTTTATATTTTTATTCCCCCCCCACTAAAAAATTTTCTGTTTGTTTGTTTTTCCACTACAGTTGTCTCACTTTTTTTCCCCCTCTTGCTTCCCTGCACCCTGCCCCCCCCCACAGTCAGTCCCCACCCAGTTGTCCATGTCCATGGGTCATTCATACATGTTCTTTGACTAGACCCTTCCCCTTCTTACCCCTTCTCTCCCTCCCATCTCCCCCTTTGTTACTGTTAGTTTATTCCTTGTTTACATACCTCTGGTTCAATTTTGCTCATTTGTTTGTGTTGTTCATTAGTTTCCTGTAACAAGTGACAGCATAAGGTAATTTTCTTTTGTTGCCTGGCTTATTTCGCTAAGCATAATTCTCTCTAGTTCCAATCATGTTGTTGCAAATGGTAGAAGTTCCTTCTTTCTTTCAGTACTTATTCATTGTCATTTTCCCCCTTTGTACTCGTGTTCCTCTCTGTCTCTCTGTTTCTTCATCTTCTTAAAGCAGACCCTTTAGCATCTCTTGCAATGCTGGTTTGGTGGAGATGTATTCTTTTAGCCTTCTTTTGTCTTGGAAACTCCTTATTTCACCTTCCATTTTGAATGAAAGCCTTGCTGGGTAGAGTATTCTTGGTTGTAGGCCTTTGTTTTTCATTGCTTGGAATATTTTTTGCCATTCCCTTCTGGCTTGTAGTGTTTCTGCTGAGAAATCTGATGATAGCCTTATTGGAGCTCCCTTGTATGTTATTAGTTGTTTCTCTCTTGCTGCTTTTAGGATTCTCTCTTTGTCTTTGAATGTTGGCATTTTAATTATGATGTGTCTTGAAGTGGGCCTGTTGGGGTTCATCTTCATTGGGACCCTCTGTGCTTCCTGGACTTGCGTGACTCTTTCTCTCGTCATGTTAGGAAAGTTTTCTGTCATTAGTTTTTCAAAGAGGTTTTCTATCCCTTGCTCTTCTTCTTCTCCTTCTGGAATTCCTATGATACGGATATTATTACGTTTCATGTTGTCCTGCAGCTGTCTTAGAACCTCTTCAGTCTTGTTCAGTCTTTTTTCATTTTGTTGCATTGTCTGGGAGTTTTTGTGTAGGTTGTCCTCCAGCTCGCTGATCCGATCTTCTGCTTCCTCTAGCCTGCTTTTAATTCCTTCTACTGTGTTCTTCAATTCAGAGATCGTATTTTTCATTTCCTCCTGGCTCTTATTGATAGCTTCTATGTCCTTTTTCATGCTCACGTAATTTTCTGTGAGTTCCTTGTAGTTTTTCTGGAGTTCTTTGAAGTTTCCGCTGAGCTCATTCAGCTTCTCCATAATCCATGTTTTGAATTCCATATCTGATAGTTCGCTCCCCTCTATTTCATTTAGCACTCTTTCTGGGGATTCTACCTTTCCTTTTGATGGGAGGTTGTTTCTCTGTCTCCCCATTTTTTTGACTCCTATTGTTTGTTGGTGCTTCTTGGAATGATCTGCACTTCCTGGATCTGCCTCTGGTGGCGTCAGATCATGTACCAGTCTGGCCCTAGGCAGCCTGTTGGAGACTTCCAGGGATCTACTGCTGTTGTCTGTCTTCTTTGATTGTTAATCTATTCAATCTGTGATTAGCTGTCAGGCTTAAGGACTGTGGGTGTGGCAGCTTAATTCCTGTAGGCAGGGCTTTTGCTTCCCCTCAGGCTGACGCCACTTGGAGGGGAATGGTCTACCCGCAGTACTGGGGATGAGTCAGCACTGGGACCCAGTCAGCTGCTCCTCCAGTTCTCCCCTCAAAGCCACCGTGCCAAATTCTCCCCAAGTGTCTCCAGTCCTCTCTGCCTTCCCTCTGCTTGAGCCCAGGGTAAGTGGTGGCCAAAATATTTTCGTATGTGATCCACTTAAGAGCTCTTTTTCTCCTGCTGTTTCTCTCCGGCTAGCAAGAAAGCCTGTGGCTTTTCGCTTTTCACAGCTGATACTATTTTACTTTCCACTCTGTCGCTGTAGGCTGGGAAGCCCAGCTGGGGGTTTAGACCCTGCCCTTCTCAGGGGGAATCCCCGGCTGCTGAGCTGATTCTCAGCCCCTTCAGCTGCCACCCGTGGGAGCCCAGCCAGCCCTTCCACGTCTCCGCACTCCCTACCGGTCACGTTGTGATGTAGCGGCCTTTTCTGTCTCTCCGTGGTTATAAGACTTCTCTCCAGCTGGTGTTCGGTTCGTTATTCCAGATGATTTCTCCAAAATTACATTGTAAATCCAGACTAGTTCTAGGAGGAAGTTAGTGTAGCTTCCACTTACTCCTCCGCCATCTTGTTTCTCCAAGTCTTATTTTCTTTAAAACACCCACAAACACATAGTTCTGCCTCCCCCTGCCAAACCAGGATAGTTTAGAAAAGACAGAGATACCATTTCCTGACTTCCCACAGTTCAGTTTTACCAGCAGCTCCCAATTATTCGAGGCTGATTGGGGAGGTTTTGCTTTGTGTCGTAGTGGTCTTCAGCTCTTAATGCAGAACCACTTGGAGTTCCCAGCCTCCTTGTAAAGGCATGGAGTTCTCTCCCTTTCAAAGCTGCATGGTTTTCTCCTAGCCAAAATGCCTGCTGCCTTATTTTGAAATCCCTGATTGTGTCCTGTAACTCAGTGAGCAGGGTAACTCATTGTGGCCACTTGTAGAATTTTACGCAGGCCCTGTAAGCTTTTCATCACCTATTTATGGTCAAAGCCCCTCCCATTTCCTTGGGGACCCTGCTCTGTAACAATTTGAGGATTAAATGAGATACTGCACATAAAATCTTAGCATAGCATCTGGCACACAGAAAGTACTCAGTAAACTTTAGCCATTGTTGGTATTATTGTGTTGTGACAAAGGACACAAGGTGCAATGGAGCCAGAGGAAGGAGCTGTCTCTTCAAGCTGGGCCCCTGGGGAGGCTCTGTCACACAGGAGGTGGCCTTTGAAGTAGGCTCTGAATAGCAAGAGGTGGAAGAGAGGGCCTCTCCTGAGGGCCTGAGGAGAAGGTGCCAGCATGCTCTGGGGAAACAGACAAATCTGTAAATGACAGTCCCATGGGGCTAATTACAAATACCTCCTGGACACAGATCAGCAGGCTTCAGAGGAGTTCCGGCTCCAGAAGCCTTCTCCTGAAGAAGCCAGTTAAGAATTTGCCAGTAGCTTTGTCTGGTGGCATTCATATAGCTGTGGGGGCCCCCTTACCCCTGAATGAAGACATGCTGCAGCAAGATGGACCCTCACCAAATTCATGAGCTTGCAGGATACGTCCTTCCCCCACTCCATTCACCACAGCTCCTGGAATGCTATACCTCAGCCACATATCTGCAGGCTGACCACTATGTGCACTTCTGGGAATAAGGGGTTCTGCAGTAGCGCCCGGATTGCACTGCAGAAACAAAGGCCCTTAGAGGCGACTCCTAAGCCAGCAAAATACTTTCAATCACAGGTTGTTAGTCAGCCATGGAAGCCTGTGGGGTTAATTCCAAATAGTCTAAGTTTTCCTACCTGTCTGGTCTCAGTCTCAGGCAAATCTCATTTGTAGAATTGGAGGTTTCCAGATACATTATTCTGAATTTATTAAACATTTTATTTTTTTAAAGGTTTTATTTATTTATTTTTAGAGAGAGGGTAAGGGAGGGAAAAAGAGAGGGAGAGAAACATTAATGTATGGTTGCCTCTTGCACACCCCCAACCAGGGACCTGGCCCATAACCCAGGCATGTGCCCTGACTGGGAATCAAACCAGCGACCCTTTGGTTCACAGGCCTGTGCTCAATCCATTGAGGCACACCAGCCAGGGCTGAATCTATTAAACATTTTAATCAGTTGGTTAATGTGCCTCATTCTGATTTTATATCTTTCTGATGATAATTTGACTTTCCCTGTAGGTTTGCCTATAAAGAGAGAATGCAAAGGCTAGAAGATAAGAATCTTTAACTCCTATAAGTGTTGTAAACCTCATTGTAAATTAAGTAAATTGGCCTTTGGGTTTATAAATCAGCCCTTGTGAACCTGATGTATATTAGACAATGTTCTTGGACCTAATAATCTCTGAGACAATAAAAAGACAGATTTCTGAGTCTGGTCTGGGGCACATACCCCAAGAGGCTTGTCAGGCTTTTCTGGGACTAATCAGCCCCTCC
Source organism: Furipterus horrens (assembly GCF_987537825.1). Lineage (NCBI taxonomy): Eukaryota > Metazoa > Chordata > Mammalia > Chiroptera > Furipteridae > Furipterus > Furipterus horrens. Next base: position 55,085,769 of record NW_028327176.1, on the reverse strand, counting down.
TAGGACATTCTAAATTTCTGTACATACATGTTGACTCTTGACCCATGCTTGCCTAATCAATCTTTTATACTTTACAATCTTTCATATTCACTGTCAAGTTTGATTTGTGAACATACACACCATATTTATAGTTTTAATCAATTGTAGAAACAACTTTTGAATTATTTCACATACATATTTCAATGCATGCTCTTGCATCAAGTTGTAAAAATTTGCCAAATAAATTATAGAAATGAGCAAGAATTTGCTTAGGAGGTTCCCCTTTGAAAAACTCTCCTCCCATAAATTATCTTTTGGTGCCTCTGTCAAAGACTGAGCCTGAGGAGTATATGATGGTTCCTCAGACATCTCTAGGAAAATTCTTCATTGGCCCATAAGAGATTTCACACTGACCTTTGTTTTCTGCTGAAAAATTCGGGTCCCTGTATAAATCAATTTAAAGCTAAATAGCTTTGCTAGATAATGGGGAAAAACTCACATTCCTATGACTTTAAAGAAATAAATCTGTTAAGAGTCACAAAATTTATGGCCAACAGGCCTTAGAAAGCAAAAACACCCTGTCTTGAGGCTTTGTAACTAATACATGGATGTGAACTCCTAAGGTGACGGAGTGGGGATGGGAGAGTGACAGAATAAAGTCAGTGAGGCCACACAGACAATTACCAGTATGGGTGTGCATTTCACAACTTCTAGGTGAGTGAACTTAGCTTCACCTGAGAAACAAATTCACAAAAATATAAGTCTTAAATGTTTAGAGGCAACATAACCCTAATGTGAAAGGTTGTATTCTATAGGTGATTACATTAAAAAAAAGTCTTTAAAATTAGAATGTTCTAAGGGGCTGTTCTGGTAGCTTGCCCCACACACTTTCTACCACTCTTGGTATTAACTGAACAGCAACTTCCTCTAATTTCTGTGACCAAGTTACCAGTCACAGGAAAGGCCTCAGTTCTGGACCCCCTTTGCGTGACAGAGAACTGCTTTCTGTGATATGTGACTCTTTGAGGATCTGTCCAGCTCCACCTCAGCTGGGAGAGGAGCACCTGATGCCTGCTCTGGCCCAGACAAAAACCCTGAGAGTCCTTTTCCAGCCCAGAGATTTTCTTTCCACTTGACCTGGTTCTCCAACTCTAATTCCCCACTTTTGAAATCAACCATGGCATAAAGGTCACTTTGCAGTGAGTTGCTTGGGATTACACATGAACCATTTTTTCAGGCTTCTAAGAGTTTAAACCTGGCTTTGGTCAGAGGCTTCTTAAAGAGCCCATTTATTTGGTCAGTCTGAAAAGGGGTTAAACACTTTATAACAGGAAGTTCAAATTTATACAAATGTAGTATGCAGTAGAATGAACCCCCATGTGCCCATAACCTAGCATCAATGGTTACTGGCTAACTCGTGGGCAATCCATGTCCCTATCCCTGCCCACTACCCCAGACCCACAGGCTGATGATACTGATGCAAATCCTGGACACCATCTCATTCCAGATGTAAATATTTTGGCATGTGTCTCTAAAAGATAAGGCCTCTTTCTTTTCCAGCTATTTTTTTAAAGTATATTTTATGGATTATGTTGTTACCATAGTTCCAATTTTTTCCCCTTTGCTCCCCTCTGCCCAGTAACCCCCTTCCCTCCAGCAATCCCACCCCCTTTAATTCATGTAGGCGAAAGTCACAAGCCCTCTGCCCAGGGTCCTGTGACCTCAGCTTGCAAGAACTTGCAAACGAGTCTTGCCAGTGCCAGCAGCTGCACGCAGCTGAAGACCTAAGTCTCCTTCCCATAGCGATAACGTCGAATGGTGTGGACTCTTGGACCCTTACTCGCATACAATTCTTGGGGGCCGGTTTACAAGTCTCTTAAGAACAAAGAAGCTTGAAAATTAGTGTTTCCTCTCTCCTAGTAACTATATCGGATGTGGAACAGACCCTTGGAACTTTGTAATTTACCGCTTTGCTCTGTAGCTCTATAGGTTAATGTTTATCCCTTTTAGTGGAAAGAATGTTTGTTACCATGTAAGCCTCTTTAGTTTCTATTTAGTTTTACTTTAAAAAAATATTTTTTGCAACCCAATAAAGGAAACGGAGGGCTGTGAACAATTGCTGATGGCCTGAGTGAGTCACAGTCCTCTGTGTGTAGCTGGCCACTCATCCTGCTTGCTGGAATTATCTCTGCGTCTCTTTCCACAAATATTCACGCAACAAATTCATGTCCATGGGTCGTGCATAGAAGTTCTTTGGCTTCACCCTTTCCTATATTATTCTTAACTTCCCCCTGTCTACTTTGTACCAATTGATTATGCTTCTTAGTCCCTTTCACCATTTCCCCATTTCTCCCGATCTCCCCTCCCAGCTGATAACCCTCCAAATTACCCCTATACCTATGATTCTGTTCCTATTGTGGTTTGCTTAGGTGGATTTTGGTTTTTGTGTGGTTTTTTTGTTTGTTTTTTTTTTTTGCTTTATTTTATTCAGTTGTTGATAGTTGTGAGTTTGTTGTCATTTTCGTGTTCATAGTTTTGATCTTCTTTTTCTTAAATAAGTCCCTTTAACATTTCATATAATAATGGCTTGGTGATGATGAACTCCTTTAGCTTCACCTTGTCTGGAAAGCACTTCATCTGCCCTTCCATTCCAAATGATAGCTTTGCTGGATAGAGTAATCCTGGTTGCAAGTTGCCTTTCATCACATTGAATACTGCTTGTCAGTCCCTTCCTCCCTGCAAAGTGTCCTCTGAGAAATCCGCTGATAGTCCTATAGACACCCCCCTGTAGGCAACTTCTGCCTCTCTCTTGCTGCCCCCAGGACTCTCTCTTTATCTTTCACCTTTGGCATCTCAATCATGATGCATCCTGGTGTGGTCCCCTCTGGGTCCAGCTCACCCAGGACCCTCTGTGCTTCCCGGAACTGTCTGTCCATCTCCTTTGCAAAATTTGGGAGGTTTTCCTCATTGTTTTCAATTCTTGTTTCCTCATTCTGCACTGGTTGACTATTTTTTTCTTCCTTATGTTCCAAATCATTGATTCAAACCCTGGTTTCCTTCCCTTCACCATTGGTTTTGTGTGGATTTTTCTTCGTTTCACTTAGCATAGCCTTCACTTCTTCTCTTAATGACTTTGCCATACTCAAACATATCTGTCAAGCCTGTGAGCATCTTTATCACCAGTGTTTTGAATTCTGTGTCTGTTAGGTCATGCGTCTCCTCATCTGTTAGGTTGGCTATCTCCTTGTCGCTTAGTTCTCCCACTGGAACCTTGATCCATTCCCCCTTTTGGGCCATACTTCTCTCTCTCCTCATTCTGACAGGCTCCTGTGTTTGTTTGCCTCTGTGACCTAGGCGGAGCCTTAGGGATTCATCAGTACAGGACGATCTGTTTCACCATGTTGTGGCACTATATGTGGGGGAGGGGTTTGAGAGGGAACAATGCCGCCTTACCGGCACTCGCCCCTTTTCTAGGCACCTCTCCCACTTCTGCAATGAACTGATGCCCCTCTAGCTCCTGCCCTGGCTGTCATTCCCAGAGAGGGTGGGTCTGTGGACGTTCTAGGACTGCGGGGGCCCTTTAAACAAGTGGACTCTGCTGAGATCAGCAGTTTAAACCTCCATCCCAACCCCCACTGGTCTGCACAGTCAGAAGCAATGAGGCTTAATTTTCTCCGGTGCTGGGACTGTGAGCTGCCAGGTTCGGTGAGGAGCTGGGGATGCTCCCCAGGTGTCCCTTCTGACTTTTTAAAATGTGTGACTGTGCTTTCCGTGTCCTCTCCGCCCCGGCTCCGCCCTTCCTACCTGTCTGGATGAGTATTTCTTCTTTATATCTTTGTTTGCCGGACTTCCACGCAGTTTGATTTTCTGGAACTTGTAGTTGTTTCTAGTTTTGAGGTAGTTGTATTCCTTCTTAGTTGTGGAGGGAGATGCAGCATGTCTGTCTACGCCTCCATATTGGCCGGAAGTCTCCAGCTATTTTTTTATTGTAGTAAAATATACTTAACATAAAATTTTCCATCTTAACTATTTTTAAATGTGTATTTCAGTGGTGTTAAATACATTTATAATGTTGCGTAGCCATGCCACGATCCATCTCCACAGCTCTCTTCACCTTATAAATGGAGTCTCTACACCCATTAAACACTACCTCCCCATTCTCCCCTCCTTCCAGCCCCTGGAAACCATCAGTCTACTTTTTGTCTCTATGATTTTGACAATTCTAAAGGCCTCATAAAAGTGGAATCCCACAGTATTTGTCTTTCATGACTGGCTTCTTTCACTTTACATAATATCCCCAAGGTTGAGAGACTTCAGAGAAGGGTGAGGTCTCCTGGACATTGGTGGAAGTGTAAATTGGCACAATTTCTGGAAAACAGTCTGGAAATGTATGTCATATACTTAGAAATATGCAGACATAGCAATTTTACCTCTAAGAGTTTATCCTAAGGAAATTATTGGGCAGGGGCCAAAGATATTCAAACCAGCCTTGTTTATAATAAAGAATAATTAGAAATAATCTAAATAAATATCCACCAAGTAAGGACTATTCATATCAATTATGGTCCATTCATACAATAGAAGACTAAAGAGCCTCTAAAATGATATGAGTCCAATAAACCTGAAAGGCTGTCCATTAGATATTATGCCCTTATGGTGTCAATAATGTAAAATTCTGTGTATGCACATGTGTGTGAATGTGTGCACATACGTGTTCATGCACACAGAGATTCGCAATGATAGTCATCAAAATATCAACCATAATGTCTTCTGGTTGGGAAACACCATGATTTGAATGCCTTTACTTTCTTATTTTTTATTGTTTCTAAAGTTACAAAAGCAATATTCTTTATTTTTATGTCCAATGCTAACACTAACAGAGTGTGCATTATGTGCCAGGAACTGCTCTAATTGCTATCTACTGAAGAAAGGAAAGGTGATGAGAGAGTAACTAACTTGCCCTTGGTCTACAGCTAATAAATAATGGAGCTGGGATTTGAAAACTGGTCATTAACTCCACAGACTGTGCTCTAATGAGTCCAAATAGAGTGAAAGTCTCTTAAATCCTCCCCCGCCTGCAATCCCAATCCTATTCTCAGTAGTAACCATTGTTGACCATTTGACAAGTATCCTTCCAAAATTTCACTTGAGGATTTTCAGATACTTGTGCACAAACACATATATGTGTATGTATATTTTTCATAAAATGGGATGAAATTGTCTATCCTGTCAGTATGCATAGTTTGTCCTCAGACTTTTTACCTCCCAGGAGTATTTTGCAGCATGGACATAGGGCATGGATGTGACCATGACTCTACTGAAAACTGGTATTTTCCAGTTCTTCACCCTTGGGCAAAGCTGTAGTGAACATCCTAGTATACATATTACTGTGTGCAGATGTGTGTTGATATGCCTGTGATAATCTCCCAGAAATGGAACCACTGGGTCAAAAAACATGAACGCTAAATGTTGAAAGAGGCTGCCCAATTCCCCACACCAAGAAGGCTGTGCAGCTAGTATAGAGTAAACATACTACATATAGTGGCCCTGGTAGGGTAGCTCAGTGTGTTAAAGCATCATCCTGTTACACCAAGGTTGTGGGTTCAAGGCCTAGTCAGGGCACATACAAAAATCAACCAATGAAAGCATAAATAAGTGAAACAACAAATTGATGTTCCTCTCTCTATAAAATCAATAAATATTTTACATATACTACATATAGTGTATATATACATTCAGTATATGCATACATACATATACTATATATGCATATACTGTATACATACATCTAGTATGTATGTATGTACATCCCCCATTTTCAGCAACACAGGAAGTTATTAGTCTTTTAAATTTTTGCCACTATGAGAAGTAAAAAACGTTATTTAATTTGCATCAATTTAAATGTCCTTCATTACTACTAAACTTAAGCATCTTTTCATATTTATTGGCCATCTTTATTTCTTTTCAGAACTGTTCACTTTTCAGTTGCATAATTTGAATTTTTCTTATGATGTGAAGAAGCTTCATTATATTATAAGTATCAGTCCTTTGATGCGTTGTTTGTTGCCAGTACTTTTCAAATATGTTGTATTTCTATGAAATTCCTTTGTCTTATTTTGTTACATAGATGTTTTAGTTTAGTTTATTTTTATATAACAACATTTGTTTACTTTTTTCTTTATGTTTTTATATACTGCTTAGGAAGTCTTTTTCCACAACCAGGAATATAAGAATACTCTCCTGTATTCTCATCCACTATATATTTTGTTTATAGATTTAAAATATTTATTTATTTTTATTGTGGTACAGTATACATCACATAAACTTTAACACTGCAGCCGCCTGTAGGTGTACAGTTCAGTGGCATTAAGTGCATTCACATGGTTGTGTAACTGTCACCACCATCCATCTCCAGAACTCTTTTCATCTTGCAAAGCTGAAATTCTGTACCCATTAAACAGTAATTGCCACTCCCCCTTGCTTCAGCCCCAGGCATCCACCATTCTACTTTTTGCCTCTATGAATTTGACTTCTCTAGGTCCGTAATATAAGTGGAATCATCCATTGTTTGTCTTTTACGAGACTAGCTTATTCCAGCTAGCACAATATCTTCAAGTTTCATCCATGGCATATGTCAGAATTTCCTTCCTTTTTAAAGCTCAGTAACATTCCATTATAGCTTTATTTTTATGTTTAGGTTTTAATTCTCGTGGAATTTAATATTGTATTTGATGAGAAGTAACTTTTTTATTTTTGGGTTGGTCATCTTTTAAACAACTCCTCCAAAAAACCCAAATCCCCATGGGCGTCCAGGTCTGTTTCTGGACTGTTGTCTGGACTGGAACCACACTGTTTTAATGACTGCAGCTTTTTAGTAAGTTTTTTTTTTTTTTTTTTAATCTGCTAGAAGCATGTCTCATCTCCATTCTCCTTTTCCTAGACTTTCCCAAGCCATTCCCAGATATTATCTTTTTCAGAGGAACTTTAGAATTAATAATTATGATCCAGAAAATACTCCCTTGGGACTTTTATTGGAATAGCTTGAAGCTCCCCACTAATTTGGGGCTGACATAAAGCTGAGCTAGCTGACCTCTCTCTGGCGGCTGCTCTCCAGGTAGTCGGTGCTGCCCTCTTCAGGGAAGTACAGGCCAGTGCTACCTCTGCCCACGGCCTTTCTATTGTGCCCCCCTACCCCCAAGCCTATGAAGAAAAGACAAATTCCTACATACCCTTGGTTTAATTTCTTTTCTTCCTTAGGTGACATTTGCATTTTAACCAGAACTTTCAGAACCAAAATCCAGAGTGGATACTTAGAAACCTCAGGCCCTTTAGTAGAGCCCACGGGGAAATATTTCTGTTCGGAAATGCTTTCCCTGCTCCCAGCAACCACACCACATACGCAGGCACTGAACACACGTGTGACCAGCCCCAGATAGCCAGGTTCCAGTTGAAACTTTTAAAAAACAGCTTTGTTGTTATAAAATGCCATCAAGTTCCCTCATTTTAAGTGTACAGTTAAGTGATTTTTAGTAAATGTGCAAAGCTGTGCAATCATCACCAAATCCAAATTTAGAACATTCCTGTCACCCCCCAAAAAATCCCTGGTGCCCATTTATGGTCATTCTCCGGATGCCACTTTGCCCTGAACATGACAGCATCATGAGGAGTGGGGGACAGAGTGAGGGGGTCCCTGAGAGATCCTCCGCCTGTGAGTCTAGAACCAACGCCCCAACATCGTGCATAGAACTTGCAAGCCAACACCCCTCTTCTGAGGAGACTCAGCTAGGGGCTCCTCCTGAGGACACTGGTCTTGCTGAGCCCCATTATTACCCCTTCCAGGTGGATAAAGTTTGAAGAAAAAGTGGAGGAAGGAGGCGAACGCTGGAGCAAGCCCCACGTGGCCACACTGTCCCTGCACAGCCTCTTCGAGCTCCGGACCTGCTTGCAGACCGGAACGGTGCTACTGGATTTGGACAGCGGCTCCTTACCACAGATCATAGGTGAGGCAGCGGCCGCTGAGGTCCCAAACCACCAGGGCAGCTCTTTCCCATTCAGCTTCCTGCCCATCCTCAATCTATGTGACATCCTCACCTGTGACATTCTCACCTCTGACACCTACCTGATTCTGCAGAGACCAGGCTTTGGGTCTGATGCTCCCAGGGCAAATCACAGTCTCTCTAAGTTTCAGTCCCATGTAGAATTCCAACAGAGGAAAGATCAGCCTCTGAAATACCATCTAGCAATATAGCAAAAGGTAGGGGGGCTTCTGAGTGTGGGCGGAGATACCTGTTGCCACGTCAACCAGTTTCTGGTCATTCATCTTTAGGAAATCAGCTCTCATTTAGTGGGGTGGCAAAGGGAGGGGCTGGCTTGCCTTATCATTCCTAAAACCTTTTGTGAATTTTGCTCTAGCATGTTGAATTTTGCCAGAAGTGTTTTGCCCAAAATACTCTCCTAAAGAGAATTCATGTTGGAACTAAAACAATTTAACAAAGTATTTTGTGGTTTTTAGGGTACTTTCATGTGTATGATTTCATTTACTTTTGACAATAGACTTGATAGAGCAGCGAATTCTACACACATGGACATGCACCCACGTGAATGTGCAAACATGCCCACACCCTTTTACATATGAGGAGCCTGAAGGTTCCTGATTTGCCCAAGTTTCAATTGTGACAAAGCCCGGACTATTTCCACATCCCCTGCTTCCTTAGCTCACTTTTAATCCCACAAATAACAGATGAAACGGAAACCTCCCACACCCCTGGTCATTCTCTCCCACTCGGAGGGACAGATGAGTTGTGTTTGCTTCCCACTTAGATGACGTCATTGAGAAGCAAATTGAGGATGGCCTCCTGCGGCCAGAGCTCCGAGAGAGGGTCAACTATGTCCTCTTGAGGAAACACCGTCACCAAACCAAGAAGCCCATCCACTGCTCCTTGGTCGACATTGGAAAGTCGGTCTCCTCCACCACCAGTGAGTCTGGCCACTGGCTGATGGGCCTTGGGCAGGCGGGGGCTGGTGTCAGGCCCCGGTGCTTGGGTGCACCCATGTCAGTGATCAGAGAGTCTTGGCAACTTGGAAGCTTCCCAGACTTCACAGTCCTGGAGAAATTCTGAGGTTCTGGGGATTCCTTAGCCTCCTTCTCTATCAGGCCTTCAGGGACCCCAGACGCACCCCAATGTTGTTCCCACCACCAGAGCAAAACTCAGCCTGGGCTGTACCTTGCAGTCACTTGGGGGTATGAAATGTCTCCTAATGCCTGGGCCCCACCCTGGAGAGTTGTATTAAATTGGTCTGGGGTGTGGCCTGGGAACAGGGAGTTTAGAAACCTCCCCACGAGATTCTCACGTGCAGTCAAGGTGGCAAAATGCTGCAGAGATGGTGTGCTTAGGGTGAGGGTTTGGGTTTTCCCACTGAGCCCCCCACGAAGAGCCAAGAGCCCCGGCAGGAAGTGAAACACATCAGGGTGGTAGAAGGGGCTGGGTCAGCTTAAGGTGTCAGGGCTGGTAACCAGGCATCTTGTGTCATTCTGATTAGCAGAGCTGGGGGCTAGTAGGGAGAGTGGCTTGTTCCATTCACACATGTCAAACCTGCAACCACCCACTCTTGATATCCCAGAGTCATGAAGCCTAGACACTAACCTTGCTGGACCTGTCACATAAATGCAGTAATCAGAACAAAGTTGATAAAGTGGCTAAATCAAGAGCCTTGAGGAATCTCTTTAGATGGACTGTTTGAAATGGAGGAGTATTTAGCATGTCGTAACAGCAGATACATACTCAGCTCTTACCATGTTTCAGCACTGAAGCATGTTAACTCACTTCATGCTCACAATATCCCTGTGACTAGGTACTGTTTCCATCATCTCCATTTTACAAATGAGAAGCCTGAGGCAAAAGGTTAAGTTACTTGCTTAAGGTCACACAGCCAGTAAGTGGTGCAATCCGGGATGAAGCCAGGCAACACCTGCCTATTTAATCAATTGGTTGTCTTATCTTACTTTCAATGGAACAAATATTTTCTTTAATCTTGTTCAGACTATTAACTTCCTTCCAAGAAAAGCCCCCCCACCCCCCAAAACAATAACAAAGAATGAAACAACCAAAAACAGTCTTTTTACTGGAGGGAGAAGAGACAGGGCCCAGCTTTATTTAGGTGAAATGGTGATAAATTGTGAACCACATTAATGGGAGAGGCTGTGCCAGTCTAGCCAGGCTGCCAAGGCAACGCCCCCCTCTGTTCCTCCTCCCAGATCAAAGCCCAGCCCGGAGCCCCGCAGCTGGCCCCAGCCTGCACTGCTCCACAGAGGACCTGAGGATTCGGCAAAGCACAGATTACAGCCATCTGTGTGAGTGTGTTCTCCGCTACTGTGTCACAGTGTCTTTGCACGTTACGGCTTCGTCCTGGCTGTGGCAGCTGTGGGGTGTCACCTTTCATATACTCTCAAAGGCAGAGGAGATAAAGCCCAGAATCTATCTAGAATTTTCAGGGTGACATCAGGAAAGCTCTTTCACCTGAAACCTGACCTGCTCTCAGCCTTTTACCACCACAATTTTCCATGTAATTATTCTGAAAAAATGCAGCTCTGAATGAAGTCCTGACATAATCAAAAGCCCATCCTGTGTGCTAGCCGGTTGTATCTTAGTCTATACCTTTGTGTCCATCAAAGTGATCATTAGCGCTGTGTTTGGTAAAGAAGCCTTCCTTGAAACAGGATTAACAACAAGTGAGTTACTTTGCCCCTGGACTGAGAATGTTCCTATCGCTAGGCGATGGTCTTGTGCCACCGTGACAATAAAACACTGGCCGCCACAGCCCCTTGAGTGCCAGGAATGGGGAAGGGGCCTGTGCGGTGTCTGGCTGCAGACGAGCTTTCTCAGGCAGAACATCAGGGATGAACAGGACAGGGGAGCTGTGAGGCAAAGAGATAGGGGGAGGTGGAAAATGAAAAGGAAAGGCAGGGTAAAAATAGCAATCCTGCTTTCCTTTAAATACTTTTACTAAAACGCCAAGATATAAACAAGCACAGCCCAGGGCTGTGCCCCTAGCAGGCCTGAGGGATGATTTGAGAGGAGACATGGCCCATGCCTGAGCCTCCGTAGCAGTTTGCCACAGGCTTTTCCCTCTGTTCTCAGTGACGTGGGGTCCTCTCAGTCCCCCTGAACTTAGTTATTCCACGCAATGATGCCAGGGGGCAGCAGTCAGCAGGCAGCAAATGTCTTCAGGACAGTCCTCCCACTCAGTTATTCACTGTGTCTGAGGTGGCCCTGTGGTGCAGTGGTGGGGATGTGGACAAAAGGCATGAATGAGTGACTGCAGCACTGTGTGCACCTGCCCCATACCCAGGTGGCACCTGGGAAAGCTCAGCGGGAAGGGGTCACCCACCTGAGAATAAATAGGAGTTTTCCAGGAAGGAGAAGTATGTTCTAAGCCAATGACACAACAGCAGGTGAAGGGAATACACTGGGGAGGGTGCTGTGCATTCAGGAAAACACAGCAGTTTGGTTCACCAGGAGTGGAGGGACTACAAGAAAAAGGGTCCCATTGAAGGGGCCTCTGTGCCCTGCAAAAAGGCCCAGCCTTGATTCTGAGTGTGGTGAGGACCCCTGAGAAGTTTTAAGCAGGGGAGGACCATGGTCAGATTTTTATTTGAGAAGGAATAAACTAGAAGGGGAAGAGATTGGAAGCAAGAGACTGGGCCTGCCTTGGGGCTGTGAGAACAAGAACGGAGAGGGAAGGTCAAGATGGGAGATGATGGGGGGGGAGTACAAGGAGATGAGGAAGAAGGGGGGATGTCGATCTCTGCTCTGATTGCATGCAGATGGGAGGAAGGGGCACTGCATGGAGTAGGGTCTGTGGGGGGAGTCATGTGGTGGAAGACAGTGAGTTTTGTTTCCCAGGTGAGGTGCAAGAAGAGTCTGGAGTTCACCCCAAATCTCTAGCCATCTTTAAAGATGTTCATGGTCATGGAGGATGGAGGTGAAACTCATCTTTTCTCTCCAACCAAGTCCAAGCTTAGTGACACCTAGGACCTCACCTGATAATGTGTTTGTAGCCCTTCCCACCCCCAAGTCCTGGCACAGAACAGACATCTTGGTCTCTGCCCAGGAAGGTGTTCTCTGCCCAGGATGGAGGGATGGGGGTGGAAGTTAGAGACGAGAATACAGCAGACTGAAGAGTAAGAAGGAGGAAGTAGAACCTGAGGTCTGGCAACTCTTAAGGAAGCTGCCAGTGCCCTGGCCAGTGGCTTCATTGGTTGGAGTGTCATCCTGTACACCAAAAGGATGCAGGTTTGATCCTCGGTCAGGGCACACATCTAAGTTGCGAGTTTGTTCCTTGGTTGGGTCATGTACAAAGACAACCAGTAGATGTTTCTCTCTCACATTTGTCTCTCTCTCCCCCCGCGCCCCACCCCCTGCCTCTCTCTGTGTGTAAAATCAATGAACATATATCCTTGGGTGAGGATTTTAAAAAAAGAATTAAAAAAAAGAAGGCATGTTAAAAAACAAAGAAAGCTGCCATTGAAGAGAAAAGAGAGTGGAGGCTAGTTCAAAGTGGGTGCGGGATTAGGGGAGGGAGGCTCTTCCCTTGGTTATGAAGATCAGATAGTTATGTGCAAGGATCAAGTGGAAAAGACCTGTGAGAGCTTGGCTTCTCCTGATGGACCCTTTTTTCCCTTCTCTCCTAGGTCACGCCCAGAGCAGAAGCATGAATGAAATTTCTCGCACCCCAAACACTGACCAGGTAGTAAAGCCCCTGCACTGGGCTGCAGTGAAGGGCAGGGCAGGATTCAGCCTTCCGTTTCATGGGCAGGGAGCCCCTATGGGCAGGACTCCACTCTCATGAAGGAGAGGAAGTCTCCAGGAAGGACAGGGTTGGGACTCTGGGCTGCCCTGGTGACTCCACCCACCCCATCACTCAGGCGTATTGACTGAGCCTCAAGTACTGGCTCTGGGCCAGGCCCTGGGACGAGTGAGGGTCAGAGAAGCATGGTCAGGTAAAGTGCCAGCTGTCTCTGAGCCTGGGATTTGTTGGAGAGAGACCAGCACAGAGTGTTACCTCCTGTATGACACACAAGTGCCTTGAAAGATGGAGTGGGGATCTGGGCTAACAGAGACTGGCGATGGGGCCTCCCTGTGGGGACAGCAGTGATAGCAAATCAGCTGGACTGCCCAACAGTGTCTTCTCCTTGGCTGGGCTGGCAGGAAGCCAGTTCCCATCTCCCACCAGCTTGGCTGGGATCCTCTTGGTGAGATTGGAATCCTGAAAACAGTTGAGTCCATGTTCTAAGGCCCACAGCCCAGGACCCCTGTGACTATACCCCTAGAGGAAGCCCAGAGGAGCTTCCCTCAATTCCAAGCCCTGCAGAAGCCCTCATGGTCCCCTTGCTTGTGCCCCCAGGGTAGGAAGAAAGGTGAGGAAAGAAACCTGAAATTTGGTGAGGACTTCTTAGGAGCTCGGGTGAGGGCCTGGCCTTGAAGGAACCCCAAGTTTGGTGGCAAGCAAAACAAAAGCAGTCCCTCATGTCAGTGTCCTGAGAGCCCTTTGGTGGCCAAAATAATAAATGAACAATAATAACAGCATCAACTGTCATTTAAAATCCACACGCTGCAGGCATCATACAACGCCAAGCATTTTCTGTGTCATGAAGGTATTATCATCTTTAATCTACTAAGGAGAACATGAGGCTAAAAGCAGTTAAATAACATGCCCGAGTTCATGCAGCTGAAGTGGGGCAGAACCATCATTTGACCCAGGCAGTCTGCCTCTAGAGCCCTTAATTTGGAAGTGACTGAGGAACAGGTATTCTGGGATATTATTTAGAGATCCCCACTTGAGTTCAGTCAAGCACACAGACAGTGGAGCCATGTTAAGGAAGCACTGCCTAGTCAAAGTCATTCACAACCTATTTTAATAAAGGTCTAGGTGCTAAGATTACTAGCTGTTACTTTACCAGGCAATACTGCCTTGATTTAGGAATTGGAGCCCAGCATCCAAGGGCCAGCTCTTCTAACTGATCAGGTCCTGCTGCTTCTTAGTATTTGCAGCAGCAATGGCTTGTGGGAACAGCAGTCTGTCTGCCAGTGTGCACTCTTTAGGTCCAAGACCAGAGATGGTTGCTCAGTCAACTCTTTTGTCATGGCTCCATGACTGCCCTGGGCAGTCTGTCAGGTTCCCAGGGAGCAGAGGGTGGATTCAGACAGCAGGGTTGTGTGCAGTCACTTGACAGAGCTGGACCAGACTCCCCATGGGTTCAGGAAGTGGGGTCAGCAGGGTCCAGGTCCAGACTATGGCCAAGCCAGGGTGGCCAGACAGCACTATGGCCCATTCTGGGATGTTACCACGCAGACCGGGCTCCTTACCAAAAGTGTCACCACCTTTAAGGGAGGACCACGGCCCCGTCTCAAGCCCTCTCCTCTCCTGGATTATGAGTGGGCTTGTTGGGCTGCCCCAAAGCCTTGTTGTTTTCAAAGCCTTGTTCTCCAGGGCACGCCTGTTACCCCTCCTCTCCACTTGTCCCCTGGACCTGCTCCCTGCCTGATGCTGTGGGCACAGAGTGGGCAGGGAGGCCTCCACTGCCCTGGCACCCCAAGCCCTCCATCCCGAAGAGCACTGTTTATGAATCCGCTGACTGCAGCTGGGACAAAGGGACTTTTGGGGTTGTGAGGACTCTGGCCTTCCCTTAACTGTTGCCCTTGCTTGTTCTCACTGCATTAGAGTCCTTTGAGCTGTTGCCTGGGTGGTTGTAGAGCATTTTAATTTTTTATTAGATTTAAAAGATTATAAGGGTGTAGCCCTTGCTCATGTGCCTTTTTTCTTGCTGGTAGGCCACTCAGCCCAGGGTGTATCACACCCACTGTGAGAGAATCAGGAAACAGCTCTGGGCCCGCTAGCCATGCGCATGCCCACAACCCACCCCTCCTTGGTATAGGAAGTAACACAAAGAATCTGTGCCTTCACTGGGCTTACGAGAAACAGACATTTCTGTACCCACAAGACAGACCCAGGAGGAATGGGTGGCAAACTTGTGGCATCCATAGGATCTCTCTGGAGTGTTCACCTCCACCTTCTACCTTTGTTGGCCACTATGGACTTCCACCTGTCCTGCCCTCCCACGTGCTTCCTCTCCACCATCTCTCTACAAAGTTATCTCTGTCTTGCCCATCTCTTTGCTGCCCAGAGGAAAAGCAATCTGAAAAATGAGTGCATCATAAAATGTGAGCTTGCATGTGACCATTCCTGGGGCATTTTTATCGTAAAAGAGGACTCAGGAGGAGTCAGTGTCTTACCCCAGGAATGATGTCAGAAACACAGACAGTGGGGATAAGTTTGGGAAAAGAGCTTGTCTCTAGCACCTCTCCCATCAGATGCCACTTGCTCTATTTGACTTTCCTGCCCTGAACAGACACTAGCCAGAGAGACAGGTGAGAGGGCACCTGGACAGTCTCAGTTGTAAAATCTCAGAAGCTATGAGTTTCCTGGGAGGTCCCATATGGGTGACTTGAGGGTCTGGAAGTCTCCTACAGACTTGGAGGCATGGTCCAGGGGTTCCTGTCAGTGAGGGAGCAGGTGGCAAAGGGAAAACAAAGTGCATCTACCCTGGCCATCAGAAGGGGACCCATTCCTTCTGCAGCCACCCAAGGTGAAGGCAGAGAGGGAAGGGTGGGAAGCTGGAGTGTAAGAGTCAAGAAATCCTCTGCTTGAGCCGCAGAGGCTGGGGGATGAGACCAGGGCTCTCTTCCCTGACCCCTCAGCTCACATTTGAGTTGAGCAAAATTTTTACCCATCAAAGACCATATTAGGGATCAAGTCATGGCCCATTCCTCTCCATCTACAAAGGCTTAGTTGGTCCCTGGGATTAGCACACTTTGAGTGTCCTCATCTGCAGAATTGGGGAGGGTGGGTATTTCTTTGAGTCTCTTGAGAAAGTCTGGGAGAACTTTTTAAAGTTAGGCCTCTACAGCAAGCTGAAGGCGGTGAGGGAGTGAGAGCTGAAACCCCCGCATGTGAGTATCCATGGGAGTCTCCTTTTCCCTCCTCGGCCAGCGGAAAAACAAATTCATGAAGAAGATCCCCAAGGACTCAGAAGCCTCCAACGTGCTCGTGGGGGAGGTGGACTTCTTGGACCAGCCCTTCATCGCCTTCGTGCGTCTCATCCAGTCAGCCATGCTGGGAGGAGTGACTGAGGTGCCCATCCCCACCAGGTGAGGGTCATTGAAATCTGCACACCTGTCCCCAGGTGACTAGCTGTCCATGCAATCAGCATGCAGTGCTGGTGGAGACACCCCTAAAGCCTAGAAGGACAATTAAGAATTGGTTGGGGAGGGAAATCTTGACTAGGCAAGTGTTTTAGAGAGTTTATGTGAAATAATCATTCTAAAGCAGGAGCCAGCTGCTGGGAGAGGTGGTGTTGGGTGGACTCTGGGGCACCGGAGTACGGTGAGGATGCTCAAGGGGGCAGCCAGTGGAAGGGGAGAGGAAACATCTCTCCAAAACAAACATTGGAGTCAAAAGAGGGAAGGGATGAGTTTACAGGCAGGTAATAAATTAAGAATGGACACTGTTTGGAGCCAGAGGCTCTTTCTCTTCACCTGCTTCTGTTTTTACTTCTCACTTTCCTCCTCCTCATCCTCCTTCATCTTCTTTGCAGATTTCTGTTCATACTGTTGGGACCTTGTGGGAGAGCCAAGTCCTACAATGAAATTGGCCGTGCCATTGCAACCCTCATGGTAGATGATGTGAGTGGTAACGAGAAACGTGTGCCCCTGAATGTCATGGCTCCAGAATCAGGCTCTGTACCTTCATTCATTCATTTATCCAATAGGCACTGTGTGCCAGGCTGTGTGTAGGGTACTGAGGATTATGAGAATGAGGGAATAGTCACTGCCCTTTAGGAGCATCAACCGAGTAGGAGAGACAGACCTATAATCCAGGAACAGGGGAGCCTTCGCACTTGAGGGACTTTAAAGCTACAGATGAGCAGGAGGTAAGTAGACCCAGCACGAGTCTAGGAGGCAGGCATTCCAGACCAAGGGAACAGGGGCCAAGGTTCAGAGACAGAGAAGCTGGATGCAAGTTGTTCAATGTAGGCTCAGTGTTAGAGCTTTGAGTGCAGCATGGGACACAGAGAGGCGAGTCAGAGACCATACAGAATTTGTGGATGGAGCAGAGAGTTCATATTCTGTTCCCAGAGTGATGGGGAGCTCAGTGGACTTTACACACTCACATGATCCAATCAGTTGTGTAAGTCAGAAAGAACACCCTGGAGAGGATGTGGAATGAGGCACCCTGACCATCCAAGGATGAAGGGCTAGGAGGTTATCAACAGATTTGAAATAGCTGAGCTTCTCAGACTGGGCTCTGCACAGGTTTTCCAATGAGCTTGTTCTATGCAAAACTGAAGGCAGAAAGGTTAAGTCACTAAACCAAAGTCTGACACCTGGAGCATGGAGACCTGGCCTTCAGCTACAAGAGGGGCCATCTGCCCCCAAGGCTGCTGTTTCCCATTGGACCATATTTCACCTGCTGAACTACTGTTCTTTCAAAAACTGAGAGCAATTTGGCAGTGAGAGCAATGGTTCAAAGTGATTTTCTTTGAAACTTTGTGTGGTGTGCTCCCAGGAGGTGGGTAACAAGGGGACTTTGGCCAGAGAACTGACCTTTCTCTGACTCTTCGCTGCCAGCTCTTCAGTGACGTGGCTTACAAAGCCCGCAGTCGGGATGATCTGATCGCTGGTATTGATGAGTTTCTGAATGAGGTCATCGTCCTTCCCCCTGGAGAATGGGACCCAAATATCCGAATAGAGCCACCCAAGAAGGTGCCCTCTGCAGACAAGAGGTGGGTGTGTGAATGGAGGGGTGGCAACAGGGGGCGTGATACAAAGGAAACTTCAAGTCTGGCTGTTTCTTTTCTTTTTTGGGAGGGAGGACTTAAAAGGAAGATGTCAGTATATGTGGGTTTATACTTTTTCCTCCAGTTTCATTTGATTTCTCTTTAAAAAGCATCAGAAGCAAATATGCTTCTGAATTTGAACATCTATAGAATCTGGGTGGCCTGTGTGTGGATATGATTCCATCATTTCCTAAATCTTTCTCTGTATTTTAAGATATTTTATGATTTTCATTGAAGAAGTAAGAGGTATTCTGGGGACAGTCCCGGAGGGGCTGAAGCCTTCCTAGGATTGGGAGCCACACTGTACCATGTCCCTCTTCTTCCAGGAAATCCGTGTTCTCCCTGGCCGAGGTAGGCCAGATGAACGGCTCTGTGGCAGGAGGCAGCACGACTGCAGGAGGTGGCCCTGGAGGTGGCAGTGGTGGTGGTGGGGGCAACCGAGGGAACAGCGGCGATGACAGAGAGATGCCAGCCGTGCACAAAATTGGGGAAGAGCTTATCTGGACAGGAAGGTGCTCACCCCAGGCCAGACAGTGATGCCAGAGTCCTTTAGACGTGTGCCCTTCCCACCCCCCCTGTAGGAACCTCCCGCACCTCTCCCTGGCGTGCCCACTCCATGCCATGGGGACTGGCCATTGCACTCTCTTCTTTCGCATATGCTACAAGCCCCTCCTGCATCCAGCAAAAGGCTTCCCATTGGGGAAGGGGAGCAGGACCCGGCACAGGAGTGGGGAACCCAGACTTCTCTCTAGACACCCTTAGTTACCTCTATTAGTTTTCTGGGGCTCCCATAACCAAGTGTCACCTACTAGGAGGCTTAAGCAACAGAAATTTATTATCTTGCAGTTCTGAAGGCTATAAGTTATTAAATCACAATGTCAACAGGGTTGTGCTCCCTCTGAGACTCTAGGTAGAACCCTTCCTTACATCTCCCTAGCTTCTGGTGGTGCTGTCAGTCCTCGGTGTTCCCTGGCTCGCAGCCACTCCAGTCTCTGCTGTCGTCCCATGGTGTTCTTCCTGTGTTTCCATCCTCACATGACGATTTCCTCCTCTCATGAGGACATTAGTCGCATTGAATCTAGGCCCACCCTAATGACCTCATCTTAATTTCACTACATTTACCAAGGCCCTATTTTGAAACAAGGTCACATTCACAGGCACCAGAGGTTAAGACTTCAACATACGTTTTGGGAGGACACAATGACGCTGTGTTATAATCAGGGATGTCTCTGCCTCCTAAATTTGGACACAACTGTGTTTACCAAGCACAGGTGCCCAGCAGGAGATCAAGGATGTGAGGAGAATGGCTGTCTGTGGACCCCAGGATTTCTGTTCCCCCTGGAATGATAGGTCTACCCCAGGGCACATTCCCATCAGGCCTCCTCTCTCCCATCTAGGCTGTCTTCAACCACCCTTCCCAGTGGAGAGGGCGCTGACCACAGACTTTCAGTCCTGAAAGAATTCCTCCCTGGTCTTAATGTTCTGGTGGAAAGATCCCTGCCCCCGCCCACTCCTAGTCCAGTCCCCTTCCTCCGCCCAGACTCTGCAGACTCTTGTAAATAGCCCTGCGCCTGCACTGGTGTTTGTGGTGAGAAAGCAGCGCTTGGTCCTGTCTTAAGCAGGTTCTTCGGTGGCCTGTGTCTGGATGTCAAGAGAAAGCTGCCTTGGTTCCTAAGTGATTTCTATGATGGCTTCCACATTCAGTCCATCTCTGCCATCCTGTTCATCTACCTTGGCTGCATCACCAACGCGATCACCTTTGGCGGGCTTCTGGGGGATGCCACTGACAATTATCAGGTGTGTGTATATGTGTGTGCTGGGGACATGAGCCCTGAGTGCAAACCTCAGTAAAAGCTGCTGCCACCAGCTGGCGGTAAGGAGTTCCATCCCATAATGGCCACGTCAAGTCTTGGGTTTCATTTACCATCCAGGTTCAGACTGTCACTTTTAATAATCTGTTACTCTTCAAAAAATTAGCAACAAGCCAACTTTATTAAAATATTTAAGACTAAATTGTGTTACTAAAGACTAAATTTAAGGATGATGTAAATAGATCAAACTTTTAAGGGGAATCATCTGCTCTATTTGATACTTTCCCCACTGATGCTTAAGTGAACTTAATCAGCACAATTAATGAGTTGCTAATTGTGGCCTTCTCGCATATATTTTTTTAAGACCAACCTTAAATTCTTAGCTCAGAGTTAAGACATTTTTAGAAAGATGGTACACTGTTACCATGACAATGACACAAGCCTCCCTGGGAAAAAACATCTACTCAGCAAACTCTAGCTTGAGCTCTAAGCAATGGTCTTCTCTGGAGGAGACCCTTGAGAGAGAACCATTAAAAAGTCCTGAACATTCAGGTGAAGACCACTTTTCCCAGGTGAATTGATATGAATGCCTATCTCCAGCCCACACCACTTTCCTAAGCTGTGGGTCCAATACCCAGCTGCCTCTGGGTGTCTCCACATAACTGTCCCTTGAGGTCCCAAACTCACAGAGCCTACTTTCCATTTCATTATCTTCCCTCCAGACCTGCAGTTCCACCAGCACAGTAAGTGGCAACATGGTCTGTCCAGCTATCCACGTATCAACTCATAAGTCCAGCATCCCCCAGTGGCACTCATGACATGGTCCTACTTGCCTCTCATACCTCATCTCCCAGGATTCCCTTTCTCAGATTCCTGTCCTCACTCATTCTGCATTCTGTTTCCCACCAATCCTAATCCTCTTTCAGTTCTTCAAGGCATGCTTCCTCCATGTCCAGCCTTTGTAAACACTGTTTCCTCTTCCTGGGACACTTTCTCATTGTTGCACTTGCCCTCTTTTCCTAGTCAATTCCCTGCTCAATTTTTGGGTATCAGCTTCCACATATCTACCTCTGGAGAGGCCTTCCTGACCTCATCACTCTTTCTGTGTGCACCCCGACCTTATCCCACCTTACACACTCCTTAGCAGTGATTCTTGACAAAGGATGATTTTGAATGCCCACCCTCCCCAGGAGACGCTGGGCAATATCTAGAGATGGTTTGTGTTGTCACAACTGGGAGGGCTTGCTACCGGCATCTAGTGGGTAGGGGCCAGGGATGCTGCTAAACACTCTGCAATGCACAGCACAGCCCCCTCACAGCAAAGAATTATCTAGCTTGAAATGTCAGTAGTGCTGAGGTTAAGAAACTCTGCTGTATGGAAATTGCCTGGTTACTTGTCTATATCTCCCACTAGACTGAAAATGCTTTATCTTGTCTACTGATGCATCCCCAGTATCTAGCACAATACCTCATACATATTAGGCACTTAATGAATTTTGAATGAATGAGTGGCCTAACCTCCAAAAGCACCTAATAGATGCTTCAATGACTACATGACTGGATAGATAAATGGGCTGTCCTCTGTGAGTAGAATGGGCACGGGGACAAGTAGAACCATTGGCAGCCCTGTTTTCTAGGTCCTAGGGTGCCAAAAGGGAGTCACATGAGACCTTTATCTAAATGGAATTAGAGAGAGTGATGCTGGCAATTATGGGGGTTGCAGAGTAGGAGATGGGAAGCAGAATTTGGGAAGCAGAGGGCCTGGAATAAAGGATGAGCACTGTGGCCCGGGCCGGCGGTGAGGTAACTGTGGTCTATTTTGTGCCAAGAGACTCCTTCTCCTGCTTCCATGGAGCCTCACATTCCTTTGCCCCCAGGGAGTGATGGAGAGCTTCCTGGGCACTGCCATGGCTGGCTCCTTGTTCTGCCTCTTCTCGGGACAGCCTCTCATCATCCTGAGCAGCACAGGGCCCATCCTCATCTTTGAGAAGCTCCTCTTCGACTTTAGCAAGTAGGTGTTCCCTGGTGGCCCCGGTGCCTGCTCTCACACTTGGGGCACTCTGCTGAGACCCACCCAGGCAGGGGAGTGACCACAAAGGGGGTCAGGGGCAAAGAAGCACCACTGCTGTCTTTACTTCTGTGGAGAACTGCCAGAGGGGGTTCCCTCTGGCTCCCTGCCTTTAAGCCATCTTAGTGTATATGAGCCTAGCTGATAGGGAGACATCCAGGCAAGATGAGAGGAAGAATTACACCACTCTGCTTGTGAGCAATTATGACTTGGAAGCCAGTGCAGTGTATGAAAAACCTTGAGCTGGAGGTCAGAAGGCTACATGGTGGCCCGGGCAGCTGCTGTCCCTACTCTAGGCTCAACTGTCTCATCTCCAACATGAGGCTGTTTCTAAGGCCTGTCCCGGCTCTGTCTGTCTGAAATTCCTTGTTTTTTCATTCACTCGGGGTGTTTGTTAGCAAACTGTGAGAACTGAGATAGATGTCTTAGCACCTTCCTGACACCTTCCTGAGATCCTTTTTCAGAATTTTCAAAGACCAGACAATCCCACCCTGGAATTGTCCCTGTCTCCAGTCTACTTGTGGTTCCTGGGGGCAGGGAGGCATCTGTGCCACAGGAGGGGCAAATGAGCCATTCAGGGTGTGCCTGGGGAGCCAAGCACAGCCCAGAGCACAGGACTGGAGGCCCCCCACTTTCCTCTGCCTTCCAGAGGCAATGGCCTGGACTACATGGAGTTCCGCCTCTGGATTGGCCTACACTCAGCCGTCCAATGCCTTATCTTGGTGGCCGCAGATGCCAGCTTTATTATCAAGTATATCACCCGCTTCACTGAGGAGGGTTTCTCCACCCTCATCAGCTTCATCTTCATCTACGATGCCATCAAGAAGATGATCAGTGCCTTCAGGTACTACCCCATCAACATGGACTTTAAGCCTGACTCCATCACCACCTACAGATGCGAGTGTGCAGCTCCAGACACAGGTGACTGGTAACCCCAGTGGTGCCCTGGGCCTTCACCCACCCACTTCCCCCCATCACATGTCTCTACTCAAACATAGGAGGGTAAGCTTGCTTTGAAGGGCACGCACTGTCCGAATGGAGCAGATGCAGAGTTTTGAAACCAGTGTTTGGAAGAAAAACAAGGGGAAAGTACAATAGCTCTAATTAGGGTCATGATACCAGAGCCCAGGGTTGTAATCAGGAATGAGCAAGAACACCCCAGGAAGGGAAGAAGTCCTGCTTTACCTCAGTGGGGGGTGATGGGAAGACCACACCTGTCAGGAATGCCTCCCAGCTTCTTGAGAACATGTTACTGTGAGCTCTCCCTAGTATATAAGGTGAAACTACACCAGAGGGATGAACATGCCTACAGATAGGGACTTCAGCAATGAAGGGGCAGCCATGTCATTTGAAGAATGGTTGGAGAACCTGGGGTTATTCAGCATGTTGGAGAGGTGTGAGGGAAGGACAGTTCATGTTACAGGGGGCCAGATTCACCCTGTGTAACTATAGGATGCAGAACAAGAACCAGGGAGCCAGGTGCTTGCTGAATTCAGGGAAGAACTTACAGTCGTGGGAGCCTCCACTCTGAGAGGTATTGGGTCCCATGGGGTGCCTCAAGCTACTTGGACACTACGTAGATGTCCATCTGTCAAAGGTGTTATAAAAGAAAGGATCCCTGCCTTGGACAGGAAGCTGAATCAACCAACTGGTTGACCTGATAATGCTCAGTGCCACTCCTATGGTTCCTTTCCAACCAGAAACTGTCACCTGTAAAGTTAGCGCTTCCTATAGTCTGAACCCCTGGCCTCCTCCACAATCATAATCATGTCCCAAAGAGCCTTCAGTGAGGTGTGCCTAGAGTGCCCAGAGTGCCCAGAATGCTACAGAGCAGGGGCCGGAGACCCATCTGTATATGTCTGACCACCACCAGGCTGTAAACACAGAGAGCAAACTAATGTCTCGAGACCAGTCAAGGTCACATCAAACCTTAGTCTGCCTAACTATAAAAGAGACATGAATGGCCCTTGCCAGTCTCATGGAACTCTTGTGAGGTTTTCGAATTGGGTTGGAAGAAATAAGTAGATAGTGTGTTTTTCAGCCCCTCAATAATACTATCAACTTAAAAATATCATAAGTCAATCAAAAATATTTATTGCACAATTACTATGCTCCCTACTTTAGGCCTGTGGAGATAAAGATGTCCTGACCTCATGTAGTTGTGGTTATATCCTTTTTCCCTACATCACTACAGTGATTTTGTAACTTTTTTCCTTTTTTTTTTTTTTCTATCATATATTTTAGCATTCCATTAAAATCCAGTGATAGGTAAAGCTGTTCTTTGTCCTGAGCTGGGACGTGCTGCTTGCTCAAGGAATCTAGGAGATCCTATCTGCAGGCTCTTGTTGTCCTCTCCTCCAGAGAATCCCGACTCTGAGCCTGGGCCCCATCAGGGCACTCCCAGTTGCTGCTTGGACCTTCTGGTTTGTGGATTCATTGCACTGAACAGAAATATTCCCATAAACAAAGCTTTTGGAAGTATACGACCTTGCTCTCTTTGAGAACCAGTCCAAATTCTGGGGTCATATGTGGATCTTTGGCCATTCTGAGCATCACATGTCCACAGAAAACGACAAATCTAAGGGAGTCCAAGAAGCAGGAGCATGTAAGGTAGTGGCCCACGGGCCTCTGTGGCCTCATCCATTTGGATCATGCTATTGTCATGGTTCTCAAAGTGTGGCCCCCTAACCAGCAGCATCAGAACTGTCTAGGAACTTGTTAGAAATGCAAATTCTTGGGCCCTACCTCCCAGACTTGCTGAATCAGAAAGTCTGGGGTAGGGCCAGCTGCATATTAACAAGCTTTTTGAGTATTTCTGATGAATGTTTAACCTTTTGAGTGCCAACATCACTGTGAGCGACACTGACAAATTTTCCCAAAAGTGCCAGCATCACGCCCAGCGACTCTTTTCGATGGCTATAAATGTAAATAACAATGGAATAATTCGTATTTTATGTTTTGTTCTCTTTTTTTGTACCTCAGGTTATATATTGATATAATTTTTTCTCATGTTGATCCAAATTTTTACTTACTCATGGCATTCAAAGGGTTAAGTGTGAGAACTATTGCTCCATTAAACTATTAATTAATACCAAGGCATTATTAGTCACTAACCCTAGTAAAACTGAATTTTCAGTTTCTTCACAGAGAATGAAGAAACTGGACCTGGGACAAGTTGGTTTTGATTAGGAGAATATGAAAAAGTTCTAGACATTTAGGAGACTAGGGAGGGGGACACTAACTGAGGAGGGTTTTTCCCCAGTCCATGGATTACTTGGTTACTAATTGTTCTGTATTCCTAGTTTTACTGCAAAGCCCAGCCGGATTCTGGCACACTATCACTCATTGTCATTCTGAGACAGTCTCATTTTAAATTTAATCCTGTTTCGATTGTAACTGATTTGTATTCTATTTATGGATGCTGCACACACTGACTTGGCTGCTCTCAATCCCAAGTGAGTACCATTTGCAAACACTAGAATTTTTAAATCTCTGATACTTGGATACTCTCTGGAATTTTCCATGTTATATTTCTTCCTTCTTCATGTCAAAGTGGCTTTCAGAAAAATCCTACAAAGTTCTCAATATAAAAGAATCGCTAAACCTAAAAGATACAAAAGAATGTCTGGTGTGACAGGCTTGGCAGTGGGAAGGAATCGACCTCCCTAGGCCCGGCATTAGCTGGGAATCCTCGAGCAAAATTTGTGTGGGTTGCCCTGAGTCAGCTTCTTTGCCTGCCTTTTCTACTCCACTGTTAATTGTGCATCACATTCTCTTGGTCAATGGTGTGAGGAAAGGAAGCCGGTGGCCCTACAAGGCCTGCCTTTATAATAAATGGCCACATCCCCCAGGGAGTGGGTCACAGTTCCTTTCAACTCTTCTCATGACCCCTGATGGGAACTGTCATGTGCTCCACTTAGAGTTAGGGATGCTGAGGCTGGGACCAGGGTTTAGTTTTCCTCAGTTTGTACTCAAAGGGCAGATTAGCAAAGATAATAACAAAGCCAAAGAGTTCTTCCAGGCCCTGCTGACCTAAAAAACAAAAACAAAACAAACAAACAAACAAAAAACCCCAATATAGCACATATGGATGAGGCAGGAGAGAAAGGAACTATGTGCAGAGAGGAGCAGGGCAGGGAAGGATGTTCGCTGTGTGGACCTGGGAGGCGTATAGGCCCTGGACCAGCCTGCCTGGGATGGATCATGGCTCCTCCAAGTGCAACCTGTGTGACCTTGGGGATGGATGGACAGGTTCTTCACTTCTCTGGGCCTCAGTTACCTCATCTTTTAAATGGGGAGACTTCTGCCCTAGCTGGTGTGGCTCAGTGGATTGAACACCGGCCTGTGAACCAAAGGGTTGCTGGTTTGATGCCCAGTCAGGGCACATGCCTGGGTTGCAGGCCAGATCTCTGTTTGGGGGCGAGCTGGGGGCGAGTGAGAGGCAACCACACATTGATGTTTCTCTCCCTCTCTTTCTCCTTCCCACCCTCTCTCTCTAAAAATAAATAAATAAAATCTTATAAAATAAATAAATAATATGGGAAGACTTCTTTCAGATTCAGGAACTTAGTCAGATGCTGTGTATAAGGGTTTGGCATGGTACATGGCATAGAGTAAGTTCTTTGAAAATGTTTAAGTCTAAGAGCACAGACATGGTCTGGGGACTTGTAGGGATTCATCAGGCACATCATGCACTGATTTGTGTCAGCACTTTGCCTTGGTAGTGGATCCCTTACTTCAGGCTTTAAAGCCAGTCCTTTAGCATCAGACAGGTGCTGTCTTAGTCTGGCCTAACTGGTCTGTAAGCTGTGGCCACCCCCCCAATCTTCCCTGGACAAAGTGAGGAGAGTGCAGAGGGGTGGGGGTTCACTGAGCTGCCCTCAAAATGGAGCCAAACCTTGGTTCTAAGGGACTGGAGGAAGATGGGAAAGGGTGGGGGCTTGGAGTGAGTGGTTGCAGCCTCCCTGCCCAGCAGCTGCTGACCCTCCCCATGTCCTGTGCTTACCCACAGCGAATACAACCGGATCCAATGCTTCAGCCCTGCTGCCATCAAACACCAATACTTCTCTGGTAAGTCCTTTCTTCTTATGTCAGATATTAGATAGTTTTTGTTCGTGGGGAGTGAGAAAAGTTAGGAAACTGAGTCCATCTTATGGCAACCCAGACTTGCAAGTCTGGCCCCAGCTGCCCATCATGGTCACCTGTGGAGCCCTGTCAATGCACATTTTTATTTTACATATCTACTGTCAAAACCCCACCTTATAACCTACCCTATTCCATTAGATCCATGTGCATAAATATCACACACACATGTGCACACAAAAAGGGGAGGTGGATATAAGGGATGAGAAATAGGGCTCCACAAACAACATCATGAAAAAAGTTTCCCATCTGTTTTTCTACCTTCTTCCTTGCCTTTCTACCCAGGATCCCCAGTTCCCACCCAAAAGTGCCGCTCCCCAGCCCAGAAAGCTTGTTCATGCTCTCTGCTCACTGAATTTGATCTGTCCTTTGTGCTCATGTGTCCCCATGCCGTCAGATACGGCTTGCTTTTTCCAATAATAATGAGCAGTGGCTCTCATTACTAGGAAGAACAGAAGGAGAGTAATTTATAATAAAATGGAATATGTATTTTAAAAATATAATGTGTAAATACTCAGGAACAAATGGTAGGAAGTCCAAAACCAGGTGAAGGGTAGCACCTGGTTAGCCTAAGGGAGATTCTTGACCCTTTCATGTCCCCAGGGTGGCTCTTTCAATTACCCCACACAGGTAGCTTGACTGCTCAGTTGGCCATTTAACCTAATATTTTATCCAATATCTGATTTTGAGGGGGAAGAATGGAATCAGTCAGCCCCTAGTTATTATGTGCAAGTGCTGTGTATTCTGTGAGGGCTAAAATGACTGGTAAAAAACAGATTTGGGGCACTTCTGGTCAGATTGGAGGCATAGGTAAACACAGTTTGCCTCCTTGCACAACCATAGCAAAAATTACAGCAAAACTACAAAACAACTATCACCCAGAATCATCAGAAAATTGAGCTATTATGAAAATCTGAAAACCAAGGAATTAAAGAAGTCACATTCATCCAGATGGGTAGGAGGGATGGTGCAGAACAGATGGTCCCAAACCCACATGTGGTGGGTAAAAATTGGGAGGGATACTTCAGGAGTGAGGGATCTGGCCCCAAACCAGACCACCCAGCCCAGGGTTCCAGTACTGGGAAGATAAGTTCCCATAACTTCTAACAATAAAAACCAGTGGGGATGGGGTGGTGGAAGAAACTGCTGGATTATCAGGTTCCTCCTTTCAAATGGATTTAGGATTATACAGACACTCCCTCTGGGCTCCAGCACTGGGGCAGTGGCTGGAAGGGCCTGAGTGGTATACGGGGAGAAATTGAAGTATCTGGCATCAGGGCAAGTGCCAGGAGACAGCTTCCTCCCAGACAAAACCCCAGAGTCCAGGCAGCAGCATTTTCTCCTTTTTAAGCCCTCCCATACACAGCCACAAAGCAGCAACATATTGGAGACTCTATCAACCTCACTCACCCACCCTGGTGATTACCTAAGGCTCCATCCCATCCAACTTACTGGTGTGCTTTTCTATAATAGGCCATGCTACTGAGACAGAGAGTCAAAGCAGCTCTACCTAATACATAGTAACAAACACAGGGAGGCTGCCAAAATAAAGAGACAAAGAAATATGGCCCAAATGAAAGAACAGAACAAAACTCCAGAAATAGAACTAAACAAAATGGAGATAAGCAACCTATCAGATGCAGAGTTCAAAACACTGGTTATTAGGATGCTCAAGGAACTCATTGGGTACTTCAACAGCATTTAAAAAACTCAGGCAGAATGACGGTTACACAAAGTGGAATAAAGAACAATTTACAGGGAACCAACCATGGAGTGGGTGAAGCTGAGAATCAAATCAATGACTTGAAATGGAAGGAAAAAACCATTCAATCAGAATAGCAAGAAGAAAAAATATCTAAAAAAACAAGGGTAGGCTAAGGAGCTTCTGGGACAACTTCAAAGATACCATCATTCAGATCATAGGGGTGCCAGAAGAAGAGAAAGAGCAAGAAATTGAAAACTTATTTGAGAAAATAATGAAAGGAAATTTTCCTAATTTGGTGAAGGAAATAGACATACAAGTCCAGGAAGCACAGAGTCCCAAACAAGTTGGACCCAAAGAGGACCACATCAAGACACATCATAATTAAAATGCCAAAGGTTAAAGGTGAGGAGAGAATCTTAAGAGCACTAAGAGAAAAGCAGAGTTACCTACAAAGGAGTTCCCATAAGACTGTCAGGTGATTTTTTTAAAGTATATTTTATTGACTATATTGTTACAATAGTTCCATCAGCTGATTTCTCAAAAGAAATTTTGTAGGCTAGAAGGGACTGGCAAGAAGTAGTCAAAGTGATGAAAAGCAAGGACCTACAACCTAGATTACTCTATTCAGCAAAGCTATCATTTAGAATCAAAGGGCAGAGAAAATGCTTCCCAGACAAGGTAAAGTTAAAGGAGTTCATCATCACCAGCCATTATTACATGAAATGTTAAAGGCACTTATTTAAGAAAAAGAAGATCAAAACTATGAACATTAAAAGGGCAATAGACTTACAACTATCAACAATTTAATCTAAAAAACAAGCTAAGCAACCAAGCAGAACAGAAACAGAATCATAGATATGGAGATCATTTGGAGAGTTATCAGTTGGGAGGGGGGAGAGGGAGAATTGGGAAAAGGGTGCAGGAATTAAGAAGTACAAATTGGTAGGTTCAGAATAGACAGGGGGATGTTAAGAACAGTATAGGAAATGGAGAAGCCAAAGAACTTACATGTATGACCCACAGACATGAACTAAGGGGGGGGGGTTGCTGGAGGGAGTGCGGGGTACCAGATGGACTAAGGAAAAGGGGGAAAATTGGGACCAGAGATGTAGCTCTGTCCTTAAACTTGCTTGTATAATAATAAGCCTGTGGAGATGAACCTGGAAAGTAATGGGCAGCACAAGCCAAGCACACCATGTGTAATATAGGCCAATGTGTACTTCCAAGCTGGAGAGGAAAGCCTCATGAGAAACTGGAATGTGGACTGGCCTTAAAGGCTGAGAAGGTTGGTTCCATAGAGAGAAGTACATTCCAGGTTGAGGGACCAGCACAGATAGAAGGGCACAGAGGAAAAGCACAAAGCTGTTCCAGGTCAGTGAGTGGACCATCGGGCTGAGACAGTGTGAGGGTGGGGATTGCATGGGGAAACCATAAGAGATGAGCTGGGAGAGAGATGTTGGGCCAGTCCAGTGGGGCAGCAGAGGCATGCTACCTTGCAGGGGGCATTTTAAATCACTATTGTGATTGAGGCATACCCTGACATTCAGCTGATGGCTGGGCCTCTCTTTCATGTGGTTTTCTCTGCCTCAGAACTTTCTCACAGCATGGTGGTCTCAGGGTTCCTAGAAGGTAAGAGCAGATAATGCAAGGCTCCTTGAGGCCTTGGCTTAGAACCTGCTTAAAGCCACCCCCCCCCCATTCTATTGGTCTAAATCAGTCCAGGGGAGCCCAGATTTAAAGGGGTGGAGAAATAGATTTCACCTTTTGTTGGGAGAACTGTCAGGGTCACATTGCAAAGGAGCATGGACACTGGGAGACATGATTCATTGGGAACTGTCATTATGTCAAACTACCACAATTCTCTTAATCCAAACATCTGTTATAGTTGCAAGTATCTGTTTACTTCATTATGTAGGTTCCCGAACATTTACTTATTAAAATTTTAATATGTATTAAATTTCATGATAAATTACTCTCCTTTTATTATACTTAGAAACATACATATGAATATATGTGAGTATCTATGTATATATACGTGTATATATGTATATACACTTAGGAATATATATATGTGTATATATATGAATATGTATGTATAGGAATATACATAAGAATATATGTAATATATGAGTATATTCCTACATATTTTCCTATATATAATTGTGCGTGCCCTGGATTTTTAGGCATCTGGGGCACCAAAAGGGGAAGTGGCTGAAGCAACTGACCCAGGAAGGGTCTGATGGGGGGCACTGAGCCCCAATATGTGAAAGGGTGTGTAGGGATAGGAAAGGAAAAAGTAAGTGTGAGACACTCCAGGAAGGGGGTGCTCACAGGACCCAAGGTTGATTAACCGAGCTGGGAGCAAGGCCTTTTGAGGGAGGGGGCATCCCACCCTCTGTGCTTTTCCTTCATGCTAGCACAGAAGTGTATCCTAGAACATGATGAAAAAACACATCCCAGCTTCTAATCTTCCAAGGGAGCCTCCTGTTGATCATTCCTTAAAGCAACCTGTCCCCAGGAGCATCATTCTGTTCCTAGGCTCCAGAGGGACGGGAGGGCTAGGGCCCCTCAGAGAGCAGGAGGGGTGTGTGGGCTGCCTGGGCACTGCAAGGGAGGCACAGCTGACCCACCAGGACAGCCTTGACCTTCTCTCTTCTGTGCTTGGTCTTCAAGTACAACCCCCTTAACCTCACAGCACTGGACTGGTCCCTGCTGAGCAAGAAGGAATGTCTGAACTATGGTGGGCACCTGCTTGGGAATTCCTGCCAGTTCATCCCGGACCTGGCACTCATGTCCTTCATCCTTTTCTTCGGGACATACTCTATGACCCTGACCCTGAAAAAGTTCAAATTCAGCCACTATTTCCCTACCAAGGTAAGCTCACCCTTCAGTTAGGAGGGGACCTATAGTCAGATCATTTGCAAGATCTCCCTGAGAGGATTCTGACCCACTCAAAGGTTGGACAGACACAGCAGCACTGGCTCACTGAGGTTGGCAAGGGCTGAGCCTGGACTGGAGCCTGGGTTGAGCCTAAGCTTTTCATCCTCCTCCTCTTTGCCTGAGGACTGGGTCTACCTGTGGATGGGCAGGTACTTGGCTCACTTGCTCATATTCCTGCAGGTTCGGGCCCTAGTAGCTGACTTCTCCATTGTCTTCTCCATCCTGTTGTTCTGTGGAATCGATGCCTGTTTTGGTCTGGAAACCCCCAAGCTGCACGTGCCCAGTGTTATCAAGGTTTGCTCTGGGCCTTAGCTCTGCTGCCCACCATCTGCAGGTCCTTTCCCCTCTACACTGATCAAACTGTCACATTCTCTCAGCCACACAACCTTGTGTGGGTTCTCTGTGCATGCCCCATCCTTCCTGTCTAGAATAGCCTTGCAGGAGGCGGTCCTTTGAGATTGCAGGTTGGGGCCATATTCACAATGAAACCCCACTGTGTAGCCAGAGTGGGCAAGGTGCTGGACTCCAGCTGAAGCTCCTTGATTTCTACTTGAGGGTCTACAATTCCCTGACTCCTGGCAGTCTGCAAGCTGAGCCACCTGGGTTTTGGTTAAAATTATCCCTTAGAACAGTGATTCTCAAAGTGTGGTCCCAGCCCAACCTCAAGAGAATTTGCTTCACAAATCCCCCATGAGTCCAGAGTTGGTGCCGTTTGCTTGTAGCTGAGCGTGAGTCCTACTGCCTCAGAAGGAGCACCCCCTTTTCATCTACACCAGGCTGAGAGCACAGGCTCTGAAACTGGCCCTTCCTCCCTTTGAAGGCTTGACCTTCATAATATTACTTCAGGGTTCTACTAAGGAAATTAAACACTCATAAAACTGGTGTTGGCTTAGAAAATTAAAGTACCTCTTAAGGAAAACAAAAGATAAACTTCAGCCCAGCTCCTGCACAGATAATTGCTTATGTCCCAATATGCAAGTCTGAACTGATATTCGGTGCTTTACAGACAATTCTATGAGGCTCCCCAGACAGGAGACTCCAAGGAGAGACGGGGCATCAGCTGCTGGTCCATCAGAGTTTTCTTTCTTGCCTGTTGGGTCTCATTTCTGCTCCTTTTTAGTTTGCAATTACATAGTGACTGCAAGCTCTTTCCCCACCCCCTCTGTACACCTCCCTGTTTCTTAACCAATCCCAGGCAGCTGCCACAAATTACCCCCTTAGTTCTGCAGACACGGGGTCCTTCCCAAGTCTATCTGCCTCAGGGTATCTTTGCTCTGAAGTGGTAGGTGCCAATGTCTGTAAGGGAAAAGACTGCACTAGAAAAGGACCCCAGGTGGAAGACTGGCAGGAAGGTGGAGAGAGGGGACCCTGGGTGGTAAGTGCTCTGGGATGAGGGAGAGAGGAAAGGGCCCTCTCTGTTTGCTCCACTCAGCCCACACGGCCCGACCGAGGCTGGTTTGTGGCCCCCTTTGGGAAGAACCCATGGTGGGTGTACCCAGCGAGCATCCTGCCCGCCCTGCTGGTGACCATCCTGATATTCATGGACCAGCAGATCACGGCCGTCATCATCAACCGGAAGGAAAATAAGCTGAAGGTAAGCCTGGTGCTAGGAGCAGGGCCACGACCTCTTTCTTCCCACAAAGTCAGAAGGAATGAAGAGGGCAGATGGTGCATCTATCAAAATTCCAGGCCATTTGTGAAGCGAAATATGAGGCCAGAAGCCTGGAGTTCTGGTATGTGGGGAGAAATGTGACCTCCAGATGCAACGAGGCCACATGGCCAGGGTGACTTGATCCAAAGACCAGGACCAAGTCCAGGGTGGGCCACTGGGCACCTTGCTTCTCCCAAAGAGACTCTCCAGCTCTGTGCCTCCTGACAGTGAATTTGGGAGTCTGAGCAGATCCTAACACGGGCATATTGACCCAGAATCATGAGACAGAGGAGCATCCTTAGCTCTCCTTGTCCCTGAAACTCCCCATCCTACCTCTGGATCTAAGGAGATTTGGACTGCTCTCTTCCCCACCCCAACCTGGACCACTCTAGGTTTGGTTTAGGGCAGCAATTTTCAACAGGTGTGCCACAGAATTTTTAAAACATGCAATACCTGACTATGTAGTCAGGGGCACTGACCTCTTTTCCCTTAGGTTGTCAAATAATAAAATGACAATAGCCAACACAACAATAGCCATCCAGTATGAATGACTTAAAATTATACCTATTTTTAGTCAGATTGGCAAAAAATTAATATATATTCTGGTGGGTCACAGAATTTTAGTAATTCGTTTATGTGTGCCACGAGATGAAAAAGGTTGAAAATTGCTGGGCTAGGGCCTGTCCCAGCCAGGGCACCCATTCAGGAACTGCAGAGATATTGGGGCCACTGTTAGAAGCCCTTCCTCCTGGGGACCCAAGACCAGGGCCATTCCAAGTCTGAACACCCCTCTCTACAGTCACCTGTGTGCCTTCCCTGGGTCACCAAACCCTGGGGTTTGTAAGGCATGAGCAGTTCAAGATGGCAGCTTCCTCAGAATTCCATCTAGAACGTCAAGGGGAGCCCTTGAACCATGTTCCACAAAATAATCGCTTTGGGGAGATTTTTGTCTAACTCATCCCACCCCAACACATGATCAGCAACAGGCTCCTAGACAGCTACTCCTCTCCTGCTGCCCCTGCAGAAGGCTGCTGGCTACCATCTGGACCTGTTCTGGGTGAGCATCCTTATGGCCCTGTGCTCCTTCATGGGGCTCCCCTGGTATGTGGCGGCCACGGTCATCTCCATTGCCCACATCGACAGCCTCAAGATGGAAACGGAGACCAGTGCCCCAGGGGAGCAGCCCCAGTTCCTGGGGGTCAGGTAGGTGGGGCTCCAGGCCTGGGGACCACCTGAGCAGGAGTGGTCAGTTTGGGAGAGGAGAAGCAGGTTTTTCTTACCATCAAGGTATTTCAGCAAAAGGGGTCCCTGTTCGGACAGCCCAGGAGCTGTGTGGATAGGAGTGATGTTCCTGGAGGGAGGGAGGAGGGAGGGGGAGATGAAACTTCAGTTCTAAGTGGTGCTCTTTTTCTTAATAGATTCCAAGCAATACACAACCATGGCCCATATACACACTCTCAGCTGGCCACTGCTGACCTGTTCCTTTGTCTCCTCTTTAAGGTGCTCTGCTCCCACTGTCCCCCAAAGCCCTCCTGTGGGTTTGGATCCTGCTCAATCTTCATTCCTCCAGAAAGCCTTCCAGGACCGTTCCCACTGCTGGGCTGGGCCCATGGCCTGTCACCTCTGTTCCTTTCTTGCCCCATGTCAGGTCCTTGATCTGTTTCAGATAGAGAGGCACATCTTTCATGTCTTAGGGCCTCCACGGTGAGCCCACACCAGACACTGGCATTCTCAGGAGTGGCTGTCCTAAGAGCTTCTCCCCACTGCCTCAGGAGACCTGACTTCCCAGACTGCACTGAGCAAGACTTCTCTGATCAGCGCAGGGTCCCCTCCCAGACACCGGAGCCCCAGATAGCTGAGCCTGAGCAATTTTCTCCAGCACCTCCAGCTTCTACCTGCATTGTGTCTGGACCTGGGCACATAGGAAAACTCACCCACTCTCCCACCCCTCATAACTGCTCTGCCAGCAACCAGGTACCCTTTCCCCAAATCCTCATAGTCATGACCTATAAACGTAGGATCTTATTATAATCAAAGGGCAGGGATAATAAGTACTTTATATCCCATTTCATCCTTACAACAACCCACCTCTCTTCTACTTAGGTGATGCCACACAATTAGTAAGCGGCAAAGCCACCAAAGTCAGTCTGGCTCAAGCACCCCCAATACTAGTCACTATGCTGGCCAACCTCCCAAACAACCCTTCAAAATGCCCTTGACTGTGTCGTGGCTCCCTGTCTTCTTGTGTGCCTTTCTGCTGGGCCTTCGGCAGCGGGCTTACTCTCTGGAATGGGGAAACAAGGCAGAGGCCAGGGCCTGGAACATAACCTTGTGGTGCCCACAGAGGGCTGGAGGGCAATAATGATCATGGAGCATCTCTCGGTCTACTTGACTATGTGCTCTTCTCTGCCAGGGAACAGAGAGTGACCGGTACTATCGTCTTCATCCTGACCGGGATCTCTGTCTTCCTGGCTCCTATCCTGAAGGTGAGGCTCTGCCCCTTTCTGAAGGGCCCTGTCTGCCTGGGAAACCACTGGCCTGATGTCTCAGATGTGGGGGAAGGGTTCCCGCATGGTCCCTAAAAAGGCAGGCATAGAGATATCCATCGTCATCATTGTTTTCTAGAACATTGTGTCATTTATTATCAGCAGCTGCCATCCTCACTTCTCTATCCACCCCTCCCAGGGTCCACCCTGACCTTGCTGTGAAACATTCTTCCCTCAGCAAGTTCTGCCAAGTTCCATCCTTGCTTAGGTCAGGAGCTTCCCAAGCAGGTGGGGTTTCCACAGTGTTGTGTTTATGGCTCACTAGAGGCCTCCTTGCTCACCATTTTCTGAAGTTTAAAACATGCATCAAGGAGACCTCTGGAGTTGTTCTTGGGGCCTGTTTTCTGCTTTTCTGTTTTGCATGTCTTTGGCACATAAGCGACTTTTCCCCACACAGTCTGAAGTTTCTCTTGCTCATGTCCCTCCAGACCAGCTGCAAGAGATGAAATCAAACTGGAATGTCCTCATTCTGAGGTACTGAGTGTTAGGATTTCAAAATATAAATTTGAAGGCACACAGTTCAGTGTGTAGCACCTATCAATGGCCCTTCCATATAAGTTATGCCTACAAAGACTTTCCTTTCTTGAACTAATCTTTTTTAAGTATATTTTATTGATTCTGCTGTTACAGTTGTCCTAATTTCTTTTCTCTTTGCTTCCCTCTGCCCAGTACCCCCCTTCACTCCAGCAATCCCACCCCCTTAGCTCATATCCATGGGTCGTGCATATAAGTTCTTTGGCTTCACCCTTTTCTATACTATTCTTAACATCCCCCTGTCTATTTTGTTCCTACCAATTATGCTTCTTAATCCCTGCACCATTTCCCCATTTCTCCCCCTTCCTCCTCCCAGTTGATAACCCTCCAGATGATCCCCATACCTATGATTCTGTTCCTATTCTGGTTGTTTGCTTAGTTTTTTATTTTTTTAGATTCTGTTGTTGATACTTGTAAGTTTGTTGTCATTTTAATGTTCATAGTATTGATCCTCTTTTTCTTAAACATTAAATATTTTTTACCATTTCATATAATAATGGCTTGGTGATGATGTACTCCTTCAGCTTTACCTTGTCTGGGAAGCACTTCATCTGCCCTCCCATTCTAAATGATAGCTTTGCTGGGTAGAGTAGTCTTGGTTGTAGGTCCTTGCTTTTCATCACTTTGAATACTTCTTACCAGTCTCTTCTTGCCTACAAAGTTTCTTTTGAGAAATCAGCTGACAGTCTTATAGGAATCCCTTTGTAGGTAACTCTCTGTTTTTCTCTTGCTGCTTTTAAGATTCTCTCTTTATCTTTAACCTTTGTCCTTTTAATTATGTTGTGTCTTGGTGTGGTCCTCTTTGGGTCCAACTTGTTTGGGACTCTGTGCTTCCTGGACTTGTACATCTATTTCCATCACCAAATTCACGAAGTTTTCCTTCATTATTTTTTCATCTAAGCTTTTAATTTTGTGCTCTTCCTCTTCTCCTTCTGGCACCCCTATGATTTGGATGTTGGCATGTTTAAAGTTGTCCCAGCGGTTCCTAAGCCTCTCCTCACTTTTTTCCATTCCTGTTTCTTCATTCTGTATTGGTTGACTGTTTATTTATTTCTTCCTTATGTTCCAAATCATTGATTTGAACCCCAGTTTCCTTCCCTTCACCATTGGTTTTATATGGATTTTCCTTCATTTCACTTAGCATAGGCTTCACTTCCTCCCTTATGCATTTGCCATACTCAAGCATATCTGTCAAGCCTGTGAGCATCTTTATCACCAGTGTTTTGAACACTGCATCTGTTAGGTCGGCTATCTCCTCATCACTTAGTTCTCCCACTGGAACCTTGATCTGTTCCCTCTTTGGGGCCGTACTTCTCTGTCTCCTCATCTTGATAGGCTCATGTGTTTGTTTGCCTCTGTGTCTTAGGTAGAGCTGTTGCTCCTATTATGTAAGGGGCGAAGCCTTAGGTACTTGTCAATACAGGGCGACCCAGTTCACCATGTTATGCTGCTGTATGTTGGGGATTGGTCTGAGAGGGAACAATGCTGCTTACTCAGCACTCACCCTTTTTCCAGGCACTTCTCTCACTTCCATATGGGACTGGTCTCCCTCTAGCTGTTGCCCTGGCCATCGTTCCCAGAGTGGGTGGGTCTGTGGACATCCTAGGACCGTGGGGGCCTTGAAACAAGTGGACTCTTCTGAGAGGCTGGCAGTTTCTCCCTCTGCCCCAATTCCCACTGGTTTTCATAGTCAGAAGCAATGAGGCTTTATTTTCCCCAGCTCTGGAGCCGTGAGCTGTGCGGTCTGGTCTGGTGCTGGAAGTGCTCCCCAGGTGTCCCTCCTAGTTTTTAAAACATGAGACCATGTTTTCTGCTGACCTGCTGATGCGTCGCTGCTGCCACCACCACACTGCGTCCTCTCTGCCCCTGCTCTGCCCCTGCTCTCCCCCTCCTACCTGTCTGGATGAGTAGTTATTTCTTTGTTTGTTGGACTTCCATGCAGCTTGATTTTCTGGAACTTGTGGTTGTTTTTAGTTTTGAGGTAGTGGTATTCCTTCTTAGTTGTGGAGGGAGATGCAGCGTGTCTGTCTCGGCTTCCATCTAGGCCAGAAGTCACAGTTAACACAGTCTTGATCTTGCTGTGACTTTGCCGCTCCTTCTTGAGGCATGGAGAACCAGGCGACTTCAATTGGAATGCCTTGACCTTTGTTTCCAGGTCATAGCCATAGACCCATGATTCTTCTCTGTTATGACCCTCTTGAGGAAAGCTGGTTCATTGTTAGCAGCTTGAACCAAGTCAATAGCAACTGCAGCATGGCGTTCCTTCTGCTCTGGTAGCAGGAGCTGCAGAAAGAATTTTACTATGATACATTTCATGCCAAGATCCTACATCAAAATCTTGGACACAGTAGTTTTTGGAATCCCCATATCAGCTTCTAGTTCTCTTGCTGTCAGTCGCTGATCTTTGTTGATTGCAGCCTGTACACATTCAACATTCTCAGGTGTTCTGCTTGTTGCAAACCTTCCAAAACATGGATCACTTTCAAGAGATTCTCAACCACTTTTGAAGCACTTGTACCACACTTCCATTTGCACTGCACTCATTGTATCAACTGAAAGCCATTTGAGTCATCCAAATAGTTTCCACGGAAGAATGTGCCAACTTAATGCAGATTTGTTGCTCTACGTGCTTACAGTCATTTTGAATATGATGGCCACACAGTACACATGCTCATTCAACAATGTCTACTGCCCCCACTGACTAGTATGAGAAGTCGTTATTGTTCTCACATGTGCATCCCATTCCATCGATGTTGTACAAACCATTCTTGTTATAGTAACAATGGCTGGACTTTTTTTCCGGACAAACCTTGTACTTAAAATAATTGAAATGAAAAAATAATTGAAATAAAATTAGTTCTGTGCATAAGCCTTGACATTACCAAAGCCTTTCGTGATTATCCTTAATGATGTGTAGTTATACTGCTCACTTTTGGGTGGTGTGTAATAGTTTTCTAATTTAAGTAGTAATGGAAACTCCTTTCTGCTGCAGTTCTTGGTTCAAGTGTTGTAACTTTTCCAAGCAGTAGACTGTATTTCTGTATTAATTGATGCACCTTGTAAAAATAAATGAGCTATTTTAATAGGGTAAAAAGTCAGATATGGGGAGATGTTCATTATTACTCTGGCCATCTTGGAAAAAGATGGATCCCATAGCTCCAAATGCTCTGATATTGTCTTTGCATTTAATCACAACAGGATTTGAAAAATCCCGCCTATGTTCTTTTACAATAATAGTGGAAAATGTAATATTTTGTTTAACCACCAAATAATCTGTCCAACACACTCAAAGAGAATCTGGAGGCTTTGTTAGAAATAAATTATATTTATTCAAGGGACTTGGTGCAATCAGAACACAGCTAGGCAAAAACCTAGAGGTGTTCCAAGGAAGAAAGGAAGGTCAAAACAGTACATTTTAAAGAATTACAGCCCTGCATTCTTCTTTTCTAAAGGTTTTTGTTTTATTTTGTTCTGTTTTAGA
This sequence comes from Furipterus horrens, assembly GCF_987537825.1. NCBI lineage: Eukaryota > Metazoa > Chordata > Mammalia > Chiroptera > Furipteridae > Furipterus > Furipterus horrens. Next base: position 55,046,016 of record NW_028327176.1, on the reverse strand, counting down.
GAGAGGGAAAGGGAGGGAGAAAGAGAGGGAGAGAAACATCAATGTGCAAGAGAAACATCAATCAGTTGCCTCATGCATATGCCCCATCTGGGGACCTGTGCCCTGACTGGGAATTGAACTGGAACCCATGACCTTACAGTTTGCAGGATGACACCCAACCCACTGAGCCACACCAGTCAGGGAAAGTCCTGCATTCTTAGTCATAGGATTGTTTCAGGATGGTTATCAGATAGATGTCAGGCAGTCAGGATGATGGATGCCAGGTGGTCCAGAAGATGGGTGTCATGAGGTCTGATCACACCCAGTAATCTGGATAATGGATGTCAGGTTGATGTAATACCGGTTATTCAGGGGGTTATCAGGTGGCCTGGAAACATGGGTCCTTCAGAGGTAATCAGAGGGTTCTCTGCAGGTTCATATGTACCTACAGGTATTGCCACAGAACTGGAAAGTTAAAAAAATCTAAGTTCCCAGCCTAGTTAGAACAAGAATAGAGTCTTTCCTCATGCCTCAACCTTCATAATATTAATAAATTTAGCAGCTTAGTTAATGACTCCATTTTATATATTCCCTGTCTTCGCTCTTTCCGCAATCTATTTGATATATTTTATAGCAAAGAAGACGCATTTAAATTTCCTCTGATTGGAAGATTTAGGATTCTGATTTGACTATATGAAGGTATATACCTTTTTAAAAAAAAACAGGCTTTCAGAGGAAGTGAACAAATTTATACATGTTTCTTCCAAGAATGATTCCACCCAAGACTGCTCCTTGAAATGAGATATTCAGAATACCTTTGAGGCAAAACTTCCCCATCACAATCCAACAATATCTTGTTCAAGTTTCTTTTATCTTAATCAAGCAAAATAAAATAATTACTAGTTTAAGAAATATATGCTTCAAAATTGCTAGTTTAGTGATTAAAGCATTATCACTAGCTGACACCAGTATTAAATACTAGATTGATTTTTGGTCAAAGAAGACATAATTTATATAACCAGTTCAAGAAAAGTATACAGTAATTTCATCCAGATCTGACATCTTATGTTTAATCCCTGCAGTTATTTTTGATCAAGAAATATATCTATAAAGCTTGTTTACTCCTGGCTGGTGTGGCTCAGGATTGAGCGCTGGCCTGTGAACGATTCCCAGTTAGAGCATATGCCTGGGTTGTGGGTCAGGTCCCACTGATGTTTCTTTCACACATTGATGTTTCTTTCTCCCTCTTTCTACCTCCCTTCCTCTCTCTGAAAATAAATAAATAAAATCTTTTAAAAAAGTTTTTTTTAAAGCTTGTTTAACTTTTTGCAACTGTACATTTGCCTATGTCTTCCAGATTAGGCATAGCTGAGTACCAGGATCATAGAGAATTTAGTCTGGAGAGCTGTCTACACAAGACCATTCTTTAGTTGAAATCTTTAATTCTTGCCCCCTGATGCTACAAATTTTAGAGGGTGCTAACTGGATCCAGTTGCTAGTGTTTCCTTTAAAGTTTCTATATCAGTTATTAATTATATCTGTCTTTGTACCAATGTCTCCAGTAGAGTTCTGTTCTAGGGCTTCTCAAATTTTAATGTCTAAAAAAAGTCACCTGGAATGTTGTTAACAGAAGATACTGATTCAGAATGTCTAGAAGGGATCCAAAATTCTGCATTTTTAATGGGATCACAGGTGATGCCAGTGATGCTGGACCAAAGACCATACATGGAGTAGCAAGGAATGAAATCTCAATCTCTCTCTCTTTCTCTCCCACCCTCTCTCCCTTTCTCCCACCTTCCCTCCCTCTCAGGGGATGATTGTAATGACTTAGATACAGTGATGCTTATTTTTAGAGGACCGGTAGTTATCTTCAGTCCTTCTACTGCCAATTTGCAAATCATTCGTTATCTTGCCAAATGAGGGCACTGGGGGATGAAGCATGCATGTGTCTGATGAGCAGCTTACATGACTTACACAGTCAGTTTCCCAGTCCATCCCAAACTCTGAAGTTTTGTTTTGTTTGCTTTGGCTTGCACTTTGCCACAGCTCCTTAGAACTGTGGATTTCTACATTCTGCCTCAGAGGAACCCCTGACCATGTATGTCTAAAGCTCCCCTTCTGAACCCCATGTTGTTCTCATGATCTCAACTTCAAATTCTTTTCTTTTTAATTTTTTTTATTGCAGTTCTATTACACTTGTCCCAACTTTCCCCCCATTGCTCCCCACTGCCCCACCCCCCAGTCTTAAATTCTATAGGAAGGCCATGATGTCCTTATGTTTGGGACTGTGATTATTGTTGAGTGCTTTAACAGGTGGTATAAAGCTGGCACTTAGAAGCACCTTTTTGCCACTTTACTGTGTCATAAGTACTGGAAAAGGGTCTTTCCCTGGAGATCCAAGGAAGATATTTGCCAGTTAATCTAGAATTCTAGATCACAGACCGACCCATCATGAGTGAGAACATGATGTCACAGTCCTCTGGGATTTGCTGGCAAAGTTGCCTGAGCCTGCAAATAACAGGACTGGAGACAATCTCCTACGCTTGATAATCAGTCACTAGTAACCACAATTATCGAAGACTTAGCTCAGTTCTCCAGTTTGATGCAGTTTTCAACACTCATTAGAGCAAAGGGAAGTTATAAGCCATCTTACATTTGTGCTATTACAGACTATAGCTGTCCTTTATTTAAGATTTTATTTCTCTCTCAATTGGTCCCACTTTGAGAATGATTAGGACAGTGTTGTTCACTTACATGTTTACCTTGTTTTGTGATTAGGCAACAACCTCATTAAGCATGTACACATGGAATGATGCCATAGCCCCATATTTCCTTTCCTTCAGTTCCAATGTATTAGACTGAGACTTACAGCACATGGGTCCAACCATGCTTTCATGTTTAAAAGTGAACACAGCCCAATTTATGTTAAAAGAGATGATGGCTGTTTGGTTAAATTTATTGGCATTCTGAAATGGTGTCTAATGGGCACAGTACTTTGGTTCTCCCACGTGTTCCAATACGACAACCCTGGGAGTGAGGCAGAGCAACTTGGTTCATCATGGCAAGCCGCAGGTGCAGAGAAAGAGAAAGAGAAAGAGAAAGAGAAAGAGAAAGAGAAAGAGAAGTAGAACCCCAGCTTATACAGACAGTGGAGAAATACCTCAAAAAGGCTTCTAGAGAGTCATAATGATGATTGTAGAGCATATCAAGAATATGATCCTGTTTTTGAACTATCTACCTGTGAGCATGGTAAGGAAAGATACCCACCAAACCACTGGAGATTAGTGGTAGGTGGCATATACATTCTGTTTTGTTTCTTCTTTATTTTTATATGATCATGCGTGATGCATAAGTTTTGTTCATCAGCAGGTGCTCCCTACTGATGTATTTATAGGTCAGCTCACTAAAGGTACCTAGCTCCCTACAAGCTGAGCAACACAGCTTCGGGGACCCTCAGCCGGGAATGGAGGTGGGAAGGGACAGGCAGGAAGAAGCAGGGGGCTTTCTATGGAGCTTTCCCATATTCCAGAAGCTATGTCTTCACACCACATGGCTTCTGCAGGGCCTGAAGCAGGGGAACAGGCTGGGCAAGCAGCTGTACGCTGGCCTGGCTACCCTAGGTAGAGAAGGTGGCAGAAGAGCCCCAGAGACCATCTCCCTTCCCACTGCCTCCAGACCTGTCCCCGACGCTTAGTTCCTCCAAACATCCAGCTCCTTCACCACTTCGGGAGAGTCAGCGCAGGCCAGGCTGCCTTTGTAACTTGGGCAGACATTCTCATACAGAACAGGGCAGCCACCAGCTTGCCACGGGCAGGGGTTCTGTCCAAAGCTCTACTTCCTCTCTCATTTCAGTACATTCCCATGCCAGTGCTGTACGGAGTCTTCCTCTACATGGGCATGGCCTCCCTGAATGGCATTCAGGTAAGTCCCTCCCTATGGGGTCAGCACTCCAAGACTGGGTCCAGGTCACCAAGACCCCAAGTGTTCACTTTCCCAGTTCAATGAAACAATAATAGTAATAACAAGATGACCATTTACCACTTGCCAAGTAAAATAACTATGCCAGGCACCTTAGAGGTGTTATATAATTAAATCTGTACACGTAGGTCCTCTGTTACCAATTTTATAGATGAGGAAACTGAGGCTCAGAATTCAAAACTCAGATCGGGCTGGATCCAAGGAGCATTTCACTCCATCCCTGACTTCTCTAAGGCACCTCTGACAGAAGAAAACATTTTATTTCGTTCTTTATACACCATGAAACACCAGGATGTTTTCGGTTATTGGTGTTTCAATTAAGTTGCATTTTGATTGTGGACAGTGCTCACTTGCCACCAGCTCCAGGGCTGTAGCCCTCACCCAGGGCCAAGCTCCCTTTGGAAAGATCTCCTGCTGTATGTCGCCCTATACCTGCAGTTCTCTTTCTGTGTGTCCTTAACGCCTGACCAGGTGCTCCTCTCTAGAGGCCCCACTGCACCAACCCTTCCCCCACATCTCAAGTCCCCAGCAGGGCCACCCAGGTCCCCACTGCTGGCTGAGCCTTGTGCTGTCCTCCCCAGTTCTGGGAGCGCTGCAAGCTCTTCCTGATGCCAGCCAAGCACCAGCCCGACCATGCCTTCCTGCGGCACGTGCCACTGCGCCGGATCCACCTCTTCACCCTGGTGCAGATACTCTGCCTGGCAGTGCTCTGGATCCTCAAGTCCACAGTGGCTGCCATCATCTTCCCAGTCATGGTATGGTGGGGCCAGCTTCCCCTCCCATTGCATGAATTTGGCCTGGGTGGGCGTCCATGGGGAGGTCCACCCTCACTTTCTCCTCCCAAATGGCCTTTCTCATCAGCCATGCACAGAACAAGACTGCGGTTGTTAGTCCAGGCCCGACGGGATGGGACAGGATGGGGGAAGTGGCAAGGAGGGAAGGGGAAGAAGGTATGTGACCCGGCAGTGGCAAGTCACACTCCCACCTCCACCCAGCCAGATGACAGAGCTCAGCAAGAATGCAAAAGCCACCCAACATCCTCCACTCTGGGGCAGGATGGAGACACTAGGCAAATACAAGGAAACTAAGGTCCCCACATCTTGAAACTCAATACAAACCCTTTCACCATTCAAACTAAGTGAATCTGAAAAGATACATCAGGGTTGGGGTTAGGGGCTGGGAAGAACTAGAATCAGAGATCAAGAACTCCAAAGTCCCATGTCATTAACATGATATTTGGGGAAAGTACATGAGTGTTCTGTGACTATTCTAGCAAATTTTATTATATAAGTTTAAAAGTATTCTGAAATAAAAAGTAGAAAGAAAAGCCAAAAACATATTGCTCCTGGCTCCTAAATAACCCTACCAGAGGGAAGAGGCCCCAGGCCCCAGCTGGGGGTCCTGGAGCCAGTGAACTAACACTCAGGGAAAGCCCTGAGGGGCCCCAAAACCGGCAGGCCTGGAATTGGGGTCAAAGTGAGGACACTGAGGTAGGGTTTGAAATGTGCCCTCCTGGGAGGGCTCTCTGTGATTTTTGACCCGGGCTTCTCGTTAGGGTCCTCAGCACCCAGCAGTGTGTGCATTGTATTAACAGCCTGACAGGTGATTTGAAGCAAGGCCAACTTTGAGGAGCACTGATTTAAAGAATAACTGTAGTTCTCCACCTATGGTCTCCACCTGGCTCCCCACCTCAGCCATCGCAGGCTCTGTCTCTGTGGGTCACCGGTAGGCATTGTCACTCAACTGAGGAAAACCAGACAGGATCCAAGGTGAGCAGGAAGTGAATAATGGTTTGTGGGAGCTTTGAGATGGCTCCAAAGAAAAAGTCATTGAACATAGCTGAGGGAGAAAAAACTGTGCCCAGGTTTGGGAACTTGAGCCTAAGGTTTTCTCTGAACTCTCACTGCAGATCCTGGGCCTCATCATCGTCCGAAGGCTGCTGGACCTCATCTTCTCCCAACACGATCTGGCCTGGATTGACAATATCCTCCCAGAGAAAAAGGAGACAGATAAGACGAAAAAGACAAGAAAAGGGGCCCATGAGGACAGTGATGAGAAGGTGGGGAGGATGTGAGGCCTGGGCCAAAGTGGGAGACCAAGAGACCCTCCCTCCACTGCTGCTGGGGCCAGTGGTGGGGTGGCTTCTCGGGTGGCCTGCAGAGATCCAGTCCAGGATAAGTTGAGGCTTCTGCTTACCTTGGTCTGGGGTGCTGAGATCTTATCTGTTTGCGTGACTGTCCGCAGGGTGGGCCAGAGTAAAAGAGCACCCCACGCAGGGAAATGTTGGTTGGCCAAGCCCACTATTACCCATTCCTATGGGCTCCTGGGGCCATTATCAACAGCAGTGCAGTCCCTTGAGGGAACAGGGCCGAGCCTGGCTCCATCATGGAGGTTATAAAGACTGACCTCCAAAGAATGGAGCAGGCTCAGGGGAGGGGTTTCAGGGGAGCTCACTAGCATACTGAGCTCCTGAGCAGATGGTAGGACTGGGGACAAGGTTTACTTGGTCCTGCCCCTAGGGTATCAGGGAGAAAGGCTGGGGAAGATGGACGTGTCCTCAGTGAAAGGAGGGTGGCTAATTCCCCAGATGCCTGAAACCACTTGGTTGCCCTGACTACTCCCTTTTCCCATGTTTCCTCCTCACCCCAATCCCCAAAAACTCAGGGAGTCAATAGGCAAAAAGCCAGTCCAGAACTTATAGTTAAGTCACAAAATGTTAGGGAGCAAGATTGTCTAGTTCAAGTGTTCATTACACATGATGAAACTGTCCCCCAAAAGGGAAGTGATTCACCCAAGATGGACATACAGCTCAATGTCTTAGAGGGAATTAAGAAAACCATTCCTGATTTTGAATCTCATCATTTCCAATACACTAAGCTGCCCATGATATCTTCTAATACTGTGCCTGGCTCCCATTCTCCCAATTAAGACTTAAAACCACATCCCTACATCACCCTTGAATTGTTCTCCCAGTGATGTTGCCTTCTGCAAAGCAAAACTGTTTTGGGCGAATGCTTGCTGACTCACTGGTGGTCATTAAACCAATTTTCTGATGATAGTGAGAAACCCAAACTCACCCGGTCCTTAATTATTATCCTCTTCCAGGAAAGGAAGAGGCCCATCATTCAATGTTTTTCATTGATGGTTTAGTTTAGATGATTTGCAAAGATAGGTTCTGAGAACAAAGAAACCAAGAGTCTAAGTGCCTTTTAAAGACAAATACTTATTCTTTCATTGATTCGTTCAGTAAATATTTGAGTGGCTTCCACGTGCCTGCAACTTATTCCAGAGTTGGGGAAAAAAATATCTCTGGATTGTATGATATATTCAATGAAAAAATGGGGTTCAATTTACACAAATTTATTTTATACATTTCCTAACACAGCTATAATGTGAGGTTCACTCCCAAGTGACTGGTTACCATGACAGTTGAAACTGTTCTGAGCAATGTTCCCAGGAGTCCTATCCTGACCAGGACAACAAACTACCATGCAATGCCCCCTCCATGGGCTCAAGAGTATTGGCAGCACCCTCTTTCTGTTTAGTCTGGATGTGAAGATGGTAGTCTGAACACTGTGGATGTATGTATTTTCCATATTGGCAAGAAAGCCAAAGCTCTTTTATTGGTGGTGTTCATCAGCTTTTCCCACTATTTCTCTCCAGCCCCAGTTCCCTCCTCCCTCAGTTATAAAGATTCCCATGGAAAGTGTCCAAACAGATCCCCAAAATGGTATCCACTGCATTGCCAGTAAGTAAAACACATGGTGTCTCTCCCTTTCTCACTACTAACCTTCCCCCTCTTCCTCAAGGAATTTTCATCTTTAATTCAGGGGATCTAATGGTCTTAGCTGCTAAAGGACCACTGTGCTAGGCAGAGCTCAAACAAATCTGGGCCATGAGAATTGGGACTCCAACCAAATGAAAACCTCAAACCAACTTGTGATCCACCTTCACTTTAGGCAAAACCTCTCATTCCTTCTTTTCTTCTGGTGCTCCCAGATGCCTGTGGCACCACCTGGCCCTCTCTTGCATTGTTTCAGACCACACTGATCTGAACATGACCCGCTGTCCCCTGTTTCCCAGTGACTGTTGAGATGATTGAGAGCTCAAATCCAAGCTGAGTTGTCCTTTAGAGAAATGGGTAGATTGCATTTGGGTTATCACTTAAGACTTAGAAGGTCCCAGTAGCTGTGCTGTGATTTTGTACAAATCACAAGCATCTTTCACCTGCTGAAAAGGAGGCTGCCTGGGATGGATGAGGTGTTGCCTATGGAGATCCTGGGGGATTCTGTTGCTGCCTTTCCCCACTCCCAACCTCAGCTCCCTATGGGTAGACAGTCTTGTCATGGAGACAACACAGCCTGAGATCTCAGCCTGAGTCCAGACCCTGTTGACCCTAAGATAGTCACCACTTGCCTCAAAAGACCCAGATTAGGGATCCTGTCAGGCCCCTCAGGGGCCCTTGAAGGGCCTCCCATCACTCTCCATCAGAGATACCTCTTCGAGTTTCTAATTTCTCTTCTCTCCTTCCTATTTGCATAATTCTATGACCCTTTCTCACTCTTCCCTGGCCCTCTCCACACCTCCCACCCACCTAACCTGGCTGAGCCTTCCAGGTGAAGGAATAAGTAAATCACTTGTCCTTGTGAGGGCCCTGTATTTCTCTTGTGTCATGTTGGCCATGGGGCTGGAGAATAGAAACGAGAAAAAATGGGTGAGGGAAGCATTGGAAAAAGAGGATATCCTCCAGTGTAGTCCTCAAACCTGCTCCACATCTGACATTTAAATTTTCCTGCCAGGAAAAAGATCTTCCAGTTGGAGTTACTCATTCTGATTCTTCCTTCAGTGACTCAGAACTTGATCACAGGTAACAGCCATAAAGTATACTTCTTGGGTGTTAGGTAACTAAATAACAGCGGGAAGGTTGAGGGACGAGGACCTCCCAGACTAGCCAGTGTCTCAGTAAAAGGCCTTTGTGGTCCACCGTGGACAGACAGGCTGATATGCCTGATTATTTGGTGTCTAGTAACGAATTTGTCCTCTTACTGACATAAAAACATAATGACAACACAAAAAGGAATTCAACCTTAGAAAAGGAAATTATTATATTAGGTAAAATGCAAAGTAAAAGTAAATACTGAAAAATAGAAAACAATGTAGAGGAAAAATAGATATGACTTAAGTATAGTTGAAAGCCAGGATAAAGGAACAAGATCTTAAGGGTCAAAACATCAGGTAATCTAATGCTCTGTGGAATAAAATAACAGCATGGTTAATTACCAAACCACAGGTCAGAAAAGGTATCAAGGAAAGTTAACTAAATATCAAAGGCTAGGTGGAGATAATAACAGTCCAGAAAGGATTCAAGACGTGGTTTCCAAGAGTCCCCTGCCAGTAGTGTGATTCCTACCTGTTCTAAATGGGAAGCCGCCTGTAAAGAAAGTGGGACTACTTGACGGTTGAAAACCAGGTGGGCTCAAAATGAAAAAGCAAGTCAGAGGCAAGAAAGGTGGCCTCAGTTATTACGAGGGAAGATGGTAGGGGCAGTCCTCTTACACTGTGTCCTAAACTGGGCAGAAATCACTCCGTACTGGGTCAAACAGCAAAGGCACAGGCTATCCAAAGTCCAGAGGCAGATAAACTTCAACTTACATAGCACTCTCTTAAGAGATTTCAGGAAATATGTACAGATCTTCTGAGTTATAAGTCAGAGCTGTTATCATGTACCAGGATGAGAAGAAACTTATCAACAATACGAGCCTCCGAAGCAGTGGGCCCAAGGCTGCTCTAGCCCAGGAGCGTCAATGTCCGAGTTACATCTCTGCCTGCCTTCTCATGCCACCTCCCCAGCTAAGGCTCGGACACCCTCAGTCACTGACCTTCATATATAAATGTGTTAAGAGAAAAAGCAGCCTGTCTATCCTCATTTATTTTCATTTTAAAATAGCCTACACTAAATTAAATCTCTAATTGCACCAATTTCAGACAGTGGAGAGAGAATTTGGACTAAGATAGGGCATCTCAAAAACTTTGTTAAATGATATAAAGCATGGGACAAGGTCAGAGAAGTAGCAAGTTTGGTAACTGGCAGTGGCATCTCCCAGCTACACTGGTGTTTTACCAAATCTGTGAAAGCAGATGGAAGCAGAGACCACTAAGTAGCAGGATTCCATTTCAGTGAAGAAAAAGGCTCAGCAACATGATCTAATTTAACAAAGGTTAGCATCATGATCTCCCTGGCAGGATGTTTAGTCCTTGGGAATACAGAAAGACAGGCATGTGAATGATGACATCCACCCAGAACCTTGTGTCAAGAACAATGGAGCACACATAAGAGAAAGAACAGTGGTTTAAGGGATGATTTGCCTTATCTGGAGCACATAGAAATGACAAACAGGAGACCACTAGGTGGAGAGGGTGAAGAGAGAGAAATGGGCATTTCAGGCCATGAAAACAGGCCAGAAATATCATTTGGAAACACACACACACTCAGGGCAAAGAACACAGGGATGGATGGAGCAGTCACACTGCCAGCAAACAGACACATGAGCACAGCACTTACCGCACTAAGGAGCTTGGATACTATGTTTTGAGCAGTGGGAAACCATGGAAAAACTTATGCAGGAAAACCACAGGCAGATTTGTGATCCAGGAAGTTCACTTTGGCAGCAATGTGAAGAATAGGTTGAAACGGGGCAAAACCAGGAATGACTACAGCCGAAGACCAAGCAGAAAGGATATTGCTAGTTCCCATGATGTGTTAAGATTTCATAAGCAAAGACAGACCTATCTGCATTTAGAGCCCTGCTCTGGGGGATAGCATGAAAAACACCAAACACTAGATAAATCATGTTTCCCTCCTTTTTCTCATTCAGCATCACCTTGCACTTCAAAATTTCCTGTCCAGCTTCACCTGCTTTCAACTACTCACAGAGCCCAGTGTTCATGGTGCCACAAGTGAAGATAGAGATGGAGTCAGACTGTGACTTTACAGACATGGACATGTATGGAAGAGAAGCCGATAGCGAGACCACCCTCTAGGACACGGCACCCTCAGACCAGGCACAGAGGGAGGGCGTGGTCTAGTCTTTATTGTGAGGGTCTGGGCCACAGCACTGAATTTCTCGGAGCCTGTTCCCTTATTTACCAAACAGAGTAATTATTCCGCTTGATAGAAAAATGGAGATCTGTCAATGTAAAGTACTACTTAGGTGCAAAACTCTTCCCCCTTCCCTTTGCAGTTATGAAATAAATAAAGCAATATGTTATACACCTTATTTTAAAATGTAGTCCAGCATAGAAATAACCTTTCTTTTGAAATGAAAAAAATGCTTACCTCCCAAAACCATAGTTAAGGTAAAGGGGCAATAGTCCGTTTTTATTTAAAATAAATTACCAGTTGAGAATTTTTTTAAAGATTAGATTTTTAAGTGTCTAGCTGTTTTTTGAAAGAACAATTAAAATACTTGTATTTCAACAGAACAAGGTTGAAAAACCTGTCTTGTAATTTTGCATATTAAGAAATGCTTAAAGGTCTTCTCTTTTCTTTCCATCTTGTTCATTTGCTAAGGATCGTATGAACAGTTTGAACCATCTGCATTATATATAGGCCTTGCTCCAGCACAGAACTATGACTGGTGCTTTTCCAGTTTGAAAAGCCAGTTCCAAAGTCTGTTAAAGAAAGAATGAACATGTTTGAGTAGATAAATGTTTTAAAAATAGTTCTTACTAGAGTAAAATCTCAAACTGCGTTAAATCAACAAAATGATCCTTTGAATTAGTATCACTGGTTTTTCATGCCCAGAATCAAATTTCTGGGCATGTAGGTAGGTCCTTCCTGCAAGTTTGCAATGGCCTGATTCCCAAAGTCAAACTCCCATTCACATGAACACTGCATGTTATACAGAGCTGATTTCAAATTTTGGAAGATTATAACTTTGTAACATTAGACTACTATTTTAAAGGAATGATTAAAAGCAAGTTGGGTAGATTAAAACCTGTTATTAATGAAGCAAGCCCTTTCCTTATAAAACAAGATCAGTCTTTATCTTCAATCTATGTTTAACAAACTTCAACCATGTTTATTTAGCAACTACTATGTGCCTAACAGCCACAATGCATCTGACAAAAAACAACTAAGAATTTGAATCTTGAGTTAATCACTTTAATTAGTTACTACATTTACTCAAGATGACAAATACTGGTGCTTTTTCTTTATTTCTTCCTATTTATTTTAAAGACAAATGACACTAGATCACTAACATCTTGAGTACCAGAACAGTTAAATGTCTGTAATTCTCAAAGCTTAGTACTGGTCCATAGAAAGCTCTTGTTTATTAAATTAAATCTCAGAGCTCCCTTCCAAGGAATACTGCCAAGAGGTAAAGTCCTAAACCTCTACCACTTCTGATAGCAGCAGAATTACTTACCTACTCACAAATCCAGAACCATCACCTGAGCTTAAGTATAAATTCTTTATCTTCATCTGTACCAATCCTGGGAGAGCTAACAATCTACCCTTAACATTTCACTTTCAAGACTTGGCTGATTTTCAAAGGCACTTTGTCCAAATTAAATTGTAGAAGTGTTGCAGATTTAGCAGTAAATGTGCTTGATTAATCAAACAAACTAAAAAACTACAAAGATAAATATTTTTGTTGTAAATTGATCACTGTAATTTTCACCTTATATGTCATTTATATTTTGTATATACATAAACATTTAAATTCTGACAGCTTTTAACAGGTTGACATATTGTTACTTCTCTGTGCAGGTCAGCACTTTTTTCTACTTGTAACTACAATTCAATAAAATATAATCCTGTCTGCTCATCTTGCTCCATTTTTAATCATTTAGGTTAAGTCAGCAGGCTTGGCTTATGGACACCAGCTACATCTCACTTACAGAAAATCTCCAGCAAGTTATCATCTTCTTTCATCTCCAGAAAATTATCAAAAGAATAAAGTCAGCTGGCAGAGGGACAGGAGGGAATAGGTCAATTCCTCATTGTTCTCCTTTCTTTGTCTGCCTCAAGTTGCCTGGAACAAGAGCTGCTTCTGCCTGCATGAAAGCCAAAATACCCAGTCCTGGTGGGGAGAAAACAGGGATAGCCTGGAAATGTGCACAGCCAATACCTTCCAATCTGTCACATCAAACAAGCACACAAAATTTAAAAAATTTTTACACACACACACGTGTGTGTATATATATATGTACATATATATGGAGAGAGAGAGAAAGAGAGAAAGAAAGAGAGAGAAAGAGAACAAACTTGGGAAGCACATCAGGTTCTTTGTAAATCAAACAGTATGTAAATTGCATGCATGGTTTAGAAAATACCCTGAACAAGACTAACCACTTAATGAAGCTTATAGATTAAGCTCCTGGCTTAGCACAAGCTGTTGTGATGTAAGACTAAATGGACTAGGCTGGTTTCTCCACAACTCTTTAAACCAACTTGTTTAAGACATAGGTGTGGGTATTACCAGATATAGAAATAGCCAGATCAATTGTATTCAATGAGAAGAATTAACTATGGTTAGGTCACAACTAAGATGATACAGAGGAAGGAAGATACAGTATTTCAGAAACTCATTTCATACCAGTCAGAAGTGTTTTATTAAAACAAACAAACAGACAAAACTGCTTAATCAGAAAATCTGATTAAATACAATATTAACTCAAGCTCTCAAAAACCTATCGAGGAAAGCCAATAAATAGGTGAATCCGAGAAAAGCAGGCAGCTGCTGACAATTCTTTGGTGGAAAAGTATGTTGTATACTTATACAAGCTGCCCTAATGATCATTAAGTCCAAGTTTTGTTTTTCAAAAATAGGTTTTGAGATCTACCAAAAAGACCACACAGACAACCCCAACAGTACAAAAACTTAACAATGAAGTTTAAGAATACAGGAAAAACCAAATAGGACAATACACATGAGTTATTTATAAAATAAGTCTTTGGATCCCAGAAAACTAAAATGGGGAGACGTCATCAATGGTAACACACATAAAACAAGGGCTAAGAGCACATGAAATAACTATAGACATGTTCCCAATGACTAAGCTATAAAATGACAGGATACTATTAACTTATAGCTTTTATTCTGGTTATCAGTCAATATGTATAAAATTAGGGAGAATTTTTTCTACTCAATTACTATCATTTCTTTCTTCTTACCTTCTTCCTAATTTTCTCTAGCAATATTTTTCCTTTGGTTTGACCAGTTGAACTTAAAAGGTTTGGAACCTAGAGTACCAACTTTTGTTGGAACAGCACTTGGGAAATGCAGTGCTAGAAAAGGCATATTGTAACTCAAGTGGTCTGACCAAGTTAAGCAGCCATTCTCAAAGTGACAATGTCCCCCACAGTAATCACCAGGTTAATGGCTTCTCTTGTGGCTAGACCACATGACCCAGCATGATAATGGGCGCTCCCTGGTAAAGTACTGAAGACTTCTGTGTGCAAACACCCACCATTTAATTTAAACTTTCAATAAATACAAAGCACCATTGAAAACCATGTCAGTAGAATAAATAAAATATACTGCATTTCTATTGGCCTATTTTGCCTCTTGAACTAGCTTAGAGTACTATTCATGACACAGAAGACACACACAATAGTTAATTAGTTGCAACTCCAAGCTCTTTAGACTTCAATACTTCCTGTTCTCCAAGTCTCAGAACCTTTTTTGCAGCAATAATGGTATTTTTCATTAGCATTGCCACTGTCATGGGACCAACACCTCCAGGGACTGGAGTGATGTAACCGGCTTTCTTCCGGACTCCTATATAGAAAGAGGAGAGGCAGACTGCTTTAATTATGACAAAGGAATTGTATTTTAACATATCATGGAAGAAGCACTCAAAGAAAAAGCAAAAATATTCATAAGCACCTTCATAAGCCTCAAACTCATAAAAAAACATATCAAATTACTCAAGAGTAAAGACTTCTGAATACACTAACAAAATAACATGCACATAAGCAGACTTCTTTGATGAATATTTATACATAAATAACCTGTAATCTATCTGCCAAACTTTCCTTCATTTCAAAAAAGAAGCATCTCAGCAGGTTAACTGTGTGGAAGGTGTACCTATAATAATAATAATAAGCATTACCTCAATTAAGACCTACCTACAACATTTTCTTAATTTTACTCTACTTACCTACTATATTTATTTATACTGTTTGCCCAAAGTACCAAGCAAAATAATTTTCTGGAAAGAAGTAAGATTTTTTTAAACCCAATTTTAAAGCGAAAATACTTAGATACCTAGGTTTGGTTCTGACTACTTTAATAGAAAGAAAAAGCTAGAAATAAGATTACCAACATAAAATTCAGATAAACATAATACCTTAAGAACTGAAAGGAGTTATCTACTAGCAAATTCCAAATTTTCAAGAACATGGCTTTTTCCTGGATTGTTTTAACATTCTACATCTGGGATCTCTCTTCTCAATGTGAAAATGAAAAATCTGTAACACTTTTTAGGAGACTCAATGGTTTAGGAAAATCATTTCATTAAATTTTCAGACTTGTTAAAAAGCCCTGATGTTGTTTTAATCATGAAATAACCCTAGAGAAAAACAATTCCCTAAAAAGTTTATACCCATTCTCCATTATTTTATGATATAAACACCTGAAATAATTCTAGAATGTCTATATATTTTTAAAAAGATTTCTTTTTTTAATTCCTATGGAAAGCATTTTTTCTCCATTTCACAGAAAAAAAAAATGATCTTTACAACTATAGGCTAGAAAATCTTTTTAGACACATGCGTAAGCAATGACTCTTTCCAGTATTTCTTTAAAATTTATTTATTTTTGTCTGTGCCATTGAGTGACAGCTGCCACTGGCACAAGTCCCAGGGCAAGGATGCACTCAAGGGTTTTCTTTCAGCACCAGCTACCAAATCCCGGCCCTACTGCTTGGGGGAGGACCTGTGAAAGTGCTATATATATATATATATATATATTTTTTTTTTTTTTTATTGAATTTATTGGGGTGACATTGGCTAATGAAATTACATAGGTTTCAGGTATACAACTCTGTAATATATCATCTGTGTATTGCATTATGTGTTCACCAACCCAAGTTGATGGAAAGCATTTTAAATGGTATTACCAGGGTAACACAAGTTTAAAAGGTAAAGTAAATGATCAGTTAGTCCTAAATGTCCACTAAAGGTAATATTTATTGATTTTATGTTTTTTAAAAATTATACTATTTACCTTCAAAATCCACATCTCCAACCAACTTGGGTTTAGCAGTGACAGGATCCTGAACTCTATTTATTCCCACATCAATGACAGCTGCTCCTTCCTTGATCATATCTGCTGTGATCAAATTTGGAATGCCTGGAAATGGAGACAGGAATGATCACTTTAGTACTGAAAAGAAGATTCAACCTGTCAGAGACTTATGTAATTTCAATTTCAAGAGACCTGGAAGAATTAGTTTGTTTTATAAAAAATCTACAAGAACCATTAAGCAAGGAAACACTTAAACTTCATATAGTAAACAGAAATATTTTGAGGCTATAGAAATAACATTCATCCATCAAGTCTATAATGAAATCACAG
Organism: Furipterus horrens; assembly: GCF_987537825.1. Taxonomy (NCBI): domain Eukaryota; kingdom Metazoa; phylum Chordata; class Mammalia; order Chiroptera; family Furipteridae; genus Furipterus; species Furipterus horrens. Next base: position 55,029,472 of record NW_028327176.1, on the reverse strand, counting down.
AAACCACTATGGCAACCACAACTTTTTCCTCACCTTTGTACACAACTCATAGTGTCATCCTAGGGCAGTGATTTTTCAACAATTTTTACCTCATGGCACACATAAACTAATTATTGAAATTCTGGAGCATACAAAAAAAAAAAAATTCTATTTTTTGCCGACCTGACAGAAAAAAATAGGTATAATTTTGATTCATTCACACTGGATGGCTACTGTTATGTCGGCTGTTGTCATTTTTTAATTTGACGAACTAAGGGAAAAGAGGTCAGTGCCCCTGAGTAATAGTCAGGTATTGCATGTTTTAAAACTTCTTGCAGCCCAGTGGTGGAAAATCACTGTCCTGGGGTAGGTAATAAGGAATGGGATGGCAGTGAGGCAGGCAAACTCTAAGAGGAGAGGTCTGTCTTCTGATGCCCCTACATCCCCTCCCTGGTGTTCTTACCTGCAGCAGAGATCACAATATCTGCAATATTTGTATGTTTCTTCAGCTGCTCTTTGGGAGTGTATCGATGAGATATTGTAACAGTGGCATCACCTATGAGTTAAAAATTAAATGTCGTGATTTCTGAATCAAACCTTGGATGGGACTAGGTATCAACTAGGCAAATCATTGTAGAAATTCAACATCTCTGAAAAAATTAAGATTTAATTCATGTGCCATATTTTCTGGACAGCCAATTGTCATTGTTTAAAAAATTAATACTCGATTTCTTGTAATTTTTACCTGTTAGCCCTAGGTCTACTCTTTGGAATCATATATAACTAGATGTATTAAAGGATTTTAACTTTCTACATAAAATACCACTAGAATTACTCCAGTTTGTTTTTTTTTTTAAGTGTGCTAAAAGATATCAGGAAATATTTTGTTTTAACCTTATTTCCAATATAATCATGTAGGGTCATATTATGATAATCACATAACTCTGATTTGAGGCTTTTGCTCAAGGAAATTAACAAAATTTGATATAATGACACATCACAGTAGTCCCTCTATACTGCGGTTCACTTATCGCAGCCTCACTGTACTGTGGGATTTTTTAAAATATTATATTTAATTATTTATAATGGATTTTTCGCTATATTGAGGGATTTTGTGGTACTGTATACATATGTTGTTAAAGTTACATAGGTTTAAGAGTGTAGAATAAATGTAAGGTTCCTACTTCACAGGGGGGTCTAGAACATAATACCTGTGATAAGTGAGGGAATACTGTAATTTAATCCTTTGCAATGGTCTAAGATTTTTTTTCTACCAAATGACATAGAACAGGATACTAACTTTGAATAAGAATTATTTCTTAGCTCCAACAATGAAAGCCATAACTAAAAATCTTTAATTGCCTACAACCATGCTTATACTCAAAACTCAAATTCATTTATGAGGCATATCCATTTCTGAACTAGTTCCATAATAAATGAATATAAATAAATTTTCAGGTGACACTGAGTAAAGCTTCTCCTACAAAGATTACACTTCAAATATCTGTTAATAAAATTACAACAAATGCAAACACAAATCCAATGCTTCCTTGGAAGTTTAACAAAGTTAACACTTCCAAACATCCACAAGACAGCCTCTGAAGGTTCTCACCTGAGGGAGAAGACACTCCTCTAAAGGCAGTTCGCTTACCTCCAGGACGTTCATGTGCCCCATCTGTGTGTAGTAACATTGCAATGGGCATTCCAACGTTTTTTGACCTTCCAGCTACAACCACATTCTTCCCAAGGGTTGGAATGCCTATTAAAATAAAAAGACAATATATTATATATAGAGAGAGGGGGGGGGAGATATACACACACACAACTGCATTAAAAGCAATGCCAAACTGTCTTAGGACACCAAAGGAAAAGGCAGATGCCCTAGGACATAAATCTAATTGTTATAATGAGGGAAGTCTAAGCTTATTGCCTCATCAATCAATTAGCACTATCACTTCTACATATAGTGAAGTTTAAAGAAAACTTTTTGTAAACTAGAAAATGTTACATGAATGTGCACTAGCACCACTATTAAAGTTTGTTTCTTTCATTGAGCCCTCTGGATTAAATGCAAAAACAGTTGTAGGTAACTACTAAAAGAGAAAGACTCTGGGGAATAGGATTTGAGGTCATGGGTGGGAGTTTTCACTCTTTCACCATTTGCAAGTACTGCTTTTATAATACTAACACAGACATACAACTGTGGGATATGCCTACCAGTTCGCTTAATTATTTCCCACACACCCCATGGGGTAGCCGGTAACATGGAATACTGGTCCAAACACATTCGCCCCACGTTAATTACATGAAAGCCATCAACATCCTTGTCTGGAGAAACAGCATTGCATATCTTTCTCTCATCTATGTGGTCTGAAAAAGAAAGCAGAGCAATGGCTTTAAGTCACTGTTGCATAGTTAGTACTGCTGAACGCCAGCTTATTGGGTTTCTTGTGCAAATATCTTCCCCTTCTACAACTTGCTTCTACTTGACTCCATGATCTACTTCTTCCATCTGCACAGAATGAACACATCGAACAAAGCTAAATGCCAGTATCAAAACCAATATACTCTGTACAACTGCTTCCATGCACTATTCTTGGTATCAAGATCTCAATGCCAAATCAAGGAGTAAGTGGTATTCTGATGTGGGGGAGGTTAAAATTATTTTTCCTCCTACCTTTTTAAAGTCTTCTGGCTGGACTAATAATCAAATTAACATGAGACAGATTAACAAGAGAAAATGTCCAAATTTATTACGTATGTATATATGGGGGTTCCATAAGAATATGAAACCCAGGACAGATTGGGCAGTTAAGGCTTATATGCCATCTTGAGCTAAGGAGACAGGGGTGTGTGGTTGGGGACTGTAAAGGGCAGAAAGGTAATTCATATAGAGATAAATGGAAAAGCAAATATTTCACAAATAAATGTTTTCTGGGCCATCTTTAACAATAGGATACAGAGAAGACTTTGACCAAGGGGCTTGCTAGATTCCTCCCCATCTATCATTCCTAGTTCATACTGTAGTTATCTGTGATGCTATCTTCCTTCCTGGAGCAGGTCCTCTATCTAAATTCTTTTAGGCAGTTAGGGGGAAGGTCAAAGGTCCTCCCCAAGTCTTTTGTTTCTTGAAAATAACCAGCTTAAAATAATCAATATCCCAAGAGGCATATTTTAGGGTGGCAAACTCTGCTTCCCCTCACTGAGTAGGACTGCCCCATATCAAAAAAAATATTCACTCGAGCTTACGTCTCCTTTGAGTCAAATTCACACAAGCAGCCAGCTGTAAAAAGTAACCAAGCCTGTCTACTCCTCAGAAATCATTTTAAATGATGGAGTCCAAAACTCACCTGGAAGAGGCAGCTGAACAAGGAGGCCATCTACATTATCATCATTATTTAGTTTGTTGATTAAATTCAACAGTTCTTCCTCTGAAATTGAAGCTGGTTTCAGAATCGTCTCACTGTTGATTCCTGTAAGAAAATTTCAAAGTTAAAAAATATTGAGGCATTTCAAGAGCAATGCTATATTGCCTGCCACAGTCTTCTACCACTGAGGTTTTTTTCACCCTGGTAGCTGAAAAGCTTGAATCAGCTGAAAAGGAACCTAAAACAGTAACTTCACACATACATGTACTAGAGAATGCTGGCTTGATGTTTTCTATATATTATTCTATGTAATCCTCATTAACATTTTACAGACAGGAGACTGAGACACAGTGAAATTGAAATAAGCCAGCTAGTGACAAAGCCAATCTTGTTGTTCCAAAGTCCCTGTTTTTCCAAGGCACTTCAAAATGTCTTAGAAAGCCACGACTTGCTATTTTCTAGAAGCTCTAAAGGTTTTCCAATGAAAAGGGGAGGACGTCTCAATCTTGAGTAATAAAAAATAAAGTACACCAATTGAAAAAAGAAAATGGATAAGAGTACACCCAGGGCTCACAGTCCAGTGACACTGCCCAGCCACACTGGTACTTTGACAGGCCTTCAGAAGGGCAGAGCACCAGCTCAGACTACTGACCCCTGGATGAGCCCACTCACCTCTGGTCTACCCACACACAAAGCCAGTGGTATAGTGAGACCTAGGACACAAATCTCCCATCACCCAGACCTATGCTTTCTACATTCAAAATTCCAGCCACTTCTAAACTGCAGAATTTAATGGGGTTCACCAACTGGTGAAGAAATCAAAAGCTATTTCCCAGAAGTCAGAGTCAGTCATTTCCTTCAACTCTATACTATGTCCTAGGCTACATTGCTGAGGTCTCCTCAATCTTCCTCTGACCACCCTGTTGCCTTAAACCACAAGTGCTCAAGCACTTCAGTACTCCCGTCATCGATCAAGTAGACATAAACTGTGTTAAAGGCCACCCGTCCAATGTTAAAACTAACAAACAAAGATAAGATAAACTATATTCCTTCTGTCCTAGTCTATAAGCCTCCCCAATAGATACACCCTGATCTCTTTCTGACAGTTTTGGCTATAGTTTAATCATGTTAGCCTCCTCTGCTTGGGTTTCTAGTCAGAAAAAAAAGAAAAATAAATTACAGTGGAGTTTGCCTCAGAGAAGCCTCAGTTTGAACACAGTTGGGATCTGAGAGGGACACATACCCACGTCTGCAGCGGCCCTGGTTTTGTTGAGGACATAGGAATGACTCGCAGGATTCTCGCCAACCAGAACCACACTCAGGCGTGGCCGTTTGTTACCCGATGCCACCCACTCTTCCACCTCCTGCCGCACTTCCTGCTTGATCTGCTGGGCAAGCTTCCTTCCAGAAATGACAACAGCTTCATTTCTGCAGAAGCCAACAGAATCACAAAACCAAACACTAGCTTGAATTTTTGTAAAAAGATCAGACTACAAAAAAAAGTGTTATTAAATACCCAAAATTTTGAGGGGTGGGAGGAGGAGGAATTGGAGGAAAGTGGTCAAAAGGTACAAATTTTCAGTTTAAGATAAATAAGTACCAGGAATATAATGCACAGCATGATGACTATAGTTAACACTGCTGTATGATAGACAGGAAAGTTGTTAAGAGAGTAGATCTTACGAGTTCTCATCACAAAGAGAAAAGTTTTTTTTCTTTCCATTGTATCTGTATGACATGATGGATATTAACTAAACCTGCTGTGGCATTCACTTCACAATATAGGGAAATCAAACCATCACGTGGTACACCTTAAACTCATAGAGTGGTGTACGTCAATTATGTCTTAATAGCATTGGGAAAAAGTACCCTAAACTTAAAGTTTAGATTAAAATACATGGTGCCTAATCTGAGGAGCAAATGAAATCTGAAGAACAAGTTCAAAGTGGGAAATCTGTATCCAGCTACATGTTTAGGACAATAACATTGATTGAAACAGTTACTATCATTAATCTGAGGCTCAAAAATTTAAGTAACTGGCAGTCAGTACTTGGCAAAGCTGGGCCTCATACCTCTCTGAATCCAGGGTCTAGGCTCTTAATGCCACAGCATCCTGCCTCCTGATCATTCACAATTGATAGGCCAAATAAACATACATACACACACACACACAGAGTTTTAATTTGCATTGTATATTTGACCCTTTCACCACTATGAGGCTAACCAGTATTTCCTATATGCTAATATACCATCTGTCCGGAGTTTGTGTTTTGCCTGTGTTGTTAGCATCCAGTCACATGACCAAGAGAATAGCAGTCAGTTGGAGGGAAAACTGCTGTTGGGAGTGGGATGATGAGGAAACTCAGGATCTAGAGAAACCTCCAGTTACCAAAACCACATTCATATCTTTGAAAGGCTATTTCTTCACAATAAGAAATGGTTAAACAGCTCTTCCTGGGTTCCAATAAGGAAGATTCCTGATTTTCTTATTTCCACACAAGCCCTTACAGTAAGTTCCCATTACTTAAAGTAGGATAAGCATCTTTCCTTAAGCAAAAAGATGCCACTGAAAACAAGTCTTTCCCGTTAGATTTGTGTCCTCAGGGTCATGAGGAATGCTCCAACCTCAAGACCAATGAAATAAAATTGTTTGAAATATGTGCCCCTTATAGCACATATTTAATTCTCAAGAATAACATCAAGGTACTGAATGCCTTGTATGGTCAGATATGATTAATTCTCAAGGCCTGCTAATTAAAATAAAATTTTAAATTTTAAGCCTTCAATGCTTTTTATCTGCATTATGATTAAATAACTACTTTAAATTTCAAATGTCTTAGATGCAATACAGTAATTTTATATCTAAACCTTATATTAATCTGTATTTGCATCTTGTGAAATGTTAAGAAGATATAATTTTATAGCAAAGCAAATACTTTTACCCAGATAAAACAGGGCTGCTGTTACAAGGCGTAAGTCTCTGGCAATGCGAAGGCTCTAAAGATGGAAGGGAGAGTGTGTGCACTCAGATTTAGGGGGAAACATCACAGCCTCCCTCTCCCCCCAGAAGACTCTTCAATCTAGATTTAAGAGTGAGAGTTTGAGGTCCAGAAAAATCAGGAAAAACCTATAACTTACCTATGGAACGCAAACAGAGCTTCCCTTCTCCTCCTCCCCGGTATTTATCACCTCAGTTGACTCTGCCTGGCACTGACCAGCTCTGGGTGGGCGGCATTCAAAGCCCTGGTGACCACAGCACATTCTCTCTTGGGAGGGAAAGGGGCGGCGCGAGCCACGCTCACCGCCTGACTGAGGGGGTAAGTGGGGGCACCCCGGGAGCAAGGCGGCTCAGGAATTTCATCAGACTGCACCAACCCCCTCCGCCGCTAAGGTCCTGAGAAAGTAAGGTCGCTTAAAGCTGCTCATTCTGAATCTTCCCCCGCGCTCGCCAAAGCGTCTCCTCCGCTTTCCCCAAGACGGATCTCGCATTACAGCCAAGCGCAGCCGGCAGGTTCTGGCTGGTAACTTCCGTATGTTGCCGTAAATCGAGGCGCCCCAGAACCCAGCACTGGCCCCGGGAAAGGGCGATGCCCTGAGCCTGGGGGGCATCGGCTCCCTCCGAAAACAACCCACCTCGCCGAGCGAGCACACAGGTCTCTGGCTGCTGTCGCGTTCTGCTGCCACGTCGCCCCGCCACACCCCGCCACCGCCCGGGGCGGTGATGGTGAGGAAGTCCCTTGGAGTTCCTCTGGAGCCCAGGCGGCCCCCTGCGCTCGGTTCCCCTCGGCTTTTGGCGCTGCCCCAGCTCCCGACTCTTACCGAACTGCCGAGAAGTGGAGGGGACGACGCCGGAAGCGGCAGTTCTGTGAGGGCCGGAGCAGCCGGCTGGCAAACGCAGACACGAGTGAAGATGCAGCCATAGCCCGCACGAGTGTCAGTGCCCAGAAGGAAGCGCCGGCGGGGCCAGCGCGATTATACCGCTAGCGCGTGTCAGATCCCGCCTCCCGCTGGCACCTATTGGTCCCTGTCCAGTAAAGCCTTACTTGTGATTGGAGAAAGAGGAGCCCGGAGCGAGATGATTGTCTGATGAAGGCAAACCCTTGCCAGATGCCTCTGGTTGTTCAGCCCCGCCACTCCCGACTGTTTTGTTCATTCCTTGCTTGAACCAGTCACTATAAAAAGTGGATGAAAAGATAGATAAAATGCCAACTAATAAATGTAGAATGATGGAGTTAGAAAATAACTATTTTAGCAAGCCATTGATTCAGAATCGTCAATGGATATCAAAACAATTGGGTGAAGTTGGATTCGGAATAAGATATTCATATAAAGGGTTCTCAGGTTCTGCAAATACAAGATGCACTTGAAACTAATACAAAATAACGAATGTAAACTGTATTTGAGAAAATAAAGTTAAAAAATAAGAATAAAGTATATCTTTTTTGCTCAAAAAATACTAGACACCCACTTAAATTTTAATTTTAGATACTTTTTACTCTAGAAAAAGTGTTATCTGAAATTTAAATTAAATTGGCCTTCTTATATTTTATCTGCTTGCCCTATTTGCATAGTCTCAAAGTGTCTCTTCCATAAAATACTTATTAATAGCAAGGGTAAATTTACAGTTGAGAAACCTACAGTTTTCACCTAAAACAAGTGATCGAAGTTAACACCACTAGTAATGGGACAGACATATTGTATGCCCTCAGATATGATGCATTGAGGACACATCACTTCATAACTCTTGAGTGAAGTGATTTTCCTAAACCATAGAGTCTCCTAAAAATGTTACTGATTTTTCCTTTATACCTTGAGAGATGATAGGCCTGAAATGTTAAAATAGTCCAGGAAAAGCCCCATTTCTGAAATGTTGGGATAAAGTAATAGACCTTAATCTACTCATGAGGGAATATCAGACAAGCTCAAAGTGAGAGACATTCTACAAAAAACAAAAACAAAAAGAGCCTGTACTTTTTGAAAATGTCAAAATGTCTTTTTGAAAGACAAGGAATGAGGAACTGTTCTAGGTTGAAGGAGTCTAGACATGACAATTAAATGTAATGTATGATTTCTGAACCAAAAGTTTTTTCTTTTTCTTTCATTCTTCCTTCTCTCTTTCTTTTGCTATAAAGGACATTAAAGAACAATTAACAAAATATTAATAAGGTCTGTAGATCAGCTAATAGCATGGTATTGGTGTTAATTTCCTGATTTAACTATTCAAATTTTGGTTATAGAAGCAAATGTACTTGCTTTTAGCAATGAAGAGAAATAATATCTGCAACTTATTTCCAAATGGTTCTGAAATTATAATATAATTTAATATAATATATAATATAAATATTAGTTTGTTAAGGCTGCCATAACAAAATAGCACAGAATGGCTGGCTTAAAAACAGAAATTTATTTTCTCTCAGTTCTGGAGGCTGGAAGCCCAAGATCAAAGTGTTGGCAGGTTTGGTTTCTCTTGAGGCCTCTCTTGCTGCCCTCTTGCTGGCCTTTTCTCTGTGACAGCACACCTGTGGTGTCATTCTTTGTGTGTCTTAATCTTCCCTTGTTAAAAAAACACCAGTCAGATTGGAATAGGACCCACTCTTAAGACCTCATTTTAACTTTATAGGCTCTATTTCCAAACACAGTCACTAGGGGTGGAGTTCCAATATATGAATTGGGGCCACAGTTTAATCCATAATAATGTATATACATAAAGAGAAACTGATAAAACTTATGGCAAATGTAACACATTAACAACTGGGTAATTGAGTGAGGAATATACAAGCATTCTCTGAACTTATCCTGCAATTTTTCTGTGTATCTGAAACTATTTAAAAAAAAATCAGAAAGATTTCTACCTTAATGGTGCTTGGAGATAAGGCAGACATATGTTAAACAAGAAAATAAACTAAGAAAAAGAAACCCTCAAGCCAGCATATGTGAAAGGCTGCATAGGGTTAGAGAATGTTCTACAGAGGGAAAGAAACCAGACATGCCTAGACATGCTTAACCCTCTCACCACTTTACATAATTCTGGAAATTCTCTTCTTGCAAAATGTGAACTCTCAAGAATGAAACCATGAGAATGCGGTTATATATTGTCATATATGCTTCTATGCTCTCACAGTATTATATTGAAATATCATTTGTTTAACAAAAATACTTTATGGTGCAATTTTTAGTGCAAATTCTGTAGGGTGAAGACACTCAGGCCCTAACTATCCTGCTGCCTACTCTCTCTTTGCTTTGCCCTCCACTGAGCCCATCCTGTACTTTTGTCTAGTGTTTGGTTACCCACCTCTCTCTTTTCTCCAGAACCACTGCTACTCATCCCTTAAGGCTACATCCCTAGACTTTCTGACTTAAAAGTTTTGCTTGTAGGCCTCTGTACTAAGTGGTCTCAATGTTTATTGACACATAAAGGAGTATGAGGACCACACACTAGCAAAATAGTACTTTTGCTCCAACACGATACAAATAGGCAGAATGAATTGTCCACACCTCTGGGCTATCATAGCATATAGGAATACTCTTATTTCAGCCCTCAGAAATATATCTTAATATTATTTGTGCACCTGTTTATCTCTCCCAATATGATGTGAGCTTATTCAACCAGAATAGTTCATATCTCATAATTCACTTCAATCACACAAGCATAAAGCACGTGAGTGACCAAACTTCTATTAATTATTTTTTAACAATAGTTAAGTTTTATTGAATACTTACAATGTGTCAGACACCATTTTAAGCACTTTGTGTATATAATCCTATATAATTCTCACAATAATGCCATGAAGTAAATGCTATTATCATATCCACCTTACAAATGGGGAAAATGAGGCACAAGAAGTTTAAGAAATGTGTTCAAGCTTACAATGCTAGTAAGGGGTTGGGACAGGGATTGAACCCAGACAGGTTGGCTCCAGAGTCCATGCTTTTAATATTAGCTGCCGTTTATTGAGCACTTATTCTGTTCCAGGCACTGGACTCTCCACTAACTTCTTTAATCCCATCAACCATTTGAGGTACGTATCATGTTCTGCATTTGAGCTGAAAGAACTGAGATTCTGAGAGACTGGACCAAGTGCCTGAAGTCCCTCACCCAGCAAGACGAGGCAGGTTCCACGCCCAGGTGGGCTGGACAGGAAAGTCTTGCCTCTAGCCCTCCACTGGATGTGGGCTTGGATCTTTTATAGACTGGTCAGGAGGAATCCAGACCACACACAGGCAAAATAAGTTAAAACTATACAAATGGGTGAGAGATAACACCTGGGCAGAGGAGGCAACAGTGGTGGAACCCACAGAGTTTGCAGTTCAACTACAACAGATTTCCATTTCTGGAAGGAACCACAGAGTTTATGAACTCCAACTCATTCCACTACCAGTCAAACTTCCATTTTAACTGACTAACCTGAAGAAATCAAGGCCTTCATCTATCATATCCTAGGATTCCCTCCCTAGGGAAATTAATATTGACACGGGGACCAGAACCCTGCTTTCACCCTAGGCCAGCCTGGACCATGCCCCTCCATTCCGTATTCCCTGAATTTCTCTCATCTCAGAACATTCTAATACTTGGCCAACAAGCCTTCTATTTCAATACCACTAAAGCAGGCAGTGCTAGGGCATGACACCCAGTCTTTGAAACATCCAGCCAGAGAAGGCCATGCCTTTTTTTTCTTACTCTAAAAGCAATTCATGTGTTTTGTTTCACACACACACACACACACACACACACACACACACACACACACTGGAAACTACAAAAAGGACTAAGAAGTAGTGACAGAATGACACACATTGCATCACCAATCAGAGACACCTAGGGTTAAATAAATCCTGGCATTGCACTTGGAAATAAGGATATAAAAATGTTAAATAAGATGCAAAGTTGTCCTAACCAGGTTTCTAGCCTAATGGATGGAAGACAAATCGTGTTAGTGATTCAGTGGATAGGTGATGGAGGAATGCCCAGAGGGTTCTGGGAGTTTACAGGAAGGACCACTGATCCATGGCACAGTCCTCTCCTTGCCTTTAAATTGGGATTGCCTTTATGGCCATAGTGAAAGTGTAGGCTGGGAAAAAAGGCTAAGGAGTATGTTCAGCCTTTTTGGCAGGGTCTTAAGGCAGACAGGGGAAAGGGAACCTAAAAATTCACTGAATGTGCACCCCAGCTCATAAAAAACTAGGCACTTCATAGAGAAGACTGCACAAAAACCTTCAGTGATTTACAGGGAGCTTTTGCATATCTTCTTTATGAACCAAGGGCAGGGGTGGGGAGGGGCAGCTGGTTAGGGATCCTGTGGTTGGAGAATACCAACCTCAGAATTTTCAGAATTTAGGTTCTTTCTTTAATTTTTCTCTTTCTTGGCTTTTGAACTGGGGTGTCTTCTATTTAAGGGACTTCTCTGGATCTGGGGGTGGGGGGTATTTGTGGAGGAGACGCAAGTTAGTTTTTTTTCTAATTTCGAGAAGGGGACAGGGAGTCAGAGGGTCAGGAAGAAAGGAACTAAATTCATAAACCATTAACCATATGCCAGCCACTATGCTAGACACTTCCCTACATTTACTCATATAATTGTAACATTCCTGTGAGGTCATTATATTATTATCTCTGTATTATATAATAAGAGACAAAATTCACAAAGTTAATTTGCCCGTGGTCATCAGGTAGTAATGGTAGTACCAGGATTAAACATGGGTTTTTCTTCATCCAAACCCATGTTCTTCCACGAAACATGCCTATCACTGTTGTGTTAGGTCAGATCGAAGACAAACCTTTGCAGCATACAGTGACCAGAATGCAGGACAAGGAACTCTGACAAGGTAACAGAACATTTGAGAAATGATTCTCCCTGAAGATTATACTCTAATAAGCCTTCCTTTCTCTCCCTCCTTTCCTTCCTTCCTTCTTTCTCCTTCTTCCGCCTCCTCCTTTTCCTTATTTTTGGCCTGCTAAAAGGAACTCATTACATTTTAACCATTTACAAAATTTTGTATGATTTTTTTAAAGAATAGAGATAATGTTTTACCAAATGCTTTTAAAAAACTAGGGAAAAAAATAAAATCAGTCCAAAAAAAGATACATGACTCACACAGCACTAAAAATGGTTATGGAAAATGATGTTTATCTTCCAAACTTCAGAACTTAGATACCATTTTAATGTGTTTTTTGCTTATCTCCTTATGATAATTACAAATAAATTATAACTTGTATTTTATCATGAAAATTTTTATATACATCCTTTATTTGTCCTGATTTTATTATTAAGACACTCAAGATGGTAGTAATACTGAGGGAAATGATTTGTTGCATCGAATAATGTAACTGACATATAACACTTACTTTGTGCCAGGTGCTGTTCTAAATGCTTATGCATAAAAATTTATTTTATTTTCAGAGTAACCCTATAAAGTAGTATACTACTCTTCCCAGTTTATAGATGAGGAAACTGAGGGATAGAGAGGTTAGTAACTGTCCTAAGATCATACAGTTGGTAAATGGCAGGTCTAATTTTCAAACCTCCTTCCCTTTCCCCCTTACTTACCACATTCTCATCACACTGGCTTCTTTTAGTTCTTTGATCATAGTAAACTTTTTTTAAAATATGCTTTGTTGATTATGCTGTTACAGTTGTCCCAATTTCTTTTCCTTTTGTTCCCCTCCACCCTGTAACCCACTTTCCTCCAGTTGTCCCCCCCCACTTAGCCCATGCTCATTGGTTGTGCATATAGTTCTTCTCAACATCTTCCTGTCTACTCCACTCCCTCCTACTATGCTTCTTAATTCCTGCACCATCTCCCTCCCTTTCTTCCCTTCCCCCTCACAGCTGACCTCCCCCCAATATGTTCCCCATACCTATAATTCTTTTCCCAGTCTCGTTGCCTACTTAGTTTGCCTTTGTTTCAGTTCCCTAGCTTCTGTTGTTGGTGTGATACAGTTTTCAATTTAATGTTCATAGTTTTGATCCTCTTTCTCCTAAACAAGTCCCTTTAACATCTCATATAACAGTGGTTTGGATCTGACGAACTCCTTCACTTTTACTTTGTCCTGGAAGCACTTTCTCTGCCCTTCTATTCTGAATGACAGCTTCTCTGGATAGAATGATCATGGTTGTAGGGTTTTGCTTTTCATTACTTTGAATATTTCTTGCCAGTCCCTTCTTGCCTGAAAAGTTTCTTTTGAGAAATCAGCTGATAGCCTTATTGGGACCCCTTTGTACATAATTCTCTTCTTTCTTGCTGCTTTTAAGATTCTCTCTTTAACCTTAATTTTTAACATTTTGATTATAATGTGTCTTGGAGTGGTTCTCCCTGGGTCCACTTATTTTGGAACTCTCTGTTCTTCCTGGACCTGTAAGTCTATTTTCTTCCCCAAGTTAGAGAAGTTCTGCTTCATTATTTTTTCACATAATTTTTCAATTTCTAGTTCTTCTTCATTTTATGGCAACGCTATGATTTGGATGTTTGCTCGCTTATAGCTGTCCCTTAGGTTTCTGAGCCTCTCCTCATTTTCTTCACTTTTTGTTTCCTCTTTCTGCACTGGTTGACTGTTTGTTCCTTCCCTATGTTCCAATTTGTTGATTTGATCCCTGGTTTTCTTTCCCTCACCATCCTGACAGTTTTGTGTTTACCTTAGCTTCCTGGGTGGGGCTGTCACACCTCCTACACTATAGGGGTGGAGCCCCCTGAACTTGTCACAACTGGGCAACCCTTCTCACCATCTGGTGTTTTCTGTGGGGGCGGGGGTCCAAGATGGATCCCTGCCGTTCACTCTCTGCTGAGCGACCGGGAGCCTCCTCCTCCATCCCTACCCACTCCGGGCCTCACATTCCAAGGCAATGGGGGCCTGTGTTCCCGGGCATTGGAATTGTAAGCTGACGGGTCTGGTCTACAGCTAGGGGTACTCCCCAGGTGCTTCTCACCTCCCCTTAAATGCGGGTGTCTGTGCTTACCACTGTCCCATCGCCATTGCTACAGCTGCCGCCGCCAGCACAGCTTGACCTCTCCACCCAGACTTTGCCCCTCCTACCCGTCCAGAATGAGCATCACTTCTTCATAATTTCATACGTTGGACTTCCATTTATTTTCTGGATCTTCTGGTTATTTATGGTTTTGTGGTAGTTGTATTCCTTCTTAGTTGTGGAGGAAGATGGAGCGTGTCAGTCTAGGCCTCCATCTTGGCCGGAAGTCTCCTGTGTGTTGATCATAGGAAACTCTTACCTGCTTCAAAACCTTTGCACATGGTGTTAACTCTGAGCAGAACATCTTCCCTCTTTCTTCCTTCAATTAACTCATCTTCTGGGGTCTTGGCCTGAATAACATCTCCTAAGACTCCCCAGTCTCTCCTGCCTGTAACACTGTCTAAATGGTTTTAATGCATTCTGTGCTTTTCTTCCTAGTACTTACTGTGTAATTGATTAGTATCTATCTTCCCCAGCTGAATGTAAGCTCCAGAAGGCCATGTCTTTTATTCACCAGTGTATATTACTGACAGAGGTCTGACCTTAGACTTAAGACCAAAGTGGAAACTTTTATATGGCTTCTTTGCTGAGTGAGTTTCCAATATCTGATAAGTTGGGATTTCTCTTTCATCATCTTTGAGTCCTGAGATGACGGAAAGGACAGTTTAGCAATTTTACTATCATTTCTTCACCCACTTGTGATAGAGTCTAAAACACAAGCCGCTTCAGAGAGCACCAACTAGTTAGGATGGGCAAAAACCTTACTGTGACTACAGGGGGAAGAGGCCCTGCATGGATATGGTTATTAGGGTAAAGCTGGAGTTTTGCAAATGATGAGGTAGGACACTTACATAAAATGAAAATGCAAGGTGGCAAACCCTGCTCAGAGAGCTGGAAAGAGGAACTGTGTGATGAATGTGTGTGGGGAGAATGGGAGGTTACAATAGGTCAGGAGAGTCAGTACTGGTGGCTTTTATAATTTGCTGCTTAGCTTCTGCTTTCAAGCATGTGCTGTGACCAGATGGTGTGCAGAGATCTCTCTGACCAACTGATCCAAGGGGAGAGTAAAACCTCCCCAGTCTTTGTAAACTTCAGGCTGTGTCTGGGGGATCAAATTGCCCTGCGGCAATTAGGTCTCTCTCTCTCCATCTCCTTTTCTTTATTAATATCTTGTTCAAATATTGACCTAGGATTTTTGCCAAATCCCTGAGGCTCCCAAATCTAGCTATTCTGAAAGATTTTCCTAATACATAGCTAAATTCCCATATCGTTGGTGATTCTCCAACTTGAAGAACAATGTCATTAAGAGAAGGGGACTTTCATAAATTCCTTTCTCCCCATGCTGTCTGGAAACATTTTTAGGATAATTAGATTATTTAAATAATATAAATGATTATAAAAGTACAAATCTGTAAGTATCCTTGTTTATAGCTTTTATGCCACTACCAAGTCACTTAGTTATAAATTAAACACCAACAAAACTACAAAGTTAAAATCAAAATAAGATCATTATTTAATATGACAGGTGATTTTTGGATGAAATAAAACCACTTGCAACATGATTTGTGTTCTGGGCATCCTGTATCACCATTTGCTGAGCTGTGACTTCTTTCTCCCGCAATTTTCCTTTTTCTTGGTGTCTTCATTCCAGCAAGGTGTCATATGATTGTCATTTGGTGCTACTGCATTGTTTTCATATTATATGCTTCTGTTAGTGTTTCATTAGAGAGCAATAACTTTGGTACCAACAAGAACAAGCACAAGATGATCTAAAACTGAACTGTCCACTATAGCAGCCACTACTCACATGTGGCCACTGAGCACTTGAAATGTGACTAGTCTATATTGAGCTGTAGATTTAAAATAGCTTCACATCATATTTTGATGACTTAGAATGAAAAAACTAAAATATCTCATCTGAAAATTTGAGACTGATTCCATGTTAAAAATTACATTATTTTGGATATACAGTATTACGTTAAATAAAACATATTATCAAGATTAATTTCATTAGCAATTTTTGTTTTTGTTTTGCTTTTAAAATATATGTACTAGAAAAAATTAAATTATACATTATATTTCTATTAAGCCACACAGTTTAAAATAATCGTGTGTTAGAGAGATTATGTATTACAAACTGAAAACACCATCTAATAAAATTCTCATAGAACACATTTAGGTATCCAAGACACATAGATTTGGTTTCCAGTGTAAACCACTGCTCTAGCATTTAATGGCTATGTTCTTTCTTATAAGCCAAGGGTCCCAAATTAGCACAGGACTTTCCTTGTGGCTCTCACTCCAGTATCCTAGTGATATAATGTCTCTGTGATTTTCCTACATGGCTTCCTTATAAAAGTCTTTGGGGAAGTATCTAGGTACTTCCATCCCTCCCAGAAATAAATGTACTGCCGTATCTGGTCATTTCACTCCCACTTAGTGAAAAAATTGTTCTAACCTGGGGGAACCCAAGTGGGAGGGCGGGGGTGGGGGGCGGGGGGAGAGAGACAGAGAGAGAGAGAGAGAGAGAAAGTATTCTCTGGGCAAACAGATGCAACTACTTGCCGAGCTACACAAAACTTCTAAAGTTAAGGGACTGCATCAGTTAAGAAAAAAATTGATCCAGAATAATATTTAGCCAAGTATCCAACTGCATTCATTTAGCAATATTTGCTGAATATCTATTCTGATACAAGACCACATAGTAGGCATACAAAGATGAACAGCTAGGGATTTCTTTCAGGAAGCTGGTCATTTACTAGAGGTGATAAAACATGTCAAAATTTCTTCCTTTTTAAATAGTAAATGTTGACTGGGTGTATTTATGTTCTAAGAACTGAGTTCTTTATCTTTCATTTAATCCTCACAACCCTATGAGTCCCCCTACCACCACCCCGTTTTACAGGTTAGAAAACTGAAGCAAAAGGTTATGAAAATAATCAAGGTCATATGGTTATTATATAGCAGCAGCATGGTTCAGTCCAGACTGCCACCTCTAAAATATGAGCCTTTTAGTTACTATTCTATCTTGCTTCACTTAAAAAAGGAAGTTTGAAAATAATATGAGTATTTGCTTACTAGAGCAGACCTGGAATATTTAGAAAAGTAGAAGAGAATATAAACCCTCAAATTCCTACCCACTAACATAACAGCTGCTTAATATGTAAGTACAACTTTTTAAGAACTTGTATTATATATTGTAAGAATGATATAGATAAAGAGCTATGAGAGTTCAGAGAAAGGAAAGGGGATTTCTGGCTGGATCTTGAAAGACAGAATATGATGTGAGGCATTCTGTGAAGAAAAAATTGCAAGAACAGGATCATGGACTCAGGGAGGTTCAGGGACAACAGCAAGGAGTTGTTTGACCACAGTACTGCCTTGAGCAACAAAGCTAGAAAACCAGAAAACTAAAGGTCAAGTCATAAAAAGCCCAGAATTGCTCCACTTTTATCTTATCAGTACTGGTAATACTGTATTAATTACCACTTATTTCTGTATCAACCTCCTCTATTAGACTAGGATTCCCAGTCTATATCCCCATTCATTCAATGAACATTTATTCAGTAGTTTCTGTGTGCCAGGCAAAATGCTGAACACTGGGCATGACAAATGAACAATCTGTATCTCTGCCTCCCAAAGGAATTTACAGTCTAGTGGGAAAGAAAATGTGATAGGTCTAATGGAAATATGAACAGTGTGGGTTTCTGTCACTTGCCACCAAAAATATCTAGCTGAAGTAGACTATTACCACAAATTCAGCCATGGTCCCCCCTTCTCTGGCCCCCACTCCCACCTTATAGAAGGGGCCAGATCACAGGGAGTAACAAAGAGGTTCTTGAAAAAATAAAATCACTGTGATCAAATGAGAAGCCTGGTAGGATGGGCCAGAGAGAATCAAGTGGTAAGTAAGATAATGACTAAAAAATGCCCATGGGATTTATAAACTAAGACACTGGAGGGCTTGGTGAGAAAAGTTTTTGTGGGAGGGTGGGCAGGGTACAGAGTCTGGACTCACAGGTGTTGAAGAAGAAGGGGGTAGTGATGTTTTGGAAACTGAAGCCCTTTTGAGTTGTTGGATGGTTCTTTTGTGGGCATGAGCTAACTTGAAAGTATGATAAAAATAAATTTGTTTAAAAGGGCCAATAAGCACACAAAAAGATTCTCAGCATCAGCCAACAAGGAAATGCAAATGGAAATCACAATGAGATACCACTTCATACCCACTAAGATGGCTTTAAACAAAAAGATAGACAATAGCAAATGTTATTGAGAATGTGAAAACATTAAAATCCTCAGACATTTCCCAGTAAGAATATAAAATGGTGCAGCTGATTTGGAAAACAGTCTGACAATTCCTCAAAGAGTTAAACATATAGTTACCATGTAAGTGTGGGGAGGAAAAAATAATTTTACTTCTACCTTTCTAAATTTTTCTGACTGGACTAATAATCTAATTAAGATGAGATAGATTAACAGGAGAAAATGATCGAATTTATTACATATGCACATATGGGGGTTTCCTAAGAATATAGCACCGAAGGACAGATTGGCAGTTAACATTTATAGCCCTCTTGAGCTAAGGAGAAGGTGGTTGGGTGGGGTGATGAAAAGAAAATGTCTGGTAAGTAAATGTAACAATGGGGCACAGAGAGGAATCTGATCAAAGAGTCTTACTAGGCTCTTCCCTGTCTGTCCTACTTAATTCATATTAAACTATTGTTATGTATGCTAATAGCTCCCTTTCTGGAGCAGGTCCTCTATCTATATTCTTTTAGGGGCAGTTAGGGGGAAGGTTAAAGGTTCTTTCTGAGTCTTTTTGTTTCTTGAAAATAACTAGCTAAAAACGTCAATATCCCAAAAGGAATATTTTGGGGTGGCAAACTCTGCTTCCCCTCATGAACCAGCCACCCTTAGATATATGAGTATACCCCCCCAAAATAAACACATTTGTTCACATTAAGACTGGTACAGGAATGTTCCTAGTAATATTATTCATAATAGATAAAAAGTAGAAAAGGAAATACTCATCAGCAGCTGAATGAATAAACAAACTAAGGTATATTCATACAACGAAATATTATTCACCTCTAAAGAGGAATGAAGTACTGACATATGCTACGACGTAGATGAATCTTGGAAACATATACGATTTCACTTATATCAAATGTCCGGATTAGGCAAATGAATATAGAAAGAAGGTAGACTAGTTGCTGCCAGGGGTTGAGAAGAGGGAGCACTGCTAGTGGGTACCGCTTTCTATTTGTGATGAAAATCCCCTAAAATTAAATAGTCGTGGTGGTTGCACAGCTCTGTGAATATATGTAAACCACCACCGGAGTGTACATTTTAAAAGGTGACTTTATACTATGTGAATTATATTTCGATTTAAAAATCAAATTAAATGTTTTTAAATTGCAGTCTTCTTAGAGGTCCCATACTACCTAGGCGACATAAACCAAGGGCAACACGCTGGGCCAATTACTGGGCCAGACACTCTTCCAGGCCTAGGACCACAATCCCACCCCGCCCTCTAGAGAAGGAAGTCCAGGCCTGAAGGACGATGATTGGGTGAGCTGTAAAAGAGGGTGGGGCGAAAAGGGCGAGCCGAATACCTTTCGGCTGGGTGCAGGGCGGGGCAAAGCGGAGCCTTTTCTCGCGAGACTTTGCTGGTTCCGCATTTCTACTCTCCTAGGTGGGGGTGGCTGAAAAGGTAGGCGCAGCCGCTTGCATCCGATTATACCGGTTTTGCTCCGGCTCGGAGAAGCGGTGGCCAGTGCTTTCGCTGTCGGCGGGCTGAGGACTGTTGGCTACCTCTTAGTTCCTGTGCGGGCGCCGAATCCTGACTGCGGCAGGGGCCAGCGGCCCCTCCCCTCCCATCTGAGGATAGAAGATGAGCTTCCTCTTGTGAGTGCTGTCCGGCTGAGGGGTCCAGGGCTGACTCTGAGGGCGGAGGTCGGCGAGGAGCGAGCCGGAGGCTGAGGCAAGGGCCGGCCCAGGGTTTGAAGTGGCCGGTTCTTGTCTTGTCCCGGTTTGGGACCTCGGGGAGGCTAGGAAGTGGGCCGAGGTAGACGGAGATGAAAAGTCGACGCAAAGGAAATGGACGAGAAGTCGACGCAAAGGAAACGGAGCAAGAAGGCCCTGAGGGCCGTAGCGCCTCCAAACTTTTTCTCCCCAACGCCCCTGAGGGCGCAGGGACGATCTGGGGGCGCATCTCCGGGCCTCGTCATGGGCTCCCGTATGCTCCGCAGGCTGGAGCCTTCTAGTAACGATTTCTGCTGACTTAGCTTTTTACTCCACCGTTTGTCCAGTTTTTATTATCGTCAGTATTGTTACCCCCGCGGAAAAATGCCGCCCCAGGAAAATGTGGAGTGCTGCAGTTTGAGAAGCGTTGCTCTAACACGTTATTTATTATTCTCTCTACGTAGTATATTGCTTAAATATATGTTGTGTAATTAGTACACATTTTTAGTTATGGATATTACACACATACTTGACATTTTTACTAAAATTAAAAATTGCATAGTGTTTCATAACTAGAGTTAATCTACCTAGTTCCTTATTGTGAGAAATCTGGATTCTTTCACTATTTATATAAATTAGAACTACTGAGAATATCTTTGTCCAAATCGCTTTTTCCTTCTTGATTTTTTTTTTTTTTTTTTTTTTAGGGTATAGTCTCCAAAGTATGATTACCATGTCAAAAAGTCTGTATGATTTAGATTTTAATTGCAAATGTCTGTATTGTTAGAACAATCTCCCCAATTGCAAATTTCTATATTATTGGACAATACCATCCCTCAAGAATCTTTTTCTTATGAGTTAGTTTATTTAGCAGTTTGTGTATGCACGTTATTTAGTTGCTCTTTGAACATAAATGTGAGGCTGTGTATTTCTTCTGAACTATGTTTTGTTGAAGGATATTTGAGTTTCCACTTTTTTGGTTTAATGAATAATGCTGCTATGAACTTCTGTGTACTACAGATTTTTTGTATTGGATGTATGTGTTCATTTCTCTTGGATATTATACCTAGGCGTGGAATCGCTCATTTACATGGTAACTATGGTTAATCTTTCTTTTTTTTTTTTTTAATTATTTATTTTTGTTTGTTTGTTTTTAGAGAGAGGGGAAAGGAGAAAGAGAGGGAGAGAAACATCACTGTGTGGTTGCCTCTCACATGGCCCCAAATGGGGACCTGATGTGCAACCTAGTCATGTGCCCTGACTGGGAATCGAACCAGCGACACTTTTTTCGCAGGCCTACGCTCAGTCCACTGAGCCACAGCAGCCAGGGCTTGGTTAATCTTTTGAGGAACTGCCAAACCTTTTCAAAGCACTGCACCAATTTGCGTTCCCACCAGTGTTGTATGAATTTCATTTTCCCCACACTCTCACTAGCACTTATTGTCTTTTGGATTATGACCATCCTAAGTGGATGTGAAATGGTATAGTACTGGATCTCATTGTGATTTTAATTCCATGATGTGGATGTATCATAGTCATTTAGTCATTCTTCTAATAAACCTTAGGATTGTTTCAAGATTTTTCATTATTAAAGATAATCTTGGAAAACACATTCTTACCCATGTGTAAGAGAGTTACTTAGAAGTGGAAGGAGAAGATGGAGGAACAATTCAGTGTTTATACACACACACACACACTCTCTCTCTCTGTCTCTCTCTCTCTGTCTCTGCCATATTGCCCTCCCAGAAACACTTTACATTTTCACCACACGTAATGTTAA
Source organism: Furipterus horrens (assembly GCF_987537825.1). NCBI lineage: Eukaryota > Metazoa > Chordata > Mammalia > Chiroptera > Furipteridae > Furipterus > Furipterus horrens. The sequence goes on along the minus strand of NW_028327176.1, from coordinate 55,007,423 downwards.
TTTTTTTAACTTTGACACTCAGTTTAAGGAAGAATAAATCTTACTTTAACTAAACAGCTTTTTAGATATTCATTGGTCATTACATTTTTCCTTCTGTATTGCCGACTTATCTCCTTAGCCCATTTTTCTAAACAGATTATAGAAGCCCATTATTACCCAGTTTATCCTTAAAGGTGTAATATATATTGCAAGTACTTTTTCTTTACTTGTCTCTTTGCTGTTACTGAAGGTTTGTTTTTTCTATTTTAAGATTTTATTTATTTTACTTTTAGAAAGGGGAAGGGAGGAAGAAAGAGAGGGAGAGAAACAGCAATGTATAAGAGATACATCAATCATTGCCTCTAACACACCCCCAACTGGGGTCCTGGCCCACCACCCAGGCATATTTCCTGACTGGGAATTGAACCAGTGACCCTTTGGTTCACAGGCTGGTTGGTGCTCAATCCACTGAGCCACACCAGCCAGGGCTGTTACTGAAGTTTTAATTGTTATGATTTGAAATCCATCCACTTAAAGTTTCTGGGTTTTGTGACATGTTAAGAAGAACTTCATTGTGGATGGTATAAGATAGGAATAAAGACTTTTCCCCCCAATAACCAGTTGTCTCTGTCTCATTTATTTCTCCTGCTAAAAACTTTAAAAAATGTGTTACTTATGCTGTGGTTTGCTTTGATGGCATCCTAGATATTTTGATATAGAAACTGTTTTTTTGAGCTATTGGAACCTTAAGGCTACTTCCCTCCCAGCCCCATTTTGTGTAGGTGGAAATTGAGGCCAAAAAGAGGTTAGGTTTCTCAAGCAGTCACAGATAGTGGCAGATCAAGGACTAAAATCCAGGTTTTTTCTTATTTTGGTTCAAGTACCCGTTCTGTTGTACCAGACTGCTTCATGAGGCATAAATTGCCTTCTGTGTGAAATTGTGCTGCTAATTGTTTCTATGTGAGGAAAGAAATTTAAAGCATTCTTTTATTGTGATAACCCCTCTCCCCACCCCTAGAATCCTGGCATTTTCCAGGAAGTATTTTTTTATTTTATTTTACAGAGCAGTTTATATTATGCCATTAAAATTATGCCATTCTGCTTCTAGTCCTAAAAATTGATAGACTTTTTTTTTTTTTTTTTTTTTTTAACCTAACAGCAGCAGCCGCTCTTCTAAAACATTCAAACCAAAGAAGAATATCCCTGAAGGGTCTCATCAGTATGAACTCTTGAAACATGCAGAAGCAACTCTAGGAAGTGGAAATCTGAGACAAGCTGTTATGTTGCCAGAGGGAGAGGATCTCAATGAATGGATTGCTGTTAACAGTAAGTTTTAAATAACATTCAACGTTGCTGGTTTATAGGAAGATTTTGTTAAAATCTTTTTGTTAATGAATTTTATTTTGCTGGTATGTTGTCGTCGTCGTCGGCAGCCGTCCGTCTCGAGAGACGATGGTGTAGCTTCTTAAGAGTCTATCTGCACCGCCGAGAATGGCTGTGCAGTCCGACTCGGGAGTGACACGGTATCTGTCTCCTCCCGTGTTGAATCGACATCTTGCGATGACGCTGGAGTATCCTCTCCAGTGAAGCTGAAGCTACAGAGCCTGGGCAGGGTGATATGGAGGGTCTGCTGTTGCCCATGCAGCAGACCCCCCCTCTCTTTGCAGCTGAAGGATCCAAGGGAAAGACGGAGTCAATACAGCTTGGTTTCAGGTGCGCTGCAGGAGTTGCCGGTGTTGACTACAACGTCAAACCGCCTTAGGGACTCCGGCTCCGGATTTTCTGTCGTGGTTTACTCCCTTAGCCTTTCCCCTGAAGAGGTATGCCGCAAGGCAGCGGAGTTTTTTGGAGTCAGAGTTTTCCTTCTCTGATGTGCCCTGACTGGAAGATCGAACCAGCGACACTTAGCTCGCAGGCCGACGCTCAATCCACTGAGCCAAACCAGCCAGGGTCACTGGTATGTAGGGGTTGTAATATAATAGATTATCTGTAAAGAAACATGTAAGTACCTGGTTGTAGCTTTTGTGGTTGAGAGACCTAAGGAGAAATGACGCGTGTTTAAGGGTAATTTCTGGGGAGAATGGAACTGAGTAAGGTCAAATAAAAGATTGATACGTGCAGAGAGTCTACCTGTGGTGGAACATAACTTTGTAGGGAATCCATCTGCATAGTTGTGCTTCCACTCCCAGCAGCTCTCATCTATCTACCACATATACAGAAAAGTCAATTGCAGTTCATACCTTCAGTCACTTATTTGTTGTGATTTAAAGAGTTGTCACAGGAAATTGAGAAATTGGGAGAAAATGGTTGGACCCATGAGCTGAAAGTCACTCTTGAGTTCAAGAATGAGAGCAGAGCATGGAAAAATATGCTAAAGCTAGAGATTTGAATGTTAAAACAGTGTATCATTCCTGGCCCTGGCCTAATAGCTCAGTTGGTTAGTGTCATTGTCATTGGATACACACCAAGGTTGTGGGTTCAACATCAGGTGAAGGCACATTCAAGAATGAACTAATGAATGCATAAATAAGTAGAACAACAAACAAATCAATGTCTCTTTCTCCCCCTCCCTCACTCCCTCCTTTTCTTCCTCCTCTCTTTCCCTTCTTCTGTCTCTCTCTAAAACCAATAAATAAAAAAATTTGTTTAAATCTATATATAACAAAAAGCCCTGGCTGGTGTGGCTCAGTAGATTGAACACCAGCCTGCAAAAAAGGTTGCCGGTTCCGTTCCCAATCAGGGCACATGTCAGGGTTGTGGTCCAAGTCCCCAGCTGGGGATGTGCAGAGGCAACCAGTCGATATATCTCTTGCACACTGATGTTTCCCACCCTCTCTTTTTCCCTCCCTCCCCATCTCTCTAAAAGTAAATCAATACAATTCTTTTTAAATCTTAAAAGAATATGTAAAGTAAGGTTCAAATGTAATTAAAAATTTTCTAGTAGCCACATTAAGAAAAATTTTGTCACTAAGAAAAAAACAAGGTGCAGAACTATGTATTATACAGAATTCCCTCACTTATTGCGGGTATTATGCTCTAGACGCCCCTGCAACAGGTGAAAATCCACAAAGTAGGAATCTTACATTTATTTTAGTATTTATATTTTAAGGCTTTATAAACCCTTCCCACACACTTATAAACCGTTCCCAGTCCCTTATTAACCTTTTGCACTCCCTTATTAGCCTTTCCCACACTTTTAAAAACCCTACTTATGTTCTTAAACATATTTTACACTCTTAAACCTTCGTAACTTTAACAACATGTAAACAGTACCACAAAAACCTGCAATACAGTGAAAAATCTGCGATAAATAATTAAATATAATATTTTTAAAATCCCGCAATACAGCGAGGCTGCGCTAAGTGAACCGCGATATAGAGAGGGACTACTGTATTACTTTTTGTGCAAGATAGGACAAAGAAACTTAGGGGGCAGGGTACAGAAAAAAATTAATAGAGTAGTTACCTGTGTGTGTGGGATTTAGAATGGTGGGAATTTAAATTTTTTCACTGTATATTTCTTTATTTCTTGATATGTCAGCCACGTGAAGTATTACATATTTAGAAAAGACCCCTCTTTTTTAAACTTTATTTAAATTACCATCTTTTATTCTGCAGACATCTATTGGCCTTCTTCAGCCTTAGATTTTTTCTTTGTGACTTGGTGCTCTAGACTAGCTGTTTTCAATCCTTTTGGTCTCACGATCCCTTTATTCTTTTAAAAATTATTGAGAACCCCAGCCCTGGCTGGTGTGGCTCAGTGGGTCGAGTGCCGGCCTGTGAACTGAGGGGTCACTGGTTCAGTTCCAGGTCAGGGCATGCACATACCTGGATTGCAGACTTGGTCCCCGGTTGGGGGCATGCGAGAAGCAGCCGGTCCATGAGTCTCTCCCTCTCCTCCTCCTCTCTCCCTTTCCATCTCTCTAAAAATGAATAAATAAAATCTTCAAAAAAAAAAAAAATTATTCAGAACCCCAAAGAACTTTTTAAAATATTGCTCGTTTTTATATTCATCTAAAAATAATAATAGTAAACCCATTACATGTTAATATATGTATATTTTAATAACTATTTTTCAAAATAAATTATTTGAGAAATGTGGCATTGTTTTACATTCTTGCAAATCTTGTGTCTGCTTCTGCCTTCTGTCTGTTGTGATATCACACATCATAGAGCCACTGGATAACTCCAGTGTGCCTCCTGAGAGAATAAGAGTGAAAACAGCAATTAAAATGGTTCTAGCCTCACAGATCCCCCCTGAAACGGAATCCCTGGAGCACATTTTGAGAACGATTGCTTTACACCAGTGATTTTCAACCTCTTTCATGTCATGGCACACATAAACTAATTACTAAAATTCTGCAGCACACCAAAAATATATTTTTTGCTTCTGTGACAAAAAAAAAAAAAAAAAAAAAAAAAAAGGTGTACTTTTGATTCTTTCACACTGAATGGCTGTTGTTATTTTTTATATTGATAACCTAAAGGAAAAGAGGTAAGTGCCCCTGACTAATAGTCAGGTATTACATGTTTTAAAAATTCTTGTGGCACACAGGCTGAAAATTACTGCTTTCAACCAATAAACTAGCAACTGTCTGAACATGCTCTTTGTTTTGAAAGAATATTGAGTGCCTAAGTATTGCTTTCTTAAAAACATGACTAATTAAGGGGAAGGTTTGTAAGTACGGGAGTTTTGTACAAAGTTCCTTTAATGTGTTTTTTAAGAAACTTGGAAAAGCCTTAGTGGGTTTTTAGGTACTCCTTTAGACAGGGAACTAAAACACTGTAAAAAACTTGTGTGGGTTTAAGGCTTATGGGGTTCTCTTTGTACAGAGTATGTTTCAGTTAGTTAAGTTGTTTCACTCACCCCATTCCTTTCCCTTATTTTGCAGATTTAGTTGAAGCTCCTTTAGGAAGTACTTCCTGACTCCCTCAACTGTACATGTTGCTTTTTCTCTGAAGTCTGGCACTTAGTTGTTGGCCTTTGTATAACTACCTTCTTATATGTATTATTCATCTCTTGTAATGTCAAGAGACATTATCCCGTGTCTTTTATATGTCCTTAATATGCATAGCCTCAATTATTTTTTTATGATGAATTATGTTTTTAAAATGCCTGTTGGTAACAGCCGATAGAGCTGCCTCACAATATATTCCACAACACTTTTCTAACACAAATGCTATTGTCTGGTCCACATGAATAGAAGCTACGGCTTGTTTTTTTATTCCCTTGGATGTAATCAAATTGTATATGCTAATGATGTAATAGTCACCATTAAGTTAGAATTATATCTGATTTTTCTGCTGTTTTATGCTGGTCAAAAGCTTAGTATATTCAAAATGAATGTATATTAAAAGTTTACTTAGGTGTTACAACTTATAAAGAGAATTTTCAGTATACCGGATTGTTGAATTTCCCAAGAATTCAGCCAGGAATTTGAGTCTGTTGTCTGTTTTCCTTCAGCTGAGAGGTCTGATGTTTAGTCTTGTTTACATATATATTTTAACACAATTCTGCTATTATCTTCCCAGCTGTGGATTTCTTCAACCAGATCAACATGTTATATGGAACCATTACAGAATTCTGCACTGAAGCAAGCTGTCCAGTCATGTCTGCAGGTCCAAGGTATGTATATATTATTCCTTTTTATATAGGTGTTTGGATTACTAAATAAAGCTAACCACTAATTGATAGAAATTAAATAATACTTTTTTGTTTTTCTTATTTTCTTGTGTAAAAGCAGTTTAGTTTTATGAGTTCTTGAATACTTATCTATAAGCTTTTAGTAATTAAATACTTTGCCACTTGGTACTTAGTGTTTGATTTTGTAATTGCATTATAATAAGGTGAATGTTTAATTGGAGAAATAAAAAAATTTAGAATTTTATTAACATGGTTCTGTTTCTGGTTTTTACATTAATTTCTTGAAATCAAGTTTTTAGTTGACTCTTTAATATTTGATTCTTTTTTCTTGTGTTATTTGGTATTAGTTATTTCCAAATTGTGCTGCTTTAGTTATCTGGCTTAAAGATGCTAGATTTAAAAAATTTGCCACTAATAAATTTCAAGAAGTATTGAGAAAAAAGTAAAACTCTTTGTCACCTATAATGTTTCAAGGTATGACGATGTATGATTTAGGTGTTTCCTTCCAGTCTTTTTGCTATAGTAAATGATTTTATGTGATGATAGGTGGTATCAAGATATTTATTTACTTTTTGGGAAAAAAATTATCTTTCCTAATTTTGCTACAGGTATAAAGGATAATTAGGTCCCCAGTGAGTTCATAGATGGTTTTATTTTATGTTTTAAGTTTTAGTTCTCAAACTCTCTTAAAAGACATTTAAATAAAATAAATAGGAGCCTTGGCTGGTGTGGCTCAGTGGATGGAATGCTGGCCTGTGAACCAAAGGTCGCTGGTTCAATTCCCAGTCAGGGCACATGCCTCCATTGCAGGCCAGGTCCCCAGTTGGGAACATGTGAGAGGCAACCACACATTGATGTTTCTCTCTCTCTGTTTCTCCTTCCCTTCCCCTCTGTCTAGAAATAAATAAAGTTGTTAAAAGTAAGTAAATAAATAGAATGAAATTTATCTATGGTCTAAATACTTTACACAGTGAAGTTTTGTGTAAGTCTTGTTAATCATTCTACCTCAGCAACAGTGAGGATGGAAAAGATGCATGCTTAAGGATATTTTTTTAATGCCCTCTGCAAGAAACAGGGTTTTATAATCTTGACCTGTTGGTAGTTAACTTGGTGGCCATGGATCTCAGAATGTGGTGACCCATTAGCCTCTTCCCCAGTCCTCAGCACCCTCTACCTAACAGGCAGGAATGAAGTTCTTTTATCTTTCCCAGGGTGGTGCTATATTCTGGCACTGCCAGCTGCCACATTTTCTTCTCTTTTTCTTCCAGTCATAACCATCACATTTCAAAATAATTTTATAGGAAATTCAGTAATCTTCAGTAGAAGTTTAGGTAATTTACTAGAGATGTGAACCTACTTTGATTACAAGTTGTACATTTGTTAATGTGAAAACTTGATCAGTCATACTTTTTTCTCTTCAGATATGAATATCACTGGGCAGATGGTACTAATATTAAAAAGCCAATCAAATGTTCTGCTCCAAAATACATTGACTATTTGATGACTTGGGTTCAGGATCAACTTGATGATGAAACTCTTTTTCCTTCTAAGATTGGTGAGTTAATGCTGTAGAACTGTTGTTGTTTTTTTTAAACGATAAATGTGTGTTTTTTAACACTATTACTCTAAAAAAAAAAAAAAAAAAAAATTAACGGGACTGCCAAATTTCTCTCTGAAAAGATTATAAATGTATACTTTTTCCAGACATGTCCAGACATGTTTGTGCCTACCTGTGTTTCTTTACCAGTACTGGTTGTTACTCATTTAAAAAACTTTTTATAATTTGTGTAAATAAATTTGTTTTAAGGTACATTTTAAAGATATTGATGAGATTGAGCATTGTTTTGTTGATCATTGTGTGTTCTCTTTATATCCTTTGTTCATTCCTTTGTATGTTGATACTAGCTTTTTATCATAAATGTTGTATGTATTTTTCCCCAGGTTGTCTTGTCTTACTGTATTCATCAAGTGTTTTTGCTATTTTTTTATATATACATAAAAGTGTCTTATTTCTTTCTTTAATGACATCTGGATTTTAATCAATGATTAGAAAGGTTTTCCCTACTTCACTATTATAAAAATATTTGTGTTTTCATTTAGTACTTTTGTGGTTTTGTTTTTACCCTTAGATCTTTGTTCTGTCAGGAATTCAGGAATTTTTTTCTCACTATTCCCTTCATTTTTTTTCCAATTATAAGTGCTGGTCAGTTTGTCCAGTACTATTTATCAAACACGTGTGTCTTTTCTCTCCTGATTATCTAGTTGCCATGTATTTTAGAGTTTTTTAACCTCTATCTGTTCTTATAGAAATTCTAAACTGTTTTAATTAACTATGGCCACATATCTTTGAGCATCTTGTAGGGCTAGTCTCTCTTCCTTGCTCTTCTTTTGCAGAATATTCACGACTATTCTGGGATATTTGTTCTTCCAAAGAACTTAGAATCATTTTTTTCAAGGTAAAAAAAAACAAAACAAAAAACCTTTGTGAGATTTTTATTATTATTTCATTCAGTTTGTAGATTAATATAGGGATTCTTGTTCTCTTGACAATACTGAGTTTCACTATCCAAGAACAAGGTATAGTTCTTCAATTTTTCATGTCTCTTACTTATTGTTTTCTCTTGTAAAATTCTATAGTTTATTTTATGCTAATCCTGCAAGTTTCTTAAGGTTATTCCTAAGCATTTAATGTTTTTTTATAGATATTTGGTTTCCAACCGGTTAGTGTTCAGTATATAGAAATGCTGTTGATTTTTATATAAATTTTATAATTGACCATCAGATTTTAAATGTTTCTGTTGTTTTGGGTTGGTTTTCTTGCATTTTTAAAGTATATTATTTTGTTGTATTAAGATAATAGCAATTTTGCCTCTTTCTGCTAATGTATACTTCTTGTGTAACTCTTACCTAATTGAACTTACCAATTTGTATTTCCAGAGCAATGCTGACTAACGGTGATAATGGCAGACATCCTTTACTTGTTTCCTTTTATGAGTGATTCTAGTATTTAGCATTAAGCGAGAATCCTGCTTTTGGTTACATTTTTTTAAGTCAGGTGTATGATTGTAGAGTTTAATCAGATAGTTTTCTAATATGTATTGTTGATAGCCATAAGGTTTTCTCCGTTATTATTATTTTTTAATGTTCTTCTGGAAGAATATTTTTTATTTGCTAGTATTTTGAATAAGATTTTGGAATTGGTATTTATTGATGAAATTGATCCTAGTTATTTTTAGTGTAAGGGTGTCTGTTTGGGCTGCTGTACAAGAATGCCAGAGAATAGATGACATACAAGCAAGAGAAATTTGATATTTCTCAAAGTTCTAAAGGCTGCAAGTCAGATCAGGGTGCCAGTATGGTTGGGTTCTGGTGAAAGTTCACTTCTGGGCTGCAGATTGCCACCTTCTCACCTAGTCCTCACATAGTGGAAGAGTAGCTCTTTGGGACCTCTTTATATAAGGGAATTAATCCCATTCGTGAGAGATCCACCCTCATGACCCAATCACCTCTCCAAAGCTGCACCTACTAATGACACCACACAGGCGGTTGGGACTTCAACATGGATTTTGCGGGGGTGGGAGGGGCACCAACACAAATATCAGACCATAGCTGATTCCTATTTTGAAGTCTTCATTAAAGATTTTTTTGGAGATAAAAAGTTATATCATGTTATACTTGGTGTCTTTGCTGTTGGTCAGCTTTTCCATTTTATTATTAAGCATTTTATTTCCTTTCTCATAGATTTATTGTTGTATACTGGCTATAATTAAATGTTTCTGTTAAATTCAGTTTAGAAGGTGCTAAGTTAAAACAAGTTATATTTCTTTATTCATTAAAGGTTTCCTTTTATGGAAGATAAAGAATACTTATGACTCAATACTCTTTTCTCAGCTTCCCACTCATCAATAATTTATCTTAATGTTCTAGAATACTTTCTCCCCTCTCATCAAGCTATTATCTACATCTTATGCCAATTATGTACTTATATTAGACAGAATTTATTGTTCATTTTTAAACTAATATATCCAAGTTATTACTGTTCCTTTTATTAGCAAGATACCCATTTGTAAATTCTGAGAGAAAAGGAGTTTGACATAAAAATCCATCTTTTCAGTACACGAATACAAGTCCCATTTTACAAAAACATGCCCATAAGTTCCAGAATAACATTTGAAACGACAAGTTGTTAACCAAGACTGGAGAGTGGGAAATCCCCCATAAAAATCAGTTTATAAAAGCAAAATATACTAAATTTCAAGCTATTAAGGACTAATTGAGAAATAAAACAAAATGCAGGAAAGGAGAAAGTGTTTCAGCTTTAGTCGTCTGAAAAGATTCAAGAAAAAAAATGTTTCAAGAGTAATGTTCTGGAACAGACCTTTAAGGGCACCTAATCTAGTTTATTTTGGAAGCAGAGACATCCTTATGCATTTATTTACTGTATTCAGTACCAATGTATTCTTTTTCTCCTATCCCTACCTTCTAAGAGACGTTGGTCTGGTCAACCAAAATTCTCAGGAAGTAAGCAGCTGCATCTTACCTGCACTGCCTGGAGAGAAATTACCAAACCTTCTCCCAGTTCTTTTCTAAGGAGATGTTTATTTTCTTTGAAAAATAGGGAGATGTCCTTCCTCCCTTTTTCATGAACTGTCGCCTTCTTAGATTACAGAAAAATGAAAATAGCACTTTAAAAAATAAAAAAGTTTGTACTTCTAGTTTAAGAAAACTGGCTTTTCAGAGTAATTTAGAAGATAAAATACTTGTAAACAGTAGATTATGATGACTTGAAGTGAAGTGTGCCTTTTTTTCTTTGGCTTAGGAGAGTTTCCAGTGTTAGTTAAGTGTAAAAAACTTTTTTTAGTGTTACAGATTACAAAAAGTAAAAATTTTATGTTTATAGTAAGAATGCTTATTCTTGTTCCATTTAATCTTAGGAAGAAACTTCAATATTAAACAACTAAAATTAGTTTTATTTTAACTTTATTCAATAACTCTCATATATAATTTCTGATACCTGTACCTGCTATTCTAAGGCAGTCAGAAAAAGTATGGTATGTCAGTATATCTCATATACTTAGGTTTGGGTTTTTTTTTTCCCTTTCCTTTTAAAAAGAATATAGCAATAGAGTTGTATTTGTGAATGTGTATGTTTGTCTGTTGGAATTGCTCATGGCTGTATCTAAACTTGCTGCTGTTCAATTAGATAAAGACTAATGAATATATACGTAATTTGATTATAGGTGTTCCATTTCCCAAAAACTTTATGTCTGTGGCAAAGACCATTCTAAAGCGTCTGTTCAGAGTGTATGCCCATATTTATCACCAGCACTTTGATTCTGTGATGCAGCTGCAAGAGGAGGCCCACCTAAACACCTCCTTTAAGCACTTTATTTTCTTTGTTCAGGTAAGTTGAATCATGTTGACTTCTGTGTCCTTTGCGACATACTTGGCTTGGTAACTTCAATAAAGATAAATTTATAGTCTCATTTATAGATAAAAAGCTAAGTTTAAGCAAGGCGCTCTTTTCTGTTCTGTTTGCCATGTTGTTTATTTCACGGGTGTGCATAGCAGCATAGAAAGCATCACTTCCATGTTGAGCTTTCTGCCTCTGATTGCCCAGGTCTCTGGTTTGGGTATGACAAAGAACGCCAAAAAATCCGAGAAGGCTTGTCCATACCCTTCTGTTCTGCCATTGCTGAGTGAAGGGTCGCTATGAAAAATGTCTGAAGTTGGATTGTTTCATCAGATGTTTACGCCTGGAAGATAAACTTTTGGAAGAATCTGTTACCTGCTGTCTTGGGTTCAGTTTCCAAAAATCACACCTAAGGGCAAATCTTATGAAGTCAGCAGCTAAAAACTTTAAAAAAGCCTACAACCTTCAGATATGTGGCCCATTTCCTTATAGGTCCTTAGCTGGAATTGAATCTTTAAAAAAATCAATATAATTCACATTGTTTGACAAAGATATCAAAGAATCAGTACTTCTTTAGCCTCACTTTAGAGATATAATATTCTATTAGGTTGGCCAAATAGTCTGTTATTTTTTTTTGTAAAGTAAAAGACATCTTTTTCATTTTCACCAATAACTATGGATTTGGATATTTTGAATATGTCTGCTATCTCCCTCTATTGGCTTCTAGTGGGTAGAGGCCAGGGGTGCTGCTAAACATCTTCCAGTGCATAAGACAGCCCTGCAGCAAAGAATTATTTGGCCAAAATGTCGTTAGTACCAAGAAACTTTGCACACTTGATATTTTTGGATTAGTCACAGCACCTTCTCCATACATGGCACAAAACTTTTTTTGTGTTTCAGTTGCATTTTTACCTTTCTTGAAATAATAAAGCATAATACACTGAAAATGTTGTGTATCTTCTTCCATCTTCAATATTAAAATGGCTGCACAAAAACTCACCAATTTTGATGTTTTTTTTTAATGCATGCTGATGACAGCTGTCACAATACAGTCTAACAATTGTTTCAAAGGAAGTTAAAAACAACTAAGGGCTACTAGAGCTATTTATTATATGGAAAAAATATAATGGATTTTTTGGCCAACTTAATATATGCAAACTATATAAATATGTCTAAATATTATATTTTGGGTGGAAAAACCAGCAGCTTTATGATAGATATCATGTATTACACTTCTCTGTATCACACAAAGGAGAATGTACTGTGCTCTTCTCTGTCTTCCTTTTGATATCGTTGCTTGACATAGATCTACAGTATAGCTGTAGCTATAGATACATGAAAGGAAAAGGTCTGCTGCCCCAGAGATGGCCAGTGTCAAAGGTTCAGTGTATAGTTTTCAGATAATTTCCATGTAAATGCAAACATAGTCAGTATTGATTTTAATATTTTACAGATGCTATTATGTACAGTTGCTTATTTAGTAAGTCCCCTATATTTTAAAAAGGAGCAAAAAATGATTTCATTTTGAGATGTTCACAGAGACCATTTCATTGTTCTTTTGAATTTCAAAAAACTAGGGTTGGGAATACCTTCTCTGAATGACATTTACAGAGTTTTAATTTTAGATCTATTTTAAATTTTTATTTTTCTTCTCTTTTTAGGAGTTTAATCTGATTGATAGGCGTGAGTTGGCACCTCTTCAGGAGTTAATTGAAAAGCTTGGATCAAAAGACAGATAAATGTTTCTTCGAGAACACAGTTACCCTCTTGCTTCATTTACTGCTAGAGCTATCTCATTGCTATCTATTATAGACTAGTGATATAAACTTTAAGAAAACAGGATTTAAAAGACCTATTGTCTGTGTCTACTGATAAATTGTACCAAAGGTAGGTTTGCCTAATATCTTCAGAGTGAGAAGTTCAGGACACAGCCGGATCTGAGGCACTGGGTGACCACTCCTGTTATTGTCACTGAGTCACACTTAGTTTTAATATGTGATGATTAATCTGTAGTTTATCAACTTACTTATTCTTTTATTAAAGAAAATGATTTAGTCTGTTTCAGGTTACAGCATAATGGATACTAAGAATTTCCATCAATAATTTATTAACAAATTTCCACCACAAATTTCCTCAAAACTGAGATCGGTTTGATTGTGCTTTTATTTTACAAGTAGAAGAGGTATTTTCAAGTTTCCTTAAGATTTAGAACATTGTGTCACTTTCGATAACATTTTAGTTTGAAGTTGTATACTGGTGTTTTTATAGATAATACATATATGTATATTTTTTCAAAATCCATGATTGCAATTTAAATTGTATGACATGTATGGGAGTAACCAAAGTTATTTCTAAAATGACTTTATTTTTTAATCTGTATTTGGGATTTTATTTACATATGAACCTATCTAAATGTTTAGGAGTGTGTGTGTAACAAATAATTTTTTATAAGCATCTAAAGGTGGTCTTGTAGATTTTTTTTAAATACTTCATTCAGATTAATTTGAATATGTATGTAGCTTTTGGCTGACAAAAAGCGAACTTCCAAAAATTACTTCAAATTGAGGTCTCAAACCACTATTTTCACTCATGTTTTCTTTCAGAGGCCTTGAAAATCTGGATAGAAGAATGGAAGGAAGTACTCAGATTACTTGATTGTTTTGAGTTTCCTTTTTTAAATAACTACTTCTATATGTTTTTATTGTGGTTTGAGAGTTAGTGAAGAGTACTATAGAAAAGCACCAACTCTATCCCAATAAGGATTAACATTAAGGAAAACCACAGACACACACAAAAAACCCTTGAAAGGTGTACACGTTTTATAACATAGCTAAAAGTTTGGTGTGTTACCTATTCTTGGCTTGTGCATGTGTGTGTGCACACATGTGTTTAAATGAGGCAACACGGGAGGAATAAGTTAAAATAACTTCATTCTGTTAATATCAAAGGATGGATTGAGCCCCCCATAGGGGTTTTATCCAGTGTTAATTGTTTTTGTATTAAAACTTGAAATTATTTTATTTCTATTGAGATAAAAAGAACCTTCCCTATTAGTGAAGAACTGATTTGATTTTCACTAGGTTTATAGGATTTAGTAAACGCTGATTGTTCAGATGTATTGAGGCACAAGTATACTAAAGACTTTCCAGACTGGCACCAACTTTAAGTTCATCTTTCTGTTTCAGAGTGACCTTTGCAGAGTACTCACCAACATCTTGATGGCTTTGGTAAAGGTTAGTTTTGACAGGGTTTTTGTTATTTATTTTTATTATTCCACTAGAGTATAAAAGGAAAGAGTTGCTTAGGAACGCCATTTTTATAATAACTCAATTTCAATAAATTATAAAATACAGAATTTTAAAGGAAACAAGACATTTCATCTTATTTAGGCTGAAACAGTACCTCATTGTTTCAGGAATTAAAGAGTGGGATAATCACTTAGGACAAAAAGAGAAAAGCCCTCTAAGAGACATTCCACAATCCATATTTAAGTTTATCAAAGGTCCCTCCTGGTCAGGTGGTCCATATGTTTATGTCGATCATTTACAAACAAGAAAGCAGGTTTCTAGGTGCCACTGAGACTTTAATTAAGCCTGCAAGGAATGAAATTAGATTTCTCAAACAGGGTTGTACTTTCATTATCATCTCTAATATTTCAAATATTCTCAAATGAAAAGGTTCTCACTTTTCTCCATTTATTTTCAGTAATAGAAATCCTTCCTCTCTTCATGACTCAGCCCCAAAATGAACCAAAGATGGTCATGTTAGAGTAGTATAAAGGCAGCTTATTAATGACACAAATAAAGTTGTTGGTAATTTGAGACTCAGAATGTCCTTTTTTAAAAAATAAAAATATTACCATGTTCCCATGTTAATCTGGCTTAACCAACAATGCATCTGAACATCAGTGTTAATGGGGAGAGGATGGGCTGGCCCTTCCTGACTTGACTAGAGGGCCCATTTTTGATCAGAATTGGAAGAAATCAGCCTGTCTTTGACTCCTCTTACTTTTGATTTATCTCCATGTGCCCAGGGTTTACCTGTTTGACAATCTCCCTACCCTAACCCCTCCTAATCACTAGTCATCTCTCAGTGTCTGATCTCCTCCTCATGCCTGATAACAATCATAGGGTGGAGAGTGCTTTGTAAATTATGCAGTTAATCCTTTGGTGCTTTTATTTCTAGGCCTTTAAAAAAACTTATGGACAATATGTCTATATTACAGTTTTTGTATTGACAGCCAAATGTATCCTTTATTCTTTTCCAGACTGAATAAAGTGATTTTACAAGGGCCACAAGCTAACAAAGTATTTCCTTTCATAGGCTTGTAGAGCCCTAGCTCATGGGGCTGCATGCTCAAGAAATGGCAATCGATAGTCATCATGACTCTGATAACAATGAAAGGGAAGTTTCCTAGCAGTATGAGGCAAGAGGAGCAATCCTGGTGGTGATTTTAAGTTTTGTAAACATTACTGAGCGTTCCTGATTATGCTGTTGGCCTTTTTCTGAGCAGTGAGGTTATACTAGAAGTGGAGCTTCTGAATTTAACATTATTACCTCAGAAGCATAAATAAATCAGGCCCAAAGAATATAAGTACTAGAAATTTGTTTTCAAGCAGCCCCAGTCATAGCATGGGCGTTATACCTCCTGGTGAGAGGAGGCTGTCTCCTGTCTGCAGAACTCGGGTCTAAAAAATGCTGCTGGGACACCAAACTGAACGCCTTCAAGAGGGACATTATTTTCTCCTGATACCTGTTCAATAAGTGGATTTACTATTGTAGAATTCTGGCAAAGAGGGAAAATAGTAGTCCCTCAGTCTTCCTGTGCTTCTTCATTATTTTGATACTTCAGACTATAAAAGGCTTTTGGGGGTTATGTTATGTGATAGCAGTAGTTTTATTGAAGCAACTGCATTGAAATTTAGTTGGGTTTTCTCTCATCAGAATCTATAATCTATTCCAAACAAGTATTCTGTAAATCCAAATGGATTGCCAGTGTGCTATAGATTATAGAACATCCTATGTTTGGTCTATATAGAAAAAGAGCTTGCATAAGTTAGTCTTGGTTATCATCTAAAATATTTTTAAATGTTCTTTACATGAAAATTTATGTTGTATTTTTAAACCTTTAGGGGCTTTATCTATTTTTCTAAGTCAGTTAACTGTACTTTTAAAAAAGTATTTTTTATCTACTTTTGTAATTTCATCAGAATAAAATATTAAAAGAAAGAAATGACTCAAGTATGTGTCTCAACACACTTATTTGTGAAACTTGATAATTTTGCAGCATCTGTAGAAGGTTGTCTTTGCTTATCATTTAGTAGCTAAAATGTTTTCTTAACTATTAGAAGAAAGGGTACAGTGGCTAAAACCCATCCCAGAGAAAAAATTGGTCTCCAAGCTCTTGACCTCTTGTACTTCTCTTGGCTGTGAGATTGAGAAACGGGAAAGGAGAGACTGGACTCCTTAAATTTCTGACCTTTAAACTGAGTACTCAGCATTACGTGAAAGATAATCCTCTGCCCCCAGAGAATCATTTTTCATTATTGGAGAAATATTAGACCTGATTTTAGGTCTATTCAAAACAGCAGTGCTAGAATTATTTTGACTTTTTTGAGTAAAGTTAAAAAGTTAATGAATGTGGCTAAATAATATGGGTTCACACTCATTGTCTAAAAGATGGTTAAGCTACAGTCAGTTCTGGGTTTTTTTGGACAGTTCTTTTTGACCACAAAAATGTTACATTTGTAAGGGTGTCTAATGGCTAAATTTGAAAGTTATTTTAAACTTTATAAATGAGTAATATAATAACCTAAATAATCTTCGGAAGGGCCAGAGTCAGGCTTCAAAACTGCACAACCAGAAACTGTGTCCAAAACATGCCTTGGGTCTTCTCTACCAAAGAACCGACTGCTGTCGCGCTCAGTATGGACACTACAGTCTGCACTGCTGTCGCTGACCACTAGATGTCAGTCTTTGGGCTCTTATCAAAAACTAGATGTGTGTCCTGACCAGAATGAAGGATTTTACCTAGTACCTTATTCCTGTGTGTCTTTCTAATCAAAAACTTACATGGATGCCTTTGATTGACAGTTAGAGGTCAATCACATTCCTCAGTCCTGGCTGCAAGAGATACGGGAGAAGTTTCTGGGTTTTACTTAAGGATTCAGAGCTTATAACAAAATTGTTTAAAAGATGCTGGATGGTCCAAAAGCTTGGAGTGGCTCCTGCTCTGTGAGCTTTTTATTTCTGTTCTGTGAAAAGGTAAGGGGTTTTCGCCAGAATGTAAGTATCCGATCACACTATTTAGTTTTTTTTGGTAGCATAATTGCTAAATGAAGGAAGTGGATTATTGATTGAGGTTCCGGCCAAATTCCTTATCTTGTGGCTGACCAGCAGTCTGAATATCCTTTCCTTAGAGGAACCTACCTGTTTTAGGGGAGTCCTTTAGCAGGTTATCTCATTTAATCCTTACAGCAACCTGGGGAGGGGGTTGGCAATTGAGACATATTAGGGCTTCTTCAGTGTTTTTCAATATCACAAAAGCTCAGACTTCAAATAGCTAGTTCATAGTGAGGTAGGTCTGTGTTTCTCTAAGTTGCATTTTTTAAAATTCTGAGTGTTCAAGAATGCTAGGAGGCTCTATGAAATGACTGCAATTAATTTTTTACTGATGAGGTATAAAAGATGTTTTCAAAGAGATCCTACCTAAGGAGTTTCCTGCAGTTAGCTCAGATGTGAATGTAGCTATGAAAGCTGGGAGTGATCATGGACTGACACAAGTGATGATAAGAGAATCTCAAGTTCAGGCAAAAATAAAATGCAGAAGAGATAGGCCTGGTACTAAAGGCATTATAAACAAAGTAAAACTGGCCTTTTATTTGCTTCTGTCATTAAAAAAATCATACTTGAACTATTAATTTGGAAGCCCAAGATTGGTCAGATTGTTCTACAAATCCTTTTCTGAAAATGTTCAGATTGACACTGTGGAACTAGAATTGTTAAACTACTGTGAGTTCTGTTCAGTATTTATAGTGCGTGCACTTTTTATCTCATACTATCCTGGGCCACTGATTATACAATATGAATAAAACAATATCCTGTCATGGAGCTTATGGGCCAGTGGGAGAAACATACATAGTTAGTACTAAAGGGCTGTATGTGCAATAAAAGTTAAGCACAAGTTGTGGGCCCTTAGTTTACTGAAAGGTAGTCAGGTGGCTCCTTGGAGAAGACAAGGCTTGAATTGGCTTAAAAGATGGGTAAGTGCATAACCAAAGCTATAGCATAGCTTATATGGGGAGGTATAAGCAGTCATTAGTGAAGGGCAGATTTCATTTTGACAGGTACATAGGGAATAAGTCGTAAGAAAGAACTAGGGTTTTTGATTATAGGTGATGAGTCTGGAGGATTTTAAGTCAGCAAATAATGGACAGATCTTCAACTTAGTTGGCTTAGATAGAAGTGTGGAAACAGCAGGGGAGGATACTAGGGCAGAGTACCAGCAGTCCAAAATAACAGATAATGTGAGCAATTGTAAGGGTGTGGGGAAGAGGAACTTTGGAGATAAGTAAAAGTACTGATTTTCAGTAAAGAAAAGAGGGAGGAATTCTGCAAATACAAATCAGTGAGCTAAACATCGGTCTTGTAGTTACAAGTGACAAACCAAATGTAAACAATAACATAAACAGACCCTATAAAATGAAGCCTAATCTGCCACATCAGAGAAACTGCCTTGCATGTCTTATAACTCAAACCTGGGAATAGAACTTTTGGATTGGGCCTAAGCCACCTTGTTTCCCAAAGAACTGTTTGTAAAGATAACAAAAAGCAGTTATTATGAGTACTGGACTGAAAATTAAAAACATTTTAAAATGAATATCACTATGGTATCTGCACCAGTAGAAATTCTTTCCTTCTGTTGATGTAATCGTTCCCCTTTTCTTTCTCATAAATACACATTGCCTTTGTCACCTAATCAGGACATTATTTGGGCTTCTGCCTAAAGTAATGATTCCCAAATACCTATTATTGATCTCAAATAAATGCTCACCTCACTTTGAAAGGTCTTTATTTTTAAGTTAATCAACAAAATTAAGTGCTCCTATCTGGCACTGCTGGTTTCCAGTTGTACAAGCAACGCCAGACTTGTCTCCTCTCAGCTCTCTTTTCTTCTGTGTCTGCTTCATTTCCAAAGCAGGCTTTCTACTAGTCTAGCAATCCAGTTGGAAATGATCTTTTCTTTAGTTCTAGAAAATTCCCTAGACTATCTCTCATTGGTCTGGCTCAGAAATGTAGCCAACCCCCTGTGTCTGATTGGTAAGACTTGGGTCTAATGATTACTCCTCATCTGAACCATGTGGTTTGAGTAGCAAAGGAGTGGTTTATTACTACACCAATAGATAAAATATTTTTGGCAGGTTTAATTATACCATTGACATTAGTCAAGAAAAACTGTCCGTAATTCCCCAAACAATTTATAAGCAATCAATAAAGAATGTGAGAGGCTGTTGCAGTAATTCAAAGAAGAATTTAATGAAATTTGAAACGTAGGAGTCAATACTGGAATGAATGAGCATATTTAGCTGAGCACGTCAAAGAACAACTGTAGCCCTGACTGGTGTGCCTCAAGTGGGATGGTCGCCAGTTGATTCCCAGTCAGGGCACCTGCCTGGGTTGTAGGCCTGGTCTCTAGCTGGGAGCCTGCGAGAGGTAACCCATCCGTTGTTTCTCTCGCACATCGATGGTTCCGTGTCTCTCCCTCTCTTTGACTCTCTCCCTTCCTCTCTCTAAAAATAAATGAATGAAATATTTTTTAAAAGCTTTAATCTTAAAAAAAACAAACAAACAAACAAAAAACCCCCACAACCATAGTTCTCACCAACCCACCCATTTGAAACGCCGAAAGTTGTTACTGCTAGGATAGGCGGAATGAAGTAGCTTTTGCTGGTAAAGGCTACGGGATATACCAGACTACGTGCTGCAAACAAATACAGCTAGAGAGAAAGGGCTTGGCAGAATTTTCCCCTTAACGTCTGTGTGATATATCCCAGAGGCGGGCAATTTTTGCCGACAACCTTACCTCCTGGCGTCAACTTCCACTATATTCTTGGGACTCCGCGGTCTGTGAACCTACGCCGCTGGTGGGCTGTGCCTCGCAGGCCCCTTAAACTCAGGCAATTCGCCGCTGAGTTTGTTGCGCCCTCTCACGCCCAACCTGTTCCTTCTCCACCCATTTCATTGTTCAAGCCAGAAACTTGGGAGTCACCCTAGATGCCTTCCCCACCCCCAATCCAGTCACTGCACCCATTCACCTCCCAAATATCTCAATCCACTCCTCCCATCTCTGCTGCCGCTGCTCTAGTTCGGCCTCAAATCTCACCTGGACTGAGAACTTCCGTCCTCAGCTCGAATTCCAGCCCTTACAGCTCTTCGCAGGAGCCACCGTGACTTTCTAAAATGCAAACCCGAAAACCACGCTCCTGCTTAAAGTCCCCCCCCCCCCCCCAGCTCCCCTTTTCTGGAGATAGAAACCCAAGCTTCTTAGTTGAGAAGCCAGGTTGCGGGAAGGGGATGAAGCTGGGGGGCGGGTGGATAGTGAAGTTTCGCCTAGGGCATGAGGGGCACTGGGATGAAGGTAAGTCAGAACAGGGGGGTATCTGGGTACTGTTTCTAGGCGGCGGGGGAGGGGCCCACTGGTGGAACAAGGCCAGAGAGGAGGGTGTAGCGGCGCGGCGCGAGCGCGGGAGAAGGCAGGGCCCTGAGCGGGCTGTGCGGCTGGTTCCGAGTGACAGGTCTCTGGGGCACTGACCTGGCCTGGCCGGGGGCTGGGGCGGGCTGTCCGCGGCCTCCGAGCGGCAGGGGGCGGCCTTGCTCAGCGCCGCGGCTTTGGGTCTCGGGCTCCGCGCCTTTCGGGAGACGCGGCGACCAGAGGCGGCGGGTCGCGTCAGCCGGGCATGGCGGCGCGGGGCCCGGACGCAGCAGCGCTTTTGCTCCGCCGGATCCGCGGGGTGAGCACGCCCCGGGGCGGGAGCTGCGGAGTGGCCGCGGGACTGGGGTAGGGGGCTCCCGGTCCTTTCTGTCATTCATTCATTCGTTGATTCGTTCTTTCAGTGAGCCCGGGCAACTGGCATTCGGAGAAGTGCCAGGCCTGGGTGCGCTGGGGGACCTCCCGAGCTGGGTGGAGGTCGGCCGAGCGAAATAGACACCTAAACAGCCATGATACAGCCGGCACGGGCCGGCAGTGCTGATCTATCGAGCCGAAGACATAGGAGCCCTACCCGGCCCAGGGTCACGGCGTGGGTGCTGGGCCGTGTGGCAGGGTCTGGACTGTGGGAACGTCCTCCTGCCTCGTTGACCTTGGCCTGCCGAAAATCCCACATACCCGGAGTCGAAGCCCAGCAGAGGGCACTCACCACGCGCTCTCCTAGCTCTCTCTCCCCTTTTCTGATTCATCCTTTCCTCTCATATTCTTTCTTTTCCCCTGCTGGTCTTGGACCTGCCTTCCGGAAGAGGTTCTACTGCTGACTTTTAGCGTGGACCGGTGACACCTGGGGGTTTTGTCAGCAGATTGCCTGTTTAAAGGCCGCTGCCCACAGATCTGCTAAGATGAAGGAAAGGCTTCTCCCAAGAAATCTGCAGTGCTAACTGCCCTTCCGCCTGCCACCTGGTTATTCTCTTCCTTGGCCCCCCAAGGCGCTTTCCTCAGAAGTGGCTGCACCCCACCCCACACCCCAGTCTTAACCAGGCCTACAACATCAAGTTTGTCTTCCTCCACACAGTCTAAGCCCAAATCAACTGCCTCCCAGATTTATTTGGGGCTGTCGAGTAGGCACATCCTGAATTGTGTGGATCTTCCCCTGCTCATCCGTCCATCCATCCATCCAACCATCCATCTATCTATCAGCCAAGTCTTGCTGAGGGCCTGCCCTGGGCTGGGCTCTGGAAGGAGCAGGACAGACCCAGTCATGGCCTTTGAGAGCAGTTGGTGAAAGAGCCAGTGCCCAGGTCATTTTAAAGAAGGTGCCCTGAGATGCCACAACACAGGACCCTGCTTGGGGCCATCAGGGAAAGGGTTGAGGATGAACACTGCTGGTGTTTCCCTACCTGCCTTCCTCCTCCAGCCAGGGTCCCAAGCTGGTGCTACCCTTATCCAGGCATCGTTCCTGATTAGCTTTAAAAGGCACTGCTTTGTGCAGGTTACGTTGGCGCCAAGATGCCCAAGTCTAAAATCTAGCCTGACAGTCAAAGCCTGCCAT
The DNA here is from genome assembly GCF_987537825.1 of Furipterus horrens. Taxonomy (NCBI): domain Eukaryota; kingdom Metazoa; phylum Chordata; class Mammalia; order Chiroptera; family Furipteridae; genus Furipterus; species Furipterus horrens. The sequence continues at coordinate 54,985,130 of NW_028327176.1, read as the reverse complement.
ACTCTTTGCAGTCTCCCATTTCAGTGTCAACCCAGCCAAGGGGCTGCTGGCCTGATTTTCTGCCCCTTCACCCCTAAGGGTTGAGATGTGTTCCCCTCAGGAGCACTGGGTCCCTGTGGTGGCCATTAGGGGAGAGGGGAGAGTGGTTGCCAGTGATAAATCTAAACATGTTTCTCCATCAGATTGTTTAATAGAATTCTGGGACTTCTCCTCAGTGTGAATTTGTGCATGTAGCAAAGGGTTGCTGGCTTATTGAGCAGTAGGTCACAAGATCATATCCCACTGCAGTTACTGGAATGTTAATCAGGCCTAAAGGGCAGGGGGCATTTGGCCCCATTAGTGAGTGCACAGTTGGTTACACCTGGGGTTAGCAGGGCACAGTTGCCTGGCCTCCTTCAGCTCTGCATGTTACTAGTGGATCCAGCCTTGGCATATTAATTAATGCCTGTTCCCTCACCTATAAGACTTGGCATCATAATAGTATCTCACAGCATTATCACAACAAGTTAAACATTTACTGAATTAGGTTTTGGGGCCTTGTTTCTTAGAGTCAAAGTGGGTTATTTACAGTCAACCCTGCCTCCATCCCAAGAAAGTTTATTCTGCATCCTGTGGAGCTTAAATGGGCATTTGACACCACACAGCCTCTCTGACTTAGCCCATGGCCATGCTGGCTTTGCCTAGTAGGAGAATAGCAGGTGGGTCCTGTACAGTGGCCCAGCTGTGGGCAAAATGACACTGGGGGCAGCATCATCTTGCTCAGCCATGACTTTTCTCTCCTTTCTGGCAGCTTCCTCTCCTTCACTATGCCCAGCGGATGTTTGCCTCGCAGACTGAGGGGGAGCTCAAAGTAACCCAAATTCTCAAAGAAAACTTTCCTCGAGCTACAGCTATCAAAGTCACTGACATTTCAGGTAAGGTTTTCTTTCATCTCACAGAGTTTGATAGCATTTTGCCCTCTGGAGGGGCAGATGTGGGGGTCGGGGGGTGGCTTGTCAGAGGGAATTTGATTGCTTCTCAATGTGTGTGCTTTTGGGCAGATGTGGATACATCTGTGGGGATACAGAAACATCAAGGGAAACTGTGGGGATGAAGTCCTGCTCAGTCACCCCTGGGCTCTTGTCCACAGTCTTTAATTTGACTGCGAGGTGGGCTTTATAAAAATTTGCCCACAGTCTTCTGATACCCTTGAATGTCGGAGCTGAAGTGGACCCCAGGAGGATTTTGTCCCTTTGAGGAAAGTAGCTGCCTCACTTTTTCCACAAGAAGATGAGCCCAGGGAGGCCGAGGAACTTGCCCAGTCCCTCATAGGAAGGAGGCGACAGGACCAGAACCAGAACCAGGACCCAGGGCAGACTCTGGCCTGAGCCCAGTTTCCTGCCCCAGCCAGACCCTGCCTTACTCAGATGGCCACTGGCACCTCAGCTCAGGCTGGACACACCCATGGAGCAGCTTGGCAGTGGGTGTGTCCTTGACTCCCCACACCCAGACTTGGTCTTTGCCACTCTGCATTGCCACAATGGCTCACAGGTTTTTCTGAGAACATAACATTTACAGGGAGTGGGAGAAGGTTTAGAAAGTAGTTTTTTGCCCTGGCCAGGTAACTCAGTTGAATAGAGTGTCATCCTGATATGCCAAGGTTGCGGGTTTAATCCTTGGTCAAGGCACATAATCAGAATCAACTGATGAATGCATAAATAAGTGGAACAACAAATTGATGTTTCTCTTTCTCATTCTCTCTCTCCCCCTCTCCCCCTCTCCCTCTCTTAAAAATCAATAGTAATTAAGAAAAAGATACTCTTGTTGGTGTGGCTCAGTTGGTTGGAGTGTTGTCCCATAATCAAAAGGTTGCAGATTTGGTCCCTGGTTTGGGTGCATGTGGGAGGCAACTGATCAGTGCTCCTCTCTTGTGTCAGTGTTTCTCTCTCTCTCTTCCTCTCTCCTTTACTCTCCCTAAAAAGCAATGAAAGAGGACCACTTTGGTGTGTTCCCCCAGCGCCTCTGCCTTTTTGTTCTTGTACGTAACATTAAAAAAAAGCATTCCAGGGCTGTTCAAGATGGAGGCATAGGTGAACACACCTTGCCTTCTCACACAACTAAAGCAAAAATTACAACTAGGCTACAAAACAAATAACACCCAGAATTATCAGAAAACTGGGCTGTATGGAAGTATGACTACCAAGGATTTTAATAAGCCACATTCATCTAGACAGGTAGGAGGGGTGGAGATGCAGAGAGGCGCGGATACATGGTGGGGCAGTCCCACAGCCATGTGTGGTGGATAAAAATTGGGAGGGATACCTCAGAAGTGAGGGATTTCAGCCCCAGACCAGACCATCCAGCCCAGGGTTCTAGCACCAGGAAGATAAGTCCCCATAACTTCTGACTGTAAAAACCAGTGGGGGTGAGGGCAGCAGAAGAAACTTCAGGATTCTCAAGAGACTGCTTTTAAAGCACCCGCAATGGACTTGGGACTCATACAGACCTTCATGCTTTGGGTTTCAGCACCAGGGCAACAGCTGGAAGGGCGTCAGTGGCATACGGGGAGAAAGTGAAGTGACTGGCGACAAAGAGAGTGCCAGGAGACAGCTTCCTCCTGGGCAAAACTCCAGATGCCAGACAGCGGCATTGTGCCCTTTATGAGCCCTTCACCAACCACAGCAACAGAGCAGTGATATGGGTTGCCCTGACCTGGTGATTACGTAAGGCTATGCCCCATACAACTTACAGGTGTGCTTTTCTACAGTAGGCCACAGTACTAAGACAGGGAGTCAAGGCTCTACCTAATACACAGAAACAAACAGGGAGGCTGCCAACATGAGGAGACAAAGAAATATGGCCCAAGTGAAAGAAAAGAAAAAAAACTTCAGAAAAAGAACTAAACAAAATGGAGATAGGCAACCTATCAGATGCAGAGTTCAAAACACTGTTTATCAGGATGCTCCAGGAACTCAACTGGGCACTTCAACAGCATTTAAAAGGCCCAGGCAGAAATGAAGTTTGCATTAAGTGAAATAAAGAAAAATCTATAGGGAACCAACAATGGAGGGGATGAAGCCGAGAATCAAATCAACGATTTGGAACACAAAGAAGAACAAGCATTCAATCAGAACAGCAAGAAGAAAAAATAATTCAAAAAAACAAGGATAGGCTAAGGAGCCTCTGGGACATCTTCAAACATATGAACATCAGAATCACAGAGGTGTCAGAAAGAGAAGAGGAAGAGCAAGAAATTAAAAACTTCTTTGACAAAATAATGAAAGAAATTTCCCTAATTTGGTGAAGGAAATAGACATGCAAGTCCAGGAAGCACAGAGAGTCCCAACCAAGATGAACCCAAACAGGAACACACCAAGACACATCATAATTAAAACACCAAAGGTTAAGGATAAAGAGAGAATCTTAAAATCAGCAAGAGAAAAGAAGAGAGTCACCTACAAAGGAGTTCCCATAAGGCTGACAGCTGACTTCTCAAAAGAAACTGCAGGCTAGAAGGGACTGGCAAGAAGTATTCAAAGTGACGAAAAGCAAGAATCTACAACCAAGATTACTCTATCCAGTAAAGCTCTCATTTAGAATGGAAGGGCAGATAAAGTACTTCCCAGAAAAGGTAAAACTAAAGGCGTTTATCATCACCAAGCCATTATTATATGAAGTGCTAAAGGAAATTATATAAGAAAAAGAAGAAAACCGAAATGCTGAACACTAAAATGGCAATAAATTCACAACTATCAATAATTGAATCCAAATAACAAACTAAGAAAACAGAGCAGAAACAGAATCATAGACATGGAGATCATTTGGAGATTTATCATCTGGGAGGGGGAAGGGGAAGAACAGGGGAAAAGGTGCAGGGATTAAGAAGTACAAATTGCTAGGTACAAAATAGACAGGGGGATTTTAAGAACAGTATAGGAAATGGAGAAGCCAAAGAATTTATATGCACGACCCACAGACATGAACTAAGGGGAAGATTGCTGGAGAGAAGGGGAGTACTGGGCAGAGGGGAGAAAATGGGACAACTGTAGCAGCATAATCAATAAAGTATGTTTTAAAATAAAAAAGCAATGGAAAAATATCCTCGAGTAGGGACTAAAGACAAAAAAAAATAAAGTAGTTTTTATTCTGAAAACTGGTGGAAATTAGTCAACTTAAAGATCCTTTGGACTGGTAGGTGGGGGAACACTCTGTGGGGGGTCTCAGAGCAATGATGAAGTCTTGATGTTATCAGTCCTGTACCTGCCCCCAGGCCCAAGTAGGACAGAGCTGGAACTTGGCCTCCTGTCTGACTCTTCCCAGCTGTGGACTGAGTACAGGAAGGGAATTGCGGCTGGGGACCTTGGTTTAACAAAGCCTGGACTCCTAGAGCTCAAAAGAGGAGCGTAACAGAGGAGTGTCCTGGTGTTAACAGCACAGGGGATATTCTCTTTCTTGCCCATGTTGTTTCATGCTAGAGCAGCATGTTTCTCATCAGTCATCAGCACTAGCTCTCCAGCTGTGTGGAGACAAAGCTTGTTCAGGGGTGGATGTGTCCCTGCAGAAGCCCAGGATGAAACACTCAGTGCTGCTTGTAGAGCAGGAGCTGCTGGGAGACCCCAGTAGCTCCGGGACCCACATGCTTGCAGTGGGTGTAACGCTATGTCCCTGTCCCTCATACTTCCTGGTTCCTTTCTTTTCTTTTGGATAGTATTACACAATTTTCAGACCAAATTTTAGTGTATTTTTGTACTTTAAAAGATTGCTGGTATTTTTTGAAGGTGGAACCCTCCTCCATGGCATCTGTTGGCTTAATAAAAGGAAATATTAGGAAAACCTACATTTCCTATGTGTTCCATACTTTGTGTCTTCTTTTTCCTGTCCCACAGTAATAATCCTGGGTGGCACAACTGCCCTGCAAAAGGAGGAACACATTCTGTGGAGGCATCCTGCCAGGAGGGGTATGTGGGTATGTGGTCAGATTGTAAGCCATGACCTTTGTGTAACGTCTCAGCAATTTTCTGCTGGTTAGTAGTATTTAGAGCTTCTCGAGGTGATATGGTACTTCAAGGCCATGTGGGACTGTGGCTGCCCTAACTTAATAATTGAAACGCTTTCAAATTGCATTTATTTCAGGAGGCTGTGGGGCAATGTATGAAATCCAAATTGAGTCAGAAGAATTTAAGGAGAAGAGGACTGTCCAGCAGCACCAGATGGTAAATCAGGTCAGTAGTAGCAAAAATGCTCCTCTGCCTCCAGCATCCTCCATCAGAAAGGGCCTGCAGAGTGGCAGTGGTATTTTACTTGCAGTCCTGGAAAAGAATAATGCAATACCGCAGCCATGCAAACAGGACTTAGGACCTGGGAAAAATATAGTCTGGAATCTGATTGTGGTCAAATATGATATGACTTTTATTCAAAATTGAAAACGTGTGTAGGAGTACTGAAAGATATGTTTTTGTAGATTTGAAGATTCTTTTAGCCTCTCTTTAGGAGTGCTTTACAGATGGGTAGATTGAAGCACAGCATGGCTGAGAATTGTTCTAGCTGCCCCAGACCCAGTGACAGACAATGGGGATCTGAGACATCAGATTTAACCAGACAAGGCCAAGTTTATTTATTATCTACACTTATTTTACTTGGAGTTAATACCAGTCTTGACATCATTCTGGAAGGTTTTGAACATTGTGAACTAGTTTTAACTTTTGTAAAGCACAGTTTCGGTCATGAGAATCCCTCTGTGACCCCTCAGACATCCAATTCAAGTGCACCCAATTGCTGTTCAGGCTGTCCTCACCCGTCTCGGCACGCACCCTGCCTTAGCCCCTGACTGTTGGTCTCTGTGCATCTGGACCTTTGCCCAGATGGGACCTCCTGCAGGGTTCCCTTCCTCCCTCCTTTGCCCAGCTCAAATGCTGCCTCCCTACCTGCCCAGCAGGGATAAATGCCTTCCACCCTCTGACTCCAGCATTTCCTGCCTCGAATCCTGGATACTTAAGTCTCTACCTTCTGTTCCTTGGCCCTGTCAACTCTTTGTGGGCTGGTCCAGTCTGGATCTATGTTTGGATCATTGGGGAGCCCAACCCTTCACTTTGCACGTGGGCACCTACAGCCTGAAGGTGTGCCGATGGTCGGTTGGACAGTCTTGGGTGGAACAGCAACTACTTCACTCCTCCAGACCAGTCCCTGCTTTATTTATTCCCTGTGGATGGTGTGTGTGTGTGTTGGGGGTGGGGTGGGGTGCTGCCTCCACAACTCACACCTGTTCCACCCTCAGTAGTGAGCTCACTGTCTCTCTGAGACCCTGCCATCTTGTGGCCCAGACTCTTCCAGCTCCCACTGTTCATCAGCCTTCTCTTCTGAAATAGTCACTGGCGTTTGCTTTGGACCAGGCCCCAGGGATGCCAGGATGCCAAGTGTTTCTTCTCTATCCATCCTATTTCTGACCTGGGGAGCAGCTGTAGGGAGAAGAGAGAGTACCGACTCAGCTCTCTGCTTCACAGTGGGACCTGAGCCTCGGTTTCCTCTTTGGCAAAGATCACATGAGGTATTGACCACACATGCCCAGTCACATATTGGCATGTGGAAGGCAGTTGGTGAATAGCAGTTGCCCTCTCGCCTTCTCTGGCCTCTTCCCTGTCTGTGGCTCACTCCCTGCCCCAACGGCGCCTCTGTCTGTGTCTCCCCAGCTCAGAGCTCATCATTGTGTGTCCTAGTTGCCCACAGAGTCCAGTCCCACTCTCCTGGCCTGGGATTTCCAGTCCCCTGGGCGGCCTTAGTCTGCCCCTCATGCACCTGACTTGAAGACAGGCTTTTCCTGGTGAATCACGGTGTGTTCCCAGCCTTTCCTCACCTTGTGCTCCAGGGCCCAATGCCCTGTCCCTCTCTTTCCAGTCCATTCCCAGCTGTCACCTCCTAGGCTGCCTCCTCTGCAAATGGCCAGTGCAGTGGCAGACACTTCCTCTTGGGAACACCCACTGCAGTCCTGAGCTGACTGGGGGTCTGGCAGCACCCATCACCACACTGAGCCCATTTCTTGTGCACTTGTATTACTTCCCTTCCCTTTCTCATCATTTCCCCAAGACTTTTTTATCTGTGTCCCCAGCTCCCAAGATAACATTGTGGTCATAGCAAATGCTGAAACATGTTTACCCAAGCTACATCTTACAAATTGTAGGACTTTGGCCAATTCATTTCCCCTCCAGGGCCTCAGTTTCCGCAACTGTAAGTTGACCCAGGGGGTCTATAAGGCCCCCTGAGGCTGTAAGACCTGTGACTTGTGTTGTGCCCTCAGAGGGCAGCCGGAGCGCTGGGAGAAGGCACTGCTTAGGGCTCAGGGGTCCAGGCCTTGTGTGTGAAGGTATAAATGCGCCCTCGCCTAGCCACGCAGGCTTTAGGGATTGTGGCCTTGATACAGACACAGGGACAACATCTAGGAAGCATTCTGTGCCTGCAGAGAGCAGAGAGCAGAGAGCACGTGACCCGGAGGGCTATGTTCCCTTCCCCCAGAGATGACATGAGGTTGTTTCTGGGGGCATTTCTGCTTGTCTGTAGAGTTGAGGAGGCTTGTATGTGAACATGGAGATTGTGGGGCAGTTTGCTGGCTCCCAGCACAACAGCAGCTCCCAGCATCAGGACTGGACGGGAACCCAAAGGAAACAGGTGGCCAGGACATCAGGATATCCAGGTTCAGGTCTTATCTGTTAGTCACTTGCTGATTTTGGAAAAGGGGTAAACTCACTATTTCTTTTTTATCTAAGAAGGGGATAAGACTAAATTAGCTCTAAGGCTCCTTACTTGGTAAACCTGAGCACATGTACTTGGATTCTTTTACTTGTGACAGAGAGCAAGTTAAAACTAACATAAGCAAACCAAGGGAATGAATTGGCCTCTATGTTATCTGGTTTCTAGCATATCTAGATTCAGAGTCTTTAACAAGTTCATCTGCTTGCGCTCTTTTCTGTCCTCTCTGAACTTTCACCTTCTGTGCGTTAGCCTCATTTTCTCCTACTGGAGATGGGCTTTTGCTTCTTGGTGGGCAACATGGCCCCCAGCTGCCTCCAGTTGACATTATTCCAGTATAGGGACCCAAGAGAAAAAGCACTATACTGAAAAATCCCAGGAGAGAGCCTGATTGGTCCATTTTTGGTCATGTGCTACATCTGAGCCAATCAGGCTGGGCCAGGGGTGCAAAACTCCCTCAATACCAGGCCAGTTGGTAGTCCCACCAGCAATACACAGTTAAAGGAGCTGTTCCCCAAGATAAGAGAGACCACTGGACATGCTGGAAGAAAAATGTCCACCCCACTGTGCTGATCAGATTTGGAGCTAATATAAAGGACTTTGAGTCTTCCTCTGCACTGATTATAAACTCCAGTGGTCTATGCCTCCCTTGGGTCCTGTAGCTTCTCTCTTGGTACTGCAGAGAAATTACATCCATTTGACTGTGGTGGCTCATTCAGATTTGTGCCCTGACACTGTTTGTGGCCTTAAACAAGTCTCATGATTATTTTACAACTTTCTTTTTTAAAGTAAAATTGGTGAATTTGTGCTAAGTAGTGTGGTTTTAAAGAATAGCTGCTTTGTTGTTCAAAATAGCAAAACACAAAAAACTGCCTAAAAGTTCATCATTAGGGGATGGACTGAAAAGTGATGATAAATCCATATAATGGGATACTGTGCTGATGCAACAAGGAAGGTATTCTTTGTGTCTGATGTAGAAAGACCTCCAATGGTTAGGGGGAAAGCAAAGTGTAGAACACTGTTTAAAGTGCTACCATTTTTATTTTTTAAAAGCAGTGTGAGGTAGAAGATATATTCATATTAGCTTGTATATGCATTTATAAATCCTTGCAAAGACATACAGAAACTAGCAACAGCTCTCTGGGGATGGAGGTGGAAACTGGGGGGTAGAGGACAGGTGTGGGAAGGGGGTGTCACTGCATCTTTTTATGCCTTTTTTATTAAAAATATAAATTAAAAATATATTGTTTTCCAAAAAAGGAAAAGCTGCTTAAATGAAATGTGTGTGCAAAGCCTCTTACAGATACAGAGCTATATAAACATACTATCAGGGGGACTTATTGTAATCAATGTCAAATACGAAATAAATGATGATGCTCTTTTACTTATTTAGGCTCTGAAAGAAGAAATCAAAGGAATGCACGGATTGCGGATATTTACCTCTGTCCCCAAACACTGACCACGCCTTGGCTGCGTAGACACTGCTGCTTAAAACCTTGGATGAACTTGACCAATCTTTCCTAGGCATTTGCCAAAAAATTTATCTATTTTGTTCATAGACATTTTCATATTATAACTATAGAAGAATATGTTATATATTTAGATGTTAATTAAAAGCAACTGACAACTGAGGAGTCATTAGTAATACTTCTAGTTCCTTTATTTCAGAAGTGATGTCCTTTTGTCCAAAGTGGTTGCATCTTTGAGCAGTTCTGTTCTGCTGCTATAGAGGCAGAATGGAGTGCCAGCTGCTTTGGTCTTGCCATGAAACTTCCTTGTTTCTCATCTGTGAAACTGCTGAGGCCCCTTCATCTTACCAAAAAGAAAAGATCCTTTGCTTTTTCTGTTCCCATAGTGTACCACTCTCTTTCCTTTCCCCCCAAAACTTCTTACAAGAATGGTCTTGGACCCTTAGTTTCTTATTCCCTGGAGTGGGCTCTAAGGATTTGGGGCTGCCTGGATCATGGTCTTTCTCCTGTGTTTGAAGATCCCCCACCCTTTGCATCTTGGTGGGAGGTGGACCCCACCTTCCCTAAACAGAAGCTGAAAGTCTTGCTTTTGTAGCTCCCTTGAAAGTAAGTCTCAGCCAATCAAACAGATCTGCCCTGGACTTTTGAATTGGGAGCAAGTGACGCCAAGGAGCAGGGGCAGTGGTGCATTGATTCTGGCAGTGATGGATAACGGACACACCTGTGCGTTGCTGGGAGCTCTGGGCATTTCACATACTGAAGTAAGGGGTGAAGAGCCAAACTGCAGAAAGGACAGGGGTACCACTAAATGTCGGGAACAACAATGCCACCAGACCTCTGCATCTCCTGTCAGCTTCTCTCTGCAGATCAGCATTATTACCTCTCACTCTGCACTGGCTTCCGCCATATAGTAGTGGTTATATTGCCAGTAGCACTTAGTTTTTGTATGTATTTTTAATTTTATTTTTCAATTACAGTTTATATTCAGCATTATTTTGTATTAGTTTCAGGTGTACAGCATAGTGGTTAGATAATCATACTTTACAAAGTGTTCCCTCTGCTATTTCCAGTACCCACCTGACACCAAACATTAATTTTTTATATCTTAATGTCCAGGCCATGAGAAGGAATATTTTCTTTCCAAGTTCCAGTTCAAAGAATGCCCGGGAAGGTCTCTGATCCTCCCCTCTTGAATCAGGAGCCACCCTGGACTAATCGGCTGGCATCCAGGAGATGTGTACTAACAGCCTCTCTCTAGACTGGAGTGAAGGGAGGAGCAGTTGCTAAAGAAGTAGGGCTTCTGTTCTCCAAAGGAGGCTGGGACAAAGTGACAGGTATTCCTGATTGGAGGAAAGATGATGTGGCCTAGCAAGCCTCCTAGGAGTCTGGAGACACCAGGGAAACTTGCATTCTCCCCTCTGCTCCACCTCACCCCCACCCCAGGGGACTGAAATGTGTCAGTTCTATTAGTTCTGCATGTCTGCATCCAAATCTGGCAACAAGAAGATTTTTTAAGTAGTCCCCTCTCCCCGCAATCTGTTCTTCCCCCAAAATTAAAAGGAAAGTTGGAGGAGGAATCACAGGGTTTCTTTTTTGTTGATTAAAAAAGAAATTGTTCATCTCAGTGGCCAGAGTATAACATTGCATCTGATACAGCCAACTCCTAGCTTTTGATTAAGTGCTCTGTGGAAACTGCTGAATTACGAAAGATGATACGTTTTCTGAGTTAAGTGTCTTTAAAAAACAGTGTATAGTTTTCCAGTGGAAAATTCAGAGTCCCGAGGTAGGTGTTTGCTGACTAGGCAAGTTAATCTGAGGGGAACTACCCTGTCCACAGCACTACCTCAGGCCCACTTTGTCCCAAGGGTTCCTGAAGTGCTCCTCTCACCCCTGAGTAGACCACCCAGCTAGCACTCATGGGGCAGGTTGGCCTGCCAGCTGGGAGGGGACCTAGGGCCACAAAGCCCTGCCAGGCACATCTAGTTGCAAAGAGTCAATAGAGCCACTTCCCTTTCTTGAGAATCCAAACTGGAAAGGATGACCCAGGGACAGCCAGGCTGCAGACCTACTAAGGGCTGGTGTAAAGCTCACGGCAAACAGCTGGACATTCAGATCAGGAAAATGGAGCGAACCCACAGGCGAGGAGAAGCAAAGGACTGCCTGCGAGATGTCATGAGCGGTACTGGAAGTCCGAGTTAAGAGGCAGGCACTATAATAACGAAGGCAGTGATTCTCAGTCTGGCTGTAAATGAGATGAGAATTACTTGGGGTATTTAAAATATCCCTACCTGGCTCCCTCTCAGGTCCAGGAGTCTGGCTAGTGAGGGGCGGGGAGAGGAACCGCACAGAGACCAGATAGTCAAAGTTAGAACGTGAACAGTTGGGACTCAGAGTCCCATGGGTCAGCCACCCTCCACCCCCACCAACCCAACCCAAACCCATCCTCCTGAGGCTGCCCAGCGCACTCCCTTGTCCCTCCAGGGAGCTACTGCGCATGTGTCAGTTTGCCTGCTCACCTCAACCCACCACCCATCTGGGGGGCCTGCCGAGACGCCCTTAATTCCCAGGGTAAAGGGCGGGAGAGCGCCAGTGCCAGCTGAGCCTGGCGCAATCTCCCGACCTCTCCTGGGCGGAATCCGGCCTGCCGATCTGAGGAAGCGGCTTTGACCGTCTTCCTGGGAGCACCAGGAGCAGAGCAGGCGCGGGTCTCTGGGCCGCCTACCGGGTTCCTCTCCACCTCTGCTCCAGGAGACTCGGTAAGACAGCGCGTATCCGAGCCCCTTAGCCTGAGTCAGCAGAGCTGGCTTTCTTACATGCATCCTAAAGAGCCCCAAGCCACACTGCTCACGTCTCACAACTCTGCCCCCGGAACACGCAGGAGGCAACTCCTTGCCGAATGAACCGGACTTTTGACACCTTTTATGTTTGCGTTTGCTCATAATGCTGGTATCATTAATTATAGTCAAGCACCTCATTTCAGGATATTGATCTCATAGGTTGTGGTAAGATACCATGTCACTGTGGATTTAAAATAACATTTATGCACTTTAATTTTTTTGAGATAAATGTAACGTTTATTAGAGAAGCAGGGAAAAAGGTACAACTAAAAGATCCCAGACATATATATTTTTTAAGATTCTATTTATTTATTTTTAGAGAAAGGGAAAGGAAGGGAGAAAGAGAAACGTTAATGTGTGGTTGCCTTCTCCACACCCCCAACTAGGGATCTAGCCTGCAAACCAGGCATGTGCCCTGGCTGGGAATCAAGCCAGCAACCCTTAAATTCACAAGCCAGCACTCAATCCACTGAGCCACACCAGGAAGGGCTGCTTTTTTTTTTTTTTTAAGAGAGAGAGAGGGATAAGGAGGGGAAGGGAAGGAGAAAGAAAGGAAGAGAAACATTAACTGAGAGACAGCCATGGATAGGTTGCCTTCTGTAAGTGCCCAGACCAAGACTGAACCTGCAACCAAGGTGTGTGCCCTGACCTGGAATCAAACTGGTGACCTTTTGGTTCACTGGAAGTCGCCCAACCAACTGAGCCACGCTGGCCAGGGCGCCAGACATATTCTTTTAGAAGAATAAAAAGAAACAATCATGATGACTTTTATTCAAATGCAATTTATTCAGAACCCAAGTGTCTACAATCCTTTCATGTATAGTATCCAGCAAGCACCTCTCCAGCAGTTATGGCAACCAAAGGTCATTACAGAGCAGGATAAGCAGCTAAACAAACGGATAATAAAAAGTTTAAGCAACTGAAGTTCAAGTAATAACTTTAGTTTTTTCTTATAAACTATTTTTAGAACAGTTTGTATAACTTTCTGTAACTTTTTGGAACAGTTCTAGATTGACAGAAAAATTGAGAAGATAGTACAGAATTCCTCTACACCCCATACGCAGTTTCCTGTGTTAAAGGCTTATTTTACTGCCCTGACCAGTGTGGCTCAGTTGCTTGGGCTCTGTCTGGCAAAGCAAAAGGCCTCTGGTTTAATTCCCCATGAAGGAACATGCCTGGGTTGCAGGGTTGGTCCCCAGTCGCGTGCATAGGAGCAGCCGGTGGATGTTTCTGTCTCCTATCAATGTTTCTTTCCTTCTCTTTTCCCCTCCCTTACCCTCTCTCTTAAAATAACTAAATAAATAAATACATAAATAAAGGTTTACACTACTGTGGTACTTTTTTACAATTAATGAACCAGCACTGACATAGTATTGCAAATTAAAGCCCATCATTTTGTTTATTCAGATTTCCTTAGTTTTCCCCAAATGTCTTTTGCCCGGTCTCGCTTCTACAATAGTACATTAGTTGTCATGGCTCCTTAGGCTCCTCTTGGCCATAACAGTTTCTCAGGATGTCCTTGTTTCTGATGACCCTTTAGTTTTTAAGTAGCAGTACATACAGATATATTCTGTATGAATGTGTTTGACAGAAAGCAATTTTGAAAAAATCAAGACCACAGAAGAAGTCACAAGCCAGTTGGCCAATTGAAAGTTACACTATTCTAAACATTTTGGCAAACTTTAAGTAATTGCATCTGGGCACCACACCAAAGAAATGCATTGTTGTTATTAAAAATCAAACAACTGCCTGAGCTATGGACATCAGGAAATAGCCTCTTCGCCCCAACAGGATGAGTGTAAGTGAGGGCATTGACTGGGTGAGGTTTGGTAGATTTATAAACAAGGTTAAGGAGGAAAGGCTTCTACAATGTGTTTTTGATCTATAAGTGTGTTTCTATCAACCTGTAAAATAAAGGAAAAAACTTTATACACAAGTGGAAATTTTCCTTCTTTTATTTAACAGAGAAATGTTGGAAGAAAACAAATACTTTGGGTGGAAATGGAAATTCCTGATGCTTTGGAAATTGTTTCAGACTTTTTCTAGTACTTCAGACACTGACTAGAAGAACTAAGACTGCAAAATATCTTAAACTGTTCAGTCAGTGTCTCACATCTTCATCTGTTCTCTATGTTGAGTCATATAACTTAAAATAATGATTATAAATTTATGCACACAACCCTGCCCCATACACACTCCTTGCTCAATAACAAACCAACTGAGCTATTTTCTGAATCAAATTTGCACAAGTCTAAAGAAAAAACTTAAAAGAACAGGATGTTATTCAAGGCAGGCTTTTTAGAAGCTACTGTTGACTTCCTCTGTTCTAGGCTTTTGGGAGGGTTTAGTTTGCTTTCTCTGGTAGTTAATTGTTTGGAAATGAATTCATTATTTGATACAGGAAGGTCAGATTTTATTTTATTTTTTAAAGGTTTTATTTATTTTTAGAGAAAGAGGGAAGGGAGGGTGAAAGAGAAGGAGAGGAACATCGACATGAAACATTGATCAATTGTAGCCAGTACACACACCGGCCAGGGACTGAACCCACAACCCAGGCATGTGCCCTGCCCAGGAATTGAACCATTGACCTTTCATTTTGTGAGACAATGCCCAGCCAACTGAGCCACACTGGTCAGGGCTAAGAAGGTCATATTTTAATATTTTCGATCTCCCATTGGTTTGGTTAAATGCCTAAAGTAGGTAATATACTAGTGCCGAAGTGAGGGAAAGGAAGCATTTATGGGTCTAAAAAAATCCCCTTGGTTTAAGGGCCAACTAATTTTCTTGTTATAATACTTAGAAAGGAGAACTGACTGCCCAACCTGAAGAGTCTGGATCAAAATAAGCAGTTTTATCAATATCATGGCAGTGAAGGCATAATAATTTTAATAAAAAGAAGTTTTAATTCCAACATTTAAAAATATTACAGTTATAAGTCAGGTTGTCATTAAGTACTGCCTGCTACAGTTCACTGTGGTAACTCTAGTAAATGTGAGCTAACTCACTGCTGGAACTTTGACTCACCACCATCCAGAGCAGCAAGCATGAGTCCCTCTTGCGATTGTCTGATTTCAGCTTGTGAAATGAGCCAAGAGGCAATGAACCTAATTTTCCTTTCTGAAAGCAGGAAGGATACGAATAAAATTTTTTTTCAAAGCAAACATTTTTTTTTTAAAAGGAAAGTCTCAACCCGAGGCCCACCTTCTGTGGTCTATGGGTAGATCTCATTATTGGGCAAGATTTTTTTTTTTCTCTGCTTTTCTTATTTATTTTTTTTTAATGTTTTTTATTGATTACATTGTTACAACAGTTCCAATTTTCTCCCCCCTGCTCCCCTCCCCCCAGCACCCCCCTCCCCCAGCAATCGCCCCCAAGTCCATACCCCTGGTTCGTAAAAATCAACCATCCCCCCCCTCTCAAACACTAGGACCCTTTGCAATCTTGTAAAGGACAATGGGCGAAGGTCTCCAGCTCCTCCAGCTGCTCCAAGCTGGACATGGTCGTTGCTTTTCTTATTTATTTATTTATTTTTCATTTTTGGTTTTTCAATTACAGTTGTCCCTTTTTCCCCCAATTTCTCTCCCCCACCCAACCCACCCCCTCTCCCGCAATCATATCCCTCCCCGTTGTCCATGTCCATGAGTCATTTATACAGGTTCTTTGACTAAACCCTTCCCCTACTTATCCCCCTTCTCTCCCTCCCCCCTCCCCCCATTGACTGCTATTCTACTCTTTGTTCTATTTAGTTCTGTTGTGTTGTTCTTTAGTTTCCTGCATTAGGTGATATCATATGGTATTTTTCTTTCTTTGCCTGGCTTATTTCACTAAGCATAATTCTCTCTAGTTCCATCCATGTTGTTGCAAATGGCAGGAGTTCCTTCTTTCTTTCTGCTGCATAGTATTCCATTGTGTAAATGTACCACAGTTTTTTGATCCACTCATCTACAGATGGGCACTTAGGTTGTTTCCAGCACTTAGCTATTGTAAACAGTGCTGCAATGAACATAGGAGTGCATAAGTTCTTTTGAATTGGTGTTTCAAGATTCTTTGGGTATAATCCTAGTAGTGGAGTCGCTGGTTCAAAAGGCAGTTCCATTTTTAATCTTTTGAGGTAATTCCATACTGTTTTCCATAGTGGCTGCACCGGTCTGCATTCCCACCAACAGTGCAGTAGGGTTCCCATTTCTCCACATCCTCGCCAGCACTTGTTGTTTGTTGATTTGTTGATGATGGCCATTCTGACTGGTGTAAAATGGTATCTCATTGTGGTTTTTATTTGCATCTCCCTGATGGCCAATGATGTTGAGCATTTTTTCATGTGTCTATGGACCTTCTGTATGTCCTCTTCGGAGAAGTATTTGTTCAGGTCCTTTGCCCATTTTTTAATTGGGTTGTTTGTTTTCTTGATGTTGAGTCGTATAAGCTCTTTATATATTTTGGAAACCAGTCCCCTGTCTGTGATGTCATTGGCAAATATTTTTTCCCATATGGTTGGTTTCCTTTTCATCTTGCTGATGTTTTCTTTTGCTGAGCAGAAACTCTTTAGTTTGATGTAATCCCATTTATTTATTTTTTCCTTTATTTCTTTTGCTTTAGGAGATGTATCCGTGAAGAAATTGTTACATGAGATATCTGATATTTTCCTGCCTATGTTTTCCTCTAGGACTTTTATGGTGTCACAGCTTACATTTAAGTCTTTGATCCATCTTGAGTTTATTCTCGTGTGTGGTGTAAGCTGGTGGTCTAGTTTCATTTTTTTGCAGGTCCCTATTCAGTTCTCCCAGCACCATTTGTTAAAGAGGCTCTTCTCACTCCATTTTATGTTCCTTCCTTCTTTATCAAATATTAGTTGACCATAGAGGCCTGGGTTTATTTCTGGATTCTCTATTCTGTTCCACTGATCTGTATGTCTGTTCTTATGCCAGTACCAGACTATTTTGATTACAGTGGCCCTGTAGTATTGTTTGATATCTGGTGTTGTGATTCCTCCTGCTGTGTTCTTCTGTCTCAAGATTGCTTTTGCTATTCGGGGTCTTTTTTGGTTCCATATGAATTTATGGAGTATTTGTTCTAGGTCTGTGAAATATGTCATTGGTATTTTAATAGGGATTGCATTGAATCTGTAAATTGCTTTGGGTAGTATGGCCATTTTGATGATGTTGAGTCTTCCCATCCAAGAACATGGTATTTGCTTCCATTTATTTGTATCTTCCTTAATTTCTTTCTTCAATGTTATGTAATTTTCAGAGTACAGGTCTTTTATCTCTTTGGTTAAGTTTACTCCTAGGTACTTTATTTTTCTTGTTGCTATAGTAAGTGGTATTTTCTTTTTTGTCCCTGTCTCTGATATTTTATTGTTGGTGTACAGAAATGCCTTAGATTTCTGTATATTTATTTTGTACCCTGCTATTTTGCCAAATTCACTTATATCGAGTAGTCTTTTAGTGGAGTTTATAGGGTTTTCTAGGTATACTATCTTGTCATCTGCATATAATGAACGTTTTACTTCCTCTTTCCCAATTTGGATGCCTTTTATTTCTTTTTCTTGTCTGATTGCTGTGGCTAGGACTTCCAATACTATGTTGAATAGGAGTGGAGAGAGTGGACAACCTTGTCTAGTTCCTGAATTCAGGGGGAATGCTTTTAGTTTTTGTCCATTGAATATGATGTTGGCCTCAGGCTTCTCATATATAGCCTTAATTATGTTAAGGTATGCTCCCTCTATTCCCATTTTGCTGAGTGTTTTCATCATAAATGGGTGCTGTACTTTATCAAATGCTTTTTCTACATCTATTGATATGATCATGTGATTTTTGTCTTTCATTTTGTTTAGGTGATGTATTATATTTATTGATTTGCGAATATTAAACCATCCTTGCATCCCTGGAATGAAGCCCACTTGATCATGACATATGATCTTTTTGATGTATTGCTGGATCCTGTTTGCCAATATTTTATTGAGGATTTTAGCATCTGTGTTCATCAGTGATATTGGCCTGTAGTTTTCTTTCTTTGTTGTGTCTTGACCTGGTTTGGGGATTAGGATAATACTGGCTTCATAGAAAGAGTTTGGGATTTTCCCCTCTTCTTGGATTTTTTGGAACAGTTTGAGGAGGATAGGAGTTAGTTCTTTCCTGAATGTTTTGTAGAATTCGCCTGTGAAGCCATCCGGTCCACGGCTTTGGGCAACATTAAACACACTGGGTTTCGTAGCTGTCTATTCATGTGGCCAGATTTCTTTGAAGACGATGAGAAAATTTTATTTTATTTTGGCCAAAGTCAATCATTATTTTTGAAGTGAACCTTTATATTTACTGCTTTTAAAAAATTCCAGCAAGCTCAAAATTTAGGTGTTAAAGATGCCAATGATTTAAAAATCTACCCTTTGAAAGCATCGTGTCTCTGCATTACTGTAGATTCTGCCTCACTGCATTCTAGTTATAGCGCAGCCCAGGAAGTGTGAGCCGAACACAATCCCTCTTGCCACAAAACCTCCGGCTAACATAGAACCAAGATGATTGAAAAGTAGGCATGCACTGTTTGCATTATAAATGTGTTTATACACCATTAGAACATTTGATCTACTGTGTCAGTTTGGTGGAGAGATCAACTGGTATCATATGTAAAAATCAACAGTTTAATTGACCAAACTTTTCCAGCTCTCAATTGGTTGTATGGAATCAAGTAGACATGATAGGACAATCAGGATAAAGTATGAATGACCTTAACCACATTTAAGGAAAGATACAAATGTTTAGTGTAAGTTTTCTTATATACTTCTTTACTCAAGAGGGGTGAAATTTTATTTTCATGATTTCCTCTAAATAAATAATGATAAGATTTAATAAACTAGCATAGTTCAACTTATTAAGTTATAAATGTAACATTCTAATGTATTTCAACCTATGGCAGACATTATATATACATAAGAGAGCTGAAGTCTTCTGTACCTCCATTATACTATATTTTTGATTCAGAAATAATGCTTAGAAGGTAGAACCCAACAGTTTTTGGTTAGTTATAAACGCTGCCAAAAGAAGAAATGTTTATCAGATGTCAAATGACACAGTTATAAATTGGCAGCTGTCAGGTTTCAATGTAAAACTCCATCTTAGTAAGAGAAACTTGATTTAGAGTCAAACTAGCTGAGGAAAATTATTTCATTTATTGACTTTCTTTTATAGCGTCTTCCTTCTTTGTTGAGGTGAAAGATTGCTGCAATCCTCTGGTGTGGCACTCCTACACGTTAGTCTTTTGAAGCAGTGAATTTGGGGTTTGGAGATAATGAACTCATTGAAACAAAGGATTCCCTTTTCTGTTTGGGAGACATTTATTTTTATGAAAGATAACGTTCCTTTGGATTTGCTACCAGTTTTGACCACTGGTTTGCCTTTTCTAAATGTGAAAGACGGTTATCATACAGGCTGAGTGTCATCTTCGATGTCTCCAAGGAGGCTCAAATTCTGACTCCAAAGTTTCTATGACCAGATATTTTTCTGATTATTGATTTAGCTGCCCTTACTACTCCATCCAACAACTTCCCATTGATTACTATTGCCTGTTGATCAACCCCTGCATGTCTCCAATAATTCTCCAATTCTCACTATCCTCCATCCCTCCATATCTTGCATTTTCTGAAAGATGTTGAAATATGAAGATGGTAATATTTATGCAACTCATCGTGGAATTTCTTGAAGAATTGAGGAGTAACCCCTTTTGTTGTCTCCTGCCAATGGAGACACTTTTGAGCTTGTTGGTGTGCCTTTCTGACATCTACTTTTAAAAATATTTATGTCAGCATCGTTTTCTGAAAATACTTCTGTGCTTTGTCGGTCTTTTTGCAATCCCTCCCAAGCCTTATTTTACTTGATTTAAGGTGCAAGTATCTATGGGTGATGCTTTGTGCCTCATGAAAGGACGATTTCCATTCCTGCTCAGGTCTAAACGTAGCCCACTAACTCCACAGTGATCTGTGAGGTCAAGTTCTCAAAGATAAGATCATGCTGCGCACTGTGGTCGCTCATTGTGTTCCCAGGGTGTTAAAGCTTTACATGATGTATTCCTGTCTTCTTCCTCCGAGTTCCTTTTAGACTGGTGTTGTCTTGCATAGCAGAGTTCAATCTCTGTGCGTTTCTTGACTGACGAATGTGATGTGTTTCTTAAGAATACCAATTTCCCACTATGTGTGTTTTCCTCAGACAAACTGATCCTGGAGCTCACTGGCCCAGTACAGCGAGAAAGACGCCCAGCGTGGCAGGCGCGGCTCTGGCGGGTCCCCTCCTCTGCCATCCCTCCGCCTCCCGCACTCCTCGCGACCTCTGCCCCAGTCTCATCAGCTGACCCTCCTCCCTGTCGCTCTGCAGCAAAACGGCCCGAGGAGCTGGCCCCCGCGCCCTGTGTGCTTTAATTTGTAAATGACCAGGATATTTGCCCAACTCCAGAAGCGCACACTAGTGCGTTCTTCCTGGGGCCTCGCGCACAGGCCTGGGAGTGCTACAGTCGGAGTATGGACGTCGGCTGCCAAAGCCGGGGCCCGACGCCCAGCACAGAGCCGCCACTGAGAGGCCCCCGCCGCGGCGGCTGACCGCTAGCCCCAGCAATAGATCTCCCCGGGAAGGAGCCTGAGTCCCGGCCCCAAGGATGGAGCAACCGGGGAAAGGAGCCCAACTAGACCCGGGATGCAGCGCCCCAGGCTTGGAGCACCCTTGGGAGGAACCTGGGAGTCCAAGAGGCCCTCTCATATAAGCAGGGAGGCGGCCCATGGACTGTTCCAGAGCGCTTATGGTAACAGGACTCCAGGGCCACTAATGGGTCTTCTCCTGGCACCTCAGCCTGACTTCCCTTTGCCGCCTCATTCCTTTCTCTCTTGGTCACCCATACAGTAGACTGGACCCTCCCAACCTCCTTGCCCCTTTCCTAGTAGAAGTGGACCATATGACAAAATATGTTAAACCAATGCTAAGGACGAAACGGAATAATACCATCATTGGATAATTAACTTCAACAATCTAACATTTTATGTTTCAAACTTTAGCCAAAATTTTAGAGCTATAAAGTATGGTGGGGACAATATCTCAGAAGTGTCAGGTGTAGATTGCTCCTGTGGTATATACATTTGCCACATAAACAAGGGGCTCATGTTCACAGGTATATGTATTGATACTAACCTTAGTTCAGGAAGATTTTTCAATAAAATTTTCTAGAAGGAGCTTTGTTCCCAGGATTTATAGGATGAATAGAACAACAACAAAAACAAATAACAAACAAACAAAAATAGTTTGTGCCCTGGCTGGCGAGGCTCAGTTGGTTGGAGCAATGTCTGGTACCCCAAAAGGTTGGCTATTTGATTCCAGTCAGGGCATTTACCTGGGTTTTGGTTTGGTCCTGCTCCCTCAGAGTGGGTGTATATGAGGCAACCCATCAATGTTTTTCTCCCTCCCTTCCTCTTTTTCTAAAAATAAATAAAATCTTAAAAAAATAATAAGCACTAAAGGATAAATTAATGAGGTAAGAAACAAGACAGTAGAAATAAATCAAAATGCTGGTTCCTTGGAAAAATTAGCAAGATCAACAAGCCAATAGCTAAACTAATAAAGAAAAAAAGGAAAGAAAGCATAAAAATAAAAAATAAGAAGCATGGGGAAATACCATTGGAACACAGGAAATTAAAAAATATGAGATTATTTTGTACAACTTATGTGAATAAATTTCAAAACACAGATTAAAATGAATAATTTAAGAGGAAAATATAGTTTACCAAAATTGACCCCAGTAGAGGTTGAAAGCATTAACAGGCCAATCTCCATAAAATAATAAACTGACTATGTAAATATACCATAAATAAGGGAAATCTAGAAAACCTTTATCAGATAATGCCAATACTACATAAACTGCTCGAGACTAAAAAAAGAAGGAAAATTGCCAAATCCTTTTGTAAATCAAGTACAAAATTAGTATATAAATCTGAAGTAGCTAGCATTAAAATGAGAACTATAAATCAATTTCTCTTGAGTTAAATAAAAGATTATATTCCTAATCTAATAGCTCAAGTGGGTTGTGGAGAAAAGCAGAAATAGTTCAATATCTGGAAATCCATTGGTATAACTTGCTATATATTATCCAGGTATGCTTTAAAAAAAGCTTTTTGACAATTTAACATTTATTCTTGATCAAAACATCCAATAAAATAGTAATTAGTGGATTTTAAAAGCATGATTATATATCTATATGTCAGTTCTAGATTTAGCATCTTAGTGAGGATCATAAACAAGGCAAGGATTCCATAATCTTTACTACTATTTACTATTGTATTGGAATTACTAGCCAGTGCAATTAGACAGAAAGACAATTAGAGCATAAGAATTGGAAAAAAAAGAGGTAAAATTATTTCTATATGCAGATGACATAGCATATCTGAAAATCCCAAAAGTATTTATTTATTTATTTATTTCTCTCTGTGTTTTTTTAAGTATATTTTATTGATTATGCTAGTACAGTTGCCCCAACTTTTCCCACTTAGCCCTCCTCTCCTCGATAGCCCCCTTCCCACTAGCAATTCCCACACCTTAGTTCATGTCCATGGGTCGTGCATATAACTTCTTCAGCTTCTCCATTTCCTATATTTTTCTTAACATCCCCCTGTCTATTTTGTACCGATCAATTATGCTTCTTAGTTCTTGCACCATTTCCCCATTTCTCCCCCTCCCCCTTACCAGCTGATAACCCTCCAAATGATCCCCATACCTATGATTCTGTTCCTATTCTGGTTTACTTACTTGGATTTTGTTTTTA
Source organism: Furipterus horrens (assembly GCF_987537825.1). Lineage (NCBI taxonomy): Eukaryota > Metazoa > Chordata > Mammalia > Chiroptera > Furipteridae > Furipterus > Furipterus horrens. Next base: position 54,962,314 of record NW_028327176.1, on the reverse strand, counting down.
TTTTTTAGATTCAGTTGTTGATAATTGTGAGTTTGTTGTCATTTTAGTGTTCATAGTTTTGATCTTCTTTTTCTTAAGTAAGTCCCTTTGACATTTCAGGTAATAATAGCTTGGTGATGATGAACTCCTTTAGCTTCGCTTTATCTGGGAAACACTTCATCTGCCCTTCCATTCCAAATGACAGCTTTGCTGGATAGAGTAATCTTGGTTGTAGGTTGCCTTTCATCACATTGAATACTGCTTGGCCAGTCCCTTCTTGCCTGCAAAGTTTCTTTTGGAAATCAGTTGATAGTCTTATGGGAACTCCTTTGTAGGTAACTCTTTGCTTTTTTCTTGCTGCTTTTGAAATTCTCTCTTTATCTTTAACCTTTGTCATTTTAATTATGATGTGTCTTGGTGTGGTCCTCTTTGAGCCCAATTTGGTTGGGGCTCTGTGCTTCCTGGACTTGTATGTCTATTTCCTTAGCCAAATTATGGAAGTTCTTTTTCATTGTTTTTTCAAATAAGTTTTCAATTTCTTGCTCTTTCTCTTCTCCTCTGGTATTCCTATGATTCAGATGTTGGCATGTTTGGAGGTGTCCCGAGTCTTCTTATACTATGCTCACTCTTTGTTTTGTTTTTTAAATTCTTGTTTCTTCTTTCTGTTCTGGTTGAATGTTTATTTTTTCCTTATGTTTCAAATTGTTGATTTGAATCCCAGCTTTCTTCCCTTCACTGTTGGTTCCCTATAGATTTTTCTTTATTTCACTTAGTGTAACCTTCATTTTTTCCTTCATGTTGTTGCCATACTCAGTGAGCTCTTTGAGCATCCTGATCACCAGCGTTTTGAACTCTGCATCTAATTGGTTGGCTTTCTCTGTTTTGCTTAGTTGTTTTTCTGGGGCTTTGTTCTGTTCTTTCATTTGGGTCATATTTCTTTGTCTCCTTAATTTGGCAGCCTCCCTGTGTTTGTTTCTGTGTATTAGGTAGAGCTGCTTTGATTCCCTGTTAAAGGCACCTGTAAGTTGTATGGGGTGGAGCCTTAGGTAATCGCCATGATGGGGCAACCCACTTTACCCCTTTGTGGCTTTGTGTGTGAAGGTGGGGTCAGAGATGGGACTGTGCCACTGCCTGGCTTCTAGGGGTTTTCCCAGCATTTGCCCTGTTTCCAGTCACTTGACCCACTCCCCGTATGTGACTGGCACCCATCCAGCTGTTGCCCTGGTGTGGAATCCCAGTGTATGGGTGGGTTTGTGTATGTTTTAAGACTGTGTGGCCCCTTAAAATGGAGTTTCCTGAAAACCTGGCAGTTTCTTCCACTGCACCAACACTAACTGCTTTTTACAGTCAGAAGCTATGGGGATTTATCTTCCCAGTGTTCGCACCCTGGGCTGTGTCGTCTGGCCTGGGGCTGAAATTGCTTGCTCCCAAGGCATCCCTCTCGATTTTTATCCACCTTACATGAATGGGAGATTACCTGTGCTTGTCCTGCTGCTGTAGCCGCTGCTTCTCCATGCCACACTGCATCTCCTCTTCTTTCTGCCCCGTCTCCACATCTCTGCCCCTCCTACCCATCTGGATGAATGTGGCTTCTTTAAATCTTCATTGTCTGACTCCCATACAGTTCAATTTTCTGACAGTTTGAGATTTAATTGTAATTGTTTTTGTGGTTGTGCAAGGAGGTGAAGCATATCTTGACCAAGTCTCCAAAATAATGCAATTTAAAGTTAAATCAAATAATGAAAGAATTCAGTAAAATAGCAATATACAAAATTAACACAGAAAAATCAATAGCCTTTACATATAAAAACAATAACCAGTTACAAGACAAAATGAAAGTGAAAGCCCCATTTAAAATGTAACAAGAGAAGATATTATATGTAGGAATAAACTTAACAAGAAATCTATATGAGGAAAACTTTAAAGCATCCCAAAAGATACAGAAGCAGACTTGGACAAATGGAAAATGTAGTCTTATTTTTGTATAGAGGCACTCAACAACATAAAAATATCAGTTCCAAGAAACTAAATTTAAATAAAAGTATCGACAATTTTTTGGGGGGGGCACTAGACAAGTTTATTCTAAAGTTCATATTGACCCCAAAGGCAAAGGAAGTAAAGGCAAAAATAAATTAATGGGACTATATCAAACTAAAAAGCTCTGCACAGCAAAAGAAACAGACAACAAAACCAAAAGGCAACTAATCAATGGGAGATGATATTTGCAAACAACAGCTCCAACAAGAGGTTAATATGCATTAATATAAAGAAATAATACAACTCAACTCCAAACAAACAAACAAACAAACAATCCAGTTTAAAAAATGACCAGAGTAGCCCTAGTTAAGTGGCTTAATTGGTTGGAGCATCGTTCTATGCACCAAAAAAAGGTTGAGGGTTCTTCCTTGCTGAAGACACATACCTAGGTTGTGGGTTCGATTCCCAGTTAAGGCGTGTAAGGGAGGCAATGGATCAATGTTTCTCTCTCACATTGATGTTTCTCTCTCTCTCCCTTCCTCTCTCTCTAAAATCAAAAAACATATCCTCAGGTGAAGATTAAAAAAAAATTGGGCAGAAGACCTGAACAGACTCTTCTGCCAAGAAGACATACAAATGCAAAACAGACATATGAAATGATGCTCAACTTCACTAGCTATTAGGAAAATGCAAATCAAAACTACAATCAGATACCACCTCACACCTTTTAGAATTTATCATCAACAAGACAGGTAATAACAAGTGTTGGAGAGGTTGGGGAGAAAAAGGAACCCTCATTCACTGCTGGTGGGAATGTAAATTGCAGTCTCTATGGAAAACAGTATGGTGGGTCCTAAAAAAATTAACCATAGAGTTTTCATAGGACCTAGCAAGCCTTCTTCTGGGCATCTACTGGAAAAACTCAAAAACATTTATTCTCAAAGAGATATGCACCCCTGTGTTCATTACAGCATCATTCACAGTGATCAAGACATGGAGACAACCAAAGTGTTCTTCAATAGAGGATTAGATAAAGAAGATGTAATACATATACACAGTGTAATAATACTCAGCCATAAGAAAAGATGAACTACTGCCATTCACAACGACAGGGATGGGCCTTGAGAATATTAGGCTAAGCAAAGTAAGTCAGTCAAAAAAAGCTCAGAACTCATATGTGAGATATAAAACTGAAATGCATAGACACAGACAACAGTATGGTGGTTACCAGAGGGAAGGGGGTGGGGAGATAGCAAAGGGTAAAGAAGGGAAAATATATGGTGACAGAAGATGGTTTGACTTTGGTTGGTGGGAACACAATACAACATACACACCATGTATTACAGAAATGTACACTTGAAACCTATATGACCTTATTAACCAATGTCACCCCAATAAATTTAATTTAAAAAATAAAGTTCATATAGATAAAAAAAACATAAGAGAATAGCCAGGAAACTCCCAAAAAGATCAATGAGGGTACACTAGCCCTACAGGATGTTAAAATACACTATAAATATTAATATTAAAATATACTATAAATATAAATTATTATACTATTAAAACAGTGAGGTACTGGCACATGAATAGACTAACCAGACTAGAGAGACAGAGTATGGAAATTTAATATATAACAAGGTGGCATCTCAACTTACTGGGGGAAAGATAGACATTTTTAAAAAGATTTTATTTACTTATTTTTAGAGAGAGGGGAAGGGAGGGAGAAAGAGAGAGAAACATCAATGCGTGGTTGCCTCTCATGTACCGGGGACCCAACCCACAGCCCAGGCACGTGCCATGACTGGGAATCAAACCAGCAACTCTTTGGTTTGCAGGTTGGCACTCAATCCAATGAATCACATCAGACAGGGCTAGACATTTTTAATTAATGGGTTTGAGACAACTAGAGATCGTCGTCGTCGTCGGCAGCCGTCCGTCTCGAGAGACGATGGCGTAGCTTCTTGAGAGTCTATCTGCACCGCCGAGAATGGCTGTGCAGTCCGATTCGGGAGTGACAATCCCTGCCGCACTTGTTACAGGTGAAGGCAGATGGCCGTTGTTGCTGCTGTTGACGCTGCTTCCGCCTCGATCTTTTCTGGGCCGCCTCCTCGTTGCGCGCAGCCTCCGCGCGTGACGTACCTTGCCTGACCGCGAGCCTCCAGGCTAGGCGGTCGTCTGCTTGAACTTCCCATGTGTTGAGATTGATGGAGCATTGTGTCATGTCCTTTTTGCAGATGTCTTTGAACCGCAGTTTTGGGCGCCCTGTCATCCTCTTGCCTTCTGCTAGCTCGCCGTAGAGGAGGTCTTTGGGGATACGGCCTGCATCCATTCTTTTGACATGGCCGAGCCACCTGAGGCGTCTCTCGCTAAGAACTGCATGCAAACTGCTCATATTGGCTCGCTTCAGCACCTCGGTGTTGGGGACCTTATCTTGCCAGGCGACATGCAGGACGCGTCGCAGGCACCTCATGTGGAAGCTGTTGAGTTTCCTTTCGTGCCTTGCGTAGGTGGTCCACGTCTCGCTGCCATAGAGGAGAGTGCTGAGTACGCAGGCTTGGTAGATGCGCAGTCTGGTTTTCTCAGTGAGGCTGGAATTGTTCCACGCTCGCCGGTTCAGTCTGGCCATAACTGTGGCTGCCCTGGCGATTCTCCGGTTGACCTCCAAGTCGACTGACAGAGAGCTCGAGATGGTGGACCCGAGGTAAGTGAAGTCGTTGACAACCTCCAGGGTGTATCCGTCGATGGTGATGCATGGGGGAGTCCCCGTGCCTTGAGCCATAACATTCGTCTTCGTCAGGCTGATGGCTAGTCCGAACTCCTTGCATGCGTGGGAAAGGCAAGTGACTAGCTGCTGGAGTCCCTCTTCGGAGTGTGATGTCAAAGCTGCGTCGTCGGCGAAGAGCATCTCACGGATGAGCACCTCTTTGACTTTGGTCTTGGCTCGTAGACGGGCCAGGTTGTAGAGCTTGCCATCGGATCTGGTGTGAATGAAGACACCCTCGCTGCAGTCCTTAAAGGCGTATTGGAGGAGCATGGAGAAGAAGATTCCGAACAGCGTAGGCGCGAGGACGCAGCCCTGCTTTACTCCGCTGCTGACTGGGAAGGCCTCAGAGGTTGCGCCGTTGTAGGACACCGTGCTGTGCATGTTGTCGTGAAAGGACATGACCACAGCAAGCAGATGTGGTGGGCAGCCAATCTTCCGTAGCAAGCTGAAGAGTCCGCTTCGACTGACCAGGTCAAACGCCTTCGTGAGGTCAATAAAGGCGAGGTAGAGTGGTTTATGCTGCTCGTGACACTTCTCCTGCAGCTGGCGTAGGGAGAAGATCATGTCCACTGTTGATCGGCCAGCTCTGAAGCCACACTGGGACTCTGGGTAGACGCGGGAAGCAAGGGTCTGCAGGCGGGCAAGAGCGACCCGGGCGAATACTTTGCCGACGACGCTGAGGAGAGAGATGCCCCGGTAGTTGTTGCAGTCGCTGCGGTCTCCTTTGTTCTTGTACATGGTGATAATGTTGGCATCTCTCATATCCTGGGGGATGTAACCCTCCTTCCAGCAGAGACAGAGTAGATGGTGGAGCGGCTGTAGCAGGACTGGTTTCCCGCTCTTTAGGATTTCTGGAGGGATTCCGTCGCTTCCTGGTGCTTTCCCGCAAGCGAGGCGGTCGATGGCTTTGCCGAGCTCTGCCGCAGTAGGTGGGGTGTCTAGCTCCTCCATGACTGGTAGGTCTGGGATGGCGTTAAGAGCAGTGTCTGTTACGGTGTTCCTCGTCGCGTACAGCTCGAGGTAGTGCTCGGTCCACCGCCGCATTTGCTGTTCCTGGTCAGTGATGACCTCACCTGTCTTGGACTTAAGGGGGGCGATCTTGGAGGGGATTGGGCCTGTTGCCTTCTTGATACCCTCATACATTCCTCGTGCGTTGCCTATATCGGCGGCTTCCTGAATGCTTCTGCACAGGTTTAGCCAATAGGTGTTGGCACAGTGGCGGGCGGTCTTCTGGACTTTGTTCCTGGCAGCCCGTAGAGCTTGAAGTGTACTGGGAGTGGGCGTGGCCTTGTAAGCCAGTAGGGCCTTCCTCTTAGCCTCGATCACGGGTTCCATTTCTTCCCAGTGAGCCTCGTACCAGTCAGCGTTCTTCCGCTCTTTCTTCCCGTAAGCAATAATGGCGGAGTTGTATATGGCGTCGCGGAGACGTGGCCAATTGGATTCGATAATGTCATCTGCCGCCACTCCCTCGCCGAGTGCATCTTCCATCTTGTTGATGAATTGCTGGGTCTTAACTGGGTTGCTGGCACAACTGGTGTTGATGCGTGGGCGACCCTTCATCTTGGAGTGGTGCAACCTCTTCGGCATTATGCGTACCTTGCTTACCACGAGGGCATGGTCCGTGTCGCAGTCTGCACTGTGGTAGCTGCGGGTGAGGAGGGTGCTGCCAATATCCGTTCTTCTGGTGATGACGAGGTCAAGCTGGTGCCAGTGACGGGAGCGGGGGTGCCTCCATGACACCTGGTGGATCTCTTTGCACTTGAAGAATGTGTTTGTCACGCACAGGCCGTGGTGACACAAAAGCTCAAGCAGTCGCTGACCATTCTCATTGATCTTTCCTCTCCCAAAGTTTCCAAGGCAGGTGGGCCAGGCCATGTGGTCGGCTCCTACTCTTGCGTTGAAGTCTCCAAGGAGATAGAGAGCGTTACTTCTGGGAATCTTGGATAACGCTTCGTCCAGTGCATGGTAGAACTGTTCTTTCTCTTCGGTGGTGGCGCAGAGGGTTGGGGCATACGCGCTAAGAATGCTGACTGGGCCGAAAGTTGTTGACAATCGGAGGGTAAGTAATCTCTCTGTGCCTCCTGTGGGTGGCTCTATGGAGTTAACAAGCGTGTTCTTCACAGCGAACCCAACACCGTGCTGTCTTGGTTGGTCCGGAGACTTCCCTTGCCAGTAGAAGGTGTAGTTGGTTTCTCTGATAGTTCCGTTGTCGGCCAACCGGGTCTCCTGTAGAGCCGCAATGTCGATGTTTAGTCGTGCCAGTTCCCTATCGATGACAGCGGTTTTCCTGGCACCCTTGATCCACGGAAGGTCTGCAGTAAGTCCGGGGCACATGGTCCTGATGTTCCAGCTAGCGAGGCGAAGAGCCGGAGGCTTCTTTCTTGTTGTTTGCTTGGAATTAACTGGTGCGGGTGTTTTGTGGCCCACTTTTCGAGAGGCGCCTCTCTGATCCCCACGCACCCAGTGGGGCAGGCGAGCCATGGCGAGACGGTAGCTGTCCAGTGAGGTGCGATGACCTCTCCCACCGTCAGAGGAGACCCCTGGCGCTCGTTTCCTTCGCCAATCGGATGAGCTTATAACCGGTATCTGTCTCCTCCCGTGTTGAGTCGACATCTTGTGATGACGCTGGAGTGTCCTCTCCAGTGAAGCTACAAAGCCTGGGCAGGGTGATATGGAGGGCCAGCTGTTGCCCATGCAGCAGACCCCCCCTCTCTTCGCAGCTGAAGGGTCCAAGGGAAAGACAAAGTCAATACAGCTTGGCTTCAGGTGCGCCGCAGGAGTTGCCGGTGTTGACTACAATGTCAAACCGCCTTAGGGACTCCGGCTCCGGATTTTCTGTCGGGGTTTACTCCCTTAGCCTTTCCCCTGAAGAGGTATGCCGCAAGGCAGCGGAGGTTTTTTGGAGTCAGAGTTTTCCTTCTCTGATTTTAGAGATGTCCTTCCTCTTTCCTCCTTTACAGTCTTGAGGGCAGCATTTACAGGCTAAAATAGAAAACTGGCAGTGTAACCTTCTAAGCAGATACTACCAATACCCTGCTTGGGTATACTCACCCAACAATAAACATCTCTTCAATGTCCTCCAAGTGCCATGCCTCGAATTAGTAAATGGCAGTGCAATGGCAGCCAAACATTTGGATCAGTTTCACTAAGTAAACCACCAACACAAGTAGGTTTTTAAAACAATAGAATAGTGTCTCATTTTATTAAAAATAATAACTATTTTTAAGCAACTTACCAGCAACACTGAATAAAAACCTGGCTGTGTTTCCCACTGTTTCAACTGCTCCTCAGCTGGCTTTAACACAGCAGTATCCTGACTGGTGGCCTGAGTTAAGACTTGAAGAACAACAGTGCTGGCACTATTGAGATCCATGGAAACCAATTGGCTCAGTCCGAATAGCCCGGCTCTCCAGCTTCCACTGTCCAACACGAAGTGGCGTCGGTTGGTCCCGCGCCCCACGCTTGCAAGTCCACGCGCCGCCGCCCACTGATGCCGAAAGCGGCTTCTAGGAACGCGCCATGTTCTGAGTCGCAGCTCTAAACGATGCGGACGCTAGAATATCGCGTCACAGACATCCACAGCAATAAAAAAGATCAAAATACTGATACACAAAACAACACAAATGAATCTCAAAAAGCATTACGCTAAGTGAAAGAAGCAAAGCATAAAAGTCTACATGAAGTTCTAGAAAATGCAAAATTATAGAGACAGAAAGTAGATCACTGGTTGCCTTGGGCTATGGGGCAGAGGAAAGGATGATACAACAAGACACAGGATAATTTTTAGGGAGATGGAAATGCTTTAATCTTGATTCAATAGTAGTTATGCTACCGAAAAGCAATTTGGGGTCCTGCTGCCTGCCGCCACCCTCTAGGCAAAATTCCAGAAGCAAAGGTTTGGTGATAAAGAAAGTCTATCCAGACAACTAGAGAACAATTTGGAAAAATATAAAATTTGATCTATTTTTACACCATAAACAAGAAAAATAGGCAGATGTATAAGAAATTTAAATATTAAAAAGGTAATCACACAAATAGTAGATGAAAGCATATATAAAAAAAATTCAGCCCAGGCTGGTGTAGCTCAGTGGATTGAGCACTGGCCTGTGAACTGAAAAGTTGCTAGTTTGATTCCTGGTCAAGGCACATGCCTGGGTTATAGGCCAGGTCCCCATTTGGGGGCATGCAAGAGGCAACCAGTCAATGTTTTTCTTGCACATCAATGTTTCTCTTCTTCTCTTTGACTCTCCCTCCCCTTTCTCTAAAAATAAATAAAATCTTTTAAAAAGAGAGAGAGAGAGAAATAATTCATACAACTCAATAATAAAGACAAAAGAAAAAAAAACCAATTTAAAAATAGGCAAAAGATTTTTTTCCCTTGAGACAAACATCTTTATTATAGATACTACCAAAATTTTGGCAAACATTTCAAAACAGATCTGTAAACATAATGCTTCCCTTTTTAACTGACAGCACTTTGAAAAGACAATATGGTAAGACAACACAACTTGAGTCAACATTAGTTGAAAATCCTTATATTTTTGACAAAAACTTATGTTCCCATATGATAAAATAAGTAATAGTTTAAATCAATGTCATCAGATAAACTCCATGAAATGGTAGTTTGTGCTGTTTGATGAATCACAGTATGTTATGGTTAAATATATCCGTTCTTTTTTATATTCCTGGCACCCAGGATGAAGAAAATAATCTTTGAATATATATCTCATGTAGGTACTAACTTCATAGCAATTGGAATGAGACTGCTTGATCTTCTGGTATTCTTCTAAGACTTCTTCATGAACATTCTGATACTCTTTTGAGCCTGGAGAAAGTCACTTTCATTTTGCGTCTGGTTTGATAAATCTTTTAGCTACAGTCTCTTTTCAGTGTTCAAGGCCCAGTACTCATTAAATTCTAAGTTGAAGTCATCCTTGTCATTCTGGTGTTGCCCATAGGAGACAACAGAATACATTTTATCAAGTAATCTGGGAGTTCAAGTGTTAAAGAAGACTCTGTGGAGGCAATGCAACCCTCTTTAACTCCTTCACTGTAATCCGGATGGGAGTTGCTCAGTTTGGCAATATCCTCATCTCTTTTAAGGTCCTCAGTCATCTCAATGCTGTGTTTCTTTCTTTCTTTTATTTTTTTAATAATTTATTTACTTATTTGTTTATTTTATTTTTAGAGAGAGGGGAAAGGAGAAAGAGAGGGAGAGAAAGAAACATCACTGTGTGGTTGCCTCTCACTTGCACCCCCAACTGGGGACCTGATGTGCAACCTAGTCATGTGCCCTGACTGGGAATTGAACCAGAAACACTTGGCTCACAGGCTGACGCTCAATCCACTGAGCCACAGCAGCCAGGGCTAATGTTGTGTTTCTTTATTTGGTCCTTTTCCTCATGTTTTTCAGACTTCTTTTTGGACTTTTGGTGGGACATTGCATGGTTTTCTCCCATAGGTTTAGGACTGAATCAGAGGGTAAGGTCTCCAGAGAAGTCCTCATTTGTCTTGCTGGTCCTCACAGATACTACTGTTTTGACTAAAACAGGTTGGTCTTGAGTCCTCTAGTCTTCTGAAGTGCTAGGGGAAATGGAGTTAGAATGTACAGTATGTGCAGGATTGGAGCTGGGCAGGTGACTTGAAGGAAGTGGTGGAGCGGTGGGGATGGCAGCAGCTGCAGGGGTGGCAGGCGGCCTGGCAGATTTTTCACTGGTGGAATTGATAATGACCATTTAATGTTGGTGGCATTCTGTTTGTCAGGTAAGATATTGAAGCGTTTTATTTATTTTTTAACCCAAACTCAAGGGTATGCTGACTTGGGGTGGTGGGGAGAGAAAGAGAGAAACATTGATGTGAGAGAAAAACATGGATCGGTTGTCTCCCATTTGTGCCCTGACCAGGAATCGAACCTGCAACCTTATGGTGTATGGGACAACACTGAGCCATCTGGCCAGGGCTCGAGCTTTTTTATTCATTAAAGGCTCAGTGAAATCTGAATCTAAAAGCTGTTTCTGAAGAGAAGATGCACTGTCTCTATTAAAACATACAGGAGATTTTGAATGGCTGGTGCCGGCAGCATTGAGGCAGATTTAATTTTCTGATTCTAATGGCCCTCTGTCAGTTTGTATCCTGGCCAGTCTCTGAAGTTATCTGAAAACATAACCTTTTAAGATTTAGCCTAAGGTCTTTAGGATTCAGATTGGCTACCTGTTGCAAAATTGCTCTGAGGGAGTCCTTTTTGTGTGTGATTGACACTATCTTTCTGCAGTTGAGCCAGCAGCTCAGGTTTCTTGCTGGACTTCAGGGCCAGTACATGAACCATCCTGTTCCCCTATGGTTGCTGAGAAACACTGCTGCTGCCATGGTTCATGGGGGTTCATGGGGGTTGACCTTTTCCTCTCAGGCTCTGCATCTGTTATGGAGCATTTACGAGCAAAGAGGACACGAGGCAATTTAGAAACAAATTTATGGCGTTTATTTACCTGGCCAAGGACGGTTCTTCCCACCTTCAGAAGCAGAAGATGGGAGAGCCGCCCCGCCTTACAGACTAAAAGGGTTTTTAAAGGCAAAAGAACTATACTCATGTCCTTGGGGTAGCCAGATAACAACAAAAGAAAAAAACTACACAGGCGTGAGAAACTACATATACACACACTTTCTAGTTTAGAAGGGGCTTCAGCAGATAAACACTTGGTGCAAAACTATACTCATGTCCTTGGGGTAGCCAGATAACAGCCAGGGTCAGCTAGCAAAGGGGCCTCAGGGTTGCTAGGATATGTGAGCAAAAAATAACCTGCCACTGGGGTAAAACGCAAAAATGGCAAAGAGTAAAAAAATGACCCATTACACATCTGAAACAGCTTGAGGTGCTTTCCGAGTCTGCACGCTTTTCCCACCGATGGTCCTCCAGGTGTGATAACTTTTGTGCTTGGGTTGTAGGATTCCTCCTCTGCCTGGGTCATTCTTTCTCATGCGGTCTGATAATAGGACAGCAGTCGTTTGTGGCTCTCACTGTAATATTATCTTGTATAATCCCCAGAGAAGGAAAACCCTGACTCCAAAAAACCTCCGCTGCCTTGCGGCATACCTCTTCAGGGGAAAGGCTAAGGGAGTAAACCCCGACAGAAAATCCGGAGCCGGAGTCCCTAAGGCGGTTTGACGTTGTAGTCAACACCGGCAACTCCTGGGGCGCACCTGAAGCCAAGCTGTATTGACTCCGTCTTTCCCTTGGACCCTTCAGCTGCGAAGAGAGGGGGGGTCTGCTGCATGGGCAACAGCAGACCCTCCATATCACCCTGCCCAGGCTCTGTAGCTTCAGCTTCACTGGAGAGGACACTCCAGCGTCATCACAAGATGTCGATTCAACACGGGAGGAGACAGATACCGTGTCACTCCCGAGTCGGACTGCACAGCCATTCTCGGCGGTGCAGATAGACTCTTAAGAAGCTACACCATCGTCTCTCGAGACGGACGGCTGCCGCCGCCGCCGAATCCCCAGGCAACTGAGCTGGGAGGCTCCAGAGCTGGAGAACCTCTGAGCTGGAGGCAGTCAAAGCTGCTCTGAGGCTTGTCTTTACCCACATTTGATAAATAGAAGTTAAACGTATGCACTTCATTGTCGGGATTATTTTTGAGAGTTTTGTCAAGCCCTTGGAACCCTTGGAACTGAATTAAAAGTCGAAAAGGAATTACATTCTTGTGGCGCTCGTAGGTCAAAATCGCCGTCTTGAGCTTCAGGTGCAGTACCGGGTTGTTGTTTTGCCCCCGCCGCCGGCAGGCCGGCCCATAGCGCTGTTCTTCCCGTGGGTCCGCCTCCACAGCCCCTTCGGCTGCCAGCCTAAACCCTGGGGCGACGCTGCTCAGGCAGCGAGGTAAAAAATTTGAGTAGGTATTTCACCAAAGAAATATGTAAATGACCAAAGCGCACATGAAAAGCTTCTCAATAAAAGTAGCCATCAGGAAAATGAGGATCAAAACTACAATGAGATAGCACTTCACAACTACTAGTATTGCTAGAATCAAAACATGAACAACAAGTTTGGAGAGAATATGGAGAAATTGAAACTCTTATGTATGTTGGTCAGGCAGCTCCTTTGGAAAACAGTCTGACAGTTTCTCAAAAGGTTAAACATAGAGTTACCATAGGACCCAGCAATTTCACTCTTAGGTATCTGCCCAAGAAAGGGCAACCACATGTCTACACAAAAACTTGTGTTTGAATGTTCATAGCTTTGTTCATAATAGCCAAAAGTGGAAGTGATATAAAAGTTCATAAGCTGCTGAATGGGTAAATAAAATGTGGTATATTCATACAATAAAATATTATAAGGCTATAAGTAGAAACGCAATACTGATACATGCTACAGTGTGGGTGAACCTTGAAAATATTATGTCCAGTGAAAGAAGCCAGACACAAAAGACAATCTATTATATTATCCCATTTACATCAAATGTCTAAAATATACAAATCCTTAGACAAAGGAAGTAAATAAGGTTAGGGATAGGGTGTGACTGCTAATGGGTATGGAGTTTGTGGGGTGAGGAAAATATTTTAAAATTATAAAGTGTTGATTCATGCACAATTTTATGAATATACTAAAAATCATTGAATTGTACACTTTAAAAGGGTGAATTTTATGCTTTGTGAATTATATGCCCCCAAAAGCTGTTATGTGAAAAAGTTAATAAAAGTGGAGGGAAAAAAGGAAAAAAGGACTCATGGACATGGCCAACAGTGTGGTGATTGCAGAGTAGGGGTATAAGGAGGATAATTGGTAATGGAAAAAATATAATAAAAACAAATCCACGATGAAAAAAAGTAGAGGGAAGAGAACAAGACTCTATAAGCTGATAAGGAATTCTTTCCAGTTTATATTGTTAAGATAAAAGTAAAATGCAGTCAACTGGAAGCAATTCAAATGTCCATGAACTGGAAGAGGAATAAACAAACCCTTCTGGCCACAGGACAGAATAGGATACAGCAATAAAAGGAAAGGAACGTCAGTACTTTGAACAACAATGAATGCATTACGGTCTCTGATTGGTCAGTGCTGCAGGGAGTCATTAGTCAGTACATCTGGTTCTGATGTCAGCCATGGCATTGCTGCTTTTCTGGGCCTGGAGCTGAAACACAGCTGAGGCCTAGATGTTACCTGTAGGGAGGAAAGGTCAGGGGGTCCAAACCAAATGACCAGTGATATGCTAGGGGGGGAGAAGTTACCCTAGGAGCAACTTTCTTGTTTTCCCAGTTTTGCCCCTTGCTAGGCACTGGGGCTCTCCCTTCTGATGTGTTCTGTACCTCGCCCACCATTCTTGCTCTGCTCATGTCTATTTAACTGCCTATCACAGTATGATTTCGCTTATATGAAGTACAGAAGTAATCAAAAGCATAGAGACAGAAAGGAAGGTGGTAGTGAGGGGCTGGAAGAGAGGAGAATGAGGAGTTGGTGTTTAGTGGGTATAGAATTTGTATTGGGGATGGTAAAAGTGTTCTGGAGATGGATGGTGGTGATTGCACAATGTGAATGTATTTGATGCCACTGCACTGTAAACTAGTAAGTAATTAAAACAGTAAGTTTTATGGAATGTACATTTTACAATAAAAAATAAATTTAAAAAATTGCCAAGTAAACAAAGCCAAGGGAAAATGCCACTTCAAACCAAACAACAGTAATAATTTTTCTGAAAAGCATGTGGCTGAGTCCATGTGTCAGAGGCTGACTTAGGATCCATTTGCCTACAGAAGATACTGTTTATTAAAGAGGAAGTCATTTAAAAATGTGCTACTCTGAGGAATACATATATTGTTAAAATGGTAACCGAAGCAATTGAGAGAATTTAGACCAAAACAAGTTTGCCTTCCCAAGGAGGCAGTCTGTCTGGAAGCACCCCGCTAAAAGCAGAGACCCGGGCTGCCGGGCTCTGACTTCATGTTCCCTGTTTCTGGGCAATGCTTCTCACCACTGACTCAGCAGCCAGAGTGGTGCCGCCAAAACACAGATCCCATCAGGTCACTCTCCTCCCCTTCCATTACCCTTCTTGCCCCATCTTCTCCACGTCCCAACCCCTTTTTCCCACCCAGTTGGCCCTGTCCCCCTCCTCACCTGGGCCAGGACGGCTTCTCAGGCTTGGTGCTGACAGCTCCGCCCACATGACACACTGTGCCGGGACCACCCACAGAAACCCCGCTCTTCCTTCTACAGAACACGTTAATGCAATTTAAGTGTTAATACCAGTGATAAAAAGAAATGAGCTATCACTCCATGAAAACATATGGAGGTAACTTAAATGCACATTGTTAAGTGAAAGAAGCCAACCTGAAAAGGCTACATACTGTGTGATTTTAACTGTGACATTCTGGAAAAGGCAAACTATGGAGACAGTGAAAAAAGATCAGTGGTTGCCAGGGGTTGGAGGGGAGGAAGAGATGCATAGTTGGAGCACAGAGGATTTTGAGGCGGTGAAATTACTCTATATGATACTATAATGGTGAATACATGTTATTATACATTTGTTAAAATCCATAGGATGTATGATACAAAGAGTGATCCCTACTGTAAAGGTAGACTTTAGTTTATAATTTTGTATCAATATTGGCTCATCAATCATAACAAATGTAGCACGCTAATACAGGACGTTAATAACAGGTGAAATTGGGAGCATGAGATCGTTATATAGGAACACTCAACTGTTCAATTTTTCAATAAACCTAAAACTGTTCTAAAATAAAGTTTATTAACTTAAAAACAAAAACACAAGTAACTTGGCAAATGAAAACATCTTTCCATATGCTGAGAACAAGAGAATAGATAATAAAGTATGACCCAGCAATTCCACTTCTGGGAATTTATTCAAAGAAGCCCAAAACACTAATTTGAAAGAATATAAGCACCCCTATGTTCACTGCAGCATTATTTACAATACCCAATATTTGGAAGCAGCCCAAGTGTCCATAAGTAGATGAGAGGATAAGACAACTATGGGACATTTACACAATGGGATACTACTCGGCCATTAAAAAAAATAATAATAAATTACCCTTTGTGACAGCATGGATGAACCCAGAGAGCATTATGTTAAGTGAAATAAGCCAGTCAGAGAACAACAAATACCATATGATTTCACTTATATGTGGAATCTAATGAATAGACTGAACTAAGAAGCAAAATAGAGACAGACTCATAGATAGAGAGCAGTCTGACAGCTGGGGGCTGGGGGGGATTGAGCAAAAAAGAAAAAGGACTCATGGACACGGACAACAGTGTGGTGATTGTGGGGAGAAGGGGGTGGGAGGAGGTGGAAGAGGGTATAAAGGGGATAAATGGTAATGGAAAAAGTACAATACAAATAAATTTTAAAAATAAAAAAAAAACCCACAAACAAAAGCAAAAATGTGTTAATTCACTATTTCTTTTTTGCACCATAGTATTTATTTCATGTATTCCCGTAGCAATGATATTGTTTAGAATTGCCTGTGCATAGGGATAATAATAAAATAAATAAACCAGCTGACTTTTAGCGTGGCCCTCTGCTCTGAACTGCCCGATGTCTGGGCGTGGTCCCTGTACCCAGAGCAGTGTCTGCTGAGAGCAGGGCACTCAGTGCTGGTTGTGGAGTGAGTGGATCTGAGACCTGTGGGCCATGGGCTGAGCTTTTGCTCAGGGATCCAAATGACAACATGACTTAAGAGTCCAGATGTATTTGCAGAAATGCTTCCCAGCTCATTAGGAGAGAGATAATTTCCAGGACTCTCAGTTCTTGATGAAATGGACCACAGCCTGCAATGCCGTGGAGGTATCAGTTCTCATTTGACCTTGGCCAGAACATTTTTTCCCCAACAGACTTTGATTACTAATTCAGAACTATATATTCTGTGTATTTTATTGGGAGTTCCCAGTATTCCCAAGAGGCATTTCAGTGCTCTAGTCTTCTGGTCTTTTGTGGCCTGGTGTAGCTTTCTCTATATCCTTTCATGTTAAATAGTTGTTTCCTGATTTTCTTTTGTTATTCTATTCTCTGCGCAGCAATTGTGCTTTTGGCATAGATACTAGTCTGTTTTCTAGTAATCTCCCTTTTGTTGAGTAGGTGAGATGTTCTTTTTAATCTTTTTGAAAATAGATTGCAATTACTGTCTAACTTCTTACTTCTTGCAAAGGAGTCATTGCTAGTCTTTGAATTCCTAATGTTTGTTGTTCATTATACAGTAAATGATTCTCTTTGGTGTCAGATAACTTGGCTTCCTGTTTACTCCTACTCCTTTGAGTAAAATCTTGTTGATCTTTTCGTTTTTATTGATAATTTATTTGGAGTTGTTTTATAGTTTTGTAAATATTTTAATGGATTTTAAAAGGAGTGAATTCTTGCCCTGACTGGCATGGCTCAGTGGGCTGGACATGGCTCTGCAAAATGAAAGGGCATTGGTTCTATTCCTGGTCAAAGCACATGCCTGGGTTGAGGGCCAGGTCCCAGGTTGGGGGCGTTCGAGAGGCAGCCGATTGATGTTTCTCTTACACATTGATGTTTCTCTCCCTCTCTATGTTCCTCCCTTCCCCTCTCTCTAAAAATAAATAAATAAAATATTTAAAAAAATAAAAGGAGTTCTTGCACTACCATTAGCTGGAAAGCCATTGCATATTTGAGAAGCCACTTGCCGGGGGCAGGGGCACTGAGATAATCAGAGAAAGACACCAAGTAGCCTACAGTGGTGTTAGAGGTCCAAGTAGGGGCCAGGTCCTGCAAGGCCCTATGACAAAGTTAAAATTGTACCTGATAGCGGTACCCAAAAGGAACAACTGAGGAGTGTTATAGTGACAGAGTATCATCCTGTCTGGTTTGTAGGAAGAATAGCTAGATAAGGAGAGATTGGCATTGGTGAGATGAGCAGGGAGATCAAATGGGGAGTAGAATACAGACTTCAAATATTGATGGCTGTTGCAAAAGCTCCAAAGAGCACACATCTCCTTGCCCTTCCACCTTGTTGTAACCAGTGTCTCTTGTGTCTGCAGACCTCCATGCTGCTGGCTATGCCCTAAGCCCTGCTTGTGGGTAGATTCCTGCTAGTGAGGACAATGTGTCCTTCAGGGGCAAGGCACTAAGATGCAGAAACATGGCACCAAGATGCCCTGTTTGGACAGGGCATGGGCCTTGCTGCCAGACACACCCAGGTTTGAGTGTGGGCTCTGCCATTTCTTAGCTGGATGGTCTTGAGCAAGTCACTTAATTTTTCTGAAAGGTCTCATTTTTAATTCAGTATGAGAGGCTTCTGCCTTGGGCCTCCAGCTTGCCCCTGCTCATGGGGGAGGAGAAAATGCCAATGATCAAAGCTCACATGGTGGTCTGTATGAATGGTGCCCATCCAGACTTGCGCAGTGAACAGCCTGTGAAAATGCACAGTGGGGATTCCTAATAATAGTGGCAAGGAAAGCAGGATTGAAGACATTGAGGGGATAGAATCCAGAATCAGCAGGCATCAGGATGTGACCAGAATGACGAGGCCATCAACGGCCAGAGGGAAATTTGGCAGAGTTAAGCAGTTTTAGGTGTGTTAAGACTTTGGCCCTGTCACATAGCCACCCAGAGATGTCTAGCAGCTGGAACACATGCAGGAGGTCAGGGATAGACACAGTTTTTGGAATAATCAGCACTGGGGTCATCGTCGAGGCCTGGTGGCTGAATGAGGCCTCTGAGGGGAAGCCTATAGGCCATGGCGAAGACTGAGCTGATTCTCTTGAGGGCATTTGTATAAAGGACATAAATGCACAAAGGGGCCATGAGAGGGGCAGAGTGCTTTAGGGCCCTGGGACAATGCAATGCTACTGGTGGTAGAGCCCAGGAATGGAGGGTTTCAGGGGTCCTCAGAGTCAAGGCTTTGGTGGGGGTGGCGGGGGGGTTCAGTGAGAACAGGATCCTTGGCCTAGAAGACAGCTCTTTCTGGAGAGACAAGGGCACGGTAAGTGATTGCTGTGGAAGTTGAAGCCAGGAGGTTGTCCACACCTGCAGAAATGTGGTACCAATAGGAAGGCTTGAGGAAGGTGGTGAGCATGAGAATCTCAGAGCAGGATCAGGCCCGGGGACCTGAGAGTCTCGTGAGGGGAGAGGCTTCAGAAAGCAGATGGTGGATGAAGCCCATTCCAAAGGAGACGCAAAGGGTGCAAACCAAGAGAAAACATGGGGGTTGGGGGACGTTAGCCCAGAGGAGTAAGGATCAGTGTGTGTGAAAAAATGATGAAAATATGGGAATATGTTTGAAGTGTAGGGAAGGGAAATAGGGCAACTCACTGGGTCTGAGATCGGGCTTCTTGGTAGAGTAGAGCAGGTATCTGCCAGGGTTTTCCGAGGTAGGAGTAGGGATGGGGTTGGAAGGACCTAGACTTCAATGAGCTTCAATGGTGCTCTCTGTGTGGTCCTCTTGTGTTTTCTATGGTGCTCGTGGCTTTGATGTGTGCCCTGGGTTATATGTGTTGAACGTATTTTCGCTGGAACCATCACACCTCAGGGGTATGAAAAGATTCATTTCCTCTTTACAGGATGGTGAGTGCCCATTATTTTCAGAGTTCATGGGAGACACGAAGATGATTACCAGCTCTCTGAGGTTAAGCCTACAAGAGCATCAGCAGAAGAACCTGGGATAAGGTTGTTGAGCTGGGTAGGAACAACCAATGCTGACAAAATTAGGATTCAAAACAGGAGAGGGGATGGTTAAATTTCAAGTGCTGTGTGTAGAATTAAAAACAAGATGAATTGCATAAAGGCTGGGGTTGGGGCACCTGACTTGGCAGTAGTTCACCTAAGAGGTCACTACATGTTTACAACTAGTCTTGGACACTTTAGTGCCCTAAAGTTTTCTCTGTCCTCAGTAATCACGATAGCATCTATTACCTGCTATGTCCCAAATACCTGGTACTTTTACTGCAGGTTATTATTTTTGATTGTCATGTCAATCTTATGTGGTTTCTATTAGCCTGTTTATAGGCAAAGAAAATGACATGGCCAGACGAAATGGCTCACCTCACATGACACTAAGAAGTGAGGGAGCTGTGTCCTTTCCACGGAGCCCAACAGCCCTCAACACTGACTCTGCTGCTTAAAAAGTGAAACCTTGGTATATGTTTGTAAAAATGGCATGTCTAGATTGTAGGATTCCTTGGTGTCTCTGTGCTTGGCTTAGGCCAGGCAGATCCCACCTGGAACAAATCCCTGGCTAGTGTGGCTCAGGATTGAGTGCCGAAGGGGTGCTGGTTTGATTCCCAGTCAGGGCACATGCCTGGGTTGCAGGCCCGGTCCCCTGTTGGGGGTGTGCAAGAGGCAACCAACTGATGTATGTCTCACATACTGATGTTTCTCTCCCTCTTGTTTCTCCATCCCTTCCCCTCTCTAGAAAAATAATATCTTAAAAAAAAAAAAGAGTTCATTTCTAGAAATCCCAAGATGCTCTAGGTATTAAAGCTAGGGGAATGGGGGTGGGGTCAGATAGGGTCTGGAGCTATGTCACAGAAAGGTTCAGGGAATTAAGGATGTGGCCATGTGGCTGAGGGAGTAATTGGTGTGCTTTTTAAAGTAGAAAGAAATTCAGTGGGTGGGACTCAGATGGAAGCAGATATTAGATTGGTTCAACTTATAACTGGAACAAGTTGGGATTTCAAAGTTCAGTAATGTTATGAATTAAATACTTCCATATCCATACAATGAAATATTTGGCAACTCTTTAAAAAGATGCAGTTCTAGCCCTGGCCGAGTAGCTGTTAGAGCATCGAACCAATATGCCAAGGTTGTGAGTTCGATCCCTGGCCAGGACACATAGAATGAACTAATGAATGCATAAATAAGTGGAACAACAAATAAATATTTCCTTCTCTCTCTCTCTCAAAAAAAAAAATTAATAAAAAGATGTAGTTCTGTATCACTGGTATTTACAGATATATGAAATGAAAAAAAGATTACAAAAAAGTATTATTCCATTTTAAAATGTATGTACACATATGGTTATATTTACACACTCAGAAAATGTTTGCAACCAATATGTGGTTCTCTTGTAGTGGAATTTCAAACTTTTAAAAAACTTGGACGTCCTAATTCTTCTATCTTTAACATGGAATTTGTGTAAGAAAATAAAGTGTATTTATAGTTGCCCAAGAAATGGGGACTAGTGCTCTTTCAACTCAGAGGTGTCAAAGAAGCAGTTTACCATACACAGCATGACCCCACTTTGTATAGATCTGTATGAGGATCCTGGATAGCCACATGTGCTCAGGCATTTCCAGGGGTTCCATTGCAAGGGACACAAAATGCAGATGAAAGCCTAGGAGCCTGTCATCTGATGCCCTGTTAGGATTGTGGGGTTTTCACTCCAACGCACTCAGAGAGGCACTCTCCTGTCTAGTGACCTAACAAGATGTTGACATCAACTAGAAAGAATGCTGAGGTCTTCATGGATGGCTGGGTGGCTTGTCTCTGAGATGCTGAGTCCATTTCAGCCCCATGTTTTGAGTAGGAGGGGATGGTTCCCTCTCTCAAGTATCTTCCTCTCTTTTGCTTTCCTTGATTTATAGTCCCTTTTCAAGACCAGCCACCACAATTGGCAATCTGAACGAAGAGTGGCAGCCCCAAGTGTGGGACCTTATGGGAAAGCTCCTCGCCCCAAGGACAGCAGAAACTAGGCCCCATATTCTCACCCCACCCCACCCCACCCCTGCCCCCAGACATGAGTTCAGGCCATCAGACTGGAACAGGATCAGCGACCCTATAGCAAACACCAGAAGTGAACAACTTGAATAGGGGGAGGGGGGAGCTTTGGTCTCCAAATTCAATGAAAGAAAGAGAACAAAGATAAAAGGGAAAGAAAGTAAAAGGAGGAACACATGAGAAAAAGGCCACCTCTGTTTCCCCCTTGATGGCCAGTTTTAACAGCTGATAGCCTTTGAACATTACTTTTTGCAGGTGGCAGAACGGGACAAGGATAGGCTCAATCACTGCTATTATTAGTAAGGGCTTCGTCTGTCCACCTACAATCTACAGATGAGAGGGGGTTTAGGGTGAATACTAACTACCCCAGTCGGGGCCTGCCTCAAGAGGGGGTGTGGAAAGAAGGACCCACACTGAATTTGAGTGCAAAAAATAAATATAAAATTTATTAAAACACCCACAATATTTTAAAGATACCAGGAGTAATACAGTTCACAAACCCAGTTGTTTGTGTAAATTATAATAAAATACAAATCAAAAAAGATACATACTTGCAATTTCTAGGCACCCTAAATTAAATTTACTGAAACACTGGGGAGAAGGGAGGGTCAGGAGGGGTAGCTCAGGAGGCAAACCAATAGAGTGGGAGGAGAAATATTAACAGAAAGGTAAAAATTATACAAAATAAAATTATCAGCATAAATTTACTGTACTAAGAATATCTACAGTTTAATAATACACATCCTATTGCCTTGAGACATTGCAAAAATCTACCATTCATCCATCAA
This sequence comes from Furipterus horrens, assembly GCF_987537825.1. Lineage (NCBI taxonomy): Eukaryota > Metazoa > Chordata > Mammalia > Chiroptera > Furipteridae > Furipterus > Furipterus horrens. The sequence goes on along the minus strand of NW_028327176.1, from coordinate 54,940,123 downwards.
CCCCAGATAAACTTCATTTCAAGTAGCCACAGTTACAAAGTCAAGACGGAATATTCAAGTATGGTTGTTAAGTTCACCTCCATTGGAAGCCAAGTAACCAAACAGGAATTCAAAGAGAGAAGAAATAAAACACATCAAAAAGCTACAGGGGTTTGAGATTAAATCTAATGCATTTATATGCCACAATACGACCTGCCCTTGTTTCTTTTTAAATTGGAGTACATGAAAAAGAAACATCACTCCTGTTTTTCTCCTTGGGGGAAAAAAGAAGTATTGGAACCAAGAAAATATGGATGTTCAAATCAGTCAAATGGTATTTTTTAAATCCCCACATGAATAGTGACAAGTTATCCCTGAATGACGGGTAGTCGAAATAAGAAGAGAGCAAATAATACCGCTACAAAAAGCATCCCTGATATCAGAATAGAAGCAAATGAGGAAGTAGGCCAAATCACTCACTGATTCTTAGGCTAAAAGCAACGTTAGACCTTGCATTTCTGTGCTGCAGTCTCTGCTCAGGAGAGAAGCCTATTGCTTTGCTCTTGCCAGCAGCTCTGCGGGAAGAAGGGCAGAGAGTGCCAAGACAGGGGCCTCACCCATAGGAAAAACCTTTGCAGGTGAAGAGTGTGGGACTGTATAACCTATGCTGGGAGTACGCACCTCAAAAAGTGTTCGTTTTGGTCCAGGGTATGTTGAAATGGGCCATGAGCTACCACAGAGGCAGCTGGCTAATAAAACTAGGTTTTGAGGGAGTCATTTCGAATGACAGCAACAATGACTGAAAAAGCTCAATGAGATGGACACAGGAAATTCACATTCTGTTGAAGAGCAAAACTTAAGAAGAAAATGAAATTAAGTCAACCATGCTCCTTTCTTTAGGTGGTCTGTCATTTGCTGAATGAAAAATTAAGTGACCCCAAGATTCTTCAAGGTCAAGTACATCATCAAATGAACAAGCTGTAGGTATCAGACCCACACGGAATCTACTTTACCGAAGTTGTCATAATGTCCTGTTTTTGAGGTATTAAAAAAAATTATTGTGACAGTGGATGAAACAAATGGAGCTTTCCTGTTGAGTTTTTAAAACATCAACTTTTGTGGACCCAAGAAGAAATTTAGAATAGCACCAACTAAAAAGCAGCCTCAGTGGCACTGAGTGAGCAAAGAAAGCCCCTTCCATTCATTTGAACACGAGTGGTTACCAATGAAGGGCCGAAGCAACACTGAGGCAAAGGCTGTGAGGAGCCAAGGAAGGAGCCCCTGCCCACCATGGCCCTGGCCAGTGCCAGTGAGGAAGGAGATCCTGTGGTCCACCTTGGTATGCAGAGCACCTTTGGGACTCTCAAGAGAGGTCTACTTGGCACCCTGGGCTGCAGGAGAACGTGTGTCCTTGGCTATGAGAATGCCTGCCATGTTAGAAGAGGCAGGAGAACCTGACTCCCCTTCCTAACACAAACAAACAAACAAAATCTCCCAAAACCCTTCACCCTTCCTTTCTCACTAGGCCTGAGACAACACATAAGATAACAAGAGCACCAGCCACTCCCAGCAGCACCACTCCCATTTACATCCTGAGAGCCAGCTGCCTTTGTGACTTGCCTTTCTGCGTTTGGCCACCAAGGGAAGAACAATAAAACAAAACGGAAACACTGCTCAGAGCAGGTGACAGCACGGTAAACAAGGGTCTAAGGAGACAGCACCAAAATGGGGGGGGGGGGCAAGAGAGATGGGAGTCCACCTTGTTTTTGGTTGGTTGTGGTTTCAGAACCTCAATAGCACCTCAGCAGGAACAGGATCAAGGACAGTCACATTAAAACACCATAGCACCATTTGATTTAGACTATTTCAATTCGTAAAAATGCTTCCTAGTCCATGAAACACACTTCAGTAACAAAAGGAAAGAAATTGGTCGAGGCACGTCAGGGATGTCATTGTAACTCCACCAGCTTTGTCTTGGTTTGCGACCTGGACATGGTTAACTGTCACAAAGCCTGGCTGGATTTCTCTCAATGAAATCAGATTACTATCTAGTCATTCTCAACCGTCCTACTTGCTGCTAAGTACCAAACAATTAAGCCCTGCTGCTTCATTCCTTGCTGTAGCACTTGAAAAACCCCTTGCTGTGCACAGTATGGTACCCAAGAGAGGCTGATGGAAGGACCAGGTTGGGGCAGGGTATACCTCTCTCCACGCACACCACTGTCATCTCAGTGAGAAGGCAAAGCAGTGCCCATGAAGCCGGTGAGTGGGAAACCGAGGCCCTACCAAAAAACAAGCCAAACAACAATGAAAACAAAACACCTCAAAATCCATGAAACACCTTTAGTCAAGATTTCTGATGTGTAGATAATGGTTTCTTAAGCTAGCACCAGTTATTTTGTGAGAACCTGCCAAGAAGCAATTTTTACTTTAAAAATCTCTTAGCACGGAACTTTGCAAGCACTTCCCTTGCACACGAAAGGCAGGGAAAACAGAACAAAACAAGAGGAACCAATTGTCAGCGCTGCATGTGGACGGTGTCTGTGGGCGGGCACACTGGGGAGATGACTATATGACTCCATCGTTTCTGTTGCTATAATAATATTACTCTTAAAACTTGGTCATGCTGTTAGGTTCTTTAGTTGCAATGGCTTTATTTTTCTTCTCATGATAAAAATGTCTGTTAACCATCTTTAGGACTTAAAAAATGATAGTGCCAGTAAAAAATAAAAATTTGATTTTTCTCTTTAAGAAACCTTCAGCAGCAAGGGGGAGATAAAGAGCTGTGCATAGTTACTTTTTAAATATATGTCTAAAGCATGCTAATTTTAATGACTGAGATTTGAGGTAGGTTATACATGTAGTGTGTACAAATCCGCATGGGCTTGAGCATGGCAACAGCACCACCTAACTTCTGCAACACCATTCTGAGGGGATGGGGATGTTCGATGGAGTCTGCCTCCTGACTCTCCTTTCAGCAGCCTGTTTTCTAATCCAGAAATTTATGCACCAAAGGCTGTTTGAGCTTGGGGGTAGGGGGGACAGATACCACATGCTTTGAGCTTGTATTGGATTCTCTTTTCATCTAATGGCTTTGCTACCATAGGGTGATGAGGGAAAGAGTATATTTAACACACATCAGGAAGACTCACACACGCCAAGTATCAGAATCACCTGGGTTACACTCGGGACCTTCCAAACCAACAGTCAACCTGGGGCTTTCCCACGCCATACAGACGGTCACATTCTCCAAATGTTTCGTAAAATATTGTATTTCTTGCTTAAGATCATTTAAAATGAAGTTTTCAAGGCACCCCCGTATCTACCTAAGCACGGAGTCAAATGAGACCTGCATAAAAGTACTGATGCGATAAGCAAAATAGCATTTAAAGGACCCAACTTTTCCTCAAAACTAGAAAATTCGCATGCTCTTAAAGACTCTGCTTCCTTTAGCTTGTCAAACTGAAGGTCAGAGGTTTTCCTATAATTCTGAGTTCTGAATAATTCTAAATCCTGATAAGCTCTTGGGTATTTATTTCAAAAGCAATAATATTTCATTTTTGTCCTGTAAAATAAATGCAACTTTACAGAATATGGTAAAAGTGAAGGATAGACAAAGCACGTTAAATATTCAGCTACTATTTACAATTTCTCCCACAATTACATGTTAAAACATACTTTATTTTTTCAAGTTGCTGTTTAAATCTAGGCAAAAGTGCTTAAAAAAATCTTTCACTATTTACAGTTAAAACCAGACCACACAAATGCTCAGGACATCTCACAGCGACCCTCCGCCAGTGCTTCTGGACCAGTTACAGTAAACAACCAGCGGGGCGGTTCTCAGCTCTTACACAAGGCACCTGGAAGCTCAGGAACTTGCCTTCAGCATCATCATCTGATTGTTAAACTCGGTTTAGGAAGACCCACATCTGAATAAAACTGCTCAATAAATATCTGACGTTAATCTCAGGGCTTGGTGTGACATCCCCCTCTGCGTGTCCCACTGAGGCCTCCCGTTTACCACAACATCCACGCGGCCAGCATTGCTGCTAATACCACAGGGAAAACAAACACGCCAAGAAGTGTGATTTACTGTCCATGAATGCTGCTCCCACCTGTCAGGCCCAACTTCTCTTGACAATGTTGTGAAAATTAAGCACCACATTCTTATTTCAAAGAACTGAACGAATGCACCAGAATTTTTGAACGAGTGTGTTGAAGTGGGTGGAGAGGAGAGGGAGGAAGGAAAAGAGAAAATGACCGAATAGAGAAATGGCACCAATTAGGAAGGAAAATCATAGCTACCAGCTGAAAACGTTTGACTCTTGCATTTTATAATTGTTTTAAGTGTAGGCCCACTCTCCAAATGATAGCATAGAGGGGGTGGGCTCAAGTGTGAGGCATGCACCATTATCCAATGCGAAAATCCAGGAATAAGCAGAGATGCGCTAACTGCTGTTACACTGGTGTGCGGGGCTCCTGCAGGAGGCGACCTGCCGGAAAGTCAAGGAGTCCCAGCACAATACTACAGCACCAGGCTCTGCACAGCGCTGCACACGGGGCAATGCTGGCTTTTCACAGCTTGGGTTCAACTTCTTGTTTTTAAAGATACAGTAGCCCTTTCGATATCAGCATGGACTTAGGGGCATTTTTAAAAAATTGCCAATAAGACAAATTCCTTAAGCCCAGTATCATTCATTGGCTTGTTGACTTGGTGGAAAGAGGCTCCTAAAGAGCCTCTCAACTCCAGCTCCATCACGCGGTGCTGCCTAGGGAACCATGACATCACGGGGCTTGATAAATAATGGACAGAGAGGATTCAGTGTGGAGACTAGCAAGCTTGAAGCTGCCTACTTCCAGCCTGGGTTCTGGGGAAATCTACGTCAGCCTCCCAGGTGCCTGGCCTGTGGTGCACCTGCCCCCTCCCCCCAAGTCCAAGCGGTGCCTGGAAAAGGGATCCCAGATGTTCTACAGATGCTTCCATCCTTTCGGAGAGGACAAAAGCCATCCTGAGGGCTCCCTCCCCTGAAGGGAAGGTGAATCTGTCCAGAGGGATGGACTGGGTAGCTACACTCCGCTCTTGGCTCATGAGGGGCAGGTGGCTGAGAGAACCTCGTCAGCTCCCAAGAGGGCCAGGCTCGCCGGGCCCAGCAAGACTGGGCAGGATTGAGCACTTGCGGCCTATCCTGACCATCCTTTACCATTACTATTGTCGCTTTAAAAAAATCCAATAAATACACATTTTTAAATGGAATTTAAAACTACTCCTTTGTGAAAGGACACTATAAACTTTCTTTCCATTATTGTGATATACAAGGATAAAGTTTTAAAAACAAGAGAAAATAAAAGTCCCCCCTAACAAGGGGGGAAAAAAGCCAATGTGGAGATATAAATATTAAATTCCCGAAAAAAATCACCCGACAGCCGTAGCTTCTTCTTCAAAGTGCTGGGGAAGTGGGGGGAAGAGAGGGGCGGGTCAGTTCTGAGGTTTGGACCATAAATACATATATATGCATATCTATATATGTATATATAAAAAGACTTCTGCACCCCCAACCCGCCCCCAGGTGTGAGGGCAAAAGCACCACAGAGGCAGCTCGGGCCGGGCCCGACGCTGAGGTACGCTGGCACCCTGGCACCTAGATCCAGCGGCTGTAGGGACCAGTGACCTTCGTGTAGGCGTAGGAGGACACGGTGACCGCTGAGTCTGTGGGCACAGCCAGCGCCTGCCGGGTCGGGACAATCCCCTTCTCCTTATGCTGGGACTCGGTGACCACGGCACCCCCCCACTTGCGCTTCTTCCCATAGAGCTTGGCCTCCTGCTGGCCCAGGCCCAGCCTGGCAGCCTCCTCCTGCCGCGCCCGCGCCCTCTCTGCCAGCTGCTTCATCTTGGCCTCCCAAAGGGCCAGCCCGTGGTTGGGCTGGTTGAGGTTCTTGTGCTGGTAGAAGACCAGCGAGATGCGGGTGGGGTGGCAGCGATTGGGTTTCTTGAGGGGTGTGGTGGCGTGCAGCTCCCGTCGGGCACACTCGATAAGGATGGAGCCGTGGGCGGGCGCCACAGCCACGCCGCCGATGTTCTCGTCCAGGAAGTTGTGTTCACTGTCAGACCACAGCTCCTCCTCTTCCTCCTCCACACCGCCCTTCTCCTCCTTCACCACTCCCTTGCTGGGGGGCTCCTCAGCTGTCCCCTCCTCCAGGCCGAAGGGATCCCACAGCTTCTCCTCGGATTTCAGGGCCCCAAACAGCTTCTCACTGGAGCCCAGGGGCATGCCGAAGGACTGCCAGGCTTTGTCCAACTGGCTTGCCCCTGGGGTTGAAATCCGTCCCTCCTCCCCTTTCAGGGGGCTCCACAACTTGTCTTGGAACCCAGCACCGCCTTTCAGGGCAGAATTGAAATCCCCTGCCCCCAGCCCCCATGGCTTCTCAGTCAGGCTGGGCCTGGCCAAGGCCGAGGTGCTGTTCCCAAACTTGCAGGGGCTCCATGGTTTGCCTTGCAGCCGTCCTCCAGTCTGGGAAGCTGGCTGCTGCCCCTCACCAGGGAACAGCCCCCACTGGCCATCTGGGAAGGGGGAGGGAGTCAGGCAGCCAGCTCCAAAGGAACCGATCTTATCGGGGATGATGGCAGGGCTCTCCCCTGGAGGGAACACACCCCAGCTGCCACCCACACTGTTAGTCCTCTTGGGGGACATGCTTGGTCCTCCTGAGTACTGTCCCCATAGGTGATTGGGTCCCCCATTCTGAGCTGCCTCGGGCAAAGGTGTTTTGCCCATCTTACCAGGGTCTCTAGGTACAGATTCAGCCTGGACCAGTGGGTCTACTGGCTCTTGTTTGATGGATCTGTTGTAGCAGTTGGAGCTCTGTGCAAAGGGAGAGGGGTCCCTGGACACTGGGTGGATCTGGGGGGCCTTGGGAAGCAGATACTCCTTGGGGCCTGGATAAGCAGGCTGCTGGTGGTGAGGAGTGGGGTGGTGGGTGTCTGTGGAAACAGCCTGGCCAGGCAGCTCGGCAAACTCAGCACCACCGTAGGCCGGGCTCAGGCTGTTGTGCAGAGCGTGAAGGTCTGGCTTCTTCTCGAAACTGCAGCTGCTGCCACTGTGTCCCCAGGTGCCAGGCCCCAGGAACTGAGAGGGGAAGATGGGGTTGCTGGATGGAAAGCTGTAGTAGCCGAATGACGGAAGAGCGTACTTGGAGTGGAAGCCATTGACGGAGGTCAGGCTGGGCTGTGCATAGTAGGAGTGGTAGGAGTACACGCTGTTCATGCTATACGGGTCCGAAGGTCGGCAGTTGCCCAGCACTGAGTAGCTCTCCACCACCGTGTTGCTGTTGTACTTGAAGGAGCTAAAGTGGTTCTGCGGCTCTACCTTGAGTGAGGGCTTCAGGCTCTGCTGGGACAACCCGCCCTTCAGAGACAGGCCTGGGGAGAACAGGAGGCAAGGCAGAGAAGAAGCAGATAGAACCACAGCTGACTAAGGCCCTGGGCAGGAGGACTGGGGATGGAACCCTCCCCCTGCCTGAGGTTCCCTCTGCAAGTGAGGCTGCACTTGCTCTGGGTGCTGCTCATCACGCCCCCCACACCCAGACCCACTGAAGCCCTCCGAGAAATGGCTCATAGAGCCCACAGTCCCCTCTGCGTCACTCCTCCTCCCTACCCCTTTGAATGCACAAGTCCTCACTGAAGCCCCTCCCCTCCTGTTGGCCACTGCAGGGACAAGGGCCAGGAGAAAGGAGAGCTGGCCCACTCTGCTGCCCCACTGTAGCCCATGCGCCTGAAGCCATGGTACCCTCCACAGACTCTCAGGGAGGGAGCAGGCAAGCTGGAGGCGAAGCCCAGCTCCTCTTTGGGAAGATAAGACAAGCCCCTTGCACTGGCTCCCCAGGTATCTCCTACCAGGTTTGGTGTTCTGGGACTGCTGTGGCTAGCACCCTGACTGGTGAAATTAAGACAATGGAATGGTCCAGGTGGCTGAGAGGGACCCCAGGACTTTACTGTCTGGACTTTGGTCTTGAGGCAGGAAGGGGGTAGTGAGGGAGATGTCCAGGTCCCCCACCCAATAATACCAATGCCACCCCCGGTGCATGCCGGCTCCCCACACACCTGAGTCAGTGGGGATGCCAGCCAGCTCCAGGGCCTCCTGTTTGATCTTCTCTGGGGTGCTTAGCTTCTCCTTCTGAATCTTCTTCTTCTCAGCCGCCGCCCTTCTGGCTTCCAGCTGCCGCTGGCGGCAGGACTTGGCTGGTTCGGGCAGGCGCCGGACCTCGCGGGGAAAGGCGGTGAGCACCTGGATGGCCCCACTGCCCACCTTGGCATTCTGGTTCTCCTCACTGCCGAACTCATCTGTGGTGGCCATCTTGTACAGGGGTAGCACGTGTAACTGCTCGTCCTCGGGAATCTTGCCCACGCAGCGATTGTCTTCCTTGGTCAGGGTGCAGACCTGCCTCAGCAGAGGGAGGGGCACGGAGTTGGGGGCGCCCAGCACTGGAAGGAGGGGCTAAGCACCCCTTCCCCACGCAGCCCCAGCACCAGCCATCCACTCGGCCCTAATGCTTCCTCTTACCCCTTGGAGTGTCTAAAGAGCACTTCTTTCCTGATTCACAGAGTACAGTAGTCCCTCTCTATATTGCAGTTCACTTATCGCGGCCTCACTGTATCGCGGGATTTTAAAAAATATTATATTTAATTATTTATTGCGGATTTTTCGCTATATCATGGGATTTTGTGGGACTGTATATGTATGATGGTAAAGTTACGTAGGTTTAAGAGTGTAGAATATGTTTAAGAACATAAGTAGTGTTTATAAAAGTGGGCAAAAGGTTAATAAGGGAGTGGAAAAGGTTAATAAGGGACTGGGAACAGTTTTTAAGGGTGTGGGAAGGGTTTATAAAGCCTTAAAATATATATAAATACTAAAGTAAATGTAAGGCTCCTACTTTGTGGATTTTCACCTATCGCGTGGGGGTCTAGAACATAATACTCACGATAAGTGAGGGAATACTGTAACAGTATCACTAACATTTAGTCTGCATGTCCATTCACACTGTCTCATGTGATCTTAATAAGGCTGAGAGAGGGAGAGGCGATTAGCCCTGGGTCACATGGCTGGCAGAGGACCAGGTCAGGGTTAGGAGACAGGCTCCGCCCTCCAGACGGTGTTACTGCCCTTGTACTAAATCTCGTAACCTCAGACCTCCCACCATTATCCTTTGTGCCCTGAACACTCCACCTCTTTTGGTTCTTAAAATAATTTTCCTTTTTATTAAAAACTGCATATGCTGGTTGTATAAAACTTAGGCCAGCAAAAAGGAAATAAAAATTATCTCCCTAATCCCACCACCCAATATAATCACTGTGAACACTTTCATATTATGCATGTGGTTCTATAACTACATTTAAAAAATGTAGTACACCCTGGCTCGTGTTGCTCAGTGGATTGAGTGCCGGCCTGTGAACCAAAAGGTCTCTGGTTTGACTCCCAGTCAGGGCACATGCCTGGGTTGCTGGCCAGGCGCCCAGTTGGGGGTGCACAAGAGGCAACCATTCATTGATGTTTCTCTCACTCTCTTTCTCTCTCCCTTCCCCTTTCTCTAAAAATAAATAAAATTAAAAAAAATATATATGTGTGTATATATATGCTCCTTTAATATGATTTAAGAGCTGATTCTATTGTATCAACGCATTAATTTCTTTAGCCTTCATTACCATTTAAACTTGTTTCCATTTTTTCCCTATCATAAATAATACCTTATCCTTTGGCTAAAAATTTTAAGATACTTAAGTCCTTAGTTAAGTAGAACTGCCACATACTGCTAAACTACCCAAAATAATTGTCATCAGTGTTTAACCAATATTGGCAGAATGTGTTTCAATATTCCTATACTTTTGCTGATAATTTTGCCATCAATTTCTTAAACTTTTTGTTATCAGAATGTATCTCGTTAGTTTACATTCCTCTGATCACTAGTAAGATTCAATTTTCTCCCTCAAATTTACTTTTTTTTCTTTCATAATTAAGATTTTAAAAAAAATCTTGAACCTTTTGACATTTTAATTATGATGTGTCTTGGTGTGGTCCTTTTTGGATCTAGCTTGTTTGGGACTCTCTATGCTTCCTGGACTTGTATGTCTATCTCCTTCACCAAATTTGGGAAGTTTTCCTTCATTATTTTCTCACATAAGCTTTTAATTTCTTGCTCTTCCTCTTCTCCTTCTGGCACTCCTATGATTTGGATGTTGGCACATTTAAAGTTGTTCCAAAGGTTCCTAAGCCTCTCCTCATTTTTTTCAATTCTTGTTTCCTCATTCTGTACTGGTTGACTGTTTATTTCCTCCTTATATTCCAAATCATTGATTTGAACCCTGGTTTCCTTCCCTTCACCATTGGTTTCATGTGGATTTTCCTTCGTTTCACTTACTATAGCCTTCACTTCTTCGCTTTTGCATTTTCCATATTCAATCACATCTTTGAGGTCTGGGAGCATTATTATCACCAGTGTTTTAAATTCCGCGTCTGTTAGGTTGGTTATCTCCTCATTACTTATTTCTCCCACTGGTACCTTGATCTGTTCCCTCCTTTGGGCCATACTTCTTTGTCTCAATTTGACAGGCTTCTGTGTTTGCCTCTGTGTCTTAGGTAGAGCTGTCACATCTGTAAGGGGCGGAGCCTTAGGTATTCGTCAGTGTAGGGTGACCCATTTCCCCACTCTGTGGTGGCGCTGTATGTGGGGGAGGGGTCCAAGAGGGAACAATGTCACTTGCTCAGCACTTGCCCCTTCTCCAATTACTTCACCCACTTCCCATATGGGACTGGTGCCTCTCTAGCTATTGCCCTGGCCGTGGTTTCCTGAGTGAAATGTTCTAGGACCATTGAGCCTCTAAACAAATGGACTCTGCTGAGAGACCGACAGTTTCCTCCTCTGCTCCAACCCCCACTGGTTTGCACAGTCAGAAGCAATGAGGCTTTATTTTCCCTGGCGCTGAAACTGTGAGCTGCACAGTCTGGTCTGGTGCTGGGAGCGCTCCCCAGGTGTCCCTCCCTACTTTTTAAAATGTGTTTCTGCATTTTCCGCTGGCCAGCCACAGCCACTGTTACCGCCATTGCCGCCGTTGCCTCCACACTGCCTCCTCTCTGCCCCAGCTCCGCCCCTCCTACCTGTCTGGATGAGTATTTCTCTTCTTTATATCTTTGTCTGCTGGACTTACATGCAGCTCCATTTCTGGAACTTCTGATTGTCTCCAATTTTGAGGTAGTTGTATTCCTTCTTAGTTGTGGAGGGAGATGTGGCATGTCTACCTATGCCTCCATCTTGGCAGGAAGTCCCTCTAATTTGTACAAAACTCTTTTCAACATCGGTCGGTTGCCTCTTGTATGCACCCTGACTGGGGATCGAACCTGCAACCTAGGCATGTGCCCTGACTGGGAATTAAACCCATTACCTTTTGGTTTGCTGCAACCAATTGAGCCACACTGACCAGGGCTCAATTTGTGCACAATTCTTTTTTTATTTTTAAACTTTATTTATTCATTTATTTTTATTTAGACAGGAGAATGGAGGGAGAAAGAGGATCCCATTTGTGTGAAATTTCTATAGCTGTATGTGCACACACACACACACACCAGACACACACTCAGGTGTCTGAATAGCCATCAAAATGTTAACACTGGTTATTTCTATGGGATTTCAGACAATTTTTACTTTATAATTTCTTATGTTATTTAAATGTTTTTACAATGAATAGTTGTTCAATTAGTAAAATATACTATTCAGTTTAGAAAAAGTTTACCTTTTTCCACTCCAAACTCTAGAGGCTCTGAGATCCAAATAACCTCCTTTTGCTTCTTTCTCATGGTGCCCTGTCCTCCTCTCCACCCCTCTCCTAATCCTGGAGGGCCCTTCCTTTCTCTCTCTTTCAGCTAGAAACCCCCACAATAGAGTGTAGACAGAAGCCTGCCCCATCTTGCTTCTGGGCCTTCAACATGGAGAAGGAAGACAGGTGGTGAAATGAAATCCTAGGGCTGGCTCATCAGTCTCCATGGGGCCACAAGGTACACCAGATCTGGGAGCCCCTTTTTAGATGAATATGCCAGTGCCCTTGCCTCTTGCTCAGCTGCTCAGGAGCCCTGTCTGCCCAGGACCTAGTTAAAACACAGAGAAGAGAGCTGCTCTCACCCCTTTGAGGGTGTCCCACCCAAGTCCAAACCTCCTCTCTACACTCACTCTCCTGTTGACTGCATCTAGCCTTGTGTCTCTAACCATGAACTATACGCTCTCCAGTCCCAAATTCATTTCTCCAGATTCTTCCTCTCCCCTATTCCACATCTCCACCCAACATCTATCAAGTATCTCAAAACAGAATTCTTGACTTTTTCACCCCCAAACTGGTCTTCCTCCATTATTCTATATCTCGTTAAATAACACCAACACGTGTCCAGTTGTTCACACTAAAAACCTTGGAGTGGTCCTCCAGTCTTTTCTCTTTCTCATCCTATATCCAGTCCATCAGCAAATCCTCTCAGCCGTATCTTCGAAATCATCTAAAATCTGTCTACTTATTCCCCACTCCCCACCCTCATTCCTGCCCAAGCCCTGTCACGTCTGGCCTAGACTATTGTCCCAGCCTCCTACATGATCTTCTTCCTGATTCTCTCTCACCCTCCCCTCCCCCAACCCTACCTGCAGGAGCAAGAGAAGGTGTCTAACTTTATAAATGAGATCTTACCACTCCCAGCTGAAGAGCCCTCCACGGACTTCCCATCACACTTGGAGCACAACCCACAGCCCTGCCGGGCCTCCTGGGCTCCCTGCCTGCCCCTCTCCCCTCACTCCCCCAAGCCTTGGCCTGCGCGGCTCCTTCTGCCTGGAGCACTCCATCCTCCCCAGACATTCAGTTCCTTTACTCTCTCACTTCATTCACATCTTCGCTCAGGTGCCTCTCCTCAGAGAGGCCCCTCTGCCTGTAAAATATCTCCTTCACTTCATTCCTTGCCTGTCTTTTCCTCATAGCCTTCATCCCTACTGGACAGTAGATCATAAACCTGGGAAGGACTTTGTAAACCTCATTCTCTGGCACCTAAAGCCGTACTTGGGCACAGTCAACATTTGCTCAGTTAATGAATTGAGAGGGTATTTGGATTTAAGTCAAGGTTCACAGAGATGTGGGGCGGCTCTGTGCCCAAGGGGCTGCATTCTGTAGCAATCACCTAATCACGGAAAACAAGGCGAGCCCGGTATATGGGTTTGGTGAGTGTTTTCTCAGAAAGGTGGGCAGCAGCAGGCAATCTGGCAAGGCAGTCCGAGTGTCTGAGAATCTGTCTCGGTCTCTCCCTGCTCAAGCCCACCTATCCACACAGACTAGTCAGCCCATCCCAGGATGGTCCCATGGGTGAGGCTGTTGACAGGACTCAGGCTTCCTTACCACTGTGCAGCCATTGTAGAGGTTATGCTGGTCCTTGTGGGCGTGGGCACAGAAGTCCATGCAGGCTGTGACCCCCGAGAAGGGCCGCCCTTCCTTCAGCCCCAGGCGGCAGTCGATCGCTATTTCCTCATTGGTCACCTGTGTGGAGGACCAAGGAGAGCTGCTCACGTGAATTGGGGTAAGTGGCCCTGATTATTTACCTGGGTAGGTCAGGTCTTGGGCAAGGGAAGTTAAGGATCACAGTCGCCTTCCCTTTGGGCTGCGGAATGGAGGTTTTCTGGCTGAGGCCCCTATAGGAATTACTTCCTCCTGGGTTGTCTCAAGCTCCCCTCGCCTCGTCTGGAGGGGGACTTGATGTGCCACTCAGATACATAAAAACGGTTCTTGCTTTTGAGTGCTCCACACCCTAGGTTAGAGGTGTGGTACAAGTGACAGGGAAGAGAAACTCAAGCCTCACCAACAGAAACCAGACCAGAGGTGGAGGAGGGGGCTGAAGACCAGAGACGGAGGAGAGAGAGACTGGGAGGCAGTCAATGTGGTGTGAAGCAGGGGTCTTATCAAAGAACTACATCCCTGCTGCATCTCTGGCTGGGCCTTTCCTGTAAGGAGAATGGAGGAGGAGCTCACCCCCCAGTTTCCTATCTTGGGGAGCATGGGCAGAGGAAAGCCCAGGACTCAGTACCTGGTTCTGGTAGGCCTGGGGGGCCAGTTGCTTGTACAGGGGAGCAACTTCAGTAGCCAGGTCCTGGAAACTCTTCCGGAGCACTTCTTCCTGTGGAGAGAAGAGCAGTGACATGTCCAGAGCAGCCCAGCTGGCCAACTCTACATGCTGGAAATCAGCCACCACTCCAGAACCACCCTGGGTTTCCACCGGGGAGACAGGAAGCAAGGTGCCACCAGATGTTTTTACAGCGTTCCTTCTGTGAGGCGTATGTTGTGCCATGTCTGATTTAAAGTTAGAGACACAAGTGCACCAGGAAAAGCCCCTGGCAGTCATCCTGCCTGCTAAGCTACTGTTCTTCCAGCACAGTGCTGCTCAGACCACCTCAGAACAGCTAGCTCCTGCTTGCAAGAGCCCCGCATCCTGGGTCAGAGGGTGGTATGGCAGCGGGCAAAGGTATAAGTGGTGAGTGTGGATTCTCCTTCCCATGTTACAGACAGGTGAATACCGGCTGAGAGGTGTGGTCAAGGTCTAGGCTAGAAGTTCCACAGCTACCCAGGCCCAGAGCCTGTCCTGAGCCAGGTACAGACAGATTTCAAAGCTCCATTCTCTATACCCACACCATTGGTGTGTTAGTCACAAGCCACATGTGGCTATTGAAATATAAATGAGTTTTAATTCAAATTATGTAAAATTAAAATTCAGGCCCCATTCAAATGCCCAAGAGCTACATGTGTTTCCTGTGGCTACTGTACTAGATAGCAGAGAACATTTCTATCACTGCAGAAAGTTGCAGTGGACAAGGCTGCCCTAAACGAAGCAGCAGCCCCTCCCACCCCCAGCGACATTTGGTGAAGTTTCAGGCATCCACAGCCCACTTCTGGCCCTCCAAGGGTAGTACTCAGGGTTGTAGAAGCTCCTAGTGGGCCTCTACAACCAGAGAAGGCATGAGGAGTTTCATAAAAGACTGCAAGAGAAAGAGGGAAGAAAAAAAGAAACAAGTTCACAGGATTAGAATGGAAGGAGCGAGATCGATGGCAGCCACCCACGACTGCACCTCCCTGGCTGCCACCCCGATGCAGCCTCCAGCACCACAGGCCCAAAGTCAGGACAGCACAAAGGGAGGCTCCTGCACTCTGGGGAGACACAGGCCTGAACTTAAGCCGTGGCTTCACCATTACTGCCATATGGCCTTGGGCAAGCCATGTGCCTCACCTGGAAAGTAAGGAGTAATGTGCCTAGGTCATAAGGGTGTCATGAATTAACTGAGATACCTGTGAGGCACTGGGCAGAGTACCCAGCACTTAGTAAGTGCACAGGAAATGGCAGCTGATGGAACAAGGGAAGTGTTTGTAAGACATTCAACCAATGCATTTTCATTCCTGGTAACTCCTTGCTCTTGGTGGCCCTGAGGCTCCTGCATTCATTGAAGCAACTGCATTTGCTGTTTCAGGGAGAGCAGATGCTGTCCTAAATAAAATTCCAGTGTCAAACCAGGCTATTAGACTAGCTCACACAACAGTTTAACAGTCAGGCTTTGGGGGAAAAAAGGACTCTAGATTTGAAGATGCTTCCTTGTACTTCTGAAAAGCAGAGCTGGAAGTATGAGCATAGAAGTTTACTTGTGTAGTACAAGTGTGCCCCAGAGAAGTCTCTGCATGTGTAAAAGGAGGAAGCTCCTCTGGTTTGAGGAGCTTGGAGAGATTTGAGACATGGTGGCTGGGGTCAAGATGTTGCCTGGAACCTAGCAAAGGGGCCCAGGATACCCTCCTTGCAGGAGCTCAGGCAGGAGAGAGGCAGGGAGGCGGGAGGGAAAATGACAGGCAGCTGAGACAGACCTGCACCTTCTTTGCATTTGGAACTCCAAGTGGAGACTGAATCCCAGATGGCCACCATCACATGGGCAACAGAGGGGAACTAGAAGAGTGGGAGGTGGCCTGACCTGATGCTCCTGGTTGCCACAGCCTGAGCAAGGCCAGCAGTGTAGACCCAGAGGACTCTTGTCCTATTGTTCACTGGGTTGGGAAGGAGGCCTGGCCTCCAATGAGGAGACTGCAGAGAGGAGGCCTCGGACCTAGAGGCCATACCTTGTGGACAACAGCTCAGTGCCCCAGAGGCAGGCCAGGCCCCTCGTAAGAAGAAAACCAGACAACTGCACAGAGACGTCCTCCCAGCAACCAGACAGGATGAGGGATGCCTTGGGAAGTCCGGCACTGGCCCAGAGCCTGGGCCAAGGACCAGGGGCCCTCTTCCTGACACCTCCCAAACCCAGAAGGAGGTCTTGGGAAGAATGGAGGAAAGAAATTACCCTTTAAAATCACAACTATCAACAACAGAAGCTAAAAAATAAAAACAAAAACAAAAACAAACTAAAAGCAGACAACCAGAGTGGGAACAGAATCATAGGTATGGGGAGTATGTGGAAGGTTATCAGCTAGGAAGGGGAAGAGGGGAGAAGGAGGGAAATGGTGCAGGAATTAAGAAGCATAGTAAGAGGGTGCAGAACAGAAGGGGATGTTAATATCATAGGAAAGGGTAAAGTCAAGGAACTTATATGCATGAACCATGGACATGAACTAAGGGCTGTGGGACTGATGTGGGGGGGTTGAGCTGGGTGGAGGGGAGCAAAGGGAAAAGAAATTGGGACAACTGTAACAGCATAATCAATAAAACATACCAAAAAAAAAAAAAAAGGAAAAAAGAAAAAAAATTACCCTTTAAAAGGGTCAAATTCTGATGAGAAATTTAAATATTTACTTTAAAGAGATGGTTTTAAACTGAAAGAGCCTAAAGTACTTGTAATTGGGAAGCCTAATTTTTCACTCACTCCCCTCCTCCACGTATTTCCCACATAAACTTATTTCGCAATAAGGTCAGTTAAGAAAAATAAAGCAAGCTCCATTTTCTGTTCATCTGAGTTGTGGTGTGTCCACCACCCAACTTAGACAAGTAAAGACACCAGGTGCAATAGGATGAGTGGAAGGGTCCTGCTGCTCCCATGGGTTCCTCACCTCTTTGGGGTTGTCCCCTGCAAGGCGGAACTTGCGAGGTGTCTTGCTTCGAGCATATTTGCAGCCGTTGAAGTACATGCTCCAGGAACAACCAAAGGAGAAGGAGGCGCCACAGGTGTTGGGGTCTTTGCCTTGGCAAGCACAGGTCCGGCTGCAACACACATCACGTGTTAGGCATAGATACATTTTTTTTTTCTGTTCTAGGATCTTCCTCCTCCCTCAGAGGTAGGCCCTGCTGAGGTCTGGCATCCAGTGGACTCCCAGTGATGGGGCCATCCCTTCTCACTCTCAACTCCTTTCTCAAATTTCCTTGAGAGGCAGCTCTCTGAAGCCTGTTCTGTTCCCACTCCTGAGCCTGGAGGTCTGAGAGTCTGTTGTTGGGTGGAGCTCACTGGTTGTCTGAGACAGGTGGGAAGAATGTACTAAAAATCCAATAAGGTCTTTGCCTTAATCTAGTATCTTGACCAGCTCTTAACACAGACCACACAGACAGGGGAATGACATGAACCACAGGGTGTGAACACACCTGCTTCCTGCAGGCCTACGTACTGACAGACTTTTAAACAAACACCGACATTACAATTCAACCCTGAATGAAATCCAGAAACAACTGATATGCTCCTCAACAGGGGGAATGGACAAACTGTGATACAACCATGCAGTGGTATACTACTCAGCAGTGAAAAGGGATTGGCTATTGATGCACATCCACAGATGATGTTTGGAAATACTGTGCTCAGGGAAAGAAGAGAGACTCCAAAGGCTACACACTGTAAGG
Organism: Furipterus horrens; assembly: GCF_987537825.1. Taxonomy (NCBI): domain Eukaryota; kingdom Metazoa; phylum Chordata; class Mammalia; order Chiroptera; family Furipteridae; genus Furipterus; species Furipterus horrens. The sequence continues at coordinate 54,922,283 of NW_028327176.1, read as the reverse complement.
GTCCATTTATATAACATTCTTGAAAAGGACAGGAAACAAGATTGGTGGTTGCTGCGGTGGAGGAGACAGCCTGTCTATAAAGGGGTATAGGGAATATTTTTAGATGTTCTATATCTTGGTTATGATGGTCAATGCTACATGACTGTAAACATTTGCCAAACTCTTCAAACTGTGTACCTCAAAGGATAAATTTTATGGTAAGTAAAAATACCTTAATTTAAAAAATGGAAAAAAAAAAGAAAAAGAAAAACCTCTCAGGGTAGGTTTTGTGTGTACCATTGATGCCCTATATTAGTGGGACACTTACACACACTTTTCCACATTTGTTACCATCATTAGAGCCTCAGATTTGATTGGGGCACAACAGCAAAGCTGAGTCACATCAATAGACCCTCCCCAGCCAGGTCCAGAACCCAGGTCAGGGTCCATGGGGAAGCATTCTTTTCACCCCAGGCAAAGAGGGCCCTGGATGGGACAAGTGCTTTTCCCAGACTGCCCAGAGTCCCTGCATCTGCTGCCCAGGGCCCTGCCCACGTACTCGTCATTGAGGCCACATCTCCGGCTGGTTGGGTTCCCATACTTCCGGAGGGTGTCAGTGAGCTCCTGGTAAAGGGTGTCTCCAAGGCTGCGGGGGATGCCCTCCCAAGCCAGGATGAGGATGACGATCACGGCGTTCTGGCAGTGGTGGCCCGCCCGGTGCCGCACCAGGCAGAGCAGCTTCTCCTCCAGGGTGTGCCTGCGGATCACCTGCAGGGATGCAGGGCAGGGTGGGTGCCTTTAACCACAGGGAGCTAGGCATCCACGTTCCTCTGCACAAGAGGCCACACACCCCTCACCTCTGCACCTGGGGTGCAGGTCTTTAGGGCAGTGTCCTGAGGGTGTCACCGCCACAGAGGCTGAGACCGTTATAATTAGGGAATGAAAAACACAAAAGTTACCTTTTTTAAGAGGAAAATAATTATTACAAAAGCTAAGCTATTAATGATTTATGTAGACACAGGAATACAAATAGAGATAAAATTGTAAGCCAACATATATCTGGAGAACTTTATGTTGTCCTAAAACACCTGCAGAGACAATGCTGCACATCTGTGTGTTTTTGGTTAAAAAGCAAGGACCTTGGTGCCACGGAAATGAGTTTCTGGCAGTTCCTCAAAAAGCTAAATATACAATTACCATACACCTAGTCAAGTCCTCTCTTAGGAATATAACCAAGGGAACTGAGGGCAGGGGCTCCAGCAGATACTTGTAGCCTCATGCTCTGAGCAGCATTATTTGCAACAGCCAGTATCCATCAACTGATGAATGTAAAAGCACAATGTGGCACATCTGTACAATAGAATATTAATCTATCTTAAAAAGGAATGAAATTCTGACACATGACACAGCATGGATGAATCTTGAGAACGTTATGCTAAGTGAAAGAAGCCAGACACAGCAGGGCAAATATTCTATGGTTCCACTTAAATGAGGTACCTAGAACAGGTAAATTCTACAGAGTAGAGAATGGTAGTTGCCAGGTGCTGAGAGAGAAGAGGGGATGTGGGGTGCTTGTTCTTTTTCTTATTTTAAGTATATTTTATTGATTACACTATTTCAGTTGTCCCAATTTTATTTACCCCTTTGCCGTCCTCCCCCCAGTAAGTCCTTTCCCTCCAGCAACCCCTGCCCCCTTAGTTCATGTCCACGGGTCATGCATATAAGTTCTTAGGCTTCTCCATTTACTTTATTATTCTTAATGTCCCCACTCTGTTTCGTACCTACCAATTATGCTTTAAAAAAAAAAGTGCTTTATTGATTATGCTGTTACAGTTGTCCCAATTTCCTTTTGTTCCCCTCCATCCAGTGACCCCCCCTCCCTCCAGTTGTCCCCTCCTTAGTCCATGCCCATTGGTTGTGCAGATAGTTCTTCTCAACATCTTCCTGTCTACTCCACTACCTCCTACTACGCTTCTTAATTCCTGTACTATCAACCTTTCTCCCCTTCCCCCTCCCTGCTGACCTCCCCTCATAATGTTCCCCATACCTATAATTCTTTTCCCACTCTCGTTACCTACTTAGTTTGCCTTTGTTTCAATTCCCTAGCTTCTATTGTTGGTTGTTGTGATACAGTTTTCATTTTAATATTCATAGTTTTGATCCTCTTTCTCCTAAACAAGTCCCTTTAACATTTCATATAACAGTGGTTTGGATCTGATGAACTCCTTCACTTTACTTTGTCCTGGAAGCACCTTCTCTGCCCTTCTATTCTGAATGACAGCTTCACTGGATAGAGTTATCGTGGTTGTAGGGTTTTGCTTTTCATTACTTTGAATATTTCTTGCCAGTCCCTTCTTGCCTGCAGTGTTTCTTTTGAGAAATCAGCTGACAGTCTTATTGGGACCCCTTTGTATGTAATTCTCTTCTCTCTTGCTGCTTTTAAGATTCTCTCTTTATCCTTAATTTTTGACATTTTGATGATAATGTGTCTTGGTGTGGTTCTCCCTGGGTCCAGTTATTTTGGAACTCTCTGTTCTTCCTGGACCTGTAAGTCTATTTCCTTCCCCAAGTTAGGGAAGTTCTGCTTCATTATTTTTTCACATAATTTTTCAATTTCTAGTTCTTTTTCACCTTCTGGTGAAGCGGATGTTGGCCCGCTTACAGCTATCCCATAGGTTTCTGAGCCTCTCCTCATTTTCCTCACTTTTTGTTTCCTCTTTCTGCACTGGTTGACTGTTTGTTCCTTCCCTATGTTCCGATTTGTTGATTTGATCCCTGGTTTTCTTTTCCTCACCACTTGTTTCATATGTGTTTTCATTCATTTCAGCAGGACTAGACTTCGTTCCTTCCCTGTCTTGTTTAAGATCTGCTGTCAGGTCTGTAAGCTTTCTTATAACCAGAGCTCTGAAATGTGCCTCCGAAAAATTTCCTACCTGCTGATCCGTTAGATCAGAGATTTGCTGGCTGGTCAGCTGCGTGATTGGGATCTCTATCATGATCTATGCCATCCTGACAGTTTTATGTTTACCTTTGCTTCCTGGGCGGGGCTGTCACACCTCCTACGCAATAGTGGGCAGAGTCCCATACACTTGTCACTACCTGGCAACCCTTCTCACCATGCTGTGGTGTTTTGTGGGAGGGCAGGGGTCCAAGAAGGATTCTTGCCATTTACTCTCCGCTGAGAGACCAGGAGCTTCCTTCTCTGTCCCCACCCCCTCCGGCCTTCACAGTCTGAGGCAACGGGGAGGTCTGCCTTCCCAGCATTGGAATTGCGAGCTGATGGGTCTGGTCTGCAGCTGGGCGTGCTCCCCACGTGTTTCTCACCTCTTTTTAAATACGGGTGTCTGTGCTTACCGCTGTCCCACTGCTGTCACCGTAGCTGTCACAGCTTGACCTCTCTGTCCCGGCTTTACCCCTCTTACCTGTCCTGATGAGCACCACTTCCTTATAACTTCATACATTGGACTTCCATGTAGCTTTATTTTCTGGAACTTCTGGTTATTTCTGGTTTTGAGGTAGATGTATCCCTTCTTAGTTGTGGAGGGAGACAGAGTGTGTCAGTCTAGGCCTCCATCTTGGCTAGAAGTTCCAATTATGCTTCTTGATCTCTGCAACTTCCTCTCCTACTTTCACTCTTCCCCCTCCCTGTTGATAATCCTCCATATGAGCTCCATATCTATGGCTCTGTTCCTGTTCTAGCTGTTTGCTTAGTTTGGTTTTGTTTTTTAGATTCATTTGTTGATAGCTGTGAGTCTGTTGTCATTTTAATGTTCATCGTTTTGATCTTTTCCTTTTTCTTAAGTAAGTCCCTTTAACATTTCATACAATAAGGGCTTGGTGATGATGAACTCCTTTAGCTTTACCTTGTCTTGGAAGCACTTTATCTGCCCTTCCATTCTACATGATAGCTTTGCTGGGTAGAGTCAATCTAGGTTCTAGGTCCTTGCTTTTCATCACATTGAATACTTCTTGCCAGCCTCTTCTTGCCTGCAAAGCTTCTTTTGAGAAATCAGCTGACTGTCTTATGGGAACTCCTTTGTAGGCAATTCTCTTTTTGTTTCTTGCTGCTTTTAAGATTCTCTCTTTATCTTTCACCTTTGGCATTTTAATTATGATGTGTCTTGGTGTAGTCCTCTTTACATCCAACTTGTTTGGGACTCTCTGTGCTTCCTGGATTTGTATGTCTATTTCCTTCACCCAATCTGGGGAGTTTTCCTTCGTTATTTTTTCAAATAAGTTTTCAATTTCTTGCTCTTCCTCTTCTCCATCTGATATCCCTATGATTTGGATGCTGGTATGTTTAAAGTTGTTTTAGAGGTTCCTAAGCCTCTCCTCACTTTTTTTCAATTCTTGTTTCTTCATTCTGTATTGGCTGACTGTTTATTTCTTCCTTATGTTGTAATATGTTGATTTGAACCCTAGCTTCCTTCCCTTCACTATTTGTTTCATGTGGATTTGCCTTAATTTCACTCAGTGTAGCCTTCACTTCTTCCCTTATGCATTTACTGTACTCAATCATTTCTGTGAGCATTGTTATCACCAGTATTTTGAACTCTGTGTCTATTAAGTTGGCTACTTCCTCATCACTTAGTTCTCCCTCTGGAGCCTTGATCTGCTCCCTCTTTTGGGCCATACTTCTTTGTCTCCTCTGCTTGACAGCCTCCTGTGTTTGTCCTTGTGTCTTAGTTAGAGCTGCTGCACCTGTTACATTGTAAGTGGTGGAGCCTTAGGTACTTGTCAGTGCTGGGTGACCCACTTCACTGTTTTGTGGTGCTGAGTGTGGGGAAGGGGTCAGAGAGGGAACAGTGCTGCCTGCTTGACACTTGCTCCTTTTCCAGTCACTTCCCTTGCTTCCTGTATGCAACTGGAGCCCCACTAGCTGTTGTCCTGGTGATGGTTTCAGAGTGGGTAGGCTTGTGGATGTTCTGGGACCATGGGTCCCTCTAAACAGACTCTCCTGAGAGACAGGCAGTTCCTACTGTCACCCCAACCTCCACTGGTTTTCACAGCCAGGAGCAATGAGGCTTTTATTTTCCTGGTGCTAGAACTGTGAGCTGTGCCGTCTGTCCTGGCGCTGGGATTGCTCTCCAGCTGTCCCTCCCAGCTTTTATTATGTGTGATCACTTGTTCCATCACAGGATGCAGCCGCTGCCTTGCCACTACCACCTATGCCACCACACCGTGTCCTCTCTGCCCCAGGTCCCTGGCTCTGCCCTTCCTACCCATCTGGATGAGTATTACTACTTTATATCTTTGTCTGTTGGACTTACATAGTTAGATTTTCTAGCAGTTCTGGTTGTTTTTTTATTTTGTTTTGTGGCAGTTGTAACCCTTATGATTGTGCACGAAGGCAAAGAATGTCTACCTATACCTCATCTTGGCAGGAAAAAGGGGAGTACTTGTTTAATGGACAGAGTTTCAGTATGGGACAATGGAAAAGTTTTGGAACTAGATTGTGGTGATAGTTGCATCACAATGTGCATGCACTTGATGTCATTGAACTGTATACTTAAAAATGGCAAAAATGGATCAACTTCCGGCCAAGATGGATACCTAGACAGACACACTGTGTCTCACTCCACACCTAAGAAGGAATACAACTACCTCAAAACTAGAGACAACCAGAAGTTCCAGAATATCGAGCTGTGTGGAAGTCCAACAAAGAAAGATATAAAAAAGAAATACTCATCCAGACCAGGTAGGAGGGGCAGACCTAGGGCAGAAAGGACGGGGTGTGGTGGCGGCAGCAGGAGGCCAGCAGAAAGCACAGTCAAACATTTTAAAAAGTTGAGAGGAGAGGGAAACCTGGGGAGTGCTCCCAGCACCAGACCAGCCAGCACAACTCACAGTTCCAGCACCGAGGATAATAAAGCCTCATTGCTTCTGACTGTGCAAACCAGTGGGGGTTGGGGTGGAGGCAGAAACTACCAGTCTCTCAGCAGAGTCCATTTGTTTAAAGGGCCCCCACAGTCCTAGAACGTCCGCGGACCCACCCACTCTGGGAACAATGGCCAGGGCAATAAAATATACTTAGAAAAAATAAATGGCAAAAATGGCAAATTTTATGTTCTATCTATTTTAATACAATTAAAAAATTAGTACTGTAATAAACCAAAACCCACTGAATTATGTACTTTAAATGGCTCAGTAGTATATGAGTTATACCTCAATCAAGCTGCTGATTCAAAAGCAAGGGCCTTGACCCTATGCTGCTCTGCTTCTCAGGATCTGGCCATTTCCCCCCCCAGGTTCTCCCCTCACTCCTCAAACACTGGGCTGGCTCACAAGGCATAGGGTCCTGGGAGCTGGAGAATGATCCCGTGTAATTCTGTAACTAGGTAAGATGGTGTGGATGAAGGGGGGAAATTGGGAAGGGCTCTCAGCGGCAGACTGAGGGACAAGGACTCAAGTAGGGGGTTCTAAGGACTATAAGCAGGGGGCTTACTTATGTAAATGGCTTCATGCTATAGAATGGGGGGGGCAGATGGCTGAAAGACCAGACATGACACAAGCACAAAGTCCTGAACTAGGTCAGTGGGGAATGAAATAGGAAAAGAAATGAATTCTGAGATATTTAGGAGAAAGGTGATTTGGGGACGACCTGAATATAGGAATTGAGGGACAGGGAAAAGTCTTAAGTGACTTCCACATTTTGTGCTGTAAACGCGTGAGTAGTCGTGTTTACTGGTTGTGTCACTGGTCAGTGTTGTTAACGGGAACATGCAGGACTGAGGCCCTTTGCAACACCCAAGTGCCTGTTTCCAGTAGGCCCAAGAGAGGGGTTTGGGGGATAGGAGACATCAGAGCTGGGGACAAACTTGGTCACGAGTATGTCAGTGTCAAAGGGGTATCCAGGCAGGTGACAGGCCTGCTGTGAGACTAGGGAGTGGCGTGGACCACAGTACAGTGAAAAGCACTTGCATCTTCAAAAGGAAGAAACAAGTCCTCTTCATCAACTGCTGCTTACAGGAAATTCCAGCCTAATGTAGCTATCTCTTGCAATTTTGCAAGAAGAAAATAGAAATTCAGATTATTACTTGTAATCTCCCCTTAAAAATATGTGAGCACAAAATTCAATTTCTTTTATTGTGGTAAAATATACCTGACATAAAATTTACCATTTTAGCTCTTTTTAAGTGTACAGTTCAGAGGCACTAAGTACATTCACATCGTTGTGCAACCATCACCAGAATTTTTCCATCTCCAGAACTTTTCCATCTCCAGAACTTTTCCAGCTTCCAAAACAAACTCTGTATCGTTAAACACGAACTTTCCACTGTCCCCCAAATGCAGCCCCTGGTAACTGCTCCTACCTTCTCTCCCCATGAATTTGACTACTTTGGGGACTCATGTAAGTGGAATCATATAATATTTGTCCTTTTATGACTGGCTTATTTCATTTAGCATAATGTGTTCAAGGTTCATCCCTGTTGTGGCATGTGTCAGAATTTCCTTCAAAATTTTAAAGGAAACCTTACATGCTAAACAAAACCCATTGCTGGGCCATGAGTTCCTTCTTTGAACCTTCATTAAATACAAAGGTGTGAAGGCATGGGTTAGATACCAGATAAGAACAGGCATGTGCACAGATAGACACAGGCTGACAAAGGTCATTTACCACTGTACCTCACTCTGAGTGAGCCATGTGTGCGTTCACTCTGCCTTTCTGTCTTAGCCCACATGACTCTCCTCACCAGGAATGCTTCTGCTCTCTCTTCTGCCCGTTTGATATGGCCCTGTACTCACAACCCCATGCACGTCCACATTCTCTGGGAGGCCTGGCCTGACATTCCTCTCGTCACTCATGTCCCTGCCCCTGAACCCTGCAGCACCAAGTCTGCCTCTCCATGTGAAAACATGATTATTCATGCCTCTGTGATGTTATTTTGTGTGTCTCGACATCATAAGCCGCTGGAACATAGGGACAGAGTTTTCTTTCCATTTTCTCTGCATGTCCCCCTTCCGTGTGCCCAGCACAGCCACCCAATGACCTTGCTGCTGCTGCTGTTCATGCTGCAGTGGTTCTAGAAATCTCTTTGTGGACTGGACGTAGAAGGTCAGAAAACTGTTTGGGTGAAATTGGGGTCTGAGTCACTGCCAGCTCCCTGCTGAGACACCTAGGATGCCCTATAAGAAACTGGTTCAAAAGCAAGGCAGGGGCAAGGCTGTCCCTGACCCTGCCTAACCTAGCCCTTTCCAGATAGGAGACAAAAACATCAGAAACTCTGGGCACACAGAGCGTGCAGTGGAGTCTCTCTGCAGTTGGCCACAGTGGGGCCCAGACTTCAGTTAGAGGTCTTCTCTGGCCTCAAACACGAGGACAGTATGAGCTGGGCATAATGACTTGAGTAGTTCCAGGGCCCGCCTAAGATGCCAGGGGCTGGCATTTAAGCAAAAGGAGGTCAAATAGCTGAGACTAGGGGAAAAGGACCCTAACTAAGCACCAGAGGCCAGCTCCAAGGTTCCCTAGACAGGGAATGTGTCTGCTCCCTCCACACAGCCCAGCCCTGGAGAGTGAGGCACAGCCCAGGCTGCAGAGCCACAACACTCACCCACTTCGCGATGGGGCAGCCGCGTGAGCTCTTCCCCTCCTTCCCGGTGTAGATGACCTTCTCGATTCGGATGGCTTTCCCCTTCTCTCCATACCTGGAGAGGGAGACAGAAGCACCCTTCGCTCAGAGGGACCCAAAGGAGAGCAACTTACAGTAAGAAGGCAAGCCTCAGTGGGTTTCTAGTTACTGTGGGGGCAACAGAGAAGAAAGAGAAAAGTGTAAATGTTTATTCTGTGCTAAGAGCTTCTGGGGCACAGTGGCCACTTCCCGGTTCTTGGGGCCTCTGGTCCATCTGGCCCAACTCTGCCCCAGGGAGAAGTCCAGCAGAATGTCCCTGTTTATTGCCTCTGAGCCTCCAGGAAGGTGGTCAAATCAAAGGCCAAACACAAGCATTTATGTCTAGTCCTGTTAGCTGAGTCACCCTGGGAGCTACTTATAAATTCAATTAAATAAAGAAAATAGATGGGGAAATCCTTATTGTTCTCTTTCAACCATCCCCAGCTGACATTTGAACATGATAAGGGCAGCTGAGGCCAGGGAGAAGTGACCCTACAAAGCACAAACTGGCTCCGAGATTCCATTGGATAGCAAACACATCTGGTTCCCACACCATACTTCTGCCCTGGCCCACAGACATGTGCACACACCCAGGGATCCTGAGATCAGATAATTAACCAAAGTACTTCTGGGTGATGAAACTACAGCCCCCAGAGCTGAAGTGGCCTGCTCAAGGCCACACAACTACCTGGGGGTAATGATGCTTAAAGTCCAGCCCAGTGGACAAGGACTGTAGCCAAATGACTGAACTTTTCCAAGCCTCAGTTTCCTCATCTGTAAAATGGAGATAAAAACGATTTCTTCCTCCTAGCCTTGGAAAAAAGATCAAATGAAGTAATCCACATGGAGTGCATTATTTAAAGTGCTTTGAAGTTCTTGGCATGAGGGAAGAGTCCAACAGACATTAATTATTCTTAGTAACATAAACAGTCATCTTACTGAACTATCTTATTTTTAATAGCTTTTTACTTTCATGTACAGTACCAGATCACCTGCGAATAATGGTCGTTTGCCACCTCCCCCTTTTTAACTCTTTATGCCTCTATTTCAGCCTCTTGTCTCTGTACTGACCAGCGCTGCCAAAGTACTACCAGGCATCTTGGCTTACTTCCTGACTTAACCGGAAATGTTCCCAACTACTCATCACTGAGCATGAAGCTCACTGACTTTGGGATAGTTACTTTGAAAGGGTCTCCTGTTCTAAGGATTTTTAATCAAGAATTGACTAACTTTATTAACCAGGGTCACCCCAATAAATGTAATACATTTTTTTTAATGTTAAAAAATTGATGACTTTTATCAAATACATTTTTAGCATCTAAGGAGACAGATAAGTGAATGATTTTTCTCAATTGGTCAATTAACATGATATGCTATTTTAACAGACTTTCTAAAGATAAACTATCCTTGGATTTCTAGAGTGAATCCAATTTGGTCTCAGCATATTATTTTAATAGACTATTTAATAGAGGGTAATGTTATCATAGCTATTACAGTTATACATGTTAGCATACGTATACAGTTACACAAATGCTCTCTCTCACTCCACTTCTGGAAATCTCTACCTGAAATAACTGTGTAAATACACCAAGATTTAGGAACAAGATATGCATTGTTGCATCAATAACAGAAAAATCAGAAACGACTTAAGTGTCCAGCATAGGACTGGCTAAATAAAATATAATACATTTTCATAAATGAAAAACATGTAGCCATCTAAAAGGATTCGACAGAATTACATGTACTGACATGGATGAAATTAAGGGGGAGGAAAGCAGTTGCAAACAGTGGGTAGAGGTGACTGATCCCATTTGGTTCAAAATTTCTTTATAACCATATGTAGATCTTTGTAAATGCTTACAAAAAATTTAAAGGTAAGCACGGTTTTTCTTAAAGTTTCTTCTGCGAAGGTGAATTGCTACAGAGCTTTATTCACTCTAAACTTCTTTGAAAAGGCCTCTTGTAGAAATGTTTTATTTTTGTAATTGGAAAAGAGAACTAATATTTTTTAAATGCTGATCTAAGGTTTCTCCGAGTTCTCTGTTTCACTCAAGGTCTCAGTGAAGAGGTGCAAACTGTTTCTGATAATTAGCACATTAAAATTCTAAGGCTGTGTGAGTCCCGTATAGAATGTGCTTGCAGACAGCACCCTGGGAGTTTCCACAGCATGGTTTGGCTCAAGGGGACAAGACCAGATAGTGCTGCTTTTGTCTGGGTCCCGGAAAACATGCAATTCTACAAGATTTATCAGGAAGTGGCCCATGAGGGCAGAGGCTGGGCACTTTGTGAGTGCTGGCGTTGCTGTGGGAAGAACAGCCGGAGGTGACTGCACCGCTTTCACTTGAACGGACAGGATATCGTGTTCCCCACAGGAGGGTGAGCTGAGGACACTGACTCGGGCTTCCTGAGTAGGACCTTCACCACCATCCCACCCTTGAGAGAAAAGCTTCCTGCAGTGAACTTCATATTCCAGAGCAAATAAAAGGGCCAAGCCCTGAATGATCAGCTAGACATTGCTTGTTAAACCAGAACTCAGTGTTTAAAGACAACCAGCCAACTCAAGATTTCTTTTTTCTTAAATGTCTTACTTTCTGGCCTATCATTAAGAATCTCTTTTAGAACACAGATGAATTCCTAGACCCTAAACTAAGTCTGCAAGAATGGACTGATACCTTATCCGCAAGGGTAACCTAATCATCCTAGCCAGTGGTTCTTCAAGGGTGGTGACAGGGCCAGCGTCACCTAGAAACCTGGGAGGAGTGCACACTCCAGGTCACCCCCAGACCGGCTAGGTCACAGACTCGGGGCTGTGGGCCCATAATCTGTGCCGTCACAAGCCCTCCAGGAGACTGAAGCACACTCACGTTTGAGAACCACTGATCTAAAGTGGTGCTTCTTTGGGTTTACCTCTATCAAACAGTAATGAGACCAGCTCCCCAACACTCAGAGGAACAGTGCTGGTTCTTCATGTCTAGAATGAACTTTTAATGCACTCCTCATAGGCAGAGAATCCTCTTCCAGCTAGAGGCCACATGGCTCTGAGCAGCACATCATTCTCAGATATGCCTTAGAACAACTGATTCTAATTAAAAGTGTCAATGAGGAGGTGGGTCACCAGGAGGGATGGAACACCTAATAAATTGGGATGATATTTTAGGATTCCGTTTCAACTACTCTTCCTTTCTCCAAATCTTTCCCAGGTAAGCTAAAAGCACCAGTGTCTCCTTGATTTGTTTGCTTCCCCTCCTGCCTTTAGCCAACTCCTGAGAGTGGAGTGGTCCTGCATTGGAAGGGGCAGGTCTAGGGAAAGAGACAGCCTGAATCACTCACAAACTAGACGCCCAGCCGGGTTCTTTTCATCAATTGTTCATTCCCCTTCTTGTTCCAAAAGGAACTTAAAGACATGTCTATGATAAAAATGGCAGGTGATGGAATCAGAGAAAAAGTGGAAACAGAGAGACATGATGTTGGTACACAAAAGGCAAACAGTAGGGTCTTGGGTGTATTTTGAGATGAACCTGCAACATTTCATCATATAAGAAATCAAGGAAGCTAATGGAGACTCCTTAGGGTCACGTCAAAAGGGATCAGGAGTGAACCTGAATAGGCTCTCATTGGCTGAAGAAGAAAAATTACATTCCTCCTAACGGGGGGTACACAAATCTGGCTCTAAGCTTACAAGCAGCCAACAAAGATGCAAACGCAATCTGTTACATGATTTACAAGTTCCTCAAGGTAAAAATAGATCAGTCACTGAGGAAAAACACAAGTATTCCTGGTCTTGAGAGAAACTCCTTCCTTGATTCAGTTTCTGAAGAATCTATATTTGGCTATTATTTTTAAAGCAATGAGGAAGAGAGAGATGAAACCTCAACTTTATTATTATCTCTTCATCCTTGTTTAAAAACATAGTCTTCTATAACTAGAAGTTATTTAGACAGCTATCTAGATATCTCATAAAACTGTGACCAAGAAACACACACACACACACACACACACACACACACAGTATCCCAGATCATACATTTGACTCCCCAACAGCCCTCAATCTGCAAATATTAGTGAGAATCCCTAACAAAAATCAATGGCCAAAATGATGCCCCTCCCAACCTTGGAACTGCAACACCCAGGCATGCACGTACAACACACACCCTGTTTTAAATATGTTGCATTCTCATTGACTCAGAGGTGCCCCTTCAACCAGGCTTGAATGTACAGACTGGGTCTTTGATCAACTGTTTTTCTGATGGGCTACTTTGAATACACATGTTTCCAGATGGTACAGGAGAATGAAGAGTGATTACAGCAGATCCCTGTCTTCCATCCACCTTACCTTTTATTCATTCAGGGGTGCTCTGAGTTATTCAGTTAAAAATCATGTTTCCTGCTACATTAATGAAAGGGTTAGTCTGATTCCCCCAGTCAGACAAAATCTGGTTCCCAAATTCGTGGAAACTTGGAGCCACTCAGCCTTCCACACATGTATGAACAAACATGTTTATGTCTATATAATCTTTGCCTTTACTATTAAAATACTAATGCTTATTATAAAATAATGCAGTCATTACACGGGTATATGAGGTAGACACTCTCTATGTAGTAGATACTAGTAAACACTAAGTGTTTTACACATAATCAATTCAGTTTATCCTCACAACTCTCCTATAATGTGTGCACTTCTATCACTCCATTTTGCAGATAAGAAAACTGAGTCACAGAGAATCTGAGTGGCTCAGCAGTAAGTGGGTAGACCAGGACTGACTGGACCTTAGTTTAGCTTCAGTGTCCATGTGCTCTCAGCCACTGAGCTATTTTACCTCTCCATATACTGGAATTCATAGCATTTAATAGCTGCTGTGGACATATATACAGGTTTTAAAATCTCTATCATACAAACTGCTTTAAAAAACCAAAAGAGAGCTATTAAGTAAATTGAGTTTGAATTAAAGTGTCAATATAAACTCACAATGTATTTAATCACTAAATAATAACAAAAATAAAAAACCTACACACACATTTTCGCTCTTTCTACTTAAATGGTCTAGAAACAATGAGCGACCCAATGGCAATCAGCATGCCCAGCACCCAGAGTCTGTTTTCTAAATGCTTTTTCCCATAATAAAAGGAACCAGGACTTCTTGGATAAGTGTACAATGTGAGCCCAGAACACTGTGTCATGAGAAATCAAGAAGCTAGTATAGATTCCTAGGGTCATGTAAAAAGGATTCAGGAGGCAACCACTGGCCAAAGATGAGACAATGCAATCCTCCCAGATGAAGTACAAAATATCACCTATAAAGTAGTTTTGAAAAAAAAAGAAAGGAAAAACAATCTGATTCTTATCAAGTGTTCAGCTCAAACTAAAAAAAGAAAAAAAAATCTGATTCTGATCAAGCCTTTAGATCTAACTACCAATTTATAGGATGTAGGGCAGAAGACATGTTAAACATACTACAGGAAATCTAGCAACAAAATTCACACCATGAGAAACTCTATAGGATATATAACCATTTAACCACATTTGGCAGACCTACAGATTGAAAGAACCCCAGAAACAACAGGAGTAAGAATCCCACATTCAACAGTCTGAATATTAATATTTCTTTCTGTATGTTGTCAGGTACAAGGCAGTAAGAACGAGAGGTGTTTAAAATCCCTGTTCTAATAACAACTTGTCCATTTCTCCTTGAACATCTGTGCATCACTCACCGCTCCTCCATGAGTTCCCGGATAGAGGCTACGGTGGGGCCAGATCCCAGGTGAGTGTAATACGGACCTTCATCTTTCTCCACTATTTGTTCTGCAGAAATACAGAGGAAACATTAATTGGAGAAGGCAATTCATCAACATTCATTTGGAAAGGCAAACCAATAGGAAAATTAATGGGCGCAGTATAAAACAGAAAATTCAAATGGCTTATAAACATGTGACAATGTGTTCAACCCCATTAGAAATCAGGAAATACAGGGGACTTCCGCCCAAGATGGAGACCTAGACAGACATGCTGTGTCTCCCTCCACAACTAAGAAGGAATACAACTACCGCAAAACTAGAGACAACCAGAAGTTCCAGAAAATCAAGCTGCATGGAAGTCCAACAAGCAAAGATATAAAGAAGAAATACTCATCCAGACAGGTAGGAGGGGTGGAGCCAGGGCAGACAGGATGCGGTACGGCAGTAGCAGGCCAGCAGAAAGTGCAGCCACACGTTTTAAAAAGTAGGGAGGGACACCTGGGGAGCACTCCCAGCACCAGACCAGACCGCACAGCTCACGGTCCCAGCACTGGGGAAAATAAAGTCTCATTGCTTCTGACTGTGCAAACCAGTGGGGCTGGGGCGGAGGAAAAAACTGCAGGTCTCTCAGCAGAGTCCATTTGTTTAAAGGGTCCCCAAAGTCCCAGAACATCTGCAGACCCACCCACTCTGGGAACAATGGCCAGGGCAACAGCTAGAGAGGTGCCAGTCTCATACGAAAGTGGAAAAGGGGGTGAGTGCTGAGCAAGCGGTATTATTCCCTCTCAGACTGCTCCCTCACATAATGTGCCATAACGTGGTGAACTGGGTCATCCATACTGATGAATACCTAAGGCTCTGCCCCTTACAACATAACAGGTGCAACTGCTCTGCCTAAGACACAGAAGTAAACAAACACAGGAGCCTGTCAAGATGCGTAGACAGAGAAGTATGGCCCCAAATGGGGAATGCATCGAGGTTCCAGTGGGAAAACAAAGCGATGAGGAGACAGCCATCCTAACAGACGAAGAGACAGACAACCTAACAGATGCAGAGCTCAAAACACTGGTGATAGAGATGCTCACAGGGTTGACAGATATGCTTGAGTACAGCAAACGCATAAGGAAAGAAGTGAAGCCTATGGTAAATGAAATGAAGGAAGATTCACACAAAATCAATGGTGAGGGGAAGGACACTGGGGTTCAAATCAATGATTTGAAACATAAGGAAGAAAAAAACAGTCAACCAATACAGAATGAGGAAACAAGAATGGAAAAAAATGAGGAGAGGCTTAGGAACCTCTGGGACAACTTTAAACGTGCCAACATCCAAATCATAGGGGTGCCATAAGGAGAAGAGGAAGAGCAAGAAATTGAAAGCTTATGTGAAAAAATAACGATGGAAAGCTTCCATAATTTGGTGAAGGAAATAGACAGACAAGTCTAGGAAGCACAGAGAGTCCCAAACAAGCTAGACCCAAGGAGGATCACACCAAGACACATCATATTAAAATGCTAAAGTTTCAAGCTAAAGAGAGAATCTTAAAAGCAGCAAGAGAAAAGCAGGGAGTTACCTACAAAGAAGTGCCAGTAAGATTATCAGCTGATTTCTCAAAAGAAAATTTGCAGGCAAGAAGAGATTGGCAAGAAGTTTTGAATGTGATGAAAAACAAGAACCTCCAACCAAGATTACTCTACCCAGCAAAGCTATCATTTAGAATGGAAGGGCAGAGAAAGTGGTTCCCAGACAACGTAAAGCAAAAGGAGTTCATCATCACCAAGCCCTTATTATATGAAATGGTAAAGGGACTTATTTAAGAAAAGGAAGATCAAAACTATGAACACTAAAATTACAACAAACTCACAACTATCAACATCTGAATCTAAAAAATAAAGACAAAATCCAACTATCTGAATCTAAAAAATAAAAACAAAATCCAACTAAGCAAACCAGAATAGGAACAGAATCATAGGCATGGGGATCATTTGGAGGCTTATCAGCTGGGAGGGGGGAGAGGAAGAAATGGGGATATGGTGCAGGGATTAAGAAGCATAATCAGTTGGTACAAAATAGACAGGGGGAAGTTAAGAATAATATAGGAAAGGGTGAAGCCAAAGAACTTATATGCATGACCCATGGACATGAACTAAGTGGGGTGGGATTGCTGGAGGGAAGTGGGGTACTGGGCAGAGGGGAGAAAAGGGGAAAAAACTTGGAACTACTGTAACAACATAATCAATAAAATATACTTAAAAGAAATCAGGAAATACAAATTGAATGAAATACCATTACATATAAGCAAAATTGGCAAAATTTTAAAAATATAATAAAACCATGTGTTGTCAAGACTGTGGTCCAACTACACTGGGACTTAATTTATCATCATACATATTATAGACCAGGGGTCGGCGAACAACTCCATTCCAGGTATCCACACAAATGGACTGAAAACTAGGACTCAACAGTACTTGTATGCTCATGTTCATAGCAGCATTATTTATAAGAGCCAAAGGTGAAAACAACACAAGTGCCCAGCAACAAACAAATAAAATGTGGTCCAGCCATGCAATGTTAGTCTACCCCCCAAAAAATATCAAGTCTGGCACCTGTTACAACATAGATGAACCTTGAAAATATTAGGCTAAGTGAAATAAGTCAGACGCAGAAGGACAAATATTGCATGATTCCACTTATATGAATTATCTAGAATAGGCACATTTTTTGAGATAAAAATTATAGAGATTATCAGGCCTGGGAGGATTGGAGAAATGGAGTTATTACTTAATGGATGCAGAGTTTCTGTTTAGGGTGATGAAAAGGTTTTGGAAATAGAAAGTGGTGATTACTGCACAATATTGTAAATGTAATTAACACTACTTCCCCCTGGCTGGTTTGGCTCAGTGGATTGAGCGTCGGCCTGCGAGCTAAGTGTCGCTGGTTCGATCTTCCAGTCAGGGCACATCAGAGAAGGAAAACTCTGATTTCAAAAACCTCCGCTGCCTTGCTGCATACCTCTTCGGGGGAAAGGCTAAGGGAGTAAACCCCGACAGAAAATCCGGAGCCGGAGTCCCTAAGGCGGTTTGACGTTGTAGTCAACACCGGCAACTCCTGCGGCGCACCTGAAGCCAAGCTGTATTGACTCCGTCTTTCCCTTGGACCCTTCAGCTGCGAAGAGAGGGGGGGTCTGCTGCATGGGCAACAGCAGACCCTCCATATCACCCTGCCCAGGCTCTGTAGCTTCAGCTTCACTGGAGAGGACACTCCAGCGTCATCGTAAGATGTCGATTCAACACGGGAGGAGACAGATACCGTGTCACTCCCGAGTCGGACTGCACAGCCATTCTCGGCGGTGCAGATAGACTCTTAAGAAGCTACACCATCGTCTCTCGAGACGGACGGCTGCCGCTGCCGCCGCCACCGCCGCCACCGACGAATTAACACTACTACACTGTACAATTAAAAATGGTGAAAATGCAAATTTTATGTGATATATATTTTACTATAATTTTAAAAAGAAAGGAATGATGTACTGATTCATACTACAATGTGGCTGACCCTCAAAAACATTATACTAAGTCAAAGAATCCAGACATAAAAGATCACATATTGTATGATTCGATTCATATAAAATATCCAGAATAAGTAAATTCATAGAAACAGGAAGCAGATTGGTGGTTGCCAGAGGCCAGGAGGAGAGAGAAGCAGAAAGTAACTACTTAATGGGTTTTATTTTGGAGTGATGAAAACTTTTTTGGAACTAGACAGGTGGTGGTTGCACAACATCGTGAATGTACTAAATGCCATTGAATTATTCACTTTAAAATGATTAATTTTATGTTATGTATAATTTCCTAAAACCTTTTAAGAAAGGGGGCAACTACCGATTCACATAACTACATGGATAGGTTTTAAAAAACTTTATACAAATACTGTACTACAGGTTGAAAGTTTGTTTCATGCCTAAGAAGGCATGACAACTAAAAGCAATGTGGTGTCCTGCACTGGGTCTCAGAACAGAAAAGAGACATTAGTGGAAAAAGGTTTTTAAATGTACCATAATTGTGTAAGACATTTATGTTAGGGGAAGCTGGGTAAAGAGAATACAGGAACTCTCTCTACCAACTTTATAACTCTACTATAAATGTAAAGTTATTTCAAAATAAAAAGTTAAAAAATTTTTTAAAAGACAAAAACAAAAAACTACACAGGGGGTCCTAACTTGCTGATCCTGTCTGTCCTAGGTGAAATCTTGGCCACATGTATCGAAATATATACAAGAATTTTCATAGCAACATTATTTGCCGTTGTCAAACATGGCAACAACACACAACCCAGTAACAGTGGCACAGGTAAATGCAATGTAGCAGAGTCATATAATGGCATACATCCAGCCTGAGAACTGACACCCTGCAGGAGCACAGTGAATACTACACCATGGTGAGTGGAAGAAGAACAGCAGAGAATAAATAAAGCAAGATTACATTGAAATAATGTTCAAAATCAGGCTCAACTGAACTATATTGTTTAGAGAGCCACAGGTGGTAAAATTACTAGGCTGACATCTAAAATTGCAGATATTCAACAATTTTTTTCCTACCAAAAAAAAAAAAAAAAGGCTATTTCATATGGTTCAACCTCTAGCTAAAGAAAAACAAGGAGATCATTGTCACAAGTTAAGAGAACGATTACCTCTGAAGGATGGGAGAGGAATGTGTTCAGAAAAGCATATAGGGGACATCTGGGAAACTAAAAATGGTCTACTTCTTGGTCTAGGTGGTGGTTACACAAGTGTTTATCTTATATATTTTCATTATACAGTGTATGAGTGTTTTGTGTATTTTTCTATATAGTATTGCAATTCACTATTTTTTAAATGTAAAAAGAATTTATGTATCTATTCTGTTCAGAACAGAATGCTCAGCTTTATGGGGGCAACAAAACAGGATAATAACCAACTGAGCCCTGATAAAGTCTACCATGTGGCTGGGTAGATAAGACCCACACATAAGAAGGTATCTTATGGCATTTCAAGTCAATAGGCAAGATCAATTTTTTAATGCATGGTTTTGGGATAACTGGGGGAAAAGTCTGATCCATACTTAACACCCTATCCCAAAACAATTCCAAATGGTTGAAAGGTTTACATTAAAAAAATAAATAAATAAATAAATAAATAAAACTATTCAAATATCTGGAAGAAATAAAAGATTTAAAAAAATAATCATGAAGTGGTATACATAGAGATGTATAACATGAAGTTCAGAAGCCACATACATTCAACAAAAATACCCTGATAGATTTAACCAAAAAAAAATTAATATAAGATGGAGACATAGGTAGACACATTTCGCCTGCTCAAACAACCATAAAAAGGATTACAACTATTTCAAAACAAAGGGCAACCAGAACTGCCAGAAAATTGAATTGTACGGAAGTCTGACACCAAGGATTTAAGAAGACATATTTATCCAGATGGGTAGGAGGGGCAGAGACAAGGAGCAGGGTGGAGAGGACACGGTGTGGCAGAGGTGAGGCAGCGGTAGCAAGGCAGCAGCTGTGGCTGGGGGGAACAAGTAGTCACCCATTCATATGTGGTGGATAAACACTGGGAGGGACACCTGGGAAGCGATCCCAGCCCCACGCTAGACCACACAGCTGACAGTTCCAGTGCCAGGAAAATAAAGCCTCGTTGCTTCTGGCTGTGAAAACCAGCGTTGGTTGGGGTGGCAGAAGAAAACTGCTGATCTCTCAACAGAGTCTGTTTAGAGGACGCCCCACTGTCCTTAAACGTACACACAGCCAGCCACTCTGGGAACCATCATAAGGGCAGGAGCTAGAAGGGTGCCAGTTGTATACTGGAAGTGGGTGTAGTGACTGGAAAAGGGGCAAGTGCTGAGTCAGACAGCATTATTCCCCTCTGACCCCTCCCTCATATACAGGGGCACAAAGCAGTGAAACGGGTCGCCCCGCACTGATGAATACCTAAGACTCCGCCCTTTACAACATAACAGGTGCTCCAAGACTGGGAATCAAAGCAGCTCTACCTAACACACAGAAGCAAACATGGGGAGGCTGTCAAATTGAAGAGTCAAAGAAGTATGATTCAAATGAAAGGACAGATCAAAACTCCAGAAAAAGAACTAAGTGGAAAGAAGACAGTCAACCCGTGAGGTGCAGAGCTCAAAACACTGGTGATAAGGATGCTCCAAGACATGTGAGTATGGCAAACGCATAAGGGAAGAAATGAAGGCTACATTAAGTGAAATAAAGAAAAATCCACAGGAAACTAACAGTGAAGGGAAAGAAGCCAGGGTTCAAATCACTTAATTGGGACATAAGAAAGACATAAACAGTCAACCACTACAGAATGAAGAAACAAGAATTCAAAAAAACAAGAGGAGAATAAGACTCTGGGACATCTAAAAAGTGCCAACATCTGAATCACAGGGATGCCAGAGGGAGAAGAGGAAGAGCAAGAAATTGAAAACTTATCTGAAAAAATAGTGAAAGAAAACTTTCATAATTTGGTGAAGGAAATAAACATACAAGTCCAGGAAGCACAGAGAGTCCCAAACAAGATGGACCCAAAGATGACTACACCAAGACATATCATAATTAAAATGCCAAACATTAAAGATAAAGTGAGAATCTTAAAAGAAGCAAGAGAAAAGAAGAAAGTTACCAACAAACGGGTGCCTATAAGACTATCAGCAGATTTCTCAAAAGAAACTTTGCAGGCAAGAAGGAACTGGCAAGAAGTATTCAAAGGGATGAAAAGCAAGGACCTACAACCAAGACTACTCTACCCAGCAAAGCTATATTTAGAATGGAAGGGCAGATAAAGTGCTTCCCAGACAAGATAAAGCTAAAGGAGTTCATCATCACCAAGCCCTTATTATATTAAATGCTAAAGGGACTTATTTAAGAAACAGAAGATCAAAACTATGAGCATTAAAATGACAGCAAACTCACAACTGTCCACAACTGAATCTAAAAAATAAAAACAAAAATAAACTAAGCAAACAACTAGAACAGAATCAGAATCATAGATATGGAGCTCATATAAAGGGTTATCAGTTGGGAGGGGAAAGGGTAGGAATGGAGGAAAAGGTATAGGGATGAAGCATTAATTGGGATGTACAAAATAGACAGGGGGATGTTAAGAATAGTAAAAGGGAGAAGCCAAAGAACTTGCATGCATGGCCCATGGACATGAACTAAAGGGGCAGGGATTGCTGAAGGGAAGGGGCTACCAGTCTGAGGGAGGCAATGGGGGACAAACTGGGACAACTGTAATAACATAATCAATAAAATATACTTAAAAAAAGAAAATTTTATAGTAATTACTACCAAAAGTCAAGCCAAAAGATAAATACCACAATGGGAAGAAATATCTGAAACTCACACCAGACAAAAGGGTAATTTCCTTACTATATCAAGAGCTCCTGTAGCTAAATAAGGTCAATAATACAACAGAAAAATGAAAATAAGATAAAAAATGGTTCTTTAAAACAGAAATGAGCCCTGGCTGGTGTGGCTCAGTGGATTGAGCACTGGCCTGTGAACCAAAGGGTCACTGGTTCGATTCCCAG
This sequence comes from Furipterus horrens, assembly GCF_987537825.1. Classification (NCBI taxonomy): domain Eukaryota; kingdom Metazoa; phylum Chordata; class Mammalia; order Chiroptera; family Furipteridae; genus Furipterus; species Furipterus horrens. Next base: position 54,900,370 of record NW_028327176.1, on the reverse strand, counting down.
TTAGGGGACATGCCTGGGTTGCAGGCCAGGTCCCAAGTTTGGGGTGCATGAAAGGCAACCACACACTGATGTTTCTCTCCCTCTCTTTCTTCCTTTAATTCTCTCTAAAAATAAATAAATATTTAAATAAATAAATAAATATAAAGGGTAATGTAATATATAAATTAAATGAAATAAATGAATAAAACAAAAAAACATTTTTAAAGGAAATGAAAATGGCTCTAACACATGTAAAGGTACCAGTTTTACCTTTCAGATAAGTTACCATCAAAGTCTGATAACTCCTTGTGTTGGTGAGGGTATAGGAAAACAGGGAGTATGGAATGTAATTTAGCAACATAGTAAAAGTACAACTGCCCAATCCATTTGACTCAGCAATTTCAAAGAAGTCAAATCCTTTTAAGAATTTATTTCTAGGAACCTGGATATACTTTCAGATGTGCAAAATATGTACATATAAGAATACTCAATGCATCATTTGTAATGACACAATATCAGAAATGTAAATGTCCATCATAATACATTGTGTTATAAAAACATTACGGCACATCCATATAATAAAACACTAAGGAGTTATCAAAAGGAATCAGGTGGCTCCAGATTTACTGATAAAAATAACTTCCAAGTATTTTAAGTGGGAAAACAAGCAAGTTTCGGTACAGCATGTATAATATGCTAGTGAGTGTACACACAATCATAAATACATCAGCATATATGCACACACATGTAAGCATGAAGGTGTATTAAGCCATTACACACACTAACAATAAGTGTAAGAGCAAGTCTGGCAATAGTGTGTGCAGCCCAAATTGATGGAAGTTGCCTAATACTTAGGGCTTCTGCTCATGGAGGCTCTTCATCACCCCCTAAGGTCCTGGGTCAGGCTCTTGCCTGAATTATTGTCATAGTCTCCTAGCTGGTCTCAGTCCTCCTAGGTCATCCTACCCAACAGCACCATGTATATACTCCCCCAAACAGAAATCCAATCATGTCACTTCCTGCTGATGACTCCATGCTAAACAGAAGACAGAACCTAAATTCCAGAGCACAGTCCCCAAGGCCCCGTGGAGGCATTTCCACATATGGCCACCACAGCCTTACATCCTGCAACGGCCACCACAGCTCCTTCCACAACCCTGTGTCTTTAAATATGTCTTTTCATTGACAAGTGTCTTCCTTTCTTTCTCTCTTTGGAAAACTCATCTTTTTTCAATGCCTCTTTTTCTGTGAAATCCTACTGGACCTCTTAGGTTCATTTTTCCTCTGGATTTCCAGAGCACATTGCATACAACAAAAATATCAAAGCACGTATAACAGTTCATTTTAATTGTTAACATGGAACAGCAGAATGAATATGTATTTTGCAGAGACCTGGGCAACTGTGAAGAGTTACCTTCCCAGCCTCTAATCCTCATGTCTTTCAAGTCTAAGTGCAGTGCCTGATGCATTACATGAACTCAATAGGTAGCTGCTGTCCAGACTCTGCCAAACAAATCGTGTGACTGTAGTCAGGTTACTACAACCCTTATGATCCTCAATGCAGTCAACTAATGCCTCTACGTTACATTTAGGATTGTTGATTATTAGATGAGATATAAGGTACCTAGTATAGTTCAACCTATCAATGCTTAAATAGTTCATGAATATTCTCAACTAGAGGATTAAAAATGACTCACTCCAAACAGACACCATTTTGAACAGTGAGACAGAGAACTACAGAGGAAGCATGTGAAGCGGGAGCGGGGAGGAGACGAGGGGGTTGGGGAAAGAGAACGCAAGAATGCGTATGTTGGAAGTAGTGGTCTGAAAGCTTTTTACAGGCGCTAAGATATCACACGGCACACAGAAAATAAAACATGGGAACATGCCAGAACTTCTGGGCCCTATTCCAGTGTCTGTTGTCTTGAGAAAAGTTGAAGTAATGGATTAACCGCAGGGTCTTACACTGGAACTAGAACGTAATGTAGCTTTTGGTGACTACCTTGTGCCCCAAATCAGAAAAACTCAAAATTTACATAGTTAAGGGCAGAGAAAGGACAATTTTCAAGGAGATGCAAACCAAACCTTGGCAATTCCATCCCAGAAGTTAGGGAAAAGGTATGAAAATCCAAAACCAAGCCAACCCAGAAACTGAAGGCCTTGAAAACACAAAGGGCAGACACAGCCCCAAGAGCCAAACAAAACCAATCACTTTCTCCCTTTTAGCAGTGTACAAGACAGCCCAAGGAGTCTTATAGAAGTATTGTTTCCTTTCACTACATCCCTTTCTCTAATATATATGTATTAAGAAAAGGGATATGTGTATATATACATACACACACACACACACACACACATATATAAAATTATATGTATCAGAGAAGATATTCTATGGGAAGAAACTGGACTTACAACCAAGTATGCTTAGTTATAAAACTAATACACATTTACAAATTTAATTATCCTAATTTTTATACATATCCTTATATATATATACATATATATAATATATATACACACACACACACATAACATATACTGCATATATTATATATGATGCTCTCAATCAGTGACTAATATGTGTTTCTGTTTTCCCATAGTGAAATAAGGTTTATTAACCTTCTTGGTGCTGTTTAATACTATTAATCTTAAAATTAATAAGTGAGTTTACCCTACTTAACATTAATTATTGTAATATATATATGGTGTTCTGTCGTTTTATTTTCCATATTTATATTTCCTTGTTTTCTTTCTTTCCTAACTTTCGTTATAAATTTTGTATTTTCTTTTGACCCCTCCCCCTAGTAATTTGAAAAGTCTATAGTATATTTTTAGTGATGGTAATGGTACTTTTGGAGAGAAAGAAGTTAGCACCCTTACAATTTCTCCCACCTCTTCCTTCACTTTACCTCCTGCTTTTTGTTAGTATCCTCATGAACATGTTTGTTTCCTCTCTATTATAAAAGAGATTTAATATAAAAATAAATTTATTTCAACTATAGTGTAATAAACATACTACCTCTTGTTTTGGAAAAAATAATTATCATCATTATTTAAATTTACTTTATATTTGAATACATTTAGTGTTCCCTGCCAGTCCCTTCACACCACAATTTCCCCAATCTGTTACTTATTTGATTCATCTCCAGAAAATCTGAGTTCTCGTTTATTTGGAAATGCTTTTATGAAGGCTTTACACGTAAATATCAACTTTATTGGGCAGAGAATTCTTAAGGCAAACTTTTTACCTCAATATTCTGAGAACTGCAATACATATATCCAACAGACAACTCCTGTCTAGAATAAATATAAAACAGTTACCAAGCAGTTAGAAAAAGACAGAAATACAAAAGAGAAATGGGCAAACGGCTTGCACAGGTACTCCACAAGAGAGGACACATGAAAAGCTGCTGAACCTTGTTAGTCATCAGGGAAATGTAAAATTAAAGCCACAATGAGATGGGATTATACACCTACCACAGTGGCAGAGAGACTGTTCATACCACCTGCTGGTGAGGGTGGGGAGCACTGCTGACAGGAGTTTCAACTGTTATAACCACTTTGGAAAGTCGACAGTCCCTGCTAAAGCTGAACATACAATTTCCATCCTAGGTATACCCTACATAAAACACGTAAGTGGATATATACATGTACCAAGAGATGTTTATAAGAACCTCTTATATCAACACGACTTATAAGAACCCCAAATTGGGAACAATCCAAAGGACTATAAACCATCTAATGGATAAACGATGGGATATTCATAAAATAAAATAGAATGAACATAAAATATGTTCATTCTCACTGAGAATGAACAAACTACTGGTACCACTACATACACATAGTTGAATCTACAAATACAACATTGAACAAAAGAAGACAGAGTATGAAAAAGTATGTATATATATGGTTCCATACATACGGAGTTCAAGGACAGGCAAAACTGAACAACAGTAGTTACCTTAGGACAGGGGTCAGCAAACTTTACATGTTAAGGGCCAGATGGCAACCAGTTAAGGCTCTGCAGGGACTGCAGCCTCCGTGGCAACTACTCATCTTTGCTGATACAGTGCAAAGGCAGCTGTGGCGAAGGCGTAAATAAATGAGCATGGCTGTGTTGCGTTAAAACTCATGGGCACTGAAATTTGGACTCTGTATAATTTTCACGAGTCTTGAGGTATTTTTCTTTTGATTTTTAAAAACCAGTTAAAAACATAAAATTCGCCCTTAGCTCACAAATGTGGGCCAGATTTGGTCTGCAAGCCACAGTTTGCTTGAGGGGGTCAGGTGCTGTGACTGGGTAGGGGCCTGAGGGAACCTCTGAGGGGCTGGTAAAGTTTCTTGATCTAGATGCGGTTACACAAGCATGAGCTTTTTGTAAAACCATATTGAGCTGTACGCTTAAGATTTACATATCTCCCTATATATGTATTTCAATTAAAAGAATGTTTTTAAAGAGGAAAAATGTTTGAAAAACTAAGTATTGTGATCAACTTAATTTTTTGATTAATTTATTTGTAGGCAGACTGCTTCATTCTTGAAATTCAGTAACTTCATCAGGATCATTATTGGTCACTTTTTCTTCATTTTAGAAAAGTTTTATTCTTTGACTCTTGCCTTTGTTTCAAGGTTTGTTCTATGCTCTTAGCTGGAAACCAGTGGACGATCCCAACATTCCTACAGACTGAACCTGTGGCGGTGTTCCCTCTGCATCCTTCCCTTATCTCCACTCTAATGATGCTCATTTCTATTTTCTTTTCCTATTTTAGAGTGCTTTTTTCAAGCCTATCTCTCCTTTTTACTGATCTTCTATTTCTGTAAAACCGATTCTGCCTTTTGCAGCTTCTGTACAGTTGCAAGTGCTCCGTATGATGGCATGCTTCTCCTGGAATTCAATTGATACCTCTTGTCACTTCTGTGTAACTTTATTCTAGCGCCCCATCATTCATTTCCGGCTTCCCTGTGAACATTCTACTCTACTTCTTTGAAGGTATAAAAGAAGTTGTTCACACTCTTATTTTCTAATGTAAACCTTCATTTTAAATGTTATATTAATCCCTCTACTTTCCCCTCAGAATCTGAATGGGTTGCATGTTGGATTTTGTGTTTGTTTGCTTATTAACTAATCTTTCAAGGGAGGAAATTTATTGTCAGGATTTCTGCTCAGCACTCCTGACATTTTGGACTGGGTAATTTATTATGGGGGCTGTCCTGTGCACTGTTGAAGGCTGAATCGCATCCCTAGCTCTATCCACTAGATGCCAGTAGTACCACACAGGTTGTGACAGTGAAAAATGTTCTCAGTGTCCAGTGTCCTCTGAGGAGAAGAGAGGTAAAATAGCCCCCAATGGAAAGTCACTGGTCTAGACTCATTTGCCCAGAAATAGAATGAGTAGAATCTTCTCATTCCTCTCCACCTGGACACTGCTCAAATTCTTCTCTTAGAAATTAAGCTAGAGAATTGGATGTTATAGACATTTCAATTATTAGTTCAAAAGCTCAGCAGCCTGAGGTGGGTGGGAGGAACTGGGACTGGCTGTGGACAGTTGCAACTAGGTAATTTCATCTCTATGCTTTCTGTTTGTCAAGGCCAACACCTCTAAGTTAGTGTGTTGAGGGTTGGGTTGTACTCTGTCCTGACGTTAGGATTCTGGTTTATTTCCTCATATGGGAATGAGCTGGTCGTTCTGATAAGAACTCGAGTTAAAATAAAGCCCTACGGTTTGCAGGATTTTTGTCAAGTATTTCTCTCTGCACTGTGGCCTTTGTTTGGTGCTGCTGGCCCTTGGTTACAAAGCTAGATCTTAGGATACGGTTTCCCATCTCTCTAGCCAACCATCCTCTCCCCACACCTTATCCCCATCAGAAGCTGGAGCAAAGAGGAAAAGGGGGCCTGCCTGCAATCCTGATTTTCCAAAGAGCATGCCTTCTAGATGGGTGGTCTCCAGCCTCTCTCTCCCAGCTGTGGGGTCCCTCTGAGCCTCCACTATTGTGCTGCTCAGCACTGGGAGCTGTATATCCCACTTTCCACCTTTCCCTCTTTCTACACAGAGAATGGGGCATTCACACTTCCTAGTGGGGACCCTCATGCCAGATATAGATATACGCTGAGAAATTTTTTCTCTATCAGGAAGTTGATAACTGGCAGACAATTAATACATAGGTGTCTAGATCACACAAAAGCTTTATTGCAGCTATCTTCTTTTTCAAAACAATCCTATATAATGCCTAAGTTTCCTCATGCAATATTAGTAGACTTAAAGCCAAGCTTAAGCTTATATGGCTAATTAGGTTCTACTTGCATGATGGTCAATGATTGCTAGCACAATACCTCCTGGCAGTCACAAGTCCACACAGAGGGAAGGTAGGTGATTGGGTCGGGTCCTACCCTGGTTCAGGTGTGCCAGATGAACTTTTTTTTTTTTTAATTAAAATCTCACATCAGTGGCCTGTAAGTTCATGGGTAGCATGCTCGGACTGCAGACAATAGGCAGAAATACCTTTATAATGATGGGCATATTCAGTGATGACAAAGATTAAAGGTAAGGGGATCATGCCTAAACCAATGTGATGTCTTTGTAGAGTTTAAATATAGAGGTAAAATAAAGTTGACCAGTTAACCAAAAAGTACAAGGTGGGGCAAAAGTAGATTTACAGTTGCTTGTATGAAAAATAATACAATAATTAAGAAATAATAATACAAGAGTAAATTCTGTGTCTTGCACTCCCAACTGTAAACCTACTTTTGCCCCACCCTATATAGGAGAACTTACCATATGTTCAGCACCAGTCTGGATGCTTAGAAATACAATATTCAGTCCCTACTTTTAAGGAACATGGATTTAATGGAAAAGACTACTGCACATATGCATATAATAAACAATGTAAGACAGAAGAATCCAGCATTAAATCTTGACCCCTCTTCAGTACTGGTGCTGCCAGCCCTCTCAACCTCCCAGACTATCTGCTAGTTCTCTAACCTGCGCTCTCAATTTCTTTCCACATCTCGTGCGCACCTCCTTCATAGCCTCCTGTTTGAGATTCTCTCTCCTGCATGTTAGTATCCTGCTTTTCCAGCTCTCTTCTCCATCTACATATTCAGCCTGGTGAAACGACTCTAATTAAAACTTCAACTACCATCAGTTTGCTGAAGAATCTCCAATTCGCAGGTCCAACAACAAATACACCTCCAGACACCTCAAAGTCTGCATGCCCAAACTTGCTTCCCTTCCAGTATTTCAAAGCTTGGAGAACGGCACCACCGTCCCACTCAGTCACCCAACCTGGAAGCTCAAAAGGCACCTGTGACTCCTTCTTCCTCCTTACTCCCAAATCCAACTGGTCATTGAACCAATTAATTCTTTTTCTTATTCTTTCTCTTATCCACCCCCTCCACTCCTCCCTCCTACTCAATGTCCTTTTTAGTTCAGGTACCTATTATTTCTTGCCTGAACTTCGCCTGAGCTTGCAAACTGGTTTCTCTGCCTTTGGTACCATCCCCGCTTACCCCGAAACTTTCCTCTTCGGCCACTCCCAATCTTTCATCTAACACACTGGTCACGGTGGAATGACTTGTATGTATTTCCCCATGTTTTCTCATCTCCGTATCTCTAGGTCCCTTTCCCTGGAACACTCTACCTTCTCCCCCCTGATTTATTAAACTTCTACTTATCCTTTAAAACTCAGATCAGACATCACCTCCTCCAGGAAGGTCTCTCTGATACCCTCCCACCCAGAGGCAGATTTCCCCACCTTTATACTGGTGTCCAAATATTCCACTGCTGTTAAAAAGAAAAAAAAAAAATTTAATGATGGCATTCCTCTTTATCTCAAATTGAAAGCAAGGGCAGAAATACATTCTCATAAAAACTGCAGGAAGTAGATGTTACATGACTGTAAACAGATGAGTCTCTGTGTCCCCCAGACAGTGGTCCACACTGAGGTCACCCAGTGGATCCTGCTGTCAGCCACGTTTGCAGGGCAACATCCCTCCCTCAGCCAAACTTTCATCACATTCCAAGCAAAGGAGGTATTTTTCTTGTACTGGTCTTTGGCTGCTATTTTAGGGCAGGATGATCAACCAGATAAAAATATAGCATTTCTATGAAGGCAACCCCTAACATCTCTGTCTCCTGATCTTACAGCTGCCTGTAAACGGGGCCTCAGAGACATCAGGACAAAACTTAAAAGTAAACACAGACCTACTTCCTTATCTATAAAATGTTAAGCAGATGATCTCAAAGAATGCTTTTCCCACTTAAAGGTCCTCTGGATCCTTTCCCTGCCCCAAACTGGCTCTCTTTGGGAATGTTCCCACTTCTGAGAATAGATAAAACACAAAAGGGCCTCGCCAACAGTCGCACAGCTCACTGCCCTGTGTCTGAGAGTGGTTTTAGGATGGTTGAGGGTGGCTAGCAGGGTCTTCAATGTGTGCCTCAGAACAGTAGAACTCTATCAATACTCTTCCCCGAATAACTCAGTGTGGGACTTCAACCTGGGCTAAGTTTTCTCAAAACTGCACATATTATACTACCTTCTGGAGTGAGGCACTTCCTTTCTTGACTTCTAAATTTATTATTTTTTAAAGCTTCCCAGGGTGCCTTTAAGTCTAGGTTCACAGGACAAGTCCATAATGAATCCTACCCATTTCTTCAGAAACCCATGGTCTTAATTCAAGGACAAAACGATGCTCTTGGTGTCTGGGTTTTTGGTTACCTGGTGATGTCCATATTGGCGAAAATTGTGTATTTGGCAAAAATCACTAGAGACCTTGAATATTATGTTTCTTTTGCTATAAAACATTTTTATGCTTTTATAAAGTTGCTTTATAGTACACATCAATCATTTATTGTGAAGCTTTAATGGCATCTCCAAATTTCACGGTCACTTCTAAGAAGATTCTTCCTTCCACTGGCAAGCAATCTGCACCCCTCTACCTATCACTGCTGAGGCGTGAGTTTCTGGAAGAGAAGATGGTTCCCATCTGATGCGAATCCCGGAGTGAGCAGCTTTATTCCTAACCTTTGTTCTGAGCCCAAGTTCACAAAGGCACTTCTGCCACACCAGCTGATGGAAGCACCTGTCCAGACGTGGGGTCCAGACATTTCTGGAACCTAGAATGGCTTTCCTTAACGCAAACTCTGGCACCTCTAGAAACTGTTTCCAAGTGAATCCCTTCTTCTTTGGCCCTCTTCATTCCTAATAACACTGTTGAAGTTAGGACTCATTTCTCAACTAAACAATCTCAGTCATTGTATGACATGGGTTAAGAGTCTAACTGTCGAGGTTCAAATCCCATTTCCACCATGTGCTAGCTTTCTGGCCTGGGTCAATTACTTAATCTAACTTTATTTTCTTCATCATGAGATGGAACTGCAGTACTGACTGTACCCACCTCTTATGGATGTTGTGAGACTTGAATGAGGTGGTGACTGTAAAGTACTTGACACCATGCCTGGAAGAAGGCAAGGTTTTATTACATCATCATCATCATCATCTTCCTAATTGGTCCCTAGCAACAAGATCATTAACCTCCACCAATCCATCTTCCATGCTATCTCTAGGATGTACTTTCAAAAATATTTCCTGATTATAAAGTACATCTATTTCACTACAGAAAATCCAGAAACCCAATGAAGGAAACGTCACCCATAGTCTGACCACTATTTCCTTCTAGTCTTTTCTCTGTATTTTTTTCACAAGGTAGATTTGGTTCTAATTCTTATTTAGCATTAGACATGATTGGAGCTGTAAATCTTTGGCAGTGGGAATCTCTGCTCCTTTTACCTCTTGCTCCATCTGCCAGCATTGCCTCTTCTGAGTTTTACTGCCTGCACTTTTGCTTACTAGCTTCAAAGCTGAGACCTGTCATCTCAGGGTGGGGGTAAGGGCCTCTGGTCCAAGGAACACAGGAGAACGCTCAGAGTTCAGGTCTACCCCTGTGCTACTGGTCTTACCTCCTGCTAGCTTGCTCCTTGCTACCCCTAAGACTGTGCTTGTGCATTCCTTGGTCTGGAGGGGTCCCCTTCTCGTCTCTCCCCATCTGTGTTCACTGCATTTTTCAAGACTCTGAACAAGAATTTGTTAAATAAAACATTACCCTCCATAATGACAACCAAGCCTGGTGCTTCAGAGTGCTCTTACAGTTCAGGCCATTTCCATATGATAGCACAGGTACCTGGCAGACACCTGTTGAACGGGCAACTGAATATTTTATTGTTTATATTGTCTCTTCAAACAAACCATAAAGTCCTTCAGAGATTAACTATTTCCCTAGCACAGAGCGAGGTATTAAATAAATGATTGATGAATCAAGCAACAGCCAACACTTTTCTTCTTTTATAATATTGGGTTGGCCAAAAGTTAGTTTAGTTTTTCTTTTTTTTTTTCCAGATTTAATGTGTTTTATTGATTAAAATATTACATTTGTGCCAATTTCCCTTCCCTCTGCTCCCCTACACCTGGTGGCCCCCCTCCCTCCAGTTGTCCCCCCCTTTTAGATTATGTCCATTAGTTGTGCATACAGTTCCTCCCAATCTCTCTCCATCTATTCCATTCCCTCCTACCATGATCCCCAATTCCTATATCATCTCCCTCCCTCTCCCCACTCCCCCTCCCTGTTGACCTCCCCCCACTATGCTTCCCTTACCCACAGTTCCTTTTCCACTCTCGTTGCCTGTTTAGTTTGCCTTTGTTTCATCTCCCTAGCTTCTGTTTTTTAAACCAGTCCCTTTAACATCTCATATAACAGTGGTTTGGATCTAATGAACTCTTTCAGTTTTATTTTGTCCTGGAAACACTTTCTCTGTCCTTCTATTCTGAATGACAATTTCGCTGGATAGAGTATTCGTGGTTGTAGGTTTTGGATTTTCATTACTTTGAATATTTCTTGCCAGTTCCTTCTTGCCTGTAGTGTTTCCCTTGAGAAGTCAGCTGATAGTGTAATTGGGACCCCTTTGTACATAATTCTTTTCTTCTCTCTTGCTGCTTTTAAGATTCTCTCTTTATCCTTAATTTTTGACATTTTGATTATAATGTGTCTTGGAGTGGTTCTCCCTGGGTCCAGTCTCTTGGGAACTCTCCTTGCTTCCTGGATCTGCATGTCTATTCCCTTCCCCAAGTCTGGGAAGTTCTCCTTTATTATATTTTCACTCAATTTTTCAAGTTCTAGTTCATCTTCCTCATTCTCTGGCAAACCAATGATTCTTATGTTGGGCCTTTTATAGCTGTCCCAGAGGTTTCTGATCCTCTCATTGTTGCTTCCTATTTCCTCTCGCTGCATTGGTTGACTGCTTGTTCCTTCTCCATATTCCAGTTTGTTGAAATGAACTCTGGATTCCTCACCATCTGTCTCGTATGTGGTTTTGTTCCTTTCGTTATGAAAGTTTTTCGCTTCTTTCATATCTTTTTCCTGCTCTTTTGTGAATTCTGTAAGCCACCTGATAACAATGGCCCAGAACTGAGCCTCTGACAGGTTTCTTATCTGTTCATCTGTCAGGTTCTCTATCTGCTGTCTGGTGAGTTGTGCCACCGGGATCTCTATATTTGTCTGCCACATTTTGACAGATGCGTTTTGTTTTCCTGGGCTGGCTGTCCGGGGCGGTGCCTGTGTACGCGTCACAAATTAGCGACCAGTGCCTGTCTGCGACCTATTTCGCAGCCCTGTGGTGCTTTCTGTGGGGGCGGGGGTCCAAGATGGATTCACACAGTTATTCAGCTAGGAGACTGGGATCCGTCCTCCCGCCCCCCTGGGCCTCACTGTTCAAGGCGATGCTGCGGCTGCTCTCCCCAGCGCCCGGAGTCGCGCAAGCCAGGGGCTTGATTGGAGTCGCGCACGCCAGGGGCTTGATTGCCTCCGGGATTTTTCGCCCCCCCGCCCGCCGCTCCGCAAACAGCTTTGCCTTCTTTAACTCTTACCTGCCCAAATGGCACCGCTGGTTTATAACTTCATATGTTGGGCTTCCGTGTAGTTTTATTTTCTGGAATTTCTAGTTATCCTTTGTTTTGAAGTAGTTGTATTCCTCTATAGTTGTTGAGGGAGACCTAGCGTGTCCGTCTAAGCCTCCATCTTGGCCGGAAGTCCAGTTTAGTTTTTCTGTATGATGGCTCTAGTAGCGCTTAGTTGTAACTTCATTTGAGAAAATTTTGTTAGACTGTATTGTGACAGCTGTCACATCAGCCTGCATTTTTTTAAAAAGTATCAAAATTGGTGAATTTCTGTGCAGCCATTTTAATATTGAAGATGGAAGAAAATAAGCATTTTCATCATATTATGCTTTATTATGTCAAGAAAGGTAAAAACGCAACTGAAATGCAAAAAAAAGATTTATGCAGTGTACGGAGAAGGTGCTATGACTGGTCGAACATGTCAAAAGTGGTTTGTGAAGTTTCTTGGTACTATTGACATTTTGGCCAAATAAGTCTTTGCTGTGGGACTGTCTTACGCACTGGAAGATGTTTAGCAGCACCCCTGGCCTCTGCCCACTAGAAGCCAATAGCGGGAGATAGTCGTCATACTCAAAATATCCAAACCAATGAAGTTATTGATGAAAATGAAAAATGTGTCTTTGCTTTATGGAAAAAACTAAACAGACTTTTTGGCCCACCCAATATATGTATTTTTACTTCTTACCTTATTGCATTCTACAGGCTTGATAATGGTGAACCCTTTTAGAGTGCATACTAAGTTCCAGACAAGGTTCTAAGTGCTTCACACATATTAACTAATGTTCTCCTCACAACAGCCCTGGAAAGGGGGTACTATTATCATTTTTACTTTATACATGAGGAAATGATGGAATTAGAATTGAAGTTAAAAAAACAAAACTAGTCTGATCAAACATAACACCCATATAACTGAATCCAACAATTAAAATATTTATTAAGGGTCAACTATATCCTAAGTACTAGGTAAGGATACGTCCTGTCCTAGAGGGGGAGACACACCTAATAATGCACTAAACACAAGGCAGATGGGACAGACACACACAAACAAAGGGAGAAGGCGGCAAAGGGAGCCCAATGCCTATGATCGGAACAAGCCTCTCCCAAATGCTGGGAAATAAGGGGCCCTCAAAGTCATACCATTATTAGTCAGACCCAGGATTAGTCCTCAGTGGGAATCATAATTCCACAGCATGTCTGTGAGCATCTGGCAGGGCCCTGCACATTTGTTCACCCCCAGAAAGAAGCCCTGGGGCCAACTCTTTCTTGCTCCCCAAGTGATTCCTTGTCACTGATCCTTTGCTCTGCACTCCAGGAGTCTGGGGTAGCTGGACTGGGCAGGACCGCCCAGCTCCTCCCCATTGACAGGGACACAAAGTCTCAACAGATCACACAAGGGACCTGACACTAACGTTATTTTACAAGCAGAGAAGTCAGCCTTTTTTGTAGAGCCTGTCTGTACATCATAAAATTTCAAAAATTCAACAGGCTCATCACCAGCATCAACGTGGTTTTTGGTCAACATCAGGAACACACATAAATACCAGAGAGCTGGAGTCTAAAGGATCCCTGGAGCCAATGCATCAATGACAACCCCCACCTGCAACTCACCCCCTGCCCTCTGCCTGCCCCAGACAGAGAAGTCCAGGGGGGCAGCCCTCACAGGCCCAGGCTGCTTCTAGTCTGGAAGGCAAGAAATGGACCCCATTCCTCAGTGCTTTCACCCACACCACAGCTTCAACTATCGCCTGGATGCTAATACGTCTCAACCTGTAACCCAGACTCTAGTCTCTCAGCCCCTTCAAACTCAGGTTGTCCCAACAGAAATCATCACCTCTCCTTCAAGCCTATATTCTCAGTGACCATTGCCACCAAGGTAGAGACCTGAGTTGTCCTCATCCTACCTTCCCTCCTCCTTGGAGGCCCTCAAACCCACTCACTCTGAACCCCTCACCCACCCACTCTTTCAGTCCAGACCCTTGTGATTTCTTGCCGGGCTCAAGATATCTTTCTTAGAGGTCCTCCACCAATTTGTCCTCTCCACCAGAGGTCATGAGAGTCCGTCAGAAGCTTTAAACCCCTCAAAAGCTCACCATTACCTAAGAGATCAAGTCAAACTCCCAACCACAGCTCACTGGGCCCTGCAAGATCTGGCCCCTGCCTGCCTCTCACCTTTTGTTCATCCCCACACATACCCCTCCCTTTTTGCTCTCCCCAGACCAAGATCAGTCTCAGCCACCAAGCTCAGGTCTCAGCACAAGCACCACCTCCTACAGGAAGGCCTCCATAATGCCTTTACCTCAATCTGTGTGACAGAACACCTGTGCCCACCTCTACTGACATGCTGCGTACCACAAAGTGTCGTTAGTTTCCTTCAATATCTTTTCCATTGGATTGTGAGCTCATTTCTGTGTCCCCAGACCCCAGAGCGGTGGCTGGCACACAGTAACCATTTGACAGATGAAAGACAGCACCCTAGGAGCCCAAGCCCACTGGGCCACATCCCTTTGCCCTTCCCTGCCACCCAGGAGGAATTACCGACACAGTCGCAGGTGGGGAACTCGGCCTGGGCTCTCTTGGCAGGTGTGTCCAGCAGACTCTTGGTGGGTGTGTCCAGGTACTTAAGAGGTGACTCCAGAAAACCACTGAGGGTGGGTGTGAGTGGGTTCTCGGCCTTGGTGGGTGTGGCCTCCTGGCCTCCCTCCTCTGAATGGAAGCAGGTGGTTGAGAGCACGGTCACAGCTCCTGAAGACTCAATCTTGATTTGCTTGGGGGAGCGAGTAGCAAAAGGGCTCTCAGAGGCTGGGAGACATGTTGGCTGGTTCTCAGGATCCTGAATGGGCACAGACAGGGGGCCAGGAAGCCCAAAGCTATCCCCAAATTCGGCTTCAAACTGCCGGATGAGCTCTTCCAACTTGTCATCGGTAGGGGGGAGAGGGCCAGCAGAGCCTGACTGAAGGGTTGCCATGGGGCTGGGGGACCTCATTTCCTGAGTAGGGGGCAGCAGGCTGTCCCCAGAGGGACTAGGTGCAAATAGCGCAAGAGAAGGTTCTGGGGGCAGGGGGACAGCAGAGCCCTGTGAGGCAGGGACAGGGGCAGGTGGATGTGCCTGCGCATCCTCGGGGGCTGGGGTCCTCAGCCCTTCTAGGACGATTTGCCGCAGAGGTGGGAAGAGAGGCTGTGCTTCCCGTGGCCTAGACTTCTTGATCTGAATGGGCTTCCGGACAGTGGGCTTGATCCCAGGAGTGGCTTTCTCGGCTCCCAGAGGACCTGCAGCTGGTGTCAGGGGCTTCTTCTTTTTCTCCTTGGGTGGTCTGTCCAGAGGCCGCGGGACGGGTGAGCTTGAGGGTGTCCACCAGCCGGGAGCAGGAGACTTTGCAGGAGCCGGGAAGGAGGCATCGTGGGCCTGGTCCAGGAAGAGACTACGCTTATGGTGGAGGTGCTGCTGCAGGGCGGCCTGGGCCTTCTGGTGCGTGTTGGGCTCCACAGATGGCGTGGGAGCCTCTCTCTGGAGAATGGGGGCTGGGGCTGGGGAAGAAGAGGGTGCCTCAACCTTGACTTTGGGCTTCATGGGCAGGGCCTCGGGCCGCTTGAATACTGACTGGATGTAATCACTGGCAGTGCCCAGCAACTGCTCCAGTTCCGCCATGGGGTCAGGGCTTGGGCGGGGCATGGGCCAAGAGCTCCGGGGAGCTGCTGGTGGGGTATCAGTGCCCCAGGCTTCGGGAAACTCTGTTCTGGGAGTGGCTGGGGGTAAGGCAGGGCTGTCAGGAACAAAGGACGGGGGCTCTTCAGGGGGGACCGCAGGCCACGAGGGGGCCCGGAGGTAGGATTGGGGAGATCTGAATGGGGCGGGAGGGGACAAGGCCTCAGGAAGGGGGCGAGAAGCCTGGGGGGTGCAGTGGGAAGGCTGGGGCAGGGCAGAGGACAGCTGGGTGAGGGCTTCGATGGCGATGGCAGTCTGCAGGCTTATGTTTCTTTCCTTGGCGATACTCAGGGCGCTCTGGGACAGGGGCAGGCCCTCTGGGGGAGGGGGAGGCACCTGGGGGACCTCTGAGTTGAGGAGTGGCCTGTTGCTTGGTGCTGGGAGGCCAGCCTCACTAGGAGGCGGAGTCCCTGGGAGCCGGGGCCGGTCCTCCCCTCCCTCCACGACCACGGACTTGATCTTCCCCTCCAGCCATTCGAGGTAGTCAGGGCACTCTGGGCCATCGCAGTTGCAGTTGGGCGGTTTCATGCCGTGCCGCGCGAGGGCCAGGGCTGCCTGCAGCGTGTCCAGGTCTTCGCCGCCAGCAGCACAGCTCTCAGGCCCTGACCGAGGGCCCCTGCTGTTGTTCCCGGCCTCGCGACTCATCTCACGGTTGAAGGTTTCATAGAGCCGGGTGCTAAGGGCCCCGTAAGAGGACACAGCTTCGGCCACAGCCGAAAAGGCCACCAGATCGTGGGCATCTTCCAGGCGAGCAGTGTGAGCTGGGCCTGGGGCACCGTCCCAGTCGGGCTTCTGGTCTACTCGCCAAGGACCTGCAGCCGCCAGCAGACTGGGTCCAGCGGGCTCTCTAGCACCATTGACCGGCGCCCCTGAGGTGCTTAGCTGCCTTGAGTCCCCATGGTACACTGGCCCTGAGTCCATCTGACCTGGAACAGGTCCATCAACTGGGCTGAGCTCTGAGCCTGTCTGGAGAGAGAGGGAGAGAAAGAGAGAAAAGGAAAAAGATGAGCCATAATATTTGAAAAGCTTGTCCTGCTTCACACCACTAAGATGAACACCTAATTCCTGTTTTCCTGGTAAACCTTCTCTGTCTCTCATAGAGCTTGAACCTCAGCTCACCTTCCCATGTCTCCTTTCCCAGCTAGTTGCATGAGCAGAAATGGAAGGCAGATTTAAGAGCTCCTAGTGCCGAATTCTGATTGCTGCTCAGACGTTTTAGAGCCTCAGACTAATCACACTGACGAGGGTCTCCTGAAACTAAGTATTTATTAAGGATACACAGAAAAAGGCCTTGGAACTTGCAATGACCAAGGTGACAGGAGAACCATGTTGATTTTTTTGTGTGTCAGAAGAGAAAGAAAGCTATCCAAGCGCACCAAGTAACAATATGTCATAAGTGTAAAACAGGTATGACAAATTTGATTAGATTAACAAATTGAACCAGGACAAGGGGTCATCTACAGCTTCGCAGTGGGAAGGAACCCACAGTTCTTTCCTTTGCCCATTACTGTCCTCACTTAAGCCAGGCTGAGTGCAGAGTCTGGGACAGGGCAATGGTCCCAGCCCCAGGCCTGAGGGAAACATGGAGGATCTGACACAACATGTGTTTTGCCTCATGCTGAGCCAGTCTTGTTAATGTCAAGCCCATTACAGCTTGGAAGAAGATCCAGGCCCCTCCCCAAACCCAGGGAGCCAATGTCCACCAAAGCACACAGCGGAGGGAGGGTATGAGAGGAAAGGGGGCCATGTCCAGCAAGTTAAAAGCTAACACAAAGATGCAGAATTGAGTTTGCAAGATTCATCCCTCCAGAAAGGAAAGCTCTTCTTTTCAGTAGAACACCAATTTAAACAATATATAGAAGGGATGATGGATTTAGAAAGTCGTCAGTGGATATACAACAAGCAGGTGAAAGTCTGACAAAGGCACAGGATACACACATGGTCTCAAAACATGTCCTCAAAAGTTACTTCATTACAACAGTAATTTCAAAATGGAAAAACCTGGGAAACACCACCTTTACCGAATGATCCAAGTTATCATCATCACAAATATCAAGACAAACCAACATCATATGCCTCTTGTTATGATGCATAGCAAAGGCTATAACTCCAGTTACATACAACTTCAGCCAAGACCTATAACCTGAACCTAATCATGAGAAAACATCAGATAAACCCAAACTGAAGTACGCTAGAAAGTACCTGGGTTGCCCCTTTCACCAATTTCAAAGACGAGGAAGACTAACATCTCTCTCAGCTTACACAAGACTAAGAAGACAGGATAGCAAAATACATGCTCATGGGTTAGACCTGGGACTGAGGAAAAATAGCTATAAAATACCTCATTGAGACAACTGATGAAATTTGAATATGATATCGATAAGATCATATTGTGCCCATCTTAGTTTTCTTGACTTGGATCATCATACTATGGTTATGTAAAAGAATGTCCTTGCCCTTAGGACACACACACACACTGAAGTATTTAGGGGTAAATGTTCATAGTTATCTCCAACTTAATTTCAAGTGGTTCAGAAAAAGTTATAGTCATGCGCTGTTTAATGACTGGGATATATCCTGAGAAATATGTCATTAGGCGATTTTGTCATTGTGCAAACATCATAGTGTGCACTTACACAAACCTAGATGGTATAGCCTATTACACACCTGGGCTATATGTTATACCACCACTGCATGTGTGGTCCGTTGTTAACTGAAATGTCATTATGCAGCAAATAACTGTCCATGCATATGTAAATATATGCATATTTGGGGAAAAGCAGCCCTAGCTGGTGTGGCTCAGTGGATTGAGTGCCGGCCTCCCGGTTTGATTCCCAGTCAGGGCACATGCCTGGGTTGTGAGCCAGGTCCCCAGTTGGGGGTGTATGAAAGGCAATCACACACTGATGTTCTTCTCCCTCTCTTTCTCTCTCTGTTCCCCTCTCTCTAAAAATAAATAAATATTTAAAAAAAGAAAAAAGCAAATAAGGCAAAATGTAAAAAAAATGGGTATGTGGGAGTCCCAGGTACTCTTCTTGCAACTTTTTTGTAAGTTTAAAAATTCTATTGAAATAAGTTTAAAAAAGAAATTGGTCCCTCAGGTAGAACATAAGGGTATTAAACAGGTAACCAAAATGATACGAGTCCCCAGTCTGTCAACCATAGCAATCATGGGTCCCAAAGCAGTGTTGGGAACTGGGATTTGGGATTAGCCCGGTAGGAGGTGAGCAGAGGCCCCAGCCTGTGGTTGCTGCCCCATCCTTGTCACTGCCCCAACTGTGAACACAAAGGACCTTCATGCTTTTCCCCTATTTTTCTGAGCCTTGCCAATGCAATCCTCATTGCCTTGAATGCCTTTCCCAACCTCTGTGAGCTTACTTTGGTTTATCCTACAATGTCACCCCACCTTGACCTGGTTGGCAGAATTACCTGTGGCTCTTCCCCCTGGATTCCCATGGCACCCGAGAGATGTCTCTATTAGCACTTATCATATGCCACTACTATTATTCAAGCAGCTGCCTCCCTCACTAGTTGGTGGTTCCTTCGAGGCAACGTCCAGATCTTCCTGCCTTCTGCCTGTAGCTGCTCAGTAACACATTCTCAGTCCAGTGAAAGGCCTTCCACCCCCACTAGCCACAAAATATGCCAGCCTCTCCCGGACCCTGGTGGAAGACTAGGAACACACACCGTTCCTCTAGAAGTGTGGCTGATCACCCAGTACTCCCTTCCTTCCTTCTTAGAAACCTAAACTAATATGGCTGCAAAGGCTACAAAACCCAAGGTGGTCAAAGCTGACTTGCTCACGATTAAAGCCCAAATGAGCACTCATAAGCAAGAAGAAACATGAGAGAGAACTGTGAATTTACAGAAACACTACCAGGAAAAACAATGCTATGTGACCTGAGGCTTCCCCAAAATGGCCAAGACAACAAAAAGGATTGAAAAAGTTATTTTGGTGTGTGAATGAGAATAAGGAAGGGGCTAAGCCTGCTCTCGTGCCTCTAAATTCCCTGGGAAGGAAAATGCTGAAGAAGGAAAAAGAAAAGAAGGAAGAAAGAAAGAAGAAGGATGAGGAAGAAGGAAGAAAGAAGGAGGAGGAAGAAGGAAGAAAGAAGAAGAAGGAGGGAGGGAGAAGGAGGGAGGGAGGGAGAAGGAGAATAGGAAGAAGAGGAAGAAGAAGAAAGGGAAGGGTATACACAGGTATGAGGGAAGTGAAGCCAGGATAGGTGGGAGACTAAGGAATTCTAAATTCCAGTTTCCTGGCCAGGGGAGCCCACTCATACACTCCTCACACTTGCTGGTGATCCCGGAGGAAACTTGCCATCAGGGGAAGGTGCCAAAAGGTGGGTAAAGGACAAGTGTTGTCTCAACTTTCAAGACACTGAGTGAGGACAGCCCTAGGTAAGATTTCTGAGTGGGTAACTAAAGAAACTACAGGAGACAGGTTAAACAAAGGCCATCAATCAACCCATTAATGTTGAACTAATCTTACGGCTTTGTGTCATGTGGTTATTGGAGCAGAAGATGAGGAGACATCCTGGCTGACAGGTCACAAAGTCAAGTGCTGAGGGCCAAATCTGCCACAGATCTGTTTTGTTTTGCCTATAAGGGTACCCTCTGCTTTTCGAAAGTTTGCATTATGCTGCTTTGTTTTTATTAAAGACTGACATGAGTATGTGTTTTTGCTTAACTGGAAGAAAACCACAGGGGATTTTAACTTTTACAAAAAAAGGCAAAGAGTGAGAACAGCACTCAGAATTTGTTTTGCAGTGAGTCACTACAGAGGCAGCATGCACCAAGTGGCAGGAGTGGCACCTCCACCCTCCTTCTCCAGAGTCTCAGTATCAAGTCGCAATAACTTTGAATTGTGTCTGTGAGAATCAATGCTTTATCTAGATTTGTTCTGTGCATCCCTCAGCAAGATGTGGCCTAAAGTATCAGAAAAGCTTACGAAAACGCTTAAGGATGTTATGCTTAATATAAAACTGGACATAAATCAGTGTATTTGGTATGATTTGGGAGTTTATTTATTGGAGCTGGGAACGCTCAATTATTTTTCAATAAAAAATAATAGTAATTCTACACTTTATGCCACTTCAGTTTACAATAGGTTTCAAAGAAACATTCTAGACTTCTGGCCAAGATAGAGGTGTAGGTAGACACAATTCGCCTCCCTCCACAACCATAAGGAATAAACGAACTCAAAACTAAAAACAACCAGAACTACCAGAAAATCGAACTGCATGGTAATTCTCATCCAGACACGCAGGAGGAGCAGAGCCAGGGCAGAGAGGATGCAGTGTGGCAGCGGTGGTGGCTGTAGCCAGCCGGCAGAGAGTGCAGTCAGTCACACAATATAAAAGTCAGAAGGGACACCTGGAGAGTGACCCCTGCCCCTGACCAGACCGTGCAGCTCATGGTTCCAGTGCTGGGGAAAATAAAGCCTCATTGCTTCTGACTGTGAAAACCAGTGGGTATTAAGGCGGCAGAAGAAGCTACCAGTCTCTCAGCAGAGCCCGCTTGTTTAGAGGGCCCCCAGAGTCCTCAAACATCTGCAAACCCACCCACCCTGGGAACCACGGCCAGGGCAACAGCTGGAGGGGTGCCAGTCTAATATGGGAAGCAGGAGAAGTGCATGGAAAAGGGGCGAGAGCTGAGCAAGAGGTATTGTTCCTTCTCAGATCCCTCCCCCACATGTAGCGCCACAATGTGGAGAAACAGATCACCGTGCCCTGACTAGTACCTAAGGCTCCGCCCCTTACAATGTAACAGGTGCAACAGCTCTACCTAAGACACATAGGCAAATACAGGAGCCTGTCAAGTTGAGGAGACAGAAAAGTATGGCCCAAAAGAGGGAGCAGATCAAGGTTCAGTGGGATAACTAAGCAATGAGAAGACAGCCAACCTAACAGATGCAGAATTCAAAACAATGGTGATAACGATGCTCACAGACTTAACAGACATGCTTGAGTATGGCAAATGCATAAGGGAAGAAATGAAGGCTAAGGAAAATCCATATGAAACCAAGGTGAAGGGAAGGAGGTGGAGTTTCAAATCAACAATTTGGAACAAAAGGAACACATAAACAGTCAACCAGTACAAAATGAAGAAACAAGAATTGAAAAAAATAAGGAGAGGCTTAGGAACCTTTGAGACAACTTTAAATGTGCCAACATCCAAATCATAGGGGTGCCAGAAGGATAAGAGGAAGAGCAAGAAATTGAAAACTTATGTGAGAAAATAATGAAGGAAAACTCCCCAAATTTGGTGAAGGAAATAGATGTACAAGTCCAGAAAGCACAGAGAATCCCAAACAAGATGGACCCAAAGACGACCACACCAAGACACATCATAATTAGAATGCCAAAGGTTCAAGATAAAGAAAGAATCTTAAAAGTAGCAAGAGAAAAGAAGAGAGTTACCTAAAAGGGGTTCCTATAAGACTATAAGCAGATTTCTCAAAAGAAACTTTTCAGGCAAGAAGGGACTGGCAAGAAGTATTCAAACTGATAAAAAGCAAGGACTTACAACCAAGATTACTCTATCTAGCAAAGCTGTCATTTAGAATGGAAGGACAGATAAAGTGCTTTCCAGACAAGGTAAAGCTAAAGGAGTTCATCATCACCAAGCCATTATTACATGAAATGTTAAAGGGACTTATTGAAGGAAAAAAACACAACTACGAGCAGTAAAATGACAACAAATTCACAACTATCAACAACAGAATCTAAAAAAATAAAAACGAACACAAACCAAGCAAACCACCAGAATAAATACAGAACCATAGATGTAGTGATCATTTGGAGGGTTATCAGCTGTGAGGGAGAAGAGGGAGAAACAGGGAAATGGTGCAGAGATTAAGAAGCATAATTGGGAGATTTCCAGCCAATATGGAGGTGTAGACAGACACACTGCGTCTCCCTCCACAACTAAGAAGAAATTCAACTACCTCAAAACTAGAAAGAACCAGAAGTTCCAGAAAGTCAAACTGCATGGAAGTCCAGCAAACAAAGATATAAAAAAGAAATACTCATCCAGACAGGTAGGAAGGGCGGAGCTGAGGCGGAGAGGATGCGGTGTAGTGGCAGCAGCAGCAGCAAGGGCAGGCTGGTGGAAAGTGCAGTCACACATTTTAAAAAGTCAGGAGCGACACCTGGGGAGCGTTCTCAGCTCCTCACTAGACCTAGCAGCTCACGGTCCCAGCACTGGGGTAAATCAAGCCTCATTGCTTCTGATTGTGCTGACCAGTGGGGATTGGGGTGAAGGCAGAAACTGCCGGTCTCAGCGGAGTCCGCAGACCCACCCACTCTGGGAATGACAGCCAGGGCAGCAGCTAGAAAGGCACCAGTCTGGTGTACAAAATGTGAGAGTGCCTGGAAAAGGGGCGAGTACTGGGAAGGTGGCATTGTTCCCTCTTGGACCCCTCCCCCACATACAGCGCCACAACGTGGTGAATCAGGTCACCCTGTACTTTTGAATCCCTAAGGCTTCGACCCTTTCAACGTAACAGGAGCGACAGCTCTACCTGGGATGCGGAGGCAAACAAACACAGGAGCCTGTCACAATGAGGAGATAGAGAAGTATGACCCAAAAGGGGAAACGGATCAAGGTTCCAGTGGGAGAACTAAGCCATGAGGAGATAGCCAACTTAACAGATGAGGAGATAGAAACCTAACAGACACAGAATTCAAAACACTGGTGATAAAGATGCTCACAGGCTTGACAGATATGCTTGAGTATGGCAAACACATAAGAGAAGAAGTGAAGGCTATGCTAAGTGAAACGAAGGAAAATCCACACAGAACCAATGGTGAAGGGAAGGAAACCAGGGTTCAAATCAATGATTTGGAACATAAGGAAGAAAAGAACCATCAACCAGTGCAGAATGAGGAAGCAAGAATTGAAAAAATGAGGAAAACTTCCCAAATTTTGCAAAGGAGATGGACATACAGGTCTGGGAAGCACAGAGGGTCCTGGCCGAGTTCGACCCAGAGGGGACCACACCAGGACACATCATGATTGAGATGCCAAAAGTGAAAGATAAAGAGAGTCCTGGGGGAAGCAAGAGAGAGGCGGAGAGTTGTCTACAGGGAGTTGCCTCTGATTTCTCAGAGGAAACTTTGCAGGCAGGAAGGGGCTGGCAAGCAGTATTCAATGTGATAAAAGGCAACCTGCAACTAGGATTACTCTATCCAGCAAAGCTATCATTTGGAATGGAAGGGCAGATGAAGTGCTTCCCAAACAAGGTAAAGCTAAAGGAGTTCATCATCACCAAGCCATTATTATATGAAATGTCAAAGGACTTTACTTAAGAAAAAGAAGATCAAAACTATGAACACTAAAATGACAACAAACTCACAACTATCAACAACTGAATCTAAAAATAAAAACAAAATCCAACTAAAACCAGAACAGGAACAGAATCATAGGTATGGGGATCATTTGGAGGGTTATAAGCTGGGAGGGAGGAGGGAGAGAAATGGGGAAATGGTGCAGGGATTAAGAAGCATAATCGGTTGGTACAAAATAGACAGAGGGAAGTTAAGAATAATATAGGAAAAGGTGAAGCCAAAGAACTTATATGCATGACCCATGGACATGAACTAAGTGGTGAGGGACTGTGGGAAGGAACAGGAGTACTGGGCAGAGCAGAGCAAAGGGGAAAAAAAAATTGGGACAACTGTAACAGCATAATCAAAATATACTTTGCCAATGTTAAAATCAAATTTCACATGAAACTGAGATTTTCTTCAAGGTCCACATGTCTGCCTGGCAACTCTGTCTACCACTCCAGCTCACACCAGCCTCATCATTCCACACTGACTCTCTGAAACCAAGGCCAGGGGTTAGGAATTATTTATCAACTGCCTGAATTATCGCTTTGTTCACCTGTGTTACTTGCCAAGCCCTATACGCGTTGGGCTTTGTGACTCGGGCTATATACATTCACGTTTTACAAGGTCGGCTGTGATCCCTCTGTGGGCCAGCTACAGAGAATTACAGGCTAAGCAGGCTGGCTCACCACGGGCTGCACAGACATATCTCAAGTACAGTCGAGTCCCTGTGAGTCTCTGTAAGGCTACAGGTGATGCATCAACCAGGGGAAGTCTGCCACACTGCTCTGTCCTCAGAATTTCCCTGTTCAACAGTTATCAATAATGATAGCAAGGCATGTTTACCAAATAGACAGATGCTGAAAACGGGAGGGATAAACCTATGTTAAGTGACAGGACCAGGTCTGAAAAGTCAACAACCTGGAGAGAAAAACAATCTAACAGGGTAAATAGGGTCCTAGGCTGGGGCTCCAAACCACACCTGTGCAAATGAAAGATGGAAGAAATGCATCACAATGACTATAATCTACAGTGAGAATTACATTTTATACCATGAGCTATTATATACTTATATAAGTGACTACTCTGCAAAACAGTATTTCTCCTTACTAGATCAATGACTCCCCCCACCCTCCTTCTTGCAAGTTGCATTCTATAGTCCACTAACGAGCCCCGACCTGTAGTTAGACACACAGACCTGACCAGAACAGGACCTGTGGCAGAGGCCGCAATGGCCCTGCTCTGCCCAGACAGTCCCTGCCTGAAACATGGGCTTCTCTTTGGGGCTGCACCCTCTGAGGGGACAGAGAGGAGAGCAAACCGGACAGTTCAAAACCATCAAAGGAACAGGTTCCTTTGGTTCTGAAGAAGACAAAACTCAAGGTTTTTAAGCATCTGAAGGTCTGTTGTTTCAGGAAAGAATTCAACTTGTTTTGAGTGGTGCTAAAAGTGGAATTAGGAAATGGGTAAAGGGGACTTGTGGCCAAGATGGAAGCCTAGACTGACACGCTCCATCTCCCTCCACAACTAAGAAAGAATACAACTACCGCAAAACCAGAAATAACCAGAAGTTCCAGAAAATAAAGCTACATGGAAGTCCAACGTATGAAGTTATAAAGAAGTGGTGCTTGTCCGGACAGGTAGGAGGGGCGAAGCCGGGGCGAAGAGGTCAAGCTGTGCTGGTGGCAGCGGTTGCAGCGACGGCGGCAGGACGGTGATAATCACAGACACCCGTATATAAGGGGAGGCGAGAAGCGCCTGGGGAGCACCCCTGGCTGCAGACCAAACCTGTCAGCTTGCGATTCCAACGCCGGGGAAGGCAGACCCCCCATTGCCTCGGACTGTGAGGGCCAGAGGGCGTGAAGACGGAGGAGGAGGATTCCAGTCTCTCAGAAGAGTGAACCGCAGGAATCCATCTTGGACCCCCGCCCCCACACAAAGCGCCACAGTGTGGTGAGAAGGGTCACCCAGTAGTGAGGTGTGCAGGGGGCTCTGCCCCCTATAGTGTAGGAGGTGTGACAGCCCCGCCAAGGAAGCAAAGGTAAACACAAAATGGTCAGGATGGCACTGATCATGATAGAGATCCCAATCACACAGCTGACCAGCGAGCAAATATCTAATCTAACGGCTCAGGAGATAGGAAATCTTTCTGAGGCACAGTTCAGAGCTTTGGTTATACGAATGTTTACAGACCTAACAACAGATCTTAAACAAGATGGGGAAGGAATGAAGGCTAGTCCTGCTGAAATGAATGAAAACACATACAAAACTAGTAGTGAGGGAGAGAAAGCCAGGGATCAAATCAACAAATTGGAACATAGGGAAGGAACAAACAGTCAAACAGTGCAGAAAGAGGAAATGAAAAGTGAGGAAAATGAGGAGAGGCTCAGAAACCTATGGGACAGCTATAAGCGGGCAAACATCCAAACCACAGGGTTACCAGAAGGTGAAGAAGAACAACTAGAAATTGAAAAATTATGCAAAAAGATATTGAACTTCCCTAACTTGGGGAAGGAACTAGACTTACAGGTCCAGGAAGCACAGAGAGTTCCAAAAAGTCTGGACCCAGGGATAACCACACCAAGACACATTATAATCAAAATGTCAAAAATTAAGGATAAAGAGAGAATCTTAAAAGCAGCAAGAGAGAAGAAGAGAATTACGTACAAAGGGGTCCCAATAAGACTATCAGATGATTTCTTAAAAGAAACTCTGCAGGAAAGAAGGGACTGGCAAGAAATATTCAAAGTAATGAAAAGCAAAACCCTACAACCACGATAACTCTATCCAGTGAAGCTGTCATTCAGAATAGAAGGGCAGAGAAGGTGCTTCCAGGACAAAGTAAAGTGAAGGAGTTCATCAGATCCAAAGCACTGTTATATGAAATGTTAAAGGGACTTGTTTAGGAGAAAGAGGATCAAAACTATGAACATTAAAATGAAAACTGTATCACAACAACCAACAACAGAAGCTAGGGAACTGAAACAAAGGCAAACTAAGTAGGCAACAAAAGTGGGAAATGAATTATAGGTATGGGGAACATATTGGGGGGAGATGGTACAGGAATTAAGCATACTAGGAGGGAGTAGCGTAGATAGGAAGATGTTGAGAAGAACTACATGCACAAACAATGGGCATGGACTAAGGGGGGGCGGGAAACTGGAGAGAAGGGAGTCACTGGGTGGAGGGGAACAAAGGGAATAGAAATTGGGACAACTGTAACAGCATAATCAATAAAGCATATTAAAAAAAAAAAGAAAATGGGTAAAGCTTTAGAGATTACTTTAGCTCATTTATGGAAGAGTTTTAATATTTAGGGATACTTAAAATGTACCGAACACCCTCTAACAACCAGGAGGTAGCAAGCTCTGATCAATGGAGGTGTCAAAAAGAAAACCAAGCAGCCCTGGCTGGTGTGGCTCAGTGGACTGAGTGCCGGCCTGCAAACCAAAGGGTCGCCAATTCGATTCCCCGTCAGGGCACATGCCTGGGTTGTGGGCCAGGCCCCCAACGGGGGCATATGAAAGGCAACCACACATCAATGTTTCTGTCCCTCTCTTTCTCCCTCCCTTCCCCTTCCTCTAAAAATAAATTCTTTATAAAAAAAGAAAAGAAAAAGAAAACCAAGCAGTTATGTGGTGACTGTTGACAGGCAATGCTAGAAGAGGGTGGGGGCTGTTTAGGCTCTTTCAAATTCCCAGCTCAGATGTGCCCCAACACTAAAACCCTCCAGTTTCTCCCTCAATTGTCACCCCACTCTGGGCGTCGGCAACCACCACACTCTGAGGATGCTTCTCAATGTCTGCCCTTTGTCTGAACCTCTCAGCTGACCTCCAGCTAACCCCCACCCCTGGAACATGAGTCAGCAGTCTAACATGGAACTGAATTCCCCCTCCCCACCTCCAACTGCTCCTTCTCCAGTTCTCCTATTTTTGTGAGTGTTCTTGCACTTACCAATCTCTCCAACTCAAACATCATCCACGTTCTTCCAATACTCAGTCCCCAGATCCAAACAACTCTAAACATGGATGCCTCTCTATCCCATCTCCTCCCTTTCTGTTCTTGCTCTCCTAATTTGAACCTTGGTGTGTGTATACATTTTTAAATTTTCCAACCTGACAGTGGCTCATTTAAGCAACTCTATACACCCCAAGTCCCTTTCCTCATCATATATGTATGTGCACCCACACACACAATCTTTTCTCCACCCTACGATCTCTGTTGTTGATCACATCTCGCCCTCCCTCAAGACTCCTGGCCACCAACTTCATAACTCTTCCTTGCTCAACCTTCATGTTTTAAGAATGCCACGTACATGCACCCAGTGCTTAGCATGTGTGACAGATTTTGTTTTTCAAAGATGGTCACTAAAATCCTTCTATCCCACATGCATTTCTGCCATGGAGAGGTGGGGGTCTACATTCCCTCCCCCTGACTCCAGCTGGGCTTGTGATGGTGGCGGAAGTGATGCTAAGTGGCTTTAAAAGCTAGATTACACAAGGCAATACAGCTTCTGCCTGGTTCTCTTGGGACACTTACTCTTGGAGCCCAGCCACCACACTGTGAGGAAGCCCAGGTCACATGGAAAGACCGTGTGTAGGTGCCCAGTTGAGGTCCTAGCTAACAGCTGGCATCACCTGTTAAATATGTGAGGCAAGATGGCCTTTGAGGATTCCAGTCCAGTCATCAAGCTACCTCTAGCTTTTAAGGGTTCCCATTTGATGCCATAAACATCAAGGAAGAGAGACAAGCTACCCATGCTCTGTAGCTTCTGGACCTGTAGACCCTGTGAGCATAATAAAATTACTGCTGTTTTATGCCACTAAATTCTGGGGTGGCTTCTTACCAACAATAAACCAGACTGTTTATTTTAGGAACATCAAGAAGTTTATAAGGTGGAAGGCAAGAAACAGACCTATAAACAAACAAATGCCCCTAAAGCATATCAGCGCCGTGAAAACAGTCTATACACGGTGGTAGGGGTCACTTCTCTCTGGGCAGGTGAACATGTGTGTCAGGAAAGTTTTCACCTTCAGGATGAGGCTCAAAAGATGGGCAGGTGCTTTGGAGGAGGGGGAAGGAGGAGGAATTCCAGATGGAGGGACTAGCATTGCAAAGGCACAGACTCATAAGAAGGCCTGGCAGACTGGGGAAGGGTAAACTACTGGCAGGGAAGGGTAAGCTGTTGAGCATGTCTTGAGCATCAAGTGTGGGGAGGGCAGGTGTGTGACGCACAGCATGAACACAATAGAGCAGATTTACATTCCAGGATGGGCACTCAAGTATTCCAGCAGAGCAAGGACTGCAGAGTCTAAGGCTGGTGGCCTGAAGACCATTTGGGAGATGAATGCCACTATCCGGATCAGTGATAACAAGGGCCTGAACTAAGGCAATCACAGAGAGTCAGGGATAAGGCATGGTTCTGGAGGTAAATGATTCAATGTAGAGGGTGAGGTGAGGAATGAAATCAATCCCTCCTGGTCAAGTCCCCCATGGCCATCCTGCCCAGCACAGGGTCTGAACCAGATCCCACAGTCAGCACACTTTCTGCTGGGCATCTTTTCCTTAGATTGTATTACCAACTACACTGTGAGCTCCTAGGGGATGAGGCTCCCACCACAGCTTCAGAACCTAGCAGAGAGAGCTCAGTATGTGTTCAGAAAAGAACTGCTACTTCTTCCTCCCCAGACTTGGCTGGTACAAGCCTCTTCATCCCACGACTTTGAGAGGTTGGAGAAGTGAGGAACTCCACTCCTCAGACACCTCATTTGGTCCGTAACACAGCTGGAGGTACAGAATCACCACCAGGTTTTCCAGGTCTTTCCCAACTCTTAGAGGGTGAACACCCATCAAAACCAGATTAACAATCCTCTAAGAAAGAGCAACAGAAGGGCTGTGTGAAGATAAAGACTATTTATCTTGAGACAGCAAAGTTCTCATTGACCATGTAGCGCCTCTAGGAAAGGGGAAATCAGAGGAGCAGAGTCCCTACGGCTGTCCTGTTGACTCTCAGCAGTTAAGTATCAATTTAGAAGACACAGGTCCAAGAAGGTACTTTCATCCAGGATGAAAAGTCTGCAGTCAACCTCCCAGTGGCCAGGAAGCAGGCCAATGCCAGGCACATCCTCCAAAGTGGAATCTCTAAGAATGGATTCTCAGGGGATGGCTGCTCCCTAACCAGCTGGCCAATAAATCCCACCCAGTACTTTCCAGGCCACCAGCACCACCAGCTCAGCTGTTCCATTTCTCCAGCCACTGGCCAAGGAACTGGACTTTCCAGCTCCACCCTCTGCCCAAGTCCTGGAGCTCAGTGTCCACCTCCATGCAAATTCCACTCCTTCTTCCCCTCCCCACTGATGGACAGCTCCCCTCCTCTAGTAACACATGGGTTGTATTCACAGCATGTTCTGTCTAGATGTGATCAATTACTCATCTCCTAAGAGGATCTCCCCTCTTCGATTTTTTATAAGATGTTATTTATTTATTTTTAGAAAGAGGGGAAGGGAGGGAGGAAGGGAGAGAAACATCCATGTGTGGTTGCCTTTCACACGTCCTCCCCTCTTGGGATTTATTAATGAAAAAACGGAGTGAGGAAAGAGACTTTTAGGGAAAGCCTTGGAGAGAATGTGCACACTGGCCAGTTGTTTTGCAAGTGAGAGAGAGAGAGAGAGAGAGAGACAGACAGACAGAGACAGAGTCAGAGTCAGAGAGTGTGTGTGTGTGTGTACACACTGTCTAGCTGGTCCTGTGACTGTACTCTGCAGACAGCAAATCTTGGAGGGTTACGTCTAACTTCTTGAGACTATCGTGTGTTGGCAGAGGGTATTCTTGTGTTAGGTGAGGGATGTACTGGTTCTTGTGGTTACTGTGTACATATTAAGTAAGACATTTTCCTCCTACAAAATGGACAGACAGCCCTGGCTGGTGTGGCTCAGTGGATTGAGTGCCTGTCTGCAAAAGGAAAGGTCACCGGTTCAATTCCCAATCAGGGCACACGCCTGGGTTGCCAGCGAGGTCCCTGGTTGAGTGTGCGCGAGAGGCAACAGATCAACGTTATCTCTTGTACATAGATGTTTCTCTCCCTCTCTTTCTTCCTCCCTCCTCCTATCTCTAAAAATAAAATTTAAAAATCTTAAAAAAAAAAATGGACAGACAGAGCAAATCTCTCAACAGCTGGGGTGATTGATGCTCAGGAAAAAGCTGAACTGAGGCCAAATTCCCTGAGGTCATCATATCTGGCAGAAGTGTGGGACTATGACTATTCATGCCCTCTCACCCAATAATAATTAATGTAGCTTCAGGGAAGAAAGGAAAAGAACAGGAGGAACTAAGAAGAGTCTTCACATAACTCTAATGGAACACTCTTGTGATGTACTGAATATCATGCTAATCACTGCACACTCATTTAGCTCCTCCAATCATCACTAACTCCTACAAGGTAGAGACTTATCTCCATTGATGAGGACACAACACAGAGAGGTTGAATAACTTTCCCAAGATCAAACAGCAATCCAGAAGGGCACAACTATTTTTAACCACTAAGTACTACCCTTAATCTTATTTCAGGAAATTAAAACAAAATATATAAGACAACAGAAGAAGTAAAAAGTTACGTGTGCTGAAGATTTTCCCAGAAGTATTAATAGTAAAGAATTACAAGTAACCTAAGCACCCTACAATAGTGGAATGGTTTTAAAATGTTATAATAGTTCATGAAAAGATGATAAGAAATAAATATATGAAAAATACTCAACTTCATTAGTAATCAGAGAAATACAAAATAAAACCACTGTGAGTTCCATTTTATATCTAGTATACAGAATTTAAGAACAACAATGCTTAGTTCAAATCTTGCCCCCACCGCTTACTAGCTCTGTGATCTTAGGCAAGTAACTTAACCTCTCTGTGCCTCATTTCTTCATCTGTAAATGTGTGGTTAACAGTTGACCTCTCTGTGCCTTATTTCCTCATCTATAAATTGGGGGTTAATAACAGTACCTAACCTCACTGGGTTATCATGAGGATTAAACAAGTTAATATATGAAGAACACTTCCAACAATACCAGGTACATTGGGTGGTAAAAAGTACCATAAAGAGAATTTTAGTTTAACACCAAGTGCTGGTGGCATTTAGCAGAAAGTTTTCTAATACACCACTGGCAGACGACATAACAGAACCACCATTCTAGAAAGGTCTTATGGTGCTACCTTTCAACGTTGAATATACATGTATCCAACAGTTCTGCAATTCCACTTATAGAGAAACTTTGCACACATGCATCCAGAGACGTGTACACAATGTTCACAGCAGCATGATACATCAAAACCAAAATGCAGAAATATTCTAAGTGCCCAGCAATCACAGAATGGACAATGGAATATTTTACAGCAGTGCAAATGAATGAACTGCAGGAACATGAATGAATCTCAGAAACTACACTCAGTAAAAATAAATAAACAAATAAATAAATAAATAAATAATAAAATAAATAGCAAGCTTCAAAAGATTATATTCTACCAATTCAATTTTTAAAACTCAAACAAAAAATTAAATGTACCATATAAGAATAAAACACGTAATTAAAACTTTTAAAACTGATTTGAGATTTTCCTTGTTCCTTAGACGAAGAGTGTGGCAAAAGTCATAGTAGTGGTTATCTCTGGAGGTGACAAAGAGGTACAGGATTGGGGAAAACACCCAGGTAGGCTGGCAACATTCTAATTCTTAACTTGGTTAGAGAATTCACATGTGTTTATTATTATGCTTCATCTGTTTAACATACAGGCATTTGTCGGAGATATTGCAGGTTTGGTTCCACACCACTGCAATAAAGTGAGTCATAATCTTTCTGATGGTGGAGAATCTTGCCTTCAATCTGTTAAAAAGAAAAAGAAAAAAGACACAAAAACAAAACCAAAAAAAGAAAAACAAGCAACATCTGTGAAGCTCAGTAAAGCAAAGTACAATAAAATGAGGTATGCCTGTATATAAAATTCTAGGTCAAGTATGTGTTTCAAATTTTATATAAGAAAAATTACAATATTTCATCAGTAGATGTAGAACTGCTTAAAATATATAGAATGAGAATGTATAAAAACAGGGAACTGCCTTAAATATAAAAATGAAACTCAGGAATATATTTGTACTCATAAAAAAATGCTGAGGATTTTCATGACAGGGTAAGAGGTTATACTATTTGAAGTGGAAAAAAAGAAACAGGATTCAAAATGTTGCCCAATTTAAGAATTCAATTACATTAACAATGCGCACACACAGAGGGGGGATTTTCATAAACGTCA
The DNA here is from genome assembly GCF_987537825.1 of Furipterus horrens. Classification (NCBI taxonomy): domain Eukaryota; kingdom Metazoa; phylum Chordata; class Mammalia; order Chiroptera; family Furipteridae; genus Furipterus; species Furipterus horrens. Next base: position 54,867,109 of record NW_028327176.1, on the reverse strand, counting down.
ACAGGACTCATTCCACAGTCTTCAGAATTTATTGTAGGTATTACATTTTTATTGGGGGTGTTGGTTAAGAAGAGAGTAACTACAACACACCTGAAACTCACAAACTATGCCTTGAACAAGGACTGGAAGGGAGCCTCAGGGCAAGGAATTTTGGGTGCATTTTCTTTCTTGCTATTTCTGTTGCTAGAGTTGTTACAACACACATACACAAAATCACACGTGTGCGCAAAGCAAGAAAAATTCTACAAGATGAACAGCTCACTGGGAAGGAAGACAGGGTCTGGTTGAGGTGGAGTGCTGAACCGGAAGCCCCCCCTCCCCCCAAAAAAGTGCTCTGTGACTTGCTGGGCTCCAGAGTAAAGCCCTACAACTCCGACCCACGCAGAACTCCCCCTCCCCCGCCGCTTGGTCCTCCCCTAAGGCAAGCCGTGGCAGGAAGGGTGAGGGTGAGGGTGGGGGTGGGGGTGGGGTGGGGGTGGGGGTGGGGGGAACCGAGCCGCAGGCTCTGCAGGCTCCCCACCCCCAGCCGTAGAGCTGCGCCCAGGAGCGGGAGCCAGCGCTCTGACGGAAGCCCCTGCCTCAAGCAGCCGGTGCTGGCGGCCGGCGGCGGCGGCCAGCGTGAGGAAACTGAGCCGACCACATCTGACGCCTGGCGCAAGGAGCGGCAGCTGCCTCCAAAGCCGCCCGCATACGAGAAGCAGGTCAGGACGCTGACGCTGACACAGCTCCTGAGCCAGACAGCAAGAGCCCTGACTCCCTAACACACACACGGATACACACGCACGTGCGCGCACACACGTGCATACACACACGGGCCCTGCTCCGACAGCGCTCGCTCGGTACAGGGCCCAAGCCACGCAGTGCACGTCTCAGGGCCAGAAAAGCCCCCATGGTTCCCAGCGAGGGCGGGGATTCCCACAGCTCCACCCACTCTGGCTCACACCCAGTTCTCACCACTCACCTCCTACCCCAAAGCCTAAAATGCTAAGGACAGGAGAAAGGGAACACCGCAAACGTCAAGTCCACTGACCTTGGCTAATGGTCCCATGCACTCTCCCTAAAGGTGCTCCGAGACCCCACATAACCCACTTACCGTTTGAGCATGTCCAAAGGGCAGGGGCTGGAGAACCACCATGACGACAGCGGCTAACAGTTTTGCGTGCCGGATGCTAAACTCTGGAACTACGGATTAAGTAGGCACTTTTTATGTATATATGTAACCTTTCAATTCTTCCAACAAGCCAACAACCATTTTAATGGGTCAACGAATGAAGCAGAGAGAGGTTAACTAACATACTCGAAGGCTCACAATTACCAAGTGGCAAAAGCTGAATCTAACATCTGAGTTGATAGTGGATACCCACGGCCTCCCAGCTGCCAGGGTGCTCATCTTTTGGAGAATAAGCTCTCTCGTTCACAGGGGACTCAGTAACTATGGATTTCAGCTTCTCACTTGGACCCCTGGAGAGTGAGTTTGCCTCCCTGCATTCCTTTCTCAAGGACTCAAGAAGACTTAAATTTCTTTCAAAGAAATTAAATCTTTAAGCCACCACCCAAATATCTGGAGAAAAAGATATTTTTTATTGGAGGAAGCTTCACCCATCAGTCATAAAACCAATTTCACTAGGAAATGGAAAAGGGGGAAGCTGCCATTTAGGGAAGCCTGGTGCTGTCCAGAAGGCAGCAAATTAGGAAATGCGGATAATTCTATTTATCCTAAACCTCTGGAAAAAAAAACACACACAACCCCGTGTAAAGTCTCATTATCGACAGTCACTGCTAGTCTGTTAGTCCAGAAAATTGAAAGATGCCACTAATTTGGGTTCTTGTACATGTCTGTCTCAAAGTCTTGTCTGCAATGTTGGAGAAAGAACAGTCGTCTTCCTTCCAGCCTCTCTGTGGCAGACCCCCACTCTCCTGCCCACCCCACACGTCCCTCCAACCGATCCGGGTCCTCCACCATTCTCTCAGTGTCCTCCCATACAGCCCCTCAACAGAGCTGGTCTCCACCCCTCCCCCCTCGCCCTCACAGCTCTTCAGGAAACCTCACTTCCACCCAACACTCCATTGCTCAGCCCACACCAACAGCAAAGCTTCCTTTCCGCTGGACTGCTTCTCCAGCTACGGACACTTTTCTACTTGGGTGCAACTAAACCCAACATATTTAAAACCTAACTTAACACCTGTCCCCCTTTTCTGGGCATCCTGAGAATGCCCTTCCGTCACCTTGGATGTCTTCCTCTTTATGCTTCCATATGCAAGCAGACCCTAGCCCTGCCCACTGCTCTTCTTTAGAGTATTTCAGATCTGCCTTCTTTTGGTTTTCTCCTTAATTCCTGCGGAGACAAATTGCAGTAGATGAGATGGCTCGCTCACTGACCATCCCCCTCTGCTTTCACCCCAGCACTCCACTGTTGGACACATATTCAACCCACTGAACCTCAAACCCACGTCCCCCAACTCTCAGGCCAGGGTGCCTGCTAATTCACATCTCCAATCTTCTCTTTTGGCTCAAACAGTAAAAATAAACAAATAAAGAGGTAAGCAAATAGACAAATGTATCAAAGGCAATAAAGACCTTTCTATCTTGTAGTGAGACTCCTAGAAACTTAGGTTTATATTTGCACTTCAAAAAATCTTTTCTACACATTAGTGAAAGCTGAAAACTCAGGATGATGGCAACAGTTTGATAAATGGTGATACAACTCATAGACCATTATACCGTCATCTAAACCCACACAAATCATAAACACTAAGGGAAAATATTGAATAAGATGGGAAGTAAAAATAGCAGAATACCACACTGTACGTGAAGGTTATTACAACTATGTAAAACTATGCATGCAAATGACAAAAGAGGGAAAGTAATTTTAAGTGGAAATAGCTGTAGAAGCCCCATAGAATCATGAAATTTCACCTACTGATGCTACCAGCACATTATGGCAATCATACCTTTCATATATGACACATATAATTGTGTATTCATTCATTTATTTCTTCAACAAATAGGTATCGAGCGTCTACTACTTCAGTGTCACTTTTAGGCATTGGGGATACACCAGTGAGCGAGCAGTCCCTGCCTCATGGACAGAGACTTTCCAGATACTTAGATCTGTCCTGGGTCCCATTCAAAAACAGGTTCCTTTAGGTAGACAGTAAAACACTATCTCTAAACGTGCTTGGCAGCATGAATGTTATGTACTCTGTGGCTTTGAGTATGTGATGAATTCAATGAAATTCATATTAACTGTGAGTTGATCTCTGAGTGAGCTGCCCTTTGTGTAGTTACTGATATAGAATATCAAAGGCAGACAAAAACTCATTACAGCCAGGGAAAACCCTGGTGGATGGATGACCCAGCATGATAAAGGTCATAAGAATAGAATAAGGTGTAAAAAAAAAAAAAAAAAGTTTCAATAGAAGATGCTGAGAGAGATGGGAGAACAGAAAGTTCTGTCACTGCAAAGTGAAAAATGAAGTAAAAACAAGAATCTGACTTCCCCAAGTTTACATTTGGCGCCTTTTCTTTCCTATGCAACACAGACTTCATTTACAAAACTGAGGTCACTGAGTATATTCGGGGTGGTGGTGGTATGAATTTGTATTTATTATTGAAATTAGGTTTTCACAATCAAAGTTGTCTTATTTGGGATTTTTTTAAAATGCCAATTCCCTCCCTTTTTGTACCATAAGTGTTTTCCATAGTATCAACTCTTCAAGAGTTTCATTTTTAATAGCTGCAATGCTTTTCCTGGTATGTATATAGCATACATATAGCTCCTGAGGTTGAATGTCTAGTTTCTGTCATTTTTTTTTGCTACATTCTCATGGCACATAGTAACTACTGAAATGGTTTCTTTCCTCTTTATCCCACATCTACTTGGGCCCTTGATTTTTCTGAGGACAGGGATAAAAAACATGGCACAAAGTCAGGGTTCTGCTTGGCTGAATAGATGGGCTCTACCAGCCCCAAAGACTGTAGGTAACAACCTGGATAACAACAGGTAGTACTTTAAGCACATCAGTACAAACATTTTTCATCTCATTTGAATGACAACTTAGATGTCTCAAGCCTGCCTTGGAGAGGAATATTATGCAGCCATAAAAAAGAATGAAGTATTGATACATGCTACAGCATAGATGAACCTTGAACACATTATGTTAAGTGAAAGAAATCAGACACTAAAGGCTACATATTGTATGATTCCATTTATATGAAATGGTCCGATGAGGCAAATCCATAGAGACAAAAAGATTATTGGTTGCCTAAGGCTGAGGGGATTGGAGGGACGAGGAAGGGTGAATGCTACTAGGTAGTTTCTTTTTTGGAGCAAAGGAAATGTTCTGAAATTCATTGTGGTGATGGTTGTACAGCTCTGTGAATATACTAAAAACCACTGAACTGTACACTTTAAATGGGTAAATTGTATGTTTTGTGAATTACATCTCAATTTAAAACATCTTTAGAGTAAGCCTTCGTCTCCATCTCCACCTTGGTAAGAAGCCTTAAGACAAAAGCAGAAACTAAACACTTGCTCAAGGAGGGGCTGGCCAAGCTGGCAGCCCCCACCCCAAAGGTGGAGGGAGAAGGACAAAAGGAGTGACAAGCACATCAGTGAAAAACTCTTCTCCATACCTCCATCACAAGTGTTTATCATCCCCTTATATTCCCACTGACTGAGTTACAAGTGAAAGTGAGAAAGTGAAAGCAAGAGAGGCCTTACCCGGGGCAGGTGGTGGTGGCTCAAGTGGGACACCACTTCCCACTGTCCGCTGCTGAGCTGGACAGCAGGGCGTGCGTGTGGCCATGAGCTCTGGGATAAAGAAGAAAAAGATGAGCTCTGAAAATCACAGGCAGGGGGTCCCTAAATCCAAGCAAGAAACAATGACCTAAAACCTGCTAATCAGCTAAGTTGGTTCAAAAGATCCTTATTATTAAAAAAAAAAAAAAAAAAAAAAAAAAAAAAATTGGGGAGGGGAGTTTCACAAGAGATTCAGTAAACTAAAAACAACAGAGACAATAATATGTATTAAGCGATTAGCATACCCTTAAAAAGATACACGCAAATAATTTTGCTAAAAAAATCATGTTTTTAACGCCCACTATACAAGAGGATGCTGATGCTGCAAGATAACTCAATAGTCAATTAGCTCTTCAGTGTCCCGCTTGTAATGCAAATGACTGCTCCAGAACCTGCTGCACAGGAGGACCTGGGGCAGGTGCGCAGGTGACCTGCTTACTCTGGACCAGCCTAGAGACCTATCGCGGGCTCCCACTCCTGAGTTGAGATGAACAAGTCCCAGCCACTAACCCTAAAACTGCCCAGGGGGGGTTGATACCCACACACCCCTAACCCGTGGGTGTCACTCCTCAGAAAGCAGCAGCCCAGCCCTACCCAAGGCAGTGATCCCTGTTCCTCAGCACGGTTCTCAAGGGAGAGGCAGTAGCTAGACCAGTTTTAAAGTCCCTCTCTCTCCCCAGCTATAGCCTTGATCCCCTGCCAACACCTAACCACCAAGGGAAGGGGTGGAGGTGAGGTGCTGTGGCCTGGCATTGCAGACAGAGGGGCAAATGGGAAGGGCTGGGGAAAGCAGTTCCCTAGGGAACTGGGTCTGCCTCACCTCTCTGCCTGAGGAGTTGGCTGATAAAGACCTAGGAACTAAGCGTTCACCTGGGAGAGGGAGGGGAGAGAAGAGGAGTGTAAGTAGGAGAGCACTTCTGTGGAGATCAGATTCGCAGCCCAGCTCTTGTAAGGCTGTTCTGCTGTAAGCCCTGGGCAAGCCATTTTTTACCTATCTGGGCTTCAAATTCATCGTCTGCTTTTTTTTTTTTTTTTTTTTTAAATCCCCACTTGAGGTTATTTTTATTGATTTTACACAGAGAGGAAGCAGGGCAGGGAGACAGGGAGAGAGAGAGGGAAAAAAAAGCAACACTGACCGGTTGCTTCCTGACTGGAGACCAAACCTGCAACTTTTTTTGGTGTATGGGACAACACACCAACCGAGCCACCTGGCCAGGGCCTTCATCTGCTTTTTAAAAATTATTGTAAAATGTCAGGAAAAATTGAGGCTCTGCCCCAGAGTAAAGAAGACAAAAAGCCTGACCACTGAATAAGTGTGACTACAAAGAGGTGGTGACAATGGGCAAAATATGAATAAGGTCTGTGAATAGTGACATTTGTTCATAGGGTCTGTAGAGATGCTGTGTCTATGTTAATTTCCTGATTTTGATCATTGCACTGTGGTTATTTATGTGATTTTAGAAAGTCCACAGTCAGCTCTGATCAGTGTTGTTCAGTTGGTTGAGTGCGTCCCACGAAGTGAAAGGTTGCTGGTTCAATTCCTGGTCAGAGCACATACCTGGGTTGTGGGCTGGGTCCCTGGTTGGGGGGAGTACAAGAGACAGCAAATCAATGTTCATCTCTCTCACATCAATGTTTTTCTCCCTCTCTTTCTCCTTCCCTTCCCCTCTAAAAATAAATAAAATCTTTAAAAAAGAAAGAAAGAGATAAAGTCCATTCTCAAGTATTCAGAAATAAAGGACATCACATCTGCTACCTACTTTTAAATGGGTCAAGTAAAAACTATAGAGAAAGATATAGAAAACAAAGTAAATGCAATAAAATATTACTATTTGGGAATTTGAGTGAAGAGAATTCTTTGTCCTATTCCTGCAACTTTTCTGAAACTCTGAAATTATGCCAAAATGAAAAAAAAATTTAAGAGTTACACTACTGGATGATCTCGGACTCTTCCAGTTTCTGTGAAAACAGTAATATTATCTGCATTTTACAGATGAGGACGAGGAAACAGCAGCAGCAGTCAGGGTCCCTGACTCCCCCAGACCCCAGCTCTTCCAATCAGCGTGGGACAAGGAGTCCCAGGCACAACCCCAGGCCCTGGACAAGAACAGAAGAACAATGGGCAAGTATGAAACGGGCCATCTGGACAGTGTCCCCACTGGCTGCCGTCAAGAGAAGCCAAGAGCCTCAGTACAGGGATCATCCTACTCTTCTCCCAAGACCCCTTCCCTCCACCTGCGCAAGGCATGGGCAGCTCTTCATGCACACCCCAGGAGGCTAACCTGAAGCTGCGATGACCCACATGCACAAGCTCCGCCAGAGCAAGCAGGCCCATGTGGAGCCCAAGATCACATCCTGGAATGACCTGGAAGAGCCCTCTCTAACCAAAAGAAACACAACATCTGGAAATCCTAAATCAGTCTCCTAAATCACTCCAGGGTCAAGGGGGAAAACAATCACAATTATATTTATTTTCAATCTGTTTATGTTAGCTGTTATTTGTTATGGTAATTACACACTTTAAATATCATTAATATATAAAGTAATATGAGTATAAAAATAGAGTTGTTTCTGTGGGAAAAAAGTCACACAGATTTGAAGATTTATGTCAATGAAAACAATAAGTATTAACAGAGGGGGAAAAAAAATCATGCTTCTAAAATGCTTTTGTTAAATAAGAAGGAAAAAATGGCGGTTTCCATCCAAGAAGCTAGAAAATAAAAACTGAGAAAGGCAGGAAAAAGAAATCCGTAAAGATAAAGACAGAAGTATTTGATTTAAAACAAAATGTAGTGGTATTTATAAATGAATCTAAGACCATTATTTTATTGGTCTCCAAAAGACCAATAAAATAAACTTCTGGCAAGGATGAGCATCTTAAAAAGATAAATAAACAGTATTAGAAATGCAAAAAGGAAAATAATCATTGCCAGTATAAATAAGGCTTGAAGTTCATTGCTAAAAACTTTAAAAATATGGATGAAAGAACAATTTTCTAGAAACATTTACTCGAGAAGAAGTAGAAATATTGAAAATAGCAATCACCAGAGAAGTAGAGATTTGTCATAGAGAATTAACCCTCCAAAAAGGCACCAGGCCCAGTAATTGTATATTACATTATTTTTCTTGCTCATAAGAAATGTTGATCTTTTTTTATTCTTTCATTTAATTCTCCCAGATCCTCCTGAGGTAAGCACTGTCTCTCCATTTTATAGACAAGAAATTCAAGGGTTCAGAAGGGCCAAGGCATTGTCTCTAAGTCACCCAGCCAGATGTGGCCAAGCTGTGATTCAGTTCCATAGCCAGCTATCTCCAGTTATGACCCAGAAAACTTTGTGCTCCAAATGCTCCTCAAGTACCTCTGTGATCATCCATATTTGGAAACTCTGGTCCCCTTACTACTTAGTCCAAATGACCAGCACCAACAGCATCACTTAAGAGCTGGTTAGAAATGCAGATTCTCAGGCCCCACCCAGATGTGCTGATTGGAAAATGTATTATATAGAGATCCTAGGTGTTCTAGATGAACATTAAAATGTGAGATGCACTGGTCTGGCCTTTAATTGTCCGATCTCTTTCAGTTCCTCTTAAATTTACAAAAGCAGTGCCTGTTTTATTTGGCCAACCCCCCCACAAAAAAAACAACTTGATAAACTATTAGAAGTAGATTTGAGCCCTGGCCAGTGTGGCTCAGTTGGTTGGAGCACCATCTCATAAAACAAAAGGTCTCGGGATGGATTCCCAGTCAGGGCACATGCCTGGGTTGCAGGTTCAGTCCCCAGTCGGGATGCATGTGAGAGGCAACTAATTGCTGTTTCTCTCCCTCTCTCTCTTTCTCCCTTCCCCTCTAAGCATGTCCTCAGGTGAGGATTAAAATAAATAAGTAAACAAATAACTAAATTAAAAAAACCTAAATTAGATTGTATAAACATGTAAAAGAACTTTTGGCAAAAAACCCTCAAAACATACATTAAAAAATTAAAAGACATTTGTAATATTTGCCAAGGTATGATAGAGTTAATGCCACTAGCATATAAAGTTCTCTTATGAATTCATAAGAAAAATCACACAAAAGTAGAATAGACAAATCAAATAAAAATATACCACAAAGAAATGCAGATCACAACTAAACACAGCAATGAAAGATTTGCAAATCAAAACATTTTACACCAATTTCATACCAATTAAAAAATAAATTATTTTTACAATAAATATGCATTATTTTGATAACCAGGGGAAAAATGAATAGACATTTAAAATTTTAAAATACATATAATTATTCTAAAAAGACCAAAATATTAACAGGAGTTCTGAGTAGTAAAATTATGGATGTTTTATTTTCTCTATTTGCTCACATGAACTTCCTGATTTTTCTGCAATGAATTTGCATTCTTTGTAATATACAACAAAAACATTTAACTATTTCCTAGAGTTCGAGCTTATCTGAAACTTAACAGCTTTTATTTATTTAATCTCTTGGTTTTTCACAAGTGTTTGCATAACGCCTGGCCTTTTCACAAATCATGGCAGCTCTGTAAGGCATGTCTTTTCAGTCCTCACCGACCATTGGGAACCCCAAATAAACAGAGCCCTTCTACATTACTCCACAGACTGGCAATTCTCACATTCCAGTGGGCAGGGGAATCACCTGTAGGGAGCTGGAGACAGATGCAGCTTCCTGGTCCCACCCCAAGAGCTCAACCCTGTGTGTCTGTGGTCGTCCCTGGACTGCCCTTTAAGAGCCCTTTTCCAATAACCTCATGAGGCTTAGGGTGAACAGAGGAAAGGGGAAAACCAACTGGTTCAGAAATTGGGTGAAGTGAGGGTCTTTGGGGCTGACAGGGGACAGCAGTCCTTCCTTCAACCCACCCACCCAGCCCGGTGTGCTCATGGGTTCAACCAGTCAGTGGTGAGTTCCTCTGCTCTTTGAAAGAGGGCAACAAGTGGGCAGGGAGGCCGGAGTGAAAAAGGCTTTCTGCAACAGGCGGGCTGAAGCCCTGAGCAGCCCAGCATCACAGCTTCCCTGCCACAGCTCGCTCTGCTCTGGGAGAAATCGTTTGGAACAGCTCCATGGGATCACAGAGGTCCATCTGTCAAGAGTTTCTGCTGGGCACCCTGTGAAGGCGGTTCCTCCAGAGCTGGCGGAGATCCAGCCGTGGCTGCCATGAGGGGCCTGAGGACTTGACACTTTGCAGGCAGGGCCCATGGTGACCATCCCCAGCCTGGGGCTGCTCCCAGCCCCAGGTGGGCACTAGGAGAGGGAATAAGACATGGATGGGGTGGGAGCCCAACCTCTTGGTTGTACCCTTGGCTCTGCTCTTTCCCTGGTGGGTTTAAGTAAACTAGAAGAGGAGCCAGAGAAAATGTTTCTATCTCCTCTGCTGCCCTGAGCATCAAAGGGAAGGGGAAGTACAGACCACAGGCTAAATGAAACTGTTCGTGGCCACAGTCAAACACAACCTGGTGACATAATGAACCAGATGCATGAGGACCATGACAGAGGGACTGGGAAGCAGCCCACAGCCCACCTCTAATCGGTATTTCTTTTATACACACACAAGCCCAGTTGATCTCCTTTCTCCACTTTCTTTTTGGGCAGGACTCCTGCCCTCTACTTCACAGCAGCAGGGATTCTCACATCTCCAGGTCTGTAGCCCCTGCGCCCCAGAGATGAGGGGTTCCTTGTTCACAAGTCCTGTTAGACCCAGCCTTCCTAGGCAGACAGAGATCTCCATCTACGTCCTAGCTCTTGTGGCAACAGAGATAGAGACCTGCAGGATGGCAGGGGAAAAGGCCCAGGGACTTGCACTGGACAGCTCCTTCAAGAAATAGGGTCTTTCATTCCCCAGTTACAAGTACAGGCTTAAAATGCAAACACCGTGAGGAGGATTAGTACATTGATAAGAATAAACTTAACCTAGAAATCACTTGGGGGCAGGGGGAGGCCATAGACTCTGGAGAACAGTAGGGAGAAGGAGAAAGCCACTACCTTTGAGAAAGAAGATCCGGCACACAGATGTGGAGCCAATGTCCCCAGCGGTCTTGACAAGCTCTGCTTCAGACTCGATGACTCCTCATCCCCAAAGAGCAGCTGCAGGTAAGTCTGTGCTGCTTTCAGGTGTCTGGGAAGCAAGAAGGCAGCTCTCCCTACTAGTTAGTACTAATGAGTGGGCTGTCAGTCCCAGGGTAATTACAAGGTATCAGATCAGAGGGCTCCTCCCTGATGTCTCCCTGTGGGAAAATGGCCCAGGACCTTCTTTTTACTGTGGGAGCAGGGCAGGTGCCTCATCTCTGTTGTCTAGCTCACAGCCCCCAGGCTTGGAGCCAGGGTTGTTTTAGATTCTGTCCTTGCAATGGCCTAGGCTGTCACACAGGGGAGGTGAAGTTCGTTGTCCCTCTCATCAACCTGATTCCACAGCATTTATTACAAGGATTTACTGCATGCTAGGTTTGGGCCAGGTACTGGGAATGAAATTGAGTAAGATGAACCCTGCACCAACTAGGAACTCATACCAGGCCCTAAAGAGCTGCTACGGAGGTACAGACAACATATGTGGGGACTGAGAGAGCAATGGGCTGCTGGGGCCCAGAGATAGCATCACAGAGCAGCTGTCAAAAAACCAGAGCATTTCTAATATACCTGCAGTAACAGGTTAAAAAATTTAAAAGCAAAGACCTCAGTCACTGCAGCAACAACGAAACCTACAATATCCTAGAAATAAATGTAATGAGAAATACGTAAGAGCCATATGAAGAAGACTTTAAGACTCTAATGGATATACAGAAAGACTAGAATAAACAGAAAGATATACTTCCTATTTCCTGGACGGGAAGACTTATTATAAAGCTGTCCATTCTGCTCCAAATAATCTATAATATTCCATGTGATTTCATTTCAAATATCTAAACATTTTTCATAGAACTTGACAAGTTGTTTATAAGCTTAGTTGGAAAAGGAAATACAAAAGAAAAGCCAAAATAATGTGGTGGAAAAAATGAGTTTTTGAGTTTGTTTTTTTTAACCAAACTATTATATAAAAACTGCAATAACTAAAACAATGAAATACTGACATAGAATCAGACAAATAATTCAGTGGAACTGAAGAAAGTCTCTAAAACACCCATGAATATATGAGTATTTATAAAATGCATAGGGTAGAATGATAAATCTTTTGGGAAATAACAAATATTTAATAAATAGACAGGACACAATAGGTCTTCTATTTGGGAAAAATTCAATCCCTATCTTATACCATATGCAAAATAAGTCTCAGCTTAGAGATCTAAGTACCTGAAATAAAACCATTAATTAAAAACTTGGGTGCCAAAATGTTGATAAATCCCAATTGCATAAAAATCAAATTTCTATATGACAGACACAATGAAATGAGATGCCACAAATTTTTCAAAACATAACAGAGGTTAATATTGATAATATATGAGAACTTTATATGTCAATAAAAAGATAGGCTAATTAACAGTGAGTAATGTATATGTGATACACAGATAAATGCAAAATGGTTACATTTAAAACATTCTCAAGTTCACTAATAAAATAATGAGATATCTTTTCTACCTGCCAAATTGGAAAAAATTAAAAACTGGTATTTCCTCACTCAGTGTAGATGGGACAGTAAATTTGATAGATATTATCAAATTACTCTTGCGGAGGGTAATTTGGTAATGTCAATTAAAATTCTATTTGTATGATTTTGTCCTATACAAATACTTAAATAACCAAAAATATATTTATAAATATGTAAATTACCACATCATTTATAATTGCAAAACATTGAAACTGTAAACGTCCATCAATAAGAAACAAATTACAATAAACCTATAAAATCAAAGACTCCATAGTCATTTAAAAGGCTAAGATAGGTATACTGACAGGGAAAGATGTCCTCAAAAAATTAATGAGTAAAAGTAAAAAAAGTATGGTACAAACACATTTCTGTGGGAAAGAGAGGAAGTTCATGTACTCATTTTAAAGTCTGGAAAGATATGTATACAGTAGTCCCTCCCTCTCTATATTGCAGTTCACTTATCGCGGCCTCAATGTATCACGGGATTTTATAAAAATATTATATTTATTTATTGTGGATTTTTCACTATATCGCAGGATTCTGCAGTACTGTATACATATGTTGTTAAAGTTACATAGGTTTAAGAGTATAGAATATGTTTAAGAACATAAGTAGTGTTTATACAAGTGGAAAAGGTTAATAAGGGAGAGGGAAAGGTTAATAAGGGACTGGGAACGGTTTATAAGTGTGTGGGAAGGGTTTATAAAGCCTTAAAATATATATAAATACTAAAATAAATGTAAGGTTCCTACTTCATGGATTTTCACCTATCGTGGGGGGTGGGGTCTAGAACTTAATTCCCACGATAAGTGAGGGAATACTGTAAATTGTTCAGAGACTGCACTGGGATGAAGAAACAGGGATTTTCAGATTCCAATTTATATACTTTTATATTATTTTATGTCTTTAAATGGGTATGTATTACTTTTACTTAATGTCCAAAAGTTTCTCTTCCATTTTTGGGGAAAAAAAAAAACGGAGATGAATATTGTTACTGGTTCCTAGGTCAAACTCAAAATCCATCCTTTCTCTGTCCTCTCTGCTCCATACCCTTCCCAGGCCTTCAAGGCCTTCACTGCTCTTTGGAGTCACGATAAAGGGTAAAAAAATCTATCCCTCAAGGTGCCCTCCACCACACCAGGCCCTGCTGGACCCAGACAGGGGAGACCATGCCTTTCCAATTGGGATCATTGTTTCCCTACACCCGGTGCTCTGGGGAATACAGAAATGGATTTTCAGTGGAGCGCTGCAGGCTGTGCCCAAGAGATGCCCACCATGTTTGCCTGGCACTATGATCACTCTCTCTGTCCTCTCCATCCTAGGACACAGTTCCCAGCTTCAGGGACATCAGCAGAGTTGTATCTTCTAGAGGTGCATGAAAGACACAGGGAACCTGGGGGCCTAAACCAGCTCAGCTAGGCCAGCTGAGTCAAATGCTTCTCGAAATGCGTACCCACCCCCCCACACACAATGCCTTTAGCTTCTAGCTTCATTTCCTCTGGTGCTAATGCGTGAGGCTCTTCTAAATACTATTAAAACTTCCATTTGGGCTTAGGAGATGCTCTGGTCCTAGGCAATAAATTCAAATTGAGTTTGCTTTATTTAGGTTTAAAAAAAAGTTTCCGCCTTGGCTGGTGTGGTTCAGTGGATTGAACATCGGCCTGTGAACCAAAGGGTTGCAGGTTCGATTCCCAGTCAGGGCACATGCTTGGGCTGTGTGCCAGGTCCCAAGTTGGGGGCGTGTGAGAGGCAACCACACATTGATGTTTCTCTCCCTCTCTCTCTCCCTCCCTTCCCCTCTAAAGATTAAATAAAATTTTTTAAAAAAGGTTTCCACAGGTCCTGGTTGCTAAGCTGGTAAGCTATTACTAGGTCCTTACCCAAGGGTTTGGAGACAAAGCTCCCAAGAGTAACTAAGCACTACACTCTCTGGTCTTGTACTGTCCCAAGTACAGGGATTCTCCATGGGGCTGTAGTTGGGAGGGAGGGGGAGTCATGTTAAATCAGGACTTGGCATTCATTTATACGGTAGGTAGGCCATCAGCATATCCCCAAAAGCTCTAGCAGACATAAAATATCAAACCCTGGGCAATAAGGCCACAGTAGAACTTAGAGAAACAGTCATAGTTTTAAATGTGTCTGTGATTAAAGAAGAAAAAAGTCGAAAAAACAGTGTCCTAGGGATCCATCTGAGACTCTAAAAGAAGCACGTACCAAATGGACCTAAGGAAAAGCCAATAAACACTAAAGCAGAAATTACTGCTTTAGAAAACAGAACGCACAACTGACAAATCTATGCACTTTCAAGTCACATAAAACTCTGGCAAAGCTAATTAAGGAAAAGAGAAAAAATTAACACACATTAGAAATTAAGAAAGTGAAAAAATCAGATACTAAGAGAACTGAAAAGCAGTATCTACACATTCTGCTAATAAATTTGAAAGTAGCTCACTTTCACAGGAAACACAAAGTACACATTTTATACCAAAAGCCACCGGAAAAAAATCAGAAAGCTGCAAAGACCCATCCCTCAAAAAAAGGTGCCAGGCTCAGTTTCACCGGCAGATTATTTTTTCAAATCCTTACAGAATAAAATTATTTAAACTTTATTATTTAAATTGTTCCATACTATAAAGAAAGAATCAAAGCTTCACTACCCATTATATGATGTTACTACTACTCTAATACCAACATCTGATAATGAAAACACAAAAGGAAAATTATAGGTTAATCTCATTAACAAATATAGATGCAAAACTACCACATTATCAGTTCAAATTAAACAGCATGTTTAAAAAAACACCCCATTACTAAGTATGGTATATTCAAAGGATGCGAAGATAGTACAATATTAAGAAAGGTATTAATATAATTCATCTTAATAACAGGCAAAGAAAAATATAATTTCATTTTCAAATCATGCTGTCATGGGAATTAAGGGAGCAAACAATGAAAACTTTGCCCCTTGTTCCCCACAGAGTAAGTGCTCCACAAAAAGCATTACAGCTAGTCATTACACAGGGAAAAGCGGGCTCCAACGTGGCATAACTCCATTTGTATAAACAGCACCAAACAAGTGCATGTATGCAGAGAATCAAGTCTGGAGGGGCGCTCCAGATAACGGTGGTTAAGAGGGTTGCAAAACTATGGGCAAAATCCTCCACTATTTCAACTTCCTAATTTTTCTTTCTTTTAAAAAAAAATCTTCTTCTATTTCCCAATTATTTCAAAGAACTTGTACAATCAAAAAAGAGACTACCTGGCTGCTGTGGCTCTGTGGATTGAGCACTGGCCAGCGAACCAAAGGGTCGCCAGTTTGATTCCCAGTCAGGGCACATGCCTGGGTCCTGGGCCAGGTCCCCAGTTGGGGGCGTGTGAGAGGCAACCACACATTGATGTTTCTTTTCCTTTCTCCCTCCCTTCCCCTTTCTAAAAATAAATAAATTCTTTTAAAAAGAGAGAATAAAAAGCCAAAAGAAAAAAGAAAGAAACAGATGCTTGGATATAGCCAACAGCATTGGCAAACTTAAAAGCGAAGGTGGAAAAGGAACTAAAGGTGACCGGGAACTGGATAACACCAGGGAGGGGGCTTTGCAGGATTCCTCTGCCTTGCGTCCTGGGGCTGTAAAACCCATCAGCTTCAGGAACACCCACACACGTGCAGACAGATGTTCCTGGTGGAAGACACACTGAAGTCCTCTGGGCTCAAAGCCAGCACACAGTACTATATCGCACACTACCTGACCTGACTTTGCCCAAAGGCTATAGAAATTGTGGACAATGGGAATGGGGTGAGGGTACTCATTTCTTGATCCCAGTGCTGGTTACACAGGTGTGATTACTTTGGGAAAACTCACCAAGCTGTACGCAGCGGGTGCTTTTTTGTGTGTATGCTATACTTCAATAAAAAGTTTTTAAAGAATTAAAAATTGAGAGGAGAATACTGAGCTTCTATCATCTGCTCAGTTTCCCTCAAATTATTGTTTTAATAAATCTGAACTCAATGATCAGTCTCAAGGAACAAGACATTCAACCCAGTATTTTGTTGGACATATCTCACTGCCTTGACTTTTCTAGATTCTGTATTATCACTAAAATTATCCATGGATGGGAAAAAAAAACTCTGGGGCAACCCAGGGGCATGGGAGACACAGGGAAAGCCTACTTGGAAGAGGGCAGTGGCTTCTCAATCCTGAGGGCACATTCAGATCACCTACGGAGCTTTGAAAAATGCTGGGGCCCAGCTTTACTCCAGACCAATTACATCAGACTCTCTGGGGCGTGGGCCCAGGCATTGATATTTTCTTTTTTAAAAACTCCCAGATGATTCTAATATGCAGTGGGACTGAAAACTACTAAACCAGTTAAACCAGAGGGACTGGCCACTGGAAACTCCAGGCAAGTTGAAGCATGCATGCGCGCAGCGGCTCCTGCCTGTCCTGGTGGAGGCTGTGAGAGTGGGAGCTTGTGTTTAGGGCAGCAGTGCCCTGGCACCCATCCCCATCCTCCTCCACACTTCTCTTCCCCCGAACCTCGAGGTGCAGGGGGACATCCAGCGGGGAACGATGCCCCCCACAGCAGGAGGCAGCCTCTGGAAAGTGAGGGGAGGGTCTTCCCAGGGGTTGGGCATAGAACCCTGGGCCCTCGCTCCCAGCGGATATTCAGGCTGCTCTGGACCACTTGCCAGAACAACCCCAAGACATACACCACTCCAACCACACAACCCCAGAGCTAAGCCCTAAATACTACCCAGGGTCCAAATGACAGCACTGGGAACCCACAGCTAGAAAACAGGAAACCAAGAAGAAATAATAGTGGGAAGAAAGGCCACAGGGCAGAGGTCAGCATATAGCTCAATCATCAGGTAGGACCTGGCTCAGGGACAAGTGGCAGGAGGGCCAGTGAGGAGGGGGATGCCACATGGCCCACCTGCCCAGAGCTTCCAACACTAATCCCTGGGGCCCCCACACCACCCTCATCCTGCATCCACTCTACCTCGCTGTGTGAAGGGCACCCATGGGTCCAACCCCAGCAGACACTGTCTGGCCAGCAGCCCTGCAGCATTTTATACACTCCCAAGCAATTCTGACACAAGGAGCCCTTGGGCCACGCCCCACAAAGCAGGGCCCTCTGAGGCCCTTGCTGCTAGAGGAGCAAGAGTGAGGGTGGGCTGAGGCCATGAAGAGTGTCCTAGGATGGAGAGCATAGAGAAGAGGGAGGGATCCTAATGCCAGGAAAATGGAGAAAGAGGGGGCATCTCTTGGGCACAGCCTCCAGCACTGCACTGAAAATCCATTTCTGTATCCCCTCAGAGCGCAGGGTGTAGGACAACAATGGGAGGGCACTATGGGTCCACAAGGCCTGATGTAGTCAGGGGATACCCTCTGCACCCATCCTGAACTTGTTCAAGCCAGCAGAGAAGTGACTTGGCCCAGGGGCCCCACTCAAGGGAGAAGGTGCAGCACAGGGAGTCAGTCTGGGGATCCAGCCTGGGCTCCCGGCCAGAACCCTCCAGGGTGTCTGCCTCTGCCAGGAGTCAGTGGCCTCCCTGCTTCTTCACCCTTCTGCAGAGTGGCCAGCAGGAATCAGAGATGGGCCTTCCTAAGGTACAGGAAGGAGGACTGGCAGGAACTGGCTCCTTCTGTGAACACCATCTGCTTAGCAGGGCTGGGACCCAAGGCCCACGGGCTGAGAGCAAACTCCTGGGGAGGGGCGTATCATGCTCCAGAGAAAGCCAAGCAGGAAAACTCAGTCCACAGGGCAGGGAGTGGAGGAGCTCACTGTCAGGGACAAGTTGCAAACCCTTTCAATGTCTTTGTTTCCTTCGCAAAGCCCATGAGGTTAGGATTACACGGAAAAATGCTTGGAGGCGGGGTTGAGAAATCCAATTACTTAAGCACCAAGGGCACAAGAGTTCCAGGCCACAGAGGTAACCAGGATTTACTCAGGCTCTAATCTTACTGTCCTTGGGATGTCTGCCTCTTAAGGAATACTTTTGTGGCACAGCCCCTCCCCATACTCCTCTCCGATGAGGCAGCCAGGGTAGAAGGGACTTACTATTTTTATCTTTTTGTCTCATCTTTAGCAGATCCTCAGCAGAAAAGACTTTGCAGGTGGGGGTGAGCATGGAGAGGGCATAGAATTGGGATAAAGTAGGAAGAAGATGCCCAAACTCATGCCATCAAAAATATTGGGATGTCTGTGATCAGCCCTCAGAGGAAAACAGCTCTAGTTCTATGTTGCTGACAGCCACTGAATGAATGGGAAACGCCCTTGAATTTTGGCCCTGCCAGAGGCAACAGAGCTTCAGTGTCTTGCAGGGCCCAAGTATACTCGAGCATCTACCAGAGACCTGGCCTCCGCCTTAACTATCCCTTCCCTCTATATCATGCAGTTCACACACACACACACACTCTCTCTCTCTCTCTCTCTCTCTCTCTCTCTCTCACACACACACACACACACACACACTCCTGCCCTTCACAGGGGCTCTGCAGGTTCTGACACTTTTCCATCAGAATAATGAGAGTTGCAGAGATGAAAGGGTAAACAGAAGGCATCCTTATCTAGAAAGGCTGAGAGGCAAGTGCTCTTTCAAGGGACTCAGAGGATCTCTGAGATAGGAAGATCTCTACTCTTCCAAGTAGAGATCTATCCCAAAGATAGACAATACAGGAGAGGAGAAGTCATGTCCAAAATGGGGTGGGGAGGTCAAAACAGAGATCCTCTACTCTCCCAGAAGAAAAGTTCAAAAGCAGTGTTGTTCAGGGTATGGCCCCTAAGCTGTTTATTACCAGTTCACCACAACAGAAAGGCAGGAGCCAACAACGCACCTCCGGAAGCCGGCACAGCGACTTGAACCCGCATGGACATGTAGAAGCGAGCTCACCAGACTCGCCTCCTTCAGCGGCTCCCAGACCATTCTGGGCGGTGCTGAACTTTCAAGTCATGCATAGTGCAAGCTGTGAATTACTAGTACAAAGTAGGACTATGTATTGGCCTGCAACAACCTGGAACTTAAGTATTAAATTTAAAAAAAGAAAGAAAGAAAGAAAGAAAGGAAGAAAGGAAGAAAGGAAGAAAGAAAGAAAGAAAGAAAGAAAGAAAGAAAGAAAGAAAGAAAGAAAGAAAGAAAGAAAAGGAAGAAAAGAAAGAAAGAAAGAAAGAAAGAAAGAAAGAAAGAAACCTGGCCTTTTGCCACATTTAATTTGAGAAAATTAACTTTGGAAGGCAACCCCTTCATTTTACAGAAGAAACTGAAGACCTTCTCATGACTAATGACAGAACTCAAGTAGTAGAGGTGGGAGTAGGGAGGAAAAGAAACGGGACGACTGCACTTTCTCACCCTCCTCATCTCAGCCGGAGGTCTCCGTGGGCGCCCCCAAGCAGTCAAGGTTGCAGGGCTCTTACACGCACAATGCGTAGAAGGCAATGTTGGGTTCCAGGTAAAATGCCCAGCACGGTATTTCTATCCAGCCTTACCTGAATCTCAAACCCAACACATCAAATGCTAACACTTTCCTTTCAAAACAAAGCTCTTTCCAGCTGTTCCATTTCTGACCCCACTACCCTAATCTGTAATGACCAGATCACAGAAATGTTAATTTACTGAAAACATGCCTGGCACGCTGATTCTTCCTTCAAAGTCCCTTGTGGTCCACTGAGCCAGTGCTGAAAGCAAAGGTAAAGAGCTAGGCCCAGTTGGGGGCAAGGGTTTCGTCTGGCACAAGCACATTCACAGCCCCAAACACAAAGATCAAAAGCGTTCACTGTACAAAAAACAAAAGCTGCCAGTACTGGTTTGCCCACATAGAATTATGATTTTAGGTAATTCAGTCAATGTTTCTTGACTCCAGTGGTATTGTAAAGATCAAATAACAATGATTTCTCTTATTTTCCAGGACCAGGTACTGTGCTTGGAACATGGTAAATCTCAGTAAATGCTGAAAGACAAAGGGAGGAAGAAAGGGAGAGAAAGTGAATGGGGATGGGGTCATGGTCCTGGACAGCATGAAAATCTATAGATTCTAACTGCCTGAGCCATCCCTGTCCTCTGTCTGCGTAAAGGCTTCCTAAACTCACCCACAAGGAAGCCATCTCCTTCTCAGATGCTGCAGACATGCTGGGGACAAAGGGGGAATCCTTGTCTGACTGCCAGACTCTCAAGTGCGAGCTGGCAGGAGGGCTGCTGGAGCCCAGCAGTGAACCCTGTGGGCACTACAGTGTGCAGGAGGGCGCCCTTGGGCCCACTCACCTGTCTATCCTGCAAAGTCCTTTACCTCCCCCAGGACCTTCAAAAATGAGTCGGAGTCACCAAGGAGGTGGAGCAGAGCCTTGAGACTCCAACTCCAGTTCTTGTTATGACTGGAGAAGCCCTCTCTCTCCCTCTGTCCTCAAACTCAACTTAAAATCCTCCCCATTGGCTCATTTCCCATTCTAGCCTGACATGCTCACCTGCTGCCCTATCTCCCCAAGTTCACAACTGCTTGTAAACGCACCTCAGAGATAGAGTTCCTGCTGGACCCTCACAAAGGGCTGGAGAATGGGAAGAGCAAGCAAAGCATGCAAGAAGCTAGCAGGAGTCACCCACGGTGTATGGAAAGTCAAGGATCACAGATCCTCCACAAAGGGGCGTTTCTGCAGTGGTCAAAAGCAGAGACAGAAGGTAAAGATTCTGGACAGAGTCCCAAAATAGTTTCCAGCCATCTTCAGCCAATTGAGGATTCCCATGAGGCAGCGCATGGGAGTCTGAAAGTCGGGCGGCATGATGCTCTCGGCACTGGGCACTCACTCCTGTCCAGGCTGCCAAGAAGGAGGCAACAGCAACAGTGTGTGCTCTGGCTTGGTCCTCAGCATATCGTAGACACAAGACACACTGGACAGCAAAGTGACAACCTGTGTTTATCAAGCTCAACTCCACACACCCTACATCATGGATGTTCTTGAAACTCTGGCAGGACTCAGCACACAGTCGATGAGCATATTCCCACTGGCAACTGGATATCATGCACTCTGGGTTTCTCCCGGCCTGCACCCATCCCATGAGAACAGACAGTGAGACCCCTTGTTGCGTCCCAGAGTCATGGCCTGATCTCAGAGTGAGCTCATGCACCTGCCTTTCTACACCATGACCTGCTTATGGAAGAGGATCTGGCCAAACTGCCTCATCCAGGGTATGTAGGACACTGCGCTGTACTGGTCACCCAAGATAACTTGGTTTGGCACCAGAACAGGGGACTCAGATCCCAGTGCTTCCTGGCAGTGCCCAAGGCGGGCAAAGTAGACGCAGTGATTCTTCAATGGAGAACTTAATAAAAGCAAGCACAGACACAACCTCAGAGGTTTAAACACATAACCAGCTCAGGCTCCACTCTGAGCAGGGGGAAGGAAGAAGATGTCTTTGAAGGGCCTCCTCTGGTTTTCAGGTAGCCCTGACACATGCCTACACCATTAAGGGTGAAGGTATTAGGCTGGAGGCTTCTAGCAGGACTGCAGGGCCAGGAGAATATTCGCAGGCAGGAAGAAATGGGAACACACTTGGAAAGAGCTAAAGAGAAACCACCACGCACTGAAGGGGACGTTTTCGGGAGTAAACAAACCTGCCAGCAGTCCTTCCTCCCAGCAGAGAGGGAAACTCTGGCCCACAAGCCGCAGGAGACACAGAGGAGGGAGGGAGCTGCCCCCTCTCTGAGCCCATCTGTCCTCATCCCCTTGTCCCGCTTTCCCCAGGGCGGGGGACAGAACAGGCGCACTCCATGATCTCCATGCCCACAGACCTCAGCAGCACACTGGGTGATTCCAGCTTCCTTGCTAGCAGTGGGAGACCAGGGGAGGAAGTGGAGGCGGAACCCGGGGGTTCTGCTCTGGAGAAGAGCATGTGCAGTGAGCTCACAGCTTTCTCCTCCCCACCTACAGCATGGCCAGTGTCAGCCACCCTCTGCTCGCCTCAGGGACCTCTCACGGTCTGGTCCCAGGTGATCATCCACATCTCCCAACTTAACCACAGCACGCCCAGCGCCCCAGGGAAGCCAGTGCCACCTGGCTCTTCTCCCTACGCCAGAAGCTGCTCCAGAAGCAAAATTTCTGCCCTCCCCCAAGTACTTCCTGGCCTCAAGTTCCTTGGAAGAAGGCCAAGGAACCACCCTGGCTTCTGATCCACCCTGCTGCCTCACCCAAGAGCCCCCAACCCACGTAGGGAAGCAGAGCCCCTCCCTGCCACTGTCCCCAACCAGATAGAGTGCGACTTCCAGCACCTCACAGAACTTCCCACAGTTTTCCCAGGAAGCAGGCAGAGGAGCGTCTGGGGACAGGAACAGCTCATCCACCTGCTACCCAAGCAATCAGATTCCCCCAGCTCCCCATAGGTTCCAGGGGGCCAAGGGGAAGGTGGGGCTGAGAAGGGCTAGAATGGGCTCCCTCCCTCCTATGAGAAGTCCCTTCTGGTCCTGTCCCTGCCCACCTGTCCCCAGCCTTCCCTGGTCTCTCTGCTTGGAACTAGACAGAGAGCCACATGGAGCTGCCTCCCGCTTTGTTTTCTCTGCCCTGGGCCAGCAGAGGACACTGCTGAGTAATCCCCAAATCACCAAGGGTCCCCAGCACTGAAAACAGGGGCAAAGCCCAAGGAAACCTACTAATCCTGGTCCTTGTCAATCTGGGAGAAATATCTGTGTTTCCTAGCAATGACTGATACCCCACCAGACCTTGCCCTACCCCAAATACCCAAGCCCTGACCTTCAGACAACTGCATGGAGAAGCTCAGTGCCCCCTCTCAGCTTCCCATTCACCTGGTAACATTCCCTTCCCGGTTCCCCAGACACCAAGCCAGAGTAACAGCGGCTGCCTGCCAGATTCCCAGTCATGATGTTGCATCAGCCCCCACCCTACCCAAAATATCCTCATCCCCACCACCTCCTCTCCCCTCCAGCCATCTCCATGGTGACAGCAGCATGACTAATGACACCCTATCAGCTTCAGACTCCAGAGCACAATTTACCCTCCCCGTTACCCCACCCCCCCACCCCACCCAGGGATTTCTGCAGATTGGATGCAAACCAATAGTGCCAGGGACATTCTCAAGAGATTTTCAGGGGCAAGGGTGGGGAATGGGCTGCATGTCTTTAAAGGAAACAGTTCAACAAATCCAATTCTAACTGCACCCAAACCGTCCAGCTGAGAAAGCAAAAAGAATCCAAACAAAACCCACACAGGCCTGAGAATTCATTGGCCGCCCACACCCCCGCCACCCCTCCCCCTCAGCTGCTGCTACACACAGTGGGAGATTAAGGGATCACCCGAGGAGACCCTTTATTTTTATCCAATCCACTCAGACACTTCACCCCCACCGCGCGCGCGCGTGCGCGCCCGCGCGCACACATACACTTTCGCTCGCTCGCGCGCTCTCTCTCACACACACACACACACACACACACACACACACACACACACAAGGTACCTTGACAGCAGCCCCTTGTCCCCACGGCGGGGCTCCTTCACCAGCCTTTATTTCCACCTGCAAAAGAAGCCAGAGAAACTGATGAGCCAGGCTGACAGCAAGAAAGACGCAAAGTCCTTCTGCTGCACCGCCAGCACCGCTGCAGGGGAAACGGGAGGACGAGAGGGAGGGGGCCTCGGAAAGAAAGGGCAGCGGGGACCATCTCCCTGACTCCAGCTGCCGCCCAGACGCGCGGGGAAGGGGCTCATTCGCCTTTCAGTGTGTTTTTGTTTTCATTTCTCCTTTTTCCACCCTCCTGAGATCCAGAAGGCCATTGCCCCTCCTCCTGCATCCGGGCTGGCCTGTCCCTCCCTGCCCTGCGCGACCTACCTCTGCCGGCCTCCTCTGGTGCATGGGCCGGCGGGCCTCCCATTATCCCCGCCGGAGCGCACGGAGGGAGGCACTGCAGAGGAGGCGGCGGCCAGCTGCCGGCTTGGCTCCCCTCCCTGCCGCCGGCCGAGGCTGGTGTGCAGGGGGCGGCGCGCTCTCCAGCCAATCCCCGAGGCCGGCCGGGCGGGGGCAGGCCGGCCGGAGGCTGGACCTGCCCAGCCGGGAGGCGGGGGCACAGCTGAGGGTGCCTCGGGCCGCGTCGGCCGCACGGCTGCGGCCCAGGCCCACTGCCGGCCCTTGGCTGGCCGGGGATCCCGGGGCGCCCGTCTCCTCCGAGTAGGCGACCCCGAAGGTAATACCAGAAGCATCCTCTGCATTTCCAGGGTCAAATGACAGGCGGTGGGGTCCAGCAGTCGCTGATGGGATTTCCCCTCCCTTCATTGTCTAACCCCAGGACACCAGCCTCTCCCAGTGCCAGCGCTATAACAGGGAAGGAGCAACAGCCCCTGCAATCTTCGAAGAAAAATATAAAGCCTTGGCTATAGGAACCTTTCTTTACACTACTTTGCAGGTGAGTAAACAAGGCAAGTCAAGTGAAGTAACTCACCCAAGATGACACAGCCAGGTAACAGCAGACCTGGGACTCCACACCAGGTCTGTCGGACCAGGCTCTTAACCATAAGCAGCCCTGCTCCTCCCTCACTCCAGCTCCCACCTCAGAAACGAGACTTCCTGAAGCCCACACTGCCTGTGGCTCAAAGCCTCACCAAGCCAGCCTGGCCCTCCCCGTGCACAGGAACACCCACGCCTCACCCTAGGATAGCTCATCCCTGCCTGAATACACCCCACCTCATGCAGGCAGCCTCCCCACCTCCCGCCGCCCCCTGCCACCACCACTTGACATGCTTTCTCTGCTCTTAGAAGGGCCAGAGGAGTGCCCCCCCCAACAAGCATCAGGGCTTCCCATTCCTGGCTGAGGAGGGGAAGTGGGTACAGACCCCAAGAGCTCCAACCTCTAGTTTCCAGACTCCGAGCCTTCGAAAGCTGCAATGCCCGGGACACTGCAGAAGAACAGAGCAGGGGGAGGAAGGCCCTGTACTCCACTCCTGGATTTAGTTCCTGGCCTTCCTGGGCACATCCTGATCTACCCCATCCCCTCCCTATAGCTGAACACCCACAGCCTCCACCTCCCAGGAAGCAGGTGTCACAGAGTCTGGTCCTCACATATCTGGTTGTGCTCCTGGCTCCACCACGACCTAGCTGGAGGGCCCTGGTGATGGAACCTTACTTAGCCTCACTCTGCTCATCTGTAAAAGAAACTACAAAGTGCAGTGACCTCATACACAGACGTGATGGTTCCAGGTAGAAATGTAGCACATTGCCTGCACAGTGTGGGTGCTGCTAGCTACCATCGCTCTTAGGTTCTGGGAGAACTGATTCTGTGCTACTCCTCATCTCACAGATGAAGAAGCTGAGACCAGTGGGAAGTGACTCAGAGCCAGTCAGGACGTGTGACAGCCTGTGTCAGGGATGTGCTCCGCTACCAGCTGCACCACAGCTGCCCCTCCCTAGGGCCCCAAAGGGACAGTAGGCCAGGATAAGCTGCCTTAGGAGAGACAGCAAAGCTTGCCTCTGGGAAGGAGATTCCAGGAGGTATAGGACCCACACCTTCATCACCCCTGGGGACAAAGGGCAGCACTGCTAGGCTCCTCTCCAGGAAAGGGGACAAGCAGGGCACAGAGCAGGGTCCTGAGGAATGGCTCAAGATGGAATAAATGGGCTCCTGCTCCCCTTAGCTCTTACTCCTGCCAGGCCAAGTGAAGTCCCTCCTTTTCCCTGGTCCCCAAAACCCTGGCCCCACCCACCCAGCCAACACACAGTCTGTTGCTGGATTAGAGCAACTAACACCACTTGGATGCTACAATTAATACCCTTGCTGCTGCGGCTGCCACAGTTTATCAAGCCCCTGCTATGTACCAGGCTCTGCGCCAACCAAGTCAGTAGGAGCATCTCATTTGAATTACTCCACACACCATCTTTTCTCTTCTGGGGAAATGGACTTAAGAGATAGATGTTGATTATTTGCTCACATACATAACACACAGCTGGTGAGTGGTAGGCTAGAATTCCAATCTAGGCCTTCCTCCTCCCAGTTCTCTAAACCCAGGGAAATGAAAAGAAAGACGGGGTCACTTGAACTCAACCACTTACCTTTAAGCTATGGGTCTCAGAACAGAACCTGAGACTTCGAGATACTTACTGCTTCTTGCCTGGGATCCCCAACCCCACCCCTAACGTGGTACAAGGAGCAAGGCTTAATCTGAAAGTTACCCCCCTCTGCCACTCTCTAGTTCATCTAGCCTCTACAAGCATCACCCACTTCTGCCAGGGCCTTAGCAGAGCAGTGCAGGGCCTCTTCCAGAGCACCAATCACAACCAAGTTGTTATTTATTTACATGGCAGTCTTCCCCACGTGGGCGGGGGCCCCATCTTCCCCACGTTACTAGGCTCTGCACAGAGCTGGAATGTGCTGAGTTTCTACACAAGGAGGGAGGAGAGGCAGGGGGCTGGGCAATACTGAGGCCACGTTCCTTGGTGGCTTTCTCTGAGGTCCCCAAGAATCAGGGGGACACCTCTTCTCCTGGGAGGGCAGGACCTGCCACAACTGAACGAGAGCTGAGTCGAAGCCTGTTCAGCTCAGCCCACATCTTCCTCCTCAGCCTACCGGAGCCACCTTGACTTTCTGCTTCACCAACCCCCCACTGATAACTCAGTCCTACCTCAATCACAATTCCTGGCCCACTCCCCTGCAGATACCCTAAAAGGAGCCCATGGTCCCTGAGGACTCCACCTGCTCCTATTGCTGTCCCACCCTGGCATCCTGCCTTTTCTAAGACACCTGGAATGCTGAGGCTCCAAGGAGTCACAAAGGCACATGCTGGGGATACTCTCTACACCCGACCCTGTCCCGTCTCTATCTGTTCCTCTACATTTGGAGCTTCACAGTGATCGACACAGAGGTATCTGGGACCCTTCTGTATGGGGGCCAAGGGTCCCTATGCACCTTCCATCATGACGCCTAGTTCCCACAGCACCCTCAGCAGGAGGAACGGGGCCACAGTCCTCGCCACCAGGGAGAGGTGGATAAATCACTCACTCTCAAATACACAAAACACCCAACACTGAGAACCTCAAAAACACAGATACATACCCACAGGCCAGAACCCATAAAGATACACAAAGACTAGGGTATGGAGGTACGTTCAGACACAGACCAAGCACCAACCCCATGTCAGGCCATGTAGTAAAATGTACCACATTTTATTTAACCCCCCAAAAAAACCCAAATGAGAGAGAAATTTTCATGCCCATTCTACAGATGGAAAAATCACAACACAGAGAGGCTAAGCACCTTGCTCAAGGTAACAAAGCTAGAAAATGAGTAGGGTTCTTACTACCTCCTCACTTGTAGCTATCCAGAGCTGCTCTGCGTAGCCCTATGATTTTCATGTCTACCTACCTCTTCTGGAGTTGGCAGTGGGTAGATGGACTTCTCCTCCCTGGCCATGGCTGTGGCCTGAACGAGGTCACTCCCCACAAAGCTTTATTTCAAAGCCCAGTTCAAGCCCACTTCCTCCAGGAAGCCTTCTCGAGTTACTACAGCTGACAGCACTTCTAATGTTTCTCACTTGACACTTGGTACTGCTATTTGTCTCTCTGGTGTCCTCCCTCTCCAACCAGAATGGCTGGAGACGTGCCTTTCCAAAGCCCCTGTGGGGTTTTGCCCAACATTCCACACACTGAAAGCACTTAGAATTGACTGCGGGGGAAGTGTGACCTCTTTCCCTTCCTTCTTCATCACACAAAGGATCCTGCCAAAGAAACCCAACACCCCCCCTCCACCTTCAGAGCCTATGTTTGAAGTCCCTGGTGTCCACGCATCAATTTCCACCCAAGTAATTGCAGCCCATCACACACATCATTCCTTATATTTGAAACTCTTCGCAGTTGTCATGGGAACTGCCTTTGCCTTCATTCACTGATCAGGCCTCACAATTAGCTTTGGCAGCGGAAGTCTGTGTCAACAGTAATCTCAGGGAGGAGGATGAGGAGAAGGAGGCGGAGAAGGAGCAGCAGCAATAGAAGAAAGGGTGTTCCTCCTTGGAGATACAGCAGACACCCAGGCCCCACAGGCTGACAGGTAGCAGTTGTGGCTCTGCCCATACGCTACATGCCCTCCTACATGCTTGTGAGGGGGTCTTCTGGTCTTTGAACCTCATTAGGGTCTCCCCAGACCACATTCAACAGCCTCAGACCACCAAATGTTCCAGAACTCAAGTAATACGGGACCTTAAGAGCAGGGATGGGAAACTGAGTGGTTTAGAAACCTGGGAGGAGCCTCTAGGAAAACTTCCAAGAGGAATTAACACAAAGAATCTTACTTTCCACCTGAAGGATCCAGGATCACATGCAGGTGGCCCCCTGCGACCTGTGTCCTTCCACACCCATGCCACCAGCGATGGGCATTCAAGCATTCCTGTAGCATCTCTACACATCGCAGGCTCAGAGGAGATGCCTTCCTCCTCCTGAAGTCCCCCCACTCCCCGCCCCCACCGCATCCTTCACATATTGCTATACTGAAACTCTCAAAACATGTCCCTTTCCCTTCCCACTAGGCTCGCTGAGCCCCAAGATGACTAAAGGCTGGTCTCTGCCCTCAAGGCATCTCTCCCCCGTAGCCCTACCAGACTGCACTGTAATTATTCGTTTCCACGCTCATCTCCCTCCACAGACTGGGAGCTCATTAGGGACAGAAAACATGCTGCCTCCTCTTTACCCATAGCTCAGGCTCAGTCTCAGCCTTGCACACAGCCTGTCCCAGGTGAGACTTGCTGAATGACGCTGGGAAAGGCACTCCTGGGTCTACAAGCTAAAGCAGATGATGTCCTGCCTTGGGAAACTGGAATAACGCTGGAGGGAGGCGCTGCCCTCCCCCAGCACAGGGGGAACTGTAGGTCCTGGGATGGAAAAAACATTCTAGGAAGGTACCTCTCCTCCCCTCCCCAATGGCTCCCCGTCCAAAAGCTGGAACACGGTCCAGACAGGACCCAGTCCGCACAGTGACAGTCTGCCATCCCTCTCTCTTCTAGGACTCTAGGGTCATTCCCAGCATCCACGAGGGAACTAGGACACTCAAAGCTTGCCCTTCAAGGTCACAGCAATCAATAAAAAGAAAGAAAAGAAAAAAAACGAGACGAAGAGAGTCAGCCAATGTCCTTCTCACAAAGAATGGCTAGAAGTGGAATGGACTCTAGTCAGTACCTTGTTACTTGTTTTCGACCCAGCCTTTCCACACCCTTTCCTGAGGCTTCCTGGCTGTACTTAGGACAGGTAGAAAGCTATGGGGCACACGCAGCCTGGCAAATACTCCCTAATGACTCCACCCAATGTAACTACCCTTCCATTTGGAGAATCTGGAAATTGCTGTCTTGCAATGTACCTGGTGGCAGGTACATTAATCTGTCCAAGAACTCTCTGGTTGGGTGCAGGAATGTGAGGCACAATGGAGTTGGAACTTGTATGGGTCAGAGCAAGCATGGCAGGAACAGAGCTTGTGCAGCCTGAAGCAAGTGGATAACCCCCAAACCTGCCGTCACCTGGACACCAGCCAGTCACCCCATACTGGGCTCTGGCTTTCTTTTTTCCCTCCCTTAGTGATTAATAAAAGCTTAGGTTATCAGATTTCTTATGCAAATAACAGGAGGCAAGGCCACGGAGGGGCGTGAGCCCTCCAGGGGCTCCTGCAGACAGGCCCTACACAGACTCTCAGGCAGAAGTTTCCACAACCTTCAAGGACTCTCTCCAAAACAGCCATGAGACTGCAGCAGGGCTCAAGGTAGATGACGAGGTCCCTCCCTGAGTTTCCTGCCCTCAATCCACAAGAGAGCTATAAAGAAGTGATGGGGAGGTGAGTGGGGAATTAGTGACAATTCCTGAGACCCCTGATGATGTCTTCCAACTCCCCCAGTCACCTCACTACCTTCTAGAATAAGAGGCCCTAGGCACAGAGATGACAACCAACTCTGGGTGGGTCTGTGCATAGGTAAGTCTGGGGCCAAAACTAAACATGGTCAAGTTTCACCAGGGCCTCTGATCAAGTCTGTGGGCGGGAGAGGCCACTTTCCAATAGGGAGCTTTGGAGAGGGCCACTGGGTGGAGAGCCACGCCTCACTTCTTTCTATTCTTTCCCTGTAGCAGATAATCAAAACGTGGCCATGGCTGCAAGGAGAAGCAATGAGCTTCATGGTGCGTTAGAATCCAGGAAACCACCGTCCCCTCCCACACCTCTCACCTCTTACCTTGGGGTGGGGACAGGGATCCTAACCCAAAATATCCTGCTGAGAGCAGCCAACCAGGACAGCTATTCTGCCCAACCCAGAAATGTTATTTGTATGTTCAACTCAAAAGTCGCTCCCAAACACTTGAAAGGCAGCTAGCACAACTCAGTTACTGAATGTTATTTTATATAATTTTAATTAGAACTTTACTTACTTTTTAGAGAGGGGGAAAGGAGGGAGAAAGAGAGAGAGAGAAATATGATGCGAGAGAGAAACATCCATCTGTTGCCTCTCATACACACCCTGACCTGGGACCAAACCTGCAACCTAGGCATGTACCTTGACCGAGATGAGAATTGGCGACCATTCACTTTGTGGGACAATGCCCCACCAACAGAGCCACAATGGTCAGGGCCTAATTAATCTCAATTTATATAGCCTCACATGGCTAATGGCTACCATACTGGACAGCTCAGGTAGAGCAGAATGCTTGTTAAATTTGGGGAGGTCATGAATACTCTTGAGAATCTACTCAAAACCACAGACATTTTCCCCGAGAAAAGATACCCCTGCACACTCACAGCATGTGGCTGAAGTTTTCAGAAAGTTTGCCAATTCTCTTTCAACCTAGGTCTGAAAGCCGGTCTATGTATTAGATTGTCTAGAACTTGACAAAAACTTTATGGTCTAAAGGAGATGTTTCTTCTGCAATGTAGTTACTTGAGGAATATGAAAATAAACTTGGTATTATACTTGACATAGTTTTAGCAAGAGACACCAAATGTGGAAGCCTCCACCCTGTAGAGGATATCCTCATAACAGGCCTGCCAGTTAGCACCCAGCCTCTGCCCAAACGCAGGAAATGCACCACTGCTTATGGCTTGCTCTTCAGTTCTGGAACAGCTACAAATGTTAGACAATTCTTTTTTTCTAACATGGGTTCAGTGTACCTGCTTATAACTTCCACCCACTAAAAAACAGTCTGCACACTCCTCTGCATGACGGAATTGGCTCCCTCTTCCATTCAAGTGGTGCCGTAGCCTACGTTCCTCTACCCATTTCCAAACTGAAAAGGCCAGTTTCCTTCAATTGTTTCTAATGTGATGACCACTTTGACAGATCTCCTCAATAGAGGCTATCAACATTGCTTTTAGAGTTTCAGCTCTTCCCATCTGCTAGGAAGGCAGCATTCTGCATTTATTTCTCTTCTTTTTTAAAGCAAGTCTGGGACTTTAGATTTACCCTAGTTAAAGTCCATCAAGTTTGGTTGGGGTCCCTTATTCCAGACTGCCCCAATCTCCTTAACCCCTTGAGCTATTATTCAGCTTAATACCTGCACCACCACCACCACCTCCACCTACTCACAGATCTGACACACCCACTCCCTACCTACATTTGATGAAGAAGGCACACATGCCTTCAGCTGCATAAGCCTCCAGGTCCTTCCTTGAGTCCCAAGAATCTATGAATACACCCTTCCTCTTCCCAACCACTATCAGCTACTGCTTTCCCAGGGGCCTTCAACGCCCTGAGTCAGGCTACTGAGCAGCAGACATCTGAGAGCCCTTTCCTGACTATTTTCAGAACACACACAGGTTCCTAAAGGGTTTTACTGATAACTCACTAGACTAGCAGGAAATGGACTCCAGAAGAGCAAGAATAAACCTGGAATAAATCTCAAGAGGTTCTGGTCTCCCTGGCCTACAGAGTAAAGAAACGGGTTGGGTCATCCTCTTTAACCTTGTTGGCAACTGGGGTTCTTTTACCTGTTTATCAAGACTTATTTCTGTCCTCTTCTCCATGCCCCACTCCCTTTTCCCAGTTTCCAGCTCCTCAAAATCTCATGGACATATAGATCACCTAGGAGTCTGGTGAAAGGGGAGATTCTGGCTCACTAGGTCTAAGGTAGGGCCAAGTGATGTCACTGCTGCTGGCCCATTGATGAGCAAGGTGAGAGTATGGGTGTGAACCATTCAGGTGCCCTAAGGCTCAGGTAAGCAGTTTGCAGAAGAGTCCAGGCAGGTGCCCATCACCTCAGCTTTCATCTGCATCAGAGGACTTACCACTCTAACTACACAGTAGATGCACCTGGGAGCCCCAGCCCACTTGGGTCCACCCAGACCAATTAAATCTGATGGGGGAGGCGGGTGGGGCCCAGGTGATTCCAATGTGGAACCCCATAGTCCACGTGGTTGAAAAAAGATTGAACCAAATAAATAAATTTGAAAAAGTAAATAAAATTAAAACAGGAAAGGAAAAAAAAGAGAGAAACAGCATGCCCTGACCAGTTGGTTACAGCACTGTCCCGATACACCAAAGGCACATACAAGTATCAACCAATGAATGCATAAATAAGTGGAACAACAAATCCATGTTTCTCTCTTTCTCCCTCCCTCCCTCTCTCTCTCTTAAAAAAAAAAAGAAGAAAGAAGAAAGAAGAAAGAAGAAGAAGAAGAAAGGAGGAGAAAGAAGGAGAAGGAGAAAGAAGGAGAAGGAGAAAGAAGGAGAAGGAGGAAGAAGGAGAAGGAGGAAGAAGAAGAAGAAGAGGAAGAAGAAGAAGAGGAAGAAGAAGAAGAAGAGGAAGAAGAAGAGGAAGAAGAAGAAGAAGAAGAAGAAGAAGAAGAAGAAGAAGAAGAAGAAGAAGAAGAAGAAGAAGAAGAAGAAGAAGAAGAAGAAGGAAGAAGAAGAAGAAGAAAGAAGAAGAAGAAGAAGAAGAAGAAGAAGAAGAAGAAGAAGAAGAAGAAGAAGAAGAAGAAGAAGAAGAAAGAAGAAAGAAGAAGAAAGAAGAAAGAAGAAGAAGAAAAGAAGAAGGAGAAGGAGAAGGAGAAGGAGAAGGAGAAAGAAGAAGAAAAAGGAAGAAGAAGAAGGAAGAAGAAGAAGAAGAAGAAGAAGAAGAAGAAGAAGGAGAAGAAGAAGAAAAGAACAAGGAAGAAGAAGAAGAAGGAAGAAGAAGAAGATTGAACCAGGGCAATTATACCAGTGCCATCTCTTCAGGATGACTTTAAATAAAAAACTGGCCCTCTGAGCTGTCAGGAATCTGGCAGGAAATACCATCATTTATTTGCAGAAATCCAGATATGTTAGTTTGACCAGGCTGCTTTGCAAAGAACTACAGGGAACCCCAAAGCTCACCACCTGCCTTTGAAGCTTCGCAAACCACCTTCTTAACAATCTGCTCTAGAACTATCAAAAATTGACGTCAAACTTACAATTTATAATTTCCAAAATCTCTTTGAAAAATTGAACTTTTTGCCCGGCTCTGGTCTTTTGGCCTCCTTTCAATCATCATAATTCATAAAAATGTCATCCCACAAACATATCTTAAGGTGTTTAGGAGGGAGCAAGGAAGCGAATGACTCAGACTCAGGCCAGGCAGCCGGCTGGCTCTGCTTTCCTAACCAAACATGCTTCGCTTCTTCTCAGTTTATATCTCTTAACGTGACAGGGACCCAATGGCTACTGTCTCTGTGTCATTCATTGGTTATCCTCCCTGAAATTGTAAGCCCACCCCTTCCTTCTCATTCTTGCTGGGAGTATATAAAAGGCTTTTATTGTCTTGAGCATTTCCCACCAGCCTCAGACATTCTGGCCACTGGAGTTCCTGATGCTCCTCTTAGGGGTCAGACCACTCTTGAATCTGCTTTTGGGGTCATGCACCCCTGTTCCACACAAGGAGCATGGTCTCTTACCCCTGCACTCACTAGACAGCAGCTGGGCAGCACACAGTCAGTTCAGTTCTTCCTCTCCCCCCTTCCTCCCTAGGGCACTGTTCAGGGCTGCTCCGTCAGCATTTCCTTTTTAAAGGGCCATCTTAGCCCTCCAGCAAACTTCCCTTTTAGAGTCAGTGGCCATGGGGTTAAAAACTTTTGTGAAAACAATTGAGTAAAGTCTATGGTAAACACCTCTCCTTACCTAGCCTTCTCTCTGGCCTCACCACCACTAAAGACTGAGTCTCTTTCTCTAAAATTTCATCACTTCTACTTCACCTGATTCTCCCTTTGTTGGATGAAAGAATCCCTCCTCATAGCCTCTATCTTCAGAAAGACAGATCTAACAGCAGGTGAGGCAAGAATCCATCAGGTGTTCTAATACTGTTGAGAGATCCCTAATTCAGAGGCATCTTGTCTCCAAACTGGCACAGCGCTGATTCAACCACTTGGCTGAGGGTTAGACAGTATCTCACACCACGTATGTTCCAATTTCTTTCCATTTTCACTGATAACATTCTCAGTCGTGCTTCCACGCTTATGCACACATCTTCCTATACAGGGACACCACCACCCCCCCAACACACAAAGGATTTTTTCCTCCTACCCCATCAGGTGTTCATTTCCCTTGCTCGTGAGCAACTTTTCAGTCAGACTCAGGAACAGAGTGGCTCCTTGTTCCTGGTGTTGAGGCAGACACACTCCTCCCTCCCTCTGTCTGGCACCACGATTCTTACATGAGCATGCTATGGAATGTCTTGAGATAAACACTTAATTTGAATTGCATCTTTACAATAACCCAGAGGCTCACGAATGCATATTTGTTTATGCATAATGATTCTTTTCTAGATGTTCTAGGAATGTTCTATGACCAGGCACTGATAATTCACTACCTGTTAGACATTATGCATAGTTTATCTCAATTTTCACAACAACCCTGCAAAAAAGGGTTACCACAGCTGACAAATGAGAGAACAGATACTTGGGAGAGTAAGCAGCACAGGGCTTACTTTGGGTTCTGAGACCACTGTGTGTCTACATGGACCAAACCTGACTTTTCTGATCCGCTGTCTTGTACTACAAGCCACCACTCAGGTAAAAAGAAATGTGGCGGTCCAACAGCCTCGGGCATCAGCCAGGATCTAAATACTTTCTGGAACTAGGAAGGAAGACTATGGTATAGAAATGAACCTCTTCAGGTGTATTACTGCACTTTAGGACCCACAGAAGAAGCCACCTGCCTCTGGTGGTAGGGCCCCCTCTGGGAGCTGTCTCTAGCCTTAAAATGCTGAACTTACCCTTGGAGTAGAGGGGCTTTGCAGCACCACCACCCACTCCGTCCACTGGGAAAAGAGTGAGCAGCAGAGAAGGAAGCCAGTTAACTCGGGATGATATTTACCTGCTTACAGGATGATACAGAGCAGCTGTCAACAGTTCAAAGGAAGGCGGGGGGCCGGGGGTGGGGGGGTGGAGACAGGATGGAAGTAAGGAAAGGGTGCCTGGAAGAGGAAATACCAGGGAGCGGGTATGCAAAGAGATGGTCTGATTTCCAAGAGACTCCTGGGATACTGCGTCTTGTTCCACCTGAAGAGTCGGGGCCATATTCTAAAGTTCTATTCCTAAACCAAAACCAAAGACAACTCAGACGTCAGGAATGCATCTCCTCCTTTCCCAACTTCCCCAATCCTGGGACTTGTTCCTCTGCTACCCGATGCTCAGATCTAATGGTTAAGGTCCCAGCAGTCCCCTGGGGCTGGTAAATGCTAATTCTGGAGCTCCTTCACTCAGACAGAGTCTCTAGTAGGCATGTCAGCTCTGCTAGAGGTGCATCCATTAAATGCAATGTAGTCTGGACGGTGGTTCCCACGCTTCCAGCCTCAGACTGATAAAAAAAGTTATGGAGGCAGATACTAGTTATCATTTTGCACTCTGCTAAGACTTCTTAAAAAAAAAAATCAACATTCTATCAACACCTTCATTTCATAGAAGAAACTAATGTCACACCAATAAGTTCAATTTTTAAAAAAGAGCACATTTTAAATATTAAGTAGTAGATAGGAACTATTATTAAGACAAAGTACTTCTCTTTAAGTCATAGAAAATTAGCTTTAAGAAAAACCTCACTCCATTGTCTCCTTTCCGTTGTTTCTCCAGAAACTGAGAGACACTGTCATGAGCCATCATGTGGACCTTCTGTCCTGGGATCCTGCAGGCCACCAACTGCACTTTCCCTGACCCTGGGCACCTGGAGGAGCAGCGGACCATGGCAAGGCCTGTTGGGATGCAGATATCTCTCAGCAGGGCTGTCTCTAACCCTCAGCTGACCCAAATCCCAGGTGTCTTAACCACGACCACCCAGCAGCCCAGGCCTGTGGCTCACACACAAGGATGACACGACCCTGGCCTCGCTCCAGCCCCTTGCACTCAGGTATGCCTCATTGCTGCCGAAAGAACAGCTTACACGTGTTTCACAAGGGCCACTAGTTCCCGGAACATCCAGCCTGGAAAGCTCAGCCCTCCACCCCTCAGGTTTGATCGTGGGAGGAATGGAATGAGACAACGGGTGGAGCAGGGGATGAATGCTGGAAGGAAGGAAGCAAAGGAACCCAGCTTTACAAACTAGGCAAGTTCTCCTCATCCCAAAACACCAGATCTCAAGCCCAGGAGTAAAGCTCACCCCTGATCTCACCCCCTTTCAGCAATGATCCACGAGACACTGGTCCAGAGAGATGCCAACTCCCCCCAACACCAGCAACAGAAAGGGGCTGTACACTTCTCCCAAGTTGGGGTGGGAGCTGCAGATGTGATCCAGATGTCTGCTTTAACCAGAGACCGGGAAAATAGGGCACCGAGTCTGTGATCCCCACATCATGATATGCTACTTCCACTGGGAGTGGACAAGAGAAGGCAAGAGGGGGCAGAAACAATACTCAACTTCCCTGCCCCCAACACTTGTATCATTCTATCTAGCCAGGGGACCACAGCCCAACTGAGCCCATGGCACAGCTCTGCACTCAGCAGTCAGGAAAACCCAAGCACCAGCCACCAAGTCCATTGAAGCCACAGGTGCCCTAGCCCTGTGGCTCACAGCTGGAAAGAACTTCAAAGACCACCAAGCACAACCCCTCCATTCCCCCAGAGAGAAGACAGGCCCAGAGAGGGGGCCCAGTTTTCTAGCCCCCTGGACAAATCAGTGGCAGAGCGAGGGAGCCCCACAGACAGCACAGGTCTCCGTCTCTGTCCAGCATCAATTCCACTGCCTGGAGCGACCTCAGCTGCTACACCACACCTCCTGAGCTACTCAACTTCACTTGTCCTTACTCCTGCCAACTCTCCGCTGTCACGGCTGCCACCAACATCACGGAAGGGAAAGATGGCCAAAGCAGGGTCAGGTCCTCTTCACTTCCCTCCTTTGATTTCATTCCAACTCCTCCTTCCCTCCCTCTACCCTGCTACTCCAAACAAAGGGAGTACTCCTCCCTGAGATTGTCACTGTCTCAGAAACACACCATTCATTCATTCATTCATTCATTCATTCAATTAGTATCTGAGTGCTTCTGATACACGAAGGAACTGAGCCAGGTCCTGAAACACAGAGATAAACAGTCTCTGACTTCAGGAAGTACTTAGTAGGAAACCCAAATCCTGGGTTTCTCATTAATTTCCCAAGCAATTTCAACTGGCTCTCTGCCATCTTTCTCAGAAAAACGATGGTACCCAATAAAAGGTTTACGGAAAGAAATATCCCACTCCATCAGGGCAGCATAAAATCACTCCAAATTTTTCTTTCCAAACCCCATCAGCCTCCATCCCTTACCTGACACCATCACTTCTCACATCACCCAAGCATTAGTATGACCTTGAAATACACCTGAGGCTTCCAGCAGGACAAGAAACTTCAAGAGATAAAGCTGGATATCACTGTCCAGGAACAAATGCAGACATCAGAGATGAGAGTGCTAGCTCAGAGTCCTTTGTGACCCAGTTGCTCTTATAAATTATCAGCCTGGCGAAGGAGCCCACACCAGCTTCCAATGACATGAATACTCAAAGTTAGACCAAAAGGCTCAGAATGAGGGGATGGGCTTCACTGTCTTTAACAAGAACCCTGGGAATACAGCACCCTCAAGGAAGGGAAAGGGTAGCCAAGCAACAGGCCAGCTTACCTCCTTGAGAAGCCCCACTTTTTTCTTCAGCACCTCACACTTGCGCAGTTTGCAGATTTGGTGCGTGCGGCGGTTGGTACAACTGGTGCAAGCCCCACAGTTTTCCAGCCGCCGGCAGGGCTCACAAGTCCCACACCGTTTTCGTTTTTTCCGCCCATCTCCACCCCCACGGAGTTGATGTTCACTCCCAGCCATTGGGAGCCCAGACTCCTGGAAGCCCCCGACCATTACCTGGCCCTGAGGGAAGTCATAAAGGCCTGGCAGGTCCTGCTGGACTGCCAGGGGCACCTGAAACTGGCTCATGACGCTGCCAGAAGTGGGGGCATAGGTGCTGGGGCTGAGCCACAGTCTAGCTTCCTGTCTGCAACAAAAGCCACCAACTGGCCCTTCTTTCCTAAAACAGTCAACAGTCTACAAGGTGAAGGCAAGTAGCTCCAGTCTCTGGGGTGGGTGGGCACCTCTTCTCAAGCCTTCTTCACCTCCTCTGCAGCAGTCTGATAGGGCTCAGCTGGGGGCCACTCTCCCACTTGCTGGGGCCCCGAGTCTGGGGGAGAACAGCAGCAGTAGTACCCAGAGAAGGGATCATCTTGATTGGGTGGGCTCTTCACCCTCACCCACCCTGGACCCAGGCATGAGATGATCAGGTGTGTAATAGGGACAGAGCAGGGTGAGGAGTTTCTCCTGATATTTTCTCCTCCCAGGTCAGGATCATGAAGGCAACGCTGCCTGAAAAAGACAGAAAGGGGAAGCGCATCACTCAGGGCTCTGGGACAACTTCCACGTGTTAACCTCTTCCTGTTGCTGGGAAAAGAGAAAATGGGGGAAGAGAAAGGGCTTGTTCAATGAAGTTCTGCCCAGAACTCCTGGCAGGGCGCACTAGCACCCACTCACTGCCTGAGGGAGGAGGCTAAGGGCCTAATGGGTTGTTAAAGGAATGTAGACGATGAATTGAAGGAGGTGGTCAAGGTAACTTACAAGAAAGTTGCCTTCTGTCCCACCCCCACGCTGCTGGAAGAGTTGCACCCAAATTCCCACACACACGCCTCACTGGAGGTCGCTGGGGCCTCCCCAACCAAGGAGGGCTTTCAAAATAAAGTTTGCTGAGAGCTGCACTCGGCGGGGCTGCCCGGGCGTCCCCAACACGGAAACGGCCTGGAAGGGGGTCGCGCCTGGGGAAGCCCTCACTGGCCGCCCAGCCGCGCCCCCCACCCCCGCCCACGGGTCAGACGCGGAGGACGGCCCGCTCCGCCTAGGGGGCGCGGGGAGGGGGCGCGCTCCAGCTCGGCCCGGGCCGCGCGCGCGCCGCCGCTCTGGCTCCTTTGTTCTGGGGCCTCG
This sequence comes from Furipterus horrens, assembly GCF_987537825.1. NCBI lineage: Eukaryota > Metazoa > Chordata > Mammalia > Chiroptera > Furipteridae > Furipterus > Furipterus horrens. The sequence goes on along the minus strand of NW_028327176.1, from coordinate 54,827,354 downwards.
GCCGCTCGGCTCCCGCGGCTCCGCAGCCCCCGCCCCGCCGTCCCCGCCCGGCTCCGCTACTCTGTGACCCGTGGCACTCCAGCCCCGTCCCCCGCAACAAAGTAGCGCCCCCCCTCCATGGCCGGCCCTCGGGCCGTCCCCTCCTCCGGGGCTGGGCCCCTCACGCCTCCCCGCCGCCCCTCCCCCACCCCGGAGCCGGAAAAGCACCGACTGCACCGACCTGCCCGCCGCCTCCGGGGCGGAGCGCACAAAGGGGCAAAGTTTCCCGGCCCGCGCTGCTGCCACCACCGTCGCGGCCGCCGCGGCCGCCGCCGCCGCCGCCTGGGGCGCCCGCCTCCTGGAGCGCCTGGCCCAGCCAAGCTCGGCGCGCGGAGCCCCCCGCCCAGACCGAGGAGGGGACGGCTCAGGAGGAAGGAAGAGGCAGCGGCGGCCGCGGCGGCAGCAGCAGCAGCAATGAAGGCGTCCGCGGGACTCCCCGCCCCCCGCGCGCCGCGGCACGTGCTCGCCCGGGGACTCCCCCGCCCGGGAGGGCGCGCACGTGCGGCCCCGCGGAGCCCCGCCGGCCTCGCCGCAGCCCCCTCAGCCGGCCCTGGGGCTGCGCGAAGGGGAAGTTCCCGTGGAGGTGGAGGCGACGGAGCGGACTACCCATCAGCGGGTGGGGGCAGGGTCCCGTGCTGCCGCACCTTTGCACCTGCAGAACCTTTCCACCCCCGCGGTCGGCCCTTCCTAGACCCGGCCACCCCTATGGGGTGGCCGTCCCCACCCTCCGGTGCTTCTGCAGCCCCGGCGGGCGAGGCGGGCCGCATGGGGTGGGGCACACGGACCTCCCAGCCTAGGCCCTTTCTGAGCCGGCCAGATGTCCCCACTTCCTGCCACTCCCTGCGGGCCGGAGCGGTCTGTGATGACCCCGGCACACTCGGGAGCCCCAAGCTCCCGACCCGACTGACCCCCGGCTCCCGACTGCTGCTCGCTCATTTCGAGGCAGGACAATGGGGGACATCGCGCGTTTGCGTACCGAGTCAGCCTGGCCGGCAAAGAGGGGTTACCCGGGGATAGAGGCCGCGCGGGCCGGCTGTGGGGCACCTTCGCGGGGGTCACTGCCGAGCGTCTTGCCCAGGCGGACCCCAGGACCCTGCCATCTCGAGCCTCCCCCGCGCGGCGCTTGGCTCTTTCGCGTCGAAAACAAAGACTAATCCGATACCCCTGCCCTGCCTCTAAGAGGAGGGGGAACGGGCGCGTCGCGGAGGGTAACCGAGGAGGACAGCGTTCAGGAGGGGCTCGGACAGCTCGGAGGGGACCATGGCGCAACCGAGCCCTGTAACCAGGCACAGACACTTTGAAAAGTCACCCCCGGGATATTCTGCAGGCTGGGGGCAAGAGGCAAGGCACAAGAATATTTCCAAGTTGCCAAACAGCCCTTTCTCTCTGTTGCTTTTTTCCCTCACCTGTTGTTCAGGCCAAGTTGAAATTCCAGGTTAGATTAATTCAACTCCTCCCCTCTGGCCTGACTGCCAGGCTGGTGCCTGCAGCTGCCTTCCACCTACCTGGGTTGCTGGGGAGAAGGGTGGGTCTCTAACACACACACGCGCGCGTGCCCGCGCTCGAGCGCGCCGGCAAGTCCTGGCAGAAACAACCACAGGCGGACTGGCCTGACCAGTTTGGGCGGTGCTCACTGAGCCAGGTACCTGGCAGGCGTCCCCGCCAGACTGAAGCTAACAAGTCAGCCAGAACTGGAAAAAGAGCATTCGGCCGGCTCTTTAGGGGAAAAAAAAAAAAAAAAATGCTACTGGTCTCTAGTAGTGCTGTCCAGACAGCCTTAGGTGATAGGAGAAGCCCGGGTTCTGTCTGGAACTTCCCTTCTAGCATGTTTGATTTTGACAGACCGCTCCAGTGGTGAGGTTGTCAGCTGTGGGGTGCGTGGTGAACATGGCTGCAATACCTACTTCCTACCCCTGGCCTTTGAGAGAACTGAAGAGTTTCTATTCAGGGAAGTAAGTCTAGAACTGAGAAGAGAAACCAATCGAGTGTAATTTTCAATCAAACATGAGAACAGGTGGTGGACTTGTAATTGTTTTTAATGTTATAATTGTTTAATGCTTTAAATAATTTTATTTTTAAGAAAAAGTATATTAAAGAAAATGTAGAAAATACAGAGAATTAGAAGACAATATCACCCCCAATACACTATTGAACTATTTGCTACATTTCCCTATACACTTTTCTATGTGTAGTTTCCTTTTTTAATAAAATGATTGTACTCACACTGATTATACAACTTGCTGTCTTCTTTTCACTTAACATTATATCTAATAAGCATTTCCCTATTTGTTTTACAATCTCCAGAGAGACAGTGTGACAATGAGTCAAAGAAGGTGACTTAGGAGTCAGAGAACTGAGTTCCAGACCTGGCTCTGCTACTTGCTAGCAGAGTGACCTTGGACCAGGTATTCACCATCTTCCAAGGGAATGCTAGTAAAGTACTCAACATAGGGCTTAATAAATGACAACAACTATGGTTTAATCTATAAACAACCTTGTGAGGTAGGTATCATGAAATCCGTTTTATGGGTAAGGAAACAGATTAAGTAATTTACCAAAGGTCACTCAGCTAGTAAATTGTAGATTCAGAATCGGAGCCTGGAATCTTTCCTTCTGTATTCTTTCTTGGTGAGTGGTACGAGCAATTTACTATGTTAATTTACTCTTTACCAACTCTCTATGAGAGGGTCATTTCCCATAACCCTCTGGCTTAGGTAACCAGGGTGTTCCTGTGCCATTCACCAGGACAGTACAGGAGGAAAGATGCTTGGGAACATCTATGCAGAGATGAATGGGGAGTTGAGGGGGCACTGTCTGGGCTGGGACACACACAAGAGCACCTGTCAGTGAATAGATCATCAGTGAGGCCTCAGGTAGGAAGGAGCTCAACAGGAGTGGCCATGGAGGGTGAGAGGAAAAGGCAGCAAGCAAAGATCCCCAGGGAACACCAGCTCCTGAGGGACAGCATCTGACAAGGAGTCGACAATTCGACAGAAGGAAGGAGCTGGCTGCCTTTGAGGTAGGAGGGAAACCAGGCCCAGGCCTGAGACCTGCTGGTCAAGTCTTCCCAACTGCTTCTCCCCCGTAACCTTGCACCTTGGCAGTCTTGCTGCTCTTCCTTCTGTCTCGGGAAACCTCTCCCCATGTCACCCCCCCCACCCCAGCTACCTCTTCTACCTGCCAAATTCCCACTCATCCTCAAGTCTCTGCATAAATGCCAATTCTTCCATGAAACTTTGTCTTGATTCTCAGGTTCCAGAGCCCCACACACTCACCCTCCACAGAAGTTTAACTGCTCCCTCCCTAGGAACAGTTCTCATAGAGGCATTATCATTGTTTGCACATTCCCCTCCCAGTTACTATGAGCTCCTGGAGGGCTGGAACTACGTCTCTTCACCTTTGTAACCCTACAAGGTCAATGAAATATCCCAGTAACACAAAGGATCCACAAGTTTCCAAGGTTTTTCCCTCCTGCCCTATAGGGTGCCCCAAGATAAATCCAAACTTCTCAGGCCCTGCCTTGCGGGGGGTCTGTTGCCTCCTGTGCACGGATACAGTGCTCAGGGCAAGAGAGCAGCTGGAGCTGGCATGGGGGTACCCAGCAAGCCTCTATCTGTGAGCAGCATTAAGCTAGAGATGGTGTGGTTCACTAAGTGTGGTCCCAGGACCACAGCATCACCAACACCTGGGAACTTGTTAGAAAGGCAAGTTCTCTGGCCCCATGCTAAACTTACTCAAGCAGGAACTCCTGGGGTGTAGCTCAGCGATATGTTTTAACAAGCCCTTCAGGTGATGCACGCTCAAGTTTGAGAAACACTGGGCTAGAGGAAGAGGTCTAGAAACAGGTTCAGCACCTAGGCGGCGGCCAGGATCAGGCCCCAGGCGCTTAGAGACGGTAGACGGAGGAAGGCTCCTTTGAACTCAGCCCGGCCCGCTGGCCGAGAATTTTAGGCCACTGCTTCGGTGAGGTCAGAATCTGGCGGTGGAGGTGCCACAAGGGCTAGAAAGGGAAATCCCGTCGCTAGGGGAAGCCCGGACTGCTGGCAATACAGTGTTGACAGCGCAGACTGCGGGTGGAGATGGAGGTGGGGCTGGGGAAAAAGGAGGACTTCCCGCTCCATTGATGAACTGCAGTTGATTCAGCACTGGGCCGAGGGCATAAATTGTGTGCGCGCCTGTGGCTCTTGGGGAAGTCACTGCGTAGAACCAACACTGCTGGGTGTTTGCTGAACGTGCAAATGATTGGATGCGACTAACCACCTCTGAGGTGCTTGACCCCACTCCTTCTCTTTAGCTAATAAGCAATTTGTCCTATTTGAAGAATGAGCTTTTGTACTATGGGACCTTTTACAGAAATGTAAGTGGACACCAATGTTCATACCCAGGTTTGGTTGTAAAGATTGAAGGCATTGGGAAGTTTATTTGATTTGGAATGTGCTTCTTCGGCCATATATTGGTTAAAATGTTATCAGCTCATATTTTCATAGTGCTTTCCCTGTTCAAAGCACTTACACACACATTATCATTCTGTCTGTACAGAGATGTTGATACACCAAATGTTGCTCTTCTTCTTTCTGACATAGTTATTATTATCACCATTTTGCAGATAAGGGAACTGGCTTTCAAAGAGGTAATTTGTCCAAGGTCATTTGCTACTAAGTGGCAGAATCAGGACCTCTGAAATTAGCCTACCAATGCCAGAGCCGATATGGGGCAGAAGGTGGCATTTTGCTCTTATGGAATAAGAGATTCAATAGTGGATTACTTTTGGACGTAGGTTGGTTACTTTAACATGTGTGGGGTATCTAGACTATGTTTGTAAATAGCTCTCAACAAATACTTTCATGTGTTACTGTTTCTGTGACTTCACTTTGAATCTAGTTTCAATCAAATAGACTATATAACTTAAACAAGGAGAATGCCAGGGGCCCCATTGTAATGCAAAAGAGATGAAATTACCTGGAACTCTTTCAACCTAAGCAGGCTGAGCAGGATGGGAACTTTGACTAACTCAGAAATTAGGTTGCTGAAAATTCAACATGCATAAAGACCTTGGTGCCCCCAAAACTTGATTTGGCTGGTTGTATCAGTCAGGATCAGTTAGCTTATGCTATAATAACAAAGAATCCCCAGATCTCAGTGCTTTGACATAACATAATTTTATTTCTCAATCATGAAATACATCTATTGTGGGACAATAGGAGCTCTGTTTCCCATAGCCACTCAGGGATTCAGGCTGCCAAATGGACATGTTGCCTACTTAACCCTGAAGGCAGAAAACAAGGATATGGGGCAAATGGAGCACTGACTCTGAAAGCCTTTACCTCGAAGTAACACACATCACCTCTGCTCTCATTTCACGGGCCAAAGCAAGTTGGGGATGGGGTGGGGAGCAGGGAAATACAATAGATTTAATGCTCCCACATGCCTGGAGGGAGAAGCAAAATCATTTGGCTAACAGCACTAATAACTAACATACGGGGAATGCATATATAGGAGGTGGATGTGTAAGTGTGCATTTGAAGTATGTGTAAGTGCAATCAGTTCCGCCCATCTCCATGGTGCTTCTCCCTCCTGGGAACACATACTTGAAATTTCTACTCTAATGGGTTATCATTTCTTGCCCGAGAGCAGGTGCAGAGATTTAGACGAGGGTGAAAAATCTGAGTTAAGGTGAGCATGGTGGAAGGGGTAAGTGGTGGTGGGGCAAACTCAGTAGAAATCAATTTATAAATAGAGAAAGACTCTAGCAAAGGAAAGGACTCAGGGTTTATGTGTTACTAGGGGCCTGCCTGCTGAAGGAAACTTCTAAAACAGCATATCTTTGGTAGAAGCATTTTCTGCTTGTTGCCATGCACTGCCACTCATCCTTCCTGGATAAACTCAGGTGATACTCCAGGAAGCCTTTGATGACTGGGCCTGCCAATCACATGGTGAGAGTGCCTAGGTCTGTCCCATTCACTGTGCTGTGGACAGGGACTACATCTTGCTGCACACTGGCTGTGGTATGGGGGAATTTATTAGAAAGGGTCTGAAAATGGAGGCAGAGAGACCAGCTGGAAGACTGTTACAGGAACCCAGGTGAGAAAAAAATGATGGTCTCCACTAGGGTAGAGGAATTGGGGCTGGAGAGAGAAATTAGGGAGAGATTTAGTGAGTCAAATTAACAGGATGGGGATTTATGGAAAAGGAACAGGATGGATGGTAGCACCAAGAGGCCCAGAGGAGGAGCACGTTGTTGAACAAGTCAGCAATAACACATCCTATGGAACGTGGCCATGGAGAGACCCAGAAAGCAGCACATATAGGGGCCTGAGGTTAAGGTAGGGAACACTCACTGGGCCCAGATCCTGTGATCTACCCCTTGGGTAAACTTCAGCATCAGATCCTCAAACAAGATCAGCATTTAAAATTTTTTATTTTTTAATTTATAGATTTAGAGGAAGAGGAAGGGAGAGACAGAGAGAAACATCATTTTTTGTTCCACTTATTTATGCATTCAGTGGTTGGTTCTTGTATGTGCCCTGACCAGGATTGAACCTGCAATCTTGGCTGAACCAGCAACCTTGGCTTATTGGAATGACTCTTTAATCAACTGAGCTACCCAGCCAGGGGAAGGTCAACACTTTTTAAAGGAACTTGTGGGAAGAGAAGGGTGGGTGGGGTAGGGGGAGGAGGTAGAGGAATGAAGAGAAAATATGTGTAATATAAAAATGATAAGCCCTGGCCAGGTGGCTCATTTGGTTGGAGCATCCTCCCGTACACCAAAAGGTTGCAGGTTTGATCCCTGATCCGGACACATACCTAGATTGCAGGTTCAATTCTTGGTCGTGGTACATATGAGAGGCAATCTATTGATTCTCTCTCTCTCTCTCTCAAATCAATAAACATATCCTCAAATTAGTGTTTTAAAAAGTTGTTTTTTAAATGGTGAGATTCTTAACTCCACAAGTCCTAAGAATCCATCCAGAGCAGTGCAAAGGCTTTATGGAAAGGGCCGAGCATCCTTAAAAGACTGCTTCAGCTGTTTTGTCCCATTATCTTTTTTCCATGTGTTGCTCCCATCTTGTGTCCTGCTGAGCAGGAGCCTGCTTATCCCATCTGAGATCTGAACCTGATATCAACCCCTTTCATCCAGGAGGCTCCCCCTTCCTTGCATCCTTTTATGGCTTGGGGATCAAGCCCCATCTGCAGAAACTGTACTGCGCAGGGGACCAATTCTCAAGACCCTATCAGAGACTTCATTCTTCTTGCTCGGCTGTTGTGCACCCCTGTCCTTGATATCCCCCCCTTTCTCACACACTGAGATGCTCCCTCTGGATTCCCTGACTGCATTTCCAGCTTCTCCATGTACTGGTTTGTGACTGTAGGTGAGGTAATTCCCTCTCCTGGCCTCCTTCCTGTCTGTGAAAATGGGACTCACGATGCCTCCTTTGCAGAGGATCATATGAGCCCTGCTGTAGCAAAGTCCTATCTCAGACCTTGGTATACAGTAAGCACTCAAGATAACCCTTTCTTCCGTCCCCATCCCACCCCCTGACTTCTCTTCCTACTTCACAGAGAAAGTATCTACAATATTTTAATCATATGTATCCATGGCAACCAGAATTAAAATGTATACAGGTAATCAGTGGGGACATTGTGTCACCTAAGGAATTTGAGATAATGATGTCCAGGTGCCCAGGATAAAGCTTGGCACTGAGAAGAAGCCCCTTCTCAGCCTCCCCAAGTGGAGTCAGCCCATGTCCAGTCAGCCTAAGGTCCTGTCAGCTCCACTCTAGACTGTCCTAAACTTGTCCCCCGTCTCAGGTTTCCTGGTCCTGCCCAGCCCACTCCACTCCAGTCTACCTCCCTTGCCCTCACTCAGTGCCCTCCTTTCTCCCTGATGTGGATCACGTTGCCTTTGATTCAGACCTCCTGGGCTCCAGGCAGTCCCACCTGCAGTCCTGCCCAAAGTCCTGGAGTTAAAAAGGCTGGGCTCTGGGGCCACTCTGCAGTCAATCAGGAAAAGAAATTTCATCCTCTTGTCACTCAAAGTGTGATCACTAGACTTGCAGCAGTGATACTATTGAGAGTTCGTAGACGTGTAGAAACTCAGCAGCTTCAGAGCTATGGCATCAGAATCTGCATTTTAACAAGACTTCCAGTGATTCAGAGGCACCCTGAAGACTGAGAAGCTCTGCTTTAGAAGCCTTCAGGGGCTACGGATAAGTAGGCTAGAGGTAAAAAGCACACAGGCACCCCCTACTGAGCCGGGAGAGGTGCTTTTTGGAAACACCTGCACAAACAGATCCAGCCATTTGAGGTCACTCTAGCATGGTTCCTGGGAAGATGTACTATATTCCCAACATTGTTCTAATGACCTCCTAAACCAGGGATGGGCTTATCAGCTGATGTCTCAGTCTTCTTGCCATTCTTTAGGACTGTCTTAATGGTTGCGTGACTAGGCCGTGGCCCACATGCACACGACATTCAGCATCTCAAACCACAATAAAACTTGAATTTGAATATCCAGCCTTTGGAAAACAATCTAATTATTCACACTCAATCAAAAAACTGTAAGACAGGAAATAGGGTGTTGAAGGCAGAAAGAGACTACAGGGAACAAACAGGTTCATCACTCAAACAGGAACATGCAGTGGGCTACAGGCACCTGAGGGAGGCAGTGGTCCATGGGCCCAAAAGGAGTCTCACAGCAGAAAGAAAGAAAGAAAGAAAAAGAAAGAAAGAAAGAAAGAAAGAAAGAAAGAAAGAAAGAAAGAAAGAAAGAAAGAAAGAAAGAAAGAAAGAAAGAAAGAAAGAAAGAAAGGAAGGAAGGAAGGAAGGAAGGAAGGAAGGAAGGAAGGAAGGAAGGAAGAAAGGAAAGAAAGAAAGAAAGAAAGAAAGAAAGAAAGAAAGAAAGAAAGAAAGAAAGAAAGAAAGAAAGAAAGAAAGAAAGAAAGAAAGAAAGAAAGAAAAGAGGTGGGGAGAGAGAGAGAGGGAGAGAGGGAGGGAGGGAAAGAGAGAGAGAGAGAAAAAAAGAAAGAAAGAAAGAAAGGAAGGAAGGAAGGAAGGAAGAAAGAAAGAAAGAAAAAAGGAGGATGAAGAACAACAATGTGTAGGAAGCCTGGAAACACCCACGAGGCCTGACAAAGAATTCAGGCTCATAAGCATGTGCTGATCTATGTAGAAAAGTCAATAGAATGGGTTTTTTAAGAAAGATCTCTATGGCCCTGGGAGAAGGCTGCTCCTTGGCCTTGAGAGCCACCTTACATGGTCTGCCAGAGGTGCCCATCAGCCTATTGCTGCCTGTGTGCACCACTGGGATATAGCCCTAACATTAACACTAAACAGAAAACTCAGGATTAGATAAGAAAAATACAGGGCACCCAGTTAAATTTGAATATCAGAGAGACAACGAATAGTTTTTTAGTATACATATATCCCAAATATCACATTGCCAGACCAGCCCTACTCAGGATTAAAGTCTATCCCCAGGGCATGGGACTGGGGCAGGTTTGACCTGAAGGACAATCTCTACTTGGGGCCCAGTAGTACATCCTAAAACCCACCCTATTTTTGAATACAGACCAGAAATGGGTTTTGTTAGTTTTGGCGTGGGGCAGTCTTTTGTGAGAAGCTATGCTATATTGTTTGCTTTGAAAATGTTTGCCCTACAAAGTAGGAGGGAACTACCAACATGTTTGTTTGGTTGGTTGTTTTTACATGGGGTAGTTCAAGGAATGTATTCTACAAAAGTATTGTAGACGCAATTCAGGTTCCTGGAGGAGATGGACTGTTTCTTAGTTCAGACCAATAAAATCCTGCTTATCCATATAAATTACTCTTATATGAGCAAGCATTTACTCATTGTGACCTGTAAAGAAAATGTTGGTAACTATTTACCTGACCAAGTAATCTAATCTAAAGGTATTTCTAAGGGTAAAATCAAGAAACCCTTCTGGATGTCAAAAACCAAAGTAAATGATAAACAGAAGGGAAATGTTTACAAAACAAGTGAACAGGAGAAGTGTTACTTAATATGTAAGGGAAAAAAAGACAAATACCCAAACGGAGGAAAAAAGCAAGGGCCATGACCATTCACAAAAGAGAAAATACAAGTGACCAATAAAGATATAAAAAGTCCAATTTAATTAATAATCTACAGATCACAAGTGAAAATGCTGTAATAATTTTCTTTTCCAAGATATGCCACTGATGGGACCATAAACTCATGTACTCTTCTGGGAAGCAATTCAGTAACACTTATCAATAACCTTCAAGATGTTTATACCCTCTTGCTCAATAATTTTACTTCTGGGAAAGTGATGCCCAAAAATCTGGCACAAGGATTTTCATGGAAGACAACAAAAAACTGAAAACAATTTAAATATCCAACATTAAAGAGTGATTAATTTATGGTCTATGAGCACATTGGAATATGATACAGCCATTATTATAATGATCTTATTAAACATTACATACAGGTTAATTATAGAAAAATAAAAATATACAAAGAAAAAAAAATCTTAAAATAATCTGTAGTCCATTGACAATCACTACTGTCATGAACCATATCTTTCAAAAAATTTTCTGTGTTAATATTAAAATAGTGTTTTTGAAAAATAGTTGGTAACATTGGGAAATACATGAAGTCAAACAAAAATAATCAGTATATATTGTATTATCAAAAATTCACATATAATATGCACAAAGATTAGACGAGAATACATCAAAAGATCAACAATGAATCTCTTGATCTTTGTTTTCTTCTTTATACCTTCGTTCTAAAGTTTCTGAAATAAATAGGTATTATTAGTCCTATAATTGAGAAATAGAAAATTACTTCTGAAAAAAGGCAAATGGAACACCAATGCCTTAATGCAGGTCCTTAAGAGAGAAGCAAATCCTGATTCCTAACCCAATGCCCAGGTCCTACTCTCAGAGATTCCGACTGTTGGGCCTGGATGGGTCGGTCCTTGGCGACATCCCATCATGCACAGGTTGGGGGTCTAACATGCAACCAGGCTGGGAACTACTGCCTGTATGAGTTTCTAAAGAAGTTGAGGCAACTGTCCTCTGGTGAAGGAGGAAATGCAAGATCTGGTTTCAAGCCCCATACACATAAGTGATTCTCTCTAATGGTGTGCTTTAGGCAAGTTGTTTATCTGAACCTTAGTTTGTCTATATGCAAAATGGGAATATTTAGCGCCTGCGGCCAGACTTTTGGTGTGGCTTCAAGGACAGGATTAACGAGAAAGTGCTATATGAAATAGACAACATATTGAATATGTTGTTAGATTCTGGAAACTCAGATGATAACAGTTATTTTTGATCAAAGAAATATCCTTGGCAACATGGGAACCCATGCAAATAAATGAGTGTATTTCTAAGCTGTGTCAGTCATGTAATTTGATTTGATTTGGAGATCCTGTAGGCAAGTGCTGTCAAAAGTGGACGCCTGGGGCAGTCCTAGCCAGAGGGCTCATGAACAGTGGACAGCAGCCAATAGATATGGATTTGTTTAGACCATTTGGTCATCTTGCTTTTTGAGAATTGGCTAGCTTCCAGAAGCCAAAACCTTGTTCTCATGAAAACGTGCCTTTGCTTTAAACCAACATTATAAAATAAACTGTCTTCTCTAAATTGTCTCCTTGGGAAGTTATGGGACCATTGCTTAAAATGTCTTGGGAATTCCTCTTTTGAGATTGTCTTGTCCAAGCTACATGTTTTTCTGAGTATTTTCAATCAGTGAATTCATTTTCTGTTCTTTGAAGAGGAGCTTTATTTTAGAAAGCAGCCAAAATATCTTTCAGAGCCAAATCTGATGATTAAGATTGTATTTACACCTAGTAAAACTTTTTTTTTAATGTAAAGAGATCACGTGTAAGGTATGTGTATGTCTGTCTTGCTACCCAGTGTGTTCCCAGTGTGTTCATAGCACCTGCGACCCAAATATTGAACATATTTTTGCTGAATGGTGAACAGAGCCTGGCTCCTACTGAGACCCATAAACTGTCTCCAAAGGTAAGTCTGAAAAGATTTTTGAGCAATAGCAGCCTATTTGGGATTAACGAATTCTAGCTTGTAAGCTTTTCTTGAACCTCTGTCTGGTTTGGCCTTCTTGCCTCCACTCCAGCCTCCACCATGTCCACAAGGATGACCCAGAAGACCACCTACAAAGTGTCCACCTCTGGCCCCCGGGCCTTCAGCAGCCGCTCATACTCGAGTGGGCCCAGCATCAGCTCTTCGGCCTTTTCCCGGGTGGACAGCGCCTACTGGGTTGGCCTGGGCGCCAACATGAATCTGGCTGGAGGTTTCGGCGGAGCGGGGAGTATAGGGTCCATCAAAGCTGTTCAAGTGAACCAGAGCCTGCTCAGCCCCCTGAAGCTGGAGGTGGACCCCAACATCCAGGCCGTGTGCAACCAGGAGAAGGAGCAGATCAAGACCCTCAACAACAAGTTTGCTTCCTTTATCGATAAGGTGCGGAGCCTGGAGCAGCGGAATAAGATTCTGGAGACCAAGTGGACTCTTCTGCAGCAGCAGAAGACGACTCGCAGTAACATGGACAATATGTTCGAGAACTACATCAACAGCCTTCGGCAGCAGCTGGAAACACTGTCCCAGGAGAAACTGAGACTGGAGGCAGAGTTTGGCAACATGCAGGGCATGGTGGAGGACTTGAAGAATAAGTACGAGGATGAGATCAACAAGCGCACAGAGATGGAGAATGAATTTGTCCTCATCAAGAAGGATGTGGATGTAGCTTACATGAACAAGGTAGAGCTGGAGTCCCGCCTGGAAGGACTGACCGATGAGATCAACTTCTACAGGCAGCTGTATGAGGAGGAGATTTGTGAGCTGCAGTCCCAGATCTCCGACACGTCCGTGGTGCTGTCCATGGACAACAGCCGCTCCCTGGACCTGGACAGCATCATTGCCGAGGTCAAGGCCCAGTACGAGGAGATCGCCAACCGCAGCCGGGCTGAGGCTGAGACCATGTACCAGATCAAGTATGAAGAGCTGCAGACATTGGCTGGGAAGCATGGGGATGACCTGCGTCGCACCAAGACGGAGATTTCTGAGATGAATCGGAGCATCAGCCGCATCCAGGCTGAGATTGATGGCCTCAAAGGCCAGAGGGCTGCCCTGGAGGCCTCCATCGCTGACACCGAGCAGTGTGGTAAGCTGGCCGTCAAGGATGCTCAGGCCAAGGTGGCTGAGCTGGAAGCTGCTCTGAGAACTGCGAAGCAGGACATGGCCCGGCAGCTGCGTGAATACCAGGAGCTCATGAATGTCGAGCTGGCCCTGGACGTGGAGATCGCCACCTACCACAAGCTGCTAGAGGGCGAGGAGAGCCGGCTGAAGTCTGATATGCAGAACATGAGTATCCACACCAAGACCACCAGCGGCTACTCAGGTGCGCTGAGCCCAGTTTATAGCAACCTCAACTACGGCATGGGCTTCCAGGCCAGCTTGGGCTCTGGCGGGAGCTCTGGCTCCTTCAGCCACACCAGCTCCAGCTCCTCCAAGACGGTGGTTGTGAAGAAGATTGAGACCCGCGATGGGAAGCTGGTGTCTGAGTCATCTAATGTCCTGCCCAAGTGAATGACTGCTGCTAACGGGAGGTCCCTCCGAGCTGCTGCGCAGGGGGGTGGAGGGCACAGGAGGCCCACCTGAAGCTCAGCCCCACCCAGTCCTCAGCTCGCCCTTGGGGTGGGGGAGTTTACTCCCTTTTCCCCATGTCCCTGACTAGAAGCCAAATCAAGTGTTTTCCTTTTCCCCCAAAATAAAGTCTCACCTGGCTCTGCCCCCCCCCAAAAAAAAAAAAAAATTCTAGCTTGTATGCTAATTAGAAATCAGACCCTTTCTTTGATAAGTATGCTGTGTATATTTTATGTATATGACTTAGGAGAAAAGGATGCAGATCCTTTCCCTTACTGGTGCTATACTAGATTTAGTCTCCTAAGGCAACATGAATCCACAAAATAGCTCAATCCACAAAACATCCAAGCATGGTGTTGTTAACAAGGACAATGCCTGAAACATAACTCATTCTTTCACACAAGGATTTCAAGACTCTGACATTAATCTGGACTTGCAAAACAGCTGAGGTCCACACCTCCACGCCCTAATTAAGTTTGAGGAGTACAGAGGTAGGCAGCTAGCAGCCAGGACAGAGAGCAGGGACATGATGCTCGGAACTCCTGGTCTGCTCAAGCATGCCCCGGGGAAAACATTTCACAGCTCCCCCCTTAGTTTTTTTTTTCCTTATCTATACTATGATCTTGCACTGTTAAAGTCATCAATTCTAAACTGAGAACAATGAAGGCTGACAAGGGGTGAGGAGAAAAGGTTGCTAATAGGAGACGCCCCACTGGCTCACAGCGGAGAGGAAAGCGATGTCCTGCTCAGGTAATGGGGAGACTTTGGGAGCAGCAGAAGCCAGTCCGGAATGAGACAAAGTCCCTGCTGTGAAGGAGGAAGAAAGCCAAAGACGAAGCCCAACTGCTCCTGGCAATGGAACTGTTTCCAGGAAGGGAACACACCAGGTCATCTGAGGTCAAGTTCAGGGCCCGAAGCCAGCCGCCAGGCAGGAAGGAAGCTGCAGTGAATGCCTGCCTGCCTGCCTGCTCTCTCAGCCCTCGACCTTCTGAACACCAGTCCCTAACCAGCCCCTTTGCTAGGGCTCCAAGGGGACCTCAGAGGCTCCTTTCAGACCCAGGCACTCTGGCTCTGGCCTCAAAGATAGGGCTCTCGCAGAGGTGTTGAAGGTACCCAGATATGAGATGACCTGAGCAACAAGCAACAGAGGATCAGCCGGTCTGTGTTGTCTGCCTTGCGAGAAGAGGGGCCCAAGTCCTCTATTTAAAACATTTGAGCATTCCCTTTTTGCTATTGCTCTCCCCTCCACCCTTATGGCCTCCCCTCCCCGGGATACACAGCACACTTTTGTAGCTCCCTGCCTCTTTGTCCATGGTATTTACTCAAAAGCCACTTTCATCCCAACTTTTGCTCTGAAAATCCTACTATCATTTAATGCCCAGCTCGAATGCCATGTGACCCATGATGCTCCCTTAGCTGGAAGGGATATGTTGTCTCTCCCCACTTGAGACTACACCATACCCACTCTTCTCCGCCATGGTATGTGCATTTCTTCCTTTGCCCGTGCTGCTCGCCTGTTTGGTATCTCCTACCCTTCTTCCTGCCAACATATTCCTCATCTCATCCTTCAAGTCTCAGCTCGGCTGGACTCTCTGTTAAGGACATCCCAACTCTCTCCAATCTTCACTCAGACCTACCAGCTCCATTTACTGAGTGTCCCTTTTTGTCTACAGTATATCTAACCCCTGCAAAGCAGGTGCAAAGTTAGTTTCCCCTTCAGGTTTAAAGAAAACAGAAGCTCAGAGAAGTTACATAGCTTGTTCAAGTTGCACTTGGTTAGTGGCCCAATCAGGAATGGAACCCAGGTTTGTCTGGTGCCTAAACCTAAGCTCTCCATCTATTCCACGATACTTTTTCATTCATAAGGTGAATATTTTGAACATGAGACTGTAAGGACCTTGAAGATCATCCTTCTTGTTTTCAAAGCAAGGAACCTAAAGAGGCCTGATCACTTGCCCAAAGTGATACAGCTTCTCCCTCCCCTTCTTCTTGTTCCTGCTAGCATGCCAGCACTTGTCGCTCAGGAATCACCTATCAACTGCAGGGGGTC
The DNA here is from genome assembly GCF_987537825.1 of Furipterus horrens. NCBI lineage: Eukaryota > Metazoa > Chordata > Mammalia > Chiroptera > Furipteridae > Furipterus > Furipterus horrens. Next base: position 54,811,621 of record NW_028327176.1, on the reverse strand, counting down.
CCCGGTACTAGGTAACCTTCCCTGGGGTCCCCAGTTACATGTCATCTCACCCGCAGTTGTCCTGCAAGCAGGGCCGCCCTCAAACTAGAGAGAATGTGGCAAAAAGCTCAGAGTCACAGCTGTGTCGGTGTCGGCAGCCGTCCGTCTCGAGAGACGATGGTGTAGCTTCTTAAGAGTCTATCTGCACCGCCGAGAATGGCTGTGCAGTCCGACTCGGGAGTGACACGGTATCTGTCTCCTCCCGTGTTGAATCGACATCTTGCGATGAAGCTACAGAGCCTGGGCAGGGTGATATGGAGGGTCTGCTGTTGCCCATGCAGCAGACACCCCCTCTCTTCGCAGCTGAAGGGTCCAAGGGAAAGACGGAGTCAATACAGCTTGGCTTCAGGTGCGCCGCAGGAGTTGCCGGTGTTGACTACAACGTCAAACCGCCTTAGGGACTCCGGCTCCGGATTTTCTGTCGGGGTTTACTCCCTTAGCCTTTCCCCTGAAGAGGTATGCCGCAAGGCAGCGGAGGTTTTTTGGAGTCAGAGTTTTCCTTCTCTGATGTGCCCTGACTGGAAGATCGAACCAGCAACACTTAGCTCGCAGGCTGACGCTCAATCCACTGAGCCAAACCAGCCAGGGTATGTAATGATAAAACCCCAAACAGTGACAGCGTTTGCTTTCTCTTATAAAAGAAGTCAGAGGAGGGCCGTCCAAGGCTGATGCTGCAGTTTTACCTGAGGCTTCTTCTGATTTAGGCGAGTCCCTCCTCATGAGGCACTTCACGGTCCTCAGTGGTCCCTGGGATTACCTGGGGGTGCTCTGAGAGCAGAATTAAAGGGCTTGCTGCCCATCTCCTATTTCTGCCATTGACTCTAAGGATCTCACAATCATATAACTTAGTCCAGAGGTTTAGAGGCTGCTCAGAGCCCAGCAGGGGGCTGGCCTGGAACTTGGCAAGTACATAAAAGGGGGAAGGTTGAGGGGGACATTTCATTGCTTAGTCCAAGGAGGCCTTCTCAAGCTCAGCCTACTTCTTTTCTCCTTTTCTTCTTTCTGTCCATTTGTCTAATATTTATTGAGTTACTCACTCCTATGTGCCAGATAGGGGAGAGTCAAAGAGAGCTGAGACACATTCTGAGTGCTGACAAAAAATAGATCACTTTAATGTTATGTGGTGAGTGCAACAGTAAGAGAGATGCAAAAGGCACTCACTCCATGGGAGCACAAAGGCGGGGAACCAAGCCCCACTGGGGAGGGGCCTCCTCCGGCTTCCTGAAGAGGGTGCTTGCCGATGAGACGATGAGACGTCTGAGAAATATTAGGGGGAGTGGCTCAGCTCAGATCATGGCCTGGGCGTTAGGGATGAGTGAGGAGCCACATGCTCCTGGTGGTGGTCAGAGGAGTGATGGGGCCAGCACGGACAGAGAACACAGGGTCTTCTCCCACCCTCAGAGCAGACTATCACACTCCTCAGTGTGGCCATTTTTCCACTTCTGCTCCCAAAGGTGTACCCATGGGCTCATTTCACTTTAAGGGTTTTAATTCAAGTTCCCTCATGAGATGAAGTCCCTGTGACCCTGGTCTAGTGAATCAAAAAAGGAGCATAGTCTGTACTGTGCAACCTCCAAGCCAAACCAAGCTGGAGTTTCACAATTGTCGTCTGAGCCCACTGTCCCTAGAGGAAGCTTTGACTCTAAAAAACCCACTGGCAGTGAATATCTGCCACTTTGTGGTGAGCCAGCAAATGAATTACCCTCCTGTGTTTGGGTACTTACCTACCTCCTCCCACAGTGAAGATGAAACATCAGATGGTATATTTCCCCTCGCAGCTACTTGGCAAGTTAGGGCCAAGTGGCCTGGACTGCAAGTCAGATATCCCTATCCAAACCTTGGCTCCACGGGGAACTTTCTGTGACAGTGGCCACAGTGGGCCCTCCAGGGCCTTGCAAATAATGAGCCCTGAAGCTTAAGCCTCATCAGGCTTACAGTCACTTACTTCTGGTTTGCAGCTAAGGACCAGGACCATCTCAGTTCAGCAGGGCACGTGGCCAAGGCAGATGTGGGGACGGGAAGAGCACAACTTTGTTCAGAGGACAGTGAGTAAAACCATTTTGCTAGCACAGAGGGTCCTTTCACAGGGACAGAGGAAGATAGAGTTGGAGGACCCCAAAAGCTCAAATAAGGAGTCTGGTCATCATCTTGTAAGAGGCACCAACATTTAAAAAAATGAAATTCTATTTTGGAATAATTTTAGATTTACAGAAAAGTGGCAAAGATGGTAAAGAGTTTTCACATAGCCCTCACTCAGCTTCCCTTAATGCTAACACCTTACATTACCTGGTATATATGTCAAATCTAAGATGTTGCTGCCATTGGTACATTACTATTAACTAACCTCCAGACTTGAACTAGTTTTTGCACCAATGTCCTTTCTCTATTCTAGAAACCAATCCAAGATACCACTTTGCATTTGGAGATCAATGTTAACATGATTAAAGGTGTTTTAGGAGAATCATTTGATAACAACATGCAGGTTGGACCCAGAGGTGGGGTAGGAAGGCATTTGTAAAGGCATTCCAGAGCCTTCACCAAACTTCCAAATGCATCCCAGTGCCCAGTACCTGAAGGGGCTCACCACCTTCCTGCTGTTGCCAGGAAGAGGAAATCTGGGCCATGGGAGACATCTGTGTGCCTGCTCAGGGCCCCAGAGGGACAAAGACATATTTAGGGGGCCTGGAGGTCCCATACAGTAGTGCTGGCAAGTTAGATGCTTTTCCTGCCCAGGCAACCGCAGCGGGCTGATAAATCTAGAAAGGCAGCCAGAGAAACGCATGCTTGCCTTCTTTTCTGAAACTCGTCTTGCCTCCCTTACAAGGCAGTTCGGTGTTGTGGAAAGAGAACAGGCTCTGGAGTAAGGGTGGGTCTGGGGTCGAGTCCTGATTCCACCACTTATCAAGGGACCCGGGGTGGGGAATTGAACTTCTCTGAGCTTCGGTTGGGCTCTTAGACGCCCTTCATAGGGTTATTGTGAGAACTGATTAATATTTTAAAAGTGTTCAGTAGGGTAGCTGGCACACAGGACACATTCAATAATCATCAGTTTCCTCGGCAACTTGAACGGGGGGGGGGGTCTGTGCCAGTCGTTTTCTTGCATATCCTCATAGTGCTTCACAGACACAAAGCACTTCATAAATTGATGACTGTAATATGGAGCTCGCAAACTCAATGACCTCAGAAAGGGCAGATCATGTCTCCAGTTACATCGTTCATTTATTTAACAAGTCTATATTAGGCACTCACTAAACAGCAATAAATAGTAAATGCTGGGCACTGTTGTAAGTGACCAAAAACATGGTCTGTGTCAAGAATGGCAAAGCCTAGGAGGGGAGAGATGTCTCCAGACTTTGACTCAGGTCTGACACATAGTTTGATATAGTTTAATAAAGTAGAGTGCCTAGGAGCACAAACACTGACAACTTGTGTGGGGCAAGGGAGGATGCAGAGGCAGGAGTGGTAGACTTGAGACTGACAGAATGAGCAGTTCTTCCAGTGTAAAAGGGTGTGGTGAAGGCGAGAGGGAGAGAGAGAAGCATTCCATCACGTGGGAGACACAAGATGTATTCTGGAACCCTAGGTAGTCTTGTGGGTTTTATGGAACGAATGTTGGGAGATGAGGTTATAAAAACATGGCAGGAAGGGCAGAGGGGCAGCTACATGGTGGCAGGGATGGGGCGGGATACCTCGACACTGCTTTTGCATAGCAACCTCAGTTCTTCTTTGTATATGGTTTAGTTGGGGTGGCTTGGGAAAGACAGGATGACTTGTGTAGTCAGGGCTGGCTATGGGAAAGGTGGGAATTGGGCCCCTTCAACTAGAGAAACAGAAATGAGGCACAGAGATTTGAGAGATCTCAAGGGGCAGAATTTGGTGAGAAAGGGTGTCAGAAGACAGTTGGAGGGACAATAATGGCTCCAAGGCTTCTAATGTGGTCAACTGGGTTAAGTGGAGATGCAGGAGAAACAGGTTTTGCTGGCTGAGGTGAGGGTGGGATGAGAACCCTGCTCCATGCGCATTGAGAATAAGGCATATATGCAGGTGATGAGAGTCACAGGTCAAGATGGCTCTAGTTTGAAAAGTCATCCCGTCTGGGATTCGCTTCAAAATAACCTGAGAATAGTGGGTAGGCTATAGGTGAAGCAAAATTGGCTGTGAGTAGGTAACTAAAGTGGGTGATAAAGTAAAAATTAGCTCAGGCTAAGAAAAAAGCCTCACATTCATCAGGCTGATAGGACAGACATAGGTACAAAGATACCATGATACAATATTCTTCCCAAGGGCACGCTGCAGCTCGTGTCATAACCACCCCCTTTTTTCTGTGACTACTGCTTTCTGACTCACCGGGAAACCTTGTCCTCTAAAACGGTAGACCATCAGAAACTCTGCTGTTTGAAATTTTTCAGTAAAAATGAAACATCCTTCTGTTGCCAGGAGGCTCTAAGTCACTTTGACACAGGGAAGCAGTCCCGATTTGCAACCCAGGTTCAGAGCTTCAGATAAGGGGCTTCTAAACACAATATTCCATGTTTATCTTAACTTTGTACTTTTGAAGGAAAACGAACCTGGGTCTGCTGTGCAGTTCAGACCAAATGTTGACTCCTGCTTTGCTTTGAGCCCATCAAAACACTGAGGCATTTAAGTCTTACTTAAATTCTATCCTTCCCCCAAATCCTGTAACTTCCTCTTTGCCTGTTTGGTGAGACACCACAGAGTTCCCTTGGTTGCTTGGTCTCCTTTGTTGCAATGAGTTAATTAATCTGATTTTGTCAACTACAGGTTTGTTCCTAGTGGTCTCAGGCTGTTAGGGTCAGGACATGGGTAATGTAGATACAGGAGGTCTTTGTACTGTTATCTCACCTATTGTAAATGATACATTTTCCTTAACATTTCCAAGTTTTGAAAAAATCCTCACCCCACATTACTAGTACCAGTCATGACAGTGTTTGAGATCAGTGAAAGGCAGAATAATAGCCTCCCAAAGATACTGACACCCTAATCCCTGGCACCAGTGAATGTTATCTTAATAGTGAGAGATAGATGTATGTAGTTAAGACTCGAAACCTCGATGAGCATCTGGAATATCCAGGTGAGTCCAGTGTAATCATTGACCTTAAATGCAGAGAGCCTTTCCTGGCTGTGGCCAGAGAGAGATGTGACAATGGAAGTCAGAGATGCAATGTTGCTGGCTTTGAAGATAGAGGAAGGGGTCACACGCCAAAGACTGTGGGCTGCCTCTAGAAGATGGAGAAGGTAAGTAAACATTCTCCTTCAGAACCTCCAGAAAGAAACACAGCCCTATTGCTATTTGATTTTAGCCCGACGAGAACCACTTCCGAGGTCTGACCCACAGAACTGTGAGATAAATCTGTGCTGCTTTAAGCCACATTTGTATTCATTTGATACGGCACCAATAAAGGAGTGAATTCAAGATCACCCAGAGGAGTGGAGAATGAAAAGGGCCAAGGGTGCCTGGGCGCCACCAACATGTCAGGGGAGGAGTCAGCCAAGGAGACAGAAAGGGAGACACCACGCAGTGGGATAGAAGAGACCAACAAAGGAACGAGTGCGGACAAAGTGGTGCAGAGATTTAAACTGCCTTCTCTTTCAAGGAAGGGCTGAAGAAAGATAAACAGTCTTTGAAATTTAAAGTGCATGTTATTTCCTTGCTTCATTTTCCCTGTGAATCTAGTATTTGCATATAACAGCATCTTCACCTGAAATTATCACCTTCTTCCTTCACGTTCAAAGATTAAGAGTTTAAGAACTTTCACAACCTTAAATCATGCTAGAAACCCATCAAGGCAATATTCTGGTTCCAGAACAGCAGGTTTTAACAGATTGTAAGTGGGAAAGCTGTGTAGCTATTTTTATATGTTAACTCAAGTTATTGGACTCTGGGGGACAGCCTGAACCAAGAGTGAGGACAGCCACCCAGACGGGCCTGACAGTGCTGTCCTCATCTCCATATTTGAACACTCCTCCCAGACTTATCCTTCCCCCAGCGCTTAAGGTCCAAAACTACTGCTCCTCATTAAAATACTCTCTCCAGACCATCTCAGCTACCAATTTGAAAAACTGCAAATTATTTCACCCAGGTGAGACTGTTGATGGCTTTGACTATCTTAGAGAAAGAACATTTATATCCTAAAATGTTCATAAATGGAAAGAAATGCTCGATTTGTAATTTTCAGGCTTTAAGACTAAGTGGAGAGGAGTATGTTCTTCAAGTATATTAAACTCACTAACCTCATCTGGTTTTGACAATCTGGGCCTGTCTCACTGTCACACAAAGACCTAGACATGTGACTATTTTCTCTGCCTGAATAGTGCAGCCCATTCATTCTTCAGAATTCAGCACCTCCATCGGGAGGGCTGTCCCAGATGATGTTGGCAATTCTGTTATAGGCCCCCATAGTGCACCTGTACTTCTCCCTTTGAAACTTTCACCACACCTGCAATTATTTGTTCAGTGTCTATCACCTTCTCCATTAGTTGACAAGTTCTGTGAGGTGAAGACAAGGTCAGCCTTCTATTGTGTTCACTGCTATCTCCTCAGTCTCTAGCACATAGCAGATACTCATACTTGTTAATGACTGAGTAAATGAATGAAGGGTGAGAGCTGAGTGCTCTTACTCTGGGTTTGCAGGTGATTTCTACATTAGCGGTTCCTTAAAGCTAAAGGACCAAAACCAATGAGTTCCCAAAACACACCTACCATCCTATACGTACTACTCATCCCTGGTCTTGTCCAAAGCCTGAAGCAGCGAACATACACAAGAACAAGCCAGACAGCTTTTTCAACATAGTGCAAAGGTAAGCCAATGGGAGAAAGGATTCATCTTTCTGAAAATGGTGTTGGGACAACCAGATATGCACATACAAAAAAAATGAAGTTGGATTCCTTCTTTGCCCCATACACAAAAATTAACTTAAAGTGGATCACAGACCTGAAGAGCTAAAATTACACAACTCTTAGAAAAAAAACATAATTATTCAAAACTTTCTCAGACACACCAAAATGACAAATGACAAAATAAATTTGACTTCATCAAAATTAAAAACTTTTGTGCCTCAAAGGACACTAGCAACATGAAAATACAACCCACAGAATAAAACATTTGTAAATCATGTATCTAAAAAGGACTTGTATCTAGAATATATAATATGGTCCTACAACTCCACGACAAAGCCAAGTAACCCAACTGAAAAATGGACAAAGGATTTCAATAGACATTTTTCCAAGTAAGATGTACAAATTACCAGTAAGCACGTGAAAAGATGTTCAACACCATTAACCATAAGGGTAATGTAAACAAAACCACAATGAGATACAACTTTATTCCTACTAAGATAGCTATAATTAAAATGACAAACAGCAAGTGTGGACAAGGACATGGAGAAATCAAACCCTCATACATTGCTACAAGGAATGTAAAATAGTACAGCCACCTTGGAAATGTTTAGCAGTTCCTGAAAAAGTTTAACATGGAGTTACCTTTGACTCAGTAATTCCATTCTTCAGGAAAAACTGAAACATACAGCCACACAAAAACTTGTATGTGAATATTAGTGTTATTCATAATAACCAAAAGGTGGAATCCACATGTCCATCAACGGATGAATAAACAAAAGATGGTATATCCATAAAATGAAATATTTAGTTATAAGAAAGAATAAAATACTGATACATTACAACACAGATGAACCTTGAAAATGAAAGAAGCCAGTCACAAAAGGCCACATATTATGTGATTCTATTTATACAAAATGTCAAGCATACACACATCTTTTGAGACAAAAAAAGATTGGCGGTTGCCTAGGGCAGGACTGAGGTGGCTGAGGATTGTTTGGGGGTGGGGGGTGGGAGATGGAGAGTGATTAATTGGCGTGGCATTTCTTCTTGGGCTGATGAAATATTTTGGAACTGATTGTGGACATGGTTACACAACCTTGTGACTTTACTAAAAACCACTGAATATTCACTTTAAACATATATGGTATGTGAATTATATCTCAATAAAAATTTTAAGTAGACTAAAGAACTGTTGTGCTGCTATTTCAAAACATCAATTTGCAAGAAAGCAATCTCACACTCATTTTCCCAAGCATGAAGGAAGACAGGTTTCAGTCTTCTGGGGCAGCCTGTGTGCCTGCACAACTGTTAAGAGCTCAGTGCAGGAATTCTGCTCTCAGTAACTCATGGGCCTGCAAGCTTCTTGCAATGGAGAACTTTGATTTTATCAAGACATGTATTTTTCTGTTTTTGAAGCTTAAAGTGCAGCATAAAAATTTTCTTTCTTTCCAGCATAGATTCAGTCCGTTGATGTCATCTGAAATTCACTGGGTAAGGTGTTTGGAGCAGGCCATAGGTGACCAAACCCTAAATGTTAGATGCTGAGCATTATGCTCCTGATTTGTTCTCTCCATTTTTTCCTTTTATCCAGGTTCTTCAGCTTTAGGACAAAGATCTAATTCTCTACCCTATCCTCCGTACCAAGAGTGCTGGGTGAGAAGAGCTAAAGGTGCTTCCTGGAGTTCAGTCTTCATTTCTGAGCTCCAGGGGCTCACACTTGAGCTCCCACCCACTCCTGAGCCACTTACTTCCCTTTTTCACGCCCATGGCAGGACCTGGTTAGGGTCCTGGGAGCGACTCTTGCCCTGATGTGTCTGGTTGGGGAAGGATTCAAGAAGAAGAAAAGCTAAGACTTTTCCCAGATGAAACTGGCTAATTTAGAGGGGAGCTCGGAATAGGCACCAATAGAATAAATGAACAACCGGATTAGCAAAATAAACAAAACTTAAATAAACTTTATTTTAGAAGACGTTGAGATACAAAAGACCATGGGAAAGTCTAAGAATAACAGAAACCACATCATGGAGTGTCAGCGCTCTAGGAGTAAAAGGAGACAGGGGTAAGGATGGAAAGGTGGTTGACTCAGTGTTTTTCTAGCTTCAGAGAGTCAGAGAGCCTGTATCACAGCCAGAACATCCTGGTGCTGGTTATAAACTACTTACAAAGGTGCTGACCTGTGGGAAAGAGAAAACCGAAAAGTTAATTTCACATTTTCAGCAGACTATACAACAGGCCATCCACGATGCACAATTTTGAGTTTTTTGAGAAGAAGGGAGAACAGGCATGGAGAGGAAATGTGACCTGTGCAGGGCCATACGTATCAAGTGGCAGAGCTGGGAACAGAATCCAGAAGTCTCCATTCCCTAGTTCTACAATACCTTAGAGGAGGAAGTTAGTTGGGAAACAAGCATTGTAAGTCAACTACCTAACAATTATTGGCCTCAAATACTTTAGAAAATCGAAATTATATTCATAACTTGTACAAAGCTCCACAGTCTTTGGAATGTGAAATGCAATTTGAGACACTATATTTAGGTTTGAAGCAAAGATAAAAGTGCAATGAAGGATAACCATTAGAAAGCAGGAGTCCAGGTCCGCCCCACCTTTTCCATGAGTTCTTCTTGTTTGGTTACTTCTTTAGAAAAATCATCATTGACATCCAACACCAGAACTGGAATGTTCAGCAGATCCTCAAAGTGGAGCCTATAAGGAGCATGACCATTTAGGGAGCAGAAAAGAAGAAAGCTGAGCCAAACTTCACATACTCAACAAGTTTTAATAATTCAGAGAACAGATCTAAAGTCACATGGCTTCTCAGTGAAACGGCACGTAAACAGCAATTTTAAAAAAGAACTCATGCAGGGCTGGGTAAAGGAGTTGAAGGGATTAAGCAAAATAAATAAATGAATAAGTAAATGAAAATTAAAAAAACCTGTCGGACATAAACTGTATGGTAATTACCACAGGGAAAGGGGGGATGAATGGTGATGGAAGGAGACTTGACTTGAGGTGGTGGACACACAATTACAGATGATGTACTGTAGAACTGTACACCTGAAACTATATAATTTTATTAACCAAGTCACCCCAATAAACTCAGTAAGAAAATTTAAAAAATATCAACTAATATGTTTTAAATTGTGACTAGGATGCAATAAAATGCCATCACTTGAAGAAACAGCAGTCATTAAAAAAAACAAAAAGAAAAGGAACTCAATAAAATTAACTGGAAAAATAAAGGCTAAAATTTCTCTTTAGCCTTGAGACTAACCCTGAAGGTGAGAGCCCCAAACATTTTAAATGGGCAGCAAACCACACCTAGGGAGGAAAGGCCAAAACTAGGAATGTCAACTTACTTTCTCTAAAAATTTTTAGCCTTTCACCCTGAGTCAATTATATCATTATCATTAGTCACCATGTTCAACCCAGTGGAATGTTAAATAACAGAAATCTGGGGAAATAGAATCTAATACAGTCTCTTGGAATATACAGATTACACCCAATGTTAAATTTCTGAGTTGGAAAATGCTTGACATTTCCAACCACTTTCAGTACATTCTGAACCTTCCTATGGGGCTGCATGTTGAACTTCCTGTGTTTCAAGGGCTGGCTGTGGAGAGGCAGGCCTCTCTGTCTGCGGCTGCTCTCTCCCCTGCTTACTTGGTAGTCTTGTGAACAAGCCAGGCTTCATGTTGACCATGAAGCTGCTCGAGATACGCCAGCTCAATTCCTCTTTCTTCTTTCCGGCCCCTCTGGTGTAGTCTGTTCAAACAAACCTGAAAGACAATCCCCAGGCCCTGCTGGGCTCATCTGTTTTCTTGGCTGTTAAAACAGTCTTGGGGGGGCTCTCCGACTCACTCATCATGTCTATCTTGGGCACTATATGCCAAGACTCTGCTTCTGCCGTCTTGTTTTCTTATTCAACCCAGGTTAAGGGCAGACACCATCCACCCAGGAATCTGGAATCACCCTTCTTTTTCCTTTTTTTTCCAGGAAGTTACTGAATGCTCTTTCCTCTCTCTCCAGTTCATTCTCTCCTTGTTTTTCTCTTACCTCTGGCCTGGTCAGGTCCTTATTGTCTCTCACCTGAACGACAGCATGAACCTTCTGGTTCTCTGCCTCCTGGAGATGGTGAAGAGTATGGAAAGGGCCTGGGTCTTAATGTTGGAAAGTCCAGGATTAAATTCCTGTCTCCACCATGTACTAGCGGTGCAATCTCTGTGGGCTTCCATTTGCTCATCCTCCACTCACCACAGGTCACCGTGAGGATTCTCCAGGTAAGGCATGTCAAGTTACAGGTAAAAGCTGTACTTTCCTCTGTTTGTCCACTTACTCCATCCTTCCATAGGACTCCAATAGAATGGCCTTACTTTCCTTGCCTAAAATACTTCACAGGTTCCTTACTGCCTATAGCCATTGCCCCTGGGTTTAAGGAAGTATGAGTAGCATCATATTTATGAAAGGGTAAGTAAATGGAAATATCTCTTTCAGATCACAGCAAACACTGCAGCAGAATGTAAAATCTGCCTTGGTCAACGATAAAGAAGTAAAAAAAAAAAGTGATGTTTGGGACTAACTCTCCTTCCCTCCCTTCTTCCAGAGTGTGTGTAATTCCATTCTGCTTTCAAATGATGGAAAAGTTTGAAGCACAATGGCTCAGGGAATGCACCTTCTCCTTTATTTGTCACAAGGCCATTCCCAGAATCTGGCCACCCCTCCTATATCTCCACTGTGCACTTCCTCAGCCCCTCTCCTGGACTCACTGCTTTAGCCAGATTTGACCACCTGCCTGCAGGTCACACCTCCAAACTCTTGCTCCAAGTATTTGCTTTGTCTCTGTTGCCTTCCTTCCTCTCTCTGCCTAGCTGACATTTCATTATTCAATGGCATCTGTCCTGGAAGAACAGGTGGATTAACCCACTGATTAAGGACTTCTCTCTTCCAAACACTGAAAAAAAACTTTATTCCCAAATGTAAACTTTATCCCCAAATATAGGGCACCACATTCCCCAAGCACAGTCTTTGCTGTTTCCCTCTTGTTCTATAGTTCCTCTAAGGAGATAGTCATATACAAAGACTTCATTTATGATCTTATGTCCAACTTTTCAAATTGATTAACAGAGACAGATCTAACGTGTTAATACTTTTAGAACTTATCCCTTCTGGTCTCTTCCTCTCCCTTCAATCAATAGTTGTCTCAAACCCAGAGGAAGTCTTTGTCCTAGGAATTCTATAATGTAGTTACAGTGAATCAAGTGTTAAACTGTGAGATTTGGATTTAAGTGCAGCAGTCAGATAAGGGAGAGAGCAGTTTGTCTGCAATAGTTTGAGAGGTGTTTCCCAGAAGGAGCAGGAGCTCCCTCTGTATGGTTCCAGCTCATTGAACACCACTCTGAGAGCGGGGTGCTTTGCTAAGGCCCTGGACGAACACAGACCACCAGTGGCACTTCAGCTGTATCAGATGACAGAGGGAGGTCTGCACAAGGTGCTCCACGAGTAGTGACTGGGGGAACCCAGGAGGCAGGCCAGAGACCATCCTGTCCAGGGCAGAGCCCTGGGCCTGGTGGAGTAGAAGCTCAATAAGTATTTGCTACATGTATTCATTTAATGTTTTAATATCTGATCTATCCATTTCCCTTTTTCTCCTACTTAAAAAAAATCTTTTTCATTTCTACTTTCCTTCACTCCAAACTTGCCTCTTTTTCTTTCCTTCTTTCTATCTTTCTGCCCCTACACCCCCACCCTACAGCTGAGGGCTTCAAGACTTTCCCCTTATTCCCTCCCCTCCCCAATCACACTGCTTTACACTCCTGACTTCCAGCTACCCAGCTCTCCACCCCACTGATAACCAACCAATATTATTAACTTTTTGTATACTTTCAGAAATATTTTACACACATACACATTCTTATACATCTTTAAAAAACAAAAACAAATATGTATATATAAAAGGTATCCTACTATACTCTGTTCTTATGTTTGTTCACTTGACAATGTACCTTGGAGATTGTTACATCAGGGAAGTACTTTCTTGTTCTTTTTCAGGCCTTTAGAATTTCCAGTGCATGGATGGAGCACAATATATTTAACTGGTCCCTAATGATGACCACTTGGGTTGTTTCCATTAATTTTCTCTCACAAACAATGCTGCCTTGCACATGAGACATTTTGCCCATGTGGGACGTATTTATAGAGTAAATTCCAAGGAGCATAATTAATAGGTCAAAAGGTATGTGTACTTGCTAGTACATACTGCCAAACTGCCTCCTTAGAGGCCAACCAATTTACATTCTCGCCAACAAGAGAAGCTTCAGAATTTCTAAACATAGAAAGGCTACCTTAAAAAAAAAAAAAAAAAAGGAAAAGCTAACTAATTTTCCTCTCTGAGAGAAAAACATTATCAGAATTAATAAAAATACGTATTTTTAAAAATGTGACCTAATATTTTCAACTATACCAAGGGCGCAGTAATTCTTTTTATAAAAGCTATATTTATTCATTCATTGCTGGCAGGCAAACATTGATGCTAAGGTCTTTCTTGTTAGAAAGCCTAACATTTCCCTTTTTATTACTAATTTGCTTAACAGAGCAAACTTCTTCCCTGCAGAAGTCTGAGCATTTGGCATTATTTTTGCTTTACTGATATGGTTACAAAATTCTTTTTAAAAACAGCCTGAGCGAACAGCGCTTTAGTCTGGTCCCTGCTCCCCTCAGTCCTCACTGGGAGGACACACCTGGATATAAACAAGGAAGGCGGTGTATATGCAAATGGCAGGCAGGGACCCTTCTGCCCGTCTGCCTCACACTTACCCCTCAGGAAAAGCTGCTGCTCAGACTGCTCGGAGGCAGAGACAGCAACTGGATGGCGACTGCCGGTGAGCCTGGCCCCTGTGCTTCCCAAACCCAGGAGCCATTTGTTCTCAGGCATTCCCACACGCTGTCTCCAAGCTGCAAGCTGTGCCAGGCAGGGCCTGGCTCTCTGAGGCACCCTGGTTGGCTGCCCTCACTCTTCCTGAGTCCACGGGTTTGGGTGGGGACACCGAGGCCCAGTCACTTACTTCTCTTCTAACATTTGTTGTTGTTGGCTTGCTGGGTCCATCTCACATGCTCTGAACTCAGTATTTACCAGGGCTCTGCACTGGAGTGTTGATGAGTTGCAGTTTTTTACATAGATGTTTGACCTTCTGTTCTGCTCTTTTCTTGGATATAGTTACCTCTTAGTCTTACAGAAGAGGTCAGGTTGATTTTAGGGAAAGGATGTCAGGATTCCTGGGTCCCTGGCTCTACTGCCATCAAACCAGGACCAAAATCTCCATCTAATCTCAAAACAAATTAAACTATTTTTCTTTTTTTATCATTAGGTTGCAATAATCCTCCCACTTTCCACATTCTTCCCCAGCTGACATACCTCAGTTAGTCTCTCCAAAAAGATATACCAACCAGCCACACCAACATTGTAAGTAATTACCACCACCGCCATCATCATTGCCCACTTGTCACAAAGGCATCGGAAGGCACAAAGAAATGAGCAAGCCTTTCCTGCTTTCCTTGCTGGGTCCCACTTCAACCTTAGCTCTGCAGAAACAAAGCCTCTGCAGCTAGCCAAGCCCCCAGTTTCGCTCTCAGGAATAAGTCCACCCTCTTTCTTGTTACCAATATTGTCTTCATGGCACTGAGTTGATTATGTCGAAGTTGTTTCTCTTGGAAAAAGTTAGGTCAGCACTCCCAGTCCTTATAATGCTCAGCCCTCCAACCCTCTGCTTCTTGCAGCCAGTCATCCCACGACTCCTACTGGAAACCTGTCACCTGTTCAAACTCCAGCTACAATCTTCAATCAGGCCCAAGTCTGTAGCCTCTCCTCCTAGACCCAGGCCATGAGCCCTTTGACCAGGACTTTCCTCTCACCCTGACCCCCCCACACTCAGCTACTTTTAAGTCTAATCTTCTCTGGCAGGGGTCTTCTTTTCCCCTAACCACTGACACCAATTCTCCCAACCCATTCCACCTGAGTATAATCACCTTCATAATATGTCTCTTCTGTTAATGCTCCCAGGCAATGCAGACTACTGAAAGGAGTCAGCTAGTCAACTTGCAATGAATACATCTAATTTCGGCTTGCTTCTTTTCACTAAAGGTTCTCAGCCCTGTGGGCTCAATGGATCTCTAGTTCAGTTTCACTTTAAACCTTAGATCCTATTTATTTCTGCAGAATTCTTTTATTTCCTCCTAAGATCTAGTTTCTTCCACACTATCTCCAGCAACTCCTGACACAAAGCACCCAATATCTGGTCCTAGTAATACTCCTGGCCTCTCTCCTAGCTGCCACCTTTCTGGGTAAGGCCCTTCTTTCTGGTCCTTTCCTCTCTGGCTCCTGCGAGCCTATGTGACAGGGCTCTGCCACCTGATTTTGGACTCAACTCAGTCTGTTCTTGTTCATAAGGCTTAGTCCTATCTCTAAAAAGCTAGGCCTTTAGCCTGAAGAGAGCTTTCCCTCCTAAGATTATGTAGTATATCTGGATTTTGACTAAACATTACATATACTGTATGTCTCAAGGCTGAGAGCAATACCTCTCTCAAAAAATTCCTACTGCCTTAACTCAGAATCCCACGCCACAAGAACCCTTAGTTAGACATCACTAGTGTGAGCCACTGGTTTTAACAGGTAAGAACCCCTCCAGGGAAAGGTTTCCAGGGACGGCCCAAGGTCACTTCCAGTCAGCAGAGGCCAAGGATCACTGCTGTCTACAGAGACTGCGGTGCTCCCTCTATGACATCATCCTATCAGAATCTGTGCTAGGCTGGTCCCATGAGCCAAGCCAGAAAATCATGGAAAGCAACTTCTATAGTCCATGTTGCCTTACCAGTGGCATCTTCAAGGTTCAAAAAGGGGCTATAAATCAGGGCACTACCAAGATAAGATGAGGCAACTCACCTCTTCTTCCTCCCCACATCCCATTCAGGAAACTACCAAGACAACCACAGAGGGAGGGAGAAGCTGAGGCAATTGGGGATAGGCTACCTGGTTAGAGGGCCCAATCTATAAACTTTGGGTAATAAAGATAATGCCCAATTTGCTCTATGTTGTTCTACATCAAGAGCAACCCTTTCTATGCACAGTCAATTGTTTTACCCCTCTGCTGCAGAAAGCCTGTGGGAAACAGGGTGCTTGATGCTAGAATGGGAGGCTGCTTACCTATTGCTCTCTGTGCTCCAGATAATACCCACAATCTAATTTCTCCAACCAGGAAATCAGGGGCTTGTGGAACACCTCTTCTTAAGTTTCATATGGCCCTAAAGTCAGAGGCTTTAGGTTCTGCATTACCTGGGGAGTAGCCTGAAGGTAGAGGAAGCCGTGTAATTGGAGCCGGCTGGCAAACTCCTGCAGGAGAAAAGAATGCCAGTCTTGATAGATATGCCACTCCATATCACTGATGGAACCATTTTCAAAAAGATTCTTTGCAAAGATATACCTGGTTGGAAATGTAAGTGGGGGGGGAGAATAATAGGAAATGGAATGAGCAAGAAAGAAAGAAGCAGAGAAATCAATAATCAACTTTTCCCATGGCTATTCAAATCACTTAACCCTTTTAGGGCCTTATCAATTTTGAAGAAATCTGAAATTTTAACCTGTATCCCCCTCCTTGCTCAACACTAAGATGGAAAATAGCATCTAGACTTTAGAAATCACAGCTCTTCAGATGGATTAACCCACCAGGAGAAAAGGGGCACCAGCAGAGCACATTTGTCATTGGTTGCTAACAGTTTTTCCTGCTGGCAGCCAGTCGGACGTACAGCAAATGGTGCATGTACACTATTTTAACTGTAGCAAGCCCCTCAACAAAAATCAATCTAGTATAAAGCACCCACCACATTTCATTTAAAGACTTCTGAGTCTCCAGGTGGCTAAGCCGTACTTCTGTTCAGCTGAGAAGTGGAGAAGGAGCTGTATTTCAGCAGCAACACCTATGAAGCAGTAAATGCATTTCCTACCAACTGCAGGATTACCAAGAAAGCAGACTTTCCTCCAAAGCACACATGAACTCTTATTTACTTGCTTCATCTGCTGAGCCTCTAATCCAGACATAAAAAAGCTAAATCTAAAAATCAACTGGTTTTGCCCCTAGCTTATAAGCTTCCATTACTAAAGAAGCATTTGGTAAATAGGAAATCAGAGGTAACTAGAACCATGGCTTCAGAAGGGTCAATTCTGATTTCAAACCTCAGACATCTTTATACAAAACACAATTTACATCCTTAACAATGAATTCCAGTTTCTAAGGCAACGCTCAGCAACTGGTCACTTCTGAGAAAATGACATTCAAAATCCTTGTTTACGAATGGCTCAGGAAAATATACACTGCATGGTTGTGTGTGGTAAGAGAATGGGTTGCAGAATCACAATCTTGAGTGTGATCCAGGCTCCAAAAAGTCACTAGTTGTGTCACCATGGGCACATTATCAAACTCTCCCAGATGTTTCTTCCTCTGTATAAAGAGAGAACAGTAGTAGAACCTAACTCACAGAGTTGTTGTGAGGGTTGTACACAATACAAGTAGTTAAAGGAGTGAATGGCACATAGTATTCAAGGTGTCTCAGTCGTCATTATAACCGCTTCTTTGCTAGGTTAAGAAGAAACCAATTTGAGAGCTCCAGAGGTCAACTCTTCCTGGCTGGAATGGTTTAGCTATAGCCCAGCTAGAGGTAAAAAGAAAAGAGGTTGACTTCTGTAACTCAATTTCTGAAAAAATGTTTTCAGCTTATTCACAGGTAACACAGAAATTAAGGTCTTATAAAGAGAACTTAATTATCTGTTAATAAGCCCTAGAAAAGGCCTTCGTATTCCTGAGCATTTCTTTATTTCTCCACAGCTGGTGGTGACTGACGGGAGTGGGGAGCAGAAGCGTGCAGTGCTGAATGTGTGTGTGGGGGGAAGGGGGGCAGGCCACTGCTTACTACTGCAGTCCCAATGCAGGGTCCCTGCTCTAAAACCACATGCTGTTGTTTCTTTAACTCAAAGAGGAAAGATTTAAGTTTCTTCCTCTGTCATCCACTCTACTGAACAACTGCGTTCTTCCTTTGGAACACACATAACACATGAACACATGTGCAGTCTCAGAGTTCGCTGTTAAAAGACTACGGTTGCTGTGAAGGCAGGGACTGAGTCTGTTTTGTTTCCTGTTGCAGCCCCTAGCCCTGGCCTGGTGTCTGAATACAGGCAGCACTCAAAGTATCTGTGCTGAGTGAATGCACACATGAACGAATTTTTAAGAGTGGAAAGGTTCTAAATTACCATCAGGATTAGAATGTGTAGTTTGTTATCCTTTTGGTCTTAAAAATGCTCCCTCTGAAGAAAATTTCTATGTTTAGCTGCCTATAGTTCAATCAGTTCTCATCTCTTTCAAGAAAATGGTCAAGATCGTACAGCTTCTAAACAAAGCAGTATTTCAATTTCTGAGGGGCTTCTCACATGCCCATATCACTAAAGGACTGGAAATGAAGACCAATAGTGAGTACATTTCCAAGTAACCTACGTAGTTCTATTTAACATTTTCCTAGTCCAGAAGGCTTGGCTTTGGAAAGGGGAGAGGAAAATAGGAAGCAGTATTCCAACAGGTGAAAAAGAACCAAAATCTAGAGCCCAATCACTGGTAATTCACAAATTTAGCTTTTATAAAGAGTAGGCTCTCTCCTGGGAGCACACAGGATTCAATTTACATATCTTCCATGATTTTAGGTAATATTAAAACAAATAACATGACATTTACAAATGCACTTATTTTTCCCTCCAGGAGACTTTATGGGAGCACCAGGAAGTAGAACTAGGTTGTCTAACTTGGAATTAAATGGTAACCAACTCAGTGCCTTTAGAAGTGAATGGACAATGAAACGCAGCATTTTCCATTTTGATATTTCAGACAGACCGTCATTTCACACTGACACAGTCATTCACAGCCTTCAGATAAAAACAAAACAGCAGTATCCAAATCAAGGCACCCTCACTTGTCTTCAAATGGCTTAAGTCACAGCCTGATCTCATGGCAGAGCCTTGATGGGCTAGCTTCTCTGGAAAGGATGAGCTGAATTCCCAAGCTAACTGTTAGCCCTGGCCGGGTGGCTCAGTCGTTTAGAGCGCCACCCTGTATACCAAAAAAGTTTGTGTATTTGATCCCCGGTCGTTGTACATGCAGGAGACAACCAACTAATGTTTCTCTCTCTCAAACTTCCTCTCTCTCTCAAGTTAGTGAGCATATTCTCAGATAAAGATTAAAAAAATAAAATAAAATAATAAAACAAGAAGGGTAAATCCGAAACAGAAGCCAATTTCACAAATGTGCTATTTCTTCTTAAAAGCCTTTCATGAAGAATAAAAAGAGATGAATATATCTCTCATTTCCTTTTAGAAACACAAAATTTTAATTCCATCTGCTTTCTTCTTCAAGGTGATAACCAACCACTATTAATTTGGTTGCCTAGAACACACACTGCTTCTTAAGTGTCTATTCTGTGCCTTTTAGCATGTAACATTTCTATTAGGCATCTACTAATAGAAAAGACCAAGAAAACATAATCAGTGGCAATGTGGGAAATTAAGTAATTCAGTTTATGAAAAATACAACTTTCTTTCTTGACATATATGAGAGCCTTGTGGAATTATAAGTCTAAATAAATTTGTATAGTGTTGTCTTTAAAAAGAAGACAAATTTTAAAAGTACAATGTTCAATGACCAGAGTGGTTCAGGGTCTGAGCAAGAAGGGAAGACCTACAATGGTGAACGCAGGACTTGTGACTGGTGGCGGGTTCAGGGTCTTACCTGTCACTGTACACAGACCTCTCAAAGATCTGTACTGCTGCTTTGGCCTGTAAGAGTTTCTCAGGGAGGGGCTCCAGCTCTATTTTCAGGCGGCTCATAAAAGAAAATGTCTGGAACGTGTAGGACCATCGTGCTGGCTCCCGGTACATCAAATCCAGCAAGTTCCCTGGATTTGGGGTAGTGCAGGCCTAGAGGGAAATTACAAAGGAAGAGAATTTCCTAGAAGGCATACTTACTTCATGGTATTTACCTTCTCCCCACCCTCCTTAAGGTTTAATAATCAATGAGAGAAGCAATTATAAATGTTTCCTTTAGTCACTGCTACATAATCAAGGATGAGATTTTCCTACTTTATTAGACAAGAATCTGACAGAGGGAGATGACATGCCACCTTCAACATACCAGAGAAAAGCAGAGGAAGGATCACACATAGAGTAAGAATATTACTTACTGATTGATGGATTTGTGGACTCCATCTGAGGGTGAGTTCACAATCCACAGCCACCTAAAACTCTACTTGGAAACAATTTTTTTCCATTGTAACACTATGTTACATCTCTTTTGGGGTTCCATTTGTGGCTATTTCTTTATAAAACTTAAACCCAGACAAGAAAGCAACTGATTATTTGAAAATCTGACCAACCAAGTAGAATCCTCTCTCTCTCAAAGAAGGGCTACAATTTTTTAACATACAAAACCCTTCTTCATTCTACAGACTTTTTGAAAGGCATCTGAAGACTCACTTACTCAGCATGTGCAGGTGGGAGCATGTGTGGGACCCTCAGGAGCCCCGGATTCTTTCCTGGGCTCTGCCATGACTCAGTGCAAAAGTGAGTTTTGCACGAAGCATTTTGGATCTGCACTCACTCAGTCCCATTAATTGAACGCCTACATGAGGAGGCACTACATAAGCTAGGTGCTGCACGGGGTACAGAAAACAAAACTAGAATTCATTTCTATGTTCACTATGTTATGTTATCTCATTTAATCTTCCGAACAGCTTCAAGAGGTGGGTACAACTGTTATGCCCATTTTTCTGAGGAGAAAATCCACTCAGAAAGGTTAAATAACTTAGTTGTCCAAGGTCTCATGGTGAGTAGATACTAAATGGCGACTCAAATGTGGCTTCCGCCAACTTCTTCATTCTAATATTTCTCTATATAAAGGCTAGTAAGGCAGGTTCCAAAACTCAAGGAGCTCACAATGCAAAAGGGGGTGAGGCAAGGATATAAAGAGCTAGAATGTAAGGCAGAACATGTGATGAAGGGCTGATCACTCACGGTGGAAGGAATCTGAAGAAGTTTCTGGAAAAAAGTGCCATTAAACTACGTGGAATGATATGTAAATTTTCACAGATGGAAATTTCAGGTAGAGATAAAGATACAGGAGGGAAAAGAGGTTAGATAACCACACATGGTCCAGTTTGGCTAAATACCACCACTACATTCCAAAGAAGGGTCCCACCCTTTGGAAGGCTTCGGCAGGAGCAGTACAGATGGAGCAGAGCTATCACAAAACAATTTCCCTCTTTCCAGGACTCCAGACCACAAACACACACCAGCCTCATAAATGGTCCCTGGCTAGGAGCTGGAGGCAGAAGCAGGGCAGCAAATCAACTGGAGTCTCTAATGTCACTAGAGATTGTTGTGTGGCACAGTTCTGAGACTCACGGAAGCCTGCTGAGTGAGTGGGGCTCTGTGCTGACAGATGTACTAGGTTGACTGGGTGGGGGCTATTCCACCAGCAGGCTGTGGGTTACCAAAGGGAGACTGTTCGAGAACAAAAAACTGTACAGGGCCTATACAATTTCTGAAAGAACCACCTCAGCTATAGAACAAATGCAAACATCACTTCCAACACATAAACATATAAAGGAATAATCATTGGATATAAAAATGTTCAGCAATTCAAAAGGATAGGCCAATCTGTGAACTTAAGATAAGCAGCCTCTTAGGAGACAGCTGTTGCCAGGAACAGGAAAAAAACAGAAGAATCTAATTGAGATTCAAAAGATTGCCATGTTGATAAAAATAGGCGGTCATAAAAAGGAGCAATATGAAAAGAACATTCTTAGAGGAGAAAAATACATTTGCTAAAACAAAACACCCAATGAAGATAGTAACTAGTAGACTGTACACTGCAATAAACCTTATGATTGAATATCATACAGATAACAGCTTAAGAAATTCTCCCTAAACTAAGGGGCAGGGCAGGCAGAAAATTATGAAAGAAATGAAAAGACATACAGGCTAGAAGATCTAGTATATACTGTAATATAGTAGGATTAGTTTTTCTTTTACTATCTTTACTGACTGGTGTGACTCAGTGGGTTGGGCATGGTCCTGTGAACCAAAAGGTTGGTTGCTGGTTCAATTCCTAGTCAAGGCACATGCTTGGGCTGTGGGTTTGGTCCCAGGTTGGGGCACACACAAAGGCAACCAATCTATGTTTCTATCTCACATTGATGTTTCTTTCTCTCTCTCTCTCCTTCCTCTCCCCCCTCCCTCTCTTCCTTCCTCTCTCCATCTGAAATTTATCCTTGGGTGAGGATTAAAAAAACAACAACAGTAAATTTGCTATATGAATGAAGGGGAGAAAAATGAAAGAAAATGTCAAATTGTTGCAAAAAGAAAAAAATGGAGATGGAAGCACAAAGTAAGATTCAGGAATAAATTAAACATAATCATGATAAAAGAGAAAAATTCCCAGGAAAGGCAAACTCTAAGACTGGGCAAAAACTAAAAATCCTGTTCATAAAAGAAACACCTAAAACAAGCAAAATCTAAAACAAGATGACAAATGGGTTGAAGACAGACAGAAAAATCCATCAAGTATTGGATGGCCAAAAATTGGTTTAGTTTCTTCTGTACAATGGCTCTAGTAGTGCTTAGTCGTCTTTAACGTCATTTGAAACAGTTGTTAGATTGTATTGTGACAGCTGTCATATCAGTGTGCATTTTTAAAAAACTTAACAGAATTGTTGAATTTTTGTACAGCCATTTTAATATTGAAGATGGAAGATAATAAGCAGTATTTTCAGCATATTATTCTTTATTATTTCAAGAAAGGTAAAGACGTAACTGAAATGCAAAACAGATTTGTGCAGTGTATGGAGAAGGTGCTGTGACTAACTCAAAGTGTCAAAAGTGGTTTGCAAAGTTTCTTGGTACTACTGACACTGTGGCCAAATAAAATTCTTTGCTGTGGGGCTGTCTTATGCATTGGAAGATGTTTAGAAGCCACTAGAGGCCAATAGCAGGAGACAGCTGACATACTCAAAATATCCAAATCAATAAAGTTTTGGTGTAAATGAAAAACTTGTCTTTTATTTTATGGAAGAAACTAAATGGACTTTTTGGGCAACCCAATATACGCAAATAAAAAGAAAGCAGACAGTACTCTCCATGGTCCTGGGATCTGTGTCTTGCTTCAACAGGGTTTGGATGGAACAGACCCAGGGATGTGCATTCTTTCCAACTACCCTCCAAACTCTTCTAGTCTTGCCTTTTGGAACCACCTCAGCCATCCTCAGCCTCTGAGATGAGTCAACACTTTTTTTCTTTTTTTTTTTTACCTTAAATCTTCATTGCTGAACAACCACGAGCTCCATCAGAATTATTCCACCAAGCTGGGGGCTGCCATCAACTGCCTGGCCAATCTTCAAGCATCCTACACCAACCTCTCTCTGGGCTTCTATTTTGACTGGGATGATATGGCTCTGCAGGGTGTGGGCCACTTCTTCAAAGAGCTGACTGAGGAGAAGCGCAAAGGCACCGAGTGTCTCTTAAAGCTGAAAAACCAGTGCAGTGGCTGCATTCTCTTCCAGGACATGGTAAAACCTCCCCAAGATGAGTGGGGTAAAACACAGGATGCCATGGAAGCTTCCTTGGCCTTGGAGAAGAACCTGAACCAGGCCCTTTTGGATCTGCATGCCCTAGGTTCTGCTTGCACAGACTCCCATCTCTGTGACTTCCTGGAGAAGCATTTCCTGGATGAGGAGGTGAAGCTCATCCAGATGGGCAACCACCTGACTAACATCCAGTAGGCTGGCTGGCCCCCAGGCTGGGATGGTTGAGTATCTCTTTAAAAGGCTCACCCTCAAGCACAACTAGGAAGCCTTTGGAGCCCAGAGACCTTTGAGGGTCCCCTATGCATTTCCCTGATATCTGCCTTTTGTCTGAGCTTCTCCCTGAAATGACTAGACACCCTTTTAACTGGAAACAATAAAGCTTTTCGAAGTGAAAAGA
Organism: Furipterus horrens; assembly: GCF_987537825.1. Taxonomy (NCBI): domain Eukaryota; kingdom Metazoa; phylum Chordata; class Mammalia; order Chiroptera; family Furipteridae; genus Furipterus; species Furipterus horrens. The sequence goes on along the minus strand of NW_028327176.1, from coordinate 54,787,664 downwards.
AAAAGAAAAAGAAAGAAGGAAAAAAGAAGAAAGAAAAAGAAAGCAGATGTGGCAAAACTGTATTAAGCAAAAATCATTAACTGCTAGAAGTTTTTTTTAAATACTAATAAACCAATTAAGACTCCACAAAGTCATGAACCTTTTTATATGGAATATCAAAGCACTGAAATATATAGAGCAAAGATAATTAAAATATAAGAAGAAATGGACAAAACACAATAAAAACACAGACCTTTAAATAACATATTTCTCTCAGATTTTAAAATAAAAAGTAGACCCCAGAAATGAGAACTTGGAGAATAAAACTCTAAATTCTTTTTTCCCACATATCTGAAACTGGGATATATCTTACAATGTTCACTAAATTAAACGTAATAGTTTTTAATTATTCCATAGAAGGATTATTAAATTCATTGTGTCTTATGATCAATGACATCTTAGAATTACAAAATATGTCATATCAGACTCCATACCTTACAAACAATACATATTCTACATAATACATGGCACATTTACCAAAACTGATCATACATAAACTGATCATACATAATCCATGAAGAAAATCTCAGTAAATTCCCTCAATTAGAAACTATATAAGCCTCACTGTCTAACCATAACAAAATTAGAACACCTAATGTTGCACAAAATCTACTCAGAAAATGTAAAATACTTTAAAAATAATTCTTGAGCAAAGAATTAATCAAAACTAGTTAAAGACTCTTTAGAATTTCAGTTAAAATTTTGTCAAAATCTAGAAGATAGTGCCAAAGCTTATCCCATGAAGAAAATTTCTAGTTGCAACTGATTTTCTTATTAAAGCAGAAAAAAAGGAAAAGTACACAAACTAATCATTCAAACCAAAGAGCTTTAAAAATGCAAAGAAATTCTGAGAAAAAAAGGAATAGAGGCATAAATAATGCAAGCCCCCATAGAATTTAAAAGTAAAATCCATTAATTAGGTCTCTTTTAAAAAGGGCAAACAGACAACCTATTAAATCTATCCCTCCCAAAAATATTCATGTAAGCAACATCAGACAAAAATTAATTCTGGACAGAAGAGTTTAAAGTATAAAAGAAAACATGTACAAATTTTGCCCTATTAAATATGAAAATCTCAATACGAGGCCAGTTTTCTAAGAAAACAAAATTGACTCAAGAAGGTTTTAAAAAAGCCCTGAATAATAATTGAGAAATAAACAGTTGTCCAATAACTATTTCTTCCAAACAGCACTGAATCCGTATCATTTAAGAAAATGACTTCTACCATACCTTTAAGGAATAATTTCTATGTTAAAACGATGCAAAGCTTCTCAATGTATTTTTATAACCTTGATGGTAAAACCTGTCAAAAACTGTACACACAAATAATAATACCAATTAAACTTAAAATATACACGCAAAATTCCAAACATATTAGTAAATTAATGGAACAGTACACCAAGACCAAAAGAGTTAATTCTAGAAATGTGAAAATGGCACCATTATCAAGTCTATAACTTGATATTTAAAAAGGAAAAAAGACTTTTGATGAAAATTCAACATCTGATTCTGATTAAAAAAAAAAAGTTTATACTGTGTCCTAGTAATAGAAAAATGCTCTTCCGTGTGGTCTGTTGACATGAGTAAGATCCTGGAACATAACATTGATACAATACAGGTAGTTGCACTAAAGATAGAACAAGACTGACTACCATCACTGCTATTATTTAACATTGTTCTGGAGTTTTTACCCAATGAAAGAGAATAAGAAAATAGAAATGAGATGAATGTTGGAAAACTTTTACAAATGATTAGAAATTAGAGAATAGGTAAGCAAATAAAGCAAACAAACAATTAACATGAGAATTGTTACACAGACAAATACAACAATCGACTGCTTTCCTTTAAAATAGCAATAATTCTGTTCCATTCGTCTCTTTGTCTGTTTTTTTGCCAATACCATGCTGTTTTGGTTATTGTTTCCCTGTAGTATAATTTGAAGTCAGGCAGTGTGATGCCTCCTCCAGCTTTGTTCTTTTTTCTGAGGATTGCTTTGACAACTTGGGGTCTCTGTGATTCCACACAAATCTGATGGGTTTGTTTTTTTTTTTGGTTTTTGTTCTATTTCCTTAAAAAATGTCATTGGGATTTTTATGGGAATTGCATTAAATCTGTATATTGCTTTGGGTAATACGGACATTTTAACTAGGTTGATTCTTCCAATTCATGAACAAAAAATGTCTTTCCATTTCATTGTGTCTTTTTCACCTTTTTAATAATGATTTATAGTTTTCATTATATGGGTCCTTCACATCCTTTGTTAAGTTTATTCCTAGGTATTTTATTTGTTTTGTTGATATTGCAAAGGGAATTGTGTTTTCCAATTCTTTTTCTGAAATTTCATTGTTGGTAAATAGGAATGCAGCAGAAAAAAAGCCACATGTATATGGGCAGATCATTTTGACAAAGGAGCCAAAAACATACAACGAAGAAAAGAAAGCCTCTTCAATAAAAGATGCTGGGAAAACTGGAAAGCCATATGTAAAAAGAATGAAACTAGACTACAGCTTGTCCCCAAGTACAAAAATTTATTCAAAATGGATCCAAGACCTAAATATAAAATCTAAAACAATAGATTACATAGAAGAAAACATAGGTACTAAACTTATGGACCTTGGTCTTAAGAGAGGATTTTATGAATTTGACCCCAAAGGTAAGGGAAGTAAAGGGAAAAGTAAATGAATGGGACTATCTCAAACTAAAAAGCTCTGCACAGCAAAAGAATCCCATAACAAAACAAAAAGGTAACCAACTGAATGGGAGAAGATATTTGTAAACAACAGCTCTGACAAGAGGTTAATATCCAAAACACATAAAGAACTCATACCACTCCAAACCAAGCAAACAATCCAATTAAAATTTGGGCAGAGGATCTCAACAGACGTTTTTCTTAAGAAGACATACAAATGGCCAACAGATATATGAAACGATGCTCTACTTCACTAGGTATTAGGGAAACGCAAATCAAAACTACAATGAGGTACCACCTCACACCTGTCAGAATGACTGTTATCAACAAGACAGGTAATAACAAGTGTTGGAAACGTTGTGGAGAAAAAGGAACCCTCATTCACCGCTGGAGGGAATGTAAACTGCTATAGCATCTAGGGAAAAACAGTATGGAGGGTCCTCAAAAAATTAAGAATAGAGTTACTATATGACCCAGCAATTCCTCTCCTGGGTACCTACCTGAAAAATTTGAAAACATTTATTTGCAAAGATATAAGTACCTCTATGTTCACTGCAGCATTACTCCCCATGGCCAAGACATAGAAACAATCAAAGTGTCCTTTGACAGATGACTGGATAAAGAAAATGTGGTATATATATACTATGGAATACTATTTAGCCATAAGAAAAGATGAAATATTGCCATTTGCGACAACATGGATTGACCTTGAGAATATTATGGTAAGTGAAGTAAGTCAGTCAGAGAAAGCTAAGAATCATATGATTTCACTCATATATGGGGTATAAAACTGAAACTCATAGACACAGACAACAGTATGGTGGTTACCAAAGGGAAGTGAGGCGGGGGTACTAAAGGGTAAAGGGAGCCAAATATATGGTGACAGAAGATGATTGACTTTTGGGTGGTGGACACACAATGCGATGTACAGTTCATGTATCATGGAAATGTACATTTGAAACCTATATAATCTTATTAACCAATGTCACCACAATAACTTTAATTAATTAAAAAAATAGCAATAACCAGGCTTTAGATGATGGGAAAACAGACCCCAGTCACAATAACAACAAAATATATAACTGCTAAGGCATAAACTAAACAAGAATAGTACTGGGACAAGTAAACTACTTGGGGCAAATTAGACTCTCATAACTTTTGTTTTTCTTTTTTGAAGACCTAATTGGCTTTATTAGCAATCATGAATCAGGCAGTATTCCATGCAGCAAGTAGAAGGGCACTTCCTAGACTCATATAACTTTTAAAATAAACATTAAGAGTAAAACCATAAAAGCAAGAGAAAGAAATATAGGTGTATGTTTTTATAATCTTAGTCTGTGAGGTCTTTTAAAACTTTAATATCAAAGGCAGCAACTATGACGAGAAAAGACAGATATGAGTACATAAAACCTTGAAAGTATTATATTGAAAAATACATCATATATTAAGATTTAAAAAATGACAAACCGGATAAAGTATTGGCAGTATATGACAAAGAGTGAAGATACTTAAACTAAAGAATACTAATAAATGGATGATAAACATAAAAAGATGTTCAGTTCATTGGTAATCAAAGAAACGTAAAATAAAACAACACACCATTTACTTGCCACCCCTTTAGCAAAGATGAAAAAGAATAATACCCAGTGTTGCTGAAAATATGAGGAAATTGGTACACCTTTTCTGAGGAAAATTTTGGAAATTATAACAAGTGCCAACAAGATGCATAATTTCTGTACAACAAAATTCCAGTTCTAGATTATTCTAAGAAAATTAAAAAGGGCACAAAGTTTAGCTATTAAAAAGAATAAAGACGTAGCTACAAGGATATTCATCATTGTAACATTATTTGTAATAGGGAGAAATTAGAAAACTAAATATTTAAAATAAAAGATTGGATAACTAAATGACAGTATATCATATTATGCAGTATACTACCACCATTAAAATGATGTTGCTATGAAAGGAAGACCTTGTATATAAAATGACATGCAGGTGATAATCACAATTTTTGTTTAAAAAAGAGTGAAGTTTTATACATTTATGTAAGTGCATGTAAAAAAAAAAAAAAAATATATATATATATATATATATATATATATATATATATTCTCTGTAGGAAAAAATTGAAAAGGACAGAATGTTAATTTTACTTCTGGGTAATGGGATTATGAGAATATTAGTTATCTGTTGCTGTATAACAAATTGTGCCAAAATTTAGTGGCTTAAACAAAAACATTCATTATCTCAGTTTCTGTAGGAAAGGAATTTGGGTCCCAGCTTAGCTGGGTGGTTCTGCCTCAGGGTTTCTCATGAGGTTTCAGTCAGTATGTTGGCTGAGGCTACAGTCACTGAAGACTTGACTGGGAGGAAGGATCCACTTCCAAGAAGACTCACTCACATAGCTGTTGCCAGGACTTGGCTTTTTGCTGTGTGGGCCTCTTCACAGGAGGGGATGCTTCAAGACACAGTAGCTGGCATCCCCGCCCCAGAGTCAAAAGTGAACAAGACTAAAAATACAATGCCCCTTATGATCTATGTAGGAAGTCACACTGTTATTCATGCCACATTCTAGTCATCAGAAGCAAGTTACTAAGTCTAGCCTACACTAAAAGAGAATTAAGGTTCATCTCTTGAAGGAACAAGTACCAAACAATGTGTGGAAATATTTTTAAATCCCCACAACAGGTGATTTGTGGCATATTCAGTAAAAGGTACAGAATTTTTTTTCTGAATGGAAAAGTTAATTTCACAAATATATACACACACAATACAGAAAGACAATTTAAAAAACAAATATTCTCAATAAGCATGATGTGTCTGCCAAAAAAGGTAATATATGTAATCCTGAGTTGGAATAATGGAAAAATGGCAACCAAAACAAGTTGTATGATATTGTGGACCATTTAGATTACATTCAGAATGTCCTGTTCAGCTGAGTACCACTCTTAGGAAATTATAAGTGGAAAACTAACAAACTGGATGTCTTCACCTAAAGTTACTTCAGAATGAGGAACAGTCTGGAGGAAAATGGTGTTCGGCTTGAAAGAGAGAAGACTTGAAGGGGAGAAAAAGCAGGTAAATCACTACCTTCAACTATATGACGGGTTGCCATGTGGAAAAGTTAGAAGGCTTAAGAGGCAGAACTTGGACCAATGACTCAGAGTCAGTCACACGTATGCAAGGTGGTTCATACAAGAACTTTCTAACAATTAATTGTTAAAAACCAGAATGAGCCACTCAGTGAATGCTCCCATTGGCTGGAGGGGAGTCCATGGCAATTGAGGTATGGTGCTGCCACTCCCTCAGCTACCTCTAACATTCATGTCCAAACTGGTATTTCCTTACTCATACTGACGTGGTTGGTGTTGAAACCAACCCTATAGCCTTCCCCAAAGCGGTAGACCTGACACTAAGGTCTAAGCCAAGAGGCATAAATGAAATGTACAGTGCTTGGCACAGTATAGTGCCTGGTACATAGTATGTGCTTTAAAAATGTTAGTTGTAGCTGCACTGACTCCAAGTGTGACAAGGGGCTAAGATCTTTCCAATTTTTAAGACTTTATAAATAAGTTAAAATAACTTTAATTAACTATTAATCCTGATAGCCAGCTTCAGTAATATATTTAAGGGTAGGAATGACAAAATTAATCTTCAAAGCCAGGATGGCTGGACACACTTTGGGAAACCACACAGAACAGAAGCAGTCACTTATATAGACATGTAAAAACCACAAAAATAAAAACTAAACATATTCAAACAAGTCATATTCTCTCTTGTATACATGGTCTGCTTTCTGGAATGAAGGTATTTTAAAAAGGAGACTCAAACTGGCTGCTTCACCCACTCAGGGAAAATTTGATTATTACAATTAAGTTTACTCACCCATGCCTGCCAACTACCCACCAAAACTGAACACTTACTTTTTGCGTGCCAGCAGCCTGGATGTTCTGCCATGTTGCCACAGGTTCTGTAGCTATGTGCCACTCTGGGTAAGTTTTCGCGAGTAACTTTACAAAGGTGGACTTTCCCACAGCTGCAATGCAAACAGCATGTATTAGGACACTTTCCAAATCAGGGCTGAAGAAAAAGGTGGTTATTCTACTCAACTCAAGGGAACAATTACCAGTTTTTCCAATTTCAAAACTCGGCAACAGCCATACCACTGTCAGACTAACAACGGGTCAGGCCATGCTAATCGGAGTCATCATAATGAATGCAGGCAAGAGGGAGGAAAAATACCCCTAACATTTGATTTGAAATTTCAATGTCCCAACCTTTATGAGGCAATGAGTATTTAATAATAGTTAAAAAGGTAATAGACTAGCTCTGGCTGGTGTGGTTCAGTTGGTTGGTGTGTCATCTCATAGACCAAAAGATTGCAGGTTTGGTTCCCGGTTAAGGGCACATACTTGGGTTGCAGGTTGGGGAGCATACAACAAGGCAGCCAATCAGTGTTTCTCTCATACATTGATGTCTCTCTGTCTGTCTGTCTGTCTCTCTCCCTTTCCTCTTTCTCTAAAGCAATGACAAAACTGTTCTCAGATTTAAAAAATTATTTTAAATGTAATGGAGTGTCAAAAGTAGATGTAATCAGCTGCATAAGTTGTAAAGCTTGAATCACAGTCCTATTTATTCTGTGACAGTATAAAACTTGTAAGTTTTTCAAGACAGATTATGACCCTCATTTATTCAATAATCTGACCAATGCTCAAGACTGTCTGACACTGGGGGTATAATGATAAACAAACACAGGATGGACTTTGCCCTGACAGTTTGTATGGGGATAGATGCTAAACACACAGGAACTTATAATAAATTGTGTTAAGTGCTAGAAAAGAAAAATGCGGGATGGCTCTAATATAGCTTAGGAGGTAAGAGAAGGTTTCTCTGAAAAATATGAGGTAAAACCTGAAAGATGAGTTAGCCAGCCCAAGGGCAGGGAGATCGAAATCCAGGCAGAAAGAGCAGCATGAACAAAGGTCAGGAAAAGAGAAACAACTAGGCCTACAATAAGACAGAAGAGAAGTCTACAAGTGGCCTTTAAGAAGCCAGTGCAGCTTACAGTGTGTACAAATGAGGGAGAAGTGCAACTCAACATGTGTGTGGAGAGGCAGGTAGACAAGCCAGGGCGAGGTCGTGAAGGGCCTGGAGCCATAGTAAGAAGTTTGAATCTACTCTAAGGACAATGGGAAGCCAGTGATGATGGGTTTTAAGCAGGGAAATGACAAATTTCCATCTCATTTTAAAAGATCACTCTGTTAGCTGTGTAAAAAAGGACTGATAATGGAAGTAGGCAGACCAGTTAGAAGACAATAATAGTTTGAACCAAGGTAATGGGAGAGGCGTAGAAAGTAGCAGATGCTTTGAGAAATACTTTGGACATTAAATCAACCTAGTCCCACGACATTCAAGTTATCTTTTTCCATTTACACCAATGTCTAGCTCATACTTTTCTAAGCTCCAGGCTTCACTATCCAAGAGCCTGCCAGACATCTCACTTGGATGTCCCACAAACACTTCAAAGTCAATATATTCCCTAAATGAACTCATCATCTTCCCCACCAAACTGATTTCTTCCTGTATCCCACTCCTCAAGGTATGGCAGCACCATCTACTCACTGTCAGAACTTCCTCCTCTGCCAGACCTCAAGTGGCCACCAAATGCTTTTGTACTTGCCTTTTAAATCTTCCCCGTCCTTTTCTCTCTATTCCCACCTCCTGCTCAGGACCAGGCTCTCACGATTTCTTGCCTCTCCAACTCTGCCCTTGCTCTCTTCAATACATCATTCATACTGCAGCCACAGTGAAAACAACATTGCTTAAAACTTCTGACAGTTCCACATTACCTTCATGATAAAATCCGACCCTTCAGCTTGGCCTATGAGACATTGATCTTGTTCCTGCATATACGACTCTGGCCTCAGCTTCCCTTTGGACATCCTGAGCGCTTTCTGGACCAAACTCCTTGCAACTCCAATCGTGTCATGTTTTCTGCTGCGAATGTGACTGTACATACACTTTACCATTTCCTGGTACACTTCCTCTCCTCAGCTGGCCAACTCCAACTCAACCTTCAAGAATCTGCTTAGGCCCTTGCCAGTATAGCTCAGTTGGTTGACATGTCATCTTGTAACCAAAAGGTTGCAGGTCTGATTCCCAGTCAGGGCACATACCCAGGTTGCAGGTTCACTCACTGGTCCATGCACACGAGATCCGTGGTCCAGGCACTTAGGATTCCTGGGCCCCAGGTCTACATGTGCGTATGGTCCCCATCTGTGCATGTACGCATATGGGAGGCAACCAACTGATGCTTCCCTCTGGCATCAAAGTTTTTCTCTCTTCTACTCTCTCTCTAAAAAAAAAAAAATTAAAAAAAAAAAAAAAAACAATGAAAAAAAGGTCCTCAGGTAAGGATTAAAAAAAAAAATCTGCTTAGATGTACCTCCTGTGTGAAGCCTTTCCATACCCTGATACCTCTATTGAATTAGCTAATCCTCCTTTATGCTTGACCTGGCATTCTGGGTAAGACTCCATCACTGCCATTGTAAATGTATTTCTCCAGGTAGAAGATGGGGCTCCTCCAGGGCAGGAACCAAAGCCCAGCCTAATGACCTGACTGAATGAATAAAACATTTAATACATTATTAATTTTGGGTCCTTCTGAAACCCACATTTGTTAAATATCAAAAATAAACCTTAAGAGTGCCCTGATGGTGTGGCTCAGATAGCTGGGCATTGTACTGCAAAGTGAAAGGTCGCCAGTTCAATTCCTAGTCAGGGCATGTGCCTGGGTTGCAGATTTGGGACGCCCCCTCAGTTGGGGTGTGTACAAGAGGCAACTGATTGATGTTTCTTTTGCTTTCTCCCTCCTTTACCCTCCTCTCTAAAAAAAGTAATTAAAAAATAATAAAATAAACCCTAAGAGTGCTTTTGGAATTCAATCTCTATTAGAATTTATTTTTCTCAAGTGAGTTCTAGCCTTAGGATAAACCCAAACATTGGGTTGGCCAAAAAGCTCATTTGGTTTTTTCTGTACAGTGGCTCCAGTAGCATTTAGTTGTCTTTAACTTCATTTGAGACAATTTTCTTAAGACTGTATCAGCATGTATTAAAAAACAAAACAAAACTTGCCCTGGCTGAGGTGGGTCAGTAGATTGAGGACTGACCTGTGAACAAAAGGGTCACTGGTTCGATTCCCAGTCAGGGCATGTGCCTGGTTTGCGGGCCAGGTCCCTGGTTGGGGGCGTGTGAGAGACAACCACACATTGATGTTTCTCTCCCTCTTTCTCCCTTCCTTCCCATCTCTCTAAAAATAAATTTAAATATCTTAAAAAAAAAAAAACCTATCAGAACTGGTGAATTTTTGTGTAGCCATTTTAATCTTGAAGATGGAAGAAAATACACAACATTTTCTGCATATTATGCTTCATTATTTCAAGAAAGGTAAAAACACAGCTGAGATGCAAAAAAATATTTGTGCGGTAAATGGAAAAGGTGCTGTGACTGACTGAATGTATCAAAAGTGGTTTGCAAAGTTTCGTGTTGGAGATTTCTCACTGCATGAGTCTCCATGGTCGGGTAGATGAGTTGAAGTTGATAGCAATCAAATTGAGACACTGAGAACACTGAGAACAATCAACGTAATACCACATGGGAGATAGCTGACATGCTCAAAATATACAAATCAATAAAGTTATTGGTGAAAATGAAAAATGCATCTTTTATGTTATGGAAAAAACTATACGGACTTTTTGGCCAACCCAATAGAACCAAGAGAAGAGAGGAAGGCACCCTTCTAGTCAATTTTATCAGCCACTCATGGTTGCTGATCAGTGAAGAGATGGCTCAGTAGAAGAGCCCACACATCCAATATGTGACATCTATCACATACCACTCCAACTCCTCTCTGAACTCAGCTAAGAACAAACAACATGAATCTACACTTTGTACAGTCACGCTCATCTTTCAGTCCCACCTCCACCCAACTTTTGAGTGCCTCTGCACATTTGCTCAGCCTCTGCTCTACCCACACTTCAGTGAATAAATGCCTTTCCCTACTCCTCTAAGCCTGTATCTAAATCCTCTCCCCTACCAAGCCCAAGGTCTCACCTCTTTTGTAAGTTCAAGACTTCACTAACTTACACCAAATTCCTATCACATTGGGCAGTTGAATCAAACAACAAATAATTATTAAATACCTGTAATATGTTTAGCATTTAATTAGTTTTGATTGTTTCATTTATCTTGATTTTGGTTTCCTAACAGGATCTGAATTTCTGGGGTTGAGTCCCAGGAATGCACATTTTAAAAGTATGCCCTGCGTACTCCTGATACACACTTATTTTTATTATATTTTTATGTAATCCTTACCTGAGGATATGTGCATTGGTTTTAGAGGGAGAGAAACATCTATGTGAGAGAAAAACATCGATGGGCTGTCTCCTGTATGTGCCCCAACTGGGAATTGAACCCACAACCTAAGTATGTGCCCTGACTGGGGATCAAACCCACAGCTTTTTAGTGTATGGGATAATGCTCCAACCAACTGAACCATCTGGCCAGTGCCATACTTCTTTTTGAGAATGCTATACAGAACTATGCAATCAAATCAACAGAGGTGGTTTATTAAAAATATAGATTCCGAAATTACATACTAGACTACTAAATAAAACCCTCTGTGCTTGTCATTGAGCATCTAAGAAGTGTGGCAGGAATTACAAATTGGTTGAGTTTGTATATTATCAGATACTTGCTTCCCTGAGTAGCCCCTAGTTTAAATATCTGGCAAAGATGATCAATATTTAGACTGTATATTATTAAGTCTAAAATATGCTCCCTGCTATCAGCTGAAAAGCTATTTTAATTAATACGAAAAGATGAAGGTAACTGTTAGCTGAACGATACTGAATGACTGTTTGAATTACTTAAAATTTTAAACAAATTAAAAACATTTATAGCCCTGGCCAGGTAGGTCAGTTGGCTGGAGCACCATCGGCCAAGGTCGCTAGTTCAGCCAAGGTCACGTGTTCGATCGCTGGTGAGGGCACATACAAGAAACAACCAATAGATGCATAAATAAGTGGAACAACAAATTGATGTTTCTCTTCCTCTCTCTCTAAAATCAATTTAAAAAAAAAAGACATGCATACAACCATTAAAAAAAAAATTATATCAGGAACTACTGCATATGAAAAGGGCCCTGCGGGTTAGGGAGTGCCAACTTTACCTCTGAGATCAGACATTATTAACTCATTTAGGAGCAGTCAGGTCTCTCAGAAACTGACTCATGCCATTTAAACACACAAAACTTGGAATGCCAACAAAGTAGATATAATGGGAAATACACAGTTCCAATTACTGGAACAATCATACCAAAGCAGCACCTCTACCCTGCACCCCACTCCCCATTCCAAAGCCTCTGGAAGCCAGTTTAGTCATCAGAAGACGGCTTCAGCAAAGGATGACAGTAAGTAGTGGTGGAAGGTCCTAAGAGCTGTGCCATCCATGTTGTTGTAGGGCTTGGAGCACCTGTGTCATTTACCACAGGGAAGTATTTCTTAAACTGCACTATAATGGAATTTGGCTGTGCCAGGCACCACCCATAGATACAAAATAATTATTTTAAAAAAATTCAAAGTTATATGTTTATATTAAAACCAGATACAGCATAACTTTTTTTTAGTGCTGTGACACCTGATCATAATTTTTTCTTTTTGCTTGGGTTTTGATTTTTTTTAAGAAAAATGTTTTTAAGTGTTTCCAGGGGCTTCCCAGTAGTTTCCAGTGGTCCTGGCTGGCTCTCCTCTGTCATACTGGCCTCCTCCTAGCGACCAAAACACTCATGTCCACTAAAAGGCACCCCTCTTCATGTAACACTGGGCAAACTGACAATTTCCTCCATATGTTTGGTCTCTATGCAGAGCACCAGCTTCTTATGATATCATTATCACAGTCTAGTTATATCCCAGCTTAATTGTTATCTTCCAATGTATTTTTTAATGTAAAATTTGGGAGTTATCATATCTCAGCATCAAGCCTTCCTTCAGGGCCTTGGCTATCTTTGTACTTCATTATATGTGCCATGACTTGAAAAGGGTGGGAGGTACTTTTTTTAGAGTTTATTACTTCAACATGTTGATTTTTATTAGCACCAGAATTGTCATTCCACTTGCTGGACAAAATAGTTCTATTGTTAATGTTCATTTTATTTCTAAGTCATGGTTTTTTCCTCCCACAAATTTTTCTATAAACTACAATGCCTGTTATAACTACAATATGCTAAAATCTAATAGTAAGACAGTATCTGAGGTAATACCCCAATTAATATACTATTTTAAATGTAACAGTTGTATTTCATGGGAGACTCTTAAATATATCATCACTTCCAAGCATTTTCTTCTCTAAAACAAAATAAACACAGGAAATATCCATTTCTGAAACCTTCTACCAAAAAACAACCAAAGCTAGTAAATATAAAACTGTCTATCTTTAAACAAAAATTCTCCAAAAAAAATTAAATACTTTATTTCAGGAACTTCATTTGATGCTGCATTCATTCACTCAGTCATTCAATCAACAGGTGCAGCTATCAAGTGGTAGGTACTACAACTAAAATGATGAAGTAGGCTGAGATCCCATCCTTAAGGAACTCATACTTCACCCCTGAATCTAAGTACCCAGGATCACATAGGCTCTGAGCCTACAGGCATTCTGGGAAAACTTTCAAAAATCACTCAGCAGGCTGAAAAGAAGCTTAGTACATTTTTGCCCTGATTCCTTTTATTTTCTTTTCATGGGAAACTACGTTTACAAAAAAAAAAAATGCTCACAGCTTCCAAGTACAATGCAAACTAACTCATCCATTCTTCCTGAGACCCTGACTGATCTGGCACGCCCTTCTCCCCGACTTTGCCTACTAGTTGATTCATCCTTTCACTGTCGACTCCTTGAACTGTCTTCAGCTCCTGCAACTCTAGGCAGAATTAATTACTGCCTGCTCTAGCTTACCAAGGTATTACACTGTAATTATTGTTGACTCATTACTCTCTCCAGCTAGACTAGAAGCTCACTTTTTGAAAACACAGACTGACCTTATTCTCTTTACACCCTGAGTAGCCAGGTACAAAGAATGGAGGCGGCTGGATGGAATGAGCTGAATCACAGAAATGGACTCCAGTTTGCAATGTCTGAAATAAATAAATAGGTCTCCCCGCCCCGCCCTGCCCTAGGATTCTTTGCCCAATTATTTATACTCAATAAAAGTTAAACATGCATATTGATGATATTAAATCACTTATCTTGAGTGCCAGAGAAAACATGTAATAGGGAAACTCTCCACTGCTTTATGTTCAAGTCTCTAGACTGCAAAAGTATAAAACAGTTTCCTCTTTTCGGGGGGGGGGTGTCTTTAAAATCAAATAAGAATAGTCCTAGATGATTCACTGACAATATTTCAAATAGTATTCCTCCCTTCAATTTAGGTTTGTAATAATAAAATACATGGTTTTGGAAGGTGATACTACACTTTAGTGGTGAATACACTTCAAAAAAGATAGGCTAGGTATTTTACTTTTCAGATCTTAAGGAATTCTAGGTATAAAGCTTTTCACTTTCAAACACACAGGTGTATGGCTTCACAACTCATGCTAGATACCACTACAGTGTAGTTGTTATTCACTGATCCATTTCCCTTACACATGTTACTCTCTACACTTGCAGGGTCAAAATAACAAGACTAAGAGCAGCAAAACTACAATACAAGAAAAGCCACTCTAAAGATATCTAATTTCAGTTAGGACAGGGCTCACCTTGCCCTGTTCAGGTTTCCTGAACGGGTATTCTTATTCTAATTTGTTTAATGATGCCACCTGTGATTAGAGAACCAAACAACTCTTAACTTGATTATACTATCAGTTTAAAATATTTCCTTTGTGGGCATCAATGACTAACTTCCATATGGATATCACAGCATAGGATTCAAGCATCTGGTAAACACTGAATGAGTACAATGGGTCAGGAAGGGGGTTAGGTTCTGGTGACACAAAGATGAACAAGACACTAAGTGGCCAACCAGGGAAGATGAATGTGCAAACTATCTCAAAAGAAATCAAGTGCTATAGCAGTTGTGGGTACAAAATGTTTAAGAGCACACAAAGGAGGAGGTGACTAATTTTGTCTGGGGAGAGTCATCAGTGTGTGTGGGGGGTGATGGAAAGTAATGGGAAATAAACTAGAGCGAGCCAGATTAAAGAACCCCAGTCCATTTCTCATTAGTCACTTTCCTTGGGCAACTGCATTCACTTCCAACCTTCAACAACTACCCCAGGTGAACAACTTCCACATATGAAAACTCAGCTCCCAACTTTCTTGACTCCAGGCACGTATTAAACCTCATTGTCGCCCTGGCTGCTGTGGCTCAGTGGATTGAGCATTGGTCTGCGAACCAAGTGTAGCTGGTTTGATTCCCAGTCAGGGCACATGATTAGGTTACATGTCAGGTCCACAGTTGGGGGCGTGAGTGAGAGGCGACCACACAGTGATGTTTCTCTATCTTTCCTTCTCCTTTCCCCTCTCTCTAAAGATAAATAAATAAACAGACAAATAAATTATAAACATTAAAAAAAATCTAAAAAATAAAAAATAAACCTCATTGTCATCTTCTATGACTCCTTATCCCTCACCTTCAAGTAGCTACTTTAAAATCCCTGTCAAACTATTCTGTCTCTCCATTTCTCTGCACAGGCCTGAATCTTTCCTCCCTCCAACTACTTTAAGAGCCACAAAATTCTACTCCAAACTGTTCTATTTATTCATTCAACCAACTGCATGCAAGGCATTTTGGGTACCGCAGCAAACAAGACATGCAAAGAAAATGCCAGCTTTCTGGACCTCTCTTCCTATGTGCTCATGCTAGCCAATTTTCTTTTTAGAATTACTCTGGCACATACTGGCTTCAAGTCTTTCATAGCCTCTCACTGCCTACAGGAGAAACTCCTAGCATGCATGGCCCACAAGGCTGTTAAACATCTGGCGAATCCTATCCTTCCAACCTCCTGTTCTGCCAGCCTCTTATAGGCCATTTAAAACTCCAGACACATCCAGCTACTTCCCTGTTAATAAAACTACTACAAGATTCAGAGGAAGGAAAAGGGGGGGAAATTGGGACAACCGTAACAGCATAATCAATAACATATAATAAAAGTAAATTGAAATAGTAAAAACAAACAAACAAACAAAAACTACAAGTTTCTTCAGGCTTTGCTTTGGCAAATGTTACTTCTTGTGCCTGGAACACCCTTTCTCTTCTCTCCCTTGAGAACTCCTACCCCAGAGATTCCAAGCTTCCATGCCCAAACATGGCACTCATCACATGGTATATAAATCATGTTCAGAAGTCTGCTTCTCCCACTAGGCTGTGAGCTCCTTAAATGACTGGAGTTGTATCACACATGAGTTCACCTTCATAGAACACACTCAGTGGCTTCGGTTGAATGAGAAAGCAAGGAAGAAGCATAGAAATCTGGAAAGGTTAAGAAGCAAAGGTCAGGAAAATTGGGAAAGGCAGTTCACACTTCACCCGATGACCTGTCCAAAGTACTTATTTTGTAAAGTACTTTGTACCTCCCTGGGCTCTAAGGGTAGAGCTTCCTCTGAGGGCATGTTTCTCAAAGTAGAGTACAGTACAGAATAGCTTTGAATAACACCATCGGGCAGGCGGCAGGACCCTCCCTTTCTCATTTCTCTCAATGTGTCTGACCTGACTGGAGAAACACACACAGCCATGGCGACTGGTCCCACTTTAAATTAATAACCACTAAGTCCAAATGGGTCCTTATTGCTGCCCAGTAAGTCTACATTTCTCCCTCTCACTCACTAGATACTTCATGTCTTTCCACTCTCCCCATACTCATTCTTAGCTGATTTTTCTATTTCACTGACAAAGTGCACACAACCAAAAGACCTTCCATAAGTTCTCACTACATCTACTCAAGTCAGTACTCACTTATTTGGCATGCTCTCCATTATTAGAAATGAATTGTGTTTCCAGCTAAAACCAACCTTGCTCTTTGGTCTATAATAGATTCCATTCCTTCTTGCTTACTAACATCATTCCAGCAATTCTATCCTCTCTCTTATTTCACCATTTTTCTCCCTCTCTACCAGACCATTCCCACCAGCTTACAAATATAATTCCTTTCCATCAACACAAAAAGAAAAAATGGTCTGAAACCCTCTTCCCATTTCAGTGATCACTCATGACTTTCCTTTCTAGGAAAACTTCCAAACAGTTGCTTAACCCACTGTCTCTAATTCCTTACCCTCCTTTCTCTTTGAACCTACGCTAATCAGACTTTCACCTTTATTGCTCCTAAAAATTGTTCAAGTTCACTAAAAAGCTCCATTAAGAGAGCAATGTATAGTTGACTCCCTCTCCCAAACAGGTTCTTCACTAGGCTTCCAGGATATCATTCTCTTTTGGCTTTTCAGTGGTTAGATTCCTTCTCAGTCTCTTTTGCTGGTTCCTTCCCATCCCCCCAATCTCTTTAATATTTGTGTACCCATGGGTTGATCCTTTCCATCAACACACATAAGTCTCTTGGATGTAAATATGTGCTATATTTATAACTCCAGTCCAAGGAGACTCTGGACTCCAGGCTCATATGTCCAACTGCCTATTCAACAACTGCACTTAGATATCTAACCACCATATAAAAATCCAAAATGCCTAAAAACAAAACCTTGAAAGCACTCCCTGACCAAAATCTGTTCTTCCATTCTCTTCCACTTAAGAAAATCCATCTTTCAAGTTACTCAGGCCAAAATGATTGGAGTGATCACTGAACCCTGTCTTTATTTCACTGTTAACAAATCTAGTTAGCCCTACCTAATGTAACTAGAATGTAACTAGAATCCAATCACTTCTCACCACCTCCTTTACTACCACCCTGGTCCAACTCACTGAAACTCGCCATCGCAATAACCTCCTGACACTTTCTACCTTCAACACATCTGCCAGAGTGATCTTTTTATAAGTTAAGTCAAATCATAATCACTTGACTATCCAGATCTTCCAATGGCTTCCCATCTCATTCAGAGTAAAAACGCATCAAGGACTACGAACCGCCCTTTATCTTCTAACCTCCTCTCTTCCCAATCTCCCTCTTGCTCAGTCCACTCCAGCCACAATGGCCTCTCTCTTGTTCCCTGAACACACTTTTCATCTCATTGCGTTTACACTTGATCTTCTCTGCCTGATTCTTCTCCCAGTTACCCACATAGTTCACTCTCTCACTCCCTTCAGGATTTTGTTCAAATGTCACCTTCGCAGTCTTCAATGTTTTGATTACCCTACTTAAAATTGCAACTTCCCTCAATCCCCAAATTTTCTTCATTACACTCATTACTACCTAATTTATGTTGTTCACTGTCTAGCTCTCCCTACTTGAGTTCCATGAGAGCAGATATTTATTTGTTCTGTTCGCTGCTGTATCATCAGGGTCAACAGTGCTGGCATGTGGACATGACTCAGAGGATTACCTGATGAATGAATAAAAGGGGAAATTCTCAGTTTACTGCCAGTATGCCTTTAACACTCACCAATAATAATCCTCTTTTAGGTCTCAGTAAATTAGAAGGTAAAAGTATAAAGTCAAAATTTAGTAACATTAAATCAAAATGTTTTGCTTTCATTGTTTTTAATTATTTTTTATTTAAGCTACTGAGTTTCTATTTGCCCTTGTAACAGTTTTTAACTTAATACCTTATCGCGGGTATTAACATTCTAGACGCCCCCACGAAGTAGGAAACTTAATCATTCTACACTTAAACCTACGTAATTTTAATATACATACAGTACCGCAAAATCCCGCGATATAGTGAAAAATCCGCAATAATTAAATACAATATTTTTAAAAATCCTGCGATACAGTGAGGCTGTGGTAAGTGAACTGCGATACAGAGAAAGACTACTGCACACGTTTTTAAGGTTAAAAAGTGAGTTTAAGAAAAACGTTAATAAATTACAGTGGACTAGGAAAGAAACATGGCAAAAATAGTGAAAGTGGTATCTGAACGACTGAAGTTTAAGAACTCTCTAAGGGTAGAGTTGCCAAATAAAATATAGGACACCCACTTATTGATAAATAATGGATTTTTTTAGTGTGCCCCAAATATTGCATGGCACACAACTGCTCTAAGAAGTTATTTTTTATCTGAAATTCTATTTTAAATAGCCATCCTTTTGTTTTTTTTATTTTTTCCCTAAATCTGGCAACCCTCGAACAAAGAAATTACACGGAGCTTCTTGTTGCTTCCACTTATATCTATTCGTACAAGCTAGTTGAACTCTTGTCCTATCTGCACACTGTGTGGCTTTTATCCCCCTGTGGGACAGTACTGAGTTCTAAATATCAAAGAGGCAGAGGTCCACAGTGCGTTTTGGGAGGGGAATGGCTCTGGCAGCTCAGGACAAGCAGCCCCACCGCATTAGACCGGGGGAGGAGGGAGGGAGGAAGAGGGAACGGAGGGGTTGCGGGCCAGCTCCCTTTCTCAGCTTCTCAGGCACCTGCTCAGCGGAGGCCAAGGCTTGGCAGCCCCGTTCCGGCCCTTACCAATGTTGCCTTCGACGGAGAGCCTTCGGGGCCCGCGCCCGGCGCGCAGGCCCCTGGAAGGGGGCATGCCCTCGAGGGGAATCTGAGACATGGAAGTGGAGGGTGCACGCAGCAGCCTCACGAACAGCCTGCCAGAGACCATCCTATCCAGGAACCACGCAACATGCACTTCCGCCGAGGGCACTTCCGGTCCCGGTACGGCTGCCCACGCGCTGCGGCTACCTCTGACGTCAAGAGATCTCCTGGCAGGAAGTGGGCGGGGTTGAACGGACTGGTAGTGCCGAAGGGACGTCTTCGTTCTCGCGATGTTTATGGAGAAGCGTTATGAGGAAGTCTAGTTTGGGATCCGGGAAAAGTTTTCTGGTAACTGGACTTGCAAGGGCGTCATTAACCCCCTTCTGTATTTGCTCATTGATAATAACACTTCAAAAGAGACATAACAGTGCCAGCACTTTTGCATTTTTTTATAAATTTAACATTTTCATAACTAAAGACAAATCAAAACGATTGTAATTTTAAACGAGGTGTTTCCCCCCCCCCCAGGTGTTTGTTGCCTGGTGTTTACTCTATGAAATTGGATTGTTTTAAGTAGGAAAATGATACAATCTGATAATTTACATAAATTAACTTTTTTCTTCCATTCCCTGCAACGCGGCAGCACAACACTGGCATATTAATGAATAAATCAACAAATGAATTCAGTTACACCCTACCTTCTACTTTGTCTCTTGAATGAATACATGAACGTTCTCTCAACCGATTTGCACAGTAGCCAAAAATCCTATTAGAATAAAGTGGGTGGAGGCTCGGATGTGACTGGAACTGGCTTAAACTTGGTAGATTGGATTTTTGTGGGTTTGAACAAAAGCGGGGTTTAGGTGTGGAGCGGGGTGGGGAGTGGTGGGGATTCTGAATGGGATTTGTAAAAGGAATTGCGAGGGCAGAGAGAAAGTAATAAGCTGGTGTATAAAGCTGTTGTCCTGCAGTCGGTGGACAAATGCTCTGCAGAGGAACACGGATAGTTCTGAGCTACTGCCATTGGGTGAAGCCCTGATTGACTGTCCTGCCACACCCAAATGTCTCAACGACCTCAAATTTATGGCATGTTGTCACGGGGTGCTTCCACCTTCCACACTGAAACCACTAGAGTCAACAGGCAAACCCGCATTCAGGCGACACTCTTACAGCTGGGAGCTTTTAGGAAACAGCGACCTGGGTGCAAAGTGGCGGGGGGTGGGGTGGTCTTGAAGCTGTTTGCATAGCAAGCACAGGTCCTTTTTCCTATATTGATGTTTATGTAGATGGTTGAAGTGGCATTTATGTATTAAACACGTTATTTTAAAAATAGATTGTAAATTTATTTAGGATAACTTGGGTGGAGCGCTGAAGTCTGTCCCATTCCCCACTCCCTCCTCCACCTACCCCCACAGCCACCTAAAATTACTACTTACATTTCTTTTTCTATATAAACTCAGACTTGGAACATATTAGTCCAAAAAAGTTTGAGAGGCTCTCTGGGCCCCCAAGTTCTCGTTGCTTCATTGCCTTCAGGGTCTCTGTGAATGTTAAATGAGGAAGTTGTCAGCAGATTTATGTGTAGACAGGCAACTAACCTGCGAAAAGTTATTATTATTTTTTAAAACTTTAGTGAAGTACAGTATGTAGTGAAGAAAAGAGCATGTATTGTAAGTGTACAGTTTAATGAAAATTTTCAAAAACTGAACACACCTTTGTTACCTGGATTCAGATAAAAAAATAGAACACTACCAGCACCCCCAGAATCCAATTCTCATGCCAGTAACTACACGCCCTCCCACCCCAAAGGTAACCAATAGCCTGAGTTCTAACAGCAGACATTAGTTTTGCCTGTCCTTTATATAAATGAAATTATACAGTGAGTACTAATTTCATTAAACATAATATCTGTGAGATTTCTATATATTATCCATGTAGTTGTAGTTTATGCATTCTCATTGCTGGATAGTATTTCACTATGTGGATTGTACCAGTTGACACTGCTACCAGTAATGACTGAGCGCATGCTCTGGTTGTTCCACATTCTTACCAACAATTGGTATTGTCAGTTTTCAAAAAAAATTTTATTCATTCTGCTGTATATAATGGTGTCTTCTTATAGTTTTACTTTGCATTTTCTGGATGATTAATGGAGTAAAACAACTTTTCATATGTTTATTAACCATTTTAGTAACTTTTATTATGAAGAACCTGTTCAAATCCTGTGCCCATTTTTCTACAGGTTGTCTGTCTTTTACTCACTGTTATTGTTCATTATATATTTTGCATATGAGTCCTTTGTGAATATTTTCTGTTTCTTGCTTCTAAAAGCTTTTAAATTTTTTGATGCACGGTGTCAAATAAGAAACTCAAATGTCTTTTGCCTAAATTGCCTGTCAGTTATCTCAAGATTAACAATGATTCTTCTATTCCCCTTCATTTATTTTCTTTAAAAAAAAGATTTTGTTTATTTATTTTTAGAGAGAGGGGAAGGGAGAGAGAGAGAGAGGAAGGGAGAGAGAAAGGGAGAGAAACATCAATGTGTGTTTGCCTCTCACACACCCCCAACAGGGGACCTGGCCCACAACCCAGGCATGTGCCCTGACCAGGAATCAAACCAGAAACCCTTTGACTCAATCCACTGAGCCACACCAGCCAAGGCTCTCATTCATTTCTTTATGCTTGTCTTATTATGTTATACCATGCATAAAAATTTAATATCTTTCTTGGTATTAATTCCAAATTCCCAGAAGAGAGAAGCTGATTGGCCCAGCTGTGCCCAAAAGATAGGGTCTCATGGAACAAACGTGAGTGTCTGGTCCCACCCACATGCATGAGGAAGAAGGGCAATTAAAAGGATCATTGTGCCCTGACAGGTGTGGCTCAGTTGGTTGGGTGCCATCCCACAAAGTGAAAGGCCGCCTGGTTGATTCCTGGTTGGGGCACATGACTGGTTGAGGTTCGGTCCCCAGTTGGGTCACATACGAGAGTCAACTGATTGATGTTTCTCTCCCTCTCTTTCTCCCTTCCCTTCCTTCCCTCTAAAAATAAATAAGTAAAATCTTTTTTAAAAAATAAAGGGATCGTTGCGAGCAAGGAAGAACCTAGAAAGGATGGTGATCAGTTTCTCCTGGAAGTGGTAAAACAGGGTGTTTTCACCCCACCTCAGGTGTTGGCCAGAGGACAGAAAATGGTGGCAAGTTGGTGAGCAGAATTATGTCCCATTTGCCTGGAGGAATGAGTACACATCCTGCTCCTGGGGGATTGTCAGATACCTGCTGGAGTTTATGAGTAAGAGCTGATCGGCCTACATGAACCCTAGCCATTCAGTATCCATTCTTTCATACAATATTTCTTGAGCATGGACTATGTACCATGCACTCTTCTTAGTCCTTGGGGTGCAGTTCAGAAGAAATCATTTTCCAATGTTTGTTAAGTGCTATTGTGACCAATAAAATACTGACTCGTATTGCAAAAATACTTATGCAGCTCTTAAAAGCGTGACCTTGATTTTCTTCTGCTGGGATGTCTGGTCAGTTATAATCTCATTTACATCAAAGAAATTCTGATGTGCTGGATTATGTTAATTCAAGTTGGTGAAGCTGGGAAGTACGCTTACAGAATCCCCTCCTGACAGGGCTGACTGTGAGTTAAAGTGTGGGCTCTGGATTCAGACAGCCAGGGTGAAGATTAAGAAAGACAATTCATAAGCAGCTTTAACACAATGCATGCCACATAGCTACCACCCAATAGACATTATATAATAAGTAATGGCTCCTTCAGCTTGGCCCTCAGTGCCTGGGACATAACTTCTATTTATTTTTAACTTCCTGTTGGATTTTCACTCTTTTTAAGCCATTGTAGCCAATCCACTAAAGAATTCTAGGATGGCACTTGTTGAATTGGAGCAAGACTGGGTCGGGGAGGGAAGGGAATGTCCAGTCAGTCTACCCTTCTTCCCCCATATGGAGATTCCAGTGTGCCCCTCTAAAGCAGGGAGGCTCAGTGCTCCACATCTCCATGGGTCCCTGTGTGCGTGCATATGGCCTCCAACCTCCTCCTTGTGCTTTCTCTCCCAAGAGCTGGTGCCTGAAGCTCTTCTTTGCAGAACTACCCTCAGCCTACTGGAGCCCTTTCCCTTCACAAGAGGAAAGCCTGGGACTTTATGCCCAGGTGCACCTTCACTGACAGGCAACTGTGAAAGTCCACCTCCTTGCCTGCAGTCAGGCTTATCCTCCAGAGCTCACTGTCCTGCCTCTTCCACTTGCTCACAGTTTCCCCTTCTAGCACTTCCTCAATAAATCACTTGCACATGAATCCTTATTTTACAGTCTGTTTCTGGGAAGCCCTTCTTGAGACATGCAAATAAATCCTCTAGGGGAGGGTTTGAAAACAAGCTTCTGCACCTCATATCCAGGGGGAAAGTGCAGAGATGGTAGAGGGAGAATGTCTGGCATTGAGGTACTTGCACTTTCACTGGGTTCCGCAGTCTCCAAACAGGTATTTCTAAGAAGCCTCATGGACCAGGTGGGATCTGCTCAGGACCATCAAGGATGGGACTTGGAGAGGTGGAGAGAGGGAAAAGTATACCAGGCAGGAGTGAATACCTAAAACTAGCTATAAAATGGGAATGATACTAATACCTGCCTCATAGGGCTGTGATAAGGACTAAATGATGAAATCCATGTAAATTCATGTAAAGCTCTTAACCTAGTGTCTAGCATATTGTAAACACTCAATCTTTGTTAGCTGTTATTATTATCCTTTATTTCCTCATAGTACTTTGTGGGTGCTTGTTTTGCCTCAAATTATTGTCTTATAAGTATGTGTCTGTCTCCCACTTTATGCAGGGAGACCTTGATGGGTAGGAATCATCTTTGTGGGGCACCAAAACTCCATGTGGCCTTACCCAGTAATTGTGGATTTATATACCAAAAATTTAGTTAACACTTGTGAAATTAATTAAACAGAATTAACCAAGGATAGGGAATGGGGAGAAAGAGAGAGAGAAAAAGTGGGGGGGGGTGAAGAGAAGGAGGAGAAGAAGGAAGAAGAGGAGGAGGAGGAAGAAAAGAAGAGGAAGATGAGGGGTAGAAAAAAACATTCTTCCTAAACTTGCTACTGCTTTCTTGATGAGTTTGGGGGCAAAATATAATCTAATCCTTAATGACATAGAACCTCATAGAGATTTTTAAATCCATTATAAACTTCTGTCATCTAAGTTCAAATAACATTGTTTTTTCTGTCAAATTATGTCACATCCTATAAGCCTGTGTTTCCCTCTCTGTTCGTATTCTCTGTGCATCACCCTTGACTACAAGGACTTACATCTCTGAAAGTCATTGTATCTTACCCCCTCTCCCAATCATCTAGCCTTGAACTCATGTTCAAGGAAAAGGAATCAAGGTGGTATAGTACGAGTACTAACTTTAGAGTCAGCTACATCTGGATTTTAATATTGGTTCTGGGTGATCTTCAACAAGTCCTTAACTTCTCTGAGCCTCAATTTCCTCATCTGTAACATGGGGATAATAATATAACAGTATCTATCTCACAGGGTCATGTGTGGATTAGAAATAAGTTGTGAAAAGCCATTCACACTGTGTGTGAGACACAGGCCAAGGTTAGGGGGAAAGAGCTCCACACAGAGAAATAAAGCTTGCAGGTTTTAATGTTTCATGATTGGTAACAGCAGTCTCAAGGAGATCCCCAGAGAATCTGTTCTGACTTTAGAAGCACTTCCTGTGGACAATGGAGGGCCCTGCTTCATCATACTCTGGCTTGCTGATCCACATCTGCTGGAAGGTGGAGAGAGAGGCCAGGATGGAGCCTCCAATCCAGACTGAGTACTTCCGCTCCGGAGGAGCAATAATCTGCAAAGAGCAAATGTGAATCATGATCAGTCCCCAAGGGTACAGGAAGATGATTCAGGAATCATCTCATCACACTACTGGGCTTCCCCAGAAAAGGACAATCTCCACGGTTAGTCAGAAAGTAACAGGGTAAATGTTGTTTTAGGTTGGATTATTGCTCAAATCTTACTACCCCTGCCCCCATAGGAAGAATGTACTATTTCACTATGTGACTTTGGTTTCAGTTCTGTATTTGCTTTGGCCAATGAAATGTTAGCAGACATGACCCAAACAGGAGCATGAAATGTGCTTCAGGCATGCAGTTGGGCATTCTCTCTTGTGCCTCTGCCAACTTCATGAGAAGAGCTTCCCTTGAGGAGCTGCTGGCCCTGTAGCTTGGGTCCCATAATGAGAGATGTGGACCTGACCTGACCTGGCTGGACCTGCAGAACTGCCTAACCAAGCCTGACCTACATCAGCTGACTCCCAACTAACCTCCAGGTACATGAGCAATACATGCTAATTGTTATGCGTCCTGTGATTTCACAGTTGCTTGTTACTCAGTACAGCTAACCAATACAAACATCTACAGGAGAAGTGCTGTTCTGTTCTTGCCTGGAGTTGGATGCATGAGCAGTTCAGGCCAAGCTCCCTCCATTCCTGAGTGTGAGCCAGTCTACTCAGACCCTGTCTTGAGCTTCACCTGTCAACAGCCACTTGTATCTGCGAAGTTCTTAAATTCATACATACATTATCATACTTGTCACCGAGCTTAGCCTTTAGAAATTGGTTATGCTGTCAAATACTTCTGAATTCTATCTAAAAGTAGATCTGGAAGGACTGTGATTCTTCAACTGATTTCTCAGATTCTGAAGGGTCTAAGAATTCATTGCTAGGACAATCCAGAAATTAAATAGATTATTTTGTCTCCTTAAAATCGCTCTACATATTTCTTAAGTTACAGAGACTGTGGAATTTCAGAATAAGAAGGGTCTTTAGAAGTTACCTTACTTAGGCAGACAAAAGTCACACCATCACTCCTTGAATAGATATGTCAAGGACTGGCACAGCCACTAAGATGGTAACAGATTTTATCGCTGAGCAGTTCTAGTTATGAGAAAACTCTGGGCTATCTTGGACTAGAGGTCCTCAATCTCAGTCCCACCCCCACCCCATGTCCTTTCTTCCATATCCTCGAGGCTTGCTTCATCTCCTGCAATTCTTCCTAGGCAAATCCTGCTGTCCAGTTTGGCTGGGATGCTCATACATGCACATACTCCCTTGACACCTTTGCTTGCTCTAATACCTCTGCCTGCAGTGCCCTTTTCACTCCTCTCATCTTACTTAAGTTGCCCTTTCATCGATCATGTCTACTAAATAGATCCTAGACTCCTTGAAGGCTGGCAAATATTGTTAAACTTAGGGCAGTGGCTCACAAATTGGGAAATGCATCAAATCACTAATGTGCATTTATCATTGTAGGTGGTGGGACTACCTCAGACCTGATGAACTGGAATCTGGGGGTGAAGCTAGGTATGGTATCCTGACACATAGTCCTGGTC
Source organism: Furipterus horrens (assembly GCF_987537825.1). Lineage (NCBI taxonomy): Eukaryota > Metazoa > Chordata > Mammalia > Chiroptera > Furipteridae > Furipterus > Furipterus horrens. The sequence goes on along the minus strand of NW_028327176.1, from coordinate 54,760,894 downwards.
AAAAGCCTCATGTGGCAGGCTTCAGTATCTAGAGGTGAGGAGAAGAGCCCATAGGTTCTCACCTGTTTTCTGGTGGCTTGCTTTGCTTCCCTGTGCTGAGCACCACCTGCTAGGCAGAAGGTCTATGGCAGCCTTCCTTTGTGAAGAAGGTTCTTAGAATACTGACATAGAGAATATACTTCCTCAGATCAAGCCTATTCCCCACAGACCAACTTTATTGTGAAACTTTGGAACTTTCAATCTATTTGTTATCTCTATTCTATTCCCAACTCTTTCTAAACCCATTAGCAGCAAAGTTCCCAGAAGCCCTTAAAAAGGACTATATTATCAATTGCTTAGGGACCAGAGGCCAGGTAGAAGCAGTAAGACAAGTGGGCTCCCATTCTGCAGAGGCTTACAAGATTAGAAGTAGTGTGGGGAGGGCTATGGCCAAGCCGGGACAACAGGCTGTCCAGGAATCAAGGAATGTCCTCATGAGTTGGAACCAGCAGCCTACCCCATGGCCAAACTTGATCTCTTTGAAACTTTCACCCTCTTTTGGGGTAATACCCAACTCCTTTTTAAAGTTTAGAGATGCTGTAGTGTTGCCTTCTTTTCTATTTCCCTCTTGATTTCCTCCTCAACCAGGTCCATATTCTCTTCATCCTGAATTCTTTCATCCCTTCTCATATGGCATCATATGATTATGTCTGAGAGCCTATGCTAAGAGTGTTTATGACTCTTCAGTGCCCAAGGAATATAACTTCCCAAGATGAAATTTGTCCCAGAGCAGAATGATGCTGATCCCAGGAGACCACTGAGTTACAGGCCTGTCAGCTGGACTCTGAGCATCTCCCAGGTAAACAGATCATTGTTCAAAGAACTGGATGAAGGAAACTGGGTGAAGACCAACCTTGATCTTCATGGTACTGGGGGCCAGGGCTGTAATCTCCTTCTGCATTCTGTCAGCAATGCCGGGGTACATGGTGGTACCCCCGGAGAGGACATTGTTGGCATATAAGTCCTTGCGGATGTCAATGTCACACTTCATGATGGAATTGTAGGTTGTTTCATGAATACCGGCGGACTCCATGCCTAGTAGAAATCACAGTATCTAGTCAACATCATCATTCACAAAATGACACCTTCAAGTAACCTCTGTGTTGTTGCAATTACCCTAGTTCAGACCCTTAATTACCTCCCAAATGGATTACAAGATCAAACCCTCTAACTAGTCATCATCCTGCCTTAGTTTCCCTCTGTTCCAATTGATCTTTCACACTGTTACCTGAGGTATGTTTCTAAAGGACCACTTTCCCATCATATCATCTCTTTGCACAGCTCTTTTGTAATATAGGTCACATGCCATAGTATTCATCCTTTTAAAGTGTACAGTTTAGAATTTTTTAGTATAATCACAGAGTTGTGCAACTATTGTCACAATGTAGTTTTAGAACATTTTTAATACCCCTAAAAGAAACCCAGTACCTATTAGCAGACACTCCCTATTTCCCTCTTTACCCCTTCCCCAGCTCTGGGCAACCACTAATCTACTTTCTGTCTCTATAGCTTTGCCTATTCTGGACATTTCATGTAAATGGAGTCATACATCCTGTGGCCTTTTGTGTCTGGCTTGTTTCACTTAGCATGTTTTCAAGTTTCATCCATGTTATAGCATGTAACCATGTAATCAGTACTTCATTCTCTTTTATTGCCACATAATATTCCATTGGGTGGATACATTTGACTATCTTAGCCTGGCATTAAGTTCTTCCCACATGCCAAACCAGCTCACGCCCACCTACCTGGCCTACCCCACCTCCAGTCTTTTGTCCATGTGATATAATTCCACCCAGTAGACAGAAGAATCTTCCTAAAATGCAAACCTGACCTTGCTACACAGCTGATTAAAGCTTTCAGGGGATAGTCATTGCTGATATGATTAACCCCCACATTCTTTGTGTGGTCCAGCTATTCTCTCCAGTTTCTTGTGTGTGCAAACACATAACACACATGCACACACATACACACATGTCCACATGCACAAACAGAAAAAGTTCTCCCATCGTGTTCCAAACAGAACATGACCTTTTGCACCTACATGCCTTTGTACATACCATTCCATTGACCTTGAATACCATTCCCTACTCTGTGTTCCTTCCATCCCCAGATACTATAAAATAAAATGATACTCATTCTTTAAGTTTCTGTTCAAATATTCACCTTCTCTAAGAAGCCGTCCCTGGTTTCTTAGGCTATAGCACTCTGTCCAGTTTGCTATTTACCACTACACTGTTTATCAACATTTGCTTACATGCCCATCTCTTCTTATACACTCCTCAAGAAGGAGTTGTGCTCATATTATTCTCATTTACTCCTTGTGGAAATCCTATTTAGTAGGTACTACCATTATTTCCACTTTACAAATCAGTTAACTGAGGGTCAAAGAAGGTAACATGTCCAAGGTGACAGGGCTTGAAGAGGCTGAGTGAGGACTTAAAACCAGGTCTGACCCTCAAGCCTATCCTGTTTACTATTATTAAATTTCAACCTTATGAACTAAATGCTGAGCAATCGGAGAAGTGATTTTTTTCTTAGTTTAATATTATATCCCTCTGCTGCTTTTTCTTTATCTTGATTTCCTTACTCTTTTATTTAAAATCAGATTTTATCTAGTTGTATTGTTTATGTATTTTTGTCTCTTCCTGGAAAAATACAGGTTATGTATAAACAATAAACAAAGTGTGCATGACTCCTGGTGTTTCTCTTTCCATTTCTTGCCCACCCCCCACCCCCTACCCTGCCCTCCTGATTGGCAGGGACTGCAGGTAGCACCTCACCAATGAAGGAAGGCTGGAAGAGGGTCTCGGGGCAGCGGAAACGCTCATTGCCAATGGTGATGACCTGCCCATCTGGCAGCTCATAGCTCTTCTCCAGGGAGGAAGAGGAAGCTGCCGTGGCCATCTCATTCTCAAAGTCTAGGGCCACATAGCACAGTTTCTCCTTGATGTCTCTCACAATTTCTCGCTCGGCTGGAAGGAGTAGAAATGACAGCAGATACTCAGTTCTGTTAGTTTGGTTGTCCCAGTTTGGACTCTATGAAAACCTCCTTCTTACTTCTTTGGATTCAGTCTTAGTATGTATGTTAATTTTTTCATTCCTCTTCCTGAAGTGGGAGTTCAAAGGCTTGATTCCCAAGCAAAATGTTGCATGGAGTTTTCTCCTTGCTGCATTTACTCTGCCCTGACCACACTACAGGCCTTCCCAAGAGCCTGGCAGAACACATTTCCAGTCTAGATGTAGGCTTATATGTTGTGATCTTACAGAATCTAAGAAGGCCCCTACCTAACTCTCTTTCCCAGGGTGACCACTGAGGCATGATGCCTTCCCCTTAGATATTCAGACCTTATTTATTCTATGTGTCCTCAGACAAATTATAAATGCCGCTAGTTAATGAAATGCATTACCAGACCTTACTACCATTCAGCACAGTTAAAAACTAGCTCTGATATGGTGTGGACATGGATAGAGGTGGCAGGTCAATGGGGAAGGAAAGGATGCTGTGAAAAGGCCCTTGACGAGGGCTCAGCTGAGTACTGCTTAAGAAAAATAGGCCTAAGCCTTTTTCCCCTCCCCAGGTGTATTGGTTGGGAACCTATCTCCTTAAATAAAGTTGCCTTGACTAACTCATTTTGTCCAGAGGTCCAGGCCCAGGCTAGGGTATCCCCGTCTACCACAAGATAGTCTGAGGACACAGAACCACAGACTTCTCATTTGTTCTGGGAACTTCTGGTCCTTGATCCCATTTGGTGTTTTGAGCTGAGCTCTGAATCAGGAAAGGGGCTGGATACCTGTGGTCACAAAGGAGTAGCCTCTCTCCGTGAGGATCTTCATGAGGTAGTCCGTGAGGTCGCGGCCTGCCAGGTCAAGGCGCATGATAGCGTGAGGCAATGCATAGCCCTCATAGATGGGAACATTGTGGGTGACGCCATCCCCTGAATCCAGGACGATGCCTATGGACAGAGGGATAGAACCTATGAAAAACTTTTCTGTCTTTCATCTATCTCTTTCTGGGACCATGTACCAATAACCTTCAATTACCATATTTTTCTTTTTTTTTTAAGTATATTTTATTGATTATATTGTTACAGTAGACCCATTTTCTTTCCCCTTTGCTCCTCTCTGCCCAGTACCCCCTGCCCTCCAGCAATCCCATCCCCCTTAGTTCATGTCCATGGGTCAGGCATATAAGTTCTTTGGCTTTACCCTTTCCTATATTAATCTTGATTTTCCCCTGTCTATTTTGTGCCAGCCAATTATGCTTCTTAATCCCTGCACCATTTCCCGATTTCTCCCCCTTCCCCCTCCCAGCTGATAACCCTCCAAATGATCCCCATACCTATGATTCTGTTCCTATTCTGGTTTGCTTAGTTGGATTTTGTTTTTATTTTTTAGATTCAGTTGTTGATACTTGCGATTTTGTTGTCAATTTAATGTTCATAATTTTGATCTTCTTTTTCCTTTTGACATTTTATATAATAATAACTTGGTGATGATGAACTCCTTTAGTTTTACCTTGTCTGGGAAGCACTTTATCTGCCCTTCCATTCTAAATGATAGCTTTACTGGATAGAGTAATCTTGGTTGTAAATCCTTGCTTTTCATCACCTTGAATACTTCTTGCCAGTCCCTTCTTGCCTGCAAAGTTTCTTTTGAGAAATCAGCCGATAGTCATGTGGGAACTCCTTTGTAGGTAACTCTCTGCTTTTCTCTTGTTGCTTTTAAGACTCTCTCTTTATCTTGAACCTTTGGCATTTTAATGATAATGTGTCTTGGTGTGGTCCTCTTTGGGTCTAGCTTGTTTGGAACTCTCTGTGCTTCCTGGACTTGTATGTTTATTTCCTTCGCCAAATTTGGGAAGTTTTGCTCCATTATTTTTCCACATAAGCTTTCAATTTCTTGCTCTTCCTCTTCTTCTTCTTGCATCCCTGTGGTTTGGATGTTGGCACATTTAAAGTTGTCCCAGAGGTTCCTAAGCCTCTCCTCATTTTTTTCCATTCTTGTTTCCTCATTCTGTACTGGTTGACTATTTTTTCTTCTTTATGTTCCAAATCATTGATTTGAACCCTGATTTCCTTCTCTTCACCATTGGTTTTGTGTGGATTTTCCTTCGTTTAATTTAGCATAGCCTTCACTTCTTCCCTTATGTGTTTGCCATACTTAAGCATATCTGTCAAGCCTGTGAGCATCTTTATCACCAGTGTTTTGAATTCTGCATCAGTTAGGTTGGCTATCTCCTTGTCTGTTATGCTGGCTATCTCCTCATCGCTTAGTTCTCCCACTGAAACCTTGATCCATTCCCCCTTTTGGGCCATACTTCTCTGTCTCCTCATCTTACAGGCCCCTGCCATGTGTTTTTGCCTCTATGACTTAGGTGGAGCTGTCGCTCCTGTTATGTTGTAAGGGGCGGAGCCTTAGGTATTTGTCAGTACTGGGCGACCCGTTTCACCACGTTGTGTGTTGGGGAGGTGTCTGAGAGGGAACAATGCCGCTTGCTCAGCACTTGCCCTTTTCCGGGCACTTATACTTCTGTATGGGCGTGGCACCTCTCTAGCTGTTGCCCTGACCATAGTTCCCAGAGTGGGTGGGTCTACAGATGTTCTAGGACTATGGGGGCCCTTTAAACAAGGGGACTCTGCTGAGAGACCGGCAGCTTCTGCCTCCACCCCAACCCCACTGGTTTGCACAGTCAAAAGCAATGAGGTTTTATTTTTCCCAGCGCTGAGACCATGAGCTGCGCGGTCTGGTCTGGTGCTGGTGCTGGGAGTGCTGCCCAGGTGTCCCTCCCCACTTTTTAAAACAAGTGACTGTGCTTTCTGCCAGCCTGCTGCTGTCACCACTCCTGTCACCACCACACTGCATCCTCTCCGCCCTGGCTCCACCCTTCCTACCTGTCTGGATGTGTATTTCTTCTTTATTTCTTTGTTTTTTGGACTTCCATCAGCTTGATTTTCTGGAACTTCTGGTTGTCTCTAGTTTTGAGGTAGTTATATTTCTTCTTAGTTGTGGAGGGAGATGCTGTGTGTCTGTCTAGGCCTCCATCTTGGCCGGAAGTGACTATATTTTTCTTTAGTAGCTGAGAAAATTTACTCACCATAAGAATAATCAATCATATTTTTGTATGCATCAATTTATTCTCCCAAATGAGACTATAGCCTACTGGAAAGCAAGTATAATGTCTCCTCTTCTTGTACTCCTTGAAACACTTTCATGATGATGCATACTTGCCAACTTACGTCTAGACTGTACATTCTTCAAGTGAGACTGGATAATTTATACATCTTTCAGGCATCAAACTGACACATATGTACTTTCACTTAGAATGTTAGATCTGACAGAGACTATAAACACAAGCCAATTTGAAAAAATTAACATTTTCTACTAATAAAACTTTTAGTGAACTATAAAGGGAAATATGCTTTCTCAGCATGATAAAAAATCTCTCTTGATCCTATAGCCACATCATAACTTATGCGGAAACAAAAAACAGTTATTTTATTATTATTACTTACTATCATCCTGGGTGTTTTAGCCAATGCATAAGACACAAAATGGAAATAAAAAGCATTATTATCAAAAGGAAACAGACTTCTCATTACTTATTTGTACATGACATGGTTGTTACCTAGAAGACCCAGGAGAATCGACTGAAAATGATTAGAACTAATAAGATGGTTTAGTAAGGGCCGGAGGTAAAATAAATATCCTGGGACCAGTAGCTAACTCTTGTATGAGAATGTTGATCATGGCATATTTTATAATAAAAAAAAAAATTAGAGACAACCTATAGGCCCAGCAATTGACAAATTGTCAAATAAATAAATAAATTATGGAACCATCATGTAATGACTACCACATGGCCATTCAACATGATGTTCACAACAAAATCAAGTGCAAAGCACAGGATACAAAACTGTATATACCCTGTACTTCCTTATTACTGTCCTTATCACATGTAGTGAAATTATCTTTTACTTTTTTCTCTCCCCCACTGGACTGTTAGCTCCATAATGGCAAGATCTGTCTCGTTTGTCAGTGGTGCAGTGTTTGGCATGTGAAGGCAGGATTGGAAAATATTTAATGGATGGATGGATGAATGAATGGGCCTATTAATGAATACAGGAATGAATATTAGTAAGAAAAAACAAAAACAAAGACAAAAAATAATACATGCTTGAATGATATTCATGGAAGTTGTCAAGTCCCTATTAAAAACTTTTATTTTGAAGCTCTCTCTGTTTTCCTGAGCACCTTTCTATACCAAGGGCATGTACTTGCATATTCACCATCAAAGTTTTTGCTGTTGCTGCTTCGTGAGCAGAATCATTCCACTGTTGTTGGAAAGTGTGTATAAGCTCTAGGACTGACTACTGTGAGGGAAATGGCTCTTGCTGGATGTACTAGCCATGGTTTGTTCATGTGAACTCTTTCCATCTCTACTGGGCATACTTCCATCCACATGGCTTCCTTTCTGTTATCCAATTGCAAGGTCTTCCCTGGACTTTGGCTGCCCCTCTAATTCTTCTAAGCAGGAACCTCTTTCCCTTCCTACCCCTGAAGTCAGAAAGGGAGCAGACTACAACAATGAGCTACCCACCTGTTGTACGGCCAGAAGCATAGAGAGATAGCACAGCCTGAATGGCGACGTACATGGCAGGGACATTGAAGGTTTCAAACATGATCTGAAAGGACAATGCAGAATTAAAGACTGTCTAGCAGAAATCACAGCACCTTTTGGCCTGAAAAATGGTTTGGAATCTTATTAAAGACAGGAGGTATCCTTATTTATCCTACTCCCACCTGCCATAGGGCCTGGCATGGACTATGCACATAGCAGGTTCTCAAAAAAAAAAAAAAAAAAAAAATCTTGCATTGATGTGTGAATGGGAGAAAGGATCTGGCTGAACATCCATGTTGCATTCTTGTACCAGTGCTCAAGTCTGGCTGGCCTCTTACCTGGGTCATCTTCTCCCTGTTGGCCTTGGGATTTAGGGGTGCCTCCGTGAGCAGGGTGGGGTGCTCCTCTGGTGCTACCCGCAGCTCATTGTAGAAGGAATGATGCCAGATCTGTTTGGGACAAAAGTCAGATGAATCTAGCAGACTCCCAGTGGGCTGAAAAATTCCAGTTGACATGCCCATGGTAGGGGAGTAAGGCAAAAGAGAGAACTGTCAGCCCTGGGGATTTCTGATTGAAGGTTAGAGGTTATATTGCTTCTCAACAGGGCCCCAGACAGGACTCAGGCCTGGGGCTAATATACTTAGTGTGCTATGTTTGCCTAAACTTCCCTTATCTTTCCTGCTTTGTGCCCTGGGGGACCAGGTCTATTATGTATTAGTTCAGTGCTTTTTGGCTTCTGGCTATCGTTGGCTGGTAGAAGATACCAGTAAGACTTTGGAGAGTGGCAGGAGGGAGAGGGGTCAGCGCCTCTCTCCCAGGAATATAGTCTGGCCGTTCCTGAGCACAGCTTCTGTTGGGTGGCTCCTCTTTCCAGGACTCCAGCTTTTACAAAGTTTTACTGACAGTGCTTCACCACAAATATTATGGGTGTAAGAGCTTTCCTCTCTTGCTGGTAGTTGGGTGCCTCAACATCCCTTTCTGAGTCCCTAATTCAGCTCACACCTCTCAAGCTCCAACTAAGTGTATACTGTCTCCTGTTGGGAAACTTGGCAGGTGTACGTGAACGTCCCCTGTATATGTGTATTATTGATCTGGCTGTACTTTAGAGCAGGATTTCTCAACCTCAGCACTTTGTTTCAGGTTGGATAATTCCTTGTTGCAGGGGGCTGACCTGTGTATTACAGGATGTTTAGCAGCATCCCTGGCCTCTACCTGCTAGATGCCAGTAGCACCTCTCTAGCTTATGACAGACAAAAAAAAAAAAAAAGTCTCCAGGCCTCACCAAATGCTCCCTGGGAGGCAAAATCACCCCAGTGGAGAACCACTGTTTTAAAGGAAGCTATTTCTTCTCTCTGTGTCCAAGTCCCTCTTCAGTGACCCAGGACCACAAAACAGAAGTTTTTTATTTTTTATTTTTTAATTTCTGAGGGATTTTATCTTTTATTTCAGACGCATTTGGCAAAGAATGCCAGAGACCTAGGGCTTTGATCTCCTCAGAGGTGGGGTGCAGGATCATTTGATTCCATTGTACCCACATATTTATGGACCCCTGGCTTTGTGCTAGGATGGTGCTAAATGTGAGAAGGGTAGATATGAAACAGACATGGCCCCTAGATCTTAGTTCCAAAGTCTGAAGGGGAGAAAGACAGGCAAAAAGACAAAATACAGACATCTGCATTTTAAGTGAAGGATGAGGCAGAAGCAATTCATTTACTGGTGGATTTGGGTGGGCCCTGAAGGCAAAGAAATGCTGCAGAGGCTGAGAAGGGCGCCCACCGCAGAGCAAATGGCACAAGCAGAGGCCCTGAACTGTAGAAGTTTCACATGTGACACGAAGGAGATGACAATCAGTCTGAATAAGATGATGTCAGCATTTCTTCAAATGTGATCCCCAGGTGCCTACTTCTATCAGCATCACCTCAGATAACTGTTACAGGTGCAGGTCCCTAGGCATATCCCAGACACACGACTCAGAATCTTTGAGTGTTAGACCCAAACATCTGCACTTCATTTTATTTCATTTTTTGCAATTTTTATAAAGTGCTTTTAAAAAAAGATATTGATAATGTTAAAAATCAGAAAAAATATTTTTAAGAGGAATAAAAACCTTCCTTATTTCAATTACCGAATAATAAACAGCTAACATTCCGGCTTTTCCCCCCTTCTTCTTAATCTTTCACCTTTATGTATTTTCAGATTTATTACTGTTACTATTCATTTATTTCATATACTTTTATTTACTTATTATAACATTATTTTTAGCCCTGGCTGGGTGGCTCTGTCGGTTGTAGCCTTGCTCCGTACACAAGGAGGTTTTGGGCTCGATCCCTCTCTCCCTCCCTCCCCCACTCTCTCCCTCCCTCTGTAAAGTCAATAAACATATCCTTCGGTGAGGATTAAAAAGATACTATTATACTTTTATATTCAAATTTTTCCTGCCACTTTTCAGTTAATATAACATAAATAATTTTTTCATATTAAGTATTTATTTTTAATACATTGGACATTTATTTTTATTGCTGATACAATATTTCATCATATATCATCATATATTTAATCATATTACTATTCATGTGGTCTCTTCCATTTTTATTTATAAATAATCCTGTGATAGCTATCTTTGTGCATATTACATTTTCTTTTTTCTATTCAGAGCTTTTTCCAAAGAAAAGAATTCTAACAGTGGAATTACTGGGCTAAAGAGTATGGCAATTTTAAGACTTTTTTATTTTTACTACCAACAAAGAGGTTAAATTACCCTTTACTCCAGAGTAAGAAAGTGCCAATCTTATCCTAACCTACATTCAGTGTACTCACTCTTAAAATATGAAATAATTTGGTAGATAAAAATATCTAGTTTCATTTTGACTTTTTTGTTTCAAATGAGCTTAAATTTTTTCAGATTTGCAACTTTTAATAGTGTTTATTTGAGAAATTATCTGTTTATATCCTTTGTCTGGTGGAGACTTTGTATCTGTTTTTAAAAAAAATATGTTATTTACTTATTATTTTTTAGAGAGAGAGGGAGGGAGGGAGAAGGAGAGGGAAAGAAACATCATTGTATGGTTGCCTCTCATACACCCCCAACCAGGACCTGGCTGGAGGGCTGACCTGCAATCCAAGTATGTGCTCTGACTGGGAATTGAACTGGTGACCCTTTGGTGCACAGACTAGCAAGCATTCAGTCCACTGAACCACACCAGTCAGGGTGAGACTTTGTATCTTTATTCATCAATTTGCAGTAGCTGTTTATATTAATCCTTCATGGTACTCGTTGTGAATATTTTTTGTAATTTGTTGTTCGCCTTTTAAATATGGTTTTATTTTTTACATGCTAGAAGTTATTATTTTTAAGAAATCGTATTTGTCATTCTTTTTCTTTATGACTTCTTTCACTAGAAATTTGATAAATATATTTATTATACTGTATATTTTAACATTTGAATTTTTGTATTTAGCTTTTATATTCAGTTTATATGTGTCTGGTGAAATAGTATGCAGTAAGGGCAATAAACAAATATTCCTCATCCCTCAGATAAGTAATCAGTTGTTTCAGAATAATTCATTGAATAATCTTTTTCTGGTATTAGAAGTTTCATATATCATGTATTTTCTCTTTACCTTTGTGCTGGTATCAAATTGTTTTAATTTTTATAACTATATTCTAATATTTGGATATGGCAAATCTCTTCTTGTAGTTTTTCTTATTCATTTTGTCCTCACAAGTTTTGTCTTATTTCTTTCTTCAAACATACCTATGATTATCTTGCACAATTAAAAATTGTGTGTGTGTGTGTGTGTGTGTTTTTAGTTAAATTTATAGAAGCAGAGAATAGAATGGTACAATAGTTACCAGGAGGTGAGGGGCGGGGGGCGGCAATGAAGAGATGTTGGTCAAGGGGAGCAAAGTCTCAGTTATGCAGGATAAATAAATTCTGGAGACTTAATACATAGCATGGTGACTCTAGGTGACAGTACTGTATTGCATACTTAACATTTGCTAAGAAAGTAAAATCAATCGTTCTAACTACAAAGAACAACAACTATGTGAGGTGACAGGAATATTAATTAGCTTGAATGTGGTGACTGTCACACAATGTATATGTATATTGAATCATCAAATTGTACATCTTAAATGTATATAATTTTAAAATGGTGAGATTTTTATTGGAATGGTAATGAGCCCATAAATTAATTTTAGAAGATTTGACAGCTTTATTATATTCTGTTTTTCTTTTAAGGCACATAATATAATTTAAGGGTTACTTTAAAGAGTTCATGTAGTTACTACTTTGAATAAAACATTTTTGTTTATTATGTTTTTGAATTACACATTATTAGAGATATACAAATAGTATGTGCCACTTACTGAACATTAAGTATGTTTCATGCCTTGGGATTATACTATTTACCTAATTCAATCACCAAAGCAACTTAATGAAGAAAGTACTTTTATCTTCACAAATGAGAAAACCAAGGCTTAGAAGGAAGAACTTGCTCCCAGATCTCCCTGTCATGGACTTGTGTCTACATTCTTAATGGTTTCACTGTGTGAAGCAAAGTTATTCTATTTTAACTATTTATCTCACATCCAGAGTGACTGAATCTAGGATTTAGAGGAAAGTATATTGAATCACAGATTTCAAATCAACATTCTTTATTCCCAGTGGCAGTCTGCTCAGTAAGCCCTCTATTACATTTCAAAAGGCAATCATTGCAAAGCAAGAACACTCAGACAACTGTCAGCAGAATTTATCAAAAGAATATTAAAAAGAATCTATTAGCATTTTGCACACATGGTTTTGTTGATCACAAACTACCATTTAAAAATTGCCCCTTCCCCACATTTTCTTACACAAAAAGGCTTCTAGAAACCCTGATAGATTCTTAGAATTTTCATTAAAGAATCATCATCATAATGTAACATCAATGTGCCTACCTGAGATCATGGCAAAGAAAATAAAAAGGAGAGAAGCTATTTGCCTCTCAAGTAACGGCAGCAGCATTTGAAGGAAGGCTTAAGCAACCACTGGTTTGGAGGGAAGGCTGTGTGAAAGGATGAAGCTGGGAATTAGGCAAGACCAGGTCCTCAGTTGCCAGGCAGGAAGTTAGGAACCTACTGTTGGTTAGTGAGGAGCTACGGAGGATTCTTGAGGAGGTGAATGACATGATCTGGTTTGTTTTTAGAAAGATAAGCTGTGCAGTAGCATGGAGAACTGAGTGGGTGAGGGAGTCAGGAGACAAAGGAATCAGTCAGGAAGGCAGGGGAATGGTCCTGGGGAGATGTCAGCATCTTGACTGAGTATGGCCATGGGGATGGACAAGAAGAAAAAAAGGAGGTGAAAAACATTTTAAAGAAAGAGTTGACAGGGCACAGAGGACTGTGGGCTATGAGGGTCATGATGATGTATTACCATTAAAATGAGCATGTTAAAGGGGGAGTTCACTGATACCTTCTCCATGTCATCCCAGTTGGTGATGATGCCATGTTCAATGGGGTATTTGAGAGTCAGGATTCCTCGCTTGCTCTGAGCTTCATCCCCCACGTAGCTGTCTTTCTGGCCCATTCCCACCATTACACCCTGCAACACAAAAGAGGAGAGATGCAAACTGGCTGAGGGCTCCCCTCAGAGGAACTCAGGCATCCAAGGGTTTCTGAAGAAAGATAAAGACAGGAAAACGTCCTTCCCCAGGAAACAGAACAGCAGAACATAAGGGTGATGCAGATACCAGTGAATAAGGATGTGATGAGGAGGGAAGGTGGAGGATATTTTGTGGGCTTATCTCTCTTCTTTCTCCTAAGACAATGTCATTTTTCTGAGAGAGAGAGAGAGCAGGGCCCATCCACATACTTCCTCTCCCTACTTCACACACACACACAAGAACACACACACAACTTATGCCTGCCCTCCTCAGATACCCTATGCTCATGCTGTTCTTTCCACATGCTGAGATCCTCCTTAGCCTCAGTTGCCTTTTTTCTACAAAGTCTTCCCCTTCTTGTGTCCCTCCATTCAGATTCAATCTCTCCCTCTCCTGGTGAAATATTTACCTCTATTTCAGCCTGTGATTTCAAATGAGTTGTGAGTGTATCTTCATGGAGTATAAATTGCTTAAAAGGCAAGGGACTTGTTTAATTGCATATATATATTTTAAAGGTTTCTTCCCAAACCTAGCAATCCCAGGGACTTAAGCCAGACATAATACCATCATTTCATGTCTGATGGGTGTTTTTGGTTCTGTGTATTTCTATTTAAAGGGTCTTGTTCTATTAGTTAACCAGAAAAGAGAACCCTACCCTCAACACACACACACTTATACTCACACACGTGCTCATACACTAATGCCCTCTCACACACACACATTCATTCTCTCTCTCAGTCACACATGCACACATAAACAGAGCTCAGCACAACCCCCACGATGCAGTGCTTACTCCTAGTGGCTCAAAGCTTTGTGTCCAGATGGATGCACACCTGGTGGCGAGGGCGGCCCACGATGGAAGGGAAAACAGCTCGGGGAGCATCATCTCCTGCAAAGCCAGCCTTGCACAGGCCAGAGCCATTGTCACACACAAGCGCAGTTGTCTCCTCTTCACACATGGTGAGTGTGGCCAAGTGAACCGGGGGCTGGAGCACCTTGGGGGTTGGGGAGGAAGAGAACTACTCAGCCAATTGTCAAAAACATGTTGGAGACACAATCTTCTTGACTTTGCGGCCTGACCCCACCTATAGCCAGGGCTCAGTTCCAGGAGACACAAGTGTGGACCCAGCCCCCCAGTCCCTGGCAATTGGGTCTTTTCCCTCTACCCTGCTGATGTGGGCCAAATCGTATACCCCCAAGTTCATATGTTGAAGTCCTAACCTCCAGTACCTTGGAGTGTGACTGTGTTTGGGGATAGGGCCTTTGAAGAGGTAATTTAAATAAGATGAGGTCATTAATCCAAAATAACTGGCATCCAATGTAACTAGTCCAATAGGACAGATGTGTTTATAAGAAGAGGACATTGGGACAGAGATTTGCAGTGGGAAGACCACGTGAAGAGGGAGCAAGAGGGCAGCCATCAATAACCCAAGGAGAGAGACCTCAAAAGAAACCAACCCTGCCAAAACCTTGATCTGGGACTTCCAGTGTCGAAAACTGTGAAAAAAGAAATGTTTGTTGTTTAAGCCACCCAGTCTGAGATAGTTTGTTAGGGCAGTTTTAGCAAACCCATCCACCTGGCTCTGAAAGACCTGAAATGGTTACAAAGCTTTAATTCAATGGAGAAAACTTAAAGAACTTGAAGGTTAGGAAAGGAGTTTAAAAAATGTGCAGAATATGTAACAAAGGATTTATATAAAAAAGTCTTACAAATCAATAAGAAAGAAGTAAACAGCTAAAAAGAAAAACAAAGATGATGAATATATAACTGTCAGAAAAGGAAATGCAAATACGCAACAATTGTCTGAAAACATACAGTCCCGGCTAGTTATCAGGCAAGTGCAAATGAAATAAGACCATTTTTATCCATCACAGTGGTAAGAGTTAAAGTTTTATAATAGGTATTGGCAAAAATGTGGGAAAACTGACACTTTTTAACTAGAGAAACACACTATTTGAAATTCCCCAAAAGTATAAAGTATGGAATAGTGTCCTGAATTTAAAAGAAGAGCCAGGCCTATGTTTATGGATTCATGGAGCTAGATTTCTAAACCATTCTAGAATGTATAGCATAAAACCATTTATGTACATTCTTTTCAAAACAAAAACCCCCCAAGATTGTGTATGTATTTTCCATAGTTTTCTATTTGTGACTATAAACACAGCAAAAAGCTCTGGAGAAAAGTCTAAGACTGACCATAGTGATTACCTCTGGAGGTGGGAAGGGGCTGGGAGAGGAGGTGCTGGGGTACAGCTACAATGTTTTAAATTTTCATATTCATGAATAGTTTATAATTAAAATAAGCATAACATATCATTAAGGAAAAAAGATGTAGTAGTTATAGGGGAGACATTCAATCCTAAGTGTGGAAGCCCCTGGGGAGCAAGGGGCATCTGAGAGGAGAGGGAACAGTGAACCAGGATGAGACTCACTGCCCCCTGCTGCTTCAGATGGAGAAAAAACAGAGAAGTCCCTCCCCCGGTGCCGGCTGCTAAGTGAGGAGGGAACTCATTTTTCCAACTTCTGCTGCAGGTTTTCTTTCGGGGTGGGGGGTTGATAAAAGAGAAGGAACAGACACTCAGGAGGCAGCGAGCAGATGGCTGTCTAGACTGGGAAGCACTGGGTGGGAGAGTGTGGAGAGAAGTAGGAAGGGTCGTAGCTGAGGGGTCAGGAAGGCCGGCTTTCAGGAGTCCAGGGGAAAGAGGCCCAAGGTGTGGAAGGAGAAGGTGGTGGTGGCAGAGGAAGCCCCAGTCAAGCTTCATTCAGGAAGTGAGGCCACAGGAGGGGAAGAAGATCGGCGCTATGGAAACCCGTGACCTTGGCCTTATGCTGAAGGTGAATAGTGAAGACAATGACCAAAGCCTGAGACAGAGCCACAGGCTTGTGAGTGTGAGGTTGGAAGGGCTAAGTAGAGACTGGGTAGAAGCTTAATAACAAAAATTTAAGGCTAAAAGGAAGCCCTTTCCTGTTGTGTTGGAAGCATGGTATGCACTAGGGGAGAGGCCCACTGTGAATATTGAGTCCAGCTCTGCTTCTGTTCCTGTTCATCCTGATTACCTCCCCTGGCCATGGAGACCAAGTCCTGGCTCTCTAACTTGGCCCACAGGGTCCATCGGGGACTGGCGCTGGCCTTCATCTCTAGGTTCATCTTCCCTCTTGCCCCGTCTCAGCCTTCTCACATGTGGAGTTTTCTTCCATTCTCTGAACTGTGTCACTTCCTCCTCCTTCTGCACATTTAGACCCGGGGTCTGGAAGATCCTTCTCCCTACCTGTTTGCTACTCCCATCACCTGTCAGACCTCTTGTGTTGACACCGCATTTTCATGAGGCCTCTCTTGCCAGTGGTCTTAGTTAGTGCCCCCTCTTCATGCCCTGCAGCACCTTGAACTTGCCTGAGAAATGATCAGCTCTGCATATCCTGGCTCATGAGGAGCTCTGTAAAGACTGAGACTGAGGCTGAGTCTGCCTTATTCCCCCATGATTCTTCAGTGTGCCTGGCACACTGTCTGGCACAGAGTGGACTCTTAAATGTTTGTTATTAAAACAAATGAGTGAATGAATCAATGGCTGTCAAGGAGAAAGGTTTTCAGAACAGCAAAGGTAGGATGAACATTCGTAAGAGGAATCAAGGTCTGAGGTGAAGTGATGGAAGGAAAGTACCCAGCTACTGAAAACAGTATTGTCTCTGGGTCTGAACAGCTTCTGGAAGGCAGAGAAGATCCCCCAACCTCCTATCACATTGGAAGAATGGAGAAATGAAGAGATGTTAAAAGACTGGAGATGGGCAAATATTGTTAAATATTCAAAAGTGAAAGAAGGCAGATCTTTAAAACTTCAAGTAATCTTGACATGTAAGTTAGGTATTCAAAGGCACTGTTAAAGAAAGCATTTTTAAAGAAGCAGTGATTTCTTATTTTTGGTAATTGTTTACCAAGAACAAATGTTGTCAGAGTAACAGCCCTCTATTCTCTCTCAGGACCACGGAGCAGGAGAAGGTGGAACATGTTGACCTTTATCTTGGCATCAGACAAGGTCTCCTGTGATATCCCTATTGATAAAGCCAAGTGGGCTGAACAACAAATCAATTAGGCATATTTGTAGCTGCCTAAATTAGTCACCGAAAAGTGTTAATTGATGGATCAACATCAATCTGGAGACAGTGAGATGCCTTAGGCTCTACTTTTATTTTTTTTTCTCCTGTGACATTTTAATAAATGAGTTGGATGATGAAAATATAAAGCACATGCTGATAATTTCCAGGTAAAACAGACCGGGAGAGAGTAATATTAAATATGTTGGAAGGAAGAACCAAAATCCAAAGCAGATCTCAAAAAGCAGAGAAAATAAGCTAAATCCAATAAGATTAAATGTAATAGGATAAACATGAGGTTCTGCATGTGACTCTAAGTGACCAAACTGTGAAAGCTCTGTTCAGCACCTGTGAGCAGGACCCAGGGCCTCATCGACAGCCAGCAGTGTGCTGTGGCCATGAGGAAAGCTAACCCTCCTCTGGCTGGAGTACTGTGTCCATGCCTGGGGACACCCTTAATGGGAACAGTGTAGGCAAGTGGCTTGCATTCACTGCTGATGTGTCCAATTGTACAACTTTTTGGAAGGGGGATTTGATAACATCATTCAAAGCCTTAAAATGAATATATATCTTTTGTGTATAATGTACGGGGCAGACAAAAGTAGGTTTACAGTTGTGAGTATGTGAAATACAGAGTTTATTCTTGTTTATTAATTATTATATTACTTTCCATATGAACAATTGTATATATTTTTTGATATAAAAATGTATATGTCTTTTAGCTCTACAAAGACACTTCTGGGGTTTATCCTTGGGAAACACGAGTGGGTAAGTGGAACGATTTGGCCAAGAGCCAGGTTATCACAGCTTTGTTGAAAATAACCAAAATGAGAAAAAACTTCCATATAATGGAGAGAGCAGAATACTTAATGCAGTGGAGAAGATACAGCTGCTTTGTTAAGTGAAACACAGCAGTATATTCCTGTTTCAATTTTTGATAAATAAATGTTTTCATCTCTTTGAAATTGTTTTTTAATTTAAAAAAGGGGGTCCTTCACATATGTTATCTATTAAATCTTCACAAAAGCCCTGAAGTAAGATACAGTATTCCCTCACTTATCGTGGGTATTATGTTCTAGACGCCCCCACCCCCACCCCGCGAAGTAGGAACCTTACATTTATTTTAGTATTTACTGTATATATATTTTAAGGCTTTATAAACCCTTCCCACATATTTATAAACCATTCCCAGTCCCTTATTAACCTTTCCCACTCCCTTATTAACCTTTTCCACACTTTTATAAACACTACTTATGTTCTTAAACATATTCTACACTCTTAAACCTACATAACTTTAACAACATATGTATACAGTACTGTAAAATCCTGCGATATAGCAAAAAATTTGCAATAAATAATTAAATATAATATTTTTTAAAATCCCGCGATACAATGAGGCCGCGATAAGTAAACCGCAATATGGAGAGGGACTACTGTATTTTTATTTCCATTTTACAGAGTTGGAAACTAAGTCTCTGAGAAGGGAAAGAATACAGCCTAATGTCTCCTTGCCAGGATGAAGCTGGGCTGGCATCAGCCCAAGGCAGGTTCCAAGACCTGGACTTGCACCTTCCTCACCACCTTAGTGAAACTCTCATAATTTCTCCATGTTTGGTGTTTGCTTCTGCTTCTCTGTCTCTCTAGAGCTGTTGGCAGCAAAATCCCCAAAACAAAAGTCTGTGCTCTTGTCTCTCTCTGAGTCTCTGGGTCCTTCCAATGCCAGGATTATGTCTACATTTGTGTTTTTAGCCCCTGAGTCCATGTTGGTGTTTTGTATATAGTAGGTGCTCAATTAATGTTAGATGACAACCCCATCACCTGAGAGGCTGCCTCCTAGACCTGGTCTGCACTACCCCTGATAACCCCAGGTTCCCACAGACCACTATCACAACAACTTGGTCACATGGGCCTGATTTAGGATTATGCAAGGATAGTTTTCTCTATACAAGCTGTTCAGTAAACAGTTATGTTTCCATGTTCTAACAGGGGTCTGCCTTGAGGGGAAAGCAATCTTGAAAACTAGCAGGCAGCCCAGAGGCAAAGCCACTCCTCTGTGACTGACTGTCTTGCTCGAGGATGTGTGGCTGACAGTCCAAGCCTACCTGGCTTTTCAGTGAACACTTTTGCCTTCCTCTGAGTTCCCCACGCACAGAAAGAGAGTGTGGGACTTTGTTTCTCAGCAGCTGAGAAAAGCCACAAAGCAACTTAAAGCTGTCAACAATGCCATTGTGCAGCACTTGGGGTGGATTTAAGTCTGCTTTCTCCCAGGCGGACCCAGATGAAAAGTGAGGGAGGTGAAGGCGGGGTCAGGGCTGCTGGTCTGGAGTTGGAGCCTCAGAGGGCCCCACGCTGCCCTCAGGAGAAGGGTTCTACTGTGGATCCAGATTCTCCTGGAACGGCTCTGTCGGGAGAAACTCTACACCCTCCTCAGCTGCTCGCTGGTAACTTGTGGCTAGACTGGAGCACGTCTGCTGAACCAGAGCCAAAGGCAGTGTGACTTCCCGGGGTCACAACTGCTTTGTGCTGGCAGAAAGCTGAGTGAAATGCTCTGGCTCTGTTAGCTGGGACTACATCTGGGCTTCACTAAGGATTTCACTAAGTTAGAAACACAGCGCCCCCCTCTTCCCCAAGGGTGGCCAAAACCAAACATGTAATGAGTGTAAAGAATTGGCTAGGCCCTGGCCAGGTAGCTCATTTAGTTAGTGTCTGTCCTGATACATAAAGGTTGCGGGTTTTATCCCTGGTCAGGGCACATACAGGAAGCAACCAATGGATGCAAAACTAAGTGAAACAACAGATTGATGTTTCTCTTTCTCTAAAATCAATAAATAAAAAATACAAGAAGAAAAAGAATTTGCTCACTCACTCATCTCCTGCCCCTTGCCCCCAGGCAAATATGAAGACAGAGGTGTTAAATTCCCTCCCTGTCTCTCTGAAGGTTTGGCCTCAGAGTTCCTGCCACCTCTCCTTCTGTGCTCTTCTCCTCCCTTCATGCACCCCCTTCTCATGACCCCGTCCCATGTCTCCTCCCTCCCAACAAATCCCCAGTATGTCTTAATTCTATCTCCATGCCACCCTGCATGACCAACCCCAGACCATGCACGTGGAGGTAGTAGCACTCTTGCCCTTTTCCAGTTCACTCTTCTCACGGCTGCCAGAGCAGCCCCTTAAAAGGCAGATCTCTTGCCATCACCTTTCTGTAGTCCCCCATTGACCAGTCCTTTAGTGTAATATATAAAGCCCTGATAATACAGCCCTACACGTCCCTCTGACCTTAGATCTCCCTACTTCCTGCCTTGAAGTCTAAATTCAGGAGAGCTGAGATAATTAAAGAATACCAAAGACCATGCTTCCTCTTTACCTGGACTACCCCAACTTCAGGACCCAGCTCAGGCACCATTTCCTCCATGAAGCCTTCCCTGATAACTCCTGGGCTGGGCAAGAGACTCCTCCCAGAGACCTTTATACATTTATTTACTCCATGGTTCTCATCTGTCTTGCTGCCTCTCCCAATGATTGTGGAAGTTCCTATACTGTTCCTAAGGAGCTGGGACAGTGTCTGGCAAATAAGTGCTCAGTAAATGTTGGTGGAATGAACAAAGAAAGAGAAGAAAGAAATCATGCCTTAAGGTCAGAATGTCATAGTGTCCAACTTGGTTTTCCAGGCCTGGCATGTAGAATCTCTCTGCTCATTTCAGGTTCCCCAGCACCCATTCTTCTGTCACAAAGTGGGAAGCTCTCTTTTCAGCCCAAGGGATAACCTTAAAGTTTAAACCCATTAAAATAATAAAAGCAAGCAAAGTGTGGTCTCAGACCTGCAGCCTCTGCATCACCTGGGAGCTTATAAGGAATGCAAATTAGTGGGACCTGCCCCAGCCTCCTGAATCAGAATCGGGGGTAGGGTGTAGGGTGGCCTGTGTTTTAACAAGCCCTCCAGGTACTTTTTAAAATTGTTGTTTTTTGTTTTTTTGAGAAAGAGGGGGGAAGGGAAAGAGAGGGAGAGAAACATTGATGTGACGGGAGAGAAACATCAACTGGTTGCCTCTTGTACGCGCCCTGAACCCACAACCCAGGCATGTGCCCTGACTGGGAATCAAACAAGCAACCTTTCACTTTGCAGGACAATGCCCAACCAACTGAGCCATACTGGTCAGGGCTCCAGGTGATTCTAAAGGTTTGAACAATTGGCAGTCAGGCCCTGATAGTGCTGAGCTGAGCACTTTATACACATATCTCATTTAACATTCACAACAGTGCTGCCAAGTAGGTTGTATTACTATTGCTCCCATTTTACAGAAGAGCAAATTGAGGTTGCTCAGTAACCAACAGTCTGCTCCTAAGGCCTGCATCACTAAACCACCTGCCTCAGCCATGAAGAGATGTTAGTGACTCTGATCACAAAGTGGAAATTACCAGACTAATATTATTGATTGCCCATTGGACATCCCCACACAAAGGATGCTTCAAAACTGAACCCTGCCCTACCATCAGGGCTGGTGAGCTTCTTGGGTTCCCTACCTCAGAATCCTTCCCCTCAGCCCCTGGGTCTCATATTTGTGCGTGCATGTTTGTGTGTGCGTGTGTGCATGTGTGTGTGTGTGTGTGTGTGTGTGTATGGGGAGTGGGTAGGGAGAGTGGCATTGGCAGGTGATTTCACAGCTGGGTGTCTTTTGGACAAGTTGTTTAACTTCTCCAGGCCTTAGTGTCCTCATCAGAGAATGAATTAAATGGTTCCTACGCTCCTTTCAGCCCTAAATCTGCCTGATGCCACAGACCACTTGTTCCTACCCCACCCCTAACGTTCCACCCCTCCCCTGACCCCTGTGAGCCCAGAGCCTTCAAGGACTGAGGATGTTTTCTGCTCACCTCAGCCACAGATCAGAGGACAGGAGACCCACAGAGGACTGAAGAAAATACACTCTTATTCCCAACCCAGACATCTCCGACACTGGGCCCATAGTTAGCTTTGATTTAAACACCCTCAGAAGAAGCAGTTTTTTTTGAAAAGCATCTGCCCACCTAAAACAGTCTCCCAGATACTTGGAGCTGTGACAAGGGACATGAGAGTGCAGTTCTGCATCGCCCCTAGTCAGCAGGATGAGCAGAGACCCCAGGTGTAGTAGCCCACCCATCACCTAGTTACGAGGGCAGGGAGCACCCATGAAGACTGGAAAAGCCCCTGCCCCAGAATGCCCCCCGGCCAGAAGGGCCGTTTCCTGGCAGGCAGCAGGATGCTCACAGGCACCGCTGTACACAAGGGCCTTGACGTGTGTGACCTGGGCCAGCGTCACTGGAGCCAGGCCAGTGGAGGCTCCTCCTGTGCCCAGGGGGCCAGGCAACCCTAGGATGGAAGAGCCAGCAGAAGCTGTACCGTACTCACCAAATGAATGAGAGTCCTTCTCCCAGTGACTGAGGGCTGGTGTGTCTTCGGCATAAATACCAGAGCAATATAAAACCCCAGAGGCGGATCTTCTTTAAACAGAGTCCCTAAAAAGGCCAGCTGACGGTGTGTTAGCAATATTACCATATAAGGTGGTTTTTTCAATAAATCGGCCTTGGGGGTGGGGAAGAGGGGTTGGGTAGAGTGAATTATCATTAGAAAAATGTATGCAAAAGGACTTGAGTGGCAACATCCCTGGTGCTGGTGGATTTGTTCCTTTTATGTTGTACTCACATAAACACATCTCACACCAGGCCTTATAAGCTGCCCAGAGTGAGGCCAGATGCAGCTCTGCTCCTGGAGAAAGAACCATACCAAGAATGGCAGTGGGCCTCCTCCCTCCATGCCTCCCTTCTTCAGGTCCTGATGCCTGCCATTCTGGGTTAGCCTGGGACACCCGTGCAGTGTTCCCACAGCAGATGCAATCATGCCTGGTATGGTGCAAACCCAGGACAGCTAAAGGCTTAAGGGAAATCCCATCCACACCTGGGAAAGAAATCCCGTGTCCTACTTACCTGCTGCCCCTCACACAAGCTTCTAGGCCCTGGGCTATGTCACCTGGGGCCCCAGGACACCTTAAGCTGCCTCTGGAACTTCACCGTCTCCTGCCTTTCCTCACTGGACTCCCTCTACCAGACTCTAAGTACAGGGAGTCACAGAGCAAGGGAGCTACCATCAGGTTGAAACACCCCTAGCAAGACTCAGAAGCTTGTAGAATTTTCCACAGTCCCATGGTTCTTGCTCTTTTTTCTTTTCAAAATTCATATATTCTCCCCAAGTGGCTGTTGCATTTTCCACTCCATTAGCTCCCGGCTCTGTGGCGCTGACCTTCGATTCCACATTCCCACCGCCCCAATACCTCCTGCCCGCCCCAGGCTAAAATTACAGATTGCTCAATGGACATCCCCACACAGAGGATGTTCCAAAACTGAGCGCTGCATACAGTCCATGCTGGTGAGCCTCCTGGGTTCCCTCCCTCAGATCCTTCCCCTTAACCCTTTAAGCTAGAAGCCCCAGAGTCAGTCTGAACTCTCTCTCCCCCATATGCTCCACAACCACCTGGGCGGTTTTCCTGGTGGCCCTCCCCTCAGAAATGCCTCTCAGCTCTGCAGGACTTATCCTGCTTCAAGTGGTGGTCCTGTCTGGCTTGGAGCCACCACAGCCCCATGACTGGCCTTCCTGACTCAGTCTCATCTTCAACCCAGTGTGGTCCCCAGGCCCATCGGAAGACAACATGACTTGAGTCAGTGTTGGAAATACAGATTCTCAGCCCTCACCAGGACAGACAGAATCAGAAATCCTGGGGGCAGGTAGGACTCAGCTATCTGCGTTTTACGGAACTGCCTCACCCTGGTGCCCAGAATATCTATCCCTCACTGGAAGAAACATGCACAGAACACCAGCAGAAGGTGTCCTGGGACCCTAGGGGACTTGGTAAGGGCTCAGGAGTTTGTGTGCGGGGTAGCAGGTGTGGACGGCATTGCCCTTCGGTTTTTTGGCTGTCCTGGGCTTGCACCGCAGCAGGCACTGTGGCACCCCCTTTGTGGACCTGCATGGGAGTTTTGTCTGGTTTGGGCTTTCCTAGAATGAAGGCTTGGTGCAGGTATCTCTTTCCCATTTTCTGAGGACTGAGGTAGGTGGAGGTGTGAATAGGGGTGCCTGCTGCAGAGAAAGCCCGGAGAAAAGATTAAGGAAGGCTTTTTACATAAGGGCTAGTGCTTATCCCCTTAGAGAAGGGACACTAGCTATGATGACAGGTACTTCCTCATATTTGGACCGCTGCCCTGAGTGCTTAGAGTTAAGCCTGGACTCCGTGCCTCTGGAGTTTTCCTGAGCCTTGCAGGTCTTTGGACAAGTCCTCCCGCGGTTGGTGGGGGTGAGGCATCCCAAGAACCCCCTGAGGTGGGAGCTGTCTAGCAGGTACAAGTGCTGTCAGCCCTGGCTGGCAGAGGCAGCTAAGAGCTGCTACCCAGATCATGAGTTCCCCCTCCCCACAGCCTCCCTCCTTGAGCGGGGACAGGGTGCCAGTCTTCCTTGTCCTCATCAGGGACCTAGAGGGGTATATTGCCTGTCATTGTGTCAGGGTTGGCTCTACTCCCTTCTATCATTCAGCTCTGTGGCCAGGAGGACTTTCTCACCTTGGTGGTATAAATCAGCTGAAAAACAATAAAGAGCCTGTAATCAAAGGAGGATGGTTGTAGTTCAGGGTCCACAGAGCGCAGAGATCAGAATGGAAGGCAGTCTGAGTAAGCTGAAACCCTTAGAGAATGCTTGGGGAGCGGGAGTCCGCCTTGACTTTGGTAGAGAGAAGGAGGTGTGGGAGGAGGCAGGCTAAACCAGGTGCCATAGTACTCTTTTTTTTTTTTTTCCTAGTATGAGCAAACCCACTCTTGATATTTCATCTTTCTTTCTTTCCCCTGGTTTCAAAAATCAATGCAAAAAAATTCAAAGAACACAAAAGTGTTTATTTCAGAAAGCAAAAGTCCCCTGCAACACTACACAGATCTCAGTTAGAACAGCCAATTAACAGTATGATGTGTATTCCCTCAGATTTTTTTCTATCATTTTATATTACTTAATATATGTACATTACTTCATAAAAATGAGTTATGTTATAACATATGTTTTTACAACTGTTCTGAAACTTGCCACATTCTCTTAATAATACTCTTGGATATCTTTCCAAATCAGTTTATATAATTTGTAAAACCCTACCATAGTTTTCCACAATAGGGATATACCATAAATTATTTAACCAATCTCCTACTGATGGATTCTTTGGTTATTTCCAGTTTTTTACTTATGCAAACATTGCTGCAATTAATAAAGCTTTACTTGTGCCTTTGTGCATATGTGAGCATATCTATATGGTAAATTAAAGTGAAATAGTTTGTTGAAGCATGAACATTTGAAATATTGATAGAAACTGCATATTGTCCTACAAAAAGGTTGTGTGAGTTTACGCCTCTGCCAGTAGTGTTCGAGACCACCTCCTTTTTCACATGCTGCAGACACTGAGCATCACTGCTTTTGTCCAATTTGTTGATTACGTTTGGAAACATGTTAATTTTTGTAACTCACTACCTAAGAATCATTTAGCACTTTTCCTGATTATAAAAATAATACATTCAATGGATTAAGAAAAAGAAAAATATGAAAATAGGTGACAACTGAGCCACTGTACTTAGCTGGATCTCCTTGTGCCTGAAAAAAACATGTGAAACATTGGCAATTATCCAGCTCTTTAATTTTTTTCTAATCCAAAAGGATACACTTGACATTTTCTTATTTGGTAACTAATTAAGAAGAACATGTTTGGCTTCCGTTAACCTTTTTTTGTCTTTCTCTGAGAGTGGCTGATTCACTTTTCTCTTAGATTGTTCACCCTTTCCTCCTAGAGTTATAAGCATTCTTGGTATATTACATTAGTGATACTATTAGCCTTTTGCTTGTGACAAGGGTTGTAAATATTTCCCCCTTTCCCCATCCCACCCCACTCTCCCACCGATTTAACTGTTGCTTTTTAATTTTGTCTGGTAGCATTTGTCTTACTGAAGTTTAATCAAATGTCTTTCCATTTTGGTGTCTGTCTTTCATAACATCATTAGGAAGGCTGAGCACTTCTTTTTTTTAAAGTATTTTTTATTGATTATGCTGCTACAGTTGTCCCAATTTTTTTTTCCTTTGCTTCCCTCTGCCCAGTACCCCCTTCCCTCCAGCAATCCCACCTCCCTTAGCTCATGTCCATGGGTCATGCATATAAGTTCTTTGGCTTCACCCTTTCCTGTACTATTCTTAACATCCCCCTGTCAATTTTGTTCCTACAAATTATGCTTCTTAATCCCTGCACCTTTTCCCCATTTCTCCCCATTCACCATCACCACCCCCAACTGATAACCTTCCAAATGATCTCCATAGCTATCATTCTGTTCCTATTCTGGTTGTTTGTTTAGTTTGTTTTTGTGTTTATTTTTTAGAGTCTGCTGTTGATAGTTTTGAGCTTGTTGTCATTTTGATGTTCATAGTTTTGATCTTCTTTTTCTTAAATAAGTCGCTTTAACATTTTATATAATAATGGCTTGGTGATGATGAACTCCTTTAGCTTTACCTTTTCTGGGAAGCACTTTATCTGCCCTTCCATTCTAAATGATAGCTTTGCTGGATAGAGTAATATTGGTTGTAGGTTCTTGCTTTTCATCACTTTGAATACTTCTTGCCATTCCCTTCTTGCCTGCAAAGTTTCTTTTGAGAAATTAGTTACCTACTTTGTAGGTAACTCTCTGCTTTTCTCTTGCTGCTTTTAATATTCTGTCTTAAAAACCACAATGACCTGGCTGCTGTGGCTCAGTGGATAGAGGGTCAGCCTGCGAGCCAAGTGTCGCTGGTTCGATTCCCAGTCAGGGCAGATGATTAGGTAGCACGTCAGATCCCCAGTTGGGGGCGCGAGTGAGAGGCAACCACACAATGATGTTTCTCTCCCTCTCTTTCTCCTTTCCCCTCTCTCTAAAAAATAAATAAATAAACAAAAAAATCAACAAACAAATAAATAAATAAATTATAAAAAAACCCACAATGAGATACCATTTTACACCAGTCAGAATGGCCATCATCAACAAATCAACAAACAAGTGCTGGCGAGGATGTGGAGAAACGGGAACCCTACTGCACTGTTGGTGGGAATGCAGACTGGTACAGCCACTATGGAAAACAGTATGGAATTACCTCAAAAGATTAAAAATGGAACTGCCTTTTGAACCAGTGACTCCACTACTAGGATTATACCCGAAGAATCTTGAAACACCAATTCAAAAGAACTTATGCACTCCTATGTTCATTGCAGCACTGTTTACAATAGCTAAGTGCTGGAAACAGCCTAAGTGCCCATCTGTAGATGAGTGGATCAAAAAACAGTGGTACATTTACACAATGGAATACTATGTAGCAGAAAGAAAGAAGGAACTCCTGCCATTTGCAACAACATGGATGGAACTAGAGAGAATTATGCTTAGTGAAATAAGCCAGGCAAAGAAAGAAAACTACCATATGATATCACCTAATACAGGAAACTAAAGAACAACACAAACAAAAGAACTAAATAGAACAAAGAGCAGAATAGCATTCAATAGGGGGGGAGGGGAGAGGGAGAGAAGGGGGATAAGTAAGGGAAGGGATTAGTCAAAGAACCTGTATAAATGACTCATGGACATGGACAACAGGGAGGGATATGATTGCGGGAGAGGGGGTGGGCTGGGTGGGGGAGAGAAATGGGGGAAAAGGGGACAACTGTAATTGAAAAACCAAAAAAAAAAAAAATTAAATTAAATTAAAAAAAAAAAAAAGATTCTCTCTTTATCTTTAACATTTGGCATTTTAATTATAATGTGTCCTGGTGTGGTCCTCTTTGGGTCCAACTTATTTGGGACTCTCTGTGCTTCCTGGACTTGTAGGTCTATTTTCTTTGCCAAATTAAAGAAGTTTTTCTTCATTATTTTTTCAACTAAGTTTTCAATTTATTGCTCTCCCTCTTCTCCTTCTGGCACCCCTATGATTTGGATGTTGGCATATTTAAAGTTGTCCCAGAGGCTCCTAAGCCTCTCCTTTTTTTTTTTTTTTCAATTCTTATTTCTTCATTCTGTACTGGTTGACTACTTCTTTCTTTCATATGTTCCAAGTCATGTTGATTTGAATCCGGCTTCCTTCCCTTCACCATTGGTTTCATGTGGATTTTCCTTTGTTTCACTTAGTATAGCCTTCACTTCTTCGCTTATGCATTTGCGGTACTCAAGCATGTCTGTCAAGTCTGTGAGCATTGTTATCACCAGTGTTTTGAACTCTGCACATGTTAGATCGGCTATCTCCTCATCTCGTAGTTCTCTCACTGAAACCTTGATCTGCTTCCTCTTTTGGGCCATACTTCTCTGTCTCCTCAACTTGGCAGGCTCCTATGTTTGCTTCTGTGTCTTTGGTAGAGTTGTTGCATCTGTTACATTGTAAGGGGCAGAGCCTTAGATATTCATCAATGTGGGGCATCCTGTTTCACCACGTTATGGTGCTGTATGTGGGGGAGGGGTCTGAGAAGGAACAATGTTGCTCGTTCAGCACTTTCCCCTTTTGCAGGAACTTCTCCCACTTCCTGTATTGGACTGGCACCCCTCTAGCAGTTGGCCTGTTGTGGTTCCCAGTGTCAGTGGGCTTGCAGATGTTCTAGGACCTTGGGGGCCCTCTGAACTAACAGACTCTGCTGAGAGACTGGTAATTTCTTCTGGTTTTCACAGTCAGAAGCAACGAGGCTTTATTTTCCCCAGGGCTGGAACTGTGAGCTGTGTGGTCTGGTCTGGGGCTGGGAGTGCTCCCCAGGTGTCCCTTCCAACTTTTATTACGTGTGATTATGCTTTCTGCTGGTTGGCCACAGCCACTGCCTTCCTGACACCACCACCACCACTGCCACACCACATCCTCTCCGTACTGGCTCCACCCCTCCTATTACTTCTTTGTTTGTTGGACTTTCATACGGTTTGATTTTCTAGCAGTTCTTGTTGTTTTCAGTTTTGAGGTACCTGTATTCCTTCATATGGTTGTGGAGGGAGGCTCACGTCTCCATCTTGGCTGAAAGTTGAGCACTTCTTTTTTAACTATGGTAAAATACACATAACCTGAAATTTACTACCTTAACCATTTAAGTGTACAGTTTAGTAGTGTTAAGTATGTTTACTTTGTTGTGCAATACCCAGAACTTTTTCATCTTAAAAAATTAATACTCTGGTGGGCATACAATGCAATACACAGATGATGCATTATATAATTGTACACTTGAAACCTATATAAGCTTATTAACCAATGTCAGCCCAGTAAATTTAATTAAAAATTTTAATACCTAATTCATAAAAAAATTGATAGTCTGTACCCATTGAACAATATTGCCACTCCTCCCACACCCCACAGAATTTCTTTTCTTTTTAAGTCTGAATAATTTTTAAAATCCATTCATCCATTTAGAAACATCTGGGTTATATACACCTCTTGGCTATTGTGAATAATACTGTGATAAACATGGGTGTACAAAAATTTCTTTGAGGCCATGCTTTCAGTTCTTTTAGGTATATATCCCAGAGTGGAATTGCTGGATCCTGTGGCAATTCTATTTCTAATTTTTTGAGGAACACCCATACTATTTGCCACAGTGACTACACTATTTTACATTCCAACCAATGAACACAAGGGCTCCAATTTCTTCACATCCTTACCAATGCTTATTTTCTGTTTCTTTGTTTTTGTGTTTGATAGTAGACATTTTAATGAGGGTGAGGTGGTTTTTAAAAATTAGATAGATTTTATTTTTTAAAGTAGTTTTCAGTTTCCAGAAAAATTGAGCAGAAAGTACAGATTTCCCATATACCTACTACCCCCTACCCCAGACCATGGCCTCCCCCACTGTCAACATCCTCAACCAGAGTGGTATATTTTTTATAATCAATAAACCTACATTGACACCTATTATCATACAAAGTCTATAGTTCACATTAGGGTTTACTCTTGGTGTTGTACATTCCATAGGTTTTGACAAATGTACAATGACCTGTATCCATAATTATAGATAGTATCATTCATTATAGTTTCACTGTTCTAAAATTTCTCTCTGCCCCACCTATTCATTCATCTCTGCTCACACCAGCCCCAGCCAATCACTGATCTTTTACTATCTCCATAATTTTTACTTTTCCACAATGTCATGTAGTTGGAACTGTGCAGTATGTAACCTTTTCAGATTGAATTCTTTCACTTAGTAATATGCATCTAAGTTGCCTTCATTTTTTTAATGGTTTGATAACATTTCTTTTTAGTGCTGAATGTAGCACAATTTATTAATATTTTCACCAATTGAAGGACATCTTAGTTGCTACCATGGAGTGCAATTCCTGGATCATATGGAAAAACTATGTTTAGTTTTGTAAGAAATTTCCAGACTGTTTTCCAAAGTGCCTGTACCATTTGCATTCTCTCAGCAATGTATGAGAGTTTCTATTATTCTACATTATGGTTTTGATTTACATTTGAGCACTTCTTAATATAAAAAAATTTCTCCCACTTGTTTCTTTTCATTTCTTTGAGAGAAGAAAATAGCAAATACCAATTATTCAAACACTTTAAAAAATATTTTTTGTCATTTTATTATTGTCAAAATAGAAAATCATTTATTTTTTTCCAATTGAAAAGAAATACTCATTCAAAATATTTCAAGAAAAAAGTGTAGAGAATAAATATCCCCATCATCCAGATAACCACTATAAACTAAAATCTTTGCAGACATTTTTCAATACACGTGCACATTTTTAAAAGTGGCATCTTAGTGTACACCATTTTATATACTAGATAATTCATTTCACTTTTTATTATCTTTCCTTTGTCACTAAAATGTGAGCTCCAGGAAAGCAATAATTTATTTTCTTTTTGCACACTGATGTATCCCCCATGTCTAGAAGAGGGTCTGACACATATGGGTACTCAATAAATATCTGTTAAATAAAGAAATAAATTTCACTTTTACCATTAAAAATGTCTTAGAATTTCTTTTTTCTGCGTGCATGAATATAGGTTTGCAACTTGATTTATTTTATTGGCTACATATATTTCAATGCATTTATTGAACCAGTGCCTTACTGTTCGGCTGTGTAAGTGGTTTCCAATTTATCACTATTATAAACAATACTGTAAATGAGTATGTTTTTACTTGTCTGTGTATTTGGGATTATCTCCTTAGAGGTTTCAAAAGGAGAAGTTTCTTAGTCAAATAGAATCCACATTTTAATTATAAATTACTTTGCTAAGCCAAATGTCCAGAAGGTAATTGCAATTTATTCTCCCACTCGGGTACAGGAGTGTTTGGTTCCTTACAACCCAGCTAAAGAGCATCAGACTTTTTTTTTTTTTAACTTTATTTATTTATTTTTGGAGAGAGAGGAAGGGAGGGAGAAAGAGGGACAGAAACATTGATATCAGTTGCTCGCCCCCAACTGGGGACCCAGCCTACAACCCAGGCACATGCCCTGACTGGGAATCGAACCAACAACCTTTTGGTTCTCAGGCCAGCACTCAATCCATGGAGCCACACAAGCCAGGGCGAAACCTTTTAAACCTTGTAACCTAATACATAAAAAATGGTGCTGCGCTGGATTCTAATTTGCATTTATTTGCTTACTAGTGAGTTATGCATCTTTTCTTACTTATTGTCCATTTGTAGTTCCTCTTTAGTGAACTGCTTGTTTGTGCTTTTTGCATTTGTTTTATAGAGTGCTCAATATTTTCTTATTGATTTACAATAGTTTTTTATATAGCAAGATATTAATTAACCTTTCGTATGTCATGAATGTTGCAAATATTTATTCCTAGCTTGCCATTTCTTTTTATTTTGTTTTCATATCTTTTTCAAACAAAAGTTTTACTTATTTTTTTAAACTGAGGGAGAGAAGTACACAAATTTTAAGTGTGCAATGAGTCTTTTATACCCACATAACTGCGACATAAACCAGATGTTCAGGTAACCTCATCCAGTCAGTTATCTTCCCAAGGTAAACACCACTCTGATGAAGTTTTACCTTTTATCATAATAACACCTGTCTTATCCTTCACAGTAGTTACCTTTAGAAATGCATTTCTCAACTCATAATTATGAAACTGCTCATCTACATGTTATTCTGGCACTTTGATTATTTAATATATTATATTGAAATCCAGCTGAAATGTATTCTAATGTATTTTAAATGTGTTCTAAACAATGAGATAAAGATCAATCTCTCCTGTCTTCTCTGTTCCCTCAGGGGCTATTTCCCAATACCACTTATTAATTAGCCAATATCTTCTGTAAATTAGTCAACACCATATCCATGATTAAAATATTCCCTCTTTCTATACTCTGCTGTCTTCCTTTATTTGACTGTTTATTTCTGCAGCAGTATCTTACCATTTTAAATATAATTCTAGGTTTTAATATCTGCTGGAGTAAATATTACATCATCACTCTTTTTCAAGCATTTCTTGGTTATTATTGCTCATTTATTCTTCTGAAAACTTTAAAATCATTTTGTGAAATTCTGTCACCACATATTCTGAAAAAATTTAGATCTTAATTAGATTTGCATTGAATTTATATAGTAATTTAGAAAATGTTCATATCTTCACATTGTCTGACTTCCAATTTGTGTCTTTTCATTTATGTAAAACTTTATGTTCCTCAGTAGCACCTCAAAGTTTTCGTCATATAGATCCTGCACAGTCCTGGTTTTTTAATTAGGTTTTTATATTTTTTTGTTGCTACTATGTCAAAATTTTTGTTATATTTTCTAACTGATTACTGACATGTAGGAAATATATATATTATATACATATGATGCATAATACATAATTATGTACACATATCTAGATATCTTGCTAAACTCATTAGTTTGATGTTTTTCTTTTTAGGTAGATAACATCACCTGGAAATAATATTTATTGTAAACAACATTTCTACCTTTTATATATTATCTTAGTTTTATGTCACCATTGAGAACTTTTAGAACAATGTTTGATGTTTAACCCTTATAGCTGGCATCCTTGTCTTTAATGAGAATGTCTCTAATTCATTATTCTTAATTCATCCCCTGTGACCCCACAGGTTCTAATTCATCAAATCTATGAGTCCCAGGCAACTCTGTTCTGTTAGTTACACACATTATACTGAGGCATGTTCTCGACCTCTATACCACCAAGGAACCTACTCTAGTGTGTCCCCATTAAATATGATTCAATATCATGTGCATTATTTTTTCATTAAGGAATTATTATTTTATTCTAGATTTATTAAGAGTTATTAATTGAGAGTCAGATTTAATGAAATGTCTTTTCAGCATCTCAATGACCACCCCTCTAAGATAAATATGAAAAAACAAGTGTTTGAAGGCACCAGAAAACTGCCAATGCAGACAGGATGTGAGAGGCCAGGTTTCTAAAGAGAGAAGAGTCATTTGGGTGAACCTGACATTCTAAGCCATTTTCTTCTTGAAACGTCTTTCAATATTAATGCTGTACAGGGTAGAGGCCAAGAAGTTGAGTAAGAAGCAGTAACTAAGAGACTGAGAAGGTCATTGGCACTTTTGGCAGGTTTATGTGGCTGGGAAGAAAAATACTGGCGTTCAGAACCCACTGTGGAGGAGGAACACTGGCAAACATTTCAGGCTTTCCACCAGGACCTGTGATGGTTAATTTTATTGTCAACTTAGCAAGGCCACAGTATCCAAATATTTGGTCAAATATTAATGTTTCTGTGATTAACATTTAAACCAGTGAACTTTGAGTAATACAGATTATCCGCTATAATGTGAATGGGTCTCATACAAACAGTAGAAGGCCTTAATATAAAAAACTGAGCTTCTTGGAAGGAGAGGGAATTCTGCTAACAAACTGCCTTTGGGCTCAAACTGCAACTATTCCCTGGATCTCCAGCCTAATGGCTGTATGAAAACACACACACACACACACACACACACACACACTCTATTGGTTTTATTTCTCTGAACAATCCTGACCAACAGAGGTTTCTTAAAAAATATGCTCTAGGAGTAAGGGGATGTGAGAAATAGAACAGGCTTTAGAAGGAAATGAATCCAGCTCTCCAGCTTTGAATAAGTTCCAGATTGAAATAAGGTGATCTCTAACTACCTGCCAAAATCAGAGTAAATTCTCTCTAGAGGAAGATACTACTATTAAGAGCCTTTACAAATTTTTGCCCACACTATCTGGCATTCAATTAAAAAATTAACAGGAATACCAAGAAATAGGACTGAAAGCAAAAAGAAAAAGAAAACAGTAGAAATAGACCACAGATGATCTATATTTTGGAAAAAGAAAAAAACCACAAAAAGATAAATTTGGAATATGGTGAAAAGGTCTAAAATGTTTATAATTGCAATCCCAGAAGGAGAAGAGAGAAAGCATGAGACAGAAAGAATATTTGGAAGATAATGGCCAAGAAATTTCCAAAACTGATGAAAGCCATTAAGCTACAGATTTAAGACATATTCTGTATCCCAAGTAGAATACAAAGCAGACCATCCCTAGGCATATCATCCTGGAACTATGGTATGTGGTGTGGGAGTGCAGGGGAAAGAAAAGTTTTAAAGCAACACGGTGAAAATATTACCTTTAGAGGAATAGCAATAAGACTTATAGCCATCTTTTCACAATGGAATAACATTTTTTTATATGCTGAATGAAAATAGATGTAATTTATAACTATATAACCTGTGAAAATATCCTGAAAAAGGAAATAAAGACATTTCCAGAGAACTGAACGTTGTGATAATTCATCACCAGCTACTTGCCTTAAGGAGAATGCTTCAGGAAGAAGAAAAATTATCCAAGTAGGAAGCACAGAAATTCAAGAAGGAATAAAGAACAATGGGAAGGATTAATATGTGTATAAATCTGCATAAATACTAACTATACAAAACAAAAGTAATAATGTCTTGTGGGGGTTAAAAATATATGTAGAATTATAATGCACAATAATGGCAACACTAAAGTCGGGAGGGGGGATAAATGAAGGTAAAATGTTCTAAGATCCTTGCATTGTCTTGCAAGGATAAAACTACTATTTTACATGAAACGTTAATGAAGCAAATATGAATGTTACAATATCTAGGGTAATCTTTAAAAGAAAAAGAATGTGTAACTAATAAGCTAATAGAGGAGAAAACAATTCGAATAATAAAAAACTGTTGATTAACCCAAAAGAGATCAACAAAGAGAAAAAGAAAGATAAAACAGGTAGGAACAATAGAAAGCAAATTGTGAGGTGGTAAACTTATACCCAAGTACATCAGTAATTGCATTATGTTTAAATTGACTAAATATTCCTATTCAAAAATAAAGATTGTTGGACAGGATATTTGATAATATTAAATCAACCAAAAGATGCACTTAAAATGCAACATTGAAAGTAAAGCACTAATCAAAAGAAGTTATAGCAACACCAGACAAAGTAGGTTTTAAGGCAAGGAGCTGTCCTAAAGATAAAGAGAGACATTTTATAATACATATAGAGACATTGTTGGGGTTGGGGGGAGAGAAGTAAAGAGAGAGAGAGAGAGAGAGAGAACAAAAATTTTCTAAACAAAACAGAGACCAGAAAATTGTGATCAAATTGGGAGATTTTAACACAACTTTTTCAGTAACCAATTGAAGGAGGAGACACAAAGATCAGGAAGAAGATAGAGAATCTGAAAAACAGGATTAAATTTTATCTGTGTTCAAATGTTGAGTGAACATTTCTGTTTCCCTGAAATTATCTCTATGGCCCCAAATGTCAACAATAGGTTCCAGGACCAGGCAAAAATGGAGCCCAGCACCTCCCCCAGGGTTTACTGAGAGGTAGCTTAACCAGCTGGCCCCCACCCCCAGGTGTCTATGCAAAAGAGCTAGAGAGAATAGACTGAATCTTCCCTTTCTACTCCTCAGACTGTGCCAGGAGCAGTGTGGAGGGGAGAGGGGATTCTTTCCTTTCTCTGTGTAGGGATGGGCTATACCTCCCACCAAGTAAGGGGGGATTCCCGGAGGACAATTTGGAAGATTCAGGTTCCTACAATAGTTCTGTGCTTGAGTGTCTGCTCTTGCAGCAGCAGAACTGATCTTCCTTGAGCCCACTTGAGCACGATTGGAGGAAGGTGATGAGAGACTAGGCAGGGAGTAGGGACAGGGCAGACCACCTCCCAATTTGGGGCAGCCTCACAAGTCTAATGGGCACAGAGAAGGTGGCTGGGGTCTAAGCCACCGAAGAGAGGGACTATGAGTGCCCCACTGGAGGGGGTGCGAATAAGGGAGGATGGAAGTGTTTGAACTATTGTACACCGGCGGTTTTTTTCACTTGCAGGAAAGCCGGCATTTGGATAGTCAGTGCCAAATGGAGAAGCAACAGCCCAAGGGGAAAACTTGGAAACCCACCAGCAGCTAAGTAAAAAGACACCCGCCTTTTCCCACCAGCCCTCCGGGATGACCCCAACTCTAGAAGAGCTAGAAACAGAGACTTCCGGCCAAGATGGAGGCTTAGACGGACACGCTAGGTCTCCCTCTACAACTAGAGAGGAATACAACTACTTCAAAACAAAGGATAACTAGAAATTCCAGAAAATAAAACTACACGGAAGCCCAACATATGAAGTTATAAACCAGCGGTGCCATTTGGGCAGGTAAGAGTTAAAGAGGGCAGCGCTGTTTGCGGTCGCACCTGGGACAGCGGCGGGGCGGCGAAAAATCCCGGCTGCAGTCAAGCCCCTGGCAGTGCGCGACCCCAGCGCTGGGGAAAGCAGCCACCGCATCGCCTTGAACAGTGAGGCCCAGGGGGCGGGAGGACGGATCCCGGTCTCCTAGCTGAATAACTGTGTGAATCCATCTTGGACCCCCGCCCCCAAAGAAAGCACCACAGGGCTGCGAAATAGGTCGCGGACAGGCACCGGTCGCTGGATTGTGACGCGTACGCAGGCACTGCCCCCACAGCCGGCCCAAGAAAACAAAACGCATCTGTCAAAATGAGGCAGACAACTATAGAAATCCCGGTGGCACAGCTCACCAGGCAACAGATAGAGAACCTGACAGATGAACAGATAAGAAACCTGTCAGAGGCTCAGTTCTGGGCCATTGTTATCAGGTGGCTTACAGAATTCACAGAAGAGCAGGAAAAAGATAAGAAAGAAGCGAAAAACATTCATAACGAAAGGAACAAAACCACATACGAGACAGATGGTGAGGAAAAAAAATCCAGAGTTCATTTCAACAAACTGGAATATGGAGAAGGAACAAGCAGTCAACCAATGCAGAGAGAGGAAATGGGAAGCAACAATGAGAGGATCAGAAACCTCTGGGACAGCTATAAAAGGCCCAACATAAGAATCATTGGTTTGCCAGAGAGTGAGGAAGATGAACTAGAACTTGAAAAATTGAGTGAAAATATAATAAAGGAGAACTTCCCAGACTTGGGGAAGGGAATAGACTTGCAGGTCCAGGAAGCAAGGAGAGTTCCCAAGAGACTGGACCCAGGGAGAACCACTCCAAGACACATTATAATCAAAATGTCAAAAATTAAAGATAAAGAGAGAATCTTAAAAGCAGCAAGAGAAAAGAAAAGAATTATGTACAAAGGGGTCCCAATTAGACTATCAGCTGACTTCTCAAGGGAGACCCTACAGGCAAGAAGGGACTGGCAAGAAATATTCAAAGTAATGAAAATCCAAAACCTACAACCACGAATACTCTATCCAGCGAAATTGTCATTCAGAATAGAAGGACAGAGAAAGTGTTTCCAGGACAAAATAAAACTGAAAGAGTTCATTAGATCCAAACCACTGTTATATGAGATGTTAAAGGGACTGGTTTAAAAAACAGAAGCTAGGGAGATGAAACAAAGGCAAACTAAACAGGCAACGAGAGTGGAAAAGGAACTGTGGGTACGGGAAGCATATTGGGGGGAGGTCAACAGGGAGGGGGAGTGGGGAGAGGGAGGGAGATGATATAGGAATTGGGGATCATGGTAGGAGGGAATGGAATAGACGGAGAGAGGTTGGGAGGAACTGTATGCACAACTAATGGACATAATCTAAAAGGGGGGGACAACTGGAGGGAGGGGGGCCACCGGGTGGAGGGGAGCAGAGGGAAGGGAAATTGGCACAAATGTAATATTTTAATCAATAAAACACATTAAATCTGAAAAAAAAAAAAAAGAGCTAGAAACAAACTACACTCCACTTTCCAAGTGTCCAGAACCTTGAGCTGGCCTGGGGGGTGCCCCAGGATCCCAGTTCCTTTCCTTCCTTATTATCAGGCATTTCTCTCCCAGACTCCCACATTCCTTCCTGGCAAGCCCGTGAGTTGTGGTGCCCCGGGTCCCTGTCCTGATGCCTGCAGACAGGAGTAGCTTTATTTATTTATTTTTAAATCCTCACCTGAGGACATGCTCATTGATTTTAGGGAGAGGGAAAGGGAGGGAGAGAGGGAGAGAAATACCGATGTGAGAGAAAACATCTTTCAGACTGAATCCCCTGCAACGTAGGCCCGTGCCCTATCTGGACCCATGACCTTTAGTTTAACAGGACAATGCTCCAAACAACTGAGCCACATCAGGCAGGGCAGGACTGGAGGGCTTTAAAAGCTGGGTTGGTAACCTCCCTGCTGGATGACTTCATTCTTTAAAAAATATATATATTATTTATTTATTTTTAGAGAGAGGAAAAGAGGGAGAAAGAGGGGAGGGAAACATCCATGTGTGGTTGTCTCCCATGCGCCCCCAACTGGGGACCTGGACCACAACCCAGGCATGTGCCCTGACTGGGAATCAAACCAGTAACCCTTTGGTCCACAGGCTGGTGCTCAATCCACTGAGCCATATCAGCCAGGGTGAAGTGAAAGCATTTCGTGATTAGGGCCTGTGGTTTCTTTGGGAAAGGCATCACATTATAAGGGACTCTGCAGAGCCTGGATTGTTAGGATCCTCTGCCCATCTCTCTAGACAAGAACAAGAATCCCCAAAGGGTGATTTGGAGCAGACTATTGGCCTTAGGCCTTCTTATTATTACCTTTATTGGTATTATCAATAGCTGCTATTTATTGAGTTGTGTCTTTGTGCTACACACTGTACTAAGCCCTGTGTATGTATTTTCTTATTTAATCCTGGTATTATTCAAATTTTTTTAGAGTTGAGGACTTTGAAGCTGGGGAGGATAAGACACTTACTGAAGTGACATAGTCAGAAGAAGCCAAGAATCCATCCCAGGTTAGTCTAGCTCCAGAGGCTGTTCTTACAACCTCAGCATCACACCCTCTCCTGATGCTGAGGGAAAACATTTACTTGCAATTTGGTATGAGCTGAGAACTATTGGAAGCATCACTTGTGTTCTGAAGGTAAGGTTCTCCCATAACAATGCAAGTAATTTAGAACCAGTCTGAATTTCAAAATGTTACTGCAAGTGCCGATCCCGCTTTTCCTACAGAATTCCTGGGTAGCCAAAATAACTTTGAGCAAGTCCAATCAAGAAGGTAAAAAACCAAAATAGGAAGAGGTGATTCAGGACCTCATAAAAGTTAGAGTTTAGACCACTGTCTTAAAAATACTTTACTTTGATAACACCTTGTGGTGAGAAAGGAATCCAGCAAGGAGGGCAGACTCCAGAAGTGGCATTTGAGCAATTACCCTGGAAGGTGAGTTTGCGTAAGACCAGACACTGGATAACACCCAGGAAGTGCACTTCCTCCGGCGCTTGACACAAGTCGACTGCCCCAATTTTTATAAATGTGAGGCCAGTCTTTGACTAGGGCCTTGTTATGGCCCTTCAATGTCCAGACAATTTTTAAACCTTGAGCAAAGGGGCTAGCATTGTAGATGGCTGGACTATATTTTGATGGAATTGTACTTGGTTGTAACATTGTTGGCTTTTTTAAAGGTGAAGTGAGGTGAAGAGACAAGACTGCCAGGGATGAGGAAGCTAATTACAGAGAATGATTTAGGATTATCTAAGAATAGTCTCTTCTTCTTTTAGTCTATGTGATGATTCCACTTCTTTCACCCACCAATAACACATTACTATTTGTCCAACAACAGTAACATCTTATGTTCTCATGCAGGCTCAGGAAAAAGAAATAACCCTGGGCCATTGTGGGAATTCTTTTTTGGAGGACATTGTGGTGGGGAAAAATAATCCTTCCCTAGCAACTCATCACAGAGAAGGTTGACTAAGCCCAGATGGACACACTGCACTTCTTTAGGTCATAAGCCCAGAAGTTCTCTCCTAGGGTCAGTTCTTTCTCGGCTCTTCACCCTCCAGGTTTTTGTCCAGAGATCTCTACTAGCTCTTGCAGGTGAGGTTTACGTTGAATGGGTTCCAGCGGTGAGGTCATCCTCATGGAAGTTTTCCATATATGACATGCCTCTGCGGCTGTGCCCAGGAGCATTCCCAAGGCCCCTTCACTGATGTTGTCCAAGAATAAGGTCTTGGCTGGATTCCCACACAGACTGGGCAGTGGAGCTTGGTTTCTGAAACTGGTAGAAATGTCCTTTCTGTCCAATTATAAAAGCAATACGTGTTCTTTGTAGAATATTTGACAAATTAAAAAAAAGTATAGAGGGGAAAAAAGATCATAATTCCATCACCTATAAGTAATTAATATTAATATTTTGGTGTACTTATTTCTCATAGTTTTTACTAATGGATGTATCTATGTATAATTAGGAGGGCAGTATTGCATTGTGTTTAGAATGTGGTTTGGAAATCTGACACCACTCATTTGGAGTTCTGTGGATTTGCAACTTAAGTCTTATCTCCTTCAGCAATAAAGTTTGCAAATTCTTAACCTAGTCCTCCACCAGTATAATATTATTCTAACTTATAGGTTTATAATAAGTTATCTGGTAATAAAATTTCCCTCCCTTTTTCTTCTAATTTTTAAAATGGTTATTTTACTTACTACAGATTAACTTTAAAATATTATTTTCAAGTTGATAAAATATTTTTGTAGATTTACATTTAAATTTATGGATTAAAGAAGGGTTAACATCTTTTAAGCATCAAGCCTTCCCTCATGGAATATAGCTTACCTGTCTATTTACCTTCTTCCTGTCCCTCTGTAAACCTTAGTAGTTAGTGTTTTTCATGTAAGCCCGGCATGTTTCCTGCTAATTTTGTTTCAAGGTAGTTTATAGTTTTGGTTGCCAGGGTGAATGAAATTTTTTTTCCCTGGCAATCACAACTGACTATTATCTGTACTAGAAAGCTATTTTAGAAGTTTTATGTATATATTTTACTGGATATCCTCGCTGCTCCCTCGTTAGGTCTGGGTGTTTTTTTAATGATTATTTTCAGATTTCTAAGTAGATATTTAGTTTGCAGCCAAAAACCATTTTCTGCTTTCCAGTAGTAAACCCTTTATCCTACTTCTTTACATTGGCTAGAATATCCTTTCAGGACATTATTGAATAACAGTAGTCAGGATGGGTCTGTCTTGCCCCTGACATTATTTATCAAAAATGATGTTAAGTGTTGTTTCAGAAGATATATTTTATCATGTCAATGAACCTTATTTCTTTCCTAATTTACTAGGAGAGTTTCAAAAATAAATAATAAATGTTGATTTTCATCTTCAAATGCTTTTTATCTCTGAGAGGCTCTTGGGTCTGTTTTTTTGTTTTTGTTTTTTGTTTTTCTTTTGACCTACTTCTGTGATGTATTAATTGGTGGGTGTGTTTTAAGGGGCCATCAGTCCCTTCTCAACAAACTCACCAATCCTGGCTCTGGAGTCAGGCAGACCTGTGCTGTCTTCCTGGTCCACCACTTACTAGCTGAGGGGTCATGGGCAAATTCTAAACAGAGATTCACAATAAATCCTGGCATTTATGAAACATTATTGCTTTACTATATTGATGAATTTGTTAGTGCATTAGTTAGGATTTTTGCATCTGTATTATTGAAAATGGTGTGACGTGTATGTATACAATTTATTATGTATGTTCACAAAAATGAATTATGTTGGTTTTCTTATTTTCTTGTGCTCTACAACAGTTAAAATAGCAAGAGATATTTATATATTCACATCCACAGCAGCATTATTCACAAGAGCCAGGAAGTGGAGGCTACCCAAGTGTCAACTACTGGATGAATGGATACACAAAATGTGATGTACGGAATATTATTCAGCCTTAAGAAGGAAGTTCCGACATGCTATAACATATATGAACCTTGAGTACAATATCTAAGTAAAATAAGGAAGTCACAAAAAGAAAAATACTGTATGATCTAAAGAAGTCAAATTCAAAGAGACAGAAAAGAGAAGGGTGCTTGCCAGAGTCTGGGGAAGGAGGAAAAGGGGAGATGTTCAATGGGTACAGTTTCAGTTTTGCAGGATAAAAAAAGTTTTGGAGATTGGTTTTACAATAATGTGAGTATACTTAACACTACAGAATGGTACAGTTAAAAGGGTTTATATGGCAAATTTTAGGTTATGTGATTGCTTTTTTACAATAAAAAGTGGCATAAGAATGATCTGTGCCTTGCAAGTTTGAAAGAACTCATTCATAGAAGTGTCTGGAGATAATACTTGCACACTTTTTTCCACTTCATTGAATATGATTTTTCAAGTCCTTTACTTATTGTAAAATAATTGTAGTTTTGTTCATGTGTACAATTTTTTTTTTGTACCAGAAAGTTATCTACTTCATTGAGTAGCACATTCAATCAGTCTAGTTATATATAGGACTTTCTTTTTAAAAAAGTTTAAATTGATTATGCTATTATAGTTGTCCCAATTTTTCCCTCTTTGCTCCCCTCCACTTGGTACTCTTATCCCCTCCAGCAATTCCCTCCTTAGTTCATGTCTATAGGTCATATATATAAGTTCTTTGGTTACTCCATTTCCTATACTATTCTTAACTTCCCTATTTTGTACCTACCAATTTGTACTTCTTAATCCCTGCACCTTTTCCCCATTCTCCCTCTTCCCCCTCCCAACTGATAACCTTCCAAATGATCTCCATACCTATGATGCTGTTTCTATTCTGGTTGTTTGCTTAGTTTGTTTTTTGGATTCAACTGTTGATAGTTGTGGGTTTATTGTCATTTAATGATCATAATTCTGAGCTTCTTTTTCTTACCTAATTCTTTTTAACATTTCATATAGTAATGGCTTGGTGATGATGAATTCCTTTAGTTTTACCTTGTCTGAGAAGCACTTTATATGCCTTTCAATTCTAAATGATAGTTTCACTGGATAAAGTAATCCAAGTTGTAGGTCCTTGCTTTTCATGATTTTGAATACTTCTTGCCAGTCCCTTTTTGTCTGCAAAGTTTCTTATGAGAAATCAGCTGATAGTCTTATGGGAATTCCTTTGTAGGTAACTCTCTACTTTTGCTGCTT
This sequence comes from Furipterus horrens, assembly GCF_987537825.1. Lineage (NCBI taxonomy): Eukaryota > Metazoa > Chordata > Mammalia > Chiroptera > Furipteridae > Furipterus > Furipterus horrens. The sequence goes on along the minus strand of NW_028327176.1, from coordinate 54,717,139 downwards.
TTAAGATTCTTTCTTTAACTTTAACCTTTGGCATTTTAACTATGACATGTCTTAGTGTGGTCCTCTTTGGGTCTAGCTTATTTGAGACTCTGTGCTTCCTGGGCTTGTATGTCTAGTTCCTTCACCAAATTAGGAGGTTTTTCGGACGCTGCACTTCACGTGACGTTGGAGCTGGTTGAACATGGTGACTATCTCTGGACCATGGTTTTGGCTGGGGAACGAAACCCTGAAGGTGCCACTGGCCCTCTTCGCACTGAACAGGCGGCGCCTGTGTGAGCGTCTGCGAAAGAACCTGGCCGTGCAGGCAGGCTCTGTCCTGCTGCTGCAGGGTGGGGAGGAGACGCAGCGCTACTGCACCGACACTGGGGTCCTCTTCCGCCAGGAGTCCTTCTTTCACTGGGCATTCGGAGTCACTGAGCCAGGCTGCTACGGCGTGATTGATGTCGACACCTGGAAGTCCACCCTGTTTGTGCCAAGGCTTCCTGCCAGCCATGCCACCTGGATGGGAAAGATCCATCCCAAGGAGCACTTCAAGGAGAAGTATGCCATGGATGACGTCAAGTATGCAGATGAGATCGCCAGCGTCCTGACCTCACAGAGCCCCTCTGTCCTCCTCACTTCGCGCGGCGTCAACACCGACAGCGGCAGTGTCTGCAGGGAGGCCTCCTTCGAGGGCATCAGCAAGTTCAATGTCAACAACACCATTCTTCATCCAGAGATTGTGGAATGCCGGGTCTTCAAGACGGACATGGAGCTGGAGGTTTTGCGCTACACCAGTAGAATCTCCAGCGAGGCCCACCGGGAGGTAATGAAGGCTGTAAAAGTGGGAATGAAAGAATATGAGATGGAAAGCCTCTTCGAGCACTACTGTTACTCCCGGGGCGGCATGCGCCACAGCTCCTACACCTGCATCTGCGGCAGCGGTGAGAACTCAGCCATACTGCACTACGGACATGCTGGGGCCCCCAACGACCGGACCCTCCAGGACGGAGACATGTGCCTGTTTGACATGGGTGGCGTGTATTACTGCTTCTCTTCTAACATCACGTGCTCCTTTCCTGCCAATGGCAAGTTCACCAAAGACCAGAAGGCCATCTATGAGGCGGTGCTGCGGAGCTCCCGTGCTGTCATGAGCGCCATGAAGCCAGGCGTTTGGTGGCCTGACATGCACCGCCTGGCCGACCGCACCCACCTGGAGGAGTTGGCCCACATCGGTGTCCTCAACGGCAACATTGATGCCATGATGCAGGCCCACCTGGGAGCCGTGTTCATGCCGCATGGGCTCGGTCACTTCCTGGGCATTGATGTGCACGACGTGGGAGGCTACCCAGAGGGCGTGGAGCGCATTGACGAGCCCGGCCTGCGGAGCCTGCGCACCGCGCGGCACCTGGAACCAGGCATGGTGCTCACCGTGGAGCCTGGCATTTACTTCATCGACCACCTCCTGGACGAGGCCCTGGCTGACCCGGCACGTGCCTGCTTCTTTAATCGTGAGGTCCTGCAGCGCTTTCGTGGGTTTGGTGGGGTCCGCATTGAGGAGGACGTTGCGGTGACTGACAGTGGCATGGAGCTGCTGACCTGTGTACCCCGCACGGTGGAGGAAATCGAAGCATGCATGGCGGGCTGTGACAAGGCCTTTACCTCCTTCTCTGGCCCAAAGTAGAGCCAGCTGACTGGCTGCCCAACAGCGAGAAATGGAACTCAGAAATCATGGGCCAGCTTCAGAGTCTGATCATACCAAATAGTGCTGTGTCCCGGGGGAAAAACTTTTTTTATTAACTTTCTATAAGATCACACCCTAATCTGTTATTACTTAGCTTGAATGACAGTGGCTTTTAAAATGCTATTTGCAAAAAATCCTTTTCTTTAGTAGCTACTAAAATGTGTCTTGCTATCATTTGTATTCCTGTGCTCAGGAAAAATAGATTTCCAATGTCTTTTTCTCAAAAATCAATACACAGAATGGAATTTGCAATTAAAGGTTTACTAAAATAAAAAAAAATAATAAAAAATAAAAAAAAATTAGGTTTTCCTTCATTATTTTTTCAAATAAATATTCAATTTATTGCTCTCCCTCTTCTCCTGTTGGTACCCTTATGATTTGGATGTTGGTACATCTGGAGATGTCCCAGGTGCTCCTTAGCCCATCCTCGTTTTTTAAGAACTATTTCTTCTTGCTGTTCTGATTTTTTTCTTCCTCATGTTCCAAATTATTGATTTGATTGTCAGCTTCATCCCCTCCACAGTTGTTTCCCTGTAGATTTTTTTTTAATTTCACTTACTGTAACCTTCACTTCTGCCTGGGTCTTTTTTATGCTGTTGCAGTACCCAGTGAGCTCTTTGAGCATTCTGATAACCAGTGTTCTGAATTCTGCATCTGATAGGTTGCTTATCTCCGTTTTCTGTAGTTCTTTTCCTGGAGTTTTGCTCTGTTCTTTCATTTGGACCATATTTCTCTGTCTCCTCAATTTGGAAGCCTCCCTGTGTTTGCTTCTGTGTATTCGGTAAAGCTGCTTTGACTCCCTGTCTTAGTACTGTGGCCTATTGTAGAAAAAGTGACCTGTAAGTTGAATGGGGCAGAGCCTTAGGTAATTGCCAGGGCGTGGCAGCCCTGTGTCACCACTCTGAGGCTCTGTTATGGTGAGGGCTTGGAGAGGGGACAATGATGCTGCCTGGCCTCTGGAGTTTTGCCCGGGAGAAAACTATCTCCCAGCACTCACCCTGATGCCAGTAACTTCAGTTTCTCCCTGTATGCCACTGGTGCCCTTCCAGCTATTGCCCTGGTGCTGAGTCCCAGAGTGGGTGGGTCTACATGAATCCTAAGTCCCTTACAGGCCCTTTAAGAGAAATCTCTTGAGAAACCCAAAGTTTCTTCTGCTGCCCCAACCCCCACTGGTTTTTACAGCCAGAAGTTACGGGGACTTATCTTCCTGATGCTTGAACCCTGGGCTGGGTAGTCTGGTCTGGGGCTGGAATTCCTCACTCCCAACATAGCCCTCCTGATTTTTAACCACCACACATGAATGTAGGACTGCCTGTTCCATGTTTCCGTGCCTCTCTGAGCCACCTTGTGCCATTCCACTATGCCTCTCTGCATCTCCATGCCTTTGCCCCTCTCCATGTTTCTCTGCTCATCTCCATCCTTCCTAGCCGTCTGAATGAATGTGGCTTCTTTAAATCCTTGGTTGGCAAACTTCCATATAGCTCGACTTTCTGACGTTTCTGGGTGATATTTGTTTTGTAGTCTCGTTGCAATTCTTGCTGTAGTTGTGCAAGGAGGTCAGGTATGTTTATTTATGCTTCTATCTTGACCAGAAGTCCTATATAGGACGTTATTACAATGTGCATTTGTTGTATCTATTTTTTTCCCTGACTTTGGCTATTTTATTTTCAAAAAATAACTATCAATTATCTACCAATTCTCTCATTTTAAAATTCAGTAATATCTGCTTTTATATTTCTTTTTGGCTTTCCTAGTATATTTCAGTCTTTTTTCTAATTGGAGTCAAATGCTTAATTCATATATTTTGATTCTTTTAAAAAAAATTAAAGCATTTAAAGTTCTAAATTTCCTTCTCCGTACAATTTGTGAAAATTTCAGAAGTTTTGATTTGTGATATTGCATTATCATTCATTTCTAAATAAAGACAAACGACTGTATTTGTAGCATTTATTTTCTAATACTTTCCTTTTACCTTCTAAAAGTTAACCTTATATTGTATGATTAATTTAATTATAATTTAATTTAATTGTTTATGCTATTACAGTTGTCCCAATTTCTTTTCCCTTTGTTCACCTCCACCAAGTGACACCCTCCCTCAATTTGTCCCCCTCCCCCTTAGTCCATGTCCTTTGGTTGTGCATATAGTTCTTCTCAACATCTTCCTATCTACTCCACCTGCTCCTATTATGCTTCTTAATTCCTGTACCATCTCCCTCCCTTTCCCCTTTCTCCCTCCCCACTGACCTCCCCCCCAAATGTTCCCCATACCTATAATTCTTTTCCCACTCCCATTGCCTACTTCGTCTGCCTTTGTTTCAATTCCCTAGCTTCTATTGTTGGTTGTTGTGATACAGTTTTCATTTTAATGTTCATAGTTTTGATCCTCTTTCTCCTAAACAAGTCCCTTTAACATTTCATATAACAGTGGTTTGGATCTGATGAATTCCTTCAGTTTTACTTTGTCCTGGAAGCACTTTCTCTGTTCTTCTATTCTGAATGACAGCTTCGCTGGATAGAGTAATCATGGTTGTAGGTTTTTGCTTTTCATTACTTTGAACATTTCTTGCCAGTCTCTTCTTGCCTGCAGAGATTCTTTTGAGAAATCAGCTGAGAGTCTTATTGGGACCCCTTTGTATGTAATTCTCTTCTTCTCTCTTGCTGCTTTTAAGATTCTCTCTTTATCCTTAATTTTGACATTTTGATTATAATGTGTCTTGGTGTGGTTCTCCCTGGGTCCATTTGTTTTGGAACTCTCTGTGCTTCCTGGACCTGTAAGTCTATTTCCTTCCCCAAGTTAGGGAAGTTCAATATTTTTTCACATAATTTTTCAATTTCTAGTTCTTCTTCACCTTCTGGCAACCCTATGATTTGGATGTTGGCCCGCTTATAGCTGTCTGATAAGTTTCTAAGCCTCTCCTCATATTCCTCACTTTTCGTTTCCTCTTTCTGCACTGGTTGACTGTTTGTTCCTTCCCTATGTTTTGATTTGTTGATTTGACCCCTAGTTTTCTTGCCCTCATCACTAATTTCATATGTGTTTTTGTTCATTTCAGCAGGAGTAGCCTTCATTCCTTCCCTGTCTTGCACAAGATCTACTGTTAGGTCTGTAAGGATTTTTATAAGCAAAGCTCTGAACTGAGCCTCAGAAAGATTTCCTATCTGCTGCTTTGTTAGATTAGAAATTTGCTGTCTGGTCAGCTGCATCACTGGGATCTCTATCATGATCTGTGCCATCCTGACCATTTTGTGTTTACCTTTGCTTCCTAGGCAGGGTTGTCACACCTCCTATGCTATAGGGGGCAGAGCCCCGTGCATTCGTCACAGCCAGGCAACCCGTCTCACCACGCTGTGGAGTTTTCTGTTGGGGGGGGCATGGGGGGTCCAAGATGGTTTCCTGCCGTTCACTCTCTGCCGAGACTGGGAGCCTTCTCCTCCATCCCCACACCCTCTGGGCCTCACAGTCCAAGGCAATGGAGGTCTGCCTTCCCCAGCTTTGGAATCGCAAGCTGACGGGTCTGGTCTGCAGCCAGGGTGTTCCCCAGGTGCTTCTCACCTCCCCTTAAATATGGGTGTCTATGCTTACTGCTGTCCTGCCGCCATCATTGCTGCTGCTGTGGACAGCACAGCTTGAATTCTCCTCCCCAGCTCCGCCCCTCCTACCTGTCCAGATGAGCACTACTTCTTTATAACTTCATATATTGGACTTCCATTTCTTTTCTGGAACTTCTGGTTATTTCTGGTTTTGCGGTAGTTGTATTCCTTCTTAGTTGTGGAGGGAGATGGAGCGTGTCAGTTTAGGCCTCCATCTTGGCTGGAAGTCTCCTGTGTTTGTTTGCTTCTGTGTCCCAGAGAGAGCTGCCGCTCCTACTACGTTTAAGGGGCGGAGCCTTAGGTATTCCTAATGGGCGACCTATTTCACCATGTTGTGGCGCTGTATGTGGGGGAGGGGTTTGAGAAGGAACAATGCCGTTTGTCCAACACTCTCCCCTTTTCCAGGCACTTCTTGCACTTCTGCACCAGACTGGCGCCCCTCTAGCTGCTGCCCTAGCCGTCGTTCCCAGAGTGGGTGGGTCTGCGGATGTTTTAGGTCTGTGGGGGCCCTTTAAATAAGCAGACTCTGCTGAGAGACTGGCAGTTTCTGCCTTAGTCCCAACCCCCACTGGTTTGCACAGTCAGAAGCAATGAGGCTTGATTTTCCCCGGTGCTGGGGCAGTGAGCTGCACGGTCTGGTGAGGAGCTGGGAACGCTCCCCAGTTGTCCCTCCTGACTTTTTAAAACGTGTAACTGCGTTTTCTGCTGGCCTGCTTCTGTTGCCGCTGCTGCTCCCACCACACTGAGTCCTCTCCGCCCTGGCTCCGCCCCTCCTTCCTGTCTGGATGAGTATTTCTTCTTTATATCTTTGTTTGCTGGACTTCCATGTAGTTTGATTTTCTGGAACTTCTGGTTGTTTCTAGTTTTGAGGCAGTTGTATTCCTTCTTAGGTGTGGAGGGAGACGCAGCATGTCTGTCTATGCCTCCATCTTGGCCGGAAGTTAATTTGTTAATTTTTAAATTGTACAATCTTTAAAATCATTATTCACAATATGTGCATATTTACTGCTCTGTCCTCCATCCCTAACCAAAGCTTTCCCACTTACTAACTGGGTCACTTTGGACAAATCTGTGCATTTATTCTACCTTATTGAGTGTCAGGCACTATTATGGGAGCTGAATACAAGGGTGACCAAGACAAAATTGCTATTTTTTTTTAAAGATTTTATTTATTTATTTTTAGAGAGAGGGGAAGGGAAGGAGAAAGAGAGGGAGAGAAACATAAATGTGTGGTTGCCTCTCACATGCCCCCAACCAGGGACCTGGCCTACAACCCAGGCATGTGCCCTGACTGGGAATCAAACCAGCGACCCTTTGGTTCATAGGCTGGCAATCAATCCATTGAGCCACAGCAGCCAGGGCCAAAGGTGCTGCTTTTGAGGAGTTACTTAAGGAGATATGAAAGCTAGAAATAAACCAAAGGATGACTTCAGCTAATGACAGTGCTGTACAGACAGACAGTAAAGAAGCTAATGTAGAGTGACAGGGTGGAAGTGTTTTAGGTGGAGTTGTCAGGGAAGATCTCTGCTAAGTGCCAGATCCCATCTTGGACTTATCTTCATCCTTAGCCCAGAAAATTTCTCCTCAGCCATTTGACATTACTCCTCTTTCCTTTAAACTGTTTCCTTCCATGGTTTCTGTAACAATATAGTGGTATCACTATCTCCTGGTCTCCTTTCACCTCTATGAGATCCACTCTTCAGTCTCCATTGCAGGTACCCCTTCCTTTGACCACCCATTAAATGAACCTGTTGGGTGTGAAACCATTTGTCCTGGCAGCTGGAAGTAGAGCTCAACCACTGGCTCTCTCTGCTGAGAGCTCTTACTTGTATTCAGACCTTCAGCATAGGTGACGCTGGGGTGGCAACACAGGCCCAAGATACAGTGTCTGAGTCATGGCATCTAGATCCTTCCTACAAGGTAAAGGTAGAGCTTCTTAAGGTTACGACATAGGTCCAACAGGCTTCCTAACATATAATTCAACACCAAAGAGGCTACTTCAAGGAAGGGCTGGGCAAAAGACAGTAAGGAAGTGCTAGGCTGACTGAAAGGCACTCAAGACAATGCTAAAAAGGAACATGGCCCTACCTGTACGGAGTTTACATGACAGTTCAGAGACCTAACTCGTGTAAGAGGACAATGAAAAAACACTGCAAATCAGAAAAAACAAACAAAAATAAAACCATGCACACATGCACCTGTGAAATTGTGAGAAACAAGCTATAAATGCCACTGGTGTTCAAAGAAGGAAGCCCTTGGAGTGAACTGACCACTAGACACTGGAGGAGGTCAAACTTGAACCAAGCCCTGAGAGGAGAAGGTATGATCATCAAAGGACACAGAAGTCCTGGTTATGCAGTACAACAGGGCTGGACTCTGTATCTAACTGGCACAATGAATGATACTGGACACATGCTATAAATGTAAGGCCCTGCTTCTAATACCAAGTAAGCTAAGGTTAAATTCAACCCTGGATGAAGGAGTGAAGACGTCTTTAAAGAGTGTCAAAGTTCTCTTCCTCTTCTTTCATCTCAAGTAGTAGAATAGTGAGAGGTTCAAACCAGAATAGGGTGGAGCCAAAGGATAAAAGACACAGTGCAGTCTCTAGGTCTGGCTCTGCTCTAGGTCTTAGGGAAAATGAGTAGACATTTGGAAAGTTTCTCCTGGTTCTTGAGATTCTCAGTTTTCCAGCTCAGAATATCAGGGTAGACCAGACAAGATATTTGGAGCTGAGGCTCAGCTAATGATAAAGAATAGAAAGTCCTCTAGCTGGAAGCTGGATGGGGTAGAGGTCAACTGGGTGGAAGCAACTGCACCTCAACTCTTAACATTCTGAGATACAAGTAACAAGTATCCTAGGTCTTTATAGTATCATCTTACAACTCATAGTTGTATTTGGATTTCATTCTGCCCTTATTTTAGGTAGGCATATTAGCCTGACCTCATTTTACAGATTATAAAGAAGTTTGGGAAGTTGAGTGATTTGCTGGTGAATGAACAGCTGGGCTGGAAACAAAGTCTTAAATGTTCCAATGGTCCTGATCTAAATAGGCTTCTTAGTGCCTGAAGCAAAGTTCCTCACAAAGAGAAATAAGCCCTGACTCAGAAGTACCACTCTGGGCTCACTGGCTTGAAAGGTCTTTGGACAAATGGGTCTCCAAACCCAGGTGGAGAGAAAGCACTGAGACATGTGGTGGAGGGGGAGGGAGGCACAATGCCTACCGACAAAATGTGTTCTGGAGAACCACATCTGGTCTGGTCCTAAAACTGTTCTCAAAATCCATTTGAAACAGACCAAAACTGCAGGACTCACTGGGCCTTCATGCCATTAAAGCTTTACTCCTAGCACACTCCATTCCTCTCAACCCCTACATGAAAGTTTTTCCTTCCACTGGGGTAACTGAAACCCAGAAACAGCACTCAACAGTCAAAAGGGAGAGACATTATGATTCTAAATTCTGAGATATGCAAATGAGTTAAAACCCCCGCCTCTGAAGCTACAAATATCCACAATGACACCAGCCCCACTGGGGGACACTTCTCCCCAAGCTGTCTTTTAAGGTGTCTGGCACATAAGGCAGCATGATAAATGCTCAAGTGGTTTCTCCTTCCTCTTTGGTCTCATTTAACTATGAGTACTTGAAAGTGATCATCAAAAATGAACAAATATACAAAAAACCCACAGCCCTGCCCTAACTCCCAGCAAAGCAGCTTCCCCAGAGTCTCTGCAACTGGTGCACAGCACTTCAGAGGTCTGTGTCTCTGCAGCCAGACCCGGCCTTTCTGTTCCCCTCAGCCCAGGCCTGTAAACATGGCACTTGTGTGGCTTAGGTGACAGGGAGGCTTTCAGAAGCTCAGGAGTCAGTCTCTTTATTGAGTAGTTGTTATTTTCACCATAAACTTTCCTCAGGTTTCAGGGTCTAATTCCCTTTTATTTGCAATATTCGTTTCTTCCTTTCCCTACAACTCTGGCTCCTGTTCTCTCACCAGCTTATGCAGCCTCCCTCTTTCCTTGTCGGCTGGCTTAATAACACGAGTCTCTCCCACAGAGGTGGGGTGAAGAGAGAGACACAAGCTGTCCTGTGCAGTGCCTCTGCCATGGCCAGACAGCAGCAGGTGTGAAGAGGGCACCTGCAGCTGATTTCATGAGCCCATCTAGACACTGAGCCTTCTTGTGCACAGGTGCAGAGGTAAGAAAATGTGGCAGTTCGGTAACCGATAAGTGATCAATATGTTTGCAATGTATGATACACTCAGTTCACTTAGGCTCAACAAACATCTGCTGAATGCCTCTGACTTGCAGGGATTGAAAAGAGAGCACACGATTCTTAGGTATAAATGACTGGTGCACTGGTTTTCAACCCTGACCCTGGCTGCTGAGAATCCTAACAACCTTAGAGAAAGACAACAAAACAATCAATTTCTGGAGCCCCTGGATTTCAGTGGTGTGGGCGGAGCACAAGTATTTAAAAACTCCACAGATATTTGAATGTGTAGCCAGGGGCAAGAACTTTGTGCCCATATGTAGAAACTTCTGAATAAAGGCTAAATTTAGGTTTTAGGCAATGGAAAGCTATTGCAGGTTTTTGAGTGAGAGAGGGAAGGTGAGAATGGCTATAACATGGAAAGCTTCTCCTGAATGTACTGGGCAGAACAGATAGTCAAGAAACACTGAAGACAAAGGGAACTGGCAAAAGCCTGTTGTAATAGTTCAGGTAAAAGGCAGCACTGAGAATGAACAGAAGGGATGAACTTCATGGAAAGCACAGGACCAGGCAATGGCAGGACTGTTAGGGTCAGGTGGAAGAGTCCAGGCTGCCCTGGGGTCGCAGAAGGGAAACGGGGACAGTGACAGGTGAGGCACTCTTCCCCACTTGGCCCCACATTCCTTCCTACACTATATGACATTAGAAAGAACTTCCAGTACCTTGGAGGTTAGAAACCAAGAAAAGAACAAGAATATAGACTTGGCTTTTAGGGGAAGAGTTCAAGGACCACTAACCTAAGTGATAAAGACTGAACATATTTAGGACACAAAATTTTAAAATGAAGCAAAACTTCATAATTTTTTTTCCACAGAATTTTGATATAAAAAGAAATCTCTGCCTTCCTATCCAAGCTATTTACTATTGTGCCACCACCTGAGGGGTCACAAACAGTAACGTTATTTCTAGGCCACCTTAGAACACAAGGCTCGGCTCACAGGAAAAACACACAGGATCAACTGCAGCTTTAAACACCTTCCTAAATGTTGCCTGAGTCAGTAAAGAACAGTCAACACAAAAAATTGGTAGGGTGGGGTGGCATGGGAATGGAATCATTTATTTGGAGCATAACTTGGCACTCCACATAAAGGCTCTATTATCTTCATCTGCAAGCTTTTAGGGCATTAAGGAGGAAGTGAATGGGATGACCCACTTGAGACAGCACCAAAATGAACAGATGACTTCACAGCCCTGGATGATGGCAACAGGTAGACAACAAACACTGGACAATTCAAAGTGAACTGGGACACACCTTCATGGCAGTGCATCTCAAATTCCATATTCCCAAACAACCAGACCTTTTAGTCTGTTTAGACAATGCTTGATCAAACAGAGCTCTCGAGAGCACACATACACAAATAAGTTAACTGTTATTTTATTGTAGAGAAAAAAAATCCCGAAATATTTGTTAAATAACAATAATTCCTGAAAAAAATCATTCTTCAGGGTTTTCAAGCCTCACCATCCGGTCAGACATAGTGAGCTGTCCCTGGCCCTTGTAATAAACTTCATTAATATTGCCATAAACCACAGGAAAACCCAGAGATTTTTCTGAATGGCTTCCAAATTTCTGCATAGGTGCCCTTAATTAGTCCAGAGGTAAACAATAAACAAGTTGGCAGAGAAATTAGGAGAGCTGAAAGAAAAAAAAATGTTAGCAATTGGTGAATCTAGAACAAAGAACATATGAGTGTTCACTATACCATTTTTTTCCATTTTTTATCATCATTTGAGGATGTTTTTTATTGATCTTTGAGAGAGGAAGAGAGAGGGAGAGGGAGGGAGGTAGAAAGAGAGGTGGAGTTGGGGGGAAGGAGGAGGAGGAGGGGAGAGAGAGCAAGGCGGGGAAAGGGTGAGAGGGTGAGAGAGAGAGAGAGAGAGAGAGAGAGAGAGAGAGAGAGAGAGAGCAAGAGCAAGAAAGAGAGAGAGAGAGATTCATTGGTTGCCTCCTGTACCCACCCCATCTGGGGATGGAACTCTCAACCTAGGTTTGTGCCCCGACTGGGGATCAAACCCATAACCTTTTGGTGTATAGGACAACACTCCAACCTACTGCACCAACTGGTCAGGGCTTTATACCATTCTATCAACTTAATTTTTTAGTTACAGGCAGACTGAAAGGTTGCTTTAGCATGACTCTGCTCTTTTCCAGACTTGACTAAAAATACATTCAATTATTTCTTTTCAAGCCAGAAATAGAAAATCAGTTCTCCCCCAGGTGATACTCACTTTCTAGTCTAATAAAGCTTCCAAACTTTCTGGAAAGTTTAAATTAAGGGGATACAGTACACTGATGTGGTTTTATAGTTCTTGACAGGGATTTGAGTTAAACTCTCATCGAAGGTCTGTGACGGTAACGGCTCTGTCCACAACAGTCACGTGGCTGCAGCTCTGTAACAGGGAAAAAGAAAAGGGGAAGTCCTGGAAAATTCTGAAGTCATGTTTTAAAATTTATTACTTAAAATGCTCATTCTGGTTAGTGGTTCCCAGTCTGGAAGCCAGACTGCCACTTAACAGGCAGTTTTGCTAAGGGGTCTGGGAATCATTACTTCCGCCATCCCCTACCTCTACCCTGAACCAATGTGGGCCTGTATATCCTCATTTATTTTTCAAACATATCTATACTCTAGTCATTCAAAAGGTACACATTTATATAAAAGAATTGCTGAACTTATTGCAGTTTGTTGGGTCACTGTGTCAACCAGATAATAAAGCACACCTACCCACTCATGGGGAATGCTCTCTTTTGGCATGCAAAGGGGTCTTTATAACTGAAAACTTGGGCATTTGTGGGGGATTGTGCAGCCTCTGTTTCAACATCATGGCACCCAGGGAAGACTAACCCATTTTCTCTAATCTAATGTTTTTCTGTAAGGGTTATTTTAGCTGAATATATTTTTCCTGTTCATTGAATTTATTGGGGTGACACCGGTTAACAAAATTATACAGGTTTCAGGTGCACCATTCCACAGACTAACCTATTTTTGAACAGATCTGTTAGAAAGTTGTTTCTCATTCTCAGCTGAAAACTATCATTCCATGAGTTCTTAGTTTTAGTTCTACATAGAAATATACCCCACATCTTTTTATACAACAATTCTTCCAACATTAAAGTCAGTTCTCAGATTCTCTCTGGAGTTTATCTTCTACATACCCCCAGTTCCTTTCATGTGACAAGATGCTGTGTCTCTCCCATGTTGGTCACTTTCCAAAAGAAATCATACGCCACGGGCAGCACAGAGCGGAGCAACACTGTCACATTAGATCTGAGGGGCATACTGAAACCTGCTGATCTTACCAGCAACTGAAACTCTCTTATTCACAGAATACAACTTAGGGGAAAACACTTCCTAAGAAGGTCATAAAAATCCTTATTATCTAAATAAAATTCCAGAATCAAATATACTTTACTTGTCTTAAGTGGCTTTTTTCCTTTGATTTCAAATCTCTTACTGAAGTACAGGCTTAGCATCTGATGCTGATGAAGAAAAAAACCTACAAGAAGCCAGCTTATGGCACTATGTACTTTCTGTATATTATTTCATTTAATCCTCTTGAAAACCCTATAAAGTAGGTATTATTATTATTATCATCCCCATTTACAGGTGAGAAAGCTAGGCCCAGCAAGGTTAAGTAGCCCCATCAAAGACACACAGTCTATAAGTGGCAGAGCTGACTCCAATCTGTTCCTATGCCACACTCGCTTCCCCTGCATGTCCTTATTAGGATGATTTGGAAAGACAGGTGATAAGAGTGATCTTCTATATGGGTCAGAAAGTACAATGCACCTCATCAGCTCTGACTGGCCTCTCTGCTTGAGGCACAGCCCGATTTCTTCTATATAAATACATACACAGAAGAGTGGTGGATCCTTGCTGTGTGGATGAAATCCTTTCTGGCGACAGGAAGAAATCTCCTCTAGTCCATGATCAGTTAGTTTAAAGAATCCAGTTCTGAAAAAAAGAAAAAACAGGCCCAGAATCAAGCAAATGTGACTCCCCAGTCCCTAACACACACACACACACACACACGAGACACAAGAATCCAGTTCTGAAAAAAAGAAAAAACAGGCCCAGAATCAAGCAAATGTGACTCCCTAGTCCCTAACACACACACACACACACACACACACACACACACACCATGGTAGAGCTCATTTTGAGACACCTTCATAAGTATGCGAGCTCATAGGTCTCTTCTCTGGTGAATGAATCAGAGTTAGAGAAGGACTCATCACTGCCACCACACTAGTTTTGCTGGGGGAAGTCACAGTAAATAACAGGATTTAGAATGAAAAAAAAGTTTAACATTGAGAAATCTCATTTTGAAATTTCTAATCTGACATCCATCTCTTAAAATTCCTACTGCTTCGCATCAAACACTTCAAATTTCTTATATCCTTTTCTTAGACAAGCACCTAAGTTGTTGCTCAGGTATCTTTTTAAACAAGCATAACAGGTTTATCAGGATATGGAGCATAAAAAGAACCCTTTCAGAATAGCCAGTTAATACCACAATCTATTTTATAGAGAACAAGGTCTTAAGAATATGCCTCCTTGTAATGGCCCCCAAACTGTGTCCTATGTACTTACTCCTGGAACTTAGGGGAGCAAACAATGGCTATGGACTCCGGCAACATCATCTGATAGGAGCAGTGAGTGTGCAGGTCAACACTGGAGAGGAAGGCGGTTTGTGTGGGATGAGTCTGAGAAGAGAAAAAAAGGTCAGAGGCCCCCTCAGTGAGACTGCACAGCGAACCCTAGCCTATGCAGGAGGGTAGAGTCAAATAGATCTAAATAGCTGGCCACAACCTCCTTCCCCAGTACAGAGCCATTTGCAGCCGTGAGGGGTATGTATGAAGTTCATAATAAGTAATGAATTTCCTTTCCAGCACTGTAAACAAGTGTTGTTTAACATGAGTGTGTGAAGAGACTCATGATTTCTAATTGTTGAACTCCTCATAGCTCTCTACACAACGAGAGTCATTCATTCTGTAATAGACAGTACAGCTGCCCAATGATACTTCAAACTGAGACAAGTCAAAGACTGAATAAGCCATAGTTAGGTGAATGATTCTTCTTGATGGAGGTGTTAAAAGGTCAAACATGAGTCAGGGGCTCTAAAGGCAAAAGTAACAAAAGCAGTCCAGTGGTTAAAGCATATCATCCAGGGTGTAAGAGTCAGGGGGTGACTAGGATTTCAGTGGGTAGTTAAGGCACACAAAGGACCCAGTCTTTTTTTTTAAATAATTTATTTGTTTATTTGTTTATTTATTTATTTTTAGAGAGAGTGGGAAGGAGAAAGAGAGGAAGAGAAACATCACTGTGTGGTTGCCTCTCACTTGCACCCCCAACTGGGGATCTGTTGTACAACCTATTCATGTGCCCTGACTGGGAATCGAACCAGCGACACTTGGCTCACAGGCCGACGCTCAATCCACTGAGCCACAACAGCCAGAAGGACCCTATCTTGTTTGGGAAAAGGACCAAGATGCTGAAATTTGAGGGTAATCAGTTAAAGCACCATCTAAATGCACATTCAGTTGATCTCATTTGTTTTCAATTATTTAATGTTTTATTAACACATTCTACATAATAATGTATGTTCATCTTAGAGGTGGTGTGATTTTAGATAACAAGAATGGACAAAGAAAAGATCCAGTATGACTCAAAAAGACCACCAACCTTCACTGACAGAAAAGCACAGAAAATAAATAAGTATATTTGACCACCATTTACAAACCTGCTCTGCAAAAACTGAAGTTCCCGAGGGGCTCGTCAAAAGCACAGGCTCCTGTGCTCCACCCCTGGAAATATCCATCCTGAGAGGAAACTTTCCTTTTTTAAAAAAGCTCATTAAATGGTTCTTTATGTGCCACCGTGTCTGAGAAGCACCACCCTACAGAATACTGTGACCAGCTCACTGTGAAAGAGGTCTGCAGGAGAGGAACATGTTAGCTGAATGCAGAGAGGTCCTCACAGGGCAGGTAAGAATTTCGGTGAGCACAAGGGAAAAACAGTTTCTACCTGATAACAGCAGGACCCTACAGCCTGCTAAGGACAAATGGGCAGTGCAGCACATTTTATCCCATGGTTAGAACCAGGCATTCTAACTCGGAAGAAATGGGGCCTATACAAGCTGATCTAGGCTTCTGATCTAAAGCTGGGTTAGCTAGAAAGACAATATAGAGACACACAGCAGGGGCTCAATAAATAATTGTTAAACTAAATTTAAAACCTTGCCTTGAGCCTCTGCTTCCCTCTACTATGCCTTTTCTTTCTCCTTCCCCTCAAAATTGAGCTGCTTGAAAAAATAGTTATGTCCAGTGTGTCCAGCATGCTGGAGACAGAGGAAGGCATTTTTATGAAGAGAAAACAACATATCAAAGGAACAGAAATGAGAAGGGGAACGGATGCCGACGGCAGCCTGGGCACAGGAGCAGAGCAGCCACAGGAGAGCATGGCTAGCAAAGCCAGGCTGAGACCGGGTAAAGGAGCACCTTCAGTATTGGGTGGGGGGTTACACAATAGCTGGTAATCAATACATGACCATACAAAGCATTTGACCAGAGAACCTCATTTTCAGTTGGCAAGGAGCAAAAGGAAGACCTGATCTTTTGCATTTTCCTCTTGCCAACTGTAAGATCTGAGCACGCCCATGATCTGCTTTTGTTTATTTTTAATCCCAAGTTAGGAGGAATGGGGAAGCAATATCATGGGGGAGAAAATAGCTGAAATGCTATCAATTTAGGTTCTAAATTTGTTCCTACCTGGGCCCTCACTGATATCAGAAACCCTTTCATTCATTTGTGGTTAAGTTCTTTCTGAAGCCTAAACAGTAATTATTCACCCATCTCCAGTTCCTAAACCCCCATCTCCCTCTCTCTGGGTAGTGGATCTACATTCCACCCTTGCTGAATTCAAGATAACCTGAAATGAGTCCCCTCAACTCCTCCAAATATAACCTCAAAAATCTCTATTTCACTGTGCCTTCAGTTCTGCCTCAGAGTAATGAATGTTTTCTCTCCCATATGTGAATGTCCTTTTCCACTTTTTTTAAAGTATATTTTATTGATATGGTTACAATAGTTCCAATTTTTTCCCCTTTGCTCCCCTCTGCCCAGCACCACCCACCCCCCAGTCCATGCCCATGAGTGGTACATACAAGTTCTCTGGCTTCGCCCTTTCCTATATTATTCTTAAAAAAAAAAAAAAAGAAATTAATTAATTAATTTTTTCTTTTTCACTTTTGATTTGATACTTTCCTACCTCCATATTACCTGTCTCTCCTGCTCTCTAAAATCTCCTCCACTGGCTCACTGGTGTTAAACACACAGACAACTACATACAAGAATGGAGATAGGACTTCTGGCCAAGATGGAGGCCTAGACTGACACGCTCCGTCTCCCTCCACAACTAAGAAGGACTACAGCTACCGCAAAACCAGAAATAACCAGAAGTTCCAGAAAAAAAAAGCTACATGGAAGTCCAACGTATGAAGTTATAAAGAAGTGGTGCTCATCTGGATGGGTAGGAGAGGTGAAGCTGGGGCAGAGAGGTCAAGCTGTGCTGGCGGTGGCAGCTGCAGTGCCAGTGGCGGGACAGCGGTAATCATAGACACCCGTATATAAGGGGAGGCGAGAAGCACCTGGGGAGCACCCCCTGCTGTAAACCAAACCCGTCAGCTCGCGATTCCAACACCGGGGAAGGCAGACCCCCAATGCTTCAGACTGTGAGGGCTGGAGGGCGTGGGGATGGAGGAGGAGGCTCCCAGTCTCTCGGTGGAGAGTGAACGGCAGGAATCCATCTTGGACCCCCGCCCCCACACAAAATGCCAGTGTGGTGAGAAGGGTCGCCCGGTAGTGACAAGTGCATGGGGCTCCGCCCCCTATAGCGTAGGAGGTGTGACAGCCCCGCCAAGGAAGCAAAGGTAAACACAAAATGGTCAGGATGGCACAGATCATGATAGAGATCCCAGTGACACAGCTGACCAGGCAGCAAATATCTAATCTAACAGCTCAGGAGATAGGAAATCTTTCTGAGGCTCAGTTCAGAGCTTTGCTTATAAAAATCCATACAGACCTAATAGCAGATCTTAAACAAGATGGGGAAGGAATGAAGGCTAGTCCTGCTGAAATGAATGAAAACACATACAAAACTAGCGGTGAGGGAAAGAAAACCATGAATCAAATCAATAAATCGAAACATAGGGAAGGAACAAACAACCAGTGCAGAAAGAGGAAAAGTGAGGAAAATGAGGAGAGGCTCAGAAACCTAAGGGACAGCTATACGCGGGCCAACATCCAAATCATAGGGTTGCCAGAAGGTGAAGAAGAAGAACTAGAAATTGAAAAATTATGTGAAAAAATATTGAACTTCCCTAACTTGGGGAAGGAAATAGACTTACAGGTCCAGGAAGCACAGAGAGTTTCAAAATAACTGGACCCAGGGAGAACCATACCAAGACACATTATAATCAAAATGTCAAAAATTAAGGATAAAGAGAGAATCTTAAAAGCAGCAAGAGAGAAGAAGAGTATTACATACAAAGGAGTCCCAATAAGAATATTAGCTGATTTCTCAAAAGAATCTCTGCAGGCAAGAAGAGACTGGCAAGAAATATTCAAAGAAACGAAAAGCAAAAACCTACAACCACGGTTACTCTATCCAGCGAAGCTGTCATTCAGAATAGAAGAACAGAGAAAGTGCTTTCAGGACAAAGTAAAACTGAAGGAGTTCATCAGATCCAAACCACTGTTATATGAAATGTTAAAGGCACTTGTTTAGGAGAAAGAGGATCAAAACTATGACCATTAAAATGAAAACTGTATCAGAACAACCAACAACAAAAGCTAGGGAATCAAAAGAAAGGCAGACTAAGTAGGCAACGAGAGTGGGAAAAGAATTATAGGTTTGGGGAACACTATGGGGGGAGGTCAGCAGGGATGGGGCAAGGGGGAAAGGCAGGGAGATGGTACAGAAATTAAGCATAGTAGGAGCGAGTGGAGTAGACAGGAAGATGTTGAGAAGAACTATATGCACAACCAATGGGCATGGACTAAGAGGAGGGGACAACTGGAGGGAAGGGAGGTCACTGGATGGAGGGGAATAAAGGGAAAAGAAATTGGGACAACTGTAACAGCATAATCAATAAAACATATTTAAAAAAAAAGAAAAGAGTGGAGATAAACCTTAAAAATGTTGAACAAAAGCAGCCAGACACAAAAGAATACATAGTATGTAATTCTATTTGTATAAACCTTATAACCGGGCAAAACTAAACATCCCCTTTAGGAATACATATTTAGGTGGTAAAACTATATAAAAAGGAAGTCAGGACAGGGAGAAAGTGTGACTGGCAGGAGACTCAGGGTGGGAGTGTGCCTCTGGCGATTCTCTATTTCTTGTAGTTTGTGTACACAGATGTTTGCTAAATGATCCATAAGTTAGTTTATGTACTTTTATATATATTTCAAATGTAAAGGTTTTAAAAAAAACAAAGTCAAAATAAAACACATGTTTAAGCTTTTCATACTAAACCATAAGTCAAGCAAATCTTCTCTCAACCTGGCTACCCCTTCAGCTCCCTGACATCTCATCTCTTTCCTTTTTTTTCCTTTAGAACTGAGCTCTTCAGAAAATTAGTGTGTATTTTTCACTATCACCACAACCTCAATTCCCATTACTTCTTAAACCCTTATAAGCTACTGCCACCACTGCCTAAAACTCACTAAATCAAGATCATTAGTGACTTCCCCAAATCCAGTAGGTTCATGCGGGCCTTCGTTATTCTAGAGCTCTCTGCAGCATGTGACATAGTTAATATACTGAAGTTTCTTCTTAAAACGTTCCTCCTCCTTTGACTTCTGTGCCTTAACACTACCCTCACCTTTCTCTTATGCCTCTTTGCTTTACTGCTGCCGACTTCCTATGTACCCTCAGTAGCCTCTCCCCTAGGCTGCCGGTGAATCTCTTCTTGCTCTCTGCTCTGCAACAGTTTCAAGGCTTCCAAGGTCAGCTCTATGCAGAGGTTCCCAGATCTCTTTACTGCTTTGCTTTGCTTCCAAGTTCCAGCCACATTTCCAACTGCCTGATAACTATCTTCACCAATTTAATGTCTCTCTGGTGCCATCATCATGCTCAGAACGGAACACCAAAGTGAGCCCTCCCCTCCTGGAGCCCCTGTTTCTGCTTAAGGGATGCTCACTGCCACTCCCGTGAGTCAGGCACCAAGTCTAAGTCATCACTGCCTTTTACTCATCATCTTCTCTTACTCATTCCCCACAGCCTCTGAAATCCTACACTCATCTCCTCCTACCTAAACACAATGCCATCACCCTAGCTCTCATTACAGTAGTCCTTCTATATCGCGGTTCACTTATCGCTGCCTCACTGTATCAAGGGATTTTAAAAAATATTATATTTAATTATTCATCACAGATTTTTCGCTATATCGTGGGATTTCGCGGTACTGTATATGTATGTTGTTAAAGTTACGTAGGTTTAAGAGTATAGAATATGTTTAAGAACATAAGTAGTGTTTATAAAAGTGTGGAAGAGGTTAATAAGGGAGTGGGAAAGGTTAATAAGGGACTGGGAACAGTTTATAAGTGTGTGGGAAGGGTTTACAAAGCCTTAAAATATATTTAAATACTAAAATAAATGTAAGGTTCCTACTTCACAGATTTTCACCTATTGTGGGGTGTTCTAGAACATAATACCCGCGATAAGTGAGGGAATACTGTATTAGAATTTATCACCACACTAATCTCTTAAATGATCTCCTTGCCTCAACTTACCTTAAAAATGCCTTTGTTTTAAATTTTTAAATTTTCTAAAGTGTGGCTTTGATCACGTCATTGCTCTGCTCCAAATGTTACGACAACTGTGTTTCACACCTGCGACTAATATAATATGGCAACTATGCTAATAAAAAGAAGAAAGAAATCATCACAAGTAAAGAAAAAAAACCCAAAACTTTAAATAATTCTCCATTTCCTAAAAAGGAGAACTATTCTTCCTGTTTATCCAATGTGTCACAGTAAAGCTTATCTACTATCATTTCCTGACATGAGCCACAAACTCCAGCAAATGGGACACTCAATGCTCCAGGAACACAGCCTGTCTATTCCAGTGCCTTCCCCTCCATTTGGAACTCTCCCTTGGATTATCTTGTCAAAATTCTAGTAAATCATAGCAAGTGTGGTCCTTCCCTCCTCTCAATTCCACTGGGCTCTCTTTGCTCCCCTTGAGGACCTTAGCACATCTGCCTCATCTGAGGAGTTATAACTTGTTCATGTGTCTAATCTCCTTCATGAGACTAAAATCGTGTCTTACTCAAATCTGTATCCCCGGGCAGATAAGAAACACGTTTTCTATCCAGTGGAGATACACAATGAAAGGCAAACATTCATGTAATTAAACTGAATAAAAGACATAGGCACATGGGAATGCCTCACAGGTCAGAATTCCCCAAATTCTAACATACAAGTGTGAGTAATCTTCCCAAATCCAGAAATGAGCTGACTTGTTTGTATTTAACCCTGGCACACAATATGAGTTGTGAGAGTGAGGAATTGAAAAGAAACAGAAAGAAAAATGAAGAAATAATATTTAGGGATAGAATTATATTTTACCAGAATATGACCAAAATATATGCAGACACTTGAAAATCACCTATTTAGGGGTCCTTCTGATTTACATAAGGTTATGTGCTGCTTTAAGAAAAACCAAATGCAAACATTTGAATTAACTTCCTTGGCTCATTCAAAATACTTTGATTTATATACTTGTAGGAACATATATAGTATGTATGAAGCAGGCACAGTTCATGTCCACTTAAATTCTAGGCCAGCATCCCATGACCATTCATACTCACAAGGAAACTGGGGCTTTAGGAAAACAAAATTATTTTTATTAAAAAAATTTTTTTTTTTTAAATAAAAAATTTAAAAGCCCTAAGTAGTTCCCAGAAATCAACACTGGAGTAACAAGCAGTCCTGTATGCTAGAGAAGTCAAGTCTGTATCCAAGGGAGGGAAACACAATCATTTAAATAATCTGGATAGAATTCACTTGGCTCAAAGAAAAAAACTAGCAGTGTGTTTATAACATTGTGAGAAAAGAGACTAACCCTGAGAGCTCGGAATTGCTTACATGAATCCAGCCCAGTGTGATGAGGCCCTGCTGATCCTGTATGAGGAAAAGCTCCTCTTCATTTTCCGTGTTGCAGTAATCAGACCCAGCACTTTGCTTGGGGATGAGAACGTGGGTGATGGTAAATTCATTCCTCATCTGTCAAAGGAGGAAACAGCTCATCATAATTCCCTGGCACTCATGCAACCCCCTCTGCCACAGCAGCAGAAAGTTAAACATCTATGTAAGGAAAGGCCCTTCCCATCACAGTATACTTCTTGCTCCAAGCCCCTCACCTTGTGGTTCACAATCTTGGCTATTTCCGTGCATTGCCCTGGGGGCACTCTGCAAAGTTACAGATGCCCACAGCCCTGGGGGAATTTCCTGCTACAGTGAAATGGGTCTACTTGTGGTTCTCGAGAAGCTCCCCATATAGCACCATCTCTCTTCCTCTGCTCATGCTTAGTTTCCCTTCCCTGTTTCTTAAGTCCTCATCCTTTAAGGCTTAGTTTAAGTCTATTCCACTTCATTCAGCAATTAGTACTGGGTTCTGTAAATGCCTCTGTTTAATATTTCCTTCTTCCAAAGTTCTTAGTGCTCATGTTGTACATACTATTCAGAATGCTCTTTGTCTTTTGGTGTGTATCTCCATCTTTCCAAAGTGCTTGGGTACTTCCTGTGGACACATGCTATGTGCTTTATATATTTCATATCCCCAGGTCCTACCCTAAAGCAGGTGCTTAAAAAAATGATGTGCAGGTAATGACTGGATCTTCCCACCAAGCATAGAAGTAGGTATTCCCTATTATTAGCATTCAAATAATCAGTTCAATTCAAGGGCCTCTGAAAATCAATCAAGTACAGTTATCAGATTCAAAGTGACATCTGCATTATGCTGTCCATGGTCCTTTCAGCAGACAGGTCAGTGCAAAGAGTAACTGACCCTCTTGCCTTCTCTGAGAGCCAGAGGGGGCCAAGGGGGAAGAAACAGTCTTAGCTCAGGAAAGCACTTGTTTTTACCAGTTTTCCACAGAGGATGCCACATGTCTCTACTCCGCGTGCAGTGTTGGCGCTGGCTAGCTGCAGAAACTGCGGGCACAGCCTCCCGGGCACCACCACGTGGCGCAGCCCATTGATTGTAGGAGCTGCAATGGAGAGAGGGGGGAAGTGTGAGACCATGGGCACAGCCTCCTCAAGCCAATTCAGAGCTGGCAACCCTGGGATAGCAATGCCAAATCACTACCACCCGCACCCTCCCCCTTCCCCTGTCAACTTCAGGCAGTGAGTGGGAATCTCATCCTAAATGGCAGAAGAAAGAGGGTTGTAAAGTCTCTTCTCCAACCTCTGGCTACAGCTGTTGGGAGTGTGTTATTTCAAGAGAAGAGGCTTCAATCATTCAAGTTAAGACAAGGGTAAACTACTACTTAAAAGAAGTTTCTGAGCTATTCAGAAATTCTCTGTCACCATCTAATACAAAGAATGAAAAAAAAACCTCATTCAATTAAACTTTAACTTTCATTTTAAATCTCTTTAATCTAAGATAAGAATATCAAAGAGTATGCCTTTCAAAGAAATACACCGGGATATATTCTAGATAAATGGGAAGTAATTTGGGTAACAACTCACTTCTGAATTTATTAATTTAGAAGAAAGTTAAAAGGATAAAACAAAACAAAAAAATTCTGGTCCTCAAAAAAGGAATGCACAAACAAAGCAGCTTATAAGCCTGTTTGAGAATGCCAAGAATGGACCCAGAGCCTGACTGGCGTGGCTCTGTTGGTTGGGCGTCATCCTGCAAAACAAGGGATCTCCTGGTTTGATCCCCGGTCAGGGCACACACCTGGGTTGTGGGTTTGGTTCCCGACTGGGGGATGTATGAGAAGCAACTGATCAAAGTTTCTCTCTCACATCAATGTTTCTCTCCTTCGCTTTCTCCCTCCCTTCCTCTCTCTCTAAAAATAAATAGAATCTTTAAAAAAATTAAAAAAAAAAAAATGAACCCAGTCCCTGAACACCAGGGAGAAACCTATGAAAGAGACAGCAGGCTAAAATCAGGAGGCATCTTTCACAGTCAATTTTTCATTAAAAAAAAAAGGAAAAAAAGGATGTTTTGCTTTTGCACATTCAACAGCAAGATCTGAAATGCTGGAGAGGTAACACTGTCAGACCAAGAGCCAAGCAGTCACATGGCAATCTGATGATGTGATCTGAGGGCTCTGAATTAAGGTTTGGCACAGTCCTTCCTTTTCAATTCAATAATCACTTACCAAGCAGACACAGTGCTCAGCCCACAGGGAACATAAAAAAAGAATAACAATCAAACCCTAACCCTCCAAGACGGCAAAATCTAGTTATTGACAAATGACTGTACTATTAGGTAATGACCTCAACTGCATTACAGATAATAAGAACTCTGGGACTTTTAAGAACAAAATCAATCTGATTGAAGGGAAGGGGATCTGGAAAAACTTTAGATAATCAGGAAAAGATAGAGAAAGGAGATTTTAGGTTCAGGGCAAATGTTAACAAGCTTCTTTGGATAAGACAGTCCAGGAACTGTTCTGAGAAAGTGAGAGTTCAATTTGACCAAAGTATAGAATATGTATGAAGGAAGAGTAGTGAGAGACAAGTCTGCCAAATATGTGAGGGAAATACCTTAAAGGCCAGGCTTCAGAGTCTAGCACCCCTTGCCCATTCTTACATTGTCCTTTTAAGTGGATATTCTGCAAAGCAGACTTCTTCAAATGACTACCTGAAAGCATATTCCTACCCAAAAAGATTTACCTCATAACTAAGGTATACTCTGTATTTTGCAGCTATTGTCATTTCCTTAGATGGTCAATCATTAGTGAGAGGAGGAAAGACTGTCAAGAGTTTTTATGATTAGACTGAATTATCACCGACTGTATACAATATTTACCTGACTAAGCTCCTTAAGGATTAGTAATGTTTTCAGGGTAAGCACCATTCCGTAGTGTCCCCCACACCCCCTTAATATAAGCTGTTACATTATAAAGTGCTATAATAAATTTCAAATGTCTTTTACAAAAGGCCAATAGTGGTCTCTAGTTCACTGAACATTTCAAATCTCTGTATAACCTTTTAAAAGCTGAAGGTGGAAACTTTCAAGGATATTATTAATTCTTCAGAAAACTGATCTGGGCCCAGGAAAATTATATGGCTTAAGCAAAGGCCACTTTTATAATACCGTCAGTGTGATAGGACGCAACATAGCAATACTGATCAAAAGGGTATCCGTGACCACAGCCTAGTGAGTGGGATCATGGAGGTAATCCTAGGCTGAATCCCCTAGCATGATACACTGTTTAGCTGTAGCTGAGGTGGAAGAGGACATGAGCAAAAGGACTCACTACTTTCTGAGTTGCTCAGTGCTCCAGGTTTCAAGGACCTGTCCACCACAGGGGGCTTGGCAGGCCTTACAGTTGTATCACAGTCTGAGGGCTGTGTGGACGCAACAGGAGCCATGGGGGACACATCTAGAGAGGGCTTCTCCAAGTCAGCCACCAGTGGGCTGCCTAGGCCAGGGTCCACCTTCCCAAACTCCTGCACAATTTTCAGCCGCTCTTTTTCCAGCTCCTGGTTCCGGATCATCTCCTCAAAGGCACGGAACTGTTCCTGCTCCAGCTGTTGCTGCTTCTGTTGTGCGACCCTCTGTCTTTCCTTTTCCATCTCCTGCTGGATGGCCATGTTCCGTGCAAATTCTTCCGCTTCCTTCTTCTACCAAGAAAGACTAGGAGTTAGGCCAACACTACATTCAGGTGACTTCACACCTCAGGAAGGCAAGGCCATGCAAGCAGGGGGGTTTCCCCAAAGGCACTCTGCTCTGGCCTGATTTCCCAACACAGGATTCATACTTCCCTAACCTCTACACACCTGGAAGAGTCACCACTCCTGTCCACCTTGCCACCATATACCTATTCTTCAAGGACAGTTAAAGTCCCAATTCTCTTAGTACCCTTCCCAATGACTCTAATGTATTTCCTTCTTTACCAGCATCTCAATGCAACTTACTGTTTGCACCTCATAATTAGAATCATAGACAGTTTTATTCTGTTTCAGGGGTACACTCTATATCCCAAGTAAAGCTATAAGACAGAACTAAATCCAAACTTACACCTGCTATGTTGGGGGTCTCACTGAATTTTTAACTCAAAATGAAGCCTCTATAATTTTCTGGTGATCAGTTTTTAATGAACAAGAAATATTAAGTAATAATCTCCTTCATTAAGGTTTTCACTCACTTGGTATTTTAGAAATATATGCCTCATAGCTGTTCACCTCTCTGCTTATGTTCACCCACAGAGTCCAGATCAGAGCTGGGCAGAGTGCTGCAGAGTAATGCGGAGTGCCTGCAGTGTGCACTCATGTCTGTCACAGCCCACTGATGGTGCCTTGGGGTTTCTCCACATGCTGCACTGACTCTTCCTAACAAGAATTATGTGAAAATGGCTTGAAAAATGAATCAATTATTTCAAACAGGGATAGCCTATTTCAAGTATAACAAAATGTGACTGAAACCTGCCAAATTCTCTGATCTAAAAATCTATGCTTTAGTGAGAATATTCATTGTTTTCAGCTTCTTGCTCTAGATACGGCAGACATTTCTGTCCCTCAAGTCACCCTCTTGGACAAGCAGGCTAACTCTGTTTTAGAATACTCAGCCTAAACACTTGCAGTCTACTTTTTTGGGTTCTGGCCTTTGCCAAAAAAGTAAGGTATCACATTAAAATCATAGGATCTGCTGAAATATTATATTATAATTCCAGGGCAGCCTAAGAAAAAAAATTAATTTCCCTTTTTTGTTGCTACTCACTTTTGCTTCATTATAGTCTGTATATTCTTTGGTATATCGTTTTAACAGCTCTGCCTTCAGCTCTTCTGCTTTGGGAAATGCAATCTCCTTTAATTTCTGAGACATACACAAATACGGATAATTAGAATAGTTCCCAGATAATTAAGTAGAGAAGTCAAATTGGCAATGACAACAGTGTTTCCAAAAACAATTTACAACACTCCCCTGCTACTTTATACTGATCTGGTGAATTGGCCTCATCTCCTATTGCAGGACTTGATGCTCAGATGCAAACACTACTACTTTCACCTTTAAGTTAGTGTGTGCCACTATGAAGCTTTAAGATGGGCAACAATGACAGTGAAGACCCACCTTTACTGTGTCTTTCTTTTCAGGAATGACAGCCGATTTGTAATCCCGATGTTTTGGTAGTTTCTCAATAAAGAGCCTAAGGAAACAGATCAGAATGATTATGAAACAAAGAAAATGTCCACATGTCCAAGAGATTCTGAAGCACGCAACTCCCTTATGCTGCAGCCCCTATAGGACGGGGTTCCAGATGTGCAGGGCAGGGGTAACAGGCACACCCTGGCCATGTTCCCCCCACCCATCTCTAGCCCTGTAAAGAGCAACAGAGTGTTTCTCTCTTCTCCCAAATCAGGCCTGCTGCAGCAAGCACCAGACTCCTACGACAAAAGATATGGGGTGGGGATAGCCTACCCTGTGCCCAAAAATATACCTCCAAAGGCATTCTTTTCTTGTGACAGCGACATGCCTCTGTTCCTGCTCTTCAGAGAACAGTTCAGCAGCCAACAGTAGGAAGCTAAAGGAAAACCCATATTCTATTTCTACTCCTAGCCCTGTGTGACCTTTAACTTTGGGCTTTTTTTCCTTTGGGATTCATGTTCCTTCAAAGATATTCCTTGTGTCATGCTAAGCACTATGATGAAAAGTACTTAAGAGGAACATAAGTGCTAGATTTTCTCTTTTAGTTCCTGTCCTTGGCTGTAAAGTTCAGTGGGAAAAATAAACTGACTCAATTCACAGACCTCTAACATTTATGATGTCTACTTGGGAACACTGAAAAAAGAAAAAAAAGGATGTTCAGTATCTTATCAGAGCCTAAAGTGGCAAATTTAGAATTTCAGTGTCAGCTACAGAATCTACTAACTACTATACCCCACATTACCTCCATATGGCTCCTGGAATGTTCACAACTGTTGGAGGGGTTCTGCATAAAGGGGTCTTTTAATAGAATTAAGTTGTAATAAATAGAAGCCAAGACCTAAAACAAATAAATTAGAGGTAGCTTGCTCACAGCCTTAAAATACTCTGCTATAGTTGGGATTAATTGAGTCTTTTCCATTTTCTGCCCATGGGCAGGAGAAAAATAGAGAAGGGAGCCTCAGTAAGGGGAAAGGAAGAAGACCTGCCAACACCCCCATCAAAACAAACCCTCTACAGATGAGTCCTTCTCCTTCCATTCTATATTTGGCATGTGAAAATTTCCATTCAATCCAAGACCCCTCAGGCCAGGATAAATTCTAAAATCAAAAGGAGTCTAAAAATCTTCCCTTTGGGTTCATGAAAAAGATATAAAACAGTTTCATTGAAGTCTAAAACAAGTATAAATTTATCTGTTCAGTCATAAGTCCTAAGAGGATATTAAGATAAATAAGACATAGTTCTTGCGTTCATGAGACTTAACAATACAGTAACTCTCTTGCCCTTGCCCTAAAGATAAAGGTTCATGTTCACCACCTTCCATTGGCTGAATGTGCTTTGTACTGAAGCCTGAATCAACCAAGAAAGTACCATGTCACAGGAACACTTCACTTTATGTTCACTTATGCACTCAACCTAAAGAAAGAGACTATAGAGTCCCCGAGGCCAGAGATTTTTGTTTCATGTTTCTTTGTATGTCCCTCTAAAGCCTGTGCAGTGCCTTGTATTTATTGCACCCAATAAATATCTGATGAATAGAGTGGACTTAAAACCGCTGGATGAGCTGAGTGAAAAAACCAGGGTATAAATAAAAAAGTTTATGCTACCGTGTAAGAAAGGGGAAAGTTATATATATGTATATTTATTTATTCCGCTTATAGATATCCAAAGAAACATAGGAAGTATATATACAGTAAGTAACAAAAGTAGAGGGCAAGGGAAATAGTGTGGATGAGACAAGAGTAGGAATTAAATTCGTCACCATAAACCTTTTTATATTATTTAGACTTTGAATGAATAGAATCTAGCTTATAAGTAAGAAAAACTTTCAGACCAATACATGAATACCTTTCTCTTGTTTCAACTGTGGCCCATTTTCTGAATGGGGACATATGGGCAGAAAGGTCTCTTGAAAGTAGAGGCTGGGCCACATAACCCCTTTCCCATTCTGGAGGAATAAGAGCTTAGTGGTTAGGACAGGCTCTGGAGCCACTCTGCCTGGGCTCAAATCCTGGTTGGCCATTTACTGTGGCCTCAGACAAATTATTTAATCTCACCATCCCTGAGTTTCTTTATATATATGTAAGTTATATAAATAGAGACAAAATAGTATCACATGGTAAGATTGCTGTGATGCTTAAAGAAATAAAAAAATAAAGTTCTGAGCACTGTATGTTAGCTGTATGTTATTGTTTTACTAATAAGTAAACAAATTAAAAATGTGAGTAAGGAGGAGAGACGAAGATGTTACGCCAGCACTAGAAACGGTCTAGGCATAGAATAGCTGTGGCCCAGATGTATACTGTTCTCTGGGGTTAGATCTGGTTGCAGCCAAGAGAGAGGACGTGTACCAAAACTAAGACGTGCTGGCAAAAACAAAAGCCAAACCCCCAATAGAGCAATGGGGAAAAAGGAGACAAGGAGAGAAGTAAATACAAAAGGTAAGTATATGAAATGGTATTTAACTTTACTTACCATGAAAGAAATCAAGATTAAGATGAGATATCTATCATATTGGCAAAGGCTTAAAGGTTGATTATACTCAGTGTAGGCAAAGGGTGTAGGGAAATGAGTGTCCTTATATCTCTTAGCAGGACTACAATTTGATAATATTTTTTTCTTAGGGAAGAGTAGGGATGGGAGACAGCTATTAAAAATTTAGAATGCGCATATTCTTAGAACTCACAATTCCACTTCTAGAAATGAGACTTCTGGCCAAAATGGAGGCGTAGACAGACATGCTGCATTTCCCTCCACAACTAAGAAGGAATACCACTACCTCAAAACTAGAGACAACCAGAAGTTCCAGAAAATCAAGCTACCTGAAAGTCCAACAAACAAAGATATAAAGAAGAAATATTCATCCAAACAGGTAGGACGGGTGGAGCTGGTGTGGAGAGGAAACGGTGTGGTGCTGGCAGGAGGGTCGGGCCGGCAAAAAGCCCAGTCACATGTTTTAAAAAGACTGCACAGCTCATGGTCCCAGTGCCAGGGAAAATAAAGCCTCATTGCTTTTGACTGTGCAAACCAGTGGGGGTAGGGGTGGAGGAAGAAACTGCCAGTATCTCAGCAAAGTCCTCTTGTTTAAATGGCCCCACAGTCCTAGAATGTCCACAGACCCACCCACTCTGGGAAAAACAGTCAGGGCAACAGCTAGAGAGGCATCAGTCCCATATGAAAGTGGGAGAAGTGCCTGGAAAAGGGGGTGAGAGCTGAGCAAGCAGCGTTGTTCCCTCTCAGACCCCTCCCCCACATACAGTGCCACAATGTGGTGAAAGAGATCACCCTGTACAGATGAATATCATCCTATCCTTTACAATGTAACAGGTGTGACAACTCTACCTAAGAACAGAGGCAAACAAACACAGGAACCAGTCAGGATGAGGAGATAGAAAAGTATGGCCCAAAACAGGGAACTGATCAAGGTTCCAGTGGAAGAAATAAGTGACAAGGAGATAGCTAACCTAACAGACGCAGAGTTCAAAACACTGGTAATAAAGATGCTCACAGGCTTCACAGATATGCTTAAGGATGGCAAATGCATAAGGGAAGAACTGAAGGCCATGCTAAATGAAATGAAGGAAAATCCACGCAAAACCAATGGTGAAGGGAAGAAAACTGGGGTTCAAATCAATGATTTGGAACATAAGGAAGAACAAAACAGTCAACCAGTACAGAATGAGGAAGTAAGAATTGAAAAAAATGAGGATAACTTCCCAAATTTTGTGAAGGAGATGGATATACAGGTCTGGGAAGCATGGAGGGTCCCAGGCGAGCTGGATCCAGAGGAGACCGCACCAGGACGCATCATGATTGAGATCCCAAAGGTGAAAGATAAAGAAAGAGTCCTGGGGGCAGCAAGAGAGAGGCGGAGAGTTGCTTACAGTGGGGTGCCTATAGGACTATCAGTTGATTTCTCAGAGGACACTTTGCAGGCAGGAAGGGACTGGCAAGAAGTATTCAATGTGATGAAAGGCTACCTGCAACCAGGATTATTCTATCCAGCAAAGCTATCATTTGGAATGGAAGGGCAGATGAAGTGCTTCCCACACAAGGTAAAGCTAAAGGAATTCATCATCACCAAGCCATTATTATATGAAATGTCAAAGGGACTTACTTAAGAAAAAAAGATCAAAACTACGAACATTAAAATGACAACAAACTCACAAGTATCAACAACTGAATCTAAAAAGTAAAAACAAAATCCAACTAAGCAAACCAGAATAGGAACAGAATCATAGATATGGGGATCATTTGGAGGGTTATCAGCTGGGAGGGGGAAGGGGGATAAATGGGGAAATGGTGCAGGGATTAAGAAGCATAATTGGTTGGTGTAAAATAGACAGGGGGACATTAAGAATAACATAAGAAAAGGAGAAGCCAAAGAACTTATATGCACAACCCATGGACATGAACTAAAAGGGGTGTGGATTGCTGGAGGGGAGGGGGGTACTGCGCAGAGGGGAGTAAAGGGGAAAAAATATTGGGACTAACGTAACAGCATAATCAATAAAATATACTTTAAAAAAAAAGCAAGTTGTAGAACATAATATATTATATAATTTCATTCATGTTTTAAGAAAAAAGAATATTGTCCTGGCTGGTGTGGCTCAGTGGATTGAGCACTGGCCTATGAACCAAAAGATCTCCAGTTCAATTCCCAGTCAGGGCACATGCCTGCGTTGTGGGCCAGGTCCCCGTTTGGTGGCACGCAAGAAGCAATGATGTTTCCCTCCTTATGTTTCTCCCTCCCTTCCCCTTCCCCTGAAAATAAGTAAATAAAATCTTTAAAAAAAAAAGCATAAACATGTAAGCCTACGTGCTTGCATGGCATAAACATGTGCTTGTAGTATATATACAAGAAACATATATTTCCCTTGCTGTATGTTTTGAAAAAAAGTTTTAATCATGAAGAAATATTAATTTTATATAAAAACAATTCAAAATGTCAAGCAGAAATTACATAATATGAAAGTATTAGGGACTCTCATTTCACTTCTTCCAGTCTCAAAAAGTTGATCAGTGAAGTGAGCATAATCACTTCAGTCTATTAGCCAGAATTCCAGTTGTAACCATTTTCAGTGCAGGTGACAGACGATTTCCAGAGCAGACAGGAATTGCTTAAGCCCTTTTATGTAGCCTAGTCAATGACCATAAAAAGCTGTGAAAGAATCCAGCGCCTGGATTGTTGTCTGTGCTCACCATGAAACTATGCACTGCTTTAATATGCTGAAAATCCTTCTTCTACACCAGGGTCTGCAAAAGGCAAAGCATTCCTAGAGCAGGGAAAATCTCTGAACGGGGAATGTGCTTGAGATCACTCAGATTCCTGAACTGCTCCAGGGAAAAGAACAAACATGCCTTTAAAACTGAATTAAAGGATTCACAAAAGGTCTAGAACAATGACTCGTAGTAGTGGGGGAGGCAGAGGAGTGGTGATGTGGATGCCTGGCTTCCTCCTTCCTCAGTGGTAATAATTGCCAAAGTGAGCCATTGTTACTGACAGAAATAGACCAAGTAAAATGTGGTAGAAAAACAAAATGAGAATACTGAACTAGAACTTTTTTCTACTCTCAGGGCTTGTTGGTTCACAGAATCAGAATTAGGGTCTTAAAAGATATCTGCAGGAAAAATGAAGGTAGCTACATTTATTGATCCAGGTCAATCCAATCCAACAAAATCCCAAATTAAACCCCAAATCTAACAAATTAAGTTAATGAACTGCTACACCCCACCTCTTTCTCATTCAACTCTTCTCCAGGCCTAGTTCATCACATTAAATACTCCTATAATAGGAACCATATACAGGGACAGACTGCCCATCAGTCTGGCTGTTAACGCTAATACTCATGTCACTCAAAGTAACACCAAGTCACAGAAAAGTATCAATTCCTTAAGAGTCTGTGTACTCTTAATCCTACCCCCTCTTGCCTATTTAGGAGTTTATTGCCACAGTTAAATACTCTTTTTTCTGTAACAGCAGCCTCTCCTTTTCCATAAGCAAAAAAAATGCTCTAGAATCTCCCACCTTAAAATACATACCACACTTTCACGCATTCCTTGTCCCCCCTGTAATTATGTCCTCATTTTTCCACTTTATTTCCTATCCAAACTTCTACAAAGTGTTGTCTATGCCAGGTCTTGGCAAACTACACTAGTGGGTCAAATTCAGCTCACCATCTGTTTTTGTAAATAAAGCTTCATTGGAACACAGCCATACTCACTCATTCATGTGCTGTCTATGGCTGCTTTCATACTGCAAAGCAGAGGTCGTGACAGAGATCAAGCAGCCTGTAAAGCCAAAAATATTTACTATGTGTCCCTTTACAAAAAAACTCAGCTGGCAGTATACTTACTCTCTCCACTTTTTCCCTGCCCATTCACCTTTCAACCCACTCTAATCTAGTGTCTTTTTAATCCTTCCAGTGAAATCACTTACCAAAATCACCAATGACATCATTTTACCAAACCCAAATCCTCACCCATCTGACCCACCTGATGTAGCTGGCTCCTCTCTGCAAACACTGACCTCTGTTGGCGCTCATGACACCACCCTCTCTGAGACTTATTCCTGCCTCTAGAACTTTCCTCAAAGTCTCCTTTGCTGGTCCTCCCTTCACTAACCAAACTCAGGGTTCAGGCTCAGGCTCCTTTTCTCATTCTACAGCCTCATTACCAAGGATTCTTTATCCTTTTATGTGCCGTGGATCCTTCTAGCACCTGATGAAGTCTATAGATTCCTCCTCAGAATAACTTTTTAAGGTATAATATAAAATACAAAGAATTACAAAAAAAGCCAATTTTACTGAAATAGTTTTCAAAATATAAAATATTATGATCTGGGCTTCTTTTTTTTTTTTTTTTAAGATTTTATTTATTTATTTTTAGAGAGGGGAAGGGAGGTAGAAAGACAGGGAGAGAAACATCAATGTGTGGTTGCCTCTCACACACCCCCCACTGGGGACCTGGCCCACAACTCAGGCATGTGCCCTGACTGGGAATCAAACCTGTAATCCTTTGGTTCACAGGCCAGCACTCAATCCACTGAGCAATACTGGCCAGGGTTGGGCTTCTTTATTAATGTGCTTTTTATTAATGCATATATTAATGCATTGTTAACAGATTTATTGACGTGTTGTTAATGCATTAAAAAACAGGATCTAGTCATGGGATTAATAACTCTGTACTATAATTATGTGGTAATGATAAGTACAAATGCTACCCTGAGATATCAGTAAAAATTATAATGTGACATGAAAATATTTTGATTTCTATTGGTGACAAAATTACAAATACAGGCAAACTTCATTTTATTGTGCTTTGCAGATTTTTTATCAACACTGAAGCAAGACTCTCCACCAGCAAAAAGATTATAATTTGCTGAAGCCTTAGATAATGGTTAGCATTTTTAGCAATGAAGTATTTTTAAATTAAGGTATATATTGCACATTGTGTTTTTCTTAGACTATTGCACACTTAACAGACAACAGTATAGTGTAAATATAACTTTTATATGCTCTGGGAAACCAAAAAATTCATGTGACTCACTTTATTGCACAATTCGCTTTATTGCAGTGGTCTGGAACTGAACCCACAATACCTCGGAGGTATGCCTATATTATTAATACTATTGTCATTTGTGGCCTATATTCAAAATTGAAGGAAAAGCTAAATTTCAGTTAGAGGTTAGTAAAACTAAGAAAAGTTTTTTCCAACCAAGTTCATGGACTCCAGGTTCCATTTCTGAATCCCCGTGGGGTTCCTGGACCCCAGATTAAGAAAAAGAAGGTCTCAGTGGTTCTCATGGCTCCATAACCACTGTATGCTGAGGACTCCTGCATCTATATCTCCAACTCAGACTTTTCTGAGTTCAGACTGACTTGTATAGCCAACCTCCTACTGGATATCTCTACTTGGGTATCTCACAGGCACCCCAAACTTAACATCTTAACATGTCAAAAACAAAAACAAAAACCCAGACCTGAACTCTTGAATCTTCCCCTTTCAATACCACTGTCTCCCTCTCAGGAAACAGACCACCACATCCTAAATGACTCAAGCAAGAAAGCTGAAGTCTATCTTGATATAATCTTTCCTGAACTATAAGTAAGTCCCATAGACTCTGCCTCCAGAATACCAAATCCAGCCACTTCTTTCTGAGTCACCAGGCTCCTTCAAGCCATCAGCCTCCCTCCTGAACAGTTTTGTTCCCTAACTAACCTCCCTGTCTTCTTGTAACATTCCCTCTCCCATTCACCACACAGCAGCCAAAATTTATATTTTTATAATGTAAGTAAGATTAGGTCACCTCACTTAAAACTTTTCAGTGGCTTTCTGTTGCTCTCAAGATAAAATGCAAATGCCTTACTGTAGCTTATATAGTTCTGCAAGATATAGTTCTGCAAGATTCAGTTCTGCCTGCCTTTCTGATCTCATCTGGAGCCATCCTTCTCCCTCACTTGCTGCACTCCAAACACAATACCCAACTCTACTGTATCCTTCAAGTCTCAATTTAAATCTTATTTTCTTAGACAGAACTTACCCTGCCTATTCTCTGTCATAGCACTCTCTCTGTTGCTTTCACAGCATTTTCCTCATTTTGTGACTACATAGTTATTTGCTTACCTGTTTACTGTCTTCTCCCATAACTAAAAAGGTATAGCAATAACAGTAGGGGCCATGTTATCTACTATGTATCCAGGTCCTAGCATAGTGCCAAGTATATAGTAGGTATGCACAATATACATTTCTTGAACAAATATGGTCCTTGCCCTTAGAGCACTTTCTACGTGGGGTGACAGGACATGGAAGGCCCTTCAGAAAATACCTGGTAGAGTAATTCCATGATTCTATCGAATTCTCCCAAAGGTATTATGCCCCTGGGGTTCATCCTCGGAGAACTATCTATAAGATTACTGAAAATATACAAGAATACTATTTCTACCAGTAGCAGAGTATATGAAGAGAAGGCCAGTAGCCAAAGAAACCACTCAGGAAAATAAATTTTGTACCCACTGTGCCTAGGAATGAAAAACTTATAACAGTAAAGAGAGGCCAAAATGTAATTATAATTCTGTGAAACTTTATCAACATTGAGGCCACATGACAAGGTGTGATAGGATGGATGGAATGCAAGATCTTTGAGAAAACAGGCACTACTTCTAAACTTAAAAAAAAAAAAAAATGGGGGGGAACAATAGCAGTTCCTTTTCTCCATTCTAAAATTACAACATGAATCCTGGACAGTCTGCTCTTAACTCCCATTTTTCTTTAGAGCACTGGCTGTCAACCGAGGCAGTTTTGCCCCTCAGAGAACATTAGGTAATGTCTAGAGACATTTTTGGTTATCAAGGCTGGAGGGAAGGCGGTACTACTGACATCCAGTTGGTAGAGCCTTGGGATGCTGATAAACATCCTACAATGAAGAGGACAGTCTCCACAACAAAAAATTACTCAACCCAAGACATAAATGATGTCAACGTTGATATACCCTACTTTAGAGTAGTACATCATCAAAAACTTTTTGTGACATAATTGGTAAGCATATTATCATCTCTGGGAGGACATAACAGGAAACTAATATGAGTGAATGTCTCTGAAGAGGAGTGGCAGGAGACTTAGTTTTTAAATATTTATATCCTTTCGTGCCTTCTGAATTCTGTACTATATGTATGTGTTACCTATTCAAAACCAATAATAAAAAAATTTAAAAAGTGTGGTTCAAGATTATGGTATCAAAAAACAGAACATTATCAAAAGGAAAACAAAAAGAACAGAATCCATGTTGGGTTTTGTCACTCCAAAAAGTGGAACAAAGCATATTGCTAAACCCCGAGCTTGATTCCTCATTTATAGAATGGGAGGATGATGTGCACTGGTAAACACACACAGACCTGTGAAGATCAAATGTAATAATGCAGGGGAAATACTCTATGAACTATTAAAAGCCATACAAATACACTATAATTATTATTTTTTAAAAAGGTTCAAATATTACCAAAGAATAAGACTACAAATTATAAATGAGGCCCTGTAACATTATTCTCTTCCTAAAGTACACATCATTTTGTTATCACTGGGGCTTTAGGAGGTGTTCCCTGTTAGCTGTACAGAACTCTTCTCTTTTATGTTGCTAACCCTAAGATGCTAGGCAAGCAAAGGGAGCCATACAAACTGTAGAAGGTCAATACTTCTTTGATGACTTGCATAATAAAAGTTTAAAAAAACCAAGCTTTTCCTGAATCACTCACTTTGCTACAAAATAAGTAGAGGCAAGGAATTTTGGTTCTGCAAAGCCTTTACACTAATTCTATGATTAATAGAGAGAGGAAAGGAAAAACATTCATCAATATAAAACATGTGCAGTTTAACCACCAACTCTTTTGCCTAACAGCTGGCACAGGCCAAAGAGCTAGATTTCTTACTCATGAAATTACTGAGTCATGAAAACAACACTTTCGGTACTCATGTCTTTGAATATCAAGGGCAGCCAATATGTAGGAGCTGCCAGCAAAAATGATTAATGCTAATGATGTCAAGTTCTCTAGCTTTAGCA
This sequence comes from Furipterus horrens, assembly GCF_987537825.1. Classification (NCBI taxonomy): domain Eukaryota; kingdom Metazoa; phylum Chordata; class Mammalia; order Chiroptera; family Furipteridae; genus Furipterus; species Furipterus horrens. Next base: position 54,679,615 of record NW_028327176.1, on the reverse strand, counting down.
ATTCTGAAAAAATAAATGAGCACAAAAGCAGAGTGAGTAAGACATCAGTCACCGGAAAAGAGAAAAGAAACTGGAGGTGTCTTACGTGATATACTTGTTATAGAGAATGAAAGCATGTTCAATGTTGCCTTCCTCAGAGTAAATGGATGCCATTCGGATAATCTCGACTCCAGAGCGGAAGTACCGTCGGGGTGGAATGTCTTCATTTATCTCCACGGCACTACCTATCTGGGAGAGAGCCCTCACCCGGTCTTCGGGAGGGAGGCTCACATCTCCATGATCAGACATCAGGACCAAGAAGTTCTGAGATAGGAAACATAAAAAAATGGCATCAACATCATGGCCCACATTATCCCAGCACAACCTAGAACACTGTGAGAAAAATACCATATGCTGTGGCTCATATCAAATAACGTCCTTTTCCCACAGGAAGGCTGAGACCCTCAAGGAAGCCTGTATCACAATAATGAAAATTGGCAGACTCAGAAACCTCTAGTCCTTATGCCATAATTAGGTGGTACTGAGGAATATAACTATAATGGGCCACAGAATTTCAGTTCTACCCTTCATGCTAATTATCCCCTGTCATTAGGTGGCCCTGCCCTCAACACCATAAAAGGAGGGACAGCATCTTTTATTTCTGGCATTACTTCTCCTCCCAGCTACCCATTCCACCTACTGCAGTGCCTGGCAAGAGTATACTCAATGAACTTCCATGACAATTGTTAACTGACTTCCAGTTTGATTATTTTTATTTAATCTGGGAGTCAATGACATTTTCCTGAGGTGTACTTTTTCATATTTGAGCACAAGGTTAGTTAGGGAACCTGATCTGGGAAGAAATGCTCATAATCCTAACTTTGCTCACTAAACCACTATTCCAGTCAATCTAACCCATTCATCATACCAGTGCAAAGAATTCAGATCTTGAAAACAATTGACTTAAATCTATCTTCACAGACTAAGCACTCTTTGAATAACAAAAAGGCACAAAGGTGACCTGGAAGGAAAAAACCTCGGTGCTTTCCCTTCCTGGGTTTCAAACTGCAGTATTCTAGTCTTTCTAGATATTGTTGCTGTGAGAATCAGATACCAGCTTCCAATCAGGTATCACTCTACATCATTTCCAAAAAGAATCTGGGTATTTGATACATGTTGAATTACAGCACAGCCTAACCAGCATGCTCTAGAATATATAAGCTATAGTAAAATTCATTTCGAAATTCAAGACTCTGTATTCCCTTGGCCCCACTTTGTCTTTTTAAATCTTAAACCTTACCCCTTCCCAAAGGAGATCGTTTGCTTCAGTCAGGATTCTGGTCTGCCCCAGAAATCCTCACATTTCAGTTTCATTTGTTTATCCACTGTTGTTTCCCCCTCCGACCACTCCCTCAGAGATAGTTCTCTTCTGGCCGAGTCTCTCTCTCTCCAGGTCACATTTCCTCCACTAAGTTTCATTTCAAAAACACCCTCACTAACAGTACAAAAGCTGTGGCTGCTGCCAGGGGCGCAAGGCATTCCATCTCCCACAAAACCTTTTTAAGGCCTCTGAAAAGCCGCTAGCAAATCTGAAATCACCCCAAGCTGTCTAATTAGTATACTCAGTCCATGGCCCATTTAAAGCTGACTGAAGCTGAGCGTGCTTGTTGCACCTCAGTAGCTCTTGGGAGCGGATGTTTTGGGTCGGAAAGCAACCCAAGGGCGGGGTGTGGCGGAGGTCTCGTAAAGGGCTGAGGGGGAAAGGCGAGGAGAAAAGCAGCAGCAGGAATGACCAGAGGGGGCGTATACAGGGGACAGGGACCTCCTGACAACGGCCCGAGGCCCCTCCTTGAAGGCACTCAAGCCCAAGTTGCCAACCAGGGCAAAAAATCATCCAAGGTCTTCGGGTTTTTCCAGTGAGATAGGCGGGGACGCGCTGGGCCTGGCGGGGAACGAGGGCCGGGAGCCAGCAGGGCCCTCGCGCGCGCGCGCGCGCCGCGGGCTCGGCAGGGGACCCGGAGGAGGCGAAGGCTCTACGCCCCACACTCACGCCGGCTGCTCCCCTTGAGTTAGACTACGCTAAGATCCCTGGCCCCACCACATTACCGCGACCCTTCCCCACCTGTCCCTGCGGACGACACGCGGAGCTTCCGTAAACGTCACATCCGGCGCCCTCTCCGCCCACTCCTGCTGGCCTGTGTAAATTACATTCCCAAAAATGTAGGACCCGGGGGCCAGGGCGAAGGGGGACGAGCTGTTGGGCGGGACTACTGAAAATCCGACCAATGAGGAGAGAGCTCGAGGGCGGCCATCTTGGTAAAGGAAATCAACAGGGAAGAAGAGGAGCCAAGTAGTTAAAGGAATTAATGATCAAGCTTACTTTCGTTATTAGAATTATTTTTATTTTTGGTAGGGAGTTCTTATCAGATAGCCCCTTTGTCACACCCACACAAGTCCAGCACTTAAAGAGGGGTTGCTGATCCAGAGTACCTGGTTAAACTAACCAGGGTTTCTAAATCAGGGAAAGGAAAACTGAAATTTTCAGCTTGCTTGTTGTGTTGCTTCTGCACAAAATTGAGGGCTTGTGGTACTAAACAATAGCTTTTATTGACTATAACAGAACATAAGACTAATTTTTAATGTGAGCACCAATAACGTTTATTGAAAATGAGTGTTTAATTTCTAAAAGTCAGTATACAAAGCAATGGGGACGCAAGATCTGTACATGACACAGTTTTTTTCCCCGGTGCCCAGCACACGGTGGCTATTACACCAATACAAACAGGATGGCACATTCTGTGTGTGAATGTGTGTATGTTTGAATATATGCACAGTCTCTTTCCAAAAGTGTCCTGAAAGTCACTGCAAGTCAGTCGGTCTCAGGAGACCTTATATATCATCACCCTGAAATTTTATGCCTTAATTTAAAAATGTAACTTTCTTGGCAATACTTTACTTGTTCCAGTTAAGCCACCTCCAATTTTGGGAGCCTCCCTCTGAAAGGACAAAGTCAGCGCAATTTGCTATTGCGGCATTATTTGCTGAGCAGATCTATGACCTTGTCAAACATGAGTACCATTTTACTCTTCTGAGCTTTTGTCTCCAGGACTGGAAATTACTGGAAAGCAAAAACAGAACGTGACTAACCACTCCCTACAGTCACAAGCAGAAGATCGCTTTGGAACAAACTGCTGCCTCTTGTTACCACGCCCCAACAGCTCAAGGGTCACACAACAGCAATACCCCTGCCCCTGCTTATGACCATTTTTTAATCCAATTATAAGCCAATAAAAGTGCTCAAATCCCCTACCCCTCAATGCTGATGCATATATGCACACCTAACCCTTTCCCTCCCTTGAGAAAAATAACATAAAAACTATTCTTTCTGCAATTTCTTTGTGAATTCTTTCACAGCCCACATCATCACCAACCACTCTAACACCCCACAAGCTTGTCAGTGATTACATGACCTATCTTTCAAAGTCTAGCTTAAAGCTCCTGCACAGATGTTACCTCTTCCACCAGGCCAGTGTCCAGATCTCTAATTTTTTCCACTCCCTTCTGTGTATATTTCTTTTGGATTTCCCTGAAGTGATTCTGTGTGGTCACTGGCTTTTCAGACTTGTGGTTGAAAACACCTAGCAGATTCTTTCTCCTCTACAAGTATAAATATGCATGTCAGTGCTAAGATCCACTGTCGATTCTCCTGGATCCCTTGCAGGTAATTCTGGGAAGACAGCTGTAGAGGACACTCAACTGTGTCTTTAAAACTTATTTTTACACTTCTTCTTTCCCTTCAGAATGTAAACATAGTGAGTTGAGCCTAAAGATATTGATGCACTAGGGATGCTGGTCATAGGGAGGATATACAATGCAAGTGGGGTCCTGGAAGAAGACAACACAGGACAAAAAACAACCCGTTAAAGTTCTCAGTAAATATCTTTTTAGCATCTACTATGTGCCTTTTTCTGTTCTAAGTGTTGGGAATACAGCAGTGGACAAATCCAGGTAGATACTGTTATTGTGGTAGTACAGATAGAAGCAGAGCTGATGGGGTGCAGGGCAGGGGCATCTCCTCCCGTTGAGCACATTCTCCAAAAAATAGCTCTTTTTTGTAATGTATAACCTCACAAGTTAACAGAGTTTACAAACCTGCTAGATGTCAAGACTATGATGAGAAGGCTTTAGAAAGCTGTGACTGGGAAGCACATAAAAGAGGTGTGTGCATAATCACAAACACAGAAACAACGACATATATGCTGTCAGCAAATGGCTTCAGCATTTCAACTGGTGGGCCAAGGCCAGGCTAGGAAGTGAGGTGCTTTTTCCTTACAGTGCCCATACCTAGCCATGAACATGTTCCCTGAACACCGTATGACCTCTTGCATACTTTGAAATCACAGACTCCTGCACTCTTGCATGCTTATTCCCACATGTTCATTTCTTGGAAGTATCAAGAGACTTTTAGAAGACAAAATTTTTGATATATAGCATCATGGTATAGAAAACAAGCCCAGGTTATCTTTCTGGGGGAGCAAAAACAAGGAAGTCTCCAGGAAGACATCATATGCCTACTTGTTATTCCTGTGATAAGTTCCATACCTAAAGGGGCAATCTCATTAGTACAGGAATGACATTCATTCTTACCTACTACAATGTATTCTTACAACAGCAGCTAATATTATTTTAAAAACAAAAATCAGATTCTATTGCTCCTGGTTTAAAATCCTCCAATTATGTCCAGGGCACTTCAAATAAAATATCCAAACTCCTTACTCTGCTAATGAGTGAATCTGTTCCCTTTATCTCTTTGACCTCCTCTCCACTCTTCTCCTTGCTTACTACTCTCAGCCCACACTGTCTAAATAGCTGTTCTTCCAGTCAAGACATTTGCAGAGCTGTTTTCTCTTCCTTATCCTGATCTTTACTCGACTGGCTCCATCTTGTCATTTATATCTCAGTTTACATGTCACCTCCTTAAAGAGAATTTTCCTGACTACACACTCTAAATAGCCACCCAGTTAGCCTCTATTATTCAGTTCTATTTTAATTCTTTTTAATAGTCCTTACCACTGTCTGCTATGGTCTGGATTGTATATTGTTTTTCATCTCTCTCTGGAATATAAGATATGGGAAGACAGGAGCCTTTTCTGACTTGCTCACAGCTCTATTTCCAGTACCTAGGGCAACATTAACCCTAGATGACACCCAACAAAGATTGTTGGATGTTCAAACATTGTTGAACTGAATGTTGTTTCACTTGTCCAAAATGAATTACAGGGATGGGTAGCCAAATATTGTGATAGCTGAGATAACAGTGAAAAACAGTGATCATTATGCTCTTGGGACCAAGTCTTTTTCACAAGGCAGTTAGTATCAGGTGCAGAAGACCTCCAAGGCTAGATGCCTTCATTAATTGAGCAAATATTTATTGAGGCCTATCAGGTTCATGGATCTATGTCAAGCAATGGGTCCACAATAAAGAAAAACTCAGTTCCTGTATTTTTTTTAAAGGACCTCATGGATGAGCACTTAGAGCCACCACAAGGGAAAAACTCTTTAAAAGATTATTACACTTCCCAAGGTGATGCTAATTAAGCTCCATGCACTGAGACACTAAAACAGCATTCATTAAACATTCCTAAAAAATCAAGGTGCTCTGGAAGCAGAAATGGAATGTATACCAAAAACAAAGTGTTCATGTTGTTAAAATTTTTGCTGTGAACCCATTGGGAATATAAAATGAAACATACAATTTCTTTTTTTTTTCTTTTAATGTGTTTTATTGATTATAATGTTACATTTGTCCCAATTTCCCTTCCCTCTTCTCCCCTCCACCCAGTGGCCCCCCTCCCTCCAATCGTCCCCCCCCTTTTAGACCATGTCCATTAGTTGTGCATATAGTTCTTCTCAACCTCTCTCTGTCTATTCCATTCCCTCCTACCATGATCCTTAATTCCTATATCATCTCTCTCCCTCTCCCCCTTCCCCCTCCCTGCTGACCTCCCCCCAATATGTTCCCCATACCTATAGTTCTTTTTCCACTCTCGTTGCCTGTTTAGTTTGCCTTTGTTTCAATTCTCTAGCTTCTGTTGTTGTTTCTTGTGATGCAGTTTTCATTTTAGATTTCATAGTTTTGAGCCTCCTTTTTCTAAAGCAGTCCCTTTAACATCTCATATAACAGTGGTTTGGATCTAATGAACTCTTTCAGTTTTGTTTTGTCCTGGAAACACTTTCTCTGCCCTTCTACTCTGAATGACAATTTCGCTGGATAGAGTATTCGTGGTTGTAGGTTTTGGATTTTCATTACTTTGAATATTTCTTGCCAGTCCCTTCTTGCCTGCAGGGTCTCCCTTGAGAAGTCAGCTGATAGTCTAATTGGGACCCCTTTGTACATGATTCTTTTCTTCTCTCTTGCTGCTTTTAAGATTCTCTCTTTATCTTTAACTTTTGACATTTTGATTATAATGTGTCTTGGAGTGGTTTTGCCTGGGTCCAGTTTTTTTGGAATTCTCTGTGCTTCCTGGACCTGTAAGTCTATTTCCTTCCCCAAGTTTGGGAAGTTCTGCTTTATTATATTTTCACTTAATTTTTCAATTTCTAGTTCATCTTCTTCGCCCTCTGGCAAACCAATGGTTCTTATGTTGGGCCTTTTATAGCTGTCCCAGAGGTTTCTGATCCTCTCATCATTTTCCTTGCTTCCCGTTTTTTCTCTCTGCACTGGTTGACTGTTTGTTCCTTCTCTGTGTTCTGGTTTGTTGATTTGAACTCTGGACTTTCTTTCCTCACCATCTGTCTCGTATGTGGTTTTGTTCCTTTCATTATGAGTGTTTTTCGATTCTTTCTCATCTTTTTCCAGATCTTTTGTTAATTCTGTAAGCCACCTGATAACAATGGCCCTGAACTGAGCCTCTGACAGGTTTCTTATCTGTTCATCTGTCAGATTCCTTATCTGTTGCCTGGTGAGCTGCACCACCGGGATTTCTATAGTTGTCTGCCTCATTTTGACAGATGCGTTTTGTTTTCTTGGGCCAGCTATAGGGGGCAGTGCCTGTGTACTTGTCACGACCCAGCGACCGGCGGCAATCCACAACCTTTTTCGCGGCGCTGTGGCCCTTTGTCATCACAACCCAGCGACCGGCGCCGTTCCGCAACCTATTTCGCAGCGCTGTGGCGCTTTGTGTGGGGGCGGGGGTACAAGATGGATTCACACAGTTATTCCGCTAGGAGACCGGGATCCATCCTCCCGCCCTCTGAGCCTCACTGTTCAAGACGATGTGGTGGCTGCTTTCCCCAGCATTGGGGTTGCAAGCTGCCGGGGTTCGACTGCAGCCGGGATTGTTCTCCCTGCAGCTGGGATTGCTCCCCCTGCCGCTGTCCCTGGTGCGACCGCAAACAGCACCACCCACTTTCGCTCTTCCTACCTGCCCAAACAGCGCCGCTGGTTTATAACTTCATATGTTGGGCTTCCGTGTAGCTTTATTTTCTGGAATTTCTAGTTATCTTTTGTTTTGAAGTAGTTGTATTCCTCTCTAGTTGTAGAGGAAGACCAAGCGTGTCTGTCTAAGCCTCCATCTTGAAACATACAATTTCAAAAGTAAAAACTTGAGAAGAAAAAGATGTAGGATGACTTCTGGCCAAGATGGAGACATAGACTGACATGCTCTGTCTCCCTCCACAACTAAGAAGGATTTCAACTACTGCAAAACTAAAAATAATAAGAAGTTCCTGAAAATAAAGCTACATGGAAGTCCAACGTATGAAGTCATAAACAAGTGGTGCTCGTCGGGACGGGTAGGAAGTGCTAACCTTTGGCTGAGAAAGATCAAAGTGTGCTGGAGGCGGCAGCCACAGCAGCAAACAGCGGGACCCGGTAAGCAGACACCCGCATTTGGGGGGAGGAGAGAAGCACCTAGGAGCCGTCCCCAACTGCAGACCAGATCCATCGGCTCACGATTCCAACACCTGGGAAGGCAGACCCCCATTGAGAGGCGGCCCTACTCCTCAGTGGAGAGTAACAGCAGGAACCCATCTTGGACCCCCGCCCCCACGCAAAGCACCACAGGGTGGTGAGAAAGGTCTCCAGCACACGGGGCTCCACCCAATACAGCGTAGGAGGTGTGACAGCGCCCTGCGGAAGAAGGAAAGATAAACAAAACGGTCAGAATGGCAGAATTAATGATTGAAATACCAATCACACAGCTAATGAAAAAACAAATAAAAGCCTTGACCAATGAAGAAATAGTGAATCTTTCTGAGGCTCAGTACAGAGCTATAGTTATAAGATGGCTTACAGACCTAACAGCGGGGCTGAATCAAGACAGGGAAGGAATGAAGGCTATTCCTGCTGAAATGAACAAAAATACATACAAGACAAGTGGTGAGGAAGGGAAAGCCATGGATCAAATTAACAAATCAGAACATAGGGAGGGAACAAACAGTCAACCAGTGCAGAAAGAGGAAACAAAAAGCGAGAAATATGATGAGAGGCTCAGAAACCTCTGGGACACCTATAAGCAATCGAACATTCGAATTATTGGCTTGCCAGAGGGTGAAGAAGAAGAACTAAAAATTGAAAAATTATGTGAAAAAATAATGAAGCAGAACTTCCCTAACTTGGGGAAGGAACTGAACTTGCAGGTCCAGGAAGCACAGAGAGTTCCGGGTAGGCTGGACCCAGGGAAGACCACACCAAGACACATTATCATCAAAATGTCAAAAATTAGGCTAAACAGAGAATCTTAAAAGCAGCAAAAGAGAAGTATTATGTACAAAGGGGTCTCAATTAGACTATCAGCGGATTACTCAAAGGAGACTTTACAGGCAAGAAGGGACTGGCAAGAAATATTCAAAGTAATGAAAAGCAAAAACCTACAACCACAATTACTCTATCCAGCGAAGCTGTCATTCGGGATAGAAGGGCAGAGAAAGTGTTTCCAGGACAAAGTAAAACTGAAGGAGTTTGTTAGATCCAAACCACTGTTATATGAGATGTTAAAGGGACTGGTTTAGAAGAAGGAGGATCAAAACTATGAAAACTGTATCACAACAACCAACAGCAGAAGCTAGGGGATCGAAACAAGGCAAACTAAGTAGGCAACAAAAGGGGAAAAAGAATTATAGGTACAGGGAACATACTGGGGGGAGGTCAGTGGGGAGGGGGAAGGGGGAAAAGGGAGGGAGATGATGCAGGAATTAAGAAGCATAGTAGGAGGGAATGGAGTAGACAGGAAGATGTTGAGAAGAACTATATGCACAACCATTGGGCATGGACTAAGGGGGGGGGGACAACTGGAGGGAGAGGGGAGCAGGGGGGAAAGGAATTGGGACAACTGTAACAGCATAATCAATAACAAAAAATTTAAAAAATGTAGGATGAGCTTTTCAAAAAATTTTTAAAAAGAAATACAGCAAGTGTACTGGAATATTTTACACTCGTATTTTATGAATACATGAAAATTATGTCCCTTTTCAGTTGGAGTTAGATTTACCTGATGATGAAATTGTTCCTTGAGAAGAAGGCTACAGTAAAACCAATAACATGAAGATAAATCTGAGGTTTGGAGCTTCACTATAGTTTGTTTGAAGACTGGTATGTCCCATCAACATGAAAAAAAAGTCTAGCTGGGAAAATGAATTCTTATGCATGCTTCGAGAAGTTTTCAATTCATTTGTTGTCGGCAGCCGTCCGTCTCGAGAGACGATGGTGTAGCTTCTTAAGAGTCTATCTGCACCGCCGAGAATGGCTGTGCAGTCCGACTCGGGAGTGACACGGTATCTGTCTCCTCCCGTGTTGAATCGACATCTTGCGATGACGCTGGAGTGTCCTCTCCAGTGGAGCTGAAGCTACAGAGCCTGGGCAGGGTGATATGGAGGGTCTGCTGTTGCCCATGCAGCAGACCCCACCTCTCTTCGCAGCTGAAGGATCCAAGGGAAAGACGGAGTCAATACAGCTTGGCTTCAGGTGCGCCGCAGGAGTTGCCGGTATTGACTACAACGTCAAACCGCCTTAGGGACTCCGGCTCCGGATTTTCTATCGGGGTTTACTCCCTTAGCCTTTCCCCTGAAGAGGTATGCCGCAAGGCAGCGGAGGTTTTTTGGAGTCAGAGTTTTCCTTCTCTGATGTGCCCTGACTGGAAGATCGAACCAGCGACACTTAGCTCGCAGGCCAACGCTCAATCCACTGAGCCAAACCAGCCAGGGTTAACATAATTCATTTGTACTGTTATAATTAATGCTTAAATATGTACCTAAGTGGTCAATTTTATTTTAGGCATGTTTTCTTCCTTTGTTACTTTCTACATAGCTATGAGTTGTATAATTTATGTCCTAATGACTTGAAGCCTTTTGTTTTAAGTAAGAGTGCCATTCTCAAAGGTGAAAATTTCAACAAGAATTAAATGAGATGAGGAACTTCAGGATTACTGAAACAGACACTCTGGGAGGAAGGATTTTATCGTTTTATATTTGGTTTATGTATCTACTTTGCAAAATTATTGGCATATGACCAGGTACTACAACTTTGAATATGGGATAGAATTTCATGCCACTATATTTTGACTCTTATAATAACATGCAGTCAGTCAATAAACTAGTATTTATCGAGTACCTACTATGTACCAGACACTGTTCAAGGCATTGAACATACATTGGTGAACAAAGCAGACAAAGGAAAACTGTGCCCTCAAGAATCTTACATTCTAAGGCATTTGACTTCCAGCCAAGATGGAAGCATAGGTAAATATACTTCGCCTTCATGCACAACTACAGCAAACATTACAACTAGACTACAAAACAAACGTTACCCATATTTGTCAGAAAATTGAGCTGTATGGAAGTTAGACAAACAAAGATTTAAAGAAGCCACATTCATCAGATAGCTAGGAGGGGTAGAGATGTGAAAGTGCAGAGAGGCACAGAGAGGCACAGAGAGGCAGTGAAATTGGCGATCTCACATTCATGTGTGGTGAATAAAAATCAGGAAGGTTACCTCATGAGTGAGCAATCCCAGCCCCAGACCAGACCACCCAGCCCAGAGTTCCAGCGCCAGGAAGATGAATCTCCATAACTTCTGGTTGCAAAAGACCATGGGGGTTAGGGTGGTGGGAGAAACTGCAGAATCTCTAGAGTCTTCTCTTAAAGCGTCTGCAAAGGACTTAGGATTTACCCAGATCTATGACCTCAGGGATTCAGCACCAGGGCAACAGCTGGAAGGGCACAAGGCATACAGGGAGAAACTGAAATGACTGTTAAGAGGATAAGTGCCAGGGAGACAGCTTCCTCTCAGGCAATCTCCAGAGGCCAAGCAAAGCATTGTCTCCTCCCTGAGCCCTCCCCAACACCGAGCCACAAAGTGATGAAATGGGTTGCCCTGCCCTGGTGACTACCTAAGCCTCCACCCCACACAATTTACAGTGGCATTTTCTACAACATGCCATGCTACTAAGACAGGGAATCAAAGCAGCTCTGCTTAATACACATAAACAAACACAGGGAGACTGCCAAATTGAGAAGCAAAGAAATTTGGTCCAAATGAAAGAACAGAACAAAACTCCAGGAAAAGAACTAAATGAAATGGAGTTAAGCAACCTATCAGATGCAGAGTTCAAAACACTGGTTAGCAGGATGCTCAAAGAACTCATTGGGTACTGCAATAGCATAAAAAAGACCCAAGCAGAAATGAAGATTACATTAAGAGAAATAAAAAAAAATCTACAGGGAACCAACTGTGGAGGGGATGAAGCCAAGATTCAAATAAAAGATTTGGAACATCTGCATTCAATCAGAACAGTAAGAAAATAAAAGAAATTAAAAAATAAAAGAGATACAAACAAAACACAAGAATGTTACAGAAACAGGGGAGTCCAAAAATCCCCAGAGCTTGCAGCTGGGGGATGGGGAGAAGGAAGCAGCTTTTAGAATGCCTCCACATGCCTGAGGCTGGTGGCTACTGTCTTTCTTATGCAAAATGGCTTTAATGCATCCAAAGCCTCAGGCAGATGGGAGGAGTCTTGAACCAGGGGACGGTATGGAAAGCACACAGAGCCTAGTAAGGGTCTGTGAATGGTCAGAACTGTTTGCAACACCCACTGCGTCAGATGACGCAGTCAGGGATCTATAAGCAGCTGCAGACATTTTAGCTCAGACTCTCGCTCTGACTCAGGCTCTCACTCGCGCTCTCGCTCTGGCTCACGCGCTCTCTCTCTCTCTCTCGCACACTCGCTCTCGGGGTCTCGCTCTCGCTCTCGTGTGCTCCCTCCACGTGGCTTGGTGAAGGGGCCTTCTCCATGTGGCTTGGAGAAGGGGTCTCCAGGCTTCTTTAAGAGGCTCTCGTCATGCGGTTTTGAGAAGCAAAGGAGATCCGCGCAGTTTGCAGGAAGAAGGCAGTTTGCAAGGAGGCTGAGAATCCAGGTGGTCCTGCATTGAGAGCTGGAGGGCACCACAGCACAGAAAGGACCTCCCCAATCAGGATTGAATGATTGGCAGCTGCTGGTAAAGCTGAACTGTGTTTGGGAAGTAGGGAAACGGTTTCTCTGACTTTCCTAAAACTAGCCTGGTTTGGAAGGGGGGGGGAGGCAAGGATATGTGTTTGTGGGTGTTTTTAAAGAACGTAAGACTTAACAACAGGAATCCACAAATAATTAAATCTATGTAACTGTTAAATAAACTATTCTTTTTCTTTTCACTAAACTCTGGTATTGAGAGTTATAATTTTGGTGGCGGGCAATTGGGCCCCTAACTAAAGAGCCCGTGGGTTTGTTTTCAACTGGAGAAGCCCAGGGGTTCTGTAACAAGAATAGAATAAGGAACCTCTGGGACATGTCCAGATGTACCAACATCCAAATCATAGGGATGCCAGAAGGAGAAGAGAAAGGCCAAGAAGTCAAAAACTTACTTGAAAAAATAATGACAGAAAACTCTCCTAATTTGGAAATAGACATACAAGTCCAGGAAGCACAGAGAGTCCCAAACAAATTGGACCCAGAGAGAACCACATCAAATGACATCATAGTCAAAATGCCAAAAATTAAAGATAAATAGAGAATCTTAAAAGCAGCAAGAAAAAAGCAGATTGTTATCTGTAAAGGAGTTCCCATAAGACTGTCAGCTGATTTCTCAAAAGAAACTTTGCAGGCAAGAAGGGATTGGCTGGAAGTATTCAAAGTGATGAAAAGCAAGGACCTACAACCAAGGTTACTCTACCAGCAAAGCTATCATTTAGAATGGAAGGGAAGTGCTTCTAGACAAGGTAAAACTAAAGGAATTCATCATCACCAAGCCCTTATTATATGAAATGTTGAAGGGACTTATTTAATAAAAAGAAGATAAAAACTATGGACAGTAAAATGGCAACAAATAACTATCAACAACTGAATCTAAAAACAAAACAAAACAAAGAAAACAAGCAGAACAGGAACAGAATCATAGATATGGAGATCATTTGGAGGTTTATCATCTGGGAGGGGGAAGGTGGAGAATGGGGGAAAAGGTGCAGGGATTAAGAAGTACAAATTGGTAGGTACAAAATAGACAGGGGGATGTTAAGAACAGTATAGGAAATGGAGTAGTCATGAAGTTATATGCATGACCCATGGAAATGAACTAAGGGGTGGGATTGCTGGAGGAAATGGGAGTGTGGTGCAGAAGGGAGCAAAGGGGAAAAATTGGGACAACTGTAATAACATAATTAACAAAATATATTTTAGTTTGTAGGCAGGCTTTTTGTCCACTGAGCCACACAGGTCTAGCTTAACAAAATATATTTTAAAAAAAGAATCTTACATTCTAGTGATGGATGATGGAGTATGGATTATAAACAATTATTATAATAAAAGTAAATTACATAGTCTATTAGAAGATTCTAATAGGTACTGTGGGAAAAGTGGGTCTCAGTGAAGGAAATCAGATTGAAAAAAGATAAAGAACAGGAGGGCAGTTGCAATTTCAAATAGTGTGTTCAGGTAAACCCTCATTGAAAAGACTGAGTACACTTTGAGATAAGAACAGCATTCCAGGCAGGGAACAGCAAAGTGCAAAGACCCGGAGCCAAGAACTTGCTGATACGTTTAAGGAACAACAAGGGCTCAGTGAAACTGAAGTGAATGAAAGGGAGTGAATGAAGCGAGTGAAAGGGAGCATATAGTAGATTATATAGGGCAGGGGTCAGCAAACTACAGTGTAGCCTGTCTTTGTAAATGAAGTTTTACTGAAACACAACCAGGCCCACTTGTTTACATATTTTCTGTGGCTGTTTTCATGCTACAATTGTGGAGTTGAGTATTTGAGATAGAGACAACCTGGCCCACAAAGACTAATATTTTACTGTCTGGCCCTTTATAGAAAATGATTTCTGGCCCATGATATTGGTCGGTTCTTATAGGCTGTTGTCGAAATATTGGCTTTCTGAGAAAAATGAGGAGCCCTGGGAGGGTTTGAGCAGGAGGAGGACAGGATCTGACTGATGTTTTGAAAGGATCATTATAGTGGCTGTGTTGACAAACTTTAGAGAGGCAAAGGTGGGAGCAGGTAAGCTGATTAGGAATGTGGTTCATAGAGTACACTGGGGTGCCCCTTGGACACAACCACAAACTCACCAGGGTGTAGCAGTGTATTTTAGTTTTTGAAAGATTTACAGCAATACTTGACATCTGATAGATACCGTCTGTGCTTCTATCCAGTGACTAGTCCACAGTTTCAACATTAGGTCATGCTATATTCTTTTCAATGTTGTCATATCTTTGTGAAGCTGAGTTTTTGGAATTAGCTATAATAATAATAATTTTTTAAAAAGCGCTATTTGAAATTCAATGTGGAGCCAGCTAAAGCTCCTCAATTTTATTCCAAAGTCTGAGATGTTGTAGAGTGCCCAAGTGTTCCACATAAACAAGTAATTGTAACTGTTTAAGAGTGAAATAAGGGAGGTAAGATGGCGGAGGAGTGAGGAGAGGTTGCGGTTTTAGGCTCCGGAGACCCGTCTGCAGTTTGGTCTAATTGCAGACAGAACATCTCAGTGAGCAGCTGGACATTGGCGGGAGTTGAGCCAAGGCACTGCTGGATTAGAGAAAATCCATCTGGGAACAACCTGTTTAGTGAGGATAGCGGAGAAAAAGGGGACGAAACGGGATTCCTGACTGGGGCGGCTGCCCGAGCTGCGGCGGGAAGCACACAAAGGATTTTTGGCGACCACAGGCTACCCCAGAGAGGAGTCAGGCGGAGAGCAGATCTCTGCCCGCTGGCAGAGACGGGACTCGACCAAGTGGCATTGGCGCTGAAGGACAGGAGACAGCATGCTGCCGGGCAAGTGAGAACATAATTCTCCTTTATATTTTTCTCTAGTGGACGGTGGAGACGGGAGGAAAGTTTGGGGGTGGTAGGCCGTTCTGGAGGAGCCCAGGCGCAGAGGCACGCTCATCCACTCCTCAACCCTACCATTGGGTCGCGGGGGCGCACATAGGGAAGTGCTCTCATTCACTGGCCCAGGTGCGTGGGGCCGTGAGTCCAGGCGTCCCTCGGACACTCCCCAACGGACATAAGATCAGTGCCCCAACGGGCACAGGGAGGGCCCACTGAACACGCAGAGGACTGTGCACAGACACCCCTAGACAGCTCCCGTGGGCGCAGGGCCCCAGGCCGGAAAGCAGACCACTAGCGCAGGCTCTGTTTGTGCCTGCCCAGACGGGTGAGGGAAGGTGGGCAGCTGCAGCATGGGAACAGCGGGAGGCGGCGACCCACGGACGCTCGATTCCACTGAGCACAAGTGTCCCTGGCCCTGCCATAAGAGGCGAGAGACCAACTCCCGGAGCTCGACTCAGTGGGACTGAGGGCACGGGGCGGCGCGCAAGCGCAAAAGCACCTCAGCCCGGGGTCAGTTGGCGCCATTCCCGGGGAAAGCTCTCGGGCCGCCCGCGCGGGCAGGGACACCTCGGCACGAACGCGGAACCGCCGCGGCCCAGCGAAGGCAGGAGCCAATCCCGGGGAAAGCGCTCGGGCCGCCCGCGCGGGCAGGGACACCTCGGCGCGAACGGGGAACCGCTGCGGCCCAGCGAAAGCAGGAGCCAATCCCGGGGAAAGCGCTCGGGCCGCCCGCGCGGGCAGGGGCACCTCGGCGCAAAAGGGGAACCGCCGCGGCCCAGCGAAAGCAGGAGCCAATCCCGGGGAAAGAGCTCGGGCTGCCCGCGCGGGCAGGGACACCTCGGCGCGAACTGGGAACCGCCGCGGCCCGGCAGCAGTGAGCTCCAACCGCGGGGCAAACTCTCGGGCCGCCCGAGAGCGCAGGGGCTTGCGTGCAAGGGCACCTCAACTGGCTCCAGCAAGCAGCAAGGGAGCGCGCCGTGCCGGCAACCGCGGGCGCGCACCATAGCGGCAACCAGGGGCGCGCACCATAGCGGCAACCAGGGGCGCACACCAGTCCTGCAAAAAACAAGAACCTCTGACCTGCCACACTAGACCAGCTGCGGACCCAGTAAAAGAAGGCAACACACCAAGGCTAAAACGGAGTAAAAACATCGATTTTTTTTTTCCAAATTTTTTCTCCCTTGTTCTTTCTTTCTTCTTAATTATTTCTTTTCTTTCCTTCTTTCTTTATTCTTTTCCTGGGGTTTTTTTGGGGGGTTTTTTGGGGGGTATATATTTTTTTTTTAATTTTTTTTTCTCTCTTTTTTCTTTCTTTCTTTCTTCTTTATTCTTTCTTTTCTATCTTTCTTTGTTCCTTTCTTTCTTCCCTTTTGGGGTTTTTTTTAGGGGGGGTTTTGTGGTAAATTTTTTATTTTCTTCTCTTTCTTTCTTTCTTTTCTTTCTTCTATTTTCTTGGGGATTTTTTTGGGGGGTGTTTTTCCTTCACCTCTTCCAATAATAAAAAACTTTATCTCTAACGTGTTGCATATAACCTCTCCTTCTCATCCTTTCTCTTTAATCGTGGTTTATTCATTTGTGTGTCTAGCTTAGCCCCCCTATCACTCTAAATAATATAATATAATTACTATGTAAACCCAAATACAATACAATCCCACTTTCTTACTATACTAGGTATTTTTCTATCCTTTTCTTCTATTTTTATTAACATACAATGTAAATATTACTAACTGGCTTGCACAGTCTCAACTATTATTAATCTATCAACCCCTCTATCGAAAATTATATTTTTCCTCCCCCAAAACAACTCTTATCTATTCTTCTTATAGTATAAAAGCTCAAATCTCTTTACATTTATATTAATACGGGCTAGTTGGCTAACGATAGCAGGATAGAGTGGGGGATACTTTCTGAGGGTGTGGGTCTCCTGCCTGGGCTGTGTGTTTATGTCTTTAACAGCATATCCACAAAAGAACTCAAGACAAAGCAGATAGAGTGACTCTCAACCAAGTAGCCAGAAGGAAGATCCTATCAAAGAACATCTGAAATATAACCGAACAGCATAAACAAACGACATAAAGGGTAACTCAAGACCATCAGGCTCAGGATATCAAAGAGACTGCACCACTGAAACTCCCAGACCTTCGATAAAGAATATTACACCACAAAGGAGGGAAGTCAAAGAAGACTACCCCCCCCCAAAATAAATAAATAAATAAATAAATAAATAAATAAATAAATAAATAAAAACAAAAAGAATCCAACATGGTAAGACGCAAAAATAACCCCTCAATGAAAAGAAAAGAGGAATCCTCAGAAAGAGAGATAGACGAAATAGACATAGCCCAAATGTCAGACATGGAATTCAAAACAATGGTGGTAAAGAAGCTCAATATACTCGACATCCTTAAAATCAACTATGACAACCTTCAAGGAAGTTACCAGCAGCTCCAAGAAAATTACAGGGAACTGGCAGAGAACTACACCAGCATAAAAAAAGACATAGAAATTGTTAACAGGAACCAGGAAGAACTTAAGAATACAATCTCTGAACTGAAAAACACAGTAGAATCAGTCAAAAGCAGACTTAACGAAGCAGAGGATCGGATTAGTGAGTTAGAAGATAATGTAGAGAAAAACTCCCAGACAATACAGCAAAATGAAAAACGATTGAAAAAATATGAACAAGATGTAAGGGAATTACAGGATAGCATTAGGAAAAATAATTTAAGGATCATCGGAATACGAGAGGGAGAAGAAAAGGAACATGGAATTGAAAATCTGATAGGAGAAATAGTGACAGAAAATTTTCCGAACCTGATGAGAGGAAAAGCTATGCAAGTCCAAGAAGCACTGAGAGTTCCAATCAAGAGGAACCCCCAAAAACCCACTCCAAGGCACATCATAGTTAAAATGGCAACATTCCAAGACAAAGAGAGAATCCTAAAAGCAGCAAGAGAAAAACAGCAAATAACATACAAGGGAGCTCCGATAAGGCTATCAACTGATTTCTCAACAGAAACATTACAAGCCAGAAAGGAATGGTCAAAAATATTTCAAGCAATGAAAAACAAAGGCCTACAACCAAGAATACTCTACCCAGCAAGGCTCTCATTCAAAATAGAAGGTGAAATAAGGAGTTTCTCAGACAAAGGAAGACTGAAAGAATACATCTCCACCAAACCAGCATTGCAAGAGATGCTAAAGGGACTGTTCTAAGAAAAAAAGAAGAAAAAAACAAGAGAGGAGAGGAACAGAGGTATAAAGGGAAATGAATAAATACACGTCAATAATAACCTTAAATGTAAATGGATTAAATGCTCCAATTAAAAGACATAGGGTAACGGAATGGATAAGAAAACAGGACCCACATATTTGCTGTCTACAAGAAACACACCTCAAAACAAAAGATTTACACAGACTGAAAGTAAAGGGATATAAAAAAATATTCCAAGCAAACGGACCGGAAAAAAAAGCCGGGGTAGCAGTTCTCATATCAGACAAAATGGATTTCAAAGCAAGGACAATAAAAAGAGACAAAGAAGGACACTTCATAATACTTAAAGGAACAATCCATCAAGAAGATATGACTTTGATAAACATATATGCACCCAACATAGGAGCACCCAAATACATAAAGCAAATACTAGAAGACCACAAAAAGGATATCAACAACAACACACTCATTGTAGGGGACTTCAACACTCCATTATCAACAATAGACAGATCATCAAGGCAAAGAAACACCAAGGATATACAGGCATTGAACAACACACTAAACCACATGGATCTAACTGATATATATAGAACTTTTCACCCCAAAGAAGCAAAATATACATTCTTTTCAAGTTCACATGGGACATTTTCAAAGATAGACCACATGATAGGTCACAAAACAAGCCTCAACAAATTCAAGAAAATTGAAATCATATCAAGCATCTTTTCAGATCACAATGCCCTGAAACTAGAAATCAACCTCAGAGAAAAAAATCAAAGACACCCAAACTCATGGAGATTGAATAACATGCTATTAAATAATGAATGGGTTAACAATGACATCAAAGAAGAAATCAAGAAATTTCTAGAAACTAATGATAATGAGCACACAACAACCCAAAACCTGTGGGACACAGCAAAAGCAGTCCTGAGAGGGAAGTTTATAGCAATACAGGCATATCTGAAAAGGCTAGAAGAATCTCAAATAAAAAACCTAACCACAATGCTACAAGAACTAGAACAACAACAACAAACAAAGCCTAGGGCAAGAAGAAGGAATGAAATCATCAAGATCAGAGCAGAACTAAATGACATAGAGACTAAACAAACAATCCAAAAGATCAACAAAACTAGGAGCTGGTTCTTTGAAAAAATCAACAAAATCGACAAGCCTCTAGCCAGTCTAATCAAGAAAAAAAGAGAGAAGACACAAATAAACAAAATCAGAAATGAAAGAGGAGAAATAACGACTGATACCTCAGAAATACAAATGATAGTTAGAAATTACTTCAGACAACTGTATGACAAGAAATTTGACAATCTAGAAGAAATGGACAAATTTCTAGAAACATACAACCTTCCAAAACTAAATCAAGAAGAAGTGGAAAGTCTCAACAAACCAATAACAAAAAAGGAAATTGAAACAGTAATCCAAAATCTCCCGGCACACAAAAGCCCTGGACCGGATGGCTTCACAGGCGAATTCTACAAAACATTCAGGGAAGAACTAACTCCTATCCTCCTCAAACTGTTCCAAAAAATCCAAGAAGAGGGGAAAATCCCAAACTCTTTCTATGAAGCCAGTATTATCCTAATCCCCAAACCAGGTCAAGACACAACAAAGAAAGAAAACTACAGGCCAATATCACTGATGAACATCGATGCTAAAATCCTCAATAAAATATTGGCAAACAGGATCCAGCAATACATCAAAAAGATCATACATCATGATCAAGTGGGCTTCATTCCAGGGATGCAAGGATGGTTTAATATTCGCAAATCAATAAATATAATACATCACCTAAACAGAATGAAAGACAAAAATCACATGATCATATCAATAGATGCAGATAAAGCATTTGATAAAGTACAACACCCATTTATGATGAAAACAGCAAAATGGGAATAAAGGGAGCATATCTTAACATAATTAAGGCTATATATGAGAAGCCTGAGGCCAACATCATACTCAATGGACAAAAACTGAAAGCATTCCCCCTGAACTCAGGAACTAGACAAGGTTGTCCACTCTCTCCACTCCTTTTCAACATAGTGTTGGAAGTCCTAGCCACAGCAATCAGACAAGAAAAAGAAATAAAAGGCATCCAAATTGGGAAAGAGGAAGTGAAACTTTCATTATATGCAGATGACATGATAGTATACCTAGAAAACCCTATAAACTCCACTAAATGACTACTCAATATAATAAGTGAATTTGGCAAAATCGCAGGGTACAAAATAAATATACAGAAATCTAAGACATTTCTGTACACCAACAATAAAATAGCAGAGACAGAGACAAAAAAGAAAATACCATTTACTATAGCAACAAGAAAAATAAAGTACCTAGGAGTAAACTTAACCAAAGAGGTAAAAGACCTGTACTCTGAAAATTACATAACATTGAAGAAAGAAATTAAGGAAGAAACAAATAAATGGAAGTAAATACCATGTTCTTGGATGGGAAGAATCAACATCATCAAAATGGCCATACTACCCAAAGCAATTTACAAATTCAATGCAATCCCTATTAAAATACCAATGACATATTTCACAGACCTAGAACAAATACTCCATAAATTCATATGGAACCAAAAAAGACCCCGAATAGCAAAAGCAATCTTGAGACAGAAGAACACAGCAGGAGGAATCACAACACCAGATATCAAACAATACTACAAAGCCACTGTAATCAAAACAGTCTGGTACTGGCATAAGAACAGACATATAGATCAGTGGAACAGAATAGAGAGTCCAGAAATAAACCCAGGCCTCTATGGTCAACTAATCTTTGATAAAGGAGGAAGGAACATAAAATGGAGTGAGAAGAGCCTCTTTAACAAATGGTGCTGGGAGAACTGGATAGGGACCTGCAAAAAAATGAAACTAGACCACCAACTTACACCACACATGAGAATAAACTCAAGATGGATCAAAGACTTAAATGTAAGCCGTGACACCATAAAAGTTCTAGAGGAAAACATAGGCAAGAAAATATCAGATATCTCACGTAACAATCTCTTCACGGATACATCTCTTAAAGCAAGAGAAATAAAGGAAAAAATAAATAAATGGGATTACATCAAACTGAAGAGTTTCTGCTCAGCAAAAGAAAACATCAGCAAGATGAAAAGGAAACCAACCATATGGGAAAACATATTTGCCAATCACATCACAGACAGGGGACTGATTTCCAAAATATATAAAGAGCTTATACGACTCAACATCAAGAAAACAAACAACCCAATTAAAAAATGGGCAAGGGACCTGAAAAAACACTTCTCCGAAGAGGACATACAGAAGGTCCATAGACACATGAAAAAATGCTCAACATCATTAGCCATCAGGGAGATGCAAATAAAAACCACAATGAGATACCATTTTACACCAGTCAGAATGGCCATCATCAACAAATCAACAAACAACAAGTGCTGGCGAGGATGTGGAGAAACGGGAACCCTACTGCACTGTTGGTGGGAATGCAGACAGGTGCAGCCACTATGGAGAACAGTATGGAATTACCTCAAAAGATTAAAAATGGAACTGCCTTTTGAACCAATGACTCCACTACTAGGATTATACCCGAAGAATCTTGAAACCCCAATTCAAAAGAACTTATGCACCCCTATGTTCATTGCAGCACTGTTTACAATAGCTAAGTGCTGGAAACAACCTAAGTGCCCATCTGTAGATGAGTGGATCAAAAAACTGTGGTACATTTACACAATGGAATACTATGTAGCAGAAAGAAAGAAGGAACTCCTGCCATTTGCAACAACATGGATGGAACTAGAGAGAATTATGCTTAGTGAAATAAGCCAGGCAAAGAAAGAAAAATACCATATGATATCACCTAATACAGGAAACTAAAGAACAACACAAACAAAGGAACTAAATAGAACAAAGAGCAGAATAGCCCTCAATAGGGGGGAGGGGAGAGGGAGAGAAGGGGGATAAGTAAGGGAAGGGATTAATTAAAGAGCCTGTATGAAAGACTCATGGACATGGACAACGGGGAGGGATATGATTGTGGGAGAGGGGGTGGGTTGGGTGGGGGAGAGAAATTGGGGGAAAAGGGGACAACTGTAATTGAAAAACCAAAATTAAAAAATTAAAAAAAAAAGAAAAAAGAGTGAAATAAGAAAACCCTGGCCAGGTGGCTCCGTTGGTTAAACATTTTCCTGTACACCAAAAGGTCGCAGGTAGGAACCCAGTCAGGGCACATCTCTAGGTTGTGGGTTTATTCCCCTGGTCAGGGCGTGTTCAGGAGGCAAGAGATCAATGTTCTCTGTCGCATCAATGTTTCTTGCTCTCTCCCTCCCTTCTTGCTTTCTAAAATCAATAAGAGTGTCCTCGGGTAAGTATTAACAAAAAAGTAAAATAAAAATGTTTTTTATTTATATGTATTATTATATTTTTATTTATATATATTATTTATTTATATGTATTATTATATTTTTCAAATTTCTACTTAGTTGTTGAAGCATTGTATTATACAATATATATTTTTATTGGAGCATTTTCTCTGAAGCTGATGTAACAAATGACCACACCTGGATGGCTTTGAAAAAAGCACAAATGTATTGTCCACAGTTCTGAAAGTCAGAAGTCTGAAATCAGCATCACTGGGCCCAATGAAGGTGCCAGCAGGACTACACCATCTGGAGGTTGTTGGGGGAGATCTTGTTCCTCGCCTCTCACAGCTTCTGCTGGCTGCAGGCTTGATCTGCTGGTGGTGGCAACACTCAGTCTTTGCCCCATTGTCACATCAGCTTCTTCTATTCTGTCTGCACCAAATCTCCTTCTGCCTCCACTTTATAAGGACGCAGGGGTTGCATTTAGGCTCAGCTCACCCTGATAATCCAGGATGACCTCTGCGTTTAAAGATCCTTAATTTAATCACTCATGCAAAGACACTTTTCATAAATAAAATAGCACCTGATCTCTTTGGGTGGTCATTATCCAGCCTACTACAGGCACAAATGCTTTTTAAGGTTTTGGGAACTAACTACTTTGATAAATGGAACTGGTAAAACTTTTATTTTTTATTTTAAGCCTAGAGGTAAGAAACAAAGGGCTCTGTGAATCTAGAAACTTTGGGAAATTCTAAGATAGAAGACTCTCCTACTAATCCAGGCAAGAAATGATGGGAGACTTGGACTAGAGAGGATGTGGAGGAAAGTGCTCAATTGTGAACTGTTGGTGATACAATTTGAGACTAAGGCAGATGAAATTTTCTGATGTTCTGGTCGGTGGTTGGAATGAGCAACTGGGAAGTTGCTTTACCATGAAGTGAGATGAAGAAAACTGTGCAGCTGCAAGGACCAGGTTTTTGTCTTTTTTTTTTAAGTATATTTTATTGATCATATTGTTACAGTAGTTCCAATCTTTTTCCCCTTGGCTCCCTTCTGCCCAGTACTCCCCTTCCTCCAGCAATTCCATCCCCCTTAGTTCGTACCTATGGATCCTGCATATAAGTTCTTTGGCTTCACCCTTTCCTATATTATTCTTAACTTCCCCCTGTTTATTTTGTACCAACCGATCATGCTTCTTAATTTCTGCACCATTTCACCATTTCCCCCTCCCCCCTCCCAGCTTATAACCCTCCAAATAATCCCCATACCTATGATTCTATCCTATTCTGGTTTGCTTTGTTGGATTTTGTTTTTATATTTTAGATTCAGTTGTTGATACATGTGAGTTTGTTGTCATTTTAGTGTTCATAGTTTTGAACTTATTTTTGTTAAGTAAGTCCCCTTTGACATTTCATATAATAATGGCTTGGTGATGATGAACTCCTTTAGCTTTACCTTGTCCAGGAAGCACTTCTTCTGCCCTTCGATTCCAAATGATAGCTTTGATGGATAGAGGAGTCCTGTGCAGGTTGCCTTTCATCACATTAACTACTGCTTGCCAGTCCCTTCCTGCCTGCAAAGTGTCCTCTGAGAAATTAGCTGATAGTTCTATAGGCACCCCACTGTAGACAATTCTCCACCTCTCTCTTGCTGACCCCAGGACCCTCTCTTTATCTTTCACCTTTAGCATCTAAATCATGATGTGTCCTGGTGTGGTGACATCTGGGTCCAGCTTGCCTGGGACCCTCCGTGCTTCCCAGACCTGTATATCCATCTCCTTTGCAAAAGTTGGGAAGTTATCCTCATTTTTTTCAATTCTTGCTTCCTCATTCTGCACTGGTTGACTGTTTTGTTCTTCCTTATGGTCCAAATCGTTGATTTGAACCCCAGTTTCCTTCCCTTCACCGTTGGTTTTGTGTGGATTTTCCTTCGTTTAACCTAGCATAGCCTTTATTTCTTCTCTTCTGTGTTTGCCATACTCAAGCATATCTGTCAAGCCTGTGAGCATCTTTATCACCAGTGTTTTGAATTCTTCATCTCTTAGGTTGTTTATCTCCTCATCTGTTAGGTTGGCTATCTCCTCGTCGCTTAGTTCTCCCACTGGAACCTTGATCTGTTCCCCATTTGGGGCCATACTTCTCTGTCTCCTCATTCTGACAGGCTCCTGTGTTTGTTTGCCTCTGTGTCCCAGGTAGAGCTGTCACTCCTGTTACGTTGTAAAGGGCGGAGCCTTAGGGATTTGTCAGTACAGGGCGACCTGTTTCACCATGTTGTGGTGCTGTATGGGGTCCGAGGGGGAACAATGCCGCCTTTCCAGCACTCGCCCCTTTTCCAGTCACTTCTCTCACTACTGCACCAGACTGGTGACCCTCTCGCTGCTGCCCTGGCCGTCGTTCCCAGAGTGGGTGGGTCTGCGGATGTTCTAGGACTGTGGGGGCCCTTTAAACAAGCGGACTCTGCTGAGAGACTTGCAGTTTCTTCCTCCGCTCCAACCCCAACTGCTGTGCACAGTCAGAAGCAATGAGGCTTGATTTTCCCCAGTGCTGGGACTGTGAGATGAGAGGTCTGGTGAGGGGCTGGGAATGCTCCTGACTTTTTAAAACATGTGACTGCACTTTCTGCTGCTGCCGCCCCTGCTGCCGCTACCACACTGCGTCCTCTCCGCCCTGGCTCCGCCCCACTACCTGTCTGCATGAGTATTTCTTCTTTATATCTTTGTTTGCTGGACTTCCATGTAGTTTGATTTCCTCGAACTTCTGGTTGTTTCTAGTTTTGAGGTAGTTGTATTCCTTCTTAGTTGTGGAGGGAGACTCAGCCTGTCTGTCTATGCCTGGAAGTAGGGTTGTTTTTGTGTGTGTGTTATTGTTGTTGCTATTGTCTCTTACAAGTAGGGCAGATGGGGCATTCTGTTTAGTACACTTTTAGAAAAGAAGATAAAAAGGGAAGGAAAAAGGGAAGCAAAAGATACAGGATCATGACTAGAGACTGCCTACAGACTCTCCACCAGCCCACAGGCTTATTCCACATTTCCTGGTGGACAAATGTAGCTCTACTCAGGAGGCCTTCAGGTCGTTGTGTTTTGCCTTCTTATTCAAAATGTGGTGTGAACAAATGTAGACATGAGGTGCTATGCAATAAGAGAGGGGAGACAGAAATACCTTTCTGACCCAAAGTCCTACGAGGGCAGGGCAAATGGGACTCTGTTTTGGGGAACTGAAAATTACAGGGTCCCCAATTTAAAAATATATGTAAAAGGATGGAGCAGAATTTAAGAAAAATAGGCTCTGCAACACAGTGATTGGATATCCTCAAACCCTTTCCTGGAAATAGGTCAACCCAAACAAGATACCCATGGGTAGCATTTACCACAAAACTAGAAACCCCAACATAAGAGGGTGCAGGATACACACACCTGCCAGGCCTCAGCATCTGCACCAAGAGAAGTGACAGACAGTAGGAAGCATCTGTGGGACATGATGGCAGGAGGCCTTCAAAGCACCTACAGTAGCCACAAGAAAGCACTGAAGGCCTGTGTGAGAAGAGCAGCTGAGACTGAGAGGGGTTTTGCCCAAGCCCAAAGTGAGCAAGTACAAGGGGCTGGCGAAAGAGTATGAAGGACTAGAGCGGTCTAGACCCTATATATGTTGACACTGAGCACCGGAGTGTCTTTCCTGGATGTAGCCCACACGGAGGAGACAGTGCACAGAGGAACTATAGACACAGAGGGAAGATGTCCTGATGAAGTTGGGGAGGGGAAACAGAGCCAGTAAACCTCAGATAGCAAGCCCCATGTTTCTGAAGACTACATTAAAATAAATACAGAAAAATTTTGTAAGTTAAAAAAGAGGTCTTCAACCTCATCTTTTCTAAGGACATTAAAACTAATTTTACCTAAAATATAAATAACAGAAAAGGATTGAGATAAAATCCCATACAAAGGTAGTATGGAAAAAGAAGAATAAAGAGCAGAATAGTATCTCATCTGCAAAAGAAACGAGTCAGAATAGATGGGCCCACAAAACAGTAACCTGCTATTTCAAAATGAGCTAAAAGACATTCAGTAAAACAAAGCAGAAGTTGAAAGAACATGGTGGGACATTATAATATAAAGGGCGCAGAATTTCTGTTTGGATTGAAGAAAATGTTCTGGAAATGATAAATGCCTGTAAAAGCTACCCATGAATGTTTAGTATGGGTTCGTCTATTTTCATGACAGGGTTTGGAAATTTTAAAACCATGTCCTGCTCCATCTACCTTTCTGAAGTGCTGCTCAGTCTTTTGATGTAATTACTTAAGTTTGGATGGTAGTGATGGTTGCGTGATATCATGAATGTACTTACTGTGACTGAATTGTATACTTAAGAAGGGTTGGGACTTCCGGCCAAGATGGAGGCTTAGACGGACACGCTAGGACTCCCTCTACAACTATAGTGGAATACAACTACTTTAAAACAAAGGATAACTAGAAATTCCAGAAAATAAAGCTACACGGAAGCCCAACATATGAAGTTATAAACCAGCGGTGCCATTTGGGCAGGTAAGAGTTAAAGAAGGCAAAGCTGTTTGCGGAGCGGGGGGGCGGGGCGGCGAAAAATCCTGGAGGCAATCAAGCCCCTGGCTTGCGCGACTCCGGGCGCTGGGGAGCAGCCGCAGCATCGCCTTGAACAGTGAGGCCCAGGGGGGCGGGAGGACGGATCCCGGTCTCCTAGCTGAATAACTGTGTGAATCCATCTTGGACCCCCGCCCCCACAGAAAGCACCACAGGGCGGCGAAATAGGTCGCGGACAGGCAGGCGCCGGCGGTCGCTGATTTGTGACGCGTACGCAGGCACTGCCCCCTGCCCCCGACAGCCGGCCCAGGAAAACAAAACGCATCTGTCAAAATGAGGCAGACAACTATAGAGATCCCGGTAACACAACTCACCAGGCAACAGATAGAGAACCTGACAGATGAACAGATAAGAAACCTGTCAGAGGCTCAGTTCTGGGCCATTGTTATCAGGTGGCTTACAGAATTCACAAAAGAGCAGGAAAAAGATATGAAAGAAGCGAAAAACTTTCATAACGAAAGGAACAAAACCACATACGAGACAGATGGTGAGGAATCCAGAGTCCATTTCAACAAACTGGAATATGGAGAAGGAACAAGCAGTCAACCAATGCAGCGAGAGGAAATGGCAAGCAACAATGAGAGGATCAGAAACCTCTGGGACAGCTATAAAAGGCCCAACATAAGAATCATTGGTTTGCCAGAGAATGAGGAAGATGAACTAGAACTTGAAAAATTGAGTGAAAATATAATAAAGGAGAACTTCCCAGACTTGGGGAAGGGAATAGACTTGCAGATCCAGGAAGCAAGGAGAGTTCCCAAGAGACTGGACCCAGGGAGAACCACTCCAAGACACATTATAATCAAAATGTCAAAAATTAAGGATAAAGAGAGAATCTTAAAAGCAGCAAGAGAGAAGAAAAGAATTATGTACAAAGGGGTCCCAATTAGACTATCAGCTGACTTCTCAAGGGAAACCCTACAGACAAGAAGGGACTGGCAAGAAATATTCAAAGTAATGAAAATCCAAAACCTACAACCACGAATACTCTATCCAGCGAAATTGTCATTCAGAATAGAAGGACAGAGAAAGTGTTTCCAGGACAAAATAAAACTGAAAGAGTTCATTAGATCCAAACCACTGTTATATGAGAAGTTAAAGGGACTGGTTTAAAAAACAGAAGCTAGGGAGATGAAACAAAGGCAAACGAAACAGGCAACGAGAGTGGAAAAGGAACTGTGGGTAAGGGAAACATAGTGGGGGGAGGCCAACAGGGAGGGGGAGTGGGGAGAGGGAGGGAGATGATATAGGAATTGGGGATCATGGTAGGAGGGAATGGAATAGACGGAGAGAGGTTGGGAGGAACTGTAAGCACAACTAATGGACATAATCTAAAAGGGGGGGACAACTGGAGGGAGGGGGCCACCGGGTGGAGGGGAGCAGAGGGAAGGGAAAGGGGCACAAATGTAATATTTTAATCAATAAAACACATTAAATCTGAAAAAAAAAAGAAGGGTTAAAATGGAAAATTGTGTGTTATGAATATTTTACCATAACTTAAAAATAATGAAAGGAAGCATAAATCAGAATAAAATGAGATGATGGAACTCAGTACAGAATTAAAAATACATTTAAAAATTTCAGAAATGAAGACTAATTAAATATAATACAAGAGTGAATGAACAAAATGGATAATGCCTTAAGGGAAACAAATGAGAAAACAATGAAAGTTTTAGAAATCAAAAATAAGATAAAAGGACTCTAGAGAAATGTCAAATATAAAAGACAGGGAAAAAAGCATGGACAATTTTAAGAGAGTAATACAAAAGTACATATAAGGATTTACTGTTGCATAAAAGTGATATTTCAAATTAGTGAGACAGATTCATCTGTAAATTGTGATACAGATATGTTGGAGTGTAGGTAATTTCTCTGGAAGAATCCACAGCATGGCAAAATAATGTCTCTGATGGAGGAGGGAAAGTAGTGTCTGGGGAACTGTGAGAAAAGGGAGGATTTTCACTGAAAACCCTTTTGTACTTTTCTAAATTTCTATCATGTGAATCTACTGCCTCAGAAGTCTGACTGCTTGAGTTCAAATCCCAGCTCATCCAATTGCCAGCTCTTTATCTAGGGTAAATACTTGACAAGCTCCAAGCCAATCTCCTTATCTGTGAAATGGAGTGATTAAGGTAGCCTGTTGCCACCTGGCACAGAATGAACTCTCAATAAATGTAAATTGCTTTTGGAAACAATGCAGATGCCCATCAACTGATGAAAGGATGAACAAAGTGGTAAATCCACTCAATACACTATACAGTCATAAAAAGGAATGAAGGACTGACACATGCTACAACATGAATGAACATTGACAACATGCTAGTGAGAGAAGCCAGACAAAAACGTCACATATTGTATTTCTCCACGTATGAAATCTCTGGAAAAGTGACTTTCATCCAGATACAAAGCACAGTAGTGGTGCCAGGGGCTGGAGGGACGAGGTAACAAGAAATAACTAACTGCCAATGGTGAAGGGGGTTTCTTTGGGGCTGTTGAAAATGTTTGGGGATAAATGATGGTGATGGTTGCACGAGTTTTGAATGCACTAAACGTCACTGCATTTACAGTTTAAAACGATGAACTTGATAGTATGCAAATTATACCTCAATAAAAATAATTGTTGAAATACACATTACCAATTTTCAAATGATGATGAGTCCCATCTCTGCCCTTCCCCTATTCCACTCTCTTTCCTGTTCCCCATGCTCCCCCACCACCACTTCTCCCAGCAGCCCCAGGAGGCCTCCCAAGGAGCGCCTTTGAACTGATCCCTTTGTAGTAGGGCTGTTCAAGCAGCAATTAAGTGTGCACATGCGCTTGTGGCTCTGGCCCCCAGGGCAATGGACGTTTCCATCAGATTTTTCTCATGGACTTTGGTTGAGGTGGTGATTAGACGAGGCAGCACATGCAGCCTGGGTCACAGAGGAGGCCCTTGATGGCCCCTCTACTTAAATGCTTAGGCTTCACCTGAAGTTTGATGTCATCTACCAGTAACATCGGGATACTGTGCTCTGAAAGTCAGGTTTCCACCCACGGGCCCTTGTAAATACTGAGGCCTTTGGAGACAAGCCTGAAGTGGAGGCTTTGCTCCACCACATGCAATGTGACCTCAGCCCATGACTGAACATCAGGAGTAAAGTGGCACAGGGATGCTGGCCTCGAGTGTTGTTGGGAAAGTTGACTGAAGTAGTGTCTTAGTGGGCATGGCGCTCAGGCGTTGCGTAAATGGTCGTTTACGTTACATGGCCTGTTCTGGGTATCCCTCCTACTGCAACAGTTCACCAGTTGTCCAGGCCCCAGTGACCAGCTGCCCCCAGGATAACAGTAATCCAGTGCCACTCATCTGGTAGATTCCCCTGTTTTGTACTCACCTCCCCCAACTACAATCAGATTTGGATAAGGCAACCCAAACCAGCTGGAAATGTTTCCAGAACCTGTTTTCTAATATATATACTTACTTGGTGATCATGAGGCATTCGGCCAGCCACCACAGGAGACTTTTTATATTTCTTCTGGCCAACCAAGAGTCATCTTCTGCCATCTTCAACTCTAATCCAATTTTCTTCTGTTATCTTAATTTTAGACCTTTTTCCCTCCTCTGTTTCTTTTTATAAACTCATAACACCTCTCCCCCATGGGAGAGTCCCATGGTCATTACGACCACGGACTAAGTTCCTGCCTTTTCCTCACTTCTTACCCCTTGTCCCTGATTTGCTCATCCAACTTCCAATATTTCATTCTCAGGCAGCCTTTGATCCCAACCGTCACCACAGAAAAACCACAGTTAACAGCATCTCCAAATTCAGAAGGCTTATTTCTCATCTACTAAGTCTATTACATTTATTTATTTATTTATTCAATTTTATTAAGTTTTAAAATATACCGGAATAGAGAAATGTATATCTATCTATGGGAAGAAGTTGGTATTCAAAGTGGCACCAACCATGCTAGCCTCTCTTACCGTGCGTAGCCATAGTATTGAGAGATTTCCATTTCTTTTTCCCTTTCAATGAAATACTGCACTTTCCCCACAGAGGTGTATTTGGCAGCATTCTCACGCTCTAGTTGAGCCTTCCTCTTCATGGCCTCCCGCTCTGGCCTCTGCTCATTTGTGATGGGATTTGATATGATGGGCCCAGAAATGCCGGGGTTCTTCCATGGCCTTGGCTGAAGGGCGAAATTCTGGAGTAGATACTGGTTTTGAGGCTTGGGTGGGAAGTGGGGCTTGGTCACAGTACTGTGAAAGGGCTCCCGTTGGAAAGAACTGCAACCTGATGTTTTGTACGGCACAGGCCTGGGAGCAGCAGACGGAGGGACACTGGGGCAGGTAGTGTTGGTCAAACCTGGTCTAGATGGGTTGGTTGAAACTGAGCAAGGTGGCCTGGCAGGACCTGTCAAAGGTGCAGCAGTGGGCCGGGATGAATGGACTGCAGCAGGCTGCACTGAGGTAGAACCAGGCCGGGCAGGGTTAGCCACAGCAGGCCGATGTGATGCCACAGGCTGTGGTCTGCGAGGAACTGGTCGAGCTTGAGGTTTGTCCAGTTTAAAAAAAGGCAAAGATACCAACTTGACCTGGCCAGGAGGTGGCAGCTCAATCTGAGTCGGAGAAGAACACTCCTTTTCAGCACTGCCATCTGTTTTCTGGTGTTTGACTTGAGTTTTCTCAGGACCTTTGCCCTCACCCGAGGTATCCAGCCTTCGTTTGGTAGGAGGAGGTGGCTGGGGGCCTTTAGGGTTGCTTGAGTTTCCCACAGCCCGGGATGAAAACAGTTCAGTGTTCTTATCAGCCTTCTTCCCTAGTGCGTGAAACACTTGCACTGATTCCAGCATGTGCATAGCTAGGCAGCTGCGAGGCTTTTTGAAGGTCTCTTGGGTCAGCTCAGTTTGATTTTTCTTCTGTTTCTTCTTGGAACTGGTTGGCTTTTCTTCTGCCTTAAATTTGTTCCCTGCCTGCTTATTCTTTTCAGCGATCTTGGAGTTGTTGTCTTTTTTTCTTTTGTTTTTTTCCTGCCCGTGGCTCTTAGTTTCGCTGTTTCTGCTGGATGCAGATTTGTGAGGCTTGCTGTTAGAATGCCTGGCTGTGTTTGTAGGAGCCATGCCACTGGCTGCAACTTTGCAAATACCCACTTCTCCCGAGCACACGCAATCCGGGCTCTCAGACTTGATTTTGGCATTGGGAGCAACGCTGATGGGCTCGGAGGCTTTACGTTTGTTCTTCCTGGCTTTATCAGAAGCCTTAATGACACTTGAGTTCTCCTGCACCTTGTTCAACTTGTTGCCTCTGTTACCTTTGGTTTTGATCTCCTCAGGACCTTTGGATTGATCAAGATCTTCCAAGGGCTCTAAGAGTGAAGGAAGTTGAATATCCTTGGGACCTATGGATTGATCAAGATCATCCAAGGGCTCTAAGAGTGGGGGAAGTTGAATATCCTTGGGACCTATGGATTGATCAAGATCACCCAAGGGCTCTAAGAGTGGAGGAAGTTGAATATCCTTGGGACCTATGGATTGATCAAGATCATCCAAGGGCTCTAAGAGCGGGGGAAGTTGAATATCCTTGGGACCTATGGATTGATCAAGGTCATCCAAGGACTCTAAGAGCGGGGGAAGTTGAATATCCTTGGGACCTATGGATTGATCAAGATCATCCAAGGGCTCTAAGGGTGGGGGAAGTTGAATAGCCTTCACCAGTGTAGCGATGTCTACAAAACCATCATAAGGTTCAGTCCCATATTCAAGTATCTCTTGGTTTTTAAGACTGTTATTAAGACTCAAGGTTTTCTTTCTGAGATCATCCTTTTCACAATCAGGCTGTTTTTCTGGGACAAGAGGATCAATACTGTCCAGGAACTCATAAGTATCAGAGATTTCTAAAGGGAACAGAGGAAGATCTCGGTTTTCTATTGGGATCTGGTAGGAATCCAGAGGCTTTGAAAGGGTAGCTTTAATATTGTCTGAATTCTTATTTTCTCTCTGTTCCTGGCTTGGCACTGGAGGCAGTGATAGTAGATTACTAGAACTTTGGACAGGAGCTACCACTGAAATGTCCCCATTACCAGGTGGTGGATTACTCTCAAGTATCTGGGTATTTCTGCTATTACAGGACTGAGGGAGTTCTGGAGTTTGTGGCAGACAAAATGTTTGGCCTGGAGGTTGCAATCCCAGGGAAGTCTCCATCCTCAGGGAATGCTCCATCACTACAAAGGAATCAAGGAGAACTTAGTTAGTTCCTGGTAAATAAAATTCTTCCTTATCACAAATGCAGCAATCTTGCTCCTTCCAACAATGGGAAAGGTATTTCTATGAGCTCTTTTTAAGGATCATGGACTGCACCCTGTGCAAGAGGTAGGAGGCCACTGTTCTAGTTGTTACTGGTGGTCATTTAATGTCATTGTTCCATGGTTATCTTTGAAGTTCACAGGATTGTTATGAGTCAAATAAGAAGTAAAAGTGATTTTAAAAATATTTTACAAGCCTAGTGTTTTCACATATAATCCTTTTAATTCTTTCAACTTTCCTGAGTTAATAAGAACGCTTAATACCACACAGTAGGAGAAGGAGTGGAAATCTTCCTAATGAAATGAATAAGCACAGACAGGTTTTTAGCCTATTATTTTTTCTTTAACAAAGTATTGAGAAACAACTCTTTTAAGTCTTGGTATAAACCAAGAGAGAGAAAGTGAAATTGGCACTGTCACAGTAAGAGTTCTGAAATACCTTTACAAATAGACTAAATCAAGAAATCAGGGAAGGGAGTTCATTTCAGTGTGGTAGTACAGGGCAGTGAAGGGGTGATATCCCTTGGTATATGCTCTTGTGGTTCTCCTACATAGAGCATACATGGCCTTTAGATGTCCAACCTTCCCACCTCTGTTATGTGTTCCCGTAATGACTCTGAAAATGCAGAGTTCTGACTGAGGGTAGTAGTCTCTAAAGTCACAGGACATAAATTCCACCTGTCTGTGGACTCACCACTTCCCGGCTGCAGATTGACCCTATTTTTGAATGCTGACTTTATTCCTCTTCCTTTTTGCTCTTTGTACTCACCTTGAAAACTTGTATCTGCGATGGGTTGAGTGGGCACAGAGTAGTAGATTCCAGAGGTGGAGGCCGGTGGAATCACGTTTGTGGGCTGATTGTCCTTTAGTACCATGACCATCTCTGGTTGAGGGACAGAGGCTCTGCTTTCCATGTAAGAAACAACAGAGCCATAGGATTGGAGGTAGGGACCAAGTTCTCCAGAGAGAAGAGGCCCTTGTGTGCCTGGATTATAGTAGTATACCTGACTTCCCTCCTGGTAGGGAAGTGACAGGCTATATCCCTGATTTGGAATCTGAGATGGTGCCACCTGAACAAGGCGGGCAGAAAGTGATGGATACAGAGGGGCCATGTTATTGGCAACTGAAGTGGTATTATACTGGGATACCATAGACATGGAGGAAACAGCTGTGTTTTGGCCAGTGGCAGGCACAGTGAAGGCTCTGAGTGATGATGACTTCTTTTCAGAGCCTCCTGTGATAGCCCACTGAAAAGCCCCAGGATTGGAAGCGGCTGAGGTGGAGATCTGGCTCTGGCCAATGCCTCCAGGCCACATAGTTGTGCTAGCATGTTGGTAGAGGCAGGCACTACCCATGAGTGCTTGGAAGGAGGTGCCAGAGGCTGATGGCAGTAGCCATTGTGAACTGACAGCTGGAGTAGAGTTACTGGAGAAGTTGCAGACCCTTCCTGTTAGGGAGGCTGCATTGCTCACTGCAGGAAGAGAGGGCTGTGTAGAATCTGAATTTCCAAGGAAATGTGGATTTTGGAAATTTTCTGTGGGGAACAAGAGGGTGTTGAAAAAAGTCAGTGAGACTGATGAACTCTCACTATGTTTGAAGAATATAATTATCTTTAGATTGTTGCTATGAGAAAGCCTCTAATACCAGTGCTCATTGAGATATCAAAAATAAAACAGTTTACGATGGTTGTAAGTGCTAGAGCAGTTTACTACTCCCTGTATTAAGTGCCTTTGCTCCCAACTGAGGAAAAATGTTCAGAAGACCAACAAGTGTGGTTTGTATATTGTTCTCGAGATTAGAATCAACCTCTCCTTGCCCTGTCATCTCTTGAGCCTGCACTTGTGTTGATTTGCATGCTATTTCCTAGAATTGAAGCGCTTAGAACCAGGAGTCTTTAGAAAACCTCTGTTCTAGCATTCTCATTTTATTTGTGAGGTAAGTGAGGCTCAGAGAGGTCAGATAGAGTTGTTTAAGTTCTCCCTTTATATCAGTATTATTCTCAGGTTACGTAACCTCAGCATCCTGACTGCCCTGCAGGACTGTGCTCTGAGCATTACACAGCCATAAACTGGGAACAATACAACTCTAATGTAGGCAGAGTTTTGTCCATGAGAAACCAGTACAGCTATTACCATCATAACCTTCAGTGTCTCATTTTGCCTGCACAGTTCACATGTTATTCTTAGAAATCACATATAACTCAGTCTGGCTGGTAAAAATGAAGGGTCATTCTTACATTCTTGAAGCCTGACTTCTGATCCTTTCTCAAAATGAGTATTTGAGAGTGTGTTTCTCAAGAAGTATTTTTTGAAAGAAAAACATTATTTAAACTCTCTGAGCTTTAGGCTACTCATCCATAAAGTGCTTATAACAACAACAGCAGTAATTCATATATGACAAGTGATACATTACAAATGAAATGAAAATCATATTTCAGAACTAAATATATATATATATATATATACATATATATGTATATATATATATATATAATTTAGGGCATGCAGCAAGGATCAAAGCATAATAAATTTGGTAGTAAGTGAAGTTCTGTTTTATACATGCTATAGTATAAAACTGAATGTTGCCTATTTTATTTCAGTGAGTACTATAAGCAAAGTGTAGCCCAGAATGAAAGGCGATTTTGAAGGAATTCCCAGCTAGTACACACAGACAGAGAATACATATCAGTAAAAATTGCCTAACAAGTAGCAAGATGCAATAAATGTGTATGTACAGGTAGCCCCAATATAGACAAATATTTTAGTAAAGCCAGCTATAACGCAGAGAGTAAAGTAAGTGTAAAGGAACTCCATTATTGTGCTCATTCACATTCATGTGAATATTACCCAGCAAGTACAGATATATAACAGCTATATAACAGTGAGTCCAGTAGAAATATATATTCCAATTAATAAAACACAAAAGGACACTTAAAAGTATCATGTAGTTTTTATATTTATCTTAAAACCTGGATTATAATGGCCTTCAACATCCAGGAATGTGTTATACCCAAAGCCTTAAAAACCTTCATCATAGATTTAATTTTCAAAAATTTGAAGTAAGAATACCCAAGAAACTCCACAAAATTGTTTCTTGATAAATGTGAAATTAGAGTATGGGGTGTGGCTTTTCTCTTTTTCTTAGGTAGCTAAGATCTAAAAAGAGATGATGGCTGTTTATCAGTGTGCTGTCTGTGTTAGGGAGAAACTAACTGTAAAGATGAAAACCCACTTTGTCTCAGAACATAGTCATCACACAAAAGAATTAGTCTTTCTGGTTCAAATAAGGATATAGCATTTAAAAATATTTATTTTTGATAGACTAAACATCTACAAAGTTTAAAAATCAGAATGAAGTGAAACACTGAAAGTGCTGTTTCCTCCAGCCCCCCAGATAACCAGTTTTATAGTTTCACATTTATAGAAAACCTCTGCTCTAAAATATAGCTTTTAAATATTTATATTCAGTTGTCAATTGCCATCCGTGTTCAGAGAGGTGGTTTTAAACACAAACACATGACTTCTGGACAACTTTCTTTGCCTAGTGATACTCTATTCTGGTCTTACTTTTCTTTCTACTTTACTAATGGAAGCATTTGCTAAAAGTCACCTTTATTTTGCCCTACTCTGAGCAGATTTTACCCTGTGCTATTGCTGCTTTAATTTAAAATATTTGGATTCCTTCAACATTCCATTCCTAACTACCACTTTTGCTCTTGAGGGTTCCTCCATGCTGTCTTCTTTCATTCCTATGGTTTTCCCTCCTTCGTTCTTATAATTTTGCCTCCCTCTTGGTTCCTCCCGTTGGCCTATGCTGATAAAAATAATACCTACATTTCAATATTTTTTCACTTAGTTTGGATAGAAAACTCGAAAAACTGGTATAAATTACTTTTTAAACAGCACTAAATTTAAAACTCTGAGGTAGAAATATCAGTGGTGGGAGACCATTACACATGGTTTTATACATATATATAGTTTTCTCTGTCACCTAGGTTTTCTATCTGTTTCTGTTGTAATGGTCTCGGCAAGTCTTGATTTCACTTTTATATGGGTGTCCTTTAAGGCTCATTATGAGAAAAGAAAGGGATTAGAAATAACAACCAAACTAATGTTTTAATGTAATAGATGAGGAAAAAGCAGATTATGTGAGAGATTGAATTACATGTCCAAAGTGACATAGCTAGGGAATGTCAAAATCAAAACTAAAATTAAGTCTCCAGATTTTCAGATTACGCTTTCTCCCCTTATAATATAGTATTTTGGCTCTAGTGCTAAATGTAGGGCCCAAAATATCTAAGGAATAACTTTAGAAAAGATTCTCTCATTACCTGACATGGTCAGAGGAGAAGAGGAAATATCAACTGTAGATGCAAAGGACGAGGAGACAATATGAGAAGGCTGAGTGGCTGGAGCCCAAGAGCACATGTGCCCAGTGCGAAAGTCACTGGTCGCACTGGTCACTGGCCACTGGTTACTGGTCATTGGTCAGTTGTGATGATACAAATTTATTTACAGGCAGCTCCATGGAAACCCCAAGATTCTACCAGGTTGTGGTAGGTTTGGTGGGAGAACGATGTCACAAAACAGGCAGTTTAAAGTCACCAGGGAGCCAATAGGGAGCTCAAATTCCCAACAAGATGACAGGATTGGATGGAGGGAGCTAAGTCAACAACTAAATGGCTGAGTTTGGGGGACCGTTGTCATAGTTTACAAGGCAGATGTGATAATCTCACTTTCCTCAGGCTCTTATGTTAAAAAAAGAATCATCTCAATGTTTCTATAGATGCTCATTAATATAATTAAATATTAGTTAATCCTCTATATTATGTTGTATAATAGGATATTGTTAATATCCTTAGGTAGAAGGGAAAGGGACATCCAGGTTGTATAATTACAATGTTCCCAATGAAATTATATCAGGCCATCTCATTAGGGAATATACTGCAGCTTTGGAGGAGCAGAGAAAGGGATTAAGGAGCTCTTTGTGTGACTAGGTTAAAGAATAAAATGGAGTTTGTTGAGTGCATGTTGCGGTGAATGATGTGGTCTAAGGCTCCCCACTTATAGTTCCTTCTCCTTGAATCCTACCTTCCTTGGGCTGGGCTGGGCTGGGCTGCACTAAGGTGGGCCTGTTTGTACTTGCATCTCTCTTCTGCTCTCCTTTTCTTTTTCTTCTTCATTGTCCGTGTTGTTTCTGAGAATAGATTTGATGTTGAATTCTTACTCTCATGGATGTTACTTCCTGTCAACTTTGAGCAGCCGGGACTTCTCTTCAGTGTCTTTGGCTTCCCCAAATGGACTCTGCCCATTAGAAGCAAATACCAAAGAGCGAGAGGGGTCAGCTCATTGCAAACCTTTCCGCTCCCAGCCTTTGGTTGCGGTTCTCTTGACCAGAATTTGCCTCCTCTGCTTCTTTGGCCCATGAAGGAATGCTGCCATCCTGTTCTTTTACATGGAAGAGGCATTCACAATATTCTCCATTTCCTTCTTACATAAAGTGTATCCGGTGTGGCAGTTACTGTAGTCTCCTCCCCCTTGCAAACAGCCGCTGTAGAATTTTGGGCCTCTAGGATTCTCTGTCTGCCATGTTTGGGTGCAAGGCCAGGCAGAAATGAAGAGGATAATAGTTAGAGAAAGTCAAGGACATTGATGGAGAAGAGGGAAGAGGGAAGGTGAAAGTGTACAGGAAGAAGGAGTCTGATGTGGACTTTTCAGTTTCTGTGAGAAATAGGTTGGCACATTTTGACCTCATTTTTTATTAACAGAATATATGTGCTAAGTAATGCAGAAACCCCCAGGAATTCTGTTCAGAAGAGAGAATAATCTTCCATGTATTTCCTACTTTGTTATATGTATTATTACCTCACTTATATCATTCACTGGTATGTTTGAAGATCATGCTGTGTATCAGTGCTCTGCCTTTGTCCAGATGTTCTCTTCCTTGTCAAAATTTTAAAGATTCTATCATTGTAAGACATATCACATGTTTTTGACCTGATGACTTTTTTTAGAAGCATCATGAACCACCTTGACCTGATGGATTTTGTGGAGAAACTTAAAAAGAGGTCTGTGAGCAAGGCACTGTGGTGAGTTACATTGTGCACCAAGCAAAGGGAGAGATGTGTGCAGTCAGCCCAACTTGGGCCTGGGTTGCCTCTTCTTTTCTTCCCCTGCTTAGTGCTGCTCACATTCACCACTCTTGTGACTGTGAGTGAGGGCTGAGTTGCTAATGACCTAACAGGGTGGGGCCAAAGTAGGTATACAGTTTTTCATATGGAAAGTAATACAAAAATTAATAAATAATGCTATTAGAATAAACTGTTTTACCTACTCACACCATAGATCCTCTTTGTCCCCACCTGTATATGGAGTAAGCTGCTACAGTTGAGAGTTGAGTAGTTGACACAGAGACAACCCCGCAAACAAAGACTAATATATGTACTGTCTGGCTTTTTATAGAAAATGACTTCTGGCCCTTGATGTTGGTAGGGTCTTACAGGCTACTGTTGGAATGTTGGCTTTGATTCTGAGAAAAATGAGGATC
The DNA here is from genome assembly GCF_987537825.1 of Furipterus horrens. Classification (NCBI taxonomy): domain Eukaryota; kingdom Metazoa; phylum Chordata; class Mammalia; order Chiroptera; family Furipteridae; genus Furipterus; species Furipterus horrens. The sequence goes on along the minus strand of NW_028327176.1, from coordinate 54,639,281 downwards.
TCTGGGAGGGTTTGAGCAGGAGGAGGACAGGATCTGACTGAAGTTTTGGTGGCTGTGTTGACAAGTTTTAGAGGCAAAGGTTGGAGCAGGTAAGCCGATTAGGACTGCGGTTCCCAGTACACTGGGGTGCCCCCGGAACACCACAGCAAACTCATCAGGGTGTAGCAGTGTATTTTAAATTTCTGAAGCATTTACAGTGATACTTGACAGCTGTTAGATACCGTGTGTGCTTCTACCCAGTGATTAGTTGACAGTTTCAGCATTAGGTCACGCTATATTCTTTTCAATGTTATCTTGTCTTTGTGAAGTTGAGTTTTTGGCAGTAGCTGAAACAAGAAGCAAGCACTATTAGAAAACTGATATGGAATAGGAAATGAGGCTGGCAGGATCCAATTTGATTTTAAGGTATGACATGTTGTACAGTGCCTAATAATCACATGAGTAATTGTGGTTCGAGACGGACGGCTGCCGATGATGATGACGATGAATTGTGGTTAAGGGTAAAATAAAAATATTTTTAAAATTCGCATGTATTATTTTTCAAATATCTACTTAGTCGTTGAACGATCGTATCAGTACAATGTGTAGTTTTATTGTAGCATTTTCCCTGAAGCTGATGTAACAAATGACCACACCTGGGTGACTTTGAAAAAAGCACAAATGTATTGTGCACAGCTCTGAAAGTCAGAAGTCTGAAATCAGTATCACTGGGCCCAATGAAGGTGTCAGCAGGACTACACCCTCTGGAGGCTGTTGGGGGAGATCTTGTTCCTTGCCTCTCAAGGCTTCTGCTGGCTGCAGGCTTGATCTGCTGGTGGCGGCAGCACTCAGTCTTTGCCCCATCGTCACATCACCTATTTCTCTTCTATCTGCACCAAATCTCCTTCTGCCTCCACTTTATAAGGAAGCAGGATTGCATTTGTGGCTCAGCTCACCCTGTTAATTTAGGACAACCTCCACTTCTAATGAGCCTTAATTTAATCACTCATGCAAAGACCCTTTTCCTGAATAAAATAGTAATATTTACAAGTTTCAGGGACTAGTACCCGATCCCTTTGGGTGTCCATTATCCAGCTACTACAGGCACTAACACTTTTTAAAATTTTTGGCATTTACCTACTAGTTTGGCCAAAAAGTCTGCTTAGATTTTTCCATAAAATAAAAGACACATTTTTCTTCTTCACCGTTAACTTTATTGATTTGAATATCTGAGGATGTGGGCTATCTTCTCTGTGTTATAACATTGGCTATTTTCAATTAATATCTTGATTTGATTGCTATCAGCTTCAATGTGTCTCCTGACCTTGGAGTATTCTTTAGCAAGAAATCTCCAGCATGAAACTCTGCAACCACCCTTGAACACATTAGATCAGTCATAGCACCTTCTCCATACTCTGCACAAATCTTTTATTGGTGTTGCATTTGCATTTTTACCTTTCTTGACATAATAAAGCATAATATGCTGGAAATGTTGCTGATTTTCTTCCATCTTCAATATTAAAAAGGCTACACAAAATCTACCAATTTTCATAAGTCTTTTTTACATGCATGCTGATAGGACAGCTGTGACAATACAATCTAACAAAATTATTTTGAATGAAATTAAAGACAACTAAGCACTACTAGAGCCATCTTACAGAAAAAAACAAACATACACATTTTGGCCAACACAATACTTAATAAATGGGATGGTTAAGTCTTTTCTTTTTTATTTAAGCCTAGAAGTAAGACTCAAGGACTCTGTGAATCTAGACATTTGGAAACCTCTGAGTTTGGACACTCTCCCAGTAATCCAGACAGAAAATGATAGATACTTCAAAGTAGAGTGGACAAGTCTTGGATACAATTTGAGAGCAAGGCAGATGGAATTTGCTGTTCTGTTTGTGCAGTAGATAGGAAAAGAAAGGAGCCTAATGATTTCAAAGATTTTTAGACTGAGCAACTTGAAAAGTGGATTTACAATGCACTCTAATGAAGAAAACTGTGCATGGACCAGGTCCTTTTTTAAAATTATCTTTGGGGTTGGGATTTGGTCATGGTGGAAAGGGAATATGGGGGATTCTGTTTTGTACTTATTTAGAAAAGAAGATAAAAAGAGAAGGCAAGAGGGATGAAGAAGATACCCATTCCTGTCCGGAGCCTTCCCACAAACTCTCCAACTGCCCTAAGACCTATTCCACAACCCCTGGTGGTCAAACATCTCCCTACCCATGAGTCCTTCAGGTGGTTGTGTTTTGCCTTCTTATTCAAAACAGGGTGTGAACAAATACAGACATGAGGTGCTGTGCGAGACAGTGGAGACCAAGAAAGCCTTGTAGAACCCAAAGTCCTATGAGGGTAGGGAAAATGGTGTTCTACTTTGGGGAACTGAAAATGACAGGGCTCTCAAATTTAAAATAATTATGTCAAAGGGTAGAGCAGAATTTAAGAAAAATAGAGGCTGTGACAGAGTGTTTGAATTTCAACAAACCCTGTCCTGGAAACAGATCAAGCCCAGCCAAACATCCACGGGTAGCTTTCACCACAAACCTAGAAACCCCAAAGAAAGAGCAGAGAGAAGACAACTACCACCAGGCACACCCTGCCTGGTCTCAGCATCTGCACCAGAAGAAGAGACAGGGGGAAGCATCTGATGGAAATGAAGGCAAGAGGCCTTCAAAATGCCAGCAGTAGTCACAGGAAAGCACTGAGGGGCTAATTGAGAAGAGCAGCTGAGACTGGAGGGGTCTTGCCATACCATTGTACTTAAGTAAAGGGGCTGGAGATGGTGTGTGAAGGACTGCAGAAATGTAGACCCGCTATACCTTGACACTGAGCACCAGAACGCCTTTCCAGGATGTGGACCACACAGATAGTGCAGGAAGGAACTGCAGACACGGAGGAAAAATGTCTATATAGTTGGGTGGGAAACTGAGCCAGGAATCCTCAGACAGTAAACCCCATGTTTCTGAAGACTACATTAAAATAACTACACAAAAGCTGTGCAAAGTTAGAGCTTTCTTTTTTAAGTGTATTAAAACTAATTTCATCTAAAAATGAGTAACAGAAAGGATTGAGATCAAATCCCATATAAACGTAGTATAAGAAAGAGGAATCCACTGCCCTGACTGATGTGGCTCAGTTGGTTGGACTTTGTCCAGCAAAGCAAAAGGTCCCAGGTTCGATTTCTGGATGGGGCACATGGCTGGGTTGTGGACTCAGTTGCTGGTTGCGGTGTGTACCAGACACAACTTATTAATGTTTCTCTCTCGCATCAACGTTTCTGTCTTCTCTTTCTACTTTTCTTTCTCTCTCTCTAAAAAGAAGTAAAATATTTTTAAGAAGTAGAAGGAGAATGAAGAGTGGAATAGCATCACTTCTGCCAGTGAAACAAGTCAGAAAGACAGGTCCATGAAACAGATCAAAGTGTCACCTGCTATTTCAAAATGAGCCAGAAGTCACTTGATAAAACAATGCAGAAGATGAAAGAACATGGGGGTGGTGGGAATGAGAAAAATATGTGTTTGGAATGGTGAAAATGTTCTGGAAATAGTAAATGCTGGTCAAAGCTACCCACTCATGGGTGATCAGTTTGCATTGACCTATTTTCAGACAGGTTTCAGAATCTGTTCTGTTCCCTCCATCTCTCTGAAGTGGTGCTCAATCTTTTGACATAATTATTTTAAGTTTGGATGGTAGAGATGGCTGCATAATGGCATGAATGTACTTAATGCAACTACATTGTATAATTTAAAAGGGTTACAAAGGTGAACTGTGTGTTATTTATATTTTATTGTAATAAGAAAAAGGAAAGAACAAGATAAATGAGAATTAGGTAAGATGATAGAACTCTGGACAGAATTAACAATGAAAGAAAAACTTCAGAAATGAAGAATAAATTAAATATAATGGAAGAGTGAATAAACAAAAAGGATAATGCCTGATTGGAAATAAATGAGAAAAGAATAAATATTTTAGAAATCAAAAAGAAGATAAAAGAAACTAGCAAAACATCAAATATGAAATAGGCAAAAAAAAATCAGGAAAATTCTGAAAAGAGTAATACAAATGCATATAAAGGTGTGATACATCATAAAAGTGACATTTCAAGTTAGTGGGGAAGATTCACCCATAAATTGTGATACATATATGTTGGAGTGTAAGTCATTTCTCTGGAAGCATCCACAGCCTGGCAAAAGTGTCCCTAATGGAGGAAGTAAGTGAGTGTCTGGGGACCTTCAGGAAAAAGGTGAATTTTCATAAATAACATTTTGTACCTTTCTAAATTTCTGTCATGTGAATCTACTAGCTCTGAAGTCTGACTGCTTGAGTTCAAACCCAGCTCACGCCATTGCTAGCTCTTAATATTCGACACTCTCCTAGACTATCCCCATATTTGTTAAATGGGGTGAGTGATGTATCCTGGTGCTGGCTGGAACAGAATGAACTCTCAATAACTTCAAATTGCTGCTGGAAACAACTGAGATGCCCATCGATTGATGAAAGGATGAACAAAGTGGTAGATCCATTCAATACATTCAACAGTCATAAAAAGAAGTGAAGGACTGACACATGCTACAACATGGATGAACTTTGACAACATGCTTAGACACCTTGGCAGGGGAGAAGCCAGACACAAAGGTCACATATTGTCCTACTCCACATATGAAATCTCTGGAAAAGTGACTTTCGACCAGAGAGAAAGCATAATAGTGGATTCCAGGGGCTGGAGGGATGAGGGAACAAAGAATAACCAACTGCTAATGGTGAAGGGGGTTTCTTTTTGGGCTGGTGAAAATGTTTTGGGATAGATGATGATGATGGTTGCATGAATTGTGACTGCACTAAACGTTCTGAATTTGCAGGTTAAAACAATGAACTTGATAGTATGCAAATTATATCTCAATAAAAATAATTGTTAAAATGCACATTACCAATTTTCAAATGATGATGATTCCCATCTCTGCTCTACCCTATTCCACTCTCTTTCCTGTCCTCCACACTCCCCCACCGTCACTTCCCCCAGCGTCCCCAGGAGGCCTCCCAAGGAGCCCCTGGAACTGACACCTGCATAGTAGGGCTGTTCAAGTGGCAATGCAGTGTCCATGTGCACCTGTTGCTCTGGTCCCCATGGCAATGGACGCTGATTTTTTCTGATGCCCTTCAGCTGATGGAGGTGATTAGATGAGGTGGCATGTGCAGTCTGAGTCATGGAGGAGGCCCTTGATGGCTTCTTTACTTAATGCTTAGGTTTTGCCTGAAGTTTATCGTCACCCACCAGTAATGTCTTGATGCTGTGCTGAAAGCTAGGTTTCCACCCACGGGCCTTTGCAAACACTGAGGCCTTGGGAGATAAGCCTCAAATGGAGGCTTTGCTCCACCGCATGCAATGTGACCTTAACCCATTGCTGAACCTCACGAGTAAAGTGGCACGGTGATGCTGGCCTCGAGTGTTGTTGGGAAGGTTGATGGTATTAGTAGTGCATTAGTGTGCCTGATGCACAGGTGCTGTGTAAATGGTTATTTGTGTCCCACATGCTGTTCTGGGTGCACCTCCTACTGCAACAGTTCCCTTGGCCAGGCCCCAGTGACCAGCTGCCCTCAGGATAACACTAAGCCCTTGCCACTCATCTGGTAGATTCCCCTGTTTTTGTACTCACCTCCCCAAACTACAGCCATACACAGGTAAGACAACCCAAACCATCTGGAGAAGTGTCCAGAATCTGTTTTCTAATACATATACTTATCTGGTGCTCATGGGACATAAGGCCAACCTCCACAGGAGACATTTTACATTTCTCCTGGCCAACCCAGTCACCTTCTGCCATCTGCACCTGTATTCAATTACATATTATTTTAACCCTAACCCCAGCCTCTGCTTCTTACTTCTGCCCTTTTCCCTCCTCCTGCTTCTTTTGATAAACCCATAATATCTCCTCCATTTTGGCCCTGTGGCCATGAAACAATTTCCTTCCTTTTTTTTCAGTTCTTACCTTTTGTTCTTCATTTACCCATTAAGCTACCATTATTTCATTCTCACAGAGCTGTTGATCTCCTCGCCCACCAGGGAATAATCACAATGAGCAGCATTTCAAAACTCAAAAGGATTTTTTTATTACTCATATGCCAAGTCTATCACATTTATTTATTCAACTTCATTGTTTTAAAATATAACAATATTTTTCTTGTGGACTTCAGTTGACGGTGGTTTTTGGACGAGGGGGCACATCTGGCCTGGGTCATGGAGGAGGCCCTTGATGGCCCCTCTACTTGATGGCTCCTCTATTTAATGCTATCACTTCGCCTGAAGTTTGGTGTCATCCACTGGTAACATCTGGATGCTGTGCTCTGAAAGCCAGATTTTCACCCAGCGGCCCTGGGAAACACTGGGGCCTTGGGAGACCACACATTGTTAGTGACACGGGCATGCAATGCGGAGGATTATTTGGTGATTCTCAAAAATCCTCACCCAGGGATATACTTTTAGTGATTTTAGAGAGAGACGAAGTGAGAAAGAGAGAGAGAAAGAGAGAGAGAGAGAGAGACATTTATATGATAGAGAAACATCATCAACAGGTTGCATCCCATATGCACTCTGGCTGAGGGTCAAACCCACTACCTTTTGGTGTATGGGATGATGCTCCAACCAACTGAGCCAACACCATTCTTGGCATCTAGGCCTGCAGAGTAAGCAGTAGTCAAACAGACTTGCAGCTGATTGGCTAAGCAATGTTTCAGAGGGCTCTTAGAACCACTCACAGTCTAATAGACCCCAAGACCCTGGTCCCTAGAAGCAGCCAGGGAGCACGGAGTGTTCAAGGCCAAGTTCAAATGGGTTTCCAGCCCCATCTGACAATTCTTCAGTCATCCCTGGAGGGCTTGTTCTTCTGTTCTCAACAGCATCTTCCCTATATTTTACCTATTTCTTCCAGTCCCAAATTGCTTCTTTCAATAACTCTCAGTCTTAGCTCGAATCCAGTCTTAGATTTTAACACCAGTATTTCTAATGGCAGCTAACATGTATTGAAGGTTTACTATGGCTAGGCTTCAATTTTAATTCATTTATATCTATTAATTTACTTAACACTCCTAATAACCCCAGAAGGTTGAAACTGTTAGCATCTCTCTTTTAAAGATGAAGAAAATGGGGCACCTAGAGGTTAAGCTACCTATTCAAAATCATACAGCCACTGTGTGGAGAACAGAGATATAAATCAGAAAGTGCGACTCCAAAGGCAGCAGTTTTGACAATGACATTAAAATAAGTGCTCTTGATCAAAAGATTTCTCATTTTTTCCTCTCTTTACATCTATATATATCTAAACTGTACCAGTGATTACAACCCATCTATACCTGGCTGAGATCACCCTTCAACTTCTGTTCTAAAAGTGGCCCCCACTTACAGCCTCTTGTTCCTTGTTTCTAATCCTTTCCAACTCTTTCTTACTGGCCCTTCATTGTAAAAGGCCTGGCTATCATTTTGTTATTGTGGAATATCACATTGACTGTTTGTGTATATTGAAATATTCTTGCATCCCAGGATAAATCCCACCTGGTCAATGGTGTATGATCCTCTTAATATGCTGTAGGATTCAGTTCACTAGTATTTTACACAATAGTTTTGAGTCAATGTTCATCAAGAATATTGGTCTGTGGTTTCCTTTTCTCATCATGTCTGTGGCTTTGGTATCAATGTGACCACATTAGAAAGAAAAATACTATATGATTATCTCAATTGACATGGAAGTAATATTTGACAAAATTCAACATCCATTCATGATTAAAACTCACAACAAAATATGTAGAGAAAGACTTACCTCAACATAATTAAGGCCATATATGAAAAGCCTACTGCTAACATAATAATCAATAAGGAAAAGCCCAAAGCATTCCCTTTAAGATACAGCAAAAGGCAAGAATGTTCACTGTTACTATTTCTCTTCCCCAGTACTAGAAGTCCTAGTCTGAACAAGTATACAAGAAAAAGAAATGAAAGTAATCTAAATCAAAAAGAAATAAAATTATCTCTGTTAGCAGAAGACATCATCATATAAGTAGAAAATTCTAAAGATTCAACAACAAAAAGGGCTGTTAGAACTAGTAAACAAATTAATGCAGTAAAGTTTCAGGATTCAAAATCAAAATACAAAAAATAATTGCATTACTTTCTAAAACATTTAATGTTTTTAAGTATATTTTATTGATTCTACTGTTAAAATAGTTCCAGTTTTTTCCCCTTTGCTCCCCTTGGCCCAGTACCTCCCCTCCCCCAGCACCCCCCACCCCCACCCCAGTCCATGCCCATGGGTTGTGCATACAAGTTCTCTGGCTTCACCCTTTCCTATATTATTCTTTCTTTAAAAAATTAATGAATTTTTAAAAACAAAAAAATAAAAATAAAAATCCCCCCCTCTCAGACTTAAGACCCTTTATAATCTTATAAAGGACAATGGGCAAAGGTCTTGTGCTCCTCTAGCTGCTTCAAGCTGGGCATGGTCGTCATCCTACCTACCCTTGGGTTCAGAAATACCTAATAATAGTGGGGGTGTAGAGGGAGAGGGTGACCTTCCCACATGGGGAAGGATCTTGCAGACTCCAGGTCAGTTGGCTGTCCCCGGACAACGGTGTGCTTGGTTTAACAGGCTGGCATCCATGTTGTATTCTGGGGGCAACAGATTTGGCAATGGGGTTAAAAGACATCCTTCAATGCTTAACCACTAGATGACAAAAGGCAGGTATCAATTTCTCAATGTCCCACATTAGGGAAAAAAAGGGCTTCTTTGGAGGAGGGTGTGCCAGGCATGTCACACCTGTCCAAAACCCTTTGGCCCACTATACTTAGTATGAGCTGAGGGGAATATTTTAGGTTTCCCCCTTCTCAGACCTCTGGGCCCTTTCTGTCTACGCCATTAGGATAAAAAATAGAAACCAGTTTTAAAGTGAAACCCACAGGCCACCCCATTCTTCACCAACCCAGCCACTGAGTTCAGCCAAATCATTGAGTCTCAGGAGGCAGCGATGCAGACAGGATTAAGTGAGGCCTTTATGTACAGACAATCACTCAGGTAATGAGATCATAGGCTTATGCCCTCTGGTTCAATTTTGCTCTTTTGTTTGTGTGGTTCATTAGTTTCCTGTAATAGGTGATAGCATAAGGTATTTTTCTTTCATTGCCTGGCTTATTTCGCTAAGCATAATTCTCTCTAGTTCTACCATGTTGCAAATGGTAGAAGTTCCTTCTTTCTTTCTGCTACATAGTACTCCATTGTGTAAATGTACCACAGTTTTTTCATCCACTCATCTACAGATGGGCTCTTAGGCTGTTGTCAGCACTTAGCTATTGTAAACAGTGCTGCTATGAACATAGGGGTGCATAAGTTCTTTTGAATTAGAGTTTTAGGACTTTTCGGGTATAATCCTAGCAATGGAATTGCTGGTTGAAAAGGCAGTTCCATTTTTAGTTTTTTGAGGAAATTCCATACTGTTTTCCATAGTGGCTGCATCAGTTTGCATTTTCACCAGCAGTGCAGTAGGGTTCCCTTTTCTCCGCATCATTGCCAGCACTTGTTTGTTGATTTGTCGATGATGGCCATTCTGACAGGTGTGAGGTAGTACCTCATTGTGGTTTTTATTTGCATCTTTCTGATGGCTAGTGATGTTGAGCATTCTTTCATATGTCTATGGACCCTCTGTATGTCCTCCGTGGAGAAGCATTTTTTCAGGTCCTTTGCACGTTTTTAAATTGGGTTGTCTGTCTTCTTGGTGTTCAGTCATATAAGTTCTTTATATATTTTGGAGATCAATCCCTCGTCTGAGATATCATTGGCAAATATATTTTCCCATATGGTTGGTTCCCTTTTCATCTGGCTGATGTTTTCTTTTGCTGAGCAGAAAGTCTTTAGTTTGATGTAGTCCCATTAGTTTATTCTTTCCTTTATTTCCCTTGCCTTAGGAGATATATCAGTGAAAATGTTGCTACGCAGGATACCTGAAATTTTCCTGCCTATTTATGGTGCCACAGCTAACATTTAAGTCTTTGATCCATCTTGAGTTTATTCTGGTGTATGGTGTAAGTTGGTGCTCTAGTTTCATTTTTTTGCATGTCCCTGTCCAGTTCTCCCAACACCATTTGTTGAAGAGGCTCTTTTCACTTCAATTGATGTTCCTTCCCCCTTTGTGAAATATTAGTTGACCATATAGACCTGGGTTTATTTCTGGGCTCTCTATTCTGTTCCATTGATCTATATGTCTGTGCATCCAGGTTGCACAGTTACAGCTGTCCTGAAGTTTTATCAGACTGTGTGATTAGTGAAGTTACTGCAGCTTTGGAGGAGAAGATAAAGGGATTAAGGAGCTCTTTGCATGACTAGGCTAAAGAGTAAAATGAAGTCTGTTGAGTACATGTTGTGGAGAATGATGTGGTCTGAGGCTCTGCACTTTAGTTCCTTCTCCTTGAATCCTACCTTCTTTGAGCTTGGCTCGGCTGGACCAGTTTGTACTTGCATCTCTCTTCTGCCTTCCTTTTCCTTTTCTTCTTTATTCTCCACATTGTGTCTGAGAAAGCTTTGATCTTGTATTCTACTCTCATGGGTGTTACTTCCTGTCAAATTTGAGCAGCTGGGTCTTCCCTTCAGTGTCTGAGGCTTCCCCAGATGGACTCTGCCCATTAGAAGCAAATACCAAAGAGCGAGGGGTCAGCTCATTGCAAATCTTTCCGCTCCCAGCATTTGTCTGCAGTTCTCTGGACTGGAATTTGCCACCTGTGTTTCCTTGGCCGATGAAGGAATGCTGTCATCCTGTTATTTTATATGGGAGAGGCATTCACGATAGTCTCCTTTTTCCTTCTCACATAAAGGGTATCCAGTGTGGCAGTCACTGTAGTCTCCTCCCCCTTGCAACAGCCGCTGTAGAATTTTGGGCCTCTAGGATTCTCTGTCTGCCATGTTTGGGTGCAAGGCCAGGCAGAAATGAAGAGGAGGATAGTTGGAGAAAGCCAAGGACATTCATGGAGAAGAGGGAAGAGGCAAGGTGAAAGTGACCAGGAAAAAGGAGATTCATGCGGATTTTTTTGTTTCTGTGAAAAATAGGTTGACACATTCTGACCTCATTTAGTATTATTAACAGAATATATGTGCAGGTAGAGCAGAAACTCCTAGGAGTTCTGCACAGTCTAGAGAATAATCTTCCATGTATTTTCTACTTTGTTTTATGTCATATTACCTCATTTATATCATTCACTGGTATGTCTATGAATATAGACTGCAGCCATGCCCTGTATCAATGCTCTGCTTTAGTCTACATGTCTTTTTTTCCTAGTCAAAAATTCTAAGATTCTGTCATTGTAAGACACATTGCATGTTTTTGTCCTGATGACTGTATTTGGAAGCATCACAAACCAACTTGACCTGATGGATTTTGTGGAGAAACTAAAAATAGGTCTGTGAACAAGGCACTGTGGTGAGTTACACTGTGCACCAAGCAGAAGGGAGAGATGTGTGCAGTCAGCCCGACTTGGCCTGGGTTGCCTCTGCTTTTCTTCCCCTGCTTAGCACTGCTCACACTCACCACTCTTGTGACTGTACTGAAGGCTGACTTGCTATTGACCTAACAAGGTGGGGCTAAAGCAGGCATACAGTTTTTCATATGGAAAATAAAACAATAAATAATAAATAATAAATAGCAATGCAGGAATTAACTGTTTCATATACCATAACTGTAAACCTCCATTTGCCTCTCCCCATTTTTCCATTAAGCTGCTTTTGGGGGGGAAATATATGGATCTAGTGGGTTTTTTTGTTTTGTTTTTTAATGATAAGCTTTTAGAGGTGCATAGCTCAATCTGCCTAGGGGCTTTTTATTGCCAATGAGTAGGACGTTTGTGATACAAATGCCAAGAGCCCACAAGAAGATAGCTCATAGATGGGATCTGCAAATAGATATTTTTTATAGGCCTACTTTTTCAATTATGACATAAGTGTTTTTTGTTTGTTTGTTTGTTTTTTGAGGGATTGGATATGATGCCTGTCTGAGAGGAAATTTTGAGGGGTGTTGCAGTGTAAAGATGTGGCTTCTACTTTAAGGTCTTCCTTCCCCATAAGCTTCATACCTCTCTGATTGCCAGCTTACATGATACTGGTCTATAATGTGAGGCTAAAAGTATATGCCAATCAGTCTCTCCCTTTTCTGTATTTCCATGGAATCAGGGGAATTCATTGCTACTGCAGTTTTGGAGGGGTGGTATAAGATTGGGGGCAGGTGTGGTAAGATAAGTTCTGGTGGCACTATAAAATGTTTACGTGTTTCAAAAACTCAGTTCCAACATTCAATTCTATCCAGACAAATTTTTAATTTGGCCTTTACTTGTGCTCAGCCTGTATAACTATTTTCTCTCCATAGGTCTATCCATTTAACTTTTAGCTTGTGCATTCACCATCATCTTAACCTCTAAAAGCATCTTAAATATAGGAGGAGGAACCTAAAGAAGTTTAGCCTGGAACTCTAAAACTTAACATCAAGCTCTACCATGACCTAAAACCTTTTTATAGATCATGTATTGTCTTATCTCACAGACCTTCTTTCCTGCCTTTTGTACCCATTGAGATAACTAGGACTCATCTTGATGAAACATACCCAGTCCATCTACCCCTGAATTCTTTGCTACTTTCACTTTTTTTTTTTTTTTTTATCTTCACCTAAGGACATACTCATTGATTTTAGAGAGAGGGAAAGGGAGGGAAAGAGAGAGGGAGAAAAACATGGATTAGTTGCCTTTCATTTGCGCCGCAGCTGTGGACCAAACCTGCAACCTAGATATGTGCCCTGAGCAAGAATCAAACCTGCGACCTTTATGGAACAATGCTCCAATTAACAGAGCCACACAGTCCAAGGCTCTCACTTTTGTTTTAATTAAAGACTAGAATCCCTTAAATCCCTACATGGTACTGGTAGATCTTATAGTGTCAACAACTACTTAGCTGTTTGGTGTTCCAAATATCCTTTGCACCTATATTTTCTGTTCTTCAGCTCATGTTGTATTCACTCCCATCCAAAGGCCTACTCTATGCTGGTTCCCATACTTCCGGGAAATCCTATTGTACCTAGGTCTAGATTTTCTTGTGTCAGCTATAACCAAGTTTGTTCCCACCTCAAGCCATGTCTTGTAACAAATTGGAGGTATAAGACCAATGTTGTTTTTCTAGTTTCTGATAGATTTATGTCACATTTTGTATATTGTCAAGTCCATAGATATTTGTACCAATAATACTTTTTGGTCACTACACTCCTATTGTATATTTTTCACAAATACAAAATAATATTTTATGTTTTAGCACCAAATTTGAATGTGCCTAATCGTAAGTTTGCAGATGGTGCTGTGCTAGCTTATATATATATTTTTGCAAATGGCAATTTAATACTATTAACCCATTTTTAATTATGTGGAAGTTTTCAGAATTGTAAATGCTTGTGGATATAAACTTGGTTAGAATATGATTGTCTGAAAAATGTTAAAACTAGTGATCTTTTTACCCATTTATTTAATTATGTCTTCAATAATTGACCTTTCTGACATTTAGTTTACCAAGATCTCAAATTGTTGTGAAGATTAGTAAGACTGTCTATAATGTACTTTCAGAAATTAGAAACTAAAAAGTAAAGAAAGAAAAGCCTTTGCCATTATAATTATCTGCATTTTAATCTGAATTTTGGTGTTCTATTCTGCCTTCAGACCTACTGTAGGATATGCTGTCCTTTCCTGTTTCACTTGTAGTGGAAACGAGAGATTTTTCTAACAGACGTGGATCTCTATGCCTGATACTGTATGGAAATCTTAGACTTGAGCTTTCCTCTCACCTCTCAGTTATTTTTATTTTCATTTTCACCAATAACTTTATTGATTTGGATATGTTGAATGTGTCCGCTATCTCCCTCATGGTATAACATTGATTGTTCTCAATTAATGTCTCAATTTGATCGCTATCAACTTCAACTGATGTACCAGACCATGGAGCATCATCTAGCTAGGGACCTCTGGCATGAAACTTCGCAAACCGTTTTTGACAAGTTTGATCAGTGATAGCACATTCTCCACATAGTCTGTTATTTTTTATTTTCTAAAATGTAAATACATACTACCTGGCACATGATATAACCCAATAAAAGCTTCACTGTGAGTGGGAATGTAGGTTAAAACTTTGTTTTTGGTGGGCAATTAGCAGTATCTTTCAAAAATTTAAGTCCGCATATCCTTCATCCCAGAAATTCTACTTCTAGGAGTTCAGCTATAGTTTTATACATGTTTAAGTGTATTCACATTGCATCCTGTCTGTAACGGAAGACAAAAAAACTGAAAATAATATTAAAAGTCCATCAATATTGGACTGGTTATATATATTATGGTACTTACAATGAATGGAATGCTATGTGACCATTAAAAACGATAAAATGTATGTACACTTAAATTGACTGAGGAAATTATAATTTTTGTGGATATATTGTAAAATATATATAGTATGCTGCTTTCATATAAAGTAGAGGATATCCATATTTGTACAAATATTCACATACACTATACAGTAAGTGTGAATGTAAACACTTGGAAAATACCTGGAATGACCACTCAAGGAACTGGGAGAGGGGGCTTGACTTTTCATTTCACGTGCTGTAGTAGCTGAATTTTGAAGGGTAGGTACACGAACTCAAGGGCCTGTGCTACAGGACGCCGGCTCAGGAGGACTCTGTGGTCACTAGACTCCTCCTTGCTAATCCAAGCTCCCGCCAGCCAGCGTGGTGACGTCATCATGAAGCGCGGCGGCGCGTGCGCATTAGCGAGGAGCAGGTAGGGGGTGGAGCCGCGTAGGTTGCTGTGTAAAAGCTTTCCCCGGAGGGTCTTGTTTGGGCTCCGACCGAGTAGGACTGGCAACTCTCGCGCTCTTGGCGTTGGCTCAGCGGTGTCTTGGGGCCCACGTGAGCAAGTGGCATCGTGCTCGCGGTGGCTGGGGCCAGGAACGCGTGTCTTCTGGACGTTCCAAGGCCAAGAAGAAGGGCGGAAACCACATCCCCGAACGGTAATCTGCGTGGGCCCCTGGGCGTGGCCCTTCGTGCTCCTAGCTCCCGGGCCTGGGCTTCACCCCTTGTGGTCTCTGCCTTTCTCGGGCCGCCCCGCGATCGGCCCGTCCGCTCGGCGTTAGGAGTTTCTGCCCCCGTCGCTGCCCGGCCTGTAGTAGCCGGAAGGGACCGTCAGTGCTTTTCTGATTTCTCCCGTCCTTTTAAAAGCAAGGCTCGGGCCATTGCTTTTCGGGTAAATGGGGAAGGACTGCTTTTTAAAATGGGACTGCCAATGTTGGGGATATCCATGCATTGCCAAAATAGAGCCCCCCTTGATTTTAGAAGCTGTGTTCTTGTGGCCCAGAAAATGAGTAATTACGAAGTTTTAAGTGAAAAAAACCCACCAGTACCGCTGAACTTTTAACCGAAAACGTTGGTTTGTATTGTTAACAGAGGTCACAGCGGGCCTACTGTTGCTTCGTAGCAGGTCTCACTTGAGAAATCTTTTTCTATAGCTTCAAATGATAAATGTTCGGACTCTGCTCATATGTGCAGTGAACGCCTTTTTAGTCCTTGAGACCTACCTTTTCTCCACCTCAAACCTCATTAAGTCCCCTTCATGTTATCTCCTGAAAATATTCGAGTCTTTCAGCCTCTTTGTCAGCATCCTAATACAGAACTTGCCTGATCCATCGCAGTTAGGTCCTAACTAGTGTACGTGTATCCGTCTACTCGTTTCTTCCTAATCCATTCTTCACATAGAAATCTTTTTACTAGGTAAATTGGAACATTGCTCAAAAGCATCACTCAAAAGTATTGTTTCAAGAATAAAAACAAACTTTACCATCGCCTTTAAGGTTCTGTACTGTCTAGAATCCAGTCTGCTTCTTCAGCCCCAGCTTGTGCCACTTTTACCCTCACTTTCTATGTTTCAGATATAGTAAATTAGCCTTAGTTAATTCTAATCATCTTACAGAAGCCAGCTCAAATACCGCTTTTTACTCGGACGCCTAGCATTAAGTGAAGTCAGAGTCCCTTTTCTATCAGGTTTCCTTTTAAAGTATGAACTGAAACTCCCACTGACCTAATTTGCTGGCATCAGTTGTATGAGGACTAAAAATAAACTGCGAAGTGAAAGAATTGAGTTTAAACTATTTCACACAACAAGTATGTATTAATGGCACCTTAGTATCCAGAACCCAGCTAATTTTTATCAGGGCTATAGAAGTTCTAGCCATCACTGGTTTTAGATATGCCTTATATGCTGGGACCTGTGCATTGTTTTGTTGCCTTGTATCTGTTTTGAAGATGGGGAAGCAGGAAGAAGAAGGGAAGTGCTAGAGGGTACTAGCGTGGGTTGAGTAAGTGGAACAGCAAAATGCAGAGCAAAGAGAAGAAGGGACTGAGGAGTCTTCAGTCTGTGCGGGGAGACAGGCTAATAAAATTTGGCTTACAAAAAAAATATATTAACAGGTGGAAAGACTATCTCCCAGTTGGACAGAGGATGCCTGGGACTCGTTTCATTGCTTTCAAAGTTCCTTTGAAAAAGGTAAGCAAAAATTAACTCAATATTCTCTCAGAAGTTGGGTTTACCATTCTATATCTCAGTCCTGTCATACTCCATTTTCTCTTTAGTTTATACATTGTATTTTGCCCTTTACTACCATGAAGTGAAATTCATAGATAAATACAACCTACTTCCATACTTAATTTTAAAGAAAAAAAAATCAGTGTAATGCTCTAATTATGAGAGGGGACCCCCCCCCCAAAAAAGGCACTTATAAAAAATTGTGTATTCTTACATGTTTAAACTTCAGTCACCTTCACAGTACTCTCCATTTGATGAAACACATCTATCGAGACTTTTTTCTACCACTCAAAACAGTTTTTGCACTTGTTGATTTTGATGCCTTTTAGTGCTTCTGCCGTTTTTGTTTCAGCTCGTCCACCTCAGCAAAATGTTTCCCTTTGAGGACTTTTTCATCAAGGGAAACAAACAAACAAAAATGTCGCTGGGGAGAGATCAGGTGATAAGGAGGGTGGGGCGCAGGGGTCATGCTGTTTTTGGTCAGTGCAGTGTGTGCAGGTATATTCATGAATCACCTGTCATGAGATGGGCAAATGTATGAAAGAGTTAAAAAAAATTCACTGGAGCTGAATGCAGCCTTACAACACCAGCAGCTGGTACACTGATACAGACGTGTTCCTAGAACACTCACCTACCAGGGGAAGCCTGTATTACAAGGGACCCGCTCTCCAGGAGATAATTTTGTTTTTTTGGGGGGGGGGAAGCGGGGGGTTCCCACTCATATAATACAAGGAATAAATAAAAGAATTTATAATGTAATGTGTATTAACATTTCATTATGTAAATGTTTAGGCATGACTATACTAGAAATAAAGAAGTAGTTGGTTACTTGCACCATGAATGCAAAAATTGCAAGTGCAGACCGGTTTAGATGGATTATATCGCCTTAGTGATTAGAGTTTCCATGACAGTGAACAGCTCTTAGTAGATTTCTAAATAAAACCAAGTTCGTTCTTCACTTGGTTAATATTAGGTGATTACCGTCCTGGAAAATTCAATGTCTATTAAAACTGCAAAAAGAAAACAAAAACAAAAAACAAAACCCTTTGTGTTTATTTGTGAAATGGAGTTAGTTTCTAAGGCTTAGATAATTGTGAACAGTTTTTTCACCTGTATGAATCTTGAGTAGGATATTCAGTAGTCATTCAAATATGGGACACATTTGTAGGACTGTTCTGAATTTGACAAAATGCCTGGCATCCATGACCCCACACACTAAATGCCAGTGAGACCCTTTGCTCCCACCATCACAACCAAAAAAAAATGCCCTTATCAGCAAGGTTAGGATTTCAGCATGGAAATTCTGAAAATTGTGTTTTTGTTTGAACTAGAAAGGAATGGGTAGGGAAGACGTTTGACTGATACAAAAAAAGGTGAGAAGAGATTCCACGTCTCATTAAAATTCCCAGCATAGCATGGATTAGCATCAGAAAAAGCATACTTTATTGGAAATTTGTTTGTGACTTATAGGTCAGGATTCGTTTTTCTCCTACCGTGTTGTTTCTTCTGCATCTCTGGACTTAAAATTTTGTTATTGCATAAAGACAAATATATGGTTCTTACTCACATTCATCAACATCAAGCAAGTATTTGGCATCATATACTTAACGAATCTTTGTTGAGTGAACGCATGGACTCCCTGCCCACATTTGCAGTTACTGTGAATTTTCTCCAATATTCCTCCTTTCTATGCAGTTTTTCTAAACTGCTCAAGTCCCTACTCCATGACCTCTAAAAGTGAATTCCTGAGGCTTTACAAGGGTCTCTGCTTAGCCTCTGTCCTGAAAGTATATTAGCAAGAGAGAAAACAGGAAGGCTCTTTAGTTTTCTTTCCTCCACAGAGCCACAAATCTTCCCCGTATGATGTCATCATATCTTTTAGCTTTTACTTGTAGCTTTGTATACTTTATTTTATTCGGGATTGGGATTGTTTAAGACACCGTATGACACCACAAAGCTGTATAACCACTCCCAGCGTAGTACCTATTGATGCAGTAGAATTAGGGAGACGAATTACCCTGGTGTAGAAGTGAAATGTGACATGAATCTCCTGTGTGTTTTAAGAAAGTCACCCAAGGAAAAGTCACCTCAATACTTGAAAGCCACTTCTTAAGCACATTGGAATGTAAAATAGAATATGTTAAGTGTCAAATGAACTCCATTGGAAGAATTACCTAGGAATTCAAAGGGGTGGGGGGGATGATAACAGAGTTAATCAAGGAAGACATCCTAAAGGGTTCTGACTTATTTAGTTATCGAAAACTAGTTATTGTTGCCCTGGCCAGTGTGGCTCAGGTGGTTGGAGCTTCATCCCGGAAACTGAAAGGTTGTGGGTTCCATCTCCGGTAGGGTTCATACAATCAATGTTTCTCTTTCCTTTCCTTCCCCTCTCTTCCCTTCCCCTCCCCTCCCCTCCCCTCCCCTCCCCTTCCCATCCTCCTCTTTTCCTTCCTTTCTCCCTGAAAGCAGTGAAAAACAAAAATGTCCTCGGGTGAGGATTAAAAAATATATATTGTTCATATAGCTGGTGATGATAATCGATCCATAATCTCCAAGTCTTCAAGGAATTGACTAGAGAGATTCATCGGCAGCCGTCCGTCTCGAGAGACGATGGTGTAGCTTCTTAAGAGTCTATCTGCACCGCCGAGAATGGCTGTGCAGTCCGACTCGGGAGTGACACGGTATCTGTCTCCTCCCGTGTTGAATCGACATCTTGCGATGACGCTGGAGTGTCCTCTCCAGTGGAGCTGAAGCTACAGAGCCTGGGCAGGGTGATATGGAGGGTCTGCTGTTGCCCATGCAGCAGACCCCCCCTCTCTTCGCAGCTGAAGGATCCAAGGGAAAGACGGAGTCAATACAGCTTGGCTTCAGGTGCGCCGCAGGAGTTGCCGGTGTTGACTACAACGTCAAACCGCCTTAGGGACTCCGGCTCCGGATTTTCTGTCGGGGTTTACTCCCTTAGCCTTTCCCCTGAGGAGGTATGCCGCAAGGCAGCGGAGGTTTTTTGGAGTCAGAGTTTTCCTTCTCTGATGTGCCCTGACTGGAAGATCGAACCAGCGACACTTAGCTCGCAGGCCGACGCTCAATCCACTGAGCCAAACCAGCCAGGGCTGACTAGAGAGATTGTATGCCTTGTAATTAATGTACCCTTTAAAACTCTTACAATATTATGTGGAAGACTCAACATCATAAATCTGTCGAATCTTTCTAAGTTAATTCATAAACTTGACATCATCTTAAATAAGCTGGTTCTAAAACTCATATAAAAAATAAACTTAAATGGCCAGGAAAATTTTGTAGAAGAATAATGGTGGGAGGGGGTCATCTAGCCCTACTAGAAATTAAGCCACATTGAACATGGTGCTAGAATACAGGAGATTTTTACGGCAGTGAAACTATTCTGGGTGACGCTATAAGGGTAAATGCACGTTGTTATAAATTGGTCGAAACCCATAGAATTACAATGCAGAGTGACTCATAGTGTAAACTGGGTTTTAATTGATAATGATGTGTCAATGTTGGTTCATTGATTCTAACAAATGTACCACACTAGTATGAAATGTTGATGTTTGGGACGGTTATGTGGGGTGAAAGAGAGAAGCTATAAGGGCGTACTCTGTACTTCCTGCTCAGTTTTACTGTGAACTTAAGTGTACTCTAAAAACTAGTGTATCCATTAAAAAAAACAAAACAAAACACTATTATTGGCACCTGAATTACCAATAAGATCAGTGGAAGAGTAGGCACAAATAAGCCTAATGCATTAAAAAGAATTTAGCAATCCATTCTTTATATATATTCACACTTCAGAAATATTTATAAGTGCTAGTTTACAGGCACTTCACTTAGAGCTGGAGATACAGTGGTGGACAAAATTAATGTGGTCCTTATTTTCTTCCCTCCAATGTCTCTGGAAGGAAGAATTGTAATATTGCTTGTAAATCCCAGAAAAATGAAAACTTTCCTTTGAATCTTATTGTATGTTAGCATCAGATGGCTTGGCTAAATGGATAATATAACAAAGGATTTTAAGCACACCTTTGCTGTTTCTTATTTCATTCTCTCTGACAGAGTTTTGAAGAGAGACTTGCTCCAGAAGAACGATTTTCCCCCTTGGATCTTTTTAACAAAATCCAAGAACAGAATGAAGAACTTGGAGTGATCATTGATTTAACATATACCCACGCTATTACAAAACAGAGGTAAATGGAAATGTTAATTGAAAAGAATCTTCTTTGTGATACTATAATAAGTCATAGTAATTAGTAGTTATCACCTCATGCCAAGATGAATCCAGGCCTTCTGTCATGGGTAACAGTTGAAAAAGGGAAATAAGTGGATTCCTTAATGAAACACTTCCAGTTACTGTTTCAAAATGAGATTAAAGACATGAATTAAACTCTTATATTTGGCAGTAGGCTCTGTGTGTGCTTAAAAAGTTCTGTAAGCCTCCGTGTTCTGTGTTTTGAAAATGAAGTCAACTTTTAGTAGGAATAGTAGTATCGTAAGGAGAAAGAAATAGTCATTATGTCTTTAGCATTTATTTTAAACCGTTACCAGACCATGTGTAAGCATTACAGTAAAAGACAAGTTCCTCAAGGTTGTATGCTTGCCTTTCCTACAGTTTTTCAATGCAGAGCAGAAACCCATATTTTATGTTGGCCCACATGGCATATCAGTTAGAAAGAATTGTCCTTCTGACCAGTTCATGTCCATGGGAAACAATAACAACTAATGTATTTAATACTCGTGTAGCAGTTTGCCATTTAAAAAAGTACTTCCGCCAGGCTAGTGTGGCTCAGTGGACTGAGCACCAACCTGTGAACCAAAGGGTCACTGGTTCGATTCTCAGTCATGGCACATGCCTGGGTTGCAGGCCAGGTTCCCAGTTGGGGGCGTGCGAGGGGCAACCACACATTGATGTTTCTCTCCCCCTCTTCCTCCCTCCCTTCCTCTCTCTCTAAAAATAGATAAATAAAATCTTAAAAAAAGAAAAAAAAAGTTAAAAATTTGCTTTCAGCACTGACTGGGTGTGGCTCAGTGGGTTGGGCATCATCCCACAAACTGAAACATCATCTTTTTGATTCCCAGTCAGGGCACATGCTGAGCTGTGGGCCAGGTTCCCAGCTGAGGGTGTGCAAGAGGCAACTGGTTAATGTTTCTCTCACACATCGATGTTTCTCTGCCTCTCTTCCTCCTTCCCCCTCTCGCTCAAAATAAATTTTAAAAACCTTTTAAAAAATAAGTAAAGTACTTTCACATACCTTAGTTAATCTATTTTTAGCTGATGAAGTAGTAGTACTGATATCTCCTACTGAGTGCTTACTCTTCACTAAGCTCAGAGAATAAATGATCACAGTTATGGATTTTATAGATAATGAAACGGGCTCAGAAAAAGGAATAATTAAAACTTGAGCTCAGTTACTCCTCTTTTTATTGTTTTAAAATATGCATAAAATTTATCATTTTAATTATTCACAGGTGTACAATTCAGTAGCATTAAATACATTCCCATGTGTATAACCATCACCACTGTCTATAACCAAAACTTTTTCGTCATCCTCAACAAAAGCACTGAACCATTAAACAATGACAATTTCATTTCCCCTCCTCTCAGCCCCTAGTAACATCTTCTGTTTTCTGTCTCTATGACTTTGCCTGTCTTAGGTACTTCATACAAGTGTTCATACATTTGTCCTTCTGTGTCTGGATTATTTCACTAAACATGTTTTCAAGGCTCATCCATGTCATATCATGTAACAAATTGGTATTTCCTTTTGATAGCTGAATAATCCATGTGTGTATAATACCATATTTTATTTATTCATCTGTTGATGGACACTTTGACTGTTTCCACCTTTGGCTATTGTGTCTCATGCTGCTACGAATGTGGGTGTACAAATATTTGTCCAGATCCCTGCTTTCAATTCTTTTAGATGTAGGGGTAGGAGTGGAGTTGTTAGGTCGCATGGTAGTTCTGTGTTTAACCTTGGGGAAACTGCCAGACTGTTTTCCATAGTGTTCTCTTGTTTTTACACAATTATTGTGAATCTTAAACTTATATAGAAGTAGACATGATACTGTAGGTATTTGTTGTCCACCCATAAACTCATGCAGCTTTAATATTTATTAATACTGTGTTTCATCTCTACTTTTACCTGTTTCACCTCATTCCATATTATTTTGTAGTAGATCACAGATATCATTTTATCTATATATTTTTGGTATGTATATTTAAAATATAGGAATTTGTTCCTTAATATAATTCTTCTAAAAAGATTTTTATTACAGTTGTTCCACATTTTTCCCTGTTGCTTCCCCGCACCCTGCCCACCCCTTCTCCCCTAGTCAGTCCCCACCCAGTTGACCATGTCCATGGGTCATTTATACATGTTCTTTGAGTAGACCCTTCCCCTTCATATCCCCTTCTCTCCTTCCCCCTCTCCCCTTGTCACTGTTAGTCTCCTCCTTGTTTACAAACCTCTGGTTCAATTTTGCTTGTTTGTTTGTGTTGTTTATTAGTTTCCTGTAATAGGTGATAGCATAAGGTATTTTTTTTCGTTGCCTGGCTTATTTCGCTTAGCATAATTTTCTCTAGTTCCATCCATGTTGTTGCAAGTGGTAGAAGTTCCTTCTTTCTTTCTGCTACATAGTACTCCATTGTGTAAATGTACCACAGTTTTTTGATCCACTCATCTACAGATGGGCACTTAGGTTGTTTCCAGCACTTAGCTATTGTAAATAACTCTGCTATGAACATCGGGGTGCACAGGTTATTCTGAATTGGTGTTTCAGGATTCTTCGGGTGTAATCCTAGCAGTGGAATTGCTGGTTCAAAAGAAAGTCCCATTTTTAGTTTTTTGAGGAAATTCCATACTGTTTTCCATAGTGGCTGCACCGGTCTGCATTCCCACCAACAGTGTAGTAGGGTTCCCGTTTCTCCACATCCTCGCCAGCACATATTGTTTGTTGATTTGTTGATGATGGTCATTCTGACCAGTGTGAGGTGGTATCTCATTGTGGTTTTAATTTGCATCTTTCCGATGGCTAGTGATGTTGAGCATTCTTTCATATGTCTATGGACCCTCCTTATGTCCTCTTTGGAGAAGTGTTTGTTCAGGTCCTTTGCCCGTTTTTTAATTGGGTTGTCTGTCGTCTTGGTGTTGAGTCGTATAAGTTCTTTATATATTTTAGAGATCAATCCCTTGTCTGAGGTATCATTGGCAAATATATTTTCCCATATGGTTGGTTCCCTTTTCATCTGGCTGATGTTTTCCTTTGCTGAGCAGAAATCTTTAGTTTGATGTAATCCCATTTGTTTATTCTTTCCTTTATTCCCCTTGCTTTAGGAGATATATCAGTGAAAATGTTGCTATGCAGCATATCTGAAATTTTCCTGCCTATATTTTCCTCTAGGACACTTATGGTGCCACAGCTAACATTTAAGTCTTTAATCCATCTTGAGTTTATTCTGGTGTATGGTGTAAGTTGGTGGTCTAGTTTCATTTTTTTGCATGTCCCTATCCAGTTCTCCCAACACCATTTGTTGAAGAGGCTCTTTTCACTCCAGTTGATGTTCCTTCCCCCTTTGTCAAATATTAGTTGACCATATAGACCTGGGTTTATTTCTGGGCTCTCTATTCTGTTCCATTGATCTGTATGTCTGTTCTTATGCCAGTACCAGACTGTTTTGATTACTGTGGCCTTGTAGTATAGTTTGGTATCAGATATTGTGATTCCTCCTACTGTGTTCTTCTTCCTCAAGATTGCTGTGGCTATTCGGGGTCTTTTTTGGTTCCATATGAATTTTTGAAGTATTTGTTCTAGGTCAGTGAAATATGTCACTGGTATTTTAATATGGATTGCATTGGATCTATAAATTGCTTTGGGTAGTGTGGACATTTTAATGATGTTGATTCTTCCCATGAACATGTATATGCTTCCATTTATTTGTATCTTCCTTAATTTCTTTCTTCAATGTTGCATAATTCTCAGTGTACAGGTCTTTTATCTCTTTGGTTAAGTTTATTCCTAGGTACTTTATTTTTCTTGTTGCTATAGTAAATGGGATTTTTTTTTCTAGTTTCTATCTCTGATATTTTATTGTTGGTGTACAGAAATGCCTTTGATTTCTGCATATTGTCTTTGTATCCTGCCATTTTGCCAAATTCACTTATTACGTCAAGTAGTTTTTTGGTGGAGTCTATAAGGCTTTTTATGTACATTCTCATGTCGTCTGCAAATAATGACAGTTTTACTTCCTCTTTTCCAATTTGGATGCCTTTTATTTCTCTTTCTTGTCTGATTGCTGTGGCTAGAACTTCCAAGACTATGTTGAATAGGAGTGGAGAGAGTGGACATCCTTGTCTTGTTCCTGACCTCAGGAGGAATGCTCTCAGTTTTTGCCCATTGAGTATGATGTTGGCTTCAGATTTCTCATATATGGCCTTTATTATGTTGGGGTATGCTCCCTATATTCCCATTTTGCTGAGAGTTTTCATCATAAATGGGTGTTGTACTTTATCAAATGCTTTTTCAGCGTCTATGGATATGATCATGTGGTTTTTGTCTTACATTTTGTTTATGTGGTATTACATTTATTAATTTGTGAATATTAAACCATCCTTGCATCCCTGGTTTTAATCCCACTTGATCGTGGTGTATGATCTTTCTAATGTGTTGCCAGATTCAGTTTGCCAATATTTTGTTGAGGATTTTAGCATCTGTGTTCATAAGTGATATTGGCCTGTAGTCTTTCTTTGTTGTATGTTGACCTGGTTTTGGAATTAGAGTAATAGTAGTTTCATAGAAAGAGTTTGGGAGTCTTCTCTCTTCTTGGATTTTTTGGAATAGTCTTGAGAAGGATAGGAGTTAGTTCTTTCCTAATTGTTTTACATAATTCACCTGTGAAGCCATCCGTCCGGGGCTTTTTTGTGATTAGTTCTTCAATTTCACTAGTTGTTATTGGTCTGTTCAGGCTTTCTGCTTCTTCTTGATTCAGTTTTGGAAGATTATTTGTTCCCAGAAATTTTTCCATTTCATCTAGGTTGTCAAATTTCTTGTGATACAGTTGTTCGTAATAATTTCTTACAATCCTCTGTATTTCTATGGTATCGGTTGTGATTTCTCGTCTTTCATTTCTGATTTTCTTTATTTGGGTCCTCTCTCTTTTTTTCCTGATGAGCCAAGTTAAAGGCTTGTCAATTTAGTTTATTTTTTCAAAGAACCAGCTTCTACTTTTGTTGATTTTGAATTGTTTGTTTAGTCTCTATGTCATTAAATTGTGCTCTGATCCTGATGATTTCCTTCCTTCTACTTGCTCTGGGCTTCGTTTGTTGTTGTTCGTCTAGTTCTTGTAGCTGTAGGATTAGGTTTTTTATTAGAGATTCTTCTATCCTTTTTAAGTAGGCCTGTATTGCTATGAACTTTCCTCTCAGAACTGCTTTCGCTGTATCCCACAGGTTTTGGGTTGTGTGTTCATGATCATTTGTTTCCAGAAACTTCCTGATTTATTCCTTGGTGTCATTGTTAACGCATTCATTATTTAATAGTATGTTATTAATTCTCCATGAGTTTGAATGTTTTTGAGTTATTTCCTTGGGGTTGATTTTCAGTTTTAAGCCATTGTGATCTGAGAAGATGGTTGATATTATTTCAATTTTCTTGAATTTGTTATGGCTTGTTTTATGTCCTACCATGTGGTCTATCTTTGAAAATGTTCCATGTGCACGTGAAAAGAATGTGTATTTTGCTTCTTTGGGGTGAAAAGTTCTATATATATCAACTAAGTCCATTTGATCTAGAGTGTTGTTCAGTGCCTCAATATCCTTGGTGTTTCTTTGTTTTGAAGATCTGTCCATTGTTGACAATGGGGTGTTAAAGTCCCCTAATATGAGTGTGTTGCTGTCTATATCCTTCCTGAAGTCTTTCAAAAATTTCCTTATATATTTGGGTGCTCCTATGTTGGGTGCATATATGTTTCCAAGGGTTATATCTTCTTGATGGATTTTTCCCTTAAGTATTATGAAATGTCCTTCTTTGTCTATTTTTATGGCCTTTGCTGTGAAATCTGATTTGTCTGATATAAGTATTGCTTACCCAGGGTTTTTTTTCATGTCCATTTCCTTGTAATATTTTTTCCCATGTCTTCACTTTCAGTCTGTGCAGATCTTTTGTTCTAAGGTGGGTGTCCTGTAGACAGCATATATGTGGATCATGCTTTCTAATCAATTCAGCTACCTTATGTTTTTGATTTATGCATTTAAATTTAAGGTTATTATCGATAGGAACTTATTCATTGTCATTTTCCCCCTTTGTACTTGTGTTCCTCTCTGTCTCTCTCTGTTTCTTCATCTTCTTAAAGCAGACCCTTTAGCGCTCTTGTAATCCTGGTTTGGTGGAGATGTATTCTTTTAGCCTTCCTTTGTCTGGGAAGCTCCTTATTTCACTTTCCGTTTTGAATGAAAGCCTTGCTGGGTAGAGTATTCTTGGTTGTAGCCCTTTGTTTTTCATTGCTTGGAATATTTTTTGCCATTCCCTTCTGGCTTGTAGTGTTTCTGTTGAGAAATCTGATAATAGCCTTATTGGAGCTCCCTTGTATATTATTAGCTGTTTCTCTCTGCTGCTTTTAGGATTCTCTCTTTGTTTTTGAATATTGCCATTTTAATTATGATGTGTCTTAAAGTGGGTCTGTTGGGGTTCATCTTCATTGGGACCTTCTGTGCTTCCTGGACTTGCGTGACTCTCTCATCGAGTTAGGGAAGTTTTCTGTCATTAGTTTTTCAAAGAGGTTTTCTATTTCTTGTTCCTCTTCTTATCCTTCTGGAGTTCCTATTATGCGGATATTATTATGTTTCATGTTGTCCCGCAGCTGTCTTAAAACCTCCTCATTCTTTTTCAGTCTTTTTTCATTTTGTTGCACTGTCTGGGAATTTTTTTTTTATGTTGTCCTCCAGCTTGCTGATTCGATCTTCTGCTTCCCCTAGCCTGCCTTTAATTCCTTCTACTGTGTTCTTCAGTTCAGAAATTGTTTTCTTCATTTCCTCCTGGCTCTTATTGATAGCTTCTATGTCCTTTTGCATGCTGGTGTAGTTCTCAGTAAGTTCCTTGTAGTTTCCCTGAGTTCTTTGTAATTTTCTTTGAGCTCACTGAACTCATTGAGCTTCCCTATAATCCATTTTTTGAATTCCGTGTCTGATAGTTTGCTTCCCTTTATTTCATTTAACGCTCTTTTGGGGATTCTTCCTTTCCTTTTGATGGAGGGTTGTTTCTCTGTCTCCCCATTTTTGTGACTCTTCTTGTTTGTTGCTGCTTCTTAGATTGATCCGCACTTCCTGGGTCTGCCCGTGGTGCCATCAGATCGTGTCCCAGTGTGGACCCAGGCGGCCTCTTGGAGACTACCAGGGATCTACTGCCTTTGTCTGTCTCCTTTAGTTGTTAATCTACTCAATCTGTGATCAGCCGTCATGCTTAAGGACCGAGGGTGGGGCAGATTAATTTCTCAATATAATTCTTTAATATTAAATATCCAGTCAGCACACAGATTTGCAGTTGTCTTTTAAATCTCATTAAAACGTTTTTAAGGGTTTGAATTAGATCCAGATAAGGTCCACATTTTGCAATTGATTGTTAGGTCTGTGAGGCTTTATTTAATTTATAAGTTCTCCCTTCCATGTCTCTTTTACTTTCTTTGATTTCCCCCCTTGAATTTCATTTAAAGAAACTAGGTAGTTTGCCCCATATGTGTTTGATGATTGTATCCCCATATGTTGTTAACATATTCTTTAGTCCTTGTATTGTAAACTAGAGGCTTGATCAGATTCAGGCTTGAAGGGTTTTTTTTGTTTTGTTTTGTTTTTTTTGCAAGACAGTTTCATAGGTGATGATGTGTTCTTCCGTGGAGACATATAAGTGATTGCCTCTTTTTGCAATATTAGCAGTCAGTTATGATTGTTACGTATATCCATAAATTCATTTGGGACTTCAAAAATGGTGAACCCTACTGTTTTGTTTTTTTAATTTATTAGCTGGGTATATTTCTACTAAAAGAAGCTCATTGGCTATTTGGTTGCCCAGCTATAGAGGCATGATTCTTTCCTTTTATTTAACAGTTTTCAAAATAATGAGTTGATTCACTAACTCCTCCAGTGAAAACCAGTTAGATTTTATTTTATTTATTTATTTTTCGTATCATCAGGAACTTCACTGCAGTTCTTACTCTTACTGAGGCACAAATCAAGGTCCTATCTTTGGCCAGTTGGAGCTTCTCAGTTTGGCTCCTAAGTCCTGTTGACATGACATGATATCAGTTGTTCCTATACTTTTTCAGTGGTAACAATTAGGAAATATGTTTGTATGTTTGTGTTTAATATAAAATACAGTACATTATAGGTTCATATTAATAGTTTTCTATTAAATTCAGAAATGCAGGATTTTTATTTAACTTGTTCTGGCTTTTATCAATATCTACTTTCTCCCACCCCAAGAATACCAGTTCTGAACAGTGCTTAAAATTTGCTCTGTCCAAGTTCTTCTGATTCTATTGCCTTTGAAATGTAAGCTATTAGGTAAAATTATTTATGTAACTTTTAGTTATATACGCATTCATTCACATGAATTTTGCTTTCATTTTTAAAAACCTGTCAACTATTCATTCTGTAGTTTTAGTGCAAATCTAGTGATAACTCTTGGTTGAAGCAGCTTTGAAAAAAATGGCTCTCTTATCAGAATTACTGACATGCTGAGTTTATTCTAACCTCTTGGTTTATATTCTGGCTCTTCGAATTAAATTTTAATTCTTTCCCTGCAAATGAAATAATATATGTTTTCATGATTTTGCCTTATAGGACTTACCAGAAACTATTCCTTACTTAAAAATTTATACGACTGGGCATCAGGTGCCTGATGATGACACTATTTTTAAATTTAAATGTGCTGTTAATGGATTTTTGAAAAGAAAATAAAGATAACGGTAAGTTGTTCTTTTTCTTACCCGAACTTTGGTTTGCATTTTGAGTGTGGTGGGAAATTTTAAATATTTTTAATAGTTCCTACATTAGGCCTGTTGTATTTGATAATGTGGGCATATCAGATGGTGGTAATAGAGTAAGGTGTCCTTTTATGGTTACAAATAAGCAATTTAGTTTGGGAAGTGAGTTTAGTGAGAAATAGGAGCTGAACTAGCTCATCTTTTTTAAATATTTGAATGGGGAAAATGTAATAAAATAAAAATGTTCTTTTGTCTTATTTATTGGTTAAGAGGTGATTGGTGGGTGGAAGAAAAGCTTAGAATCTCAGCATTTTGGAGTAGAAAAAGAAAGCAGAAAGCAGAGGTTTGGAGTGAGACAAACCCGTAGAAGCAGAACAAAATGGAGCGGACCAGTGAAGTTGCATCTTCACTGCTGTTTTTCCACTTTGGGTACAAGTAAGGGAAGGTCACGACCACCTCTTATTTTTAGTTTTCAGACAGGAAGAACTAAACTAGACTGGTGTTTTCTTGTTCCTGCTCTAAGATCTACCTAATTCTGTTTGAAAACAGATCTTCATAGCTTGTGAATTTTAAAGAATGGTTGCCTTTTTCTGGCATCTTAACTATCAGGAGGATCATGATGTTTGCCATATTTTAAGACTGAGGAATCTTTTTTTGTAAAGCCACACACCCACAGGACAAAGTGTTCCTTTTGTCTTGTTTCTAGGTTTAGCTTAAGGAGTGTACACTTTATTAAGTAACTGTGACACATAAGTATAAATAAACAGTGAGTAGGGGAGAAAGACTAGAGGTAGATGTGGGAAGATAGGAGATGGAAGGAAAGAGAGGGATGAAATCAGTGGGTTTTAATGTAAATTTTCAAACTGTTACCTCGTTGCTTAATGGAGGCACTAGTTAGTAAATTATCTTAAGCCCTGGTCACAGATCTACCCTGTACTTTAAATCTTGAGAGGCTGGACTTGGCCTGTGATAATCACCGAGTCTACAGAGGAGGTAAATTATCTTATTTGTGTAAACTAGTCACAGAAACATTACCTCTTAAAATGTTAGGGTACAGGTACTGGCCTGCTCATGGCTTCCAGGCCCCTTTGTGTGGAACTATTATACGGTGTTCCATCTGTTTCCATGAGGGCTAGAAGATCCATGTGAGTGTATGAGAACATGTTTGTAAGTACTGGTTGTTCACATGTTACACCACGTGTAGTCTGTTGCATAGGTTGACTCCATGTTGGTCTCCTGCTTGCATTGTGCTGACTTCACTGTGTCTTGCAGTGCTCCTTGCCATAGCGGTCTCAGGACCTGGCTTATGATCCATTTGGCTACCTCTGCTGTAAACCCCTCACACAGATACCAGGCTCACAGGCGAAGAGGAGGACACTACATATTCTACTCCTTAGAACTGGTAGACTCAGAAAATAAATCAATTCAGTCAATATTCAAGAGCCTTTTGGGTTTATTGTTAGGGTACAGGGATTTAGAGGTGAGTAGCAGTCTTTGTTTATTAGAAATTCACAGTTAACTAGGAAGATAAACATGCAATAACTATAAGTCACTGAGTTAATTATAATAAAAAATAAATTATGTGCACTGGGAATATAGAGGGATTGAGGAAGGCCTTTCTGAGAAGTCAGTGTTTGAGCTGGGCAGGGGGGAAGAGGATTTGGCGAGAGCGAGGAAAGGACAGCTCAAGTGTTGGAAGCAGTGCAAAATGCACAGGGTTTTAATTTGTGTCATAGAGAAGTGGCCTCTGGTGCCACTGGAGGGTAGAGTGAAAGGGGATATAATTCTTATGTTCATGTTCAGCAAATATTTATATGTAACACCTTCGAAGGTAAAGACAGTGATCTAGGAAGTAGGAACAGAAGAAGTTCTTGCCCTTATATTCTTCACATTCTAGTGGGGGGAGAGAGAAATAAGTGAATGTATGAAATGCCAGGTGGTGATAAGTGCTTGTAGAATAACAAAATAATAAAGAAGTGAGAGGATGTGGTGGGTGATGAGGAAAGGCTACTCTGTTAAGATATCATTTAGCAGTGCCTTAATGGAAGCGAGGAACAAGCCATTGGATATCTGGGGAAGACAGGGTGGGTAGTATTCTAAAGCAGAGAGAATAGTACGTGTTAAGTCCCTGAGGCGCAGCTGTCATGACTATCAGCGTGTCTGAGGAATAGTGAGGAGGCCAGTGTAGCTGGTGTGAGGAGAGCGACTGAGGTCAGAGCCATAGGAAGTGGGATCAGAGAGGTTGGTGTGGGGTAGGAGGGAGGTGGACCATGTGGGTCCTTTTAAGTTACAGTTCAGATCATTGCGGATTCACAGTTCAGTTAGAGAGACAGAGTGACATCCTTTTATTAAGAGTTCTAAATGCTATCCTAAATGTTTGGGCTGTATTCTATGCAAAATGAAGATTTTTAAGCAAGGGAACAACCCAGCCAAGTGTGTATTTCAGAAAGAGCATCTTCCATATGGAGGATCAATTGAAATAGAAGAGATGAGAAGTAGGGAGGTAGTAGTCCAGGTAGGAAATGATGAGCACCTTCCCACTAGACAGCACCTAGTCACAGGCATACCTTTTGCAGAGATCAATTACACATTGCTGTTTTTTATTTACTTTCTCGTGGAATTTTTTAAACAATGGACTGAGAAAAGCTGTGGCATAGTTGGAAAAATCTTAGACACGATTCTTGTCTTTGTTCTCTTTGCCCACTGTGTAGCCCAGGCTTACATCTCCAGGTCTTGCGTTTTCATTGTACTTCACTGGGCACATAGATCTATGGTGGGTTAGGAGCAGCAAATGAGGGAAGGCATGGAAGTGCCTTGAGAACGTAGGAGTACTTCAGAAACTGCCCTTTCTAATAATCCGTTTTAACAGTGAAGGTATTCCATTTGTTTCACTCAGAAAGAAATTTCATTCTTCTTATAGCCTGTTTTTCTTTAACTCCATTTTTCTGTAATTAAATCAGTTACTGATGAGCATTCTATGTTAAGACAAATGAGTTTGTCTCAGTGGAGTTTTACTGTACTTGACCAGGCCTTCACCATTTTGCTCTATTGCATCTCATTGGGAACTGTGCAAAATTTCCCAGAGACAATGAATTTTGATTCTATGTTAGATCATTCTTTATAGTATGTTAATAAAACACACACACACACACTTCTCTGCAAGTGTTATTTATTTTCAGGTAGTGGTAGTGTTGTTACGTAACTAATAAATGTTACTCTTCAGAAAACTGGATGATTTGTTTTTAGGGTATTTATTTATTTAACTGTACATTCCCTGTTTTATAGACAGACTTATTGGTGTCCACTGTACCCATGGTTTAAACAGGACTGGCTACCTCATCTGCAGGTGAGTTGCCAACCCCAAGATGCAGACCATGCCTAAGTTGTTTTAAGTAGTAATATAAATTAGTTGCAAAAATGCAATCAGTATAGAAGTGTGTGGAGCAGAAAGCAGTCTTGCCCCCCACCCAGAGATTACTACCAGTAATAATTTACTACATATTTTTCAGACTTTAAAAATGCAAATATAAGCATGTACATGTAATTTAATGATATGATATTTAGACAGGCTGTTTTACAATTTAATACATGGTGGACATCATCCTATGAAAGCATTTAGAGACCTCATTCTTTTTAAAGGCTGCATTGTTCCTTTGCTTACTGATGAACATAAAGAGTAGAAGACTGATACTATAAAATGTTGAAATAATAAACATTCCTCTATGTACATCTTTGAATATATATGCAGTTGTCTCAGGGATCATTTCACTAAAAATGGAATTTCTGAATCAAAAAGTTTATGCCCTTGTGCTTTTTTGTGGATGTTGCCACAGTGTACTGATTTATGTTTGTTTATTCAGAACATACTTGTTTAGCATCTGTTATGTGTGAGCACTGTGCTGGGTGCTAAGCCAAAAGACTTGTGAGACTTTCTGAGTAAAGAGACTTGACCTGCCCTTTGTGGATCCTAACAATCTAGAGAGGGAATAGCTCACACACATGCATATAAAATTACAACTTTGACAAATTCCAAGAAGGAGAGGGACATGGTATTAAGAGAGCATATTAGGGAGGATTTGACTCATCATGGAGAGTAGGGAGGTTTTTGTGGGGAGATTTGACCTGATATCTGAAGGAATAATGGGTGTTAACAAGGTAGGGACATGGGAGAGAAAATTCTGGGCATAAGGAACAATAAAGGCCCTTTAACAGGAAAGCATATGCTGTGTTGGAAGACCTGATAAGGGAGCCTGGGCCATGGAGGAAGTACGGCATTAAAATAAAACTAGATTGTGCAGGCCTGTGTTTAAGGTTTTAGACTTCATCTTAAGAGTGATAGAAAACCATTGAGCTCTTTTCACTGAGGGTTAGTGTAGAACATAATCAGTCTGTATTGCAAGGACACAGGGTGGAAGCAAGTAGACAGGTTAGGCAAGTTGAGGCATAATGGTGGCTTGCTGCAGCATTTGGTGGTCATTTTGGTGGGAGGATGTGGACATATTCTAGAAATATGTAGGTGATATAATTGTTAGGATTGGTGGTGGGTTAAAAATGAGGGTAAGGAGGAAGTGGCTGGCAGGGATGGTGACTTGTAAGTTTCTGGCCCATGCAGTTGGTTAAATATTATTTTTTAGATATGATATTAATATTTTCCCTAATTTGTCTTTTGCTATTTGTTGATTTCTGATAAATAGTCTGTCATATTTTGGTTAAAAAATTACTTTATTTTGTCAGATATCTTTTTAACATCTGCCCAAGTTGGGTCTGTATTTTCTACTCTTTTGTTAATTAAATTGTTGTACTAATGTAAATAATTTTATTAATAGATTTTCTAAAGTTGGCTCATCCTTGCATCCTTAGAATAAAGCCTTTTTGTGATCATGGTGTATCATTCTTCAATAATTATTGGATTAGATGTGCTGATATTTTCTTAGGATTTTTGTATCTATTTTTGTAAGTGAAATTGGACCTTTTCTGCAAAAACTTGATTTTTATATTGTTTTGTTAGATATTTGATTGACGTAGAAGGCATGAGACCAGATGATGCAATTGAATATAAGTATGAGGGTTATCACTGCTTTTCCCTTTTTATAAAAGTGGAAGGTGTAATTGTAGTTGAATTTCTCAAATTTTAGAAAACAAGAAAAGCTTGTAATTTATTTCTTGTGGCCTAAGATAATCTTTTGCAAAAAGTTTATACAGAGATGTATCTTGGAAATATTGAGATATAACAGCCTGATTAATTAGTCAATGGATTTCAGCTCTGGTCTGCTTTCTCTACAGTTATTTGTAATAGTTCTTCCACTCCTTAGTATTCAATAGATGCCGGGGACATTGCATAGAAGGACAAAACTACATTGAAGACCTTCAGAATGGTCCCATCAGGAAGTAAGTTGCATTTTGTATGTAAAATTTGTGGTGAGGGACATCTGTTTTTATGTTATTTAAGTTGTACATAGCCATTCTTCCTGTTGCTTGTTTACCTGCTCAGGGAAATCTAAACAAGTAGAAACGGAGGGAGGATGGGATTGTTATTGTCATTGCCCAAAATATAGACAGTAAATTGGCTACTAAATTTGGAAACCAGTAATATTATGTGTAAAAAACATTCTCTTTAAGGAATCAGGGATCCTGTGTATACAGATCAACTGGTTTTGAATATTCCACATATATGATGGAACCAGTCCATACCACTAATAAGGCTGTTAACCAAGGACCTAGGAATAACATGCATTGGACCCAAGGTTACCCAACACCTTCTTAGCGTTTCCACATGCAAACCCAAGACTTGCAGCAGTCTGTAAGGTATCTCTGCTTTCTTTTTTTTTTCTAGAACTGAAATAGAAATGAATAGTATTATAAATTAGTGCAAACACATTATGATAATGGTGAGGAATTGACATTTTCCTGCTGGTCAGTGTCAACCGAGAGGTATCGTTTCTTCATATTTTGCAGTTAGGGCTGAAAAGTCAAGTGTAGGATGGGAAATATGTGACTTCTCAGAGGTGACTGGGAAAGCACCTTAGAAATTTTCATTGCTTCTAAACTTAGTTTAAGCCAACAATGTGATGTGACTACCAAAAGCAATCTTGCATTCTTTGGCTATGTTAAAAGTGGTATATTTTTCAGAATAAGAAAGAGTGTTATTTAAAGAGTAAGTATAAATTATAGGGAAAATAGTAAAAATTCCAGTAGAGAAATTTGCAAAGGACTTGAACAAATAAATCACAAAAGTATTTTCACTTGGGAAATTGAAAAAATCTCAGTTCAGTTAAAATAGCAAGGTTCTATTCTTTGCCTATGAATTTAACAACAGTTTGTGATAAAGCAGTCCAGTGTAGTGGTTGTCAGGCTGGACCTAGATTTGCATTCTGGCTCTCCCTTCACTTGCTGTGTGATCTTGGGTAAGATTTCTAAATTTCTACTTTTTCGTCAATCAGATGGCAATTTTAATAATACCTATTTCATAGGGATTGTTGACTATTACATGAACTAAAAAAAATACTTCACATTATAAACACTTTCAAAAAGATTTTAGCATTTTTAGAAGATGTAAACCTTTTTTTAAAATGTTGCTTGTATTGCCAATGGCACTGAAAATTGGTATGGTCCTTTGGAAACATAACTTTAATAGCCATTAAAAAATGTTCATACCTGTTAATTCCACATTGAGACTAAGGAAATATAAAATATGGGAAAAGTTATATTCATTTAATCATTCAGCACATTTCTCAAGCCTCCCTGCTACATATCAGACACTCGGCTAGGTACTCAGGGTACAGAAGTGTATGTTTTGAGGTGTTAGTTCCAACATTATTTATAGTAGTGAAAAAGTAGATAGCAGCTTATATTTCTAACAGTGAAGAATAGCTAGGTAAATTATGTCCATACCGTGACATTTTATGAGGCTGTGGAACATGACAGCTCATTTATGGTAAGTAAAAATAATCTGATATGATCTAACAGTTTTTTTTAAAAAAAGATGCTAGGGGGTAAAATACCAAAAAGGAAATATTAACCAGTTGAATTAGATTAGGCAGGATTGAGAGTTAGGGAGGCAGAGGGTTATTTTTTTCTCGGATTTCAAATTTTCTTTTGTATGATTATATTAAATTTACTGATCTTGCTTTAAATCTTAATTTTCCAGTTTTGTTGCATGTACCATGGTTAGAATTTCTTCACTTTATAATTAATTTATATATGTATGTATTTATAAAATGAAAGCAGCTTTATGTTTTCAGAAATAAATAACTTGTTCTGTCTCAACCTGCCAGACTTGAAAAGAAAGTATCTGATTAGAATAGGACGGGCATTTATCTCTATAGGGAAAGGTGGGAAGGCTCCTAGGGATCTATTGTGTGTGCTGAGACATTATGGTAGGTCATTTAATTGTATTGTCTTAATTTACCTTGAGAACAACTCATGAAGGTGGAAGGTGTTATTTTCTACCATTTTATAAAGTACTAAGACATCTGAAGATAAAGTAATTTATCTGCTAAGGTTATACGGGTAGAAAACAGAACCAGAGTATCTGTATCATTTACAAAGCTTATTATATATTTTTTTAAAACTAATAAGAGTTTATTACTTTTGTTTTATTTAAGAAACTTTTCACAGAATCAAAACTTTTACCAGAGATGCCATAGCCCTCCTCCTCCTGGTCCCTCTGGAGAGGACTATTCACTAAGAAGGTATTCTTGGAATGTACAGCCAAGTGCAAATCAAGTAGTCCAGAATAAAAGTTGGCGTCCTGGCGGTTACTATGGATTATCCTATCCAACCTATTATGGATGGACTGAGTGACACAAACCTATCCTGGAAATCTATCTGGAGACAGAAGGACTGAAGACAGTTGGAGTGACTTTTTATAAGATCAGGTCAAATGAGGTTTATAATCTATTTTTTTCTCCCTTAAGTTCAAACTTAAGGAAAAAATCATATTAATATTTAACTCTTTGCTGACAAATATGCGGTATTTGCAATAGTGAAGGAAATGATTTGTTGTTCCTTTCTTAAATTTTCTTAAAGGAAGATGTTAATTTAGAACTGATAAAGTAATAAAGAACATCCCATGTACATAATTTTAAAAAATTCTATCTTTTCTATGTATTTCCTTTTGACTAGACTTATGATATGAATGTGTGTTGTACAAAAATTTTTAGTCATGTTCTATTTTGACCCAGTCATTAAGCTTTCTTTTTTTCCCTAACTCTTCAAGATTTCTATTGAAATTTACCTAGGAGACAATCTCTTTGGAACCTAATCACTATTTGCAATTAGTTGTGGTATTTTGTGATTAGGCATTACTTTCTTTGGCAGTCTGTTGTGAGGTTTGACCAACTTCCTTTCACTGAATTGTCATATATACCATCTAACACAGGAGTGGATAAACTTTTAGGGATTGATTGTCGGTTGGGCAAGAGACTGATGAATCAGAATGCTGGGTAACCTACCTGACAGGGTAATTGTTATCAACTGTGTAGAATTATTCAGAAAACTTGAAAACTTTTATAGATAATGAAGGTTGCTTAATGAACAGAATAGAATATGACATTTAAAGCCTGGGATATCTGGGAAGACTTGCATGGCTACTTATGTTTTTGCTTTTCTGTTGAGCACAGCTTACTGGGATCTTTCTCCACTTGCCTGTCACAGTAGAGTAGATGAAATTTGTTGATGTTCTCGTGGGTTGTTGGAATGAGCAACTGGGAAGTTGCTTTACCATGAAGTGAGAATGAAGAAAACTGTGCAGGTGCAGGGACCAGGTTTTTTTTTTTTTTTAAGTATATTTTATTGATTATATTGTTACAGTAGTTACAATCTTTTTCCCCTTTGCTCCCCTCTGCCCAGTACCCGCTTCCTCCAGCAATCCCATCCCCCTTAGTTCATATTCATGGGTCGTGCATATAAGTTCTTTGGCTTCACCGTTTCCTATATTATTCTTAACTTCCCCCTGTTTATTTTGTACCAACCGATCATGCTTCTTAATTTCAGCACCATTTCACCATCCCCCGCCCCCCTCCCAGCTTATAACCCTCCAAATAATCCCCATACCTGTGATTCTATCCTATTGTGGTTTGCTTCGTTGGATTTTGTTTTTATATTTTAGATTCAGTTGTTGATAATTGTGAGTTTGTTGTCATTTTAGTGTTCATAGTTTTGAACTTATTTTTCTTAAGTAAGTCCCTTTGACATTTCATATAATAATGGCTTGGTGATGATGAACTCCTTTAGCTTTACCTTGTCCGGGAAGCACTTCTTCTGCCCTTCCATTCCGAATGACAGCTTTGATGGATAGAGGAGTCCTGTGCAGGTTGCCTTTCATCACATTAACTACTGCTTGCCAATCCCTTCCTGCCTACAAAGTGTCCTCTGAGAAATTAGCTGATAGTCCTATAGGCACCCCACTGTAGACAATTCCCCACCTCTCTCTTGCTGCCCCCAGGACCCTCTCTTTATCTTTCACCTTTGGCATCTCAATCATGATGTGTCCTGGTGTGGTGCCCTCTGGGTCCAGCTCGCCTGGGACTCTCCGTGCTTCCCAGACCTGTATATCCATCTCCTTTGCAAAATTTGGGAAGTTATCCTCATTTTTTTTCAATTCTTGCTTCCTCATTCTGCACTGGTTGACTGTTTTGTTCTTCCTTATGGTCCAAATCGTTGATTTGAACCCCAGTTTCCTTCCCTTCACCGTTGGTTTTGTGTGGATTTTCCTTCATTTAACCTAGCATAGCCTTTATTTCTTCTCTTCTGTGTTTGCCATACTCAAGCATATCTGTCAAGCCTGTGAGCATCTTTATCACCAGTGTTTTGAATTCTTCATCTCTTAGGTTGTTTATCTCCTCATCTGTTAGGTTGGCTATCTCCTCGTCGCTTAGTTCTCCCACTGGAACCTTGATCTGTTCCCCATTTGGGGCCATACTTCTCTGTCTCCTCATTCTGACAGGCTCCTGTGTTTGTTTGCCTCTGTGTCCCAGGTAGAGCTGTCACTCCTGTTACGTTGTAAAGGGCGGAGCCTTAGGGATTTGTCAGTACAGGGCGACCTGTTTCACCATGTTGTGGTGCTGTATGGGGTCCGAGGGGGAACAATGCCGCCTTTCCAGCACTCGCCCCTTTTCCAGTCACTTCTCTCACTACTGCACCAGACTGGTGACCCTCTCGCTGCTGCCCTGGCCGTCGTTCCCAGAGTGGGTGGGTCTGCGGATGTTCTAGGACTGTGGGGGCCCTTTAAACAAGCGGACTCTGCTGAGAGACTTGCAGTTTCTTCCTCCGCTCCAACCCCAACTGCTGTGCACAGTCAGAAGCAATGAGGCTTGATTTTCCCCAGTGCTGGGACTGTGAGATGAGAGGTCTGGTGAGGGGCTGGGAATGCTCCTGACTTTTTAAAACATGTGACTGCACTTTCTGCTGCTGCCGCCCCTGCTGCCGCTACCACACTGCGTCCTCTCCGCCCTGGCTCCGCCCCGCTACCTGTCTGCATGAGTATTTCTTCTTTATATCTTTGTTTGCTGGACTTCCATGTAGTTTGATTTCCTCGAACTTCTGGTTGTTTCTAGTTTTGAGGTAGTTGTATTCCTTCTTAGTTGTGGAGGGAGACTCAGCCTGTCTGTCTATGCCTGGAAGTAGGGTTGTTTTTGTGTGTGTGTTATTGTTGTTGCTATTGTCTCTTACAAGTAGGGCAGATGGGGCATTCTGTTTAGTACACTTTTAGAAAAGAAGATAAAAAGGGAAGGAAAAAGGGAAGCAAAAGATACAGGATCATGACTAGAGACTGCCTACAGACTCTCCACCAGCCCACAGGCTTATTCCACATTTCCTGGTGGACAAATGTAGCTCTACTCAGGAGGCCTTCAGGTCGTTGTGTTTTGCCTTCTTATTCAAAATGTGGTGTGAACAAATGTAGACATGAGGTGCTATGCAATAAGAGAGGGGAGACAGAAATACCTTTCTGACCCAAAGTCCTACGAGGGCAGGGCAAATGGGACTCTGTTTTGGGGAACTGAAAATTACAGGGTCCCCAATTTAAAAATATATGTAAAAGGATGGAGCAGAATTTAAGAAAAATAGGCTCTGCAACACAGTGATTGGATATCCTCAAACCCTTTCCTGGAAATAGGTCAACCCAAACAAGATACCCATGGGTAGCATTTACCACAAAACTAGAAACCCCAACATAAGAGGGTGCAGGATACACACACCTGCCAGGCCTCAGCATCTGCACCAAGAGAAGTGACAGACAGTAGGAAGCATCTGTGGGACATGATGGCAGGAGGCCTTCAAAGCACCTACAGTAGCCACAAGAAAGCACTGAAGGCCTGTGTGAGAAGAGCAGCTGAGACTGAGAGGGGTTTTGCCCAAGCCCAAAGTGAGCAAGTACAAGGGGCTGGCGAAAGAGTATGAAGGACTAGAGCGGTCTAGACCCTATATATGTTGACACTGAGCACCGGAGTGTCTTTCCTGGATGTAGCCCACACGGAGGAGACAGTGCACAGAGGAACTATAGACACAGAGGGAAGATGTCCTGATGAAGTTGGGGAGGGGAAACAGAGCCAGTAAACCTCAGATAGCAAGCCCCATGTTTCTGAAGACTACATTAAAATAAATACAGAAAAATTTTGTAAGTTAAAAAAGAGGTCTTCAACCTCATCTTTTCTAAGGACATTAAAACTAATTTTACCTAGAATATAAATAACAGAAAAGGATTGAGATAAAATCCCATACAAAGGTAGTATGGAAAAAGAAGAATAAAGAGCAGAATAGTATCTCATCTGCAAAAGAAACGAGTCAGAATAGATGGGCCCACAAAACAGTAACCTGCTATTTCAAAATGAGCTAAAAGACATTCAGTAAAACAACGCAGAAGTTGAAAGAACATGGTGGGACATTATAATATAAAGGGCGCAGAATTTCTGTTTGGATTGAAGAAAATGTTCTGGAAATGATAAATGCCTGTAAAAGCTACCCATGAATGTTTAGTATGGGTTCGTCTATTTTCATGACAGGGTTTGGAAATTTTAAAACCATGTCCTGCTCCATCTACCTTTCTGAAGTGCTGCTCAGTCTTTTGATGTAATTACTTAAGTTTAGATGGTAGTGATGGTTGCGTGATATCATGAATGTACTTACTGTGACTGAATTGTATACTTAAGAAGGGTTAAAATGGAAAATTGTGTGTTATGAATATTTTACCATAACTTAAAAATAATGAAAGGAAGCATAAATCAGAATAAAATGAGATGATGGAAGTCAGTACAGAATTAAAAATACATTTAAAAATTTCAGAAATGAAGACTAATTAAATATAATACAAGAGTGAATGAACAAAATGGATAATGCCTTAAGGGAAACAAATGAGAAAACAATGAAAGTTTTAGAAATCAAAAATAAGATAAAAGGACTCTAGAGAAATGTCAAATATAAAAGACAGGGAAAAAAGCATGGACAATTTTAAGAGAGTAATACAAAAGTACATATAAGGATTTACTGTTGCATAAAAGTGATATTTCAAATTAGTGAGACAGATTCATCTGTAAATTGTGATACAGATATGTTGGAGTGTAGGTAATTTCTCTGGAAGAATCCACAGCATGGCAAAATAATGTCTCTGATGGAGGAGGGAAAGTAGTGTCTGGGGAACTGTGAGAAAAGGGAGGATTTTCACTGAAAACCCTTTTGTACTTTTCTAAATTTCTATCATGTGAATCTACTGCCTCAGAAGTCTGACTGCTTGAGTTCAAATCCCAGCTCATCCAATTGCCAGCTCTTTATCTAGGGTAAATACTTGACAAGCTCCAAGCCAATCTCCTTATCTGTGAAATGGAGTGATTAAGGTAGCCTGTTGCCACCTGGCACAGAATGAACTCTCAATAAATGTAAATTGCTTTTGGAAACAATGCAGATGCCCATCAACTGATGAAAGGATGAACAAAGTGGTAAATCCACTCAATACACTATACAGTCATAAAAAGGAATGAAGGACTGACACATGCTACAACATGAATGAACATTGACAACATGCTAGTGAGAGAAGCCAGACAAAAACATCACATATTGTATTTCTCCACGTATGAAATCTCTGGAAAAGTGACTTTCATCCAGATACAAAGCACAGTAGTGGTGCCAGGGGCTGGAGGGACGAG
This sequence comes from Furipterus horrens, assembly GCF_987537825.1. Taxonomy (NCBI): domain Eukaryota; kingdom Metazoa; phylum Chordata; class Mammalia; order Chiroptera; family Furipteridae; genus Furipterus; species Furipterus horrens. Next base: position 54,596,542 of record NW_028327176.1, on the reverse strand, counting down.
GTAACAAGAAATAACTAACTGCCAATGGTGAAGGGGGTTTCTTTGGGGCTGTTGAAAATGTTTGGGGATAAATGATGGTGATGGTTGCACGAGTTTTGAATGCACTAAACGTCACTGCATTTACAGTTTAAAACGATGAACTTGATAGTATGCAAATTATACCTCAATAAAAATAATTGTTGAAATACACATTACCAATTTTCAAATGATGATGAGTCCCATCTCTGCCCTTCCCCTATTCCACTCTCTTTCCTGTTCCCCATGCTCCCCCACCACCACTTCTCCCAGCAGCCCCAGGAGGCCTCCCAAGGAGCACCTTTGAACTGATCCCTTTGTAGTAGGGCTGTTCAAGCAGCAATTAAGTGTGCACATGCGCTTGTGGCTCTGGCCCCCATGGCAATGGACGTTTCCATCGGATTTTTTTCATGGACTTTGGTTGAGGTGGTGATTAGACGAGGCAGCACATGCAGCCTGGGTCACAGAGGAGGCCCTTGATGGCCCCTCTACTTAAATGCTTAGGCTTCACCTGAAGTTTGATGTCATCTACCAGTAACATCGGGATACTGTGCTCTGAAAGTCAGGTTTCCACCCACGGGCCCTTGTAAATACTGAGGCCTTTGGAGACAAGCCTGAAGTGGAGGCTTTGCTCCACCACATGCAATGTGACCTCAGCCCATGACTGAACATCAGGAGTAAAGTGGCACAGGGATGCTGGCCTCGAGTGTTGTTGGGAAAGTTGACTGAAGTAGTGTCTTAGTGGGCATGGCGCTCAGGCGTTGCGTAAATGGTCGTTTACGTTACATGGCCTGTTCTGGGTATCCCTCCTACTGCAACAGTTCACCAGTTGTCCAGGCCCCAGTGACCAGCTGCCCCCAGGATAACAGTAATCCAGTGCCACTCATCTGGTAGATTCCCCTGTTTTGTACTCACCTCCCCCAACTACAATCAGATTTGGATAAGGCAACCCAAACCAGCTGGAAATGTTTCCAGAACCTGTTTTCTAATATATATACTTACTTGGTGATCATGAGGCATTCGGCCAGCCACCACAGGAGACTTTTTATATTTCTTCTGGCCAACCAAGAGTCATCTTCTGCCATCTTCAACTCTAATCCAATTTTCTTCTGTTATCTTAATTTTAGACCTTTTTCCCTCCTCTGTTTCTTTTTATAAACTCATAACACCTCTCCCCCATGGGAGAGTCCCATGGTCATTACGACCACGGACTAAGTTCCTGCCTTTTCCTCACTTCTTACCCCTTGTCCCTGATTTGCTCATCCAACTTCCAATATTTCATTCTCAGGCAGCCTTTGATCCCAACCGTCACCACAGAAAAACCACAGTTAACAGCATCTCCAAATTCAGAAGGCTTCTTTATTTCTCATCTACTAAGTCTATTACATTTATTTATTTATTCAATTTTATTAAGTTTTAAAATATACCGGAATAGAGAAATGTATATCTATCTATGGGAAGAAGTTGGTATTCAAAGTGGCACCAACCATGCTAGCCTCTCTTACCGTGCGTAGCCATAGTATTGAGAGATTTCCATTTCTTTTTCCCTTTCAATGAAATACTGCACTTTCCCCACAGAGGTGTATTTGGCAGCATTCTCACGCTCTAGTTGAGCCTTCCTCTTCATGGCCTCCCGCTCTGGCCTCTGCTCATTTGTGATGGGATATGATACGATGGGCCCAGAAATGCCGGGGTTCTTCCATGGCCTTGGCTGGAGGGCGAAATCCTGGAGTAGATACTGGTTTTGAGGCTTGGGTGGGAAGTGGGGCTTGGTCACAGTACTGTGAAAGGGCTCCCGTTGGAAAGAACTGCAACCTGATGTTTTGTACGGCACAGGCCTGGGAGCAGCAGACGGAGGGACACTGGGGCAGGTAGTGTTGGTCAAACCTGGTCTAGATGGGTTGGTTGAAACTGAGCAAGGTGGTCTGTCAGGACCTGTCAAAGGTGCAGCAGTGGGCCGGGATGAATGGACTGCAGCAGGCTGCACTGAGGTAGAACCAGGCCGGGCAGGGTTAGCCACAGCAGGCCGATGTGATGCCACAGGCTGTGGTCTGCGAGGAACTGGTCGAGCTTGAGGTTTGTCCAGTTTAAAAAAAGGCAAAGATACCAACTTGACCTGGCCAGGAGGTGGCAGCTCAATCTGAGTTGGAGAAGAACACTCTTTTTCAGCACTGCCATCTGTTTTCTGGTGTTTGACTTGAGTTTTCTCAGGACCTTTGCCCTCACCCGAGGTATCCAGCCTTCGTTTGGTAGGAGGAGGTGGCTGGGGGCCTTTAGGGTTGCTTGAGTTTCCCACAGCCCGGGATGAAAACAGTTCAGTGTTCTTATCAGCCTTCTTCCCTAGTGCGTGAAACACTTGCACTGATTCCAGCATGTGCATAGCTAGGCAGCTGCGAGGCTTTTTGAAGGTCTCTTGGGTCAGCTCAGTTTGATTTTTCTTCTGTTTCTTCTTGGAACTGGTTGGCTTTTCTTCTGCCTTAAATTTGTTCCCTGCCTGCTTATTCTTTTCAGCGATCTTGGAGTTGTTGTCTTTTTTTCTTTTGTTTTTTTCCTGCCCGTGGCTCTTAGTTTCGCTGTTTCTGCTGGATGCAGATTTGTGAGGCTTGCTGTTAGAATGCCTGGCTGTGTTTGTAGGAGCCATGCCACTGACTGCAACTTTGCAAATACCCACTTCTCCCGAGCACACGCAATCCGGGCTCTCAGACTTGATTTTGGCATTGGGAGCAACGCTGATGGGCTCGGAGGCTTTACGTTTGTTCTTCCTGGCTTTATCAGAAGCCTTAATGACACTTGAGTTCTCCTGCACCTTGTTCAACTTGTTGCCTCTGTTACCTTTGGTTTTGATCTCCTCAGGACCTTTGGATTGATCAAGATCTTCCAAGGGCTCTAAGAGTGAAGGAAGTTGAATATCCTTGGGACCTATGGATTGATCAAGATCATCCAAGGGCTCTAAGAGTGGGGGAAGTTGAATATCCTTGGGACCTATGGATTGATCAAGATCACCCAAGGGCTCTAAGAGTGGAGGAAGTTGAATATCCTTGGGACCTATGGATTGATCAAGATCATCCAAGGGCTCTAAGAGCGGGGGAAGTTGAATATCCTTGGGACCTATGGATTGATCAAGGTCATCCAAGGACTCTAAGAGCGGGGGAAGTTGAATATCCTTGGGACCTATGGATTGATCAAGATCATCCAAGGGCTCTAAGGGTGGGGGAAGTTGAATAGCCTTCACCAGTGTAGCGATGTCTACAAAACCATCATAAGGTTCAGTCCCATATTCAAGTATCTCTTGGTTTTTAAGACTGTTATTAAGACTCAAGGTTTTCTTTCTGAGATCATCCTTTTCACAATCAGGCTGTTTTTCTGGGACAAGAGGATCAATACTGTCCAGGAACTCATAAGTATCAGAGATTTCTAAAGGGAACAGAGGAAGATCTCGGTTTTCTATTGGGATCTGGTAGGAATCCAGAGGCTTTGAAAGGGTAGCTTTAATATTGTCTGAATTCTTATTTTCTCTCTGTTCCTGGCTTGGCACTGGAGGCAGTGATAGTAGATTACTAGAACTTTGGACAGGAGCTACCACTGAAATGTCCCCATTACCAGGTGGTGGATTACTCTCAAGTATCTGGGTATTTCTGCTATTACAGGACTGAGGGAGTTCTGGAGTTTGTGGCAGACAAAATGTTTGGCCTGGAGGTTGCAATCCCAGGGAAGTCTCCATCCTCAGGGAATGCTCCATCACTACAAAGGAATCAAGGAGAACTTAGTTAGTTCCTGGTAAATAAAATTCTTCCTTATCACAAATGCAGCAATCTTGCTCCTTCCAACAATGGGAAAGGTATTTCTATGAGCTCTTTTTAAGGATCATGGACTGCACCCTGTGCAAGAGGTAGGAGGCCACTGTTCTAGTTGTTACTGGTGGTCATTTAATGTCATTGTTCCATGGTTATCTTTGAAGTTCACAGGATTGTTATGAGTCAAATAAGAAGTAAAAGTGATTTTAAAAATATTTTACAAGCCTAGTGTTTTCACATATAATCCTTTTAATTCTTTCAACTTTCCTGAGTTAATAAGAACGCTTAATACCACACAGTAGGAGAAGGAGTGGAAATCTTCCTAATGAAATGAATAAGCACAGACAGGTTTTTAGCCTATTATTTTTTCTTTAACAAAGTATTGAGAAACAACTCTTTTAAGTCTTGGTATAAACCAAGAGAGAGAAAGTGAAATTGGCACTGTCACAGTAAGAGTTCTGAAATACCTTTACAAATAGACTAAATCAAGAAATCAGGGAAGGGAGTTCATTTCAGTGTGGTAGTACAGGGCAGTGAAGGGGTGATATCCCTTGGTATATGCTCTTGTGGTTCTCCTACATAGAGCATACATGGCCTTTAGATGTCCAACCTTCCCACCTCTGTTATGTGTTCCCGTAATGACTCTGAAAATGCAGAGTTCTGACTGAGGGTAGTAGTCTCTAAAGTCACAGGACATAAATTCCACCTGTCTGTGGACTCACCACTTCCCGGCTGCAGATTGACCCTATTTTTGAATGCTGACTTTATTCCTCTTCCTTTTTGCTCTTTGTACTCACCTTGAAAACTTGTATCTGCGATGGGTTGAGTGGGCACAGAGTAGTAGATTCCAGAGGTGGAGGCCGGTGGAATCACGTTTGTGGGCTGATTGTCCTTTAGTACCATGACCATCTCTGGTTGAGGGACAGAGGCTCTGCTTTCCATGTAAGAAACAACAGAGCCATAGGATTGGAGGTAGGGACCAAGTTCTCCAGAGAGAAGAGGCCCTTGTGTGCCTGGATTATAGTAGTATACCTGACTTCCCTCCTGGTAGGGAAGTGACAGGCTATATCCCTGATTTGGAATCTGAGATGGTGCCACCTGAACAAGGCGGGCAGAAAGTGATGGATACAGAGGGGCCATGTTATTGGCAACTGAAGTGGTATTATACTGGGATACCATAGACATGGAGGAAACAGCTGTGTTTTGGCCAGTGGCAGGCACAGTGAAGGCTCTGAGTGATGATGACTTCTTTTCAGAGCCTCCTGTGATAGCCCACTGAAAAGCCCCAGGATTGGAAGCGGCTGAGGTGGAGATCTGGCTCTGGCCAATGCCTCCAGGCCACATAGTTGTGCTAGCATGTTGGTAGAGGCAGGCACTACCCATGAGTGCTTGGAAAGAGGTGCCAGAGGCTGATGGCAGTAGCCATTGTGAACTGACAGCTGGAGTAGAGTTACTGGAGAAGTTGCAGACCCTTCCTGTTAGGGAGGCTGCATTGCTCACTGCAGGAAGAGAGGGCTGTGTAGAATCTGAATTTCCAAGGAAATGTGGATTTTGGAAATTTTCTGTGGGGAACAAGAGGGTGTTGAAAAAAGTCAGTGAGACTGATGAACTCTCACTATGTTTGAAGAATATAATTATCTTTAGATTGTTGCTATGAGAAAGCCTCTAATACCAGTGCTCATTGAGATATCAAAAATAAAACAGTTTACGATGGTTGTAAGTGCTAGAGCAGTTTACTACTCCCTGTATTAAGTGCCTTTGCTCCCAACTGAGGAAAAATGTTCAGAAGACCAACAAGTGTGGTTTGTATATTGTTCTCGAGATTAGAATCAACCTCTCCTTGCCCTGTCATCTCTTGAGCCTGCACTTGTGTTGATTTGCATGCTATTTCCTAGAATTGAAGCGCTTAGAACCAGGAGTCTTTAGAAAACCTCTGTTCTAGCATTCTCATTTTATTTGTGAGGTAAGTGAGGCTCAGAGAGGTCAGATAGAGTTGTTTAAGTTCTCCCTTTATATCAGTATTATTCTCAGGTTACGTAACCTCAGCATCCTGACTGCCCTGCAGGACTGTGCTCTGAGCATTACACAGCCATAAACTGGGAACAATACAACTCTAATGTAGGCAGAGTTTTGTCCATGAGAAACCAGTACAGCTATTACCATCATAACCTTCAGTGTCTCATTTTGCCTGCACAGTTCACATGTTATTCTTAGAAATCACATATAACTCAGTCTGGCTGGTAAAAATGAAGGGTCATTCTTACATTCTTGAAGCCTGACTTCTGATCCTTTCTCAAAATGAGTATTTGAGAGTGTGTTTCTCAAGAAGTATTTTTTGAAAGAAAAACATTATTTAAACTCTCTGAGCTTTAGGCTACTCATCCATAAAGTGCTTATAACAACAACAGCAGTAATTCATATATGACAAGTGATACATTACAAATGAAATGAAAATCATATTTCAGAACTAAATATATATATAAATATATATATATATGTATATATATATATAAAATTTAGGGCATGCAGCAAGGATCAAAGCATAATAAATTTGGTAGTACGTGAAGTTCTGTTTTATACATGCAATAGTATAAAACTGAATGTTGCCTATTTTATTTCAGTGAGTACTATAAGCAAAGTGTAGCCCAGAATGAAAGGTGATTTTGAAGGAATTCCCAGCTAGTACACACAGACAGAGAATACATATCAGTAAAAATTGCCTAACAAGTAGCAAGATGCAATAAATGTGTATGTACAGGTAGCCCCAATATAGACAAATATTTTAGTAAAGCCAGCTATAACGCAGAGAGTAAAGTAAGTGTAAAGGAATTCCATTATTGTGCTCATTCACATTCATGTGAATATTACCCAGCAAGTACAGATATATAACAGCTATATAACAGTGAGTCCAGTAGAAATATATATTCCAATTAATAAAACACAAAAGGACACTTAAAAGTATCATGTAGTTTTTATATTTATCTTAAAACCTGGATTATAATGGCCTTCAACATCCAGGAATGTGTTATACCCAAAGCCTTCATCATAGATTTAATTTTCAAAAATTTGAAGTAAGAATACCCAAGAAACTCCACAAAATTGTTTCTTGATAAATGTGAAATTAGAGTATGGGGTGTGACTTTTCTCTTTTTCTTAGGTAGCTAAGATCTAAAAAGAGATGATGGCTGTTTATCAGTGTGCTGTCTGTGTTAGGGAGAAACTAACTGTAAAGATGAAAACCCACTTTGTCTCAGAACATAATCATCACACAAAAGAATTAGTCTTTCTGGTTCAAATAAGGATATAGCATTTAAAAATATTTATTTTTGATAGACTAAACATCTACAAAGTTTAAAAATCAGAATGAAGTGAAACACTGAAAGTGCTGTTTCCTCCAGCCCCCCAGATAACCAATTTTATAGTTTCACATTTATAGAAAACCTCTGCTCTGAAATATAGCTTTTAAATATTTATATTCAGTTGTCAATTGCCATCTGTGTTCAGAGAGGTGGTTTTAAACACAAACACATGACTTCTGGACAACTTTCTTTGCCTAGTGATACTCTATATTCTGGTCTTACTTTTCTTTCTACTCTACTAATGGAAGCATTTGCTAAAAGTCACCTTTATTTTGCCCTACTCTGAGCAGATTTTACCCTGTGCTATTGCTGCTTTAATTTAAAATATTTGGATTCCTTCAACATTCCATTCCTAACTACCACTTTTGCTCTTAAGGGTTCCTCCATGCTGTCTTCTTTCATTCCTATGGTTTTCCCTCCTTCGTTCTTATAATTTTGCCTCCCTCTCGGTTCCTCCTGTTGGCCTATGCTGATAAAAATAATACCTACATTTCAATATATTTTCACTTAGTTTGGATAGAAAACTTGAAAAACTGGTATAAATTACTTTTTAAACAGCACTAAATTTAAAACTCTGAGGTAGAAATATCAGTGGTGGGAGACCATTACACATGGTTTTATATATATATAGTTTTCTCTGTCACCTAGGTTTTCTATCTGTTCCTGTTGTAATGGTCTCGGCAAGTCTTGATTTCACTTTTATATGGGTGTCCTTTAAGGCTCATTATTAGAAAAGAAAGGGATTAGAAATAACAACCAAACTAATGTTTTAATGTAATAGATGAGGAAAAAGCAGATTATGTGAGAGATTGAATTACATGTCCAAAGTGACATAGCTAGGGAATGTCAAAATCAAAACTAAAGTCTCCAGATTTTCAGATCACACTTTCTCCCCTTATAATATAGTATTTTGGCTCTAGTGCTAAATGTAGGGCCCAAAAATATCTAAGGAATAACTTTAGAAAAGATTCTCTCATTACCTGACATGGTCAGAGGAGAAGAGGAAATATCAACTGTAGATGCAAAGGACGAGGAGACAATATGAGAAGGCTGAGTGGCTGGAGCCCAAGAGCACATGTGCCCAGTGCGAAAGTCACTGGTCGCACTGGTCACTGGCCACTGGTTACTGGTCATTGGTCAGTTGTGATGATACAAATTTATTTACAGGCAGCTCCATGGAAACCCCAAGATTCTACCAGGTTGTGGTAGGTTTGGTGGGAGAACGATGTCACAAAACAGGCAGTTTAAAGTCACCAGGGAGCCAATAGGGAGCTCAAATTCCCAACAAGATGACAGGATTGGATGGAGGGAGCTAAGTCAACAACTAAATGGCTGAGTTTGGGGGACCGTTGTCATAGTTTACAAGGCAGATGTGATAATCTCACTTTCCTCAGGCTCTTATGTTAAAAAAAGAATCATCTCAATGTTTCTATAGATGCTCATTAATATAATTAAATATTAGTTAATTCTCTATATTATGTTGTATAATAGGATATTGTTAATATCCTTAGGTAGAAGGGAAAGGGCATCCAGGTTATATAATTACAATGTTCCCAATGAAATTATATCAGGCCATCTCATTAGGGAATATACTGCAGCTTTGGAGGAGCAGAGAAAGGGATTAAGGAGCTCTTTGTGTGACTAGGTTAAAGAATAAAATGGAGTTTGTTGAGTGCATGTTGTGGTGAATGATGTGGTCTAAGGCTCCCACTTATAGTTCCTTCTCCTTGAATCCTACCTTCCTTGGGCTGGGCTGGGCTGGGCTGCACTAAGGTGGGCCTGTTTGTACTTGCATCTCTCTTCTGCTCTCCTTTTCTTTTTCTTCTTCATTGTCCGTGTTGTATCTGAGAACAGATTTGATGTTGAATTCTTACTCTCATGGATGTTACTTCCTGTCAACTTTGAGCAGCCGGGACTTCTCTTCAGTGTCTTTGGCTTCCCCAAATGGACTCTGCCCATTAGAAGCAAATACCAAAGAGCGAGAGGGGTCAGCTCATTGCAAACCTTTCCGCTCCCAGCCTTTGGTTGCGATTCTCTTGACCAGATTTTGCCTCCTCTGCTTCTTTGGCCCATGAAGGAATGCTGCCATCCTGTTCTTTCACATGGAAGAGGCATTCACAATATTCTCCATTTCCTTCTTACATAAAGTGTATCCGGTGTGGCAGTTACTGTAGTCTCCTCCCCCTTGCAAACAGCCTCTGTAGAATTTTGGGCCTCTAGGATTCTCTGTCTGCCATGTTTGGGTGCAAGGCCAGGCAGAAATGAAGAGGATAATAGTTAGAGAAAGTCAAGGACATTGATGGAGAAGAGGGAAGAGGGAAGGTGAAAGTGTACAGGAAGAAGGAGTCTGATGTGGACTTTTCAGTTTCTGTGAGAAATAGGTTGGCACATTATGACCTCATTTTTTATTAACAGAATATATGTGCTAAGTAATGCAGAAACCCCCAGGAATTCTGTTCAGAAGAGAGAATAATCTTCCATGTATTTCCTACTTTGTTATATGTATTATTACCTCACTTATATCATTCACTGGTATGTTTGAAGATCATGCTGTGTATCAGTGCTCTGCCTTTGTCCAGATGTTCTCTTCCTTGTCAAAATTTTAAAGATTCTATCATTGTAAGACATATCACATGTTTTTGACCTGATGACTTTTTTTAGAAGCATCATGAACCACCTTGACCTGATGGATTTTGTGGAGAAACTTAAAAAGAGGTCTGTGAGCAAGGCACTGTGGTGAGTTACACTGTGCACCAAGCAAAGGGAGAGATGTGTGCAGTCAGCCCGACTTGGCCTTGGTTGCCTCTGCTTTTCTTCCCCTGCTTAGTGCTGCTCACATTCACCACTCTTGTGACTGTGAGTGAGGGCTGAGTTGCTAATGACCTAACAGGGTGGGGCCAAAGTAGGTATACAGTTTTTCATATGGAAAGTAATACAAAAATTAATAAATAATGCTATTAGAATAAACTGTTTTACCTACTCACACCATAGATCCTCTTTGTCCCCACCTGTATATGGAGTAAGCTGCTACAGTTGAGAGTTGAGTAGTTGACACAGAGACAACCCCGCAAACAAAGACTAATATATGTACTGTCTGGCTTTTTATAGAAAATGACTTCTGGCCCTTGATGTTGGTAGGGTCTTACAGGCTACTGTTGGAATGTTGGCTTTGATTCTGAGAAAAATGAGGATCTCTGGGAGGGTTTGAGCAGGAGGAGGACAGGATCTGACTGAAGTTTTGGTGGCTGTGTTGACAAGTTTTAGAGGCAAAGGTTGGAGCAGGTAAGCCGATTAGGACTGCGGTTCCCAGTACACTGGGGTGCCCCCGGAACACCACAGCAAACTCATCAGGGTGTAGCAGTGTATTTTAAATTTCTGAAGCATTTACAGTGATACTTGACAGCTGTTAGATACCGTGTGTGCTTCTACCCAGTGATTAGTTGACAGTTTCAGCATTAGGTCACGCTATATTCTTTTCAATGTTATCTTGTCTTTGTGAAGTTGAGTTTTTGGCAGTAGCTGAAACAAGAAGCAAGCACTATTAGAAAACTGATATGGAATAGGAAATGAGGCTGGCAGGATCCAATTTGATTTTAAGGTATGACATGTTGTACAGTGCCTAATAATCACATGAGTAATTGTGGTTCGAGACGGACGGCTGCCGATGATGATGACGATGAATTGTGGTTAAGGGTAAAATAAAAATATTTTTAAAATTCGCATGTATTATTTTTCAAATATCTACTTAGTCGTTGAACGATCGTATCAGTACAATGTGTAGTTTTATTGTAGCATTTTCCCTGAAGCTGATGTAACAAATGACCACACCTGGGTGACTTTGAAAAAAGCACAAATGTATTGTGCACAGCTCTGAAAGTCAGAAGTCTGAAATCAGTATCACTGGGCCCAATGAAGGTGTCAGCAGGACTACACCCTCTGGAGGCTGTTGGGGGAGATCTTGTTCCTTGCCTCTCAAGGCTTCTGCTGGCTGCAGGCTTGATCTGCTGGTGGCGGCAGCACTCAGTCTTTGCCCCATCGTCACATCACCTATTTCTCTTCTATCTGCACCAAATCTCCTTCTGCCTCCACTTTATAAGGAAGCAGGATTGCATTTGTGGCTCAGCTCACCCTGTTAACTTAGGACAACCTCCACTTCTAATGAGCCTTAATTTAATCACTCATGCAAAGACCCTTTTCCTGAATAAAATAGTAATATTTACAAGTTTCAGGGACTAGTACCCGATCCCTTTGGGTGTCCATTATCCAGCTACTACAGGCACTAACACTTTTTAAAATTTTTGGCATTTACCTACTAGTTTGGCCAAAAAGTCTGCTTAGATTTTTCCATAAAATAAAAGACACATTTTTCTTCTTCACCGTTAACTTTATTGATTTGAATATCTGAGGATGTGGGCTATCTTCTCTGTGTTATAACATTGGCTATTTTCAATTAATATCTTGATTTGATTGCTATCAGCTTCAATGTGTCTCCTGACCTTGGAGTATTCTTTAGCAAGAAATCTCCAGCATGAAACTCTGCAACCACCCTTGAACACATTAGATCAGTCATAGCACCTTCTCCATACTCTGCACAAATCTTTTATTGGTGTTGCATTTGCATTTTTACCTTTCTTGACATAATAAAGCATAATATGCTGGAAATGTTGCTGATTTTCTTCCATCTTCAATATTAAAAAGGCTACACAAAATCTACCAATTTTCATAAGTCTTTTTTACATGCATGCTGATAGGACAGCTGTGACAATACAATCTAACAAAATTATTTTGAATGAAATTAAAGACAACTAAGCACTACTAGAGCCATCTTACAGAAAAAAACAAACATACACATTTTGGCCAACACAATACTTAATAAATGGGATGGTTAAGTCTTTTCTTTTTTATTTAAGCCTAGAAGTAAGACTCAAGGACTCTGTGAATCTAGACATTTGGAAACCTCTGAGTTTGGACACTCTCCCAGTAATCCAGACAGAAAATGATAGATACTTCAAAGTAGAGTGGACAAGTCTTGGATACAATTTGAGAGCAAGGCAGATGGAATTTGCTGTTCTGTTTGTGCAGTAGATAGGAAAAGAAAGGAGCCTAATGATTTCAAAGATTTTTAGACTGAGCAACTTGAAAAGTGGATTTACAATGCACTCTAATGAAGAAAACTGTGCATGGACCAGGTCCTTTTTTAAAATTATCTTTGGGGTTGGGATTTGGTCATGGTGGAAAGGGAATATGGGGGATTCTGTTTTGTACTTATTTAGAAAAGAAGATAAAAAGAGAAGGCAAGAGGGATGAAGAAGATACCCATTCCTGTCCGGAGCCTTCCCACAAACTCTCCAACTGCCCTAAGACCTATTCCACATCTCCTGGTGGTCAAATGTCTCTCTGTGCATGAGTCCTTCAGGTTGTTGAGTTTTGCCTTCTTATTAAAAACATGGTGTGAACAAATGTAGACATGAGGTGTGTGTGAGACAGTGGAGACCCAGAAAGCCTTTTAGAACCCAAACTCCTACAAGAGTAGGGCAAAAGGTGTTCTACTGTGGGGAACTGATAATAACAGGGCCCTCAAATTTCAAACAATTATGTCAAAGGATGGAGCAGAATTTAAGAAGGATAGAGGCTGCAACAGAGTGTTTGATTTTTGCCAAACCCTGTCATGGAAACAGATCAACCCAAATTAAATGCCCATGGATAGTTTTCACCACAAACCTAGATCCCCAGAGTAAGAGCAGGGAGGAGACAACTACTACCAGGCACACCACTGCCTGGTCTCAGCATCTGCACCAGAAGAAGTGACAGATAGGAGGAAGCTTCTGATGAACATGAAGGCAGAGGCCTTCAAACACCAACAGTACTCACCAGAAAGAATGAGGGGCTATTTCAGAAGAGCAGCTGAGATTGGTAGGGTCTTGCCTTATCATGAATTAAGCTTAAGTAAAGGGGCTGGAGATGGTGTGTGAAGGACTGGAGAAATGTAGACCCTCTGTTCTGTGACACTGAGCAACAATGCCTTTCCAGGATGTGGACCACACAGAGGAGACAGTGCAGGGAGGAACTGCAGAAACAGAGGGAAAATGTCTATATAAAGTTGGGTGGGAAACTAAGCCAGGAATCTTCAGACACTAAATCCCATATTTCTGAAGACTACATTAAAATAATTACAAAAAAGTTCTGCAAAGTTAGAACTTCCTTTTTTAAGGGTATTAAAACGAATCTCATCTAAAAATGAATAACAGAAAAGCATCAAGATCAAATCCCATAGAAACATAGTGTAAGAAACAGGAATCTAATGCCCCGACTGATATGCCTCAGTTGGTTGGAGCTGTCCAGCAAAGCATAACGTCACAGGTCCGTTTTCTAGTCAGGGCAGATGGCTGTGTTGCAGGCTCAGTCGTAGGTCAGGGCACAAGCTGATAGAAACTATTAATCTTTCCCTCCCGCATCAATGTTTCTGTCCATTATTTCTCCTTCAATTTTTCTCTCTCTAAAAATAAATTTAAAAAATCTTTTTAAAAAGTAAAAGGAGAATGAAGAGCAGAACACCATCTCCCCTGCAAATGAAACAAGGCAGAAAGACAGGTCCAGAAAACAGATCAAAAGTGTCACCTGCTATTTCCAAATGAGCCAGAACATTTGATAAAACAATGTAGAAGATAAAAGAACATGGGGTGGTGGGAATGAGAAGAATATCTGTTTAGAATGATGAAAAAGTTCTGGAAATAGTAAATGCTGGTCAAAGCTACCCTCTCATGGGCGATCAGTTTGTGTTGACCTATTTTCAGACAGGTTTTGGGAGATTCAAAATCTGTCCTCTTCCCTCCATCTCTCTGAAGGTGGTGTTCAACCTTTTGACATAATTATTTTAAGTTCGAATGGAAGAGATGGCTGAATAATGGCATGAATGTACTTAATGAGACTGCATTGTATAATTAAAAGGGATTAAAATGGTGAATTGTTTGTTATGTATATTTTATCGTAATGAAAAAGCAAGGAAGGACAGGATAAATGAGAATTAGCTTAGATGATAGAACTCAGGATAGAATGAACAATAAAAAAAATTTCAGAAATGAAGACTAAATTCAATATAATACAGGAGTGAATAAACAAAAAGGATAATGCCTTAATAGAAACAAGTGAGAAAAGAATATATTTTTTAGAAATCAAAAGGAAGATAACAGGAATTCTAGAGAAACGTCAAATATCGAAGCTTGGCAAAAAAGCCAGGACAGTTATAAAAAGAGTAATACAAATGCATATAAAGGTGTGATACATCATAAAAGCAACATTTCAAATTAGTGGGAAAGATCCACCGATAACTTGCGATACATATCTGCTGGAGTGTAAGTAATTTCTCTGGAAGCATCCACAGCCTGGCAAAAGTGTCTCTGAGGGAGGAGGGAAATTAGTGTCTGGGGACCTTTGGGCAAAGGGTGAATTTTCATTAAATACCCTTTTGTACCTTTCTGAATTTCTGTCTTGTGAATCTACTAGCTCTGAATTCTGACTGCTTGAGTTCAAACCCAGCTCACGCAATTGCTAGCGCTTAATCTTGACACTCTCCTAGACTATCTCCATATTTGTTAAATGGGGTGAGTGATGTATCCTGGTGCTGGCTGGAGCAGAATGAACTCTCAATAACTGCAGATTGATACTGGAAACAACTGAGATGCCCATCGATTGATCAAAGGTGAACCAAGTGGTAGATCCATTCAATACACTCAACAGTCATAAAAAGGAGTGAAGGACTGACACACGCTACAACATGGATGAACTTTTACAACATGCTTAGACATCTTGACAGGGGAGAAGCCAGACACAAAGGTCACATATTGTCCTACTCCACATATGAAATCTCTAGAAAAGTGACTTTCATCCAAAGAGAAAGCACAATAGTGGATTCCAGGAGCTGGAGGGATGAGGGAACAAGGAATAATTAACTGCTAATGGTGAAGGGGGTTTCTTTTCGGGCTGTTGAAAATGTTCTGGGATAGATGAAGATGATGGTTGCATGAACTGTGAATGCAGTAAACGTCACTGAATTTATAGGTAAAGACGATGAACTTGATAGTATGCAAATTGTATCTCAAAAATAATTGTTAAAAATGTACATTACCAATTTTCAAATGATGATGATTCCCGTATCTGCCCTTCCCCTATTCCACTCCCTTTCCTGCTCCCCACTTTCTCCCACCGCCACTCCCTGCAGCAGCCCCATGAGGCCTCCCAAGGATCCTTTGGAACTGACGCCTGCGTAGTAGGGCTGTTCCCGCGGCAGTCCAGTGCGCACGCGCGCCTGTTGCTCTGGCCCCCTTGGCAATGGATGCTGATTTTTCTGGTGGGCTTCAGTTGATGGCGGTGATTAGACGAGGTGGCACGTGCAGTCTGAGTCATGGAGGAGGCCCTTGATGGCCCCTCTACTTACTGCTTAGGCTTCACCTGAAGTTTGATGTCATCCACCGGCAACATTGGGAAGCTGTGCTCTGAAAGCCAGGTTTCCACCACGGACCCTGGACAACACTGAGGCCTTGGGAGATAAGCCTCAAATGGAGGCTTTGCTCCACCACATGCAATGTGACCTTAACCCATTGCTGAACCTCCCGAGTAAAGTGGCACGGTGATGCTGGCCTCGAGTGTTGTTGGGAAGGTTGATTGAAGTCGTGTATTAGTGGGCCTGGTGCCCGGGTGTTAAGTAAATGGCCATTTCCGTCCCACATCCTGTTCTGGGTGGAACTAGTACTGCCACAGTTCACTGGCCGGGCCCCAGTGACCAGCTGCCCCCAGGACAACACTAAGCTCTTGCTGGTCATCTGGTAGATTCCCCTGTTTTTGTACTCACCTCCCCCAACAACAATCATACACAGATAAGACAACCCAAACCATCTGGAAAAGTGTCCAGAATCTGTTTTCTAATATATATACTTATCTGGTGCTCACGGGACATAAGACCAACCTCCACGGGAGACATTTTACATTTCTCCTGGCCAATCTAGAGTCACCTGATGCCATCTGCACCTGTATTCAGTTATATATTCTTTTAACCCTAACCTCAGACTCTGCTTCTTATTTCTGCTTTTTTCCTTCCAACTGCTTCGTTTGATAAACGCATAACATCTCCTCCATTTTGGCCCTATGGCCATGAATCAATTTTCTTCCTTTTTCTTTAGTTCTTACCTTTCGTCCTTTATTCACCCATCAAACTACCAATACTACATTCTCACACAGCCATTGACCTCCTCCCCCACCAGAAAAAAAAAAAAAAACACAATGAGAAGCATCTCAAAACTTAAAAGGATTTTTTTCTTACTCATACACTAAGTCTATGACATTTATTTATTCAACTTTATTGTTTTAAAATACAAGCACATAGAGAAATTTATATCTGTCTATCTATGGGGGAAAATGCGGTATCCAAATTGGCACCAACAATGCTAGCATGTCTTCTGCATAGTTGTAGTATAGAGAAGTTTCCATTTCCTTTTCCCTCTCATTGAAATTCTGCACTCTCCCCACAGGGCATTTGGCAGCCTTCTCACGCTCTGGTTGAGCTTTCCTGTTCATGGGCTCTCGCTCTGCCCTCTGTGCATCTGTAATGGGCTTTGACATGACGGGCCCAGAAATATTGGATTTCTTCCAAGAAATTGGTCAGGGATTGAAATCGTAGAGTAGATACTGTCTTTGAGTCTTGGGCTGGTACTGGGGCTTTGCTACAGAGGAGCAAATGGGCCCCTGCTGGGAAGAAGTGCAACCTGATGTTTTGTAGGGCACAGGGCTAGAAGCAGCAGACTGACGAATCTTGGTCTGAGGAGGGTTAGGCAAACCTGGTCTAAATGGGTTGTTTGAAATTGACTCAGCTGGTCTGCCTGAACCTGTTAAAGACCAAAGTGTTAGCTGGGAGGAATTTCCTAGAGTAGGTTGAGCCAAGTTAGAACTGGGTTGGACAAGGCTGGTGAAACCTGGTTGGGATGGGTTTTTCACAATTGGCCGAGCTGGTCTGGCAGGAGGTGTCAAAGATGCAGGAGTTTCCCCAGATGAACTGACTGTATTAGTTTGCGCTGAATTAGAACAAGGCCGGGCAGGGCTGGTCAAACCTGGTCGGGATGGGCTGTTTGAAATTGACTCAGCTGGTCTGGCTGAACCTGTAAAAGATGCAGGAGTTTTCTGAGATGAAATGACTGTATTAGTTTGTGCCGAATTAGAACGAGGCCAGGAAGGGTTGGTCAAACTTGGTCGGAATGGGTTGTTCGCAATTAACTGAGCAAGTCTGCAGGGACCTGTAAAAGGTGCAGGATTTTTCCCAGATGAACTGATTATATTAGTTTGTGCCGAATTTAAACGAGGCCAGGCAGGGATGGTGAAACCTGGTCGGGATGGGCTGTTTGAAATATACCGAGTTGGTCTGGTAGAAGCCGTCAAAGGTGCAGCAGTGGGTCGGGATGAATGGACTCCAGCAGGCTGAACTGTGTTACAATGAGGCTGGGTAGGCTTAGCCACAGTAGGCCGATGTGTTGCCACAGGCTGTGGCCTGCCAGGAACTGGTTGAGCCTGAGGCTTATCCAAGTTAAGGGAAAGCCAAGGTACCAACACGACCTTGCCAGGAGGTGGCGAGTCATACTGATATGGTAATGGACACTCTTTTTCAGCACTTCCATGTTTTTTCTGACATTTGACCTGAGTTTTTTCATGTGAGGTATCCAGCCATCGTTTTTGAGCTGGGGGTGGCTGGAGGCCTTTGAGGTTGCTTGTGTTTCCCAGGACCTGGGAGGTAGACGATTCAATTTTCCTATTACTCTTCTTTTGCAATGCCTCTAAAACCTGGGCAGACTCCGATATATGCATACCTAGGCAGCTGCGAGGCCTTTTGAAAGTCTCTTGGGTCCACTCAGGTTGAGTTTTCTTCCACTTCATCTGGGGAACGGTTTGCTTCTCTTCTGCTGTGACATTATTCTCTCACTGCTTACGCTCCTCAGCTTTCCTGGAGTTGCTGTCTTTGTTTCTTTTGGTCTTTTCCTGCCCATGGCTCTTAGTTTTGCCATTCCTGCTGGATGCAGCTTTCTGGGGTTGACTCTTACCGCACTTGATGCTGTTCTCGGGGACCCTGTCACTGGCTACAACTTTGTGAATACCCACTTCTTCCAAGCACACACAGTCTGGGCTCTTGGGCTTGATTTTAACTTTGGGTGCACCACTGATGGACTCAGAGGCTTTATATTTGTTCTTCTTGAATTCATCATAAGGAGCCTTAATGACTCTTGGCTTTTTAGGCACCTCATTCAACTTGATAGCTCTGGTATCTTTGTTTGTGAGCACCTTGGGACCTTTGGATCGATCAAGGTCATCCAAGGACTTTTCAGCTCGTGAAAGGTGACTGTTCTCCATCAGTGTAGCGATGTCTGCAGAACCATCATTAAAGTCAGTCTCATTTTCAAATGTCCCTTGGTTCTTAAGACTCAGACTATTCTCTCCGAGACCAGCATTTTCACAACCTGGCTGCTTTTCTGGGCCAAGGGGATCAATGCAGGCCTGGAAATGTTGAATATCAGGGTTTTCTAAAGGGAGCTCTGGAGAATCTTGGTTTTCTATTGAGATCTGGTAGGCAACCAGGGGCTTTGAAAGGTTGACTTTAGTATCGTCCAGATTCTTATTCTCTTTCTCTTTCTGGCTTGGCACTGGTGGTGCTGCCAGGAGATTACGAGAAACCTGAACTGGAGCTAACATTGAAATGGCCCCGAGCTCAGGTGGTAGAGTACTCTTCCGTAAGTGGGTACGTCTGCTCTTGCAGAACTTGGGCATTCCTGGAGTTTGTGGTAGGCAAAATGTTGAGCTCGGAGGTTACAATCCCAGGGAAGTCTCCATCCCCAGGGAACATTCCATCACTACAAAGGAATTAAGGAGAAGAAGTCAGTCGCTGGTAAGCAAGATGCTCCCCTGTCACCAATCATGCACCTTCCTACAATGGGAAAGGGATTTCCACTGGCTATTCTTAGGATCATGAACAGTGCCCTACACTAGGTGCTAGAAGGCAACAGTTCTACTTCCTCATGGTGGTCATTTGATGCCATTGTTCCATGGTTTTCTTTGTATTTCACAGGGATGTTGTGAGTCAAAGAAAAAGTAAAAGTGATTTTGAAACTGTGTTAGAAACTTAGCAGTCTTATAGAATATTTTTAATTCTCTCCACTGTTCTGACAGAATAAGAACACCTCACACAACCAACTAGGAGAGGAAATGGAGCCGTTCCCAATGAAATATATAAACAAGGACAGATTCTTAGCCTGCCTGCTGTGGACATGATCTTGGAAGACAAGGTCTGAAATTCTGGCGTAAACTAAGAAAGTGAGGGAAAGTGAAACTGGCACTGTCACAGTAAGAGTTCTGAAATATCTTTACAAATAGAGTAAAGCAAGAAATCAGGCAAGGGAGTGTATTAGAAAGCAGTAGTACAGGGTAGTGAAAGGATGGTATCCCTTGGTATGCTCTTGTGGCTTTCTTACATAGAGCACACATGGCCTTTACAGTGACCCACCTTCCGAACTCTATTCCATGTTTTCATAATGACTCTGAAAATGCAGAGCACTGGCTGAGGTTGTAGCTCCTAAATCCACAGGACTTAAATACCACCTGTTGTATTAAATATAGTCGAAGGCGCAGAAGTAATTCCAGCAAGGAGAATGAGTCAGTTGGAGGGCTGCCGCACACTCTGGCAGGTCAGCAATGAGCGGCGCAAAGACCTCTCCTTTTATTGAGTTTTACAAGTATACTAAAAATAGAAATCCATAGGGAGGGTAAGGAATGAGCTCACAGGCACATTCCAATATTGATTACAATATACAATTACTTGGGGTTACAACAAAAGGAGGTTAATATATAAACTATAAAGAATGTTTCCTGACAAAACTATGTATCATCTATAGATTCAAAAACAAAAAAACAGGAATTCAATCATCTATTCTTCTAAGACTGTGGGAACGGAAACACCGTGCCTTAAACATTAACAGAAAGCACGCAAGGTTAAGCACTACCTGTGCTCGGCTTTTTTTGGTTTCCTTGTCAACATCAGGGAAGATGGAGTACTCGGCAAGATTCCTTTTAAGTCACAGGATGTCTTGAAACCCTGAGGCCTGATCAGTCAAAGGCTGCCGGCGCCAGCGAGTCCAGCTCGCTAGCTCAGGTCATAGAGTACCTGGACCGAGAGGCATGAGAACATGCCTCAGTTTAGGAACCTTGATTTCCAGCATCACCACCTCTCTGTGGACTCACCACTTCCCCACTGCAGATTGGCCCTATTTTTGAATGCTGACCTTATTCCTCTTCCTTCTTGCTCTTTGCACTCACCTTGGAAATGTGTCTCTGCGATGGTGTGAGCAAAAACAGAGGAGGAGATTCCAGAGGTGGAGGCTAGTGGCATCACATTTGTGGGCTGAACATCCTTTAGTACCATGACCACCTCCGGTTGAGGGACAGAGGCCCTTCTCCCTCGTGAAGAAAGAACAGAGCCATAGGATTGGAGGTAGGGGCTGATTCCCCAGAAAGAAGAGGCCCTAGTGTGCTTAGACTATAGTAATATCCCTGTCTTCCTTCTCGATAGGGAAGTGACAGGCTATGTCCCTGATTTGGAACCTGAACATGGCGTGCAGAAAGTAATGGATATAGAGCTGCCATGTTTATTGGCATCTGAAGTGGTGTCATACTGGGATGCCACAGACATGGAGGAAACAGCTGTATCTTGGTCAGTAACAGTCACAGTGAAGTCTCTGAGTGATGATGACCTTTTCAGAGCCTCCTGTGATAGCCCACTGGAAATACCAGGATTGGAAGCGGCTGAGGTGGAGATCTGGCTCTGGCCAGTACCTCCAGGCAACATAGTTGTGCTAGCATGTTGGTAGAGGTAGGCGATACCCATGAGTGCTTGGAAAGAGGTGTCAGGGGCTGACGGCAGTAGCTTTTCTGAACTGACAGCTAGAGCAGAGGCTTTCTGGTCCAGTTGCGGACCCCTCCTGTTAGGGAGGCTGCATTGCTCACTACTGAAACAGAGAGCTGCAGTGAATTTGAAGTTCCAAGGAAAGGTGGATTTTGGCAATTGTGGGTAACAAGACAGTGATGAAGAAATCAGTGAGACTGATGAACTCTATGTTTGAAGAATACTATTACCTTCAGATTGTCACTATCAGAAAGCCTCTAATACCAATACTCATTGAGATGTCAAAAATCAAACAGTTTATGATGTTTGTCAGTGCTGGAGCATTTTGCTGCTCTTCTATCTTATCTGCCCTTGCTCCCAACTTGGCAAAAATATGCAGAAGACCCAAGTGGTTTGGTTCACGTATTGTTCTCCAGGGTAGAAGCATCCTCTCCTTGCCTTGTCTTCTTCTTGAGCTTGCCCTCGTGTGGATTTGCATGCTGTTTCCTAGAACTGAAGCATTTAGAACCAGGATTCTTTGGAAAACCTCTGTTCTCACATTCTCATTTCATGAGTAAGGTAACTGAGGCTCAGAGAGGTCAGATAGAGTTGTTCAAGTTCTCCCCTTATATCAGTACTATTCCAGGTTACATAACCTCAGCATTCTGACTGCCCTGCAGGACTGTGCTCGGAGCCTAATATTAACTGCAATAATTCATATGTGAATAAGCGGTCATTGAAATATGACCGGGAAGATCTGGAAAGAGAAAAATCATGAAAAACATACCACAGCACTAAAAAGAAACATATAGACATAAAAATTGGGGCTTGAGGCAAACATCAAAGCATAATAAATTTACTAATAAATGAACTTCTGTTGGATACATGCACTATTATAACAGAGAATATTGCCTATTTTATTTTAGTGAATGGTATTAGCCAAAAAAAGAGAGAGAACCTCAGTCCACAAGAGATATGATTTTGAATGAATTTCTACGCAGTGCATTTGGACAGAGAAGACATAATTGCATAACAAGCTGCAAAAGGCAATCAATGTACAAGTATCAGTAGCCCCAATCTATGCAAATATTTCAGTGAAAACTGGTGGAAAGCAGAGAGCAAAGTAAGTGTAAAGAAATTCCATTGTTGTCCTTGTTCCTGTTCGTCTGAATATTACACAGCAAGTAACAGTGAGTCCAGTAGAAATAGATATTCCAATTAATATAACCACATAACAAATACAAATGAACACTTAAAAAGTATCATGAAGTTTTTTGTGTTCATCTGAAAGCCTTGGTTAGAATCGTCTTCAACATCGCGGAATGTGCCGAACCCAAAGCCTTGAAAACCGTCATTGCTAGAATTCAATTAAATTAAATTTATTCTAGGAATCGCCAAGAGCATCCACAAAATTGTTCCTTGATGAATGTGAAATTGGAGATGTGGGGCTTGACTTTTTTTTTTTTGTCTTCTTAGGTAGCTGACACTTAAAAAGTGATGATGACTGTTTATCAGTGTGCTCCCTGTGTTAGGCAGAAACTAACTGTAAACATGAAAACCAGCTCTGACTTGGAGCATTCTTACCTCACAGAGGAATTACTCTTTCTGATTCAAATTAGGATATATCATATTTTTAAATCCTACTTTTATTTTTAATAGGTAAATCACGGAAAATGTTATTTTCTCCAGCTCCCTACAGAGTTACTTTATTAATTTCTTGTTTATAGGAAACATCATTTCTACAATACAGTTTTTAAATGTTTACATTCAAAACTGTCAGTTGCCATCTGTGTTCAGAGGGGCAATAGAGAAAACACAGAAACTGAATATGGCTTTTGATCAATCTACTTTGCCTCGTGATACCCTATTTTGCCTTTCTTACCTTCCTACTCTAGTAATGTAAGCATTCATTCAAGTCAGAGTGTTTTCTGTTTTTGTTTTTTGTCCTATTCTGAGCAGATTTTATCCTACTGTCCTTCTGCTTTAATTTAAAATCTTGGGTTACCTTTAGCACTTCATTCCAAACTCCCCTTTTTGCTCTTGCAGGCTCCTCCATGCTGTCTTCCTTCTTCATTCCTTTTTTTTTTTTTAACTAATTAATTTGTTTGTTTATTTATTTTTAGAGAGAGGGGAAAGGAGAAAGAGAGGAAGAGAAACATCATCACTGTGTGGTTGCTCCTCACTCGCGCCCTCAACCGGGGGCCTGATGTGCAACCTAGTCATGTGCCCTGACTGGGAATCGAACCAGCGACACTTGGCTCTCAGGCCGACACTCTAACCACTGAGCCACAGCAGCCAGGGCTTCCTTCTTCATTCTTATGGTTTCCTCTCCATCATTCTTATATTTTTCCCTCCCTCTTGGTTTCCCCTCTTGCCCTGTGCTGGTCAAAACAATCCTAAACTTTCTTAAATGTAGATACTTGCCCCTCTACAGCCTGGTACTCTCCATCCTCTTGTCCTATGTTCCCTATTCATCTAGTTTGGATAGAAAACTCCCCAAACAGATGAATATTATTTTTTGAAGAGTGCTAAATTCAAAATAGTAAAGTTGAACTCTTATTGGTGGGAGACCATCTCACATGAGACATCTTGTATATGTATTGTTAGTTTTGTACATCACTTAGGTTTCTCTCTGCTTCTGTTGAATTACCCTCAAGAAGTCTTGATTTTATTTTTCATATGGGTGTCCTTTAGGACTCGATATGGGAGTGAGAGAATAACCAATGTAACACCTATTGTAACAAATGACGAAAAAACAGATTTTGTGAGAGATTCAATGACTTGTCCAAAATAGAGGTAGTAAATATCAAAATGAAAAGTAAAATTAGGTCTCCAGATTTCTAGATCAATACCTTTCCCTCTTGTTTTATGCTATTTGACTCTACTGCTAAATTTGAGGGCAAAAAAAATTTAATTAAAGCCTGTAAAAAGTTTCTTTCCTTACCTGACATGGTGAGAGAAGAAGAGGAAATATCAACTGAAGATGCAAAGGGTGAGGACACAATATGAGAAGGCTGAGTGGCCGGAGCCAAAGAGCACTTGTGCCCAGTATGAAGGTCACTGGTCACAGTGGTCACTGGTCACTGGTAGGTTGCTATGTTCCAAATTCATTCTCCTGGGTGGTGGTAGGTTGGTGGGAGAATGATGTCACAAAGCAGGCAGTTGAAAGAGACCAGAGAGCCATTAGGGAGCTGATTCCCAACAAGACAGGATTCCATAGAGGTATTAGTGGGACAGCTAAGCCAACACCTCAAGAGCTGAGTTCTGGGGCAGACGCGGTAGTCCACAAGGCAGATGTGAGAGTCTCACTTTCCCCAGGCTCTTATATTAGGGGAAAAAATCATTTCAGTGTTTCTATAAATGCTCCTTAATGTAATTAAATAGTAGTTAATTCTCTATATTACATTGTATAATGTATACATTTATCATTACATCGTATCGTATCGGCAGCCATCCGTCTCGAGAGACGATGGTGTAGCTTCATAAGAGTCTATCTGCGAGTGATCCAAGATGGTGGAGGAGTAAGTGGAAGCTACACTAACCTCCTCCCAGGACCAGTCTGGATTTACAACTTAATTTTGGAGAAATCATCTGAAATAACCAACGGAACACTAGCTGGAAAGAAGTCTTATAACCACGGAGAGACAGAAAAGGCCGCTACATCACAACTTGACCGGTAGGGAGTGCGGAGACACGGAAGGGCTGGCTGGGCTCACACCGGTGGCAGCTGAAGGGACTGAGAAACAGCTCAGCAGCCGGGATTCCCCCTGAGAAGGGCAGGGTCTAAACCCCCAGCCGAGCTTCCCAGCCTACAGCAACAGAGTGGAAAGTAAAATAGTAACAGCTGTGAAAAGCGAAAAGCCACAGGGTTTCTTGCTAGTCGGTGAGAAACAGCAGGAGAAAAAGAGCTCTTAAGTGGATCACATACGAAAATATTTTGGCCCCCACTTACCCTGGGCTCAAGCAGAGGGAAGGCAGAGAGGACTGGAGACACTTGGGGAGAGTTTGGCATGGTGGCTTTGAGGGGAGAACTGGAGGAGCAGCCGACTGGGTCCCAGTGCTGACTCATCCCCAGTACTGCAGGCAGACCATTCCCCTCCAAGTGGCGTCAGCGTGAGGGGAAGCAAAAGCCCTGCCTACAGGAATTAAGCTGCCACACCCACAGTCCTTAAGCCTGACAGCTAATCACAGATTGAATGGATTAACAATCAAAGAAGACAGACAACAGCAGTAGATCCGTGGAAGTCTCCAACAGGCTGCCTAGGGCCAGACTGGTACATGATCTGACGCCACCAGAGGCAGATCCAGGAAGTGCAGATCATTCTAAGAAGCACCAAGAAAAAATAGGAGTCAAAAAAATGGGGAGACAGAGAAACAACCTCCCATCAAAAGGAAAGGTAGAATCCCCAGAAAGAGTGCTAAATGAAATAGAGGGAAGCGAACTATCAGATATGGAATTCAAAACATGGATTATGGAGAAGCTGAATGAGCTCAGCGGAAACTACAAAGAACTCCAGAAAAACTACAAGGAACTCACAGAAAATTATGTGAGCATGAAAAAGGACATAGAACTTATCAATAAGAGCCAGGAGGAAATGAAGAATACGATCTCTGAATTGAAGAACACAGTAGAAGGAATTAAAAGCAGGCTAGAGGAAGCAGAAGATCGGATCAGCGAGCTGGAGGACAACCTACACAAAAACTCCCAGACAATGCAACAAAATGAGAAAAGACTGAACAAGACTGAAGAGGTTCTAAGACAGCTGCAGGACAACATGAAACGCAATAATATCCGTATCATAGGAATTCCAGAAGGAGAAGAAGAAGAGCAAGGGATAGAAAACCTCTTTGAAAAACTAATGACAGAAAACTTCCCTAACATGACGAGAGAAAGAGTCACGCATATCCAGGAAGCACAGAGGGTCCCAATGAAGATGAACCCCAACAGGCCCACCTCAAGACACATCATAATTAAAATGGCAACATTCAAAGACAAAGAGAGGATCCTAAAAGCAGCAAGAGAAAAACTACTAATAACATACAAGGGTACTCCAATAAGGCTATCATCAGATTTCTCAGCAGAAACACTACAAGCCAGAAGGGAATAGCAAAAAATATTCCAAGCAATGAAAAACAAAGGCCTACAACCTAGAATACTATACCCAGCAAAGCTCTCATTCAAAATGGAGGATGAAATAAGGAGCTTCCAAGACAAAAGAAGGCTAAAAGAATACATCTCCACCAAACCAGCAATGCAAGAGATGCTAAAGGGTCTACTCTAAGAAGATAAAGAAACAGAGAGAGACAGAGAAGAACACGAGTACAAAGGGGAAAAATGACAATGAATAAGTACTTATCGGTAATAACCTTAAATGTAAATGCATTAAACGCTCCAATTAAAAGACATAGGGTAGCTGAATGGATTAGAAAGAATGACCCACATATATGCTGTCTACAAGAGACCCACCTTAGAACAAAAGATCTACACAGACTGAAAGTGAAGGGATGGAAAAAAGTATTTCAAGCAAACGGGCATGAAAAAAAAGCCGGGGTAGCAATACTTATATCAGACAAAACAGATTTCACAGTAAAGTCCATAAAAAGAGACAAAGAAAGGCATTTCATAATACTTAAGGGAAAAATCCATCAAGAAGATATAACCCTTATAAATATATATGCACCCAACTTAGGAGCACCCAAATATATAAGGAAACTTTTGAAAGACTCCAAGAAAGATATAGACAACAACACACTCATAGTAGGGGACTTTAACACCCCATTGTCAACAATGGACAGATCTTCGAAGCAAAGAAACACCAAAGATATTGAGGCACTGAACAACACTCTAGATGAAATGGACTTAGTCGATATATATAGAAGTTTTCACCCCAAAGAAGCAAAATATACATACTTCTCAAGTGCACATGGAACATTTTCAAAGGTATACCACATCGTAGGACACAAAGGAAGCCTTAACAAATTCAAAAAAATTGAATCACAATTTTCAGATCACAATGGCTTAAAATTGGAAATCAACCTCAAGGAAAAAACTCAAAAACATTCAAACTCATGGAGAATGAATAACATGCTATTAAATAATGAATGGGTTAACAACGACATCAAGGAAGAAATCAAAAAGTTTCTAGAAACTAATGATAATGAACACACAACAACCCAAAACCTATGGGATACAGCGAAAGCAGTCCTAAGAGGAAAGTTCATAGCAATACAGGCCTACCTAAAAAAGCGAGAAGAATATCTAATAAAAAATTTAACCCCACAGCTACAAGAACTAGAGGAAGAACAACAAGCAAAGCCCAGATCAAGTAGAAGGAAGGAAATCATCGAGATCAGAGCAGAATTAAATGACATAGAGTCTAAACTAACAATTCAAAAGATCAACAAAAGTAGGAGCTGGTTCTTAGAAAAAATAAACAAAATTGACAAACCTTTAACTAGGCTCATCAAGAAAAAAAGAGAGAGGACCCAAATAAATAAAATCAGAAATGAAAGAGGAGAAATCACAACTGATACCACAGAAATACAAAGGATTATAAGAAATTATTACGAACAACTGTATGGCAAGAAATTTGACAACCTAGAGGAAATGGACAAATTCCTGGAAACCAATAGTCTTCCCAAACTGAATCAAGAAGAAGCAGAAAGTCTGAATAGACCAATAACAGCTAGTGAAATTGAAGCAGTAATCAAAAAACTCCCAACACACAAAAGCCCTGGACCAGATGTTTTCACAAGTGAATTCTACAAAACATTTAGGAAAGAACTAACTCCTATCCTTCTCAGACTATTCCAAAAGATACAAGAAGAGGGAAGACTCCCAAACTCATTCTATGAAGCCAGTATAACCCTAATTCCAAAACCAGGTCAAGACACAACAAAGAAAGAAAACTACAGGCCAATATCGCTGATGAACATAGATGCTAAAATCCTCAACAAAATATTGGCAAACCGGATCCAGCAACACATTAGAAAGATCATACACCACGATCAAGTAGGATTCATCCCAGGGATCCAAGGATGGTTTAATATTCGCAAATCAATAAACGTAATACACCACATAAACAAAATGAAAGACAAAAACCACATGATCATATCAATAGATGCAGAAAAAGCATTTGATAAAGTACAACACCCATTTATGATAAAAACTCTCAGCAAAATGGGAATAGAGGGAGCATACCTCAACATAATAAAGGCCATATATGAGAAACCTGAAGCCAACATCATACTCAATGGGCAAAAACTGAGAGCATTTCCCCTGAGATCAGGAACAAGACAAGTATGTCCGCTCTCTCCACTCCTATTCAACATAGTCTTGGAAGTTCTAGCCACCGCAATCAGACAAGAAAGAGAAATAAAAGGCATCCAAATTGGAAAAGAGGAAGTAAAACTGTCATTATTTGCAGATGACATGATAGTGTACATAGAAAACCCTATAGACTCCACAAAAAAACTACTCGACCTAATAAGTGAATTCGGCAAAATAGCAGGATACAAAGTCAATATTAAGAAATCAAAGGCATTTTTATACACCAACAATAAAAACTCAGAGATAGAAACTGAAAGAAAAATTCAATGTACCATAGCAACAAGAAAAATAAAATACCTAGGAATAAACTTAACCAAGGAGGTAAAAGACCTGTACTCAGAAAACTACATAACACTGAAGAAAGAAATTAAAGAAGATACAAATAAATGGAAGCATATACCATGCTCATGGATGGGAAGAATCAACATCATTAAAATGTCCATACTACCCAAAGCAATTTATAGATTCAATGCAATCCCTATTAAAATACCAGCAACATATTTCACAGACCTAGAACAAATACTTCAAAAATTTATATGGAACCAAAAAAGAGCCCGGATAGCCACAGCAATTCTGAGGAAGAACAAAGTAGGAGGAATCACAATACCTGATATCAAACTATACTACAAGGCCACGGTAATCAAAACAGTCTGGTAGTGGCATAAAAACAGACATATAGATCAATGGAAAAGAATAGAGAGTCCAGAAATAAACCCAAGTTCATATGGTCAACTAATATTTGACAAAGGGGGAAAGAACATCAAATGGAATGAAAAGAGCCTTTTCAACAAATGGTGTTGGGAGAACTGGACAGGGACATGCAAAAAAATGAAACTAGACCACCAACTTACACCACACACCAGAATAAACTCAAAATGGATCAAAGACTTAAATGTAGGCCGTGATACCATAAAAGTCCTAGAGGAAAAAATAGGCAGGAAAATTTCAGATAGCCCACGTAGCAACACTTTCACTGATATATCTCCTAAGGCAAGGGAAATAAAGGAAAGAATAAACAAATGGGACTACATCAAACTAAAACGTTTCTGCTCAGCTAAAGAAAACATCAGGAAGATGAAAAGGAAATCAACCATATGGGAAAATATATTCGCCAATGACATCTCAGACAAGGAATTGAGCTCCAAAATATATAAAGAACTCATACGACTCAACACCAAGAAGACAGACAACCCAATTAAAAAATGGGCAAAGGACCTGAACAAACTCTTCTCCAAAGAAGACACACAGAGGGCCCATAGACATATGAAAGTATGCTCAACATCACTAGCCATCAGAGAGATGCAAATAAAAACCACAATGAGATACCACCTCACACCAGTCAGAATGGCCATAATCAACAAATCAACAAACAACTTGTGCTGGAGAGGATGTGGAGAAACGGGAACCCTGGTGCATTGCTGGTGGGAATGCAGACTGGTGCAGCCACTATGGAAAACAGTTTGGAATTTCCTCAAGAAACTAAAAATGGAACTGCCTTTTGAACCAGCAATTCCATTGCTAGGATTATATCCGAAAAATCCTGAAACACCAATTCAAAAGAACCTATGCACTCCAATGTTCATAGCAGCACTATTTACAATAGCCAAGTGCTGGAAACAACCTAAATGCCCATCTGTAGATGAGTGGATCAAAAAACTGTGGTACATTTACACAATGGAGTTCTATGTAGCAGAAAGAAAGAAGGAACTTCTACCATTTGCAACAACATGGATGGAACTAGAGAGAATTATGCTTAGCGAAACAAGCCAGGCAACGAAAAAAAAATACGTTATGCTGTCACCTATTACAGGAAACTAATGAACAACACAAACAAATGAGCAAAATTGAACCAGAGGTATGTAAACAAGGAGTAGACTAACAGTAACAAGGGGGGAGGGGGGAGGCAGAAAAGGGGGTAAGGAGGGGAAGTGTCAAATCAAAGAACATGTATAAATGACCCACAGACATGGGCAACTGAGTGGGGACTGAATGTGGGGGAAGGGAGGGGCAGGGTACAGGGAAGCAAGAGGGGAAAAAAAAAAGTGAGACAACTGTAATGGAAAAACAAACAAAAAAATTTTTTTAGTGGGGGAAAATGAAAATATGAAGAATGGAAATGCCAGTTCAGTGAACATTAGGACAAAGATTTTCCTTCACGTTGTATATTTTTCTCCCTATTTGATCTCTCCAGAGTTTGGCATTCTAAACAAGTAAGTAATGACTTAAGTCTCTTTGCATAGAAACCAGTTGTTAATAGAGGTTCCGTTTTTTGACCAAGCCTTTGACTGGAATGTCAAGCCTAAAGGAGACATGCTTGGGCTCAGGTTGTTACCAAAAAGCCCCGAGGAACTGGGAATGACTCTCAAAGGTAATAAAAGCCTGTGAAATAAAAGGCCTGCTGCCATGGTTGGTTGTCCGGTCCACAGCAATCTCTCCAGGGAAGGAACGAAGGTTGTTTTCCTTAAAGATGGCTAGAAGGGACCTTAAGGCACAATGGAAAACCAGAAAGACTTGGAAAGGACAAGTGTGTACAGGCAAGGATGAATGCCAGGTATGTGGCCCAGCTTCTGTGCCCTGAAGAGCAGACTGAGGGTCACCCTAAATGTTCCTTGGGTAAGTTCCAGCAAAACAGAACTAAAGATCATAAGTGATCATTTTCTGCTCTTGTTATGTTTATGCAAATGAACAGGATAAATTAAAAATGGACTTAATGTAGTCCCTTTAAAGACAAGGAGAGTAATCTTAGGGAGAAAAATCATTATTCAAGGAAAATCACAATGATCAGTGGCAGACTGTAAAGTAGGGCAGCTAACCGTCTTAAAAGTTTCTTCTAATTTAAAAAATGGTTTCACTTGAAAATTAAACCATATCTGTGATATCACCAAAGAGATTCAAGTTGCAGGCAAGTAGAATGTCAAGTGCCTTGCAAATGGATGTCTTCCCAATAAGACAGTCTTACAGATTTAGAGACTTGTTTGTTGGTTATGTTACATAAATTAACATGTGTTTTCTGTTTTCAAAGGGCATAAGCCTATGACCGCATTACCTGAGTGATTGTGTATACGCATAAGCCTCACTTAATCCTCTCTGCAGCGCTGCCTCCGGAGACTCAACAGTTTGGCTGAACTAAATGGCTGGGTTGGTGAAGAATGGGGTGGTCTGTGGGCTTCACTTTAAAACTGATTTCTCTTTTCTATCCTAATGGCTTAGACAGAAAGGGCCCAGAGGTCTGAGAGGGGGGAAACATAAACTATTTCCCTCAGCCCAAACTAAATGTAATGGGCAAAAGGGTTTTGGAGAGGCGAGATGTGCCTAGCACACCTTCCTCCAAAGAAGCCCTTTTCTTTTTTTTCTTTTTTTTTTTTCCTCCTAATGTGGAACATTGAAAAATTAATCCCTGCCTTTTGTCATCTAGTAGTTATGGATTGAATGATGTCTTTTAACCCTTTTTGCCAAATCTGTTGCCCCCAGAACACAACAAGGACACCAGCCTGCTAAACCAAGCACGCCGTTGTCCGGAGACAGCCTACTGACCTGGAGTCTGCTCGATCCTTCCCCATGTGGGAAGGCCACCCTCCCTTCCACACCCCCACTATTATTAGGGATTTCTGGACCCAGGGGTAGGTAGGACGACAACCATGTCCAGCTTGAAGCAGCTAGAGGAGCTTGAGACCTTCGCCCATTGTCCTTTACAAGATTACAAAGGGTCTTAATACCTGAGAGGGAGGGATAGTTATTTTTTACGAACCATGGGTATGGACTTGGGGGGGGGGATTCCTGGGGGAGGGAGATACTGGGTGGAGGGGAGTAAAGAGGAGAAAATTGGAACTATTGTAACAATATAATCAATAAAGAAAAGCTGGGGGAAAAAAAAGAATCTATCTGCACCGCCGAGAATGGTTGTGCAGTCCGACTCGGGAGTGACACGGTATCTGTCTCCTCCCGTGTTGAATCGACATCTTGCGATGACGCTGGAGTGTCCTCTCCAGTGAAGCTGAAGCTACAGAGCCTGGGCAGGGTGATATGGAGGGTCTGCTGTTGCCCATGCAGCAGACCCCCCCTCTCTTCGCAGCTGAAGGGTCCAAGGGAAAGACGGAGTCAATACAGCTTGGCTTCAGGTGCGCCGCAGGAGTTGCCGGTGTTGACTACAACGTCAAACCGCCTTAGGGACTCCGGCTCCGGATTTTCTGTCTGGGTTTACTCCCTTAGCCTTTCCCCTGAAGAGGTATGCCGCAAGGCAGCGGAGGTTTTTTGGAGTCAGAGTTTTCCTTCTCTGATGTGCCCTGACTGGAAGATCGAACCAGCGACACTTAGCTCTCAGGCCGACGCTCAATCCACTGAGCCAAACCAGCCAGGATTTATCATTACATATATAGTTACTATCCTCTGGGAGAAAGGAAAGGGACATCCAGGTTGCACAGTTACAGTTGTCCTGAAGTTTTATCAGACCGTGTGATTAATGCACTTATTGCAGCTTTGGAGGAGCAGAGAAAGGGATTAAGGAGCTCTTTGCATGATGAGGTTCAAAAGTAAAATGACGTCTTTTGAGTACATATTGTGGTGAATGATGTGGTCTGAGGCTCTGCACTTTAGTTCCTTCTCCTTGAATCCTACCTTCTTTGAGCTTGGCTCGGCAGGACTAGTTTGTACTTGCATCTCTCTTCTGCTTTCCTTTTCTTTTTCTTCTTTATTCTCCACATTGTGTCTGAGACAAGCTTTGATCTTGTATTCTACTCTCATGGGTGTTACTTCCTGTCAGATTTGAGCAGCTGGGTATTCCCTTCAGTGTCTGAGGCTTCCCCAAATGAACTCTGCCCATTAGAAGCAAATATCAAAGAGCGAGGGGTCAGCTCATTGCTAATCTTTCCACTCCCAGCATTTGTCTCTAGTTCTCTTGACCAGAGTTTGCCACCTGTACTTCCTAGACCCATGAAGGAATGCTGTCATCCTGTTCTTCTATACTGGATAGGTATTCACAATAGTCTCCTTTTACCTTCTCACATAAAGATTTTCAGTGTGGCAGCTACTGCAGTCTCCTCCCCCTTGCAACAGCTGCTGTAGAATTTTGGGCCTCTAAGATTCTCTGTCTGCCATGTTTTCGTGCAAGACCAGGCAGAAATGAAGAGGAGAATAGCTGGAGAAAGCCAAGGACATTCATGGAGAAGAGGGAAGAGGCAAGGTGAAAGTGACCAGGAAAAGGGAGATTCATCCGGATTTTTATATTTCCTTGAGAAATAGGTTGACCCATTTTGGCCTCATTTGGTATTAACAGAATATATGTTTAGGTAGTGCAGAAACTCCCAGGAGTTCTGCACAATTGAGAGGATAATCTTCCATGTATTTTCTACTTTGTTGTGTGTCATATTACCTCATTTATATCATTCACTGGTATGTTTGTAGAATATAGACTGCATCCATGCCCTGTTTCAATGCTCTGCTTTGGTCCACATGTTTGTTTTTTTTTTTTCCTAGTCAAAAATTCTAAGATTCTGTCATTGTAAGACATATCACTTGTTTTTATCCTACGACTATATTTAGAAGCATCACGAACCAACGTGACCTGATGAATTTTGTGGAGAAAGTAAAAAAAGAAAAGGTTGGTGAATGAGGCACTGTGGTGAGTTACACTGTGCAGGAAGGAGAAAGGAGAGATGTGTGCAGTCAGTCCGACTTGGCCTGGGTTGCCTCTGCTTTTCTTCCCCTGCTTAGTGTTGCTCACACTCACCATTCTTGTGACTGTAGTGAGGGCTGAGTTGCTAATAACCTAACAGGATGGGGCCAAAGTAGGTATACTGTTTTTCATATGGAAGATAATATGAAAAATTAATAAATAATAATACAAGAATAAACTGTTTCACCTGCTCACAACTGTACACCTACTTTGTCCCCACCTGTATATGGAGTAAGCTGCTACAGTTGAGAGTTGAGTAATTGACACAGAGATGGCCTGGCCCACAAAGACTAACATTTTACTGTCTGGCCCCTTATAGAGAATAACTTCTGGCCCTTGATGTTGGTAGGGTCTTACAGGCTATTGTTGGATTGTTGGCTTTGAATTTGAGAAAAATGAGGATCTCTGGGAGGATTTGAGCTGGAGGAGGACAAGATCTGACCAAAGTTTTAGTGGCTGTGTTGACAAGTGTTAGAGAGGCAAAGGTGGGAGCAGGTAAGCCGATTGGGACTGTGGTTCCCAGTACACTGGGGTGCCCCCGGAACACCACAACAAACTCACCCAGGGTGTAGCAGTGTATTTTAAATTTCTGAAGCATTTACAGTGACACTTGACATCTGTTAGATATAGTGTGTGCTTCTACCTTGTGAGTAGTCCCCAGTTTCAGCATTCGGTCATGCTACATTCTTTTCAAAGTTGTCTTTGTGAAGTTGAGTTTTCAGCAGTACATAATTTGTTACAGTGGCAATAGGACAGTTAGAAATTTTGATTCCCCTGGGACTTGTTATTACATAAACGGGTAAAAGAAGGCCTGTGTTGGCTCTTAACAGTGGATTCTGCGTAGGTTTGCTGGGAAAAACACATTGCTAACAATTATTTTCAATAATGGCATCAGGTTCTTTTGCCAGGTTATTGTCAAGAAAGTTTAATCCTTGTAAGAATATAAGTTCCTTGAGGGAAAAGTCTTGCTTTTCTCATTCTTACTGTTTCCCCAACACCAAACAGCAGCAGTATCTGTCTATGACAGACACTAGATAAATAGTATTGACTAAAATATATGAATGAATGAATGAATGGTTTATTGCATCTTAAACCTTTATTTCACTCTTGCTTCAGCAACAACCTTCCATTCTTGGTTAACCTCTAATGACTTTACATCTGAAGTAACAGAGATCCATGATAATTAGTTGCCTAACTTCTTTTCCCTCTACTCCATCCTCCTTACAGGTTAGTCTATGTAAAACAAAGCTCAGGTATCTCACTTTCCTGCACAGTAACCTGAAGACCTAATGGTTTACCGATTAATCATAAACTTCTTAACTTGCTATCTAAGGTCCTCTGACTCTAGCTTGACCCTACTTTTTTTAGCCTAAGCTCACTGTCCCCCCACATATATTCCAATTATTGCTTCCTTACCCCAAACTTCCCTACCTCTTCATCTTATGTATTTGGAACCTTCTGTCTTATCACTACTATTTCAACCTGTCAAAATCCTACCTCACCTTTGGGTATTTCCTTTAAGCTGCTTTTCTTAATCCCCTCAATAGACACCTTTCTTTTCTTTGGACTTCCAGAGCACTTTCCACCACCACCCCCCCCCCCCCGGAGTAAAAACATCGCTTTTTTTTAGTTTTTCAATTTTTTCTCTCTCTTTTTTCTTTCTTTTCTTTCTTTATTCTTTTCTTTCTTCTCTTTTCTTGGGTTTTTTTGGGGGGTCTTTTGTGTTTTTTTTTTTTTTCAATTTTTTTTCTCTCCTTTCTTCTTTCTTTTCTTTCTTTCTTCTTTTCTTTCTTCTCTTTTCTTGGGTTTTTTTGGGGTATTTTTTTTTCCTCCCCCTGGGCACAAGCAGAGGGAAGACAGAGAGGACAGGAAACGCCCGGGGAGAGTTCGGTGCGGTGGCTCCGAGGGGAGAGCTGGGGAAGCGGCCAGCCGGGCCCCAGCCCTGACCCATCCCCAGTGCTGCAGGCAGACCATTCCTGGCCAGCACTTTTTGTACCTTTAATAATTAGTGTGTCATTACCCCCCGCTAACTGATAAGCTCCTTAAGAAGAGGTCTCACATCTGTAACAGTGTCGATAATTGAAAAAATTTAAAGAACAGCAGATAGTTTTCTTTTTTTAAAGTTTAATCCTGGCACACTCACATATTTCAGGAGACTAATTTCTGCCAATTTCTCAGATTCTAAATTAGCCTGTCGGTACTTACCTTTATTTTCCCATCTGTGTGTAGATGGGGTAGAGGGAGGGGAGAGGCTATTGAAGAAAAAGTAAATCTGGGAATAATTGAGAGCTTAATTTTTTAAAGCTTGGATTAACATCTGGTGAAGTGATAATGTCCATTTCATGCTATTCTTTTATCAAAATGAACTTCAAACATTTTAGAAATTCTGGACCTAGGTTTGTGGTCAGCCAGATGTTGAGCCATCGTGTCACATTTCATGGTGACAGTTCTAGAACTGATAAGATATCAAGTATCTCATCCAAAGTCATAATGTGAGATATCACATTGGAGAATCTTCATACAAAGAAAGACAATCTCTGTACCCTTTATACTATGAGCGATTGGATTGAAACTTATTTAAAAAATAGTGCAAACTGGGAATTTTAGTGCTATTGGTTGGAACTCCGGACACTGAATAATTTAGGTATATGATTTTGGCGAACTCTAGGGGCTTTTATTTGAAATTTAAGAAGTCATATTCAGCTGATATCAAATCTATTTTGTTCATGTGGTGACTCACAGAGTAAGAAAATTGAATGCCACACAAATATTGCAATATGCAGTTTGTTCTTTCTTTCTCAAAATGTGTTAGCATAGCCATTTGTAAGACTATTCTACAAATATTGACTTCTTAACAGAGCAGTTTATTAAAAAACATGACTTTATATATAGAAGTGTTTTTTAAACATAATTAAATTTGACCTCATTTTATAACTAAAATATACAGTGTTTTACTGTTAGTTTGTCTCAAAGCATATTTATCAAAGACCCTATAAATAATAGTGAACACAGGTTCATAATAATAAAATAATTATCCCAATATCTATTAAATTTTTATTACTTCGTGTCTTATCAAATAATTTGAAATCCAGATCAATTTAGTCAGTATATCAATCTTTTGTAACCCCGAAAAAAAGCTGTTAAAAAAATTATAGAAATCCAAGGTAGAAAGAGAAGAAGACATTTGATATATTAATTTGTTTTCAACCACACAGAATAACAGAGGAAATGTACAGGGCCTCAGAGTTGGAAACTGCAAGTGGACTGTCAGGTCTGACAGCACTGTGAGTGATGATTCTTTCTATTTCTCTCATAGGAGGAGGCTCCAGAACAATAAATCACATACACACATTGTTCAACATTCTGACAAATTTAAACTGTCAAGTTATTATAACAGCTGTGAGTTTTATTTATGACACTCCTGGATGTATGATTTTGTAAACAGCTTTTCTGCAGGTAGTTTATATGAGACAGCTTTTGTTTATGTCTAATTAGCCCCTTGAAAGCTCCTTGACCTTCATAAAATCCCTTTATCTGAGCTCACTTTTCATATCTGTATAACATCTATTTTCATAGAGATATGTAGTTGCACAACTTACAGTACAATTGTTTGGAGCTTTCCTGGATTCTAGTATTACTAATCAGAAACTGCGTGCAGATTCTGTA
Source organism: Furipterus horrens (assembly GCF_987537825.1). Taxonomy (NCBI): domain Eukaryota; kingdom Metazoa; phylum Chordata; class Mammalia; order Chiroptera; family Furipteridae; genus Furipterus; species Furipterus horrens. The sequence continues at coordinate 54,558,798 of NW_028327176.1, read as the reverse complement.
TCTTTAAATATTTATACTGTCCTGGGTACAGCTAACTTCCCTTTGAAATAAATTATAGTAGAAAAAAACTCCAAAGCTTTTGTAGTTACTTTGCTGTGTTTTAGTCCAGCAGCAAGATGGATGGAAAATACAGAAAAATAAGATGCTCTGATATGATTGGATATACCATATAGGGAAATTATACAGCAAGCCAGGTGACTAATAAACACCTACTTTTTCATTGCATTAACAACATATTCCTTCAGAAACGACTGGCAGTCCCTTCTTGCCTGTAAAGTCTCATTTGAGAAATCAGCTGATAGTCTAATTGGGACCCCTTTGTACGTAATTCTTTTCTTCTCTCTTGCTTCTCTCTTATCTTTAATTTTTGACATTTTGATTATCATGAGTGGTTCTTCCTGGGTCCAGTTTATCTGGAACTCTCTGTACTTCTTGGACTTATAAGTCCATTTTCTTCTCCAAGTTAGGGAAGTTCTGCTTCATTATTTTTTCACATAATTTTCAATTTCTAGTTCTTCTTCTTCACCCTCTAGCAATCCTATAATTCGAATGTTCTTTCGCTTATAGCTGTCTCAGAGGCTTCAGAGCCTCTCCTTATATTCCTCACTTTTTGTTTCCTCTTTCTGCACTGGTTGGCTGTTTGTTCCTTCCCTATGTTCCGATTTGTTGATTTGATCCCTGGCTTCCCCTTCCTCACTACTTGTCTTGTGTGTATTTTTGTTCATTTCAGCAGGACTAGCTTTCATTCCTTCCCTGTCTTGATTAAGTCCCACTGTTAGAAAGATTCCAAGTAATGAAAACCAGAAACCTACAACCATGATTATTCTATCCAGCGAAGCTGTCATTCAGGATAGAAGGGCAGAGAAAGTGCTTCCAGGACAAAGAAAAACTGAAGGAGTTCATTAGATCCAAACCATTGTTATATGAGATGTTAAAGGGACTTGTTTAGAAGAAGAAGAATCAAAACTATGAACATTAAAATGAAAACTGTATCACAACAAACAACAGCAGAAGCTAGGGAATTGAAACAGGCAAACTAAGCAAACTAAGTAGGCAATGAGAGGGGAAAAAATAGGTATGGGGAACATATAGGGGGGAGGTCAGTGGGGAGGGGAAAGGGGGAAAGGGAGGGAGATGATGCAGGAATTAAGAAGCATAGTAGGAGAGAGTGGGAGTAGACAGGAAGATGTTGAGAAGAACTATATGCACAACCAATGGGCATGGCCTAAGGAGGGGGACAACTGGAGGGAGGGGGGTCACAGGGTGGAGGGGAACAGAGGGAAAAAAATTGGGACAACTGTAACAGCGTAATCAATAAAATAAAATAAAAAACAAAAAAACGACTGGCATTTCTATGTGATATGAATGCAATAAAAAATAACAGTAAGTGGAAAGGGCCATATGAGATTGTACATGTTCTGTAGGCAATGACCCTGTATGGATTAGGATGTCTTATTATTTCTATTTGACCACTGAAAACTTAGGTTTGGGAAAACCTCAATGAATTGTTTATATCGCTCAGCTAGTAAGTAGGAAGTCTGTCTGGTTCAATGTCCATGCTTTTGTCACTGTGTTATGACAGTGCCTAAGAAATGTATTTGCATAAAAGAAAGTAAAATATTGTGTACTTTGGATAATGGATGAAGCATTTTATTAAAGAGACAGACTTATTCTGCGTCTCTTCAGCACTTTATGTAATAAATCTTTCCATTTTGTAATAAAGTTTCTATTGTCTCGTGTTTTAAAATATTACTTCTTTCTCAGACTGAAATTTGAGAAAACATTGCCACCTTGAGTGATTTACCTGCTGGAAAATGTAAGATGCACCTACAAAAATCAATTATTCTTTTTCCAAGTTTTTAAGGAGTCCACGACTCCGAGAAATTGTATTCTTCTCTTTGATGCTAGTCAGTGATCACAAGTGAGACTATAACTATCTCTTTCGTTTATTAGTTTAATTAATTATGCAAAATTGGATATTCTGTTATTTGCCCACTCATTTTAAGGAATTGTTTACTAATGTTAAAATATACACACACACTTTGGCAGGGCCCTTGATTACCCTCCGGATCTGTCTCTTGCTCCAACAGTATTTGGACAGAGAGAACAGACCCAGGGATGCCCCTTCTTCCAGCCTCCTTTCCAGTCCCCAGCTTCAGAACCTTAACTCTATTTCCAAATAAGCATGAGCTCTCAAATTCATCAGAATTATTTCACTGAGGTGGGTGCTGCAATCAACCACCTGGTCACCTTGCATCTGTGGGCCTCCTACACCTACCTCTCTCTGGGCTTTTAGTTCCATGGTGAGGAGGTGGCTCTGCAAGGCCTCGGCCATTTCCTACAGTGGGAGGAGAAGAGTGGAGGGAGAGAGCATCTCTTAAAGATGCAAGACCAGCGTGGTGGTGGTGCTTCCAAGAGGTGCTGAAATCTTACCAGGATGAGTGGGGTGACATTCAGGATGCCATGGATACTGCCGTGATCCTGGAGAAGAACCCGAACCAGGCCCTTTTGGAGCTGCCTGCCCTGGGTTCTGCCCGCACAGACCCTCATCTCTGTGACCGCTTGGAGAACCACTTTCTGGACGAAGAGGTGAAAGTCATTGAGAAGATGGGTGAATCCTGACCAACCTCCGAAGCCTGGCGGGCCCCCAGGCTGGGCTGGGCAGGGATCACTTCGAAAGCCTCACCCTCAGGCACAACTAGGAGCGTTCAGAACCTAGAGGCCTTTGAGGGGCCCCTCTGTGTTCCCCTGGTGTCTGGCTTCAGCCTGAGCCTCTACCTGCCCCCGGTGAGTAGCCTTTCAACTTCCCTAGAGCCTTCTCCCATGCATTGGACCAAATGGAAACAATGAAGCTTTTTTTTTTCTTGTAAGGGAAACAAAACACTTTAACATGTAATTAGAACTGATTTTTTTAGATAGAAGAGGAAACATATGCTTGATAGAGTACTGATAAATTCATAATATTTATGCTTCAATGTTTCCTATTACCATCTAACTAACTAAAAAATTGGTATAATTGAACAAAACATATAAATAAAAGAATCATTAGTTTAGCCTAGGAAAGATTATTTTACTATTGCTTTTCTTAGATTTATCTTTTTTTTTTTTTAAATAGTGAATTACCTTTTTGGGTATGACACTTGCCCTGAGATTGGGAGGAAACATCTTTATTTTGTTATAGTAAATATGCTGTGTGTTAAACTGATCCTCAGCATTTACAACTTTAAAATGTATATTCCACATGAGAGGTTTCCTAATTTTTTGTATTAGTAAGTCTTCAAAACTGTTTTATTTGTTTCCTTCTATGGAGCCCATCAATATTATTTTTTTCATGTTTGTATGTGAATGTGTGTGTTTGTATTCCATGTGGACAACAGGCATCTGCTGATAAAAAAAGAAAGAAAGAAAAGCACAAATTACTCTTATTTCAAACTGAAGTACCATGGTAAATGGACAGTTGACCTACATGATTACTATTTGCTTATTCTTAATTACTAAAGTCCCAGATAACCAAACTGATGTTTGAGTAATCAGTGGATTGATTCTTAATTTGGCATACAGTGAAGATCTTCAGTTTGTTTTTTGATCTAAGATTTTAAAGCATGTATATATATTAGTGACAACTTTAAAAATAATAAAACAATTTTAAGATTCTGTCAATAAAGTCTCAAGACTCCCTACCACCTTTATGGACAAGAATGGTTGTTGAGCCGTAAGTTTATAGTGGGAGAGAAGTTTTACTTTGCTTTGGGGAAATGTCTACCTGGTAGCATATCCTACCTATAACAGACAGCTTTCCATATCTTGCTATCTGCAAGATATTTTCCCTAAATGAATAAAGAAATACATTTGCTATAGCAGTGAGTTTCTTACAAGTAACATATGTTATTGGTATTTTTCTTACAGAAAATATGCTTTAAAAAACCTGGGTAGGCAAGGAATTGGATTTTGGATGTAATAGTGTGATTTGATTTTATGCACGCTATCCAATCTGTGTAATAATATAATAATAATGTGTAGTAAAGGTACAGTTTTCTAGGTTCAACTTAAAGAGAGTAGTGAAGAAAGAGATGTGATGCCCAGATGTTCCAGTAGCTGTGAGAGCTAGCATTCTCTTCTGAAATTGCCTCAGCTTCAGAGAGCTAGCTGTCTTGCCCAAGTTCATACCCTTCTAAGAGCAGGCCAAACCGGTAACTGCTGGAATCAGAAGCATAAAGTCTTTGTCGTTTTGGCCCAGTGTAAGGCATTTCTGATGGATCAGTTTAGCTCCACGGCTCCCTATGGGGTTTACTGAAGCCATAGTGTCTACATTGTAACACATATCTCCTTTGGCCCTAATAATCATCCCAGACTTTCAACTCTGCCTGAAATTCTGCTTCCCTGGAGAACAGTCCAACCTGCAACACAGGGATCAGAGAGCTCAGGGAGCTCAGAGGAGACTAGAATCCTATTGTGGAATATACATGTGCCTGTTTTAAAAACTACTTATCTCAACTTTATCCCTCAGCATTACACATTTATGTATATGTATATGGGTGTACATATGTGTATATATATTCATATGTATATGTGTAGTTTTAAGAGAGCTTTTAAAAATTTAATGTTATGTGAACAACTTATTAGATCAATAAGTATTCTGGACAACTCTGTGTAATTTTTAGAATAATCCCAATATATTAATAATCCTGTGCCAACATATATTTAAATGAGTCATATTATCTGGCACTGGATTTTGCTTCCTTCAGATTTTCCTTATTATAAGTCATATTGCAGTAAATTTCCTCTTTGTAAATTTTTTTTTGTATGAATGTTCCTCTTTAATGACCCTTAGGCAGTTCTAATTACTACAAAATTAAATTGTTTTTATTATTTGATAAGTAAAACCATTAAATCTCTATTTGTACATTAAAGAGCTAAATTTTAAAATATAACTTGATCCACAAAAGTATTAATAAAGAACAAAAGCCAGAGCCTAAGTTAAATTCAATTTTTTATCATAGATTTTGTGAATTATAATGGGTATTAAATTAATCATGAGCTTCTTATCCAGGCCTTTACTGTGGGAAAATAATAAAATTTTATAAACTTAATCTCTCTTTCCTCCAGTTACTTGGATTTCACTTTTTAAAGAAGAAACTAATGTGCTTTGGAAACCAGAAAATTGTTAAGGCAGACTCATAGATGTAGGGCAGAATGACAGCTGGTGGAGGGAGGGAAGTTAGGAGTGGAGGGATTGAGCTAAAAGGAAAAAGGACTCATGGACATGGACAACAGTGTGGTGATTGCTGGGGGGAGGAGGATATAAGGGGACTAAAGGGTAATGAAAAAATACAAAAAAGATTGAATTAAAAAATAAATACATAAATTTTTTAAGGCAATGTTTTTTTCAAATTGTTGAGTTAATTCTGTCCTATTAAAATTTTTCTCTAACTTAAAATTGGCTTCACTAGCTGTTACTATCATCTGTAAACCTCAGTTTGTAACAAAGTTTAATGGTGTTAATCTAATTTTATGGATTGTCTATAATACCTGGGATTGCTGGTTATTTAATACCTGTTAGGTAGGACTGCATATTTTTAATCTTCTAACTAGAAGACAAAAAAATGGTAGTGGTTATATAATACCTCCTTTTTATATTCACCTAATGTGTTCCTATGGTTGGTTTGGCTCAGTGGATTGAGCGTCGGCCTGCGAGCTAAGTGTCGCTGGTTCGATCTTCCAGTCAGGGCACATCAGAGAAGGAAAACTCTGACTCCAAAAAACCTCCGCTGCCTTGCGGCATACCTCTTCAGGGGAAAGGCTAAGGGAGTAAACCCCGACAGAAAATCCGGAGCCGGAGTCCCTAAGGCGGTTTGACGTTGTAGTCAACACCGGCAACTCCTGCGGCGCACCTGAAGCCAAGCTGTATTGACTCCGTCTTTCCCTTGGACCCTTCAGCTGCGAAGAGAGGGGGGGTCTGCTGCATGGGCAACAGCAGACCCTCCATATCACCCTGCCCAGGCTCTGTAGCTTCAGCTTCACTGGAGAGGACACTCCAGCGTCATCGCTAGATGTCGATTCAACACGGGAGGAGACAGATACCGTGTCACTCCCGAGTCGGACTGCACAGCCATTCTCGGCGGTGCAGATAGACTCTTAAGAAGCTACGCCATCGTCTCTCGAGACGGACGGTTGCCGATACGATACGATACGATAATGTATTGCTGATGGATAAGTCTAGGTAACTTAAACAGCAACGTCTGTAAATATATGTGCATCAGGAAGGGAAAACTACTCCCAACAGATTCAGAAAGTGTAAGTCTGCCAATGAATCTCTTACTGAAATACCTGCTGCTGTAAAGAAAGGGGAATTCCCTCATTTAATTATCCTCCCATGCAAAAGTATATAATTAAAAACAACAGCAAATAACATCATAAACACAAAATGCTAAAGCTGTCAATGCAAGAAAAGTTTAAAGCCATAGAGAATTTTTATGAGTTTATCTGAGCCAAACTGACAACAATCGCTGGGAAGCAAAATCACAATGGATTGAGAAAATGCTCCAGAGAACGGCAGTTTTGCACCTTATACATTACAATTAAAGAAGGAGACGTAAGGGGGTTACATAACATTCACTGGTGATAGATTAGTGAGACAGGAGAACGAAAAGCAGGGAAATCTCTGTGATTGGATAAAATGTAAAAGGAATAGAGAGATATTTCTTTTATATCAGCGGGTATAGGATAGTCAGCAATTAACAATAACCATAACGATAACAATGAGGGGTTTCGTGGTCTCTGCTCTGCTGCAGTGAGGGGTTGAGGGGGTGGGAAGGAAATTATCCTGACAGTCCAAAGGTATGTTATCGTAGATGCAAAAAGACAACAGACAGGCTCAGTTAAGGTGAAGATTGACCTTTGCCAAGGAAGATACTGGCCTAGTTAGAAAGGTTTAAGTTCAGATGACTCCATGTGGTTGCATTAGGTCTCTGAGTTTGTAAGGCCACCATGAATGCCTTCCCTGAGCTTGTCAGGTTTAGGAGGTGGCCCCTTATTTGTCCACAAAGCCAAACCTTTGAAAACAAGCATGACAGGAATACTTACTAGCATGATTACCTACCAACACTTTGAGATTCTAACTAACCTAATATAAAAATAGATTAAGATAATTATGGAAGTGTTAACATGAAGAAACTATTGCATCATAAAATATTAAATAATTATGGTCATATTATTATGATTACATTATGATTATTGACATTTCAAAGGAATAAATCCCAGACACAGGGCTATTTGGTTTTTGGAGATATTTTTACTTACATTCCAAAGGACTGGAGGCTTCTCAAAAAGACCCTTTCAAGAAGGGAGGGAGACTGCCCCCTTTTCCTTTAGAAGCATAGAAAAGCCTCTTACATTATCTTTCAACTGTGGAGGATTGGGCCACTTGCATAGGGAAAAATTCTATCAGCTCTCTTCCTGCTGCCTGAAGAGAGGGGAAGAAGAGTCTATGTCTATTTTTTACTGTGAGGTAATGGGAAATCTGTCTTTAAGCCAGAATATCCCCTGTGAGCATTTAGAATAAAATTAATAAAGATAAATACTTTAAAATGTCAACATTAGTCAGTTTTTGACAAATCTCTATTAAGCATCTATTATATTCTAGGCACAGTGTTAAGATCAAAGATAGAGTAGAGCTAAAAGAAGCATATTCCCTAACAAATGGGGTCTATAAGGTAGCCAAAAGACATTCACTGAGCAAAATCACACAGTAAATTCACTATTATATATTCTTATAAACAGTAAAAAATAAAAATTACAAATTAGATTCTTATGAAGGAAAATCCAATTTAGGTTGGTATTGGCCAAGGCTTTGCTTAGAAATTACTACACAGCACTTAATATATATTGATAGGGATAAAGATAAACATACATGAACTCATTTCTCCCCTCCTAGTTTGACCACTACTTTATCTCAGTGCCTAGGACAGGCATGTCAATAGTAGAAAGTCGGAAAATATTTGTTGAGTGATGAATACATGATTGAATGACAAAAAGTCATTTCATCATTTAACCAGAGCCCTGAAGCATAGCAGCTAGTCAGGACAGGAACACAGGGGGAAAATTCCAGGTAGAGAATAAAGCATGTTGAAAAACCTCAGGGAAGAAGTTAATGAGGGCAATTATTGGCCATGTCAAGGGTTTTATATTTATCTCAAGAGTAATAATAATAACTTACATATTTTAACAGAGATTGCAATTTATATTTATATTTTATATTTATATAAGAATGTAATTTATATTTTTAAAATTCAATTTTAATTTATATTTTTAAATTTTTATGCAGTTTACGTATTTAACAGGATGCAATTTATATATTTAAAACATTGAATGCAACTTATATTTTTTAGGAACGAATTTTTTAAAAATTTGTACTGGCTATTAGGTGAAAATTGATTTTTAAGGGCAAGAGGAAGTACCTAACTCACTTAAAAAACACTCCCTTACATCATGGATGATCAATGAGTAAGGGGACAATGGGCAAGGCAGTAAGTGAGCAGACAGAATCACTGGGACTCCATGGGGACTGAGGGCGAGACTGGCGTCGCTAACGGTAGGTACGTGAGCCAGATAAGAATGTGAGGTAGAGTTCTGTGAGTTCTGAAAGGACTACTCAAGGATACATTCATCACCAAAATTAAAATCGTTGAAAAGAAGTGAAATATAAGAAGCAATGGAAAGCAAATAAATCAGTAAAGTCCTTTGGGAATAATGCTTATTATCGACTGTAATACGTGGCTCATTTTATAGGTGTCTTTAAATGCTGGAATTAAATTTCCAGACAACAACGATTTGCAAGATAGCAGCTGAAATGTTTTAGGAGTAGTTAAGCATAATGTCCTCGGTGAAACACTTTGAATGATGCTGCAGATACATAGTTAAATATATATATTTTGCAATTTTAATTACTAAAAATAAAGACTGTAATATCCAAACCAGATATAAAGTGAGGAAAACAAAGAGAAAAATAAAAAAGAGAGCTAAGATTCAAATGACTTAGAAGTTTTCAAGGATAAATAAGAAGATAATTCTATATAAACAGGAAAAGGATATACAGGAAGATGAGACAAGATCACAAAATTTAAAAGCACAATTTATTACTTTGTCAAGGGCAATAAACATGAATTTGAATTATTAACAGTTTCTTTTAAAAAGTGCAATCCATTAATTGAAGAAAGCTTATTAAGATATTTTGTTTCAGCATATGTAAAAACTCATTTCTGACCATTGGCTTTTAATGGAATGTGAATGAAAAACTGTACAAATTGGGATCTGTCTCTTAGGAAGACATTTCCATCACAATTCAAAGAAAAAATTCTACCGGCAGGATGAAAGAAATGAGGTGGTATTTGCTTTCATAGTCTTTCAAAGAGAAGGCAAAGGACTTGACAAGGAGAGACAGAGAGAGTCTTTGCAACATCTGAACAAGAAATACTGCTCCAACCTCAATCCCAGACATTAGAGAGCAAAGTATAACCCTGGTAGACATGTTTGCTTTTATTGTAAACTACACTTATGCAGGTACAATAGGAACACACAGAAAACTCATGTCATGAAAGGGGTGCTATCAATAACTCTATCGCTACTCTTACTAGAAAAATACAGGTCATCACGACATTATCCTTTTGCTCATTCCATCACTAATTGATTCCCAAATTTGTTTCAACCTTATCCTACATTCAGCCTAATTATTTTAAATGATAACAACCAGGTAGCTTATAATTATATTGTACTTCATAAATTTGCATTTTCCATACAAGCTTGAGTCAAGCTGGTGTGTATATGATTGCCTTTCACAGGTGACAAAACTATGATATGGAGAGATGAAATGGCTTTCCTATGCTTACAGGTCTTTATAGAGGAAAAAACAATTTGGGAAAGTTTGAGATTCCCTAACTTCAAGTCTGGTTCTCTCTGTAAAAACAAGGTACATTTTAGACAGTATCATTTAATAAGTGTTAACTGTAAAGTTGGTTTGGTTAAACTGATTTATTAAATAAAAGACTTAAAGCGTAATTAAGTGATTATAGTTTTAAGCTAATACAACCACGTCATGCTCAGTAGATTTAATTTAAAATCAGTACTTAGGGAGGTGTGCATTAATAAAATATTTCAATAATAAACGTGAACAAAAGTTGAGAGAATGAAGTCAGCATATGGAGATAATTTTTCTTGAAAGCCTTATTAGCTCTAAGGTACTAAATCTTCCAATGGGGTTGAGTTCTGTTAGTAAAAAGTAAAGATCTTTTTCTTTGTTCTCTGTCTTGTGTAGTTTGTTTCTTAACCACCTCAAAGCATGGATCAGTGTGCTAATAAGGCACTGGGGGCAGGGGTGTCAGCAACTGCTGTCACAGGACCTGGACCATGGAGGTACCTAAGCCTTGGCATCTGTTGACATGCCTCTCCTGTGCCTACCTCATCTCCAAGGGTTTATAGCATAGGATAGCATAGGATGACCTCACTCAGGCCTCAGCCTTACACTTCCCTCTGTGAGGCAAACCAACAAGGAGGTTTGAAAGTGAAGACTAATTTTTCACAAACTGTCCAGAGTAGTGCTTTACAAACCTGTGGCACAGAATCTCCCCATGAGCTACTTGAAAATACAGATGTGAAGACTTCACTTTTCGGTATTTTCATTCTCCACTACTGGGGTGTACTTGGAGCCTCTGTATTTGTTTAAACTTCCCAAATGATTTGGCTCTTGGGATGGGAACAACTATTCATTTATCAAATATCAGCAAATGAGGCTGGGGACTCTCTTACTCTGTCTTCCAACTTCTGGATCCTCAGCCCGCCACTTAAGAAACACCCTAGTCCCAAAGGACAGATAATAGTTTGTTTTATCGAACAAAGCTCAGGATGTTCATTGGCCACATTTTCATCCCAGAGGAGATGATTATTCCTTCCAGGAGACCCCCCACAATGGGACTGTCTACTGAAAAGAATGGGACAGGTTTTGCATTTTTCTACTTTTTGACCTTAAATGAGTGGCTATTTTGGGCGGGACCTAACTCCTGATCTCTATATCCCTTTCCCTATATCTCAGAATGCGTAATAGTAGAAAGCAGTTACTACTAAATACGCTCATGGTTTTGAGTCTTTTTCTCTCTTCTTTCATCTTTGGAATGCATTCTTTCCAGGCCCCTTCTCTTCTTGAGAATAGGATTCCCACAATTTAAATTTGGTTGGGGAGGAGGTAGTGGTCTGCTCAAGCCTGAAGAGTAAGCCATACACTCAGTTTTAAAAGAGAGTCCTAATTTGGGAGTTGTGGGGTTCATGAACAATAATAAAACAAAGCCTTACTTTTATTCTATTGTTCCCACTGAAATCCAAAAAAGAATTTTAATTTCCCACAACTGGTAAAATATAGACAGTTGTGGATAACAGATCTTTTCCAATCTTGTTGCCACCTTTAGTTTTGAAACATGTTCAATTTATTTTATTGGGTTTCACAAATGCTGCAGTTTATTTCATTGAAGGGGCATTGATAATGTTCCTCCTAGGTGTTTTCAAGTACAAAAGGTACAAACTCCACGAGGGCAGAGATTGTTGTCAGTTTTGCTTGTGGCTGTATGATCAGTGCACACAACACTGTGCCTGACACATTGCAGGTGAAAAGTAACTATTAGTGGCGTGACTGAACAGTGACATCTAAATAAGAAGCTTTCAGAATCTTGGCAGTCATTCTCATGCCTGCCCAATACTTGATATTATCAACTACCTTTATCTTCAGCCATTTAAAATAATTTTTGAATATCTTTTAAAACTATTATAAGTAGTAAGAAAGTTGGCTTACTTTCCTCTCTAACCACTAAATAAGACAAAATTCACTCTCCCTATCCAGCACTGGTTCTGCATTTGCAAACTATCTAGACTACTCTTAATAATATAATACGTAATAATGATAATAGTACTTGCACAATTTTGTAATTCACTGTGTCTATTCACAGGATTTATTTTCTTCTAACATTTCCTCCTTACTATGGTAGCAAAAGTGTAAGAATTATAAAGTTAAGCAGTTAGCAAATAAAGTCACATAAACATTTACAGAAGAAGTCTGCTAGTTCCATTAACGGCCATGTCTAAGACGGTTGACTTCAGATAATCTCTCTGAAGTTCTTTCCCATCTGTATGCCTGGGAATATCTTCAGCCTCTTCAATTTGTCTCTGGAATTTTATCTGGGCCCTATTGCCTGTGTCATGCAGCGCCTTCTTCTGGGAAAAAATGTTGTCATATGCCTACAGCGCTGTGGGTCATATATTCCCCTCTCTAGCCAGTATGCCTTTATGGTTCCTTCCCATCTCTCTCAAGCCAGAGTGGAGAAGCAAGACCCACTTCTCAAAGTTATGCCCATCATCGGTGCTTAGCTTACAAAGCCCCAAATTTTCTAGGTTAACTGTAACTCAGTCACTCCATGAGTGTTTACCATAAGGCCAGTAAGGTTGAGACACATAAGAGTGTCACCGCTGCTGTCAATTTTGTACTTTACTGCAATTTCCATGAAACATTGGGGCAAATCCTGTCCCAGGGAATCCCTTCTGTCTCTCACCAAAATAAATGCTCCATTGCAGACCTCTATATCTCTACATGTGACTGAAGATTGTGACGAATCGTGAGATTCTTGCTGTGAGTCTCCATATCCCCATGAGAGGGGAAAAAGAAAAGGTTGGGAATATCTCTGGTGGATGTCAAATTTTATAAGAAAATCTCACCTCTGACTTATTTGGGATCACCTTCATCTCATCTCATTTAGTGCCCATCATATAATTTACATATAAATATTATATATATACATATATATATACATCTTTATATCTATGTATCTGTGAATCTATCTTTATCTAAGCTATCACCTAACATTTATCTATCTACAGGTTGGGGAAAAAGTAGGTTTACTGTTTTGAATACACAAAACATAGAGCTTATTCTTGTATTACTACTTATTACTTATTGTATTACTTTCCATATGAACAACTATAAACCTACTTTTGCCCCATCTTGTATGTCTCTATCTTCCTTATGATGATTTGCCTTTGTCAGCGTTGTGTCACTACTGACACAGAGTAAGCTGAGTTAAATTGAAGATTTACTTTCAACAATAAATTCTATAAAAGGTCTTATCCAGGATCTCCCTCCAAAAGAAATTTTTTCAAATGAGCTTTCCAACATACTTAATCCAAATAAAAGAGGGGGGGAAAAAAAGAAATTTAATTCATTTAGAGTCTAAAATACATTTTTCTTATTTAACATACAGGTTTTTAAAAAATATCTCAATCTTTCTTACTTGATTTATTATCATCTTTATATTATAAATTATTATTATTGAAGGATTATTGATATAAAAATAATCATTGCAATGATAATATGATTAATTTTATATATTCATATTTCTTAGTATAGCTCAATAAGTTAATTTTCTATAGAGTTTTTTTTTAAACTTTCCTCTTGAGCATGACCCAATAAGTCTGATTTATAGGACAATTATGCAAAGCTCTTTTTATTATCACCTTGGATTAATAGTACCCTAGGAAATAATCTAAGCCCTGGCCAGGTAGCTCATCCAGTTAGAGCATCATTCCAATATGCCAAGGTTGCAGGTTCCATCTCCAGTCAGGACACATACAAGAAGCAGAACAACAATGCTCCTCCCCACCCCCCATACTCCCTTTGCTGTCTCTCTCAAAGTTAGTTTTTAAAAAAAGAGTACTCTTAAGAAATAACAATTGCTCTTGGGCTCCAAATGACTCTATCCTATGAAACATACTCCTTCACCAAGAAAAATATCTAGTGGTTGCCAAAACTTTGGAATCTATTCCAATCAGAGTCCCTGATAATGAATCCGTTGGCATCTGGTTTTTAGAAACCATTAAACATATGACTAATAAAGAATCCTGCAGAATTTTCCTGTGTTATTAGCCTTGAATCACTGAGAGGGGTTGGACAAATTTGCATGTATCTGGACTCGTGGAACTCAAGGTGTGGCTAGCTAAGGAATGTGGGACTGAGACTTGTTCCCACTAAGTATAAGCCCACTCAACTAACCATCTTCACATTTTACCTTTTCCTCTGGAAGTTTCTGGGACAGATGGCTTGGTTGGCCTGTGTAGAGATCTTGGGGGAGGCCATGTTACTTGCTCAGTACTTTATGCATCTGAAACATCCCTTTTGTTTTCATATCTTTTAAAATTATTTTGAAAGTGTTATGCAGCTGCTCATATTTTAAGATGAGTCAAAATGTTTTGTTAAAATTTTAAATAGTTGAAAAGGATATATAATTTGAAACATAATATTATATCAATCTTTAGAAAATGTGTTGTGGCATAAAATATCAGTTTTGAGGTCTACTATTATTGATTTAAATATAAACAAAATGTTTTAATAATAAAATATTTTACTCTGCTCTTTTTTCTTCTTCAACACGTATTTCCTTTGCAAGCTAATATATTTTGAGCTTGAAAGTCACCCTATTGGAAGCACAGGTGACATCTGAAGTGTGGGGACAGGGGCTGTCTTGTGACACTGAGCTCTTAACCTGTAACATCTGACACCTGGTGAGGAACAAACTCCACACATTTGGTGACCAGAAGTACAGTGTTCCTGTGAACAATAAAGGAGACACACAAGAGGAAAACCTTTTTTCCTAAAACATACAGGAGTGGGCAAATATAGGTGTACCTAAGTGCACTCTGTGACATTCTTTTGAGTTAATACAGCTATTGTAATAATAATCATAATCTGCATGTCTTTTTCCATGTGAAAAACTGTAAACCTACTTTTGCCCACAGCTGTATATAAACATTCATAATTGAATACATTGCTGTTAAGTTTTTTGATCAATTTTTAACTCATATTAGTTAGCAAGTAGAAAAGTAAAATATTTTGTTTCACTTTTCACTTTCTTTTAATGATTTGTTCACTTGCAGGAATTAAAAATGGTGTCTGTCAATAAAAGAGGAAATTTTGCATTTAATATTCAGATGATAGATATCACACAGAAATTCTCATTAAAAAATAGTGAAAATAAATGTAGATGTTAAATTTGGACCTACTTCCTAAACACAGTTCTATTCCTTAAATGGTAGATAAAGACATTTAAGCCACATGTGCCATTCTGGCTCTAGCATCTCTTTCTCTATCAAAAAAGTTCATCTATAAAAGTAATCTAAAAGATAAAAGTGAGTAATAAAAGATCATGCTTTATCTTGAAAATCTGTTGCTCAGATGTATGGTTAAAAGTGCTAGCAGGGCCTACAAATGTGTGGACAACTCCAAGTAAAATGGATGATCTTTATACACTTTGACCAAACCTATTAAATGAGAGAATGGAATTTGACAAGATGGGGTATATTTAATTGCTGTTTTGACCTAACATGTAGTTATGTCTATAACATCCCTTTAGCAGTAATCAGTGCTGAGTATTCCCAAATTCCCAACCTCTCATGCATAATTCAGGAAAACAAGCAAGTTCCTTTGGATTTTCTTTAGTGTAAAATCTAGACTTAGATTTACTATTTTATAAACTCAATGTTCCCACTTCACTGATGTATAAGAAATACATTTATGTAGCTGAAATTCAAGGCCTGGGTGCTTTATCCCACACTTCCCTGCTCTAGGATTTTAGAGTACTCCTATAAGAGAAATAGCAATATCCAACATAGATGGACAATCCAGACTTCATCCCAACAAACATATGCATCTAGACACAGTTATTAGACACAGTTAAAGTGAGGAACATCAATTTTCCATTCTAACAGTGACATTAAGTGTATTGATTCCCTCACTGTCAGAATAGCATAGTAGACATCCAGCAGTAGGATAAAGCAAATGTTTCAAAGTGCTTTTTACTGTTTGTGTAATAATCTTGGATGAGTTGGATACCTTCGGTTGGAGCTTAACAATTAACTACACATGTCAATGGTAATTTAGTCCCTGTGCTATTTACCCCATAAGCTAGTTATGATTTTCAAAAATCTGAAACAATTCAAAAGCCTTTGCATTTGATCCTGACCTTTTATTACTCTGTGAATAAACCCTGAAAATCAGTATTCTCTCCCATCATTTTGTGGGTCACTTGGTGATGAGCAGCAATGGTTGCCCTTTTCTGGGTCACTGTCATCAACCTCACCAGTTCCTCTGCTCCTTAGCTAATTAGCTATTACAATGCTACCCACAAACCCTTGTGATCGGGAACTGGCCTCTCCTAGTTCTCGCCTGGCGCTAGGAAATGAGGTTGGATGCCCACTCTTCAATTTCCATCTAGGGATGGGATTTTTTTTCTTGCACATTCCTCGCTGTCAGTGTTTCTCACAAGCCCAAGGCCAGCATGTCCACCAGAAGGACTGGTCTTATTTTCAGGCTAGATGAGTTATTCTTGACCTCAATGGGACTTTAACAAGCACTGGTGTCCCCACTCCCAGATTCTGATCTCAGTGGTCTGGAGTGTAGCTTAGACCTGATAACTTTGTAAAGCTTCTCAGGATATTCTAATGTGCTTATAATGATTGAGACCACTAATACAGCATATTTTAGAGGGTCTGAGGAAGAGAAACGTTGTGTTATTATTCCTTAAAGAGACTAATTGTATTTTCATTAAAGTCCCAGTTTTCAAGCAGGAAATTATTGAAAGATGCTTACTATTTTCCCCATGAATTGAAGTAGATACAAAATATTTCATATCTTAGCAACTGTCCACCCTCTGATTTCACGGAAATCACAGTAATTGTTATAACAACTATATACAAGCCAGACGAATATGTTCTGTTTTGGCCTACTGGGGCTTTTGAAATTCCTGGAGAGACCTTATAACAGAAAGTCATTTCATATGGCACTAAGTATTTTAAAAAGCCTTTTAAAAACTAAGGTAGGATGTGGTATAATATGTATACATTTGTTAATAATTATATGTAATAGTATTGTTTTTTGTTTATGTGTTTGTTGGATATGGTCAAGGGGTGAGGAAGACTGTGAAAGATTTGGACTGAATAGTTTTTACTCTAGTTTTCAAACATGTGCTAAAATATATTCAGTTTATGTAGGTGTATATGGCACTTGCAGGATGTCCTTAAATAACAAATGTAGTGCATATATATGGCATGCAGCTGATTATATGATGAGTTTCAGAATGACAATATGATGTGATGAGTTTGAGTGGGTTTGATACCTGTCTGGGCCTAAGGGCCCTTTCTGTCTTAAGAAAAACATTTCTAAAATGGAAGTATTTCAACTGATAATTTATTTTCTCCAGAGAGATTCAAAGAGCAGATTTTTGTTACAAGGGAACACGAATTAACACATCAGTACCAACTATGACATCAGATTAGCTAGTTTTCACCTAGCAAAACACTAGGGTGTGAAGGAATAGGGCACAAAAAGGAGATATTTTAATTGAGAGTTTTGATATAAAAAAAGTCCAGAATATGGGACACACTTCAAAGAGAGTGCTGGATGTTACCTGAGAACGGTGAGCAGGTGGGTGTGAGGAGGGAGTATGTCAAGGAGAAGGCTAAGAACTCAGAAATCTGAGCAACCAAATCTCAGAATAAGATATGGGATACAGAGTTGGAGAGAAAGGAAAGGAAAAAATAACCTCCTATTTTATGTTTTGGGAGGGGAAGAAAGAATATAAAAGCTCATTATCTAATAATGGTTTCTGGTACCCATTAATGTTTTTAATTGTGTGTAAGAATTTGAGAGAGAGAGAGAGAGAAATGTAGCACTTTTTAGAACTTGGGGTTAAGAAAAACATTAAACTTCCTCTCAATTCAAAATTACTTTTTCTCTCTTTTAGGTACTCTAGGCCCTCCTTGCCTGCTTATCAGTTTGTATCCTAATTTTTATCTATCTCAGATGATACTGTGTCCCAGCTCTAGACTGTGCTCTCCTTGCAAACAGTGGCATCTTATTCACCTTTTATTTCCCTTGTGTTTACACAGTCCCTGGTGTATAAAAGACACTCAGTAGAAACTGACGTGAACTGAACTTAGAGCACCTATCTCCACCTTGATCTCCTGGTTTTCCAAGTTGAGTAAAACTGGGCATCATCACTGTCTCCCTATGAAAGCACAGACAGTGGTACTTTAGAGCCTTGAGCAAAGCACTATCTTTCCACAAAGAGCTAGCATTTTGGTTACAAATTGTATTTGCATCTATTAATTCAAGATGGCCTAATTAAAGTAACGAATAGGTTTGAAAGCCATGTAGAGTAACAGCCATGGATAATCGTTTTGTTTCCTGTCATATTGATAGAGAAAAATGGAGGAAACATTTTTTTTCTCAGATGAAATGTTTGATCTCGATGTCAGTGGTTTCATGTATTGAAAATCTTGACATTAATATTTAAAAAGAGCATCACTGAGTCTATTAGTAATCTGGACCATGGAGAACTTGCAAGTTGCTGTTAAATACATGGCATATTTTCTAATTACAATAAACTAAACCACTTTAATGAATGATACTGTTTAAATTAGGAAATTAAAAGTTTAAATTATTTTTTGTAAATTTGCGATTGCTTCTTAAGGAAGCTAAAGGCTTGTTGAATGCCAGAATTCTCCATATCTACTAATTGTGTGATGTTTACATTCAGTTTATAATTTGCCTAGCTGCTTCCAATAAAATATTAATGCAATCAAATCTAAACTGTTTTCTTTCACATTTAATTCTCATCTTAGGTCAAGCTATAAAGCTGTTTTATTAAAAGTGCCAAGCTGTTTAACTGCATACGTACGTGTAAGTTTGTAAATCTTATCCTAAAGATGTTCAAGGACATTATTTTTGTGTGTGTTGGTACTCATCATCTGTAACTTTTTGATGTTCAACAAAGTATTTTTTATGATATTCTCGTATTTTTAACATAGTTTTACCAGGCAGGATTGTGATTATTAAGGGATATGGGATAAAGTCTCTGACATTTATAGTATTATTTGGGAAATAATAAATACATATACAAAGAATAATTATATAAGACAACATGTTCTCAAAGGAGTGTTACAGGCCATCATTTCTAAAGAGGGGTGGTTTTCATTGAGGACCTGGGGTAGTGGCAGAGTACACAGGGTCACAGAGCAGAGTCAGAGGTGAAGGGCAGTAGTATGTGAACCTTCTTCCCCTCCAAGTGACTCTGATCCTGCCCCTTCCTCAGAAGTAGAGAGCCACTGTAAAACAGTTTAATAAGAGGAAAATCTCACTTAAGTTGAAATGACCAAGTATGAAATTAGAGAATATTGTGGTATTTGAGCTGAAGTTTTTAAGCCTGGATATTGAACATATGGGAAGATAAAGGGCAGAGACATCCAGCTGCATGGAAAAAGGAAAATAAAATTCCAACCCAAACAAAACAACAACAAACCTTTGGGAATGATTGCGACCTATAATTGAGCAGGGATAAGTTAAGTAAAAATGGTGAAACTAGTCTGGCATGAATAAATTTATACCATCTTTGAAAGGCAAAGATAAAAAGGTTTTTTTTGTTTTTTTGTTTTTTGTCTCAAAAATAAATCCCAGGAAGGCCTGGATGGTGCCAGTAGAACTTTTATCCCCAGATATCACAGACATTATACTGGGCCGAGAAGTTCTTTCTCCTGGATGCGATTAGAGCAATCCTAAACTTCCTTGATGGGCATCAGAGATTCCACATTTAGTAGCAAGAGAAGCCCGAAGCTCACTTCACACCGTGTCCCACTATGTGTGTTCATGAAATTGGGTTACTGGCTTCTCTGTTTTCAAAAGCTAATGGATTACTGCAGTTAAACATCTTCCCACCTCATTCAAACAAATAGTCTGATTGGTTCTGATACAAATGCTAATGTCATACCAAATATCCTTTGATTTATGCCTCATATAAAATCAAAAAGCAAAGGTCACCATAACTGAGTAAGCAAAGAGAGTTCACTGATTACTGGGTAAAAAAAGAGCTGTATCACTTAAGAACAAGTTTTGTGGATCTCCCTGAATGGAAATGCAAAAAAAATTAATTTAGGACTTCTCAACAGTGGCACCATTGACTTTTGGGCTAACTAGATACTTTTCGTTATGAGTATATGTATGTGGGTGTTCTATATATTTTAAGATGTTAAGCCATATCTCTGGCCTGTGCACACTAGATGCATGTTACTTCATCCCCTTAGGGTGTGACAATCAAAACTGTCTGCAGACATTTGCAAATGTCCCTTATGGATAAAGCCATTCATGTTTGACCAACACTGGGAAAGAAAAAAGGAAAAAGAAAAGAATACCAATCTAGGCAATATTCTGAGTTTGTCTTTGGTTGACTTTTGAAACAGACTGTAAACTCTGTTTTACATACAGCCATTATATGATTTAAGTATCAAAATGAAGGTTATAGCTCTCAATGAAGCCCAGATGAGATGAAGAAGACTTTACAGGCAGTTAGATATGCATGACTGAGACTGAAAAAATTTCCTTTACAGCCTACTTTATGGATCCTTATTATCCTTGAAAATACAGAAGAGGCCAGCATTGGGTTATATGTTAGTAGTTTCCAGGTCTTCACCACCATATACATTATTACGAGCAGATGTTCTATGAAGTAGATTTAGATGAATGTTCTAATCTTTGGTCTCAGCATAGCAGAAGCAGTTTATTTTCCTTTTGTTAAAGAATGCATTTTGGTGCCATCTGACAAGAAAGTAGTTATGCAGCATTATTTAATACTCTGGAGACTAGACATCTGAAGACGTGAGATGAATAATAATAACTGCAGTCATGTAGGATGGAAATAGAAGACACTTAAGAGACACATTGAAAATTCCCCAATTTGGACAAAGAGAATGGCTCCCAGACACCTCCAGTGTCTTTTTCCCCCCAGCCAAATGCAACACTGTTGTTACATATCTTTTTTTCTTTTTATTCAACACTTTTAAAAAATATTTGTTACAGTTGTACAGCACAGCAGATAGACATTCGTGTAGGTTACAAAGTGTTCCCTCCAATACTTCAAGTGCTCCTCATATTCCCTATGTTTTAATAACCAAGTTGCTCTTGCCTTTAATTTAAACATAAATTATTCAACTACCTCAATAGTATTACTCCACATGCAGCAGGAGATGTTAACAATAGCATATATTCTTCATGGGTACACCAGTTTAGAAACTAGGCTACTCTGTTATCCAAAAGCACGTAGGCCAATATACTCCATCTAGTTTGTTGTGCTTTTAGGGGTTGTGAAGTGCTGGTTCTCATAAGCCAATATTAGAGTAACTTTTGGATTGGTGGCTTTCCTTTAATATTTTGAATTTCTCCATTCATATGTAGCAACACCATCTTGATGAGATAAGGAAATGTGGTATAAAAATTAATGTAGTATGCAAAACTGACATTATTAATTTCTGCAGTTCGAAATGGTGTCATGATAGATCTCAATATTATATACAAGGATTTCTGGATGTGTCTGGTTCAAGTGAAGTCTTTTCATGAAAGGTTAGATGGCTTAGTATAGGATATCATCTGAAAATCTGATGTAATCCCTGCCTACTTTCATATACAAATTTTCATGTGCAATGTATTTGCATATCACCATGAAAACCATGCAAATGGTTAGAACTGATTGATCTATATATTTCTTCCTTTTTGCTAATATAACTATCACTAGTAATCTCCTTCCTACTCTGCTGCATCAAATCACCCATTATGGCTAGCCTAACATAAGAACCACAACTGACAACACCGTAAAAGTCCTAGAGGAAAACATAGGCAGGAAAATTTTAGATATCCCACGGAGCAACATTTTCACTGATATATCTCCTAAGGCAAGGGAAATAAAGGAAAGAATAAGCAAATGGGACTACATCAAACTAAAGAGTTTCTGCTCAGCAGAAGAAAATATCAGCAAGATGAAAAGGGAACCAAGCATATGAGAAAACATATTTGCCAATGATAGCTCAGACAAGGGATTGATCTCCAAAATATATAAAGAACTCATACGACTCAACACCAAGAAGACAGACAGCCCAATTAAAAAATGGGCAGAGGACCTGAACAAACACTTTCCCAAAGAGGACATATAGAGGGTCCATAGGCAAATGAAAGAATGCTCAACATCACTAACCATCAGAGAGATACAAATTAAAACCACAATGGGATACCACTTTACACCTGTCAGAATGGCCATCATCAACAAATCAACAAACAACAAGTGCTGGCGAGGATGTGGAGAAACGGGAACCCTAGTGCACTGTTAGTGTGAATGCAGACTAGTGCAGCCACTATGGAAAGCAGGATGGAATTTCCTCAGAAAAACTAAAAATGAAACTGCCCTTTGATCCAGCAATTCCATTGCTAGCATTATACCCAAAGAATCCTGAAACATCAATTCAAAAGAACCTATGCACCCCTATGTTCATAGCAGCACTGTTTACAATAGCTAAGAGCTGGAAATAGCCTAAATGTCCATCAGTGGATGAGTGGATCAAAAAGCTGTGGTACATTTACACAATGGAATACTATGCAGCAGAAAGAAAGAAGGAACT
This sequence comes from Furipterus horrens, assembly GCF_987537825.1. Lineage (NCBI taxonomy): Eukaryota > Metazoa > Chordata > Mammalia > Chiroptera > Furipteridae > Furipterus > Furipterus horrens. The sequence goes on along the minus strand of NW_028327176.1, from coordinate 54,536,277 downwards.
CCTGCCATTTCCAACAACATGGATGGAACTAGAGACAATTATGCTTAGCAAAATAAGCAAGATAGTGAAAGACAAATGCCATATGATATTACCTAATGCAGGAAACTAATGTACAACACAAACAAACAAGCAAAATTGCACCAGAGGCATGTAAACAAGGAGCAGACTAACAGTGAGGGAGGGGGAGGGGGAAAGGAGAGAAGGAGGGTAAGAAGGAGAAGAGTTTACTCAAGGAACTAGTATAAATGACCCATGGACATGGACAATGGGGGTGGGGAATTGACTGTGGGAGAAGGGGTGAGGGGAAAGCAATAGGGAAAAAAGTGGGACAACTGTAATAGAAAAACAATAAATAAGTAAAAAGGCAACAACAAAAAAAGAACTACGGCTGACACCTATGTTCCCGAAAATTTCCATCTCTGTCTTGTTTACCTTCCTTTTTTTTAAAGACATGCCACTCTACTAGTTAAGCCAGGCATTTCTTTTCTCATCATGCACAAACTCCCCCTCTATCTTCTGTCTCTTCCTTAAGTGGATCATCACTTCACTTAAAAGACACTTGGCTTCCTCCTTTGAGGACATTTCCTATTGGGAATCTGGTGAAAGGAATTCCATTTATGTCTCTTAACTAATGCAGAATTTTATTGTTACCCATCTAAATTTCTGGGTTTGACGTTAGTTCATTTACACCATGCTTTCCACATTCTTCTTTTAATTACACCCAAACTCCAGTGTATGAGCAGTGACCCCCCCAAAAAATGGAATTTTCTTCCCCCAGGTAGACCCCTTGTAGTGCATGCTTCTCTCAGTAGGTGAGTATCGTAGGAACCCATCTGTATCAATGTGTACCAGCTGGTGTTGTTCTGAGAGGCTGCATTTGGTTTCAGTTAATTTTTTTTGAAGACTCAATGTATTTGCCCTTTTCATGATGGGTGATTTATGAGCACACCGGCCCATACTATGCTGAGTGTTCAGCATTTTTTGACCAATATTTCCCTGAGTGACTTATCTTTTGTTCCCCGGATTTAAAAAAGTCCTGAAAGGGAAACATGGTGCCGATGTGGAAGAGATGAAACAAAAAATGGCAGAAGTATTAAAAGGCATCAACATTGATGAATTCAAAAACTGTTTGGAGCAGTGGGAAAAATGTCTTGATAGGTGTATTGCATCAAATGGAGAGTATTATGAAGGTGAATAAGTTTAAACATGTAAGAAATAAATACACAAATTTTTATAAATAAATTCTGGTTTTTTTGGGGGGGGGTCCCCCACCCTTTTATACATCAGTTTTAACAATAATTTGTATGGAAGAAAAATAGTTCTCCTAGTTTTTTATTACAAATTTAATGGTAGAAGTGATATGAAATTTCTACCTCCATGAAACTAATTTGTCTGGAGATTACAAAAATAGACCAAACAGTATAGATAAATAGAAAGATTTCGAGTCCCAGTTTACTTTGAATTTCAGTGTCTGAAGTTGCTTAAGCTCTGGCAACTACATTTTAAAGGACAGATGTCAAACCTCATGACTATAAAAGGGAGGAGAGCCAGAATAGTGGATATATCTAGAAAACAAGTCAAATAAGAAAGATGTTGTGTTTAAGGGCTATGCTTTTTCTATTTCTATATTTCTATCTATAAAATTTAGAAATGTACTTCTTCATATTTAAGTGTAAAAGAGGACTATGAATAATTAGAGAAAAGAGAAAAAAGAAACTATCAAGGGCAGGAAGAGATTGACACCTGGTAGGAAAAGGGTCTCACAGTGACTTTTAGTGTGATAGATCAACCACACACAATAAGAGGAGAGTTTACAACACCAATTCAGTGACTCCTGTTCTGAGAGAGAAAGTCTCTGGATGGCTGTGCTAGCAACAATGAGTTGTTAAGTCACATGGACTAAGGAGTCACATTCTTTGGAAGAGCCTTGATGGTTTTAGGGGAATTCTGGGTAAGTATAAGAAAAAAGTTGAAAGTAAGGAGAAAAGTGAAATAAAGGAAAGATCTTCTAAATTTTGTGCTAATGATTAGGGCCTTGTGGTTGCCCATTACTGACTTCAAATTCTAGGTGATGGTGAAAATCAAGTGTTTTGCAGTAGAAAAAATTAGCAATGCTCAGCTATGAAAACAGATGACTTCAAAACTAAAAAAATGAGACTAAACAAACCAGTTCCATCCTTAGACCCATTCTAGGGACTCTGCTGATCTCAGCCATGTGAGTTAGGAGGTCTGGTATCAAACACACATACGCGCACACACAATTAATGTATCAGAGAATATTCAGACACCTCTGTCACTCAGAATGTGGCATGCAGTACTGGCATTGCCCAACCTATAACCCAAACATGTGTTCTTGTGACTAAGTCTTTTAGGCCTCTAGCAAATTCTCCTACCACATTTCTTGACCTATATCTTCAAAACCAAGGGCAACTGTGGTTAAAGGTTTTGAAGGTTTGGATTAAGTCACTACTTTAAATGAAAGGAGAATTTCAGCTGTGGAAACACTTTGGTAGAAGCAGAAAAAAAATTAACTTGACAATATTTCCTCTCTAATAGCAAGAAGGAAATAAAATCTTACAGAATGAAGGATCTTATTCATTTTATTTTTTTGCTTTCTTTTTTTCTAATCTGTGTTCTGAAGATAAACAAGAAAGTAAACAATTAGACATATTTTAGACAAGATATGAAACATAATAGGGAATTTTATGAAATAAGAGTGATCTCTTAGTCAAGAGCATATCATAGTCTTTGGAAGAAACCAAACATAAGTTTGAATTTGCACTATACATATTATTTGATATAATCTGTTATTTATTTTAATAACATCAGTAGCTGCTTAGCTAAAAAAGAGAAAAAGTTAAAATATCTGAGGTAGAAATGCAAATAAGTAATTTTCTAATAAAAATAGATCATTAGAACAAGGAAATGAAGAATAGGATTTATGTGTTTGCAAATAATCTCAACACTTATTTGGATAGAGAATGATATTATCTGGAGTTATACATCAAAATATATGAAGAAAAAGTGGACATCATACTGCTACTTTCATTTTTTAGAATAATATTTTAACATTGAAAAGTTGAAAAGGAGAATGCAAGCAGTAATTTATGGAACTATATATATATTGCCTTAAGAAATGGTGAAATGACCATATGAAATAGCAACTTATAAGATAAAATTAAAATATTTTGTAATATTTTATATGATGATGATACTTTTTGCTGCTCAATTATAATATTTGAACATATTATTTAAACTCTATAATTTCTTTTTAGACCTAGTTTTAATTAAGAGTTTTATTAACAATTTCAGTGGCTACTGTCTCAGTAGGTTACAATCTGTCCATATTAAAATTACAGAAATACTAAAAACTACCAATAACTCAAAAAGAGCCATTGGGCGGTGCTAAGTGCAGTGGGAGGGGATATCTTAGAAGGGACATGAGAGAACTTCTTAGAGTGATTGAAATATCAAATAACGTCATTGTTTTGGTGGTTATATGTGTCTAAACATTTGCCAGACTCAATTGTCCACTTAAAAAGGGTAAATATTATTATTTGTAAATATACAAATAAAAATATTAGTAAATATACAAATATTGAGATATCTGTTCTTTGAGTTCTGATGTATAATAAAATATCATTATTTTAATATACTGTCTAAAAATAATTTGTTTTTAAAGGTTTTCTAATTTGGTATTACCATCAAGGAAACAAAAATACAAATGTTTTAACATCTTAACAAATGCTAAAATTGTGATTTTAACAATAGTAATGATGTTGATAAAATAAAAGCTAAAGTTGCATAGAATAAACATTATAATGTATTAATTATGTCAGTCTTTATTTGTTAATCATCCAAACACCACTGACTTATTGATAATTAGATAGCTAAAGAAATACAATGAAATTAAGTTTATTTACAGTTTCCATTTTGCTATCTTTCAGTCCAATAAAAATGACATTTTAATATACAAATTTTTATCTTTTAATTATGTAGACATACATCTCAGAACAGGAAAATAGAAAATATTTTATGTGTCAGTAGTGTCAGTTTGGTGGTAACTTTTAAACAAAGGGTACATAATCCTTCAAATATTCTCATGCCACAGATCCCACAAATTATAGAGGTAGGTCTGAAGCCTCCTTAATCTATGAGGCCTCTATGAGGCTATTTATTAGGGATGTAATTTTTGTTCCAATATAAACAATCAAACAACCAACCAAACAAAAACATGTTAGTCATTAATGTTGACCAAAACCAGAATGGACAAACTCCATAGACTGCATATGCCCTGTGACTAAAAGCATTCAACTTGAGGTCAACCAGTTACCAGATGCTTTAGCTGAGATTACTGCATTGGAATAAGGTTCAAAAGTGACATTATAAGAGTATTTTAAACACCAAACTACTTTCTGAATACATTAATATTTATTGAGTACTGGATTCTGTGGTAAGCACTTCTTAGATATTAACTCACTTAAATTTTACAAGTTTTTTTTTTTTTTGGCAGGACCAAAGGAAGTTTATTTATGCCAACGAGTGACATGAGGGTAGAGCATTCAGGCATGGAACTTCACAGATTTTGAGGTGGGTGCCATGTTCTTCGTTTTATATATAAGTTAGCCCAACATGAGAGACATTCAATGATTTCCCCAATATTAAATTGCCACCATACCGAGGCTGGATTTGACTTCTGGTCTATCAGCCTCCAAAGACCCTGTAATCATTCATTGCATAATACTGCCTTTCATGTATTTCTCATTTTTAAAAGGATGTTTCTTCTAGATGTTGTAACAGATGCTGTCAATGCCTTACCATATCCTCTGAGCACTTACCTACAGCTTGCATTCCATCCCTCCTTGCAGCACATTTTCCAACATCTAGCACCTCCTGCACCTTGTTGCCAGAGGAACTCTGACCCAAGAAGAACCAGCTCTGCATACATGGGTGACAGGTTAGAACTAAGGCTCTCTGAAAGCAGAGTCCTGATCAATGACTCATGGGAATTACATGATGAAGACTGTACCTCTTAACCCCTCAATTCAAAAACTCCAAAGTATTTGTCTCCAGGGCTCCTCAGTAGAATTGAGCTCTCATCAAATTTTTATAAAAAATGATTGGTTTATCTTACATGATTATCCTATAAATATATTACAAATATATAAATTTGATGTCAAATCAAAGCAATTAATTAACTGTTCAATTCACACCATACTGTTCTCAGTTAGAAACCTATATAAAGCAGCAGTGCTTCAGATTATTAATTTCCTATTTCCAGTCTGTAGTGTGTTTAGGACTACTCAACATAGAATCCCCAATAATTCAAGTAAGCATAATGAAAGAAAATATTTTATAACATAAGATAGTTAAAGATTACTTAGTTGAAAATGCTTGGAAATACAAAGTTGGCTGTAATTGAGAAGTAGGTCTTCCATCTAACTTTTAGGCCATAGTCTGAAATATAATAATAATTAAACAATAGTTATTCTCTTAGCGCCTACATAGTGTTTGGCATAAATGAGCACTGAACAATCATTACTTCCCTTCTCCCATTTTTCTGGTTAGTTTTATTGTCAGTAAATTTAAAAAGAAGACTCATACCTAGAAAATGAAATGATGTAATACAATTTTTGAATAAAATTATATTTATATTCATATGCACAGGAATTTCAAGAAGAAAGGTACTGAAAGGATCACAAGATTGTTGACGTGGACCTGTGATTTCTCATTTTACGAAAAGATAAGATGGATGTTTCAATAACTCTCAGGAGGTCCAGACAATGCAGGGGCGCTGAGGCAGCACCCTGGAAGCTGGATATGTTGGATGGACTCCAGATGTACTGATCTTTCAATTTCCACTGCCCACCAACACGCATCCTTACTGAAAAATGGGATGTGTGTCTTGGTTAAAACGAATTATTTATTTTTCACTAGACATTATTAAATGTATTCTTTTAGTGGTATCCTTTTAATGGCTCATTTTTTCATTTTTTATAAGTATGATTGGAGTGCTTACCTTGGGATTTAGATCAGTGTTTCGCATGAGACTTACACATTGTGTTTTGGAAACACTAATTCTGTGGTAAGTTGATAGAATCATGAAAAACCAAGAGGTTCTGTGGACACATAAGTTTGGGAATGCTGTGGTAAACAAATGTCAGTCAGTCTGGTGTTTAGCGATTGCAATGTGCTGAGAGGAAGATATAGAGAAACATCAACAAAAGAGGAGGGGGATAAAAAAGAAAGAAAAGGAAAACATAGAACCAATATTGAATAGGAGCATTTCTCAAGACTTGTGCTCCACATATCATACCTATGTGCTTTGGAAATCTGTGCTAATGCTTGAGCATGAGCTTTAGTGTAATGTGGTAATTATCTTAGCTTCCAAAATTATATTAATGAGGAAATGGAAGTGTGAAAAAATATTCTCCCTATGGGGTATATTGCTAAAGAAATAACTAACAAAATTACAGGCTATATCTCCATGCCTTTAAAATCATACAAAACTTAGTTGAAGTCCAAATCAAAACATTATTACCTTGGTGTAGATTCTGAATAGTGCAGTCTGGAAATTACATGAGGAGAAAGGGATCATAGAGGAGAAGTGTGCTGTCAAATTTAATCATTAGACAAATAAAAGGGTTGATTATGAAATATTGGCACTATAAATACAAACATGCATTTAATTAAAAGTAAAATAACTTAAAATTAAAACATCTCACTATATAACATGACATTTATCCAAAGAAATTTATAGTTTTTAAAGCTATTTGCAGGATTTAAATGTTAATTATTTTCATAAATGTTCCATGTGATGCATATTCAAGTTTAAATAACTTTGGAAAGAGAATATAGAGAAAAATGTCAGTCAGGATATCATTTATCCTACTTCACATAATTCCATTCTGTTCTATCTGATTGGAAAGGATTAGAAATGTATGCACTTTACTTACTCCTGGTGGTGTGAAAAATGCAGTCACTTTCCCACATGCTGAGTATCTTGTATACCCCCTGAGTTTTGACTCCAGAAATGGTAAATACCTCACTTTCTGGAAATGCTATGTTGCGCTAAAGAAAATAAATATCTCCATCTAATACTTCTTTTTGTTTTTCTTTTTTTTAATTTTGTTTATAGCAGTAAATTATCTAAAATATCTCAAGAGACATTATTTATAGTGGCTTTATTTTGCTTCTAGCTGTCACTCCATTATTATTATTAATAAAGTTGAATTAAAGTGATAAATAAGGAACAGTCTGATTTGATTTCAAAGAAGTCACACGAATGTTAATAAGTGCAGAAAGTCAGAATACTACCGAAGTATCATGAAGAAGTAGGACAGGCTAATTCATTGGTATTACCTATTCCTTCTCTGTAATGTGGAATACTTCTTCACTCTTAGAATCTATTTCTCTATTCCAGACACACCACATGCCACGTGCACACACACATGCATTTGCATCCTCTCCCATAGTGATGACAAGAGAAAGTCTAGAATCTCTACAAGGTACTATTTTTCAAAGTATTAAAAGTATCAAAAGAATAAAAGTTTATATCCACAGAAAATTATGTTGATTATATATGAATGAAACCAAAGAATGAACTTGATTGAGTGCTTTCTTTAAAGTTTGTGAAAAGTCTGACTGGTAGTATAAAGGTAAAGAATAAGAAGCTGAGATAGCATCTGAAAAATACATCAGAGTTGACCAATAGGAAAAATACAGGCAAATAAGAAAGGCAATGACTAGACTGAATTGAATTTACTTTTTAAAAATTGTTTTTCTATTACAGGTCCCCCATTTTCTCCCCCCTTGCTCCCCACCCCCAAATTCAATCCCCACCCTGTTTCCATGTCCATGGGTCATTTATACTATATACTTCCTTGAGTAGACCCTTCCCCTTCTTTCCCCCCTTATCCCCTTCCCCTGTGCCCCCTGGTCACTGTCAGCCTGTTCCTTGTTTAGGTGCCCCTGGTTCTATTATGCTCATTTGTTTCTGTTGTTCATTAGTTTCCTGTATTAGGTGATATCATACGGTATTTGTCTTTCACTGTCTAGCTTATTTCGCTAAGCATAATACTCCCCAGTTCCACCCATGTTCCATCTTTCTTTCTGCTGCATAGTACTCCATTGTGTAAATGTACCACACAGCTTTTGGATCCACTCATATACAGATGGGCACTTAAGCTGTTTCCAGCACTTGGCTATTTTAAATAGTGTTACTATGGACATAGGGGTACCTAGGTTCTTTTGAATTGGTGTTTCAGGATTCTTTGGGTATAATCCTAGCAATGGAATCACTGGATCACAAGGCAGTTCCAGTTTTAGTTTGTTTTTTTTAGAAAATTCCATACTGTTTTCCACAGTGGCTGCACCAGTCTGCATTCCCAACAGTGCACCGGGGTTCCCTTTCTCCAGATCCTCATCAGCACTTGTTGTTCATTGATTTGTTTATGATAGTCATTATGACTGGTGTGAGGTGGTATCTCACTGTGGTTTTAATTTGATTCTCTCTGATGGCCAGTGATGTTGAACATTCTTTCATATGCCTATGGGTCCTCTGTATGTTTATTCTGTTTACATTAACTGCAGTTAGTAGTGAGGATGATGGGAGTAGTAATAACTGTAATATGATTTTTTATTGCTCTACTCTATTAGAGTTAAAAAGAAAATTCATATTTATTCTGCATATAAATTTTATTTTCTAAATTAGAGCAATAAAAACATCACTATTACAGTTATTATTACTCCCATCACCCTCACTACTTACTGCAGCTAATGTAAACAGAATAAACATGGAATCTCAGCACTAAATGATAATTCTGCAAATTAAATATCACCATAATTAAAGCAATAAAGCATTCTATATACTGAGTGGATCACATATTTATTATTTATTCCACATGTATTAGGCAGCCTTCTTATCTGCTTTTAAGTTGTAAGAAGCTTGAGTTGACTTAAGATTTCTAGGCTCTCATCATTTTGTAAGATTAAAGGTGTTTGTTTACTTGCCTATGTGTGGTTCTACATTCAATAAATTGACTTAATCAGTAGGAGAAAGTTTATGTTCTTCAATGATTTTTTTATGGATGTGAGACCCAAAACAAAGTCAATAAAATTACAAAATAATAATAGTAATTAACATATCAAATAGATTCACATATTTAACATTGACAACAACACTTTGAGGTGTGCTCTGTTGTGTTATCCTCATTTGATCTATGATAAAGTTGAGGCAGAAAATTCCTTAGCCTAGGAATCAAGCAAGAATAAAGATTAAAAAGAAATGAACAACTTAAATCTTCTGGAGACAGATATTTAACCTATCAAACTGGCTTCTTCAAGTTACAGATAACTTGAGGAACATGTAAAATTTTGGAAAGTGCTCTTCTCAAATGTTGCCAGAATTGAAGAATGCCTCCTGGGAAGGCACTCTTAGTTTCTACATTAAGGCCTTTGATTTCTTAGCTAAAGGTGGAGGTGCTATGCACTGCTCTGTAAACACCACTATGAAATTTTCTGACCTTGTTTATGACAGTAGATGTTATATACAAAAAGGTTATATGGGGTCAAGAAGACATTACGTTGCCTAAGATGAAACTTTCTTCTTTCTGGTTATTTTTCACAGAGCCCATTTTCCTGAAGTGGGGCATTTATGATAAATGTAGGAACCAGGGGATTTAGAAGAGTGTGCTTCACATCCTTCTCTGTTATTTAGAGGAAGATATCAGAGCTATAGTTTATAACTGAGATTAAAATGAATGGTCTATCCCACTGTGCCTATGTGTGTTCATATTCTTTAGAGCTATATCAAAGCAACAACTGACATTGTAATGTCCTCATATTTTTTTCTCTACCTTTCCAGTTTCACCATTGTGCATTCTTACCAGAGGAAAAACAGGTAGAGTGCTAATGTAGGAAAGAATGAAGGAGATATTCTAAAATGTAAGTAAATCATAATAATGCCAAAATTTGAAGAGATTAAAGGAGATTAAATATGGCAAGTGTCCATTAAACATTTGTACAATATCATAAGTTTAATAAATACAAAGACTAAGGAGAAATGATAGGCAGAAGTGTATATTATTCTCTAAAATAATTTTGATGAACTTGAAACTAAAATAATATTGAATGTCAACTGTAATTGAACAATAATATGATTTTGATGAGGACAGAGTCCTAGCTAAAAAGATCGAGCATAGTTTTTTGTTTTAATGTTGGGAGAAGCTTGAGTATAAAAGGTGGATAAACATAGATAGAAAGAGAAGGGTGCTGGGTTGTCATGCATAGCAAAGGGGCCAGGCAAGTTTTGGGTGGGAGGAGGGACATTATTTCCAAGAAAACCAGAATAAAGCAGAGAAAGCCTGAGCGGATGGAACCATACAGGGATGTTACTGAGAGGGATGGAATTTAAGGTGCTTCATGCCTAATGGACTCAACAGTCATTAGGAAACAAGAACCAAGGGCATTTTCTGAGAGTGGGGAGAAGGTAGTGTGGCGGGGCTGAAAAGAGTGCAATGATATGTTACTAATTGAAGGAAAGGTTCCTATGAAAATCTGAGCATACAACTAAGGCTGGAGATAATGAATGTGTATGAGGTCTGTCCAGAAAAAGCCCAGCAATTGTTAATATAACGAGAACAGTTTGCATGACATCTATATAACCTGGCAGCCAAGGAGAGTGGACTGGAATGCACATATGTGAACAATGATGACTTCACTGTACTAGTTAGTGGGTGCAGTAGATGATGTTGAGTGAGCATGTGTACTCTCTGGTTGTTGCATTCAAAATGAGCAAGTAGAGCAATGAATCTACATAAAATTTCACGTTAAGCTTGAATATACCTCCATGGAAACTATTCAGATGATTCAGAAGGCTTTCGGTGATAATGCAATGAGTGCAGTGCAAATAAAACTGTGGCACAAATGCTTCAAAGATGGTTGAGAATTTGTTGAACATGATCCATGTTCTGGAAGGCCTGCAAGAAGCAGAACACCTGAGAATGTTTAATGTGTACAAACTGCAATCAACAAAGGTCTGTGAATAACAGTGTAAGAACTAGAAGCTGATCTGGGGATTCCAAAAACTACTGTGTGAGGTTTTGACACAGAATCTTGGCATGAAATGTGTTGTGGTGAAATTCATTCCACAGTTTTTACTACCAGAGCAGAAGGAACATCAGGCTACAGGTGCTAAAAACGCTGGGAGTACTGTGTCAGGTCCCAAGGTGCCAACTTCAAAGGGGACTGAAGCACCAAGCTGTCCTATGTACAATGTTTCTTGTAGCTTGTATCTTCTTCAGTAAATGTCTTTATTTTTTATAGTACATGGCTGGATACTTTCTGGATAGACCTCATAATGACTTTCGGGCGAACAATTGTGGGTCTTCTCCTCTAGCACTTAGCTACATCAGTGTAAGGACTGAAGAAATGAGCTATTAGATTTACACAAGGTTGTCATTTTTGTGTATGTGAGTGGGTATTTTTCAGTTATTTGTGCTCAATTCAATAAGGAAAATAAATGAGAAAGATGGATTCAAAGTATCTGCAGTTTTGGCTTCTGTTGAAGGAAAGTGCATCAGGGGCTGTACCAGAGAAGCATCCCTAACCTCTCTGAAATCACACCCTGCACACATTTGCATGGGGCTGTAATAAAACATTTGGTTTCAAGCCCTGCCTTTGACATTTTCCAGCTGTCTAGGTAGGGTCAATTCCTAACATGGAAATAAAAGTAATTGTCTCTATTATTTCATGAATATTCATTAAGCTAATACCTAGAACAGTGCCTGCCTGGGCACATTAAACAATCTATAAATGTTGGTACTAACTAGACTTTATGACAGTTGCTTCTTTAAATTCAATACAGTCTCCAAATGATGAAATCAGAAAGTTAAACATATGCAAGAAATGAAGCCAAGAAATAATTATTTGATTTTTCTATTGATGTTATAAATAATATACAGAGTGTTCCATCTCTCAATTCCATTAACTGCTGAGTAAGAATAAGGTTCTGGGTTAATTTTTAAATAGCAATTAGTTTTCTCCACTAGTGACAGAACCTATTAACTTATTGCCAATTATTCCATTTCTTTACATATAGACAAAATCTTAATTCAGCTCTGAATATAACTGTTTCAGTGGGTAAGGGTTGTTTGATCACCAGCTCATTAGGTCAGTTTTGAAATTTCCTGCTGAGATATGATATTTAATGGCAAAAGGTCTGCATATGCTAGGTAGAGCCAGGTAGTGAAATTTGAAGACACTGCTCTTTCTCCCCTAGTCAGAAGCAATGAGGTACTTAATTAAGGATGATTGACACACCCTTACCCCCATTCAGAGGGCAAGAGAATAACCAATCAAGTCCAAAATGTCCCTTTAGTTCATCTGATCACTAGAAAAGCATGTGGGTCTATGGTGGTGGGGGAAGTGACCTTGCATAAAGACTATATTCAGCAATTGTACTCTGAATAATCAGACCAGCAACCCCAGCGTCACCTGTTAGAAACGTAAAGTTGCAGTCCTCATTTTAGACTTGTCTAGACATATCTGTATTTCAACAAGATCCTGGGGATCTGCATGGACATTAAAGTTTGTGAAGCCCTGCCTAGTAAAGTAGCTGATACTCTAGGAAAATGAAGGTGATTTAAGGTCTCTGCATTCTGCCCTTTTCCATTACTTTGGCTTCTAACTAGAAGGACTGTTGAAAGCAGATCTGGGAAATCTGAGAACCTACCTCCATATCGCCTCTCTTTTCCTACAGCTGAGTGAAGAAGAGTCTGTGTGTTCACATATCCTCCTGACCTTGATTCTCCTCATAAAGTGATGAATTTTTATTTGAAGAAATAGGATGCTCAGGCTGTGAGTACCAGAACAGCTCATCAATTTTAGCAACCCCAGCTTTGAAAACAAAGTCATAAAATATGACTGAACCTACAGTTCGAAGATCAGGGATAAATTTTCCTGTGACAAGAACATTTTAAACCCACACTTTTGTACTGAGTAATATGTGCTTTTATCAGTAAGGACAGTGGTTGTGTCAAGTTGTCAGCTAAGTGGATTTAAGAGAACAAGGAGGGATGAGGCAACATAGCTCAAACGTATTTGTTTAAAGTCATGAATGAAGTATTCCTTGTTGTATTTATTTCTCTGGCCTCAAAAAGCTTCACTTTTAGTAGAGAAGAGGGAATAATGCATTTGGTTTTCAGAACAAGATTTGAGATTAGAATTGAGTTTGAAACAGCACTAATCATCTCAGATGTCTTTTTAAATGATAAACCAACCCCTTATTTTGAAGTATTTCATAAAACTAAAGTCTCACAATGAAATGTGAACAAAATTTTTCTTTATCAAGTTCCAAGTAGCATATGCCTGAAGTAATATTTAAATGATAGTTTACTCCTGGGGACTAGAGCCTTTAAATACATCAAATAGTGTGTTTCCTATTGCTATACCATATCAATTTCTAGAACCAAATTTTGTTATCTGTACTACTGTGCAGATGAATTTTAACATTTTTATGAAGATAACCTGTTTTTCTTGCCTTAATATACCTTCTGTGGATTAATTTCCATCTCAAAATTTATTCTGAAGCTCAAGGTTAAGAAACAATTTGAGAAAAACAAAGAAAGCCTAAGTGAATGAGACCAAAGTAGAGCATGATTATAAATAAGTTGTAGTAGCTGATCTGTAGTTTTATAACCTTATTTATTGAGAATTTAAATGTTAGATAATCAGACTTTGGGGATTCAAGAAATATTTGAGACTTGAGGTTGCACGTTCACATTATAAGAGTAATCCAAACACTATGTTATGTAATGATTAGGATAGTGGGACAAATGCAGAGTACAGACCCACTCCAGTCTAACTGAACCAGGATCACATGTGTGTGTGTGTGAGGCTGGGGGTGGCGGTGGCCTAGGCATCAATATTAAAACAAACAAACAAAAAACTCCAGACTATTTTACTTATAAAGTTAAGATCTACTTCAATCTGCTGGACAACATTTATGGACTTAGTAGTTGATGTATATAAAAGGCAATTCTAACTCCATATTTCTAATAAAAAATATTCTACCTATTTATTATACATAATTCCTGGGTATAAATTTCAAGTGGGTAAAAGTTATTTTATAAGACTAAAATAAAACCTCCGCTTGAGTGAATAGTTGTTTAATATATAAAAAAGTACATCTTAATACAATAGAAGGACAGATTTCTTTTGGAGAAGATCACAAATGTCATTGTTCCTCACTGGTGCAACTGAGATTTTATTGCCTTTCAAACTTTATACAAGGGAAAATATACTCTTGTAAATGTCCTAAGAAAATAAAATACAACTTTCAGCTTGCATGGCTCGATCCACAACATAAAAATATACAGCTGGCACAGTTAAATATAGTTATGAGCACCAACCCTTGTGCAGTCAAAAATCAACATATAACTTTGGCTCACCAAACTTAACTGCTAATAACCTGCTGTTGACTGGAAGCCTTGCTAATAACTTAAAGTCAACACATGTATGTTATATGAATTATATACTGTAACTTTACAATAAAGTACACTAGAAAAAAAAGTCATAAAAAATGTAATGAAGAGAAAATACATATACAGTACTGTATATATTTATTGAAAAAAATTATGTGTAAGTGGACCTGTGCAGGACAAGCTCATGTTGTTTAAGAGTCAACTATAACTAGAGTTCAGGATTTGAAAAAAATTATGTTTCATTTGATGTGATGGTCATTAACTAAATTATTATTATTTACGTTTTCTTATAATGCTCAGGTTTTAACACATCAGCAAGTTTGATGCTAAAGCATTCTGGTTGGCACTAAGTTGAGCTATTGTCTCTTTATGGTTTCATGAGTTATCCTAAGTTTTGAGTAGGTGCTGGAGAAATAGGTACTTTGTCCATTAGTTTACCAAAGTTTTTGGAAACATAGCTTATCTGAGAAATAGGTTTTATTGATGTGTATGGTAAAGAAAATATTAGAAAGTATACACATTTATGAATAGATATAGACCTAAAGTAAGTAAAGCAATATACTGTGTATATGTAAAAACTGCTTTGAAGATTTGGAAAGACAAACAAAGAAACAAAAAACTCCACTGGAAAAAATGTTCTTTTAAGACTTCAGATTGTATATTCTACTTAGAGTGACATATAATAGTTTCATTGGTTTTCAATGACTTAAAGGTGTTATCTGAAGTTATTTAGAAAACACAAGGATTATTATTATTATTTTAAGTGCATCACTATAAAATCCAATATCTCTAGTATAATTTAAAATATATAAATTATGTTTCCTTGCAGCCATTGCATAATTACAGATACAAAGAAAAAGAAGTGTATAACCTTGGGGGGAAAGGAAGAAGATACGATATCTGTAGAAATCTTTTACTGGGAAGAAGTGAAAGTGAGAGGCATTCAGATCTGAGGCGGTAGGTTTAAAGAAGAATGGAGACCAAGAGAAGTAAAACAGTCAGTAAGGATGTCTTGATCTATCATTTCTGGGTTGAAGTCTTGGAAAGGGGACTTAGGAACATGTCCGGTAAGTTTGAAGGGACACGTTTACTCCATTTCTCTGTATGACGCTAGTGTGACTACGAGAGTCTACCTCTGTGAGCATGGGAGGCCAGCTGCACAGAGACTTTCAGATGCCTTTACAGTTCTCTGAGTTCACAAATGCCTGGTAGAGAGCTGCAGAAGGCTTTTGATGTTGCTCAGTGATGAGCTAGCCAAGGTGTTACTGCTGCTTCAGAGAAGGGATCCTATAGCTCAGCTCCATTGGGAAGCACATTTGGGTTTAAGATAAAGAAGATGCCCAGCACTTCTTCAGAGAAGCCATGCCAGGAAGAACTAAAGTGGGGCCTGACTGAGCTGGATGGTATCTTTCACAGGTTGCTAGCTGCAGAGAAGTAGGTACTGGGAGAGCAAGCGGTGACTAAGGAGGCAAGGACACCCCTGCTGTGAAGGCCAGTGAGCATCCTGCAAGCTCTACCATACACCAGAGGTCCTCTATAGAAGGGAAAGAGAAAGAGCCACAAAGCAGTATGTAAAATCAAGAAGCTGAGTTATCCAAAAGAGTTTATTCAACCCCCAGAGACCAAAACATGACTACACACCGAGTTGAAAGTTTAACTTTAAGGGTTTCTAATAAAGTCTTAGTCATTAGGAAAGTAAAATAAGACTGAATGTTGTCCCAATTTATTTTTTTTTCCTAGTCATTTTACAAGTGGACTTACATTTGAGAGCTACTAGTAGTGGTGACATATTTGCTTCTTATTGCTATGGCAACTGTGCTTCTCCTGAGACAGGGGCCATATATTCTTTATTCCCAGTTTTGAAATCACATGTTTTCTAACAGCTACAGCTTTGTAATGGTGATTTTCAATTTGATTGCCTCAAGCAATGTGCTTTGGACACCGTGCTATGCTGCCCAGGTATTCCCATCAGGACTGAAGGATAGTTTCATCCAGTTTAGGGGAGCACTGCTGTACATTATTTGGAAATAGCCCTCAGCTTAAGAAAGCCTCCTTGTTCAAGGTCATATCCCCATACCAAGCACACCCTAAACCCAGTGACTGGTTAATAAAGGATTTAATATTTGGCTCATTACCCCAACTCAAAACAACTCAGAATATCCATTCCAGCTTCAAAACCCACAAGAGGTCAGCCAGAGCCCAGCTTCTTCTTCTGCTCAGATCTTATTCACTTGCTTTCCCCTCAGGCGTTAATTCTAAGAGAACTGCCTACTAAACATTCTGCATGAATATCTGCATCTTACAATCTGCTTCACTGGCAACTGGACCTATAACAGTAGCCTCTAGTTATACTCTAAGAGGGCAGATGGACTGGACCACTTGCTATCCAGCTGTTAGTGAGGACACATCACTGGTGGTAGATGGAACTTGGATAGCTTCTGTACAAGGTAGCAGTGGAATTGTTAAAACTTTTATCAGTGGTGCTCTAGAGAGGTCAAGTGATGGATGGAAATGCACTAGCAGGCGCAATGTAGCAGGTGCTTGAGAAATATGGAAGAAACAGTATTTATAAGCATAGTGGAAATGGATGACTCTTTCTGGGGGGGGCAATGTTGTACATAAAGAAAAATGAAAGTCTGGAGGTTATTCTTTTTCTATCCAAAACTAACTATGTTAGCTAGGAGAACTCCTTGGCAGCATGTAATAGCTTTTATTCTCATATTCTAAGGACAGGGAAATCTCAGGACTGGGGCCAGGACCTAATGGAAAGAGTAGCACAACTCCAGAGAAGGCTAAGGACTCAACCTAGACAAGTTCAGAGGCCAAGTTCAGAGCCATGATAGGGGAAAAAAAATGAGACCATGAGATACAGGAGGAAGTAATTTGGGTTCATGCCCTTAAAAATCTTGATTCTTCAGATTCCTTTGAACTCTCTGGCCCCTAGAAGTGGCCTTTTTCTCTCTGTTAGAGGATAATGCCCCTACTTGTCTTGAAGAAAACCTCTCTCCTGCAAGACCTCATGTACCTTTCTCAAGATCTGAACCTCCCTCTCCTCTTAGGAAACAGGTCAATAACTAGAGTTATGCTACACTATAATCTGGCCCTGGAAGTGATGGGCTTGCTAAGGGAGAAAGGACTACACACCTGTTGCCACAGGACCACAGCAACTAGTCCTGTAGATGAACCAGAAAAATATATGTGGAACTGAATGCAGAGAATTTACAATTACATAAGGAAGAGTTTATTGAAATGACAATTGTTTTTGGAAAACATTCTGGAAAAAACGTTTTCAAAAATATGAAAGGAGATGGTGTTAGTAGGTTTCTAAGATGTCTCTTAGGAGCTTGAAAAGAATGATGGCCCAAAACAAGTGAAAAGATTGATACAGCAAATGACAAAGAGAAGAAATGGCTCAGAGGTATGGGCATGTCACAGTGGATAGATAGCATAAGACTGGAAAAACTATGAGATAATCATGTTGTTTAGGCACCAGGAAGATACTTCATTTGACAAAGTAATAAGAAATATGCTGGTGAGAAAGCCATCAGCATTGGAGCCTAGCTCCTAAGCTAGAATTTACGTGAAGAGAATGTTAGGAAACTAGTCTCATGGACAAGAATGGTGATGGTAAGTTCCCAAAATAATGAAGTTTAGGTAGTGGCTCTTAACAGTTTAAAGCAAAGTCGGCTCAATGATTCTCATGATTAATACTGCTAGGTCTGTACAGAATCCTTTTAAAGGAAAAACTGAGGTTTGGAAAGGTCACTTCTGTTTTTAGATTATGAGATAAGAGGCACAGGGCTAGTGTGTCAGGAGAGACCACACTGAGTAGCAGAGAGGAACTTTTGTAAAATGAAGAATTATAAAAGATTAATAATTTCCTATTGGGCAGAGGCTCAGTGGAGGTCTTCAGGCACCTACTCACCTGTTTCTCTCCCCCTCACCTTCCTCTTGCTCTTCCTCTCAACCCACCCCACTTCTTCTTTCTCTCACCTAAAGACACTGCTCATGTCCCCCTACCCTGTGCTCTCAAACAACTCAGGTGTTCTTAAAAGCCACAGAAGTAATTCGTTTGTAGACAATCTCTGCTTTCATCCCTGCAACAAAAACTTCCTTGGGGAAAAAACAAAACAAAATGATAGCTGTAAGCTTTTTGAAGCAAGAGTAAAAAGACATACACAAATTAAAGTCTCAATAAATTTTGCAGCCGCACATTATAAAACACTTCCCAATAATACCCTCAGGTAAGTGTCATTATGAGATACAAACTGCTTGGTCCCCGTTTAGTGAGTGTGAATACATGTGAACCCACTTATGGAGAAGTTAGCTCTGTGTCCTGTGGCCATTTCTCCGAGCTTCAGATATCTTCTTCATAAAACGAGGATGTTAGACCAGGTGATCTCTAAAGACCCTTTCAAACTCCAAATCTGTCCTTTTAGTATTGAGACTGTAAAGAAAAACAGCTCAGTCAGGCAGCAACTCATAAAAAATTTAACTTATTCCAGCCAGAGCTTCTTCATCTTTGCAGGTTTTATGTCATGAGAACAGATGCCGTTTGACTTTGTAATTAGAATTGAATGGCTTTACAGGCTTCTGGTGCCCCTGCAGTGCGGTGGCGTCTCCAAGTTGGAGAGAATTGCTACTCTAGAAGATCTTCAAATTCTCTGATATCAAATGAAGCTTATGTTTCATGCTGCAGTCACAACTGCCTTTCTGACTTTACCCAGGATCTGCCTTTGGCCTGATTCTTCTCCTGGGGTCCTCTACCTGGCTCCTCTTAGAAAACTGCATTACATCTCTCCACACCCCTGGGTTTGTCCTTCATTTCCATGTATGTGATGGACAGCTCTAATTTTTAAAATTACAGTTTGCATTCAATATTATTTTGTATAGGGAATAGAGTGGTCAGACAATTACACACTTCACAAAATACTCCCCATGATACTTGCAGTACCAACCTGACACCATATCTAGTCATTACAATACTGTTGGCTATATTCCCTCTGCTGTACTTTACATTTGTGTGACTATTCTGTAACTACCAATTTTTACTTCTAAATCCCTTCACTTTTTCCACCCAGGCCCTGAACCTTACCACCTGTCTGGCAACCAACAGTCTGTTCCCTTTATCTATGAATTTGTTTCAATTTTGTTTGTTTATTTAGTTTGTACTTTAGATTGCACATATAAGTGAGGTCATATGATATTTGTCTTTCTATGACTTATGTCACTTAGCGTAATACTCGCCAGGTCCATCTGTGCTGCCCCAAAAGGTAAGATTTCATTCTTTATTTGTGGCTGAGTAATATTCCATTGTATATATGTACCACAGGTTTTTGTTTTTTTTTTTTAAATCCACTGTTCTATTGATGGGCACTTGGATTGCTTCCATATCTAGGCTATTGTAAGTAATGCTAAAATGAACATGGGGGTGCATATATTCTTTTGAAATAGTGTTTTGGGTTTCTTCAAATATATATCAAGAGTGGAATCGCTGGGTCATAAGGCAGTTCCAGTCTTAATTTTTTGAGGACTCTCCATACTGTTACCCTTAGTGGTTGCACCAATCAATGCACTAAGGGTCCCTTTTCTCCACACCCCTGCCAACACTCGTTTCTTGGTTTATTGATGACAGTCATTCTGACAGGGGTGGGATGATATCAAATTGTGGTTTTAATTTGCATTTATCAGATGATTATTGACATTGAGCATCTTTTTACACATCTATTGGCCATCTGTATGTCTTCTTTGGAGAAGTTGGACAGCTTCACTTTTATGATCTATGAGGAATATAACTCAGCATGTTAAAACCAGACTCACTCTGTCTTCCTTTTCTACTATGTCATTTTTGTGTGTGATTATCATCTGCATCTTCTCAGTTCCTAAAGCTAGAGAACTACTACTATCAAGTCAGAATATTTCCCATGCCTCCCTGTCAGTAATGGGTACTGAATAGCACAACTGCTGAGTACCAGCTCTGCACAGACACAGCTTGGTTCAAATCTAAGCTGCCCTTTTCCCCAGCTGTGTGTCTTGTTCCTCAGTAACCTCTCTCAAAAACTGAGTCAATAGTCCTTCTCTTAGTCTTGTCATGAGGCTCAGATAAAATAATGTATGTGGAGTTCTTGGTACAGAGTATTCATCTAATAATTACAAGATAATGACTATCCTAGTTGAATTCCAAACTCCTCAATTGCTCACTCAATTCTCCATTCCCACTCGCACTAAGATATCATGAACTCTCTTCGCCTCACACATAACCTTTACACTGGTTCTCTTTTTGTCATTTTAACATACTAATTACAATATCAGTCTTTGGCTTTCCATTTCCTACAGAATAGTTTTCCATTTTTGATTTTCTATTGAATTTAATCAAAATTCTTTAGTATTCATCAGCATTCATGCTATGTACCCAATGTCCTTTTCTAAATATACTTGCTATAGTTCAGTTATCTGTAACTTAAATTCAAACAACTTTAAATGCTTATTTTCTTCCAACAATAGTATGTAATTTGCCAATACTCTTATATTTACTTGTACATGTTCTTCCTCCCAATATCTTCATACGCAGGAAGAAGCTCAAACAATACTTGATCTTTATATTCCTACTTGTTTGGGAGTTTTTCCTTCTCTTTTTAATTTCCCATACTTAACCTATCCGTTATTTACAGTAATTATCTCCTTTCTCACTTTCATTGAAGTTGTTCATGTACCTAACTCACCTTTCTTATTTAACTGCAAAATACTTCAGGGAAGAAGCCATTTAATTTCACATTTGTATACTCCAAATAGATATTCCATTGGAAATGTAAATGGACATCATTTTTAAAGAGTGAAGGAAAGAAGGACATAAATAAATAATGAACAGATAAATGAATGAATGAACTATCAGACAGTACTTATTTATCTAGCATGTATTGTACTTTATAAATGAACAGAAAATTGGCAAATCCAAACACCAAAAGAATAGTTGGGTAGAAGGAATTTTTAAAAAGTGAAAATTAACTCAAGAAATCATAATGTAAATGTCACCATTGATAAGTATGACGAATGGAAAGAGAGAAAAAGTCAGCCAGGGTAATTACCATGGAAGGACTAAGCTTTCCATTCAGCACACAGGTTTGTTGTCTTAATCAATTACATACATATATGTAATTTTATCCTAATATGAAATACCTTGAATTCAACCATGGAGCAGTCTAGTTAAATATTAATAATACTATTTAACATAGTATACTGCTTTATAGTTTCTAGGTAGGTTTTTTTTTTTTTTTTGTACATTGCCTCATTTTTAGTCTTCTCAGTGATGTGGTATCAGTATTTTCTTTACTCAACAAGGGGATTTGGCTCTCAAAAACAATTAAGTAGCCCACCTACTTAGTAATATAAGATCTGGGACAGAAATCCAGAGTTTATGGATTGAAATACAAATTCTTTCATTCCTGCAATTCATGTGTATAGTTTGTATTCAAATTCAGCAAACCATACTGATAAATCTGTATATTATCCCTCTAAAAATGTATTGCTACTCTGACCAATATTATTTTAAAACAAAATGGTAAACTCAGTTTGTCAGAGCTGAATCTCAACCTTTTACTTATTTCTCATGCTACCCCTGAGAAGGAATAATGGCTTCTCTACAGACTTCCCACCACAATGTAACAAGTCTGGGATATAGAATCTGTGCAACAACTTGTTCTGAGGAATTGTGTTGTTTTTATATAATTTGTTTACTTTCTCCCTGGAGTCCATTTTCTCTAGATGATTTTAGTCTTGAAAAGAAGGCAGAGGTAGCAGCAAGTACATGAGTGCTTCTGATAAATGCTGCTTTATTGTTCTGGAACACAAAAACATAATATGTGGAGGAGCTGCATATTATAATACTGTGAAAAGAATCATTCATTTTTTAAAAATAAGGAATATTGAAAATAAAAAAAAGTATTGATTCAGGGATTTTTAGTCTGGATGAAACAGAAAAAAATTTATTTAAAAATGTGGTCTGCTGTATTTATAATTATTTACTTAATTGGTTGCCAAAAGAGCTGAAGTTTGAGTTAAAACTGTATTTATGCATTTTTTCTCTCAATTCTAAATGTGGCAGATAAAATTAATTTATATTAACTCTATATAAATCATATAATTTATTTAAATATTATTACAAAAAGCATCTAGTTAAAATTAAATATAAATTTCAGCATATTAATTTAATATTAATATTAATTTAATATTAATATTAATTTGGGAATCTCAAAAAATAGGAAGAAATTCCAAATGCTTCACGAAGCCTGCCCATTAAAATGCCTATAAAGGACAGAAAAAGACATACCATATTTTTCACACTATCAGACACACCTGACCATAAGATGCACCTAGGTTTAGAGAAGGAAAACAAGAAAAAAAATATTCTGAACCAAATGGTGTACTAAAATATTTAATAAAATATAACAGAACAGTATTTCAACCATGTAAAGTGAACAGCAGTCAACAGCGGTATTAAGAACCATCATCACTGTCATTAACAAATGAAGAGAGACTTTAAGGTTCAGGTACTCTCCTAGTTTTCTGGGAACCCCAAGAACTCATCATCGCTAGTGTCAGAATTTATGGGCATTGAGGAAGTTAAGAGGTATCACTAGTTGTAACAGTCACTGAGAGTATCTCTATCCTAGTTACAGGTTCTGGCGGACTACACCCAGTGCCTGTTATGGCTAGTGATACCCCTTAATCCCCTCAGTGGCTGTGTTACTACTAGAATAGGGACCCCACCGTAACTCCCTTTCTATATTACAAACTTCAGCATTTATGGCTGCTCACCCAGTTACTGCTGGCCTCCTCACACAGAAATCTGGTGTGCACTTGAAACAGCATGGAGGTAGATGAGAGAGAAGTAGCATCTAATGGAACCAGTAGCCAGCTGAGAACATGTTACTTCAGCTTCACCCATCTGCCTCTCATAATTGGCAGAGCTTAAGACACAGTGATTGGTGACTGGAGGAGGTTCTACTGACACAGACCCCACCCAGTGTCAGTTTCAGTAATTATATATTTCTAGTAACATGTAGGTGTTGCAATCTATAAACAAGTTCAGATGAAGAGATATTGATGAGATGTGACTGACATGTGAGAAGGTAGAGAGAAAATACTGTTCTTACTGGATGAAAATGAAAGAGAGGGATAATTGTTCAATTCTGTTGTTATTGATGCTCCTAAGACTGTGAGTTAGGGGGCAGAAGGTGGAGGAATCTGAATTTTCCAGTAGAACTTTTCAGTTTTGGCAATTGTGAGACCTCTCAGGGGCAAAACAAATGTTTCTCACTGGCTGTGATTTTAAATTCAATTCTATACATTGCTTTCCTGGTGAACTGTTTGCTAATAGGTTTATTTTGTGGTTGATTTCCCCTGCCCTCTTTCCAATGACCGTATTTTTCCCTCCATGATATCGCTCTTTAATTAGGTTCTGAATGGACAACTGAAAGGTGTGAAGAAAATATTATGGGTTTGTAATTTCTTTTTTATTTTTATTTATTTTTTAATTTAAATTATATTTTATTTTTATGCTGTATAAACTAATGAGCAAAATAGAATCAGAGACATAGGAACATGGAACAGGCTGACAGCTGTCAGAGGGGAGAGGTGAGTTGGGGACTGGTCAACAAGAGATGAAGAGATTAACCAAAGAACATATGCGTGACCCATGGACATGGACAACAGTGTGGAGATTGCTTGAGGGAGTGGAGGGTGGCTGGGTGGAACGGGGCAAATGGGGGAAATATTGAGAAAACTATAATAGCATAAATGATAAAATATAATTTAAATTAAAAAATAAAATAAAAATTCAGTTGTGTGTTCAGAACCTATAGCTTACAATGCCATATTATATACTTGAAAATTACTATGATAATAGATCTCAAATATACTTACCACAAAAAGAGAGGTGACTATGTGAGCTAATGCATGTATTAACTAATCTTATTATGATAATCATTTAAATATATATATCAAATGATCATATTGTACACAAATACGCCATAATCTTACACAATGTTTTCTGTCAATTATAGCTCAATAAACCTGAAAAAATGTTAATTACTAGTTATTACTTTCCCATATAATAATGCCAGAATCATAGAACATTTCATTTTATTTACCCTTCCTTTGAACAATGTGTTGTTTTGGTCATCCATTTAAATTCTTATACTTTACATCACAAAATATATTATTTTCTTTATTCAGTATTCATTTCTGTGTACCCACACACTTTCTGTTTCCATGACTCTTGTTCTCCCCATATTTATGCTGAGGAACTCACTTTAGTATTCACTCTTTCAAAACATATTTATGTCACCATCATATTTTAATATAATTTTGGCTAATATTTATTGTGTGAATAAACACCATATGGATAAATACATAGACATAGATATATTCATTCTAAAATGTATGTACACTTGGGTAGTTCCCAACTGTGGGCTAATATAAAGCCTATATCATTCTGGTGAGATAGAACCCAGGCTGGAGATAATGAAAGAACCCAATATACCCACATATTAATAATTTTTCTGAGAGAGAACAGTTTTTATTATTGTTTGGGATATAGTTTGGGCTTTAATTTATTTGTAAGTTTAACTCATAAAAAACATAATTATGTGGTTTTATAAATTGATTCAAATGATAATGCTTTAGATATTAATGTTTAAGAGAATTTAATTTGGGGACTTTAATAAATACCAAGCACTTCATAATGAAAAAGAATTTATTTTCATATTTAAGACATATCTTTGTTGTTTCCATTATTATGACTATGTCTAAATTCATTTAATTTTTTGAAGTATTTTTCTTTAATATATTGAATAACTTTGGTTGATCTATAATAGACTACATATTTGAACTTAATTTGTGGTGAGAAAAGGAATATGGAATTGAATTTTCAGCCTTGTGTACAAAGTGCCTTTCAAGATTATTAAACAAAAGTACTGTTCTAATACATATAAGAGATATCCTTGGAGTGCTAAAATCTCCATTACATGCTAGTAGTCCAAAAAAATATACATAAAGCAACTGAGCAAGTAATTAAAAATGGGTTAATAAAGTGCACACTACTCATGATTTCCTGTTCTGAGACAAGATTAGCTTTGATTAAGAATGAGTTTAACAGTTAAGTCCACTGAGAAAGGAACAATACACACAAAATGCTGACTTAGGCAAGAATCTCTTTCCTCTAATGTTGTGATGCCATTCAAAGACACCCATACGAGGGTGACAATTTTAACTTTTTGATTTTTCATTCACTCCTTTCCAGTTGTGGATTTGGTGAGATGTGTTAGAATCATTATATGCCATGCAAAGGTGTACACATTCTAATCCCTGCAATTCGGGAATATGTTACTTTATATATGTCACAAGGCACTTTTGAAAGTCTTGAGATGGGGAGATCATCCTAGATTATCTGATTGGGCTCAACGTAATCACAAGGGTCCTTAATACAAGGGAGGTAGGAGAGTCAAAGAGAGACAAGACAAGGTGATAAGAGAGGTAGCGGTTGGAGTGATAAATTTATGATGACAAAGGAAAGTGGAAGGAAGCAAGAAATGCAGGTGGATTGTAGAAGCCAGAACAGGAAAGTACATATATTCTCCCCCAGAGCCTCCACAACGATTGTAGCCCTGCCACACCTTGATTTTAGGACCTCTGAACTCCAGAACTGTGAAATAGCAAGTGTGTGGTGTTTTAAGTTAATAAATTAGTGGTAATTTCTATTGAAATAAGGAACTGATATGAAAGCCTGTATCACATGTATCTCGTTCTTCCTCTTTCTCCTTTTCTGTCTGTTGTTTCCCTGCCTGAAGAAGACATTCATTCTATTCTGCTCTTTTATGACATATAACTTTCAGGCAGACGACCCTGGAAATTAAACTCTGTCAAGGACAGTCACTGGATAGTTGTGTCCAATTTAGGGTTAAAAATATTAGCAACTGTATTGGCTAACAGACTTAATGCTATTCTCTTCAACATAGGCAATATAAGTAACACATCGGTTTTCTATATACATCTATGTAAATACATATGTGCTATATATTTAATACCGATATCTATTTCTTACTTTGTTTCTGATTCAGAAAGGTGAAAAGTTGATGCTATATATTAGCTCTCTCAGATTCCTGCAATAATCTTTTAGGTCAGCTGTTTTGCAGTTGGTGACTGTGGGCAAGTCTCTCTCCCATCTGCATCTCTTTGTCCTTATCTCTAAAATGATACTAACAATACTTTCATCTCAGGGTTGTTCTAATGATTAAATACATTAATGTTTGTAATGTGCTTAAATCAGTGTATACCATGTAGTAAGTACTTAATGTTAGCTACCTCTACTTTTAGACTGTAAACTCTTACAGGGTTTCTTTAGTAAGTACCTTTCACAGTGCTTATACTGTGACATGTGAGCTAAATACTCAGTAAACATGACTGAAAAATGATTTCCTTTAGCAGCAAATATTCTGAAATACCTAAATCTCTCAGGGATGCTTTTATTTTATAAAATGTTTCAAATAGCTCTATTCCCACCTGCCAATTAGGCTCACATGAGGGGGGAAAGAAAAATCAAAAAGTGTCAAGCCTGAAGAAATACTAACCAATTTTTGTTTCTCTTTCACTATCATAAGCGCTCCATCTACCTTGGAAATCGCGATTCACTGGAAACATAGTCAATTTCAACTTCGAGTATGTGAAAAAAAAAACATTAAAAAAAACCTATATCTAGCTAAGAAATCATACCAGGAAAACATATTTTGGAAAGAAAACGAGCCCAGGTTTTTCATATAGACATGAGTTCATTCATATATGTTCTAAAATATAAGTAATACATTTAACAAAATCAGTTATCTACTTAAATGATAGCAATGCTTATTTTTCTATTTTCACCTTGTTTACTGATATAGCAATTTAAAATGATGAGATGGAGGTAATATTGTCATCACTGAAACTATGATTTTAATTTATTATTAAACACAGTGTGACAAATAGGTTGTTCACACCCAGCGAATCTGGGTAAAGTTGCTAAAGAGCAGGTTGCCATAAAATGGTGTAATTGTTCTGTATAGCTGTCTTTTTTCATATAGATCATAAATGTTTATCAACCTTCTTTGTCCTTGTCATGCTGACACTACAGATAACAATATTAATATACATATTCTAGGGCTTGGGGTTGTTAATAGTGAATTACAGACCTAGAAGGACCTCAGAGGGTCATGTTAAATACAGCAGTTTTTATTTTGTCTATAGCTCTTGCTTTAGGAAAAAGCTTTCTGAACAATTTATATTTTTCCTACTTGCACTCAGTACTTGATAGAAAGTCAAGAAATAAGTGCAGTGTTCACTCTACATTATCTATAAACAGCACTCTGGATCCTATTATACAACTAAGAATTTAAATAATCTCAGTAGCCTTTTCAACATAAGTTTGGGGACTTAGTTTATTATATACTCTGGAAATGATACCTTTATCCAGTATTGTTTTAATATAACCTTTTTGAGGATTTATCTCAGGCCAAATTGGAGATAGTGCTAAAATGTTTGTTCTTTTGAAAATTAATTCAAATGGGGGACTATATAGAAATTTTCTTATTCACACAAAGTAACAAAACAATGTAACATTGCTGGTGATAGTTGACAGAGACTGACAGGTGGCCTCTGTACTTGGGAAATTGAAGTGGATGTTTGTAGATGGAAGAAGTTAAAAATAAATGGCAATCCATGTCCTCTTTTGGGGACTCAAATACTTTTCCTTATTACTGAGCAGTTGAAAAACACATTAAGAACATTTCTTTTTCCTCCTTTTTTTATCTGTCAACCTCACTCTAACATCTAATGTTTGAGAATTGCAGCAATTCCCAATGTATTGGTGAAGTCAAGGTCATGCCAACATCTATATGCACTGGACAGATGAGCTGAGAACAGTTCTCTGAAGAATAAAAGTGGTAAACCTCTTTGTTGAAATAAACTGGGAGCTGCTTCTGGTGAGTTCTACTCTGATTAAAGTAATGTTTAACTGATGGTAAGAAATATATGATGGCTCAAATGAGGTATATTATCTAAAGTAATATTTTTTCTTATTTGGCTCTACTTTTTTTTTTTAATGTTTTTTATTGATTATATTGTTACAACAGTTCCAATTTTCTCCCCTTTGCTCCCCTCCACCCAGCATCTACCTCCCCCAGCAATACCCCCCAAGTCCATACCCCTGGTTCGTAAAAAATAACTATCCCCCCCTCTCAAATATTAGGACCCTTTGTAATCTTGTAAAGGACAATGGGCGAAGGTCTCAAGCTCCTCTAGCTGCTTCAAGCTGGACATGGTCGTCGTCCTACCTACCCTTGGGTCCAGAAAACCCTAATAAGAGTGGGGGTGTGGAGGGGAGGGTGGCCTTCCCACATGGGAAAGGATCGTGCAGACTCCAGGTCAGTTGGCAGTCTCTGGACAACGGCGTGCTTGGTTTAACAGGCTGGCATCCTTGTTGTGTTCTGGGGGCAACAGATTTGGCAAAAAGGGTTAAAAGACATCATTCAATCCATAACTACTAGATGACAAAAGGCAGGGATTAATTTTTCAATGTTCCACATTAGGAGAAAAAATTAAAAAAAGAGGAAAAGGAAAAAAAAAAAGGGCTTCTTTGGAGGACGGTGTTCTAGGCACATCTCACCTGTCCCAAACCCTTTTGCCCACCATACTTAGTTTGGGCTGAGGTAAATAGTTTAGGTTTTCCCCCTCTCAGACCTCTGGGCCCTTTCTGTCCAAGCCATTAGGATAGAAAAGAGAAACCAGTTTTAAAGTGAAGCCCACAGACCACCCCATTCTTCACCAACCCAGCCATTTAGTTCAGCCAAACCGTTGAGTCTCAGGAGGCAGTGCTGCAGAGAGGATTAAGTGAGGCTTATGCATACAGACAATCACTCAGGTAATGCGATCATAGGCTTATATCCTTTGAAAACAGAAAACACATGTTAATTTATGTAACATAACCCACAAACAAGTCTCTAAATCTGTAAGACTGTCTTATTGGGAAGACATCCAGTTGCAAGGCACTTGAAATTCTATTTGCCTGAAACTTGAATATCTTTGATGATATCATAGACATGGTTTAATTTTCAAGTGAAACCATATTTTAAATGAGAAGAAACTTTTAAGACGGTTAGTTGCCCTATTTTATACTCTACTACTGATCATTGTGATTTTCCTTGAATAATGATTTTTCTCCCTAAGGTTACCCTCCTTGTATTTAAAGGGACAACATTAAGTCCATTTTTAATTTATCCTGTTCATTTGCATAAACATAACAAGAGCAGCAAATGATCACTTATGATCTTTAGTTCTGCTTTGCTGGAACTTACCCAAGGAATATTTGGGGTGACCCTCAGTCTGTTCTTCAGGGCACAGAAGCTGAGCCACATATCTGGCATTCATCCTTGCCTGTACACACCTGTTTTTTCCAAGTCCTTCTGGCTTTTCATTGTGCCTTAAGGTCCCTTCTAGCCATCTTTCAGGAAAACAACCATCGTTCCTGCCCTGGAAAGATTGCTGTGGACCGCACAACCAACCATGGTACCAGGCCTTTTATCTCACGGGCTTTTATTACCTTTGAAAGTCATTCCCAGTTCCTCAGGGCTTTTTGGTAACAACCTGAGCCCAAGTATGTTTCCTTTAGGCTTGACATTCCAGTCAAAGACTTGGTCAAAAAAAATAAATAAAGAAAGAAACCTCTATTAACAACTGGTCTTATTAGTTCTATGCAAAGGAACTTATGTCATTACTTACTTGTTTAGAATACCAAACTCTGGAGGGATCAAATAGGGAGAAAAATATACAACGTGAAGGAAAATCTTTGTCCTAATATTCACTGAACTGGCATTTCCATTCTTCATATTTTCATTTTTCAACCACTAAAAAAAATTTTTTTTGTTTGTTTTTCCATTACAGTTGTCTCACTTTTTTACCCCTCTTGCTTCCCTGCACCATGCCCCTCCCTTCCCCACATTCAGTCTCCACTCAGTTGCCCATGTCCGTGGGTCATTCATACATGTTTTTTTTTTTTTTTACTTGACCCTTCCCCTTCTTACACCCTTCTCGTCCTCCCCCTCCCCCCTTGTTACTATTAGTCTACTTCTTGTTTACATACCTCTGGTTCAATTTTGCTCATTTGTTTGTGTTGTTCATTAGTTTCCTGTAATAGGTGACAGCATAAGGTATTTTTCTTTTGTTGCCTGGCTTATTTCACTAAGCATAATTTTCTCTAGTTCCATCCATGTTGTTGCAAATGGTAGAAGTTCCTTCTTTCTTTCTGCTACATAGAACTCCATTGTGTAAATGTACCACAGTTTTTGGATCCACTCATCTACAGATGGGCATTTAGGTTGTTACCAGCACTTGGCTATTGTGAATAGTGCTGCTATAAACATAGGGGTGCATAGGTTCTTTTGAATTGGTGTTTCATGATTTTTTGGATATAATCCTAGCAATGGAATTGCTGGTTCAAAAGGCAGTTCCATTTTTAGTTCTTTGAGGAAATTCCAAACTGTTTTCCACAGTGGCTGCACCAGTCTGCATTGCCACCAGCAATGCACCAGGGTTCCCGTTTCTCCGCATCCTCTCCAGCACAAGTTGTTCGTTGATTTGTTGATGATGGCCATTCTGACCAGTGTGAGGTGGTATCTCATTGTGGTTTTTATTTGCATCTCTCTGATGGCTAGTGATGTTGAGCATACTTTCATATGTCTATGGGCCCTCTGTATGTCTTCTTTGGAGAAGTGTTTGTTCAGGTCTTTTGCCCATTTTTTAATTGGGTTGTCTGTCTTCTTGGTGTTGAGTCGTATGAGTTCTTTATATATTTTGGAGATCAATTCCTTGTCTGAGATGTCATTGGCAAATATATTTTCCCATATGGTTGGTTTCCTTTTCATCTTGCTGATGTTTTCTTTAGCTAAGCTGAAACTTTTTAGTTTGATGTAGTCCCATTTGTTTATTCTTTCCTTTATTTCCCTTGCCTTAGGAGATATATCAGTGAAAATGTTGCTACGTGGGATATCTGAAATTTTCCTGCCTATTTTTTCCTCTAGGACTTTTATGGTATCACGGCTTACATTTAAGTCTTTGATCCATTTTGAGTTTATTCTGGTGTATGGTGTAAGTTGGTGGTCTAGTTTCATTTTTTTTGCATGTCCCTGTCCAGTTCTCCCAACACCATTTGTTGAAGAGGCTCTTTTCACTCCATTTGATGTTCTTTCCCCCTTTGTCAAATATTAGTTGACCATATGAACCTGGGTTTATTTCTGGGCTCTCTATTCTGTTCCATTGATCTATATGTCTGTTTTTATGCCAGTACCAGACTGTTCTGATTACCGTGGCCTTGTAGTATAGTTTGATATCAGGTATTGTGATTCCTCCTACTGTGTTCTTCCTCAAAATTGCTGTGGCTATTTGGGCTCTTTTTTGGTTCCATATAAATTTTTGAAGTATTTGTTCTAGGTCTGTGAGATATGTTGCTGGTATTTTAATAGGGATTGCATTGAATCTATAAATTGCTTTGGGTAGTATGGACATTTTAATGATGTTGATTCTTCCCATCCATGAGCATGGTATATGCTTCCATTTATTTGTATCTTCTTTAATTTCTTTCTTCAGTGTTATGTAGTTTTCTATGTACAGGTCTTTTACCTCCTTGGTTAAGTTTATTCCTAAGTATTTTATTTTTCTTGTTGCTATGGTAAATGGGATTTTTCTTTCAGTTTCTATCTCTGAGTTTTTATTGTTGGTGTA
The DNA here is from genome assembly GCF_987537825.1 of Furipterus horrens. Classification (NCBI taxonomy): domain Eukaryota; kingdom Metazoa; phylum Chordata; class Mammalia; order Chiroptera; family Furipteridae; genus Furipterus; species Furipterus horrens. The sequence continues at coordinate 54,503,992 of NW_028327176.1, read as the reverse complement.
TAAATATGCCTTCGATTTCTTAATATTGACTTTGTATCCTGCTATTTTGCTGAATTCACTTATTAGGTTGAGTAGTTTTTTTGTGGGGTCTAAAGGATTTTCTATGTACACTATCATGTCATCTGCAAATAATGACAGTTTTACTTCCTCTTTTCCAATTTGGATGCCTTTTATTTCTCTTTCTTGTCTGATTGCTGTGGCTAGAACTTCCAAGACTATGTTGAATAGGAGTGGAGAGAGCGGACATCCTTGTCTTGTTCCTGATCTCAGGGGGAATGCTCTCAGTTTTTGCCCATTGAGTATGATGTTGGCTTCAGGTTTCTCATATATGGCCTTTATTATGTTGAGGTATGCTCCCTGTATTCCCATTTTGGTGAGAGTTTTTATCATAAATGGGTGTTGTACTTTATCAAATGCTTTTTTCACATCTATTGATATGATCATTTTGTTTTTGTCTTTCATTTTGTTTATGTGGTGTATTACGTTTATTGATTTGCGAATATTAAACCATCCTTGGATCCCTGGGATGAATCCTACTTGATCGTGGTGTATGATCTTTCTAATGTGTTGCTGGATCCGGTTTGCTAATATTTTGTTGAGGATTTTAGCATCTATGTTCATCAGCGATATTGGCCTGTAGTTTTCTTTCTTTGTTGTGTCTTGACCTGGTTTTGGAATTAGGGTTATACTGGCTTCATAGAACGAGTTTGGGAGTCTTCCCTCTTCTTGTATCTTTTGGAATAGTCTGAGGAGGATAGGAGTTAGTCCTTTCCTAAATGTTTTGTAGAATTCACTTGTGAAGCCATCCGGTCCTGGGCTTTTGTGTGCTGGGAGTTTTTTGATTACTGCTTCAATTTCACTAGCTGTTATTGGTCTATTCAGACTTTCTGCTTCTTCTTGATTCAGTTTGGGAAGACTATAGTTTTCCAGGAATTTGTCCATTTCCTCTAGGTTGTCAAATTTCTTGCCATACAGTTGTTCGTAATAATTTCTTATAATCCTTTGTATTTCTGTGGTATCAGTTGTGATTTCTCCTCTTTCGTTTTTAATTTTATTTATTTGGGTCCTCTCTCTTTTTTTTCTTGATTAGCCTGGTTAAAGGCTTGTCAATTTTGTTTATCTTTTCAAAGAACCAGCTCCTACTTTTGTTGATCTTTTGAATTGTTACTTTAAACTCTATGTCATTTAATTCTGCTCTGATCTTGATGATTTCCTTCCTTCTACTTGATATGGGTTTTGCTTGTTGTTTTTCCTCTAGTTCTTGTAGCTGTAGGGTTAAATTTTTTATTACAGATTCTTCTAGCTTTTTTAGGTAGGCCTGTATTGCTATGAACTTTCCTCTTAGGACTGCTTTCACTGTATCCCATAGGTTTTGGGTTGTTGTGTGTTCATTATCATTGGTTTCCAGAAACTTTTTGATTTCTTCCTTGATGTCATTGTTAACGCATTCATTATTTAATAGCATGTTATTCATTCTCCATGAGTTTGAATGTTTTTGAGTTTTTTCCTTGAGGTTGATTTCCAATTTTAAGCCATTGTGATCTGAGAAGATGCTTGATATAATTTCAATTTTCTTGAATTTATTGAGGCTTGTTTTGTGTCCTACTATGTGGTCTATCTTTGAAAATATTCCATGTGCACTTGAGAAATATGTATATTTTGCTTCTTTGGGGTGAAAACTTCTATATATATCAACTAAGTCCATTTGATCTAAAGTGTTGTTCAGTGCCTCAATATCTTTGGTGTTTCTTTGTTTCGAAGATCTGTCCATTGTTGACAATGGGGTGTTAAAGTCCCCTACGATGAGTGTGTTGCTGTCTATATCTTTCTTGGAGTCTTTCAAAATGTTCCTTATATATTTGGGTGCTCCTAAGTTTGGTGCATATATATTTATAAGGGTTATATCTTCTTGATGGATTTTTCCCTTAAGTATTATGAAATGCCCTTCTTTGTCTCTTTTTATGGACTCTGCTGTGAAATCTGTTTTGTCTGATATAAGTATTGCTACCCCGGCTTTTTTTTTCATGTCCATTTGCTTGAAATACTTTTTTCCATCCCTTTACTTTCAGTCTGTGTAGATCTTTTGTTCTAAGGTGTGTCTCTTGTAGACAGCATATATGTGGGTCATTCTTTCTAATCCATTCAGCTACCCTATGTCTTTTAATTGGGGCATTCAATCCATTTACATTTAAGGTTATTACTGATAAGTACTTATTCATTGTCATTTTTCCCCTTTGTACTCGTGTTCTTCTCTGTCTCTCTCTGTTTCTTTATCTTCTTAGAGCAGACCCTTTAGCATCTCTTGCATTGCTGGTTTGGTGGAGATGTATTCTTTTAGTCTTCCTTTGTCTGAGAAACTCCTTATTTCGCCTTCCATTTTGAATGAGAGCCTTGCTGGGTAGAGTATTCTTGCTTGTAGGTCTTTGTTTTCCATTGCTTGGAATATTTTTTGCCATTCCCTTCTGGCTTGTAGTGTTTCTGCTGAGAAATCTGAGGATAGCCTTATTGGAGCTCCCTTGTATGTTATTAGTTGTTTCTCTCTTGCTGCTTTTAGGATTCTCTCTTTGTCTTTGAATGTTGCCATTTTAATTATGATGTGTCTTGAGGTGGGCCTGTTGGGGTTCATCTTCATTGGGACTCTCTGTGCTTCCTGGATTTGCGTGACTCTTTCTCTCCTCATGTGAGGGAAGTTTTCTGTCATTAGTTTTTCAAAGAGGTTTTCTATCCCTTGCTCTTCTTCTTCTCCTTCTGGAATTCCTATGATACGGATATTATTACGTTTCATGTTGTCCTGCAGCTGTCTTAGAACCTCTTCAGTCTTGTTTAGTCTTTTTTCATTTTGTTGCATTGTCTGGGAGTTTTTGTGTAGGTTGTCCTCCAGCTCGCTGATCCGATCTTCTGCTTCCTCTAGCCTGCTTTTAATTCCTTCTACTGTGTTCTTCAATTCAGAGATCGTATTCTTCATTTCCTCCTGGCTCTTATTGATAGCTTCTATGTCCTTTTTCATGCTCGTGCAATTCTCTGTGAGTTCCTTGTAGTTTTTCTGGAGTTCCTTGTAGTTTCCCTGGAGTTCTTTGTAGTTGCCGCTGAGCTCATTTAGCTTCTCCATAATCCATGTTTTAAATTCCGTATCTGATATTTTGCTCCCCTCTATTTCATTTAGCACTCTCTCTGGGGATTCTACCTTTCCTTTTGATGGGGGGTTGTTTCTCTGTCTCCCCATTTTTGTGATTCCTGTTGTTTGTTGGTGCTCCTGGAATAATCTGCTCTTCCTGGATCTGCCTCTGGTAGCGTCAGGTCATGTACCAGACTGGCCCTAGGCAGCCTATTGGGGACTTCCTGTGATCTGCTGCCTTTGTCTCTCTTCTTTAGTTGTTAATATATTCAATCTGTGATTGGCCGTCAGGCTTAAGGACTGTGGGTGTGGCAGCTTAATTCCTGTAGGCAGGGCTTTTATTTCCCCTTAGTATGACGCCACTTGGAGGGGAATAGTCTGTCTGCTGTACTGGGGCTGAGTCAGCACTGGATGGTCCTTGGAGGAGGTTAGTGTAGCTTCCACTTATTCCTCCGCCCTCCTGGATCTCCGTCTGTGTTGTCGTTGATGATATTTGTTTAATCTGTCTGGTTGTATTTCAGCTACTTTTTGGTGGATCTTTTTCTTTGGTTAGTTGATTGAGAGTCACTCTGCCCACCTTGTCTAGAGATCTTTTGTGGAGGTGTCAGTCACTCCTCTCTGCATTCGTTCCTGGATTCTCTCCTTAACAGGAGCGAGCTGAGAACACTGTCCCTACTCCGCAGCCATCTTCCCCCACTCTCCGGCTCTACTTTTCTTTATGCTCAACATGCTTTGAAATATAGACTCAAGCCCTTTTACTTTAAGTTAACTTGCAGCAGCAGGTGTTAGAGATTTTCAAAAACTTTTTATAACTTTTAAAAGTTTTAAAATAATTTAGTTTTAATTGGCATGACATAGTTTTTCAGTAAACTTCAGAGGCACAGCAATATATTGTAATTTCACTTCAATCATGATATGTTTATTCAGTAGAATCAAGAAGCAATCCTAAGGATAGGTCTTCTGTGTAGTAGGGAAGTTTATTTCAAGAATGCTTGAATCTAGAAATTTTGTATAGCAGGTCCCATTTTTGCTCTAACAGGCTTAGATTATAAAGGAGTTTTAGAGGAAGATATTGGGAAGTGGTTTCACTGCAGCCGAACTGAACATTCTAAATTTCTGCATTCATGTGACTGAAAAACAATATTACTATTATTATAGCATAAAAGTAATACTAGCTAATTCACTATTAGTAAAGACTAGATCTGTATAATTGCAGAATTTGCAAATAAGAAATCTCCTAATTTTCATATACTATCATAACCCCAATTCACTCAACCCATGATTACTAATTCAAAGTCTTTAACTTCACCCTAACTAATGTCTGCCTCCTTATTGCTTTATTATTTCCAATCAGATGGTAGTTCCAACATCTTAGACTCTATGATCCTTGACTGCACTGATATATATCTTCACATTTGGTTAATAGAAGGAACCAGCCCAAACAGTAAGCGACTACAAGGTATTTCCTGTCACAATAAGTGCTTATTTAAGAAAGAACATTTTAAAGTATCTGTTTATACTTTCATGTGTAGTTTGCCCCTTTCAAACAATTATAATAATATGTCATTTTACAAATATTCTCAAATGTATGTCACATATTTCCAGTGAATAACAATAATTTTAGAGCAATCTAATATTATACACATCTTAGAAATAAGAATAAGAAATTGCATTTAATAAGAAAGTCAGTTTTCCTGAGTATCCTACTCATTAACATCTACTTGATTTACATACATTTATCATAGATATTACTTTCTTCTTTTCCAATAGAATTTTAGATGAGGACTTTACACTGAGACATTCATTTCTAGAAGAAGCACATACTAGTTTTGACAAACTATTCTGTAACATGTTCAGAATTTTACATAACAAGTAATATTCTTTTCAAGCATATTATAACAAAATACAGTTTCCAAATATCAGGGATGCTATTTCCCCTAAAATAATTATTTCTTAATTTTGGATTATTTCATATTTAGATTAAGAGCCCCATAAGTGAAAAAAATATTTTTTTGTTTAAAAGAAATCAGCATTTACATAAAGAGAAAAATCATAGCATTTATATATTAAGTATAATTATTTACTGATGTCATATTGTAACAGAGAGGTCTGGCCAAATCACTGGGCAGAAGGGAGGGACTCCCAAGAGGGATCAGGAAGTGCTGAAGGTGGGGGATTGAAATTGCAACTGAAAGCGCATGACAGATTCCATACCCCAAGAGAAGGGTAAACAACTAACACTGCTCATGGCACACCACTTACAGAACCTACACAGGCTAAAAAGGTCACAACACATGTGGATCATGGTGGCAGGAAGAGAGACAGAGACTCCGTGCAGGATGACATGCGTGGTGGACATTAGCCTGAATTGGCTGGGAATTTGGACACTCGCGCCGCACATAGGATATGGGGGAAAGATTTTAAAAGGAAGGCGCGGAAAGACCGCATTTTTGCGTTCCCCTTGCCCTGCCCAATCCGGAGGGGTCCACGTATTCATGGCACCAGGCTGACGCCGGGCCCCTGGCATGCCTTGCCTTGCCCTAGTTGCACAGTCAGGAGCAGGCTCATGCAGGATGCGCACCTCGCCGGCGGCAGCCTGCGGGACACTACACTCCCTGCCGCAGGGCGCTCGGGTGCTGGGCTGCTGGAACTCTCTCACTCAGAGCCTGAGAGTTCTCTAGCCCAGGGGCGCAAGCAGCCTTGGGCACTTGGGCCCCACTGATGGAGCCCCTCACACGACCAGCTGGAGTGATCTGGCAGTGAGCCCCAGTCCCAGGAGAGGGAGGAAGCAATCAAGATGCAGGCCCTACAAGAGATTAGCACCTCCCTCCCACAGCCATGTTGCTTCTGTTTATCTTTCAGACAAGAAATTTAGTCTTTAATACAGGAAAACACTGAAAATGCAAAAGACAAATAGACTTATTTGTAAAAGTAAACTAGTTCTTGGAAATATAATCCAGGGCATGGTGGGTCTGCGGGCTGGGGCTTTGGAGGTCCAGCCTTCTCCCACTCAACTTCTGGGCCTCTTCCAATTCAATTACTTGAGCTGTCCATACTTCGGGTGAAATTAACAATAGATGTGCTGCTCTTACTCCTTAGTAAACGGGGTTCCATGGTCTTTCTTCCCACCACCGAGTGGCAGAGGTTGGGAAACCACTGGTTAAGTCTGTGAGGACATTAGCGCAGGTCTGTCTCGGCATCTGGCATCTGTGGGGGTGACCTCAGCACCAGTGTGGCAGAGTCCACAGTGGCCTCCAGCGTGTGCTCTGAACGGGCCCAGCTCACCCTCAGCATGTCTTTTCCTGGACTCTCTGCCACCTTCCCCGGTCCTTCGGCTGGAAGTTCTGGTTTCTCTCAGAATCTTAGATTCCTCTCCCCCATGTGCTGTGTGGTGGCTTCACATAATCGAGGTTTTCAGGGCAAATTGGCAAGAGAAAAAATAAGCAGGATTCCCCCAAGAAGCAGGATTCCCCCAAGTTGTGAAGCACAGGGGCTGTTTTCCCAGGTCCTTGCCAGAGATGGGTTTTTCCTCGGCACTTCAGGGACTTACCTCCTGGCCATGGCTGCTTTTCAGGTAGGAGCAGGGCCAGGAGAGGAGGAGAGGGAAGGGTCCCAGGCAGCCCTCACTCTGGCTCCAACAGGCCCCCTCATCCAGTCCTCTCTGCATGGCTCCTACCCTGCCCGTGGAGCCGTGCTGAGACGTACCATGTTCAGGACAGAGCTGAGAGATCCAGGAGTGATATCCATCAGGTCACTGCTGTGCTGGTCACTCATCCAGGTCTGACTTCCGTACCCAGTCTGCCCGCTGCTGCTTCCTTCCAAAATCTGTGGAAACCAGCTTCTCTATTCTGTCCCAAGCTCGTGGTTGTCATTAGTGTGGGGATGGCTGGCCATGGACTTGCTCCACATTGTTGGCTCCAAGATAACATGTTCTCCTTGTTTAAGAAGAAAGGGGAGGAAGAAAATGAGTCTGGACAGCAAACAAACTTTCTTTAGAAAGGAGTGGACAGCATTGTTTTTACTCACAGGCCTTTGAAGTGCTACGTTGGTTGGCATGACGTACTTTTATTTTATTCTTCTCCCTGGTTATGCTTCCTGAAGAAGGTGGATGGAGTTGGCTGCATATATACTGGGACAGGAAGGTGGGCGTGCTGTCCCAGGTGCCCAGATGCAGGGGGTTTGTGCTGTTCTGCATTTCTGAGCCCGTCTGGTCATGAAGTTCAGGTCTGGCCAAAGGCGGGACGAGCCGTGAGTGGCTCTTCCAGGGCCTTCTTGACACCGCCTGTCCACTTGTCCTGCACATAGTCTGTGCTCATGGTCAGCTGAATGCGGAGGAGCAGCAGGTCTCCAGGGTACTTGGTGGAGCCACAAGGCTGAGAAGCCCTGGGTCCCCAAGTCGCTGTGTAGAGAGTATGAGCTGTGGCGGCTGACTGGTCTACATCTTAAGACACAGGGAGCAAGCAGACTTCACTGGGTTTAGACACTTGAAAGTCCATTATGACAGCTTGATGTTACTATCTTCATGGATGGGGTTTTTGATGGGAAATTACTCTCCCTGGCTTGACTGTGGAGCAAATATTAGATGACTCGCCAGTCCTGCCTAGAAGGAACTAAGGCCTGACAGGAGAAATTGTATTGGCGATAACACAAAGAACTGTGGTGTCTGTGAGAATCCACCTGAAAAAGCTCTGAGGTTCATAGGAAGGCAGGATGGGAACTGCCAATCAAGCATACCAGACCCTGCCTTGTTAGTGTTAAAAAGAAGATTCTGATGCTTCAAAAAATCAGGCAGATTCACAAAGGTCATATGGGTGATGATCTAAACTCAGGCCGGCTGGTCCTGGGGGCCCACCTGGTCCCACCCAGGAGGAGAGGAAGGGTGCACCTTAGCGAGACCAGACTCCCTCCCTTCCAGGAGCTCATGTTCTAGCTAGAGGACACGACACAGGCCTGGAGACTCTAGATCAGGGCCTTTGCTTCTGACCCCACAGTCACCTCAGTCTCGTGGGTCTGGCTTCCTCAGCAGACTTGGAGTTTTCTCCAGGACTCCCCCCAGCCTGCTCAGTGCCCCACCCACCTATCACCAAGCCAGTATCCATCCCTCCAGCTGCCCTAGTGTCTCAAGACCAGGGAGACAAGAGCAGAATCAACAGCTTAGCTTATAGATGAGGAGGAAGAGGAGCAGAAAGAGCTTCTTTATTTTTGTTTATGTTATTGTCCGTTTTCCCAGATTGATTCTGAAGACCCACCTCCCGACCTCTGTGAACCCATTTAACTCTTCCTTTCTGTAAATCCCTTTTCACTTCCTTAGACTGGGAGATGGGCACCACCGTGGGGTGGGATATTAGGATTACTGTGAGTTCATCCATGCAGTGTCTGGTGCAGAGTGGACAACCAATAGGAAAGAAAGAATGAATATATGAATGGGCCCAGAGCTAGAGAACTAGACTCACCCTTCCATGTTAAAGACAGAGGAGGAAAGAGATATGGACCCAATATGGAAGGGGTTCAGACCCCTTATTCACTGCTGTATTCTGCCCAAGTGTCGACACCAGGGTTATTTGATGTCAGCCCCTCCTGCAAAACTCCAGAGGAAAGCAGGCAACATGTCCTCTCACTTGATTATATCAAGGTCTGAAACTGAGACCCCTTGGGGCCCAGACAGTCAGTTAACACTGTTGTAGGCCCAAGAGAGGATGATGGTCTCAGGACTTGCATTGAGGTGTGTTTTCAGTAGCTCATGCCCAAATGGAAGGCAAAAGCCTTTCATTAGCATTTTCTCAGCCACAAACCCCAGAGTGGAGTGAGCCCTCCCTTCTCCATCTTCCTTGCTATAGGTGCTCTGCAGAATTGGCAGAGGTCGGGAGAGAGCCATGGACAACGAACAGCACTACCACAGCAGAACACTTCAATGGCATTACCTCTATCATCCTCATGAGCAATTGATGAGGTTAGTGCTGAATTTATTTCACAGATGAGCAAAGCAAGGCTCTGATGGGCTAAATAACACACCTAAGGTCACCTAACTACTGAGTGTTTGGGTCAGGATTTGGACCCAGATCTTCTAATTCCAGAGACTAGGGGAGTTGGGGAAGACCATCTGAAAGGTAAGTGGAGCCTGGACAAGACCCCTGAATCTCCAGGCTTCGCTCTCCTGGAGACTGCCCTCCATCAGATTGCCCAGTTTTGCTATTCAGTGATGGGTCTTTGAATGGATATCATCATACCCTTCCCAAGAGAAATATTTGTTTTAAAATCAGTCTCAGAGTCACAGTGCCTTAATTAGAGGAGAACCTTGATGAACCACTGATCAACAGCATTCATTAGTAATTCTAGTTTTAGTTCTAGTCCATATATTAGAGCGACAAGTTCCATTCAGTTCACCACCTAAAACGTAGTCAGCCTCAAAGATGGTCTCCAAATAACTCCTGCTTCCTGACATTCATGCCCTTGTGTCATCACCTCCCACAGTGCATCAGGGTTGCTGTATATGACCACTGGAGTACGGCAGAAGTGATATGTCACTTTCCTGGCTAGGTTATAAGACAAGGTTTCTGTTCTGCTGCCTCTTGGATTACTTGTCTTGGGAGAAGCCAGATGTCATGTCTTGAGGACACTCAAGTATCCCCACGGAGAAGTCCACATGACAAGGACCTGAGGCCTCCAGTCAACAAATGTGTGAGGGAGACATTTTGTGTGTGGATTGTCCAGCCTCAGTCGAGCCTTCAGATGAGCACAGGCCTGGCTGACAGTGTGCCTGAAACCTCATGAGAAACCCTGATCCAGAACCACCAGTGACTTGGTCAGATGTCACATGCCTGTTGTTCTAAGTGCTAAGTTTGTGGTAATTTGTCCCATGGTAATAGATAGCTGGTATTAGAGTCAGTCTCCTATCTGCTCTAAGAAATTCTGCTCTTGGTCATTAAAGCGTTTTGTCTGCAGACTGCTCAAAGAAGGTTTTTCTCACTAGAGCAGAAAGTAGAATTTCTTCTTCTTTCTTTTTTATCCTAAACTGACTTCTTCAAGCTTGAAGCCCGCCTCTAACACTGACACCAAGGCTTGGTGAGTGCACACCAATTCATTCTTGGCATTTTAGATGTGACTGTGATCCATTCTTAGAGGGGATCCTCCCAGCAGCTGGCCTGGGGACAACAGGGATGTCCTTTGGAGTCCAGCCAATGCTCTATTCTGCTTTCGCAGACATTTTGGCTGAGACAAGGGGTCATCCTGGGGGAGAGGTCACAGGGAGAGAAAAGCCAGGAAGAATGGCAGTGGGGGTGGGCAGCAATAGGTAAGGTTTGTGAGACTCGCCTCTCAAAGTCAAAGAAAAAGGGAGTCCCTGCATTTCATATCTGTCTGTGTGTAGGGGGGCAGCCCTTCCTCTCAGCGTCTTTGAAGAAGTAGAGACCTGAACTAGTACTGGTCAAGTTTCACAAGTTTTGCTTGTTACTTTTTCCCTAGTTACTGTAGTTTTCACAGGAAAAGGAGCTGGGGACGAGGGGAGGTGGGGAGCACAGAGTGGGGTATGGGGAGGGGAAAGGGCAGCAAAAATCCCAAGTCCCTGAGGACTAAGACAAAGAAAAAACAATAATCTGAAAAGCTGGTTTGGGCCTGTGAAGGAGGTATGGGCGCTTGCCCTGGGGTCCCCAGTGTCCCTGGGTTCTTTCCATTGGCAGGGCTCTGCCTGTAATTCAGGTGGGTGCCACCAGGGGGAGAAGTGTCTGCCTCGCACTGCTGACATGATTTCTGGTGGGTGTGGGTAACTAAGATAGGATCCCACCCTCATGCTTACACTGTTCCGAAACACACACACACAAATCACAAAATACTAATTACTGATAAAGGACTCCTCCACTAGCCAGAGCTGTAAATTTATGGGAGTTGCTCATCCCTAATTTCTCTGCAGACCTTTGTTGCCTCATCTTTACAGTGAAAAGGTCAAGAAAGTGACTTCCAGTGTCCATCTCTGAAATTATTACACTGAAGGCCCATCCTAACTGACTACAACTGTAAATACTCTTTCCAAATAAGGTCACATTCACGGGTAGCAGGGATTAGGACTTCAACATACATTTTTGGGGACACAATTTAGCTTATAACGCTGTATAAATGTTCTTACTGCCAACTCATTTCCTGGCTCCTTGTGCTCAGGTTTCTGTCCACACCTTGCTGACAAATTCAATGGCTTTTCCCAGTCTTCTCTGTAGCATTTGTCATGTCTCCTTTTCCCTCCTTCCATCTGATAACCTGACATCCAGGTCATTGTGCACAACTGCAGTTCTTCCCTCTTCCAGATTGTTCCAGGTGTGCCTTCTGCTCTGATTTTCCTTCTCTCCTCATCTCCAATTTAAGGTGCGTTTGGATGCTGAGGACTTGTTCATGTTCTCTCCTTTCAATACCCTTTACTCTGGCCAACTCCCAACCTCCATACTTCAGTGCTCTCTTCCAAGTAGATAACAAATATCTCTTTCTGGCTTGACTGTCTCCCAAGCTCAAGGCAAGCATTGCCACTTGGAAATCACTGAAGACCCTGGAAGGTAACATATTCCAAGTGTAACATATCCTCTTTAAACACACACACACGCACACACGCACACACACACACCTCCCAAGATGTCCAGAAATACTGTGACACTCTGAACATGGACAGGTGTTGTGAAGCAAGTGCGAGAACCAAACGGTCGGAGACAATCAAATTGGAATTTAAAGAGCCTTTATTAGCTGGCCAGCAGCTGTCCATCTGTCCACAAGTCGGACTTAGGTGGACAGCCCCAACCTTAGGGATTGGGGGGTTTATAAAGCATTTCAGGTGCATTCTTGTTCCTGCAGGTATAGAAACTTGGACAGAAATACAGCTTGTATAAACAGAAATTTCCCACTATTCCCAGGTCATTGCTCAAAGGAAAGGGTCACTGCTATTCCCCAAGTCATTGCTCAAAGGAATAGGTCGCTGCTCAAAGGAATAACAGTTAGGTCAAGTTCCTTGTTCTGCTTGGTTTAAGCATACAACCATGGGGGTCTGGTTCCTGGGACCCAAGTTCAGCTGATTACCCTACTGGATAGACATCTAAGAAATACCCTTTAACATTCCCTACTAAGAAATACCCTTTAACATTCCCCACTGGTTGTAATGGACAGTTCAAACCTTTAAATCCTGAGCTTCGAGGGAGACATAATGACTTCTAAAAACTAATAGCTTGACAGCTTGGATACGTCGCCTAATATAATTAGCGAGGCAGTTAATTATACAGGGACTAATAGCTAGGGCTAGAAGTGAAAGGAGGAGAGGACCTGCGAGCAGTTAGAAGTGTAGTGACCCAAGGGGACATGGAGAAAAACCGTTCATACCAATTTTCTCCTTGTTTTCTGTCTTCCTCCCTATCTTGTAACCGCTTCCGAAGCTGACTGAGACTGTCTCTTATTACTCCGGAATGGTTAGTATAAAAACAACAGGTTTCCCCTAAGGCTAAGCAAAGGCCTCCTTGTTTAAGGAACAATGAATCTAGGCCCCGCCTATTTTGTAGGACTACTTCAGCAAGTGAGCTTAAGGAATCCTCTAGTTTACTTACACTATTTCCTACAGTGGCTAAATCTTGGTCTATTTGGGTGCTAAGGTCTTTGAAGTTTTTATTTCCTGTTATGAGGGCTGATGTCCCTGCGGCAGCCGACCGGGCTATCCCTAAGCCTAGGAGTACCGGGACTAGGACGGGAGCGCGCTTGTACCGGCTGAGCCCTTCAATTCCTAAATGTTTCCTTCCCTGGCTTCCAGAATAGTAATAGACCTGTGGTAAAAGATGTGCTAAAATACAAAGTTCAGGGGAGCTAGAAGAGGTCTCAAGCAGGAAGTGGAAGGAAGAAACACACGGCGTTAAACCACTCGTGCAAGCAAACCAGGTGTCTGGGGGAGCAACTAGGACTGCCTCTGTTACGTCGCTAGGGGGCAGTATAGTTCTCTGAGCACAGGAGTCCCGATAAGGGGAAGCGGATAACTTATAGTCTGAGGATAGAAAACAGGCCCCCTGACCTTCAAAAGATCCTAAAGTAAGTCTGGGGGACCGACCCCACGAGCAGTGGCCGGGCTGCTGGCTTAATTGAGGAAGAGTAAGGTTTTTGATGTCTTCCTCTCCTGTCCCTAGATTGCGGTTTGCTCCCAACCCAACATAGTAAGGGGGCTCAGAGTTTAAACACAGCCAGCGGTCTCTTGTCATATTAGGGTGGGATTGGTTCAGGAATTGGAAAACAGTGTGTAGTGTTCTGTAAATTTGCTTCTGTCGCCTTTCATTTGACAGGGTAGGAGGGGCCATGGTTTCCTTGGTCGGGGTAGAACCCCCGCCTTCTCTACCCTCCGTCCTAGCATTAGGAATTGGTGGGGACGAGGGCACTTTCGGCCATGGGGGAAGACCTAGTTCAGCTATGGGCCCCACGGGGTGACTTAGTTGGGGGAGACGGCGCTTCTGAATGGTGAATAACACTCCTGGATCTCTGCCCGATACATAGAGCTGCAGGCCCCAGGTTTTTCCCCCTTCCCAGTCATCTTGCCTGGGGGTGTGGGGCCATAGCTTGAAATGGTTGCAAGCCCCCACAGAGCACTCCCTCGGACTACGGGGACGATCAAAAGCAAGGGAGGGGTCCGTCTTTTTCCAGGGTGCTAAGGTTACACAGTCCCACTTAGGGCAGAAAAATTCCCCTTGTTTCTGGCACTGGGGGGACTCTGATAAGGGGCACATATAGACCTGGACTGATTGTAGTTTCTTTTCCCCCTGTAGGGTCCCGCACCCTGCCCCAGTTACCCTGTTAAGGACTCCAGTGCCGAGGTGGGCGCCCATAGGACTTGGGGGTCTTTCGGCCCATCCTTGCTCCCAACTACCAGGGTAGAAGTTGCTCCCGAGGAGAGTGCAGAGGTCAAAGGAAAATACTGGGGTTCCCGGTGTACTGATTTGGCTTACTAGTGCCCCATCAGTGGTCCTAGACACTTGCCAGGTGTAGTTGGTTAAATGGTAAGGGTTTCCTATGGCAGAGTCAAGGGAGAGGAGGAGGAGGATTAAGGGGAGCGCCACCGCAGCCCCACCCGAAGGGGGTGGTCGGAGCGCTCTACAGTCCATTCTTCTGAAATTTCGCCCACATCACTGGCCGGCTTGACCTGCGAACAGTGAATCCAATACTTCTCTCCTGCTACTTTTACTGCCATTGGGGTGCTCAGTACCACCTGGTACGGTCCAGTCCACCATGGCTCTAACGTTCCAGGGTCCCGTCGCTTGACCCACACGAGATCCCCTTGCTCAGCCAGTGGTCCTTCTGCATTCCCTGCGATTGGAACGGGGCGATTCACCCAAAGGAGGGAGTGCAGGTCTCCAGTGCTCTCTGAAAAAGCCTGTAGGGACTTAAGAAGCTCCTGATTAGTGATAGAAGCAGAAATGTCTAGTCCCAATTTAGGCAAGAGTGGCGGAAGATGACCGAACATAATTTCATAGGGCGTGAACTGCTGGAAATAAGGGGTACAGCGAGCCCTTAAGAGGGCAAATGGAAGGAGTCCTAGCCAGTCTCCACCAGTTTCTAATTTCAACTTGGTTAATGTTTCCTTAAGGGTCCTATTCATTCTTTCTACCTGTCCTGAACTCTGGGGCCTGTAAATACACTGTAACTTCCATTCAATACTTAGTGCTTTGCTGAGTTGTTGGGTGACTTGGCTTATGAAAGCCGGGTCATTATCGGACCCCATGGCTAGAGGGAGGCTGAATCGAGGAATTATTTCCTGTATTAACTTTTTAGTCACTACTAAAGCTGACTCTGATCGAGTGGGGTAAGCCTCTACCCAGCCCAAGAAGGTATCTACTAGGACTAGGAGGTATTTGTACCCTCCCCGTGCTGGTGTCATTTCAGTGAAGTCGATCTCCCATTTCTCTCCGGGAGCATCCCCACGCAGACAGTGACGAGGGGGTTGGGGGTCCTTGGGGGCTGGATTGACTGCAGCGCACTGGGGACACTGCCGGCTCGCCTCCTTTGTTTCCTGAAACAACCTGGGAATGAAGTAAGCTGATTGGAGGAGTTCAGCAAGCTTCGTCCCCCCCAGGTGAGTGCTCTGGTGAATTTACCGGATTAGTTCTCGCCCAAGGGCCTCTGGGACTAGAATGCGAGTGTCTGGGAGGCATTTCCAACCACCTTGAGTGTCCTGGGCCTGCATTCTGACAGCAATTTCCTGATCCCTGGCTGAATATACCGGGGGCCCGGCAAGCACCTGCGGTGGAACCAGGGGCAGGAGTTTTAGAGGCCCCACTGGTTGTAGGGCCGCCTTTCTGGCCTCTCGGTCTGCGAAGGCATTTCCTTGGGCTTCCAGTGTCTGTGCTGCCTGGTGTCCCTTACAATGAATTACAGCAACCTGCTTTGGCAACCAAATAGCTGCAAGGAGATCAAGGATTTCTTGGGCATTCCTTACACGTTTTCCCTCTGAAGTTAGGAGCCCTCTTTCCTGATATATGCTCCCATGGACGTGTACTGTAGCAAAGGCATATCGGCTGTCTGTGTAGATATTTACCCGCTTTCCCTTTGCCCAGCGAAGCGCTTGTGTTGACACAATGAGTTCAGCTCTCTGGGCAGATGAGCCAGGCCCCAGAGCTTGGGCCCAGATGACAGTGTCGCTTGTTACAACAGCTGCCCCAAGCATACCGGACTCCTTCTTGAACGAAGCTGCTGCCGCCATCAGTGTACAGGACCGCATCAGGATTAGTCAGAGGGAGGTCTGTGAGGTCCTCTCGGTAGTTGGTGAGGGCAGTGAGTACATTAACACAGTCATGGAGAGGTTGGTGTGGGTCGTCATCTGGGAGGAGAGTAGCAGGGTTTAGGGCAGTTGACTGTAGGAACTTGACATGGTCTGGATCGAGGAGCAGAACTTGATATTGTTCAATGCGCGCATTGGAGAGCCATCTGTCAGGGGGCTTTCTCAATAAAGTCTCTACGGCATGTGATGTGATGACCTGTAGCTCCTGTCCAAACGTTAGCTTAGTAGCTTCTTTTACTAGCTGTGCTGTGGCAGCTATAGCTCATAGACAATTGGGCCACCCAGCGGCTATTGGGTCTAGCTGCTTATAAAGATAAGCTACGGGTTGCTTCCAAGGTCCTAGGCACTGCGTGAGAACCCCTATTTCGCTATACCCCTATTTTCTGCCACATATAACTTGAAGGGCCTGTCAAGCATTGGTAGCACCAGGGCAGGTGTGGTGAGGAGCGCTTTCTTTAGCGCTTGAAATTCCCCTTCCTCTGCCTCAGTCCATACTAAGGCCTCTTTTGTTCCCCCTGTGCATGCATAAAGAGGCTTAGCTAGTTCTGCAAATCCTAAAATCCATAGGCGGCAATAGCCGACGGCCTCAAGAAACTCACGATCTTGGCGCTTGGTAGTGGGGGCCGGGATCTGTAAAATGGCCTGGATTCTTCTAGGGGACAGGGTCCGGCTACCTTCCTTTAATGTATACCCTAGGTAAGTGACTTCTTTCTGGCATAACTGGACCTTTTTAGCTGACACCCTGTACCCCAGATGGGCTAGTAATTTTAGTAATGCTTCCGTTGCTTCCAGGCAATTAGCTAGGTCCTCGGCTGCCAATAAGATGTTATCTACATATTGAAGGACTGTAATGTGTGGATTGTCCTCTCGGAAGGGGGCAAGATCCCTGCTGAGCGCTTCATCAAAGAGGGTTGGAGAGTTTTTAAAACCCTGCGGCAAATGAGTCCATGTTAATTGACCTGATTCCCCGGTGTCGGGGTCAGTCCATTCAAATGCAAAGAGGGGCTGACTGACTGGAGCTAGAGGTATGGAGAAAAAAGGCATCCTTTAAGTCTAAAACCGAATATACCGTCCGATCGGGAGGCAAAAGGCTGAGAAGAGTATAAGGGTTGGGCACCGTAGGATGGACAGTTTCAACCCGTTCATTGACTTCCCTCAGATCTTGTACTGGGCGGTAGTCCTCAGTGCCTGGCTTCTGAACTGGGAGGAGTGGGGTGTTCCATGCTGACTTGCAGGCCTTTAGGATACCGGCTTCCCACAGGCGCCAAATATGAACCGCAACTCCCTGCCGGGCCTTTATTGGCATAGGATATTGCCTCTGCCTGCACGGCACCACATTCCCTAAAAGAGTTACAACAACTGCTGGGACATGAGCCGCCAGGCTGGGGGTCGGGGGTGGGGTTGTTCTCAGCCCAAACTGTTGGTCTGTCTTGTTGCCACTGAGCCAGGAGGTCCTTTTCTGCCATATCTAGAATGTTCTTGCCCTCCTTTCTGAGGTAAAGTTTGAAGTCTGACTACTTGATTCTGGGCAGGTTTTTGTTGTTTGATGGCACGGGGGCAAGGAAGAGTTCCCATGGGTTTGTGTCCAGCCTTGGTCTTGGACCCAAGAGTTGCTTTCTCTCATCTGTATGTACATGGATTCATACAACATATGGGGGTATGAGAACTACTCTAATAAGAATACCTCTGAGGTTCAGATTATTCCCTCAGAGTCACTGTGGACCTGGGAATCCGTACTTCCACCAGAGAGATACCTCTGACAGTTGTCGACTAGTTTCAACAGTTCTCCTTTCATTGCTCATGTTTGTTTTGTTGAAAAAGAATCAGAGCTAGTCAGTAGTTAAGCAGTAAGGGTGGATTTTGTTCAGGGCTATTACAAAGCAGAAAAGACACCTCGGTATATAACACTAAACTCAGTTCTGAAAACAGGCTGGGCAAATGAGAATTAATAGCCAAGGAACAGCGAGGAGTTGGTGGATGGAAAGTTACTAAGTATCAGAGGTAAGGGTATGGGGAGGACCCTGCTTAAAACATTCTAATACAATTTTTGCTGAAGGCAGCCAGGGTGATCAGACATCACCTGGGGGAAGAGGGGGTGGCGGAAGATGAGGAAACCTATCAGATATTGAGGGCGATTAGATATGAAGGACACAGGACTCTTGCTAAACTGATTAAGCAGGATTCTTGCTAAAACTGGAAAATGCAGAGACAAACGTGGAAGCTAAAAGTCATGGCCTAGTTGAAAAGAGTCAGGGAAGCCTGAACAGAGTTTGGTCAAGGAGAGAATCTTGGTCAGTTTGTTCCATTTTCCATCAGGTTGGCTGGGTGAGTGCTGGAGGAGTTGCGGCGGGCAACTTTCATGGAGCTGGTATGTGTTGCCCCAATACTCTATTGAAGAAGCCCATCTAATATAGTTTCTAGTTTTTCTTAAGTAGGTAAAACCTTCAGTTACTGCTGAAGACAATTAATGTGTTTTTGCTTGTTCTGTGTACATCTCTCCTTTTTTTAGAATTTATAGACCATGAAATGGCATTACAATTTTTTCAGATTTATAATTTTTCTATTGATATTTTTCTGTTAGCCTTTGACACATGTGTTTTGCATTTTCCCATGAGTCAAACATGCCTATTTTTCCTTTAATAACCTCTATGTTTCTTATCCTGGTTAGGTGTTCCCTCTACTTTTTGTCTTATGGGTTTTCTAAAATGTGAAGTCATGATCCCCACCAGCTGCCAATTCCCAAGTCAGTTACCTGCCCATTAATCATAACTAAGATGACTTAACAAGAGTACAGACTTCCAGCCAAGATGGAGGCCTAGACAGACATGCTGGGTCTCCCTATACAACTAAGAAGGAATACAACTACCTCAAAACTAGAAACAACCAGAAGTTCCAGAAAATCAAGCTGCATGGAAGTCCAGCAAACAAAGATACAAAGAAGAAATACTCATCCAGAAGGATAGGAGGGGCAGAGCTGAGGTGGAGAGGACTCAGTGTGCTGGTGGCAGCAGTGGCAGTGGCAGGTCGACAGAAAGCGCAGTTACACATTTTTAAAAGTCAGGAGGGACACCTGGGGAGCGTTCCCAGCTCCTCACCAGACCGTGCAGCTCACGGTCCCAGCGCCAGAGAAAATCAAGCTTCATTGCTTCTGACTGTGCAAACCAGTGGGGGTTGGTGGAGGAAGAAACTGCCAGTCTCTCAGCAGAGTCCGCTTGTTTAAAGGCCCCCCATGGTCCTAGAACATCTGCAGACCCACCCACTCTTGGAACAACAGCCAGGGCAACAGCTAGAGAGGCACCAGCCCCATACAGAAGTGAGAGAAGTGTCTGGAAAAGGGGCGAGTGCTGAGCAAGTGGCATTGTTCCCTCTCAGACCCTTTCCCCACATACAGCGCCACAACATGGTGAAACATGTAGCCCTGTACTGACGAATACCTGAGGCTCTGCCCCTTAAACGTAACAGGAGCGACAGCTCTACCTAAGACACAGAGGCAAACAAACACAGGAGCCTGTCAAGATGAGGAGACAGAGAAGTATGGCCCAAAAGTGGGAATGGATCCAGGTTCCAGTGGGAGAACTAAGCGATGAGGAGATAGCCAACCTAACAGATAAGGAGATAGCCAACCAACAGGCACAGAATTCAAAACACTGATAATAAAGATGCTCACAGGCTTGACAGATATGCTTGAGTATGGCAAATGCATAAGGGAAGAAGTGAAGGCTATGCTAAGTGAAACGAAGGAAAATACACACAAAAGCAATGGGGAAGGGGAGGAAACCGGGATTCAAATCAGTGATTTGGAACATAAGGAAGAAAAAAACAGTCAACGAGTACAGAATGAGCAAACAAGAATCGAAAAAAATGAGGAGAGGCTTAGGAACCTCTGGGACAACTTTAAACGTGCCAACATCTGAATCATAGGGGTGCTGGATGGAGAAGAGGAAGAGCACGAAATTGAAAACTTATGTGGAAAAGTAATGGAGGAAAACTCCCCAAATTTGGCGAAGGAATAGACATACAAGTCCAGGAAGCACAGAGAGTCCCGAGTGAGCTGGACCCAGAGCGAACCACACCAAGACACATCGTGATTAAAATGCCAAAGGTGAAGAAAGATAAAGAGAGAATCTTAAAAGCAGCAAGAAAAAAGCGGAGAGTTTCCTACAAAGGAGTGCCTAAAAGACTATCAGCTGATTTCTCAAAAGAAACTACAGTCAAGAAGGGACTGGCAAGAAGTATTTAATGTGATGAAAAGCAAGGACCTACAAACAAGATTACTCTATCCAGCAAAGCTATCATTTAGAATGGAAGGGCAGATGAAGTGCTTCCCAGACAAGGTAAAGCTAAAAGAGTTTATCATCACCAAGCCATTATTATATGAAATGTTAAAGGGACTTATTTAAGAAAAAGAAGATCGAAACTATGAACATTAAAATGACAACATACTCACAGCTATCAACAACTGAATTTAAAAAATAAAAACAAAATCCAACTAAGCAAACCAGAATAGGAACGGAATCCTAGGTATAGGGATCATTTGGAGGGTTATCAGCTGGAAGGGGGAAGGGAGAGAAATTGGGAAATGGTGCAGGGATTAAGAAGCATAATTGACTGGTACAAAATAGACAGGGGGAAGTTAAGAATCATATAGGAAAGGGTGAAAGAACTTATATGCATGACCCATGGACATGAACTAAGGGGGGTGGGATTGCTAGAGGGAAGGGGGATACTGGGCCAAGGGGAGCAAAGGGGAAAAACTTGGAACTACTGTAACAACATAATCAATAAAATATACTTAAAAACAGAAACAAAAAACAAGAGTACGATAGCGATCCCCACACTGGACCCCAGTTTACAGGGCCTCCTGTCGGCTGTCAGGGTCCCACCCTCATGCCAACCTACCAGGTAGCCATTTCCCTGAATATAGCCAGGGCAGAGAATCAGGTGATGTGTCCCATTGATTCACAGACCCTGACCAGGATTCCTGAGCCTCTCTCTATGGTCCAGGTGACCATTTCTGCAGCACAAGGAGACCATCACACACATGGCCTCTGGCACATCATTTGTTGACCTGTCCAAGCAACAACTGCCCCTTCACCCACTAACTAGCAAGAAAGAGAGACTGACATTGCCCTTTGTTGAGCTTCAGGCAGATGAGAAGTCCACATTTACCTGCTTCCATGAGCAACAAGAGTGGACTTGGAGCCCTGGCTGCTGTGGCTCAGTGGATTGAGCACCAGCCTGCGAGCCAAGTGTCGCTGGTTCAATTCCCAGTCAGGGCACATGACTAGGTTGCACGTCAGGTCCCCAGCTGGGGGCGTGTGAGAGGCAACCACACAGGGATGTTTCTTTCCCTCTCTTTCTCCTTTCCCCTCTCTCTAAAAAAAATAAAATAAAATAAAATAAATAAACAAATAAATTATTTTTTTTAAAAAAACAGTGGACTTGGATGCCAGAAAGTAAGACTAGCCAAGAATAGAGGGTTAGGGGGTGGGATTCTAGTTAGACACTGAGACCCAAGCCTCCCTGTATTGTCAATAGCTCCAAACTTCCTCAGAGTTGCCACCTTTCCACCTCATCCTACTCTATGCATAAGGGGAAACAACCCTGTAATGACCTGTAGACTTTCTCCTTTCACTTTTCTCCTCCTGGGCTCTGTTCACTCTCTTCTTCCTCTTCCTCTTCCTCTTTCTCTTCCTGTTGGGGCAGAGAGAAGGAAATGGATTTCTGTAGTTCACTTCAGTATTCTTTGAGCCTAGCTGTCCAAGGCTTGCTGGGATGGGGAATGAGTAGGAAGGAAGTAGAGTGATTTGCTGTTTGAAATTGTCACTCTTATCTCTCTTAGCTATGTTGGGAACCCAGAAAATGTATTGCCTTTGCTCGTGAACTTCCTCAGAGTCCTCTTTTTGTATACAGGGTCTTTGCTGGATTGTTTCCCACTGATGCTCTCTATCCCCCAAGACTCTATGTAAATGTCGTCCTTACCTGTTGGCCAAATGACTTTTGACCAGCTCTCTCTATTTCTCTTTTTGAGCTCTGTGGCATGCTGTATTTTCCTGGAAGGTGGTTTCTCTGTTGTGATCCACATCTGTCCCCAGGTGAGAGGGAAGAGGCATTTACCTCTCCATGGGTATGAGGAGACACATGAATTCCAGAAATAAAGACATCATGATGGGCCAAAGCAGGAAGTGTCCCTCACCTTAGCCCTTGCCCCCTCCTGCAGTAACAAGAGAGATATCAAGCCCAAGCGTCACATACTTTATCATTCCACTTATATGTCACTTTTGAAATGACAGATTTATAGAAATAGAGTACCGTATTCCCTCACTTATCGCGGGTATTATATTCTAGACACACACATACACACACAGACATACACACACAGACACACACACACACACCCCACGATAGGTGAAAATCCACGAAGTAGGAACTTTACATTTATTTTAATATTTATATATATTTTAAGGCTTTATAAACCTTTCCCACACACTTATAAACTGTTCCCAGTCCCTTATTAACCTTTGCCACTCCCTTATTAACCTTTTCCACACTTTTATAAACACTACTTATGTTCTTAAACATATTTTACACTCTTAAACCTATGTAACTTTAACAACATACATATACAGTACCGCGAAATCCCACGATATAGTGAAAAATCCGCGACAAATAATTAAATATAATATTTTTAAAAATCCCGCGATACAGTGAGGACACGATAAGTGAACCATGATATAGAGAGGGACTGCTGTACAAATAACAGATTAATGGTTGCCAAATTTTAAGGTGAATGCAGAACCTAAAGGGAAGTGATTCTGAATATAAAAAGGCAACCCATGCCCTGATCATTGTGGCTCAGTTGGTTGAGCATTCTTCCATGAAGTGAACGGTCACTGGTTTGATTCTAGTCAGGGCACATGCCTGGGTTGCGAGCATGGATGAAAACTGATCAGTGTTTCTCTCCCTCTCTTTCTCCCTCCCTTCCCCTCTCTCTAAAAATAAATACATAAAATCTTTAGAAAGTAAAATAAAAATAAAAAGTAAAAAGGCAACCCATTGGATGCTTGTGATGATGGAAATGTGTATCCTGAACTGTATCAAGGTAGTATTCTGATCTGAATCTAACCCCATTTTGTACTGGGGGAACCTGGATAAAAGGGCACGTGGGATCGTTCTGTATTATTTCTTACAGCAGCATGGAAATGTAAAATTATTTTGAAATAAAAAGTTCAATCAAGTATTAAAAGGGTGAAAAGGGATATACAGTGTTCAGTATATAGAAAGGCAAACATCAGTATCAAATAGGGATTGTTTCAGGCCCTGAAGGCTGATTCAATATTGAAGAATGAATGTAATTCACTACGCTGACAAGAAAAAAACAATATTGCTATCTCAATAGATTGCGGAAAAGAATAGGACAAAATTCAACATCCAATTGTCCTGTGTACTCTCACTGCAGCAGGAACAGAAGGGAATTTCATAATCTAATCAAGTGCATCTAAATAAAGCTTACAGCTAGCAGCACCTTTCATGGTAAAAGACAGTTTCCCCCTGAGATCTGGCACTCGACAAGGATGCTCTCTGTACACCAAGCGAAGGATGCTTCTGGTGTGGCCCAGGAGTGCCAGGGGAGAAGATGACCACTAAAAGAACTCTTGTAGGGACTGTGAGCTACAGAATGGTCCATAAGGCCGCCATTCAGAGGAAACCCAGGAATCCCAGCCAGGACACAGTGCTCAGTGCTCTTGAAGCCATCCTAGAAGACTCAGCCAATCAGAATCCTCCCTGACACAAGCGCGGTCACGTGGGGCTAACACCGCACGTGCTTTATTGTCCTGGTGCAGGAGTGCCAGTACAGGCTGTGGGCAGCAGGTCCTAGGGGGCCCTGGAACTTCTGCTCAGTAGGGTGTGGTGGTCCTGCCTCCTGGGGTCCTGCCCCTCTGAGAGCTTGTGGGGAGCTTGCCACCTGAAGCTTGCAGTCAACCTGCTTTGGGTGAGTTACTGTTTAGCAGTTGTAGCTTGATCTATGCGCCTTTCTTCTCATATTCTCTGCTCGGTTTTTTTTGTTTGTTTGTTTTGTTTTTGTTTTTATTTGGGGGGGGTCGTTCGATATTTTCTTAAATTGATTTGAAGACTTAAAAAATTATTTTCTATAAATTAATAATTTGTAGGCTCGTTTATCTTGTAGATGCATATTTGTTTCCTAGTCCAACCTTGTTTCATTACATTTTCTATTTTGTTCTTGCTTGTTCACAGTAATAATTTGATTTTATATATTGAAATTCATTTATTTACTAATTGTAATAGTTTTGGATTATGGTTGATTTTCCATATATATGGAAGTGTCTTAATAATAATAATAATGATTTTAAAAGTTGACCCTATGCATTTTTACTTCTTTTTTCCTGCTTTATTTCCCTGACTATACCTTCAGTATAGTATTGAATAAAAATGGTAAAAGCTGGCAACCTGTTGTGTCTCCACTTCCAGGGAAACAGCTTTGACTAATTGTAGATCAGTTACAGTGCTTGTTTTATAGTCATTTTAGAGGAACAGTCAAATGAGGAAGTTGCCTTCTTTTATGACTTTGCTTAGAGATGTTTTTATGCCCAGGTGTTGAGTTTTATTAAACACGTCTTTACAATTTATTCTAACTGTACATATGATTTTTCTCTTTGTGTTTTCCTGTTAATGGAATGTTTTACATGATTTCTTATTGAATTTTAACTACCCTTGCATGTTTTCATATGTTCCACTTGGTATTATTGATCTATTCTGTTTTCCTATATGACTTAATTCATGCAATATTTTGGTCAGAACATCTGTATCTTTGTTATGAAAGCCATGCTCTCCGCTTTGCTTGTTTTCTAATGTCCTGGTGGGAGTGTAGTGTCAGGGTAATAGTGACCTCACTAAAGAAACTTTCAAAGTTCCCTGTTTTTTTCCACATTAGGTAAACCTGGGACATTTAGCTGTTTTTCTTATTTTTAATTGTTTGGGGTATTTCATAATTCCAGGCTTAAAGTTTTGAATGTGGAAAATTTTTTCGTTGTTTTTATTGGTTAGTTGGTTTGACTTTTTAAGAAGTGATTTAACTTATTTAGTAGATATATGAGTTTTCCTTAAATTTTATGTTATTTTTGTCAGTTTGGTACACTAGCTTTTATAACCTGGTGAATTTTGACCTCTATTATCTAATTTTGTCCTAATTATTTTACAAAATTCTGTAAAGGATCTTGTTAAGGCTTATGCACTTTGTAAAGGAAACATCTTGTGATTTTTGATACTGGTTATTTGTGTTTCTTCTCTTGTTCTTTTCCTGAATCAGTTTTGCTAGTGGCTTATTAGCTTTATTAATATTATAATTTTTAAACTTTTAGCCTAATTTGTTTGTTGTATTTTTTTCCTCTTTCGTTTTGCTTATTTTCGTTGTTGCCTTTACTCTGGTTTTTTATTTTATTTTTATTTTTTTTAATTCTTGACATGGAAGCTGAGATGATGGATTTTTCTGTGTTTCTTCCATTCTAGTGCATTCGTCTAAGGCTCTACATAATTTCCTTCTAAGCACAGAATTAGCTGGCATCTCTTGTCTTTCCTAGTGTATTTCTGAACCTTGGACCTGCAAGCCATGTGTGTGCCACAGTGTCTCCGGCCATGTCTCTTTCCATTGCTGTCCAGCCATCTCCATTATTCTCCATCAACATCAACACTGGCCTTCATCTGACTAGATTCGAGCTTCCTTATTTTCATCCCACCCTCACTCTCAGACAAGGCTGAGCTCCTGCTCCTGGTCACCCCCTCCTTCTCTCCTCTCCCTTCCCCTATCATGTCTTCACTCTTTGTTCTGCTTCTAGGCCAATACACGGACACACACCCCTTTCCTGTCAGTCTTCACCCAGCTCCCCTCCATCACCATTTTAGGCACTTTCCATAGCCCCTGCCCTTGCCCTCCCTTAATCTCTCTTTCCACCATTCTCCAATGAAGCTGGGCTCTTCATCACATTGGTCACCTTCTTCTCTGTCAGCCTCTAACCGTTTCTTTAGCTCTCACCACTGTGGTCCATCTCTGCCACTGTCTGCAGCCCAGCTCTTGGGTGCCAGTTACTGTGGGCCCTTGGGCGGGGCTCAGCCCTTCCTGATATCTCCACTCTGCCCTGGTGGAGTAGTTTCCACTCTTAGCCCCTCTCCTCACCCTCTCTTCTCTTCTCTCTAGCCACACCAGTCTTCTGGGGCCTGTCTTTCCCCTGGGACCCAAGCCAGGTACCCAGAGAGGCAGCTCTGGGTACCTGCCAGATGTAGAGGCAGAAAGCTCCTCACCCAGGAGGTGGGCAGTCCCTGCTTTTCTGAGTGAGGGGAGGTCATTTGGTAGGCCTGAGAGCCCTCATGTTTCTTTTGGGGTTCACAGCATTAGCAGTGTTTTCTGTGAGAAACACTGTGCCTTGTGGTGTGAGTGGCCAGTCTATTTTTCCAGCTTATCTTTTGTCTTTTTCACTTTGATAATGGTGCAGCATTTGTCTTATGGCTGTTTTTTGTTTGTTTGTTTTTAAAGTAGTCATATTTATTAATGAGTTTTTTTCTGCATGGCCCCTCATTTTATGACATACTTAGAAAGGCCTCTTCTATTCTGATAATATAATATTTTATATTCTTAGATTATTTCTATAATTGTTTTTTAAATGGCCGTTGATCCAGCTGAAGTGTGTGCATGAGAGAGAGAGAGAGAGAGAGAGAGAGAGAGAGAGAGAGAGAGAGGGAAGGGGACAGAGAGAGAAAGAGTCCACAAACCTCTAAACCTCTGGGGCACCTGGCACAGGATCAGCTGTTGCTCCTCAGTTCCTGATCCGGCCTCTCCATTGAAGACCTGTGCAGGGACCTGGCTTTTTTTCTCTGGAAGGAGGGTTGACTCAGAAAAGAACGGGCCAGGAGGTGATGGTGCCATCTTCTTCCCCTACCCTCCAGCCCCTCTGTTGGCCTCAGGCCCTAGACATTGGCCTTTTATACCCACCATGTGCTCCCTGGCTCTAGGCAGGTCACAACAGAGTCCCCAAAATGTCACGCCTAATGACTCCATCCCTGGAGGACCCCTCAATATTCCTCTCCTGAGTTGCTGTGCAGAAAGACCTGTCCCATTACTCTCCCTCCCTCCCAGAGCCCCTGCTTCCTTCTCCCCCACCTCAGAGCCTTTGGTTTAACAGATTGAACAATTGACTGTGGGAACATAGACCTGTTCATGAGAAAACCTGAACTACATAAGGGGCAGCCTCCAGTCTACTCTCAGGAACTTGGGGGAGGGGAGCAAATAAGAGCCCATGATCATTCCTTCTGCTCTCTCTCAAAACTGTAGCTTCCTTTCCTGGGTGAAGCCCTGCCCTGGGTTTCCACTGTGACTGTGAAAATGCCTCAGATCTAGGGATACACCAGCTCCTTTTACTCTAATAGCTTCTCCCATCTGATAGCTGGTCACCTAGAACCCACAGAGGGAGACCTAGGGATTTGGCTCCGTGTGCACACTGACAGGAGCTTGGTTTCCTCAGGACCCACCAGAGAAATGTCACCGAGGGAGGAAATCAGATGCAGTAAACGCAAGAAAAAGTGGGGAGAAGCTTCTCGTGCATGAACTGCTGGAGGTGATGGCAGGGGGGACAAGAGGTTGTCAGTCTTCAGATGACACAGCGGAAGAAGGCTTTGATGTGGAAAATTGTTGATTTTTAGTTAGTTCTTTGTGTAGTGTCAGATAGTGTCCTGTGTTGTGTGTGTTTGTTTATTTGTTTGATTTTGCATTTGGCCCTCCAGCGTTTCAGCACCATTTATGCAGATTCATTCAGGGCCCTGTGCCACTCCATAGATCGGTGTGTCTGTTTTTATGCCAATACTGCACTGTTTTGGCTACTGTAACTTTGTAATATAGTCTGAATTCAGAGAATATCATGCCTCCAGCATTGTTCTTTCTCAAGATCGCTTTGGCTATTCAAGGCCCTTTGTAATTCCATAGAAATGTCAGGATTATTTGTTCCATTTCTGTGAAAATGCCATTCTATTTTGACAGGATTGCATTGAATTTGTGGATTCCTTTGGGTAGAATGGACATTTTAACTATTAATTCTAATCCACGAGTACAGGACCTCTCTCCATTTATTTGTGTCTTCTCTATTTTCTCTTAGCTATGCCTTATAGGTTTATTGCACAGGTCTTTCACCTCCTTGGTTAAATTTATTCCTAATTACTTCGTTCTTTTTGATACACTTGTAAATGGATTGTTTTCTTAATTTTTCCTTCTGATGGTTCATTATTAGTGTATAGAATCACAACTGATTTTTATATGTTGATTTTGTATCCTGCAAATTTATTGAATTTATTCATTTTGATGGTATTTTGGTGGAGTGATGTGAAACATTGGAATTCAAAAATCCCACTGTACCTACTGCCTCCCAGGTCATTCACAACATCCAGGACATAGTGGCTACTAATATAATCTTCCCGCAATGCTTTTTAAATAACTTTTGCATTGCTACAAGGACCGTTAGCTTCACTACTTTGGGTGAATTGGATCTGAATAGGGCTAGACCTCTATAGCAAAATTTGATGTCTTCTCTGCTTTTTCTGGCATGGTATTGACATGGTTGTTTTAAATAGATTTACTTTCTAATCATTTCAAATGCCCAGAAAACGTTTTTTAAAAATAGATTTTATTTTTCAATTACAGTTGATATATAATATTATACTAGTTTCAGGTGCATAAGATAGTGATTAAACACTTATAAAACTTATGAAGTGATCACCTTGATAAATCTATTACCCACCTGTCATAATTATTACAATATTATTGACTATGTTCCATATCATATACTTTATATCCCCATGATTATTCTACCAATTTGTCCTCTTAATCCCTTCTTTCTTTTCACCCAGCCCCCATCCCATCTGGCAACCATCAAAGTGTTCTCTGTACCTATGAGTTTGCTTTATTGTTGTTTACTTTGTTTTTCATATTTCACATATAAGTGAATCATATGGTATTTGTCTTTCTTTGTCTGATTCATTTCTCTTAGCATAATACCCTCCAAGTCCATCCATGTTGTTGCAGGTGGCAAGATTTCATTCTTTTTCTATGGCTGAGTTATATTCCATTGTATATTTGTACCACTTCTTATTTATCCATTCATTTATTGATGGACACTTAGGTTGATTCCATATCTTGACTATTGAAAATAATTCTGCAATGAACATATGGATTCATATATCTTTTCAAATTAGTGTTTTGGGTTGCTTTGGATAAATACTCAGAAGTGAAATTGCTGGGTTCTTCTTTATCTCTTGTTATAGCCTTTGTTTAAAAGTCTACTTTGCCTGATATAAGTATTGCTACCCCAAGTTTTTTTGTTATTTCCATTAGCATGAAATATTTTTTCCATCCCTTTACCTTCAGTCTGTGTGTCTTTTGTAGGCAGCATATATAAGGACCTTTTTTCTTTATACGTTCAGCCACTCTATGTCTTTTGACTGGAGCATTTATCCATTTATTTTTAAAGTAATTGTTGGTAGATATGCAGTTATTGCCATTTTATTATTTATATTTATGTTTTTTCTCTTCCTTCTCCTCCTCCCCCATCTTCTTCAAGAATTCCCTTTAACATTTCTTGTAATACTGGTTTGGTGGTGATGAATTCTTTTAGCATATTTTTTGTCAGTGAAACTCTTTAACTGTTCTTCAGTTATAAATGACAGCTTTTCTGGCTAGAGTATCTTTGTTGTATGTCCTTGGTTTTCATCACTGTAAATATTTCATGTCAATCTTTTCTAGCCTGAAAAGTTGCTGTTGAGAAATCAGCTGAAAGTCTTATGGGAGTTCCCTGTAGGTAACTGATTGCTTTTCCCTTGTTGCTTTTAAGATTCTCACCTTGTCTTTAACCTTTGCCATTTCAATTATATGTCTTGATGTGGGTTTCTTTGGTTTCATTTTGTTTGGGATTCTGCACTTCCTGGATTTGTGAGTCTTTTCCCTTCACCGTGTTAAGGAAGTTTTCTGTCATTATTTCTTCCAATGGTTTCTCAAATTCCTTGCTCTCTCTCTTCTCCATGCTCATGGATAGGGAGAATTAACATACTACCCAAAATGATCTACAGAATTCCTATGAAAATATCAATGGTATTTTTCACAGAACTAGAACAAATAATCCTAAAGTTTATATGGAACCACAAAAGACCCTGAATAGCCTCAGCAATTTTGAGAAAGAAGAACAAATTTGGAGGTGTCATGCTACCTGACATTAAACTGTAGTACAAGGCTATAGTCATCAAAATAGCATAAAAACAGACACATAGATCAATGTAGCAGAATAGAGAGCCCAGAAGTAAACATACACCTCTACTGGTCAATTAATATATGACAAAAAAAAAAGCAGGAACATACAATGGGGTAAAGACTGTCTATTCAATGAATGGTGTTAGAAAAATTGGACAAATGCATACAAAATAAATAAAACTAGACCACCTTCTTACACCATATATAAGAAAAAACTCAAAATGGATTAAAGGTAAGATTTAAAATCATAAAACTCCTAGAAGGAATTATTGGCAGTTAAATCTCTGACATCTTTGTTAGCAATATCTCTGATATATCTCTTTGGGCAAGGGAAACAAAAGAAAAAATTTAAAAATGGGACTACATCAAACTAAAAAGTTGTACACAGCAAAGAATGCCATCAACAAAATGAAAAGGCAACTCACTGAATGGGATCATTTAATAGAGGTTAATATCCAAAATTTATAAAGAACTCTTATGTCCACACCAAAAAAAGAATCCAATTAAAAAATGGGTAAAGCACCTGACCAGACACTTCTCCCAAGAAAACACAGATGTCAATAAATATATGAAAAGATATTAAAAATCACAAATCACCAGAGAAATGCAAATTAAAACCACTATGCAATGTCACCTTGCCCCTGTCAGAATGGCTATCTATCAATAAATCAACAAACAACAAGTGCTGATGAGGATGTGGAGGAAAGAGAACTCTAGTGCACCATTGGTAGGAATGCAGACTGGCGCAGCCACTGTGGAAAACAGTATGAAGTGTTCTCAAAAAATTTCAAATGGAACTTCAATATGGCCCAGCAATTCCACTTCTGGGTATATAGCCAAAGAAACCCAGAACACTAATTTGAAAGATTATATGTGTTACTTATAATACAATGGCCAAGCTATAGAAGCAACCCAGGTGCTCATTGATAGACAAGTGGATAAAAAGAAGGACCACATATATATACAGTGGAATATTACTTGACCATAAAAAAGAATAAATTTCCTCATTTGCAAAAGCATAAATGTACCTAAAGAGTATTATGCTAGGTCTAATTGCAGACAGAACATCTCAGTGAGCAGCTGGACATTGGCGGGAGTTGAGCCAAGGCACTGCTGGATTAGAGAAAATCCATCTGGGAACAACCTGTTTAGTGAGGATAGCGGAGAAAAAGGGGACGAAACAGGATTCCTGACTGGGGCGGCTGCCCGAGCTGTGGCGGGAAGCACACAAAGGATTTTTGGTGACCACAGGCTACCCCAGAGAGGAGTCAGGCGGAGAGTGGATCTCTGCCCACTGGCAGAGACGGGACTTGACCAGGTGGCATTGGCGCTGAAAGACAGGAGACAGCGTGCTGCCGGGCAAGTGACAACATAATTCTCCTTTATATTTTTCTCTAGTGGACGGTGGAGACGGGAGGAAAGTTTGGGGATGGTAGGCCGTTCTGGAGGAGCCCAGGCGCAGAGGCGCGCTCATCCACTCCTCAACCCTACCATTGGGTCGCGGGGGCGCACATAGGGAAGTGCTCTCATTCACTGGCCCAGGTGCGCGGGGCCGTGAGTCCAGGCGTCCCTCGGACACTCCCCAAAGGACATAAGGTCAGTGCCCCAACGGGCACAGGGAGGGCCCACTGAACACGCAGAGGACTGTGCACAGACACCCCTAGACAGCTACCGTGGGCGCAGGGCCCCAGGCCGGAAAGCAGACCACTAGCGCAGGCTCTGTTTGTGCCCGCCTAGACGGGTGAGGGAAGGCGGGCAGCTGCAGCACGGGAACAGAGGGAGGTGGCGACCCACGGCCGCTCGATTCCACTGAGCACAAGTGTCCCTGGCCCTGCCCTAAGAGGCGAGAGACCAACTCCCGGAGCTCAGCTCAGCGGGACTGAGGGCACGGGGCGGCGCGCGAGCGCGAAAGTACCTCAGCCCGGGGTCAGTGGGCGCCAATCCCGGGGAAAGCTCTCGGGCCACCCGCGCGGGCAGGGACACCTCGGCACAAACGCGGAACCGCCGCGGCCCAGCGAAAGCAGGAGCCAATCCCGGGGAAAGCGCTCGGGCCGCCCGCGTGGGCAGGGACACCTCGGCGCGAACGGGGAACCGCCGCGGCCCGGCAGCAGTGGGCTCCAACCGCGGGGCAAACTCTCGGGCCGCCCGAGCGCGCAGGGGCTTGTGCGCAAGGGCACCTGAACTGGCTCCAGCAAGCAGCAAGGGAGCGCGCCGTGCCGGCAACCGCGGGCGCGCACCATAGTGGCAACCGGGGGCGCACACCAGTCCTGCAAAAAACAAGAACCTCTGACCTGCCACACTAGACCAGCTGCGGACCCAGAAAAAGAAGGCAACACACTAAGGCTAAAACGGAGTAAAAACATCGCTTTTTTTTTTTTTCCAAATTTTTTCTCCCAAATTTTTTCTCCCTTGTTCTTTCTTTCTTCTTAATTATTTCTTTTCTTTCCTTCTTTCTTTATTCTTTTCCTGGGGTTTTTTGGGGGGGTTTTTCGGGGGTATATATTTTTTTTCAATTTTTTTTCTCTCTTTTTTTCTTTCTTTCTTTCTTCTTTATTCTTTCTTTTCTATCTTTCTTTGTTCCTTTCTTTTCTATCTTTCTTTGTTCCTTTCTTTCTTCCCTTTTGGGTTTTTTTTGGGGGGGTTGTGGTAAATTTTTTATTTTCTTCTCTTTCTCTCTTCTTTTCTTTATTTTCTTGGGGATTTTTTTGGGGGGTGTTTTTCCTTCACCTCTTCCAATAATAACAAACTTTATCTCTAACGTGTTGCATATAACCTCTCCTTCTCATCCTTTCTCTTTAATCGTGGTTTATTCGTTTGTGTGTCTAGCTTAGCCCCCCTATCACTCTAAATAATATAATTACTATATAAACCCAAATACAATACAATCCCACTTTCTTACTATACTATGTATTTTTCTATCCTTTTCTTCTATTTTTATTAACATACAATGTAAATATTACTAACTGGCTTGCACAGTCTCAACTATTATTAATCTATCAACCCCTCTATCAAAAATTATATTTTTCCTCCACCCAAACAACTCTTATCTATTCTTCTTATAGTATAAAAGCTCAAATCTCTTTACATTTATATTAATATGGGCTAGTTGGCTAACGATAGCAGGATAGAGTGGGGGATACTTTCTGAGGGTGTGGGTCTCCTGCCTGGGCTGTGTGTTTATGTCTTTAACAGCATATCCACAAAAGAACTCAAGACAAAGCAGATAGAGTGACTCTCAACCAAGTAGCCAGAAGGAAGATCCTATCAAAGAACATCTGAAATATAACCGAACAGCATAAACAAACGACATAAAGGGTAACTCAAGACCATCAGGCTCAGGATATCAAAGAGATTGCACCACTGAAACTCCCAGACCTTCGATAAAGAATATTACACCACAAAGGAGGGAAGTCAAAGCAGACTACCCCCCCAAAATAAATAAATAAATAAATAAAAACAAACAAAAAGAATCCAACATGGTAAGATGCAAAAATAACCCCTCAATGAAAAGAAAAGAGGAATCCTCAGAAAGAGAGATAGACGAAATAGACATAGCCCAAATGTCAGACATGGAATTCAAAACAATGGTGGTAAAGAAGCTCAATATACTCGACATCCTTAAAATCAACTATGACAACCTTCAAGGAAGTTACCAGCAGCTCCAAGAAAATTACAGGGAACTGGCAGAGAACTACACCAGCATAAAAAAAGACATAGAAATTGTTAACAGGAACCAGGAAGAACTTAAGAATACAATCTCTGAACTGAAAAACACAGTAGAATCAGTCAAAAGCAGACTTAACGAAGCAGAGGATCGGATTAGTGAGTTAGAAGATAATGTAGAGAAAAACTCCCAGACAATACAGCAAAATGAAAAACGATTGAAAAAATATGAACAAGATGTAAGGGAATTACAGGATAGCATTAGGAAAAATAATTTAAGGATCATCGGAATACGAGAGGGAGAAGAAAAGGAACATGGAATTGAAAATCTGATAGGAGAAATAGTGACAGAAAATTTTCCGAACCTGATGAGAGGAAAAGCTATGCAAGTCCAAGAAGCACTGAGAGTTCCAATCAAGAGGAACCCCCAAAAACCCACTCCAAGGCACATCATAGTTAAAATGGCAACATTCCAAGACAAAGAGAGAATCCTAAAAGCAGCAAGAGAAAAACAGCAAATAACATACAAGGGAGCTCCGATAAGGCTATCAACTGATTTCTCAACAGAAACATTACAAGCCAGAAAGGAATGGTCAAAAATATTTCAAGCAATGAAAAACAAAGGCCTACAACCAAGAATACTCTACCCAGCAAGGCTCTCATTCAAAATAGAAGGTGAAATAAGGAGTTTCTCAGACAAAGGAAGACTGAAAGAATACATCTCCACCAAACCAGCATTGCAAGAGATGCTAAAGGGACTGTTCTAAGAAAAAAAGAAGAAAAAAACAAGAGAGGAGAGGAACAGAGGTACAAAGGGAAATGAATAAATACACGTCAATAATAACCTTAAATGTAAATGGATTAAATGCTCCAATTAAAAGACATAGGGTAACGGAATGGATAAGAAAACAGGACCCACATATTTGCTGTCTACAAGAAACACACCTCAAAACAAAAGATTTACACAGACTGAAAGTAAAGGGATATAAAAAAATATTCCAAGCAAACGGACCGGAAAAAAAAGCCGGGGTAGCAGTTCTCATATCAGACAAAATGGATTTCAAAGCAAGGACAATAAAAAGAGACAAAGAAGGACACTTCATAATACTTAAAGGAACAATCCATCAAGAAGATATGACTTTGATAAACATATATGCACCCAACATAGGAGCACCCAAATACATAAAGCAAATACTAGAAGACCACAAAAAGGATATCAACAACAACACACTCATTGTAGGGGACTTCAACACTCCATTATCAACAATAGACAGATCATCAAGGCAAAGAAACACCAAGGATATACAGGCATTGAACAACACACTAAACCACATGGATCTAACTGATATATATAGAACTTTTCACCCCAAAGAAGCAAAATATACATTCTTTTCAAGTGCACATGGGACATTTTCAAAGATAGACCACATGATAGGTCACAAAACAAGCCTCAACAAATTCAAGAAAATTGAAATCATATCAAGCATCTTTTCAGATCACAATGCCCTGAAACTAGAAATCAACCTCAGAGAAAAAAATCAAAGACACCCAAACTCATGGAGATTGAATAACATGCTATTATATAATGAATGGGTTAACAATGACATCAAAGAAGAAATCAAGAAATTTCTAGAAACTAATGATAATGAGCACACAACAACCCAAAACCTGTGGGACACAGCAAAAGCAGTCCTGAGAGGGAAGTTTATAGCAATACAGGCATATCTGAAAAGGCTAGAAGAATCTCAAATAAAAAACCTAACCACAATGCTACAAGAACTAGAACAACAACAACAAACAAAGCCTAGGGCAAGAAGAAGGAATGAAATCATCAAGATCAGAGCAGAACTAAATGACATAGAGACTAAACAAACAATCCAAAAGATCAACAAAACTAGGAGCTGGTTCTTCGAAAAAATCAACAAAATCGACAAGCCTCTAGCCAGTCTAATCAAGAAAAAAAGAGAGAAGACATAAATAAACAAAATCAGAAATGAAAGAGGAGAAATCACGACTGATACCTCAGAAATACAAATGATAGTTAGAAATTACTTCAGACAACTGTATGACAAGAAATTTGACAATCTAGAAGAAATGAACAAATTTCTAGAAACATACAACCTTCCGAAACTAAATCAAGAAGAAGTGGAAAGTCTCAACAAACCAATAACAAAAAAGGAAATTGAAACAGTAATCCAAAATCTCCCGGCACACAAAAGCCCTGGACTGGATGGCTTCACAGGCGAATTCTACAAAACATTCAGGGAAGAACTAACTCCTATCCTCCTCAAACTGTTCCAAAAAATCCAAGAAGAGGGGAAAATCCCAAACTCTTTCTATGAAGCCAGTATTATCCTAATCCCCAAACCAGGTCAAGACACAACAAAGAAAGAAAACTACAGGCCAATATCACTGATGAACATCGATGCTAAAATCCTCAATAAAATATTGGCAAACAGGATCCAGCAATACATCAAAAAGATCATACATCATGATCAAGTGGGCTTCATTCCAGGGATGCAAGGATGGTTTAATATTCGCAAATCAATAAATATAATACATCACCTAAACAGAATGAAAGACAAAAATCACATGATCATATCAATAGATGCAGAAAAAGCATTTGATAAAGTACAACACCCATTTATGATGAAAACACTCAGCAAAATGGGAATAAAGGGAGCATATCTTAACATAATTAAGGCTATATATGAGAAGCCTGAGGCCAACATCATACTCAATGGACAAAAACTGAAAGCATTCCCCCTGAACTCAGGAACGAGACAAGGTTGTCCACTCTCTCCACTCCTTTTCAACATAGTGTTGGAAGTCCTAGCCACAGCAATCAGACAAGAAAAAGAAATAAAAGGCATCCAAATTGGGAAAGAGGAAGTGAAACTTTCATTATATGCAGATGACATGATAGTATACCTAGAAAATCCTATAAACTCCACTAAAAGACTACTCAATATAATAAGTGAATTTGGCAAAATCGCAGGGTACAAAATAAATATACAGAAATCTAAGGCATTTCTGTACACCAACAATAAAATAGCAGAGACAGAGACTAAAAAGAAAATACCATTTACTATAGCAACAAGAAAAATAAAGTACCTAGGAGTAAACTTAACCAAAGAGATAAAAGACCTGTACTCTGAAAATTACATAACATTGAAGAAAGAAATTAAGGAAGAAACAAATAAATGGAAGCAAATACCATGTTCTTGGATGGGAAGAATCAACATCATCAAAATGGCCATACTACCCAAAGCAATTTACAAATTCAATGCAATCCCTATTAAAATACCAATGACATATTTCACAGACCTAGAACAAATACTCCATAAATTCATATGGAACCAAAAAAGACCCTGAATAGCAAAAGCAATCTTGAGACAGAAGAACACAGCAGGAGGAATCACAACACCAGATATCAAACAATACTACAAAGCCACTGTAATCAAAACAGTATGGTACTGGCATAAGAACAGACATATAGATCAGTGGAACAGAATAGAGAGTCCAGAAATAAACCCAGGCCTCTATGGTCAACTAATCTTTGATAAAGGAGGAAGGAACATAAAATGGAGTGAGAAGAGCCTCTTTAACAAATGGTGCTGGGAGAACTGGATAGGGACCTGCAAAAAAATGAAACTAGACCACCAACTTACACCACACACGAGAATAAACTCAAGATGGATCGAAGACTTAAATGTAAGCCGTGACACCATAAAAGTCCTAGAGGAAAACATAGGCAAGAAAATATCAGATATCTCACGTAACAATCTCTTCACGGATACATCTCCTAAAGCAAGAGAAATAAAGGAAAAAATAAATAAATGGGATTACAGCAAACTGAAGAGTTTCTGCTCAGCAAAAGAAAACATCAGCAAGATGAAAAGGAAACCAACCATATGGGAAAACATATTTGCCAATGACATCACAGACAGGGGACTGATTTCCAAAATATATAAAGAGCTGATACGACTCAACATCAAGAAAACAAACAACCCAATTAAAAAATGGGTAAGGGACCTGAACAAACACTTCTCCAAAGAGGACATACAGAAGGTCCATAGACACATGAAAAAATGCTCAACATCATTAGCCATCAGGGAGATGCAAATAAAAACCACAATGAGATACCATTTTACACCAGTCAGAATGGCCATCATCAACAAATCAACAAGCAACAAGTGCTGGCGAGGATGTGGAGAAACGGGAACCCTACTGCACTGTTGGTGGGAATGCAGACTGGTGCAGCCACTATGGAGAACAGTATGGAATTACCTCAAAAGATTAAAAATGGAACTGCCTTTTGAACCAGCGACTCCACTACTAGGATTATACCCGAAGAATCTTGAAACACCAATCCAAAAGAACTTATGCACTCCTATGTTCATTGCAGCACTGTTTACAATAGCTAAGTGCTGGAAACAACCTAAGTGTCCATCTGTAGATGAGTGGATCAAAAAACTGTGGTACATTTACACAATGGAATACTATGTAGCAGAAAGAAAGAAGGAACTCCTGCCATTTGCAACAACATGGATGGAACTAGAGAGAATTATGCTTAGTGAAATAAGCCAGGCAAAGAAAGAAAAATACCATATGATATCACCTAATACAGGAAACTAAAGAACAACACAAACAAAGGAACTAAATAGAACAAAGAGCATAATAGCAGTCAATAGGGGGGAGGGGAGAGGGAGAGAAGGGGGATAAGTAAGGGAAGGGTTTAATTAAAGAGCCTGTATGAAAGACTCATGGACATGGACAACGGGGAGGGATATGATTGCGGGAGAGGGGGTGGGTTGGGTAGGGGAGAGAAATTGGGGGAAAAGGGGACAACTGTAATTGAAAAACCAAAATAAAAAAATTAAAAAAAAAAAAAGAGTATTATGCTAAGTGAAATAAGTCTGACATAGACAAATGCTATATTATCTCACTTACGTGTGAAATCTAAAGAACAAAACAAATGAACAAAATAGAAACAGACTCAGTTGCAGAGAATAGACTGATGGATGCTAGAGGTGAGGGGTGTTGGGGGCTGAGTGAAAAGGCTGAAGGGAGTAAGTAGTACAAGTTGATAGTTACAAAATAGACATAGGCATATAAAGTACAGCATAAGGAATATAGTCAATAATATTGTGATAGCTATGTATGGTGCTGGGGGCGGGGGGTACAGCAGTTCCTCTCTATATTGCGGTTCACTTATTGAGGCCTCACTGTATCGCAGGATTTTAAAAAATATATTTAATTATTTATCATGGATTTTTCACTATATCCCAAGATTTTGTGGTACTGTATATGTATGTTGTTAAAGTTACATAGGCTTAAGAGTGTAGAATATATTTAAGAACATAAGTAGTGTTTATAAAAGTGTGGAAAAGGTTAATAAGGGAGTGGGAAGGTTAATAAGGGACTGGAAACGGTTTATAAGTGTGTGGGAAGTGTTTATACCCGCGATAAGTGAAGGAATACTGTACTTGAAACATCTAGGGGACCACTTTGTAAAATATATGATTGTCTAATCACTATTCTGTACACCTAAAACTAATGCAAATTTATATTGAATGTAAAAAAAATTGTCATATGGGAAAATTTTCTTGTTACATGTGAAAATTTAGATTCTTTGATAAACTCATTTTTTAAAAGTCAATTTGCATAACCCAAATACAATGAAAGGCAATGAAAGAATCCATACGTAACCCATTCTTAAAATTTAAATTTTATTGTTATATATGCTTTATAAAACTTACCATGCTATCCAGAAAGAAGGAAAAAAGAAAGAAAGAAAGAAAGAAAGAAAGAAAAAAAAGAAAAAAAGAAAAAGAAAGGAAGGAAGGAAGAAAGAAAGAAAGAAAGGAAAAAAAGAGAAGTAGACCCTTATCTATAGAAGCAAATGCAGGAGCTGGCCTATTTACAAATTGGCCAACTGACAAGCCCTATAAAACATGTAGGGACATTGATAATTGTTAGACAAGAAATATGCCCCACTGGTAACTGTTCTATCATAAACTTCTCAATTCACCAAATCTAGGTTTTCAATATCTCACAAGCATTTAATAAACTTTATTGGTCTAGTGTTGTTCTTTTCACAAGTGTGACTAATCTCAATTTATAATATTAAAGTTATCTTTAAAAAAAATAAACATAATTTAACAAGAGTAGGTACCTGATTTTCTTGGCGCTGACATTATTAAAGTGATTGAC
Source organism: Furipterus horrens (assembly GCF_987537825.1). Lineage (NCBI taxonomy): Eukaryota > Metazoa > Chordata > Mammalia > Chiroptera > Furipteridae > Furipterus > Furipterus horrens. The sequence continues at coordinate 54,463,921 of NW_028327176.1, read as the reverse complement.
ATTTACCTTGCCATTCACTCATTTTTATTCCATAAATTATATATAATTATACATAACATAATGTATAATTAAATATATTTCATATGTATTGTGCACCTAAAATGTACCATGCACTGGGCCAGACTCTAGACATGAAACAAGACCTCTGCCCTCAGGATCCCATGGTCTGGGAAGAAGAGGAAAATGGACAGACAGACATATCCGGCCTAACAGAGGAGTGTTCTAAGGAAAGCAAGCACAGGCCCGGCTGAGGATAGAGAGAGAGCTGGGTCTCAGGAGACACAGTCAAGACTTCACGGAAGAGGTGGCCCTAGTCCTGCCTAGATGACTCAGTTTGCCGCTATAGGTTGACCTGAAGAGAGCTGCTTTTTACTCACTCACACCAGGCAGAAAGTGGGCTGATACAAAGTGTTGAGCTCCGCTCTCTCCTATGTGATACCACCACCCAGAGTTCCAAATCTCTGGTGTCTAGTTCTGGTATAAACAAGGTGTTTACATTTACTGCCACTAGATGGCAGTATGGGTCAAAAGTGTGGGCTACAGCTGCCTTATGGTAAAGTCAGCCCTAGTTCGGGTTTGGGGTGGGGAGGGGCAGGGCCTGGAAGAACAGGGGCCCGGAGAGTGGCAATACGATTTTTAATATTTTAAATTTTACTTTAACTCATCAAATTACAGCTGACATATATGTTCATATGCCCAAAAGGATTAAAATATCAAGCAAATATTAGGTTATGCTGTCCGTAGTAGATTAGAATTACCCTGGCTGGTTTGGCTCAGTGGATTGAGCGTCGGCCTGCGAGCTAAGTGTCGCTGGTTCGATCTTCCAGTCAGGGCACATCAGAGAAGGAAAACTCTGACTCCAAAAAACCTCCACTGCCTTGCGGCATACCTCTTCAGGGGAAAGGCTAAGGGAGTAAACCCCGACAGAAAATCCGGAGCCGGAGTCCCTAAGGCGGTTTGACGTTGTAGTCAACACCGGCAACTCCTGCGGCGCACCTGAAGTCAAGCTGTATTGACTCCGTCTTTCCCTTGGATCCTTCAGCTGCGAAGAGAGGGGGGGTCTGCTGCATGGGCAACAGCAGACCCTCCATATCACCCTGCCCAGGCTCTGTAGCTTCATCGAGGCTCTGTGGCTTCAGCTTCACTGGAGAGTGCAGATAGACTCTTAAGAAGCTACACCATCGTCTCTCGAGACAGATGGCTGCCGACGACGAGTAGATTAGAAATTACTGCCCAATGTTTTCTAAAAAAATTGGTAAAACTGGAATTTTGCCATGTGAATTATCTTTTCTTATGTGTGTCCCTACCTCCTGGCCAAGTACCAGATGTGGGCACTGATGATGTTACACTTAATTTTTTTCATGATCTCCAGTTGGCACCATCTTCTTTTATTTTTACCTGTTCCCCCAGCTTCTCTGTTAAGTGGGTGGTGATTGGAAAGAAGCAATAGTCTAAAATGTTTACAGTATGTCAGAATCATAATGTAGGTTTGACCTTTCCCCATAATTTACAGAGTTTGAAGTTTTATCTCCAAGGTGACTTGGCTCCCGTTCTCAATAATTTCCTTTCGATGGGATTAAAATTCTCATTTCTTATTAACCAAGCTAATACTCTCTCTCTCTCTTTTTATTTTTATGACTTTAGGGAAACTATACTCAGAAGAATACCGTCTTTTGTAAGGCAAAGATTCAACGAACATGTATTAAGCATTTGCTAGGTGCAAAGCACTTCCATGAAGGTACAAAGTCAAAATTGTGATCTGAGCCCTGTAGACACTGACAGTCAAGTGCATAAGTGGAAGACATTACACAACCAAATGCCTTAATAGAGGAATGACCTTTTACGAAAGAGAGTACAAATGAAAGAACAACAAATGAACTTCTGTTCTATCAACTCCTCATGAGCTGGGGAGATGTTATAGAAGGAAAATAGTGGAGGCAAAGAATGAAACAGACACTGAGGTAGAGCAGAGAGGTAGCAGGCTTGCAAGTCAGGAGAATGCAAAGATCCCCTCTCTTTCCCACACATTCCTATAAGGAAGGTTTTCTGAGGGATTCTTAGGAGTCTTATGGGCTCAGAGCATGTGCAGAAGGCCTCTGGGAACATGGAGGATGGACAGTGGGCCAGCACCTAGTGCCCTCAGCTGAGAGGGGTTGAACTGGCTGGGCAGGTGGAGTGGAATCCCTCAGTGGCACTGCATGGGCATTTCCTGACAATGGAGATGACAAATATGCCAGCTGGGCACCTGAAAACCACTAAATTAGCCTCATGATCCTAATCTTCTGTGATAGTTAGGCAGTTGATAATATCTAAAGCTTTAAAAAGGAATGAGGGGAGGGAAGAAGAAAAGATCATAAAATTGTGTTATTAAGAAATGTGGGAAACAGTACCAGAAACAAAGCTAAAAGAGTTGAACGTGGACACGCTCTCCCTCTCAGGAGCACGCCGGTGCCTTTCCCTTGCCCGGCGCCCTACTTTTGCCTCTCTCTCCTAAGCTCCAGTGGCCCTTCTGCCTCTGCAACTTGTTTCTTGAGCCTACACAGCCCAGCTGGCTCACTTCTACTACCTCTGTAACTTTCTAAATAAACTTTCTCTAACAATCTGAAAAAAAGTTGAAAGTGATTGCAGTCGTCTCATTACTTCACCTTTTATGTAAGTTTTTATCTGTGGTTTTAAACTCTAGGACTAGTCCCAGACTCAAACTTCAGTGTGCTCCAGCACACGAGGGAAGCTGACTGAACAGCCGGGCCCACTCTCAGAGCTTCTGACTCCTCAGGTCTGTGATGCGTTCAGACATCTGAATGTTTAACCTGATACAGGAACTAGGAGGACTATTTTGGGGGCGGGGGGTTCTGCTCTAGATTTCAAGCAGAGGTAGAGAGTGGGAGGAAGCCAACCCAGAGTTCTGTTTCAGCTCCATTGATTCCTGGCAGTGGGATTTGAAGCCAATCACTTCACTTTTACTGTTTCCTCCTGTTACCAAGGGATCACATTAGATCAGAGCTTCTTGAACTCTTCGGGAGGCAAAAGTTGGGAATCTAATGCAAGCCTTTGCACATAATTTCAGGGTGTTCCTAGACCCTTCAGGGTCCCATAGATTCTTAGTTACAATCTCTTGGAATGAATGCTCTCAAGAATGTGTCCCTTTCATCTGTGGCATTAAAGACTGATCTGAGTTCTGGATGTTGTGTGCAGGCTGGCTGGGGAGAGAGGGCAGGACTTGATCTAGACAGCAGTTTTAGAATCCCAGCCCATGGGTGGTCTCCCTACATCCATTGAATGGGCCCCTCATACTTCTTTTTATGGGATCGTGCAGGCCTGGCAGAGAGGCAGCATAGGGGCCTCTGTACTCCTTCCAAGAGGTAGCATAGGGTTTTTTGTGCAGGACTGAGAGACAGGTAGCATGGGACCTTGTGCAGTCTGGTGAGGGGGCAGCGTGAGGTCATGTGAGGGCTTGGCAGAGAGGCAGGAATTGGCCCTGGCTAAGCCTGGCAGAGGCAGCATGGAGTCCTGTGCAGCCCTGGCAGAAAGCAGCGCGGGGTTTTCTGTAGGCCTGGCATAGATGCAGAATAGGGCCCTGTGCAGTGAGGCAGAAAGCCGGCATGGAGTTCTGTGCATGCCTGGCAGAAAGGAAGTTGTAGGGTCCTTTTCTTTCAGGCTGAGAGGCATCATTGGGCCTTGCGCAGTCAGGCAGAGAGGTAACACAAGGACCTGTACAAGCCAGGCAGGGAGGCACCATGGGGTCCTGTGCAGGCCTAGCAAACCAGAAGTTATAGGGGATTGTGCAGGCTGGCAGAGAGCCAACATGGAACCCTGAGCAGGCCTGGTGAAGATGTAGCATGGGGCCCTGTGCATTTCCAGTAAGGCAGCTACAGGACCCTGGGCAGTGAGGCAGAAAGGTGGCATGAGTTCTCAGCATGCCTGGTGGGTAGGAAGTTGTAGAGCCTTGTGCTTTCATGCCAAGAGCCATTCCTGGGCCTTGTGCAGTCTGGTAGAGAGTTAGCATGAAATCCTATGCAAGCTTGGAAGAGAGGCAGATTTGGGGGACTTTTGTTTTACGGGGGATTTTTTTTTTCCTGTTGAAAGTCCTCTTTTTATTCCAAATAACTGCATAGGCATGTAATATTAGAAACCCATATTTTGAGTTAGCATAGATACTAACCCAGAGGTTTACCCCTAATTGTAAGGCCCTAGTGAGTGCTACGAGTTCAGCTTTTTGGATTTCGTTCCCCGAAGTCTGACAATGGCATACCCAGCCTTTCTGACTGCATTTTGTAGAAAACTGCTGCCATCCATAAACCATTCTGCTTCAGGGTTAGGTAGAGAGGTTCATCTTTTAAGTCAGGCCTGGTTGAATATACTTGTTCAGTAGCTTCTATGCATTGGTGTGTAACCTGGGTTTCTTTGTTTATTGGTGGAAGGGTGGCAGGATGGAGAATTTGGCAGACTTTCAGGGTTAGTTCAGGAGAGTCAAGGAGGAGAGTCCGATATTTACTTAGCCTTCCCCCTGTGAGCTCTTGATGTCCCTTTATTTCTAACACAGTGTGTACTTGATGGGGAGTTTGTACTTCCAGAGGCTGTCCTAATGTCAGTTTATTGGCCTCTCCTATAAGGAGAGCAGTGGCTGCCACAGCTGTAAACAATGTGGCCAGCTGGATGCTATAGGATCTAATTGCTTCGAAAAGTAAGTTACCGGCCTAGGAGTCAGGCCTAATTTCTGGGTGAGGACTCCAAGTGCTATTCCTTGTTTCTTGCTATATATAGGGTAAGTGGTTTTTCTAGACTTGGCAGCTCTGAAGTGGGTGCGCTGCTTGGTTTGACATAGTAGCATTCACGGATCCCAGTCTATAGGCCCTTTGCTGTCTCCCTTTAAAGCCTCATATAGAGGTTTAGCAATTAGCCCAAAACCAGGTATCCACGGGTGCCAGAAGCTGGCTATTCTTAAAAATCCTGAAAGCTGTCATTTACTTTTGTGGGACTCCGAGAGCCAGTACGGCCTGTTTTCTTTGGGGTGACAAGGTCCAGGATCCTGGGGTAAGTAAGTACCCTCAGTATTGGACCTGCTGGGAGGGTATTTGGGTCTTTTTGGAAGAGACTTTATATCCTCTATCTGCCAGAAAATGTAATATCAGAATTGAATTTTTATCTGAGTCTTCTTTGTTAGTACTAGAAATTAATAATTCATCAATATATTGTAGGAGAGTCCTGTTAGTTAATTGGAGTTCTTTTCATTCCTGGCTAAAGCATTTCCAAACCAATGGGGGCTGTCCCTGAAGCCCTGATGGAGCACAGCCCACGTGTGTTGGCAAGTGTTCCTAGTTTGGGGGTTAGCCTATTCAAATGCGAACAAGTGCTGGGATCAGGATGAAGGGGCATGCAGAAGGCGGTGTCCTTTAAGTCTAATACAGTATAGTATTTGGCTTCTCCTGGGATTTGAGTTGATATAGTGGAGGGGTTTGAACTACAGGATGTACCAGAATTATAGCCTCGTTTACTGCCCTTATGTCTTGTACAAAATGGTACCCTCTGTTTGGCTTTTGTACTGGGAGGACAGGGGTATTGTGTGGGGAATGGCAAGGCCTGAGAAGCCGTGCTTTAAATATCTTTCAGTGAGAGGTTTGATCCCTTCTGTGGTCTTGGGTTTTGGAGGGCATTGTCTTTGTTAGGGTAGGATTAAACCAAGGGGTTTTAGAGATATCTTGACAGGAGGCAGGGGGTACATTGGTTGCCCTGCCCAGTATTCTAGTTTCCCATACCTTGAGACTGACTTGGACAAGGACAGATCCTAGAGTATTGTTAATTTCTGTCTTCACAGTGAGAAGTTAGATTGGCTATCGGGTATAACAATGAGAATTTATTACTTTCTATGGCTAATGCTCCTGGGGTTATGGTAGTTCCTGGACTAGATATCCTTCCCTACTAAGGAAATGGGACACCCCAGAACTATAAGAAAGGGATGACTAAAAGTGATATTTCGGAGGCTGCAGCTGAGGGGGTGAGTGAAATGGTAGCATTGAGGATGCTCATTTACTCCAATGATCAAACAGGTTTTGGAAAAAAGAGGCCCTGGTGAGTGAGAGCAGATATGCAGCCCACATATCTAATAAAAACGTAATGGGTTTACTTGCCATGTCCAGGGTCACCCGAGGCTTCTTGGTATGTTGGTTAGATGATTGGTGGGGTGGTAGGCGGCCTAAAGCACCATCAATTCTCAGGTGTTTTACCTATCATTGCCTTGAGGTATTAAGGTTCCTTTGGAGCCTAGAACGCTCACTTTCCCAATGGCCTTTCCTTCGCAGAGGGGACATGGTCCTGTAGGTAGTTGACCCCAGGTCAGGTATGGGCACTCCTTTTTTCTTTTAAGATTTTATTTATTTATTTTTAGAGAGAGGGGAGAGGAAAGAGAAAGAGAGGGAGAAAGACATCGATGTGTGAGAGAAACATCAAATGGTTGTCTCTTGCACGCCCCCATCCAGAGAGCTGGCCCACAACCCAGGCATGTGCCTGCCCTGACCTGGAATTGAACCAGTGACCTTTCAGTTTGTGGGATGACGCCCAACCCACTGAGTCACACCAGTCAAGGTGGCACTCCTCCTTTACATGTCCTCCTTGTCCACAGGAATAGCATTGCCCCTTTGATGTCCATTGTAGTTTGGGAACTGGGTGACCCTGAGGTGGCATAGGACTTCAGCTGTGGCTAACAAGTGAGCCTTTTGTTTCCATCAGGTGGCTCGTTGCTCTTCCTCCGCCCTGTCTTAGTTGTTAATATCACGAAAGCTATCTCTACTAGTTGTTCTGGGGGTAGGGGGGCAGGGCCCGGGGTCCCAAGGCTAGTTTTTGTAACTTCTTCTTGGTATCTGGAGCTGCCTACTGGATAACATGCATCCCCCGAAGTGCTCAGCCCTTGGTAGACTTGGGGTTGATGTTTGTGTACTTTAGACTAAGAAATTAATTAATTAATTAATTGGTTCCCCACTGTCAATTGTACATGGAGGTTCTGTGGGGAAATAACAATTGGTTTTGAAAAATTAAAGGGAGCTCCGAGGCCTTTTTATTTATCATTAAAATTACCACTCCACCACCTACCTATGGGCCTTGTGCCTTTCCTTTTAATTTCTTTTTTTTTTTTTTTGTTTCCATTTCCCTTACTGAGTTTAGGATAATCCCTTCTCCAATGTCCCTTCTCCCTGTTACATGTCCCTTTCTTTTATACCCCTGTCTCACCTTTTTTTTTTTTTACTTCCTCAATTCTTTCTTTTTGCTTATTCCCTCTTCACAAACTTTCTGAAACTTACATAAACCTTCTCCAATTTACACAACTTTTTGCAACTTACACCAACCTTTTTTGCAACTTTCCTAGTCCCTTTTAGTTGGCCGTTTAAAATTCATTTAGAAATAATTATATAGAGCAACATATTTTCAATTTTTGCAGTTCTTTTCTGACTTAAAATTCTTAATTTTTAGTGGCAATTAAAAGAAAGTAATTAGCACTCTTTAGATTGGCAAATTCATGAATACATTTTATAACTTCTAGAAACAGGTTTTTTCATTGGCAGACACGCTTACATTTTTAAGAGGCATAACAGAGATAACATGAAACTTTTTTTTTGTAAACGCAGGCAAAACAAACGTGTATCTTATGTTAATAACTTTAAAAGACATTAAGTTAAACTACCCATTTGGATTCTTGGTGATTATAGCCTTGCTTGTGTGTGCTCAAAAGTGAGCTGTTTAATTATCTAGTGTCCTGACAACTTTCAAGGAGGCTGGAGAAGAGGGGGAGGTGTCTGGCTTGGGCAACTCCAGCCACTCGAGTTTATAAAAGTAGCATTTTATTTCCTCCATATTGAGGTGGGGCGGTTGCCCCTGCTGCTCCCAAAGCCTGCATGGGGTTTGGGGGTTGCATTAATCCTCCTAATGTTCCTAGGACCACTGCAGCTCCTAGGCCTCCAGGAGTAGGATTTAGGGTGTTTAAAATACTTATTTTTTAAATTTTCCTTCAATGACCTCAGCCTTGTTTACATTCTAATTACTCAGAAGGAACACTCTTTGAGACTCTCAGGAAAAGTTTCAAAGGCCATGAATGAGCTGTGAAAACAAAGTCTCAGCCCCAATTCAAGGAATTACATATGTGGTATCCCAAAGAGTTGTTTAGACGGGAAAAAGACAAACCTGGCAAGAATGAAGTTGTTAAAAATGGCCTAATAAATGCTTTTGATAGAGGATCAGAAGTTATAGTATGAGTAGAGGAACACACTGTGGTTGTTTCCACCCCATGCCCTGAGGGTGGCCTTACCAACGACCAGGGCAGTAGCTAGATGCCTTGGGGGCGGGCTTACCCTGCTCAGACAGGGTGCTCAGTTCCATACTGGCAGATAGAGATACAAAGAGAAAGTGCATCACTCCCTCAAACATGTTTGCACACGCCCTGGGGGCCGCCCTGCAACAACCAGGGCAGTAGTCAGATACCCTGGGGGTGGGTGTACCCGGCTCAGACAGGGGACTGAGCTCCATGCCAGCCAGAGGAGGGTGGGGAAGTGGAGATCCCTTCGGATGTCAGGGGGGATCAGGTCCTGACTCAACCCTGTCGTCACCCAGGTGTCACTTGGGGACAGTTGTGTGGGCCGGTAACTCCATGTCCAGAGGGCAGGCTTACCTTCCACTTCAGCACTAATGAGGTGCATTTTGACAACGGATTTACGTTGCACCTGACAGGTAGGTTTCCCGCACACTGATGAGAAGTGACAGGAAAGATGAATTGTGAGAGTAAAGAAGAAAAAACAAGTCTAGTTCCCACATGAGTCACCAGACCATTACTGGCTGGGAACTGGGCCCATAGCGAGTCTACCTCAGGCCATCCGGTAGTGAGTGGGTCCTTGACTTCATGCAGGAAAAGTTTCACAAGACAAGGCCAGGTGATTTTGAGAGTATGTTTATTAAAGCTGGGGACAGTGAAACAAAAGAAGGGCATAAGGTAGAAGAAGCAATAGGAGAGAACCTAGGTGGGGCTGCTTTGGTTCTCTAGAAATGTTATAGGAAAGAAGTGAGTGAGATGGGGCTGCTTTTAGCTTACTGGGAAGTCAGAGAGAAAGAGGGCTTTGGAGACAGGTTCAGGGGTACACCTGGGATGAGTTGGTGCTGGCCACTGCTCTCCTGATTGCAAGTCTCATGGGGACCCTTAGTTTAGGAAAAAAAGAGCAGAGACACAAGGCATGGGCGTGGTCTAGCAAGAGTGTACCATGGGTCCTTTGTCTTGAAACTTCTTATCTTTCATTGGCTGGCAGGAACCCTAGGGGAGATTTTAGGGGAGTGTTTTTTTAAACTGGTCAGCAAACTTTATTGAGCACTTACTAGGTATTGGGTGTTTTCATGTATTGATCATATTTTTTTAATATGCTTTATTGATTATGCTGTTACAATTGTCCCAATTTCTTTTCTCTTTGTTCCCCTCCACCCAGTGATGCCACTTGCTCAAGTTGTCCCCCCCTTAGCCCACGCCCATTGGTTGTGCATATAGTTCTTCTCAACATCTTCCTGTCTACTCCACTCCCTCCTACTATGCTTCTTAATTCCTGCATCATCTTCTTCCCTTTCCCCCCTTCCCCTCCCTGCTGACCTCCCCCCATAATGTTCCCCATACCTATAATTCTTTTCCCACTCTCATGGCCTACTTAGTTTGCCTTTGTTTCAGTTCCCCAGCTTCTGTTGTTGGTTGTTGTGATACAGTTTTCATTTTAATGTTCAGTTTTGATCCTCTTTCTCCTAAACAAGTCCCTTTAACATTTCATATAATAGTGGTTTGGATCTGATGAACTCCTTCAGTTTTACTTTGTCCTGGAAGCACTTTCTCTGCCCTTCTATTCTGAATGACAGCTTCGCTGGATAGAGTAATCGTGGTTGTAGGTTTTTGCTTTTCATGACTTCGAGTATTTCTTGCCAGTCCCTTCTTGCCTGCAGTTTTTTTGTTTGTTTGTTTTGTTTGGTTGTTGTTGTTTTGAGAAATCAGCTGATAGCCTTATTGGGACCCCTTTGTATGTAATTCTTTTCTTCTCTCTTGCTGCTTTTAAGATTCTCTCTTTATTCTTAAGTTTTGACATTTTGATTATCATGTGTTTATAACGGTTCTCCCTAGGTTTAGTTTTTTTTGAACTCTCTGTGCTTCCTAGACCCGTAAGTCTATTTCCTTCACCAAGTTAGGGAAGTTCTGCTTCATTATTTTTTCACATAATTTTTCAATTTCTATTTCTTCTTCTTCACCTTCTGGCAACCCTGATTTGGATGTTGGCCTGCTTATAGCTGTCCCATAGGTTTCTGAGCCTCTCCTCATTTTCCTCACTTTTCATTTCCTTTTTCTGCACTAGTTGACTGTTTGTTCCTTCCGTATGTTCTGATTTGTTGATTTGATCCCTGGTTTTCTTTCCCTTACCACTATTTTTGTATGTTTTTTCATTCATTTCAGCAGGACTAGCCTTCATTCCTTCCCTGTCTTGTTTAAGATCTGCTATTAGGTCTGTAAGCATTGATATAACCAAAGCTCTGAACTGTGCCTCAGAAAGATTTCCTATCTGCTGCTTCGTTAGATTAGATATTTGCTGTCTGGTCAGCTGCATCACTGGGATCTCTATCACGATCTGTGCCATCATGACAGTTTTGTGTTTACCTTTGCTTCCTGGGCGGGGCTGTCACACCTCCTACGCTATAGGGGATGGAGCCCTATGCACTCATCACAACCGGGGGACCTGTCTCACCACGCTGTGGCATTTTCTGTGGCAGCGGTGGTCCAAGATGGCTTCCTGCCATTCACTCTCCGCTGAGAGACCGGGAGCTGCCTCCTCTGTCCCCACTCCCTCCGGGCCTCAGAGTCTAAGGCAATGGGGGTCTGCCTTCCCCGGTGTTAAAATTGAAAGCTGACAGGTCTGGTCTGCAGCTGGGGGTGCTCCCCAGGCGCTTCTCACCTCCCCTTAAATACGGGTGTCTGTGCTTACCACCGTCCGCTGCCACCACCAGCACAGCTTGACCTCTCTGCCCTGGCTTAGCCCCTCCTACCCGTCTGGACGAGCACCTCTTCTTTGTAACTTCATACGTTGAACTTCCATTTATTTTCTGGAACTTCTGGTTATTTCTGGTTTTGTGGTAGTTGTAGTCCTTCTTAGTTGTGGAGGGAGACGGAGCATGTCAGTCTAGGCCTCCATCTTGGCCGGAAGTCTCTAGGGGAGTGTCTTAACAGAACATTCATTAGCTTTCCGGCTGTGTTCTTCAGTGTGTTGACTTGTGTGTATAGATGGGTCAGAGTTAATTTCTGGATAATTTTGTTTTTAAAGAATGTTACTAAAGAGGGACCAGGATCGAAGCTAATCCCCACAGGGTGGTCTGGAATGTGTAAATCATTTGTTCCTACGTGTCCTTGGTTAGGGAAGATAAAACTTTGTGATTCATTAGCTGGTTGTAAATTGCTCAAATTGTTTGGCCTTGTTTGCTTATCATGTCTCAGTTACCCTTATTCCACTTGTCAAGGAATTTCCCTAGCTTCTTACTATCCTGGCTTGCTCTTGCCACAGTAGCCCTCATGTGGCTTCATCCTAACCTCCATGTGACACATCTGGAGTATCTATTGTAAGTTAGGTACTCAGCCAGGTGGGGAGGATCCACAGATAAAAGATTCTGGTCTTTTTCCTCAAGCCCAGAATCTTCTTTCCTTCTATGCGTCCATCTCCCCATGTGCTAAAACATTGGAAAGATTAGAATATTGGCATATAGTTGTTTTAACATCATTACTGTCGACCTAGAATGCTGCTTTTTGTCCTCTTCTTTTATGTTAAAATTATATATGTCCTTCAGGATTTGGTTCAAAGGCCATTTTTCCCTTAGCCTCATAAGACAAGGGTAAATTCTCTTTGATTTTGTAGAACTTTATACTTCTTAGGTGCCTAATGCCTAATGTAGATGTCTTGTTCTTAGTCATCTCTGTATTTGTCTCTCCCAGCCCTGTAAAGGCTAAGCTCCTGGAAAGTAGTTCACCTTCTCTTCATTCAGTGTTGCTAACCATGGGACCTTCCTAGTAAATGTTCAGTGAACTGTGTAAAGTGTGGACATAAATATGGAGGTTGTGGGATTATTGGTAAGTTGAATATCTGGGTTATAGGTCCAGTTCCCTAGCCCACTTCTGTTCCAATGTGGTAACCACCTCCACATCTGGGTGGATAGAGAACTTGGACAGTTCTCAGCTGAACCCTTTGGGTAGCCACCCTGAACTCAGATCTGCATGTTTCTGGGAGCTTAGTCTCCCAGGAAGGGTTTCCATCAAGGACCCTGCTGGCTCTGCTTGGCTGCTTTTATAAGCTGGGGACACACTGGGCTTGCCTGAAAAGGGGTGCTTTTTGAAAAAGGTGGGTTTTTTGAAAAAGGCCGGCCTGTGGAATTTTCATTTCAGCCTTAGATGACTTCCTTTTCCAGGTTTGTTGCCTAGTAACTACATTGGCACCTGAGCTGTGGGGGGCAAGATGGCTACTCATTCCCACCACCCTAGGAAGGTGGAATAGTGGTCAAACCTTGATCAGTTGTGCACATGGGTCAGTAGCTTACGCAGGCAGTTGGGAGGGGGGTAAAATCAGCTACCTCTATGATTCTGAATAGGGAGTGGAGGGGTGATGACATTTTAGGGTCCTCTGTTTCTTTTGGCCATTTCTTTTTTTTCTTTTTTCCTGCCTCAGGTTTATCTGTACAAATGTACAAGACACCAGCTTCATGCAGAGAGCAGCCCAAGGGTCACACCAGTCCTTCTGTCCTCACATTGGCAACGAAAGGCCTCTACTGTGGAGTCTTCACAGGGGACTGGGCATCTTTCAGAGCTGCAGCCACAGCTGCATCCTGGGGCTTGGTTTGAGCCTTGGCCTAGGCCTTCAGTGGGCAGAGCCTGAGACCCTTGGCAATGCAGCATGAGCATGTTTTTTACCAAGCTTGGGGTGAGCAATGTAGGCAAGTTGACTGAACTTGCAGCTGCTGCTCTTTGGGATCTTGGTCTTGACTTCCTTGGCCTTTACAAGGCCTTGGTAGCCCCTGCATGTGCACTCATGGCCTTGGTGTTGTTGGCCTGCATCTTCTTCTGGCCCTTCTTATTGTGCTTCTTGGCAAAGCACATGTTCTTCAGGAACCTGGGGTCTACCCCCTTAAGAGGTTCACATCTTTGTGACTGGGGGCTCTTGATGCTGTTTCTGTGCCATTTTCAGGAATGGTTGTGCATGGTGTAGTTCTTGGACTTGGCCATATCTGCACAGCCAGGTAGCCGTCTCCCTGTCCTCTCTGAGGCTCACGTCCCACCACTGTCTGGGAGTCACAGATGGCTTCGGATGCCATGAGGTCAAGTATTCCATCCCCATTTCTTTCAACACCTAATATACATGAATTTATTTAAACTCTTCCTAAAATAACATATATCCTCAAACTGGACCCATGGAATACAAATTCCTTCTTATCATTACCTGATGTTTAATGTGAGACTGCCTTTTCTTTATTATAAGGTCCTGAAAAGAGGACAGTTTGGAGCTGAAAAGTATTAGAGGAAATAATGGCTGAAAAATCCCCAAACCTGGTAAAAGACATAAGCTACAGATTTAAGAAGTTGCACAAATCCCAAACAGAATAAACCCAATAAACTCACACCACAATACATCACAAACTCGTTTTTTAAAAAATATTTTATTTATATTTAGGGGAAGGGAGGGAGAAAGAGAGGAAGAGAAACATTGACGTGAGAGAGAAACATCACTTGGTTGCCTCTCTTATATGCCCTGATCAGGGACCAAGCTCGCAACCCAGGCATAAGCCCTGACCAGGAATCAAACTGGTGACCTTCAACTTTGTGGGACAATGCCCAACCAACTGAGCCACACTGGTTAAGGACATCAGAAACTTTTGAAAACTAAGCACGAATATCTTGAAAGTGAGAAACACTAGCTCTATTAACTGATGGGGAAATCATTCTAATGACAGTGGATTCTCATCAGAAACCACGGAGGCCAGAAGAAAGTAGCATGCTATTTGTCGAGTGCCAAAGAGAACTACCAACCAAATTCCATCTCCAGTGGAAACATCCTTCAGAAATGAGGGGTAGAGACATTCCCAGATAAAGGAAAACTAATAGTCCTCGGCCAGCAGGCATACCCGAAAAGATAGGTTAAAGGAAGCTCTCTAAACAGGGAGGACTCAATAAAAAAAGAAATCTCTGGCCCTGGCCAGGTAGTTCATTTGGTTGGAGCGTCTTCCCCTACACCATAAGGTTGTGGGCTCAATTCCCGGTCAGGGCACATACCTGGGTTGCAGGTTTGATCCTCAGTTGAGGCACATACAGGCGGCAACTGATATACCTCTCTCCCTCCCTTTCTCTCTCTCTAAAATCAATTAACATCTCTTTGGGTGAGGATTTAAATTAATTAACTAATAAAAAAGGAATCTCTGAGCATCAGGAATGAAGGAAGAATAACAGAAAGAGTGCAAATAAGAGTACAACAGATATTCTCTTGAGGTTTCTAAATTATGTGTGATCATTGAAGCAAAAATTATAATATTGTGTGATATGGTTCTCAGTGTATGGGAGGGAAATATTTAAGATGATTATATTAGACAGGAGAGTAATAACAAGTAAAGGGAGGTGAGGTTTCTATTTGTGACTTAAACTGGAATGTTGACACTAGTAGACTGTGGTGAGTTATGTGTGTAAAACTAACACCTGGAGCAACCACTAAAATGCTATACAAGGAATCCACTCAACAGCACTACAGATAATTCAGAAAAGACTGAAAACATATGTCCAAGTAACACATACGAAGGCAGGAAAAAGAAACAGATGAAAAAGAGGAAATAAAGAGAGAACATACCCCCAGCAGACTAATGATTTCAGACTCCTCTCTAGTATCTGCCTTCTTTTAGATGCTTTTTGGTGCCTTTAGATAGCTGTTTTTTGTGTATCACCCAGAATTTAGAGTTGTGACCACTGAGCAAGTTGTTCCGAGAGAAGCTTACTCAGCCATTAGAAGCAGCAAGCAGTGTCTCATTAATCAGTTTTACAAAAATGTTTTTATTTGTAACTAGCACTCTTTCAAGTCAATAGCATCAGTATTTGTTTTATAACTTCTCAATTTGGAAAGTTGATGTAAATTAATTTCATAAATTCTATTATTTTTATGTAAAATAACTTCTGTTGTTCAGAATAAAATTCCAATCTTTGTTTTATGTTCTCATAGGTAAGAACAGGGAAAGGGATAGTGAAAAGTACTGAACCAGATCCAAGGAAAAAGCAATTCATCTTTTCTTGGTCACTGACGACACCTGCTGGTGCATTTATGGCAGTGGTAGGTGCTGTGCAGTGTGGAAGGAAGCAGGGTTCCTGCAACACGAGTTCATTTATTTACTCCCGGTCCAGATGAAAGAAAGGACGGCACTTCTGGTGCCATGAGTTAGAACTACACTCAGGGTAAGCAAGCAAAACCCACAAACTCCTCCAGACATGATCTGCTTTCAGTGTTCCCGAGCTCACTGAATGTCACCACCACGTAGACCCCACTCTCCCTCACCTGCCACATTCAACCCATCACCAAAGAGTGCTGGTTTTCCCTCTCTCATCTCTACCTCCACTTCCCTAATCTAAATCATCATCATTGTCTCTCACATGCCTACTATGACTCACATATTTATGCTAACTCATGAAATGGCCCTCACACAGACCCTAGATGTCCCTTTTGCCCCTGTAATCCAGCTCCAGAGAGGAGCCAGACATCTTCCCAAAACACACATCTAAATCACATCACTTGCCCTAGTAATCTTCCTGTTTTAGCATCAAGACAAAACTCGTACACCAGGCCTACAATGTCCTAGCATGCCTTCCCGCCGTCTCCCGTTCCAGCCCAGTCTGCACTTCTTGCTCTCTCCACTCAGCCACGGTGGCCACCTGCTTCCCAAGTCCTTTCCTACCATGATCTTCGCCTGTGCTGCTCCTTTGGCCAGGTACATGCTCCCCTTTTTCTGGGCCTTGTTAAGGCCCGTTCACCCCTCGGATCTCAGCTCAAGCATCGCCTCCTCAGAGTCACAGTTCATTTGGGATTTCTTCTCTAATGTAAACATGCAGTGCTATCAGCCTTCCCTCTAAGCATAGCTTTAGCCAGCATCCCACAGATTATATGTTACATTTTCATGTTTTGGTCAATTCAAAATATTTTCTAATTTTCCTTGAAATTTCCTTTTAACCCTTTGATCATTTAGAAATCTGTTTTATTTCCAAGTATTTAAGAATTTTTCCAGTCATCTTTGTTACTGACTTCTAATTCAATTCGATGGGCTCCAAGACCACATGTTGTATGACTTGAATCCTTTTAATTGTTCAGAATCATCTTTCTAGCTGAATGTTTCATATGACTTAAGAGAATGTGTATTTTACTGCCTTGGGGTGAAGGGTTGTGCAAATATTAGTTAGATCCAATTTGTTGATGGTGTTCTTCAGTTCTTTTGTGTCCTTAATAATTTTCTGCCTGCCTGCTCCATAGATTACTGAGAGAGGAGTGTTAGAGTTTCCCATTGTAACTGCGGTTTCGCTCATTTCTTTTTTCAGTTCTGTCAATTTTTACTTCATGTATTTTTAAGCTCTGATGTTAGGTAAACACACATTTAGGACTGTCATATCTTCCTGGTGAACTGTCCCTTTTATCATACAGTGTACCTCTTTATTCCTGGTAATTGTCTTTGTTTTTAGGAGTCACTCAAATTCTTTTGTTTGGTACTGGGTTAAAAAAAAAAACTCTTAGGAATTAGTGAGGAACCAAGTAGAAAAGGACACAAGAAAACTTTAAAGTGAGGATAATGCTCCACATCCTGATTGGGGTGTTGGCTATTCAGGGATGTACATTTGTACATTAATAATATCTGACATGGCAACTCTGTGCACTTAAGGCTTGAGCTATACAATACTAGAAGACAGGCATCAGTATCTTTTGTAGGTCACAAATCTAACTCTCAGAGGAGTTAACTGCAATGTATAAACCTATATCACACACCTAGCAACAGAAAGCTGGGAGTTAAGCCTATGTCGTCAGAACCCATGTAATGTGTACTCTACCACATATCAGTTTATAAGTATGTACATAGACACCTGCACATATACATATAAAGAAAAAGACTGAGAGGAAGCATACAGACCCTTGTGAGTACATGTTTAACAAAATGTTTTCCATCCTGACGTGAACCGATGTGCTCCTCCGCAAGTTCCCCTTATTACCATCAAACAGACAGAGGTGCACGTGTCTGCTGAGGACCTGGATGCTTAGATGGGGAGCCTGATGTGCCAGAGAAAGTGGCAGCTGAATCCTCTTGTTGGGAGCCAGGCAGAGGAAGGAGGTAGAGGGGGAAAGTTGCTCCACCCCAGTTGCCTCTCCTGACTGGGGCGGGGGTGGGGAGTGCAGGAATGAGGCCCATTCCTTAACTGAGAACACATGAGGTGAAGAAAACCCCACTGGAGTTCCATGTACTACAAATACACCAGTGGAAATAAAAAATAAAATATCATTTTTAAAAGATCCAAACATAAATTATGTTGAAACTAAAACAATGCTGATGAAAAAAAATCAAAGCTGTAAATAAATGGAAAAACATATTATGTTCACAGATTGGAAGACTCAATATTGTTTAAATGGCAGTATCCCCCTAATTGTCTGATAGATTTAATGCAATCCCAATCAAAATTCCAGCAAAATATTTTGTAGATATAGACAAGCTGATTCTAAAATCTTAGTGAAAAGGCTAAGAAACTAGAATAGCCAATACAATTTTGAAAAGGAATAATAAAGTCTAAAATGTACCTGACTTTAAGTTTTCCTATAAGGTTACAGTAATCAAGATAGTGTGTTATTGGCAGAAATACACCCATATCTGTACAATGAATTAATTTTTGACAAAGTTGCTGATGCAATTCAATGACAATTCAGCAATTTTTTCAACAAATGATATTGGTACAATTGGACAGCTATATGCAAAAAGTGATTTTCAGCATAAACCTCATACTTTATACAAAAATTAACACACAATAAGTCATAGATATAAATGTAAGAATGCAAAACTATAAAAAATTTAGAAGAAAATTATCAGGACCTAGGATGAGGCAAGAAGTTCTTAGACTTGACAACAAAAGCATAATAAAAATAAAAATTGATCAACTGGACTTCATCAAAATGTAAAATATGGCCCTGGCTGGGAAGCTCAGTTGGTTAAAGTGTTGTCCCAATATGCCAAGGTTGCAGGTTCAATCCCCAGTCAGGGCATATGCAAAAATCAACCAGTGAATGCACAGATGGGTGGAACAACAAATCGATGTCTCTCTCTCTCTCTCTCTCTCCTTTCTTCTTTCTGTAAAACTGAAAAATAAATAAATAAATGTTAAACCTTTGCTCTGGGAAAGATGCTGAGACAAACTACTGACTGGAAGAAAATACCTGCAATTCACATATCTGAAGAAGGACATGTATTTAGAATACACAAAGAACACTCAAAACTTGATAAGAAAACATTCCGTTTTTAAATTGGGCAGAAGGCATGGAAAGACACTTAACCACTAGACTACCCATATGACAAACAGGCACACAAAAGCTTTCTGAAGTAATTAGTTCTTAGGGAAATGGAAATCAAAGCCACAATGAGGTACCCCTACACAACTATCACAGGGGAACAATTTTTAACATAATTCCTGTTGAGTTCGATTTTTCAGCTGTTTTAGACTTAAATAGGCATGCTGATTTCAAAACTGCAGTTAGTTTTCTTCTATCACATCAAGAATTTTCTGTACAGCTTATCTTAATGCGACCACTCTATGCTGGATGGAGCCTGGATCAAGGAAAGCACTAGTGCTCTCCTATTGGCTGAGAGCAAATCTTCCTTGAGTGGGGAGGGGTGGGGGATGACCTTGGAGATCAGCCACAGGTTCATACTTGTCTAGGCTATTCAGTTACACATGAGACAGTGTGGTGAGAGGTTGTGTGCCGTTCTATATGGTGAATCATATTCCGAAGTGTAGTCCGAGTTCTTGTCTGTATACAAGGAGTTAGCAGAATTTATTTTTTTATTTACATATGTACTTATTTCCTTTCCTTCAGATCATGTCTGCCTCTGCTATTTCTCATCGTAAGTGCCTAAACAACCCTGATTCGTTTTGTTATATCTGTGGCAGTTTCACCATTCCCAGTCAAAGGCCAAACATCAGTGCATTTGTCAGGGAAGCCTATTTTGCATATTTTAAAGTAAAACTTGGTGACCAAGATAAGTCTTGGGCCCCTCACAAGGTGTGCAAGCAATGTGTTGAGAGTTTACTGATGTGGACGAAGGGAAGACATGATAAATTGCCTTTATAACTATAAAGATATACACAGCTGGAGGAAACATAAAATGCTACAACAAATGGGGGAGATAGTTTGAGTTTCTTCCAAAGTGAAACAGACGTTCACTTATCATATGACTCAATAATCCCACTCCTAAATGTTTATCCAAGAGAAATGAGTATTTACAGTCACACAAAGAGCTGCATGGGAGTGTTCATAGCAGCTCTATTCCTCCTCACCCAAAACTGGAAGTGACACCATGGATGTCATTCAGTTCAGCGGGGCATCAATCAACAAATGGCAGAGCATCCACACAGTGGAATACTACTCAGTGATAGTAAAAACAACAAAAACAAAAACATGCGGGGGGGGGGGGACCAAGATGGCCACGGAGTAGGAACAGTGTTCTCAGCTCGCTCCTGTTAAGGAGACAATCCAGGAGGAACAAACTCGGGGAGGAATGACTGAGTGAGTGGGAATATCTGATAACGTGAACGGGGAAGAGATCGTGGGAGCAGCGTGGAGGGGGGTGGAGGGGTTTATCACAAACTGCAGGCTGAGTCATTCTGAGACTCCCTGCGTTTGCAGTATCAAGCCGGAGAGCTCACTAGCCGGGAGTGAATTCTTGTAGGGAGCTAGGGAGAGGATTTGGCCGAAAAAACCAGAGGAGGGAGAGAACAGTGAACAACCAGGACTGGGAGAAACTGTGTGACCTGAGTCTAGAGAGAAACATCCTCAGCTGCAACCTTCGACGGAAAGCTCGGCATCCCGGGCGCGCCCAGCACTTGCGCTAGGGCCCTACAGACCAAAGGAGCAGTTTTGGGGCTAGGAGACGGGCCGCACAGAAAAGCTGTTTCGGAACTCCAGACCGGGGGAGAACTGTGTTCTTGAAATCAGTGTTTGCTCTTTAGTCGCGCTAGAATCCCACAGAACAAAAGGCCAGTCTGGGGCTAAGAGAGAAATAGGACGCGCAGGGTGTGTAAGTAGGGAAGAGAGCGGAGGCGGAGGTTCTGGAGGGGAGACGGTTTTAGGGCAAGGAGAAGGGCCCGCGGGGAGGGGCTGCTGTGAAGCTCCCGACCGGCAGAGAGCTCCGGGGAAGGAGAGTGCTGCGCTGACCGACCACACTAGAGTCCCACAGAACAAAGGGACGGTGCTGTGGCGGGAAGAAAGATAGAGCGAGCAGGCCGATAGACAGGGAAGCCAGCGGAAGCGGTAGCTCGGAATAGAGAAAGTTTTGGGGCAAGGAGAAGAGCACAGGCAGGAAAGCCACTGCAAAGCTCCAGACTAGGGGAGAGGCCCAGGGCAGGAAAGGGCCACTGGGCCCGGCACTTTGACCGACTGTGCCAGAGTCCTGCAGAACAAAAGGACGATCTTGAGACAGGGAGAGGTGGGGTGCGCAGGCATATAGACAGGAAAGAGAGCAGAAGCTGTAGCCTGGGAATAGAGACAGGACTGGAGGCAGGGCGGGGAGTGCTGGCAGGCACAGGCTGGACCAACAGAGGGAAGGAGTAGCTGGACAAGCCTGAGGAGGGCTGAGGCTGCCTCAGGAGGGAACAACTAAAGGCAGCTCACAGCAGAGCGGTGGTAGGCCCACGAAAAACAGACTAACAACCCCAGAATCAAGCAGAACCCTCCCACAGCCAGCCAACCAACCAGAAAAGATTTGAAACTCATGGAATTTTGAATAGGAGCAGACTCAGGAAGGAAGCAAGGAAAAACCAAAAAAGAAACAAACCAAAAACACCCAGAGACTGTGCATAAAAGTTGAATTGAGTTAAAATCCTCATTCTTTTATCTCTCACTCTCTCTCTAACTACCCCTACTGTCAGTCCCTTCTTATTCTCGCTCCTTTTCTCCCCTCCGCTTCCCCCCCTTCTCTCCCCTTAGCATTCTCCCCTGCATCCTATTCTCAGTTAATTTTATAATTTTAAGTTCTCTCCCTTTCTCACCCTCTCCTTTCTCTGCGCTACTCACCTTCAACTTTATTAAATTTCTTTCTTTATTTTGTCCCCCTTCAGTCTACATTCATTTTTCTTTCATCTCTTGTCCTTATTTTCCTTCTCTCCCTATACATAATCTCTCTCTCTCCCTATTACACTTTATATTCTAATCTCTTAATATTCAAATTATAATTCTAATCTATCCCCCTCTCCCTTTACTCTCCTATTCTTACCCCTTCTCTTTTTCTACCCCCCCCCACTTCTTTCCCTACCTCTTGTATTTCTCTCCTTCATCCTATCTTTTGCCAACTCTTCAATTTCAATCCTCCCCTCCCTAATATCTCCTCTTCCTCCTGATTTCCTTCCCTCCTCTGAGCTCTTTTCCTCCCAAATCCTCTTGCTTTCCTATCTCCTATTCCTCTCTCTCTATATTCACCTTTTCTCTCTATCTTGCAACTTTATAGCATGTTTTAATCTCCTAATCTTTTTTATAACATATAATTCAAAAAAGAATTTTAATCCAGTCCCCTCTCTTCTACCTCCCCTTCTTCTTTTGTTCTCTCTCCTACCCTTCTCTTCTCTACTTTCTCTCTCTCTTTCCTCTCTCCCTTCCTGTCTTGCTATTTTCTACTCTGTATTTTTATCCTTAAAAAATTCTCTCTCAATCTATTTTCTACCTTCTAACCTCCCCAGCCCTCTCTTTCAATTTCTGGCTGTCTGTCTACCTGGATGTCTGTTGTGTCTACTCTACCTCCCACGCTAATCATATAGTATATACCGATTATATAATCCTAATACTATACACTTCCACTTTCTCTCCCCACACTGTAACCCTCCCCTCCTTTTCAAACAGACAGTGTAAGTGTTAATTGCTCTCTTACATAACCTTGATCCCAATTGCTAATATTAATACTCTATCAACTTCCAGCTCAAAAATTACCCTTCCTTCATTTAAAACAACTCCTTTCTGTTTCTCCTACGAAATAAGAGTCCCAGTATCTCCACAAGTATATTAACACGGGCTCATTTGCAGCCTATAGTGGGATTGTATTTGGGGGAGACATTGGAGGGTGTGGGTTTCTTGCCTGGGTTGTGTAATTATGTTTTAGCAGCACCTTCACAAAAGATCTCAAGACAAGGTGGGCAGAGTGACTCTCAATCAACTAACCAGAGAAAAAGATCCACCAAAAAGTAGCTGAAATACAACCAGACAGATTAAAGAAATATCATCAAGGACAACACAGACGGAGATCCAGGAGGGCGGAGGAGTAAGTGGAAGCTACACTAACCCCCTCCCAGGACCAGCCAGTGCTGACTCAGCCCCAGTACAGCAGACAGACCATCCCCCTCCAAGTGGTGTCATACTAAGGGGAAATAAAAGCCCTGCCTACAGGAATTAAGTTGCCACACCCACGGTCCTTAAGCCTGACGGCTGATCACAGACTGAGTATAGTAACAACTAAAGAAGAGAGACAAAGGCAGTAGATCCCTGGAAGTCTCCAACAGGCTGCCTAGGGCCAGTCTGGTACGTGATCTGACGCTACCAGAGGCAGATCCAGGAAGAACTGACCATTCTAAGAAGCACCAACAAACAAAAGGAATCACAAAAATGGGGAGACAGAGAAACAACCCCCCATCAAAAGGAAAGGTAGAATCCCCAGAAAGAGTGCTAAATGAAATAGAGGGGAGCAACATATCAGATACAGAATTTAAAACATGGATTATGGAGAAGCTAAATGAGCTCAGTGGAAACTACAAAGAACTCCAGAAAAACTACAGTGAACTCCAGAAGAACTATAAGGAACTTACTGAGAATTATACCAGCATCAAAAAGGACATGGAAGCTATCAATAAGAGCCAGGAGGAAATGAAGAATACGATCTCTGAATTGAAGAACACAGTAGAAGGAATTAAAAGCAGGCTAGAGGAAGCAGAAGATCGGATCAGCGAGCTGGAGGACAACGTACACAAAAACTCCCAGACAATGCAACAAAATGAAAAAAGACTGAACAAGACTGAAGAGGTTCTAAGACAGCTGCAGGACAACATGAAACGTAACAATATCCGTATCATTGGAATTCCAGAAGGAGAAGAAGAAGAGCAAGGGATAGAAAACCTCTTTGAAAAACTAATGACAGAAAACTTCCCTCACATGAGGAGGGAAAGAGTCACGCAAATCCAGGAGGCACAGAGGGTCCCAATGAAGATGAACCCCAACAGGCCCACCTCAAGACACATCATAATTAAAATGGCAACATCCAAAGACAAAGAGAGAATCCTAAAAGCAGCAAGAGGGAAACAACTAATAACATACAAGGGAGCTCCAATAAGGCTATCCTCAGATTTCTCAGCAGAAACACTACAAGCAAGAAGGGAATGGCAAAAAATATTCCAAGCAATGAAAAACAAAGGCCTACAACCAAGAATACTCTACCCAGCAAGGCTCTCATTCAAAATGGAAGGCGAAATAAGGAGTTTCTCAGATAAAGGAAGACTAAAAGAATACATCTCCACCAAACCAGCAATGCAAGAGATGCTAAAGGGTCTGCTCTAAAAAGATAAAGAAACAGAGAGAAACAGAGAAGAACACAAGTACAAAGGGGGAAAATGACAATGAATAAGTACTTATCAGTAATAACCTTAAACGTAAATGGATTAAACGCTCCAATTAAAAGACATAGGGTAGCTGAATGGATTAGAAAGAATGACCCACATATATGCTGTCTACAAGAGACCCACCTTAGAACAAAAGATCTACACAGACTGAAAGTAAAGGGATGGAAAAATGTATTCCAAGCAAATGGACATGAAAAAAAAGCCGGGGTAGCAATACTTATATCAGACAAAACAGATTTCACAGCAAAGTCCATAAAAAGAGACAAAGAAGGGCATTTCATAATACTTAAGGGAAAAATCCATCAAGAAGATATAACCCTTATAAATATATATGCACCCAACTTAGGAGCACCCAAATATGTAAGGAAAATTTTGAAAGACTCCAAGAAAGATATAGGCAGCAACACACTCATTGTAGGGGACTTTAACACCCCATTGTCAACAATGGACAGATCTTCAAAGCAAAGAAACACCAAAGATATTGAGGCACTGAACAACACTTTAGATCAAATGGACTTAGTCGATATATATAGAAGTTTACACCCCAAAGAAGCAAAATATACATATTTCTCAAGTGCACATGGAACATTTTCAAAGATAGACCACATGGTAGGACACAAAACAAGCCTCAATAAATTCAAGAAAATTGAAATTATATCAAGCATCTTCTCAGATCACAATGCCTTAAAATTGGAAATCAACCTCAAGGAAAAAACTCAAAAACATTCAAACTCATGGAGAATGAATAACATGCTATTAAATAATGAATGGGTTAACAATGACATCAAGGAAGAAATCAAAAAGTTCCTGGAAACCAATGATAATGAACACACAACAACCCAAAACCTATGGGATACAGCGAAAGCAGTCTTAAGAGGAAAGTTCATAGCAATACAAGCCTACCTAAAAAAGCTAGAAGAATCTCTAATAAAAAATTTAACCCTACAGCTACAAGAACTAGAGGAAGAACAACAAGCAAAACCCAGATCAAGTAGAAGGAAGGAAATCATCAAGATCAGAGCAGAATTAAATGACATAGAGTCTAAAGTAACAATTCAAAAGATCAACAAGAGTAGGAGCTGGTTCTTTGAAAAGATAAACAAAATTGACAAGCCTTTAGCCAGGCTCATCAAGAAAAAAAGAGAGAGAACCCAAATAAATAAAATCAGAAATGAAAGAGGAGAAATCACAACTGATACCACAGAAATACAAAGAATTATAAGAAATTATTACGAACAACTGTATGGCAAGAAATTTGACAACCTAGAGGAAATGGACAGATTCCTGGAAAACTATAGTCTGCCCAAACTGAATCAAGAAGAAGCAGAAAGTCTGAATAGACCAATAACAGCTAGCGAAATTGAAGCAGTAATCAAAAAACTCCCAGCACACAAAAGCCCAAGACCAGATGGCTTCACAAGTGAATTCTACAAAACATTTAGGAAAGAACTAACTCCTATCCTCCTCAGACTATTCCAAAAGATACAAGAAGAGGGAAGACTCCCAAACTCGTTCTATGAAGCCAGTATAACCCTAATTCCAAAACCAGGTCAAGACACAACAAAGAAAGAAAACTACAGACCAATATCGCTGATGAACATAGATGCTAAAATCCTCAACAAAATATTGGCAAACCGGATCCAGCAACACATTAGAAAGATCATACACCACGATCAAGTAGGATTCATCCCAGGGATGCAAGGATGGTTTAATATTCGCAAATCAATAAATGTGATACACCACATAAACAAAATGAAAGACAAAAACCACATGATCATATCAATAGATGCGGAAAAAGCATTTGATAAAGTACAACACCCATTTATGATAAAAACTCTCAGCAAAATGGGAATAGAGGGAGCATACCTCAACACAATAAAGGCCATATATGAGAAACCTGAAGCCAACATCATACTCAATGGGCAAAAACTGAGAGCATTCCCCCTGAAATCAGGAACAAGACAAGGATGTCCGCTCTCTCCACTCCTATTCAACATAGTCTTGGAAGTTCTAGCCACAGCAATCAGACAAGAAAGAGAAATAAAAGGCATCCAAATTGGAAAAGAGGAAGTAAAACTGTCATTATTTGCAGATGACATGATAGTGTACATAGAAAATCCTTTAGACTCCACAAAAAAACTACTCAATCTAATAAGTGAATTCGGCAAAATAGCAGGATACAAAGTCAATATTAAGAAATCGAAGGCATTTTTATACACCAACAATAAAAACTCAGAGATAGAAACTGAAAGAAAAATCCCATTTGCCATAGCAACAAGAAAAATAAAATACCTAGGAATAAACTTAACCAAAGAGGTAAAAGACCTGTACACAGAAAACTACATAACACTGAAGAAAGAAATTAAAGAAGATACAAATAAATGGAAGCGTATACCATGCTCATGGATGGGAAGAATCAACATCATTAAAATGTCCATACTACCCAAAGCAATTTATAGATTCAATGCAATCCCTATTAAAATACCAGCAACATATCTCACAGACCTAGAACAAATACTTCAAAAATTTATATGGAACCAAAAAAGAGCCCGAATAGCCACAACAATTTTGAGGCAGAACACAGTAGGAGGAATCACAATACCCGATATCAAACTATACTACAAGGCCACGGTAATCAAAACAGTCTGGTACTGGCATAAAAACAGACATATAGATCAATGGAACAGAATAGAGAGCCCAGAAATAAGCCCAGGTTCATATGGTCAACTAATATTTGACAAAGGGGGAAAGAACATCAAATGGAATGAAAAGAGCCTCTTCAACAAATGGTGTTGGGAGAACTGGACAGGGACATGCAAAAAAATGAAACTAAACCACCAGCTCACACCATACACCAGAATAAACTCAAAATGGATCAAAGACTTAAATGTAAGCCGTGACACCATAAAAGTCCTAGAGGAAAAAATAGGCAGGAAAATTTCAGATATCCCACGTAGCAACATTTTCACTGATATATCTCCTAAGGCAAGGGAAATAAAGGAAAGAATAAACAAATGGGACTACATCAAACTAAAAAGTTTCTGCTCAGCTAAAGAAAACACCAGCAAGATGCAAAGGAAACCAACCATATGGGAAAATATATTCGCCAATGACATCTCAGACAAGGGATTGATCTCCAAAATATATAAAGAACTCATACGACTCAACACCAAGAAGACAGACAACCCAATTAAAAAATGGGCAAAGGACCTGAACAAACACTTCTCCAAAGAAGACATACAGAAGGCCCATAGACATATGAAAGTATGCTCAACATCACTAGCCATCAGAGAGATGCAAATTAAAACCACAATGAGATACCACCTCACACCAGTCAAAATGGCAATCATCAACAAATCAACAAACAACTTGTGCTGGAGAGGATGCGGAGAAACGGGAACCCTGGTGCATTGCTGGTGGGAATGCAGATTGGTGCAGCCACTGTGGAAAACAGTTTGGAATTTCCTTAAAAAACTAAAAATGGAACTGCCCTTTGAACCAGCAATTCCATTGCTAGGATTATATCCAAAAAATCCCGAAACACCAATTCAAAAGAACCTATGCACTCCAATGTTCATAGCAGCACTATTTACAATAGCCAAGTGCTGGAAACAACCTAAATGCCCATCTGTAGATGAGTGGATCAAAAAACTGTGGTACATTTACACAATGGAATTCTATGTAGCAGAAAGAAAGAAGGAACTTCTACCATTTGCAACAACATGGATGGAACTAGAGAAAATTATGCTTAGTGAAATAAGCCAGGCAACAAAAGAAAAATACCTTATGCTGTCACCTATTACAGGAAACTAATGAACAACACAAACAAATGAGCAAAATTGAACCAGAGGTATGTAAACAAGAAGTAGACTAACAGTAACAAGGGGGGCGGGGGGGAGGAAAAGAAAGGTGTAAGGGGATGGGTCAAGTTAAAAAATATATATATATATGAATGACCCACAGACAGGTGCAACTGAGTGGGGACTAAATGTGGGGGAGGGGAGGGACAGGGTGCAGGGAAACAAGAGGGCTAAAAAAGTGAGACAACTGTAATGGAAAAACAAACCAAAATTTTTTAGTGGGGGAAAAATGAAAATATGAAGAATGGAAATGCCAGTTCAGTGAATATTAGGACAAAGATTTTCCTTCACGTTGTATATTTTTCTCCCTATTTGATCCCTCCAGAGTTTGGCATTCTAAACAAGTAAATAATGACGTAAGTTCCTTTGCATAGAACTAATAAGACCAGTTGTCAACAGAGGTTCTTTTTTTTTTTTTTTTTTTTTGACCAAGTCTTTGACTGGAATGTCAAGCCTAAAGGAAACATACTTGGGCTCAGATTGTTACCAGAAAGCCCTGAGGAACTGGGAATGACTTTCAAAGGTAATAAAAGCCCGTGAGATAAAAGGCCTGGTACCATGGTTGGTTGTGCGGTCCACAGCAATCTTTCCAGGGAAGGAACGAAGGTTGTTTTCCTGAAAGATGGCTAGAAGGGACCTTAAGGCACAAGGAAAGACCAGAAAGACTTGGAAAAAACAGGTGTGTACAGGCAAGGATGAATGCCAGATATGTGGCACAGCTTCTGTGCCCTGAAGAACAGACTGAAGGTCACCCCAAATATTCCTTGGGTAAGTTCCAGCAAAGCAGAACTAAAGATCATAAGTGATCATTTGCTGCTCTTGTTATGTTTATGCAAACGAACAGGATAAATTAAAAATGGACTTAATGTTGTCCCTTTAAATACAAGGAGGGTAACCTTAGGGAGAAAAATTATTATTCAAGGAAAATCACAATGATCAGTAGTAGAGTATAAAACAGGGCAACTAACTGTCTTAAAAGTTTCTTCTCCAGATTTAGAGACTTGTTTGCGGGTTATGTTACATAAATTAACACGTGTTTTTTGTTTTCAAAGGACATAAGCCTATGATCGCATTACCTGAGTGATTATCTGTACGCATAAGCCTCACTTAATCCTCTCTGCAGCGCTGCCTCCTGAGACTCAACGGTTTGGCTGAACTAAATGGCTGGGTTGGGGAAGAATGGGGTGGTCTGTGGGCTTCACTTTAAAACGGGTTTCTCTTTTCTATCCTAATGGCTTGGACAGAAAAGGCCCAGAGGTCTGAGAGGGAGAAAAACCTAAACTATTTACCTCAGCCCAAACTAAGTATAATGGGCAAAAGGGTTTTGGACAGGCGAGATGTGCCTAGCACACCTTCTTACAAAGAAACTTTTTTTTTTCCCTAATATGGAACATTGAAAAATTAATCCCTGCCTTTTGGCATCTAGTAGTTATGGATTGAATGATGTCTTTTAACCCTTTTCGCCAAATCTGTTGCCCTCAGAACACAACAAGGACACCAGCCTGTTGAACCAAGCATGCCGTTGACCGGAGGCAGCCAACTGACCTGGAGTCTGCACGATCCTTCCCCATGTGGGAAGGCCACCCTCCCCTCCACACCCCCACTCTTATTAGGGTTTTCTGGACCCAAGGGTAGGTAGGACGACGACCATGTCCAGCTTGAAGCAGCTAGAGGAGCTTGAGACCTTCGCCCATTGTCCTTTATAAGATTACAAAGGGTCCTAATATTTGAGAGGGGGGGGATAGTTAATTTTTACGAACCAGGGGTATGGACTTGGGGGGGATTGCTGGGGGAGGGGGGTGCTGGGGGGAGGGGAACAAGGGGGAGAAAATTGGAACTGTTGTAACAATATAATCAATAAAAAACATTAAAAAAAAAAAAAACACACAAAAACATGCATTCTTGGAACAACATGGAAGAATGTTAAATGCATTGGGCTAAATTTGAAAAGCCAGACCAAAGGCTGTGCACTCTGTGATTCAATTCATATGGCACTGCGGAGAAGACAGACTACAGAGACAAAAAAGAGATCGGCCTGGGGTTGGTGGAACTGTCCTGTATCAGGACGGTGGTGGTGGTTAACACATATAGTTTTGTGGTTAAAATCATGAGAATGTACACCAAAAACATGTTGTCCCCATTAAACTATAAAAGGCAACATTTCAAATGGGAGGAGGCAACCAGAGGAATAAACCTCTCTCAAATGGTGGAATTTGGAGCCCTGTGACAGCTAATCACAAAATAAGTTTTGGGGACAAGAAGCCTCTGAAACATCATAGACTCACTCCCACCCCCACCCCAGGCAAAGAGCATGCTGAGACCCTGAACTCTGTGCTCACCCAGGGCAGAAGGTTGTTAAATGTTCTCTTCTTTAGAGTGAGAAACAGTTTCAAGAAAGGGCCCCCACTCGTGGGACCCCCCACACTGCTCAACCTCCCCTTCTTCCCCACGACGACCTGCTCTCCATCAGCAGGTCACCTGCAAAGGGACTCAGGTCAGATGTACTAATAAGAGACATTAGTAGAAAGCCATGGAGGACCACAGGAGAGCAAATGAGACTGTCTGTCCCCATGAGATCACTGCTGCAGACCCTTGCAGAAGCAACCTCCCACCACCCTGTAACACACATGTGTGCTCACACACACAAAGACACAGATATGTGTACACACACACAACCAAGCATTCACACAGACACAAGTACATATGCACACCCAGTCACAGACACATGCACACACACCATATCTCCCTTGGGCTGTCACCTACTACAATAAAGTGGGCACACACTGGGAAACAGAGGCACCCCACACAGGGCTGTGGGCAGCAGTCAGGAGCTCCGATGCCTGTCCCTAGGGGTCCTTGGGTTGTGTGTGCCCTGCCCATTTTCTCTGTGGCAGGAGATGGTCCCACGGATACAAGTCATTCTCCAAACACTTGCTGAGTCTCCATCACCAAACAGATCCAGCCCATGGCTCATCCTGTGTTCAGATTAGGTGAACTTCAGGTGCACAACCCACCTTAGGGTCCTCTTGAGTCCAATCCTTTGTCCACTCAAGTTCTTCTGCCCTCGGCCCCGTCCTGGGTCTACAGCATTTAACTCTGAAAGCTTGAGTCCCCGTGGGTTTCAGGTACCTACCTGCTTGATTAAAATCACTAGGGACAATTTTTTAAAATACTGATGCCTAATCTCCAACCCAGACCAACTGAGTGAGAATCCCTGGGTGAGGCAGGCATTAGGACTTCTAGAAGATCCCAGGTGACCTGATGTGCAGCCAATATCTGCCCAGAAACTGCCCAGCCTGGTCCTGCTCAGACCAGCACCAGCAGGCCCAAGCTCCATTCGTTCCACTGAGCTCCTACTGCGTGCTGGTCCCTGCCCCTATAGTGGGGAAGACAGTAACTTGAAACCTATCACAATGAATCATTATAAACATCATCAGTCATGTGTTGGGGCCCTGCAGAGGCCAATAAGGAAAACACAAGGGCAGGGAGGGGCCTGTTTAGAGTGGGGCTGGGGAAGCCTCTGTGAAGAAGCACTAATTCTAACAGACCTGGAAGATGAGGAGCCAGGTGGAGTGTTCCTGAGGCCTTCTTTATAGTTTACCCCTCAGGCTTCCCCAGACAGGGGCTGGGAGAGACCTCCAACCACATAGGACTTTGGGTGAAGGGCAGTCTCACTGGAATTTTTAAACCAACTTCCATGGACAATCTCTTTGTCCCCCTTCCCCCTTGCAAAGCCCAGTGAGTGGGACAGAAGTTCTGGTAGGTAAAGAAACAAAGATTCAGAGGATAAGCACTTTGAGAAAACCTGGAAGCGTCCCGGCGGGGATTGGCCTTCATCTACCAGGAACAGTACCAATCCTCTGTGAACTGCCAAGGTCTCACCTGTTTTCCAGGTAACCTGGAGAGGTTTCGCGAGCCCCATAAAATCAGATGATAACAGACAGGGCTCCCAGCATCTCCTTGCACATCCTGTCTACCTGACCCTTCACTGGCCCTGACTTGAGGACACACCTCCCTGTGCTTCTGGCCTTGGGCTCTGGGCTTAATGTTGTGTTTTGTAATCTGCAGAGTGGATGAGAAACCCCTTGCTCTGCTGGGAGGGTCCACTGTGGCCCTACACTAGGTCCCTGCTGCCTCATAGGAATGAGTCAACAAGAGTGGGAGGCTCCGTGAGTTCTTGCAACGAGAAAGAATGAAAAGCCACGGGAGGATTCCAAACAAGAGACAACACAGTCAGACTCATCTTCAAATCTCATTCTGGCTACTACGTGGGAATCAAATTGGCCATTAGTTAGACTTGTGTGTTCATTTGCAGGTGAGGGGGGACCCATTTATTACGGTCCTGGCTCAGTGTGTCCATCTGGCAGCATGTTCCTAATTCACAGGAACCTAAAGAGTCACCCTGTCCAGAACCAATTCTGGCTGCTGACTCACTGGCCCTGCTCCTAGGACTATCTGGAAGTTATTTCTAAAAACATGATTGAAAACCTCATTATTCAACACTTTAAGTAAGTGGATCAGAATCATTTTCTAAAAATTATTTATTTGTGACATATGTCCTGCTTACTTCCAGAAAGCATTTGAGGCCATTGTTATAAAGCCAGTAAGCAACGGGACAAATTCAAGGTTTCCCTGGGAAATTGATGGTATATTGTAATGTATGTTACTGCATCCATTGGGGAGCAATACACTAACATTTAAGAGCTTTAAAAGCCCAGTTTGTTCTCAAGGTTGAGTTTAGCTGCACACAGAGCTCTGTCATGGACAAGGTTCTGAAAATGCCTTCACCGTCACCTACTTTTATAGTTCTCCTCTATCCTCTCCCAGCACTCAAAGTCCTCCTTTTCCAGGTTTTTGCCGCTCACTAGCACCCCCATTGGACTGATCAGACAGGACAGGCTGAAATGCCCCCGGGGCAGCAGTCTCACTTCTGCCTGCCTGCAGCTTTGAGGGATGGTGTGTGGGGGTGGGGGGTGGGGGGATGGGTAAGGGTTAATTATTTATCCGTTCTTCTACAGGGTAGTCTCCACAAACTGTCCACCAATCTCTCTTGTTCTCTCTCCTGTCTCATAAGCGTACCACTTGGACCCACAGTATGCAATATGAAAAAATCCTAAAACTAGACTGAGAGTTTAAGTTCCATTTATCACCTCTTCACACAGCATTCTCGCTTCTGCTTTAATTCTTGCCAGAGAGAACCCCGTCTTTAAGCTTTTCACAAGGTCAGTGCTAATAGAGTCAGACATCTCCCAAGTAAATTCAAGATAAAAAGCAAAAGGAAGAACAAGAAAAATTGGAGACATTTTTCATTTTTCCTGTTGGGTGCATTTTAACAAACCTATCACGTGTATCTGACTAAAGCTGACTGTCAGCTACAAATGTTTATATTACAGGTTTTTTAACATTTAGAAAAGCACTCTTTATTAAATATCTTACTCCAAAACTGTTGTTTCCATTACTCTTCCCACAAGCTCACCACATTCACTACTTCCAAGACTATTTATGGTCACCCTGAACTAGTAGAAAAACAGAACATAACAGATTGGCAGATTATGACAAATGGGTCTGGCAGAAATGCTAAGGCATTTTTTGAGGGTTTGGAAGGTGGAGAACAGGCTTGTTTTAGTTGGTTTTGGCTTTTGATGTTTGTTTCAAATTGCTGTGGCGCCCCAAATCATAAATTGCTTCGATGTGCACGAAGAGGCACTGCATAAGAATTTTTCATTTGACCAACTGAGCTTTTAGAGGAAGACCGCAAAAGGAAAAGTTTTAAGTAAATTGCTTAATTGTAACTTGTTGTGCTTAAAAAAACACATTCGACTCTAATAAGTGATAGCTACTCAGCCATATTCATGGTCAAAAAACCTGCAAGCTGGATGGAAATAGTTTAGCCAAGAAAAAAACCTGGTTAGTGTTTATTTAGCATATCTTTCTTGGTCTTTTTGGTTAGTGACTTGTCTTCCTGCTTCCAATAGAAGTGGATCGGTGGCCAGACTTCTAACCTGTTTATCCCTCACAGCGGAACCTGCTGTGGGTGAAGAACCAGCCCGCTGACTGGCCTGTGCTTATCCAGCAGCGTCTACACTGCAATAACTTATCAGCACACCTGGCAGAACTGGGATAAAGCTAGATGCTTTCCATAGCACTGGACATCCAGTCCGAAAATAACAGGGGTATAGAATGCACCCCCTTTCTCCTGGTCCCGCACTGCCACAGGATATCCTGTGATAATATTGCCCAGTGGGAGCCAGAGGGCCCACTCTCCACGCCCAGACAGCCACCTCAACTCTGCAGCCTGCCTGTCTGGGGGCGCAGCCCCCAGAGGTTCCATCAGAGCGGGTCCAGCCGTCCAGAGGGCTCCAGGGGAGTTTCCCACACATTCCTGCCTCGACCTATGACCACAGTCTTCTCACAGAAAACTTAGGGACTTGCAGCACTCCCATAGAGCCTGAACTCCTCCCCGCGGGAAAGGGGGCCTTCGGGGGGCCTCTGCCAGACTCACACCTGATCCACCGGCACATAACCAGGGCCTATACTGGCGATCTGGGCTGGTGCGCGCCCATCGTTCTGCTCTGGATACCACTCAGAGGGAGCAGGTGCTTGCAAAAATGCCCAGCAGCACAGCGCCTCACCCCCACCTCCTAACCCCTGGTTCTGTGCCCCACCCCCCAGCTCCACCTGGCTCCTCCCCGGGCCCGGGTCACAACGCCCCCTACCCTGGCCTGATCGCTCCGGACTCCAGGCACACCCCCCGTTGCCCGGCTGCCCACACCCTTCCCCAGCCCACGGTGTTCACAGGCGCACTCACCCCCTTTCTGAAGCGTGGGACGGAAAGCAAGGGCAGCTGCAACAGCAGCAATGGCCTCACCTTTCTGGGGTCGTGGACCTGGAAATTCTTCCCTGTCAGCGAGACGGCGTGGACTGCGGAGCCCCACAGTCCCTCCCTGGGCGCCCAACTGCTGAGCGCCAGAAGCGCTGAGCACCAAAGGGGCGGCCAGAGCAGGCAGGGGGCGGGCCCAGGGGGAAGGATTGGGATCCCACGGCCCCCAAACAGAGAGGGAGGGAGGGAGGGAGAGCCAGAGGAGCGGAACCTGGGCCCCACAGGCAGGCAAGGAGACAGGGCGGAGAAAGGGGTCTGGCCTCTCGCAGTCCTGACTCCAGCTGAGCAGCGCCGCGGGCCCAGCATTGAAGAGCCAGCGCCCCTTGTGCCCTTGGCGAGGCAAAGCCAGGACGCCAGTGGAGGGTGGGGGAGGGATGTAAGTCAAGGAAAAGCCCAAAGCCATAGTGTAAAGAGGCGACCTGGGTGCCAGGGGCCAGGGGAGCAGCAGGAAAGTTCATTAAAAAAAAGAAAGAAGAAAAAATCTAGGCCCTGGCCCCTGGCCAGGTGTTCAGTTGGTTAGAGCATCGCCAGACTATGCCAAGGTTGTGGTTCCATCAGGGTCAGGACACATACAAGAATCAACCAGAGAATGTATAAATAAGTGAAGCCAACCATCTCTCTCTCTCTCTCTCTCTCTCTCTCTCTCTCTCTCTCTCTCTCTCTCTCTCTCTCTCTCCCTCCTCCTTCTCTTCCTCCTCCTCCTCTCTCTCAAGTCAATCAATGATTTAAAATTTTTTTAAAAAATGTAAACCACATTTACTATTTTCATAGCAATAACTGGCACATCTATACATATTTTTGTAAAGGAAACATTCTTAGGATTAATGCATTTTCATGTAATCGCCTTAAAGTGTTTTGACATCAAATAGTTTATATATTAGCTTTTCATAAAACTCATTTCTAAATGTACAGTAATTCACTATTTAAGTTATCAAGGAGCATGCTATGCCAAGTACTACCTACAGACTTTCAACTACACTGCACATAACTTGACAAAAGATAGTGGCACATACTTAGCACAATATTTCCCATTAATCCAGCTGAGACATGGTCCCTTTCTCATTAAATGTCTTAATATTCTAAAGGGAAAGCAACAGGTAAACAAAACAAAACAAAAAACAGCTTTCAATCTGTGATCAATATAACCAACAAGAATATTAATGTGAAATCTGGCCATTTACGTGTTAACTTGTAAAGACTCGGCCTCAATAACTACAATGTTCTTTACAAACAGAACTCTGTAAATGAAGATCTTGCTCAGGCTTCATGTCAAAGCAATAACTGTATCTCCAGAAAATCATTCAAATGAGAACTCTCCTAAGACTAATAAATACCATTTTATAAATATGTACTTTGACTACAGTATGTTTCAATGAAATGATCATGTAAAGTGAAAGTTGGCCCTGATGAGTCAGCTAATCAAAATACATGGAGCAGAACATCAAATGCTTTTCTACAAATGCTTTATCTCTGAGAAAGCCTCAGATGCTAGGTTTTATCTAAATAGAAAGCATATAATGCTAAGACAATATAAATAAATAAACCTTAATTGTTTAATTAAACCGTTTTATAAAAAATTGTATGCTCATGAGACAAGACAAACTTCAGTAATCCAAATCCTGACTATACAAAATTATGGCTCCTGATACTTTGGTGAACATCCTAGACAGCATTGTATGCATACACAGCAAAACAGACAAGTGCCTATAATTTCATAAAAATAAACATTGTGTTTCTGATTTATAACTTGCCTTTCTTCACTAAATAATATTAACAGGCATCTTTATCAGTGAACATAGGTCTACATTGTTTTTTTCATTGTTGCGTAATATTCCACAGTAGCTATGTACTACAATTTACTTAAACAACCTTATATTGAGAGACACTCAGCTGGTCCACATATAAACAATCCTAGATTAAAATCTTGGCTTGGTGTGGTACATCACCACCGTATGGGTTGGCTGGCCCCAGGAGGCCTTCAACTCCTCATTAAAAACTGTCCTGCTAATGATGGAGCATACAGGAGGCAGGTCCAGCTCAAATGGTCAGACAGTGTCTCCATGCTGATGGAGTCATAGACAGTGCTGCAGGTGAAGAGGTAGGTCCTCAGTGACACTTTCTCATCTTCCACAGAGGGGGCAGGGCAGGGGGACAGGGAACCCTCCCTGGAGGGGGAAGGGCAGGGGCACAGAAAACCCTCCATGGAGGGACGAAGGCAAGCGGACAGGGAACCCTCCACAGATGGGCAGGGCGGAGGGGACAGGGGACCACTTTTGGATGGGGGAGGCCAGGGGTGCTGGGAGGTGATGCCAAGATGGCCTCGGCCTGCTTCACAACCTACCCTGAGGAGTTTCCCAGACCTGTTAGAATAGCCTTGGGAAGAAATACCTCAGTCCAGCTCTTCCACGGCAATAACCTGCGTATGAGATGTGCAAAAAGAAGCCTTTTCTCCACTTTGAATTTAAAAAATTGGTAATATATAATGAAGCTGAAGTTACGTATAACCTACCACTCAGCATTTTAGGCCCTAGAGATTTGCCCTGCCCACAGCGAGACACACACCAAAGTTCATGGCTGTCTGGACTCAGGTAGTGGTTTTGACGCATATATTTGTCAAACTCATAAAACTCAACACTTAAAATCATGCATTTTATTATAGAAAAGATTAAAAAGGAGAATGTTCATGGCAATACATTTAGAAAAATTAAATGCACAATAAGAGGTGGATAAACTAAACTATGATATATTCACATATTTGCCTATGAAGATAAATGAACTAGGGCAAACTTTCCAACCCAGACAAAAATGAGCAAAGACATGAGAAATGTCCAGCAAACTTAGAGTGAAACAGCACGCCGAAGAAGAAGGCACACTATTCACATAACATTGTATAACGTGTGCATGGCAGCAGCTGCTAGTGTCCCACTCAACGCTCATACTCCCTTTTCCTACAAATGGGACCCCGTCTCACTCAGGGTAGCAGCTTGTCTAGCTAACACACTTGATTTGCCCTCTTACCTGCCACTTGAAGCGGCCAGGGAACTCTAAGCACAAGTCCTCCGCATGGAGCTTCACATAGTTATCATCCTCTTGCCCTGGCTGAGTAGCTCAGGTGTTTAGAGCATCCTCTCGACATGCCACGGTTGCAGGTTCGATCCTGCAGGGCACATGCAGGAGTTAACCAGTGAATGCATAAACGGCTGGAGCAGCAGATCAATGTTTCTCACTCTCCCTCTAAAATAAATAAATTAAAAATAAAAAGTCATCATCCTCTTCCTCTCTGTCCTAAAAAGGACAGACTCAGCTGGTATAAAACAGTTTATCTTTTGTCTTTCCTGCTTCCTTCTGCTTGGAATACAAATGCAATGCCCAGAGGAGCAGCAGCCATTCTGAGGCAGTGAGTTCCAACACCACAGTCAAGGCGGCAGCTGGAGACGCAGGTCCGTCGCCACGACCTGGAGCCTCTGTCCCAACCCAGCCTGGCTGCCCTCACACTGCTTGTCAAGTGAGAGAAGCACCTCTCTTTCGGTTCACTGAAGTGAGGTTTGCTCTTACATACAGCCAAATGGAAACCTGAACTGACTGCTGTAAAACCACACTGTAGAGTGCTGCCAGGACAATTGTGTCTGGTCAGAGGATAAAGAGATGCCTGGGAGTTAAAACACCTACTATGGGGAAGTGGTTAGCTCTGGGGGAGGGGAGGCAGGGGATGAGAATGGCGAGGGGAGAAGGGGGACTGCACCTCTATTGATGATGGCTGGTTTCTTATGCTCGGTGGTGAGTACAGAGGTGAATTTTACTACCCTTTATATCCTTTTGTGTATCCTAAATATTTTATAACAAGATTTGAATATAAAGAAAAAAGCAGGTGGGAAAACAAAACATAATGGTAAAAAGAGAAAGTTCAGCCTTTAGGTTTACTGGCTGGCCCACCAAATGACAATAGTGGGAACCCACCCCACGTGGCTCACAGGAGGGACCTCAAGCTTCCTCCTACCTGTGGGTCCAAATAGCATAAGGGCACTTGGTTTAGGGAACTGTCCAGCCCGCATTTGTCACCCTAGTCAAAGAGTTGCCACCTGCCTTGGGTAAACATAATTATCTTATTTCTACCCTCAGGGCCAGGTTCTGAAGGGGAAGGGGTGTGATGCTCTCCACCCCTCCTCAAGAATAGGATGCACTGGATCTGTGGAAGGTAATGACATGTGCACCCCAAAGACTGAGTCCATACGTCCTGGGTGGGTCCCAAGCATCTGCATTGTGAAAAAGCTTTCTCATTGACTCTTGCTGTCCTCCAAGCTCACATCAAAACCGGGATGAGAGGACTTCAGGCCAAGATGGAGGTTTAGACTGACATGCTCGGTCTCCCTCTACAACTAAAAAGGAATACAACTACCTCAAAACAAAAGACAACTAGAAATTCCAGAAAATAAAACTACATGGAAGCCCAACGTATGAAGCTATAAACCAGCGGTGCTCGTCCAGACAGGTTGGTGGGGCAAGAAAATGCGGTGCTGTCCACTGTAGCAGTGGGGATAGTGGCGGGACTGCGAGAAATGTCAGGGGAACAATCCCAGCTGCAGTTGACTCCTGGCAGCTCGCAATCCCAAGGCTGGGGAAGGCCTCTGACTGTGAGGCCCAGAGGGCGTGGGGATGGAGGAAGAGACACCTGGTCTCTCAGCAGAGAGCAACGGCAGGAATCCATCTTGGACCCCTGCCCCCACACAAAGCACCACAGAGCTGGGAAAAAGGTCGCTGCCATCACCAAGTAGTGAGGAATGCATGGGACTCCGCCCCCCACAGCTCGCCCGGGGAAGCAAAGCTAAACTCAAGTCTGTCAGAATGAAGCAGACAAGGATTGAAATCCCGGTGACGCAGCTCACCAGGCAACAGATGCGAGACCTGACAGACGAACAAATAAAAAACCTTTCTGAGGCTTAGTTTAGAGCTATAGTTATAAGGTGGCTTACAGAATTAAAAAAAGATTTGGAACAAGACGGGGAGGGAATGAAAGCTACTCATACTGAAACGAATGAAAACACATGCGAGACAAGAGGTGAGGAAATAAAATCCAGAGATCAAGTCAACAAACCGGAACATAGGGAAGGAACAAACAGTCAACCAGTGCAGAAAGAGGAAACAAAAAGTGAGGAAAGTGAGGAGAGGATCAGAAACCTCTGGGACAGCTATAAGCGAACAAACATTTGAATAATTGGATTGCCAGAGGGCGAAGAAGAACGAGAAATTGAAAAATTAAGTGAAAAAATAATGAAGCAGAACTTCCCAAACTCGGGGAAGGAAATAGACTTACAGGTCCAGGAAACACAGAGAGTTCCAGAAAAACTGGACCCAGGGAGAACCACTCCAAGACACATTATAATCAAAATATCAAAAATTAAGGATCAAGAGAGAATCTTAAAAGCAGCAAGAGAGAAGAAAAGAATCATGTACAAAGGGGTCCCAATTAGACTATCAGCAGATTTCTCAAAGGAGACCCTGCAGGCAAGAAGGGACTGGCAAGAAATATTCAAAGTAATGAAAATCAGAAACCTACAGACATGAATACTCTATCCAGCGAAACTGTCATTCAGAATAGAAGGGCAGAGAAAGTGCTTCCAGGACAAAGGAAAACTGAAGGAATGCATTAGATCCAAACCACTATCATATGAGATGTTAAAGGGACTGGTTTAGAAGAAGGAGGGTCAAAACTATGAACATTAAAATGGAAACTGCATCGCAAGAACCAACAACAGAAGCTAGGGAATTGAAACAAAGGCAAACTAAATAGGCAACGAGAGTGGAAAAAGAACTATAGGTATGGGGAACATATTGGGGGGAGGTCAGCAGGGAGGGGGAAAGGGGAAAGGGAGGTTGATGGTACAGGAATTAAGAAGCATAGTAGGAGGGAATAGACAGAACGAGGTTGAGAAGAACTATATGCACAACCAATGGACACGAACTAAAAGGGGGGGACAACGGGAGGGAGGGGGGCCACCAGGTGGAGAGGAGCAGTGGGAAAAGAAATTGGGACCACTGTAACAGCATAATCAATAAAACATATTTAAAAAAAAAAAACTGGGATGAGAAGGCACATCTCTGGAGTCCCAAAATCGTTGGTTTTTTTCCTAATGCTACAGATCTAATGCTAACCCTAATGAGCTTTCTTTTTTCTTTGCTCCAAAACTTTCAAAGAACATGGTTTTCATCCACAAATCTGCAAATCACAGGCCAGAGCTATAAACAGGCTTATAGGCTGCTTCCCCTTCCTGTGTGGGGACAGACAGACAGCCACGGGCAAGGGGAAACCCGATGGCAGCTGTGGCCGCAGTGGGAGCCATGAGTACGGATCAGCTGGCCGTGCGTGCGGTCAGCAGTCAGTCCTGGACAGAAAACCACGCTCAGCGAGGCTGGGTCCTTGTTCTAATATTCTGCACCAAGACAGCCTGTTCTGATTTGTAAAAACCATCATTTCCCGGGTTCCCAGCCTGGTTCCGAGACAGCGATGAGTGTGGGGCAAGTGATCCTCTCCAACATAGCTATTCCTCTCCCTCTCTCTCTCTCCCCTCCCCTTTCTATAAAAATAAATAAAATCTTTTTTTAAAAACTTATTTTTAAAAACAGAATTTTTCATTGACCAACTGAACTTTCGAAGGAAAAGTTTTAAGTACACTGTTTAACTGTAACTTGAACTTTCCAGGTATTCTTAAAAAACACCTTTGACTCTAATAGGTGGAAGCTACTCGGCCATATTCATGGTCAAAAACCCCAAACGTTGGATGCAAATAGCTTAGCCAAGGAAAAATGCCTGGCATGTGTTTATTTAGCATACCATTTCCCCCCATTTCTTTGTCTTTTTTGGTAAGACATGGTTAAGTTTCTCCATGCTTCCAGAACTGGATCCCAATCAGACTTCTACCCTGTTTTTATCCCTCACCCCCGAAACAGCTGTGGGTGCAGAATCGGCCCGCTGACCGGCCTGCGCTCATTCAGCAGCGTCTACACTGGAATACCTGTGGGCACACGTGGCTGAACCGGGATAAACGCAGAAGCTGTCCAAGCACAGGGGACGCCATGGGACAGTGACAAGTAGAGAATGCGCACCCGTTCCCCTGTACCGCAACCCAGGCCGTCCTGCAGAGAGGCGCTAGTATGGCCCACGGGGCCCCAGTGAGAGCAGCCGGATGGCCACCCCTCCCCGGCTCCGGCCTTTGTCCATCGCGCCCAAACAACCACAACTCCGCAGCCTGAGCGTCTGTGTGCGCCGGTGCCTGGGAAGGTGGGTGTGCTGCCCCCAGCAAAGATCTAGCAGAAGCGGGTTGAGCTGCGCAGAGGGAAGTTTTCCACCACATTCCTGCTCAGACCTGCACCCACCCTCTTCTCCGTGGAAGACTTGGGGACTCACAGCGCGCCCGCGAGCGCCCCCCTCTCCCAGACCCCGGGTCCGTGTACTTACCCCCTCTCCGAAGCCCAGGAACAAAGATCCGAGGTGGCTGCGGCTGCTAGGTGATGGGGGGTGGCGGGGGGGGGGGCGGTGCGGAACGCTGGAAGAGGCGGGTGGGGGGCAGGGGAAGTGAGCAGGGGGCGAGCCCAGGGGAACATAGAGGATCCACCAGCCCGGGAGTGTGAAGAAGGGAAGCCAGTCGCGGGGAGGCGCGGACAAGTTGGGAATGAGGAGAAGGGGACCGGCGTCCCGGCGTCTCGGCGTCCCAGCGTCCAGCTGAGTGCCTGGGGCACCAGCCAAAGTTGTGGGGCCCGCCCGGCGGGGAGGAGCTAGCGCCCAGTGTTTACCCCGGAGACAGAGCGGGATGCTCCTGGAGGGACAAATATCAACGAAAAGCGCAGAGCAGGGATGCAAAGAGGCAGGTACTGACCTCACCATTCTCTACCTAAGTTCTATCTAGCTGGTTTGACTCGGGTGCGAAAAGAGTCATTGCATGCTCTTTGGATTGTCCACTGCGCTTCTACAGCCTGGCCCATAGGAGGCGCTCAGTACAAACTTAAGGAGCACGTGAATCAATTCCAGCTAACCTAAACTCTAAATTCTGACATTAGAATGTGTATTTTTTGAAATATAGACATTTTATTTGCAGGAAATTATTGTTAAATAGTTGAATAAATATTCAGAGATATTTATACAAAATAGACAGGGGGATGTCAAGAATAGTATAGGAAATGGAGAAGCCAAAGGACATATATGCACGACCCATGGGCATGAACTAAGGGTGGGGGGGGGGTTGCTGGAGGTAAGGGGGTACTGGGTGGAGGGGGCCGAAGGGGGAAAAATTGGGACAACTCTAATAGCATAATCAATAAAATGTACTCTATAAAAGGAGAAAAATATTTTAATATTAGAGGTAGAATGTTATCAAATATAAGATAATTTCAAAATATGGGTGTGTATGTTTAGTATATCTGAAAGGATATATAAAGATATGCATAATTTTCATTTAATATGTGGATGACCTTCACTTTTTATAAACCTTTGTCTTTTCTACCGATAAACATGAATTATTTTTGTAATTAAAAAATATTTTTACAGTATTTTGAAAAAGAAAAAACAGTATCTAGTCCAATTTCTTTATTATAAAGTAGAATAAATGGGTCACAGGATACACAAAACAGATTTTATTTGTGTGTGTATGTTTAAGTATTAAAGATTGAGATAAAGAAGTTTATCCAGTATAATCCACCTGGAAGGACAAGCAGGTTAGGTTTTACTCAAAAGTTGGGAGTTGTTTTAATGTTTATGAACCATATAGTACTTGTAAAAAATAAACCCCATTATTAGCCATCAAATTGCATTGCGGCAAGACACTCGATTCAGAGGCAGATACACTCAACTAAGTGAACGCATGTATCAGAACATTAATGAAACGAAATATGCACAAATATTTGTTTTATTCCCTCTTTCATTCCCACACTCAGTTCTGGTTTCTATATAGGTGTTTTCGTCTCTCAGGATAGTTTTAGAACTGTCAATTGTCAGTCTCTCCATTTTTTAGACTTCCTGA
Source organism: Furipterus horrens (assembly GCF_987537825.1). Classification (NCBI taxonomy): domain Eukaryota; kingdom Metazoa; phylum Chordata; class Mammalia; order Chiroptera; family Furipteridae; genus Furipterus; species Furipterus horrens. Next base: position 54,420,262 of record NW_028327176.1, on the reverse strand, counting down.
TATACCCTTTTTAAAATGTTTTTCTTATCTTTGAAATCTCATTCTAACATAGTTGAAGAACAAATCTATTTTATATGAAATAAAAGGTTGCAATTTCCTAACTTGTTTTTCATTGTTTGTATTAAATGTTTTACTCCAAGTTTCTTTTACCTTATCTTTACATTTTCCCCTTACTTCTTTTAGTCTTCAATGTTCCCTTTATTACCTTACTTTAATTTTTTCTGTTTCTCCTCTTTCTCCTCCTGCTCCCCACTCTCCTCTTACCACTCCAATGACCTCCCTGTGTGGCCCCAGGTGTGCTGTGTAATTCCCAGGCCCGTAACTAATAAACCTTCCCTTCCCCGCAGTAAGTTTTCCAGTGGTTATCATTGAAAAACTGTCTTGCAATTATAATGAAAAACACAGGGGCTGGTCCAGCCACATTTGTTATTGGTAGGCTGAGACCAGGAAGCAGCATTAGGTAAGCAATTTGATCAGATTAGGTGAAAATCACTACACATAAACATTGTGCCACGGGTGTCCCATTGACTCCCGTTGCTGTGCCAGGATTTCCAGAAGCCTGCTCTGAGCATCTCAAATTTTGCAACTGCCTGCCACTGTCACGTGTGTTTCAACGGTCCTCATTTTTGAAATAATTCTTGCTTCCTGTATAGCGTATCTCAAGAGGACTTGCCTCTGGTTCAGTTGTCATTGTTATCTTCCTAGCTTCTCATCATTCAAACAAGCATTAAAGATGTTTCTACTCATTCTGTGGGAATGTATACACAGCCGGCAAAATGTGTGGTATTTATTGTGCTGCTCTTAAAAAGCATGTTTTGTAGTGTCTTACTTTACTAAGCGTTCACCTAAGAGTTAACAAATCTCCATGAAGAGAGATTTTGTATACAAACATGTTTTCCATGAATATGGCAGGGCATTAATGAGATCATTTGAAGAATCATTTTCATTTCTGCTGTCAATCAGTACTCCCGCAGCCCAGATAAGAGGTGGGGTGGGGTCTAGAGACTGGGAGGTGTCGTTCTCAGGTCGCTGAACCCCAGCAACTTGGGAGGCCCACAAAAAGGATTGCAGGAAGAAAGGAAATGTGCAAAGGGTAGGGTGGGTGGGAGAGCCGCTGAAACAATTAATGCCTGTTGCCTTTGGCTCTAAGGTGTAAACCTACCAGTTGGTTCTAAGCATTTCCTGCTCCAGTTCCCATTCCCAGATGTGGGCTGTGCTGGGCTTAGCTGCTGCTGGACCTTGGGAGGCCAGGGAAGGTGTGAAAAAACAAACTAGCAAAGCCACATCCTTCACAGTGCTCCCTCCCTCATACCTTTCTCTGTTCCCAGACCTCCAGCCTGGGCTTAATGTTCCTGAGCTTCTTGGTGGTCACTCCAGAGTGGATTTTTAAAAGTTTTCTCAATATCACTGAGCAGCTCCTGAGGCGCAGGGGAGAAGGAAAGACATGGTTAGGATTAATGGGGGATTAATCTCAAATGTATTTTCTTCCAAAGAGTTAGAGAAAGTTAAGATGAATCTAAGCAGCATTTGAGGAAAGCTAAGAACAAAGACTAGTTTTATTTTATTTTATTTTATTTTTTATTGTATTTTTTCCGTTACCATGTAGTCTCCTTATACCAACCCCCACACCGCGATCACCACTGTGCTGTCCATTTCCATGAGTCCTTTTTCCTTTTTGCTCAATCCCACCACCCCCTAACCTCCCCGGCTTCTTAGTTATCGCCCTGCCCTCTATCTATGAGTTTGTCTCTATTTTCTGTGTTAGTTCAGTTTGTTCATTAGGTTCTACATAAGAGTGAAATTATATGGTATTTGTCTTTCTCTGACTGAGTTATTTTACTCAGCATAATCTCCATGCTGTTGCAAAGGGTAAAATTTTCTGCTTTTTAATGGCCGCGTAGTATCCCATTGTGTAAATGTCCCATAGTTGTTTTATCCACTCACCTACTGATGGGCACTTGGGCTGCTTCCGTATCTTGGTGACTGTAAATAATGCTGCATTGAACATAGGGGTGCTTATGTTCTTCCAAATTACTGTTTTGGCTTCCTTTGGAAATATTCCCAGAAGTGGGATTGCTGGGTCAAAAGGCAGATTTATTTTTAACTTTTTGAGGTATCTCAATAATGCTTTCCACAGTGGCTGCACCAATGTGCATTCCCATTAACAGTGCAAAAGGGTTCCACTTTGTCTACATCTTCACCAGCACTTGTTGTGTGTTGATTTATTGATGATAGCCATTCTGACAAGTGTGAGATATGTTGTGGTTTTAATTTGCATTTCTCTGATGGTTAGTGACATTGAGCAACTTTTCATATGTCTATTGGCCATCTGTATGTTCTCTTTGGAGAATTGTCTATTCAGGTCCTTTGCCTGTTTTTTAATTGGGTTGTAAAGAATCAGAAAATCTGAAATAGACAGATTACTCTTAGTGAAATTGAAGCCGTAATTTAAAAAAAACTCCCTACAAACAAAAGCCCTGGACCAGATGGCTTCACCAGTGAGTTTTACCAAAGATTCTGAGAAAAAATAACACCCTTCCTTCTCAGAGTACAGTAGTTCTCTCATTATCGCGGTTCACCTATCATGGCCTCACTGTATCACGGGATTTTTAAAAATATTATATTTAATTATTTATCGCGGACTTTTTGCTATATGGCGGGATTTTGCGGCACTGTATACGTATGTTGTTAAAGTTACATAGGTTTAAGAGTGTAGAATAAATATAAGGTTTCTACTTCGCAGGGGGTGGGGGTGGTCTAGAGCGCAATACCCGCAATAAGTGAGGAATACTGTATTTCAAACTGCCCTGGCTGGTTTAGCTCAGTGGATTGAGCGTCGGCCTGCGAGCTAAGTGTCGCTGGTTCGATCTTCCAGTCAGGGTACATCAGAGAAGGAAAACTCTGACTCCAAAAAACCTCCGCTGCCTTGCGGCATACCTCTTCAGGGGAAAGGCTAAGGGAGTAAACCCCGACAGAAAATCCGGAGCCGGAGTCCCTAAGGCGGTTTGACGTTGTAGTCAACACCGGCAACTCCTGCGGCGCACCTGAAGTCAAGCTGTATTGACTCCGTCTTTCCCTTGGATCCTTCAGCTGCGAAGAGAGGGGGGGTCTGCTGCATGGGCAACAGCAGACCCTCCATATTACCCTGCCCAGGCTCTGTAGCTTCAGCGTCATCGCAAGATGTCGATTCAACACGGGAGGAGACAGATACCATGTCACTCCCGAGTCGGACTGCACAGCCATTCTCGGCGGTGCAGATAGACTCTTAAGAAGCTACACCATCGTCTCTCTCGAGACGGACGGCTGCCGACGACGACTGTATTTCAAAACATTCAAGAGGCGTGAAGGCTCCCAAACTCATTTAATGAAGCCCACACTATCCTAATGCCAAAGCCAGATACACTACAAAGAAAAACAATTTTAGGCCAACAACTCTGATGAACATAGATGTTAAAATCCTCAATAAAATATTAGCAAATTACATAGAGCAATGCATTAAAAAGATCATACACCGTGATCAAATGGGATTTATTTAGGGAATGGGAGTTTGGTACATTTGCAAATCAATAAAGGTGATTGACCATGTAAAAAAAATGAAAGATAAAAACCATATGAACATATCAATAGATGCAAAAAAAAAAAAAACATTTGATAAAATCCAGCACCCATTTATAATAAAACTTTCAGCAAAGTTGGAATAGAGGGAACATAATAAACATAGTAAAGCCATATATGACAAACCAACAGCCAGCATCATAGTCGACGGGCAACAACTACAAGCATTCCTCTTAAGACTGGGAATAAGACAAGGATATCCAAGTTCATCTTTCTTATTCAACATAGTACTGGAAGTCCTAGCCATAGCAATCAGACAAGAAGAAGAAATAAGAGGCATCCAAATTGGAAAGGAAGAAGTAAAACTGTCTTTATTTGAAGATGACATGATACTGTATGTAGAGAACCCCAAAGATTCCACTAAGAAACTACTAGGACTAATACATTAATTCAGCAAAGTACCAGAATACAAAAGTAATATTCAGAAATCAGTTGAGTTTTTATATACTAATAATGAAGTATCAGAAAGGGAAGTTAAGAAAACAATCCCATTCACAATTGCTTCAAAAAGAATAAAATACCTAGGAATAAACCTAACCAAAGATGCCAAAAACCTGTTCTCAGAAAATTATAAGACGCTGAAGAACGAAACTGATGAAGATACAAATAAGTAGATGCACATACCATGTTCATGGATAGGAAGAATTAACATCATTAAAGTGTTCATACTACCCAAAGCAATCTATAGATTCAATGCAATTCCTATCAAGACTCCAATAACATATTTCACAGAATTAGAATGAATATTTCAAAAACTTATATGGAACCACAAAAGGCCCCGAATAGAAGCAGCAATCCTGAGAAAGAAGAACGAAGTTGGAGGAATCGCCCTACCTAACATCAAACTATACGATAAGGCCATAGTAATCAAGACAGTCTGGTACTGGCATAAAAACAGACACATAGATCAATGTAACAGAAGAGAGAGCCCAGAAATAAACCCACACCTTTCCTGCCAAATATTTGACAAAAGAGGCAAGAGCCTAAAATGGAGTAAAGATAGCATCTTCAGTTTGGGAGGACTGGACGGGTACATGTAAAAAAAAAAAAAAAAGAAAAGAAAAGAAACTAGATCAGCATCTTAAGCTATACACCAGAATAAACTCAAAATGAATAAAAGACAAATATGAGTCATGATACCATAAAAATCCTAGAGGAAGACATAGGCAGTACAATTTCAGATGCCTCACTTAGCAATAGTTTTGCCAATATAGATCCCAGGGCAAAACAAACAAATGGGACTACATTAAGTTAAAAAGCTTCTGCACAGCTAAAGAAACCATCATCAAAATGAAAAGGGAACCCACTGTATGGGAGAACATGTTTGTGAACAATACACCAGACAAGGGTTTAATCTCCAAAATATATAAAGAACTTATACAGCTCAACACAAGGAAGAGAAACAATCCAATCAAAAAATGGGCAAAGGACCTGAATAGACACTTCTCCAAAAGGACATACAGATGGCCAATGGACATATGAAAAAATGCTCAATGTCATTAATCACCAAAGAGACAGAAATAAAAACCACAATGAGATATCACCTCACACCTGCCACAGTGGCTATTAATAAATCAACAAACGAGTACTGGTGAGGATGTGGAGAAAAGGGAACCCTGTGCGCTGTTGGTGGGAATGTAGCCTGGTGCAGCCACTGTGAAAAACAGTATGGAATTTCCTCAAAAAGTTAAAACTGGAACTGCCTTTTGATCCAGAGGTCCACTGCTGGGAACATACCCTAAGAAACCTGAAACATCAATTCAGAAGAACTTACACACCCCTATGTTCATAGCCGAGCTGTTTACAATAGCCAAGATTTGGAAACAGCCTAAGTACCCATCAGTAGGTGAGTGGATTAAAAAACTGTGGTGAATTTACACAATGGAGTACTGCACAGCAGTAAAAAAAAAAAAAAAAAAAAAGGATTCTTACCTTTTGCAAGGGTATAGCAGCATGGATGAAACTGGAAACTATTATGTTAACTGAAATAAGCCAGTCAGTGAAAGATAAATTCCATTTGCTCTCACTTATAAGTGGAATTAATGAACAAAATAAACTAATGAGCAAAATAGAACCAGGGGCATAGAAACATGGAACACTCACAACTGTAAGAAGGGAGAGGGGAGGTGGGGACTGGTTGAAAAACGGTGAATGGCTCAGTCAAAGAACATATATGAATGACCCATGGACATGGACAGCGGTGTGGGGATTGACTGTGGTAGTGTGGAGGGGCGGGCTGGGTGGAGTGGGGCACAGGGGAATAAACTGGGGAAACTGTAATACCACATACAATGAAATATTTAAATTTAAAGAAGAGAATGAATCAACACTGGTGAGCTGAGGAGGGCGTGGTACACGGTCTGCGCGGAGGCCCCACCAGGTGACGCTGCAGGCTGCGAATCTGCCCGGCCGGGGGACGTCTGGGCTCTTGCCAGGTGAGCCAAAGCCGTCGCGGGCCTCGGAGGACCGGTCTTGGGATCTGCTGGGCTGCCGGGCCCTCACCGCCGCCCCTTGCCTGCAAACGCCAGGGTCGTGCAGCGCGAGGGGCCGTTGGGGAGTCACGGCCGAGGCCCGAGAGTGTGACGGCCGCCGCCCGCGAGTTCGCCCTGCGTCCCGCCTGCCCTCCTCCTGGCGCCCGTCCGCAGCTGCTGGACTGGTTCCGGTCGCTCGCCTGCAAGGAGGAGATGGGGCTGACGCTCGTGGGGCTGCAGTGAGGGGGCAAGAACGCCTTCGTCAGTGCCATCACGGTGAGTGCCCTCCTGCTCGCATGCCCGCCCGCCCGCCGCCGCTGCTGCGGGAAAGCCGGTCGGGGCCCTTCGAGGGATGAAGTGGCGGGAGGGGGCAGGGGTCGAACGTGCCCGTCTCTTCCCCGGGACCGGACTCGGAGTGTCCCTTGTGCGGTGGGCAGCTGAAGGGTTCATACCAAGGGTGAACTTGGGCTTGTGACGTCTTCGCGAACCCGGCGGTCCTAGGAGAAAGCGGGAGAATTGAAAAGCTCCGTCCGGTCGCCACTCGGGACAACGAGCCCCAATTGCGGGATCCTTCCCGAATTCTGTGCGCGGCTAGTCAGTCCCCTGTCCTTCGGGTGCGGGTTTCACCCGTTCCCCGGGGCCGAGGTCAGTTGGTGGCTGCTGCGCTGACGGTGGAAGCTGGGGACAGAGCTCCAGCGCGTCCGCATGGTGCCCCGCGTTTATTCAGCCAGGCGGCGGCGGGCTCTGCTTTTCCAGGGCTCCTGCCTCAAGCTGGGGTCGGGGGGGTGGGGGTGGCGGTTGGGGCACAAGACGGATCTGTAATCCGCAGAAAGTTAACCACCGTGACAGACCGGGTCGGGGAGGAGAGTTTCTTACAAGAGGAGGGAAGGGACTGGGCAGGGATAGGACTCATTCCAGGCCCAGGGAAGGGGTTTCCAGGAGGGAAATCGCGCCGGGAACCCATATGCAATGTAGTGTTTATTCTTAGTGACTGAATGCAAGGATTGTTGCGGAAGAAATAAGAGCGAAAGATTCTCATCAATCTTTATTTAGAGCCCAGGAGTTGCCCGGACTCAGTCTTAGCTGGTCAGGGTGCGTTTGCAATGACCTAAAGGGACATAGAGGACAGTGTTTCTTCCACTTTTGAGACGACAGCTGGAATCCTCACTTACCAGGGGGCCAGTTGTCCGTCTGGTTTGGCAGCAGGAATGATTCTCAAACACAGCACCCTGATTGGGGGCAATAGGTGACATATGACTCTTAGTTCTTGCACTAGTGGAGCAATGGGAATGAGTAAGACTTGGAGAAAAGGAGGTGAGCAGAAATCCAAATCTCCTTTGAAGAATGTTGCATATGACAATAAATAAGTTTACCTATTTGTTTGGCTTTTGTTGTAATTTTTTAAATTTTAGCTCGAGGTCGACTATGTTTCAACCAGTGTGGTAGGGTGGAATGTGTATGTCATACCACTAAAATTAATAAGGAAAACTGGACTGAGTATTCATATTAGAACTTTTATATGATGTGGAAAAGATCATACAACTGCACACTTTCTGATATTCCCTCGATACGAGAATTGAAGTCTCCTTGTAAATTCTATCCTTTCTACAAGACTTAATTAATTAACTTATAGTGTAGGTAGGCGTATTGCTACAAAAGTTGTATTTCTGGCAGAAAAGTAGTTCTGCTTGGGAAACATCAACAAAACTTTATTAAATCTTTGAGGAACTCAAAACAGTGCAGCCTAATATAATGAACGTGAACTTTGAAGTCAAACAACCCTGGTCTGCCATCAGGCTCTGCCACTTTGCAACCTTGCATCCTGTTTCAGTCTTTGCTTTCTCATCTATTAAGTGGAGATAATAGATTCCTTACATACTGTCTTTGAGGAGTACGTAAAATGACGTTTATGAAGTAACTAGCATCATGCCTGCCCAGAGGAAAGGCTAAGATAAATGGTAACTATTGGTATGATTTGTAGTGGATACACTCCCTCAATGCAGAACATTTAAAAAAAAATTGAGATGGGAATTAGCTGGGGTCATTTCCTCCTTTGAACCTCTGTATGTATCCAGTTGTGGGCTTCAGTAATGGATTTAGGGATTGAAGCAAGTAATCATATCCGCTACAAACACATCTTTAAAAAAATTAGCCCTGGCTGATGTGGCTCAGTGGATTGAGCACCGGCCTGTAAAGCAAAGGGATGCAGGTTCCCTTCCCAGTCAGGGCACCTGTCTGGGTTATGGGCCAGGCCCCTTTTTATGGAACGCATGAGACAGAACCACACATTAATGTTTCTCCCCCTCTCTTTCTCCCTCCCTTCCCCTCTCTCTAAAAATAAATAAAATCTGTCCAGCTCTGATTTTTCTTTGAGAATAAATGAGACATACAGACTGGTGAATAGCTGGTTTAATCCCAAGTGGAATTAAAATAGGGGTAAAATATGAGAGGTTTCAAAAGGGGTAACTGATGTTGATTGGCAAAGAGGCAAATGAGGACGCCTGGGAAAGTCTGGAGCTAGAAACAGTGAAGGCAGGTGTTGGGGCAGGAGATAGGGGTTCCACTGAGGGGAGTTGGGAGACACAGCAGAGGGTGGAGGAAGCTGACGGGATCTTGGACACCGGTGACGCTGATGAGCTGAGGTGTGTCCGTGACAGCCGAGGAGGCACGAGAGGGTCTGTGTCAGTCACAAGAGGGTCAATCACAGGAGCATAGGTAAGAGGAACGTTATTACCGGTTCAGGTTGCCGGGGAGAAATGGGACCAGCCAGAGGGCTGTGGTACCATTTATGGAGAATGGTCAGTCTGTGTGGATTTTGTAAGATTAGAGAGGAAATGAGAGAGGGATGGAGTGGAAGGAATGCGGGCCGATGTGTGAGATGGAGAAGGAGACACCAGAGACTAGACCCATCTAGCAACCCAGGAAGACACTCGTCTCTGCTACTTCTGTTGTAATAAAAATGCATCTGAATTCAACCTCCCTGAGTCCGCATTTCACCCTGGCACCTTCTGCTTCCATCGGCAAAACACTGATAATTGACTTTGTGGATTATGACCAAGATTCAGAAAAAGCAAATATGTTTAATAAAACATTGGTTTTGCTTTCTAATTTATTAAAATCAGGAGCTCGTGCAGGGCAGCCAAGTGAATGCTCTGGAGGTTTCCATCAGCCCCATAGCCAACCCGGTGGCCAAAGGGTTTTCTAACTCACTTTGGAAATTGTAACCACAAAACCAGCACCCACATAATTAAATTTTTCTCCTATATAAGTCAGTACCTTTCCTTTTGTCCTCCCTTCTATAAGTCAGTCAGAATTCCAGTTTATTTCTCTTTCCTTATGTGTAGAAAATAATTTTTTCCTTGTTATAAAAGAATTCTAGTTTGCTTCTTGGAACCAGCGGAAGAATAGACCTGAATCTGCAGAGCAGAGCGGAAACTACGAAGTGAAGTTCAGCTGACCTCACATAGCAAATTAAGCTGCAGTCCATTTAAACTGCCAGAAACGATACATTCAGCAACTCTGCCTAAAGGACATTGGGGTGGTATTGGGCAGGCCGGAGGGTCTGTTAACGAAAAGCACGCAGTCTCTGGCTCCTGCTGCCACCCTGTGCAGTGGCGCTGCCTCTTGCCTGTCCCTTCGATTTGTCACATTCTGACTCCCACTCTAGTATCATCAGAGAGGTGCCCTAAGGTAGTGAGTTTTTCTATTTCTCAACTTGTTTGACAGCGGGCAGGGTAACGGTGATAAATTCAAAGGAACTGCTATTAAAAAGTAATGTTAAAATGTTCTCAAGTGAGATCTATGTATAGTCAGAGGTGGGCTGAATGCCAAGCCACGTCTGTGAGGGTGGATGTTATTTTTCTTTTAATTTGAGGTCTTTTGGTCTGGCACTTCCTATTTCCCTAGGCCAGTCATGGTTTTACTTGCAAAATGACCCAATGCATACAGCAAGAGTCTTGTAGGCGGGGAGCAGAGGCAAGCAAACCGCAGAGGAGTCAAAGGCACTCATGAGCTGGTTACATGTGCCAAACTCGAAATGCCTCAAATATGATGAATCTGGCAGAAAGTTCCAGTCTTTCCCCAGCAAATTCTCAGTTAATCTGAGCTCCTGGAGGAGACAGAGACCTCCCCACATCTCTCTTTTATTTCTGCCCACCTCCAGGCATGTGTGGTGGCCTTTAGAACGAGTCACAGCACACAGTAGGGTGGGTAAAAATAAGAGCAGAAAAGGATGTGCACGCGTTAGTTTCCACGCCCTAGTCATGAGTGTGATTTGGTGTTAAACTGTCCCATATGTCATGGAGGACAAAGCGTTTGGGGGGCTCTTGAAGCAATCCCCTGTGGGTGCCTGTTACCCATCCCCATCTCCTTCCCCCACAGACGACTGGAGCAGCATCTCTCTCCCTTTGGTCATCAGTGTGTTGGACAAGTGAAGCCACGTGACTTAAAAGCAGGGTGCCACACTGTGATTGTGTTGCAGGGGCATGGATTTGGTCACAGTATCTCCACATTCACCATGAGAACCATCAGAACCAGGAGGATTGGTGGGCCAGCAGCAGGCATAGGCCCACCTGCCTGACACACCCAGTTCACGGCACAACACCAAGCCTGGTCTCCCTGGGCGCTGAGGTCCTGCTGGGCCTGCGCACTTGCTGGAACTCATGCTGAAGCATCGCCTCCCTCCTGCCCGCCCCTCGGAGGGCTGAGAGCTGCTCTTCACTTGCTTATGTTTACCTTTCAGACAGGAAACTCAGTCTTGAACATAGGAAAAACTGACAATGCAAAATAAAATAGATTTATATGCAAAAATAAATTTGTCCTGGGAACTAAATTCCAGGGCATAGCAGTCTGCAGGCTGGGACTCTGGAGCTCTGGCCTTAACCGCTTGGCCGGTGTGCCTACTCAAATTCAATTATTTTCTCCTTCCAAACGTCAAATGAAGCTGGTGATGGATGTGCCGCCCTTACTGATTGGGATTTTGTGGGCTGCCTTCCCACCACTGAATGGCAGAGGCTGAAAGACCACTGTCTAAGTCTGTGGAGCATATTAAATTCAGACCGCAGTTCTGTCTCAGCATCTGCAGGGGGTGACATCAGCACCAGCATGACACAGGGTCCGTGCTGGCCTCCTTGCTGTGTGTGCTCAGCAGGGATTCTCTGCCACATTACTTGGTGCTTTGTCTTGAAGCTATGGTTTCTCTCAGAATCTTAGATTCCTCTTCTTCCAGGCATTGTGTTGAAGCGAACTGACGAGAGAAAAAAAAAAAATAAGTAGGAATCCCCCCCCAACTTGTGCAGCACAGGGGCCCATTTCCTCAGGTCCTTGCCAGAGACATGTTTTTTCTTGGTGTTTTAGGAGCTTATGCCCCAGAGACGAGCTTTTCCTCATCATTCCAGGAGCTTACGCCCTGGCCTTGGCTGCAGATTCAGAGTAGGGGCAGGGCCAGTAGAAGAGAGGGAAGGGCCCCCAACAGTCCCCCACTTTGGCTCCAACAGGCCCCTTGTGCAGTCCTGTCTACTTCTCCAGTCCCGCCCGTGGAGCCGTGCTGAGAAGCACCTCCTTCAGGACAGAGCTGAGATCAAGGCAGGAAAACGCATCAGTTCACCACCATGCTGGTCATCCGTCCGCTCCTGACTTCTGTCCCCAGTCTGCCCACCGCTGCTTCCTCCCAGAATCCGCGGATACTGGCTTTTCTGCTCTGAGCTCACGGTTGTCATCAGTCAGGGGATGGCTGGTTGTGTACTTGCACCACCTTGGTGGCTCCAGAGTGATGTGCTCTCTTTTCCTAAGAAGAAGGAAGGAAAGGGAGAAAGTGAGTCTGAATAACAAGTAGACTTTCTTTAGAAATAAGTAAACAGTTATTGTCTTACAAGTCCTTTGAAGTGCTGTGATGGTTGGCATGAGGTACTTTTATTCTTCTCTCTGGATCTTCTTCCTGAAGAAGGTGGACGTAGTTAGCTGCCCAGATACGGGGCCAGGAGGGTGGGGCGCTGTCTCTGGCTCTGAGATGCTTGGGGCTGGTGCTGCTCTTCGTGGCCGAGCCCCTCTCGCCGTGCAGTTCCGGGCTGGCAGGAGGCAGGACCAGCTGTGAGTTGCTCCTCCCAGGCCTCCTGACGGCCCCTGTCCCTCTGTCCTGCGTGCGGTGGGTCTGTGCTCATTGCCAGGAGAATGTGGAGGGTCAGCTGGCCTCCAGGGCACTTGGTGGAGTGACACGTTGGAGAAGCCCTGGGTCCCTGAGTCACTGTGTAGGGAGGATGAGTCCCCGTGGCTCCCAGGCCCACATCACGGGACACGAGGAGCAAGTGGATATTTCTCTGGGTTCTGATCCTGAAAAGCCTGCTATGGAGGCTTGACATGATGACCCTGACTGACGGCCTTTGATGGGCAATCAGAAGTTTCCTGGCTTGCCCACTGAGTAAGCATTGGACTTTGGTGAGTCACTTTCTGTCTCTCACCTTCACTGAACCCCCTGCTGAATGGGGTTGTTGATTTCACCCCCCAGCATTACCTTTCCCTTCCTACAGCCAAGTTGAAAGATAAACTTGGGCCATTTCTGCAATGGAGAGCATATGAAGACAAGATGTTATTATTACCATAATTTTGAGAACCATCTGCCAAATACACAGAAATATTATCGATCGTCCCTTACCTTTGAAAGAGTATAGGGATCATTTCCACAATTGGAATCCCCAGATAATTAAAAAGCACATGCTCCCGCTGATGGTGCATCCTTCCATCTGATCATCTTGCGTCCTTGAGTAGCGTCACTCATGGACACTGTGACTGTGGAGCCACTGGGACCAGCCACAACTGCCAAGAAGAACTTTTACATCTTTGGTTAAATATATTCCTAATTAAAAAAAAAATGTGTGTGTGTGTGTGTCTATATATATACAGACACACATACATAATTATGTATGTATATATGTAGACACATTTATATAGTGATATATAGTGCAATTGTAATTAAGATTGTTCTCTTAGTTTCCTGTTTTGATAGTTTATTATGAGTGTATAAAAAGGCACCTGATTTCTGGGTCTTTATTTTGTAGCCTGTCACTTTACTGGATGCATTTATCAGCTCTCGCAGCTTTATGGTGGCATCTTTAGGGTTCTCTACATACAATATCATGTCATCTGCAAATAATGACAGCTTTATTTCTTTCCAATTTGAATGCCTTTAGTTTCTTCTTGTCTGATTGCTGTGGCCAGGACTTGCAGTACTGTGTCAAATAATAGTAGTGGAAGCCTACATCCCTGTCTCGATCCCAATCTTATGGAGAACAGTTTCAGATTTTGCCCATGGGTATGATGTTAGCTGTGAGTTTGTCGTGTGTGGTCTTTATTATGTTGAGGTTGTTTCCTTTATTCCCACTTTGCTTAGAGTTTTTATCACAAATGGGTGCTGGATTTTATCAAATGCTCTTTCTGCATCTGTTGATATGATCATGTAATTTTTATTATTCAATTTATCTGTATAGTGTATCATATTTATTGATATGCAGATATCGTACCAACCTCTAATCTCACTTGATTGTGCTGTATGATCTTTTTAATGTATTGCTGGATCCAATTTGCTAATATTTTTGTTGAGAATTTTAGCATCTCTGGTCATCAGATATACAGACCTATGATTTCCTTTCTTGTAATGTCTTTATTTGGTTTTGGAATTAGGATAATGTAGGTCTTGAAAAATGAGCTTGGGAGTCTCCCCTCCTCTTGAATGTTTTGGAGTAGTTAGAAAAGAATAGTTTGTAGTTCATCTTTGAATGTTTGGAAAAATCCACCTGAGAATTTATCTGGTTCAGATTTTATACTCTTTGGGAGTCTTTTGATCCCTGCTTCAATTTCATTGGTTGTAATTGGTCTCTTCAGATTTTCTGATTCTTCTTGATTGAGTTTTACCTATTTTATTCAGATTTTATAATTTTTGGCATAGAATTGTTCATAATGTTTTTCTTACAACGCTTTATATTTCTGTGACATCAGTGATTACTTCTCTCCTTTCACTTCTGCTTTTATTTATTTGGGTCCTCCCTCTTTTCTAATTAATTTTTCCATAGAGAACAGGAGGGTGGGGTGGAGGGAGGAAGAGACAGAGAGAAAGAAAAAGAAAGATAGATATACATTGATTTGTTGTTCCACTTATTTATGCATTCATTGGTTACTTCTTGTATGTGCCCTGACTGGAGATCGAACCACAACCCTGGCATTTTGGGACAATGCTCTAACCAACTGAACTGCCTGGCCAGGGCTCTCTTGTGTTCTTGGTGCATCTGGATAAAGGTAAATCAATCTTGCTTATGTTTTCAGAGAACCGGCTCTTGGTTTCATTGATGTTTTGTATTATTTTTTAGATTCTATTTTGTTTATCTCTGCTCTGATTTTTATGATTTCATCTTCTAATCACTGTGGGCTTTTTTGTTCTTTTTCTATAAATTTTTCAAAATATTTTTCTTCATTACCTTATTTTTGTTTTTGACTGAAACTTTACTGTATTTTTTTCCATTACCATTTAGTCTCTTTATATCCCCGGCCCCACAACAATCACCACACTGGTGTCCATGTCCATGAGTCCTTATTTCTTTTTGCTCTTATCCCTCAACCCCCTAACCAGCCCTCGCCACTAGCTGCCGCCTACTCGCCATCATCCAGTCTGTCTCTGGTTTGCTTGATAGTTCAGTTTGTTCATTAAAGTCCACATATAAGTGAAATCATATGATATTTCACTGAATGCCTTATTTCACTTACATAATGCCCTCCAGGTCCATCCACAGCGTCACAAACAGTAAAATTTTCTTCTTTTTACCACAGAGTAGTATTTCATTGTGTAAATGTCCCATGGTTATTTTATCCACTCATCTACTGATGGACACTTGGGCTGCTTCCATATCTTGGCAACTGTAAATAACACTGCAATGAACGCAGGGGTGCTTATGTCCTTTTGAGTTAGTGTTTGGGTTCCTTCAAATACATTCCCAGAGTGGGATCATTGGGTCAAAAGGCAGATGCATTTTTAATTTTTTGATGTATCTCCATACTGCTTTCCATGGTGGCTGCAACAATCTGCATTCCCAACAGTGGTGCAAAAGGGTTCTCCTTTCTCCACATCCTCACCAGTACTTGTTGGTTGATTTATTGATGATGGCCATTCTGACTGGGGTGAGATAAGATCTAATTGTGGTTTTAATTTGCATTTCTCTAATCATTAGTGATGTTGAACATCTTTCCACATGTCTGTTTATTGGCTATGTGCATGTACTCTTGGGAAAATTGTTTATTCAGATCCTTTGCCCGTTTTTTAACTGGGTTGTTTGTTTGGGGGGTTTTGTTTTTGTTTTTATTTTGTTCTTGTTTTTTTGTTTTTGTTTTTTTTTTTGTATTGAGTTTTGTAAGTTCTTCATAACTTTTGGATGTTAACTCCTTGTCAGATGTATCAGTAAAATGTTCTCCCATTTTGTGGGTTGTCTTTTTATTTTGCTGATGACTTCCAGAGAGGAAGGGAAAGAGAGAAACATCAATTTGTTTTTCCACTTATTTATTTATTGGTTGATTCTTGTATATGCCATGACCAGGGACTGAACCTCAACCTTCACATATAGGAATGGTGCTCTAACGATCTGAATTACTCAGCCAGGGCTTCTAGTTCCTTTAAGTGTAAAGTTCCATTGTTTATTTGAGATTTTTCTTGTTTCTTGAGGTAGGCCTGTAATGCTATGAGTCTCCCTCTTACGACTGCATGCTCTGTGTCCCATAAATTTGAGGTGGTTGTGTTTCCTTTTCCATTTGTTCAAGGTATCTTTTGATTTCTTCCATGATCACATTGTTAACCAATTCATTGTTTAATAACATTTAGCCTCCATGTTTTTGTGTGTTTTTCAATTTTTTTGTTGTGATTGATTTCTAGTTTCATACCATTGTGGTCAGAGAAGATGATCCACAAGGTTTTAATCTTCTTAAATTTATTGAGACTTGTTTTGTGTCCTAACACGTAGTTTATCATAGAAAATATTCCATGTGCACTTGAAAAGAATGTATATTCTGCTACTTCAGGATGAAATTTGCTCTAAAGATATCAATTAAATCCATCTGATAAGAGTGTCATTTAATATCACCATTTTAGTTTTTCTTTTCTATTTTTTGTCTGGAAGATCTATCCACTGATGTCAATGGGGTAATAAATACCCTGATATGACTGTATCACTGTTAATCTCTCCCTTTATGTCCATCCAGATTTGCTTTCTGTATCTAGGTTCTCCTATTACGGGTAAATAAATGTTTAAAAGGTTATGTCCTCTTGTTAGATTGCTCCCTTTATCATTATGTAGTATCTTTCTTTGTCTCTTTCCATAGCCTCCGTGAAAGTCTATTTTTTTCAGATATAAGTATTTCTATCCCAGCTTTTGTTTTCATTTACATTTACATAAAATATCTTTTTCCATCCCTTTACTTTTTAGTCTGTGTATCTTTTGTTCTGAGGTGGGTCTCTTGTAGACAGCATGTATGTAAGTCTTGTTTTCTTACCCATTCAGTGACCCTCCATTTTTTGATTGGGGCATTTAAGTCATTTACATTTAAAGTGACTACATATTGATAGGTATGTATTTATTGCCATTTTATTCTTTAACTATGTTCCTCTGGTTTTTTTTCTTCTTTTTCTTCATCTTCTTCTTGAAGAAGATTCTGTAACAGTTCTTGTAATGCTGGCTTGGTAGTAACAAACTCATTTACCTTTTCCTGATTTGGAAAGTTTTTAATTTCTCCTTCAATTTTAAGTGATAGCCTTGCTGCATAGAGCAGTTTGGGTTGTATGTCCTTGCTTCTCATCACTTTGAATATTTTGTGCCAATTCTTTCTTGCCTGAAATGTTTCTGTTAAGAAATCAGCCAACAGCTTTATGGGAGCTCCCTTGTAGGTAACTATCTTTCTTTCTTTTTTTAAATTAAATTTTTTTTCATTGTATTTTTCTATATTTTTCTTGCTGCTTTTAAGATCCCCCCCTTTGTCTTTAATCTTGACCAAATTAATTATGACATATCTTGGTGCGGGCCTCTTTGTGTTCATTTTGTTTGGGACTCTGTGGTTCCTAGACTGGTGTGTCTTTTTTCCTTTATCAGATTATGGAAGTTTTCGGTCATTATTTTTTCCAATAGATTCTTGATCCCTTGCTCTTTCTCTTCTCCTTCTAGTGCCCCTATGATGTGGATGTTGTTACAGTTTATATCGCTCCCAGACCCCATACTGTCCTCTTTTTTCTTATTTTTTTTTCTTTTTCTATATTGATTATTTCTTCCACCTTATCTTCCAAATCACTGATTGAATCCTCTACTTCCTCCAATCAACTGTTTATCCTTCTAGTGTATTCTTCATTTCAGATATTGTAGCCTTCATTTCTGACCGGTTCTTCTTTATGGTTTCTGTGTCATTTCTCATGCTTACTCCTTATTCAAGTTCTCACTGGTTTCATCCATTCTTCCTGAGTTCTTTGAGCATCTTTATAACCATTGATTTTTAACTCTATATCTGATAGATTGCTTGCCTCTACTTCATTTAATTTATTTTCTGGAGGTGGGGCATGTTTCATTGTCTCCTCTTCTTAGCTTTTGTGTGTGTCTCTATGTATTAGGTAGATCTACTACGACTTCCAATGTTGGTAGGGGTGGCCTTATTTTTTAGGTGTCCTGTGGTATCCAGTGGCACAGTATCCTTGATCACTTGAGCTGGGGGCTCCAGGAATGTCCCATGTATGAGTTATGTGGGCCCTTCTGTTGTAATTGAGTCTTGATTTCCATGGTTCATGCATGTGTGTTGTCAACCATTAGGCTGGATGACTATGATGACCACAGTGTCTGAGCTGCTGTGAGTGTGCAGATGCTGGCTACAGTGAGCAGAATTTGCCTTTGCAGGGTCTGGTGCCTGCAGACGTCTCCCACTGGATATGCTGTTGTGAAGCTAAATGGATCTGCTGTGATGTAGCCTGAGGTTGGCCACAGGGTGTGTTGTTTCTGGGGCTTCTTGAAGGTACTGTGGTGCCACCCTGTATCAGATGCTGCCTGTGACTGGCTCTGGGCCACCAGTTTGGAACTACAAAGCAATCCAGTGTGTGTGGCTGCCTGTCCTGGGCGTCGTTGAGTACAGGAAGTACCAAATAGTGTACCCGGGCTGGCTTTTACCAGCACTGGGCCCAGAGACAGGTAGCAAAAGTCCCAAGGCATCCCAAGATGTGCGTCTGCCAGCTTCCACCTGGCAGCTGCCTCTTAGGCTCAGTCACTAAAAGTGTCTCGTGGCACTGGAGTTGTATGGGGTAGGTTCTCAGTGAGTCACCACGTAGGGCTAAGTGGTGTTCACCAGATTGATACAGTTTCAAACTTGTCAGTGCTGGGTCTGAGGCCACTCAGCAAATGTCCCAGGATATACCAGCTGTAGCCTCCACATGCTGGGGGCTCATACACCTTTGAGTAGTGTACAAGAGACCCAGATCTGGCTTTCTTTGTTAACAGTGGAATTAAAAATCAAAATAGGCAATGTCTCAGGACTTAGGATGTTCAGGATCCATAGTCTGAGATCAGCTGAGAGAGCTCAAGGGATCTGCAGAAGTTCAATGGGTTCTCAGTGATCAGACCTACGCTTCCTGCTCTTGGACAATCATGGGTACCCTGGGAGGCAGCAGGGAAGACTGTGGCTGGGTCATGCAGCTGTGATCCCGTCACTGTGTCATGAAAAATTTAGTCCCCTCATGCATGGCTGATTCTAGCAGATGCCTTCCTCCATTTCCTTCCTCAGAGAACTGCAGTTCTGTTCAGATGTCCAACCAGATGTATGTTTCTTTGCTGCCTGGGCAGAACTCTCCCAGCTTTTGCCCCCAGGCTTAATGAACTAGACTGGCTGGAGTGCAGGGAAGGACAGGAGTCAAATAAAGGTTCCTTGATGGGTGTTGAAAGTGCTATCAGAATCATCAAGACTTTTACTGTTTTTAATTTTTTTTTTTTTTGCCCTGTGTCTGTTCCCACACTAGAACTAAGCAGCCATAGTGAATAACTAGCGTACTCTCAAGGGAGCGTAGTTCTGCCTTGCACCAGTGCCTGATACCACCAGTACTGTGATGGGGGAAACTGGAGGAATGAGGAAGACATTCTCTCCCAACAGCGGAAGGCTGTTGCAGTGATGATTCTATCTGAACAGCTGACTGCTGCTGGGCCATTAGGCTTTTAGTCCCCCAAATGATATGATCTGATTTATATTCTTTAAAGATCACTATGATTTATATATTTTTTATTTTTATTAATTAAAAATTTTTTCAGTTAGAATTAACATTCAATATTAGTTTCAGATGTACAGCATAGTTGTTAGATATTTACATATTGTAACTTACAAAGTGATCTCAATAAGTCTCATATGGGGTATCTTTTAAAAGAGTATTAGTTCTGTTCATGAGGGCTCCACCCTCATGATCTAATCACCCTTAAAGGCAACCATCTTTATTTTAAATAATATATTGGGGTGACATAGGTTTATAAAATTATACAGGTTTCAGGTGTACAGTTCTATAATACATAATCTGTATATATTATTTGGTGTTTGCCACCCCAAGTCAAGTCTCCATCCATCACCATTTAGCCCCCCCCCCTTTTATTTCATTCTACCTCCCTCTCCCCTCCCCCCTCTGGAGAGCTCTCTGTGATTTGACATCTGAACGATACTTGAGATGTGTCTGAGAGCACAGGTTGGAGTTAAACCTGCTATTTTCAGCCGGTGTGCCACTGCGTGCACACTGGGTGCCGCGAGAATTTTAAAGCGTGCAGTCCCTGACTTCTTTCCAAGGCTCTGGTCAGTTTTATTATTATCTTTTTAAAAAAATTTTTTTCTCCTTTTTTTCTTTCTCTTTTTTCAGATATTTCTTTGTAATAAATCAACAATTTAATCTCTTCCATTCTGAAATGGCCAATAGGTCATAGAAAGAAAATTCTTTGACTCTTATTTGAAACCATGTTGTCATTTTCTTATTTCACAGCCTGAAGGAAAGGAAGTCAGTGCCTGGGACTGCAGTCAGTTATCATGCGTTTTAACATTGGCGGGCGCTATGGTGTGTCTCGCCACACCAGTTGAAAATCGTTCATTTGGACAGGTGAAGAGGATGAGGTATGCTTCAGGTACAGAGAGTGGGCACGTGGCCAGGAGGCAGGAGAGATGAAGACCAGAGGTCAGAGCACAAGCCCATCGGAGGCCTGTGAGTGAGTGGCCAGGGCAGGAACACAGAGGGCCCAGCAGAGGGGAAAGGGGACAATCCATGGAGAAGGAAGCACAGGGGGAGAGCAAGAGGGACAGGGGACCCTGAGAGAGGAAAGGGCAGGGGGATAGGGGACTCTGGAAAGGGGGCAGAGCAGGGGGAAGAGGAGACCCTCCAGGGAGAGTCAGGGAACCGCAATGGAGGGGACAGGTTACCCTGTCACCTGTGCCTCCTCCCCTATCCCTCCTCCCCTGCCCCTTCAATGAAAGGTCCCCTGTCCCTCTGCCCCCCCATGAAGGGTTTCCTGTCACCTCTGTCCAACCCTCTCAATGCAGGGTTCCCTGTACCCCTTCCCTCCCCACTCCATGGATAGTCCCCGGTCCCTCAGCCCTCCCTTCACCATGGAGGGTTCCCTGTCCCCCTGCTGTGCCCCCACCACGGAGGGCTCCCTGTCCCTCTGCTGGGCCCCTGCCATGAAGGGTTCCCTGTCCTCTTAACCTCGTCCCTCCATGGAAGTTTCCCTGTTCCCTCTGCCCTGCTCCTTCCATGGATGATCCCATGCCTCCTTTCCCCGCCCCTCCCAGGGTGCCTTCTCACCCCTCCCCTCTTCCTTCTATAGAAGTTCTCCTGTCCCTTCTGTCCTGTCCCATCCGTGGTGGATTCCATGTCCCCTTGTCTCTGCCTTCTTCCAGGATCCTCTGTCCACACTCCCCTAACCTTGCTATGGAAGGTTTCCTTTCCCCCTTCCATGTTTTTTTCTCAAGGTCCCCTGTCTCCCCTGTACTCCCCCACTCATGGAGGGTCCCCTGTCTTTCCTGTTATGCCTCCTCCATGGAAGGTCCCCCATTTTTTCTTTCTGCCTCTCCCAGGATCTCTTTACCCTGCATTGCCCCTGCCATAGGGGTTCCCCGGTTTCTCCTGCCATACCCCTCTCATGGTCCTTCCTCCCTCATGCCCTACCTGCCCATAGAATGTCCACTGTCCCCTCTGCCCCTCCCTGGGTCTCCTGCTTCTCCTGCCTTACTCCCTCCATAAAGGGTTTCCTGTCCATCTGCTCTGCCCACTTCATGGAGCGTCCCATGTACCTTCTGCTCTTCTTCCTCCCAGTCCCCTCTCTGCCCTTCCTTGCCCACCATGGAAGGTCCACTTTCTCCCCTGCCCTGCCCGCTTCATGGAGGATCCCCTGTTCCTGCACTGGCACACCCAGGGTCCCCTGACCTCTCTTGCCCTGCCCCCCTCCATGGCAGGTCGTCGGTCCCTTCCACCCGGACCCTCCATGGTAGGTCCCCTGTCCCCTGTACCCACTCTCCTCCACGGAGGGTCTTCTGTTTTTCTGCCCCTTCCCATCACTCACCTGACTCTTGGGACTTGTGCTCAGTCTCTTGTCTTCATGTCTCCTGCCTCCGGGCCATGAGCAGGGCCCATTGTCTGTCCATGAAGCACATTTCTCACCTTCTTCATCTGTCTAAACTTCATCTGTGCTCTCAAGACCCATGTCAGATATTTCAAATGCCAGACCACAGAGTGATCTTTAAAAAATATAAATTAGATCTGCTCATTCTTGTGCCTAAAAGCCTTCATGGCTCAGACAGCATTTTCAGCCCACCTGGGGGCTCGTTATTCTCCCCACCCACCCTGTCCTGTATTTCAGCCAGCCTTGCTGTGCCTGTCCCAGGGGCTCTTGCTGTCCCTTTGCGGGAGGCTCCCCTGGTTCTTCTTTTGTCCAGCTCAGTCTCAACAGCTAAGTCTGAGTTTCAATATGACAAGATCTTGGGGAGCCCTTCACTGAACCTGCTTGGGAGTTACCCTGCAGAGGCTTCAGCCTGGCACTGTGGTGTATCACATGGCAATAGGTCACAGAAGTAAGGCAGGTCACAATGGTAAGACAGGTCACAGAGGCATCCTGGCAACCTCCCCAGGTCAGACAGGTGGTCCAAGGTGACCAAGTGAGAAGTGGGCAGGAGGGGAGGTCAGAGATAATGTGGGAGGTAGCAAACCTGAGTTGCTGGCTTTTAGGATGGAGGCAGGGACCATGAGTCAAGGTTTGTGGGTGGCCCCTGGGAGCTGGGAGTGGCTCTGCCAGGGATACAGAAGGGAACAGTCCAGTAAGGAGTGGGTTCTGGCAGCACCCCATAAGCAGGGGACGGGGACTTCCGGAGCCTCCAGGGAGGAGCACAGCCCGATGAACTCGACTCAGGTTTCTGACCCACAACTCCTGTGGTCTGGCACACACTCTGTGGTGTGGGCCCCTCTGTCTGAGGTCATGTGTTAGGGCTGCAATAAAAAAACAATATTGTCCCATCACTCCCTAGTCACGTCATCTAAGTCTGTTTGCTTCCTGGCTCTTAGTATCTTCTGAAATAAAGCATTGTTCTTGTTTACCTGTCTTTCTCCCAGCCTCTCTCAGGAACTGAAAGGTAACCTGTGAAGGCCCCGCCCCCAAGACCCAGGTCCAGGGAGGACCACAGCTGGCATACACATGTTGAATAAGTTTGGGGGTGAAGGGCTCTTTTCTGATTTCATAAAATTTGTTTTTGCAATAAAACTTATTCATTAAGATATAAATACATATACTTTCTTAAACTTCTTTAGAACACCCCAAATAAATAAATTCACAAATAGCAAACTGAGGCCCTGAGAGAAGACATATGGGTAGTCAGGGGAAAAGAACTCAGAATTCACATTTTTGGACACTTCCATTGGTGCTTACCTGAAACACCCCAAATCACCAGCTTCCTTATTGTAAAATAAGTTCTGCAGATCTATCTATCTATCTGCCTGGCATCTATTATCTATCCTTCCATCTACCATCTATTTATCATTTATGTATCAGCTAAAAATTTATCTCAACCAGGACTTATATTGTAGTTTTTAGTACAGAGTATGCATCCATATGTTGGGAAGCAGTATTCCTTTGCTGATCCAGGAAGTATTTTTAAATACTTTAAAAACCTACCCGTGGTTGTACACACACACACACACACACACACACACACACTCTATATTGTCAGGCAGAAAGCAAGATTTATTTCCCAAGGTACATATATCATTTGAACATCATCAAATGGCATATTCAGGCTTCCAGGCTGTCATTTTTGTGCTGTGGTCATATTGGTTGTGTTACTCCGGGCCTTGCAGGGTCTCACACCCTGCACTGACCAGTGCAGGGATTCAGTGGTGGGGTGATGAATGGAAGGGCAGACTACGACAGGTTCCTGAGGAAGCAGAAACAAATGGTCTTCTCATCTCCTGGCCTCCTGTCTTCCTCGTAGCCTCCCAGGAAGTGCACAGCTGACTGCTAGTTGCAAGGCTTTTATTTTCTAAGAGTTACCACAAACACTTACTTAACTGGTCAGTTGAATGGAGCCGCAATGTGCTGGAATAAAATGACTGAAAAATCATTTTCTGGCCTAGGAAAAATGTGGCTGACCTTCACCATGGACCCTCTCCACATACCCTCCCCTCCTGCTCCTCTCTGGCACATTCCACACTTGCAAATTAAAATGTCAGTTTGATAGGTGCCTCTCCCATGCAAAATTGCTTCCTCCCCAGTTAAGTCTTAGTTGAGGGTTACGCTAAGGCCTAGTTCCAGGCAGGGCCCGCAGGATTCTTCTCAAGGTGACTAGACTGTCCTTAGACTGACAGGGAATTTAGATTTAGTCACAGGATGCTTCCTCCTGGGTTTCAGTTCAAGTCTGACGGCTAACATTAAGCACCCAGTGGGAATCCAGCACTGTACTGTGCTCTCAGCTGTTTGCATTTCTCTAAGTCTAAGCCTCTTGAGTCCATCCACACTTGTCCAGGCCTCATTTTCTTGAAGTTTAAAAATCATTTTTTTCTCCTGAGTTTTTAAATTTATTGGGGTGGCATTGGTTCCTAGGGCTGTTGTTGGTGGAGTCCTTATGGTTTCTTGAAAAAAAGCATTTTCAGGGACCCTCAAGGGAGGATAAGATCTGGTGGCAGTAAGATTAATTTGGGTGATGCAAAATCAAAAGGGTTCCTCTCCTGGGTTCTCAATGTCCCATCTCTGTCCATCCCACCGTGGGAAAAGTTCAACATGTCATCAGCAAGGCCAAAACAAAGGCCAGTGTCCAGAGGTTCTGTGCCACATCAAAGCTTAGTCCAGTCTAGCCTGCAAGTGGCTGCTAAGTAGTCTCAGTCCCCGTCTGGCTTGTGTTCCTGGCTGCTTAATCCAGGCCTGCATTTAGAGTCCGCTAGAGTCACATGGTTGTGGAAAGAAAATGAGCTAGGTCACTGGAGGACAGGGAGAGAAGGAGAGAGCTCCTGAGGCAAGAGATAGCATAGGAAGAACTCCAAGACTGTGCTGCTATTGCCCCTGTAAGGTGCAAGAAAACTGGTGACTCCCAAACCGGTAGAGAATAATTAGCAGCAAAGGGGAAATGTAATTAGAGGGTGTCTGAGCCAGAGTTAACAGTATTAGCATATTTACAAATCAGAAAAGGGGCATCCTGCAGCTCACCACAAATGCTTCTGAGGACAAAGGATATCTGAGATCAAAGCGGGGGAGATAGTCATCACCAAACTCCAGGAAATGGGAAAATGTAGCTAGACAGCCTAGCAAACAAGATAGAGAAATTTCAAAGAAGAGTTGGAGACAGACCTATAACCAGACCACCCTCAGTTAATTCTCACCCTCAGTTAATTTAGTTAATCGTGTTAGATAGTAACTCCAGAGTATCCAGCATGGAAAAACGAGGAAGGAGGGGGAGAGGGGAAAGGGGGGGCTTTACTTGCATTAGGATAAAAACAGCCAGCTCCATCCTTTCAGCACGCACCTTGATTTGGCTTTTAGGCTGTACCCTGAGCTGCTGATCTGTGAATAAACAACCGCCTCAGTTACTGCTCAAGTCCTGTGTCCGGTGTTTTATTGTGAGCATTTCTCACAACACTTAGGTAGGATGGACAGTGAACCAAGGCAGGGAGGAGGGAGACGTGTCTCACCCACTAACCCAACAGTCCTGAGCCTGGTCCGATAATATTGCCAGATGTTCCAACATCACAAGAAACACCATCATAACACAGGAGGAGGGCACTCCTTGAAATTCTATGTATCATCTCTCCATTATTTGGGAAAGAAAGCCTTTGAAACTGTGCTTTCATCCCAAGGACTGATAGATGGAAAAGACCCCAAAGGAAGGAGCCCATTAATACCTTTGAGGAAGAAGCCCATAAACACCTTTGGGTATTCTTGAACCTCCAAAGCTTGCACCGCTTTTACCTGTCAATCAATATGTAACTTCTTCACCCCCATCCTGCTAACTATATATAAGCCCTCAGAACAAAGGGCTTGCGCTCTGTGGCCTCCCGGCCTTTGGCCACTCTTTACTTTTGCTGCTCTTACCCTACTTTGCCCTGAACCTATGCCTTTCACCCCCCCTCCACCCCGACCCCTTGGCAAAGCCTTCTCTTCCATGAGAATGTATCACCGATAAACCCTGCTTGCACACTAATAGATTTGCTGATCTGTAATTCTTTACGGCATTGGCAAGAAGAACCAGGTTTCTCCCGTTAACAGTTCTTTGTTCCCCTGGGGTTATCTGGCTAATATTTGTATTTGCTTATTTAGAAACTGTCCAGACCTCCATGGATTCTTGATTACCTAAGAATTAGGTAATAATAAAAATAATTAGTACCTAATTATTTACCTAAGATCTCAAAATTAAGAAAAGTTTAGGTATAGAAAACAGGTTCTGGGACTTTCAGTCAAGATAGCAGCATAGGTAAACAGAGCTTACCTCCTCACACAATCACATCAAAATTACAACTAACATATAGAACCACCATCACTCAGAACCATCAGATTGATTTGAATGGAAATCTGGCAACTGTGGAATTAAAAGAAACCACATCCATCTGGTCTGGTAGGAGGGGCGGCAATGTGGAGTGGGCTGGTCCCACATCCACATGGGGTGAATAAAAATTTGGGAGGAGTATCTCAGGAGCAAGGAGTCCAAGCCCCGCACCAGGCCCCCAAGTCCAGGGATCCAGTGCCAGGAAGGTAAGTCCCCATAACTTTTGGCTGCAAAATCTAGCAGAGATTGAGTCAGTGGAAGAAACTACCAGAATCCCAAGCAGTTCCCCTTAAAGAACCCACACACGGACTTACCCAATTCACTCCCTCTGAGCTCCAGCACTGGAGTGGCAGCTTAAAAGGCACCAGTGGTACACAGGGAGGAACTGAAGTGTCTGGCATCAAGGCGGGAGCCGGGGCACAGCTTTCTCCCGAACAGAAAGGTGAACAGAGGTCATTGTCCTTTCCTCTGAGCCCTCCCCGCACAGAGCCAAAGAGCAGGCAGGCAGGTGCCATATCTGAGACTCTAGCAACCTGGCTACATTGTCTTCCCTGTCCCGGAGATCCCCTGAGACTCCATACCACCCAACTTAGGCCCACCCAGGCTGTTAACTGACTTTTCCATGTGAATGGCTGGCCTTGGTTCATGCTTTACAACTTCCTAAACCCAATCAAACAAGTAAGAGGCAGCTGCAGTAAGCCCCCAAGCCCCGTACTCCTGGCTAAGTGGCCCCAGTCCCGGCACTTGCAGTGGCCAGCCTAAATTCACAGCTTGGCTTTGCCTGGGAATCTCCAAGCTCAGCACAAGTAGCAGCCATCTCAGATTGCTTCATAGCACATGCAGGGTGGGCCTGTGCAGAACACTGGTGAGGGCTGGCCTCGGCCCACACAACGTAGGAAATGCCAGAGCCTATGCGCCCAGTGCACAGCTACAGACCAGGCTGGAGCACCACCACCCTGCCACTGCACAGCAGATTCTCCACAGAGGGCAGCGGTTGGTGGTCAGTGCATTACAACTACTCTTTGCAGCTGACTGGCCTGGGTAAGTTCCTCCCATTGACCTGCCAATAGCAATCAATGCTGAACTACAAGAGGAGGGTATGCTCAGCCCACATGAAGGGCGCACCTCAAATACACAGCTTGGGTCATAGGAGAGGCTGTGCTGCTGGACCCTACAGGACACCTACTATATTAGACCATGCTACCAAGACAGGGAGTCATACCAGCTATACCTAATACATAGAAACAAACACAGGGAGGATGCCAAAATGAGACAAAGAAGCATGGCCCAAATGAAAGAACAGATCAAACTCCAGAAAAAGAACTAAACAAAATGGACTAAGCAATCTACCAGACGCAGAGTTCAAAACACTGATTATAAGGGTGCTCAGGGAACTAAGTGAGGACCTCAACGGCACACACACACAAAAAAAAACAGTCAGAAACAAAGAATATGCTAATTGAAATAAAGAACAATTTACATGGAAACAACAGTAGAGTGGATGAAGCTGAGAATCAAATCAATGAGTTGGAACATAAGGGAGCACAAAAAACCAAACCAATCAGAACAACAAGAAAGAAGAATCTAAGAAAACGAGGATAGTGTAAGCAGCCCCTGGGACAACTTCAAGAGGTTCAATGTTTGCATCATAGGGGTGCCAGAAGAGGAAAGAGAAATAAATTTAACATCTATTTGAAAAAACAATGAAAGAAAACTTCCCTAATTTAGTGAAGGAAATAGACATGCAAACCCAGGACCCAGAGTCCCAAACAAGATGGATGCAAAGAGGCCCACTCCAAGACACATCATAATTGAGAAAAGCAGGTAGTTACCTACAGGGGAGTTCCCATAAGACTATCAGCTGATTTCTGAAAAGAAACTTTGCAGGCCAAAGGGATTGGAAAGACACATTCAAAGTCTGGAAGAGCAGGAACCTACAGCCAACATTGGTCTACCCAACAAAGATGTCATTTAGAATTGAAGGGCAGATAAAGAGCTTCCCAGAACTGAAAAAGCTAAAGGAGTTCATCATCACCAAACCATTATTATATGAAGTGTTAAGGGGACTTATTTAAGAAAAAGGTCAAAACTTTGAACAATAAAATGCCAAGAAGTATGTGTCTATCAACAATTGAATCTAAAAAGCAAACTAAGCAAACAAGAACAGAGAGAGTATCATGAAAACAGAGTGTTTTGATGGTTGCCAGATGGGAGGTGGTTGTGGGGGAATGGCTGAAGAGGTGAGGGGATTAAGAAGTACGAATAGGGAGTTACAGAATAGCCATGGGGATGTAAAGTACAGTATAGGGAATGGAGAAGCCAAGGAACTTATATGCATGACCCATGGGCATGAGCAATAGTTTGGGGATTGCCTGCAGGAGTGCTGGGTGCTGGGTGCTGGGTGAAGGGGCGCAAAAGAGGAACTTGGGACAACTATAATAGCATAATCAATAAAATATGAAAAAAAGAAAACAGACTGTGATATATATCGTCGGCAGCCGTCCGTCTTGAGAGACGATGGTGTAGCTTCTTAAGAGTCTATCTGCACCGCCGAGAATGGTTGTGCAGTCCGACTCGGGAGTGACACGGTATCTGTCTCCTCCCGTGTTGAATCGACATCTTGCGATGACGCTGGAGTGTCCTCTCCGGTGAAGCTGAAGCTACAGAGCCTGGGCAGGGTGATATGGAGGGTCTGCTGTTGCCCATGCAGCAGACCCCCCCTCTCTTCGCAGCTGAAGGGTCCAAGGGAAAGACGGAGTCGATACAGCTTGGGTTCAGGTGCGCCGCAGGAGTTGCCGGTGTTGACTACAACGTCAAACCACCTTAGGGACTCCGGCTCCGGATTTTCTGTCGGGGTTTACTCCCTTAGCCTTTCCCCTGAAGAGGTATGCCGCAAGGCAGCGGAGGTTTTTTGGAATCAGAGTTTTCCTTCTCTGATGTGCCCTGACTGGAAGATCGAACCAGCGACACTTAGCTCGCAGGCCGACGCTCAATCCACTGAGCTAAACCAGCCAGGGCTGTGATATATATCGTCGTCGTCGGCAGCCGTCCGTCTCGAGAGACGATGGTGTAGCTTCTTAAGAGCTGAAGCTACAGAGCCTGGGCAGGGTGATATGGAGGGTCTGCTGTTGCCCATGCAGCAGACCCCCCCTCTCTTCGCAGCTGAAGGGTCCAAGGGAAAGACGGAGTCAATACAGCTTGGCTTCAGGTGCGCCGCAGGAGTTGCCGGTGTTGACTACAACGTCAAACCGCCTTAGGGACTCCGGCTCCGGATTTTCTGTCGGGGTTTACTCCCTTAGCCTTTCCCCTGAAGAGGTATGCCGCAAGGCAGCGGAGGTTTTTTGGAGTCAGAGTTTTCCTTCTCTGATGTGCCCTGACTGGAAGATCGAACCAGCGACACTTAGCTCTCAGGCCGACGCTCAATCCACTGAGCCAAACCAGCCAGTGTGATATATATATACATGTATATATCTGATATATATACACACAAAAGTAACAGATGGTTTAGACAGTAACTTTGATCCTTAAAAATTTTGTCAAGCTGTGATCAAAAAGCCAGTACTTTCTACTTGTCAACCTATGGGAAGGTAGAAGATACCACCTGTATTCAACAAAATTATTTACTTTTTTAAGGAAAACTATAGAAATAATCTCCTCATGGGGGTTTCTTCACTTTTTTCTAAGGGACCTCACAAATACACAATTGTGTTCATGTTGAAATGAAGCAGTGCGCAATTCCAAATTGTCCTTGCTGAAATTATGCCAGTTATCACCATACTAGTATAGTTAGTATTGTAATAAGAATAGATGAAGAAAATAGGTGTTTGGCCTGGAAAAAAGAAATGCAATTTCAGATTCAGACCTTATGAGAACTAGATTGGTTCCTAAAAACAGTGCTTGGGGAACTTCACCTCTCTAAGCTTGACCAAACAGTCACCAATAAGAGGCTCAAGAAAACCTCCCACAACAAAACAAGATTAAGGAGGAAGTTCTTATGAAGTTTTGAAATGATGACGTGAGGCAAAAGAATGCCAGTCTGGGGAATCCCTGGGGTCCAGCTTGAGGATGGACAGGTAGGCTTTAAGGAAGTCCCCATGATCTCTGCCTCTAGTAGTCACACCTTTGGGTAATTCCCTTCTTTCTTGAGTAAGGGCAGGACCTGACACTTGCTTCTGACCAAAGGAATGCAACAATGGTAATGGATTGCATATGGCTGCACTTACGCAGTCACCTAAGAGTGTAGCACACATCTTGCTCAGTCTCCCAATGCTGGTTTTGACAAAGCAACTTGCCATGAATCTTTAGAGCCACAAGGAAAAGAATTCTGCCACCAACCTGAGTGGCTTTGGAAGCAGACCCTTTCCCAGTCAAGACTCTGACAAGAGCTGGCTTAGGCTGAAACCTTTTCTGCAACATTGTGAGACCCTGGGTAGATTGCCGGGGTGAGCCCATACTTCCGACCCACAGAAATGGTTAGATAATGAGCACATGTTGTTTTAAGCAGCTAAGTTTATGGTAACTTGTTATACAGCAACAGAATACTAATGCACTAGCCTATGCCCATATCTTCCCTATAGACTATAGGGAACCACAAAACTAACATTCTGTACTCGTTTGGGGGCAGCTGTCACCATGGGAGTTTTGCAAAAACTTTTCCACTCTAGTTCAAGCTCCAGCACAGGCTAAATGCCTAGTGAGGCTGTCCTGCCTGCAACACCCCGGCTCGGTTGGGAACTCCCTGTCCAGCCAAGGTTTCATGACCATGGCAGAACCACCAATTTATCCAGGACGCTGTCTTTGGTCTGGAGGGATGGGAGGTACCTAATCTCTTTAGGGGAGAAGAGCACAGAACTTCCGTCTCCCGTGGCTTTTATTGAGGAAGGGGGTTAGGGAGATACAAGGTCAAGACTTATGAGTCATCAATGAGCTTTCAGACGCTTGGATTGCAGCTGACAGTTACTGATTACAGGTGTCAATATAGAGAACACAGTGACCAGGCTGTGTCAGGGTCTGCCAAAAATCCTGACGCCACGCTGACATCGGGTACAAGGCTTCATGCATTTTTAGCTACAGATGGATTCTAGTTAACTGAGCAATAAGATAGGCAGAGCAAGCTCTAAAGCATAATATGCATTCTCCAAATTCGACTGCCACAGGAACCCTCTGAGTGGCCTCTGGTCCTGTCTGGCGCGTAGCCTTTTGGTTTTCCACTGAGACGAGAGAGGCCATCTGGGGAGGTGGTGGGGCCTGGTTCACGGTTTGGGCTACAATTCCTGAAACCACAGAGTGGTGCCCTACAGCCTACCATGTCTTAGGCATCATGGAGGCATCATCATATTAATGATGCTTAATTTGACCATAACCAATCATGGGAGGTGTGATTATTCAGGCTTTGCAGTTGAGGAAACTAACAGTCTGCAGGGTTACATAACTCGGTGCCCGTCCAAGAGCTATGAAGGGCACTAGTATCTAGGTGAGTTGCACGTGAAGACATGCTCTGCTTCCCCAGCAAACATCAAATTACAATACCTGGCTTCGTTCATTCTCAGCAGCTGTTCATGATTATCAGCCTAGGACCAAAATTCTTGTTGGAGAGAGAACCGTACCCTTCTTTAGCTCAAAAGCCTCGTCACGCCTCATGAGCGGACTCTATTGCATACATATTCCAGAGTTGGAGCCCACCAAAACCTACTGAAAGAGAGCCCTCAAGGTGAGAGGAAGTTGTGGCGAGTCCATGTATCTAATTCTTCATAAGAACCTAGGTGATTGCTATGATCAGGCTAAAGTGGGAGAAAAAGTGATGGGACTCATCTCCTTATCCATCCATCCGTCCACTTCCTCATCTTTAAAATGAGGATAATACCAGTACCCAGCTTACGCGTTCCTTTTAAAGGTTAAATGAGGACATATGCTTAAAACAGTGCCTGCCACGTTGTAAAAGCTAAGTAAGACTTATACCTGCGTACTTCCTCTGGGCCTGGCTCTCTTCTGTTACCAGGGACACAGCAGAGACAGACAGACGGACAAGGCCTTGGCCCTCCTGGTGCTGACCACCTATCTGAAATGAGCGCAGATTTTGGCGTCAGACAAAACAGGATTAAACTCCTGCCCTTGCCACTTACACTCAGCTATGAAGATGAACAAACTACTGAACTTCTCTGGATGCATTGCTCAAATGTGAAGTGGGGTGAATAAAATTATTAAGTAACAAGTGTTTTGCAAGAGACTGGGGCTCAGAGAGGCAAAACAACTTGCAAGAGGTCACACAGTTAGTAGGTGGCCAAGCTGGAATTTGAACCCGTGTCCAATAGACTCTGGGTTACCTGCCCTGTGCCATGGCTTCCCACAGAGAGAGGTGACTCGAAAGCTCACAGGGAAAAGGCG
The DNA here is from genome assembly GCF_987537825.1 of Furipterus horrens. NCBI lineage: Eukaryota > Metazoa > Chordata > Mammalia > Chiroptera > Furipteridae > Furipterus > Furipterus horrens. The sequence continues at coordinate 54,387,752 of NW_028327176.1, read as the reverse complement.
CAAAAGATTATAAACCCAGTGAAGGCTTCACCCAACTGCGGAAAACCTGCGAACTGAAGCGCATTACACTGGGGCCTTGTGGAAACTCTCCTGTGGCAAAAAGATGTCGAGACTTACCTCATTTCCCTGAGCTTCACGACAAGCCAGGCTTGCTGAGTCTTCTGGCAACATGGGGATTTGGAGAGTCCCTTGGAGAGATGTGGTTTCTCCAGTCTCACCAGGGAAAAAAAGGATTTGGGAGACCTAAAAGGCAGCAGTGTTTATTTCCTAACGAGGTAATGGCAAGCCATTTGGAGGGAGTGGTGGCAGAGAGACAAAAAGGCTACAACACAGTTGGAAGCTCGTTTCCTTCAGAGTGGTCAACAGCAACCAAAGAGGAGAAAAGAGTGCAATGGGTGCTCCTGAGGACACAAATTACCCCGGAGATATTACACTGCGTTGCGCACCACCGTAAACAGTTTGAAAATTGTTTATGATATCTTTTAAAGGCATAATGACAGATGAAACCCAATAACATGTCTTGTGTATGTGCGTGTAATTGCATTTCTTTTGGTCTAGTGTTCTGTGTTAGTCACTTCTTTGAGCTGATGTACTCAACAGTGGCCAGGCTGAGCCCACATAAGGCAGAGTGAAGTACGTGCCCCTCCCCCCTGGGTAACCCATACTTGGCTGAACTATTGATGTCTGCTGTGCTGCAGAAGGGGCTCCGGAAATCTGGGTGCTGATTCGAGGCAGGCTGATGGGGGCAAAAACAAAACAAACAAACAAACCAAAAGACTTCAAATGTGGGAGGAGAGAAACCAGGAGGACTGTGAAGATGGGAAGGACATGGGGGAACTGTGTGTTCCCACTGAAAGAGCGGCCCATGGGAACAGGACAGGATTTAGACCATCCTCAGCCTGTGGGAGACCCCTGTTTGAGATTCATGGTGTATGGCAGCCAGTTGGAGGCGATGCGACTCTTGAGACCAAGTGATCTCCACTATGGCCTAGCTCCACTTTTCTCAGCCTCTGACCATAGGGTAAGACTTTTAAAGCTCTGATTCCTTAGAGAAAGCTTGCAGAAATAGCACTTCTAAGTGATAGAACCGAGCAGAGCTGTTAATCATTGGAACTAAGAATGTAACATAATCACACATGATTAGCAGCTCAATTGTTTTAAATGAAATGATTCGTTAACTTGGTTAAGTAACATCAAATTAGGCAATCTTCTGATTTGTTCAATGTTTCTTTTCCCCATTTTAACTGGTTTACTATTGAATTTAGGATTCACGCACATAACCAATTGAACTCTTAAGAGATGAATTCGGTTTTGAACCCATTACTCATTTCTGTAGACTGATTAAATACACCAGTGTGGGAATCAGATATGGCAGCTTTATATCCTGCAACCTTCACTTCCTAGAGGTGTAACTTTGGAAAAGCTCTGAACCCCTCTATTTAAGTTTCAGTCTCCTCACCTATGGACTGAGAATAATAATAATTGGACCTATTTTATTGGCTTGTGGAGATTAATTGAAATAATGCAGATAAAAAACTGAGGAAAAACTGGAAGAAGGCGAGTTCCTAATAAATGTTGGTTATCATCATTATCATCATCATCCCCATCATCAGAAGGAATGGGTTGAGATTAAAAGGTGAACTATAAATCTTTCTTCCAGTCTTAGGGATGCTTGAGAAAAGCTGGACTCCCTGTGTTATCAATGCATTCATTAGAAATAAGGGATGGTCTTGCTGGGGATGGCTATCGGCTGACCACTGTCCCCACGATGTCCCTGAGCACACTGTTATTGGTTGCTAGGGTTTATTTATTACATAGCCTATAGCTTATGGAGTGCAGTTTCGGAAGGATGGGAGCATAGCATGCACCCCTCCAAGTACTCTGTCACGAGTGAGGTATTCCAGCCAAGGGACCCAAAACCCTGGAGCTTCCCTCTGGATGGTCCAAAATGGGGACTCGGCAGCTTCTGCTCCCTGGGATCTCTGCAGGACAGCCAGCATATCTTCAATGATGAAAATCCACTAGTGACAAAATATAGGAGAGTGCAGCTCCCTCTTTTTACCACTGAAAGTTACCAGAAGGTCATATGTTCTTTGTGGCAGAAAGGAAATATCCAGCCAAGAACACAGTCAAAGTTCTGAAGGTGACTTCACAGACAACTTTGGGAGACCAGCAGATGCACAAGATTTAAGTCCTAGCCTGAGCAGCAAACTTGAGGCCTGGTTTTCTCTGGATAACACCACTGGATTAGAAAACCCGCATCAAATCTGGACCCAGAAAGAGAACTAAGGAAGTGGACACCAAAACGACCAATGGAAATCTCCAGAAACCAGCAATGGCCGGCACTGACCTGAATAGACACTTCTCCAAAGAGGACATACGGATGGCCAAAGACGTATGGAAAGATGGTCATTGTCACTAATCATCAGAAAAATGCAAGTTAAAACCACAACGAGATATCACCTCACACCTGTCAGAATGGCTACCATCACTAAATCAGCAAACGAGTGCTGACGAGGATGCGGAGAAAAGGGAATCCTCGGGCACTGCTGGTGGGGATGCAGACTGGTGCAGCCGCTACGGAAGACAGTATGCAGTCTTTCAAAAAATTATACATGAAACTGCCTTATGACCCTGTGCTTTCACTTCTGAGACTATATCCAAAGAAACCCAAAATGCAAATTATTTACAATAACCAAGATTCGGAAGCAGCCCACATGCCCATCAATAGATGAGTGGATAAAAAACAAGTAGTACGTTTATACAATGGAATACTACTTGGCTGTAGAAAGAAAAGAAAGAGAGAGAGAGAGAGAGAGAGAGAGAGAATGAGAAAGAAAGGAAGGAAGGAAGGAAGGAAGGAAGGAAGGAAGGAAGGAAGGAAAGAGAGGGGGAAATAAAGGATATCTTTCCTATTGTGACAGCATGGATGGACCTGGAGGGTATTATGCTAAGTGAAATAAGCCAGCCATTAAAGACAAATACCCTATGATGCCACTGATATGTGGACTCTAATGAACTAAGTAAATGAAATAGAAACAGACTCATAGATACAGAGAACGGACTGAGGACTCTCAGGAAGGAGGCAGGTTGGGAGGCTGGGTTAAAAAGGAGACGGGATTAATTAAGGAAGAACAAACAAAGAGAAAGGCACAGACAACAGAATGGTGATGCCAGAGGGAAAGGGGGGTGGGAGGCGAAGGAGGGCAAGAGGGGACCCAGGGGGTGAAAGGAGTCCTGACTTCCGGTGGTGAGCACAGAACAAGCAGTGCAGATGAGGTATTGTGGAGCTGTGCACTTGAAACCTGTACGGTTTCATTAACCAATGTCATCCCAATAAATTCAATTTTTCTGAAAAAAGGAACAAAAGAGAAAAAGAAAAAAGGAACGTGCGGCATACAAACTTCACATTTGAGATGACGGGATCTTTGTATCTGCCACATTCCAATACATATCTTTTAGACATTGGAAATGTCAGCTAGGTCACTCTCTAGGGCCAAAAAACATTCATTTGCCTTTCTGTCGTGGGACAATTAAAAAAAAAACGACCAGACAGTTCAGACTATCTGAGATGCAGCACACCGGGCTGGTTCTGAGTAGCAGGCTTCCCAGCTCACACGGCACGCTAAGTTGCAGGTCTGACCCAGAAGGAGCTGCGTAAGGGCTGCCTGTGCCTGCCCTGCTTCACTGCTGTTGCCCTGGGAACCAGCACCGTGCCTGGCACACAGAACACGCACACACTTGAATAACATGAATGAGTCTTAGCATATGTTTTGTTTTAGAAATATTTATTCAAAAACAGGTCACAGAATAGTAAAGAAATACATTCAATAGTACTTAAAGACATCACTACAAAACATATCACTTCATTAAGGTGCAATTAAAATATTCCAAATGGCACATATCTCTATTATTTCAAGCCAGTATAACAGGTTTTACATTTCTTAAACCTAGCTTACTTAAGTCTTTAACAAGTCCAAAGTTTCTTCTCTTTGTGAATATTTGCTTTAGCCCATATCTAAATTTTTAGCTTTTCAAGTTAGGGATACCCCATGGACTTGTATGATCGATTTACTATATTGTGGCCTTAATATCCTTACTTTAGTTTTCCAAGTTTTACTTTGCCCAGGTGTAAACTGAAATAACGCCGCTAATCTTGCAAAAGATGCCGCAAATAATGCACATCAGGTACTCAGCATACAACAAATATTCTATAATTAATGTTTTACAAACCTAAGCACTACTCATCTGTTCTCAAATAATTCCTGTCCTATTTATTTCCAGTGTTCCAGCTTGTCAAAATCTTTTAGAATTCTAATTTTCTTACCTGTAATTCCCCTATGTCTGTTATCTGTATATTGGGTAAACTTTTCAAAGCCATTAGTAAGAATATTTGAATGAGACAGAAGCCTCATAGTACACTATTAAAGGCTGAAGAGTCAGTTCACAATGTTATTCAAAGCTCTTTGGATACATCTATTAGCAAGAATTAGTTACAAATTCATTTACCTATACTATCATCTAACTGAACCCTTTTTATTCATTCATGAAGATTTCAAGGCTTTCTTAACTAAAGACATTCTAAGTTGAATACATTGCTTTGATTTACTAATCTTTGGTATATAATGGTAGTTTTATTATAAGAGAAGGAAAACTCTGACTCCAAAAAACCTCCGCTGCCTTGCGGCATACCTCTTCAGGGGAAAGGCTAAGGGAGTAAACCCCGACAGAAAATCCAGAGCCGGAGTCCCTAAGGCGGTTTGATGTTGTAGTCAACACCGGCAACTCCTGCGGCGCACCTGAACCCAAGCTGTATCGACTCCGTCTTTCCCTTGGACCCTTCAGCTGCGAAGAGAGGGGGAGTCTGCTGCATGGGCAACAGCAGACCCTCCATATCACCCTGCCCAGGCTCTGTAGCTTCAGCGTCATCGCAAGATGTCGATTCAACACGGGAGGAGACAGATACCATGTCACTCCCGAGTCGGACTGCACAGCCATTCTCGGCGGTGCAGACAGACTCTTAAGAAGCTACACCATCGTCTCTAGAGACGGACGGCTGCCGACGATTATAAGTGAAGTCAGCCTAGAAGAAGAAGATACACCAAGATGAGTTTGCAAGTGGAAAGGAAAAATAATATTAAGAACAGCTCTCCAGAGACCAAACCAAGAAATTTATAGTCTACAAAGTGCTAGAGACTGTTTGGGGGGGGGAGGAAGATGGGGAGCTAAGAGCTGAGTGAGTGCTTGCTATTGGCAAGAGACAGAAACGCTAACCCTTCAAAAGAGAAACAACTATTTACATAAACTGGTTACCTAAACAATACGAGGAAAGTTCAACCACCCATTTCTTAATCTCTGCAGCGGAAATGAACATCTTCCTAAGGGTGGAAGAGGAATTCTATTCACCAATAGGTATAAGTCAGTAGTTCTACTTGTTATCTGATGACAGTATGGAGACAAGAAAGTGTCCCATTTCTAGCTGTGGAGCAAACTTGATAGCTCAACTCTTCCTCTGCAACAAAACACAGAAATGCTGAAGAAGATGTAAGAAACAATCTATTACATGAAGAGGAGAACTTACAAGAAAGTAAGGGGACATCCTGAGGGCCAAAATGGAAGGAACTAAAAAGTAGACAGATAAGCTGTGAGCTGACATTCTAGCTCTTCTAGCTGGCCTGGCACAATTTGCCCATCTGATCATCAACCTATGGGTTTCAGCTGGAACAAGCTATAAGGGAACTCATGTAACCTTGGCCTTGCAAAAGGCAGCAGGTAGGAACTAAATGCCCCTCCCCCAAAGCCCTCCATAAACAGGAGGCAAGCCGCGGATGACCCCTCAGTGAAAGGGAAGTCAAGAGAACACTCTGCCACTAGGACAGGCAGGTGATGAGGAAAAGTGTCTGGCCTGGCCTGGGGGGTCTCCACATTCCTCTTGAGGTCTGGAAACTCTGAAGCTGAGAAATTAAAATAATAGCGGTCCTTTGTCGGCAACGGCCCTGGGAATAGGACATAAGGAGACACAAAACTTATCCAGAAGGCACTATTCTTAACACGTCACTCAAGAGTAGTGCAGAGAAAGCCCTGCTGAAAATGAGCTCCTCTTTCAAAACTACAAAATACCCACGTAAACAGTCTACCAGATATGAGAATCAACACAGACAACAGGAAATTGTTTTAATAGAACTATTAGAGACACTATAAAATGAGCATGTATAAAGTGACCACTGACGTAAAAGGAACTGAAAAGAAAACTAGGCACCCTGAAACAACAGGCAGATCTGAAGAATGATACGCAGCTAGAAATTAACAGCAACCCAATGAATAATTTTAGGAGGTTATATGAACAGCTGACAAGCTAATTCATGAACCAGAAAACAGAGAAAAAGGCATCACCCAAAGAGAAGTAATAGGAAACACAGAGAACTTAAAAGATAAAGAGAAAAGAATGAGTAGGTCCAATATACATTTTTTAAAACTAGTAACCATACTATCTCTGTCTTTGAAATGTGTTCTCCACAACATAACAACTCTTTATTCAGTAACCTTGCATGGTTTTGCTATTGAAAATCCAAACATACTTCTTAAACACTAACTTGTTTTCAACATTGCTTATTTTTAAGGTAGTTTGACCATGCTATATAGAGATGGTTACTAACCATTTTGAAGGGGCTTTCTTCCTTTTACATACGAATATTAAATATCTTTCATTCATACGTAAACTCTGGGAAACAGATTGTAAGGAAAGGCCACCTCAAAACCAGCAGGACATTTGTTGTACTCATCCTAGAGGAAAAGCTGCCAGTGACGCTCTTGTTTTCCTGCTGCCTCTGTTTCAGCTGAAGCGTCAAGTTAGAGATTCTACTGAAAACGATACAGTGTGTACTTGAGAAGAAAAACAAATAGCTGTTTAGCCAAGAAACGGAGCATGAATGACAATTATCTCTGAAGGGTGCAAGAAGAGATGTCCCTTGAGACCCTCAAAGCATGTCTAAGTGACCAAAGTGAGAAGTTCACTTTTTTTTAAAGAACACAGTAGCTAGTTTGCTTAGTTAAGGAGTAATACCATGTATTCAACGTATGTGCGTGGGTTAGAGATAAAGGCCAGCGTATAATTTCCAAAGGTTGACTTCAAGAGTGATTCATATGCTGAATATCACACGCAAGTTTTCCACCCTGGGAAAGGTCGGCGGAGGTCTTGGGGGTCCATGGCCTGTTGTATGAGTAAATTGGCTCGTCCACCCACACTGAGCACAGTTCCTTCCTCCACTCCTTTGAGCTTCTCTTGTATTTTCATCAAGAGATCCTCAGGAACTTTGTTGAAACTCTGGTCAATTTCACTAATGACAAGAACACAAAGGCATTAATGAGGCAGATCATGTCAAGGGGCCTCGGGAATAGGAAAATCTGAACTGAGGGCTCTTCCTAAAATACTGCTCACCGGAGACTTTGCATTCCTGGTCATCCGCATTCAGAGTGAAGTGGAGCTCAGTTTCATTCTCAGCCTCTGCTGTGAATACAAAGCTTTCGAAGGGTTCATGGTCCAGTCAAACAGAGGATCATACAGGAGGACCTAAAAAGGAGAACATACGTGTTAGAACAACAAAATGCAACTTGATGACGTACTTAGTAACAGTAGGAACAGTATTATAAAACTAATAGGGGCCAGTCATATCGTAGTTGATTGTGGGCAGGGACAAACTCACTGCACGCACAGGCTTCTTGTTTCTTTGTGGAGGAACCTACAGTAGTACGAGGCTCTGGGCTTCTTACCCCATTCTGAATGAATTCATTCCTGGGCCACAGTTGGGGGCAGTGACGTCCCTTGACTCGTGTTTCCTTATGTGGTGAAACTGATCTATTAAAAGGAGATAAGCACTAGTCACTCTTTCTTCTCTCTCCCTGTGCTGGGAAAGGGCATTTACATTGCAGGCCCAATTCTCACTCATGACGCTAGGCTAGGCTAGGCTATGAGTTTGACAGCACTGGCAACCCTGTTCGGACCTCACTCCTGAGTCTTGTTCTCCAAGAGTTTTAATAGTAGCAACCTGACATTTTGATCTCTATCCTATTCCCATTCCCAAGGCTCCTCTGTGTTTTTTTGTTTTGTTTTTTCTCTCTCTCTCTTTTTTTGCCCACCTGCACCCAGCCCTCGCTCTCCCTCCCCTGGCCTTCCCCACACTATTTCCTGTGATGAACTGGGCCGATGGCTGCTTTCTCCAACATCACTTACAGACAGTGCCACCACCTTCAGGAAAACGCAGTCATTTATGTCATATTTACAGATTCTAGAGGCATCTAATCACTCAGGTCAAAGGATGTCTCACTCATTATCGGGACTATACAAAAGTCTCCTAGGGCAATGAAGCAGGTTCCACTTGGTGGCATAAAAGTTTGCTAAGGTCATATAGAAGCATCACAAAGTACCTCAATCCTTCTGACCGGCTGAGGTCTTCTACTCCTGTCGGTGTGTATTACTTTGCTTGCAGCTTCTCCATCTCCGTCTGGGGCACGGGCAGGCGCATGCGAACGTGGCTTCTGTCCAAGACTCCGCCGCTGATCCGACAGGCGGGGCCACCGACCCTGCACCGCCGCCGCCGGCCCTCCGACAGCCTCTCCTACCTCTGCTGCCGCTGGGACCGGTGCCGGCGGCGGCTGGAGCGGGGGCAGTGGCTGTGGGACCGGGGCCGGCGGCGGCGGCGGCTGGAGCAGGGGCAGCGGCTGTGGGACCGGGCCGGCGGCAGCGGGAGTGGGTGCGGCTGAGATCGGACCGGGCCAGCGGTGGCGGGAGCCGCGGGAGCGGTGGGTGGCAGCGGCTGGAGTGGTAGCGCCGGCGGGGGTCCCAGTGGCAGAGGAGGTAGGAGAGGCCGTCGGAGGGCCAGCTGCGGCCAGTGCAGGGGCCGGTGGCCCTGCCTGTCGGATCAGGGGCGGAGTCTTTGACAGAAGTGGGGATGGTGGCGGAGGTGCTATCGGCTGGAGGGCCCAGAGCGGCGGCGGAGGAGGCAGGAGCAGGGGCGGTGGGAAAGGCGGTGGCCGATAGCACCTCCGCCGCCCCCCGCCGCCCCACACCACCCCTCCAACCCCCCAACCCCCCCCACCGCCACCTCCCCCGCTCCCGCCGACCCTCCGACGGCCTCTCCTACCTCAGCCACCACTGGGACCGCCGCCACCGCCGCCGCTCCGGCCGCTGCCACCCACTGATAGCACCTCCACCGCCGCCGGCCTGGGTCCCACCGCCACCAACCCCGCACCGTCCGCCGCCGGCCCTCCAACGGCCTCTCCTACCTCCGCCGCCACTGGGACCATGGCTGTCGCTGCCGCTGCCGCCGCTCCCGCTGCCGCCGCTCCCGCTCCGGCCGCTGTCACACACCGCCGCCGCAGCTGTAAGTACTCTGCTCTGCCGGCCGCGACACCAGCCCACCAAACCTGAAGGTCTCATCCCTGTGCCCCACCTTCCTTGCTTACACAAGTGACCTTACGCCCGGCTGCCCTTTGCCCCCCACCCCTGGCTTCCATTGGCCGAGGGCTTTGCTAGCTGAAGCTCGGGGCTGCCACTGGCCGACAGGGCCGCCCATCCCAGTCCTGCGCGCTGCCCCTCTGGCTTTCTCCATCCCCGCGCCCGCCCACCCGCCTGCCCGGCCCCGGGAGTGCGTGAGGCTCCGGTACCATCTGCTGAGGCCGCGGGGCATCGGGGGCACTGGTGGCGGGCCCGAGTGCTGGGAGGCAGCGGGCCCGGGCGGCAGGGACCGCGCTCTGTGAGGGCGCGGGGCGGAGGTCCCCGGGGGCGCGCGTGGTGCATCCGGGCACCGTCGTGCGAGGAAAGGCCTGGCCCGCAACCCGGGGGACTGCATTCCAGAGGCAACAGTAGATGTTTCTCTCCCTTTCTCCTTCCCTTCGTCTCTCTCTAAAAATAAATGAAAGTCTTTACAAACCAAGTTTGTGCATTTCAAAAGCTTTCCTAGGCAACCCAAGACAAAGTAGACTACCTGAGGCATTTAGTTAACTTTATTCCCTACTTACACTAAAATAAACAGACCAAAGGCAGGCCTGAATAAAAGACTTCATCCTATCAATTATGTTGCTTAACAGAGTTATATTAATTATGACTCTTTCATATTGAATTCCAACACCTATCCCTTTTCATCTACCATACCAACAAATCAGAAAAGCAAAACACAACAAAGAGGTAACACCCATAGAATCTACAATGAGCTTAGGACCAAGGCATAATTCCATGCTCTGGGTTCTATGTATGTGTATATACACAGTCAGTGTACATCTGTACCTCTTGTCACTGAAGAGACACTTCGTTACCTGTCACTGGTCTGCATGTTCTCTTCCCTCACAAGGCCCACTTCCTCTTTTACATTCCTCAGGAGAGTCTGTTTGTTTTCAAATCCTGAGGATTTCGTGTATTGTCCTTTTCACTTCTCTGGCACTGAATATCTGAGAGACGTGCTAATGAGAGAAAGGCCTTCAGCTTTCCATTTCCTTTTGCTTTTATTTCTGACACTGTGACAGATGTCCCCCATTGATCCCCAGCCTTGCCCACCTGCACCCAGCCCTCACTCCCCCTCCTCTGGCCTTCCCCACACTATTTCCTCTGACGGGCTGGGCACATCGCTGCTTTCTCCATCATCACTTACAGCCAGTGCCACCGCCTTCGGGAAAACGCAGTCATTTATGTCATATTTACAGATTCTAGAGGCATCTAATCACCCAGGTCAAAGGACTACTTACACTAATGCTTAACTCGTTTATGTATCAGCTCAATTATATGAAGTACAGCATTTTCTTGACTTTGCAAAACAACTCTGATGCTGACAGTTTACATCTCTAAAGAGCCGTGCAAAAACAAAGGGCTCTGTACCATTTAGAGATCGTTACATTATACTTTTCATGTTACACTCACTTAGTGAGGTAACTGTTTCCAAAATTAGTGAAACGAAAGAACTAAGAAGGAGAAACGCGAAGGTAGAAACCGTTGGAGAACTGAAGTCCTAATATTTCCTGTGGAGTGGTTGGAGTACAAATGAAGAGCGAAAGCTGACAGGCACATTCCTCAATCAGCTAATTTTGTAGATATAGGCATGGAGACATTATCAGAAACTGTTTGCTGAAAGAATAGCTGCTGGGGCAAAGCCAAAGCAAAGCACATGGGAGCTCATTTTCCAAATACGCTCCTTCTTTTGTAGCATTCTCTTTCACTGTGCCCTAAAGATGCACAGAGCTAGAACAGTAATAACATACGGAAAGGTGAAATCATACCTTCTTTGCTTTTGAAATAAGTTTGGCCTTGAGGGAAAGATCAAGTGTATCGTGCTCAACAACGGTCTTAAGGGCTGCGAGAAAGTCTTACCTTTTCTAGATCGCTCTTGCTGACGCCTGCGGGGTTTTCTAAGCAGGTTTCTGCTACCCGGTCTCCACAAAGCCTCACATATTCTGTGGATGTAAGTTTTAGGTTGGGATCATTGTGTACACGAAAAGCAAACTCTTACGCTGTCTCACTCATTAGCGGGACTATACAAAAGTCTCCTAGGGCAATGAAGCAGGTTCCACTCAGTGGCATAAAAGTTTGCTAAGATCACAGAAGCATCACAAAGTACCTCAATCCTTCTGACCGGCTGAGGTCTTCTACTCCTGTCGGTGTGTATTATTTTGCTTGCAGCCTCCATTCGATTCAATTAAAAACAAACAAAACCAAAACAATGCATGAGAAAATATCCAACAATTCAACTTTTTCAATTATAATAACTAAAGAAAGAAAAAAAGATTGTATGCCTACATGTACCTACGAAAGGATTATAATCCCTCAGATCCAAACAAAACAGTCTATGAAGGAAACAGATAAAGGGGTGATAATCTCGGCATGGCTAACTTTTAAATCTACTTTTTATTTCCTCCATTCTGTGAGGAAAAAATGTGAAATATTATCGGTACCTCCTGCGCTTTGAGAACCAGCCTGCACACAGACCCGGGGCTTTGACCCCAGTCGTAGGGGGCACACGTGTAGCTTGCAGGTTCTGTCTGGTTCGGCTGCCTGCCTCGGGCAACCAGAGGAAGTTTCTCTTTCACATCATGTTTCTCTCCCTCTCTTTCTCCCCTCTCTAAAAAACAAAACGTTTAAAATATGAAACCTTAAAAAGTAATAAATAACAAACAAAATATAATAAAAGTGGTGCCCTGCAATGATCTCTGAAGCTCCATCATCTGGTCTTCGTGCTGCTCTAGTCGTCTCCAAAGAGCCTTCAGTCGTTCACGGCTTATCCTTGGACGTGCGTCATAAATACTCGCTGAGAGAAAGTGGTTACTTTCCTGAAAGAGAAATTAGTTAAAGGTGGAACAGTTTTTAGCATGTTTCGGTTAAGTCTGCGAAATAAACTTCAAAAAAATATCAGTCGGTGCCTTTTATAAACACTGACTCATGTCGCTATGACAATGAAACACGTTAGAAGTAGAGTATTTCTTCCATTTCAACTCCTACAATGTTTTAATTTAAATTCTAATAGACTCTCTCATGACAGCATAGATTTTTTAAATGTTATAGCATACTCAATGAATGAAAAGCACAAATTATTATTCATTTAGTACTGTAACTCTTGTTTTAGGTCTTCGTGTACTGACCTGTATTTTCATGTTGGTACATAGCAAAATGCAGGTTATCATTTTTAAGGTATAATAAGGTTCATAAGAAAAATTTATCTGAATATAATTTTGAAGTATATATAAAGCTTAAAACCAACCTAAAACTTCAAGAACTCTTTCAAGTGTTAAATATCTATAACTCAAACATTAAATTGTTCCTCAAAGGATCAGATGGGAATTTTCAGATATTCATGTATCTTATGCATATGAAAATCAAGCATATATTATATCACACCTCTGCAATATTTAAGTTCAAATGTTTATCAAGAAACTTTGATAGTTATAGCTTTACTGCAATGTAAGGGTATATTAAGATTCAGTTTCTTATTTAAGAGGGCTGATCTCATGCTATCTTTTCATCATAAACTTTTAAAGATTCTACGTATTTATTTTTAGAGAGAGGGAAAGGGAGGGGAAAAGACATGGAAAGAAACATCAATGCGAGAGAGAAACATCGACCGGCCGCTTCTTGCATGCACTCCCACCGGGGACCTAACCTGCAACCCAGGCATGTGTCCTGACCAGGAATCGAACCTGCAACCTGTTGCTTTGTGGGACGACACCCAATCAGTTGAGCCACCCGGTTAGGGCTCTTTCCTCATAATTGTTTTTAAAAATCCCGTTTTTCACATTCAGAGCATCAGAGGTTTGGAAAAGGTACTCTATAAAAGTGAAAAAGGTCTTCCTCTACGGTGTTTTATTTTCTGCTGAGTAATACGTAAATCCTTAAGGACAGCACATCCAGGAAAAGGATCTAAAAGTGTAATCATGATAGAGGCCTTTCCAGTTCTTTCTCAGGTACCCTGCTATCACTGTTCCATGCCTTCAAATCATTCAACAAACAGTTAAAAGTGCTTCTACAGAAGAGGCACTCAGGTATAAAAATGCCAATCTTACTGAAACATTTAATTCAAGTAATATCTCCCATGCCATCATTTGCAAACTCTCTACATTTCACCGTAAAAGACAGAAACTATCAGGTTTTTCATTAGGTCAAAGTTATGAAGTGCTCAGTAACTGAATGTTTACCATAAAGTTAATTGAGAAAGTTTTTCCACGATTTTTCAAAAAATACTTTCACTGCAATTATGAATTACACGAGTGACACATAAAACACTCAGCTCTTCCCAGAAAGACTTAATACATGTCTTTCAAATATCAGTTTGAAGGTGATTTACAAAACAACCTGTTCTGGAACCTCCATGTGCTCCTCTGCAAGGGGTAGAGTAGAAGTGTAGCGACAACATCACCAAGACAGTTTTTCTCAAGCATCCTTACTGGACGTTATTGCTGTGCTGCAAACCCTGCTTACCAGGTCACAACAGAGGGCAATGGTCACAAACCACGCAATGACACATCAATAAAATGAGGAGACCTAATATAGAAAAAGCCAGTTAAGTTCTAGGAAACTACTTCGATAGAAACTCCTTCAAACGTCATTGTAATTCAGCAGCTCTAATTCTGATATGGCTTGACATACAAGTCACTTTCATAATCAATTCCTTAAAGCCAAAACAGAGAAGTGGCATCAGCAACATGGCAGTTCCAATCTCTCCTGGAAGAAACATTGAAAAACAAGCAGGATCCTGACTTTGTTTCTGTTTTTCTTATTTAAAAAGTCCACATGTAAGTGAAATCATATGGTATCTAACACGGCAAAATTTCATTCTTTTTTTATGGCTGAGTAATATTCATGTGTGTGTGTGTGTGTGTGTGTGTACCACACCTTCTTAGTCCAGCCATCTACTGATGCACACTTAGGTTGCTTCTAATTCTTGGCTATTGTAAATAATGCTGCAGAGAACATAAAGGAACATAAATCTTTTTTTTGGAGTTTTACCCAATAAATATCCAGAAGTGGAATTGTTGTGTCATATGGTAGTTCTGGTTAGAATTTTTTAAGAAAGCTCCATACTGTTTTCCATAGTAGCTGTGCCAATTTACAATCTCACCCACAGAAACAAACCCATAGAGAACAAACTGACGGTCGCTGGATGGAAGTGGGAACAAAAGAATGGGTGAAAAAGGTGAAAGGGATTAGGAAGTACAGATTTCCAGTTATAAAAATAGACACGAGGATGTGAGGTATGGCATTGGGAATATAGTCAATCACTATATTGTACTATGTGAAACTAATATGATATTGTATGTAAAGTGTAATTAAAAATGAACTTTAAGAACTTTTAATAAAGAACGTAGCAGTTCTGTAGCCTGTCAGGAACAATCTCCAAGGAGAGTAAAAAATGGAAATCATTCTTACTAAACAGTAATTGTTTATAAACAACTGTATTCTGTTAGAACTTTATAAATGGTCAAAGGTTCACAGCAATCAAGCAAACAATCAATTTTTAAAAAGGCTACTGGAAAACGGTAGGAAGGCTTTGTGGCGGTTTTCCTTGCCCTTCCTTGTGCCACTCCTTCCCCAGCTTGGCTGTAGGCATGAAAACTGCATTCCCCAGTTCCCAGGGTGGGATCCTGGTCCTTAGGTCTGGAGAAAGCAGAGCAAGACCTATTTGCTAATTATCGTGTAGGTCTGTTCTAAAGCTGTCTGAGAGCTCCCTGAAGGCTGGAAAAGCTACGGGCATTGCTTGAAGCCATTAAGCTGGCCAACAACCCATAGCTGCCTGGACCAAAAGATTCTGGTTGAGGCATACAACAGATGGCAAAATGCCTATGGGCGGAAATTGGGGAGAGAGCTTTTATTGGGAAATTAGAGCACTCAAAATCACCCATATATTTGGGGAATTTAGAAAGCCACATGCATGCCTTGGGTAAGATGCTTGCTCAAAAATTACCTTTGAAGAAATAAGCTTTCACTTTGGGCTGGTCCCTGGGCTCAGTGCAAACCCGGCTGAGTGCTGAGGGACAGCCCTAACAGCCAATCTTCAAAGACTGAAAAAAGGTTTACTCTCTCGTTTTCTGGCTCCTGGTATTCAAGGAGATCTCTGTCCAAACACTACCTGAACATACGCTGAGGAGCAGTCTTCAGTGACCACGCATAGCAACAAATACATCCTCTGTAAAAATAGTTCAGTAAACCCCTGAAAAATGGACTACTATAACCTTCGACCATCACAAAAAAATAAGTCAAACCCTGGACAAGGGGAAGATCTGATTTCCAAAGTTACAGCATAAGAGTAAGACACGCCCTTTTCAAGAAGAAAATCACAAGGCATTAGCAAATTTAAAAAGTATGGCCCATTCAGGAATAAATATACTGACTGAAACAATTCCTGAGAAAGTTCAGGAAACAGACTAGTCAAAGACTTCAAACAACTGTTTGAAATACACTGGAAGAGCTTAGAGACCACAAAAAATTAAGACACAGCATACCTAAACTAATGGGATGAAGAAAAAGCACTTGTGAGAAATAATGTGCGCCAGTAAACACCTACACTAAAAAACAAAACAAAACAAAAAAAAACTTGAACTCTAGCTGCGGTGGCTCAGTTGGCTGGAGCATCATCCCATAACTGAAAGGTCATGAGTTTGATTCCTGGCCAAGGCACACACCTAGGTTGTGGGTCCATTTCTTGGTCAATGCACGTACAAAATGTCAACCAATGGATGCTTCTCCCTCTCTCTCCCTTCCTGTCTTTCTCTAAAAAGCAATAAAACAATCATCAAGGGAGGATAGAAAAAAAAAAAAAAGAATAAAAGACTTGAAGAACACTATTAAACACTGAAGAAGAAGTAACCTTGACATCTTTCAAATTCTTCCAAAACAGAAAAGAAGGGAACTCTTCCTAACTCATTCGATGAGATCACCAGTTCTTTTTCATACCAAGGCCAGATAAAGACACGCCCCCCCCAAATTATAACGGCCAGGATACATTTTAATGAGCATAGATGAAAAACTTCTCAACAAGATACTAACAAACTGAATCTGAAGCACGTACAAAGGTTTATATACCGTGAGCAAGTAGGATTTATCCTAGGAATGCAAGAAGGTCAATATAAGAAAATCAATCCATACAATAAATACTAATGGAATGAAATTAATTACTGACCATCTCAATAGACACAGAAAAGGCATTTAACAAAATCTAATGCTCTTTCATGATTGAAAAAAAAGTGAGAAAACCATAAGTAGATTAAAAAACAAAAACAAAACAAAACACTGAGAAAACCATGAACAGACAGGAACTTCCTCAACATAATAAAGGTAACCTATGAAAACCCCACAGAAAACAACAAAATCAATATTGAAGGACTGAAAGCTTTCCCACCAGAATCAGGAACAAAACAAGGGTTCCTATTTTCACCACTGCTATTCATTATTACACTCAACTTCTAGCCAGAGCAAGTAGACAAGGAAGAGAAACAAAAGGCATCCAAATCGGAAAGGAAGAAGTAAAATTATATCACTGATGGTATGATTCCATATATCTATATTGATATATATATATATCAATATATATATATATATATATAATCTTTCAAAGAATCTGCCACAGATCTACCTGTGGCAACAACAAATGAAATGAGCAAATTTGCAGGTCATAAGATCAACATACAAAAATCTGTGTGCTTCTATACACCAGCAGTGACAATCCATGAAGAAAATTAAAGAGCAATTCCATTTCAATGGCATCTCAAAGAACTAAATACTGGAAATAAGCTTAACCAAGGAGATGAAAATCTTGTACACTGAAAACTATAAAGAACGCATGAAATAAATTTAAAATGTCCAAATGAATAGAACGGTATTCCGTGTTCATGGGTCAGAAGACAAATTATCGAGATAGCAATACTATCTAAATGAGTACACGTTCGATGCGATTTCAATCACAATGTAATCACCCTTTTTACACAAATAGAAAAGCTGGTCATCCAATTCACATGGAATTGCAAGGAGCCCAAAATAGCCAAAGCAAAGTCGAAAAACAACAAAATTAAAGGGCTCCCACTTTTGATAAATATGTGCCCAGAATATGTGAAAAACCTTTCAATTAAAACAACAACAACAAAACAAAAACTGCCGATTTAAGTGGGAAAGACGTCTGAAGATTCTGCCCCAAAGCAAACCTGTGCATGCTAATAAGCATAGGAAAAGAAAATCCTCATTCATCATTAGGAAACTACAAATCCATACCCCAATGAGATACCAGTGGTTACCTATTAGAAGAGTTAGCATAAAAAACAACTTTGACACTTGTCAGACCTTTCATGGCACGTGAATAAACAAACTGTGGTACAGCCATGCGACGAAATACAGATCAACAAGAAAAAGTAACACACTACTGATTTAAACAGGAATGAATCTTAAATGTATCATTCTGAGTTCTTCTAAAATATCAATTCTAAACAAGTAATTGGGGCCCTGCAGCCCTACCAGAAGCAGAGGCGGATTGAAGGGTGGGCGCAGCGGGCGCGCACCCTGGGCCCCGACTTCTGAAGGGCCCCGCAAAACCCCAACTTGACACTTTCCTCTAATGACACCAAGTTTGGTTTCATTACTACGCTGCATAAAATATGGTAAATGCGGATTTTTATTTTCCCTGGCTCTCTCCTTGTTTTTAAGGGGCCCAACCAATATCTACTTCCCCGTCCGGGGCCTCCACCTGCCTTAATCCGCCTCTGACCAGAAGTCAGAAACTGCAGTGCTGAAGAGGGGAGGAGGCTGTCAGGCTGAAGGCCACTCTGGGGAGCAGAGGTCCTGGCCCGGCTGCCAAACCCAAGGGGCACCTTTGGCATCAGCACCTGGGAGACTGCTATACTTTTTTGTCCCTTCAAGTCATACAACATAACATAATGTAAGGGGAGAAAGCAGGCCATCACAGGGACCCAGATCCTTACCGTTTGTGCTCCTCTTCCTTGGTTTCTCCAGTTGCCAGCTTCCTCCTTTCCCAGAAAGCCCACAAGGATTCCTCCTTCTTAATGGCCTGCACCGCGCCTTCATTTCCAACCTCCTGTTCTATATGCAGCCTCTCTGACCCCAGCGAAACGAGGGGTAGATTTGAGAATTTCAGCTCCCTCTCCTTCATCGTCTGGCCACTGAACGAAGCCTGTGCTGTGAGGCTCTCTTGGGTTTCCTGGTTGTCTTTGTTGCGACAGCTCGCAGACAAAAGAGCCTGCGTTGGAGCTCAGAGTTCTTAGTTCTTCAGTAAAAACTGGGTTGACGGCCCCGTGGTTTTCTGGCAACGCAATGGTGGGGCCCTGACAGCAAGGTTTTTCCCACTAGAGCCAGAGAGGGGTCCCAGAGAGGAGAGCTAGGGAGCTGGGGTGGTGTCCATGGGGATCACCCCGCTGTCAGAGGCTGGCCTGGCAGCCAAGCCTGCGGATGTGCTCGGTGATGCGCCGCACCGACTGCCCCAGGGATTGGTAGGCTGGTGGTCCTGAGTTCTTGCCCTGTCCCCGGCAGAGGCAGGGCCCCTGGGGGTGGAGGCTGAGAGGGACACCACAGTAGAGGCCACCGTGCTGGTGGTGGTGCCCAGCCCTTGGTTGGAAGCATGGGAGCTCTGCTTGGGTGCAGGTCCGCGGGTGGGAATGATGGCGGGCGCAGCAGCACCTCCAAGCTTACGCTTTTTCTCAGCCCTGGCGCCTGTGGTCGTGACCAGGGTGCCGTGGGGAGTGCGCTTCCGGGTGTTCTGGCCCAAGCTTCCCGCAGGGCGCTGAGTGGCCGTGCCAGACAGGCCTGGAACCGATGAGGAGGCGGCCAAGGCAGGCCTGGAGCCGGGGTGCGTTCCCGGGGGGGTCTGTGCGATGCTGCCCAGGGCTGGCTGGCCTACAGTGGAGTTTGGGGCCTGGGCTGGGCCCGAGGCTGCCCGTTTTCTGCCTCGAGAGCCGGGTGGAGCCCCCGAGGGATGTGCATCAGTAGGAGGGCTGGTGTCCATGGGGGCCAACCCACTGTCAGGAGCAGGCACAGGCTGCAGGCAGGAAGGCAAAGGCTCTGGAGTCCCGCAGCCAGAGAGGGCCCCCGCCTCACCACACAGAGCGCTGAGGGTGCTCCGCCACCGTGCTTCTCGGTCTCTGTCCAAGTCTTCCGGGGTCATCCTGTACCCAGGGTCGGGACCTGGTGGCAGCCTTAGAGGGGGCCCTCGCCTGCGCGGGAGCAGGCACACCTTCCGTTTGCCGGGCCTTGAGGATGGTGTGTCCCCTCTGGTGGCACCCCGGCCCTGTTCAGGCTGGCTCAGCCTCCGTGGCAGGGCGGTAGTTGAGGAGGGAGCCCCAGGGCGCTGCTGCCTCAGCGTCTTCCCGGCCCTCTGGGGCAGCCCGGCGTGGCAAGGGGCAGCACGCCTCCTCCTCTCTATCGGAGGGCAGCCTCGGGTGGAGCTGTACGAGCTGCTTATGGGGTTCCTCTTCCTGCAAAGGCAGGAGGAGCCCCTCACGGAGGCCTGGGACTTACCCTGCCTTCCGGCTTCCGGGCCCTGCACCTGGAGGATGCCCTGCAGGGACCCAGGCCTGAGCACCGAGGCACGGAGGCCTCCCTGGGCCCCCAGGAGCCTGCAGGTAGGCGGCGCTCCCTCAGAGCCCTCAGCCTCACTCTCTGGCACGGTGGGCTCCCCCCCTCCTCACTTACCTCTTCCCTGTGCTCCCCACAGGCCCACTGGTACAGGGAACTCAGGATCCTGAACAAACACCACAGGCTCTGAGGGATCCTCAAACAGTGACTCACGAAGGCTGCAACACCGCATGTGAGCAGGAGCTGGCGGGCTGGCCCTGCAGGAGGTAGAGGAGCACAGACAACTGGCTGCCGCTGGCGGACCAATGGAAACTGGCAGGCCGGAGGAGCTCTGAGCTGGCCCCCTGGCCCCCAGGGCAGGGGGGGGGTGGAGGCAGAGTGGACCCAGGCAATTGCCCATTGGGAACGTCCGGGAGCTGTCCCGGAGCACAAAAACCTTCCTCAGCAGCCAGCGAGAGCACGCCAAGAAGTATCCATTGGGGCTATTGCCTGGATACACTTGGAACTCCCAGGTGGTGGGGGCTTGGGGAGGGCGGGGCCGAGGAGTGCCGGCAGGAGGAAGGCCCGCGCCAGCTTGCGCAGTGGTGGGGCTCGGGGAGGGCAGGCACGAGGACGGCGGGCAGGAGGAAGGCGCGCCAGCTTGCCCAGATTCTGTGGGAAGGGCGCGCCCAGACGCCTCTCGAGGTCGCTTCCATGTTTCTCCATCTCGAGCTGGGGCACGGGCACCGGCCGCCGCGGGCCCTCCGACGACCTCTCCTACCTCCGCCGCCACTGGGACAGCAGCCGCCGCGGTCCGGCCGCTGCCACCGGTAACACCTCCGCCGGCCGACCCCGCTCCCGCCGCCACCGGCCCCGGTCCCACCGCCGCAGCTTCCGCTCCCGCCGCCGCCGGTCCCGGTCCCACTGCCGCAGCCCTCGCTCTCACCACCGCCGGCCCCGGTCCCACCGCCGCCGCCCGCGCTGCCGCAGGCCCCGGTGCGACCACCGCCGACCCCGCTCTCGCCACCGCCAGCTCTGGTCCCACCGCTGCCGTTCCCGCACTCGCCGCCGCCGCCGGCCCCGGTCCCACCGCCAACGACCCCGCTCCCGCCGGCACCGGTCCCACCGCGGCCGCCCGCGCTCTCGCCACCGCCGGCACCGGTCCCGCCGCCGCCGGCCCCGGCCCCACCGCCGCCGGCCCCGGTCCAATCGCCGCCGCGCCCGCTCGCGCCGCCCCTCCGACGGCCTCTCCTACCTCCGCCGCCACTGGGACCGCCTCCGCCGCCAGCCCCGGTCCCAACGACGCCGACACCGCTCCCGCCGCCGCCGGCCCCGGCCACAGCGGCGGCGGACGTAGGCCTTCGGAGTGGTGGTGGGAGCGGGGACGGCCAGCGGAGGTGTTATCGGTGGCAGCCCGGAGCAGCAGCGGCGGCTGTTTCAGCGGCGGCGGAGCTAGGAGAGGCCGTCGCAGGGCCGGCTTCGGACGGTGCGGGGTCGCTGGCGCCGCCTGTCGGGTCGGCGGCGGCAGAGGCAGCGGCAGAAGCGGAGGTCCGATCGGTGGCTGCAGCCGGAGCTGCGGCGTCGGCGTCGGGGGCGATGGGAGCGGGGGCGGCGGGAGAGGCGGTGGTCGATAGCACCTCCGCCGACGCCCGACCTCCCGCTCCCGCCGCTCCCGCCGCCGCCGGCCCCCGTCCCACCGCCGCCGCTCCCGCTCCCGCCGCCACCGCCGCTCGCGCCGCTTTCGCCACCGCCGGCCCCGTCCCACCGCCGCCGCCCGCGCTCCCACCGCCCCCCCCCCCACGGCCTCTCCTACCTCCTCCGCCGCTGGGGCCGTTGTCACCGCCGCTCCCGCTCCGGCCGCTGCCACCCACCACCGCAGCAGTGAGTACTCTGCTGGCCGCGACACCACTCCACCCAACCTAAAGGCCCCATCCCTGCGCCCCACCTTACGCAACTGACTTTGCGCCCGGCTGCCCTTTGGCCCCGCCCCTGGCTTCCATTGGCCGAGGGCTTCCTTTGGTAGCCGGAGCTCGGCGCTGCCATTGGCCGACAGGGCCGCCAATCGCTTCGGGGGTTGCGGCCACGCCCCGCGTGCTGCCCCTCTGGCTTCCCCCTCCTCGGCGCCCGCACACCCGCCTGCCCCGCCCCGGGAGTGCATGATATTCCAGTACCATTGGGTGCGGCCGCGGGGCGCCCGGGGCACTGGTGGCTGCCCGAGCGCAGGGAGGCAGCGGGCCCGGGAGGCTGCGTCCATGGGCCCGCGACAGCCGGTGCGGGGTCGGTGGCGCCGCCTGTCGGTTCAGCAGTGGCGGCGGCGGCGGCGGCGGTGGCGGCGGCAGAAGCGGAGATCGGAGCGGCGGAGGTCCGATCCGTGGCAGCAGCCGGAGCGGCGGCGGCGTCGGAGGCGATGGGAGCGGGGGCGGCGGGAGAGGCGGTGGTCAATAGCACATCCGCAGA
This sequence comes from Furipterus horrens, assembly GCF_987537825.1. Taxonomy (NCBI): domain Eukaryota; kingdom Metazoa; phylum Chordata; class Mammalia; order Chiroptera; family Furipteridae; genus Furipterus; species Furipterus horrens. Next base: position 54,365,269 of record NW_028327176.1, on the reverse strand, counting down.
CGCCTGAGCTCCAGCTCCCGCCGCTCCCGCCGCCGCTGGCCCCGGTCCCACTGCCGGAGCCCCCGCTCTCGCCACCGCCGGTCCCGGTCCCACCGCCGCCGACCCTGCTCTCGCCACCGCCGGCTCCGGTCCAACCGCCGCCGTTCCTGCACTCGCTGCCGCCTCCGGACCCAGTCCCGCCGCCAACGACCCCGCTCCCGCCGCCGCCGGCCCTGGTCCCACCTCCGCCAGCCCAGGTCCCACCGCCGCTGGCACCGGTCCCGCCGCGGCCACCCCTGCTCTCGCCACTGCCGGCTCCGGCTAGATGAGTTATTCTTGACCTCAATGGGACTTTAACAATCACTGGTGTCCCCACTCCCAGATTCTGATCTCGGTGGTCTGGAGTGTAGCTTAGACCTGATAACTTTGTAAAGCTTCCCAGGATATTCTAATGTGCTTATAATGATTGAGACCACTAATACAGCATATTTTAGAGGGTCTGAGGAAGAGAAACGTTGTGTTATTATTCCTTAAAGAGACTAATTATATTTTCAGTAAAGTCCCAGTTTTCAAGCAGGAAATTATTGAAAGATGCTTACTATTTTCCCCATGAATTGAAGTAGATACAAAATATTTCATATCTTAACAACTGTCCACCCTCTGATTTCACTCTAATCACAGTAATTGTTATAAGAACTATATACAAGCCAGACGAATATGTTCTGTTTTGGCCTACTGGGGCTTTTAAAATTCCTGGAGAGACCTTATAACAGAAAGTCATTTCATATGGCACTAAGTATTTTAAAAAGCCTTTTAAAAACTAAGGTAGGATGTGGTATAATACGTATACATTTGTTAATAATTATATGTAATAGTATTGTTTTCTGTTTATGTGTTTGTTGGATATGGTCAAGGGGTGAGGAAGACTGTGAAAGATTTGGACTGAATAGTTTTTACTCTAGTTTTCAAACATGTGCTAAAATATATTCAGTTTAGGTGTATATGGCACTTGCAGGATGTCCTTAAATAACAAATGTAGTGCATATATATGGCATGCAGCTGATTATATGATGAGTTTCAGAATGACAATATGATGTGATGAGTTTGAGTGGGTTTGATACCTGTCTGGGCCTAAGGGCCCTTTCTGTCTTAAGAAAAACATTTCTAAAATGGAAGTATTTCAACTGATAATTTTTTTTTCTCCAGAGAGATTCAAAGAGCAGATATTTGTTACAAGGGAACACGAATTAACATATCAGTACCAACTGTGACATCAGATTAGCTAGTTTTCACCTAGCAAAACACTAGGGTGTGAAGGAATAGGGCACAAAAAGGAGATATTTTAATTGAGAGTTTTGATATAAAAAAAGTCCAGAATATGGGACACACTTCAAAGAGAGTGCTGGATGTTACCTGAGAACGGTGAGCAGGTGGGTGTGAGGAGGGAGTATGTCAAGGAGAAGGCTAAGAACTCAGAAATCTGAGCAACCAAATCTCAGAATAAGATATGGGATACAGAGTTGGAGAGAAAGGAAAGGAAAAAATAACCTCCTATTTTATGTTTTGGGAGGGGAAGAAAGAATATAAAAGCTCATTATCTAATAATGGTTTCTGGTACCCATTAATGTTTTTAATTGTGTGTAAGAATTTGAGAGAGAGAGAGAGAGAAATGTAGCACTTTTTAGAACTTGGGGTTAAGAAAAACATTAAACTTCCTCTCAATTCAAAATTACTTTTTCTCTCTTTTAGGTACTCTAGGCCCTCCTTGCCTGCTTATCAGTTTGTATCCTAATTTTTATCTATCTCAGATGATACTGTGTCCCAGCTCTAGACTGTGCTCTCCTTGCAAACAGTGGCATCTTATTCACCTTTTATTTCCCTTGTGTTTACACAGTCCCTGGCGTATAAAAGACACTCAGTAGAAACTGATGTGAACTGAACTTAGAGCACCTATCTCCACCTTGATCTCCTGGTTTTCCAAGTTGAGTAAAACTGGGCATCATCACTGTCTCCCTATGAAAGCACAGACAGTGGTACTTTAGAGCCTTGAGCAAAGCACTATCTTTCCACAAAGAGCTAGCATTTTGGTTACAAATTGTATTTGCATCTATTAATTCAAGATGGCCTAATTAAAGTAACGGATAGGTTTGAAAGCCATGTAGAGTAACAGCCATGGATAATCGTTTTGCTTCCTGTCATATTGATAGAGAAAAATGGAGGAAACATTTTTTTCTCAGATGAAATGCTTGATCTCGATGTCAGTGGTTTCATGTATTGAAAATCTTGACATTAATATTTAAAAAGAGTATCATTGAGTCTATTAGTAATCTGGACCATGGAGAACTTGCAAGTTGCTGTTAAATACATGGCATATTTTCTAATTACAATAAACTAAACCACTTTAATGAATGATACTGTTTAAATTAGGAAATTGAAAGTTTAAATTATTTTCTGTAAATTTGCGATTGCTTAAGGAAGCTAAAGGCTTGTTGAATGCCAAAATTCTCCATATCTACTAATTGTGTGATGTTTACATTCAGTTTATAATTTGCCTAGCTGCTTCCAATAAAATATTAATGCAATCAAATCTAAACTGTTTTCTTTCACATTTAATTCTCACCTTGGGTCAAGCTATAAAGCTGTTTTATTAAAAGTGCCAAGCTGTTTAATTGCATACGTACGTGTAAGTTTGTAAATCTTATCCTAAAAATGTTCAAGGACATTATTTTTGTGTGTGTTGGTACTCATCATCTGTAACTTTTTGATGTTCAACAAAGTTTTTTTTTTTTTTTTTTATATTCTTGTATTTTTAACATAGTTTTACCAGGCAGGATTGTGATTATTAAGGGATATGGGATAAAGTCTCTGACATTTATAGTATTATTTGGGAAATAATAAATACATATACAAAGAATAATTATATAAGACAACATGTTCTCAAAGGAGTGTTACAGGCCATCATTTCTAAAGAGGGGTGGTTTTCATTGAGGACCTGGGGTAGTGGCAGAGTACACAGGGTCAGAGAGCAGGGTCAGAGGTGAAGGGCAGTAGTATGTGAACCTTCTTCCCCTCCAAGTGACTCTGATCCTGCCCCTTCCTCAGAAGTAGAGAGCCACTGTAAAACAGTTTAATAAGAGGAAAATCTCACTTAAGTTGAAATGACCAAGTATGAAATTAGAGAATATTGTGGTATTTGAGCTGAAGTTTTTAAGCCTGGAAATTGAACATATGGGAAGATAAAGGGCAGAGACTTCCAGCTGCATGGAAAAAGGAAAATAAAATTCCAACCCGAACAAAACAACAACAAACCTTTGGGAATGATTATGACCTATAATTGAGCAGGGATAAGTTAAGTAAAAGTGGTGAAACTAGTCTGGCATGAATAAATTTATACCATCTTTGAAAGGCAAAGATAAAAAGGTTTTTTTTTGTTTTTGTTTATGTCTCAAAATAAATCCCAGGAAGGCCTGGATGGTGCCAGTAGAACTTTTATCCCCAGATATCACAGACATTATACTGGGCCGAGAAGTTCTTTCTCCTGGATGCGATTAGAGCAATCCTAAACTTCCTTGATGGGCATCAGAGATTCCACATTTAGTAGCAAGAGAAGCCTGAAGCTCACTTCACACTGTGTCCCACTATGTGTGTTCATGAAATTGGGTTACTGGCTTCTCTGTTTTCAAAAGCTAATGGATTACTGCAGTTAAACATCTTCCCACCTCATTCAAACAAATAGTCTGATTGGTTCTGATACAAATGCTAATGTCATACCAAATATCCTTTGATTTATGCCTCATGTAAAATCAAAAAGCAAAGGTCACCATAACTGAGTAAGCAAAGCGAGTTCACTGATTACTGGGTAAAAAAAGAGCTGTATCACTTAAGAACAAGTTTTGTGGGTCTCCCTGAATGGAAATGCAAAAGAAATTAATTTAGGGCTTCTCAACAGTGGCACCATTGACTTTTGGACTAACTAGATAGTTTTCATTGTGAGTGTATGTATGTGGGTATTCTATATATTTTAAGATGTTAAGCCATATCTCTGGCCTGTACACACTAGATGCATGTTACTTCATCCCCTTAGGGTGTGACAATCAAAACTGTCTGCAGACATTTGCAAATGTCCCTTATGGGTAAAGTCATTCATGTTTGACCAACACTGGGAAAGAAAAAAGGAAAAAGAAAAGAATACCAATCTAGGCAATATTCTGAGTTTGTCTTTGGTTGACTTTTGAAACAGACTGTAAACTCTGTTTTACATACAGCCATTATGTGATTTAAGTATCAAAACGAAGGTTATAGCTCTCAGTGAGGCCCAGATGAGATGAAGAAGACTTTACAGGCAGTTAGATATGCATGACTGAGACTGAAAAAATTTCCTTTACAGCCTACTTTATGGATCCTTATTATCCTTGAAAATACAGAAGAGGCCAGCATTGGGTTATATGTTAGTAGTTTCCAGGTCTTCACCACCATATCCATTATTACGAGCTGATGTTCTATGAAGTAGATTTAGATGAATGTTCTAATCTTTGGTCTCAGCATAGCAGAAGCAGTTTATTTTCCTTTTGTTAAAGAATGCATTTTGGTGCCATCTGACAAGAAAGTAGTTATGCAGCATTATTTAAGACTCTGGAGACTAGACATCTGAAGACGTGAGATGAATAATAATAACTGCAGTCATGTAGGATGGAAATAGACACTTAAGAGACACATTGAAAATTCCCCAATTTGGACAAAGAGAATGGCTCCCAGACACCTCCAGTGTCTTTTTCCCCCCAGCCAAATGCAACACTATTGTTACATATCTTTTTTTCTTTTTATTCAACACTTTTAAAAAATATTTGTTACAGTTGTACAGCACAGCAGATAGACATTCGTGTAGGTTACAAAGTGTTCCCTCCAATACTTCAAGTGCTCCTCATATTCCCTATGTTTTAATAACCAAGTTGCTCTTGCCTTTAATTTAAACATAAATTATTCAACTACCTCAGTAGTATTACTCCACATGCAGCAGGAGATGTTAACAATAGCATATATTCTTCATGGGTACACCAGTTTAGAAACTAGGCTACTCTGTTATCCAAAAGCACGTAGGCCAATATACTCCATCTAGTTTGTTGTGCTTTTAGGGGTTGTGAAGTGCTGGTTCTCATAAGCCAATATTAGAGTAACTTTTGGATTGGTGGCTTTCCTTTAATATTTTGAATTTCTCCATTCATATGTAGCAACACCATCTTGATGAGATAAGGAAATGTATAAAAATTAATGTATGCAAAACTGACATTATTAATTTCTGCAGTTCGAAATGATGTCATGATAGTTCTCAATATTATATACAAGGATTTCTGGATGTGTCTGGTTCAAGTGAAGTCTTTTCATGAAAGGTTAGATGGCTTAGTATAGGATATCATCTGAAAATCTGATGTAATCCCTGCCTACTTTCATATACAAATTTTCATGTGCAATGTATTTGCATATCACCATGAAAACCATGCAAATGGTTAGAACTGATTGATCTATATATTTCTTCCTTTTTGCTAATATAACTATCACTAGTAACCTCCTTCCTACTCTGCTGCATCAAATCACCCATCATGGCTAGCCTAACATAAGAACCACAACTGACAACACCGTAAAAGTCCTAGAGGAAAACATAGGCAGGAAAATTTTAGATATCCCACAGAGCAACATTTTCACTGATATATCTCCTAAGGCAAGGGAAATAAAGGAAAGAATAAGCAAATGGGACTACATCAAACTAAAGAGTTTCTGCTCAGCAGAAGAAAATATCAGCAAGATGAAAAGGGAACCAAGCATATGAGAAAACATATTTGCCAATGATAGCTCAGAAAAGGGATTGATCTCCAGAATATATAAAGAACTTCCATGTCTCAACACCAAGAAGACAGACAGCCCAATTAAAAAATGGGCAAAGAACCTGAACAAACACTTCCCCAAGAGGACATATAGAGGGTCCATAGGCAAATGAAAGAATGCTCAACATCACTAGCCATCAGAGAGATACAAATTAAAACCACAATGGGATACCACTTTACACCTGTCAGAATGGCCATCATCAACAAATCAACAAACAAGTGCTGGCGAGGATGTGGAGAAACGGGAACCCTAGTGCACTGTTAGTGGGAATGCAGACTAGTGCAGCCACTATGGAAAGCAGGATGGAATTTCCTCAGAAAAACTAAAAATGAAACTGCCTTTTGATCCAGCAATTCCATTGCTAGCATTATACCCAAAGAATCCTGAAACATCAATTCAAAAGAACCTATGCACCCCTATGTTTATAGCAGCACTGTTTACAATAGTCAAGTGCTGGAAATAGCCTAAATGTCCATCAGTGGATGAGTGGATCAAAAAGCTGTGTGGTACATTTACACAATGGAATACTATGCAGCAGAAAGAAAGAAGGAACTCCTGCCACTTCCAACAACATGGATGGAACTAGAGACAATTATGCTTAGCAAAATAAGCAAGATAGTGAAAGACAAATGCCATATGATATTATCTAATGCAGGAAACTAATGTACAACACAAACAAACAAGCAAAATTGAATCAAAGGCATGTAAACAAGGAGCAGACTAACAGTGAGGGAGGGGGAGGGGGAAAGGAGAGAAGGAGGGTAAGAAGGAGAAGAGTTTACTCAAGGAACTAGTATAAATGACCCATGGACATGGACAATGGGGGTGGGGAATTGACTCTGGGAGAAGGGGTGAGGGGAAAGCAATAGGGAAAAAAGTGGGACAACTGTAATAGAAAAACAATAAATAAGTAAAAAGGCAACAACAAAAAAAGAACTACAGCTGACACCTATGTTCCCGAAAATTTCCATCTCTGTCTTGTTTACCTTCATTTTTTTTAAAGACATGCCACTCTACTAGTTAAGCCAGGCATTTCTTTTCTCATCATGCACAAACTCCCCCTCCATCTTCTGTCTCTTCCTTAAGTGGATCATCACTTCACTTAAAAGACACTTGGCTTCCTCCTTTGAGGACATTTCCTATTGGGAATCTGGTGAAGGGAATTCCGTTTATGTCTCTTAACTAATGCAGAATTTTATTATTACCCATCTAAATTTCTGGGTTTGACGTTAGTTCATTTACACCATGCTTTCCACATTCTTCTTTTAATTACACCCAAACTCCAGTGTATGAGCAGTGACCCCCCCCCCCAAAAATGGAATTTTCTTCCCCCAGGTAGACCCCTTGTAGTGCATGCTTCTCTCAGTAGGTGAGTATCCTAGGAACCCATCTGTATCAATGTGTACCAGCTGGTGTTGTTCTGAGAGGCTGCATTTGGTTTCAGTTAATTTTTTTTGAAGACTCAATGTATTTGCCCTTTTCATGATGGGTGATTAATGAGCACACCGGCCCATACTATGCTGAGTGTTCAGCATTTTTTGACCAATATTTCCCTTAGTGACTTATCTTTTGTTCCCTGGATTTAAAAAAGTCCTGAAAGGGAAACATTGTGCTGATGTGGAAGAGATGAAACAAAAAATGGCAGAAGTATTAAAAGGCATCAATATTGATGAATTCAAAAACTGTTTGGAGCAGTGGGAAAAATGTCTTGATAGGTGTATTGCATCAAATGGAGAGTATTATGAAGGTGAATAAGTTTAAACATGTAAGAAATAAATACACAAATTTTTATAAATAAATTCTGGGTTTTTTTTGGGGGGGGTCCCCCACCCTTTTATACATCAGTTTTAACAATAATTTGTATGGAAGAAAAATAGTTCTCCTAGTTTTTTATTACAAATTTAATGGTAGAAATGATATGAAATTTCTACCTCCATGAAACTAATTTGTCTGGAGATTACAAAAATAGACCAAACAGTATAGATAAATAGAAAGATTTCGAGTCCCAGTTTACTTTGAATTTCAGTGCCCTGACTGGGATATTTCATCTTTTAAAAATCTGCATGGCACACCACGTGAAAATCACCCATTTAGTCAGATGAAGAGGGCAAGGTGTGCTGCAGGCACAGAGAGTGGACACTCAGACAGGAGGCAGGAGAGATGAAGACTGCAGACCAGGGCAGCTGCCCCTCAGAGGCCTGTGAGTGAGTGGACAGGGCAGGGAACCAGAAGACCCTCTATGAATAAAGGATAGGGCACGGGGACAGGGGACCCTCCCTAGAGGAAGCAGGGAAGCTGGAACAAAAGGCCTGTTATAGCAGAGCAGAGGGGACAGGGGACAAGAGGGACAGAGCAGTTGGGTCAGAGGACCTTGGGAGTGGCAGGGCAGAGGGGACAGGTGGGACAGGAGACCATGGGAAGAAGCAGGGAAGGGAAACAGGGGACCCTCCATAGAGAAGGCAATACACCTGTCACCTGTTCCTCCATGGAAGGTTCCCATCTCCTCTGCCCTACCCCATCTGTGTAGGGTCCCCGCCCCCTCTGCCAAGACCTCTTTGTGGAAGGTCCCCATCTTTCTCCGCCCTGCCCCCTCCATAAAGGGTCCCGTCCCCTTCTGCCCAGAGCCTTCCATGGAGGGTCCCCATTCCCCCTGCCCTGCCCCCTCTATGAAGGGTCCCATACCACCTGTTCTACCCCCTCCATGAGGGTTCCCCTTCTTCTCTGCCCTGCCGCCCCCAAGAAGTGTCCCCTACCCTCATGATCTGACCCCTCCATGGAGGGTCCCCATTCCCCCTGCACTGCCCCCTCTATGAAGGGTCCCATACCACCTGTTCTACCCCCTCCATGAGGGGTCCCCTTCTTCTCTGCCCTGCCGCCCCCAAGAAGTGTCCCCTACCCTCATGATCTGACCCCTCCATGGAGGGTCCCCATACCCCCTGCCCAGCCCCCTCAATGGATGGTTTCCTATCCCTTTTGCCTGGCCCCATCCATGGAGGATCCTCTCTCCCTCTACCCTGACCCCTCCATGGTGGGTCCGCATCCCCTCTGCTCTGCCCCCTCAGTGGAGGGTCCCCTAACCCCCCATGGGCTGAAACCTACATGGAGAGTCCCCATACCCCCGGTGCTCCCTGCTCCATGGAGGGTCCTCATACCATCTGTCTTACCCCCTCCATGGAGGGTTCCCTCCTCTTCCATGCTCCCTCCATGGGGGGGTCCCCATCCCCTCTGGACTGTGCCCTCCACGGAGGGTTCTCTGGCCTCCTCTTCTCTGTCCTCTCCTTGTTGGCTCCCTATTCCCTCTACCCAGGCCCTCCATGGAGGGTCCTCTACCCGCTCTGTCCTTCCACCTCCATGGCAGGTCCCTTACAACCTCTCCTGTCCCCTCCATGGAGGGTCCCCTATCCCCTCTTCCCTGCACCCTACATGGAGGGTCCCCATACCTCTGAGACAGCCTCCTCTGTGGAGGGTCACCTCCCCCTCTGCCTTGTCCCTCCAAGGAGGGTCCCCTATCCCCTCTGCCCTGCCCCCTCTATGGAGGGTCCCAATTCTCCTCTGCCCTGGTCCCATCCATGCAGGTTTCCAATTCTCCTCTGCCCTGCCCCCTCCATGGAGGGTCCCCTCCCCTTCTCTCCTGCTCCTTCCGTATAGGGCCTCCATTGCCCTCTGCCCTGCCCCCTACATGGAGAGTCCCCATAACCCTGGCACTGACCCCTACATGGAGGGTTCCCTCCCCCTCTACCCTACCTCCTCCCTGGAGGGTCCCTATACCCCTATCACTGCCCCTCTATGGAAGGTCCCCTACCCCTCTGCCCTGTTCCCTCCAGGGAGGGGTCCCCAACCCCTTCACCTGCCCCCTTAATGGAAGACCCCCTGTTTCCTCTTCCCTGCTTCTTCCCATGGTCTCCCGTCCCCCTCTTTCCACTTCTCTGCCCCTCCTCTTGTCCCCTGTCCCCTCTGCTCTGCTCCATCTATTCCCCCTGCCCTGCTTCCTCTATGGAGGGTCTCATATCCCCCTGCTCTCTCCCTTCTTCCATGGAGGGTCTTCTGTTCCCTGCCCTGTTCTATCACTCACAAGTCTCTTCTGGGCATGCGCTCCAGTCTCTGGTCTTCATGTCTCCTGCCTCCAGGCCATGTGCCCAGGTCTCTGTACCTGAAGCACATTTCTCGCCCTCTTCATCTGTCTAAATCCTACCTTTGCTCTCAAGACACATCTCAAATATGACTTCAAATATCAAATCACAGAATGATCTTTAAAAAATATAAGTCAGATCATGCCATTCTCATACCCACCCAAGGGGCCTTTGCCTGTCCACTCACCCTGCCCTGTCTCCTGCCAGCCTGGCTGTCTCTGCACTGGAGGAACTTGCTGTCCTTTGGGGGTGGTTTTCCCAGTTGTCCATTTGGCCAGTTCCATCTCAGCAACTGTTAGGGCTGCAGTAGGAAACCAGTATCGTCCGTATCACTCTTTAGTCACATCACCTAAGTTTGTTTTCTTCAGGGCTCTTAATATCTCCCAAAATACAGTGCTATTCTTGTTCATCTGTCTGTCTCCCAGCTCCTCTCTGCACCCAAAAGAGGGCTGTACAGGCCTCTCTCCCAAGACCCAGGCACAGCCAGGGCCACAGAGGAGCTGACAGCACACATCTCTGATTTCATAAAATTTTATTTTTGTAATAAAACTGATTCAAGAACATATGATTTCTCAAAACTCTTTAGGACATCTCAGATGAATAATTCAAAAATAAAAGAAATCTTTCTATTTCCTGGTCAAACTTGTGTGTCAATTTTTGGTTCAGAGATGCACTTGCCACTCTGTGAGGTGCCTCATGGAGGGAGAGGGTCCTGACTACAGTCAGGTTCACACTAGGATGTGCCTCCTGGCCCCCATCCCACACACCAACCCTTTGGCCTCTGGTGGGTAATTGACCATGCTGTTGCTTCCAGCGGGGCCAGGTGACTCCAGTGCCAGGGCTGTGACAGACCTGGTGATCTTACCTCCCTGAGTTCGAGTTTTTGCTCATTTTTTACTTGGAGGTTAGGAATTGAGGCCATTGGTAGTGGGAGCAGCTTCGATGCTGTGGGATGCTGGCTTGCAGGGGTGCAGGTGGTCTGTAGGGGCCCTCCTAAAATCCCCCCACTAGCTGTTCTACTGCCCAGCCACTGCCTCAACAGCGGCTCCCCTCCTGTCCTGTTTGAGGTTCTCAGGGACAGTTTCAGGGACAGAGTGATGTTGGGTCATGACTTCTTATTACCATCTTACCTGCGGGGAAGCTGAAGCCCTGACAGAAGAAGTGCCCAGGTCACAAGAGTCATAAGGCCCCAGGAAGTCTGGACCCAAAGTGGAACATTAACCATCACCCTGTCCAGTGTAAGGCCAGGTGAGGACCCTGAGTAGTGGGATCCTATCCACCCCGTCCCCCCACAGCCCCGAGGCTCCTAGCAGTCACAGCTCCAAAATTCCCAAGTCCCCTCAGCTCTGGGGCTGTGTCAATGGCCAGGTCAGTGTGGGAGAGCACCCTTGGGCCCTTCAGCCCCCTGATTTGGGGATTCCCTGCTTTAAACCAGCCCTACTATGTGACACCTGAGCTCCTCCAGACAAGCCCCTACTCAATTAGTGGTCATGGTCAGTTTCCTCCTCCATCTTTTCCTAAGCCCTTCACTCTCAGAAACAGGGTCTTTTCCTTCTTTTCTGATCTCCAGCTCAGCCCCTGGTGCACAGCAGGTGCCTAACTGATCTAACACCCACAGGTTCCATTAGAAGTGAGGGTGGGAATAGGGGGATATGCAGTGGGGAGCGTTTCCAATCTTGCCACCAGGGGGCAGGCATGCACTGCAGCTGGAGCTGGGCCCAGCCCCAGTGAGAAAGTGGGGTGGATGGCTCCATGGGTGCCCCATGTCCAGGCCTGGAGACCAAGGAAGGCCAGGCAGAGTGGCTGAGTTTCTCCCCTCTCCTGCTGCCCATGCCAGCCTGAGCTCCAGGGTCCTCTCTTTCTCTTCCTTCTCTTTTCCTTCCTTCTCTTCTCCCTTTCTTCTCTCCCCTTCCAGGGTCCTCGGTCAATCTTGACTTTTGTGACTCTGGGCCAGGCACCTTTTCTCTCTATGCTTAACGTTCCTCATATCTACAATGGGAAATAATGATAACACCCTACTTTTGTGCACTTCCCCTAACTGGGGCCTTGGGGGTCTCAGTGTGAGAACACACATCTCCTTAGCAGGACCCTTCCATGCTCTCAGGGAGGAGACCAGGCTGTGACAAGGGCAGAATCAGGTGCTCGGTCCACATACATCCTGCTCCATCCCTGGTGGGTGGTGTCTCAAGGACACCGGGTCTGTGGGGGTGGGTGCGGCTAGTTGGAGCGGCCGCTCCTCTGGCCTGGATGCTGCTGCAGCCACTTGTGCTAGAATGTTCCCAGGATGTCAGCTGGGTCTGCTTTGTTCATGAATAGGTGAGCAGGCAGGAAGGAAAGCATGGGTGGGTGCCTGGGTGAATGCATGAATGGATGAATGAAAGAATAAAAGAAATTCGTGCTGAATTAGCACCTCCCTACCCCAGCCATTCAAGGGCTGAAAGCTGCCCTTCGTTATTTATGTTTATCTTTCAGACAAGAAATTTAGTCTTTAACATAGGAAAACACTGAAAATGCAAAATAAAAATAGATTTATTTGTAAAAATAAACTAGTTCTTGGAAATATAACCCGGGGCATGGTGGGTCTGAGAACTGGGGCTTTGGAGCTCTGGACTTCTCCCACAGACCTCTGTGCCTCTTCCAGTTGTTACTTTCTCCATTCAAACTTTGGATGAAGCTAGCGATGAATGTGCTGCCCTTTCTCCTTACTAAACGGGGTTCCATAGTCCGTCTTCCTAGAGGGGTTGCGAGACCACTGGTTAAGTCTGTTAAGGACATGGGCGCAGGTCTGTCTGGGCATCCATGGAGGTGACCTCAGCACCAGCATGGTGGAGAGTCCACGATGTGCTCTAAGCGGGCCCAGCTCACCCTCCAGGCATCTTCTCCTGGACTCTCTGCCACATTCTCTGGTCCTTCGGATGGAAGCTCTGGTTTCTCTCGGAATCTTAGATTCCTCTCCCCCGTGCACTGCGTGGAATCTTCACATAACTAGGTGGCTTTCAGGGCAAACTGGCAAGAGAGATAAAGAGAAAGAATAAGCAGGATTCCCCCAAATCGTGGAACACACGGGTCATTTTCCCAACTTTGCCTGGACATTTCAGGAGCTTACCCCCCAACTGTGGCTGCAGCTTCAGGGTAGGAGCAGGACCAGGAGAGGAGGAGAGGGAAGGGTCCCCTGCAGGCCCACTCTGGTTCCTACAGGCCCCCATCCAGTCTTCTCTAGTTCCTCCCATTCTGTTGAGAGCCAGGCAGGATACCCAAAAGTATCCCAAATGCTTTCTTGGATTCACTTTCCTACCTTCTTCCTGCCTTTCCCTGCTGTTTCTGGGAGAAGTTTTGAGTGCAGAATGGAGAACTTGTGGAGAAGAACAGGAACTTTAGAACAAAATATATCTGGGCTCAAAACTCAGCCTTGCTTTTTTCTGGTTGCAACATCTTGGATATGTTAGATATTTGCTCTAAGGGTTGTTTCATTCATCAATTAAATAAAGTAACACAGCATGGTTAGCAGCATTGGCATAGGGCGATTGAAAGAGAGAACCCCTGTTAGCTTTCTCCACACTCCAGAAAGAGTAGCTATTACTAAATTCCACAGACATCTCTGTACTGTTAGAATCTCCATCATTCCTTCAAGCTCGGCCTTTATAATACTCTTGAATATTTACTTAAATTTATAAGTTGTCTGTGACTGACATCACAAAGGTCTCTTAAAATACAAAGGAAACTGCGCCTTCAAGTAAATCCGGTTCTGGAAAGAGCGGGAGGCTTCTCTTATTAGAGAAAGGAGGTTTTTTTTTTAAAGTCAGTTTTCCGTGTAGGGAAATTAACTGGTCAATTCTGAATGGCCAGGTAAATAGAGCAAATTTTCTGCCTGCCTGGAAGCCTGCCACTCCACTTTCTTACCCTACCTCCACCTGTGCGGGGGATTGGAGACTACATTGCGGTTTCCCTGATATCCCTGAATCCCTGAATTCCATTTCAAACCCTAAGGGAGAGCAGCTTCGGTTAGCCTGCTGAACATCACAAGGCGTGACTGCCCTCTGGTGGTAACTGCCTTCTCCACATCCAAATGTAATTTTTTTTTTTTTCTTTCACTTCAGTCCCACTGCAGAGCCAAGGTGACTGACCAGTTCGCTTCTTGTTTCTTAGACCGCAGCTCCCTGTTCGGACGTCTAGAGGAAGCCATTGACTTTGAGCTGCATGTTTCTGCCAAGATTTGTGTCTCCTGAAGCCCTGCCAATCGTTGAAGACATTTATCACTTCTTCGCATTATCTTTTCTAGACGAAGTATCACAGGTAAGGTAGCACCCAGATTCCCCATGACCTGGCTGCCCTCAGGGTATTTTCCAGGTGACAGGTAGAACTGCAGAGTTCATCCCGCTGCAACGTAAACAATGCAAAGCAGCAGCGCGATGCTGCTTCTGAGACTTGCAACCCACCTGCGGGCATGGCTCAGGAGCTCTCCTCTGCTCCCCAAACACGGCTCTCCAGCTTGTCACTTGCACTTTTACAGCGAACCAAAGGTCTCTCTCACCTGCGTGGCCTCCATGCACCTCAAATTCCATGTTATAAAATCAAACCGATTTCCGCCAAACCTGTCTCTCCTCCCTCTGTGTGCAGTGCCTTGAATGAAGGTTTGTTGCTTTGGTTGCACAGCTGTTCCCTTTTGGCTCCACCACTACCACCCTGATACTTATACCTCACAGTGATAACCCCCCGCTTAAAATAAATGTCCAGTCTACAGGATAAAATCCAAACTCAAGGCACTCTGGGCCGTTCAGGATCTGGAGAATGCATTCTGCCCTCCCAGGCTCATTGCCCATTGCCCGCCTCACCACACCATTGCACGATTGGGATATGTTTCTTCCTGCATAAACTTGTCATTCATTCTGGTGACATTCCATCTACAGAGATATAAAACTCCACTCTGAACAATATCTCCACTCTGAGAATGCCCACGTCCTTCTCCAACGCTGCAGAACTAATGATTTTTTCCTCTGGAATCAGTACTTGTTGATTATGGGATCACAGGATATATCATCTTGTATCCAGTTTCACACAAATCCGCTCATCCTTCTGGGACTCTTAAGTTTCCTAGAACTGCAACTCCATCTTACAGAATTTTGTAAATCCAACACCAAGCATAATACTGGACATTTGGTGGGTGCTTAAAAATGTTTTGCGAATTAAATTCAAATATCAGCACAGCTTAAAATTGCATGAGCTTTGAAAACTGTTGCAATTATATTTGTGGCCAACTAAAATTATCAGCTATTATGTTTTTACCTAAACTAGTACAAAGTCAAATCACCCTTTCCTGTTGTTATGTAGATGATTTTTTGTCAGGGAGGGGGCAAGATGGTCACCCAACAACTGCCCAGTGGTGGGGTCACCTGTATTCCTGGATTTCCATCTGAGCATGGTGGTTAAGAAGAAAGTTTTTAAAGTTAGGCGTCTATATTCAAATACAAACTGCATCCTTTATTAAACCTTAGGCATATTACTTATATGATTAGAACTGCTTTTATATAATTTTTAAAATTGTAATAAATAAAGAAATTACCTATCAAGATAGTTGCAAGGATTAATTGGAATATTCCACAAAAAACACTCACACAGTACCTGGCACTTAGTAACCACTCTATGTTAGCTGATGTAATAATTACCATCCATACACCAAAGGTCAATATGCATACTTTTACATAAACTCCCACAGGAAAACAAGGTGAGTCAGAGTGTATAAATCCCATGGTGAGAAGAGAATTCTACTGAGATTTCTTGATTTTATGAGTGTTTCTGATTTGGCTTAATTCACTATCGATACAAAATGTTGCTTCTTCCCTGTGAAAACAAACCCTTACAAAGTGTCCATGTTAATAAGTGAATAATGTAGAACACTGAGCCACTGGTTTATGGGAGCTAAGTTGCAGGGAGTTGTATTGCAGCTCAGCAAATAAATAATTCCCTCAGCTGGAATCCAGTGCTGAAGAATCTAGAAATTAATGTTCCCAAGTTGAAATATAAAATTTTATTATTCTTGTTGCATATACAGATACTGTAAGTTTTTAAATACAGCAAGAGATCACTAGCATGCATTTGACAACCCTGTGCCTAAGTTTCCTTACATGTAAAACGGGGATCATAATAACAGTAACTACTGCAGAGTGATATTTTGAGGATTAAATAAGTTAACATTTTTAAAGTGCTTAACAACAAGTTACTAATTTATAGGCAGTTTAAATAACTATCACTATTAGTTCATAATAAATAACAAGATCGCTTCAGGCAGTTCAGAGAAGATGATATACAGATATCAAGGGGGAAAAAAAAGAAGAAGAAGAAAGACATGAAAGAAACTAGACCCTTCCCACTCAACTTGAACATTTACTTTTGGAATTACACAACAGTTTCAAAGACATTAAGTATGGCTATTTAACATATGTTTAAATATGTTAACATTTACACAGAGTATTTAGATATTCTGGAGTTTAAAATGTGTACAAAGAGTATTTTTAAATACTCATTTGAGACAGTTTTGCTTTCCTCATCTTTAAAAATACAAACAAAAATTATCAGTAAAAAAAAATTTTGTTCTCTTTGTTGATTAAGAATTCATTAAAGTCTACTAAGTATGGAATTAAAGAGAAAAAATATATTCAAAATGTATAAACCCACTGTCAGTGGCCAATAGCAAATCACCCAGAGGGTAAAATCCTATTGTATTTCCCTTTACATCCTGAAAGTTGCTCTGAATTGGCAGAACAGAAGCCCCTAAGATGATTGCTAATGATGCTTTGTTACAAGGTGCCACACCAGCCCTATTGTATCAGAAACTCTCAAGAGGTTTCCTAGAAATCTGTGTGCCTAACAAGCACCCCCGAGACTCTGTTTATCATTAGATTTGGGAGTAGTCACTTGTATGCTTGGTAAGAGCTTCTGCACATAAAACAGGCACTAGGTAGGAAGCAATTTAGAATTTGAAGTTAGAAACTCTTACTTCAGCTCCTGGCTCTATTATTATACTTGCCAGGAGGGTGATTTTGAGCATTGGTATTTTCAAAATTGTCAGTTTCCTCAACAACGAAATGAAGTTAATCATGCCTAACTTAGAGATGATTAAATGAAACAAAAATTAAAGTGCAAAAAACACAGTGCTGACACATAGTATATGACTGATAAATGTTAGCCCTTTATAAAAGGCTATAAAAGTCACTTTCAATAACTGCATTGGAATAGATGATATAATTTCTTCATAAAATGGCATGTGGAAGAGTCCTTAAATACTATTCTCCTTGTTCTCAGCAATTCTGTAAAGTGGTATCATTAAATAGTTCTGCCTTTTGCCCACCCCCATTAGTATATCATCAGTGACGTGCTGTTCTGTGGATTGTTTTTGACACTTCTGAATGGTTCTTATCTATCCTTGTGCAGATAATGGGATTAGAACATTGATAGTCTGGCAATGACACTTTTGGAGGGGATGCTGTAAAATAAATTGCAAATTAAAGTATTTCCTAAGAATGCTGACATAATTACTTGAATATTTCTCTAAAATCAAATACAATTCCTAGGAGAAGAGGGGTTGACAGTACTAATGGGAGTTTAGGGTCCTTATTGATTTCATGTAGCCTAGTCTTCATTTATCTACTACCCCTTCAGAAAGTCCTATCAGCAGTTTTTATCAAGAAAGAAGACTTAATAAAGTGTGAGTTTCTCAGTGATTACAGTGTACCTCACTTATCAACTTCACATTATTTAGTTTTCTTTAAAACCTAGTATACCAGAGAATATTGGTCCTGTTGAGTTAACACAGAAGAAAGTAGTTTACATAATAAATTTGGCTGTTTCATATTCACATTGGATAAAAGCATCAATTAAGGTATCAATTAAACTGTCCATATTGACTCCTTATCATGAAATATTAGCACTTTTGAGCTCATTAAATTTCTGGTTTATCATTGTGTAGTGAAATTAAAATAAAAACCACATATAATCTCTTACTTCAATTTAGTATTGAAGGAGGAGAGTATCTATAAGCGACCTGCAGCCTACCAAGGTGAGCAATCAGAAATCTATATCGGACACAAAGAGTTTGGCCATGGAACTGCAGGGAAGCAGGCAGTGAAGTTGAGGATATCAGAAGGACAGAACTGAGCTCCTATTTAAGCTGTGCCACTTGCTACCTATGCAGCTTTGGGTAAATCATTTAATTCTCTGAACAGCAGAGTTTTTTGGTCCGTGTAATGGAAAAGAAATATTTTGCAGGGTTGTTGTAAATATTAAATAATATAAAATACATTCTACTTTGAACAGCGCCTGACATACAGCATGTGCAATAAATAGCCATTATTAGCTCAAATCAAATGTCAACACAGAGAATAAAAGTCATGGAGAATATATCTCACTAAACAAATATCATGCACCCTGTGGTTTTAGGTATCCATAGAAAGAACTATCATTGTGTATTCACTTTATTTGTAAAAATGTCACCACTATGCAGTTGCACCTGATAATTCAGGTGGACAGTGTATTTCTACAAGAAAACAGATCTTTACTCTCACATTTTTTAAGCTTCTAAACTATGCCAGTACAGTCCTTGGCACGGCAGATATACTGATAGAAAATTATAGCCTCTGTGCTTGCTGAGTTTACAGTTGAGGGGGGAAGACAGATAAATAAACATAAATTCAATAATTACAAATTCTGTGCTCCTATGATTCTGACTCCCTAGAACCTGTGGATATCTGCAGGTTGGAGATTTGGTTGGTCTTGGTCCCAGCCCTTTTTTATAGAAATATGGGTTCTGGAGCATAGAACTCCTCACATCACTACTACACTAAGAATAAATTATTTATATGTAATTTTTTAAAAATTCCATGTTCAATTTTCAAAACTTAATGAATTATTAGTGCTTCAATGAATTGTGCTTAATATTTTGATTAATTAGATTTCAAGTATATAACATATAAATGGATAACCCAATGCCCACGTTTTCTCAGAGATATAGTCTGAGAAATTTGAGGAAGTCAATCTCAATCAAGTTCTTATTACAATCTAGCCGCTCGTTTTCCCTTTAGTGACAATAGCAGTATGACTGTCTCACAATTTCCTGAGCACCATTATTTTGTAGAAGGAAAGTTATTTGAAGAATACTCTCACAACAGAGAATTGTGATTATGTAAAAGAGAAACATCATTAAGACTGCATATGGTCATGGAGTACTTCCTGAGAAAATGATATTTAACCTGAACTCTAAAGAATTAACACTTTTGATTCATAGTGAAGGAAGGGATATTTCTCACAACAGGAACTACATGGAGGAGTTATTAAATAAACAAAAGTATGTTGCATGCATTTTGAGAAACTTTCAGAGCAAGAAGTATGGGTCAATGGAAGCTAAGGTCAATGGAGTTGGCTGAGCCCAGACTGTGAGCACCCTGATGGATTTGATGAGCTCTACCTAAGTGCACAGGGAGCTATCACAGAATGTGGCACATGTGTCAGACAGTCTAAGCAAAGTTCTGCGGTAACAAACAAATCCCAAAGTGCTACTGGTTATCAAAACAATGGTATATTTATCATCACATTGAATATTTACTATGGCTCCACTGAGCTTCCACTCTTTATTTCTTCCAGGATTATAACTGAAGAAGAAGCCATACTAGCCAGATGGTCAAGAAAAATAGTGAAAACAAAGCTCCTCAAATACTTTTTATAGATTTCTCCAGCAGTAGCACACATCGCTTCTACTCACATCATAATCCAGACAATTAAGATGGGTAAGTCTGAGCACAATGGAGTCAGACAAAGTCCTCCCACAAGGAGGCCCGAGGAGCGAGGGCAGAAATTATTTCTGAACAATAACAAAATGCACCACAGAGCAGAACACTGAGAAGATTCAGCTTCTATTTTTAAAATGATGAAGAAGAATTGAAAGGATATGAAAATTAGAAGTGGAGAGACCAACTAAGAGTTTGTTATACGATTGAGGGTTATAGAAAATGGTAATCTTAACTGAGGTGGTAGCAGGATAGGTGAGGGTAGACTTCAGCAGTAGAGTAGACAGAATGACTTTGCTTCAAAACTGAACACAATCACATAAACTTAGGCTGTGTGGACATCGTGTATATTTAGGATATTTACTATTTCAGTCATACAAAAGGAGAAAGAAGTGAATTTAAGCCCAAATACAAGATTTAGCTTAGTAGAAAGGTTCACCAGTGAAGCTTGTGAGTGGCTGGCCACTCTGCTGATATTACATCCGAAGAGAATAGTGGGGACTCCAAGATGCCAGGAGCAAGCTGTTCTCGTGGCAGTGAGCCTCACTTCCCTCAGCTTTCAAACTGGGATGAGGTTAACTACCCTTCTTATCTATAAAGAGTAAAAATCTGTACAAATATTAAATCTTCTACCTTTTACAAAATTCCTCTCTCCTAAACACTGCAAAAAATAAATGACAGAGTTCCGTGAGAGGCGAATGTGGTGGAAAGGGCATTGAATTTAACATCAGAAGATCCTAATTTAGTTTTATCTATTTATCTATTTATCTTTTAAAAAATTGAAGTACTCCTTATAATGAAAACATGACCTTAGGAAAAATTTTTTAATTTACAGAGAACCATTACTACTATTGTTATTAAAAGTAGAATATTAATTACCTACTTGCTCTTATTACAATTAAATGAGATGATGACTGATAGTCAATTAGGTAAGGATTAATTGAGTCTGAGCCTGGCTGGTTTGGCTCAGTGGATTGAGCGTCGGCCTGCGAGCTAAGTGTCGCTGGTTCGATCTTCCAGTCAGGGCACATCAGAGAAGGAAAACTCTGACTCCAAAAAACCTCCGCTGCCTTGCGGCATACCTCTTCAGGGGAAAGGCTAAGGGAGTAAACCCCGACAGAAAATCCGGAGCCGGAGTCCCTAAGGCGGTTTGACGTTGTAGTCAACACCGGCAACTCCTGCGGCGCACCTGAAGCCAAGCTGTATTGACTCCGTCTTTCCCTTGGACCCTTCAGCTGCGAAGAGAGGGGGGGGTCTGCTGCATGGGCAACAGCAGACCCTCCATATCACCCTGCCCAGGCTCTGTAGCTTCAGCTTCACTGGAGAGGACACTCCAGCGTCATCGCAAGATGTCGATTCAACACGGGAGGAGACAGATACCGTGTCACTCCCAAGTCGGACTGCACAGCCATTCTCGGCGGTGCAGATAGACTCTTAAGAAGCTACACCATCGTCTCTCGAGACGGATGGCTGCCGATAATTGAGTCTGAATGGGTTAGAACCATCAGATTATGTAATTTTTAATTGACCTTTTAATTTTGAGATAATTGTAGATATATTTAGTACTAAGAGATAAGAGATTTACGTTTATCTGGTTCCCCCCAATGGTAACATCTTGCAATACTGTAGTACAATATAACAACCAAGATATTGACATTGATTCAGTCAAGATAGAGAATATTTCCATCATCACAAGATTCTCTCATGGGGTCCTTTTATAATCACATTCATTCCTCTTACCCACAGCCCTTTCTTAATCCCTGACAACTCCTAATCTGTTTTCTATTTCTATAAAGTTGGCAGTTCCAGAATGTTATATAAATAGAATCATAACTTATGTAACCTTTTGAGATTAACTCTTTCACTCAGCTTAATTATCTGGAGAGTAAGCCAAGTTGCACCATTGGATCACTAACACAATACTAGCAGGTTTCCTGTTGATGCTCTTTATCAGTTTGCAGAAGTTCTCCTTTCCTTCTATGTTTCTGATAGTTGAATGGGTGTTGAATTTTCCCAAATGCATTTTCTGCATCAATAGATACAATCAAGTCATTTTTTCATTATCCTTTTAGAATAGTGATTAAATTGAACCAAGCTTGCATCCATGGAAGAAACCTCACTTGGTCATGGCACATAATTCTTTTTATATATTGCTGAATTCTATTTGCTCATATTTTGTTAAGGATTTTTGCATCTATATTCATGAGAGATATTGGTCTGCTGTTTGTTTGTTTTGTACTGGTTCTGTCTGGTTTTGTTATCAGGGTAATGCTAGCATCATATAATGAATTGGGAAGTGGTACTTCCTTTAAATTTTCTGGAAGAAATTATGCATAATCATTGTTAATTTTTCTTTAAACGTTTGCCAGAATTCTCCAGTGAATTCTTTGGGGGAACTTCCAAATTAAAATTTCAATTCCCTTAATAGTTATAAAGTTACTCAAATTATCTATTTCATATTTTGTTAGTTGGTATTTGTGTTGTTCATGTAACTGTGTTTTTCATTGCATCTAAATTGTCAAATTTATTTGTGCAATGTTGTATATAGTATTCCCTTATTATTCTTTTTACATCTAAAGTGCTGTTGTGATTCCCTGTTTCATTTCTGATATTGGTAGTTTATGTCTTCTTTCTCCTTTCTTCGTTAATCTTTTTAGTGATTTGTTGATTTTATTGATCTTTTCAAACAACCAACATTTTATTTTATTGATTTTTCTATATTGTTTTTCTGTTTCAGTTTTATTGGGTTCTGGTTTTATCTTTATTAATTTTTTTCCTTCTGCTTGCTTTGGAATTATTTTGCTCTTCTTTTTCTAGGTTTTTGAGTTAAGAGCTTATATTATTGATTTGAGCTTTTTTCTTCTTTCTAATGTATGCATTTAATGCTGTAATATCCCTCTGATGACTGCCTTAGCTGTGTACCTCAAGTTGTAACATGTGGCACTTCATTTTTGTTTATTTCAATGTATTGTTTGATTTCCCTGTCTTCCCTAGGCCTCCACTGATGCTCAGAGAAATTAAATGACTTGCCCAAATCCATATAGATAGCAAGTGTCACTGATGGGATTGGACCTCAGCTAGTCCAACGCTTGACTCCTAAACTCTGTACTTCCTGATTTCTTAGAGCTCTGTTGTCTGGTATACAGGGTAATGCCTCATTGCCAGTCACTGCTCCCCACATCGCCCCCACCACGGTGGGTTGGGGAAGGGTGATTACATTTTGCTGAGAATCCTGAAACTCTACCAGGCCTCTTCTGACACCACTGAGCAGGGAGAGTGGGGGATGCCTCCTTACTGCTGCTCTTCTCTATGGCTCTTTAACAAGACACAGCAAGCTTTTGTTGGGCTTTCTTTTTTCAATGCATATTGGTATTTTCAAGTTTCTGGCCCCTTCTGCTTCAGGTCTGGGATATATGAGGCAAAAAGAAAATGTAAGGATCTCACACCAAGTTAGTTGTTCCTTGAGCCTCAATGCCCATAGTCCATTCCTCTTCTCTCTTTCAGAATTTTCTTGTGTTTGTTTTCTATATAACACCCAGGGTTTTTTTACTTGTGCATATGGAAAAGTATGTCTCCTTCATATTCTTGAAAGCAGAAGTCAATATTGTATTAATTTTCAAATATTTAATAATATTTTCTTCATTTTTTAATTTTTTTTCATTTTTATTGATTTTATTTGGTTGACACGGTTTAAAAAAATTATACAGGTTTCAGGCATACAATTCTATAACAAATCATCTGTACACTGTATTGTGTGGGTCATATGTAAAATATAAGGAGTTAGAATTATGTCAGAATTCGCCAAACAAAATAGAAACAAACAAGCAAAAATAAACATT
The DNA here is from genome assembly GCF_987537825.1 of Furipterus horrens. Taxonomy (NCBI): domain Eukaryota; kingdom Metazoa; phylum Chordata; class Mammalia; order Chiroptera; family Furipteridae; genus Furipterus; species Furipterus horrens. The sequence goes on along the minus strand of NW_028327176.1, from coordinate 54,341,665 downwards.
TACAGTGGAAACTGGAACACAACAGAATGTTGCTTTTAAAGCTTTGAGGAAAAATAATTTTCTAACTAGAAGTACTTTTTTCAGCCAGGTTGCCACATCTCAAACAAATAAAAACACTGAAACACCTTTTTTTCTTTGGAAGATTCAAAACAATTTGTTCCCCAGATGAAGGCATAACCCAAGAAAATATATGATACAGAATTCAAAGGATACAACACAGGAGTGGGTATAGAAATTTTCCAGGAAGATAGCTGGGCAGTAGGTCCAGAGGGTCACTCATCCAAATGTGAGTGGGAGAACAGGGTTTGTATCAGAAGAAAGAGAAATGAAAGCGATAGATAACTTCCTTTGTTTGAATGTTCTGAGAGAAGATTCTGAGTCTGAGAGCTTAGGGATAATTTAGAGATAGGTACATAGACACTTAAGCAAAGTTTAAAAGGAGATCAGTATTAAATCCATAAAAAGCAAAATTTGTACAGAAATAAAATAGTATAACATCCGAGCCATAAATATGTCTCATCTGCAAATACTATTGGAACAATCATAATGGTGCATACACTGACAATTGATCAAGCCATCTGTGAAATAACTGTTAGTTAGGTGGGGGAGGGAGCGTGTGCCTGTGTGTTTGGGAGGCTGGTTTAAAGAACGTAAATTCTCACCTTGCACAGTAGAAAAGAAATAGGTATCATATAAAACTGAATAAGAAGTGTGTCCATAGACGTAACCACATAGAAATAAGAAGGTAAATAATACAGGAACAGTTTACAATGTTAATAGTGGTTTACTCTGAGGAATGGCGATTTGCATGGGTTGTAAAGGACAAGGGACAGAACTGCTGACCTTGGCTGTGAGCCTTGTAGAACTGATTTGTTACACTCCATGAAATTATGTCTTTGGTAAAAATAAAAATGAATTGAAAGATTTCACCAGTCCTGTTGACATGAACCCTAAAGAGCTATATTAAATATAGCTCTCTGTTGCTTAAATTCAAATTATCTCTTTCTCATCTATTTGTACCAGCAAACTTTTTAGCTAAGGCTGAAATAATTCAATAGCACAGGGAATTTCCCACAGGCTCCTGACCAAGACATGGCATGTGCACACATGCGGCCACACATACACATACACCTGTGCAAATAGTTTCTGTATATGCTTAGAAAAATGTAGAAGATAAGCAAAAACAAATAAACTTGATCTGGGAGAAGGACTGCGGTCCTGGAGTTCAAGGGGACTTTGGCATGGTTTGGATTTTTAATTTACTATGTGCCTATTTTAGCTCTTTGATTTAAATAAGGCTCTAATTTAACACATAAGATTATAGAAAGTATAAGTGAAAAAATGCACCCAAAAATACATGATCACATATATTTCTTCTCCTCCTATAATTACCTATTTAATACATATTTTGATATAATTGCAAATCTATTGCAGATGGCTTTGGAAGGATATATTTGTGACCAATGCATTAAAAAAGAAAAATTTGAAAGGAAAACTTTTAAATTCACCAAATCAGGTGCATTTCCTCTTTCTCCACTTTTTAATCCCTGAAGATATGTTTGCATATTTGTTTATAATATTGTAATCTAATTTTTTACTCACTGTTCCAAAATCCACGTGTCCGCATGTTCTCCAGTAATAAGAGGTCTATATGTAATGCTTGATTTTGTGGATGCACAGTGTCTCCTTTAACTGTTCCCCTGCCACAAACAGACTTTTAAAAACCAATACATTCTATTTTATCACTGCAGTTTGTGTTCTCTATTCTGTCAGTTTACCAGTAGGTGGTGCTGGATAGTAGGAGTAAATAATCTAGTTTTAAAACATCGCTGTGCTCTAAGAGCATACTTTCTGTAGAGTGATGGCACTGAGCCAAATCAGGAAAGGAGTTTGAACTGTTTTCTGAAAAGTGAACACGGCTTTTCCACGATTCCATCCATACTCTTATATTCTTCCCCATGGGAGCATAATTTCAAGATGACTGCATGGAACTGGGTTTATTGTCCATGGTCCCAAGAGAGAGAGAGAGCAGAAGCTCCAGCAAGGGCACCATCTCTTGACAAACCCCTGCCTCCAGCTTCACCACAGTCCTCTACAGCGGTCCGGGGCACCCACCCTTCAACCATTAAGCACCGAGCCCTGCCCTGTGACAAGTCCTGCCCTGAGTCCTTCCCATGGATCATCCCAAAATATTTCTCTCAACAACTATAGCAGATCTGGATTTTTACACAGCTGTATAGATGAGGATAGATAAGGAAACTGAGGCCTGTGGCCATAAATGACTCATTCAACTTTCTACAATTGACATGCTGCAAAAGAAAAAGTCCAGCATTTGTCCCTAGAGAGATACAGGTTTGATTTCTGGCTCCTCTAATTGTTCATTTCCAGCAAGGACTGAACATCACCACACGTTTGTTTACCAACCTGTAAAATGGGAATGACAACGTATGTCTCCCCAAGTTATCCTAACATCAAATCAGAAAACATGTATGGTTCTTAACACATTTGCAGGTTGAATATAAAAACAACAACAAACTGATTAATACTCTTCTTCTCCCTTTCTGACTCAAATGCCTTCTAGACTCACTTGCATTTCCCCTTTCTTCTAATTTAAGACTCAGAGGTTTTACTTTATGTAACTCTTAAAATCTCTATTTCTGAGGCTGGAGGTAAGATGGCGGAGGAGTGAGGAGAGGTTGCGGTTTTAGGCTCCGGAGACCCGTCTGCAGTTTGGTCTAATTGCAGACAGAACATCTCAGTGAGCAGCTGGACATTGGCGGGAGTTGAGCCAAGGCACTGCTGGATTAGAGAAAATCCATCTGGGAACAACCTGTTTAGTGAGGATAGTGGAGAAAAAGGGGACGAAACGGGATTCCTGACTGGGGCGGCTGCCCGAGCTGTGGCGGGAAGCACACAAAGGATTTTTGGTGACCACAGGCTACCCCAGAGAGGAGTCAGGCGGAGAGCGGATCTCTGCCCGCTGGCAGAGACGGGACTTGACCAAGTGGCATTGGCGCTGAAGGACAGGAGACAGCGTGCTGCCGGGCAAGTGAGAACATAATTCTCCTTTATATTTTTCTCTAGTGGACGGTGGAGAGGGGAGGAAAGTTTGGGGGTGGTAGGCCGTTCTGGAGGAGCCCAGGCGCAGAGGCGCGCTCATCCACTTCTCAACCCTACCATTGGGTCGCGGGGGCGCACATAGGGAAGTGCTCTCATTCACTGGCCCAGGTGCGCAGAGCTGTGAGTCCAGGCGTCCCTCGGACACTCCCCAACAGACATAAGATCAGTGCCCCAACGGGCACAGGGAGGGCCCACTGAACACGCAGAGGACTGTGCACAGACACCCCTAGACAGCTCCCGTGGGCGCAGGGCCCCAGGCCGGAAAGCAGACCACCAGCGCAGGCTTTGTTTGTGCCCACCCAGACGGGTGAGGGAACGGGGCGGCTGCAGCACGGGAACAGCGGGAGGCGGCGACCCACGGACGCTCGATTCCACTGAGCACGAGTGTCCCTGGCCCTGCCCTAAGAGGCGAGAGACCAACTCCCGGAGCTCGGCTCAGCGGGACTGAGGGCATGGGGCGGCGCGCGAGCACGAAAGCACCTCAGCCCGGGGTCAGTGGGTGCCAATCCCGGGGAAAGCTCTCTGGCCGCCCGCGCGGGCAGAGACACCTCGGCGCGAACGGGGAACCGCCGCGCCCCAGCGAAAGCAGGAGCCAATCCCGGGGAAAGCGCTCGGGCCGCCCGCGCGGGCAGGGACACCTCGGCGCGAACGGGGAACCGCCGCGGCCCAGCGAAAGCAGGAGCCAATCCCGGGGAAAGCGCTTGGGCCGCCCGCGCGGGCAGGGACACCTCGGCGCGAACGGGGAACCGCCGCGGCCCGGCAGCAGTGGGCTCCAACCGCGGGGCAAACTCTCGGGCCGCCCGAGTGCGCAGGGGCTTGCGCGCAAGGGCACCTCAACTGGCTCCAGCAAGCAGCAAGGGAGCGCGCCGTGCCGGCAACCGCGGGCGCGCACCATAGCGGCAACCGGGGGCGCACACCAGTCCTGCAAAAAACAAGAACCTCTGACCTGCCACACTAGACCAGCTGCGGACCCAGAAAAAGAAGGCAACACACCAAGACTAAAACGGAGTAAAAACATCGCTTTTTTTTTTTTTCCCAAAATTTTTTCTCCCAAATTTTTTCTCCCTTGTTTTTTCTTTCTTCTTAATTATTTCTTTTCTTTCCTTCTTTCTTTATTCTTTTCCTGGGTTTTTTTGGGGGGTTTTTTTGGGGGTATATAGATATATATATTTTTTTCTCTCTTTTTTTCTTTCTTTCTCCTTTATCCTTTCTTTTCTATCTTTCTTTGTTCCTTTCTTTCTTCCCTTTTGGGGTTTTTTTGGGGGGGGGTTTGTGGTAAATTTTTTATTTTCTTCTCTTTCTCTCTTCTTTTCTTTCTTCTATTTTCTTGGGGATTTTTTTGGGGGGGGTGTTTTTCCTTCACCTCTTCCAATAATAACAAACTTTATCTCTAACGTGTTGCATATAACCTCTCCTTCTCATCCTTTCTCTTTAATAGTGGTTTATTCGTTTGTGTGTCTAGCTTAGCCCCCCTATCACTCTAAATAATATAATATAATTACTATATAAACCCAAATACAATACAATCCCACTTTCTTACTATACTATGTATTTTTCTATCCTTTTCTTCTATTTTTCTTAACATACAATGTAAATATTACTAACTGGCTTGCACAGTCTCAACTATTATTAATCTATCAACCCCTCTATCAAAAATTATATTTTTCCTCCCCCAAAACAACTCTTATCTATTCTTCTTATAGTATAAAAGCTCAAATCTCTTTACATTTATATTAATACGGGCTAGTTGGCTAACGATAGCAGGATAAAGTGGGGGATACTTTCTGAGGGTGTGGGTCTCCTGCCTGGGCTGTGTGTTTATGTCTTTAACAGCATATCCACAAAAGAACTCAAGACAAAGCAGATAGAGTGACTCTCAACCAAGTAGCCAGAAGGAAGATCCTATCAAAGAACATCTGAAATATAACCGAACAGCATAAACAAACGACATAAAGGGTAACTCAAGAACATCAGGCTCAGGATATCAAAGAGACTGCACCACTGAAACTCCCAGACCTTCGATAAAGAATATTACACCACAAAGGAGGGAAATCAAAGCAGACTACCCCCCCAAAATAAATAAATAAATAAATAAATAAATAAATAAATAAAAAAAAACAAAAAGAATCCAACATGGTAAGACGCAAAAATAACCCCTCAATGAAAAGAAAAGAGGAATTCTCAGAAAGAGAGATAGACGAAATAGACATAGCCCAAATGTCAGACATGGAATTCAAAACAATGGTGGTAAAGAAGCTCAATATACTCGACATCCTTAAAATCAACTATGACAACCTTCAAGGAAGTTACCAGCAGCTCCAAGAAAATTACAGGGAACTGGCAGAGAACTACACCAGCATAAAAAAAGACATAGAAATTGTTAACAAGAACCAGGAAGAACTTAAGAATACAATCTCTGGACTGAAAAACACAGTAGAATCAGTCAAAAGCAGACTAAACGAAGAAGAGGATCGGATTAGTGAGTTAGAAGATAATGTAGAGAAAAACTCCCAGACAATACAGCAAAATGAAAAACGATTGAAAAAATATGAACAAGATGTAAGGGAATTACAGGATAGCATTAGGAAAAATAATTTAAGGATCATCGGAATACGAGAGGGAGAAGAAAAGGAACATGGAATTGAAAATCTGATAGGAGAAATAGTGACAGAAAATTTTCCGAACCTGATGAGAGGAAAAGCTATGCAAGTCCAAGAAGCACTGAGAGTTCCAATCAAGAGGAACCCCCAAAAACCCACTTCAAGGCACATCATAGTTAAAATGGCAACATTCCAAGACAAAGAGAGAATCCTAAAAGCAGCAAGAGAAAAACAGCAAATAACATACAAAGGAGCTCCGATAAGGCTATCAACTGATTTCTCAACAGAAACATTACAAGCCAGAAGGGAATGGTCAAAAATATTTCAAGCAATGAAAAACAAAGGCCTACAACCAAGAATACTCTACCCAGCAAGGCTCTCATTCAAAATAGAAAGTGAAATAAGGAGTTTCTCAGACAAAGGAAGACTGAAAGAATACACCTCCACAAAACCAGCATTGCAAGAGATGCTAAAGGGACTGTTCTAAGAAAAAAGAAGAAAAAAACAAGAGAGGAGAGGAACAGAGGTACAAAGGGAAATGAATAAATACACGTCAATAATAACCTTAAATGTAAATGGATTAAATGCTCCAATTAAAAGACATAGGGTAACGGAATGGATAAGAAAACAGGACCCACATATTTGCTGTCTACAAGAAACACACCTCAAAACAAAAGATTTACACAGACTGAAAGTAAAGGGATATAAAAAAATATTCCAAGCAAACGGACCGGAAAAAAAAGCTGGGGTAGCAGTTCTCATATCAGACAAAATGGATTTCAAAGCAAGGACAATAAAAAGAGACAAAGAAGGACATTTCATAATACTTAAAGGAACAATCCATCAAGAAGATATGACTTTGATAAACATATATGCACCCAACATAGGAGCACCCAAATACATAAAGCAAATACTAGAAGACCACAAAAAGGATATCAACAACAACACACTCATAGTAGGGGACTTCAACACTCCATTATCAACAATAGACAGATCATCAAAGCAAAGAAACATCCAGGATATACAGGCATTGAACAACACACTAAACCACATGGATCTAACTGATATATATAGAACTTTTCACCCCAAAGAAGCAAAATATACATTCTTTTCAAGTGCACATGGGACATTTTCAAAGATAGACCACATGATAGGTCACAAAACAAGCCTCAACAAATTCAAGAAAATTGAAATCATATCAAGCATCTTTTCAGATCACAATGCCTTGAAACTGGAAATCAACCTCAGAGAAAAAAATCAAAGACACCCAAACTCATGGAGATTGAATAACATGCTATTAAATAATGAATGGGTTAACAATGACATCAAAGAAGAAATCAAGAAATTTCTAGAAACTAATGATAATGAGCACACAACAACCCAAAACCTGTGGGACACAGCAAAAGCAGTCCTGAGAGGGAAGTTTATAGCAATACAGCCATATCTGAAAAGGCTAGAAGAATCTCAAATAAAAAACCTAACCACAATGCTACAAGAACTAGAACAACAACAACAAACAAAGCCTAGGGCAAGAAGAAGGAATGAAATCATCAAGATCAGAGCAGAACTAAAGGACATAGAGACTAAACAAACAATCCAAAAGATCAACAAAACTAGGAGCTGGTTCTTCGAAAAAATCAACAAAATCGACAAGCCTCTAGCCAGTCTAATCAAGAAAAAAAGAGAGAAGACATAAATAAACAAAATCAGAAATGAAAGAGGAGAAATCACGACTGATACCTCAGAAATACAAATGATAGTTAGAAATTACTTCAGACAACTGTATGACAAGAAATTTGACAATCTAGAAGAAATGAACAAATTTCTAGAAACATACAACCTTCCGAAACTAAATCAAGAAGAAGTGGAAAGTCTCAACAAACCAATAACAAAAAAGGAAATTGAAACAGTAATCCAAAATCTCCCGGCACACAAAAGCCCTGGACTGGATGGCTTCACAGGCGAATTCTACAAAACATTCAGGGAAGAACTAACTCCTATCCTCCTCAAACTGTTCCAAAAAATCCAAGAAGAGGGGAAAATCCCAAACTCTTTCTATGAAGCCAGTATTATCCTAATCCCCAAACCAGGTCAAGACACAACAAAGAAAGAAAACTACAGGCCAATATCACTGATGAACATCGATGCTAAAATCCTCAATAAAATATTGGCAAACAGGATCCAGCAATACATCAAAAAGATCATACATCATGATCAAGTGGGCTTCATTCCAGGGATGCAAGGATGGTTTAATATTCGCAAATCAATAAATATAATACATCACCTAAACAGAATGAAAGACAAAAATCACATGATCATATCAATAGATGCAGAAAAAGCATTTGATAAAGTACAACACCCATTTATGATGAAAACACTCAGCAAAATGGGAATAAAGGGAGCATATCTTAACATAATTAAGGCTATATATGAGAAGCCTGAGGCCAACATCATACTCAATGGACAAAAACTGAAAGCATTCCCCCTGAACTCAGGAACGAGACAAGGTTGTCCACTCTCTCCACTCCTTTTCAACATAGTGTTGGAAGTCCTAGCCACAGCAATCAGACAAGAAAAAGAAATAAAAGGCATCCAAATTGGGAAAGAGGAAGTGAAACTTTCATTATATGCAGATGACATGATAGTATACCTAGAAAATCCTATAAACTCCACTAAAAGACTACTCAATATAATAAGTGAATTTGGCAAAATCGCAGGGTACAAAATAAATATACAGAAATCTAAGGCATTTCTGTACACCAACAATAAAATAGCAGAGACAGAGACTAAAAAGAAAATACCATTTACTATAGCAACAAGAAAAATAAAGTACCTAGGAGTAAACTTAACCAAAGAGATAAAAGACCTGTACTCTGAAAATTACATAACATTGAAGAAAGAAATTAAGGAAGAAACAAATAAATGGAAGCAAATACCATGTTCTTGGATGGGAAGAATCAACATCATCAAAATGGCCATACTACCCAAAGCAATTTACAAATTCAATGCAATCCCTATTAAAATACCAATGACATATTTCACAGACCTAGAACAAATACTCCATAAATTCATATGGAACCAAAAAAGACCCCGAATAGCAAAAGCAATCTTGAGACAGAAGAACACAGCAGGAGGAATCACAACACCAGATATCAAACAATACTACAAAGCCACTGTAATCAAAACAGTATGGTACTGGCATAAGAACAGACATATAGATCAGTGGAACAGAATAGAGAGTCCAGAAATAAACCCAGGCCTCTATGGTCAACTAATCTTTGATAAAGGAGGAAGGAACATAAAACGGAGTGAGAAGAGCCTCTTTAACAAATGGTGCTGGGAGAACTGGATAGGGACCTGCAAAAAAATGAAACTAGACCACCAACTTACACCACACACGAGAATAAACTCAAGATGGATCGAAGACTTAAATGTAAGCCGTGACACCATAAAAGTCCTAGAGGAAAACATAGGCAAGAAAATATCAGATATCTCACGTAACAATCTCTTCACGGATACATCTCCTAAAGCAAGAGAAATAAAGGAAAAAATAAATAAATGGGATTACATCAAACTGAAGAGTTTCTGCTCAGCAAAAGAAAACATCAGCAAAATGAAAAGGAAACCAACCATATGGGAAAACATATTTGCCAATGACATCACAGACAGGGGACTGATTTCCAAAATATATAAAGAGCTGATACGACTCAACATCAAGAAAACAAACAACCCAATTAAAAAATGGGTAAGGGACCTGAACAAACACTTCTCCGAAGAGGACATACAGAAGGTCCATAGACACATGAAAAAATGCTCAACATCATTAGCCATCAGGGAGATGCAAATAAAAACCACAATGAGATACCATTTTACACCAGCCAGAATGGCCATCATCAACAAATCAACAAGCAACAAGTGCTGGCGAGGATGTGGAGAAACGGGAACCCTACTGCACTGTTGGTGGGAATGCAGACTGGTGCAGCCACTATGGAGAACAGTATGGAATTACCTCAAAAGATTAAAAATGGAACTGCCTTTTGAACCAGCGACTCTACTACTAGGATTATACCCGAAGAATCTTGAAACACCAATTCAAAAGAACTTATGCACTCCTATGTTCATTGCAGCACTGTTTACAATAGCTAAGTGCTGGAAACAACCTAAGTGCCCATCTGTAGATGAGTGGATCAAAAAACTGTGGTACATTTACACAATGGAATACTATGTAGCAGAAAGAAAGAAGGAACTCCTACCATTTGCAACAACATGGATGGAACTAGAGAGAATTATGCTTAGTGAAATAAGCCAGGCAAAGAAAGAAAAATACCATATGATATCACCTAATACAGGAAACTAAAGAACAACACAAACAAAGGAACTAAATAGAACAAAGAGCAGAATAGCAGTCAATAGGGGGGAGGGGAGAGGGAGAGAAGGGGGATAAGTAAGGGAAGGGTTTAATTAAAGAGCCTGTATAAAAGACTCATGGACATGGACAACGGGGAGGGATATGATTGCGGGAGAGGGGGTGGGTTGGGTGGGGGAGAGAAATTGGGGGAAAAGGGGACAACTGTAATTGAAAAACCAAAATAAAAAAAATTTAAGTATTAAAAAAATAAAATAAAATAAAATAAAATCTCTATTTCTTTAATCTACATTTCAGCATAACCCTTCTCACTCCGTATTATTTCCACTTCTCTGGAGAAAGCAAAAGCAGTCATTTCAATCATAGGTTACTCATGCTACATACTCTCCTAGGATTAGCAAGGGGGTAGGGGGAACAATGTGTCCCAGGTGTGGTCTTGCCCTTTACATCCAGACTAGTGCTCTATCTTTACTGGCTATTTCAGGTAAATAGTAGAGTTACTTCTCTCTTTATGCCTTTTTTGGGGGGGGGGAGGGGTCATCTTTTTAACTGTCTCTTCTCAAAGGAGTTGCTCTTTTGTGATATTTATAGATTATTTTCCCCTGACTTAAGCACCCCCCTGTTAGAGCGGACATCTTTCAGGTGATTGTAGGAGGCTCTTTGGCATCACTTATCATGTCTATTTTCTCATCACTGGAACGTATCAATGCATTTTAAGTTACTCTTTTCAAAATGTTCAATCAGGATAAGTAGCCATTAGTTCTCTCAATTCATTCACTTTCTGGAATCCAGTTTTTAAAAACATCTGTTTAGAGTAGTCTATATGTAGCTGGCAATTAGCCCATTTATTTCCAAATAAACACTTTACAGTAAGGTGTTTCACACCTACATTCTGAAGAACAAGAAGGTATTTATTTTTCTCTTTCTTCTCTAAGTTCCCATGGACTTTACCCTGTTTTTTTCCTTATGTCATTGCCTCGTGCAAGTTTAATGGGCTTTGAAATTGTATTTAAGAAAAATTTTGAATAGATTTAATTTGAACACCTTGGGCTAACTATTGGCAATATTGTTTATTCACTTGTGAATATTGGTAGTTTAAATTTTGGCCACTTGTCATCAAAGGGTTGGAAATAGAAAATATTAATTCTATATAAAAATGGCCAGTACTTTTACAAAATTAATTAAAATTTTATTTATAAATGAGGCACCTTTCCAGCCTACAAAACTGCAGATATCAACAAGGCAGCAGTTATAGTATATGAAGAGGTATCCAAAAAACCCAGAATTTATTTATAAAAAATTATATATTTATTCTTACATGTTTAATCTTCAAAGTACTCTCCATTTGATGCAATACTCCTATTGAGACATTTTTTTCCCCATTGCTCAAAACAGTTTTTGAACTCGTCAATTTTGATGCCTCTTCCATTTTTTTTTGTTTCACCTCTTCCACATCAGCAAAATGTTTCCCTTTGAGGACTTCTTTTCATCAAGAATTTAAAAAAAAAAATCACTAAGGATAAGATCAGGAGAATAAGGAAGGTGGGGCATAGGGGTCAAGCCATTTTTGGTCAAGAACTGCTGAACACTCAGCAGGTGTGGGCAGGTGTGCTAGTAAATCACCCATCATGAAATGGGCAAATGCGTTGAGTCTTCAAAAAAAATTAACTGAACACAGCCTCTCACAACAAGGCCAGTTGGTACACTGATACAGGTTGGTTCCTAGAACACTCACCTAGGAGGGGAAGCCTGTCCTACAAGGGGCCCACCCTCCAGAATCTAATTCCATTTTGGGGGGATCCCCTCATGTAACTGTGTATACTATAGTATTTACAGTATATATTATTTCCTAGCTCCCTAGTATTTGACAGCTCCACCACCTAGAATGCTACCAACCCCTAATTCCTGGCTTCCATGGTTAAGGACAATGAGCCAACAGAGAACAAACTGAATTATATTGATTCAGTAGTATAGGTTTATCTCAGGGAGCCACTGAATAATGAAGTAGCACTGGTAGTTAAAAGTACACACCCTTTTCAGGAAATGGTTGGTTTGTGTGTGAGTTTGGATTCATCTACTGGTGCCTCCATGACTGCACAATGCACCATGCTAGATATAGAGATCTGATCATGCTCTGGCCTCGGGCAGATTCATTGTCCAAGAAAAATACGGTGGGAAACTTAGGAAGCTGTATCTCTAACCCTACTGACTATGGATTCTTGCTATTGTAATTGCTGTTATTCTTGTCCTCAATATGACAAGGCAAGTCATATGTATGCTGTTAGCCCAAACTACCCCACAACCACCAGTGGAAAAATAAGTAGCTTTCCATAGAGAAACACATATTGGAGATTGCCCTACACACCCACTGTACCTTGGCTTTAGCCATTATGTGGTGTACTGAACTTTATTGGAACATTTTTAGTATATATACACTTCAGGGTTAATTAGGGATATGTAATAACTTTGTGAATAAGACATGGCCCAGATCAACTTAAAATAGTTTAACACATGGTTAAAAGCTCAAGTTTTAACCACAAAGTATCTCACTTTGTATTGTATTGGGTAGGCCAAAAAGTTCACTTGGCTTTTCTCATAAGATGGCTCTAGTAGAGCTTAGTTGTCTTTAACTTCATTTGAAACAATTTTGTTAGATTGTATTATGACAGCTGTCATATCAGTGTGCATTTTAAAAAATATAAAAATTGGTAAATTTTGTGTGGCCATTTTAATATTGACGATGGTATAAAATATGCAACATTTTCACATATTATGCTTTATTATTTCAAGAAAGGTGAAAACACAACTGAAATTAAAAAAAGAAAAGATTTGTGCACTAAATGGAGAGGGTGCTCTGACTGATCGAATGTGTCAAAAGTGGTGTGCAAAGTTTCGTGCTGGATATTTCTCATGGGATGATGCCCTATTCCCACAGTCAGGTAAACCAGCTGAAGTTGATAACAATCAAATTGAGACATTAACTGAGAAAAACTTATGTTATACCACATGGGAGATAGCCAACATACTCAAAAAATCTAAATCAATAAAGCTATCAGTGAAAACGAAAAATGTGTCTTTTATTTTAAGAAAAAAAAAAAAAACATATGGACTTTTTGGCCAACCTACAGTATAAGCTTAGGAAAGTTAACTTCTCTGTGCCTATGTTCTCTCGTTTGTAAAAGGGAAATGATAGTTTATATCTCACTGGACTGCTCTGAAGAGAAAATGAGTTAACATTTAAAGCATATCATGTCTGGACATAATGAATCTTTAGAAAGTTCAGCTATTATAATCTGACTGAATTAAGTGTGTCCCTATAAGGAGGAACAAGGGATCCATGAAATCCCCTCATCAAGCTTAATACAATGACATTTTTGAAAAGTTGTTATTTCTCATGCTTCACCCAGGTTTCTCTACGGTCCTTACCAAGCACTTGCAGACACTACACTTTCCTCGAAGTTTTACTTACTTCCAGTCTTGATCCAGGTTTCAGGCCTTTGGTTAAGAATTCCAACATATATTATTCCTCTCCCCTCCCCACAAAGACTATCTATTAAAAATACCTAAAAGTCTATTTACACAGATGATAATTGTGTACATAATAAAACCAAAGTATATAAAAACTATTAGAATAAGTAAGTGATTAGCAAGGTCATTGGATAATTTATTTTGATTTGTTGGCTCTAACTAGAAAATAAAATTTAAAAACAATTTACAATAGCATCACTATATTAAATATCTACATACAAACCTACTAAATATGTATAAAACCTATATAAACAGTATTGAGAGAAATTAAAGATCTAAATAAATGTATTTATATGCTATGTTGTTCATGGTTTGGAAGACTCATTGTTGTAAAGATATCTATTCTCTCTCTATTGATGTATAGGAATCAGACTGCAATACAGGCCTGCCAAGGAATTGTTTCCAGTCACTTGTTATTTCAGCATGTTTTATTTTTCCAGCCTGCAGCTGAGTTCTTTCTTCATTGCCTTAGTACCAACATATAACAATGGTTCATGAGAAGCCTCTCCATCATCCCAGGAAAGGACCAGAACACTTTATAACAAAACAAGTCCCTTCATACACTCTCAATGACCTATGACAGAACTAATACAAAGAATTGCTAATTTTCTATTATATCCCAACCTCATGACCCAACTCTACAAAATTTAGATTTTCACAAAGCTGAACCAATGTTTTATGAACAGGCCTATCAATAAAGAAAGAGAAAAAATTAGAAGCAGAAGTGGAATCACTGAATTTTAAAATGTAAAACATTCATTTGTAAAACAAGCTCTAACCCATCCTGAAAAGCAAGAAACAAACAAAACTCCTCCTGGCCTTCAGTAAAGCTCTTGTGATTGATTTCTCTGCTTCATTATGCATTTGCTTGAATCTCTCTGGTTGCTGGCTTACAATGCCTTTTAGTCCATTGGTTGTTGGCTTTCAGATTCCCTTTCTGGCTTTCTCTTCCCACAGCTTCATCTCTGGCTTTGGCATTTCCCATTGCTTTGGCTGAGAAAATTCTCTCTGTACTAGCAAAGTCTCTACCTAATCGATCCAGTCCCTCAAATGATACAATTTTGGTAGATAGGAAATGGAACAATAACCTAGAAAAAACACAGAAGAGAGGTGGGGGGAAAAAAAGACATTTACAAATTTATTTCAGAAAGTTAAAACCTATCTTAAGAAAAGCTTGGAAAAAAATCATCAGTGATAGCCACAGGATATCTAGTGCTATGTTCAGAGAAAGAAAAAGCAGAAATAAATTGTTATACTGCTAGAAAGCAGAGATAAAGAGATGACAAAAGGAAAGCAAACCTACTCTGGCTTTTTCGTCAAGGAGAATAATCTCCAAACTGCAAAAGAGAGAACAAATGTGCTTAAGAAAAAACTGAAACTCAGGATAGTAAGAAGGTAGGAAGAGAGCCCCCAGGGGCCTTAAGTGAATTTTTATGTCAAGACCAAAATGCATTGCATCCTAAGCATTGAGAGACAACATGAAGTTGTGTTGCCCAAATGATGCCAGCGTGGAGTCCCACATACTGAATACAACCCACACTCTGAAGGGAAATGCATACTAGTTCTGCAAACTACAGATTAGATAGCTAGATGCCATAACCTATTGAATTTCTATACCAGAGGAGTTAAAAAAAGATTAAAAGTATTACTTTAAGTGTGCTTCATATGCATATAGTAAAAATATTTAGAATGTACATTAACACATTTCATCATCACAACATTCCTTTATGCAAGACAATTATTATTATTCCCAATTGCATTTGTCATTCTGTTTGGTTTTTACAAATATGGAAATTGAGATTTTGGAGAGATTGAAATACTTTGCATAAGGTTATATGACACTATCTGTCAGGACTGTTTTCATTACAATTCTACAACCTTCTCCAAGTTCCCTTTTGAAACTGAAATGCTATTATAATCACCTGTTGTTCATTTAGTTCTATAAAGAATTGATTAATGATCATATTAACAGTAGCAAACATTTTTGTGATTTGACAGCTACAACATTTTATATACACATGCAAAGGACATATATTAAAAGACAAATCTGTGCAACTTATGACTTAAGAACATTATCTTCTTACGAATCAAAAAGACAAAAAAAATCACCCAAATAAAAAACTTGGAAAATAGCAAAGTATATTAAAAGATTATTATTAAACAAAAAAATCAAATTTAAAAACATCATATGGACAATGATTAGAAAGATTTATAATTCACCTTGTTAACAAGGATGTAAGGAAATGAGAACTCTAATATATTGGAGGTGGTTATGTGAAATTGTTCATGCTTTCTAGCGGGTAATCAGGTAACACATTTCAAAATTTTAATTTGTATAAAATTTAATTCATTTCTGAAACTATTTCACTTCTGAAACTTTATCTTAAGGTAAGTTAGTGTAAGTACAAAAAGACATATAGCTCAGTATGTATGTGCCATATTGCTTATAATGAAAAAGTTTGGAAATAGCTTAAATGTCCATAAATAATGAATACTAGAATAAGTAAATTACAATACACCCACACAATAAAATGCACACATTGAAAAGTACAGTAATATTTATTACATTTTAAGATGGAGATGATATATACATTAGTGTTAAAAGTATGTAGTATATCATTTATATAAAATATATGCATTAAAATTCTAGAAAGGTAAACAATTAATTTTTAATGATGGTTAGCAATGGGAGCAGAATTCCTGGCAAGCATTTGATTGGACTAAACAGTCTTTTCTTTTTAATTATATTGTTTGTCTTTTTTTGAAGTGATATCACCATCTTGTAACTGTAATGTGGGATTGCAAGATTCTGTACTTGTCTCTTTTTCTAAATAACACCTTAACCACAGCTTCAAGTTGCAAAAAAGTCTTTATTAATTTTTGCTGACCCAAAATCCAAAAGACCAATGCACAGGTAAGAATATTAAATTATAAAGATTATCTCAAGTTGGATAATAAATTGGAATTTAAAAAAGACAATAAATTTATTAATTTTAGAAATGATTAAAAATTGAAGTTATAATGAGATTGTACAACCTCATCTTAAAAAACGTTAAATGTTTTAATTAGTAATTAATTAAATATTAGTAAATAGCATGATTTATTTACTTGCTAAATTAAAAATTCTAAAGGAATTTTAGACTATCTGCATTAAAGAGAAAAATGTGTTTGGATCTAGGGAGGTAAACCACTATTTAAATTATGCACTGCTGAGTATACATAGAAACATCATGAAGACAGGAACTATTTTTCCTCCCCTTGTATGCCTCAACCAATGCCTAGAATAATTCCTGGTACAGAATAAGTATTAAATATAAATTTTTGAATGAATAAATCAAGAGTAGCAAAAGTACTCTATTCTCAATTGAATACCATATTTGAAGAGAGAATTTCACAAGTTAAACTATGGCCTGATTACAAAAAATATGGGAAATGCTCAAAGAACTAGAAAGTCTACTTTTCCATCCAGAAAAGCAAAGAAATGGACACATGGTAGCTGTCTTCAAAGATCTGAAAAAGTGTCCTATGGAAGAAAGACCATACTAACTCTGTGTATTACTAGAGGGCACAATACACATGGGGGCTTTGGATTTATACAGACATATATATCTCATATGAATGAATACAAGTTAAAATTTTCTAAAACTTATGATTGTCCAAAACTGTGAATATTAAACTCTCCATCCCTAGCAGTACTCGAACATCACTTCTAAGGAAGTATATACTTAGGGCACTCCTGCATCATGTGGAACTTTGAGTAATAACTAACTCCGATAGTTAATTCCTTCTCACTCTACTTATTGAAAAGCATTACAGTCTGTGTTTTTATCTTAGTTGAAATAATGCTAAGCTATTGTAAATGGGCTTCAAGGCAATACCTTTAAATTTCCTACTCCTCCTTCTAGCAAAAATATCATAATAGCTCTCTAACCCTTTAGTGATATTGAGATTTATGTCAAGAGAAGAGACCCCCTCCACCTCCCATGAAACTTCATGGGCCTATGGCTGTATGCATTAGCAAACACACATGTGTATGTGAGTGCATGTGCACATACATACGCAAAGCAACAGATGTTTTTTATTTAGTCAAAGTATTTACAACTCTGATTAAATTAGTTTTAGAGACAAAATCATGATGATGTGCTAGCTCTGGTTTTAGAACCTTTTCATTAATCAGAGAATTTAGAGTTATATTTTAGCTTCATCACCTGAATAAAAAAAAATCTAATAAATCAATTCCATTCCTGGTTGAGTCCATCATTTTGAGTAACAGTGACTACAGAAAATCATAGGTTTATGTCTTGTCTGGGAACCTCATAAGTCACAAGTACAACACACTTAAGGCACTTTGAGGCCTCTCAAGTAAGACATATGAAGCTATTACTCATCACAGTCAGTGAAGCAGCTATATTGTGGCTTTTAATGCAAATTTTGTAAATATTTCAAATTTTTTAAGACAATTCATTTCACTCAATGCTATGTGATATATCACACACATGCACACACATACTCATATATACACACAAACACACCTATCCTTCAACTACATACTTCCCTGATGTTTTCTCTGGAAGAGACATTAGGAGAAATGGCATTTATGCAAAGCTGCAGACTAAAACATAGTAAAGGACACTAAGTTGCTATCAGTTTAGTTTCTCCTCAGGTTGTACTTTAAAGGTTTTTAATACCCCTATGAATTATGTTCATCTGCAGGTCAATTTGTTTTACTTTAATAGTGTTTGGTTTCTTTTAATCACTTTTAAATCACTCAATTTAAATTTATGAAAACTTCTTGATGTGAAGCATGTGCCTGGGTGTCAGGAATATCAGGATTTGAATCCCAGTTGCCACCCTGCTGCTTGTGATGGCTGTGACCTTGATCAGAATATACAGGCCCTCTGCTGCTCAGTCTCTCATGAATAAAACAAGGCCATTGACAAGTGGATTGCTAAGGCCTTTCCAGCATATTCCCTCTCTATGCCTGTTTAAACAGGAAATAATTTAGGATTTGACTGACAACCTAGGTCAACATCAGGTACTAAGGACATAAAATGCATTTAAAAGCCTCTACTCTGAAGTGAGATATCTCAATAAAGTTCCCCAGTATAAGGAAGTGGTATAAGAAAGGTGCAGATGGAAGTCAAGGAAGAGTGTAGAACTAAACTAAGTCCTACAGGGTATAGTAACTTTGGCTCAATTCTGTACATGAGCATGGGAAACAGAAGAGATGATGGTCTTAATCAGGGAAAATGGAGATGGAATGTTCATATTGATCCACCCAAACTCATCAGACCTTGGTTAAGGGGTTGTACCCCAGAGGGTAAGATATCTCAGGCATTCAGGTCCTGAGTGTATCCTCTATGCTTAGGGCAACCTTCACCAGGAGATGTGAAGTTAACTACTAGTACTGAAAGCACTCAGGAAATTTACATGCACCAATGGGCAAAGGGATCACAAAGACTATGAGTGGAGGAGGCAAAGGTCAGCAGGGGCAGGTTCCACCTCCACTCTGTTCAAAATGCAAACAATGAAAGCATGCTACGTTCTTTTCCCTCAAACGTGACACTCAAGACACATTTGAGCACCTGTAGATGTCTGACAGATTATACAGGGCTGAACAAAACAGATATGGTCTCCAGATTCATGGACCTTACAATAAAATGGAGAGGACAGATTACAATTTATGATGATTCTATGAGGTACCATAATGAGGTGAAGTGTGAGAATGATAGGGGTTATTATAAAATAAGAAAGCAAAGAAGGCTTATATGAGATAATGACATTTAAGCTGAGACTGAAAAGATGGGCATCCTCCAGACAAAGATTGGAGGAGTTGGGGGAGGAGACAATATTCAGACGGAAAAGATCACGTGCAAAAACTGATTCTAGAAGGAACTTAACATAGACAAAGAACTGAAATAAGGACAGTTTGGCTGGAGAGTTGAGAGCAAGGTGGAGAAGAATGCATTTCAAGAGGTAGATGATAGTAAAGCCTTCTATACTATGCAAACGTATATTCTATTCTCAGTGTAATGGGAAGCCATGTCTAAGGGATAAACATGATTAGATGAGAAATCGCTTCAAACAGATATTAGGTCTCATGTTAACAGATGGTAGGTTAAACTACAATAATATTAGTAAATATAAAAAGTATTTAGTGTCACACACCCAAATCTAAATATGAAGAACTCTTTTACAAGCTAACCATAGAATAAACAAATTGATTATAATACCTGACCATTAATATGAAAAGACAGAGGTGACCATGACTTCTCATACTCAAAACATAATCTTAGCTTTTTTATGTCTGGAGCCACAGGAAAAATGAAGCAGAAATAAGAGTTGGCCATGGCAGTTCCAGGAGATAAGCCATGAACCAATTCACCCTTATTCCTATAGGGGCAAGAAGAAAATAGAGCAATATCAAAGAGAGGAGAAAATGGTATGCTCTTCCCCAGCCAGAACAAAGCTATGGGTTATTTTATTAATATAGTTAAATTAAATTTAAAAAAAAAGAGAAGATAGAAGAAAGTGCCATCCTCATGGTATAATTATTTAACTTCAGTTTCTACTAGGAAATCCAATCAATTATCAACTCCTTGTCCCTAATATGATGATAAAAAAAAAAAGAAGAGTACATGGAGTTGAAGAATTTTTAGTGAATTTTATCTTCTAGCCTGGATAATTACAGGATTCTGTCATCAAAGGACAAAGAATTAACCCCTTAACTATACTGGGAAGATTAAGGAAGGCTTAATAGAAATAGAATAATCATGTCCTAAATCCTGGAAGTGAGAAAGAATATGGTGTCTTGAAGGAAATTGAGTATTATGAGTGAAATGTGGGATTTGAAAGAGGCATGCACAAGAAATGGGACATAAAAATGGCTTAGGCACGGGAGGCCTTACATCACATGCTAACGAGGTTAATATTGACCCGACAGTCTGGTTATCTAATAAAGAATGTTTAGTGCTAGAACAGCATGGCAGCATTTGCATGTTGTGAATAAATCATGTTGGTAAGAATGTCAAAACTGGATTTTTAAGGGAAACCATTTAGGAGGCTATTCTAGTAATCTAGGTAAGAGGATGGAAGCTAAAGAATTTTAAGAAAGTGAAATCAATGTTACTCAACAACTGACTATTACAGCAAGTGCTGGGAAGAAGTGAACATAAGCCAAGGGGTGAAAACCAATACAATGAACTTTAAAAATAAGAAGTTCTAGGAAAGTCATGACAATGAATTTGTTTGAAAATGATCTGTGAGATATTCAGATAAAGAAGAAAACCAGCAAATTATTGAACATATAGATTTTGAAATCAAAACAGATCTTTGCAGTATATATTGAAACTTGCATGTTATAGTTTAGCCAATAGACTTCCTTAGGTCATCCAGAAAATGCCTGAGAAGTATTAAAAACTGAACCCCAGGGAACATCAAACTGAAATATGAGTAGAGGAAGAATAGTTCATTTACAACCAAGAAAAATTTTCCATGAAGTAGGAGGAAATCCAAAAAAGACAAGTGTTTGGCAATCAAAGGAGGAGAGAGGATGAAGGAGGGCATGGTCAATGAGTCCAAATGCTGCCAAGATGTCAAGTCAACACACACTGAGGACTAACTACTTGTTGGTTAGCAGTGTAGCAGAGAACAGTATCAGAAGACCTCAGGCTTCAGGAGGAGTGGTGAATAGAAAGTGTGGGAGTAGAAAACATGAGGGAAAACACCATTTTAAAGAAACTAGAAACTTGGCTCTGAAGTAAAGGAGAATGTTAGCTAAACTCAATTTGTGGAGCATAAATTTTATGTCTGTGTTGGTTACTCATTCAATATCCACGTAGCCTAAAATATTGGTAACAGATCGACAAAAATTGCAGGTATTCTGCAATATTATGTCCAATAAAAAATACTTGAGTTGCAAGAATTTAATTTTTATTTTTGACTTTTAAAAATGTGTTTGATAACCTGGAAGAAACCTGAGCATACATTCATTCTGAAGGGAAGACTGGAAAGGCTGAAAAGATAGGTAAACTCAGGGACTGTTGGAATAAGATAGTGGAGAGTCTAGAGGGGAAGTGATACAGAGCACAGGAAATGGATCTGCCTTGACCAGAGGAGAAACCTTTCTTTCCCTCAACAGCAGAGAAGCAGAAACATGGTACAGGTTTATGAGAAGCCATTTTCTCAAAAAGTGTGAAGGTGTTATCCATTTGACCAATATCTATCAAGTGCCTACTGACTGCCAGCCACTGTGGGAGATGCTAGGTGAACAAATTCAGACAGGGTCCCTGCTCTCAAGTTGCTCAGGGTTTGCAGGAGTTGAGACAACCATTAATCAAATAAACACATATACATTATCATACAAGGGTAATAAACAGTAACAAGGACAAAAGTACATTTTTCCAAAAGAGTGCATAAAATACTTAGTCTACACTGAGCTGAGGGAAGACTTCCCAGAAGAAGATATAATGAACAAATACTTGAAGAGTAAATAAGGTTAACAAGGAAGGTGTGATAGGAAAGATATTCCAGATAGGGTAATGGCCTTTGGGACATGGTGCTTTAAAAATGCTGAGAGTTTTTGAAGTTTGAATTCTGTACATCTTAAAAACTCATTTTGGTAGGTGGGTGAGTGGACACTTGGCGGCAAAGTGGTTCCTAAAATTTTGTCTTTACTTGTGTGCCTTCATCTCCTGCATTACTCAAGGGGACTTAGGCATCAGTAGGGGAATAGGGAAAGTTTTAATGAGAAACTAGAGGACTCCCAAAGATTAATTGCCAATGACACACCCTTCTGGAGTGCTGAACTACTGTACATATTAATCATATAAGTTCTGTACATATTAATTATGAGGGCTATCATCAGTCACAGCCACCAAGCCACAAGCGACTTAAGCTGCATTCATGGGAGAGTATAAAATACATGGATTAAAAAAAATTAAAAATTGACATAATGCAAATTAATGTATTATTTCACAACAAATCCCATTTTCCTCCATTTCTTCACTGATAAAAAACACCACTAGAGATCTGAGGGATTGTTTTAACTGGGTGTTATTTTTTTTAGCAAATATTTTCATGAGTCTCCACTCCTGACATAACCTCCAAAATTTACATAAGCAAGTGTGTCTTTATTATTCACCTATGTGACTTTCATCAATGAAAATATGTTTTCTATAGTAGAAATTCAAATCCTGGTTCTGGCCCATGAAATAGCTATTGGGGAAATTACAATAATTGATTTATTGTAGCCTTTGCAAAGGAGGAAAGCATATAGCTAATAAACAGCAATCAGCCACATATTTTAGGCCAAGTAGAGACTATTACTCACTCTGGGAGTTTCTGAACTTTGAATTATCTACATCTTATTCACTCAATTTGGCAGGTTATTCTTTTTTGTAAACATTTGGCATAATGTTCATACACATGAACACTTTTCCTTCTCTTAGTCAAAGGAAGTTTGAGACAATCCAACACATATTGATCTAAATATTTTTTCCACTTATTACTGAACCCAAATATAATTCTAAATCAGGCAGCTTGGGAAAAACAACATGATTCTGAAGGCATTTTCTAATGGGTCTGAGCTAGCAAGACTCAAACTTATATTGAATTTAGGAAACCAGGCTT
Source organism: Furipterus horrens (assembly GCF_987537825.1). Classification (NCBI taxonomy): domain Eukaryota; kingdom Metazoa; phylum Chordata; class Mammalia; order Chiroptera; family Furipteridae; genus Furipterus; species Furipterus horrens. The sequence continues at coordinate 54,318,421 of NW_028327176.1, read as the reverse complement.
AACTTTGAGCTAGAAATGTCATGAATCTGCAGCAATAAAATCCCCCTCCAAATTCTATGGAGCCCATATTTATGCCATAGTCATTTTTTCAAAAATATATATAATTTTATAAACTTGAAACTGAATTTATAACTATACCATTTCAAAATAGATACACATTTAATATATGGTATAATAAATATAATATGTATTTTTATAATATATATAATTTACTGCAACCTCACTCAGTTTGAGCCAAAACTTAGATGAGGCTGCCAAACAAATCATCACAGTCTTACAGTTAAAGAAAGCTAGTTAAAAGAATTAAGAGTACAAATTTGGGGTTGTCTTTATCAGCCTTGAAAAATTGTGAACTTCTGTCACTGAAATCATTCAAGTGAAGGCCAGATATCCACTAATCAGAAATGTTGTGGAAGGTATCATGCATGTGTAAAATGTATGCCCTCTGGGGTTACTCTCAATTTTCAGTGGCTGTAATTCCAGAGAAGTGACCAATAAAAAATATTATCTAAGAGTTATTTTAAATAATCAATATTTTTAAGCAAGGGGGCACAGAATCTGGGTTTTTGACCACAAGCACCAGCCCAACTTCTAGCTAACAGAGAAAAAATTATTTGATGGTTCATAAATTGGAATCTGGAGAAAAAAGCTTGGGAAAATGGGTAGAAACTAAGGAAGTCTAGGCTATGATAACCACAGCCAAGTTCAAATCCAAGGTCTCGTTTGATAAGAATGTTGTTTTGGGTGCCATGACCGTTTATCCTGCTGAACCCAGTATCACAGAATGCTTACAACGAAGGCCATATGCCAATCCTATTGCTGGTGCACATCGTACAGGATTCTGTAAAGCTCTTGTAAATAAATTCTATTCCCTTCCTCTTTGTGTCACTCTCTCCAGAGTATAGACTTTGGTTGAAGCATCAATCTGACAAAGCCTGAATCAGGTATTTACACTCTAACTACTAAGGTCTAGAGAGGAAAAGAATGTCTTCCTTTAGCTAAATAGTAGGGATAAGGCATGCCTCCAAAGTGGGATGGCAGTATGGATTCTACTTAGTCACAATAAAGGTTAATAACACTCCAATTATTTTATTGAATATTTTACTATTTAGGATTTTGTGTCTTTATAATGTTGGTCTTTGATCCATGGGGCAAAAAAGAATTTTGTCACTTTTGTGTATTTGGCTTTACTCACAAACATTCTTATTCCCCATCTCCTAGAAGTATTTCCTAGAGCACTGCTCTAGGTTTTCAATAGAATGCAGTGGGTAATGATCATTCATCATAGCCTGTTCTATGCTTTTATTTTCTCTGAATAGAACAAAATAATCTATTTTAAGGAAATAGATTCTTCTCCCCAACTCAAGGCTTCCAATTATAGGTTTCCTGGGAAATGCCAGGATTGCTTACGGCCTATTGTTAATGAGCTGAGGCTGCCTATTCTGCTAAATGTTAACTGTGGTATAGAAATGTGAAGGTGTCTACATTAGAGTTTACTAATCAAAATAATTACACCCACTCTGCACATTTCACATGCCTTCACTTAAATAGGATCAAGTATCATTTACTATGAACCTTTTATATAAAGCTACATTCTCAAGTGGTTCCCTCTCCTTCAAACTGAATGAGCTCAAAGTCTCTTGCAGAAAGAGCATGTGTCTAGGTATGAAGGACCTTATATTGTAATGCTGGCCTATATGCTACCACTAAAGGACTCCTCCCCTCCCGTGATCCCACAGTGGCATAGCAGCAACAGATAACAGTATGCTTGCCTGATTTGGGGAAGACTTATTGAACAAACAATGAATAAAAATCAGATCAAATTCAGTTAACTTTCACTGGAATAGGATCATTCCATAAGAGCAGCAGGAAAGTATTACAAAAGATTAGAGAAGCAAGTTTCTCCCATAATTTAGAGGTATAGTTTTTTTTTTTTTTTTGGAGGGGGTGGTGCTTGCACTCAGTGGTATTTTCTCCTTTGTTCTTCTACCATCTTGTGATGCAAAGTACATACCATTGAGCACTGAAAGCTTCCTGGCATTCCCTTCCCCTAGTACCAAGATTATTACTTTGATTCATTTATATTGCATCTTCCTCAACAACCAGCATCCATCATTCCACGGACTGGACAAATATTAAATAACATAAATTGTATACATTAAATAGAGAAAATGTAAAGAATTGCTCTTACCTGCCAATATCACCATTCTTACAGAAGGTGGCTATAAACATATTCAAGAATGGAAAGGATTGCTAGATATCACTGGATGGTGTCATTCATGATTTTCTAAATAGAGGGTATTCAAAGTTTGCAAAGCACCATATAGGGGGACAATGAAAGAGGAATGTGGCTAAAGAAGCCTCCACTGTAAAACTGGAAAAGTCTAACTAGCATCTGCTTTTTAAACATCAGGAGAGACTATGTGATAAGAATAAGCTACTGTCTGAAGTAAATAGCATATGCCTTAAGCAGCTCACAGCTTCAAAGAACAGCTGAAAATTTCTATTATATGTGTGTGTGTTAGTCCAGATCCTCTGAGAAGCAATGGTTAATATTCGAGGATTTTATGACAGGAAATACGTGTGTGAAAGAAAATGGAGCAGAAGCTGGAAAGGCTAGGGGAGCCATCAGACCAAATGTAAGTCTGACTCCATCAAAGGCCAGTGTGGAAGCACCTCAAACTCCTTTTCAATGTAAGGAGGGGTCCCCTGAGCTCTCGGGGAGTCCAGGAGCCAGAGTCATTCTACCACAGGAACATTCTGCCTTACGATCCCTGCCTTGCTCCACCACCGAAGCCATAGAAATGGTCATAGGTTTCAGAGCACAGATCTGGGGCTTTCTTTCAAATATTCCTTCCAAAGTTTTGCCCATAGAATGAGATTTTTCTGTGTTGTTAAAGACAAAACACCTCTGATAACTCCCCTTATATAATATAGTCATGGTACAGAGGCTAGCAAGAAATCTAGCTAATAGTTTTGTCAAGCATCTCGAAATATTTTAAAAGTCACCTATACTTTAGCTTTTAGCTTCTTTGGCACTTTATATAGAACATGTCCAAAAATCTAACAACTTCTGTTCTACTTTCTTAATTTAAGTAATGGTACCACCCATGAACTAACAACACCTTTTAAAATCATTTTGACTTTCCCATTCTTATATCCTTTCTGAGGCTAAGTGAAATGGTTTAAGTTTACCCTAAATGTAAGTCAACAGATAAAGCAATACTTTTATTTTGCATACATAAAAAGTTTGTATTTTGCCATATAAAAAATAAATGCAATGTTTAAGTCAATTAACTATATATAATATAGAAAATTAGAAATTTAACACGTTATTATATTGTGTCCAATCTTTTAATATTTTAAAGTTTGCTCATGGAACGTGGTTATATATAAATGTTCAAACATCTACATAGATATATGCTATGGCTAAAAGCTTAGAAAAGGAATTGACAGATTATAGCAAATAAATAATTTTGCTAAAATGTTCTGGTGGATAAAATGAGTACCTTTCCAAAATAATGTATGCAAGCATTCATTTTTCAATATAATTGTACAATAAATGTTCTTTTATATAAATATTTGTATACATTCATATTTATTTCCATTTAATAAATTCTTATGAGTAAATTAATAAACTGAAATTTTGTTTTCAAATATATAGAAAATTCACATCATCAGGAAAAAGATTAAAACCAAAGTGAAATATCACCTCACACACGTTACAATGGCTATTGTCAAAAAGCCAAGAAATAAGTGCTAGTGGGGATGTAAAGAAAAGGGAACCCTCATGCAGTATTTATGAGAAGGCAGATTGGTGCAACCACTACGGAAAACAGTATGGAGTTTCTTCAAAAGATTAAAAATAAAATTACTATATAATCCAGACATTCCAGTTCTGGGTAGTTATCCAAAGGAAAACAGCACTAACTCAAAAAGATACCCACACCCCCATGTTCACTGCAGCACCATTTACAATAGCCAATATACCACTGACAGACAAATGGATAAAGAAAATGTGATGTATGTATTTCACATGGATAGACCTTGAGGGCATTATGCTAAGTGAAACAAAGACAAATACTATATAATCTCATTTATATGTGGAATCTAAAAAAAGAAAATGAACTTATAGATACAGATAATATACTGGTTGGTGCCAGAATGGTGGTGGTGGAACGTGGAGGAATTAAGTGAAGGTGGTTAAAATGTATAAACTTTTTATTATACAATAAGTAAGTTCTGAGGATGTAATGTACAACATGGTGACTATGATTAATAAAACTATATTGTATATTTGAAAGCTGCTAAGAGAGTAAATATTAAAAGTTCCCATCACAAGAAAATATATTTGTAGCTATGTATGATGATGGATGTTAACTAAATTTATTATGGTAATCATTTTGCAATATATACAAATACCACATCATTATGTTGTACATGTAATATATTGTGATATGTCAACTATATCTCTTAAAAATTCACAAAGTTTTAAAAGCGTTGTAGTGACAAAAACACTGCTAGTCTGCAAAACAATGATGTGTAATAGGGAAAAAAAAAGACTGGACCTCCAACATTCTATAGGCTGAGAAGGCTACTCAGCTCACAGGACCATCTTGAAAAGTGACAAGGATAGATGGAAAAGAAAGGACACCTCAGAGGGAAAAGCCAAACATCATTGAGAGCAATAGACAGAGAATCCAATACTAGGGAGCAGAACTGGGCCCAAATTAATGAACATTCCCCCAAACCAGAGGGGAACTTGGAATATTTGCTCAATGGCATTTCAAAATTTCAATAGACCAGGAACTACAATGTGTTTCCCATTCTTTTCCTTTTCATAAATAAATTTTTATCTTGTTTCTTCATTGTATGATGGGTGTTTCAGGGACACATAATTTGTGTTTTTGATTATAAGGCTCTGGACTAAGAGGGGCCTGATCAGACCAAGAGAGATCACAAAATCATAGATTCTGAATTTCATGCTGTGATGGAATGTGACTTTTGATAGTCATGGGAAGGGAAGAGCATGTTTTACCCACGAGAGATGTGAATAACTGTGTCCTCCATGAGGCAGAGGATGAAATATTTATTATATTAATAACTTCATCTCTTTTCTGTATGCATAACTTTGCCAAATAATTTTGTGACTCCTCCAAGTAAACAGGTGGGGTCAGTTTCCCCACCGTTGGGTTGCCTTTGTGACTTGTTTTGTCTAATAGAATGTGGCAGAGACCACCCTGTGACTGACCTGGTCTAAATCACTGATTCACAAAACACATAAGTGAAATGAATATTTACTGTTGTATGCCACTGAGGCTTTGTGATTCGTCGTCGGCAGCCGTCCGTCTCGAGAGACGATGGTGTAGCTTCTTAAGAGTCTATCTGCACCGCCGAGAATGGCTGTGCAGTCCGACTCGGGAGTGACATGGTAGTATCTGTCTCCTCCTGTGTTGAATCGACATCTTGCGATGACGCTGAAGCTACAGAGCCTGGGCAGGGTAATATGGAGGGTCTGCTGTTGCCCATGCAGCAGACCCCCCCTCTCTTCGCAGCTGAAGGATCCAAGGGAAAGACGGAGTCAATACAGCTTGGGTTCAGGTGAGCCGCAGGAGTTGCCGGTGTTGACTATAACGTCAAACCGCCTTAGGGACTCTGGCTCCGGATTTTCTGTCGGGGTTTACTCCCTTAGCCTTTCCCCTGAAGAGGTATGCCGCAAGGCAGCGGAGGTTTTTGGAATCAGAGTTTTCCTTCTCTGATGTGCCCTGACTGGAAGATCGAACCAGCGACACTTAGCTCGCAGGCCGATGCTCAATCCACTGAGCCAAACCAGCCAGGGCTTTGTGATTATTACACAGTATTATGGAGCCACTATATGCCCCATTCAGCTTCTTTTTTGTTGTTGTTGTTTTCACTAGTAGTTAAAACCTTGTTACCTTCTCCACAATTGGTTATCACTGTATCTCATGCACCTAGACTGGGCAAGGCACCTAATAAAAGCTCTGTATTTTTTTTTTTAACATGTAAATTGATATTGTAATTTTATTTTATTTATTTATTTTTTAATTTTATTTTTTGGTTATTCAATTACAGTTGTCCCATTTTTCCCCTTTTGCTCCCCCCTCCCAGCCCATCCCTTCTCCCACAATTATATCCCTCCTCGTTGTCCGTGTCCATGAGTCATTTATATACGTTCCTTGACTAGACCCTTCCCTTACTTATCCCCCTTCTCTCCCTCCCCCCTCCCCCCATACTGACTACTATTCTAGTCTTTGCCTATTTAGTTCGTTTGTTTGGGTTGCTCTTTAGTTTCCTGTATTGGGTGATATCATATGGTATTTTGCTTTCTTTGCCTGGCTTATTTCACTAAGCATAATTCTCTCTAGTTCCATCCATGTTGTCGCAAATGGCAGGAGTTCCTTCTTTCTTTCTGCTACATAGTATTCCATTGTGCAGATGTACCACAGTTTTTTGATCCACTCTTCTACAGATGGGCACTTAGGCTGTTTCCAGCACTTAGCTATTGTAAACAGGGCTGCTATGAACATAGGGGTGCATAAGTTTTTTTGAATTAGGGTTTTAGGATTTTTTGGGTATAATCCTAGCAGTGGAATCACTGGTTCAAATGGCAGTTCCATTTTTAGTTTTTTGAGGTAATTCCATACTGCTTTCCACAGTGGCTGCACCAGTCTGCATTCCCACCAACAGTGCAGTAGGGTTCCTGTTTCTTCACATCCTCGCCAGCATTCTGTATTTTTTAGTTGACAAATATATTTAACTGACTTGAAATACAATGTTTGAGATAATTATGTTCTATTTTGGATACTTATGTTCTATTTTAGATACTTATGCAAACATTGAATCGTGGGTTTGTTGCCTGTCACAATTGTCACAGTCAGAGAGAACTCTCAGAAGTAGAATAAACAGGCATTAGGCATACATAATCAGGGTCTAATTCATCAGGATCATCTGATACAGTGATTATTTCATTGGTATTGAATTGGTCTCTGTTTTCAATTGGTCTTATTTCAAATGCCTCAACTTTGAAGATCTCTAGATAGTCAACTTGATTGTATTTAGCAAATCTTTCAGTGCTGACAATAATAACTTCAGTTCAAGCTGCCAAACAAACTCTATCAGTTCCTGCTCCTAAGATTTGTACCTAATTTGCAACCTAAAATTACTATAATTAATGAATAAAACATTTTTATATTAATTGACTCTCAATCATAAATTAAGTAAAATCAATACCAATTTAAATTAGCTTGGATTGTATCCTTTCCTACTTTCTTCTATGACTCATAAACTATCATCATTGTCTGTGTTTGTTTTGTTTTCAACAGCCTCATAGACACTATATATAACATAAAATAGTAGATCAATAAACCCGATAAGAGCAATAGCACTTATTTTCCACACTCCTACTACCATAGTAATAATTCACACGTTATTAGAATTTGAACCCAAGTCAATTAACAAAAACATTCCAAAATCACACTGCTGTCCATTGCATCTGCAACTGATTGTTATTTATAAATAAAAACACACAAACCAAAGACAAATCACAATAAATCTAAGTAGACAAATACAAGCAAATTGGACTATGAAAGTGGCATGTCTCTTTGCTTAAATGTCTTCCACAAATCCCAGAAAGATATGTTTGGATTTAATTTAATTGGATTTGCCATTTCCTTACAGTTTAATGTGTAAATAACTAAAATTACATATGATTCTATTATAGCAGCTATAGAGTCTATGAAGCATAGGAATTGGAAAATATCTGGCAATGCTAGTTTTATATTTGGCTACGTAATTATGGTCCGGTAACCATTTTCAAATGGTCCTGGTGAGGTGAGATTGGAAATGTTGACACAATTTAAACTTCGAAGTGGGTGACCCACAAATGGTTTATTGTCACCACCTCTCCCTTATGGTCTGTTTTGTTTTGCTTTCTTATAGCTGTTTCTTTTATACTTCAGCAGTGTGATGGGCTAAATTGTGCTTCCTCTAAAAGCCATTATGTTGAAATCCTAACCACCAGTACTTTATAATGTGACTGTATTTTAGGATTCTTAGAAAGGTAATTGAGGTAAACTGAGTCTATATGGGCAGGCCCTAATTAATATGACTGGTGTGTTTATAAGAGGAGATTAGGACAGAGATGCACACAAAGGAAACACTGTGTGAAGACACAGGAAGAAGATGGCCATGTATAAGCGAGAAACCTCAGAAGAAATCAGCCATGCTGATACCTTGATCTCAGACTTCAGAAGTCCAGAATTGTAAGAAATAAATATCTGAAGTTTAAGCTACCAAGTCTGCGGTATTTTGTAATGGCATCTCTAGAAAGCTAATATAAGAAGCTATGACTTATTTTTCCATGATAATCCTTGAAAATCTTAAAACAAATTTTTGGCATTCAGAGAAGCAGACTTGTTTTCTATTTGCATATCTGAGCAGCACAAGGCATACATTACTTTTGTTTTGACAAAAACTACCTTAAAACATATCACTGACAAGGATTCAAGCAATAAGACAGAAATTCATGGTGCTTATCTTTCTGTCTTGTTCACTTGTAGAATTCCAAATGTTCTCAGACCAGTAGTGTGGCTCTATTGTAGTTAGAGATCGACATCTGATTCCATTCTGACAAATGATACCAAAGAACAAATCTAGTAGGTGGATTTTTTTTTTCTAATATAAACAGAGTGGACTCAGCTGACAGGCATATTTTGTTCTTTACTTTTCCTTCTTTCTTTCTGCCTAGACTATAAACACAACTCTAAGGATCAGGGAAGCCATTTTGAAACCATGAAAAAAATGAAAACCATATGAAAAAGATAATAGGGCAGAAATTTTAAAGAACCTTGAAACTTCTTTGAGCAGTTATATCAATTATGAACTCATCACCTCCATATTTCTCATAATGTGAGGAAAAACGAGCCTGTTTGGTTGAGCTATTGTATTTAGGTTTCTGTTACTTAGAGTCAAACAATTCAATCTGATAAAATGTTTGACTAGACAAGACCATTGTAATGGATCTTAAAGCACAAATTAGGATTAGCTTTGTAGATTAAAACATTAAACTATTGGTATTTAGCATTGAATTGAATCTCCAATAAGAAGTCATTAGCTTTATGTTAAGAAATGTTATAAAACACAACTATGAATGCAACTTTAGTTAACTATTTTCACAATGGGACTAAGTGTAAGATATATGCTCAGTGAATATTTACAGATCGGTAGATGCAAAAGTCATTGTATGGACAGGGCTGTGGCAGCAGCATCTTCATTCAGGGAAAACCCCAATGGCACATATTCTGGTGCCAATGCCATTTCACTCAGAATTACATGGACAATGGAATTTAGAAACTCAAGGCAAGTATAATACAACCTAATTGGGATATCACATTTTATGCTTTCAAATAATTTATATTTATTTGCTATTGTAAATAAATTAATTTTCCACAAGTTACAGTAATTTTCATTTAGTCCTAATTTAGCATTGTGGAATACTGACTATATGTGTGTATTCATTTAGAAAAGATAAACCATATGTGGCTCTACATATGTATTGTATGTAGAAGATCCCTACACTTAAGGAGAGGGAGGGAATGCATTGGAGAGAAAGAAGCAGAAAAATATACCTCTCTAGATATGACACATTTGATATATTTTACTCTAATTTTTGTATTTTACATAATTATAATACAAAATTAAATTTTAAAATTTAATTGATAAATATCTGAAACAAAATAAATCATATAACCCAAACTTTGTACTAACTTGGTAGTATAACTACATAGAAAGAAAAATTCCAGGTGAGTGTGAAATGCTACTCTAACTGTGACATTTTTGAAGGACAAAAACAAAAATTAAAATCTGAAATTACTTAGTAAGTACAATGTTGGTGAAAATACTGATATAATTATACTGAATATGTTCTGTCTGTATTGTGGAATAAAGCAAGTGAATAATTTCTTTACTAATATTGAAATGCAAATAAGATAAACAGATAAGATCAGAGTTCAGTAGAGTCCTATATGTGTTATTTGAATTCTAATAAATAATTATATGAATATACACTTAGGTTGCAAATGGGGTAATGTGATAGGGCACTCGTGGTGGCTGGAGTGATCAGGGGATCCTTTCAGAAGTAGCACTTGAATTGAAAAAGGAATGTGTTAGAGACTGAACATTTGTGTTTCCTGCCCAATTCCTATAAAATGTACTGCCCTATGCAAGGTATTAGGAAGTGAGGCCTTTGGGAGGTAATTAGGATTAGATGAGGTCATGAAGTTGGAGCTCTCATCAATGGGATTAGTGCCCTGTAAAGGTCATAGAGAGCTTGCTTCCTCTCTGCTCTCCACCTTGTAATGATACAACAAATTGGGAGTCTGCCACTCAGAGAGGGCTCTCATCAGAACTCAACCATACTGGCACCTTGATCTCAGTCTTCCAGCCTCCAGAACTGTGACAAACAATCTTTTATTCTTTATAAGTTTATGGTAGTCTGTTGCAGCACCCTGAACAGCCTAAGACAGAATGATATGTAGATAAAACTGTCATAGTGTCCCAAGAGGCGAGAGCAGCAAGTGGAGATGCTCTAAGGGAGTATAAAGATTTATACATTCAAGGAAGAGAAATAAGATCATTGTGGCTAGAACAGAGCAGTGTGAAGAAGACATTTATAAGAGAGGTTATTCCAAGATGTAGAAAAAAATTTTTTTAAGTAGGGGAATGATCTGATCTTTTTTGTGTTTAGAAAATAACTGAACTTAGAGTACTAACCAAAGTCACTTATGATTTCCTCCAAGGTTACCAAAACTCAATATATATAGCCTTGGTGTCTGGGTTGTTTCACTTAGCAAAATGTTTAGAAAAATATTCATGTGTATCAGTATTTCATCTGTTTTTATTGATTTAGTTTAATTATTTTGAAATATAACTTTTGAAAACTAAATTTTATAAATAGTTTAATAGAAAACCCACCTATCCTCCAAAACATAGTTGTTCCAGGACTTCCATTTTCATACCAAAATCCACAGGTGCTCAGTTATTCTATATAAAATGGTATAGATCAGAGAGCATACTGTCGGCCCTCGGCATCCATTGACTTTCAACCTCATATCAAAAACAGTACAGGTATTTATTGAAAAAAAAACAAACTACACAAATAAATGGAATTTAGACTCATATTGTGCAAGGGTCATATACATCGCCTGACTGCTGCAGAGGCCAGGACCCCAGCACCAGGCCAACTCCCACAGCCCTAGGCGGCTCCAGGAGTCCAGGCCCCTGACTCACCTTAGTGCGGGGAGCTCCCACAACCCTTGAGACTCCAGTGGCACTGGGCAGCAGACTCTTGCGCACCCAGAGTACCAGCACATCCCAGCACCAGCTGGCTTGCACAACTTCTGAGGCCCCAAGGTCCCAGTCAAACCCCAGAATCCAAGCTTCTGACTCTGCTCAGCACTGGGCCAACGACCACAGACCTAGGCTCCCAGCTCACTCCAGCACCAGATCAGACCCATGGTCCCAATCATACAACTGGCACCCACAAACCCAGGCTCCTAGTTCACCCCAGTTCATACTAAGCCCCACAGATATAACACCCAGGCAGCCTATGGTCCTAGCTTCCAAGAGAGCTGCAGAAAACTCAGACTCCTACCGTGAGACCAACTCTCACACACTCAGATAATGGCCCCACCCCAGTGGTTCCTGGCATCTAGGTGTTCCCTGTGGGCCTCAAAGACAGATCCTCCCAAACAGACTCAGGTCCCAGGCCCATGACCAAAGATTCAAGAACCAGGGCTATCCCAGATGAACCCAAGCACCAGGCCACTCTTACCACATAGTATTGGAAGTGCTAACCAGAGCAACTATACAAGAAAAAGACATAAAACATTCAAATCAGAAAGGAAGTAAAAATGTCTCTGTTTGAAGATAATATGATCTTATACATAGAAAACCCTAAAGACCACCAAAAATATATTAGAACCAATAAACAAGTTCAGTGACATGCAGGATACGAAACTAACATAAGGGTGCAGGATGCAAAGTCAAAAATAAGTTCGTTGCTATACAAACAATGAACTACTTGAAGAAGAAATAAACAATATAATCCCATTTACAATACCATCAAAGAACATAAAATACTTAGGAACAGATTAACCAAGGAGGTGAAAGATACAAAAAAGTACAAAACACTGATGAAGAAATTGAAGAAGACACAAATCAATGTAAAGATATCCCCAGCACACAGCTCTAGTTCATTCATTTCCACTGATGTATTCAACTGTATGTTTCCTTTGATCCCTTATCACTGCTTGGAAGCATAGGAGTAATTATTAACAATGATTAAATGCTTAAAATGTCTCTACAATTTAAAAAAAATTCATAATATTTTATTGGATTCCTAAAATAATGTTAAACACTTTTGAGAAATTTTAAAATTTAAAACAGGTCAAGAAATATTTAAAAATCCATACACCTACCACCTATAACAGGCAATGATTGACTACTTTTGATACTTGCTTATATTTTAAATAATAACAGAGATAAAGTGAAGAGCATTTTATCCATCATCTAGTATCCTACTTCCTTTCCAACCCAGTCATCTGAGGCACCACAGTCAAGAACTTACAATACTTCTTATCAGCCAACTATAAATGTTTACCTACATGAATACAGGGTGTGAAAAAAGTAGGTTTATAGTTAAGTAGGCAAAACAGAGTTTATTTCTGTATTATTTATTAATTGTTGTATTATTTTCCATATAAACTGTAAATCTACTTTTGCCCCACCTTGTATAATTCCATATACTATATAGTATAATTGTGTGTATGGGTATGTTTTAATTTATACAAATAGTATTATATCTCGATATTACTCTACAAATGTTTTTCTCACAAAACCTTATATTTTCATTCCTCCCTTAGGAAATATATTAATTTTATTTCTTTTAAATATTGTTTAATACTCCAATTTTTAATATAATTTCTAATTTTTCACATAGACATACCAATTGTCCTATATTATAAATAATGCCTTAACAAGCATTTCGTAATTTTTTTTTCTGTTCATATTCACTGAAGAGTTACTCTACAGCTTATACCTAGAAGTGAATTTGTTCAATGTTAGTAGTTGCACATCAACAAATTTATTAAGTATTGTCAAATAGCTGTTCAGACTAATTTGTAAATTAACATACTCAGCAGCATATAGGTTATCCATTTTTCACCAACACTAAGTTGTTAGACTATATTTTTCTATTTTTGAAATATGTCTTCTGATGATTACTAGTAAAGTTAAGAATATTTTCATATGTTTATTATAAACGTCCTGATTTTCTTCCTCTACAAATTATCTTGGACAATTTTTTTCATTAGGTTACTCTTCTTTTTTGAGTTTTAGAATTTCTATCTATATTATCCATTTTGTGGACTCTAGCAACATTTATCTGTTTTTAATGTATCTAATTGCTTGTTGTTTTACCCTGAATTGACAGTATTACAACTGTTAATTCATTATATATTGCAATATTACTGATTTTACATTAATTGTGAATGAAGCACAATTTACTTATTACAATAGCTTATCTGTAAATTTTCTTGAATCATCTTTTAGATAATCATATCATGTGCAAAGGGATAGTGCCTGCACTTTGTCTTAAATTCTTGAAACTTTTATACGTTTTTTTCTATTTTTTGGCTAGGATTTTTCTCTTACTCTTTATTCAACAGATTTCTAACTCTATGTATGAGTGGATTTCTTTTTATGTATCCTTATAGAAACTTGGAAGATTCATGGTTTTTAAATTTTTTTAATCTGTAAATATTTCAATGATTATCTTATCAAATATTGTTTTGCATTTTTCTTCTACAATTCATAGTAACTCTGTTTCTGAGACTCTAAATGTAGGTTTATGATTCCATAGTGCTCTAAATTTTTTTTAAACCACTGTCAACCATCAAGGAGTTTTGAACAACTTTCTCAGAAATACATTCCAATGTACTAAGTCTCTCTTACACAATTTCTATTCTTGAGTATATATCAAGTATATAGATGTTTATATTTTATTTTTATGATAAAATTTCTCATTACAATAAGTAAATTTCATATGTGTCTATCATTGTTTCATGTCTTCTTTTTTCTTTCATGTTTCAGACATTTTTTAATAGAAGCTATTTCTTTTATTTTACCCCTTGGGGAAACCTAATGTTTGTTTATTCTTCAACAGTAAATGATTGCTTACCCTTTGTGTATGTGTGTGGTAAGATCACTTAAGAATCAATCTACTGATCTACCTTTTATACAAATTTCAAGTATACAATACAGCATTGTAAACTGTAGCCACCATGACATGCATTAGACATCTAGAACTCATTCATCTTTCCCCTCTCAGTTTTTGTACCTTTTAAGCAACATCACCACCATTCTACTCTCTGCTTCTATGAGCTTGATTATTTTAAGTTGTACATGTAGGTGAGATCGATCATGCAGTATTTGTCTTTCTGAGTCTGGCATGTTTCACTCAGCTTAATGTTCTCCAGGTTTATCAATGTTGTCCCAAATGGTAGTATTTCTTTCTTTTTTAAGGCTGAATAATGTGATATAGCTTTCTAGCTATCTATCTATATATTCACACACACACACACACACACATATTCCTATTTGCTGACAAAAATTTAGGGTGTTTGCATATCTTTACTACTGTGAATAATATTGCCACAAACATAAAAGTGAAGATTAAACACATTTAAGAATATTTATTCAAATTGTTCTTTTATTTCCTATTCATTATAGTAATTCCAATACTCACATTATAGAGTTTATTTGACTGTTTTACCACTGATAGCTTTGTAATGTTTTGAAATTTTGGTTTATAGATATTTTTTCAGTAGAAAGTTATTTCTCTCTGCGGGTGCGTACACATGTGTATACTAACTCTCTCTAGTGCTTTTGCAATTGCTACCAGTGTTTTTCATACCCCAGACATAAAAAGTTCACATATGAAAAGCAGCTGCACCATAACACATTGGGAATGTCATCAATCACCAAGCCAGCAGGCAGCCTCCTAATGATTTACTTCCTAATCATGTGATTGGATCTAGGTTCTCTTTTCATGAACCATGGTGTAAGCAGAAGTCCTAGTTAATGTTCTGCTATGAACACTTTTATCCTTTCTTACCTTCAGTAACCCAATTCCTGGCAATATCAGCCTGTTTTCTTGTCCGGAACCTGGTAGGTAGGCAGACTGGAGACTTTTATGCTGCTTACTACTTTCAGTTTCTGTACCATGGAGACATTTATCTTACTTTGAGCATGACTACACCTTTTAGATTTACTCATTCTACGTATTGTCTATATGCTAAATGTGTGTAGAGCAGAAGGGGTACCTCAGAGAATTTGTAATGCCATCTGAGTAGAAATCTTATTCTGACTTTTCTCACTCAACAATATGTCATATACACCTTTCATTTTATTCACACTCTTAATGTGTTTAATGGATGCATAATGTATCACCTTTAGTGGCTGAAGAATAATGCCAAAGTGTGCATATTCCATTGTTATTTTAAAAATTTTATACTGAAAAATACTTAGATTACTTAAAATTGTTTTATAATGCAGCTAATATTACAATTATCATGTATGAGCATATATCTTTGCCTCCCTGTCAGATTCTAACTCTACTAAAATTTTCCTTTAATGGAAGTGTTGGGTTATTAGAGAACTAGAAAATGTTTCCAGGAATAAATAAAGCACTATGAACATCTGTTTATATGTGGCCACAACCTAAACCCAGTTAGATAACTTCTGATTCCATGTCTTCTACAAGCAGAGAGGGGTCATAATCCCCCAATATTTCTCTTCCATTTATACAACTCAACACACCCAAACCAATTAGAATTACATTGGGCTGTATGGAACAAGGAAGAACAAAACAATAGTAATTTTAAAAACACAGTTTATTTCTCCTTCTCTCACATAAAAATTACTCCAGGCCTGATATGATGGTTCTACTCCATGAAGTTTCCAGACTTCGTCTTTTTCCAGCTCATTACTTTATCATCCCTAAGATACAGCCCTGAACCTCACAAACCTGCATGACCCTGAAAATCCAGCCATCTGCCTCATGACTCAGGAAACAGAACGGGGAATAGGATAAAGTGTCAATGGGCCCACGTCAATTCTTAGAAGATGTCCTAGAAGTTCACACAATATATCTTTGCTTACATATTATTTGGCAGAAGCTGCACATGGGTCATTTTACAGAAGTCTGAGAAATGCAGTTTTTAGTCAACTTGTTATTCATCTAGATAAAAACTGGAGGTTATACTCTTAAGGAAGAAAAGGAAGAACAAATACGTATTACATTACATAGATATTAGGTTTGTCTCTTCCAAACCAAAGTCTGAGATTTCATCAGAGGAAAAAGTCTCTCAGTCTAGAGTGTTTTTATTAGTTTGGGACTTCTCCCAAGGGTTATATGTCAGAAAGGAGGGGTTATTGGTGAATAAATGGGTGTCCAAATTGTTTTCCTGTGATGTCTTTCCCAGTTTATCATCAAATCTTCAGAGATGATTTCTTTATACTTCAACATAGGGTACACGACTTGTTTGTGCAATGTCTTTGAATCAGAGCAGTCCTCTGTTATGCATGGGGGTAGAACCCAGGAGTCCCAGTAAATATCTGAAACCATGGAGACTACCAAACCCTATATATACCTGTTTTCCTACACGTCCATACACTTCATGGCTTCTCTTTGACATATCTGAATTGCTAGCATCACTACTCTTGATGCTTTGGGGCCATTATTAAGAAAAATGAATGCTACTTGAACACAAGCACTGCAATACTGCATTAGTCAATCTGATAACAGAGATGGTTACTAAGAGACTAGCAGGCAGGTAGTGTCTGCAATGTGGATGTGCTGGACAAAGGAATGATTCACGTCATGGGCAGGACAGGGTGGGATGGTGCAAGATTTCACAACGCTTCTAGAGGGCACACAGTTTAAAACTTATAACTTTTTTGTGGGATTTTTCATTTAATATTTTCAGACCACATTTGGTGGCACGTAATAAACAGTAGGGAAGCAAAACTCCAGATATGGAGGGACTACTATACTTCTACCTCACAGTAGAAAGGTACAAAAATGATTATAAATTCCTTGTGTCTTTCATCACTGTAACAAATGCCTCAATTGCTTCAGCCAACAGATGTCGCTGTTTCTAGTTAAAACAGACACACATGGCATGTCAAGGACATAAACATTCAATTAAATGGGAGGATTAAAGAAAATAGACACGCACAATATAAATTCTTTGAACAAAAAGAAAGCATAATGCTCACAAGGGTCCTAGAAGTGACAAAAAGAAGAACTGAACCTGGGGGATCATTTTTATAGTTCAAAGATCCTCTTCCTTTGGTGCCCAAGCAGTAAATTTGTGGTAAGGGAGTCCAGTGTCAGGAAAGTAAGAAATGAAAAACAGAAATCATGTCCTAATGAGCAGCACATCAGAAAGAGGTGTAATGGGGGCAGAGAGTGAGAAAAGGCATCAGCACAGTCAAGATAAAGAAGAAACAAGAGTGGAATTAAGAGAAATAAATGAAACAAGTAAGGAACCAAGAAAATCTGCAATGAAAAAAGTGAGTCTTGACCATGATTTCCAGAGGGACAGGAGGACGATGATGAGGGGGGCCTTGAGGGTCAGCCTGCACATACTCAGTCAGTTATAATAAGTGAAAATTGCTCCTCATTCCAAGGCTTGGAATGGTGTTGATCACCTTTTTTCTCCATTTCAAATAACTGCACAGAAGTTATAATTGGTATGAGGAAGCATGGACAGCACAGTTCAGGCCCTTGCTCAATGGGAAAACCCTAGAGGCATGTGCCAAGCTGGATGATAATGACAGCTGTGACTATCAAATCATGCAGCCAGCCTTTCAGCAGAGATAGGGGTTGACCCCAGAGACCAGACAGGTTATGTCTAGGTCTCCAAGAAAATGAATGGAAACATTTTTCCTGAATTGGCTGTAAAAATAACAAGTTTGTTTAATAGGTATGGAAAGGTGATATGAGCTATATATGTATTGGGATGTTTTTAAAAATAAAATTATTCTTTCTGAGGAAATTATGAAAATGACTCTTGGGTTCTTGACATTGTATTTAATAGGAATTTCACTAGTTTGATATATATATAAATAAACAAACAAATAAATAAATAAATAATATATATATATTCTTATTGTAAGAACCAAGAATCAAAATGGGACTTCTTTTCTTTCTTCAAATGTCTAAAAATTTTAGGTATGGCCCTGACTGGTGTCGCTCACTGGGTTGGGCATCATCCCACAAGCCAAAAGGTTGCTGGTTCAATTCCCAGTCAGGGCACATGCCTGGGTTGTGGGTTGGAGAGGCAACCGACCCATGTCTCTTGCACATCGATGTTTCTCACCCTCACTTTCTCCCTTCCCCTCTTCCTAAAAATAAACAAAATCTTAAAAATATATAAATAAATTTTAGATACAAACATAGACAAGTGAAGGTCTTAAGCATAAAACTCAAACCTTTGGCGTTCATGAGTTATTTGGTTGCTATTAAGAGTTTATCAAAGGCTAATACTATTAGAAAAACCTTTGCATCATAAAGAAACAACTTCCTGAGAGAAACCTCCTTTTGGGTTTATGATAATTTATGTAAGTTGTTTAAGTCACAAATTAGTTTATATGAAGTACTTCCAGTGTTTTACAAAGTAAACTCCAGGCACACACATATATGAGATTCTGATAGAAACCTCATTTGCACTCAGAAATTTGGACCTAGATTAGCAATCTTACAGAAGCTGGCTTGATCCCAATAAGTGGTCTTGCCAGATCATGCTAACAGCTGAAACATCCGGAAAAGAGTCACAAGGAAAATATTTCACCTTTTAAAGGTGCTAATGTAATCCATATGTCTTTTAGTTTTGTAACACCTTTACTGTAAAGATGAAACTCCACACTGAGTCCCCGGGGTTATGTGTGCTTTTCTACACTATACATGGCTATATATCACGTTTCCTTTTAAAAGCACAGACTAGCCATTCCAGGTCTTAAATGCTTAATGCTAATGCTATTGGACTTGATAAATCTCTACAAAACTTAGTAAAAAAAATATCATATGCAGAAATCTGTTAGGGTTCCTAGGCATTTGGGAAATAATAGACTCTGAGTTTATGTGGCTTTCTAGTAAACTTAAAATTATAGATAAGCAACCTTTCAACTGCTGCTTGCTTTCTCAGCAGACCTCCTAAACTAGAGAGACTGTCTCTTTGCCCTTCCTTTCTATATATCACATAAAATTTTATTGCTTAAAAAATAAGTACTGATTTATAAATCTGTACATGAATACCTGGACTCTGAAGTGATTTGGATTTCAACAGATTGCCTCTTTGGGAATACCAAAATTATTCCAGGTAATTTGGTGGAGTACAGAAGCTTTTCCAATCATCCCTCTTTGATGAAAGTTAGGACTTAATGAGTGCCACTGTTACTGTTCACAAGCGTGCACTGAAGGCCTACCTATGCTGCACACATTGTCAGCATCTACATGCTGTGTGGGAAGGCACAAGGCATGTTTCTCTTCTGGGCAGGCTGTGTGATCTGCTGTGGGAGATGGGGATGTGTGCAAAGGGAGATAACAATGAGAAACAGCACATGTGAGGGATCCGACAAGATATGCATGGATCCAACAAGACATGCAGAGATCCACAGGTGACAGAGGCCACAGGAAAATGAGAATCAGTGATGGAACTGAGATCCACAAAGGTCTCAGAGAGACTCTCAGATTCAACTTAAGTCTTAAAGCAGAGCAGAGCTTTGATAGAGAGTTGATAAGAAAGGAAGCCATTTCAAGATGTGAGCTAAGCAGGAAAAGGGAATTTATTGGGCCAGAAAGATGGTGAGAATAAGAGAAAGGACACCAACCAGACTGACCCTTAAGGAGGCATCCTACCATCAACACTTTAATATAAATGTAAGTAGGCTGCATTAAGAGATCATTAGCTCTCTTTGGCATTGGCAGTTCATACAGAAAATATTAGGTTTACACCCACTAAACTCCATTTTAAAAAGGTGTAGTTTTGCAATATTTGATTATAATATTACAGTATATTATTTCTGATCAAAGCAGTGTTAATTGTCAGAAATAAAGGAATCAAATATGTGCTTAATTCAGTAACACCAGCTTTTATATAAGAAGCTGAAGGTATAGCTAAGTTCTTCTTTTATTCATGTTTTATTAATGTACTTTGTAGCACAAATAGTGATGGATTTACTGACCTCAAAATCAGAACATTTAAGGCCATTGGATAAGAAAGTCAGCAGTATACATCTGACAAGTTGGATTTTACTTAAGAAATCATCTCACCTTAAAGAATCAGATTTCATTAACAATAATTAACAATGAAGTAATTCTTAGGAGGAGAACATAAAACACAAGAAGTATAGATTTTCCCAAATAAACCTCTCCGACAGTTCTTTTGTCCATTTGAGTCATCATCTTACTCAAGAACCAGGACAGAAATCACTGAGGTCAAAGGCAATGATATGGCCTATCTATGAGATTGTATTCAAATGGGGAAGGATACGCTTGACTTGAAATGAAAATGGATTTAGATTTAAACTTTTAAGAATTAGTTGCTTGGCTCAACATGTACTCACTGGAGAACCAAAAATCCTGTCATAGAAACAAGTACAAAAGTAAATGTTCATGTGACTTATAAGATTGTGTTCTTGACAATACCTGTGCATTACAGAATAAACAATGAAAAACTTGCAAATAATGGCCAAGTCTTATTAATGCATCAACATAAAACCTTAAGAAATAATTTTAATCTTTCACACGTTTAAAGATTTTTTAAAATTGTTATGACCACTGAAACCTACAGAGCATTGTGTCAACTGCTTTTAATAATGCAAGGTGATTTGAAAGACAGCCAATTACTAAAATCTGTGTGATTAGCAGAGCTACTAGCAGGGTTAGGTTTGGCTCCTATAACCCTTTTTGAATTGCTGTAGCTATTGTTTGCTATTCATTATCCCTGAACAGTCTCAATCTGTTTCTCTCTTTCTTGTTCAAATCATCCCAGAATCATCAACTTCATTTCTTCGTTTGCAGGTAATTTAAGTCGGTCTTGTCTATTCTTTGGTATCAACCTCAGTCCTCACCTGCTCAATGAATTATTTTAGGATGTTCCACCCTGGAAGTAGTTGGAACAGAGACTGCATGGCCTGCAAAGTCTACCCACAGTGGGGCTGTTTATGAACTCTGCTGACTCCTTTCCCAGAACAAAGTGGAAACCAGTTTTTCTCACTTCCTCTGTACCATTAATTTTGCACCTAGTTTTGATATTCCACAGAGTACTTTAACTTTTCATTCATTGATTCATCTGAAAATAAATGCAGCACCATCTACATGCCCAATGCTTTAAAACAGGAATTAATAATAATCCTATTTTGTAAATATTAATTCCTGTTTTGAATAAAATAAAACAATCCAAATATTTTTAGAAGTAAAAACACTTAAGTTAATTTTATTTATATTACTAGACTCTCATTTCTTTCTTACCAGAGAAAATGAAACATACTATGTTTTTAATCTTTGTTTTTATTTTTTTAATGTGAAACAGTGTGAAAATCAGGAGAATGGCTTTTCATTCTAGGATAGGGGTCAGCAATCTACAGCTGCGTGAATCAAATCCAGCCCACCACCAATTTTTGTAAATGAGGTTTTAGTGAAACATTGCCACACCTGTTCATTTACCTGTTACCTATGGCTTATTTTGTACCACAACAACAGAATACAGTAGTTGCAACAGAGACTGTAGAGACAGAAAATTCTATCTACAATCTGGCCATTTGTACAATTTGCTGACCCCTTTTTCTTAAGCAAAGTAGAAATCACTGTAAATATGTTAACCTTTAAAAGCCTAGTTTTTGGTTTCTAAATATCATGTACCAATTAAAAAAACAAAGTGACAGTGCGCACATGCTCCTGGATGGCAGTGCGCCTGATTCTGCAGGCTCATGAATAAACGCCTCTCTTTGCTGCTGAAAAAGAAAAAAAAAAGCAACAAAGTAAAGCAGCAATCCTTAGGGAAGTGGTTGTTTCTAGAGTTGTGGCAGGGAAGAGACAAGATAAGCCCGGAACATCTTATTGTGGCAGTAAATGCAGTAATGCTTTAAAAAGGATGGGGAGCCAACCTGAAAGAGCTCTCAATTACCAAAGCTGGAACAATTTGAGGCACCAATTAAGTAACAATAGCATTGGCATCTCAGTCAAAACACTGGTGATAAAGATGCTCACAGGCTTGACAGATATCCTTGAGTATGACAAACGCATAAGAGAAGAAGTGAAGGCTATGCTAAGTGAAACAAAAGAAAATCCACACAAAACCAATTGTGAAGGGAAGAAAATCAGGGTTCGAATCAATGATTTAGAACATAAGGAAGAAACAAACAGTCAAGCAGTACAGAATGAAGAAACAATAATTGAAAAAAATGAGGAGAGGCTTGGGAACCTCTGGGACAACTTTAAACGTGCCAACATCCAAATCATGGGGCTGCCAGAAGGAGAAGAGGAAGAGCAAGGAATTGAAAACTTATGTGAAAAAAAAATGGAGAAAAACTTACCAAATTTTGCAAAGGAAATAGACATACAAGTCCAGGAAGCATGGAGAGTCCCAGGGGAGCCGACCCAGAGGGGACCACACCAAGACACATCATGATTAAAATGCCAAAGGTGAAAGATAAATACAGAGTCCTGGGGGCAGCAAGAGAGAGGTGGTGAGTTGCCTACAAAGGGGTGCCTATAAGACTATTAGCCGATTTCTCAAAAAACGCTTTGCAGGCAGGAAAGGACTGGCAAGCCGTATTCAATGTGATGAAAGGCAACCTGCCACCAGGATGACTCTATCCAGCAAAGCTATCATTTGGAAGGAAAGGGCAGATCAAGTGCTTCCCAGACAAGGTGAAGCTAAAGCGGCTCATCATCACCAAGCCATTATTATATGAAATGTCAAAGGTACTTACTTAAGAAAAAGAAGATCAAAACTATAAACACTGAAATGACAACAAACTCACAACTATCAACAACTGAATCTAAAAAATAGAAACAAAATCCAACTAAGTAAACCAGAATAGAAACAGAATCATAGGTATGGGGATCCTTTGGAGGGTTATCAGCTGGGATGGGGGAGAGGAAGGAATGAGGATATGGTTCAGGGACTAAGAAGCATAATTGGTTGGTACTAAATAGGCAGGGGGGTGTTAAGAATAATATAGGAAAGGGTGAAGCCAAAGAACTTATATGCATGACCCATGGACATGAACTAAGCGGGGTGGGATTGCTGGAGGGAAGGGTGTTACTGGGCAGAGGGGAGCAAAGGGGGAAAAAATTGGGACTACTCTAACAGCATAATCAATAAAATATACTTTAAAAAAAAGATTTTTGCTTGTATGACTTCTCAGCTTTGGTAGATTCTTAACTCTTTGGGGACATGGTCCTTCTTTCTATTCATCATCCCCTGTGTGTATGTCTATATGTGTGCATGTGTTCTTTCTATATGCAACATAGTACTCAAGATAAAAATAAATGAATAAATAACTTAAAATAAAATTGAAAATAAATTGTTTTAATATTCCACTGGCCCTTTAGTAAGTTGCAAAGATGTTTTTAAAGAGAACATTGTCCTATAATGCTGGGGTAGAGGATAGAATAAATCATCCTTTTTGACTCTTCTTCACAAGAATACCCAATAAGTAAGTTCAAACTACATGATTTCAGGAAAGAAAGTGAAAATTCAGAGCTGTTGTCATCTGGAAACAATCATAAAGAGAAGAAATATTTTGAAAACTTTCAACACTTTCAACAATTTATAAACAACCATTTAAAGCTTTTGCCCTGTGGTTTTATTTTATGACTGAATGAAACTGCTAGTTAGTTCTCTTCCATCAAGAGATACATGAGGTTTGGCTTCTGAGTTGCCTGTGTGTTGGCAGCTCATCTGTACACTTTATATGGGATGAACGGACCACTTTCGTTACTTAGAGGATTTTGCCAACACATTTGTTCTCAAACATAATCTTTTACTCAAAATGTTACAGAACCCTTGGGCTACTCCAATTGAAAACAAACCCACGGGCTCTTTAGTTAGGGGCCCGATTGCCCGCCGCCAAAATTATAACTCTCAATACCAGAGTTTAGTGAAAAGAAAAAGAATTGTTTATTTAACAGTTATATAGATTTAGTTATTTGCGGATTTCTGTTGTTAAGTCTTATGCTCTTTAAAACACCCACAAACACATATCCTTGCCTCCCCCCCTTCCAAACCAGGCTAGTTTTAGGAAAGTCAGAGAAACGGTTTCCCTACTTTCCAAACACAGGTCAGCTTTACCAGCAGCTGCCAATCATTCAATCTGATTGGGGAGGTCCTTTCTGTGCTGTGGTGCCCTCCAGCTCTCAATGCAGAACTGCCTGGATTCTCAGCCTCCTTGCAAACTGCCTTCTTCCTGCAAACTGTGCGGATCTCCTCTCCTTCTCAAAACTGCATGGCGAGAGCCTCTTAAAGCAGCCTGGAGACCCCTTCTCCAAGCCACATGGAGAAGGCCCCTTCACCAAGCCACGTGGAGGGAGCACACGAGAGAGTGAGAGCCTGAGAGTGAGCGCGTGAGAGTGCCAGCTAAAACGTCCGCAGCTGCTTATATATCCCCGACTGCATCCTCGGACGTTGAAAACAGTTCTGACCATTTACAGAACCCCACGCAGGCTCTGTGTGCTTTCTCCATTCCGTCCCCTGGTTCAAGACTCCTCCCATCTACCTGAGGCCTTGGATGCATTAAAGCCATTTTGCATAAAAAAGACACTAGCCACCAGCCTCAGGCATGTGGAGGCATTCTGAAAGCTGCTTCCTTCTCCCCATCCCCCAGCCGCAAACTCTGGGGATTTTTGGACTCCCCTGTTTCTGTAACAAAAATGTCATGCCTTGAAGCATAAACAAATAAACTGATAGCAGCAGACCTGCTCTGGCAGAATGGCATGATGCTCATCAGCTCTCTTTTACTGCAGGTGCTTATCATTGAGGGACTTGCATAGGATTCCTAGGGTGCTTTGTGAGAAACGCTCACAATAAAAACTGGGACACAGGACTTGAGCAGTAAAACGAGGCCTTTATTCACGAGTCTGCAGAGCCGGGCGCACCCTCACAGCCAGGAGAATGTGCGCCCCAAGTAGACAAAGGAACCTGGTTTTATAGTCTTAGCTTCCCCACCCTAACGCAACTAGTTTTCCCCTCCCCTCTCCTCCTTCCCCGTTTCTCCATGACTTGATACTCCGGAGGTACAATCTAACGCGTTCATCTAAATGCCCCTATTGTGATTTGTGAATATGCTAATGTTATCCACTCCCTTCTCAGAGATCCTTTAATTACATTTGCCCTTAAGACCCTTCAATTACATTTGCCTTTTGTTACCAATGACTTTGCTACTGGTTTGGGAGTCACTATGACCTTGTTTCTAACAATTTCCCCCTGTCTCTTTTGGAAAATTGACTACTCAAACCATTCTATTTATTCCTCCAAATTTAAGGAGGATTTCTTGACTTTCTTCCTCATGGTTAGGATTCCCTTTGGTCTCTCGGAGGAGGAGATTATGAAAAGTTGCTGCATCTGTTTAGTTAGTGCAGTCTCAATTAGTCTTCGAACTAAACCTCTGATGCATGGAATACAGCAGCCTAAAGCTGTGAGGACGCCTGCTACCACTATGAGGGATACCAGAGCTGATGAGATTATTCCTTTCCAGTTGCCAAACCAATTTTCTAACCATTCTGTTATGGGATTGTCAATACCTGAGTTTTCTGCTAGCTTATTTGTTAAGGTAGTTAGTCTCTGCAGAGCCTTAGTGATAGATTCATCAGGGGCTGTATTATTAGGGATAAAGGTGCAACACTGCCCCCCAAGCATTACACATACACCTCCCTTTTCTGCCAGCATCATATCCAGTGCCATCCTGTACTCCCAAGCCACTCAACTGGTGGCATTTAATAAATAAATCAACAGAAGAGCACTGACTCAAACCCTGCTGCTATTTGATTTCTAGCTTTAAACTCATTTGGAACTCCTCTGGGGACCCCAATTGCGTCAATATAGCTATGAGGATCAAAGGATCCACCAGGCACCACTGACCTCTTTTCTCTAACAGGGGCAGTCTAGTCTGGACCAGTTTTGGAAATGCTAGGGTAAATGGGATAGCCAATTGAACCAGGGCACAGGTTCCACTCCACCTGTCAGGTAGGATTTTCCAGAGACTCCTTTGCCCACAATACCACCAGACATCTGCTCTGGGGACTTGGAGGGGAATATAGTCGCCGGCCCCACTGTGAAGGTGGCTCGCATTTCTGGTATGAGTGCATGTTCGGAGTTCTTCTGCAGGGGTACCCGAATTCGCTTCCCACCTAGAGAGGCAAGAAGAGTAATTCATGGGCCCCACTGAGTATGAAGGGAGGGATTGAGTCCCATTACTCCTTATAGAGGGAAGAGGAGAGACAAGCTTCTGCCAAGTCCCATTTCCCCATGCATTCTCATCCTGGTAGAGAGCGAGCATACAGGCGATTCCCGAGGGGTCAGAGTCCCAGCCTAGTGGAAATGGTACGACCTGTGCCTGGGGTCTCCCTGTGGTACAAGCATAACAGTTGCTTTTATTCAGGGAATTAACAGCAAATTTGACCCATTCTACCCAAGCATTTGCGTCTCCGTACCCAGTCTCTATCTCTAAGGTTTGTCTGAGATCTAATACCTTAAAAACTTTTACCTTCGCTGGATTATTCTGGAGTCTTTTCTGAGGTGTAGCTGAGAGAAGTTAGATTTTCTAGGGAAGGAGTAGCTGTCACTAAGTGAAGACCTAGCCACCCTACTGGATTTATGTCAGATACATTAGCTTTTAGGCCATAAACTCTGGCAGCCACATGGGGTTCCTGACTTAAGGTCTGTGGCTGGTTCAGTGTCAGAAGAAGAGGGTTGCACTGGAGAGGCTGGCAGTTTCGGGAAGGAGCTCCTTGGTGAAAGTTATTTTAAGCAAAAGAGAGACCAGTTTAAAGTGAAGCCCACTGACCAACCCATACTTCGCCAACCCAACCACTTAGTTCAGCCAAACTGTTGAGTCTCAGGAGGCAGCAATGCAGATGGGCTTCTTAAGTGAGGCTTCTATGTACAGACAATCACTCAGGTAATGAGATTATAGGCTTATACCCTATGAAAACAGAAAGAACACACACATGTTAATTCACACAACACAATTCACAAACCAATTTCTAAATCTGCAAGACTGTCTTATTGGGAAGACATCCAGTTGCAAGGCATTTGATATTCTTCTTGCCTGTAAATTAAGCATTATTGATAATGTCACAGACCTGGTTTAACTTTTGAATGAAAACAAACTTTTAATTAAAATAAACTTTATAGACACTGCTGCACTAGTTTATAGTCTACCACTGATCATTGTGATTTTCCTCAAATCACGATTTTTCTCCCTAAGATTACCCTCCTCGTTATTAAAGGGACTGCATTAAGTCCAGTTTTAATTTAGCCTGTTCATTTGCATAAATACAACAAGAGCAGCCATTGATAGCATAAATCTTTTAAGTCTGCTTTGCTGGAACTTACACAAGGAACCTTCAGGATTACCTTTAGTCTGCCCTCTGGGCACAGAAGCTGAGCCACATACCTGCCATCTGGCCTTGCCTGTAAAACCCATGCTTTTTACAAATTCTTCAAGCTTTCCATTGTGCCTAAAGTTTCCTCCTAGCCATTTATCAGGGAAGCAACCTTTGTTTCTTCCCTAGAAAGATTGCCATGGACCGCACAACCACCCAAGGTGCTAGGCCTTTCCCTCATGGGCTTTCATTAGCCTAACCATGCCTCCTTCAGGCATGACATTCCAGTCAAAGCCTCAGCTGACATAACCACCATTAGCAACTGTCTTTTTAGCTTTATGCAAAGAAACCTAATGTAATTACTTACTTCTTTAAATTGCCAAGTTCTGGAGGGATCAGGTAGGGAGAAAAATATACAGTGTGAAGGAAAATTCTTGTCCTTCTAATATTCCCTAAAATTGCATTTCCATGCCTTATACTTTCTTTTGTTCACTTTCCTACATGTGAAGTTTTTTTTTTAATTTTCTCTGGGAAACCTCAATTTTCCTTTCAGATTATATGGCCAGTACCAATACAGAGAATTCCAGACCCTTCCTAGGCCTCAGAGAATTCTAGGTCTCCAACAGCTAAATGCCAAACCAATACAGGGAATTCCAAATGACCTTTCATAGGTCCCCAATGGCTTAATGCCAATACAGAGGTACAGTAACCATACAATTAGACCACAAGTAGTTGAGGTTTCCCTTTTCCCAGGTTTAAAAACTTTCACAACCTTTCTATACATTTTTATGACTTTCCAAAGACTTTCTGCAACATTCACAAACTTTCCATATATTTACCCATTCAGATTTAACCATAACCCATTTCCAATTCTTTTCCACACTGTAAAGGACTCTACCCAAACTCAGTATTTAGCAGCTAAAATTTCCCTAGATTTGTAGATATTCTGCAGTTTTCTGAAGCTTAGACCTTGCAAACACCTGTCATGCAGCAATGACTTGAATGTTTAGACATATACCATTTTGCAAACAAAGCACATCACCTTAAGAGCATATCTAACCCACCATTTTGCCCACTTCAAAGATGGCGGCAGCATTACATGCAGCATCTTGGAAGATGGTGGCACCCATAAGTACCACCCACAAGATGGTGGCAAACCCACATGACTTATCCACCATGGTGGAGCACTCACGTGGCTTACCCTAAATGGCAGTATACCTATGAGGCTTAGTGTCCAAATCACAACCTTCATGCAGGCTCTGGAGGGAGAGACCCATTTCTCCTCCTGCAGAGGTGGAGTCATTGGCTTTGCAGTCACTTCAGAGGCCATAACCAAAAGGCGTGCTGAGAGGGAAGTCCCTTGAATCTGCAGACGGGTGGGCACTGCAGAAGCCACGCTCACCTGCAGAGGGGGCTGCGCCCCAGGAGCCTCTGATGCTGCCGCGGGAACCGCCCCCACCTGGGGAGAGAGCTGTGCCGCGGGAGCGGCCCCTACCTGCGGAAGGGGTGGTACCATGGGAGGCGCCTTTACCTGGGTGCAGTTTGGCACCAAAACAGTTCCTTTGTCTCCCGGATTTAGAGAGTTAAAGAGGGCTACTTCCTCATTCTTCTCCTCTCTTCTAACATACACTTTCTGAGCTTCCCTGAAGAGTTTTTCAGTTGCTTTAATTGGCCCATTCACTTACTTTTTGCAATTTCTTACAAATATTTGGCCAGTTTCTGTTACAATGGTGACTTTTAAGAGTCCCTGTCCCACAGCATTCTCTGGATTTAGACCAGAATACTTTCTCATTTTGTCCCTGAGCTTCTGCAGCGATCTGATGGAGCTGTATTTCGAATGCCTTGGAGACATCCTGTGCTTGGGGAACGGACTCCTTGATTCCCCTGATGATGAGGCTCCTAAGGTCTCTCATTTGAGCCCTAGCCTCCGGCCTGTTATCCCAATCAGGGTCTATACTGGGAAACTTCTGTTAGGCCGGGACAATTTCCTGACCGGGGTGGGGGGGATGTTCCCTTTCCCATATCCTCATAGCAGCCCGTCTGATCACTCCCTTCTCTTCCCCACTGAAGATGTCTAGTATAGACATTAATTCTGTCCACATGTATATGCTGGGTCCGGGGAACTGGTCTAGTTGTTCCACCAGTCCAAGGGGGTCCTTTACCGAGCGCTTCATATTGCGTTTGAAGTTTCTAACTTCAGTGCTTGTTGAAGGAGCATTTGATATATCTAATATGTCCTGGACCCCTGGAGACTTCCCTAAGGGGAAACCGGCTGCTCTGAGGGAATGGGGAAGTTCTTTAGGTCTTGCTTACATTGTTTCAATTCCTTTCTTAATTTAGATAAGTTGCCACCAGCGCTGTAGGTGTCATGGGGGCGGATACTGGTGGGGTATCTGCTAGGTGTTCCTGGCCTCTTCCGTCTGTACTGTCCGTCCACGGTGCCTCTGCCCAGTTGGCCGCCGGCTGGCCAGGGCTATAAGGCACTGGGAGACAGGACAGAGGGTCCCAGGCCTTCTCTTTTTCTTTTTTACAGGGAAGAGACCTGCGGATCTGCTGGTAGGTGGTGATCAGCAGAGAGTATATTCCCTCTCTTCCTTAAAGGCTGATGCCTGGCCCTGGCTGTTGTGACCCAGTGGACCAAGCACCAGCCCGCGAACCAAGTGTCGCCGGTTCAACTCCCAGTCAGGGCACACGACCAGGCCACACGCCAGGTCCCCAACTGGGGGCACGAGCGAGAGGCAACCACACAGCGATGCCCCTCTCTTCTTTCTCCAAAAACAAACAAACAAACAAACAATCCAAAAAAACTGAACACACATATAAGACCAGGGCTTGACAAACCCAACATTCACCAGACCCTAATAGGGGCTAGGAGACAGATTTCCCCTAAATGGGTTCCTTTGGCCAAAGGAAACAACAATAATTTACCATTGTCTGTTCTTCCTTACTTTTGGTCCCCACCCCTGGGGCCTAAAATTTCCATTTCCCATCCTCAGCTGATTCCCGTGGCTGAATCCGGCTGTGTTCTCAACCTAACGGACCCAGCAGAGGGGCACTCCACACTTGCTTACTTGCACACAGACCGAGATGCTTCGTTCATCTCCGGCCGCTTCCCTCACAGGACAATGGACCC
This sequence comes from Furipterus horrens, assembly GCF_987537825.1. Classification (NCBI taxonomy): domain Eukaryota; kingdom Metazoa; phylum Chordata; class Mammalia; order Chiroptera; family Furipteridae; genus Furipterus; species Furipterus horrens. Next base: position 54,287,594 of record NW_028327176.1, on the reverse strand, counting down.
AGCGGAGGTGCACTCCGGCCGTTCCCTCACAGGAGAACGGACCCAGCGGAGGTGCACTCCGGCCATTTCCTCACAGGACAATGGACCCAGCGGAGGTGCACTCCGGCCGTTCCCTCACGGGAGAACGGACCCAGCGGAGGGGCACTCCGGCCATTTCCTCACAGGACAACGGACCCAGCGGAGGAGCACTCCGGCCGTTCCCTCACAGGAGAACGGACCCAGCGGAGGTGCACTCCGGCCGTTTCCTTCACGGGACAACGGACCCAGCGGAGGTGCATTCCGGCCGTTCCCTAACGGGAGAACGGACCCAGCGGAAGAGCACTCCGGCCGTTTCCCTCACGGGAGGACGGACCCAGCGGAGTTGCACTCCGGCCGTTTCCCTCATGGGACAACGGACCCAGCGGAGGTGCACTCCGGCCGTCTCCCTCACGGGACAGCGGACCCAGCGGAGAGGCACTCCACACTCGTACCAGCCACACACACAACTCGTACCAGCCACACGCACAATCAGCTTCCCGAGGATGCCCAACCACCAAGGCAGTACTTAAGTCCAATTTTCCTACCTTGGCCCGTGCACGAGGTTGCCTGGTTGCTGCGGTGTTTGCTTTTGTTTCCCCCTGCGTCGATCCACTGCTGTCCCAACAAGAAGTCTCGGGTCGTTTCCGGACACTGAGGCAGGTGGGCCCTGGGTCAAGTGGGCCACCCAAAAGCGGGTAGGACGCGTCTCCCCACCTTGGCTCAGAGCCCTTCCCACATACAGGCGGAGGATCCCGGACGAGCCCCCAAATTGTGAGAAACGCTCACAATAAAAACTGGGACACAGGACTTGAGCAGTAAAACGAGGCCTTTATTCACGAGTCTGCAGAGCCGGGCGCACCCTCACAGCCAGGAGAATGTGCGCCCCAAGTAGACAAAGGAACCTGGTTTTATAGTCTTAGCTTCCCCACCCTAATGCAACTAGTTTTCCCCTCCCCTCTCCTCCTTCCCCGTTTCTCCATGACTTGATACTCCGGAGGTACAATCTAACGCGTTCATCTAAATGCCCCTATTGTGATTTGTGAATATGCTAATGTTATCCACTCCCTTCTCAGAGATCCTTTAATTACATTTGCCCTTAAGACCCTTCAATTACATTTGCCTTTTGTTACCAATGACTTTGCTACTGGTTTGGGAGTCACTATGACCTTGTTTCTAACAGCTTCAAAGCAGTTTTACAACCATTGCTTCCAACGAGTAGAGTAAATGGTGCAACCTTCTGGAGACTCAAAAATGAGGATGAGCATCAAGGAGTGGGAAGTAGAAACCTAACGTGAGAGTATTCTTTTTAAACTCTAAGGTATACATCCATCTTGTATACAAATTATTTTGAGGACCTTCTCTGAATACACTTTCCAAAATTTTTTCTAATTATATTTCAAACATGGTCTTTTTCTGTTGGAGGTGAAAGAATTTGTGTATGTTTTAACAATTCTAATTTTCACTTAGCTCCTATTTATTATAAAATATCTCATTTAGCTTCGCTAAAATTTTCCAAAACAGGTCTTTTTTCTTTGTCACCTGTATTTCACCTCCGCTGCCTTGCGGCATACCTCTTCAGGGGAAAGGCTAAGGGAGTAAACCCCGACAGAAAATCCGGAGCCGGAGTCCCTAAGGCGGTTTGACGTTGTAGTCAACACCGGCAACTCCTGCGGCGCACCTGAAGCCAAGCTGTATTGACTCCGTCTTTCCCTTGGATACTTCAGCTGCGAAGAGAGGGGGGGTCTGCTGCATGGGCAACAGCAGACCCTCCATATCACCCTGCCCAGGCTCTGTAGCTTCAGCTTCACTGGAGAGGACACTCCAGCGTCATCGCAAGATGTCGATTCAACACGGGAGGAGACAGATACCGTGTCACTCCCGAGTCGGACTGCACAGCCATTCTCGGCGGTGCAGATAGACTCTTAAGAAGCTACACCATCGTCTCTCAAGACGGACGGCTGCCGACGACGATGTATTTCATCTATGGTTTAATCAGCATTTTTATTGGAGAAGAGTCCATCCACACTGGGAGATTTTCAGTAGACCCTTACTTAAATAGTACCAAGATGGAGCCATATCATTTTTGCTTTTTAATTCTCTAGCATGAGACACACTGATAGTCTTGTTTAAAAAGCAAAATTCTGCTGAGTAAATTTGAAGATCTAATTGGACTTATTAAGCAATTTCGAGTTGGGCAGCTACTAACTAGAAGGGTATCCAGAGGATTATACAAAATGAGTCCCCTGGCTGGTTTGGCTCAGTGGATTGAGCGTCGGCCTGCGAGCTAAGTGTCGCTGGTTCGATCTTCCAGTCAGGGCACATCAGAGAAGGAAAACTCCGACTCCAAAAAACCTCCGCTGCCTTGCGGCATACCTCTTCAGGGGAAAGGCTAAGGGAGTAAACCCCGACAGAAAATCCGGAGCCGGAGTCCCTAAGGCGGTTTGACGTTGTAGTCAACACCGGCAACTCCTGCGGCGCACCTGAAGCCAAGCTGTATTGACTCCGTCTTTCCCTTGGACCCTTCAGCTGCGAAGAGAGGGGGGGGGTCTGCTGCATGGGCAACAGCAGACCCTCCATATCACCCTGCCCAGGCTCTGTAGCTTCAGCTTCACTGGAGAGGACACTCCAGCGTCATCGCAAGATGTCGATTCAACACGGGAGGAGACAGATACCATGTCACTCCCGAGTCGGACTGCACAGCCATTCTCGGCGGTGCAGATAGACTCTTAAGAAGCTATGCCATCGTCTCTCGAGACAGACGGCTGCCGAAGATACAAAATGAAGGGAAGATGGGTAGAACACAGAAGCTATTAACAAAAGAAAAGGATTATTTTTAGACCAAACATCTACTTTTGAGGGAAGAGAATGGCAAAGTTTTGGGTTTTTTGTTTGTCTGTCTTTATCATGCAGATTGCTTCTTTGCCGGGGGGAGGGGGTGGTGGGAAGGATGAGAGTGTGAAGAGGGCCCAAAAGACAGATTTTCATGATAGTGGTTCACCAGAAAATTCCAGACTGATTGATTAATATTATATTTCTAGGAAAGGTTGAAACAGCAATTAGGTCAGATATTAAATCAAGGCTTTGTAACACAGGCTTTAGCACAAATGACACCACTTTGTACCTGTGGTTTCTCTCTTTAAGTCTTCTTAGATTTGCATTGCAAATCCATTGAAAAGGGCCTTCCGTTAAACCTGCAATTTCTTGTGACCCTCACACTTTTTCTTAAGTGACAAATAAGGAGTTAAAGTGATATTTTTGATGCCCAGATAGCCAGTAAGCCAGAACACACTGGAAAATGTTCAGTGCTCATAGTGGTGTACTTGATTTCAAAAGGTAACTAGAAGTCAAAAAGCTGAGATAAAAAGTTCTGTTTTCCCATTTTCCTGCAAATGCCCCACTACTTAATAGTACATGAAGTGTCCTATTACTGAGGGGAGAGGATGGGGAAAGGGCTGGAACTAGAAGATCCCTGTGAAAATCTGCAAGGAGTGATTACACAGAATCATCAAATACTGTATTAAAATTAAAATTTCTTGCTAACTATGCACACTCTACACTCAGATATAGATACAGAAGCATATCAAAACATGCGGAAATTCTCTGTTGATTCTCTGGTTGATTTCTAACTTCTGCTGAAGTGTGTGTGTTGTCTCACTCCTTTGTTGTGGACGCTGAATAAACCCATTTATAGAATATATAACTTTTTTTTGGATTCATCCCTCCCCCAAACACCAGTCACTAAGTGCAGAGTAAAATCAAGAGGGGTTGGAGGAATCAAAAAAAAACAAACGTAATTTATTTATTAAAAATTTTGTGTTTATTCTTACACATTTAAACTTCAGTCACCTTCAAAGTAACCTCCATTTCATGGAATACACCTATTGGGACGTTTTTTCTACTGCTCAAAACAGTTTTCAAACTCATCAATTTTGATGCCTCTTAATGCGTCTGTCATTTTTTGTTTCACCTCTTCAACATCAGCAAAACATTTCCCTTTGAAGACTTTTCAACCAGAGAAACAAAGAAAATTTTGCTCAGGGTGAGATCAGGTGGAATAGGGAAGGTGGGGCATGGGGGTCATGCTGTTTTTGCTCAAAAACTGCTGAAAACTCAATGTGATTTGGGAAGGTGCACTCATAAATCACCCATCATGAAATGGACAAATGCATTGAAAAAGTCTTCAGACAAATTCACTGAAGCCAAATGCAGCCTCTCACAACACCACCACCTGGTAGACTGATACAGATCAGTTTCTAGAACACTCACCAGGGGAAGCCTGTACTACAAGGCTTTTGAAGGGTGAGCACCCTTTAAAAGATAACTTGGTTTTGGGGGGGGTATCCCCTCATATGATTTATTATATTGTATTTGAAGTTTCCAAACTTTCAATAAATTACAATAGGCAATGCATATTTGTTCCTAACCTCTTTTTGCCCTTAAACATTATGCCTGTAAGATTTATACATTTCCCTCTAAAGACATATGTGAATCCCATTTCTCTCATCTGGTACCACATTTAAGTATAATTTGATTTTGGTCAATCTAGTGGTGTGAATTGTTACTTTTTTAAAATTTGCATTTTCCTGATTACTAGTGAGGTTGAACATCATTTTAAATGTTTATTATTCATTTCGATTTCCATTTCTGTGAATTGTCCAATCAGAGTTGTCAATTCATCAATAAATTTCTGATGTTTACTAATTTTTTCATTTTTGATGAGAAGTTTTTATATAATGCCAAATTCAACTTCGTTTACATAAAATGCTTAAATCCATACTTAAATGAAGTTTATATGTGGTTTATATTCTTGAATTGTTATGGTTAGATTTTAGTATAATATAAATATAATATAATAATATAATGTAAACTTGAGGCTTCATGCTATTACTCAGATAATATTTACTCATTTTTGCCTCCTGTTACTCTTACTAGTATATATAATGATATATCTCTCAACTGCTCCTTCATGTTTCTAACTTATTTTTCCTTTTTTAAATGTATTTTATTGATTATGCTGTTACAGTAGTTCCAGTTTTTTCCCTTTTGTTCCCCTCTGTCCAGTACCCCCCTTCCCTCCAGCAATCCCACCCCCTTAGTTTATGTCAATGGGTCATGATAAAAGTTCTTTGGCTTCACCCTTTCCTACAACATTCTTAACATCCCCTTGTCTATTTTGTACCAACTGATTATGCTTCGTAGTCTCTGCACCATTTTCTCATTTCTATCCCTCCCCCTCCCAGCTGATAACCCTCCAAATAATCCCCATACCTATGATTCTGTTCTATTCTTGTTTGCTTAGTTGGATTATGTTTCTATTTTTTAGATTCAGTTGTTGATAGTTGTTTGTTGTCATTTTAGTGTTCATAGTTTTGATCTTCTTTTTCTTCAGTAAGTCCCTTTGACATTTCATATAAGAACAACTTGGTGATGATGAACTCCTTTAGCTTCACCTTGTCTGGGAAGCACTTCATCTGCCCTTCCATTCCAAATGATAGCTTTGCTGGATAGAGTAATCCTGGTGGTAGGTTGCTTTTCATCACATTGAATACTGCTTGCCAGTGCCTTCGTGCCTGAAAAGTGCCCTCTGAGAAATCAGCTGATAGTTTTATAGGCACCCCACTGTAGGCAACTCTATGCCTCTATCTTGCTGCCCCCAAGACTCTCTCTTTATCTTTCACCTTTGGCATCTCAATTATGATGCGTCCTGGTGTGATTCCCTCTGGGTCCAGCTCGCCTGGGACCCTCTGTGTTTCCCGGACCTGTATGTCCATCTCCTTCGCAAATTTTGGGAAGTTTTTCTCATTTTTTCCAATTCTTGCTTCCTCATTCTGCACTGGTTGACTGTTTTTTTCTTCCTTATGTTCCAAATCATTGATTTGAACCCTGGTTTCTTTCCCTTCACCATTGGTTTTGTGTGGATTTTCCTTTGTTTCACTTAGCATAGCCTTCACTTTTTCTCTTATATGTTTGCTGTACTCAAGCATATCTGTCAAGCCTGTGAGCATCTTTATCACCAGTGTTTTGAATTCTGTTTCTCTTAGGTTGTCTATCTCCTCATCTGTTACGTTGGCTATCTCCTCGTCGCTTAGTTCTCCCACTGGAACCTTGATCTGCTTCCCCCTTTGGGCCATACTTCTCTGTCTCCTCTTTCTGACAGGCTCCTGTATTTGTTTGCCTCCATGTCCCAGGTAGAGCTGTCACTCCTGTTATGTTGTAAGGGGCGGAGCCTTAGGGATTCGTTAGTACAGGGCAACTTGTTTTACCACAGGTTGTGGTGCTGTATGTTGGGGAGGGGTCTGAGAGGGGACAGTGTCACCTGCCCAGCGCTTGCTCCTTTTCTAGGCACCTCTCCCACTTCCACACCAGACTGGCACCCCTCTAGCTGCTACCCTGCTCATCATTCCCAGAGTGGGTGGGTCTGCAGCCATTCCAGGACTGTGGGAACCCTATAAACAAGCAGACTCTGCTGCGAGACCAGCAGTTTCTGCCTCTACCCCAACCCCCACTGGTCAGCACAGTCAGAAGCATTGAGGCTTGATTCTCCCTGGTGCTGGGACTGTGGGCTGCGAGGTCTAGTGAGGAGCTGGGAACGTTTCCCAGGTGTCCCTCCTGACTTTTTAAAATGTGTGACTATACTTTTTGCTGGCTGCCACTGCTGCCACTGCCGCAGTCACCACACCATGTCCTCTCCGCCCCGGTTCCACCCCTCCTACCTATCTGGATGAGTATTTCTTCTTTATATCTTTGTGTGCTGGATTTCCATGCAGTTTGATTTTCTGGAACTTCTGGCTGTTTCTAGTTTTGAGGAAGTTGTGGAGGGAGACATGTCTGTCTATGCCTCCATCTTGGCTAGAAGTCCCCTATTTTTCATTTTTTAAAAGTATATTTTATTGGTTATACTATTACAGTTGTCCCAATATTTTTACCTTTGCCCCCCTCCACCCAGTACCCCCCTTCCCTCCATCAATCCCCTCACTTAGTTCATGTCCATGGGATGTACATATAAGTCTTTGGCTTCTCTATTTCCTTTACTATTCTTAACATCCCCCTGTCTATTTTATACCTACCAGTTACACTTCTTAATCCCTGTACGTTTTCTCCCATTCCTCCACTTCCCTCTCCCAGCTGATAACCCTCCAAATGATCCCCATACTTATGATTCTGTTCCTGTTCTGGTTTGTTTTGTTGTTGTTGCTGGTTTAGATTCAGTTGTGGAGAGTTGTGAATTTGTTATCATTTTAATTGTTCATAGCTTTGATCTTCTCCTTTTTCTTAAGCAAGTCCTTTTAACATTTCATATAATAATGGCTTAGTGTTGATGAACTCCTTTAGATTTACCTTGTCTGGGAAGCATTTTATCTGCCCTTTCATTCTAAATGATAGCTTTGTTGGATAGAGTAATCTAGGTTGTAGGTCTTTGCTTTTCATCACTTTGAATGCTTCTTGCCAGTCCCTTCTTGCCTGCAAATTTTCTTTTGAGAAATCAGCTGATAGTCTCCTGGAAACTCTTTTGTAGGTAACTCTCTGCTTTTCTCTTGCTGCTCTCCAGATTCTCTCTTTATCTTTAACCTTTGGCATTTTAAGTATGATGTGTCTTGGTGTGGTCCTCTTTGGGTCCAAGTTGTTTGGGACTTTCTATGCTTCCTGGACTTGTATGTCTATTTCCTTCACCAAATTAGGGATGTTTTCTTTCATGTTTTTCAAAATAAGTTTGCTGTTTCTTTTTCTTTTTCTCCTTCTTGCACCCCCACGATTTGGATGTTGGCGTTTTTGGAGATGTCCCAGTGTCTTCTCATTCTCTCCTTGTTTTGTTGAATTCTTGTTTCTTCATTATGTGCTAGTTGACTCTTTATTTCTTCCTTACATACCAATTTGTTGCTTTGAACCCTGGCTTCCTTCCCTTCATTATTGGGTCCCTGAGAATTTTTCTTTATTTAATTTTGTGTAGGCCTCACTTCTTCCCTTATGCATTAATTGTACTCAGTGAGTTCTCTGAGCATCATTTTTAACCTGCATCTGATAGGTTGGCTATCTGTTTAGCTTAGTTCTTTTTTCTGGAGTTTTGATCTGTTCTTTCATTTGGGCCACACTTCCCTGTGTCAACTTGAGAGCCTTCCTGTGTTTGTCTCTGTGTATTAAGTAAAACTCCTGCACCTGTTACATTGTAAGAGGCAGAGCCTTAGTATCCGTCAGTGCAGGGTGACCTGTTTCACAGTTTTGTGGCTGTTGAGCCAGAGAGGGAACAATGTCACTCACCAGGCACTCTCCTCTTTTCCAGTCACTTAACCCACTTCCTGTATACAACGGAAACCCCTGTAGCTGTTGCCTTGGTTGTGGTTGCCAGGGTGGGTGGGTTTGCGTATGTTCTAGGACTGTGGGGGTCCTCTAAATGGACTCTCCTGAGTGATGGGCCATTTCTTCCACCACACCAACCCCCACTGGTTTTCACAGCCAGAAACTATAAGGCTTTGTTTTCCTGGTGCTGGAAACTTGGACTGTGCAGTCTTGCCTAGTGCTGGGATTGCTCCCCATGTGCCCCTCCCAGCTTTTACCTGCCACATGTGAATGTGGGACCATCCATTCTGCTTGCCACCATCACTGCCTTGCCGCCACCACCTCACTACTGCCATACTGCATCCTCTCTGCCCTGGCTCCCCATCTCTGCCCCTCCTACCCATCTGGATAAATATTTCTTCTTTAAATCCTTGATTGTCCAACTTCAAAACAGTTCAATTTTCTGGCAGTTCTAGTTGTTTTTAGTTTTGAGGTTAGTTGTGATCCTTCTTATGGTTGTGCCAGAAGGTGAAGCGTGTCTACCTATGCCTCCATCTTGGCTGGAAGTTCCCTCTGTAGTTATTTTCTTTATTTTGAATGATTTTACTCAATATTATCTTCTAAAGTAATTGTAACCAAACACAGGTTCAGTTGTCTGTTACTTGGAAAGCCAATTCTTGAGAGACAGGTGCTGCTGTAAAGGCAAGTGGTTTGTTCACATGCTGGCCACGTAGAGGATGGGAGACTCATGTCTGAAAGTCTGTCTTAATATCCCTGGTCAAGCCAGTGATTCCTATAGGGAGCTTCTGGGGATTTGGGAGTGGAAAAAATTACTAGGGGAAGCATGGACACGTCTTTTTCTCTTGGGAGTAAGGAGAGGGAGAAATTAAAATGGAGTCTTGCAGCTTCTTCCCAAGCTTACTCCCTTTGTTCCAGTGTTATCTCTCTCTTTGTGTTAGCATTTCTCCCTTCACTGGGCACCTGTGGTTTATGGCTGGTGCCAGCACATCTTGACCTACAACAAGAACTCAAGCACAGGATTAATTAAATATGTACTTTGATTTGTTACAAAATATATCTTAGTGCAGGCAGATGTTTTTATGAGGCACGAGTAGAGGGAAAGCAGAACAAAGAGATCAGGGGAGGGCTTGTAGACATGCAGTCAGTGTCCTTGCTGGTCCCAATATGGACCAGAACCCATTGGTTATGGTAAAGTTTACTTAGAAAAGAGACTTTTAACATGTAATCTCTAGCTTTGAGAGAAAAATCAAGTAGAGTAACAAGTTTGATTTTCACTAAGATTAATACAGTTAGCTTTATATAAGTAGAGTGTATTTATTCCCCATTACATAATAATGTGACCAGTGTGATGATTATCTTATTTTTATTAACTTTGTAATTTAAAATAGAGGTAATTTATGTATGAACATCTTAAGTATGTTATTTAAGTTTTCATATATTGTCTCCTAACACTAATTTAACCTGGAGAAAATTTAAATTCAGAAGGTCGATTTTGTTAGCTTTATTTATTTATTTACTTACTTATTCATTTACTTATTCATTAATTTTGGAATCTTGTTGTGCAGGTTCATTTTGATTAGTGAAGTTTTATTGTTTTCTCTCTTTTTTCTCTCTCTCTCTTTCTCTCCTGCCTTCCTTTCTTTATGCTCACCTATCATTATCCAATAATTTTATAGTTGCCTACATTTAGCCCCAGTGTTGCCAATCTAGAACCAGTTTTTATGATGGTGTTTTTTCCGGGTTGTTTCACTGGAGAAATCATAGGTCAATTTGCTGAGCCCAGAGAGTGACTTCATTGTGTCCCTGATTACCAGAAGTGTGTCTTTATAATGTACTTCCCTAGGCCCACTGCTTCCTATAAACCTGTAGATTCAAGGCATTAAGTGAAAATAACGCTATATCATTTTAAACTTTTGTACATTTAGGGTCGCTACCTTAGCAGCGGCTGTAAGCAAGGAACAGCCTTTTGTCAGACTTGATCTGGAGCACTCTCAGTCCCATTACCTACTGGGAAAAGCTTTTGCCCAGCAGGGTGTGGGTTCAGGATCTCCCACTGCTTTGTTTCTCTTTCCCATTTCTGATCTCTGGAGAGGTTTCTCCTTGATTTGACTTCAGCTATGTCTTTTTTTTTTTCCCCCTAAAATTTTATTCAAGATTGCTCTGTTTTTATCAGTGAGCTTCAAAGATGGGCTTACTGTGCCATCTCAAACGGCCCTTCATTAAAAACACCCTACAGTTGTTCTTTATAACTTAATTTAATGGCACATGGTATTTAAAATCAAACCAGTGCAGGAATAGTCAAGGCTTTCTCCCAACTCTGGCTCTATAGCGCCCTTAGTCATACCAGTACAATGTTTTGTGTTTCACATACATGCACATAAATTCTGGAAGCACTGTTTCTATGTGGGACATGTGTAAATAAGAATCATAAGTTTTGGTCAGAAATAATTTCTTATGCTTTCCTGTAAAGGCATCATTAAAGGGTTGGCAATGTTTTGCTCTGAGAATTGTGCCTTTTAATCCACTGCTCTGTGGGAGTTGCTTTCAAGCTCAGTCTGATTCATCTTTTGAGAAAAAACTCAAATACCCATGCTAGCCACCCAAAGTTTTGAATGTTCAAATTAATTTTCTTCTACTTTCTGTAAAGAGAAAGTCATTCTAATTTTTAGAGGTTTTGTTTTAAACAATGTTCAACACTTTTTCTTATGTTAATTAGGCAGAAAAATTCTAAAATACAGCTACTTGAGCTTTTCTAAAGGAAAACATGAATGATGGAGTGGGCTGTAAGAGTTTATATGAGTTTTAGGCAAACATGAAAACCAGTGGTGTACATGTAAGAGAGCAAAGTGTGCGTTTGAATATGTAGAAATAGAAAAGATCATGGGTAGTCCACTAGCAGATAGCTAGTTCCAAAGAATATGACTCCCAGAACCTGGGTTATTGATGATCCCCATCATTTAAGGGTTTGATATTTTCAAGGGCACACATAGACCCTATTCCTTGGAGAGGTGATTATAATCAGAGGATGTGGCATGGCGTCACTCCCATGTGTGTGCTGCTGAGAGGATGTCTCCCATCCTTTCCTTTGGTGGCTGGACTGTGCAGTCTCCAGGTAAAGATAGAACTGTTCCCAAGAATGTGAAAGTCATGGGTGTACTCAGCAAACATAATTTTCCAGAAACTTGGGGATTAAGCACATCCTTAATCCTTTCTTAGAAGGAGACAACCTACATGGTTTAAGACAGATTGATGTTAGCATTATTATTTACATTTAAAAGGAAGAAGCAAGATTGACACAGAATATCAAATAAACAGTCTGAGAGATTATATCTGAAAAGGAGAAAAGACCCCTAGATTTATTTAATCACAGAAGTATAACTTTTGGCAATAAGGGAGAACAAGAACATTATATAGATGTTTAGGGGCTAGGAGCAATGTAAGAATTTTAAGTTATGTTTTCAGGGAGAATTGCTATAATGATTTGCGATACACACTGTCTCTGCTAGTGGAATCAATGGTAAATCACTTTCCTCTACCCACTAAGTGAGGTGTGCAATGGGATAAAACATAATATTGTAATTTAACAGTTACGCATTTGCAAAAAAATGTTAAATGTACACTTATCTTTAATAACATGCTAAGTAAGAAAGTTTTACATTTTATATAACAATCATTTTTAAAAGGAAATGAAACTATTTAAGTAGAATTTTTTCTCACTCCAAATCAAAATGCAATTTGTATAAGCTTTATATTACTTCTCATAATATACCTCTATTATGCAGTACTTCATCTGTTTTTTTTTATCACACTGTTATAGAAGAAAAAAATAAATACATTGGTGTAGAAGAGAAAAAGTAATAAATTGGTCAATATGTTTCCCTGATAATAAACATACTGGCCCTCACAAACTCACAAACACATAAGCACTTCCCTTCAACTTACTCTATACACAAGTCACTTAGTGTTGAAAACAAATTGCCTGACATAAAGTAGACATTCAACAAATATGACTGATTGAATGAATTAAAACATATTTCTGAAGGAGTACAGAAAAAGAAAAAGTGTGAAAATGAAGTCATTAAATAGAAATTTCATTCAAATCAGAGAGAAATTATTTCTGTAGGCACAGCATCAGAGATGTCTGCCTGCCAACCTTGCTTCTTAAACCCAAGTCTGAAAAAAAGGAGGTAATTATTTTTGGTATTTATTTTCTCCTAGAGGAACTTAAAACATTTTATGCACTTAACGTTTGACCTGTACAATGTGCTAAAAGAAGTTCTTGGAGCACAGAAACTGTGCTGCTGAGTGGACGTAAGTACAACAAGATAAATTGTTCTGCTGGAGGTTGTAGGGGGAATGCTGTCCATAGCCTGGGAAAGGGGTCAAGGTTCATGAACCTTAGTCCTTAACTCTGATCACTGGCACAAGGCTTTTGGAGGAGTATTTCTTTTTATGCTCTGGGCTGGGGTTCATCTGGAGGGGAGAAGCACTGTTTCATTGGGTGAATCGTGAGGTGGAAAATAAAGCTTACATTCATCTCTCATGGGAATAGTCCAGCATACCAATACAAGTAATTTCCGGTGTTGAACTCTATATTGTTATCTGATGGATTTCTCCACACAATGCTTCCTCCCTTCCCTTTATTGGTATTACACTTTCCCACTTCTCTGCCTTATATCACTTTGCAACTTTTTCTTACAAAGATTATTCATACGGGACTTTAATCAGTCTGGATCTTTATTGAGACTTCCAGGACAAGTAATCAATAAATCTTTAATATTTAAGCAGTTGACAAGGAACAATTAAACTATCTTTGTTGTCATAGTCTTCATATTTTAGCACACTTTTGGAAATCACAAAAAATCAACTCTCAGGTTTTTAATGTCAGAGTATTGCATGTATTAGTAAAAACAACACAACCAAAATGTTCATTCTATTACTTTAAAGATAATGGCAAATTAATATTGTTCAAAATGCAGCAATTACATAGAGTAAAATCTTCATAAAATAAAACATGCTTTAGTTATTTTAGTCTCATTTTTTAAATAAAAAATGCAAATCAGAGCATGTAACACGTGTTTGCACTGCAACAATGGTGTACACTTGCTTTTAGAATACAATTCGAACTCAACATGGCTACATAACCCTGCAGGTTCTGGCTTGTTTATCCAAATACATCTTTCATAACTCACTCTCCCTTGTTCCCTTTATGATACAGCCATACTGACCTTCTGTATTACTGAACATGTCACGTTCTTCTCTGCCAGGAAATCTCCATTAAAATGTTTGCATACGCTGCTTCCTTTGCCTAGAATGTTCTCCCCATAGTGGCTGGAAACCTCTTTTCTCCCAGATATCAAATAAATGCAGCTCTTTAGGTATTCATAACTATGCTGTGCCCACACCCAGCTATTATTTCTTTCATGTTGTATTGTTTAATTATATTCATAGATTTTTACTCTTGTCTGTAATCATCTTCCTTTCTTTCTTTCTTTCTTTCTTTTCATTTAATTGATTTAACCACTTATTGATGGCTCTTATTACTGGAAATAAAAGCTCCCTAAGACATTTTTGCCTTCTTTGCTACTTTATTTCAGAATCTATAATAATAAATGAGTTTAAAGGTGGTACATGTTCAATAATTAAACAAATCCTTCAACAGGAGAGTCATGTTGAGGATATGCTAAAAAGAAAAATATAAAATATCTTGGCTTCTCATCCGGCCACACTCTGATTTTTCCCTTGAAGAAGTTAACTAAGCTATCAGTGGAAGGTTAAATGTTTAAGTATTCATACCACCATTTCATACCCCTAAAAGTTTAGTAAAACACAAAGACAAATTAGAAAAGTAAAGACCTTTTGCCTTCAAAATGATAAAGAAGCAGACACCCATTCTGCTCTCCCTAAACCCATCTACTCTAACATCTCGGCACAGTAGTCACTTGCAGAGCACAAGCAGGCTAAAAAATGATGTATGCAAATGATTGTAAGGTAAACACCCAGGTAATAGAAGGAGGGATGCTAACCTTAGGTTGATCATATTTTAAGAAATTTCAATGTTCAATTCTTTTATTTAAAGAATAAAATCTGCAATAAAAATGGCATGAAAGAAGTTGACTGGGTTTAGTAAAATGACTAGTCAATGCACAACACCGTATGTAGGTCCTAAACACCAAACTGCACCTTTGATGCTCTTCCCCACATGGCAGGAACTGGACCTCTTTTTCCAGGCTCTTTTGCCTGATGGATTCTTGTTTAGTTACACCAGTGAGAGGTACTCTTAAATTTGAAAAGAGCAAAGGGAAAAAAGCCATATTCTCCAGCAGGTTGATATGGGAGTGTGTAGAGTATGATAGAATTCTAATAGCTTCCTGTGAGCTTCTTCCTGCAAATGCTATATTTTATTGATACAGGAAGTCATAATTTTCAGCTTCAAGTTAATTTGTTTGCATTTCTTGTGTTCTGAAAGCCAGCAGCAGCTCTTCCTGATCCAATTTTATTAGTGGAAATAGCTGCAGGAAAGAAAATTGGGCAAGGGCTGAAAAGGCTGGGAAAGCCATTAGACCGTGATGGTGTGACCCAGAGTTAAGGAGTGGTGAGGAAGGGTGTGTGGAATTGTCCTAGTCTGGCAGGCAGTCCAGGGGAGATTAAGCATGGCTATTCTGAGGAGTCTTGGGTTACCTAGGAATAGGCCTTTCTTCCTAAGCATTCCTGTGATAAATTTCAGAGGGAGCAGATGGGGCCCTTAGTCAATTGTGCTGTGAGTGGTTGGAAATTAGCCAGGTACATTCTCACATACTTGACAAATAATCACCCAATGCCCTGTGATCTCATTTCCTTCATGTGACAAAGGGAAATACAAATGCCTACCCTATCTTACCTTGTCCCTGTGAGGATTCTATGAGTGAGTTTATGTCAAAGTATTAAAACTAGAAAATTTGCCATAGACTATATAAGGGAAGATAAAGGGAAGAATTAATGGGAAAGGAAAGCAGATAACTGTCAGATACGATCCAACATGTTGTGGTGAAATGATTCTCAATGGAAAAAAAGAGTTAGATTGAAACAAATAAGTACTTTAGGCAATGTCTGCTTTCATGAGTACTAAGGGATACTTGCCAACATCCAAAACAAACAAACAAGCAAACAACAAAGAAACAAAAACAAATCAGAGCAGTGCCATAGATCTACTCTATGGTCTGGATATCAAATTTCCCTTGGCTGATTCACCATCTCAAACCAAGAAAGAAAACTTGAAGTCAAAGGTCGGTTCTCAGACTCTGTGTACTGTTTAAAACCATCAATATCCCTCTGACTTAACTGCTGAAGTATTTTAATAACTGTATTATTCTGCTCATTATTCAAATACAAGGCACTTGGTACTTAACTGATAACATAGAATATCTTCAGTGGAGGTATTTCCTTTAGAATGTAATCCCAAACATGGTGCTGCTCCCCTTTTTTAGAATTAGAAGAAAAAAAACTGTTGTAAAAACTTGCTCTAAAAATTGATAGTCTAGTCTCAAATCTTTCCGTGGATTAAGAGACATGATCAGTGAACTTTCCCTTTGATCTCATCACAGTGTCCCATCGCAAAAAACTCCCTTATTCTGTTGATGCCATCAAGCACTATTAGCGAATGTTAACAACAACAACAACAACAACAACAACAACAAAAGCATTAAACCGGGTCCCTGATATTACTCAAAGATTTAAGATGCTTTCATTGCATTAAACAATAACTTTCCTATGAGAAACCTTAGGATATATTTCCTCTTCTTTAATACAAGTAGTCCTCAATTTGCCTCAACATAGGACTGTAAAAATGACTATTAAACTAGAACTGTAAAATTCTCTTAATAATTAACAGAAAATGTTTTTATTCTGTAACTTAAAAAAATTTTGTCAACACATTAGAGTTATTTTATTCTTTGGGATAAATGTAGAGGAAATTAAAAAATAGTACAACTACTATTTATTAAGTATATCATTAGAAACATTAAGAATTAAAGTGTTTTATTCCTTTGTTAAAAAGGCTTATCAAGAGTAGTTTGAGCAGTTATCGCCTTCTTCTTGTCTTATAACTTAGAATATGGAGTAGTTTCTTTTCTTTGCCTTGGCAAATTGTCATATATCTTTATACATTTTTATCAGCTTCCAACATACTATCCTTTATTGCTTTCAGTGTTGTAAAGTAACTTAGAAAGTTCCATGAATGTGAAGTTTTGACAGTGTCACTTCATCTGCATCTTTTTTGTCACAACTACTTTACCCTCTTATGTCTATAAGGTGGCCTTCCCTAGATCCCTCTGACTGCAAATCTGGATTTCTCAGATGATCGCAGTGCCATTTCCATGATCTCCCATTTCTTTTATGACTCCAAATGCATTTAAATAAAATCTCACTTCCATCGTTATCATTTTTGTAACCTAAAGCAGTTTCACATTTGTTGGTTTATTCTCCCTTTTGATTATCTATTTTGAAACTTCATGTGAGTTATCATTCAGAGATAAGAATGCCACACAACTCCATGTTTTACTGCCCGTGCCTGCTCTCTGCATAACTGGTCACCAAGATATGCAGTAACCAGTCACCAAGAGACTGGGAAGACATGAAGTATCATGATTGGTCACTTATCATGATGTACATAGATATTTGTGGAATGAATAGCTAGCAGTGAAATTTATACTTCATGCAAAATAACTTACAGTTTATATGCCATGGTAACTAAAATTTAGATCATGTTGCTTGAGGGCTAATTTTATTTGAACTGAAACAGTGCCAACTGAAATCCGTGCATGTCAAAACCATTCAAAGTGAAGACTGCTTGTATTAGAAATAGTGGTGCTTTCCTAGAGCAATGAAGTTGTTTCTTCTCTACTCTTTGGGACCAGTGCTGTCCCCCCCAAAATATAATGAAAGCCACTTTTGCAAGTCACATATGTAATCATAAATATTTTAGTAGTCACTCCAAGTGAAAAGAGACAGGTAAAATTAATTTCAATAATATATTTAATTGAATACAGTATATTCAAAATAGTGTTAAATTTGTAAGCTCTATAGAAATTATTGATGAGATATTTATGTTTTTTCTCATTTAAGTCTTTGAAATTCAGAGTGCATTTTCAGCATAGTGCAATTTGGACTAAGCCACATTTTGAGTGCCTAATTCTCCTATGGCTAATGGCTAGTCTGTTGGACAGCTTGGATAGAAACACTAAATATTTAATAATGAGTTAATTTTCATTCTTTGTATTGGATTTTCAAGAATGTATGATCAAACATACGGGCTGCTCCTTGTAAGTGCATTTGATTGATGGCGTGGATATTGGGAACTAGCTACACTCTGGCTTCAGGGCACTATTTAAGCTAATTTATTTTTCATTCATTTTCATGCTTATTTAAATTTACTTTATATTGTTACATATTATACACATTTGTGTATCATTCACATCCTTTTTATAATAAAGTGGTGCATAGTAAGAAAGTATATAAACAAAAATTAAGCAATTTAATTTAAAATAAACTTAATTTGGTACCAATCAAAACCTCAAAACGTTCACTTGTGCTGAACACATATGTGTATCAAAACAAAATTTAAAATATGCCATCATAAAAGGAAGCCTCTTAGCCAATATATTGATTAAAATAAAAAAGGAGAAAGAAAATATACAATATGGGAGTGTAACAGAACCCCTGGGCTGCTTCGATTGAAACAGAACCCACGGGCTGTTTAGTTAGGGGCCCGATTGCCAGCCACCAGAATCATAACTCTGAATACCAGAGTTTGGTGAAAAGAAAAAGAATTGTTTATTTACACATAGTCCTGCCTCCCCCTCCCAGACCTGGCCAGCCCTAGGAAAGTCAGAAACACCGTTTCCCTACTTCGAAGGCACAGTTCAGCTTTACCAGCAGCTGCCAATCACTCAGTTCTGATTGGGGAGGCCCCTTCTGTGCTGTGGTGCCCTCCAGCTCTCAATTCAGGACCGCCTGGATTCTCAGCCTCCTTGTAAACTGCCTTCTTCCTGCAAACTACGGGGATCTCCTCTCCTTCTCAAAGCAGCCTGGCAACAGTTTCTTCTTTAAGTAGCCTGGAGACCCCTTCTCCAAGCCACATGGAAGGAGCCCACAAGACCAGAGAGTGAGGGCATGAGGGCTAGAGAGAGCCTGAGAGAGAGAGCCTCCTAGAGCCAGAGCCAGCCCAAAAATGTCCACAGCAACTCTCTTCCTCCCTGCCTCCTCTCTCTCCCTCACTGCGTCCACTCACGCAGTGAGTGTTGCAAACTGTCCTGACCATTCACAGAACCCTACGTAGGCTCTGTAGGCTCTTGTCTGCTTCTTCCGTACCAGCCCACAGTCCAAGATCCCTCCCATCTTCCTGAGCCTTGGAGGTAAAGCAGATCTTTGCAACAATGTTTCCAGCCACTAGCTCCAGGCATGCAAGGGCATCCTGAAAGCTGCTTCCTGCTCCCTATCTCACAGCCGCAAACTCAGGTTTGTTTTTGGACCCCCCCTGTTTCTGTAACAAAAGGGAGATAATAATTTAATTTTCACTCCCCTGATTTTTTTTTTTTTTTCGCGCTGTGCAAAATTCTAGTAAATGGGATCTAACACACATAAACAAAGAAAAATTCTTTTTCTGGCCATTAGCTACAAAGTCTAGAAGAACAGAGCTTATTTTTTGAAGTTTCAAGGCTAATCAATATGTTATTCAACCAAACCTTTAAGTTTCCAAAAGAACCCTGAAAGACGGATTGTTTGAAGATAAAATGTTTTAAATCCTGATAATGGTGAGATTTCTTTTCTTTCCTGAGAAAATGTAGTGATATGTTCTTACTTGGTGCATCACTTTATATGCATTTTAAATTTCTTGACAGCTTACATGAATCTAATATCTTTTCATCAAATAAGAGTTTGTCTCTTGTTATACTTATCCAACAGCAAAGCATAAATTTTGTCATATTTGAATTTCAAGCATTTTGCAACCAAAAGTTTTGATCTACAAGCAAAAAAGCTGTAGACGGAATTGATTCATGTAACTGAATAATAATAAGGGCTTCAAGGACAATTGGACCTGATAACACAAAAACAATTGGACTTTGCAAATTACTCTATGCTATTCATTTTCTAATGTCAGTTTTTATTTAAATATTGGAGTTACAACTGTTAGCAGCAATTAGCTCACATTTTCCAATCTTCAGTACTAAAAAGACAATGATTCTTATCTCTTAATACCAATTAAAACAAACTTCAGAAACAATTTCCACTTCTGATTATGGCTTTGTGCTAACTGGAAAAATTACTGGCAAGTTTGCATTCATTGCCCCATTTTTGGGTTAGGGAATAAATAACAGAGAGTGACCAGGACAGTGGGGTCACTTACAGAGTGGACACCTCTTACCTGCAGGTGTTTGCATGAGATGGGACCAGATCTCCAAAACCCAGTGGGAGAGGAGGGGCAGAGATGCTGCTACTAGAGAAAGGTTCAGTTTTGCAAATGTTTTTCACTATCATGTTCAAATGCAAGGTTTTTTTTCACATTTTTGTCCAGTTGTTTTGTGCTATTTAGAGAAAGCTATATCCTCACTAATGACTTATGAATGCCTAAATGGCAGGTTCATTAGCTATTAAGCCAAGTAATAAAGCCAGAGAATATAACATTACTAGATATATTAGAAATTTTATTCAAGCACAAACAGGGGTCCCTAAAACAATGACTTAACTAAGGTAGTTTCTTTTCCAC
The DNA here is from genome assembly GCF_987537825.1 of Furipterus horrens. Taxonomy (NCBI): domain Eukaryota; kingdom Metazoa; phylum Chordata; class Mammalia; order Chiroptera; family Furipteridae; genus Furipterus; species Furipterus horrens. The sequence continues at coordinate 54,267,538 of NW_028327176.1, read as the reverse complement.
ATAAAAATATAGCCAGACATAGACAAAACAGGATCGACATTGCAGAGAACCAGATTCCTTTCATTTTTCTGGCTCCACCATATACTTTTTCTAAAGTCCCACACAACACTTTCTGCATAAGTTATTTCCTATAATTTGGTCACATCATTACACCTAGCTTCAAAGGAATCTGGGCAATGATCATTTTTAACTGAACACATTTCTATACTGAAAAGATATCATTATTTTGTTACTAAGAAAAAGTGGTTGATGGACAGTAGGGGATCTGTTCCGCAATGAGCATGCTAAATTTCAAAGCACTTAAACTATACGATAGAGCTTGAATTATGAAAAATATATCTATAGATATAGAAATAGAGATAATGGTCTACATATAGTTACATATAGGTATCTACATATATGTAGGTATTTATAGCTATATATAGATATGCATATACGAGGCCTGTCCAGAAAGTATCCAGCCATGTACTATGAAAAATAAACACATTTATCGAATAAGATACCAAAAAAAGACACATTGTACATAGTACAATGACATCTCAGTTTCCTTCAATGTAGGCACCTCGAGACCTCACACAGATCTCCCAACTGCCTCACGATGTTCCTTCAGTTCTGGTAGCAGATGCTGTGGAACAAAGTTTTGCCATGACATGTTTCATGCCAAGGTCCTTCCTGCATCAAAATATTGAACAGAGCAGATTTGGGAATCCCCAGATCAGCTTCTAGTTCTCACACTGTTAGTTGGTGACTTTTGTTGATTGCAGCCCATACACATTCAACATTCTCAAGAGTTCTGCTTGTTGTAGGCCTTCCAGAATATGGATTACTTTCAACAGATTTTCAACCACCTTAGAAGTGTTTGTGGCACACTTCATTTGCACTGCACTCATTAAATCATTCCTGAAAACCTTTTGCATCATCTGAATAGTTTCTGCAGAGGAATATTCAAGCTTAATGCAAAATTTGATGTAAAGTCATTGCTCTACTTGCTCAGTCATTTTGAACGTGATGACCACACAGTACACATGCTCACTCAATGGAGTCTACCGCTCCCACAGACTAGTATACTGAAGCTGTCATTGTTCACACATGTGCATTCCAGTCCACTCTCCTTGGCTGTCAGGTTACATTGATGTTACACAAATTGTTTCTGTTGTATTAACACTAGCTGTAGTTTTTCTGGACAGACCTTATAGATTCAGAAATAGAGTAGGCCCTTGGAAGTAGAAGCAGAAGTTTTTTTTTTCTAATATTGATACTCATTTACAGAGTAATAAATCCATATGAAACAGTTTGAATTATCTATTCTGTCTAATTTTGAAAGAAAATTAGTTTCTACTTCTCCATCTCATTAAGCTGTTAGAAATATAGCAGCTTGAATAACAATCCAAACAAGTTTCTAAAAAATTTTAATGATGTAATTTCAAAGTTAAAAGAAAAAGCTATCCATTGAATTAGTCTTTCAATTTCTCATCATTTTCCATACAGCAAAATTAATTAGTAAGAATATCATCCGAAATAAGGGTAAAATATCAAATGCTTTATGATTATTCCCAATCACATATATTTGTTATGCTTCCTTCAAATTTCTCTGACATTCTGCCGTGTATTTAGAGTTTTTCCTAGGGATAGTGATAATATTAAGTTTACTATTTAATTTTAGTTAATAAAAAGAAATAACATAGTTACTTAAAAGTAATTATAAACACAGTGCTAAGGTAAATAGAGTTACCAAGCAGGGGCTTATTTTTTATCATATCTCAACAAAATAATTAGATTTTATTCTTAAATTTTGAAGGGTTCTTAGCATAAATTATAATATTATTATAAACTTTGCTATAGGGTGTCTTACATACCTAATGTTCCTCAGGAAAGTTGACAGAAGCATTAAGGAAAAATTAGAAAATAATTAAACTTAAAAATTTTAATGTGGGTAATTTCCTTTTTTAATACATTGCAAGTTGCACTGCTTTTACTCCATGGAAACCAATCAAGCAGCTTAATCAAGCTATATTAATTATATATAATAATATCCCTTTATGTTGTTAGATTAATGCTCTGATTTTACCCTACATAAAATTTTGATATTCTCATATCTCATTAAGGTTTTTGTTCTTTCTTCTTTCTAACTTAGTAGCAAATTTCCTTCCAGTTCCTTTTGTTTTCTAAAAATTGTACTCAAGTTATGATCAATTTATTTTCACTGACAATATATTCACACACTGCATAAATGCTTCATTATTCATTTAGAAATATCCCAATTATTGAACGTTTACAGTTTCCAACATTCCATTATTAAAAATAATGTGGATTGAATGTTGGTTACATGTGGGTTACTTCCTTATGATAGATTTCTCAAAATACCATTAATAAATCCAAGGACAAAGAGCATTCTTAAGGCTTTTAATCCCGATTCCTATTGTGAAATAACTACATTTCATTTAGTACTAAGTGAAAATATCTAACTCACTGGCCAAAAGAATGTTGATTCAAACATGTTTATCACCTTCAACGTGCAGTATATTGTGTTATAAGTTGAGGGTATATTTCAATTTAGATTCCTGACTACAAAGGAGAGGGGAGAGATATAACAATAGCTGAGAGTCATAAGCTTTTCCTGGTGCTTTTGTTTTCAGGTTTTTGAGTTGGGAGAGATCAACATTTTAAAAATGTTTTTGGAATAAAATTTAATGTACTGGTAAGAAATCAGCAGTAGTGTGGTGATAAATGTTTAACATCTATCTTTCTGAAAACTAAAATATAAAATACATATTTGTAGCATTTATGGTTTACATTATGTAAATACTCCCACTACGGCCAATTTCCACCTACCAAATTAATGTCAACCAGCTTTCAAAATTTCTTAAAATTCATTCATCATTTTTTTTGAGCCAATACAAGCTGGCTTCAGCAAAACAAGTAGATAATTAATACACAGATTCAGAGTCACTAAAAAGATACAAGAAAGGATACAGATGAAGGGAATTTAGCCTTGGATGAAAAAAAGAGAAAACATCTTTGACTTCATTAGCATGAACAAGTTTATGATAAGAACAATTGTAATTTGGTTTATGGATTTGTGTCTGAAAGTCAATGACTTGCTGTCTGATGGTATGTATTTTCTTTGTTAAGTAAAGGAAGTAATCTTATGAGAATGTGTGAAAGAAGAAATGGTGTTGAGAAAATATAAAAGGTAGATAATGAGAATGTAAACTAACTAGAGAAACACAGAAAGATAGCAGAGAAGTGTTGGGAACCAGCTGAGATTAGTGACCAGGAATTACCATCAATTCCAAACAGATAGAGCCAGAGTCCATGCTTGGAAAGGAGAAAACTACTACCTACTTTCACCCATAGTTGAGCATTTGCCAAAGATATAAGGATAAAAGTACAATACAGTATAGAAAGGAAATAAGGGGAATCTAGGACATTATGGAGAAGTGGTTGAAATGATTCAATATGGAACTTAATCTGGGTAATGGGGGAAGTAAAGAGAACAGGAAACTACTGGATAGGCATAAATAGAGGGATCAATAGACAGGAAATCCCAGAGAGATTTTTCTCACTGAGATAATGGTAAAAATAATAAAAACAGATGTCAGCAAAATGGCAGAGTAGGTACATCAAATTCCCATTGCCCATCCACAGAAACATCAGAAAAACAACCAGAGACTGTCTAGAACTTTATCAAAACTGTAAACAGAGAGAAACAAGATGGTGGAAGAGTAAGTGGAAGCTACACTAACCTCCTCCCAGAACTAGTCTGGATTTACAACTTAATTTTGGAGACATCATCTGGAATAACCAACCGAACACTAGCTGGAGAGAAGTCTTATAACCACGGAGAGACAGAAAAGGCCGCTACATCACAACGTGACCGGTAGGGAGTGCGGAGACGCAGAAGGGCTGGCTGGGCTCACACGGGTGGCAGCTGAAGGGACTGAGAAACAGCTCAGCAGCTGGGGGTTCCCCCTGAGAAGGTCAGGGTCTAAACTCCCAGCTGAGCTTCCCAGCCTACAGCAACAGAGTGGAAAGTAAAACAGTATCCAGCTGTGAAAAGCGAAAAGCCACAAGGTTTCTTGCTAGTCAGAGAGAAACAGCTGGAGAAAAAGAGCTCTTAAGCGGATCACATACGAAAATATTTTGGCCCCGCTTACCCTGGGCTCGAGCGGAGGGAAGGCAGAGAGGACTACAGACACTTGGGGAGAGTTTGGTGTGGTGACTTTGAGGGGAGAACTGGGGAAGCAGCCGACCGAGTCCCAGTGCTGACTCATCCCCAGTACTGCAGGCAGACCATCCCCCCCCTCCAAATGGCGTCAGCCTGAGGGGAAGCAAAGGCCTTGCCTACAGGAATTAAGCTGCCACACACACGGTCCTTAAGCCTGACAGCTAATCACAGATTGAATAGATTAACAACTAAAGAAGTCAGACAAAGGCAGTAGATCCCTGGAAGTCTCCAACAGGCTGCCTAGACCCAGACTGGTACAGGATCTGACGCCACCAGGGGCAGATCCAGGAAGTGCAGATCATTCTAAGAAGCACCAACAAACAATAGGAGTCACAAAAATGGGGAGACAGAGAAACAACCCCCCATCAAAAGGAAAGGTAGAATCCCCAGAGAAAGTGCTAAATGAAATAGAGGGGAGCCCACTATCAGATATGGAATTGAAAGCATGGATTATGGAGAAGTTCAATGAGCTCAACAGAAACTACAAAGAACTCCAGGGAAACTACAAGGAACTCCAGGGAAACTACAAGGATCTCCAGAAAACTATAAAGAAGTTACTAAGAATTACACCAGCATGAAAAAGGACATAGAAGCTATCAATAAGAGCCAGGAGGAAATGAAGAGTATGATCTCTGAATTGAAGAACACAATAGAAGGAATTAAAAGCAGGCTAGAGGAAGCAGAAGATCGGATCAGTGAGCTGGAAGACAATGTAGACAAAAACTCCCAGACAGTGCAACAAAATGAAAAAAGACTGAACAAGACTGAAGAGGCTCTAAGACAGCTGCAGGACAACATGAAACGTAATAATATCCACATCATAGGAATTCCAGAAGGAGAAGAAGAAGAGCAAGGGATAGAAAACCTCTTTGAAAAACTAATGACAGAAAACTTCCCTAACATGAGGAGAGAAAGAGTCACGCAAGTCCAGGAAGCACAAAGGGTCCCAATGAAGCTGAACCCCAACAGGCCCACTTCAAGACACATCATAATTAAAATGCCAACATTCAAAGACAAAGAGAGAACCTAAAAGCACCAAGAGAGAAATAACTAATAACATACAAGGGAGCTCCAATAAGGCTATTATCAGATTTCTCAGCAGAAACACTACAAGCCAGAAGGGAATGGCAAAAGATATTCCAAGCAATGAAAAACAAAGGCCTACGACCAAGAATACTCTACCCAGCAAGACACTCATTCAAAATGGAAGGTGAAATGAGGAGTTTCCAAGCCAAAAGAAGGCTAAAAGAATACATCTCCACCAAACCAGCATTGCAAGAGACGCTAAAGGGTCTGCTTTAAGAAGATAAAGAAACAGAGAGAGACAGAGAGAAACATGAGTACAAAGGGGGAAAATGACAATGAATAAGTACTGAAAGAAAGAAGGATCTTCTACCATTTGCAACAACATGGATGGAACTAGAGAGAATTATGCTTAGCAAAAATAAGCCAGGCAACGAAAGAAAAATACCTTATGCTATCATCTATTACAGGAATCTAATGAACAACACAAACAAATGAGCAAAATGAACCAGAGGTATGTAAACAAGGAATAAACTAACAGTAACAAAGAGGGAGATGGGAGGGAGAGAAGGGGGTAAGAAGAGGAAGGGTCTAGTGAAAGAACATGTATAAATGACCCACGGACATGGACAACTGGGTGGGGACTGAATGTGGGAGAAGGGGGGACAGGGTGCAGTGAAGCAAGAGGGGGAAAGAAAGTGGGACAACTGTAATGGAAAAACAAACAAAAAATTTAGTGGGGGAAAAAATAAAAATATAAAGACTGGAAATGCCAGTTCAGTGAATATTAGAAGGACAAAGATTTTCCTTCACACTGCATATTTTTCTCCCTATCTGATCCCTCCAGGGTTTGGCATTCTAAACAAGTAAGTAATGACATAAGTTTCTTTGCATAAAACCAATAAGACCAGTTGTTAACAGAGGTTTTTTTGATTAAGACTTTGACTGGAATGTCATGCCTAAAGGAGACATGCTTGGGCTCTGGTTGTTACCAAAAAAGAACTGAGGAACAGGGATTGACTTTTGGGGGAGTATTATGCTTAGCGAAATAAGCGAGACAGTGAAAGACAAATACCGTATGATATCACCTAATACAGGAAACTAAGGAACAACACAAACAAACGAGCAAAATAGAACCAGGGGCACCTAAACAAGGAACAGACTGACAGTGACCAGGGGGACAGGGGAAGGGGATAAGGGGGGAAAGAAGGGGAAGGGTCTACTCAAGGAAGTATATAGTATAAATGACCCATGGACATGGAAACAGGGTGGGGATTGAATTTCGGGGTGGGGAGCAAGGGGGGAGAAAATGGGGGACCTGTAATAGAAAAACAATTTTTAAAAAGTAAATTCAATTCAGTCTAGTCAGTGCCTTTCTTATTTGCCTGTATTTTTCCTATTGGTCAACCCTGATGTATTTTTCAGATGCTATCTCAGCTTCTTATTCTTTACCTTTATACTACCAGTCAGACTTTTCACAAACTTTAAAGAAAGCACTCAATCAAGTTCATTCTTTGGTTTCATTCATATATAATCAACATAATTTTCTGTGGATATAAACCTTTAGTCTTTTGATACTTTTAATACTTTGAAAAATATTACCTTGTAGAGATTTTAGACTTTCTCTGGTCATCACTATGGGAGAGGGTGCAGCCGTGTGTGTGTGCACGTGGCATGTGGTGTGTCTGGAATAGAGAAATAGATTCTAAGAATGAAGAAGTATTCCATATTACAGAGAGGGAATAGGTAATACCAATGAATTAGCCTGTCCTACTTCTTCATGATACTTCGGTAGTATTCTGACTTTCTGTGGTTATTAACATTTGTGTGACTTCTTTGAAAGCAGAGCAGACTTATTTATCACTTTAATTCAACTTTAATAATATTAATGAAGTGACAGATAGAAGCAAAATAAAGCCATTATAAATAATGTCTCGGACTTCCGGCCAAGATGGAGGCTTAGACGGACACGCTAGGTCTCCCTCTACAACTAGAGAGGAATACAACTACTTCAAAACAAAGGATAACTAGAAATTCCAGAAAATAAAACTACACGGAAGCCCAACATAGGAAGTTATAAACCAGCGGTGCCATTTGGGCAGGTAAGAGTTAAAGAGGGCAGTGCTGTTTGCGGTCGCACCTGAGACAGCGGTGGGGCAGCGAAAAATCCCGGCGGCAGTCAAGCCCCTGGCAGTGCGCGACCCCAGCACTGGGGAAAGCAGCCACCGCATCGCCTTGAACAGTGAGGCCCAGGGGGGCGGGAGGACGGATCCCGGTCTCCTAGCTGAATAACTGTGTGAATCCATCTTGGACCCCCGCCCCCAAAGAAAGCACCACAGGGCTGCGAAATAGGTCGCAGACAGGCGCCGGTCGCTGATTTGTGACGCGTACGCAGGCACTGCCCCCTGCCCCCTATAGCCAGCCCAAGAAAACAAAACGCATCTGTCAAAATGAGGCAGACAACTATAGAAATCCCGGTGACACAACTCACCAGGCAACAGATAACCTGACAGATGAACAGATAAGAAACCTGTCAGAGGCTCAGTTCTGGGCCATTGTTATCAGGTGGCTTACAGAATTCACAAAAGAGCAGGAAAAAGATAAGAAAGAAGCGAAAAACATTCATAACGAAAGGAACAAAACCACATACGAGACGGATGGTGAGGAAAAAAAATCCAGAGTTCATTTCAACAAACTGGAATATGGAGAAGGAACAAGCAGTCAACCAATGCAGCGAGAGGAAATGGGAAGCAACAATGAGAGGATCAGAAACCCCTGGGACAGCTATAAAAGGCCCAACATAAGAATCATTGGTTTGCCAGAGAGTGAGGAAGATGAACTAGAACTTGAAAAATTGAGTGAAAATATAATAAAGGAGAACTTCCCAGACTTGGGGAAGGGAATAGACTTGCAGGTCCAGGAAGCAAGGAGAGTTCCCAAGAGACTGGACCCAGGGAGAACCACTCCAAGACACATTATAATCAAAATGTTGAAAATTAAAGATAAAGAGAGAATCTTAAAAGCAGCAAGAGAGAAGAAAAGAATTATGTACAAAGGGGTCCCAATTAGACTATCAGCTGACTTCTCAAGGGAGACCCTACAAGCAAGAAGGGACTGGCAAGAAATATTCAAAGTAATGAAAATCCAAAACCTACAACCACGAATACTCTATCCAGCGAAATTGTCATTCAGAATAGAAGGACAGAGAAAGTGTTTCCAGGACAAAATAAAACTGAAAGAGTTCATTAGATCCAAACCACTGTTATATGAGATGTTAAAGGGACTGGTTTAAAAAACAGAAGCTAGGGAGATGAAACAAAGGCAAACTAAACAGGCAACGAGAGTGGAAAAGGAACTGTGGGTACGGGAAGCATATTGGGGGGAGGTCAACAGGGAGGGGGAGTGGGGAGAGGGAGGGAGATGATATAGGAATTGGGGATCATGGTAGGAGGGAATGGAATAGACGGAGAGAGGTTGGGAGGAACTGTATGCACAACTAATGGACATAATCTAAAAGGGGGGGACAACTGGAGGGAGGGGGGCCACCAGGTGGAGGGGAGCAGAGGGAAGGGAAAGTGGCACAAATGTAATATTTTAATCAATAAAACACATTATTAAAAAATAAATAAATAAATAATGTCTCTTGAGATATTTTAGATAATTTACTGCTATAAACAAAATTAAAAAAAAGAAAAACTAACAAAAAGAAGTATTAGATGGAGATATTTTCTTTAGAACAACATAGCATTTCCAGAAAGTGAGGTATTTACCATTTCTGGAGTCAAAACTCAGGGGGTATACAAGATACTCAGCATGTGGGAAAGTGACTGCATTTTTCACACTACCAGGAGTAAGTAAAGTGCATACATTTCTAATCCTTTCCAATCAGATAGAATATAATGGAATTATGTGAAGTAGGATAAATGATATCCTGACTGACTTTTTTCTCTATATTCTCTTTCCAAAGTTATTTAAACTTGAATATGCATCACATGGAACATTTATGAAAATAATTAACATTTAAATCCTGCAAATAGCTTTAAAAACTATAAATTTCTTTGGATAAATGCCATGTTATATAGTGAGATGTTTTTATTTTAAGTTATTTTACTTTTAATTAAATGCATGTTTGTATTTATAGTGCCAATATTTCATAATCAACCCTTTTATTTGTCTAATGATTAAATTTGACAGCACACTTCTCCTCTATGATCCCTTTCTCCTCATGTAGTTTCCAGACTGCACTATTCAGAATCTACACCAAGGTAATAATGTTTTGATTTGGACTTCAACTAAGTTTTGTATGATTTTAAGTGTATGGAGATACAGCCTGTAATTTTGTTAGTTATTTCTTTAGCAATATACCCCATAGGGAGAATATTTTTTCACACTTCCATTTCTTCACTAATGTAATTTTGGAAGCTAAGATAATTACCACATTACACTAAAGCTGATGCTCAAGCATTAGCACAGATTTCCAAAGCACATAGGTATGGTATGTGGAGCACACGTCTTGAGAAATGCTCCTATTCAATATTGGTTCTATGTTTTCCTTTTCTTTCTTTTTTATCCCCCTCCTCTTTTGCTGATGTTTCTCTATATCTTCCTCTCAGCACATTGCAATCGCTAAACACCAGACTGACTGACATTTGTTTACCACAGCATTCCCAAACTTATGTGTCCACAGAACCTCTTGGTTTTTCATGATTCTATCAACTTACCACAGAATTAGTGTTTCCAAAACACAATGTGTAAGTCTCATGCGAAACACTGATCTAAATCCCAAGGTAAGCACTCCAATCATACTTATAAAAAATGAAAAAATGAGCCATTAAAAGGATACCACTAAAAGAATACATTTAATAATGTCTAGTGAAAAATAAATAATTCGTTTTAACCAAGACACACATCCCATTTTTCAGTAGGGATGCGTGTTGGTGGGCAGTGGAAATTGAAAGATCAGTACATCTGGAGTCCATCCAACATATCCAGCTTCCAGGGTGCTGCCTCAGCGCCCCTGCATTGTCTGGACCTCCTGAGAGTTAATGAAACATCCATCTTATCCTTTCGTAAAATGAGAAATCACAGGTCCACGTCAACAATCCTGTGATCCTTTCAGTACCTCTCTTCTTGAAATTCCTGAGCATATGAATATAAATATAATTTTATTCAAAAATTGTATTACATCATTTCATTTTTTAGGTATGAGTCTTCTTTTTAAATTTACTGACAATAAAACTAACCAGAAAAATGGGAGAAGGGAAGTAATGATTGTTCAGTGCCCATTTATGCCAAACACTATGTAGGCGCTAAGAGAATAACTATTGTTTAATTATTATTATATTTCAGACTATGGCCTAAAAGTTAGATGGAAGACCTACTTCTCAATTACAGCCAACTTTGTATTTCCAAGCATTTTCAACTAAGTAATCTTTAACTATCTTATGTTATAAAATATTTTCTTTCATTATGCTTACTTGAATTATTGGGGATTCTATGTTGAGTAGTCCTAAACACACTACAGACTGGAAATAGGGAATTAATAATCTGAAGCACTGCTGCTTTATATAGGTTTCTAACTGAGAACAGTATGATGTGAATTGAACAGTTAATTAATTGCTTTGATTTGACATCAAATTTATATATTTGTAATATATTTATAGGATAATCATGTAAGATAAACCAATCATTTTTTATAAAAATTTGATGAGAGCTCAATTCTACTGAGGAGCCCTGGAGACAAATACTTTGGAGTTTTTGAATTGAGGGGTTAAGAGGTACAGTCTTCATCATGTAATTCCCATGAGTCATTGATCAGGACGCTGCTTTCAGAGAGCCTTAGTTCTAACCTGTCGCCCATGTATGCAGAGCTGGTTCTTCTTGGGTCAGAGAAGTTCCTCTGGCAACAAGGTGCAGGAGGTGCTAGATGTTGGAAAATGTGCTGCAAGGAGGGATGGAATGCAAGGTGTAGGTAAGTGCTCAGAGGATATGGTAAGGCATTGACAGCATCTGTTACAACATCTAGAAGAAACATCCTTTTAAAAATGAGAAATACATGAAAGGCAGTATTATGCAATGAATGATTACAGGGTCTTTGGAGGCTGATAGACCAGAAGTCAAATCCAGCCTCAGTATGGTGGCAATTTAATCTTGGGGAAATCATTGAATGTCTCTCATGTTGGGCTTCCTTATATATAACACAAAGAACATAGCACCCACCTCAAAATCTGTGAAGTTCCATGCCTGAATGCTCTACCCTCATGTCACTCATTGGCATAAATAAACTTCCTTTGGTCCTGCCAAAAAAAAAAAACTTGTAAAATTTAAGTGAGTTAATATCTAAGAAGTGCTTACCACAGAATCCAGTACTCAATAAATATTAATGTATTCAGAAAGTAGTTTGGTGTTTAAAATACTCTTATAATGTCACTTTTGAACCTTATTCCGATGCAGTAATCTCAGCTAAAGCATCTGGTAACTGGTTGACCTCAAGTTGAATGCTTTTAGTCACAGGGCATATGCAGTCTATGGAGTTTGTCCATTCTGGTTTTGGTCAACATTAATGACTAACATGTTTTTCTTTGGTTGTTTGTTTGATTGTTTATGTTGGAACAAAAATTACATCCCTAATGAATAGCCTCATAGAGGCCTCATAGATTAAGGAGGCTTCAGACCTACCTCTATAATTTGTGGGATCTGTGGCATGACAATATTTGAAGGATTATGTACCCTTTGTTTAAAAGTTACCACCAAACTGGCACTACTGACACATAAAATATTTTCTATTTTCCTGTTCTGAGATGTATGTCTACATAATTAAAAGATAAAAATTTGTATATTAAAATGTCATTTTTATTGGACTGAAAGATAGCAAAATGGAAACTGTAAATAAACTTAATTTCATTGTATTTCTTTAGCTATCTAATTATCAATAAGTCAGTGGTGTTTTGATGATTAACAAATTAAGACTGACATAATTAATAAACTATAATGTTTATTCTATGCAACTTTAGCTTTTATTTTATCAACATCATTACTATTGTTAAAATCACAATTTTAGCATTTGTTAAGATGTTAAAACATTTGTATTTTTGTTTCCTTGATGGTAATACCAAATTAGAAAACCTTTAAAAACAAATTATTTTTAGACAGTATATTAAAATAATGATATTTTATTATACATCAGAACTCAAAGAACAAATATCTCAATATTTGTATATTTACTAATATTTTTTATTTGTATATTTACAAATAATAATACTTACCCTTTTTAAGTGGACAATTGAGTCTGGCAAATGTTTAGACACATATAACCACCAAAACAATGATGTTATTTGATATTTCAATCACTCTAAGAAGTTCTCTCATGTCCCTTCTAAGATATCCCTTCCCACTGCACTTAGCACCGCCCAATGGCTCTTTTTGAGTTATTGGTAGTTTTTAGTATTTCTGTAATTTTAATATGGACAGATTGTAACCTACTGAGACAGTAGCCACTGAAATTGTTAATAAAATTCTTAATTAAAAACTAGGTCTAAAAAGAAATTATAGAGTTTAAATAATATGTTCAAATATTATAACAGCAGCAAAAAGTATCATCATCATACAAAATATTACAAAATATTTTAATTTTATCTTATAAGTTGCTATTTCATATGGTCATTTCACCATTTCTTAAGGCAATATATATATAGTTCCATAAATTACTGCTTGCATTCTCCTTTTCAACTTTTCAATGTTAAAATATTATTCTAAAAAATGAAAGTAGCAGTATAATGTCCAATTTTTCTTCATATATTTTGATGTATAACTCCAGATATTATTCTCTATCCAAATAAGTGTTGAGATTATTTGCAAATACATAAATCTTATTCTTTATTTCCTTGTTCTAAAGATCTATTTTTATTAGAAAATTACTTATTTGCATTTCTACCTCAGATATTTTAACTTTTTCTCTTTTTTAGCTAAGCAGCTACTGATGTTATTAAAATAAATAACAGATTATATCAAATAATATGTATAGTGCAAATTCAAACTTATGTTTGGTTTCTTCCAAAGACTATGATATGCTCTTGACTAAGAGATCACTCTTATTTCATAAAATTCCCTATTATGTTTCATATCTTGTCTAAAATATGTCTAATTGTTTACTTTCTTGTTTATCTTCAGAACACAGATTAGAAAAAAAGAAAACAAAAAAATAAAATGAATAAAATACTTGGCATCACCAGCCAAAGATCCTTCATTCTGTAAGACTTTATTTCCTTCTTGCTATTAGAGAGGAAATATTGTCAAGTTAATTTTTTTTCTGCTTCTACCAAAGTGTTTCCACAGCTGAAATTCTCCTTTCATTTAAAGTAGTGACCTAATCCAAACCTTCAAAACCTTTAACCACAGTTGCCCTTGGTTTTGAAGATATAGGTCAAGAAATGTGGTAGGAGAATTTGCTAGAGGCCTAAAAGACTTAGTCACAAGAACACATGTTTGGGTTATAGGTTGGGCAATGCCAGTACTGCATGCCACATTCTGAGTGACAGAGGTGTCTGAATATTCTCTAATACATTAATTGTGTGTGTGCGTATGTGTGTTTGATACCAGACCTCCTAAATCACATGGCTGAGATCAGCAGAGTCCCTAGAATGGGTCTAAGGATGGAATTGGTTGGTTTAGTCTCATTATTTTAGTTTTGAAGTCATCTGTTTTCATAGCTGAGCATTGCTAATTTTTTCTACTGCAAAACACTTGATTTTCACCATCACCTAGAGTTTGAAGTCGGTAATGGGCAACCACAAGGCCCTAATCATTAGCACAAAATTTAGAAGATCTTTCCTTTATTTCACTTTTCTCCTTACTTTCAACTTTTTTCTTATACTTCCCCAGAATTCCCCTAAAACCATCAAGGCTCTTCCAAAGAATGTGACTCCTTAGTCCATGTGACTTAACAACTCATTGTTGCTAGCACAGCCATCCAGAGACTTTCTCTCTCAGAACAGGAGTCACTGAATTGGTATTGTAAACTCTCCTCTTGTTGCGTGTGGTTGATCTATCCCACTAAAAGTCACTGTGAGACCCTTTTCCTACCGGGTTATTATGCTGAGCCAACTGTCAATCTCTTCCTGCCCTTGATACTGTTTGTTTGTTTTTTCTCTTTTCTCTAATTATTCATAGTCCTCTTTTATACTTAAATACAAAGAAGTACATTTGTAAATTTTATAGATAGAAATATAGAAATAGAAAAAGCATAGCCCTTAAACACAACATCTTTCTTATTTGACTTGTTTTCTAGATATATCCACTATTCCGGCTCTCCTCCCTTTTATAGTCATGAGGTTTGACATCTGTCCTTCAAAATGTAGTTGCCAGAGCTTAAGCAACTTCAGACACTGAAATTCAAAGTAAACCGGGACTCGAAATCTTTCTATTTATCTATACTGTTTGGTCTATTTTTGTAATCTCCATACAAATTAGTTTCATGGAGGTAGAAATTTCATATCATTTCTACCATTAAATATGTAATAAAAAACTAGGAGAACTATTTTTCTTCCATACAAATTATTGTTAAAACTGATGTATAAAAGGGTGTGGGGACCCCCCCCCAAAACCCAGAAATTATTTATAAAAATTTGTGTATCTATTTCTTACATGTTTAAACTTATTCACCTTCATAATACTCTCCGTTTGATGCAATACACCTATCAAGACACTTTTCCCACTGCTCCAAACAGTTTTTGAATTCATCAGTGTTGATTCCTTTTAATACTTCTGCCATTTTTTGATTCATCTCTTCCACATCAGCACAATGTTTCCCTTTCAGGGTTTTTTTAAATCCGGGGAACAAAAGATAAGTCACTAAGGGAAATATTGGTCAAAAAATGCTGAACATTCAGCATAGTATGGGCCAGTGTGCTCATAAGTCACCCATCATGAAAAGGGCAAATACATTGAGTCTTCAAAAAAAAAAAATTAACTGAAACCAAATGCAGCCTCTCAGAACAACACCAGCTGGTACACATTGATACAGATGGGTTCCTAGGATACTCACCTATTGAGAGAAGCATGCACTACAAGGGGTCTACCTGGGGGAAGAAAATTCCATTTTTTTGGGGGGGGGTCACTGCTCATAACACTGGAGTTTGGGTGTAATTAAAAGAAGAATGTGGAAAGCATGGTGTAAATGAACTAACGTCAAACCCAGAAATTTAGATGGGTAATAATAAAATTCTGCATTAGTTAAGAGACATAAACGGAATTCCCTTCACCAGATTCCCAATAGGAAATGTCCTCAAAGGAGGAAGCCAAGTGTCTTTTAAGTGAAGTGATGATCCACTTAAGGAAGAGACAGAAGATGGAGGGGGAGTTTGTGCATGATGAGAAAAGAAATGCCTGGCTTAACTAGTAGAGTGGCATGTCTTTAAAAAAAATGAAGGTAAACAAGACAGAGATGGAAATTTTCGGGAACATAGGTGTCAGCTGTAGTTCTTTTGTTGTTGTTGCCTTTTTACTTATTTATTGTTTTTCTATTACAGTTGTCCCACTTTTTTCCCTATTGCTTTCCCCTCACCCCTTCTCCCAGAGTCAATTCCCCACCCCCATTGTCCATGTCCATGGGTCATTTATACTAGTTCCTTGAGTAAACTCTTCTCCTTCTTACCCTCCTTCTCTCCTTTCCCCCTCCCCCTCCCTCACTGTTAGTCTGCTCCTTGTTTACATGCCTCTGGTTCAATTTTGCTTGTTTGTTTGTGTTGTACATTAGTTTCCTGCATTAGGTAATATCATATGGCATTTGTCTTTCACTGTCTTGCTTATATTGCTAAGCATAATTGTCTCTAGTTCCATCCATGTTGTTGGAAACGGCAGGAGTTCCTTCTTTCTTTCTGCTGCATAGTATTCCATTGTGTAAATGTACCACACAGCTTTTTGATCCACTCATCCACTGATGGACATTTAGGCTATTTCAAGCACTTGACTATTGTAAACAGTGCTGCTATGAACATAGGGGTGCATAGGTTCTTTTGAATTGATGTTTCAGGATTCTTTGGGTATAATGCTAGCAATGGAATTGCTGGATCAAAAGGCAGTTTCATTTTTAGTTTTTCTGAGGAAATTCCATCCTGCTTTCCATAGTGGCTGCACTAGTCTGCATTCCCACTAACAGTGCACTAGGGTTCCCGTTTCTCCACATCCTCGCCAGCACTTGTTGTTTGTTGATTTGTTGATGATGGCCATTCTGACAGGTGTAAAGTGGTATCCCGTTGTGGTTTTAATTTGTATCTCTCTGATGGCTAGTGATGTTGAGCATTCTTTCATTTGCCTATGGACCCTCTATATGTCCTCTTGGGGAAGTGTTTGTTCAGGTTCTTTGCCCATTTTTTAATTGGGCTGTCTGTCTTCTTGGTGTTGAGACATGGAAGTTCTTTATATATTTTGGAGATCAATCCCTTGTCTGAGCTATCATTGGCAAATATGTTTTCTCATATGCTTGGTTCCCTTTTCATCTTGCTGATATTTTCTTCGCTAAGCAGAAACTCTTTAGTTTGATGTAGTCCCATTTGCTTATTCTTTCCTTTATTTCCCTTGCCTTAGGAGATATATCAGTGAAAATGTTGCTCCGTGGGATATCTAAAATTTTCCTGCCTATGTTTTCCTCTAGGACTTTTACGGTGTTGTCAGTTGTGGTTCTTATGTTAGGCTAGCCATGATGGGTGATTTGATGCAGCAGACTAGGAAGGAGGTTACTAGTGATAGTTATATTAGCAAGAAGGAAGAAATATGTGGATCAATCAGTTCTAACCATTTGCATGGTTTCCATGGTGATATGCAAATACATTGCACATGAAAATTTGTATATGAAAGTAGGCAGGGATTACATCAGATTTTCAGATGATATCCTATACTAACCCATCTAACCTTTCATGAAAAGACTTCACTTGAACCAGACACATCCAGAAATCCTTGTATATAATATTGAGAACTATCATGACACCATTTCGAACTGCAGAAATTAATAATGTCAGTTTTGCATACTACATTAATTTTTATACCACATTTCCTTATCTCATCAAGATGGTGTTGCTACATATGAATGGAGAAATTCAAAATATTAAAGGAAAGCCACCAATCCAAAAGTTACTCTAATATTGGCTTATGAGAACCAGCACTTCACAACCCCTAAAAGCACAACAAACTAGATGGAGTATATAGGCCTACGTGCTTTTGGATAACAGAGTAGCCTAGTTTCTAAACTGGTGTACCCATGAAGAATATATGCTATTGTTAACATCTCCTGCTGCATGTGGAGTAATACTACTGAGATAGTTGAATAATTTATGTTTAAATTAAAGGCAAGAGCAACTTGGTTATTAAAACATAGGGAATATAAGGAGCACTTGAAGTATTGGAGGGAACACTTTGTAACCTACACGAATGTCTATCTGCTGTGCTGTACAACTGTAACAAATATTTTTTAAAAGTGTTGAATAAAAAGAAAAAAAGATATGTAACAACAGTGTTGCATTTGGCTGGGGGAAAAAAGACACTGGAGGTGTCTGGGAGCCATTCTCTTTGTCCAAATTGGGGAATTTTCAATGTGTCTCTTAAGTGTCTTCTATTTCCATCCTACATGACTGCAGTTATTATTATTCATCTCACATCTTCAGATGTCTAGTCTCCAGAGTCTTAAATAATGCTGCATAACTACTTTCTTGTCAGATGGCACCAAAATGCATTCTTTAACAAAAGGAAAATAAACTGCTTCTGCTATGCTGAGACCAAAGATTAGAACATTCATCTAAATCTACTTCATAGAACATCTGCTCGTAATAATGGATATGGTGGTGAAGACCTGGAAACTACTAACATATAACCCAATGCTGGCCTCTTCTGTATATTCAAGGATAATAAGGATCCATAAAGTAGGCTGTAAAGGAAATTTTTTCAGTCTCAGTCATGCATATCTAACTGCCTGTAAAGTCTTCTTCATCTCATCTGGGCTTCATTGAGAGCTATAACCTTCGTTTTGATACTTAAATCACATAATGGCTGTATGTAAAACAGAGTTTACAGTCTGTTTCAAAAGTCAACCAAAGACAAACTCAGAATATTGCCTAGATTGGTATTCTTTTCTTTTTTCTTTCCCAGTGTTGGTCAAACATGAATGACTTTACCCTTAAGGGACATTTGCAAATGTCTGCAGACAGTTTTGATTGTCACACCCTAAGGGGATGAAGTAACATGCATCTAGTGTGTACAGGCCAGAGATATGGCTTAACATCTTAAAATATATAGAACACCCACATACATACACTCATAATGAAAACTAGTTAGTCCAAAAGTCAATGGTGCCACTGTTGAGAAGCCCTAAATTAATTTCTTTTGCATTTCCATTCAGGGAGACCCACAAAACTTGTTCTTAAGTGATACAGCTCTTTTTTTACCCAGTAATCAGTGAACTCGCTTTGCTTACTCAGTTATGGTGACCTTTCCTTTTTGATTTTACATGAGGCATAACTCAAAGAATATTTGGTATGACATTAGCATTTGTATCAGAACCAATCAGACTATTTGTTTGAATGAGGTGGGAAGATGTTTAACTGCAATAATCCATTAGCTTTTGAAAAAGAGAAGCCAGTAACCCAATTTCATGAACACACATAGTGGGACACAGTGAAGTGAGCTTCAGGCTTCTCTTGCTACTAAATGTGGAATCTCTGATGCCCATCAAGGAAGTTTAGGATTGCTCTAATCGCATCCAGGAGAAAGAACTTCTCGGCCCAGTATAATGTCTGTGATATCTGGGGATAAAAGTTCTACTGGCACCATCCAGGCCTTCCTGGGATTTATTTTGAGACATAAACAAAAACAAAAAAAAACCTTTTTATCTTTGCCTTTCAAAGATGGTATAAATTTATTCATGCCAGACTAGTTTCACCATTTTTACTTAACTTATCCCTGCTCAATTATAGGTCATAATCATTCCCAAAGGTTTGTTGTTGTTTTGTTCGGGTTGGAATTTTATTTTCCTTTTTCCATGCAGCTGGAAGTCTCTGCCCTTTATCTTCCCATATGTTCAATTTCCAGGCTTAAAAACTTCAGCTCAAATACCACAAAATTCTCTAATTTCATACTTGGTCATTTCAACTTAAGTGAGATTTTCCTCTTATTAAACTGTTTTACAGTGGCTCTCTACTTCTGAGGAAGGGGCAGGATCAGAGTCACTTGGAGGGGAAGAAGGTTCACATACTACTGCCCTTCACCTCTGATCCTGTTCTCTGACCCTGTGTACTCTGCCACTACCCCAGGTCCTCAACGAAAACCACCCCTCTTTAGAAATGATGGCCTGTAACACTCCTTTGAGAACATGTTGTCTTATATAATTATTCTTTGTATGTGTATTTATTATTTCCCAAATAATACTATAAATGTCAGAGACTTTATCTCATATCCCCTAATAATCACAATCTTGCCTGGTAAAACTATGTTAAAAATACAAGAATATAAAAAAAATATTTGTTGAACATCAAAAAGTTACAAATGATGAGTACCAACACACACAAAAATAATGTCCTTGAACATTTTTAGGATAAGATTTACAAACTTACATGTACGTATGCAGTTAAACAGCTTGGTACTTTTAATAAAACAGCTTTATAGCTTGACCCAAGGTGAGAATTAAATGTGAAAGAAAACAGTTTAGATTTGATTGCATTAATATTTTATTGGAAGCAGCTAGGCAAATTATAAACTGAATGTAAACATCACACAATTAGTAGATATGGAGAATTCTGGCATTCAACAAGCCTTTAGCGTCCTTAAGAAGCAATCACAAATTTACAGAAAATAATTTAAACTTTTAATTTCCTAATTTAAACAGTATCACTCATTAAAATGGTTTAGCTGACTGTAATTAGAAAATATGCCGTGTATTTAACAGCAACTTGCAAGTTCTCCATGGTCCAGATTACTAATAGACTCAATGATGCTCTTTTTAAATATTAATGTCAAGATTTTCAATACATGAAACCACTGACATCGAGATCAAGCATTTCATCTGAGAAAAAAAATGTTTCCTCCACTTTTCTCTATCAATATGACAGGAAGCAAAACGATTATCCATGGCTGTTACTCTACATGGCTTTCAAACTTATTCGCTACTTTAATTAGGCCATCTTGAATTAATAGATGCAAATACAATCTGTAACCAAAATGCTAGCTCTTTGTGGAAAGATAGTGCTTTGCTCAAGGCTCTAAAGTACCACTGCCTGTGCTTTCATAGGGAGACAGTGATGATGCCCAGTTTTACTCAACTTGGAAAACCAGGAGATCAAGGTGGAGATAGGTGCTCTAAGTTCAGTTCACGTCAGTTTCTACTGAGTGTCTTTTATATGCCAGGGACTGTGTAAACACAAGGAAAATAAAAGGTGAATAAGATGCCACTGTTTGCAAGGAGAGCACAGTCTAGAGCTGGGACACAGTATCATCTGAGATAGATAAAAATTAGGATACAAACTGATAAGCAGGCAAGGAGGGCCTAGAGTACCTAAAAGAGAGAAAAAGTAATTTTGAATTGAGAGGAAGTTTAATTTTTTTCTTAACCCCAAGTCCTAAGAAGTGCTAAATTTCTCTTTCCCTCTCTCTCTCTCTCTCTCTCTCTCTCTCTCTCTCTCAAATTCTTACACACAATTAAAAACATTAATGGGTACCAGAAACCATTATTAGATAATGAACTTTTATATTCTTTCTTCCCCTCCCAAAACATAAAATAGGAGGTTATTTTTTCCTTTCCTTTCTCTCCAACTCTGTATCCCATATCTTATTCTGAGATTTGGTTGCTCAGATTTCTGAGTTCTTAGCCTTCTCCTTGACATACTCCCTCCTCACACCCACCTGCTCACCGTTCTCAGGTAACATCCAGCACTCTCTTTGAAGTGTGTCCCATATTCTGGACTTTTTTTATATCAAAACTCTCAATTAAAATATCTCCTTTTTGTGCCCTATTCCTTCACACCCTAGTGTTTTGCTAGGTGAAAACTAGCTAATCTGATGTCACAGTTGGTACTGATATGTTAATTCGTGTTCCCTTGTAACAAATATCTGCTCTTTGAATCTCTCTGGAGAAAAAAAAATTATCAGTTGAAATACTTCCATTTTAGAAATGTTTTTCTTAAGACAGAAAGGGCCCTTAGGCCCAGACAGGTATCAAACCCACTCAAACTCATCACATCATATTGTCATTCTGAAACTCATCATATAATCAGCTGCATGCCATATATATGCACTACATTTGTTATTTAAGGACATCCTGCATGTGCCATATACACCTACATAAACTGAATATATTTTAGCACATGTTTGAAAACTAGAGTAAAAACTATTCAGTCCAAATCTTTCACAGTTTTCCTCAGCCCTTGACCATATCCAACAAACACATAAACAGAAAACAATACTATTACATATAATTATTAACAAATGTATATGTATTATACCACATCCTACCTTAGTTTTTAAAAGGCTTTTTAAAATACTTAGTGCCATATGAAATGACTTTCTGTTATAAGGTCTCTCCAGGAATTTCAAAAGCCCCAGTAGGCCAAAACAGAACATATTTGTCTGGCTTGTATATAGTTGTTCTAACAATTACTGTGATTCCAGTGAAATCAGAGGGTGGACAGTTGCTAAGATATGAAATATTTTGTATCTACTTCAATTCATGGGGAAAATAGTAAGCATCTTTCAATAATTTCCTGCTTGAAAACTGGGATTTTACTGAAAATATAATTAGTCTCTTTAAGGAATAATAACACAACGTTTCTCTTCCTCAGACCCTCTAAAATATGCTGTATTAGTGGTCTCAATCATTATAAGCACATTAGAATATCCTGGGAAGCTTTACAAAGTTATCAGGTCTAAGCTACACTCCAGACCACTGAGATCAGAATCTGGGAGTGGGGACACCAGTGCTTGTTAAAGTCCCATTGAGGTCAAGAATAACTCATCTAGCCTGAAAATAAGACCAGTTCTTCTGGTGGACATGCTGGCCTTGGGCTTGTGAGAAACACTGACAGCAAGGAATGTGCAAGAAAAAAAACCCCATCCCTAGATGGAAACTGAAGAGTGGGCATCCAACCTCATTTCCTAGCGCCAGGCGAGAACTAGGAGAGGCCAGTTCCCGATCACAAGGGTTTGTGGGTAGCATTGTAATAGCTAATTAGCTAAGGAGCAGAGGAACTGGTGAGGTTGATGACAGTGACCCAGAAAAGGGCAACCATTGCTGCTCATCACCAAGTGACCCACAAAATGATGGGAGAGAGTACTGATTTTCAGGGTTTATTCACAGAGTAATAAAAGGTCAGGATCAAATGCAAAGGCTTTTGAATTGTTTCAGATTTTTGAAAATCATAACTAGCTTATGGGGTAAATAGCACAGGGACTAAATTACCGTTGACATGTGTAGTTAATTGTCAAGTTCCAACCGAAGGTATCCAACTCATCCAAGATTATTACACAAACAGTAAAAAGCACTTGAAACATTTGCTTTGTCCTACTGCTGGATGTCTACTATGCTATTCTGACAGTGAGGGAATCAATACACTTAATGTCACTGTTAGAAGGGAAAATTGATGTTCCTCACTTTAACTGTGTCTAATAACTGTGTCTAGATGCATATGTTTGTTGGGATGAAGTCTGGATTGTCCATCTATGTTGGATATTGCTATTTCTCTTATAGGAGTACTATAAAATCCTAGAGCAGGGAAGTGTGGGATAAAGCACCTAGGCCTTGAATTTCAGCTACATAAATGTATTTCTTATACATCAGTGAAGTGGGAACATTGAGTTTATAAAATAGTAAATCTAAGTCTAGATTTTACACTAAAGAAAATCCAAAGGAACTTGTTTGTTTTCCTGAATTATGCATGAGAGGTTGGGAATTTGGGAATACTCAGCACTGATTACTTCTAAAGGGATGTTATAGACTTAACTACATTGTTAGGTCAAAACAGTAATTAAATATACCCCATCTTATCAAATTCCATTCTCTCATTTAATAGGTTTGATCAAAGTGTATAAAGATCATCCATTTTACTTGGAGTTGTCCACACCTTTGTAGGCCCTGCTAGCACTTTTAACCATACATCTGAGCAACAGATTGTCAAGATAAAGCATGATCTTTTATTACTCACTTTTATCTTTTAGATTACTTTTATAGATGAACTTTTTTGATAGAGAAAGAGATGCTAGAGCCAGAATGGCACATGTGGCTTAAATGTCTTTATCTACCATTTAAGGAATAGAACTGTGTTTAGGAAGTAGGTCCAAATTTAACATCTACATTTATTTTCACTATTTTTTAATGAGAATTTCTGTGTGATATCTATCATCTGAATATTAAATGCAAAATTTCCTCTTTTATTGACAGACACCATTTTTAATTCCTGCAAGTGAACAAATCATTAAAAGAAAGTGAAAAGTGAAACAAAATATTTTACTTTTCTACTTGCTCACTAATATGAGTTAAAAATTGATCAAAAAACTTAACAGCAATGTATTCAATTATGAATGTTTATATACAGCTGTGGGCAAAAGTAGGTTTACAGTTTTTCACATGGAAAAAGACATGCAGATTATGATTATTATTACAATAGCTGTATTAACTCAAAAGAATGTCACAGAGTGCACTTAGGTACACCTATATTTGCCCACTCCTGTATGTTTTAGGAAAAAAGGTTTTCCTCTTGTGTGTCTCCTTTATTGTTCACAGGAACACTGTACTTCTGGTCACCAAATGTGTGGAGTTTGTTCCTCACCAGGTGTCAGACGTTACAGGTTAAGAGCTCAGTGTCACAAGACAGCCCCTGTCCCCACACTTCAGATGTCACCTGTGCTTCTGATAGGATGACTTTCAAGCTCAAAATATATTAGCTTGCAAAGGAAATACGTGTTGAAGAAGAAAAAAGAGCAGAGTAAAATATTTTATTATTAAAACATTTTGTTTATATTTAAATCAATAATAGTAGACCTCAAAACTGATATTTTATGCCACAACACATTTTCTAAAGATTGATATAATATTATGTTTCAAATTATATATCCTTTTCAACTATTTAAAATTTTAACAAAACATTTTGACTCATCTTAAAATATGAGCAGCTGCATAACACTTTCAAAATAATTTTAAAAGAGATGAAAACAAAAGGGAGGTTTCAGATGCATAAAGTACTGAGCAAGTAACATGGCCTCCCCCAAGATCTCTATACAGGCCAACCAAGCCATCTGTCCCAGAAACTTCCAGAGGAAAAGGTAAAATGTGAAGATGGTTAGTTGAGTGGGCTTATACTTAGTGGGAACAAGTCTCAGTCCCACATTCCTTAGCTAGCCACACCTTGAGTTCCACGAGGCCAGATACATGCAAATTTGTCCAACCCCTCTCAGTGATTCAAGGCTAATAACACAGGAAAATTCTGCAGGATTCTTTATTAGTCATATGTTTAATGGTTTCTAAAAACCAGATGCCAACGGAATCATTATCAGGGACTCTGATTGGAATAGATTCCAAAGTTTTGGCAACCACTAGATATTTTTCTTGGTGAAGGAGTATGTTTCATAGGATAGAGTCATTTGGAGCCCAAGAGCAATTGTTATTTCTTAGAGTACTCTTTTTTTAAAAATTAACTTTGAGAGAGACAGCAAAGGGAGTATGGGGGGTGGGGAGGAGCATTGTTGTTCTGCTTCTTGTATGTGTCCTGACTGGAGATTGAACCTGCAACCTTGGCATATTGGAATGATGCTCTAACTGGATGAGCTACCTGGCCAGGGCTTAGATTATTTCCTAGGGTACTATTAATCCAAGGTGATAATAAAAAGAGCTTTGCATAATTGTCCTATAAATCAGACTTATTGGGTCATGCTCAAGAGGAAAGTTTAAAAAAAAACTCTATAGAAAATTAACTTATTGAGCTATACTAAGAAATATGAATATATAAAATTAATCATTATATTATCATTGCAATGATTATTTTTATATCAATAATCCTTCAATAATAATAATTTATAATATAAAGATGATAATAAATCAAGTAAGAAAGATTGAGATATTTTTTAAAAACCTGTATGTTAAATAAGAAAAATGTATTTTAGACTCTAAATGAATTAAATTTCTTTCTTTTTATCCCCTCTTTTGTTTGGATTAAGTATGTTGGAAAGCTCATTTGAAAAAATTTCTTTTGAAGGGAGATCCTGGATAAGACCTTTTATAGAATTTATTGTTGAAAGTAAATCTTCAATTTAACTCAGCTTACTCTGTGTCAGTAGTGACACAACGCTGACAAAGGCAAATCATCATAAGGAAGATAGAGACATACAAGATGGGGCAAAAGTAGGTTTATAGTTGTTCATATCGAAAGTAATACAATAAGTAATAAGTAGTAATACAAGAATAAGCTCTATGTTTTGTGTATTCAAAACAGTAAACCTACTTTTTCCCCAACCTGTAGATAGATAAATGTTAGGTGATAGCTTAGATAAAGATAGATTCACAGATACATAGATATAAAGATGTATACATATATATGTATATATATAATATTTATATGTAAATTATATGATGGGCACTAAATGAGATGAGATGAAGGTGATCCCAAATAAGTCAGAGGTGAGATTTTCTTATAAAATTTGACATCCACCAGAGATATTCCCAACCTTTTCTTTTTCCCCTCTCATGGGGATATGGAGACTCACAGCAAGAATCTCACGATTCATCACAATCTTCAGTCACATGTAGAGATATAGAGGTCTGCAATGGAGCATTTATTTTGGTGAGAGACAGAAGGGATTCCCTGGGACAGGATTTGCCCCAATGTTTCATGGAAATTGCAGTAAAGTACAAAATTGACAGCAGCGGTGACACTCTTATGTGTCTCAACCTTACTGGCCTTATGGTAAACACTCATGGAGTGACTGAGTTACAGTTAACCTAGAAAATTTGGGGCTTTGTAACTAAGCACCGATGATGGGCATAACTTTGAGAAGTGGGTCTTGCTTCTCCACTCTGGCTTGAGAGAGATGGGAAGGAACCATAAAGGCATACTGGCTAGAGAGGGGAATATATGACCCACAGCGCTGTAGGCAGATGACAACATTTTTTCCCAGAAGAAGGCGCTGCATGACACAGGCAATAGGGCCCAGATAAAATTCCAGAGACAAATTGAAGAGGCTGAAGATATTCCCAGGCATACAGATGGGAAAGAACTTCAGAGAGATTATCTGAAGTCAACCGTCTTAGACATGGCCGTTAATGGAACTAGCAGACTTCTTCTGTAAATGTTTATGTGACTTTATTTGCTAACTGCTTAACTTTATAATTCTTACACTTTTGCTACCATAGTAAGGAGGAAATGTTAGAAGAAAATAAATCCTGTGAATAGACACAGTGAATTACAAAATTGTGCAAGTACTATTATCATTATTACGTATTATATTATTAAGAGTAGTCTAGATAGTTTGCAAATGCAGAACCAGTGCTGGATAGGGAGAGTGAATTTTGTCTTATTTAGTGGTTAGAGAGGAAAGTAAGCCAACTTTCTTACTACTTATAATAGTTTTAAAAGATATTCAAAAATTATTTTAAATGGCTGAAGATAAAGGTAGTTGATAATATCAAGTATTGGGCAGGTATGAGAATGACTGCCAAGATTCTGAAAGCTTCTTATTTAGATGTCACTGTTCAGTCACGCCACTAATAGTTACTTTTCACCTGCAATGTGTCAGGCACAGTGTTGTGTGCACTGATCATACAGCCACAAGCAAAACTGACAACAATCTCTGCCCTCGTGGAGTTTGTACCTTTTGTACTTGAAAACACCTTGGAGGAACATTATCAATGCCCCTTCAATGAAATAAACTGCAGCATTTGTGAAACCCAATAAAATAAATTGAACATGTTTCAAAACTAAAGGTGGCAACAAGATTGGAAAAGATCTGTTATCCACAACTGTCTATATTTTACCAGTTGTGGGAAATTAAAATTCTTTTTTGGATTTCAGTGGGAACAATAGAATAAAAGTAAGGCTTTGTTTTATTATTGTTCATGAACCCCACAACTCCCAAATTAGGACTCTCTTTTAAAACTGAGTGTATGGCTTACTCTTCAGGCTTGAGCAGACCACTACCTCCTCCCCAACCAAATTTAAATTGTGGGAATCCTATTCTCAAGAAGAGAAGGGGCCTGGAAAGAATGCATTCCAAAGATGAAAGAAGAGAGAAAAAGACTCAAAACCATGAGCGTATTTAGTAGTAACTGCTTTCTACTATTACGCATTCTGAGATATAGGGAAAGGGATATAGAGATCAGGAGTTAGGTCCCGTCCAAAATAGTCACTCATTTAAGGTCAAAAAGTAGAAAAATGCAAAACCTGTCCCATTCTTTTCAGTAGACAGTCCCATTGTGGGGGGTCTCCTGGAAGGAATAATCATCTCCTCTGGGATGAAAATGTGGCCAATGAACATCCTGAGCTTTGTTCGATAAAACAAACTGTTATCTGTCCTTTGGGACTAGGGTGTTTCTTAAGTGGCGGGCTGAGGATCCAGAAGTTGGAAGACAGAGTAAGAGAGTCCCCAGCCTCATTTGCTGATATTTGATAAATGAATAGTTATTCCCATCCCAAGAGTCAAATCATTTGGGAAGTTTAAACAAATACAGAGGCTCCAAGTACACCCCAGTAGTGGAGAATGAAAATACCGAAAAGTGAGGTCTTCACATCTGTATTTTCAAGTAGCTCATGGGGAGATTCTGTGCCACAGGTTTGTAAAGCACTACTCTGGACAGTTTGTGAAAAATTAGTCTTCACTTTCAAACCTCCTTGTTGGTTTGCCTCACAGAGGGAAGTGTAAGGCTGAGGCCTGAGTGAGGTCATCCTATGCTATAAACCCTTGGAGATGAGGTAGGCACAGGAGAGGCATGTCAACAGATGCCAAGGCTTAGGTACCTCCATGGTCCAGGTCCTGTGACAGCAGTTGCTGACACCCCTGCCCCCAGAGCCTTATTAGCACACTGATCCATGCTTTGAGGTGGTTAAAAAACAAACTACACAAAACAGAGAGCAAAGAAAAAGATCTTTACTTTTTACTAACAGAACTCAACCCCGTTGGAAGATTTAGTACCTTAGAGCTAATAAGGCTTTCAAGAAAAATTATCTCCATATGCTGACTTCATTCTCTCAACTTTTGTTCACGTTTATTATTGAAATATTTTATTAATGCACACCTCCCTAAGTACTGATTTTAAATTAAATCTACTGAGCATGACGTGGTTGTATTAGCTTAAAACTATAATCACTTAATTACGCTTTAAGTCTTTTATTTAATAAATCAGTTTAACCAAACCAACTTTACAGTTAACATTTATTAAATGATACTATCTAAAATGTACCTTGTTTTTACAGAGAGAACCAGACTTGAAGTTAGGGAATCTCAAACTTTCCCAAATTGTTTTTTCCTCTGTGAAGACCTGTAAGCATAGGAAAGCCATTTCATCTCTCCATATCATAGTTTTGTCACCTGTGAAAGGCAATCATATACACACCAGCTTGACTCAAACTTGTATGGAAAATGCAAATTTATGAAGTACAATATAATTATAAGCTACCTGGTTGTTATCATTTAAAATAATTAGGCTGAATGTAGGATAAGGTTGAAACAAATTTGGGAATCAATTAGTGATGGAATGAGCAAAAGGATAATGTCGTGATGACCTGTATTTTTCTAGTAAGAGTAGCGATAGAGTTATTGATAGCACCCCTTTCTCATGACATGAGTTTTCTGTGTGTTCCTATTGTACCTGCATAAGTGTAGTTTACAATAAAAGCAAACATGTCTACCAGGGTTATACTTTGCTCTCTAATGTCTGGGATTGAGGTTGGAGCAGTATTTCTTGTTCAGATGTTGCAAAGACTCTCTCTGTCTCTCCTTGTCAAGTCCTTTGCCTTCTCTTTGAAAGACTATGAAAGCAAATACCACCTCATTTCTTTCATCCTGCCGGTAGAATTTTTTCTTTGAATTGTGATGGAAATGTCTTCCTAAGAGACAGATCCCAATTTGTACAGTTTTTCATTCACATTCCATTAAAAGCCAATGGTCAGAAATGAGTTTTTACATATGCTGAAACAAAATATCTTAATAAGCTTTCTTCAATTAATGGATTGCACTTTTTAAAAGAAACTGTTAATAATTCAAATTCATGTTTATTGCCCTTGACAAAGTAATAAATTGTGCTTTTAAATTTTGTGATCTTGTCTCATCTTCCTGTATATCCTTTTCCTGTTTATATAGAATTATCTTCTTATTTATCCTTGAAAACTTCTAAGTCATTTGAATCTTAGCTCTCTTTTTTATTTTTCTCTTTGTTTTCCTCACTTTATATCTGGTTTGGATATTACAGTCTTTATTTTTAGTAATTAAAATTGCAAAATATATATATTTAACTATGTATCTGCAGCATCATTCAAAGTGTTTCACCGAGGACATTATGCTTAACTACTCCTAAAACATTTCAGCTGCTATCTTGCAAATCGTTGTTGTCTGGAAATTTAATTCCAGCATTTAAAGACACCTATAAAATGAGCCACGTATTACAGTCGATAATAAGCATTATTCCCAAAGGACTTTACTGATTTATTTGCTTTCCATTGCTTCTTATATTTCACTTCTTTTCAACGATTTTAATTTTGGTGATGAATGTATCCTTGAGTAGTCCTTTCAGAACTCACAGAACTCTACCTCACATTCTTATCTGGCTCACGTACCTACCGTTAGCGACGCCAGTCTCGCCCTCAGTCCCCATGGAGTCCCAGTGATTCTGTCTGCTCACTTACTGCCTTGTCCATTGTCCCCTTACTCATTGATCATCCATGATGTAAGGGAGTGTTTTTTAAGTGAGTTAGGTACTTCCTCTTGCCCTTAAAAATCAATTTTCACCTAATAGCCAGTACAAATTTTTAAAAAATTCGTTCCTAAAAAATATAAGTTGCATTCAATGTTTTAAATATATAAATTGCATCCTGTTAAATACATAAACTGCATAAAAATTTAAAAATATAAATTAAAATTGAATTTTAAAAATATAAATTACATTCTTATATAAATATAAAATATAAATATAAATTGCAATCTCTGTTAAAATATGTAAGTTATTATTATTACTCTTGAGATAAATATAAAACCCTTGACATGGCCAATAATTGCCCTCATTAACTTCTTCCCTGAGGTTTTTCAACATGCTTTATTCTCTACCTGGAATTTTCCCCCTGTGTTCCTGTCCTGACTAGCTGCTATGCTTCAGGGCTCTGGTTAAATGATGAAATGACTTTTTGTCATTCAATCATGTATTCATCACTCAACAAATATTTTCCGACTTTCTACTATTGACATGCCTGTCCTAGGCACTGAGATAAAGTAGTGGTCAAACTAGGAGGGGAGAAATGAGTTCATGTATGTTTATCTTTATCCCTATCAATATATATTAAGTGCTGTGTAGTAA
The DNA here is from genome assembly GCF_987537825.1 of Furipterus horrens. Taxonomy (NCBI): domain Eukaryota; kingdom Metazoa; phylum Chordata; class Mammalia; order Chiroptera; family Furipteridae; genus Furipterus; species Furipterus horrens. Next base: position 54,236,762 of record NW_028327176.1, on the reverse strand, counting down.
TTTCTAAGCAAAGCCTTGGCCAATACCAACCTAAATTGGATTTTCCTTCATAAGAATCTAATTTGTAATTTTTATTTTTTACTGTTTATAAGAATATATAATAGTGAATTTACTGTGTGATTTTGCTCAGTGAATGTCTTTTGGCTACCTTATAGACCCCATTTGTTAGGGAATATGCTTCTTTTAGCTCTACTCTATCTTTGATCTTAACACTGTGCCTAGAATATAATAGATGCTTAATAGAGATTTGTCAAAAACTGACTAATGTTGACATTTTAAAGTATTTATCTTTATTAATTTTATTCTAAATGCTCACAGGGGATATTCTGGCTTAAAGACAGATTTCCCATTACCTCACAGTAAAAAATAGACATAGACTCTTCTTCCCCTCTCTTCAGGCAGCAGGAAGAGAGCTGATAGAATTTTTCCCTATGCAAGTGGCCCAATCCTCCACAGTTGAAAGATAATGTAAGAGGCTTTTCTATGCTTCTAAAGGAAAAGGGGGCAGTCTCCCTCCCTTCTTGAAAGGGTCTTTTTGAGAAGCCTCCAGTCCTTTGGAATGTAAGTAAAAATATCTCCAAAAACCAAATAGCCCTGTGTCTGGGATTTATTCCTTTGAAATGTCAATAATCATAATGTAATCATAATAATATGACCATAATTATTTAATATTTTATGATGCAATAGTTTCTTCATGTTAACACTTCCATAATTATCTTAATCTATTTTTATATTAGGTTAGTTAGAATCTCAAAGTGTTGGTAGGTAATCATGCTAGTAAGTATTCCTGTCATGCTTGTTTTCAAAGGTTTGGCTTTGTGGACAAATAAGGGGCCACCTCCTAAACCTGACAAGCTCAGGGAAGGCATTCATGGTGGCCTTACAAACTCAGAGACCTAATGCAACCACATGGAGTCGTCTGAACTTAAACCTTTCTAACTAGGCCAGTATCTTCCTTGGCAAAGGTCAATCTTCACCTTAACTGAGCCTGTCTGTTGTCTTTTTGCATCTACGATAACATACCTTTGGACTGTCAGGATAATTTCCTTCCCACCCCCTCAACCCCTCACTGCAGCAGAGCAGAGACCACGAAACCCCTCATTGTTATCGTTATGGTTATTGTTAATTGCTGACTATCCTATACCCGCTGATATAAAAGAAATATCTCTCTATTCCTTTTACATTTTATCCAATCACAGAGATTTCCCTGCTTTTCGTTCTCCTGTCTCACTAATCTATCACCAGTGAATGTTATGTAACCCCCTTACGTCTCCTTCTTTAATTGTAATGTATAAGGTGCAAAACTGCCGTTCTCTGGAGCATTTTCTCAATCCATTGTGATTTTGCTTCCCAGCGATTGTTGTCAGTTTGGCTCAGATAAACTCATAAAAATTCTCTATGGCTTTAAACTTTTCTTGCATTGACAGCTTTAGCATTTTGTGTTTATGATGTTATTTGTTGTTGGTTTTAATTATATACTTTTGCATGGGAGGATAATTAAATGAGGGAATTCCCCTTTCTTTACAGCAGCAGGTATTTCAGTAAGAGATTCATTGGCAGACTTACACTTTCTGAATCTGTTGGGAGTAGTTTTCCCTTCCTGATGCACATATATTTACAGACGTTGCTGTTTAAGTTACCTAGACTTATCCATCAGCAATACATTATCGTATCGTATCGTATCGGCAACCGTCCGTCTCGAGAGACGATGGCGTAGCTTCTTAAGAGTCTATCTGCACCGCCGAGAATGGCTGTGCAGTCCGACTCGGGAGTGACACGGTATCTGTCTCCTCCCGTGTTGAATCGACATCTAGCGATGACGCTGGAGTGTCCTCTCCAGTGAAGCTGAAGCTACAGAGCCTGGGCAGGGTGATATGGAGGGTCTGCTGTTGCCCATGCAGCAGACCCCCCCTCTCTTCGCAGCTGAAGGGTCCAAGGGAAAGACGGAGTCAATACAGCTTGGCTTCAGGTGCGCCACAGGAGTTGCCGGTGTTGACTACAACGTCAAACCGCCTTAGGGACTCCGGCTCCGGATTTTCTGTCGGGGTTTACTCCCTTAGCCTTTCCCCTGAAGAGGTATGCCGCAAGGCAGCGGAGGTTTTTTGGAGTCAGAGTTTTCCTTCTCTGATGTGCCCTGACTGGAAGATCGAACCAGCGACACTTAGCTCGCAGGCCGACGCTCAATCCACTGAGCCAAACCAACCATAGCAACACATTAGGTGAATATAAAAAGGAGGTATTATATAACCACTACCATTTTTTTGTCTTCTAGTTAGAAGATTAAAAATATGCAGTCCTACCTAACAGGTATTAAATAACCAGCAATCCCAGGTATTATAGACAATCCATAAAATTAGATTAACACCATTAAACTTTGTTACAAACTGAGGTTTACAGATGATAGTAACAGCTAGTGAAGCCAATTTTAAGTTAGAGAAAAATTTTAATAGGACAGAATTAACTCAACAATTTGAAAAAAACATTGCCTTAAAAAATTTATGTATTTATTTTTTAATTCAATCTTTTTTGTATTTTTTCATTACCCTTTAGTCCCCTTATATCCTCCTCCCCCCAGCAATCACCACACTGTTGTCCATGTCCATGAGTCCTTTTTCCTTTTAGCTCAATCCCTCCACTCCTAACTTCCCTCCCTCCACCAGCTGTCATTCTGCCCTACATCTATGAGTCTGCCTTAACAATTTTCTGGTTTCCAAAGCACATTAGTTTCTTCTTTAAAAAGTGAAATCCAAGTAACTGGAGGAAAGAGAGATTAAGTTTATAAAATTTTATTATTTTCCCACAGTAAAGGCCTGGATAAGAAGCTCATGATTAATTTAATACCCATTATAATTCACAAAATCTATGATAAAAAATTGAATTTAACTTAGGCTCTGGCTTTTGTTCTTTATTAATACTTTTGTGGATCAAGTTATATTTTAAAATTTAGCTCTTTAATGTACAAATAGAGATTTAATGGTTTTACTTATCAAATAATAAAAACAATTTAATTTTGTAGTAATTAGAACTGCCTAGGAATCATTAAAGAGGAACATTCATACAAAAAAAATTTACAAAGAGGAAATTTACTGCAATATGACTTATAATAAGGAAAATCTGAAGGAAGCAAAATCCAGTGCCAGATAATATGACTCATTTAAATATATGTTGGCACAGGATTATTAATATATTGGGATTATTCTAAAAATTACAGAGTTGTCCAGAATACTTATTGATCTAATAAGTTGTTCACATAACATTAAATTTTTAAAAGCTCTCTTAAAACTACACATATACATATGAATATATATACACATATGTACACCCATATACATATACATAAATGTGTAATGCTGAGGGATAAAGTTGAGATAAGTAGTTTTTAAAACAGGCACATGTATATTCCACAATAGGATTCTAGTCTCCTCTGAGCTCCCTGAGCTCTCTGATCCCTGTGTTGCAGGTTGGACTGTTCTCCAGGGAAGCAGAATTTCAGGCAGAGTTGAAAGTCTGGGATGATTATTAGGGCCAAAGGAGATATGTGTTACAATGTAGACACTATGGCTTCAGTAAACCCCATAGGGAGCCGTGGAGCTAAACTGATCCATCAGAAATGCTTTACACTGGGCCAAAACGACAAAGACTTTATGCTTCTGATTCCAGCAGTTACCGGTTTGGCCTGCTCTTAGACGGGTATGAACTTGGGCAAGACAGCTAGCTCTCTGAAGCTGAGGCAATTTCAGAAGAGAATGCTAGCTCTCACAGCTACTGGAACATCTGGGCATCACATCTCTTTCTTCACTACTCTCTTTAAGTTGAACCTAGAAAACTGTACCTTTACTACACATTATTATTATATTATTACACAGATTGGATAGCGTGCATAAAATCAAATCACACTATTACATCCAAAATCCAATTCCTTGCCTACCCAGGTTTTTTAAAGCATAATTTCTGTAAGAAAAATACCAATAACATATGTTACTTGTAAGAAACTCACTGCTGTAGCAAATGTATTTCTTTATTCATTTAGGGAAAACATCTTGCAGATAGCAAGATATGGAAAGCTGTCTGTTATAGGTAGGATATGCTACCAGGTAGACATTTCCCCAAAGCAAAGTAAAACTTCTCTCCCACTATAAACTTACGGCTCAACAACCATTCTTGTCCATAAAGGGGGTAGGGAGTCTTGAGACTTTATTGACAGAATCTTAAAATTGTTTTATTATTTTTAAAGTTGTCACTAATATATATACATGCTTTAAAATCTTAGATCAAAAAACAAACTGAAGATCTTCACTGTATGCCAAATTAAGAATCAATCCACTGATTACTCAAACATCAGTTTGGTTATCTGGGACTTTAGTAATTAAGAGTAAGCAAAGAGTAATCATGTAGGTCAGTTGCCCATTTACCATGGTACTTCAGTTTGAAATAAGAGTAATTTGTGCTTTTCTTTCTTTCTTTTTTTATCAGCAGATGCCTGTTGTCCACATGGAATACAAACACACACATTCACATACAAACATGAAAAAAATAATATTGATGGGCTCCATAGAAGGAAACAAATAAAACAGTTTTGAAGACTTACTAATACAAAAAATTAGGAAACCTCTCATGTGGAATATACATTTTAAAGTTGTAAATGCTGAGGATCAGTTTAACACACAGCATATTTACTATAACAAAATAAAGATGTTTCCTCCCAATCTCAGGGCAAGTGTCATAGCCAAAAAGGTAATTCACTATTAAAAAAAAAAACAACAATGATAAATCTAAGAAAAGCAATAGTAAAATAATCTTTCCTAGGCTAAACTAATGATTCTTTTATTTATATGTTTTGTTCAATTATACCAATTTTTTAGTTAGTTAGATGGTAATAGGAAACATTGAAGCACAAATATTATGACTTTATCAGTACTCTATCAAGCATATGTTTCCTCTTCTATCTAAAAAAATCAGTTCTAATTACATGTTAAAGTGTTTTGTTTCCCTTACAAGAAAAAAAAAAGCTTCATTGTTTCCATTTGGTCCAATGCATGGGAGAAGGCTCTAGGGAAGTTGAAAGGCTACTCACCGGGGGCAGGTAGAGGCTCAGGCTGAAGCCAGACACCAGGGGAACACAGAGGGGCCCCTCAAAGGCCTCTGGGTTCTGAACGCTCCTAGTTGTGCCTGAGGGTGAGGCTTTCGAAGTGATCCCTGCCCAGCCCAGCCTGGGGGCCCGCCAGGCTTCGGAGGTTGGTCAGGATTCACCCATCTTCTCAATGACTTTCACCTCTTCGTCCAGAAAGTGGTTCTCCAAGCGGTCACAGAGATGAGGGTCTGTGCGGGCAGAACCCAGGGCAGGCAGCTCCAAAAGGGCCTGGTTCGGGTTCTTCTCCAGGATCACGGCAGTATCCATGGCGTCCTGAATGTCACCCCACTCATCCTGGTAAGGCTTCAGCACCTCTTGGAAGCACCACCACCACGCTGGTCTTGCATCTTTAAGAGATGCTCTCTCCCTCCACTCTTCTCCTCCCACTGTAGGAAATGGCCGAGGCCTTGCAGAGCCACCTCCTCACCATGGAACTAAAAGCCCAGAGAGAGGTAGGTGTAGGAGGCCCGCAGATGCAAGGTGACCAGGTGGTTGATTGCAGCACCCACCTCAGTGAAATAATTCTGACGAATTTGAGAGCTCATGCTTATTTGGAAATAGAGTTAAGGTTCTGAAGCTGGGGACTGGAAAGGAGGCTGGAAGAAGGGGCATCCCTGGGTCTGTTCTCTCTGTCCAAATACTGTTGGAGCAAGAGACAGATCCGGAGGATAATCAAGGGCCCTGCCAAAGTGTGTGTGTATATTTTAACATTAGTAAACAATTCCTTAAAATGAGTGGGCAAATAACAGAATATCCAATTTTGCATAATTAATTAAACTAATAAACGAAAGAGATAGTTATAGTCTCACTTGTGATCACTGACTAGCATCAAAGAGAAGAATACAATTTCTCGGAGTCGTGGACTCCTTAAAAACTTGGAAAAAGAATAATTGATTTTTGTAGGTGCATCTTACATTTTCCAGCAGGTAAATCACTCAAGGTGGCAATGTTTTCTCAAATTTCAATCTGAGAAAGAAGTAATATTTTAAAACACGAGACAATAGAAACTTTATTACAAAATGGAAAGATTTATTACATAAAGTGCTGAAGAGATGCAGAATAAGTCTGTCTCTTTAATAAAATGCTTCATCCATTATCCAAAGTACACAATATTTTACTTTCTTTTATGCAAATACATTTCTTAGGCACTGTCAAAACACAGTGACAAAAGCATGGACATTGAACCAGACAGACTTCCTACTTACTAGCTGAGTGATATAAACAATTCATTGAGGTTTTCCCAAACCTAAGTTTTCAGTGGTCAAATAGAAATAATAAGACATCCTAATCCATACAGGGTCATTGCCTACAGAACATGTACAATCTCATATGGCCCTTTCCACTTACTGTTATTTTTTATTGCATTCATATCACATAGAAATGCCAGTCGTTTTTTTGTTTTTTATTTTATTTTATTGATTAGGCTGTTACAGTTGTCCCAATTTTTTTCCCTCTATTCCCCTCCACCCTGTGACCCCCCTCCCTCCAGTTGTCCCCCTCCTTAGGCCATGCCCATTGGTTGTGCATATAGTTCTTCTCAACATCTTCCTGTCTACTCCCACTCTCTCCTACTATGCTTAATTCCTGCATCATCTCCCTCCCTTTCCCCTCCCCACTGACCTCCCCCCTATATGTTCCCCATACCTATTTTTTCCCCTCTCATTGCCTACTTAGTTTGCTTAGTTTGCCTTTGTTTCAATTCCCTAGCTTCTGCTGTTGTTTGTTGTGATACAGTTTTCATTTTAATGTTCATAGTTTTGATTCTTCTTCTTCTAAACAAGTCCCTTTAACATCTCATATAACAATGGTTTGGATCTAATGAACTCCTTCAGTTTTTCTTTGTCCTGGAAGCACTTTCTCTGCCCTTCTATCCTGAATGACAGCTTCGCTGGATAGAATAATCATGGTTGTAGGTTTCTGGTTTTCATTACTTGGAATCTTTCTAACAGTGGGACTTAATCAAGACAGGGAAGGAATGAAAGCTAGTCCTGCTGAAATGAACAAAAATACACACAAGACAAGTAGTGAGGAAGGGGAAGCCAGGGATCAAATCAACAAATCGGAACATAGGGAAGGAACAAACAGCCAACCAGTGCAGAAAGAGGAAACAAAAAGTGAGGAATATAAGGAGAGGCTCTGAAGCCTCTGAGACAGCTATAAGCGAAAGAACATTCAAATTATAGGATTGCTAGAGGGTGAAGAAGAAGAACTAGAAATTGAAAAATTATGTGAAAAAATAATGAAGCAGAACTTCCCTAACTTGGAGAAGAAAATGGACTTATAAGTCCAAGAAGTACAGAGAGTTCCAGATAAACTGGACCCAGGAAGAACCACGCATGATAATCAAAATGTCAAAAATTAAAGATAAAGAGAGAAGCAAGAGAGAAGAAAAGAATTACGTACAAAGGGGTCACAATTAGACTATCAGCTGATTTCTCAAAGGAGACTTTACAGGCAAGAAGGGACTGCCAGTCGTTTCTGAAGGAATATGTTGTTAACGCAATGAAAAAGTAGGTGTTTATTAGTCACCTGGCTTGCTGTATAATTTCCCTATATGGTATATCCAATCATATCAGAGCATCTTATTTTTCTGTATTTTCCATCCATCTTGCTGCTGGACTAAAACACAGCAAAGTAACTACAAAAGCTTTGGAGTTTTTTTCTACTATAATTTATTTCAAAGGGAAGTTAGCTGTACCCAGGACAGTATAAATATTTAAAGATACAGAATCTGCACGCAGTTTCTGATTAGTAATACTAGAATCCAGGAAAGCTCCAAACAATTGTACTGTAAGTTGTGGAACTACATATCTCTATGAAAATAGATGTTATACAGATATGAAAAGTGAGCTCAGATAAATAAAGGGATTTTATGAAGGTCAAGGAGCTTTCAAGGGGCTAATTAGACATAAACAAAGGCTGTCTCATATAAACTACCTGCAGAAAAGCTGTTTACAAAATCATACATCCAGGAGTGTCATAAATAAGATAAAACTCACAGCTGTTATAATAACTTGACAGTTTAAATTTGTCAGAATGTTGAACAATGTGTGTATGTGATTTATTGTTCTGGAGCCTCCTCCTATGAGAGAAATAGAAAGAATCATCACTCACAGTGCTGTCAGACCTGACAGTCCACTTGCAGTTTCCGACTCTGAGGCCCTGTACATTTCCTCTGTTATTCTATGTGGTTGAAAACAAATTAATATATCAAATGTCTTCTTCTCTTTCTACCTTGGATTTCTATAATTTTTTTTAACAGCTTTTTTTCGGGGTTACAAAAGATTGATATACTGACCAAATTGATCTGAATTTCAAATTATTTGATAAGACCCGAAGTAATAAAAATTTAATAGATATTGGGATAATTATTTTATTATTATGAACCTGTGTTCACTATTATTTATAGGGTCTTTGATAAATATGCTTTGAGACAAACTAACAGGAAAACACTGTATATTTTAGTTATAAAATGAGGTCAAATTTAATTATGTTTAAAAAACACTTCTATATATAAAGTCATGTTTTTTAATAAACTGCTCTGTTAAGAAGTCAATATTTGTAGAATAGTCTTACAAATGGCTATGCTAACACATTTTGAGAAAGAAAGAACAAACTGCATATTGCAATATTTGTGTGGCATTCAATTTTCTTACTCTGTGAGTCACCACATGAACAAAATAGACTTGATATCAGCTGAATATGACTTCTTAAATTTCAAATAAAAGCCCCTAGAGTTCGCCAAAATCATATACCTAAATTATTCAGTGTCCGGAGTTCCAACCAATAGCACTAAAATTCCCAGTTTGCACTATTTTTTAAATAAGTTTCAATCCAATCGCTCATAGTATAAAGGGTACAGAGATTGTCTTTCTTTGTATGAAGATTCTCCAATGTGATATCTCACATTATGACTTTGGATGAGATACTTGATATCTTATCAGTTCTAGAACTGTCACCATGAAATGTGACACGATGGCTCAACATCTGGCTGACCACAAACCTAGGTCCAGAATTTCTAAAATGTTTGAAGTTCATTTTGATAAAAGAATAGCATGAAATGGACATTATCACTTCACCAGATGTTAATCCAAGCTTTAAAAAATTAAGCTCTCAATTATTCCCAGATTTACTTTTTCTTCAATAGCCTCTCCCCTCCCTCTACCCCATCTACACACAGATGGGAAAATAAAGGTAAGTACCGACAGGCTAATTTAGAATCTGAGAAATTGGCAGAAATTAGTCTCCTGAAATATGTGAATGTGCCAGGATTAAACTTTAAAAAAAGAAAACTATCTGCTGTTCTTTAAATTTTTTCAATTATTGACACTGTTACAGATGTGGGTCCTCTTCTTAAGGAGCTTATCAGTTAGCGGGGGGTAATGACACACTAATTATTAAAGGTACAAAAAGTGCTGGCCAGGAATGGTCTGCCTGCAGCACTGGGGATGGGTCAGCGCTGGGGCCCGGCCGGCCGCTTCCCCAGCTCTCCCCTTGGAGCCACCGCACCAAACTCTCCCCAGGCGTTTCCTGTCCTCTCTGTCTTCCCTCTGCTTGTGCCCAGGGGGAGGAAAAAAAAAATACCCCAAAAAAACCCAAGAAAAGAGAAGAAAGAAAAGAAGAAAGAAAGAAAAGAAAGAAGAAAGGAGAGAAAAAAAATTGAAAAAAAAAACAAACAAACACAAAAGACCCCCCAAAAAAACCCAAGAAAAGAGAAGAAAGAAAAGAATAAAGAAAGAAAGAAAAGAAAGAAGAAAGAAAGAAGAAAGAGAGAGAAAAAATTGAAAAAAGAAAAAAAAGCGATGTTTTTACTCCGGGGGTGGGGTGGGGTGGGGAAGTGCTCTGGAAGTCCAAAGAAAAGAAAGGTGTCTATTGAGGGGATTAAGAAAAGCAGCTTAAAGGAAATACCCAAAGGTGAGGTAGGATTCTGACAGGTTGAAATAGTAGTGATAAGACAGAAGGTTCCAAATATATAAGATGAAGAGGTAGGGAAGTTTGGGGTAAGGAAGCAATAATTGGAATATATGTGGGGGGACAGTGAGCTTAGGCTAAAAAAAGTAGGGTCAAGCTAGAGTCAGAGGACCTTAGATAGCAAGTTAAGAAGTTTATGATTAATCGGTAAACCATTAGGTCTTCAGGTTACTGTGCAGGAAAGTGAGATACCTGAGCTTTGTTTTACATAGACTAACCTGTAAGGAGGATGGAGTAGAGGGAAAAGAAGTAAGGCAACTAATTATCATGGATCTCTGTTACTTCAGATGTAAAGTCATTAGAGGTTAACCAAGAATGGAAGGTTGTTGCTGAAGCAAGAGTGAAATAAAGGTTTAAGATGCAATAAACCATTCATTCATTCATTCATATATTTTAGTCAATACTATTTATCTAGTGTCTGTCATGGACAGATACTGCTGCAGTTTGGTGTTGGGGAAACAGTAAGAATGAGAAAAGCAAGACTTTTCCCTCAAGGAGCTTATATTCTTACAAGGATTAAACTTTCTTGACAATAACCTGGCAAAAGAACCTGATGCCATTATTGAAAATAATTGTTAGCAATGTGTTTTTCCCAGCAAACCTATGTAGAATCCACTGTTAAGAGCCAACACAGGCCTTCTTTTACCCATTTATGTAATAACAAGTCCCAGGGGAATCAAAATTTCTAACTGTCCTATTGCCACTGTAACAAATTATGTACTGCTGAAAACTCAACTTCACAAAGACAAGACAACTTTGAAAAGAATGTAGCATGACCGAATGCTGAAACTGGGGACTAGTCACAAGGTAGAAGCACACACTATATCTAACAGATGTCAAGTGTCACTGTAAATGCTTCAGAAATTTAAAATACACTGCTACACCCTGATGAGTTTGCTGTGGTGTTCCAGGGGCACCCCAGTGTACTGGGAACCACAGTCCCAATCGGCTTACCTGCTCCCACCTTTGCCTCTCTAACACTTGTCAACACAGCCACTAAAACTTTGGTCAGATCCTGTCCTCCTCCAGCTCAAATCCTCCCAGAGATCCTCATTTTTCTCAAATTCAAAGCCAACAATCCAACAATAGCCTGTAAGACCCTACCAACATCAAGGGCCAGAAGTTATTCTCTATAAGGGGCCAGACAGTAAAATGTTAGTCTTTGTGGGCCAGGCCATCTCTGTGTCAATTACTCAACTCTCAACTGTAGCAGCTTACTCCATATACAGGTGGGGACAAAGTAGGTGTACAGTTGTGAGCAGGTGAAACAGTTTATTCTTGTATTATTATTTATTAATTTTTCACATTATCTTCCATATGAAAAACAGTATACCTACTTTGGCCCCATCCTGTTAGGTTATTAGCAACTCAGCCCTCACTACAGTCACAAGAATGGTGAGTGTGAGCAGCACTAAGCAGGGGAAGAAAAGCAGAGGCAACCCAGGCCAAGTCGGGCTGACTGCACACATCTCTCCCTTCTCCTTCCTGCACAGTGTAACTCACCACAGTGCCTCATTCACCAACCTTTTCTTTTTTTACTTTCTCCACAAAATTCATCAGGTCACATTGGTTCGTGATGCTTCTAAATATAGTCATAGGATAACAACAAGTGATATGTCTTACAATGACAGAATCTTAGAATTTTTGACTAGGAAAAAAAAAAAAAACATGTGGACCAAAGCAGAGCATTGAAACAGGGCATGGATGCAGTCTATATTCTACAAACATACCAGTGAATGATATAAATGAGGTAATATGACATACAACAAAGTTGAAAATACATGGAAGATTATCCTCTCAATTGTGCAGAACTCCTGGGAGTTTCTGCACTACCTAAACATATATTCTGTTAATACCAAATGAGGCCAAAATGGGTCAACCTATTTCTCAAGGAAATATAAAAATCCGCATGAATCTGCTTTTTCCTGGTCACTTTCACCTTGCCTCTTCCCTCTTCTCCATGAATGTCCTTGGCTTTCTCCAGCTATCCTCCTCTTCATTTCTGCCTGGTCTTGCACGAAAACATGGCAGACAGAGAATCTTAGAGGCCCAAAATTCTACAGCAGCTGTTGCAAGGGGGAGGAGACTGCAGTAGCTGCCACACTGAAAATCTTTATGTGAGAAGGTAAAAGGAGACTATTGTGAATACCTATCCAGTATAGAAGAACAGGATGACAGCATTCCTTCATGGGTCAAGGAAGTACAGGTGGCAAATTCTGGTCAAGAGAACTGCAGACAAATGCTGGGAGTGGAAAGATTAGCAATGAGCTGAACCCTCGCTCTTTGATATTTGCTTCTAATGGGCAGAGTTCATTTGGGGAAGCCTCAGACACTGAAGGGAAGACCCAGCTGCTCAAATCTGACAGGAAGTAACACCCATGAGAGTAGAATACAAGATCAAAGCTTGTCTCAGACACAATGTGGAGAATAAAGAAGAAAAAGAAAAGGAAAGCAGAAGAGAGATGCAAGTACAAACTGGTCCTGCCGAGCTAAGCTCAAAGAAGGTAGGATTCAAGGAGAAGGAACTAAAGTGCAGAGCCTCAGACCACATCATTCACCACAACATGTACTCAAAAGACGTCATTTTACTTTTGAACCTCATCATGCAAAGAGCTCCTTAATCCCTTTCTCTGCTCCTCCAAAGCTGCAATAAGTGCATTAATCACACGGTCTGATAAAACTTCAGGACAACTGTAACTGTGCAACCTGGATGTCCCTTTCCTTTCTCCCAGAGGATAGTAACTATATATGTAATGATAAATCCTGGCTGGTTTGGCTCAGTGGATTGAGCGTCGGCCTGCGAGCTAAGTGTCGCTGGTTCGATCTTCCAGTCAGGGCACATCAGAGAAGGAAAACTCTGACTCCAAAAAACCTCCGCTGCCTTGCGGCATACCTCTTCAGGGGAAAGGCTAAGGGAGTAAACCCCGACAGAAAATCCGGAGCCGGAATCCCTAAGGCAGTTTGACGTTGTAGTCAACACCGGCAACTCCTGCGGTGCACCTGAAGCCAAGCTGTATTGACTCCGTCTTTCCCTTGGACCCTTCAGCTGCGAAGAGAGGGGGGGTCTGCTGCATGGGCAACAGCAGACCCTCCATATCACCCTGCCCAGGCTCTGTAGCTTCAGCTTCACTGGAGAGGACACTCCAGCGTCATCGCAAGATGTCGATTCAACACGGGAGGAGACAGATACCGTGTCACTCCCGAGTCGGACTGCACAGCCATTCTCGGCGGTGCAGATACTCTTTTTTTCCCCCCAGCTTTTCTTTATTGATTATATTGTTACAATAGTTCCAATTTTCTCCTCTTTACTCCCCTCCACCCAGTATCTCCCTCCCCCAGGAATCCCCCCCCCCAAGTCCATACCCATGGTTCGTAAAAAATAACTATCCCTCCCTCTCAGGTATTAAGACCCTTTGTAATCTTGTAAAGGACAATGGGCGAAGGTCTCAAGCTCCTCTAGCTGCTTCAAGCTGGACATGGTCGTTGTCCTACCTACCCCTGGGTCCAGAAATCCCTAATAATAGTGGGGGTGTGGAAGGGAGGGTGGCCTTCCCACATGGGGAAGGATCGTGCAGACTCCAGGTCAGTTGGCTGTCTCCGGACAACGGCGTGCTTGGTTTAGCAGGCTGGTGTCCTTGTTGTGTTCTGGGGGCAACAGATTTGGCAAAAAGGGTTAAAAGACATCATTCAATCCATAACTACTAGATGACAAAAGGCAGGGATTAATTTTTCAATGTTCCACTTTAGGAGAAAAAAAAAAAAGAAAAAAAAGAAAAGGGCTTCTTTGGAGGAAGGTGTGCTAGGCACATCTCACCTGTCCAAAACCCTTTTGCCCATTATATTTAGTTTGGGCTGAGGGAAATAGTTTATGTTTCCCCCCTCTCAGACCTCTGGGCCCTTTCTGTCCAAGCCATTAGGATAGAAAAGAGAAACCAGTTTTAAAGTGAAGCCCACAGACCACCCCATTCTTCACCAACCCAGCCATTTAGTTCAGCCAAACTGTTGAGTCTCAGGAGGCAGCGCTGCAGAGAGGATTAAGTGAGGCTTATGCGTATAGACAATCACTCAGGTAATGTGGTCATAGGCTTATGCCCTTTGAAAACAGAAAACACATGTTAATTTATGTAACATAACCAGCAAACAAGTCTCTAAATCTGTAAGACTGTCTTATTGGGAAGACATCCAGTTGCAAGGCACTTGACATTCTACTTGCCTGCAACTTGAATCTCTTTGGTGATATCACAGATGTGGTTTAATTTTCAAGTGAAACCATTTTTTAAATGAGAAGAAACTTTTAAGACGGTTAGCTGCCCTACTTTACAGTCTGCCACTGATCATTGTGATTTTCCTTGAATAATGATTTTTTCTCCCTAAGATTACTCTCCTTGTCTTTAAAGGGACTACATTAAGTCCATTTTTAATTTATCCTGTTCATTTGCATAAACATAACAAGAGCAGCAAATGAACACTTATGATCTTTAGTTCTGTTTTGCTGGAACTTACCCAAGGAACATTTAGAGTGAGCCTCAGTCTGCTCTTCAGGGCACAGAAGCTGGGCCACATACCTGGCATTCATCCTTGCCTGTACACACCTGTCCTTTCCAAGTCTTTCTGGTTTTCCATTGTGCCTTAAGGTCCCTTCTAGCCATCTTTCAGGAAAACAACCTTCGTTCCTTCCCTGGAGAGATTGCTGTGGACCGCACAACCAACCATGGCAGCAGGCCTTTTATTTCACGGGCTTTTATTACCTTTGAGAGTCATTCCCAGTTCCTCAGGGCTTTTTGGTAACAACCTGAGCCCAAACATGTCTCCTTTAGGCTTGACATTCCAGTCAAAGGCTTGGTCAAAAAAAGGAACCTCTATTAACAACTGGTTTCTATGCAAAGAGACTTAAGTCATTACTTACTTGTTTAGAATGCCAAACTCTGGAGAGATCAAATAGGGAGAAAAATATACAACGTGAAGGAAAATCTTTGTCCTAATGTTCACTGAACTGGCATTTCCATTCTTCATATGTTCATTTTCCCGCACTAAAAAAATTTTTTTGTTTGTTTTTCCATTACGGTTGTCTCACTTTTTTTTCCCCCCTCTTGCTTCCCTGTACCCTGCCCCTCCCTTCCCCCACATTCAGTCCCCACTCAGTTGCCCATGTCTGTGGGTCATTTATACATGTTCTTTGATTTGACACTTCCCCTCCTTACCCACTTTTCTGCCTCCCACCTCCCCCCTTGTCACTGTTAGTCTACTCCTTGTTTACATACCTCTGGTTCAATTTTGCTCATTTGTTTGTGTTGTTCATTAGTTTCCTGTAATAGGTGACAGCATAACGTATTTTTTTTTCGTTGCCTGGCTTGTTTCGCTAAGCATAATTCTCTCTAGTTCCATCCATGTTGTTGTAAATGGTAGAAGTTCCTTCTTTCTTTCTGCTACATAGAACTCCATTGTGTAAATGTACCACAGTTTTTTGATCCACTCATCTACAGATGGGCATTTAGGTTGTTTCCAGCACTTGGCTATTGTAAATAGTGCTGCTACGAACATTGGAGTGCATAGGTTCTTTTGAATTGGTGTTTCAGGATTTTTCGGATATAATCCTAGCAATGGAATTGCTGGTTCAAAAGGCAGTTCCATTTTTAGTTTCTTGAGGAAATTCCAAACTGTTTTCCATAGTGGCTGCACCAGTCTGCATTCCCACCAGCAATGCACCAGGGTTGCCGTTTCTCCGCATCCTCTCCAGCACAAGTGGTTTGTTGATTTGTTGATTATGGCCATTCTGACTGGTGTGAGGTGGTATCTCATTGTGGCTTTTATTTGCATCTCTCTGATGGCTAGTGATGTTGAGCATACTTTCATATGTCTATGGGCCCTCTGTATGTCTTCTTTGGAGAAGTGTTTGTTCAGGTCCTTTGCCCATTTTTTAATTGGGTTGTCTGTCTTCTTGGTGTTGAGTCGTATGAGTTCTTTATATATTTTGGAGCTCAATTCCTTGTCTGAGATGTCATTGGCGAATATATTTTCCCATATGGTTGGTTTCCTTTTCATCTTGCTGATGTTTTCTTTAGCTGAGCAGAAACTTTTTAGTTTGATGTAGTCCCATTTGTTTATTCTTTCCTTTATTTCCCTTGCCTTAGGAGATATATCAGTGAAAATGTTGCTACATGGGATATCTGAAATTTTCCTGCCTATTTTTTCCTCTAGAACTTTTATGGTATCACGGCTTACATTTAAGTCTTTGATCCATTTTGAGTTTATTCTGGTGTATGGTGTAAGTTGGTGGTCTAGTTTCATTTTTTTGCATGTACCTGTCCAGTTCTCCCAACACCATTTGTTGAAGAGGCTCTTTTCACTCCATTTGATGTTCTTTCCCCCTTTTTCAAATATTAGTTGGCCATATGAACCCGGGTTTATTTCTGGGCTCTCTATTCTGTTCCATTGATCTATATTCTGTTTTTATGCCAGTACCAGACTGTTTTGATTACCGTGGCCTTGTAGTATAGTTTGATATCAGGTATTGTGGTTCCTCCTACTGTGTTCTTCCTCAAAATTGCTGTGGCTATCCGGGCTCTTTTTTGGTTCCATATAAATTTTTGAAGTATTTGTTCTAGGTCTGTGAAATATGTTTCTGGTATTTTAATAGGGATTGCATTGAATCTATAAATTGCTTTGGGTAGTATGGACATTTTAATGATGTTGATTCTTCCCATCCATGAGCATGGTATATGCTTCCATTTATTTGTATCTTCCTTAATTTCTTTCTTCAGTGTTATGTAGTTTTCTGAGTACAGGTCTTTTACCTCCTTGGTTAAGTTTATTCCTAGGTATTTTATTTTTCTTGTTGCTATGGTACATTGAATTTTTCTTTCAGTTTCTATCTCTGAGTTTTTATTGTTGGTGTATAAAAATGCCTTTGATTTCTTAATATTGACTTTGTATCCTGCTATTTTGCCGAATTCACTTATTAGGTCGAGTAGTTTTTTTGTGGAGTCTATAGGGTTTTCTATGTACACTATCATGTCATCTGCAAATAATGATAGTTTTACTTCCTCTTTTCCAATTTGGATGCCTTTTATTTCTCTTTCTTGTCTGATTGCGGTGGCTAGAACTTCCAAGACTATGTTGAATAGGAGTGGAGAGAGCGGACATCCTTGTCTTGTTCCTGATCTCAGGGGGAATGCTCTGTTTTTGCCCATTGAGTATGATGTTGGCTTCAGGTTTCTCATATATGGCCTTTATTATGTTGAGGTATGCTCCCTCTATTCCTATTTTGCTGAGAGTTTTTATCATAAATGGGTGTTGTACTTTATCAAATGCTTTTTCTGCATCTATTGATATGATCATGTGGTTTTTGTCTTTCATTTTGTTTATGTGATGTATTACGTTTATTGATTTGCGAATATTAAACCATCCTTGCATCCCTGGTTTGAATCCTACTTGATCGTGGTGTATGATCTTTCTAATGTGTTGCTGGACCCGGTTTGCCAATATTTTGTTGAGGATTTTAGCATCTATGTTCATCAGCGATATTGGCCTGTAGTTTTCTTTCTTTGTTGTGTCTTGACCTGGTTTTGGAATTAGGGTTATACTGGCTTCATAGAATGAGTTTGGCAGTCTTCCCTCTTCTTGTATCTTTTGGAATAGGAATAGTCTGAGAAGGATAGGAGTTAGTTCTTTCCTAAATGTTTTGTAGAATTCGCTTGTGAAGCCATCCGGTCCAGGGCTTTTGTGCGTTGGGAGTTTTTTGATTACTGCTTCAATTTCACTAGCTGTTATTGGTCTATTCAGACTTTCTGCTTCTTCTTGATTCAGTTTGGGAAGACTATAGGTTTCCAGGAATTTGTCCATTTCCTCTAGGTTGTCAAATTTCTTGCCATACAGTTGTTCGTAATAATTTCTTATAATCCTTTGTATTTCTGTGGTATCAGTTGTGATTTCTCCTCTTTCATTTCTGATTTTATTTACTTGGGTCCTCTCTCTTTTTTTCTTGATGAGCCTGGTTAAAGGCTTGTCAATTTTGTTTATTTTTTCAAAGAACCAGCTCCTACTTTTGTTGATCTTTTGAATTGTTACTTTAGACTCTATGTCATTTAATTCTGCTCTGATCTTGATGATTTCCTTCCTTCTACTTGATCTGGGCTTTGCTTGTTGTTCTTCCTCTAGTTCTTGTAGCTGTAGGGTTAAATTTTTATTAGACATTCTTCTCGCTTTTTTAAGTAGGCCTGTATTGCTATGAACTTTCCTCTTAGGACTGCTTTCGCTGTATCCCATAGGTTTTGGGTTGTTGTGTGTTCATTATCATTAGTTTCCAGAAACTTTTTGATTTCTTCCTTGATGTCGTTGTTAACCCATTCATTATTTAATAGCATGTTATTCATTCTCCATGAGTTTTAATGTTTTTGAGTTTTTTCCTTGAGGTTGATTTCCAATTTTAAGGCATTGTGATCTGAAAATTGTGATTCAATTTTCTTGAATTTGTTAAGGCTTGCTTTGTGTCCTACCATGTGGTATACCTTTGAAAATGTTCCATGTGCACTTGAGAAGTATGTACATTTTGCTTCTTTGGGGTGAAAACTTCTATATATATCGACTAAGTCCATTTCATCCAGAGTGTTGTTCAGTGCCTCAATATCTTTGGTGTTTCTTTGCTTTGAAGATCTGTCCATTGTTGACAATGGGGTGTTAAAGTCCCCTACTATGAGTGTGTTGTTGTCTATATCTTTCTTGGAGTCTTTCAAAAGTTTCCTTATATATTTGGGTGCTCCTAAGTTGGGTGCATATATATTTATAAGGGTTATATCTTCTTGATGGATTTTTCCCTTAAGTATTATGAAATGCCCTTCTTTGTCTCTTTTTATGGACTTTGCTGTGAAATCTGTTTTGTCTGATATAAGTATTGCTACCCCGGCTTTTTTTTCATGCCCGTTTGCTTGAAATACTTTTTTCCATCCCTTCACTTTCAGTCTGTGTAGATCTTTTGTTCTAAGGTGGGTCTCTTGTAGACAGCATATGTGTGGGTCATTCTTTCTAATCCATTCAGCTACCCTATGTCTTTTAATTGGAGCGTTTAATCCATTTACATTTAAGGTTATTACCGATAAGTACTTATTCATTGTCATTTTTCCCCTTTGTACTCGTGTTCTTCTCTGTCTCTCTCTGTTTCTTTATCTTCTTAGAGCAGACCCTTTAGCATCTCTTGCATTGCTGGTTTGGTGGAGATGTATTCTTTTAGCCTTCTTTTGTCTTGGAAGCTCCTTATTTCATCCTCCATTTTGAATGAGAGCTTTGCTGGGTATAGTATTCTAGGTTGTAGGCCTTTGTTTTTCATTGCTTGGAATATTTTTTGCCATTCCCTTCTGGCTTGTAGTGTTTCTGCTGAGAAATGTGATGATAGCCTTATTGGAGTACCCTTGTATGTTATTAGTTGTTTTTCTCTTGCTGCTTTTAGGATCCTCTCTTTGTCTTTGAATGTTGCCATTTTAATTATGATGTGTCTTGAGGTGGGCCTGTTGGGGTTCATCTTCATTGAGACCCTCTGTGCTTCCTGGACTTGCGTGACTCTCTCTCGTCATGTTAGGGAAGTTTTCTGTCATTAGTTTTTCAAAGAGGTTTTCTATCCCTTGCTCTTCTTCTTCTCCTTCTGGAATTCCTATGATACGGATATTATTGCGTTTCATGTTGTCCTGCAGCTGTCTTAGAACCTCTTCAGTCTTATTCAGTCTTTTTTCATTTTGTTGCATTGTCTGGGAGTTTTTGTGTAGGTTGTCCTCCAGCTCGCTGATCCGATCTTCTGCTTCCTCTAGCCTGCTTTTAATTCCTTCTACTGTGTTCTTCAATTCAGAGATCGTATTCTTCATTTCCTCCTGGCTCTTATTGATAAGTAATATGTCCTTTTTCATGCTCACATAATTTTCTGTGAGTTCCTTGTAGTTTTTCTGGAGTTCTTTGTAGTTTCCGCTGAGCTCATTCAGCTTCTCCATAATCCATGTTTTGAATTCCATATCTGATAGTTCGCTTCCCTCTATTTCATTTAGCACTCTTTCTGGGGATTCTACCTTTCCTTTTGATGGGAGGTTGTTTCTCTGTCTCCCCATTTTTTTGACTCCTATAGTTTCTTGGTGCTTCTTAGAATGATCTGCACTTCCTGGATCTGCCTCTGGTGGCGTCAGATCATGTACCAGTCTGGCCCTAGGCAGCCTCTTGGAGACTTCCAGGGATCTACTGCTGTTGTCTGTCTTCTTTGATTGTTAATCCATTCAATCTGTGATTAGCTGTCAGGCTTAAGGACTGTGGGTGTGGCAGCTTAATTCCTGTAGGCAGGGCTTTTGCTTCCCCTCACGCTGACGCCACTTGGAGGGGAATGGTCTACCCGCAGTACTGGGGATGAGTCAGCACTGGGACCCAGTCGGCTGCTCCTCCAGTTCTCCCCTCAAAGCCACCGTGCCAAAATCTCCCCAAGTGTCTCCAGTCCTCTCTGCCTTCCCTCTGCTTGAGCCCAGGGTAAGTGGGGGCCAAGATATTTTCGTATGTGATCCACTTAAGAGTTCTTTTTCTCCTGCTGTTTCTCTCCGGCTAACAAGAAACCCTGTGGCTTTTTGCTTTTCACAGCTGATACTATTTTACTTTCCACTCTGTTGCTGTAGGCTGGGAAGCTCAGCTGGGGGTTTAGACCCTGCCCTTCTCAGGGGAAATCCCCGGCTGCTGAGCTGTTTCTCAGTCCCTTAAGCTGCCACCGGTGTGAGCCGAGCCAGCCCTTCCGCGTCTCCGTACTCCCTACCGGTCAAGTTGTGATGTAGCGGCCTTTTCTGTCTCTCCGTGGTTATAAGACTTCTTTCCAGCTAGTGTTCTGTTGGTTATTTCAGATGATTTCTCCAAAATTAAGTTGTAAATCCAGACTGGTCCTGGGAGGAGGTTAGTGTAGCTTCCACTTACTCCTCCACCATCTTGGATCTCCGGCAGATAGACTCTTAAGAAGCTACACCATCGTCTCTCGAGATGGACGACTGCCGATAAGATACGATGTAATGATAAATGTCGTCGGCAGCCGTCCGTCTCGAGAGACGATGGTGTAGCTTCTTAAGAGTCTATCTGCACCGCCGAGAATGGCTGTGCAGTCCGACTCGGGAGTGACACGGTATCTGTCTCCTCCCGTGTTGAATTGACATCTTACGATGACGCTGGAGTGTCCTCTCCAGTGAAGCTGAAGCTACAGAGCCTGGGCAGGGTGATATGGAGGGTCTGCTGTTGCCCATGCAGCAGACCCCCCCTCTCTTCGCAGCTGAAGGGTCCAAGGGAAAGACGGAGTCAATACAGCTTGGCTTCAGGTGCGCCGCAGGAGTTGCCGGTGTTGACTACAACGTCAAACCGCCTTAGGGACTCCGGCTCCGGATTTTCTGTCGGGGTTTACTCCCTTAGCCTTTCCCCTGAAGAGGTATGCCGCAAGGCAGCGGAGGTTTTTTGGAGTCAGAGTTTTCCTTCTCTGATGTGCCCTGACTGGAAGATCGAACCAGCGACACTTAGCTCGCAGGCCGACGCTCAATCCACTGAGCCAAACCAGTGGATATAGAGAATTAACTACTATTTAATTACATTAAGGAGCATTTATAGAAACACTGAAATGATTTTTTCCCCTAATATAAGAGCCTGGGGAAAGTGAGACTCTCACATCTGCCTTGTGAACTACCACGTCTGCCCCAGAACTCAGCTCTTGAGGTGTTGGTTTAGCTGTCCCACTAATCCCTCTATGGAATCCTGTCTTGTTGGGAATCAGCTCCCTAATGGCTCTCTGGTCTCTTTCAACTGCCTGCTTTGTGACATCATTCTCCCACCAACCTACCACCACCCAGGAGAATGAATTTGGAACATAGCAACCTACCAGTGTCCAGTGACCACTGTGACCAGTGACCTTCATACTGGGCACAAGTGCTCTTTGGCTCCGGCCACTCAGCCTTCTCATATTGTGTCCTCACCCTTTGCATCTTCAGTTGATATTTCCTCTTCTTCTCTCACCATGTCAGGTAAGGAAAGAAACTTTTTACAGGCTTTAATTAAATTTTTTTTGCCCTCAAATTTAACAGTAGAGTCAAATAGCATAAAACAAGAGAAAAAGGTATTGATCTAGAAATCTGGAGACCTAATTTTACTTTTCATTTTGATATTTACTACCTCTATTTTGGACAAGTCATTGAATCTCTCACAAAATCTGTTTTTTCTTCATTTGTTACAATAGGTGTTACATTGGTTATTCTCTCACTCCCATATCGAGTCCTAAAGGACACCCATATGAAAAATAAAATCAAGACTTCTTGAGGGTAATTCAACAGAAGCAGAGAGAAACCTAAGTGATGTACAAAACTAACAATACATATACAAGATGTCTCATGTGAGATGGTCTCCCACCAATAAGAGTTCAACTTTACTATTTTGAATTTAGCACTCTTCAAAAAATAACATTCATCTGTTTGGGGAGTTTTCTATCCAAACTAGATGAATAGGGAACATAGGACAAGAGGATGGAGAGTACCAGGCTGTAGAGGGGCAAGTATCAACATTTAAGAAAGTTTAGGATTGTTTTGACCAGCACAGGGCAACAGGGGAAACCAAGAGGGAGGGAAAAATATAAGAATGATGGAGAGGAAACCATAAGAACGAAGAAGGAAGCC
Organism: Furipterus horrens; assembly: GCF_987537825.1. NCBI lineage: Eukaryota > Metazoa > Chordata > Mammalia > Chiroptera > Furipteridae > Furipterus > Furipterus horrens. The sequence continues at coordinate 54,214,004 of NW_028327176.1, read as the reverse complement.
CTGGCTGCTGTGGCTCAGTGGTTAGAGTGTCGGCCTGAGAGCCAAGTGTCGCTGGTTCGATTCCCAGTCAGGGCACATGACTAGGTTGCACATCAGGCCCCCGGTTGAGGGCGCGAGTGAGGGGCAACCACACAGTGATGATGTTTCTCTTCCTCTCTTTCTCCTTTCCCCTCTCTCTAAAAATAAATAAACAAATTAATTAGTTAAAAAAAAAAAAGGAATGAAGAAGGAAGACAGCATGGAGGTGCCTGCAAGAGCAAAAAGGGGAGTTTGGAATGAAATGCTAAAGGTAACCCAAGATTTTAAATTAAAGCAGAAAGACAGTAGGATAAAATCTGCTCAGAATAGGACAAAAAACAAAAACAGAAAACACTCTGACTTGAATGAATGCTTACATTACTAGAGTAGGAAGGTAAGAAAGGCAAAATAGGGTATCACGAGGCAAAGTAGATTGATCAAAAGCCATATTCAGTTTCTGTGTTTTCTCTATTGCCCCTCTGAACACAGATGGCAACTGACAGTTTTGAATGTAAACATTTAAAAACTGTATTGTAGAAATGATGTTTCCTATAAACAAGAAATTAATAAAGTAACTCTGTAGGGAGCTGGAGAAAATAACATTTTCCGTGATTTACCTATTAAAAATAAAAGTAGGATTTAAAAATATGATATATCCTAATTTGAATCAGAAAGAGTAATTCCTCTGTGAGGTAAGAATGCTCCAAGTCAGAGCTGGTTTTCATGTTTACAGTTAGTTTCTGCCTAACACAGGGAGCACACTGATAAACAGTCATCATCACTTTTTAAGTGTCAGCTACCTAAGAAGACAAAAAAAAAAAAGTCAAGCCCCATATCTCCAATTTCACATTCATCAAGGAACAATTTTGTGGATGCTCTTGGCGATTCCTAGAATAAATTTAATTTAATTGAATTCTAGCAATGACGGTTTTCAAGGCTTTGGGTTCGGCACATTCCGCGATGTTGAAGACGATTCTAACCAAGGCTTTCAGATGAACACAAAAAACTTCATGATACTTTTTAAGTGTTCATTTGTATTTGTTATGTGGTTATATTAATTGGAATATCTATTTCTACTGGACTCACTGTTACTTGCTGTGTAATATTCAGACGAACAGGAACAAGGACAACAATGGAATTTCTTTACACTTACTTTGCTCTCTGCTTTCCACCAGTTTTCACTGAAATATTTGCATAGATTGGGGCTACTGATACTTGTACATTGATTGCCTTTTGCAGCTTGTTATGCAATTATGTCTTCTCTGTCCAAATGCACTGCGTAGAAATTCATTCAAAATCATATCTCTTGTGGACTGAGGTTCTCTCTCTTTTTTTTGGCTAATACCATTCACTAAAATAGAATAGGCAATATTCTCTGTTATAATAGTGCATGTATCCAACAGAAGTTCATTTATTAGTAAATTTATTATGCTTTGATGTTTGCCTCAAGCCCCAATTTTTATGTCTATATGTTTCTTTTTAGTGCTGTGGTATGTTTTTCATGATTTTTCTCTTTCCAGATCTTCCCGGTCATATTTCAATGACCGCTTATTCACATATGAATTATTGCAGTTAATATTAGGCTCCGAGCACAGTCCTGCAGGGCAGTCAGAATGCTGAGGTTATGTAACCTGGAATAGTACTGATATAAGGGGAGAACTTGAACAACTCTATCTGACCTCTCTGAGCCTCAGTTACCTTACTCATGAAATGAGAATGTGAGAACAGAGGTTTTCCAAAGAATCCTGGTTCTAAATGCTTCAGTTCTAGGAAACAGCATGCAAATCCACACGAGGGCAAGCTCAAGAAGAAGACAGGGCAAGGAGAGGATGCTTATACCCTGGAGAGCAATACGTGAACCAAAACACTTGGGTCTTCTGTATATTTTTGCCAAGTTGGGAGCAAGCGCAGATAAGATAGAAGAGCAGCAAAATGCTCCAGCACTTACAGCCATCATAACCTGTTTGATTTTTGACATCTCAATGAGTATTGGTATTAGAGGCTTTCTGATAGTGACAATCTGAAGATAATAGTATTCTTCAAACATAACGAGAGTTCATCAGTCTCACTGATTTCTTCATCACTGTCTTGTTACCCACAATTGCCAAAATCCACCTTTCCTTGGAACTTCAAATTCACTGCAGCTCTCTGTTTCAGTAGTGAGCAATGCAGCCTCCCTAACAGGAGGGGTCTGCAACTGGACCAGAGCCTCTGCTCTAGCTGTCAGTTCAGAAAAGCTACTGCCGTCAGCCCCTGACACCTCTTTCCAAGCACTCGTGGGTATCGCCTACCTCTAACAACATGCTAGCACAACTATGTTGCCTAGAGGTACTGGCCAGAGCCAGATCTCCATCTCAGCGGCTTACAATCCTGGTATTTCCAGTGGGCTATAACAGGAGGCTCTAAAAAGAAGTCATTGTCACTCAGAGACTTCACTGTGACTGTTACTGACCAAGATACAGCTGTTTCCTCCATGTCTATGGCATCCCAGTATGACACCACTTCAGATGCCAATAAACATGGCAGCTCTATATCCATTACTTTCTGCACGCCATGTTCAGGTTCCAAATCAGGGACATAGCCTGTCACTTCCCTATCGAGAAAGAAGACAGGGATATTACTATAGTCTAAGCACACTAGGGCCTCTTCTCTCTGGGGAATCAGTCCCTACCTCCAATCCTATGGCTCTGTTCTTTCTTCACGAGGGAGAAGGGCCTCTGTCCCTCAACTGGAGGTGGTCATGGTACTAAAGGATGTTCAGCCCACAAATGTGATGCCACTAGCCTCCACCTCTGGAATCTCCTCCTCTGTTTCTGCTCACACCATCGCAGAGACACATTTCCAAGGTGAGTGCAAAGAGCAAGAAGGAAGAGGAATAAGGTCAGCATTCAAAAATAGGGCCAATCTGCAGTGGGGAAGTGGTGAGTCCACAGAGAGGTGGTGATGCTGGAAATCAAGGTTCCTAAACTGAGGCATGTTCTCATGCCTCTCGGTCCAGGTGCTGTATGACCTGAGCTAGCGAGCTGGACTCGCTGGCGCCGACAGCCTTTGACTGATCAGGCCTCAGGGTTTCAAGACATCCTGTGACTTAAAAGGAATCTTGCCGAGTACTCCATCTTCCCTGATGTTGACAAGGAAACCAAACAAAGCCGAGCACAGGTAGTGCTTAACCTTGCGTGCTTTCTGTTAATGTTTAAGGCACGGTGTTTCCGTTCCCACAGTCTTAGAAGAATAGATGATTGAATTCCTGTTTTTTTGTTTTTGAATCTATAGATGATACATAGTTTTGTTTGTCAGGAAACATTCTTTATAGTTTATATATTAACCTCCTTTTGTTGTAACCCCAAGTAATTGTATATTGTAATCAATATTGGAATGTGCCTGTGAGCTCATTCCTTACCCTCCCTATGGATTTCTATTTTTAGTATACTTGTAAAACTCAATAAAAGGAGAGGTCTTTGCGCCGCTCATTGCTGACCTGCCAGAGTGTGCGGCAGCCCTCCAACTGACTCATTCTCCTTGCTGGAATTACTTCTGCGCCTTCGACTATATTTAATACAACAGGTGGTATTTAAGTCCTGTGGATTTAGGAGCTACTACCCTCAGCCAGTGCTCTGCATTTTCAGAGTCATTATGAAAACATGGAATAGAGTTTGGAAGGTGGGTCACTGTAAAGGCCATGTGTGCTCTATGTAAGAAAGCCACAAGAGCATACCAAGGGATACCATCCTTTCACTACCCTGTACTACTGCTTTCTAATACACTCCCTTGCCTGATTTCTTGCTTTACTCTATTTGTAAAGATATTTCAGAACTCTTACTGTGACAGTGCCAGTTTCACTTTCCCTCACTTTCTTGGTTTACGCCAGAATTTAAGACCTTGTCTTCCAAGATCATGTCCACAGCAGGCAGGCTAAGAATCTGTCCTTGTTTATATATTTCATCGGGAACGGCTCCATTTCCTCTCCTAGTTGGTTGTGTGAGGTGTTCTTATTCTGTCAGAACAGTGGAGAGAATTAAAAATATTCTATAAGACTGCTAAGTTTCTAACACAGTTTCAAAATCACTTTTACTTTTTCTTTGACTCACAACATCCCTGTGAAATACAAAGAAAACCATGGAACAATGGCATCAAATGACCACCATGAGGAAGTAGAACTGTTGCCTTCTAGCACCTAGTGTAGGGCACTGTTCATGATCCTAAGAATAGCCAGTGGAAATCCCTTTCCCATTGTAGGAAGGTGCATGATTGGTGACAGGGGAGCATCTTGCTTACCAGCGACTGACTTCTTCTCCTTAATTCCTTTGTAGTGATGGAATGTTCCCTGGGGATGGAGACTTCCCTGGGATTGTAACCTCCGAGCTCAATATTTTGCCTACCACAAACTCCAGGAATGCCCAAGTTCTGCAAGAGCAGACGTACCCACTTACGGAAGAGTACTCTACCACCTGAGCTCGGGGCCATTTCAATGTTAGCTCCAGTTCAGGTTTCTCGTAATCTCCTGGCAGCACCACCAGTGCCAAGCCAGAAAGAGAAAGAGAATAAGAATCTGGACGATACTAAAGTCAACCTTTCAAAGCCCCTGGATGCCTACCAGATCTCAATAGAAAACCAAGATTCTCCAGAGCTCCCTTTAGAAAACCCTGATATTCAACATTTCCAGGCCTGCATTGATCCCCTTGGCCCAGAAAAGCAGCCAGGTTGTGAAAATGCTGGTCTCGGAGAGAATAGTCTGAGTCTTAAGAACCAAGGGACATTTGAAAATGAGACTGACTTTAATGATGGTTCTGCAGACATCGCTACACTGATGGAGAACAGTCACCTTTCACGAGCTGAAAAGTCCTTGGATGACCTTGATCGATCCAAAGGTCCCAAGGTGCTCACAAACAAAGATACCAGAGCTATCAAGTTGAATGAGGTGCCTAAAAAGCCAAGAGTCATTAAGGCTCCTTATGATGAATTCAAGAAGAACAAATATAAAGCCTCTGAGTCCATCAGTGGTGCACCCAAAGTTAAAATCAAGCCCAAGAGCCCAGACTGTGTGTGCTTGGAAGAAGTGGGTATTCACAAAGTTGTAGCCAGTGACAGGGTCCCCGAGAACAGCATCAAGTGCAGTAAGAGTCAACCCCAGAAAGCTGCATCCAGCAGGAATGGCAAAACTAAGAGCCATGGGCAGGAAAAGACCAAAAGAAACAAAGACAGCAACTCCAGGAAAGCTGAGGAGCGTAAGCAGTGAGAGAATAATGTCACAGCAGAAGAGAAGCAAACCGTTCCCCAGATGAAGTGGAAGAAAACTCAACCTGAGTGGACCCAAGAGACTTTCAAAAGGCCTCGCAGCTGCCTAGGTATGCATATATCGGAGTCTGCCCAGGTTTTAGAGGCATTGCAAAAGAAGAGTAATAGGAAAATTGAATCGTCTACCTCCCAGGTCCTGGGAAACACAAGCAACCTCAAAGGCCTCCAGCCACCCCCAGCTCAAAAACGATGGCTGGATACCTCACATGAAAAAACTCAGGTCAAATGTCAGAAAAAACATGGAAGTGCTGAAAAAGAGTGTCCATTACCATATCAGTATGACTCGCCACCTCCTGGCAAGGTCGTGTTGGTACCTTGGCTTTCCCTTAACTTGGATAAGCCTCAGGCTCAACCAGTTCCTGGCAGGCCACAGCCTGTGGCAACACATCGGCCTACTGTGGCTAAGCCTACCCAGCCTCATTGTAACACAGTTCAGCCTGCTGGAGTCCATTCATCCCGACCCACTGCTGCACCTTTGACGGCTTCTACCAGACCAACTCGGTATATTTCAAACAGCCCATCCCGACCAGGTTTCACCATCCCTGCCTGGCCTCGTTTAAATTCGGCACAAACTAATATAATCAGTTCATCTGGGAAAAATCCTGCACCTTTTACAGGTCCCTGCAGACTTGCTCAGTTAATTGCGAACAACCCATTCCGACCAAGTTTGACCAACCCTTCCTGGCCTCGTTCTAATTCGGCACAAACTAATACAGTCATTTCATCTCAGAAAACTCCTGCATCTTTTACAGGTTCAGCCAGACCAGCTGAGTCAATTTCAAACAGCCCATCCCGACCAGGTTTGACCAGCCCTGCCCGGCCTTGTTCTAATTCAGCGCAAACTAATACAGTCAGTTCATCTGGGGAAACTCCTGCATCTTTGACACCTCCCGCCAGACCAGCTCGGCCAATTGTGAAAAACCCATCCCAACCAGGTTTCACCAGCCTTGCCCAACCCAGTTCTAACTTGGCTCAACCTACTCTAGGAAATTCCTCCCAGCTAACACTTTGGTCTTTAACAGGTTCAGGCAGACCAGCTGAGTCAATTTCAAACAACCCATTTAGACCAGGTTTGCCTAACCCTCCTCAGACCAAGATTCGTCAGTCTGCTGCTTCTAGCCCTGTGCCCTACAAAACATCAGGTTGCACTTCTTCCCAGCAGGGGCCCATTTGCTCCTCTGTAGCAAAGCCCCAGTACCAGCCCAAGACTCAAAGACATTATCTACTCTACGATTTCAATCCCTGACCAATTTCTTGGAAGAAATCCAATATTTCTGGGCCCGTCATGTCAAAGCCCATTACAGATGCACAGAGGGCAGAGCGAGAGCCCATGAACAGGAAAGCTCAACCAGAGCGTGAGAAGGCTGCCAAATGCCCTGTGGGGAGAGTGTAGAATTTCAATGAGAGGGAAAAGGAAATGGAAACTTCTCTATACTACAACTATGCAGAAGACATGCTAGCATTGTTGGTGCCAATTTGGATACCGCATTTTCCCCCATAGATAGACAGATATAAATTTCTCTATGTGCTTGTATTTTAAAACAATAAAGTTGAATAAATAAATGTCATAGACTTAGTGTATGAGTAAGAAAAAAATCCTTTTAAGTTTTGAGATGCTTCTCATTGTTTTTTTTTTTTTTCTGGTGGGGGAGGAGGTCAATGGCTGTGTGAGAATGTAGTATTGGTAGTTTGATGGGTGAATAAAGGACGAAAGGTAAGAACTAAAGAAAAAGGAAGAAAATTGATTCATGGCCATAGGGCCAAAATGGAGGAGATGTTATGCGTTTATCAAACGAAGCAGTTGGAAGGAAAAAAGCAGAAATAAGAAGCAGAGTCTGAGGTTAGGGTTAAAAGAATATATAACTGAATACAGGTGCAGATGGCATCAGGTGACTCTAGATTGGCCAGGAGAAATGTAAAATGTCTCCCGTGGAGGTTGGTCTTATGTCCCGTGAGCACCAGATAAGTATATATATTAGAAAACAGATTCTGGACACTTTTCCAGATGGTTTGGGTTGTCTTATCTGTGTATGATTGTTGTTGGGGGAGGTGAGTACAAAAACAGGGGAATCTACCAGATGACCAGCAAGAGCTTAGTGTTGTCCTGGGGGCAGCTGGTCACTGGGGCCCGGCCAGTGAACTGTGGCAGTACTAGTTCCACCCAGAACAGGATGTGGGACGGAAATGGCCATTTACTTAACACCCGGGCACCAGGCCCACTAATACACGACTTCAATCAACCTTCCCAACAACACTCGAGGCCAGCATCACCGTGCCACTTTACTCGGGAGGTTCAGCAATGGGTTAAGGTCACATTGCATGTGGTGGAGCAAAGCCTCCATTTGAGGCTTATCTCCCAAGGCCTCAGTGTTGTCCAGGGTCCGTGGTGGAAACCTGGCTTTCAGAGCACAGCTTCCCAATGTTGCCGGTGGATGACATCAAACTTCAGGTGAAGCCTAAGCAGTAAGTAGAGGGGCCATCAAGGGCCTCCTCCATGACTCAGACTGCACGTGCCACCTCGTCTAATCACCGCCATCAACTGAAGCCCACCAGAAAAATCAGCATCCATTGCCAAGGGGGCCAGAGCAACAGGCGCGCGTGCGCACTGGACTGCCGCGGGAACAGCCCTACAACGCAGGCGTCAGTTCCAAAGGATCCTTGGGAGGCCTCGTGGGGCTGCTGCAGGGAGTGGCGGTGGGAGAAAGTGGGGAGCAGGAAAGGGAGTGGAATAGGGGAAGGGCAGATACGGGAATCATCATCATTTGAAAATTGGTAATGTACATTTTTAACAATTATTTTTGAGATACAATTTGCATACTATCAAGTTCATCGTCTTTACCTATAAATTCAGTGACGTTTACTGCATTCACAGTTCATGCAACCATCATCTTCATCTATCCCAGAACATTTTCATCAGCCCGAAAAGAAACCCCCTTCACCATTAGCAGTTAATTATTCCTTGTTCCCTCATCCCTCCAGCTCCTGGAATCCACTATTGTGCTTTCTCTTTGGATGAAAGTCACTTTTCTAGAGATTTCATATGTGGAGTAGGACAATATGTGACCTTTGTGTCTGGCTTCTCCCCTGTCAAGATGTCTAAGCATGTTGTAAAAGTTCATCCATGTTGTAGCGTGTGTCAGTCCTTCACTCCTTTTTATGACTGTTGAGTGTATTGAATGGATCTACCACTTGGTTCACCTTTGATCAATCGATGGGCATCTCAGTTGTTTCCAGTATCAATCTGCAGTTATTGAGAGTTCATTCTGCTCCAGCCAGCACCAGGATACATCACTCACCCCATTTAACAAATATGGAGATAGTCTAGGAGAGTGTCAAGATTAAGCGCTAGCAATTGCGTGAGCTGGGTTTGAACTCAAGCAGTCAGAATTCAGAGCTAGTAGATTCACAAGACAGAAATTCAGAAAGGTACAAAAGGGTATTTAATGAAAATTCACCCTTTGCCCAAAGGTCCCCAGACACTAATTTCCCTCCTCCCTCAGAGACACTTTTGGCAGGCTGTGGATGCTTCCAGAGAAATTACTTACACTCCAGCAGATATGTATCGCAAGTTATCGGTGGATCTTTCCCACTAATTTGAAATGTTACTTTTATGATGTATCACACCTTTATATGCATTTGTATTACTCTTTTTATAACTGTCCTGGCTTTTTTGCCAAGCTTCGATATTTGACGTTTCTCTAGAATTCCTGTTATCTTCCTTTTGATTTCTAAAAAATATATTCTTTTCTCACTTGTTTCTATTAAGGCATTATCCTTTTTGTTTATTCACTCCTGTATTATATTGAATTTAGTCTTCATTTCTGAAATTTTTTTTATTGTTCATTCTATCCTGAGTTCTATCATCTAAGCTAATTCTCATTTATCCTGTCCTTCCTTGCTTTTTCATTACGATAAAATATACATAACAAACAATTCACCATTTTAATCCCTTTTAATTATACAATGCAGTCTCATTAAGTACATTCATGCCATTATTCAGCCATCTCTTCCATTCGAACTTAAAATAATTATGTCAAAAGGTTGAACACCACCTTCAGAGAGATGGAGGGAAGAGGACAGATTTTGAATCTCCCAAAACCTGTCTGAAAATAGGTCAACACAAACTGATCGCCCATGAGAGGGTAGCTTTGACCAGCATTTACTATTTCCAGAACTTTTTCATCATTCTAAACAGATATTCTTCTCATTCCCACCACCCCATGTTCTTTTATCTTCTACATTGTTTTATCAAATGTTCTGGCTCATTTGGAAATAGCAGGTGACACTTTTGATCTGTTTTCTGGACCTGTCTTTCTGCCTTGTTTCATTTGCAGGGGAGATGGTGTTCTGCTCTTCATTCTCCTTTTACTTTTTAAAAAGATTTTTTAAATTTATTTTTAGAGAGAGAAAAATTGAAGGAGAAATAATGGACAGAAACATTGATGCGGGAGGGAAAGATTAATAGTTTCTATCAGCTTGTGCCCTGACCTACGACTGAGCCTGCAACACAGCCATGTGCCCTGACTAGAAAACGGACCTGTGACGTTATGCTTTGCTGGACAGCTCCAACCAACTGAGGCATATCAGTCGGGGCATTAGATTCCTGTTTCTTACACTATGTTTCTATGGGATTTGATCTTGATGCTTTTCTGTTATTCATTTTTAGATGAGATTCGTTTTAATACCCTTAAAAAAGGAAGTTCTAACTTTGCAGAATTTTTTTGTAATTATTTTAATGTAGTCTTCAGAAATATGGGATTTAGTGTCTGAAGATTCCTGGCTTAGTTTCCCACCCAACTTTATATAGACATTTTCCCTCTGTTTCTGCAGTTCCTCCCTGCACTGTCTCCTCTGTGTGGTCCACATCCTGGAAAGGCATTGTTGCTCAGTGTCACAGAACAGAGGGTCTACATTTCTCCAGTCCTTCACACACCATCTCCAGCCCCTTTACTTAAGCTTAATTCATGATAAGGCAAGACCCTACCAATCTCAGCTGCTCTTCTGAAATAGCCCCTCATTCTTTCTGGTGAGTACTGTTGGTGTTTGAAGGCCTCTGCCTTCATGTTCATCAGAAGCTTCCTCCTATCTGTCACTTCTTCTGGTGCAGATGCTGAGACCAGGCAGTGGTGTGCCTGGTAGTAGTTGTCTCCTCCCTGCTCTTACTCTGGGGATCTAGGTTTGTGGTGAAAACTATCCATGGGCATTTAATTTGGGTTGATCTGTTTCCATGACAGGGTTTGGCAAAAATCAAACACTCTGTTGCAGCCTCTATCCTTCTTAAATTCTGCTCCATCCTTTGACATAATTGTTTGAAATTTGAGGGCCCTGTTATTATCAGTTCCCCACAGTAGAACACCTTTTGCCCTACTCTTGTAGGAGTTTGGGTTCTAAAAGGCTTTCTGGGTCTCCACTGTCTCACACACACCTCATGTCTACATTTGTTCACACCATGTTTTTAATAAGAAGGCAAAACTCAACAACCTGAAGGACTCATGCACAGAGAGACATTTGACCACCAGGAGATGTGGAATAGGTCTGGTGGCAATTGGAGAGTTTGTAGACAAACTCTGGACAGGAATGGGTATCTTTTTCATTCCTCTTTTTTTCTCTTTTTATCTTCTTTTCTGAATAAGTACAAAACAGAATCCCCCATATCCCCTCCACCCCTGATCAAACGCCAACCCTTAAAAAATAATGGGTTCTGACCAAGATGGAGGCCTAGACTGACACGCTCCATCTCCCTCCACAACTAAGAAGGAATACATCTACCGCAAAACCAGAAATAACCAGAAGTTCCAGAAAATAAAGCAAATGGAAGTGCCATGTATGAAGTTATAAATAAGTGGTGCTCATCTGGACTGGTAGGAGGGGCAAAGCCAGGGTGGAAAGGTCAAGTTGTGCTGTCAGCAGCGGCTGCAGTGATGGCAGTGGGACAGCGGTAAGCACAGACACCAGTATTTAAAAAGAGGCAAGAAACACCGGGGGACCACCCCCAGCTGCAGACAAGACCTGTCAGCTTGCGATTCCAACACTGGGGAAGACAGACCCCCATTGCCTCAGACTGTGAAGGCCAGAGGGGGTGGGGGTGGAGGAAAAATCTCTCAGTCTCTCAGCAGAGAGTTAATGGCAAGAATCCATCTTGGACCCCCTGCCCCACACAACACACCACAGCATGGTGAGAAGGATCACCCCGTATAGCCTAGGAGGTGGGACAGCCCCATCAAGGAAGCAAAGGTAAACACAAAACTGTCAGGATGGCACAGATCATGATAGAGATCCAAGTCTCACAGCTGACCAGCCAGCAAATATCTAATCTAACAGCTCAACAGATAGGAAATCTTTCTGAGACACAGTTCAGAGCTTTGGTTATATGAATGCTTACAGACCTGACAGCAGAACTTAAACATGACAGGGAAGGAATAAAGGCTAGTCTTGCTGAAATGAATGAAAACACATACAAAACTAGTGGTGAGGGCAAGAAAACCAGGGATGAAATCAACAAATTGGAACATAGGAAAGGAACATAAGGAAGTTAACCAGTGCAGAAAGAGTAAACAAAAAGTGAAGAAAATCAGAAGAGTCTCAGAAATCTACGGGACAGCTATAAGCAGATCAACATCCAAATCCCTGGGTTGCCAGAAGGTGAAGAAGAAGAACTAGAAATTGAAAAACTATGGGAAAAAAATAATGAAGCAAAACTTCCCTAACTTGGGGAAGGAAATAGATGTACAGGTCCAGGAAGCACAGAGAGTTCCAAAAAACTGGACCCAGGGAGAACCACACCAAGACACATTATAATCAAAATGTCAAAAATTAAGGATAAAGAGGGAATCTTAAAAGCAAGAGAGAAGAAGAGAATTATGTACAAAGGGGTCCCAATAAGACTACCAGCTCCATCAAGTAGGAAGGGGTTTCCATCTGACACTGAAAAAAAAAAAAGACTATCAACTGATTTCTCAAAAGAAACACTGCAGGCAAGAAGGGACTGGCAAGAAATATTCAAAGTAATGAAAAGCAAAAACCTACAACCATGATTACTCTATCCAGGAGAGCTGTCATTCAGAATAGAAGGGCAGAGAAAGTGCTTCCAGGACAAAGTAAAACTGAAGAAATTCATCAGATCCAAACCACTGTTATATGAAATGTTAAAGAGACTTGTTTAGGAGAAAGAGGATCAAAACTATGAACATTAAAATGAAAACTGTATCACAACAACCAACAACAGAAGCTAGGGAATCCAAACAAAGGCAAACTAAGTAGACGAGAGTGGGAAAGAATTATAGGTATGGGGAACATATTGGGGGGAGGTCAGCTGGGAGGGAGAAGGGGGGAAAGAGAGAGAGATGGTACAGGAATTAACAAGCATAGTAGGAGGAAGCAATGTAGCTAGGAAGATGTTACTATATGCACAACCAATGGGCATGGACTAAGGTGGGGGGACAACTGACAGCAGGGAGGTCAATGGGTGAAGGGGGGAAAAGAGGAAAAGAAACTGGGACAAATGTAACAGCAAAATCAATAAAGCATATAAAAAATTAAAAAATAACAATGGATTAGGTCAATGCACAGTGTTCTTCATCTGAGTTCATGGTAAACCCACTTTTCCAGTTGCTCAGTCTAGAAATTTTGCAATCATTTGGCTCCTTTATTTTTCTATCTATGGCACAAACAGAACAGCAAATTCCATCTGCCTTGCTCTCAAATTGTATCTACAACTTGTCCACTCTAGTTTAAAGGGTCCACCATTTGGGGTCTGGATTACTGGGAGACTGTCCGAAATCAGAGTTTTCAAATGTCTAGATTCACAGAGTCCTTGATGTCTTACTTTTAGGCTTAAATTCACAACAAAAAGAAATAACCGTCCTATTTATTATTATTATGTTGGCCAAAACGTGTGTTTGGTTTTTTTTCCCCCATAAGATTGCTCTAGTAGTGCTTAGTTCTCTTTAACTTCATTCAAAACAATTTTCTTAAGAATATATTTCGAAAGCGGTCCTATTAGCGTGTATTTTAAAAACACATAAGAAAACTGGTAGATTTTGTGTAGCCATTTTAATATTGAAGATGGGAGAAAATCAGCAACATTTCCAGCATGTTATGCTTTATTATGTCAAGAAAGGTAAAAATGCAAATGCAACACCAAGAAGAGACTTGTGCAGAGTGTGGAGAAGCTGCTATGAATGATACAACACATGCAAAAGTGGTTGGAAAGTTTCATGCTGGAAATTTCTTGCTCCAAAGTGAGGAGACACATTGAAGTTGATAGTGAGGTATACCCAGAACAGGCTATGTAACATAAACGACCATTTACGCAACACCTGAGCGCCATGCCCACTAAGACACTACTTCAGTCAACTTTCCCAATAACACTCAAGGCCAGCATGCCTGTGCCACTTTACTCCTGATGTTCACTCATGGGCTGAGGTCACATTGCATGTGGTGGAGAAAAGCCTCCACTTCAGGCTTGTCTCCAAAGGCCTCAGTATTTACAAGGGCCCGTGGGTGGAAACCTGACTTTCAGAGCACAGTATCCTGATGTTACTGGTAGATGACATCAAACTTCAGGTGAAGCCTAAGCATTTAAGTAGAGGGGCCATCAAGGGCCTCCTCTGTGACCCAGGCTGCATGTGCTGCCTCGTCTAATCACCACCTCAACCAAAGTCCATGAGAAAAATCTGATGGAAACGTCCATTGCCATGGGGGCCAGAGCCACAAGCGCATGTGCACACTTAATTGCTGCTTGAACAGCCCTACTACAAAGGGATCAGTTCAAAGGCGCTCCTTGGGAGGCCTCCTGGGGCTGCTGGGAGAAGTGGTGGGGGGGGAGCATGGGGAACAGGAAAGAGAGTGGAATAGGGGAAGGGCAGAGATGGGACTCATCATCATTTGAAAATTGGTAATGTGTATTTCAACAATTATTTTTATTGAGGTATAATTTGCATACTATCAAGTTCATCGTTTTAAATTGTAAATGCAGTGACGTTTAGTGCATTCAAAACTCGTGTAACCATCACCATCATCTATCCCCAAACATTTTTACCAGCCCCAAAAGAAACCCCCTTCACCATTAGCAGTTAGTTGTTTCTTGTTACCTCGTCCCTCCAGCCCCTGGCACCACTACTGTGCTTTGTATCTGGATGAAAGTCACTTTTCCAGAGATTTCATACGTGGAGAAAAACAATATGTGACGTTTTTGTCTGTCTTCTCTTACTAGCATGTTGTCAATGTTCATTCATGTTGTAGCATGTGTCAGTCCTTCATTCCTTTTTATGACTGTATAGTGTATTGAATGGATTTACCACTTTGTTCATCCTTTCATCAGTTGATGGGCATCTGCATTGTTTCCAAAAGCATTTTACATTTATTGAGAGTTCATTCTGTGCCAGGTGGCAACAGGCTACCTTAATCACTCCATTTCACAGATAAGGAGATTGGCTTGGAGCTTGTCAAGTATTTACCCTAGATTAAGAGCTGGCAATTGGATGAGCTGGGATTTGAACTCAAGCAGTCAGACTTCTGAGGCAGTAGATTCACATGATAGAAATTTAGAAAAGTACAAAAGGGTTTTCAGTGAAAATCCTCCCTTTTTTCTTAGTTCCCCAGGCACTACTTTCCCTCCTCCATCAGAGACATTATTTTGCCATGCTGTGGATTCTTCCAGAGAAATTACCTACACTCCAACATATCTGTATCACAATTTACAGATGAATCTGTCTCACTAATTTGAAATATCACTTTTATGCAACAGTAAATCCTTATATGTACTTTTGTATTACTCTCTTAGAATTGTCCATGCTTTTTTCCCTTTTATATTTCACATTTCTCTAGAGTCCTTTTATCTTATTTTTGATTTCTAAAACTTTCATTGTTTTCTCATTTGTTTCCCTTAAGGCATTATCCATTTTGTTCATTCACTCTTGTATTATATTTAATTAGTCTTCATTTCTGAAATTTTTAAATGTGTTTTTAATTCTGTACTGAGTTCCATCATCTCACTTTATTCTGATTTATGCTTACTTTCATTATTTTTAAGTTATGGTAAAATATTCATAACACACAATTATCCATTTTAACCCTTCTTAAGTATACAATTCAGTCACAGTAAGTACATTCATGATATCACACAACCATCATTACCATCTAAATATAAGTAATTACATCAAAAGACTGAGCAGCACTTCAGAAAGGTAGATGGAGCAGGATATGGTTTTAAAATTTCCAAACCCTGTCACGAAAATAGACGAACCCATACTAAACATTCATGGGTAGCTTTTACATGCATTTATCATTTCCAGAATATTTTCTTTATTCCAAACAGAAATTCTGCGCCCTTTATATTATAATGTCCCACCATGTTCTTTCAACTTCTGCTTTGTTTTACTGAATGTCTTTTAGCTCATTTTGAAATAGCAGGTTACTGTTTTGTGGGCCCATCTATTCTGACTCGTTTCTTTTGCAGATGAGATACTATTCTGCTCTTTATTCTTCTTTTTCCATACTACCTTTGTATGGGATTTTATCTCAATCCTTTCCTGTTATTTATATTTTAGGTAAAATTAGTTTTAATGTCCTTAGAAAAGGTGAGGTTGAAGACCTCTTTTTTAACTTACAAAATTTTTCTGTATTTATTTTAATGTAGTCTTCAGAAACATGGGGCTTGCTATCTGAGGTTTACTGGCTCTGTTCTCCCTCCCCAACTTCATCAGGACATCTTCCCTCTGTGTCTATAGTTCCTCTGTGCACTGTCTCCTCCGTGTGGGCTACATCCAGGAAAGACACTCCGGTGCTCAGTGTCAACATATATAGGGTCTAGACCGCTCTAGTCCTTCATACTCTTTCGCCAGCCCCTTGTACTTGCTCACTTTGGGCTTGGGCAAAACCCCTCTCAGTCTCCGCTACTCTTCTCACACAGGCCTTCAGTGCTTTCTGGTGGCTACTGTTGGTGCTTTGAAGGCCTCCTGCCGTCATGTCCCACAGATGCTTTCTACTGTCTGTCACTTCTTTTGGTGCAGATGCTGAGGCCTGGCAGGTGTGTGTATCCTGCACCCTCTTATGTTGGGGTTTCTAGTTTTGTGGTAAATGCTACCCATGGGTATCTTGTTTGGGTTGACCTATTTCCAGGAAAGGGTTTGAGGATATCCAATCACTGTGTTGCAGAGCCTATTTTTCTTAAATTCTGCTCCATCCTTTTACATATATTTTTAAATTGGGGACCCTGTAATTTTCAGTTCCCCAAAACAGAGTCCCATTTGCCCTGCCCTCATAGGACTTTGGGTCAGACAAGTATTTCTGTCTCCCCTCTCTTATTGCATAGCACCTCATGTCTACATTTGTTCACACCACATTTTGAATAAGAAGGCAAAACACAACGACCTGAAGGCCTCCTGAGTAGAGCTACATTTGTCCACCAGGAGATGTGGAATAAGCCTGTGGGCTGCTGGAGGAAGGCAAAACACAACGACCTGAAGGCCTCCTGTGTAGAGCTACATTTGTCCACCAGGAGATGTGGAATAAGCCTGTGGGCTGGTGGAGAGTCTGTAGGCAGTCTCTAGTCATGTTCCTGTATCTTTTGCTTCCCTTTTTCCTTCCCTTTTTATCTTCTTTTCTAAAAGTGTACTAAACAGAATTGGCCCTGGCTGGTTTAGCTCAGTGGATTGAGCGTCGGCCTGCGAGCTAAGTGTCGCTGGTTCGATCTTCCAGTCAGGGTACATCAGAGAAGGAAAACTCTGACTCCAAAAAACCTCCGCTGCCTTGCGGCATACCTCTTCAGGGGAAAGGCTAAGGGAGTAAACCCCGACAGAAAATCCGGAGCCGGAGTCCCTAAGGCGGTTTGACGTTGTAGTCAACACCGGCAACTCCTGCGGCGCACCTGAACCCAAGCTGTATCGACTCCGTCTTTCCCTTGGACCCTTCAGCTGCGAAGAGAGGGGGGGTCTGCTGCATGGGCAACAGCAGACCCTCCATATTACCCTGCCCAGGCTCTGTAGCTTCAGCGTCATCATAAGATGTCGATTCAACACGGGAGGAGACAGATACCATGTCACTCCCGAGTCGGACTGCACAGCCATTCTCGGCGGTGCAGATAGACTCTTAAGAAGCTACACCATCGTCTCTCGAGACGGACGGCTGCCGACGACGACGACTAAACAGAATGCCCCAACTGCCCTACTTGTAAGAGACAATAGCAACAACAATAACAACAAAAAAACCCCTACTTCCGGCCATAGACAGACAGGCTGAGTCTCCCTCCACAACTAAGAAGGAATACAACTACCTCAAAACTAGAAACAACCAGAAGTTCGAGGAAATCAAACTACATGGAAGTCCAGCAAACAAAGATATAAAGAAGAAATACTCATGCAGACAGGTAGCGGGGCGGAGCCAGGGCGGAGAGGACGCAGTGTGGTAGCGGCAGCAGGGGCGGCAGCGGCAGAAAGTGCAGTCACATGTTTTAAAAAGTCAGGAGCGTTCCCAGCCCCTCACCGGACCTCTCATCTCACAGTCCCAGCACTGGGGAAAATCAAGCCTCATTGCTTCTGACTGTGCACAGCAGTTGCGGTTGGGGCAGAGGAAGAAACTGCAAGTCTCTCAGCAGGGACCGCTTGTGTAAAGGGCCCCCACAGTCCTAGAACGTCCGCAGACCCACCCACTCTGGGAACGACGGCCAAGGGGCGAGTGCTGGGAAGGCGGCATTGTTCCCCCTCGGACCCCATACAGCACCACAACATGGTGAAACAGGTCACCCTGTACTGACAAATCCCTAAGGCTCCGCCCTTTACAACGTAACAGGAGTGACAGCTCTACCTGGGACACAGAGGCAAACAAACACAGGAGCCTGTCAGAATGAGGAGACAGAGAAGTATGCCCCAAAATGGGGAACAGATCAAGGTTCCAGTGGGAGAACTAAGCGACGAGGAGATAGCCAACCTCTAACAGATGAGGAGATAAACCACCTAAGAGATGAAGAATTCAAAACACTGGTGATAAAGATGCTCACAGGCTTGACAGATATGCTTGAGTATGGCAAACACAGAAGAGAAGAAATGAAGGCTATGCTAAGTGAAACGAAGGAAAATCCACACAAAACCAACGGTGAAGGGAAGGAAACTGGGGTTCAAATCAACGATTTGGACCATAAGGAAGAACAAAACAGTCAACCAGTGCAGAATGAGGAAGAATTGAAAAAAGTGAGGATAACTTCCCAAATTTTGCAAAGGAGATGGATATACAGGTCTGGGAAGCACGGAGGGTCCCAGGCGAGCTGGACCCAGAGGGCACCACACCAGGACACATCATGATTTAGATGCCAAAGGTGAAAGATAAAGAGAGGGTCCTGGGGGCAGCAAGAGAGAGGTGGGGAATTGTCTACAGTGGGGTGCCTATAGGACTATCAGCTAATTTCTCAGAGGACACTCTGCAGGCAGGAACGGACTGGCAA
This sequence comes from Furipterus horrens, assembly GCF_987537825.1. Classification (NCBI taxonomy): domain Eukaryota; kingdom Metazoa; phylum Chordata; class Mammalia; order Chiroptera; family Furipteridae; genus Furipterus; species Furipterus horrens. The sequence goes on along the minus strand of NW_028327176.1, from coordinate 54,195,253 downwards.
GCAGTAGTTAATGTGATGAAAGGCAACCTGCACAGGACTCCTCTATCCATCAAAGCTGTCATTCGGAATGAAAGGGCAGAAGAAGTGCTTCCCGGACAAGGTAAAGCTAAAGGAGTTCATCATCACCAAGCCATTATTATATGAAATGTCAAAGGGACTTACTTAAGAAAAATAAGTTCAAAACTATGAACACTAAAATGACAACAAACTCACAATTATCAACAACTGAATCTAAAATATAAAAACAAAATCCAACGAAGCAAACCAGAAAAGGATAGAATCACAGGTATGGGGATTATTTGGAGGGTTATAAGCTGGGAGGGGGGAGGGGGAAATGGTGAAATGGTGCAGAAATTAAGAAGCATGATCGGTTGGTACAAAATAAACAGGGGGAAGTTAAGAATAATATAGGAAAGGGTGAATGAAGCCAAAGAACTTATATGCACGACCCATGAATATGAACTAAGGGGGATGGGATTTCTGGAGGAGGGGGGTACTGGGCAGAGGGGAGCAAAGAGGAAAAAGATTGGAACTACTGTAACAATATAATCAATAAAATATACTTAAAAAGAAAAAAAACCTGGTCCCTGCACCTGCACAGTTTTCTTCACCTCACTCCATGGTAAAGCAACTTCCCAGTTGCTCATTCCAACCACCCACCAGAACATCATAAAATTTCATCTGCCTTAGTCTCAAATTGTATCACGAACAGTTCACAATTGAGCACTTTCCTCCACATCCACTTTATTCCAAGTCTCCCGTCAGTTCTTGCCTGGATTAGTAGGAGAGTCTTCTATCTTAGAATTTCCCAAAGTTTCTAGATTCACAGAGCCCTTGGTTTCTAACCTCTAGGATTAAAATAAAAAATAAAAGTTTTACCAGTTCCATTTATCAAAGTAGTTGGTTCCCAAAAACTTAAAAAGCATTTGTGCCTGTAGTAGGCTGGATAATGACCACCCAAAGAGATCAGGTGCTATTTTATTTATGAAAAGTGTCTTTGCATGAGTGATTAAATTAAGGATCTTTAAATGCAGAGGTCATCCTGGATTATCAGGGTGAGCTGAGCCATAAATGCAACCCCTGCGTCCTTATAAAGTGGAGGCAGAAGGAGATTCGGTGCAGACAGAAGAGAAGAAGGTGATGTGACGATGGGGCAAAGACTGAGTGCTGCCGCCACCAGCAGATCAAGCCTGCGACCAGCAGAAGCTGCGAGAGGGGAGCAACAAGATCTCCCCCAACAGCCTCCAGAGGGTGTAGTCCTGCTGACACCTTCATTGGGCCCAGTGATACTGATTTCAGACTTCTAACTTTCAGAACTGTGGACAATACATTTGTGCTTTTTTCAAAGCCACCCAGGTGTGTTCATTTGTTACATCAGCTTCAGGGAAAATGCTACAATAAAACTACACATTGTACTGATACGATCGTTCAACGACTAAGTAGATATTTGAAAAATAATACATGCGAATTTTAAAAATATTTTTATTTTACCCTTAACCACAATTCATCGTCATCATCATCGGCAGCCGTCCGTCTCGAACCACAATTACTCATGTGATTATTAGGCACTGTACAACATGTCATGCCCTGGCTGGTTTAGCTCAGTGGATTGAGCGTCGGCCTGCGAGCTAAGTGTCGCTGGTTCGATCTTCCAGTCAGGGTACATCAGAGAAGGAAAACTCTGATTCCAAAAAACCTCCGCTGCCTTGCGGCATACCTCTTCAGGGGAAAGGCTAGGGGAGTAAACCCCGACAGAAAATCCGGAGCCGGAGTCCCTAAGGCGGTTTGACGTTGTAGTCAACACCGGCAACTCCTGCGGCGCACCTGAACCCAAGCTGTATTGACTCCGTCTTTCCCTTGGACCCTTCAGCTGCGAAGAGAGGGGGGGTCTGCTGCACGGGCAACAGCAGACCCTCCATATCACCCTGCCCAGGCTCTGTAGCTTCAGCGTCATCGCAAGATGTCGATTCAACACGGGAGGAGACAGATACGATGTCACTCCCGAGTCGGACTGCACAGCCATTCTCGGCGGTGCAGATAGACTCTTAAGAAGCTACACCATCGTCTCTCGAGACGGATGGCTGCCGACGACGACGACGACAACATGTCATACCTTAAAATCAAATTGGATCCTGCCAGCCTCATTTCCTATTCCATATCAGTTTTCTAATAGTGCTTGCTTCTTGTTTCAGCTACTGCCAAAAACTCAACTTCACAAAGACAAGATAACATTGAAAAGAATATAGCGTGACCTAATGCTGAAACTGTCAACTAATCACTGGGTAGAAGCACACACGGTATCTAACAGCTGTCAAGTATCACTGTAAATGCTTCAGAAATTTAAAATACACTGCTACACCCTGATGAGTTTGCTGTGGTGTTCCGGGGGCACCCCAGTGTACTGGGAACCGCAGTCCTAATCGGCTTACCTGCTCCAACCTTTGCCTCTAAAACTTGTCAACACAGCCACCAAAACTTCAGTCAGATCCTGTCCTCCTCCTGCTCAAACCCTCCCAGAGATCCTCATTTTTCTCAGAATCAAAGCCAACATTCCAACAGTAGCCTGTAAGACCCTACCAACATCAAGGGCCAGAAGTCATTTTCTATAAAAAGCCAGACAGTACATATATTAGTCTTTGTTTGCGGGGTTGTCTCTGTGTCAACTACTCAACTCTCAACTGTAGCAGCTTACTCCATATACAGGTGGGGACAAAGAGGATCTATGGTGTGAGTAGGTAAAACAGTTTATTCTAATAGCATTATTTATTAATTTTTGTATTACTTTCCATATGAAAAACTGTATACCTACTTTGGCCCCACCCTGTTAGGTCATTAGCAACTCAGCCCTCACTCACAGTCACAAGAGTGGTGAATGTGAGCAGCACTAAGCAGGGGAAGAAAAGCAGAGGCAACCAAGGCCAAGTCGGGCTGACTGCACACATCTCTCCCTTTGCTTGGTGCACAGTGTAACTCACCACAGTGCCTTGCTCACAGACCTCTTTTTAAGTTTCTCCACAAAATCCATCAGGTCAAGGTGGTTCATGATGCTTCTAAAAAAAGTCATCAGGTCAAAAACATGTGATATGTCTTACAATGATAGAATCTTTAAAATTTTGACAAGGAAGAGAACATCTGGACAAAGGCAGAGCACTGATACACAGCATGATCTTCAAACATACCAGTGAATGATATAAGTGAGGTAATAATACATATAACAAAGTAGGAAATACATGGAAGATTATTCTCTCTTCTGAACAGAATTCCTGGGGGTTTCTGCATTACTTAGCACATATATTCTGTTAATAAAAAATGAGGTCATAATGTGCCAACCTATTTCTCACAGAAACTGAAAAGTCCACATCAGACTCCTTCTTCCTGTACACTTTCACCTTCCCTCTTCCCTCTTCTCCATCAATGTCCTTGACTTTCTCTAACTATTATCCTCTTCATTTCTGCCTGGCCTTGCACCCAAACATGGCAGACAGAGAATCCTAGAGGCCCAAAATTCTACAGAGGCTGTTTGCAAGGGGGAGGAGACTACAGTAACTGCCACACCGGATACACTTTATGTAAGAAGGAAATGGAGAATATTGTGAATGCCTCTTCCATGTGAAAGAACAGGATGGCAGCATTCCTTCATGGGCCAAAGAAGCAGAGGAGGCAAAATCTGGTCAAGAGAATCGCAACCAAAGGCTGGGAGCGGAAAGGTTTGCAATGAGCTGACCCCTCTCGCTCTTTGGTATTTGCTTCTAATGGGCAGAGTCCATTTGGGGAAGCCAAAGACACTGAAGAGAAGTCCCGGCTGCTCAAAGTTGACAGGAAGTAACATCCATGAGAGTAAGAATTCAACATCAAATCTGTTCTCAGATACAACACGGACAATGAAGAAGAAAAAGAAAAGGAGAGCAGAAGAGAGATGCAAGTACAAACAGGCCCACCTTAGTGCAGCCCAGCCCAGCCCAGCCCAAGGAAGGTAGGATTCAAGGAGAAGGAACTATAAGTGGGAGCCTTAGACCACATCATTCACCACAACATGCACTCAACAAACTCCATTTTATTCTTTAACCTAGTCACACAAAGAGCTCCTTAATCCCTTTCTCTGCTCCTCCAAAGCTGCAGTATATTCCCTAATGAGATGGCCTGATATAATTTCATTGGGAACATTGTAATTATATAACCTGGATGCCCTTTCCCTTCTACCTAAGGATATTAACAATATCCTATTATACAACATAATATAGAGAATTAACTAATATTTAATTATATTAATGAGCATCTATAGAAACATTGAGATGATTCTTTTTTTAACATAAGAGCCTGAGGAAAGTGAGATTATCACATCTGCCTTGTAAACTATGACAACGGTCCCCCAAACTCAGCCATTTAGTTGTTGACTTAGCTCCCTCCATCCAATCCTGTCATCTTGTTGGGAATTTGAGCTCCCTATTGGCTCCCTGGTGACTTTAAACTGCCTGTTTTGTGACATCGTTCTCCCACCAAACCTACCACAACCTGGTAGAATCTTGGGGTTTCCATGGAGCTGCCTGTAAATAAATTTGTATCATCACAACTGACCAATGACCAGTAACCAGTGGCCAGTGACCAGTGCGACCAGTGACTTTCGCACTGGGCACATGTGCTCTTGGGCTCCAGCCACTCAGCCTTCTCATATTGTCTCCTCGTCCTTTGCATCTACAGTTGATATTTCCTCTTCTCCTCTGACCATGTCAGGTAATGAGAGAATCTTTTCTAAAGTTATTCCTTAGATATTTTTGGGCCCTACATTTAGCACTAGAGCCAAAATACTATATTATAAGGGGAGAAAGTGTGATCTGAAAATCTGGAGACTTTAGTTTTGATTTTGACATTCCCTAGCTATGTCACTTTGGACATGTAATTCAATCTCTCACATAATCTGCTTTTTCCTCATCTATTACATTAAAACATTAGTTTGGTTGTTATTTCTAATCCCTTTCTTTTCTAATAATGAGCCTTAAAGGACACCCATATAAAAGTGAAATCAAGACTTGCCGAGACCATTACAACAGGAACAGATAGAAAACCTAGGTGACAGAGAAAACTATATATATATAAAACCATGTGTAATGGTCTCCCACCACTGATATTTCTACCTCAGAGTTTTAAATTTAGTGCTGTTTAAAAAGTAATTTATACCAGTTTTTCAAGTTTTCTATCCAAACTAAGTGAAAATATATTGAAATGTAGGTATTATTTTTATCAGCATAGGCCAACAGGAGGAACCGAGAGGGAGGCAAAATTATAAGAACGAAGGAGGGAAAACCATAGGAATGAAAGAAGACAGCATGGAGGAACCCTTAAGAGCAAAAGTGGTAGTTAGGAATGGAATGTTGAAGGAATCCAAATATTTTAAATTAAAGCAGCAATAGCACAGGGTAAAATCTGCTCAGAGTAGGGCAAAATAAAGGTGACTTTTAGCAAATGCTTCCATTAGTAGAGTAGAAAGAAAAGTAAGACCAGAATATAGAGTATCACTAGGCAAAGAAAGTTGTCCAGAAGTCATGTGTTTGTGTTTAAAACCACCTCTCTGAACACAGATGGCAATTGACAACTGAATATAAATATTTAAAAGCTATATTTCAGAGCAGAGGTTTTCTATAAATGTGAAACTATAAAATTGGTTATCTGGGGGGCTGGAGGAAACAGCACTTTCAGTGTTTCACTTCATTCTGATTTTTAAACTTTGTAGATGTTTAGTCTATCAAAAATAAATATTTTTAAATGCTATATCCTTATTTGAACCAGAAAGACTAATTCTTTTGTGTGATGATTATGTTCTGAGACAAAGTGGGTTTTCATCTTTACAGTTAGTTTCTCCCTAACACAGACAGCACACTGATAAACAGCCATCATCTCTTTTTAGATCTTAGCTACCTAAGAAAAAGAGAAAAGTCACACCCCATACTCTAATTTCACATTTATCAAGAAACAATTTTGTGGAGTTTCTTGGGTATTCTTACTTCAAATTTTTGAAAATTAAATCTATGATGAAGGCTTTGGGTATAACACATTCCTGGATGTTGAAGGCCATTATAATCCAGGTTTTAAGATAAATATAAAAACTACATGATACTTTTAAGTGTCCTTTTGTGTTTTATTAATTGGAATATATATTTCTACTGGACTCACTGTTATATAGCTGTTATATATCTGTACTTGCTGGGTAATATTCACATGAATGTGAATGAGCACAATAATGGAATTCCTTTACACTTACTTTACTCTCTGCGTTATAGCTGGCTTTACTAAAATATTTGTCTATATTGGGGCTACCTGTACATACACATTTATTGCATCTTGCTACTTGTTAGGCAATTTTTACTGATATGTATTCTCTGTCTGTGTGTACTAGCTGGGAATTCCTTCAAAATCACCTTTCATTCTGGGCTACACTTTGCTTATAGTACTCACTGAAATAAAATAGGCAACATTCAGTTTTATACTATTGCATGTATAAAACAGAACTTCACGTACTACCAAATTTATTATGCTTTGATCCTTGCTGCATGCCCTAAATTTTATATATATATATACATATATATATATATTTATATATATATTTAGTTCTGAAATATGATTTTCATTTCATTTGTAATGTATCACTTGTCATATATGAATTACTGCTGTTGTTGTTATAAGCACTTTATGGATGAGTAGCCTAAAGCTCAGAGAGTTTAAATAATGTTTTTCTTTCAAAAAATACTTCTTGAGAAACACACTCTCAAATACTCATTTTGAGAAAGGATCAGAAGTCAGGCTTCAAGAATGTAAGAATGACCCTTCATTTTTACCAGCCAGACTGAGTTATATGTGATTTCTAAGAATAACATGTGAACTGTGCAGGCAAAATGAGACACTGAAGGTTATGATGGTAATAGCTGTACTGGTTTCTCATGGACAAAACTCTGCCTACATTAGAGTTGTATTGTTCCCAGTTTATGGCTGTGTAATGCTCAGAGCACAGTCCTGCAGGGCAGTCAGGATGCTGAGGTTACGTAACCTGAGAATAATACTGATATAAAGGGAGAACTTAAACAACTCTATCTGACCTCTCTGAGCCTCACTTACCTCACAAATAAAATGAGAATGCTAGAACAGAGGTTTTCTAAAGACTCCTGGTTCTAAGCGCTTCAATTCTAGGAAATAGCATGCAAATCAACACAAGTGCAGGCTCAAGAGATGACAGGGCAAGGAGAGGTTGATTCTAATCTCGAGAACAATATACAAACCACACTTGTTGGTCTTCTGAACATTTTTCCTCAGTTGGGAGCAAAGGCACTTAATACAGGGAGTAGTAAACTGCTCTAGCACTTACAACCATCATAAACTGTTTTATTTTTGATATCTCAATGAGCACTGGTATTAGAGGCTTTCTCATAGCAACAATCTAAAGATAATTATATTCTTCAAACATAGTGAGAGTTCATCAGTCTCACTGACTTTTTTCAACACCCTCTTGTTCCCCACAGAAAATTTCCAAAATCCACATTTCCTTGGAAATTCAGATTCTACACAGCCCTCTCTTCCTGCAGTGAGCAATGCAGCCTCCCTAACAGGAAGGGTCTGCAACTTCTCCAGTAACTCTACTCCAGCTGTCAGTTCACAATGGCTACTGCCATCAGCCTCTGGCACCTCTTTCCAAGCACTCATGGGTAGTGCCTGCCTCTACCAACATGCTAGCACAACTATGTGGCCTGGAGGCATTGGCCAGAGCCAGATCTCCACCTCAGCCGCTTCCAATCCTGGGGCTTTTCAGTGGGCTATCACAGGAGGCTCTGAAAAGAAGTCATCATCACTCAGAGCCTTCACTGTGCCTGCCACTGGCCAAAACACAGCTGTTTCCTCCATGTCTATGGTATCCCAGTATAATACCACTTCAGTTGCCAATAACATGGCCCCTCTGTATCCATCACTTTCTGCCCGCCTTGTTCAGGTGGCACCATCTCAGATTCCAAATCAGGGATATAGCCTGTCACTTCCCTACCAGGAGGGAAGTAAGGTATACTACTATAATCCAGGCACACAAGGGCCTCTTCTCTCTGGAGAATTTGGTCCCTACCTCCAATCCTATGGCTCTGTTGTTTCTTACATGGAAAGCAGAGCCTCTGTCCCTCAACCAGAGATGGTCATGGTACTAAAGGACAATCAGCCCACAAACGTGATTCCACCGGCCTCCACCTCTGGAATCTACTACTCTGTGCCCACTCAACCCATCGCAGATACAAGTTTTCAAGGTGAGTACAAAGAGCAAAAAGGAAGAGGAATAAAGTCAGCATTCAAAAATAGGGTCAATCTGCAGCCGGGAAGTGGTGAGTCCACAGACAGGTGGAATTTATGTCCTGTGACTTTAGAGACTACTACCCTCAGTCAGAACTCTGCATTTTCAGAGTCATTACGGGAACACATAACAGAGGTGGGAAGGTTGGACATCTAAAGGCCATGTATGCTCTATGTAGGAGAACCACAAGAGCATATACCAAGGGATATCACCCCTTCACTGCCCTGTACTACCACACTGAAATGAACTCCCTTCCCTGATTTCTTGATTTAGTCTATTTGTAAAGGTATTTCAGAACTCTTACTGTGACAGTGCCAATTTCACTTTCTCTCTCTTGGTTTATACCAAGACTTAAAAGAGTTGTTTCTCAATACTTTGTTAAAGAAAAAATAATAGGCTAAAAACCTGTCTGTGCTTATTCATTTCATTAGGAAGATTTCCACTCCTTCTCCTACTGTGTGGTATTAAGCGTTCTTATTAACTCAGGAAAGTTGAAAGAATTAAAAGGATTATATGTGAAAACACTAGGCTTGTAAAATATTTTTAAAATCACTTTTACTTCTTATTTGACTCATAACAATCCTGTGAACTTCAAAGATAACCATGGAACAATGACATTAAATGACCACCAGTAACAACTAGAACAGTGGCCTCCTACCTCTTGCACAGGGTGCAGTCCATGATCCTTAAAAAGAGCTCATAGAAATACCTTTCCCATTGTTGGAAGGAGCAAGATTGCTGCATTTGTGATAAGGAAGAATTTTATTTACCAGGAACTAACTAAGTTCTCCTTGATTCCTTTGTAGTGATGGAGCATTCCCTGAGGATGGAGACTTCCCTGGGATTGCAACCTCCAGGCCAAACATTTTGTCTGCCACAAACTCCAGAACTCCCTCAGTCCTGTAATAGCAGAAATACCCAGATACTTGAGAGTAATCCACCACCTGGTAATGGGGACATTTCAGTGGTAGCTCCTGTCCAAAGTTCTAGTAATCTACTATCACTGCCTCCAGTGCCAAGCCAGGAACAGAGAGAAAATAAGAATTCAGACAATATTAAAGCTACCCTTTCAAAGCCTCTGGATTCCTACCAGATCCCAATAGAAAACCGAGATCTTCCTCTGTTCCCTTTAGAAATCTCTGATACTTATGAGTTCCTGGACAGTATTGATCCTCTTGTCCCAGAAAAACAGCCTGATTGTGAAAAGGATGATCTCAGAAAGAAAACCTTGAGTCTTAATAACAGTCTTAAAAACCAAGAGATACTTGAATATGGGACTGAACCTTATGATGGTTTTGTAGACATCGCTACACTGGTGAAGGCTATTCAACTTCCCCCACCCTTAGAGCCCTTGGATGATCTTGATCAATCCATAGGTCCCAAGGATATTCAACTTCCCCCGCTCTTAGAGTCCTTGGATGACCTTGATCAATCCATAGGTCCCAAGGATATTCAACTTCCCCCGCTCTTAGAGCCCTTGGATGATCTTGATCAATCCATAGGTCCCAAGGATATTCAACTTCCTCCACTCTTAGAGCCCTTGGGTGATCTTGATCAATCCATAGGTCCCAAGGATATTCAACTTCCCCCACTCTTAGAGCCCTTGGATGATCTTGATCAATCCATAGGTCCCAAGGATATTCAACTTCCTTCACTCTTAGAGCCCTTGGAAGATCTTGATCAATCCAAAGGTCCTGAGGAGATCAAAACCAAAGGTAACAGAGGCAACAAGTTGAACAAGGTGCAGGAGAACTCAAGTGTCATTAAGGCTTCTGATAAAGCCAGGAAGAACAAACGTAAAGCCTCCGAGCCCATCAGCGTTGCTCCCAATGCCAAAATCAAGTCTGAGAGCCCGGATTGCGTGTGCTCGGGAGAAGTGGGTATTTGCAAAGTTGCAGTCAGTGGCATGGCTCCTACAAACACAGCCAGGCATTCTAACAGCAAGCCTCACAAATCTGCATCCAGCAGAAACAGCGAAACTAAGAGCCACGGGCAGGAAAAAAACAAAAGAAAAAAAGACAACAACTCCAAGATCGCTGAAAAGAATAAGCAGGCAGGGAACAAATTTAAGGCAGAAGAAAAGCCAACCAGTTCCAAGAAGAAACAGAAGAAAAATCAAACTGAGCTGACCCAAGAGACCTTCAAAAAGCCTCGCAGCTGCCTAGCTATGCACATGCTGGAATCAGTGCAAGTGTTTCACGCACTAGGGAAGAAGGCTGATAAGAACACTGAACTGTTTTCATCCCGGGCTGTGGGAAACTCAAGCAACCCTAAAGGCCCCCAGCCACCTCCTCCTACCAAACGAAGGCTGGATACCTCGGGTGAGGGCAAAGGTCCTGAGAAAACTCAAGTCAAACACCAGAAAACAGATGGCAGTGCTGAAAAAGAGTGTTCTTCTCCAACTCAGATTGAGCTGCCACCTCCTGGCCAGGTCAAGTTGGTATCTTTGCCTTTTTTTAAACTGGACAAACCTCAAGCTCGACCAGTTCCTCGCAGACCACAGCCTGTGGCATCACATCGGCCTGCTGTGGCTAACCCTGCCCGGCCTGGTTCTACCTCAGTGCAGCCTGCTGCAGTCCATTCATCCCGGCCCACTGCTGCACCTTTGACAGGTCCTGACAGACCACCTTGCTCAGTTTCAACCAACCCATCTAGACCAGGTTTGACCAACACTACCTGCCCCAGTGTCCCTCCGTCTGCTGCTCCCAGGCCTGTGCCGTACAAAACATCAGGTTGCAGTTCTTTCCAACGGGAGCCCTTTCACAGTACTGTGACCAAGCCCCACTTCCCACCCAAGCCTCAAAACCAGTATCTACTCCAGGATTTCGCCCTCCAGCCAAGGCCATGGAAGAACCCCGGCATTTCTGGGCCCATCGTATCATATCCCATCACAAATGAGCAGAGGCCAGAGCGGGAGGCCATGAAGAGGAAGGCTCAACTAGAGCGTGAGAATGCTGCCAAATACACCTCTGTGGGGAAAGTGCAGTATTTCATTGAAAGGGAAAAAGAAATGGAAATCTCTCAATACTATGGCTACGCACGGTAAGAGAGGCTAGCATGGTTGGTGCCACTTTGAATACCAACTTCTTCCCATAGATAGATATACATTTCTCTATTCCGGTATATTTTAAAACTTAATAAAATTGAATAAATAAATAAATGTAATAGACTTAGTAGATGAGAAATAAAGAAGCCTTCTGAATTTGGAGATGCTGTTAACTGTGGTTTTTCTGTGGTGACGGTTGGGATCAAAGGCTGCCTGAGAATGAAATATTGGAAGTTGGATGAGCAAATCAGGGACAAGGGGTAAGAAGTGAGGAAAAGGCAGGAACTTAGTCCGTGGTCGTAATGACCATGGGACTCTCCCATGGGGGAGAGGTGTTATGAGTTTATAAAAAGAAACAGAGGAGGGAAAAAGGTCTAAAATTAAGATAACAGAAGAAAATTGGATTAGAGTTGAAGATGGCAGAAGATGACTCTTGGTTGGCCAGAAGAAATATAAAAAGTCTCCTGTGGTGGCTGGCCGAATGCCTCATGATCACCAAGTAAGTATATATATTAGAAAACAGGTTCTGGAAACATTTCCAGCTGGTTTGGGTTGCCTTATCCAAATCTGATTGTAGTTGGGGGAGGTGAGTACAAAACAGGGGAATCTACCAGATGAGTGGCACTGGATTACTGTTATCCTGGGGGCAGCTGGTCACTGGGGCCTGGACAACTGGTGAACTGTTGCAGTAGGAGGGATACCCAGAACAGGCCATGTAACGTAAACGACCATTTACGCAACGCCTGAGCGCCATGCCCACTAAGACACTACTTCAGTCAACTTTCCCAACAACACTCGAGGCCAGCATCCCTGTGCCACTTTACTCCTGATGTTCACTCATGGGCTGAGGTCACATTGCATGTGGTGGAGCAAAGCCTCCACTTCAGGCTTGTCTCCAAAGGCCTCAGTATTTACAAGGGCCCGTGGGTGGAAACCTGACTTTCAGAGCACAGTATCCCGATGTTACTGGTAGATGACATCAAACTTCAGGTGAAGCCTAAGCATTTAAGTAGAGGGGCCATCAAGGGCCTCCTCTGTGACCCAGGCTGCATGTGCTGCCTCGTCTAATCACCACCTCAACCAAAGTCCATGAAAAAAATCCGATGGAAACGTCCATTGCCATGGGGGCCAGAGCCACAAGCGCATGTGCACACTTAATTGCTGCTTGAACAGCCCTACTACAAAGGGATCAGTTCAAAGGTGCTCCTTGGGAGGCCTCCTGGGGCTGCTGGGAGAAGTGGTGGTGGGGGAGCATGGGGAACAGGAAAGAGAGTGGAATAGGGGAAGGGCAGAGATGGGACTCATCATCATTTGAAAATTGGTAATGTGTATTTCAACAATTATTTTTATTGAGGTATAATTTGCATACTATCAAGTTCATCGTTTTAAACTGTAAATGCAGTGACGTTTAGTGCATTCAAAACTCGTGCAACCATCACCATCATTTATCCCCAAACATTTTCAACAGCCCCAAAGAAACCCCCTTCACCATTGGCAGTTAGTTATTTCTTGTTACCTCGTCCCTCCAGCCCCTGGCACCACTACTGTGCTTTGTATCTGGATGAAAGTCACTTTTCCAGAGATTTCATACGTGGAGAAATACAATATGTGACGTTTTTGTCTGGCTTCTCTCACTAGCATGTTGTCAATGTTCATTCATGTTGTAGCATGTGTCAGTCCTTCATTCCTTTTTATGACTGTATAGTGAGTGTATTGAGTGGATTTACCACTTTGTTCATCCTTTCATCAGTTGATGGGCATCTGCATTGTTTCCAAAAGCAATTTACATTTATTGAGAGTTCATTCTGTGCCAGGTGGCAACAGGCTACCTTAATCACTCCATTTCACAGATAAGGAGATTGGCTTGGAGCTTGTCAAGTATTTACCCTAGATTAAGAGCTGGCAATTGGATGAGCTGGGATTTGAACTCAAGCAGTCAGACTTCTGAGGCAGTAGATTCACATGATAGAAATTTAGAAAAGTACAAAAGGGTTTTCAGTGAAAATCCTCCCTTTTCTCACAGTTCCCCAGACACTACTTTCCCTCCTCCATCAGAGACATTATTTTGCCATGCTGTGGATTCTTCCAGAGAAATTACCTACACTCCAACATATCTGTATCACAATTTACAGATGAATCTGTCTCACTAATTTGAAATATCACTTTTATGCAACAGTAAATCCTTATATGTACTTTTGTATTACTCTCTTAAAATTGTCCATGCTTTTTTCCCTGTCTTTTATATTTGACATTTCTCTAGAGTCCTTTTATCTTATTTTTGATTTCTAAAACTTTCATTGTTTTCTCATTTGTTTCCCTTAAGGCATTATCCATTTTGTTCATTCACTCTTGTATTATATTTAATTAGTCTTCATTTCTGAAATTTTTAAATGTATTTTTAATTCTGTACTGAGTTCCATCATCTCATTTTATTCTGATTTATGCTTCCTTTCATTATTTTTAAGTTATGGTAAAATATTCATAACACACAATTTTCCATTTTAACCCTTCTTAAGTATACAATTCAGTCACAGTAAGTACATTCATGATATCACGCAACCATCACTACCATCTAAACTTAAGTAATTACATCAAAAGACTGAGCAGCACTTCAGAAAGGTAGATGGAGCAGGACATGGTTTTAAAATTTCCAAACCCTGTCACGAAAATAGACGAACCCATACTAAACATTCATGGGTAGCTTTTACAGGCATTTATCATTTCCAGAACATTTTCTTCAATCCAAACAGAAATTCTGCGCCCTTTATATTATAATGTCCCACCATGTTCTTTCAACTTCTGCGTTGTTTTACTGAATGTCTTTTAGCTCATTTTGAAATAGCAGGTTACTGTTTTGTGGGCCCATCTATTCTGACTCGTTTCTTTTGCAGATGAGATACTATTCTGCTCTTTATTCTTCTTTTTCCATACTACCTTTGTATGGGATTTTATCTCAATCCTTTTCTGTTATTTATATTTTAGGTAAAATTAGTTTTAATGTCCTTAGAAAAGATGAGGTTGAAGACCTCTTTTTTAACTTACAAAATTTTTCTGTATTTATTTTAATGTAGTCTTCAGAAACATGGGGCTTGCTATCTGAGGTTTACTGGCTCTGTTTCCCCTCCCCAACTTCATCAGGACATCTTCCCTCTGTGTCTATAGTTCCTCTGTGCACTGTCTCCTCCGTGTGGGCTACATCCAGGAAAGACACTCCGGTGCTCAGTGTCAACATATATAGGGTCTAGACCGCTCTAGTCCTTCATACTCTTTCGCCAGCCCCTTGTACTTGCTCACTTTGGGCTTGGGCAAAACCCCTCTCAGTCTCAGCTGCTCTTCTCACACAGGCCTTCAGTGCTTTCTTGTGGCTACTGTAGGTGCTTTGAAGGCCTCCTGCCATCACGTCCCACAGATGCTTCCTACTGTCTGTCACTTCTCTTGGTGCAGATGCTGAGGCCTGGCAGGTGTGTGTATCCTGCACCCTCTTATGTTGGGGTTTCTAGTTTTGTGGTAAATGCTACCCATGGGTATCTTGTTTGGGTTGACCTATTTCCAGGAAAGGGTTTGAGGATATTCAATCACTGTGTTGCAGAGCCTATTTTTCTTAAATTCTGCTCCATCCTTTTACATATATTTTTAAATTGGGGACCCTGTAATTTTCAGTTCCCCAAAACAGAGTCCCATTTGCCCTGCCCTCATAGGACTTTGGGTCAGACAAGTATTTCTGTCTCCCCTCTCTTATTGCATAGCACCTCATGTCTACATTTGTTCACACCACATTTTGAATAAGAAGGCAAAACACAACGACCTGAACGTCTCCTGAGTAGAGCTACATTTGTCCACCAGGAGATGTGGAATAAGCCTGTGGGCTGGTGGAGAGTCTGTAGGCAGTCTCTAGTCATGATCCTGTATCTTTTGCTTCCCTTTTTCCTTCCCTTTTTATCTTCTTTTCTAAAAGTGTACTAAACAGAATGCCCCATCTGCCCTACTTGTAAGAGACAATAGCAACAACAATAACAACAAAAAAACCCCCTACTTCCGGCCATAGACAGACAGGCTGAGTCTCCCTCCATAACTAAGAAGGAATACAACTACCTCAAAACTAGAAACAACCAGAAGTTCGAGGAAATCAAACTACATGGAAGTCCAGCAAACAAAGATATAAAGAAGAAATACTCATGCAGACAGGTAGCGGGGCGGAGCCAGGGCGGAGAGGACGCAGTGTGGTAGCGGCAGCAGGGGCGGCAGCAGCAGAAAGTGCAGTCACATGTTTTAAAAAGTCAGGAGCGTTCCCAGCCCCTCACCGGACCTCTCATCTCACAGTTCCAGCACTGGGGAAAATCAAGCCTCATTGCTTCTGACTGTGCACAGCAGTTGGGGTTGGGGCGGAGGAAGAAACTGCAAGTCTCTCAGGAGAGTCCGCTTGTGTAAAGGGCCCCCACAGTCCTAGAACGTCCGCAGACCCACCCACTCTGGGAACGACGGCCAGGGCAGTAGCTAGAGGGGCGCCAGTCGGGTGCAGTAGTGAGAGAGGTGACTGGAAAAGGGGCGAGTGCTGGGAAGGCGGCATTGTTCCCCCTCGGACCCCATACAGCACCACAACATGGTGAAACAGGTCGCCCTGTACTGACAAATCCCTAAGGCTCCGCCCTTTACAACGTAACAGGAGTGACAGCTCTACCTGGGACACAGAGGCAAACAAACACAGGAGCCTGTCAGAATGAGGAGACAGAGAAGTGTGGCCCAAAACGGGGAACAGATCAAGATTCCAGTGGGAGAACTAAGCGACGAGGAGATAGCCAACCTAACAGATGAGGAGATAAACCACCTAAGAGATGAAGAATTCAAAACACTGGTGATAAAGATGCTCACAAGCTTGACAGATATGATTGAGTATGGCAAACACAGAAGAGAAGAAATGAAGGCTATGCTAAGTGAAACGAAGGAAAATCCACACAAAACCAACGGTGAAGGGAAGGAAACTGGGGTTCAAATCAATGATTTGGACCATAAGGAAGAACAAAACAGTCAACCGGTGCAGAATGAGGAAGCAAGAATTGAAAAAAATGAGGATAACTTCCCAAATTTTGCAAAGGAGATGGATATACAGGTCTGAGAAGCACGGAGGGTCCCAGGCGAGCTGGACCCAGAGGGCACCACACCAGGACACATCATGATTTAGATGCCAAAGGTGAAAGATAAAGAGAGGGTCCTGGGGGCAGCAAGAGAGAGGTGGGGAATTGTCTACAGTGGGGTGCCTATAGGACTATCAGCTAATTTCTCAGAGGACACTTTGCAGGCAGGAAGGGACTGGCAAGCAGTAGTTAATGTGATGAAAGGCAACCTGCACAGGACTCCTCTATCCATCAAAGCTGTCATTCGGAATGGAAGGGCAGAAGAAGTGCTTCCCGGACAAGGTAAAGCTAAAGGAGTTCATCATCACCAAGCCATTATTATATGAAATGTCAAAGGGACTTACTTAACAAAAATAAGTTCAAAACTATGAACACTAAAATGACAACAAACTCACAATTATCAACAACTGAATCTAAAATATAAAAACAAAATCCAACGAAGCAAACCACAATAGGATAGAATCACAGGTATGGGGATTATTTGGAGGGTTATAAGCTGGGAGGGGGGCGGGGGATGGTGAAATGGTGCAGAAATTAAGAAGCATGATCGGTTGGTACAAAATAAACAGGGGGAAATTAAGAATAATATAGGAAACGGTGAAGCCAAAGAACTTATATGCACGACCCATGAATATGAACTAAGGGGGATGGGATTGCTGGAGGAAGCGGGTACTGGGCAGAGGGGAGCAAAGGGGAAAAAGATTGTAACTACTGTAACAATATAATCAATAAAATATACTTAAAAAAAAAAAAAAACCTTGTCCCTGCACCTGCAGTTTTCTTCATTCTCACTTCATGGTAAAGCAACTTCCCAGTTGCTCATTCCAACAACCCACGAGAACATCAACAAATTTCATCTACTCTACTGTGACAGGCAAGTGGAGAAAGATCCCAGTAAGCTGTGCTCAACAGAAAAGCAAAAACATAAGTAGCCATGCAAGTCTTCCCAGATATTCCAGGCTTTAAATGTCATATTCTATTCTGTTCATTAAGCAACCTTCATTATCTATAAAAGTTTTCAAGTTTTCTGAATAATTCTACACAGTTGATAACAATTACCCTGTCAGGTAGGTTACCCAGCATTCTGATTCATCAGTCTCTTGCCCAACCGACAATCAATCCCTAAAAGTTTATCCACTCCTGTGTTAGATGGTATATATGACAATTCAGTGAAAGGAAGTTGGTCAAACCTCACAACAGACTGCCAAAGAAAGTAATGCCTAATCACAAAATACCACAACTAATTGCAAATAGTGATTAGGTTCCAAAGAGATTGTCTCCTAGGTAAATTTCAATAGAAATCTTGAAGAGTTAGGGAAAAAAAGAAAGCTTAATGATTGGGTCAAAATAGAACATGACTAAAAATTTTTGTACAACACACATTCATATCATAAGTCTAGTCAAAAGGAAATACATAGAAAAGATAGAATTTTTTAAAATTATGTACATGGGATGTTCTTTATTACTTTATCAGTTCTAAATTAACATCTTCCTTTAAGAAAATTTAAGAAAGGAACAACAAATCATTTCCTTCACTATTGCAAATACCGCATATTTGACAGCAAAGAGTTAAATATTAATATGATTTTTTCCTTAAGTTTGAACTTAAGGGAGAAAAAATAGATTATAAACCTCATTTGACCTGATCTTATAAAAAGTCACTCCAACTGTCTTCAGTCCTTCTGTCTCCAGATAGATTTCCAGGATAGGTTTGTGTCACTCAGTCCATCCATAATAGGTTGGATAGGATAATCCATAGTAACCGCCAGGACGCCAACTTTTATTCTGGACTACTTGATTTGCACTTGGCTGTACATTCCAAGAATACCTTCTTAGTGAATAGTCCTCTCCAGAGGGACCAGGAGGAGGAGGGCTATGGCATCTCTGGTAAAAGTTTTGATTCTGTGAAAAGTTTCTTAAATAAAACAAAAGTAATAAACTCTTATTAGTTTTAAAAAAATATATAATAAGCTTTGTAAATGATACAGATACTCTGGTTCTGTTTTCTACCCGTATAACCTTAGCAGATAAATTACTTTATCTTCAGATGTCTTAGTACTTTATAAAATGGTAGAAAATAACACCTTCCACCTTCATGAGTTGTTCTCAAGGTAAATTAAGACAATACAATTAAATGACCTACCATAATGTCTCAGCACACACAATAGATCCCTAGGAGCCTTCCCACCTTTCCCTATAGAGATAAATGCCCGTCCTATTCTAATCAGATACTTTCTTTTCAAGTCTGGCAGGTTGAGACAGAACAAGTTATTTATTTCTGAAAACATAAAGCTGCTTTCATTTTATAAATACATACATATATAAATTAATTATAAAGTGAAGAAATTCTAACCATGGTACATGCAACAAAACTGGAAAATTAAGATTTAAAGCAAGATCAGTAAATCTAATATAATCATACAGAAGAAAATTTGAAATCCGAGAAAAAAATAACCCTCTGCCTCCCTAACTCTCAATCCTGCCTAATCTAATTCAACTGGTTAATATTTCCTTTTTGGTATTTTACCCCCTAGCATCTTAAAAAAAAAAAAACTGTTAGATCATATCAGATTATTTTTACTTACCGTAAATGAGCTGTCATGTTCCACAGCCTCATAAAATGTCACGGTATGGACATAATTTACCTAGCTATTCTTCACTGTTAGAAATATAAGCTGCTATCTACTTTTTCACTACTATAAATAATGTTGGAACTAACACCTCAAAACATACACTTCTGTACCCTGAGTACCTAGCCGAGTGTCTGATATGTAGCAGGGAGGCTTGAGAAATGTGCTGAATGATTAAATGAATATAACTTTTCCCATATTTTATATTTCCTTAGTCTCAATGTGGAATTAACAGGTATGAACATTTTTTAATGGCTATTAAAGTTATGTTTCCAAAGGACCATACCAATTTTCAGTGCCATTGGCAATACAAGCAACATTTTAAAAAAAGGTTTACATCTTCTAAAAATGCTAAAATCTTTTTGAAAGTGTTTATAATGTGAAGTATTTTTTTTAGTTCATGTAATAGTCAACAATCCCTATGAAATAGGTATTATTAAAATTGCCATCTGATTGACGAAAAAGTAGAAATTTAGAAATCTTACCCAAGATCACACAGCAAGTGAAGGGAGAGCCAGAATGCAAATCTAGGTCCAGCCTGACAACCACTACACTGGACTGCTTTATCACAAACTGTTGTTAACTTCACAGGCAAAGAATAGAACCTTGCTATTTTAACTGTACTGAGATTTTTTCAATTTCCCAAGTGAAAATACTTTTGTGATTTATTTGTTCAAGTCCTTTGCAAATTTCTCTACTGGAATTTTTACTATTTTCCCTATAATTTATACTTACTCTTTAAATAACACTCTTTCTTATTCTGAAAAATATACCACTTTTAACATAGCCAAAGAATGCAAGATTGCTTTTGGTAGTCACATCACATTGTTGGCTTAAACTAAGTTTAGAAGCAATGAAAATTTCTAAGGTGCTTTCCCAGTCACCTCTGAAAAGTCACATATTTCCCATCCTACACTTGACTTTTCAGCCCTAAGTGCAAAATATGAAGAAACGATACCTCTCGGTTGACACTGACCAGCAGGAAAATGTCAATTCCTCACCATTATCATAATGTGTTTGCACTAATTTATAATACTATTCATTTCTATTTCAGTTCTAGAAAAAAAAAAGAAAGCAGAGATACCTTACAGACTGCTGCAAGTCTTGGGTCTGCATGTGGAAACGCTAAGAAGGTGTTGGGTAACCTTGGGTCCAATGCATGTTATTCCTAGGTCCTTGGTTAACAGCCTTATTAGTGGTATGGACTGGTTCCATCATATATGTGGAATATTCAAAACCAGTTGATCTGTATACACAGGATCCCTGATTCCTTAAAGAGAATGTTTTTTACACATAATATTACTGGTTTCCAAATTTAGTAGCCAATTTACTGTCTATATTTTGGGCAATGACAATAACAATCCCATCCTCCCTCCGTTCCTACTTGTTTAGATTTCCCTGAGCAGGTAAACAAGCAACAGGAAGAATGGCTATGTACAACTTAAATAACATAAAAACAGATGTCCCTCACCACAAATTTTACATACAAAATGCAACTTACTTCCTGATGGGACCATTCTGAAGGTCTTCAATGTAGTTTTGTCCTTCTATGCAATGTCCCCGGCATCTATTGAATACTAAGGAGTGGAAGAACTATTACAAATAACTGTAGAGAAAGCAGACCAGAGCTGAAATCCATTGACTAATTAATCAGGCTGTTATATCTCAATATTTCCAAGATACATCTCTGTATAAACTTTTTGCAAAAGATTATCTTAGGCCACAAGAAATAAATTACAAGCTTTTCTTGTTTTCTAAAATTTGAGAAATTCAACTACAATTACACCTTCCACTTTCATAAAAAGGGAAAAGCAGTGATAACCCTCATACTTATATTCAATTGCATCATCTGGTCTCATGTCTTCTACGTCAATCAAATATCTAACAAAACAATATAAAAATCAAGTTTTTGCAGAAAAGGTCCAATTTCACTTACAAAAATAGATACAAAAATCCTAAGAAAATATCAGCACATCTAATCCAATAATTATTGAAGAATGATACACCATGATCACAAAAAGGCTTTATTCTAAGGATGCAAGGATGAGCCAACTTTAGAAAATCTATTAATAAAATTATTTACATTAGTACAACAATTTAATTAACAAAAGAGTAGAAAATACAGACCCAACTTGGGCAGATGTTAAAAAGATATCTGACAAAATAAAGTAATTTTTTAACCAAAATATGACAGACTATTTATCAGAAATCAACAAATAGCAAAAGACAAATTAGGGAAAATATTAATATCATATCTAAAAAATAATATTTAACCAACTGCATGGGCCAGAAACTTACAAGTCACCATCCCTGCCAGCCACTTCCTCCTTACCCTCATTTTTAACCCACCACCAATCCTAACAATTATATCACCTACATATTTCTAGAATATGTCCACATCCTCCCACCAAAATGACCACCAAATGCTGCAGCAAGCCACCATTATGCCTCAACTTGCCTAACCTGTCTACTTGCTTCCACCCTGTGTCCTTGCAATACAGACTGATTATGTTCTACACTAACCCTCAGTGAAAAGAGCTCAATGGTTTTCTATCACTCTTAAGATGAAGTCTAAAACCTTAAACACAGGCCTGCACAATCTAGTTTTATTTTAATGCCGTACTTCCTCCATGGCCCAGGCTCCCTTATCAGGTCTTCCAACACAGCATATGCTTTCCTGTTAAAGGGCCTTTATTGTTCCTTATGCCCAGAATTTTCTCTCCCATGTCCCTACCTTGTTAACACCCATTATTCCTTCAGATATCAGGTCAAATCTCCCCACAAAAACCTCCCTACTCTCCATGATGAGTCAAATCCTCCCTAATATGCTCTCTTAATACCATGTCCCTCTCCTTCTTGGAATTTGTCAAAGTTGTAATTTTATATGCATGTGTGTGAGCTATTCCCTCTCTAGATTGTTAGGATCCACAAAGGGCAGGTCAAGTCTCTTTACTCAGAAAGTCTCACAAGTCTTTTGGCTTAGCACCCAGCACAGTGCTCACACATAACAGATGCTAAACAAGTATGTTCTGAATAAACAAACATAAATCAGTACACTGTGGCAACATCCACAAAAAAGCACAAGGGCATAAACTTTTTGATTCAGAAATTCCATTTTTAGTGAAATGATCCCTGAGACAACTGCATATATATTCAAAGATGTACATAGAGGAATGTTTATTATTTCAACATTTTATAGTATCAGTCTTCTACTCTTTATGTTCATCAGTAAGCAAAGGAACAATGCAGCCTTTAAAAAGAATGAGGTCTCTAAATGCTTTCATAGGATGATGTCCACCATGTATTAAATTGTAAAACAGCCTGTCTAAATATCATATCATTAAATTACATGTACATGCTTATATTTGCATTTTTAAAGTCTGAAAAATATGTAGTAAATTATTACTGGTAGTAATCTCTGGGTGGGGGGCAAGACTGCTTTCTGCTCCACACACTTCTATACTGATTGCATTTTTGCAACTAATTTATATTACTACTTAAAACAACTTAGGCATGGTCTGCATCTTGGGGTTGGCAACTCACCTGCAGATGAGGTAGCCAGTCCTGTTTAAACCATGGGTACAGTGGACACCAATAAGTCTGTCTATAAAACAGGGAATGTACAGTTAAATAAATAAATACCCTAAAAACAAATCATCCAGTTTTCTGAAGAGTAACATTTATTAGTTACGTAACAACACTACCACTACCTGAAAATAAATAACACTTGCAGAGAAGTGTGTGTGTGTGTGTTTTATTAACATACTATAAAGAATGATCTAACATAGAATCAAAATTCATTGTCTCTGGGAAATTTTGCACAGTTCCCAATGAGATGCAATAAAGCAAAATGGTGAAGGCCTGGTCAAGTACAGTAAAACTCCACTGAGACAAACTCATTTGTCTTAACATAGAATGCTCATCAGTAACTGATTTAATTACAGAAAAATGGAGTTAAAGAAAAACAGGCTATAAGAAGTATGAAATTTCTTTCTGAGTGAAACAAATGGAATACCTTCACTGTTAAAACGGATTATTAGAAAGGGCAGTTTCTGAAGTACTCCTACGTTCTCAAGGCACTTCCATGCCTTCCCTCATTTGCTGCTCCTAACCCACCATAGATCTATGTGCCCAGTGAAGTACAATGAAAACGCAAGACCTGGAGATGTAAGCCTGGGCTACACAGTGGGCAAAGAGAACAAAGACAAGAATCGTGTCTAAGATTTTTCCAACTATGCCACAGCTTTTCTCAGTCCATTGTTTAAAAAATTCCACGAGAAAGTAAATAAAAAACAGCAATGTGTAATTGATCTCTGCAAAAGGTATGCCTGTGACTAGGTGCTGTCTAGTGGGAAGGTGCTCATCATTTCCTACCTGGACTACTACCTCCCTACTTCTCATCTCTTCTATTTCAATTGATCCTCCATATGGAAGATGCTCTTTCTGAAATACACACTTGGCTGGGTTGTTCCCTTGCTTAAAAATCTTCATTTTGCATAGAATACAGCCCAAACATTTAGGAAAGCATTTAGAACTCCTAATAAAAGGATGTCACTCTGTCTCTCTAACTGAACTGTGAATCCGCAATGATCTGAACTGTAACTTAAAAGGACCCACATGGTCCACCTCCCTCCTACCCCACACCAACCTCTCTGATCCCACTTTCTATGGCTCTGACCTCAGTCGCTCTCCTCACACCAGCTACACTGGCCTCCTCAGACATGCTGATAGTCATGACAGCTGCGCCTCAGGGACTTAACACGTACTATTCTCTCTGCTTTAGAATACTACCCACCCTGTCTTCCCCAGATATCCAATGGCTTGTTCCTCGCTTCCATTAAGGCACTGCTAAATGATATCTTAACAGAGTAGCCTTTCCTCATCACCCACCACATCCTCTCACTTCTTTATTATTTTGTTATTCTACAAGCACTTATCACCACCTGGCATTTCATACATTCACTTATTTCTCTCTCCCCCCACTAGAATGTGAAGAATATAAGGGCAAGAACTTCTTCTGTTCCTACTTCCTAGATCACTGTCTTTACCTTCGAAGGTGTTACATATAAATATTTGCTGAACATGAACATAAGAATTATATCCCCTTTCACTCTACCCTCCAGTGGCACCAGAGGCCACTTCTCTATGACACAAATTAAAACCCTGTGCATTTTGCACTGCTTCCAACACTTGAGCTGTCCTTTCCTCGCTCTCGCCAAATCCTCTTCCCCCCTGCCCAGCTCAAACACTGACTTCTCAGAAAGGCCTTCCTCAATCCCTCTATATTCCCAGTGCACATAATTTATTTTTTATTATAATTAACTCAGTGACTTATAGTTATTGCATGTTTATCTTCCTAGTTAACTGTGAATTTCTAATAAACAAAGACTGCTACTCACCTCTAAATCCCTGTACCCTAACAATAAACCCAAAAGGCTCTTGAATATTGACTGAATTGATTTATTTTCTGAGTCTACCAGTTCTAAGGAGTAGAATATGTAGTGTCCTCCTCTTCGCCTGTGAGCCTGGTATCTGTGTGAGGGGTTTACAGCAGAGGTAGCCAAATGGATCATAAGCCAGGTCCTGAGACCGCTATGGCAAGGAGCACTGCAAGACACAGTGAAGTCAGCACAATGCAAGCAGGAGACCAACATGGAGTCAACCTATGCAACAGACTACACGTGGTGTAACATGTGAACAACCAGTACTTACAAACATGTTCTCATACACTCACATGGATCTTCTAGCCCTCATGGAAACAGATGGAACACCGTATAATAGTTCCACACAAAGGGCCCTGGAAGCCATGAGCAGGCCAGTACCTGTACCCTAACATTTTAAGAGGTAATGTTTCTGTGACTAGTTTACACAAATAAGATAATTTACCTCCTCTGTAGACTCGGTGATTATCACAGGCCAAGTCCAGCCTCTCAAGATTTAAAGTACAGGGTAGATCTGTGACCAGGGCTTAAGATAATTTACTAACTAGTGCCTCCATTAAGCAACGAGGTAACAGTTTGAAAATTTACATTAAAACCCACTGATTTCATCCCTCTCTTTCCTTCCATCTCCTATCTTCCCACATCTACCTCTAGTCTTTCTCCCCTACTCACTGTTTATTTATACTTATGTGTCACAGTTACTTAATAAAGTGTACACTCCTTAAGCTAAACCTAGAAACAAGACAAAAGGAACACTTTGTCCTGTGGGTGTGTGGCTTTACAAAAAAAGATTCCTCAGTCTTAAAATATGGCAAACATCATGATCCTCCTGATAGTTAAGATGCCAGAAAAAGGCAACCATTCTTTAAAATTCACAAGCTATGAAGATCTGTTTTCAAACAGAATTAGGTAGATCTTAGAGCAGGAACAAGAAAACACCAGTCTAGTTTAGTTCTTCCTGTCTGAAAACTAAAAATAAGAGGTGGTCGTGACCTTCCCTTACTTGTACCCAAAGTGGAAAAACAGCAGTGAAGATGCAACTTCACTGGTCCGCTCCATTTTGTTCTGCTTCTACGGGTTTGTCTCACTCCAAACCTCTGCTTTCTGCTTTCTTTTTCCACTCCAAAATGCTGAGATTCTAAGCTTTTCTTCCACCCACCAATCACCTCTTAACCAATAAATAAGACAAAAGAACATTTTTATTTTATTACATTTTCCCCATTCAAATATTTAAAAAAGATGAGCTAGTTCAGCTCCTATTTCTCACTAAACTCACTTCCCAAACTAAATTGCTTATTTGTAACCATAAAAGGACACCTTACTCTATTACCACCATCTGATATGCCCACATTATCAAATACAACAGGCCTAATGTAGGAACTATTAAAAATATTTAAAATTTCCCACCACACTCAAAATGCAAACCAAAGTTCAGGTAAGAAAAAGAACAACTTACCGTTATCTTTATTTTCTTTTAAAAAATCCATTAACAGCACATTTAAATTTAAAAATAGTGTCATCATCAGGCACCTGATGCCCAGTCGTATAAATTTTTAAGTAAGGAATAGTTTCTGGTAAGTCCTATAAGGCAAAATCATGAAAACATATATTATTTCATTTGCAGGGAAAGAATTAAAATTTAATTCGAAGAGCCAGAATATAAACCAAGAGGTTAGAATAAACTCAGTATGTCAGTAATTCTGATGAGAGCCATTTTTTTCGAAGCTGCTTCAACCAAGAGGTATCACTAGATTTGCACTAAAACTACAGAATGAATAGTTGACAGGTTTTTAAAAATGAAAGCAAAATTCATGTGAATGAATGCGTATATAACTAAAAGATACATAAATAATTTTACCTAATAGCTTACATTTCAAAGGCAATAGAATCAGAAGAACTTGGACAGAGCAAATTTTAAGCACTGTTCAGAACTGGTATTCTTGGGGTGGGAGAAAGTAGATATTGATAAAAGCCAGAACAAGTTAAATAAAAATCCTGCATTTCTGAATTTAATAGAAAACTATTAATATGAACCTATAATGTACTGTATTTTATATTAAACACAAACATACAAACATATTTCCTAATTGTTACCACTGAAAAAGTATAGGAACAACTGATATCATGTCATGTCAACAGGACTTAGGAGCCAAACTGAGAAGCTCCAACTGGCCAAAGATAGGACCTTGATTTGTGCCTCAGTAAGAGTAAGAACTGCAGTGAAGTTCCTGATGATACAAAAAATAAATAAAATAAAATAAAATCTAACTGGTTTTCACTGGAGGAGTAAGTGAATCAACTCATTATTTTGAAAACTGTTAAATAAAAGGAAAGAATCATGCCTCTATAGCTGGGCAACCAAATAGCCAATGAGCTTCTTGTAGTAGAAATATACCCAGCTAATAAATTAAAAAAACAAAACAGTAGGGTTCACCATTTTTGAAGTCCCAAATGAATTTATGGATATAGGTAACAATCATAACTGACTGCTAATATTGCAAAAAGAGGCAATCGCTTATATGTCTCCATGGAAGAACACATCATCACCTATGAAACTGTCTCGCAAAAAAAACAAAACAAAACAAAAAAACCCCTTCAAGCCTGAATCTGATCAAGCCTCTAGTTTACAACACAAGGACTAAAGAATATGTTAACGGGGAGATCCAAGATGGCGGAGGAGTAAGTGGAAGCTACACTAACCTCCTCCCTGGACCAGTCTGGAGTTACAACTTAATATTGGAGAAATCATCTGGAATAACCAACGGAACACTAGCTGGAAAGAAGTCTTATAACCACGGAGAGACAGAAAAGGCCGTTACATCACAACTTGACCGGTAGGGAGTGCGGAGACGCGGAAGGGCTGGCTGGGCTCACACGGGTGGCAGCTGAAGGGACTGAGAAACAGCTCAGCAGCCGGGGATTTCCCCTGAGAAGGGCAGGGTCTAAACTCCCAGCTGAGCTTCCCAGCCTACAGCAACATAGTGGAAAATAAAATAGTATCAGCTGTGAAAAGCAAAAAGCCACAGGGTTTCTTGTTAGCCGGAGAGAAACAGCAGGAGAAAAAGAGCTCTTAAGTGGATCACATACGAAAATATTTTGGCCCCCACTTACCCTGGGCTCAAGCAGAGGGAAGGCAGAGAGGACTGGAGACACTTGGGGAGAGTTTGGCACGGTGGCTTTGAGGGGAGAACTGGAGGAGCAGCCGACTGGGTCCCAGTGCTGACTCATCCCCAGTACTGCGGGTAGACCATTCCCCTCCAAGTGGCGTCAGCGTGAGGGGAAGCAAAAGCCCTGCCTACAGGAATTAAGCTGCCACACCCACAGTCCTTAAGCCTGACAGCTAATCACAGATTGAATGGATTAACAATCAAAGAAGACAGACAACAGCAGTAGATCCCTGGAAGTCTCCAACAGGCTGCCTAGGGCCAGACTGGTACATGATCTGACGCCACCAGAGGCAGATCCAGGAAGTGCAGATCATTCTAAGAAGCACCAAGAAACAATAGGAGTCAAAAAAATGGGGAGACAGAGAAACAACCTCCCATCAAAAGGAAAGGTAGAATCCCCAGAAAGAGTGCTAAATGAAATAGAGGGAAGCGAACTATCAGATATGGAATTCAAAACATGGATTATGGAGAAGCTGAATGAGCTCAGCGGAAACTACAAAGAACTCCAGAAAATCTATAAGGATCTCACAGAAAATTACGTGAGCATGAAAAAGGACATAGAAGCTATCAATAAGAGCCAGGAGGAAATGAAGAATACGATCTCTGAATTGAAGAACACAGTAGAAGGAATTAAAAGCAGGCTAGAGGAAGCAGAAGACCGGATCAGCGAGCTGGAGGACAACCTACACAAAAACTCCCAGACAATGCAACAAAATGAGCAAAGACTGAACAAGACTGAAGAGGTTCTAAGACAGCTGCAGGACAACATGAAACGCAATAATATCCATATCATAGGAATTCCAGAAGGAGAAGAAGAAGAGCAAGGGATGGAAAACCTCTTTGAAAAACTAATGACAGAAAACTTCCCTAACATGACGAGAGAAAGAGTCACACAAGTCCAGGAAGCACAGAGGGTCCCAATGAAGATGAACCCCAACAGGCCCACCTCAAGACACATCATAATTAAAATGGCAACATTCAAAGACAAAGAGAGGATCCTAAAAGCAGCAAGAGAAAAACAACTAATAACATACAAGGGTACTCCAATAAGGCTATCATCAGATTTCTCAGCAGAAACACTACAAGCCAGAAGGGAATGGCAAAAAATATTCCAAGCAATGAAAAACAAAGGCCTACAACCTAGAATACTATACCCAGCAAAGCTCTCATTCAAAATGGAGGATGAAATAAGGAGCTTCCAAGACAAAAGAAGGCTAAAAGAATACATCTCCACCAAACCAGCAATGCAAGAGATGCTAAAGGGTCTGCTCTAAGAAGATAAAGAAACAGAGAGAGACAGAGAAGAACACGAGTACAAAGGGGAAAAATGACAATGAATAAGTACTTATCGGTAATAACCTTAAATGTAAATGCATTAAACGCTCCAATTAAAAGACATAGGGTAGCTGAATGGATTAGAAAGAATGACCCACACATATGCTGTCTACAAGAGATCCACCTTAAAACAAAAGATCTACACAGACTGAAAGTAAAGGGATGGAAAAAAGTATTTCAAGCAAATGGGCATGAAAAAAAAGCCGGGGTAGCAATACTTATATCAGACAAAACAGATTTCACAGCAAAGTCCATAAAAAGAGACAAAGAAGGGCATTTCATAATACTTAAGGGAAAAATCCATCAAGAAGATATAACCCTTATAAATATATATGCACCCAACTTAGGAGCACCCAAATATATAAGGAAACTTTTGAAAGACTCCAAGAAAGATATAGACAGCAACACACTCAATAGTAGGGGACTTTAACACCCTATTGTCAACAATGGACAGATCTTCGAAGCAAAGAAACACCAAAGATATTGAGGCACTGAATAACACTCTAGATCAAATGCACTTAGTCGATATATATAGAAGTTTTCACCCCAAAGAAGCAAAATATACATACTTCTCAAGTGCACATGGAACATTTTCAAAGATAGACCACATGGTAGGACACAAAACAAGCCTTAACAAATTCAAAAAAATTGAAATTATATCAAGCATCTTCTCAGAACCCAATGGCTTAAAATTGGAAATCAACCTCAAGGAAAAAACTCAAAAACATTCAAACTCATGGAGAACGAATAACATGCTATTAAATAATGAATGGGTTAACAATGACATCAAGGAAGAAATCAAAAAGTTTCTGGAATCTAATGATAATGAACATCAACAACCCAAAACCTATGGGATACAGCGAAAGCCGTCCTAAGAGGAAAGTTCATAGCAATACAGGCCTACGTAAAAAAGCGAGAGGAATATCTAATAAAAAATTTAACCCTACAGCTACAAGAACTAGAGGAAGAACAACAAGCAAAGCCCAGATCAAGTAGAAGGAAGGAAATCATCAAGATCAGAGCAGAATTAAATGACATAGAGTCTAAAGTAACAATTCAAAAGATCAACAAAAGTAGGAGCTGGTTCTTTGAAAAAATAAACAAAATTGACAAGCCTTTAACCAGGCTCATCAAGAAAAAAAGAGAGAGGACCCAAATAAATAAAATCAGAAACAAAAGAGGAGAAATCACAACTGATACCACAGAAATACAAAGGATTATAAGAAATTATTACGAACAACTGTATGGCAAGAAATTTGACAACCTAGAGGAAATGGACAAATTCCTGGAAACCTATAGTCTTCCCAAACTGAATCAAGAAGAAGCAGAAAGTCTGAATAGACCAATAACAGCTAGTGAAATTGAAGCAGTAATCAAAAACTCCCAACACACAAAAGCCCTGGACCGGATGGCTTCACAAGTGAATTCTACAAAACATTTAGGAAAGAACTAACTCCTATCCTTCTAAGACTATGATGAACATAGATGCTAAAATCCTCAACAAAATATTGGCAAACCGGATCCAGCAACACATTAGAAAGATCATACACCACGATCAAGTAGGATTCAAACCAGGGATGCAAGGATGGTTTAATATTTGCAAATCAATAAACGTAATACACCACATAAACAAAATGAAAGACAAAAACCACATGATCATATCAATAGATGCAGAAAAAGCATTTGATAAAGTACAACACCCATTTATGATAAAAACTCTCAGCAAAATGGGAATAGAGGGAGCATACCTCAACATAATAAAGGCCATATATGAGAAACCTGAAGCCAACATCATACTCAATGGGCAAAAACTGAGAGCATTCCCCCTGAGATCAGGAACAAGACAAGGATGTCCGCTCTCTCCACTCCTATTCAACATAGTCTTGGAAGTTCTAGCCACCGCAATCAGACAAGAAAAAGAAATAAAAGGCATCCAAATTGGAAAAGAGGAAGTAAAACTGTCATTATTTGCAGACGACATGATAGTGTACATAGAAAACCCTATAGACTCCACAAAAAAACTACTCGACCTAATAAGTGAATTCGGCAAAATAGCAGGATACAAAGTCAATATTAAGAAATCAAAGGCATTTTTATACACCAACAATAAAAACTCAGAGATAGAAACTGAAAGAAAAATTCAATGTACCATAGCAACAAGAAAAATAAAATACCTAGGAATAAACTTAACCAAGGAGGTAAAAGACCTGTACTCAGAAAACTACATAACACTGAAGAAAGAAATTAAAGAAGATACAAATAAATGGAAGCATATACCATGCTCATGGATGGGAAGAATCAACGTCATTAAAATGTCTATACTACCCAAAGCAATTTATAGATTCAATGCAATCTCTATTAAAATACCAGAAACATATTTCACAGACCTAGAACAAATACTTCAAAAATTTATATGGAACCAAAAAAGAGCCCGGATAGCCACAGCAATTTTGAGGAAGAACACAGTAGGAGGAATCACAATACCTGATATCAAACTATACTACAAGGCCACGGTAATCAAAACAGTCTGGTACTGGCATAAAAACAGACATATAGATCAATGGAACAGAATAGAGAGCCCAGAAATAAACCCAGGTTCATATGGTCAACTAATATTTGACAAAGGGGGAAAGAACATCAAATGGAGTGAAAAGAGCCTCTTCAACAAATGGTGTTGGGAGAACTGGACAGGGACATGCAAAAAAATGAAACTAGACCACCAACTTACACCATACACCAGAATAAACTCAAAAATGGATCAAAGACTTAAATGTAAGCCGTGATACCATAAAAGTCCTAGAGGAAAAAATAGGCAGAAAAATTTCAGATATCCCACGTAGCAACATTTTCACTGATATATCTCCTAAGGCAAGGGAAATAAAGGAAAGAATAAACAAATGGGACTACATCAAACTAAAAAGTTTCTGCTCAGCTAAAGAAAACATCAGCAAGATGAAAAGGAAACCAACCATATGGGAAAATATATTCGCCAATGACATCTCAGACAAGGAATTGAGCTCCAAAATATATAAAGAACTCATACGACTCAACACCAAGCAGACAGACAACCCAATTAAAAAATGGGCAAAGGACCTGAACAAACTCTTCTCCAAAGAAGACAGAGGGCCCATAGACATATGAAAGTATGCTCAACATCACTAGCCATCAGAGAGATGCAAATAAAAGCCACAATGAGATACCACCTCACACCAGTCAGAATGGCCATAATCAACAAATCAACAAACCACTTGTGCTGGAGAGGATGCGGAGAAACGGCAACCCTGGTGCATTGCTGGTGGGAATGCAGACTGGTGCAGCCACTATGGAAAACAGTTTGGAATTTCCTCAAGAAACTAAAAATGGAACTGCCTTTTGAACCAGCAATTCCATTGCTAGGATTATATCCGAAAAATCCTGAAACACCAATTCAAAAGAACCTATGCACTCCAATGTTCGTAGCAGCACTATTTACAATAGCCAAGTGCTGGAAACAACCTAAATGCCCATCTGTAGATGAGTGGATCAAAAAACTGTGGTACATTTACACAATGGAGTTCTATGTAGCAGAAAGAAAGAAGGAACTTCTACCATTTACAACAACATGGATGGAACTAGAGAGAATTATGCTTAGCGAAACAAGCCAGGCAACGAAAAAAAAATACGTTATGCTGTCACCTATTACAGGAAACTAATGAACAACACAAACAAATGAGCAAAATTGAACCAGAGGTATGTAAACAAGGAGTAGACTAACAGTGACAAGGGGGGAGGTGGGAGGCAGAAAAGTGGGTAAGGAGGGGAAGTGTCAAATCAAAGAACATGTATAAATGACCCACAGACATGGGCAACTGAGTGGGGACTGAATGTGGGGGAAGGGAGGGGCAGGGTACAGGGAAGCAAGAGGGGGGAAAAAAAAGTGAGACAACCGTAATGGAAAAACAAACAAAAAAATTTTTTTAGTGCGGGAAAATGAACATATGAAGAATGGAAATGCCAGTTCAGTGAACATTAGGACAAAGATTTTCCTTCACGTTGTATATTTTTCTCCCTATTTGATCTCTCCAGAGTTTGGCATTCTAAACAAGTAAGTAATGACTTAAGTCTCTTTGCATAGAAACCAGTTGTTAATAGAGGTTCCTTTTTTTGACCAAGCCTTTGACTGGAATGTCAAGCCTAAAGGAGACATGTTTGGGCTCAGGTTGTTACCAAAAAGCCCTGAGGAACTGGGAATGACTCTCAAAGGTAATAAAAGCCCGTGAAATAAAAGGCCTGCTGCCATGGTTGGTTGTGCGGTCCACAGCAATCTCTCCAGGGAAGGAACGAAGGTTGTTTTCCTGAAAGATGGCTAGAAGGGACCTTAAGGCACAATGGAAAACCAGAAAGACTTGGAAAGGACAGGTGTGTACAGGCAAGGATGAATGCCAGGTATGTGGCCCAGCTTCTGTGCCCTGAAGAGCAGACTGAGGCTCACTCTAAATGTTCCTTGGGTAAGTTCCAGCAAAACAGAACTAAAGATCATAAGTGTTCATTTGCTGCTCTTGTTATGTTTATGCAAATGAACAGGATAAATTAAAAATGGACTTAATGTAGTCCCTTTAAAGACAAGGAGAGTAATCTTAGGGAGAAAAAATCATTATTCAAGGAAAATCACAATGATCAGTGGCAGACTGTAAAGTAGGGCAGCTAACCGTCTTAAAAGTTTCTTCTCATTTAAAAAATGGTTTCACTTGAAAATTAAACCACATCTGTGATATCACCAAAGAGATTCAAGTTGCAGGCAAGTAGAATGTCAAGTGCCTTGCAACTGGATGTCTTCCCAATAAGACAGTCTTACAGATTTAGAGACTTGTTTGCTGGTTATGTTACATAAATTAACATGTGTTTTCTGTTTTCAAAGGGCATAAGCCTATGACCACATTACCTGAGTGATTGTCTATACGCATAAGCCTCACTTAATCCTCTCTGCAGCGCTGCCTCCTGAGACTCAACAGTTTGGCTGAACTAAATGGCTGGGTTGGTGAAGAATGGGGTGGTCTGTGGGCTTCACTTTAAAACTGGTTTCTCTTTTCTATCCTAATGGCTTGGACAGAAAGGGCCCAGAGGTCTGAGAGGGGAGAAACATAAACTATTTCCCTCAGCCCAAACTAAATATAATGGGCAAAAGGGTTTTGGACAGGTGAGATGTGCCTAGCACACCTTCTTCCAAAGAAGCCCTTTTCTTTTTTTCCTTTTTTTTTTTTCTCCTAAAGTGGAACATTGAAAAATTAATCCCTGCCTTTTGTCATCTAGTAGTTATGGATTGAATGATGTCTTTTAACCCTTTTTGCCAAATCTGTTGCCCCCAGAACACAACAAGGACACCAGCCTGCTAAACCAAGCACGCCGTTGTCCGGAGACAGCCAACTGACCTGGAGTCTGCACGATCCTTCCCCATGTGGGAAGGCCACCCTCCCTTCCACACCCCCACTATTATTAGGGATTTCTGGACCCAGGGGTAGGTAGGACAACGACCATGTCCAGCTTGAAGCAGCTAGAGGAGCTTGAGACCTTCGCCCATTGTCCTTTACAAGATTACAAAGGGTCTTAATACCTGAGAGGGAGGGATAGTTATTTTTTACGAACCATGGGTATGGACTTGGGGGGGGGGGATTGCTGGGGGAGGGAGATACTGGGTGGAGGGGAGTAAAGGGGAGAAAATTGGAACTATTGTAACAATATAATCAATAAAGAAAAGCTGGGGGGAAAAAAAATAAATGTTTCCTGACGCCTTTTCAAACTTAAACAAAAGAAAAAAAGAATATGTTAACAACACATGGGGATAAAATCATCAAACACATATGGGGCAAACTACCTAGTTTCTTTAAATGAAATTCAAGGGGGGAAATCAAAGAAAGTAAAAGAGACATGGAAGGGAGAACTTATAAATTAAATAAAGCCTCACAGACCTAACAATCAATTGCAAAATGTGGACCTTATCTGGATCTAATTCAAACCCTTAAAAACGTTTTAATGAGATTTAGAAGACAACTGCAAATCTGCGTGCTGACTGGATATTTAATATTAAAGAATTATATTGAGAAATTAATCTGCCCCACCCTCGGTCCTTAAGCATGACGGCTGATCACAGATTCAGTATATTAACAACTAAAGGAGAGAGACAAAGGCAGTAGATCCCTGGTAGTCTCCAAGAGGCCGCCTGGTCCCAGACTGGGACACGATCTGATGGCACCACGGGTAGACCCAGGAAGTGCGGATCAATCTAAGAAGCAGCAACAAACAAGAAGAGTCACAAAAATGGGAAGACAGAGAAACAACTCTCCATCAAAAGGAAAGGAAGAATCCCCAAAAGAGCGTTAAATGAAATAGAGGTAAGCAAACTATCAGACACGGAATTCAAAAAATGGATTATAGGGAAGCTCAATGAGTTCAGTGAGCTCAAAGAAAATTACAAGGAACTTCAGGGAAACTACAAGGAACTTACTGAGAACTACACCAGCATGAAAAAGGACATAGAAGCTATCAATAAGAGCCAGGAGGAAATGAAGAAAACAATTTCTGAACTGAAGAACACAGTAGAAGGAATTAAAGGCAGGCTAGGGGAAGCAGAAGATCGAATCAGCAAGCTGGAGGACAACATAGAAAAACATTCCCAGACAGTGCAACGAAATGAAAAAAGACTCAAAAAGAATGAGGAGGTTTTAAGACAGCTGTAGGACAACATGAAACGTAATAATATCCGCATCATAGGAACTCCAGAAGGATAAGAAGAGGAACAAGGGATAGAAAACCTGTTTGAAAAACTAATGACAGAAAACTTCCCTAACTCGATGAGAGAGTCACGCAAGTCCAGGAAGCAAAGAAGGTCCCAATGAAGATGAATCCCAACAGACCCACTTTAAGACACATCATAATTAAAATGGCAACATTCAAAGACAAAGAGAGAATCCTAAGAGCAGCAGAGAGAAACAGCTAATAATATACAAGGGAGCTCCAATAAGGCTATCATCAGATTTCTCAACAGAAACACTACAAGCCAGAAGGGAATGGCAAAAAATATTCCAAGCAATGAAAAACAAAGGGCTACAACCAAGAATACTCTACCCAGCAAGGCTCTCATTCAAAACGGAAGGTGAAATAAAGAGCTTCCCAGACAAAAGAGGGCTGAAAGAATACATCTCCACCAAACCAGCACTGCAAGAGATGCTAAAGGGTCTCCTTTAAGAAGATGAAGAAACAGAGAGAGACAGAGAGGAAGACAAGTACATGGGGGGAAAAATGAATAAGTACCTATCGATAATAACCTTAGATGTAAATGGATTAAATTCACCAATCAAAAGACATAACAGCTGAATGGATTAGAAAGCACGACCCACATATATGCTGTCTACAAGAGACCCACCTTAGAACAAAAGATCTGCACAGACTGAAAGTGAAGAGATGGAAAAAAATATTACAAGCAAATGGACATGAAAAAAAACCCTGGGTAAGCAATACTTATATCAGACAAATCAGATTTCACAGCAAAGGCCATAAAAATAGACAAAGAAGGACATTTCATAATACTTAAGGGAAAAATCCATCAAGAAGATATAACCCTTGGAAACATATATGCACCCAACATAGGAGCACCCAAATATATAAGGAAATTTTTGAAAGACTTCAGGAAGGATATAGACAGCAACACACTCATATTAGGGGAATTTAACACCCCATTGTCAACAATGGACAGATCTTCAAAACAAAGAAACACCAAGGATATTGAGGCACTGAACAACACTCTAGATCAAATGGACTTAGTTGATATATATAGAACTTTTCACCCCAAAGAAGCAAAATGCACATTCTTTTCACGTGCACATGGAACATTTTCAAAGATAGACCACATGGTAGGACATAAAAAAAGCCATAACAAATTCAAGAAAATTGAAACAATATCAAGCATGTTCTCAGATCACAATGGCTTAAAACTGAAAATCAACCCCAAGGAAATAACTCAAAAACATTCAAACTCATGGAGAATGAATAACATACTATTAAATAATGAGTGGGTTAACAATGACACCAAGGAATAAATCAGGAAGTTTCTGGAAACAAATGATCATGAACACACAACAACCCAAAACCTGTGGGATACAGCAAAAGCAGTCCTGAGAGGAAAGTTCATAGCAATACAGGCCTACTTAAAAAGGATAGAAGAATCTCTAATAAAAAACCTAATCCTACAGCTACAAGAACTAGAGGAACAACAACAAACGAAGCCCAGAGCAAGTAGAAGGAAGGAAATCATCAGGATCAGAGCACAATTTAATGACATAGAGACTAAACAAACAATTCAAAATCAACAAAAGTAGAAGCTGGTTCTTTGAAAAAATAAACTAAATTGACAAACCCTTAACTAGGCTCATCAAGAAAGAGAGAGAGGACCCAAATAAAGAAAATCAGAAATGAAAGACGAGAAATCACAACTGATACCATAGAAATACAAAGGATTGTAAGAAATTATTACGAACAACTCTATCACAAGAAATTTGACAACCTAGATGAAATGGAAAAATTCCTGGAAACAAATAATCTTCCAAAACTGAATCAAGAAGAAGCAGAAAGCCTAAACAGACCAACAACAACTAGTGAAATTGAAGAACTAATCACAAAAAAGCCCTGGATGGATGGCTTCACAGGTGAATTATATAAAACAATTAGGAAAGAACTAACTCCTATCCTTCTCAAGACTATTCCAAAAAATCCAAGAAGAGAGAAGACTCCCAAACTCTTTCTATGAAAATACTGTTATTCTAATTCCAAAACAAGGTCAAGATACAACAAAGAAAGAACTACAGGCCAATATCACTGATGAACACAGATGCTAAAATCCTCAACAAAATATTGGCAAGCTGAATCCAGCAACGCATTAGAAAGATCATACACCACGATCAAGTGGGACTCAAACCAGGGATGCAAGGATGGTTTAATATTCACAAATCAATAAACGTAGTACACCACATAAACAAAATGTAAGACAAAAACCATATGATCATATCCATAGATGCTGAAAAAGCATTTGATAAAGTACAACACCCATTTATGATGAAAACTCTCAGCAAAATGGGAATAGAGGGAGCATACCTCAACATAGCAAAAGGCCATATACAAGAAACCTGAAGCCAACAGCATACTCAATGGGCAAAAACTGAGAGCATTCTTCCTGAGGTCTGGAACAAGACAAGGATGTCCACTCTCTCCACTCCTATTCAACATAGTCTTGGAAGTTCTAGCCACAGCAATCAGACAAGAAAGAGAAATAAAAGGCATCCAAATTGGAAAAGAGGAAGTAAAACTGTCATTATTTGCAGACGACATGATAGTGTACATAAAAAGCCCTATAGACGCCACCAAAAAACTACTTGACGTAATAAGTGAATTTGCCAAAATAGCAGGATACAAAGTCAACATGCAGAAATCGAAGGCATTTCTGTACACCAACAATAAAATAGCAGAGATAGAAACTAGAAAAAAAAATTCCATTTACTATAGCAACAGGAAAAATAAAGTACCTAGGAATAAACTTAACCAAGGAGGCAAAAGACCTGTACTCAGAAAACTACATAACACCGAAGAAAGAAATTAAGGAAGATACAAATAAATGGAAGCATATACCATGTTCATGGGTGGGAAGAATCAACATCATTAAAATGCCCATACTACCCAAAGCAATTTATAGATTCAATGCAATCCATATTAAAAGACCAACGACATATTTCACAGACCTAGAACAAATACTTCAAAAATTTATATGGAACCAAAAAAGACCCCAAAGAGCCAAAGCAATCTTGAGGAAGGAAAACACAGTAGGAGGAATCACAATATCTGATACCAAACTATACTACAAGGCCACGGTAATCAAAACAGTCTGGTATTGGCATAAGAACAGACATATAGATCAATGGAACAGAATAGAGAGCCCAGAAATAAACCCAGGTCTATATGGTCAACTAATATTTGACAAAGGGGGAAGGAACATCAACTGGAGTGAAAAGAGCCTCTTCAACAAATGGTATTGGGAGAACTGGATAGGGACATGCAAAAAAATGAAACTAGACCACCAACTTACACCATACACCAGAATAAACTCAAGATGGATCAAAGACTTAAATGTTAGTTGTGGCACCATAAATCTCCTAGAGGAAAACATAGGCAGGAAAATTTCAGATACGCTGCACAGCAACATTTTCACTGATATATCTCCTAAGGCAAGGGGAATAAAGGAAAGAATAAACAAATGGGATTACATCAAACTAAAGACTTTCTGCTCAGCAAAGGAAAACATCAGCCAGATGAAAAGGGAACCAACCATATGGGAAAATATATTTGCCAATGATACCTCAGACAAGGGATTGATCTCTAAAATATATAAAGAACTTATACGACTCAACACCAAGACGACAGACAACCCAATTAAAAAACGGGCAAAGGACCTGAACAAACACTTCTCCAAAGAGGACATAAGGAGGGTCCATAGACATATGAAAGAATGCTCAACATCACTAGCCATCAGAAAGATGCAAATTAAAACCACAATGAGATACCACCTCACACTGGTCAGAATGACCATCATCAACAAATCAACAAACAATATGAACAATATGTGCTAGCGAGGATGTGGAGAAACGGGAACCCTACTGCACTGTTGGTGGGAATGCAGACCGGTGCAGCCACTATGGAAAACAGTATGGAATTTCCTCAAAAAACTAAAAATGGGACTTCCTTTTGAACCAGCAATTCGATTGCTAGGATTACATCCGAAGAATCCTGAAACACCAATTCAAAATAACCTGTGCACCCCGATGTTCATAGCAGAGCTATTTGCAATAGCCAAGTGCTGGAAACAACCTAAGTGCCCGTCTGTAGATGAGTGGATCAAAAAACTGTGGTACATTTACACAATGGAGTACTATGTAGCAGAAAGAAAGAAGGAACTTCTACCACTTGCAACAACATGGATGGAACTAGATAAAATTATGCTTAGCGAAATAAGCCAGGCAACGAAAAAAAAATACCTTATGCTATCACCTATTACAGGAAACTAATAAACAACAGAAACAAGCAAAATTGAACCAGAGGTATGTAAACAAGGAGTAGACTAACAGTGACAAGGGGAGAGGGGGAAGGAGAGAAAGGGATATGAAGGGGAAGGGTCTACTCAAAGAACATGTGTAAATGACCCATGGACATGGTCAACTGGGTGGGGACTGACTAGGGGAGAAGGGGTGGGCAGGGTGCAGGGAAGCAATAGGGAAAAAGTGGAACAACTGTAATAAAAAATTTTTTAGAAGAATTATATTAAGGAACAAATTCCTATATTTTAAATATACATACCAAAAATATATAGATAAAATGATATCTGTGATCTACTACAAAATTATATGGAATAAGGTGAAACAGGTAAAAGTAGAGATGAAACACAGTATTAATAAATATTAAAGCTGCATGAGTTTATGGGTGGACAACAAATACCTACAGTATCATGTCTACTTCTATATAAGTTTAAGATTCGCAATAATTGTGTAAAAACAAGAGGACGCTATGGAAAACAGTCTGGCAGTTTCCCCAAGGTTAAACACAGAACTACCATGCGACCTAACAACTCCACTCCTACCCCTACATCTAAAAGAATTGAAAGCAGGGATCTGGACAAATATTTGTACACCCACATTCGTAGCAGCATGAGTCACAATAGCCAAAGGTGGAAACAGTCAAAGTGTCCATCAACAGATGAATAAATAAAATATGGTATTATACACACATGGATTATTCAGCTATCAAAAGGAAATACCAATTTGTTACATGATATGACATGGATGAGCCTTGAAAACATGTTTAGTGAAATAATCCAGACACAGAAGGACAAATGTATGAACACTTGTATGAAGTACCTAAGACAGGCAAAGTCATAGAGACAGAAAACAGAAGATGTTACTAGGGGCTGAGAGGAGGGGAAATGAAATTGTCATTGTTTAATGGTTCAGTGCTTTTGTTGAGGATGACGAAAAAGTTTTGGTTATAGACAGTGGTGATGGTTATACACATGGGAATGTATTTAATGCTACTGAATTGTACACCTGTGAATAATTAAAATGATAAATTTTATGCATATTTTAAAACAATAAAAAGAGGAGTAACTGAGCTCAAGTTTTAATTATTCCTTTTTCTGAGCCCGTTTCATTATCTATAAAACTCATAACTGTGATCATTTATTCTCTGTGCTTAGTGAAGAGTAAGCACTCAGTAGGAGATATCAGTACTACTACTTCATCAGCTAAAAATAGATGAACTAAGGTATGTGAAAGTACTTTATTTACTTATTTTTTAAAAGGTTTTTAAAATTTATTTTGAGCGAGAGGGGGAAGGAGGAAGAGAGGCAGAGAAACATCGATGTGTGAGAGAAACATTAACCAGTTGCCTCTTGCACACCCTCAGCTGGGAACCTGGCCCACAGCTCAGCATGTGCCCTGACTGGGAATCAAAAAGATGATGTTTCAGTTTGTGGGACGATGCCCAACCCACTGAGCCACACCAGTCACTGCTGAAAGCACTTTTTTAACTTTTTTTTTTCTTTTTTTAAGATTTTATTTATCTATTTTTAGAGAGAGAGGAAGGGAGGGAGGAAGAGGGGGAGAGAAACATCAATGTGTGGTTGCCCCTCGCACGCCCCCAACTGGGAACCTGGCCTGCAACCCAGGCATGTGCCATGACTGAGAATCGAACCAGTGACCCTTTGGTTCACAGGTTGGTGCTCAGTCCACTGAGCCACACTAGCCTGGTGGAAGTACTTTTTTAAATGGCAAACTGCTACACAAGTATTAAAAGACATTAGTTGTTATTGTTTCCCATGGACATGAACTGGTCAGAAGGACAATTCTTTCAAACTGATATGCCATGTGGGCCAACATAAAACACGGGTTTCTGCTCTGCATTGAAAAACTGTAGGAAAGGCAAGCATACAACTTTGAGGAACTTGTCTTTTACTGTAATGCTTACACATGGTCTGGTAACGGTTTAAAATAAATGCTAAAGACATAATGACTATTTCTTTCTCCTTACGATACTACTATTCCTACTAAAAGTTGACTTCATTTTCAAAACACAGAACACGGAGGCTTACAGAACTTTTTAAGCACACACAGAGCCTACTGCCAAATATAAGAGTTTAATTCATGTCTTTAATTTCATTTTGAAACAGTAACTGGAAGTGTTTCATTAAGGAATCCACTTGTTTCCCTTTTTCAACTGTTACCCATGACAGAAGGCCTGGATTCATCTTGGCATGAGGTGATAACTACTAATTACTATGACTTATTATAGTATCACAAAGAAGATTCTTTTCAATTAACATTTCCATTTACCTCTGTTTTGTAATAGCGTGGGTATATGTTAAATCAATGATCAGTCCAAGTTCTTCATTCTGTTCTTGGATTTTGTTAAAAAGATCCAA
Source organism: Furipterus horrens (assembly GCF_987537825.1). Classification (NCBI taxonomy): domain Eukaryota; kingdom Metazoa; phylum Chordata; class Mammalia; order Chiroptera; family Furipteridae; genus Furipterus; species Furipterus horrens. Next base: position 54,152,696 of record NW_028327176.1, on the reverse strand, counting down.
GGGGGAAAATCGTTCTTCTGGAGCAAGTCTCTCTTCAAAACTCTGTCAGAGAGAATGAAATAAGAAACAGCAAAGGTGTGCTTAAAATCCTTTGTTATATTATCCATTTAGCCAAGCCCTCTGATGCTAACATACAATAAGATTCAAAGGAAAGTTTTCATTTTTCTGGGATTTACAAGCAATATTACAATTCTTCCTTCCAGAGACATTGGAGGGAAGAAAATAAGGACCACATTAATTTTGTCCACCACTGTATCTCCAGCTCTAAGTGAAGTGCCTGTAAACTAGCACTTATAAATACTTCTGAAGTGTGAATATATATAAAGAATGGATTGCTAATTTTTTTTTAATGCATTAGGCTTATTTGTGCCTACTCTTCCACTGATCTTATTGGTAATTCAGGTGCCAATAATAGTGTTTTGTTTTGTTTTTTTTAATGGATACACTAGTTTTTAGAGTACACTTAAGTTCACAGTAAAACTGAGCAGGAAGTACAGAGTACGCCCTTATAGCTTCTCTCTTTCACCCCACATAACCGTCCCAAACATCAACATTTCATACTAGTGTGGTACATTTGTTAGAATCAATGAACCAACATTGACACATAACTATCAATTAAAACCCAGTTTACACTATGAGTCACTCTGCATTGTAATTCTATAGGTTTCGACCAATTTATAACAACGTGCATTTACCCTTATAGCGTCACCCAGAATAGTTTCACTGCCGTAAAAATCTCCTGTATTCTAGCACCATGTTCAATGTGGCTTAATTTCTAGTAGGGCTAGATGACCCCCTCCCACCATTATTCTTCTTCTACAAAATTTTCCTGGCTATTTATTTTTTATATGAGTTTTAGAACCAGCTTATTTAAGATGATGTCAGGTTTATGGATTAACTTAGAAAGATTCGACAGATTTATGATGTTGAGTCTTCCACATAATATTGTAAGAGTTTTAAAGGGTACATTAATTACAAGGCATACAATCTCTCTAGTCAATTCCTTGAAGACTTGGAGATTATGGATCGATTATCATCACCAGCTATATGAACAATATATATTTTTTAATCCTCACCCGAGGACATTTTTGTTTTTCACTGCTTTCAGGGAGAAAGGAAGGAAAAGAGGAGGATGGGAAGGGGAGGGGAGGGGAGGGGAGGGGAGGGGAAGGGAAGAGAGGGGAAGGAAAGGAAAGAGAAACATTGATTGTATGAACCCTACCGGAGATGGATCCCACAACCTTTCAGTTTCCGGGATGAAGCTCCAACCACCTGAGCCACACTGGCCGGGGCAACAATAACTAGTTTTCGATAACTAAATAAGTCAGAACCCTTTAGGATGTCTTCCTTGATTAACTCTGTTATCATCACCCCCACCCCTTTGAATTCCTAGGTAATCCTTCCAATGGAATTCATTTGACACTTAACATATTTTACATTCCAATGTGCTTAAGAAGTGGCTTTCAAGTATTGAGGTGACTTTTCCTTGGGTGACTTTCTTAAAACACACAGGAGATTCATGTCACATTTCACTTCTACACCAGGGTAATTCGTCTCCCTAATTCTACTGCATCAATAGGTACTACGCTGGGAGTGGTTATACAGCTTTGTGGTGTCATACGGTGTCTTAAACAATCCCAATCCCGAATAAAATAAAGTATACAAAGCTACAAGTAAAAGCTAAAAGATATAATGACATCATACGGGAAAGATTTGTGGCTCTGTGGAGGAAAGAAAACTAAAGAGCCTTCCTGTTTTCTCTCTTGCTAATATACTTTCAGGACAGAGGCTAAGCAGAGACCCTTGTAAAGCCTGAGGAATTCACTTTTAGAGGTCATGGAGTAGGGACTTGAGCAGTTTAGAAAAACTGCATAGAAAGGAGGAATATTGGAGAAAATTCACAGTAACTGCAAATGTGGGCAGGGAGTCCATGCGTTCACTCAACAAAGATTCGTTAAGTATATGATGCCAAATACTTGCTTGATGTTGATGAATGTGAATAAGAACCATATATTTGTCTTTATGCAATAACAAAATTTTAAGTCCAGATATGCAGAAGAAACAACACGGTAGGAGAAAAACGAATCCTGACCTATAAGTCACAAACAAATTTCCAATAAAGTATGCTTTTTCTGATGCTAATCCATGCTATGCTGGGAATTTTAATGAGACGTGGAATCTCTTCTCACCTTTTTTTTGTATCAGTCAAATGTCTTCCCTACTCATTTCTTTCTAGTTCAAACAGGAACACAATTTTCAGAATTTCCATGCTGAAATCCTAACCTTGCTGATCAGGGCATTTTTTTGGTTGTGATGGTGGGAGCAAAGGGTCTCACTGGCATTTAGTGTGTGGGGTCATGGATGCCAGGCATTTTGTCAAATTCAGAACAGTCCTACAAATGTGTCCCATATTTGAATGACTACTGAATATCCTACTCAACATTCATACAGGAGAAAAAACTGTTCACAATTATCTAAGCCTTAGAAACTAACTCCATTTCACAAATAAACACAAAGGGTTTTGTTTTTTGTTTTTGTTTTCTTTTTGCAGTTTTAATAGACATTGAATTTTCCAGGACGGTAATCACCTAATATTAACCAAGTGAAGAATGAACTTGGTTTTATTTAGAAATCTACTAAGAGCTGTTCACTGTCATGGAAACTCTAATCACTAAGGCGATATAATCCATCTAAACCGGTCTGCACTTGCAATTTTTGCATTCATGGTGCAAGTAACCAACTACTTCTTTATTTCTAGTATAGTCATGCCTAAACATTTACATAATGAAATGTTAATACACATTACATTATAAATTCTTTTATTTATTCCTTGTATTATATGAGTGGGAACCCCCCGCTTCCCCCCCCAAAAAAACAAAATTATCTCCTGGAGAGCGGGTCCCTTGTAATACAGGCTTCCCCTGGTAGGTGAGTGTTCTAGGAACCCGTCTGTATCAGTGTACCAGCTGCTGGTGTTGTAAGGCTGCATTCAGCTCCAGTGAATTTTTTTTTAACTCTTTCATACATTTGCCCATCTCATGACAGGTGATTCATGAATATACCTGCACACACTGCACTGACCAAAAACAGCATGACCCCTGCGCCCCACCCTCCTTATCACCTGATCTCTCCCCAGCGACATTTTTGTTTGTTTGTTTCCCTTGATGAAAAAGTCCTCAAAGGGAAACATTTTGCTGAGGTGGACGAGCTGAAACAAAAACGGCAGAAGCACTAAAAGGCATCAAAATCAACAAGTGCAAAAACTGTTTTGAGTGGTAGAAAAAAGTCTCGATAGATGTGTTTCATCAAATGGAGAGTACTGTGAAGGTGACTGAAGTTTAAACATGTAAGAATACACAATTTTTTATAAGTGCCTTTTTTGGGGGGGGGGGTCCCCTCTCATAATTAGAGCATTACACTGATTTTTTTTTCTTTAAAATTAAGTATGGAAGTAGGTTGTATTTATCTATGAATTTCACTTCATGGTAGTAAAGGGCAAAATACAATGTATAAACTAAAGAGAAAATGGAGTATGACAGGACTGAGATATAGAATGGTAAACCCAACTTCTGAGAGAATATTGAGTTAATTTTTGCTTACCTTTTTCAAAGGAACTTTGAAAGCAATGAAACGAGTCCCAGGCATCCTCTGTCCAACTGGGAGATAGTCTTTCCACCTGTTAATATACTTTTTTTGTAAGCCAAATTTTATTAGCCTGTCTCCCCGCACAGACTGAAGACTCCTCAGTCCCTTCTTCTCTTTGCTCTGCATTTTGCTGTTCCACTTATTCAACCCACGCTAGTACCCTCTAGCACTTCCCTTCTTCTTCCTGCTTCCCCATCTTCAAAACAGATACAAGGCAACAAAACAATGCACAGGTCCCAGCATATAAGGCATATCTAAAACCAGTGATGGCTATAACTTCTATAGCCCTGATAAAAATTAGCTGGGTTCTGGATACTAAGGTGCCATTAATACATACTTGTTGTGTGAAATAGTTTAAACTCAATTCTTTCACTTCGCTGTTTATTTTTAGTCCTCATACAACTGATGCCAGCAAATTAGGTCAGTGGGAGTTTCAGTTCATACTTTAAAAGGAAACCTGATAGAAAAGGGACTCTGACTTCACTTAATGCTAGGCGTCCGAGTAAAAAGCGGTATTTGAGCTGGCTTCTGTAAGATGATTAGAATTAACTAAGGCTAATTTACTATATCTGAAACATAGAAAGTGAGGGTAAAAGTGGCACAAGCTGGGGCTGAAGAAGCAGACTGGATTCTAGACAGTACAGAACCTTAAAGGCGATGGTAAAGTTTGTTTTTATTCTTGAAACAATACTTTTGAGTGATGCTTTTGAGCAATGTTCCAATTTACCTAGTAAAAAGATTTCTATGTGAAGAATGGATTAGGAAGAAACGAGTAGACGGATACACGTACACTAGTTAGGACCTAACTGCGATGGATCAGGCAAGTTCTGTATTAGGATGCTGACAAAGAGGCTGAAAGACTCGAATATTTTCAGGAGATAACATGAAGGGGACTTAATGAGGTTTGAGGTGGAGAAAAGGTAGGTCTCAAGGACTAAAAAGGCGTTCACTGCACATATGAGCAGAGTCCGAACATTTATCATTTGAAGCTATAGAAAAAGATTTCTCAAGTGAGACCTGCTACGAAGCAACAGTAGGCCCGCTGTGACCTCTGTTAACAATACAAACCAACGTTTTCGGTTAAAAGTTCAGCGGTACTGGTGGGTTTTTTTCACTTAAAACTTCGTAATTACTCATTTTCTGGGCCACAAGAACACAGCTTCTAAAATCAAGGGGGGCTCTATTTTGGCAATGCATGGATATCCCCAACATTGGCAGTCCCATTTTAAAAAGCAGTCCTTCCCCATTTACCCGAAAAGCAATGGCCCGAGCCTTGCTTTTAAAAGGACGGGAGAAATCAGAAAAGCACTGACGGTCCCTTCCGGCTACTACAGGCCGGGCAGCGACGGGGGCAGAAACTCCTAACGCCGAGCGGACGGGCCGATCGCGGGGCGGCCCGAGAAAGGCAGAGACCACAAGGGGTGAAGCCCAGGCCCGGGAGCTAGGAGCACGAAGGGCCACGCCCAGGGGCCCACGCAGATTACCGTTCGGGGATGTGGTTTCCGCCCTTCTTCTTGGCCTTGGAACGTCCAGAAGACACGCGTTCCTGGCCCCAGCCACCGCGAGCACGATGCCACTTGCTCACGTGGGCCCCAAGACACCGCTGAGCCAACGCCAAGAGCGCGAGAGTTGCCAGTCCTACTCGGTCGGAGCCCAAACAAGACCCTCCGGGGAAAGCTTTTACACAGCAACCTACGCGGCTCCACCCCCTACCTGCTCCTCGCTAATGCGCACGCGCCGCCGCGCTTCATGATGACGTCACCACGCTGGCTGGCGGGAGCTTGGATTAGCAAGGAGGAGTCTAGTGACCACAGAGTCCTCCTGAGCCGGCGTCCTGTAGCACAGGCCCTTGAGTTCGTGTACCTACCCTTCAAAATTCAGCTACTACAGCACGTGAAATGAAAAGTCAAGCCCCCTCTCCCAGTTCCTTGAGTGGTCATTCCAGGTATTTTCCAAGTGTTTACATTCACACTTACTGTATAGTGTATGTGAATATTTGTACAAATATGGATATCCTCTACTTTATATGAAAGCAGCATACTATATATATTTTACAATATATCCACAAAAATTATAATTTCCTCAGTCAATTTAAGTGTACATACATTTTATCGTTTTTAATGGTCACATAGCATTCCATTCATTGTAAGTACCATAATATATATAACCAGTCCAATATTGATGGACTTTTAATATTATTTTCAGTTTTTTTGTCTTCCGTTACAGACAGGATGCAATGTGAATACACTTAAACATGTATAAAACTATAGCTGAACTCCTAGAAGTAGAATTTCTGGGATGAAGGATATGCGGACTTAAATTTTTGAAAGATACTGCTAATTGCCCACCAAAAACAAAGTTTTAACCTACATTCCCACTCACAGTGAAGCTTTTATTGGGTTATATCATGTGCCAGGTAGTATGTATTTACATTTTAGAAAATAAAAAATAACAGACTATATGGAGAATGTGCTATCACTGATCAAACTTGTCAAAAACGGTTTGCGAAGTTTCATGCCAGAGGTCCCTAGCTAGATGATGCTCCATGGTCTGGTACATCAGTTGAAGTTGATAGCGATCAAATTGAGACATTAATTGAGAACAATCAATGTTATACCATGAGGGAGATAGCGGACACATTCAACATATCCAAATCAATAAAGTTATTGGTGAAAATGAAAATAAAAATAACTGAGAGGTGAGAGGAAAGCTCAAGTCTAAGATTTCCATACAGTATCAGGCATAGAGATCCACGTCTGTTAGAAAAATCTCTCGTTTCCACTACAAGTGAAACAGGAAAGGACAGCATATCCTACAGTAGGTCTGAAGGCAGAATAGAACACCAAAATTCAGATTAAAATGCAGATAATTATAATGGCAAAGGCTTTTCTTTCTTTACTTTTTAGTTTCTAATTTCTGAAAGTACATTATAGACAGTCTTACTAATCTTCACAACAATTTGAGATCTTGGTAAACTAAATGTCAGAAAGGTCAATTATTGAAGACATAATTAAATAAATGGGTAAAAAGATCACTAGTTTTAACATTTTTCAGACAATCATATTCTAACCAAGTTTATATCCACAAGCATTTACAATTCTGAAAACTTCCACATAATTAAAAATGGGTTAATAGTATTAAATTGCCATTTGCAAAAGTATATATATAAGCTAGCACAGCACCATCTGCAAACTTACGATTAGGCACATTCAAATTTGGTGCTAAAACATAAAATATTATTTTGTATTTGTGAAAAATATACAATAGGAGTGTAGTGACCAAAAAGTATTATTGGTACAAATATCTATGGACTTGACAATATACAAAATGTGACATAAATCTATCAGAAACTAGAAAAACAACATTGGTCTTATACCTCCAATTTGTTACAAGACATGGCTTGAGGTGGGAACAAACTTGGTTATAGCTGACACAAGAAAATCTAGACCTAGGTACAATAGGATTTCCCGGAAGTATGGGAACCAGCATAGAGTAGGCCTTTGGATGGGAGTGAATACAACATGAGCTGAAGAACAGAAAATATAGCTGCAAAGGATATTTGGAACACCAAACAGCTAAGTAGTTGTTGACACTATAAGATCTACCAGTACCATGTAGGGATTTAAGGGATTCTAGTCTTTAATTAAAACAAAAGTGAGAGCCTTGGACTGTGTGGCTCTGTTAATTGGAGCATTGTTCCATGAAGGTCGCAGGTTTGATTCTTGCTCAGGGCACATATCTAGGTTGCAGGTTTGGTCCACAGCTGCGGCGCAAATGAAAGGCAACTAATCCATGTTTTTCTCCCTCTCTCTTTCCCTCCCTTTCCCTCTCTCTAAAATCAATGAGTATGTCCTTAGGTGAAGATAAAAAAAAAAAAAAAAGTGAAAGTAGCAAAGAATTCAGGGGTAGATGGACTGAGTATGTTTCATCAAGATGAGTCCTAGTTATCTCAATGGGTACAAAAGGCAGGAAAGAAGGTCTGTGAGATAAGACAATACATGATCTATAAAAAGGTTTTAGGTCATGGTAGAGCTTGATGTTAAGTTTTAGAGTTCCAGGCTAAACTTCTTTAGGTTCCTCCTCCTATATTTAAGATGCTTTTAGAGGTTAAGATGATGGTGAATGCACAAGCTAAAAGTTAAATGGATAGACCTATGGAGAGAAAATAGTTATACAGGCTGAGCACAAGTAAAGGCCAAATTAAAAATTTGTCTGGATAGAATTGAATGTTGGAACTGAGTTTTTGAAACACGTAAACATTTTATAGTGCCACCAGAACTTATCTTACCACACCTGCCCCCAATCTTATACCACCCCTCCAAAACTGCAGTAGCAATGAATTCCCCTGATTCCATGGAAATACAGAAAAGAGAGAGACTGATTGGCATATACTTTTAGCCTCACATTATAGACCAGTATCATGTAAGCTGGCAATCAGAGAGGTATGAAGCTTATGGGGAAGGAAGACCTTAAAGTAGAAGCCACATCTTTACACTGCAACACCCCTCAAAATTTCCTCTCAGACAGGCATCATATCCAATCCCTCAAAAAACAAACAAACAAACAAAAAACACTTATGTCATAATTGAAAAAGTAGGCCTATAAAAAATATCTATTTGCAGATCCCATCTATGAGCTATCTTCTTGTGGGCTCTTGGCATTTGTATCACAAACGTCCTACTCATTGGCAATAAAAAGCCCCTAGGCAGATTGAGCTATGCACCTCTAAAAGCTTATCATTAAAAAACAAAACAAAAAAACCCACTAGATCCATATATTTCCCCCCCAAAAGCAGCTTAATGGAAAAATGGGGAGAGGCAAATGGAGGTTTACAGTTATGGTATATGAAACAGTTAATTCCTGCATTGCTATTTATTATTTATTATTTATTGTTTTATTTTCCATATGAAAAACTGTATGCCTGCTTTAGCCCCACCTTGTTAGGTCAATAGCAAGTCAGCCTTCAGTACAGTCACAAGAGTGGTGAGTGTGAGCAGTGCTAAGCAGGGGAAGAAAAGCAGAGGCAACCCAGGCCAAGTCGGGCTGACTGCACACATCTCTCCCTTCTGCTTGGTGCACAGTGTAACTCACCACAGTGCCTCGTTCACAGACCTATTTTTAGTTTCTCCACAAAATCCATCAGGTCAAGTTGGTTTGTGATGCTTCTAAATAGTCATCAGGACAAAAACATGCGATGTGTCTTACAATGACAGAATCTTAGAATTTTTGACTAGGAAAAAAAGACATGTGGACTAAAGCAGAGCATTGATACAGGGCATGGCTGCAGTCTATATTCATAGACATACCAGTGAGTGATATAAATGAGGTAATATGACATAAAAAAGAAATAGAAAATACATGGAAGACTATTCTCTAGACTGTGCAGAACTCCTAAGAGTTTCTGCTCTATCTGCACATATATTCTGTTAATACTAAATAAGGCCAGAATGTGTCAACCTATTTCTCACGGAAACATAAAAATCCACATGAATCTCCTTTTTCCTGGTCACTTTCACCTTGCCTCTTCCCTCTTCTCCATGAATGTCCTTGGCTTTCTCCAACTATCCTCCTCTTCATTTCTGCCTGGCCTTGCACCCAAACATGGCAGACAGAGAATCCTAGAGGCCCAAAATTCTACAGCAGCTGTTGCAACGGGGAGGAGACTGCAGTAACTGCCACACTGGATACCCTTTATGTGAGAAGGAAAAAGGAGACTATCGTGAATGCCTCTCCCATATAAAAGAACAGGATGACAGCATTCCTTCATCGGCCAAGGAAACACAGGTGGCAAATTCCAGTCCAGAGAACTGCAGACAAAGGCTGGCAGTGGAAAGGTTTGCAATGAGCTGACCCCTCGCTCTTTGGTATTTGCTTCTAATGGGCAGAGTCCATCTGGGGAAGCCTCAGACACTGAAGGGAAGACCCAGCTGCTCAAATTTGACAGGAAGTAACACCCATGAGAGTAGAAAACAAGATCAAAGCTTGTCTCTGACAGTGTGGAGAATAAAGAAGAAAAAGAAAAGGGGAGCAGAAGAGAGATGCAAGTAAAAACTGGTCCAGCTCAGCCCAGCTCAAAGAAGGTAGGATTCAAGAGGAAGGAACTAAACTGGAGAACCTTGGACCACATCATTCTCAACAACATGTACTCAACAGACGTCATTTTACTCTTTAACCTAGTCATACAAAGAGCTCCTTAATCCCTTTCTCTTCTCCTCCAAAGCTGCAGTAAGTTCACTAATCACACAGTCTGATAAAACTTCAGGACAGCTGTAACTGTGCAACCTGGATGTCCCTTTCCTTTCTCCCTGAGGATATTGACAACATATATAATGATAAACATATATATTATACAATGTAATATAGAGCATTAACTACTATTTGATTACATTAAGGAGCATTTATAGAAACAATGAAATGATTTTTTTCCCTAACGTAAGAGCCTGGGGAAAGCAAGACTTTCTCATCTGCCTTGTGGACTACCACGTCTGCCCCAGAACTCAGCCATTCAGGTGTTCGCTTAGCTCCCCCACCACTCCCTCCATCCAATCCTGTCTTGTTGTTGGGAATCTGAGCCCCCTATTGGCTCTCTGGTCTCTTTAAACTGCCTGCTTTGTGACATCATTCTCCCACCAACCTACCACCATTCGGCAGAATAAGTTTGGATCATCGCACCTACCAGTGACCAGTGACCACTGTGACCAGTGACCTTCGTACTGGGCACAAGTGCTCTTTGGCTCCAGCCACTCAGCCTTCTCATATTGTGTCCTCACCCTTTGCATCTACAGTTGATATTTCCTCTTTTTCTCTCACCATGTCAGGTAAGGAAAGAAACTTTTTACAGGCTTTAATTAAATTTTTTTTGCCCTCAAATTTAGCAGTAGAGTCAAATAGCATAAAACAAGAGGGAAAGGTATTGATCTAGAAATCTGGAGACCTAATTTTACTTTTCATTTTGACATTTACTACCTTAATTTTGGACAAGTCATTGAGTCTCTCACAAAATCTGTTTTTTCATCATTTGTTACAATAGGATGTTACATTGGTTATTCTCTCTACTCCCTTTCTTTTACAATATTGAGTCCTAAAGGACACCCATATGGAAAATGAAATCAAGGCTTCTTGAGGGTAATTCAACAGAAGCAGAGAGAAACCTATGTGATGTACAAAACTAGCAATATATATACAGGATGTCTCATGTGTGATGGTCTCCCACCAATAGTAGTTCAACTTTAGTATTTTGAATTTAGCGCTCTTCAAAAAATAACATTCATCTGTTTGGGGAGTTTTCTATCCAAACTAGATGAAGAGGAAACATAGGACAAGAGGATGGAGAGTACCGGGCTATAGAGGGGCAAGTATCTACATTTAAGAAGTTTAGGATTGTTTTGATCAGCACAGGCCAACAGGGGGAACCAAGAGGGAGGGAAAAATATAAGAATGATGGAGAGGAAACCATAAGAACGAAGAAGGAGGACAGCATGGAGGAGCCTGCAAGAGCAAAAAGGGCAGTTTGGAATGAAATGTTAAAGGGAACCCAAGATTTTAAATTAAAGCAGAAAGACAGTAGGGTGAAATTGCTCAGACTAGGGAGGGAAAAAAACAAAAACAAAAAGTAACACGGTGATTTGAGTGAATGCTTACATTACTAGACTAGGATGGTAAGTAAAGCAGAATAGGGTATTACTTGGCAAAGTAGATTATACAAAAGTCATATTCAGTTTCTGCCTTTTCTCTATCACCCCTCTGAACACAGATGGCAACTGACAGTTTTGAATGTAAACACTTAAAAACTATATTGTGGAAATGATGATTCCTATATACAAGAACTAATAGTGACTATGTAGGGGGGCTGGAGAAAATAGCATTTTCAGTGATTTATCTATTAAAACTAAAATTAGGATTTAAAAATAAGATCTATCCTAATTTGAATCAGAAAGAGTAAATTCCTCTGTGTGATATGTATGTTCCAAGTCAGAGCTGGTTTTTGGCTTTACAGTTAGTTTCTTCCTAATACAGGGAGCACACTGATAAACAGCCATCATCTCTTTTTAAGTCTTAGCTATCCAAAAAGACAAAAAAAAAAAAAAAAAAAAAAAAGTCAACCCCACATCTCCAATTTCACATTTGTTAAGAAACAATTTTGTGGAGACTCCTACATTAAATTAAATTTAATTGGATTCTAGCAACGACAGTTTTCGAGGCTTGGGTTTGGCACGTTCCTCGATGTTGAAGACGATTCTAATCTAGGTTTTCAGATAAACACAAAGACCTTCATGATACTTTTTAAGTGTTCATTTGTATTTGTTATGTGGTTATTTAAATTGGAATACCTATTTCTACTGGACTCACTGTCTGTTACTTGCTGTGTAATATTCAGACAAACAGGAATGAGCACAATAATGGAATTCCTTTACACTTACTTTGCTCTCTGCTTTCCACCAGTTTGCACTGAAATATTTGTCTGCATAGATTGGGGCTACTGCTACTTCCTCACTGATTGCGTTTTGCTGCTTGTTATGCAATTATGTCTTCTCTGTCCATATGCAGTGCATTCAAAATTCATTCAAAATTATCTCTATTGTGGACTGGATTTCTCTCTCTTTTTATGGCTAATACCACTCACTAAACTAGAATAGGCAGTATTTTCTGTTATAATAGTGCATGTATCAAACAGAACTTCACTTATTAGTAAATTTATTATGCTTTGATGTTTGCCTCAAGCCCCAATTGTTATGTCTATCTATTTCTTTTTAGTGCTGTGGTATGTTTTTCATGATTTTTCTCTTTCCAGAACTTACTGGTCATATTTAAATTCTCACTTATTCACGTATGAATTATTGCAGTTAATATTATAGCCACTTTATAGTTGAATAGCCTAAACCTCAAAGAGTTTAAATGATGTTTCTTTTTTCAAAAAACACTTTGAGAAACTCACTCTCAGACAGTCATTTTGAGGTAGGACTAGAAACTAGACTTCAAGAGAGTAAGATTGACACTTTAAATCTACCAACTAGACTGAGAATTCTAAGGAACAGCATGTGAATTCTTCAGACAAGTGAGACACTGAAGATTACAATGGTAATAGCTGTACTGGTTTCTCATGGACAAAACCCCACCTACATTAGAAGTTGTATTGCTCCCAGTTTATGGCTGTGTAATGCTCAGAGCACAGTCCTGCAGGGCAGTCAGAATGCTGAGGTTATGTAACCTAAGAATAATACTGATGTAAAGGGAGAACTTAAACAACTCTATCTGACCTCTCTGAGCCTCGGTTACATTACTCATAAAATGAGAATGTTAGAGCAGAGGTTCTCTAAAGACTCCTGGTTCTAAATGCTTCAGTTCTAGGAAATAGCATGCAAATCCACACGAGGACAGGCTCAAACAGAAGACAGGGCAAGGAGAGGATGCTTCTACTCTGGAGAACAATATGTGAACCAAACCACTTGGGTCTTCTGCACAACTTTGCCAAGTTGGGAGCAAGGGCAGTTAAGATAGAAGAGCAGCAAACTGCTCCAGCACTTACAGCCATCATAAACTGTTTCATTTTTGACATCTCAGTAAGTATTGGTATTAGAGGCTCTCTGATAGCGACAATCTGAAGATAACAGTATTCTTCAAACATAGTGAGAGTTCATCAGTCTCACTGATTTCTTCATCACTGTCTTGTTCCCCACAATTGCCAAAATCCACCTTTCCTTGGAACTTCAAATCCACTGCAGCTCTCTGTTTCAGTAGTGAGCAATGCAGCCTCCCTAACAGGAGGGGTCCGCAACTGGACCAGAGCCTCTGCTCTAGCTGTCAGTTCAGAAAAGTTATTGCCATCAGCCTCTGGCACCTCCTTCCAAGCACTCGTGGGTAGTGCCTGCCTCTACCAACATGCTAGCACAACTATGTGGCCTGGAGGTACTGGCCAGAGCCAGATCTCCACCTCAGCTGCTTCCAATCCTGGTATTTTCAGTGGGTTATCATAGGAGGCTCTGAAAAGAAGTCATCGTCACTCAGAGACTTCACTGTGACTGTTACTGACCAAGATACAGATGTTTCCTCCATGTCTGTGGCATCTCAGTATGACGCCAATTCAGATGCCAATAACATGGCCCCTCTGTATCTATCACTTTCTGCCCACCTTGTTCAGGTGACACCATCTCAGATTCCAAATCAGGGACATAGCCTGTCACTTCCTTACCAGGAGTGAAGCCAGGGATATTACTATAATCTAGGCACACTAGGGCCTCTTTGCTCTGGAGAATTGGCCCCTGCTTCTAATACTATGGCTCTGTTGTTTCTTTGCCAGAGAGAAGAGCCTCTGTCCCTCAACCGGAGGTGGTCATGGTACTAAAGGATGTTCAGCCCACAAATGTGATGCCACTAGCCTCCACCTCTGGAATCTCCTCCTCTGTTTCTGCTCACACCATCGCAGAGACACATTTTCAAGGTGAGTGCAAAGAGCAAGAAGGAGGAGAAGTAAGGTCAGCATTCAAAAATAGGGCCAATCTGCAGCAGGGAAGCAGTGAGTCCAGAGAGGTGAAATTTAAGGCACATGGATTTAGGAGCTACTACCCTAAGCCAGTGCTCTGCATTTTCAGAGTCATTATGAGAATGCGTAATAGAGTCGGGAAGGTGGGTCACTGTAAAGGTCATGTATGCTCTATTTAAGAAAACCACAAGAGCATACCAAGGGATACCAGCCTTTCACTGGCCTGTACTACCACTCTCTAAGGCACCCCCTTGCTTGATATCTTGCTTTATTCTATTTGTAAAGATATTTCAGAACTCTTACTGTGACAGTGCCAGTTTCACTTTCCCTCACTTTCTTAGTTTATGCCAGAATTTAAGATGTTGTCTTCTAAGATCATGTCCACAGCAGGCAGGCTAAGAATCTGTCCTTGCTTATATACTTCATCAAGAACAGCTCCGTTCCCTCTCCTAGTTGGTTTTGTGAGGTGTTCTTATTCTCTCAGGACAGTGGAGAGAATTAAAAGTATTATATAAGACTGCTAAGTTTCTAAAACAATTAAAAAATCACTTTTACTTTTTCTTTGACTCATAACATTCTTGTGAAATGCAAAGAAAACCATGGAACAATAGCATCAAATGACCACCATGAGGAAGTAGAACTGTTGCCTTCTAGCACCTAGTGTAGGGCGCTGTCCATGATCCTTTCCCATTGTAGGAAGGTGTGTGATTGGTGTAAGGGGGAGCATCTTGCTTACCAGGGACTGACTTCTCCTTAATTTCTTTGTAGTGATGGAGAGTTCCCTGGGGATGGAGACTTCCCTGGGATTGCAACCTCCAAGCCCAACATTTTGCCTACCACAGGCTCCAGGATTGCCCAAGTCCTGCGAGAACAGAAGTACCCACTTACTCAAGAGTACTGCACCACCTGAGCTCAGGGACATTTCAATGGTAGCTCCAGTCCCGGTTTCTAGTAATTTCCTAGCAGCACCTCCAGCGCCAAGCCAGGAACAGAAAGAGAATAAGAATTTGGATGATATTAAAGTCAACCCTTCAAAGCCTCTGGATGCCTACCAGATCCCAATAGAAAACCAAGATTTTCCATGGTTCCCATTAGAAGACCCTGATATTCATCAGATCCAGGCCTGCATTGATCGCCTTGGCCCAGAAAAGCAGTCAGGTTGTGAAAACGCTGGTCTTGAGGAGAACAGCCTGAGTCTTAAGAACCAAGGGACACTTGAAAATGAGGCTGACTCTATTGATGGTTCTGCAGACATCACTACACTGGTGGAGAATATTCACTTTCCACAGCTCGAAAAATCCTTGGATGACCTTGATCGATCCAAAGGTCCCAAGGTGCTCAGAAACAAAGACACCAGAGCCATCAAGTTGAATGAGGTGCAGAAAAAGTCAAGAGTCATTAAGACTCCTTCTGATGAAGCCAAGAAGAACAAACATAAAGCCTCTGAGCCCATCAGTGGTGCACCCAAAGCTAAAATCAAGGCCAAGAGCCCAGACTGTGTATGCTTGGAAGAAGTGGGTATTCGCAAAGCTGTAGCCAGTGACAGGGTCCCCAGGAACAGCGTCAAGTACTTTAAGAGCAAGCCACAGAAAGCTGCACCCAGCAGGAACAGCAAAACTAAGAGCCACGGGCAGGAAAAGACCAAAAGAAACAAAGACAACATCTCCAAGAAAGCTGAAGAGACTAAGCAGTCAGGGAACCATATCACCGCAGAAGAGAAGCAAATCATTCCCCATATGAAGCGGAAGAAATCTCAACCTGAGCTGACCCAAGAGACCTTCAAAAGGTCTCGCAGCTGCCTAGATAGGCATATGTTGGAGTCTGCACAGGTTTTCCAGGCACTGGGGAAGAAGAGTGATAAAAAAAAAAATTGAACTGTCTTTTTCCCAGGCCCTGGAAAACACAAGCAACCCCAAAGGTCCCCAGCCACCCCCAGCCCTCAAACGATGGCTGAGTACCTCACATGAGGGCAAAGGTCCTGAAAAAGCGCAGGTCAAATGTCAGAAAAGAGATGGAAGTGCTGAAAAAGAGTGTCCATCACCATCTCAGTATGAGCTGCCACCTCCTGGCAAGGTCATGTTGGTACCTTTCCTTTTCCTTAACTTGTACAAGCCTCAGGCTCAACCAGTTCCTCGCAGGCTACAGCCTGTGGCATCACATCAGCCTGCTGTGGCTAACCCTGCCCGGCCTGATCCTAACACAGTTCAGCCTACTGCAGTCCATTCATCCCAGCCCACTGCTGCATCTTTGACAGGTCCCGCCAAACCAGCTTGGTCAATTTCAAACAACCCATCTCGACCAGGCTTGACCAGCCCTGCCCGGCCTGATTCTAATTCGGCACAACCTACTAAGGTCAGTTCATCCCTGCCAACTCTTGAATCTTTGACCGGTCCTGCCAGACCAGCTCGACCAATTTGGAACATCCCATCCCAACCAGGTTTGACCAGCCCTGACAGGCCTCATTCTAATTTGGCACAACCTACTGCAGTCAATTCATCCCAGCTGACTGCTGTGTCTTTGACAGGTCCAGCCAGACCACCTCAGGCAATTTCAAACAACCCTTCCCGACCAGGTTTGCCTAACTCTGCTCGGACTGTGGTTCGTCAGTCTGCTGCTCCTAGCCCTGTGCCCTACAAGACATCAGCTTGCACTTCTTCCCAGCAGGCGCCCATTTGCTCTGCTGTGGCAAAGCCCCAGTCCCAGCCCAAGACTCAAAGTCATTGTCTACTACACGATTTCGCCCCTCAACCAATTTCTTGGAAGAAACCCAATGTTTTGGGGCCCATCGTGTCAAAGCCCAACACAGATGCACAGAGGGCAGGGCGAGAGCCCGTGAAGAAGGAGGCTCAACCACAGCGTGAGAAGGCTGCCAAATGCCCTGTGGGGAGAGTGCAGGATTTCAATGAGAGGGAAAAGGAAATGGAATCTTCTCAATACTACGGCTATGCAGAAGACATGCTAGCATTGTTGGTGCCAATTTGGATACCGCATTTTCCCCCATAGATAGACAGATATAAATTTCTCTATGCTCTTGTAATTTAAAACAATAAAGTTGAATAAATAAATGTGATAGATTTAGTGTATGAGTAATAAAAAATCCTTTTAAGTTTTGAGATGCTGCTCATTGTGGTTTTTTTCTGTGGGGTAGGAGGTCAATGGTTGTGTGAGAATGAAATATTGGTACTTCAATGGGTGAATGAAGGACAAAAGGTAAAAACTAAAGAAAAGGAAGGAAATTGTTTCATGGCCATAGGGCAAAATGGAGGACATGGGTTTATCAAAAGAAGCAGGAGGAGGGAAAAGGGCAGAAATAAGAAGCAGAGTCTGAGGTTAGGTTTAAAAGAATATATAACTGAATACAGGTGAAGATGGCAGAAGATGACCCTAGTCTGTCCAGGAGAAATGTAAAAGGTCTCACGTGGAGCTTGGCCTTATATCCCATAAACACCAGATAAGTATATATATCAGCAAACAGATTCTGGACACATTTCCAGATAGTTTGGGTTGTCTTATCTGTGTATGACTGTAGCTGGGGAGATGAGTACAAAAACAGAGGAATCTACCAGATGAGTAGCAAGAGCTTAGTGTTATCCTGGGGGCAGCTGGTCACTGGGGCCTGGCCAGTGAACTGTGGCAGTACTAGTTCCACCCAGAACAGGATGTGGGATGGAAATGGCCATTTACTCAACACCCGGGCACCAGGCCCACTAATACACGACTTCAATCAACCTTCCCAACAACACTCGAGGCCAGCATCACTGTGCCACTTTACTCGTGAGGTTCAGCAATGGGTTAAGGTCACATTGCATGTGGTGGAGCAAAGCCTCCATTTGAGGCTTATCTCCCAAGGCCTCAGTGTTGTCCAGGGTCCGTGGTGGAAACCTGGCTTTCAGAGCACAGCTTCCCAATGTTGCCGGTGGATGACATCAAACTTCAGGTGAAGCCTAAGCAGTAAGTAGAGGGGCCATCAAGGGCCTCCTCCATGACTCAGACTGCACGTGCCACCTCGTCTAATCACCGCCATCAACTGAAGCCCACCAGAAAAATCAGCGTCCATTGCCAAGGGGGCCAGAGCAACAGGCGCACGTGCGCACTGGACTGCCGCGGGAACAGCCCTACTACGCAGGTGTCAGTTCCAAAGGATCCTTGGGAGGCCTCGTGGGGCTGCTGCAGGGAGTGGCGGTGGGGGAAAGTGGGGAGCAGGAAAGGGAGTGGAATAGGGGAAGAGCAGAGATGGGAATCATCATCATTTGAAAATCGGTAATGTGCATTTTTAGCAATTATTTTTATTGAGATATAATTTGCATACTATCAAGTTCATCGTTTTAACCTGTAAATTCAGTGACATTTAGTGCAGTCACAATTCGTGCAACCATCACCATCATCTATCCCAAAACATTTTTATCAGCCCCAAAAGAAACCCCCTTCATCATTAACAGTTCGTTATTCCTTGTTCCCTCGTCCCTCCAGCCCCTGGCAGCCACTACTGTGCTTTCTGTCTGGATGAAAGTCACTTTTCCAGAGATTTCATATGTGGAGTAATACAATATGGAACCTTTGTGTCTGGCTTCTCCCCTGCCAAGGTGTCTAAGCATGTTGTCAAAGTTCATCCATGTTGTAGCGTGTGTCAGTCCTTCATTCCTTTTTAGGACTGTTGAGTGTATTGAATGGATCTACCACTTTGTTCATACTTTCATCAATCGATGGGCATCTCAGTTGTTTCCACTAGCAATTTGCAGTTATTGAGAGTTCATTCTGTTCCACTCAGCGCCAGGATACATTAATCACCCCATTTAACAATTATGGAGATAGTCTAGGAGAGTGTCAAGGTTAAGAGCTAGCAACTGCATGAGCTGGGATTTGAAGTCAAGCAGTCAGATTTCAGAGCTAGTAGATTCACAAGGCAGAAATTTAGAAAGGTACAAAAGGGTATTTAATGAAAATTCACCCTTTGCCCAAAGGTCCCCAGACACTAATTTCCCTCCTCCCTTAGAGACACTTTTGCCATGCTGTGGATGCTTCCAGAGAAATTACTTACACTCCAGCAGATATGTATCACAATTTATGGGTGGATCTTTCCCTCTAATTTGAAGTGTCACTATTATGATGTATCACACCTTTATATGCATTTGTATTACACATTTCATAACTGTCCTGGTTTTTTGGTGGTTGTTTTTTTTTTTGCCTACCTTTGATATTTGGTGGTTCTCTAGATTTCCTGTTATCCTCTTTTTGATTTCTAAAATATTTATTCCTTTCTCACTTGTTTCCATTAAGGCATTATCCTTTTTGTTTATTCACTCCTGTGTTATATTTAACTTAGTCTTCATTTCTGAAGTTTTTCTTTTATTGTTAATTCTGTCCAGAGGTTTATCATCTAAACTAATTCACATTTATTTTGTCTTTTCCTCTTTTTTCATTATGATAAAATATACATAACACACAATTAAACATTTTAATTCCTTTTAATTATACAATGCAGTCTCATTAAGTACATTCATGCCATTGTGCAGCCATCTCTACCGTCCAAACTTAAAATAATTATGCCAAAAGGTTGAGCACTACTTCAGAGAGATGGAGGGAACAGGACAGATTTTGAATCTTCTCTAAACCTGTCTGAGAATAGGTCAACACAAACTGATCGCCCATGTGTAGGTAGCTTTGACCAGCATTTACTATTTCCAGAACTTTTACACCATTCCAAACAGATATTTTTTTCGTTTCCACCACACCCCATGTTCTTCCATCTTCTGCATTGTTTTATCGAATGTCTTCTGGCTCATTTTGAAATAGCAGGTGATCTGTTTCATGAACCTGTCTTTCTGACTTGTTTCATTTGCAGGGGAAATGGTGTTCTGCTCTTCATTCTCCTTCTACCTTTTTATTTATTTATTTATTTATTTTTAGAGAGAGAAAAAGGGAAGAAGAAATAGAGGACAGAAACATTGATGTGGGAGAGAAACATTAATAATTTCTGTTTGTCCGTGCCCCAACCGGTGACTGAGCCCTCAGCCCAGTCATGTGCCCTGACCAGAAATCAAACCTGGGACCTTTTGCTTTGCTGGACAAAGTCCAACCAACTGAGCTACATCAGTCAGGGCAGTAGATTCCTGTTTCTTATACTATGTTTCTACGGGATTTGATCTCAATCCTTTTCTGTTACTCATTTTTAGGTGAAATCAGTTTTAATACCCTTAAAAAAGGAAATTCTAACTTTGCAGAACTTTTTTGTGATTATTTTAATGTAGTCTTCAGAAACATGGGGTTTACTATCTGAAGATTCCTGGCTCAGTTTCCCACCCAACTTTATATAGACATTTTCCCTCTGTGTCAGCAGTTCCTCCCTGCACTGTCTCCTCTGTGTGGTCCACATCATGGAAAGGTGTTCTGGTGCTCAGTGTCATGGAATAGAGGGTCTACATTTCTGCAGTCCTCCACACTCCATCTCCAGCCCCTTTGCTTAAACTTAACTCAGGGTAGGGTAAGTCTCGGGTCCTCTTCTCAAATAGCCCCTCATTCTTTCCAGTGATTACTGCTGGTATTTTGAAGGTCTCCTGCCTTCATGTTCATCAGAAGCTTCCTCCTGTCTGTCACCTCTTCTGGTGCAGAGGCTGAGACCAGGCAGGGTGTGCCTAGTAGTAGTTGTCTCCTCCCTGCTCTTACTTTGGGGTTTCTAGGTTTGTGGTGAAAGCTACCCATGGATGTTTGGTTTGAGTTGATCTGTTTCCGGGACAGGGTTTAGCAAAATTCAAACACTCTGTCACAGCCTCTATCCTTCTTAAATTCTGCTCCATCCTTTGACATAATTAATTTAAATTTGAGGGCCCTGTTATTTTCGGTTCCCCAAAGTAAAACACCTTTTGCCCTACCCTCATAGGACTTTGGGTTCTACAAGGCTTTCTGGGTCTCCACTGTCTCACACAGCACCTCATGTCTCTATTTGTTTACACCATGTTTTGAATAAGAAGGCCAAACTCAATAACCTGAGGACTCAGGTATCTAGAGACATTTGACCACCAGGAGATGTGGAATAAGTCTGGGGGCAATTGGAGAGTTTGTAGGCAGGCTCTGGACAGGTATGGGTATCTTTTTCATCCTTTTTCCTTCTCTTGGTATCTTCTTTTCTAAATAAGTACAAAACAGAATCCTTTATATTTCCTACTCGCCCCCCCACCCCCCCGACCAAACCCCAACCCTGAAAATAATAAAAAAGGACCTGGTCCATGCACAGTGTTCTTCATCTGAGTTCATGGTAAACCCACTTTTCCAGTTGCTCAGTCTAGACATTTTTGGAATCATTTGGCTCTTTTCTTTTCCTATCTACTGCACAAACAGAACTGCAAATTCCATCTGCCTTGCTCTCAAATCGTATTCACAACTTGTCCACTCTAGTTTGAAGTACCCATCATTTTAAGTCAGGATTACTGGGAGAGTGTTCGAACTCAGAGGTTTCCAAATGTCTAGATTCACAGAGTCTTTGATGTTTAGGCTTAAAATTCAGAAGAAAAAGACTTAATCATCCTATTTATTAGGTATTATGTTAGCCAAAATGTGTGCGTGTTTGTTTTCTTCTGTAAGATTGCTCTAGTAGTGCTTAGTTGTCTGTAACTTCATTCAAAACAATTTTGTTAAGAATTTGTTTTGACAGCTGTCCTATCAGTGTGCATTAAAAAAAAAAAAAAAAAAAAAAAAAAAACTTATGAAATTTGGTAGATTTTGTGTAGCCATTTTAATATTGAAGATGGGAGAAAATCAGCAACATTTCCAACATATTATGCTTTATTATGTCAAGAAAGGTAAAAATGCAAATGCAATACCAAGAAGAGATTTGTGCAGAGTATGGAGAAGGTGCTATGACTGATGTAACACGTTCAAAAGTGGTTGCGAAGTTTCATGCTGGAAATTTCTTGCTAGAGAATACTCCAAGGTCAGGAGACACATTGAAGTTGATAGCAATTAAATTGAGATATTGATTGAAAATAGTCAACGTTATAACACACAGAAGACAGTCGACTTCATCAAAATATTCAAATGAATAAAGTTAATGGTGAAGATGAAAAATGTGTCTTTTATTTTATGGGAAAAAACTAAGCAGACTTTTTGGCCAAACTAATAGGTAAATGCCAACAATTTAAAATGCATTAGTGCCCGTAGTACATTGGATAATGGCCACCCGAAGGGCTTGGGTACTAATCCCTGTCGTCGTCGTCGGCAGCCGTCCATC
The DNA here is from genome assembly GCF_987537825.1 of Furipterus horrens. NCBI lineage: Eukaryota > Metazoa > Chordata > Mammalia > Chiroptera > Furipteridae > Furipterus > Furipterus horrens. Next base: position 54,130,347 of record NW_028327176.1, on the reverse strand, counting down.
TCGAGAGACGATGGTGTAGCTTCTCAAACTTGTAAATATTACTCTTGTATTCAGGAAAAGGGTCTTTGCATGAGTGATTAAACTAAGAATCTTTAGTTGTGCAGGTCATCCTGGATTAAGAGGGTGAGCTGAGCCATAAATGCAATCTCTGTGTCCTTATAAAGGGGAGGCAGAAGGAGATTTGACGCAGACAGTAGAGAAGAAGGTGATGTGACGATGGGGCAAAGACTGAGTGCTGCCGCCGCCAGCAGGTCAAGCCTGGAGCCAGCAGAAGCTGCGAGAGGCGAGGAACAAAATCTCCCCCACCCTCCAGAGGGTGGAGTCCTGCTGACACCTTCATTGGGCCCAGTGATGCTGATTTCAGACTTTTGACTTTCAGAACTGTGCACAATACATTTGTCCTTTTTAAAAAGCCACCCAGGTGTCGTCACTTTTTACATCAGCTTCAAGGACAATGCTACAATAAAACTACACATTGTACAATGACACGATGCTTCAACAAGTGGATATTTGAAAAATAATACATGTGAATTTTAAAAATATTTTAATTTTACTCTTAACCACAATTACTCATGTGATTATTGGGCACTGTACAACATGTTATACCTTAAAATCAAATTGGATCCTGCCCGCCTCATTTCCTATTCCAGATCAGTTTTCAAACAGTGCTTGCTTCTTATTACAGCTACATATAACAAAGTGAGTAGCTGAAATACACGCATTATCTTCCACATTATCTGAAGGTCAAAAGCACAAAAGCAGTCTCATTGGGCTAAAGTCAAGGTGTTGCTAGTGTTGATTTCTTCTTTCTTTTTGGCCTTTTCCACCTTGTAGAGGCTGTCAACATTCCTTGGCTTGTTGTAATACTCTAACCCTTGATTTTGTAGCCACATCCCCTCTTTCCATTCTTGTTCCTTTCAGTCCAAGCAGGTTGCATATCTGCTGGTATTACTCAAGAACCATAATGGCCTCCTTCATAAAGCGTGAGAATTTATTCTATTAGACAAAAGGCTCTTCCACTGATCTTTCTGGATAATTCAACCACTACTTGCTTTCTCCTGAGATGACTGAGGGAAATCATGGTTTAAGTGCATAATCTACTCAAAAAGCCTTCTGTGAGGTTAAATGTTCTCATCTTTTGAGCCCTGCAGCCTTAACAAAAGGTTGTCAAGCCACAACTTTGGCTTTCTTTATAGAGAATGTTCTCCTGACAATGAATCCCTAGTACTGGCATCTTCTGAACTCTGGGTCATCTGAGAATTTCTCTAATCATCAAGTCCCGGTTCTTTTTTTGCTTTACAGTTCATTCCACAATTTTTATCTTTCCTCTTATGTTTTACTATTAGTAACAAGAAGAAACCAAGCCATATCTTTCAGCTACACAGCTAAGTTCATCACTCATGGTGGTTACTCTCCACACAACTCTAAGACTAAGTTTCCTGCCATGTATACAAGAATACCCTGTTCTTAAGTTTTCAGTAAAATTTTCTTTGTTTCCTCCTGAACTCTCATCAGCAGTGGCTTAAATATCCATGTTTATGTGAGTAATCTTTTTGTGAGGATTTAAGTATTCTCCAAGACAATATAGGTGTTCTCTACTTGGTTTCTCACTTCTTCTGAGCCCTCACTGAGCACCTTAAATGCTCCTATTTCTATTACAGCCTGTATAAGGAAAGCTAGGCTTTCCCTAGAATGCTTCTTAAGCTTCTTCCAGCTTCTACTCATTACCTAGTTTTCAAGCTAATTCCAATATATACATTATATATATATAGTATTTGTTATAGCAGCACCCTACTTCCAGGTAATACCAACATCTATATTGGTTTTCTGGCTAGTGTAACAAACTACCACATACAATGTGCTGATAGGAAGCCTTGGTAGAGGGGGTGGGGGTAGGGGTGCCAAGGGAGAGAACACCAGATTGCCTGATGTTTAAATCATAAGGAAGACCTCAGTGCTGCTGAAGAACTTTATGAATCAGTAGTAATGACGTTTAAACACTGAATGTAAAATTAGTCACATGCATAACTTAAAAATGCATAATTAGAGGCACATCAGGTTGTGTATCACAAAGAAATCCCTCAGCCAGTCTGAAGCACGCCTCAATTGGTCTTATACAAACATTAGGGAAACTTTAATACCTCTATTGAATGTGATTTGTGAACTGAAAGCTTCTTGTTACATTGATTTATTATATTTTATAAACTCTTCAAATATCAAATGTGTAGTGTATCACTGGCAATGACTAACTTGTAGAACATTCAGCAGTGATATATAATAAAAAACTTCTTTCTGATACAATCCAAGGAAAGTTGGTAGAATTTTGCAGTGGACATTAAAGTTAATTAATTAAAACACACGAATGAAGTTCTAGCTTTACAATTTAAATAAAGGGGCTCATTGGAAAAGACAGCAAAGAGAAATGTAATTGCATACTAATATATTGAGGTTAAGACTCTTTCAGAGAACAAAGTCATACAATTTAATATAAATCAAAACTTGGAAATATAAGTCAAGGCTAACATGGAAAATTCATGCTAAAGAAGATCTAGGGAAAAGGGAAAATTAAGAGATCATTACTAAAAAAAAAATCTCAATTCTCACTGAATTGTTGAAATAAGAAGTATATTTAGCAGTTATCAATGTTAACTAGCAACAAGTCCCAGATTTCAGAAGTTAGAAGGCTACATTGTCTGGAGTTAACTATGATTTGCCTCTTTCAAAGAATTTTTAACTGACACTACAGTATTTGTCTGAGTTGACTAACTCGTGTATATTATCAAAATTTTACATAGCAACTAGAAGACATCTTTTAAAAATGATTTTAATTTGACCTTCCAAGAACCACTCTGGCTCCCACCAACAACTAAGCCTAAATAAAATCTTTTGTCAGTGCTTTCGTAGTTGTACTGAAGGTAAGTTAGAAGAAGGTGAAAAAAATGAAGATTGAGCAAGTTTTATGACATTATCACAATATCAGATCGTATTGTTATAAAATGCTTTGTAGAGAGAAGAAGCTTAACATTTATTGAATGATAAATCTACCTTCTTTACCAATAGCTTTTGGGGTGTTTCATTTACTACCTGAGGTTTAAATAGACATTCAATACTTTGCATGAAATGTAATGTCTCACGAAAGAGATTTCTCCCATGTCTCATTTTCTGCATTCTCACACCTGCCGAGTCATCTTCTCTTAACTGACCACGGCAATAACTTTCTAATAATTTTCCCTGACACCACCACTCATGCTCTCAATATGTCCTCTACATGTCAAAACAGCTAAATTTCAAAAATTGGATAGCAATAAAAATAGCCTCCTTGTTATAAATATCTGATGCTTACAGAACCATGTAGAAATTCCTAAACTATAACCTGACAAGGTCCTACAGCTAGCCCCAACCTGCTTTTTTCCAGCCACACATTTATTTCATATACATACACATCCTGTTAGTTCTGTTTCTCTGGAAGCCTGACTAATACAATTGCTGAGAGTTGTTGAAGAAGAGGTATTTTGGGTTGAATTGTGTTCCCCCAAAATATATGTTCAAGCCCTGATATCTATGAATGAGACCTAATTTAATAACAGAGTCTTCCTGGATAGAAATCAAGTTAAAATTAGGTCATATTGGATTAGGGTGGTCCCTAAAACCAATAATTGGAGTCCTTATGATGAGAAAAATTTGGACACAGGCGCACAATAATAATGACATGTGATGACAGAGGCAGAGATTGGAGACATGCATTTAGAAGCCAAGGAACTCCAAAGATTGAGGTCAACCACCAGGAGCTGGGCGAGAGGCGCGGAACAGGCTCTCCCTCAGAGCTCTCGGGAAAATAGTTCTGAGACTTTAATTTCATTGCCTAGCCACCAGAACTATGAGAGAATAAATTTCTGTCTGTTTTTTTTTTTTTTTTATCAGTTTGAGGCAGTTTATTATGGCAGCCTAGAAAACTAATGCGAGAGACAATGACTTTGAAGAAAATATGGAACCTCCTTGAGTTTTCTTGAAAAACCTAATTTTATTTTCAGGTTCTGAGAGATTAGTCACACATTTAAGTACTGGTTTTTCATCAGAATTAGGGTGAATAAAGAGTCAAAGAGACAACTAAAATCTTTAGAACTCACACATTGAGGTATTGAACCAAGTGTGTATTCTAAAGAGGTACCATCCTTTGCTTTTGTACTGAGAAAGTAAAAGGACAAAATACACAATAAAGTACAAGTGTATTTTTGACTTGTGTTTAGTTGGCAACAATCAATCATATTTCATGTCAACAGGTATTAATTAGATTTTTCCTTTACAGATTACCCCTTCTCAAAAGGACTTTATTTATATTTTTGGAATTTTGTTTAAAGCAGCTGTGATGACTAGGGAGATGAATTTTTATTATTTGGTTGTGCCTTAACAACAGAGAACACATTTTCTCTTAAATGTATCTATGACCTCATCTTTCTCCCTTTGTCTGCTCAATGAGAAATTGGATTTGTTTTCTGGAGCTTATTTTCCACATTCCTTCAAGAAGTACACCAAATCTGAAATAGAAATTGGTGCAGTTTTTCAGGTAAAGGTACTTCAAAGAGGTCTGTGGGTGAAAACCCCTGGCTGGATTTAGGGAATGTGAACACAAGCATACGGCTTTAGTTCTGTCCCTACACTGCTGGGTTCTTCCCACGTTAGGACCCTGACAGTAGTTTTACCTAAGAGGAAGTGGAAATTATCTAAATAATAATAAAGTTGTATTTTGATCTTCGTTGTATACATTTTCTGTGGAAAATTCATGGACTTATACATCCTTTTATTATTAAAGAGCAATGGAGTTAAAAATATTAGACATTATTCAAACCATTCAAGTTACAAAATGAACCGTAAAACCAATCCAAAGGAAATGTAGAGCAAGAATATAAGGATCATAGTGACTATTACTCAGAAGACAAAACTAGTAAGATATATACGTAGATTCTTCTGACTACAATAATTAAAAATCAGAGTGAGAATGAAAATGAATTAAATAACAGAATCAGTCATAAAGTAATAAAATAATAAAAATAGAGTTAAAAAGTAATAAGAAGGACTGTCTAAAAAGACTGAGATTTTCACAATATTTGCAAGTATTATCTATATTTTGCTTGTGTTATATTATAAATATAAATACATTATATTTTTCCAGTTGCCAAAATAACAGAACTACTCAAGATTGTGCTAGTACACATCTGTTACAGACAGCTCCTACAGGGTGTAACCAGAGAGAGTCCCAAAATATTACTCCTGAATTTGCTATAGTGTCTGAAAAAAAATGCCCGTAAACATTTATTTTGATCGATGTGCTGCAGGTGTCTGTTAAAGTATAACTCAAATTATTTTTCCCTGGCTTCTAGATAGCTTAGGTACTGTTCTTTCTATAACTCTTCCTGGAACGTTTTCCTTTTCCCTATCGACTTTCTCAAATTTCTCTCACTTTGGGCCTCTCACTTCTCATCCAGATTTTTTTTTTTTTCCTCATCCAGATTTAGACTTGTCACTTATGATGTTTTAAATTCTTACCTGACCTAGTTTTTCTTTCTTTACTCAGGAACTACTGCCCATGAGAAAAGCAGCCACTTCTCCTCTATACCACCTTCTCATCATTTACTAGTAATAAAGCTCATTTTTCTTCCAGGAATTTTCCCAGGAAAATTCTATGATTCTCCAATTCCAAATTATTTATCTCTATTGATGTGGGGATACAGACAAAATCAGGACTCAGGTAAGTCTCCTTTGGGCCCTGTTTCATCTACACTAAGCTTTTCGCTTACCCTAATTTTCTGCAATCCAGTACTCTGAACTAGCCTACACATCATGCTCCCAAACTTGTTACTTTGAACCTGCAACGGATTTTTATCAAGCCATTGAACAAAATTTACTGATTGGATTAGTTTTTCTAATGCTCCATAACAAATTACCACAAATTAGTAGCTTAAAGCACCAATTTACTTAATCTCCTAGTTTCAGTAGATCAGAATTCCAGACCACATATGACTGGTCTCTGCTCAGGGCATCATCAGAGAATTAACATCCAGGGTCAGCTGGTTTGAGTTTCATCTTTCAACTTTGGGAAAAATCTGCTTTCAGGGTCATTCTTCAGGTTGTTGGCAGGATTCATTATTTTGTGTTCATGGGATTGATGTCTCTATTTTCATGCACATACTCGTTGTCAGCTAAGAACTCCCCTTGCCTCTGTGACTGCTCTCTCAGGTCTTTGCCCTGTAACCCCCTCCATCACAGCCTTGAAGAACCTTCCTTGCATCTCCTTCATTCTTTGAATCAGTTTGACTTCTATAAACAAACAGCCAAACTAAACCATTTGCTTTTGAAGAGCCCAGGTGATCAGGTTAGGCTTTCCTGGATAATTTCCTTTTTGATTAACTCAAAGTCAACTGATTAAAAACCTTAATTACATCTGCAAGATCCCTTTGTCATGTAATATAACATAATCAGGGGCTTAACTTGAAGAAACGGAAGCACAGAGATCACCTTAGAATTCTGCCTCACACACTAATTAACTTAATTATTATAGCCTGAATTAAATAGAAATCATAGAAATTTTGTTGTTGACATACATATGCACAGAAAATAAACTTCACTAACTGAAGAACATAGAAGTTAAAAGAAAGGATTAAATTAAAGCACGATCTTCATAAACTTTTGAATTTAAAATTTTCCACAGTAGTAATAAATATATCAAACTGTGATACATATTTAGTATACGTCAGTCTACAACCTCATATACTATTTGAAAATATTACCATTTGTAGATTCTTAATTATTCACATAGTATATCAGGTCTCAATTTAAGGCAATTTGAAATATAATTTTATTATTCTAAACTCTGTGATAGCAGCTTTTCTAAAGCAAAGTTGTTTACCTCTGATTTAATAATATGCTTGATGAATTTAATACTATGTTTGTCCATTTCTTTTTTTAATAGTTTATTTTTATTGTATTTTTCCATTACCATTGATTGCCCACATATCCTCTTCCACCCCCACCCACTCTCCCTCCGCAATCACCACACTGTTGTCTGTGTCCATGAGATCTTTTTCTTTTTTCCTTGGTTCCTCCGACACACTCCCTCCCCAAGCTGTCAGCTTGCTTTCTATGAATCTGTCTCTATTTTGCTTGTTAGTTCAGGTCGTTCATTAGATTCCATATATAAGTGAAATCACATGGTATTTGTCTTTCTCTGGCTGGTTTATTCACTTAGCATAATGTTCTTCAGGTCGATCCATACTGTCACAAAGGGTAAACTTCTCCTCTTTTTTGTGGCTGGGTAGTAGTACCTTGTGTAAATGTCCCCTAGTTGTTTTATCCGCTCATGTAGAGATGGACACTTGAGCTGCTTCCAGTTCTTGGGTATTGTAAACAATGCTGCCATTAACCTAGGAGCGCTTATCTTCTTTCCAATTAGTATTTTGGGTTCCTTTGGGTAAATTTCCAGAAGTGGACTCACTGGATGATAAGGCAGTTACATTTTCAATTTTTTGAAATAACTCCACATTGCTTTCCACAGTGGATGCACAAATCTGCGTTCCCACCAACAGTGCAGAAGGGTTCCCCTTTCTCCACATCCTCACCAGCATTTGCTTCTTTGTTGGTTTATTGATGATAGCAATTCTGACAGGTGTGAGATGATATCTCATTGTGGTTTTAAGTTGCACTTCTCTCATGATTAGTGATGTTGAGCATCTTTTCATATGTCTATTGGCCAGCTGCATATCCTTTTTGGAGAAGTGTCTATTCAGGTCCTTTGCCCATTTTTTAATTGAGTTATATGTTTTTTTGGTTTTCAGCTTTATAAGTTCCTTATAAATTATGGATATAAACCTCTTGTCAGTTATATTAGCTAATATGTTCTCCCATTCAGTGGGTTGCCTTCACATTTTATTGGTAGTTTCCTCTGTTGTGCAAAAACCTTTTAGTTTGATGTAGTCCCATTTGTTTATTTTTTTCTTTTGTTTCCCTTGCCTAAGGACATATATCAGAAAAAAAATATGGCTACAAACAAGTCTGAGATTTTACTGCCTATGTTTTCTTCTGGGATGTTTATGGTTTTGAGTCTAACATATGACTTTAATCCATTTTGAGTTTATTCTTGTGAATGGTGTAAGAAGGTGATCTAGTTTCATTCTTCTGCATGTATCTGTCCAATTTTGCCAGTACCATTTATTGCTTGCCATTTTAATTTTCTCTATTAATTACACCAATTTTTATACAATGGAAAAGCAAATGTTATCTTAATATGAAGGAAGGTATGTGAATGTATTTGCTCTATGGAGATGAAGATAGTGCATTAAACTTTTGATTAAGTAAAAATTTTCACCTGCATTTATTTCATGCCTGGAAGATTATTACTACTTTACCCAAATGTATAGTCATTTCATTAAAGATATTATATTCTGTAACTAGATTTGTAAGGAAAAGTAAATCATTATTCCTTTTTTATTTATACCAATATCAAAGTTTAAATTACAACTCAAATTTGGATTAACCATGCCTAATACAATTGTGCCTGTGGAAACAGGTATGTAATTTCTGTGATTATAAAAAAGGAATTCTGTAGCTAATGAATTTTAATATAGTAAAAAGAAAGTTTACTTTAAGGTTCATAATATTATAGTAAAGAAAGAGAGGAAACAATGCATAGATATACTGATTTCTATAGCCTCAAAACAATGATTTTTCACATCCTCACCTCAGTTATATTTTCTAATTTCCTATATCTGATATTTATTCTCTCTTTATATACTATACATTTTATCTGGTCCCATGCAAGTAGAATGAAAAGAAATCAGCCCTTTATTCTCTTTCTCTGAATAGCTATATTAAAATCTGGGGGTGGCCTCTACATCTTTGTACAACACTTGAGTTTCTTCAGCCACAGAATGATGGAAATGTACAGATCATTTCAACCCAAATGTTTATGGAGGAAGATAATGTCATCGAGAGCCTTAGGTTGTCTATACACATTTCCATGGATAATGGTTAGCTTGAAATAAAACAAAACAAATAGTATTGTTAAGAAATATATATACCCATTAATGATACTTTTTTTTTTAGTGACAAAATTGTTCTAAAACTAGGTGTGGTGATAGATGCACAATTCTGAATATACTAAAAGCCATTGAATTACATATTTTAAGTAGATGAATTATATGGTATGTGAACCATAGGAGATAAAGTTCTTTTGAAGTTATTAGCACAATTATAATAACGGGATGGGAAATTTAGTAGAAAACTAAAAACTATAACAAGAATTAAATGAAAAGTTTACAATTTGATTAGAAAAGTTTAAGTCCAGATTAAACACAGCTCAGAATGAATAAGTGAACTGAAAAATGTGTAAGCAAAACGAAATTCAGGTTGAAGTTTTCGAAGAAAGGATGAGCAATGCAGAAAACAGACATCAGTCTCGGTAATGATATTTTCAGATTTGACAGTAAAAACAAAAGTTACAAAAGCAAAAGTAAACAAGTGAAATTATGTTCATTCAACAAACGAGAATAACAAATTTGACAGAATATTAAACTTCCAATGCTTAAACAATACAGTACTTATAATAAAAGTCTAAAGATAGAATGCTACAAGCATCAGTTTAGTTGTCTAGGCTTTTTTTTCTTTTTTTCCTGTTTCACTAGACTTAGCTCCACTTGCCTAATGTTTGTTATCTTGTGGGTGCAGGATGGTTATTGAATATGCAGGCATTTACACAATCAAAGCACCAAGGAACTAAAAAAAAGGCATCTCCTATCCTACTTGTCTCTTTTCCAGAATGTAAAACTTCTTAAAGGAAGCCCCTATCCCTGGAGATCATTCAACATCCCATTTTACAGATGGTTCATATGAATGGTGGTAGCAGAAAGAAAGCCTGCAAAGTTGACAGTTTGTCAGAAAGTTAGAGCAATGTTTTAATTGACTTTGATCTATTATTACACTGTCTGGGGCTACACACTTCAAAATTCAGTTCTGTTGTAAGGAAGTAGTGGTTATAACAGCTAATGGGATGTGCCTAATAGTGTTTACAATAACAGCTCAAACCTCCTTATTGAAGAAACAATAAAATCCCCAGTGATTTGGAGATAATCTAGCCAAAATATTTAAATAGATGGAAATAGACATCCCTTCTTCCCTTTGCTCCTTCCTTTCTGTGTATGTCCTTCTTTAACCTTCTAGAGAGCACCCAGTCATAGCCTGAACCACCTTCCGGTACACTGCTTACTTCTTAGCTGTGTTTCTTTCCAGAAGCTACAACAGTTAACATTTGACTTTACAACACATTTAAGCTAGGATTGTTAGATACCTGGTCCCAATATATGCTAAGAGAAGTCTAAGATAACTTGAATCTCAATGGGAAGTTTTTAATAAGCTTTCTTTTGGCCCTTACAAGTTTAACCGTAACTGTGAGTAAAAGGAAAACTGCATAAGAGTTTCATAGCTCACTCCTTTCTTCTTTACCTATAATGGCAGTGATAATCACCAAAAATCTGGAAGTAAGAAACCAATAGCTTATCTATTTTTAAAATAGATAATTTATTTTCTGGACAATTGAGTTTACATTACACCAGAATACATTTATTTTTTTACTTTTCTTGAGTATACTGACACACTAAAATTAATGCCATTATTTATCTGTTTAATAATTGAACATTAATGAAATATTTTTATTTTCTGAAAATTAAACAAAAAAAAAAACAGGTAAGTTTTTATCCTCTAAACTGACCCATATGGAAGTACCAATATATCCTCAAAACTATGGTCATCCACGAACTTGAAAGGCAGTAATTTCTCACTTGGAATATTTTCTGATGATGCAACAAGTTCTATGCAATTGACAAGGGATAGAACTAAAATAATACGAGAACACTGAAGATGTACAAAACATGTTCTTATGACTTTTTCTGTTAAGAAAAATGTAGAAAGCAATAAGATAACTATAGATGACTTCTCTAGTATATAAAAATATCATGCCAGAAATGATACAAAATCTTAGATTGAAAGGATTTCCTTTATATATTTATTTTTATAAAATATTTTTATTCCTTTTACTCGCACAAATATACTTTTCAGTATAATCTGCTTTATTCTTTTTTTAGTTATATAAAAAGGATATCCTGGGAAAAATACAGCAGACACCACATGCCAATGAGTTCAATTTGCACAAAAACTTAATTTTACTGTATTTCCTGATATACATATGTGTGTGTGTATTTCCAGGTTTAGTAGACACTTTTTCTCCAAAAAAAAAGTACTTTTTTGATTGGTCAGCAAAATCAGCCATATTCCTGAATTTAACTAAATCTCCAGAATTTTGTGAAGTAGGTAGTTAAATATTTATCTGAACTATCTAATCAGCCCACATCTTTCAGGTTCATAAGACTCTTGTCAATATCTAGCCTTATTTATGCCTACATTAATTTAGTCAGCTTTCTTATTTTACCTTTGATCCATGGATTTTCCATGCTCCAGAAATGACTCCAGACCCATCAGAAAGAAAGAAGCCACAGCAGAAATGATGTCAGACCATGGAAACATGTATTCCATCTTTCCATTTACTGAATTATGACTCACCGCTTTGTCTAACCTTTTTTCTTCTTCACTGCTCTCTCCAAACTTCACTTGATTTTAGAACTCTATGTATTTCCAATCTCTTCTCAAGAACTGATTTTCTGCTGAGCCAGCTCCAGACTCTTTTGCCTTGTCTTCTCATTCTCTGGGCAGCCACCCTGTCTCCCTGTGACCCTCGGTTCCCCCTTCACTTTTATTCTTTCATACCGTGGGAGCCTGCCTCAATCACCACAATGTATTAGATTCAAACACTTTTATTTCAGGTCTGCCTCTGCCTATCTGAGCTGTAGACATGTATACCCAATGCCTATTCAACCTTTGCTTGGATTTCTAATAACAATGGCAAACTTGACACTGGCAAGACAGAATCCCCTTTCTGATCTTCATCTAATTTTCATCCCCTCAATCTTATTGCCTACCTGGTTGCTGAAGACAAAAACCTAGAAGTCATTTTTTTATTCCTTTCTTTCTTTTGGTCCCTGTGTGAAATTCTTCAGCAAATCCTGTCAGTTCAAACTCCAAAATCTGTGCTGTATCCCTCCACCTTTTTCGGTCACTAAGGCTGTCACTCAAATACCCATCAAAACCACCCATCATGTGATCACAGGAATACCTTCTCAACTAGTCTCCTTGATTCCATACTTGCTAGATTGTGTCTAGTGCACCAGAGGCAATGATCAAGTAACAAAGGTTAGCTAAGTCAAATTAACTAAACACACTGCAGGCTGTGTATAACATCAGGGTCAGAGAGATATATGTTGATGATGTGGGAAGTGTCGGAACAGCAGGGACAGGAGAGGTGTGGATCCACCAAGACCCACGTCTAACCTAAGTGTTCAAATTCTGCCTGGCTGCTCTTTCTCCCATTCCTTCCTTGCAGGCTTCCAATCTCTGACTTTAGGAAGACAAATACCATATGATTTCACTTATGTGTGAGCCTGAAAAAACAGAATAAACAAACAAACAAAACAGAAAGAAACTCATAGACACAGAGAACAAATTCATGGTTGTCAGACGGGAGGGGTTTGGAGAGCTGTGTGAAAAACGTGAAGGTATTAAATACAAATTGGCAGTTACAAAATAGTCACAGGCATTTAAAGTACAGCATAGGAAAGATAGTCAATAAATTGTAATAACTACATGGTGCCAGGTGGGTACTAGACTAAATGATGGATAATGTCCTAAGTTATATAAATGTCTAAACACTAATATAATTTTGAATATCAACTGTAACTGAAAACTAAAAAAGTTTATTTTTAAAGTATTGAGGTTAGTTTCTATAGGAATTATATAATTCACCAAATTCAGGTTTTAGGTCCACACTGAGAGCTTAATTCTCATGTGAGTCTTTTATTTCTTCTGTTCAATTATCAGTGATTATCATGTTAAACCAGCTTTCTAGATACAAGTGCTATTGGATGGGAAGAAGTGAATGGCACAGTTAACTGTACCCAGTTGCTAGATATATAATTCAAAACAATTTCCCTACTAAGTTTGGGTCTAGAAGAGATTAAGTGGCCTATTAGTATGCAACCTCATGATGAAAGAGAAATTATACTATAATCTGCAGTTTTACTCTTGTAATTTGTATAATTATACACTTCAAATTGGTAACTCCAATACATGCACAAAGTTGGAGAGCTGCAAATCCATAAATACATTGTTATATATTAGCATATAATCTTGTATATAGCATTGTCTGATAAATTATTATACCGATCAGTACTGGATTACCCTGTAGTAATTACAATTTCAGTATAATAATTTATTACTAATTTTAAGTAACCTTAGTAAATACTGAATTGGCTTAAAATTATCTTAAGAAAAGAAATAATATTTTGAATTTCTGCTAGGTTTTTCTCCAACTTTATGCATTCAAAGTTATTTTAATAGGAAATCATTAATCTACCTGCTATATTGTCAGTGGCTTTAAAGGGATTTATTAATCTTAAAGTACATAAATACATACATACATATATACATAAACCTGTCAATCTTCTGTGTCAGAGCCTGTTTTATAACTGATTTAAAAACACTGACAAAAATTTATAATGAACCTCAGACCACCTCATTTTGTGATGAGACACAGTGGTCGGCAGCAACGAGGGAACACATTGTGCTCAGATGCCAGCCTTTTTACCATTCCAAAATGGTGGGTTTGGAGTTTAAAACCAATATCCACTGTAAATGTGTGGGTTTATTTCTGGGCTCTCTATTCTGTCTCATTGATCTATGTGTAGGTTTTTTATGCCACTACCATGCTGTTTTGATTAGTATGGCCTTGTAGTATAGTTTGATATTTGGTAGTGTGATTCCTCCAACTTTGTTCCTCATTTTCAGGATCACTGTTGCTATGCAGGGCCTTCTGTGGTTCCTTATGAAATTTTGAAATGTTTGTTCTACTTCTGTGAAATATGTCATTAGAATGTTGATGGGAATTGCATTGAAGCTGTAGATTGCTTTGGGGAGTATGGACATTTTAATGATCTTAATTCTTCCTAGCCATGAACATGGTATGTGCTTCCACTTATTTGTATCTTCTTCAATTTCTTTCTTCAATGTCTTATAATTTTCCAAGTACAGGTCTTTTACATCCTTGGTTAGGTTATTCCTAGGTATTTTATTCTTTTTGAAGCAAATGTGAATAGTATTGTTTTATTAATATTCCTTTTTGTTAACTCATTAGTGGCATATAAAAAATGCAACTGATTTCTGGATATTAATTTTGTATCCTGCTACTTTGCTGAATTCATTTATCAGTTCTAGTAGTTCCTTATTGGAATCTTTGGGTTCTCTATGTATAGTATTATGTCATCTTCCTTTCCAATTAATCGGTAAACCATTAGGTCTTCAGGTTACTGTGCAGGAAAGTGAGATATCTGAGCTTTGTTTTACATAGACTAACCTGTAAGGAGGATGGAGTAGAGGGAAAAGAAGTTAGGCAACTAATTATTATGGATCTCTGTTACTTCAGATGTAAAGTCATTAGAGGTTAAACACGAATGGAAGGTTGTTGCTAAAGCAAGAGAGAAATAAAAGTTTAGGATACAATAAGCCATTCATTCATTCATTCATTCATTCATATATTTTAGTCAATACTATTTATCTAGTGCCTGTCACGGACAGATACTGCTGCAGTTTGGTGTTGGGGAAACAGTAAGAATGAGAAAAGCAAGATTTTTCCCTCAAGGAGCTTATATTCTTACAAGGATTAAACTTTCTTGACAATAACCTGGCAAAAGAACCCGATGCCATTATTAAAAATAATTGTTAGCAATGTGTTTTTCCCAGCAAACCTACGCAGAATCCACTGTTAAGAGCCAACACCGGCCTCCTTTTACCCATTTATGTAATAACAAGTCCCAGGGGAATCAAAATCTCTAACAGTGTCCTCTTGCCACTGTAACAAATTATGTACTGCTAAAAACTCAACTTCACAAAGACAAGACAACTTTGAAAAGAATATAGCATGACCTAATGCCGAAACTGTGGACTAGTCACTAGGTAGAAGCACACACTGTATCTAACAGAGGTCAAGTGTCACTGTAAATGCTTCAGAAATTTAAAATACACTGCTACACCCTGGGTGAGCTGGGTGAGTTTGTTGTGGTGTTCCGCGGGCACCCCAGTGTACTGGGAACCACAGTCCTAATTGGCTTACCTGCTCCCACCTTTGCCTCTCTAAAACTTGTCAACACAGCCACTAAAACTTTGGTCAGATCCTGTCCTCCTCCAGCTCAAATCCTCCCAGAGAGCCTCATTTTTCTCAAATTCAAAGCCAACAATCCAACAATAGCCTGTAAGACTCTACCAACATCAAGGGCCAGAAGTTATTTTCTATAAAGGGCCAGACAGTAAAATGTTAGTCTTTGTGAGCCAGGCCGTCTCTGTGTCAATTACTCAACTCTCAACTGTAGCAGCTTATTCCATATAGAGGTGGGGGCAAAGTAGGTGTACAGTTGTGAGCAGGTGAAACAGTTTATTCTTGTATTATTATTTATAAATTTTTTGTATTATCTTCCATATGAAAAACAGTATACCTACTTTGGCCCCACCCTGTTAGGTCATTAGCAACTCAGCCCTCACTACAGTCACAAGAATGGTGAATGTGAGCAGCACTAAGCAGGGGAAGAAAAGCAGAGGCAACCCAGGCCAAGTCGGGCTGACTGCACACATCTCTCCCTTCTGCTTGGTGCACAGTGTAACTCACCACAATGCCTCGTTCACCGACCTTTTTTTTTTTTTACTTTCTCCATAAAATCCATCAGGTCAGGTTGGTTCGTGATGCTTCTAAATATAGTCATAGGACAAAAACAAGTGATATGTCTTACAATGACAGAATCTTAGAATTTTTGACTAGGAAAAAACAAACAAACAATGGGAGCAAAGCAGAGCATTGAAACAGGGCATGGATGCAGTCTATATTCTACAAACATACCAGTGAATGATACGAATGAGGTAATATGACATAAAACAAAGTAGAAAATACATGGAAGATTATTCTCTCAATTGTGCAGAACTCCTGGGAGTTTCTGCACTACCTAAACATATATTCTGTTAATACCAAATGAGGCCAAAATAGGTCAACCTGTTTCTCACGGAAACATAAAAAGCCACATGAATCTCCTTTTTCCTGGTCACTTTCACCTTGCCTCTTCCCTCTTCTCCATGAATGTCCTTGGCTTTCTCCAGCTATCCTCCTCTTCATTTCTGCCTGGTCTTGCACGAAAACATGGCAGACAGAGAATCCTAGAGGCCCAAAATTCTACAGCAGCTGTTGCAAGGGGGAGGAGACTGCAGTAACTGCCACACTGAAAATCTTTATGTGAGAAGGTTAAAGGAGACTATCGTGAATACCTCTCCAGTATTCCTTCATGGGTCAAGGAAGTACAGGTGGCAAATTCTGGTCAAGAGAACTGCAGACAAATGCTGGGAGTGGAAAGATCTGCAATGAGCTGACCCCTCGCTCTTTGGTATTTGCTTCTAATGGGCAGAGTCCATCTGGGGAAGCCTCAGACACTGAAGGGAAGACCCAGCTGCTCAAATTTGACAGGAAGTAACACCCATGAGAGTAGAATACAAGATCAAAGCTTGTCTCAGACACAATGTGGAGAATAAAGAGGAAAAAGAAAAGGAAAGCAGAAGAGAGATGCCAGTACAAACTGGTCCAGCCGAGCCAAGCTCAAAGAAGGTAGAATTCAAGGAGAAGGAACTAAAGTGGAGAGCTTTGGACCACATCATTCTCCACAACATGTACTCAAAAGACGTCATTTTACTTTTTAACCTAGTCATGCAAAGAGCTCCTTAATCCCTTTCTCTGCTCCTCCAAAGCTGCAATAAGTGCATTAATCACACGGTCTGATAAAACTTCAGGACAACTGTAACTGTGCAACCTGGATGTCCCTTTCCTTTCTCCCAGAGAGTATTAACTCTCTATATAATGATAAATGTATACATTATACAATGTAATATAGAGAATTAACTACAATTTAATTACATTAAGGAGCATTTATAGAAACATTGAAATGATATTTTTCCCTAATGTAAGAGCCTGGGGAAAGTGAGACTCTCACATCTGCCTTGTGGACTACCACATCTGCCCCAGAACTCAGCTATTCAGGTGTTGGGTTAGCTGTCCCACCAATCCCTCTATGGAATCCTGTCTTGTTGGGAATCTGAGCTCAGTATTGACTCTCCGGTCTCTTTCAACTGCCTGCTTTGTGACATCATTCTCCCACCAACCTACCACCACCCAGTAGAATGAATTTGGATCATAGCAACCTACCAGTGACCAGTGACCAGTGACCACTGTGACCAGTGACCTTCATACTGGGCACAAGTGCTCTTTGGCTCCGGCCACTCAGCCTTCTCATATTGTGTCCTCACCCTTTGCATCTTCAGTTGATATTTCCTCTTTTCCTTTCACCATCTCAGGTAAGGAAAGAAACTTTTTACAGGCTTTAATTAAATCTGTTTTGCCCTCAAATTTAGCAGTAGAGTCAAATAGCATAAAACAAGAGGGAAAGGTACTGATCTAGAAATCTGGAGACCTAATTTTACTTTTCATTTTGACATTTACTACCTCAATTTTGGACAAATCATTGAATCTCTCACAAAATCTGTTTTTTCGTCATTTGTTACAATAGGTGTTACATTGGTTATTCTCTCACTCCCATGTCGAGTCCTAAAGGACACCCATATGAAAAATGAAATCAAGGCTTCTTGAGGGTAATTCAACAGAAGCAGAGAGAAACCTAAGTGATGTACAAAACTAACAATACATATACAAGATATCTCATGTGTGATGGTCTCCCACCAATAATACTTCAACTTTAGTATTTTGAATTTAGCGCTCTTCAAAAAATAACATTCATCTGTTTGGTGAGTTTTCTATCCAAACTAGATCAATAGGGAACATAGGACAAGAGGATGGAGAGTACCGGGCTATAGAGGGGCAAGTATCTACATTTAAGAAGTTTAGGATTGTTTTGATCAGCACAGGCCAGCAGGGGAAACCCAGAGGGAGGGAAAAATATAAGAATGATGGAGAGGAAACCATAAGAATGAAGAAGGAAGCCCTGGCTGCTGTGGCTCAGTGGTTAGAGTGTCGGCCTGAGAGCCAAGTGTCGCTGGTTCGATTTCCAGTCAGGGCACATGACTAGGTTGCACATCAGGCCCCCAGTTGGGGGCGCGAGTGAGAAGCAACCACACAGTGATGTTTCTCTTCCTCTCTTTCTCCTTTCCCCTCTCTCTAAAAATAAATAAACAAACAAGCAAACAAATTAATTAGTTAAAAAAAAAAAAGAAGAATGAAGAAGGAAGACAGCATGGAGGAGCCTGCAAGAGCAAAAAGGGGAGTTTGGAATGAAATGCTAAAGGTAACCCAAGATTTTAAATTAAAGCAGAAAGACAGTAGGGTAAAATCTGCTCAGAATAGGACAAAAAACAAAAACAAAAAAGCCAAAAGAAAACGCTCTGATTTGAGTGAATGCTCACATTACTAGAGTAGGAAGGTAACAAAGGCAAAACAGGGTATCACGAGGCAAAGTAGATTGATCAAAAGCCATATTCAGTTTCTGTGTTTTCTCTATTGCCCCTCTGAACACAGATGACAACTGACAGTTTTGAATGTAAACATTTAAAAACTATATTGTAGAAATGATGTTTCCTATAAACAAGAAATTAATAAAGTAACTCTGTAGGGAGCTGGAGAAAATAACATTTTCCGTGATTTATCTATTAAAAATAAAAGTAGGATTTAAAAATATGATATATCCTAATTTGAATCAGAAAGAGTAATTCCTCTGTGAGGTAAGTATGCTCCAAGTCAGAGCTGATTTTCATCTTTACAGTTAGTTTCTGCCTAACACAGGGAGCACACTGATAAACAGTCATCATCACTTTTTAAGTGTCAGCTACCTAAGAAGACAAAAAAAATAAAAAAAGTCAAGCCCCACATCTCCAATTCCACATTCATCAAGGAACAATTTTGTGGATGCTCTTGGCGATTCCTACATTAAATTTAATTTAATTGGGTTGTAGCAATGACGGTTTTCGAGGCTTTGGGTTCGGCACATTCCTCGATGTTGAAGACGATTCTAACCAAGGTTTGCAGATAAACACAAAGACCTTCATGATACTTTCTAAGTGTTCATTTGTATTTGTTATGTGGTTATATTAATTGGAATATCTATTTCTACTGGACTCACTGTTACTTGCTGTGTAATATTCAGACGAACAGGAACAAGCACAACAATGGAATTTCTTTACACTTACTTTGCTCTCTGCTTTCCACCAGTTTTCACTGAAATATTTGTCTGCATAGATTGGGGCTACTGATACTTCTACACTGATTGCTTTTTGCAGCTTGTTATACAATTTTGTCTTCTCTGTCCAAATGCACTGCGTAGAAATTCATTCAAAATTATATCTCTTGTGCATTGAGGTTCTCTCTCTTTTTTTGGCTAATTCCATTCACTAAAATAGAATAGGCAATATTCTCTGTTATAATATTGCATGTATCCAACAGAAGTTCATTTATTAGTAAATTTATTATGCTTTGATGTTTGCCTCAAGCCCCAATTTTTATGTCTATATATTTCTTTTTAGTGCTGTGGTATGTTTTTCATGATTTTTCTCTTTCCAGAACTTCCCGGTCATATTTCAATGACCACTTATTCACGTATGAATTACTGCAGTTAATATTATAGCCACTTTATAGCGGAGTAAGCCTAAACCTCAGAGAGTTTAAATGATGTTTCTTTTTTTCAAAAAACACTTTGAGAAACTCACTCTCAGACAGTCATTTTGAGGTAGGACTAGAAAGTAGGCTTCAAGAGAATAAGATTGACACTTTAAACCTACCAAACTAGACTGAGAATTCTAGGGAATAATGTGTGAATTCTTCGGGCAAGTGAGGCACTGAAGATTACAATGGTAATAGCTGTACGGGTTTCTCATGGACAAAACCCCACCTACATTGGAGTTGTATTGCTCCCAGTTTATGGCTGTGTAATGCTCAGAGCACAGTCCTGCAGGGCAGTCAGAATGCTGAGGTTATGTAACCTGGAATAATACTGATATAAGGGGAGAACTTGAACAACTCTATCTGACCTCTCTGAGCCTCAGTTACCTTACTCATGAAATGAGAATGTGAGAACAGAGATTTTCCAAAGACTCCTGGTTCTAAATGCTTCAGTTCTAGGAAATAGCATGCAAATCCACACGAGGGCAAGCTCAAGAAGAAGACAGGGCAAGGAGAGGATGCTTCTACCCTGGAGAACAATACGTGAACCAAACCACTTGGATCTTCTGCATATTTTTGCCAAGTTGGGAGCAAGGGCAGATAAGACAGAAGAGCAGCAAAATGCTCCAGCACTTACACACATCATGAACTGTTTGATTTTTGACATCTCAATGAGTATTGGTATTAGAGGCTCTCTGATAGTGACAATCTGAAGGTAATAGTATTCTTCAAACATAGTGAGAGTTCATCAGTCTCACTGATTTCTTCATCACTGTCTTGTTCCCCACAATTGCCAAAATCCACCTTTCCTTGGAACTTCAAATCCACTGCAGCTCTCTGTTTCAGTAGTGAGCAATTCAGCCTCCCTAACAGGAGGGGTCCGCAACTGGACCAGAGCCTCTGCTCTAGCTGTCAGTTCAGAAAAGCTACTGCCGTCAGCCCCTGACACCTCTTTCCAAGCACTCATGGGTATCGCCTACCTCTACCAACATGCTAGCACAACTATGTGGCCTGGAGGTACTGGCCAGAGCCAGATCTCCACCTCAGCTGCTTCCAATCCTGGTATTTCCGCTGGGCTATCACAGGAGGCTCTGAAAAGAAGTCATCATCACTCAGAGACTTCACTGTGACTGTTACTGACCAAGATACAGCTGTTTCCTCCATGTCTATGGCATCCCAGTATGACACCACTTCAGATGCCAATAAACACGGCAGCTCTATATCCATTACTTTCTGCATGCCCTGTTCAGGTTCCAAATCAGGGACATAGCCTGTCACTTCCCTATCGGGAAGGAAGACAGGGATATTACTGTAGTCTAGGCACACTAGGGCCTCTTCTCTCTGGGGAATCAGCCCCTACCTCCAATCCTATGGCTCTGTTCTTTCTTCACGAGAGAGAAGGGCCTCTGTCCCTCAACCGGAGGTGGTCATGGTACTAAAGGATGTTCAGCCCACAAATGTGATGCCACTAGCCTCCACCTCTGGAATCTCCTCCTCTGTTTCTGCTCACACCATCGCAGAGACGCATTTCCAAGGTGAGTGCAAAGAGCAAGATGGAAGAGGAATAAGGTCAGCATTCAAGAATAGGGCCAATCTGCAGTGGGGAAGTAGTGAGTCCACAGAGAGGCGGTGATGCTGGAAATCAAGGTTCCTAAACTGAGGCATGTTCTCATGCCTCTCGGTCCAGGGGTTCTATGACCCGAGCTAGCGAGCTGGACTCGCTGGCGCCGACAGCCTTTGACTGATCAGGCCTCAGGGTTTCAAGACATCCTGTGACTTAAAAGGAATCTTGCCGAGTACTCCATCTTCCCTGATGTTGACAAGGAAACCAAACAAAGTCGAGCACAGGTAGTGCTTAACCTTGCGTGCTTTCTGTTAATGTTTAAGGCACAGTGTATCCGTTCCCGTAGTCCTAGAAGAATAGATGATTGAATTCCTGTTTTTCTGTTTTTGAATCTATAGATGATATATAGTTTTGTCTGTCAGGGAACCGTCTTTATAGTTTATATATTAACCTCCTTTTGTTGTAATCCCAAGTAAGTAATTGTATATTGTAATCAATATTGGAATGTGCCTGTGAGCCCATTCCTTACCCTCCCTACGGATTTCTATTTTTAGTATACTTGTAAAACTCAATAAAAGGAGAGGTCTTTGCGCCGCTCATTGCTGACCTGCCAGAGCGTGCAGCAGCCCTGCAACCGACTCATTCTCCTTGCTGGAATTACTTCTGCGCCTTCGACTATATTTAATACAACAGGTGGTATTTAAGTCCTGTGGATTTAGGAGCTACTACCCTCAGCCAGTGCTCTGCATTTTCAGAGTCATTATGAAAACATGGAATAGAGTTCGGAAGGTGGGTCACTGTAAAGGCCATGTGTGCTCTATTTAAGAAAGCCACAAGAGCATACCAAGGGATACCATCCTTTCACTACCCTGTACTACTGCTTTCTAATACACTCCCTTGCCTGATTTCTTGCTTTACTCTAATTGTAAAGATATTTCAGAACTCTTATTGTGACAGTGCCAGTTTCACTTTCCCTCACTTTCTTAGTTTATGCCAGAATTTAAGACCTTGTCTTCCAAGATCATGCCCACCGCAGGCAGGCTAAGAATCTGTCCTTGTTTATATTATTTCATCAGGAACGGCTCCATTTCCTCTCCTAGTTGGTTGTGTGAGGTGTTCTTATTCTGTCGGAACAGTGGAGAGAATTAAAAATATTCTATAAGACTGCTAAGTTTCTAACGCAGTTTCTAAATCACTTTTACTTTTTCTTTGACTCATAACATCCCTGTGAAATACAAAGAAAACCATGGAACAATGGCATCAAATGACCACCATGAGGAAGCAGAACTGTTGCCTTCTAGCACCTAGTGTAGGGCACTGTCCATGATCCTAAGAATAGCCAGTAGAAATCCCTTTCCCATTGTAGGAAGGTGCACGATTGGGGACAGGGGAGCATCTTGCTTACCAGCGACTGACTTCTCCTCCTTAATTCCTTTGTAGTGATGGAATGTTCCCTGGGGATGGAGACTTCCCTGGGATTGTAACCTCCGAGCTCAACACTTTGCCTACCACAAACTCCAGGAATGCCCAAGTTCTGCAAGAGCAGACGCACCCACTTACTGAAGAGTACTCTACCACCTGAGCTCGGGGCCATTTCAATGTTAGCTCCAGTTCAGGTTTCTAGTAATCTCCTGGCAGCACTTCCAGTGCCAAGCCAGAAAGAGAAAGAGAATAAGAATTTGGATGATACTAAAGTCAACCTTTCAAAGCCCCTGGATGCCTACCAGATCTCAATAGAAAACCAAGATTCTCCACAGCTCCCTTTAGAAAACCCTGATATTCAACATTTCCAGGCCTGCATTGATCCCCTTGGCCCAGAAAAGCAGCCAGGTTGTGAAAAGGCTGGTCTCGGAGAGAATAGCCTGAGTCTTAAGAACCAAGGGACATTTGAAAATGAGACTGACTTTAATGATGGTTCTGCAGACATCGCTACACTGATGGAGAACAGTCACCTTTCACGAGCTGAAAAGTCCTTGGATGACCTTGATCGATCCAAAGGTCCCAAGGTGCTCAAAAACAAAGATACCAGAGCCATCAAGTTGAATGAGGTGCATAAAAAGTCAACAGTCATTAAGGCTCCTTATGATGAATTCAAGAAGAACAAATATAAAGCCTCTGAGTCCATCAGCGGTGCACCCAAAGTTAAAATCAAGCCCAAGAGCCCAGACTGTGTGTGCTTGGAAGAAGTGGGTATTCACAAAGTTGTAGCCAGTGACAGGGTCCCCGAGAACAGCATCAAGTGCGTTAAGAGCCAGCCCCAGAAAGCTGCATCCAGCAGGAATGGCAAAACTAAGAGCCATGGGCAGGAAAAGACCAAAAGAAACAAAGACAACAACTCCAGGAAAGCTGAGGAGCGTAAGCAGCCAGGGAATAATGTCACGGCAGAAGAGAAGCCAACCGTCCCCCAGATGAAGTGGAAGAAAACTCAACCTGAGTGGACCCAAGAGACTTTCCAAAGGCCTCGCAGCTGCCTGGGCATGCATATGTCGGAGTCTGCCCAGGTTTTAGAGGCATTGCAAAAGAAGAGTAATAGGAAAATTAAATCGTCTGCCTCCCAGGTCCTGGGAAACACAAGCAACCCCAAAGGCCCCCAGCCACCCCCAGCTCACAAACGATGGCTGGATACCTCACATGAAAAAACTCAGGTCAAATGTCAGAAAAAACATGGAAGTGCTGAAAAAGAATGTCCATTACCATGTCAGTATGCCTCGCCACCTCCCGGCAAGGTCGTGTTGGTACCTTGGCTTTTCCTTAACTTGGATAAGCCTCAGGCTCAACCAGTTCTTGGCAGGCCACAGCCTGTGGCAACACATCGGCCTACTGTGGCTAAGCCTACCCAGCCTCATTGTAACACAGTTCAGCCTGCTGGAGTCTATTCAATATTCCGACCCACTGCTGCACCTCTGACAGCTCCTACCAGACCAGCTCGGTATATTTCAAAAAAACCATCCCGACCAGGTTTCATCAGCTCTTCCTGGCATCGTTCAAAATCGGCACAACCTACTACAGTCAGTTCAACTCGGCCAACTCCTGAATATTTGACACCTCCTGCCAGACCAGCCTGGCCAATTGTGAAATACCCATCCCGACCAGGTATGACCAGCCCTGCCCAGCCTCGTTCTAATTCGGCGCAAACTAATACAGTCAGTTCATCTGAGAAAAAACCTGCATCTTTGAAACCTCCTGCCAGACAAGCTCGGCCAGTTTTGAAATACTCATCCCGATCAGGTTTCACCAGCCTTGCCCAACCCAGTTCTAACTCGGCTCAACCTACTCTAGGAAACTCCTCCAGGCCAACACTTTGGTCTGTAACAGGTTCAGCCAGACCAGCTGAGTCAATTTCAAACAGCCCATCCCGACCAGGTATGACCAGCCCTGCCCGGCCTCGTTCTAATTCGGCGCA
Organism: Furipterus horrens; assembly: GCF_987537825.1. Classification (NCBI taxonomy): domain Eukaryota; kingdom Metazoa; phylum Chordata; class Mammalia; order Chiroptera; family Furipteridae; genus Furipterus; species Furipterus horrens. The sequence goes on along the minus strand of NW_028327176.1, from coordinate 54,105,534 downwards.
AACTAACACAGTCAGTTCATCTGAGAAAAAACCTGCATCTTTGACACCTCCTGCCAGACCAGCTCGGCCAGTTTTGAAATACTCATCCCGACCAGGTTACACCAGCCTTCCCCAACCCAGTTCTAACTCGGCTCAACCTACTCTAGGAAACTCCTCCAGGCCAACACTTTGGTCTTTAACAGGTTCAGCCAGACCAGCTGAGTCAATTTCAAACAGCCCATCCCGACCAGGTTTTACCAGCCCTGCCTGGCGTCGTTCTAATTTGGCGCAAACTAATACAGTCAGTTCATCTGGGAAAAATCCTGCATCTTTGACAGGTCCCTGCACACTTGCTCAGTTAATTGCGAACTACCCATTCCGACCAAGTTTGACCAACCCTGCCTGGCCTCGTTCTAATTCGGCACAAACTAATACAGTCAGTTCATCTGAGAAAAAACCTGCATCTTTGACACCTCCTGCCAGACCAGCTCAGCCAATTGTGGAAAACCCATCCCAACCAGGTTTCACCGGCCTTGCCCAACCCAGTTCTAACTTGGCTCAATCTACTCTAGGAAACTCCTCCAGGCCAACACTTTGGTCTGTAACAGGTTCAGCCAGACCAGCTGAGGCAATTTCAAGCAACCCATCCCCAACTCAGTCAATTTCAAACAACCCATTGAGACCAGGTTTGCCTAACCCTCCTCAGACCAAGATTCGTCAGTCTGCTGCTTCTAGCCCTGTGCCCTACAAAACATCAGGTTGCACTTCTTCCCAGCAGGGCCCATTTGCTCCTCTGTGGCAAAGCCCCAGTACCAGCCCAAGACTCAAAATCCTTATCTACTCTACGATTTCAATCCCCGACCAATTTCTTGGAAGAAATCCAATATTTCTGGGCCCGTCATGTCAAAGCCCATTACAGATGCAGAGAGGGCAGAGCGAGAGCCCATGAACAGGAAAGCTCAACCAGAGCGTGAGAAGGCTGCCAAATGCCCTGTGGGGAGAGTGCAGAATTTCAATGAGAGGGAAAAGGAAATGGAAACTTCTCAATACTACAGCTATGCAGAAGAAGACATGCTAGCCTTTTTGGTGCCAATTTGGATACCGCATTTTTCCCCATAGATAGAGAGATATAAATATCTCTATGTGCTTGTATTTTAAAACAATAAAGTTGAATAAATAAATGTCATAGACTTAGTGTATGAGTAAGAAAAAAATCCTTTTAAGTTTTGAGATGCTTCTCATTGTGTTTTTTTTTTTTTTTTTCTGGTGGGGGAGAAGGTCAATGGCTGTGTGAGAATGTAATATTGGTAGTTTGATGGGTGAATAAAGGACAAAAGGTAAGAACTAAAGAAAAAGGAAGAAAATTGATTCATGGCCATAGGGTGTACAGAGTGTGTGTTTTATGTCTTTCTACAATAAGCTCATCTGCCATTGTTAGAAATATGTATTCCTGTTGTATTTTTATTTTTAAAATATTTTATTTATTGAGGAAAAGGGATAGAGGTAGGGGGAGAAACATCGATTGGTTGCCTCTGGCACGCCCCCAACTGGGGACCTACCTGGCCTGCAGCTCAGGCCTGTGCCCTGACCCAGAATCAAACCCGTTACCTTTCAGTTTGCGTGATGATGCCCAATCCACTGAGCCATACCAATCAGGGCTCCTTGTTGTATTTTTAAATTAAGATTTTTCAGAAGCCTCTATTGCCACTTGCTCTAAAGCAACTGTTTCCGTGGTTTTGGGTCCCTGCCTTTGATGCCATTGGTTTGATAGAGGTCCCCTCTGGCTTTCACTGCCCTAGATGTTCCTGAAGTTCTCATAGCTACTCTCCACCCCCGGGTCTGGGGATCCAGGAGGCATTTGTAGCCTGTCCAAGGAAAGGCGTGTGGTTGGAGATGAGGAAATCAAACCTGGAGCACAGCAGAGGAGGCAATTTTAAAAAATTTCTGTGAGCTGTTCTCTGGACGTCTATGTATATGTCTGGCTGGTTGTGTATAATTGTATGCATGTGTGTGCATGTTATGCATCTATTTGTGAGTGTGCTGCCATTGTCTACAGGTGTGGCTGTACAGAGTATGTGTTTTTATGTCTTTCTGTGAGTGAAAGATTTGGGGGCCACTGATATAATATCATAGCTAAAGTTATGAGGACATGCAGAGGGGATCACCAGGGCCAGCGGGGAGAGCAGGAAGTGACCAAGGATGGAGCCCTGGGAATACAGAATTTAAAGATTAGACAGCCCTGGCTAGTGTGGCTGGTTTGGTTGGAGCATCTTCCTGTGGACTGAAAGGTTGCAGTTCCACCCCCAACCAGGGCGTGTGTATGAAGTAACTAATGGATGTTTCTCTGTTTCTCTCTCTCTCTCTCTCACCAATAAAATAAATATATATTTAAAGATCAGGCAGAGAAAGGAAGATGAGCTACGTCAGGAAGGGAGAGCCAGGAGGAGTGGACAGAAAAGGACGAGCGTGTGGCACTATGAATTTCAAGAAGGCTGTGGTCAGAGGTACCTAATAGAGGTGAGACTGAGAAGTGCCCATTGGCTTTAGCCCCAGAGAGAGCTAGAAGATTGGAAGGCATGGAATTGGGACTGCAGTGAGCTGTGGAGTTGAGCAGGTGTGAGTGGGAAAAGGCAGGAGTGTGGATCATTCTCTGAGAAGGAAGGGAGGAGGCTCAGAAGTCGCCAGACTGCCAGCCAGGAAGTTTTGGGACAGGGGTGAAAAATGCAGGTTCAGAGGCTGTGACCATCAGGGGGCAGCACTTTCACAGAAGCATGCCCCCCGGGGTGCACAGATGGTGCACTGGGGCACACACCAAGATCAGCACACAGACACACAGACACGCAGAACCTAGGTGGACACCAGGACCCTCGCAGATACTAGAAGCAGTTCTGCTTAAGTCCAGGTGATGTATGGAGGTCCCACAGATACTAATGGGCAGTCAGACATACACACACACAGAGGATCGCAGTTGTCTAAAAAACACCTAGATATTATTCAGCCGTTAAGAAGGGAATCTTGTCATTTGTGACAACATGGATGGCCTTTGAGGGCATTATGCTAAATAAAGTAAGGCAGACAGAGACAGAAAAATACTACGTGAAATCATGTGAAATCTAAAAATTTTTAATGTGAAATCTAGAATTTTTTAAAAGTCAGAAAACACCAGATTTGTGGTTGCTGGAGGGGTGGAATGGTGAAGGTGGTAAAAAGATACAAACTTGCAGTTTTAAGAGGAAAAATTCTGGGAATGTAATAACATTCTGTAGGAAGCATAAACCTGAAAATGCCTGAACTCGTAATTACAAGTCTCGCCCTGGCTGGTGTGGCTCAGTGGATTGAGCGCCAGCCTGAGAACCAAAGGGTCACTGGTTCGATCCCCAGTCAGGGCACAGGCCTGGGCGGTGGGCCAGGTCTCCAGTTTGTTACAGAAACAGGGGTGTCTAAAAACAAACCCCAGAGTTTGCGGCTCTTGAGATGGAGAAAAGGAAGCAGCTTTCAGGATGCCTTTGCATGCCTGGGGCCAGTGGCTGGAAACTCTGTTGCACAAAGATCTGCTTTGAAATTTCCAAGGCCCAGGAGGATGGGAGGGGTCTTAGACTGTGGGATGGTACTGAAAAGAGTGAACAGAACCTGCATAGGGCTCTGTGAACGGTCAGAACTGGTTGTCACAGCCACTGCATCAGAGGACGCAGTCAGGGATATATAAGCAGCTGCGGACTTTCTAGTGGGGGCTCTCCAGGCTGCTTTAAGAGGGGCTCTTGCCATGCGGTTTTGAGAAGGAGAGGAGATCCATGCGGTTTTGCAGGAAGAAGACAGTTTACAAGGAGGCTGAGAATCCAGGCGGTCCTGCATTGAGAGCTGGAGGGCACCACAACACAGAAAGACCTCCCCAATCAGAATTGAATGATTGGCAGCTACTGGTAAAGCTGAACTGTGTCTAGAAGTAGGGAAGTGGTATTTCTAGCTTTTCTGGGACTGGCCTGGTTTGGTAGGGGAGGCAGAACTATGTGTTTGTGGGTGTTTTAAAGAACACGAGACTCAACAGCAGAAATCTGCAAATAATCTAAATATATATAACTGTTAAATAAACAATTCTTTCTTTTCACTAAATTCTGGTGTTGAGTTATAATTCTGGTGGCAGGCAATCGGGCCCCTAACTAAACAGCCCATGGGTTCTGTTTCAGTTGGAGCGGCCCAGGCGTTCTGTTACAAGCTGGAGGGCACAGGAGAGGCAACCACACATGGATGTTTCTCTCCCACTCTTTTTCCCTCCCCTCCCCTCTCTCTAAAAATAAATAAATAACATCTTTTAAAAATTTTTTACAAGTCTCTTGTAACTGGCCTTCTTCTTCCTGCTAAGTGGAAAGGCTGAACATCCCAGCCCCACCCCCGGCCTGGCTGCGCTCAGTGCCATAACCCTCCTGAACGCTACCAAACCACCACCGCCCACAGTCCACAAACAAGCACTTGACACACAGATGACTTAACCAGTGAATGAACGGACACAGTGGCTTCTGGTGCCTTTATTTTGTATCTTAAGGAGAATTCAGGCAAGTAATAACCTTCTGCTTTCTCAGCAGTAGGCCGAGCACGTGCTTGCCACCCTAGCAGCAGGCCATGAATGCTGCCTTCGGCCCTATCATTAGTAAGAATATGAATCTACATATTTTAACTCTGAAATTAATCAAATATGAGCACAAACATTGGAACTAATCCAAATAAGACAGACAACTGGATATCTCCCAAAATGTTGAATTAAAATGCTTAAAAATCTTTTCTCCCAAATGGATAAAGAAAGATTAAACTCAGCTCATCATACAATGAACCTCCGGTCTGCTCCCTGAAGCTGTCTGTAAGGTGCATGCTCGACCTTTGGGGCAGGAGTGGGTGCCTGCTGAGATGACGGGTCTAAGTAGGTGCCTGAGCCGTTCAAACCCTTCCCTTCCAACAGGCAAACCGGGAATCCCACCGTCACAGACTGAACCTGTGCACCACCACCTGTGCAATATGTTCCTTCCTCACCCGCCTGCAGTGGCCTCATTTCGATGCACAGCCCGGCTGGGCCAGCCTTCTACTGCCCATCCCTCCCAGGGACCCAACACCGACCCCGAGCATGGGGACGCCGGTGCCTCTCACTGGTAGGGCGTCTCTAGGTCACGGCGTTCTCCTATGTGCCTCGCATGCTCCAGCTCCTGACCTGTTACAATTAGGATTCTCGCTTTACATATAAGAAAACTGTATCTTATAGAAATCAAGAAACTTTCCAAGGTCACACAGCAAACAAGGGTGAGATCAGGGATTCCAACACTGGCTTACCAGCACTCTTCAAACCACGACGCTGCTCTGGCTTCCCCAGTCAACCGAGTACTGCTGACACACGGAACATGACCTGCGCGTCCCAAAGCCAGCATGCCAGAAACACACTTCCTAAAGCTGAGCAGCATCCAATGTGACATACAGACAAGGGATAAGACATGTGGCGGGAATAAGCAGGTAAGCTGAGCCCCTGACAAAGAAATGGTCAGTTGGACGCTATCTGCTAAATAAGGCCCCAATCCACTACCTCTGAACCCATAACACCCCAACAATTTAGTTGTGAACGTCTCCAATGTCCGAAAAATACAACCACTTCACGCAGGTTCCCCTCCTGAAAGCTGAGTCTACCAATACTTTCTGCATGTAGGCAGGCTACAGCCTGTATTCTGGAAGAGCATAGGTCAGAAGTAACTTTCTGAAAAACCAAAAATATATGAAGAACATAAACATGATTATGAAAATTGCCTGGGCCAACAAAAGCTTCCTTATGTTTCAAAATAATTTTCTAGCCGAAACACTAACACTAGACTATGGAGCTGCTCCCTGGCAGGGGGACTGTGTCTTGTCCCCAACCCCCACCCCCAGTACAGGGTGTGCCAGCCCACTGGCACGGAACAGCCAACTACATAAATATGCTAAGAGACAGGAAAACGTAAAGTTACTTAATTTTGAAAAACCAGTATTAACAATAATAATAACCCTCCTGTTATGTATGCAGAGTAAATGATGACTATAAACTGCTTTCCAGTTCTTAAACAATCCAATCAAAGTAAACCAGGGATTGATTAAAGTGAGCCTTTACATTCCCGCAATAGAAATAACTACATTGTCAGGAACTGTATTTGCTGAACATCAAGTGCTTCTTCCCTAGAAAGATGTTAATTATTTATATGGCCCTATGTTAGGTCACGTTATAGAAGAGCTAGAATAACCTCTTCTTAAGAGATGAAGAAACAGATGCAGAGCTCACGTAACCTGGTCAACACTGCACAGGGACGAGGGTCAGACCTGAGAGTCAAGGCCTGTCAATTCTGCACTGAAAATAACAGCCCCAGAAAATTCCATACTGCACAAGTCTTCAAACATTAAAGAAACACTATTCTATTGATAATATTTAATAGACACAGTTAACAGCCAAGACTAGGCGACACTCCAGCCACATTCCAAAGCACTAGTGGCTCTTGTGGCCTATCACAGGGTGACTGTGTCCCTGAGAGAGACACCAAAAGAAGGACCCAGGAGGCTGTGGGGACCGCTCCTTGTGGTTTCAGGAATTGCAGCCCAAGCTGTGAGCCAGGCCCCCCCCACGAGAAGGCCTCTAAGTCTCAGTGGGAAACTGAAAGGCTGTCAGGCAGGCAGGACCGAAGGCTACTCAAAGGGTTCCCATGGGAATTGGTTTAAAGCATGCATATTATGCTTCAGAGCTCACTCTGCTTTTCTTATCCCTCAGTTAACTGTAAACACTCTGTAGCTAAAAATGCATGAAGCCTTGCATCTGATGTCAGCATGGCATCGGGATGTTTAGCACACCCTGACACAGACTGGTCACTGTGTTCTCTATATTGATATCTGTAATCAGTAACTGTCAACTGTAACCCGAGCATCTGAAAGCTTATTGATGAGTCATGAGTCTTGACCTTGTAGCTCCCGAATCCCCTCCTCAGTAAAAGGCACGGGAAACAGAAGTTCTGTGCTCTTCTCCACCAGAGAGATTTGCCACCTCCCATCCCTCCAAACAAAACACAGTGTCCTGGATAAATCTGTTCTGCCATGGCCCTGAAACCTCTGCTGGACAGAGTTTCCAACCAAGCCGGGGCGCTGGAGGCAGCTCTGCCTCAGGAAGCAACCTCAAGAATGAGAAGGGCATCTCCCACAGGGACTGAGAGAGAACTGATCACAGGGACTCCAAGGCATTGAGGTGCCCGTTACCTGTGTGGTGGGAGGAGTCTGGGAAGGGAAGGGCCCCAGGACTGGGGAAGAGGAGCAACAAGCCCACTCCACGCCATCCTCCGGGAGACCGACTAGAGAGCCTGCAGAGGACACCGGAGCTCCGTGGCGGCTCTGGGGAGGGCACAGCATGGGGAAAGGGGGATGGAACTCAGCCCACCACCCATCAGCAGACCCTCTTAACTAATACCCTAAACCTGGCAGGTGGGAGCTCAAGAGAAGCTTATGTTGAGATGAGGCAAATGTGAGATCAGCCCACACACCACCCTGTGAAGCAGCACACATACAACATGCTCCATATCCTAAATTCTTCTCTCCCCTTTACCTGTGGGCCCACTGGCTTCGGCCCCTGCCACCCATGGAAGCTTCTCCCTGAGATTACAGTCATCTCCAGGTGCCTCAGCCTACTCTGGCTCCACCTGCGCTGTCAGCGGCTGCTGACCAGCGCTGGTCCCCACCCAGTCCTGGCTCCAGGACGCCATCTCTGGTCTCCTCCCTGCCTCGGGGGCACTGCCCTTCTTCTCTCAAACCAGGTCACTCTGAGCCCAAGGCCCACCCTTCTCCTCGCTTTAACCACCGTCTCTGTGTGAACAGCGTGGAAACTGTGCCTCTTGTTTAGACCAGTGGCCTGTGGTCAATTCTGGGTCCCAACCACCGCTGTCCACACTGCCCTCACAGAGAAGGGCCAGGGACTCCGTTTCCTAAAGCCCTGCCGTCGAGGACTCAGTGTCGGTGGGAACTAAAAGGACGCACCTGGTAAAATGAAGAGCCCATGATGCTCAGGAGGCAGCTGTGGGCAGAGGCACAGTTGCGGGCAGACACGTAGGGAGGAACAAAGAATTGCCAACTTTGGCAGCAGGACTTAGAACAGCTTCCACGGAGAATCCCAGTGACTCCTGAGGGAGGCCCCAGAAAGCACCCGCTCCAACCAGAAGTCAGCAGCAGAGGCTCGGACTGACCAGATCGCTGTCGATCCCGGGGCGCCACAGGGAGCCACTCACTGTAGAGCTGCTTCCGTGACCTTCACCTCCACCAGCCCTCCCCGCAGCGGCCTCAGACACTAATTCCTGTACAGGTAGACCGTGGATACTGCGGCTCAGCGCCAGACCCCCGCAAAAAACAAATACTGCAGTGAAGCAAGTCACATGCATGGTATTTGTTTGGCTTTTCAGTGCACGTGGAAGTTATGTTTACACTGTACCACAGCCTACTGAGTGAGCAATAGCATAATGCCTTTTAAATGTATATACGTTAATTTGAAAATACTTTAGTGCTAAAAAATGCTAACCATCACCCGAGCCTTCGACAAGTCCTAACTTTTCTGCTGGGGGCGGGAGTCCTGCCTCCATGTGGACGCTTCTGATGGATCAGGGTTGGCTGCTGTGTCAATTTCTTAATATAAGGAACACAATGGCGTTTCCCACATCAACTGACTTTTCCTTTCACGAGCCATTTACTGTTTGAGAGCATTTTAGCTGCAGTAGAGTTTCCTTCAAAACTGGAGTGAGTCCTCTCGAACCCGCCGCCGCTCCGCCAGCTCAGGGCACATGATATCCTGAATCCCTGGCTGTCACCTCAACAGTCCTCACGGCATCTCACCAGCGTGGATTCCACCTCCAGAAAAAGCTCTCTGCTCACCTGCAAAAGTCCGCTTCTCCTCCATCAGGTGATCATGCGGCAGAAGCAGTTCAGTCCCGCTGCAGGCCTCCACTTCTAACCCGGGTCTCCTTGTGGCCTCCGCTGCAGCCTTGAACCACTCAGCCATCCACGAGGGCTGGAATCAGCTTCCTCCACAACTGTTCGCATTGATGTTCTGACCTCTTCCCACGCACCGTGAATGTTCCCAATGGCACCCCTGATGGGGAAGCCTTCCCAGAAGGCTTTCAATAAACTGTGCCCAGATCCGTCGAGGAATCGTGGTCTTCAGCACCATTAGCCTTATGAAACGTGTGTCTCAAATCATGAGACCTTGACGTTGCCATGGCTCCCTGCTCCATGTGCCGCAGAGTGGATGCTGCGTCAGCGGGCATGCGACGCCACTCCCCTCACTGTCCTTCTCCCCCAGAGCGCGTGGGTGACCGGGTGCACCGTCGATGTGCAGTCCTATCTGGAAGGGAATCTTTTCCTTCCTGTGCAGCAGGTCTCCACAGTGGCCTTAAACCATTAAGCAAGCCGTGCTGTACACAAATGTGCTGTCCCCAGGCGTGGCTGTCCATGTACGGAGCACAGGCAGAGCAGAGGTGGCATCACTCTTAAGGGCCCTAGGATTTTCAGGTGGTAAATGAGCACTGGCTTCAACTGAAAGTCACCAGCTGCATTAGGCCCTAACGAGAGTCTGCCTGTCCTGTGTAGCCGGCACTGACTTTCCCCTCCAGCCATCAAACTCCCCGGCGGCACCTTCTTCAAACAGAAGGCGGTGACGCCTACACTGAAGACCTGTTGTTCACGGCAGCCGCCTGCATGAAGCATCTTAGCTGCCCTCCCGGGGAGCCTGTGCAGCTTCTACCCCAGCCCCCGCTGCCTTCCGCTGTGCGTTTACGTGATGGAGATGCCGCCCTTCCTTCACTCTCATGAGCCCACTCTGCCGGCCTCAGGCTTCGCTTCTGCAGCTCCCTCACCTCTCTCAGCCTCAGAGGACGGAAGAAGACCAAGAGCCTTGCTCTGGGTTAGGCTCTGCTGATGGGAACGAGGCGGCTGGTGTGATCTTCTGTGTAGACCACTGACACTTCTTTCCTATTAGCAAGACGGCTGTTTCCCTTCCGTATCATTGGTGTGTTCACTGGAGCAGCACTTCTCATCTCCTTCAAGAACTTTCCCTTTGCACCCACAACTTGGCTCACTGGTACAAGAGGCCTCGCTTCCAGCCTTTCTTGGCTTTTGACATGGCTTCCTCACTGAGCTTAATCATTTTAGCTTTCAGGTGACAGACGTGAGGCTCCCTCTCACTTGAACACTTAGGGGCCCTTGTAGGGCTATTAACTGGCCTAATTTCCATACTGTTGTGTCTCAGAATAGGGAGGCCCAAGGAGAGGGTGAGGGACAGGGGGTGGGGGAACGGCAGTCAGAAGAGCAGTCATGACACACACAGCAAGCATTTATCAGTTAAGTGACTGCCTTACCGGGCACCATGTGTGGCACCCCAAAGCTGCTACAACGGTAACACTAAAGCTCACTGACCACACAGCACAGCACCATGACAAATAAAATAGTGATAGAGGAGCCTGGAACATTGCAATGGCCAAATGTGATGCAGAGACATGAAGTGGGCAATGCTGTTGAAACATGAAGCTCACAAATAAGCATCAGCTGGAAGGGATCAACCTGTAACATAAGGACACGCCACAGCCACGTGTCAGGAAGAACCTGCAAGGATGCTCCCATGCTCTCAGCTGCCTTCCTCTCTACCTTCGGTCTGCCATCACACACTTCTTCCTGATCAATTTTCCCTTATTGACTTTAGCACTTCATTACAACTTGTCAAAATATTGTAAAATTCTGATTCTAAAAATGAAGTGTCTCCCACCACGACGCCTTTTCTTTATTCACATTCCTGATAAAAACGTTAGGAGAGGTGTCAAGTATGACACACTCCTGGAGACATCTGTGTAGAAATTCTGATTTTCTAGTTTTGTGTTAAATTATACTGCATGTGCTTGCAACATGTATCTGCTACCTATAAGCAATACTTTCTTAAACTCCCTAGTAGTGACAAATAATGATTTCGTTTTTAGGCTTCATGCAGTAGAGGATTCAACTCTCCCATAGCGAGGTCTGGCCCATGCCCTGGCTCGGTGGGTTGGGCATGTCCCACAAACCGAAAGGTTGACGGTTGGCTTGTTTCGCTGGGGCCACGGGTCTCCCCAGAGGGCCTTCATCACACTGTGACTGTGGGAGGAGCCTTGGGCCACACTAAAGCAGCTTGATCTCTGAAGGGGACAGAAGCTGAGTTCAGCCATGCTGGCAATGCCTGCGTGACCGACCCCCAGTAAACACCCTGGACCCCAAGACCCAGGGGAGCCTCCCGGTCGGCAGTGCTCAGTGTGTGCCACCACGCGTGTGGCGGAGAGAAACGAGTGTGACTCCACAGGAAGAGGATGCCTGGAGGCTCAAGCCTGGTCCCCCACCCCCCGCCCATTCCTTGGCCCATTTCCATCTATATCTGTTTACTCTCCTAAACCACAACCGTGAATGCAAAGGCTTTGCTGAGCTGTGTGAGTCTTGGGGAACCACCGCTCTTTTGGGTCGTCATGGGGACTCCGAAGCTGCAGGCCCCCATGATCTGCGACACCTATTCACGGGCACCACAGCCCAGGAGCGACAGGCCGTCCAGCCCCTCTGGGGAGGCCCTGGCACCTGCATTTCTCATGCTTCCGCTGTGGTGGCTCCTGTGCGCGTTGACTTCCGAACCCACTGGCACCCCTCCAAGCGCCCTGCGGGCAGGGACGGTGCCTCTTTCAATGACTCCCCATCACCCAGCACAGTCTGCCACACGCGGATGCTCAGGAGCGGCTCATGAAAACCTCGTAAGTGCGATAGATAGGTGAGAAGAACTAATGTTATTCGTGTTTTAAAACTTAGAATATATAAATATATGTCTTGTCGTTCCTCAAACATCTGAGACAACGTGGACATATATGAGTGAGTGGAAACCAGAGCCACTTGGGAATAACCAGGCACTTGGCCCAATGACCCATCTCTCACGCCACTTTGTCAAGACAATCAGTGGTTTCTGTCCCTCTCTGCCAAGAGACAGCGCGCTCTCGTAAGCTGTTGTCACGCCCGCCTTGCCCCGTGCTGAGTCACGTTGGCGAGGACTTCCCTGAGAGCTCGCCCGTGCCCCTCCACACAGCCATTCGCCTGCCTGGGTGTTTCCTCACCTCAGAAGTGGGTGTGCTGGACCAGACCCCTGAATTTAGATCAACCTCTAAAATTCTAGATTATCTAAAGCAATAAAAAGAAAGGGGGCAAAGCCCAAAGGAAAAGTTAGAATGCTTTCCAATGAAATGGTCAAAAGGGCAGACTCACGGGACAGATGAAAGTCAAAGACATCAACTCTTTACCAACCAAATAATTAACCACAAGCTGTCAAAGATTAGTTCAATGAATCACTATGCTGTATACCTGAAATTAACATAATACTGTATGTCAATTATTATTTAAAAGTAAAAAACAGTCCTAGCCAGGTGGCTCATTTGGTTGGAGCATCACCCTGTGCACCAAAAGGTTGCCAGTTCGATTCCCAGGGCACACACCTAGGTTGCGGGTTCCCTGGTCGGGACACAACCAATCAATGTTTCTCTCTCCCATCAATGTTTCTTCCCCCTTTTCCCCACTTCCTCTCTTTCTAAAATCAATGAAAAAGCACATCCTCAGGTGAGGATTAAACATTTTTAAGTAAAAAATTAAAACATAAAGTGAATTAATTCAAATGTAGACAACCTGCGTACAACTAACACTATTTCTTCCAAACAGAAAGCAAACTGCCACCTAAATGTGGCTGTGACCTAAGCCCAGGGAGGCTGCAAACACGTCACCTGCACCGAGTCACAACTACCTCCAGCCTGAAATCCTGAAGCTGGTGTTTCACTTCTAACTTCTACACCATCACTGAATCCCATCATTTCTTACATGCTGGCCTCGTGATACTTCGTGCTTATGGAGACCACAATTTATCTCAACAGGAAAGGCAGCTTTCTCAGAGATAAACCCCTCTCCAATGCCTGCCCTCTAACAACCAGCCCTGCCGGGCAGCCGCCTCTCCTCAGACTCACTCTCTCTCCAAGGGGGTTGCTATCACCTGTGGTCTCTAGTTCCTAAATGGCATATAATCATGCTGATGTCCAGCATGATAAATCCTGCCAGATTCAGGACACCGCGTGGCCATGCAGTCACCAGCGGCCCTGCTGCTCCTGCGAGCGTTCCCTTGAGGCCTCACAGAACACCCTGGGTTCCCATGTTTCCAGCCTGAAAGGGGGAACTGCACTCATTTTTGGTGTCGGCATATCCTACACTTGACATTGACATCTGTCCCTCTCTCACAGCCACGGGACTGTTAAGACGTGCCTAATAATATAAACTGTAGTTCTGTCTCGTGTATAATAGTGTGCTGAAAACATTTCATGGCAGTTGGAGTCCCAAACACCTGGCTGGCTTCTGCGTACCAAGCACGCCGTGTTCTAACTTTTCGGGGACTGGGGAGGCGAGAGGACATGTTAAGAGCCGGCTTACATGGCTGGACTTGAGGACAAGCTGCACGTGCCTGGGAGACTCGGCAGCCGGGACGTACCAGTTATGCCCCCAGCATGATCCCTGTGACACCGATGAGGGGCCTCACCTTCCGCTCCCCCCACCCCAGCAGAGCCCCAGGTGCTCGCCCTCTCACAACAAGGAGTGGCCCCCCTTGGACTTGGGTGCCTTCTGATAAATCTGACAGCCCAGAGTCTCTCCCCAGGGAAATGCTCACATGCACACCCAGTCTCTTACAGTTTCCGGGGTTCATGGACCTGGGAGGGAACGCTTGCCCCTCAAAGCAATCATTCAGTCCCTCGTATGTGCTTTGTGAGCCTGTCACTAGAGGAGAGACCTGAAGCCACGTCAGCCCTGCCCTGGCCCTGCCCTGGCCCTGCCGCTGCGTTTCCCGGCTCCGAGCCTGGACAAGAACTCACGACGGGCTTCCATCCCATCGTCCATGCTCCAGCTCCTCAGCTGCACCCCTAAGTGTGGCTTCCTTTATTGACTTGTACGACATAATTATGGAACTGAAAGAATGCAGGCTGCTAAACTAGACCATCTGAACTCTGCCAGTCACCTGACTAGCAAGGCGACGCTGGGCAGCCTCATCCCTAATGACACGGTTTTGCGTCCCCTCCCCTCCCAGATGCGTTAAGGCAACACCTCCCTCACTGAGCCCTGGCACTCCCTCCCAGCCGTTCTCCCGCCTCACAGACCCCGCTCTGTGTCAGAACCCAGGAAAGACTGCCCTGATCTGCCCTATACTATCGCCTTCACCTCCTCCTCGTACCACTGCGTCCTGTTCTCCAAACCGGGTGGAAACCGCCAGGCCCACACACACCAGCCTCTCACACCTCTGCGCTTTTGCACAGCTGGGTCCCGGTCTGGAAGGCGCTTCCTGCCCCCCACCATCCACTGACCTCCTACAGCTCCTTCCCCGCAGCTAGACTCTGCAGAAGTCCGCACCAGTTTTTGTATAGTTCCTGGTGAAGAATGATTTCTACCTTGTTAAAGGACTGAAAAAAAAAATGACGGTCACATGTGGCCCACGAAGCTGGAAGTGTTCACTCTCTGGTGACTCCTGAACTTGAATGGCTCTGGGGCGGTGCCCTCTGGGTCCTTGGAGCACCTGCTGCCACATGAGCACTGAGGGCACCACACTGCGTGCCCCTGAACTGTGACCAGGCCTGCACCCACCAAGAGACAGGCACTTAATACTTGCTGAACAAAGGCGTTAACGGAACAGACCAGCTTGGGGACAGACTGGGAAGCACACAGAGCACCAGGGCTCAGGCCTTCAGCAGTGAACCGCGATGGAGTCGGTCAGAGGGTCAACACCGGTGCGTCACGTTCGTTTGCACGTTGCATGGTAACCGTGTACGTCACCTCCGAGGCTGAGACCCGAGCATGGACTTTACAGGTAAGGACACTGGGAAGTACAGAAACAAAACCATCTGTCCAACATCGCGTGACCGGAGACAGAGCCAACACTCACACCGGGTTCTTCTGCTACCTAGATGAGATGTTCTTTCTGTGAAGAAGACCTGCCCCCCTCCACAGACGCCTTCAATCCCTAACACCTGAGGCTTCAGGGGAGGAGCAGAATTTAATTTCTGGCTCACTGTTTAGTTTTTATAATTTTACACTTAATGCTACTTTTGGTAAACAAACAAAACAAAAATTAAAAGGACAGGCATATAAAATAAGCACTAGGCTAAATGGCCTCGGAATAACCACAAACTAAAACTGTCTTTCCTTCCTTGGTCTTTAATCAGTCCCTGAGAGAGTAAAACCAAACAGCTTAACTAGGGAATGCCACCGGAAGGGGGCAGCTGCGGTCCCAGCACAAGCCCTCGAACACCCACTGAGCCCGCACCCTGGAGTGGATGACTCGCTCTTCCTCAGGCTTCAGCCTGGGCGCAAGCTGGTCGGTCCTGCATCAGCACCTCACCCTGAGCCAGGGAGCAGCACACATCTTTCCAGAAGCAGAAAATGAATGTTGGAAACTCGCCATGAACGCTGTGGTCCAGCGGGGCAGGCGTCGTCCTGCAAAGCAAGGGGCTGCCAGTTCAACTCCAGGTGAGGGCACAGGCCTGGGTTGGGGACGCATGTGCCACAGGCAACTGATCGATGTTTCTTACCTTCTCTTTCTCTCTCCACTCCCCTCTCTTTAAAAATAAAAACATAAAATCTTCATAAGAAAATAACATAAAATATTAAAAACTATTAACTAAAAACTTAGGCTACTCTATTACTCAAATCTATTCTGCATAACCAGGGTATAAATCACACAGAGGTGGAGTTTAAGGAGCTCGGAGCCCAGAAGTTTCTAAGTCAGACCAAGATCTCAGCCACAATGAGCCATGACACAAGTCTACTAAAGACGACATTTCAAAGAGCTGGTTTCATGCACAACATATTTTGTGACTACCATCCAATTTTAGAAATAAGTCACAACAAGGTACATCAAACAAATTCACTCATTTGGAATTTATCAAACACTTCAAAGAAATGTTAGTAGAAATTAGAAAATATATCTAAATATTAAACATTTATTGAATGGAACAATAAGTGCCTTATGAACTAAATAAAAATACCTCACATCAAAATTTAGCCCTCAAGTAAAGAAAGCTTCCTTAAATGAGACAAAAAAATAATCTAATCATCAAAGAAAGTATTGATAAAGATAGTATTAAAATTAAGAACGTTAGTTCCAAGACACCAAAATAAGAGGACAAACCACCACTGGAAGAAATGAAAAAGGACTATTATAATCCACACGTAGAAATAACAGCTACAAATCTAATAAGAAAATCAAAAGAAAAAGAAAATTAGGCCAATGACTTCACCAGTCCTTCCTAAAAGAGAAGAGAGATGGCCAATAGACTAAAAGAAGCTCAAAAGCATTGGTAATAAGGGAAATTCAATTTAAAGCCACAATAGATATTATTACACACTTGACAGAATAGCAAAACTAAAAAAAAAAAAAAAAAAGCCAGACCAAATAGACGACTGGCCAGGACGTGGAGCCAGGAGGCAGCCTCCTTCTACAAGAGGGGATGTAAATTGGTACAAGCACTTGGAAAGCAACTTGGCAGCCAGGGGTCACCCTAAAGGCCAGCCAGCAGGCACCCAGCAACGCTCTCCTGGGCAGGCAGGCTGGACATCTGCTCACGTGGGCAGCGAGGGGACGTGCGCGCACCGCCTGTCTGCAACAGCACAAGGCTGGAGACCACCCTCCCGCCCATCAGCTGTAGGCCAGATGACGCGACAGGGAACGTGAATGAACATGACAAGTGCATCCATCGGGGGAGTCTCAAATCAGCAGAGTGCAAAACAGGAGTCCTACAAAACCGCAGAGTGCGACTCCCCTAGTATCAAGTTCAAAGACGACAAAACGGGCACAAAGATAAGAAATGATAAACCGATACTCAGGCAATGCCGATGTTTTCAGCGCTAGGGATACAGCACTTCTGCCCTCAGAGGAAGAAGATGAAAACACGTAAAATACAAACAATATCACATGGTGGAAAGGGCTGGGAGGAGAGGAACCCAAGGGGGCTGAGGGGATGGGCGGGGAGCGCCCGGGGGCCCCGAGGGGCAGGCGCGCTCCGCGTGATGCCGCGCCACAGGTGCCCAGGTGCGCACCCTTCTCCTCCTCTGGCCCAGAGCGGCCTGCTGTGGCCTGGCCCCTCTGGCCCCATCATTTGTTTCTGTACCGCCCATGAGCTAAAATTGGTCTTCACCTTGCATATGATTAAAGAAACTGTTAAGAGAATAACAACACTGAATTGCACGTGGGACCAGAAATAAAACTGTATTGGAACCCAGCTAACTTGTTCCTGTCCACACCATCCCTGGCTGCTTTCACACGGCCCAGGCAGGACTGAGCCCTGTGACAGAGGCCACAGGCGGCCTAGAGCCCTGAAACGTTTACCGTCAGGCCCTCATGGAGCAAGTCTGCCAGCCCTCCAGCGGAGACGTCGGTGGGGCTCGGCGCCCACCCTCCACACCCACGGCCAACACTCCTGACCTAGACGAGTAGCTTACCCACATCTTACTTCATACCTCTTCACGATCTCATAAAATCGTTCTGCAAAAGAGACTAACACATTAAGCAGACTTCTCTGATGAACTTTGCTCTAATAAAGCTATGGCTTCCCCTACCCACTAAGGACCATGTTGAAACAGCAGGTCTGTACTGCACTGCTCCCAGGAGCCTCACGCCTGGACAGCGAAGCGAAGCACAGCACAGCTGCCATGCGTTCCGACTCAAGTATAAAGCAGACAGGCAGGTGGAAGGAAGGAAGGACGCAAGCCTGCCTTCTGCTCCAGGTTCCAGTTTATGGAGAGACCTCATGGCCTTGCTCAATACTCAGGTCATCAGGACCCTTGGACACATCACTGCGTCACCAACTCAGTGCGGGGCCTTAGAAAAGCCACAGAGCTACTGATTCCTTCTCCCTCTTAAAGACACATCATAAATCATCACGTCAGTTTTCAGCAGGGGCCCCAAATCTGCCCAGTGGTAGCATGTATGTCTCCAAGGCAAGTACCTCCACGTATTTTAAATATCGACTGGTACCTCTAAATACAGTTAATATTAATTAACTAGTAATTGTTTGGGGGCAGCATAAGGGGACTGAATGGTAATGGAAAAATACAATAGAGATTAAATTAAAAAGTAACAGTTGTTGAAGGTGGTGATGAACACACACACAGGGAGTTCATGACAACATTCTGTTTTGCATGTCTGAAAACTTACACCAAGTTTTACCATAAAACTGAAATTACATTTTGACTTGAATTATAACTAAAGTACAATACCCATGTAATAGAAACTGTCACACAATTCCCATCTGTGAATCTTTCAAAATCCTTAGTACAAAATCATTTTTCCGTCATTCTTACTACTGGCAACTAAAAACGAGATGCTGATTTAAAAACCTACGTGAAGACACACATTGCAGCTTGTGACCCTAACAGAAAAGGAGGAAACTGTCATCAGTGACTGAGAAAGTGGAAGGACCTGCGCCTTCTCGGCCAGGCCCACCCACAGCATGGCACCTGGCCTAGAGGGAAAGTCTTGTCCTGACTGCAAACACACTCCCCAAAGACTGGAGCTTGGTGAGCTGCAAAGAGGCTCCAGCGCACCCCTAACAACACCACCACCCTCACCGAGTAACAGAAGTCACTGAGGGAATGGACAGAGTATCCTTTCAGGTCTTCTCCTCAGGATCTTGGCTCACATCTGCGGCCTCTGCCCCCCACCTCTCTTGCTACAAGGATCTAAGCTGAGGTGCAGCCCTCTCCGCATGTCCCACCTCCAATCTGCTGTGCATGTCTTCCAACCAGAACGCTCTCCCCTCCCTTCCCCTTCCACAGGCTACTCCCCCTGAACCCCCCCAGAGAGGGGGTGCAGCCACCCTGCAGGCCCCACCGGACCCTGCAGCTTTGCAAAGCACTGAAACAGGGTGCTGCAGTGCCTGCCGACGGGACCATGACCCAGAGGGCAGGGGTCCACACCAGCTCCTAGTCAGTCAGCGTTCTCAGTGCGGCTCAGTTACACTGGTGACACCCGGGAGCTGGCTGTCGGCTTCCCCTCGGTGCCCCAGCCGCCCCCGCCTGAGCGCCCCCCCCTGCCCCACGGCAGGCTGTGGGGAGGCTGCATGACTAGCTGACCCCACGCAGGGCTCCGTCACCTGCGCTGCAGCTGCAGGCCAGCCTCAGAGAAGGGCACACTTTCAGCAGCAAGGACACCTGTGTCAGTGGCTCCGCTGCAGACCGGGCTCCACGGCAAGGCCCGGGGAGGGGCTCAGTCTGGCCAGGGCTGTCCAGCAGGACTTGGGGGGATGACAAAAATGTCCTACCCTGGCTGGTGTGGCTCAGTGGGTTGAGCACCAGCCTGTGAACCAAAGGGTCGCTGGTTCAATTCCCAGTCAGGGCACAGGCCTGGTTTGCAGGCCGGGACCCCAGTTGGGGGTGGAGGAGAGGCAAACCGCACATGGATGTTTCTCTCCCTCTCTTTTTCCCTCTCTTTAAAATTAAATAAATAAAATCTTTTTTTAAAAAAAGTTCTCTCTCTGCTTTGTCCAGTGCGATAGCCACTAGCCTCATGTGGGAACTGAGCACTTGACCAAAGGCTAGTGAGACTGTGGGACAGAACTTGTAATCTAATTTCCAGCGGCCACTATAGGAGGTGGCAGGTCCAAGGCCAGACACTAGGCAGCGGAGCAGAAAGGAAAAAGCTTCCTGCAGTTACTTGGTACAACCCTCCTCTGAAGAAGAGTTAAAAAATGGGTAGAGTGCCTTAATCTCAAAAGCAACCAGGGACTGACAAGACAATAAGGAAGCACCTGGAGAAAATAAAAGTGAATCAGGAACCTGAGGAGATGAACAAGCACAGAAGCCATTTGCCAACTCTGACATTTTCAACTTTCCTTTTCCCGGCAGCACAGAGAAGGAGACGGAACTCACAGGCCGGGTTCCCCCAAGTGTCTAATTAGACCCAATCACACGACCCCAAGGCCACAGAGCTCAGGTGAGAGCTGACAGAAGCGAGCCATCCCTGGAGGAGGTCCAGCTCTGGGGGGGCCAAGGCACCTCGAATCTTGAACATGAGTTGAGGTGACCCCAGTCTGGTTGACACAAAAACAAACGCTCTCTGAAGGCAGCTACCTCCACTCCAGACCTCAAGAATCCTACAAATAACTTGGATCCATATGCCACACCATAAATAAAAATTATCTGGAAATGAATCATCGACCTAAATGTAAAACCTAAAACTACAAAGCTTCTAGCAGGGGAAAATGAGAGAAAACCTTTGTGACCTAAAATTAGGCAAAGATCTCTTAAATATGACACCAAAACACCACAATCCATAAAACAAACTGAGAAATGGGACATCAACAAAATATGTAACTTCTGTCCTCAGGACAATGAAAACACAAGCTACAGCACGGGACAAAGGCAGTGTTTGCACCTGATAAAGGACTTGTATCCAGAATATATAAAGACTCCATCAGGGACAAAAACAGTGTAACAGGCAAAATCTTTGAACACCAAAGATATAGGGACAGCAAATGAGCACATGAAAGGACACCCAACGTGACTGGGGGTTTGGGAAACGTCAATTAAAACCACAATGCCACGGCATTAGACACCTAGTGCACCGGCTGGAAGGTCGAGGCTGGCCATTCAAGTGCTGCCCAGCGCAAATCCAGCCGCTGCTGCCGGGAAGGTGAAACGGCACAGCCCCTCTAGAACAGTGTGCACCTTCTTAAAAAGCTACACATGCACCCACCATTCCCACAGAGCCTTACACAGAAACACCCCTAGACTTTATCTGCAGTACCCCCAAACAAGAAACAATTCTCGCCACATTGATCGATACGTTCAATGTCATCCCAAACACATGCAGAAACATTTTTGTGGAAGTTGACAAGTGACGCTCAAACACGTACAAATGTGCAAAGGGCAAGGGCAGCCAAGGCACACTGGAAGGAGAGCCAAGTGGGCCGAGTGCCACCACGTGCTAAGACATTGTCAAGCTGCGGTAACTCAGGCAGCTCAGGACCAGCAGAACTGAACAGAGTCCAGGAGCAGATGCGCATGTGTGGGGGTCTTTCATTCACCACAAAGGTGGCACTGCAGAGCACTGGGGGAAGGATGCTCTGTGTCGGGACAACTAGATGTCCCCATGTTAATGAAACTGGACCCTTCTTCATACTAGACACTGAAACCAAGTCAACTGAATTACAAAGTTAAAGGAGAAAGGCAAAACTATGAAGCATTTAGAAAACAGCAGCCCTGGCTGGTGAGGCTCAGTGGACTGGGAGCCGGCCCGCAAACTGAAGGGTTGCCGGTTTGATTCCTGGTCAGGGCTTGTGCCTGGGTTGAGGGCCAGGTTCCCAGTTGGGTGAGTGCAAGAAGCAACCAATTGGTGTTTCTCACACTGATGTTTCTCTCTACCTCTCTTTCTTCCTCCTTTCCCCTCTCTCAGAAAATAAATAAATAAAATCTATAGAAAAGAAAGTAGCAAAGGAATTAATTCATGATCTCAGGGTAGAGAAAGACATGAGAAGTGTCAACTATAAAGGAAAAGACTGATACACTGCACTAAACTTGAGAATTCTGTTCATCACCGACAGCAGAAGCCCACCACGGGGCCAGCGAAGGCACCTGTGACCAAGTGGGAGAGACAGAGGCAAAGCTCATAACCAGCCAAGAACTGCTGAACATGTAAAGGGGGTGCAAGCCGTTTGTAAAACCCTAGTAGGAAAATAGGGGCACTGTATGAAACAGTGAATGGCCAAACGGCCAGTAAATGTATAAAAAGATATGCAACCTCCTTCTAACCAAGAAAAGGCTGTTCAAAACCACAAAGCGGTAATACTATAGAAACCACCAGAAGTGGGGGCGGGGCAGGAGGTCAGAGCCTGGCTGCAGAAGCCAGCAGGGAAGCTGGCCAACAGCTGGGCCACCAGGAGACTAGTGGACTGGCCTCTCCTGAGTGGCTCCTCAGGCCAGGCACTTGGAAGCACATCTGATGGGGCTCACAGCCTACCATTGACCGTGAACTCTGACCTTAGTTTCACTTGGCCGACCTTAAGGAGAAAGCAAGTGTGCCCAGCCCATTCTCTGTCTTTGCCTGCACAAAGCTGAGTGGCTGACTACCAGTTTCCTCACGTGGAAACATCTTCTCACGGTTTGGGGATTACACTTAATTCCATCGGTCTATCCCTAATTCTTCTCCAGCTTTGTAACAACTTCCCTGTACTTAAAGACCCGATCCCATAAAGCCCTGCAACAAAGCCGTTGACTCTAGTCTTTGTAAGCGACTCCCTTCAGGACCTCAGGAGGAGAGACTGACCGCCCACCTACTCCAGCGGCATGAGGACCCTTGTCCCTGAGCGCACAAGAGTCCGTTTGCCAACAGGTGCACTGAACCCTCCATAAGACCTAAAGATATGAGACACATCACCAATCCCAGCTTTGTACATTGTGAAACTTTTATTTAGCCTTTCTCCTTAAAAAAAAAAAAAAAAAAAAAAAAAAAAAAAAAGACAGGACAAAAGGCAAAACAAAATGTATTCAAGCTAGATAAGCGTTTAATGCTAGGCAGAGAATCAATTCACACACCATTTCACTAGTCACCCCGAGACTCGGCAATCACCCTGACTCTCCTACAAGCCCGCCCATTTTTCAGCACCGAAACAAAACCATCAGGGAGCAGTGCCTTAAGCACTCTCTTGTACACACACTCTCCTGCCGTTTGCCAAAAGTTACAAGTACAGGAGCCACACAAACTGCTATTTCAATGTAAAATTGTTCATTTAAAATTGTTCACTTTGAAATCAGGATTCAAAAGAATTAAGTAGTCTCAGCATAAAACATTGGAAATCACTCAACAAAACTAGTTGTTAAGGTCTTCCCAAAACTCTCAACATGCTGAAAAACATATTAAAGAGTCCTGAAGTGAAGGCAATCTCATTAGCAAATCTAAGGGGTCAGAAGAGACTGTCCACACCCCTCCACATCCTTCTGCCTACTGGCCCCACCCAGAGTCCTACCGGGCTGCGAGGCGGGGCCTGCGCAATCCTCCGTGCCCCGGAGAACAATGCCACCACCCTGGAACCCCACTTCAGCCACAGCCAACAACCGGAGCTCACTGAACATGTGTGGGTGTGCGCATTTGTGCACCCCCGCACCATGCAGAGCAAGCCTCAGAGGGAACTGGCTGAGGAAGAACCACCTGCTTTCTACCCAAATGCTGACCTTCCTTACAGAAAGTGAAGGTAAGTCACCTGTTGCTCTCAAAATGCCTGATCTGAATGACAGTAAACACATGCCGAGCAGATCGGGGAAGCCAGCACGCACAGGAGGAGGAGGACAGACCTGTGCAGGGGGCCCAGGGCACACTGCACACCGTGCAAAGCAGCCAAGGAACACAACTGCCCACTGGCAGGTGCGTGACAATGTCTGGGCCCGTCACCAAGGTCCCGTTCTAAGTCCCGCTCATTCAGTGTCACCTTGGGCCGTTTTCTGTCTTCAGAACTTAGAACGACGCCTAAATAAGCACCGGAGCAATTCCTACAAGATCAATTCCAAGGGGAAAAAAAAGACCATTTCCAAATTGTAAAGGCACAGAGCAGTCTTTTTTCCTGGCCCAGTCACCTAAAATAAAGCAAACAGTGAAATCACAGACATTCCAAGTTCTTCCCTAGTATCAAGTCCTCTGCAGCAACCAACGCAGCCACAGCCAGCTGGCAATGCAGCAGCGGCTCCCCCGCAGCCCCAGCGCCTCGGCGCCCTTCGTTCAGCAAGTGGGCACTGTGTCAGACACGGGGCACGCACGGTGCGCAAACCAAAGTGCCTGCCCTCGTGGCGCGCAAATACCATGAGAAGACAAACCACCCACTAGAAGTACGTAACGCACGAAACCGCTGACGCTTCTCTCCAGTCTGGCAAAGACAAACACATGGCACTTTGGTCACGAGTGGACGCAGTGAGCCCCGAGAGTCCCCCAGGTCCCAGTCACCAGACGCAGGGCCTTCCGTACAGAACATGGGAGCGGGCGCACACGGAGGCGGGCGTGACTTTCAGGTTCTTTGAAGCCTTGATGTTGGTCCTGACCCCAAATAAGGGAGCAGAGTGTGTCCACTGGAAAAAGCAGGATGGGGAATTCTAAACGTGACAGCGAGCACCGTCACTTCAGAAACTTAGCACAGCAACGTGTTGATAAATACTAGGCTCACAACAGGGGGCTTAGAGCTGGAGGAGGTGCGCTTCTCCCTTCAGCACGCCTTGCTTCCCACAGAACTGTGCTCATAGACAACGCTGACCCCCAAAATCTCACCAGTGAAAGGACGGTTGTTAGAAACAAGGACATAGTGATTCCCAAACCAGTAAAAAGTCATTAGTAACAAAGGGCAAATGTAATTAGAGGATCTCTGAGAAGGGAGCTGACAGCACTGGCATATCTACAAACCACAGAAGGGGCAATTAGATAACCGTGTTAGATTGTAACTCCGGGGTAACCAGTAATGGAGAAACGAGGAAGAAGGAGAGGGGAGGGGGAGCTAATTGCGTTAGGGCGGGGAAGCTAATTGCTCTCACTTTAGGGCAAGAAAGATGATCACTTTAGGGTGGCAATTTTAGGGTGGAGAAGATAACCACTTTAGGGTGGCAATTTCAGAGTGGAAAAGATAATCACTTTAGGGTAGCAATTTCAGGGTGGGGAAGCTAAGACTATAAAACCAGTTTCCTTTGTCTACTTGGTGCGCACATTCTCCTGGCTGTGAGGGTGCGCCCGGCTCTGCAGACTCGTGAATAAAGGCCTCATTTTACTGCTCAAGTCCTGTGTCCCAGTTTTTATTGTGAGCGTTTCTCACAATTTGGGGGCTCGTCCGGGATCCTCCGCCTGTGTGCGGGAAGGGCTCTGAGCCAAGGTGGGGAGACGCGTCCTACCCGCTTTTGGGTGGCCCGCTTGACCCAGGGCTCACCCGCCTCAGTGTCCGGAAACGACCCGAGACTTCTTGTTGGGACAGCAGTGGATCGACACGGGGGAAACAAAAGCAAACACCGCGGCAACCAGGCAACCTCGTGCACGGGCCAAGGTAGGAAAATTGGACTTAAGTACTGCCTTGGTGGTTGGGCATCCTCGGGAAGCTGATTGTGCGTGTGGCTGGTACGAGTTGTGCGTGTGGCTGGTACGAGTTGTGTGTGTGGCTGGTACGAGTGTGGAGTGCCTCTCCGCTGGGTCCGTCCTCCCGTGAGGGAAATGGCCGGAGTGCCCCTCTGCTGGGTCCGTTGTCCCGTGAAGGAAACGGCCGGAGTGCCCCTCCGCTGGGTCCGTTCTCCCGTGAGGGAAACGGCCAGAGTGCCCCTCCGCTGGGTCCGTTGTCCTGTGAGGAAATGGCCGGAGTGCCCCTCCGCTGGGTCCATTCTCCCGTGAGGGAAACGGCCAGAGTGCACCTCCGCTGGGTCCATTGTCCTGTGAGGGAAGCGGCCGGAGACGAATGAAGCATCTCGGTCTGTGTGGAAGTAAGCGAGTGTAGAGTGCCCCTCTGCTGGGTCCGTTAGGTTGAGAACACAACCGGATTCAGCCACGGGAATCAGCTGAGGATGGGAAATGGAAATTTTAGGCCTAGGGGTGGGGACCAAAAGTAAGGAAAAACAGACAATGGTAAATTATTGTTGTTTCCTTTGGCCAAAGGAACCCATTTAGGGGAAATCTGTCTTCTAGCCCCGATTTGGGTCTGATGAATGTTGGGTTTGTTAAGCCCTGGTCTTATATGTGTGTTCAGCTTTTTTGGATTGTTTGTTTGTTTTTGGAGAGAGAAGAGAGGGGCATCGCTGTGTGGTTGCCTCTCACTCGTGCCCCCAGTTGGGGACCTGGCGTGTGGTCTGGTCGTGTGCCCTGACTGGGAGTTGAACCAGTGACACTTGGTTCGTGGGCTGGTGCTTGGTCCACTGGGCCACGACAGCCAGGGCCAGGCATCAGCCTTTAAGGAAGAGAGGGAATATGCTCTCTGCTGATCACCACCTACCAGCAGATCCGCAGGTCTTTTCCCTGTAAAAAAGAAAAAGATAAGGCCTGGGCCCTCTGTCCTGTCTCCCACTGCCTTATAGCCCCGGCCAGCTGGCGGCCAACTGGGCAGAGGCACCGTGGACTGATAGTACAGACGGAAGAGGCCAGGAACACCTAGCAGATACCCCACCAGTATCCGCCCCCATGACACCTAAGGCGCTGGTGGCAACTTATCTAAATTAAGAAAGGAATTGAAACAATGTAAGCAAGACCTAAAGAACTTCCCCATTCCCTCAGAGCAGCCGGTTCCCCTTAGGGAATTCTCCAGGGGTCCAGGATATATTAGATAAGTCAAATGCTCCTTCAACAAGCACTGAAGTTAGAAACTTCAAGCGCAATATGAAGCGCTTGGTAAAGGACCCCCTTGGACTGGCAGAATAATTAGATCAGTTCCCTGGACCCAGCATATACATGTGGACAGAATTAATGTCTATACTAGATATCTTCAGTGGGGAAGAGAAGGGAGTGATCAGACGGACAGCTATGAGGATATGGGAAAGGGAACATCACCCCAGTCAGGGAATTGTCCCGGCCAAACAGAAGTTTCCCAGTATAGACCCTGATTGGGATAACAGGCCGGAGGCTAGGGCTCAAATGAAAGACCTTAGGAGCCTCGTCATCAGGGGAATCAAGGAGTCCGTTCCCCATGCACAGAATGTCTCCAAGGCATTCGAAATACAGCTCCATCAGATCCCTGCAGAAGCTCAGGGACAAAATGAGAAAGTATTCTGGTCTAAATCCAGAGAATGCTGTAGGACAGGGACTCTTAAAAGTCACCATTGTAACAGAAACTGGCCAAATATCTGTAAGAAATTGCAAAAAGTAAATGAATGGGCCAATTAAAGCAACTGAAAAACTCCTCAGGAAAGCTCAGAAAGTGTATGTTAGAAGAGAGGAGGAGAAGCAGGAACTTAAAAAAAAAAAACTGCAGAATATCTCTGCAAATCTAGGAACTTTTAGCTGCCAGATACTGAGTTTAAGTACAGTTCTTCGCCGTGTGGAAAAGAACAAGGATTGGAAGCATGTTATGGTTAAATCTAAAGCAGTAAAGGGTATTTAGAAAGTTTGTGAATGTTGCAGAAGGTCTGAGGAAAGTTGTAATTATAAAAAAGAAAGAAAGTTATGGAAGCTTTAAACCTGGGAAAAGAAAACCTCAGCTGCTTGTGTTCTGTTTATGCTCTGAAAGAAAGAATTGAGGTTTCCCAGGGAAATTTTAAAACTTCACATGAAAGAAAGGGAACCAGGAAAGGTGTAAGGCATGTAAATAAAAAGGTTGGTTAGAAATTTATAAAGGTTTTGAGAAGAAATTGTATGGTTTTAGTAATAGAAGGTATAATGCATGGAAATGCAGTTTTGAAGGACAAGGATTTTCCTTCACGCCTTTATATTTTTACCCTTACCGAAACCCTCCAGTATTTGGCATTGTAAAAAAGTAAGAAGTGACATAAGGTTCCTTTGCATAAAACTAATGAGACCAGTTGCTAATGGTGGTAATGTCAGCCGAGGCTTTGACTGGAATGTCATGCCTGAAGGAGGCATGTCTAGGCTAATGCAAGCCCATGAGGGAAAGGCCTAGCACCTTGGGTGGTTGTGCGGTCCATGGCAATCTTTCTAGGGAAGAAACAAAGGTTGCTTCCCTGATAAATGGCTAGGAGGAAACTTTAGGCACAATGGAAAGCTTGAAGAACTTGTAAAAAGCATGGGTTTTACAGGCAAGGCCAGATGGCAGGTATGTGGCTCAGCTTCTGTGCCCAGAGGGCAGACTAAAGGTAATCCTGAAGGTTCCTTGTGTAAGTTCCAGCAAAGCAGACTTAAAAGATTTATGCTATCAATGGCTGCTCTTGTTGTATTTATGCAAATGAACAGGCTAAATTAAAACTGGACTTAATGCAGTCCCTTTAATAACGAGTAGGGTAATCTTAGGGAGAAAAATCATGATTTGAGGAAAATCACAATGCTCAGTGGTAGACTATAAACTAGTGCAGCTAACTGTGTCTATAAAGTTCATTTTAATTCAAAGTTTGTTTTCATTCGAAAGTTAAAACAGGTCTGTGATATCAACAATGCTTAATTTACAGGCAAGAAGAATATCAAGTGCCTTGCATCTGGATGTCTTCCCAATAAGACAGTCTTGCAAATTTAAAGACTGGTTTGTGAATTGTGTTGTGTGAATTAACATGTGTGTGTCTTTCTGTTTTCATAGGGCATAAGCCTATGATCTCATTTCCTGAGTGGTTATCTGTACATACAAGCCTCACTTAAGAAGCCCATCTGCATTGCTGCCTCCTGAGACTCAACAGTTTGGCTGAACTAAGTGGTTGGGTTGGCGAAGTATGGGTTGGTCAATGGGCTTCATTTTAAAACTGGTCTCCTTTGCTTAAAATAACTTTAAGCAAAGAAGCTCCTCCCCCAAACTGCCAGCCTCTCCAGTGCAACCCTCTTCTAACACTTAACCAGCCACAGGCCTTAAGTCAGGAACCCCATGTGGCTACCAGAGTTTATGGCTTAGGAGTGGATGTATCTGGCATAGATCCAGTAGGGTGGCTAGGTCTTCACTTAGTGACAACTCCTCCTTCCCTAGAAAATCTAACTTCCCCCACCCGGACCTCAGAAACACCTCAGAAAAGACCCCAGAATAATCCAGCCAAGGTAAAAGTTTTTAAGGTATTAAATCTCAGACAGACCTTAGAGATAGAGACTGGGTACGGAGACGCAAATGCTTGGGTAGAATGGGTCAAATTTACCGTTAAATCCCTGAATAAAAGCAACTGTTATGCTTGTACCACAGGAAGACCCCAGGCACAGGTTGTACCATTTCCACTAGGCTGGGACTCTGACCCCTCGGGAATGGCCTGTATGCTCGCTCTCTACCAGGATGAGAATGCATGGGGAAATGAGACTTGCAGAAGCTTGTCTCTCCTCTTTCCCTCTATAAGGAGTAATGGGACTCAATCACTCCCTTCATACTCAGTGGGGCCCATGAATTACTCTTCTTGCCTCTCTAGGTGGGAATCGAATTCGGGTACCCCTGTGGAAGAACTCCTAATATGCACTCATACCAGAAATGCGAGCCATCTTTACAGTGGGGCCAGCAACTATATTCCCCTCCGAATCCCCAGAACAGATGTCTGGTGGTATTGTGGGCAGAGGAGTCTCTGGAAAATCCTACCTAACAGGTGGAGTGGAACCTGTGCCCTGGTTCAATTGGCTATCCCATTTTCCCTAGCATTTCCAAAACCGACCCAGACTGCCCCTGTTAGGAAAAAAAAAGGTCAGTGGTGCCTGGTGAATTCTATAATCCTCATATCTATAGTGACGCCATTGGAGTCCCCAGAGGAGTTCCAGATGAGTTTAAAGCTAGAAATCAGATAGCAGCAGGGTTTGAGTCAGTGCTCTTCTGTTGATTAGATAAACTATATTTATTATAACCAACAGAGGTTTATCAATTATACTAGGAATACTATAGAAGGAATCGCTCAACAATTAGATGCCACCAGTTGAGTGGCTTGGGAGAACAGGATGGCACTGGATATGATGTTGGCAGAAAAGGGAGGTGTATGTGTAATGCTTGGGGGGCAGTGTTGCACCTTTATCCCTAATAATACTGCCCCTGATGGATCTATCACTAAGGCTCTGCAGGGACTAACTACCTTAGCAAATGAGCTGGCGGAAAACTCAGGTATTGACAATCCCATAACAGGATGGTTAGAAAACTGGTTTGGCAACTGGAAAGGAATGATCTCATCAGCTCTGGTATCCCTCATAGTGGTAGCAGGTGTCCTCACAGCTTTAGGCTGTTGTATTATTCCATGCATCAGAGGTTTGGTTCAAAGGCTAATTGAGACTGCACTAACTAAACAGGTGCCAGCAACTTTTCATAATCTCCTCCTCCGAGAGACCAAAGGGAATCCTAACTGTGAGGAAGAAAGTCGAGAAATCCTCCTTAGATTTGAAGGGATAAATAGAATGGTTTGAGTAGTCAATTTTCCAAAAGAGACAGGGGGGAATTGTTAGAAACAAGGACATAGTGACTCCCAAACCAGTAAAAAGTCATTAGTAACAAAGGGCAAATGTAATTAAAGGGTCTTAAGGGCAAATGTAATTAGAGGGTCTCTGAGAAGGGAGCTGACAGCACTGGCATATCTACAAACCACAGAAGGGGCAATTAGATAACTGTGTTAGATTGTAACTCCGGGGTAACCAGTAATGGAGAAACGGGGAAGAAGGAGAGGGGAGGGGGAGCTAATTGCATTAGGGCGGGGAAGCTAATCGCTCTCACTTTAGGGCAAGGAAGATAATCACTTTAGGGTGGCAATTTCAGGGTGGGGAAGCTAAGACTATAAAACCAGTTTCCTTTGTCTACTTGGCACACATTCTCCTGGCTGTGAGGGTGCGCCCAGCTTTGCAGACTCGTGAATAAAGGCCTCGTTTTACTGCTCAAGTCCTGTGTCCCAGTTTTTATTGTTAGCGTTTCTCACATGTATAATAGCCAAATGAAAAATTACTACTGAGGTTCAACAGTAGCTTTGATCTGGTAGAAGAAAGGATCAGCAAACAAAGACAGATAAATAAAAAGTATGAAATCTAAAGAACAGAGGGTAAAAAAAGAATGAAGAAAAACAAACAGAGCCTCAGAGAAATGTGAAACACTTTTAAACTCAATAGTGTTACAGAACCCCTGGGCTGCTCCAGTTGAAAACAAATCCACGGGCTCTTTAGTTAGGGGCCCGACTGCCCGCCGCCAAAATTATAACTCTCAATACCAGAGTTTAGTGAAAAGAAAAAGAATTGTTTATTTAACAGTTATATAGATTTAGTTATTTGCGGATTTCTGTTGTTAAGTCTTATGCTCTTTAAAGCACCCACAAACACATATCCCTGCCTCCCCACTACCAAACCAGGCTAGTTTTAGGAAAGTCAGAGAAACCCTTTCCCTACTTTCCAAACACAGTTCAGCTTTACCAGCAGCTGCCAATCATTCAATCTGATTGGGGAGTTCCTTTCTGTGCTGTGGTGCCCTCCAGCTCTCAATGCAGAACCACCTGGATTCTCAGCCTCCTTGCAAACTGCCTTCTTCTTGCAAACCGCGTGGATCTCCTCTCCTTCTCAAAACTGCATGGTGAGAGCCTCTTAAAGCAGCCTGGAGACCCCTTCTCCAAGCCACATGGAGAAGGCCCCTTCACCAAGCCACGTGGAGGGAGCACACGAGAGCGAGAGAGCAAGACACCGAGAGCGAGCGCGCGAGCGAGAGCGCGCGTGAGAGAGAGAGAGCTAAAATGTCCGCAGCTGCTTATATATCCCTGACTGCGTCCTCTGACGCAGTGGGCATTGCAAACAGTTCTGACCAT
The DNA here is from genome assembly GCF_987537825.1 of Furipterus horrens. Lineage (NCBI taxonomy): Eukaryota > Metazoa > Chordata > Mammalia > Chiroptera > Furipteridae > Furipterus > Furipterus horrens. Next base: position 54,074,121 of record NW_028327176.1, on the reverse strand, counting down.
TCACAGAACCCCATGTAGGCTCTGTGTGCTTTCCATACCGTCCCCTGGTTCAAGACTCCTCCCATCTACCTGAGGCTTTGGATACATTAAAGCCATTTTGCATAAGAAAGACATTGGCCACCAGCCTCAGGCATGTGGAGGCATTATGAAAGCTGCTTCCTTCTCCGCATCCCCCAGCAGCAAACTCTGGGGATTTTTGGACTCCCCTGTTTCTGTAACAATAGTATGCATACACTGGGAGTACCAGAGAACAGGAGAGAAAGAAGAAGCAGTAGATATATTTTGAAGAAATAATGGCTGAAAAGTCACATATTTCATGTAAAATATTAAACTATATGTCCAGTAAGCACAAGAAACTACATGTAGGATAAATAAAAAGATATGAGTACCCATACATATCATACTGAAGATATTGAAGTCAAAAACAATAAATAAAATTTTGAAAGCAGCAAGAAAACGACCACTTTCTATATACTTCAATAAGACTAATAGCTAATTCCTTATCCAAAACAATAGAGACTAGAAGATAGTGGGATGGCATATTAAAAGTGCTGGGAAAAATAACTTGTCAACCAAGATTTCCATATCCAGCAAAACTATGTCTCAAAAAAGTAAGCAAATTAAAGACATTCCAGTTAATGATAAATTTAGAGAATTTGTTAGTGGCATACCACCTTTACAAAAAATACAAAAGGAAATTATTTACACTGAAAGGAAGTAACATCAGTCGGTAATTCGAATCAAAATATAAAACAAGGAGTTACGGTAAATATTATCATGTTTGTAATTATAAAAGGCTATATAATTATATAGTCCTTATTCTTTCTTCTTTAAACTGATTGAAAAGCAATTATATATAAAACCAAAAACACAGTCAATGAAGTGAAAAGGCAACCCATGCAATGGGAGAAAATATTTGCAAATTGTGTATCTGACAAGGAGTTAATATCTATAATATATAAAGATATTCTATAACCCAACGAAAAAAAATTGAAAAACCAGAATTGAAAATGGGCATAGGACTTCAATAGACATTTCCCCAAAGAAGCTTTACAAGTGGATAATAAGTACATGAAAAATGGTTCAAAGTCAGTAATCATTAGGAAAATGCAAATCAAAATCAAAATGACTTATCTCTTCCCACCTATTAGGATGGCTACCATCAAAAAATAAACCAGGACTTCTGGGCAAGATGGAGGCGTAGACAGACACGCTGTGTCTCCCTCCACAACTAAGAAAAAATACAACTACCTCAAAACAAGAAACAACCAGAAGTTTCATAAAACCAAACTGCATGGAAGTCCAGCAAACAAAGATATAAAGAAGAAATACTCATTCGGACAGGTAGGAGGTGCGGAGCTGGTACAGAAAGGACACAGTGTCGTAGTGGCAGCAGTGGCAATAGCAGCAGGCTGGTGGAAAGCACAGTTATATGTTTTAAAAAGTCAGGAGGGACACCTGGGGAGCGCTCCCAGCTCCTCACCAGACTGCACAGCTCATGGTCCCAGCATCAGGGAAAATCAAGCCTCATTGCTTTTGACTGTGGAAACCAGTGGGGGTTGGGATGGAGGCAGAAACTGCCAGTCTCTCAGCAGAGTCCACTTGTTTAAAGGGCCCCCATGGACCTAGACATCCGCAGACCCACCCATTCTGGGAACGATGGCCAGGGCAGCAGCTAAAGGGGCGCCAGTCTGGTGCGGAAGTGGGACAAGTGCCTGGAAAAGGAACGAGTGCTGGGCAAGAGCGTTGTTCCTTCTCAGACCCCTCTCCTGCATATAGTGCCACAACATGGTGAAACAGGTCGTGCGTTACTGACGAATACCTAAGGCTCTGCCCCTTACAATGTAACAGGAGTGACAACTCTCCCTGGGACACAGAAACAAACAAGCACAGGAGACTCCTGGCCAATTTAGAGGCCTAGATTGACACGTTCCATCTCCCTCCACAACTAAGAAGAAATACAACTACCGCAAAACCAGAAATAACCAGAAAATAAATGGAAGTCCAACGTATGAAGTTATAAAGAAGTGGTGCTCATCTGGATGGGTAGGAGGGGTGAAGCCAGGGAAGAGAGGTCAAGCTGTGCTGTCGGCAACAGCAGCACCGACAGAGGCAGGACAGCGGTAAGCACAGACACCCGTATTTAGGGGGAGGTAAGAAGTGCCTGGGGAGCACCCTCAGCTGCAGACCAGACCAGACAGCTTGCCATTCCAATGCTGGGGCAGGCAGACCTCCATTGCCTTGGACTGTGAGGCCAGGAGGGGGTGGGGATGGAGGAGGAGGCTCCCAGTCTCTCAGCAGAGAGGGAATGGCAGGAATCCATCTTGGACCTCCACCCTGGCAGAAAGTGCCACAGCCTGTTGAGATGCATTGCCCGGTGGTGGCAAGTGCACAGGGCTTTGCCCCATATAGTGTAACAGTTGTGACAGCCCTGCCCAGGAAGCAAAGGTAAACACAAAATGGTCAGGATGGCACAGATCATGATAGAGATCCTGGTGACACAGCTGACCAGAGAGCAAATATCTAATCTAACGAAGCAGCAGATAGGAAATCTTTCTGAGGCACAGTTCAGAGCTTTGGTTATAAAAATGCTTACAGACATAACAGCAGATCTTGAACAAGACAGGGAAGGAGTGAAGGCTAGCCCTGCTGAAATGAACAAAAACACATATGAAACTAGTGGTGAGGGCAAGAAAACCAGGGATGAAATCAACAATTTGGAACATAGGGAAGGAACAAACAGTCAACCAATGCAGAGAGAGGAAACAAGAAGTGAGGAAAATGAGGATAGGCTTAGAAATTTATTGGAGAGCTATAAGCGGGCCAATATCCGAATCATAGGGTTGCCAGAAAGTGAAGAAGAAGAACAAGAAATTGAAAAATTATGTGAAAAAATAATGAAGCAGAAATTCCCTAACTTGGGGAAGGAAATGGACTTACAGGTCCCGGAAGCACAGAGTTCCAAAACAACTGGACCCAGGGAGAACCACACCAAAACACATTATAATCAAAATGTCAAAAATTAAGGATAAAGAGAGAATCTTAAAAGCAGCAAAAGAGAAGAAGAGAATTACGTACAAAGGGGTCCCCAAAAGACTATCAGCTGATTTCTCAAAAGAAACTCTGCAGGCAAGAAGGGACTGGCAAGAAATATTCAAAGTAATGAAAAGCAAAAACCTACCACCATGATTACTCTATCCAGCGAAGCTGTCATTCAGAATAGAAGGGCAGAGAAAATGCTTTCAGGACAAAGTAAAACTGAAGGAGTTTACCAGATCCAAACCACTGTTATACAAAATGTTAAAGGGACTTGTTTAGGAGAAAGAGGATCAAACCTATGAACATTAAAATGAAAACTATCACAACAACCAACAACAGAAGCTAGGGAACCGAAACAAAGGCAGACTAAATAGGCAACGAGAGTGGGAAAAGAATTATAGGTATGGGGAACTTTATGGGGGAAGGTCACCAGGGAGGGGGAAGGGGGGAAAGGGAGGGAGATAATGCAGGAATTAAGAAGCATAGTAGGAGGGAGTGGAGTAGACAAGAAGATGTTGAGAAGAATTATAGGCACAGCCAATGGGCATAGACTAAGGAGAGGGGAACAACTGGAGGAAGGGGTGTCACTGGGTGGAGGGGAACAAAGGGAATAGAAATTAGGACATCCGTAACAGCATAATCAATAAAGCATATTAAAAAAAATAATAAAGCAATCCCAGACTTCCAGCCAAGATGGAGGCATACAGAGACACACTGCATCTCCCTCCACAACTAAGGAGGAATACAACTACCTCAAAACTAGAGACAACCAGAAGTTCCAAAAAATCGAGTTGCATTGAAGTCCAACAAAGAAATAAAGAAGAAATACTCATCCAGACAGGTAAAAGGGGTGGAGCCAGGTAGGAGAGGACACAGTATGGTGGTGGCAGCAGTAGTGGCAGCTGCAGGGTGGTGGAAAGCGTGATCACACATTTTAAAAACTCAGGAGGGACACCTGGGGAACACTCCCAACACCAGACCAGACCACACAGCTCACGGTTCCATCACTGTGAAGAATAAAGCCTCATTGCTTCTGACTGTGCAAACCAGTGGGGGTTCGGGTACAGAAGAATCTGCCGCTCTCTCAGTAGAGTCTGCTTCTTTAAAGGGCCCCTTTGGTCCTAGAACATCCACAGACCCACCCACTCTGGGAACAACGGCCAGGGCAATAGCTAGAGAGGCACCAGTTCCTTATGGAAGTGGGAGAAGTGCCTGGTAAATAGGGCAGTACTGAGAAAGTGGCATTGTTCTCTCTCAAACCCCTCCCTGACATATAGCACCACAATGTGGTGAAACAGGTCATCCATTATTGATGAATACCTAAGGCTCCACCCCTTATAATGTAACAGGTGAGATAGCTCTACCTAAGACACAGAGGCAAACAAACACAGGAGGAGACAGAGAAGTATGGCCCAAAAGAGAGAACAGATAGCCAACCTAACAGCCATAGCGTTCAAAACACTGGTGATAAAGATGCTCACAGACTTGAAAGATATGCTTAAGTATGGTAAACACATAAGGGAGGAAGTGAAGGTTATGCTAAATTAAGCGAAGGAAATTCCACACAAAACCAATGGTGAAGGGAAGAAAACGTGGGTTCAAATCAATGATTTGGAACATAAGGAAGAAAAAAAGATTCAACCAGTACAGAATGAGGAAACAAGAATTGAAAAAAATGAGGAGAGACATAGGAACCTCTGGGACAACTATAAACATACCAACATCCAAATCATGGGGATGCCTGAAGGAGAAGATGAAGAGCAAGAAATTGAAAGCTTATATGAAAAAATAATGAAAGAAAACTTCCTAAATTTGGCAAAGGAAATAGACATACAAGTTCAAGAAGCACAGAGAATCCCAAAAATGTTGGACCCAAACAGAACCACACCAAGACACATCATCATTAAAATGCCAAAAGTGAAAGATAAAGAGAGAATCTTAAAAGCAACAAGAGAAAAGCAGAGTTACCTACACAGGGGTACCTAAGACTCTCAGCTGATTTTTCAAAAGAAACTTGGCAGGCAAGAAGGGACTGGCAAGAAGTATTCAAAGTGATGAAAAGCAAGGACCCACAACCAAGACTACTCTATCCAGCAAAGCTATCATTTAGAATGGAAGGGCAGATTAAATGTTTCCCAGACAAGGCAAACTAAAGGAGTTCATCATCACCAAGCCATTATTATATGAAATGTCAAAGGGACTTACTTAAGAAAAAGAAGATCAAAACTATGAACACTAAAATGACAACAAACTCACAACTATTAACAACTGAATCTAAAAAATAAAAACAAAATCCAACTAAGCAAACCAGAATAGGAACAGAATCATAGGTATGGGGATCATTTGGAGGGTTATCAGCTGGGAGGGTGAAGGGGGAGAAATGGAGAAATGGTACAGGGACTAAGAAGCGTAATCGGTTGGTACAAAATAAACAGGGGGAAGTTAAGAATAATATAGGAAAAGGTGAAGACAAAGAACTTATATGCATGACCCTTGGACATGAACTAAGTGGGGTGGAATTGCTGGAGGGAAGGGGTTACTGGGTGGAGGGGAGCAAAGGGGAAAAAATGGTTCTACTTAAAACATAATCAATAAAATACACTTAAAAAAAAACTATCCCCTGAAAATAACAAGTTTAGTAAAAATGTGGAGAAATTGGAAAGCTTTGTACTGTTGGTGGGAATGTAAAGTAATTCAACTGCTAGGAAAAACAGTATGCCAGTTCCTCAAAAAATTAAAATTAGAATATCACAGAATTCAGCAATATTGCTTTTATGAATATACTCAAAAAACTGAAAGCAGGGTCTTGAAGAGATATTTGTACTTTTATGTTCATAGCAGCATTATTCCCAAAAGACAAAAGGTAGAAGCAATGCAAATGTCTATCAGCTGATGACTGGATAAACAAAATTTGACACATATATACACAATGGAATATTATTCAGCCTTAAAAAAGAAGGAAATTCTGACACATGCTACAACATGAATGAAACTTGAGGACATTATGCTAAGTTAAATAAACCAGGCACGAAAAGACAAATACACTATGATTCCATTTCTATGAGGTACTTAAAATAATCAAATTCAGAGAGATAAAAAGTTGGGTGGCCATTGTCAGGGCCTGAGAGAAGGGCGGGGGCAGAGTTATTAGTGGGTTCACAGTTTCCATTTTGCCTGATGAAAAGAATTCCGGAAATGGAAGGTGGTAATAGCTGCACAATATTATAAATAGTTAAGATGGTAAATACTGTTATGTGTATTTTATTGCATTTAAAAAGAAATGGTTTTAAAAGCAATTATATAAAACAATATGGTTAGAAGGAAATTATAGCTGTAAGTACTTACATTAAAGAGGACTTCATATCAATAGCCTAACATTACACTTAAAGAAACTGTTAAAGAGAAATAAAAAACAAACTTAAAGTCAGCAGAAGGAAGGAACTAATAAAAATTATAGTGGTAATGAATGAAACAGAATATAACAACAGTGAAAATGAACAAAACCAGAAGTTAGTTCCTATAAAATATAAGCATAATTACCATAACTTTAGCTATACTTACAATTTAAAAAGGAGAGATAAGACTCAAAATTCTAAAATGAGGACTATAAGAGTGGCCATTGCTAACACCCTTACCACAAAAAATTAAAAGTATTACAGGGGAATCCTATGAACAACTGTACAACTGTATGCCAACAAATTAGATAATTTAGATGTAATGGACAAGTTCCTAGAAGGACACAAACTTCCAAAACTGACTTAAGGAGAAGTAGAAAATCTGATAAGACTCATAACAAACAAAGAGGTCGAATGAATTTAAAAATAGAATTTAAAAGCTGCCCACAAAGAAAATCCAGGCCAAGATGGCCTCATTGGTGAATTCTATCATTTAAAGAATTAATATCAATCCTTAATAAACTCATTCAGAAAATAAAGGAGTAAGAAACCCTGACCAACTAATTTTATGAAATTAAAATTACTTTGATACCCAAACCAGAAAAATATATCACAATAAAATAAAAACAATAGACTGATGTTTTTATGAAGATATTGAAAAATCTTCAACAAAAAAGTAGCAAACCAAATTCAGCAACATATAAAAAGGTTATGAAAAGGATTATGTACCATGACCAAGTGGACATGAATTTATTCCAGAAATGGTAAAACATCCAAAAATAAATTATTGTAATATACATATTAATAAAATAAAGGACAAAAACCACATAAGCATCTTGTTTCTAGAGTCAAACGGTTTTTATTTTTTATAACTTTTTATTTTGCGGGTATTTTTTTTGTTTTTTTGTTTACTCTCAACACGTATTTATTGAATGGGTGAATCAATAAATAATGAAACCATTCTCTCTAAGTCCTGATCCCTCTATCTCTTTACTATCTCTTGAATTTATTCCTACCAGCATCATAACAAAAGCTCAGTGATATTGCAGGATTTAGAATTATTATTAAAATATCAATTGTATTTTATTATAATAGCAATGAGTAATCTGAAAGTAAAGTGAAGAAATAATTGTACAATAGCATCAAAAAGAATAGAACAATTTGGCCCTGGCTGCTGTGGCTCAGTGGATTGAGCATCGACCTGCGAGCCAAGTGTCACTTGTTCGACTCCCAGTCAGAGCACATTACTAGGTTGCATGTCAGGTCCCCAGTTGGGGGCGCAAGTGAGAGGCAACCACACAGTGATGTTTCTCTCCGTCTCTTTCTCCTTTCCCCTCTCTCTAAAAATAAATAAGTAAACAAACAAACAAATAAATAAATTATTTTTAAAAAAAGAATAAAACACTTTGGAATAAATCTATCAAAAGAGGTGCACTAAAAACTACATGATATTGTCAAAAGAAATTAAAGAAGCCCTAAATAAATAGAAAGGTATCCCATATCACATATTCATGGGTCAGAAGACTTAATATAATTAAGATGGCATTATAAATGATACCATTAAGAAAGTGAAGAGACAACATACAAAATGAGATAAAATTTTGCAAATCATATATCTGAAAAAGGTCTAGTATCCAGAATATATGAAGGAAACTTACAATTCAATAGTAAAAAATTAACCCAATTAGTTGGTGAAGTATGGGGTTGTCTGTGAGTTTCACTTTAAAACTGGTGTCTCTTTTCTGTCCTAATGGCTTGAACAGAAAGGGCTCAGAGGTCTGAGAGGGGGGAAAACCTAAAATATTCCTCTCAGCCCAAACTAAGTGTAGTGGGCAAAAGGGCTTTGGACAGGTGTGATGTGCCTTGCACATCTTCCTCCAAATAAGCCTTTTTCCCCCCTAATGTGGGACATTGAAAAATTAATCCCTGCCTTTTGTCATCTAGTGGTTATGGTTTTAATGATGCCTTTTAACCCTGTTGCCAAATCTGTTGTCCCAGAATACAACAAGGATGCCAGCTTGTTAAACCGAGTTTGCTGTTGCCTGGGAACAACCAACTGACCTGGAGTCTGCAAGATCCTTCCCCATGTGGGAAGGCCACCCTCCCCTCCACACCCCCACTCTGATTAGGGGTTTCTGGACCCAAGCGTACGTAGGACGACGACCATGTCCAGCTTGAAGCAGCTAGAGGAGCACGAGACCTTCGCCAATTGTCCTTTATAAGATTATAAAGGGTCTTAGGTATGACAGGGAGGAATTTTTACAGAGCGGGGGTCCCCCAAATTAAATTAAAATTAAAAAAAAGATAAAATCCTTAAGGCAAAGGACCTAGTGCACATGTTCTCTCTCTCTCTCTCTCTCTCTCTCTCTCTCTCTCTCTCTCTCTCTCTCTCTCTCTCGCTTTCATTCTCACTCTCTCTGGAGAACACAAGCCTTCCCCCCTCTTCTTCCTTCAGGTGAATAGCTTTGCTTTCTTTCTCCTAAGCTCTAAAGGTTCCCAGAAAACTTACAACCAGGGGAGCAGCTCATCCCAGGCTGACCCCCAAACCTGTCTCCCCAGGCCCCGCTTCTGTCTCTGTGTAACTTGTTTCCTGAGTCCACACAGCCCAGTTGGCTCACTTCTCCTGCCTCTCTGACTTTCTTTCTGAGACACCAAGGCATCCCTCTAAGCAGCCCACTCAATTCTTCCTTCTGAATGTACTTTTGATTTACTTGCTAAATAAACTTCTCTTTGCATTAGAAAAAAAGTTACCCCAATTAATAAATAATGGGCAGTGATCTGAATAGTTCCCCAAAAGAAGATATGCAAATGGCAAATAAGCACATGAAAAAATATTCAATATCAGTACCCGTTAGAAAAAAATGCAAATCAAAACAATACCATTTATGCTCACAAGATAGGTATTTAAAAAAGATAAGTGCTGGGGAAGATGTGGAGAAATTTGAACCCCCATTCATCGCTGATATCAAGTAGTACGGCTGCTTAGAAAACTGATTGGAGGTTCCAATAGTACTATGTAACCCAGGAAGTTCACTCCTAGGTACATACCCATGAGGGTAGAGAATATGTCCACACAAAGACTTGTACATGAATATTCAGCATATTATTCATAATAGCCAAAAGGTAAAAACAAACCAAATGCTTAACTCATGAATAGGTAAACAAGACACATTATGTCCACACAATGGCATTTAATTTAGCAATAAAAATGAATGAAGCACCAATACCTGCTATAATATAGAAAGCCCTGAAAACATTAAGCTACATGAAATAAGCCAGTCACAAAAGACCACATGCTGTGCAGTTTCTTTTATGTGAAATGTCCAGAACAGGCAAATCACAGAAACAGATAACTGATTAGTGGTTGCCTAGGGCATGGTGTTAAGCATGTGGAGGAGAATGGGAGTGAATAATTATTAATGGATATAGTATTTCTTTTTGGGTGACAAAATGTTCTAAAATTAGGTTGTGGTGTTGTTTGCACAACTCTGTGAGTATACTAAAAACCATTGAATTATATACTTTATATAGGTGATTGGTATGGGAATTATATCTTAGGAAAGCCATTAGGAATGGGGAAAGGAGAGAGGAACTAGAGTCTTGACTCAAAGGAAATGTTTTGAGGACAGGAATAAAGTTTGTATATTCCTAGTACCAGAGAACACCAGACAAATAGATCCTGATGTGTACAAATAAGAGAAAGAACATGTATTAAGTAAATAAGCATAATTAAGTAGACTGCTGTAAAGGTATAAAAGGTGTAAATGTGTTCCACTTTATAGTTCTAGAACATTAGAACACTGTAGGTTGTTTTTGAAAATTAGTTTTGCATACTGATGAATCTGGTTATCTAGTTCAAAATTTAGCAATCTGATATTGCACCTCTGAATCATCCTAGCCATTTACTAAGCACCTACTTATATTTTAGGCATTGCAAGAGATGGAAAAACTTAAAAACTGGCTCCCTGTATTATATCTGATGAAACAAAGCAAAAACACATGAAGTGGGGACCAAGTTAAATACACTGTCACCCATGCAACATATACTTAAAGACTACCTGTCATGTACAAAGCACTGTTTTGAGAACCTTGGGGATAACAATAAAAATGGGTAAAATTGCCCTGTACGGGTGGCTCATTTGGTTGGAGCATTGTCCTGCACACCAAAAAGTTGGGTGTTTGATTCCCAGTCAGAGCACATACCAAGGCTACAGGTTCAATCCCTGGTTGGGGCGCATATGGGAGGCAACCAATTGATGCCTCTCTCTCTCTTTCTTCTGCTCTCTCTAAAATCAATAAACTTATTTAAAATATTTTAATGGGTAAAACTATGTTCCTTTATCTCAAAACATTCAGTCTATTAGAAAATGAAAGTACATGCATAAATAGGTATAATACAAGGCATTATGTGATAAATGCCTAGAACTGTAAATATTTTAATGGAAAGTCAGAGAAGGATAAAATAATCTAGGATTGATGGGATAAAAGAGAAGACACAAAAGCTTTCTAGCTATTGACCTGTTTCTCACTTTCTTTCTTAAAATAAAAACAATATTTATACAGTTTTTTTAATCAGAATTACAAAAGATTCAAATTGTTCCACATAGTAAGACAATTGTTTACAAATGGCCTCATTTCCAACTATGTGTTTTCCCCTCCCAAGGCAGGCAGTTATACCTCTGTTCCTGATTGTTTTGCTACCCTTTTCTCTAAATAATATACTTATATCACTATTTCTTGAAAAAAATATTTTTAAAGATTTTACTTATTTATTTTTAGAGAGACGGAGAGGAACATCAATGTGTGGTTGCTTCTCATGCGCCCCCAACTGGGGACCTGGCCCGCAACCCAGGCATGTGCCCTCACTGAGAACTGAACCCACAACACTTCGGTTTGCAGGCTCAATCCACTGAGCCTCTCCAGCCGGGGCTATTTCTTGAGTTTCTAATTTTAAGCATTATCTGTTGACTTCCACTATGAAAGAAGAGGATTTAGCTTTATTTCCTTCGCAGACTTTTATAACACATTGCTTCTTTCCCATTCCTTCACCCTCTCATTAATTAAGTTTGTAATTTTGCTTTGATGTATATTCAGTGCTTACTTTATTAAGACTCTAAAGTACTATTTACAATTGAGCCATTTGGTAAACCCTTCCTGAACCGTTTTTTGTTTTCCCTATCTTGTTTTTCATTTGATTAATTTCCTACCCCATACCTTCTGAGGACTACCAAACTTTTTCTCCAGCCAAGTTTTCCCTCTTTAGTCTCAAGCCTATAGATTTCTGTACTAATTTCACAAATAATAAAACATCTACTGACTACTTAGTATATATCTGGTATTGTACTGAGAATAAGTACTATAGATATATTAACTCAGTTAACCCACATGATACTATTTTAAGTTGGGTACTATTACAAATATACCTTTAAAAGATGAGAAAATTGGAATACCATGCAGCAGAGAGAAAGAAGGAACTCTTACCATTTGTGACAACATGGATGGAACTAGAGAGAATTATGCTCAGCGAAATAAGCCAGGCAATGAAAGACAAATACCATATGATATCACCTAATACGGGACACTAATGAAAAACACAAACAAACGAACAAAATAGAACCAGAGACATGTAAACAAGGAGAGACTAACAGTGACCTGGGGTGGGGGGGGAGGAGAGGGGAGAGAAGGGGGTAAAAGGGGAAGGGTCTAGTCAAGAAACTAGTATAAATGACCCATGGATATGGACAAAGGGGTGGGATTGACTGTGGGAGAAGGGGTGGGTGGGGTGGGGGGAAGCAATGGGGAAAAATGTGGAACAACTGTAATAGAAAAACAATTTTTAAAAAAAGATGAGAAAACGTTTAGAAAGCGTATGTGCTAACTTGCCCAAGTACACAGTAAGTACAAAGACAACATGTAAAGTCAAGCAGCGGGACTCTATGGCCTATGATCTTAACTACCTATAGTCTATATTCTTTCAATGAATATAGATCAAATGGAAGCCATCATGAGTCTGGCATGGTCTGTACAATGATAAATAATCAGACTATTCTCCTTGCCTTCTTCATGGAGCTCACAGTCTAGCAGGTATGACTCACAAACAAGACCATATAATAACAATGCAATGAAGCACATAGGCTAAGGGAATTTAATAACAAATAAATAGAAATTAGACAAGAAATAAGAATGCTTTCATTTAAAAAAAAATAATATTTATTGAGCACATACTATATGCCAGACACTGTGCTAGGTGGTGCTGACACATGTTAAGCCAAACAAGAATTTTCCAGATTGGAGGGAGAATGGGGGAGAGAAAAAGGAGTGATACAGGCAGAGTAAAGAGCATGTGCAAGGGTCAAGAGATGCAAGAGTATAAACTGTTCCAGGTACTGAAAGCAATTCAGAATAACTGTAACACATAATTGTAAAGTGGGAGGCATGAGGTATGGAGTTGAAAGGATGAGGTCTGTGAAGGTAATGTTAAAGTTACGGACTTTAGTCTAATGGTAAATTTGGTACTCACAGGGTATGTGTGCAGAGAGGGATGTGATCATATTAGTGATTTAAAACTATTTCTTTGATTTCTGTGTGGAGAATGAATTAGATGGAAATATGATTAAAAAAGCAAATAGGAGTCTGTCCCTTTATTCCAGATTAAGAAGATACTACGGTCTAGATTAAAGTGAGAATAGAGAAAAGTGGATTAATTAAAAGATATTTAGGAGATGGAATTGTCAGGAATTGGGGGTACTTCAATTCTTTATTTGTTACATAAGTATTTATAGAATACCTAGTATGTGTCAAGCATTGTGCTACACCTTAGGAGATACAATGGTGAAGACAGAAATGATCCCTTGCCCTGATGGATTTTATACTACAGGAGAAAGAGATATTAGACAATAATTACACAAAAAATTAGTTACCATTTTAACCATTTAAAATCATGCAATTCAGTAGCATAAGTACATTTACAATGTTGTACAACCATTACCATTATCTAGTTCCAGAACTTACTCCTCACACTAAACAGAAACCATGTGCCCACTCTGCAGTCCCTCCTCATTGTCCCCTGATGACCAGTAATCTGCATTGTCTCTATGGATTTGCCTATTCTGAAAATGTCATATGAATGGAATCACAAAATATATTGGTTTTGTGTCTGGAGTCTTTCACTTAGCACATGTGTTCAAGGGCTATCCATGTTATACCACGTACCAGTACCTCATTCACACTTATGACTGAAAAAATATTCCATGGTTGGGATGTACCACATTTTGTTTATCCATTCATCAGTTCTTGGACACTGGAGTTGTTTCCAGTTAGAGCTAATATGGACATTCATGTACAAGTTTTTGTTTGAACACATTTCAGTTCTTTTGGGTATATACCTAGGAGCTGAATTGTTGGGTCATGTGCTAACTCTATTTTTAACTTATTGATGAACTGCCCAACCATTTTCCACAGTGGCTGAATCATTTTATATTTCCAGCAGCAATGTATGAGAGTTCTGATTTCTCCACTTCCTCATTGGTACTTGTTATTGCCATCTTTACTATTATAGCCATCTTAGTGTGTGTGAGGTGGTATGCTATTATAGCTTTGATCTCCATTACCCAATGGCTAATGACATTGAGTATCTTTTCATGTGCTTATCGACAATTGGTATATCTTCTATGAAGAATGTCTATCAAAGTCCTTTACCCATTATTAAATTGAGTATTTTTTATGGTTGGGTTGTAAAAATCCGTTATATATTCTGGATACTATACCATTACCAGACACATGATTTGTAAATATTTTCTTCCATTATTTGGGTTGTCCTTCACTTTCTTGATAGTGTCCTTTGATGTATAAGTTTTTAATTTTTAATTTATCTATTTTTGTTGTTGCTTGTCATTTAAGTCATGTTTAAGAAACAATTGTGAAATCCAAGGTCATGAAGATGTGCCTCTATGCTTTCTTTAAAGAGTTTTATAGTCTTAGAACTTAAATCTAGGTATATACTCTGTTTTGGGTAGATTTTTTGTATGTGGTGTTTGTCAAGGGTTCAACTTCATTCTTTTGCATGTGGTTTTCCAGTTGTTCCAGCACCATGTTAAAGAGGCACCCTTGTTGAAATCAATTGACCATAAATGTATAAATCTATTTCTGGACTTTCAATTCTATTCAATTTATCCCTGTCTGTTCTTATGGCACTACTAGATTATTTTGGTTACTGTAGCTTAGTAGTAAGTTTATGAAATTGAGAAAAGTGGATCCTCCAACTTTGTTCTTCTGTTTCAAGATTGTTAGAGCTATTCTGGGTCCCTTTCAATTCCATATAAATGTTAGGATTGGCTTTTCCAGTTCTGTAAAAATAAAATAATATAAACAAACTCCATCGAGATTTCAATAAGAATTTTATTTAATCTGAAGATAGTTTGGGGGAATATTGTTATCTTAACAATATTAACTTTCCAATCCATGAATACAGGCTGTCTTTCCACTTATTTAGGTCTTCTTTAATTTTTCAATACATAGAAGGAAGTGACATTTAGGTTGACTAAATTGTCAGTGAGAAGGGAAGGGAGGGACCTCTGATGACATCTGGGCTAAGGGTTCAGGTGTCTGACATGGTGGCTGGTGATACTCTATGGTGGGAAACAAGGACAGAGAATGCAAGGAGGAGGCATTGTTTAATTCAGTTTAGATGTATTGATATGTTTAATTAAGTTCAGACATATTTAATTCAGAGTGACTGAGTTATTCACTCAGTGGGTTAACAATTCTCTTTCAAAATACCCTTGCTTCAGCAAGAGTGGATGTTTTGTATTAAACAGTTCAAAGATGAGAGCTCTTTTTTAGACTTCTTTGCCATCAAAGAAAGAATGTGTTTGATACAGTTTTTGTATTGTGCACTTCATTGCATAAGGTAATCTCTACCATATCAATAGGCTAATATACTCATATATTTACATCAAGTGATTAGTGTGATTTAAAACAATGAATTGTTCTTAAATATTACCATAAGAAAAAAAATCTTTTGAGTTTCAATATAGAATACAGTTGAGGTTCCCTACCTTTGAATAACATTGGCCCATTTATACTTAACCAAATAATTTTCTTTTTAAATATTCTGTAATTAATAGAACAAGTACAGTAAACTTTTAATCAAGTATGGAAATATTGGCTTACATACTTCATTCCTATTTCTCTCATGCACCTCTCCTAACATACTATCCTTGACAAATAACATATGTTAAGTGCATATGGCAGATGACACTCAGCTCCTTGTCAGCTCATCTAGGAGGTGGACAGATTCACTGCACCACCTAGCAAACATTAACTTTGCATATTTATTAATATATTATTTAATATTAGCAAATAAAATATTTTTAAAAGGACATATATTAATTGTTCAATTTTTAAACCAATCTGTAATGAGTGTCTTGAACTACATGAATAAACCTCAAGGTTTTTAAAAATCAAACTAAACTGAATATGTAACATTAAGGTTTTTAAAAATCAAACTAAAGTGAATATGTAGCATGAACTTATGGTAAAATATCAGAATGCTAATAATTAAACAAGACCTAAATCAGGGCACTACCCTACATTACTGTAGTCATACTGAATAGTGACTATATTAGGCTGGCCAAAAAAGTGACTTAGTTTTTTCCATATGATGGCCCTAGTAGTGTTCAGTTGTTTTTAACTTCATTCAAAACAATTTTCTTAGATTGTATTGTGACAGCTGTTGTATCAGCGTGCATTTAAAAAGAAAACATCAAAATTGGTGAATTTTTGTGCAGCTATTTTAATATTGAAGATGGAATAAACTATGCAACATTTTTGGCATATTATGCTTTATTATTTCAAGAAAAGGGGGCTGGTTTGGCTCAGTGGATTGAGCGTCGGCCTGCGAGCTAAGTGTCGCTGGTTCGATCTTCCAGTCAGGGCACATCAGAGAAGGAAAACTCTGACTCCAAAAAACCTCCGCTGCCTTGCGGCATACCTCTTCAGGGGAAAGGCTAAGGGAGTAAACCCCGACAGAAAATCCGGAGCCGGAGTCCCTAAGGCGGTTTGACGTTGTAGTCAACACCGGCAACTCCTGCGGCGCACCTGAAGCCAAGCTGTATTGACTCCGTCTTTCCCTTGGACCCTTCAGCTGCGAAGAGAGGGGGGGTCTGCTGCATGGGCAACAGCAGATCCTCCATATAACCCTGCCCAGGCTCTGTAGCTTCAGCTTCACTGGAGAGGACACTCCAGCGTCATCGCAAGATGTCGATTCAACACGGGAGGAGACAGATACCGTGTCACTCCCGAGTCGGACTGCACAGCCATTCTCGGCGGTGCAGATAGACTCTTAAGAAGCTACACCATCGTCTCTCGAGACGGACGGCTGCCGACGACGGATTTCAAGAAAGATAAAAATGCAGCTGAAATGCAAAATAAGATCTGTGCAGTGTACTCAGAAGGTGCTGTGACTGATCAAACATGTCAAAAGTGGTTTGTGAAGTTTCTTAGTACTATTGACATTTTGGCTAAATAATTCTTTGCTGTGGGGCTGTCTTATGCACTGGAAAATGTTTAGCAGCACCCATGGCCTCTACCCACTAGAAGCCAATAGAGGAAGATAACCAACATACTAAAAATATCCAGATCAATAAAGTTCTTGGTGAAAATAAAAAATGTGTTTTTTAGTTTACAGAAAATATTAAATGGACTTTTTGGCCAACCCAATAAAATGAGAACTTGTTTCCATCATATGAATACTATTAATGACAGAACTTGTTGTTTTTTAATTAAAATGGCAAGAATATGAATAGCTAATATCAGTAAAATAGAGTAGTGTTCAGGTTTTTCATTCAAAGCCAATGGACAGAAAAGGTAAAAGATTTAGATTTTAGGGGAAATAAGGAAATGTCACTGAACTTGTTACTCTATAGAACATACAGCTGCCACAGGCAAAATAAATAAATAAAATGGCAATAAGGTTAATTGTAGTACTTTAATGTTCTAAAGAAAACTTATTATAATGCAGATTTTTTAAAAAACTTTCTTGACAGACATAACATCACCTACCTTTCTAAAAATTGTAAAGGTAAACACAATTGTAGAAAATGTATGTTAATTAGTGGTACAATACTACAGATCTAAAACTCCAGACACACTGCTACTATCCACTGCTTTGAACTCAGATTATGGCCTGGAATTTATGTCAGGTTGGTTCCAAAATGAAATATTGGGCTCCAGACCAGTATCGGTAAACTGTGCCTATTTTGCCACAGCTTACCATCCAAGAAAGTATAAATCCCAAAGAAAAATTTAACCAACCAATTATTTGAGATACCAAGAAAGGAAAGGAAATCAGTTTTTTAAAAAACACTTTTCCCTCTTTTTATAAACTTCTTTATTTACTCTGGATAGTTTACATAACAGTGTTCAATAGCGAAGTAAGCAGATTTTACACTCACTATTACAGTATGGATAGAGGAGCCATATGAATTTTTGTTTTTAAAAGTCATCTCCAATCACTGCAATATGGCACATGAAAACAGAGATTCAGAGGCACAAAGTTAATAACTACATTTAATACTGTCAAGCATTCAAAAGATAAACGCAATTACACAGCAAAAAAAAAATTATTTTGTAATTTTGACCTTTCCCAAGGATGTGCAGTATCTTTTCATGTGTCAAAGGTCTCTATAGTAAAGATTCCTATAAGAGAAAAAAAATTGTGCAGATTAATATTTTTAACTCA
Source organism: Furipterus horrens (assembly GCF_987537825.1). Lineage (NCBI taxonomy): Eukaryota > Metazoa > Chordata > Mammalia > Chiroptera > Furipteridae > Furipterus > Furipterus horrens. The sequence continues at coordinate 54,055,947 of NW_028327176.1, read as the reverse complement.
GCAATTTCACCAAGTACAAAAAGTATATTCTAACATTACTGAGGCAATACTTCAGATTTGATTTTTCCCAGCTTCTGTGAAGAAAAATAGATACAATGTATATTTTTTGCTCCGTTTTTACAAATGGTGATGCACCCATACCTTGGAATAATATTCAACATTAAAAGGAATAGATTGTTATTACATACAACTTAAATGTATCTCATGGACATTTGCTACATGAAAAAATGTCAATCTCAGGAAGTTTCATAGTGCTTGTGATTCCATTTATATAACATTCTCAAAATGACAGAATTATAGAGCTGGAGAAAAAATTAGCATTTGCTGGCGGATGAGGGTGGTGGTGGTGGTGCTCTGACTAAAAGGGTTATCACCAGGGAGTGAAGTTTCTTGGTGCTGATAGAACACTTCAGTGTCTTGACTGTGGTGGTGAATTACGTGTGGTGTGTAAAAAAACCCTGCACACACACACACAAATGACTACATGCAAAAACTAGAGAAAAATGAATAAAGCCTATGGATTAACTTTATTGTACCAATGTTAACCTTGTGGTTTGTAAGATATTGCCATTGGTAGCCTAGGGAAAGGATATTTGGAACTCTTATTTTTACAACTGCCTGCAAGACTGTAATCCTTTCCAAATAAAATGTAAAATAAGACAAAACTGGTACACCCATACATTGGAATACTATTCCACAACTAAAAGAAACATGCAACAACATCTGATGTATACAATAACCTGGGAGAATCTCAAATATATTATGCTGAGTGAAAGTCAGCCACTAGAGGATACATATGATATGACTTCATTTATATGACAGCCTGGGAAGTGCAAAACTATAGAGACAGGAAACAGGCCAGTGACAGGAGAAAAGTAAATGAAACACATTTACTGTTTCTAGATAATAGGTGGCTGTCAAAAAATACCATTTAAAACTAATAGCAGAAGTTAAGTGAGGAGATCCAAGAAGGCAGTGGAATAGGTGGAAGCTACACTTGCCTCCTCCCAGGACCAAGCTGGAATTATAACTAAAATATAGAACAATCAACCTGAATAACCAACTGAAGACTAGCTAAACAGAAGTCTTATAACCAAGGATTTACAGGAGAAGCCACACTGAGACTGGTAAGAAAGGCAGAGACAGGAAAAGGACTGCCCCTACTACCACAGACAGCTGCTAAGATTCTGGAATGATAGCTAACCTGCAAAGGTTCCCCCTGAGGAGTATGGGGTCTCACACCCAGGCTCCTAGCCCAGGCACCAGAGCCAAGAAGAGGAGCCCATGTAACATCTAGCTGTGAAAATCAACAGGGTTCTGTCCTCCAGGGAGATACAGGAGTCTGAAAGATCCAGGTGCCCTCTTATAGGGCCAATGCACAAAACCTTGTTCTCAGCCACTTGCCTTGTGCTCTGGCAGAGGGAGAGCAAAGCAGACTAGAGTCCCGTGAAAAGAGACTGGGGAGAGAGTTGAAGAGACAGATACCAGGATCCTCATGTTGAGACCCTTTCACCCACTACAGAAGCCATCTTTCTTGGGTGGGGTACTTCCCTCCTTACTGCATCAGTCAGGGGGAATGCAATAGCCCCAATATCTGGATTCCCTGTTGCCCCATCCTGCAGAGCTCATGTCCTGCTAAGAAGTCAGTTTCCTGAGCTGGGGTGTGGAGTTCTGAGTAGACTCAGGGGATGTCAGTAACTGAGCTGTGTGGCTTTGGAGCAGGGCCATTCCACACTCTATCCTGTGGACCTGAGTGGTGCCTACCCTCATAGGAAATATGCTAATCCCACTGTCTTGGCTCCTAGAAACCCCATCCTTCTGACTCCTGGTAGCCCCACAATGCCAAGGAGGTCTGGACAGAATCTAGGACAGATTGGATTGTGTGGCAGAAGGATGGTGACCATTTTTCCCTTGCATGCCCAAATGTTGCACAGCCTTCCCTTCACACAGCTAAATCTTGGTCTATTTGGGCCTGATAAACTCTGTTGAACTCACCTTGAGGACTCTCTGAGACCCTACCCCACAACAAAGGACTGTGGGAACCCGGGGGGCTGGGGACAGCTAGACTTGGTATACCCTGGGACTTTTCTGAGTGGCCTCAAACACAGCACTGGCGCGAGGAGTCTGAGCTTGTATCAATCTACTGAACACCACTCACCCCTACCTGATGACTCACTGAGAACCTACCTCATGCAACTCAAGTACCACCAGCAGCTCTTTTAGTAACTGAGCCTAAAAGGCAGCCAGCAGGGGGAGATAGGCAGAGGCAGATCTCTGGGTACTGTGTGCCTTTTGCTGACCTGTCCCCAGACTCAGTCCTGGTGGAAGCTGACCTTGGTACACAGCTTTTTCCTTACCACACACACCAAGACTCACAAAGGCAGCCACAAACTGAGGGTTGCTTTGTAGCTCCAAACAGGTTGCCCAGGACCAGTCACAGGCAGCATCTGACATTGATCTGAACCAGAGTCCTTCCCAGAAGGCCCCAGAGCAGATACAACCAGTGCTCAGCTTCAGGTAACACCAGAGCAGAATGCAATAAGCTTTGCATGTGGCATATCCACAAGGATATCTTGGCAGGCACCTGACCCTGCTGAGGTAAATTCCACATCTTGTGGTCAGCACCTACACAGCAGCTTGTACGCTGTGGTTGGGAGTCAACATGCATAGTCAGCCAGCATGAAAGTTGAACCCACTCATGAATGGGCCAACAGCAAACGCAATACTCAGTTACAACAGGAGGGCTCACATAACCCACACAAGGGTCATTTCTGGAGCACCTAGCTCAGGTGATCAGGAGAATGTGCCACTGAGTCCCACAGGACATCCACTACATAAGGCCACCCTACCAAGACTGGGAGTCATAGCAGATCTGCCTAATACATAGAAACAAACACGAAGAGGCAGCCAAAATGAGGATACAAAGAAACATGCCCTAAATGAAAGAACAGGAGAAACTGATGGAAAACAAAGCTAAATAAAACAGAGGCAAGCAATGTACCAGACACAGAGTTCAAAAAAATGGTTACAAAGTGTTGTGGAGCAAGTGCGAGAACCAAACGGTCAGAGATAACCAAATTAGAATTTAAAGAGCCTTTATTAGCTGGCCAGTGACTGCCCACCGGTCCACAAGCCAGACTTAGGTGGACAGCCCCAACTTTAGGGATTGGGGGGTTTATAAAGTATTTCAGGTGCATTCTTGTTCTTGCAGGTTCAGGAACTTGGACGGAAATACAGCTTGTATAGACAAAAATTTTCCACTATTCCCCAGGTCATTGCTCAAAGGACAGGTCACTGCTATTCCCCAAATCATTGCTCAAAGGACAAAGGAATAACAGTTAGGTTAAGTTCCTTGTTTTGCTTGGTCGGAGCATGCAACCTTAGGGGGTCCTGAGTCCGGGACCCAAGTTCAGCTGATTACCCTACTGGCTGGACATCTAAGAAATACCCTTTAACACAAAGATATTCAAATAATTTAGTGAGAACTTCAAAAAGAGAAACAAGCACAAAATGGATAAAGAAACCATTTAAAAAGGAAGAAATAAACAATAGATTGGATGAGTCAGAGGATTCCATTAGCAATTTGAAATAAAACATAACAGAAAACAACCAATCAGAGCAGCCAAAAGAAAAAAATAATTTTAAAAAATTAGGATAATTTAAGGGACCTTTCGGACAACATAAAGCATAACAACATCCACATCACAGGGGTACCAGAGGAGAAGAGAGAAGGCAGGGGATAAAGAACCTTTTTAAAAAAATAATTGGAAAGAAAAAAAAAGCTGAAAATTTTCCTAACCTGGTGAAGGAAAAAGACACACAGGTCCCAGAAGCACAGAAAGTCCCAAACAAGATGAACTCATAGGGGCCAACACCAAGAAATGTCATAATTAAAATGGCAATGGTTAAAGACAAAGAGAGAATCTTAAAAGCAGCAAGAAAAAGACAGTTACCTACAAGGGAGCTCACAAAAGACTGTCAGCTCATTTCTCAACAGAACCTTTTTAGGCCAGAGGGATTGGCATAAATATTCAAGTGATGAAAAGAAAGGGCCTCCACCCAAGATTAATTCTTTACACAGCTAGGCTATCATTTAAAATGGAAAGAAAAATAAATACCTTCCAAGACAAGAAAAAGCTAAAGGAGTTAATTACAACTAAACCAGTATTACAAGAAATGTTAAAGGGTCTTGAAAGAGAAGAAGGAGAGGGAGGAGGAGGAGGAGGAAGAGGAGAAGGAGGAGGAGAAAGAGAGGAGGAGGAGGAGGTACAACAAAAAAGAAAGGAATACAGTCATAAAGAATAAAATTACGAGGACTTCCAGCCAAGATGGAGGCCTAGACAGACACAGTGCATCTCCCTCCACAACTAAGAAAGAATACAACTACCTCAAAACTAAAGACAACCAGAAGTTCCAGAAAATCAAGCTGCATGGAAGTCCAACAAAAAAGATATGAAGAAGAAATACTCATCCAGACAGGTAGGAAGGGCGGAGCCAGGGCGAAAGGAGGTGGTGAGGTGGTGGCAGCAGTGGCAGTAGCAGCAGGCCAGCAGAAAGCACAGTCAAACATTTTTAAAATTTGAGAGGGTGACCTGGGGAGCACTCCCAGCACCAGACCAGACCACACAGTTCGAGGTTCCAGCACCGGGAACCATAAAGCCTCATTGCTTCTGACTGTGCAGACCAGTGGGGGATGGGGTGGAGGAAGAAACTGCCAGTCTCTCAGCAAAGTCCACTTGTTTAAAGGGCCCCAAAGGTCCTAGAACATCCGCAGACCCACCCACTCCGGGAACAACAGCCTGGGCAACAGCTAGAGAGGCGCCAGTCCCATACAGAAGTGGGAGAAGTGTCTGGAAAAGGGGCAAGTGCTGAGCAAGCAGCATTGTTCCCTCTCAGACCCCTCCCCCACACACGGCGCCACAATGTGGTGAAATGGGTCGCTCTGTACTGATGAATACCTAAGGCCCCGCCCCTTACAACAGTTGCAACAGCTCTACCTAAGACACAGAGGCCAACAAACACAGGAGCCTATCAAGATGAGGAGACAGAGAAGTATGGCCCAGAAGAGGGAACGGATCAAGGTTCCAGTGGGAGAACTTAGCAACGAGGAGATAGCCAACCTATCAAACAAGGAGATAGCCAACCTAACAGATGCAGAGTTCAAAACACTGGTGATAAAGATGCTCACTGACTTGACAGATAGGCTTGAGTATGGCAAACACATAAGGAAAGAAGTGAAGGCTATGCTAAATGAAACAAAGGAAAATCCACACAAAACCAATGGTGAAGACAAGGAAACTGGGGTTCAAATCAATTATTTGGAATATAAGGAAGAAACAAAGAGTCAACCAGCACAGAATGGGGAAACAAGAATAGAGAGGTCCAGGAACCTCTGGACAACTTTAAATGTGCCAACATCCAAATCACAGGGGTGCTAGAAGGAAAAGAGGAAGAGCAAAAAATTGAAAGATTATGTAAAAAAATAATGAATGAAAACTTCCCAAATTTGGTGAAGGAAATAGATATACAAGTACAGGAAGCACTGAGTCCCAAACAAGCTAGACCTAAAGAGGACAACACTAAGACACATCATCATTAAAATGCCAAAGGTCAAAGATAAAGAGAGAATCTTAAAAGCAACAAGAGAAAAGCAGGGAGTTACCTACAAAGGGGGAGTGCCTATAAGATTACCAGTTGATTTCTCAAAAGAAACTTTGCAGGCAAGAAGGGACTGGCAGGAAGTATTCAATGTGATGAGAAGCAAGAACCTACAACCAAGATTACTCTATCCAGCAAAGCTATCATTTAGAATGGAAGGGCAGATAAAGTGCTTCCCAGACAAGGTAAAGCTAAAGGAGTTCACCATCACCAAGCCATTAGTATATGAAATGTTAAATGGACTTACTTAAGAAAAAGAAGGTCAACACTATGAACATTAAAATAACAATGAACTGACAACTATCGACAACTGAATCTAAAAAATAAAAACAAAATCCAACTAAGCAAACAAATAGAACAGGAACAGAATCATAGGTGTGGGGATCTTTTGCAGGGTTATCAGCTGGGAAGGGGAAGGGGGAGAAATGGGGAAATGGTGCAGGGACTAAGAAGCATAAGTGGTTGGTATAAAATAGACAGGGGGAAGTTAACAATAATATAGAAAAGGGTGAAGCCAAAGAACTTATATGCATGACCCATGGACATGAAATAAAGGGATAGGATTGCTGGAGGGAATGGGGTACTGGAAAGAGGAGAGCAAAAGGAAAAGAAATTCAGACTACTGTAACAACATAATCAATAAAATATAATAAAAAAAAGATCAGAACAGAAATAAAGTCAAACAAACAATAGAAAAGATCAATGACAAACATGATTAAAAAACCTTTACCCAGACTCACCAAGAAAAAAAAGAGAGGACCCAAATAAATAAAACCAGAAATGAAGAGAAGCAACAACTAACACCGAAGAAAGATAAAGGATTGTAAGGAAATATTACAAACAAGTATACGCCAACAAGTTGGACAATCTGGAGGAAATGGATAAATTCCTAGAAACATACAATCTTCTAAAACTGAATCAGGAATAATCAGATAATCCGATTCTGGATTACAAGTAGTGAAAATTGAAGCAATAATTTAAAAAACTCCCAAAAAACAAAAGCCCTGGCCCGGATGGCTTCATGGGTGATTTTTACCAAACATTCAAAGAATTAATAACTATCCTTCTCAAACTATTCCACAAAATTCAAGAAGAAGGAAGATGGCCAAGCTCATTTTATGAGCCCAGCATTATCCTAAATCCAAAACCAGATAAAGACACTACTGAGAATGATGAACATATGCTAAAATCCTCAATAAAATATTAGCAAACCAAATCCAGTAATACATTAGAAAGATCATACACCATGATCAAGTAGGATTTATTCAGGTGATGGAGGGTTGTTGGTACAATATCCACATCAATAAATGTGATACACCACATAGGCAAAATAAAAGATAAAAATCACATAATCATATGAATACATGCGGAAAAAGCACTTGATAAAACCCAGCACCAATTTATAATAAAAACTCTTAGCAAAGTGGGAATGGGGCGATCATACCTCAACATAATAAGGGCCATATATGACATATCTATAACCAACATCATACTCAATGGCCATAAATTACAAGTGTTTCCCTTAAGATCAGGAACAAGATAGGGATGTCACTTTCACCTCTCTTATTCAACATGGTACTGGAATTCCTACCCACAGCAATTACACAAGAAGAAGAAATAAAAGGCAACCAGATTGGAAAGGAAGAAGCAAAACTGTCACTCTTTGCAGATGACATGATACTGTTTATAGAGAACTCTAAAGGTTCCACCAAGAAACTACTAGAACTGATACACAAATTCAGTAAAGTAGCAGGATAGAAAATAAATATCCAGAAATCAATTGCATTTTTGTACACTAATAATGGATTATCAGAAAGAGAAACTAAGAAAACAATTCCATTTACAATTGCATCAAAAAATTAAAGATGCTTAATTTGCAGGCAAGAAGAATGTCAAATGACTTGTAACTGGATGTCTTTCCAATAAGACAGTCTTACAGATTTAGAGACTGGTTTGTGGGTTATGTTGCATAAATTAACACATGTTTTCTGTTTTCATAGGGCATAAGCCTATGATCTCATTACCTGAGTGATTGTCTGTAAGTATAGGCCTCTTTTAGTCCTGTCTGCATCGCTGCCTCCTGAGACTCAACGGTTTGGCTGAACTAAGTGGCTGGGTTGGTGAAGAATGGGGTGATCTGTGAATTTCTCTTTAAAACTGGTGTCTCTTTTCTATCATAATGGCTTGGACAGAAAGGGCCCAGAGGTCTGAGACGAGGGGGAACCTAAAATATTCCCCTCAGCCCAAACTAAGTATAGTGGGCAGAAAGGTTTTGGACAAGTGTGACGTGCCTTGCACATCTTCCTCCAAAGAAGCCCTTTTTTTCCCCTAATATGGGACATTGCAAAATTAATCCCTGCCTTTTGTCATCTAGTGGTTATGGATTGAATGATGCCTTTTAACCCTGTTGCCAAATCTGTTGCCCCCAGAATACAACAAGGATACCAGCCTGTTAAACCAAGCATGCCATTGTCCGGGGACAGCCAACTGACCTGGAGTCTGCATGATCCTTCCCCATGTGGGAAGACCACCCTACTCTCCAAACCCCCACTCTGATTAGGGATTTCTGGACCCAACGGGTAGGTAGGACGATGACCATGCCCAGCTTGAAGCAGCTAAAGGAGCATGAGACCTTCGCCCATTGTTCTTTTTAAGATTATAAAGGGTCTTAAGTCTGAGAGAGGGGGTACTGTTATTTTTATTGTTATAAAAATTAATTAAGTATTTTTTTAAAAAAGAACAATATAGGAAAGGGTAAAGCCAGAGAACTTGTATGCACGGCCCATGGGCATGGACTGGAGGTGGGGGGCATTGCTGGGGGAGGCAGGGTGCTGGGCAGAGGGGAGCAAAGGGGGAAAATCTGGAACTATTGTAACAATATAATCAATACAATATACTTAAAAAAATGAAAATACCTAGAAATAAATTTAAGCAAGAATGTAAAAGACCTGTACTTGGGAAATTACAAGACACTGAAGAAAGAAATTGAAGAAGATACAAATGCATGGAAGCATATACCATGTTCATGGATAGGAATAATTAACATAATTAAAATGTCCATACCATCCAAAGCAATCTACAGATTCAGTGCAATTTTGATCAAGATACCAATGGTGTATCTCACAGAACTAGAACAAATATTCCAAATGTTTAAATGGATCTACAGAAGATCCTGATTAGTCACAGCAATCTTGAGAAAGAACAAAGTTGTAGGTATCACAATACCTGATATCAAACTATATTACAAGGCCATAGTACTGAAAACAGCATGGTATTGGCATAAAAACAGACTTACAGATCAATGGAAAAGAATAAAGAGCCCAGAAATAAAAAGCTACACCTTTATGGTCAGTTAATGTTTGCCCACAAAGACAAGAATATACAATGAAGTAGACAGTTTATTCAATAGATGATTTTGGAAAAACTGGACAGATATGTGTGAAAAAAGAAATTAGACCACCTCCTTGTACCATGAACAAGTATAAGCTCAAAATGGATTAAAGGCTTAAATGTAAGACTTGAAATCATAAAAATCCTAGAAGAAAACATAGGCAGTAAAACCTTGGGCATTTCTTATAGCAATATTTTTTTCTGATATAGCTCATCTCAGCAAGGCTAACAATAGAAAAAGTAAACAAATGGGGCTATAAACTGAAAAGTTTTGCACAACAAAGAAAGCCATCAACAAAATGAAAATAATGCACTAAATGGGAGAACATTTTCACAATGATACATCTGATAAGGGATTAATATCCAAAATTTATAAGGAACTCAGACAACATCAAAAGTACAATTGAATTACGAAATGGGCAAAGGATCTGAATAGACACTTCTCCGGAGCAGAAAATAAACATATAAGAAGACGCTCAATGTCACTAATCATCAGAGAAGTACAAATTGAAACCACAATGAGATATTACCTGATACCTGTCAGAATGGCTATCATCAATAAATTAACAAACAAGCGTTGGTGAGGATGTGGAGAAAAGGGAACCTTTATGCACTAGTGGTGTGAATGCAGATTAGTGCAACCACTGTGGAAAACAGTATGGAATTTCCTCCCAAAATAAAAATGGATCTGCCTATGATCTAATGATTCCACTTCTGGAAATACATCCAAAGAAACCCAAAACACTAATACGGAAGAATATATGCACCCTTGTATTCATTGCAGTATTATTTACAATATCCAAGATTTGGAAGCAGCCCAAATGTCCATCAGAGAATGAGTAGATAAAAAAAAGTGTGGTAAATTTACACAATGGAATATTACTACTCTTTGTGACAACATGAAAAGATCCTGAAAGCATTATGCTAAGTGAAATAAGCCAGTCAGAGAAAGACCAGTGACATATGATTTCACTCATATGTGGAATCTAATGAGCAAAATAAACTAACAAAATGGAAACAAATTCATAGATAGAGAACATACTGACAGCTGTCAGACGGGAGTGGAGTTGCCATGCTGGGTGAAAAAGGTGAAGGGATTAAGCCAAAAACAACAACAAAAGAAACCCTCATAGACACAGACAAGAGTATGGTGATTATGACAGAGAAAGGGAGTTGAGGGATGCATAAGAGGGTATGGGGGGATAAATAGTGATGGGAGGAGAGTTACCTTGGGGTGGTGAATACACAATTCAATGTACAGGTGATGTGTTATAGAACTGTACACCTGAAAACTATATAATTTTATTAACCAGTGTCACCCAAATAAATTCAATAAAAGAAAAAGAAGAGGATTAATGGCACCATTGGAAGTATTAATACTAATTAATAGTAATCACTATAACAAACACACACCTTCCTGAATATCAAAAGAAATGTTCAACAGCAAAGAAGAATAAACATGTTGAGAAAGAAATACAGTAAATGCCACATAATAAACACAAGTATCATCAGATGATATGACAGAGTTGAGACCAAATTTAACAGTCATCTCAATATTGTGAAGAAGCTTAACTTACCTATTATTTCAAAAAAGAATTTCAAATGGTTCATAAAGCAAAACTCAAATCCATACTATATATGAGGATACTTAAAATGCAGTGATTCAAAAAAGCTAAAAAGTAAAGAGTTTGACAAAGATTTACCAAGCAATGAAGACAATAAAGAAAAAAGAGTTTTAACTATCATAAAAGACAAAGTACATGCCAAGCCCCTACCCCTCCAAAAAATTAAATGTGTCAAAAAGGACTTCATAAGAGGAGCACAGCTTCCTCCAACCTGCTCCGCTCCAACATGGCTCCGTGGCTGTGCAGCATCTCTGCTGCGGCGTGGTGGCTGCTGGGGGGCCCGGGCCCCGCAACGCGGATGTTGTGGCTGCATCTGCGGCGCGCTTCTATTCCAAGGACAACGAAGGCAGCTGGTTCCGCTCTCTGTTTGTGCACAAGGTGGATCCCCGGAAGGACGCCCACTCCACCTTGCTGTCCAAGAAGGAGACCAGGAACCTCTAGAAAGTCCAGTTTCACAATGTGAAGCCCGGGTGTCTGGATGCCTACAACAGCCTGATGGAGGCTGTGCTGCCCAAGCTGCACCTGGATGAAGACTATCCCTGCTCGCTCGTGGGCAACTGGAACACGTGGTATGGGGAGCAGGACCAGGCAGTGCACCTGTGGCGATTCTCAGGCGGTTACCCAGCCCTCATGGACTGCATGAACAAGCTCAAAAACAACAAGGAGTATCTGGAGTTCAGAAAGGAGCGGAGCCAGATGTTGCTGTCCAGGAGAAATCAGATGCTCCTTGAGTTCAGCTTCTGGAATGAACCACAGCCCAGAGCAGGTCCCAACATCTATGAGCTGAGGACATACAAGCTTAAGCCAGGAACCATGATCGAATGGGGGAAAAACTGGGCTCGGGCCATCAAGTACCGGCAGGAGAACCAGGAGGCGGTGGGCGGCTTCTTCTCACAGATGGGAGAGCTCTACGTTGTACATCATCTCTGGGCCTATAAAGACCTGCAGTTTGGGGAAGAGACCAGAAATGCTGCCTGGAGGAAGAGAGCTTGGGATGAAAATGTCTACTACACAGTCCCCCTGGTGCGGCACATGGAGTCTTGGATCATGATCCCTTTGAAGATCTCACCTCTTCAATGATGCTGCTGCTGCCTTCACTTCATTCCCCTTCTCCCTCAGGGCAGCCACAGACCGAGGAGCTTCCAGTCCTGCTGTCTCTGTTCTCTCTCAGATCTGGGAGGACTCTGGCAGCTCAACTCAGACAGTGGGGAACTGAAGGACTTGCAGCTCTCCCCAGAGTCTTCCTACCTTCCCTGCCCACTCCTTTGTGTCAGAAGCAGTCCTTAATTTCTCTGAATGAAAAACAACTACCTTTTATGTCTTCCCCCTAAGATTCCTCATCTCAAGGCTACCAGCCCCCAATTACCACCATGGAAAACCTCAGTTTAGCTTTAGTTGAACAAAAGGTAGTGTGTCTAGTGGTTAGGTTGGGTGGGAAGGGAAGAGGTCAAACCAGACCAGGTTCTCAGGAATTCCCTGGCCACCCACTTGCTGAGCAGTCTGAACCAAGTCCCCCCTCCCACCACCCCCCGCTTGGAAAAAGCCTAGAATTGCCACAAGTAAAGGAAAACCGTCAATCAGCAAAGCCAGCAGTAGGTCCACCTAATTCACCTAGAAAGGCTGGGCAAAGGGAGCTGGAAAGGATCTGGGGGTCGGAAAACAGAATGGAACAGGAATAGAATCCAGAATCAGGCATCCTGAAAGTAGAACTTAGAATTTAGAACTTGGGTTTGAACTGCGGAACTTGGAATACAGAATGGCAAAGATAGAACAGATGTGACAGAAGACCACTTGGGAGGGGTTCCTAATACAAGACACTTGGAAAGAGGCTCATCTCTTTCCTTCTGCATAATGAGGTTGAAAACTTGAGTGTGTAGTTCCCAGCCCTTCTATGCAGGGAGAGTCTCCTGCCCTCCCTTTCCCTTCCAGCAGGCAAAGATATGGGCCTGAGCTTTTATTTCCCTCACCCTGCAGCGCTTTTCTCCCTCTTCACATTCGATCAGCCCAACCCTCATTCTTTGGGGCCACTGGATATGTGGAGTGGGGTCAGTGACTTTGGGGGCCTCCTCAGTGACCCCCACACTTCATGAACCTCTGGGTAGGTTTATTCTGCCTCCCTTTCAGGGAAACTTGTGCCAGAGTTGCTGATGGAACCAATTAAATGTTTACTATAAAAAAAAAAAAGGAGCACATTCCACAATGAAGATATGATAGTTCAGAATATCTTTGTAACAAATAAAACTACAAACCACCTATATAAAATAACATTTATAGGATACAAGAAGAAACAAAAACATACTAATAATAGATTTGAAAAACATTCTTAGTAAAACAGACCAAGTGGACAAAAATTAAGCAACAAAATAAAAGAGCTAAATAAAAATTAAAAAGTAAATCTTTTAGATATGTATACTCTATACTCGGAGAAGAAAGACTACATCTTCTTAAGTGCACAAAAATGGATCATGTAGTAAAGTATGAAGAACACATCAGCAGTTTCCATAAAATAGAAATATTATAAACAATATTCTCTAATCACAATGCTGTAACACTAGAAATTTACAATGAAACCAAAACACAAAAATAGTCCTTCTCAGTGGAGAGGTGAGATAGAAAGTGTATAAGAGAGAGTGACTTTGAGTATTACTTTTACATAATATTGACTCTTGAAAGCATATTAATTTACATACTCAAAAGTTAAATTCAATCAAGGAAAAAACTAGGGATAGGAGAAGTGAAAATATGAAAGCAAATTGAAACAAACAAATCTAATGTTATTTCAAATGCATACATACAGTAACCACAGAGAAAGAAAAAATTAATCCAAGTAACTTACGAACACAATATTTAAGTATATGTCTGCAAGACTTGAGCCTAAAGGCATTATATAGGGATAGGAAGGAAAGTTGCAAACAGATCCTGAACCTTTTTAAAAAGTTGGTCTGTTTATTGTAGTGACATAGGTAAGAAATTTTGAAATATTTTTGAGGTGTTCTGGGATTGAGTAAATGAGTAACTGCTGATGTTGAGTCAGGTTCCCACTGTAGAAGAAAGGACATTCAAATACAGAATAGAAGAAAGAAGGCATGGAAGAAGTCTGCAAGGATGGTCTGGAACTGGAATTACTGATTATTTTGTAAAAATGTAGAGAGGAAGCATGTGCAAGAATGTGAGTGTGTGAAACAGCACATGTATTGTGCCATAAATACACAAAAAGCAAATGGGGTAAAATTTTAACAGTAGTGTGTATGGGTAAAAGGTATACAGATGTCCTTTGTATTATTTTATTTTTATATTTGTTACTTCTTGTAAGTTTGAAATTATTTCCAAATAGAAATACTTTTATAAAATTTGTGACATATAGGAATATATCTAAAATATTGCCTCTGAAAAACTAGCTTTCCTAGAGCATAGATATTTTTTGGTGCTATAAAAATTAACCAGTATTTTATTAATCAATGTTAATTAATTAAACTTAAGAATTGATGTAGAAATAAAAAGAAAATCAGGTTTTAAAAATATAATTTATGTAAACAGAGATTTTTCACTTTAGAATATTTATGTGAAACTAATTATCAAATGCTTTATGTGAGCATATCTACATACTAGTCATGTTTACATAGCACTATTAATGATAGACTGTCACTGAGTTTCCTTACACCCTCAAATATTCACTGTATATATTGCTATATGGTCCCACAGGATTCTCAAACCACTCACTCTTCCAGTGATCGATCTAGGCCTCGGTCAGGAGATCGATGGTGATCACGTTCTGGTAAATGACATTTTGCATTTGGCTTTATTGTAGAGCTCAAATGATAAACATTACTTGAGTAGTTCTGGCGGCGAAGTTCCTGCACAGTCCTCTCCCTAAAGCAAAAACGTTTAAAATAGATGTTTTTAAACTTTATATCCAGGGACATTATCAACACTATGGTAAAACTGAAGTTCAATTCATACTTTAAAACTCAACCATCATGAATAATCAAAATCTGATGTTATCTAAGAAACAATGCTTCCCAGGCTAAATACTGCTTAGAGACCAATTTACCTTTCAAAGCGCTCCATCCCTAGTTGTCTTTTGGTAATGTCTAAATCAGCTTCCAGTTGCATTACAACATTCCTGAACTGGGTCACATCTCTACTCTGGATGGCCCTGTGTAAAGAATATGAGTGACAGTTAATTGAACTTAAAATATGTCTAGGACTCCTAGGGTACACTGAATCATGTTGGCAATGTTTTCTCAGCTTGACCACAGCCAAATTGTGATTTTTATGGATGTATATGCCAATTTTAGATGTAGTAAATGTACAAAGTAGCCTACTTGAAAAGCTTAAGCTGTGCCAGTCACATTCAATTACTTAGACTTTCTCTGTCAGTTTTCCTGTGTTTATACCAAGTAATATTATCTATCTATATTATCTATTTACTGCAAATAATTTTTGTAAAAGTACTTTGAAGTATTATATGCAAAGTAATAGTATAACCAAATAATCAAAACTGGAATTCACTAGCACCATGACTAATATGGTCTGTTATACATATTAAATCAAGCAAGTGCTTTATGTATACTTATAATTAAATTTGATATACCTGTACACACTCTATTTTAGCAGGATCTTCTTTAGGGCTAAAGAATGCTACAAAAACCCTGTACCAAGGCATACTATCATAAGGAAGATAATAATGGAGATTAAAGCTGTTTGTACAAAACATTCTATCCTCTTTGCTTGCTTCCAGGACTGCATTATATATACTGCTGAAATCTAAACTTAGAGACTAAGAGCACAAAAGTTTATCATGTTTACCAGTTCTAAATGATAGCACTTATAAGCCGGTCTAAAACATAATGTACCCTTTAAGGTGGGAGTTTTGTTATACTTCACTAAGGCAGATTTCCACCTACGAGCTTGAGAAAGTGATCTTGCAGAACTGGTTGAAGGTATCACAAAAGCCCAGTTGTGGTGACTTAAAAGATGACTCAGTGACAGCCAACATAACCTGGAAAAAGTGTCTGAAGGAAACTGGCTTTGGCTTTGCAGACTTGGCTTAGTAAGAGGCTCCTATGAGTGATTGATTTCTGAGATCATGATTCCTATCATTCCCCAGGGCCCAAGCTCAGTCAGGAGGGCAGAGTTGAGGCTGGATGAAAAAGTGTTATAGAGGAGACAGATAAGAACAGAGGCTAAGGGTCCTCATCAGTTTTTCTGTGAGAGGTGACCAAGTTTAATAATAAAATATTCATTATTCAGGTAGGCATTTCTTACCCAACCTTCCAGCTAAGGTCATGCAATAAGCTGCAATGGTGCTAGGGATTCTAAAAGAAGAAGCCCTCATGGACATAGACAACAGGGTGATGATTGCTGGGGGGAGGAGGGGTGGTGGTGATGGAAGAGGGTATAGGGGAGATAAATGGTGATTTATGGAGACTTGACTTGGGGGTGAACACACAATAGAGAGTAAAGACAATGTGCTGTAGAATTGTGCACCTGAAACCTGTATAATTTTGTTAACCGGTGTCACCCCAATAAAATCATTAAAAATAAATAAAATGAATGAATGAATAAAATAGATAAGTAACAAGAGAAGAAGCAAAAGTCAATGATCTAAGGGAAGTCTTTAGTAGTCTGTGGGTGCAGGAGTTCTTCCAGGTACCTCGTACGTACAATTATAGGTACATAAGGAAATAACTGTGTGACAAATGGAAAGATTAGGTAGCAATACCACACAGGTACATAAACAGAAAAATTCTTCTGGTTTCAGAAGTGCTTTTTTTCTAATCTGGTTATAATATTTCCTAAAGACAATATTTTAGATCAGACATTCTATTCTATCCAAAGCTCTATTGGAAACAATCAACAGAGAAGGTTAAACTTAAATTTAAGTCAATTTAGCTAAGCAGATAATAGAGATAAGTACTAAATCTTAGGCAAATTATAATCTTTCTGGTCATCGGTTTAATTAATGGCAAATTATGGATGCTTAAATTATATAAATTAGAGTTTTAAAATTCTACTAACCTATAAAGTACCAAAAATATAAGAAATACGGCTTTCTTATATTACTAACCAACTCACATTTTATTTTCTGCCAGACAAAGGTGATCTTTAAGAAGCTGAATTTCAGATTCTTTTTCTTGAAGCGCTATCTGAGACTGATACTCTTTGTCTCCACTGGCCACCACCAGAATTTCTAGGCTCTGCATGGAGATTCTCTCACTTGTCATCTGACTCCTGAGGAGTTCTGTTTCAGAACAAGCAGAATCTAATTCATTCTCCATCTGTACAATAATAGGAAGATACCTATACTTATTCCCATTCATTCACTTTACCAATAGATTATCAGAGACACATAAAATGTCTGTACTATGTTATAAACTAATGACCCTTTTAAATTTCTTGATTAGAAATATTGTCCTTCTTACCAAGTACACACACACAGTATCACTTTTCCCAATTCTTTGATTATATCAGAAAATTCATTAATACGTAATGAGTTATTCATCCCAAACTGCGAACAATGTCCAATTGCAGCTTTGATATTTATTTATATATTTCTGCAAGACTGATATAGTGATATCTGTAACTATGCTTTGTACTGAATTAGGTGAATTAGAAACACCTAACTACATTGCACTCCATTGTTAAGGAACATGAGGAGTCATTACACATTCCCTCTCTTGCATTAACCTCTTTTGAATGTTATCTTGAACCTGGGATACACTGTTAGCCAAATGTTTCTTCAAAAAAAAAAGAAAACCAGACATTACTATTTAGAAAAAAGAATTCATAAAATTATCTCATAATACATTATATATATGTATTTTAAAACATTAAATGTGAAGAGATAAAACTAAGAAAAAATAATTTAATAAAAATGAAATTATTGGAGGAGGGGTAGGCAGATAGGGGAAGAACTTGCTAGATGAGATATAATTAACAAATGATGTCTGACCATACAAAAACATATTGATAGTCAATATAAACAAAATTTACAAGAAAACAACTGGAAGAAAATAAACAGTAAATAAAATAAATAGTTAATATCTAATATAAGAAACTCATATAAATTGAGAAATATGAACAGAAAATTTATAAAATATAACTAATTAGTAAACATATGAAAAAATGTACTCTTATGAATAATCAAAGAAATATAAATTGAAACAAGATGCTATTTCTAGTCCAGAGTTTCTTAACCTTGAAAATACTGACATTTTGGGTTGGATAATTATTTGCTATAGGGAACTACCCTATGTATTATGTATGTATGCATACATATATACCCTATGTATGTATGCTTAGCAACATCCCTGGCCTCTACTCACTGGAGGCCAGTAGCATCCCCCCACCACAGAAGTGACAATCAAAAATGTTTCCAAACATTGCTAACTGCCCACTGGGGAGCAAAATCTCTTTCAGTTGAACCACTGTTTGAGTTTAACAAATTGGAACATTTCTTAGTTTGTTTTAATTAACATTAAACAGGGTAATGGTAATTTTGTACACTGATGGCAGGAATACAAAATGGAGCATCACTATTTTTGATATCAGTTTTATTGGAATATAATTCACATACCATACAGCTCACCCATTTAAAAGATACAATTCAGTTTTTTTAGTATATTAAAAGAGTTGTGCAATCATAACACAATCTCATAATCTAGGGGTAGAATTTTTCATTAACCCAAAATAAAACAATCAGCAATTTCCCCATGCCCCCTCTGCCTGCTGCCCCCAAATTAGCCCAAAGCAATCCCTAATCTATCTTCTATTACCGTGATCTGCCTTATTCTGGACATTTCATATAAATGAACAATATAATGTTTGTGTGGTCAATTATGACTGGCTTCCTTCACTTAGCCTAATGTTTTCAAGAGTCACCCATGTTTCAGCAGGTATCAGTACTCCATTACCTTTATTGCCAAATAATGTTCCCTTACATAGATGTAGGGATATTTCAGTTATTTACACTTTCTGACTATTATAAATAATGCTAAGAAAATCTGTGTACAAGTTTTTGCATGGGCCTGTGTTTTCATTCCTCTTCAATAGATAGCAGTGGAATTTCTGGGATTTGTGGAAATTCTATTTTTAACATTTTTAAGAAATGCCAAAATGTTTTCCAAAGTGGCCTCACTATCTCACATTTCCACCAGCAACATATGAGGGTTCCAAATTCTCTACATCTTTGCCAACACTTGTTACTGCCTTGTTTTTTTTTTTTTATTGTAGACATCCTAGTGCTTATGAAATGGTATAGTTTTGATTTGAATTTCTCTGATTGTTAATAATGTTGAGCATTTTTTCATGTGCTTATTGGCCATTTATGCATCTTCTATATAGAAATGTCTCGAGATCTTGTGCCCTTTTTTCAGCTGGGTTATTATTAATTTGTAAGAGTTCTTTATACATACTCTGGACACAATCATCTTCTAGAATATATAATTTAAAATTTTTTTCCATTCTGTGCAATGCCTTTTTACTATATTGATGATAACATTTGCAGCACAAAACTTTTTTATTTTGATGAAGTTGTTTTTTATTTACCCTTTTTTTTTAGTTTTTCAATTACAGTTGTCCCATTTTCCCCCATTGCTCTCCCCCACCCAGCCCACCCCTTCTCCCACAATCATATCACTCCCCGTTGTCCATGTCCATGAGTCATTTATACACGTTCCTTGACTAAACCCTTCCCTTACTTATTCCCCTTCTCTCCCTCTCCCCTCCCCCCTATTGACTGTTATTCTGCTCCTTGTCCTATTTAAGTTCATTTGTTTATGTTGTTCTTTAGCTTCCTGTATTAGGTGATATCATATGGTATTTTTCTTTCTTTGCCTGGCTTATTTCACTAAGCATAATTCTCTCTAGTTTCATCCATGTTGTCGCAAATGGCAGGAGTTCCTTCTTTCTTTCTGCTACATAGTATTCCATTGTGTAAATGTACCACAGTTTTTTGATCCACTCATCTACAGATGGGCACTTAGGCTGTTTCCTTTTATTGCTTATGCTTTCTATATGTATCTAAGAAAGCACTACATAACCCAAAGTCACACAAATTTACTTGTTTTCTTCTTAAGAGATTTATAATTTTAGCTCTTACATACAGGCCTATAATCTATTTTAAGTTAATATTTGCATACAGTATGTGATAGGAATTTAACTTCATTCTTTTCCATGTAGATGTTCAGTTGTCCCAATACCATTTGTTGAAAAAACTGCTCTTTCCCCACTAAATTGTATTGGCACCAATTTTTTGAAAATCATTTGTCCACAAATATGAGTTTACTTCTGGACTCTCAATTCCGTTCCATTGACCTATATATTTTTTTCTTATGTTACTGTCTTGATTACCATAGTTTTGTTAGTGAGTTTTGAAATTGGAAAGTGTTGGTTTTCTGACTTTGTCCTTCTTTTTCAAGATTGTTTTGATTTTTCTAAGTCACTTGCAGTTCCATATTAACTTTATGTTGTCAATTTCTACAAGAAAACCAGCTGAGATTCTGATAGACATTGTATTAAATTTGTAAATCAGTTTAGGGTGGTGTTGCCATTTTAACACTGGTAGTTCTGATCAATGAATATGGGAGTCCTTCCATTTATTCAGGTCTTCTTTAATTTCTTTTAACAATGATTTTCAGTTTTGTAAAGTACAAGTTTTACACTTCTTTTGTTAAATTTATTCCTAAGTATTTTATTCTCTCTTAATGCTAACCCTCTTTGTATCATTCCATTTGATAAATTTGCTCTCTTATTTTCAGTTGTTCATTGCTAATATAGAAATGTAATTGATTATTGTATATTGACTGATCTTCCATCCTGCAAACCTGATAACTGCTTTTATCAGTTACAATAGTTTTTTAGTGATTTAAAATTTTTCTACAACCAAGGTCATATATTCTGCAAACAGAACTAGTCTTACTTCTTTACCAATCTGGGTGCCTTTTATTTCTTTTTCTTCCCTTATTTCACAGGCTAGAAACTTCAGTACAATGTTGACTAGAAGAGGTGAGGAGGGTGTTTTTGTCTTGTTACTGACAAGAAACTGGAAAAGAATTTACTTTGTCCCTATTAAGTATAATGTTAGTTTTAAGTTTTTGAAGATGTTTTATATTAGGTTAAATTCTCTTCTATTCCTACTTTATATATTTTTAAATCATAAAATGGTGTTGAATGTTGTGAAATGCTTTTTCTGCACCTATTGAAATGATCATTGGTGTTTGTTCCTTATGTATTTATGTATTTCATTAATTGATTTTCAGGTTGAACCAACCTTGTATCCCTGGGATAAATCAACTTGATCATGGTATAAAATTCATTTCATATGTTGTTGGATTCCACTTCATAGTATTTTCTTGAAATGAAACCACAAATTTGCATCCTAGACTAATCAACCTACAAGGATATCATTTTAAAATGGAACAGAGCAAATGCAGTCCTGAGAGGGAAGTTCATAGCAATATAGGCCTACCTAAAAAAGATAGAAAAATCTCAAATAAACAACCTAACACTATATCTACAAGAACTAGAGGAAGAACAACAAATAAAGCCTAGAGTCGGAAGTAGGAAGGAAATAATCAAGATCAGAGCAGAATTAAATGACATAAAGACTAAAAGACAATTCAAAGGATAAATAAATTCAGGAGCTGGTTCTTTGAAAACAGAAACAAAATCAACAAACCAGACTCATCAAGAAAAAAGAGAGGACCCAAATAAATAAAACTAGAAAGGAAAGAGGAAAAATTAAAACCAATACCACAGAAACACAAACAATTTTAAGGAATTACTACAAACAACTATAATGCCAAGAAATTTGATAACCTGGGTAAATGGACAAATTTGTGGAAACATAAAATCTTCCAAAACTTAATCAAGAAGAAGAATAAGGCCTGAGTAGTCTGATAACAGTTAGCAAAATTGAAGCAGTAATCAAAAAACTCCCAGTACACAAAAGCCCTGGGCCAGATAGCTTCACAGGTGAATTTTATCAAACATTTAGGGAAGAGCTAACGCCTATCCTTTTCAAACTATTCCAAAAAATTCAAGAAGAGGAAAGACTCCAAACTCTTTTTATGAGGCCAGTATTATCCTAATTGCAAAACCAGGTCAAGACACAATGAAGAAAATTACAGGCAAATATCTGATAAATGTGTTTATCAGTACATTTATGATGAACATAGATGCTAAGGCCCACAACAAAATATTGGCAAACCAGATCCAGCAATACATTTAAAATATCATAGACCATGATCAAATGGCATTCTTCCCAGGGATGCATGGAAGGTACAATATTTACAAATCAATAATGCAATACACCAATACACCACATAAACAAAATGAGAGACAGAAATCACATGATCATATTAATAGATGCTGAAAAAGCATTTGATAAAGTACAACACCCATTTATGATGAAAACACTCAACAAAATGGGAATAGAGGAAGCATACCTCAAGGTCATATATATATATATATATATACATATATATATATATATATATATCGGCGGCGGCGGCAGCCGTCCGTCTCGAGAGATGATGGTGTAGCTTCTTAAGAGTCTATCTGCACGGCCGAGAATGGTTGTGCAGTCCGACTCGGGAGTGACACGGTATCTGTCTCCTCCCGTGTTGAATCGACATCTTGCGATGACGCTGGAGTGTCCTCTCCAGTGGAGCTGAAGCTACAGAGCCTGGGCAGGGTGATATGGAGGGTCTGCTGTTGCCCATGCAGCAGACCCCCCCTCTCTTCGCAGCTGAAGGATCCAAGGGAAAGACGGAGTCAATACAGCTTGGCTTCAGGTGCGCCGCAGGAGTTGCCGGTGTTGACTACAACGTCAAACCGCCTTAGGGACTCCGGCTCCGGATTTTCTGTCGGGGTTTACTCCCTTAGCCTTTCCCCTGAAGAGGTATGCCGCAAGGCAGCGGAGGTTTTTTGGAATCAGAGTTTTCCTTCTCTGATGTGCCCTGACTGGAAGATTGAACCAGCGACACTTAGCTCGCAGGCCGACGCTCAATCCACTGAGCCAAACCAGCCAGGGTTTTTATATATATATATATTAAAGGCCATATACAAGAAACCTGAAGCCAACATCATACTCAATGGGCAAAAACTGAAAGGATTCCCCCTGAGATCAGGAACAAGACAAAGATGTCCACTCTCTCCACTCCTATTCAACATAGTTTTGGAAATTCTAGTGACACCAATTAGACAAGAATAAGAAATAAAAGGCATCAAAATTGGAAAGGAGGAAGTAAAACTGTCATTATTTGCAGATAACAGGATAGTGTACATAGAAAACCCTATAGACTCCACTAAAAAACTACTTGATCTCATAAGTGAATTTGGCAAAATAGCAGGGTATAAAGTCAATATTCAGAAATAAAAGGCATTTCTGTACACCAACAATGAAATATCAGAAATAGAAACTAGAAAAAAAATCCCATTTACTATAGTGACATGAAAAATAAAGTACTTGGGAATAAATTTAACCAAGGAGGTAAAAGACCTGTACTCAGAAAACTATGAAATACTGAAGATATTAAGGAAGATACAAATAAATGGAAGCATATACCATGTTCATGGATGGGAAGAATCAACATCATTAAAATGTCCATACTATCCAAAGTAATTTATATCATAGATTCAACACAATCTCTATTAAAATAGCAATGGGATATTTCACAGACCTAGAACAAATACTTCAAAAATTTATATGGAACCAAAAAGAAAAAAGAAAACAAAAATCCTGAATATCTGCAGAAATCTTGAGGAAAAAGAACACAGAAAGAGGAATCACAATACCTGATATCAAACTATACCACAAGGCTACTTTAATCAAAACAGTCTGTTACTGGCATAAGAACAGACATATAGATCAATAGAACAGAATAGAGAGCTCAGAAGTAAACATAGGCCTATATAGACAACTGATATTTGACAAAAATGGAGGGAACATAAAATGGAGGGAAAAGAAACTCTTCAACAAGTGGCGTTGAAAGAACTGGACAGGGACATGCAAAAAAATGAAACTAGACCACACACCAGAATAAACTCAAGGTGGATTAAAGACTTAAATGTAAACTGTGACACCATAAAAATCCTAGAGGAAAACATAGGCAGGAAAATTTCAGATATCCCACAGAGCACGATTTTCACTGATATATCTCCTAAGGCAAGGGAAATAAAGGAAAGAATAAACAAATGGGACTACATCAAACTAAAGAGTTCCTGCTCAGCAAAATAAAACATCAGTGAGATGAAAAGGGAAACAACCATATGGGAAAATATATTTGCCAATGATACCTCAGACAAGGGATTAATCTCCAAAATATATAAAGAATTCATATGACTCAACAACAAGAAGACAGAAAATCC
Organism: Furipterus horrens; assembly: GCF_987537825.1. NCBI lineage: Eukaryota > Metazoa > Chordata > Mammalia > Chiroptera > Furipteridae > Furipterus > Furipterus horrens. Next base: position 54,031,900 of record NW_028327176.1, on the reverse strand, counting down.
AATTTAAAAATAGGCAAAGGACCTGAACAAACACTTCTCCAAAGAGGACATACAGAGGGTACACAGGTATATGAATGCTCAACATCACTAGCCATCTGAGAGATGCAGATTAAAACCACAACAAGGTACCACCTGAAACTGGTCAGAATGGCCATCATTAACAAACCAAAAAACAACATGTGCTGTCGAGGATGTGGAGAAAAGGGAACCCTGGTGCACTGTTGGTAGGAATACAGACTGGTGTAGCCGCTATGGAAAACAGTATGGAATTTCCTCAAAATCCACAGATGGAACTGCCTTTTGATCTAACAATTTCATTGCTAGGATTATACCTAAGGAATCCTGAAACACCAATTCAAAAGAACCTATGCCCCACTATGTTCATAGCAGCATGATTTACAATAGCCAAGTGCTGGAAACAGCCTAAGTGCCCATCTGTAGATGAGTGGATCAAAAAACTGTGGTACATTTACACAACGGAATACTATGCAGCAGAAAGAAAAAACTCCTATCATTTGCGACAATATGGATAAAATTGGAGAGAATTATGCTTAGCCAAATAAGCCAGGCAATGAAAGACAAATACCATATGATATCACCTAATACAGAAAACTAATGAACACAAACAAACGCGCAAAATTGAACCAATGGCATGTAAACAAGGAGCAGACTGACAGTGACCGGGGGAGTGGGAGAAGAGAAAAGAGGTAAGAAGGGGAAGGGTCTAGTCAAGGAACTAGTGTAAATGACCCATGAACATAGACAATGGGGTGGGGATTGACTGGGAGAAGGGGTGGGCAGAGTGGGGGGGAAGCAATGGTTGAAAAAGTGGGACAACTGTAATGGAAAAAAATAAACTTAAAACAAAAAAAAATGGATGAGTGGATAAAAAAGCTGTGATACATTTACACAATGAAATACTACTTGGCAGTAAAAAAGAAGGAAATATTACCTTTTACAACAATTTGGATTGACCTGGAGAGCACTATGCTAACTGATATAAGCCACTTGGAGAAAGACAAAAATATATGATTTTACTCATATGTGGAAACTAATGAACAAAATAAACTAACAGATAAAATAGAAACAGATTCATAGATAGCAGGCTGACAGCTGTCAGGGTGAGGGTGGGGGCCTGGATGCAGGTGGGAGTCTGGGTGAGAGTGGGATGGAGGGATTTAAAAAAGGGGGGGGGGACTCTCAGATATGAACAACAGTGTTGTGACTGCCAGGGGTGGGGGGAGTGGAGAGAGGTGGAGGAGGGTATAAGTAAAATAAATGGTGATGGATGGAGACTTGACTTGGGGTGGTGAACACACAGTAGAGTATACAGCTTATGTGTGGTGGAATATGGACCTGAAATCTGTATAGTTTTATTAACCACTCTCAGCTCAATAAATTCAATTAAAAAATAATAAATGAAAGAAAATTAAGACTAGGATTATAAGGTTCTAAAGCTCCTTATTCTAGCATTTTAAATTATTTTCTTGGAAATGCAGGTGAAGATATATATCTTCTGCCTTTAACATTTAGTTCCTCATTTAAAATTATCTGAGTGCCCACTACCTAAAGTCAAACTATCTCCCATCACCAAATATTAGGCTCCCCTCCACCCCCAGTGCAATATACAGATTTGGTATCATAAAAATGTACATTTCAAACCTATATGACCTTATTAACCAATATTATCCCAATAAATTTTTTTTTAAAAAAACACAAAATTATCTGAATAATTGCAGGAAAGAAAGTCTGGTTCAATATTCAAAAGTAAATCAATATCATATCAACAGATTAAATGAGAAAAATCATATGAGTATATTAGCTGATGCAGAAGAAGCATTTGACAAAAATTCAACATCCATTTATTACAAATACTCTAAGAAATATAGAAACACTTCCTGACCTTATAAAAATCATCTATACAAAATTCTACAGATAATGGTAAAAGACTGGATGCTTTCCCCCTAATATCTGAAGAAGGCAAGGGTATGTCTACTTTTACCGCTATCATTCAATTAGCATTAAAGTACTAACCATTGCAAAAAGGCAAGAAAAGGAACAAAGGAAAAAATAAAACTTTTTATTTTCAGATAACATAATTGTCTACATAAGAAAATCAGTATATGTTTAGAGGGAGTTTGAGAGAAGGCTGAAACTGTGTTCCATTACCAATTAAACCCATGATGGGGCAAGATCCCAAAGTAGAAATCACCTTGTGATTAGTCTAAGAGTTCACTCCTGACAAAATAAAGGATCAATTAGACTGCTGCATTTGTACATTAAAAAAAAAAAACCAAAATAATGGAAGTTCAAAGAAATATTTTTTGTTAAAAAACATAATTTCTACATATAAAATTCCAATGAATCTGCAGAAAAAGTCCTACAATTAATAAGTAAGTTTGGCAAGGTTACAGGATAATAGATCAGCATTCAAAATCAATGTGCTTCTATATACTGGCAATGAAAACGTTGATAGCAAAACTTAGAATAGGATACCATTTACAGTAGCTCAAAAAAAGAAAAAACACTATGCACTTTGTAGGTGTAAATCTAACAAAATATGTATAGAACTTACATGCTGAAAACTACACAAAGGTAATAAAAAAAATCAAATCAAATCTAAACAAGACACACTGTGTTCATGGAATCCAATCCTCAACATAGTAAAGATGTCAGTTCATCTCAAATTGATATACAGATTTAATGCAATTTTTATCAGAATCCCAGCAAGAGTTTTTGAAGAAATAGACAGATTATTCTAAAATTTATATGGAAAAGCAGAAACCAGAATAGCTAAGACAATTCTGAAGAAGCAGAATAAAGTCGATGAAATCGGTCTACCTGATTTAAAGATTTATTATTACCTACACATTAATCAACACTATGTGGTTCTAGTGGAAAGACAGACAGATTGATCAATGCAAAAGAATAAAAAACCCAGAAATAGAACCACTCAAATATATCCCACTTATTTTTCACAAAGGTACAAAATCAATTTAATTAAGGAGAGGTAGCTTTTTCAACAGATGGTACTAGAGCAATTGGACACCCTTAGGCATTAAAAGAACTTAGACTCAAACCTCACACCATATGCCAAAATCGACTCAAAATGAATCATACGTGTAAAAATTTAAGAGTAAAACCTAGCAAAAATCTTTGGGACATAGAGCTATGCAAAGAATTTGTATGCTTAAAAACAAAACCACAATCCATAAAAGGAAAACTGATAAATTGCACTTCATGAAAATTTAAAACTTTTGCTCTGAGAAAAACTTTTGCTAAGAGAATAAAAACACAAGCTACATAGTGGGAGAAAATATTTGCAAACTATGTATTTGATAAAGGACAACAATCTAGACTTCCGGCCAAGATAGAGGCCTAGACAGACACACTGGGTCTTCCTCCACAACTAAGAAGGAATACAACTACCTCAAAACTAGAGACAACCAGAAGTTCCAGAAAATCAAACTGCATGGAAGCCCAGCAAACAAAGATATAAAGAAGAAATACTCATCCAGACAGGTAGGAGGGGCGGAGCCCTGGCGGAGAGGACATGGTGTGGTGGCAGTAGTGGCAGTGGCAGAAGCAGACAAGCAGAAAGTGCAGCCACAGGTTTTATTTTTAAGTATATTTTATTGATTGTGTTGTTACAGTAGTTCCAATTTTTTCGTCTTTGCTCCCCTCTCCCCAGTACCCCACTTCCCTCCGGCAATCCCATCCCCCCTTAGTTCATGTCCATGGGCTGTGCTTATAAGTTCTTTGACTTCACCCTTCTCTATATTATTTTTAACTTCCCCTGTCTATTTTGTACCAACCGATTATGCTTATTAACCTTGTACCATTTCCCCATTTCCCCCCCTCCCCCTTCCAAGCTGATAGCCCTTCAGATGACCCTCTTACCCATTATTCTGTTCCTATTCCGGCTTGCTTAGTTGGATTTTGTTTTTATTTTTTAGATTCAGTTGTTGATAGTTGTGAGTTTGTTGTCATTTTAGTGTTCATAGTTTTGATATTCTTTTTCTTAAGTAAGTCCCTTTGACATTTCATATAATAATGGCTTGGTGATGATGAACTCCTTTAGCTTCACCTTGTCTGGGAAGCACTTCATCTGCACTTCCATTCCAAATGATAGCTTTGTTGGATAGAGTAATCTTGGTTGTAGGTTGCTTTTCATCACATTGAATACTGCTTGCCAACCCCTTCTTGCCTGCAAAGTGTCCTCTGAGAAATCAGCTGAGAGTCCTATAGGCACCCCACTGTAGGCAACTCTCCACCTCTCTCTTGCTGCCCCCAGGACTCTCTTTATCTTTCACCTTTGGCATATCCGTTATGATGTGTCCCGGTGTGATCCCCTCTGGGTCCAGCTTGCCCGGGACCCTCCGTGCTTTCCAGACCTCTATGTCCATCTCCTTCGCAAAATTTGGGAAGTTTTCCTCATCTTTTTCAATTCTTGCTTCCTCATTCTGCACTGGTTGACTGTTTTATTCTTCCTTGTGTTCCAAGTCATTGATTTGAACACTGGTTTCCTTCCCTTCACCATTGGTTTTGTGTGGATTTTTCTTTGTTTCACTTAGCATAGCCTTCACTTCTCTTATGTGTATGCCATACTCAAGCCTGTGAGCATCTTTATCATCAGTGTTTTAAATTCTGCGTCTGTTAGGTTGTCTATTTTCTCATTTGTTACGTTCGATATCTCCTAGTCGCTTAGTTCTCCCACTGGAAGAACTTAAAACATTTGACTGCACTTTCTCCCAGCCGCCAATGCTGCTGCCACTACACCGCATCCTCTCCGCCCCGGCTCTGCCCCTCCTACTTGTCTGGATGAGTATTCCTTCTTCATATCTTTGTTTACTGGACTTCCATGCAGTTTGATTTCTGTTTGTTTCTAGTTTTGAGGTAGTTGTATTCCTTCTTAGTTGTGGAGGGAGACGCAGCGTGTCTGCCTATGCCCCCATCTTGGCCGGAAGTCCATCCACACATTTTAAAAAGTGGGGAGGGACGCCTGGGGAGCGTTCCCAGCTCCTGACCAGACTGCGCAGCTCACAGTCCCAGCACCAGGGAAAATACAGTCTCATTGCTTCTGACTATGAAAACCAGTGGGGGTTGGGGTGGAGGAAGAAACTGCCGGTCTCTCAGAGAGTCTGCTTGTTTAAAGGGCCCCCGTGGTCCTAGAACATCCGCATACCCACCCACTCTGGGAACGATGGCCAGGGTAATAGCTAGAGAAGCGCCAGCCCCATACAAAAGTAATAGTGCCTAGAAAGGGGCAAGTGCTGAGCAAGCAGCATTGTTCCCTCTCTGACCCCTCCCCCACATACAGTGCCACAAAACAGTGAAACGGGTCTCCCTGTACTGATGAATACCTAAGGCTCTGCCATTTACAATGTAACAGGAGTGACAGGTCCACCTAAGACACAGAGGCAAACAAACAGAGGAGCCTTTCAAGATGAGACAGAGAACTATGGCCCAAAAGGGGGAACAGATCAAGGTTCCAGTGGGAAAACTAAACAATGAGGAGATAGCCAACCTAACAGACACAGAGTTCAAAACACTGGTCATAAAGATGCTCACAGGATTGACAGATAGGCTTGAGTATGGCGAACACATAAGGGAAGAAGTGAAGGCTACACTAAATGAAATGAAGGAAAACCCACACAATATCAATGGTGAAGGGAAGGAAACCAGGGTTTAAATCAATGATTTGGAACATAAGGAAGGAAAAAGCAGTCAACCACTACAGAATGAGGAAACACGAATTGAAAAAAATGAGGAGAGGCTTAGGAACCTCTGGGACAACTTTAAACGTACCAACATCCAAATCATAGGGGTGCCAACAGGAGAAGAGAAAGAGAAAGAAATTGAAAGCTTATGTGAAAAAATAATGAAGGAAAACTTCCCAAATTTGGTGAAGGAAATAGACACACAAGTCCAGGAAGCACAGACAGTCCCAAACAAGATAGACCCAAGGAGGACCACACCAAGACAAATCATTATTAAAATGCCAAAAGTGAAAGATGAAGAGAGAATCTTAAAAGCAGCAAGAGAAAAGCAGGGAGTTATCTACAAAGGGGTGCCTATAAGACTATCAGCTGATTTCTCAAAAGAAACTTTACAGGCAAGAAAGGACTGACAAGAAGTATTCAATGTGATGAAAAGCAAGGATCTACAACCAAGACTACTCTATCCAGAAAAGCCATCATTTAGAATGGAAGGGCAGATAAAGTGCTTCCCAGACAAGGTAAAGCTAAAGGAGTTCATCATTACCAAGCCATTATTATATGAAATGTTAAGGGGACTTATTTAAGAAAAAGAAAATCAAAACTATGAACACTAAAATAACAACAAACTCACAACTATCAACAACTGAATCTAAAAAATAAAAACAAAATCCAACTAAGCAAACCAGAATAGAAACAGAATCATAGGTATAGGGATCATTTGGAGGATTATTAGCTGGGAGGGAGAAGAGGGAAAAATGGGGAAATGGTGTCGGGATTAAGAAGCATAATCGGTTGGTACAAAATACACAAAGGGATGTGAAGAATAATATAGGAAAGTGTGAAGTCAAAGAACTTATATACACGACCCACAGACATGAACTAAGGGGGGTGGGATTGCTGGGAGAAGGGGGGTACTGGCAGAGGGAAGCAAAGGGGGGAAAATTGGGACTACTGTAATAACATAATCAATAAAACATATTTTTAAAAAAGAGCAAATCATTATGAATATTTCGTGTACAACATTTAATGTATATTAAAAAAATAAACTAGAGATTATTTCTCATATTTAAAAAAAAGGACTAGAATCTAGAATATATAAAGAACTCTCGATACTCAACATTAAAAAAGCAAAGATTTTACCGAAGAAGATAAACAAACACATAAAACTTTGAACTTCAATATATCACTACACATATCAGAATGGCTAAAATAAAAAATAGTGACAGCACCAAATGCCAGCAAGGAAGTGGGAAAAATGGATTACTCACATATTGTTGGTGGGAATGCAAAAGGGTACAGAAACTTGGGAAAATAGTTCAGCACTTTCCTAAACAACAAATCATGCAACTATCATGGAACACAAAAATTGCATTTCTGGGCATTTACAGAGAAATGAAGACTTATGTTCACACAAAACCTGTACACAAATGTTTACAATAGCTTTATTTGTAAGATCAAAAAACAGGAAATAACCCAGATGTCCTTCAATGCGTGAATGGTTAAATAAACTGTTTAAACCAATGGCATGGAATACTACTCAGCAATAAAAAGAAACAAACTTAATCCATTCAACAAATTGGATTAATCTCCAGAAAATTATGCTGAGTAAAAAAAAAAACAAAAACGAAAAAAAAACACAAAAAAACACACCAATCCAAGGAAGTTCTATATTGCATGATTCTATTTATATAAATTCTTGAAGTGACAAAATTATAAAAATGGAGAACAAATTTTAAAGTGAGGTTCGGTACAGGAAGAAAGTAGATAGGACTACAAAAAGTCAATATGATGGATCCTATGATGGAAAAGTTCCCTATGTTGTCTCAATCAAAGCTCACATCCTGGTTGTAATATTACACTATAGTTTTGCAAGATGTTACCATTACCATTGGGGAGACGAAGTAAAGGATACACAGGATTTCTTTGTATTATGTCTTACAATTGTATGTGAATCTACACTTATCTCAAAATAAAAAGTTTAATTTTAAAAAAGTAGTGTAAAGAAAAAGAAACCTTCATTCATTGCTGGTGGGAATGTAAACTGGTATAGCCACTATGGAAAACTGTATGGAGGCTTCTCAAAAAATTAAGAATAGAATTAGCATATGATCCAGCAACTCCTTTTCTGAGTATCTACCCCAAAAATGTAGGAACATTTATTCACAAAGATATATGCACTCCTATGTTCAGTGCAGTATTATTATTCATGGTGGCCAAGACATGGAAACCACTGAAGTATCCTCAGATACATAACTGGATAAAGAAGATGTGGTACATACATACAATAGAATACTACTCAGTCATAAGAAAAGATGTAGTACTGCTATTTGCAACAACATGGATGAACTTTGAGAATATCATGCTAAGTTAAATAAGTCAGACAGAAAAAGTCAAGAATCATATAATTTCACTCATTTGTGGGATATAAAACTGAAAGCAACAAATGAACAAACAAGAAAAAGAAACAAAAACTCATAAGACACAGGGGACAGTATGGTGGCTACCAGAGGGAAGTGGTTGGGGGAATAATAAAGGGCAAAGGGGGTCAAATATATTGTGACACAGGAAGGTTTGATTTTGGGTGATGGGCACACAATGCAATATATAACTACCATATCAGAACGATACACTTGAAACTTATATAATTTTATTAACCAATGTCACTCCAATAAATTTTTTTTAAGTATTTGTGCCCCTTATGTGCATAGTACAGCTAACGAAGTACAAAGTCCTTTCCCCTTGAAATCATCACTTATTATGGGAATAAACATGTATACATAAATAACTAAATTTCAAGGCAAAAAGAATTTATGTCAAGAGTGTTTTAAAATAAAATGATAATTAGCCTGACCACTTAACACCCATTAGAATAGCTATTATTAAAAAAAACCAAAAACTAAAAAATAACAAGTGTTTCAGTTATCACAACATATATTGCTTTTCTAATTTGTAAACAGGAAAAATTGTTTTTAAAGAAAAAATTAAGGACATATTATTTGAATTTTTACAGTATCCATTCATGGGTTACTTTCATCATTAAAATGTTCTTGCTGAATTAAAAAATAATTTAAGGAAGAGTCTGGCAATACTGGCATATACTTCATGAATAAAATATTAATAGTGAGTTCTTATAGAAACCAGCTAGATACGTGGTTCTCAAATGCAACATATCCTCCTAACAAACAGTAGACTAACAAAACTAAAATTTCAATAGGATCTGATAATAATAGAAAGGTAAACATGACCAAAATTTGTTGATACTTCAATTACCCTATGCAACTTGTATACATATCCTTTTAGGATCTGGGCTCCATCTATGTCTCCAGATGCATCTCCAGCCATTTTCACCCATGCATGCTACACTGGCCATTGAAAATTACTTACTATTCACTCAATAATTCGTTTTTACCTCCATAGGGAATGCCCTATGTTATTGTTCCCACTGAATGAACCGGCCTCATCTCTCTGTGCTCATTAGTACATCCTTGTGAACTCCTCCTTGACACTCACAGGCTGAATAGAAACTCCCTCTCTAAAACCTTGAGTATTTCTTATTTGTAAAACATTCATCCTAAATTATTTGTATGTCAATACTTTAAGGTCTTTGAGGGCAGTAACCTGTATCTTTTGAACATTATATTTACAGTGGCAAGTGTGATGTCAGGAACTAGGCAGATATAATCAACTGAATTAGTTTAGAAGAACCCAATTAGTAAATAAATTTAGCTTAAAAGAATGTCATTAAAGTTATAATTTAGCTAGATAAACCTCAACCCATGGTTCTTTGCTGATTAGTATATAAATGTGTTTTATAATTCTTCCTGCCAAAAGTAAATATAAATTTAATACTCAAAGGAAGATTTCTGTTACACACTTGAATTGTTGGAATATAGTTGTCAAATTAATCTCTTGGACTTATAAAACAAAACTAAAGGTGAAAGAAAGGGCTCAATGTAATATATTATTAAAAAGAAGAACTTTTTCTAAACTTGTAGTAATTGTATGGTAATAGAAATATAAAAAATCATTTTTAAATGCATTACATACCATTTCAATTTCTTGATCTTTAGCAATCAGCTGTCGATTAAGAAGCTCCTTCTTTGAGTCAAGTTTAATATGAAGTTCCCTTGTGGAAGACAAGTCTGCAAGGGCAGACACTTTTTCAAACTGAACCTTCTGAAGCTCTGCTTCCATCTTTACAAGAGATTTATTTAAGGTACAAATCTGGGACTTATAAGACCTTTCTGTATTTAAGTGCTGCAAAAATAAAATAATTTTTTTAACTTGGAAAAAACTACAACATTGAACACAAAATGGGGCAAATTTTTAAACAAAGGTAGACTTACATTATAAGGAAATTTTGATGCTATAGGTAGTAATATTTGTATAAAACACTCTGGGAAACATAAATTTGGATATCAAATTTCTATACATAAAATCCATGAGTAAGGTGGTCAAGTGGTCATATTTGAAAAACAACTTTTCCCACTTAAAAGTCTCAGCACCAAAGCTGGTTGAGATATACACATTTGGTCTAAATTTGCCACAGTTTCAATTATTCTACAATATAAATATTATTGTTGTCTTTAACAACAAAGTGAAAAACAAAACATAAGCCACTATTTCACCCACAATACCTATTTCCAATCCTTGAAAGCCATGTTGATATTGGCCATAATATCGTAAAATGAGGACTGATAACTCTCTAGCACTTACTATACCCAAGGGAAAAATACTCGGGGCAAGTATAAATTAATACATCCATTTTATGAGTAATAAGAGTATGTTTTAAAAATGGTAATATGAGATTAAAGTTATATAAACATTTTCAAACTCTCAAGATAATCCACCCCCCTTTTTTTTTTCCAGAAAAAAAGGTGTCTTATGTCAGTACACTGCCACCTACAGAGAAGTATTTGCTATTATGTGAAGATAACAGAACTGAGAGGCAAGTTAAGACTTTTTCTGCTTTTACAACTCCATTTACAAGTACAAAGCACAAAAAAAATTGCTCCTGGGAGAAATTATTTGGCCACAATTCACTCTTACCTTTCTCCTTCCCTTCCTTCCTCACTCTATTTCTCACTCATTCTTTAAATAATCTGTTATCCATAGTTTTACCCACCTACCCATCTAACCATCCGGTCTATACTTATTGAATATATTCTATGTTCCAGTCAATGTGCCTAGAGGCATATGCAATGGTATGGAAAATGGTCTCTGCTCCCATAAAACTTTCAACTGTGGGTGAGTCATATACCAATCAAATAATCATACAGATGAGTATATTAATATATATTTAGCAAATATTTCTAGAGGAAAACAAAGTGTATAAAAATGAAAAGTGACCTAAATTGAGAGTCAGGGAAGTCAGGAAAGGCTTTCCTGAGCAAATGACAGTTGAGCTGATGAGATTTGAAAGGTGAATAGATATATACAGTGTGTATTGGGGAGAACATCTTTTCAAGTCAGGAATGCTAACTGCAAAGCTTTGGAGTGTGTGTGGGGGGAGGGAAAATGACATGTTCCAAGAAGAGAGAAGGCTGGTATGGATGGAGCTCATATCACAGTAAAGAGCGATAGGGAATGCAATTGAAAAGGTGTACAAAACTTACAAGACAGAATCCTAGTCAGTGGGTTAAAAATAAGGTCTTTATCCATGGAAAGGTCTAAAAGAGGGAGGTGATGTGATCAGTTTTGTGTTTTGGAAAAATCACTCTGTATGATTCAGTTTCTAATAAGAGTTGATTAAGAGGAAGACCTTCTCTTAAAGGCTAAGATAAAAATAGAACAAAAAATATTTTTGTAATTCATAGATGAGCTTGCAAAAAAGAAAGAAAAATTCTCCCATGCCAAAAACAAATAGAAAACAAAGTCAGAGCAGGAAGCATAAGAATAAACCAGAAGATAAGAATTGGGGAAGAGACTTTCGGCCAAGATGGAGGTATAGACAGACATGCTGTGCCTCCCTCCACAACTAAGAAGGAATACAATTACCTCAAAATTAGAAACAACCAGAAGTTCCAGAAAATCAAAGTGCATGGAAGTCCAACAAAGACATAAAGAAGAAATACTCATTCAGACAGGTAGGAGGGGCAGAGCCTGGGCACAGAGGACACGGTGAGGTGGTGGCAGCAGCAGTGGCAGCGGCAGGTAGGTTGGTGGAAAGCACAGTTGCAAGTTTTAAAAAGTCAGGAAGGACACCTGGGGAGCATTCTCAGCTTCTCACCAGACCACACAGCTCACTGTCCCAGCACCAGGGAAAATCAAGCCTCATTGCTTTTGACTGTGCAGATCATTGGGGGTTGGGATGGAGGCAGAAAGTGCCGGTCTCTCAGCAGAGTCCAATTGTTTAAAGGGCCCCCACGGTCCTAGAACATCCGCAGATCCACCCACTCTGGGAACGACAGCCAGGGTGGCAGCCAGTCCCATACGGAAATGGGAGAAGTGCCTAGAAAAAGGGCGAGTGTTGGGTAAGAGGCATTGTTTTTATCAGATCCCTACCCCACATACAGCGCCAAAACGTGGTGAAACAGGTCGCTCTATACTGATGAATCCCTAAGCCTCTGCCCCTTATAACGTAACAGGAGTGACAGCTCTACCTAAGACACAGAGGCAAACACACACAGGAGACTTCCGGCCAAGATGGAGGCCTAGACTGACATGCTCCGTCTCCCTCCATAACTAAGAAGGAATACGACTACCACAAAACCAGAAATAACCAGAAGTTCCAGAAAATAAATGGAAGTCCAATGTATGAAGTTATTAAGAAGTGGTGCTTCTCTGGATGGGTAGGAGAAACAAAGCTGGGGCAGAGAGGTCGAACTGTGCTGTCAGCAGCAGCAGCAACAGTGGCAGGACAGTGCTAAGTACCGACACTCGTATTTAAGGGGTGGTGAGAAGCACCTGGGAGCACCCCCGGCTGCAAACCAGATATGTCAACTTGCGATTTCAAAGCAGGGAAAGGCAGACCTCCATTGCCTTGGACCCTAAGGCCAGGCCTGGAGGGGGTGGGGACAGAGGAGGAGACTCCCGGCTTCTCAACAGAGAGTGAATGGCAGGAATCTATCTTGGACCTCACCCCCGCAGAAAATGCCACAGTGTGATGAGTAGGGTCGCCTGGTTGTGACAAGTGCATGGGGCTCTGCCCCCTATAGTGTAGGAGGTGTGACAGCCCCACCCAGGAAGCAAAGGTAAACACAAAACTGTCAGGATGGCACAGATCATGATAGAGATCCCGGTGATGCAGCTGACCAGACAGCAAATATCTAATCTAATAAAGCAACAGATAGGAAATCTTTCTGAGGCTCAGTTCAGAACTTTGGTTATAAAAATTCTTACAGACCTAACAGCAGATCTTGAACAAGATGGGGAAGGAATGAAGGCTAGTCCTGCTGAAATGAACAAAAACACATACAAAACTAGTGGTGAGGGCAAGAAAACCAGAGATCAAATCATCAGATCAGAACATAGGGAAGGAACAAACAGTCAACCAGTGCAGAAAGAGAAAACAAGAAGTAAGGAAAATGAGGAGAGGCTCAGAAACTTATCAGACAGCTATAAGCAGACCAACATCTGAATCATAGGGTTGCCAGAAGATGAAGAAGAACTAGAAATTGAAAAATTATGTGAAAAAATAATGAAGCAGAAATTCCCTAACTTGGGGAAGGAAATGGACTTACAGGTCCAGGAAGCACAGAGAGTTCCAAAATAACTGCACCCAGAGAGAACCACACCAAGACACATTGACCCGTCCCGCAGGTCGAGCAACGAGGACCCTAGAGGGGGAGTGAGGATGAAGAAGGGGCAAGAGACACAAAGAGAGGAGACAAGACAGTGCTCTGATCAAGTCTCATTTATTCTTAGTCAAAACAGCATTCTTATAGCTTAGGAGAAGAGGAATTTTTCATTTGGGGGGAACACAGCTGCAGCTTGGGCGTTATCTGGCAGATATGAGTTAAACTGCAGGACAGCAATCCCAGGAATAGAAAGAGGGACGTTGCCCTAGTAAGGAGTAAACAACTATTATGGGATGGTGAAGCCATGTCAAGCAGAACTTTAGGATGTCGGTTAGTAAGACTTCAGCTGAGGAACTTTTTAGTTCCCCACAACACATTATAATCAAAATGTCAAAAATTAAGGATAAAGAGAGAATCTTAAAAGCAGCAAGAGAGAAGAAGAGAATCACATACAAAGGGGTCCCAATAAGACTCTCAGCTGATTTCTCAAAAGAAACTCTGCAGGCAAGAAGGGACTGGCAAGAAATATTCAAAGTAATGAAAAGCAAATACCTACAACCATGATTACTTTATACAGAGAAGCTGTCATTCAGAATATAAGGGCAGAGAAAGTGCTTCCAGGACAAAGTAAAACTGAAGGAGTTCATCAGATCCAAACCACTGTTATATGAAATGTTAAAGGGACTTGTTTAGGAGAAAGAGGATCAAACCTATGAATATTAAAATGAAAACTGTATCACAACAACCAAAAACAGAAGCTAGGGAACTGAAACAAAGGCAGACTAAGTAGGCAACGAGAGTGGGAAAAGAATTATATGTATGGGGAACATTATGGGGGGAGGCCAACAGGGAGGGGGGAGGGGGAAAGGGAGGGAGATGATGCAGGAATTAAGAAGAGTAGTAGGAGGGAGTGGAGTAGACAGGAAGATGTTGAGAAGAATTATAGGCACAACCAATGGGCATAGACTAAGGAGGGGTGGACAACTGGAGGGAGAGGTGTCACCGGGTGGAGGGGAACAAAGGGAATAGAAATTAGGACATCTGTAACAGCACAATCAATAAAGCATATTAAAAAATTCAAAAAAAGTTGGGGTAGAAAGAGCCACTAACAGTGAATGGCTTATGTCTCAACATTCAAGCAAGGATAGAAGAAATGAATTTAGGATTAATAGAGAGTTGGAACTTAGACCTCTACCTTTTGGGACCCTTGAGAGGAGGCTCCAGGGTGGGGGGCAACAGATTCACTCAACTGCACAGAGATACAAACAAGAATTTATCCCGACGTAGTCTCTGGATATGAAAAAAATGTCTTCTGTAAGAAACTGAAACCTCAGTAGATCTGACTTCACTCAGTTTTGAAGTCAGACTTTATATTACTCATCTGAAATTCTAAACATCAACATAAAGTTTGTCCCTTTATGGAAGCACACCCATGTCCCTGGCCATACAAGATTCTATAGGGGAAAAAAGTCCTTCTCAGGGGAACTTACAGTCAAATAGAGAACGCAAGCCACCATGAATGAGTGAGAGGCAGAGTAACATAACACATAGCAGGATCAAACTTTTAGCACTTCAAATTATTGAACAAAGTAGTTTAGAAGTCATGGAAAAATATTCATGAAAAATTTAAAGACACTAAAAAAAATTGAAAAGAATACATATATGGAAAAGAATCAAATAGGACTTCTAGAAAGAAAGAAAAAGTAGTCACAGAGATTAAAAATTAACAAATGCATCAAAGAATAGACTAGTACAGCTTAAGAGGGAAGAATGAACTAGAAAACTGATCACATTACAGAGAGATAAACATATAAAAACTATGATACAAATATTAATAAACATTTGGACCAGGAGAGCCAAAAAGAATATTATATAAGTTAAAGGAGACAGTAGAGTAAATTTGGAGGCAGTAATATGTTTACAATAGCTAAGTGCTGGAAACAACCTAAGCGCCCATCTGTAGATGAGTGGATCAAAAAACTGTGGTACATTTACACAATGGAATACTATGCAGCAGAGAGAAAGAAGGAACTCCTGCCATTTGCAACAACATGGATGGAACTAGAGAGAATTATGCTTAGTGACATAAGCCAGGCAAAGAAAGAAAAATACCATATGATATCACCTAATACAGGAAACTAAAGAACAACACAAACAAAGGAACTAAATAGAACAGAGAGCAGAATAGCAGTCAATAGGGGGGAGGGGAGAGGGAGAGAAGGGGGATAAGTAAGGGAAGGGTTTAATTAAAGAGCCTGTATGAAAGACTCATGGACATGGACAACGGGGAGGGATATGATTGCGGGAGAGGGGGTGGGTTGGGTGGGGGAGAGAAATTAGGGGAAAAGGGGACAACTGTAATTGAAAAACCAAAATAAAAAAAAATAAAAATAAAAAAAAAATTCTTTTTGAGGCTTTGCAGCCAGCTAAACTCAAAAAAAAAAAAAAAAAAAAGAAATAACACCTGAGAATTTTCCAGACCAATAATATGAGGATGAACTGCATCCAATGCCCCAGCTCGGTTTGAAACTACTCTGTCCAGCAGAGGTTTCAAGACCACAGTGGACAGACTTACACAGGACACTGTATTTTGTCTGGGGGGGGGAAAGGAGGTAGCTGTTCCCTCTAGTGAAGAAAGTGCAAGACCCCCATCCCTCACACTTTTTATTGAGAAGGGTACACATAGGAGATTAAAAGTCAAAATTCATAAGTCATCGATAGCTTTTAGGCACCTGGATTATAGTTGACAGTTATATATTATAAGTATCAATATAGATGCCACACTGGTATTAGGCGCAAGGGTTCATACATTCCTTGCTAGAGAATGTTTATAGTTAACTAAGAGGTAAGAAAAGAAAAGAAAAGCAAGCTCCAAGGCATAATAAGCATTCTTTAAATCCAATTCCCATGAAAACCCTCTGAGAGGCCTTTGGTCCTGTCTCCTGCACAACCTTCCAGTGTTCTGTTGAGACTTAGAGACTTCCCGAGGTAGGGGAAGCCTGGATCACAGCTGGGGCTACAGTTCCCAAAACCAAAAGGAGCGCTTCCCCACAATAAAAGGCATGGTTACTCTGAAGAAAAAGTGCAACAAAACCAAAGACCCCCCCCAAATAAACCCATACTTAGACATATTATAGTGTGACTACAAACAAAGAAAATGAGAATACTACCTTAAAAGGAACCAATGGCAAAAGACAGGCTTACAAAGAATGATAATTACAATGAGAACAGACTTCTGCACAACAAAAAAAGACAATTATTTTAATATTATCAAGGGAAATAAACTCTCAACCTGGAATTCTATATTCAGCTAAACTAATATACAAGATTGAAGGTAAAATAAAGCCATTTTCAGACAAAGATTGAGGAAATTAACTCACAGATCAAACAAAGAAAGTTTGAAGAAAGGAAAATAAATTTAGAAGTAAGAAACAAAACTTAAAAAGCAATGATGAATGAAGAATGTTGTAAACATGTGGGTGGATACAAATAAGCATTGACTGAAAGAATATATTATGCTTAGTGAAATAAGCAGGCAACAAAAAACAAATACCATATGATCTCACCTAATACAGGAGCCTAATGAACAAAACAAACAAAATAGAAACAGAGGCATAGAAACAAGGAATAGACTGACAATGACCAAGGAGGTGGGGGGAGAGGGAAAAGGGGGGAAAAAGGAGGACGGTCTAGTCAAGGAACTAGTATAAATGACCCATGGACGTGGACAATAGGGTGGAGATTGACTGTGGGAGAGGGAGGGGGTGGGCAGGGCAGGGGAGAGCAATGGAGGAGAAATGGGAAAGCTATAATAAAAAAGCAAAAGAAAGAAAGAAAGAAATTATTTTTAAAGATTTAAAACAGAGTGAAACTAAATTAGTTATGACAATATCATAAAAGATTGGCATGTGAGTGTGTATGAGAGAGAGAATAAAAGAGAGCAAACATGTACTAGTATGCAGGGTGTTGTACTCAATTTTCAAATATTCCTAGAATCACATAATGTTTAAGAGGAGGGTTGGAGTTACTAACAATAGACTTTGTTAAATATGCATATTACAATTTTAACTGCTAAAAGAATAGATTGAGAATGTGTAACTTTCAAACAAATGAGCAGTGGGGGTAGGAAGTGCGTAAAGAAAACAAATACATTCAAGACAGACAAAAGAAAAGAAACACAAAAGAATCATGACAAAGAGAAAGCAAAAAATAAATCAGTAATAGTAAGCCTAAATGTGTAATTCAAATCAATACAAATAGATTAATCTTATTGGGTAACAGAAAGATATTCTCAGATTGAATTTTTAAAAACAATCAAGCTATGCTATTTTTATTAGAGATAAAGAGTTGAAAAGAAAAAAATTTTAAAGGGTATATAGTACTTCTGTTTCCAGTGATGATAGGGCTAACTGGCACTGAATTTGTCCTCTTATTGTTAAAAACTAGAAAACTAGGAAAGAAAAAGGAGACGGGTGAAGGAGAGGAGAAGGGGAGTGGAAGGAAGGAAGGAAGGAAAGAAGGAAGGAAGGAAAGAAGGAAGGGAGTGGGGGAATTGCTTCTAGTCATTGGACAACAGGCAGCAAGGAAAGGAAAACAAGATGAGCCTTGTAAGCATCGCAGCTTTCTGTCTGGAGACACTCTCCAGTCTCTGGTTCAGGAAAGGAACTTCAACAAGAACATAGTTATTTTGCTGAATTGGAGAGGCTGAAATAAGCATCTGAAATATGTTGGGTGGAGTTCCAGAAACAAGGGATCTACATAAAAAGGATATCCAGAAATTTGCCTAGAAGTCTCCTTAAGACTATTGCTGAATACTGAGCCATGAATATACAGAGTGATACTCCAGAAGCCTTAGAAACAGCAATCGAAGAGCTCTAAAGTAAACAATCCCACAGCTGATACACGGTTGGTGAAATGGTAAAGTCGGAACTTGCCAAAGTGAAGAGTTGTTAATGAACAGCCTGGGCTGGGTATTTAATAGAAAACTCTACCACACATCTTAATGGTAGGGCTAAGCTAGTCTTACAGCAAAGGCTACTTTATACCCACCCTATCAAAGTTTAAAAACAATCTTGAAAGTATCAGTTGATCTGCAAGTAACTTAAGAACCTGCCAGAACAAATCCAGTATCCTTAAAAAAAAAAAAAAAAGACAACAAAATCTAATGTTCAACAAAGTAAAACTCACAATGTCCACCACCCAATTAAAAAATATCAGACATGTAAAGATGAATGAAAATGTGACCCACAAACAGGATAAAAATCAGTTTATGTAAACATATGCAAAAATGACAAAAATGATAGTATTAGCAGACAAGGGCCTTAAAATAGCTATTGCCCAGACAAGAGGGAATAACAAGATCTGGATTACCCTGTTGCCACAAACAGAAAAAAAAATGGGCAAAATATAGGAGGGAAAACCTGCTTTCAGACTTGGACACCAGGTAGCATAGAACTATGGTCTCTGAGAGAAGGAAAACAAACGTGAACCCTATGATTGCCAGAGCATCTTGTTAAAGTTAAATTTGGGACCATAATGCAGGAAAAAGAAACAAAACACAGTCCAGTGATTTCACTGAGTTCAAACAAAAAAGATCAGAGTTCATAGAAGCTGAGGTGGCTAGACTTTGTGAAGCACAGCAACAGAGAGAAGGATGCTATGCAGAGGAGCTCCAGGAACCTGCACACACACAGGTTGATACTCCAAGAGGCCAGGAAAAGCCCAAATTTCTAGGAAAGAACAATTACCAGGAAAATTGTGAGCCAAATAATTCCCATACCTCATATAAGGCCAGGAATCATTCAAAATCTTAGCCAGAGTGAAGACAATTTGACACTTCATTGATTATACAAGGCATTCATTAGAGATCCCAAAAGAGTCACACCTTAGTGGTGGGGATAAATTAGCTCTAGAATAAAGGCCATTCTAGAGCTATCCTAAAGAGCTCATAAACAATCCTCAGGAATATAATGTGAATGTCAAGTAACTTAACAGTTTGACAAATAAACCCAACACTGTTAAAATCCAGCTTTCAACATTGTAAAATTAACAATGTCCAGAATACAATCAGAATTTAGTAAATGGACTCAAAAAAAGAAAACCAGGTCCATAGTCAAGGGAAAAGTAGGTCAACAGACACAGAGGCAAACATGGCAGAAATGATGGAATTAGCAAACAAGGACATTAAAACAACTATTATAAATGCACTTGATATCCTCAAGGCTTTAAAGGGAAAATAAAAATAATGAGAAGCAGAAGACAGTCAAAAGAACCAAATGGAATTTTTGGAAATTAAAATATAATCTATGATATTAAAATTTCACTAAATGAATTAACAGCAGATTAGACACATCATAAGAAAAGATCAGTAGTTTTGAAAATATAAAAACAGCAACTGTAAAAATTAAGCAAAAAGAGAAAAAGCCTGGGGAAAATGGAGCTTTAATGGTCTATGGAACAATACCAAATAATCTAACACATGTGGAATTGAAATTCTAGAAGGAGAAGAGTGGGGGAGAAACAAATAAAAATATTTAAAGAAACAATGACAAAATATTTTCTGTATTTGATGAAGTTTATATTCTCAAGGAGCCCTGAGCATTATAAACACAAAAATAACACCAATTACAATTGTGCAAACTCCAATTTCTGGAAACCAGTGATAAAGAGAAAAATTTTGAGAAGCAACCAGAATAATATAAGGAATATTATATTTAGAGAAGTAAAGATAAGCTTGACCTCAGATTTCTTTCCAGAAACTACATATCCAGAATACAATAACAATATGGCTAAAATTCTGCAAAAAAAGGACCTACCAACTTAGAATTTTATATCCAGCAAAAATGTTGTTAAGAAATTAAGGTGAAATAAACACTTTCTAAAACAAATTCTCTCCTGAGAGACTATGATACAAAAACAAAAACAAAAATACCTGCACTAGTAGAAGAAATGTAAATGTCTAAAGGAAATTCTTCTAGGAAAAAGATAATGTTAATAGGTAAAAATCTTGGACCCACTCAAAGAAATGAAGAAAAACAGAAATAGTAAGTATATGGGTAAATAAAAAGGCGTTCATTCACCTCATATTTCAATTTCTCTAAAGATAATCATTTAAAGTAAAAATAATAATGCACTATGGGGTTTATGATATATGTAGAGGTAAAATGTAAGAACAGTAAAATAAAGGTAGAGAGAGAAAATAAAAGTGTACTATGAAGTAATTTATTATTTGAAGGTAAACTGTGACAATTAAAACATGCATGGTTTAAGCCCTGAATGGTGTGGCTCAGTGGACTGAGCACCAGCCTGCAAACCAAAGGGTAGCTGGTTAGATTCGCAGTCAGGGCACATGCCTGGGTTGCAGGACAGGTTCCCGGTTGAGGACACATGAGAGGCAACCCCACATTGATTCTCACCTTCTATTTCTCCCTCCCTTCCCCTCTCTCTAAAAATAAATAAAATCTTTTAAAAATTTATTGAAAATAAAGAAGCAAAGCCATCATTATTTTTAAAAAAGATGCATAATTTATACTCTAGAGTAATCAGGGAAAAAAAGATGTATAGTTTATGCAGCCATAATAGAATGGAATACTAATAATCTCAATTTTAAAAAGGACAGGAAAAATTAAATATAGAACTAATATATGATCCAGCAATTCCATGTCTGGGAATATATCCAAAGGAAATGAAAACACTACCTCAAAAAGATTTCTGCACACCCATGTCTATAGCAGCATTATATACAATAGCCAAGACTTGGAAACAGTCTAAGAGTCCATCAGTGGATGAATGGATAAAGAAGATGTGGTACATATGCACAATGTAATATTATTCAGCCATAAAAATGAGGGAATCCTATCATTTCCAACAACATGGATGAACTATGAAGGTACTATCCTATGTGAAATAAGTCAGAGAAAGACGAATACCATATGACTTCACTTACATGTGGAATCTAAAAATAAAACAAACAACCCCCACCCCCACCCCCACCCCCTGACCAAAACTCACAGAAAAAGAGAACAGAGGTGAAAGGTGGGAGGAGGGCGAACAGGAGGAAGGTAGTGCAAAGGTACAAACTTCCAGGTATAAGAAAAATAAAAACTAGGTATATAATGTATAACATGATGACTATAGCTAATGCTATTATATTATATATATGAAAGTTAAGAGAGTAAACTCTAAGAGTTCCCATCTCAGGAGAAATTTTTTTCCTTCCTTTCTTTTGTTTTTATTGTATTTATATGAGAAGACAGGTGTTACCTGAATGCATTGTGGTAAAGATTTCACAATATATGTAAATCAAACCATCATGCTGTACGCCTTAAACTTATACAGTAATGTGTGTCAACTATTTCTCAATAACACTGAAAAAAGTCAGGAAAAGAGTAAGAAAAATATAAAGGATAAGACAATATAAAACAAATAACATGATAGATTTATACACACAGTATTCATAATTACATTAAATGTAAATGACCTTAGACTATTACTAAAAGACAGATAGTATAAGATTGGATTAAAAAAGCAAGATCCAACCATACACTATCTAAAGCAGTACTATTTTAAACATAAAGATGTAGAGATAAAATAAAAGCCTGGAAAATAATAATCACAAGAAGGCTGCTACAGGATAACATTACAATGGATAAACAGATGATTTCATCAAGAAGTAATGAAAAACCTAAATCTATATGTATTTAAAACACAGCTTCAAATATATAAAGTAGCATAATATAAATAAAAAAAATACATGAATGCACAAATATAGTTGGAGATTTCAACACTCTTCTCTTAATAACTGATAGAACTAAACAGACACTCAGTGGATATAAGAACTGAAGAACTTGACCCAATAGACTTTCATAGAACATTTCACCCAACATCAAAAAAAAAAAAAAAAAATACTCTTTTCAAGTATATATGAGACACCCAGCAAGATGACCTTATGGAGCCATAACACAGTCTCAATAAATATAAAAGACTAAAAACTCAAAAACTAGAAAGATATTTTTAATCTCTAAATATTGAAAATTAAACAATACTGCAAAATAACATAAAGGTAATTTGAAAATTATTTTGACATAAAATAAAATGAAAACATGTGTAGGATAAAGGTTCTACTTCTGGCATGGCAATGTAAGGAGCTCCACAGAACTACTCCCTAGTGAAGCTGGTGAAAATTATTAAAAAGCAAACTTAAATGGTCTTTAAATAGTCTCTTGAAATGGTCCTAAGGACATAGTTAATGAAAAAACTTTTCAATACAACCAACTATTACTGGGTAGAAACAGTGAAAGTCTGTGGCATCTGAAGGATGACCTGTTCCCTCTCCTCACTCCCAGCTTAGCACGATGAAAACTCCACTCCACCTCAAGAATAGTGTGCTCTCTCCCCTGAGTACCCAGTCAAGAACTCCAGTATCTTCACACCAGGGGCAGAATATTGGTATTTCTCATCCCACCTCAGGCTAAGTTCCTGGCAAGTATGTCTGGAAGATGGGGGATTCCTTTTTCTGCCCAGACTCTACACATAGGATAGAGGTTCTATCTTTGTTTGTGGTTCACTGTGAATGCAGTGGCCCTGCTTCTCCTTGACACATAAAAAAGAGGTTCCACACCAGCACAGGCACACAGAGAAACAGGGGCTACAACCATACTCCCACCATCCCTACCAAGTGCCTAGATCCTAAAATAGACATGCCACTCAAAGAGAAGTGCACCACTGTCCCCACACCAGCTTGAGAGACCTGGCTCAGAGACTGCCCAGAGTGAGCAGAAGGCCATAAGGCAGGAAGCTCCTAAGTTCTTCCGGAGAAGCTTATGTCATTTGCAACAGACTGTGGGGAATGTCGAGCCTAAGGTATTCTCAAGAACAATGAAGGCTATGGTGAAAAGGCTTGGAGGGTGTGGTAAACAAAAAAAATTAAAAAGAGGCTGGTAAACTCCTTAGTGATATAAGCTAAACCACAGGTCATCTAGTTTACTAAAGAATACCAGACAAGGAGACGGCTAAGAAAAACATTTTCAGGTTAAAAAACACTCACATATTGACCTCTAGAACTATCCCTATAAAGCCAACCCAAATTCAAATGAATCAGTTGATGAAACAATTTATGCTGGAGAGCATTGTTGAAAACAATAAAACAAACAGCCAGAAATTAGTGGAGTTTAACAGCTGAATGAGGTCAGAAGAAAGTCACAAAGGCCCTGTCATCCCAGGGTAACTGTAAACATACCTAAGGAAACCATCAACAAATGAAAAGACTACCTACTGAGTGGGAGAAGATATTAGCTAATGATACAATTGGATAAGAAGTTAATATCCAAAATATATAAAACTAACTCATGTAACTTAATACCAAAAAAAAAAAACAAAATAAAAAATAAAAAAGATGGACAGAGGGCCTGAACAGACATTTCTCTGAAGAAAATACACAGATGGCCAATAGACATATAAAAAGATGCTCAATATCACTAATAATCAGAGAATACAAATTAAAACTGCAATGAGATATAACTTCATGCCTGTCAGAGTGACTATCATCAGTAAACCAACAAACATTAAGTGTTGGCAAGGATATGGAGAAAAGGGAACCCTGTGAACTATTGGTGGAATTGGTGCAGTCAGTATAAAAAAACAACAGTGTGGATGTTCCTCAAAAAATTAAAAATAGAACTATCTACCATATGACCCAGCAAACACACTTCTCTGTATTTATCTGAAGAAATCCAAAACATTAATTTGAAAAGATATATGCACCCTTATGTTTATTGCAGCATTATTTACAATAGCCAAGTTATGGAAGCAACCTAAGTGTCCATCAGTAAATGAATGGATAAAGAAGATGCCATACATATATACAATGGAATACTTAGTCATAAAAAAGAATGAAATCTTGCCATTTGTGACAACATGGATGAACCTAGAAGGTATTATGCTAAATGAAATAAATCAGACAAATACCATATGATTTCACTTACATGTGAAATCTAAAAAAATAAAATATAACAGAAACAAATTGATAAATACAGAGAAAAATTGATGGTTGCCAGATGGGACAGGTGTTGGGGGGATGGGTGAAAAAGGTGAAGGGATTAAGAAATACATAAGAAGTACACATTGCCAGTTATAAAAATAGCTCAGCATAAGAAATATAGTCAATAATATTGTAGTAAGTATGTACAATGTCTGATGAGTACTAGACTTTTGATGATCACTTCATAAGGTATATAAATGTCTAATAACTGTGTTGTATGCCCAAAACTAATATAATATTGTATGTCAGGTGTAATTGAAAAATAAGTTTTAAAAAATGAACCTTGACCATCTTACATCATTCATAAAGATTAATTCAAAATGTATCGTAGATCTAAATGTAAGAAGTACAATATTTCTAGAAGAAACAGAAGAAAATTTATGCAGCTTGGTGTATGCAGAAATTAAATAGATGGGACAAAGTAGTACAAAGTATAAAAGAAAACTGATAAACTGAACTTTATCAAAAATTTCAAACTTCTCTTAAAAATACTTCATTACGAAAATAAAAAGGCAAGTCAATGAGAAGAAAATATTTTAAAATACACATGTCTGACAAAGGAACATCTAGAATAATCAAACAAATTCTTACAACTTAATAACAAGAACCCTAATAAAAATGTGGACAACATATTTGGAAACTTCACAAAAGAACATATATTAGTAATCATATATATATGATGATAGAATGTGGAAAGCTGCTCAACATCATTAGTCATGAAGGAAATGCAAACTAAAGCTATACCTCCCTAACTGCACACATCTATTAACAAACCATGTGTTGGGAGATATGTAGAGCAACTGAAACTCTCATATAATGCAAATGGGAGTGTAAAGTGGTACAAGCAGTTTAGAAAACAGTTAGTGGGTTTCATACAAAGTTGAGAACAATTACCATAATATAATCCAGCAATTCCACTCCTAGTTATTTATCCAAGAAAAATTAAAAAAAAAAAACAAAAAAAACAACTTTTGTGCACACAAGGACTTACATACAACATTCACAGGAATTTTATTCATAATGGCCACATAGAAAGAACCTGTTATAAACTGAGTTCTGTCCCCTCAAAATTCATATGTTGAAGCCTAACCCTAAATGTGACTATATTTAGAGATAGGATCTTTAAGGAGGTAATTAGGGTTACATGAGATAATAAGGAGGGTGCCCTAATTCAATATGACTGGTGTCCTTAGAAGAAGAGAGAGACAGGAGGGGTGCACATGCACAGAGGAATGTGTAAGGACACAGTAATAAGGCATCCAACTGTCCACCAAGTTGAGAGGCCTCAGAATAAACCACACCTGAGGCACCTTGTTCTAGAACTTCCAGCCTCTAGACCTGTGAGAAAATAAATCTCTATTGTTTAAACCACTCAATCTATGGTATTTTGTTATGGCAGCTCTATACAAATTAACTGTGATATAGCTATAGACAATGGGATATTGTGACAATATGAATTTCAAAATCAATCTGCTGAGTGAAAGAAGCCAAGACACCATGATTATCTACTGTGTGATTCCATCTATATAAAATTCTAGGAAAACAAAATCTAATCCAAAGTGAAAGAAAGCAAATCAGTAGTTGCCTAGGGATAGGGATGGATTGATTGCAGAAGGGTCTGAGGGAATTAGGGAAGTGATAAAATAACCTATAATTGTAGTGATGACTGGGGATTGTGTTCATTTGTCAAAACTCATCAAATCACACTCTTAAAATGAGTGTTTTATTTCATGTAAATTACATTTCAATACAATTGATTAAAAATTAGATATACCAGTAGTTCATAAACAATAAATAAACTAGATAGCTACATTAATATATAAAACACACTTCTAGTAAAAATTATTAGTTATTCAAGTAAGTTATTACACAAAGAACATTTTTATTAGAGATATGTAAAATACTAAACTGGTATGAAGCCAATGATAGTCTCAAAAATAAATGAAAAACTGAGAAAATCATCAGAGTAAAACAGACAAATCCATAATTATAGAGGAGGATCTATGGGTCTGCTGCATGGGCAACAGCAGACCCTCCATATCACCCTGCCCAGGCTCTGTAGCTTCAGCTTCACTGGAGAGGACACTCCAGCGTCATCGCAAGATGTCGATTCAACACGGGAGGAGACAGATACTGTGTCACTCCCGAGTCGGACTGCACAGCCATTCTCGGGGGTGCAGATAGACTCTTAAGAAGCTACACCATCGTCTCTCGAGACGGACGGCTGCCGATACGATACGATACGATAGAGGAGGATCTTAACACATTACTTTAAGTAACTGAAAGATGAAAAATACAATCTTACTAAGGATGCATAAGAATTGAATGACATCAGCCCTGGCCAGATAGCTCAATTGGGTAGAGCATTGTCCTAGACGCCAAGGTTGTGGGTTAGATTCCTGGTCATGGCACATACAAGAAGCAACCAATGAATCTATAAATAAGTAGAACAACAAATCAATGTTTCTCTCTCTCTCTCTCTGGGTATCCCTTCTTGTCTATCTCTATCTAAAAAATCAATAAATTAAAAAATTGAATGGCACCATTAATAAGTACAATCATGTGTCTGTGTGTGTGTGTGTGTGTGTGTGTGTGTGTGTGTGTGTGTCCGTCCAGAAAGTAGCTGGCCATGCAAGATGAAAAAGAGACATTTACTGAAGAAGATACAAGATACAAGAAACTTTGTACATAGGAGAATGACACCTAAGTTGCCTTCAAAGTAGGCACCTTGGGACCTCACACAGTTCTCCCAATCTCCATCAGTTGATTTTTTTCTGTATCTCATCAACAGTCTGAAATCTCTTCCCTTTCAGAGGTGATTTTAGTTTTGGGAAAAGCCAGAAGTCACAGGGCACCAAATCTGGGCTGTAGGGGGTCTGAGTCACCTGGGTGATTTGATGCTTTCTAACAAACTGCACGAGACATGATGCATGAGGGGGTGCACTGTTGTGATGAAGCTACCAATCACCAGTTGCCCGTAGCTGCAACCTTCTGAATCATCTAATAGTTTCCATGGAGGAATGTTCAAGCTTAATGCAAAATTTGATGTGGATTCATTGTACTCACTCAGTCATTTTGAATGTGACTGCCATACAGTACACATGCTCACTCAATAGCATCTTCCACACCCACTGACTAGT
Organism: Furipterus horrens; assembly: GCF_987537825.1. NCBI lineage: Eukaryota > Metazoa > Chordata > Mammalia > Chiroptera > Furipteridae > Furipterus > Furipterus horrens. The sequence goes on along the minus strand of NW_028327176.1, from coordinate 54,004,263 downwards.
ACAGTGATGTCATCATTGTTCACGTGTGTGCATTCCAGTCCACTCTCCTTGGCTGACAGTTTACATCGATGTCACACAAACTGTTCTCATTATATTAACAATGGCTGTGCTTTTTCCGGACAGACTAATATAACACACACACACACACACACACACACACACACACACCCAACAATAAGTGAACAAATATGCTTTTCAAGCTCATTTGGACTATGATCAAATATTGTGTACCCTGCCACCAAGCAAGTCTTTATAGATACCAAAGGATTAATATGTTATTTTATCTGATCATAATACACAACAAAATTAAAATAAAAAATAGAATAATAATCTCAAGTCCCCTGTACATTAAAATATTTTTAAAATAGCGTTAGGGATCAAAAATAAATCATAATTGAATTAGGTGATATTTAAAACTGAATGGTAATAGCAGCATTACCTCAAAACTTGTGGGATACAGCCAAAGAAATGTTTAGAGAGAAATTCCCAGTCTTAAATGCATATAGAAGAAGAAATATGTTAAATCATGAAATGTGGTAAATTTATTCTAAAATTTATTTGAGAGTTTAGGGCAAAGTACAGTAAAAATAATTTGGGGCAACATGAATCCTGCCAGATAGCAAGACTTAACCAACCTATAGAAGCTCCAAGAGTATACTGTTGTCAAGGAGACAGATAAATTGACCAATGGGGCAGAATGTATGGAAGCTTATTTTTATGACAAAATAGAAGTCAGTGAAGAAAGGATAATACACACAGAAATATAAAATTATATCTCTAAATGATATACAAAGTCTACCTCAAGTAAATTAAAGCTCTAAATGTGAAGGGGAAAGAACTTTTAAATGAAAAGTTACTGGGGACAGTAAAGGATTTCTTAAAGAAGACAAAAAAGCATAAACCGTATGGTAAAATGTTGACTGATTCCAGCAGCACAAGAATTTAAAACTTCTGCTTATATTAAGCAAGCACAGATAAAAGATGAACAACAGGTAAGGAGAAGATAAATGTTAATATCTTTAAAAGGATTATTATCGAGAATACATAGATAATTCCTTTAAATCAATATGAAAAAAGATAACTCTAGAATAATAGGAGAGTTTAAGAAAACTCATTCCAGAAAATTGAGAGAAAATTCATAAAAGAAGAATCCTGAATGGCTATTAAATATGAAAAGATCCTCAATTTCACTTGTAATCAAGGGAACACAAAACAGAAAATCTGGTAACACCAAATATTGATTAATATTTGAGAAAATGATAACTCCATGATTTCTGGTGGAAGTGTAAAACTTTAGAGAGTAATCAGAAAATATGCAGAAGAATTAAAATTGCACATATCTTGGATACAGTTATTCCACTTCAGGCATAAGCCTAGAAAAATATATATCCAAAGAGAAACAAAAAAGGATGTTTGTGCATTTTATTATTAAAAAATGAGGACAATTAGGAGGTGGGGAAAGATGGTGGCAAAGTAGCTAGCAGCCTTGTCTGCTTGCTGCCATCATGGAACAGACTTGGAGTACAAGCACGGAGTGAAGAGTGAGAGCAGCTTTCAGACAGGGCAAACAGGGATGGGAGCCTGGGAACAGCGCGGGAGAGGGCAAAAACCACGGCCTGCACTTTGTAAGTGGAGTTGCTGAAGTCCAGCGCCTCTGGCTGCACCTGGTGGACAGCTGCGGACTGGCTCATTAGCTGGGATTAATCTGGGTGAAGAGAGAAGGCCAGGGTGATACAGAGGCATGGAAACTGCGCTTCCGCCATAGGCGCCCTTCCCAGCAAAGTTTGGGAGGGATTCAGTGAGAAGGTTTGGATGAAACTGTCGGAGGTGGACGCATGGGAAGACAGAGGCCAGCCCTGACTGTGAGAGACTGTGAGTTTTGGAGAGGGGGAGAGCACGGAGATGGGGGGGTGCGGTTTGCACGGGGACTGGTGCTGAAGCATTGGAGCCACAATGAAACTATTGGAAGGAGAGCTGAGGCAAGACCCGAGACTTGGCAAAGACCCTCGGCACGCACCTTAGTTAAACAAAAATGCAGATGAGTGCTGCAGGGAGGGGCCCACACAGAGGAAAGCCGAGGTGGAACACAGACTCAGTAGGGACGCTGGGGCTTGCAAGCCTACATGGGCACAATAGCTCTGCTAAACAAAAGAGCAGACCGGTGCTGCAGTCTGGAAGCCACGCAGACACTTTTATGGAAGAAGAGCTCAAGCAAGACGCGAGACCTGGCAAGGACTCCGGGCATGCACACCAACTCAATGGCAGAGGGGCAACCCAGTGTTTCCCATAATGGGGAAAGGTCGGCAGACCCACGAGCAAGAGAATAGCAACCTCAGCGTCCACCTAGATCTCCTCACAGACAGACAGCCATAAAGGATGTTATGAAACCCATGGAACTTTGACCAGGAGCAGATCCAGAAAGAGAAGAAAGTGGTAAAAACCAGATACTACTGGGACGAATTACTACTGAGATCTTCTTCATGAGTTATTTTCTTATCCTCCCAGTTAATACATTTTACATCACTAGTTTTTATATTATAGCTTATTCCAAATATTATATTTTGCTCTTCCCTTCTATTACTCCACTTTAATATCCGATCTCCTTTTCTTACTTTTGTTTTAAATTCTATCTTCTCTCTTACTATGTCTAGTATCCATTCCATACTCTTACTATTTTTACCCTTTACAGTCTCTCAAAACCATTCTTCCTGTCATTAGTCATCTCACATTACTTTTCCTGTTCATAACACAAACTCAGTCTCTCTACACCTTGATCAATCTTTGTGCATTGGTTATGGATATGGTGGTAGTTGTGGCATTACTGCAATTTTATTCATAGATCTTCATTGTTTTAGTATTTGAAATCTCAAGTCCTAACAGTCCCCCTCTCCTACTCCATTAATACCTTCCTCCAGCCCTTTCCTTCTTTCATCTTAAATTTGAAGGTTTTCCCCTCTCTTAGCCTGGTTTTCATTCCTCATTCTTAATATACCTATCCCCTCTGGCATCCCAAATTCACTTCCCTTTCCTCTAGACATCTCTTAAGCTTTTCTTTCTTTGTTTGTTCCCACTTATTCCCATCCCACCTATTTCAATCATAGCTCAACGGTTGCCAATAGTAATGAGAAACATTTTCTCTAGTTTGGCTCCTACTTTTTCTTCCACTTCTTCTTCTTTGTTTTTTGTCTGTTTTATGTTCTCTCAGTGGATTGAGCGTCGGCCTGCGAGCTAAGTGTCGCTGGTTCGATCTTCCAGTCAGGGCACATCAGAGAAGGAAAACTCTGACTCCAAAAAACCTCCGCTGCCTTGCGGCATACCTCTTCAGGGGAAAGGCTAAGGGAGTAAACCCCGACAGAAAATCCGGAGCCGGAGTCCCTAAGGCGGTTTGACGTTATAGTCAACACCGGCAACTCCTGCGGCGCACCTGAACCCAAGCTGTATTGACTCCGTCTTTCCCTTGGATCCTTCAGCTGCGAAGAGAGGGGGGGTCTGCTGCATGGGCAACAGCAGACCCTCCATATTACCCTGCCCAGGCTCTGTAGCTTCAGCGTCATCGCAAGATGTCGATTCAACACGGGAGGAGACAGATACCATGTCACTCCCGAGTCGGACTGCACAGCCATTCTCGGCAGTGCAGATAGACTCTTAAGAAGCTACACCATCGTCTCTCGAGATGGACGGCTGCCGACGACGACGACGATGTTCTCTCTCACACTAAATATATATTCTATAACTTCTGTTTAAACCTAATACTATACACTTCCCCTCTTTTACTTTATTCTGCCTTCTTCCCTCCATTTTTTAACATACAATGTAAATTTTACTTACTGTCTTTCATTGCCTTTTCCCTACTCACTACTATTATTGCTCTTCCCACTCCCATCTCAAAAACCATTTTTCTTTCAGCTAGTAAACTCTTATCTGTTTTTCCTTTAGTATAATAGCCTTAATCTCTTTACATCTATATTAATACAGGCTCATTTGCTGTTACTAGCGTGATTGTGGGTGGGGGATATTTTGGAGGGCATGGGTTTCTTGCCTGGGTTGTGTGTTCCTAACCTTACACTTACAGAAGTGAGAGGAACAACAATAAACAAAGCCCAGAGTGAGTAGAAGGAAAGAAATAATCAAGATCAGAGCAGAATTAAATGATATAGAAACTAAACAACTCAAAAGACCAATAAAACCAGGAGCTGCTTCTTGGAAAAGATAAACAAAATCAACAAGGCTTTAACCAGACTCATCAAGAAAAAAAAAAGACTTGGTGCTGCTGGATCAGAGAAGACCATCTAGGAGCAACCTGTCTGGTGAGGATAGCAGAGGAGAAAGGGACGAGATGGGATTTCTGACTGGCTTGGCTCCCCAAGCTGCGACTGGCAGTGTGCAAAGAATTTTTAGTGACCCTAGGTTTCCCTAGAGAGGAGTCGGGAGGAGAGTGATGCTCTGCTCACTGGCAGAGCCAGGAGAGGGCCAGGTGGCATCTGGGTCTAAGAGGCAAGAAACAGCGTACTGTTGTGTGTGTATGAATGTGTTTCTCCTTTTTCTCTTTTGCTTTTTTGTGGAGAGGGGAAAAGGGGCTAGGGGCTCACTGAGATGAGATTCTTGAGGAACGCAGGCGCAGAAGCACACTCACCTGCTGCCCAACCCTCCCCCTGGGTCATGCGAGTGTGCACACAGAAGTGCCACAGTCTGCCCACTCAGGCTCACAACCAACCTGCCTGCTGACATGCACAGGCACAGCCGGCCTGCCCCAATAGCTGTGAAACCAACGTGCTGGCTGCTGCGCCCAGGCGCCCCCAGTCCCGCCCCAACAGGCAGACAACAAACACACTTACCAGTGCACAGAGGCCTCCCCCTCCGCAGGAACAGGTGAGCAAACAGTTCACCTTGGACCTGCCCACCCCAGTGCGCAAAAGGTCAACATGCCCCTGGCAGCATGAGGGAGTGCACTCGCCCCTGGCTGATGCCAAAGGACGTTGAAGTGAACTAGAGGCACTTTGTAATAAGTTTTGGGCGCTGGCTCTCGAGAAAGAGTTGGGAGAGCAATAGACTAGGTCCCAGTACAGAATCCTCCCCAGTGCTATGGGAGAAATCACTTAAGCAGACTGCTCCCCTCCAAGTGGCGTCAGCTCAAGGCAGCAGCTCAACAACTGTATACAAGGTCACATCATAAAGGCAGAAAATAATAGCAGATCAATCTAAGTAGCAGAAACAAGACCAGCACCCAAAATGAGGAGATGGAATAAAACCCCACCAAACAGAAACAACACCAACCAAAAGGAAAGGAGGAATTCCCAGAAGGAGGGATAGATGAAATAGAACCAAGCAAACTATCAGACATGGAATTCAAAACAATCATAATGAGGAAGCTCAATGAACTCGACAAACTCAAAGAAAACTACAAAAACTCCAGGAGAACTACAAAGAACTCTAGGGAAACTACAAGGAACTCCAGGAAAGCTATAAGGAACTTACTGAGAACTACACCAGCATAAAAAAAGACATAGAAACTATCAATAAGAACGAAGAAGAAATGAAGAATACAATTTCTGAACTGAAGAACACAGTAGAATCAATCAAAAGCAAGCTACACAAAGCAGAAAATCTGATCAGTGAGTTAGAGGACAATGTAGAAATTCCCAAACAATGCAGCAAAATGAAAAGACTTAAAAAGAATGAAGTGGGTTTAAGAGAACTGTAGGACAACATGAAATGAAACAATATCCATATCATAGGGATAAAAGAAGGAGAAGAGGAGGAGCATGGGATAGAAAACCTGATTGAAAAATTAATGACAGAAAATTTTCTTAAGTTGATGTGAGAAAGTCATGCAAATCCAGGAAGCACAGAAGGTCTCAATGAAAACGAATCCAAAAAGGCCCACTCCAAGGCACATAATTAAAATGGCAACATTCAAAGACAAAGAGAGAACCCCAAAGGCAGCAAGAGAAAAACAGCAAATAACATACAAAGGAGCTCCGATAAGACTATCAACTGACTTCTCAGCAAAAACACTACAAGCCAGAAGGGAATGGCAAAAAAATGTTTCAAACCATGAAAAATAAAGGCCTACAACCAAGACTACTCTACCCAGTAAAGCATTCTTCCAAAATGGATGGTGAAATAAGGAGTTTGCCAGACAAAGGAAGACTGAAAGAATACATCTTCACCAAACCAGCATTGCAAGAGATGCTAAAGGGAATGCTTTAAGAAAAAAAAAAAAGAAAGAGAGAGAGAGGGAGAGGAACACAACTACAAAAGGAAACAAATAAATACCTGTCAATAATAACCTTAAATGTAAATGGATTAAATGCTCCAATAAAAAGATATAGGGTAGTGGAATGGATATAAAAACATGACCAACATATATGCTATCTACAAGAGACACACCTCAAAACAAAAGATTTACACAGAATGAAAGTGAAGAAATGGAAAAAAGTATTCCAAGCAAATGAACATGGAAAAAAAAAGCTGGGGTAGCAATACTTACATCAGACAAAACATATTTCACAGCAAAGGCCATAAAAAGAGACAAAGAAGGACATTTCATAATACTTAAGGGAACAATCCATCAAGAAGATATAACCCTGGTAAACATATATGCACCCAACATAGGTGCACCCAAATATATAAGGCAAATCTTGGAAGACTACAAGAAGGATATCAAAAGCAACACACTCATAGTAGGTGACTTTAACACCCCGTTGTCAACAATGGACAGATCTTCAAAGCAAAGAAACACCAAGCATTTTGAGGCATTGAACAACACTCTAGATCAAGTGGACTTAGCTGATATAGATAGAACTTTTCACCTCAAAGAAGCAAAATATACATTCTTTTCGAATACACATGGAACATTTTCAAAGACAAACCACATGGTAGGACACAAAACAAGCCTCAACAAATTCAAGAAAATTAAAATTATATCAAGCATCTTTTCAGATCACAAGGCCTTGAAACTGGAAATCAACCTCAAGGAAAAAACTCAAAGACACTCAAACTCATGGAGAATGAATAACTTGCTATAAAATAACAAATGGGTTAACAATGACATCAAGGAAGAAATCAAGAAGTTTCTGGTAACAAATGATAATGAGCACACAACAGCCCAAAACCTATGGGACACAGCAAAAGCAGTCCTGAGAGGAAAGTTCATAGCAATACAGGCCTACCTGAAAAGGATAGAAGAATCTCAAATAAAAAATATAATCCTACAGCTACAAGAACTAGAACATCAACAACAAACAAAGCCTCGAGTGAGTAGAAGGAAGGAAATCATCAAGATCAGAGCAGAATTAAATGAGATAGAGACTAAAGAAACAATTCAAAAGATCAACAAAAGTAGGAGCTGGATCTTTGAGAAGATAAACAAAATTGACAAGCCTTTCACCAGGTCATCAAGAAAAAAAAGAGGACCCAAATAAAAAAAATCAGAAACCAAAGAGGAGAAATCACAACTGATATCACAGAAATAAAAAGGATTGTAAGAAATTACTACAAACAACTATATGGCAAGAAACTTGGCAACCTAGATGAAATGGACAAATTTCTAGAAACATATAATCTTCTAAAACTGAATCAAGAGGAAGCAGAAAGCCTGAACAGACCAATAACAAAGAGTGCAATTGAAGCAGTAATCAAAAAACTCCCAGCACACAGCAGCCCTGGACAGGATGGCTTCACAGGCAAATTTTACAAAACATTTAGGGAAGAGTTCACACCTATCCTTCTCAAACTATTCCAAAAAATCCAAGAAGAGGGAAAAATCCCAAACTCTTTCTATGAAGCCAGTATTACCCTAATTACAAAACCAGGTCAAGACACAATAAAGGCAGAAAACTATAGGCCAATATCACTGATGAACATAGATGCCAAAATCCTCAAGAGAATATTGGCAAACCGGATCCAGCAACACATTAAAAAGATCATACCTCACGATCAAGTGGGATTCATCCCAGGGATGCAAGGACAGTTTAATATTCGCAAATCAATAAATGTAAAACACCACATAAACAAAATGAAAGACAAAAATCACATGATTATACCAATAAATGCTGAAAAGGCATTTGATAAAGTACAATACCCATTTATGATTAAAACACTCAGAAACTGGGAATAGAGGGAGCATACCTCCTCATAATAAAGGCCATATATGAGAAACCCGAAGCCAACATCATACTCGGACAAAAAATGAAAGCATTCCCCCTGAGATCAGGAACAAGACAAGAATGTCCACACTCTTCACTCCTATACAACATAGTATTGGAAATTCTAGCCACAGCAATCAGACAAGAAAGAGAAATAAAAGACATCCAAATTGGAAAAGAAGATGTAAAACTGTCATTATTTGCAGATGACATGATAGTGTACATAGAAAACCCTACAGACTTCATGAAAAAACTACTCGACCTAATATGTGAATTTGCCAAAATAGCACGGTACAGTCAATATTCAGAAATCAAAGGCATTCTGTACAGCAACAATAAAATATCAGAGATAGAAATGAGAAAAAAATCCCATTTACAATAGCAACAAGAAAAATAAAGTACATAGGAATAAACTTAACCAAAGAGATAAAAGACCTGTACTCGGAAAACTACATAGCACTGAAGAAAGAAATTGAGGAAAATACAAATAAATGGAAGCATATACCATGTTCATGGATGGGAAGAATCAACATAATTAAAATGTCCATACTACCCAAAGCAATTCATAGATTCAATGCAATCCCTATTAAAATACCAGTGACGTATTTCACAGACCTGGAACAAATATTTCAAAAATTTATATGGAAACAAAAAAGACTCCAAAGCCACAGCAATCTTGAGACATAAGAACGCAATAGGAGGATGTCAATACTTGACGTCAAACTATACTACAAGGCCACTGCAATCAAAACAGTCTGGTACTGGCATAAGAACAGACATACAGATCAATGGAACGGAATAGAGAGCCCAGAAATAGACCCATGTCTCTATGGTCAATTGATATTCTACAAAGGGGGAAGGGACATAAAATGGAATGAGAAGAGCCTCTTAAACAAATGGTGTTGGAGAACTGGACAGGGACGTGCAAAAAAATAAAACTAGACCACCAACTTACACCACACACCAGAATAAACTCAAGATGGATCAAAGACTTAAATGGAAGATGTGAAACCATAAAAATCCTAGAGAAAAACATAGGCAGGAAAATTTCATATATGCCACGTAACAATATCTTCATGGATACATCTCCTAAGGCAAGAGAAATAAAGGAAAAAATAAACAAATGGGACTACATCAAACTAAAGAGTTTCTGCTCAGCAAAAGAAAATATCAGCAAGATGAAAAGGGAATCATGATATGGGACAACATATTTGCCAATGATACCTCAGACAAGGGCTGATCTCCAAAATATATAAAGAACTAATACGGCTCAACAAGATGACAGACAACCCAATTTAAAAAAGGGCAAAGGACCTGAACAAACACTTCTCCAAAGAGGACATATAGAGGATCGACAGGCATATGAAAGAATGTTCAACATCACTAGCCATCAGAGAGATCCAAATGAAAACCACAATGAGATACCACTTCACATAGGTCAGAATGGCCATTATCAACAAATCAACAAACAGCAAGTGCTGGCGAGGATGTGGAGAAAAGGGAACTCTAATGCACTATTGGTGGGAATGCAGACTGTTGCAGCCACTATGGAAAATAGTATGGAATTTCCTCAAAAAACTATAAATGGAACCACCTTTTGATCTAGTGATTCCACTGCTAGCATTATACCCTAAGAACCCTGAAACACCAATTCAGAAGAACCCATGCACCGCTATGTTCATAGCAGCACAATTTACAATAGCCAAGTGCTGGAAAAAGCCTAAGTGCCCACCAGTAAATGCATGGATCAAAAAACAGTGGTACATTTATAGAGTGGAATACCACACAGCAGAAAGGAAGAAGGCACTCCTGCCATTTGGGACAGCATGGATGGAACTTGAGAGTATTATGCTAAGTGAAATATGCCAGGCAGCAAAAGACAAATACCGTATGTTCTCACCAAATAGAGAAAACTATGAACAAAACAAACACATGAGAAAAATAGAAACAGAGGCATGAAAACAAGGAAGAGACTGACAGTGATCTGAGGGGAGTGGGTAGGGAGTTAAAGGGGGGGAAAGGGGAAAGGGTCTAGTCAAGGAACTAGTATAAATGGCCCATTGGACATGGACAACATGGTAGGGAGTGGCTGTGGGACAGGGGGAGGTGGGTGGGGCAGGGGAGAGTAATGTGTGAAGAATGGAACAACTGTAATAGAAAAAGAATAAAAAATAATAATTTAAAAATAGAAAAATAAAAATGAAGACAATTAAATTTCCTTCAGTATAAGAACACATTTTTAAAGCAAAATATTTATGCAATGATTATAGATGCATCTGTTTAGACGTGCACTATACCAAAATAAATTTCAAAATTATAATATTGAGCAAAACACTCCAGTTGCAAATGGATGCCCATACTATATTACCACTTTAAAAAAACTTAAAGTATAAACATATGCAAAAGAGTTATACAACTGACAGGACCCTTATACGCATCAACCATTAGGTAGAGAGAAGCAGAAAGGAAAAGGAAACGGATCTTGGAATGTTTTATTTCTTTAAATAGAGAGAGACTTGCAAGGTGGAGGCCTAGACAGACACGTTGCATCACCCACCACAACTAAGAAGGCATACAACTATCTCAAAACCAGAGACAACCAGAAGTTCCAGAAAATCGAACTGCATGGAAGTCCAAAAAACAAGGATATAAAGAACAAATACTCATCCAGACAGGTAGGAGGAGCGGAGTCAGGGCGGAGAGGACTTGGCATGTTGGCGGCAGCAGCAGACTGGCAGAAAGCGCAGTCACACATTTTAAAAAGCCAGGAGGGACACCTGGGGTGTGTTCCCAGCCCGAGACCAGACCATGCAGCTCACGGTTCCGGCGCCAGGAAAAACCAAGCCTCATTGCTTCTGACTGTGCAAACCAGTGGGGGTTGTGATGGAGGCAGAAACTGCCAGTCTCTCAGTAGAGTCCGCTTGTTTAAAGGGCCTCCACAGTTGTAGGACATTCGCAGACCCACTCACTCTGGGAACAATGGCCAGGACAACAGCTATAGCGGTGCCAGTCCCATACGGAAGTGGGAGAGATGCCTAGGAAAGGGGTAAGTGCTGAGCAAGCGGCATTGTTCCTTCTCAGACCCATCCCCCATATACAGCGCCATAATGTAATGAAACAGGTCACCTATACTGATGAATACCTAAGGGTCCGCCCCTTACAATGTAACAGGAGCGACAGCTCTACCTAAGACACAGAGGCTAACAGACACAGGAACCTGTCAAGATGAGGAGACAGAGAATTATGGCCCAAAAGAGGGAGTGAATCAAGGTTCCAGTGGGAGAACTAAACAATGAGGAGATAGCCAACCTAAGAGATGCAGAATTCAAAACACTGGTGATAAAGATGTTCACAGACTTGGCAGATATGCTTAAGTATATGGCAAACCCATAAGGGAAGAAGTGAAGGCTATGCTAAATGAAATAAAGGAAAATCCACACTAAACCAATGGTGAAGGGAAGGAAACCAGGGTTCAAATTAATGATTTGGAACATAAGGAAGAAAAAAACAGTCAACCAGTACAGAATGTGGAAACAAGAATTGAAAAAAACAAAGAGAGGCTTAGCAAGCTTTGGGACAACTTTCAAAGTGCCAACATCTGAATCATAGGGGTGCCAGAAGGAGAAGAGGAAGAGCAAGAAATCGAAAGCTTATGTGAAAAAATAATGAAGGAAAACTTCCAAAATTTGGTGAAGGAAATAGATACACAAGTCCAGGAAGCACAGAGAGTCCCAGACAATCTAGACCCAAGAAGGACCACACCAAGACATAGCATCATTAAAATGTCAAAGGTTCAAGATAAAGAGAAAATCTTAAAAGCAGCAAGAGAAAAGCAGAGAGTTACCTACAAAGGGGTGCCTATAAGACTATCAGCTGATTTCTCATAAGAAACTTTGCAGGCAAGAAGGGAGTGGCAAGAAGTATTCAATGTGCTTAAAAGCAAGGACCTACAACCAAGCTATCATTTAGAGTGGAAGGGCAGATAAAGTGCTTCCCAGACAAATTAAAGCTAAAGGAGTTCATTATCACCACTATTATATGAAATGTCAAAGGGACTTACTTAAGAAAAAGAAGATCAAAACTATGAACATTAAAATGAAAACAAACTCGCAACTATCAACAACTGAATCTAAAAAATAAAAACAAAATCCAACTAAGCAAACCAGAATAGGAACAGAATCATAGGTATGGGGATCATTTGGAGAGTTCTCAGCTGGGTCGAGGAAGGGAGAGAAGAGGAAGTTGTGCAGTGATCAAGAAGCATAATTAGTTGGTACAAAATAGACAAGGGGAAGTTAAGAATAATATAGGAAAGGCGGAAGCGAAAGAACTTACATGCATGACCCATGGACATTTACTAAGGAAGGTGGGATTGTTGGAGGGAAGGGGGGTAGTGGGCAGAGGGGAGCAAAGGAAAAAAAATTGGAACTACTGTAACAACATAATCAATAAAATATACTTAAAAAGGAGAGAGAGAGAGACTTGAAACAAATTGGCAAAATGTTAGCATCCTTAAACCTGGGGGTGGAGGGTATAAGCATGTGTTTTGTATTACTTGTTTTTTGAACTTTTTTTGGTATGTTTGAAATAGTTCCTAATTTTTAAAAATGCTAAAGATTATTCCAATCGTTGGGCAGGTAATAGATTAGAGCAAAACCAGTATGAGTACAAAGAGAACAGTTATCAGGCTACAATTATTTATATATAAATAATTTAAGTATGTGTTTATGTATTTAAACAAAACTCCTAAATATGATGGAGATGTACTATAAGAACATTTTCCCAAACTTACCTGCTCAATCTCTCTATTGAGGGCATCTCCCTTTTCTTTTAATCTGTTACCCTCTGCCTCAGCAGTGATAAGTTCTAATTTCAGGGTATTGTTATCTGCTTCTGCTTGCCGGGCCTTATTTTCCCAGTTTTCAGCATCTTCATTGGCTTTTCGGAGTTGGTCCATCATTTGCCTGTTCTCAGATTCCTGAAAAGCAAATCTTAGATATTACTTAAAATTTGTGACATGTTCAACATGCAATTAAATATTATTTGCCAGGTCATTGGGAATTTACTTGCCCCAAGGATCGTTTGTAACATAATGCTGCGGAATCCCACCTATACACTCAGTTTTAGAAAAGTGGTGGTCCTGTAATTAACAGAAGGGAGTGGGACCAGGACCTGCTGTCTCCTACGTCACACATACCCATCTAGTAAAGTGAAGTTGCTTACACTTATCTTCAGAACGTACATGAATATGCTCTTATATTTGCTCTTGTTCAAGCAAAATCCTTCATTTCTTCCTTTCCATTTATATCTGCTTACTGACCAGTGGACCACCTGGTTTCTGAGATTCTGCTTTGGCCTGACCTTTTATATCTGTCTATCCCCTTGCTCCTGACCACTTTACTGAATCGTACTGGTTACAGAGCTATGACTACTTGCATCTTAGGTATCAACTTCTGATAATTCTCTTGGCTTGGTGCATTTCCTGTCTGATTCCTGCTTTTCATCAAGAACCCCATCACAGACTGTTCTTTGATCCACTTTTGTTAATTATTCTAATAACTTGCCTGAAATGGCCCAGAAGTAAAATATCAAGCCTATAAACACTATTCATAAAAATACATCCATATATATATTGGACATATAATGTAGAACCACATTTTTTAAACCTTGAAAGTTCTATCATGCAGATTGACTAAAGTGGGATTTTATTTTGAGAGGAAAACAATCAGCTCCACAAGTAATATACTATACTGGATAATCATTTTTAAGGCTATATTTAAAAACGTATCTCAGTAGTGTGGTTTGGCCAAGTCATTCTAAAAATAATTCATAATTTTGGTAATTATTTAAAAAGCACTAGGTCTCTCTTTCTCCTTCCCCCTGCTAATTAGCAGTGCATTCCCTATCAAAAACATTGGGCTTAATAAAATGATGAAACTGCAAGAAACACTTTATCCTGTAAGGCTTTCAAATCAGATTTAAATTCTTACAAACATAATCGATCATGAGTCTTGTTGAAACTCAGTTAACATTGCCACCTTGTGGCCTGATGGTACCTTGATGAACGAGAAAGCTCTTCACAAAGCTCATGTTAACAAGTTAACAAGCCAAACTACTGTTCTGTCTTTCAAGATTCAGATACTCTGAATGTGCCAGTAGGGATCTGACATGTTTTCCATTATTGTACTAAAAATAGCAGTTGTGTACAAAGTATGTACTTGGGAGGTACATGGTACAATATACATCAACTAAATTCTACCCACATCAATCTTTATGCTCTTTAACTTTCTGTTGCACTTATTGTTGGTGTCATTTTCTTAAAACTGCCTTAGAGCTTTATGTAATTAGGTGTGGATGAACAGTCTCCCAAAACCATGGGGTTCCTCAAAGATAGGAACTATTTTTATATTAAATTTAGTTTTCTGACTAAGGTAAGAATCATTTTTAAGGTTAAATTTATTTTGTGACTAGATAATACAGGTTCAGGGTTTAAGTGGTGAAAAATAATTGCCATAAAACGTCTTTCCTGCCCTCCAATGACCTAGTGCCCCCTCCTTCTGGCAACCAAGAAACTATAATTTTACCCTTTTTTGTATCTGTCCAAAGCAGCCAGAGCAGTGTGGAGCCCAAGATATGCAACAACAAAACGAAAGTGAAACCGATCTTTGGTATTCTCCATTTCTCTCTTCAAGATGTCTTCACAGTTTTCTGGTGCTTTCCCCAACTCTTGTACCTCACAGGTCTCTCTGGAGGTCTACTGGGCTCATTATAATACCACCACCACAAAGCTAGCTGCCTCAACTGGAATCCTTTGCCCTTCTTGACTGAATTATGGATACTGCTTCTAATTGCTCTCTCTTCTTCTGATTTTCTTACCCTTCTGATTTATTCTTCCCAACATCTCCAGAAAAATCTTTCTAAAATAGTTTTCAAATAACTTCTGTGCTTATGTTGTAACTAAAGTTTCTGGATAATAATATTCAAACAAGTCCTTCTTACCTTTCTATTATCATCCACCTATACATGTCACTCTAGCTACACGACCTATTATTTCCCCCTAACACTTTTGCTTATGTTCTCCCCACTGCCTGGGGTGCCATTCGGTTTCCTTTCAGTTTTTCATCTCTGGCACCTCTGCACCTAGCATAATGTACACTGGATGAATGAGTGAATGAAAGTTGCACTAGATAATTCTTACTGGACTACCCGTAGTTTGTTCTCCCAGGGGGGAGGGGTGCCTGGATCCATGCAGCTATATTGTGACATGAAATCTCATGAAAGAACTCATACTAGGATGCTAAAAGCTAAGAGAAGCTTGATGTGTGATGTCGGAAAACACGACTACAGAATCTAAAAGCGCCCACCCTTAATGGTGAAATCTCAGTTAATGTGACAGGCTAGGGAGAAAAAGGGAACAAACATTAATTGAAAGTTTACTATGTTAAATATTGCTCAGATATTTACTTACATTCTGCCCTATTCCAAAATAGACTTAAATGGCTCACTGTGCTAGATCCATCTGACTTACTTGGGTGTTCTTCCCAGTGACAGAGGGGACACTGTGACTCAGAGAGGTTGAATAGCCTACCTAAGTCCATGTCATTAGGGAGGAGTCAGACCTATCTCACTGCAGAGCTTCTGTCCATTCATGATATTACATTGCTGGCATCTTAAAATCAAGAAGTGCAGGAAAATGTCTGCTTTGTCAATGTAAGCCTGCTGCTTTACTGTCTGAAAGCAAGGATTGCAATTTAGGAGTCCTTAGAATCTCTATTTCTCACCATCCTGAACAGTCTGATGAACAGCATAAATAAATGCTAAAGATATGTTTGTGGACTGATATTAAGCAATATTTTAAGTAAAATAAGGAAAACAGTTTTGGGAAGGAGGTGGGGAGTTCCTCTTAATGACTTCAGTGGTACGTAGGTAACACTATACCTATGGTAATCCAACTATACTTTTTAATCAACCCAACTACACTATTTTAGATAATATTTTACTAAATGGACATATCTAGCATCCTTGATCAAGCTCTCTGTTTATTCTAAGATTGCCACACATGTACCTAAATTTACTTTAGTCATCTGATGTCACACCCATGCACCTGGTCGAATGGTTACTAACAGAGAAGTGCAGAGGACAGCCATCTCTCTTCTGGTCCTAAAAAAATTGAGAGCCTCACAACAGAGAGATCAATTCTGATCTGCTACACAATCAAATGGAGCCTCCTTTGTCAAAGGTTTGTACTTGAAACCACCACCATTTTCAAATATGAATGAGCCCAAATTGAGTCTGACCCCTTGTCCTTTATCCAGTTAAGAGGAGTGTATGTATCTAGAATGGCTGAGTAGCAAACTAAAAAAGGCAGATTCTTGAGTCACTTTTCTGGACATTGGTGATGTTCTAAATATATAGTTAACACATCATTGCCAACACTGTGCTATGTATTAAAGGAAAACTTGATTCAGCTCTCTCCATCGGTGTAACTGATCAATAATTTGAATGAAAACTCTTAGGTATCATGAGCAAAGAGGAAGAAATATATACATACTTCAGACTTTAATATATTCTTCAGCTTGTTAACCTCCAAATTAGTATCGTAGACCTTCTGTTTTATATCACTTAATTTATTGTGAGTATCATTCAATTGTTTAGACAGTGCCTATGAGAAAAAAATAACTAGATTTGATTACAAAAATAAAAATAAAAAATTGCTCTATGTCAAAATCACCATAGAATAATTTTTAAATATTTATTATAACATAAGTAAAAGTTAATATGCTTAATACACAGAGCTCATATAAAAACAGTGGGAAAATTAGTCCAAATAGTAAATAGGCAAAGAACCCAAACAGATAATTCACATAAAGGAAACACAAGTGGATAATACTGTAAAAAGTTTAAAGATTACGAGTAATCAAATAAATGTCAGTTAACACAAGGAAATACTATTTTGCCTTTCAAATTAGCAAACATTTAAAGCTATTCTGTTATGACAAGGAATGGGCATTTCCATGTATCACTGGAGTAAACATAAATTTGCAAAAGCCAAATCTGTGATCTGCTATCTGGTAATGTATCAAGAGACATTTTTAAATAATAATAAAAACAAGAGAGTCAGATGGATCCATGCATATTCCCTATATTTGAAAATGTCCACCTATTAAAAAAAAAAAACTCCATAAGCTTTTATTCAATTTTAAATTAAATCTAATAAAATTTAATGAAAAAGAATGTTCGTTAAGGCATTATGTTATAGTAACAATATTTATTCACATTAAGTGAATGATGCAGTAAATAAAGCATCTACATAATGCCTCTATGAGAAATGTTGGACTTCTGGACAAGGTGGAGACTTAGACTGACACGCTTTGTCTCCCTCCACAACTACGCAGGAATACAACTACCTCAAAACCAAAGATAACCAGAAATTCCAGAAAATGAAACTACATGGAAGCCCAGCGTATGAAGCTATAAACCAGCGGTGCTCGTCTGGACGAGTAGGAAGGGTGACTGGAGTGGAAAAGTTGGGTGGTGCTGTCTGTGCTAGCAGCAGGGATAGCGGCGGGACTTCGAGAAACACCAGGGGAGCAATCCTGGCTGCAGTCGAGACCCATCAGCTCTCGATTCCAAAGCTGGGGAAGGCAGACCCCCATTGCCTCTGACTGTGAGGCTCAGAGGGTGTGGGGATGGAGGAAGAGACTCCTGGTCTCTCAGAAGAGAGTAACAGCAGGAATCCATCTTGGACCCCTGCGCCCACACAAAGCGCCACAGAGCGGTGAAAAAGGTCTCCGGTCGCAGGGTAATGAAGAGTGCATGGGGCTCCACTCCCTACAGCCCTCCCAGGAGGCAAAGGTAAACAGAAAACTATCAGGATGAAGCAGACCATGATTGAAATCCCAGTGACACAGCTCACCAGGCAGCAGATGAGGGACCTAACCGATGAGCAAATAGGAAATCTTTCTGAGGCTCAGTTCAGAGCTATAGTCATGAGGTGGCTTACAGAATTAACAAGAGATTTGGAACAAGACGGGGAAGGAATGAAAGCTAGTCATACTGAAATGAACGAAAACATATACGAGACAAGTGGTGAGGAAATGAAAACCAGACATCAAATCAACAAATCAGAACATAGGGAAGAAACAGTCAACCAGTGCAGAAAGAGGAAACAAAAAGTAAGGAATACAAGGAGAGGCTCAGAAACCTCTGGGACAGCTATAAGCAAATGAACATTCAAATTATATGATTGCTAAAGGGCGTAGAAGAAGAACTAGAAATAGAAAAATTACGTGAAAAAATAATGAAGCAGAACTTCCTGAACTTGGGGAAGGAAATAAGACTTATAGGTCCAGGAAACACAGAGAATTCCAGAAAAACTGGACCCAGGGAGAACCACTCCAAGACACATTATAATCAAATTGTCAAAAATTAAGGATAAAGAGAGAATCTTAAAAACAGCAAGAGAGAAGAAAAGAATTATATACAAAGGGGTCCCAATTAGACTCTCAGCTGATTTCTCAAAGTAGACCCTGCGGGCAAGAAGGGACTGGCAAGAAATATTCAAAATAATGAAAACCAAAAACCTACAGCCACGAATACTCTATCTAGCAAAACTGTCATTCAGAATAGAAGGGCAGAGAAAGTGCTTCCAGGACAAAGTAAAGCTGGAGGAGTTCATTAGATCCAAACCACTATTATATGAGATGTTAAAGGAACTGGTTTAGAAGAAGGGGGATCAAACCTATGAACATTAAAATGAAAACTGTATCACAACAACCAACAACAGAAGCTAGGGAACTGAAACAAAGGCAAACTAAGTAGGCAACGAGAGGGGAAAAAGAATTATAGGTATGACAAACATTTTGGGGAGAGGTCAGCAGAGAGGGAGAAGGGGGAAAGGGAGGAAGATGGTGCGGGAATTAAGAAGCATAGTAGGAGGGAATGGAGTAGACAGGAAGAGGTTGAGAAGAACTATATGCATAACCAATGGACATGGACTAAAGGGGGGGACAACTGGAGGGAGGGAGGTCACTGGGTGGAGGGGAGCAGAGGGAAAAGAAATTGGGACAACTGTAACAGTATAATCAATAAAACATATTAAAAAAAAGAAATGCTTGGAATTATTTTTAATAATAGAGAAAAATGTTCATTTATACTGAAAAAAAATTCACAATAAAACACCTTAAAATACCTCATCCCAACTTGTTAAAAATTGTGGTATTGAGAGTGAAAATTTTTTAAGGTTTCTGTTTTCCAAATCTTATATGATACAAGTTCTTAATCTGCAGTCCACAGAGAAATCCATCTTTTACCCCTGGGCCTATGACCCAAACAAAAGAAAAAAACTACTCTTGAACATATGGAAATTGTTATTATATCATTTCTTCTGATTATTAAAAATGTTTACAAAATTTAAACAAAGCAAGGAGGTGCTTATAATGCTACAGTAATATAACAAGAGCCTACAAGATATCGAGTGATTATGCTGGACTCTCTGATAAGTGCTCTCTAGGCATATTCTTGTTTATTTTCCATTTTTACGGATGATGAACTGAGATTCAGAGAAGTTAAGCAATATTATCACACAGCCAGGCAGGGGAGGTCAAACTCATGAGTGTTTTAAACACTCCATTCTTCTACTGCCTTCTCATGTAGAAAAACCAAGATATAAAGGAGTATGTGGTATTATCCCAGCTACATAAAAAGTTCATGTAAAAGAATAAACTTCTAAAAAATACATTGAAAATCAGTAAAAAATATGTTAAAAGTGGCTAACTCTGGGTGGCAAAAATGAGAGTTTTTAATCTAGTTTTCATGAATATAAATTATATTTATCTTTTGCTTATTTGCTCTAGCTACAGAGGACATAAAATCATAAATTCACCTTTTATAGCTATTCGTTAACTTTTAAAAAATAAACTTTATTTTAGAATAGTTTTAGATTTACAGAAAAGTTGTGAAGATAGTACAGAGTTCCCATATGCCCTATGTTCAGTTTCCTCTTTTAGTAACATCTCACATTAGTATACTTATCACAATTAACGAACCAATATTTATACATTATTAACTAAAGTCCATTTTTAATTTAATTTCTTTCATTAAAATTTTTGTGACTGATTTTCTTTTCCTTTTTTTTTTTTTTTTTTTAGGGAGCAAGAAATGGGTTTGTTGTTCCTCCTATTTATGCATTATTTGGTTGCTTCTTGTATGTACCCTGTCCAGAGATTGAACCTGCAACCTTGGTGTGCAGGAATGACATTGTAAGCAACTGAGCTACTATCCAGGACACAGATTTCTTTCACTTTATGTACTGTTCTTTTCAGTTATAGGATCCCGTTATGCATTAACTTTTGAACATAGTATTTAACAACTCAGGCAGTTTTTTATAATTAACAAAATGCTGCATTTTTATGTCTTTATATAAATGAATACTTAACATTTAAAAAATACAGGCTTTTATGATGCAAACTAAACATATTGAGAGTGACAGCAAAGTGGGGAATATCATTTGAACTTACAAATTTTCAGTGGGGAAGAAAGCTTCCAAATAGACTTTTTTTCATTTTATTTTATCTTTATTTATTCTTTTTATAATACTCTACCATTCTTTATCACTGTCTTCTTCCTGTCATATTTATTTTTAAGTATATTTTATTAATTATGTTATTACAATTGTCCCAATTTTTCCCACTTAGCCCCCTCCAACCGGTACTCCCATTCCCTCCAGCAGTTCCCTGCCGTAGATCATGTCCATGGGTCATGCATATAAGTTCTCTGGCTTCTCTATTTCCTATATTATTCTTAACATCCCCCTGTCTATTTTGTTCCTACCAATTATGTTTCTTGATCTCTGCACCATTTCCCCATTCTCCCCCTTCCCCCTCCCAGCTGATAACCCTCCAAATGATCTCCATATCTATGATTCTGTTCCTGTTCTGGTTGTGTGTTTAGATTGTATCTTTTAGATTCAGTTGTTGATAGCTGTGAATTTGTTGCCTTTTTAATGTTCATGGTTTTGACCTTCTTTTTCTTAAATAAGTCCCTTTAACATTTCCTGTAATAATGGTTTGGTGATGATGAACTCCTTTAGCTTTACCTTGTCTGGGAAGCACTTTATCTACCCTTGCATTCTAGATGATAGCTTTGCTGGATAGAGTAATCTTGATTGTAGGTCCTTGCTTTTCATCACTTTGAATACTTCTTGCCAGTTCCTTCTTACCTGCAAAGTTTCTTCTGAGAAATCACCTAAGACTCTTATGGGAACTATTTTGTAGATAACTCTCTATTTTTGCTGCTTTTAATATTCTCTCTTTACCTTTCACATTTGGCATTTTAATTATGACGTGTCTTGGTGTGGTCCTCTTTGGGTCCAACTTGTTTGGGACTCTCTGTGTTTCTAGGACTTGTATGTCTCTTTCCTTTGCCAAATTAGGAAAGTTTCTTTTATTGTTTTTTCAAATAAGTTTCCAATTTCTTGCTCTTTCTCTTTTCCTTCTGGCATCTTTATGATTCGGATGTTGACACATTTGGAGATGTCCCAGAGGTCCCTAAGCCTACCCTCGTTTTTTTAAATTCTCATTTCTGCTTTTTGTTCTGGTTGAATGTTTATCTTTTCCTTATGTTCCAAGTCATTGGTTTGAATCCCAGCTTCCTTTCTTTCTCTGTTGGTTTTCTGTGGATTATTCTTTATTTCACTTAGTGTAAGCTTCATTTCTTTATTCTTCTGCCATACTCAAGGATTTCTCTGAGCATCCTTACCACCAGTGTTTTGAACTCTGCATATGATAGTTTGGCTATCTCCATTTTGTTTAGTTCTTTTTCTGGGGTTTTGTTCTGTTCTTTCATTTGGGCCATATTTCTTTGTATCCTTAGGTAAAGCTGCTTTTACTCCTTGTCTTAGTATTGTGGCCTATGTAAAAAAGGCACCTGTAAATTGTGTGGGGTGGAGCATTAGGTAATTGTTAGAATGGGGCAAGCCACTTGACTGATTTATGGCTGTGTGGTGTGGGCCTGGAGAGGGAACAATGCTGCCACCTGGCTTCTGGTGGTTCACCCAGCCCTCCCGTTTCCAGTCACTTCACCACTTTCCTGCATGCATCTGGTGCCCTTCCAGTGGCTGCCCCAGTGCTGAATCCTGGAGTGAGTGGGTTTTTGTATGTTCTAAGACCATGCTCGCCCTTTAAGCAGTGAAAATATGGCAGTTTCTTCTGCCGCCCCAACCCCCACTAGTTTTTACAGCCAGAGGTAATGTGGGTCTATCTTCCCAATGCTGGAACCCTGGGCTGTTTGGTCTGGTCTGGGAGTGGGATCACTTGCTCCCGTTATGCTTCTTGTTCATTCAACAGCTGCTGCTGCTCCTGCTCCTGCTGCTGCTGCTGCTGCTGCTGCTGCTGCTGCTGCTGCCGCCGCCGCCGCCTTTCCATGCCACTCTGCCATGCTGCCCATCTCCAAGAATCCGCCCCTCCTATCAATCTACATGAATGTGTCTTCTTTACATCCTTGGTTGTTGGACTTCCATACAGCTCAATTTTCTTGCAGTTCTGGGTGTTATTAATATTGAGATCTGGTTGTAATTCTTTCTATGGCTGTTCAAGGAGGTGAAGTATGTCTACCTGTGCCTCCATCTTGACTGGAAATCTTCCCAAATAGAATTTTTTTAATGGTCAAATTAAACTAATGATATTGAAAATGAGAACTGTGGATAAAATGCATTAGCTTAGAGGGAAGTAATTATAAAACAAATTTTCCTGAAAAAATTTACAATGCTGTCTAAAAATGTGGCATAGTTCATATACTCATACGTACACAGAATAATAGTCCATCAAATAAATCTACCATTTTCTAAAAAGTTTTGGAAGGTTTTTATCTTCATTTGTTGAGTACTCCTAAGATCTAATACAAATCTATTATATCTCCTGCTCCCTCTTTTCCTTAATATTTATCACTTTATGACTGAGAATTTCACTTAGAAATTACATGGCATATTGCATAATAAAGGTAAGAAAAAAAATGGCTGGTTTGAAAGCCTGATTTTTTCTACAAAATGAAAAGAGACCTGAGCCTCAGAAGAAATATACATTTTCTTCGACAAATAGATACTAAAAACAAATATACCTGGTTTTCTTGTTTAGCTTTAGAAAACTGTTCTTGGAGATTGTTATTCTCATGAGCCAAGATATCTCTTTCCCTGGCAACTTGAGCCAGTTCATCATTTGTTTCATTCAATTGCTGATGCATTCTGGAAATGTCTTGTTCACACATAATTAGTGCTTCAGTAGACTGTCTATTCCACAAATCAAACAGTGCATAAGAAGAGACATTTTGTCAAAACAGAATAACAAATTCTCACAGGACAGAAGATGGACAGTTAGCATAAAAACATTTGAAGAAGTTTTAAACACATTTAGATTTATAGGAATAAAGACTGCAAAGATAGTGCATTGGAGTTTCTCTATTGCCAACATTTCCCTATGACAAAAAGGTTACTAAATACACATAATAGTTAAGGATTGGCTAAGTATTTCAAAAATTATGACATAAAAAACGCTTTCATCCTACCTCTAGCTGCCATGGCTTAGTCTTCTTTGCAGGTTCCTCTTCCTCTGCCCTCTTAAACTTAATGGTTCTGAGAGCTTTACTTTTAGTCCCCTGATTCTTCTACTTTATGTCTTTGCTCGACATATCCATGGCTCCCAACCCCATATAACCCTGAAATCATTATCTCTAGACCCAACCTCTTCCTTATACTCCATACTCTTATATTTAACTGGTTACGAGATATATTTACAAGGTCTCAATGGCTCTCCCAAGTCAGAGGAGAATCACCTTTTCCCATACTCTTTACATGTCCAGTATTCATCCCCAGCCAAAAACTGGCATTTTCCTAGATCATCTTCCTCACAAGCACCTTACCCTGGTCCCCCAACTCCCCAACCCCAATCTATCCTCATTCTTCAGCCTGGGAAGTCTTTCTAATGCAAAAATCTCTTCAAAATTATTCAATAATTTCTTATTTCCCAAGGGATAAAATCAAGACTCATTTAGACAAACACCAGCCTGTGTTTAGCCTTTCCTCCCTTCACATCTCCTCTCACACTTCAGGTTCCAATACTCACCTGCTTGTCATTCCAGAGACTCTTCAACATTATCTGTGATTCTTTGCTGTCCTTTCTACCTTGAATGCCTGTTCCTTTCCTTTCTTTGGCAAATACCACACCCTCTTTTATTTCCCTACACAGACTTCGGCCTTCTTCCAATATTAGGAAGTTATAACCCTATATATAACAGTAACTCCCTTGCTTCTTTCTTTACACCTAACATAGTACTTTGCCCCTAATAAATACTCAAATTCTTGTTGAACGAGTGATTTACCTTGATGCCTGTTCCATTTCCCGAATGACACTCTTCAAGCCTGAAATGGTCTTTTCCTTGAAAATTAATATGAGTATGAAATGAAAAAATTATCTTAAACTGTTATATCTGTTAAAACTGAATGAACAAAAAGAAACTTACCCCACCCCTTTTAATTTCCATTTGGGTTTAAATATTTATGTTCTATTCATCTTTTCTATACTAAAACTAAAGCCTAACATATCAATGTGAATATTTATACATACTAGATAAAAACAATAGATTATGCTCATTAAAGTAAAGGCTACACTTAGGTGTCTTCATATGAGGTCAATATATCACATATTTTGTTAAAATTTAGTGCAGTCACCCGGCAATGCAAGAACCTCATGAGCACTCTATATTTAGAGGCCAACCAATGTTTTGATTTAGGATGTCCTCTATGAGGAATAGAATTGATTCACTTCCTCTCTTCACATTATAAAACCCATGAAAGTGAATTATGTAAAACTAAATTGAGTTCTTAAGAATAATAACTTTGATGAACTATATTATTTATATTCATCAGCAACATCTTCAAACAGCTGCTAAAATGAAGTTATTTATAAAAGTATATTATTAAGTTTAGGTGGGAGTTAATAAGAAGGTAAAAGTTAGGTCTAGAGCAAAAGAATTAAATTAAATTAAAATAAAATAAGATAAAATAAACTATTGGTATTATCTTTTTTTCAAGAGTGTGGTGAGGGAGTAGATTAATGGAGTCAGTCAAGGCTGAAATGGGTGTGATTATTTTCATGCCGTCAATACCATTCCCACACCTCCTCCTTTGAAAATTCTTATTGATGTGAACTAGTTATAGATACTATTCACAGACACTTAGGTTGACATTAGCCTTAAAAAAGTAGAAAAACTGTTCTTTCACTAAATAACTAGATTTCACTTTGCCTTTGAATTTTGAAATCATTGGCAACTAAGTAAACAAGATGAAAAACTAAATCTATATTTCTGAACCAGTTCTGTTTCTGCTCATTAGAAAGGCAGTTTAGTTGCATGTGTGTGCACACATGTGTAGGTATTATCTTCCTTTATTCATGTGGTCCTCTCCAGGGTAGTTTTAGCTCCAGTTTCTCGTTCTGCTTTCTGGTAGAATGAATGCAGCAGATTACAACCTTGCAATAATGGATACTGGGATATGGTTAACATATCCATTAGCAAAGTATAGCCAATGGAGGAAAAACTCAAAGAGAAAATACTGCTTAAAATGGAATATTAACACATGCTGTTGAAATATAATTTAAAACATTTCTAAATGAATTCTGAAAAACTAACTGAACTTTCAGTGTTTCTGAAAGTCATTACTTGGTTAAGCTTAAATGTGGTTTATAGGCCTGAAAAAGACTTTCTTTTATCCACAGAAATTTATCTTGAAAGTAAGATTATCCAAGAACATTGTAAAGTATCAAGGGCAACAAAATTACTAGGTAGGATCCAATAATATATCCTATTTGTCCTATTTTTCTCTTAATATTGCCCTAATATCACATTTTCTCAAACTGCTGAACTCCATTCCATTATTATCAATTTAATATTTTTGTATAATCCAATATGTTTGTCCAACCAGACATACAGATTCAAGGTGTTACATGTTCATTCTGGACAAGATGGTCAAAAATTTACTTAGAAAAAAGAAACACACTAAAATATTACACAAATAATTCTAGCTTTTATCCCTCAAACATCTGTGAACTTGTTATTGAGTTTTCTCACTTTAACTAGTATGAAGTAGTAGAACATCTTTATTAACTATGATTGCCAATAAGATTTTTTTTAAAAAACTTCACCTTATTTATTATAGTATAAACTTTTTCATAGAAATTATTTCTGTACTATCCAGATTAGGCTGTAAAACTACTGCTTTTCACCATAGGGTATTTGTAAATTCAGCTCTGAAATATCATTGTAGAAAACGTTTCTTCTTCTGAAAGTTTAACCCTGATTTAAAACATCTTTTTCCCTTCAAAAGAGGAATGTGTTTATGTTCGTGATCTTATATAAAGTTCTTGATTTGAAATGAACTTGCAACTCAATATTCCTTGTGAAGGAAAAGATAGTGTTGGTACTATTAGCAGAATGGAAGAAATGTAAAATATATATATAGCAGAGGGAAGATATTCAGAAATATCTGAATAATTTGTTTCTAAGTGTTAGTTTTTTAAAGAAAATCATGTCTAACTATTGAAGAAGTGTTTTAAATATGAGAAACAAGACTCTACCCCTAAAAACCATAAAATTTAAAAAAGTATTAAGGTATAGCTTACAAAGTAACAAGTCAGCCTTTTAAAAAAGTAAACCAAAATTTACTATCTCATGTACTTTGATGGCTTCAGTTAGGCTCATGATTCCCAAATTTATTAACTCAAATTTTCTCTCCAAACCTAAAAAGCTAAGAGCCTATGAATATTTCAGTTACATGTCCCAAAGGCATATCGATAGTCTTCCTCTCTGAGCCTCTTTCCCACTTCATGCACAGACACTGTTCACATGGTTCCTAAGTGAGAAAACACATCTTGTCAATCTTACTTAACAGATCTGTTTCTGTCACAGGTACTGCCACTATCCTAACAGTTCTTATCATTTTACTCCTAACTAGTGTCCTTGTTACTATTCTCATTTCCCTATAATCCATCTTTTACATGGATTAGCAAGTTCAAGAATATTTCTTTTAAAATGAAGATCTAATTGTCATTTTTTTGTTTACATTATTTTATCTGATTCACTATGTTGATGATGATAATCTAAACCCTACAGTAATTATATTTTAATAATTTGTTGCTTATCTATCCCATTTCACCTTTCCTCCCTATCTGCACCCCACACTTACCTCTTTGCAATGTATTCTCCAGACATACTAAACTACCTAGAAATCCCATGAAATTCTCTTATGAAAGCCACTGGGCTTTCATTTAAGTTGCTCTGTTTGGATTCCCCTTTCTGTAAAAAGTATTCTGCCAGTCTGAATCACCACTTCTCTCACTGTACCCTTTCTTTAAATCTTTTCCTGGCTAATTCTTAGTCAATTTCAGGGAAATTCAGGCACCATCATCTCCTGGAAAGCTTTCTAGATTTCCCTCCTCACCTAATCCAACCCCCAGCTTAAATCAAGTGTGTTTCTGCCAAACTCCAACCACACATTGTACATACATCATATGGCACTTAGCACATTCTATCATAATAGCATACTTATTTATCTCTCCCCCAATTATACTATAAGCTTAGGAAGGCATGCTGCCTTCTTCTCAGTTTCTAACATAATACCTGGTACATGTCAATAAATGTTTGTTGAATGAATGGATGAATAAATGAATAAATTCATTCTCAGAGAGAGGAAAGGCCTTATTCCAAAGATGCTGCCTTTGTTTAAGATGTGTGGAAAACAGTGTTGGAATGGCCTTCAGAATCAGTTTATGAGCTAGAAAAGGGTATCACTATTTCCCTGCCTTTTTTGGCAACACCTTTTATGTTGTTTGAACAACAAAAACTGAAGGCTGGAGATATCATCCAGCTTTATTTACCAGTTCCGTATCACCTAGTCTCAATGACTAAGGATGATATAAAAATGTCCATTTAGCTCTGAATACAATTACAAAGACGATTTTAACAGAATAAACATATTGCCTCCCAATATGGCTACCCGAAAATGTAAGTTCGAGCGGCTTTCAAAAAGAAATCAGCCTCACTGTTATCTTATCATGCTTCACTTTTTTTTTTCATGCTCCACATTTTGATATTTGAATTAGTTATTGTTAGTTTATGTTAATCATAAATTGATGAAAGAACACATACTTCTTAAGACTATCCTGAGATATTTCAAAATCATATTTTAAAGTTTCAGCTCTCTAGAATAAATCTGAGAGAATCCTATTATTTTATTCAATGCAAGTGCAAACATTTTTTTAAACAACAGTTCTTAGAACATACTTTCATTGCCAAACTCTCTCCAAGGGATGCAATATTCTCAGATTTTTTATCCAAGCATGCTTGCAGGCATTCCTTTGCTTTAGCCATATCACTGAGGGTTGTACCAAGAATGCCGATTTCTTCTCGATGGGCAATACTTTGCCTTGTAAAATTATCTAAGTATGTAATCATAAAGGCATTTTAAATCAAGATAATTTTTTTCCAGTTCAAGCAGATTGAAATACTTTTCAAACTAAGTTGTCCTATATTATATTCAGTGACTAAAAGTGAGTACTGTATCCCAAATAAAAATATGGCTTTTGTTGTTAGTGACTGAAAATTAGGGTGAATCATGAAATTCTAAATAACTCATAAATGTAAAAGCACAATTAACACATTTGAATAAGAATAGCAAAGGAAAGCTCTACATTACAAGTTCTCAAAGTAGGTTTACATTTGCTGCGGGGAGGAGAATGTAGGCGGATGAACTTGGAGGGAATACTAAAACAACCATTCTCCCCCCCTAACTTTCCCTTGCTCTAGACTAGAATTACTGTTATATATAAGTTGGTGACTAATAGGTCTTAACAAAATATTCAATTAAGTCATCTTCAGAGTGAAATATCTCCTAATATTCAAAATTTATTTTTAACTTTCTGAATTTTTTCTAAAAATTCCTAGAAAAAAATTATCCCAGGACATCTGATTTGATTTGTAAAAACACTGGCAAGCCAATGTCAATGCTAAAGGCCTAAATGATACGTATACATATAATAGTAGTTTTCAAAGTGTGGTTTCTCAACCAGCACCATCAACATCATTTGGGAACCCCAGCCCTACTGAATTAGAAATTCTGAGTGGATAAAGCAATTATGTTTTAACAAGCACCCCTCCCACGTGATTCTAATACACCACAAAGCTTGACAACCTCTTGAGAAAACTGGTAAAGATACAAAAGCCTTGGCTATATCCTATCCCAAGGAGCCTGGCTGCATTGATGTTTATTAGCTCTCCAGGTGACTGACGCACCCTGAAGTTTGAGAACCACTGGTAGATCTCTAGGTAATCCCTGCCAACAGCCATCCAGTGCAGCACTAAGAGAAGCAATGTCATATGCCAAGAGGATAATCTCTATAGTACTTGAGAACACATCAATTCCCTTTTCTGGGAAATACTAGCTTTCAGGCAAACCACATGTTTTGGGTGTTCTGATATCTGAGTTCATTCCCATTAGCATAAAATAAATAATAAATGAAAGCTCTGAAACAGCTCCAATAGTTCTTAGATTTAAAAGAAATCCTGAACCTCAAGCTACCTACCATCCATTTTTCTGCTACTCTTAGTAGGCAAACTTCTTAAGAGATTTCTATTCTCTCCTGTCTCTACTTCCTCACTTCCCAGTCATTCCTTAACTTATTCCATCTTCCACATCCAACACTCAATCCAAACTTTGTCAGTGTTACCAAAATCTCCAATGTGCCAAATCCAATCAACATTTTTCCATCTTATTTTTGCTTCTCGAATGTCTCTGACAATTGATGCTACTCCCCTCCTTTTTAAAACATTTTGCTGTCTTGCCTCCCAAAATAATGTATATGGGTTTTCTTCCTACTTCTTCAGCTTCCTCTTACTCAGTCCTGGATCCTCTTCTCATTATTTATATTTTCTCTACATGACTTAATGGTTTTAAAATATCATTTATATGCTGTGTTCCAAATGTATATCTTTAGCTTAGGTTTCTCTTCAGAGATAAAAACTTATCTATTTAATGGTTTACTTTACATTTTTACTTAAGACTTAAAATATCTAAAAATGAGTTTTTCAATATTCCCCTTTTATATATATATATATATTTTAATATTTTCTATCTCAATGAAAAGCATGTCTACCCACCTAATTATTTATGACAGACAGTTTTGAACTACATAATAGTGAATGTTAAAAATATTTCTTCTGTTTTAAAATGGGCTCTTTTAGAGTCCTAACCAAAATTTTACTTTACAGTTATAAAAAGATTAAATTATGGCGATACTTTCATAGAGGTCACTGGTAAGGAATATAAACAGGAGACTTTGTAAAAATAATTTTCTCTATAAACCCAAGTAATCTCATAGATATAGTCAAATACATGTACACTTTCCACCAAAAGTAATATATGTGTACCAAGTTTCATTATAATAGCCATGAAAAAGCCACAATATCATACAAAAACTTATAAATTTAAAAGCGGTGAACATAAATTATAAAGTTTTGCTGCTTTGTTTTGATATATTTTCACTGAAAAATATTAAGCCATGTCTCAGTATTTATGGTCCTAAATCTAAGTTAAAAAGTTTACTATCAATGAAAAACATATTTTTCCATGATTGACTCATAAACTTTTAATCTAAGAACCTACCTCCAAGTTTATCTATATTATAATTGAAGAAAACAAAATATTTTTCTACCAGACTTTAAAAAAAGTAACATCAGGAAAAAAATAACTCACCAATTTTTTCATCCAAGCATACAATTTTCTCTTGAGTAAGCTGTAGCTCATATTTTTTCTTAGCAAGGTGTCGCTGGGTATCAGAAAGATTTTTTCCTGTATGTTCATATAACACTCTGTAAACATTTTAATAATAAAACCGATTCTGAAATTTTTATGTTTCATCGACCTTAGTGTATTCAAATCTAAAAACCTTTAAGAACACTAATAAACACTTTTTCTTTTTAGTATTTTCATAGAATCACATTATAGGAAGTTTAGAGAAGAAAGGGGGAAAAGGGATCCTCAATCCACTACTCCAACATAAGCTATTATTATTATTTTGGTGTTCACTATTTTTTTTTGTATTTTTCATATTCAGTGTTATGCATATTTTAAAGTTACCGTACTATAAATTCAAAATTAAATCCTGATTTTTTTCACCTACCCGTAATCTTTAATAATTTTCAGTCTATAATACAGCCCTCTAAATCATCATTTTCTAACTGAAAAATATATGAGTAAGAGTTATTTACTTCATTAGTCACTTATTATTAGAAATTTAGGTTCATTTCAGTTTTTCACTACTATAATAATTCTGTAATAAACAGCATTTCATTCATTCTACATTTATTAAATGTCCAGTATGTACCAGGTACCAGGTGTTAAGGAACCTATAGTAGATGGCCCTGCCATCATAGAGTTCACAGTCAATAAACAAGTAAACAGAATATAATTTCTAGCATTATGGAAACTAGATTATCTGGAAGTCCTCTAATAAAAAGAAGCATCCTAAAATATAAAGAAGCATCCTTTTAAATGTATAACAAAACTTGTAATAATTTGTAAGGGATGTACCATGAACTGAGGTTATGTTAGATATGACTGAAGTTTGCTTGTCTCAGTAGTCCAGGGTCTTGTGTCTTAACTCGGAAACAAAAGATGAGGCCATAGAGATGTCTGCAATGCAAGTATTAGGACTAAGAACCCCACATAAAGCATTGAGGACTATAACGTAAGTGAAAAGGTCAGACTGGACAAAATCAGTTTATCCACTACCCATTGCTAGGCTCAAGGTAATAGTAACGACCAGACAAATCAAAATGGAATTCTAAAAGAAATGTTCAAGTAACCCCAGAAAGGCAAATATCAGAAAACAAAGACAGGAAAAAAAAGGGGAGAAAGAAAAAAAAAATAACATACAACTCTACCATACCAATAATTACATTAAATGCATAAGGTACACCTTATTTGTAATAGCCAAAAACTAGAAACAATCAAGAGATATCTTTGTGTTGATGAAATAGTTTGTATCTTGAATGTAGCAGTGGTTATGTGAACCTGTACATGTGATAAATAGCATAAAACTATACATATAAGTTGTAACATTGTCATGACCATACCCCACGTGATTTAGGCTTTTTCTATGTTATGTTATAGAGGTTTTATTTTGCTATTTTTAAATTTTTCTTTCTTTTTTTACTTTTAAAGATTTTTATTTATTTATTTTTAGAGAGAGGGAAAGGGAGGGAGAAAGGGAGAGAAGAACCAATGTGTGGTTGCCTCTCCTACACCCCTAACTGGAGACCTGGCCTGCAACCCAGGCATGTGCCCTGACTGGGAATCAAACCAGCGACTCTTCGGTTTGCAGGTCGGTGCTCAATCCACTGAGCCATACCAGCCAGGGTTATTTTATTTTTATTTTTAATTACACTTTATTGATCATGTTGTTACAGTCATGCCAATTTTTCCCTCTTTGTTCCCCTCCACCCAGCACCATCCTCTCCCTCAGGCAATCCCCACATTATTTTCATGTCCATGGGTCATGCATTAGTTCTTTGGCTACTCCATTTCCTATACAGTACTTTACATCCCCATGGCTATTCTGTAACTACCTCTTTGTAGTTATTAATCCCCTCACCTCTTCACCCACTTGCCCCACACTCCCCCCTCCCATCTAGCAACCATCAAAATGCTCTTCATATCCATTATTCCATCTCTGTTTTTCTTGTTTGCTTGGTTTGATTTTTAGATTCAATTGTTGATAGATATGTACTCATTGCCATTTTATTTTTCATAGTTTTGATTTTCGTTTTCAAATGTAAGTCCCTTTAACTTTCATATACTAATGGTTTGGTGATGATAAATTTCTTCAGTTTTTTTCTTGTCTCAGAAGATTTATCAGCCCTTTGATTCTATATAATATCTTTGCTAGGTAGAGCAATCTTAACTATAGGTCTCTGTTTTTCATGGCTTTGAATATTTCTTGCCAGTCCCTTCTAGCCTGCAAAGTATCTTTTGAGAAATCAACTGACAGTCTTATGGGAACGCCCCTATATAAAACTAACTGCTTTTCTCTTCCTGCTGTTAAGATTCACTCTTTAAATTTAAACTTCGGCGTTTTAATTATGGAATGGGCCTTTTGCATCCATCTTGTTTGGGACTTATAGTGCTTCTTGGACTTGCATTTCTATTTCCTTCAACAAATAAGGGAATTTTCCTTTCATTGTTTTTTCAAATAAGTTTTCAACTTCTTGCTCTTCCTCTTCTCCTTCTAGCAACACTATGATTAGAATGTTGGAATGCTTGAAGTTGTCCCAGAGGCTGCTTACACTACCATGATTTTTTTAGATTATTTTTTCTTCTTGTTCTGATTGCTTGCTTTTTGCTTCCTTATGTTCCAATAATTGATTTGATTCTCAGCTTCATGAAATCTACTGTTGTATCCCTGTAAATTGTCCTGTTTTCAATTAGTGAACCCTTTGTTTCTGACTGGATCTTTTTTATGTTGTTGAGGTCCTCAATAAGTTCACCGAGCATCCTTATAACTAATATTTTGAACTCTGCATCTGAAAGATGGCTTGTCTTCAATTTTTTTTTATATCTTTTTCTCAAGTTTTGATCTGTTCTTTCATTTGGGCCACATTTCTTTGTATCCTCATATCGGCAGCATCCCTGTGTTTGTTTCTCTGTATTAGAGTTGCTATGACTCCCTGTCTTGGTAGCATGGTCAAATGTAGTAGGTGTCCTGTAGGGTCCAGTGCCACAGCCTTCCTTATCACCCAAGCTGGGTACTCAAGGTGCACCCTTTGTGTGGGCTGAGTATATCCCCCTCTAATAGTTGCACCCTGATTGCTGTTGGCAGGTCCATGGGAGGGATTTACCCAGGCCAGTCAGCTGGAAGGACTGGCTATGACCACTGACCACCAACCCCCAACCTCCGTAGAGTATCAGCTCTGCAGGGGCAGGGTTGTAGAGCCCAGATGTGGTCTGTAGCTGTCTACAGGATGCACAGACTCTGGGGTTTCCTGGGTGGTGCAGGCGAAGTTCAGCTCCCACTTGTGTTCTGACCCATGACACCATACGTGAGCTATAAAACAATCTGAAGTGGCTACTACTTGTGCTGAGCTAGGAGATTCTCAGGAAACACCAAGCTGTAAATCTAGGCTGGCTGCTGCTAGTGGGGGACTAGGGACATTTAGAAAGAGGTATGGGGCTGAGGGCTCACTGAGGCCAACTGTTGTTTATTTGATTAGGATTTAGGAAGTTGTGAATCATGAGCCAAGACCAGCCATTCATATGGAAAAGTCACAGTTAATAGTTTGGTGGGCCCATAAGTTGGGTGGGATGGAGACACAGGGGATCTTAGGGAAGGGCAAACAGTGTTAGCTAGGTTGACGGAGCCTCAGATATGGCACTCACCTGCTGGCTCTGTGGGGAAGGTCTCAGAAAAGGGACAATTGCCTACTTCTGGTCAAGATGGGGGCATAGGTAGACACACTTCACTTCTTCATACAACCATGGAATGAATTACAACCAAATCCCCAAAACAAATAACTAGAACCAAAAGAAAATCGAGCCATATGGAAGTTCAACAACCAAGGATTTAAAGAAGCCATATTCATCCAGACGGGTAGGAAGGGCAGGGTCGTGGAGATGGGGCAGAGAGGTGGTGTGGCTCAGACAAGCAGCAGCAATGGCAGAATAGACCGTTGCACATTCACATGTGGTGGACAAAAATTAGGAGGGATACCCTGGGAGCAACCAATCCCAGACCAAGGCCAGACCACATAGCCCACAGTTCCAGCACCAGGAAGATAAACCCCCATTATCTCTGGCTGTAAAACCCAGTGGGTGTTGGGGCGGCAGAATAAACTGCTGGAATCTCACTGCTTAAAGGGCCCATATGGCCTGAGAATGTATGCAAATCCAGGACACCAACTGGAAGGGCCCCAATTTCATATGGGAAGTGGGTGAAGTGACTGGAAATGGGGCAAGTGTTGGGCAAATTGCCAGAAGACAGGCAGCAACACTGTCCCCTCTCCTAGCCCCCCACCACAAACAGAGCCACAAAGCAGTGAAGTGGGTGGCCCTGCCTTGCAATTACCTTAGGCTTCCGCTCCACACACAATTTATAGGTGCTTTTTCTACATAGGCCACAATACTAAGACAGGGTGCTTGGTGGTGGCAAATGTAGCTCAGGCCCAGAGTGGAAAACCACTGGGAGCATGGTGGTACGCAGGACCCACTCCACACACCGGTTTGCCTGTGGGGGACCAAGCTTGCTTTCTGCAAAAAGACCCCCTTATCCTGGGCTGAGAACAACAGATGTTCAGCGTGTAACCTTGAACCAGTCTCTTAGAGCCTATTCTGGGCCAATTTCTAAGAACAGGATATGGCTAGACAAGTTATCCTTATAATCCATGCATGTGTAACATTCTTTTCTCTAACATGTAAAAGTAATAATCATATAAGGCAACGATTGGCACTATGATTCACAATTTTCGTGGATGTAATCCACCTAAGAAATCAATAAAAGCCTGTTAAGGCAGGGGCAAACTGCGCTTTCTCCTCTAGAAAGTGGCCAGTTCTGTCCCCTCTTCTCCACAGGATTCTTGCAGTCACTGTGCATTTATTCCCTCATCCACAATGCCACGGACTCTGCTGGTCATAGGTCTGCGACAGTGAACCTATCAGATGTAGAGTTCAAAACACGAGGGATAAGGATGTTCAGAGAACTCATACAGCATGGCAAAAAAATCAAGGAAGAAATGAAACTTACACAAAGTGAAATTAAAAAAAAAATACACAGGAATCAACAGTAAAGGGAAGGAAACCAGGATTCAAATCAATGGGACAAAAGGAAGAAATAAACATTCAACCAGAGCACAAAAAAGAAACAAGAATGCAAAAAAAAAAAAAAAAAAAAAAAAAGATGAGAAGAGGTTTAGGAACCTTGGGTACAACTTTAAATGGACCAATATCCAAATCGTAAGCATGCCACAAGAAGAAGAGGGAGAGCAAGAAATTGAAAACTTACGTGAAAAAATAATGAAAGAAAACTTCCCTATATGGTGAAGAAAATAAATATACAACTCTAGGAAGCACAAAGAGTCCCAAACAAGTTGAGACCACACCAAGACTCATAATAATTAAAATGCCAAAGGTTAAAGATAAAGAGAAAATCTTAAAAGCAGTAAGAGAAAAGAGTTACCAACAAAGAAGTTTGCATAAAACTCTCAGCTATTTCTCAGAAGAAACGTTGGAGGAAAAAAGGGACCAGCAAGAAGTATTCAAAGTAGTGAAATGCAAGGACCTACAATCTAGTTTATTCTATCCAGGAAAGCTACCATTTAGAATGGAAGGGCAGATAAACTGCTTCCCAGACAAGGTAAAGCTAAAGGAATTCATTATCATCAAGCCATTATTAAAGGAAATGTTACAGGAAACTATTTTTTTAAAGGAAGAAAAACAAAAATATGAACATTAAAATGACAACAAACTCACAGCTATGAAAACTAAATATAAAAAAACAAACTAAGCCAACAACCAGAAAAGTAACAAAATCACGGGTACTGAGATCATTTGAAAGGTTATCAGCTGGGAGGCGGAAGGGAGACAATGAAAGAAATAGTGCAGGGATTAAGAAGTATAATTGGTAGGAACAAAATAAACAGGAGGATGTTAAAAATAGTATAGGAAATGTCGTCGGCAGCCGTCCGTCTCGAGAGACGATGGTGTAGCTTCTCAAGAGTCTATCTGCACCGCCGAGAATGGCTGTGCAGTCCGACTCGGGAGTGGCAATCCCTGCCACACTTGTTACAGGTGAAGGCAGATGGCCGTTGTTGCTGCTGTTGACGCTGCTTCCGCCTCGATCTTTTCTGGGCCACCTCCTCATTGCGCGCAGCCTCTGCGCGTGCCGTACCTTGCCTGACCGCGAGCCTCCAGGCTAGGCGGTCGTCTGCTTGAACTTCCCATGTGTTGAGATTGATGGAGCATTGTGTCATGTCCTTTTTGCAGATGTCTTTGAACCGCAGTTTTGGGCACCCTGTCATCCTCTTGCCTTCTGCTAGCTCGCCGTAGAGGAGGTCTTTGGGGATACGGCCTGCATCCATTCTTTTGACATGGCCGAGCCACCTGAGGTGTCTCTCGCTAAGAACTGCATGCAAACTGCTCATATTGGCTCGCTTCAGCACCTCGGTGTTGGGAACCTTATCCTGCCAGGTGACATGCAGGACATGTCGCAGGCACCTCATGTGGAAGCTGTTGAGTTTCCTTTCGTGCCTTGCGTAGGTGGTCCACGTCTCACTGCCATAGAGGAGAGTGCTGAGTACGCAGGCTTGGTAGATGCGCAGTCTGGTTTTCTCAGTGAGGCTGGAATTGTTCCACGCTCGCCGGTTCAGTCTGGCCATAACTGTGGCTGCCCTGGCGATTCTCCGGTTGACCTCCAAGTCGACTGACAGAGAGCTCGAGATGGTGGACCCGAGGTAAGTGAAGTCGTTGACAACCTCCAGGGTGTATCCGTCGATGGTGATGCATGGGGGAGTCCCCGTGCCTTGAGCCATAACATTCGTCTTCGTCAGGCTGATGGCTAGTCCGAACTCCTTGCATGCGTGGGAAAGGCAAGTGACTAGCTGCTGGAGTCCCTCTTTGGAGTGTGATGTCAAAGCTGCGTCGTCGGCGAAGAGCATCTCACGGATGAGCACCTCTTTGACTTTGGTCTTGGCTCGTAGACGGGCCAGGTTGTAGAGCTTGCCATCGGATCTGGTGTGAATGAAGACACCCTCGCTGCAGTCCTTAAAGGCGTATTGGAGGAGCATGGAGAAGAAGATTCTGAACAGCGTAGGCGCGAGGACGCAGCCCTGCTTTACTCCGCTGCTGACTGGGAAGGCCTCAGAGGTTGCGCCGTTGTAGGACACCGTGCTGTGCATGTTGTCGTGAAAGGACATGACCACAGCAAGCAGATGTGGTGGACAGCCAATCTTCCGTAGCAAGCTGAAGAGACCGCTTCGACTGACCAGATCAAACGCCTTCGTAAGGTCGATAAAGGCGAGGTAGAGTGGTTTATGCTGCTCGTGACACTTCTCCTGCAGCTGGCGTAGGGAGAAGATCATGTCCACTGTTGATCGGCCAGCTCTGAAGCCACACTGGGACTCTGGGTAGACGCGGGAAGCAAGGGTCTGCAGGCGGGCAAGAGCGACCCGGGCGAATACTTTGCCGACGACGCTGAGGAGAGAGATGCCCCGGTAGTTGTTGCAGTCGCTGCGGTCTCCTTTGTTCTTGTACATGGTGATAATGTTGGCGTCTCTCATATCCTGGGGGATGTAACCCTCCTTCCAGCAGAGACAGAGTAGATGGTGGAGCGGCTGTAGCAGGACTGGTTTCCCGCTCTTTAGGATTTCTGGAGGGATTCCGTCGCTTCCTGGTGCTTTCCCGCAAGCGAGGCGGTCGATGGCTTTGCCGAGCTCTGCCGCAGTAGGTGGGGTGTCTAGCTCCTCCATGACTGGTAGGTCTGGGATGGCGTTAAGAGCAGTGTCTGTTACGGTGTTCTTCGTTGCGTACAGCTCGAGGTAGTGCTCGGTCCACCGCCGCATTTGCTGTTCCTGGTCAGTGATGACCTCACCTGTCTTGGACTTAAGGGGGGCGATCTTGGAGGGGATTGAGCCTGTTGCCTTCTTGATACCCTCATACATTCCTCGTGCGTTGCCTATATCGGCGGCTTCCTGAATGCTTCTGCACAGGTTTAGCCAATAGGTGTTGGCACAGTGGCGGGCGGTCTTCTGGACTTTGTTCCTGGCAGCCCGTAGAGCTTGAAGTGTACTGGGAGTGGGCGTGACCTTGTAAGCCAGTAGGGCCTTCCTCTTAGCCTCGATCACGGGTTCCATTTCTTCCCAGTGAGCCTCGTACCAGTCAGCGTTCTTCTGCTCTTTCTTCCCGTAAGCAATAATGGCGGAGTTGTACATGGCGTCGTGGAGACGTGGCCAATTGGATTCGATAATGTCATCTGCCGCCATTCCCTCGCCGAGTGCATCTTCCATCCTGTTGATGAATTGCTGGGTCTTAACTGGGTTGCTGGCACAACTGGTGTTGATGCGTGGGCGACCCTTCATCTTGGAGTGGTGCAACCTCTTCGGCATTATGCGCACCTTGCTTACCACGAGGGCATGGTCCATGTCGCAGTCTGCACTGTGGTAGCTGCGGGTGAGGAGGGTGCTGCCAATATCCATTCTTCTGGTGATGACGAGGTCAAGCTGGTGCCAATGGCGGGAGCGGGGGTGCCTCCATGACACCTGGTGGATCTCTTTGCACTTGAAGAATGTGTTTGTCACGCACAGGCCGTGGTGACACGAAAGCTCAAGCAGTCGCTGACCATTCTCATTGATCTTTCCTCTCCCAAAGTTTCCGAGGCAGGTGGGCCAGGCCATGTGGTCGGCTCCTACTCTTGCGTTGAAGTCTCCAAGGAGATAGAGAGCGTTACTTCTGGGGATCTTGGATAACGCTTCGTCCAGTGCATGGTAGAACTGTTCTTTCTCTTCGGTGGTGGCGCAGAGGGTTGGGGCGTATGCGCTAAGAATGCTGACTGGGCCGAAAGTTGTTGACAATCGGAGGGTAAGTAATCTCTCTGTGCCTCCTGTGGGTGGCTCTATGGAGTTAACAAGCGTGTTCTTCACAGCGAACCCAACACCGTGCTGTCTTGGTTGGTCCCGAGACTTCCCTTGCCAGTAGAAGGTGTAGTTGGTTTCTCTGATAGTTCCGTTGTCGGCCAACCGGGTCTCCTGTAGAGCCGCAATGTCGATGTTTAGTCGTGCCAGTTCCCTATCGATGACAGCGGTTTTCCTGGCACCATTGATCCACGGAAGGTCTGCAGTAAGTTCGGGGCACATGGTCCTGATGTTCCAGCTAGCAAGGCGAAGAGCCGGAGGCTTCTTTCTTGTTGTTTGCTTGGAATTAACTGGTGCGGGTGTTTTGTGGCCCACTTTTCGAGAGGCGCCTCTCTGATCCCCACGCACCCAGTGGGGCAGGCGAGCCATGGCGAGACGGTAGCTGTCCACTGAGGTGCGATGACCTCTCCCACCGTCAGAGGAGACCCCTGGCGCTCGTTTCCTTCGCCAATCGGATGAGCTTATAACCGGTATCTGTCTCCTCCCGTGTTGAGTCGACATCTTGCGATGACGCTGGAGTGTCCTCTTCAGTGAAACTGAAGCTACAGAGCCTGGGCAGGGTGATATGGAGGGTCTGCTGTTGCCCATGCAGCAGACCCCCCTCTCTTCGCAGCTGAAGGGTCCAAGGGAAAGACAAAGTCAATACAGCTTGGCTTCAGGTGCGCCGCAGGAGTTGCCGGTGTTGACTACAATGTCAAACCGCCTTAGGGACTCCGGCTCCGGATTTTCTGTCGGGGTTTACTCCCTTAGCCTTTCCCCTGAAGAGGTATGCCGCAAGGCAGCGGAGGTTTTTTGGAGTCAGAGTTTTCCTTCTCTGATATATATTAACTATATCTTAATAAACAATACAGTTAGAACCAAAAAAAGAGAAGAAAAACCTGAGTCGCATATTTCAAAAAACAATAAAAAAGAGAAAGGATTCTCGGATGTCGCTGTGCATTGATGAGGCGAGGACGTTTTTGGTTCGTAGTCAGGGGCCTTGGCCGGCCAGCGTCACGCACGCACGGCACGACTGCGGAGCGGGAGAAGGGCGCTCAGAGGCGGAGACGCCACAGACAGTACAGGGCGAGCGTGGGCGAGTCCTCTTGCGTGCGTCCCTCCGGGGGTGCCCCTTGCTGCCCCTCAGTGTCCAGGCGCTCAGTGCCGCCCTCCCGCCTCATCGCCACCATCACTGATGTGCTCACAAGGCTGAACCCCTTGCTTTGCTATTCCGGGCTGGCCTGTGACCAGACACAGGACAAGGCCGCCAGGAAATGGGGACGCGGGGATGGATGCCGGGAAGTGGAGCGTCCGCTGGGCTGAGCTTCTTTTACATGCACTCCTGGGGCCCGCCCCGTGTCTGGGTCTGAGGCTGGCCCCCCTCTGAAGTCCTCAAGTGCTCCGTACCCGGAGGGGAGCGGAGCCGCAGCCGCCGCTGGTTCGTGAGCAGGGCGGGCCTGGGGCCAAAGGCAGAGCCAGAGAGGCCAAAGCGCAGGGTGGGTCGGAGCAGACCCCGGGCCCGGGGCTCGCCTTGCACCCGCCCTGCCTCCCCTGTCCGTTTCGCTGGTGGGGTGATAACCTTTTTAATCCAGACAGGCAGGATGGGTGGAGCTGCTGTGGAGAGGACGTGGTGTGGAGGCAGCAGTGGCGGCAGTGGCAGGACAGTGGCTGTTGCCAGTGGGATAAAGCGCAGTCATACATTTTAAAAGTAGAGAGAGACACCTGGGAAGCAATCCCAGCACCAGACCGGACCACGCAGCGCACGGTCCCAGCCCCAGGGAAAATCAAGCCTCATTGCTTCTGACTGTGCAGACCAGTGAGGGTTGGAGCGGAGGAAGAAATGTAGAAGCCAAAGAATTTATATGCACAACCCATGGACATGAACTAAGGGGGGAGGGATTGCTGGAGGGAAAGGGGGTACCAGGCAGAAGGGGGCAGAAATAAAAAAAATTGGACAACTGTAACAGCATAATCAATAAAATATACTTAAAAAAACTAAAGGCAAAATAGGGAGTTTTTCAGAAGGGAAAAAAAAAGTCTAAAAGAATACATCTTCACCAAACTAGCATTGCAAGAAATGCTAAAGGGACTTCTTTAAAAAGATGAAGACTTCTGGCCAAGACGGAGGCATAGATAGTCATGCTGCATCTCCCTCCACAACTAAAAAAAAATACAGCTACCTCAAAACTAGAAACAACCAGAAGTTCCAGAAAATCAAAGTGCATAGAAGTCCAACAAACAAAGATATAAAGAAGAAATACTCATCCAGACAGGTAGGAGCGGCGGAGCCGGGGCAGAGAGGACACCGTGTGGTGGTGGCAACAGCAGCAACAGCAGCAGGCTGACGGAAAGCACAGTTTCACGTTTAAAAAGTCAGGAGAGACACCTGCGGAGCATTCCCAGCTTCTCACCAGACCGCGCAGCTCACTGTCCCAGTTCTGGGGAAAATCAAGTCTCATTGCTTTTGACTGTGGAAACCAGTGGGGGTTGGGATGGAGGCAGAAACTGCCAGTCTCTCAGCAGAGTCAGCTTGTTTAAAGGGCCCCCATAGTCCTAGAACATCCGCAGACCCACCCACTCTGGGAACGACGGCCAGGGCAGCAGCTAGAGGGGCGCCAGTCCGGTGTAGAAGTGGGAGAAGTGCCTGGAAAAGAGGCGAGTGCTGGGCAAGCGGCATTGTTCCTTCTCAGACCCCTCCCCCAAGTACAGCGCCACAACGTGGTGAAACAGGTCGCCTGTTACTGACGAATATCTAAGGCTCCGTTCCTTGCAACATAGTAGGAGCGACAGCTCTCCCTGGGACATGGAAGCAAACAAACATAGGAGACTTCTGGCCAAGATGGAGGCCTAGACTGACACTTTCCATCTCCTTTCACAACTAAGGAATACAACTATCACAAAACCAGAAATAACCAGAAGTTCCAGAAAATAAATGGAAGTCCAGCGTATAAAGTTATAAAGAAGTGGTGCTCATCCGGACAGGTAGGAGGGGCCAAGCTGGGGTGGAGAGGTCAAGCTGTGTTGGCAGCGGCAGCAGCAACAGCAACGGAGGCAGGACAGTGGTAAGCACAGACACCCATATTTAGGGGGAGGTGAGAAGTGCCTGGGGAACACCCTCAGCTGCAGACCAGATCCTTCAGCTTGCGATTCCAATGCTGGAAAAGGCAGGCCTCCATAGCTTTGGATGGAGGAGGAGGCTCTCAGTCTCTCAGTGGAGAGCGAATGGCAGGAATCCATCTTGGACCCCCACCCCCACAGAAAATGCCACAGCGTGGTGAGATGGGCCTCCCAGTAGTGACAAGTGCACAGGCTCCGTCCCCTATAGCATAGGAGGTGTGACAACCCTCCCAGAAAGAAAGTAAACACAAAATGGTCAGGATGGCACAGATCATGATAGAGATCCCGGTGACGCAGCTGACCAGACAGCAAATATCTAATCTAATAAAGCAACAGAACGAAATCTTTCTGAGGCTCAGTTCAGAGCTTTGGTTATAAAAATTCTTACAGACCTAACAGCAGATCTTGAACAAGATGGGGAAGGAATGAAGGCTAGTCCTGCTGAAATGAACAAAAACACATATGAAACTAGTGGTGAGGGCAAGAAAACCAGGGATCAAATCAACAAATCGGAACACAGGGAAGGAACAAACAGTCAACCAGTGCAGAAAGAGGAAACAAGAAGTGAGGAAAATGAGGAGAAGCTCAGAAACTTATCGGACAGCTATAAATGGGCCAACATCTGAATCACAGGGCTGCCAGAAGGTGAAGAAGAAGAACTAGAAATTGAAAAATTATGTGAAACAATAATGAAGCAGAACTTCCCTAACTTGGGGAAGAAAATAGACTTACAGGTCCAGGAAGCACAGAGAGTTCCAAAAAACTGGACCCAGGGAGAACCACACCAAGACACATTATAATCAAAATGTCAAAAATCAAGGATAAAGAGAGAATCTTAAAAGTAGCAAGAGAGAAGAAGAGAATCACATACAAAGGGGTCCCAATAACACTCTCAGCTGATTTCTCAAAAGAAACTCTGTAGGCAAGAAGGGACTGGCAAGAAATATTTAAAGTAATAAAAAGCAAAAACCTA
Source organism: Furipterus horrens (assembly GCF_987537825.1). Taxonomy (NCBI): domain Eukaryota; kingdom Metazoa; phylum Chordata; class Mammalia; order Chiroptera; family Furipteridae; genus Furipterus; species Furipterus horrens. The sequence goes on along the minus strand of NW_028327176.1, from coordinate 53,960,331 downwards.
CAACCACGATTACTCTATCCAGCGAAACTGTCATTCAGAATAGAAGGGCAGAGAAAGTTCTTCCAGGACAAAGTAAAACTGAAGGAGTTCATCAGATTCAAACCACTGTTATATGAGATGTTAAAGGGACTTGTTTAGAAGGAGGATCAAAACTATGAATATTAAAGTGAAAACTGTATCACAACAACCAACAACAGAAGCTAGGGAACCAAAACAAAGGCAGACTAAGTAGGCAACAAGAGTGGGAAAAGAATTATATGTATGGGGAACATTTGGGGAGGAGGTCAGCAGGGAGGGGGAGGGGTAAAGGGAGGGAGATGGTACAGGAATTAAGAAGCATAGTAGGAGGGAGTGGAGTAGATAGGAAGATGTTGAGAAGAACTATATGCACAACCAATGGACATGGACTAAGGGGGGGGACAACTGGAGGGAGGGGGTCATTAGGTGGAGGGGAACAAAGGGAAAAGAAATTGGGACAACTGTAATAGCATAATCAATAAAGCATATTAAAAAAAATAGATCAATTCCTCTAGCCAGAGTAACATAAACATTCATATTAAAGGACTATTTACCTCAATTAACTAATACCCAATATAATATTTCTCACTCTTAACAAAAAATCACAAGACATGACAAAAGTCGACCAAAAACAGAGTCTGAAGGGTGAGAATCAGACTCAGATATTACACGGACATGGGAATTGTCCAACAGAAAATTTTAAATAACTATGATTAACTGGTTAAGGCCACTAATGGAAAAAGTAGACAACATGCAGTAAAAGGTATATAATGTAAGCAGAGAGACAAAGTCTGAGAGAATCAAAAGGAAATGCTAAAAAACTAAATACTGAAACAAAAATAAAGAGTGCCCTTCATAGGCTCAGCAGTAGACTGGTTACAGTCTAGGATAAATCATTTAGCTTGGAGACAGGTCAATAAAAACTTTCCAAAGTGAAATACAAAGAGAAAAAAAAAGAATGAAGAAAAAAAAAAAAGAACAAAACATCCAGAAAGTGTGGATATAAGGAAAAATCAGAAGAAGAAAACAAGAGCATAAGAAGTATTTGAAGTAATGGCATAAAACTCTCCAAAATTAATATATAGTATCTAAAGACAGGGAACTGAAAAACACAATGACAGAAATCAAAGATCTAAGTAAATAAATATTCCATGCTCATAGATTGAAAAACATCATATTGCTGAGATATCAATTCTTCCCAATTTGATCTAAAATTGAATGCAAACCCAATTAAAATCCCAGAAAGCTATTTTTATAGATATCAATAAACTGATTCTAAAGTTTTCATGGGAAGGCAAGAGACCCAGAATAGCCAATACAAGTTCACTGTAAAGTTACAGCAGCTCTTTCAAACAGCGTGACTTGACAAAAGAATAAACAAAATAGACCAATGAAACAGAATGAAGAGCCCAGATACACACAAATACAGGCGACTGATCTTTGATAAAGGAGCAAAGAGAAAGGGCAGTCTTTCGACAAATGGTGCTGGACATTGTTTATAATCGCCAAGATATAGAAGCAGCCTAAGTGTCTATCAGTAGATGAGTGGATAAAACAACTATGGAACATTTATACAAAGGAATACTACTGGGCCATAAAAAAGAAGAAAATTTTACCCTTTGCGACAATATAGATGGACTTGGAGAATATTATGCTACATAAAATAAGCCAGTCAGAGAAAGACGAATACCATATAATTTCATTTATATATGGAATATAATGAACAAATTCAACTAACAAGAAAAATAGAGACACATTCATAAAGAGCAGGATGACAGCTATTGGGTGGAGGGAGGTTAGGGTGTAGAAGGATAGGTCAAAAAGGAAAAAGGACTCATGGTCACAGACAACAGTGTAGTAACTGTAGGGTGGGAGTATAAGGGGATTAAATGGTAATGGAAAAAATACAATAAAAAAATTTTTTTAAAGACTAAAAAAGGGTGCTAGAACTATTTGAGGATGTCCATTCACAAATTAAGTGAACCTAAATACATACTTCACATATTTCACAAAAATGAACTCAACACAGATCATTGACTTTAAGAATAAAATACAAAAACGATACAACTTCTAGAAGAAAACAAAGGAGAAAAATATGTGCCCTTGGGTTTGGTCTGACTTTTTAATTACAATATCAAAAACACAATCCATGAAAGAAAAAGTTTGCAAGTTGAACTTTATCAAAACTTAAAATGTCTGCTCTGCGAAAGACACTGCTAAAATGTATGAAAATACAAATCACAGACTGGGAGAATATATTTGCAAAACACATATCTATCTGATAAGAAGCTGTATCCAAAATACACAAAAAATTTCTTAAAACTCAACAATAAGTAAAAAAAAAATAATTGAAAAACGGGCAAAAGACCTAAATAGAAACCTCACCAAAGAAAACATCCAAATGGCAAATAAGCATATGAAGAGATGTTCCACATCAGTTTCCATTGAAGAATTGCAAATTAAAGCAATGCGATATCACTATACACCTATTACAATGGCTAAAACACAAAAATCTGACAATACCCAATGCTAACAAGGATGTGAATCAATAGAAACTCATTCATTGCTCGTGGAAATGCAAAATGACACAGTCACTTTGGAAGAGAGGTTGGCAGTTTCTTATAAAGCTAAATATAGTTTTACTATATGATTCAGCAACTGTGCTCCAAGATATTTACAGAACTTATTTGAGAGCTTATGTCCACACAAAAACCTGCACAAGAAAGTTTATAGCAGCTTTATTCACAATTGCCAAAAAAAAAGTAACCAGGATATCCTTCAATAAGTGTATGAATAAACACAGTGGTACAACATATGATAAACTATTATTCAATGCTAAGAATAAATGAGCTATCAAGGTATGAAAATACATGAATGAACCTTAAATGCACATTGCTAAGTGAAAGAAGCCAGTCTGAAAAGGCTGTACAATGTACAATTTAAATTATATGACATCGTAGAAAGGCAAACACTACCTCAGACAGGTTATCAAAGTCAAAATCAACAGTGATAAATCATATTGATAGTGTGGTATATACCTATGATACCCTGGATATATATGCACCCTAAAATGGTACTTTATGTCTTTGGTATTTCTCTCAGAAACATATTACTCAGTCTAATCGTGAAAAAACATCAGACAAACCCCTACTGAGAGACATTCTACAAAATACCTGATCAGTACTCAAAACTGCCAAGGTCATCAAAAATAAGGAATCTGAGACTTCCCGTCAAGATGGAGGCCTAGACAGACACGCTGCATTTCCCTCCACAACTAAGAAGGAATACAACTACCTCAAAACTAGAGAAAACCAGGAATTCCAGAAAATCAAGCTGCATGGAAGTCCAACAAAGATATAAAGAAGAAATACTCAGATAGGCAGGAAGGGCAGAACTGAGGCAGAGAGGATGCAGTGTGGTGGTGGCAGCAGCTGCAGCAGTGGCAGGCTGGTGGAAAGTGCAGTCATATGTTTTAAAAAGTCAGGAGGGACACCTGGGGAGCACTTTCAGCACCAGGTCAGACCAAGCAGCTCACGGTTCCAGCGCCAGGGTAATTAAAGCCTCATTGCTTCTGACTGTGAAAATCAGTGGGGGTTGGGGCAGAAGAAGAAACTGCCAGTTTCTCAGCAGAGTCCATTTGTTTAAAGGGCCCCCATGGTCCTAGAACATTGGCAAACCCACCCACTCAGGAACGATGGCCAGGGCAACAGCTAGAGAGGCACCAGTCCCATACAGAAGTGGGAGAAGTGTCTGGAAAAGGGGTGAATGCTGAGCAAGCAGCACTGTTCCCTCTCAGACCCCTCCCCCACATACAGCATGACAACGTGGTGAAATGGGTCACCCAGTACTGATGAATACCTCAGGCTCCACCCCTCACAACATGACAGGTGCGACATCTCTACCTAAGACACAGAGGCAAACAAACACAGGAGCCTGTCAAGATGAGGAGATACAGAAGTATGGCCCAAAAGAGGGAACAGATCAAGGTTCCAGTGGGAGAACTAAGCAACGAGGAGACAGCCAACCTAACAAATGAGGAGATAGCCAACCTAACAGATGCAAAGTTTAAAACACTGGTGATAAAGATTCTCACAGACTTGGCAGATATGCTTAAGTATGGCAAACGCATAAGGGAAGAAGTGAAGGCTATGTTAAGTGAAATGAAGGAAAATCCACACTAAACCAATGGTGAAGGAAATGAAACTGGGGTTCAAATCAATAATTTAGAACATAGGGAAGAAAAAAAGTCAACCAGTACAGAATGGGGAAACAAGAATTGAAAAAAATGAAGAGAGGCTTAGGAACCTCTGTGACAACTTTAAACATGCCAACATCCGAATCATAGGTGTGCCAGAAGCAGAAGAGGAAGAGCAAGAAATTGAAAGCTTATGTGAAAAAATAATGAAGGAAAACTTCCCAAATTTGGTGAAGGAAATAGACACACAAGTCCAGGAAGCACAGACAGTCCCAAACAAGATAGACCCAAGGAGGACCACACCAAGACACATCATCATTAAAATGCCAAAAGTTCAAGAGGAAGAGACAATCTTAAAAGCAGCAAGAGAAAAGAAGAAAGTAACCTACAAAGCAGTGCCTAAAAGACTATCAGCTGATTTCTCAAAGGAAACTTTGCAGGCTAGAAGGGACTGGCAAGAAGTCTTCAAAGTGATGAAAAGCAAGGACCTACAACCAAGATTACTCTTTCCAGCAGAGCTACTATTTATATTGGAAGGGCAGTTGAAGTGCTTCCCAGACAAGATCAAGCTAAAGGAGTTCATTATCATCAAGCCATTATTGTATGAAATGTTAAAGGGACTTTTTTAAGAAAAAGAAGATCGACACTATGAACATTAAAATGACAAAAACACAACTATCAATGACTGAATCTAAAAAAAACAAAAACAAACGAAGCAAATAACCAGAACAGGAACAGAATCACAGGTATGGCAATCATTTGGAGGGTTATCAGCAAAAGGAGAAAGGGGAAGAAAGGGGGAAATGGCGCAGTGATTAAGAAGCACAATAGGTAGGTAAAAAATAGACAGGGATATGTTAAGAATAATATAGGAAAGGGTGAAGCCAAATAACTTACATGCATGACCCATGGCCATGAACTAACTGGGGTGGGAGGGATTGCTGGAGGGAAAGGGGTACCAGGTGGAAGAGCAAAGGGGAAAAATTGGGACAACTGTAACAGCATAATTAGTAAAAATATACTTAAAGATAAATAAGGAGTCTGAGATGGTCATAGCCAAGAGAAGACGAAGGAGACATGACAACTAAATGTAATATGGTGTCCTGGATGGGATTCTGGAGCAGAAAAAGTACATTAGGGAAAAACTAAGCAAATCTGAATGAAGTATAATAATAATCTATCAATATTCATTAATTGTAACAAATGTACCATACTAATATAAGATGTTTATAACAGAGGAAATTGGGTATGAGGAATGCAGGAACTTTGTACTATCTTCATAATTTGTTTCTGTAAATCTAAAAGTGTTCTAAAATACAAAATTTATTTTTAAAAACTTTTTTTATATACAAGCAATAAACAATCAGAAAATGAAATTTTAAAATTCCATTTACTATAGCATCAAAAAACAGAAAATACGTAGGGATAAATCTGACAAAATAAGCATAACTCCTATATACTAAAAATTATAACTTACTATGTGGGAAATTAAAGATCTAAGGAGAGACATATTATGTTCATGAGTAGAAACACTTGATAGTCTTTAGATGTCATGTTCCCCCACAAGCTCTTTTGTATACTTGTATGTGTGAAGCTAATTCTAAAATTGAAATGCAAAGGAACTAGAATAGCTAAAAGAACTTTGAGTAAAACAAAGTTGGAGAAATAGCACTTCCTAATTTGAGATTTAAAAGAAAGGTTAGTGTTTCAACAAATGGTGCTGGAACAATTGGACATACATATGCAAAAAAAGTAAAGTTGGATCTATATCTAGTACAATATACAAAAATTAAATGGAAATGGATCATAGATTTAAATGTAAGAACTAAAATTATAAAAACTGCTAGAAGAAACATGAGAGAAAAATTTGTTACCTTAGGCTTAGTGATTTCTTTAAAAGAACACAAAAAGCTGGATATAAAATTTTAAAAATTAATAAATTTCACTTAATCATAATCAAGAATATATGCTCTTTAAAAGACGTTGTTAAGACCATATAAAGGGAAGCCACAAACTCGGAGAAAATATTTACAAAACACATACTTGACAAAAGATATATCTAATATACAAAAAAAATTTACAACTTCATAATAGTACAAACAACTCAATAAAAGTGTGCAAAAGATTTGAACAGACACTAAGGAAGATATATGTATGGCACATAAGCACATGAACAGATGCTTGAAATTATTACTCATTAGGAAGGCAAATTAAAACCATAATACATACCTATCAGAATAGCTAAAGTTAAGATATCACAGACCATGTGTTGGTGAGGATATGGAACAACTGAAACATTCATACACCAGCGGTACAAATGTAAAATAAAATAGTATAACCACTTCGGAAAATAGTTTAATGGTTTCTTCAGAAGTTAAATATACAAGGGGGGACCCAAAAACTAGAATTAGCTTCTGGAGGGTGGGCCCCTTGTAGTATAGGCTTCTCCCACTTAGATGGGTGTTCTAGGAACCCATCTGTATCAATGTACCAGCTGACATTGTTCTGAGAGGCTACTTTTGGCATCAATGAATATTTTTGATGACTAAGCACATTTTCCCATTTCACGATGGGTGATTTGCAGCACACCTGCCCAAAAGGCACTGAGTGTTCAGCAGTGTTTAACCCAAAACGGCATGATCCCCATGTCTCACCTTTCTATTCACTGGATCTTGCCCAGTGAGACTTCTTTGTTTGTTTGTTTCCCCAATGAAAAAAGTCCTCAAAGAGAAACATTTTGCAGATGTGGAAGAGGTGAAACAAAGAAATGGCAGAAATAGTAAAAGGTGTCAAAATCAATGAGTTCAAAAACTATTCTGAGCAATGGAAAAATGTCTCGACAAATGTATTGCATCAAATGGAGAGTACTTTAAGTTTACTGTAGTTTAACCATGCAAGAATACACAATTTTTATAAATAAATTCTACTTTGGGGGTCCTCCCTCGTATATTCATCATATGATTCAGTCACTCTATCTATTCTTAGGTATTTACTCATGAGAAATAAAAACATATGTCGATACAAAGACTCATATAAAAACATTCATAACCCCCAAACTGTAAACAACCAAAATGTCTATGCAGTGTAAGCATACAATGAATATTACTCAGTGATAAACAGAAATCAACTCTTGATTATATGTGACAACATGAATAAATCTCAAAAAAATTACGGTAAGTGAAAGTAGCTTGACAAAAGAATATATACTACAGAGGAAGATGACGGAGGAGTGAGGGGAGGCTACGCTCTCGGGATCCCAAGACCCATCTGTGGTTTGGACTAATTGCAGACAGATCACCTCAGTGAGCGGCTGAACACTGGCAGGAGTCGAGCCTTTGCATTGCTGGATTAGAGAAAAACCATCTGGGAGCGACCTGTTTGGTGAGGATAGCGGAAGAAAAAGGGAAGAGATGGGATTTCTGACTGGGGTGGCTGCCCGAGCTGCGGCTGGAAGGATACAAAGGCTTTTTGGCAACCACAGGCTTCTCCAGGGGGGAGTCGGGAGGAGAGCGGATCTCTGCCTGCTGGCAGAGACAGGACTCGACCAGGTGGCACTGATGCTGGAAGACGGGGGACAACGTGCTGCTGTACAAGTGAAAACGTAATTTTTCCTCTGTATTTTTCTCTTGTGAACTGCGGAGAGGGAGGAAAAGTTTGGGGGTGATAGGACATTCTTAAAGAGCGCAGGCGCTGAAGTGCGCTTGCCCACTCCCCAACCCTACCCTTGGGTCGCAGGGGCGCGCATAGGGAAGTGCCCTCATTCACTGGCCCAGGTGCACAGGGCCGTGCATTCAGGTGCCCCTCGGACGCACCCCAACAGACATAAAATCAGTGACCCAACGGGCGCTGGGAGGGCCCACTGGAAACGCAGAAGACTGTGCGCAGTTGCCCCTGGCCAGCCTGGTGGGCGCCAGGCCAAAGTACCAGGCCGGAGCCCAGAGCACAGAGCACTTACTCAGGCTCTGCGTGTGCCCGCCCAGGCGGTGCGGGAACGGTGGGCATCTGCGGCGTGGGAACAGCGGGCAGCAGCGACTCACAGACACTTCTACTGAGCACAAGTGTCTGTGGCCCTGCCCTAAGAGGTGAGAGACCAACTCCAGGAACACGGCGCTGCAGGCCTGAGCTTAGTTCCCCGGCCTCCTTGGGCACGCACTGACGTTCTGGCGAAAAAAACACCTCCCTGGCTTCCCCGGAGCGCTACACAGCCTGCTTTCCCAGAGCGGAGCAAGGCGTAGCAGACCTGAGGCAGGCTCTCGGAAGCCTTGCATTTTGCCCTGCCGGCTACCTCGTGCACACCGCTGCTGCAAGGAATAGGAATCTCTGACCCGTCACATTAGACCAGCTGTGGACGCAGAAAAAGAAGACGACACACAAAGGCTGAACTGAGTAAAAACATTCCTTTTTTTTCTTTTTCTCTTTTTCCTTTTTCTTTTCTTCCTGAAAGAGGAGGGGAGGAGGGAGGAGGGGAAGGAAGGAAGAAAAAAAAACTATATCTCTAATCTGTTTTATATAATCTTTCCTTCTTATCCTTCTTCTTTAATTGTTGTTTGTTTGTGGGCCTAGTTTAGCCTCCCTTTGACTCTAAATAAATAGAATATAACTACTATATAAATCCAATACTATATAATTCCACTTTTCTACTATATTCTGCACTCTTCCCCTTATTTTTCTTCTATAGTTATTAACATACAATGTAAATATTACCTACTGTCTTGCACAGTCTCAACTATTATTAACCTATTTCCCCTCTCTCAAAAATCATATTTTTCCTCCCTTAAAACAACTCTTATCTATTCTTCCTATAGTGTAAAAGCTCTAAATCTCTACCTTTATATTAATACTGGCTTGTTGGCTGATGATAGCAGGATAGAGGGTGGGGGATATTTTTGAGGGTGCGGGCCTCCTGCCGGGGCTGTGTGTTTATGTTTTTAACAGCATCTCCACAAAAGAACTCAAGACAAAGTGGATAGAGTGACTCTCAATCAACTAACCAGAAGGAAGATCCTAACAAAGAGCATCTGAAATATAACCAGACAGCATAAACAAACGACATAAAGGGTACCCCAAGAACATCAGGCTCAGGAGATCAAAGAGACTGCACCACGGAAACCCCCAGGTCTCCAATATAGAACCCCATACCACAAAGGTGGGAAGGCAGAGCAGATAAATCCAAATAACAAAAACAAACAAGAAGAATCCAACATGGTAAGATGCAGAAACAACCTCTAAATGAAAAGAAAAGAGGAATCCCCAGAATGAGAGGTAGATAGAATAGACATAGCCCAAATGTCAGTCATTAAATTCAAAACAATGGTGGTGACGAAGCTCAATATACTCAACAACCTTAAAAACGACTATGACAACCTCCAAGGAAGCTACCAACAGCTCCAAGAAAATTACAAGGATCTTGTAGAGAACTACACCAGCATAAAAAGAGACATAGAAACTATCAACAAAAACCAGGAAGAAATGAAGAATGCAATCTCTGAACTGAACAACACAGTAGAATCAGCCAAAAGCAGACTAAACGAAACAGAGGATCGGATTAGTGAGTTAGAAGATAATGTAGAAAAAAAATTCTCAGATGATACAGCAAAATGAAAAAAGATTGAAAAAGTATGAAGAAGAGGTAAGGGAATTACAGGATAGCATAAGGAAGAACAATATAAGAATAATTGGAGTTAAAGAGGGATCGGAAGAACAAGGAATAGATAAACTGATAGGAGAAATAGTGACAGAAAACTTTCCCAACCTGATGAGAGAAAAAGTTATGCAAGTCCATGAAGCACAAAGAGTTCCAATGAAGAGGAACCCCCAAAAACCCACTCCAAGGCACATCATAGTTAAAATGGCAACATTCCAAGACAAAGAGAGAATCCTAAAAGCAGCAAGAGAAAAACAGCAAATAACTTACAAGGGAGCTCCAATAAGGCTATCGACCAATTTCTCAACAGGAACACTACAAGCCAGAAGGGAATGGTCAAAAATATTTCAAGCAATGAAAAACAAAGGCCTACAACCAAGAATACTCTACCCAGCAAGACTCTCATTCAAAATAGAAGGTGAAATAAGGAGTTTCTCAGATAAAGGAAGACGAAAAGAATACATCTCCACCAAACCAGCATTGCAAGAGATGCTAAAGGGAGTGTTCTAAGAAAAAAGAAGGAAAAAAAAGAGAGAGGAGAGGAACAGAGGTACAAAGGGAAATGAATAAATACATGTCAATAATAACCTTAAATGTAAATGGATTAAATGCTCCAATTAAAAGACATAGGGTGACGGAATGGATCAGAAAACAGGACCCACATATTTGCTGTCTACAAGAAGCACACCTCAAAACAAAAGATTTGCATAGACTGAAAGTAAAAGGATATAAAAAAATATTTCAAGCAAACGGATCTGAAAAAAAAGCTGGGGTAGCAGTTCTCATATCAGACAAAACGGATTTCAAAGCAAGGGCAATAAAAAGAGACAAAGAAGGACACTTCATAATACTTAAAGGAACAATCCATCAAGAAGATATAACACTGATAAACATATATGCACCCAACATAGGAGCACCCAAATACATAAAGAAAATATTAGAAGACCACAAGAAGGATATTAACAACAACACCCTCATAGTAGGGGACTTCAACACTCCACTATCAACAATAGACAGATCATCCAAGAAAAGAAACACCAAGGATATACAGGCATTGAACAACACACTAAACCACATGGAATTAACTGATATATATAGAACTTTTCACCCCAAAGAAGCAAAATATACATTCTTTTCAAAGGCACAAGGGACATTTTCAAAGCTAGACCACATAATAGGACACAAAATAAGCCTCAACAAATTCAAGAAAATTGAAATCATATCAAGCATCTTTTCAGACCACAATGCCTTGAAACTAAAAATCAACCTCAGGGAAAAAAATCAAAGACACCCAAACACATGGAGAATGAATAACACACTATTAAATCGTCGTCGGCAGCCGTCCGTCTCGAGAGACGATGGTGTAGCTTCTTAAGAGTCTATCTGCACCGCCGAGAATGGCTGTGCAGTCCGACTCGGGAGTGACACGGTATCTGTCTCCTCCCGTGTTGAATCGACATCTTGCGATGACGCTGGAGTGTCAGTGAAGCTGAAGCTACAGAGCCTGGGCAGGGTGATATGGAGGATCTGCTGTTGCCCATGCAGCAGACCCCCCCTCTCTTCGCAGCTGAAGGATCCAAGGGAAAGACGGAGTCAATACAGCTTGGGTTCAGGTGCGCCGCAGGAGTTGCCGGTGTTGACTACAACGTCAAACCGCCTTAGGGACTCCGGCTCCGGATTTTCTGTCGGGGTTTACTCCCTTAGCCTTTCCCCTGAAGAGGTATGCCGCAAGGCAGCGGAGGTTTTTTGGAGTCAGAGTTTTCCTTCTCTGATGTGCCCTGACTGGAAGATCGAACCAGCGACACTTAGCTTGCAGGCCGACGCTCAATCCACTGAGCCAAACCAGCCAGGGTCAACACTATTAAATAATGAATGGGTAAACAATGACATCAAAGAGGAAATCAAGAAATTTCTAGAAGCTAATGACAATGAACACACAACAGCCCAAAACCTATGGGACACAGCAAAAGCAGTCCTAAGAGGGAAGTTCATAGCAATACAGGTATATCTGAAAAAAACAGAAGAGCTCAAATAAAAAATCTAATCCTAAAGCTACAAGAACTAGAACAACAACAAACAAAGCCTAGGTCAAGAAGAAGAAAGGAAATCATCAAGATCAAAGCAGAATTAAACGACATAGAGTCTAAACAAACAATCCAAAAATTCAACGAAATTAGGAGCTGGTTCTTTGAAAAAATAAACAAAATCGACAAGCCTTTAGCCAGGCTCATCAAGAAAAAAAGAGAGAAGACCCAAATAAAAAAAATCAGAAATGAAAGAGGAGAGATCACGACTGATACCTCAGAAATACAAACAACTGTAAGAAATTACTACAAACAACTGTATGGCAAGAAATTTGACAACCTAGAAGAAATGAACAAATTTTTAGAAACATACAACCTTCCAAAACTGAATGAAGAAGAAGTGGAAAGTCTCAACAGACCAATAACAAAGAAGGAAATTGAAACAGTAATCCAAAATCTCCCTGCACACAAAAGCCCTGGACCGGATGGCTTCACAGGCGAATTTTACAAAACATTTAGGGAAGAACTAACTCCTACCCTCCTCAAACTATTCCAAAAAATCCAAGAAGAGGGAAAAATCCCAAACTCTTTCTATGAAGCCACTATTACCCTAATCCCAAAACCAGGTCAAGACACAACAAAGAAAGAAAACTACAGGCCAATATCACTGATGAACATAGATGCTAAAATCCTCAATAAAATTTTGGCAAACAGGCTCCAGCAATACATGAAAAAGATCATACACCATGATCAAGTGGGATTCATCCCAGGGATGCAAGGATGGTTTAATATTCGCAAATCAATAAATATAATACATCACCTAAACAAAATAAAAGACAAAAATCACATGATCATATCTATAGATGCAGAAAAAGCATTTGATAAAGTACAACACCCATTTATGATGAAAACACTCAGCAAAATGAGAATGGAGGGAGCATACCTTAACATAATTAAGGCTATATATGAGAAGCCCGAAGCCAGCATCATACTCAATGGACAAAAACTGAAAGCATTCCCCCTGAAATCAGGAACTAGACAAGGCTGTCCACTCTCTCCACTTCTATTCAACATAGTGTTGGAAGTTCTAGCCACAGCAATCAGACAAGACAAAGAAATAAAAGGCATCCAAATTGGGAAAGAAGAAGTAAAACTATCACTATTTGCAGATGACATGATAGTATACCTAGAAAACCCTATAAACTCCACTAAAAGACTACTCGATATAATAAGTGAATTTGGCAAAATAGCAGGGTACAGAATAAATATACAGAAATCTAAGGCATTTCTGTACACCAACAATAAAATATCAGAGACAGAAGCAAAAAAGAAAATACCATTTACTATAGCAACAAGAAAAATAAAGTACCTAGGAATAAACTTAACCAAAGAGATAAAAGACCTGTACACTGAAAATTATGCAACATTGAAGAAAGAAATTAAGGAAGATACAAATAAATGGAGGCAAATACCATGTTCTTGGATGGGAAGAATCAACATCATCAAAATGGCCATACTACCCAAAGCAATTTACAAATTCAATGCAATCCCTATTAAAATACCAATGACATATTTCACTGACCTAGAACAAATCCTCCAAAAATTCATATGGAACCAAAAAAGACCCCGAATAGCAAAAGCAATCTTGAAACAGAAGAACACAGCAGGAGGAATCACGATACCAGACATCAAACAATACTACAAAGCCACTGTGATCAAAACAGTCTGGTACTGGCATAAGAACAGACATATAGATCAGTGGAACAGAATTGAAAGCCCAGAAATAAACCCAGGCCTCTATGGTCAACTAATCTTTGATAAAGGAGGAAGGAACATAAAATGGAGTGAGAAGAGCCTCTTTAACAAATGGTGCTGGGAGAACTGGACAGGGATGTACAAAAAAATGAAACTTGACCACCAACTTACACCACACACGAGAATAAACTCAAGATGGATTAAAGACTTAAATGTAAGCCGTGATACCATAAAAGTCCTAGAGGAAAACATAGGCAGGAAAATTTCAGATATCACACGTAACAATATCTTCACGGATACATCTCCCAAGGTAAGAGAAATAAAGGAAAAAATAAACAAATGGGACTACATCAAACTAAAAAGTTTCTGCTCATCAAAAGAAAACATCAGCAAGATGAAAAAGAAACCAACCATATGGGAAAACATATTTGCCAATGATATCACAGACAGGGGACTGATCTCCGAAATATATAAAGAGCTTATACAACTCAACATCAAGAAAACAAACAACCCAATTAAAAAATGGGCAAAGGACCTGAACAAACACTTCTCCGAAGAGGACATACAGAAGGTCCATAGGCACATGAAAAAACGCTCAACATCATTGGCCATAAGAGAGATGCAAGTAAAAACCACAATGAGATACCACTTTACACCTGTCAGAATGGCCATCATCAACAAATCAACAAACAACAAATGCTGGCGAGGATGTGGAGAAATAGGAACCCTATTGCACTGTTGGTGGGAATGCAGACTGGTGCAGCCACTATGGAAAACAGTATGGAATTACCTCAAAAAACTAAAAATGGAACTGCCTTTTGAACCAGCGATTCCACTGCTAGGATTATACCCGAAAAATCCTAAAACCCGAATTCAAAGGAATTTATGCACCCCTATGTTCATTGCAGCACTGTTTACAATAGCTAAGTGCTGGAAACAGCCTAAGTGCCCATGATCAAAAAACTGTGGTACATTTATACAATGGAATACTATGTAGCAGAAAGAAAGAAGGAAGTCCTGCCATTTGTGACAACATGGAAGGAACTAGAGAGAATTATGCTTAGTGAAATATGCCAGGCAAAGAAAGCAAAATACCATATGATATCACCTAATACAGGAAATTAAAGAGCAACACAAAGAAACGAACTAAATAGAACAAAGAGTAGAATAGTAGTCAGTAGGGGGAAGAGGGGAGGGAGAAAAGGGGGATAAGTAAGGGAAGGGTCTAGTCAAGGAACATGTATAAATGACTCATGGACATGGACAACGGGGAGGGATATGATTGTGGGAGAAGGGATGGGCTGGGTGGGGGGAGCAATGGGGGAAAAATGGGACAACTGTAATTGAAAAACCAAAAAATAAAAGAAATTATAAAAAAAAGAATATATACTGTATGATTTTATTTATATAAGTTTTTAAAATACAAATTTCTATTACAGAAAGTAAAGCAGTGGTTTCCTAGGTAGGGAAGAGGTTACAGAAAGGCATGAGGAAACTTTTGGGAGTGATGGTTAGGGCCACTATCCTGATTGTGGTGATGGTTTTATAGGTATATATATATGTCAAAGCTGATCAAACTGAACACTTTAAACATATGTAGTTACTGCACATATTTTTCAATTATACTTCAATAATACTATTAAAACAAATGTACAATAAAAAAACTCCAATTAGACATCTATCTGTTAGAATATTTTAATAAACTAGTAAGATGTTTTCAAAGAGCTTCTAATTACATGGGAAAATGCTATGGTATACAATTAAGTGAAATTGCTCAAATATATCACTTAATATAGGATGATATTAATTACGTAGAAAGCATATATACACACACAGATATAAACATTTCTGGTTAAAAACAGATCTATATTAATAACAGTTTCCCCGGGGTTAGGGAATTATGGTAATTTAAGTTTTCTTTACACTTTTTCAAGGTTTTCTTTGTTGATGTTGTTTTATTTTTATTTTTATTTTACCTGAGATTGCAATATCCTTTTAAGCAGGAAATTAAAAACTAAATGAAGGGAAGAATTTGAGTGATTATCTATCCTGACAAGTGATTCCAATGTATGTACCAAAGACCCTTGAAAGATCAAAGAGAAGACTGGGAACTCATGAACTTGAACTACTGTTTTTCAAATGTTCATAGATGCACTGAATTTCAACCTCACTGGATCTGTAGAATCTCTTTTTTCCACATCAATAGACACTAAAAGGAAAATAAAACTACTAGCATGGAGATCTTCAAAACCTTATTCCCCTATACTTAGTGCCAATAGGCCACTTTACTGGAATTTCTTCTGCTATGGTACCAGTACAGTAGTCCCTCTCTATATCGCAGTTCACTTATCGCGGCCTCACTGTATTGTGGGATTTTTAAAAATATTATATTTAATTATTTATCGCGGATTTTTCGCTATATCACGGGATTTTGTAGTACTGTATACATATGTTGTTAAAGTTAAATAAGTTTAAGAGTATAGAATATGTTTAAGAACATAGTAGTGTTTATAAAAGTGGGCAAAAGGTTAATAAGGAAGTGGGAAAGGTTAATAAGGGACTGGAAACAGTTTATAAGGGTGTGGGAAGGGTTTATAAAGCCTTAAAAAATATATAAATACTAAAATAAATGTAAGGTTTCTACTTAGTAGATTTTCACCTTTCACGGGGGGCGGAGGGGGTGTCTAAAACATAATACCTACAATAAGTGAGGGAATACTGTATATAGGAAGGGCTAAGCACAGTACTTGACATTCAGTTAATGAATTCCATGACATGTTCCTATTTCTCTGCTATGGCTTTTCATTATATTCTAAACCACCCTTTTTCCAAGCTACTATAAAACCTATGTTTTGTGTGTTCTTACACTGTTCAGATCCCAGAATATAATTTAAGTTATAAAGGTAAATTAACAATGAAATACCAAAGTCAAACATGCTCTGTACCCAGAATAGCTTTGTAAAAGCTATTTTAATTAAACAGTGAGGCTGTCTCCAAATGTAAGATTGAGATTGCTAGAGGTTTGAGCCCTGGTTAAGTATGGCATTACCAATTTGTGATTGACCTTGGGAAAATCAATTAATGTGTGCTGAGGTTTCTACAACTGCTTCGTCATAATCCTCCCCCAAATTAAAGTCAACAAATAACTTAATTATTGTTACAAAGTAAACTACAAAAAGTCGAGTTACTTATAATAAACTATTAGTTGTTGAAGGCAATTGAGTTTACCTCAGAGAATTAGTCTGTGCTTTTTGTCTGCCAAGTTCACTTTCAGTATCCATTGCCTTTCTTGCGAGTGATTTCCTTTCCTTTTCCACGGCGGTTATGGTTTCCTTCATCAAAGTAATCTTTGACATTTGCTCCACATGTTCATCATCAAGCTATACAAGTAGAATGACAAGGTTATAACAATCACTAAAAAAATTTTTAGTGGTCTTCCTAAAGAGACACCCTCTCTTTGTAAAAACTAGTATACGATAAGATTTATATGATGAGATGATCAGATTAGATTTGAACCTTGTGGGAGGCTAAATGGACAAGGTATTTGTGGAGTAGAAACAAGAATAGTATATTCACCTACATTTTCAATTCTGGTTCAATTTGACTAGCATACAGAACTTATTTGGAAAAAAATTTCTTATTTGTTGCTAAACATTAACAAATTACAGATATAAAGTAGGATTACAAAAAACATGTGTTTCCCCTACCTACTACTTTTTTTATTCATTATAATGACATAATGCAGATGAATTTAAAAATATATTCAATTAAAATTGACAAGAGAGAGTCAAATTCCCTTAATTTTGTTTATATAGTCATATCATCTCAAATATATATTCATAGCATCTCAAGTCCCTGATGAGTAAAAAACATAATGTTTCATATTTAAATACAGTTTACATATATTTTTCTCATTAATTTTCGTTTCATCATAATTTTCTCTCTTTAGGTAGAATAATCCAATTTCTCTGTATCTTGTAATGTTATCTTTAATGAAATAGGGAGATGAAAAATTTACTAAAATCCCTGAGAATGTATCCCTAATGATTTTTTTTTAAAAGAACACACTTTGCAACCTAACATAAAGATTTTACCCACATTTTTAGAAGGAAATAAACAATGAAAAATGACAATTGATACCACATATACTACATGAAGTCTTTTAGGATTACAAACCCTATCTTTGAAAATTAAAACAGCTTCTCTGAACATAGAAAAAAAGGAAAAGGGGAAAGCCATTGACATTTTATAGCCAAAAGTGCAAAAGTTATTATTCCTTACGTTATGAACTGTACACTCCAGCTCCTCTACCCTTTGTGCCAAGTGAGCCTTTTCATTAAACGCTGTCTCTTGGGCAATCTGGTTAAAAAACAAAATCAAAGCAAAGTACTTTCAATGTCACTGCATTGTGTTTCACATATGTTCATAAGATAAAATTCTCTCAAACCTCGAGTCTTTTCCTCAGACTATCTCGTTCTGTGGTCATCCTTCGTAAATCAGTGAAGGCTAGATCTCTTTCAGTCTCCACTCGCTGGAGGATGGCATCTGCTGTTGTAGATTTAGGGGACTTACAGCTTTTCATCATTTCTCGTCGAAGTTGAGCAATTTCTTCCTGCGCCTATTATTTAAATACATAGATACACTCCTATTTAACAAGCTTTAGAACAGACATATATATAGGTATCTTATATCCAGCCAGTTAAAATTCAAACCTATTATCAATATGCATGCAGTAAGACAAGGGTATAATTTTGGCTTTATACAAATGAATGCAAATGATGCCCCTAAATGCAAATGGATTGTATAAAAATATAAGTTTGATTTACAATATCTGTGCCAAAATTTTTTTAAATTAATTTGGAGGCAGTTAATGCAAGAGAAAATGATTTACTAAGAAATATATATAGTAGACTCCACCCATTTTGTGATATAAACTTGAATTCAACACAATTCAGGTAAAATACTGGTTTAATAAATATTATAGTGTTCTAATCTTTCTGTGTATAAATATATATGCCATAGCATTATCCTAGCTACCTTATCCTGACAGAAAGAACCACCAATTCTTACTGACAACCCAACATACTTTCTACATACTGTTGAACCATCCTCGGTTCTCGATCTATTCTACACCTGCAAGATGATTTCATATGCTACTTTGTGGTGTAAGTACTTTATCTCTCTTCTTCTCTATTGTAATCACTATCTATTCAGCTAGTCTCCAAGTCTCAGAGGAATATATGTTACTTCCCAATTTCCATAACTAAGCCTTCTCCAGAATCCTGGACCTCATCTCCTGAAGTATCTTCTAAGTTATCCCTGACTCAATTATAATTATTTCCTCTCACTCTGAATAGCACTCTTTCCACTGACTATCTACTCCTTTCAACTATGCACATGGCTCCCACATCTTGAAAAACTGTCACTTAATCCTGTTGCAGCCCATTTACCATCCTATGACTCTTTTTCTTTCTTTTAAGTGTCTGTACCATGACCTGTTCCTTACTATCCACTTTCTGACCCCAGTGTAACCCACCACTTCCCAGAATTTCAACAAATGACCTCACCAAATCTAATGGCATTTTCTCAGCTCCTGTTCTTGATATTTTGGCAACATTTGGCATTGTTTTCAACACTCCTTGAAATTTCTTCCCCTCTTGGTCTTATAACATTGTTCTGCCTTAGTTTCCCATCTTCTTTCTCTCTTTCAAAGGTTCCTCTTAGTAGAGTTTCCCATGTTCCTCTATTTATAGCTTTCTCATTCAGAGACCTCATCCACTCTAAAGGCTCAAAACTCAGAGCAGATGACTTCTAAATCTAGAGAGGAAGCTCTTGCTTTTCTTCCCACTCCAGTTCCACATTTCTTACTGCCTGATGGCAAGTACCACCTGAATATATTCCATCTGTCTGAAACCAAACACATCTTTTCTGTCAAATCACCAATGACTTTCCTTTCTCTTTTTTCTATTACTACATTCTTCAGTCATTCAAAACAGAACTACAGACATTTCCAATCATTCTGTCTTTTTGCTTGAGTCAAATGTTGTCAAGTCTGTCTTGACAGAACACTAGCTCAGTCCCTCAAAGCCTCATGTATGGACTACTATAATAGCCTTCTAAAGAGTCCATGGTTTCTCCCTCCTCCAGTTCTCTTGAAGGAGCAATTGTTATATGAGAAAATAACATATAAAGATATGTACAAGATAATATAAAATAGTTACCAGCTTAAAACCATAAAAATGTGGCTTTGATCATATTTCTTCTGCTTAAAAAATAGACTCTCCATTGTTTATAAAGCAAAGTATAAACCCATTATAAGGCCCAGTGAACAGCGTCTACCACATAGTCCAGAAGCTGGTAAACTACATCTGGTTCACAGGCCAAATCCAGCCTGTCTCCTGCTTTTTTGGGTCTATAAGCAAATTCTTTTTTTACATTTCTAAACAGTTGGAAAAAATTAAAAGAAGAAAAATATTTCATAACAGGTAAAATAATATGAAATCCAAATTTCAGCATCCATAAATAAAGTTATATTGTAACATAGCAAATTTACTCAAGTGAGTAGGTTATATTGTCTATGGATGCTTTCATGCCACGAAAACAGCTGAATAGCTATGACAGAAATCACATGGCCTGCAGAGCCCAGGATATTTATTATCTGGGTCTTCACAGAAAAAGTTTGCAGGCTCCTGCTCTAGTCCGTTCTACCTCTAAAGTCTTAGCTCCCCCTTCCTTCTCTGACACATCCTTTTGATTCTAGTCTTTAACTGATTCACTTATCTAGTTGATTTTCTTGCCTTTGCTATTTGCTTCACATCATTTCTTTAGTCTAGAATGTTCCTTCTTATCTCTTTAAAGATAATAGAAACCCTATTCACCCATCCCTCAGGACTCAAACTCCACATGGTCTAGCAAATATTTTCCTGATCACCATAAATAAAAATATCCACTTATTTTACTTATTCAACATCTTCTGACTATTTATCGTAAAGTAACAAAAAATAAATACAAGACATTATACTTTATCTCTCCAACTAGATTGCATAGAAAACAATGTCTGCAAATGTTTTTAACTGTGCTCCACAGTATTTCACAGCTTGATGAAGCAGTGGGGTGAATTACAGAAGCTTCTCATGAACTATTCTACACTTCAAATCTCAATATAAAATTGTCTGAAGAAAAGGAGTATACCAAAAGTTTGAAAATCACTAACTCATAACACACTATATACAAGTATAGGATTTACAAGGCAGAGGTTTCAGTAAAATAATCTCATACCTTACAATACACAAATGTCTCTTTTCTTTTTTTTTAAAGAGAGAGGGGAAGGGAGGGAGAAAGAGAGGGAGAGAAACATCAATGTGAGAGAGATGCATTGATCCTTTGTCTCTCACATGCCCCCAACTGGAGACCTGGCCCACAACACAAGCATGTAGTCCAACCGGGAATCAAACTGGCAACCTTTCGGTTCACAGGCCAGCACTTAATCCACGAGCCACACCAGCCAGGGCCAGACTTCTTATTAAAGGACTTTCCTGCCCCTTAGCGGTCATGATACTATAATAGTCTATGTACATTGATTCAGGTTTCATGGCACAGACACCAGAGAATTCTAATCAAAGCAATCATCCCATAAACTTAGAAGTGGTAGTTGCTATTTAAACTGCTCAAAGTAAAAATAAGAAAGCTAATTTTAGTAGGTAGTATCATGTATCATCCATTAAATAGCTAATGTAATGTTAAAATTTTAAGTATAATAAAATCTCATTAAAAAACTTATGAGGAGGGATTTCTGGCCAAGATGGAGGTGTAGGGAGACATGCTGCATCTCCCTCCAAAACTAAGAAGGAATACAGTTACCTCAAAACTGAAAACAAACAAACAAGCAAAAAAACAAACCAAACCAGCCAGAAGTACAAGAAAATCAAACTGCATGGAAGTCCAACAAACAAAGATATAAAGAAGAATATTCATCCAGACAGGTAGGAGGGGCGGAGCCGGGGCAGAGGATGTGGTGTGGTGGCAGTGGCAGTAGCTGTGGCTGCCTTGCGGAAAACAGTCACATTTTTAAAAAAGTAGGAAGGGACACCTGGGGAGCACTCCTAGCACCATACCAGACTGCGCAGCTCATGGTTCCAGTGCCAGGGAAAATAAAGCTGACTGTGAAAACCAGTTGGGGTTGGGGCAGAGGAAGAAAATGCTGGTCTCTCAGCAGAGTGTGTTTCTTCAGAGGGTCCCCACAGTCCTAGAACATCTGCAAACCCACCCATTCTGGGAACCAGGGTCAGGGCAACAGCTAAAGAGGCGCCAGTCTCATATGGGAAGTGGAAGAAGTACCTGGAAAGGGGGCAAGTGCTGAGCAAGTGGTATTGTTCCCTTTAACACCCCTCCCCAACATACAGCACCACAATGTTGTGAAATGGGTTGCCCTGCACTGACAAATATCTAAGGCTCCACCCCTTACGTAACAGGTGCAACAGCTCTACCTAAGACACAGAGGCAAACACAGGAGCCTGTCAAGTTAAGGAGACAGAGAAGTATGGCCCCAAATGGAGAACAGATCAATGTTTCAGTGGGAGAAATAAGTGATGAGGAGATAGGCAACCTAACAGATGCAGAGTTCAAAACACTGGTGATAAAGATGCTCACAAACTTGACAGATATGCTTGAATACAGCAAATGTAGAAGACAATAAGTGAAGTCTAAGCTAAGTGAAACAAAGGAAAATCCACATGAAACCAATGGTAAAGAAAAGGAAACCGGGGTTCTAATCAATGATTTGGAACATAAGGAAGAAATAAACAGTCAACCAGGACAGAATGAAGAAATAAGAATTGCAAAAAACAAGGAAACACTTAGGAATCTCTGGGACAATTTTAAATGAGACAACATCCAAATCATAGGGGTGCTAGAAGGAGAAGATGAAGAGCAAGAAATTGAAAGCTTATGTGAAAAAAAAAAAAATGAAAGAACACTTCCTTAATTTGGCAAAGGAAATAGACATACAAGTCCAGGAAGCACAAACAGTCCCAAACAAGCTAGACCCAAGAAGGACCACACCAAGACACATCATCATTAAAATGCCAAAGGTTCAAGAGGAAGAGACAATCTTAAAAGCGGCAAGAGAAAAGAGTTACCTACAAAGGGGTTCTTATATGTTTATCAGCTGATTTCTCAAAAGAAACTTTACAGGCAAGAAGGGACTAGCAAGAAGTATTCAAAGTGATGAAAAGCAAGGACCAATAACCAAGATTACTCTATCCAGCAAAGCTATCATTTAGAATGGAAGGGCAGATAAAGTGCTTCCCAGACAAGGTAAAGCTAAAGGAGTTCATCGTCACCAAACAATTATTATATAAAATATTAAAGGGACTTGTTTTTTTTTAAAAAAAAAAAGACCGAAACTATGAACATTAAAATGACAACAAACATAACTATCAACAACAGAACCTAAAAATAAAATAAAATAAAATAAAAACAAAAACAAACTAAGCTAACAACCAGAACAGGAACAGAATCGTGGGTATGGGGATCATTTGTAGGGTTATCAGCTGAGAGGGGGAAGAGGGAGAAATGGGAAAATGGTGCCAGGATTAAGAAGCATAATTGGTAGGTACAAAATAGACAGGGGGAAGTTAAGAATAATATAGGAAAGGGTGAAGCCAAAGAACTTACATGCATGACCCATGGCCATGAACTAATTGGGGTGGGAGGCATTGCTGGAGGGAATGGGTATACTGGGTAGAGGGGAGCAAACGGAAGAGAAATTGGGACAACTGTAACAGCATAATTAATAAAATATACTTTAAAAATAACTTATGAGGAGAAGAAATTAACAACATTGAGATTAGAGTGTGAAAGAAAACAGTACTCTGATTTAACCAAAAGGATTTCATGCTATGATATAGTATACACTGGGCATTTGTTTTATATGTTAAGATACATGTCCAGACTGATCCATTTCCACAAGGACCAATTCATCTTCAACAAGCTTAATTAAATGGCAAAGAGAAGACCCAAATAGGAGTCAGAAAATCTGGACTCTGAAACCTGCTGTACTTGGGCAAATCAGTTAACCTTATTAGACATGACTTCTCATATATAAAATGAAGCAAATAAGCCATATAATCATGGCATCCAAAGTCACTTTAGTTATTGAAAAACACGTGGTTAACCTTGACTTCAAACTAAAATAAGATCCACTGAGATGAATTCTAAAACTTAATGAAAAAAACAGTGTCTGCATCTTATCATTTCTTTTCTCTTGGCAGTAGCAGGCCCATAACCTGCACAAAGTTTCTGTAATTCTTAATAAAATTTGACATTTTTATAAGAAATTATGTTGGTAATGTATGGGACTTAATATTTGTTGAGTAAAGAAACAATTTGGTTAATAAGAGCTATTAGTTTTCAGCTAAAAGTAAAGATAAACTACATACTGATTTTATTCTCTAAAATTAAATTATATGGCAGTTTCTAAAGTGATTAACAGTATATGAAAATGATATGTTAGGATTTTTTAATCCCCAAAATAAAATCTTTTTACCTTGAATTCACCATACCCTTCCATTTAACATTTTCCCCATTTCTTATTCAAAAAATCATACTATTTCTATGCATGTATATGATCTTTTATGGGAATGGGGATAATGTGTGTGTCTACACACATACTATATTGGAAATATATTACATTTCATTAAAAATGCTTTAATAACAAAGGTAATTCCGAAACGGTACTAAAGTTAATTTGATTGGCAAGTTTAAGCATACCTAAAGAATAACAAATCTCTATAGTTAACTGTTGTTACTTACATATTTTGTTTCCTTATAAACAAGTTTACCTGTTCATAAAGAAGAAAGGTCTTGTCTCTCTCAGATATAAGAACCTTGACATTACCCTGAATTTCTGCCAAATGACACTCATATTTTTCCAGCATGCGCTTAAGTTCTTCACAATCTCTCATTGTCTTCAAAAACTCTTCATCGCAGCTTGTACCCTACAGTGATTATATAAGAAATTTGAAATTCTTTGACATGTAGTATGAATAGAAAAGTGCTACTGATTGCAGTACATCACTACATATGAAAGAAAATGTAAAAAGGTTTTAAAATATCCTCTCTTTTAACTTTTTAAGAAGTGTATTGATGAAACAGAGAGAGAGAGAGAGAATGATTTGTTGTTCCACTTATTAATGCAGTCATTGGTTGATTCTTGGATGTGCCCTTGACTGGAGATCAAACTCACAACCTCGTGTATCAGGACAACACTCTAACCAACTGAGCTACCCGGCCCAGGACAAAAGCACCTCTCCCTTAAAGAGCTTCTTTCCAAATTGCTCCACATCTGTTTGATGACCCTCTAATCATGACTAGTGCTGGGGATAAAGAACCAATTTCAATGATCCACTGTCTCTCAAAGAGACCTCTGTCTCCCAATCTCTTTGATATACCAATCCATGCAAATCAACTTGAATTATCTCCAGGTAAATCAAAGAATAAAAGTCAGTGTTTGAGCAACAAACTCCAATAATTTACAATTTTTCAAAACCTACCGAGGAAGATGGAGATGGGCGTCTTGGACTTTTAGATCTACTTCTGATCATCCTTCTCAAATTTTGAGCTTCACTCTGGTAGTAATCCCTGTCTGCTTCTAAAGCCTTCACAAAGGAACAGAGCCTGGAAAGAGATTTATTTTGTGCTTTTTCAGTCTCTAAAATTATCTTGAAAGGGAGGAACAAATTAGGCCATTACTTCAAGCTAAACTACAGCATCATTTTCTACATGAAGCTGAACACAAAGAGGATCCTTAAATATAATGAATGTGGTGTTTTAAAAATAACTTTTAATAGTCAAACTTTTAAAAAGCAGTTAGATATATTTCTTTTCTAGCATTTCTGAATGTTCTATATTTTTATTTAACTACCCTAAATTTACTCAGTTATTTTGAAGAAAAAATGTTAAAGAAATTTCAGAGGCTAGAAATGTTCATAGATCTGGCCGAAAATTCTAGAAATAAAATTAATTTACTTAGAATAACTTGTATAGCATCTAAGTTTTGTTCCGTAATTGTTCAAAGGATGAATAAATTAAATGAATGCTGGATATCCATTGTATGAGCATTCAAGTGCATTCCTATTCACATTAATATATTTAGAAACATTTCTTTTACAGCATTTATTTTACCAATGCCATACTGGGAATAAATGACAGATATACTTACAGAAGAGATGTTTCAAATATTTTAAATAATAACATTGAAATGTCTAAACAGAGCAGTTTGTATTTCAAATTGTTAAAGAAAACATTACTTAGAATTAAACAAAATGTGACATACAGATATTCATTACTAAGAAGAATAAAAGTTAATGTGTAAACAAATACGTCTTATATTTTGAGAACTAAATTACTCACAGTCATTATTTTAAATCAATAAACAGCTACAGGCATTAATAAAACTAACTAAAAGTTCTTCCATCTTTAGGAGAAAAAAATGCAATGTTGAAATGGAGTATGAATACCATTGTTCTTACAGATGGGATTACCCTTGTTGGTGAAGTAGAGGTGGCTGATTTGAGAACACATTTTTTATTGATCACAATGTTCATGAGAGTCAAAGCATATGTACAATTTTTTGTAGTTTTACTATACTAACAGAATAAAAATTATTCCTTAACATATATTTAAGAAAAGTATACTTACAGATATAAGTCTTTTCATTGTATTTTCCAATACTATTATACTATGGTGCTGGCAAATGAATTCAATCTGAAAATCAAGCCAGAAAAAAATGATTTGGTTTTTAAATGTTTAAAAGCATCAAAAAAGTAATCCACTTAAAATAAAATATGAAGACGGTGAATATTTACAGAATAAAAGATACTCTACCTCTTTCTGTTTGCCTACCTTTGATGGTAAAAGAACCTAGAATAAAATATAACATCAGCTTTAAATTTTCCAATGTTTTGTATGAAATATAAATTTTATTTTACCAAAGCACACCCTACAAACTGCAAAAAAAAAAGTCAATACAAATTATAATACTGAGGATGATAATAGGAAAGAGACAGAAGAATGAATAGGGTTTTCAAAGTTTTCTGAAGATATATTTGCCAATGATACCTCAGACAAAGGTTTGATCTCCAAAATATATAAAGAACTCATATGACTCAACACCAGGAAGACAAACAATAAAATTTTAGAATGGGCAAAGGACCTGAACAAACACATCTCCAAGGAGGACATACAGAGGGCCCTTGGGCATATGAAAGGATGCTCAATATCACTAGCCATCAGAGAGATGCAAATTAAAACCATAATGAGATTACCACCTCATGACAGTCAAAACAGCCATCATCAACAAATCAACAAACAAGTGCTGGTGAGGATGTGGAGAAAAGAGAACCCCAATGCACTGTTGGTGAGAATGCAGACTGGTGCAGCCGCTATAGGAAACAGTATGGAATTTCCTCAAAAAGCTAAAAATGGAACTGCCTTTGATCCAGCAATTCCACTGCTGGGATTGTACCCAAAGGATCCTGAAACACCAATTCAGAAGAACCTATGCACCCCTATGATCATAGCAGCAGTATTTACAACAGCCAAATGCTGGAAACAGCCGAAGTGCCCATCAGTGGATGAGTGGATCAAAAAACTGTTGCTCTCCCTGCCTCACTCACCCATCCCCCATTGGCCCAAAGTCAATCTCCACCCTGTTGTCCATGTCCATGGGTCATTTATACTAGTTCTTTGATAGAACCTTCCCTTTCTTTCCCCCTTCTCCACCTCCTTCCACCCCTCTAGTCACTGTTGATCTGTTCCTTGTTTCCATGCCTCTGGTTCTATTTTGCTCATTTATTTGTTTTGTTTATTAGTTTCCTGTATTAGGTGAAATTATATGGTATTTTAATTTCGCCACCTGGATTACTTCACAGAGCATAATACTCTCCAGTTTGATCCATGTTATCACAAAGGTAGGAGTTCCTTATTTCTTTCTGCTTCATAGTATTCCATTGTGTAAATGTACCACCATTTTTTGATCCACTCATCCACTGATGGGCACTTAGGCTGTTTCCAGCACTTGGCTATTGTAAATAGCGCTGCTTTGAACACAGGGATGCATGGCTTCTTTTGAATTGGTGTTTCAGGATTCTTTGGGTATAATCCTAGCAGTGGAATCGCTGAATCAAAAGGCAGTTCCATTTTTAGTTTTTTTTAGGAAATTCCATACTGTTTTCTATAGCGGCTGCACCAGTCTGCATTCCCAATAATAGTGCACTAGCGTTACCTTTTCTCCACATGCTTGCCAGCTTTTCTTGTTTGTTGATTTGTTGATGATGGCTATTTTGACTGGTATGAGGTGGTATCTCATTATGGTTTTAATTTGCATCTCTCTGATGGCTAGCGAGGTTGAACACCATTTCATATGCCTAAAGGCCCGCTGTATGTCCTCCTTGGAGAAGTGTTTGTTCGGGTCCTTTCCCCATTTTTTAATTGAATTGTCTGCTCACACTTTTCTCCATTTAAGTAAGACACTTCTGAAGTTCCGCTTGAATTCCATATTCTCTAGAATGTTTTCTCTGTCTTCTCCATTAAATAGTGATCACTTCTTCAATGAGACTTCTGTATATATTGGTTATAGAAAAATTTATGTAGCTATGTGGTTGTTCTGGATATATATCTTACTCATACGGTCACCAGAATGTTAAGAACAAGCAAGGTCCTAGAGCTCTCTGTACTTCCCCAATCTTCACAGAGTTGTTTGTATAATAGAAAGATGTCACTAAAATTTCTAGAGTTGATAAAGAAGCAGTGTACTAAAGCAGATAAAATTGAATTTTCCTTCTTCTCTTTGGTAAACTCAACAGTCAAGTAGAAATTCTATTAAATTACCTATCAAACTGATTTAGAAATTAAAAGTAGGAAGAGGCCAAGAGACTACCTGACAATTGTGAGCAATCACATTAAAGTTACTACTTTCCCTGCACTCGCTTTGGAGGCAATAAAAATGGAGAGAAATCAATGTATCTGAAATGCCCCCACCTAGCCTGCCATCTGAGTATCTTCCACATTCCTGTGATCTCTAAATGGAACTTGTGGTTCTGTACACAACTCAGAGATTGCAAGTAAAAGTACTGTACAAGCAGCAAATTGTTATCACAAACACTCAAGCTAGAATCACAAGCATTCTCAAGTGGGAAGTAACATAGCAAGCATAGTGGTCAAGCGCATGTTTGTTAGCATCAGACAGCTCATGTTCGTCATGCTAGTTCTGCTGCTTCTTAGCTGCATCACTATAGGCAAGTTCTTTCTCTGGCCATGGCTTCATCTATAAAATAGGAATGATAACAGTACTTGCCTCAAAGAGCTGTTGTGAGGATTCAATGAGTTAATATATGTAAAGCACTTAAAAAGTACGTGGCCAAAATAAGTGTTATATATATATTTAATATTAATAATTACTATTATTACTAATTTCTCTCACTAACTCAACTGGCCATCAAGTCCTACTGATCTTTTCACTAAAATCTCTCTCAAATAACTTCTTCCATCTCTATCACTGTTTCAGTTCATACTATCAGACTGGAACAGTCACATTTATTCAATTATCAAACAAATTTATATGTAGCCAGAATAATGACAAACCAATGTTAGGTTCTGGAGATAGAAAGATGGAAAACAATTAAAAAGCTATAATTTTGACCCTTGATAAACCTAGGGAAGTCCAGAACAAACAAATCAGAAATTAGGGTACAGCATGATTAGTGCCACATCAGAGGAATGCACATGGATGCTAACAGAATATAGAGAAAAGGACTACAAAAAACTTAGAATCACTCCAAAAGACTTAGAATATATTTTCCATATTCCCCAAAATTATGAACATAGACCTATCGGAACACTAATAAACACATTATATTGTGTTTATTGGATGTCCACAGCCATTGCAACTTTAACATGTCTAAAACAGACCTCTAATTCTCCCACCTGCAGTTCTGCTCTCAGCCCTGCCTCCACTGTGTTCCTTCCCAGTCTTTCCCATGTCAGATAGCACTATCATTTGAGCAGTGCCCAAGGTCAAAAAACTAAGGAGTCTTTGTTTCTTCTTTCCCTGACCCCCAACAAATCTATCAACAAGCCCTGCTGGTCCTAACTCCAAATCCACCCACTTCTCTGCATTTTTATTACCACCTCCATGGTTCAAGTGACCATGATCTCCCACATAGATAACCACACAGTTTCCTAACTTGTATTTCTGCTTTTACTGTTGCTCTGTGCAACTATTTTCCAAACTGAAATCAAAACAATCACTTTAAGACAATGAGATCCTGTTCAAAAGCACTCCAATGGCTTCCCACTGAAATCAGTATAATTTCCAAACGTTTTAAGGTCCTCTGTGATTTGGCCCCTGCCTTCACACCCTAAACAGACCTAGTACTCTCTATTCACCCACCAGCTGTGTAAGTTTTCTTTCTGTTCCTCTACTGTACCAGTATCATTCCATTTCGAAGCCTCTGCCCTTGCTGTGCCTCTGCAAGGAACACTCTCCCCAACCCTTTTCATGGTTGACTTCATCTAACCCTCAGCCCAGCACCTCCACTAAAATGTCAGAGGGTTTTCCCTGACCTCTTACCTAAGGTATCCTCTCTCCCTGTCACTCTCTTATTACAGCAGTCCCTCTCTGCATCGCAGTTCACTAATCGCAGCCTCACTGTATCGCGGGATTTTTAAAAATATTAATTATTTATGGCGGATTTTTTGCTATATCACGGGATTTTGTGGGACTGTATACGTATGTTGGTAAAGTTACATAGGATTAAGAGTGTAGAATATGTTTAAGAACATAGTAGTGTTTATAAAAGTGGGCAAAAGGTTAATAAGGGAGTGGAAAAGGTTAATAAGGGACCAGGAACAGTTTATAAGGGTGTGGGAAGGGTTTATAAAGCCTTAATATATATATATCGTCGTCGGCAGCCGTCCGTCTCGAGAGACGATGGTGTAGCTTCTTAAGAGTCTATCTGCACCGCCGAGAATGGCTGTGCAGTCCGACTCGGGAGTGACACAGTATCTGTCTCCTCCCGTGTTGAATCGACATCTTGCGATGACGCTGGAGTGTCCTCTCCAGTGAAGCTGAAGCTACAGAGCCTGGGCAGGGTGATATGGAGGATCTGCTGTTGCCCATGCAGCAGACCCCCCTCTCTTCGCAGCTGAAGGGTCCAAGGGAAAGACGGAGTCAATACAGCTTGGCTTCAGGTGCGCCGCAGGAGTTGCCGGTGTTGACTACAACGTCAAACCGCCTTAGGGACTCCGGCTCCGGATTTTCTGTCGGGGTTTACTCCCTTAGCCTTTCCCCTGAAGAGGTATGCCGCAAGGCAGTGGAGGTTTTTTGGAGTCAGAGTTTTCCTTCTCTGATGTGCCCTGACTGGAAGATCGAACCAGCGACACTTAGCTTGCAGGCCGACGCTCAATCCACTGAGCCAAACCAGCCAGGGGAACAAAATAATAGTACTTCAAATAGTATAGTAATGGCATAAAAACAGACACATATACTATTGAAACAGGAGAGCCCAGAAATAAAACCACACATAAAAGATCAATTACTTTATGACAAAAGGAGCTAAGAATAAAAATAAAGAACAGTTTCTTTAATAAATGGTGTTGGAAACACTGTACAGCCACATGCAAAAGAATGAAACGACCCATTTCTTATACCATATACAAAAACTAATTGAAAATAGATTAACCACTTGAACATAAGATCTGAAACCATAAAACTCCTGGAAGAAAACACAGATGGTACACTCCTTTATATAGATCTGGATGGTTTTTTTAAATCTGACACCAATAGCAAAAGCAAGAAAAGCAAAAATAAGGAAGTGGAATGACATTGTACTAAAAAACTTCTAAACAGCAAATAAAAGCATCAACAATGAAAAAGCAACCTACTGAATGTGAGAAAATACTTGCAAATCATAGCTCTTATAAGAGGCTAGTATCCAAAATATATAAAGAACTTATACAACTCAATAGCAGAAAATTTAATTCTATTTAAAAATGAGCAGAAGCTCTGAATAGACATTTTTTTCAAAGAAGATACACAAATGAACAGGCACATGAAAAATACTCAACACCATTGAATCGTCAGGGAAATAAAAGTCAAAACCATGATGAGATATCACCTCACACCTGTTAGTATGGCTATTATCAAAAATGCAAGAAATAGCAAGTGCCAGTGAGGATGAGGAGAAAAAGGAACCCTTATACATCGTTGCTGGGAATGCTGATCATTGTAGCCACTATAAAAAATAGTATAGAGGTGGTTCAAAAAATTAAAAATAAATTTATCATATGTCTAAATAAAACAAAAACATTAACTCAAAAAAATATGTACCTCAAATTCACTGCAGCATTATTTACAATTGCTAAGATATGGAAACAATCTGTGTCCATCGATGGGTGAAGAGATAAAGAAATAAATATATAAATACTAAAATAAATGTAAGGTTCCTACTTCGTGATTTTCACCTATCGCGGGGGGGCAGCGGGGTCTAGAACATAATACCCGCGATAAGTGAGGGAATACTGTAGATTATTTACACTTATACCATTTGAAGTTATATCATTTATTTCTTCACTTGTTTATTCCCCTTCTAAAATGTAAGCTCCAAGAGATCTAGATTCTTATCTGACCACTGTTATATCTCTAATGTCTAGAAATGTGCTCAGCACAAAACCAGTACTTAACAAAACATTTTCAAAATAATCAGTTTCAATGATTGGAACAAAGTAGCTTTAATGGTAGAGATGAGGTGAAAGTAAACTTGATAAGTACTAATAAATAAATTAGTAATAAAAAGGAAATAGAAAATGTAGACTTCTTCTAGGAAGTACCATTCTGAGAAGAGAGGCAGAGCAAAAGAAGACCAAGGTAGTTGAAAGGTCATCACAAAAGAAGAAAAACTTGTTTCTTAATTCTCTTTACATTAAGGAAAGCTTCCAAATTAAACAAAAGCCCTGGCTGCTCTTCTAAATGCAAACACCTACAAAACGTTACAATTTCAGGGGGTTCAAGAACTCCCTAAATTCTTATACTCCAGGTTTAGGAAGCCCTATAGTGTAAGCACAATGATTGGAAGATATGCTAATTAATGGAGAAAGGCCACTGGGCTAACAAAAGGAAACGCAGGTAAAAGGTGTGGACTGGTCTCTGAGACAAGAAAGAGAAAAGCAAGTTCAGGTGAAGTTAGGCAAGGGGTAGATATCTGTCTCCTTTGAAACAAGAAAGAAAAAAGCAAGGTCAAGGGAAGATTAAGATAAGAGGTAGAAATCTGAAGAGATCCCTGCCTGGTAGAATTTTAATTTTTCAGTGAAAATGGAAGTCAGATCATGTGCTAAAAACTATCATCAGTGTTGAACAAAATATCGGAGATATAGTAAGTGCTCAACAAATGTCTCCTGAACCTTTTAATAGAATAATTGAAACTACTGGAATATTTTATATGGGACTCTGAATTCTAGTCCCACAAAAGGTCATCTTGTTTTCTGTTTATAAAAATTTCCCCAAATATTTAGACTGATAAACACTTTTAAGTAAGAACAGCCTCACTAACAGAAAGATATAGAGAACCATACGAAAATTTGAGTAATTCTGAGATAGGTTTTTGTGTTTATAATAAAAATAAGAGAATAAATGCTTTAGAAATTCACTTCAAACAAAACAGTAAAGCCACAATGTTTAACCTTTTCTATGAAAAAGAAGTTCTCTCTCCTAGTCAGTCCATTCAAACCCCCTGTCCTCACTTCTCTTCAATTAAGATTATACTGTGAAGAAATAACTTGTCTTTTAAAAGAGCATAAATAAATGGCCTTAGTAGCAATACCACTTATCAAGAACTCTTGGAAACATAAGGGGTTAAAAAGCTGTTTCCAAGAGGTTTTTCTGAACTAAAAGAATTTAATGATATATAAACTGATGTTAGTAGCAGAACTAAGACACGGAATTGCCTTACAAACTAGCTCACGTCAAAAGATTATCAAGGAAAAAAAAGGTTAACATGAGGTACATGTATAAGAAAGTTCACAACAGTGTTGTTCACATTTACCCAAAACTGTAAAGTTCTTAATGTCCACCTAGAGAAGAGTAAGTTGCGGTATACTCTTAAAATAGAACACTAAACAACAAACTATAAGCAATAACAAGGATAAATCTTTGAAACAATGTTGAATAAAGAAGCAAAATGCAAAGAAATACTTAGTAAAATTCCATTTATATAAAGTTAAAAAAACAAGCCAAACTAGAATGTGCATGTTCACATACAAAGATGAAAGAACTATCAAAAAGAACAAGTGCCTATCATAGTGGCTACGACTGCGGAGTAGCACGGAAAGGGAATAAATAACACCCGCTCTAACTGCCTCCGCATCTGGAGTACTTCAAAAGCAAATTATCCTAAAACGAACCGTACTAAGCAACTGAAAAAGAAGACCGAAAGAGAGCCCAGAAAATCTCTACAACTGATTATACGCTGGGCTAAAGCAGTGATTTTTTTTCATAAGATAAACAAAATAAGATACATTTGGGAAACTGTCATTAAATAATGCCAAAGTTTATTATTTAAAATAAATATTTCATTAATATACCTTCCCACTTATTTTCCACTAATTAAGACTGATTTAGTTCATTGATTAAAATACAAACAAATCAGTTTTATGATGTGACACTTTTCTTTTATAACTAACCTGTTTTCTTCTACTTTTTAAAAACCGATTGTTATTCTACTTATTTCCTTACAGGTAAAACAGCAAAAAAGTGTAGTTGAAATGCCAGTAGAGGAAATTTAAAACACCGAATATCCTGAGATACGGGAGCATGCAGTGGAAGAAGGAAAACTCTGGGACACTGTCGTCTTTGCAAACTTTTCCTGAAGCCGCGATCCTTGACTTTATTCAAAGGGGGGAAAAAAGGATTCCTATGCGTATCTGGCTCCATGATCGCCTCGGTTATTCAATTTGTCTCAACTACTTATTCAAACAAAAGCCAGTTTACCTTGCCTTACCTACTTAAATTATATGAGATTTTCATGCAAATACCTACGTAATCTCGGCTTCCCAAAGTTCGTAAAGAGGCTTAGAAGTGAGAGGTTGGGAGTCAGAATGAGCTAGGTCTAACTCTCAAATTTCTGACTTCCAAATTCCCCACTCCAATACTCTCCCCAACAACCAAGCGGAGAGCTGCAGCAAGAAGCGAAGCGGTCACCACAGGAACTGGGCTCAACCCTAAACTCCTAACAAACGGTAACATGAGCAAAGCTGGCTCCTGGGGGGCTTCCGGGACCGCAACGCTGCCTGCTACTGTCCCTCACAACACTCAACCAGTGAATACCTACTTCGGAGTCACCCACAGCTGCCAAACCTCGCCACACACTCCCTCTAGCAGCTGTCCTTTCAGGGGCCTTCTCACCCACGAGCTGCTGTACCCTAACCCGGCACACCACCGCTGCTTCTACCTGGAGCTCCGGGTCCCTCCCCGGACTTCTCGACCGCCGACCCGCTTAGAGATCCTCCAGAAGATTCCCAGGTCTGGACCTCCGCCTGGGACCCAGGCCCCACCCCATCTCCATCCCCCGCCCCTTTCCCCTCCCCTTTCACCTCCAAATCGACCTGACCCCGCCCCGGTAGAGATGAAAGAAGTGGGGACCCGGTGGGAAGGAGGCAGAGGCGATTAGCGCCGGCCGGTGCCGCCTTAGGCTACGCCTTCACGTTCTGTAACTGAAGGGAGTTAGTCCTCCACCTCCCAGACGCCTTCGCCTCCCTTCCTTCCCGCGCGTCCACAGTCCCCGTGCGCTACTGTACCTGGCTTGACCCTCCCTTTCGCGGGAACCTCAAGCCCTGCACGTCCACCTGCCAGCACTAGCAGACGCCTAAAAAAGAGCTCTTTCTGGTCTATTCCCGCCGCGCAGATACACGCCGGCGCAGTGCCTAGACTCCCACCCCAGCGTCTCGTCTCCCAGTAACCAGCCCCTACCCGTTCTCCAAGATTTAGTTCCGCTCTGCCGCCTGCTGCTGCACCGAGATGAAAGGCGCATGCGCAGGCTTGTGTGCCCTGCTGCTGCTTTCCCAAAGGTCTGAAATACCTGCTGCTTTGCTGCTACGGCTTTGTACCAGTTTTCCCAAAGATCAGCCACACCCGTTCTGGATCCACGTTCAGTGAACTCGTTTTTCCCAAGAGCTGCTCTTGGGCGCTGGAAAATTGGTGCGCTCTCCTGCTGTAGCCGGGTTTCGGGGAGCCTCCCAGGTAGGGTCCCAGAGGGTGAGCGCCGGCGGCACTAAGGCCCCGGTCAGCCCCTGTCAGTCCCGCTCAGGGTTCAATCGACCAGTGGCAGAACTAGCAATGAAAGGTCAGATTCCTGATTGGTATTCCTTCTCCACATGCTAGCCCCTTTCCAGAAAAACTGGTGATGGTTAAAAGGAAAAGTTCTACTACATCATTGATATTTAATACTGTATCGATTGTTTTCCTGTTCAATATCATTTAAACTGTATCATCTTAATTAGGGAACCCTATTTTAACTTAACCAGGTATAATATTTTTGGCCATCCAACTATGTTAAAATTAACCACATTATCTAAAAGTGGAAAAATGAACTTTTCAATGAAAAAGAATGAGAACTGCCTTTTACTCTGCTAAAATTTTAGAGCTCAGCTTGAAAAGAAATCTTTAATTAATTTCTTAATGTTTAACATGTTTCACCTTTCTTAAATAACTCAAGGGCTTCTGACCCTTTAATGGTGGCTTTGTCTCTGTCTTTCTCACAGAGGAAATAGATAACTAGGTTTTTAAAGATGTTATCTGATTATTTTGATTTAGTATTTGCCTGTGCATTTCAAAAGGAACCTCACAATTTGTTTTTGACAGGTACGTATTCATTTTTTCCCACAATATATTATTGGCAGGCATAAATAAAATTTACATTAGAACAAATTTCTTTATAAAAAGTACATTTAAAATATAAGTGCCATGTTTTTCCTTCTCTGCTGATTTTGTCATTATATGTGCCGTTACATTTTCTCATACTTTGTAGCGTTTATTTTCAGATGTATATTTTGTAAGTATAGCTACATACTAAAAAATTAAATTGAGTGTTGCTGCTATTTTATATAGAAAAGTCAGAGGTCCCAAGAACTACATTTCCTCTGAAATATGATTATACCTAATTGATAGAATAAATTACAAAAAAGCATGAGCTCTCAAAGACCAACCTGAAAAATTATTTTAGGGAGAACAATGTATAATCTCATTTTCTTTTCAGATACTAAGATTATTTTGAATAAAAGGTTCTCATTAGGTAGCATTACTGAAAAAATGTAGGAACCTCAAAACTCTCAGAGGTGAAGACTTGGGGATTATTAATGCGAGGTAGGAAAGTACTTCTCTTACGGGGAAAAATTAAGCATTTTTTTACACCACCTAGATGTTACTGAAGACTCTTTGGAAATGTAAAGATCATTTTACAGCCAAACCAGGGCATGAAAACTTTCCTTTTTTTCACATCAAGGACTATTAATTTCCTCCACCAGCTCAAGAAAGTAAAAATTTTCTTCCCTCAATGAAAACCCAGCGGTCAGTGCTCCAGCTAACCCTTTCATAATACCTCTGCCCTCTCCCTGTGGTAGAGTCCTGTGAAATTCTGGGCCTGGGCTTTCTATTCCCTTAGTTTCTCCATCATTTTATAAGCTTCACTATGAGAAAAACAACAACCCTGTATTTTGCCTTTTTATTCTGAGTACCTCCCCGGTGCCCTCAAAAAAAATCTCGGGCTCCAGTTGCACATATGTTAAGCTGCTTGATCCTCTTTTTTTCTTTTTTTTTAATTGGATAGTTTCTATGATGTAGCTTTAAGTTCACTATTCTTTCCTTTGACTGTGTTAATCCCATCAACAATGTGGTGTATTACATCAATCAATTTTCATATGTTGAAGTATCCTTTCATTCTAGAAATAAATCCCACTGGGTCATGATGTATAATCTTTTTAAGATGCTGCTGAATTTGGTGATAGTAATTACATAAGATACAAATTGTGATGTGCCATGAAGAAAAAGTAAAATGTCCAATGACAGAAGAGGAAACATAACACATAAACTTTATTTTTAACAATGGGAACTAGACAGGCTTCTCTGAGGGCATCACATTTATAGCGCTTGCAGTGACATGGTTGTCCAAGTGAGATAATGGTGCCAGCTGAGGTGTTAAGAAGGGGGTGAAGTCCAAGTGAGGTTTGGTGGGACATATTGATGGTTTCAAAATGGGAAGTGAGGCAAAGAAAAGGTTTCTAGCAAAAATAGCTAAATGCATGAAGGTTCCTGGGGGGAAAGGGTGTGCTCAGGCGCACAGTTTTGGGACATACCAGGTATCCAAGGCAAGTAGACAGTTGTTATGTATGGAACTAAAAATATAAATTTTGAAGTCATGTATAGAAATGCTATTTAAAGCCATGGGAATGAATGAGATTGCTTAAGGTGAATGTATAGTTTGAGATCAAGTCCTAAGAAACTAACATTTAGGAGCTGGTTAGTGCAGGGGGAGCTGACAAAGGAGGGGACTGAGAATTGGCAGTGAGGTTGGTGAAAAACCAAGATGGAGTAATGTCAAGATTGCCCACAGGAACCTTTAAGGTGGAGGTGGTCAACTGAAAGGTTAGATGAGGATCTAACAACATGAATGTCACCAGTGACCTTAGCAAAATCACATTTTTTAAAAATAGGGACTTGAGCTCAGGTTATTACAGACTGGTGTTTCATGTCCACATATGTCCAATGGGACATTTGATACTTGTGTTGGATGTTGAATTTGGG
The DNA here is from genome assembly GCF_987537825.1 of Furipterus horrens. Classification (NCBI taxonomy): domain Eukaryota; kingdom Metazoa; phylum Chordata; class Mammalia; order Chiroptera; family Furipteridae; genus Furipterus; species Furipterus horrens. Next base: position 53,921,845 of record NW_028327176.1, on the reverse strand, counting down.
ATGATCCTTTTTGTTGTTTGATTGGTTAATTTTATAAGATAGAAGTACATTTTAATAAATAAATTCAATATTGAAGGCTCAGACATTCTTAGGGTACTGGAAAGAGGAATTCTCTGCTTCTTCCTCCCACTACCCTGGCATAGTTGTGAAGACGGGGTGACAAGGTTTTCTGAACTTGGAAAGAATGGGGGTCAGGGAAGCTTTCTTCTGCCTAAATGTCTGTCCTCGGGGGCTGCCTGGCTGCCAGTTAGTTTTTTTTCTGTGCGGCATTCACGTACCTTCGGCACCCTTTGCCCACGTCCCCTGTGGTATGCAGGGATGGTGCTGTGCAGGGGGCAACAGGGCACATCAGTTGGTGAAGAGACAGGTGACGATGGTGGTGGCAGCAATGAGAGGGGGCACAAGGGTGGGGAGGAGGAAGAAAGCAAGAGGGAGAAAGCCGAAGAAGGTGAGGTGGCAGGAGTGGGAAGGTTGGGAGATGGTCTTCAGTCTCTGGGTCTCGATCAACTCTTCTGGGGGTGGATCTCTGTGCGCTTTGTTTTTCTTCATACTGTCTTACATATTCTTGTTGGGACACTGCCAGCACTGATGCTAGGATTTCATCATCATCCTGGTCATTCAGACCAAAGGCACACCCCAGTTATTGAGGCACACCCCAGTTATTGAGACAACAAAAAATGCAATCATTAATTACCTTCATTGAGAACCACTGCTGCTAAGACATCAGAAACTTGGGATCTCCAAATCCCATCCAAGGCATAGATTAGGCAGCACACCTGGGAAGGGAAATTCACAAAGACTTTCTGTAAGGGGTGGGATGGAATAAGTTTGATCAGAGCAATAGCCTCACTTAGATGTCTATTTCTTTGGGGGAGAATTCTGCAAGGGGAATTCTCAAATGAGCACTTTTTGGAGTTTTGTTGTTTCTAATAAGTAAATTGTGCATATAAAAATGTAATACAGCAGAAATAAGGATGGTAGGAGAATTTAAATTCAATATACCCATGAAATAGGGGTATCTATACCTATGGTATATGCATTGTTTGTTGTAACTAATGGTGTTCACATTGATGCTAATATATATAATTTATTGATCTGGTATGTGACTGTCTTAGCTGAGATTGCCTAGAAGCTGCCTGAGACAGGGATTCAGGTGCACATGACTTTTGGGGAAAGCCTGTAAAGGTGTGAGGAGAGCAAGATAGGGAAGAAGAAGTCAATTAAGGACGAGGACTCGGATAAATTCTTGTCCTGATCCACAGGGTACTCTGGAGGATTCACACTGCAAAGTTGTTCCACCGTCCCACTTTGGGGGAAGGGGCCTATTGTACCCTCATACCATTTGGGCATTGGTTGTCCACCACCAAGCCAAAGTGGGAAGGGGACACAAAGTTATGAATCACTCAGGCATCTCTGGACAGGACAGCTCCTACATTCATAGCAGCTGGAGAATGAATGCATGGATTAAGGAAGGTAAAGGGGGCCTGTGTGGGGGCACTAACAGTCTGTATTACAATGTCAGACACCTAACATATATTTTCTTTTTATTTTGAAACAACTCGAATTTACAGAAAAGTTGCAAGTATAGTACTAAGACTTTTCTGTGTCCCTGACCCCAGCCATTTGAAAGTAAGTAGCTTTCTTCATAAGTACTGTTTTAATAATTTAAATATTTTATTTTATTTTTAATTAAGATATAATTGACATGACATTGTATCAGTTTTAGGTGTCAACATGATTTTATATATGTATATATTGCAAAATGATTAGAGTAAGTTAACATTCATCACCACACAGTTACCAGTTTTTTTTCTCACGATGAGAACGTTTTTTTTTGTTGTTTGTTTGTTTTTCCTGGGCTCTCTATTCTGTTTCATTGATCTATATGTCTGTTCTTATGCCAGTACCAGACTGTTTTTATTGCCGTGGCCTTGTAGTATAGTTTGATATCAGGTATTGTGATTCCTCATACTGTGTTCTTCTTCCTCAAAATCGCTGTGGCTATTCGGGCTCTTTTTAGGTTCCATATTAATTTTTGAAGTATTTGTTCTAGGTCTGTGAAAAATGTCATTGGTATTTTAATAGGGATTGCATTGAATCTATAAATTGCTTTGGGAAGTATGGACATTTTAATGATGTTGATTCTTCCCATCCATAAACAGGGTATATGCTTCCATGTATTTGTATCTTCCTCAATTTCTTTCTTCAGTGTTATGTAGTTTTCTGAGTACAGGTCTTTTACCTCCTTGGTTAAGTTTATTCCCAAGTACTTTATTTTTCTTGTTGCTATGGTAAATGGGATTTTTCTTTCAGTTTCTATCTCTGAGATTTTATTGTTAGTGTACAGAAATGCCTTCGATTTCTAAATATTGACTTTGTACCCTGCTATTTTGCCAAATTCATTTATTAGGTTGAGTAGTTTTTTTGTGGAGTCTATAGGGTATTCTATGTACACTATCATGCTGTCTGCAAATAATGACAGTTTTACTTCCTCCTTTCCAATTTGGATGTCTTTTATTTCTCTTTCTTGTCTGATTGCTGTGGCTAGGACTTCCAAGACTATGTTGAATAGGAGAGGAGAGAGTGGACATCTTTGTCTTCTTCCTGATCGCAAGGGGAATGCTCTCAGTTTTTGCCCATTGAGTATGATGTTGGCTTCAGGTTTCTCATATATGGCCTTTATTATGTTGAGGTATGCTCCCTCTATTCCCATTTTGCTGAGAGTTTTCATCATAAATGGGTGCTGTACTTTATCAAATGCTTTTTCAGCATCTATTGATATGATCATGTGGTTTTTGTCTTACATTTTGTTTATGTGGTGTATTATGTTTACTGATTTGCAAATATTAAACCATCCTTGCATCCCTTGGATGAAACCCACTTCATCGTGGTGTATGATCTTTCTAATGTGTTGCTGGATCCGGTTTGCCAATATTTTGTTGAGGATTTTAGTGTCTATGTTCATCAGCGATATTGGCCTGTAGTTTTCTTTCTTTGTTGTGTCTTGACCTGGTTTTGGAATTAGGGTAATACTGGCTTCATAGAAAGAGTTTGGGAGTCTTCCCTCTTCTTGGATCTTTTGGAATAGTCTGAGGAGGATAGGAGTTAGTTCTTTCCTAAATGTTTTATAGAATTCACCTGTGAAGCCATCCGGTCCAGGGCTTTTGTGTGCCAGGAGTTTTTTGATTACTGCTTCAATTTCACTAGTTTTTATTGGTCTATTCAGGCTTCCTGCTTCTTCTTGTTTCAGTTTTGGAAGACTCTATGTTTCCAGGAATTTGTCCATTTCCTCTAGGTTGTCAAATTTCTTGCCATAGTTGTTCATAATAATTTCTTACAATCCTTTGTATTTCTGTGGTATCGGTTGTGATTTCTCCTCTTTTGTTTCTGATTTTATTTATTTGGGTCCTCTCTCTTTTTTTCTTGATGAGCCTGGTTAAAGGCTGGTCGATTTTGTTTATCTTTTCAAAGAACCAGCTCCTACTTATGTTGATCTTTTGAATTGTTAGTTTAGTCTCTATGTCATTTAATTCTGCTCTGATCTTGATGATTTCCTTCCATCTACTTGATCTGGGCTTTGCTTGTTGTTCTTCCTCTAGTTCTTGTAGCTGTAGGGTTAAATTTTTTATTAGAGATTCTTCTAGCTTTCTTAGGTAGGCCTGTATTGCCAGGAACTTTCCTCTCAGGACTGCTTTCACTATATCCCATAGGTTTTGGGTTGTTGTGTGTTTATTATCATTAGTTTCCAGAAACTTTTTTATTTCTTCCTCGATGTCATTGTTAACCCATTCACTATTTAATAGCATGTTATTCATTCTCCATGAGTTTGAATGTTTTTGAGTTTTTACCTTGAGGTCGATTTCCAATTTTAAGCCATTGTGATCTGAAAAGATGCTTGATATAGTTTCAATTTTCTTGAATTTGTTGAGGTTTGTTTTGTGTCCTACCATGTGATCTATCTTTAAAAATATTTCATGTGCACTTGAGAAGAATGTATATTTTGCTTCCTTGGGGTGAAAAGTTCTATATATATCGACTAAGTCCGTTCAATCTAGAGTGTTGTTCAGTGCCTCAATATCTTTGGTGTTTCTTTGCTTTGAAGATCTGTCCATTGTTGACAATGGGGTGTTAAAGTCACCTACTATGAGTGTGTTTCTGTCTATATCTTTCTTGGAGTCTTTGAAAATTTTCCTTACATATTTGGGTGCTCCTAAGTTGGGTGAATTTTTCCCTTAAGTATTATGAAATGTCCTTCTTTGTCTCTTTTTATGGCCTTTACTGTGAAATCTGTTTTGTCTGATATAAGTATTGCTACCCCAGCTTTTTTTCATGTCCATTTGCTTGAAATACTTTTTTCCATCCCTTCATTTTCAGTCTGTGTAGATCTTTTGTTCTAAGGTGGGTCTCTTGTAAACAGCATATATATGTGGGTCATGCTTTCTAATCCATTCAGCTACCCTATGTCTTTTGATTGGAGCATTTAATCCATTTACATTTAAGGTTATTACCGATAAGTACTTATTCATTGTCATTTTCTCCCTTTGTACTCATGTTCCTCTCTGTCTCTCTCTGTTTCTTCATCTTCTTAAAGCAGACCCTTCAGCATCTCTTGCAATGCTGGTTTGGTGGAGTTGTATTCTTTTAGTCTTCTTTTGTCTGGGAAACTCCTTATTTCAACTTCCATTTTGAATGAAAGCCTTGCTGGGTAGAGTATTCTTGGTTGTAGGCCTTGTTTTTCATTGCTTGGAATATTTTTTGCCATTCCCTTCTGGTTTGTAGTGTTTCTGCTGAGAAATCTGATGCTAGCCTTATTGGAGCTCCCTTGTATGTTATTAGTTGTTTCTCTCTTGCTGCTTTTAGGATTCTCTCTTTGTCTTTGAATATTGCCATTTTAATTATGATGTGTCTTGAAGTGGGCCTGTTGGGGTTCAGCTTCATTGGGACCCTCTGTGCTTCCTGAACATGCATGACTCTTTCTCTCCTCATGTTAGGAAAGTTTTCTGTCATTAGTTTTTCAAAGAGGTTTTCTATCCCTTGCTTTTCTTCTTCTCCTTCTGGAATTCCTATGATACAGATATTATTACGTTTCATGTTGTCCTGCAGCTGTCTTAGAACCTCTTCATTCTTGTTCAGTCTTTTTTCATTTTGTTGTACTGTCTGGGAGTTTTTGTCTACATTGTCCTCCAGCTCACTGATCTGATCTTCTGCTTCCTCCAGCCTGCTTTTAATTCCTTCTACTGTGTTCTTCAATTCAGAGATCATATTCTTCATTTCCTCCTGGCTCTTATTGATAGCTTCTATGTCCTTTTTCATGCTGGTGTAATTCTCAGTAAGTTCCTTGTACTTTTTCTGGAGTTCCTTGTAGTTTCCCTGGAGTTCTTTGTAGTTTCCGCTGAGCTCATTGAGCTTATGCATGATCCATGTTTTGAATTCCATATCTGATAGCTTTCTCCCCTCTGTTTCATTTAGCACTCTTTCTGGGGATTCTACCTTTCCTTTCAATGGGGGGTGGTTGTTTCTCTGTTTCCCCATTTTTGTGACTCCTATTGTTTGTTGGTGCTTCTTAGAATGATCTGCACTTCCTGGATCTGCCCATGGTGGCGCCAGATCATGTACCAGTCTGGCCCTAGGCAGCCTATTAGAGCCTTCCGGGGATCTAATGCCTTTGTCTTCTTTAGTTGTCAATCTTGAGAACTTTTAAGATCTAATCTTTTAGCAACTTTCAAATATACAGTACAGTATTGTTAACTATAGTCACCATATTGCACATTATATCTCTAGGACATATCTATGTTATAACTGGAAATGTGTACCTTTTAACCACCTTCACTCATTTCATTCCCCTGAAAAATGTACTTTTGATAGAATAATAGTGATAGAAACCATGTTGGAGTAGGTTGAAAAATGAATGGGAAGTGAGGAAGTGGATACAGGATGTGTATAGCAACTCCTCGAATAAGCTCAGCTCTAAGGGAAGTAGACAGGATAAAAGGTGGAAAGAGAAGTGAGGTCACCGGAAGATGGTGAGGATAAGATGGAATCATGTTTGTCAGTAAAAGAAGGTTCCAGCAGAAGAGAATAACCAAAGAAGAGAAGTTTTGGAGTAGAGGAGGGAATGCGATTCTAAAAAACCACCTCAGTAGGAAATTAGGGGGAAAAAAACCTACCATCTCAGATTTCAGAGAAATGGGATAGATGTAATATAAGCAGAGTGCAATAGTATTGTGTAGCTATTTTTGATAACTAGGAAAACTCCCACTGGGGCCAACTCCCCAGAGAATCCATTCCCATCTGTATAGTACAAGAAAGACTAACTCAGAGTGACTTCAATCAAAAGGGTAATAAATGAATGAGAAGCCGTTGTGTCTTTACTGTAGCTTTATATGGAGTCCTGGTCATTTATCATATCAGCACCACCTAACTGTGAACACTGGATGCTTCTTTTTGCAAGATGCAACTCTTCGTGGTTTCTATCCTAACTGAAGGAGAAATTGATTTCCACTGAAGATTGACAAAGAGGACCACAAATTACTTGGGCTCCTCTCAAGAGGTGGGGTCCATTACTCCATCCCTTGACTCTGGGCTTGCTTTGCGGTTGCTTTGGCCAAAAGGAGGTGGCCCAAGCGATACTTCCAAGGCCAGGCTGGCCAACACCAATTGTCAAGGGTGTGAATAAGGCTATTCTGGATCTCTCTGCCCCATTCAGCCAGCTCTTGCTGACTGAAGCCACACATGTAAGCCCACGTGAAACCAGCGGAGGAATCACCCAACTTGCCCACATACATGTTAGAAAACAATAAACTGCTGGTTTAAGCCACCAATTATTGAGACAGCTCGTTATGCAGCAATAGTTAACTGAGACATTGGCTTGCGGGGGTAATTTTCCATTTGGATGAGCCACAAGGATTTTATTGCCAACTGCAATGAGGGCCACCCCAAGAAGTATTCACATCGCAGTGTTCGTTTTCCCACCCCCTCCTTCCTACCTGTTACCATCTCTGTATGGGGAATACAAGCATTTATTCCTTTAAATGCAATGTCTTTCAAAACTGATTTTAGTTTCCTTACCTTCCAAGAAGAGTTATCTGCCTATTGGGCTGTGACTGGGAGATCCGTTAAGGACCCGGCGCAATGCCTGAACTCTCAGTAAAAGTACTTACTTGGCACCTGGACCTAGCGTGTGGCCTGAGTGCCCGGGGTTGCTGGCTTACTCTCCTAGGCTCACTCTCCTCCAGCCTGACACGGCCACTGTTCCTACCTTCACCCCAGTACCGTTAGCTCTTGCTGTCACACAGGGACCGTCCATTTGAACTGGGGGATCTATGGCTTTTGGGCGTGCACCATGACCCTGCCTCTAATCTGACTTGGCGCCGCATCGGGCACTCCCAAGGACCCTAATAAACCCCCTGGGTTGCCCTGTGGGGCCCGGACCACGCAGGGGAGAGCGAGGCCCCGCCTCCCGCGCTACATCCGGGGCGGGGTGGGGAAAGAGGCGACAACTGCGCGAGCATCCTGCAGGGCCGGAGCTGGCACGAGGCCGTGCGACACTGGGCGCGGGCAGAAGCAGCAGGTGGGTTATGCTAGCCACGCGGCTTCCGGGCGCAGGGTGTTGGGGCCGGCGGCTGGCCGGGCACCTGGGGTCCGCTGGCCGGGCTCCGCACCTTCGTGCTGGAGGTGCCGCAGTTTGCGCTCAGCCTTTGGGAGTAGTCGGCTCCAGTTGTGAAAGGGTTCTCGCCAATACCGGAGAGTAAAAACTAAAACGTGTTGGGTTCCAGCCGCGTTCGTGTCCACGGAGACGAAAAGGCGAAATAAAACATGCACATCACCGTCTCTGGGTAAATGACGCACTGTCAGAGATGGCAAAATAACTTGGAAGTCTTTTGAAGGAGCTGGGCCTGTCTAGGTGGATAAGTGGGACTATTATTTTTTGTTTTCTGTTCTGTGATGAAACATGTTTGCGATGCAGTGCCCCCTAGAACGTGGAAATAAGATTGTCCTCTGAAGAAAAACTATAAAATTCATCATTACAAGGTGAGAAGAGATAAGCAAACTTAGTTGAAACAAAATTTTACCATGCCTTCAAGACTTGACCATATCCTGACCACGAAAGAAGGAGTATCATTCATGTGGAGGACCTCTCTGGTACTGAAGCATGAAATAAAAGAGAGGTGCACTTATCGCAGATGAATCCAAGCCTCCTCTAGGAGAGAGAGGACACCCTGGTTTTAATAGCAGGATCTGTCCAGGGCTCGGGAGTTGAGAAAGTGGTTTCCAAAGCGGTCATCCCATCAGACATTGAAGTCATATAACTCAATTCTTTTGTTTGGATTCAGTATGCACCAAGCAAAAGTATAAATTAGATCCTTGACTGTCTCTCACCCTCACTCAGCCAAGTATTGTAGATTCTCCGTGCTTAAATCTCTAGGTGATGTCTCAAGTATAAATCTGATCTTTGAGTTTCCTTAAAACTCTTCAGCATGGCCCTCACGGTAAAATTAAGCATTTAACTTGGATTTTTAAATCTCTTCATTATCTGACCTCTATTTCTCCTGCCTCCTTATCTTTTGCAACTCCCCATTCTTCCACTCTTAAATACCAGCGGTTTTATGTATCTTAAGTGTCAACCGATGGAATTAAATTCTTTGAATGGGTCTTTTTTTTTCCCTGCCAAGCTGTTATATATTGCTGTAATACTTTACCCCTTTTATATCTCAGCTTCAATGTCAGTTCCACTAATCCGAGTAATAGATGGCCCTCTAATGTACTTACCCTATTACAGCACCTTAGGATAATATTTTAATTATTGCCTTAATTGCTTTTTAGTATCTCCCACTAGATTGTGAGTTCCATGAAAACGAGAACCAGTCCGTGGCCTTAAATGTCTCTCATATCTGTCCCCTTCTTTATGTCTGCTACCCAAGTCGAGGCCTTTATTATCTCTAGCTTGGACAATTGCATTAGTCTATTAACTGGTCTCCATGCCCCTGGTCTAGCTTTTCTTTAATTCATGCGCAATACCACTGGCAGTGGTAGTTTTGTTTAATGCGTGACGTAACACCTTCCTGCTTAAAAACACTTCAATAGATTCCAGCTGCTTTTAGGAGTCCAGATGTTTTAGAATTACATGAATTTGTCTTCTCCCCTTCTCTATTCCCTTACTACCTTGTGCCTTGTACACCACTCCATAAATACTGGATGACTGAATGAGGGATGAGATCAAACTCAGTCAAACAGAACCAAAAACAAAGGGATTAACCAAAGCAGTGGAGTCTAGCCACAGAGACTTCCTAGAGGAGTGTAGCCATAGAAGACTAGTTGTGTAACTCTGTCCCTGAAGTGGGAGTCCCCAAAACATGCCTTATTAGTAGATGACTCATTGTCTTTGCACATGCCTGGATTATGCTACTCCCATCCACTTGGTAAACACCATCAGAATTTAAAACAGTTTAAGTATCCCTTCCTCTATTAAACTCTCCTAACCTTTCTGAACGGAGTGTAAACTAGTTCAACTTTTCCACAGCATAATTTTTCAAAACATCAAGAGTGATGAAAATGTGAGACTCTTTAACCTGGGAATTGTGTTTTTAGGACATAACTACAAAAGGATTTAGCCTGGTTATGGACTTTAATACGAAAACCAAAACAATTGCAGGTTTGATTCCTGGTCAGGGCACATACCTAGGTTTCAGGTTCCATCCCTGGTCAGGGATCATAAGGGAGGGAACTGATTGACTGTCTATCTGTCTGTTCCCTCCCTCCCACCTCCACCCACCGCCCCCTCTAAATCAACAAGCATACCTCAGGAGAGGATTAAAAAATTATAAAATAATCCATTCTATCCCAGATCTTTAACCTAAATGAAAATAGTGACCATCCTAAAAAACAGAATTGGACTAGAATGATTTCTTTACAACCATAACTAGTCAAAATACTTCATTACTGTAGCTAGTATTTTCAGCCTTTTGCCATTTATTAGTTCATAAAGCACTGCTTTAAAAAAATGTGCAAAGCATCCAAACATAATAAAACTGTTCATAGGCTTTCCATATAACCTGCTACTCAGATTGCCTGACCTCAGGGTGTCCATCCCAGTCTAATATTGATCTAAATGTTATGTTGCCAGTAAATCATATAGCTAAATGTCAAATAGGCATTGTTTTGAAAATATTATAGGGGCATAATTAAAGCTTTCCACAAAGATGTTCATGAATACATTGTTGATAACATGGAACATGTAAAAACAACCTCAATTTACTGCATTGGTCAAAAAGTTCATTTGGTTCTTTTTTCCATATGGTGGCTCTTATTGTGCTTAGTTGTCTTTAACTTCATTCAAAACATTTTGTTAAGATTGTATTGTGACAGCTGTCATATCAGCGTGCATTTAAAAAAAAACAAAAACATCAAAATGGTGAATTTTTGTATAACCATTTGAATATTGAAGATGGAAGAAAATACATGGGAGGATCCAAGATGGTGGAGGAGTAAGTGGAAGCTACACTAACCTCCTCCCAGGACCAGTCTGGACTTGCAACTTAATTGTGGAGAAATCATCTGGAATAACCAACTGAACACTAGCTGGAGAGAAGTCTTATAACCACGGAGAGACAGAAAAGGCCACTTCATCACAATGTGATGGGTAGGAAGTGCAGAGATGTGAAAGGGCTGGCTGGGCTCCCATGGGTGTCAGCTGAAGGGACTGAGAAATAGCTCAGCAGCCGGAAGTTCCCCTGAGAAGGACAGGGTCTAAACCCCCAGCTGGGCTTCCCAGCCTACAGCAACAGAGCAGAAAGTAAAATAGCATCCAGCTGTGAAAAACAAAAAGCAACAGGGATTTTTGCTGACCTGAAAGAAACGGCTGGAGAAAAAGAGTTCTTGAGTGGATCATGTACAAAACTATTTTGGCACCCACTTACCCTGGGCTCAAGCAGAGGGAAGGCAGAGAGGACTAGAGAAGCGTGGGGAGAATTTGGGGCAGTGGCTTTGAGGAGAGAACTGGGGGAGCAGCTGACTGGGTCCCAATGCTGACTCATTTCCCATACTGCAGGCAGACAATTCCCCTCCAAGTGGCATCAGCCTGAGGGGAAGCAAAAACCCCGCCCACAGGAATTAATCTGCCCCACCCTCAGTGCTTAAGCCTGAGGGCTGATCACAGATTGAATAGATAAACAACTAAAGGAGACAGACAAAAGGCAGTAGATCTCTAGTAGTCTCCAACAGGCTGCCTAGGCCCAAACTGGTACACGATCTGACGCCATCAGGGGCAGATCCAGGAAGTACAGATCAATCTAAGAAGGAGTAACAAACAAGAAGATTCACAAAAATGAGAAGACAGGGAAACAACCCCCCATTGAAAGGAAAGGAGGGATCCCCAGAATGAGTGCTGAATGAAAAAGAGGAAAGCAAACTATCAGGCATGGAATTCAAAACATGGATTATAGAGGAGCTCAATGAGATCAGTGAGCTCAAAGAAAACTACAAAGAACAGGGAAACTACATGGAACTTACTGAGAATTAAACCAGCTTGAAAATGGACATAGAAGCTATCAATAAGAGATAAGAGCCAGGAGGAAATGAAAATACAATTTCTGAATTGAAGAACACAGTGGAAAGAATTAAAAGGAGACTAGAGGAAGCAGAGGATTGGATCAGTGAGCTGGAGGACAACGTAGAAACATGAAACATAATAATATGCATATCATAGGAATACCTGGAGGAGGAGAAGAGGACCAAGGGACAGAAAACCTGTTTGAAAAAGTAATGACAGAAAATTTCCCTAACTTGATGAGAGAAAAGGTCATGCAAGTCCAGGAAGCACAGAGGGTCCCAATGAAGATGAACCCCTACAGGCCCACTTCAAGACACATCATAATTAAAATGGCAATATTCAAAGACAAAGAGAGAATCCTAAAAGCAGCAAGAGAGAAACAACTAATAACATACAAGGGAGCTCCAATAAGGCTAGCATCAGATTTCTCAGCAGAAACACTACAAGCCAGAAGGGAATAGCAAAAAAATATTCCAAGCAATGAAAAACAAAGGCATACAACCAAGAATACTCTACCCAGCAAGGCTCTCATTCAAAGTAGGAGGTGAAATAAGGAGTTTCCCAGACAAAAGAAGACTAAAAGAATACATCTCCCCCAAACCAGCATTGCAAGACATGCTAAAGGGAATGCTTTAAGAAGATGAAGAAACAAGCCCTGGCTGCTGTGGCTCAGTGAATTGAGCATCCGCCTGCGAGCCGAGTGTCGCTGGTTTCATTCCCAGTCAGGGCACATGACTAGGTTGCACGTCAGGTCCCAGTTGGGGGCCACGAATGAGAGACAACCACACAGTGATGTTTCTCTCCCTCTCTTTCTCCTTTCCCCTCTCTGTAAAAATAAGTAAATAAAAATAAACAAACAATAAATTAATTAATTTAAAAAAAAACTTGAAGAAACAGACAGAGACAGAGAGATACACAAGCACAAAGGAGGAAAATGAAAATGAATAAGTACCTATCAATAATAACATTAAATATAAATGGATTAAATGCACCAATCAAAAGACATAGGTAGCTGAATGGATTAGAAAGCATGAGCCACATATATGTTGTCTATAAGAGACCTACCTTAAAACAAAAGATCTACACAGACTGAAAGTGAAGGGATGGAAGAAAATATTTCAAGCAAATGGACATGAAAAAAAAGCTGGGGTAGCAATACTCATATCAGACAAAACAGATTTCATAGAAAAGACCATAAAAAGAGACAAAGAAGGACATTTCATAATACTTAAGGGAAAAATCCATCAAGAAGATATAACCCTTGTAAACATATATGGATCCAACATAGGAGCATCCAAATATGTAAGGACATTTTTGAAAGACTTCAGGAAGGATATAGACAGCAGCAGCACATTCATAGTAGGGGGCCTTAACACCCCATTGTCAACAATGGACAGATCTTCGAAGCAAAGAAACACCAAAAATATTAAGGCATTGAACAACACTCTAGATCAAATGGACTTAGTTGATATATATATATAGAACTTTTCACCCCAAAGAAGCAAAATATATATTCTTTTCAAGTGCACGTGGAACATTTTCAAAGATAGACCACATGGAAGGACAAAAAACAAGCTTCAACTAATTCAAGAAAATTGAAATTATATCAAGCATATTCTTAGGTCACAATGGCTTGAAACTGGAAATCAACATCAAGGAAAAAACTCAAAGACATTCAACTCATGGAGAATGAATAACATGCTATTAAATAATAAATGGGTTAACAATGACATCAAGAAAGAAATCAGAACGTTTCAGGACACAAATGATAATGAACACATAACAACCCAAAACTTATGGGATACAGCAAAAGCAGTCCTGAGAGGAAAGTTCATAGCAATACAGGCCTACCTAAAAAGGATAGAAGAATCTCTAATAAAAAATTAAACTTACAGCTACAAGGCCTAGAGCAGTGGTTCTCAACCTTCCTAATGCTGTAACCCTTTAATACAGTTCCTCATGTTGTGGTGACCCCCAGCCATAACTAAAGCATAGTGATTAATCACAAAAGCAATATGTAATTATATATGTATTTTCCGATGGTCTTAGGCAACCTCTATAAAGTGTCATTTGACCCCCAAAGGGTCACGACCCACAGGTTGAGACAGCTGACCTAGAGAAATAACAACAAACAAAACCCAGTGCAAGTAGAAGGAAGGAAATCATCAAGATCAGAGCAGAATTAAATGACATAGAGACTAAACAAATAATTGAAAAGAGCAATAAAACCAAGAGCTGGTTCTTTAAAAAGATAAACAAAATTGACAAGCCTTTCACCAGGCTCATCAGGAAATAAAGAGAGAGGACCCAAACAAATAAAATCAGAAATGAAAAAGGAGAAATCAAAACTGATACCACAGAAATACAAAGGATTGTAAGAAATTATTATGAACAACTGTATCACAAGAAATTTGACAACCTAGATGAAATGGACAAATTTCTGGAAACATATAATCTTCCAAAACTGAATCAAAAAGAAGCACAAAGCCTGAACAGACCAGTAACAACTAGTGAAACTGAAGCAGTAATCAAAAAACTCCCGGCACACAAAAGCCCTGGACCAGATGCTTTCACAGGTGAATTTTACAAAACATTTAGGAAAGAACTAACTCCTATCCTTCTCAGACTATCCAAAAAAATCCAAGAAGAGGGAAGACTCCCAAACTCTTTCTATGAAGCCAGTATTACCCTAATTCCAAAGCCAGGTCAAGACACAACAAAGATAGAAAACTACAGGCCAATAATGCTGATGAACATAGATGCTAAAATTCTCAACAAAATATTGGCAAACTGGATCCAGGAACACATTAGAAAGATCATAGATCACAGTCAAGTGAGATTCATCCCAGGCATGCAATGATGGTTTAATATTCACAAATCAGTAGACGTAATACACCACATAAACAAAATGTAAGACAAAAACCACATGATCATATCAATAGATGCTGAAAAAGTATTTGATAAGGTACAACACCCATTTATGATGAAAACACTCAGCAAAATGGGAATAGAGGGAGAATACCTCAACATAATAAAGGGCCATATATGAGAAACCTGAATCCAAAATCATACTCAATGGGCAAAAACTCAAAGCATTCCCCCTGAGGTCAGTAACAGGACAAGGATGTCCACTCTCTCCACTCCTATTCAACATAGTCTTGGAAGTTCTAGCCACAGCAATCAGACAAGAAAAAGAAATAAAAGGCATCCAAATTGGAAAGGAGGAAGTAAAACTGGCATTATTTGCAGATGACATGATAGTGCACATAGAAAACCCTTAAATCCTGGCTGCTGTGCTTCAGTGGATTGAGCATCGGCCCGTGAGCCAAGTGTCGCTGGTTCGATTCCCAGTCAGGACACATGACTAGCTTGCACATCAGGTCCCCAGCTGGGGGTGCAAGTGAGAGGCAACCACACAGTGATGTTTCTCTCCCTCTCTTTCTCCTTTCCCCTCTCTCTAAAAATAAATAAGTAAACAAATAAATAAATAAAACGCTAACAATTTTAAAAAAGAAAAGAAAACCCTATAGACTCCACTAATAAACTGCTCAACATAATAAGTGTATTCGGAAAAATAGCAGGGTACAAAGTCAATATTCAGAAATCGAAGGCATTTCTGTACACCAACAATAAAAGAGATAGAAACTAGAAAAAAAAATCCCATTTACTATAGGAACAAGAAAAATAAAGTACCTAGGAATTAACTTAATCAAGGAGATGAAAGACCTATACTCAGAAAACTATATAACATTGAAGAAAGAAATTAAGGAAGATACAAATAAGTGGAAGCATATACCATGTTCATGGATGGGAAGAATCAACATCATTAAAATGTCCATACTATCCAAAGCAATTTATAGATTCAATGCAATTCCTATTAAAATACCAATGACATATTTCACGGACCTAGAACAAATACCTCAAAAATATAAATGGAACCAAAAAGGCCCCAAATAGCCACAGCAATCTTGAGGAAGAAGAACACAGTTGGAGGAATCACAATACCTGATACCAAACTATACTACAAGGCCACGGTAATCAAAACAGTCTGGTACTGGCATAAGAACAGACATATAGATCAATGGAACAGAATATAGAACCCAGAAATAAACCCAGGTCTATATGGTCATCTAATATTCGACAAAGGGGGAACATAAAATGGAATGAAAAGAGCCTCTTCAATAAATGGCACTGGTAGAACTGAACAGGGACATGCAAAAAAAATGAAACTAGACCACCAACTTACACCATACACCAGAATAAACTCAAGATGGATCAAAGACTTAAATGTAAGCCATGACACCATAAAGGTCCTAGAGGAAAACATAGGCAGGAAAATTTCAGATATCCCACATAGCAATATTTTCACTGATATATCTCCTAAGGCAAGGGAAATAAAGGAAAGAATAAACAAATGGGAATACATCGAACTAAATAGATTCTGCTCAGCAAAAGAAAACATCAGCAAGATGAAAAGGGAACCAACCATATGGGAAAATATATTTGCCAATGATACCTCAGACAAGGGATTGATCTCCACAATATATAAAGAAGTTACACAACTCAACACCAAGAAGACAGACAACCCAATTTAAAAATGGGCAAAGACCTGAACAAACAGTTCTCCAAAGAGGACATACAGAGGGTCCAAAGGCATATGAAAAAATGCTCAACATCACTACCATCAGAGAGATCCAAATAAAAACCACAATGAGATACCACCTCACACCAGTCAGAATGGCCACCATCAAAAAATCAACAAACAAGAAGTGCTGGTGAGGATGTGGAGAAAAGGGAACCCTAGTGCACTGTTGGTGGGAATGCAGACTGGTGCAGCCACTATGGAAAACACTATGGAATTTTCTCAAAAAAACTAAAAATGGAACTGCCTTTTGAACCAGCAGTTCCATTGCTAGTGGATTATATCCGAAGAATGCTGAAACACAATTCAAAAGAGCCTATGCACCCCTATGTTCATAGCAGCGCTATTTACAATAGCCCAATGCTGGAAACAACCTAAGTGCCCATCTGTAGATGAGTGGATCAAAAAACTGTGGTACATTTACACAATGGAGTACTATGTAGCAGAAAGAAAGAAGGAACTTCTACCATTTGCAACAACATGGATGGAACTAGTGAGAATTATGCATAGTGAAATAAGCCAGGCAATGAAAGAAAAATACCATATGATATCACCTATTACTGGAGACTAATGAACAACACAAACAAATGAGCAAAATTGAACCAGAGGGCTAAGCCTATGATCTCATTAGCTGAGTGTCTAATACAACAAGGATGACAGCCTGTTAAACTACGTAAGTCAAAATCAAGAGAGATGTCCGCTATCATACTATATGATCGCCCAGAATGCCAATGCAATCAATCAAGAAAAAGAGATACAGGTAGTAACTGGTAGAAAAAAAATGAGATGAAATTGTCAATAATGCAGTGTGACTGCCTCCTAGAACATCCAAGAGACTAAATTAACAAAATATTTGAATGAGTTTAGCAAAGTGGCCAAATTCAAAGTACAAGATACTAAAATCAATAGCATTTTCTCAAGGTGCTTTGTGCCTACTGGTAGATAATAAGTTCACCCCAAGGAAATAGCTCTAGCTGAAGCATTACATCCAGTTTTCCTTGCTTGAACTTCATCTTGTAACTGAATAAAATTAAGTTGAGAAAGAGTAAATGCCTTCAGATACCTACTTCATCCAGGGAAGTGAGAGGATGAACTGTCTTTACTTTACGTGGTCTCTTAATAAGCATCTCACAAAATTGAAGAAAGTTATATAGCTGAAAGATATTAGGATGGGTTATTACTAACTCATACATTTTAAATAACATTTTATCACATGTTTGTTTCACTTACCTGATGAATATGTCTAATATAAGGATCTTCTATCCAAACTTCTGTAACTGACTCATTAAGATATTCTTGAAAAAGTGTCTTATAACTGAAACCTATGGCATTCTCCTCTATTTTAATTTGCTTGTGATATTTTCCATCTACAAAACACAAGCTTTAATATAAAAAAAAAATCCAGTGCCGACTTTTTATACATATTATATTTATATATAGTAATTAATCAGTATCAGGTACAAATTAATTTTTTAACTTCTCCACTCAGTAAACATTTGTGAATGGCTGCTGTATACCAGGCACAGGGCAAGATGCTACACATACAGAGGTAAGTAAGGCAAACCATTCTGTGAGTGATTTCTGCCTTTACTGAGCCCAGGCAAGTGGGAAGGTCCAGAGATTTCTTGGAACAGGTTCTTGAGCTGATTCCTAGAAACCAGGCATTTTATTCAAGAGAGGACTATATGTATAAAAATATCTGATATTCTTGTCACCATGAGTAGAACTACAAGTTATAATTGAGTGGCTCTCTGGTCCTTCTCTTAATATTTAAGTCTTTTATGTTCTGCAATTCAATAGCTAAAGTGAGTATTAAATACATAAATGCAGTATAATATGGAATTTAGAAGTCTTTCTTAGAACTTGCAGGGAGTGTTTTAAGCAGAAATTGATAGTACTTTTCAATAACCCAAGCCAAAGACTAGGGTGCCAGAGGATTAGTATGATAGTTCCAATGAGTTTGTTCAATAAAAATAAATAATTATTGGAAAGGCTAAAAAAACTAATGGGTAGTTTCTAATCTATATGCTGATTTCACTTTCAAACTGTTTAAAAACCAGTAATTTGTATTTTGTTTCTAATATTTTCACAGATACACTGTTAGCAACTATAAATCTGTTCTGAAGCCAAGAGCCACATAGGTTAATTCAACCCAATATATTCAAACCACAATGCTGATGTTTCTGTATTTCATCAATGTCTTATTTAGAGAGAAATTTCATTGTAGATTTCAGTTTGGGGTAAAGGAAACAATTTTATTCCCACTCAACAGAGGAGCTCAGTGGGGAAACCAGGGTGTGGCTGGTACAGAATACTAGGAAGAGGTGGGGAGAGGGCTGTAGTCAGGAGAGGAAGAAAGAGCAACTGGGGAGCTGGAGGTACTGGCTTTTTAGGGCAAAAGTTCTTTGGCTGCAGAAAGCAGCAGAGTGTGCATGCAGTTCAGGCAACTGTGGCAACTTATATTTATGTCTGTAAACTCAATGCTCATAAGGAGAAAACTAGTAATAAACAGGGAGCAATATTACGGCATCTCTAATCATTAGGAGTACTTCTGAAATGTTTTGAGTCACAACAAAACCCCAAAGAATTTCTTCAGATACTATAGTGTTTTGGGCATTTTATTAAAAAAGAAATTAAATACAGGATTCACATTCAGTATTCCTGTGTAGTGTTAACTTAAACTGGATGTACACATAAGCTCCACGGGGATCTGTGAATTCCTTAAAACAGCAGGCAAAGATCTGCAGTATTTATAGCTTTCTTCAGATTCTCAAGAGGTTATCTGACTACCACCTCACTTCCCACTCAACCCCCTCCCCCCACAAAGGGTAAGAATAGCTTCTGTACAGGAGAGCAGAAATGCAGAGTAAACCTGTCAGCTCCAGGGATAAATGATGTAGATCTCACACAGCTCCAAAGGCAGAGCCAGGAACACTGAGTGAAATGGGCTTTGTCAATAATGTATGAACACATTCTCTAAAACGGCCACTTTACCTTCTTTTTCTTGATCCAAGTATTTCTTTATGTTTTCTGCTCTATCCATGTAGCCAGAAACTTTTTTTCTGAGATTACATTTCTTTGTATCATCTTTGGTGCCTACAAATTAAAAAATATATTCCCAAGTTTCAAAAACTGTTTTTCTACTTATTTCCAGCTTCCCAAGTCTACCCCTTTGCCTGGTTTGCCTCTGCCCCAAAACACATAATTTTGACTTGATCATTGGCGCACTAAATATCTGAAGCAGTCCCTAAAGAAGAGGGGACTCTGACACTGTGTCTCACTGCAGAATACACCAAATCTGGTACGGCAACAAAGGTGGCTTAATACATGTCATACCTGAGTGTGAGCACTATTTTGCCCTAAATCACCCACAGGTTTGAAGTCTTAACATAATCAAAAGGAAGCTAACAATATCTATCTTCCACAAAACCAGCTTCTCTTGTAGTCTTCTTCATTATAGCTTATGCTCAATCATTTTCCTAGCCACCCCAAAATGTAAGGTAATTTTGAATATAATTATCAATAAAATCTTACCCCAAAGTGCCCCCTGCCCCAGTCCTAATCAGTTACCAAATCACTTCTGGTTCCTTCTTTTTTTAAATGCTCAGTTTTTAAGACATTTTATTTTGAATTAATTATATATTTATGGAAAGTTGCAAAAATAGCACAGACTCCTTTCACCCATATTCCCCTAGTAGTAACATATCACATAACCATAGCACAATCATCAGAGTTAGGAAATTAAAATTGATCCAACACTATTAAGTCATCTATACACCTATTTCCCCATTTTTTTCACTAAAAAAAGTGTGTTTTCTAGTCAAGGATCCCACATAGCATTTAGTTGTTATGTCTCCTCTTTTGTTCCTCCAGTCTGTCATAGTTCTTTAGTCTCTCTCTGCCTTTCATTACCCTGTCCTTTAGGAAGAGTAGTGGTTATTTTGTAGACTTGTTTCTCATTTTGATGTTCTTTCATGATTAGATTAAAGTTATGGTTTTCTTGGCAAAAAAAATCACAGAAGTGTTGTGCCCTTCCCAGTTGTACATGATATTGATGTGTCTTATTACCGGTGATGTTAATTCTGACCACTTGGTTAAGGTGAAGTTCACAAATCTCTCCACTGTAAAATCACTATTTTTCTCCTTTGTAATTAATAAGCATCTTGTGGAAAGACATGTTTCTCATCACTCTTTTACCCATTAATTTTAGCATCCATCGATGGTCCTTGCCAGCAACAAGTATTACTATAGTGTTTGCCAGATGGTGATTTTCTATTGCTATCATTCCTGTTTATTAGTTGGAATTTTACTGTAAGGAAGAACTGTCCCTTCTCCCCATCTATTTATTTATTCAATTATTAATTTATATCAATATGGATTCATGAGTATTTATTTTATTCTATGGGTTGTAATCCAATACTATCATTATTTCCTTTCTCAAATTATATCAGCTTTGGCTTAGAGCTCTTTAATGTTGGTTTCTGTGTTCTTTCAACATGCCCGATAATTTTTCGAGCACTTCCTTACTTTTCTGTACAAAATGTTTTAAATTCATTTTGCATTCTCCCTACCCCAGCCCTGGAAGCAACCATTTTTCCAAGGAGCCCTAGTTCCTTTTATTAGAATGGTATCAAGAAATCAACTTCTGGGTGCTAAGTGGTCTCACTGCTACTAGGAAAGTCCTATCACTACATCTAGACCCTTTCAGTCAACACAGCTAGAAAGTATATGCAGGCTTATAAATATACACATACAGGCATACCCCAGAGATAGTGCAGCTTCAATTCCAGATGACTGCAATAAAGCAATTATCACAATAAAGTGAGTCATACAGATATTTTGGTCATATGCCAATGTCAGTAATTCAATATCCATACTGTCTCCTCCTTTTCCTAATATTGGTGTCACCTACCTGATTCATTTAGGCCCCTTATAACCTCTCATTTTGATTCCTGCAGGAGCACCTTAATTGGTCTGCTTGACTTCAGTCTTTTCAGTTTAAGGTGTCTCCTACAATCTTGCCATATTCAGATTACTCAAGAAATAATTATTGAGAATTTACTACATGCCAGGCATTGTTCTAAGCACTGGGGGTGTAGCAGTTAATAAAACAGACACAATTCTCCCCTATCATTCAGGTGGTAAAACATGTATGTTCAATGGTGGTAAGTGTTATTAAAGAAAATAAAGAAAGGAAGAAGGATGAGGGAGTCCTGAAGTTGAGTTGTAATGTTACCCTGGAGGTCAGGGAAGGCCTCACAAAAAAAAAAAAAGGTGATATTTGTGTAAAGACAGAAGAGGAGAGGGAGTAGGCCATGCAAATATTTGGGAGAAGACGATATTTCTAAGAGAGACAAGCCCTGAGATGCAACTTTAATTACATCACTGCTCTGTTAAAAACTTTAAATGGCTTCTCCTTGTCCATGAAATAAGTTAAAAGCTAAATCTACCATTAATCTTTACTTCTTACTCTTCCCCTATAGACATATGCCGAACTAAAGTGAACCACTGATTTGGTTAAACAGCACAGATAGAATTTGAACACTATTAGCTGAATTTCTGATTTCTGAAATTCTAGTTATTCCTCTAAAAGCCATCTGTCAAAAGCCACATCCATCATCCCACCCCCAAATGATCTTTAACTGTTTAAATCCTCATTGCACTTGTCTATAGCTCTCTCCTAGCACTTATTTCCTGTATTAGTTATTTTCCACCTGCACCTTAACCTGTAAGATCATGTCACTGTCTCTGTAACCTCTACAGGATCAGTGGAGCACACTGGAGCAACACTCCTGTGATTCTTCTGCTTCAGATTCCTGAAGCGCCAGTATTTGAGCAGTGTTCCACCTGACCAGCAGTGTACACCATCCCTCCTTTTGGCAGTCAGAATACCAGAGTCTTTAAAGCTTTGATTTGGGATTGTGAGTCTACCAACTATAGCAAAATTGGAAAGCGAACTCTACTTTTTTTACGTTATGAGAATAACATCACCTCCTACTTCATAGGGAAACTTAAGGATGAAATAAGATCATGCTTTTAATATGTTCTGTACAGTGCCTAGCATTCAGTACTCATAAATGGTACTCATTGTTATCATCCTCATTAAATATGCCCTGCGCAAGGCAGTTTTATAGCAGAGAGAAGCACCGAATGTTGAAGAACGCCCTCTGCTGTCTCAAAACCCCTTTAACACTTACTTTACATACACAGGCTAAAAGGCAGAGGACAGGAGGAGAGATGTTAGGCCAGACTGGGTGAGGGAAGCAGAGGCTGCTGGTCTTATTCAATATAATACAATTGCTGGGTGTCTACTAAGTACTAGACACTGTGCTGGTGTTAGGGTTATGTGGGTACTTCACGACACTGAATAATTACATAAAAATCTCCCTGTCCCATCCACAATCTAGCATTGCTCACATCGAATATCAGTAAACCTATTTCTTATGAAAAAACTCCTTTCTTCTACTATGTGATTTTATTTTTGTTTACTTTTAATTAAACTGTTTAAACAGAACAGGTTAAGAGTGTAATGAACATCCTTATTACCCAGCACCTCGATTTAAAAATTGTTAGCGTTTATTTATTTGTTTGTTTATTTACTTATTTATTTTTAGAGAGGGGAAAGGAGAAAGAGAGGAAGAGAAACATCACTGTGTGTTTGCCTCTCACTCGCGCCCCCAACCTAGTCATGTGCCCTGACTGGGAATCGAACCAGCGACACTTGGCTCACAGGACAACGTTCAATCCACTGAGCCACAGCAGCCAGGGTTTTTGTTAGTGTTCTTTTTTTTTTTTTTTTTTTGCTACATTTGCTTCCACACTTCTTCCCAAAATATTTCGGTCTACATCTCTAAAAATTAAAAAAATTTTAAAAATTAAAATTAAAAACGTTTTCCAAGAAACCCTAATGCTTAAGAAAGCTAATAATTTTAATGTTACCAAATCTATATTTCAAAATGATCTAAAAATGTCTTCTAGCCCTGGCCAGTGTGGCTCAGTTGGCTGGAGGGCTGACCTGTGACCGAAAGGTTTCGGTTTTGATTCACGTCTGGCACAAGCCCCGGTTGCGGGTTTGGTGCCCTGACCAGGCACTACATCCACAGTCTAGGCCCCCAGGAGTATACCAATCCTCTCTCTCTAAAAGCAATGAAAATGTCCTGGGTGAAAAAAAAAAGGGGGGGGGGTTTCTAACGTCTTCTCTAGTTACTTCAAACACAAGTCCTACCAAGGTTTATATATTATATTTGGTTATGTCTCTTAAAAATCTATAGTAGTACCCCCCGTTTCCTGATAACATCAATCTATTAAAGATATAAAAGAAATCAATTCATTATACCCGTAAAATGTGTCACCTTCTGCATTTGCTTTCTCGTGGTGCACAAAGATCACCAACTCTTACACTGCGCGATCCCGCAGCGGGATCCCGCTCCTTTTTCTGTAATCCCCCTCCAGGGTTTATTGCTCACCTTTCAGAACCTGCAAGAGCAGGTCAATCCCCTCCTGGTAACACACCAGAGCCTGCTGGTATCGGGACTCGGAATCTAGCTCCACCGCCCGCTTTAACACAGTGATTGCAGCTACACTCTCGGAATCCAGCCCCGGCCCACATTTTGCCATAATTCTGAAAACTCCTCTCCACCTCAAACCCAGCCAGAGTTGCACTGGTCTGCCGCACTTCGGGGAGCGATCACGTGACACAACGTGCTTCCCTCGCTCTTCTCCAGGTCCTTGAGTGGGAGGGACACAGCCGGAACAAAAGTGCAGTGTTTTGCGCGCGCTGTAACGGCAGAGTTTGAGTGTAACGCTTGATGGTCTCTCTGTTCAGTTTCCTGTCCACGGGTAAGTTCAGACTTAACATTTAGCAACCGCTAGTAAGTTGGGAATCTATGGCCAAAACTACTGCATTTTTGCCTGGAGTACATATCTGGGAACCATATGTACATGCGCGTTGATTTTCCCTATTTGAGTCTGCGGGTCACAGTAACCTAGATGCGCCTGCTTCCGGTAGTGTCCCTTTGGTTCCCAAAAAGCCACTGGCCGACCCGATTCTCTTCCCCAGTTGGAGGGATTCCGGGACACTTGCTGAGCGAGCCGTGAGCCCGGATTCTCAAAGCTCAAGGGCTGAGCCGCCTAGCCTGGACAGCCTGGGAAAGGAAACTCAGGTTTGGTTTAGCCTTTTCTATGCTTCTGCTTTATTCATAATGCTGACTTTCCATTGGGCATCAGCGTAATTTAATTTGTTAATGAAGATTTTTTAAATTGCTTTATTTTAAAGTCGCTGCATTTAAGAAGGCGGACTTATCGAAGTTAGCAGTTAAAATATTTGTCATTTTACTAAAAGCTTTGATTTTTGCAGCCATGTCTTGGTCGCTACCTACCCAAATCTGTTTGTGCTGCGTATTTTTGCCAAAAGGTACTTAGGCTGCCTAGTGCTTGTCCGGCATTAGGGGTTCAAAGAAGAGACATTTCTTGTCTTCAGAGATTTCGGTTTATTGGAAGGGGAATTTTGTTTTCATTTTTACTAATGCCCGCTCCCCTCATTATTACATAGATGTCTCTTTAGGAAAGGAAATTGTTTGTTTTTTTAAGTAAAAATTACATGCATGGTGTTGTAAAAGATCAGCAATAAAAAATCTTATCAGACATTACAGGAGGAAAAGGAAAGATTCCCCTGGGAGCCTGCCTCCTCATCCCCCCCCCACCACTGGGGTGCGGCGGTGGGGAGGTGGGGGGGATGTTAACGTTTTTCTGATAGCCTTCCACAGTTTTTCCGTGTACACACACACATTAACAGACATTTTTTAAAATGGAAATAAGATTATAGTTCTCATGATGCATGTATTTTCCTATTTTTGCATCAGTGCAAGAGAAAAGTTATTACTTGAGGTGATGAACACACAATATAGTGTACAGATGATGTGGTGTATAATTTTGTTAACCAGTGTCACCCCAGTAAATTCAATAAAAAATAAATAACACTTTTGATAAAAAAGTTATTGTACAGTAGGAGATAGTATAATTGCTTCAAGGTCCAAGACTTATATGCCTAATTATTAAGAATAACCTTTAGTAAAACTTATAGCTTTTGACTGTCACACCTTCTAAAGTCTTGTAACTTAAATTTCATTCATTGAGCAAAAATTAATTGAGCATCTACAACATGGCAGGTGCTGCTTTCGGTAGATGCTTGGGATACATCTGAATAGACAGAACAGACCAAAAACAAAACAAAATTGCTCTTGTGGGACTAACATGCTATTGGATCGAGATAGACAATAAATAACAAACTTCATTAAATTATATAAGAAGTTAAATGCTATGGAAAAAATATCAAATAAAGGAAGAGGGATTGGGAGTCTTGGTGATTATGGTGTAGGTCAAAATGTTAACTGATGAAATCAGAGTAGACCTCATTGAAAAGATGAGATTCGAGCCCAAAATTGAAGGAAATAAGGGGATTAACTCTGTGAATATCAGGAGCAGGAACAGCCAGCACAAGGGAGCATGCCTAGCTGGCAAGTTCCAGAACCAGCAAGGGGACCAATGTGTTTAGCAACTGAGCAAGAGAATATTTAGCCATGAAGTCCAAAAAGCGTGGAATAAGGATGGCTATCAATCTGATTGAAATGGACAGACCTTGGAGGTTTTTCATTTTTTAATACATAAACTTAAGTATAGAATAGTTTTAGATTTTAGGAACTTGTGAAGATAGCACAGGTATACCCCACACCCAGTCTCCCCATTTAATAACATCTTACATTAGTATAACTGATGAACCAATATTACTTGATATATTATTAACAAAAGTTCATACTTCATTGAGATTTTCTTAGTTTTTACCTGATGTTCTTTTACTGTTCCAGAATACCATCCAAGATACTGAGAGAGACTCTGGGTCCCTCGGAATGGATGAAGAAACTACTCAGACACTCACCATCTGAGGAAGGAAGGGAGGGGAGTTTTCTGAGGAAAATAGCCCCTGTTTCTTTATTAGCCAGGGTTTTTATCTATGTTCTACATGCATAAGTTCATAAGAAAAACATGCAGCCCTTCACCAAATGGTTGGGAGTAATAACAAAGGAAAATGCAGATCAATAAAGGGTTGAAATGCCCAGGTATTTTACACAAGTTCCAAAATATTTCCTCTTATATAATTGTTCTGTTTTTCAAATTCTACTGACAAGAATTTGAGGCATTTCAGAGAAAAACAGAGCAGGTTCCCTTTTCCTTAAAAGCCACTTTGCATTTCTATTCTACCTTTAAAACACCCCGAAGAGTGGGATTCATAGCAAGCATGAAAGACAAAAAACAGCCGGTTAAGACCCAGGTTCCCGTTCTCGGGCCAGGCTCCACACAGTGGTCATCAAAGTCTTGAATCATGCCTGCCTGTCTCCTACAAGATACTACATTACTACGTTTAATCATCATGTCTCCTTAGGCTTCTACTACAACTTCTCAGACTGCTCTATTTTCATAACCTTGACAATTTTGAGGCAATATTTTGTACAATGTCCATCAATTGGAGTTTGATGTTTTTCTTTAAAAAGTGGTGTTATAGGGTTTTGGGAAGAAGACCACAGAGGTGAAGTGCCATTCTCATTCTATCATATCAAGGGCACAGGGCTAGTAACTTGACCTTTATCACAGTTGATGTTAATCTTTATCACCTGGCTGGTGTAGTGTTTGTCAGGTTTCTCTAGTGTAGTGTTATTTTCTCCTTTTGCTAAATTGTCCTCTGGGAGCAGGTCATTGACCACAGCCCACACTTCCGGGATGAGTGGTTTTGCTCAACCTCTTTGAGGGGGAATGTCTACATAAACTATTTAGAATTCTCCAGTAAGGGAGATTTGTTTCTTCTCATTAATTTCATTTATTCACTTAATTATATCAGTATGTACTCAAGGTTATTTTATGGTTTGGGTTATAAGCCAATACTTCGTTACTTATTTTGTTGCTCATATTAGTTGGTCCAACTTTAGCCATTGGAAGCTCTTTCAGTCGGCTTCTACATTCCTTTGACATTCCCTTATCATTTTGATTTTTTGAGTGTACCTTTCTAGCACTACAAGGTGTTCCAGACTTACCTTTATATATACCCTGCTGCAGCCCTTTACTCAGCTATTTCTCCAAGGGACCCTAGTTCCTTTTATTAGAGAATTCTATTAGAAACTAAGATGTGGTCACTGGGCATGGTCATTTTACTGGGATGCCATTTCTATTAGGTCTTCTGAGGTAACAGCTAGCCCATCTTGCATCCATGTCTATAATTGTGTCTTTATCCATAAGTATCTATACTGAGCTGAAGCTGAGGTCCAGCTCTAATCCCATGTCATTGGACCATAGGGATCATTCTAGCCTTCCCTTCTTATGTGTAACCTTCTCCAAAAGTGACAAACCTGGCTGTTTGCAAGGTTTTGAGCTAAGGAGTTGACATGATATGATTTAGGGTTTAATGAGATGATTGCTGCTATGGAGAAAAGACCTTAGGGAAGTTGATATGGAAGCAAGACGGCCAAGTAGGAGGCTTTTGTTGAATTCTAAGTGATAAGAGAAAGATTTAGCAAAGTATAAAGCTAAATGAATTGGGTTAGTACTGTATATAATGTTTAACTTGGGAGGCAGAGGTATGGTAGAGAAAATAATTTAGCATTACCTATTTGATTGAAGGGCCAGAGGACTAAGCATCTCTTCTAAGGAAGCCTCAGTACAAATATATAAACAGCCAGCCAAGTAAATAGTGAATGATTTAAACTAGAAACTGTTATGCTGTATTGTAATATTTGAGGTCCAAAGTCATGCACCTTATCTTTCTGCTTTCAGAATATGTCAGTATAGTAGGCTATAATTGTTATGTGTCTAAATAAACATGATTTTTGTAGGCCATAGAAGCAATGCCTGTTTGTTAAGAATAGTTTAAAAATACAAATAAGCAAAAAGAATTCTACTTTCTTTTTTTACAGAAAAGTGTTATGATTTAGTGAAAATGCACTGGACTAGGTATTAATGGAACTGAGTTCCAGACCATATACTCCCTGAATAGCTGGGTGCCCTTGGGTGAGTGATTGAACTTTCTGGGATTTGTTTTCCTCATACATAAGTTAAGAGGGTTGTCAGTTCTAATGATAGGAGCAGGGATTTCTTCAGTCCCTTCAACTTTTGGGGGATTTTTTTTGTGTGTGTGGTTCTATAACAAAGCTTCTTTATTTTCCCACATTGTTGAAGATTTTTTAAATGATAGTAACCTTCATTGCTCCATTTTTGTTTAATCAACAAAGGCTCTTAACTCATTTGGTGAAAATGAGATGTAGTTAATATATAATTAGTACTTACGGGTTTGCGGAACTCTGTATAAAACACTTACTATAACTTAATTCTTGCTGAGTTTTTTAAACAGAGGGGAGACCTGTCGTATCCAAGACATATTTGACCCACAGACCGGTTTCCTCTTCTCACAGCCTCTGCAGAGGACAGTCGCCACACTGATGGCCAGGATTTTGCATTCAATAGTTCAGAGGCTCCCAGGCAAACTACATGTAAGTGTTTCTTTTTAAGAGTTATCTTTTTTTCTATCTCTTTAAAATTTTTTTCTGTTTTCTAATTAACAGAACATACAAGCAATTTAAACTTAACTATTTTTATATATTATTTTTAATGTTGAGGATTAATTTTGTTTATTATGGTTTATTTGCTGTTTTATCCCTAAGCAGTTAGAATCACTAAAGATCTTTTCCTGGAGAACATGCTGCTGAAAAATGGCCAACATTGATTCCCCTTGGTCTGACTTAATCTTTTCAAAGTTTTATGGATTTTTTTCCCCTTCAATTATGAAAAGAGTACATTTAATCTTAGAAAATTAGAAAAATATAGAAAAGCAGAAAGAAGGCAAACAATCCCCCAGAGACCATTAATGTTCGTACTATAGCATCTTTCCTTCAAGTCTTTCTTATAGAAACTGTGGTGGTGCAGCCTAACCTATTAATGAGGGCCACAGTCCAGATACACACCTTCTGCTGTAGATAATAGTAATGTCAGGTGCTTTACATACATCAGCTTAACCTCAGGTTAATCCCGTGTGGTCAGTATTATTTCCTTTTTATGGCTGAGGAAACTGACCCTCTGAGAGGGTCTTCATTTCTCTCAGCTGGTAGGCACGGAAGCCCAGTGTTGGTAGCCTGTCAAAAACCTGTGTTTTTCCTTTTCCTTCCCCATCGTCTCCTGCTGCTTCTCTTGTTGTTCATGCCCATTTGTTTTTATATTGCCTAGGCTATTTTTGCCTACATTGGCAGAACTGAGACTTGACAATAGAAACCAAATAGCTCCAACCTAGAAATATTTACTATCATGTCCTGTACAGAAAAATATTGACAACGCTTGGCGTAGAAGTCTATAATTATGTGCTTTTGTCTTATATGTTAGTGGTAAGACTCATTTTGGGGGCTGAGATAAATGTTTAAAGAATTAAAGCTGAGGTAAAAACAGACTTCTGTCACCTTAAAATTGGTGGGTATGGATTTCTGCACTAGGCCAAGTTCTAAAAAACCTGATGTTTTATATCATATTTTAGACTGTGACAAAAGGTGTGGAGTCTCTCAGTTGTAGAGATCGGATTCGTCATAAATTTAACAAGTGCAGAATTCCAGATAAAGTAAGAACAAGGTTATTTTTTAATGTTACTGTTTTTTTAAACATGTTATTTTTAAAAGGTTCTTATTTTTGTAATATTGAAAACTTTTATGTTAAATCATTTGTGGATGGAGGTAGTAGTGCAGAATTTAGAACATCAGGATTTATGTAAATGATTATTAAAAATAAACATGTGCCACTTGCCATCTAAGTGGTGGGTTTTAATCTTACATCAGGGTTCACTCTTTGGGTTGTACACTCTGTGTGTTTTGACGAATACATAGTGTCCTGCATCCACCATTACAGTAGCATACAGAACAGTTTCACTGCCCTAAAAATTCTCTCCTACACCTATTCATCCCTCCTCATCCCCAACCCTTGCCAACCACTGGTCATTTTACTGTCTGTAGTTTTGCGTTTTCTAGAATATCATATAATTGGGATAATACAGTATGTAACCCTTTCAGACTGGCTTTGTTCACTTAGCAATAAGAAGTTAAGGTGTGTTGATGTCTTAACCATCACTTGATAGTTCTTTTGTATTTTTGTTTTTTTTTTTAGTTAACTGTATTTTAATTCAAAGAATGATAAACCATAAGTGAACTAGAAAATCTGGCTAGAACTCAGGAAAAACATGAGTTTACAAACATTAACTTGTTTTCCATTAAAGTATCTGAGGACTTAAGAATCAAAAAAGGTTTTGGAAGTAATGAAAGCTACATTTTTTAAAAAAGATTTTATTTATTTATTTTTAGAGAGAGGGGAAGGGAGGGAGAAAGAAAAGGAGAGAAACATTGATTGGTTACTCTCTCACACCCCCAGCCAGGAACCTGGCCCACAGCTCAGGCATGTGCCCTGACAGGAATTGAACCAGCAACCTTTCAATTTGCAGGATGATGCCCAGCCCACTGAGCCAAACTAGTCAGGGCTACATTTTTTTTTTTTTAAATCCTCACCCAAAGGCATTTTTTCATTGCTTTTAGAGAGAGGAATGGAGAGAAACAGTGATGTGAGAGAGAAGCATCCATTGGTTGCCTCCCATACGAACCCAGACCAGGGATTGAACCACAACCTAGGTATGTGCCCTGACCAGGAATCCAACCTGCAACCATTCAGTTACAGGATGATGCGCCAACCAATTGAGCCACACTGGCCAAGGCAAAACTTACATTTATAACCTGAGTTTCATGGCTGTGCAGTTTATTTCCTTTTATTGACCGATAATATGCCATTGTCAGGATGTGCCACAGTGTGTTTATCCATTCACCTACTGAAGGACATCTTGGTTGCTTCCAATTTTTGGCAGTAGTAAATAGAGCTCTTTGACGGAAGTTTTCTCCTTATTTGAGGTAAATGAATACAATTGCTAGAATGTGTGGTTAAGGCTATGTTTAATTTTGTAAAGCCTGAGAGGTTTTTTTTTTTTGTTTTTGCCCCCATTTTTTGTATTATGGTAAAATACAGATAACATAAAATTTACTATCTTAACCAATTTTAAGTGGTATGAAGTGGATGAGCTATCATCCCCACTCTCCATTTCCAGACCTCTTCATCTTGCAAAGCTGAAACTATGTGACCATTAAATAGTAAGTCCCCATCCCTGTTCCCCAGCCCCCGGCACCCACCATTCTTCATTGATGTTTTTAAGAGATAAAATGGTATTCGTTGTCGTTGGCAGCCGTCCGTCTCGAGAGACGATGGTGTAGCTTCTTAAGAGTCTATCTGCACCGCCGAGAATGGCTGTGCAGTCCGACTCGGGAGTGACACGGTATCTGTCTCCTCCCGTGTTGAATCGACATCTTGCGATGAAGCTACAGAGCCTGGGCAGGGTGATATGGAGGGTCTGCTGTTGCCCATGCAGCAGACCCCCCCTCTCTTCGCAGCTGAAGGGTCCAAGGGAAAGACCGAGTCAATACAGCTTGGCTTCAGGTGCGCCGCAGGAGTTGCCGGTGTTGACTACAGCGTCAAACCGCCTTAGGGACTCCGGCTCCGGATTTTCTGTCGGGGTTTACTCCCTTAGCCTTTCCCCTGAAGAGGTATGCCG
This sequence comes from Furipterus horrens, assembly GCF_987537825.1. Classification (NCBI taxonomy): domain Eukaryota; kingdom Metazoa; phylum Chordata; class Mammalia; order Chiroptera; family Furipteridae; genus Furipterus; species Furipterus horrens. Next base: position 53,889,988 of record NW_028327176.1, on the reverse strand, counting down.
CAAGGCAGCGGAGGTTTTTTGGAGTCAGAGTTTTCCTTCTCTGAGATAAAATGGTATTACCACTGGTTATTTTGATAGTTTAACATACTTGATGTTCTTTTATCAAGCACATTTCAAGTCATGGTCTTCCTGCTGCTGTCCTTTCCCCAACTGTACAGTAGTTCCTCACTGTATCGTGGGATTTTTAAAAATATTATATTTAATTATTTATCATGGATTTTTCTCTATATCGCAGGATTTTATGGTACTGTATATGTATGTTGTTAAAGTTACGTAGGTTTAAGAGTGTAGAATAAATGTAAGGTTCCTACTTCGCTGGGGGGTCTGGAACATAATACCCACGATAAGTGAGGGAATACTGTATTGTGTTATGTCTTTCCATGTTTCTTAGTCTGTAAGCTTCTGGAGGAAGAGGATAAATACAAATGTTAGTATTTGTTTAAAATGTATGTGTAAGGAACTGATTTTGATCACCAGCTGCAGTAAATGCGCGAACTTTTAAACTGCATAGAAATGGCTCTGAGATGTTTATCTCTAGCCCTTGCCTATCTTTCAAACTTACTCCTGTATCCTCAGATGGTTTCTAGACCTTGGTGCTTGAATAACTCAGAGGTATTTCAAGTTTAAACATGTCCTATATTAAACTCATTGGCTTACTTGCCCTCTAGTCAATTAAACAAGAAGAGGGTGCTCATCTTGTATTAGTTATGTCAGTTAATGCTACCATCTTTTACCTGATTTCCCACACTGGAGACCTCTTGAGTCAATCTCAACCCCTCCTCCTCCTTCATCCTCCACAAACCCATCTATTTTACTGCTCAAGTCTCCAAATCAGTCCCTTTCCTGTTACAACTACTGTAGTTCAGGCTCTTAAACTATGGCCTTAAGTGTCTCTTAACTGGGTTTCCTTGTACCAGTCTCCCACCACCAGCCCATTTTATTCTCCTGTAAGTTTTCTTTCTGAATCTCTTGGAATTGTGGTCATGTTGCTTCAAACCTTCAATAGTTTTGTATTCCTTCTGGAAATTTCTAAAGGCTCAGCATAGCTGAACATAGTTTAACTTCATCCCCTGCATTGCTTTTAATGAATTTTTTTCCTATGTTAGCCACATGGAACCACTTGGTTTTCCCAAATATTTGATATTCTTCACACTTTTTTCCATCTTCTCTCCTTTCCTTTGACGCACCTGCCCATCCTCTGCCTGCCGCTATTCTTCACACTCCACATCTCTTCAGAATTACTAGGAAAATACAAGCAAGCAAAAGGAACTAAAAAACACCTGTAATCCTACGCTACTATAAACACGTTTCACATTCTTTTCTGTTGTATGGACATGTGAATTTTTTCATATACAGGAGTAGGCAAAAGTAGGTTCACAGTTGTATGTAAAACCAAGTTCATTGTTTCATTATTTATTATTTATTATTAACCTACTTTTGCCCACCCTGTATAATGTTTCTCTAGCTGCTTTCTTCATTTAGTAATATAATGTGGCCCTCTTAGTGGATAAGTTTCTACAGTATTACTTTTAATTGGTGAATGATCCTTTTTATTAAACTACCACCTTTTTTGTCCTTCTTTGGCCTGATGCTCCAGAGGTGTGACTCTTGATCTATTCCTTTGTGACCTTTAGACATATGTAAGCATATATATACAAGTCTTAGAATCGAACTTATAGACTACATCATATAATGTACAGATAAAACAAATGCAAGACTCTACTACATAAAGTGATGTGGTAAGGTTTGTTGTTGTTGTTTTGTTGTTGTTTTGGGGGGATTTTTTTTTTGTTTTTTTTTTTGTTTTTGTTCAAGAATGTATTCTGGTCATCCTAATGTTAGTACCTGCTACGATAGTGAAACTTACTTGTTTTAATGGCAGCATTGTGTCCAGTAGGACACATTATAATTTGTTTAGTTACATCATAATTTTTTAGTTTTTTATTAGTTTTATTTAGAATGTATGCATCATAGTTTATTTAGTCTATTGAGGAACATGGATATGGCCTTTTAAGTTTTTGATATGCTTAATGGAAGTTTTATGTACGTATGGAAGTTTTTCTGTGGCATAGCTTCCTAGAACCTTCTGATTCCTAGAGAATCAGTTCAGCTGTCAGCTCTGTAGAGCTGTTTCTGATTCGTCATAGGCAGTCACTTGTCTGTACTCTCATCATACTTTAAATCATATTCATGTTTTATTGTCATTTTAGACTTACGTGTTTGTTCCTCCATTTCAACAGGGTTAGGGGGTGCAGCCCAATGCTCAGTTCATATAGTGCTAATACATTCTCCTGGCATTCAAGCTCTTTATTTTTGTAAATTTTTTGTTTGTTTTAAACCAAGCACTGACCAGTTTTATTTAAGAAAAATTTTGCAGGATATACTTTTCACCAGTCTGTTCTAGCATGCTTCTTGTGATACGAGAATCACCTGGATCAATGATAGCCAGTGTACACACTCTGCATTATTTCCCACACACTGTGCTCAATTCAGTATTATTGCCACTGTCGTGATGGACACCAGTCTTGACCAACATGGCATAGTACTGTATTTCTGATTTCCTCAAGGCGGGACAGTTGTTGGCGAGGATGATCAGTTGCGCTGTGACTGGTATGATCATCTTCACAGTCTGCCTGTACTCCAGCACATATTTTCCACTTTTCATAATAAGGTGGAGCCTAGAGGTGATCTACTCTGGTGACTTTTTTGTCTTTTTTTTGTGACCGCCACCTGCATGCGTTAGTGTGGGACAGCCACCAACTAAAGCAGCTGCCAGGATGGCCAATGAGCAAGAAAGGAAGGAATTCCCACAATGCCCATCCAAGCTCTTTAGTGTCACCTGGTTGCTCCTGCCTTGTCCTTCAAAAAAACAAAAATCCTTGCCTGTGCAATATTTTCTTAAGAGTATGAAATTCTCAGATTCTATCAAAGTAATCAGACTAGTAGAACTGTTCAATTTGAGATTGAGGATTATAGACAGATTAGGAATGAGATTATTATGTATTTATTTGGGTTTTTTGGGGGGTGCAGGTACATATAAATTGTATAAGTTGAAAATTTACCATTTATGATTCTTCCTTTCTAAGTATTTCAGCCTTCATCTGAAGACCATGAAAAATATGGTGGGGACCCACAGCACCCTCATAAACTGCATATTGTTACCAGAATAAAAAGTATAAAAAGACATCCATATTGGGAAAAAGATGTAATAAAGATGCTTGGATTAGAAAAAGTATGCAACTGTTTAATCATCTTTACCGCTGATTAAATTTTAATTTTTTAAAAAATAATTTTTTAAGTTGTTAAGACAAGTCTACAGTCAAATCTTTTTTTTTAAAAGATTTTACTTATTTATTTTTAGAAAGAAGGGAAGGGAGGGAGAAAGAGGGGGAGAGAGACATCAATGTGTGGTTGCCTCTCATCGGCCTCCAACTGGGGACCTTGCCTGTAACCCAAGCATGTGCCCTGACTGGGAATTGAATCCATGACCCTTTGGTTTGCAGGCCAGCACTCAATCCACTGAGCCACACCAGCCAGGGCTAAATTTTACACTTTTTAAAGTTTAAGGTATGTATTTAATCATTTATTTTTTGTTTAAATGTGTTATTTAGTGGAATGTGTTTAAAAGTTTGATTTCAGCAGAATGAGCCTTAACCTTAACATTTTACTGAAACATGGGACCATCTGTTTTTTAAATTGATCACTAACACTGTTTCCCTTCGTTTGTAGGCGCATACTCCTCAAGTTCACAAGAACATCCCTTCAGTGAATGCAAAACTAAAAGTGGTTAAACATTTGATAAGGTTTGTTGTTTGTTACTTCAGCAGTTTTTAAAAGCTGTTGCCTAGTATAATTCTAAAATCATTTTCTTATGCCACAGAATCAAGCCCCTGAGGTTGCCACAAGGACTTCCAAAACAGGAGGACATGGCTCACACCTGCCTCAAGAGCACTGGGGAGTTAGTATTGCGGTGGCATCTAAGCCCTGTGGACCAGAAAGTAATTAAGTCCTAATGTCAGAGCTGTTTCAGATTAAAGAGTGCAAATCATTTTTATTTAAAGATGGTGAGAAAGTTTTATTAAAACATATTTTAAATGCTAGTCATTTTTACTGACTAAATATGGTGTGATTCTTACCATAGGCATGGAGGTTTTAGTGCTGTTATTTGATTCAGTTCTCTCCCCTTAGCCCCTGTTAGTTTCACTACAACATGGGTAAGAATGGCATTGTTTGAAGATCTAGGTTCATATATCACCTTAGCAATCATTAACCTGGAAAGAAAATGTTTTCTCATTTAACTGAATTCTGTGAGTGGCCCTTTGAGTGAGCACTTTGTTATGTATTGGAGAAATCCAGAGCCGCTCTTCAGGAGCTCACAGCCTGTTCTGCCAGAGAACTGAGTGTTGGCCCAAGTCATTAAACCTTGGGCTGAAAGTGGTTAAACATTTGATAAGGTTTGTTACTTCATTTAACAATGTTTTCTAATTATTAATCTACTTGGCCTAAAGTTTACTGGTGTTTTTTGAGTTCCTAAGAAACCTCGGCCAATAACTGAGGTTGCTTTTTAAAAGAAGAAAAACAAGGGAGAAATCTTTTAGAAGTGTTTCATTTCTTTTTCTTTTTTTCTATTTTAGATACCTGGAGGGGTGGGAAGAAGTAAGAATCTCAGGAGAGGTGCAATACAGGAAGTTTTCTTTTTTTTTGTGCCCCCACTTTTTGTTTTTGTTTTTTAATATTTTTTATATGCTTTATTAATTATGCTGTTACAGTTGTCCAATTTCTTTTCCCTTTGTTCTCCTCCACCCAGTAACACCCCCCGCAGTTGCCCTCCCCCTTAGTACATGCCCATTGGTTGTGCATATAGTTCTTCTCAACATCTTCCTGTCTACTCCACTTCCTCCTACTATGCTTCTTAATTCCTGCATCATCTCCCTCCCTTTCCCCCTTTCCCCCTCCCCACTGACCTCCCCCAAGAATGTTCCCCATACTTATAATTCTTATCCCACTCTCGTTGCCTACTTAGTTTGCATTTGTTTCAATCCCTAGCTTCTGTTTTTGGTGGTTGTGATACAGTTTTAATTTTTAATGTTCATAGTTTTGATTTTCTTTCTCCTAGACAAGTCCCTTTAACATCCCATATAATAGTGGTTTGGATCTGATGAACTCCTTCAGTTTTACTTTGTCCTGGAAGCACTTTCTCTGCCCTTCTATTTTGAACGACAGCTTCGCTGGATAGAGAATTCGTGGTTGTGGGTTTTTGTCTTTCATTGCTTTAATATTTCTTGCCAGTCCCTTCTTGCCTGCAGAGGCTCCTTTGAGAAATCAACTGATAGTCTTATTGGAACCCTTTTGTATGCAATTCTCTTCTCTCTTGCTGCTTTTAAGATTCTCTTTTTATCCTTAATTTTTGACATTTTGATTATAATGTGTCTTGGTGTGGTTCTCCCTGCATTCAGTTTTTTTGGAACTCTTTGTGCTTCCTGGACCTGTAAGTCTTATTTCCATCCCCACATTAGGGAAGTTCTGCTTCATTATTTTTCACATAATTTTTCAATTTCTAGTTCTTCTTCGCCTTCTGACAACCCTATGATTCAGATGTTGGCCGACTTACAGCTGTCCCATAGGTTTCTGAGCCTCTCATTTTCCTCACTTTTTGTTTCCTCTTTCTGCACTGGTTGACTTTTTGTTCCTTCCCTGTGTTCGAATTTGTTGATTTGGTCCCTGGTTTCTTTCCCTCACCACTAGTTTCGTATGTGTTTTTGTTCATTTCAGCAGGACTAGCCTTCATTCCTTCCCCGTCTTGTTTAAGATCTGCTGTTAGGTCTGTAAGCATTCTTATAACCAAAGCTCTGAATGGTGCCTCAGAAAGATCTCCTATCTCCTGCTTTGTTAGATTAGATATTTGCTGTCTGGTCATCTGTGTCACCGGGATCTCTGTCATGATCTGTGCCATCCTGACAGTTTTGCGTTTACCTTTGCTTCCTGGGTGGGGCTGTCACACCTCCTACGCTATAGGGGGCAGAGCCCCATGCACTCGTCACAACCGGACGACCCTTCTCACCACGCTGTGGTGTATTCTGTGGGGTTGGGTGTCCAAGATAGATTCCTGCCATTCACTGTCTGCTGAGAGACCAGGAGCCGCCTCTTCTGTCCCCACCCCCTCTGGGCCTCACAGTCCAAGGCAATGGGTGTCTGCCTTCCCCAGCGTTGGAATCACAAGCTGATGGGTCTGGTCTGCAGCCAAGGGTTCTCCCTAGGCGCTTCTCGCCTCCCTTTAAATACGGGCGTCTGTGCTTACCGTCATCCCTCTGACGTCGCCACTGCTGCTGCCGCCAGCACAGCTTGACCTCTCTGCCCCGGCTTCGCCCCTCCTACCCGTCCAGATGATTACCACTTCTTTATAACTTCATATGTTGTACTTCCATTTACTTTCTGGAACTTCTGGTTATTTATGGTTTTGCAGTAGTTGTATTCCTTCTTAGTTGTGGAGGGGGACAGAGTGTGTCTGTCTAGGCCGCCATCTTGGCCGGAAGTCTCTGGGAAATTCTTTTGATGATGGTGAAGAATCCAAATTCTGGTTACCCATTGTTTTCCTTTCTTTCTTGTAAAATTTGGCTCAGGCAACAATAACATTGGCATATTCATTGTTTGTGATCCCAGTATCCATCCTGTCTTAAGTATATATGTTTTGGGGCACCAAGCACTGCCTGAAATGAAGCCAGAACATTTTTTTTCTTTGTTTTTATCCTCACCGAAGGATATATTTATTGATTGGAGAGAGAGTGATTAGTGGCCTCCTGTACACACCCTGACTGGGGCTCAAATCTGCAACCTAAGCATGTGCCCTGACTAGGAATCAAACTTGCAACTGTTTGGTGTATGGGACAATGGTCCAACCTACTGAGCCATCTGGCTAGAGCCAGAACAGATATTCTTAATTTATAAAGGCAGTTACAGTTTGAATTCAATAATTATTGAATATGCAGTGCACATAAGGCCTGGAGAGGATGCTAACTACAAAGAGCTTAGTCTAACTGAAGAGAGACCAGTATGTGAAACAAAAGGTGTCCTTGCTGCCCTTGGTTGGAATGATTGTGTACATAAAGGCTGGCCCCTGCTAATTTATTGCCATTCCTTTTGATTGTGGAAATATTAATTTTAAAACAGGGAAAAAGAACATAGTTTAATTTTTACCCAAAGATTCTAATAAAGTTTGGGAAAGTATTTTTAACCTAAGCAGTCCACAACTAGAGTAAAGGATCTAAATGTTAAGTTGAATATTTAGAAATGAAATTGTCTAGATTTGAAGAAAAGTCTAGGGACAGTTGCCCCCAAACAAGTCATGTATCAGCCAAGTGTAGGTAGCAACTACCCCACGCCTGCTTAACAACGGATGTTATATTCTATAGTTTTGTTATTTGCATTGCCCACGGTAACGGTTATTTTGTGCCACTACCCCAGCTAGCAACCCAGAATATGGGTTTATATTATATAAGCAACTTTGTACTGAGGCCCAGGGCTACTCACTTGAATCCCTGCGTGGAGTGAGAGTGGGTAGTCGCTGGCCAGCTAACAAAAGCTCTTTACATTCTAATTTAATTGTTTCCGACCGTTTGGTTCTCGCACTTGGTCCACAACAAGCCAATGATAGCTCTAGTTGTGAAACACTGAGGACATGGTATGGTACAAAACAATCCTTTGAGCAAGGTAGATTTCATGCATTTATTCAGCAAATTCTACTGAGCACTTACTGTGTGTGGGGCATGGTTTTCAGTCCAGTGAATAAACAGCAGTTAGCAAAATTAAATTCCCTGCTCTTGTGGGGCTTACAGTCAAGTAAGAGTGAGACAGGCAATAAAATATACACATAGTAAATAAATAGATTATATAGCAAGAAAGTGAGAGGGAAAGCAAAGAGTGCTGTGGAGAGAAGCACGAAGCAGGATGCGGGAAAACAGACACGCGGGAAGAGGTTGAACTTTTTGAAGGACGGTCGTGTTACATCTCATTGAGATAGAGGTATCTGAATAAGACTTTAAGGAAGCGGGGATTTTTGCCTTCCATATCTGCCATTTGAATTTTACCTCTTCCATTCACCTTCTGTGTGATGCTGGGAAAGACGTCTTATTTCTGAGTCTCCATCTGACGATCTGTAAAATGGGAGTAATGACAGCTCCTCACAAAGTTGTCCCATTTCATAACAATGTATATTAAGTGTTTTGTGCATATGATTTTTTAAAAACCTGTACAAATAATGGCTAACATTTATTAGGCAATTTCTCTACCTGCCAGGCCCTCTCCTAGGCATTACATAGGCAGTATCTCATTTTAATCCTCACCATAAGTTCAGTGAGGTAGGTAGCATTCTATTCCAAATTTACAGAGGAGGCATTTTAGGCTCAGGGATTTGAAATGATGTGCACAGCATCACTAAAGGAGGAAATGGCCTAGCCAGGACATGAAGCTGGGTCTATCTGACTCCCAAATCTACTAAATCTCCTGCCTCACTTACTAGCTGTGTGACCTTCCACAAATCACCCCCTACGCCTTCATCTCTCACTGTTTAGGAATTTGTCTTCCTATCAGATGCCTTGATGAGTATCTTAACTCAATCCAATTTGGCCCATATCCAGGCTGTGCAGTAGGAAAACACAGATGCCTAAACTAAAACAGGACAAGAAAAGACTGCACCCTGCCACACTCAACAAAATGATTTTATCTCTAAACCAATTTTGATCAGTGGCAGAGGCTGCATGGTGCCCTCAACTGGGAAGGATTTTAAGATCACGACTGCTCTGAGCAGGCCACAGTGCCATGATCTCTTAGTAACGTCTGGCATGGATGACAGCAAAGGTCACTGTGATGCAAAAGTCACTTCAATTGGTCCCAAATGGAAAATCCAAGTATCCTTGCAAAAGTAACCCGCACACTCATTTTCTTTTGTTAAGGTAGAGAGCAAGTTAACTTCGTTGAAGCCAGTTACCAATGTCAAGAATGTGACCATGAGCTTAGGAGTCACCCTCTCCATTCTCTGGACATAATTTAGGTCTCCACCTCTACCCATCAATTAAAACATCTTTGGAAACACGGTACAGAAACAAAAGATAGTTTCCAACTACTTTTGAATTTAACATAGAGGATAAACCAAAGACATTTGCTTGGTCAGAAAGGAATCTGGTTGTCCCTCGGATCACCCAATGAATGGCAGCTTAGGAAAGGCAAAGAGGGTGTTCTTCAAACTGCTGGTTGAGGGACCCACGTCCATCTCAACAGGTTCCAAGAGCCTCCTGATTGACCTCACAGCACATCAAGGAGACCATAAAGCAACATGCCAACCAGAAAATGCAGCGAGGAAGCAGACTCCTTCCTAACCGAGGAGAAGAGGGATTTATGCAGGAACTTGCTAAAAATGACTCCCAGGTACAACAGGCTGCATTACATGAGTCACCTCTTATCATGAATGGAGGCAGCCTGGGACACTGGTAAAGTGAAGTCAAGGAAAAGCAGCAGTCATTTCTATTCAGCATAGGGGTTCAGTGCAAAGGCTTGAGAGCTTCACACAGACCTGGGTCCCAACTGAGTTTGGGCCACACCTTGCTGTGTGACTTCGGGCAAGTCATTTCACCTCTCAGAGCCTCAGAGTCCTTACCTAAAAAGTAGAAGTACTGACATAGCTTCCCCCTGAGCACATATTGTGATGATGACATAAAATGAAGAACACAGAGCACCCAGCAGAGTGCCTGCAGCACGGTAAGCCCTCTCCCAATGTGAGTTTGCTTACTGTGTTTAAGATGATGAGAGCATGTTTCTATTTCCTGGGGAGGGTTTATGCAGATACTTACTAAAGTGAGTCAGGATTCCTATCTGAAATTGGAGAGATGTAGTGGGGAAAGCTGCTAGATAAGAAATCTCATGCTGGCTTTGGCAGCACGTACACGAAAATGGGAACAATACAGAGAAGATTAGCATGGCCCCTGCACAAGTCAAGGAACTAGTATGAATGACCCATGGACATGGACAACAGGGTGGGCACTGACTGTGGGGGTGGGATAGGGGGAAGCACGGGGGGAAAAAGATAACTGTGATAGAAAAATAAGAAAAATATCATTATACAAGAAAGAAAGGAAGGAAAGAAGAAATGTAGTTCTCAGTCTGTACTCATTTGTTATTCAGCTTGGCAGTTTTACCCCACTCCTCGGAGATTTGGTGGGCACAGAGTCTAAGACAGTCCCAGCTTAACCTATGTGACTCATCTGGTTTCCTGGTCTGTAAAATGGAGATGGTGATAACAAAATTAACAAAATAAGCTCTCAAAAATGTGAGCAAGATGCTTAACTTTTTAAATAATAATTTATATAATAATTTTATAGTTTAAATTAAAATTCTGAATGTATTTAAAATATCTCTCTCTCAGACTTTACTTTGCTTCTTTGCTTCTTGAAGGGGGGAATGAAACCAAGTTGTGGGGCACCATTTGCCGCTGATGTGCCACATGTAAGGAGCGGCCTAGACATCGGTCACTGTTAGTCTGGGGGAGACTGAGAGCACAGAGAACACCGATCGAGGCACCAGAGAAAGGAAAGGCTTTTCCAGGGCTGGGGGAGTGGGAAGCAGTGATGGAGTGACCCAAGTGATCAGCCCATTATTTCCCTGTGTTAGGGGTCCCTTATCTTGTTGATGACCCTTCCAATAAAGGATGGCTGCTTTTTTTGGTAACGGGGCAGCCTGTAAAAGTTAGAGAATTAGATCCTTGTTAATAATTGGTGAGTATTTAGAAGTGAGGTATTTCATTCTTGCCAGATGGGCGTATGGGAATGAATGACGTGATAAGCATATTTGGAATCCGTGTAGATGTTGACCTCTAATCCTTTGGCCCGGACTAGGGCCTGGGGTTAATGCTCTTAATTCTGCTTGCTGAAAGGTTGTACCTGGGGGCAGGGGTCCTGACCCAAGGGTAGTCTCAAGTGTGACGGTGGCGTATCCTGCTCTTGGACAGGGATGCTTAAGAGAACTGCCATCAATGAACCAGTTAGGCACTGGAGGAGACAGGAAAGCCCTGTATATTTGGGGAGGGATGGAGAACATGATCTACTATATCCAAGCAGCTGTGCCTGGAGTCAAGTGTTCATAGGCAGCAGGAGAGGAAGGAATGATGCCGCATGGAGTGAAAGGGGAGACCTGTGAAGGGACACTTGAGGGCTTGGTAAAAGGACGGCCTGCAGGAACTGGAGGCGTGATGGAGATGAATTACAGCCTGATGACTTCAGAGAGAAGAGACAGAGTGGGAAGAGAAGACCTCAACAGTAGCGTAGGGAACAAGTTTTAAGGATTCCTGCACAAGAATAGCCGCTGCAGCAAGAGCTCTTAGGCACGCAGGCCATCCCAGAAAAGGAGAATCGAATGGTTTGGAGAAATAGGCAACCGGCTGGGTCTCAGGTCCATACCCTGTGCTAAGGGACCAAGGGCATAGCCATCCGGACTGTCAATACAGAGAAGGAAAAGATTAAGGGGGTTATACGTAGGGCAGCAGCAGGGGCCGGGCTCGGAGCCTCTCTTAAGCGCTTCAAAGGAAGGACAAGGGCCTGCGGTCCGTCCAGCGGCCCGTGAAGACTTCCGCAGATGGCCCAAGAGAGGCTTTTGGCCGTAAGACCGAAATCGGGGACCCGCACGCGCAAATAGTTGGCCAAGTCGAGGAAGGAGAGGAGCCCTGGCTTGGACTGGGAGACGGAGGGGCTGGCCGGAGGAGGGCAATTCCAGCTTCCCGGCAGCGTGCGGCTGTCCTCCGTCTCGGCTGTAAGGCCACGTTTCGCAAGCAGCGCCGCGCTCGCCTGTTTGCTCGGGGAGCGGGGGCCCAGGGGCAGGAAGCCAAGCAGGAGCCCTTTACCCTCGCTCCACTAGGCCTACGGAGGACTAGAGGCGCAGGGACAGGGGAGGGTTAGTACTAGGCTGGGGGGTAGGGGGTGGCGAATTCAGGAGAGCGGACTAGAGACTGTGCCTGAGTCAGCGCCACTCCTCCCTCCCTCTTCCCCTTCCTCCGCCCTTCCCTTGTCTTCCCGACCCCACTGGTCCTGCCCTCTCTCCCGTAGCCCTCTTCTTTCTCTCATTTTACAGGCATCGGTGGTCCTCTACGTGCTGCTCATTAAGGAAAAGGTGCAAATTCCTAACATTGGAAACAAGAAAAAAATAATCCTGTTCTCCTTTGCTCCCCCGCCCTATGCCTGCCTCCTCCTAGTCGCCCCCGAGGAGCCCAGCACCCCCGTCTGCTTGCGGGCTCGGGCGGCCGAGTCTCCCCTGGGGCGGGCTCCGAGGGTGCCCCCGGCGGGGCAGGAGCCGGGGCTCCCCATGCCACTCACCCGCACGCTGCCAAGCCATGGTCCGGCCGGCCGGCGTCGCCGCGGGCGGAATCCAAGACCGGGGATTGAGGTAGCAGCTGCCTGTTTGCCCAGCGCCCGCCCCCGCCGCCACAGTTCCTAATCTCCGATACACTTGCAAGTTGGCTTCCTGCCCCGGGGCCCCCGGCTCCCCGAGCAAACAGGGGGAGAGCGGCGCTGCATCCGAAATGTGGCATTACAGCCGCGCCGGAGGAAAGCCGTGCGCTGCCGGGAAGCTGTCATTGCCCTTCTCCGCCCTAATCCTCCGCCAGCCCCTCTGTCTGCGGCCCATTGATTAGGGTGTGAGCCGCGGGTTTAGCCAGGCTCAGGGACGGGCGCCCCAAACCCCACGCTGGGCCTAGGAGGCTGTGAGGACCTTCCCCCACCTCGGTCTCCTTGTGCCCCAGCCCCTCTCGGGCTCACGTCCTTCCGGACTTAGGGGAGGAGAATGTCCCTGGGAAGGACATCAGGTTGCCAGGGGAAAGAGAAGAGGAAAAACCTCCGAACTTTCCCAGGCACACTCCAGGCTGCAGGACTTGAGACCCCAGACCACCCTGACCTCTGTGTGATGAGGGAGAGGGTGTTGAGCCTGCCTGAGCTTGACACCCTGAGATCTACTATGAAGCTAGGGGTTGGGAGGCCCTTTGTGCCCCCAACCACCCTCAAGGCCCCAGTGCCTCCGTGGTGGCCTTCACCACAAGTAGTTAACGAGAGAGGTCAGTAGAGGGGAAGAGAGAAATGGGGTGATATGGAAGTCATTGGGGGCAAACTCGCTGAGGCCTGGGTGATGGCTTCAAAGGAACAAGACCTGGTTCCCAGCTGAAGTCAGTTTTGTTTCTTTCCCCCTCTTCCCAGCCTTACATCCAGGCACCCAGCATGCACTCCTTCCTTCTCCAAGAACAGCCACCCCAGGCCCGGAAAACAGCCTTGGCCTTCTGAGCCCGTGTCTCTGGCCCACAGTTCAAGGCTTAGCTTCTCTGCACATGGGCATGAGCCTGGAAGGTCCAGGGAGAAGCTGGGGCCGGGCACAGAGGCTGGGCCAGGGTGAGTGGAGGTCTGCAGAAATGGAACACAAAGGCACAGGCAGGAGAAAAATCAGGCCTAGAGGACTGGGTAGCAAACGAGAACCTCAAGGCCCCAGTGCCTCCCCTTCAAACCACTGAACAGGGCTGGGACTGGGGCAAGGCAAATGAGCCACCAAGGGCACACATTTAAGAAGGCACTCCCTCTCAAAGTCAAGCAAGTGCAGGGTCAACACCTGAGAGGGAGTGCCTCCTTGCCTCACCCCAGTCCCAGGCCTGCCCTCATTGCCCTAAGGGAGCCCAGATCTGGCCTGAGGTGGCCCCAGGCACTGCCCATTCATTACCTGGGGATTTGCCTCACAGCCTGACATCACCTTGACATCTTCTTCACTCTTTACCTGGTTGGTACTGACTGCCTCCCAGCTGGGACAGAAGCTGCATGAGGCAGGGATCTCATTTCTCAAAGTCATTGTCAATAGAACCTAAGTAGGCAGTGAGTACCAAATAAATACATAGCTGATGAATGTGTAAATGACCTTGCATCTCCCACCCACCTCACCCCAAGTCCCCAGGGTGGTAGGCTTTACCTCTAACCCCATTTAATACTCTGCCAGAGTGCAAATTTGCACAATTGATGTGTTTTTATTCTCATGTCCTCTTATAACAAGCCCCACTTCTCCCTCCAGAAGCCAGATGCCTAGCTCCCCTAGGGTAAGGACCAAGCCTGGCCTGAAATTCCTTCTCTGCCTTGCAGCAAAAAGCCCAGGGTGGCCCTCAGTATATGTTGTATGGTGAACCCTTAGGGCCTCACACCCATCTGGGGACTTTGGACAAGTCCACCTCCTAATGCTTTATTTCTGGTTAAGGAAAGAGTGATCCAGGTCACATGACTTTGCAGTGACAGAGTTGACGGAAGCCAGAGGCTTGCATCCTGGAAGCTGGAGGATCTCGTCCTTATTTTTAGTAAATTGCATCATGTACGTAGGGGTGGGCTGGTGGGGTCGTCTCAGCTTTCTCATATCATACCAGGTGCATGGCCACCAACTCCAATGAATGTGACAATGCATGTGCGCGAACTGGTGGGAGTGTGTATGGTATCTGTTGGGGATATATGTATGTGTGATGTCTGCTGTGTATGAATGTGCCTGTGTGTGCCTGGGGAGTGTGTATGTGTATGGTGTCAGCGGAGGGTGTGTATGGATTCTGTTGAATATGAGTGTAGGTTGGTGGGGAGTGTTGACCTGGTGTGTGTGTCTGCTGAGTGTGGGTGTACATATAATGTAGTATCTCCTGGGTTGTGTCTGTATGTTTTTAGTGTTGGCTAACAATGAGGGTAAATGGTATCTGCGGGGTGTGGCTGCAGAGCAGGTGCAGCGCTGGCTGGAATGTAGGTATGTCCTGTCTGCTCTACCTGCAGGTCCTTGCCTGCAGGCTGTATTGTAATGCTGCCTTCCAGAAGCCTCTGTGTAAAATGCCTGACGATATACCTGACCAAGGACCCTTTGCTTGCCAGAGGGGCATGGAGACCCAGCCAGGGCAGATGCTGGCTGCCCTCAGTACACAGAGGCCAATGCCTGGAGGCTTCAAATTCTGTTCAATACAAATGGCGAGGCCCCATGCACCACATAGATTCAGGGCAAGGGAGGGGGGTGAGAACATCAATGTATGCAATGCATTCAAGCTCTGGACAGTTCAGAAGGAGAGGAGCCCTGGGAGAAGCCTGAACTCAGATGGTTGGGGCAGGTGGGCTAGAGGAGTAAGCCAGCTCTTGAAGGCCAGGGCTAGCCCACCTGTGTGCCAGGGCAGCAGCAGCTTCGTGCCAGGGCACGGCACTCAGTGAAGGAAGCAGGAGCAGGTTCTCGGTCCCACTGCCCACCTGGTACAGGTGCCCATGCACAGTGTATGACCTGCCTAACTATAAACAGTGACCCTGGACCTTGGCCTTGGAACTTGTAACTTCCAGTTCCTCTAGGGTGAAGAAGAGTGTTTCCTCCCCAGGCTCTGGAGGAGAGGGAAGGCCTGGCTGGCTGGGGAGGGGCTGACTTTGGAGCAGATGAGCTGGAGGCCTGTTGGCTGGGTGGGCATACTGTCTCAGGGTCCTGGACTGGCCCCACAGCAAAGGCAAGGCAGAAGGAAGGCACCAGCAATCCAGAACCTTCTCACCTCCACGGAGTCCCAGAATGGCCACTCATCACCCATGGGAGAGCTATGATGGGTAAGACACACACACACACACAAAGGGAGGAGGATTGAGGGAGTTCTGAACGGAGTCTGACAGAGGAGAGGAGAGAGGAGAGAGGTTTCCCAAATAGTAACAGGAATCACAGAGGTGACCCACTGACTAGATTTGTGACCTTCCACTACTAACTTCTTTCTGGCCCCAATTTTGTCATCTGATTAAGGGGGTTGGAATCAGACAACTCGAGGCTTCTCTCCCCTGTAACTCTAGCCCTGTGACCAGCCTGGCAGAGTGCTGACCCAGACGATGGTTAGCACAGCTGCTGTCCTCATTCACAGGCAGGTTGGGCAGGGACAGAGTGTGGACACCTCAGTGCCGCCCATCCTGGCTGAAAACCAGCCCCTGGCCCACATCTTGCTGTCTGGACCACTGCACTCCCATGTGAACAAAGACTCGAAAGGACTATTATGGACTTTTAGTTCCAAGAAGGGCTGTATCCTTCCAACTCAGTTCTAGAAGAACATTGGGAGCTCATCTCTCTAGAGTTCCAGGGCTGAGATTCCAGGAAATTCCAGAACCTCCTTTGAGCTGATGTGAGTAGCCTTTGACCATTTCTTTGGTCACTGGGGCCTGGAGGACAGGGAAGGGCAAAAGGCAGAGAATTCAGAGCCTTTGGAGATCACGCAGAAAGTGCAGGAGGAGGAGAGAGCTGGTTGTTTCAGCACCCAGGAGGGAGGGGGGTAGCGATGAGCAAGATTTTTCACACCTTCGGTAAAACAGGAAAAAAAAATTATTTCTCTTATTTTCTTCTCTGAGATTAATGATAAACGGTCTATCCCCTAAAAGAAAAATGATAAAGATTCTAATTTTACTTGGAGGCTTAGAAATGCCATTTCTACGCAAAATAGGGAACCCATAATCAGGCTGCAGCGGGGCAGAGCTTTGATAGGAAATGTTTTCCTCTCTCCCTCCATTTCATCCCCTTTTCCCTCCCAAACCAAGATGCCCGACAGCTAAGAACAACGCTCAATAAAGTGAAATAATATTTTAGTCAAAATAGGCCGAGACTGCTCCCAGCCAACTGTAAATTAGCATTTTGAGGGCAAATATGCAGACAATTTGAGATAATGAAGCCTGATTATTCAATCCAATGAATGTTAACTAGGGAGCAGAGGCTCCACTGCCTTATCTCACTGCCTTCGATTTATTTTTTTTAATCGTTTCACATTTGAACTCTTTATTTGTTTCTGTTTTAGGCACCCCTCCCTCCCTCCCTCTGTTTCTCTCTCTCTTTCACAAATGCGCGCACACGCGCGCGCACACACACACACACACACACACACACATTCTCTCTCCCTTCACCCCCTCCTCCACTCCTGTCCAGGCTGCAGGAAGGACTAGCCTGGCCCTTGAGGCGGGCTCAGCGAGCCCTCTGGAGCACCCACTGTGTGCATGGCCCTTTGTGGAGTTGGAGGGGCTAGTGGCCCAAGTGCTCTAATCAGACAACACAGGCCCTGTTTCTTAGTGTTTAGAGCAGGATCTGAAAAAGTCATGCACATTTACAAAGAAACATTCCAGGTGCATGTGAGGTGCAGGAATCGGGGATGCACATGAAATCCAAAACAACAGGAGGAATGCCTTCAAGGCCTTCAAGCCACCCTCCTTGAAAGGTCCATGGGGAACCCCCTACATCCTCAGGAGTCACAAAAACCTTTCTTTTCCTTTTTAAATATTTTATTTATATGTTTTCAGAGAGAGGGGACACAAAGTAGAGAGGCAGAGAAACATCCATGTGTGAGAAAAGCACACCCCCAACTGGGGACCTGGCCCAGAACCAGACATATGCCATGACCGGGAACCGAACCAGTGACCTTTTGGATTACAGGCAAGCACTCAATCCACTGAGCCACACCAGCCAGGGCCAACCTTTCTTAAATTAGTCTTCATTCCAGGCAGGACTAACTTCATAATTTGCAGGACCCTAGTACAAAATGAAAATGCAGAGCCCCTTGTTAAAAAGTTATTGAGAATTTCAAGTTGGTGATGGCAGAGCTTCTGAGCATGGGACCTGGGCAACTGCACAGACAACACACCATGCAGCTGACTCCAGGAGGTAATCCAAGAGGGCTTTCTGGAGGACGAATGAGGCAGGAAGAGCTGTGAGCATGGCCTTGTTTCCCCTTGGCAGTGTGTGTTCTCCAGCCCAGAAATGATGTTTGCTTGGCATTGGAGACAGCTCCCACCTAGGCGAGGATCCCTCATGCTCTGGTGGCCCCCTGAGCCTTAGCTTCTTCCTTTGACATTGGCCTTGCTCTTACCCTCACCAGTGCCTGCTTCCCAGTTCCTGCCCCTCTCCCCTGGGTGTTTGCCCTGGTGCCAGGCTTTGCTGCCCTTCCTCTCTGTCCACATTGAGTATCCTCATGCTGTGTGGTGCAGGAAATCTCCCAAGCATGGCCTTGCTCCTTCTCTGCCCTTCTCTCAGCGTGCCCGCTCCTCACCAAACTTCCTGCTCATGGAGGCTCATGTTCACCATGCCACTCAGACCCCTGGTGCCTCTGCTCATGCTGGGCTCCTCACCTGGAGGGTCTTCCTTCAGCCTCCATCCCTCTCCTCCCATCTACCCTTATTTTCGTCTCTCTCTTTACACCCAGCCAGAGCTCTAGTGTCAAGCAGCCCTGGTCTATCCCCAGCTCTGCCCTACAATGAGGTGTGCTCTTGGGAAGGATAGTCCACCTCTCTGAGCCTCGGTTTCCCTGTGAGTAAATGGGGATATACTATAGGCCTTGTCTCATGAGGTAAGTGGGAGGACAAAATGAGCGGCACAGGGGCTGGCCCTTGTGAATGTGCATACACGTTAGTTCACCACTCTGGGTAGCCAGAGGGCCAGCTGCCCGCTCAGAACTTCTGTACCCTTTGGAGGCCCCATCACACAGTGTGGTCCACAGTGCTGCACTGTTTCCTCCACCTGGCTGAATCTATCTCCAATGAGTGGGGTGGTAGACACTAAGGATGGGCTTCCTCAACCTCCCATGCCACCCTCCTTTTGGCTGGAGAGACTGGAAAACTAAAAACTGCATTTCCCAGGCTTCCTTGCAGCTGGGGTTCTGGAATTGAATTGGATTGTACCAATCCATTACACTCATGAAATTTGGATGGTGGACAAGAGGCCAAGGCTGTTTTCTGCCTCTGGTTGTTTCCAATGACTAGCAGGATTGTAGAAACATGGTGTTTTTCTGCAACATCTTCCATAGTTCACTCTCTAGCTTCTGGGAGTCAAGTATCAAGGACAGTGGTGACAATGTCAGAGTGGCTTAATTCTGGTTCCTTGATCTCTGTATTGCAGCTACAGTGGTTTCAAACCTATACTTCAAAGAATGGTCTCAGGGGTTGGAGTGCTGCTAGAGTCAGTTCAGAATTCTTCTGGAAATCATTCCTAGATTTACAGATTTACAACCTACTCTGTTGACCCTTCCAATAGTTTTGAAACACCTAACTCTCTATATTAAATGTCTCCCTGGTTAAAATACCCAGAGGGCTTTTCTATACACCCACAACTCAGCTGTTTTCAGCTCTTCCAACACTTCAGTAACTGGGTTCTCAAATTACCCCCCCCCCAGAGAGTTATCTGGGGGTGAGCAGGGTTTACAGACCAGAGCATCATCTGTCGTACATGTGGTACTAGGGCAGAGCACCCCCAGACACATTTTCCCCTCCTTGTGGACACAGTCTATTTCAGGGGCCTGCCTTGCCAGCCTGTCCTGACCCAGTCTGCAGAAGAAACATCTGGGCAGAGTCCTTCAGGGTCCCCTTCCCCAGCTGGGAAGTGGGGGGGTGAGGGGGTATGGGAGGAGCCAGGGTGAATGGCAGCTTTCACCAACACCTCACTCTTCTCGACATGTTTACTCACAGGCTGTCTGGAAAGTGAGAATCCTCCCTAATGGATGTTTCACCCAATTAAATAATTAAATCAGAGTGTTGCTAAGCACCCTCGGTGAATGCCTTCCAGTCCTGGAGGCTCCCTCATGCCAGGCGGTGGCTGCTGCCAGCTAGGGTCTGGCCAATGCTGAGAGGACAGAGGCTGGTGGGAGGAGCCAGTAGGCGGGGTGGTGGTGCCCCCATATTTCCAGGCCAGGATGAGGGAGATGAGTGTGATAGAGAGAGAAGGGAAGTACGGGTGTTTAGAAAAGGGAGGCTGGGGCTCATGGGCTGGGGTGGGGGTGGGTAGACAGTCCAGTAATTACTGGAACCTACAGGGGAGAGGCTAAGGATGTATGGTTCGTTCACGCTGTAGAATATCACTCAGCCCTTAAAAGAAATAAGATAAATTTACATGTATGGACAGGGAAAGATCTCTAAGATACTGTAAGTGAAAAAAAATGCAGATATAATATATACAGCTTAATTTAATATGAGTAAAAATAATATACACATGTACACATGCACCTGGTCACCTATGAAAAAGGGCCAGAGGAAGCCCACAGAGGGCCCCCTGGGTGACCAACGGGCCTGGGAATGGAGTGAGGAGAAGGTGAGTGAGTTTTCACTTTACTGTCTGCGCTCCTGAAATGCTTGACTCTTACAACCAGAATGTGTTCTTACAGCACATCTATAATTAAAACAAAAAATGTAGTGAGGAATGCTGTTAGAAAAAAAAAAAAAGAAATAGCTGTGTTTTTAAAAATGGCACACAGGGGGATGTAGGAGTTATGATAAATTGAAGAAAATAGATTCTTAACTCCAGGGAGTTTAGATTCTTGAATCAGTATTTTTCAATTATTTTGGCCTCGTGTCATAGTGAGAAACAGGTTTTCAGTAGATCTCAGTACACATATGTACATATATTCCAAACAGAAATTTCATGAAATGATGTTTGCATTTAGTACATATTGTGTACTCTAGTATTTTCTACTCTTTTCTAATTCTTCCTTTAAAAATACTGGTTGTGATCCTCTAAATAGACTTCATGAGCATTATGGGAAAATGCTGTTTAAACTGATGGGACTCTGGGGCCCTCTTAGGGAGAGTTTTGCCCATCGAGCACTTAGGGACAACCCCAACCTCAGTCTGGAGAGGAATCCTGGAGTCTCCCATTCCAAGTCCCAGAGGGGACAGGGAGAGACGTTCTTCACTGGCA
Source organism: Furipterus horrens (assembly GCF_987537825.1). Taxonomy (NCBI): domain Eukaryota; kingdom Metazoa; phylum Chordata; class Mammalia; order Chiroptera; family Furipteridae; genus Furipterus; species Furipterus horrens. Next base: position 53,869,282 of record NW_028327176.1, on the reverse strand, counting down.
TGACCACAGAGTGGCAGTGCTGGCCGCCTTTGCTACCAATCCAAGCACCAGATAGAGGTCTATCTTTAGATCATTATGAAACAGAATTAAACTATGGACTATTACCTCCCTGCCTCCATGTCCTGAGAGAGAGAGAGAGAGAGAGAGAGAGAGAGAGAGAGAGAGAGAGAGAGAGAGAGAGAACCCAAAACACTTCACATGAGGGGCCCAGACCTCCTCCCTGATGGGTAGCCCCGTCTTAAAGATGGAACAAAATCCCACCCCAAGTTCACATCCCAAGTTCTCACTATTAGCTGTGTGGCCTTGGGCAAGTTTCTTAACCTCTCTGTGTCTCAGTTTCTTCTGTAAAATGAGCATAGATAACAATGCCTTCTTCCCTCAAGGAGCTGTAAAGATAAAATGAATTAATACATGCAGAGCCTTAAGGACACTGCTGGAGGTCAGTAAGTGTAAGATATTGTTATTATACTGCTTTCTCTCCTAATTGCCTCTGCTCTGCAGGTGCTGTTAGTGGTGGGGCCGCGGAGTGCTTTAGAGGTCAATTAACTGCAGAAGTGAGTGAAATCCAGGAGATCCCATTTCCACCCTCTCCCCTGGCCGGGCAGTGGGCTGGAGCTGGGGGTGGGGCGTGGGGTGAAGGGGGATGAAGGGAGGTGAATTGGAGTGCAGCAGCTCAGATGAGGCTGATAAGCCACGACTTCAGCTCCCTTGTGATTGTGCCCTGGGGACTGGCCACCACCCCTGACCCCTCCCACTGCCATACACACTGCCAGAGCCAGACCTATCTTAGCCATCACTGTCCCTGAGCCAGGCCTACACTCTCTCTGACCCCTTAGGTCAGGTGGGAGGCAGAAACACCCTGCAGACCCTGAGAACCGCTCACTCTACCTTCTTTGTCAACCAAATCTCACTCAGGCAGTTGCGGGTGGTCCACCACCTCCCTCTTCTGCATCTGGGCACACTGCACTCCTCCCCTCCACCAGGTACAGGGCTCCTGTTCAAGGTAACCTCCCCCTGCCCCACTGGGGCTCTCATACTCTGTTCAGCCTCCCTCCTCTCTTCTCCACTCCTACTAAAAACATCCTTAATGCACCCTGCTCCCCAAAGCCCTTTCCCTGAGCTGGTTCCTACTCTATACCCGTATCCAGGTGTGTCTCAGCCATCACTGGGACCCTGAGGCCAACGCCTTCAATTCCAGCATCTTCCAATATCAGGGCATGATTTTATCTATTTATAACCTGAAAATAGCATCAAAATGGCCACATTTTAGGCCCTGGCTGCTGTGGCTCAGTGGATTGAGTATCGGCCTGTGAGCCCAGTGTCGCTGGTTCGATTCCCAGCTAGGGCAGATTACTAGGTTGCAAGTCAGGTCCCCAGCTGGGGGCGCAAATGAAAGGCAACCACACAGAGAAAAAAGAAAAAAAAAAAAATGGCCACGTTTTTCTTTTGGATCTGTCTCCACTGGGACAGACAACACAAGAGTAGAACAAAGAAGTGCCAGAGAAGTAGCCCCAGCATTTAAATTTGGATACAGTAAAATTCACTCTTTTTCACTAATAGTTTTATGAGTTTTAACACATGTAGAGAGTTCTGTAACCCTCACCCCAGTTAGGATACAGAACAGTTCTATCACACCCCGAGATATCTCCCTCCTGTCTTATTCTACTTCTATTTACTTCTCTCCCCAACTCAGTCCCTTGCAAACACACATTTGTTCTCCTTTCCTATAGTTTTACATTTTCCAAAAATGTCATATAAGTGACATGCCAGAGTATGTAGCCTTTTAAGACTGACTTCCTTCACTTAGCATATGCATTTGAAATTCATTTCTGTTGTTGCATGTATTAAGTTTGTTCCTTTTTATTGCTGAATAGTATTCCATCATATGGGTGTACCATAGTTAGGTTATTCATTATGGGTTAATGGACATTTGAGTAGTTTCCAGTTTGGGGCCATGATAAATAAAGCTGGTATATACACATTGGTGTACAGGTTTTTGTAAGAACATAAGTTTTCATTTCTCGTGGGTAAATACCTAGCAATAGAATTGCCAGGGCACGTGCAAGTTATTTAAAAATAAAAGATGGAGAGCAAATCTTCTTTCCAGGCAATCTCTGTTACCTTTTTCCCTGTATTTTTACAAAGATGTATGTGTTTGCTTATGTGTGAGAGAAAGGGAAACAGAGAGACAGAGATAGAGACAGAAAAAGAGAACATATGATCTTTTTTTTTTAAATGCGAATGATCAGATAATACATGTTTTGCTTTTGTTGCCTTTTTTACTTAAAGGATGTTGAAGATCAGACTTTCTTAATTCTCTCATTCTTTTCTATAGCTGCCTACTATTCCATATATAGATGTACCATACTTTTAACTTCTTATTAAGGATTTTTTGTTTTGGGGGAATTACAATGTTGTAACAATCATCCTTGTATATGGTTCTTGTGCCACTGAACACAACTACAAGATAAGTCATAGGTGAAAACCTGAAAAGAATAATGTACATCCTAACTGCCACTTTCTCCCCTCCTCCCCTGTCTCTTGGCCTGGGCGGGCCTCTGCCAGCCAATGAAACTGCCCTTCATCACTCATTCTCCTTGATTTCTCTGAGTCAGGCAATGCTGCTGACCCCATCCTTTTGTTTGAAACATTCCCTTTTGGAGCTCCTGGCCTCTTTTGTTTCCCCTGCTTCTCTGATGGTCTCTTCCCCATTTCCACAACCTCTCAGCCCTCAGACCCACTCAGCTCTCTCCTGCCTCCCCTGTCTCCCACTATGAGCTCCACCCACACTTATTCAGGCAGCTTCCACTTTATGTCCACCGTTCTGGCCTCCATTCTCAGCTCCAGTCAACTTCCTGCCCATATTGTGAGGCCAACACCCCAAACCTGACTCGGCATCTTGCTTCCCTTGAAAGCTACTCCTATCTGCGTGCCCTGGTTTTATTTACAGAGCTGCCACCTCACCAGGAAACTGGGAGACTTTGTTTCGGCGGATGTGCCTCACACACCCTAGGCTCGGTTGTAAGCCACTCTGTCCAGCAGAGGCTTCGTGACCACGGTGGAACAAACTTTTACCCAGGACATTTCATTATGTCTGGGGGAAGGAAGGTGGCTGCCTCTCTAGTGGAGAACAGCGATTAGACCTTCTTCCCTCATGCCTTTTATTGAGGAGGATACACATGAGAGATACAAGGTCAAGATTCATGAATCATCAATAGTTCAGAGGCATTAGGGTTACAGTTGACAGTAACAGATTACATGTACTAGTACAGAGGGTACAGTGACTAGTCTGTGTTAGTCATGGTCTATGAAACATCTTGACGCCACACTGGCATTAGGTGAAGGTTTCATACATTCCTATCTAGAGACTGTTTATGTTATACTACAGATAAAGAAAGCAGAGCAAGTTCTAAAGCGTAAGAAGTATTTTTTAAATCCAATTCCCACAAAAACCCTCTGAGTGGCTTTTGGTTATGTCTCCCGTGCAGCCTTACGTTGAGGCTTAAAGACAGGCGTGACCAGAATGGTGGCAGCAGTCATGCTCAGGCTGAGGCTACAATTCCCTAAACCACGGGGAGCGGTTCCCTACACTCTGTGTCCCCCTCCCATACACACACATATAACGCCATCTTCTCACTTTCTCCTCCCATTAATTAGTCACCAAATGTTGCCCTCCCTGTGGTTCTTCCCTTCTAATTCTGCAACCAACCATCTGGGGCTGGGTTTCCCGTAACAATAAGGGCTGGCACTAATGAAGCCTTTTACTATGTGCCAAGCACTGTGCAAGAATTACCAGTCAGGTGTAAACCTCACACAGCCTTACAAGAAAGAATCTGTTAGCCATTTAAAGCTCAGATTTAGTATCACATCTAGGAAGTGGTGGACACAGTATTCAGTCCCAAGCAGCGTGGAGCCTGCGTGCTGCATGTGACTACACCGTTGTACCTCATTCCTCATTGAGATTGCCTTATAACAGACCATCTGGCCTGCAGACCTTACTAAATCCAACTAACACTCAGCTCACAGGCTGCTCTTCCTAAAACATTGCTCTAATTGCCTCACAATTCTGATCCAAGGCCTTCGCAGCCTCCAAATAGAGCCTCTATGCCAGGCTTGCTCTTCAAGACCCTCTATGCCATCCAAAAAAAAAAAAAAAAAAAAAAAAGGTGTATTCAAGAGTCATTTAAAATTCTGTTTATTTATTTTTGGATAACGAATAGATTTACATTGTTAAAAATTCTAAATATAAAAAGGATGCAAAGTATCCTTTCCCTCTTTCCCTCTCATCTCTCAGCTGCCCATTTCTTTTCATCACAGGAAACAAATACTGGTATCTCGTGTATTTTTTTTCTGAGATATTTGGTTGTGGGAGTTGAAAAAGTCCAACAATTCTTTGGTACTCCTCCCTTGAGGGTGGACTGCACTAATTGACTCCCTCGTGGTGGTGGGCAGACTTCTAAGACTCGGGCATAAAAGGGCTTAGGGCCTCCTCCTTGCTGTAGCCTGCAGGTTACAAGGATACTGAAGCAGCCCCTGGAGAGGTCTGCACGACAAGGGAGTGAGGCCTCCCACCTACGCCCTGGGAGGTAAGCATCTTGGAAATGGGTCCTCCAGCCTCTGATGAGCCTTCAGACAACCACAGCCCCAGCCTGCGTCTGGACTGCAACCTCACAGGATACCCTGGGCCAACTCACCCCGCTAAGCTGCTCCCAAATTTCCAGCCTACAGAAACTGTGAGATAATATATAGTTGATTCTTCTTTTCAAAAAGATTTTATTTATTTATTTTTAGAGAGAAGAGAAAGGAAGGAGAAACAGAGGGAAAGAAACATCAATGTGTGGTTGCCTCTTGTGTGCCTCCAGTTGGGGACCTGGCCCACAACCCAGGCATGTGTCCTGACTGGGAATCAAACCAGCGACTCTTTGCTTCACAGGCCGGCACTCAATCCACTGAGCTACACACCAGCCAGGGCAATACAATTGGTTCTTATTGATCATGGCAGTTATGTTCTATAAAGTCACCGAGAACGCTGAATTGTCAAATACTGAACTATTGTTTCTAGGGGAAATATAGTTAGGTTCCTACAAAAGTCTGGTCATATTTTCTTCAACAGATCAATACATCACCTTGTGTTATGTCTGTTTCTGTTTAAGGACACTTTGCTTCATGTATACTGTTGATTCATAAACATTGAACTCATGGCCAACAGCATTATTACTCATTAGAAACTGAATAAAATTTATCCAGCACATGTATTTTCTCTGTAAGGCATGTTCAGCCTTCTTGTGTTTAAGGGGGCCTTTTTAAACAGCAAAATCACCAACAGAAAGCACAAAATTAAAAAATGACTATGGCACTAAAAAGACAGGAAAGTATACTTGTTTATAGAGCATGAGAGCTGACATAAGAAGGCAGAGGGCACATTGTTCAACCTCAGCTGGGAATGTGCCCGTGGGGCAAGTCAAATTTTTTGCTGCTCTGCATTTACCTGCAAATGACTGTGAAAGTACTTTGAGTATTGATTTTGGGGCTTTAAGGTCATTTTCAAAAGTAGGTGAGTTAACAAAAAACAGACTACATGAATAATTAAATTAACTGCAAATATCTGTTGTTTTAGTCCATTAAGAATTGGGGTAATTAGCTCTGCAGCAGATCCATAACATGCAAACCATATGATCCCATATTTTTGCAGAGTAATGTTATATGCATAGAACAGGTTCTGGAGCCCACAATACCAGTATAAGTAGCTTTAGATGAGTGGACTTATGGATGTTTGGTAGTATTTTCTGATTTTTCCTGAGATAAGTATGTATTATTTTGTGATGAAAACATAACAAAACATTCAGAATTATATTGTTAGATGTTGTTTGTTTCAATTAGTTACCTGATGTTAGACAAATATTTTGCAATAAATTCCATGTTGTTAGACCTTTGTTTGACCTAACCAATCCTTTTTTTGATACTTAAATAATTCCATTCCACCAGATTACTTTTGGCCAAATTGTTTTGAGCCGCATGTTATCTGTCCTATTCAATCATCCCTTCTTGCCCTTTAGCTTCAATTCCCCTCCCTGATTTCTTCCCAGACCCTGCTCAGGTCTTCCCCATTAAAACAAATGACATTCTTGTCCTGAGAATGCCTACATTCACTGCTTCCCCTAGCTCACTCCCAAACTCGGTCCCCTGTAGTCCACCTTCTGACTCCGTCCATTCAGCAGAACTGTTCTCCAGCCTCCTTGCGGTTAAGTCCAGTTGACACTTCTCAGGTCCTGTATTAGCCTAGGACTTCCCACTATGCCTTCTCCCTCCTTCCTGAAGCACCCTGCCTGGGCTTCCACGTCCACACATTTCCTCCCCACATGCTCCTCTGTGGCCTCTTTTTGCAGCCTCTTCAGAGCAGGTGATCTTGGGGCTCCTCTCTCCTTGGTCCTCTTCTCTCCTTACTTCCCCTGTTCCCTCTGTGGGGATCTCACTCTCCATGGCTTCAGTTACCTCTGTATGTTGAGGGTTGTCACCCTGCTGTCAAGCCTGAGCTCCCACCCGTCTGTCAGCCGAGCACTGGGCCTCTCACCTGATGTCTCCACCACACCACACCTTCAGCTTGTCCACGCAGAACCCATCCTGCCACTCCCCACCCTCTCTAGTCCATTCTGCCCTTTTCCTCATTTCAGATTCTCATGCTAGAAATTTCGGAATTGCTCCTTCTTCTTCCTCAGACTCCATACAATACTGGGCACTCAGGAGCATTCAATTAATATTAATGTAATGACTTTAATCAACCACCAAGTCCAGCTGGTTTCACCTGTGAATGACCTGTCCCCCCTCCCATCCCTGTATTTTATTGCCTGTCGCTTGTCTGTTTCTCCATTAGATTATGGGACTGATCTCAGAGGCAGCAGAGCTGTGAACTCAGGGCACCTTAATAAGGTGCTGTGCTAAAGAAACCCAGCCTGCTCTCAGAACACCAAGCTGCTGGGCACTGGGCTGCCCCTTACGAGTTCCCCACTTCCCATCATCCATCCAGGAGAAGGGGTTGCCTTTGCATCAAGAAGAGGCACCTCTTTCTTTATACTGAAAGATGAGATGATATCCATCCACACGTAGTGTCCGGTTCAGCAGGCTGCATGTCCATCTTCACGTTGGCTTGGCCTCGTTTAGCCCAAGGGAAGAGGGGGCTCCTGCCTTCAGGAGGTCCTGCCCCGGCTGTGAGACAGGAGAGGACAGGAGAGGAGGAACCGCGAGGGGAAGGTCCAGAGGTTGTGTGCCTCCTGGAGCAGTGAGGGCAATGAGCGGTGGGAGCTGGGAGAGGAGGAGATGGCCGATTTACTCACTGCTTACAGACTGCCTTGAGGCCAAAGCAACCTTACTCTGCGGAGACACTCGAATTTCCAGCCGGCCACTCTGGTAGCGCAGCCCCTCGAAGGAATTGTAGTTCTGAAAATTACCAGAAGAGGCCGCGCTCAGCTCACATTTGCTCTGGCGGGGAGGACTGCGTGAGCTAGACTTGGATGGCAAGATTTGATGGATGAACAACAGGAGCAAGCGTGGAGAAGTGGTGCGCTGACTTCCATGTTTCTAGCATGTATGATATCCAAAACTTGAGCATACAGGAGAGGAGCAGTCAGGGGAAGTGAGTGGGGTTAAACCTGTGGAATCTGAGGTCCTGAGGGACATCCTGTGGAAGATGTTGACTGTGCAACTGATATACAATTCTGGGGCTCTCGGGACAGATTGGGGTTAGACAGGTAGACTTGGGTCATCTTGTGTGAGCCATGATGCAAGACCTGAAGTGGCTGAGATTGCCCAGGAGGCACGAGAACGAGGCATGCCAAAGTCCCAGTCTGGGAAGCATAGGTAATTAAGGGGCTGGCCGGAGAGAGTGAGAACTTTCAGAGAGGTAACAGAATAACTGAAAGAGACTGTAATGGATACAAAGGTTGAGAGAGTTTAAAAGTGAATGAGTGTCCCCATCGACAGCCCTCTAAAGAAGAAACTTTGCTAGCTGGTCCCAGGATATCTTATGTGTGGAATAGAGAAGGTGGGAAAGGACAGATACAACCGAGAGGCTGGAGGGAAGGCGGGCCCTTATCTAGAGAAGTGCAGTACATAATGAAACAAGGCAGGAAAAAGAAAATCCATGGGAGGGGGGAGGTCACCGCACTGGGGTTTAAAAAAGCTTTATTGAGGTGTTGGAGAGTGTGAGGGTCTCCAGTGTAGGTCCAGGTGAAAGAAGATTGGGGGAGGGAGAAAATAGGGGGCCCTTGGAAAGTGTGTTACAGTAGAGTACACATAGAAATTTCTTCTTGATTTATATTTGGAGGCCAGATTTGAATGACGCACATCTTTGAGCCACATAGGACCTTATAGGATCTTGGTTTTATTAGAATCCATTAAACTTTAGCAAGCTAGAAATAGAAAAAAATTCCTTAACATGACAAATGAAAAATGACCATAAATTAATAGCATACTTAGTAATGAAATATTGAAATCATTCCCATAAAATGTAAGACCAAGACAAAAATTTCCATTATTGTTTCTATTATTCAACATTGTAATGAAGATACTACTTCAACAAGAAGTCAAAAAGAAAGAATACTTCTTGGAAAGGAAGAAACCAAATTATCATTGTTGCAGAGAGTTAACTGAAAAACTATTAAATCTATCAAGGGAATTAAGTGGCCAACACAAGATCAACATAGAAAAATCAACAGTTTTCCCACATGCCAGTAATAAGTGATTTAAAAACATAAAAGTCAAAAGACACCAATTCCAATAGCAACTAAAAGCTATAAAATACTGTACATATACATTTACAATGGTTAAAATGGTAAATTTTATGTTATTTCTATCTTACACAATAAAAAGATAAAAAATACTATATCTAGAATTTAAATTAATAAAAAGAGCAACACCTATTTGAAGAAAACTCTAAAAGCATTATTTAAGAAAAAAGAAGAAAAGCTAAACAAATGGAGACACATCATATTTCTAAGATGCTATTATTTATTTATTTATTTATCGTTTATTATATTACAGTTGCCCCAATTTCTTTTTTTCCCTTTTGCCCCCTCCACCTCACCCACCCCTCTCACCCACAGTCAATCCCCAGTCCGTTGTCCATGTCCATGAGTCATTCATGCATGTTCCTTAACTAATCCCTTCCCCTTCCTTCCACCATTCTCCTTCCCTCCTCCCCTCTACAGCTATGAGTCTGTTCCATGTTTCCACGTCTCTGGTTCTATTTTTCCCATTAGTTAATTTTGTTCATTAGATTCCAGTTGTAAGTGAGGTCATAAGTTATTTGTCTTTCGCCACCTGGCTTGTTTCACTTACCATAATAGTCTCCACTTCCAGCCATGCTATTGCAAAAGGTAGGGCTTCCTTCTTTCTTTCTGCTGCGTAGTATTCCATTGTGTAAATGTATCACAGTTTTTTAATCCACTCATCTACTGATGCGCCCTTGGGCTGTTTCCAACCCTTAGCCATTATAAATAGCACCACTATGAACATAGGGGCGCATAAGTTCTTTTGAATTGGTGTTTCAAGATTCTTAGGTTATATTCCCAGAAGTGGGATCGCTGGATCATAAGGCAGTTCCATTTTTAATTTTTGAGGACATTCCATACTATTTTCCACAGTGGCTGCACCAGTCTGCATTCCCACCAACAGTGCACTAGGGTTCCCTTTTTTCCATCTTCGTCAGCACTTCTTGTTTGTCTCTAAGATGCTCTTGTGGTGCAATATTTTAATTGGTTTAAAACCCATGAATTAGACATTATTATAATTACTATATTAGGCAACATATGTTTGTCTATATGCTTACCAGTTTCTTTGCTCTTTCTCAAATCTTTGACCTTCTTTCCAGGATCATTTTTCTTCTTCCTGAAGGAACATTCTTTAGCAATTCTTTAGTACAGGTTTATTGGTGCTAAACTCAGTTTACCTGTTTAGTTATGTCTCTAATTCACCTCATTCTTCAAAATAGTTTTGATGAATATATAATTCTAGCATGACAGCTATTTTCTCTTCATCCTCTGGGCATATTCTTTTGCTAGCTTCTGTTTTCCACTCTTGCTGTCAAGAAATGTTTGTCAGCTTAATTTTGTTTCTTTGTAGGTGACATGATTTTTCTTTTGATTGCCTCTAAAAAAAACCTTTTTATTATGGAAAATTTCAAATGTACCCCAAAGTAGAGAGAAGGATTTAATGAACTTCCGCATTCCCAACACCTGGCTTCAATAGTGAACATTTTTGCCACCATCAGTGTTTCCTTTATTCTGACTCCCTTTCTCTGAGGCATTTTTTTGGGTTACAGTATCTAAAGCAAATTCCAGAGAGATATGTGGGTCAGATGTGTCTTTGATAGATAGAAACTTTTTGCTTTATTTTCATGTTAATCTCTTAATATTATCTAATTCCTCATGCATGTTCAAATGCCGATGATTGTTCTAAAATGTTTTTTTTTTACAGTTGGTTTGTTTGACTCAGCATCCAAACAAATTCCACATTGTGCATTAGTTGATATGGCTTTTAAGTCTCATTTCATCTATTACAGCCAGTCCCACCCCACTTCCTTTTTTATGCCATTTATTTGTTGATAAAAACAGGCCATTTGTCCTGTAGAATGTGTCACAGTCAGGATTTGGCTGATTACTTCCTCATGGTGTCAGCTCACTTGTTCCCCTACTTCCTGTATTTCCCATACATTAGTAGTTATAACAGAGTCTTGATTAGATTTAGGTTACATTATTTTGGTAAACATCTGTCATAGGTGGCACTGAGTATCTTTTATTGCACCATGCCTGGAGGCACACTGTATTTTGCTGTTGCACTGTGGTGCACTTTAGTAACTAAATTAGGGGGTGCGAAGTGGCAATTTCCTTCTAGTTCTATCATTCCTTCTCTTTCTATATTTCATGTGATTTAGCAAAATGTAGTCATTATTTATTATTATTTTTGAGGCTGGTATTATTTGTCTTTAGCCAATGTCTCTTCAAGTTGGCATTTTTTATGACCTTTTAACATTATTCTAGTGGTTTCTGACCATTTCCTTACTTCATGGCTCAAAGAGATCTCCCAGGTTCATCTTGTACATTTTCTGCCCTGGTTCCTGTTAGTGAGAGATGGTACTTAGCAAAGTTTGGTCACTAAAGGTATTTATTCCTACTTGGTTTTCATTTCTTCAAAAAACAGAGCTGAAAAACACATACATTTTGATATTTCCAATTCAATTAGAAGATTATAAGGTTTTTAACTGAACTTAAAAAATTTTAATCTCTAGCTGTTTTTACAACTCTTTCTCTGTCTCTAGTTTTCTTCAGTTTCCTTATAAGCATCTAGGGGTGGATTTCTTTTTATTTCTCCTGCTTGCATCCTGTATCTGTGGATTTATATATTTCATCAGTCCTGGAATGCTCTTCTTTTATCTCTTCATATATTGGTTCTCCTATTTCTTTTCATAACACCCTATGGAAATTCAGTTAGACAAATGGCAGGCCTTTTCATTCTATGCTCCACAGATCTTAACCTTCTTTTCCACTTTCCATTTCCTGTTTCTCTTTGTTGCATTTTAAGTAATTTCAGCTCTTCACTATTTCACTTTTCAGCTGTGTCTAAAGCTTTTTTGTGTGTGTGTGGTTATGTTTGTTGATGAAAACTGGAGGAAGATTAAATTGCATCATTAGGTAAATATTTACATAAATTATTATATATATAAAATGAATATTATGAAATCATTTACATGGCAGTTAGAAAGTTTTAAAACTAATGTACAAAGTTATCTTAAATAATTTTGGGTAAAATAATTAAAATATACACACTGTTATCTCAATTATATAAAAATTATGTATAGAAATAAAAGTGTGATCCATTGAAAGTAGAATAGATAAGAAAAATAGAAAGACTGTGGTCCATGTAACAAAATAGAGCAGTGAAATTTAAATGCAATACAGCTAAACAAAGCAACATGAACAAATCTCATGATTGTGAAAGAGCAAACTAGAAAAATACATGCAATATAATTTACAGAAAAATCAAAACAAAATGAAACAATATATTGCTTAAGAATGGGTACCGGTTGGACCAGATGAAACTGGTAAAACACTAAAGAAAAATAAAGAAGTGAAAACACAAAATTTAAAACACAGAATTAATGTCACTGGGAATGAAAGAGGCTGGGATCTGGGGAGGGCAGTGGGGATTTCAAATGTTTTGGTTTACTAACTGAGTGGTGAGTCCACTGATGTTTGCTTTGTTTTCATTCCTTGTATTTTTAACACAGGTAACACATATTCTCTTATTTATTCATAAAACCATATGTTTAAAAGAGCCAAAGAAAACATATTTCAATGATATTCATTCCTGTATCTGGGCATTTTGATTGTGATTTTGTCTCTCTTCTATATTTCTATATGTCATTAACATTTTGTACAGTGGCATATATTACATTTATGGTCCGAAAAAAAATCTTCAAGCTAAGTTGGAAAGTTGGCAGCAAAAAATTCATGTTTTTAGAAATGAGCCTCATATTAGAATTCTGAAAAAACAAGAAAGTTTTGGTGAGCTGTTTTGCTAGTCTTCATAGAGAAGGAAACCCTGATGACTGGAGACCACAGTTCACTGTAGATGGTACTGAGGTCAGAGTGGCCCGCAGTCTGTGGAGGAAAGTTTTCCAGGGCAGAGAGGCGGCTCTAAGATGATGGAAGAAGCCTCAGGCACAACTCCCCTTTCCTCACCTGTGCCCACCCGCCCTACAGCGCTCCTGGCCTTCCCAGGCCAGACATGCTGGGACTGCTTTATCTCTGTTCACACAGTTAGGCTCCACCTCAAATGGTTTACTGTTTGAAATCATGCGGAAATAAACATTCTTATACAAAGTTCTTTGAACACCTGTATGAGGATTTCCACAAAGTAAATTCCTAGAAACAGAATTTCCAGATTAAAGGGATGGCCCATTTTAAATTGTTGCCTTTTTTCCCCTCACACGGGATATCACTATTGTATTCATTGGTGATTTTAAACTTGCAATGAGGTTAAGCATTTTTCATATGTTTAACTGATCTTTGTAGTGAGTGTCCCGTGAATGGTTTATTCAAATTCCTTGAGCAGTTGAGATAGAACCGCAAGTATAAAAAAATTAACTCCTACATTTTATTCTGTTACATAAGTTGGGTTTTATGTTTAGATCTTTAATCTATCTGACATCTTTTTTATTTGGAACTCTTACTTTGTATTTAATATTTATTACTATTATTTTTAAGTATGTTTTATTGATTATGTTGTTACAGTTGTCCCAATTTCTTTTCCCTTTGCTCCCCTGTTCCCAGTATCCCCCTTCCCTCCAGCAATCCCATTTCCCTTAGTTCATGTTGATGGGTCATGCAATAAATTCTTTGGCTTCACCCTTTCCTATATTATTCTTAACTTCCCCTTGTCTATTTTGTACCAATCAATTATGCTTCTTAGTCCCTGCACCATTTCCCCATTTATTCCCCCTCCTCCTCCCAGCTGATAACCCTCCAAATGATCCCCATACCTATGATTCTGTTCCTATTCTGGTTTGCTTTGTTAAATTTTGTTTTTATTTTTTAGATTCAGTTGTTAATAGTTGTGAGTTTGTTGTCATTTTAGTGTTCATAGTTTTGATCTTCTTTTTCTTAAATAAGTCCCTTTAACATTTCATATAATAATGGCTTGGTGATGATGAATTCCTTTAGCTTTACCTTGCCTGGGAAGCACTTTATCTGCCCTTCCACTCTAAATGATAGCTTTGCTGGATAGAGTAATCTTGGTTGTAGGTTCTTGCTTTTCATCACATTGAATACTTCTTGCCAGTCTCTTCTTGCTGCAAAGTGTCCTCTGAGAAATCAGCTTATAGTCTTATTGGCACCCCTTTGTAGGTAACTCTCTGCTTTTCTCTTGCGCTTTTAAGGTTCTCTCTTTATCTTGAATCTTTGGCATTTTAATTATGATGTGTCTTGGTGTGGTCCTCTTTGGGTTTAGCTTGTTTGGAACTCTCTGTGCTTCCTGGACTTGTAGTCTATTTCTTTCACCAAATTTGGGAAGTTTTCCTTCATTACTTCTTCACATAAGCTTTCAATTTCTTGCTCTTCCTTTTCTCCTTCTGGTACCCCTATGATTTGGATGTTGGCACGTTTGAAGTTGTCCCAGAGGTTCTTAAGCCTCTCATTTTTCTCAATTCTTGTTTCCTCATTCTGTACTGGCTGACTGTTTATTTCTTCCTTATGTTCCAAATCATTGATTTGAACCCTGATTTCCTTCCCTTCACCTTTGGTTTCACGTGCATTTTCCTCTGTTTCACTTAGCATAGCTTTCACTTCTTCCCTTTTGCATTTGCTGTATTCAAGCATGTCTGTCAAGTCTGTGAGCATCATTATCACCAGTGTTTTGAATTCTGCATCTCTTAGGTTGGCTATCTCCTCATTGCTTAGTTCTCCCACTGGAACCTTGATCTATTCCCTCTTTGGGGCCATACCTCTCTGTCTCCTCAAGTTGACAGGCTCCTCCTGTGTTTGCCTCTGTGTCTTAGGTAGAGCAGTAGGGCCTATTATGTTGTAAGGGGCGGATCTTTAGGTATTCATCAATACAGGCAACCTGTTTCACCACATTGTGGTGCTGTGTGTGGGGGAGGGGTCTGAGAGGAAACAGTGCTGCTTGCTCAGCACTTGCCCTTCTTCCAGGCACTTTTCCCACTTCCCATATGGGACTGGCACCCTTCTAGCTGTTGCCCTGGCCATCGTTCCCAGGGTGGGTGGGTCTGCGAACATTCTAGGACTGTGGGGGCCCTTTAAACAAATGGACTCTGCTGAGAGACCGGCAGTTTCTTCCTCTGCCCCAACCCCCAGTGGTTTTCACAGTCAGAAGCAATGAGGCTTTATTTTTTCTGGCACTGGTACCGTGAGCTGCTCAGTCTGGACTGGTACTGTGAGTACTCCCCAGTTGTCCCTTCCTACTTTTTAAAACGTGTGACTCTGCTTTCTGCCAGCCTGTCGCTGCCATGACCACAGCCACCACCACACTGCATCCTCTCCGCCCCATCTCTGCTCCTCTTACTTGTCTAGGGTATTTCTTCTTTATATCTTTGTTTGTTGGACTTCCATGCACCTCAGTTTTCTGGAATTTCTGGTTGTCTCTAGTTTTGAGATAGTTGTATTCTTTCTTAGTTGTGGAGAGAGATGCAGTGTGTCTATCTAGGCCTCCATCTTGGCTGGAAGTCTGATATTACTATTATTTTTTTAAGAATGAAAACTAAACTTATCCTTTTTATTTGAAATACCATCTTTATCATAGATTAAATTCTTAGGCATGCATTAAGACTATTTCCAGACTTTCTGTTTTGTTCCTGCTGACTCTTTTCGTCTGTTTCTGGCTGTACCCCAGATTGTTTTAATGAATGCAGCTTTACAACACCTGCCTGGTACCGACTAGGCACTTACTGAGTGTGTATTTGTCTCTCTCTTGCGCTAGCTTTCCGAATATACTTTAGAATCAGTTCATCAAGTTAATGTGAAACCCACTGAGTTTCCTGTCTTGTACTTTCAAAACTCCTTAAGCAATTTTATCTTAGAAGGTATTTTATCAGTAGTATATGTTTGCTTTTAGTTTTTTAAACCAGAGCTAAAAGTATTTTCTTTTAATTGGTACATTTCATCATCTCTTACAGTTTCAGATTGCTTCCTTGTTGTTTGCCATCATTTGCTTTCTGGTCTGTGTTTTCTTTGTTGTTTCTTTCCACTGCCAACAACTTAAAAAATGTGTAATTTTTAAAAATTTATCTTTTTACTTAAAAAAAATGTGCTTAAGCCTGTGAAACTCCAAATTCATTCCTTTTAAAAGCCAAAAGAGCAAGCAGACAAAAACAGAGACGGTGGAGATATAAACAGTAAAATTAATAAATTTGATCTTTTTGAATATAGGTATAAAATTTAAATTGGCCTTAAAAGGAGCAGTAATAAATTTCATGGAATCAATATCACACAGACCATGTCACCTGGCCATAAAGCACTAAAATTAGAAATTTTAATTAATAACAAAAGTTAGATTTAAAAGCACATGCCTCTTGCAGTTTTGTGGCTCTGCAGTGCCTCTGATCTCTCCTACCTGCCCTCTCTCCTGGGTTGCTAGATGGATCAGGGAAACTTGCAATTCTTACTCTACATAGCCATTCGGGTTCTCTAGCCTCTCCTCACAAACTCAGCTCCCAGACCAACTTTCTTCTTCCAGAACCCACCCAGGTACCCAGCAGAAACAAAAGTGTCATCTTCTGACTCGCCAGAGTCTGCCCTCCTATGATATTTTTAATGGCAGCTTCACACATAATCAGTATTTGTTGGCTTTCTGTCTCCATCCAACATCCTACGATAAAATAAAACACATGTTTATGGTTAGAAGCTCTGATTATTGGAGATAGAAACGTCACAAATTGTTAGTATGACCATAAACAATTTTGAAGGGTACTGCTTAGGTATTTTGAATGCTGTCCCTCAAACTGGATTTGTCTGATGCTTATCTCTTAATTAGCAAGTGGTTTTGAGTTTTTAGAAAGTGAAGTGCCCTTCCTGTTGCTTCGAACTGATTTATCACGAGGGATGTTAATCTAAATAGCTTGATGAAGGTGGTGTCTGCCAGGTTTTGTCATTGTAAAATCACTATTTTTCATACTCTGTTTTTTTGAAGGTGAGTCTCAGAGTCCAGCCACACTCAAAGAATGTGGAATTAAGTTCCCCTTCTTGGAGGGGGCAGTAATTACATATATGATGTAGAATGTTTCTGTAAGAAAGATTTTTCTTTTCTCTCATTTACCTTGTTTATTCACTCAATCATTTATTGATATCACTATAAACTCCTGAATATTTATCTTATTTTATGGGTTATAATTTAATACTATTATGGTTTATTTTGTGGCTCAAATTGTTCTAACTCTGGCCATTGGGAGTCCCTTCAGGTGGACACCTGGGTCCTTTGGATATTACCCCTTCCCCCCTTTATTCTCTTGAGGACTTACCTACTTTCTAGCATTACAACATGATCCAGGTTCATCTTCTATTTCCCATGCTCTAGTCCTAGAATCAGCCATTTCTCCAAAAAGCCTGGTTCTTTTTACTGAAGGATGTACGTATTTAAAAACTATGATCTGGGTGCTGGATGTGCTCATTGCTATTGGTATATTACTCATTTCTTTAAATGTGCCTTTCAAGTTTCTAAGTTCCTCTTCTAGTTCTTTCTTTTCCTTGCAATTTATATTTTGAAAAAACTGGTTTGTTTGTCCAGTAGTCTGTGTTTTGCTGGTTACCTCCCTGAGTGGTTTAACATTTTCCTCTGTCCCATATAGTTCCTAAAAACTTATAGTTGGATCTAGAGATGTGATCAGATTCTGGTTATATTTTTTTGAGGGGGCAAGACCGCTTCATAGGTGGTGGTGTGCACTTCCATTAGGAGGCACAAAATTCCTGGTTATCTCTTTTTGGTGTGATGTCTGCAGCAAATATCAATCATTGCCTAGATCCTTTCATTCATTAGGGGCTATAGTGATAGTCCAATTAAATCATTTCTTTTTCTTTAATTGCTGAAACACTTCTTCTCATCTACTATTTTGTGACCTAATGTTACAATCCCTATAAAAAGAGCAAAATTTTTTCCCTGTATTTAGCAGTTTTCAAAGTGGTGTTGGTTCCTTAGCATCTTCTAATGATGACAAATTTAATTTTTAAAAATTGTGAATTGTGGGTTTAAATATATTTCATGTACTTCAACCAATTGATTTTTTTATCCTTGTTGGTGCACCTTTGGCCAGTGGAAGCCTCTCACATTGGCTCCTGAGGAGCAGGCAAGAAGCAGACGCCCCGTGCAGCCTCTAGGTCTGGTGCAAACCCCTACGCCTAGTCTTACTCTTAAAGAGAACAACACTGCAACTTCTAGGGTTCTGGTTCGGGCTTTGACAGATTTGCCAACACAGGGAATACAAGAGAGGGAGCCCATCATGGTGGGGAAGATGATGAGTTCAACTTCCAACACTGTTATCGGCTGAATTGTGTGCTGCTAGCCCCCAATTTATATGTTCAGGTCCAAATCCCCAGTACCTCAAATTCTGGCAATCTTTGGAGATAGAGCCATTAAGGTCATCCAATATGACTGGTGTCCTTTATAAGAAGAGAAGATTAGGACACAGACAATGCATAGACTGAGGGACAACCATGTGAAGATGCAGCAAAAAGTTGGCCACTTGCAAGCTGAGAGTCCTCAGAGGAAACCAAATTTGCCAATGCCTTGATCTTGAACTTCTAGCCTCCAGAACTGTGAGAAAATAAATTTCTGTTGTTGAAGCTGCCCAGTCTGTGGTATTTTGTTATGGTAGCCCTAGCAAACTAATACAAACTTGTTGAGTTTGAGGTATCTGTGGATGTTTCATGGCATTTGTAAGTATAGATCTGGGGTGCACAAGAGAGGACTGGGCTGGAAGTGTCATATGGTAGTTGGGGTCATATACAGGGTGAACAAAACCACGTGTGTAAAGTGAAACTCCAGAGAGAGTGAGGAATGAAAAGAGACGAGGGCTGAGAAATAAACCCAAGTTAAGAAATAGGGGAAGGAAGAGAAGTACCTGAAGGAGACCCAGGTGTAGTGGGTTGAGGAAAAGGCAGAACCAAAGGCATGGAAGGGTGGAGTTCCAGAGGCAGAAAGTGGGTTTGAGGGAGTTTGGAGAAAGGAATGGTTAACTGCGGAATGCCAAAGAGAGGTCAAGTAAGGCTGGGACTGAAGAAGGGCCTTAGGGTTTTGCAATATAGGGGGAGGGGTGTGTGGAACACGGAGAGCTAGACTGAAGTGGTTTTGGTGTGAATAGGGAAGTAAGGGGATAGAGACCAGGAGGACAGATCATCTCCAGGAAACCCGAAGGAAAGGAGGACATGATATAGTATAGACTGATAGAGAGAGGGAGTGTGTTGTTTTCTTTTCTTTTTTTTTTTTTTTTATGGGGAGTGACTTGAGCATATTTATTGGTGAGAGTAAGGAGCCAGGGGATGAGATGTACAGAAATAAGGAAGACAGAACCCTGGACTGTCCCAAGGCAACAAGAGGGAAATGAAGCACACAGGAACACCGCTGTCTCTCAGATGGGAAACATGCAGGTGGGAATAGGTGTATAGGTTTAAGGTAGAAATCTGGGGATGAAGATTCATGCACATTTTTTTTTTTTTATGTGTGGATGCATGTTTTCATTTCTCTTGAGTATATATCTACGAGTAGAATTGATGGGTCATATGCTAACTCCCAAGTTTAGCAATTTGAGGAATGCCAAACTGTTTTCCAAAGAGGCTACATATCATTTTACATTCCCACCAGCAATATATGAGGATTTTAATGTCTCCACACCCTGACAACACTTATTATCTGTCTTTTAAAAATTATATCCATTCTTTTGGGTGTGAAGTGGGATTTTATTGTTTTAATGTACATTTCCCTAACATGGCTAATATTTTTGGTGTATTTTCATGGCATGTTTGTCACTTGCATATCTTATTTAGGGGGAATATCTATCAAATCATTTGCCCAGGTTAAAATGGGATTATCTTTTTATTGTTGAACTGTCAGAGTTCTTTATATATACTAGATACAAGTCCCTTATCAGATATACAATTTGCAAATATTTTTTCTCATCCTGAACGTTGTCTTTTCACTTTCTTGGTGATATTCTTTGAAGCACACAAGTTTTAAATTATGATTAAATTGAGTTTACCTATTTTTTATTTGATCATTTGTGCTTTTGGTGTTGTATCTAAGAAGGCTTTGCTTAAACTAAAGGTTATGAAGATTTACTCCCATATTTTCTTCTAAGAGTTTTATAGTTTTAGTGCTTACACTTATGTATATAACCTATTTTGAGTTAATTTTTGTTTACTAAGTGTATAATATGTATAAAGGCACGAGGAAGGAGTCTAACTTAATTCTTTTCATATGAATATCCAGCTGTCCTGATACCATTTGTTGAAAAGACTGTTGAATGGTACTGTTGTTGAAAAATCAGTTGGCTCTAATGTAAGGGTTTATTTCTGAATTCTTAATTCTATTCTATTGATCTTTATGTTGCCTCTTATGTCAGTGCCACACTGTCTTGATTTGTAGTTAAGTTTTGAAATTGGGAAGTATGAGTACTGCAACTTTGTTTTTCTTTTTCAGGATTTATTTGGCTATTCTGGGTTCCTTGCATTTCAATAAGAATCAACTTGTCAATTTCTGCAAAAACACAAGCTGAGATTTTGATAAGGAATATATATTAACTCTTAGATCAATTTGGGGCATATTGCCATCTTAACAATATTAAGTCTTCATTTATGAACATGGGATGTCTTACCATTTATTCAGGTCTTGGTTAATTTCTTTCAATGATGTTTTGTAGTTTTCAGTGTATAAGTCTTACACTTCTTTTGCTGAATTCATTTCTAAGTATTTTATCTTTTTTGTTACTCTTATAAATGGAATTGTTTTCTTATTTTATTTTCAATTGTTCATTTCTAGTGTGTAGACAACAATAGCTTTAAGTATATTGCTCTTGTATCCTGTAACCTTGCTGAGCCCATTTATTAGCTCTAATAGTTTCTTTGTGGATTCTTTAAGGTTTTCCATTTACAAGATCATGTGATTTTATAGTTTTACTCTTCCTTTCTTTCTAATATGGATGACTTTCATTTTTTCTTTCCTAATTGCCTTAGCTAGAACCTCCAGCACAATGTTGAATAGAAGTGGAGAGAGAACATCCTTGTCTTATTCCTAATTTTAGGAATTATATCATGATTTTTAATGGCTATTATTTGTAAAGATGTCATTTTTTTCTCACAACAACTGATCTCACAATTCCAAAAGAATTAGAACTCATGTGGATGAATATATGGGTAAAAGTAACTATAAATCTTTGAAGAAAATAAATACATGAAGATTTGCTCTTCATTGAAATAAAGCACATAAAAGGCAACAATAATTAAAACAGATGGCACTGGCATAATGATATAAATATCAGTGGAAAAGAATACAAAGTTCAGACTCTGTCTATAGGATATATAAGAACATATTTAAAAACCTAGTGGCAAAGGGAGAGGTTTTGCAATATCAATTGGGAAACTTGGATAGCTTTTGGGGAGAGGGGGTCAGATTTTCACCTCATATTATTTACCAAAATAGTTTCTAGAAGAATTTAAAGACAATGAAAGAACAAAAAAAAAAAAAGTCAAACAACTAAAAAACTATTACAAATATTAGTAAATATTATTTGACCCGTGAAAGAACTTAAGTTTGAAACAATGGAAGAAATGAGAAGATTTGACTACATAACTTCTTATGTCACAACATATTTGCAATAAATATAAAAGACTAAGTGTTATTGTTCTTAACACATAAAAGATTAATACAAATTAATAAGAAATTAAGCCTTCAAAAAATAGGCATAGAAAATATACAATTCAGAAAATAGACAGCTCATTAAAAGAGGAAACACAATGAAAGAGGGAAGACTAATAACTGGAAAAAACACTCAATCTAGCTGGCAATCAAAGAAATGCAAATGAAACAAGTTCAACCTTTTGCTTTCAGCAAAGACTTCTAAGATGATAACACTCATTACCCTTCAATGATGTGCTGAGATAGCTCTCAGGCTAACACTATGAGGTAATTTCCTATTATTAAACCCATTTTATAGGTGTCCAAGCTTATACTGCTAGTAAGTGGTGGCACCAGGATTTGAACCAGGGCTTTGTGACTCTATTATGATGAGACCAGGAAGGAGAGGTGAAGGACAGGGGAAAACGTAGCTTGAAGAGCCAGGCAAATATATTTGCAGTGCCTGTGTGGAAGGGCCAATATGATATTGCAGAGGGAAGCAATGAGTGGAAATTACAGAAAGGACTACTTTTTAAAAGCAAGAACTGTCCTAATGGGCTAGAAAGGTCCCAGAAGGCATGAGCATGCCCAGCCCTGAGGAGACAGAGGAAGAGGGAGGTCCTCTGTCTAACCCTCCTGGCAGGCTGCAGGGAGGTGGCAGTGTTGGTGGTCTCATCTTCTAGAGACAGAAACACATTTCTAGGTGGCAATGTCAGTGTCTTGGGAGTTTATGCTCTTTTCTCCACTGAAAACAGCTAGTAGACCCCGCCCTTTCCCCTTGGGGTAAGTGACCAGCCAGGGTAGTCCTGTCTAGCAGGAAGCCTGGCTTGCTAAACTCCATGGGCCAGGGCAGGAGGAAGGAATGCAGTAGCTCATCCGAATTCTCTAGAGCCTTGCTACTCCTCCAGGGATGGGAGGGAAGTAGGCGGGAGAAGGCAGTCCAATCATTTTGGAGAGCTAGGAAACAGATGATATGGAACCATTAAGGAAAGAGACAAATATATGCTCATTGTAGCTTGGTAAAGATATCTTCATTTATTGTACAAAGCCCTTGGGGAATCCATTCAAAAAGTAGGGGGCTTCATCCTGACTCTGTGATGTCTGGTAAATCTGTTACCCTTTTTTATACCTCAGTTTTTTCACTTGCAAAATGGGTATGACAACACTCCTGCTTTATCAGCTTCAAATGGATGTAGTGCTTAGATACCTCGCGTGGGGCAGATTGCCACAGGCAGTAGAGTCACTCAGATCCCTGTTTAAGTCCGGTGTGCAATTTTCCAGTTGGAGACTTGGCGAAAATTACCCAATCTCTCTCTGCTTCAGATTCCTTGTCAATAAAACTGAGGGTAGCAATAGCAGCTGCCTTAAGTGGTTGTCTCTTTAAATAAATGAGAAAATGCATATAAATGCAGACCCAGGATGACAAAAACTACAGGTTTAGCCATTACACTGCAGTTGCCTCACAAACATAATACATATAAAACAACATATATTATAGCATAAATACTGGAAAGAAATACAAATGTTAGCAGTGTTTATTTCTGGATGGTAAAGTTATCATCTATTTTTATTTTCTTTATATTTTTCTGTAGTTTCCAAATTACTTTCAGAATCAGGAAAGAAAAAGGCTGCATATGATATGCAGATGCCTGGAGATCATTTGTGATGTTCTCCATGGCATTACAGTCTGACATTTTCTCATGTAATCTTCTCAGCAATTATTTGAAGTAGGAATCATTATCTCCATTTTCTAGATGAGGAAATGAGGTTGAGAGAGGTTAGAGAGCTGGCTTAAACTTCAGATCTCATTGCTGCTAAGTGGCAGAGAGCCAAGATCCATAGGCAGATCTGGCTGTCTCCAAATCTAGGTGCTGTCCACAGGGATGCTGGACCATGGTGCTCAATGCTAAAGACTCCTCCACCCCAGTCATATGATCATGGAATAAAGGTGAGAGGTTGTCAGGATTGGGCCTGTGGCAGATGTGCTCCCTTGGGTCTCCTGCCCTGAATTCCTATATCCATTTTCCTGGTGGAGGACAGGACCTGGAGAGTGGGAATTTTGGCATCCTCCTCTCACAGCACAGGAAGTCAAGAAGTACTGGTGAGAGCCTCCCAAGAAGAAATGAAGGTTTCCAATAAAAAGGTATCCAGTAGAGAAACTAAAAATAATAGCTTAACTATACAAGATTGAGGGAGGGAAGTGGGTGTGAGTGAGCTAAATCATTATCTATCATAGCAGGAAGACAAAACATAATGGCCAGTCCTGATAAATCTGAATATAACTATGTAAGCAGTTTATATAGAGATATGGAGGTGACCACCAAGCCTACAAACACAAATGGCTATAAGTAGTTATCCGTGATTCCAGGGGTGGAGAGGGAGCGTTTGCTTTTCATCATAAGCCCTTCTGTCCCATTTTTAATTTAACTTAATTTATTTATTTAGAGAGGGGAAAGGCAGGGAGAAAGAGTGGGAGAGAAACATCAATGTGAGAGAACATCGATTGGTTGCCTCTAGTATGCCTCCCACCCCCACCCCCGAACTGAATGGACAACCTAGGCATGTACCTGGACTGGGAATTGAACCAGTGACCTTTTGCTTTGTAGGACTAAGCCCAACCAACTGAGCCACACTGGTCAAGGCTGTCCCATTTGATCTTTAAAAAGCTGTGTATGTGTATTACATTCCTTTTTTTTTTTTTTATAAGTACAGGCTCTGAAAGTAAAAATAAAATAAAATAAAGTACAGGCTTTGGGACCATTTGTGTAAATCCAAATCTTACCTCTGGCAGTTAAGGATCTTGGGCAGGATAACCTCCTGATTGCAATTTTTTATCTTCTGGAAAATAGGGATAAAAACCATACTCACCCCTGAGGTTACTCCCAGGGTAAAATGCGGTAATGCATATAAAGCGCACAAACCAGTATTGGCCGAAATTCAGCATCTATAATCAACCATTGTTATCATTATTAATAAGCCAAGTGTGCAAGTAATACCCAGGGCTTTGCACATAGTAGGTACTTAATGGGTGGAAGTAATCATTTAAAACCCCCACCAGTCTATAATTCCCTCCAACTCGTGACGGATGAGCTCCAGCGCTCTGAGTGAACACTGAAATATTGATGTGGTTACTCATTTATTAATCACTCTGCTCTCCGCCGCAGAGTCCTCTGAGGGCGAGCCCAGCTCTCTCTGGCCTCGCACTCCGCGGTCTCGCCGCATCCGTGGTCCCCTCCCGCACGGAGTTTGGAGGCAGCGACTACTCATCTGCTCGCAGGTCGCTGATACAGGGCAGTCACGTGGCGGAGCGGGAATCGCTTCTAGTTTCACCTGGGTATCTTCCAGGGCAAGGGCCGGCTGGTGAAGGGAGAGCACGTCTCGAGATGAGGAGGGCAGCTAGTTCTCGCATTGCCCCTACATGCCTCCGCTAAGGGGATGGCCATCCCAGAGGGGCGGGCGGGGAAAGTTTTAGGGCGAGAGCAAGGACGTCTTGAAGGAAGATTTGGGATTGGCCTGAAGACGCTAAGCGGGCATTTCAGAACCCGCCAAGGGTGTCGCGCTGGCCCTTAGGCAGGCGGGGTTTCGCCTGTGCCCCCAATCCGGGGCGGTACCGGCGCGGGAGCCCCGCCCACCCCTCTGCAGAGGCCGGGCGCTGGGCAGCCTTCTCCACTCGGGGCCGGTCTGCGGTGGCCTGAGCTAGGGTGTCAAGGCCACATCCACCGCAGCACCACCGCACTGCTGCGCAGGGCTTCATCTCTGGTCGCGGGGCGGGGCGGGGAGGGGCGGGGCGCTGACGTCTCCGCGCGGCAGGCGGCAGGGAAGGTGGGGCGGCAGGAGGCCGCGAGGGGCGGCAGCAGTCTCTGCCCAGCACAGCCTGCAGCTGCGGCGGTCGTTTGTGGGGGCGGCGGCGGCGGTTCTCTGAGCCGGCTCCTGACAGCCCTCCGCCGCTGCCCAGTTTATCACTTGGTCCGGGTGATTACGCCAGGTTGGCCAGCTCTCCACTGCCTCTTCTCCTGCCATGGCCCTGGTGCGGGGCACCGAGCCGGCGGCGGGGCCCTCCCGCTGGCTACCCACGCACGTCCAGGTGACTGTACTGCGGGCCCGCGGACTGCGGGGCAAGAGCTCCGGAGCGGGCAGCACCAGCGATGCGTACACGGTGATCCAGGTGGGCCGCGAGAAGTACAGCACGTCGGTGGTGGAGAAGACCCCAGGCTGCCCCGAGTGGCGCGAGGAGTGCTCCTTCGAGCTTCCTCCCGGCGCGCTGGACGGCCTGTTGCGGGCGCAGGAGCCTGAGGCGGGCCCGTCACCCTGGGCCGCAGCCGCCTGCGAGCTCGTGCTCACCACCATGCACCGCTCGCTCATCGGCGTTGACAAGTTCCTGGGCCAGGCCACGGTGCAGCTGGACGAGGTCTTCGGCGCGGGCCACGCCCAGCATACACAGTGAGTGAGGGGCGCGGGGTGCACTAACGGTTAAAGGCCTCTCCAGGCCGGGGCGGGTGGGAGAACAGGACCCCGAACCTCGGCCTGCGTACTGTGCCCTTTGCCTCGGTGCTCAAGGGCGTAAACCGAGCAGTTGGTTCTAAGCCTTTACGGGTCCCCTTCCCATTACCAAAGTGCGCTGTGCTTGGCCCCTGGTGGGCCTTGGAAGGCCTGGAGAGGTGTGAATGGTGGCCTAGCGTTAGGACTAAATTGTCAAGTAAAGTTAGGAGTGGGATCCAGAGGCTCTTGGACTGTGGGAACCTCGAGAAGAAATATCTTGAGGCCATTCTTAGGATCTCCTGGCCTCTCTCCCTTTCCTGAAGGGGGAGGGGAACTGCAGGCGCCTGACCCAAGCCATGCCCGCAGGGGAGTGGAGAGGCGCCGCCTCACCCTGTGGGAGAAGGAAGGTGCAGTGTTGTCCTCCAGGACAAGATTGAACCGAGCATCAGCTTTTTGTCTGGCACTGGGACGTCCTCTGCTGCCTAGAGATACCCCCTGAACCCTGTCCCTCTGTGTCCCTGTTCTGAGAACAAAAATACCTCTAAGTAAAGAAAAGGAACACTTGAATCTGTCTTCTGATTAAAGTCCTGCCTGAGTTGGAAAGAGCATCAGGGTTAATGCACAGCAGGAGCTAATCTTCCAGTCACTTCCACCTAGAAGGGCCAGTGGGTTTTTTGTAATCATTTATTTTGGCAGCATTTAACCTTCCCTCCTGTGTGAAGATCAAGGCTTTAGACTTGGAGCCTCATATCCTGTTTTGGGCTTGGGCAGGATCTGGAGGCCAGGAGTTGACAACCTGCTGTGGATCACTCAGATGATACTCGGGTGACACCTCCCCTGGGCTTCATGAGCCCTGGATGGGGAGGATAAGGGGATGAGGGCAGGGGTGTGCTCTAGGTGGGAACAGGTCTGGAAAGGTTTGCCTGAATGGAGTGGCATCCAACTGAGTAAATCCAGGAAGGCTTGCTGGAAGAAAATGATGAGCCTGGTGTAGACCCAGATGAAAGCAGGTGTTGGGTAGTAAAAGATCTGACCTTGAACATTTTTCAAAATGTGAATAGGGAAGGGCCTTTGTGGCTCTTTGTGGCCTGGGGTGGGAAGCACAGGGCAAGTTCCCTTCAGGGCTGTGGTCTGGCCACGTGTCCCCCCGCCCCTAGCTGCCTCTCCTTCCCTCATGACTGGCTGTTTGGTTGCTGGGGTGGGATCATGTGGTAGAGCTTGGTCCTTGTTTTGGTTTTTTCCTCCCCTTTTCTGTCCTTTCCCTCCTCTTGGCTCAGGGAGCCCAAGGGGGTGGGTGTGGGGTGGAAAGCTCTCCCCTGGATCTCTTAGCCCTTTCTTTTTCTGAAGAGGCTCCTACTCACAAATTCATTGCACCCCTTTCTTAGTCTTTCAAACCTCCACCTCTCAGCTAATCTGACAGACTCCTAGATGACATATCTGGGGGACAGGAAAAAGTCTCTAGGCTTATAGGGAGGGGCTTTTGTGAGGTCAGTGACTTGGGGAAGGAGGGGCCTTTGATTTTTTTTTTCCAGTTCCTGCCCTTGCTTTCTTCTTGGCTGTGGATCTTCCTCCCTGAGCTGTTTGTGCCTGTAGGCCCAGGTGGGCCTTTTTTTCAGCCAAGGATAGTTCCTCTTGGAGAATTTGAGTTGCCATCCCTTGATCTCTCAGTGGGAGCCTTAATTGACTTGATAGAAGTGATATTTCCACCAGGACCTTTCCACATGCAACTCACTGCCTTTCTTCTGATGCATGAACCTGGATTATTTATAGGTCCTTGAGGGGGCAGGGAGGAGAGGGACACTTGTGGTGGACAGAGGGAAGTCTGTGAAGTTGGCCTGATCTTCTAGTACACTGACCCTCTCAGCATGCTCACCCACAGAGGGTGAAGGCCTCTGCCCCCACTGTGGTCCCCACCTCCTACCTCTGGCTCTAATGGCCACTCCTGGATGCCTTTTCTGGAGCACTCTGGCATGGGCTGCTAAGACAGCGAGTCTGCACGTGGCCCAGTGGGGAGAGGGCAAAATGGAGAGGACCAGGGTGTACCCTCCTCAGTTTTATATAATGGTGGAAAAGAACAGTCTCACACTTTAATTCCATGAACCAGATCTGGTGTTCTCAGGGAGGGCAGATGGTAGCCCTGTGTGGACAAGTCACAGCCTGGCTAGGGAAGGGCAGCCTCACGGTAAAGAGGAGGGGCCTGTAGAATGACACAGCCCAGATTCTAGTCCCAAACCTGCCAACTTCTGGCAAGTCAAGTTAACTCTTGGTGCCTCAGTTTTCTCATCTGTAAAATGAGGCTACCTTACACCTTCACTGGGTTGATGTAAGGGATGAAATGAGAATGCGATTAAAGTATCTGGTGCAGTTCCAGGACATGGCTGGTGACCAGTGAACAGCAGTGAGGGGAAAGGGAGGTTTTGGTAACAATGTCTAGAAGCTCTGACCTGGGAGACATCCCCTGCCCTAGAAGAGCCTCTCAGGTGACAGGGATATAATACAGAACTTAGAGCCTGGGAAAGCCCCAGGATTGTGGGTGGCAGGATACACATGAAGTACGAGAGCTCCTGAAGAAGCAGACTGGCCCTTCACAACTCTCCACCACTCTCTTTCCTGCTGGATGACTGAGGACTATGGCTGGCTTGGGGGGCCTGCAGCGCTCTTCCCCAGCAACCTAGCCTGGGGCTGCCTCTGCCCTTTCAGAAAGGCAGGACAGCACTGGGTTTAAGAACCTGGAGCCTGGGCTTTCACTCCCAGTTCTGTGACTTATTAGCAGGCAAATTACTTAACCTGTTTCCTCATTTCTACCAGGTCATGATAATAATCATAGAATTGTACAGATAAAATAAGACGCCATCTATACAAGCCTTAATATAGTTTAGGAACCATAGCACGCTTTTAAAAGGTTAGTGTTGGTGTTATTCTCAGGGCCCTGCTTTGTGCGATGATGGTGATGGTGGTAGCTGGGGCACTAGAGCCCCCAAAGATCCTTTGTCAGTGGGGTACTCTTTGAGGTGAAGGATTGCTCTGGAGACTTTCAAAATAATTAAAGAAGAAATTCTCAGAACAAGATTTTGGAAAAGCCAAGGCTGTGGACTCAATTTGGGTTGGGACCAGTTTCTCATCCCAAAGAGTAAAACCATTGTGACCGTGGACAAGCTACAAACTGCGGCCCCCTGAGAGGCTCTGTCAGCCCTGGTCCAACAGAGCCATTGGTTTCATGGGGACCCTCCAGGAGGCATGTCGCTGAGGAGTACTTAGGTTTGAGACCAGAGTCTTCTGGGCTGAGAACTCTTGAGGAGGGTGGATTTGGGGGCACGGGAAGAGGCACCCTAAGGAAAATGCAGCCTTTTGGTCTAAGGCTGAAGTGGTCTTTGAGGGTTTCACCTGTCTCTTAGCTTCCAGATGTCTGGCACAGTACCATTGTGGACAGATGGCACGTGACTCCACAGCCTTCTCTCCAGATTTGACGTCTTAAGGAAGCAGTTAAGGTCACAAGGGTCCTCGGCTTCTCGGGCTCCTGTTTCAGCCCCAGCCCTGGAGTTGGAGGCCTGCGGACGGCCTGGGAGGTCTGCTCTGGCTGCCAGCGGAGGGCGTGGCTGTATTTAGAAGCCAGTCATCAGGACACAGGAGGCCCCATCTCCCTAACTTGTGGGACAGTTTTTATTTGGGGTTGCTTAATAAGCAGCAGTGTCTAGGGGAGTGCAGAGGTCTCGGAAGTGAGTCCCCTGTCAGACCGGGCAGCTCCTCCTGGCTGGCACAGCAGTTTCCGCTTCCCTCGGCGTCTGGCACTGGGTGGGAACCCTGTCTCTGCCCTGTTCTCCCCTCCCTGTGGGCAGCCAGGGGCAGGCGCAACTCAGCAGAGCCTCCATCCCAGGTAACCTTGAGGGCCATCCCTTTCCTCTGATGGAGGCTGCCACCCCATTTGTTATTATGGCCACCTGGTGCTGTGACTTTCGCCTTGTCTAGATGTTTTCCCTGCCCTCCCCACCCTGCTCAGGGACAGATAAGAAACAAAAGGACAGAAGCTCTGTGTGTTCTCTGGGAATCAGGACTTCTTTCCTTCCAGTCCTTTGCAACACAATGTGGTTATGAAGAAGATTTGCCCTTCCCCACAGCCAAGTAATAAAAATAAGTCCTCAGTGTGGACTGGCATCCTGTCCATAAGATTGCATTGCTTTTCACTGAGCTGCCTGAGGACCCCTTAGGTTCTTTCTTCCCCCAGAGTGTGGGGCTCATCCAGGCTTCACATCAGCAAGCAGGGAACCCAAAAGCTCAGCTCCCCGGAGGCAGCGTTTCAGAGGAGCTGTACCGGGAGGGTCTTTGTCTCTGGCCACCTCGACCTTCAGCTGACCTGGGAGTGGGGAGGGGAAGCACAGCCCTTAATCCTAGAATTGTACTATCAGAGCTGGAAGAGTGCTTAGACACCTGGAAACTGAGGCTGGGGAGACAGAAGGGCATGCTTGCTAATGTTGAATGGATTCTAATAAAACTGAGATCCTAGGAGGTCCTATATGGTTCAAAGTTGTGTTTCCTTCAAATCTGGCCTCCAGATAGAAATTAAGAAGAAATGACCATTTGTACTCTACTATCACACACTTTCCAAGAGGCTCTGCATGGCTTCTGTTCGGCCCCGGCACCATAAGAGATGCTTTTGGGGCACCATGTGCAACCCAAGGCACTTTCTGTGGAAGTGCCTGTGGTATTCTACTGAGAGGGGGACATTTCACCTGGGATGGGAGAGGGGGACTTGAGACTTACCTACGGACCTGGTGGGCATCTAATCCTAAGGCCTTTCTGGAGTGCTGGGCATAGGCTGAGGGGGCCACAGGGGTATACGGACACCCCAGCCTCCATGCCTGTAGGACGTGGTCTCCTTAGGAAGATGGACCCCACATTTGGAGGAAGGGCCACAGCCAGGTGCTATATTTTGGCGCCTGGCTGGGGTGCACTGGGTGTTCAGAGCAGACTGAGCCATTAGGGTCAGCTGTGGTCAGGGAAGGCCTCCTTGAGGCGGGGACGTACACCCAAGACCTGTCAGGCCAGCTGTCAGAGAGCCCATGTGCCACTCCACCTTCTCCGAGTTCCCACACCAACAGCATGTGGCACTCTGTTTTGGAGGATTATTACTGCCTCGTTGGCCTAGTGTATCATCCATTAAGCCCTTTCTAGGTGCTGCCACTGTTCTGAGGACTTGACTTAATTTAGCTCACAGCAGCCTCTAGCGATATAGGTACTTTACTGTGTTGAACAGACAGGGAAACAAAGAGAGGTGAAGTGACTTTTCTAAGGCACGCAGTACATGGTAGAGCCAGGGGTTGGACCCAGGCGCCTGGCTGCACATGCTGTGTCCTTCGCCACCACGATGTACCACCCGTCTCAGGGTTCTTCCCTGTCTCCCATGACTCAGTTCCCTCGCAGGACCAGGCACTCAGCAGCTGTTCTCCACAGGTTGCTGTCTCCTCCCTAAAGCAGACCTCGGGTTAGGCTTGGGGGCTCTGGAAGCATAACCTGCTTCTCCAGAGGGAGGCCTTGGCTGACTGACATGAGCACGTTTGGTCTGTGGCTCCACGTCTGTTGTCTCTGTGTGTCTATCTTGGCTTGGGGGTGTTGCCCTGCACTTTGTAAAGGAAAGGATCGCTGCCACCAGGGTATGTCTCAGGAGTCAGGGGAGGCCTGGGAAACTGCCTTGGTGTGGGTACTAGTCCCCTGCCACAGGGAGATTTGCGCCCATTGGCTTATGCAGTAGAGCAGATCCTAGGAGCATCAGCAGATACAAGTCTTCTGACCTTTCCCAAGACATCACATGCTTGTTTCACTGTGAGAGAACACTCAGGAGCCATCCCCTATAGCAATGCAGATGAATCGTTTGCTTTTTATTTTTCCTTGGATTTCTAGGAAGCAATGACTGGGCTACGACTGGGTCAGGGCTTTGGACAAGAGAGAGATTTATAGCCCTTTCCCTAAAAAGGTGGAAATATGTTTGAGACAAGACTTACACAGCAAGGATATTTAACCTAGAAAGTGGTATATAAAAAGTATGATAGAGCCCTGGCTGGTGTGGCCAGTGAAATGAGCTCTGGCCTGTGAGCCAAAAGGTCACTGGTTCTGTTCCCAGTCAGGGCACATGTCTGGGTTGTGTGGCAGGTCCCCACTTGGGGGTGTGCAAGAGGCAGCCACACACTGATGTTTCTCTCCCTCTCTTTCTCCCTCCCTTCCCTTCTCTTTAAAATAAATAAAAATCTTTTTTAAAAAAAGTGTGAGAGAAGGAAATGGTCAGAAAAAGCTAATTCACCAGGGTTGGCGTGATCAGTGTGGGCTTCCTGGGGATGTGGTGGGGGGGCTGGGCAAATTGGAGGGAGGCTGCACCTCTGGAAGGGGAGGTAAGTGTGGTAGAGAGTGGAAGGGAGCCAGGCTTAGTTTCCTATGTACCTCTCTTAGCATTACTTACTTATTTTTGAGTAGTTCACCTGGTTCAAATTCTAAAGGTACAGAGGATACACAATGAAAAATATCCCTTGTCCCGACCTTCAACCCATATTACCAGTTATTATGTAACCTTCCGAAGCTATTCCATGCATTTAAGAGCCAATGCATTATGTATTTTCTCCTCCACCTCTTTTTTGTTTGTTTGTTTTTGTTTTTGTTTGCAGAAATTCAACATTCTCTAACACAGGTCTCTACCTATGGTCAGTCTGACCTCCCATGAAGGGATGTTTGTTGTTTGTCTCTACCTGTAGTAAATCTGAATCGAAACCCTGGCACGGCGGACTGCACTACTTAGGTTTGACCTCCAAGACCCAATACTCTTAGATGGGGTGAATATGGGGTTAGGAGCAAAGTGGGTAGGGAGATGTGGTTAAGTAGAACTTCTTCCTTATTTTCCTGTCTGCCAAAGAGCCCCTGGGAGAGGCCATCTTGCTGGTTCTTTCCTTCCTCCTGGGCAGGATCGTCGCTGGTTGGTCCTGTGCCTTCTCCCTCCCATCGGGCTGATGACAGCATATAAAAGGCTCTTGATAGACAATAAGTCCAAATCTTTGTGTGTGGTTTGCCCTACTTTTCAGAGTGCTTTTCCAGCATCACCTCATTTTGTTCTTCCCTGAAGGCAGGCAGGGTGACCCCCATTTTTATAGATGTGGAAACTGGGGTCTCAGGAGGAAGAATGACCTGTTCAAGGTCACACTGCTCATTTGTGGCAGGCAGATTTCTGACCTGGAAGCCTAGTGCTTTTTTTCCTACATCGTGCTTTTGGTCAAACATACTTTTTGTTGCTATCTGTGGTAGTTAGGCTGATCTCCAGGCATTTTTATAGCTTTTTTTCCTGCTAGGTGAGTGAGGTCATGGCCATGTGCGAGGCAGCTGACAGTGACAGACTTTGGAGCCTCCAGCAGTAGGAGGGATGAGGAGAGGGGTATTAGACAAATTGCTTGTGCCCAGGAGAGAGGGAGGCGGACCTGGCTGGGTCTGCAGGGAGCTGAGTAAGCCATGCCGAGGGAGACAGGGCAACTAATCAAGTGACGGTTCTGGGCTACAGGGACTGTCTCTGGGGACTGTTGGTGCCAGGCAGGATGTCAGAGGAGGCGATAAGAATCATCTTCTGGCCTGATAAGAGGTGATACCCTGTCCTATGGTTGTGTCAGGCTTTCAGTTCCACTGTAGATACCAAATCAAAGGGTGGGTTAGGTTGTGGGCGTGGGGAGCCAGAAGGGGCCTGTCTTGCCGCCCGCCCGTCTCCTTTCTGATAGTGCATAAGGATGACTGCTCCTGGGGCAGTTTGGAGAGGGGGGAAGGTATTTGGATGGGGGAAACTCTGGGGAAAGGTTTTCTAGTGTCTCTCCAAACTTTTGAGTAATAACAGGTTTAGTTGGCACTTCTCACTGCCTCTAACCAGCTTATTTTATCACCCTTTTTAACAGAGGTGAAATGGCTGGATTAAAGCCACTTAGGAAGTCAGATTCAGGACTAGAATGCAGGTGTCCTATCTTCCAGCCCACTGGGGTTTTCCCATTGTGCCCTTAAAATAACCTTTTTCTTCAACTTATTTTTGGGGCGAGCCAAGCCCTGTGGATTCCATCTCATTTATCCAGCAGGAGTGAGAAGGTGTCCATGTATCACACCCTAGGTGTGGGGATAAAAGGTGGGTCCTACTGTCAGTCAGTCATGAGAGTGCAGGGTGGGGTGACTGCCAGAGGGGTGCTACAGAAGATTAAAACTGCCCCCTCCCACCTTCCCCATTGCTCCTGTCCTAGTTTAGGGTTTTTTTTTTTTTCTTCCTCTGCTCTGGACTGTTATTACAGCCTTTGCTGCCTTTGTATAAACCAGAATGCTAGTTTATTAATTTATTATAAGAAGTAACTGCTAAGGCCTAAGGATTTGCTCAGGTCATCCCAGCCACAGCACCCACCCTGGGTTGTGCAGGCTTCCAGCCAGCTCCCCTGCCTCTCCTCTCCTCTGTTTCTTTCCTTGGTGTCTCTGGGTCTTCCTACAGCACAGCGTCTGTCAGGCCCTATCCTGGTTTCAGACTCTGCAGTACTCTTCGAGGCCAGAACAAAGTTACAGACCTTTAGCATGTTGTTAAAAGCCATCTCCTATCTGCCCCAAAGCACCTTCCTGCCTGACCTTGCCTATCCAGCCCTGGGCACCTGCATAGTCTGTTCTTTTCACCCGGAATGTCTTCCTAGCCCTGTCCTTGCCTCCTTCCTGCCCATCGTTCAAGGCCTAGTATAAATGCCGTGTCATTCCCTAGCTCTCCTGACTCATCTCACTGTCCCCTTTAACCTTCCCATGCAGTTTGGTGGTGCACTTTTGTGGTGTCGATCACCTTCTTCCTTTATTTATGTGGCTATCTTGTTTCCCCAATGAGATACAAGCTTCTGGAGGACACCCCTTTATGTGTTCCCTGTTCCTGGCAAATTCTTGGGAAATGTTTTGAGCAGAGGCCTGGCCAAGGCCTCCTCCGGGGAGTTCCTGGTGCCCCCCAGACATGCTGAGTGCCAGGACAGGACCAGGATCCCATGTGCCAGGCCATGTGCTGGGGCTGTGGCCATGACGAGGTGTTAGCACAAGCACAAGGCTTGGGATAAGACCAGGAGCTGGGCCCAGTCATAGGACAAGGAGAAAAAACCTGTGTCCTGGCCCTCCTCGGGGTCTCATAAAGCCACTATTAGTTCCAGGTGGAGCAGAGGAGAGTATAAATAAGTTAGGGCTCCATAAATTCTTCAATATATGTTCTCAGCCATCTCTAACAGCTTCATGGGCTTTAAAAAATTACCATAATGCCATTTACACACACACACACACACACACACACACACACACACACACACACACACACACACACACACACACACACACCAGCTCCTTCATAACCATCCAATATCCAGTCCATGTTCAAATTTCCCAACAACAGAAGTGTCTCTTCATAGATGACTTGTTGAACCGGATCCAAACAGGGGTCCCCTACTGTGTCTGGTGTTAGGTCTCCCAGTATAACAGTGCCCTCTCTTTTTCTTTCAACCCTTTGCTGATGGAGGAGCTGGGTTCCTTGTCCTTGAGAATATCCCACACTGTGACCCTGGCTGAAGGGTCCCTGAGGATGCACTTCGCCCTGATTCTCTAGCCCCTGAACACTGGGGTCGGGAAGGCCTGTTTCCCAGGTCTCACTGCCTAGCAGGGGTCCTTTCATGTGGGGGTGCTGACTGTGCTGCATATCGCCTTCCATGAGGCCCAGATTAAGCAGTGGGTTCTGGGCTGTTAGCCCCACCCAGCAATTATGAAGTTCTCCATCAGCCCTTCTCCCAGTGGTTTCAATCCCCATGATGTGCATTGCCACCTAGGGTTCCAGTCCTGCTTTTTCTTCTGTGTCTGTCAGGGGTCTGCCATAAGGGGGAGCTTTCCCTTTCAACTGTTTGGTCACTCTACATAGAAATGGCAGACCGTAATAGCAGGGATGACCATTTTTTGTCATTATTTTTCAGTTAATGATGACTTTCAAATTAAAAACACACCCTGCCCCAAGGACAGTGTGCAAGACACTAGTCATTTACTTGGTAGGCATTTCCTGCCAACATAGAGACTGCAGGTCTCTGGAGCCTGGGGAAGCGGGAGCGGGCTGGCACGTCTCTGGAGTCTGTAAGTCTTTGGAAGGCAAATGATTTATTTCAT
Source organism: Furipterus horrens (assembly GCF_987537825.1). Classification (NCBI taxonomy): domain Eukaryota; kingdom Metazoa; phylum Chordata; class Mammalia; order Chiroptera; family Furipteridae; genus Furipterus; species Furipterus horrens. The sequence goes on along the minus strand of NW_028327176.1, from coordinate 53,833,255 downwards.
CTATACAGAGTCACCTAAAACAGCCAGTGGCTGGTCTGGACTGGAAATTGGGACAGACAGTGTTATGGCTGGTTAGATATTTTGGTGTTTTCTCCTATAGTTCTCCCCAACATCAACTTTGTGGGTCTCTGTCTTCCCCCTCTGGAACCCTGAAGCCCCCCGTTTGTACTAACTTTCTAGGGAAGCTAGTTATGGACAGTGAGGCCAGGCAAGGGAAACTGGATCAGGATTTCTTCCTCTCCTTCACATTGGCTCCTCAGTTTCCCTTCTGGAAGATTCTTCGGTCAGTATGTCAGTCCACACAGTTGTCTCTCCTAAGGGCTGGTTGGCTTCATTTGCCTCAGGGGGTGGTGTTCAAGTCAACATTTTCTGGTTTTGCTGGCCCCTCCTCCCAGCATGGAGGTAGCTGCTCACCACCCTGAGGTGAGGCCAGTCTCTCAAGAGGCCTGGGCTGCGGCCGTAGCCAGAAAAGAGAAGCTGCTAGCCTGGTGGCTTACAGCTGTAGCAGGTGTGGCTCAGGTGGGGACCAAGTTGGAGACAGTGGTATTGGGGTCATGATCAGAACAAGCTCTGGGAACATGCTCCGCCCCAGTTAGCAGGTACACTTGCCTATTTTTGTTTCTTTGGAATGACCTTCATTGGCATGCAGGGTGTATGAGGGTCAGGCTGAGCACCGTAGCATGACGCTGGGGTGTCCCAGAGCCCTGGACAGCTTCTTGCCCATCAGGCCCTCCCAGGCCCCAGAGTGGAGTCTGGGGAGCAGTGCCTGTCCTCACCTCGAGGCCTCAGTCTGGGTGCCACGCATTGAGGCTGCCTTTGTGCCCTCCCTACTCTGAAGCAGATGCTCTTAGCCCTTTTTGTGCCATGGACCTCTTCTTGGAACAAGATCTTCTACTATATAGGATTACAAAGTACACCAATGATACTGAAGCACATTTATTGACACATTAAAACATTTATTTGATAAAGTAGCATGGACCTTATTACTGTATTAAATAATATGATGCAGTGATGGCCTAACACATTTAAAGTTCAAAGTAGTGATGAGTATAGACAGTATTTTGTGACATCTGTAACATCTGTAATGTGATATGAAAGTATCTGGTTTCTCCTGGCGATATACTCAAAGGTACTGCTACTCTACTACTTATGTTGTAAAAATTTATATTTGGAAGAAATGATAAATTTCAGTTAAAGATTAGGGAAAATAAATATGTAATTTTTTTCTCATCTAACACATACCCCCTTGCTCTGGAGAAATAAGGAGTGACTTTAGATTCCTTGGTTGGGCAGGGACACAGGGGTTTCCGGGCTTGGGTGTGTGTGTGTGTGTGTGTGTGTGTGTGTGACTTGCAGAGGGACGCAGTCCAGTGCAGTGATCAAGGTCAGGGGCTCTGGGGACAGGGAGCCTGAGTTCAAACCCTGGCTCTCCTACTTATTGAAACTAACCATGTGACTTAATTCAGTGGACTTCTCTGTGCCCCTGTGTCTGCATCTGTAAAAACATGTGAGCTGACACTGGGTGGCATTGCCCACGTGCCAGGCCCTATTCTCTGAGTGCTCCACATACAATCCACTGAATTCTTGTAGAGTTTTGTGAGGGGAATGGACTTCCGTTAACCCTATAGGTGTGGAAACTGAGGCATAGAGAGATTAGGTGACCTGCCCAAGGTCACGAAGCCATAAGTGATGGGGCTGGGGCTTAACCCGGCAGCCTGGCTCCACTCTATGCTGATAGCTACTCTCAGGGTCAGCCTCCTACACCCACCTCACAGGGCTGTTAAAGTGATCAGTAGGATATAATTTGGTGGGTCGAGTGCTTAGTATAGTGCCCAGCACACAACAGGTGCTCAGTGAGACATGAAGTTGTTAATGGTGATAAGACTAGTGGCCTGGTGATGGCTGGAGTGGGATCATCAGCCACCTTCATTCATGAGTCTGGGCACTTCCCAAATCTGGTTGGCACCTTCCCTCCCAGGGAAGTTTAATGGGATTCTTACCTCAGAGACAGAGGATGAGGGTCTCAGGGTTAAAGAAGGTCCCCTTTGAAAATTGTCCCCTTGAAGCCTGGCTCTTGTGGCCCCTTCCCTCTGGGGGCTCGTGTTGCGGGATGGAGGACAGGGAGGCCCCCCCTTTGCTTTTTGGGAATTCCCGTTGTCATCGAATAAAACCCTCAGATTCGTAATGACAGAAACGTGACACGATTGTTCAGTTGTGAACAGGGACAAACAAGTCTCTAAGTCAATTCACGGATTAATTGGTTAGTTCATTGAACAGATAAGCCGAGTGCCCACTACTTTAAGTGCTGGGGAAGCAGAGATGAACAGAATAAAGTTGCCACCTGTAGAGCAGGGGAAGACAGACGTTCAGTGGCTGTGCATACATCCGTCATTTTCCTGTGTGGGATACATGCATGCTCACATGCACATGTGCACAAACACACATAGGTACTGCTACTCTACAACTCTGCTACATGTCAGGTAGTGTTAAGTATGTTTGAGCAATAAAAATGGGGTAAGGGACCGTTGTAGTGGAGGTACTCAGGGAAGGCTGAGGAGGTTCAGATGAACTGGCATGAATGAGAGACCCATGGCTTGAGATCTAGGCCTGTGTCTCAGCTAAGGGTAAAGCTGGTGCAGTGGCGTTGAGGTAGGAACATGCCTCTTGGGTTTAGGGACACCAGGAAAGCCAGTGTGGAATGAGAGACACAGAGAGTCAAGGGAGCCAGGAGCCAAAAGATAGGTCCTTCTCCTCATTCAGAGGAATGGGCGTGATGCACTCTGAGCTCACTTGTCTGCTGGGTGGAGCAAGGATGGCAGGGAGGCAGGTGAGCAGGGAACTGCCATGTCCAGCAGGCGACAGTCGTGCCCTACACCATAGGGTGACATGGTGCAGGGTTTGGATCCTAGACATAATTTGCAGGTAGAGCTAAAAGAGTTCCAAATTTCGATATGGGCTGTTAGGGGAAAAAAGAGACAAAGACAGTTCTTGGTTTTGGGGTCTGAAATAAATTGTGTGTCAGGGATCAGACAGGGCCATGATTTTTTGGGTCATAAGCTGAATTTGGACTTGTAAGAACTGGAAATGAATCAGGTGTGCCTGGGCCTGGGGTTGTTGTGGCCCCCACCACCCTGGCACTTGCCTGTGTTGACATCTGCCCTAGGTTGTCCCTCCCAGAGTGCTGCGCTCTTCCAGTTATGTGTTGGGGCAACTGTTAGCCCAGCTACATGCCCAGTGAGGTGGGTGGAGAGCTGGGTATGGTGGGCCCAGGAACCCACTAGCAGGAGTAAGTAGGGCTGTGGTCTTGCTAACGGGGGAGGCAGCAAGTCCCCCACTCCTTGCGTCCCACCTTTGTCCTCTGCCCCTGTGGTGTGTGGGGAGGGGTCCAGCCTGGGAAGGGACTGAGGGCTGAGTCCTAAGTTCACACTGGGCCTGCTGAACTTTGTCAGGCCATGGCAGCATGGAGGAGATAATGTGGTAGAGCAGGGCCCTTTAAGAGCTTTCTCATGGTCAGCCCTCAGGAATTCATGACCCTGATGGCTGATGGGGGTGGGCAGAGTTTTAATGGCCTGGGGATAGGACAAAACCCGGAGGTTTCCTCAGTGACCTTTCAGGGATTGTGCCCACCCTTCGAATGGGTTTCTGGTCTTTATACCCCAATCTCCGTGCCTCCTAGGGAGCCTGTGATTCCCACCAGCTCTTTTCCAGCCCAAGTGTTTGCATTCTGCCTGATGAGAAATGCTTCACCTTAAAGGCTAAGAGGGCATGGGCTAGAGTTATACATCTGCATGTTCAAGTGTGGACTCCATCACTTATTAGCTGTGTGACCTCGGGCAAGTTGCAAACCTCTCTATGTCAGTTCCCTCATCCACAGGGTAGGGAGAATGGCCCTGTCTCCTGGACTGTGTGGGTAGTGAAGGGCACAGAGCCTGGCACGCAGTGAGTGCACGAGGCTAGCTCTGCTGCTTCTCTAGCCCCTCTGCATGTCTCCCTCTGCTCAGGTGAGGTCCTGTCAGGCCCATCTGCACCCACAGGGTCAGATCTGCATTGTAGCCAGATCCGGGATCCTTGGTACATTGCAGTGTGAGAAGCACTGATGAATGTTACTCCCAAAGAGCAGCATCCATAGCAGTGCATACCTCTTCAGGGGCAAATTTTCCTCTTACTGCGCCTTTCCTGAGGTGCCCATCATGCCTTGGCTGCAGATGAGTCCCAGGTGCTGGTCATCTCTGTGGAAGCCCTTGCCTTCTGAGCACATGCTGCCCAGGCCTCGGAGAGTTCGGTGCACCAGACAGTGCGAGTTGAGGTGGGTATGATACAGGTGGAACAGTGTACTATGTGCAGTGAAGGACCTGCAGGTTGGTGAGTTACCTGCTGCGGGAGCCGAGGAACCCAGGCTTTGAGACTGGGGGTGCCCTTTCAGTAGTGGTTTCCTGGAAAGGAGGCCTTGTTCATTTTACAACGCTTTATTAATAGGAAATGCTTAATGGTGCCTGCCCTTGCACCACATGCACGTTCTTCTGGTAAATAGTGTCCTCCTAGGGGAGGGACGGACATTGCCAGGGCCAGTCCTCTCAGAAGAAGCATGTCCTCCAGACTTTGGAAGGCAAGCCTTAGCCAGGCAGGTGAGAGATGCAGTTTTATCTGGGTACCACTTGAGGATGATTCCAGGTGGAGGAAAGTTGCTCTCTGATCTACAACGTGATGTGAACCAGGCAGGGGACCATCCCACTGTGATTCTCACACAGGGTCTGGTGTATTGTCACCTGAAGAGGGATTCCTCCTCATTCACTTAAAAATATAGGTTCCTGGGCCCAGCTGTTCTGATTCCATAGGTGTTAGGTGGCATCTTGGTATGAGTTAATGTAAAAGAAATCCCGTGCTGATACATAGCAGGCTTGGGTGTCTCAGCTGGATAAGCTGGATAGCTCTGACTCAGGAGTCACCTCTAGTTGTGTGCTGGGGCCTCGGGCCAGTTCTCATTGATTCTGGCTGTGCCTCAGCCATGGATGGAAGTACCAGGTCAGGCCTCAGCCTGGGCCTTGGAGTTGGAAGTCCTAGGGCTGCAGTGGCCCATCCTGGCTGGCATGTACTGAACAGCATGAGAGAGAGAGAGAGAGAGAGAGAGAGAGAGAGAAGGCTCATGCACAGGGGTGGGGTATGGGTCGGGGGCAGGTTCAAGGAGGAGGGGAAACTCTAAAAGCAGAGGCCAGGGCATGAGGCCCTGCTGCTCCTTGCATGGGGCTGTCTCTTCTGTGGCCAGCCCTGAGTAACTGAGGAAGGATATTTGCTCAAGGAGCTGGCAGATTCCCTTGAAGATCAGGCAAGTGCTTAGGGTTAGGGATTTGAGAACAAAGCCAAAGTTCCTGAAACTCACAGCTGTGAGAGAGACCAGAAAGCACTGGCTCCACATGACCAGGCTTTGCGTGTGTCATCCTCTCAGCAGCCCCGGTAGGGTGGTATTCCCACTGGGTGGCCTGGGAAACGGAGGCTTAGGGAAGTGCCTGGTAGGTGTAGGTTACACACCACTAAGTGGTGGGGCCAGATGTGCACTCAGGGTGCAGAGCCAGTTCTGAGCTCGCATGCCAGCTGCCCCATGCATCCAGATGAGAGCCTGGAGCAAGGGGTGGGCAGAGCAAGGGCGAAACGAGCGGGAGGGTGGGCAGTGAATCGCTAAGGGCTTGTAACATCTCCAGGCTTCACTACCAACATTGTTTCTTTACTTTGGAACCATGTGCCTGGTGGGGAGGGGTGCTTAATAAATATCCTCAGGGCACATATTTGAGCTAGGGACATCCCAGGCATGTGGGAAAGACAATACTGGATGGTCAGAGTGGACTGTGGCCAGACCTGGTTTAGAGTGACTTTGGTTCGGAGTGTGTATACCTGGTCAGAAAGGGAGGGCTGGACTGGGCCAGGATGGTGGCCCCTGAGAGAGCTTCCTAGAGGAGGTAGACTTGAACTGGGACACAGGAGCCTGTTGTTTCATTCCCCATAGGAGACTCCGTCTGCAAGGGTGAGATGCTCAAAGCCCGTTTGCTCTGGGGTCTGCTGTGTGCGGTGCTCTGGAAAGAGAGAGTCTCCATCATTTCACTGAGGGGTCTTTAGCACATGTCAGCAATGTTCAGGGCTTCCTAACCTCAACCAGACTGTGTGCTGCAGTGCCTGACAGGCCTGGGGTCTGTTTAGGGGGACCCTGTGGACAGGCAGGGGAAGGCAGAAGGCAGGGGCGGGAGTGAGGGGTGTATTCTTTGTCTGGGAGCTGGTGGTTGTGGTACCCTGCCATCTCAGCCTGTGCAGGTCACACTCCTGGGAGACTGCCTGCTGTGGTCAAGTCCTTGGGGTACCCGAGGGGCCAGTCAGGAGCCAGTTCAGGCCTGGCCTGATGGGCAGAGGGAAGTAGGGTAAGGTGGTAGGGAGATAGCTGGGTGACGTTGGCTGGAGGTTCAGAGGCAGGCCCTGGCCATTCTCAGTCTCACTCTGCTCTGGGTGAGACAGTCTCAGAAAATGGTGAGGAAAGTCTTCTCCCTCCTTACCTCCCTGAAAAACAAGTCCAGAGAGAACCCCAAATTTACTGGTGAACAGCAGGGAAGCAAAGGTGACCTTATAGGGAGAGGACTGGGAAGGGCAGGGGACCTGAGTATCACCTGGGTTAGTGAGACACCCTCCTTCTGTTGAACGGGATGGATGGACAAGCAAGCAGCCCATTCTGTGGGAACAGGCATTTTCTTATCTCTTTTCCCTATTAGGACAGTAATATATGCTCCTTGTAAAAAATTCAAACAGGACACAAATAGACAACATGGGAAGTGACAGGTCCCTTCAGCCTTGCTCCCCCAGACTAACTGTGTTGATGCTGTGGTGTGGGGAGGTGACCAGTGGGGCTGAGGGCCCCTGACCTTGATGCCCTGCAGAGGATGTCTGTGCTTGCTGATCCAGCTCCTCAGGGCTTGGAGGGTTGGGGGCTGGAGGCCATACACTTCTCTTTTGCCCCACCTTCCAGGATCTTGCTACCCTAATTGGGGCCGAGGCCAGGTTTGGGGAAGTGACTAGAGTTTGGCCTTTCAAGACTCCATATGGTGCCAGTGTTGCTAGCGAGGACCTGATGCTATTCTAATTCCTGAATGTATGAACCTATCACCCGTCTTTGGAAGCCTCCAAGGTCTCCTTTTTATACCTGGTGTCTGAAACCACACAATGATAACCTGTTGGCTGGGTCTTTCTTTGTTTGTTTGTTCGTTGTGATGCACATGTGTGGGACCTTCTGTGTTGGTGTTCATGTCCTTCAGTTATGGAAAACTTTCTTGTATTTTTTCCTTCATTATTTCATCCTCTTTGTGTTCTTTGCACGTACTCTGTCTTTTTTTTTCTCCTTAGTTAATAAAATTTGTTTTAGAGGAGTTTTTAAACATTTTGTTTATTTACTTTTAGAGAGAAAGGAAGTGAGGGAGAAAGAGGGGTAGAGAAGCATCAACGTTTGAAAGAAACATCTGTCAGTTACCTCTTGCCCACCCCCAACTGGGGACCTGGCCCACAACCCAGGCATGTGCCCTGACTGGGAATTGAATCGGCAACCTTTCAGTTCGCAGGCTGACACTCAATCCACTGAGTTTCACCAGCCAGGGCTTTAGAGAAGTTTTATGTGTACAGAAAAAGGAGTGGAAAGTACAGAGAGCTCCCACCATATGCTTCTTAAATTCTCCCAGTTTTCTCTGTTATTAACATCTTGTGTTGGGGTGGTACATTTGTTACAACTGATGAGCCAATATCGATACATTATTATTAATTAGAGCTTATAGTTCACATTAGGGTTCATTTGTGTTTTATAGTCTATGAGTTATGACAAATGTATAATGACATGTATGTATTGTTATAGTGTCATATAGAATAGCTTCACTGCCCTAAAAATACCCTGCGAATTGTTGATTTTCAGGTTGCTCAGCTTCTGTCTTATTTTGTGGAGAGGAGGTAAGACTCCTAAGCCCCTCACAACATGGGAGCAGACTTGGCTCTCTTGTTGGACTCTCAAGTTAACTAGTGGTGGACTTCCTTGGGTTGACCTCTAATAATCGCCTTATCTTTAATCTTCTACATTCTGGAGATTTCCTCCAGTTTATCTTGGAACTCATCCTTTGAATTTTTTACTTCAGCTCTTAAGTGCAGGGGAGGTTACACATTTGGGGTAGTGTGAGAAAGGGGCCTGATTTTCACTTACCCGTTTCCAGCTGTACCTGGCCCCATCATTTAGGCTTGGGGCCCCTAAGTTCACAAACTTTCTGGTTGGTCTCTGTAGAACCTCTCCACTCACATCTGTGGAAGAGGGCAGGAGCATGACCTGGGGGCGCTGAGAAGGGAAGGATGTGGGGTGTCTCTGTGCTCCACACAGACGCTGTATGCTGTATGGTGCGGCCAGCCAGGCAGAACTGTCTTGGCCAGCCCTTCCTTCTTGGGCCTTCCCCTAGGAGTCTGAGTGGTGGGGGAGGAGGATTTGGGAAACAGGAAGGAAGAGCTCAGTGCACATCCCTCCCCTGTAGGGTGGGCTCCACCTACCCTGGCCATGTGTGTTAGGGGTCTTTTTGGGAGTGTGCAGTGGGAAGAACATGGGTTTGGGGGTGATAAAAACCTGGCTCTGCGTCTCCCCTCTTCTTGCTGGCAGCTTGTTCTTGGAGGAGTGACTGCCTCTGAGCCTCGACCTCCCGATCTGTGGAATTCGGGCAGGGTCTCAGATCTCACGGGCTTGGTGTGAGCTGTGAGTGGGCGTGAGATGAGAGACCCTTCCCTCCATTGGAACACAGGGTAGATGCTCATGGGATAGGAGAACTCTTTCCCTTCACTGGGAATCTGCTTAACCCTTTGAGTGCCATGCGTAATTTGAAATTTGGATCAACATGAGAAAAAGTTATATCAATATATAAACTGAGGTACACAAAAAGAGAACAAAACATAAAATACAAATTATTCCATTGTTATTTACATTTATAGCCATTGAAAAAAGTTGCTGGGAGCAATGCTGGCGCTTTTGGGAAAATTTGTCAGCGTCACGCACAGCGACATTGGCACTCAAAGGGTTAAGGCCCCTTCATGCCATCTGCTCTACACCTCCATCTTGCAGAGCTGGTCCTGGTGGGGTTTGGGGTGAGTCAGTGAGTGGGCGAGGTGTGTGCGTACAGGCACTAGTGTTCCTGGCCCAGGGCCTCTGGGTGAGCTGTTCTTTCCTGGTCTCACTGGTGGCTCAGAGTGTAGCTTTGGCCATTACTGGCCAGGGGAGATGATGTAACCAGGGAAAAATGTGGGCAGGTCTGCCTATACCAGGGGACTGGAGATGTAAGAGTCCTTCCCAGACCGAGCCACACCCCTCTGAGCCTCAGAGTGTCAGTTGTGGGGGCATGGGGGGGGGGGCGGCGTTTCTCTGAGTTCCAGGGAAGGTGCTGGGGTAAGGGGGCTATGGGATGGTAACCCCTGCCCTGCCTAGTGGCACCAAGGAGCGTCCCTTACTCAGGACATGGTTTTATCCATCATGGAGAAGTTTTGTATCGTTTCTCAGCTATGCCTGTGGCCTGGAAGGCAAGACCTGTGTGTCAGAGCAGGCGCCTGTGGTGAGAGGCTGTCCTGGCCCTAAGAGCAAGGAGGGGCCTGGCGAGGTGACGGGCACTGGTGGAGGTGAGGCTCCCAGTGTCTGACCAGAGCTCTGCCCAACGTCTCCCTCCCGCCTTGGTCTCCTCAGGTGGTACAAGCTCCACTCCAAGCCAGGCAAGAAAGAGAAGGAACGTGGGGAGATCCAAGTCACCATCCAGTTCACGCGGAACAACTTGAGCGCCAGCATGTTTGACCTTTCCATGAAGGACAAGCCTCGGTCCCCCTTTAGCAAGATCAAGGACAAGATGAAGGGCAAGAAGAAGTATGACCTGGAATCCGCGTCTGCCATCCTCCCAAGCAGTGCCCTAGAGGACCCTGAGCTGGGCAGCCTGGGCAAGATGAGCAAAGCCAAAGGCTTCTTCCTCCGCAACAAGCTGCGCAAGTCCTCCCTGACCCAGTCCAACACCTCACTGGGCTCGGACAGCACACTGTCCTCAGCCAGTGGCAGCCTGGCCTACCAGGGCCCTGGAGCTGAGCTCCTCACCCGTTCCCCAAGCCGCAGCAGCTGGCTGTCCACCGAAGGAGGTGAGTGACAAGGGACCGCACCTGTTGCAGATGTTAGCAGAGGTTGGGCTCTCCCCTCAAGGGAGCAGGGGAGGCCTGGAGCAAGGAAACAGGGCTTGTCTTCCCTGTGCTAACCCTGCATGTGCTTCCTTTTCAGGCAGGGACTCTGCACAATCCCCCAAGTTGTTCACCCACAAAAGGACCTATAGCGATGAGGCAAGCCAGATGAGAGCTGCTCCTCCCCGGGCCCTTCTCGACCTTCAGGGCCACTTCGACACCGCCACCCGCTCTTCTCTCTGTGTCAACGGGAGCCACATTTACAACGAGGAGCCCCAAGGCCCCTTGCGGCATCGCAGCTCCATCTCAGGCCCATTTCTACCCTCTGGTGGCCGGCCCTCTGAGGAGGGACCTCGGCCCGCAGAGGACTCATGGGGAAGAGGCAGCCGCAGCACCAGCAGCTCCGAGGCGGTGCCTGGACAGGAGGAGCTGAGCACTCAGGCCAAAGTGCTGGCCGCTGGGGCCAGCCACTCTGGAGAGGAGGAGGGGACCCGGCTTTCAGAGGGGAAGCCCATGCAGGTTGCCACACCCATGGTGGCCTCCTCTGAGGCTGTGGCGGAGAAGGAAGGCACCCGGAAGGAGGAGCGGAAGCCCCGGATGGGCCTCTTCCACCATCACCATCAGGGGCTGAGTCGGAGCGAGTTGGGGCGCCGTGGCTCTCTGGGGGAAAGGGGAGGCCCCACCGTGGGGGCCTCCCCCCATCATTCATCCAGCGGGGAGGAAAAGGTCAAGAGTAGCTGGTTTGGCTTGAGGGAAGCCAAGGAACCAACTCAGAAACCCAGGTATGTCCCTGGCAAGACAAGCTTTGCCCCTGGGGGAGGAAGCTGGGGTGTTTGCAGCCTGGATCCCAGGACTGGAAGGCTGGAGCCGTGATGTGGCCCTCAGGCAGGCTGCTGGGGCTCTGGCTTTGCATTGTTGAGTGGGGCCTTCCCTAAACCAAGGCTCTGCGTCTGCACCTGGAGGTAGGTGAGTCTCCAGGGCACTGTGCTGGGGAGGCCCATGGACAGGAGCACTGCTCTTCAGTTGTGGGCCTGGCTTCAGGAGTTGGCACACCCACCCCCTGAGGGAGAGGGAGGAATGGGAGAAAAGCAGGAAGGCCACTTGTATGAATTCTTTGTTTCTGAACCTCTTGTCCTCTGGCCTCAAAGTAAGGAAGCCTTGACAGGTAAAGAGGTGGGGACTGGGGACTACATCTCAGACTTCCCCCGAGCTGCCCTAGGTGGTTCTTGATCTCTTTCTCCTGAGAGGGGAGTCCAGTAACTGATGCCTCCACCTCTTTCCCCATATACCCACCTCCAGCTATTCCCCTGTCCTGGCAAGGGGCTGTGGGCGGCTCCCCTGAGATCTGTAACCCACCCTCTGTCCTTGGAGACCCTTGGCTTCTGGCCCTCTCTGGGTCGCTTGGTCTTGAGTCCTGGCAAGTGCTGATGATTGTGCTCTGTTTTGAGTGCGCTTAGTCCCACCCAAAAGAGGGATACAGGAGTCCTTTAGCTCAGACCCTGGGCAGAGCTTCTAAGAGGATTCTGTTACCAATCAGGATTATGCATCCAGTCCCAGTGTGGGGGTGTCCTACAGTTCAACTCAATTCTGACACTGTTTTCTCTGAGGTAGTATCAGGTTCCACAGTTAAAGGGCTCAGTCTAACCGGACAGTCCCCACCCTCCCACCTGTACATAGGAGCCTCCCGACAACTCCCGCCTTAGGTTTGATTAATTTGCTAGAATGACTCACAGAACTCAGAGAAACACTTACGATACTTACTAAATCACAGGTTTGTTATAAAAGTCTGTCACTCAGGAACAGCCAGGTGGAAGAGACACAGAGGGCATAGGATGGGGAAAGAGCACAGAGCTCCGCACCCTCTCCCAGCGCATCCACTTTCCCCACATCTCCACGTGCTCACCAACCCACCAACCGGAAGCTCTCCCATCCTCTGAGATTTTTTTTGGAGGCTTTGTCTCTTAGGGGTGAGTGATTACATCATTGGCCTTTGGTGATTGATTCGACCTCCAGCTCTGCTTCCACCAGAAATTTGGGGATTGGACTGAAAGTTCCAACTCTCTGTTCCTGGTTGGTTCCCTTGGCAACCAGTCCTCATCCCATGAGGTGCTTCCCAAAAGTCACCTCATTAATGTAAACCCAGTTGTTATGAATAACCAATACCCATTTTACCTTTATGGCTCTCATGTGTTTTCAGGAACTGAGGGCAGGAGACCATATATAATGACAAAAGATGCTCCCATTGCTATTATCACTCAGGAAATTTCAAGAGTTGTGGAAGCTTTGATCCAGGAACTGTGGAAGAAGACCACATATATGTGAGAAATATATATTTGGTCATCCAAATGACCAGATACGTATTTCTTACAAATCACAGTATCTTAGCCCCTCACCACCAGTCTGGCCCCTTTGCCTTTTTCTAATTCTGAGCCTGGAGAGCTGCTGGATTGTCCAGCAGGGCCTAGGATGGGGCTCCAGGCTGAGCCCATAGATACAGGTGTCCCCATTCTCAAAGGCCTTTAGCCAGCCCTGGATGGGAGCCTCCGTGGCAACCCTTATCAGCATGGCCAGGGCAATTGCTTCCATTCTCTCAGCAAGCCTGCGCCCCCCCTACCCCACCCCGCCAGGTATAGGGGCAGGAGGTGGGGTGGGAAGCCCGGGCACAGCCTGTGAAGGGTCAAGTGATAGGGGAGTAGGAAGGTCCCTACGCCTCTTCCCAGCAGAGGAGGAGACTTCTGAACTCCTGGCTCTTCTCTTTCCCTGTGAAATGCCGAGTTCGCTGAGAGGAATGGGAGAGAGATGCAGGGCCTTTCTCTGTGTGGGCCCCGGTCAGCTGGTGGCCTCATGGACAGGGGTGTGGGGTGGGTCAGCCTCTGGGTGATGCCACCCTTTGCTTCCCCTGCTTCGTACATCACTCTCAGTCCCTACTGCCAGGCCTACCCACAGAGCCAAGGGGAATTGCTGGCGACCTATGGCCTAGCGGAAGGTCAGGAAGAAAGGGGTGTGCACAGGCTAAGCTCAGAGATCTTTGTAGGTGGTGGAAGAGGGGGAGGTGGCAGAGACCTAGATGCAGCTTTTGCTGGGAGCAGCAGGGGGCCTGGGTCAGAAAGGGCACAGGCCACTGTGTTAGTGCTGTCATCTGTGGGGTGTCTCTGGGCCTCTTCTGGGGCAGGACAGATGCTGGGGACATCTGTCTCTGTGAGGTCATTTCTAGGTGCTTGCCCAAGCTTTGGGCTTAGACCCCTGCAGGCCGTGACTTTGAGTGATGTTGGGGTTGTGGCTGCTCCTGCATGCAGCCTCCCCTTTCCTGCTTCTCTTTCTCCACATCTCCTAATGGCCCTTGAGAGTCTAGAGAAGCTGGGTCCCTAAAGGACATAAGGAAGTGGAGGTGTCTCTTCTTCTCGTATTTGAATTCCCAGCTTGTCTTCTGGTCGGAGTGCACGGGGCATTCCTGCCCTCCTTAGGGCCCATCTGCAGGGCAGGCTCTGTGGCGTTGCATCCAGATGGGGCAGGAGGGGCTTTGCTTTGGGTAAGGTGGTGTGGCCTGGAGAGGTGTGAAACCTGGCCCTTGAGCTCCATCAGCATCACCCGGGACTTTGAGGAGGTGGGAAGGCTGCCCTGGAAAAAATGACTTGGTGGTACCCAGAAGGCTTACCCAGGGCTTTTCAGGAGAACATGAGAGGTGAGCTGACTCATCACAGGAAGATGTAAGTTAGACACCCAGCTTGGGACACAGGGAACCTGTCCACAGGCCTAGAGGTTTGGAGTGCCTTTGCCCTGGGGCTGCAGTTGCAGATTGCTGGGTGTTCCTCGTTGGGTAGGCCAGTGGCGCCCTCTAGTGCTCCCAGGTGGCACTGATACCCAGGGGAGAGGCCCAAAGCAGTAGTGTTGGCCCTGCAGTATCCAGAAAAAAAGCTGTCCGCTGTTGGCGAAGGCAGTGGCTGGAAGGGGGAACAGGGTATGAAGGGTTGAAAAGATTGTCCTCCTGTTCCTCCTGACCTGGCCCTTGTCTGCCGTGTCCCAGATCCTGTGGCTGCTCCATTAGGCCCCTGCCAGTGTGTGTGTTGGGGGGTGGGGTTTGTTGATAATGGAGATCAAGTCCCATCTGGGCCTCTGGACCATCCGTACTCCCCAGTCCTGCTGTGAGCCATTCATTTTGAGCCACAGCACAGGCTACTTAGAGTGTGTCTTTAGCACTGCCAAGGCCTGGGTATTAGCCCTGCCAGTGCCAAAGGGGATGTTTTGTGCCTGTCTCCCCCCTTTCTAATTCTTTTAGAGTATCAGCTCCCTGTGGGCAGGTCATTCTGTCCCCCCATCACACTGACTATAGACCTTTGTGCACACAGTAGGGGAACGAGTGGTGAATACAAACATTATTTTAACTGGGGGGAAGTGTGGTACTACACTGAGGCCTTTCACGGTCTCTGTCTCCACCCAGCCCCTCACTATGGGTGGTGAGCAAAGTCCTAACAAGCCTGGGGTATGCAGTGGCCACGGAAAGAGCTGCATTCCCAGCGGAGTAAATGAATAACTGCTGTGTGCACAGTGCTTAGCCTGGCCATATGTCCTGCTTGTGCCTGTTTTCTGGCATGTTAAAGTGTTCCTTTGCCATATATAAAATGTTCTGGTTTGGAAGATAAATGATTTGGTTTCCCTACTTACAGCTCAGAAGGCCCGCTATGTTACCTCATTGTGCCCAGACAATGGGAGAGGATATGTCCTGTCTCCCGGACACATTTCCTGGCCATCGGGGCACATCTCAGAGAGGTGACAGGAGATCATGCCTTAGGAGAGGTGGCTGAAGGACACGTTGGCTGACTGCCCTTTTGGGGACTACCTAGTGGAGAGCCTTTGCAAATCCACATGCCGTGTCTGGGATCAAAACGTGGAAATAACAAGGACACAGAGCTCATCTCAGCCTAAGGAAGAGCTGTCCACAGTGAAGCCTGGCCTCCAGCTGCTGAGGTGGCCTGGTGGTGCAGTGAGTTGCCCAGTGACAGCAGTGTTTAAGGAGATGGGGACTATTAGAGTAAACAGGTGATTCCTGCATTAAATGGCGAGTTTAACCAATTGTTCAAGGGTTCCTGCAGGCCTTAACATTTTATTTCCATGCCTTGAAGGGGGAGTGCCATTTGGATTTCTTATTTTTTTCCCCAGCTTTTGGTCCTAAAAGAGAAGATGAGTCAGCATATGTCGAAGTCCCCACTGCTTGGGGCAGGGGAACAGAAATGACACTATGCTAGGCTGGCAGGGTGGGTTCTGGGATGCAGGTATTTATGTGTGTTTTCAGAGCAGAACCTGCAAAACTGAGGACACATAGGAATGTGTCTCTGATCTGTGCAAGGTGGAATGGTAGGGAGGGGATGTTTTAATGTGAGAACCTTCAGAATGTCCATCTCATGGAGCAAGGGTGAGGGAGGCATGGGGGAGGGATTTGTTGCTGGGTGAAGGGATGCACAGGGTGCTCTTAGAGGGAGCCCGTCCAGCTGTGGGAGCCTGCTGGGCCTGGCACCTGGAGCTCCTTACCCCAGGGAGAGCCATCTGTCGGTTCCATACCAACGAGTTTGTGTGCACCTCTGGGGAGCCAGTGGTGATACATTGCTCTCCTTGGTCCCCAAGGTAGCCATATGTGCTTTGGCCCCGGGGTCTGTCTGAAAGGAAGGGGAAAGGGATATTTGAAGGTGTTGGGACTCTGGGCCCAGGATTCTCCTTTTTTTGGTGTCATCACCATGTCATAACCATAGAGGTGGAGCATTGCTGGGAAGCCCAGGCAGGTTGGGAGTTGGTGGGACTTTTGTGCCTCTTCTCCCTCCATCTCTAGGTGATTGTAGGGCAAAAATAGGGTCAGGAGAGTCTCTGGAAGCTGGATTCTTAAGAGACAACCAGGGGCAGGGGACCTGGATGTGTCCTGCCTGTGAGTCTGGACTCACAGACTTGCAAACATTTGGCAAGCCAACCTTTGCTGCTGGCTGAACTGACTCCTTCCTGTCTTCTGCCCCTGGTGTTTGCAGACAAGCCTCTGCCCAGCTCTGACTGGGGCCTGCTCTGAATAGGGCCCTGGTTCTTGGAGGAATCCTGGTAAGCTCCAGACTTCTTGGCCCCTTTTGCTAAATGGCCTTGTGTCCCAACCTGCAGTCATCGTGGACTGGAGTGGTGAAGCCTGACTTCTGCCACCTCCTGGGCCACCCCCAGGATTTCCCCGTGAGAAGAAGCAGTGTGAGTGGAGAAGATGGATGCCTAGGAGTTCCCCACAATGTTTCCACTTGGGCAGGGGTCGAGGAATTGGGGTCTTGGGGCTTAGAGTGGGGATAGGAGACGGGGCTCAGACAGTAGGTGAGGCCATGGAAACCTGGGTCTGATATGTGGGGTAGTCACAAGGCATCCACAAGCCTCAGTCAAATTGTTGCAGATTGGGGTGCTGGGCCC
Source organism: Furipterus horrens (assembly GCF_987537825.1). Lineage (NCBI taxonomy): Eukaryota > Metazoa > Chordata > Mammalia > Chiroptera > Furipteridae > Furipterus > Furipterus horrens. The sequence continues at coordinate 53,816,632 of NW_028327176.1, read as the reverse complement.
AGCACGGTCTTTCTGGAGCCTTCTGTCTGTGTCCCAGGAGTGTCCTGGGGAAGCTGAGATCTCTAGTTTCAGTCTGCCCCTGCCACATCCCTAAAGTCACACTGTAGATAAGGTGCAAGGGCAGGGGATGTCCTCTCCCAGAGAGGACCCTGGAGGGGCCAACTGGGGGCCAGCAAATGTTCTCCAGTGTCTTTGGGAGTGTAGGTTCACTGCCATGGCATGGATTTCCCAGGGGAGTCAGGGATCTGTTTGGGCGACCTTGGAGGCCCCTGCTGACTTCCAGAACTGCTGTTGCCACCTCTGGTCCATGTTCCAGCATTTGTCTTCCCAGCAGGGCTGCTTTCAAGGCTGACCCATGGGCGCCACTGGTGAAGGGCACCATCTGCCCATGCCGGTCCCTGTGGATGCCTGACAGTAGATGTCCTTGGCAGTGTCTTGCTGTCCTCCTTGGACAGTTATGTACTCATACCTTGTCATCCTGATGATAGCCCATAGTCACCTCCTGTTTCTGTGAGGGGTCAGTAGAAGCCAGTCATACCTAGACTGGCCTTTCTCTGGTTTCTGTCCTGGTATTTTCTTCCCTGTCTCAGTCCTTGAAGGGGCGTAAGTCACTTTCTGATTGGTTCATCAGGCATAATTCAGGCATTGAGTAGAATCTTCAAGTTGGGATCTTACCTGTGAAATGGGATCACTGCTTCCAAGGGTTGGTGTGAAGAATAAGTGAACTCTATCCAGTATCTTCCTCCTTGGGTGGTGCCTAATCTATGCTACATGTTGGGTTTTCCCTCTGTCCCCTGGCCTACACACATGTGCCTGAATCCAGCCTGTCTGGCTCACGTGGCACCTCCTCCAGAGGCAGGTGGGGGGCAGAGGGGCGTTTCCAGTCTTGGCATTAACCAGGAGGCTCACGGTTTTGTCTCCCTCCACAGCCTGGACGTGTCTCCTCAGGTAGAACCTGACCCAGCTGCTCTTCCTCACCACCTCCCCTGCTCCCCCTGTGCTCCGGCCCCCCCAACTCCTGCTCCCACTGCTGCTCCCATGCTAAGCGCTAACCTTTTTGCAGCCGCCTCCCCTGCTGCTGCCACTGCTGCCACCGCTGCCAACACTGCTGCCGCCACCGCAGCCCCTGAAGCCACCCCATCTGGATTCTCGGCTCTCACCAACCCGTTCCTCACCTCCTTGCAGAGCAACCCTTTCTTCGAGGAACTCATAGCCGACATAGCACTAAATTCTCCTTCACCTGCTCCCTCTCTCCCCAGTGCCTCGAGGGCCAGCCTCACCCCCCTTGCCTCCCCTGGGAAAGCCCAGCCTGAGTGGGACGACACCTTCAACGTCTTTGCTGCCAGCAGGCTACGTCCAGAGGCCAGGAGTGAGATCCTGGCCCCTGCAGAAGTGGGGCTGGAGGCGACTGGGCTGCAAGACCTAGACCCTGGGGCCATGACAGTGGAGGCAGCTGAGCCCCGGGGGGACCCTGGGGGAGGAGGGACAGGTGGGAGCGGCATGTGGCTGGAGGCCAGGGTTCCTCTGGACTTGGGACTGGACTGCCTGAGCTCGAGTGCCACCGACCTGGGGCCTATTGCGTCTGTAGGGGCTGGCCTGCCCTTCTCCACGCCAGCCTTGCCATGCCCACGAGTCTCTGACTCCGAAGTGGACAGGAAACCGGTGACCCCAGGAGGGGAAGCAGGGCAGAGTCCAGCAGGCAGTGCCACATCTGTGTTTAGCTCCCCAGAAGTGATCAGTGTGTGGGAGAGGCTGCCTGGCTCAGACGATGCTGCTGAGGGCAGGGATGAGGAAGCCTCCAGAGGCAAGAGCCAGCTGTTGCAGGACCTCGATACAGCCGACAGTTCCTGGCCTTGGGATGTGGTCACCCTTTCTCCTGCAGCTGAGATGTCCTCACAAGCCGTACGGGAAGAGTCTGATGAACTGCATCCTCCTCAGGTGAAGCTGGAGTCACCAGAACCTGTGAGCCCCAAGGGGAACCAGAGGCTTCCCCAACTGCAGCTGCAGCCAGAGCTGGAGCCCAGACCTGAGTGGATGTTGGACAAGGGGCTGCAGCCCAGCACACCACCTCCCAAGCCACCCCACCTCTTCACACCCTCAGATTACCAGGACGAGGAGGAGGAGAAGGAGGAGGAGGCTACAGTGGGGCTGAGTGGCAGAGGGGCAGAGCCAGGAGAAGAAGACACCTTTCCAAATGCACTGGCTGCTGGTCCCTGGGACACCACTGAGGATGGCAAGAAGCCGGGGTCAGAGTCTGACAGCTTTTCTTCTGGAACCCTGCTGGATGAGCCCAGCCTGGAAGAGCCAGTGGCGGACGCCAGCCCTCCTGTGTCTGGGCCCAGTTTCTCTCTGCCTGCCAGCGGCCCTGAAGGTCCTGCCCCCACACCCTCTTACTCAGAGAGCCTGGATCTCCAGAGCCAGCAGATCTGGGGGGCTCTGGAGAGAGAAGAAGGCCCTGAGGCTTCTGAGGCCCAGAGCCAGGAAGCTGCAGGAGAGGGGCTTGGGCCTCTGCCAGGCTGCCCCCAGCGGCCTGACCTGTGGGCCTTGGAGGATGATGCCTTGAACCCTTTCTTGTCTCACGGGAGCCGAGATCCCCCCAGCCTCCCGTCCACATCCCCTCCAGAGTCCAGGGAATCTTCCATCCACTCTGGACCAGAAGAGCTGCCCACCTCCCCAGAGCCTGCCTTTCCACTGCCCCTTCTCCCACTCCAGGCCGGCCACGGCCACGGCCACGGGGCACCCAGTTCTCCGCGCTCGCCTTTGCCTGGAGTCGGGCCCCTGACCTCTTCTTCCCTGCCCCCTGGGGAGCCAGCCTCTCCCCCAGGGGGCTCCCCCACCCCACTTGGGGAGGACCAAGCTGCAGCCACCCCAGCCTCCCCGCTTGTGCTTCTGCCCTTGGAGACACGACCAGCTGAGGAGCCACAGCCCAGCACCAGGTGAGCGTCCACCCAAGAGCACTCCCCAGGAGGAGGGGGTTGAAGGGGACAACACAGCCCAAGGGCTGAGGTTTCCCAGTCCAGGGGTGTCTAGGGGGCTTGTTCACCCAGGTGGGATGAAGAAGGCATGAGCTTTCTGTGGTATCAGCTCTGAAACCACCTTTTTCTTGGGACTTTGGACCAGCAGGTGCCCCACAAGCCAGGACTTTGGGGGTGACAATGCTGATGAAGCACAGGGGGTGAGGAATGGGGTGGGGAGAGGTCATGCAGGTCAGCAGGGGAAGGGGGATGAGAGCTAGGCCACTCAGCCACTGGGGGTTGGGGGCAGTGAGGCTTGTCAGATGTCCCCCATCCCTCCCGTCCTCAGCGACAGTCCCAGCCACAGGCCCCAGGGTGTGAGAGGCTGTGGAGGCAGAGAGCCAGAGGACAGGAAGGACTGGTACTGAGGTCAGAAAGGAAAGCGGAGACACCATTGGAGGAAGAAAAGAAAAAAGAAATGCTTTCCACATATGTGACCCTCAGAAGAAAGGGTCTCCAGCCTCATCAGGTGCCCCTCTGGTTTGTGCTTGTGCTTTTGGGGTGTCCCCTGGGCTTAGGGCCGTGCTCAGTCGACAGTGGTTGCTTGCGTGGCCGTGTTTGGAAGAGTTACGAGGCTGTGACCTCACCAGGTGGTTGATGAGGGGTGGCTAAGTCACTGGGGGATGATGGGGTGTCATCTAACAGGGGCAGCGAAGTGCAGAGGGGTGCCAGCGCCCCAGGAGGCCTGAGCTGGGGAGTGAGGAGAGCAGATGTGGCTGCTGCCTCTGATGAGCAGAGCAGGACAAGGTTTGGGAGGCAGGAGAGACTCCAGTGCTGGCTCCGTGAGCTCCAGCCCCTGGGTTCAAGCATCCAGTCCTCCAGATTCATGGAGCATCCACCGTGTGTCAGACATCTGACAAGGATGAAAGACGTGTGCCCCCTACATACCCAGGGGATTCCAATCCAGTGGGGAAGATGGCAGTGAGCCGTGAAGGGAAGGCCCAGGGGCCGGTGCGAGTGTGTGAGGAGGGTGGGGAGGTGGTCTGGGCTTCCCTGCCCACTGCCACAGTGGGAGGCTGTGAGGCCACCCCCAGAGGTGTGGGAGAGGAGGTGGCTTCAGTTTCCCAGTGTCCTCAGCTGGCCCCGCTGTATTCCAGCCACACGTCTAGTTACACTCACCATTTCTAGACATTTTATTTTCTTCAGAGTCGGCTTCGTGTCTATACTTGCATGCTCCTTACATCATGAAGTGCATGGGCCACATAGAGCGGTTCCTCTTTCTCAGATGGGGATGTGGAGTCCATGAGAGCTCCACAGTCCAGGGTCCCTGAGAAGCAGGGGACAACCAGACCGGGAGCCCAGGACTCCTGACCCTCATTCAGGGTGTCTGTATGCCTCACTGGTACTCCCCTCCCATCCCCACCTTCTGCCCACACAGCCCACAGGTGACATTAGCACTGCCTTTACACCCCCTTCCCTAGGGGGGAAGGACAGACTGAGACACACTCTTTTCCCTACTGCCTGCCCTACCTGGGCCCTCTGCCACTCTTCCCAGGTTGCGAGCCCGAGTCCATGGCCCTCTCCTGAGTAACAGACAGACTTCCCTGGGTGTGGCTGAGCCCTTCTTCAGTGAATTCAGGGCCTTGACCTAAGCCATTTTATTCCCCACTTCCTAATAATCTGAATCCTCTGTGAAGTAAGTGTGATTGTTAAGAGGTTCCCTAGGGGTAGGTTAATTGATACAGGGGCCTGATGCTTGCAGTTTGGGTAACTGTCATAGGTAGTGTGCCGGGGACTCCCAGCGGAAGTTTACCGTAGTCAGCCTAGGAGAATCTGGAAGGCTTCCTGGTGGAAGTGGCCTTGAAACATGAGTAGGAGTTAGCAGGCCCACAGGCAAAGGGGCAGCATTCCAGATGGAGGAGCAGCTTTTTGTAAGATCCTAGAGGTGAGAGAGCACCTGTTTCCCTGGCTAGAGTGCATAGGGGTGGGGGTCCAGAAGGAAAGGGCAGGGGCCAGCTATGTTAGAGACTGTGTTTTCTGACCCTGAGAGGGAGGCTAAGATCGTGATCCCACAGCACAGTAGAAGTGCGGTTGGAGGGCAGGACTCCGTGGAGGAGCTGACTTCGCAGCTGTGGCCATAAGGAAGGTTTAGTGAGCTCTGACCTAATGTTTGTTAAGGCTAAAGCTGAAGTGGGGATGAGGAGGGGTTCCCGGGTTTCTGACTAGAGCCATGGGAAGTTAATGTGTCCCTTACCACTGAGGAGCACAGGAAAGAGCAGGTGTTGAGGGCAACGTCCCTGGGGTGGACCCCAGGTGCAGTAAGCCAGCCTGAACTCTCTGTGTGGTTCTAGAGCTGAGGACTGGGGTCTAGGCTGGAGATCGCTATGAGGAGGTAGGTGGAGGTGAGAGAACCCCAGGGCTGACTCGCAGTTAAGACTGAGAAGAAGCTATTAGAAGTTGGAAAGCCAGAGAAGGGATTGGGGGAAAACCCAGGAGGAGAACAGTCCAAAGGAAGGAGTGGTCCAAGAGTCATCTCCACAGAAAGGTCGGGAAGGTGAGATGTGACCTCAGCAGGAACATTAGTGATGGGCTGGTGGGGGCTGACATCCTGGTCGGTGGGTGGAGGAGCCAGTGGGGGCAAGGACTTACAGAGACAGAATGTAGTCTCCATGCTCTGGAGAGGCTGCGTGAGAAGGAGGAAGCGCTGAGGGTGACAGGGTGGTAGCCAGGCAAACACAAGGTGAAAAGAGCGTTTTCCAGGTCAGTGTAAATGCTGAGGGCAAGCAACCAAATGTCCCAGTTTGCCCAGCTCTTGCCTGAGTTCAGCACTGAAACTCCCATGTCCTAGGAATTCCCACAGTTCTGGGGAAATTGGGAAACTGGGAGGGTTGGTCACCCCCTCAACCAGCGAAAAGCTACAATACAGAAGGGGGGGGAGGAAGATGGGTGGAGGGGGCGGCCCTGGCAAAGACAGGGTACAGGTGCAGAGAAGTCTGTAGGAGGCCTCTGCTGTCCCTGTGAAGGGGCCAGGTCATCTGAGGGAGTGGAAGGGGGAGGGGCAGGCAATGAGCTGCTGAGGAATGCTGGGCACAGCTGCCCTGGGGCCTTGGCTCTGTAAGGACAGCCACCTTCTCTGTCCAGCAGATCTGTGGCCCCACTTTACCCGCGCTGCCCGTCCCTCCCTGTAATGTGTCTCCTGTCTGTCTCCACAGTCCACACCCTGTGAAGCCCCTCAGTGCCGCCCCTGTGGAGGGCAGCCCTGACAGGAAGCAGCCCCGCTCCAGTCTGAGCACAGCCCTGAGCAGTGGGCTGGAGAAGCTCAAGACAGTGACATCTGGCGGCGTTCAACCCGTGGCTCTGGCCTCACAGGTTGGCCAGACCGTGGACACCAAGAGGCTGAAGGTGAGGCCTAGCAGGATGCCGTGGGAGATCCCACCAGATGTGTGGTGCTGTGGAGGGGGGTCAGGTGTCTTGAGGTCAAAAACGGTGCTGGTTAAGGTGGAGCAAGGAGCAGGCCTGGTCTCGCCCAGAGGGCCCTGAAGCCATTAGGCCGTCGTCGCTGGCATTGGAGACAGAGGCCACTCCAGAAGCCTGTGGTGGTGTGACTGGGGTGTCGGTGAGCAGGCAGGGAGGTAGGCCCAAGGTGCCCCACTCACTTGCATTCCATGTGACCTCAGGATTCTGGTGTGCTGGACCAGTCGGCCAAGTACTACCATCTGACCCATGACGAACTCATCAGCCTGCTCCTGCAGCGGGAGCGGGAGCTGAGCCAGCGGGACGAGCATGTGCAGGAGCTGGAGAGCTACATTGACCGGCTGCTGGTGCGGATCATGGAGACCTCACCCACACTGCTGCAGATCTCCCCGGGCCCCCCCAAGTAGCCCTCCTCACTCCCACCCCCGGGACGGTTGGCACAGACCCACTGCTCAAACAGGGCTCACACCCTCCCTATTCCTGCCGAGCTCACTACCACCTGGGGAAGGGTGCAGTCTGTCCTCTGTTGTCACCCCTTGCACCCTCCCTCCTGCCTCAGCTGGGGCTGTTGGAAGGAGGACCCCTGGACTCCCACTGGAGGTGGGTCTTATGCACCTGCCTATTTTCACACCCCTTAGCTTTACAGAGCTCCAGAAATGGAAACAAAGAGTTTAGTCCTCCAGACAGAGCAGGGCTGAGCTGCAATTTGATGTGGTATCTGGGACATACTTTATTACCCCACAGGGATGCCAGCCATTTCCTTCACAGCTAAACCCTTGTCCTCTTCATCTCCCTCCAGCCCCTGCAGGGCTCCTAGTGTTCCTAGGGCTGTGGCGGGAACCAAACTGTCCATTTGTCTGAGTTTCGGGCAACCAGGCACCTACTCTTCAGCCTCACATCCCCGAGGGCAAGGAGCCTGTATGGTCTAGTGTCATGTCTGCTGTGTCCTGAGTCTGTCTGTCTCCATCCATTTGTGGAACAAATGTGGTGTGGATGGAGGAAGATGATGTATGTTCTCCAGGCCACCCTGTGCCCTCCTTTGCATGAGTGTCATGTAGTGAATGTGGGGGTTGGGGCAGGTGTGGGGAGACTACCTTCTCACCCACCTCCTAGGTGTGGGCCCCTCCAGGCCCTGGGGTTTTGGGCTGTTTGTGTTTGAAGATCAAGCCTCCATTCCTGTTCTCATTGCCTGTTCAGATGTCAAAACTCTGTGCTGCTACAGGGTTTGAACTTTGGGAAATTGATTAAAATGTGCCTTTTGAGGGGAGGGTCATGAGCCTTTGGATGTAGACCCTGCCCCCTGTTTGGCGCCCCTCTCCTTCCCTGTTGAGCACACTGGGCTCCAACTGGCAGGACTCTAGGAACGAAACCAGAGGATGGGGACGCCCTGCTGCTGCTCTGCCTTCCCCTAGAGTTAATTTCCATGAAGGGTCTGGCCAAGCTGCTGCTCCCTTAACCTACCTGCTGTCCTCTCTTACTCCCTCAACACCAATTGAGGGGGTTCCTGGGGCGGGGGGCAGGTTCCACTCTGCCTGTACTTAGGAAAAAGCCTTTGTTGTCCTCCATCTACCAGGTCCCAGCCGGTCCCTTCTGTCCCATGGCCTTGACTGGCTTGGCTGCACTACACTTTGAAACGAAGCGTCTGTCTTTTGGCTCAGCCCCGGTTTGCTTTCAGGAAAGCGGCAGGATTCCCCTGGGCATCTGCAGGGGAACTTTGTTGGCTTGGGGCACACTGGCTTAGCAAAATTGTGGGGTGAGGAGTTGAGAGCTCCTCTGGGACTGCCTCATTTTCATGAGCTGGCCTATGGGGTTACTCTCTGGGATCACTCAGAAAGCCTTGGAAGGAGACTGGCTTTGTGAGGGGAGTCTTCTGCCAGGATGAAGTAGAGGAGTCCCATCAATGGGGGAAAGCCCCTGGGACGTTAACTACCTTAAGGATCACTCATCAAAGCTGAGGAAAGTGTCCACAGGTACCTAGGACTTAGGTTGTGTTTTTTTGGTGCCTTCGGGGGTTGGATGGGTATCTCTTCTGGGGGAAGGGGGTCACTCCTGTACTAGGTATCTCTCTGTGCTCTATTCAGCCCCAGTCCCAACAACCTTCCACTCATCCTTGGTCATGGGCCTCCAGAAAGCCCAGGTCAGGGATGTCTTTGAAAGAGTTTGGAGTTGAAGCCCAAGGTTCTTGTTGGGTGTTTCTACCCCTGGCCACGAGTTGGAAGCAAGCTACAGGTGGGGTGGGCAGGGAGCAGGCACAGTTCTGCTTTGCCATTTGTCTTCCTAGTTGTAACTCTTGTTTATAAAGAGCTTGTTCTTCTGTTTTGAGCACTTTATGAAGAATAAAAAGTTCACAGTCTGCAGGTGGCTCTGTTGTGTTCCTGGTTTGATGAGCATGTGAAGTAGGCTTCCTGGGAGAGAAAACAGGTGATGGGTTCTTAGATGACACTGTTCCTGTCCTAACATCAGGGCGCAGCACAGTGCTGCCCGGTGGCCTGGACTCAGTCTTTTCTCACTCCTAGGATGCCCACATATATTGAGTATTGAAGGGCATACAGAAGATAAAAGACTTGATTCCTATTCTCAAGCCACTTAGTCTAGTAGGGAAAGGGGGGGATACAAATCCAAGATATAAATGGTTCTTCATGGCGAGCTAGAATCTCTCTCCAGCTTTAGGGAAAGTCTGTTTTCTTGTGGTTCAACCATTGGAGGGTGAGGAGGGACTGACTGCTCCAGATCATGCATTGTTCAGAAACGCATATGCAGGCAGGAGCCAACTCTGCACCCCACCACAAGACTAAGGAGACCCAAAGTGAAGTTCCTTAGGGTGAAAAGCAAATATTTCTAATGTCCTCTTATATGAAACAGGTAGCTCCCCCTCTCCTTTCTTCAGTGTGGTCATTATGAAACAGAACCCACAGCTGTTCAGTTATGAGGGGCTCAACTGCCTGCCAACAGAAAGCAAAACTCAATACTAGAGTTTGGTGAAAAGCAAAGGAATTGTTCATTTAAAGGTTATACAGATTTAGATTAATGGTGGATTTTTGCATTAAGTTTTACATTCTTTAAAACACCCACAAACACAGTTCTGCTGCCCCTTGCCAAACCAGGCTCGTTTTAGAATAGAAGTCAGGGGTACTGTTTACCTCTAGGAAAATAGAAATCCATGGATTTGTATTTCCCAAACACAGTTCAGCTTTATGGACAGCTCCCAATCATTCGTGCCCAATTGGGGAGGTTTTGCCTGTGTTGTGGTGCTTTTCAGCTTTTAATCCACAACCACATGCCACCTTTTTACCCACCTGACCTTAAGGCCAGCTGATGAGGTGCTTTTGCTTTCAACCCATATGGTTCTCTCTCTACCTCCTTGCAAACCACGTGGAGTCCCCCCGCGCCCCCAATGGCTGCTGCCTTATTTTTAAATGCCTGACCTTAGACACAGTGTGTGGTGACCATTCACAACCACCTGTAGAATTTTACACAGGCCCTGTAAGCTTTTCGTCACCATTCTAAGGTCAAAGCCTCTTCCATCTCCTTGGTGTGTGGAATGGCCATAGCTATTAACATATTAAGAAACTAGGTATTTCTTAGGAAAATGGCTGTGCTCCACTGAGTCCCATGCCTTATCCCCAAACCAAGGGCTGTGGGGAATTTGGGGGATCCCTCTCTGTAACAATTATCCCTGCCGGAGCCTTGCTCTACATACTCCCCCTTACCTAAAGTCCTTGTAGTACTCGATAAACAACACTGAATCCCACTCATCATTCCCAGTTCCCTTTGTGCTTAGGAATTGGCCCCGGGAGGGACCTTCCTTGACTAAAGTAAGTGGAGGCTGCTAAGGCTCCTAAACAATCCCCTCACCCCTCACTGGGATTGAGGATTTAGCAGTGAATCAATTAGTCACAACTCCTGCCCTGTGAACCTTACAGTAGGAAAGCCAGATACTCAAAACCATAACTAATAAATGCAAGGGCTGCAAAAGTGCTGGGTCACGTCGTGGGGATTTGTGGAAGTAGGGCGATGGATTGGGAAACACGATGTTCAGGCTGAGGCCAAAAGGAGAGCCAGCATCAGGCGAAGATGAAAAGTTTTCTGGGTACAGAGTGTTCGAGGGTCAGGGACGTGGAGCGCACATCACATTCCAGGAACTGTCAGGGTGGCTGTAGAGCACAAGGTGAGAGACAGGGTGGGACAGAAGTGTGAGTCCGGTGTCGCCAGGAAAATCAGGAGAAGGCAGTGAGCTTATAGCAAAGCAATTTATTTATTTGGGGTAACTTTCCAGCGAGAGGGGGAATTAGATCAGGACCAATTCCCATCAAGCAGAGGGGCAACTAGCCAGATCAGGACCAATTCCCACCTGAAAGGGGCTCAGATACTGGTTTTCAAAGCAACAAACCACACTAGGGGGAAGTGTATATTGTATAAGTTTCTATTGGTTACTTTCTACATTTTAGTGAGTTGTTATTCCGTTATTGGCTAGGGGGTTTCACCACGCAAGTCATCCCTTGCCCTGTATTCTTTTCTGCTCCTGGAGTGTGTTTTGTCCATTCTCAGGTGTTCCGTAATCACTTTTCTCCTTTGTTCTTGTGGTCGCTCTGTTCTGTCCCTTCCTGTTTTTCTGTTCTGGGTTATTAATTCTGTTACCTATCAAGAAGAAACTGCATAAATATTCCACAGTGCAACTTCCTGCAGAACGCCTTCGGAGGTTAATCCTCCGCCTGGAGTCCTTGCGCATCCGGTCCCGGGTTCCGCTTGGGCTCTTCTGGGCTGCAGCTCCAGGAGCGACGCCCAATGCAGCAACTCAAACTTCTAGGGGCATGTAAACAGCGAGGGGGTCACTCCGTGGCTGTCTCAGTGGGGACCTTAGATTCGCACACTTAACAGTCTTCCTGGACTGCAAAACTGGTAGCCCGGGAACCAAAGCCTGGTCTGCGTTGCTGTAACTCTCCGCAGTCTAGGTCTGCTGAATGCCGTGACAAGGAAAACTATACTCCCCACAATCCCTTGCGCCTTCGGCTCGCTGCGGTTGCTTACGTCCAATCGGGAGAGGGAGCTGTGGCGGGGACCGAGGAGGGACATTTTAAAAGGGCCGGAGATTGCGGGCGTCAGTGGCCATGGCGGATGCAGCGACTACAGCATCGGCGGCAGCGGCAAGTGCTGCTAGCGCCTCGAGCGATGCACCTCCTTTCCAGCTGGGCAAACCGCGCTTCCAGCAGGTGAGGACAGGGTTGTGGTCTAAGGGTCACTGGGTGGCACATGGAGGGCGAGCAAACTCCTTTTCAAAATCCCCAGTAGCCCTAGGGTCTCTGACCCACTGTCACCCAGGAGCCTGCAGCTGTTGGATCGAGGACCTCGGCCACCGCTGCTCATTTCCCATTGGTCAGTGGGGTGGGCGAGGACTCCTACTTTGGCTTCCTATTGGCCGTCCGCGCCGTCGCTCTGCGGCTGCCCGCGCCCTCCAGCCTTTCCCTTCCCACGCGCTCTGTGATTGGCCACTGCTCTCCGCGGCCCGGGATGCAGCCACCAGGTCCCCGTTGCTTCTTCTGCAGGGTCCCTTTGGGCTGTGCAGCTGCCCACCCTGGGCGTAAAGTTTGAGTCTGGCCGTGAATGAGAAGTTGCTGTCTCTGAGACGGCTTCTGACTTTTTCCCCGGCCTGGGACTGAACCTTTTGGAGTTTTTGGAGGAGCCTCCGGGCAGCATCTGTGCCTCACGGTCATTGCCCCCAGCATTCCACCCTCACTGGGTCCGCGTTGCGCGACGGATCGGGGCCACGAGCCGAGGCGTGCTCGCGGCCTGGCGACTCTGGTCCCCTCTGACGGGTCATTCACTGACGCAGCGAGTCGGCAGGCTGGTTCCCTGCCTGGGATGAAGGGAGGACTTGCGGGCAGAGTCGGCTGAGGGGGAAATGCTGTGTCATCTGGCGCAGGCGGCCGCTGGGAGGGTCTCTGTCCCCGGGGGCATGCACCAGCCTCCTTCGCTGTGATCTCCGCGAAGGGTCTCAGCAGCCGAGCTCAGGCGCCGCTAAGCGCTTTGCTCTGTCCGACCTGCTCAGGCTGTTCGGAGCACCATGACAGTGGTCCTTTTCTTCCGGGATCCCCGGCAGGGTGTCCCTAACTCATTTCTGGGTCACTGAGAGGGCATGGGACTTGTAGCCCGGACGTGAGACCGTCTGGGTCTAGAGGTTGGGAGAGGTAGTTCCCACATCTCCGGCAGCCTCATATGCTCGAGTCCCAGCATATGCTCGGCCCCTGCTACCTCCAATGGCAAGGAAATAAGACTTTTATTAAAGGGCAAAGAGACTTGGCTGAAATGAAACTAGGGTAGGGGACAGCGGGGGCAGACAGAAAAGTTTGCAGGAAGAAAGGAAATGTAGAAAAGTTGGCACTGCGGGGTTTTTGTTGTTTTTGGTGGTGGTGGTAGAGAAACTGGTTCCGGCAAAGTGGTGCACCAAGGGTCGCTGAAATTAAGGAGCTGTGTTCCCGACCCTTCTGAGAAAATGTCCCCACTGTTTTAAAACAGGACTGTAATTCTTTTTAAAAATAAACCATCTCAGCATGTAGGTGTCTGAGATAACAACGGTGTCTTCCTGGCAGTGTAGGGTGCCTCTGCCTGCTCTCGTGTGACACTGCCTTTGGCTGTCCCCCTTTCCTGGCCCTAGGCAGTAGTCAAGGCTTAGTCAGTCCCACCTCTTCCCTTCTTCCTTTGTGATATTACCTCCTAATGGGACCAGGGTACTGAGTCCTTACTGCTTACCCCTTTGGCCACTCCAAGTGGGATGCTTATAAGTCAGCCTGCCCTATGGTCCTCTGATACTCCTCTGTTTGGTTACTTGGTCTCCTAAACTCCTCTGGGCACCTTTGAGTGAAATGGCTGATCTTTGCCCTGAGGTGGGTCTAGACACATAGTCGTCGTCGGCGGCGGCAGCCGTCCGTCTCGAGAGACGATGGTGTAGCTTCTTAAGAGTCTATCTGCACCGCCGAGAATGGCTGTGCAGTCCGACTCGGGAGTGACATGGTATCTGTCTCCTCCCGTGTTGAATCGACATCCTGTGATGACGCTGAAGCTACAGAGCCTGGGCAGGGTAATATGGAGGGTCTGCTGTTGCCCATGGAGCAGACCCCCCCTCTCTTCGCAGCTGAAGGGTCCAAGGGAAAGACGGAGTCGATACAGCTTGGGTTCAGGTGCGCCGCAGGAGTTGCCGGTGTTGACTACAACGTCAAACCGCCTTAGGGACTCCGGCTCCGGATTTTCTGTCGGGGTTTACTCCCTTAGCCTTTCCCCTGAAGAGGTTTGCCGCAAGGCAGCGGAGGTTTTTTGGAGTCAGAGTTTTCCTTCTCTGATGTGCCCTGACTGGAAGATCGAACCAGCGACACTTAGCTCGCAGGCCGACGCTCAATCCACTGAGCCAAACCAGCCAGGGGGAGACACATAGTAATGTGTTGAATAAAGATCTGTGGGATGTTTTTTTCTTTGGTACCTGTTCTGGGACATTGGGTCACACAACACGCATTTATCAAGAACTTCAAAGTGGACTGACCCTGTGCGGTGATCACCACTGGAGCCAAAAATAAACATTTGGGAGTACTCTGTTTGAGCAGCCATTGCTAGTATCTCTTTTTGGCACTGCTTTGGAAGGCAGTAACAGTGTGTGCTTTTGAAGCGCCCCTCCCCCAGGGTAGTGACCTGAATAAAGCACAGTGCATAGGATTCATCCATGTTAAGGAAATCCTCTTCCCGGCTAAACATGTTCCCTATCAACTGTTCCTAGCTGTGCAAGCAGCCCAACCTGCCACCCAACTAACTCCTAAGAAACCTGGAGTCACATGTATATTTCCGTTCTTCTCCCTTACTTTCTAAATACAACCAGAGGTCCAGTGTTCTCATCTCTTAAACAGCTGTCAGATCCACTGGTCTCCACTGCCAGCATCCTAGACCAGGGCCCCATCATCTATCTTCTGATCTGTGAAAGCCTCCTAACAGGCCTTGCTTGCTGCTTCCACTTTCAACCCTCCCCCTTCTTCATGGCAGAATCCCAATGCAGGTCTGATCAAGTGACTCCCCACCTCCCCCAAATTTAAACACTGTCCCATGGCTTCCTCTGCTTCTGAAATACCTCACTTTTTAAGGGGCACAAAGGCCAGCAAGACCCACCCCTACTGACTTCTTCCTCGAATCGAACCCCCATCTACCCCTCAAACCCTCCTTTTCATGCTATTGGCTGCTTTTGGCCCTGTGAACCCTGATTGATTCATAGTCCAGGGTCCATTTCCAGAGCCCACACCAGGGACACTCTCTCAATCCCTAGCCAGTTTCACCACTTTCTGCAAGAATGGGTGCCAAGGTCTTTCCTTATTCCCTGGAGTTGCCCCAAACCCTTCCTCCTTTCATCCTTCAAGGATCTATCTGCAGAGAAAGGCAGGGAAGCAAGGGCACTGAGCAGCTTCAGAGTGGAGACACCTTGCCTCGATGGCTCTTAGTCTGTGATTGTCTTCTCCCTATAAGATGATGATGATGATGGTGATGATAATGGTAGCCAAGCATTGTTCCAGTCTTTTTGTGTATTGATTTATATGATTTCCACAACCCTTTGAGACAGGTACGGTTATCCCTTATATTATCAGTGAGAAAACTATGGCACACAAACGGTTTAACTTCCTAGGCATTCTGGCTTCAGAGTCAATGCTTATTCATTTATTTATTGTCAACTTTCTGCCTTTGGGCTACAGGTTCAGTGAGTCTTTTATTCCCAAGCACAGTGATCTAGAGGTCTGGGTACAGGAGGGCTGTGGATTCCTTCTCAGACCTTTGCCCTCAGTGCTGCTTCCAAGGCCCACTTTCCTCCAGTAGGGGGTGGAGGCAGGAAGGCAGTGTGTACTGCAGGCCTCAGCCCCTGCTGAGAATTAGCTGACTCACCTTTCTTGTGAAAGGAACTGGAAAGAATCACTTGACTGACTCATTCTTCAGGTAAAGGAAAGGGAAAGGAAAAACATCCACTGACTATCTGATTGGGTAAAGAGGAGGGCTGAATTTTGAAGGGAGGAAAAAGGCCATGCATTTTAAACTGTTGAAAAAATAAAAATTAGTCAAACTGAGAAAGTAGAAACCTCTCCTGCCATTCATCAGGCTGAGAGGTGGCATTAAAGCAGCTGTAAAGAAACAGGGTTTCTCACCAGGACCTGCTGCATCTAGGTATGCCAGCAACCTTCTTTTTAAAAAAAAATTATTTATTTATTTTTAGAGAGGGGAAGGAAGGGAGAGAGAGAAGGGAGAGAAACATCAATGTGCAAGAGCTACAATGATTGGTTGTTTCTTGCATGCCCCAACTGGGGACCTGGCCCGCAACCCAGGCATGTGCCCTGACTGGGAATCGAACCAGCAACCTTACAGTTCGCAGGCCGGCACTCAAACCACTGAGCCACACCAGCCAGGGCTCCTTCTTGAGTTATCACTCTTTTCTACTCACTGAAAAGTCATACTCTGCAAGGTCTCTGGGGTCTGTTTTATAAGGGCACTAATACCACACATGAGGGCTGTGCCCTCGTGTCTATCTGCCTCCCAAAGACCCCACCTCTAGTACCATCAGCTTAGGCACTAGGATTTAATCAATGAATTTTGGGGAGACACAAATATTCAGTCTATAGTAATAACCACAGTATAGTTACTATATTAAATAAATTTAATATGGATATAGTACTTTCATTAGTCTATGACCCACATTATTATCAATTGTCTTAATAATATCCTTGAGAATATCATTTACCCCTCCCCTTCCTATCCAGGATTCAATCCAGAACCATGTGATACATCTAGTTATCTCTTTAATTTCCTATAACGTGGACCTGTTCCTCAGTCTTCCTTTGTCTTTATGACATTGACGAATTTGATTACTAAGGCCAGCTATTTTATGGAATGTTCCTCAATTTGGGGTTATCTGGTGTGTCCTCATGATTAGATTCCTTCCAGAATACTATGTGAGTGATATTGTGAACTTCTCAAGGTATTACATCCAAAGGCACACAATGTCCATCTGCCTCTCATTGATCCTTTTAATATGTCCCCATCATTTGGGGGGTGATGGCGGCGGCACTTCATTACTTTCAGAAACAAAATGTACCAGTCTCACCCTGTACCTTCTCTGCCCCAGCCCTGGAATTGACTCCTCTAAGGAACCCTGATTCATTTTCATGGACCAGGATCTGGGTGTCACTCTGTCTCTTTACTATCCATTTGCTGTCCATCTGGCTCTACTTATTGCCTTGTCTAGTAATTGGAACCATCATCTCTGCATGCATTTCACACCATCATAACCATTTTTCCATGCCATAAATGTTGTCTGAAAACATGATTTTAAATGACTGCACAGTGTTCAGTCACTACCCACTTTTACAAATAATGCAGCAGTGAGCATCCTCAGCATACGGTCTACCTCTGACCAAACCTCTGAATGCCTCTGATTGTTTCCTTAGACTAAATTGTTAGAGGTGAAATTTTGCCAGGACAACAGTGTGAGCATCGTGGTTTAGGCCATTTGAGTTATAAGATGTTAGAGAAGCAACTGTTTTTGTTAGGAATGGTGCTGAAGCTTGATCTGGTCAGTGAAAGGCAGTAGCACCTCAGTAGGGGTGGAAGTAAGTGGTGGAGAGGCTACTCCCGGTAGGCGTGCCACGGTGAGCAGAGTTGGAGGCAGCTTGGACCTGGTGTGTGCAGGCGTCTTTGAGGTGATGCAGGGCCTACTATGCGGCCTTTATCGGGAAGGAAAAGGAGCAGAAGTGGGCTGCAGGGTCTACTTTCCTAGTGAGCAAGGGGACAGAGTGCGGAGGCCTCTGCTTCCGCCATTGGGCAGAGGACCGTGCTTGGAGAGCTGTGGGGCTCTGGGGAGGACCCGGGGCAGAGTCCACGAGTGTAGTGAGGCATGAACCCCAGCATTTGCAGCTTCTTCCTTTGTCCTCTAGCTTGGCACCCTTTCTCCTCTCCTTGAGCTTGGCTTTGCCAAGCTGGCTCTGTCCCTAGGGCAGCGGGCCCAGCAGCAGGGTTGCTTGGTTTCCTTTCATTGTGCTCTAATGCATGTGGCCTGCTTTGCACAAAGCCCCTCTTTTCCACAGACCCTTTCCTGGGGAGTTGGCCCTTCACCCTGGGCCTCACAGCAGCTCCAGAGCTATGGGGGAAGGAGGGCCTGAGGGCTGTAAGCAGGGTGCTGCTGTGTTTGAGCTCTGCCTTGGAGCTTGACCTTGGAGAGGGACCTTCCCTCACTCAAGAGATCCTCAACAAGGCAGGGCAGCTGTGTCCTCAGGGAAGGCTGGGAGAGGGCAGGGGTGGGCATGCCTTCCTACAGCCTGTGTGCTTAGTGGTGGTGGTTAGGGAGCTGCAGAAAAGCTTGGAGTGGATCTCAGCACTGAGAGGAAAGGGAGAAAAATGGGAGGCACCTTGCAGAGAAATTGGGATAGTCACTCATTGTCTTAATGGTCTTTCTCAATTGATGTTAGAAAGTCCACTGACTGGGAAAGCTGCCCTCAGGGCACTGAGCAGTGAGGCCTCATTGGTAGTCACCACCCATTTGGGGAGTCCTAGAGTCTAGGGGGGATCAACAATTGGGGTGAGGTGTGGGGTGGAGCCCACCAGTGGCTGGAGGATGGTCTACAGCAGCTGATCTCCTCTCCTCTCCCACCCCCTCCTCCAGACATCCTTCTATGGCCGCTTCAGGCACTTCTTGGATATTATCGACCCTCGCACCCTCTTTGTCACTGAGGTGAGTACCGGCTGTCACTCTCATGGAGGCCCCTTGGCCTTTATACCGTGTCACTTTAGGAGATCCATGAGTCATCTGTGTGTGTGCTTTATACACATTATCTCATTTCATTTGGATCTCACCATGTCCCTTTGAGGTAGGTATATATCGTCATCACCATCATCATCATCATTATTTCAAACTTTAATAAATTTATTTCTAACTACATCATCACTACAAAAGTTTAAATAGTATAGATGTGTTTAAGTAGAACAAAAAAGTAGCCTTTATACACTCTTCTACCCAGTTCCCTTCTCTTATAGATAATTAGGGTATGATTTACCTTTATCTGAGAACCATTGTGTAAAATTTGACAAACATATTCAGTCATGAACCCACATGCACAATAACCATGTAGAACCTTTCTATCATCCTAAAATGTTCCCCGATGTCCATTAATAGTCGATCTCCCCTGCCCAGCCCCTGGCAACCACTAATCTGTTTTCTGTCCCTACTGTCCTGCTGTTTCTAGAATGGTGTCTAAATGGAATACAACATTTCCGTCGCATAATGCTGATGAGATTCATCCGGGTTGTTGCGTGTATCAGTAGTACAGCCCTTCTCATGGCTGAGTAGTATTCCATTGAAAGGATAGTCCAGATTTGTTTGTCCACCCACTTGCTGATGAATACCTGGGCTGTGTCCAGTTTTTGGCTATTATAAAATAAAAGCACTATGAGCATTTTGTATAGACGTCTGCTTTCATTTATATGAGTAAATAACTGAGAATAGGATCGCTGGCTCATATGGTAAGTGTGGTAAGTATATGTTTAACTTAATAAGAACCTGACAAACTGTCGTTCGGGGTGGCTGCACATTTTACACTCCCATCCGCAGTATTCTAGTTGTTCTCCATCCTCACCAACATTTGGTATTGTCAGATTTCAGCACAGTAAGTTTACTTCAGCTATCCCAGGAAGTGTGTCTTTGAAGCCTTTGTATATGTATTTACAAATGTGTGTGGGAATGCATGTACATACAAAATAGCAAAGATTTTTCAAGCACTTACTGTGAGCAAGGCAGTGTTGTAAGCATTTAAATGCATCAGCTCCTCAGATTAACGCAAAGAAACCCATGAGGAAGACAGAAGTTAAGTCTCATGCACATGGTGCTGGCCAGTGATGGAGCCAGGGTATGAACCCAGGTAAGCTTGTCTTCAGAATGCTTATTCTTAGCCAGTTTGCACTCCTGTTCAGGTAACTGAGTTTAGAGAACTCTCCCAAGATTGCTCAGCGGACAGAAGGCCTGAGTCCCTGCCCTGGGCCACAGACACCAAGGCGTGTCATGGAGGCTCTCAGTTGGCTTCCTGAGTGGATAGCTTTTTCTTGCACACCTGTTCTGTGCTGAGCACTGCCTTGCCCCAAACCTGATCAGCTCTTGGAGGGAAAAGTCACGGTGGAAAGAAGCACAAAGCCTGCTGGGCACCTGGGCCTAAAACAATCCCCACCATGCCTGAAGGAGCAGCCCAGTAATGTGAAAGGTGGGAATTAATCTGATGTGTGGTTTCCCACTACAGTATTCCCTCACTTATCGTGGGTATTACATTCTAGACCTCCCCGCGACAGGTGGAAATCCTCGAAGTAGGAACCTTACATTTGTTTTAGTATTTATATATTTTTAAGGCTTTATAAACCTTTCCCACACACTTATAAACTGTTTCCAGTCCCTTATTATCCTTCCCACTCCCTTATTAACCTTTTACACACTTTTATAAACACTACTTATGTTCTTAAACATATTCTACACTCTTAAACCTACGTAACTTTAACAACATATGTATACAGTACTGCAAAATCCCGCGATATAGCAATAAATCCGCAATAAATAATTAAATATATTTTTAAAAACCCTCTGATACAGTGAGGCCGTGATAAGTGGACCATGATATAGAGAGGGACTACTGTACCTCTCAGCAAGGACCGAGGGCTCAGGCATTTTACTGGCTGGCCCCACCTGCCCCTCTGGGCCTACTGCCTCCAGAGGGCAAGGCTGCTGTACTTTCTGGCTCTGTTTGGGTTCTTCTAAGGAGTTGTCAAAGTGATCACATAAAAATTTGGAAGGGTGCTAAACTAGAGAAACTACTTATTTGGCCTAGACTATGTGTCTTTCTAGAAAGTTCCAGAATGGTGCAAAACTAGATACAGTTGCCACATAAACCCTAACATAAATGCTACCTGCTTGACGGAAGAGTCAGCAGAGGCCAGTGTTTAACTCAGAAGGTGGAGGTGCTAATGGTGGACTCTGAGGTGTGTCACAGACATGACAGACCGAGACTAAGAAGGTGGGGAGGTATTTCAGTGCTCCCGAGATTACCAGGAGCTGAGCCAGCATGGGCTTTGGGACAGAGCGACGTGCTGCCTGTGCCGGGGGCTCACTCCCTGCCTCCTCTCCAGTCCACCCTCTCCTCATTGCCAGACCACGTCATTTTACTCCTCTGCTCCTCTACAACCTCTTCTTCAGCTCTTGTATTTTGAAAGGCGCCAACAATTCTTGTACATCACTAAACCATTTAGATCAACATACCATTACAAAATACAACAATCTCATACTTGACTATTAACTCTAGTGTCAAAGCAACTTAACTATTTACTAACTAGAAAATAAAACCAATGCAACAGTCATTTTAGAATATTTTTCAGATTTCACATTTCCTTCCTTCATCAAGGATTATGATAGACTTTCCAGAAAGATCTAATCCTTTCCTCTGGCTCTACTCCCTCCCCTCCCCACCACAAACACACCAGTTGGGGACTGTTTCCAGCACTGCCTGCTGGCCTTTTGAGAAGTGTCTGCCCACAGGAGATCTTCTAGGCCCTAAAAACTGGAAAGGCCATGAGTGGGGCCTTCAGGCCCTTACTGGTTCTAGCCCAGGCAGGTGGCTTAGCAAGGCCATCTGCATGAAATGAAATGAGAAATTAGAGGCCCTGAGAGGAAAAGGTCTCTTAGCTGATTCCGTCCCCCATGAACTGAGGCCCTGCCAGGATGAACAGCCTCCTGCTTGTGCTGGGCTCACCGACCACAGCTTCTGTCTGCACAACACACTTTCTCTCCCAGGGCCCTTGACTGTGTCCTGGGAGTGAGTGTCGGGCCATGGCTGCCCAGACAGAGGACGGACCTGTCTGCCTCTGAGGGTGGTAGCATAGTGGAGGACACAAGGAGGTGGCTCTGGAAACCAGAGTTTCCTGAGATGGAAAGATCCTGGGCAGCTTAAGCCATCTGGTGATCTGGTTCTGAGGGGCAGTAGCTGAATCAATGAAGAGACTCATCTTGAGAGTTTTGTAGCTACTTGTTTGCAATTTATAACTGACCTAGCTTTAAAAAGATTCTAATTCTTACATGTGTAATGAGGCGGAGGAAATTTGATTCACTGTCATTTCTCCTAGGAAGAAGGCTGCCTTTGTTTTATGAATGTCTTGAGCAGTGCTTCAGGAAGGAGGCTGGTCCACTTGACAGAGGGGGAGGGATTGTACTTTGATCATAAGGGAGAGAGGAGAAAGAAGGAAGAAGAGGGGAAAACAGTGGGAAGGAGAGCAAGTAACCCAGCAAGCTGACCGGCCAGTACCCCGGGGCTCTTCTGAAATGAGTCATGCCTACCGTGCTCAAGGTAGTCGTTGACCAGGCACATTATTGTCCCTGCCACGTCATTCCTGGGAAGTTGTCAGTAAAGTCTGCCTGGTTCATGAAATGTCTGCAAGAGTAGATTATTTGAGGAGATGTTGAGGGGGTGTGGTCCCCATGAGGCTACAGAATGTGTGGGATCAGGCCTGAGGAAGGAAGCCGCCAGGAGCTGGCAGAAGCCCCAGCTTGGGCCTGCCACATAGGTCATGGAATTCCATCTGGACCTCTGAGGCCATCTGATGTCTAAGCTACTCTTAATTATGGACTGAAGATAAAAGGGATTTTGCTATTCTGCATTCGATAGAAAACTAACTAAAATAGTGTTACTAACACCATCTCAATACTAGTAATTTGAAACTATTTGGGGTGTATTGTAGGATAGAACAAATAAATAATTATACTGATGTTGGGAACTGGGGTTCTCACCATGGAAGTGGGGAGATACAAATATGAAGTAGGGGAAAAGACAAAGAACTATGTGATGTATTTGAATTGGAGGTATCAATATGAACTCCTGATTTAAAAACACACACACAATACAGATGCACACATATACACTTATACTTAATGTATAGTTCCCAATTTCCTGGTTCTGTTACACCCAGTAACAATGTACCACTATCCACATATGGGGCAAGGAGAATTGCTACATATAGTAAGAAAGTGCTCAGAGAATGATGGAGACACAGGAAATGGCTTGAAGGGCAACCAACTGGCTACATTTGGGACAATTTGAACATTAAGAAAATTAAAAACAATGGATTATAATACACCGAGTAATAATGTAACCAAAACGTGGGTTCAGCTGCCTGCAGCATCAAAAGCCAAACAGGTCCAGGTGCAAAAGGAAAGGTTTATTTAGGTGCCACAACCCTAGAGAATGGTGGACTCCAGTCTCAAAGACCCTCTCCACTTCCTGCTCAAGCCTGCAGTTCTTATAGGGATAGGGAGGGGAGGGCTTTTTTTCTATCAAATTATCTTGCTAGCTTTTGGCACACTGGAGCCCTACCCATTCATCTTTCTAGCTTTTGGCTCCTAGTTAGGGCCCTGTCTAATGATCTTTCTGGCTTTTGGAGTGCTCATCTTGGCCAATGGGGGAGACTTCTCAGTGCTCCCCCACTGTCTAACTATGGTAATATAATAGTAATTATTATTATTCCACCAGTCCATAGTAATACTGAAAATGTGGCAGAAGGAACTCTTCTTCAAAGAAGAATGTCAGCTAATAAATACAGGAGGAAATAACCATTGTGTAATTCTCAATGAAACAACTGATTCCAGCCAGGATCATTGATGGATGCTATTTCTGTAGAGCAAAAGATTGTTGGGAAACAGGATATTTGTATGTTCTCAAATCAGGTATCACCCAAAAGATTATTTAACAATTAAAAAGGGGAAAGGTTACCTTTACTATGGGTTGGAGGACACCCATTTAAACGGAGGACTAAATTTAGCATCACTAACAATGAAAAACTGACATCATATGCCTCCAGATGTGATGTGATTTTGGTATTAATCCCTAAATATGGGGAAATATATGAAAATCTAAAGAAGAAAATAAAAACTGCTTATTATCCCACTTGCCACTAAGATTTTGGTGTATATTTATGTAAAAAATTAGGATGTTTACATAATATGGTATATGTAACTCTATATAGATATATAATCGTGATATATTTGTATACATAAGATAAATGTATACATGATATGTATTCTTTTTTCTGTGTAGCACATCATGAACATTAAACGTTTCAAAGTCTGTTTAATAACTGCATGGCTATTCTATAATTTATTTAATAATTTTCTCTATCGCTGACCATTTGAGTCTTTTTAAGTCTTACCATTATAAATAGTATTGCAGTAAATGTCCTTGTACATAAATCTTCCCCCATCTTTCTCTTCATTTTCTTTGGATAAATTCCGAGAAGTGGAGTTCCTGCATGAAAGGCGTTTTAAGGCTTTTGAGTATATTGCCAAATTGCCCTGCAAATTGTACCAACCTGTACCAAGATTATCTCAGTACTGTATTCTCAGTAACTGTGAGTGAGGGTGTCCATTTAAATACATTCTAGACAGAATTAGATATTCTAATTTTAAAAATCTTTAATGAAATTTTTAATAAAAAGTGCCCAAATGCCAGTACCTGTATATAATTCAAGTTCTTACCCATCTGCATACATTTTTGGCATACTTATTACATTGAACATAGACTTTTTGCTTTTTTTAATTCATTTCCATCTTTATAACTTTTTAAAGTCAAGTCTTATAGTATAAATAACCATTACTATTAGACTTTTAGGTGTAACAAATTGTTTCCTATCTTTTGTGATCCTGAAGAAAGACAAAACCAACAGTCTCAGACATGTCACTTTTCATCTGTGCTAAATTTCTTTTTTGTTTTTAAGAATAAATTCCCAAAAGTCGGTTATCCTGGCTGGAGGTCATGATTGTTTTTCTAGTTCTTGGGAGAGCTGGACAGATTTATTTTCTGAAGTTCTGTACTACCTGCCATGCTGCCAGAATCATATTGGTTTACCTCACTTAGGCACCCTGAAGGTGACCAGAGGTCAGCTGCAAGGAAAGCAGAGCCTCTTCCATGTGTCCCTGGTTTCCTCTTCTGTTGGGCCTCCCAGAGGGTGGCTCATGGCTGATGGGAACCAAGCCAGACAGCCCTGCAGGACCCAGGACTGCTGGGGGTGGGGGTGGGGAACAAGAGGGGCTCAGGAAGGCCCAAGGAAGACAAGAGTAGGGCTTAGCACTCTGTGTGCACATAAACCATTAGCTTTGGCCCACGGGTCCCACTGCCTGGGGCCACAATAGAACTGGATCGAGCCAGGGCTGCAGACAAGGTAAGGATGCATGCATGGCCCTGTACTTGACAGAGGCGACACTGGCCCAGGTGAGGACAATCAGATAGCTGCTGAACGGTTAACATGATGTGACATAATCTGCTGGCCCCCTGCAGCCACCCCTGCTCCACTCCCTCATGCACACCCCAGCATGCTGTCAGTTCAGTCTCCCTGACACTTGACCCTGCTTTCTCTTCATTTTTTCAGTTCTGTAAGCTTTGGGATTCTCAAAGCTTTGCCATAAATGCTCATGTTCGAATTGTGCCCTTTCTCTAAACATGCTCTCCAGTTTCTTTGCGTCAGGCTCACTCCCGTTTTGCAGGCGAGTGAAGAAGGACCTTCCTTTTCTTACCTGGGGTGTGCACCCCAGTAAGTACCACCTTGGGGGGTAGGCCTTGCTGTGGTTTCTTTGTGAGGCTGCCCTTCTTTCAGTTACTGTCATGAGGACAAAAGGGTCTTCTATGCTGACATCTCATGGAAAAGGCCCAGAACTGGGAGGTAATAGATTTCCAGGGGCCACCCACCTACTCTGTGACCCTGGGCCAGGAAATGCCCTTCCCTCTCTAGCCCCTGTTGTCTCAGAAAGGGGGATGGCCTAGATGGTTCTATGATACACACGCACACAAGGTATTTTTGTTCATGTCCTATGTATGTGAACAGGGCACAGTCACTTGGAATCTGGGGAGTCTGTAAAACCAGCATCACCATCAACAGACTTTGGAACCTGATCCCTAACCCTGGCCATACCTCTCTCCTCAGAAGCCTCACTCATTCATTTTTGTTAAATGTGCATTATATGTGGCCCTGTGTTGGTGATGGGCTGGGGTGGGCTTGTCCTGTGGTCCTACAAAGATACCTAAAGCCAGTCCCCTGCTCCCTGCACTTTGCAGTCTCTGACATAGTGTAGTAAGCACACGGGCAGTAAGTGGTCAGGGACCTCAGAGTGGTGCAAACCCAGTGCTCTCCAATTGTTCATTGGAGGGAACATTTCTGGGAGATTCTGAGAGAAGTGAGCCTCGAAGGATGGATGGGGTTGGTGACAGACTTGGGAAGCAAGGGTGGCCTGGTGAGGTGAACAGTACCGGCAAAAGCAACAGGTGGGAACATGCAGGTACCACCTGGAGAATGGGTGGATCCCTTTACCAAAAGTGGGGTGAGATATTTCTGTTTGCTACTCACATCCTGGCCAAGTGCTGTCGCTCTCATCATATATTTAATATAGTAAATATTATTACAATAAGTTAAATATTTACGAGTATGTACCTTTGTCATCCCCCCTTAACCAAGCAGGATTTATACTCAGTCTGCATTTAATTTGGGGATGTGTTATGGTGTCCCCTCTTCCCCCCGACAAAGATTAGTTTTGCTTCTGATGACTCCTCAGCTTCTTTTCTGTGCCTTTTCCTGCCCATGTCCCTCTGTTTCCATGCCTGCCAGGCCTGGTCTCCTGGCCTCTCTTCCACCACCCTAACACTCCATCCCTGCCCCTTTGCTTCCTTCTCCTTCCCCTCGGGGACAGGAGGCCAGGATTCTTCTCTGTTCTAATTCTCTGCCCCTGGAACAGACCTCCCAGTGCCAGCATTTCCAGACGGACCTTCTGAAAACCATGCCCCAGTCAAATACAAGGAGACACCTTGCAGTGGCACTTTTTGGCAGGTGAGCCAGAAGCAGGTGTGCTGGTGGTAGAGTCTGGGAAGCAGCAACCTGGGCCGTCCATGCCCCTGGGTCCCGGGGCTCCAGAGAAGAGCCCCCTGTCTTGCCTCCAGCCAGCGAGGCCCCACCATTTCTGCATTCAGGGCCTGACTGCCTATTCCTGGTTGAACAGACTTTCTGCAAAGTTCACCCTCCCCCTGGCTTCCAGGTTTTGCCACCCCTCACATGCCCACGGCTTTTCTGCCAAGCCTTACAATGCATGGGGGGGGGGGACTGACCCGCTTCTTACCCCTCAAGTATCTTGAAAATGGCCCCTTCTCTGGGAATGCCAGCCTCCAGAGCAGCCAGCCCTCAGGGACCTCTCCAGACCAGTGGCCTAGGCACTTCCCTGCCCCAGAGAGTAGCCTGGAGCCCCCAGCCCTTCAGCCTCTAACAGAGGGGGACCTGACAGGGTTAGTAAGGCCCAGAGGCAGAAAAGCATGTGCTAACTTCCTTCAGTCTTAGATGCTCAGCTTTGTCTTCAGGAACTTTGGATTTAATTTTCCCTCAACCCAGGCCAAGATCAGGGGGCTCTTGGGAACTCATTCTTGTGGTAGGAGGCCTCCCTTTGATGACCGAGTCAAATGAGATGGAAATTGGCCAGGTTGTTATAGGAACTCGGAGAATCCCTGGAGTGGGAAAATAATGAGAACACGGGGCCATTCACCATTCAGCGATGGAAAGTGGAGCATTCATTGTCTCATGGCAGAAGCTGCGGTCGAGAGAAGAAGCAGGCTTAGGGTGCGGAGCTTGCTGCATCACTGGCAGACTTTGGGTGTGTTGGGGGTACAGAGAAAGGCTCTGACTAAATTCGGGACTCAAATACCAAACCACTCACTTTCTGTGTGACTTTAAGCAAGTTAAAACAACAATTGGCATGAAGAACAAACATATTAAGTATAGAAGAAAAACCATCCTCACTTTTGCAGTGGTTATCTCAGTGGTATGCTTACAGGTAATTTAAAATTATTTATTGTGTTTTTCTGGGTTTTTTTTTTTCATGACACTTTTTCTCACCAGCATGGATTAATTGGGGTGGGGGAGGTACCCTGAAAACACAAAGCTATCTCCAGTTTGGAAACACAGATTCTGGGAAGGCACTTGGGAATTTTGGAATTAATACGCATACATTTGAAAGGGCAGGACAGTACCTTCCAGCAGTCAGGTTGCTCCCAAGCAAGTTTTCCTGGCCCCCAATGCCCTGGATTGACCAGCTGGGCCACAGGCAGTTCACACATAGGCCTGATGGGTTGCGGGCGGCCTGGCTGGCAGTTATTCCTATTACAGTACAGGAGATGGCTGCTCATTTTTCATCTGAAGAGACCACCTTGTCAGCGGGCTCAGCAAACATGCCGTCTGCCCCACTGGGTGCCCTTTCCAGTGCTACACCCTGCCTTAAGGCCAAGGCGTTTACGTTGGGGTCTCGGCACTCCCAGTCTCAGCCAGTCTCATCTTGCCTCTGTCAAAAGGGGAACAGCAGCTTCACTGGGTGTTTTCGCCCATGTTGGGCATCCCTGATGTCTGTTCCTTCACTTGACCTTGACATAGGCTGCCTTCTATCACTATTGTCTGTTTATTGCTAATACAGTAAATTGCACATGTCCTAAGTTTATTGCTTAGTGGATTTTGACATAATGTTTATACTCATGTAACCACCACTCAGATCAGACATTTCCATTTTCATTATTTTGGAGGGTTCCCTCATATCCTTTTAAGTCAGTACCCCATAAAGTTAAGACTCTAATGACCTCTACCACCACAGGTGAGTTTAGGCTTTTAAAAAACTTTAGATACTCTTTGCACCTGACTTCTTTTGCTTATCATTATGCATGTTAGCTATCTATTGCTATGTAAGAAATCACCCCAAAATATAGTGGCTTAAAACAGCAGCAGTCCATTCTTTTGCTCACTGATCTTTAGTTAGGGCAGGGGTTGTATAGCTTCCCTCTGCTCCATTCAGCATCAGACAGAGCAGCTTGACTAGGGGCTGGAAGGTCTATTTTAAGATGGCCCACCTGCATGGTAGGCAAGTTGGTGGCTCAGCTGGAGCTGTGGACCCGGCCCTCAGCTGCTGTCCATGTGGGTGTCTACATAGGGTGCTTGGGATTCCTTACAATATGGTGGTTGAATTCCAAGGATCTGAGCATCCTAAGAGAACAAGGTAGAGGAGCAAGGCATTTTTATGACCGAACTTCAGAGGTCATGTAGCCTCGCCTTGGCCAAACTCTATCTGTTGAGGCAGTCATGAAAGCCTTCTCTGGATCAAGGGGCGGGACATAGGCCCTGCCTCTGGATGGGGATATGAGAAGGTTCTAGAAGAGCCTGGGGGATGGGAGATATAGGGATCACCATCTTTGGAAAACACATTCTGCCACATTATGTTTGCAAGTTCATCCACGTTGTAACATGTGTTTGTAATTTGCTTTTTAAAATTGCTGTATAATGTATCATTGTGTACATAGACTACAATTTATTCACTCAGTCTACTATTGACATTTGAATTGTTTGTAGTTTGGGGCTATTTGAAAGTGCTGCTATGAATATTCTTATACAGATGTTTGGGTGGACAAAGATGACCTTCTAGCACTTGTTGCTGTCTCTTTAGCTTTGAAGATTTTAGAAATCATACAGTTCTATCTCCTTTTATTTTCTCTCTTTCCCCATCAGTTACTGTAGTCATATGTATTTTTAGTATGTAATTTTCTGCCAGTGTTTTTAAAATGTTGAAATTATATTAGGATATGTTTAAGAAAACTTTCAGTATTACAATTGAGATTAAAGTTCCTTGTGACACCACTTGCCGCGTCAGGCCTCTCCTCCCACCCCAGGTAGCCCATCCTCAGGGTGCTGGTTCTTCTTCTAGAGCTTTTTTTATTCTTTCATTTTTTCTCTAGAGCTTTTCTGGATGCATTTAGACACATGAATATTCTCATAGAAAATATTGTTTTGTCTCTGCGTGTGGGTGTAACAGGGAATAAAAACTTTATGCTACTCTGACTTACCATGAAATGGAATTAGAATACAATGTACTAACAAACTCCTAGAAGATTCACGTATAAAAATTCCCTTGTAAGTAGTTTGTGGGCATCAGCAGTTGCAGCTCCTGCTTATCAAGGAACGACCCTGATCACAAGAGAGTGGGCAAGCGTCAGCGACTCGTTCCACACGCTGCCTGCACACCCTGCTCCCAGATATCAGCAGTAAAACTGCAGGTGAAACACCCAAGAGCAGAGCTGAGAAACTGCACAGCACCAGAAATTCCTTCGTTGCCCTCTTACCCCGGGTCTCCACTGGCCAGGATACCTGAGATGCTAAGATGGGCTTTGAGACGAGAGTCCCTTGTCTTCTAGGTGGCTGTCACATGAGTAAAACCACTTTCCTTAACATCAGCACCAGCCTATCGAGTACTGGCTTTTGAAGTGGTGCGCAGCTGGACCTGTGCTTGGTTGCATGGGTTTTGGTTGGTACAACAAGTGACATCATACAGCTCTGCAGCTGGCTTTCTCACTGAAAATATATCTTGGAGATATGGCCATAAAATCGCACATAGATCTACTTCACTTTTTAAGCTGCCAAATAATGTTGTGTGGTATTATACCACTGCCATTTAGCCATTTCCCTATGAAGGGACATTTAGGTTGTATCCTTCTCCATTGTGTAGCATGTGTCCCATGAACTGGACGGCAGGCCTTGCACACTGTAATGTTGTCAATACTTGATGAAGACAGATGCATGCCCGCAAGGGAAAGAGTTGCTGGAGCCCTGGCTCTGTGCCCCTCAATGTCCCTGTTCTCTCCCCTGCAGAGACGTCTCAGAGAGGCTGTGCAGCTGCTGGAGGACTATAAGCATGGGACCCTGCACCCAGGGGTCACCAATGAGCAGGTAACTGCTGCAGGTGGGGAGGAAGGACGGCCGCGGATTCCCAACCCTTTCCCTGCAACCAGGACCACTTCTTTTTTTCTTCATTACCCACTTCTACTCTGGCTACATACCCCTGTGGACTTATAACTCTTTGGAGGGGATACTGGGCTCTCTCCCATACCCTGGGTCTGGTGGGAAGCACGAGGCTGACGAGGTCAGAGAGGCCCGAAGGCAGTTGTTTGCTGGAGCTGACATGTGCGCCTCTTCCCAATGCCGCATTTAGTGACATCACAAGCAATAGCCTGAAATTAGCCACAGTGGCAATATTTACACTATGGAAATTGGCAAATGCTACAAATTAGGATTCTTTTCCCCTAAAGAATTTATTATTGAGACTTGTTTTGTGTCCTAACATATGGTCTGTCCTGGAGGGAGGGCGGTATAAGGGGACTAAATGGTAATGGAAAAATAATACAATAAAGATTAAATTAAAAACAAACACACAAAAAAGAATTTATTATTAATTATTTGCCACCATACCACTTCCCAAAAGTTCAAGTTGAGTGTGGGAAGCAGGGAGGTGAAAGGTGGGGCCTAGGCTAGGACACTGTAATTTCATTTTTTTAATCCTCACCTGCGGATATGTTCATTGATTTTAGAGAGAAAGCAAGGGGGGAGAGAGAGAGAGAGAGAGAGAGAGAGAGAGAGAGAGAAACATCAGTATGAAAGAGAAATATCTATCAGTTGCCTCCTGAACGGGGATTGAACCCATAGTCTAGGTATGTGCCCTGATTGGGAATCAAACCCACAATCCTTTGGTGTTTGGGATGATGCTCCAATCAACTGAGCCACTTGGCCAGGCTGTAATTTCATTTTTTTATATTATGTAGAAACTTGAACTGGAGTTCACTGAAATATTGATGGCTGTGCTTGGTTTTGGGGAGGGTTAGGGGGATGTAGTGTAGGGCAACTTTAATGATTACAGAGACTGATGGGTAACGTGCCAATGTTTTTATTTTTGTTCATAAACTTTATTTCAAAACTTTAAAAAATTAATTTCACATTTTTAAAAGTAATGTGTGTGCATATTTCAAAAAGTCAAATAGTACTAAAACAGTTGTAAGGAAAAATGGTATGCTGCCCATCATCCCTTTTCAATTCTCATTCCTATTCCCCAGAAGCAATTCCTTTTAGCTCTTTCTTCAGATATAAATCTATATTGCAAACTAACATGTTTATCTTTACTGCTACTTCTTAACTCTTTTGTATGGTAGTTGAGAATTCAGGTCTCTTATTATCCACCCCTATAAACATGCTTCTCTTCCCACCCTCATCACCCTCCCAAGATAGTTTTCATGGTTTGGGGTCTGTGCATATTCAGTATCTACCTAATAATCACATAAATTATATTTAATTTAGAGTCAAGTTGGTTGTATCATGACTATGCTTCCTCTGTTTTTAAAGTTATATTTTAGCTGCAGCTAGTAGTTACCCCTTTTCCCCTTATTAGCATAGTTTTCTTGTACCATCTCTAATTTTTACTACACCCCCTAGGGATATTTTCAGTGCCCTCTTTCAATCCTGAAGACCCCAGTTCTTCAGTTCCATTTCTTCCTCCTGAAAATTTCCTGCCTTGGACCCACCTCCTCCAGTTCTAGGTCTTCCCCTTGGTATATGTACACTTTTATTTTGGTGGAATACCTCTTCCAGTAGCTTTCTGAAAAAAAGAGTAAATGGGAAGAAAATTTTGAGTACTTTTGTGTCTAAAAAGTTATAGTTCTGCACTAAGCTTTGATTGACAGTTTGGCTGAGGAGAAAATTCTAGTATGACAATCATTCTTCAGAATTTTGAAGACATTGCTCTATTGTCTTCTGGCTTCCAGTATAGCGGTTGAAAACTCCAATCCCGATTCTTTGCAGGTGATCTGTTTTCATTCTTTGGAATGTTTAGAATCTTCTCTTTATCTATAGAATTTATTTCTGAAATTCCACGATGCCCTCTCTTTTAAAATTTATTATTCTGGGCTCCTGGTGATTCTTTTCAGTCTGACTACTCCTGTCTTTCAGTGCTGGCAAATTTTCTCAGACTGTTTATTTGACAATGTCTTCTCATTCTAAAACTCCTATTAGTCAAATATTTGACATCTTAGATTGACACTCAGATTTTCTTTTTCTTTTCTCTTCTGTTCCTTGACTTTGACCTGCTGTATGGGTTTGCAGGAACTTTCCTAAAGTAAATTTTAATGTCCCGTGAGCTCTTTGATTGTTTCTTTTATTTATTAATTTAAAATAGAATCCTCTTCCTGTTGTGTGAATACAGTATCATCTCATCTCTCTGCATTCCGGGAGGCAGGGAGGGAAAGGAGGCTGGGGTCTCAAAATTCACTGCAGACTTTCACTAATTTCCCTGCTTTTAGCCTCACCTGCTCCCACTTGCCACTGTGCTAGTGTTCCCAACCCTGGTGTCACTGTAATTCAGTTTCTCCAGAAGCTTGATCAACTTTCAGCATCCGGTGGGGACACAGGTGAGGTTGGTAAGAGTCCCCTTGCTATGCGAGGAAGGTCTGGGGGCATTACAGCTTTGAAGACAGACTTTCAATCAACCCCTGTGTCTAGCCCTACGATTAGCCCCTTGTTCCTGTGGTACCTGGTTCCTCCAGGTCCTGAGCTTTGCTGACATCCTTGGGCTGACGGGCTTGCTCCTGAAACCTGCCCTCTTCAGGCACTAAGGGGATGGCTTCCTCCTCTCTGCTGGGTCAGTTACTAAAACTCTACTTATTTTCTGTCCAAAAACATGTTGTTGTCCTTCCTCTGCTGTTGTCTTCTCTTCCATTCTTTTGGTAACAGTGCAGGGCACTGCACCTGCCTTCTGCTGACACCTTTAGGCATAGAGCCCATGCTTAGGCTCTGCTGCCAACCTGACCCACCAGTGTCTGGCGGGGTGTTCCTGAGGCACGTGGCCTAGCCATCAGCCCTCCCCAGTCCAGTTCATTTCAGTGTGTGTTTAGGGAGCACCTACAGGCCAGACTTGGTGCTAGGGCCTTGGGGGGAGAGCAGGGGAGAAGCCAGAGGAGGGTCTTGCTTCACGGACTCCCTGGAATCTAGGCAACAACAGTGAAAGCACATGATACCGTGGGAGAGCAGAGGAGGGAGAAACCCATCCAGACGAGGGGTTTCTGGAAGAGATTTCTCTTCTGGAGCTTTGAGGGATGAGAAAGGGCTGGTAAGGAGGAGGCACTGATAGGAATAGCCCAGACAAAGAAGCACAGGGAGAGCAAGCCCCCCAGAGGAAGTGATGGGAATGTGCTCCACTGCAGCCCAGCTATGTGAAGGGCAGACACCCAGCACCTTGGCCGGATATCCTTGTGCAGGGCTCTGGAGAGCAACGTGAGACGGTGCAATTCTTGGCTAGGCAAGGTCCAACCTTAGGCATCTGCACTGCTGCTGAGTTGTGGGTAGCCGTGAGCAGGGAGGGCAGGCTGTGATCTCATTTTTAGCTCCTTGGTACTTCTCTTTGGCCCTGGGTACTGAGGAGCCTGGGTGGCATGACCTGACAGCCCCTTCAGGCCAAAGAAGTCCTCAGAACCTTGCAGTTCCTCTCAGACACATCAGGGCTGGATCCAGCCTCCAAGCCCTTCCTGATCCTGTGTCTGCTCCAAGCCAAGTTCCCATCTGGCTCATCCTTGCTGAAGCTGGCCTCTGGGACTCCTTCTAGCTTCCAGAATTTGGGGAATGAGGCCTCGTTTCCCCTCTTTGCTTCCTTCAGGTGCTTAAAGCTGCCCTCCTATTTCCTGGGCCTCCTTTGTCTTCTGTCCTGAAAGCCCTCAGGTAACTCCAGGGAGCTGGGAGGAGGCAAGGTAGGGAGCCTCTGGCAATAGCTGTGCTTTTCTTTCTGGCTTGTGTGGGTGACACCTGCAGTGTCTATCTGGCAGCATGATGGCCCAGTGCCCTAAGTGTGAACCTGCCCCCAATAAGCAGATCCTCCGTCTCCCTCCACTCCTCATCCTCCTGGCTCCCCAGAGCCTCAGGGATTGGGCTCTGCGGCAGTTCTCACACTGCTTCTTCCCTCCCCAGGCCTCATTTCGCAAAGCCACACCTGCCTCTGGCCGTTAGAGACACAAGAATTGAGGGGACGGGTGATGACATTCCTGCTCAGGATTTGGGGAAACCTTGGTGATCTAGAATTGAGGAGAGTCCTTATTCCTGGTCCAGGCTGGCCCTGCTCAAGGGTCATTTCTGTGCCCTCTGAAGAGGCTCAGGGTGGTTCTTCCTCTCCGTGGGATAGCAGCCCTGTCTGTGCCCAGGCCCTGGGCCTGCTCGGATGTCCTTTTGCAGGCGTGTGGGTCAGGAGCCTGTGCCTGTGTCCTAGTACCTGTGACCCTGTCCTGGCGTCACGGATAGCTCTGGGTAACCTGTGTGCCAGTCTATTATGTAACCTGCCCTCCAGTTACAACACCTCACCCGTGGGTGTACACAGTGAACTGACAGTTTCACACCCGATGGCCTCGGTTTGGGCTTCTATTAGTGGGGGCTGGTATCGCCTCCTGAGACTGTCAGTGTGTTAAAAGGTTGCTACACCAATGAAGAGTTAATTCTGAGGATAAAATTTAAAAAAGTATAATTTACCCTTTGGGCTTAACAGGTAGAAATTTGATAGGCTAGGAACCCTGATAAGGACTGATGCTATCAGTTAAACAACAATGCCATCGATGAGAGCAAAGACGTAAGCCCAGCAGTAACTTTCTGCGTGTGGACTCTTCTCTGTGCACTTCTTGTGCTGGAATGGTTCGGCATGGATGGGGATGTGTGGGGTTACATACGGAGACCCCCTCGCCCCGTGTTAATGGGCCCCATCTCTGAGTTCTTACCAAGAGCCAGGCATTATGCTAAGTACTAGCACCTTACATGCATTCCCGTAATTAATCGTCACAGAAACCATGTGGGGTAGGCACCTACTTCAGTTACTGCAGTTTTATAGGCAAGAAAACTGAGGCTCAGAGAAGTTAAATTACTTACCTGAGGTCACATAGCCAGTATGTGGCGGGACAGGGATCTGACACTGGGCCTGTAAGATCCAATGCCTGTCTTTCTCTCACTACCTGAAGGTGGCTTTGGAAGGGAAAGTGACGCGCTGTAGAGCAGAATAATGTACACAGACATGGGGCAGAGCAGTGAGGGGGCTGCGATCAGAGGATGTTGTGAAGGTCTTGTGGCCCCTGTTAAACCTGTGTGGTTAATGCTGTCAATCCAGGCAGAGGCCACCTGCTGGTCGCCCAATATGTAAGAAGGAGGTAGGCACCAAGGGGGAAATGGATATGTGCCATGATACCTTTCCTCACTCAGCCAGCTCCCAGCACAGGTGAGGCCACCACACAGGTGCGTGGCTGGGCTGCATGGAGCTGTTGCTAGCGTAGGTAGGCGTTCATTGGGGAGAGAATCCTGAGAATGCAGGTGATGAGAAAAGGCTTTGTGGGGGGTGCGGCACAAGCAGACCCTGAAGGGGAGATCAGATGTAGAATGGAGAGAGAGACCCAAGGCAGCGGGAGGACGTTCCCTGTAAATCAGACCAAGTCCTAGAAGTGGAGAGGAAAGAGAGAGAGAGAGAGAGAGAGAGAGAGAGACAGAGAGAGAGAGAGAGAGAGACAGAGAGACAGAGAGAGACAGAGAGAGAGATGGAGATCAGAGAGGGAGGAACAGGGAGAAAGGGTGAGATTAGAGAGGTTGTTGGAGAGGAAGTTGGGAAATTGTAGGACAGATCGTGAAAGTCTTTCAAACCCAGGTAGAGAGAAGCTGAGCATGTTGTGTGGGGCAAGAGGAAGCTACTGGAAGCTCTTAAGCAAGGGAGTGGCATGAAAATGTATTGTGGTAGAACCATTCTGGTGGGGTGCCTAGTGAATGGGCGAGGGGGAGGTGCTGTTAAGGAAACCAGCTTGGGAGCTACTGGAGTGGTCAGCAGTGAGGTGAGCGGGTCTCTGGGAGCCACTGCAGGCTTCTGCATGGTGGTTTTTATGCATCATTCCATGTTCCTCAGAGTCTGGGAACCAGCAAAGTGCTAACTCTGCACCCAGCAAAGCATCAACTGCTCAGAGGCCCCATGTGGGATGGACTTCTGCCTGCAGCCTACCAAGGAAAAGGACACCTGGGTGTCAGAGATCCTGCGAGGCTCCTCTGGCAGAGAGGAAATGGGGTCAGCTGTGTTTGGGTTTTGCTGAAAAGAGCAGAGAAAATACTGAGTTAAAAGTACTTGCACCCCAAATCTTCCCTTTGTCAGAAGCTTGCTAAAAGGAAGGTCTGGTTGACCCCTAGCCTCAAGCTTCTGGAATCCTGGTCAGCATCCGGCCCATGTGGGCTGGCCCAGGGTGGCCCAATGTGGCCCTGAGTGTTACCACAGAACAGGCAAATGGTCAATACCAGTTGAAGCATTTGTATAATGTGCTAGATGTTGTACTGGATGCAGCACCCACATCCCTGGGCTGGCTCACTACAGTAGCCTCCTGGGTGGTCTCCCCATTTTTCCCAGCCCCACCCTCCATTCCAAATACAGCAGTCAGTGACCTATGAAAACATACTCAGCCTCGGCCTGGCTGGCATTTGGAGCCGGATCATTCTTTGTTGTGGGACTGCCCAGTGCACTATAGGATGTTTAGCAGCATCTCTGGTCTCTACCCACTAGATGCCAGTAGCATCCCCTCCCAATTCATGACAACCAAACATTTTCAGGTGTCCCCTGGGTGCAAAATCGCCCCCCTGTTAAGAACCACTGCTCTAGTAGAAATTCTACTCAGTAAAAGCCACAGTCTTTGACATAGCCTGCAAAGCCCCCATTTCTTTCTGATCTTCCTCCTGCTACTGTCCCCCTTACTCAGTCCACAACGGTCACACTGGCTTCCTTGCTGTCTCTTAAATGGCTCTGGGCAGACCCACTTCTGCCTCAGGGCCTTTGCACTGGTTGTCCCATTTGCCAGAACAACCTCCTACGTAAGACTCTGTCAAGGAAAAAAGTCAAGGGGAACAGAAGAAGTCACCACTGGGGCCAGAAGCAGGACAAGAGGTGGAATCTTAGGGAGCCAGGTGAATAGGGGATCCAGGGACTAGAGGTGTTTCGTGGGGGTGCAGGGAACGCAGCCACAGTGTCTCCCTATTCCCTCCTCCACCCCAGCTCCAGCCTGGCCTTTCTTTTCATCCCTCTTGCCATGTCAGCAGCTGTGTCCCCCATCCTTCACCTTCTCCTTTTGTGGAGACCCCATCACAATACATATTCAAAAAAATCCCTCCCACTGCCAGCATACACCCTGTTCTACTTTCCCATGTGTCCTGAGCGACTCATTCTTCTAACCTATCAGAGAATTCACTTATTTATTATTTTTATTGCTACTGTCTGTTCGTAGAGCATGTAAGATCTACAAAAGCAGAGATTTCTATTCTTTTTTGTTCACTGATGTGTTCTTAATGCCTAGATCAGTGCCCAGCACGTAACAGGTATCGATAAGTACTTGTTGAACAAATGAATTTTCTTTAATATTTGCAATAACCTTAAAAATAAGCATTCATATCCCCATATTACAAATAAGGAAGTGGAAGCCCCCAAAGATTAAGCTGCCCCAGATTGCATTGCCAGCAAGTGAGGGATCTGGAATTCAAGTCCAGACTCAACTTCAAGGCCCATTCTCCTTGTAGAGAGAAGCTGCCCATATAGAGAACTCGTGACTGCTGCTCTGAGCTAAACTGCAGGACCAGGGGAGTGCTCCTTCTCCTTTCCTGTATCTGTAGTACTGGGGGGAAACTTCAGGCCACACAGACTTGCATATGTACCTGGGAGTAACCATGGCAACAAAATTAATGGTAAGGAATAATGGGATCGGCCCGAATGATAAATTAAGAAGATTTTTAAATTTTTATTTTATGGAAGCATCCTTTGCCTTACAGAAGGATCCCCTTCAGGCTCTGTTTAATTACCTTCTGGAGGCTGTTTTAAATAGGCTCTGTCTTTGCTGCCTTCAGAGGTTTGGAGAAGCAGCTTGGAAGGAGGCAGAGGGGAAGGGGAGCAAGCCAAAGTGGGGGTGGGGCCTGGGAAGCTAACTCCTCTGTCTGGGATCTGTGTGCTGGAGGTATGTCCTGCTCTGCTCCTAGAAAGCAGGGTTTGTTAGGGGCCCACTCTCTGCCCCTCCCTTGGTCTCTACACTGGGGTTCTTCTAATATGTTCCGATGGTAGCTCAGCGGAGACTCAGGCCATTACTGAAATCAGCAAACTTCTGCATTGTTCCAGCAACCTTTTACCAAGATCGCTCCCTACACACCCTCTCTGTCCTCATGCTCCAAGTTAAAAATCAAGCAAGGTCCAAAGTCTCAGACCCACACTGGCTTGTTGCTGCAGTCCGTCAGTTCCAAGGGCTCAGGGCTGTACATGCTTATGATCATCCAGGGACACAGAGGGAAATGGGCCGAACCCAAAGGAGACTGGTCACGCCGAGGAATTAGTTTAAAGTGGGGCTGTTTTAGCAGGCTGCCGAGAAGATGCTGGGCGCTATCCGTCCTAGAGTCTCAGTGTGGATGGACCATCTACTGCATCTCTTTTGGACTCCCATTGAATGCTTTACATCCCATCTGTAACCTGTTTGCAGGACTGGCTCATGAAACTTTAAACTAGCAACCAGCTCTTGGCTTGTGGGCAATACTTGCTGCCATTTGTGCATCCAGCGTCCAACTCATGGGTCCCACAGGTCCCAGGAAAAAGTCCAGACCTGGGAGTCAGACCCAAGTCCTTGTTGGCCTTCTCCATAAACTGGGCCTGGCATCATCAGACAGGGAAGGGTCTTGGATAGGGAAAGGCACATCTTACTTCCCATCAGATGCCACTGGGGTCTCAGTCACATGGGTAAGCCTCATTGCAGAGGTAGCTGGGAGATGGAGTACAGCAGGTCAGCCACCTGCTCTGCAAAGTAGTGGGTCATCTACCTGCCCACTACGCTTCTCTTACTATGGAAGAAGGGGACATAGAGTTTGTTGGACAGTTAACAGTTTGT
The DNA here is from genome assembly GCF_987537825.1 of Furipterus horrens. Classification (NCBI taxonomy): domain Eukaryota; kingdom Metazoa; phylum Chordata; class Mammalia; order Chiroptera; family Furipteridae; genus Furipterus; species Furipterus horrens. The sequence continues at coordinate 53,777,382 of NW_028327176.1, read as the reverse complement.
GCCATGGAGGTCAATAAAGAACTTAGTAGTTGTGTACCCTATATCTATTTTTCTCATGGTTACTCTTGATTTTTTAATTAATTCTTTTTGAATAGGTAACATATGAACAATCCACAGAATTCAAAAGATATAAAAAAGGTAGAAAATTTTTAAAAAGCTTCTCTTTCCCTGTCCGCCAGTTGCCCACTGCCTCCCTCTAGAGTAAGCATTAGTTTTTTCTGTGTCCTACCAGAGACAGCTGAACACATTTATCCTTTTTCTCTAAATACTAATGATATAATAGTGATAACTAGAGAAGGAAAACTCTGACTCCAAAAAACCTCCGCTGCCTTGCGGCATACCTCTTCAGGGGAAAGGCTAAGGGAGTAAACCCCGACAGAAAATCCGGAGCCGGAGTCCCTAAGGCGGTTTGACGTTGTAGTCAACACCGGCAACTCCTGCGGCGCACCTGAAGCCAAGCTGTATTGACTCCGTCTTTCCCTTGGACCCTTCAGCTGCGAAGAGAGGGGGGGTCTGCTGCATGGGCAACAGCAGACCCTCCATATCACCCTGCCCAGGCTCTGTAGCTTCAGCTTCACTGGAGAGGACACTCCAGCGTCATCGCAAGATGTCGATTCAACACGGGAGGAGACAGATACCGTGTCACTCCCGAGTCGGACTGCACAGCCATTCTCGGCGGTGCAGATAGACTCTTAAGAAGCTACACCATCGTCTCTCAAGACGGACGGCTGCCGACGAATAGTGATAACTCCAGGTTAATTCACTGGAGCATGGTTATAACAGTAAAAGATGAGACAGTCGCAAAGGACAAATATTGTTATGATTCCATTTAATATGAAATAGCATGAGAGGTCAAATTCACACAGACAGAAAGAATGGCAGCTGACGGGAACTGGAGAAGGAGAGCTGGGGAGGTAGCACTGACTACACACAGAGTTCAGGTGGGGAAGATGAGCAAGTTCTGGATGGACGCTGGTGCTGGCTGTATGACAATGTGAGTGTACTTAATGCCATAGACCTGCTGCTTAAAAATGGTTAGCATGGTACATTTTATGTTATGTATATTTTACCATAATAAAAGCAATGATGGGAAATAGCCTGCAAGTCCACTAAGAGAGCACAGTTTACAATATACAATATATTCATTTGAGGTTTCTGTTAGGAAGAATAAGGTGTTCTCAGGGCGCTGATGTGGAAAGATGGTCAAAATATTTTAGATGCCAAAAGGGACAGAATGGCATGCATTTGGTGTGCTAGCATTAGAGACAGGGGTGGGCATGAGATGATTAAGGAGTGAGGATTCTGAACCAGACTGCGTGAGTTCAAATCCCAGTGCTTCTGTGGGAAAGTACTCAGCAAAATAGAAAAGCATGGGATTGTCTGTCATGGGAATCTTGGCCATTGCTTCTTATCTGTAACACTAGCCTGCCTGGGCCGTGTGTACGGTGATGTTGCCATGGGGTGGGGAATGTGTCTGTGGGGTCTGGGTTCCTGGCCTTGCCTGCTGAGAACCCTGCCCAACTTCTGCCTTTGCCCATAAGCCTGCATCTATCTGACTGTCCTTTGCTGCTCCCTGGGGGAGGTAGAGGAGGCAGTCCTTGAACCTGAGGGACACTGATGCCAGCTTGGATTGCAAGGGCTGCTTGGCAGGACTTCAGCAGGAGGGCAGAAACAGGAACTGGTGAGAGCAGCTGCTGTCGGGCTGCAAGGAGGAGGTTCTGCGCCCTCAAGATGGTGTCAGGATGGTGTCAGCTACTTCTCTTCCTCCTCTCATGCCTCGGGCCTGGCAGGTGCCCCAGCCAGAACAGACATTGATCTCCTCCTCCCGGGGCCCTTGGAGAAGAGGGAGGCCATGAGCCTGGAGGACAGGGGCCTATGTGTCCATGGCCATCCTGCCACTAGGCCCCTGGGACCCTGGCTGAGTCACATAGTCTCTCTGATATGAGTTACCTTGTCTGAAAATAATCTAACCCCCTCACAGGCATGTTGTAGAAATGAGACAATAGACATGAAGTTACTTTGTAAAGTAATTAAGTCCTCTAAAAATATTGCTCATTTGAATGACTGTCCCTCTATTTTAGGCATTTATGGAGCATGTACTATGGGCCAAAAAGTTTAGATATGCCTATCTCATTTAAACCTCTGTACAAGTCAGGGTAAGCCCAGTGCTGTAACAAACAAGCCCCAGAATCCAAGGAGTTGGTACATGCCATTGTCCAGGGACCCAGCTCCTTTCTCTTGTTGGCTTTACTGACTTACAGGGCCTCCACTGGATTCTCTGTGGGAGGCAAGCATCACTTTCTTCCACAGTCCATTAGCTAGCACCCAGTCACGTGGGTGGCCTACCTGGCTCCAGGGGAAACTGGGAAGTGTAGGCTTGGCTGTGTGCCCAAAGGGAAACACCAACTGCCAGGGAGCACCAAGCACCTCCCCTACCCTTACACAGCCCATTTCACTGATGGAGAAACTAAGACACAGGGGCAATGTAACTTGCCCAGGGCCAAACCTCCAGTAAGTGATTTGAACACAGATCTGCCTCGTTCTAACACCCGCTCTTTACACTGCCCTTTGATGTCTTAGGCCACTCTTTTCTGCCCAGGCTGTTCATCAGGATCAAGGGGAATTTTTTTTTTTTTTTTTTTTTTTAAAGAACTGTATGAAGAAATCCTGAGGTTTTTTTTTTAAATAAAATTTTAACTTTAGAATAGCTTTAGATTTTCTGTGTGGCCAGCACTGTGAAAAATGCTGGGGAGGCAGTGTTGAAAGGCTCACACTTAAAATGGTATTGAGTCAGGGGGTGCACTTCAGGAAGGCAGCTTCTCAGTAAATAAGGGTCAGCCTTTTACTTTTTCTTTTTTTTACATCTTTGCTGTATGCTTTCACTTACCTCCTTTGGCTAACAGTGCTCCTGCATTTGGCTTTTCCCTCTTCAGTCCCTTCTGTTCCCCAATTATTATTTTTTAAAAATCTACTTCTTCCAGCCTTCCTGGAATAGCAGACAATCAAATATGTTTGAAATGTATCTAAAATAAGAGTAATTAGGCTGTGAATTAAGGCTTGAGGGACTGTGCTGTGAGTAAAATGCATAAACTTTAATATATCAATTTTATAACTTCTATTTTTGCTACCCCGTAGCCTTCTGCAACTTCATTTATATTCCAGACAACAACATTGCCATATAAGTGAAGCATAACTTAACTGTTCTGTTATAAAACTAAGCAACAACTGCCGGTCACATCTCCTCTCTCACCTCATCCCCTTTTTGCTTCATTAAAAATGCACTGGCCCTTGGTTTGCCCAGAACGTAAATTTTTATTTAACCATGTTTTCTTGATTCTAAAAGACCTATTTTTTAAATCACACTTTTAACATCTCTTAAATGGGATGAGTCTTTTTATTGATGTTGGTCTTGGCATTATGTCATTGTTATCTTATTTAGGAGCATGTAATAGTGTCTTAGGATTCATGATGTCTTAAATTCTATGAAATACAGTATTTATATCATTTGAAGGAACAGACAGATTGTTCTGGCTCTCCAGCCTGTGCCACACACACACTTTGTGCTGAAGAGAGACAACTTTACCACTCATTTGAAAGCAACTTTCTTCTCCCTACAACCTTCTTATAAGAATAATAGGGATAATAATATCTACAACAGTAAGCCATTATAAGGCACCTACTATGTACCCAGTGCTGCTCCAGACACTTATCTTTTTTTTTTTTTTCAACAATGTTAGTGGCACATCTATTATCCCCATTTTACAGACAAGCAAATTGGGCCTCTGAGGTAGAAGTGGTAAAGCTGGGAATCCAGGCAGTCTACCTAGCTCTGAAACAATCATGTTATACTGCCTCTAGTGATTCTGGGAGACAGTTGAAGGATCTTCATTTAAACCAGGCTTTTTCTGTATACTGGGGGTGGGCTGGGCGGAGGGGGAACAAGGGGGAAAAATTGGGACAACTGTAACAGCAGAAACAACAAAAAAGAAAATCAGACTTCCTACCTAACCCCACATTAGAATCAGCTAGGACGCTTTAGAAAAATACTAGAAGAGTTCTTTAAAGTTTACAGCAGCCAGAGTTGAGAATTCTTTGTTTGAATGATCTGTGTGAGATCCCCTAGGTCTGCTGCTCTGGAGTCCTTGATGCTGCACCCTCAGGCCAGCTGCCAGACCTGGGGCGGCCAGCACACAGCCTGAGCTTCTGAAGCCCTTGGAGCTAGATCTCTTGGTTAGAAAATGTGGTTTTGAGACCTTAAATTGATATGTGCTTTAATTTCTTTCCATTTTCCCCCCCTTTCACTTTCCCTTCCTTCCAGCTGTGGAGTGCACAGAAAATCAAGCAGGTAATCCAGCTCTAGCTTCCCTTCCTTCCCTTCTCCATGCTCTCCTGGACCCTGCCCAATCTGTGTAGGGGGTCCTTGGTTGTGTGTGTCCTGCCTCCCTCCTCCCTTTGGTCCTGGCCGCCCCTCCCCTTCCTTCTCCCCTAGCACCCGGGGGCTGAGTTTCTGAAGACTGGCACTCAGGCCAGTTCACCTTTCCCCGGGCCCCCTGGGCTCCTTCCCTGCGGCTCCTTCCACACAACCCTTATTACATGCCTACTGTGTGTCGGGCATGGGCGTTCAGAGGGCTTGCAAGGTAGACACAGTCCCGCTCTGCCTGCATTCAGCTTTGAGCATTAGTCAGAGGGTAAATGCTGTTTGGGGTCCACGCTTTAGTTTTCTCTTGCCCTGAATGGGAGGAAAGGACTGACCAGCCAGAAGGCAACATACTGCCACTGGTCATCTAAGTCATCCCGGGGGAGTTCTCCTTTCCCACCTCCATCCCTCCCTATCCCCATGTTCCCCTCCCTCTCCCACTGTCATCCTGTGCTCTGTTCCATG